>NC_139388.1:121497500-131497500 GCF_054392235.1 Sus scrofa | reverse complement strand
TACACTTCCCAGAAAGTGGTCTACTACTTACAAGAAAAACATGCAGTAAAATAAACTTTGATCCATAAATAAATGAATAAGAAAAAGATATTACTCAAAATAACTTGGAACATGTTTCCTCGTGTTATTAACTACCTTTTCAAAATTGAAGAATTTTTTTTTCCCCACTGCCCATTTGTGATTATTTTTCTCACAAGTGGTGGAGACCAAGGAGAGCAAAAAGACATGAAATTGAAAACAAAGTTAATTTAAGACCTCATTTTTTTCTATCTCATGCTAGATATTCCTTTCTCTATACACTCATTTAAGTGGTAATTCATTTGAATATTCTTTCTCAACAAATCAGTATATTTTCTTAAAAAAGTTTTATACACAGTTGAATTAATGTTTATTTCAAAATGCCTTATGAATATTTGAATATTAAGTGAAAATAACTTCAACGGGGAGTCAAAAGATGAGTTATATGCATGTGTTTCAGTCCTCTCAATTCTCTGAGACCCAATTTTTATACTGTAAGTCAGAGCATTGAACTGGTAAATGGTCTTGGGAGACCTTCCTCAAATTCTAAATTTTTTGAATCTAATCTGGATTAGTGCTATTTGAATTAATTTTTCTAGGTGTTGTCATTTGAGGCTTAGTCATGTTGAGCCATCTTCTTCCAAATTTCCATGCTGAAAATGACACCACGTAAGATTAAACCCTGTTGTACAGCATTCTTCCTTCTCCTTGTGATCTTTTTACATGTGAATAGCTGAGTCAAGCAATGCATGTATTCCTAGAGTTCTGTTATGGTTAAATTGATTAGACCATTCTTTTCACCTTGAGGAATGATTGGGAAAAAAAGGATGAGAATGTTCATGTGAATATGGATAAGAGATTAAAGTGAGTGGCATAAGTGTTAGGATGCATTGATTTTTAAATTTTTCCTAAAGCTATTTGTAATTGCAATAAAAATTATCCTGATTTCTAAATGTACTTTCTACAAATTCCCTAAAATGTACTTTTAAACAACAGTGCAGCTACATAAAATCAACATATGAATAAGGAGTGCAGAAATAGAATTGACTAAATGTTTTGCTTGCATAACACCATAAAGTTCTGTGTTTCCACACATTCAAAACTTCACTATTCAGGAAGAAATAAAAACTTTAATGACAACTCATCCTTTTACTGGCCATAATAATATGTAAAGTGCTATGCTCTTTCTACATAATACTCTCTCCTTTAAGGTTTACTTCAACCCTCTGAAACACTTATATAATCCTCTTTCTTCTCTTTCTCTCTCTCTCAACAGAAAAGACAATTGCGACTTACATAGTGAAACATAACACCACAAACAGAACACCACATTTCTTGTCACTTGCTTCAAAGGACAAGAATACCATGCTAAAGCTACAGTAGGAAAAAAATAAAATAGGGGAAGAATGAGAAAGAATAAGAATGGAAGGAAGTGCAGAAAATAAGTGGCAGATTGTTTAGTAGGGAGAGCTGAGAGATAAGAAAGTAATAAGTAGAAGTAATATATTTTAGGCCATAGCCTTCATGATGCCAGATGCAATATTAGTTGACTATTCAGGTTTTTTTTTTTTTTCTATTTGCTTACACCCTAACTATGAGTATACCATTAAACCATATGCTGCATATACAAGATCATTTCAACTTCATAAGAAAATTATCCTGGCTGTGTGGTGTAACTCTCAGGGCACCAAGCAGTCCTGAGTTAGCCTTATCTGTACTCCTTGCAAACTTTCCCCCCCATGGGTTCTACTTCTTTCCTCCCAACTGTGAAATGGTGTGAAAAGTCCTCAGAATTATAGTTTAATATTTTGGTGACTAAGAAAATTCAAATTCTCCAGTAAAGAAAGTTTTGTCAATTGTTCTTGAGATTCTTAATGCAGTATGAATCCATTAACCAGGATTTCATTAAAGGGAGAAGTGCATGTGAGGATGTTAAAGTCTTTCCACAGTGATAAGGTCACATAAATAAAAGACAGGTTCTTCATCTTGCACATATATAAATAAAAATCTAGCCAACTGGTCCTTTTTCTGTTAAAATCTAATCTCTTCAAATCTAAGGGTTTCAACAATACAAAAGAAAATGTCTTCTATTACAATGATTTCCATTTCAGTCATATATGAATATTAGTTGTGTTTATGTAAAACAATTTGACTAAAACAGGGATCTCAACAAATCTGCAAGTATAAATAGAAAGAAAAGAAAATCTCTTCTAAATAGACTTCAATTAAATTGCAATATTAAGAAGGCTGCAGTGGCAGTCCATTAAAGATTTACTTACCTGCTGTGGTGAACATTAAGAAGCTATTGCTCAAATTCTGTTTAAACTGTTAAAAAGAATTAAAATGTGTAAGAAAGACCATTACATACCATGAGCTAATTTTCTAGCAAAAGCTTAGCAGCTGATAGATTGTTTAAGCTGCTCCAAGTTTTTAGTTTCACACTCAATAATTCAGAGGCAAGATCAGGGTTATGTTGATTCATAATTTGCTCTCATCCATCTCTTAATAGAATGAAGCTGAGAGAATTAGCATTTCATTCCCCACTCTGTATCTAAAGTTGTGCTCTCCAAATGAAATTCAGCAATTAACAGCAAGAAAGTGACATTGTATTCTCCCAAGGCCCACAGATAATTCACTGTTGTCTTTTCTGATTCTCAATTCAGTATTTTTTACACTGTTCCATATAGGCTCTTCCTGCTTCAAAACAATTGCCAAGGACAGAGAAGTTAACTCTTTTATTAGCTTAGAAGCTGTGTTCCCTCCTTTCTAAAGATAAATTTATTTTAGACTAAAATGTTCCTTTCTTTTAATTTTATTTTTTGAGGAAGAGGTACTTAAAAAGTTTTCAATATCTGCTTTCATCATCTTGATATTCTTTGTGTTCAGCAGAAGAAAAATGTTCTTTCTTTCTCCTTATTATACTATCACCATTTTTTTAATTAAAAAAATTCAAGAAGCAACTAGGATAAAAAAATAAATACTTCAAGAACTGTAGAATAAAACCATTTAAAATAAATGTAGGGAATTAAAATGTTCCTTGGATTGCTTTCTGTGTTTTTGCTCAGGAGAAAATTTCTCACACTCACAATCAACCAATAATAATTTATCAAACATGGTCTATTTTGTGATCAACAGAGTGCTACTTACAGAAGGGAATCTAATGACATAAATTGTAAGAACTTTAATGTATGAAAAATAAAGTCTAACTATTTCAGCTACAGAAAGATTTATCCCTTAGAAAGCTGTAAGTTTCACTCTGTAGATAAAATATAAGAAACAAATTAGGAGTACCCATCGTGGCACAGTGGTTAACGAATCTGACTAGGAACCATGAGGTTGCGGGTTCGATCTCTGCCCTTGCTCAGTGGGTTAACGATCCGGCGTTGCCGTGAGCTGTGGTGTAGGTTGCAGACGTGGCTCGGATCCTGCGTTGCTGTGGCTCTGGCATAGGCCAGTGGCTACAGCTCCGATTAGACCCCTAGCCTGGGAACCTCCATAGGCCGTGGGAGCAGCCCAAGAAATGGTAAAAAGCCAAAAAAAAGAAAAAGAAAAAAGAAACAAATTACTACATTTCAATAATATTGGAAGACAAACTTGATAAAATGTACATCGTACTACCCAATAACACTATTAAAAAAAAAAAGCACTATGAATTAGTTTTCTTGGAGAAGTACCTGTCTACTACTCTCAGTCATGTAGAGAAAATCTCACCTCAGGTCAAGGACTAGGTTATGATCAGTTTAGTTGAAGTAACAAATTCAAATGACATTTGTAGTTGCCAAACTGTGGTCTATGGGATATTAAAAAAATTCAATGTAAACAAATTTATGTATAATTTCTATTGAATATCACAAACTGCAATGTACTGTACAATATTCCCTTCTATAGCACTGTTTGTGAAAAAATGTGGTGGTAAAAATAACATGTGATGAATGAAAAAATCAATGTGTACCAGAAAATAAGAGTGGTTGTCCAACCTGATTCCAATATTTGAGAAAGTGTTCAGTGTCCTGCATGACAACTAATTGGTATGTGGAGTTATTTAAAAAATAAAAATATTTTTTAACTTATGTGCGCAGTATTTTCTAACAGGTACTATGTTGTTAAGATATAAATACTTAGTTGTTTGGACCTAGTTTTAATAAACAAAAATGTTTTGTGTTTCCCTGGAATATCATGAGAAAACTATTGAGACACAAGTGTAATGTAAACAAAGAAAATCTGGGCTCCTGTGGGCTACAATGATTGATTCAGGATTGGGCATAAGAAGTAAGTCTATCCAATGAGTTCTAAGAACAGGACTTCTGTTCAACTGTCGTGGAGAGAAGCTCTCTTCCTCTGACAGTGATTTTGTGATTATGGGGGTGGAAGGTTTCTAAATCTGTATATGTCTACAATGTATACTTAAAAGATGAAACCAATATAGTAGACCAAAAGAAATAAAGACAGAAATTGGGCTCTTGGTGACATTTGAACAGCTGAAACAAGATACATCTGAATCTAGTTTTGCCTCTGAATTTTTAATTATATGAGCTGATCAGTTACTTTTGTTGTCTTAAACAAGTTCAAATGCCAATTTATTTGCAACTAAAATAACAAAAATCAGATCCTATCTTTTAAAAAATTTAATATCAACAATTCTGACATAGAGGGATCACTTTTTATAGCACACTGTAATAGAAGGCAAATGAGGCTGATCCTGAGTGGTCATTTCCTTTCCTCTTTTGACAGCTTAGTCGAGAGCTAGTTCCTTGCACTGTGGAACAAGGCCACTGCCTCAACCATATTTCTGATACATGAGAATTTTTTCCAGGGCTCTCCTACACATTCTCTACCATTGTTTCTGGGCCCACACAGATAATTTGAAATAGCTCTTGTTACTAAGAAATTTCAAAGTTGCTTAGCTCTTAGGTATAATTCTATACTTTTTATATATTTAAAGAGATGGAACTTGCTTTCTTTTTTGAGTGCTTTCTTTTGCATGTTGTTCTTCCTGTTGGACAAGTCAAGCCTCACCTGCCCTTTCACAACTGTCATGATGCCAGGAGAACATTTATACCTAACTGGCCTAGACTTTAGAATAATGGGTATGTGGATATTGTTTGCTCAAATATTTCTCTGTTTATAAGTTTCCCCCCAGTGATACATACCCACTATACACGGATCTAAAGGCAAAAATAATACTGGCTTAAATTCATATTAAATTTATTGTGTGTCCATGTTACATTTATTGTGTGTCATTTATTTGGAATAAATGAGATAATACACTGATGCTGCTTTATTTTACCATCATGAAATAGAAATGTGCCTAATAATTAATCATCAAATAATTGTTGGAATATGCATTATCTATATCTATCTTCACAATATATAAATATGCTGAGGAAGAAAGAGTAAATTTATTTCAAAAATTGTTATGCTTTAAACAAAGGAAAAAGGAGTTCCCATTGTGGTTCAGTGGAAACGAACCCATTTGTATCCATGAGGATGCATGTTCAATCCCTGTCCTCACTCAGTGAGTTAAGGATCCAGTGTTGCTGTGAGCTGCTGCTGTGTAGGATGCAGACACAGCTCAGATCCTGCCTTTCTGTAGCTGTGGCTCAGGCTGGTGGCTATAGCTCCAATTTTACCTGGGAACTACTATATGCCACAGGTAAAGCCCTAAAAAATAAATAAAATAAAATAAATCAAAGGAAAAATTACATATAAATGCATTTGGGTTGCCATCTTGGGGAGAAATCACCAGTTAGAGCTTTCATTAGTGTAATGTGCTGCCTAGCAAAGAAGTAAGAGCCCTTTCACTCAGTGTTCAAGCCAGGACTATCAAAGATATTTTATAATGGTTATACTAAATTAGGAGAATTGATGGGAAAAAAATGTCATCAGGATTCCAGATTCTATAATGAATCTCTTATATTCCAATTTCTAGTTGACTACTACCAATAATAAATCAAATTGTAACAACCTGGTATATAGTTATCTCTAAATTAAGGTGAGCTTTTACTCTTCAAAACCTTTGGTATAGATGTTAACAAAGGCATGGCTATTTACTCATGAATCTTGTGTATATTCCACCTCCACACAACTGACCATTATTTAACAGATTTTTCTTTCTTTATTATAGACTAGAAGCCTAAACAGCTGTCTAGCAAGTAATAGCACTTATTTAATCGCTTTTAAAATAAAAGAATGGGATTTCCCATCATGGCTCAGCAGAAATGAATCTGACTAGAATCCATGAGGATGCAGGCTTGATCCCTGGATTACTCAGTGTGTTAAGTATTGCTGTGAGCTGTGGTGTAGGTTGCAGACAGGTCTTGGAGCTATCATTTCTGTGGCTGTGGTGTAGACCAGTGGGCAGCTCTGATTTGACCCCTTGCCTGAGAACCTCCATATGCCATGGATGTGGTCCTTAAAAAAAAGATAAAAAAATAAAAGAATGTGTGAAATTAAAAATACTATATATATATTTCCACTTATTAGCCATAAGACCCTGAGAAAATTACAAATTGTCTTTAAGCCAGCTTCAGTTTTCTCAGTTTCTTTAAAATCAGGTTTTCAAAGTAGAACATAAAGCTCTTTTCCTCCCCCAGGGTCCTGTATAATGGTAGATATCATTATTAATAAGTTATTAAATATGAACATGGAAATAAAGGGACAATTATGAGAGATCTTACTGAGGAAGAAAAGACACAAATACACAAGTGAATGAACAATATACTTAAATCATTTTTTAATGTGTGCGATTGGGCAGAGGAAGAGATAGTGGTTTTAAAATAATGTGTGGAAAATTCTGCTTATATCTAGTCTGTAGATTGATAAATCATATAATATAAATTGATAAGAAGAATTATTGCCTCTAAAATTGCAAAATCCTACTTTTGACTTTGTGAAAAATATTCTTTTTTAAGTAAGGTAATGCTTTTCAAAGCTGGCTACAGTTAGAATCACCTCTGGAAACTACTACACCTGAGCTCTAACTCCAGAAACTCTGATTTATTGACCTGGTGATCCAGTGATTTTTGAGCTTCCCAGATAATTCTAATGTGCATCCATTACTGAGAAAAACTTGGCCAGGAATAGCACATTAAAAACAATCCCTTGCTCTTGTAGGATACTGAATGATTGCCTGTTGGACTAAAAGATTATACTCAAGAGTACAATGAGACCAAATTCTATAGGACTGTGGTTCTCAAAGTGATGTCATCATGCCATTTGCATCTGCTGGTAACTTGCTATAGATATGAATTTTTAGGAGTTCCTGCTACGTCACAGTATCTTAAGGATATGTCATTGTCTCTGCAGTGGTGCAGCTTGGATCCCCAGCCTGGCACAGTGAGTTAAGTTTCTGCCATTGCTTCAGCAAAGGCATAGGTTACAGGTGAGGATTGGACTCCATACCTTCCCAGGAAATTCCATATACCATGGGTGAAACTGAAAAAGAAAAAGAAAAAAATGCAACCTTTTAGATTGACTCCAAGCTTACTGAATCAGAAATCTAGGGTTAGGCCCCAGTAAACTGTTTTCACTCAGATGACTCTATTGAATTTTCATTTGCTGATCACTGCAATGGGATGTATGATTTTTACAGAATACTCACAAAGCCTGTTGTCACAAGACACATTTAATTAGTACTCTCATATTACCAGTACTGGTGATGCCAGAAATAACAAAAGCAAATCAGCAGGAGGTCATATAAAAACAGCCCTCAAAATTAAGTTAAAAGGAAGTCTTGTGAGGGACATTTCTTGTGAGGGGCACATGTAAATGTGCAGGTGTTAAACTTAAGCAAGAGTGCCAAGACTGTGGTCCATGGTCAGAGACTCACTGCTCTCCAGCCACATGTTCTGGGGAAGCTGGTGGTGCCTTTTGCAGGTGACTAGGTAATGATCAAGAAATTGGGCCCTCAGAGTTCCCATTGTGGCTCAGTGGTTAACGAATCTGACTAGGAACTATGAGGTTGTGGGTTCAATCCCTGGCCTTGCTCAGTGGATTAAGAATTCAGCATTGTCATGAGCTGTGGTGTAGGTTGCAGATGAGGCTTGGATCCTACATTGCTATGGCTCTGGTGTAGGCTTACAGCTACAGCTCTGATTATACCCCTAGCCTGGGAACCTCCATATGCCACAGGAACAGCCCAAGAAATGGCAAAAAGACAAAAAAAAGAAAGAAAAGAAAAAAAGAAATTGGGCCCTCATCAGACTCAGAATACACTGGACTTGGATCTTCAATTTCTCAGCCTCCAGAATTTGTTACCAAGAGAACGATCAAGATGGTGGACAAAAAAGATATCGTGCTCACCTTCTCCCACAAACACATTTTTTAAAAAAAGCCATCTACATTTAGAACAATTCTTAGAGAACATTTATTGAATGCCAGCAGAAAGCCTTAAACCTTCAAAAAGGTCAAGGAACCATCTGCATAACTGGGTAGAACAAAAGGAATAAAAGAGAGAGAGAAGGAATCAGGATAGCACTAGCACTCTTGAGAGTGAGTAGTTAAAGAGAAAAGGAACCCACACTCTGGGAAGCCACATAACTGACAGGGAAATCAGCTGAGATGGAGGAACCTCAAAATCAGGGAGGAAATTGCAGCAGCAGGACTGAGGAGGGCAAAGCAGCGTGAAAGCCCCACGGAATATCTATTCCCCACCCCAGACACCACAACCCAAGAGGCCCTGGCAGGGGATTGGTGCTGAGATTCAGAGTCCAGACAATGAGAAAAACCTAAGGAAAATGAAGAAGCTCAGGAAAAATTCCCAGTTAAAATAAAATGAGAATTCACTTAAAGGAGGAAAAAATTAAATAGACCTATTCAGTCAGACATGAAGTTCAAAAGAAGATAGTGAAAATACCAAAGGAATTAAGAGCGAATATAAAGGAACTAAGAGCAGATGTGAACATGAGAATACTTTAGAAAGGAACTAGAAATGATAAGGAAGATCCAAAAAAAAAAAAAAAAATAGAAAAGATATTTTCAGAGATGCAAGCTGAGTTAAAGGCACAGATGAACAGAATGAGTAATGCTGCAGAGAAACAAATTAGTGACTTAGAAGACAGAGTAATGGAATTAACCCAATAAAAACAACAGACAGTAAAACAAATGAAAAAACATGAAAGAAATATATGAGATTTATGGGACAATATGAGGGCCCATCCACACTCATTAGGGATTACAGAAGAAGAAGAAAAAGAAAAGAGGATTGAAAATATATTTTAAGAAATTATGGCTGAAAACTTTCCAAATCTAAAGGAAACACATATCAAGATTCGAGTGTAGAGGGCCCTAAACAAGGTGAACCCAAACAGGCCCACACCAAGACATAATAGAATAAAAATTCCAACAGTTAAAGATAAGGAGAGGATTACAGAGGCAGCAAGAGATAAACAGTTAATAGTAAAGGAATCTCCATAAGGCTATATTATCTGATTTCTCTCAGTAATACTATAGGCCAGAAGAGAGTGGCAAGATATATTCAAAGGTAAAGGGAAAAATTTGCAGCCTACTCCATCCAGCAAGAATATCATTTAAAATAGAAGGAGAAAGGAAATAATTTATCAAACAAACAAAAACTAAAAGAGTACAGCAATACTAAACCCATTCTAAAAAAAAAAAGAAAGAAAGGGCAGCTCTAAAAAAAAAATAAGAAATAGGATGGAGGAAATCACAACTGGAATGTAATCAGTTAAATAATTCTGTATACAGATCTAAAAAAAGAAACATTGTAACAGTAATATAAACACAAGAAACAACAATAGGACAAACATGAATTTAAAAAAACAAAAACTTCGAATTATAAAATGTGGTAAAGGAAAGTAAGAAAATCTAGACTCTGTTTTTTTTTTTTTTAATGTGTTTGAACTTATATAATAATATCATAATCAGGCTAAAGCAAGTCGATATAGGAAGGGGTTAACATACTTGAAAAGCAGGGAAATCACAAACCAAAACCAAATATTACACCTAAACACTAAACAGAAGAGGATATGAGCATCCAAAAAAAAAAAAAAAAAAAAAAAAAGAGTGAGAGAGAGAGAGAAACAAAGGAGAAACATATAATCAACTGCTATAAAATGTTAGTAAATATATATTTATCAATAATTAACATAAATGTCAGTGGACTTAATGGTACAATCAAAAGACACAGAGTGGGTCATTGGATTAAAAAAAAAAAAGAGGCTACAATATGCTGTCTACAAGAGACTCACTTTAGGGCAAAGTACACATATAAATTGAAAGTTTGGGGATGGAAAATGATATTTGATATGAAAGGATGAGACAGAAAACTGGAGTTGTTGTATTACAATACTCATATCAGACAAAACAGACTTTAAAACAAAGGCCATAAAGAAAGGCAAAGAATGAATTCCAATCATGGCTCAGTGGTTAATCAACCCAATAGAATCCATGAGTATGTGGGTTAAATTTCTGGCCTCAGTGTGTTAAGGATCCAGTATTTTCATGAGCTGTGGTATAGGTTGCAGATGCAGCTCGGATCCTACATTACTGTGGCTCAGGCGCAGCCTGGTGGCTACAGCTCCAATTGGACACCTGGCCTGGAAACTTCCATATGCCATGGGTCCAACCCCCAAAAAAGACCAAAAAAAAGAAAAAGAAAAAAGAAAGATACTATTTAACGATAAAATAACCTATTCAATAGAAGGATAATGAAACCATCAATATATATGCCCCTAATATAGCAGAACCCAGAAACATACAAAAAACACTAACAGATATAAAAGGAGAAATTGATGGGAATACAATTATAGTAGGAGATTTTAACACACACTTACAGCAATGGACAGATCCTCTGAAGAGAAAATCAATAAAGCAAGAGAGATCCTAAATGCCACAATAGAAAAGTTAGATCTACTTGATATTTTTAGGATATTACACCTCAAAAAATCAGAATATACATCCTTTTCAAGGGCACATGGAATATTCTCAAGGATATACCACATACTGGGGCACAAAACTAACCTCAACAAATTTAGAAGCATAATTATTTCAAGTTTCTTCTCTGACCACAATGACATGGAACTAAAAATCAATGTTAGGGGAAAAAACAGGAAAAACTGACTATATGGAGACTAAATAGCATGATACTAAAAAAATCAATGGGTCAACAAAAAAAGCAAAAGGAAATTTGAAAGTACCTTGAGAAAAATGATAAGAAAAACACAACCATTCAAAATATATGGGATGCCACAAAAGCAGTGATTAGAAGGAAGTTCATAGTGATACAGGCCTTTTAAAAATAAAAAGAAAAATCTCAAATCAAAAAATTAACCTACAATTTAAAATAATTATAAAAAGAATAACAAAAAAAACTAAAGTTAGCAAAAGGAAGGAAATCATAAAGATCTAAGTGTAAATAAGATAGAGATTCAAAAATAAATAGAAAAATCAATAAATCAATAAAACCAAGAGCTGGTTCTTTGAAATGAATTGACAAACCTCTGGCCAGACTCTCCAAGGAGAGGAGTGAAAGAACTCAAATAAACAAAATAAGAAATGAAAAGAAGAAATCTCAATGGATACTGCAGAAATACAAAAAAAAAAAGTGAACAAATATTAAGAGAATACTATGAACAATTATATGCAAAAAAATCTGATAATCCAGAAGACGTAGACAACTTTCTAGAGTCTTAGAGCCCACCAAAACTGAATCAAGAAGAAAAAGATCAATTGAACAGACCAATTACTAAAAATTAAGTTGAATATGAAAGAAAAACACTCCCTACAAACAAAACTCCAGGACCAGATGGCTACAAAGGAAAATTCTACCAAATATACAAAGAGAGACTTATATCTATCCTCCTTAAACTTCTTCAAGGGCTGGAAGAAGAAAGACTACTCGCAAAGATATTATATGAAGCTACCATCACCCTAATACCAAAACCAGACAAAGACCATCAAAAAGGAAAATTATAGGCCAATATATCTGATGAGTATAAATGCAAAAATTCTCCAAAAAATTTTAGCCAATGGAAAAAAAAAAACAAAATATAAAAAAGATCGCACACCACAACCAGGTGGGATTCATCCCAGGTACACAATGATGGCTCAACATACAGAAATCAATCAACATCATAAACCACATTAAAAAAAGAAAAGTCAAAAAACACATGATCATCTCAATAGATGAAGAGAAAGTATTTGACAAAGCCCAACATCCATTCATGATCAAAACAATAATGACAAATACTGAAGGAATTAAGAGAGGATATGAACAGTAATGCATATTCCTTTAAAAAGGAACTAAAATATATAAGGAGGAGCCAAGAAAAATTAGAAAATCCATTTTCAGAGATACAAACTGAGCTAAGGCAATAGTGAGCAGGATGAATAACACAGAGGAATGAAATAGTGATGTGGAAGATAGAATACTGGAAATCACACAATCAGGAGAGCAGACAGAAAACCAAATGGAAAAAACATGAAAGCAATATCAGAGACCTATGGGATAATATAAAGTGGGCCAATCTACACATAATAGGAATTCCAGAAGGGGAAGAAAAAGAAAAGGGTATTGAAAATATATTTGATGAAATTATGGCTGAAAACTTTCCAAATCTAAAGGAAACTTATATCAAGTAGAGGAAGCACAGAGGGCTCCAAACAAGTTGAACCCAAACAGGCCCGCACCAAGGCATATTATAATAAAAATGGCAAAAGTTAAACAGAGGATTCTAAAGGCAGCAAGAGAAAAGCAAAGCATTGTTTATAAGGGAACCCCCATATGGCTATCAGGTGATTTCTCTACAGAAACACTACAGGCCAGAAAGGAATGGCAAGATATAATTAAAGTGCTGAAAGGAAAAAAAAAAATGCAACCTAGAATACTCTATCCAGCAAGAATATCATTTAAAATAGAAGGGGAAATAAAGAGTTTCTCCAACAAACAAAAGCTAAAAGAGTACAGCAATACTAAACCCATTCTAAAAGAAATACTGAAAGGGCTTCTCGAAATTAAAAAAAAAAAAAAAAAAGTAAGAAGAATAGGATGGAGGAAACCACAACTGGAAAGCAATCAATTAGATAAGCCAGCATACAGATCTAAACATGAAGATGTCAAAAGACCACAAATCAAAACCAAACATTACATTCACAAAACCTGAAAAGAAAATGAACATGAACAGTTATGTTAACAAATAGGACAGCCTAGAAGAAATGAACTAAGAGCTTAAACATAAAAACTTCCAAGGCTGAATCAGGAAGATATAGAAAAATCTCAACAAATTAATCATTAGTTATAAAATTAAACTTTTTTATTAATTAATTTATTTTTTTATTTTCCGACTGTACAGCAAGGGGATCAAATTATCCTTACATGTATACATTACAATTACATTTTTTTCCCCACCCTTTGTTCTGTTGCAACATGAGTATCTAGACAAAGTTCTCAATGCTATTCAGCAGGATCTCCTTGTAAATCTATTCTAAATTGTGTCTGATAAGCCCAAGCTCCCAATCCCTCCCACTCCCTCCCCCTCCTATCAGGCGCTACAAGTCTTTTCTCCAAGTCCATGAATTTCTTTTCTGAGGAGATGTTCATTTGTGCTGGATATTCGATTCCAGTTATAAGTGATATCATATGGTATTTGTCTTTGTCTTTCTGGCTCATTTCACTCAGTATGAGATTCTCTAGTTCCATCCATGTTGCTGCAAATGGCATTATGTCATTCTTTTTATGGCTGAGTAGTATTCCATTGTGTATATACCACATCTGCTGAAACCAATCATCTGTTGATGGACATTTGGGTTGTTTCCATGTCCTGGCTATTGTGAATAGTGCTGCAATGAACATGTGGGTGCATGTGTCTCTTTTAAGGAGAGTTTTGTCTGGATAGATGCCCAAGAGTGGGATTGCGGGGTCATATGGAAGTTCTATGTATAGATTTCTAAGGTATCTCCAAACTGTTCTCCATAGTGGCTGTACCAGTTTACATTCCCACCAGCAGTGCAGGAGGTTTCCCTTTTCTCCACAGCCCCTCCAGCACTTGTTATTTGTGGATTTATTAATGATGACCATTCTGACTGGTGTGAGGTGGTATCTCATGGTAGTTTTGATTTGCATTTCTCTTATAATCAGCGATGTTGAGCATTTTTTCATGTGTTTGCTGGCCATCTGTACCTCTTCCCGGGAGAATAGTCTATTCAGGTCTTTTGCCCATTTTTCCATTGATTGATTGGCTTTTTTGCTGTTGGGTTGTATAAGATGTTTATATATTCTAGAGATTAAGCCCTTGCCTGTTGCATCTATTGAAACTCTTTTCTCCCATTCTGAAAGTTGACTTTTTGGTTCCTTTTGGGTTTCCTTTGCTGTTCCAAAGCTTTTCAGTTTGATTAGGCCACATGGGTTTATTTTTGCTCTTATTTCTATTGCTTTGGGGGACTGACCTGAAAAAATATTCATGATGTTTACGTCAGAGAGTGTTTTGCCTATGTTTTCTTCCAGGAGTTTCATGGTGTCTTGCCTTATGTTTAAGTCTTTCAGCCATTTTGTGTTTATTTTAGTGCCTGGTGTGTGGGTGTGTTCTAGTTTCATTGATTTGCATACAGCTGTCCAGGTTTCCCAGCAATGCTTGCTGAATAGACTTTCTTTTTCCCATTTTATGTTCTTGCCTCCCTTGTCAAAGATGAATTGACCATAGGTGTCAGGGTTTATTTCCGGATTCTCTATTCTTTTCCATTGGTCTGTCTGTCTGTTTTGGTACCAGTACCACACTGCTTTGATGACTGTGGCTTTGTAGTATTTCTTGAAGTCTGGCAGAGTTATGCCTCCTGCTTGGTTTTTGTTTCTCAGGATTGCTTTGGCATTTCTGGGTCTTTTGTGGTTCCATATAAATGTTTGGATTGTTTGTTGTAGTTCTGTGAAAAATGTCATGGGTAATGTGATAGGGATTGCATTGAATCTGTAGATTGATTTGGCTAGTATGGCCATTTTTACAATATTGATTTTTCCAACCCATAAGCATGGACTATCATTCCATTTCTTTACATCTTCTTTGATTTCTCTGATTAAAGTTTTATAGTTCTCGGCATATAGGTCCTTTACCTCTTTGATCAGGTGTATTCTGATATATTTGATTTTTTGTGGTGCAATTTTAAAAGGTATCATATTTTTGCATTCCTTTTCTAATATTTCTTTGCTGGTATACAGAAATGCAACTGACTTCTGAAAGTTAATCTTATATCCTGCTACTTTGAAGAATTCATTAATCCATTCAAGGAGTTTTGGGGTTGAGTCCATAGGGTTTTCTAGGTATAGTGTCATGTCATCTGCATACAGTGACAGTTTTATCTCTTCTCCTCCTATTTGGATGCCTTTTATTTCTTTTGTTTGCCTAATTGCTGTGGCTAGGGCTTCCAAAACGATGTTGAAGAGCAGTGGTGAGAGTGGGCATCCCTGTCTTGTTCCAGATTGGAGTGAGAAGGCTTTCAGTTTTTCCCCATTGAGGATTATATTTGCTGTGGGTTTATCATAAATGGCTTTGATTATATTCAGGAAGGTTCCCTCTATACCCACTTTGGCGAGGGTCTTGATCATGAATGGATGTTGAACTTTGTCAAATGCTTTTTCTGTGTTTATTGAGAGGATCATATGATTTTTGACTTTTCTTTTGTTAATGTGGTGTATGATGTTGATTGATTTGTGTATGTTGAACCATCCTTGTGAACCTGGGATGAACCCTACCTGGTCATGGTGTATGATTTTTTTGATATGTTGTTGGATTCGGTTGGCTAAGATTTTGTTGAGAATTTTTGCATCTATATTCATCAATGATATTGGGCAATAGTTTTCTTTTTTGGTGGTATCTCTGTCTGGTTTTGGAATGAGGGTGATGGTGGCATTCTAGAATGTCTTTGGGAGTACTCCTTCTTCTTCAACCTTTTGAAAGAGTTTCAGGAGGATGGGCACCAATTCCTCTTTATATGTTTGATAGAATTCACCTGTGAAGCCATCTGGTCCTGGACTTTTATTTCTAGGGAGTGATTTTATGACCTCTTCAATTTCATTTCTAGTGATCAGTTTGTTCAGTTGGTCTGCTTCTTCTTGATTGAGTTTTGGCAGGCTGTAAGATTCTAGAAAATTGTCCATTTCTTCCAGATTGTCAAACATGTTGCCATAGAGTTGTTCATAGTATTCTCTTATGGTTTTTTGTATTTCTGCTGTATCTGTTGTGATTTCTCCTTTTGCATTTATAATTTTGGTTATTTGGGTTCTTTGTCTCCTCTTTTTAGTGAGTCTGGCCGGGGGTTTGTCAATTTTCTTGACCTTTTCAAAGAACCAGCTCTTGGTTTTATTAATTTTCTCTATTGTTTTTTGAATCTCTGTTTTATTGATTTCTTCTTTGATCTTTATAATTTCCTTCCTTCTGCTGACTTTAGGACTTTTTTGTTCTTCTTTTTCTAACTCATTTAGGTGGAGGGTTAAGTTGTCAATTTGGGGTCTTTCTTCTTTTTTGAGAAAGGCCTGTATTGCTATAAATTTCCCTCTGAGCACTGCTTTCGCAGCATCCCACAGATTTTGAGAGGTTGTGTCTTCATTATCATTTGTTTCAAGGTAGTTTTTAACTTCCTTCTTGATTTCCTCATTGACCCATTGGTTTTTTAGTAGCATGTTGTTTAGTCTCCAGGTAGTAGGTTTTTTCTCTTTCCTTTTCCCATGGTTGATTTCTAATTTCATGGCATTGTGGTCAGAGAAGATACTTGAGATAATTTCTATGCTCCTAAATTTTTTGAGGTTAGCTTTGTGTCCCAATATGGGGTTGAATCTTGATAACGTTCCATGAGAATTTGAGAATAATGTGTATTCTGATTTTTTTGGATGTAGTGTCCAGAAGATATCAATGAAGTCTAACTTTTCTATTGTTTCCTTTAGGATCTCTTTTGCTTTATTGGTTTTCTGTCTAGAGAATCTGTCCATTGATGTGAGGGGGGTATTAAGGTCTCCTACTATGATTGTATGCTCATCAATATCTCCCTTTCTGTCTGTTAATATTTGTTGTATGTATCTGGGTGCTCCTATATTTGGGGCATATATGTTGATGATAGTAACATCCTTTCCTTGGGTGGATCCCTTAATCATTAAGTAGTGTCCTTCTTTGTCTTTCTTTATGTCTTTTGTTTTAAATTCTATTTTGTCTGATGTGAGTGTTGTTACTCCTGCTTTTCCGTCATGTCTATTGGTGTGAAATATTTTTGCCCACCCTTTCACTTTCAATCTATATGTATCTTTTGTCCTAAGGTGAGTTTCTTGTAGGCAGCATATTGAAGGTTTTTGCCTTTTCATCCACTCAGCCACTCTGTGTCTTTTGATTGGGGCATTCAGTCCATTGACATTTAAGGTGATAATTGATAGATGATTATTTCTTGACATTTTGAACCTCGTGTTCCAGTTGATCCTATGGTTCTCCTTTCTTACTTTCTTTTTTTTTGTTTGAATGGTCTCCTGTTATTATCTGCTTGAGTTTTTTTTTTCTTTTCATTTTTTTGCGAATGCAATATTTGGTTTTGGCTTGTGGTTGCCCTGTTTTTTAAGTATGTTAACCCCTTCCTATAATTGTGTGTTTTAGCTTGATGGTCCTGTAGGTTCAAACACTTCATTACTATATTAAAATTAAGAAGAGAAACATACAAATAAACAAAAAGGGTTACTTATTTCCTAACATTCCTTGCCCACATTTTATGATTTTGATGACTCTTTTTTATTTTTTTCTTTTTAATTTTATTTTGTTTGAAGCATGTTCATGATCAAATCTCTTTGCTGGCTTATTTGAGTGATTGCTGTCTGATTGAAGTTTCCTCAGTCCTAGTTCTTCCTCTTCTTCTTCTTTTTTTTTCTTTTCTTTTTTCTTCCCTTTCCTTCCTTTCTTTTTGGTTTAGAGAAGCCCTTTCAGTATTTCTTTTAACCTGAGTTTTGTGTTGCTGTATTCTTTTAGTTTTTGTTTGTTGGAAGAAAAATTTTATTTCCCCTTCTATTTTAAATGATATTCTTGCTGGATAGAGTATTCTAGGTTGCATATTTTTTTCATTTTAGCACTTTAAATATTTCTTGTCATTTCCTCCTGGGGTATAGTGTTTCAGTAGAGAAATCAGGTTATAATCTTATGGGGTTCCCTTGTAGGTACCATTTGGCTTTTCTCTTGCTGCCTCTAGGATCCTCTCTTTATCACTAACTTTTGCCATTTTTATTACAGTGCGTCTTGATGTGGGTCTATTTGGGTTCAATTTGTTTGGGGCCCTCTGTGCTTCCTGTATCTTGAACTCAGTATTCTTTAGATTTGGGAAGTTTCCAGCAATAATTTCTTCAAATATATTTTCCATTCCCTTATCTTTTTCTACTCCTTCTGGAATTCCTATTATGCTTAGTTTGGCCCAACTTATGTTATCCCATAGGTTTCTTATATTGCTTTCCTGTTTTTTGATTTGGTTTTCTGTCTGCTGACCTGATTGGGTGATTTCCATTATTCTATCTTCCACATCACTGATTCGTTCTTCTGCAGTATTCATTCTGGTTTTTACTGCCTGTAGTTCAGTTTGTATTTCTGCAAATGAATGTTCTAGTTTTTCCTGGCTCCTCCTTATATTTTCTAGTTCCTTTCTGAGGGTATCTGCATTGCTGTTCATATCTTCTCTTAATTCCTTCAGTATTTTCAGTATTTTTCTTTTGAACTCCAGGTCTGTCAGGCTGCAGAGATCTGTTTCATTGTTGAATGTTTTAGGTGAGTTCTCTTGTTGGTTTGACTGGGGGTGGTTTCTCAGCTTCGTCATCTTGCTTGTTGTTTTCTTTTTCCTGAGGGAGTTGTGTTCTCTGTGACCAGGCAGTGTTTGCCTTGTCACTGCTGTGGAATGTTTCCCAAGGGCTGACGTTGCTGGTCAGTCTTTTTTGAGGCAGTGTGGCTTTTCTGGAGTGTTAATGCAGCTCTTTGAAGCAAAGGTGGACTTCCTGAGGGAAGACAGGCCTGAGAGGTCCACACCACGATGGTACCAGATTTCACTTGATCAGGCAGAGCTTGCTCTGGTGTTTGTAGGCTGTGGTGTTCTTGAAGGGGTTGGTGGTGTTGGGCAGCTGTTCCTCAGGAATGCAGCACCCCCTGAGGGCTGGAGCAGCTCTCTGGGTCACTGAGAACCCAAGAGGCTCTTCCCTAGGGCAGCCCAACTCAGAAGGATGGCCTGAGAATGTAGGCAAATCTTTTCACATTCTGGCCAAGCTTGTTGTAGCTTTTCTGGGCTGCAGGGTGTCCTGCAGAGAGCTTGCAGGCCTTTGCAGCTGTTCTGCAAGAGTGCGGCACCTCCTGAGGGCTTTGGTCACTGACTGGGCCGCTGCCAACCCAAGAGGCTCATTCTCAGGGCAGCCTGACTCAGAAAGACCGTCCGAGATATTTCCCTGCCCGGCCAGACTTGTTGCAGCTTTTCTGGGCTGCAGGTGGTCCTGCCTGGAGGTGGCAGTCCTATACAACTGATCTGTGAGAGCTCAGCACCGTCTGATCGCTTGGACGCCTAGCTGGGCTGCTGCCAACCCAAGAGGATCCTCCTCAGGGCAGCTTGACTCAGAAAGACCTTCACAGAATTAGGCAGATCTTTTCACGGCCCGGTCAGGCTTGTTGCAGCTTTTCTGGGCTTCAGTGGGTCCTGCCGGGTGCTGGCAGTCCTGTGAAGCTGATCGACTAGAGCTTGGCACCCCCTGAGTGCTTTGGCAGGTAGCAGGGCCGCTGAAAACCCATGAGGCTCCTCCCCAGAGCAGCCCGACTCAGAGAGACCATTCAAGATCTTTTCAGGTCCAGCTAGACTTGTTGCAGTTTTTCTTGGCTGCAGGGGATCCTGCCTGGAGCTGGCAGTCCTTTGCAGCTGATCCACTAGAGCTTGGCACCCCCTGAGGGCATGGGCAGGTAGCAGGGCCGCTGAAAACCCAAGAGGCTCCTCCCCAGGGCAGCCCAACTCAAAAAGACTGTATGAGAATTAGGCAGATCTTTTCATGGCCTGGCTAGGTTTATTCTACCTTTTCTGGGCTGCAGGCCTTTTCTCGGGGGCTGGTGGTGTTTGGTGCTGCTCTGCAGGTGTGTAGCCCCTCCAAAGGGCAAGCAGGCCTGTGCAGGGACACCCCTGTGGTGGTAGGCTTCAGGCAATTGTTGAGGCCAGCCCTCCTGGATGGCAGGCAGCACCAGGTCTGGCGACTGCATAGGGGGTGGTGGGGGTGGGGGGAGGGGATGCACTGAGAAGCACAGCTTTCTGATAGCTAGCAGGCCAGTAAGCTTGCTGTGGCATGGGGAGTATTCTATGGGGACCCACCCCTTCTTCTCTCCCCTCTCTAGCGTGGGCACAGACCAGGCTCTTCTCCCAGGTTCCCTCTGATGTGGCTTTCTACTTCCCTGCCCCCGAATATTGCTCCCTTCCTCTGCGACAGCTTTGTTTTCTAGTCTCCCAGGCAGTCTCTGCCCCGTCAAACTTGGCAGACCAGTTTCTAGACCTCCCAAGCAGTCTCCACTCTGCCCCACCCCCCCACCCCTTTCCCAGGGACTAACCTCCGGAGCCGAGGTCTCAGTGCCCAGCCCCCACCCACGCATCTCAATTTTTGGTTACTGTGCCCATAGTTCCGATTGTCTGTTCAGTTCTCGATCTGCTTTTCAGTACTCCAATTTACTGCTACACTCTTCTCTGCATCTGGAGATTCCTCCAGTTCATTTGATCTTTCCCCCGGGTAGGTGACTTTCCAGGGTGCGGGATCCCTTTCTCCTCCTCATTTCCCTTTTGGGAGTGCCCGTCCAGCTAGGAATCATCTTCTCTCACTCTCCTCTTTTCTTTGTTTTACCTAGTAATGTCACAAACGTCTTGCCATTATTGGAATTTAGATTCTTCTGCCAGTGATTGGTTGCTGTTCTGTGCAAGTCATTTATCCTGTAGATGTGCTTTTTTTGTTGTGTTTGTGGGAGAGGGTGAGTGTGTCCCCCTACTCTTCCACCATCTTGTCTCCTAAAATTAAACTTTTAATAAAAATTCACAGAATTCTAACAAACAAAAATAATAGCTATTATGTTTGCTTTTCAAAATATATTAAAAAATTAAAGAAAAACTGACTCTTCCAAATTTATTCTATGAGGCCACCATTACCCTGATATCAAAACCAGTCAAAAAATTTTACAGGCCAACATTGCAGATGAATATAGATTCAAAGTCCTCTATAAAGTATTAGCAAATGAACTTGAACAATATATATATAAGTATTATATATCATGGTAAGGGGGGTTTATTCCAAAGATGTACTAATGGTTCAATATCTGTAAAGAAATCAATTTAATATTGCACATTAGCAAAAAGAAGGATTAAAAAGAATCACATTACTATCTCAATAGAAGCAGAAGAATTATTTGGCTAAACTCAACTTCCACTCATGAAAAATCTCTCACCAAAGTTGGTATATACTATCATATCTTAACATAATAAAGGAAATTTATGATAAAATCACAACTAATGTCATACTCAAGGGTGAAATTTTTAAAGCTTTTCTCTAAAATCAGGATGAAGACAGGAATGCTCATTTTCTAACTTTAATTTACAGTAGTATTGGAAGTCCTACACACTGTAATAAGACAAGAAAAAATAGGCATCCTAATTAAAAGGGAAGTAATAAAGTTGTCACTATTTGCAAATGATGTACTATAGAAAAAAAACCATGAGGTCTCCACCAAAAATCTATTAGAAATTATAAATGAGTTCAGCTAAGCTATAGGATATAAGAGTAATATAAAGAAATCTGTTGCTTTGCTATGTATTAATAAACTATCAGAAAAAAATTTCATTCAAAATAATTTCATTCAAAATCATATAAAAAAGATTAAAATACCTAGAAATAAACTTAAGCAATAAAGTGAAAATTTATGCTGAAAACTTATAAAATATTAATGAAGGAAATTGAAGATGATGGAAACTGGAAGATATTCCATATTCATGAATTAAAATAGCCATATTGTGAAAATGACCATAATACCCTAGCAATATACAGATTTAATGCAATATATATCAAAATTCTTATATTAGGGATTAGAAGACAAGATGGAAAACTAGGGTTTTTTTCTAACTTCCTCTCATGAAAACACCAAAATTACAACTGCTGAACAACCATCAGGTGAAAAGACTCAGGCCTACCAAAAATTTATTCCACATTCAAAGACAAAGAAGCCATAACAGGACAGTATGAAGGGTGATTTTGTGATATAATCAAATCTCTCCTTCCACGTGGAAGACTCACAAGTTTGAAAGTAATTATATTGCAGAATATCTCCCACAGGAATGAAAGTTTTTAAGCCCTGGGGGCCTGACATTGGGAGAAGGAGATCCCAGAGCATTTGGCTTTGAAGAACAATGAGAATTGTGTGCAAGAGTTCCACAGAACTGTAGGAAACAGAGACTCCACTAGTGGCGGGCACACACTGTCTTACATGGCACTGGACTGAGAGTAAAGCAGTGGCTCCATAGGAACCTGGGTCAGACCTACCTATGGGTATTGGAGGGTCACCTTGGCGATGGAGGTTGGCTGTGGACCACTATGGGTGCAAGAATATTGGAAGTGAGGTTGCAGGGAATGTTCATTGTTGCGAAGTCTCCTAGAAGTCACCATTTTTTCACTGAGATCTTGCCCCACCCAACAGCTTATAGGCTCCAATGCTGGGAGGCTTCAGGCTAAACTACAAACAAGGTGGGGACACAACTTCACTCATTAGCAGAAAGGCTGCCTAAAGTCATACTGAGCCCACAACTACCTTTAAATATACAACTGGACATGATCCTTTCCACCAGGGTATAAGATGAATCTCCACTCACCATTGAAGAAGCTCCCAGCAGGAAGCCTGCATAGGCCCCTGGCCAACCTTACCCACCAGGGGGTAGACTGAGCCAAGATTACCTGCAATCCTGCAGTCTGTGGAATGGAGACCACAAACAGGTTAGGCAAAATGAGGTGGCAGAATATGTTCAAGACAAAGGAAAAAGTTAAAACCCCAGAAGAAAAAATAAGTGAAATGGAGAGATGTAATCTACCTTAATAAAAACACACTAATGATAAAAAAAATCCATGTTCTCAAAAAAATGGAGGCACAGACCAAGAAGACTCAAGAAATGTTTCACAAAGAACTAGAAGATATAAAGAATAAACAAATAGATTAAAAATGCAATAACTGCAATGAAAAATACACTCAAAAGAATCAATAGCAGAGTAAATGAGACAGAAGAATGAAAAGTCAGCTGGAAGATGCAGTGGTGGAAATCACTGCCACCTAACAGAATAAAGAAAATTAATTTAAAAAATGAGTACAGGAGTTCCTGTATTGGCTCAGTGGTTAAAGAATCCAACTAGGAACCATGAGGTTGTGGGTTCCATCCCTGGCCTTGCTCAGTGGGTTGAGGATCTGGTGTTGCCATGAACTATGGTGTGGGTTGCAGACATGGCTCAGATCCTGTGTTGCTGTGGCTCTGGCATAGGCCAGTGGCTTTGGCTCTGATTAGACCCCTGGCCTGGGAATCTCCATATGCCATGGGAGTGGCCCTAGAGAAGGCAAAAACAAAAACAAAAAAGGAAAAAAAAATGAGTACAGTGAAAGAGACCACTGGAACAACATTAAACACACTAACATTCACATTATAGGGGTTCCAAAAGGAGAAAAGAGAAAGGGCTTGAGAAAATATTTGAAGAGATAATAGTTGAAAATTTTCCTAATGTGGGAAAGGGAACACTGTCGAGTCCAGGAAGTGTAGAGAGTTCCGTATGAGATAAACACAAGGAGGAATACATCATGACACATATTAATAAAACTGACAAAACTAAAGACAAAGATAAAATATTAAAAGCAACAAGAGCAAAGCCACATCTAACATACAGAGAGTTATCAGCTGATTTTTTAGGAGAAAATCTGTTTTTGGATTGGAAGAATCAATGTTGTCAAAATGACTATACTACTCAAGGAAATTTACAGATTTGATGAAATCTCTGTCAAATTACCAATGGCATTTTTCACAGAAATGGAACAAACAAAAATAAATAAATAAATTTGTATGGTACAACACAAAACCACAAATAGCCAAACCATCTTAATGAGAGAAAAACTGAGTGAGAAGAATAAGGATCCTTGATTTCAGACTATACTATAAAGGTACCGTTATCAAAACAGTATGGTACTGGACTAAAACCAGAAATATAGATCAATGGAACAGAATAAAAAGTCCGCAAATAAATCCATGCACATACAGTCAATTAATCTATTACAAAAAAGGTGAGAATATACAATGGAGAAAAGACAGACTCATCAGTAAGTGGTGCTGGCTAAAAAGAAACAGAAACATATAAGAGAGTGAAATTAGTACATTCTCGAAAGTCATAGAAGAAAATATACTCAAAGTGGTTTAATGCCCCAAATGTAATACCAAATACTATAAAACTCTTAAATAAAAATATAGACACTGTTTGATATAAATCACAGAAATATATTTTTGAATCAACCCTTAGAATAATGAAAATGAAAATTTAAAAAAAAACTAAACAAATGTGACCTAATAAAACATAAAAACTTTTGCACAGCAAAAAAAACTATAAATGAAACTAGAAGGCAAACCAAAGAATTGGAGACAATATTTGCTAATGAAGCAAACAAGGGATTCATCTCCAAAATATACAGACAGTCAATACAATTCTATATTTAAAAAAACCAAACAACTCAACTAAAAGCTTAACATAAGATATAAATATATATTTCTCCAAAGAAGATAGACAGATGGCCAAAAACACATGAAAAATGCTCAACATTGCTCATTATTAGAGAAATACAAACCTAATTTACAAAGATACATCACCTCACAATGGTCAAAATTGCCATCATCAAAAAGTCTAGGGGTTCCCATCATGGCTCAGTGGTTAATGAACCCAACTAGTATCCATGAGACATGGGTTCAATCCTTGGCCTCATTCAGTGGGTTAAGGATACAGCATTGCTGTGAGCTGTGGTTGAGGTAGCAGACATGACTTGGATCCCACATTGCTGTGGCTATGGTGTACACCAGCAGCTGTAGTTCTGATTAGACATCTAGCCTGGAACTTCTATATGCGGTGAGTGCAGCCCTAAAAACAAAAAAGAGGAGTTCCCGTCGTGGCGCAGTGGTTAACGAATCCGACTAGGAACCATGAGGTTGCGGGTTCGGTCCCTGCCCTTGCTCAGTGGGTTAAGGATCCGGCGTTGCCGTGAGCTGCGGTGTAGGTTGCAGACACGGCTCGGATCCCGTGTTGCTGTGGTTCTGGCGTAGGCCAGTGGCTACAGCTCCAATTCGACCCCTAGCCTGGGAACCTCCATATGCCGCGGGAGCGGCCCAAGAAATAGCAAAAAGCCAAAAAAAAAAAAAAAAACAAAAAAGAAAAAAAGTCTAGAAATAAATACTGGAGATGCTGTTGAAAGGGGAACCTTCATACTATTGGTGGAAATGTAAATTGGTAAACCACTATGGAGAACAATATGGATGTTCCTTAAACTCTAAAATTAGAACTATCATATGATCCAGAAATCCAATTCTTAGACATATATCTGGAGAAAACCATAATTTGAGAAGATAAATGCACCCCAATGTTTATTGCAGCACTAATTACAATAGCCAAGATATGGAAGTAAGCCAAATGTTCATCAACAGAGAATTGGCTAAAGACATAGTACATATACATAATGGAATATGACTCAGCCATAAAAAGAATGAAATAATGCCACTTGCAGCAAAATGGATAGACCTAGAGATTATCATACTAGGTGAAGTTAGATAAAGTCAAATATCATTTACATGTGGAATCTAAAAAAAATGGATACAAAATAACTTACCAAACGGAAACAGACTCACAGACTTCACAAGCAAATTTATGGTTACCAAAGGGGAAATGTGTGGGGGGAGGGATATTAGGAATCTTGGATTAATACATACATACTATTATATATAAAATAGATAATCAAGAGTCAGTATTCTGTAATAATCTATATTGGAAATTATCTGAAAAATAATTGATATATGTATATGTATCATGTTGTACATGAAATACAGCATTGTAAATCAACTATATTCTAATACAAAATAAAAATTAAATTTAAAAAATACCCAGGTTTTTCTTATAGAACTAGAACAACTAATCCTAAAATTTATATGGAACCAAAAAAGACCCAGAATATCCAAAGCAGACTTATGAAAACAGAGCAAAGGGTCATGATCCATGACCTCAGACTATGTTACAAAGCTACAAAAGTAAAATAACATGGAATTGAAACAAAAACTGACATATAGATCAATATGACAATAGAGGTGGCTACTGTTTAAAATATGCAGACAACTCATAAAACACAATATCAGAAAAAATTAATGAGATTAAATAATTGGCAGAAAGCATAGTAGATTTTTTTTCTAAAGAAGATATACAGATGATCAACAAACAAATAAAAAATGCTAAACATGGCTAATTTTCAGAGAAATGAAAATCAAAACCACAATAAGTTATTACCTCACACTTTCAAAATGGCTATCATCATAAAGTCTATAAGCAGCAAATGTTGGCAAGGACAAGAAGAAAAGGCAAATTTAGCACATAGTTGGTAGAATTTTAAATTGTTACAGCCACTATGGAAAACAATATGGAGGTTCCTCAAAAAACTAAAAATAGAACCCTTATATGATTCAGTAATTTTACTCCTGGGAATATACCTGAATAAAATAAAAACACTAATTCAAAAAGATACATGCACCCCTATGTTCATAGCAGCATTATTTACAATAGCCAAGATAAGGAAGTGTCCATCAAGAGATTAATGAATAGAGATAATGTGATTATATATAAATGTGTGTGTGTGTGTGTGTGTGTATATATATATCTGTCTGTATGTGTGGTTTATACCATATATATATGAAAAGCAATAGCTGCTCAAGATTTAAACTGCATTTACTTGCATAGATGTGGTTTTATGCAGCTTTGATGTTGGGTTTTAGAGTGTAGTATATAATTTTCATAGTCTGTAACATGCAAAAAGCGATTATTAAAAAAAAAATAGAGATCCTATGAGAATTAGGCCATACTTTAATGGATTCACAAAATATGGAATTGGCAGTACAAGTCCACAAGTTATAATTTGAAAACATTGACCTCCAATAGTTCATTCCTGCTTTTTGATGGATGAAATTGAATTAAATGCCATGGTGATATGTTTTGCTTCATAAATCACAGCATCTTTCTGTCTCTCTGGATCATATTACAAGTATATATAATGGTAATATTTTGGAAAAAAAATAGTATGTTTTTCTCTTTTGCTTTACAGTATGCCTGACTTTCTCCTCCATCAGGTTTAAAAGTCCAATTTTTGGAATAGAAGTTAGGATTAAATTTGTGGAAGCATAAATACATGGAGAAAGGTATAACTTCTGGCATTCAAAACAGTATTATGCTTTGATATAATAGGATTTAAAACTAGCTGTTATTAAGATACAGGTTTTTCTAAGTTACTTTTATCCCTGTTTAACATGGTCCCAGTGAAAGCGAGAGAAAGTATATTGGATAGATTGACAGAAATAGAAGAAACATTATCGATATGCTTTCATCCTCCCTTGTTTTATTTTATTGATACGCTTTTATAAACTTTAGAAAAACACTTTTTTGTAAGATCTTTGGACAAAATGAATAACCCCCAAAACAACATGGGAAAATATCAAGTTATTTATAGGACGGAGGGCACTGTCAGATAAATAGGAATATGGTCTATTCTGTATTCCTGAGACTTACTTTTTTTTCCTACCATGTGAATGCTCCACTGAGAGCCAGTATATGTACCATAGGTTATATTGTGGTGGAGTATCTGATAGTGTCACCACAGAGACATGGACTGAAGATTATGAAATAAGTACCTAATTAAACACAAGACAGAGACTTAGAAACATGAGAGACAAAGAAAAGGTGAATCAGTTTCCAGGGGCTGACAGTATGAAAAGATACATGTGGCTATTTAAATTATCTTCTCTTAGCAGTGTAAGTCAGAGATGGGACTTATGTTAAAAAATGTCACCCAGGAAAGGGAGGCAAAATGTCCTGCCTTAATTGTCATTGGACTATTCAAGTCCCTACCCCATACACATATATCATTTAGGGGTTCTCAGAAGTGAAGTAGTTGAATGTGGAATGTTAAGTAAATCATCCAATAAAAGACTGAAGAGATTGTTTCAATTATTATGTCCTAATAAACTTTAAAGAAGGTTGCTCCAAATATAAAAGTTTTATTTTATTTCCTCACTATGCTTAAGTATAGGTCTTACAAAAAGAATCATATCAGCTATAGACAAAAAAAAGCTATAACTTCTCTGTTCATTTAAGTATAATATAAATATACCTGTGACACAGACACACACACATCCTTCATACGGATGTATTCTCAGCAATAGATAGACATTAGGGAAGAAAAATAACTTCCTTACATGAAGTATACCCTGCAAAGGCCCTTACCACCCCGGGAATATATGAACAGGCTGTACTGAGTCAAAGCTATTTTTTTCTCTCTCTACTTTTTTTAAATCTCTCTTCCAGGCTCTGTCTAAGGGCTTGCCCACTGAAATTTAAAAAATGTATAAAAATCAGATTTATCATGAAGAGAGTACAGCCCTTTGAGTGCTGTATAGAAATAGGCACCCCTCCCAGGCATGGTATTATCACTCTATCTCCCCCATCCTCTCCCCAGCTAGAGATTGAAGGAAAACACAAAATAATTTTAGCTCAAATTATAGCAGGAGTGAAAAGCATTTCTAAGAATGGTGAATTAAGGACTTCCAAAAATTTGCTTCCCTTATGAAGGAATGAGAACAATGGCCAAAAATGTCAAAATAAACTTTTTTCAAAACTCTTATAATTAATCACATACTTAAAATAATCATTGAGTATTTTTGACTCTCAGGAAGCACAAGTTTTGTGGTGTTTTAATTTGCCCCATTTCCATCTCTTTCTCCCCAGCCCTAATGCCTGTACTCCTGAGAACTCAGGTTCCACAGCAAGTTGTGTGCTCATACCAAAGCAGAGTAAGCCCCCTCTCCCCATATCTGTGTCACATTTTATTAACTAGATGCAAAAAGAAGTTCTATTTTAGCATACAATTAAGTCTTTAATGACTATGTTTACATAAGCTTTTGTTGTTACATTTCTTGCTATAGGATCTTTCCCAGTATGAAACATATTGACTATTACAAGATACCATGGAATTCCCCCATAAATCTTTCTTTGGTCTATAACTGCTTTAGTCAATGTATCTCCCATTTATCTCAGTTGCAAAAGTAAGAGCACTTTCAGATTAATGAATAAAAAAAAATTCTGGGACATGAACACTTTATTGGACAATTATCATATTCAGTTATAACATCATGCTAGACTACTTAGAAAAAATAATATGGAGTAATGAGGAATAACATTAGAATAAAAAATAATACTAATGTATCTCAGCAGTAACAGCGCTGTTGGTCACAAGTGGGAAATTTGGTATGAAAATGAGCTGAAAAGAATCTCATGGACAAATAAGAGCAATGAGTATACAATTTGAGGTGATCTTTGTAACATTTAAGTTCAGGTTTCTCAACTGTGAAACTATCATTATTTTGGGATCAATAATTATTTTTGGTGGAAAGTGGTCCTGTGCACAGTAGAATGTTTAGCAATATCCCTTTGCCTTTCCCCACTAGACGCTAATAGCTCCACTAACCTGATTGTTATAATAAAAAAATGTCTGTGGAGAGAGGGCGATAATTTTTGCCAACAATTTGGAATCACTTTTCCAATCTAATGCCTCATAATCAGAATGAGAATTGAAGCCTAGTGCTTTCAGGTGACTTTCTTTTTGTAATATATAGGCAAAATCTGGTTAGAACATTCTTGTGACTTTTTCAGTATTTCTGCCAATATTACCCTTAATAAACATAGAAAAGACAAATTGGGTCTTAGAATACTAAAATATCACTAATTTTATGATTCTGCTAGAGTAGTGACTTGTATAGTTCAATATTTATCAAATATTTGTGTATCTTCCTTTTTATTGTCTTCTTCATAATGTCAAACAATCTAGAAAACCATATGCTATTGACAACAGAAATAACAAGATTCAGTATGTTCTTCTAGGTTAAATTCTTTAGCTATTATCTCCAATTCCGACTAGATTTTGTGAATTTTTTAAAGCGGAAGAAAAGCTAATTTTTATAAAAGATATACTGCTAAGTAATCTAAGGACAAATATGAGGCCATCACTGATTGCTGACTTTTAGAAGTTAATAAATCTGTGGCATCTCTCCTTTTCTACTTACATATTGGGTCAAGTGAATAGATGAATTTATTTAATTTTCTGTTCTCATTAAAGGCTTTGAAGGAAAAGTGAGTTATCACAGAATTTCATCATTTGATACATTTAGTGAATTACAGCAGTGACCAGAATATAGTTAACCTCTCTTATAACTGTGTATCTTGAGTGACTTTTCTGCCCTTTCCAAGTGCTCTGAATAAAAATTTACCTCTTAATCTCTATATAAATTTCAAGTTTGCAATGCTTAACTAAAACTTTAGATGGGTTGAGAGTATTTCCCTGATAAAGAAAATTTTTATTTCATAATCTAACCTAAAACCAAAGTGAGTTCCCAACAGCCTTGCCATCCAAAGGAATTTCAGATTTTTGGAGTTCCCCCTGTGGCACAGTGGGTTAATCATCCTGCTTATCTCCGTGGGGGCACCTGGTCCATCTAGATACAACTCAGATTTGATCCCTTGCCTGGGAACTTCCACAGATATGGCCAAAAAAAGGAGAAAAATGATATTTAAAATTTTATATAGATATGTTTTAGCTGTGCAAAGCACTTTGCTGGTTTTCAGAAATAAGAACACTTTATATAATTCTGCTGACTAATTTCCTACTTGGCCTAGAAGATTGTTGACTGTTGACTCTCCCAAAAGGTCACAGTAAAACTTGTTGATAGGATAAATCTAGGTGCTTTACTTCTACTGCAATAGGGGAGGACTCTACTTTGATAGCTACTTAGTAGTGTCTCAAAAGGAAGAAACCAGAAGAGGACATGTATAAGATTTTGGTCGGAAATATGTATTTTCAAGGTAAGTCTTGTAAGAAGGGTAAATGGTTGGAATATTTAGAATCTATGATATACTGCTTTGGATTGATGGATACAGCATCAATGGATGTAAATGCAAATATTGATGAGCAAGCTATAAGGCTTTCTATGACAAAAATATTTTAGTTGGTCACAGTCTTCTAAGAACAAATACAATTTTCTGGAGCTTAGTTATTTGACCTGTTTTCAATATTATTTAATTGCATACCTGCATTATTTAATCTAACACAAGGTTAGGAAATTATGCACATTCCCAGTATAGCAAGGATGGAAACATGTTTATTTTAGTTTCAAAGGCCATTTTGAATTTAGAGATGCCATTAAGATAAGACCCTAAAGGAAATAAAGGGACTAACATTAACAAAATAATATTTTGGGTAAGACAGAGACTCAAAAATAACCCCACATAAGAATCTATAGCACCGTGTTTATGAGGAATGTGAGGTAGAATTTTGTCTTTCAGATCTTTTATTTCCAAGTTACTCATGATATACATAGAATATTAAAAATCCTAGGCAAAGATCTATATAGATATAATATGATGGGTCCTTACCAATCAAGCCAAATTTACATCATCTTACTCTGCCTTACTTGTTAGAGAATTGGGATCATTATTATTAACAAAGCAGTAAATGTGCAATTAGTTTAACCATGTTATGTTAAATTCTGGGCTATAGAATGTGAGGAACTGAAGTAGTATACAATGTTGCTCTTATCCTCAAGGAGTTCTCAACTTAATTGTAAAGATAAAGCATAACTATAAAGAATAATTTATAAAATAAAAAGGTATAGAATAAATAGCTAAATTTTATGATAATTTTACGATGGTTAAAATATTAAGCAATGTAATGAGCATCCCATCATGTGAAATACTAAGAGAAAATAGAAAAGAAATATGTTGTTTCATTTGAGTTTAATTTTAACAGAACTTCCAAATTGAAAATAAGATCATTTTGTCTAGAAAAAAAATGTAGTCCAGTATATAAACCCAGAATTTTTCTCTAAGTATTTAAAACAACCTATTTTTAAACACACATGTTATTAAGATTTTGGAAGCAATATTTCAGTTGCATGTTTTTGTAGAGCTAAAAATACCTGGACATTCTATGTATTCAGTTAAAAATTTTGAGCTTATACACAGAACTTTAATAGCCTCAATAAAAGCCAGCGATTTAATAGAGAAACCTCAAGTTCTCAGAAATCCTGACACAGAAGCAGAATTAAAATTAAAACAGTAGCTTAAAATCTGAAGAAAGAACTCCAAAATATAGTTGTATAGGTGAAAAAAAATGGATTCCATATATGGTCAACTTCTTTGAGTATAAGATTTCTTATTCCTTTACTTTGGGTCTTATGTTTTTAAAAAGCAACTGTTAGATAAATATTCCTAATGAAGCAAGAGAAATTCAGAGAATAGAAACTTTAACAATTTATTCCAAATGATGGATTTAGTTGCTATGCTTAGACATAGCCTGAATTTATGCCAGTGACTTATGTTCTAACTTGTGCATTATCAAGGCTTATGAAAATATAGCATGTTCCCACATGCAGCAAGGCAATTTCAATGCTATAGCAGTTCATTAAATATTCTAAATGGCCTATCAGAGAGCTCTCTCTTTAAATCATTATTATATAAATAGTGAAAGAATAAATAGTAACTTTAAATATGCATACAAGAAAGGTATCACACATCTATGTCAAGCCATTACAGAATCCCACTTAATTTTACAGAGACTTGTAAATTACAGTCTGTACTAGCAGAGGAGATAGATTTGATGGTTAGGTAATGGGGCAGTGTCACAGTGTTTAACATTATCAATCTAGTAGGTCTGAGGTCTATGTACTCATAGCCATCAAGTATAATAAATATAATAAAAATAAATAAATAAATAAATAGATAAATAAAAATAAAATAATAAAAATAAAATAACTTCTGCCATTTGGAGGGGCATTGGCATCTGTAAGACAACTCAGGAACCATGCATCAGATACTGTATTTTCAAGGATGAGCTAAAGATTCTGTGACTGCCATGTGGCTGACGTTACTGTTTACATTGTTAGTAGCTCTCCTGGACCATCTGCTACATTGTCACTACATATTTAAATCCTTTCAAATATTAATTCTTAAGCCAGGTTTTTGTGATTCAGGGAGACCTGGGAGCCTACAGCTTTTCTACAAATAACACAAACAAGAGGGTAGGTGGCAGAGGGTGTGGGGAGGGTTCTGTCAGGAGAAGGCCCATTAGGGTCCTGCCCAGTTACATTTATATTAATAATTATCAGTAACTATATTGGGTGCTACATGTCATACAATGTGATTAACACTTAACATATTTAATCTCAATTAATTCTCACAGTTAGCCTGAAAAATTATGTCTACTTTTGCCTATGGGAATAAAATGAATTATAAGTTGTCTAAGGTCTTAAGGTCTTTTTTTTTTTTTTTTTGTCTTCTTGTCTTTTGTTAAGGCCACACCCACAGCATATGGAGATTCCCAGGCTAGAGGTCTAATCAGAGCTACAGCTGCTGGCTTATGCTACAGCCACTGCAACGCCAGATCCAAGCTACATCTGCAACCTACACCACAGCTCACAGCAATGTCAGATCCCTAACCCAATGAGCGAGGCCAGGGATTGAACCCCCAAGCTCATGGTTCCTACTGCACCATGATGGGAACTCCAGGTCTTAAGGTCTTAAAGCTCATGAGGATGGTAGGATTTTGAGTAATTTGAATAAAATATATTTAGATAAACTGGCAAATATGGACACTAAGTCAAGAGTTACTTCTGGTTTCTTTTTATCCAACTTCATAACAACAAGTGGTTAGGAAACCTAGAAATAGTGATGTGCATGTTTATAGACCTATCTTACACAACTTGTATTCAATGATTTTGTTTTTTTGAAAAGTATATGAAGTTCAAACACCAAAACAGTTTTTTTTTTAATTATCAGGGTTTTCCAATTACTAGCTCTTAAAATTGAATGATCTAATAGTCGCTTAAAAACTTGGGGTTAATAGATGCAGACTATTGCATTTGGAATGGATTAGCAAAGAGATCCTGCTGTCTAGCACTGGGAACTATGTATAGTCACTTATGACAAAGCATGATAATGTGAGAAAAAAGAATGAATACATGAATCTGTAACTGGGTCACCATGTTGTACAGTAGAAAAAAAAATAATGTATTGAGGAAATAAAAAATAAAATTAAAAAAGTTTTAAAAAATTTATCACTAGTTAACAAAGTGCCTTCTGTAAATAAGAAGTTTAGTCTAATAGATGGGAGCATTCTTGTAGCTACACAACCTATTTGAATTCTAGGTCAGTCACTTTCTGACTTTATAACTTGGATTACCATTTTAGTGTGTATGTCATCCATTTTTCTCATTTGTTAAAACAAAAAGTAAATGGTGTTATAATTATTCCTACGTCACAGGCTTTTGTAAGGAAAGAATATATAGCTAAACATGCAGAAACTTGCCAAAGAATAGGTGATATATAATTGTTACTATATTAGTATTACATTCTAAATGTCAGGTTCAAATTGGGTCTACTTAGGCTTGTGAATTCAGAAAGATATTTATGTGCTGATATATACACTTGTTTAACTTATATTGAAGATCACTGAAGCCTTATACAATATATATATGATTGTACTTAATTGAATTAAGATGCTGAGGCCTTTATATTTAAAATTTGATCAGACATTGCATAGGGGACACCCTGGGATAGATCATGGGCTGGACAGTTCGAAGAGAGGCAATTCCCAAAGGGGCTGATAGTGAAGACAATCTGGTGACTGTATTTGCAGAAACTGGGCAATATATTCTTCATAATAGGAGGAGCTAGGTGGTACATTTTATTTTCTATGATGATTCCTTATAAATTCATTATTTTTTTTATAAATATGATAGCCAGCTGATAGCATGTTTAATTATTTTGCTTATGTCTTGTTGATTAACAACTGAGGAAATACATCATTTTGTTATATCAAATTCTTTTTGTTTGTTTTTTTAGGGCCACACTCATGGCATATGGAAGTTCCCAGGCTAGGAGTCAAATCAGAGCTATATCTGCTGGCCTATACCACAGCCATAGCAACATTGGATCTGAACCATGTCTGTGACTTACACCAGAGCTCAAGGCAATGCTGGATCCTTAAGCCACTGAACAAGGCCGGGGGTTGAACCTACATCCTCATGGATGCTAGTCAGTTTTGTTTCTGCTGAGCCTTGGGGGGAACTCCCTCAAATTCTAATTCTCATTTCCTTTATCTATTTTACTTTTACAAAATGTATATGTGTATACATATGCGCACACAAACACACACACAGTTTTCTTTCTTGGGACACTAAAAATTATAATACTCCAGAACATAATTTTTATTCCCCAAAAGTCTACCTAGAATGTAGTTATAAAAAAATCCAGCTATCTATCCAGTAATGAAAATATAAAGTAAAAATCTTAAATCTGCTTTATTAAAATATGTGCATTTTAAAAAGATTAGAAATTATGATTATATGGACTGGAGACCTGAAGAATGACAGGTGGTTTTATTGAAGGAGTTATGGAGAGGACACAACTGCAGTTTACCTGCAAAGATGACACAAATAGATGGAAAGACATACCATGCTCTTGGATTGGAAGAGTCAATATTATCAAAATGACTATACTACCTAAGGCAATCTACATATTCAATTCAATCCCTATCAAATTACCAAGGACATTTTTCATAGAACTCAAACAAAATATTTTAAAGTTTGATTGGAAGCACAAAAGACCCAGAAGAGCCAAAGACATCCTAAAAAAGAAAAATGGAGCTGGAGGAATCAGGTTCCCTGCCTTCAGACTATACTACAAAGCAACAATCATCAAAACCATATGGTACAGCACAAAGACAGAAATCTAGATCAGTGGAACAGGATAGAAAGCCCAGAATTAAACCCAAGCGCCTACAGCCAACTAATGAATGACAAAGGAGGCAAGAATGTACAATGGAAAAAAGACAGACTGTTCAATAAGTGGTGCTGGGAAAACTGGATGGCCACATGTAAGAGAATGAAATTAGAACACTCCCTAACACCATACACAAAAATAAACTCAGATTCAAGAATCAGTTAAATTTTGTTCTGTCTGACTACAAAATGGGAAGGTTTATTAAGGCAAAACATATAAAGTTACAAATGTTGTTTGTCAAAAATTAGAATTGGAGCTGGCAAAAACCAAAGATTGGCTTGGGTCCAAAATGATTGCATATTTAAAAGAGGAGAACTTGAGACCATAATGTTGTAGCTGGAGGCTGCTAATAGATGTCCAATACTTATTTTATAGGCCATAAGACATGGATTTTATGGTGAGCATACCACTTTGATCAAATCATGTATAAGACAAAATGATTTTCTCATACCTCAATATGTGAACATTTCTTCCATCAGTCTATATTTTTTCTTTTATAACACACTTGTTAGATTTTATTGTCAAATCTGATACTATATCAAGCTAGAGAATTTGTATAAGATTATTCGTGTTGAAAAGCCATTTCTCTTGGTAAAGCTGCTTAGTTATAGATACATTATCTTTTATAGGACTCCTGATTTTTTTCTTTGGGTGTCAGTTTTAAGTATTACTTTTTTGAAAATTTGTCTATTTAATAAAATTTTCAGTTGTTTATCTTCCTTGTTTATAATTTTTTCAGGGTCTAATGAAAGTATATCATGCCATCTGTTTTCTTCCTGATTTTGCTTACTTTCTGCTCTCTTTCACCTTGTTTAATATGTCCAGAAATTATTTCAATGTTATTAGCTTTTTTTACATCTTAATTTTTGGGGAGTTTGTTTTTACTAGATTTTTACTTATATTCCTATGTTTGTTATTATTTTTCTACTTTAACTTTGGGTTCAATTCCTTATTATTTTGCTTATTTCTCACTGATTGATATTTTCTTAATGATTTTTAAACTTCTTTATTTCTTATATGCATAAAAAAGCTTTCAATTTCCCTGTAATCACAGCCTTAGCTGTATTCTCCAAGTTCTTTGTTTTTTTGTTTTATTTATTTATTTATTTATTTATTTTGCTATTTAGGCCTGTCCCACAGGTGTGCCCAGGCTACGAGTCAAAGCAGAAATACAGTTGCCATCCTACACCACAGCCACAGCCATACAGGATCCAAGTGGCATCTGTGACCAAAACCACAGCTGTTTATAACACTGGGTCTTTAACCCACTGAGCAAGGCCAGAGATCAAACACACAACCTCATGTTTATTAGTTGGATTCATTTCTGCTGCACCACATCAGGAACCCCAAGTATCCTCCAATTTAAAAAAAAGCATTTTCTTTGCAGCTTATTTTCAAAGTATTTTCTAAATTCTATATTGATACTTTGTTTTATGCATTTTTAAAGAGTATTATTAATATCTAAATATGAAATGTTTTCAAATGTGTCTTTTTGTTTTTAGTGATTTATAAATTAATTCCACTGCTGTGAGACAATGTACTCAATGATTTTTATTTTTTGGAATTTGATGAAATTGTATTATGCAAATTTATTGCCAATATTTGCAATTGTTTCATGTGTGCCTAAAATAATTTTTATATTACAGTTATTGAGTACAATATTCTGACATGAATAAGGTCAAATTTTTCACTACTGCTCTTAAATCTCTATTTCTAGTGATATTTATGTCAAAGGTATCTATAAGTTCCTAAGACAAGTGTGCTAAAATTCCCATTCTGATTGCAACTGTGGGTTTTCTATTTTTGCTTTTAATTGGGAAAATTTTTTCATATGCTTTGAGCTTATGTTATTAAGATTAAATACATTTAGAATTGCTATTACTAATGATTTGAACTCTTCATCTAGCAAATTATTTAGTTTTGTTTCATTCATTTTTTTTTTTCCTCAAGGGTTTTCTTTTTTCTTGCAATTGAAAAAAAATCTTTTTTTTTTAATTTTATCTTTCTCTATCTCAGTGAAATTAGTGAAACAGTTATCTATCCCAATCTTAAAGTGTTGTCCTTTTGTGAGTGAATCTATACATAGCCTACATGTGCCCAATGATTTTGATTGGAGAGCTGGATATGATGTGAACACAAGTCACATATTCCCTTAAGTTATGCTGGTAATTACCACTTTTCAGGTGGTGGGGCTGGAGATGGAGAATCTAGAGTCAGTGTCAGGTGTGAACTAAGGCTTTATCTCAACTCAATGGCTAACACAACCCTTTTGGGTGTGGGATTATATCCCAAGTTACGGGACCAGAAACCTTGATGTTTGGATCCAAGCTGACTTCATCCTCTCTAAATGTGTGCTTTACTTTCTCACAGCACTGGTGCCCTTGACCCAGAATGGTGCAGCTGTGGAGCAAAAAGGGCTGGCCTGGGCATTCATATCCATTAAGGTTCACTGCAGCAGTTCCATCATAGTCCAATCCTACAGTGCACCTGATGCACTACTCTTTAAGTATCAGTAGTAGCTGCCTATATGCCATTCTTCCGTTCCATTACAGACCAGCTTCATCTCTCACAAGTGTGCATTCCCTTCAGTTATTTCAGTCTTTATCCTAGTGTGGAGATGCCCCATGGAGCAAGTGAAGCTGAAGCAGAAACTTGGCTCAGCCTGAGGCACATTGTTGGACAGTTGTAGGAAACCAGCCAGAGTCCTATGCGGTTTTGATCTACTTCCTCTGCGTTGTTTCAATAGTAAGCAAGTGTATGCCTGCCTTTCATGGACAAAATCTAGATTTCTTACATCTCTCCTACTAGTCCCACTGAATTTCAAAACAGGTAAGGGAATGCCTCTTCCAAGTGTCAAGCTTCAGGACTAGGGTCCTGAATATATTGTTTGTATTGCTCATTCCTAGGGAGGAACTTTGCCTTTCCAGTCCCCCTCTTTTTCTGTGTTCTCTAGCAGGGGCAGAAGTCCCAGTCTGATTTCTTCCCTTCCTTACTAACCTATTCCATGTGGATTTTTCTTAAAGCTTTGGTTGTACAAGAATTTTTCTATAAAAATTGCTTCAAATGTAATATATAATGTCATAAAGTATATAAAATTATAAATATGACACATACACACATATATATAATATTTGTGAAAGGAGGTGAGATTCATGTCCTCTTACTCTGACATCTTAATCCAATCTCAAAAATGGCCATTATGAAGAATACTTTTTTTGCTTTAGTAACTGCCAGAAAGTCTTCCATCATTGTTTACTTATTCACAATCCTCTGAAGGACTTGTTTTAAAATGCAAAATTCTAGATCCTATCCTGTATATACTCAATAAGACTGCTTACTAGAGTACTAAATCTGCTTTTAAAAACAAGAGTTTCCATTGTGGCTCAGCAGCAACAAACCCAACTAGTATCCATGAGTATGTAAGGATGCAGGTTTGATCCCTGGCCTTACTCAGTGAGCTAAGGATCTGATGTTGCCCTGAACTGTGGTGTATGACACAGACACAGCCCAGATCCCACATTGCTGTGGCTGCGGTATAGGCTGGTAGTTGCAGCTCCAATTCAACACCTAGCCTGTGAACTTCCATATGCTCAGGTGTAGGCCCACCACAAAATAAAATCAGAACAAAATCCAAACAATTGGAGTTTCCATCATGGCACAATGGAAATGAATCCAACTAGGAACCATGAGTTTTCATGTTCAATCCATGGCTTTGCTCACTGGCTTAAGGATCTGGTGTTGCTGTGAGCTCTGGTGTAGTTTGCAAATGCACCTCAGATCTGGTGTTGCTGTCGCTCTGGCATAGGCTAGTAGCAAGAACTCCAATTAGACCAGGCAACCTCCTTATGCCACAGGTGCAGACCTAAAAGGACAAAAGACACACAAAAAAAGAGTATGAAGCATCAGTCCAAGGTTAGTCATAGCACAGACAGTGTGAAAATTAAAATCTTCCCTCAGACTTGAAAAAAATAAAAAACTCTTAATCCAAATTGTCATAGTTTTACCTCTATAGTTTTTATACTATTAAATATGCCAATATTTAACCATTTCTGATTCTCTGGATGTCTTTAGAAATGAAAAAAAAAACAAATATATATGTCTATGCCTCTATGCCTTTCTTAGTTTCTATAGATCAGTTGAAGAAAATTTGTCTGGAGAAAAATAAAAAATAATTTAACTGGAACTCTAATACAGCAGCAACACAAATATGTTTCAAGTTAAATTAGAAGGCCAAACATGTTCCTTGGAAATTCTAAGAAATGAACTATTTAATTCTTACTCTATATTAACTTTCTAGGATATTCATTGGGACCTTCCCCACTTCGTCAATCCTAATTCCACTATTAGTTGATATGTTACATTACCAGTGCAGAAACTTGGAATATTGACTCAATCCTAATCTCAGATCTTGCTATTTGTTTACTTTCAAATAATCAACAAATGGTGATTATTTAAAAAACACATCTAAGTAAATTAGAGAAAAGCAGAAATTCATAATTGATATCTATTAATTCAGAGGCTAAAGGCAAACTGATTGAATCAGGCAGTGTTCCACAGAAAAGGAAGAAACGATGAAATATCATACGACCTTTGTCAGAGGAACCACCAACTCTATCCACAAACTGAATGAAAATACTCTTTAAAGAAATGGAGAAAAATTGTATGACAGTGACACAGTTAAACAGAATCAATCAGACTTTTGGATAAATTTTTGACACTGGAAATACTAAATAATACTTTTTAAAATCAATTGTTTTTGCCTGCCTGCTGGCATGCCTATCTTTTACTTGGAGAGACTAAATCATCAAAAAAGTAGAAAAATCTGGTATCAACACTCGAAATAATCACACTACTAGTGAGATTTTTAATTTCATATTTTTCACATTACACCCTTGAATAATTAAAAAAACATTTTATGAATTACAAATCCACATGGAACCCCCAGGTACAACAGTCATTTATTCAACCCTTCCTAATGTTGTTATTATTAATAGTGTAACTGGCATTTTCATGGCACACTGTGTACTTTGCTATTCTCTGAACAGAAGCTACTATTCTTTCATAGAAAAGAATCAGAGGTGTGGGCCCTCCCTGAGAATGAGTGAAGCATAGGGAAGAAATTAAAGTCATTTCTTTAGTCAGTTTTCAAAGAGAGTCACTCATGATCTTTTTTTTCTTGAGCCTGAGTCTGTGCACATTTCCTTATTTCTGTCCAGGTAGAAATTCCAGTGACTTTGACCCACAGATTCAACGCTCTTCAATACTCCACTAAGCCTTATCAAAGCAGGTTGTTTTTTAGGAGCCACCATACACACTATCAGGTGAGAATTGGCCAAGACACACTCACTATATGACCTATGGGCCGCAATCTTTGCCAATTTATGGAATTTTTTACCTAACATGAAGCCCAAAGAAACTTGTCTCATTTAAGAGACTATCAGCTGCTCTTCTGGGACCTGAATACTGCTATGAACTTCAGCCTGATTGAGTAGAATACAGAGCTTGTGACTAATTCTTGTCAGCTCTCATTCCCAGGAAGCTGGACTCTGTAATCCACATGCAATTCTGGTTATATATAGCAATTTACTAATTAAACAGACAACCCAAACAGTAAGTGCTATAATCTAACTGCCCTGATGACCCCTCACATTACAGCACAACACAATAATGTCAATCCTAATCCAATGAAAGCTTTGAGGAATGATTATGAATAGCAGCTATCCCTATGTTTCTTGAGGTCTGTTTTTCGGGGTCTTAGTCTATTCCTCCTACTCAAAGATATGCTGTGGAAATCCCTGTGCACCTCAGACATAAGCATATCTGTTACTGTGATTAATAGCACATATTGATTGAATTTAATTATTTAATTATTTTCCCTGTGATTTTCACATGGTATATGATGGCATTCTGGATAAATAGGCAGATAGAAATGTATAAACCCATTACCATAAAATTTAACATGAGGTCCTCCTCAAATTTTTGACGCATTCTAGATATCACTTGCTAATTCATTCAAGAACTTATTCCTAGATTTTTTACATTAGTTTTACAAGTAGCAAAATCGTACTGTACTGTATCTTGCAGTATGAGATCTAAAAAAAAGTTAGCACAGTTGATTGATAATATTGTGTTACCTTCAGGTGAACAGCATAGTGATTCAGCATTTTAGCAGATTACATTCCATTATAGGTTATTTAAAGGTGTTTGGTTTAATTCACTGTGCTATGTAGTAAAACCCTTTTGCTTAATTTTATTCATAGTAGTTTGTATCTGTTAATCCATACTCCTAATTCATCTGAAACCTACCTCTTCCCTTTGATAAACATAAAATTGATTTCTGTTTGTGAATCTGAAAGTTGCAGTTTTATATATACGTTCACTTGTAATATTTTTGGGCTGTGAGTTGGCCATAAATGGCTTGTATTATGTTAAGGTATGTTCCTTCTATACCCACTTTGGTAAGAGTTTTTATCATGAATAGATGTTGCATTTTGTCAAATAATTTTTCTGCATCTGTTGAGATGATCATGTCATCTTTTTTTTTTTACTTTTTTTATTGTTTTTTTTTCCCAATACAATTTTTTTTTATACTGTACAGCATGGTGACCCAGTTACACATACATGTACACATTCGATTTTCTCACATTATCATGCTCCATCATAAGTGACTAGACCTAGTTCTCAGTGCCAAACAGCAGGATCTCATTGCTAATCCATTCCAAAAGCAATAGTGTGCATCTATTAACCCCAAGCTCCCCAACCACCCCACTCCCTCCTCCTCCCCCGTTGGCAACCACAAGTCTATTCTCCAAATCCATGATTTTCTTTTCTGTGGAAAGGTTCTTTTGTGCCCTATATTAGATTCCTGATATAAGTGATATCATGTGGTATTTGTCTTTCTCTTTCTGATTTAGTATGAGAGTCTCTAGTTCCACCCACATTGCTGCAAATGCCATTATTTTGCACTTTTGGATGGGTGAATAGAATTCCATTGTGTGTGTGTGTGTGTGTGTGTGTGTGTGTGTGTGTATGTATGTATATATATATATATATATATATATATATATATATCACTTCTTCCTAATCCAATCATCTGCTGATGGGCCTTTGGGTTGTTTCCATGCCTTGGTTATTGTGAATAGAGATGCAGTGAATGTGCGGGTGCATGTGTCTTTTTCAAGGAAAGATTTGTCCGGATATACGCCCAAGAGTGGGATTGCTGGATCATATGGTAGTTCCATGTATACTTTTCTAAGGTACCTCCACACTGTTCCCCAAAGTGGTTGTACCAGCTTTCATTCCACCAAGAATGCAGGAGGGTTCCCTTTTCTCCACACCCCCTGCAGCATTTGTTATCTGTGGACTTATTAATATGGCCATTCTGACTGGTGTGAGGTGGCATCTCATGGTAGTTTTGATTTGCATTTCTCTAATAATCAGGGACGTTGAGCATTTGTTCACGTGCTTGTTGGTCATCTATATCTTCTTTGGATAAATGTCTACTCAGGTCTTTTGCACATTTTTCAATTGGGTTGTTGGCTTTTTTGCTGTTGATTTGTATAAGTTGCTTGTATATTTTCAAGATTAGGCCCTTGTCAGTTGCATCTTTGAGACTATTTTCTCCCATTCTGTACGTTGTCTTTTTGGTTGCCTTTGCTGTGCAAAAGCTCGCCAGTTTGATTAGGTCCCATTGGTATATTTTTGCTTTTATTCCTGTTGCCTTGGGAGCCTGACCTGAGGAAACTTTTGTACAGTTCATGTCATGTACATGTTTTGCCTATGTTCTCTTCCAGGAGTTTGATGGTGTCTTGTCTTAAGTCTTTCAGGGATTTTGAGTTTATTTCTGCGCATGGTGTGAGGGTGCATTCCAGTTTCACTGATTTGCATGCAGCTGTCCAGGTTTCCCAGCAATCCCTGCTGAAAAGACTGTCTTTTTCCCATTTTGTGTTCTTGCCTACTTTGTCAAAATTAATTGACCATGGGTGTCTGGGTTTATTTCTGGGTTCTCTACTCTGTTCCATTGGTCTGTATGTCTGTTCTGGTACCAGTACCACACTGTCTTGATGACTGTGGCTCTGTAATAATGCCTGAAGCCTGGGAGAGTTCCTGTATTAGGGGCATATATATTGATGATTGTAACAGCTTCTTCTTGAATGGATCCCTTAACCATGAAATAGTGTCCTTCTTTGTCTTTCTTTATGGCCTTCATTTTATAGTCTGTTTTGTCTGATATGAGGATTGAAACTCCTGCTTTTCTGTCTTGTCCATTTGGCATGAAATATCTTTTTCCATCCCCTTGCTTTCAATCTACATGTGTCCTTTGCCATAAGGTGAGTTCCTTGTAGACAGTGTATTGAACGTTTTTGCTTTTTTTATCCAATCTGCCTCTCTGTGTCTTTTGATTGGTGCATTCAGTCCATTGATGTTTAAGGTAATTATTGATAGATATGTATTTGTTGCCATTTTGAACCTTGATTTCCAATTGATTCTTTTTTTCTCTTTTTTCTTTTCTTTTTTTTTTTTTTTTTTTGGTTGGATGGTTTCCATTTGTTTCATGCTTGAGTACTTTTCTTTTCAGGTTTTGTGAATGTAATGTTTGGTTTTGATTTGTGGTTGCCCTGTTTTTTAGGTATGTAACCCCTTACTATATCTGCTTGCTTTAGTCTGATAGTCATATAGGTTCAAACACATAATGAAAATTAAAAAAAAAGAATCTATATTTTCTTGCTTTCCCTCCCCACATTGCATGATTTTGATGTCCTTTTTTTTTTTTTTTTTTTTTTTTTTGACATCTTCATGTTTAGATCTGTATGCTGGCTTATCTAATTGATTGCTTTCCAGTTGTGGTTTCCTCCATCCTATTCTTCTTACTTTTTTTTTTTTTTTAATTTCGAGAAGCCCTTTCAGTATTTCTTTTAGAATGGGTTTAGTATTGCTGTACTCTTTTAGCTTTTGTTTGTTGGAGAAATTCTTTATTTCCCCTTCTATTTTAAATGATTTTCTTGCTGGATAGAGTATTCTAGGTTGCATTTTTTTTTTCCTTTCAGCACTTTAATTATATCTTGCCATTCCTTTCTGGCCTGTAGTGTTTCTGTAGAGAAATCAGCTGATAGCCATATGGGGGTTCCCTTATAAACAATGCTTTGCTTTTCTCTTGCTGCCTTTAGAATCCTCTGTTTAACTTTTGCCATTTTTATTATAATATGCCTTGGTGCGGGCCTGTTTGGGTTCAACTTGTTTGGAGCCCTCTGTGCTTCCTCTACTTGATATAAGTTTCCTTTAGATTTGGAAAGTTTTCAGCCATAATTTCATCAAATATATTTTCAATACCCTTTTCTTTTTCTTCCCCTTCTGGAATTCCTATTATGTGTAGATTGGCCCACTTTATATTATCCCATAGGTCTCTGATATTGCTTTCATGTTTTTTCCATTTGGTTTTCTGTCTGCTCTCCTGATTGTGTGATTTCCAGTATTCTATCTTCCACATCACTATTTCGTTCCTCTGTGTTATTCATTCTGCTCACTATTGCCTTAGCTCAGTTTGTATCTCTGAAAATGGATTTTCTAATTTTTCTTGGCTCCTCCTTATATATTTTAGTTCCTTTTTAAAGGAATATGCATTACTGTTCATATCCTCTCTTAATTCCTTCAGTATTTTCAATACCTCCTTTTTGAACTCAGTGTCTGTCAGACTACAGAGGTTTGTTTCATTGTTGACTGCTTTAGGTGAATTCTCCTGTTGCTTTAATTGGGAATGTTTTCTGATCTTTTCCATCTTGCTTGTGCTTTTCTTTATCTATGAGTTTGGGGAAGCCAAACCACAGGGTTTTTTTGTTGTTGTTGTTTGTTTGTTTGTTTGTTTTTTGTCTTTTTGCCATTTCTTGGGCCACTCCCATAGCATATGGAGGTTCCCAGGCTAGGGGTCAAATTGGAAGTGTAGTCGCCAGCCTACACCACAGCCACAGCAACACAGGATCCGAATGGCATCTGCAACCTACACCACAGCTCACGGCAATGCAGGATCCTTAACCCACTGAGCAAGGCCAGGGAGCAAACCTGCAACCTCATGGTTCCTAGTCGGATTTGTTAACCACTAAGCTGCAATGGGAACTTCCAATCTATAGTCTTATAGGGCTACTTCTATTAAGTGTTCCCCTTTGTATTTTGGGAGCAGTTACTGTTTATTTTTGGTGTGGAAGTTTGACTATTTGCTGTCTCTTTCTTTGGTCTGAGCAGGCTGTTGTTCCCAGGATGCTCAGTGTGTTTTCAGGGAGAAGGAGGCAATTGGAAGGGCCAGCAGCCAGTGTCTGGTGACTGGGCTCTCGACAGCAGCAAGGACCTGCAGGAAGATGGCACAGGCTAGTTGCAGGGCCCTTGTAAGTGGTAATGAGCTCTAGGCAGATCTACCATGTGCCCAGAGCATTTGGCAGTAGCAGCAGCAGGGTGCATGTGTTCCCAGGTGAGTGAGAGCAACAACAGCTTGTGTTAGATTGCAATGCCCTCCTCTGAGGTGATTGGAACTACAGGTGGTGCCTGTTCAGGGACCCCTAGTTGTAACAGGCCACAACCACCTCTGGAGTCAGTGATAGCTGTGGTGCTTTGTCCCCACCACCTTTAGACCTCACATGAAGCAACCTGTCTCACTTAGCCCACATATGAGGTGCTGCACTGTCGGGAGCCATAGGGCTGCTCCAGTAAAGAAAGCAAAGCCACAGTCGGCACCTGCATGAGGCTTGTCTGGTTAGCAGAGCTACAGACAAGCTGAAGAAAGAAGAAGGATTGCGGATGCGTGGGGCTTGTCTGGTTAGCAGAGCTACAGACAAGCTGAAGAAAGAAGAAGGATTGCAGAGCAATCCCTTGAAAGACATCGGTTCCAGGAAAATAAAAATGATATCCCCTAAAAATATGTTAATCTATTTTTCTGTGTTTATCTTTCCTTTTCTATCTCTATTCACAGCTTTCTTACTGCTAAAGATTTGCCCTGGGTACGTAAAACACTTGAACCAAAACAGAATGAAGTTGTTTAAACAATGTAATGGAAAAAGCCTTTGTTTTGGAGTAACAATTTATGGCACCTATTTTGTGAGAGTATTCAGGGGAAACTTATGATTTCAGTCCCTTTACTTAAAAAGAAGTTTGGGGCTGGGAAAATGTTGTTTGGCCTATAAATTGCTATTTTCTATAATAGATATATTTTTAACAGTGTCACTTGTAGCTTTCATCCCTTGTGGGGGCATTTGTTAATTTTTGGGTATAATACTCCTTTCTATTGAAATTGGTGGTTTGGAACTTACGTAAATCAGTACAATAGGTTAAATGCTTAGCTTGCTGGCGCCAAATAAATTGTGGTTTTAGGAATGCCATGAGCCCAAAGCTTTCATGCGTTTTGTTAACCACATACACCTTTAGTTAAAGAATGTTAGGTATCATAGTTTATTACTTATTAAAGCTTTGTTCTTAATATAGAATAGAATAGCTACTGTTGTTGACCTTTTAAGAAAAATACAGTGTGAAACTTTAAGTTTGTAATCTTGTAGGAAAATCTGAAGTTGAAAGGAACATGTTTTAACTAACCTTATTTTTTGTATCTCGGGTGGAGGGAACAAAAGGGCTTTAAATCAAATGTTAATGTCTAATCTTACACGAAATCTGATTGTGAAATGGTATAAAAACTGATGATTTTCATTTAATAAATTGGGTCATCTGCAGCATGCAGCTGAGGAGTTGGCTCCAATTCTTTCCGCGCCGTTTGTAGCCCATCCTCTCCTTCGGCACTCCCTGGCTGCTGGGGCTGGACCTCGGCACTGCACAGGCTGCTCCTAGTTGCAGGATCCTGAGAAGTGACAGAGATCAGGCATGCAGGTATTCCCCGGAGCATTTGACAGTTGCAGCAGCAGAGCTGGTGTGTTCCTTTGGGTGTGAGAACACCAAAAGGTGGTGTTCAGTCACAATGCCCTTATCTGTGGCACCCTTGAGGTGAATGGGGGTACAAGTTGTGTCTGTTCATGGATCCCTAGTGGTGGCAAGCCACTCTCACCTCTGGAGCCAGAGGTAACTGCTGTGATTTGCCCCTGCCTCCTGTAGACCATGGAAAAAGCACCTCATCCTGCTTAGCCCCCATAGGAGGTGCTGCACAAGCTGCTCCTAGTTGTAGGTTCCTGGGAAAAGACAGTGATTCCAGCATCTTGGAACTGCCCAGAGTGTTTGGCAGTGGTAGGATCAGGGAGGGTGTGATCCCAGGGGAGTGAGAGCAACAATAGGTGGTATTCCATCATAATGTCCTTCTCTCTGGTGCCCTCTGAGGGATTTGGGGCTGCAAGTGATTTTTGTTCAGGTATCCCTGGTGGTGGTGGGTCATGCCCACCTCTGGAGTCAGAGATAACTGTGGTGGTTTGCCCCCACCACTTGTAGACCATGCAAGAAACACCCTGTTTCACTTAGCCCATGCAGGAGGTGCAGTACCAGATGCTCCTAGTTGTAGGGTCTTAGGAAGGGACAGCAACCAAGTGTCTGGGCACTGCCCAGAGCATTTTGAAGTGGCAACTGCAGGGCGAGTGTGTTCACAGGGGAGTAAGAGCAACAGCATATGTTTCTTGGTTATAGTCTTTTTAATTTTTGCCACCCCCCCTGAGGTGACTGGGGTCACAGGTGGAGCCCACTCACAGGCCCCCAGTGGTGGCAAGCCACACCTCTCTCTGGCCTCTGAGATGACCACCTCAGTCTGTCCCTGCCACTTGTAGAGCATGCAAGATTCACCACATCACACTTAGCCCCCTGATGCACTTAGCCCACACAAGAGGTGTCTAGCCACCAGTAGCTGCATAGAGGCACCCAGTCTCACCTAAATAAGCAAAAGTCTTGCCACCCATAGCCTTTGCCAGAGCTGCCCTGCCCTCTAAGAGCCTGTGGGCATGCACACACTCAAGTGCAGGGCATTTCCTATGGTGGTCCACCCCTCCTCCTCTTGCCCTTCCCAACAATGGTGCCTTGCTTCTCTTGCAGGTCTGAACCTTCTCCTGGGTTCCCTTTGCCATAGAGTTCCCCTCCCTAGCCCATGGCATACTGTTCCCTGACCCATGGTCCACTGCTCCTTAGCCCCTTAGGCTGTCTCCACACTGACAACTCCAGTCCTCTCCCCAGGACTGACCTCCAGAGCCTAAGTCTCAGCACCCAGTCACCACCTGAATATCATAGTCTGTGGTGTCCAAGCCAGCGGTTCAGATGATCTGTGCAGGTCTCACTCTACTTTACTGTTTTCAGTCCAGCTGCTGCACTTTTCTCAGCAACTTTGAGGTCCCTCCAACTTGGGTGATTTTTCCATTAGTTAGGTGGCTTCCCAGGATGTGGTTTCCTTTTCTCCTTCACAGCTCCCTCCCAGGAATGCTAGTCCCATTCTGATTCTTTTTTTCCTCTCTCTCTCTTTTTCTTTCATTCTACCCAGTTATATCAAAAGTTTCTTGCCATTTTTGGAGGTTTAAATTCTTCTGCCAGCATTCTGTTGATGTTTTGTGTGAGTGGTTTACACATAGATGTGTGTTTTTTTTTTTTTTTGATGTGTTTGTGGGAGAAGGTGACTGTGACTTCTTACTCCTCCACCGTCTTTCTCCCTACCCCATAAACTTGGATAATATAAAATTATTTTATCTCCAGTCTTTGAGATTATATGAATTTGGATTTAACACTTATAAGATGCAGTTTGTTTCTGGTCCATTCCTATGATGGAGCCCTCCTGGGTCCCAATTCAGAGCATGTGGATTTATTAGAACAATTTTACGGGGCCTCTGGCTCCAATATTTTCTTCTTTTCTGAAAATTTCTTCTCAGCTTCTGAGATTCTCATCTACATTTTCCAGAATCAAGATGTACTCTCTTAGAAGAAAAAGTGAAAGGGAATTATGGACTGGGTATTACAGATTTTCATATTTTCCAGCTTCTTAATATCTCTGTAGCACTCTGATGCTTTCAAGTATTTGTCATGTTTTTTACTTTTGTTTGTGTATGTGTGTGTGAATAATAGGGTGCAATCTTTTGTTAAACACACTCACACACATGGGAAGATTTATCCAATGGTCTACAGCACCATTAGTAAAGATAGAATGTCGATAGTCATTTTATTACAATTCAGAATGCTAATTTTATTTCTATTATTCATAGTATAAATCTATAGGACAAATTTTAATGTAAATGCACTTTACTTGATATACATAAACTATGCAAAGACTTTATAGTTATTATAGTTAGTTTAGACTACATGCTAAATAAAAGCAATAGTTCTAGTAAAAATTATATTACTTTTTTGAAATAAAGAGGTGGAGTGTTTGGTAGACAGAAACCTAAAAATAACCCCAAATTATCCATGTTTTTATGCAATTCCCTCCAACTTGAACATGAATGGAACTTGTGAATATGATAAAATATTACTCTGATGGTTATAACATTATTTGGGAAAAGGAAAATTATCTATTGACCTCAGTTTAACCACATGAACTCCTTAAAAACAGAGAATTTTCTCTGGTTGGTGGGATAAGGAAGTTAAGTCAGAGAGATTGTAATCATCACTGCTTTTAAGATGGAAATTGCCTTTTAAGAAGGAAATTAAACAGCTCCTTTGGGACAGAAAATGGTTCTAAACTGACAATTAGCAAGGAACAAGACCATAGATCCCTGACTACAAGGTAATGAATTCTGCCAGTAAGCTGAGTGGATTAAAAAAACAAACAAACAAACAAACAAACAAAAAAAAAACACACACACAACTATTTTTTCCTGAATCCCTAGAAGAGATTTCAACCTTGTTAATCTCTTATTTTGACCCTGTGAGAACCCTGGTGAGTAATTCCAGATATGTGACCTCCGGAAATGTAAGCTAATACATGGATGTTATGTTAAGACATCTAATTTGTGGTAATTTGTTAAATAGCGAACAAAAATGAATGTAGGATACATCTGAAAGTTAGCCCATAGACATGAAATTAGGGAATCTTTGCTGAAGATTTTCGAAGGATGTTGGCTTAGACACTTATAAAATTATAAAATCTCATTAAAAGAAACAATAGTCATTCTCTCCTTAACTCTTATTCATTCTCACTGAATCCTACCTTCTTTTCCCAAACAATATTGAAATTATCCTAATTAAATGTACTAATCACTTATTTGTAGCCTAGTTTGATGGATTATCCACATTTAATATCTCACTTTCTTCCCATAAAAATGTTCTTGTATCATCACAGGAGGGATTCAGAAAGGAGATGGAAATTGAGAAAGTAAAGTGAGGGTTTATTTAAGTGAGAAATATACCTCTAGAGGGGAAGCAAATAGACAGTTAAGTAGCTGCCCTGAGCTTATTTGGCATACTGATTATGAGGAACATACAAATGAATGAGTGGAGTATTCACTGGGGTGGGCATTAGGAGTCCTTCTTCTTTTTTTTTTTTTGCATTTTATTTATTTATTTATTTTTTAATTATTCAATGAATTTATCACATCTGTAGTTGTATAATGATCATAACAATCCAATTTCACAGCATTTCCATCCCACAACCCAAGCACATTCCCCCAACACCCCAAACTGTCTCCTCCAGAGACCAAAATTTTTTCAATATCTGTGAATCAGCATCTGTTCTGCAAAGAAGTTCAGTCTGTCCTTTTTTCAGATTCAACATGTCAGTGAAAGCATTGGATGTTGGTGTTTCATTGTATGGATGACTTCACTTAGCATGATAGTTTATAAGTCCATCCATGTTGCTAAAAATGCCCTTATTGCTTTCCTTTTAATGGCTGAGTAATATCCCATTGTGTATATGTACCACACCTCTTGATCCACTCCTCTGTTGATGGACATTTAGGTGGTTTCCATGTCTTGGCTATTGAAAATAGGGCTGCAATGAACATTGGAGTACATGTGTTTTTTTGAGGCAAGTTTTTCTCTGGATAGATGCCCAGGAGTGGGATTGCTAGATCAAATGGTAGTTCTATTTTGAGTTTTCTAAGGCATCTCCATACTGTTTTCCACAGTGGTTGCACCAATTGACAATCCCACAACAGTGTAGTAGAGTTCCTTTTTCTCCACACCCTCTCTAGCACTTATTGTTTGTAGACTTTTTGACGATGGCTATTCTGGCTGGTGTAAGGTGGTACTTCATAGTGGTTTTGATTTGCATTTCTCTAATAATGAGTGATGCTGGATATCTTTTCATGTGTTTTTTGGCCATTTGTATGTCTTCTTTGGAGAATTGTCTGTTTAGATCTTCCCATTTTTTGATGGGGTTGTTTGTTTTTTTGATATGGAGCTACAGAAGGTGTTTATAAATTTTGGAGATTAATCCCTTGTCAGTGATTCATTTTCAAAGATTTTTCTCCCATTCTGTGGGTTGTCTTTTTGTTTTATTTTGGGTTTCCTTTGCTGTGCAGAAACTTTTAAGTTTGATTAGGCCCCATTTGTTTATTTTTGTTTTCACTCTCATGACTTTAAGATGTAGATCTGAGAAGATGCTGCTGTTGTTTATGTCAGAGAGTGTTTGGCCTATGTTTTCCTCTAAGTTTTATAGTGTCTGGTCTTATATCTGGGTCTTTAATCCATTTGGAGTTTATTTTTGTGTATGGTGTTAGGGAATGTTCTAATTCCTATTTCGTGTTTTTTATTCTAGCTCCACCTTCCTGGAGAGAGGAGAGATTTTTGCCTTTATTTAGCCTTGATTGGAAGAGTCATGGTATTGATCTATAAAGGGAAGCTCTTAGTCGCAAGACTAATTGTGTTATAGTGAGGGCAAGATGAGCAATGGGTTATGTTTGGATTCTGGAGAGATGCATCTTTTCCCAAAATTTCTTTGTCTCTCTCCAGGACTTTTATCAACCCAAAATGGGTGGCTTTCTGTCAGTCTGAAAGTTCTTGCCTTTTTCTTCCCATGGATCCCACTATTTACAAGATGCATGATAGTCTGCCACTTGCCTGTGATCCTTCTTTTCTCTACTTATATCTAACTATCTGCCTGCTGTAACAATTTGATCTCTTTGCACCATTTGAAATGGTTAACTGCTGCCTTAGCTCTGTAATATCTTCTCTAATTTTGTTCTAATTTTGATTTTTAACTGTCCTATGGCACTTCATCTTCAACTTTTTATTTTTTCTGCAGATGATACCTGAGCTATTTCTTCTGTTTCATTTTTCCAATTGTCCTCAATATGCTAATGATCATTCAATCCATATTACCATCAGGACTTCTTTTTGACCACATTCCAATCCTACATATCCAGCTTCTCAACTTTACAACTATAGGCATCTCAAATTCAAGGTATTCAAAATTGAATTTATTGAATTTCCCATCATGGTTTAGTGATAATGAACCTGATTAGTATCCATGAGTATGGAGGGTCAACCCCTTGCCTCACTCAGTGGGTTAATTATCTGGTATTGCCATGAATTCTGGTGTAGGTTGAAGATATATTTGGATCGTGCATTGCTGTGGCTGTAGCATAGGCCAGTGCCTGCACCTCTGATTTGACGCCTAGCCTGTGAAGCTCCATGTGCCAGGGGTGTGGCCCTAAAAATACCAATAAATTGAATTTATTTTTTCCCAAACATACTTATGATTTTCTGGAAATAATATATAGCAACTGTACCTTAAGATGCCCTATCAAAAATTTAAATATTACCTTTAACTACATCACCATGTTCCCATATAATAAATAATCACATTTATCAAGTATCTCATATGTATGATGTTGTTTTGATTTTCAGTTAGAGCCTACCTAATAATACTTAAATCATCCTAGTCTTTGTATATATACTATTGGTAACATATAATCTCTTCCAGCAATATTTGTATTCTTTTTATTTACAAAAGTAAATCAATTGTTTTTTAGGTGCTGTCTTAAACATCAATTCCTCTGGAAAATGTAATCTGTGTTCTGTGACTTCTCTTGAGCTGAGAGACCCTGTTTCATCACTATCTCTATAGTCATTGCTACAAACCTCAAAATTTTTCTGATATCCAAGTCACAGTTTTATATCTGCTAACATTCTATAGAAATTGGTCTCAACTTTCTAAATTGGGAAACATTTGAGCTTGCTTAGCTCTATTCTAATGTCATTGAGAACAAATAAAATAAATGAACTAGGTTGTAATTTGAATCTTGATCTTTGGAAATTTATAATATATAAGATATAGATATAGATGATATAGATATAAATTATAAATTTAGCTCTTTAAACTCTGTGTGTCTAAGTTCTAGGCATTAAATTTCCAGACATGTTGTAATGCCTTGGAAAAGATCTTAGTCAGAGCATTAAATAAATTTATAAAATTGTATTTTTATATTCTCCAAATTATTATCTTGAGATTAATACTGTATTGCTTCCTTTCAGTATCTTATTAGTGGGGACATAGTAGAAGTCTGTAGGAGAGACTTGTAAGCCCCTTGGGATTTATGAAAAGCTCAGATGGCAGATTTTAAAGTTTTTTTTTAACATTATTTTATTATTATTACTTTTTTTTTTGTCTTTTTGACATTTCTTGGGCCACTCCCGCGGCATATGGAGGTTCCCAGGCTAGGGGTCGAATCGGAGCTATAGCCACCAGCCTATGCCAGAGCCACCACAACGCAGGATCCGAGCCGCGTCTGCAACCTACACCGCAGCTCACGGCAAGGCCGGATCGTTAACCCACTGACCAAGGGCAGGGATCAAACCCGCAACCTCATGGTTCCTAGTCGGATTCGTTAACCACTGCGCCACGATGGGAACTCCAGATTTTAAAGTTAATGAGTTTTAGGCATTTATTAATATAATAAGTTTTAATGGACAGTGTTTTTAGTTTAGCATGTCACTCTCATTTTCTCCAGGAAAAATGGGGATGGTGTCCTCTTTTGATTTCCCAGCATGCCCTGTGCTTATTCTTATTGTAGCAGTCATCATACTAAGTGAATTTTCTGTTTACTAATAGCCTTGACCACTAGTTGATGAAAGACATTACTCACCATTTTGACACTAATGCTTAAAATGGCATCTACTCTACAGGAGGTACTGGAAAATACATTAAATTTAACTGGTTTCAACAAAGACATGATATTGGATATACCACTGGATTTGACATTGATGGGAATCTGAGTCACTTAACTCCTTTGGGCCTTATTTTCTATTTCTTAGAATGGTATTAGAAGAGATTGTCCACAAAATTTTTTCAGCTCTAGCAGATTAAAATTGTGTTGAATTCATTAGGACATGATCTTATTTATTTCTTGACCACCTTTTCTTTTGGATGATTTCATTTTCAAATAATCATTTTTCACGATTTCCAATAATACATCTCAGAGGCTGCACAAACCAGAAAGAGATTTTCTATTTCCTAATAGTTTGAATAAAATACTTGCACCTGATTCTTATTGATCTTAATAATGGGATCCTATGTTCATCAAGATTATCTTGAAGGGGATATAATTCACTAATTTGGTTTGGCCTGAGTCAAGTTCTCACTGCTTGATTGGCAAGTCAAGTTAGCCTCATTCAAAACATATAAATGTATAAGATAATTACCATATCTGAAATTCGATATGATTAACCTATGGAAAGAGAAAGCATAGTGAGCATCCAAAAAACAACTTTAAAACTGTTCACTATAAATAATTGAATGTCATAAACATCAACACTCAAAATATTAAATTAAAGCTTAACATTTGAAATAAATCATGCTGTTCTGATAGATGTCTTTTGGAAACATTTTAGGATAGAAGGAATGTGTATCTTACCCAGTATTATAAATCCATATTTCAATTTCCTTTATTTGATATACATCTGCTATTGGTTTATTTCAATGAAATTGTGTCACCTGTTTGTACTTACTTCCATCATAGCCTTAAAGCCAATACAGGACATTCATCATACACTAACCACATGTATGTTGACTTATTTATTGATTAAGCTGCTAATTGATTTGGTGAAATGTTAGTTTTGCCATAATAGAAGCTATCAGTACTGAGACCTTCCTTTATAAAACTTTTTAAAGTGCAGGATTAAAAATTTAATCTTGGCTTGAGTTAAAAATATGAATTAATTTCTTCTTAAAGTCCCAGCTCTGCCTGTGTATTTGATAAACATCGAAGGAACATATTTACAAGATTTCTAGACACTCTATATCCTATAATACACAAAAATATAGTTAATTTTCTAATACAGGGTTGTATTCAATAAAGTGGTGGTTTCAGGGAAAATCAAACATACCTGTAATTTATATTTACATCTTCTATTTCAACTTCTTTATGATTAGGTAATTTATTCACTTTTGTTATTGGATGATAGACATTGACAATAAGAGACTCCAGGAAATTTTCTTTCCTAGACAGTTTGATAACATCCCTGTATCCTTTCAACCAGATGGAAACTAAGCTAAATAGTGTTCTTATTTATTTGTATTAATTATATGTATTAATATATCAATGAATGCAAACAAATTGAACAAGTGACAATCAGACATTCATTACAACAGAAGCTGAATCTGGCAAAGATCCTAAAGGAATATTCTCCCCTGGAAGAAAATGTCATTAATAGACAAGTCAGTTGCATATTAGCCCCTAGCAAATAAATGCTTCCTAAACTTCTCAGTTGTCTGGAAGTACCCTGGAGCCGTGAGGAAACACCATAAAAATGAAATTTATCCAAAATAAATGTGGTTTTTATGCTTAAAACAATTCATTATAAGAATGCACGGTACAGGATATGCAAGATATCGGTGGCTTGAGCTTTGTGACAAAATTCTAGAAAATTGAATGAGAACATAGATTAAATATGACCTAATGGTATAAATCAACTGCTTCAGAGCTTGATAAATTTTAGGCTGATTGAATATAAATAAGGAAATTACTTTCTTGTACAATCATGGAAGTGTATACATATATATATATATATATGTATACATGTAATATTGAAAGAGACCATTAAAATCCCAAAATGGGAAGGAAAATGAATATAACACAATCTAAATTTATGTACTTTTTCTGCTGGTGTGATTTTATTATTGAATGATAGATATAGAATTATACATGGAAGGTTAAGTCTGAAAGGAAGTTTAGGAAATGCAATCTGTAATAGGTTTAGATTAGGATTTAGCTAAGTCTTAAATTTGACTCTAATTTTTCATGGCCAATGTATAAAGAGGAAAAATGTGATATATTCGTATTGTTAGATGAATGAAGCAAACCATCAGGAGTAATAAACATTTTTTTATAGAAACCGGATCAAGGCTGTTGGCAAGAGGAAGCTGTAGGTGTATTAAGTAGAAATTGGCACCCTGTGTGATTGCTTAGAGATATATATTTTGCTTCCTCTGGCTGGTTCTCAATTATAAGCAGGACAAAATATATGGCACTGTGTTCTGAATTTTATATGGTCATATTAATATTAAGTACCTGTTAAATGGTTGATTCTATATAACTAATATTACAGTAACTATAATATGAATTGTTAGTTTTTTTACAAGCAGACCAATAAGAAGAGAAAACTGTAATGTGACAAGGTCTCTTATGATGTAATTCCAGGTTATAAATTTTTTTGAGGAAATTTTTAGGTCACTCAAGTCTTTAAGTCGTATTGTGCTATTATCCATCTGCCATAAAGTCAATTGAGGACAAGCTGAGCTGTTGAGGTGGAGGAAACAATCTAAATTCATGAAAATGTGTGTGGCTTTCAAGAAATTTCTATATTTTTCATTTCAACAAAGTCCAGTATTTTCATTTTATATATTTTTTCACTCTCTCCTGCCCTTCTGTTGTATATAGATTCTGCTTCTTCTATCATTTTCCATTGATTAATGGGTTTCTTTAACTTTTGTTAAAGTATAGTTGATTTACAATATTTCTTTAATTTCTGTTGTATGGCAAGGTAACCCAACTGTACAGCAGGGCCCCGTTGCACACCCATTCCAAATATAAATATTTGCATCCCCCCCAAAAAAAAACCTGCCCATCCATCCCACCCCCTTCTCCTCCCTGGGAACAACAAGTCTGCTCTCCTGGGTTGTAAAAGTTTTTGTTTTGTAGATAGGATCATCTGTGCCATATTTCAGATTCCACAAATAAGTGATATAATGTGATATTTGTCCTTTTCTTTCTGGCTTATTTCACTTTTTATGAGAATTTCTAATTCCATCCATGTTGCTACAAATGGCAACAGCTTTCTTTTTTGAATGGCTGAGTAGTATTCCATTGTATTTATGGAATACACTTCTTAATTCATTTATCTGTTGATGGACACTTAGTTTGTTTCCATGTCCTGGCTACTGTGAATAGTGCTGCAATGACTATATAGGGTGCATGTATATTTTTCAATGAAAGTTTCATCCAGATATACACCCAGGAATAGGGTTGTTGGATCATATAATAGTTTTATATTTAGTTTTTGAGGTACCTCCATACTGTTTTCCATAGTGGTTGTACCCATTTACATTCCAACAAAGAGTGAAGGTGGGTACCCTTTTCTCCACACCCTCTCCAGCATTTGTTATTTATAGACTTGTTAGTGATGGCCATTCTGACTGGTGTGAAGTGGTACTTTGTTGTAGTTTTGATTTGTATTTCTCTAATAATCAGTGATGATTAGAATGTTTTCATGTGCCTGTTGCCCATCCACATGTCCTCTTTGGAGAATTTTCTATTTAGGCCACTTTTCTATTGGATTGCTTATTTTATTTTTTGTTGTTGAGTTCTATGAGTTGTTTGTATATTTTAGAGATTAGGCCCTTGTCTGGGGCTTCATTTGCAAAGATTTTCTCCAATTCCATGGGTTGTTTTTTCATTTTTTTTAAGTGTCTTCCTTTGCTGTACCAAATCTTTTAGTTTAATTAGGTATAATTGATTAATTTGTGTCTTTATTGTCATTATTCTAAGAGGTGGATCAAAAAAGATGATGCCGTGATTTATGTCAAAGAGGGTTCTGCATTTGCTTTCTATAGGAGTTTTATAGTATCTGGCCTTATATTTAGGTATTTAATTCCTTTTGAGCTTATCTCTGTATATGAGGTTAGAGTTCTAATTTCACTCTTTTCCATGTAAGTATCCAGTTTTCCCAGCACCATTTATTGAAGAGACTATCTTTCTTCCACTGTATGTTCTTGTCTGTTTTGTCATATATTAGTTGACCATATTTCTTTTCTAGTCTAGTCTAGTCTAGTCTAGTCCAGTCTATTCTAGGCTTTATATTTTATTCCACTGATCTATATTTCTGGGGTTTTTTTTGAGTATGCCAATAAAATACTATTTTGAAAACTGTATCTTTGTAGTATTGTCTGAAGTCAGGAAGCTTGATTCCTCCCTTTGAATTTTTCTTTTTACAACATTGCTTTTTCTATTTGGGGTCTCGTGTTTCCATACAAATTTTAAAATATTCTGTTCTAGCTCTGTGAAGAAACTCCCTGATAATTTGATAGGGATTGCATTGAATCTGTAGATTGCCTTAGGTAGTATAGTCATTTTGACAATATTGATTATTCCAATCCAAGAGCATGGTATATTTTTTCATCATTTTGTGTCATCTTTGATTTCTTTCATCATCACCTCATAGTTTTCTAAGTTTTATAGTTTTATAGTTTTCTATAGTTTTCTAAGTTTTCAGAATATCAGTCTTTTGTCTTTTTAGGTAGGTTTATTCCTAGGCATTTTATTCTCTTTGATGTGTGGTAAATAGGATGGTTTCCTTGATTTCTCTTTATGATATTTCGTATTAGTATATGCATATGCATTTGATTTCTGTGTATTAATTTTGTAGCCTGCAAGATTAACAAATTCATTGGTGAATTCTAACATTTTTCTGATGCTAAATTTAGGTTTTTCTAGGTATAGTATCATGTCATCAGTAAACAGTGATAGTTTTACTTTTCCAGTGGACATCCTTCTTGTTCCTGGTCTTGGAGGAAATATTTTCAATTTTTCACCATTGAGAATGATGCTAGATGTGGGTTTTTCACATATAGATTTTCTAGTGTTGGGGTAATTTCCCTCCATGCCCATTCTCTGGAAAATATTTTAGAAACATGTGTTGAATATTGTCAAAAACCTTTTCTGCATCTATTGAGATGGTCATATGGTTTTAGTTTTTCTGTTTGTTGATGTGGTGTACCATATTGATTGATTTAGGAAATTGAAGAATCCTTGCCTCCCTAGGATAAATCCCACTTGATCATAGTGTATGATCCTTTTAACATATATTTGGATTCAGTTTGCTAGTGTTTTGTTTAGGATTTTTTGCATCTAGGTCTGTCAGTGGTATTGGGCAATCATTATATTTTCTTCTTTATTTTTTGTTATATCTTTGTCTGATTTTGGTATCAGGGTGATTATGACCTCATAGAATGAGCTTGGGGGTATTCTTTCCTGCAATATTTTAGAAAGAGTTTCAGAAGAGTAGGTGTTGACTCTTCTCTGAATGTTTGATATAATTCAGCTGTGTAGCAATTAGGTCCTGGACTTTTGTTTTCTGGAAGTTTTTTAACCATGTTTTCAATTTCAGTACATGTGATTGGTCTGTTCACATTTTCTTTTTTAAAATCATGTTTATTTTTTACATCATAGTTGATTTACATTGTTGTGTCAGTTTCTACTGTACAGCAAAATGACCCATTCATTCATATATATTCTCTTTCTCACATAATCCTCCATTATCCTCCATTATGTTCCATCACAAGTGGCTAGATATAGCTCCCTGGGCTGTACAGCAGGATCTCATTTCTTATCCACTGCAAATGCAATAGTTTGCATCTAATAACCCCAAACTCCCAGGGGAGGGAGTGTGATGATTTGTTCACATTTTTAATTTCTTCCTAGTTCAGTCTTGGTAGCTTGTACCCTTATAAGAATCTTTCCATTTCTTCTAGGTTGTCCATTTTATTGGCATATAGTTGTTTACAGTAGTTACTTATGAACTTCTGTATTTCTGTGGAGTTATTTGTAATTTCTCCTTTTTCATTTCTAATTTATTGACTTGGGCCCTGTCCCCCACCCATTTTTCCTTGATAAGTCTTCCAAAGATTTGTTGATCTTTTCAAAGGATCAACTTTTGGTTTCATCTACCTTCTCTATTTTCTTTGTTTCTATTTCATTTATTTCTGCTCTGATTTTTAAGATTTCTTTCCTTCTGCTAATTTGGGGCTTTGTTCTTCCTTCTCTAGTTGTTTCAGGAGTAAGTTTAGGTTGTTTATTTAAGCTTTTTCTTCCTTCCTGAGATAATATTATATTGTTATAAACTTCCCTCTCAGACTGCTTTTGCTGTGTCACACAGGTTTGGGGATGTATTTTCAGTTTCATTTGTCTCTAAGGATCCTTTGATTTCCTCTTTGATTTCTTCAATGATCCATTTGTTGTTCAGTAGCATATTGATTAGCACCCAGGAGTTTGTGTTTTTTGCTTTTTTTTTCTCTTGTAATGGATTTCTAGTCTCACAATGCTGTGGTTAGAGGACATGCATAATTTCAGATTTTAAAATTAAATCTAGGATTTATCTGTGGTCCAAGATGTGATCAATACTGGAGAATGTTCCATGTGCACTTGAGAAGAATGTATATTCTGCTGCCATGGGATGGAGTGTTCAATAAATATCAGTTAAATCTATCTGGTTTAGGATTTCTTTTAAAGTCTATGTTTCCTTGTTGATTTTATGTCTGGATGATATGTATCTTCATGCAATTGAGGTGTTTAATTTTTTCACTATTTTTGTGTTCCTGTTGTTTTCTCCATTTATTACTGTCAGCAGTTGCCTTTTATATTGAGGTGCTCCTATGTTAGGTGCATATATGTTTACAATTGTTATATCTTATTCTTGGATTGATCCTTTAATCATTATGTAGTTTCTTTCATTGTCTTGTGATTTTCTTTATTTTAAAGCCTTTTTTTTTAATATGAGTGTTGCTACTCCTGCTTTCCTTTGATTTCCATTTGCATGTAATATCTTCATCCATTCCCTCACTTTCAGTCTGTATCTGTCCTTACATCTGAAATGTGTCTCTTGTAAACAGCATATACATGGGTCTTGTTTTTGAATCCACTAAGCCAGTCTGTGTCTTTTTGTTGGATAATTTAATCCATTTATATTCAGTATAATTATGGATGAGTATGTACTTGTTGCTATTTTATAGTTGCTTTGAATTGTTATTTTTGTCTCCTTTCTTTTGTTGTCCTCTCTTGATTTGCTATCTTTAGTTTTGTGTTTGGATTGCATTTTCTTTTCTATGTCTGTTTCTATTAGAGTTTTGGTTTGTGGTTCCCATTAGATTGGGATATGATCTATGTACAGAATTTTATAGGGTTGTGGTTCTACTATTTTTGTATGTACGTTCAATGTTCTACATTTGTCTTCTCTTCTCACGCCTGATAGTTTTGATGTCATATTTGTCAATGGGTGATTTACTACTGTTATATTGTCTTTATCTTTACCAGTGAGTTTTCTCATTTGAAATTTTCTTCTTTTTAATTGTGGCTTTTAATTTTCTGCTTAGAGAAGCTCCTTCTCCTTTAGTAGATGTTTTAGAGATGGTTTGGAGGTGCTGAATTCTTCTAGCTTTTGCTTGTCTGAAAAAGTTATGATCTCTTCATCAAATATAAGTGAGAGCCTTGCTGGTATAATATTCTTTGTTCTAGGTTCCTCCACGTCATGACCCTAAATATATCTTGTCACTACCTTCTGGCTTGTAGAATGTCTGTTGAAAGATCAGCTGCTATTCTTAAGGGGGTTCCTTTATATGTTATTTGCTGTTTTTAACCTTTTGGCTTTTAATATTTTTTCTTTGTATTTTTTTTTCAGTTTGAAAAAAATGTGTCACACTGTGTTTCTCTTTGGGTTTATCCTGTGTGGGATTCTCTGTGCTTCCTCACCTTGAGTGTTTCCTTTTCTGTATCAGGGAAGTTTAAGGATATAATCACTTCAAATATTTGCCCTGGTGCTTTCTCTTGCTCCTACTTTTGGGATCCCTGTGATACAAATGTTGATATGTTTAATGTTGTTCCAAAGATCTCTTAGACTCTCCTCAGGTTGTTTTTTTTTTTTTTTCATTTTTTCCCTATTTTTTTCCTGTGGGAGTTGTTTCCACCTCTCTTTCCTTCATATCACTTAGTCATTCTTCTGCCTCCATTATCCTGCTATTGTTTCCTTCTAGTGTAATCTTCATTTCAGATATTGCATTTTCCATCTTAGTTTGCTTGACTTTATGTCTTCCAGCTCTTTGTTAATCATTTCTTATAACTTTGCATTGAGTGTGGACAAACAGAACATGGATTTTCAGAATTGTTTTTACTTGATAATTGATACTAGTTAATAATAGTTAAATGTGAGGGATCTTTTTGGATTATAATTTCATATTGACCTTAAGTATAATTATTTTTATCTTTACGTGGAAGAGTAGATTTATGACAGTTTGAGGTCTCCCTCTTGACCATTTATTTTGGCAAATTTAAATGAATTTTGTTTTGTGCTTAGTTTAGCAATCATGTCTGTTATGGGAATAATTTATGTCAAGCATGTCAAAAGCATTCTGAAAGATCCAGTGAATTCACTTAGGCATCAACTGATTCTAGCTTAATTTTAGGTGTATATATAAATGGATAAAATATGGAACATATCTATTAGTGTGATTATTTTAAAGAAAACAATATTGTTCTCCATTGCAGAACTGTATATTTAAATTAATTGCAATTAAATATTTAATCTATTTTTAATTGTTTTTATTTTTTCCATTATAGTTGGTTTACAGTGTTATGTTAGTTTTCTACTGTAAAGAAAAGTGTCACAGTCACACATACATTTATACATTATTTTTCTCACATTCTCATCCATCAAGCTCCAATACAAGTGTGTACATACAGTTCCTAGTACTCTACAGCAGGATTTCATTGCTTATCCATTTCAAGTGCAATAGTTTACATCTATTAACCCAAGACTCCCACTATATCCCACTCCTTCCCCTTCCCCCTCCCCCTCCCCCTTGGCAATGAAAAATCTATTCTCCAAACCCATGAGTTTCTTTTCTGTGGAAGAGTTCATTTGTCTTGTATATTAGATTCCAGATATAAGTGATATCATATGGTATTTGTCTTTCTCTTTCTGACTTACTTCACTTAGTATAAGCGTCTCTAGTACCACCCATGTTGCTGCAAATGGCATTATTTTGTTTTTATTATGGCTGAGTAGTATTCTATTGTGTATATGTACCACATCTTCTTAACCCATTCAGTATTTCTATAACTCATATTATTTTCTTTTATTACTTGGCATAAACATACATATATATATATGTAAACTTTCATTGGAAAAAAAGTTAAAGCCTATTCAGAACCATTGTAGAAGTCTGTGTGTGTATGTGCATAAGAGAGACAGAGAAAGACAGAGACTGAGAGATGAGATAAAGAGAGCAAGTAATAGCTAAATCCTATACTTTCCATTATAAATTATTACATACATAAATAGTGAAGTTGCAAATATCCACTGCTATAATTCAGATGGGTCAGGTTCAATTAAAATATCATTTAAGAAATAGGATGGATTTGGGGTCAAAAACAATTCATCAACTTATAGGTGAGAAAATTAAGGTTTATAGAATACACAGTTTATATTAATTTCCCAAGCCTAAGAATGAGTTTAAAATAGAAAATCTAGACTCCAGACTTTCCTGATTTTCAATATAGGAAACTTTCAACTATACCATAAACAAACTACTCAGGGATCTTCAGGCAGTATTACAAATCCACAATAATCAAGACAGTGTGGTACTGGTACCAAAACAGACATACAGACCAATGGAACAGAATAGAGAACCCAGAAGTAAACCTAGACAACCATGGTCAATTAATCACTGAGAAAGCAGGCAAGGACACAAAATGTGAAAAAAACATACTTTTCAGGAAGTGTTGCTGGGAAAACTAGACAGCTGCAAGTAATCAATGAAACTGGAATACACCCTTACTCCATGCACAAAGGTAAACTCAAAATGGCTTGACACTTAAGTGTAAGACAAGACACCATCAAAATCCTAGAAGAGAACATAGGCAAAACATTCTCTGACATCAACCTTACAAATGTTTTCTCAGGTCAGGCTCCCAATGCAACAGAAATAAAAGCAAAAAAAAAAAAAAAGGGGGGGGGGACGTAATCAAACTGACAAGCTTTTGCACAGAAAAGGAAACCACACACACACACAAAAACCAAACAAGTCAACTTAGAGAATGGGAGAAAATAGTTTCAAATGATGCAACTGACAAGGGCTTAATCTCTGGAATATACAAACAACTTATAGAACTCAACAGCAAAAAAGCCAAAGACCCAATTGAAAAATGGGCAAAAGACCTTAATAGACATTTCTCCAAAGAAAATATACAGATGGCCAACAATACATGAAAAATATACTCAATATCTCTGATTATTAGAGAAATACAAATCAAAACTACCATGTGATAACACCTAATAGCAGTCAGAATGGTTATCATTAATAAGTCCACAAATAACAAATGCTGGAGGGGGTGTGGAGAAAAGGGAACCTTCCTGCACTGTTGGTGGGAATGTAAATTGGTACAACCACTATGGAAAACAGTATGGAGGTACCTTAAAAAACTATACATATGACCCAGTAATCCCACTCCTGGGCATACATCTGGACAAAATGTTCCTTGAAAAAGACACACGCACCTGCATGTTCATTGCAGCACTATTCACAGTAGCCAAGACATGGAAACAACCCAACAGATGATCAGATTAGGAAAAGGTGGTATATATACACAATGGAATACTACTCAGCCATAAAAAGGAACAAAATAATGCCTTTTGCAGCAACATGGATGAACCTAGAGATGCTCATGTTTGATGTAGTAAGTCACAAAGAGAGAGACAGATACCATTTGATGTCACTTATATCTGTCATCTAAGATATGGCACAAATGAACCTTTCCACAGAAAAGAAAATCATGGACGTTGAGAACAGACTTGTGTTTGCCAAGGAGAGGGGTGTGATGGATTGGGGTTTTTGTGGTAAATAGATACAAACTATTGACTTTAGAATGGATAGGCAATGAAATCCTGCTGTATAGCTCTGAGGACTATATATAGTCCCTTATGGTGGAGCATAATAATGTGAGAGAAAAGAATGTATCCATGTATGTGTAGCTGGGTCACCTTGCTGTACAGTAGAAAATTGACAGAACACTGTAAACCAGCTATAATGGAAAAAATATAAATGATAAAATAAAAAAAAAAATACTAGTCAGGTACATTTGACAAAATAGTCAATCCTATTCTCTCCTTTTTGTGAAATTCTGTAGTAAATAAGTTTTGCTTTTCATTCACTATCCCTAGTAAAGAGCAAATTATGATAGGGAGAAGATGAGGCTGATAGAGTTAACTCCACATCAACTTCAGGCTCGGGGGACAAGTCGTGCAACTTGTCTTTTTTTGCACTGCTTCCATGTAAAAGAGAAGCAATATGTGCCTCCAATGGTTGTTTTCTAAAGGTTTAAATATATGCAACATTTTAAACTACTTAGCACCATAACTGGCATTCAGAACAACACATTTCTTCTTCTTGTCTCAGATTGGTGCATTTTCACTATTTTTCTTAGATACAGTGTTTCTGTACAGCTTTTCTGTGAGCAGTACAATATCTATTAACTTTTAAATTTTTCTATTAATTCTTACCAAAAGGCTGGGCACAGATGGTACTCAATAAATACCTGTTGAATTATATTGACTGATTTGAATTAATCAATAAAGATACATTGAATATGTAACTTGTTTAATTTGTAATTAAAATAACTTCAGATTTTGACTCAGGAGAATCAGTGTGAATGCTCCATAACTTTCAAGCTGCATAATCTTAGGTGAAAAATACTTTACTTATTTCAGTTGAGCTAGTATATGAATGTACGTGTACTGTGACTGTACAAATTAAAATAACTTTATTGTTAACAGAGTTTATCTTCTGATTTAAAAGGCAAGACTTGCATTCAGGATCATTTTACAATACTAATTATTAGGAGTGCAAGTAAACTATACTTTGACAATTGGAGATGCTTGAAAATTACATTTTTAGTAACATAATCTTAGGAGAATATCTGTTTTTTATCACTTTGTGGGGCAAGTGAATAAATTTGTTTCATTAATGCTTTCCACTTGATATTTATATTATTTGTAAACAGTTTAATCATATATTTATTCCAATCCTATGTTACTTGTTTCTGCCTCAGACTCAAGATTAAGCCTCATGGTTGAGTTCTTTCTTACCTGGAACAAACACTAAAAGATTAAGAGTCAAACTAGGACTACAAGCTGCCTTCTCACCAACATTTTCCCTGATTCCTCATTTCCAACCCATTTCCAGTATTTCCTATAAAACTACTCCTTGGATGGTAGCATGCCCTGAAGCTTTCTCCTCTAAGTCTGCAACTGACCTAGAAAAAGAAAGTTAAGTATAAAAATAGGAGACATGACACACTGTGGCTTTTTCTTACCTTAGTGTTTGTAGGATCAGAAGAAAAGTGGGTGGGTTTCAAGTCTGATCATCCAAGTTAATAATCTAGAAAACAGGACATGAATGCAAAAATCACAGTGGTTGCAGGAAAGGAGAAAGGCTGCAGAAAACAGGGACAGTGTTAATCACTTAGATGATTTTCCAAACTAAGATTCAAACTCCATGCTATATAGTGGGGAGAAATAATAATCAACCCTCCTTGAACATTCCTTTCTAAGTTTAGTTTGTATGTATATGTTGGTGTTCCATAGCTATAGGAATCAGGTCAAATGTAAGAATTAATATTTACAGATGCAAAATTAATGTTCTTCTTCCTGCCTCCAATCGTCTTGTGTCCCTTAACTCTTTCACATTTTCTGCTCATTGATGGCTGTCCCTTTGTGGCCTTAGCCAACTCTACCTCTACTCTCACACTAAGCACATCTTCTTCCTGTCACTTGGAAGAAAGGACACAATAAACCATTCCTCCTACCAAAGCAAACATATCCAATTATCAGTAGATTTAAATTTAAAAAAATAAATAAATGAGGACAATTCTTTAAAGGAAGAATCTGGGGAAAAAAACAAAAACAAAATAAACAAAAAAAAAACAAAGCAACAACAACAACAAACAGGAATTAATTTTGTGGAAAATGACAACTTCCTATTGTCCTTCAAATTGACCTTCCTATGAATTATTTTCTCACTTAGATGTACAGTTTTATGAGAAAACAAGTGCCTTAACACTGTAATGATACTAAGCACAGATGTTTAATTTGTTTATTTGAGAAACTACTCCTGCTTCTCATAGTATATGCAAGGAAAAGACTAAACTATCAAACAAACTCATTTACAAAATCTGTTCAGTTTAAAATGGTAATTAGTTAGTCCCAGGCTAGAATGCACAACTCAGCAGGCAAAAGTAATTTTAAAATCATTAGATTTATACATAATGGTCAGGAGGTCAACACATTTGAATTTCATTATGCAATATGGGAAAGTACTTCTACTTTCTACATCTTTGTTCTATAACAATTTCATTACACAATAACAGAAAGTATTCCTAGCTTCTACATGTTGATTCATCATTTAGAAAAGTAAATTAGAAAATACAATGGGAGGGATAATCCACTTCTACCAATTATGTTCTGAAAGAAAGTAAAATTATTTAAACCATGATTCTGATTTTAAGTGGACATCTCCATCAGCATCAATTAATTTAAAGGTGTTGGAAAATAAAAAGATAGATAAAAATAAAAACAACAGACTATCATCAAAAAGCATTTAGGATACACCCAGTGAAGCAATACCTTTTCTTAAACTCCTATAGCATCAATTGTGTTACCTCTATAGGCCACTCAGAAAAGATGGACAGTGTGATAGGGAGAATCCCTTAATTCTCTTCTCATTTGGAAGCCTTGCTTTCAGCTCAACATGATTAGCTAAATTACATCTTTAGTTCCATTAGAACTTGGGTCTATACATTTATGGATCCAAAGTTTAATTTTCCAGCACTACTCAAGAAAATTCAGTGAACAGAAAGTATATGATTTCCCCTGGACCTTCATGAAGGCTCTTCCTCCTTGGAAAATTAGTTCACCTAAGTGAAGTCTACATTTACCTGATCTACACCCTCTCCATTTATATGTGTCACGTGAAACATTACTATGTTGACCACCTTATAGTGGAGAGTAATCTGAACTGCTATTCCAAATAACCATTGTGAATAGGAAAGAAATAATCAGGCAACATGGGTGTACCACTAGGCAAACACTAGGGTTAGACTGGATGTTTTCTTAGGTTAAACTGATGTTTTTGAAACTCAGAAACCAAACCAAAAGCCCCATGATAAAAACTCATGTTTTCATCTTTTCTGACAGTGCTTTTATCAGCCTTCTCTTTAAGGGAGTGATAGCTGAGTGAAAATTGCTAATAAGTCATCATAGCTCAGCCAGCCCATGAAAATAATTCGGTGGGTGTTTTTGCATGGTATCTCTCAAGAAGGAAATTTGGACAGTTCTAAGAACTCTTAAAATTTCTTATTCCTTGGTTGCCTCTAGTAATTTTTATTCATTCCTCATTTTGCTCATCTGTCTCTCATCTTCTTATTGTTTTTTTAATCTAAATATGACTTTACCAAACTTTTTTATTTTTATACCATATTCATATTATTCATATTGATGTTCATTTTATAACATATTCATGTTCATATTATTACTACTTTTTAATACCTACCATTGAATTTAAAATTCATCTAATTTGTATTTTTTTATTTCCATTTTGCCATAATTTGTTACATATTATTTTAACTCTTTAAGTTACAGCATGATATATGTATATATATATGTAGGAGTATGTGTGAGTTTTGTATGTACACTCCTCACCTCACATACAACTTATATTCTCTGTTTCTTGTTCTTTTATAGTTTTCCTTAAGTTCCCTTGAGTTTGAATGCTGTTTTTGCTGATTTTTAAGAAACATATCCAGAAAGACGTGTTGGTTTGAGAAAATTCAATTCAATAGCAGATAGAGTCAAAGGGCTTTATCTCTACCTTTACATTTTACCATGTGCTTCTCAGTACCAGATGATTATGATTACTTTTACCAATGAGATTTTTTCCTTAGCCTTACAAAAGTTGCTTAATATTTCCATTTTTCAGCTTTTTCTTTTGTAAGAGGATGCTTACCTCATTAAGTACTCAAGACCATACAAGAAAAATTTCTGACTCATACACTTAGATAATTAACATGTAGCAATAGTGTTATTTAACTAGTTAATGAAGAAACTAACAAGGTGTTACAATTGGTTCAAATGAGAATTAATATTACAACACATACAGCCAATAAGCAATGCAGAAATGAATTTACAAGGATATGACAAAGAGGTAAATCTTTAGTGCAATAATAAAATGTGTTCTAGAGGATACAAATAATTTGCATTTCTATATTCCAGAATTATTTGCATTAAATCAGCTTTCTACAACTTACAGAGTTGTAAAATAACTCAAAGACAATAAAAGACATAGAGATTCCATAGAATATGGCACACAAGATTTGCTAGATAATTCCAAGTTTTCAATTGAATATATCCAGTATCTTTTTTATTCTATTAACAAATCTGTCAGGAGTTCGCATTGTGGCTCAGTGTGTTAAGAACACAGTATAGTGTCCATGAGGATGCAGGTTCAATCCCTGGCCTTGTTTGATGGATTAAGGATCTGTCTCTGGCATGGACACAATCTGCCAGGAAGGTCACAGATATGGCTGGATCTGATGTTGTTTTGGCATAGGCTGGCAGCTGCAGCTTTGATTTGACACCTAGCCTGGGAATTTCTATATGCTGCAGATGTGGCCACAAAAACAAATAACAACAGCAAAACCCTATTGATTTTATTTATTTTTTAATTTTTATTGATATAATTTTATATATTAGTGATATTGATTGTCTCATAATTTGTTTAGCATTTTTACATCTATATACTTAAGGAAATTGGGTTATTATCTGTGGGATGCCTTGTTCATATATTTTTGATCAAATATATTCAAGACAAAGTTATATGACAGGGTGCCAGTAGTGGATATTTGGAGGATGTATTAGAGGACAGTATTTCAATATCTTACTCGTTTAGGAAAAATTTCTCTTTGGTACTATTATAGAAATATATGATTTTCACCAAGTTATCACTTAATTTCTATCTTAAAGACCCTTATTTATGTGGCTGGTGTCCCTGTTTGCACTTCCATTAAAAGATTAGAACTAAATTTATAGTCAACCTCTAGCTTATATTATAAAGGGAATTTTACTTCATGCATTTTACTCATCTATTCTTTGTTCTATTTTCTCCCTGTAATTAATGTTTGTTTTGTTTAAATGAATTATATGTATATACTTTTGGAAATCAATTTGACCAACTTTTAAAAAAGCTTAAGTGACTATTATTTTTTCATTAATTTAGAACACAAGTTTAACTAAATCATCAAGTTATTTGACTAAGCAGAATCATGGATTCAGTCAAAATTGTAGAACTGGTTATGTGTGAAAATGTCAAATTCCTGAAATTAATAGAATGATGGGAGCAGTTGAATTCAATTCTTCTTTTAGGCTAAAAACAGATGATAATTCAACATATATAGGGCACTCTGAACATGACCCTCTATTAAGCACAAACAAAACTTGTTGAAAATTTTCCAAGAAAGCTGTGATATTAAAAATTCTTTATTTTCATTTTTTCTCATAATTTTCTCCTTAGTTCTTCCTCCCTGTAAGTGAAAAAAAAAAAAAAAAGAAAAAGAAAACAAATTTAAATTAGCTTTAGCAACAGATTCACCTAGGAGAATAACTTAATATGAATATCATTATTAAAATCCCACTACTTCAAATGGATTTTTAGATTAATATATCTGAAGAGATATGAAGTTATCTGATTTATAACTATGCATGATTAAACCTGAAATGTCAGTTATTATCTCCTCAGCCTAATACTTGTATTAGCATATAATTTTATGCATCTTTGAGAAAAAAAGTTTGAAAAGCCAAATGGATATAAATCTTCCATCTCCTTGTTATAATTGGGAATGTAGTGTCAAGAATAGCTATGAATATGGCACCCTCATATTGACTTAATTCCAAGTAAGTAGGGACAGTGGTAATAAGAGTAATATGCATCTTCAGAAGTCATTCCTTGTTTATGACTATTCTCTGTTATAGTCTAATTGACTTACTGTATTATGACCTACTACTCATTCTTTTGCTTTTAAATTGTGAATGTATGAAATTAAACCAAGAGAATTTATCAACTAAACTTTACTTCCTTCAGTGTATCATTCAATGTTAACAACATGATACAAGTGGATAGAAACAATTGAAAATTCAATTCTTTCTCACAAAATCCTATAATTGTAAATCTTAAACTCATTAGTAAGAGCACAGTTGATCTTTTAAAATTAATTTACCAATGTTTATTTTGATATAAATAAGCAAGGAAATAGTGGAGGCTCTATGTACATGAACCAAAAGACTTCATTTGAAAAGATAACTGATATGCCTTTGTATGTATAGAATATTGTGAAATAAATGTATTATTGAACATAAAATTGTTTACCAAACTCCTTAATATGAGGATTGAGAAAGGGTGGGTGATAGGTAAAGAAAAGTCTTCAACTCCAGCTCTATTTCTTACTATGTGAACTTGACTCTGAATTACTTCATTCTACTTGTCTGTTAAGTAAAGGTATCTACATAAAAACAATTGTTGTGAATATTAAATAAGAAGATGGGTGTAAAAATTCCTGGTATAGTAGCAATACAAAACAGATGGTCAAAAATTTTTTACATGTATTAAAATGTAGTAAACATAACTTATTTATAACATTATTAGATCTGAAATGTTACTATCTCCTTAAATTTTACATGTTAAAAGATAATAACACTTAAAAAGTAGTAATCAAATAATGAATGGTTGTTAGTCAAATCTGAATTAAAGTTGAATATCAGTGATGAGATTAAAATTTAATTGAATATTCAGGTTGAAATCACATAGAAAACATTGTTTCAACAATCAGCTCATGTAACTTGGTAAAAAAAAAAATGGTGTTCCATATAGTCATTTGAAGTTTTGGTTTATGTGTTTATATATGTTTGATTTTTTTGTTGTTGTTGATGATTTTACTGAATTCTCTGTTTACGTGAATAAATTGAACAGATAGATGAATTGGGCAATAAATTGAGGCATATCAATTGTACCTGTTAATTAAGTCATTATTTTTATATGAAATGTAGAATAAGAACTACATTTTTAAGATATAGGGATAACATTAACAGAGTGAATTAAGCTATATTTGTAGAGTGTAATGAGTTTTGCATAAAGATTTGTTTTAAAACAGGATAATATAAGCCCACTCTGCTGGAGAATGCCACATCATAAATACAGTCAGGCTTATTTTAGAAGAAGAAGCACACAACAAACTATACTTAAAATAATAAGAGTTTAACACAATATTCTTGGAAATAAACAGTTTATGAATTGCAATATTTCCTATTTTTGACATGTTTATGTGGTATTCCAAATTTCTGGTGCTTTTAATGAAATGGAACTAAGGAGTTTGAATCAGTGTTAAAATACAGATTTAATGATTGTAGCATTTGCATTATTTTTTTCATAATCCTTTTACTTGGTGAATACAAATTTTGTAGATACAAAATTTCTTTGCATGCTACCAGTTCCTTTTCAGCAATATCATCTCATCATGTAACACAGAAAGAGAAATATTGTTACAGTAAGAGTATCTCACTTTTGATCACAAGCTGAATTTCTTATTACCTCTGTATTCATTTGTAATTTTTTGAACCAATGACTTTTCTGATTTAAGCATTTGTATAGTGTTGATATGTCTGTCCTTTGCTCAATGCTGTATATTATTTTCATCATATTTAATTTGAAATGAAGTTAGAACACATTTTAAAGTCTTGATATTTATGAGTGTTTTGGTGACTGTTAGATCTTTTATGACTCAAATTCCTTTGTTCTAATTCTTCCTACTTAGACAACCTTAAATTTTGATTAAATGCACTGTTTTGTTTTTTTTTTTTTTTGTCATTGTTTTGCCCAACACCTTGCTCCCAAGGGCTGCTATATGCTGTTCAGATGTTACAACATCTGACCCATGCTATATACCCAACTATATTGATCATATCTTCCCAGAATCCCCTTTTCACTTCAATTAGCCACATGTGGAGTTCCTGTTGTGGTGCAGTGGAATAGAATCTGACTAGGAACCATGAGGTTATGGGTTCAACCCCTGGCCTTGCTCAGTGGGTTAAGGATCTGGCATTGCCATGAGGTGTGGTGTAGATCGCAGATGTGGCTCATATCTGACCTTGCTGTGGCTCTGGCATAGGCTGGAGGCTACAGCTCTGATTCAACCCCTAGCCTGGAACCTCCATATGCAGAAGGTGCATCCCTTAAAAGATAAAAAAGACAAAAAAATCAATTCACTACATTCCTGCTGTGTTATTTACTTATTGTACATTGCACTGTCTGTGAACCATGACATCTTCAGTTAAGTAAACATGACCTATTACTGAAACTTAGAAGGACCTTATAGGGCCCTCCTGGGAACAAAAGTCTTTCTGTGTCCCCAATTTCTTGTTTTTGGGAAATAGGCTTAATTCACCCTTCTCCATCTTGCCTGAGTTTGAAAGGACAGATTCAAACATTTGCTGATAAGGGAAGGAGGGGAATGTAAAAACTAGGAAGCAGCAGTCAAGAAACAACAGTGCAGGCCTAAGGCAAGGGCCTGGCTCCTCCTCAAAGAAAATACTTAACCATATGGTTGAGTTCTTCTGCAGGAACTGAGGCATTCCTCCCAGATGACTTCAGGCTGAACACAATATTCCTGATACAACACTCTGTTACATTATCACCCAACGATCACAAGAAAGACATGAACACTGCAACCCTCATCCCAAATTTGCCTATATAAACAACATTCCCCAAAGATTGAGGAATTCAGGATTTTGGAATGTGATCCACTCATTATCATTGCTTGGTCTTGTAATATATATTTCATTTTTTATTGCTCAATGAATTTATTACATTTATACTGTACAATGATCATCACAATCCAATTTCATAGGATTTCCATCCCACAACCCCAGCACATCCCCCCACCCCCCAGACTGTCTTCTTTGGAAACCATAAGTTTTTCAAAGTCTGTGCATCAGTATTTGTTCTGCAAAGAAGTTCATTCAGTCCTTTTTTCAGATTCCACATGTCAGTGAAAGCATTTGATGTTGGTGTCTCATTGTATGGATGACTTCACTTAGGATGATAATTTCTAGGTCCATCCATGTTGCTAAGAATGCTGGTATTTCATTCCTTTTAATGGCTGAGTAATATTCCATTGTGTATATGTACCACATCTAGATCCACTCCTCTGTTTATGGACATTTAGGTTGTTTCCACATCTTTGCTATTGCAAAGTGTGCTGCAATGAACATTGGAGTACATGAGTATTTTTTAGTAATGGTTTTCTCTGGACAGATGCCCAGGAGTGGGATTGATGGATCAAATGCAAGTTCTATTTTGAGTTTTCTGAGGAATCTCCATACTGTTTTCCACAGTATTGCACCAATTTACATATTAAGATGGCAGAATAGTAGGACTGGAGCTCAACTTCTCTTCTAAAAACAACAAAATTTACAACCAAATACTGAGAAATCTTCAACCGAATGCACAAGAAACTTTCAAAAAGATATCCTACACCAGAAGATAAAGAGGAGGCCACATCAAGAGGGTAGGATGAGCAATTATGTGATATAAACAACCCCATATCTCCCTGGTGAGAAACCCCACAGACTGGAAAGTCACTGTATCACAGACACTCACCTACAAGAGTGAGAGTTCTGAGCCCCACATCAAACCTCCAGGTGGGGGATCTGGGACTGCAAGAAAGAGCCCCTGGAGGATCTGGCATTGAAGGCCAGTGGGGCTTGTCCACAGAAGCCCCATGGGACTGAGGGAAGTGGAGTCCCCATTCTTAAAAGGTGTACACAGACTTTCACATTCACTGGGTCCCAGTGCAAAGCAGGGTCTCCATGGGAATCTGGGTTGGACCTGTCTGTGGTATTTGGAGGACTTCCTGGGAAAACAGGGGTGAATGTGGCTTGTTGTGGGGGAAGGACGTTGGCAACAAAGCTCTTGGGACTCTTCATCATTGTAACTTTCCCTGGAGGTGGCCTTTTTGGGAAAATATGGCCTCACCCATCAGCATTGAGAATCCCCAGGCCAAACAACAATCCAGGTGGGATCACAGCCCTGCTCATCAGTAAACATGCTACCTAAAGACCCCCCAGGCACACAACCACATCTCAATTCACCCAGAGACAAAGCCCCATCCACCAGAGGGATATGAATCAGCTCCATCCACCAGTGGTCAGGCATCAGCCCCTCCCATCAGGAAGCATACAGCAAGCCCCTATACCAACCTCAGCCACAAAGTGGGCAGACACCAGAAGTAAGAGAGGCTCCAACTCTATTATCTGTAAAAAGGTCACCACACCAAAAACCTATAAAAATGAGAACTACAACTCAGATGAGGGAGAAAGAATAAAACCAGAAAAAGAGTCTCAGTCTCCAGGAAAAAGACCTTAGACTGTTGATGCTGAAAATGATATAAGACATTGGCAATAAACTGGAGGCAAAGATGGATAATTTCGAGCAAACATTGAGCAAAGAGATACATGATATAAAACTTAAGAAAGAAGAGATACAAATTCAATAACTGAAATAAAAAAATCACTAGAAGCAGCTAACAGAAGAATACAGGAGGCAGAAGAACGAATAAGCAAGGTGGAGAACAGACTAGTGGAAATCACTGATGCTGAACAGAAAAGAGAAAAAAGATTGAAAACAAATGAAGAGAGTCTTAGAGAACTCTGGGACAATGTTAAACCCACCAACATCTGTATTATAAGGGTGTCAGAAGGAGAAGAGAGAGAGAAGGAGACAGAAAAAATATTCCAAGAGATAGATAATAGCCAAAACTTCCCTAAAATGGGAAAGGAACCAGTCATTCAAATCTGGGAAGTGCAATGAGTACATATAAAAATAAACCCAAGGAGGAACACCCTAAGATGCATAATAATCAAAACTAAAGACAAAGAGAAAATATTGAAAGCAGCTAGGGAAAAGGAACAAATAACATACAAGGGCACCCTGATACAGTTACAGGCAGATTTTTCAGCAAAAACACTGCAGGCCAGAAGGGAGTGGCATGATATACTTCACGTGATGAAGGAAAAAATCCTCCAACCAAGATTATTTTACCCAGCAAGACTCTCATTCAGATTTGAAGGAGAAATCAAAAGCTTTACAGATAAGCAAAAGCTAAGAGAATTCAGCAACAGTAAACCAACTTTACAACAAATACTAAAGGAACTTCTCTAGACAGAAAAGAAGAGGCCACAACAGGAAACAAAAATACCACAAATGACAAGGCTCACCAGTAAGGGTATATATACAGCAAAGTTACAAAATCATCCATGCACAATTATGCCACCAAAATCAGAAATCGTGAGAAGAGGAAGGTACAAATGCAGGACATTGGAGATGCATTTGCAATTAAGAGAACAACAACTTAAAACAATTTCACATATATATAGACTCATATCAAAACTTCACAATAAAAGCAAACCAAAAATCTACAATTGATACGCAAACAAATAAGAAAAATCAACTCAAATATAACACTAAAGATAGTCATCAAACCAGAAGAGAGAACAAAAGAAGAGAAGAAAAGAAAGGGCAACAAAAACAAATCCAAAGCAATTAATAAAATGGTAATAAGAACATACATATCAATAATTACCTGAAATGTAATGGATTAAACACCCCAACTAAAAGACATAGAATTGATGAATGGATACAGAAAGAACACCCAAATATATGCTGTCTTCAAGATACCCATTTCACTTCTAGGGATACATAAAAATTGAAAGTGAGCGGATGGAAGAAAACATTCCATGGAAATGGGAATCAAAATCAATATGGAGTAGCAACACTCATATCAGACAAAATAGACTTTAAAATGAAGAATATTTTAAGGGACAAAGAAGGTCACTCCCTAATGATCAAAGGATCATTCCAAGAAAAAAGATATAACAATTTTAAATATCTACACACACAACATAAGTTCATCACAACATATAAGGCAACTGCTAACAACCTGAAAAGGACAAATCGACAATAATACAATAATGGTGGGGGACTTTAACACCCCACTTATAGCAATGGACAAATCATTCAGAAAGGAAATAAATAAGGAAACACAGGCCCTGAATGAAGCATTAGGCCAGCTGGACTTCATAGATATTTACAGCACATTCCATCCAAAAGCAACAGAATACACATTCTTCTCAAGTGCACATGGAACATTCTCTAAGATTGATCACATCCTGGGCTACAAGTCCAACCTTGGTAACTTTAAGAAAACTGAAATCATATCAAGAATCCTTCCCGACCACAACACTATATGATAAAAAAAAAAGAAAAGAAAGAAAAAAACTGCAAAAAACACAAACACGTGGAGACTAAACAACATGCTACTAAACAACATGCTACTTCAATGGATCACTGAAGAAATCAAAGAGGAAATTAAAAAATACCTAGAAGAAAATGACACCAAAGATACAACACTCCAAATCCTATGGGATGCAGCAAAATCTGTTCTAAGAGGGAAATATATAGCAATACAAACCCACCTCAGGAAACAAGAAAAAGCTCAAATAATCAACCTAATTTTACACCAAAGGCAGTCAGAGAGAGAACAGACCAGACCAATAGTTAGTAGAAGGAAAGAAATCATAAAGATAAGAGCAGAAATCAATGAAATTGAAACAAAGAAAACCATAGAAAAGATCAATGAAACAAAAAGTTTTTCTTTGAGATCAACAAAATTTATAAACCTTTAGCCAGAATTATGGAGAAAAAAAGAGGATTCAAATCAATAAAATTAGAAATTAGAAATGACAAAGAAGTAACAATGGACATCATGAAACACAGGGTATCATAAGAGGCTATTATATATGCAACTATACACCATTAAATCAGAAAACTTAGAAGAAATGGACAAATTCTTAGAAAAGTACAATCTTCCAAGACTAAACCAAGATGAAATAGAAAAAAATGAATGGACCAATTACAAGTACTGAAATTGAAACTGTGACTAAAGAACTTCCAACAAACAAAAGTCCATGACCAGATGGTTTCACAGGCGAATTCTATCAAACATTTAGAGAAGAGCTAACACCTATCCTTCTGAAACTATTCCAAAAAAATCATAGAGGTAGTGACACTCCCAAACTCATTCTATGAGGCCACCATCACCCTAATACCAAAACCAGACAAAGATACCACAAAAAAAGAAAACTACAGGCCAATTTCACTGATGAATATAGATGCAAAAATCCTCCACAAAATACTAGCAAACTGCATCCAACAATACAATAAGAGGATTGTACATCATGATCAATTGAGATTTATCCCAGTGATGCAATGGTTCTTCAATATCCACTAATCAGTCAGTGTGATACACCACATTTACAAACCGAAGAATAAAAATCATATGATCCTATCAATAGATGCAGAATAAGCCTTTGACAAAATTCAACACCCATATTTTTCTTTATTCTAAACTCACTGTGTGTGAGGCACAGGAACTTGTGTTTAGTAATACTACTGCTCAGATCAATATCTCCAAATTCAACCTTAATTTCAAGACCAAACATTAGATACTAAGACTTCCAGAAAACCATATTTAATGTGTGTGTTATCCAGGTTGACTCATTTCTAAATATTTACATATTTAAATAATAACTTACATATTTGAGTCTAATTGTTTCATGTGTGAATCCTATCCTCAAATTTCTTAACTGAAAAGAATCACATTTCATCATTTAAAAATTTTTCTCACAGTTCAAGTGTCATGTGTAGTAAAAATAAGCAAATGTAGAATTATAATGTTCCTAATGGATAAACTTGCCTGGTTTTGATCATTCTGAGCATTAGTATTTTGATCATGTAAATTTGTTAATATGTGGCCAATTCATTCTTGTTGAAAATTTAATCCATATTTATATCATACTTTATTTTTTCAAAGCAATTTAATGTATCATATCACAATTTTCTTACTTTAACATATTAATCAGATATTTCAATAATAAAGATAGCTGTTTTTTTAAAAATTCATGGAACCTGAAAATGATAATTAATATATCAAATACTTGAATAATGTTTAATGTAAATATAATTTTCATATTTAAATAAATAAATTATATTTTATTTTATAAAAAATAACACAGCTAATTATATAAAATTTTTATATTAACCACAATAATGATTATTTATTTAGATGACTACTTAGTGTGCATACACTCTGCTAGTTAACTTATATTATAGGTTGTCCTCATAATAGGCTTGAAAGGTAGTATTATTATCACTATTTTATGTATTAAAAATGTATGCTCAGACAACCTAGTTTACCTTAGGTCACACAGTTATTATATGACCAATCAAAATTTCAAGCCCAGACATCAACAGTTCCAAAAGAAGGCCCTGGGTTAAGCTCCATCTCTATATCTCCATTTAAAGTTGTTATGCTTATCAAGAAAATGTTGTAGACATTATTTTTTTGTAGACATATTTTGAATTTCAATCCAGTTTTACATCCATTATATTTCAATTGTCTTCAAAAGCTATGCTATGTTATTTTAAACTCTTTTATTATATATCATGATTATGGTATATAAAAAATATCAACTTTTTGATGGAAATAACTTCAAACATACATGAACATTATCCAGTTAATTCTTCAGACATCATTGGGTAATAATTTTGAAACTAATTATTATAGATCAAACTATTCACAAAATAGATTTTCTTTTTACGTCAACAAAACTGAAATTCTAATCCATTATCTTCCATTCTGTGAAACCACTTAAGTATATAGAAAGTCTTAAAAAATAATCAGCTTTGATAAAGTGATCAAATAATGAATTTAGCCTCATCCTAATGTTTTACCTGTAAACTGAGTGCAGACCTAATAAAAAAGCTGATATAATTCCAACATATTTTCTCTTCCTCCAGCTCTTTGCTATTCTGGTTTTGAACCTGCTCAACAATCCCTGCTTTATATGTCCTTGAACATACATGCCTCCTACAAATATGCCTTTAATGTGAAAAATTTATGAACTTTTAAAAATGTTACAGGTGATATTGCTCTACCATTTACAAGTCAGTGAGAAAAGAGATAATGCTGGAACTGCTCTAGAATAAAGGACAACATTGAAGATCTCATTTCTGTGCTAATCATCTCTTTTTAGTCTTCTGTTTGGTCTGTAGCTGAATGAAAGATACAGTACCTGATAAGGAATAAAATAATATTTGAGAATTGGAAGAGGGTTTTGAAAGTCATCTATTTTAACTTCACAGCCAAAATCTGAACGTTTTGACACATTCATTAAGTTAAAGGAAATGAAACTGACATTCCCACCTGGGAGAATGGCATGAACTAAAGCAAAACCAGGAGAATATTCAAACTTCTTCAGAGATATTGAACCAAGAAGAATACCACAGGGACCTCCCAGGTACAAAGTCCCACTTTGACTCCCATCTCTATTTTGTTAAAAAAAAAAGTAATCTCCTAGTTCTTACCAGAGTTAACAAAGAGTAGATGCAATAAGTTACTAATGAGAGTGTACAGGAAATGTTTAAACAAAGGAAAATTGAGATATAATGGTTCAGTGACAAAATACAGAGTACTAGTCTTCCCTCAAGTGATACACATAATTATCTGATGGATGTCTTAGAGATGTTCTACAGAAACTAGAACATCCTATTTTCTGTAGTTATCCTCCACCTTGGTGGAGGATAGTGACTACATGCTGACCCCAGCCTGGTGGAAAGTAGAAATCTGATGATGATTCTTGAAACATTAACACATTACCTCCTCACAAAAAAATCAGAATAAGTCATGCCCCTAAACATTGCCTTTAAATATCCTTCACTGAAAGTCACTGGGGACTTCAGGTCTTATGAGCATGAGCCACCAATACTCCTGTTGGAACCTGTGATAAGCACAGTATGTTCCTTCACCACACCTGATGTCAATAAATTGGCTTTTAAGAAGAGTGACCTAAGTTCTGCTCAGAAGAAGACTACAATTGGAAAAGTTTATTTGAAATTTAAGAGTCAAATTAAGAGAAAAATCCATCATAGAAGCTGAAACTGGAAAGCTAGCTTGGGGTTACAATGTCCAAAAAGGAAACAATTGAAATAGTTTAGAATTTATGTCTTAAGATTTGGGGCTTCATATTGGAGTTAGTGGGAAAACACTAAATGTTCTAGCATTCTCATTGTGGCTCAAAGTCCACTAATTAGTAACTAATCTGACTAGTATCAGTGAGAATGTGGGTTCAACCTCTGGTCTCGGTCAGTCGGTAAAGGATCCAGTGTTGCCATGAGCTGTGCTGTAGGTTGCAGATGTGGCTTGGATGCTGCTGTGTTCCTGTGCCTTTGGTGTAGGCTGGCAGCTGCAGCTCTGATTCAACCTGTATCCTGGAAACTTCCATATGCCAAAGGTGAAGCCCTAAAAGAAAAAAAAAATGTTTCATGTTCAGCAGTTACTATGAATGGTTTTCCTCTTAATGTTCCTGTTTTCTTCTTAAAGAAATCCAAGGAATTTCTCAGGAATAAAGAGATTTAATGTCATAGGTCGGTCTTTTTAAGAGGGAAGCATTTATTTAGAAATAGTCAATGAGATTCCTTTCTTGATATTAATGGACTGGTCATTACAAAGAATACACTTTCTTTTTCCAGGTAGGTGAATATAGAAGGCCTAATAGTTCTCTTTCATTTTGTTATTTTGTGATAGTGATTACACTAATTAAGGGAAGACATTGTATAATGAAGCTCATCAGGAAAAAAAAATGTTTCTTTAATAAGTTTTTAACTATAATTTGTGTTGCTGATATGAACAGCAACTATCCAGCTAAGTAATGAGCCACTATAATCATGTCTTTCTAGGATTATTTTGCAAGTGATCTAGAGGAGTTATCGTACAAATGCAAGAAATGATTTCTTTTCTATAGTTCATTTTGACAGGAGTATTTGTAAAAATTCACAATATTGAATCAAATCATTTAGGACTGTGAATGCCAAACTCCTTAAATATTACCTTACAACTCTTTAATTGTCTGCTTATTCAACATCCTTCTGGTTGGCCTGAAAATTAAACTGATGTAAGACAGATTACCAAGAGAAAAAAAAATTTAGGTTTAATAATATGTATATATGAGAAAGCCCCAGGAAAACTGAGAAACCAATGTGGCCAAAACCCTCACTCTAAATACTCTCCTCAGCTAAAAACAAAACAGAAAAAAAGTTATTAAAAGAAGGGAATATCTTTGATGAATATAGATGCAATAATTCTCAACAATATTTTGGCCAACCAAATCCAAAACAATATAAAACAGATCATAAACCACTACCATGTGGGATTCATCACAGGTAACAGGGATGGTTCAACATAAATAAATCAATCAACATCAAACACCACATTAAAAAAAGAAAAGTAAAAAACTACATGATCACCTCAATAGATGCAGAGAAAACATTTGACAAAGTCCAACATCCATTCATGATAAAAACTCTTACCAAAGTGTGTATAGAGGGATGACACCTTAACATAATAAAAGCCAGTTATGACAAACTCAGAGCAAATATAATACTCAATGGAGAAAAGCTGAAAGCCTGCTCACTCAAATCTGGAAGACAAGGATGCCCAGTCTCACAACATAGTCCTGAAATTCCTAGCCATAGCAATGAGGCAAACAAATAAAAGGCCTCCAAATAGGGAGAGAAGATGTAAAATTGTCACTATATGCAGGTGATATGAAAGCATATCTAGAAAACCTGAAGGACTCAACCCAAAAACTACTTGAACTGATTAACAAATTCAGCAAAGTAGCAGGATGTAAGATTTACATTGAGAACCCAGTCACATTTCTGTATACTAACAATGTAATATTAGAAAAGGAATAAAAATATGACACCTTTTCAAATTGCACCCCAAAAAATCATGGGATGGATTCAGTACTTGTGGTTAATAGATGCAGACGATTGCTTTGGAATGGATTAGCAATGAGATCCAGCTGTGTAACACTGGAAACAATATCTGGTCACTTGTGATGGAACATGATAATGTGAGAAAAAGAATGTATACATGTATGTGTAACTAGATCACCATGCTTACAGTAGAAGAAAAATAATGTATTGGGGAAATAAAAAATAAACAAATAAATTAATTAATTAATAAAATTAGGGAGAGCAAGCTATGTTTACCCGAAAAGAAAAGAAAGAAAAAGAGAAACACACTAAGTACTAGTGACTCTTAAATAGATTTTAGTCATTGATTTTTCCATTGATAAGATTTTACAAAAATTTGTGCATCTTCTTTTTCCAGATACAGAAGAGATCCCCTACAAATGTAAATACTTCTCATAAAAGGTCAATTCTCACTTGGTTGTCAGAGCCATTCCCTTGTCTGGTATGTCTCAAAATAAATAAATAAATAAATAAATAACACTTAAAATAAATAATATTCTAGAGACTTATTTTGGGGTGGCAATTTCTTCTCACTTACAGAGTAATGGAGAAAAAATAACACAGGCATTTAGGAAATTTGAATTAAAGCAGTATAAGTCCATCTCTACTTAAATCATTTTGGTCAAATCTTTTAATCTTATTCCTACATTTTATTTCAATAAATAATTTGACAGGTTTTTCTTTAAATTTTTTTCAGTGATAAAATTTTATGATTCAAATTTGATTTTTTCAAAACACAATATAGTGTGAATTTTTAAATTGAATTTAATATTTTAATGTCTATTTTCACTACAATCATATAATACAATACACTTTTATGACATTTACATTTTTTTACAGATTCTATTTCAACTGTATTGTAAGACCTTTTAAAATGAATTTAAATCTAATAGAAATTTTCCTAATGTAAATACATTCTAAATGAAGATTTTTTCTTACTGTAGCAATATTGATATATAAATTTTGGGAAGCCAGATCTTTACTGTAATCCTTGAGATACTAGCTTTTCTTGTAATATCAATATCACTTTAAAATTAGTAATAGGTACTGACAGAGAACTAGTATAAATAAAACAGTAGAACTGTGGTTTGATTATTGCTTAGAGTCATTCACAATTACTTATTAAGTCCAGCATTTGGTGAATTTGCACACTCAGTGATGATTTACATTGTCAGCTTAAAAAACATGCATAACCTAGAAATTGAGAGTTAAGGTTTTTTTGGGGCAAAATGAGTACTATCACCCAGGAGGTAGCATTTCAGAAATCTCTGCAATAACACCACAAAGAATTAAGGTATATGTCTGATTTTGGTGAAAGGGGGAGGTGCTTGCAAACAAGCAAATATTTTTACATATTACTGCTAGTCATGAGAATCAGATGACACCATGAAGGATTATAGTGCTTTTCTAGATATGAGGAGATGTGATAATTGGGCTCATAAAATCTCCTGAAAATATAAAACTATTTGAAGACGTTATAGTTCTAAATTCACCAAATGCTGGACTTAAGAAGTAATTGTGAAAAATATCTGAGCAGGGAGTGCCTCACCCCTGATCGCAACACTGAGCTCCTTTCAGGGTTGGCAGCTGCAGTGACTCATGATTCAATCCATGCAGAAGCAGATGACAAGTGCCAAACTCCAGGTCAAAATATGAGCAAGTTATGTCTTACCATTCTTACAGGTATTTACAAAATAAGACAAAAGTTGTTTTTTTTTTTTTTTTTTTTTTTTTAGGAGGGAACACCACTAAATGCAAAAACTTCATATTCAATTTAATCAAAAATTTAATCTGTAGCCCCATTTTCCTCTAACTTAGTAAGCAAAAAGATAAATTCTATGCTTTTCTTTTAAGCCAATTTTAATTCAAATTATGCATACTGTTTATTTAAAAATAGTTTTTAAATCATGACACATACTGAAAGAAGATATAAAACTAACCTTTCTCTGTAGAGAGGAAACAATTAGCTCTTAGCAATAGTATGGGGCAGGAGTGGGGTTATGGCAAATCTTTACACAAAATTATATTTTTATATGCATTTTTTACTTGAGTTTATATCTATTTCTTATTAAGGATGTAATTTTCCATATTCTCTTGATGTTATTTTACAGAATGCAGACCTCAAATCCTGTTAAATAGCCAGCATCTGTGATAGAGAACTTTGTACTAACATTTTACTTCTTCCAAGCAGTAACTCAAGCCTTTTCAGTTATATCATACAAAGGAGTCAGTGAATGAGGATGTGAATGGATCAAGTGAAAAGTCAGTGAATGGATGCTAAATGACTTTGCTTTTATACCATTAGGCAAAATATTCTTGAAAAATGCCCTGAAAAACCTTCCAGATATTCCTTAATCCTTTGTTCATATTTATTCCAACATTCTGAGAATTCTGGCTAGCTAGTCAACTAACTCATTAGAGTCTTCTGGGAAATTCCTAACACATCATCCACTCACACCAAAAGAACCAGCCTTAAGTCTTTTTCATTTCTCTGTATGCTAGAGTAATCAAAAATTTTACCTTAATATTTTTAGCATTGATTATTACCTACACCAATAACTACTGAAGATTCTTAGCAAATTCACATTTATTTTATTTCAGATGATATATATATATACTCACTTTGCATTAAAATAAGCTTGTCTCCAGTTTTTGTGCTTCTAAGGGACAGTAGTTCCAAAATGGCAAGTGCATAAGAACTAGAAATGTTTTTATTTTTTATTCTGACTCAGTATCTATGATAGAGTTTTCAGATACTATATTTTAAAATTTCAGCAGTGTTCTTAGGACACAAACACTTGAATAAGGCTGTTTAAAATATATAAAAATGCATGCAGTGACATTCTGAAAGGAAACAAAAGTCTAAGGACTGCCTTTTTTCAAGGAAAGTCTGAAAGAAGGAATTACCCACCCAGAATAAAGTGCTCTTTAAAAATATTTAAAGTTGGAGTTCTCATCTTGGTTCAGTGGTTAACAAATCCAACTAGGAACCACGAGGTTGCGGGTTCGATCCCTGGCCTTGCTCAGTGGGCTAAGGATCCAGCATTGCCGTGAGCTGTGGTGTAGGTCACAGACGCGGCTTGGATCCCATGTTGCTGTGGCTCTGGCATAAGCCCGTGGCTATATCTCCGATTTGACCCCTACCCTGGGAACCTCCATATGCCGCGGGAGTGGCCCAAGAAATCCCCCCCAAAAAAGTTTAAAGTAACACTTACATAAATTGAAAAATTCAGAAACACATAAATTAATATACACGTACCATGGGGATAATGAAAACAACATAGAAATGTAAGAATATCTGAATCACTACAACCAATCCAAGAGGCATTTTAAAGCTGTACACCACCCTCTAGAAACACATCAGATTAATCATCCTTCAAAATTACTGTGATAAAAAGTATTTCCTTCAAATAAAAATATTTTTCCTACATGCTGAGTCTATAAATCTGTTTACAACTAACTGTCCTGGACTTTATCATTATTGCTTTTTATGTCTTCCATTACTAGAATAATATTGAAATTTTTGTAAATATTGTATTTGCAAACTCAATAGTCATTTACTTATTAAAGTGAAGTAAATTTGGGTTAATTACTCTGCAAAAAGTTAATCTAGAATATTTAAAATGTGCAATCCACAGACCCCTGAGACCTAGAATATCAAAACTACTTTTATAGTAATAATAAGCAGTTATTAGCCTCTTTTACAGTGAAGCTTCTTGCCCTTTAGCACAAATAAAAGCAGTGACATTAAATCAAATTAGTTGTTATTTGTGTTCTCCACGACCATAGGGTAAAAAAAAAGAGAAAGAAACTCAATCTCACTTAAAACCGGCTTTGATGAATCTGTAAACATTATGGACTTCACTGAATTTTTAACATTTTGTCAACAAGATAGGAAGCCTACATAACGTAATTCTGTGGCACATAGAAACATCATAGTAGTTGCAAATTTTCTATACATAAAGATTTTTCTTATGAACTAGTAATGGTGTTAATAAATGCGATGTTTTTGAAATTTTATAATCAATGTTAATCTTTGGAAGATCAATGTTTCTCAGAGAACCAATATTTTGCAAATAATCGGTACATGATATTTTACAAAATCAAGCATGAATAAAAATTCTGTTCAAAATGCAAGATAGACATATAGATTTAAAAAGAAGGTATAAGCCATTTACTCATATGGTTTCAGATTGGTAAAATAGCAAAGAAGACTCTCCCTAATTATCTGGAAAACTTATTCAAATATCTGTTTCTTTTCAAACTGTGTTAAGTCTAAATTGTTTTCATAAGCTGCAATCAAACAATATATTAAAGTAATATACTATAACATATTAAATGAAAAAAAGATACCTGAATCCAACATTCTTAATTTGTCTAGACATTAGTTAAATTTGGATAAATGTAACATAATGAAATGTTTCTCCCACATTTTTTTTTCTGGAAAATATATTTTAACAAAAACGCATTTATGTTAAAAACAGTGATTTATCTCTTTTTTTTTTTTTTTTTGGTCTTTTTGCCATTTCTTGGGCTGCTCCCATGGCATATGGAGTTTCCCAGGCTAGGGGTCAAATTGGAGCTGTAGCTGCCGGCCTACACCATAGCCACAGCAATGCAGGATCTAAGCCACGTCTGCAACCTACACCACAGCTCATGGCAATGCCAGATCCTTAACCCACTGAGCAAGGTCAGGGATTGAACCCGCAACCTCATGGTTCCTAGTTGGATTTGTTAACCACTGAGCCACGATGGCAGCGCCTGATTTATCATTTTTAAATTAAGTCAATTAATAAACAATAAAAACAGTTTCAATTTCTAATATGGTAAATATCAACAGATGAAACTCAAGGTAGGAGCCCTTGACTTAGAACCTTGGTCTTTAATCTCAGATTTTGATATATAAAGAAAGATCGTTGGTTTTTTGGTTATTTTTTTATTTTGATTTTCCATTTGCTTTCTTTAAATTTATTATAGTTGATATACAATAATCTGTCAATTTCTTCTGCACAAAGTGACCCAATCATACATATGCATATATATTTTTTTCTCACATTATCCCTCATAAAGTTACATCAAAAGTGACTCATATAATTCCCTGCACTATGGAGCACATCATTTTTTATCCACTCCAAATGCAATAGTTTGCCTCTACTAACCCCAAACTTGCATCCCAGCCCACACTTTCTCCCTCCCCCAGTCAAAAGTTTGTTCTCCATGTTCCTAAGGATTCTTTTTTTTCTGTAGTTAGGTTCATTTTTGTCATATATTAGATTCTAGATATATAGCATTTGTCTTTTCCTGACATATTTCACTTAGTATGAAAGTTTCTAGGTGTATCCATATTGCTGCAAATGGCATTAATTTGTTCTTTTATGGATGAGTAGTATTCCATTGGGCATATATACCATATCTTCTTAATCCATTCATCTGTCAATGGACATTCATGTTGTTCTCATATCTTGGCTGTTGTGTACAGTGTTGCTATGAATATAAGGGCACATGTATTTTTTTCAATGAAAGTTTTGTCCAGATATATGCCCAGGAGTGTGATTGCTGGGTCATGTAGTAGTTCTATTCTTAGTTGTCTGAGATACCTCCATACTGTTTTCCATAGTGTTTTTACCATTTTACATTCCCACCAACAATGAAATAAGGACCATATTCTCCATAAACTCTCCAGCATTTGTTATTTCTGTTTTTTATAGCTCAATGATTTTTATTACATTTAGAGTTGTACAACAGTCATCATTTACAGCCCCAAACCACAGCCCATCCTCAAACTGTCTTTTCAGGCAAGTATCAGTTTTTCAAAGTCTGTGAGTCAGTATCTGCTCTGCTAAGAAGTTCATTGTGTTCTTTTTTCAGATTCCACAAGTACGGGATAGCATATGATGTTGGTGTCTCACTGTCTGACTAACTTCATTTGGCATGATAATTTCTACATCCATCCATGTTGGTGCAAATGCCGTTATTTCTTTCCTTTTAATGACCGAGTAATATTCCATCAAGTATATGTACATCTTCTTTATCCACTCTTCTGTCAATGGACATTTTGGTTGTTTCCATGTCCTGGTTATTGTATATAGTATTGCAATCAACTTTGGAGTGCAAGTATCTTTTCGAGTCATGGTTTTCTCTGGAGAGATGCCCAGGAGTGGGATTGCTGGATCAAATGGTAATTCTATTTTTAGTTTTCTGAGGAACCTCCATACTGTTTTCCATAGTGGGTGAACCAATTTACATTCCCACCAACAGTGTAATAGGGTTCTCTTTTCTCCACACCCCTCTCCAACATTTATTGTTTGTAGACTTTTTGATGATGGCCATTCTGGCTGGTGTAAGGTGGTACTGCACAGTGGTTTTAATGTGCATTTCTGTAATAATTGGTCATGCTAAACTTCTTTGCATGTGTCTTTTTTTTTTTTTTTTTTTTTTTTTTTTGCTGTCTGTGTGTCTCCTTTGGAGAATTGTCTCTTTATATCTTCTGCTCATTTTTTGATGGGGTTGTTTTTTTTTATGCTATTGAGCTGCAGAAGGTGTTTATAAATTTTGGAGATTAATCCTTTGTCAGTCACTTCATTTGCAAATATTTTCTCCTATTCTGCATGTTTTGCTGTGCAGAATCTTTCAACTTAAATTTGGTCCCATTTGTTTTTGTTTTTTTTTATTGTCACTATTCTGGGAGGTGGATCTGAGAATATATTGCTGTGGTTTATGTCAGAAAGTGTTCAGCCTCTAAGAGTTTTATAGGATCTGGTCTTATATTTAGGTATTTAATCTATTTTGAGTTTATTTTTGTGTAAGGTGTTAGGAAGTGTTTTAATTTCATTCTTTTACATGTGGCTGTCCAGTTATCCCAGAAAAAATTATTGAAGGAACTGTCTTTTCTCCATTGTATATTCTTTCTTCTTTTTTCATAGATTAGTTGACAGTAGGTGGATGGTTTTAATTCTGGCTTTGTATCCTGTTCCACTGGACTATATTTTTTGTCTTTGTGCCTGTAACATGGTTTTGATGACTGTAGATTTGTAGTATGGTCTGAAATCAGGGAGCGTGATTCCTCCAGCTCCATTTTTCTCTCTCAGGATGGCTTTGGCTATTCTGTGTCCCTTATGCTTCCAAACTCTAAAATATTTTTTCTGGTTCTTTGAAAAATGCCCTTGGTAACTTGATAGAGATTGCATTGAATCTGTAGATTGCCTCATGTAGCATTGTCATTGTGACAAAATTGATTCTTCCAACCTAAGAGTAAAGTATGTCTTTCTGTTTGTGTCAACTTTGATTTATTTCATCAGCTTCTTATAGTTTTCAGAGAATAGGTCTTTTGTTTCTTTAGGTAGGTTTATTCCTAGATATTTTATTCTTTTTGATGTGATGGAAAATGTGATTGATTAGCTAATTTCTCTTTTGGGTGTTTTGTTGTTAGTATGTAGAAATTCAGTCAATTTCTGTGTATTAATTTTGTATCCTGCAAATTTGCCAAATTCATTGGTGAGCTCTAACATTTTTCTGATAGAGTCTTTAGGATTTTCTACATATAGTATCATGTCATTGTCACAATGACAATTTTACTTTTTCCTTTCTGATATATATTCCATTTATTTCTCTTCTTCTCTGATTGCCAGGGCTAGGTCTTCCAAAACTATGTTGAATAGTAGTGGTGAAAGTGAACATACTTGTCTTGTTCCATATCTCAGCAGGAATTCTTTCAGCTTTTCACCATTGAGAATTATGTCAGCTGTTTTTTTTTTTTTTTTCATGTATTACCTTTATTATGTTGAGGTAGGTTTCTTCTATGCCAACCTTATGGAGGGTTTTTATCAGAAATTGGTAGTGGATTTTGTCAAAAACTTTTTTGCATCTATTGAGAAGGTCATATATTTTTTTATTATTCAGTTTGTTATTGTGGTGTATCACAGTGATTGATTTGTGGATATTGAAGAATTCTTCCTTCCCTGGGGTAAATCCCACTTGATAATGATGTATAATCCTTTTAATGTATTGTTGGGTTTCATTTTCTTGTATTTGGCTAAGAATTTTTGCATCTATATTCATCAGTGATATTGGCCTTTAATTTTTTTGAGGGTAGCATTTCTTATTTATTGACTTGTTAATGAGGGTCATTCTGACCAGAGTGAGGTGCTACCTCATTGTAGTTTTTATTTGTATTTCTCTAGTAATTAGGGATCTTGAGCATTTCTTCATGTGCCTGTTGGACATCTGTATATTATATTTGGAGAAATGTCTATTCAGGTCTTTTGCCCAGTTTTCAATTACTTTCTCCCATTCTGTAGGTTGCCTTTTTTTAATGCAAAATTTGTCAGTTTGATTAGTCCACTGGTTTATTTTTGTTTCTGTTTCTGTTGCCTTGGGAGAATGACCTAAGAAAACATTTGTACAGTTGATGTCAGAGAATGCTTTGCCTATGTTATCTTCCAGGATTTTTATTGTATCTTGTCTTATGCTCAAGTCTCTAAGCAATTGTGAGTTTATTTTTGTTCATTATTTGAGGGTATGTTCTAGTTTCATTGATTTACATGCAGCTGTCCACTTTTCCTGATACGACTTACTGAAGAGATTGTCTTTTTCCTATTTTATATTCTTGCCTTATTTGTCAAAGATAAATTAACCATAGGTGTCTAAGTTTATTTCTGTGTTCTCTATTCAGTTCCATTGGACTATATGTCTGTTTTGGTACTGGTACCATACAGTCTTAATTACTCTACCTTTGTAATATCGCCTGAAATCTGGGATAGTTATGCCTTCTGCTAGGTTTTTTCCCCCTCAGGGTTGCTTTGGCAATTCTGGATCTTTTATATTTCCGTATAAATCTTTAGATTGTTTGTTATATTTCTGTGAAAAAAAAAGTCATGGATAACTTGATATGATTGCACTGAATCTGTAGTTTGCTTTGGCTTTGGGTAGTATGACCATTTTAACAATATTAACTATTCTAATACAGGAGCATGAACTATCTTTCCATTACTTTGAATCCTCTTTAATTTCCTTGATTAATGTTTTATAGTTCTCAGTATATAATTCTATTACATATTTAGTCAGATTTATTCCTAGGTGTTTAATTTTTTTGTCTTATGATTTTAAAATGTGTTATATGTTTGTATTCTTTTCCTAATATTTCATTGTTAGTATACAGAAATACAAGCAATTTCTGAATGTTGATCTTGTTTCCTGCCATTTTTCTGAATGCATTGATCAGTTTGAGTAGTTTTCATGTAGAGTTCTTAGGGTTTTCTATATATAGTATCATGTCCTCTGCATAGAGTGAAAATTTTATCTCTTCCCTTCCATTTTAGAAATATTATATTTCTTTTGCTTTTCTGATTGCTGTGGCAAAGAGTTCCAATATTGTTGACTAAAAGTGGTGAGAGTGGGCATCAATATGATTTTTATAAGAGAGTCATCTTAGGGCAAAGACACATTGAAAGTGGATGGAAAAAATATTTCATGCAAATGGAAAAACACAGGAAAGCAGGAGTCACAATACTCATATCAGACAAAATAGTCTTTAAAACAAAGGCCATAAAGAAATACAAAAAAGGCACTATTTAATGATAAATGTATCTATTCAAGCAGAGGATTTTACAATTGTCCATATTTATGCCCCAATATAGGAGCACCCAGACACATACAACCAATACTAACATACAAAAAAGAAGAAAATAATAGAAATACATTAACAGTAGGAGACTTAATACCCCACTCACATCAAGAGACATACCCTTTAGAGAGAAAATCATTAAGGCAAAAGAGATCCAAAATGACACAATAGAAAACTTAGGCTTAATTGATATATTCAAGACATTGAATCCAAAAAAAATCATAATATACATTCTTTTCAAGTGCACATGGAATAGTCTCAAGGATTGACCATCTACTGGTGTACAAAACTAATGCCACAAAATTTAAGAGTAGAGAAATTACTTCAAGTGTCTTCTATGACCACAATGTCATGAAACTAGCAATCAATCACAGGGGGAAAATTAGAAAAATCTCCCTACATGTAGATTAAACAACACGCCACTAAAAAAAAAAAAAAAAAAAAAAAAAAAAGGGTCAATGAGGAAATCCAAAGGGAAATTAAAGTGTAGCTCAAGACAAATGATGAGAAAAACAGAACCATTCAAATCTATGATATGCCACAAAAGCAGTTCTTAGTGGGAAGTACATAGCAATGAAGGCCTTCCTCAGAAAAGAAGAAAAGTCTCAAATAAAAAACTTCCTTACTACTTAAAAGAATTGGAAAAAGAATAACAAAAAAACCCTAAAGGCAGTAGAAGGAAATAATTCATAAAACTCTGAGAATTTTATTTCAATAAAATAGAAATTCAAATGACAATAGGAAAAAAATCAATAAAACCAAGAGCTGGTTCTTTGAAGGGGTAAACAAAATTGACACACCTCTGACCAGACCCACCAAGAAGAGTAGAAAAAAAGCCCAGATTACAAAATAACAAATAAAAAAGGAGAAATATCAATGGATACAGCAAAAATACAAAAAAAAGAAACATGAAAGAATACTATGGAAAATTATATGCCAACAAATTTGAGAACCTGGAAGAAATGGACAACTTTCTAGAAACTTAAAGTCTGCCAAACTGAATCAAGAAGAAAAAGATCAACTGAACATACTGATCACTATATATGAAATTAAGTATGTAATAAAAACATTCCCTACAAAGAAAAGTCCAGGACCATATGGCTTCACAGGAAAATTTTACCAAAGATACATGAAAAACAAATACACATCTTTCTTCAACTTTTCCAAAAGATTGAAGAACACTTCCAATGTCATTTGTTGAAGCCACCATCACCCTAGTACAAAAACCGTACAAAGATACTACCTAAAAATAAAATTATAGGTTAATATATTTGATGAATACAGACAGAAAAATTCTCAATAACATTTTAGCCAACCGAATCCAAAAATATATAAAAAATGGCATACAGCACAACCAAGTGGGATTCATCCCAATTTCACAAGGGTGGTTCAACATATGTAAATCAATGTCATACACCAATTTAACAAAAGAAAATTTAGAAAAGCACATAATCATCTCAATAGTTGCAGAAAAATCATTCTACAAAATCCAACATCCACTCATGATAAAAACTCTTACCAAAACAGATATAGAGGGATTATAACTTAACATAGTAAAAGCCATTTATGACAAGCCCATATCCAATATAATATTTAATGGAGAAAAGCTGAAAACCTTTCCACTAATATCTGGAACAAGATAAAGATGGCCATTTGCTTTTTAAAAAAATATATGTGCTGGTGAAAATTATCTTGATTATCTTGAAGCATCTCCATTAAAAACCTATATTCTCCTTTTTGTTATTCTCAAACTGTACAAAATCATGCACATTCTACATCATATCTTCTTTTTTTATCAGAGTATATATAGGAAACAGAAAGTGACAGAGTGCATGTCATCCTTGCCTTTAAATTAAAATAGGTATTTGAAATTATCAGCCTTGATCATCTGGTAATGGTAAAGAACCTCAAGAGAGTTGAGGCAGTTGACCCAGTCACAGTGGGCAGTGGTAATGGATTTTGAGGACTAACGCCATGAATTAATCATTTATATCTTGTTAGATATAGATTAAACCTGGGGATACAGTGAAGATGCTTACATTTAATTTCCTAAGAATATAAACCTTAATCCATGCTGGGATCAATGTGACTTCTTATCCAGATTATATTGGATATGTATACTGTTATTCTGGAAATGCTGATGTGTTCATTAATATTCCTTTGGGAAATCTTGACTTTAAATATTTATTGTCATTTTTTTTTTGTATATAGCCCACCATCTGTGACTCTACTCTTTAATTTTACAATGATTCTTTGGTTAGAAGCAGCTTGATTCACTGGCTTGTCAGAGTGCCTAAATTCCTCTGGTTCACATTTTTCATTTTGACCTGAATATAGGAGTTCTCTGGTGGTCTGGTTGTAAAGATTTGGCATTGTATTTGCTGTGGCTGGTATTCAATCCCAGGCACAGGAACTTCTGCATGATATAAGCACAAAACATAATAATAATAAAAATAAAATAAATTGGAATATAACAAAATTGTGACATTGACCAACTGCTATTTTAAAATCAGTATGACACCTTAAAAGTTACCTGTATTCTGTACTATTCTGGATTGAGTCCTATGCCTGCTAGTAGTTAAAGATTTTATTTATTAAAATGGAAATGTCTATTGAAAAGTGATTAAATTATATTTCTTACTGAAACAAATTTTACGGTAAATGTTTCCATTTTTATCAGAACAATATTGTTTGTAAAATGCTTTATGGAATTATTAATAAACACCTCCAGCAGCAAATAACATTAGGTTTAAATGAAATAAAACATGCATTAAAACATGCTATTTTGTGTCTTATTGCTTAAATTAGGTGGAATTGACAAGGCAACCCATTTATACAATACCACTATGGCAAAATGAGGGCATACTAAATGCCAAATTTCCATTTACAGAAAGTTAGGAAATATGCCCAGAAATACAGTTCACAATATGTGCACTTGACTGCAAACAGACTCACACTGATGTACATTATTCAGTGAAAAACAACATTAGATTGAGATCAAAGTAGGCCAGATACCAGTTATTTTCAATGGACTCTTAAAACTGAAAACAGTGATGTTCCCCATCTGAGCAACAAAGTCACATAATACATGAGCACAAATATATTTTTAACTTTTCAGCTCTATATTCCCAGTGCATGAAAAAAACCATTGATCCTATTGTTTCAAGTGAGATTATCAGCTCTGATCTGCATTATGAGATGTGACCTATGTTCTTAATTTCATTAATTTATTTAGTCATTGTTTTCTTCAGTCTGTTATTAAGTAACAATTTGATAGTGGCTGAGTGGTGGCTAATTTTTTACTGTAAATTCTAGAACTTTATAATTCACTAGATAAGAGCATTACTGAGGGTAAGTTTGCTAGTTCCTATGACAACAAACAATAAAAATCTCAGTGGCTTATCAACATAAGGCTTGATTGCAGTTCATATCATGATCTGATATAGGTTGAATAACTCTGCTGGGTGGGTTTTTTCCAAGGAGTGACTCATTGTTCTAGGTTCCTTCCATCTTGTGAAACGACTTTCAACACAGGGTGTCTAAACTTGCCATAAAAATAAGAAAATATGTGATTACAATGGGGTGTTATGGTAGATGCATGGTAGTTTTCATCATGTTTATGTGAGTCTTCCTTGCCCAGTTGCCTATGCACTAAAGAAACAAGTTTTATACCTCTTGTTACAACCCATATACAATGACAGAAACAGGAACTGTTCTATTGGAATAATAAAATAGAACTTACCATTCAGAAAATTAAAAAGATGGGACACATAGCATTTTCCACTCCTTAACTAATTCTGAGATTCTGTTTGACAGTTATTTTAAAGAGCCCCTCTTCCCACTAGGGGTCCAGGAGGACTACTTAAGGCCTTTTTCTTCTCTTGATCCAGTGGTACCTATAGTACCGGACCTTAATTTCTGATTTTAGCATTGAGGAATATGCTTTCTTCAGGACTTATATATACCCAAAAGCTGATTTTGTCCATGATAAGTTGAAATCTAAAGAGTTGTTTTAGTTCTTAAGTATTCTGCCATATTTAAACTAAACCACATGATTTATTTGGCAATGAAATTTCCTGAAAAAAAAAAAAGCTATTAAACTTCTGACCAATGTGCTTCAGTGATCAATCTCAAAATTCTTTGCAAGATAAAACCTTTAGGAGTTCCCATCATGGCTCAGTGATTAATGAATCTGACTAGGAACCATGAGGTTGTGAGTTCAATCCCTGGCCTTGCTCAGTGGGTTAAGGATCTGGCATTGCCCTGAGCTATGGTGTAGGTCACAGATGTGGCTTGGATCCTGCATTGCTGTGGCTCTGGCATAGGCTGGCAGCTACAGCTCCGATTAGACCCCTAGCCTGGGAACATCCACATGCCATGGGTGCAGCCCTAGAAAAGTCACAAACAAAACAAAACAACTTTAAATAACTTTAAATATGATTTATTTATTTGCTTTCTCATGCTGTTTTTTTTTTTTTTTTCCTTCTCTGATTAGTGGAGCCACCTTAGAGAAAATAGTTAGAGATAATGGAAATAAGTGAAATGGCTGAACACTAACCTGGTCTTTGTCTGAATCACTTTACTTATTTGAAAAGTTTTATGGCCATTACAAATCCTATCCTTTTCAAAATCCTATCCCTATCTATTAAGGGTCTAGGCCTGCACTGCTTAATATTGTAGTTACCTGATATATGTGGCACCTCAGCAGTTAAATATAACCAGTCCAAATCGAGATGTAATATAAATATATATTTTAAAGCTTTAAAATGAACAATGAACAAAAGGTATAAACATTTAATCAATATTTCATATTGACTATATGTTGAAATAATATTGTATATATGTATGAGTATATATATGTATATATTTGATTTCAAAATATAGTATTCAAATGATTCACCAGGTTCCCTTTCCTTTTTTAATATTGCTGCTAGAAAAATTTAAGTTGCCTCTGTTACACATATTATATTTCTATTTGAAAACCCTTGCCCATTTTCTGAATTCTCTCTTCCCTTTCATATATATATATTTTTGTCTTTCCTAGGGCCACTCCCACAGCATATGGAGGTTCCCAGGCTAGGAGTCTAATTGGAGCTGCAGCTGCTGGCCTATGCCAGAGCCACAGCAATGTGGGATCTGAGCCATGTCTGTGACGTACACCACAATTTTGGCAATGCTGGATCCTTAACCCACTGAGCAAGGCCAGGGATTGAACCCACATCCTCATGGTTCCTAGTTATATTCATCAACCACCGAGCCACTATGGGAACTCCTCTTCCTTTTCACATCTTTTTGATAACTAGTCAATTATTTTCTCAGCTTATCTCTATCTTATAATTCCTTGCCAAGCACAGATAATAAATATAACACATAACATTAACATCCCATTTTCTCAAACCTAGCTTGAATCCACTATCTCATTAGGCAAATAAGTTGTCTTCTAGAATAATTACTAAATTTACTAAAATTATTTCACAACTATATATCACTGATTTTCATTTTTTAGCATCTCATGCCAGTTTTTAGCTTACATACCACACCAATTTTATGAGATTTAACTTTGGGTTAAAGCAACACCCTAATTCAAGCATAAATTACTCAGTAAATTGAGTTAGAACAGACTCTACTGCAGCAAAATGGAAATTTGAATTCTTAGTGACTTAACACAGACTGCACATAATAGAATCTGATGCAGTTTGGATAGCCCCCTCCAGAGTTTGACTTGGGAGTGTAGGTTTCTCATAGGCTTATGGATTTCTGTTGTAGTTAGAGAAAAAAAAAAGTTGACAATGACACTGACATTATATAAGGCCTGGGAAGTAGCTTACATTAATTTGACCACATTAAATTTGCCAGTTTACATTTAAAGAGACCATGTTAAGTACAAGGAAATTAGGAAAATGGAGTTTTCCTATGTGTACAAAAAAGAGGAAAAACAACTGGGTAACATTTTTCCTGTCTATTCCACAATAAAATACCATATAAGTGGTATAGAATAAAGGGTATATGAGTACTCTACAGAGCTTAGTCTGTGTGTCATGTATTCATAATATTCAATGTGAATGGGACAAATATATGTTGATATTTGAGTCCCTCAGGGGAGGCTGGTGGGGTCATAAATTACCTGAGCCCCAGGGTAAATCATAAAATGAAGATTGAAGAAACTTGGGATGGCCAGCATACTGCCCATAAAATTATGGGCACTCTTCAATGCTTACTAGTGGGGTGAGATGAAGCCTATATTTAAATAATGAGTGAAGTTCCAGGGAAGCTGAAATTAGACTTACTCATGACCATTTCTACAGGAGACTATTTGATGGAAAGTAGTAACATAAAATATTAAGTAGAACAAATTCTTTGGTAGGCATTGGCATCATCTAAACATTTTGAGTTGCCTTCTGAAGTGTTGAGACTGTTATTATCAAGAGCCTACACACCTATGGAAAAAAAATCTGTCAGAGTTCTTTCTGAAAAATTCTCTGGGTACATGAGTTGGTCTATGATTTTCACTCCAAATCTAAAAATTTGATCTGTTCATGCATGTGAAGTAAAGCCAATCTACTGACACTAGGTTGTGGTGAAGGAAAGTGCAGTGTTTATTGTAAGGTTAGGCAAGGAGTACAGGCAGCTAAAGCTCAGAAGTCTTGAAGTGCCTGAGTATTTCAGGGAAGGATTATTAAAAGCAAGGTTAAAGAGTAGCAGGTTGCATAGTCAGCTTGTGCAATTCTCTGATTGATTGATGGTAAAGTAACAAAGTGATATTAAATGTTGATATCATTAATCATCATGCTCCAGCTGCCTGTGAGCTCTGTAGTTACCTTTATCCACCTGGTTTTTTTTTTAATACATGGAAAACAATGCAGGAATATGCATTAGACATTGTTATTTATGTCCTTCAGGGAGGAATTAAAGATTCTGTGAGTGCTATATGGACAATTTATTTTTTTTAATTGTAACCAGTTCCCCTTACACAACTGATTTTTTGTTTTTATTAGTACATGTTCACAATCTTTCAATTAATAATTCTTAACCTAGTTTTATGTGACAATATCTTAGGAGATAAAAAAATATATTATTTCATTTAGCATAATAATAGCATAATTCACTGAAGGTTCATCCTTGTATGAAAAGTCAGGATTTCTTTTTTTGTGTTTTAATAGTATTTCTTTGTATGTATAAATAATATTTTCATTATCCATTCATCCAACAACAGACATAATTTATTTTCATATCTTGGGTATTGTGAATAATGTTGTAATGAACATGGTAGTACAGATATCACTTCAAGACCCTGATTTCATTTTTTATATATATATACACACACACACACACACACACACACACACACACACACACACACACACGGAAGAGAAAATCAGATTATATGGTAAAATCAGAAAATCAGATTATATGGTAGAAAATCAGATTATATGGAAGAAAATCAGATTATATGGTAGTTCTATTTTTTTTTTTTTTGTCTTTTTGCCATTTCTTGGGCTGCTCCTGTGGCATATGGAGGTTCCCAGGCTAGGGGTCCAATTGGAGCTATAGCCGCCAGCCAACGCCAAAGCCACAGCAATGCAGGTCCCGAGCCACATCTGTGACCTACACCACAGCTCATGGCAACACCAGATCCTTAACCCACTGAGCAGGGGCAGGGATTGACCCGCAACCTCATGGTTTCTAGTCGGATTCGTTAACCACTGTGCCATGACAGGAACTCCTATTTTTATTTTTTTAAGAAAATTCCATACTGTTTTCCATAGTGGCTGCACGAAATAACATTGCCACAAACAGTGCATGAGGATTGCCTTTTCTCCATGTCCTTACCAATGCTTGTTATCATGTGTCTTTTTGATGATAAAGATTCTCATGTTCTCTGACATAAACCACAGAAATACCTTCTCAGATCCACCTCCCAGAATAGTGACAATAAAAAAAAAAAAAAACAAATGGGACCAAATAACTTAATTTCTGCACAGCAAAGGAAACCCTAAACAAAACAAAAAGACAAAACACAGAGTGAGAGAATATATTTGTCAATGAAGTGACTGACAAAGGATTAATCTCCAAAATTTATAAACACCTTCTGCAGCTCAATAGCATAAAAAAAAACAACCCCATCAAAAAATGAGCAGAAGATATAAAGAGACAATTCTCCAAAGGAGACACACAGACAGCAAAAAAAAAAAAAAAAAAAAAAAAAGACACATGCAAAGAAGTTTAGCATGACCAATTATTACAGAAATGCACATTAAAACCACTGTGCAGTACCACCTTACACCAGCCAGAATGGCCATCATCAAAAAGTCTACAAACAATAAATGTTGGAGAGGGGTGTGGAGAAAAGAGAACCCTATTACACTGTTGGTGGGAATGTAAATTGGTGCACCCACTATGGAAAACAGTATGGAGGTTCCTCAGAAAACTAAAAATAGAATTACCATTTGATCCAGCAATCCCACTCCTGGGCATCTCTCCAGAGAAAACCATGACTCGAAAAGATACTTGCACTCCAAAGTTGATTGCAATACTATATACAATAACCAGGACATGGAAACAACCAAAATGTCCATTGACAGAAGAGTGGATAAAGAAGATGTACATATACTTGATGGAATATTACTCGGTCATTAAAAGGAAAGAAATAACGGCATTTGCACCAACATGGATGGATGTAGAAATTATCATGCCAAATGAAGTTAGTCAGACAGTGAGACACCAACATCATATGCTATCCCGTACTTGTGGAATCTGAAAAAAGAACACAATGAACTTCTTAGCAGAGCAGATACTGACTCACAGACTTTGAAAAACTTATAGGATGGAAATCCTTTAAAATCCTATAAAATTGGCTTGCGATGATCATTGTACAACTATAAATGTAATAAATTCATTGAGTAATAAAAAAATAAAGCTAAAAACAAAGAAATAAATACCAATGGTTTCCAAATCAGACAATTTGAGGAGTAGGGGAATGGGCTGGGGATGGAAATGCTCTAAAATTGTGTTGTGATGATTGATGTACAACTATAAGTGTAATAAAATTCATTGAATAATTAAAAAATTATCACATGATTTGAGGTAATATCTCATTGTGGTTTTTATTTGCATTTTTGATCACTAGTGATAGTAAACATCTTAAGTAACTGATGGCCACTTGTCGGTTTTCTTTCAAACTATGTCTATTTGTCATCTGCTCAATTTTTTAAAAATATTTTTAAGTGTGGTCGATTTACAATGTGCCAAATTCTGCTGTACAGGAAAGTGACTCAGTCCTGCATATATATATATGGATGTATGAGTGTACATATATATATATATATATGTGTGTGTGTGTGTGTGTGTGTCTATATATATATATAGACACACTCACACACATTTTTTTCCTCATATTCTATTCCATCATGTTTTATCCCAAGAGATTGGATATAACATCCTGTGCTATACAGTGGGACCTCACTGCTTTTCCATTATAAATGTAATAGTTTGAAGTCAAGATGGCAGAAGAGTAGGGGGACACACTCGCCCTCTCCCAAAAACAACAAAAAAAGCACATCTACAGGATAAATGACTCGAACAGAACAGCAACCAATCGCTGGCAGAAGAACCTCAACTCCAATAATGGCAAGAAGTTCGTGACATTACTAGGTAAAACAAGAGAAAAGAGGAGAGTGAGAGAAGGTGAATCCGAGTGGGACGAGTGCTCCCAAAAGGGAACTGAGGAGGAGAAAGGGATCCCACACCCTGGAAAGTCACCTACTCACGGGAAAGATCAAATGAAACGGAGGAATCTCCAGATGCAATGCAAGAGAAGAGTGTAGCAGTAAGTTGGAGTTCTGAAAAGCAGATTGAGAACTGAATGGACCATCTGAACTACGGGCACAGTAACCAAAAATTGAGATGCCTGGGTGGGGGCTGGGCACCAAGACCTTGGTTCCAGAGGTTAGTCCCCTGGAAAGGGCTGGAGGGGTGGGGTGGAGCAGAGACTGCTTGGGAGGTCTAGAAACCAGTCTGTCAAGTTTGATGGGGCAGAGACTGCCTGGGAGACTAGAAAACAAAACTGTCACAGAGGAAGGGAGCAATACTCTAGGGTCAGGGAAGTAGAAAGCCACATCAGAGGGAACCTGGGAGAAAAGCCTGGTCTGTGCCCATGTTGGGGAGGGGAGAGAAAAAGGGGTGGGTCCCCATAGAATACTCCCCATGCCACAGCAAGCTTACTGGCCTGCTAGCTAGCAGAAAGCTCTGCTTCCCAGTGCATTCCTTCACCCCACCCCCACCACCCCCTACGCACTCGCTGGACTTGGGGCTGCCTGCCATCCAGGAGGGCTGGCCTCAAAAATTGCCTGAAGCCTACCACCACAGGGGCTGTCCCTACACAGGACTGATTGCCCTTTGGAGGGGCTACAGCCCCGCAGAGCAGCACCAAACACTACCAGCCTCCGAGAAAAGGCCTGCACCCCAGAAAAGCTAGAACAAGCCTAGCCAGGCCATGAAAAGATATGCCTAATTCTCTGATGGTCTTTCTGAGTTGGGCTGCCCTGGGGAGGAGCCTCCTGGGTTTTCAGAAGCCCAGCTAGCTACCCAAGCCCTCAGGGGGTGCTGAGCACTTGTGGATCAGCTGCATAGGACTGCCAGCTCCAGGCAGGACCACCTGCAGCCCGGAAAAGCTACAACAAGCCTGGCCAGGCCGTGAAAAGATCTGCCTAATTCTTGGACAGTTTTTCTGATTCAGGCTGCCCTGGGGAGGAGCCTCATGGGTTGGCAGTGGCTGAGCTAGGTTCCCAAGCCCTCAGTGAGTGCCACATTCTTGCAGAATAGCTGCAAAGGACTGCCAGCTCTCTGCAGGACACCCTGCAGCCCAGAAAAGCTACAACAAGCTTGGCCAGAATGTGAAAAGATTTGCCTACATTCTCAGGCCATCCTTCTGAGTTGGGCTGCCCTAGGGAAGAGCCTCTTGGGTTCTCAGTGACCCAGATAGCTGCTCCAGCCCCCAGGGGGCGCTTCACTCCTGAGGAATAGCTGCCCAGCACCACCAACCCCCGTGCAAGAACCCCACAGCCTAAAAACACCAGAGCAAGCTCTGCCCAACCAAGTGAAATCTGCTACCATCGTGGTGTGGACCTCCCAGTACTGTCTGCCCTCAGGAAGTCCTCCTTTGCTTCAAAGAGACCCTGTCAGCCCCACCAACACTCCAGAAAAGCAACACTGCCTCAAAAAAGACTGACCAAAAATGCCAGCCCTTGGGAAACATTCCACGGCAGTGACAAGGCAAACACTGCCCGGTCACAGAGAGCACAACTCCCCCAGGAAAAAGAAAACAACAAGCAAGACAAAGAAGCTGAGAAACCACCCCCAGTCAAACCAACAGGAGAACTCACCTAAAACAGTCAACAATGAAACAGATCTCTGCAGCCTGACAGACCTGGAGTTCAAAAGAGAAATAATGAAAATACTGAAGGAATTAAGAGAAGATATGAACAGTAATGTAGATACCCTCAGAAAGTAACTAGAAAATATAAGGAGGAGCCAAGAAAAACTAGAACATTCATTTGCAGAGATACAAACTGAACTAAGGGCAGTAAAAACCAGAATGAATGATGCAGAAGAATGAATCAGTAGTATAGAAGATAGTATAATGGAAATCACCCAATCAGGTCAGCAGACAGAAAACCAAATCAAGAAACAAAAAAGCAATATAAGAGCCCTATGGGATAATATAAGGTAGGCCAAACTATGCATAATAGGAATTCCAAAAGGAGTAGAAAAAGATAAGGGAATGGAAAATATATTTGAAGAAATTATTGCTGGAAACTTCCCAAATCTAAAGGATACTGGGTTCAAGATACAGGAAGCAGAGAGGGCCCCAAACAAGTTGAACCCAAATAGACCCACACCAAGACACATCATAATAAAAATGGCAAAAGTTAGTGATAAAGAGAGGATCCTACAGACAGCAAGAGAAAAGCCAAATGGTACCTACAAGGGAACCCCCATAAGATTATCACCTGATTTCTCTACTGAAACACTATACCCCAGGAGGGAATGACAAGAAATATTTAAAGTGCTAAAATGAAAAAATATGCAACCTAGAATACTCTATCCAGCAAGAATATCATTTAAAATAGAAGGGGAAATAAAAATTTTTTTCCGACAAACAAAAACTAAAAGAATACAGCAACACAAAACTCAGGCTAAAAGAAATACTGAAAGTGCTAATCTAAACGAAAAAGAAAGGAAGGAAAGGGAAGAAAAAAGAAAAGAAAAAAAAAAAAAAAGAAGAAGAGGAAGAACTAGGACTGAGGAAACCAGAATCAAAGAGCAGTCACTCAAATAAGCCAGCAAAGAGATTTGATCATGAACATGTTTCAAACAAAATAAAATTAAAAAGAAAAAAAGAAAAAAGAGTCATCATAATCATAAAATATGGGCAAGCCATGTTAAGAAATAAATAGACCCTTTTTTTGTTTGTTTGTTTGTTTGTTTCTCTTCTTAATTTTAGTAGAGTAATGAAGTGTTTGAACCTACAGGACCATCAGGCTAAAACACACAATTATAAGAAGGGGTTAACATACTTAAAAAACAGGGCAACCACAAGCCAAAACCAAATATTGCATTCGCAAAAAATGAAAAAAAAAAAAAAAAAACTCAAGCAGATAATAAAAGGAGAACATCAAAAAAAAAAAAAAAAAAGAAAAGAAAGGAAGAATGGAGAACCATAGAATCAACTGGAACACGAGGTTCAAAATGGCAATAAAGAATCATCTATCAATTATCACCTTAAATGTCAATGGACTGAATGCCCCAATCAAAAGACACAGAGTGGCTGAGTGGATGAAAAGGCAAAAACCTTCAATATGCTGCCTACAAGAAACTCACCTTAGAATAAAGGAAACATATAGATTGAAAATGAAGGGGTGGGAACAAATATTTAATGCCAATAAACATGACAGAAAAGCAGGAGTCGCAACACTCATATCCGACAAAATAGACTTTAAAACAAAAGACATAAAGAAAGACAAAGAAGGACACTATTTAATGATTAAGGGATCCATCCAAGGAGAGGAAGTTACTATCGTCAACATATATGCCCTAAATATAGGAGCACCCAGATACATACAACAAATATTAACAGACAGAAAGGGAGATATGTTTGAGAATACAATCATAGTAGGAGACTTTAATACCCCCCTCACTTCAATGGACAGGTCCTCTAGACAGAAAACCAATAAAGCAACAGAGATCCTAAAGGAAACAATAAAGTTAGACTTCATTGATAACTTCAGGACACTACATCCAAAAAAATCAGAATACACATTCTTCTCAAATGCACATCGAACATTCTCAAGAATCGACCACATATTGGGACACAAAGCTAACCTCAAAAAATTGAGGAGCATAGAAATTATCTCAAGTATCTTCTCTGACCACAACGCCATGAAATTAGAAATCAACCATGGGAAAAGGAAAGAGAAAAAACCTACTACCTGGAGACTAAACAACATGCTACTAAAAAACCAATGGGTCAATGAGGAAATCAAGAAGGAAATTAAAAACTACCTTGAAACAAATGATAATGAAGACACAACCTCTCAAAATCTATGGGATGCTGCGAAAGCAGTGCTCAGAGGGAAATTTATAGCAATACAGGCCTTTCTCAAAAAAGAAGAAAGATCCCAAATTGACAACTTAACCCTCCACCTAAACAAACTAGAAAAAGAAGAACAAAAAAGACCTAAAATCAGCAGAAGGAAGGAAATTATAAAGATCAAAGAAGAAATCAATAAAACAGAGATTCAAAAAACAATAGAGAAAATTAAAAAAACCAAGAGCTGGTTCTTTGAAAAGGTCAACAAAATTGACAAACCCCTGGCCAGACTCTCTAAAAAGAGGAGACAAAGAACCCAAATAACCAAAATTAGGAATAAAAAAGGAGAAATCACAACGGATTCAGCAGAAATACAAAAAACCATAAGAGAATACTATGAACAACTGTATGGAAACAAGTTTGACAATCTGGAAGAAATGGACAGTTTTCTAGAATCTTACAGCCTGCCAAAACTGAATCAAAAAGAAGCAGACCAACTGAACAGACGGATCACTAGAAATGAAATTGAAGAGGTCATAAAAACACTCCCTAGAAATAAAAGTCCAGGACCAGATGGCTTCAAAGGCGAATTCTATCAAACATATAAAGAGGAATTGGTGCCCATCCTCCTTAAACTCCTTCAAAAGGTTGAAGAAGAAGGAGTACTCCCAAAAACATTCTATGATGCCACCATCACCCTCATTCCAAAACCAGACAGAGATACCACCAAAAAAGAAAACTATCGCCCAATATCATTGATGAATATAGATGCAAAAATTCTAAAAAAAATCTTAGCCAACTGAATCCAACAACATATCAAAAAAATCATACACCATGACCAGGTAGGGTTCATCCCAGGTTCACAAGGATGGTTCAACATACACAAATCAATCAACATCATACACCACATTAACAAAAGAAAAGTCAAAAATCATATGATCATCTCAATAGACGCAGAAAAAGCATTTTACAAAGTCCAACATCCATTCATGATCAAGACCCTCGCCAAAGTGGGTATAGAGGGAACCTTCCTGAATATAATCAAAGCCATTTATGATAAACCCACAGCAAATATAATCCTCAATTGGGAAAAACTGAAAGCCTTCTCACTCCAATCTGGAACAAGACAGGGATGCCCACTCTCACCACTGCTCTTCAACATAGTTTTGGAAGTCCTAGCCACAGCAATTAGGCAAACAAAAGAAATAAAAGGCATCCATATAGGAAGAGAAGAGATCAAACTGTCACTGTATGCAGATGACATGATACTATACCTAGAAAACCCTAAGGACTCAACCCCAAAACTCCTTGAACGGATTAATGAATTCAGCAAAGTAGCAGGATATAAGAATAACATTCAGAAGTCAGTTGCATTTCTGTATACCAGCAATGAAATATTAGAAAAGGAATACAAAAATACGATACCTTTTAAAATTGCACCTCACAAAATCAAATACATCGGAATACACCTGACCAAAGAGGTAAAGGACCTATATGCCGAGAACTATAAAACTTTAATCAAAGAAATCAAAGAAGATGTAAAGAAATGGAAAGATATTCCATGCTTATGGGTTGGAAAAATCAATATTGTAAAAATGGCCATACTACCCAAAGCAATCTATAGATTCAATGCAATCCCTATCACATTACCCATGACATTTTTCACAGAACTACAACAAACAATCCAAAAGATTATATGGAACCACAAAAGACCCAGAATCGCCAAAGCAATCCTGATAAACAAAAACCAAGCAGGAGGCATAACTCTCCCAGACTTCAAGAGATACTACAAAGCCACGGTCATCAAAGCAGTGTGGTACTGGTACCAAAACAGACAGACAGACCAATGGAAAAGAATAGAGGACCCCGAAATGAACCCTGACACCTATGGTCAGTTAATCTTTGACAAGGGAGGCAAGAACATAAAATGGGAAAAAGAAAGTCTATTCAGCAAGCACTGCTGGGAAACCTGGACAGCTGCATGCAAGGCAATGAAACTAGAACACACCCTCACACCATGCACAAAAATAAAGTCAAAATGGCTGAAAGACTTAAATATTCGACATGACCCCATCAAACTCCTAGAAGAAAACATAGGCAAAACACTCTCTGACATCAACCTCATGAATATTGTCTCAGGTCAGTCTCCCAAAGCAATAGAAATAAGAGCAAAAATAAACCCATGGGACCTAATCAAACTGAAAAGCTTTTGCACAGCAAAGGAAACCCAAAAGAAACCAAAAAGACAACTTACAGAATGGGAGAAAATAGTTTCAAATGATGCAACAGACAAGGGCTTAATCTCTAGAATATATAAACATCTTATACAACCCAACATCAGAAAAGCCAATCAATCAATGGAAAAATGGGCAAAAGACCTGAAGAGACTATTCTCCCAGGAAGAGGTACAGATGGCCAGCAAACACATGAAAAAATGCCTAACATCGTTGATTATAAGAGAAATGCAAATCAAAACTACCATGAGATACCACCTCACACCAATCAGAATGGCCATCATTAATAAATCCACAAATAACAAGTGCTGGAGGGGCTGTGGAGAAAAGGGACCCCTCCTGCACTGTTGGTGGGAATGTAAACTGGTACCGCCACTATGGAGGACAGTTTGGAGATACCTTAGAAATCTATAAATAGAACTTCCATATGATACCACAATCCCACTCTTGGGCATCTATCCGGACAAAACTCTCCTTAAAAGAGACACATGCACCCGCATGTTCATTGCAGCACTATTCACAATAGCCAGGACATGGAAACAACCCAAATGTCTATCAACAGATGATTGGATTCTGAAGATGTGGTGTATATACACAATGGAATACTACTCAGCCATAAAAAAGAATGACAATGCCATTTGCAGCAACATGGATGGAACTAGAGACTCTCATACTGAGTGAAATGAGCCAGACAGACAAAGACAAATACCATATGATATCACTTATAACTGGATCTAATATCCAGCACAAATGAACATCTCCTCAGAAAAGAAAATCATGGACTTGGAGAAAAGACTTGTGGCTGCCTGATGTGAGGGGGAGGGAGTGGGAGGGATCAGGAGCTTGGGCTTATCAGACACAACTTAGAATAGATTTACAAGGAGATCCTGCTGAATAGCATTGAGAACTGTGTCTAGATACTCATGTTGCAACAGAACAAAGGGTGGGGAAAAATTTAATTGTAATGTATACATGTAAGGATAACTTGATGCCCTTGCTGTACAGTGGGAAAATAAAAAATAAAATAAAAAAAATAAATGTAATAGTTTGCATCTACTAACCCCACCTCCCAGTCCATTCCACTACCATACCCCTCCGAGACCTTTGCAATCACAAAACTGTTCTTTATGTCCATGAGTCTGTTTCTGTTTTGTAAATAAGTTCATTTGTGCCATATTTTAGATTACAATATAAGTGATATATGGTACTTGTCTTAGTTTTTCTTACTTCACTTAGTATGAGAAACCAGTTGAATCCATGTTGGGGCAAATGGTATTATTTTATTCTTTATATGGCTGAGTAGTATTCCATCATTTCATAATTGGATTGTTTGTTTTCATATCAAGTTGTATATGTTCTCTATATATTTTGGACATTAGCTTCTTATCATATATATGGATTGCAAATATTTTCTTCCATTCTATAAGTTGTATTTTTGTTTTGATTTTTCTTTTTGCTGTGCAGAAGTTTTTTAGTTTAACATAGTCCTAATTATTTTTGTTTGCTTCTGTTGCATGTGATTTTTGTGTCATATCCAGAAAATATTTGTTAAGAACAATGTCAAGATTTTCTCCATTGTTTTCTCAAATAAGTTTCATGACTTCTGATCTATATTTAAGTCTTTATTCTTGTGAAGCTTATTTTTGTATATGGTCTAAAATAGAGGTTCAAGTTCATAATTCTGGGTATGATTATCCATTTTCCCAACACTTTTTCATAAAAAGACTATTCTGTCCCCATAGAGTATATTGGCTACCTAGTCAAGTAATAGTCAACTGTAATATGAGGATTTATTTCTAGACTCTTATTTCTGTTCCATACTCTTTCAATTGCCATACTTCATGATATAGTTTGAAATCAAGAAGTGTGATCCTTCCAGCTATGTTCTTCTTTTTCAAGATTTCTTTGGTTATTTGGTATATTTTGCGGTTAATACAAATCTTAGGATTTTTTTCTAATTGTAAAAAAATGCTATTGGAATTTTTATAGGAATTACCAAAAATCTATATGTGGCTTTGAATAATATCAATATTTTAATAATATTAATTCTTCTAACTCATGAACATGCAGTATTTTATCTTTATTTGTGTCTTCTTCAATTTCTTCCATCAAAATCTTATAGTTTTCAGTGAAAAAAATTATGTCCCTAGTTCAATTTAATATTAAGTACTTTATTTGTGATATTGTAAATGGGATTGCTTTCCTTATTTCTTTCTTAGATAATTTTCTCTTTGTATATGGAAATGCAATCAATTTCTGCACATTAATTTTGTTTCCTTACACTTACTGAATTGTTTATTACTTAACAACAGTTTTTTGATACAGTCTTTAGGATTTTCTATATGTATGATCATGTCATCTCTAAACAGAGAAAATTTTACTTTTTCACATCTGTGTTGTATACATTATATTTTATTTTCTTCTCTAATTGCTTTGGTGATTACTTCCAGTTGTATGTTAAGTGAAAGTGGTGAGAACAGATACACTTGTGATCTTAGAGACAAAGCTTTCAATCTTTCACTGCTGAGTGTGACGTATGTGGCTTTCATTAAGTTTCAGTACATTCCACATATACCCAGTTTTTTGAGAATTTTTATCATGAATGGATATTGTTTTTGGTCAAAGGCATTTTCTGCAATTATGAGATATTATAATTTTTATATTTTATTTTATTAATAAGGGGTACCATATTTATTGACTTGCATATATCAAACCAAATTTTTGCATTGTAGGAATAAATCCCTCTTGACCATGGTATGTAATCTTTTTAATATGCTGTTGAAAACTTTGTTAATGTATTGATAATTTTTGCATCAATATTCATCATGGATATTGACCTGAAATTTTCTTTTCTTAGAGTGTCCTTATATTGGTATAAATAGAGGATAATGCTAACTTTGGTTACTGCTGGCCTTATAAAACAAGCTTTGGAGTGTTCCCTCCTTCTCAAATTTTGGGAAGAGTTTGAGATTAGTTTTAATTTTTCTTTAAATATTTGATGGAATTCACTAATAAAACCATCTGTTCCTGAACTTCTATTTGTTGGGAAGTTTTTTATTATTACAAATTTTTCCATTATATTTGATTTACAGTGTTCTGTCAATTTTTACAGTATAGCAAAGTGACCCAGTCATATATACATTTTTATCTCACATTATTCTCATCATGTTACAAGTGACTAGATAAATTTCCCTGTGCTATGCAGCAAGAACTCATTGCTTATTGACTCCAAATTCAATAGTTTGCATCTATTAACCTCAAACACCCAATACACCCCACTCTCTCCCCCTCCCCTTTGACTACCACAAGTCTGTTCTCCAAGTCCATGAGTTTCTTTTCTGTGGAAAGTTTTATTTGTCCCATATATAAGATTCCAGATATAAGTGATATCATAAGTTATTTTCTATTCTCTTTCTGACTTATTTCACTTAGTATGAGAGTCTCCAGCTCCATCTATGTTGCTGCAAATAGAATTATTTTATTCTTTTTATGGCTAAGTAGTATTCCATTATGTATATATACACCAAATAGTCTTAATCCATTCATCTTTTGATGGACATTTAGGTTGTTTCCATATTTTGGTTACTATGTATAGTGCTGCATTGACCATATGAGTGCATGTATCTTTTTCAAAGAAAGTTTTCTCCATATATATGCCCAAGAATGAGATTGCTTGGTTATATGATGGTCCTATATTTAGCTTTCTGATGTACATCCATACTGTTCTCCATGGTGGTTTTGCCAATTTACATTCTGACAAACAGCATAGGAGGGTACCCTTTTCTCCACACCCTCTCCAGCATTTGTTAGTTATTGACTTGTTAATGTTGGCCATTCTGACCAGTGTGTGGTGATACCTCATAGTAGTTTTGATTTTCATTTCTCTAAATATTAGTGATGTTGATCATTTTTTCATGTGCTTTTTGGCCATCTGTATATCTTCTTTGGAGAGATGTCTAATCAGGTCTTTTGCCTATTTTTAAATTGGGTTGTAGGGGTTTTTTTTTTTTTGGCTGTTGAGGTATAAGTTGTTTTTATAATTTATAAATTAAGCCCTTGTCAGTTGTATCATTTGAAACTATTTTCTCCGATTCCATATATTGTCTTTATTTTACAGTTTCCTTTCCTGTGCAAAAGCTTGTCAATTTGATTAGGTCCCACTGATAAGCTACTCAAACTGATTGATGAATTCAGCAAAGTATCAGGATACAAGATTAACTTTCAGAAATTGGTTGAATTTCTGTATACTAACAATGAAATATTAGAAAGGAAATAAAATATACCTTTTTTAAGATTTTTATTTTTTCCTTTATAGTGGTTAACAGTGTTCTGTCAATTTTCTACAATATAGCAAAGAAAATCAGTCACACATACATATATACATCATTTTTCTCACATTATTCTTCATCATGTTCCATCATAAGGGACTAGATATAGTTCCCTGTGCTATACAGCAAGATCTCATTGCTTATCCATTCCAATGGCAAGAATTTGCATCTGTCAACCCCAGATTCCCAGTCTAACCCATGCCTTCCCCTCCCCCTTGGCAACCACAAGTCTGTTCTCCAAGTCCATAAGTTTGTTTTGTGTGGAAAGCTTCACTTGTGCCATATATTAGATTTTAGATATAAGTGATATCATATGGTATTTTTCTTTCTCTTTATGACTTACTTCACTTAGTATGAGAGTCTGCAGTTCCATCCTTGCTGCTGCAAATGGCATTATTTTTGTTCTTTTTTATGTCTGAGTAGTAAACCATTGTGCATATGTGCAACATCTTCTTAATCTATTCATCTGTCTATGGACATCTAGGTTGTTTCCATGTCTTGGCTATTGTAAATAGTGCTGGAATGAACATACTGCTTCATGTATCCTTTTCAAGGAAAGTTTTGTCCAGATATATAGAAAATAGTTCCAAATGATGCAACTGACAAGGGCTTAATCTCTAAAATATACAAACAACTTGTTCAACTCAACAGCAGAAAAAGCCATCAACCCAATGCAAAAATGGGAAAAAGACCTGAATAACATTTCTCCAAAGAAGATGTACAGATTGCCAACAAGCACATGAAAAAATTCTCAACATCACTAATAATTAGAGAAATGCAAACCAAAATTACTATGAGGTACCACTTCACACCAGTCAGAATGGCCATCATTAAGTCCACAATAACAAATTCTGGAGAGGATGTGGAGATAAGGGAACCCTCCTACACTGTTGTTGGGAAGGTAAAATTGTCCAAACACTATGGAAAACCATATGGAGGTAACTCATAAAACTCAGTATCAAAATACAATGCCTCTTAAAATAGCACTCCAAAAAATTAAATAACTAGGCATAAACCAGACCAAGGAGGTGAAAGATGCTGAGAACTATAAAACATTAATCAGGGAAATTGAAGAGGATTCATAGAAATGGAAAGATATTCCATGCCCCTCTGTTGGAAGAATTAATATCATAAAAATGGCCAACTACCCAAAGAAATCTACATATTCAACGCAATCCTTATCAAAGTACCCATGACATTTTACACAGAAATAGAACTAACAATCCAAAAATGTATTTGGATTGATAAAAGACCCAGAATTTCCAAATCAATCCTGAGGAACAAAAACCAAGCAGGAGGCAAAACTCTCCCAGACTTCTGGCAATATTACAGAGCCACAGTAATCAAGACAGTGTGGTACTTCTATCAAAACAGACATACAGACCAAAGGAAAAGAATAGAGAACCCAGAAAAAAACCCAGCTACCTATGGTCAATTAATATTTGACAAAGAAAGCAAGAATGTAAAATGGGGAAAAGACAGTATTTTTAGCAAGTCTTTCTGGGAAAACTTGACAGTCACATGTAAAGCAATGAAACTGGAGCACACTGTCACACCATGCACAAAAATAAACTTAAAATTCTTAAATACTTGAACATGAGACAAGACACCATAAAATTCCTCGAAGAGAACATAGGCAAAATATTCTCTGACATCAACTGTTTAAATGATGGGAAATTTTTGATTCAATCTTCTTATTAATTTTTTGTTGTGTTATATTTTTTCCCTCATGGTTTAGTCTCAGTAGATTTTATGTTTCTAAGAATTTTTTTCTTTTGGGTTATCCAATTTGTTGGCATATTTTTTTTCATAATAATCTCATGTTTCATTGTATTTCTCTAGCATAAGTTATGTCTCTCTCTTTTATTTTTTTCCTTCTGGACACACCCCTGGGATGCATATGTTCCCAGGCCAGGGATCAAACACACACCACAGCGGTGGTCTGAGCCACTACAGTGACAACACTAGATCCTTAACTCACTGAGCCACATGGTAACTCCTCTAATGACTCTTTCATTTCTAATTTTATATTTACTTAAGCAATCTCTTTTTTCTTAGTATAGCTCTTCTTTTTTCCTTTTTTACCTTCAAAAATAACTCAGTGTTTCTATTCTTTTCTATTGTTTTTCTAGTCTCTATTTTATTTACTTTGCTATACATTTTCCATTTCATCTATTGTATTCTTTGGATTCTCAATTTCTATTTAAATTTTTTTTATATTTTCCACATCTTTATTAAACTTTTCACTTTGTTTCTGTATATATTCACAATTTAATTTATTTTTTTCTCTGTTTTCTAGTAGCTCAATGAGCATCCTTAAAATATAATTATTCTGAATTTTTTATTGTGTTACTTGCACATCTCTGTTTCTTTGTGGTCAGTTATGAGAAGATTATTGTCATCCTTTGTTGGTGTCATATTTCACTTACTCTTCATATTGCTTAATTCATGCATTTCTGTCTTCACATCTGAAGTACCAATAACCTTCTCCAATTTTTACTATTTTGGGAAAGAAATACCTCTGCCAGCCCTGCTATGCACTCTGACTTTCTTAGATGTTTTAGATAAACCTACTCCATATTTATTTCTCCCCCTTATGACAGAATTCTTAACCTTGTATGTCTTCTTTTTACCCTGATATAAACAATGGATGTCTCCCTTTGGCTTCACCAATGTTAATGCTAAAACTCTAGATGGTGATGTTTCCTTGGTTTTCAAAGTGTCCCACATTCTTTGTGTGTTCACTTACCATCTGCCAAAGCTTGTTCCCACAGCTGATGGAAGAATTTTTTACACATTTTGAGGTATGGGGAAGTCATTCTGTCTTATACATGATTTGTTTCGACCTAGAACATCCTATTTTGTGGTCTATCAAACATACATTGTACATCTGACTTAATCAACAAAGAAAATAATGCATGTAAAAATTAAACTGAAGTAACTATAGTTCACACATGAAAAATAGGGCCTGGTGGCCATTGTAAATATATTTTTCAAACACATTCCTACATTATGGAGAACTTGAATTTTCTGAACTGGATCAAATGCAAGGACACCTGCAGCCATTCTCAAAAATATATTTGCTATCAACTATAAGTCTATATAATTTAAGGGAAAGTTTCAATAAACAGGTAAATGGAATAGAACTATAACTTAATTAGCTTCAGTATTACAAACTTCACTTCTTGTTTATTATTCATAAGTAAATGCATTATATATTTAATAAATGCCCATTTTTGATGGATATAATTGATTTCCATGAATAAGAAAATATAGATATTAATGACCAAAAGGTAGCAAATTACTCCATTAATCTTTCTAATTTACTATAGCATTAAATAATGTGGCTCTTAATTCCTTTCTTTGTATAATGTAAGGCTGGAAAATTTTGGTATAATTAATTCAGCAAAAGAAGAAAATAATATTTGAATAAAGAATAGATTGAGATGATGAAGTCATTGGAATTTGCTATTGATAGGAAGGATAGTTAATATTTATCAAGTACTAAATATATCTATAGTGCCTAGAGTAGCTAGTAACATATATTCAATTAAAATGTATTTGTCAATGAAGGTATTAGTGGTATTATTACCTCCATTTTATACATGAGGAAACTAAGGCTTAAGAAGATTAAGAATCTATCTAAAGATCTCAGTGCCAATGGTGACAGAGTCATGATTTTCCGACAGCTCAAAAATCCATTTATGCCAGTATACTACTGCCATTTAAAGTGCTCAGACTAAAATATGTTACAGGTTTGTTTCAACTGGTTATAAAAATAGTGCATAAGGTTTCAAATTGACAACATGATTTTTGGGATTCTAGGACACACTTAAACAGGATATGAGAGAGAATATAAATGTCTTATGTAATCATAAGTACCAGATGATCAAGAGAATCAATCCTGGCAATGAACAATGTAAAAAAAAAATGTAGTTTATTAAATGTCATATTGGGGCATATTTGATTTACAATGTTGTATTAGTTTCAGAGTTATAGCAAAGTTAATAAGATATACATATAAATATATCCACAATATTTTCACTTATAGGTTAGTACATAATATTGAGTAGACCTTCCTGTCCTATGGAGTAGATTCTTGTTAGTTATCAATTTTATACATAGTATTGTGTTTGTGTTAATCCCGTCTTCTCAATTTAGCCCTCCCTTCCTGGTTTCACCTTTGCTAAATCTAAGTTTGATTTTGAAATCTGAGTTTGTTTCTGTTTTATAAATAAAATTTTATATAATTTCTATGATTATGTATATAATTTATATCATATGACATTTGCCTTTCCCTGACTTACTTCACTTAGTATAACCTCCAGGTCCATCTATTTTTCTGCAAATGGCATTATTTCACTATTTTTCATGGCTGAGTAATATCCCATTGTATATATGTACCATATCTTCTTTATCTCTTCCTCTGACAATGGACATCCAGCTTGTTTACATGTCTTGATTATTGTAAATAGTGTTGCTTTGAACATTGGGGTGCATGTACCTTTTCAAATTATGGTTTTCTTTAGATATATCCCCAGGAGTGGGATTGTTGGGTCATAAGGTAGTTCTAGAAATTTTTTTTTTGTCTTTTTTTTTTTTTTTGTCTTTTTGCCATTTCTTGGGCCACTCCCGTGGCATATGGAGGTTCCCAGGATAGGGGTCCAATCAGAGCTGTAGCTGCCAGCCCACACCAGAGCCACAGCAACGCAGGATCTGAACCGCGTCTGCGACCTACACCACAGCTCACAGCAATGCCGGATCGTTAACCCACTGAGCAAGGGCAGGGATCGAACCCACGACCTCATGGTTCCTAGTCAGATTCGTTAACCACTGCGCCACGACGGGAACTCCCAGTTCTAGAATATTTTTAAGGAACCTCCATACAGTTCTCCATAGTGGCTGCCACAATTTACTCTCCTACCAAAAGTGTAGGAGGATTTATTTTTCTCCACACCTTCTCAAGTATTTTTTATTTGTAGATTTTGGATTACGTTCATTCTGACAGGTATGAGGTGATATATCATTGAAGTTTTGATTGGCATTTCTCTAAAAATTAGTGATATCAATTATTTCCTTGTTCTTTGGCCATCTGTCTTCTTTGTATAATGTTTATTTTGGTCTTCTTATATTATATAATAAATATATATAGTGTGTGAGATATTAATATATTTTGGAAAATAATCCCTTATCAGTTGCTTCATTGCCAAATATTTTCTCCCATTCTGTGGGATGTGTTTTCAATTATTTTTATGGTTTCCTTTGCTGTGCAGAAGAAGGTTTTATGTTAGGTCCCATTTTTTTTTATTTTTGTTTTTATTTGTATTAATATAGGAGGTGGATCTAAAAAGATGTTGTGATTTATGTCAAATTATGTTCTGCCAATGATTTCTTCTAAGTGTTTTGTAGTATTCATCCTTACATTTAGGTCTTTAATCTATTTTGAGTATAGTTTTGTGTATTAAAGAATGTTCTAATTTCTTGTTTTACAAGTAACTACTCAGTATTCCTAGCACCACTTATTGAAGGGACTATCTTCTACTATATTTTCTTGCCTTCTTTTTCATAGACTAGTTGGCCATAAGAGCATGAGTTTATTTTTAGCCTTCCTATCCTATGCCACTTATGGGTATTTATGTTTTTACACCAGTACCATACTGTTTTGATTACTGTAACTTTGTTGCATAGTCTGGAGCCAGGAAACCTGATTCCTCCAACACCATTTTTCTTTCACAAAATTGTTTTAGCTATTTGGAGTTTTTTTGTGTTTCCATACAAATTTAAATTTTTTGCCTCTAGTTTTGTGAAAACTGCCATTGGTAATGGATCTGAGATGCATCTGTGATCAACACCACAGCTCACAGCAATGCTGGATCCTTAATCCACTGAGTAAAGCCAGGGATGAAACCCATAAACTCATGGTTACTAGTCAGGTTCATTAACCACTGAGCCACGGTGGGAACTCCATTTTTCTTTGTATTTCTGTGTTGTCTGTTGTAACTACTGTTTCCTGGCTAAAATTTTATCAATTTTGTTGATTTTTTAAAAGAAACTACTTTTGGTTTCATCTATCTTCTCTATTGTTTTCTTTCTCTATATATAATTTATTTCTGCTCTGATCTTTATGATTTCTTTCATTCTACTAACATGGTGTATAGTTTGTTCTTTTCCCTCTAGTTGCTTCCACATAAGATTAATTCATTTCCTTGGAATTTTTCTTCTTTCCTGAGGTGAGATTTTTATTGCCACAAACTTCCCTCTTAGGACTACCTTCACTTTGTCTTATAGGTTTTGAAATTTGTGTCTTCATTGTTATCTGCATCTAGGTATTTTTTATTTCTTGATTTCTACAGTGATCCATTTGTTGTTTAGAAGCATATTGCTTAGCCTCAACGTATTTATCTTTTTTGCAGTTTTTGTCTTGTAGTTGATTTCTAGTCTCATAGCATTTATAGCCAAAAAATGCTTGATAAGATCTGAATTTTCTTAAGTTTTCCGATGTTTGAATTGTGGCCCAAAATGTGATCCATCCTGGAGAATATTACTTGTGAACTTAGGAAGAAATTATACTCTGTTCATTTCACATGCAATGTTCTATAAATATAAATTAAGTTTATTTGTTCTAATTTAAAGCCTGGGTTTATTGGTTTTCTGTCTGGATGATTTGTCCTTTGCAGAATATGGGATGTGAAAGTTCTCCATTATTATTCTGTTGTTGTTGATTTCTCCTTATATTGCTATTTGCAAATGAAATATATATTATGGTGGTTCTATGTTGGGTGCACATATATTTACAATCATTTTATCTTCTTAGTTTGATCACTTGATCATTAGGTAGTATCCTTCTTTATTTATTGTAGCATTGTTTTAATGTATATTTACTTTTGATTTCCAATTGTATGGAATCCATTCATCTATCACCTCACCTTGGGTTTCTATGTGTCACTAAATCTGAAGTGAATCTCTTGTAATGAAAATAAATATTATTCTTGTTGTGTTTTTTTCCTGTTTATGGCCACACCTGTGGCATATGGAGGTTCCCAGCCTAGGGGTCCAGTTGGAGCTATAGCCGCCAGCCTACACCACAGCTGTAGCAATGCCAGCTCTAAGCCACATCTGCAACCTACACCACAGCTCACAGCAACACTGAATCCGTGACTCACTGAGCAAGGCCAGAGATTGAACCCAGATCCTCATGGATCTTAGTCAGGTTCATTAACTCTGAGCCATGACGGGAACTCCTGATTGTTGCTTTTGTATTTGGTTTATCAATTAATCCATTTACAAGCAATTAATTGTTGATAAATATCTACTTATTTCCATTTTCTTAACTGTTTTGGTTTTGTTATTTTAGGTCTTTTTTCTCTCTTTTCTCTTTTATTCACTTTTCTTGTAATATTTTTAGTGTTGTATTTGGTTTGATATTTCTTTTTCATGTGTGTATCCATTGTCATTATTTTTTTGTTCATTTTTGTGGATAACATTAGATTTTGCTGTAGCAGTCTATATATGTACCAGGTAGTTTTAGGTAGCTGGTCTCTTATTTCCAAATTTACTTTTTATATTGTGCATTTGTACTCTCCTCTGCTCACAATTGCTATTTTGCTATTTTATTTGTTAGTTTAAAGAGTCATGTATTATAAAAACATATTAAAATCTCCAAAAAGATTTACAAAATAATAAATCAATACTTTTAAGCTTTACTATTTTAGCAGTGTTTCTCATTTTTATCTTGTTGATGTGAAAATAGGAAAGAGTACTAAACATTATTCCTTATTCCTCTTCCATATTAATGTATACTTTAATAAATATTTTCCTTAAAATGCAATGTCCAAAACTGAAGACAAGACTTCAAATGTTATTTTGCATATGCAAAGAATAATATAATCATTGAATTCCTTTTTTTAGTAGTTTTTTATTTATTCATTCTAAAATTGATTCATTTTTGTAACTACATTATAGCACTGTTTGATTATATTGAGCATGCTAGCTAATAAACTGATTTTTCTTCTGCATAAACTAATATCTAAATAATATACCAAGCATCTCTGCATTTTGTATGATTTTTCAAACCAAAGTATAGGCAAAATTTATCCTAATGTAATCCTAATTATAATTCATGCTTTTAATTTTTACTCTATTTTCAAGGCTTTCCAACTGACTTATATCCCATTATTTTTTGCATTTGAGAGTTTCAATTTGTGTTATTTACATTATTAATATGCCTGATTTATATCATTTTAATGAGCTAGATACATTTTAATTACTTAATTAATTAATTAATTATGCAATAGTCAGGGCTACAGACAAAGCCCTTTAGCTTTTGACATTTGATGCCAAAGTGACATTGAGCAGATGCCCAATATCACACACTTTGAGCACAGTGTTCATCAGACTGCAGCTGTTTCTAATCACACTCAAATCCATTTAGAATTTTTGCATACTGTAAAACAGACTGTCATGAGAAACACTTTCCAATAACTGTTTAAATTAAACTTCTTATCTCTAAACTAAGAAGCTAAGTATTAGAAAGAGATATAGAATGACAGTCATTAGGAAATGGTAATAGTTACATCTGTAGTAGAAGATGAAATCACTAAGGGATAGCATGTGAAATTAATAGAATGCAGTAGAATTGATTGTAAATTTATCAAAAAGTAGAAGCCATTCAGAGGGAGAGGGTACAATATATGAAACTAAGGAAAATATTAAAGAAGTTGAAGGAGAATTAAGAGTATTCTGAAAACAAAAGGAATGACAGTCATCTTCAAGTTGCTTCAGCTCTGAAATTTAGCTCCATATAAAATTTAAGCAGGTTATGGAGTCCCCATTGTGGCGCAGTGGTTAACAAATCCGACTAGGAACCATGAGGTTGCAGGTTCGGTCCCTGGCCTTGCTCAGTGGCTTAAGGATCCGGTGTTGCTGTGAGCTGTGGTGTAGGTTGCAGACACGGCTTGGATCCTGTGTTGCTGTGGCTCTGGCATAGGCCGGCGGCTACAGCTGCGACTGGACCCCTAGCCAGGGAACCTCCATATGCCACGGAAGTGGCCCAAGAAATGGCAAAAAGACACACACAAAAAAAATAAAGCAGGTTAAAGACAATGTGTATAATGGTTTGTATATAAACCCTGAAGGAACATAAAAATCAAGCTCTCAAGGAGAGGAACTAGCAACTGAAACTTAATCTTACATAAAGTGGATAAAATTATTAGTAAATGTTCACTTTAAAAATAGCAATAAAGGCTTAAGGACAATATATTACTTCAAATATATTTATTACCACAGGTATGTAGCATCAGAGAACCAGATTAAAAATAGGTGGAATTTATTGTGCCATAAATGGGATGACCACTCTTACAAAAGCGTGGTTAGAAATACTACTGTTAAAGGAACATCATTTATTCATTTGTTCTTTTGATTAACCACTTTTTTTAGGGCTTCACTCATGGTATGTGGAGGTTCCCAGGCTGGGGGTTGAATTGCAGCTGTAGATGCTGGCCTACACCACAGCTCACAGCGATGCTGGATCCTTGACCCACTGACCAAGACCAGGGATCAAAACTGCATCCCCATGGATGCTAGTCAGATTTGTTAACCACAGAGCCATGATGGGAACTCTTAATTAATCATTGTTAATTGAGCCAGAAAATATGTCAGATACTTTTTAAAATGCTAAGGGCATGGTGATTTTTGAGATAGACACACTTCTAATTTCAGGGATCCTACAGCACAGAAGAAGAGGGCAGATAAAAACTTTACTTATATAATTATTTAAATTTCAATTATGATAACTCAATGAAAGACAAATTTCAGATCTATAATATCACAAAGAGGGAGAACTAGACTAGTTTAAGAGAATCTGGGAAAGCTGTGTGAAGGTGATGTTCTTGCTGAGAAAATTGCCAAGTGAAATGGGAAAAGAATCACATGAGAAGGAGACAAGCACAAAAAAAGTTGCTTACTGCAAAATAAGGAACTAAATAAAAACAAGTATGGGTGGAGACATATCATCAAGGTAAATATATTCTTTTTTATTTACTATTTATTTTTTTTCTAGTGTACAGCATTGTGACCCAGTTACACATACATGTATACATTTTTTTTCACATTATCATGCTCTGTCATAAGTGACCAGATAGTTCCTAGTGCTACACAGCAGAATCTTATTGTTAATACATTTCAAAGGCAATTGTCTGCATCTATTAACCCCAAGCTCCCAATCCAACCCACTCCCTCCCCATCCCCCTTGGTGATCACAAGTCTATTCTCCAAGTCCATGATTTTTTTTCCTGTGGAAAGGTTCACTTGTGCCATATATTAGATACCAGATATAAGTGATATAATATGGTATTTGTCTTTCTCTTTCTTTCTTCACTCAGTATGAGAGTCTCTAGTTCCTTCCATATTGCTGCAAATGGCGTTATTTTGTTCTTTCTTATGGCTGAATAGAATTCCATTTTGTATATATACCACTTCTTTCTAATCCAATCATCTGTCAATAAACATTTAAGTTGTTCCCATGTCTTGGCTATTGTGAATAGAGCTGCAATGAATATGAAGGTACATGTGTATTTTTTAAGGAAAATTTGTCCAGATACGTGCTCAAAAGTGGGATTGCCAGGTCACAAGGTAGTTCTATATACCGTTCTCTAAGGTACCTCCATAGTATTCTCCATAGTGGTTGTACCAGCTTACATTTCCAACAACAGGGCAGGAGGGTTCCCTTTGCTCCACACCCCTCCAGCATTTGTTATTTGTGGACCTATTAATGTTGGCCATTCTGACTGGTGTGAAGTGGTAGCTTATGGTAATTTTGATTTGCATTTCTCTAACAATCAGAAATGTTGAGAATTTTTTTCATGTGTCTGTTGGTCATCTTTAAATCTTCCTTGGAAAAATATATATTCAGATCTTTTGCCCATTTTTCATTTGAGTTGTTGCCTTTTTGCTGCTGAGTTGTATAGGTTGCTTGTATATGCTAGAGATTAAGCCCTTGTCAGCTGCATCATTTGAAATTATTTTCTTGCATTCTGTAAGTTGTCTTTTTGGTTTCTTTGTGGTTTCCTTTGCTGTGCAAAAGCTTTTCAGTTTGATTAGGTCCCATTGGTATATTTTTGCTCTTATTTCTGCTGTTTTGGAAGACTGACCTGAGGAAACATTTGTAAGGTTGATTTCAGAGAATGTTTTGCCTATGTTCTCTTCCAGGAATTTGATGGTGTCTTGTATTATATTTAAGTATTTCAGCCATTTTGAGTTTATTTTCGTGCATGGTGTGAGCGTGTGTTCTAGTTTCATTGATTTTTATGCAGCTGTCCTGGTTTCCTAGAAACACTCGCTGAAAAGACTATCTTTTTCCCATTTTGTGTTCTTGACTCCTTTGTCAAAGATGAGTTGACCATTTGTGTCTTGTTTTATTTCTGCATTCTCTATTCTGTTCCATTGGTCTGAATGTCTGCTTTGGTACCAGTACCACACTGTCTTGATGTGTGGCTTTGTAATAATGCCTAAAGTCTGGGAGAATTATGCCTCCTGCTTGGTTTTTGTTCCTCAGATTTGCTTTGGCAATTCTGGGTCTTTTGTGGTTCCATATAAGTTTTTGGATTGTTGGTTTTAGTTTTGTTGAAAAATGTCATGGGTAATTTGACAGAGATTGCATTGAATCTGTAGATTGCTTTGTGTAGTATGGCCATTTTTACAATATTAATTTTTCCAACCCAGGAACATGGGATATCTTTCAATTTATTTACATTTATTTAATTTTCTTGATTCATGTTTTGTAGTTCTCAGCATATAAGTCTTTTTACCTCCTTGGTCAGGTGTATTCCCAGGTATTTGATTTTTTTGTGGTGTGACTTTAACAGGTATTGTATTTTTGTTTTCTTTTTCTAATATTTCATTGTTAGTATACAGAAATGTGACTGATTTCTGAATGTTAATCTTATATCCTGCTAATTTGCTGAATTTGTTGATCAGTTCAAGTAGTTTTTGGGTTAACTCCTTGGGGTTTTCTATATATAATGTCATGTCATCTGCATCCAGTGACAGTTTTAACTCTTCTCTTCCTATTTGGATGCCTTTTATTCCTTTTGTTTGTCTGATTGCTGTGGCTAGATTTTTCAGTACTCTGTTGCATAACAGTGGTAGAGTGGGCATCATTGTCTTCCAGATTTTAGTGGGAAGGCTTTCAGCTTTTCTCCATTGAGTATTATATTTGCTGTGGGTTTGTCATAGTGGCATTTGTTATGTTAAGGTAATGTTCCCTCTATACCCACTTTATTAAGAATTTTAATCATTAATGGATTTTGGACTTTGTCAAATGCTTTTTCTGCATCTATTGAGATGATCATGGAGTTTTTGACTTTTATTTTGTTAATGTGGTGTATGATGTTGTTTGATTTTCATTTGTTGAACCATCCTTGCTATCTGGGATGAATCCCCCTAGTCGTGGTGTTTGATCTTTTTGATATGTTGTTGGATTTGAATGGCTAAAATTTTGTTGATAATTTTTTCATCTATATTCATCAAAGATATTGGCCAAAAGATATTCTTTATATAGATCTAGGTTAAGCAGAATCCAGACCATACAGGGTTCTGTGAGATTTTAGTCTTCATTTTTATTTCAAAGAATTAATAATTGAATTAACAATTTACATGTACTTCAGCTGCTGATAGGAAACTGGATTAGTGGGCCTGAGAGAGAATAAAGAAGTAAAAATTAGGAGGATATTGTGATGTTTAATCAGGAATTAGTGGTAACAGGTTACAATAGTTGCAACTTAAAGGAACATAAATAAATTCAAAATATTTGTACATTTATTTTGATGTTCAAATGGAAAAGAATGATGAGTATTTATGAAAAATGCAATAGTGAGCAATTACTTTTAGAGAAATGCTTTAACCATGTTATTTCTAAGGTCTATTCCAAAGTAACCTATAAAGTTATTATTCTATAACACCTTAATACTTACTTATATTGCAATTCCATGAAAATAAAATAGACTTTGAATGTACTGTCATAGCTTTGCTGGGGTCAGAGAATTGGGATTTCATTTGATTTGCTGCATTCTTTTTTCTTCAATCTAAGAAGGCCTGACAGAGTTTCACTATTTATTTATTTATTTTTCAGAATATTGAATTCCCTCCTGATAACAGTTGAAGTTAATATGTTGACAATTTGACAGTGTGGAGGATAAAAAGTAATTACAAAAAAACACTAAAACTTAATAAAATGTTTATTCAATGAAACTGGCTTTATTTCTTTTGGTTTATCATGATTAAAAACCTGTGGAAATTCTATATCCACAGTGATTCTCCAGCATGCTGAGATCCTGAGAGGTTTCTTTATGTCTCCCTCTGCCTCTATTATCACTAGTCTCTCTATAACAGAAAGATAGAGGTTTTTCAATTAAACATTTGTGTATAAAGACAAAACATTTTATGAACTAACTGTCTGGAAATCAGTGGTAAATCAATTTTCAATATGCAATATAGCCATTAGTTGATGAGGTACCAATCGTGGGTGGGAGAGGCTGGGGAGAAAGTATGACAGAATGGAAGTAAAAGTACAATTTAATCTTCTTTGATAAGTTTACTTTCTTATATTTCCATTAGTAGAGATAACTGATTGAAAATCTCTAATTATCTTTACATTTTAATATCTGTTTTTATAAATTTTTTGGTAATTCTTTATTTTAGCTCCATAGATTTTAGAGCAGGGAAGCCAATATTATAATTGACTATTGGAAACTGAATCAAAGTTAAATAGTTTTATCAAATATACATAATTTTATTGCTAAAAAAAAGAAAGGAGTTCCCTTTGTGGCACAGTTGTTAATGAACCTAAGATCCATGAGGATGCACGTTTGATCACTGGGTTCACTCAATGGGTTAAAAATCCAGTATTGCTGTGAAGTGTGGTGTAGGTCACAGATGCAGCTCAGATCCCATGTTGCTGTCATTGTGGTGTAGGCCAGCAGCTGTAGCTTTGATTGGACCCCTAGCCTGAGAACCTCCATATGCCATGGATGCAGCCATTGAAAGCAAAGAAAGGAAGAAAGGAAGAAAGGAAGAAAGAAAGAAAGAAAGAAAGAAAGAAAGAAAGAAAGAAAGAAAGAAAGAAAGAAAGAAAGAAAGAAAGAAAGAAAGAAAGAAAGAAAGAAAGAAAGAAAGAAAGAAAGAAAGAAAGAAAGGTAAAGAAAAGAAAAGGTTTGTAGTTCCATGAAAGTGGTTTTGATCTTAACTTTCTGTGAGCATGAGGTAAATTTTTCAATTACATTAAGTTCACAAATCCTGTACTATTTTGTTTCCTCCAGAATTAATAGTAATGAATCTTAAGGAACACTTTTTGTTTTGTTTTGTTTTTTGGTCTTTAGGGCCACACCTATGGCATACAGAAGTTCCCAGGCTAGGTGTCAAATCAGAGCTATAGCTTCCAACCACAGCCACAGCCACAGCAATGCATGATCCAAGCCATGTCTGAGACCTACACCACAGCTCACAACAACTCCGGATCCTTAACCCACTGAGTGAGACCAGGGACCAAACCTGTGTCTTCATGAATACTAGTCAGGTTTGTTACCCCTGAGCCATGATGGGAACTCCAAAGGGACACTTCTTGATACAACAGTTTATGGCTTTCTGAGCTCAGAATGGTTCTTCAAACATGGTGGATGCTTGATGAGTATTAAATGACTGAAGACAAAAACAGCAATTTTAAATGGTGAAAAGACAAGCTAAAATTCTGATTGGTAATGGCTCAGAAGATAAGATAGTTAAAACCATATATTTCATGGTATTATATAATATTCTGCCTATTTTTATGGAAGTTAAAAATGTATGATCTAGACTAACAGAAACACATATACATGGAAGGAACATAGAGGTACAAATCTTGTATTTCACAAATAAGTGTTCAGGTAATCAGATTATTAAAATTATGCTAACTCAAAATTCTAGTCGAAATGATGCAGGCTGAATTTTAATCAAAGCCTAAACTTCTTCTCCATTGTATTTACCACTATTCACCTGCCTTATTTGAGGGGATCATGCCTTTTCATTTTAATATTCTCTAAAATATTTAAATTTGTGTTTTAAAAGTAAATTTCTTAGTTCTTCCAACTAGTGATAAATATTATTAGCCACACATTCTTTCCATGTAAATTCAGTTTATATATATAGTAAGGAATGTTTGCAGAACTCAACTAAAGAGGAATTCAAATAACATCTGCTGCAGTCCTGATTCAAAGGCAAATAGTGACCCAGAATAATGGTCACAACAAATTTTTTTCTTTTTTTTTTTTTTAGGGCCACACCCGAGTGATATGGAGCTTTCTGGCCTACACCACAACCACAGCAATGCAGGATCTGAGCCATGTCTGTGGCCTATACCACACCTCATGGCAATACTGGATCCTTAATCCACTGAGAAAGACAGGAGTCAAACCCACAACCTCATGTTTCCTAGTCAGATTCATTTCTCTGTGCCACAATGGGAACCCCTCAAATCTTGATTTAGGTTTTCCTGTGCTAAGATTGATTGTGAAGCCTCTTCATCATGGTTTGTAACAAGCAGTATGTTGTATTCCCAATTTTACTTATTAATTGCTTTTAACAAAATAAAATAGAGAGCTATAAATTAATCTCAATATACTATCACACCTATTCAAAAGCAGTATTTCTTTTCTTCTTGTGGGATATAAATGAAACTTAATAGAACCCTATAACACTCCTTCAAGGTCAAAGGCCCCTCTAAATTCCCTGCCTTTTGTTTGTAGAAAAACTGAATTTTTTCATGTCTTCCTGATTCTCAAAAGAGTAGGCTCAGTTAATGGTTAGGACAATAGAGTCACAGACTCAATATCCAATGCCCATTCTTGAGTTGTTTTACAGGTACCATAATGGTCATCAGAGGGAAAAGCTAACTGCAAGATCACAAGACAGTTGCTATGATATAACTGCTACATCTTGAGCAGTACTGAATCTATAGCTAGAAAAACTTGAAAAACTTGCCTTAAGAAAACAGTATTAACACTATTTTTCATAATAAATTTTGTGGGTACCAAAATAATTGTACCTTGGGTGTTCCCCCATGGTGCATCAAGTTAAGGATCTGACATTATCACTGCAGTGGCTTTGGTTGCTGCTGTGGTGCATGTTTGTTTCCTGGCCCAGGAACTTACACGTGCTGCAGGCATAGCCAAAAAGAAAGAAAGAAAAAAAAAAGTAGATTGTTCTGTTCGTATATGTAACCCAGAACCTAAAATTCTTAGCAAAGTAATGCTAACATCATCCACTCTAAGAGTATACTGCTCTAAGCCCATGTGAAGAAGTTACATAAGATTCAAAGTCCCCCTAATCCCATAGCAATGGAAAAATGTCTAACAAGTGGGGATTTCTAAGTGGCTCTTTTACCACTTTTCTGTTTGCCTGTTTCTCTTCCCCTTAAACCATAATTATAGAAGTGAGATCACTAGATAACATTTAACCTAACTCCTGACTTACACTCTATTAAATGCACACAATACCTTGCCTAACCTGTTAATTCTTTTAGATTAAGGAAAATAAGAATGAAGAATTAAGTATAGAATGAGCAGCTCTATACCCCCAGCAGTCCCCTTGGCAATTCTACTGGCAGCCTAAGAAAGGATGAAATAACATCTAAGAAAAGATCATGAGGATTATGGGATTATTTTCCCTTTTCCCTTTTAAAACCTATTATCATGGCTGAGTAGAATCTTCAGGGTTGGTTTTGGGAGATAGGAGTACATCTTCTCCCCAGATTGCTAGCTTTCTGATTAAAATATTTCCTTGTTAACAATATTTGCATCTTGATTATTGACTTTTTAACAGTGAACAGCTGAACCTGAGTTTGGTAACACAAAGAGATCAAGTTTTGTTTATAAATCCCAGGTATTTTCTTTACATGTTTAAGTGAAGAAAAGGTTGTCACACAACAAAAGTAAAAACATGTCATTTTCCTTCTCAGTACTACAATTCATAATTATGGAATTGTTAATTTCCTAAGTGGCCCGTTCTTCATATTTTGAGTCCCTTTTGTATTGTGTGCCTAGTTTCCTATTCTTTATATTTCTTCTACACAATTAGAAAGCAAGCTAAATAAAGTGGACTAATATTTACCAAAGGACTTTTGTGTAGATGCCCTCTGTAGACACAGATGTTTAAATTGTTTAAATCTTTCAATCAACACTATGAGGTTCTAACTGTTGTTTCTTGGTAAAAATAGATAAATATGAATTTGGATATTTCTGAATGAATGCATATTAATGCATAAAAATGGGATTTTAACTCATTTTTATTGTTTATACTTTTGAATTTTTAAATGATTTTTATTTTTTCCATTATAGTTGGTTAAAAGTGTTCTGTCAATTTCTACTGTACAGCAAGGTGACCTGGTCAAACATAAATATATACATTCATTTTCTCACACTTACCTCCATCATGTGCCATCAAAAGTGACTAGATATAGGTCCCAGTGCTATACAGCAGGATCTCATTGCTTATCCATTCCAAAGGCAATAGTTTGCATCTATTAACCCCAGATTCCCAGTCCATCCCCTTCCTTCCCTCTCTTACTTGGCAACCATAAGTCTGTTCTACAAATCCATGAGTTGATTTTCTATGGAAAGTTTCATTTGTGCCATGTATTAGATTCCATATATGTGATATCATGTGGTATTTGTATTTCTCTTTCTTAGTATGACTTACTCTCTTTCAAATTATGACTTACTTCACTTAGTATGAGAGTCTCTAGTTTCATTTATGTTGATGTAAATGGCATTATTTTGTTCTTTTTTATGACTGAATATTATTCTATTGTGTATGTACACTGCATCTTCTTCATCCATTCATTGTCAATGACCTTTTCAGTTGTTTCCAGGTCTTGGCTATTATGAATAGTGCTGCAATGGATATATGGGTATATATTTCTTTTTCAAGGAATGTTTCTCCACATATATGCACAAGAGTGAGATTGTGGGGTCATATGGTAGTTATATATTTAGTTTTCTGAGGTACAATCATACTGTTTTCCATAGTAGTTGTATTAATTTGCATTCCCACCAACAGTGTAGGAGGGTTCCCTTTTCTCCACAACCTCTCCAGCACTTGTTATTTGTAGACATATTAATGAAGGCCATTCTGATGGGTGTGAGGTGGTAACATAGTTGTTTTGATTTTCATTTCTCTAATAATCGGTAATGTTGACTATTTTTTTCATGTACATTTTGGCCATTTGTATATCTTCTTCGGAGAAATATCTACTCAGGTCTTTTGCACATTTTTCAATTGGGTTGTTGGGATTTATTTATTTATTTATTTATTTATTTTTGCTGTTGAGTTGTATATTGCTTTTACTAAAACTGTGTTTATTCTGATATTTTGAGTGAATTCCTCCCTTGAATTAAGAAGACAGAAAAAAAGCTGGATATTTGCAACATGCATATCAAAAAATGTTTGAAATTCATTTTATTTTCACCTTGTATTGCTTTTATGGTAACTGAGCTCTTTAGGAGAACCCAGCATATACAATGCAGGAAATGTTTTTGGAGAGGATTTAAGAGACCCAAACAGTCACTCTTGGTAACTCTATGACACAGAAAGAATAGCAAATTCTGAGGAACTGTGATTAATTCACCTTAGAGGAAACTGGAAGGAAGATATATGTGAAATATAAAACAATAAAAAACCTTGAAATAGGTGCAAAAATATTACAAAAATACCAAAATAGGAGCTTAAACTCTAGCACGTATTACCTGAGCAAATTTATTCTCATTTTATGGAAAACAAGGATTATAATGTCTGCCTCATAGGGAAGACAATAGGAAGACAACCCAATGAGAAAAATCCTCTAACCCCCTGAATTCTACACCCAGCTCATTGTGGCCAGGAGATGTGGGTGTTTTTGCCTTTGTTTTAATGAAGAGGTAACATTTAAAATGTTCATGTCAATTTTTCTACTTCCCTTGACATGTTCAAGATTTTCTGTGGAAAATAAATACCTTAGGTAAATGGTGTATGCCTTTCACCAGTGCCAAATTAGTTGACAATTTAATCATTTTTATTATGTAATTTTCTCATATTACTGTAAGAAAAATTTTCCCCTCTCCTATTAGCAAGGCAGACTCAAAGATTATTTATTCCTCTTTTGATAAATGGCATAATATGAATCAGTATTTACTGCACAGTATGAACAGTTTCCTATAATAAAAAAGTACCATACAAAACTCTATCAAGTTTATGAGATTTAGTTTTTTTTTCAATTTTAACTCTTTCCACTGAGACATCCATATACATCATTTTTAAAATCATATGTGGAAGTCAGAGGTATAAATTGAATCTCTAGGACCTCACAATTCTAAACTTCAAAACAGAGTCAAGCTCAACTTACCTTACATTTCCATCCCTCAAAATCAAGAGAGCTATTAAGATAATTTGGAAAAAAGTAATGAAGGAGCAGGCATTTTAATTAATGCAAAGTTGACTAGTTAAATATATAAATACTTTATATCAATATAATAGACTCTTTAATAATATATGAGTCAATGTTATACCTGATAAATGACTTATTTGATTTGGCATAGGTAGATATTCTTCTTTTAAAATGAGATTTCCAATGATAAAAAAAGTGACTTGTGTATTACTTCTAAGTATACCAAGTCAGTTTTAGAATGAGGATTAATTCATTTTACTCCTTGTATCTCGTGTGCTTCTCTGCTGAATTCATATTGAATATTCCTGAATGGGAATATGTGTCAAATCCCTCTGGTGAACACAATGTAGAAGCAAGAAGAGGGGAGCCTCACCCCATGAAGAAGAGTTCAATATTTTCTTTGTGGGTAAATAAAATATATGTTATGGAGTTCCTATGTGGCTCAGTGGTTAGAAAAACTGACTAGCATCCATCAGGACATGGGTTCGATCCTTGGCCTTGCTCAGTGGGTTAAGGATCTGGCATTGCCATGAGCTGTGGTGTAGGTCACAGACTCAGCTTAATCCTGCATTGCTGTGCCTCTGGCATAGGTCAGTAGCTACAGCTCCAATTGGACCCCTAGCCCAGGAACCTCCATATGCTGCAGGTGCAGCCCTAAAAAGACAAGCAAACCAAAAGAATTTCATATATATTTATGAAATTCCATGTTTTTTGTGTACATTAGTTTAGTGCTAAAATTTGGAGCACAAAAAAACATAAGTACAGCTGATCCTTGAAAAACTCAAAGGTTAGGGGTGCTCTTCTTTCATATTTGAAAATCCACCTCTCTCTCTCTTTTTTTTTCTTTTTTGGCCATGTCTATGGCATGCGAACTTTCCAAACCAGGGATCAAACTTACACCACAGTGGTAACCTGAACCATAACAATGACAATACCAGCTCCTTAACCCACTGAGCCATCATGGAACTACACACATATAAATTTGGACTCCCCAAACTGAGACACTAATAGCCTATTGTTGAATGGAAGCCTTATTAATAACATAAACAGTTGATTTTTTTTTGTATATTATATGAACTTTCTACTGTATTTTTAAAGTAATTAAAGAAAAGAAAATGTTATAAAAAGTAATGAGAACTTATAGCTGGTTTACATTGTTTTGTCCATTTTCTACTGTACAGAAAGGTGACCCAGCTATAATGGGAAAAATAAAAATCATTATAAAAATATTGAGGCAAAATATATTTATAGTATTATACTATATTTATTAACACCTTAAATTTATAAGATGGATTGCATTTAAATACCTATATGAATATTGTCCTAGATTATTCAAAACACTAAATGTTTTATTTAGTAGTAACACTAGACTTCAAAAATGGAAAAAATTAAATTCATGTTTATTTGCAGGTATAGCAAATCATGCATTCATAACAAAGCAGAAATACAATTGATTTGTGATAGTCTAGAATATAAACTAATTAATGAATCATTATAAAATTTTTATGGCATGCAATATTACATTTAAATCAAAATAGAGTATTATAAACATTTTTACATTAAAAAAATGATGATAGGTGATATACATTTTCTCCATTTATGAGACAGACATTATGGTAATGTATTTTTTTAAATATGTTTCAAAACAATATGAAAACTAGCACGTCATTAATTTTATGAAGAATATCAGTTACCTTGTGCCTATATAAGGATAGGATAGGCTATCAACTTTACTACAAGTCTTATACACGATATTCTACACAATGATTACTTAGTTCATGATGACTATAAAAGAAAAATGTCTAATATAGTTTCTTCCCTATAGCTATACTATTATTGTGCCAAGATACTCACACATGTACACAATGGATAAGTTATGGCACAATGATTATTTGCCATCCAGTGGTTATGGATTATTAGAAAACTCTTCATTCTCATTTTCTTCACATTGTGTAGGCTGAGAGGAGAGAGAGGAGGGATTTCTTTTGTTGTCTTGTTTCATGAGTGCAGAAGTAGAAGAGTTGGAGAAAGTAGAAGAGGAGTCAGTAAATTCAGGATACTCAGTGTAACTTTATATATATGTAGTAATTTCTGCCTGGCTTTGTTGCTTTTTCATTTCTCTACAATTTTTTTTCTATACAGTATCAGACCTCTTCAGTCTAATAGACACTGAGATCAAAATGGAGATATTTGAAATACTGAAGGAATTAGGTGTGAATATGAAGGAATTCAGAACATTTTACAAAGGAAATAGAAAATATAAAGAGGAGCACAGAAAAATTAGAAAGTTCATTTCCAGAGATGCAAACTGAATTAAAGACAATAAAGACACAAATGAAAAATGCAGAGGAATGAATTAGGTATTTGGGAGACAATAAGGACTGCAGAAAGGAAACCAAATCAAAAAAAAAAAAGCAAAACAAAACATGAAAGAAACTTAAGTGATCTAAGGGATAATATGAAGTGGGTCAATCTATGCACAACAGGGATTCCAGAAGGAGAAGTAAAAATAAAAGTGATTCAAAATATATTTGAAGAAATGATGTATGATTGAAAATTTTCTATATCTAAATGAAACAGATACCAATATATTGGAAGAACAGATGTCCCCAAAAAAGTTGAACTCAAACAGACCCACACCAAGACATATTATAATAAAGAAGGCTTGTGGCTGCCTGATGGGAGGGGGAGGGAGTGGGAGGGATGTGGAGTTTGGGCTTATCAGACACAACTTAGAATAGATTTACAAGGAGATCCTGCTGAGTAGCATTGAGAACTTTATCTAGATACTCTTGTTGCAACAGAGCAAAGGGTGGGGAAAAATGTAATTGTAATGTATACATGTAAGGATAACTTGATCCCCTTGCTGTACAGTGGGAAAAAAAAGAATAAAAAAAAAAAAGAAAAACTCTTCACATAAAAAAAAAAATGTTAGAGAGAAGATTCTAAAGGTAGAAGGGAAAAACAAAGCATTAATTTTAAGGGAATCCCCATAAGGCCAGCAGCTGATTTCTCTACAGAAATACTCAGGCCAGAAAAGAATAGCAAGACATATTCAATGATCTAAAAGGGAGAACTTAGCAGCCTAGAATACTCTACCTAGCAAGAATATCATTTAAAATAGAAGGAGAAATAAAGAATTTCTCCAATAAACAAAAGGTAAAAATGTACAGCAATTCTAGACCCATTCTAAAAGAAATACTTGAAAGTCTTCTTTAAAGAAAAAAGAAGAAGAAATAAGATGCAAGATATCACAATTGAAAATAAATCACTTAAGCCAATATACAGATATAAAAGAAAAAAACTGTAAAAGTGACAATAAACACAAGTAACTGCAAAAGGACAAACATGAAGATGTTTAAAAAGGACTCCAAAATCATAGAATGTGGGGAAGGAAAGTAAGAAAATATAGACTCTTTTTTTTTTAAATAATGTGTTTTATCTATATGACTATCAAGCTTAAGCAAGAAGATATAAGAAGTGATTAACATACTTGAAAAACAGTGCAATCACAAATCCAAACCAAACATTACATTCATAAAGAATAAAAAGTAAAGGAAACAAGCATAAAATAAAAATTTTTAAAAATCCAACCAAAGAAATGTACAAAAGAGAAAAATAGAATCTACTGAAAGACAAGGTTTAAAATGGCAACAAATAGATATTTATCAATAGTTTCCTTAAATGCCAATAGACTCAACACTCCAATCAAAAGGCACAAACTGGCAGATTGCATAAAAGAGCAAAAGCAAACAATATGCCATCTACAAGAGACTTAACTTAGGGCAAAAGACACATATAGACTGAAAGTGAGGGGATGAGAAAAGATAGTTTATGCCAGTGGAAAAGAAAGTAAAATAGGAGTTGAAATACTCATATAAGACAAAATATTCTTTAAAATGAAGGCCATGAAGAAAGACAAAGAAGAACGCCATTTAATGATAAAATGATACATTCAAGAAAAGGATATTACAATCTACGTTACATATGCTGTGAATATAGAAGCACCCAGATGCCTACAATAAATACTAACAGACATAAAAAGAGAAACTGATGAGAATACAATAATAGTAGGAGACGATTACCCCACTCACATCAATAGACAAATCCTTTAGACAGAAAATCAATAAGGCAACAGAGATCCTATATGACACAAGAGAAAACTTATATTTAATTGATATTTTCAGGACAATATATCAAAAAAAATCAGACTACATGCTCTTTTCAAGTGCACATGGAACATTCTCAAGGATTGACCACATACTGGGGCACAAAACTAACCTCAACAAATTTAAGAATAATGAAATTATTTCAAGTATCTTCTCTGACCACAATAATGTGAAATAAGAAAGCAAACACAGAAAAATAATGGAGAAAAACTGACTATAAGGATACTAAAAAAATGCTATTAAAAACCTATTGGTCAATAAGGAAATCAAATGGAAATTAAAAAAATACCTCGAGACAAATACTAATGAAGACACAACCATTCCAAATCTATGGAATACCTCAAAAGCAGTGCCTTGTGAGAAGATCATGGCAATACAGACCTTCTTCAAAGATGAAGAAAAATCTACAATCAACAAGTTAATCCGCAAACTAAATGAATTAGAAAAAGAATATCAAGCAAAAGCTAAAGTAAGCAAAAGGAAGGAAGTCATAAATATTTAAGAGGAAATCAATAAAATGGAGATTCAAAAACAAAAAATCAATAAATTCAAGAGCTGGTTCTTTGAATTTGTAAATAAAATTGGCAAACCTCTTGCCAGACTCACCAAGAATAAGAGAGAAAAAAACCCAAATAAACAAAATAAGAAATGAAAATGGAGAAATCTCAAAGGATACTGCAGAAATACCAAAAAAAAAAAAAAATAGAGAATACCATGAACAATTATATGCCAACAAATTTGACAACCTAGAATAAATGGACAACTTTCTAGAGTCTTATAGGCCACCAAAACTGAATCAAGAAAAAAAGATCAACTGAACAGACTGATAACTAGAAATGAAATTGAATGTGTTATAAAAAACACTCCCTACAAACAAATGTCCAGGACCAGATGGCTTCACAGGAATATTCTACCAAACATAGCAAAGAAGAACTTCTACCCATCCTCCAAAACTTTTCCAAAAGATCAAAGAAGGAATACTTCCAAAGACATTTTATGAAGCCACCATCACCCTAATATCAAAACCAAAGATACTCTCTAAAATAAAATATATATAGGTCAATATCTTTTCTGAATGTAGATGCAGAAATTCTCAACCAAATTTTAGCCAACCAAATCCAACAACATATAGAAAATAACATACACCACAACAAAGTGGCAATTATCCCAGGTTCACAAGGATGGTTCAACACATACAAATCAATCAATGTCATACACCACATTAACAAAAGTAAAGTCAAAGACGATATGATCTTCTCAATAGATGGATAAAAAGTATTTGAAAAATCCAACATCCATTCATGATAAAAAAAAAATTCTTACCAAAGTGTGTATAGAAGGAACATACCTTAACATAATAAAAACTATTTATGACAAACACACGGCAAATATAATACTCAATGAGAAAAAGCTGAAAACCTTCCTGATAAAATCTGGGTCAAGAAGGATGCCCACTCACTATTCATATTCAACATAATATTGAAACACCTAGCCACAGCAATAAGAAAAACAAAAGACATAAATGGTATCCAAATTGGAAGAGATATAATTTTTAGTGTATGCAGATGATACAATACTATGTACAGAAAATGCCCACAAATCCATTGTAACGGATCATCAAATGCAGCAAAGAAGCAGGAAAAAAATTAACACTCAGAAATCATTTGAATTTCTCTATACTAAAAATTAAACATTAGAAAAGGAATATAAAAATGCAATACATTTTAAAGTTGCTCCCCCTCAAAATTAAAAACCTAGGAATAAACATTACCAATGAGGTGAAATACTTACATGCTGAGAACTATAAAATGTTATCAAGGAAATTAAAGAGGATTCAAAGAAATGGAAAGATATTCCATGCTCTTTGTTAGAAAAATAAATATCATAAAAATGGCCATACTAGCCAAAGCAGTCTACAGATTCAATGTAATCTCTATCAATTTACCCATGACATTTTTCACAGAAATAAAACAAACAATCCAAAAATGTATATGGAAATATAAAAGACCCATAATTGCCAAAGCAATTCTGAGGAACAAAAACCAAGCAGTAGGCATAACTCTCCCAGACTTCAGGCAGTATTAAAAAGCTGCAGTAATCAAGACAGTGCAGTACTGGTACCAAAACAGACATAGAGACCATGGAACAGAATAGAGAACCCAGAAATAAACCCAGACACCTATGGTCAATTAATGTTAAACAAAGGAAGCTAGAATGTAAAATAAGAAAAAGACAGTCTTTTCAGTAAGTGGTGCTGGGAAATCTGGACAGCCACATGTAAATCAATGAAAGTGGAACACACCCTCACACCATGCGCAAAAATAAACTCAAAATGGCTTAAAGACTTAAACATAAGACAAGACACCATCAAACTCCTACAAAAGAACAAAGGCAAAACATTTTCTGACATGAACTGTACAAATGTTTTCTTAGTTTGGTCTCTGAAGGCAACAGAAATAAAAGCAAAAAATAAACCATGAAACCTAATCAAAGTGACAAAATTTTCCATAGCAAAAGAAATCATATAAAAAAGGCAACCTACAGAAGGGGAGAAAATAGGTTTAAAAATGCAACTGATAAGGGATTAACCTCTAAAATATACAATTAACTTATACAACTCAACACCAAAAAACAACCACACAATTGGGAAATGGGCAAAATACTTGAACTGACATTTCTCCAAAGAGGAGAGACAGGTGGGAAAGCCCACGAAAAAATGCTCAACCCATTGACTAGTAAAGAAATGTCAATCAAATCTACCATGAGGTACAACATCACACCTGTCAGAATGGCCATCATTACTAAGTCCACAAATAACAAACACTGGAGAGGGTGTGGAGAAAAGGGAACCCTCCTGCACTGTTGGTGGGAATGTAAATTGGTACAACCACTATGGAGAATAGTGTGGAGGTACCTCAGAACACTAAATACAGAACTACCATATGACCCAGCAACCCTACTCTTGGGCATATATCTGGACAAAACTTTCCTTGAAAAAAGAAATGTTCACCTGTATGTTCATTGCAGCACTATTCACAATAGCAAATATGTGAAAACAACCTAAATGTCCATTGAAAGATGAATGGATTAAGAAGATGTTTATATACACACAATTGAATATATTTAGCCATAAAAAAGGACAAAATAATACCATTTTCAGCTACATGGATGGGACTGGAGACCTCATAATAAGTGAAGTAAGTCAGAAAGAGAAAGACAGATACCATATGATATCACACATATGGAATGGAATGTATGGCACAAATGAAACTTTCCATAGAAAATAAACTCATGGACTTAGAGAACAGACTTGTGGTTGCCAAGGGAGAATGGGGAGGAAGTGGGATGGGACAGGGAGTCTGGGGTAAAGAGATATAAATTCTTGAATTTGGAGTGGATAAGCAAGGAGATCCTGCTCTATAGATATCCAGTCACTTGTGATATAACATGATGGAGGATAATGTGAGAAAAATGATATATATCTATATGACTGGGTCCCTTTTCTGTACATTAAAAATTGACACACCACTGTAAATCAAATATAAGGTAAAAATACTAATTATAAAATAAAAATAAGGGCTCATTTCATAAAAGAAGTAAAAAAAAAAAACAGTCTTGAATAGTGGTAAACCTTGTGCCAGATTGTCTAATATCAATCTGTTTTCATATAATCCTTTTTCTGTATCTTCTTTTTATCTTACAGTACTAGTTCAAAAGTTGTTCTTCAAGTTGTCTTTTGTTAATTCCGCTTCTGTGGTGTCCATTAGTTCTTGAATTTCTCCAATATCCATATCTTAATACTCTCATTTCCTTGTCTTTTTTTTTGCCATATCCACAATACCTTTCATGATTTTCTGAGTGATTGTCATAAATTATCTGTGAAGTCATCACAACATCTAGACACAGTATTATCCAAGAGGAATTTATTATTTTGGGCTTGATGGCTTTAATGGCACTTTCTATAACAATGATGACTTTTTAAATAATATAATCTTCTAGACTTTCAGGACATGTGTTCTATCAGTATCCTTTTATGTAGCATTGACACTACTTTCCATAGGGAATCATGTAATGAGTTTTAAAAATCTGTATGACTTCCCTGATCCAGAGACTGAATTAGAGATGTGGTGTTTGAGAAAAAGTAAACTGTTTTGATGCCTTTGTTATTGAATCCATGGTTTTTTGTGTGGTTAAGGACATTGTTCAGTAACAAAAGAACTTTAAAATGGAATCTCTTGACTCTGGGGAATGGCCAATATGGAAGAGTAAGAAGACTTTAGTTCACTTCTACCTGTGGGCACACTAACATTACAAGTAATTACAGAGCAATTATTGATGACAAAGACTAGCAAAAAAGATTTTCTACAATTAAAGATATAAAGAAGTAAACACAATAAGACATAGGAAGAATGAGAGAGACACAGTACAGATAAGACCTATACCCCTGAATGAGTGAACCACAAATAAGAGGATAATTACAATTGCAGAGATTATCCATCAGAACTAAGTAATCTGAGCCCCACATCAAGTCCCCTAGCCCCAGAGTCCTACTTTGGAATATGAAGCACACAAAACACTTGGCTAAGGCCAATGAGTTTTACTTTCAGAAGAGCCAGAGGGCTATATAATATACAAACTCTACACTAAAAGGAAGCAACAACAACAATAAAAAATTTCACATGACCCCCAGGACCCAGGGCAGGAGCAGAAGTTTGAAATAACTCTGTGTCAGACTTGCTATATATAAACTCAGTGTACTAACAAAACAAAAATCTATGATCAATCATTAGAAGATATAAACAGGGAAATTGACCATGATGCAATGTTAGTAGGGGTCTTTAATATACCACTTATATCTGTGGAGGCATCATCCAGACAGAAAATCCATACAGAAACAAATGAAAATTCATAAAAAAAACATTAATATATATTCTATTCCAAAACAGTAGAATACACTTTTTTTAAGTGCTAGTGAAACTTTCTTCCAGCTAGATCACATGCTAGGTATCAAAATAAATAAATAAATAAATAATCTCAGTAATTAAATAAAAATTGAGATAGTATCAAAATATTTTCAAAAAATATTACTATGAGACTAAAAGTCTAATATAAGGGAAAACCTGCAATTGAATAAAAAATATCCTCCAAAAATCCCAGGCTTCATAGATGAATTTTAACCAACATTGAGGGAAGGGTTATTGCCTATCCTTCTCAAAATCTTACAAAAAATTGCAGAGAAAGATGCACTTCTAGCATCAACCTGACATGAAAAATATACAAAGCTATCAAAAAAATTACAATTATACGGAGTTCCCATCACGGCGCAGTGGTTAACGAATCTGACTAGGAACCATGAGGTTGCGGATTCAATCCCTGGCCTTGCTCAGTGGGTTAAGGATCCGGCATTGCCATGAGCTGTGGTATAGGTCGCAGATGCAGCTCAGATCCCACATTGCTGTGGCTCTGATGTAGGTTGGTGGCTATGGCTCTGATTAGACCCCAAGCCTGGTAATCTCCATATGCCACAAGAGTGGCCTTACAAAAGGCAAAAAAAAAAAAAAAAAAAAAAAAAAAAAAAAAAATTATATCTCAATATCACTGAAGAACTTAAATATAAAAGTCATCAACAAAATTTTGGTAAACTGAATTCCACAATACATTAAAAGGATTATAGGCCATCATCAAGTGGGATTTGTCCCAGGAATGTAAGAATTTTCAGTAGCCACAAATCAATCAATGTGATTAACAAATTAAGAGTAAAATCATACAATAATCTCAATAGAGATAAAACAAGCTTTGGAAAAATTCAGCATTTATTTATGATAAAAACTCTTAAGAGAGTGGATTTTTAGTAAACATACCTCAACATAACAAAAATTATATAAGATAAATCTACTTCTAATATCATATTCAACAATAAAAATCTGAAAGTATTACCTCTACAGTCAAAAACAAGACAAAGATGCACATTCTCACCACTTTCATTCAACTTATTATTGGAAGTTCTAACAGAAGCAATAGAGAAGAAATATAAATTTAAAAATCCAAATTGGAAAGAAAGAAGTAAAAATGCCACTATTTGAGGTAAACTGAAATTATGCATAGAAAATTCTAAAGATACCAACAGAAACATACGTATAGCTCCTCAAAAAATTCAGTAAAGTTACAGGATAAAAAAACCAATAGAGAGAGTTGTTACATTTCTATACATTAAAAAATATCATAAAAAGATTTGAGAAAATAGTCTAATTTACATTATATCATATAGAATAAAATACTTAGGAATAAATCTAACCAAGGTGATAAATTACTGTTACTCAGAAAACTATAAGATTCTAATGAAAGAAATTGAAGATGACAGATAGATGGGAAGATATCCTATGTTCATGGATTGGAAGACTCAAAATTGTTAAAACTATTACATTCCCAATTCAATCTACATATTCAACATAATCCCTGTCAAAATACCCAAGTTATTTTTCATAGAACTAGAACAAATAATTTTAAAAACCGTATGGCAACAGAAATGGTTGCAAAAAGCTAAAACCATCTATATCAAAGCTGGACATATCTTGCTCCCTGATTTCAAACTATACTACAAAACTACGGTCACCAGAATTATGTGACACTTGCACAGAACAGATCTGTAGGTCAATGGAACGAAATGGAAAACCCAGCAATGAAACAACAGTTATATGGGCAATTATTGCATGATAAAAGAAGCAAGACTCTATAAAATGGGGAAAGACAGCATTTTCAATAAATGGGTTGAGAAACTGGAAAGCAATCATGCAAAAATTAAACTGGACTACTCTCTCATACCATGCACAAAAATACATGCATAATTATGTAAATCCTTAATGTAATACTTGATGCCATAAAACTTCTAGAATAAAACATAGACAGTAATATCTTTGACATTTTGCTCTTATATATGTGTATTATTTTGGATTCTTTATCTGAGGAGACAAGGGAAACAAATATAAACATAATCAAATGGACTACAGCCAACAAAAAAGTTTTGCAAAATGAAGGAAAATATCAAGAAAATGAAAAGGACACCTCCTGAGTAGGATAAGGTATTACAAATGACATTTCAATTAAGGCATTAGTATCCAGTATATGCAAAGAATCATAAAACTCAACATAAAAAAACAATTAAAAATGGGAAGAGGCTCCAAACAGATATTATTTTTTCTATGAAAGACATACAGATGGTCAATATGTACATGAAAGATACTTAACATTGTTAATCATCAAGGAATTACAAATCAAAACCACAATTATATACTTGTCAGAATGGCTATTATCAAAAAGAAAACAAATGAAAATTTTTGTTGAGGATGTGGAGAAAGAAAGAAAACTCTTTTTTTTTTTTTTTTTTTTTGTCTTTTTGCTATTTCTTGGGCCGCTCCCGCGGCACATGGAGGTTCCCAGGCTAGGTGTCCAATCGGAGCTGTAGCCACCGGCCTACGCCAGAGCCACAGCAACACGGGATCCGAGCCGCATCTGCAACCTACACCACAGCTCACGGCAACGCCGGATCCCTAACCCACTGAGCAAGGGCAGGGACTGAACCCGCAACCTCATGGTTCCTAGTCGGATTCGTCAACCACTGCGCCACGACGGGAACTCCAGAAAACTCTTGAAGTGTTGATGGGAAGGTAAATTGGTGCAGCCTCTATGGAAAACAATATAAAAATTCCTCAAATATTAAAAATAGGAATACTGTATGTCTCGGCAATTCCACTCCTTGGTATTTATCCAAAGAAACACCAAAAAAATACTAAATTAAAAATATCTGTGCATCCCTATGTTCATTGCAATATTATTTACAACAGCCAAGATATGTAAGCAACATAAGTGGTCATCAGTATAAGAATGGATAAAGATTTTGTGTGTATACTTATTTATGGTGGGATATTAGTCATAGAAAGAATACCGCCTTGCCATTTATGGCAACATAGGTAGACCTAGAGAGTATGAAGTTAAGTGAAATAAGTCAAGGAATGACAAATATTCTATGACACCTTTTATATGTGGAATCTAGAAAAACAAAACAAATGAACAAACAACATAACAGAAACCACGTCGTAGATACAGTGTAATAGCAAGTGGTTTTGAGAGGGGAGGAGACAGTAGAGAGAAAAGAAATAAGTGAGAGAAATTAAGAGGTATGTATTTCTGGTTGCAAAATCAATGTCACAGATATGAAATATATAATGTGGGGAATGTCTCTTAAAAGTATATAATATCTTTTTATGATTATATATTTTAACTAGACTAATCTTGGTGATCAGTTTGAATGTATAGAAATATCAAATTACTGCATTGTATAACAGGAACTAACATAGTATTGCAAGTCAATTATACTTCAGAAACAAACTAACAAACTAATAGAAAATGAAATCAAATTTATGGTTACCAGAGTGGGAGGAGGAATTGAATGAAGATAGTTAAAATGTACAAACTTCCAGTTATACGACAGGTAAGTACTAAGAATGTAATCAACTACATGATAAATATAATTCACACTGCTACATATTATATATTAAAGTTATTAATAGAGCAAATCCTAAAAATTCTAATCACAAGAAAAATTACTTTTTCTATTTTTAAAATTTTGTATCTATATGAGATGATAGATGCTCATTAAATTTACTGTAAAAATCACTTCAGCATGCATGTAAATTAAATCATTATGTTGTATACCTTAAATTTATACAGTACTTTATGTCAATTATATGTCACTAAAACTGAAAAAAAAATTAATCCTTTACTGGCCAGTTATTTCCTGCCTTTAGGGACAAAGAATCAATGGAATAAATAAAAAAAAAATTCTTAGTCTAAGCCTCTTTGTTATATCATCAAAATATTAACATTTGGTATTTCTTTTCCCTTAAAGGCTCAGTCATCATCAGCTTTATAGATAAGGGCACTTTTAAGCATAAAATTGACCTCATTTGCATAAAACAGTGGAATTATCCTATTTCTTCCTGATTTAAATCCTGGTTCCTGATTCTCCTCCTTATTGATAAATGTCCTTACTAATAAATACCCTTTATGGCATTTTATCCCAGAATATGACACATTCATTTGCATTAAAAACCAGTTCAGGCAGATATCCTTTCTCCTCAGTTATTTTCTTAGTGGTGTTTGGGAACAGAAATAGCAGCTTCTTCTGTTATCTTCACATTTTTAGAGCCAAATTATTTCTAAAATTATCAAGCCAATATTTTCTGGCACTAAATTCTCTGGGCTTAAATCTATCACCTTCTTTTTGCTTTATGTTTTCATTAATAAGTTCATTTAAAAAAATCATATTAGTTTGTAGATATGTTTTTCATAGAGCTATCCTGAACACAAATAAAAACTACATTTTCAAGATGAGGCAAAAGGTATTTTGCAAGAAGTGTGAGGTTTTCATACCTGCTGGCATAGCTGCAGTGATGGCTTCTCAAGTTTCCATTTCTTTATTTGCAATGATCCTTATTCTGGATTCATTTATTTTGAAATAGTGGGTAACAACTGCTGGAGACCTCAATATACTGTATGTATCTAGAAATTCAATTTTTTCTTATATAATGTCTTATCTCTACTTCTTGGGAACACTTCCTGCATCATTAGTGTACCTCATCTGATGGCGTTACCTCAAGGTTGAGGAATTGCACTGAATATGATAAAAAATTATATGAGAAAGATTAAGATCATTTTTACTGTGACAACTAATTTACTAGAGGGATGAACTGCTCAGGGGAAATGAAAAAATCACATTTTTTTAAGCAAATATCCACAACACAAGCTCACAGCAATAGTAATAGGAGGTGGCTACAAAACTATTACAGTAGTACAGTATTCACTATAGTTATATTCATACTGTAATAATACTGAACCTTGTTTTTATATCTACCTTGTTTCTATTTTTTTTGATGGCACATGACACAGGGTATGGTCTGTGTTTGTGTGCATAAGTCTTCATGATTTTAATTTTTATAATAGATGTGTGCATATTTTGAGATAGTAAATAATAAAATATAATACATTTATTTTTATTCAGTCATGACATATTTTTCTAATATTTTCAGTATTTCTAAGCTAAGTGGTTCATCTGTAATTTTTTCTCAAACTGTTGTAAATTGCCAAAAATTTTTGCAATATATTTATTGAAAAAATCTACATATAAATGGACCTACACAGTTCAATCATATTGGTCAAGTGCCAACCTTATATGACAGCATGAAAAAAATAGTAATTATGCAGTTATAATGAGAAATACAAAATGGCTTAAATATAAGGAAAGGCTTTCCCAAAATTTATCGGACCGTCCTAGAAAAAAATGTGAAAAAAATCAAGAAATGTTTTGGTTAATCTCCCTCCTATCTCCCTTTATCAGATAATAGAAAGAGAATGGACATAAATGTGACTCATGATTTATAAGCAGTATTTCAGACACTTGATCACTCTCTCCTGCTTGAAATAATTTCTTTTTTTACCTGATTTTTTTGTTGTTGTTTTTACTTTGGATCTTCCAACTCTTCTTCTTTTCTATTATTTTATTTTCATTTTAGTTCCTTGGGTTCGTTTTTGTTTTGTTTTGTTTTTTCCTTTGGTTCTTTATGTTACCAGTTCTCAGACTTTTTTTTTTCTGTTTTATTGAACTAAACTTGGGTTCACTTGCCCATGTACAGTAAGTGAAGTCTATTGACACTGGCTTGTGAAAAAGGAAAATGCAGCATTTATTTCAGGGCGCTAAGCAACAGCCCAGGGCATATAGTTCCCCGAACACCTGAAATCCCCAATGAGTTTCAGGAAAACATTTTTACAGGCAAGGTGAGGAACGGGGGGTCCCAGGGTATGTAAGCATCTCATGCAAAGTTCTCTGATTTCTTGATGATTAGGTAACTGTGGTGTCACAGGAGCTGGAATGATCAATCCTCATGTGCTAATAGTTCTGGGAGCTTCATGCTCATGGTCATCAAGTAATTAATTTCTTCAATTTGCTGGTGAGTTTAGCATTTGTAAAATAACTCAGGAAATGTACATCAGATTATATTTTCTAGGTGTTGCAGAGAGGAACTAAAGCAAAAGATATGGGAGAGGGGTCTCTTCTGGGAAGGCTCCATGAAATCCTGCCTGGTTACAACTGCACTCAATGATTAGGTGGTCTCATTCAGTTTTATGACTTTATTTTTAATTTTTTTTTAATTTTAAGGGTCAAACCCAAGTCATATGGAATTTTCCAGGCTAGGAGGCTAATTGAAGCTGTAGCTGCCAGCCTATGCCAGAGCCACAGCAATGCCCTGTGTGAGCCGCCACATCTGTGACATATATCACAGCTTGTGTCATATCCTTAAGCCACTGGGTGGGGCCATGGATTAAATTTGTAACCTTATGGATACTATTCAGGTTTATTACCACTGAGTCTCAACAAGAACTCCTGTTTCATGACTTTATTTAGCATCACTATGCTTAAGATTCCCAAATTTATTTCTCTAGCTGAGACCATTCCCTTAAATGAGAGAGAAGACCCCGATAAGAAAGATGAGTGGATTTTTAGAAGTTAGGTTGCATATCATGAAGTTGATGCTGTTTGAACTAGTTTTAAGTGATGGAGTAGTTTTTAGACAGAGAAGGAGGTGAGCACATTATGGGGAGTGGTTAAAAATGTCTATGACCTGTACAATTGACCAAGAAGTAAAATAGTTAATTATAAATGTAGAATTAATTTTGGGGAGCATATAAAAAAAGCTTAGAAAATTTTATTAGGATTATTTTATGGGTAAAATTAAACTCCAGATGAAATTTTATTTTATGTATAGCTGTTCTCCCTACTTCCTAGAAACTACAAATTTAAAGAAACCAGTTGTAATACTCCTACTTTGGTAGAGTTAGTTCAGAAGATTCTAAGGAGAAGTTGGAAACTAATAAAAATATGAGGGTTAAAACATATTTTTCTGAAAATTTTAAGTTAAAACCAAGTATGTTTCTGGGGAGGGAGAGTTCCCTTAAACTATAATATTTCCCCTAATATTTGGATAGGAGTACTCAATAATCAGCTATTACTTTGGAGGAAAAAATATGGTTAACAATATAGAGCCTTTATAAAAATTTTACCCAAGAAGGCAGAAAGAATAGTTGAACTATTCAATAAAAGCTGACATTAATAAGTCAATTTTATATGTCTATTAATAAAAATAAATTTATTTGGGGTATAAGTATATTTATTTAGCAAAAAGGTCAATCTGCAGTGCAGAGAAGTTAAAGAAAAAAACCTTCAATGAGAAATGGTGTTTTGCTTAGCATCACTAGGGATTCAACATGAATTTAAGGAATTCAGGTAATCTATACATTCCTTATTGTTCTCATTTGTAAGATGTAGATCATACTTTCCCTATGTCACTGACTTAACGATCTATAGAATAAAATATATACTGAACATGGAAACATTTTCAGGTATAAAAATCAGAAAATAAATGGAAGGTGTTATTTTGGTTATAAGTATAATTATTATAAATAACATCACATAAGAGTATACTAGGATAGCCTGGAAAATACAAGCAACAGGGAATTGAACCTAGTTACCATTGAGATGATTAATGCAAATGCTAAGAAGTAAATTAAAATTTCTAAATTATATTTCAATTTTTTCTCCCTTTAAATTCTTTTTTTTATCATTTTGACTATCTCTTAAAGTGATAAACAGAACTGTGTTTTAATGGAAAATGTAAAATATTTCAATATTATGGCTTATAAACCCAATAAAATATGGATTTATTTCTAGTCTATTATTTTTTTCAGGCTGCATTTGACAACTCTTTCTCTTTAAATCTTAAAGAAAATACAAAAAAACTATTTATTTATTGTCTTTTTAGGGCCACACCCACAGCATATTGAGTTTCCCAGGTTAGGGGTTGAATCAGAGCTGTATCCACGTGCCTACACCACAGCCACAGTGATGGAGGTTCTGAGCCACATCTGTAAACTACAACAGAGCTCAGGGCAATGCCAGATCCTTAACCCACTAAGCAAGGCCAGGGATAAAACCTGCATCTTCATGGATGTTAGTCAGATTCGTTTCCTCTGAGCCATGTTGGGAACTCCAAGAAAACAAAAATAAAAGGTAAAAATCAAACATGTTCAATAGTAAAACTCTCACATGCAAAAATATATGAGATGAGGCAATGGCGATCCTCCCAATAAGAATTTGATGACTAATAAAGTTTTCCCGATTATGTTCTCTTCGTCAAACTGCAGTTCCCCAAGCAAAAAATACAGTGAGTAAAGCATATACTCACAAGTTAGGACTGATATTTAACAATTTATGTCAAATGCTCCACACAGTCTCCTAAATTATCTGACAATTGATCTGTTTATTTCCTTCTTATCTCAGGGGTACTGCAATTTTTATATTAGCTACTAAGTTCACAGCTTGTGTAAATACAATGAGGAACTTATACAGCTTTCTCATCACTGAGATAGTTTAGGTAGTGACAAAATAAGTGGTTTTCTCAAGATGTTGAGATTACTGAACAATAGATTTGCTTTTGTTTTCTCTTTATTTTAAACACCTAAAATCAAGCATCCCTTTCATTAGCATATGTTGTTCTCATCTTCATACTTAAATATTTTGTATTTATCTTTGCTTAGGTGTTTGGAATACATTGCCATCAAATATCAATTAAATCATGTTCTACATGTCTTTTACAAAATAATCTCTTCTCCTTTACATTTTATTATAAATTCTGCTCCCTACCAGAGTGTCAATCTTCATAAATAATACTTTTTTTAAAGAGAACAAAACAGTGCTTTTAGAAATTAATTTATAATATATACATCTATGCATTTCCAAAACTTATGTAAAGAATTTTGATAGAGTAATTAAATAGTTGAGAGCTAAAATGATTCAACAGAACAAAGGGATACATTAAAGATCATAGTGAGTAACTTGTCAATTTATGACTCTGTGCTTGATCCTAAATAGTTGGTGGCTCAGAGTGATTAAGAGATCAGAAATAGAAAGCAAACACTAGGAAAATTCCTGTTAGAAGAGATTTTTACAAAGCACTCCTGGAATTAAGAGGAAATAAATAATTACTCTCTGAAAATGCAAAAAGATAATTTGCTATGTTTCTTTGCACTGCTGTTGACCATGGAAAAAATATTTTAGACAGAGTAGTGGCATTAGTGGTCTAAGATGACTGGTCTAAGACTGGTGAATTTAGACTGGTCCAGGCCATGGGATTCTCCAAAACCTGTTCAGAGAACTTAAAACATGAAAATTATTTGTATAATAAGAATAAAATAGTATTCTCATTCTTTAACTGTTGACATCTTCATTGATGGTACAAAATTATGATAGATAAAACTGCTAGTGCCTTAGAATAAATAAATGTGGTGGTACAAATTCTTCTAGTAATTTGTGTTTGACCACTACACACTTATGATAAAAATGTGCTAAAATATGCCAATTTTATTTAAGAATCTCTCTCTTTCTTCCTTTTTTTTTTTTTTTTTTTTTTTTGGTTTTTAGGGCCAAACCTATGATATATGGAAGTTCCCAGGCTAGGGGTTAAATGGGAGCTGCGGCTGCTGGCCTACACCACAGCCACAGGAACATAGGATCTAACCCACATCTGCAGCCTTCCCCAGAGCTCATGGTGATGCCAATCCTTAACTCATTGAGTCAGGCCAGGGATTGAACCACATTCTCGTGGATATTAGAGGGGTTCATTAATGCTGAGCCACAATCAGGACTCCTATTTAAGAATCTCTTTGAGGTATCAGTAGAAATTTTTATTTTTATTAAATCTCTTCCCCATGAGTACATATCTGCTTAATATTCTGTATGATAAAATTATAAGTTTGAATAAATTAACTCTGTCCATACTGATATTAGATGGTTATCTCCAGGAAAAGCATTTATACAAATGAATGTCAGGCTAAGTTAGCTATTTTGTTCATAGAAGACCATTTAAAAAATCATCATAATAACTGATGAAATATGGTTATTCAGACTTAGGTATTAGGTAGGTATTTTCTCAAGAATAAGCTTTTTATGTCAAGGAAAACAAATGACAGTGTTATCAAATTTTCAAACAAAAATTAGAAATTTGGAAAACATGTATGACCCCCTGTGGAGTTGAACAGCTTTCCAGTATATAAAGTCTTTTCTGATGAAATCAGATGTAATATTAATCAATCAGACTTGCTGATATTGTATAGTAAAATGTGTCAATATTTAGAAATTTAGCTTGAGTCAGGAAAGAAATATTTTTCAAATAATTCATGGATTAAAAACTCATTCAAAACTTAAGGTGTCTGAAGTGGAGAAGCAGGAAGATTGGTAGTACAATTCTGAATCTGAAGGCCTGAGATCCAGGGGAGTCTATTGTCAATCTATTTATAAATTTCATGACCTCTTGAGTCTCACTGCTATCTAAAATTCTATGATGGCCTTGTATCATAATAAGGACTGTTTGAACTATCAAGAAAATAAGGTTGAAACAACCAACACCACAACTCACAGCAATGACAGATCCTTAACCCACTGAGCGAGGTGAGGGATCAAACCTTCATCCTCATGGATTTGAGTCAGGTTCATTAACCACTGAGACATGAGGACAACTCCTGTATCTCAATTTTTAAATGCCTTAATTAAATAATAGTACATATAAAATGAAGGTATCCAATTTTTTTTCTTAAGCAAATTATTGTCAGAAAAAAGCCTCCTTTTATTTTATTAATATTTTCTTCTCTTTATTTTGAAGAATAAACTCAGATCCTTTGTGTACTAGAAAGTTGAATCTTACAGTAATGAAAAAAATCAGGCAATTTTCAAACTAAAAGTCCTAACTTTGTGAGGTAATTCTCAGTACATTGAGTTTTCTTCCCATTTCTGGGACAGTATCCCTGTCATTGAATTTTTTACTCCCATACTCCAGAGTTTTGAACTGTAATTTCTTTTTTATCTCTTTAATCATCTCCAGATAATAGTTCCATTGATCTACTTCTGAAATGATTTACTTTCATCCACAGTACATTAAATTTTTAAAAAGTATTTTTATTGATTATCCAAGGGCAAAGTGAATATAGATTTGGGAACCCTGTGTTCTCATTTTAGTGGTATTGTCTTGGGGAAGTTATGTGGGCAAATGCATTCTTAAGTGTTAATTATTATTCCTTAAAATTCTAAAGTGTTTGAAGAATGCAGAATATGCTAGATACATTACCATGATTTTTACCTGTTATTATTTAATTAATTATCCAATTCTATAATTAAAGATATAGATAGAATCCATTTTATAAGTGAGATTGCTGAAGCTCAAGAAAGGTAATTTCCATGTATAATAAAATATGAAACTATCCCTTACAAAAGGAATAACTTTATGGTTTATTCCTTTAATATCATACAAAATTTGAAGCACTCTTTCAATTACCTTACTTTATACAATAAAATGACATGTGAAGGAGACAATATAGCTTGAAACAACCATATAAATATAAATATATATATTTATATACTGTTATAAAAACAAAGGACAATACAAAATGATCATGGGATCAATTCCAGAAGATATAACAATTGTAAGTATATATGCACCAACAGAGGTATATGTATATGGCAAATATTAACAGATGTGAAAGGAGAAATTGACAGTAACACAATAATAATAGGGGACTTTAATGCTCCATTTACATCAATGGACAGATCTTCTAGAGAGAAAATCAAAATAAAAACACTGTTCCTAAATGACACATTAGACCAAATGGACTTAATACATATAGAACATTCCATTAGAAAACATCATATTACACATTATATTTAAGTGCTCATAGAATATTAACGAGGATAGATATAGATAAAAACAGTAGGCCACAAAGCAAGCCTCAGTAAATTTAAGAAAATTGAAATCATATCAGGCATCTTTTTCAATCATAGAACTATGATATTACAAAATAAACGACAAGGAAATAAATGCGAAAATCACAAACACATGTAAGATAAACAATATGCACTAAAAAAGCAATGAATCACTGAAGAATATGAAGAGGAAATAAAAAGAATACTGAGAGACAAATGAAAATGAAACATGACAATCCAAAATGTATGGGACACACAAAAAAATCAGTTCTAAAAAGTTAGCTTATAGCAATACAAACTTACCTTGGGAAACAAGAAAATATCAAATAAAAACCTAAACTTACGCCAAGAATCAACACAACGCAGAGAGTAGAAAGAAAGATATCATAAAAATATCAGAAATACATAAAATAGAAACTAAAAAGAAAAAAAAGCAACAGGAAAGATCAAAGAAACTAAAACTGGCTCTTTGAAAAGATAAATAAAATTGATAGAATATTAGGAAGACTCATCAAGAAGAAAAAGAGAGGGCCCAAATAAATAAAATCTGAAATAAAAAAGAAGAAAGAACAAACACCACAGATATGCAAAGAATCATAAGAGACTACCATGAGCAGCTATGCACCAATAAAATGAACAATCTAGAAGAAATTGGTAAGTTCTTAGAAAGATGCAATCTCCCAGGTCTGATCTAGGAAGAAATAGAAGGTATGAACAAACCAATTACCATTAATAAAATTTAATCAGTAATTTAAAAACTCTAACAACAAAAATATAAGTTCAGGATGAGATGGTATCAAAGAAGAGTTAATGTCTCTCCATCTGAAAATAGTCCAAAAAATTGCAGAGGAAGGAATATTTGTGAGCATTCAAAATGGGGAAGGAAATTACAGACCAATATAATTAGTGAATATGGATGCAAATATCCTTAACCAAATACTAGCAAACATAATTCAACAATATATTAATATGATTATACGCATCAATTAAGTGGAATTTATCCAAGAGATGTTGGAATTTTCCATATGCACAAATCGATCATGTGATAAGCAGTAAATTTAAAGCTGAAGAATAAAAGCCATATGATCATTTCAATAGAAGCAGAAAAAACTTTTGAAAAATTCAACATTGATTTATGATAAAAATTCACTAGAAAGTGGGCATAGAAAGAATAAACCTTAATATAATAAAATTTGTATATGATAAAACAACAGCTACCATCATATTGAATCATGAAAAGTTGAAAGCATTCCCTCTAAGATAAGGAACAATATAAGGATTCTCAGTCTAACCACTTTTATTCAACATAGTTTTTTTTTTTTTCCTTTTTTTTTTCTTTTTGGTCTTTTTTAGGGCCACAATCACAGCATGTGGAGGTTCCCAGGTTAGAGGTGAATCCGAGCTGCAACTCCCAGCCTACCCCACAGCCACAGCAATGTAGGATCCAAGCCACATCTGCAATCCACACCAAAACTCAGGGCAATGCTGGATCCTTAACCCACTGAGCAAGGCCAGGGATTGAACCTGTGTCCTCATGGATACTAGTCAGGTTCATTAACCACAGTGCCACAATGGCAACTCCTCAAAATAGTTTTTAAAGCCCTAGTTAGAGCAATTAGATGAGAAAAAAGAAATAAAAGGAATCAAAATTGAAAGAAAGTATTAAAATTCTCAGTTTCCAGAGGACATGATTCTATACACAGAAAATCCTATAGACTACCAAAATCTGCTAGGTCCAATCAATGAGTTTTCTAATTCTGTAGGATATAAAATGAGTATACAGAAATATGATGCCTTTCTATACGCTAACAATGAACAAGCAGAAACAGAAGTTAAAGAAATAATCCCATTTACCAATGATCAAAAGTAATATACCTAGAAATAAAACTACCTATGGAGACAAAATACTTTAATCTAAAAATTCAAGATATTGATGAAAGAAAATGAAGATGACAAAAATGGATTTATCATGTTCTTTGAGAGTATTTATACCGTAAAAATTACCATATTACACAAGACACTCTACAAATTCAGTGCAATCTCTATCAAATTAACAATGGCATTTTTTTTTCACAGAAGAGGAACAAAATTATTTTCATTTGTAAAAGACCCTGTATATTCAAGACAATTTTTACAAAGAAAAATGAGAATGGAGAAATCATGATCCCTGATTTCAGACAATACTACAAAGCTACAGCAGTCAAAACAAATGGCTCTGGGGAAAAATAAAACAGAAATATATATCAATGGAATAGGATGTGAAATGCAGAAATTAATCCACATACCTATGGTCACTCAACCTCTGACAACAGGTGTAAGTAAATACAACGATTTTAAAGGTTGCTTCAATAAGTGGTGCTGGGAATACTGGATAGCTACATATAAAAGAATGAAAAAAGAAAATTCTCTGACTTCATATACAAAAATAGAATCAAAATGGATTAAGGACATAAATATAAGACTAGATACTATAAAATTCCTAGCAGAAAACTTGCCAAAGCTCTATGATGTGAATTGACAGAATATTTTATTTCCCCAGTACATTATTTATTTTTAACTACTGTACAGCATAGCTACCCAGTTACTCATACCTGTATACATTCTTTTTACCATATTACCATGTTTCATCATAAATGACTACACATAGTTCCCAGTGCTACACAGCAGGATCTCATTGCTAATCCATTCCAAAGAAAATTGTCTGCATCTATTAACCCCAAGTCCCAATCAATCACACACTCGCCCACTCCCCCTTGGCAAACACAATTCTATTCTCCAAGTCCATGATTTTATTTTCTGTGGAAAGTTTCATTTGTGCCATATGTTAGATTCCAAATATGTGATATAATATGGTATTTGTCTTTCTCTTTCTGACTTACTTCAGTTAGTTTGAGAGTCTCTAGTTCCATCCATGTTGCTGCAAATGGCATTATTTGTCCTTTTTTATGGCAGAGTAGTATTCCATTATGTATATATACCACAACATCCTAGTCCAATATTTTGTCAATGGATATTTGGGTTGTTTCCATGTCTTGGCTATTCTGAATAATGCTGCAATGACCATGCGGGTGAATGTGTTTCTTTTAAGGAAAGTTTTATCTGGATATATGCCCAAGAGTAGGACTGCTGGGTCATACAGTAGTCTATGTATAATTTTCTAAGGTACCTCCATACTTATCTCCATAGTGATTGTACCAGCTCACATTCCCAAGAACTGGGCAGGAGGGTTCCCTTTTATCCACACATCCTCCAGCACTAGTTATTTGTGGATTTATTAATGACAGCCATTCTGACTGGTTTGAGGTGGTACCTCATAGTAGTTTAGACTTGCATTTCTTCAATAATCATTGATGTTGAGCATTTTTTCATGTGATTGTTGGTTATGTGTATATCTTCTTTGGAGAAATGTCTATTAAGGTCTTTTGTCCATTTTTCAATTGGATTGTTGGCTTTTTTGATATTGAGTTGTGTAAGTTGTGTGTATATTTTTGAGATTAAGTGCTTGTCAGTTGCATCATTTGAAACTATCTTTTCCTATTCTATAAGTTGTCTTTTTGTTTTCTTTTTGGTTTCCTTTGCTATGCAAAATCTTGTCAGTTTGATTAGGTCCCATTGGTATATTTTTGCTTTTATTTCTGTTGCCTTGGGCGCCTGATCTGAGGAAACATTTTGTACAGTTCATGTCAGAGAATGTTTTGCCTATGTTCTCTTCCAGGAGTTTGATGGTGTCTTGTCTAATGTTTAAGTCTTTAAGCCATTTTGAGTTTATTTTGGTGCATGGTGTGTTCCAGTTTCATTGATTTGCATGCAGCTGTCCAGGTTTCCCAGCAATCCTTGCTGAAAGGCTTTATTTTACCCATTTTATGTTGTCGCCTCCTTTGTCAAAGATTAATTGACAATTAGGTGTCTGGGTTTATTTCTGTGTTCTCTGTTCTCTTCCATTGGTCTGTATGTCTGTTCCAATACTAGTACCACACTGTCTTGATGACTTCAGTCTCTGTAATATTGCTTGATGTTTGGGAGAGTTATGCCTCCTGCTTGTTTTTTTTTCCTCAGAATTACTTTGGCAATTCTGGGTTTTTTATGGTTCCATATAAACTTTTGGATAGTTTGTTCTAGTTCTGTTGAAAAATGTCATGGGTAATTTGATAGGGATTTCATTGAATCTGTAGATTGCTTTGGGTAGTATGGCCATTTTTACAATATTAATTTTTCCAACACAGGAGCATGGAATGACTTTCCATTTATTTGAATCCTCTTTAATTTCCTTGATTAATGTTTTTTAGTTCTCAGCATATGTCTTTTTACCTCCTTGGTCAGGGGTATTCCCAGGTATTTGATTTTTTGGGGTGCAATTTTAAAAGGTATCATATTTTTGCATTCCTTTTCTAATATTTCGTTGCTGGTATACAGAAATGCAACTGACTTCTGAATGTTAACCTTATATCCTGCTACTTTGCTGAATTTGTTGATCAGTCCAAGAGTCCTTAGGGTTTTATATATATAGTATCATATCATCTGCATACAGTGACAGTTTTAACACTTCTCTTCCTCTTTGGATGCCTTTTATTTCTTTTGTTTGTCTGATTGCTGTGGCTAGGACTTCCAATACTATGTTGCATAAAAGTGGTGAGAGTGGGCATCTGACTTGTTCCAGATTTTAGTGGGAAGGCTTTCAGTTTTTCCCATTTGAGTATTATATTTGCTGTGGGTTTATCATAAATGGCTTTGATTATGTTCAGGAAGGCTCCCTCTGTACCCTCTTTGGAGAGGGTCTTGATCATAAATGTATTTTGGACTTTGTCAAATGCTTTTCCTGCATCTATTGAGATGATCATATGATTTTTGACTTTTCTTTTGTTAATGTGGTATATGACCTTGATTGATTTGTGTATGTTGAACAATCTGTGTACCTGGCATAAATCCAAACTGATTGTATTTTATGAATCACCTTAAATGTCAATGGATTAGTGTTCCAATCAAAAGGTACAGAGTGGCAGATTGGATAAAAAAAGCAAAAATCTTCAATCTGCTGTCTCCTGGAATCTCACCTTAGGGCAAAGGACACTTACAGATTGAAAGTGGGGGGTGGGAAAAGATATGGACAAGACAGGAGAACAGGAGTTGCAATACTCATATCAAACAAAATAGACTATAAAACAAGGCCATAAGAAAGACCAAGAAGAACACTGTTTAATGGTTAAAGGATCCATTCAATAAGATGACATTACAATCATCAATATATATGTCCCTAATATAGGAGCACCCAGATACCTACAACAAATATTAATGGACATAAAAGGAGAAATTGATGGGAATACAATCATGGTAGGAGACTTTAACACCTCACTCACATCAATGTACAGATTCTCTTGACACAAAATCAATAAGGCAACAGAGATCCTAAATGACACAATAGAAAAGTTAGACTTAATTGATATTTTCAGGACATTGCATCCAAAAAAGTCAGAATGTACATTCTTTTCAACTACACATGGAATATTCTCAAGAATTGATCACATACTTGGGCACAAACTTAACTTCAACAAATTTAAGAGTATAGAAATTATTTCAAGTATCTTCTCTGACCACAATGGCATGAAACTAGAAATCAACCACAGGAAAAGAAATGAGAAAAAACTGAATACATGGAAACTAAACAACATGCTACTAAAAAACCAATGGGTCAATGAGGAAATCAAGAAGAAAATTTAAAAATACCTGAAGACAAATGATAATGAAGACACAACCACTCAAAATGTATGGCAAGCCACAAAAGCTGTGCTCAGAGGGATATTCATAGCAATACAGTCCTTCCTTAAAAAAGAAGAAAAATCTCAAATTAACAACTTAACCTGCCATCTAAAAGAATTAGAAAAAGAAGAACTAAAAAAAAAAAAAACTAAAGTCAGCAGAAGGAAGGAAATCATAAAGATCAAAGAGGAAATCAATAAAGTAGAGATTAAAAAAACAATTGAAGAAATCAATTGTTCTTTGAAAAGGTAAACAAAATTGGCAAACCTCTGCCTAGACTCACCAAGAATAGAAGAGACAAAACCCAAATAATCAAAATAAAAAATAAAAAAGAAGTCACAACTGATACTACAGAAATACTAAAAACCACGGGCGAATACTATGAACAATTTTATGCCAACAAATTTAACAACCTAGAAGAGATGTACAACTTTCTAGAGACTTACAACCTGCCAAAAATGAATTAAGAAGAAACAGATTAACTGAACAGTCCAATCACTACAAATGAAATTAAATATATCATAAAAACAATCCCTAAAAATGAAAGTCCAGGACCAGATGGCTTCATAGGTAAATTCTACAAAACATACAAATAAGAACTTATACACATCCTCCTTAAACTCTTTCAAAAGGTTGAAGAAGGAACACTCCCAAAGACATTCTATGATGCCACCATCACCCTAATTCCAAAACCCAAAAAGAAAAATATAGGCCAATATCTTTGATGAATGTAGACACAAAAATTCTCAACAAAATTTTAGCCAATTGAATCCAACAACAGATTTGTAAAAAAAGATCTGACACAGTTTTTTGGACCCATATCCTAGAGTGATGGAAACAAGAGCAAAATTTTAAAAACTGGACCTAAATTTTCTTATAGACTTTTGAATAGCATCAGAAAAAATAAAAGTTAAGTACAGCCTATGAATTTGGAGAAAATATTTGCAAATGATGTGACTGACTGGTGATTAATTTCCAAAATATATAATCAGTTCATATAAGCCAATTAAAAAAAATGAGTTCTCACTGTGGTGCACAGGTTAAGAATCTGACTGAAGCTGCTTAAGTAACTGTGGAAGCATGGGTTCAATCACCAGCCCAGCATAGTAAGTTAAAGGATCTGTTTGTGTATTGTTCACCTATAATTGTAGGTTTCAGCTGAGGCTCAGATTCAATCCTTGTCCCTGGAACTTCCATACCCTGCAAGTGCAGCCATTAGGGGAAAAAAAAGTAGAAAATTTAATGCAAGAAAAAAAAAATGTGCCAAAGACCTAAACAGACATTTCTCCAAGAAGACATATAGTTGACCAACAAACACATGAAGAGACGCTCAACATTACTAATTATTAGAGAAATGCAAATCAAAACTTCAATGAGCTATCATCACACACCTGTCAGAATGTCCATCATCAAAATATCTACAAATAATAAATGTTGGAAAGGATGTGGAGATAAGGGACCCCTCCTATACTGCTGGGAGTGTATTGTTCAAGCCAATATGGAGAAGAGCATGGTTTCTTAGAAAAAGCTAAATATAGATTTAGTATATGATCTAGCAATCCTATGCCTGAGTATATATCTAGAAAAGATGAAAACCCTAATTTGAAAAAATACATGCACCCCAGTGTCAATAGCAGCACTATTTATAATACCTAAGACATGGAAGCCACCTAAATATCCTTTGACAGATGAATAGATAAGGAGATGTGGAGCATGTATACAATGGTATTAGCCATAAAAAATAATGAAATAATGCCATGTTCAGCAACATATGTAGACATAGATATTATGTAAGTGAAGTCAGAAAAAAGACAAATACCATATAATATCAGTTACATGTGGAATCTAAAATATAACAAAAATTAACTTATTTACACAGAAGAGACAGACTCATAGACATAGAAAACAAAGTTATGGTTACCAAAGGGGAAATGTGGGAGGGATAAATTGGGAAATGGGAATTAGTAAACACACACTACTACATATAAAATAGATAAATGATAAAAAACAGACTGTATAGCACAGGGAACTATAGTCATTATCTTATAATAACTTTTAAAGGAAGTAAACTGAATATATATATAGAAAACATATTTAATGAATAATTAATAATAATTTTATTTAAAGAATAATTTCAAAATCTACAACTAAATTTAAAAATTAAATATTATAAGCAGGTACATAACTCAGTTTAAAATTCAAAACTAATTTTGGAAATCTTATTTGAAACTAAGGGAGTTTCTTATATTTGATTTATTACAGTTACATACTTAGTCATACATAGAGAATGTTAGAGAAGAGATTTAGCCATAGAACTGTTTGAATTTAAAGCACCGCCTATGTTCTATAAATCACATTGTTAAAATGTTGTGTAACTTCCTAAGAATACTAAGATAAGTCAAATCGTTGTCAAATGCTCATTTGCCTAACACACAATGAGGCCAAATAAACAGAAACATTGGAGTTTGTAGCAGAAAAAGTTTTACTGCAAGTTGTGAGAAAAGAGAACAGGAGCCTCATGCTCATAATTCCTGATTTCCTCAATGGATTTCAGGGAAGAGTTGCAAAGACAAAAATGGGTAAAAGCTATAGGGTGTGTTTCTTCTGATTAACTGTTGGTGAGGTAACAGAGTGGTGTCCACGATTCTCATGCTCATCCTCTATTTGTGTGGGGGCCTTAGTTCATACAAAACTGAAAGGTAAGAAAATAGTACTCTGCTTTTTTTTCTTTTTTAATTTTGTTGAAGTATAGTTAATTTACAACGTGGTGTTAGTTTAAGTTGAAAGCAGAGTGAATCAGCCATAATATATACACATCCACTCTTTTTTAGATTCTTTACTCATTACAGAATTGAGTAGAGTTCCCTGCACTATGCAGTAGGTCCTTATTATTGATGTATTCTATATATAGTAATGTGTATATGTCAATCTCAGATTCACAATTTATGCTGTCTGTCCACGTTTCCCCCTTGCCAACTCTAAGTTTGACTTTGAGATCTGTGATCCAAGCAAGTTTTTTAATTGGATGCCACACATAAGTGATATCATAAATTTGTTTTTCTCTGTCTGAATCATTTCATTTAGTATGACAATTTCTAGATCCATCCATGATGTTGCAATTTTTTATGTTAAAAAAACAAAAATAAGCAACTGGGACCTAATTAAACATAAAAGCTTTTGCACAGAAAAGCAAACTATAAGCAAAACAACAACCCATAGTTAAGGATCCAGCATTGTTGTGAGCCGTGGTGTAGGTTGCAGACACTCCTCAGATCCTGTTTTGCTGTGGCTGTGGCATGGGCTGGCAGCTGCAGCTCTCTTTTGACGCATCGCCTGGGAAATTCCATATGTCGTGTGCATCCCTAAAAAGCAAAAAGAAAAAGAAAAAGACAACCAACAGAATGGTAGAAAATATTTGCAAAAGAAGTGACTGACAAGGGATTAATCTCCTGAATATACAAACAGCACATGCAGCTGAATTAAAAAAAAAATTAAAAAATGGCAGAAGACTTAATAAACATTTCTCTGAGAAGACAGACAGATTGCCCAAAATAACATGAAAATATGTTCAACATCACTAATTATTAGAGAAATTCAAATAAAAACTATAATGAAGTATCACCTCACAACTGTCAGAAAGGCCATTATCAAAAAGACTACAACATTAAATGCTGGAGAGAGTGTGGAGAAAAGGCAACTCTCCTATACTGTTGTATGTGGGAATGTTATCTGGTAAAACCACTATGGATAACAGTATGGAGATTCCTTAAAAAACTAAAAATAGTTACCATATGATCCAGCAATTTTAGTCCTGGGCATATATCCAGAGAAAACCATAATTTGAAAATATACATGCACCCCAATATTCATAGCAACACTATTTAAAATAACAGAGACAGGTAAGAAACTTAAATGTCCATTGACAAAGGAATGAATAAAGATGTGGTACATATACACAAAGGACTTTACTCTATCTCTACATTTCTGTTTCCTCACTGCTTCGTGTTTGTTTCTGCAGTCCTTCATTTCCATAATTAGTAGCTATTTGTAACTCAGGGAAGGACTAGGAGTCTGAATCCTTTTTCCTACAAACAAAATATTGGGAACATGGAGGAAGGTCCCAGAGGGTACTAACTGTTCAGTTTCAAAAGGAGATTTAGTGGCTACTGAACTATTAGAGAAAGTCTTAATGATAGTATAAGAACTCAGTATTGAAGGATAGTCAGTATTTTTACTAACAGAAAAAGCGTTCTAGTCACAGTATCAAATATCAAGTCATTTTATTCCCAAAAATTTCTGTTTTGGTGCACTACTATAGTGCAATACTATTGTAATATTGTTGTTACTAAAATGCCTTAAATTTACTGATAGTTAACAGTCAAACACCACACAAAGCATATGAGAAAATGGTCCCATTCAAGTCATATGAAAATCTTGAGAATTACTATCGCTCTCATTCTAAGAAAGAGAAAGTTGAAGCTAAGGGGGGAATTAAGTAATTTGCCTGATAGCATAAAGAGAACAGCAGAACAGTGGTACAAACCCAAGTATATCTGCTTCTACTGCTTGAGTTGATAAATTGTTGCACCCTATTGCCTTAGTCTTTTATTCCATTTTCAGGTCGAAAAAGTCTTGAGAGAGAAAGAGATTCATGAAAGCTCGAATTGTATAGCAAGTTGTTATGCTGGGACTACATTTTAAATTTGACCTTCGAAGGTATGTATAATTTAGATGCAAAAGGGATACAGAAAAATATAATGGTGTAAATAAAAAGCTGTAACTTTGGATAATCTGTGTATATACAGTTATATCTGTTTCAATTGACTAGCAAATAAGGAAAACATGGCTTTGCCTTTGTTAATTCTTTGGAATTTTCTTGGACTGAAATTTTTCTTGAACAAGTAAGAGTATATAGAAGCTGAATTATGATGATTAATCAAGTGTTCAAGGAAAATATTGGCACTACATTACCCAAGAGAATGAAAAATGACCTTGCCCTAAGTTTTGAGAAGAAAGCAGTTGAACCTGAGTTCTATAACACAGGTACATATTACTCAAAATACTAAATAAATTGAGAGGAAAGTAAAAATAATGAAGGCTGGACTGTCAATGGAAGGCTTCCTTCAGGAAATGGAATCTGAGTGGGTATTGATCAATGGAAAGAAACAGACTGGCAGTGAGTGCTGAGGGAGAAATTGGATTGTTAAAATTATAATTGGGCTCGTTCTACTGTCTCTAATAAATGTTCACAAATAAATTGTTTCTAATGTGAAATCAGAATTTTTAAATATGGTGTCATGTTCAATGAGATTTACCTGATGTTTGAGGAAACTTAGAAAAAACAAGCTTTTGAGTCACTATTTTCTTTCTCTTGCAGACTCAATTCTCACAGTTGCCCATGGAATGTTTTAAGCAGAACTAAATAGGACTCAATGTAGCTATGAACACAGACATTTCACATTCATACCTCAGGCTGTGTACTCCATTGTTCCCTGTCCAAACTCTGTATAATTTGTAGAGACTGTAAACTAAAAAATCAACATTTTAACTTTAAATAGCAAAATTTGCATTTTTTACTTCAGTTGGAAGTGTAACTTTTATTACATTTTTATCACCCTTGAAATTATTGCATTTAAAATTGCACAGGTCAAATGTAATTTGTACAAGTCCATATAAAGAGCCTTATTTTCTTCTACTCATTTTGATATTCCTTCATTGCTTCTTCCACATCTTTACTTCTAGAATTATCCTTGCCCTAATTTCTCCTTCACCACCTTCTGCCTATCCATTTTTTTTTCCCACTCATCAATGCCCAGCTCAGATTCCATTTGCCACACCTTCCCTTGCCACACCATCTCTCATTATGTTTACTTTCCTCTCAATTTCTTTAGTATTTTGAGTAATATGTATATATGTGTTACCAAACTCAGATTCAGATGTTTGCTTCTCAAATGTCAGTACTCAAGAGACAAATGTTGTTATAAAACTGTTCAGTTCAGATGGGGCCTTGAACCCAGGACCTGGGATGCTAATCCAGTAAACACTTAGATTGAGACTTGAACCCACTGTATTTTAATTAAAATCACACACTCAGTCTCAGGACCTGCTGAAATTTAGGTTCTTTATGTCTCAGAGAAGAAAGAATTCAATGCAAGGCAAGTAATAGATCAGAAGCAATTTTACTGAGAGAGTGGGCCATCTCAGAAATTATCTATTCTGAAGGTAATAGTTTGCATCTACCAACCCCAAGATCCCTGTCCACTACACCCCCTCCCATCCTCTTGGTAACCATAAGTCTGTCCTCTATGTCTCTGGATCTGTTACTCTTTTGTAAATAGGTTCATTTGTGCCATATTTTAGATTCCACATATAAATATAACTGATATCATATTATGGTATTGGCCTTTCTTTCTCTTTCTGATTTACTTCACTTAGTATGAGAATCTCTAGTCACATCCATGTTGCTGCAAATGGCATTATTTCATTCTTTTTTATGGCTGAGTAGTATTCCATTGTATGTATGTACTATATCTTCTTAATCCATTAATCTGTCAATGGACATTTAGGTTGTTTCTATATCTTGGCTTTATAAGTGCAAATTGATTTCCTGGAATGTCCTGGCTTTTCCACCAGCATATGTCTGGTCATGTGTAACTTTATTCATCAATAGTTACCCTGTTTTTCCTCTTTTTCTATTACTGGCTCTTTATTGTTTCCCAGTTTTCCTAGATATGACCTTGCTTGTTCTGTGTCTGTCTCTGATACTTTACCTTTTCCCCAAGAGATATGATTCCATCTCCCCCATGCCCTGTTTAGGGCTCTCTTTTCTCATTGAAACACTTAGATTTTCTTGGTGTTTATATTGTGCTTGGCCTTAGCAACAAAATTGATAGAGATTATCTACTTTTCAGTTTCCATGACTCATCCTAGGATTACTGACCTCCATAAATCTTATAATATTTTTAGAACCTTATTTTATAGTGTTATGGTATTTTTATGCTATTATTTTATTTATCTGAATAGTTTTTACTTATACTATTATATTTCATGTATATTTGAATCTATTTTCCATCATTTATCTATCATATCATCTATTTCCTAGACAGTCAGGAAGACTTACATATGAATATATAAGAAATAACATATGATAAAAATCTACATTATAATACATATCTTGCTTCTTGTGTGATGTGACAATTTAGTAATAACTGAGTGACATATTGCATAGCACTCAGGATTTGGATTATATTAGGTACTCAAAAAATATTTGTACCCAAAATTACATGAGCAATAATTTATAACTGTTAATATTACCAATAATCTATAAGAGCTAGAGACATTTTTGAGAAACTCAACTTAATGTCTATTGAATTAATAGTTAAAAGATCATATTCCAGACTCCTAGGGCTGATCCAATTATTTGAATCCCCATAAAATTAGCATTGAACAGTCAAAACAAGTATACATTTTGTTATGTTTTGAAAGATATTAAATAGTTAATGCTTTTCTTGAAATTAAAGTTGACATGTAATACATTTACAAGGTACTGCTATAAATGTTTAATTTATTCACAATTCCAAAAGAAAAACTTACTTACTAGGGGGAAAATGCCAAGAATAGTATACAAAAAAGAGAAAAATTACCCATTGCTACACAACCAAAAGTCAAACAGCAGAAGTCAATCATTTCTAGCTCTTCCCTGTCAGAACTTTGCTTACCACTGTATGTGAATGACTTCATTTAAGTTTTATAGCTCTCCTTCTCTTTTTTGTCCTATAGGATGTGTGAAAATGATATTATTTTAACAATAATATTGTAACAAGGATGCAAATAACTGAAAAGCCAAAAGAAAGAGGAGAATCAAGAGAACAGAAATACCCCAAATCAGAACAAGCTTATATGCATTAGCACCTTTCCATACACAACTATAAGTATTTACCAATAACTCATTCAATTCTGTTTCTGCTGTCTGAAAATCACAAAGCATATGGTGACAAATATGTGGAGCATAGACTTGACCTTCAGAATTTCTGCTGCTGAGGCTGTCAGGGAGAAATCCAAGAGGCTACAATGGAAAGGTGGACAGAGTTTTCAAATAAGTAGGAAAGAAAGAGCTTTTGTGTTCTTTTAGAATATAGGAATCTGTAAGGAAAACATGGAAGTACAATTTAGAGTGTTAATGTTTATTACTCCCCACATACCAGAGAAATTTCGTTAAACTCATTTTCCTGTTTTTCAGAATGGACATGAATTTCTTTATATATTTGTCTTATTTTCTACATGTTTGATTTTTTTTCAGTTTGAAATCACTTCCATAGATATTGTTTTAATGAAATAAGCAGTACACTATAGATCAGCCTTTATGAAGCCATAACCTTGATGAAGATATTTTTTATTGATGTGCCTCAGTAAACTTTTGTGAAATTAAGGATGAAAACAGCACCACCTAAAATTATGAGAATTAAATAATTAGAACATCGGCATGCCACACCTTAAGCACTCAATGATTTTTGGCTATTTTTAAATCTCATAACATAGTTAAATCAGATATTCTTCCCATTAATGGATGAAGAATCCAAAGTGCATAGATAATATGTAACCTGATTAAGTTTACAGGCAAGTCAGTGGTAAAGTTAGAGATGCTCTTTGCAAAATACTACCTTTCAGCTCACATAGATATTAGCCAATGATATTATTTATAGACTATTTCCAAATCACATTGACTTCTCCTTTCATAGAAATTCTATTACCCTTAATTTTTACTTTAACTCTGTTAAATACACTCTAAGCTTTGTAGGACAGGAATAGTATTTATATTTCTATTCATCTTTCACAGATCCTAATATAATACTCTTAAGAGCAAAATTACATCAGCACTTGTTAAAAAACAGAAAGGAGGTCCTTATTTAGGATATTGCATTAGAAATCAAGACTACTGCAATATGGGGGAGAGTTGAACTCAAATCTGTGGAACCAAAAGGTGAAAGAATTATTAACAGTGGAGTGGAACAATGGGAAAAAAAAGAAGAAGGATGTCAGAGGGAATTTGATCAGTGTGGTCAAGGCATCTCTGTTTATCACTTGTCACTTACTGAAGTTAGATTCCTACCCAAATCACAAAGATTGGGAAATAAGTGTCCTATTATTCTTACTGATTACATTTCCAAAGGATAACTCCCAGGTCCTAAAGAATGACATTCCTCAGTTTTAGAAGATTAGCATCACAAAGAAGTACAGAATGAATAAAGAATTTCAGATTTTCTAAACACTCTAATGTTTTATCAAGTTATCAATTTATTCTTTAATTTACTCTTTGGAATCCAAAGACATATTAACCAAACATCTTATATATACAATGTGTAATACTTGTGTTAATATTTTGGTGGAGGACAGATTATGCAGGGAAGTAAAAAATAATTTCTAGTTAGTAAATATGTTTAATGAATCATAAACAATCTCTTGGCCAGGGGAATTTTTTCCAGTGTTGTAACTGACAAGCAATCAAATACATTGCCTCTTTGTGTGTGTGTGTGCGTGTACATGTATGTGTGCATGTGTGTGTGTTCTGTCTTTGCACATATTCTGAAGGAAGTACTCAAACTTTAAGCTGTTCATATTATAGCTAAGGAAAATACATGAAACCCAAAATTGGTTTTCACATTTAGCCATTTGGAATATTTACAGTTATTTGTAACCTTCAGTATCTAGGACTCAGAAGAGGGATACATGCATCAAGTGGAGAGTAGAAGAGCTGGCAATGGTGACTGGAGAGTCCTAGCATGGTGCCAATAATAGAAGTCTTATTATTGAATGGCTTCTAAAAATACAAAATAACTCCATAAATGGATGTTGCCATTTTTCGTTCAAATATTCAAGTATTTACTTGGTATTTCTTAAGTGTCAGTTTCAATAAGTTATAGTATATCTTAGAAAAGGTCCTAATACAAAGTCAAGCAGATATTCATATATAAGTAATCAAGTGATCACATGTTAGGATATTGTACAGAGTTAATACAGCAAAAGAAAAGGAGAAATGACTGACAACAAGATCTCCAATGATTCACTAAAACTAACTGTTCCCTCGATAGATAGAACATTGCCATCTGGAGTTGCCATATTTTCTGTAAAGATTTTTTTTTTTTTTCTCTCGGTATCATTGTAAGAGAGGAAATTAGCATATAATTCCTGATCTGACTGCTAAATGGTGCAGTCCTGACCTAACTATGAGACTTAATGATGTGATTTTAGAGTACATGAATATATCAACCCCTCTTTGCTCTAAAAGCACAGCAGCCAGTTATAAGACAGAATGAGGGCCTTTATTATTTGGATGGAAAATTCTTTAAAGTGCTTTACAACTTTCAAATTTTCACACACAATATTTCATGTAATCCCATACAAACCCTTTTCCCTTTACTCTGCCCATCCTCCCCTTCCCCCTCTCCATTAGTTTGTTCTCTATATCTGTTGGTCTTCTTCTTTTTGTTACATTCATTAATGTGCTATATTTTTTAGATTCCACATATAAGTTATATCATTTAGAGCTTTGAATAGTAAAGTTCTGGATGATTATTGTAGGACAGGTGAAAAAAGTTTTCTTGAAAGCCAATTTTGCAAGAGAGGATAAATAAGATAAATAAGTTGGTGTTACGTACTATTGTCCTTTACGTATTACTGATAATTTTATGAAATATATTTTTGCATATTATAATTTTTTTTTCTTTTGTAGTAAAGGGCTATATAGTTTATACTGGCTAACATATCTATATTTTAATGTTCACATACTAGATTAGAATCTGGTATTACTTCTATATTCTCTCTTTTTATGTATGTAGTGAACTTAATCTTTTTTCTCATATAAGTATACTTGATTTACAATATTGTGTTAGTTTCAAGTACACACTATAATGATTCAGTATTTTTGAATATTATATCAATTATAGGTTATCACAAGATAATGAGTATAATTTTCTATGCTATATAATATATCCTTTTGGCTTACCTATTTTGCATAGAATAGTTTGTATCTGTTAATCCCACACCACTAATTTGTCCCTCACTTCTAGTAACTAGTAAGTGTGATTTCTATATCTGTGAGTCTTTTTATGATTTGTGTATATGTTTATTTATATTATTTTATTTGATTCCACTGTATGATATCATATGTGATATCATACAATGGAATCAAGTTATATCATATATTATTTGTCTGATATTTCAGTAAGCATAATATTATTGGGTCCACCTATGTTGTGGCAAATGGCAATATTCCATTACATTTTATAGTTGAGTAATATTCCACTGTGTATATGTGCATAAATATATACTAACTTACTATATGTATAAACTATATATGTGTATGTGTGTGTATATATATATGTATATGCACACATACAAGCACACACACAACTTCTTAATTTGATAATTTGTTGAACACTAGGGATATTTTCTTCTCTTGGCTATTGTAAATGGTGCTAATTTGAACATTTGTATGTCTACTTAGGAAAAATATCTATTCAAGTCTTCTCCCCATTTTTTATTGAATTTTTTTGGTTTTTTGATATTGAGTTGTGTAAGCTATTTGTACACTTTGAATATTAACTCCCATCTAGCTCATCATTTGCAAATATTTTCTCAAATTCCGTAGAGAGTCTTTTCATTTTGTTGATAGTTTCCTTTGTTGTTCAAAAAATTTTAAACTTAATTAGGTCCCATTTATTATTTTTGTTTTCATTTCTTTTGTCTTAGGAGATTTAGTAAAGAAAATAATGTTATGATTTATTTCAAAATTATTTCCATCATCAGTATTTTAAAATAGGTCTTTAACCTCCTTAATTTATTCCTAGGTATTTTTATGTGATTTTAAAGGGGATTTCTTTTTTTCTTTCTCTTTCTGATAGTTTGCTCTTAGTGTATAAAATGCAACATATTTCTTTATATTACACTTGTATCATAAGGCTTTGCTGAATTAACTTACTAAATTAACTTATTGAATCAGACTTGGCATAGTTTATATCTATTGCCTATTTCTTCTAGGTTTTCCCATTATTTGGCATATTACCCTTTAGTATTTTTTATGTGGAGGCTTTATAGAGTTATCTATAGAGAGTATCATGTCATCTGAAAATATTGACAATTTTGCTCCTTTCCTTCCAAATTGTTAATCTTTTCTTTTCTCCTCATTTTTTATTTGATTACAGTGGCTAGGAATTCCAATACTATGCCAAATAGAGGAAATGAAAGGAGGCATTTTTGTCTCATTCTGAATTTAATGGAAAAGCTTTAATTTTTTACCAATGAGTATGATGTTAGCTGTGGCTTTGTCATAAATTACCCTTACTGTGTTGTGATGTGTTTCTGCTATATCAACTTTGATGAGTGTTTATATATGATAAATGCTTGTTGAATTTTGTCAAATGCTTTTTCTGCATTATTCAGATGATCATGTCATTTTGTTGCTGTGTATTACACTGACTGATTTTCATATGTTGAACCATCCTTGTGACCCTGAAATATATCCAACTTGATCATGTTGTATGATCCTTTATATCTATGGTTGAATTGTGTTTGCTAATTTTGTTGAGAATTTTTGCACCTATATTCACCAAATTGTCTATAGAATGAATTTGCGAGTGTTTCTTACTCTCCAATTTTTTGAAATAGTCCGAGAATGATAAGTATAGGTTCTTCACATGTTGTTGAATTTCCTTTGTGTAGCTGTCCATTCCTGTCCAACTTTTGTTTGCTGGGAGTTTGTTATTACTATTATTATTATTGATTAAATTTCATTTCCAGAGATAGGTCTTTCAAATTGTCTGTTTCTTATTGAATCAGACTTGGCAGGGTTTATATCTATTGCCTGTTTCTTCTAGGTTTTCCCATTATTTGGCATATTAATATTTATAATATTCTCTTATGAATGTTTTTTTTTATCTCTCTTTTATCAGTTGTTATTTCTCATCATAACTTGAAGTTGCTCTCACTTGGCTTACAGGAATCCACATTCCCTATAATGTCTTCATATTTTATTGGCCACTACTTCTAAATTTAATTTGTTGATTTCCCCTCCTTTTACTGATCTGCATATTTTGAGAGTCTCAGGGATTTATTTATACCAAAACATTCAGAACCATGGCTTAAATACCATCTATATGCTATTGAATCCCACATCTCTAGTCTTATTTCCTTTTTCTTTAAACTCCAGATATATATTTCCTTTTTTTTTTTCTTTTTGCTATTTCATTGGGCTGCTCCCACGGCATATGGAGGTTCCCAGGCTAGGGGTCCAATCGGAGCTGTAGCCACTGGCCTACGCCAGAGCCACAGCAACGCGGGATCCGAGCCACGTCTGCAACCTACACCACAGCTCAGGGCAACGCTGGATCGTTAACCCACTGAGCAAGGGCAGGGATCGAACCCAAAACCTCATGGTTCCTAGTCGGATTCGTTAACCCCTGCGCCACGACGGGAACTCCCAGATATGTATTTCCAACTGCCATATTGATATCCCTTATTCTACATTGAAATAATTAATAAATCATTTCAAACATAAAAAAATTCTGAATACAGTTTTTAATTTTTACCACCCTAACACTTCTCCTTCCATTTATTTTCTCCAGCTCAGAAATAGTACAGAATTTATCCAATTAATAAGGCCACAAAACTAGTAGCATTTTTTTTCTTTTATTTGTTTATACCCACATGCAATCCGTGGGCAAGATCTTCAAAGTATATCCCAAATATGACCATTTTCTGCCACCTCTTCTACTACCACTCTGATCCAAACCATGACTGTATATTTTCAAAATAATTCAATAAATCTATCTTCTCTTTTCCCTCTGCTGTAGAATCGCCAATGGCAATATTTCTAATTCATATATATATATTTTTTTCCTGAAAAAGTAACTCAGATTATCCCCTCTATGGTTTCCCTTCTTAATCCTCTCCTTATCGATTTTTACCATAGGTAAACTGATTTTTAGGACTTAGGTGTGCTATTTTTTTGTACTGCAATGTGAATTAAGAGTGTGGATTCTGGGGTAAGAAATCTTAGATTTGAATTTAGACTATACATTGAAACTTTTGGAAAATGGTTAATCCTTGCTGAGTCTCATTGCCCTTGTCTGTAAATGGGCATACTAATAGTAATACCTCATAAAGATGTTAGTTTTAAGAATAAAATAATGTATTTATTAAGAATAACTTTTTTTACTTTTCAGGGCCACACCTGTGGCATATGGAAGTTCCCACTCTAGAGGTCGAATCAGAGCTACAGCTGCCAGCCTAGACCACATCCACAGCAAACCGGGATCTGAGCCATGTCTGTGACATACACCACAGCTCACAGCAATGCCCAGATCCTTAACCCACTGAGCAAGGTCAGAGATTGAACTTTCATCCTCATGGATCTACTTGAGTTCATTGTTGCTGAACCACAGTGGGGACTCCTAAAGTCTATCATTGTTAATACCTTAGCTTGCCATACCTAAAATCTGGAAAAGAAATTATTTTCCCATTCATCAGGTTATATTCTTGATATTCTTATTATAGTAATAATAATAATAATTTGGAAATTATTTCCCAAAGCTATAAATCTGCTCCTATTGTTTATCTGAAGCATATGCAAAGTTTCCTTTCATTACTTTTGGTTTGAATTGATTTTCTTTCAATCCAGTTTTCTGAGGCAGAGATATCTGATCTGCTTCAAGCTTTATGATATGCTCATAAATATCTGTGGTTTTAAAGAATGTTACCTGTTTACACATATATATTTAATTTTAAAAACCCTAATATTTAGTCTATGCCTTGTGCAAAATGTCAATAAAAAAAATTTCATTCTTCCTTGGATGGGTAGATATTTTACATGCCTTTTTTATATTGCCTATGGATGTTAATTTTAATGGAGAGGGGTTGAATATACATGTCTGCTCTCCTATTCTGACCCTTTACCCAGACCCATGGTTCTCCAAGGCCACCGCAGTTCTGGTGTGTGGCAGCAGCATATATAAAGAGCTCCTAAAGGTAATGACAAACATCCTTCCAACTACACCAGCCCTTCCCTTCTACAGGCCTCTCTGTTGAAAGACATGTTTTTGGATTAGTATAAGCAAATTTATTATTATGTTCAATAGAGGAGAAAAAATGTTTTTCTCAATCCTCTCAGGGTCTCTGGCTGGATCTGAATATTAAAAAATACAGATTAATAGGAGAAAAGCATACAAATTTATTTAATGTAAGTTTCTATGACATAGTAGCCTTCATAAAAGAATGAAGACCAAAGAATTAGACCTGAGTACTTTTACACCATATGTGACAAAGTGTGGATTGTAAAGGAATATGACAGGTTAAAGAATATAAAGTAAGGTAGTAAACTGAGGGAATGTTAGTAATGTCTGTTTGGATTCTCCCTGGTGTCTCTTTGTCTTTGGAGATAAGGATGCTTTTTTCCTCTGTGTATTGGAAGAGAACCTCCTGCATAAGTATCTTATGACCTGTTTTAGGAGAGGGAAATTCAGTGCAATATATCTGCTTCTGCTGTTTTCTTGCTCTCCTTTGACTTAAAGTATTCAATATGCAAAAGTGCTGTATTTTGACTTAGCCTGTCCTTGGCTTCATTATTTCTGATGGACACCTCAGAATTGAAAATTCACTCACTTCTCCCCAAAATTTGCATTTTTTTGCAGGATATAAACACTTTTTATACTCTGCATGTTTTGCCTCAATGCAATTGCCTATGTAAAAGGATGAACATTTAGCTAGCTTCTAAACTTCATCATCTCTTATTTCTAGAGGTATCACAGTAGTTCTTAAATCTTCATTTAGAATTCCTGGGATAGAGTGGAACATAATTTAATAGCTGATTTTCTGGGGTTGGGGAGAGGAAACATGGGGATCTACAATGAACCACTAGGAAGCTCATTTGCTATTAATAAGATAAAGGAGCACAAAGGAATGTGAAACAACATGTGTTGGTGAAAAATTGGTATATTGAACTGATTTTTAGACATTGTATTTGAGACTGTGGAAATCAAGGTAGTTCAGGAAGTAATGAGATATTTAGATCTGGATTTTAGCAGAGAGAGTATGGCTGGAGGGAGTGTTTTGATTCAAGGGGAGCTTTAAAATATTGGAGTAATAAATGTGGTTAGAAAATGCGTGTACACAAGCCTGCCTCTAATAATCTTGATCTGGCCAAGTCAAGAGTAAAAATGAAGACCCCTAGAGATTTCAAGGCCAATTTCTCTTCTTCCATTTTACCTTTGACTTGTCTCTCATCTCAGAAGCTTTTCTGCCTACATATCCAAGTTCTATCACAGGCCCTATTCACATATTCCATCCCTCACAGAAAGCCACCTTTTGACTACTTCCTTATCAGAAGTTAGCTTACTGATAAAAGGAAGACCTCCATTGGTTTGGTCTAAGAGTGCAGCAAAAGAAGTAGATTTAAGGCCTTTTGGTAAGTAATTCTGAAGCCCCAGATATCAAGCTCTAGAAAGTTATGAAATCCAGTATAGTATCTACTCTAGAATTCTTTATCCTGTGTGACTGGGTATCACCAGAAAAGGGTAGAGGGGGAATGGCTGGTAAGTGCCAAGAGCAGCTGGGCAAAGGCCCTTGTCACTCACTAATAGTAACAGGCTGAGTCCAAATATTTGAGAAATATCTATTAGTGTCTGGGTAGAAAAGCAAGGACCAGCAAGAGATAGAAAAATAATCATATTTATTCAATGGGGGATATAATTTAATAGGAGAGTAATAAATACAATGGATATTTTTTTAAAAAATACAATATAAGACTACAAAATAATCCTCTTTTTTTCTTCTTGTCTTTTTGTCTCTTTAGGGCCACACATATGGCATATGGAGGTTCCCAGGCCAGGGGTCAATTGGAGCTGTAGCCTCTGGCCTATGCCAGAGCCATAGCAACATTGGATCTGAGCCATGTATGCAACCTACACCACAGCAGATGACAACGCTGGATCCTCAACCCACTGAGTGAAGCCAGGGATCGAACCCACATCCTCATGGATGCTAGTCGGGTTCATTAACAGCTGAGCCATGACAGGAACTCCCTGGGTTCAAATACTATTAATTTTTGTTAATTTTTTAAGGAATAAGTGATAAAATAAACCTTTAATTAATTCATTTAGTCAATGAAATAGGGTAGGATCATTTAAAAAATATTCTGGGGGTTCCCATTGTGGCGCAGTGGTTAACGAATCCAACTAGGAACCATAAGGTTGCGGGTGCGGTCCCTGCCCTTGCTCAGTGGGTTAACGGTCCGGCGTTGCCGTGACCTGTGGTGTAGGTTGCAGACGCGGCTCGGATCCCACGTTGCTGTGGCTCTGGCATAGGCCAGTGGCTGCATCTCTGATTGGACCCCTAGCCTGGGAACCTCCATATGCCATGGGAGTGGCCCAAAGAAATAGCAAAAAGATAAAAAATAAATAAATAAATAAATAAAAATAAAAAATATTCTTAATAATTGTGGGAAAATACACATAACAAAACATCTATTATCTTAAGTCATTTTCAAGAGTACAGTTGAATAGAGTTAAGTAAATCTACATTGTTCTTCAGCTGATCTTGATAAGACATTTCAACTTGCAAACCTAATGCTCTATGCACATTAAATAAAAACTCATTTCTCTGTTTGTCTAGCACCTGGAAAATATCAGTCTACACTTTACCTCTATGAAATTGACTACTATATGTACCTCATATAAGTAATCATACATTAATTGTCATTTTGTGAATGACATTTCATTTAGCATAATAACTTGAGCCATCCATATTGAAGCATATGCTAGAATTTTCTTCATTTTTAAGGCTGAATAATATTCCATTTTGTATACATTCTCCCTTCACTGGACACTAAGTTTACTTCCATCTATTAGTTATTGTGAACAATGTCAGAGACATGAGTACACAAATATGTCTTCAAGATTCTACTTTCAACTTTGTATGTATAACCAGAAGTGGGATTGATAGATTTAAATTTAAATCTATTGATTTAAAACTTCAATTTAAATTTTTGAGGAACTACATTATATTTCCTTACTGGCTATTTTCCTTTACCTTACTAACAAAAATGCATAAGTATAAAAATGTTTCCAAAATCTTACCAACAGTTATTTTCTTTTTAAAAAAAAAGTTTAATTTTTAAAATTTTTAAATCATTTTTATTTTTCCATTATACTTGGTTTACAGTGTTCTGTCAATTTCTACTGTACTACAAAGTGACACAGTCATAAATATATATACACTTTTTTTTCACATTATCCTCCATCATGTTCCATCTCAAGTAACTATAGTTCCCTGTGCTACACAGCAGGGTCCCATTGTTTATCCACTCCAAATGCAATAGTGTGCATCTTTTAACCCCAAACTTCCAGGCCATCCCATTCCTGCCCCCAGCCCTTGGCAACCATAAATCTGTTCTCAAGTCCAAGAGTTTCTTTTGTGTGGAAAGCTTCATTTGTGTTGTATATTAGATTCCATATATAAGTGATATCACATGGTATTTGTATTTCTCTTTCTGACTTACTTCACTTAGTATGAGAGTCTCTAGTTCATCCATGTTGCTGCATCCATGTTCTTTTTTTATGGCTGAGTAGAATTCCATTGTGTGTATATACCAAATCTTCTTAATCCATTCATCTGTCAATGGGAATTTAGGTTGTTTCCATGTCTTTGCTATTGTGAACAATGCTGCAATGAATATATGGATGCATGTGTCTTTTTCAAGGAAAGTTTTGTCCAGATATATGCCCAAGAGTTGGATTTCTGGGTCATATGGTAGTTCGATATTTAGTTTTCTGAGGTACCTCCATACTGTTTTTCATAGTGGTTGCAACAATTTACATTCCTAGCAATGGTGGAGGGTACACTTTTCATCAAAGCCTCTCAGGAATTTGTCTGTTGACTTGTTAATGATGGCCATTCTGACAGGCGTGAGATGGTATCTCATTGTAGTTTTGATTTCTATTTATCTAATAAATAGTTATGTTGAGCTTCTCTTCATGCGCTTGTTGGCCTTCTGTATATCTCCTTTGGGGAAATGTCTATCAGGTCTTTTGCCAATTTTTCAACTGGGTCATTGTTTTTTTGCTGTTTAGTTATATAAGTTGTTTGTATATTTTAGAGATTAAGCCCTTGTCAGTTGCATCATTTGAAACTATTTTCTCCTTTTTCTATAATTTTTTTTATGGTTTCCTTTGCTGTACAAAAACTTGTCAGTTTGATTAGGTGCCATTGGTTTACTTTTGCTTTTATTTCTGTTGCCTCAGGAGACTAACCTAAGAAAATATTTGTACAGTTGATGTCAGAGAATGTTTACACTATGTTCTCTTCTAGAAGTTTGATTGTGTCTTGTCTTATGTTTAAGTCTTTAAGCCAGTTTGAGTTTATTTTTGTGCATGGTTTGATGTGTTTTCTAGTTTCATTGTTTTACATGTGGCATATTTTGAAATGCAAAAATGTTAAAACTCCAATTTTGTGAATTTTCAGGATTGCTTTGGCCATAGAGCATCTCTTGAGATTCTATATAAATTTTAGGAATACATTTTTCTGTTTCTATAAAACTCACTATTGATATTAATAGAGGATTTACAAAGTGACAATGATTTGCTGTGTTGTGACAATTTCTGTTGTACAGCAAAGTGGTATATACATGTCAAATATATATTCTTATATTTATAAATTATTTCCCTGTGGTTGATTTGCAGTTTCATGCCATTGTTGTCAGAGAAGTTGTTTGAGATCATTTCAATTTTTTAAATTTGCTGAGGTTAGTTCTGTGCCCTACTATGTGGTCAGTCCCAGGGAATGTTTTATGTGCACCTGAAAAAAACGTATATTGTGGTTTTATTGGATGTAATGTCCTGAAAATATCAAATAAGTCTAATTGCTCCATTGTGTCATTTAGGATATGTGTGGCCTTATTGATTTTCAGTCAAGAGGATCTGTCCATGATGTGAGTGGGGTGTTAAAATCTCCTACTCTTATTGTATACCCATCAGCATCTCCATTTATGTGTTATTTGTTTTATGTGTTTCAGTGCTCTTATAGTAGGTACATATATTTTAATGACTGTAATATCTACTTCTAGAATTGATCCTTTTAACAATAGTGTCCTTCTTTAACTTTCTTTATGGAATTTATTTTAAAGTCTATTTTGTCTGATATGAGTAGTACAACTCCTGCTTTCGTGTCATTTCATTTGCTAGAAATATCTTTTTCCATCCATTTACTTTCAATTTATGTGTGTCTTTATGATAAGATGGGTCTCAAGGCTCTTGTTTATTATCCATCTTGCCACTCTATGTCTTTTGTTTGAAGCATTCAGTATATTGGCATATAAGGTAATTATTGATAAATATGTATTTATTGTCACTTTAAATCTTATTTTCCAATTGATTCTCTTCTTTCTTCTCTGTTTTTCTCTCTGTGGTTGGATGTTTTCTTTTTATTTTGTGCCTTTGTCCTCCTCTTTTTTAGTTGTTGTGAATCTATTGTTTGTTTTTGGTTTTGTGTATCTTGGTTTTTCAAGTATGTTAGCTGCTTCCTATATCTGCTTGCTTTAGACTAAGAGTCATATAGGCTCAACACATTCTATTTTTTTTTTAAAGCCTCCATTTTCCTACTCTCCTTCATCACATTTTGTGATTTTAATGTAATTCTTTAACATTTATGTTTATCCTTATATTGTTCTTTGTATTTATCATCACTTTCAAATATATATATACACACACATATATAAATACATATATATATATTTGCCCTTATTGATGTGTATACTGGCTTCTTAAGTGATTTTTTTCCAATTGTGATTTCCTCTACTATCTTCTTACTTTTTTCCTATTTAGAGGAGACCTTTCCATATTTCTCTGAGGATAGATTTAGTATTCTCATATTCTTAATTTTTTGCACATCTAAAAAGTATCTATTTCTCCTTTTTTAAATTATTAATCTTGCTTGGTAGAGTATTCTATGTTGCATTTTATTTCCTTTTAGAACTTTAATTTTTTTTCACCCCTGTTCTGTTTTACAGCTTTCGATATTGAAATTAGCTGATTGTTTTATAGAGGTTACCTTGTTTTTTTTTTTTTTTTTTTTTTTTGTCTTTTTGCTATTTCTTTGGACCGCTCCCGTGGCATATGGCGGTTCCCAGGCTAGGGGTCGAATCGGAGCTGTAGTCCCTGGCCTACACCAGAGCCACAGCAACGCAGGATCCGAGCCGCGTCTGCAACCTACACCACAGCTCTTGGCAACGCCGGATCGTTAACCCACTGAGCAAGGGCAGGGACCGAACCCGCAACCTCATGGTTCCTAGTCGGAGTCGTTAACCACTGCACCACGACGGGAACTCCCGAGGTTCCCTTGTAATTACCTTTTTCCTCCTTGTTGCCTTCCTCATCCTTTTTATATTAAATTTTTTAATATTTATTATAACATGTCTTTATATAGGTCTGTTTGAGTTTGGGCCCCTCTGTGCTTCATGTATCTGGATATTTGTTTCCTTAGATTTGTTTCTCTCTGTTTTACCCTGCTCAGACAAGCTTCATTGCTTTTCTCTGAGGCTTTGGAACTCCCCTTCTTCCCTGGCTGCTCTCTAACTATCAGGGGGATCCAAATTTGCAGAAACATTTTCTCTTTAACAGCTCCCTCCCAGGTGTGCTGGTCCTGTCCTGATTTTTTTTCTCTCTTCCCTTTTTCCCCCTTCAGTCATCCCAATTATGTGGAGATTTTCTGGTCATTTTGGCAGTCTGAGCTCTTCTACAAGCACTTAGTATATGCTGAGATTTTTTTCTATATGTAGAACAAACAATGTGAGAATTGTTCTATATATAGATATTTTTTATTTGATATATTTGTGGGATAAGGTGAGTTCCAAGTCCTACTCCTCCACCATATTGATCCTATCTATCCATTGATAGAGATTTCACTGAATCTGTTGGTTGCTTTGATAACAATTGACATCTTAATGACATTAGGTTTTCCGGTCTATATTTATTTGTTAGTAATTATTTATTTTGGTCAGAGAAGTTACAGTGGAGATGTGAGAAAGATAATTAACTACAGTAACTGGAATTATGAATGATGTATGAGTGTAGAGTATTCTTTGAATAAATCAATTTGGAAAAAGAGAGAGAGGAAATAGATAATGACCAAAGGGAACAAAGATCATCCAGGTAAAAATTCAAACATAAAAGATATGGTGCCATATTTATTTGGTGAAGGAAAAAAGACAGTGAAGAATAAGTAGTGGAGGGTAAAAGGGAGTGAGGAAAACAAATAATTTCTGTAGAATATGCAAAAGAATAAAATCCATAGAGCAAGTGGAAGAACTAGCCTTGAAAGAAGGATTATTTCCCCCTCTTATAAGTGAAGCTTAAAAGGAAACAATTAAGTCCAACTCAGAGAAATTTGACAATAAGTAATAGAGAGTTTTACCCAATAGAATTTTTTTTTCATTCATAAAGTATAGGGGCAGTTCATATGCTGTGTTAGATATTATAGGGCCTGGCTAATTGATAGGAAGAATGTCTAAAGATATAAATCAGTTATAAGAAATGTAATGTCAGTTAGCACCAAACTCTGAATTAGGATATTTTCCAGTACATATAATGATTTAATCTAGAAAAAAGGGAAAATTTTGCAAATTGTTTAATGATATTTTCCCCTCATTCAAAATAAAAGTTGTCTTAACTTGTGATTTTTTTAAAAAATCAATTCACTCATAATTTAAAAAATCCAACATTTGTTATTTAATATGCACATACACATCTGTTATATGGTAATTGCTATACTGAATTCCAGGTAAAAATTCATGAACAACAGATAAAATGAGGTGCAGATATGTAAAATGGTTCACTTAATGCTATAAAACTAATAAGTGATTGAGTAAGGAATTTAAAAAGAATTTGAGTACATGTACACAAGATTTAATTTTCAACTCTTAAGCATAATAATTCACACTCATAACTATTACACTAAACTTCTTTCCTTCCTCCAAGGATATATACCTTCAATTAAAGGAACAATATGAAAACAAATATTGAAAGAAATGTGATAAATACCATCACAGTAGTATATACAAATTGCATACAAAAAAGCTTTTAACTCAAAAGGAACAAGAATGACATTTACAATGAAAACAAGTTTTCATCTCTGTTTTGATATATAAATTATATAATTACTGTTTGTTAAGGCCAATAAGAAAAGAAAGATAATTCCAACTAAGGGAAGAGTAAGTACAGAAATAACGGAGGGAAAATAGTAAAGCCAATTCAAGAAAATATATGTTATTTGGTATCTTTTGAGGCAAAATACGAGAGAGATGATTCTAAAAAAGGAAGCAGACAAGGATCACATGGTTGATATGTATTTCTGCATCCATATACTAGTCCACAATGTAATTTGTGCCATTCTGCCATGAAATAGAAAAGGACCTTGTACATTTTTTTTGGATTTGCTACATGTGAAATATCATCTTTTCCCTTAATATTAGTTCTTTCCGTCTCATTTGATGTTTTACTTTGAAAATTAACATTTTTAATGGATTGATGATAAAAATAGGTTGTCTTTACTTTTTACTTTACTTTGCATTCTTTCCTTCTTCTTTTAGTGTCTTACTTAGATGGGAGACAGTATTGAACAGTCTTATCTCATAAACATAACTGTAATCTCTCTTAATTTTTTAAATCCCCACCCATTGTAAATTGACATAGGAAATGAGGAAATTTCATATTGTCAATTAACAATATGCCCATCACTTTTCAAAGTATCAATCTTGTATTTTGGATTTTTAGTTAATTCTTGCCTCAGGCTATCAAATATTTACCAAAGTAAAGGTGATATTGTTTGTTATAGTCTGGTTGAGGGTACTATCTTCAAGAGTTTGGTCTGAGGTTTCAGATATCTAAATTGAGACTCATGCCAAAAGAAGGGAATGCACATTCATCTTTCTCTAACTGTCTCTCCTCCTGTTCCATCAACTTTCATTGTAGAAAGTTGCACAAATATATGTGGTTAGTAAAGGAGGAAGAGATGGAGAAGAGATTGGTATCTGATTTATATGGATAAAAACCTTTGCTTCTGCATCATCATTATTTCTCTGCCAAATCTGGATACTAGTGACTACACTATAGGCCTGAAATATACGCACTATATTAGCTTATCTTTTAATGCTTAAGTGGTGTGAAAGAATTATACCTCTGGGTATACCAGTTATATTATTTCCCTTTCTCATCCAGTGACTTCTGAAGTCCTCCCAGAGACTTGGCTCTCAGGGACTAAATCTGAATGGCCATCCAAAATCTGCAATTTCTTTTCCAAATGGGCATAGGCCACAAGAAATCCTAGGAATTTTAACCATGGCTGCCTTGAATCTGTACTTGATATTGACTACATTAGAAATCAGTATTGGATTCCTCCCAATACAATATGCTACTCTACTTTTATCCTAAGTTTCATTCTATATAGTTTAGTGGCTGTGAGCATGAAGCATAGACTATAGTTCAGAAAAAATAGTTTCCAGCCAGAAAACAGGACTCTATTCTTAGAGGTATAATCATATTTTACAAGTAATCTCAGATAGAATGGGCCTCAAAATCACATGAGAAGGAAAGGAATAGAAAGTGTCCTGCTCACCAATTTCTGATGTGAAAACAAATTTTTTTTCTTTTTTAGTCTTTTTAAAAATGTTTCTGTAAGTCTCTAGAAAGTTGTCCATTTCTTCTAGGTTGTCATATTTGTTAGAATACAATTGTTCACAGTATTCACCTATGGTTTTTTGTATTTCTGTAGTATCCATTGTGATTCCCCCTTTTTCATTTCTAATTTTGTTTATTTGGGTTTTTCTCTCCTTGGTGAGTCTAGCAAGAGGTTTGTCAATTTTGCTTAACTTTTCAAAGAACCAGCTCTTGGTTTTATTGATTTCTTCTATTTTTTTAAAATCTCTACTTTATTGATTTTGTCTTTGATATTAATGATTTCCTTCCTTCTGCTGACTTTAGGGTATTTTTGTTGTTGTTGTTCTTTTTCTAATTCATTTACATTGTGGGTTAAGTTGTCAACTTGAGATTTTTCTTCTTTTTAGAGGAAGGCCTGTATTGCTATGAATATCCCTCTGAGCACAGCTTTTTCTTCATACCACAGATTTTGAGTGATTGTGTCTTCATTATCATTTGTCTTCAGGTATTTTTTAATTTTCTTCTTGATTTCTTCTTTGACCCATTGGTTTTTTAGTGGTATGTTGTTTAGTTTCCATGTAGTCAGTTTTTTCTCATTTCTTTTCCTGTGGTTGATTTCTAGTTTCATGCCATTGTGGTCAGAGAAGATACTTGAAATAATTTCTATACTCTTAAATTTGTTGAGGTTAGGTTTGTACCCATGTATGTGATCAATTCTTGAGAATGTTCCACATGTAGTTGAAAAGAATGTACATTCTGACTTTTTTGGATGCAATGTCCTGAAAATGTTGATTAAGGCTAACTTTTCTATTATGTCCTTTAGGATCTCTATTGCCTTAATCGATTTTCTGTCTAGAGGATCTGCCCATTGATGTGAATGAGGTGTTTAATTCTCCTACTATGACTGTATTCCCATCAATTTCTCCTTTTATGTCTTAGTATTTGTTGTAGGTATCTGGGTGCTCCTATATCAGGGGCATATATATTGACAATTGTGATATCCTCTTCTTGAATGTAAAGTGGGAAAAAAACAGTCTTTTCAGCAAGGATTGCTGGGAAACTGGGACAGCTGCATGAAAATCAATGAAACTAGAACATATCCTCATATGCATGAAAATAAACTCAAGATGGCTTAATACTTAAATATAAGACAAGATACCATCAAACTCCTGGAAGAGCACATAGGTAAAACATTCTCTGACATCAACCTTACAAATGTTTTCTCAGGTCAGTCTCTGAAAGCAAAAATAAAGCAATGGGACCTAATCAAACTGACAAGCTTTTGCACAGCAAAGGAAACCACAAAGAAAAAAAAAGACAACTTACATAATTGGAGAAAATTGCTTCAAATGACACAACTGACAAGGGCTTAATCTCTAAAATATACCAACAACTTATACAACTCAACAGCAAAAAAGCCAACAACCCAATTGAAAAATGGGCAAGAGACATGAATAGACATTTCTCCAAAGAAGATATACAGATGGTCACCAAGCACATAAAAAAAATGCTCATCAGCAATAAACAAAAACAAATGCTGCAGGGGGTGTGGAGAAAAAGGAACCCTCCAGCACTCTTGGTGGGAATGTAAGCTGGTACAGCCACTGTGGAGAACAGTAGGGAGGTATCTTAGAAAACTGTACATAGGCTATACATAAACTATACCTATGACCCAGCAATCCCACTCTTGGGCATATATTCAGACAAAAATTTCCTTGAAAAAGACACATGCACCTGTATGTTCATTGCAGCACTATTCACAATAGCCAAGATATGGATAAAACCAAATGTCCATCAACAGATGATTGGATTAGGAAGATGTGGTATATATATACTCATTGGAATACTACTCAGCCATAAAAAAGGATGAAATAATGCCATTTGCAGCAACAAGGATGGAACTAGTGACTCTCATACTGAGTGAAGTAAGTCAGAAAGAGAAAGACAAATACCATATGATATCAGTTATATCTGGAATCTAATATATGGCACAAAGGAACTTTTCCACAGAAAATAAAATCATGGACTTGGAGAATAGACTAGTGGTTGCCAAGGGGGAACAGAAGGCAGTGGGATGAATGGGAAGTTTAGGGTTTATAAATGCAGACAATTGCTTTTTCAGTGGGTTAGCAATGAGATTCTGCTGTGTAGCACTGGGAAATATGTCTGGTTACTTATGATGGAGGATGATAATGTAAGAAAAATTAATGTATACATGTATATTTAACTGGGGCAGCATGCTGTACAATAGACAATTGACAGAACACTGTTACCAGGTATAATGGAAAAATTAAAATTATATATAAGAATAACTATTTAAAAAATAAATAATTTTAAGATTTGTGTGATAGCTCATGAAAATAATTTTAAAAAATAAAATATTTCTGGGGGAAATCATTCCCAGCTTGTCCTTATAATTTGATTCAAAATGTAAATATCTAACACCTAGGACTAAGGCTGTCATTGAACTTGCTCATTTGGAATTTATCTTTGTTTCTAACTTTCTATAGTAATTCCTATAGTCATTGGTAAGTCCAAGGACTAGAAAGGAGTCTCAGTAATTCCTAACATCACTGTAAAATATTTGGTGGTATAAAAATCGACAACTGTTTTAGTCAGAACCAGTCATTTCTAACAGACCTCCATATATACTAGTTTAAATAACAACAAAACTACAAAAAAATTTTTAGCTCCTATTATCTGGGAAACCCAATTCATTTGGCTTCAGGCATAACTAGTTTCAGACTTTCTAACAATATTATCAGAATATTACCTTTTTAATTTTTTATTTTTATTTTTATTTTTTTGCTTTTTAGGGACACACCTGCAGCATATGGAGGTTCCCAGCATAGGAACTATAGCTGAATCAGAGCTATAGCTGCTGGCCTATGCCACAGCCACAGCAATGCAGGATCCCAGCCACATCTGCAACCTACACCACAGCTCACAACAACGCATTATCCTCAATCCATGAGCAAGGCCAGGGATCAAATCTGCATCCTTATGGATGCCAGCCAGATTTGTTACCCACTAAGCCAGGATGGAAACTCCATTACTTTTCTTTTTTTTAAAAAAATTCTATTGATTTGTGTACTTACATAGGAACTTAAATTCACAAATTTAGCTACTGCTAATAAGAAACATACCTATTTCTGAGTGCTGCTAGCAAAATTCCACAGAGGGGGATCTCATTAGATTTATCTGGGCCATATCTAATCTCACAACTAAAAATTTATTTAGAGAGATGCATTTCTCAGAGTAGCTAAGCCTGGTTTACTCCTTTATCCTTGGAATCCAAAATAGAGTCAATTCCATCAAAACTATTAGACTGAGAAATAGAAAAGAGTAACAGTCCCAAGAGATTGGGCTGCTATTTCCAAAAAAGGGAGAGCTTTCTGAGAAGGCAAACAAAGAAAAGCAAAAAAAAAAAAAAAAAAAAAAAAAAGTCTATTACAGAAATACCTATAAAACCTTACCCAACCATTAATTTTCATATGCACACTGTGATATATGGAATGATTTGCTAAAAAGGACCTGTTGTATAGCACAGGGGACTCTACCCAATATTCTGTGATAATCTATATGGGAAAATAATTTGAATAAGAATGGTTGTGTGTGTCTATATAACTGAATCCCTTTGTTGTAGAGCATGAATTATCACAATATGGTAATCAACTGCACTTAAAAAGTGAAAAAAAATTAAAAAATAAAAAATACTTTTTTACATTAAAGAACCATAAGTTTGGGGATTTCTGTTTTGGGCAACAAGGAAATAGCCAATAGTATTAAAGGAGCATAAAATTAGATCTGAGTTAAATTTTTACTCTACCGTTTTCCACAATTTCTCTTTTTCATGCCTTTCTGTCCTTAAATTGAAGTGGGCTTTGGAAACCACTCACAAAACCATTCTTCCCTCTGGTAAATAATTAGACTAACCTCTACTGAATTCCAAGCCATCCTGTTCATGGAATGAGCTTCTGAAGAGTTATCATTTTACTGGTACTCAGGATGAGGAAGCATTGAACTTTTTTTAATGATTGGTGGTTGGCAGGCTCAGTTACTCAGAAGGCAATTTATTTCTATACTGCCTTGAGACCTACACTAGGATCTAGCATCCTGATTTAGATGATTTAACTAATTGTGAATCTCTACCAAAATCTATCTTGGTCTGATCCCAGTATCATTCTTACAAACTCATTCAGAAAGGTAAATGTGCAAACCTAAATAGATCAGCAAGGTTAAGGAGCAGAACTCTCCTGTAAGGTTAAGTCAAAGTCAAGGACACAGGACCATAGAATAGTCACCCTTTTTAAAAGCCCTCAAACAGATATATATCCCCCCACTATATACACTATAACATATATTCATATATTAAATATGTATATACATAATATGTACATAATGTGTCTTTATAAATAATAAACATGCAAGTATATATTAACTCTATGTATACATATACATACATAAAAGAACAATCTTTCCCCTTAGGTTGGGGCTGGATTTTACTGTTGTCAGTATATACTCCGTGCTCTCCCTGGACTCAGGTTTTCCTTCTGTCCTCTAGTATGTGATTGACCTTAGCAGAGAGCTAGTTATCTTAAATACACCAGGTCATCTATCAATTCTTCCCCAGGCTACTGGAGCTCCTTTTAATCTCACATGTAATTTTCCAGGGGAGGTTTTTAAAAGACACAAACAGAATTTTAATGTTGTAAAATAACAATGGAGGCAGTAATTATTTCCTTTCTCATGAGGAAATTACAGAAGTCTTTGTGTCAACTGGTCTAAAAGATGATGAAAAGTCTGTTAAAATGTATTGTATTTAAATTGACCATGAATTGGATCATTTGCATTACTCTTCTCATATAGTTACAGTTCAGGCACAAACATATTTTTTTGTTATTGGATGCCTGGCTCTTATAAGATTTTTCCTTTAGACACAAACAAAATATTGTTTTCATAATTGCAAAATATTCACCCTGCTAATTTGCAAATGCATTTATTATGCATTCCAAACATCAGATTCAGAGACTAAATGGCATAATTAATGGATACTCTAAGTCCCCATTGAAAAGCAAATACAGGCTCAGGGAAGCTTAGTGGTGAAGCACAGACTTAGTGTTCCTAAGTATTAAGTAAATGATAACTTTTCAGGATTGCTAGATAAATGGACTCTCAAATTTCTCAGATCAGCTAGTAAGTAAACACTATAAACTAAAGTAACGCTATAAACTAAAGAAGTCTGCATTATAAATTAGTTGGTGAGATTTTGTTTTAATTATTTATGCTAATTCTTCATAGCCTCCTGAGATGGCACATACTTAGTTTTAAATTATACTAAGTTAGTCTAATATTAACTTAGAAGGTTAGTATAAAATCTTCCCATAGCTAATGTACAAGTCTGCAAATTAGAAGATAATGGTAGTGATGCTGTGACACTGTGACTTATTTTAGTGAATCCAATTCAGTCAACACATATTTATCAAGTATGTACTATAGTTAAATTCTGAGAATATGAAATGTTGCATTCCTGGAAAATGTGTCTAGGTAGAAGAAATGATACAAGTGCAAGTCATTTTAAATGGCTGGGATATAGAGTATAGAGGGTGAGAATTTATAAGCAACTGGCAAAATTTTGGTAATACTCTGGTAAATGGGACATAAAAAAAGATTGATTCAAAAAGAGAAGGTGGGTAAGTATGGATAGAGAATGGAAAAAAATAATGAGCTTGTGAAATCATTGAAAATTTGGGTTAAAAGTAATTTTAATATCATTAACTTCTCTCTTCATCTTATAGATAAGAAAACTGGTGCCTGAATCAATGTGGTCATTCTGTTCCTTTACAATACATAAACTTAGATCACCTTCAAAATGAAACTGATGTCTAAAAATCATTTCTAAATCCCATTTGTTTCTTATTCCTTGGAAACATTATTTATTTGATCCAGATCACTTTCTTCTTTCTCTGACAAGTTTGCCCACCTTAGACACACAAAAAAGCAGAAATACTATGGGACTATTTTTAGTTAAGTAAGTATATATTGTGATATACTATATACAAATATAGTATGTTGGTTAATTGAGATGAGCAAAAACTTTGTAAATGTCCACAAGAGACTATAAGTTAGAGAAAATATAGTTGGAGAAAGTCATTCAAGTAGTCTAGTTCCAAGGAAGAAGACAGTGCTAATGATGATAGTACAAAGGGTATATTTCAGCCTCCTATATTTTTGATAGTTTATTTAATAAAGAAATTAAATTACAGTGCCCCAACAATCTGCTTTTATCCTAGTAGAGGGAGTAATAAGCAGAGTTAGAAAAACTTTAATGTCTGATGTGGTTAAAGCATTTATGCATAATCTATGGTTAGTAAAGTAATGATGTTACAACCAAAATGTTATTGTTGCTCCTATTTAACTATTTATGTTTATTTTTTTTTCTTCTTACAGACACACCTGTGGAATGCGGAAGTTCCTTGGCTGCGGGTCAAATTGGGGCTGCATCTGCAGGCCTATGACACAGCCATGACGATGCCAGATCTGAGCCAAGTCTGTGATCTATGCTGCAGCTTGCAGCAATGTCAAATCCTTAACACTCTTCCTGAGTGAGGTCAAGGATCAAACACTCATCCTCATAGACTCCAGGTTGAGTTCTTAATCCACTGAGTCATCACAGGAACTCCTCTATTTAAGTTTAATGGATAATTTTTTTGGTCATGTATCATTCTTCAAGAGCAAGGCAAAGTGGAGTCATCTACTCATTGATCTTTATCAGACATTTTTGTTTTCAGTTAAGGATTCTATAGGATGAAGACAGTCTTCACAAAATAAAACAATGCCAACTTCTGAATACCATCATTGGTAAAGGCATGAATGGAAACATCATTTATGTTTCCAATATTTAAAAAGTCATTATATGAAAGGAAAGGGGTGTATTATTCTGAATGTCTTTATAGAACAAATTAGGACGATAAAAACCCTAGGGAAATTAAGTTCTTCTTAATATGATTGAGTTTCACCTAGTGAGAGCTATACATCAGGGCCATCAAGACTAAGATGTGATCTCAAGGGCAAATTTAAGTGGCTTTCATAGTCACATATTATGGGAGGGAAATAAACTAAGAAATATTGAACTGGGTCACCATGCTGTATAGTAGAAAAAAAGTTGTATTGGGGAAGTAACAATAAAAAAAATTTAAAAGAAATATTGAACTGCTGAGGCAAACGATGCATTAATTGAGAAGAAGGAAGGAGTTTATAAACTTAGTCATCTTCAGGAAATAACAGTGTCAAAGTTCTCAAGTCAATTTGATAATCATTCTAGGTGAAGGAGACACAGAGTTAAAAGGAACACTTTGTGTGCTCATGAAACTTAGCCTTGGTAAAGAGCAAGAAAAATATTAATTGTAATAAAAGACTGAGTGATGAAAACCAAATGCTTAGGACTTTTAAAAGAGAGGGAAATAATAGCCACTCTCGGTGATCAACAAACACTTCATAAAAAGTCTAGGAATTATTTTGGAAAAGGCTAAGAAATTAAAAGAATGCTGGCTGGTGAAGATAAAATAAGGACAGATAGATGAGAAGGAAAGGAAAAGGAATAATATAGATAATGAAGGAAAATAAGAAATTTTAAAAGGCTATGCAGAAGATGAAGGAGAAAAAATAGGGTAACTGAAAGAGAAAAAGAATATCTCCAATCTGCATTGATTAAACATAACTATGGTTGCTTTTTCAGGGAAAAAAATGCTTTTCTGACACACTCAATAAACTATGCCCAAAGGAGTAGTCAACCATTCCAAGGATACATATGATAAGGGAGTCAATTGTATCAGAATATCTCTCTCTCCCTCTTTTTTTTTTTTTTTTTTTTTGTATTTTGTCCTTTTAGGGCTACACCTGTAGCAAATGGAGGTTCCCAGGCTGTTCCTGGGAGGTTCCCAGACTCCCAGAGGTCTGATTTGAGCTGTTTCTGCCAGCCTACACCAGAGCCACAGCAACGCCAGATCCGAGCCACATCTGTGACCTACACCACTGTTCTCAGCAGTGCTGGATCCTTAACCTACTGAGAGAGGCCAGGGATCGAACCTGCAACCTCATGGTTCCTAGTCAGATTCATTTCTGCTGTGCTATGATGGGAACTTCCATATCAGAATACTTCGGATCATAGAAAGCCCTCTACCCCATTCTCTGTTGGTAATCATAAAGATGAAAATCATATTTCTTTCTTACCAGGATGGTATGATTTCTGAGTGAAGATAAGCTAGTTGTATTTACCAAATGAAAACTCAAACAAGTCCAAATTATATGTAATAAGTGTGAGGCTTTCTATTTATTATCTCATTTATATCTCATTAACCCATTTTAAGTTGAGAACACTGAGTATTAGGGAGGCTAAGTAACTCAATTAATATCACTCCACCAATAAGTGACAGAGATGGGACCAGAGTTCAGGGTATTTTATTTCAGAAATCATCCCCTGAATTGGGATAATTTTCTTTCTTGTATATTAGTAAGACTTGCTGGGGGGTTTGGGAGTTTTTTTATTTTTATTTTTTATTTTATTTTTTAGGCACGCTTGTAACATAAGAAGTTCCTGGGCTAGGGATTGAACCCATGCCACAGCAGCTTACAACACTGGATCCTTAACAGGCTGTGCCACAAGAGAACCCCAAGACCTGCTGTTTTGACTAACACAGACTATGTTCTCAATGCTTCTGCAGAGGATGGAGCACAGATAGTATCAGTGGGCTGACAAGTCATTGCAGAGATAGTGTAATTTGCCATGTGTTCTGACTTGACAAGAATCTGGAAAACAGGTGTCATTGACGTGGATATGTAGTCTCAGGCCTTTGCTTCTTAAAAGACTTATCAAGATTACTTTCCTTTCACTGGCATGATGTGGGCTGAGCATTGAGAGACAGGCTATTTTGTCCACCTGGGAAGGTTTTGGGTCACTGGGCATGGGAAGAAACAAATGAATACCGTTACTAAATCCACAGAGCAGTTTTTTGTAACAGTTAAAGCTATCATCTGTGTAGCCACTTGAAACTACATATAATATCTTCCAAATATAAAGAGATGGGAAGTTGTGGACATATATTCTATTATAAAAGAAATTTAAAGACTTTAAATTTTTAAAATATAACTTAAAATTTAACTATGTGAAAGACCCGGATCCAGCTGTCCAGTCTTCAACTGCTCTCTGACTAAATAAAGGAAAATGATGGCAGCTTCTAATAACTGTTTTCTTCGCTTCTTGCAAACCTGATTGCTTTAGGAAGTTTCCTCCCCAAACCTTTCTTTCCAATGTTCTTTACTTGCCCCATGAACTAGCTTTTCAACACCAGTCTTTGTGTTCTAGACAAAGAGGCAGATGTGATGGTAAAATGAATATCATAGGTTTTAATGCCAACACCAATATTGAAAAAATGTACTGTCTTGGAAATTTAAGGATTCCTAACCTGTTTCATTTTACTTGACCTAAATAAGAAGGAATTGGAGTGTAGGATTCCTAAAGACAATTACAATTCTAAAGTTCAAATTCTCTTTTTACTGAATATAAGAACTTTGACACAAAAAGGTCATTTTACAGAGGAATGTTCAATGAGTATGTGCCTGCAGAAATTAGTCATTGACATACACATAGAAAAGATGTATGTAGTGACTTGGTAGCTTGAAGATAGCCCTATAAGCAATTACAATTCTAAATTCTTTTGCTTTGAAAATATACCAAAACTTTTTAATTCTGTTAATCCAACTGATGCTCTCTATTCTTTTAATTGTCAGACTTCCCCATTAGTAATTATTTCTAGATACACATTTATTAAATACATTCACTGTGCTACCAGTTTATTGACTATATTACTACATAGTCTACTGTATCTTCCTTAAGAGCTCTCTGAAGGAGATATTACTATTCTTACTTAAGGAGGAGAAAATTGAGGTTTGAGAAGCAGAGTCACTTATACAAAGAAGTGGATAAGAATCCAATTTTATTGTGTAGTAATAGCTATAGGAGTATTAACACCGTTTTTGAGCACTTTTATTGTATGCTGCCACTGTATTACTTACGTGTGGGAACCACAGAAGTAATATAAATTTAAGAGCTAAATATTTGCCATCATGGTATGGAAATGTCCCTCTGACTAAGAACTAAAAAATATATTTAAGGGATTCAAATCTGAAGGTGAAAAATTATTTGTGGTATAAAAGAATTAAGTCTGAATTAAGGCAATGGCTATGAAAATGGAAAGGGAAGATAACATCATAAATAATATTTGGATAGAAATGTAATTACTTGACCACCATTTTGATTTAGGGATTTGGGAGATAAAGGAATCTGGAAGAATTTCGAAGATTCTCACTTGAGTTATTAAGTTCATTAGTGCCATTAGCTGAGATTGAACATTTTGGTAGAAAGAAAATAGTTAACTTTACCACATTGATTTTGAAGTGTTTATGGGACATTTCAGAAGGATTCTTCAAGCAGATAGTTGTGCGTGTGATTCTGGACTTAATCCAAGATATTTGGTTTAAAAATATCAATATGGGACTCATTAGCACTTTAATAATGACTAAATCTATAGATATGAATGAGAGTATAGAAGGAGAAAATGTTGGGGAAAAAAAAGAAGCAAAATCAAGGATAGAATCCATAGGCACAAAATTATGAAAGGAGTTATAGAACAGTAGGATTTTCGGGAAATTCACATGGAATATTCAGAAAAAGTCATTGTAAAAAAGTTGGAAAAATCAAAAAAGTGGGCCAAACAATCGAAGGAAAACAGTTTAATGAAAACAGTTTAATTGTCAAATACTGCAGGTAGTAAAGACCATGGTTTGACATCAGGGGTGAAATTTATACCTTGGAAACCATTTTAGGAGAGTGAGTTGGAAGGAGGGAAGAATTCAGATTGTGATGTTTGATGTGCAAATCAGAAGTAATTAAGAGAATTCAGCACATAACTCTACAATGTGTCTTATTTTAACATTGTGCATCTTTCTCTGAATTGCTTTCTTGCCTCAGCCACATTCTTCCTCTTTTTGACCTTGTATAAATAATTATCTGAACAATCTACATTTGATAGTGAATGGAAAAATAGATATAAAAAGGTAACTAGAATTGGACTTTTAAGAATAGGTTACTTACATATTTTTCTGGGATAAAGAGGACTGTTAAAGAAGAAAACTGAAAATATGGGACAGAGCTGGGACAACTAATAGAATCAATTTGAAGTAGATATTAACAAGACTTACTGATATTTATGATTCCCTTCTTTCTGTTGATTTTAGGATTTTTTTTTCCTAATTTTTCTTTTTTTTTTTTTTTGATGAAGGTCTGTATTGCTATGAACTTCCCTCTAAGAACTGCTTTTGCAGCATCCCGTAGATTTTAAATGGTTTTATTTTCATTATGAGTTTTCTCAAGGTATTTTTTTTAATTTCCCTTTTGATTTCCTTATTGACCCACTGATTTCTTAGTAGCACATTGTTTAGTTTCCCTACAGTCATTTTTTTCTCATTTCTTTTCCTGTGACAGGTTTCTAGTTTCAAGCTATTGTGGTCAGAGAATATGTTTGAAATAATTTCTATACTCTTAAATTTGTTGAGGTTAGATTTGTTCCCAAATATATGGTCAACCCCTAAAAATGTTCCCTGTGCACTTGAAAATAATGCATTTTTTTAATGTAATGTCCTGAAAATATAAATTTTCTATTGTGTCATTTAGTATCTCTGTTGCCTTATTGATTTTCTGTCTAGAGGATATGTCCATTTGTGTAAGTGAGGTGTCAAAGTCTCCTACTATTATTGTATTCCCTTCAACTTCTTCTTTTGTTCCTGTTAGTATCCTTTGTATGTATTTAGGTATTCCTATAATAGAGGCATATATATTGACAAGTGTAATATCCTTCTTGAATTGATCCTTTTATCATTAAATAGTCTTTCTTTGTCTTTATTTATGTCCTTTGCTTTAAAGTCTATTTGTCTGATATGGGTATTGCAACTTTCACCCACCTTTTCCATTGGCATGAAATATCTTTTTCCATCACTTCACTTTCAATTTATATGCAGACTAATGAAACAGAATAGAGAATCCAGAAATAAACCAAGACACCTATCTTCAATTAATCTTTAAAAAAGAGGCAAGAACATAAAATGTAAAAAAATCAGTCTCTTCAACAACTGGCACTGAGAAAACTGGATGAGGCATGAAAATCAATGAAACTAGAACACACCCTCCAACTGCACAAAAATAAACTCAAAATGGCTTAAAGACTTGAACATAAGACAAGACATTATAAAACTCCTAGAAGAGAACATAGGCTAAATATTCTCTGACATCAACCTACAGATGTTTTCTTAAGTCAGTCTCCTAAGGCAATAGAAAAAAAAAAATGAATGGACCTAATAAAACCGACAAGCTTTTGCACAGCCAAGGAAATGATTTTAAAAACACAACATGTGGATTGGGATAAAATAGTTGCAAATGATGCAATGAATAAGGGCTTCATCTCTAAAATATACAAACATACAACTTAACAGAAAAAAAAAAAAACTTAAAAATGGGCAGAAGGCCTGAATAGACATTTCTCCAAAGAAGATGTACAGATGACAAACAGGCACATGAAAAATCCTCAACATCACTAATTATTAGAGGAATGCAAATAAAAACTGCAATGAGGTACCACCTTACTCTGGTCAGAATGGATGTAATTTATAATAAGTCTACAAATAACACATGCTGGAGCGTGTATGGAGAAAAGGGAACACTCCTACTCTGTCAATGGGAATGTAAACTGGTACATTATGGAAGACAGTATGGAGGTACCTCAAAAAACTAAATATAGAACAAACATGATTCATCATTCTCAATCCTGGAGGTATATTTGGACCAAATTTTCATTGAAAAAATTCATGTACCCCTATGTTAATTGCAGCACAATCACAATAGCCAAGACATGGAGACAAACTAAATGTCCATTGGTGGATGAATGGATTAAGACATGGTACCTATCTACACAATGGAATACTACTCCACCAAGAAAAAGAGAAAAATAATGACATTTGTTGCAATATGGATGCAGCTAGAGGTTCTTTCTCATACTAAGTGAGGTGAGTCAGAAAGAGAAAGACAAATACCATATGATATCACTTGTATGTGGAATCTAAAATATAGCACAAATGAGTCTATCTACAGTAAAGAAACAAACTTATGGACTTGGAGAACAGACTTGTGGTTGCCAAAGGAGAAGGGGAGGGAGTGAGGTGGATTGGGAGTATGTATATTTGGGTCACTTTTCTCTACAGAAGAAATTGACAGAACATTGTAAATCAACTATACTAAATTGTTTTAAAAGATAATAATTAAAGTTTAAAAGAAAATAAAGAAAAAGAAGACTCAGCCCAGACGGAGAATCAGTTGAGTCTGGGAAAAGCAAGATAATATATTCACTGATAAAGATGAGCTCCTATATATTAATCTTGGATGTTAAAGTCACTCTTCTTACATGCTTTCTTTTCCTCTTTGAGATAAATAAGAGGGTGAGAGAATCTTGAAAATAAGGATAGGGTCAAAGATCTGAGAAGAGAAGTGAAGATTTTGAAGCAATGAGGAATAGGAAAGTGTTTTAGCTCATAAAAAATAAAATGATTGAGAGGGGGCATTAATAGCTCTTCTAAGGTTGAAAACTAAATTTATAGTAGTTCCAATATGAACAGGCTTCTCCATTAAGAAAAATACTTCACCTCCCTGTGTGTAGGGCCAGAGAATAAGAAATTTTTTTTCATTTTTTCCTTCTATAGATCCCAAGGTTAGAACTTACTTTAAAATTATTTTGTTCATGTTTGTCCTTCTTTTCATGGCATATGTTTTCCAAAATAATCCCTAAGGAATATATATGTTGACCATGATCTTAAAAGACCTCTGATAAATCTGGCTTTATTTTAGATCTCACCAGGGTCATCTTCCAGTGTAATCCCTACCTTACATTCAAGGACTTATCATGTTCTACACAAAGAATATAGGTAATAGTGCTTTTGAAACACTCAGAATTAATTTTAATGGAAAATACTTAAACCATCATCAATTCAAGTTAGAAGTCTAGCTTCTGAGCTCTCTAGTCAATTCATGGAGAGATTCTGCTGTAGTAATTGGTTGATTCCTTCTTGTTACATTTTATTCATCCACTCATTCAAATAGATAGGAAAGATGTTTACTGAACATTGTTTATGTGTGAAACACAGGTGTTTTTGAGAATGCAACATTCATTGCCATCATTTTATATTCAGAAATTATAAAGTAATAATTATATATGATTAATAGATAAATAGTAACAATTGTAATTGTGTTACGAGCATAATATATGTTTCTTCTATTTTACCTAATATACATTTATTAAAGTAATAAATTAACCAATGAACTATTTTTTGTTTCTTAAAGAGTGAAATATCTGGCCACTTGGAAAATTTTTATAATAAATTTTCTTATGGTTGGGGAGAATTATTCATTTAATTATACATCAAATACATGCATTTATTAGTGCAAATGTATGATGATAAATTTAGGCATGCCCAGATAGGTATACTCATATATATATGCTTATTTACACATGTATTTCATATTCTGCATAAGTGTATTGATTTGTAATTTTAACAAGATATTTTAAAAATAAGGTCAATTGGAGAAAAATTCAAAGAAGCAGTCAAATATTGCTATTAGCAAATATTTATCATTAACCTTTCCCTTTTTATATTCATAGCAACTACTGGCTGCCATGGCAACTCCCACAGCCCTGCCCCATCATACCAGAGCTTCTTGGATGAAAGGCACAAGACCTTGGAGACTTCAAATATCTCTTGTACAAAGAAGTCTACAGTCTAAACACTTTTCCCTAGAGCTATTACCATCCTGTGCCTTAGGAGGTTGAGCTACAATATAATTTATTATGTCCTACTTTTCTCCCCATTCAAGAAATTTCTCTCCAGAATAGCAGGAGAGAGAAAACATTTTATATTTCCTTTCACAGAATAGGCACTCAAGAAATAGGCCTTATTATTATTACTATTATTGTTGCTGTTGTTATTACTCAACAGATAGCTTCCAAGCATAATTTACTTTATATGAATTTAAATAAGTTAGGCATTTAAACTCATTAATTTATTCTGATTGTGCTCTTCATTTAGTCTTTCCTTAGTAATACTCTGAACTAACCATGGTAACTACTGATGAACCCACAGAAGTACCATTATCAATTTTGCTTTATGCCTTGTTTGTCCTTGTACCTGAGACTCCTTCTTCTCCTCAAATACTCTGTCTCCTCTTGTTAACCTAGATATTCTTATTTATCACTCAGCTCTCATACAAAAGCATTCTCCCTCAGGAAGCCAAGAACCACTAATAAGGGGCTAGGTACTACTTAACAATTGCTGCCTCAGTGTCCTGTGCTGGCCACTATCATGGCACTGATCACAATAATTGGAAACGTCCTTTTTAATTTTTCAATTGCTCTGACAATTCTTTCCTCTATTTATTTTAACTCCAGCTGTATTTCCATTTCCAAAGTTCCAATAATGTCACTCTATAAATAGTGAGTACCCACTAAAAACCAGTCGGTATGATAACTTGCTCAGAAGTTAACAAAACTGGGAGTTCCCGTGGTGGCGCAGTGGTTAACGAATCCGACTAGGAACCATGAGGTTGCCGGTTCGGTCTGCCCTTGCTCAGCGGGTTAACGATCCGGCGTTGCCGTGAGCTGTGGTGTAGGTTGCAGATGCGGCTCGGATCCCGCGTTGCTATGGCTCTGGCGTAGGCCGGCAGCTACAGCTCCGATTTGACCCCTAGCCTGGGAACCTCCATATGCTGTGGGAGCGGCCCAAGAAATAGCAAAAAAAGACAAAAAAAAAAAAAGAAGTTAACAAGACTAACAAAATTCCTGCAATAACAAACTTACACTCTACAGCAGGAAGACAGCAAATAAACATAGGGACAAATTGGTAAGATGATTTCAGAAAGGAGTTAATTGTTCAAAAAAAAAAATAAGGCAGAATATTCGGATAAAATTACTGGCAATGTGCAGAATATTTTCCAGAGGATAGTAAGTAAGATGTCTCATTGGAGATGATATTTAGCCTGGGACATGACTTATGGGGAAAAAAGTCAAAGAAAGTCCTGGGAGAACACATTTCAGGCAGAGACAATTTGTGCAAATACCTGAATGCAGCAATCCAACAATGGGCATGTGTGGGAGTATATGCTTGAGTGAAAGGAGTGAGGGGAGATTGGGGTGAATTGGGTTGAGGGAAGTAGACAGAAGTCACATTACATAAGTCTTGCTGAGAACTAGAAACAACTCTAATCAGGGCCAAAATATCATCTAAAAGAATTGAAAATTTTCTCTGATCTTCTTTTCAGACACTGAAAAAATTAAAAAAAAAATGCTAAGTGTTTTTCATTTAATAGCTCATTGAATAATATTAACAATTCTATGAAGTAGGGTTTTACAGATAAAAAATTGAAGCACAGGAAGTTAAGCAGTTCCCCCAAAAGCCTGTGGATAAGAATTGATATACCCAGAACTTAGATCTTGGTGATCTGATTTCAGAATCCATGCTCTTATCCACTGTGGCAAGATTTTGTCAAGTGTCATGCTGGGAACCACACTATTGTGCAAAAAATATTGGAAGTAATATTCTGGCTTATTTCTGGAATAGCAGTTTGATGAAGTTATTATAATGGACTCCATGACTGTTTATGGGAAAGTATTTTCACTGTCATAAAGATTACATATTTAATGAGCATCTGTCACCTGAAAAGTTTGAGGCTAAGCACAATAAGGACTAAAATGGACACAATATGGTTTCTGTTCAGCTACCCTGCAGCATGGTTTGTAGGATAAAACAACTACATTGTAAAGTACATAAACTTCCTTTATAGATAATAAATTGCAGAGCAAAGAAGAGGCCACTGAGATTATCTTCACTGGATGTTCTGCAAATACTTGAGTAGGTGTAGAAGAGATAGGGGAGAAGAAAAACGAAAGGCTTACTAGAGGGAGATAAAAGAAAAATGGAAATATATGTGTAGAGGACTTATAGGTTATATGGCATATTGTAAAGAGATTCCAAGACAAATGGGTAATGAAAGAGGCTCTGTTGATTCCTACCCTCAACCTTCCCTAGTCATCATCCCCTTCCTAATCTATAAAGGAATATCTCAGGGTTGGGTATTTGGCTTGGGAGGACAGCAGGAATTGGTGTTCTTGAAGCCAAGGTTTGGAATAATTTTCCTTCTTCCTGCTATTAGAGGAGAGTAGAGGAATGCTTTCCAAGAAAAGGGGAAGAGGCTCCAACATAATTGTTCCTAAAAGTTAGGAGGACCTACTAAAAAAGACTAATATCTCTTCAGTGGAGCATCTGGTTAGGCTGAAGACTTGTTCACTCACCTAAAACAAACAAAAAAGAATTGGAGAAAAATCATAGGACAAAACAAAGCAGTAATATGTAAATAGGCTTTTGTTTTATACACTGAAATGTTTAAGAGTTCCCAGTAGGCTTAACCATGAAGGCATTTTTGTCTGTGAAGCTTCTCCTGAAGGGTCCACGTCCATCTTTCTGCCAATATTTCCTTATTCAGCATTAGCAACCATAGCAGAACAGTATCAGTGTTTCCTTATCTTATATTAAGAATTATATAGCTTACTAGACAACCACCATTACCACGGATACCTTTATAATAATTTAATTTACTGAGCTCAGGTTTCAGATGAGAAGATGTAAAATGCAGTGAAACTGCTGAAGTTGGCAGATTGTTGGGACTGGAACTCTAATTGACCAACATGCTTGCCTCTTCTCAGTAGCAGCAGGGCCTGAACTAGAACAGGCTATTCAGCCCCAATAGTCTCATCAACTCCCCTATGCAGCTGTTGCTGTGTTCAAATGCCTCCTCTGGCAGATGGAAAATAGAATTTCAGGGAATGGCTGGAATATTATATGGTAATCTTCCTTGGTGGAAAAGGTCACATATTAAAAAGATGGCTTCCCTTGTTTATTCAAATTTTGTATTACTTGTATGAAACATTTTTCTTTCTCTTTTTCTTCCAAAGCTTTCTAAGGCCTCCAGGTTGTACATTTCATCACAAATTCTCCTTCTTTGTAATGGAGGGTCATGATGTTATATCTCCACCAACTGTTACTCCCCCTGCCCAAATAGTCTTTGACAGTATTTACTTTTTCTCCTGTTTCTGCACTTATTTAAAATTTACCCTTTATGTAAATTCAGTATAAATATTCTATGCCTTTTTTTTTTTACCATTTAAGAATCATCTTATTTTTTAACACTTCACACAGAAAATTAATCAATGATTCCATATATCCCTAAAAAATATATATGGAGTACTAGCAAAGAAAATTGGAAAAAAACCTATGGCAAATAGCAAGGAATGGAAATCATACCTGATGGAAGAGAATAGAATTTGTGGTTGTTTTACCTTAATTTGATGTGTGTTTAATCTTTGCAGGCTTGAAATTCATTTGGTAAATGAAAACATTCGATACTTTTCTAACACTATGCTACTTTCTTAGCAGTTACTACCTACTATGGATGAATATTTGTGATTTAAAAATACTTTTTTTTGAAATGTTTAGAGACAAGATAATGTTTTAGAATAATATGTTAAGAAAAAAATTTTGGAGAGATTGGATTAAGATGGTGTAATAGAAGGACTGGAGTTCTACTTCTCTCATAAAAACAACAAAACTACAAGCAAATGCTGAACAACCTTCAAACAAATGGACTGGAAACTTTCAAAAAGATATCCTAATCCATAAGACAAAGAGGAGGACACATAAAGAGGTAGGAGGGGCTATTATGCAATATAAGCAACCACATACCTCACAGGTAGGAAGAGCACAGACTGGAAAGTAACTCTATCACAGATACTCACCTGTGGGAGTGAGAGTTCTAAGCCCCACATCAAGTCCCCATTCCTGGGGATCTGGGATTGGCATAAAGAGCCCCCAGAGCATCTGGCATTGAAGATCAGTGGGGCTTGAGTACAGGAGCTCCATGAGACTGGGGAAAATTGAGACCCAATTCTTGAAAGGCGCATACAGAATTTCACGTGCACTGGTTCCCAGGGCAAAGCAGAGGCTCCCTAGAAATATGGGTCAGACCTGACTGCACTTCTTGGAGAATCTCCTGGGAAAACAAAGGGTGACTGTCACTCATTGTGGGGGAAGGACATTGGAGGCAAAGCTCTTGGGAATATTCATCAGTGTGTGTTTCTCTGGTGGTGGCCATTATGGGAAAATCAGGCCCCATCATCAGCACTGAGAAGCCCCAAGCCAAACAGCAAACCAGGTGGGATTGCAGCTCCACCCATTAGTAAACAGGCTGCCCAAAGACCCCCCAGGCACACAGCCACCTCTAATCACACCAGAGACAAAGCCACAACCACCAGAGGGATAGGAATCATCCCCACATACCAGTGGGCAGGCACAAGCCCATCCCATCAGGAAATCCAGAGCAAGCCCCCATACCTACTTCAGCCACAATGGGGAAGACATCAGAAGTAAGATAGGCTACAACTCTATTGTCAGCAAAAAGGTCACCACACCAAAAAACTATAAAAATGAAAAGGCAGAGAATTATAACTCAGAAAAGGGAGAAAGAAAAACCCCAGAAAAAAAGCCAAGTAATCTAGAGAAACACTTTAGACTGATGATGTTGAAGATGATGCAACACTGGAAATAACTAGAGGCAAAGGTGGATAATTTAGAGCAAACACTGAGCAACAAAATACAAGATTTAAAACTTAAGCAGAAATGCAAAATACAATAACTGAAATAAAAAATTCACTAGAAGCAATCAACTGCAGAATGCAGGAGGCAGAAGAATGAATAAGCAAGGTGGAGGACAGACTAGTGGAAATCACTGATGCTGTACATAAGAGAGAAAAAAGATTGAAAACAATTGAAGAGAGTCTAAGAGAACTCTGGGAAAATGTTAAACACAACAACATCCATATTATAGGGGTGCCAGAAGGAGAGAGAGAGAGAAAGGGATAGAAAAAATATTCCAAGAGATAATAGCCGAAAAATTCCCTAACATGGAAAAGGAACCACTCACTCAAATCCAGGAAGCGCAATGAGTACCATATAAAATAAACCCAAGGAGGAACACCCTGTGGCACACATTAATCAAAGTAACCAAAATTAAAGACAAAGAGAAAATATTGAAAGAAGATAGGAAAAGAAAACAACAAACATGGGAACCTGATGAGGGTTATCAGCATATTGTTTAGCAGAAACGCTGCAACCCAAAAGGGAGTGGCATGGTAAAATTAATGTGATAAAAAGAAAAAACCTCCAACCATGATTACCTTACCCAGCAAGGCTCTCATTCAGATTTGAAAGAGAAATACAAATCTTCACAGATAAGCAAAAGATAAGATAATTCAGCAACACTAAACCAGCTTTACAACAAATACTAAAGGAACTTCTCTAAGCAGAAAAGAAAAGGTCACACCCAGAAACAAAAATACCACAAATGACAAGGGTATATATACAGTAAAGCTATGAAAACATCCACACACAATTATGCCACCAAAATCAGAAATTGTGAGAAGAGGAGGGTACAAATGCTGGACATTGGAGATGCATTTGCAATTAAGAGACCAACAACTTAATACAATCTCGTATATATATATAGACTCATCAAAACTTATATATATAAACTCTTACGTCAAAACTTCAGAATAAAGGCAAACCAAAAATCTACAATTGATGAACAAACAAGAAAAATCAACTCAAAAACAACACTAAAGATAGTCATCAAACCCAAAGAGGAGAGAACAAGACAAGAAGGGATGAAAAAAAAAGCAACAAAAACAAATAAAAAACATTTAATAAAATGGCAATAAGAACATACATATCAACAATTACCTTAAATGTTAATGGAATAAATACCCCAACCGAAAGACATAGACTGGCTGAAAGGATGCAAAAACAAGACCCATATATATGCTGTCTTTGGGAGACCCACTTCATTTCCAGGGACACATACAAGTTGAAAGTGAGAGGATGGAAGAAAATATTCCATGCAAACAGGGATCAAAAGGAAGCTGGAGTAGCAATACTCATATCAGACAAAGTAGAACTTAAAATCAAAGGTATTTCAAAAGACAGGGAAGAACAGTACATAATGGTCAAAGGATTAATCCAAGAAGAAAATATAACAATTTTAAATATATATGCATGCAACATAGTATTTTTTTCACAATATATAAGGCAACTGCTAACAACCTGAAAAGGAGATATTGACAATAATGTAATAGCGGGGGACTTTAACACCTCACTTACAGCAATGGACAGATCATCCAGACAGAAAATCAAAAAGGAAACACAGGCCCTGAATGATGCATTAAACCAGATGGACTTAATAGAAATTTATAGGATATTCCTTCCAAAAGCAACAGAATACACATTCTTCTCAAGTGCACATGGAACATTCTCTAAGATTGACCACATCCTGGGCTACAAATCCAACCTCAGTAACATTAAGAAAATTTAAATCATACCAAGCATCTTTTCCGACCACAACGCTATACAACTGGAAATCAACAAAAAGAAAAAAACTGCAAAAAACACAAACACGTGGAGACCAAACAACATGCTACTAAACAACCAATGGATCACTGAAGAAATCAAAGGGGAACTTAAAAAATACCAAGAAGCAAATGACAACAAAATACAGCACTCCAAAACCCATGGGATGCAGCAAAAGCCCTTCTAAGAGGGAAATATATAGCAATACAAGCCCACCTCAGGAAACAAGAAAAAGCTCAAATACACAACCTAACTTCACATCTAAAGCATATAGAGAACAGACAAGACTTAAAGTTAATAGAAGGAAAGAAATCATAAAATCAGAGCAGAAATCAATGAAATGGAAACAAAGAAAAACTATAGAAAAGATCACTGAAATGAAAAGCTGTTTTTTTGAAAAGATCAACAAAATTGATAAACCCTTAACCAGACTTATCAAGAAAAAAAAGAGAGAGGACTCAAGTCAATAAAATTAGAAATGAAAAAGAAGAAGTTGTGTCGGACATCACAGAAACACAATGTATCATAAGAGGCTATTATATATGCAACTATACGCCATTAAATCAGAAAACCTAGAAGAAATCGACAAATTCTTAGAAAAGTCCAATCTTCCAAGACTATCCCAGATTAAATAGAAAAGATGAATGGACCAATCACAAGTACTGAAATTGAAACTGTGATTAAAGAACTTCCAACAAACAAAAGTCCACGACCAGATGGCTTCACAGACAAAGTCAATCAAATATTTATGGAAGAGCTAACACCTATCTTATGAAACTATTCCAAAAAAATGCAAGGAACACTCCCAAACTCATTCTATGAGGCCACCATCACCCTAATACCAAAACCAGACAAAGACTCCACAAAAAAAGAAAACTACAGGCCAGTTTCACTGATGAACATAGATGCAAAAATCTTCCACAAAATACTAGCAAACCGAATCCAACAATGCATTAAAAGGATTGTATATCATTATCAAGTGGCATTTATCCCTGGGATGCAGGGATTCTTCAATATCCACAAATAAGTCAGTGTGATATATCATATTAACAAACTTAAGATAAAAACGATATGATCCTCTCAAAAGATGCAGAAAAAGCCTTTGACCAAATCTAACACCCATTTTTGATAAAAAACTCTTCAGAAAATTTGCATAGCAGGAACATACCTCAGCATAATAAAGGCTGTATATGACAAAACAAGAGATAATATCATTCTCAACGGAGAAAACCTGAAAGAATTCTCAGTTAGATCATGAAAAGACAAGAATATCTGCTGTTGCCACTACTATTCAACATAATTTTGGAAGTTCGTCATGGCAATCAGAGAACTAAAAGAAATAAATGGAATCCAAATTGAAAAGGAAGAAGTAAAACTACCACTATTTGCAGATGATATGACACTATACTTAGAGAGTCCTAAATACCCTACCAGAAAATTCTTAGAGCTCATCAATGAATTGGCAAATTTTCAGGATGAAAAATTAATACACATAAATCAACCACATTTCCATATACTAACAATGAAATTTAGAAAGAGAAATTAAGGAAACAATCCCATTTACCATTGCAACAATAAGAATACAATACTTAGGAGTAAACCTACTTAAAGAGACAAAAGTCATGTACTCTGAAAACTGTAAGATGCTGATGAAAGAAACGAAAGATGACACAAATAGATGGAAAGACATACCATGCTCTTGGATTGGAAGAGTCAATATCATCAAAATGAACATACTACCCAAGGCAATCTAAAGATTCATTGCAATCTCTATCAAATTAACAAAGACTTTTTTCACAGAAATGAAAAAAAAAATACTTTAAAGTTTGATTGGAAGCACAAAAGACCCAGAATAGTCAAAGCCATCCTGAGAAAGAAAAATGGAGGGATCAGGCTTCCTGACTTCAGGCTAAACCACAAAGCTACAGCCATCAAAACCATATGGTACTGGTGCAAAGACAGAACTATAGATCAGTGGAACAGAATAGAAATCCCAGTATTAAATCCATGCACCTATAGTCAACTCATCTATAATTTTCCTCCTTTGGATAGAATGCACAATGGAGAAAACACAGCCCCTTCAATAAGTGTTACTGGGAAAACTGGACAGCCACATGTAAAAGGATGAAATTAAAACACTTCTTAACACCATACACAAAATTAAACTCAAAGTGGCTTAAAGACCTAAATATGGAGTTCCCCTCATGGCTCAGTGGTTATTGAATCTGACTAGGAACCACGAGGTTGTGGGTTCAATCCCTGGCCTCACTCAGTGGGTTAAGGATCCAGCATTGCCATGAGCTGTGGTGTAGGTTGCAGACGCAGCTCAGATCCGCCATTGCTGTGGCTGTGGTGTAGGCTGGCAGCTACAGCTCCTATTAGACCCCTAGCCTGGGAACCTCCACATTTCGCGTGTGTGGCTCTACAAAAGACCAAAAAAAAAATAATAATAAAACATAAATATAAGACCAGATGCTATAAAACTCTTAGAGGAAAACATAGGCCAAACACTCTGACATAAACCACAGAAATGTCTTCTCAGATCTACCACCTAGAGTAATGACAATAAAAACAAAAATAAACAAATGGGACAAAATTTAAGTTGAAAGATTCTGCACAGCAAAAAGACAACACACAGAATGATAGAAAATATTTGTCAATGAAGTGACTGACATGGATTAATCTCCAAAATTTATAAACACCATCTGTAGCTCAATACCAAAAAACCAAACAACCTCATCAAAAATCAGCAGATCTAAACAGACAATTCTCCAAAGAAGACACACAGATGGCCAAAAAACACATGTAAATATGTTCAACATCACTAAACACTAGAGAAATTCACCTCAAAATTAATATGAGGTATTGTCTGATCTTCTGTCTCGAGCTGCTTTAGATGTGAAGTTAGGTTGTGTATTTGAGCTTTTTCTTGTTTCCTGAGGTGGGCTTGTATTGCTATATATTTCCCTCTTAGAAGGGCTTTTGCTGCATCCCATGGGTTTTGGAGTGCTGTATTTTGTTGTCATTTGCTTCTTGGTATTTTTTAAGTTCCCCTTTGATTTCTTCAGTGATCCATTGGTTGTTTAGTAGCATGTTGTTTGGTCTCCACGTGTTTGTGTTTTTTGCAGTTTTTTTCTTTTTGTTGATTTCCAGTTGTATAGCGTTGTGGTCGGAAAAGATGCTTGGTATGATTTAAATTTTCTTAATGTTACTGAGGTTGGATTTGTAGCCCAGGATGTGGTCAATCTTAGAGAATGTTCCATGTGCACTTGAGAAGAATGTGTATTCTGTTGCTTTTGGAAGGAATATCCTATAAATTTCTATTAAGTCCATCTGGTTTAATGCATCATTCAGGGCCTGTGTTTCCTTTTTGATTTTCTGTCTGGATGATCTGTCCATTGCTGTAAGTGAGGTGTTAAAGTCCCCCGCTATTACATTATTGTCAATATCTCCTTTTCAGGTTGTTAGCAGTTGCCTTATATATTGTGAAAAAAATACTATGTTGCATGCATATATATTTAAAATTGTTATATTGTCTTCTTGGATTAATCCTTTGATCATTATGTACTGTTCTTCCCTGTCTTTTGAAATACCTTTGATTTTAAGTTCTACTTTGTCTGATATGAGTATTGCTACTCCAGCTTCCTTTTGATCCCTGTTTGCATGGAATATTTTCTTCCATCCTCTCACTTTCAACTTGTATGTGTCCCTGGAAATGAAGTGGGTCTCCCAAAGACAGCATATATATGGGTCTTGTTTTTGCATCCTTTCAGCCAGTCTATGTCTTTCGGTTGGGGTATTTATTCCATTAACATTTAAGGTAATTGTTGATATGTATGTTCTTATTGCCATTTTATTAAATGTTTTTTATTTGTTTTTGTTGCTTTTTTTTTCATCCCTTCTTGTCTTGTTCTCTCCTCTTTGGGTTTGATGACTATCTTTAGTGTTGTTTTTGAGTTGATTTTTCTTCGACTCACAGACATTGAAAAACTTATGTTCTCTGGAGGAGACTGTTTGGGGGGTGGAGGGATGTGCTTGGGTTATGGGATGGAAATCCTGTGAAATTGAATTATTATGATCATTATAGAACCATGGATGTGATAAATTCATTTGGGTAATAAAAAAAAATGAAAAAAAAAAACTAATATGGGATAGTACCACCTTACGCCAGCCAGAGTAGCCATCATCAAAAAGTCTACAAACAATAAATGCTGGAGAGGGGTGTGGAGAAAAGAGAACCCTATTACACTGTTGGTAGGAATGGAAATTGGTGCACCCACTATGGAAAACAGTATGGAGATTCCTCAGAAAACTAAAAATAGAATTACCATTTGATCCAGCCATTCCACTCCTGGGCATCTACTCAGAGAAATCTATGACTCAAGAAGATACATTTACTCCAGTGTTGATTGCAGCACTATATACAATAACCAAGACATGGAAACAACCTAAATGTCCATTGACAGAGGAGTGGAAATGGATAAAGATAGTGTACATATACTCAGTGGAATATTACTCAGCCATTAAAAATAAAGGAAATACCATTTGCAGCAACATGGATGGGCGTAGAAATTATAATGCTTAGTGAAGTCAGTCAGATGGTGAGACACCAACATCATATGCTATCACTTACATGTGGAATCTAAAAAATGGACACAATTTTGCAGAACAGATACTGACTCACAGACTTTGAAAAACTTATGGTTTCCAAATGAAGCAGTTTTAGGGTGGGGGATGGGCTGGGGTTTGGGGATGGAAATGCTATAATATTGTTTGTGATGATCATTGTACAATGATAAATGTAATAAAATTCATTAAGTAAAAGTAATAAAAAAACTTATCTAGTGTTATATGTCAAGAAAGACAAAAAGAATAATATTTTAATCACTCTGGTTTTGAGCTCTGATTCAGAAGCAGTAATACTTGTCATAGAGTTTGATTCCAAACCAGTCAGAATTCCACTAGTGGACCCCTCAAAAATTGCTCCAAATGATACTATTATTAATATAATTATTAATTTTTTTTTACCTACTCTTTCTTCTTCTATGTTTGAAATCAAGTTTTTCCATTGAAGTCATAGTATACAAATTTCAAGATCAAAGGTAAGAATGACAATGTAGGTATGATTTGTCAATAAAGCTGTGAAAGGGAATTGACTGTAATATGAAAAATTATTTTTAAATATCCTTTTAGTTTCATATTTTTATTAAAAAAATAAAATTTTAGGTCACTGATCTAGTAAGAATTTTTAAAGCACATATAGAAGAGATCAAATATTTTACTAAATTTAATTTCCATATTGACTTATATGAATTTAGTTATTCAATATATGGAATTAATATTCTGATATGAACCTAAGGATATATGCAACTATATTTTATACTTTGAAATAGATGGTTCATCCTTCCTAAGATACCTGCCAAAGCAATGAATTATGATTATTAAATATATGTCCTTAAGCCTGCTACAAATAATAAAAATATGCGCTTATGTCATCTTTTAAGTTGCTGTTTTGCAGTATATGATTTCAGTAAGAATCTTTGCATGGGATTTGTTTTCTAATTTTATTTCAGATTAAGATTGACTGTTATATTGGACTGAATTTTGTTATTTCCAATGATTTGTGGTGTTACATTTTTATAATTGGAAAACATTTCATAAAAATTTATTACATTTTTATAATTGGAAAACAGATATACATATATCTGTGTGTGTGTATTTGTATGAGATTTCCCAAATATGTGAAAGAGTTGTATATTTTGTTAAAACTTCATTTACATCCCTTTCTACCTCTATTCTTTCCAAAGAAAAATGGCCATCCTGTGCTGGTGGAAATAATATCTAATATATCAAAAATAATCCAAAATAATAGCTCAATATCAGTGTACCCTTGAATGTACCTTTACTTCACAACCAACTTAGAATGCCACTCCAATAATATATCAAACTCCTATATAAATTTTGATGATGGGAGTTCCTGTCGTGGTGCAGTGGTTAACGAATCTGACTAGGAACCATGAAGTTGAGGGTTCAACCCCTGGCCTTGCTCAGTGGCTTAAGGATCTGGCGTTGCCATGAGCTGTGGTGTAGGTTGCAGACTCGGCTTGGATCTGGCATTGATGTGGCTCTGGCATAGGCTGATGGCTATAGCTCCGATTGGACCCCTAGCCTGGGAATCTCCATATGCATGGGAGCAGCCCAAGAAATGACAAAAAGACAAAAAAAAATCAAATAAATAAATTTTGATGATGTTTCTTGGTTCTCCCTTGTATTTTATTTGTCATCTGTCTAGCCCTTAACTAATACCTCAGTGCCAAAACTGCTATAGCTTTACAGAAAGCATTAACAGAGTCCATTATTATCAGTGTTCTTTTTCCCCTTGCTTCCTTCTTACTAGAATTCAAATATTTGTTTTCTATTTTTACCTTTATTCTTCCCTATTAACTTTAATATCTCTGTATGACATTCTATGATTCAAAATATCATAGAATGATTTCAGGATTTGAATGTATTTGTATCAAAATTACACATAATCAGATAATTTTTAATCTTTATGATGCTGAACCTTCTTACTGAGTCTACAATATTTTATCTGATTTCAGAAATATAAATAACATAAAAATAAGATTTCATTTGTGACACAGCAGGTTAAGGATATAGCATTGTCACTGCAGCAGCTCAGGTCAATGCTGCAGCATGGGTTCAATCCCTGGCCCAGAAATTTCAACATGCCACATGCGTGGCCAAAAAACAAATAAATAAAATAAATAGGCCAATAAAAATGTTACTTAGGTCAGATTTATTTCACTAAATATTATGTTTATAAAATTAATCTGTTTAATTAGTGGTATAGTGGTGAACATAGCTGCCTTTGGAAATTTATCTAAGTTGCACATAATTTAATTTATTAATTTGCACTAAATATTCCACAGTATTTGTGTACAACAATTTTTTAATCAAATTCATTGATAACAATCATTGTGTTGTTTTTAGGGTTCTGTTTTTTTTGTTTGTTTGTTTGTTTTTTGCTATTACTGATAATGCCAATATGAACATTTTCTGTAAATGTCTTTTGGTACATATATTAATTCACACATTAAGAAGGCTTCTGGTCATAGACTTAACTGTGGAAAAAAATTATTACATATTTAATTACTTGTCTAAGGTATAGGATAATATAAATTTTATAATGTTTCTTGTGTAAGTTTTGGTAATTTTGTTTCAGTAGAAATTTGTCCTTCAAACTTCTCAGAATTACTGATACATTAATACATTATTGTCTTTATGTTTGTGGGATCTTTTGTGACATCCAGTGTGTCAGTCTTGATATTGTTTATTTGTACCCAGTCTCCTTTATTTTTTCCACTTTAATCTGTCTTGCCTGACTCTTACAATTTTAACATCTTTAATTTAAAAAAAAATTTCAAAATTTGATTTAGTCTTTTCTATTGCATAATTTTCTTCTATTTCACTTATTTCTGTATTTATCTTTATAATTTCCTTCTTTCTATTTTCTTTCAATATAATATTCCAGTTTTTGTGAGTAGTTTTTGAGATTGCTACTTTCATCATTTAATTTGAATATTTCTACTTTCCTGAAACATTCATGTGATGCTGTTATAGGCTTCAAGTCCTTGTCAATAAGATTAAGTCCAAAGGCTCTGGCCAAGTCTCATTGTAATGCCCCTTCCCCGACATTGACCAGCCTGGGCTGCTCACTTCCTGTAAGAGAAGGAATGGCACACATTCCTCACCTTACCACTATATAACTTATTTCCCAGGCAAATAATGTATCCTTCTCAAGACCAATCAGAAAATCAAATTGGATCTCCACTCAGGTATGCACTGTGGGATATAAAGGATATTGCAGAGTGAGTCAGACCCTCTTTTATAATCTGCACTCTCATGGGTCCTCTCTCCCTCCTTAAAAATGTATTTTCACATTAATAAATTTGATAAATTCCATCATTCCAACGCTTTGTTATGAGGAAACTGTGACTGTATCAGTACTACAAACACGATTCTAAACAAAAATTTAGATACCCCATATGTTGTGATATGTTGTATTTTCATTATTTTTAAATTCCAAATATTTTTTAAACTTTAAATTCCAAATATTTTCTAAATATTATGTAATATATTTTTGACCTATTGACCATTTAAATGTATGTTTATTCTTAAATATTTGGGGATTTCCTACTTATCTTTAAAATCTAGCTTAATTTCATTCATTTGGGAAGATGATGTGAATTTGATTCATTGCTAAGTTTTGAGAAGTGCTTTGCAGCTTAGCATGAAGTCAATTTCTATAAATGCTCCAGGTTCATTTAAAGAGGACATAACATTTTCAGTTGTTACAGCAGCATCTTATATATAAACATTTGATCAATTGTGTTGTTTGTGCAAACCTTCCATATTTTTATTGATATTTTGCCTACATGTTCCAAATGCTGAGGTATACATGGCAAAATCTCTCATACAATTATAAAATTTTGTTCTACCATGTTTTCTAATAAAGTGGTACTGTGTTTTTCAGTAACAAATTTATAAATATATTATCTTCCTGATACTATAATGTTTTTATCATTACAATAAAGCTCCCTTTAACTTTAACCATTTTTCAAAATTTACCCATTACTTTACCTGATATTATGTCAGGAATAGCTTTCTTAGCAAGGGTTGCAGTACTCATATCAGACAAAATAGTAATGAAAATGAAGGCCATAAAGAAAGACAAAGAAGGACTCTATTTAATGTCCTTTAATGGTAAAAGGATCCATTCAAGAATATATTACAATTGTCAATATATATGTCCCTAATATAGGAGCACCCCAATACCTACAACGAATACTAACAGACATGAAAGGAGAAATTGGTGGGAATACAATAATAGTAGGAGATTTTAAAAACCCAACTCACATCAAAGGACAGATCCTCTAGACAGAAAATTAATAAGGCAACAGAGATCCTCAATGACACAATAGAAAAGTTAGACTTAATTGACATTTTAAGGACATTACATCCAAAAAAATAAGAATATACATTCTCAAGTGCACATGGAACATCCTCAAGAATTGATCACATACTGGGGCACAAACCTAACCTCAACAAATTTAAGAGTATAGATATTATTTCAAGTATCTTCTCTGACCACAATGGCATGAAACTATAAATCAACCACAGGAAAAGAAATGAGAAAAAGCTTACTACATGGAGCCTAAACAACATGCTAAAAAAACCAATGGGTCAATGAGGAAATCAAGAAGGAAATTAAAAAATAGCTCAAGGCAAATGGTAATGAAGACACAACCACTCAAAATCTATGGCATGCTGCAAAAGCAGTGCTCAGAGGGAAGGTCATAGCAATACAGGCTTTCCTCAAAAAAGAAACAAAATCTCAAAATGACAATTTAAATAACCACCTAAATGAATTAGAAAAAGAACAAACAAAACCTAAAGTCAGTAGAAGGAAGGACATCATAAAAATCAGAGTGGAAATCAATAAAATAAAGATTCAAAATACAATAGAAAAAATAAAACCAAGAGGTTATTCTTTGAAGAGTAAATAAAATTGAGAAACCTCTGGCTAGACTCACCAAGAAAAGGGGGGAAAAATAACCCAAATAAACAAAATAAGAAATGGAAAATGAGAAGTCACAATGGATAATGCAAAAACACAAAAAATCATGAGAGAATACTATGAACAATTGAATACTAACAAATTTAACAACCTAGAAGAAATGGACAACTTTCTAGAGACTTACAACATGCCAAAACTGAATCAAGAATAAATAGATCAACCAAACAGACCTATCACTAAAAATGAAATTGAATAAGTCAGAAAAACATCACCTATAAATAAATGTCCAGGACCAGATGGCTTCATAAGTGAATTCTACAAAACATACAAATAAGAACTTATACCCTTCCTCCTTAAATTTTTTCAAGTGTTTGAAGGAGAAGGAACACTCCCAAAGACATTCTATGATGCCAGCATCACCTGAATACCAAAAACAAAGATACCACCGAAAAAGAAAACTATAGGCCTTGTAATATTGCTTGAAGTCTGGGAGAGTTATGCCCCCTGCTTGATTTTTGTTTCTCAGGATTTCTTTGGCGATTCTGGGTCTTTTGTTGTTCCATATATATTTTTGGATTGTTTGTTGTAGTTCTGTGAAAAATGTCATGGGTAATGTGATAGGGGTTGCATTGAATCTGTAGACTGCTTTGGGTAGTATGGCCACTTTTACAATATTGATTTTTCCAATCCAGGAACATGGAATATCTTTCCATTTCTGTACATCTTCTTTGATTTCTTTGATTATATAGTTCTCGGCATATAGGTCCTTTACCTCCTTGGTCAGGTGTATTCCGAGGTATTTGATTTTGTGAGGTGCAATTTTAAAAGGTATTGTATTTTTGTATTCCTTTTCTAATATTTCATTGCTGGTATACAGAAATGTGACTGACTTCTGAAAGTTAATCTTATATCCTGCTACTTTGCTGAATTCATTAATCAGTTCAAGGAGTTTTTGAGTTGAGTCCTTCAGGTTTTCTATGTATAGTATCATGTCATCTGCATACAGTGACAGTTTTATCTCTTTTCCTATATGGATGCCTTTTATTTCTTTTGTTTTCCTAATTGCTGTGGCTAGGACTTCCAAAACTAATAGACTTTTGGCTGCCTGATGGGGGAAGGAGGGAGTGGGAGGGATCAGGAGCTTGCCTTATCAGACACAACTTGGAATAGACTTACAAGGAGATCCTGCTGAGTAGCATTGAGAACATGTCTAGATACTCATATTGCAACAGAACAAAGGGTGGGGGAATAATGTATACATGTAAGGATAACTTGATCCCCTTGCTGCACAGTGGGAAAAAATAAATTCTAAAAAAATAAAATTAAAAAAATAAATAAAATAAAATAAAATAAGAAAAAAAAAACTATAGGCCAATATCTTTGATGAATATAGACACAAAAATTCTCAACAAAATTTTAGCCAACCGAATCCAAAAAGATCATACACCACAAACAGGTGGGATTCATCCCAGATGCACAAGGATGGTTCGACATTGGCAAATCAATCAAGGTCATACACCAGATTAACAAAAGTCAAAAACTACATGATCATGTCAATAGATGCAAAAAAGTTATTTGACAAACTCCAATATACATTCATGATCAAAACTCTTATCAAAAGTGGGTATAGAGGAAACATTCCTTAACATAATCAAAACCATTAATGACAAACCCACAGCAAATATAATATTCAATGGAGAAAAGCTGAAAGCTTTCCCATTAAAATCTGGAACAAGACAAGGATGCCCACTCTCACCACTGTTACTCAACATAGTATTGGAGGTCCTTGCCACAGCAATCAGACAAACAAAAGAAATAAAAGGCATCCAAAGAGGAAGAGAAGTGTTAAAACTGTCACTGTATGCAGATAAAATGTTACTATATATAGAAATCCTAAGGACTCAACCCAAAAACTACTTGAACTGATCAACAAATTCAGAAAATAGCAGGATATAAGATTAACATTAAGAAGTCAGTTGCATTTCTGTACACTAACAATGAAATATTAGAAAAGGAATATTAAAATATAGTATCTTTTAAAATTGCACCCCAAAAAATCAAATACCTGGGAATACATTTGACTAAGGATGTAAAAGACATATATGCTGAGAACTATAAAATATTAACCAAGGAAATGAAAAGATATAAAGAAATGGGAAACTATGCCACGCTCCTGGGTTGCAAAAATTAATATTGTAAAAATGTCCATACTACCCAAAGCAATCCACAGATTAAATGTAATGCCTATCAAATTACCCACAACAATTTTCACAGAACTAGAACAAACAATCCAAAAATTTACATGGAACCACAAAAGACCCAGAATTGCTAAAGTAGTTCTGAAGAACAAAAATCAAGCAGGAGGCATAATTCTCCCAGACTTCAGGCACAACTACAGAGCCACAGTAATCAAGACAGTGTGGTACTGGTACCAGAACAGAAACACAGACCAATGGAACAGAGTAGAGAACCCAGAAATAAATCCAGACACCTATGGTCAATTCATCTTTTGCAAAGTAGGCAAGAACATAAAATGGGAAAAACACAGTCTTTTCAGCAAGGATTGCTGGGAAACCTGGACAGCTGCATGGAAATCAATGAAAATGGAACACACCCTCACCCTATGCACAAAAATAAACTCAAAATGGCTGAAAGACTTAAACAGAAGACAAGACACCATCAAACTCCTGGAAGGGAACATAGGCGAAACATTATCTGTCAGTCTCCCAAAGCAGCAGAAATAAAAGCAAAAATAAACCAATGGGACCTAATCAAACTGAGAAGCTTTTGCACAGCAAAGTAAACCAGAAAGAAAACAAAAAGACAATTTACAGAATGTGAGAAAATTATTTCAAATGATGCAACCTACAAGGGTAAAACTCTAAAACATACAAACAAGTAATACATTTCAACAGCAAAAAAACAACAACCCAATTGAAAAATGACAAAAGACCTGAATAGACATTTTTCCAAAGATATACAGATGGCCAACAAGAACATGAAAAAAATGCTCAATATCAGTGATTATTAGAGCAATGCAAATCAAAACTCCCATGAGATAAAATCTCACACCAGTCAGAATGGCCATCATTAATAAGTCCACAAATAACAAATGCTCAAGGGGGTGTGGAGCAAAGGTAACCCTCCTGCACTGTTGGTGGATATGTAAGTTGGTACTTCCACTGTTGAAAACAGTATGGAGGTACCTTAAAATACTATACATGGAACTATCATATGATCCAGCAATCCCACTCTTGGGCATATATATGGACAAGCTTTACTTAAAAAAACACATGCACCTGCATATTCATTGCAGCACTATTCACAATAGCCAAGACAAGGAATCAACCCAAATGTCCATCAACAGAAGATTGGATTAGGAAGATGTGCTATATATCCACAATGGAATGCTACTCAGCCATTAAAAAAAAAACAAAAAAAACAAAAACTGCTTTATGTGGCAACATGGATGGAACTAGATACTCTCATACTGAGGGAAGTAAGCCAGAAAGTGAAAGACAAATACCATATGATATCACTTACACCTGGAATCTAAAATATATGCAAATTAACCTTTCCAAAAAAGAAATCATGGACTTGGAGAATAGTGGTTGCCAAGGAGGAGGGGGAGGGAGTGGGATGGATGTGGTGCTGGAGGTTAATAGATGCAGACAATAGTCTTTGGAATGGATAAACAATGAGATCCCGCTGTGTTGCACTGGGAACTCTATCTAGTCTTAGATTGACTTTAGATTTCTCTACTTATGATGGAGCATAATACTGTGAGAGAAAATAATCTACCCATATATGTATAACTGGGTCACCATGATATAATGTAGAAAATTGACAGAAAATTGTAAACCAGCTTTAATGAATAATATAAAAATAATAAAAAGAATTTTTCTCTTTTTGTGTTAATTTCCATTCAAATTTTACAATTTCTACATCCTATGTGTAAAGTGTTTCAATTACAAGTGCTTTAAAAAATTCTGGTCTGACAATCTTTGTCTTTTTTAATTGGAAAATGTACTTCATTTGCATATAACTGATTTTAGCAGAGTCTATAATTTCTTCACAATTCTTTTTTTTCCCTCATCCTTGCCATCCTGCTTGTGAGCTGAATATACATTGTTTCATTGACTTTAGATTTAGCTACTTGTCATTTGACAATTGGGATATGAGTACAATTATCTCTGCCTCTGGCTCACCTGCTCTCCATGATAGGAGACATCATATTCCAGGTAAGATGGCTCATTCAGCCAAAGTCTTAGAATTAAAAAATCAGATAAGCCTGAAGCCAATCTACCACAGTCTACTCTACAGTTGCTAATAAGCAGTGGGAACAAGAAAGATATATATTTGCAAGTCACAGAGATTTTGAGACTATTTTAGTCTACATATAGCCTGATGAAAGCTGATTAATCTAGAAAATGATAATGGAAAATGTGATGTTGCTTAAGAAAAATGTAAAATATATATCATTGTCACCTTATAAAGAAAACTGTTACAAGAAACTGTAAAATAAACAGCAACAAATGCTGAGTCAAAATATTTGTTAATTGGAGTTACTGTTGTGGCTCAGTGGTAATGAAACTGACTAGTATCCATGTGGATGTGAGTTTGATTGCTGTCAGTGGGTTAAGGACCCAGTTTTGCCATGAGCTGTGGTATAGGTCACAGATGTGGCTCAGATCCTGTGTTTCTATGGCTTTGGTGTAGTTTAGCAGCTGTAGCTCTGATTTCACCCCTAGCCTGGGACTTTTCATATGCAGCAGAAGAGGACCCCCTTCCCCCCCAAAAAAAATTGTTAAGATTATCTCCAGTGATTACTTGGAAATCAGATGAGTTACATAACAAACTCATGGCCTTGTCCATTTGCTGGTAAGATACATGTTAATAACTTTAGTCAGATGTTTTTAACAGTACTTATTAAGTTACTATGTGATAGAAATAAAAAAAGAATTTTGTGTTTACCAGCAAGAATTAAAGACAAAAAAAAAAAGCAAATCCAGACATTTTTTGCATAACAGGGTAAGAACATGACAATTAGTCTCCACTGTTTAAGAACATTTGGTGAGGTTAATCTATCAAAAGCTAGAAAGAAGAACCTGGTTTTGAATCAGATCTATTTTTATAACTCAGTGCAAACACTAATTAGCATTAGGGTGTGGTATATCAGTTAAGAAAGCTGGTTTATGCATTGGTTAGAAGTAATTCAAAATTTCAGTAGCTTAAAAGAACAAAATTTCTTACTTTGTTATGCTGTATATCCCACACATATGAACTGGGAGTGCTAATTATAGTTTTGGTCATAGTCACTTAAGGCTCCAGACTGATGGAGGTTCCAGCTTACCAAATACTTCTGTTTGGCAGAAAAATGAACATATAAATAAATAAACATTTGAATAATTTAAAGAAAATAGTATGAACAAAAAAGGCAATTGGAGCATATTGAGTATAGGCAGTCTTATTCCTGTTTTACTAAGGCAAATGTGAATAATCTAATAGAGTCTAATGGGAGTGCTAAATTTTAAGCAGGATTATTAGCACCCAGATACAGTGACCTATAATCTAATATTTAATAAATGATGCAGAGTTCCTGGACCTCAGTCAGTTCATAATATCACACTTTTTTTTTTAAATCTAAGTGTCCTTCCTTTTTTCTCTTTTAATATGGTTAATTTTCAGCTTAGGTCTCTCCAAAGAAGGCTTGAGTCTGACCTGAGACTATAACCATGGTTTTTGAGACATTTGCATCCCTCAGATTCTGGCATAGATGATATCCTTAATGGTTTAGTGACTGAAATCTGCAAGCAGAATTCCATTCCATCCTTGAAACTGAAAAGTAAAGACAGCCTGTGGAAGAAGTTAGAAGGCTAATTGAAAAGATAGAGAAAACACGACATGATATCCTTGCTTCTAACTCTCTTACTCTCACTCTGAATATTTTCAGTTGAACAATTCTAGATATTGTATTATGTTTTAATACTCTCTCTCAATAACTGCCTATAGATAAAAGCAAAATCTGCATAACTGTACCTCTTGAGATAGTTTTGTTTTGCCTTTAAGAGGTGGATGGATTTGGTCAGCCTGATATGCTACTTAGTTTTACAATATGTTGCTAAATAAAATTGACATTCCAATTGCCTCATTTCCCTTTAAAGAGTCTACTTCATTTGGTATGCTGTCTGATTATAGAGGAAATACTCAAAATTGCAGACAGAATGATAAAAGGCCCAAAGGATCTGCCTTTGCCTGATAAGACTCCAGTTGTTTTGCATTTCAGGAATCTCAGTAAATAAAGAAGCTCAGAAATCATTTCAGAGCAGAATTCTTGCAGCCTGGTGTTTCCTTAAGTACAAAAGTCATGATGCTTTTTCTTGAATGCTCCAGAGGTGAACCTTAGAAGAATTATTAATAATAGGAACTAGTTGCGGGTCATTGGAGGGCTGAAATGAAATATCCTCACATCTACTGTGCTCTTCCCCATCAGGCTTGGCAAAATTATCACAGTTGAAGTCACTGGACTGCGGCAAATAATATTGTCTTTGTATCAGGGAGAGAGAGGCTTATATGAATTTAAGAGTCCATATACTCATAAAAGAACATCCTGTACCCTCTCATTGAGAATTCCCTTCTAGGATCAAATAAACTGAGTTAGGACCACCTGCAAGGCAAAAGGCTTGTTGATTCCAGAGACTCTGTGTTCTCTTTATGTTGCCAAAATCTCCTGTCTCTTCTTACTCAAATGAAAAAACAGTGAAGTTTAGAGGGCTTTTTGTTTTCCTTGTTTTTTGTTTTTTTTTTTTTACAATGGATCACTGTGTAGAAAGAAATTGCCCTTATATTCATTTGTCCCAATACATGAATTGGTGTATTCAAATTCAAACACAGAAAGCACCCTACTAGAAAGAACAGCTCTAAATGTTTAATAGGTAAGAGTTAAAACAAAAACAAACAAACAAAAAACTTAAGAAACAGACATCAATGCATGAGAGAGAATACATCAAATCATTCTTTATGGGTTTGAGGCTGTTTTTGTCATAGAGAAAAAGAAGGATGAAGGGCATAGTCATCATTAAAGGTTCAAGCACTTATTCTTTTATTTACAATGTCTCTAGCACTGGCTAATCTCTGAGAATGAAGGAATGAAACAAAGTAGTTTTACACTTCCTGGAAGATTCACTTGTGGAAGAACAAAGGGATTCTGAGTTTGTAGATAAGACACAGACACAGGGAGAAAGAATACCGATTATCATTTGTAAACTGATGGCCTAAAATCCCAGCTTTTCAGAATATTGTACTTATTCATCCTTTTATTGTTTGGGGCCAGGGCCTTTCTGAAATCCACATAGACTTCACTGCTCTTTTTCCTAAACCCTGCGATTAAGGCAGTATACATACATTTACTCACTTGTTAACCACTGCCACTCTGTCCTTTTGGATTTTTCTCAATCCTCATCTTCTTGGAGTAGGGCACAACCCAATCAGTTTTCTCCATCTCATGGTACCTCTAAAATCAAATCCACTGTATCTTTTCATTCAAAGGCATTCATAAGTAAGGGTAAAAAATCCAAAATATTAAGAAAAATAACAAATGTGTGGATGATATAAAAATAGTAAGATTCTTACACCCATAGAACTGGCCATTTCTCCTTCCTTTCATTGTTTTCTGAATGTTCTATACTCTGCTTATATCTTGCTAAAATGAGTTAGTACATTAGTTTCCTCCCTCAGCAAAACTTGACTCCTGGAATTCTTCCAAGTCTGGGAAGTCTCTGTGAATACTTTATTTCATCAGATTGTTCTGTAATAAGCTTGAAGTCCCCTTCATGGAGATTAAACCCAAAAGCCTCTGGCCAGGTCTCTTGTAATGTCCCACCTTGCTCAGCCTGGGCTGCTCACTCCATGCTAGAGAAGAAATGTCACCCACTTATCACCAGGCCACCATATAACTTGTTCCCCATGGAAATAAAATATTCTGCCCAAGACCATTCAGAAGATCAAATTGGTTCTCCACTCAGGTCACATTGTGAAGTATAAAGACTATTGCAGAATGAGTTGGGCCCTCTCTCTCTTTAACCTGTATGCACATGAGTCCTCTCTCCCTCTCTGAAAATGTACTTTCACTTTAATAAATTTGTAAAATGTCTGCCATTCCAGTGCTTTGTTACTGTGAGACAGGGACAGAGGAAACTGATGGTATCAGTTCTGTTAGAAGATGCAATCTAGGAAACAGCAGTTTCATATGATGAACCAAATCTTTGAAAACCTGATGCCTATTCTATCTATAAATAATAGTAGTGTTTTCATATTTCCTTACAGAACTAGGTCTTTTAAATTTTATTTTACTGTCAGCTTCCTTGCTTTTGGCTCTAGAGTTCTGTATCTCATTTCTCTCTTGGTTCCCATTATACTTTTGGGTTCCTTATAAATAATTTATTTGGTTTAGAAATCTTTAGAGAGGTTTATATTAGGGAACAGTTCCAAGTCCAACCACTTCATTCTATAGAAGGAAGAAGGTTTGTAAATTATCACTCAGGGAAACTGAATGAATTTGAAATAGTTGTCACCATCAGAGATAAAGGTACACTTTAGATACACTTAAAACAATTTTCCTTCTAGGAAACTGGACAAAAAGGAAATTCCAAAAGAATAAAACTTAGGTATTTCTTCTCAAAAAGTATGGACTCATTCTCTTTGGTATAAATCTTAAATTCCAGGATATCATACATTTTCCCTGGCCCTGAAAACTTCTAAGAAGACTTAGTATATCTTGGTTAATCTCAAAGCTTAGAGCAGAAAATCACAAGGCCCCATTACCAAGAGAGTGTCAAAAAACTGTGAAAAAATAAGCATTCATGTCCATTGTAGATAAATATGTAATTACTTAACACAATTTATCATATGGTGACTAAACATGTGCTATGTACCAAACACTTTTCTACATACCACACTCTTCTGTAAATAGGATATGTGCACATGAGTGTCTGTGCATGTCTGTGTGTGTGTGAGGCACTATACATCAATCTGTTTTAAGGTATTTTTCATTAATTTATCTCGTGGGTCTCCATGATAAAATCATTTGCTAGATCAGATAGAGAAGGCAGTCTAAAATATTACATTTTGTGTTCTGTAGGAAATATTTGAGCCTAGAAACTTGTGTAGAAAATGCCAGTTAAAAAAAAATGGTCAGTTCAGCCAAACATTATTAACATCACACTCAAATATAAAAAGAACATGTAGTTACTTTATATCTTTATGACTTAACTGTTGTTTCTCAGGAATCACTGATTAATGGGTACCTGGGAGCAAGAGGGATGAAATTTTGGTTTAGGACAATTCTGTCTCTAACACACACACACACACACACACACATTTGTATAACTGTAACCTTTCAAATATTAGTATGAATAATTAAATATTATGGAAAAGGAAGTACATGAGTAAATCAACTGTTCACTCTATAAAAAACAGGTGCTAAGTTTTAATGTTAACATCAGTGTGATTTGTATCCCACTTTAAAAAAAATTCCATATTAATTAGCCTTTGTATCTTAAAAGTGAAATATTTAAAATTTAAATAATTTATTAAAACAATACTGTTTCAAGCAACCATATACATCATGGTGTCCTGGTTCTTTCTATAGATGAGAACATTGAGAGACAGAAAAAAGATAAGGCTCTAGGCATATGAAGCCAATCAGATCCTTTGACCCTCATTCTAACCTTCATTTTAGTGCTTTCCACTGCCCTTTAGAGACTCAATAGGCAAAAAATAGGAAAATATTAGTGGTGCACTTGTATATTTGATGCTTGTGAGATGTTAGAAACTCCAGACACTTTTTTAATTAGAATAACTTAAACTTATTATATTTCCCAGTTTTAGCAAAAAAAAGTATTTCAAAAGAATAAAAGATTTGTTTTCTGATGTATCTAGCATACCACTAAGATCACATAAAAAATTTAATCTTCTGACTGTGCTGCAACGAGGTCTTCATCCAGCTCTCTCTAGAGGTTTAATTAAAACTGGATAATAAGGAGTTCACACTATGACACAGCAATAATGAATCCAACTAGTATCCATGAGGATGCATGTTCAATCCCTGACCCTGCTCAGTGGGTTAACGGATCTGGCATCTCTGTTAGCTGCAGTGTAGGTAGCAGACATGACTCAGATCCGGTGTTCCTACGGCTATGGCATAGGCCGGGAGCTGGAGTTCCAATTTGACCCCTAGTCTGGGAATTCCCAAATGCTGCAGGTGCAGCCATAAAAAGTAAATAAATAATAAAATAAAGTATATGACTGGAAAATAAAATAAATACCTGGGAGTGCAATTTCTATACCATATAGTAGTTTCAAATTTATTTTCCTGAGGAACCTTAATACTATATTCTGTAGTGGCTGCACCAATTACACTCCTACCAAGACAGAATGAGGGTTCTCTTTCCTCTATGTCTTTTCCAACATTTGTTATTTGTGACTTTTTGATGATAGCCATTCTGATAGGTGTGAGGTATGGTTTTGATTTGTGTTTCCATGAGGATTAGTGGTGTTGAGAATCTTTTCATGTGCTTGTTAGATACCTGTATGCCTTCTCTGGAAAAATATCTATTCAAGTCTCCTGCCCATCTTTTAATTGGGTTGTTTGTTCTCACTTAATATTTTTTGAACTCCTACAGTATGCATTAGCATTTTTTATTAACTCCTCAGTAATCACACAATAAACCAAACATTTCATACATACATTAGTAAGGGAATTTCTGAGCACTTACTCTGTATCAAATACTGCACTAAGCCATGGGGATATGATTATACAAAAATAACCATGATCCTTGCTCTTCTGGAGCTTACAGTATAATCAGGAAGAAAGAAGCAATAAAATATTTAGATGTATAATTTTTAAATTGGGGCTATATGCAAGGCTATAATAAAGAGTTGTAGGCTTTAACTATTGTTCATAGTAGCAGGATTTGACCTAGTCAAGAGGCTCAGGAGTTTCCCTAAAGACACAAAAATTGGGTTGAAAAATGAAGGAGTGGCATCATTTATTTAGGCTAAGAAGATAGGGATAATGTTAAAGTGTTTCAGGCAGCAAGAACAGCATGGGGGCTTGCCCTCTGGCAAGTGGATGCATAGTGAGTAGGAGTCACCAGCATGATAGAGATGGGGAAAAAAGAGGCCTGTGAAATGATGAGATAGGAGAGGATTCTTGGAATAAGACCATACAAATCTGTTTTGGTGAGAGTTTTGAATTTTGTTTTTATCTTGAGAAAAAAATAAGATGCTGTTAAGGGGATTTAAACAGTTAAATGTATTAGCAATTATTTGCCTTTTAAAATGTTAATTCTGAAAGGAAAAGGAAAGATGGTGGAGGAGAAAGACCCTGAACTCACCTCCTTTCACAGGTGACAATTTACAGAACACCTGTCGATGAAAAATACCAAAACATAACAGAAAATATCTTCTACGACTAAAGATATAAAGAAGAAAACACACCGAGACAGGTATGAGTGTTAAAGTTGCAGTATAATCAAGAGCAAATATTCTCAGGTGAGTGACACACAGGAAAATAGTTATAACTGCAGAGGTTCTCCCTAAGGACTGAAGAATCTGAGCCCCACACTGGATTCCCCTGCTTGGGAGTCTTGCACCAGGAAAACAAATCACATCAAGAAAAGAAAGAGGCCCAAATAAATAAAATCAGAAAAGAAAGTGCCACAACCAACAAGAAAGAAATACAGAGAATTATAAGAGTTTACTAAAAACAACTACATGATAATAAAATGGACATATTCCAAGAAATGTACTATCTCCCGAGATTGAATCTGGAAGAAATAGAAAATACGGACAGACCAATTACCAATAATGAAATTGAATAAATGATTTTCAAAATTACAACAAACGAAAGTCCATCTCACCACAGTTATTAAACATAGTATTGGAAGTCCTAGCTACAGCAGTCAGACAAACAAAAGAAATAAAAGGTATCCAAAAAGGAAAGAAGAGATAAAATTGTCACTTTATGAAGATGACATGATACTATATATAGAAAACCCCAAGAACTCAACCCCAAAATTACTTGAACTGATAAACAAATTCAGCAAAGTAGCAGGATATAAGATTAATATTTAGAAATTGATCCCAATTGTGTATACTAACAATAAAATATTAGAAAAAGAATACAAAAATACAATATGTTTTAAAATTGCACCCCAAAACATCATATACCCAGGAATAAGTCTGACCAAAGAGGTGAAAGACTTATAAAATATTAATCAAGGAAATAAAAGTAGATACAAAAAAAATAAAATTAAGAAAAAAGAAAGGTTGTAGAAAATCCTATAGTTTCGAAGTTGCAGACATAGAAGAAATACAAGAATAATTTCTCTTTAGTTTTTGGAAGGGAAACAATCACTAATACAAGAAAGGGACAATATGATAAAAATAACTTGCATTAAAATAAAAACTTTCAGAGTTTCCGTCATGGCACAGTGGTTAATGAATCCGACTAGGAACCATGAGGTTGTGGGTTCGATCCCTGCCCTTGTTCAGTGGGTTAACGATCCGGCGTTGCCGTGAGCTGTGGTGTAGGTTGTAGACGCAGCTCGGATCCTGCATTGCTGTGGCTCTGGTATAGGCTGGCAGCTACAGCTCCGCCTGGGAACCTCCATGTGCTGCGGGAGCACCCCAAGAAATGGCAAAAAGACAAAAAAAAAAGATAAAAAGTAAAATAATAATAAAAACTTTCAAAGGCAAGAAAGAAAAGAAATGGAAAGATAACCAATGTTCCTGGACCGGAAAAAATAATATTGTAAAAATGGCCATACTACCCAAAGCAATCTAGAGATTCAGTGCAATCCCTATCAAATTACCCATGACATTTTTCACAGAACTACAACAAGCAATCCAAAAATTGATATGGAACCACCAAAGACCCAGAATTGCCAAAGCAATTCTGAAGAACAAAAACCTAGCAGGAGGCATCTTTCTCCCAAACTTCAGGCACTATGACAAAGTCACAGTCATCAAAGCAGTGTGGTACTGGTACCAACACATACAGACCAATAGAATAGGATAGAGATCCCAGAAAAAAACCCAGACCCCTAACGGTCAATTAATCTTTGACAAAGGAGGCAAGAATATAAAATGGGAAAAAGAAAGCCTTTTCGCAGGTATTGCTAGGAAACCTGGACAGCTGCATGCAAATCAATGAAACTGGAACACACTCACCTACCATGCACAAAAATAAACTTGAAATGGCTGAAAGACTTAAATATGAGACAAGACACCATCAAACTCCTGGAAGAGAACATAGGCAAAACATTCTCTGACATCAACCTTATGGATATTTTCTCAGGTCAGGCTCCCAAGGCAACAGAAATAAAAGCAAAAATAAACCAATGGGACCTAATCAAACTGAAAAGCTTTTGCACAGAAAAGGAAACCAGAAAGGAAATGAAAAGAGAACTTACAGAATGGGAGAAAATAATCTCAAATGATGCAACTGACAAGGGATTAACCTCTGAAATATGCAAACAACTCTTATGACTAAATAGCAAAAAAGCCAACAACCCAATTGAAAAATGGAAAAAGACCTGAATAGACATTTCTCCAAAGAATATATACAGATGGCCAACAAACACATGAAAAAAATGCTCAATGTCACCGATTATTAGAGATATGCAAATCAAAACTACTATGAGGTGCTACCTCACACCAGTCAGAATGGCCATCATTAATAAATCCACAAATAACAAATGCTCAAGGGGTGTGGTGAAAAGGGAACCTTCCTGCACTGCTGGTGGGAATGTAAGTTGGTACCACCACTATGGAGAACAGTATGGAGATACTTTTGAAAACTATATACAGCACTCCCATATTACCCAGCAAATCCCACTCTTGGGCATATAGTCAGACAAAACATTCCTTGAAAAAGGCACATGCACCTGCATGTTCATTGCAGCACTATTCACAACAGCCAAGATAAGGAAACAACTCAAATGTCCATCTATAGGAGATTGGACTAGGAAGATGTGGTGTATATACACAATGGAATACTACTCAGCCATAAAAAATAAAATAATTCCTTTGGCAGCAACATGACTAGAACTAGAAACTCTCATATTGAGTGAAGTAAGTCAGAAAGAGAAAGAGAAATACCATATGATATCACATATCTGGAATCTAATATACTGCACAAATGAAACTTTCTACAGAAAAAAAAATCATGGACTTAGAGAACAGACCTGTGGTTGCCAAAGGGGAGGCGGAGGGAGTCGGATGGTCTGGGTATCTGGGGTTAATAAATGCAGACTCTGGCCTTTGGAAAGGATAGGCAATGAGATCCTGCTGTATAGCACTAGGAACTATGTCTAATCACTTGTAATGAATCTACACATGTATGCGTAACTGGGTCACCATGCTGTACAGTAGAAAATTGACAGAACACTGTAAATCAGCTATAGTGGAAAAAATAAAAATCATTATAAACAAAACTACATTTATGTTAATAAAAAAGTCTATGCAATTCTACCAAATATTTAGAGAAGAGTTAAAATCTCTCTTTGTTCAAACTATCTCAAAAAAATTGCAGAGGAAGAAATGCTTTCAAACACATTCTGAGGCCAGTATAAATCTGATACTAAAAACAGACAGAAACATCACAAAAAAAAAAAGAAAATTACAGGCCAATATCATTGATAAACATAGATCCCCAAACCCTCAACAATATATTGGGAATCCAAATTTAACAATAATTAAAAGGATCAGACTCACAGACATAGAAAACAAAGTTATGGCAACCAAAGGAGAAATGTGGGGGAAAAGGGATAAATTTGAAATTTTGGATTAGCAGATCAAACTACTAAATATTAACTAGATAAATAACAAAGTCCTGTAGTATAGCCCAGGAAATAATAGAATTTGGGACCTTCAGCTATTCCCACTGTGGCCCAGTAGGTTACAAACCTGACTAGTATCCAGGTCTTCTAGAAGTTGTTCAGCCAGTGTTTCTTGGATAAAGCAAATTAAAGAGGTTTTTTTTTTTGTTTTTTTTTTTTGTTTTTTTTTGTTTTTTTTTTTTGCTATTTAAAAGATGGAGAGAATGGGAATCCTTTTATTTTAGGGTTAGGGGATTGGTTTCTACTCTAGAAAGGAAGATGAAAAATAAGGATTCTCTCATTAAAACTTCACCATGGTAGGTACAACTGATAAAATATCATGCTCTGAAGGCGAATGAAGTCTTAAGAGGTTACAAGGGATATTAAAGTCCATTGAGGAGCAGGTCATTTGCTACCTATCTATTATTCTTATTCAGGTCAGTGACCTTCAGTTCAAAGTCCTAACAAAAAAGGAAATTTTCCCACTGATATATCATCAGTAAACTTATTAAATGCACTATAATATAAAGAGATATTCAAAAATACTATTTTCCCAGTGTAGAAGGATAGCCAACAAGCTTGAAACAAATGCCCTTGTGATGCAGATATTTGATTAGTTTCAGTCTAGTTATTAAAGGAAACAAAATCTAAAAGGTTTTCTATGAATATAATTTAAGTGTTTAAGCAGGCATATTCCAGGTATAAGTAATAGAACACAACATAATTGAAAGAAATGGGAAAAGGCATTTCAGTTTTATTTTTATTTATTTTTTAAATTTTTATTGTTATTTCCCCAATATGATTTTTTCTACTGTACAGCATGGTGACCCTGTTACACATACATGTATACATTCTTTTTTCTCACATTATCAGGCTCCATCATAAGTGACTAGACATAGTTCTCAGTGCTGCACAGCAGGATCTCATTGCTAATTCATTCCAAAAACAATAGTTTGCCTCTATTAACTTCAAGCTCCCAATCCGTCCACTCCCTCCTCCTCCTCCTACTTGGCAACCACAAGTCTATTCTCCAAGTCCATGATTTTCTTTTCTGTGGAAAGGTTCATTTGTGCCCTATATTAGATTCCAAATATAAGTGATATCATACAGTATTTGTCTTTCTCTTTCTGACTTACTTCACTCATAGTGATGCAACTGACAAAGGATCAATCTCTAAATTATACCAGCAACTTACACAAATCAATGGCATCTCACTTTTAAATACATTGTATTTTACTCATTCCAAACTCTATTCAAGTATAAGATAGAAAATTTAAGACTTCAGAGAGAATCTAAGGGTTACATAATATGCAAAAGAGTTAAAGACCGTTCTGATTGGGAAAAAATTATTCATTTTTAGGTTGTCCTTTCTAAAAATCATTCTTAAGTATGCACATTTATAGAGAGAGTTTATTCAAGTGTACTTATACCTTGAAAAAGGATTCTTCAGTTATGTTGTATTCACTTTGGTAAATGTAGCCCTCATCTTGATCCCATGGGCTTAAAACGGTTTTATATTTGAAGAGACTAAAAACCCTGAAGAGCATATCCAGAGTCAAGGCAGAAAAAAAAAAAAAGAAAGGAGAATGGAAGAAAAATAAGGTCAAAAGTCTGGAGCTGGGTTAATAGGATTAATGTTAAAGTCATAAGAGTTATAAAAATTCGATGTGAAGGCAAATAACTGCGGGGGAAATGGAGGTAAAGTAGCTTTATTATGGAAGAAGAATTAACTCCAATAGAGTAGAGAAAACAATTGGAATCATAAAAAATGAATTAAAAATAGCAAAATCAAATCATCACTTCCATGTTCAAAACTACTAAAGGCTTCTCATAACTGCAAATCTTTAATGCAGATTCTAAACTCCTGCATAAACTGTCCCTAATCCATCTCTCTAAGTGTTGCCCATCTCTCCAAGTCTACTTGGTGGGTATAGATCTGGCATTACACTTCTGATTTCAACTCAACATTTCCTTTACTTTCTATACTGTTGAGATTAGATTTCAGCAGCAGAATATCCAACTCAAATGAACATCAACCATAAAACAGCTTTGTCAACTCACATAAAACAAAGTATAAAGTAGGAGTTCTCCCGTTCAGAATCTTATAAATGTCTTGAAGGACCCACATTAGTTTGAGTTTTTGCTCTGTCATCCTTCATGTTTGACTGGATTACTCATGGTTGAATGACAGCTGTGGTATTACATCTCCCCATATATACTTCCTAAGAAAGAAAAGATATCATCCCTTCTCTACTACTTTAAGAGCCAAAAAATATTCCAAGAAACATCTCAGACTTATATTCTCATCTTATTGATGAGAATGATGTCCCATGTGATTGATGTAGGGGATGTTATTACCATGATTGGTTTAGACAAAGCAAGATCTGATCTCCTGTCCAACTTTTCCTGAAGTGCATAGCATTTTGTTATATGACAAAATCAGAGTGCTCTGCTGATTTGGGGTCTGATATTGGGCAGGATAGTAGAGAGTAGACTTTTAAGAATGGCTGCAACACTGTCTACCTGATAGGCAGTTTTGTGCTAGCCAGGTAGTGTACATGAGAGGGTAAAGATGTAAATCCTTATTTGAAATGTAAGGAATTGTAATGTTGGTACTTTTTATTGTAAACCTTTCCTATTTTCCTTTGTGTGTGTATATTAAAACATTACTACAAGGAATATCATCCTAGGCTATATTTTTATATTTTATATTTTTGTCTCTTAGATCCAGAACTACAAAGAAATATCCTATAATTCAAAAATTTACCTACAATCATTTACCCTTGTACTACATGTATATTGTGTTGCTAAAACACACAGAAAACAAGTAATATCTATCTACATATGCCATTCCTTAAATTAAAAAAAGGAAATTTGTTTTTTGTTATTCTCTCCATTTTTATCAATTAGTATTTATCCTAAATATTCACAAACTTGATATAGGAAAAATAAGACATTCACTATTCTGCAAGAGAAAGATGAATATGATGTTATATGCATACCTCATTATATACAGTAGATATGTTCCTGAAAATGGTATGTGTAACTTCATATGTATAAACTTATAAAGGACTCACTTCAAGGTATGTTGTGTATGCATATATATATATATATGTGTGTATATGCAAATTATATAGTGTTATAGTGTTTTATATATAACATTTTACATTTTTTCCACTAATTTGGTTCATAAACATGATTTTAATGACCACAGCATAATATATCATATTTTCATACCATATATTACTTAATTCATCTAATTTTATACATTTAATTTGTTTCTAGGTTTTCAATATTATGAATATCATGGTGTTGGCACATTTATACATGACTTTTTCGTCTGCCCTTAAAATTTTTCCTTGAAGACTTTTGAATAAATTGGTAAATGTACCAAATTGAGTTTCAATAAACCCATATCAATTTACAATCCAGCAAAAGTGCCAACAATGTATTTGAATTTTAAGTACAGCTATAAGTTGCTAGAGTAAGATAAAAAGCCCAATAATTTCTTTAAAAATTATTTTTTATTACTACATTTCCAATCAGATTAAGAAGTTTCTGATTCTCTTTTTCGCTTTGTTCAAAAGTCAACTCTCACTGGAAGATTAACCTTCCTAAGTTTCTAAAGTCAGTGGGGTAGCCCAGGCACTGAACTTCACATGAATACAGATACAGATTTACATAAAACTTTATTCATTGACTGACTTTTTTCTCATTATCAGATCAAGCACATTTTAACTCTTCTCTTCCATCACCAGCCATTCCCTCTCTTCCTGTTAAGTCAGGCTCCCACAGACTCCTATCTTCATGTAAAGCAGATCTTCATGTCCTTCAAACTATGTTGCTTGAATATTCCTTAAACAGATCATTCGAGATCTCATGTCTGAGATGAGATTTAGAGAAAAATTTGGGGTCCTCAAAATATTCTATTTATTGGAATTAACAATCTCAACACAAATCATAATACATAGCCAGCCAAATAGAAAGATATCCAAGGTTCATCTTCACTTTCTATCTTCTAGCAAGTATATTGGCTCCCCTTTTTCTCCATCTACCAGTCCTATTTATTTTTGCTTTGTTCTTTGTTTTACTTAATATTCAGCTTCTAAATAGTCCAAATTCTAAATATTTAACCTAATCCTCAGTTAAAATACAGACAAGTTGTCTAGGTGTATAAGTAGTCTTCTAAGCAGCACCTGAAGGACAGGCATACAATGAGTATTCTCTGAAATTTAAGAAAAAACTTTCTATTATATAATCAACATGTCTTTATTATGGAAAAATAATAAAATAATATTAAAAAATAAAAGAATCTATAATCCTAGTCATCACAGATAACACTTAACACTTGTGCTTGGGTTGTGCTTGGGTTGTGGGATAGAAATCCTTTAAAATTGGATTGTAGGGAGTTCCCATCATGGCGCAGTGGTTAACGAATCCGACTAGGAACCATGAGGTTGCAGGTTCGATCCCTGCCCTTGCTCAGTGGGTTAAGGATCTGGCGTTGCTGTGAGCTGTGGTGTAGGTTGCAGACGTGGCTCGAATCCTGCGTTGCTGTGGCTCTGGCGTAGGCCAGTGGCTACAGCTCCAATAAAACCCCAAGCCTGGGAACCTCCTATATGCCGCAGGAGCAGCCCAAGAAATGGCAAATAAAGACCAAAAAAATAATAATAAAAAATAAATAAAATTGGATTTTGATGATCATTGTACAACTACAAATGTAATAAATTTTTGAGTAATAAGAAGACTAAAAAAATAAAGCTGGAGGATGGTAAAAAAAATAAGCTACTAAGTTTGTTTCAATTTGTTACAACTGTTAATAGCAATCTAATACAAGCAATTTCATGAGAACTATGTATCTAGAGGAGCATAAGATCAAGAAAGTGTAATTGACCAAAGAGATATAAAGTATATAAATGTTTTTCCCAACATCAAATTATCGTCTTTGCATTACAGGTAATTTAGAGATTATTTAATCACACATTTTATTTTATAGAGGGGACAGTTGAAGACCACTGAGTTTCAGTGTCTTCCTAAAGCTGTGCATGTAGTGAGTGGCAGAGCCATGACAAGAGTTCAGTTCTCCTGAGGCCCTGCAAGTTTCCCTTCACCCGTCCTCACTGTCATTCAGTTAAAAATGGCATCCTGTTCAAATGAAGTCTTTTTGTAATTGTAAAGTGTTAACATATTGCTAAGTGGCCAACAATAGAAATTTGTTTTATCTTTTTTTTTTTTTTTAAGGGCCACACTCAAGGCATATGGAGGTTCCCAGGCTAGGGGCCTAATCGGAGCTACACCTGCCAACCTATAGCACAGCCACAGCAACACCAGATCTGAGCCAAGTCTGTGACTTATACCACAGCTCATGGCGAAGCTGGATCCTTAACCCACTGAGTGAGGCCAGGAATCAAACCCTCAACCTCATGGTTCTTAGTTGGATTCATTTCTGCTAATCCACAATGGGAACTCCCCAGAAATTTGTGTTAGATAAATAACATTATGTCTAAATTATAGGATACTGGGAAGCTACTAAAATATAATATACATGAAATTAATTATATATTCTTTTTTCAGTTTTATTGAGATATAACTGACATATAACACTATATAACTTTATGGCATATTGTATAACAAACATATATTATGAAATGATCACCACAATAAGTTAACATTTATTACCTCATATTGTTACAAAGACATTTTTATTTTCGTTACAGGATCTACTCTCTTAGCAACTTTCAAATCTACCATACAGCAGTGTCAGCTGTAGTCATCATCTTGTACATTACATCACAGGGAGCTTTCTCATCTCATAACTAGCAGTCTGTACCTTTTTACCACCTTCATCCCATTCTCCCATTCCCAACCCCCAGCCTTGGATAACTGCAAATCTGATCTCTTTTGCTATGAGTTTGATTTTTCTGGTTCTACACATAAGTGCAATCACACAGTATTTGTCTTTCTCAGTATTACTCATTTCACTTATCATCACACCCTGGAGGTCCAGCCATGGTATTGTAAATGGCAGGATTGCTTTATGTTTTGTGTTCAGTGGCATTGATTTGTATACATGTATGATTGTGTATGTGTGTGTATACATGCCATGTTTTAATATATAAGTATAAATACGTGTACACACACACATATCACATTTTCTTTATTTATTCATCTGTCAAGGGACACAGGCTATTTCCATATCTTTGCTCTTGTAAATAATGCTGCAGTGAACATTGGGGTGCAGTTAATTTCAACATAGTGATTTTGTTTCCAAAGGCAAATGATTACGTTTAACCACCTTGTTGGTGTTAAGGTGGCAGATGATACTTTTTGCTTTTTGTTATTTCTTTTTTTTTATTACTCAATGAATTTATTATATTTGTAGTTGTACAATGATCATCACAATCCAATTTTAAAGGGTTTCCATTCCACAACCTAAGCACATCCCCCCACCCCAAACCTGTCTCCTTTGGAAACCATAAGTTTTTTCAAAGTCTGTGAGTCAGCATCTGTTCTGCAAAGAAGTTCATTCTGTACTTTTTTTTAAATTCCACATGTCAGTGAAAGCATTTGATGTTGATGTCTCATTGTCTGACTGACTTGACTTACCATGACAATTTCTAGGTCCATCCATGTTGCTAAGAATGCCGGTATTTCATTCCTTTTAATGGCTGAGTAATATTCCATTGTGTATATGTACCAACTCTGCTTTATCCACTCCTTTATCAATGGACATTTAGGTGGTTTCCATGTCTTGGCTATTGAAAATAGTGCTGTAATGAACATTGGAGTACACGTGTCTTTGCAAGTTATCGTTTTCTCTGGATAGATGCCCAGGAGTGGGATTGCTAGATCAAATGGTAGTTCAATTTTTAGTTTTCTGAGGCATCTCCATACCGTTTTCCACAGTGGTTGCACCAATTTACAATCCCACCAACAGTGTACCAGGGTTCCTTTTTCTCCACATCCTCTCCAGCACTTATTGTTTGTAGACATTTTGACAATGGCTATTCTGGCTGGTGTAAGGTGGTACTTCATAGTGGTTTTGATTTGCATCTCTCTAATAATGAGTGATGTTGAACACCTTTTCATGTGTTTTTTGGCCACCTGTATGTCTTCTTTGGAGAATTGTCTGTTTAGATCTTCTGCGCATTTTTTGATAGGGTTGTTTCTTTTTTGGTATTGAACATAAGAGGTGTTTGTAAATTTTGGAGATTAATCCCTTGTCAGTTGGTTCACTTGCAAAGATTTTTCTCCCACTCTATGGGTTGTCTTTTCATTTTGTTTAGGGTTTCCTTTTCTGTGCAGAAACTTTTAAGTTTGATTAGGTCCCATTTGTTTATTTTTGTTTTCACCATCATTACTCTAAGTGCTGGATCTGAGAAGATATTGCTCTGGTTTTATGTCAGAGAGTGTTTGGCCTATGTTTTCCTCCAAGAGTTTTATAGTGTCTGGTCTTATATCTAGGTCTTTAGTCCATTTGGAGTTTATTTTTGTGTATGGTGTTAGGGAGTGTTCTAATTTCATTCTTTTACATGTGGCCATCCAGTTTGGTAAACTCTACCAATCTCTCTATTGTGAGGATCAAATGAGGTTAAAAAATAATAAAAAAGTTATTTCATTATGGAGAATTTGGGATTTTGTTCCTTAAATTCATGTAAGTTATTAGGAAATAATATGTGAATGCTGAAATAGGATGTCAATTTCAGGTGGTTAAGAAATGGGAAAGAATACAGAGAAAGTATTATTACTACAAAGGAAGGATGCAATCAGGATGGGGATTTTGACAAGATTGGTTTGGAGATTCTAATTGTTATGAATAATAATCCCTTATAATCAAGTTTGGTAGAGGGAGGAAGCAAAGGGAGAAGTGTCAATAAAGGGTGTAGAAAGATCAAGAGCAGAACAGAAAGAAATAAAGAAGAGTTGTATTGCAATTAAAATATTCATTTTTTTACAAAAAGTTCTGAATCTAATAAAAATGGACCTACACTATAGCCTGAAGCCTATGTTAGATGTACAAACATATCTGGGAGGATGATTAGAAATCCTCAGAAGTAAGTAAGGCACGATCTGTCTAGATTTTGTAGTCATTCAGAAAAAAAGATGCTAACTTTTCTTATAAAACAGGAGGTCTAAAAAAATATTTTGTGGTCTCCATTATTTTTGAGATTAATGAAACTGCAGTCTCACAAAAAATATACACAAATTTTTTTCCTCATGTCCTTGTATATGTACCTGTATTTACATGTATACTTACATCTATACATAACCATTTAACTACATTCACAATTATAACTACAGATACAGACTTACACATGTACATGGACAATTTTATGGAGTTCATGCACATCCTAAATTTGATCTATAGACTGTTAGCCAAAATATTTATATCCTTCTCTAGAGATTAATTAGAACCTTTGTTTTTATGACTTGGTGGTAATTTAAGAAACAGAGAAGAAACATTCTAAAAGAGAGATGAATGTTAATACCATGGCATAACATAGCATAACAAAACAGGAGTTTAACTACAAGTTAGTTCTATGATAAAAAGACAAGTTTCTAACAGTTCTCTTCATTTATAATAGAGTACAACTTATCCCCTGTGATAGTTGGTAAGTTAAGTGAAAAATGTAGGCAAAGCAAGATAGTTTTATTTGTTTATTTACTTATTTTTATTTATTTATTTATTTATTTTTGTCTTTTTGCCATTTCTCGGGCTGCTCCCACAGCATATGGAGGTTCCCAGGCTAGGGGTCTAATTGGAGCTGTAACTGCCAGCCTACACCAGAGCAACGCGGGATCCAAGCTGCGTCTGCGACCTATACCACAGCTCACGACAATGCCGGATCGTTAACCCACTGAGCAAGGGCAGGGATTGAACCCTCAACCTCATGGATCCTAGTCGGATTCGTTAACCACTGCGCCACGACGGGAACTCCAAGATAGTTTTAAAAACTCGTACAGTGCTAAACAAATATTTTATTTTATATATATATATATAAATACACACATATATATGTTTGAATATATCTATCTGTCTTTTTCTATCCATTTTATAATTTAGATAATTTTGACCATTATTATATAAAGGAAAAAAGTATTTTTTTCTTATTCAAGTTGTTTGCATTTTGAACTGAGAATACATCAGCTTTAGTATCAGAAGTCCTGGACTAGACACTCAGAAGCTAAGTTTTTTTTTTAATTTCAATGAAGTTACTTAAATTATATGTCTTATTTCCTGAATCTTTATGGACTGTTATTAGCTTTGAATGAAGCATACATATACAATATTTAATAAAATGGCAACTATATAATAGGTTCCCAGGAACCTATCATTATTACAATAATAATAATAATAACAATAGCTATGATGTGAATAAGTGGAACTGGGACTGGATAGGTTCTAAGCTGCACAGAAAGCAAAGGTATAATACAGAGATCAGAAATAAATTAAAAATAGAGATGACAGGAATCAGAATTATAAATATTGTGGTGAGAGGCCAGGAACAGAAATAAGATTCCACTCCTCTAAAGGCCTTTACCTGGGTACTTCCTGGCCCATGGATAGAGGCATACTACTCTGACAAGTGGGACCACAAAGAGTTAGTTCAGATTCAGGGTGGATTTTAATCAAAAGGTAAAGTGAAAAAAATTCTGAATGGGAATCAGCAAGTGGCCTATGAGTCTTTACAGCAGCATCCTGATTCACCTTGATAAAATAAGTAAAACATTTTGGTTTAATTTCCCTATCTATAAAAGGACAGAACCAAAAAAACACACACTAAAACATCTTTAGTTATTATTCCTACTCCTTTTATCTGAATTTTATGCAAAATGATTTTTTTTGTATATTTATATCATAAATCAATGCATAATACATATTACACTTTGAAAATATTTGAAAATAGCTCTTCAGGAACCCTTGATTAGGAATCACTAAATAAAATAATCCCCAATTTCTCTTCCAGCTATCAAAAGATTTATGATTTTAATATATTCTATCAATATGCTGATGTGGCTAATAAAGACAATTTTGCTAGGACCAAAAACATTTTTTCTTTGCCTTTTATTATCATATATATATATATATAAAGATTTTAAGGTAATCACATCTAGTGGCAGTGGCATAAATGAGACTAACACATAAAATAATGTTTTACTATCTTTCAAATAGCCATTTTCCTACTTTGTTTCTTGTACCAGCAGCTTTCAGTCTGCTCAGAAACCAGAACACACACAAAAGTAGTTTTTGTGTGAATACGATGGGATTTTATCTGTGTCATTAAATTCACATGTCAGACTACTCATGTTGTAAAATCAAAGGAAGAAGACCAAATGGAGCATTTTAAAAAGTCAATTTTATTTGGCCCACAAAGAAATAATTTCTTATAGTAAGACCAGAAAGGGAGAAAAAGACTAGAATACCAAAAAACCTATCTCTTTATCTACTTGCAGATTAGGCCTCAGTAAAAAAATAAAATATATATCAGGAAAGTATGACTTTCAGAAGTCAGAACTGAAAGGAAATTTAAACATATTCATTTAAATTAAAAGTTGCATAAACTAAATTCCAGAATTTGATTGACTTGACTGTCATTAAGCTAAGTAGTACCAAACTCTAAGCTCAACCCAGATATTCACTTCTCTTGGTAGCAACAGAAAATATTTTAACAGAGATATTAAGAATGTGGGAAATACCTTCTGACGTGGAGTGATCTGTTTCAAGAGAGATTTGAAAAAAATTTGGAGCCAATGTTACTAAATTTAAAAAAAATAATTCAGGTCCAGCTTAATTCAACAAACACACAGAGTTACTTATTTACTTGGAGTCACTTACCATGTATAAAGCACTACAAGGACTAGAGAGATAATATACTCTCCCTACAGAAATATACTGGGAGTCAGAAGGAATTATAATTTAAAAAATACAATACATCCCCTGGAGAAAACAAAAAGTACAATCAGGTTTCAAAAGGAAGAGATTGTATCAGAATTAGATGAACATAAAAAGATATCCATGGACAAGGAATAGAATAACAGCAATAATGATAAGAAACACTTATTAAATGATCAAATGGCAAGCACCAAGTGTTTTACATGTACTACCTTCTTTAATCTGTACATCAATTATTTGAGGGAGGTAAACATTATCTACATTTAGATAAAAGAATGCTACTTGTCCAAGATAATACAATTTTCAGTGAGCATACCAGAATGCAAATTTGGTTCCATTTGACTCAGAGTTAATGTATTTAAACTCCAGAATATACTGCAAAGGAAATGTGCTTTGAACTCTGGATAGTTTGATGGGAAGAACTTTTTCCATCACAGGAAAACTGCATACAAAGGCTTGGCTGGCTGAGAACATAATTCTAGCAAAAAGTCTAGATGGAAACTTAGGATAAATATAGAAGTATAGGGTGACAAGCTTGGAAAAATAGATGGAAATGAGCTTTAGAGATCAGTCTTAGAGGTGTGCATATTTTACTTTTCAACAAATAAGATTCCAAAGAAAGGGGAAGCATCTTTGAGAGGAACCATGGTGCACCTCTGTATTAATTATTCATTACTGTATAATAAATTGCTTCCAAAATTAGCACCTCAAAATAACAACAAAAATTATCTTCCATTTTCTGTGGGTCAGGAATCCAAGATTACTTATAGAGGCAATTTTTACTCAAAGTTCTTCATGAAGTTACAGTGAGTCAGGATGTCAGCTAGTTCTCCAGTCTCATCTAAAGGCTTGACTATGGAACAACGCACTTTGAATCTCAATCAAGTGACTTTATTTTTTTTATATTTTAAAAATTTTGGGGGGTACTAAATATTTTATATATTTTTATTGTTATTTCCCTAACACAATTTTTTTTCCCACTGTACAGCATGGTGACCTAGTTACACATACATGTATATATTCTTTTATCTTACATTATCATGCTTTGTCATAAGTGACTAGACATAGTCAATCAAGTGACCTTAGGTAGGCCTCTGTTCTTTGCAGGGTGTTTGTTCTTCACTGGCTGGCATCCTCTGTCATCCTCATCACTTGGGCCTCCCCATAAAGCAGTTTTCAACATAGTAGCTGGTTTCTCTCAGAACATGCGATCAGAAAGGCAAAGAAAGCGAGAGAGAGAGAGTGAGTGAATGAGAGAGAAAGAGAGAGAGAGAAGAAATGATCATTCTACAATTTTCAGAAAAGACAAAACATAAATTCTACCATATTCCATTCTTGAAGGTGAGAATATCAAATACTGCATGGACACATTTTATAAACCACCAAAACCTCCCTACCTTCAATATTAGTGATAACTACCCAAGATTATTGGTTATCAATTATCTTCTTATCTAGCTCCTAGACATTCATTTTCTACTCTCTGCAAGTCAAGATACTCCTGTATCTAAAATTTAGGCCATGTTTTCCTTGTTCAGGTACTTGTAGGAAAAAACCATAAATGTACTTTCTGTCCTTAAAAAAAAAAGCCACATCTTAATCTTATGTCCTAGAATAAAAAAAAAATCTCAGGAGAAGTAAGACTTATAGAATTGTCCCTTGAAAAGTTCAGGAACTTTCTGTTCTTAATTAGACTGCTTAAAGCACAGCAACAAGATATTTTTATACACTGGAGCTATTCTAATCCATCTGTTTCATTTCCTGATTGAAGACTTAAAGTTTAAAGATATAACCACGCTATAACTAGCTGGTATTATGTTATTATATTATTATATTATATTATATTATATTATATTATATTATATTATATTATACTTGATATAGCCACCATCTGGTACTACTGAGAGTCAACTTGATAGTAGAATCTGGATTTTGTTTCCCTATTTCATCATCTTGCCATTTCACGTGCTTTAAAATCATTTATTTCCCTTCTCAACTTTATAAAATCTGGTCTGGAAAAAATTCCAGTTTCCAATGGGAATTTTAGCATATTGACTTTGGGAGCATATATCTGTACGTAGGATCATAATATGAGTATGACAATTTATGAACATTTGTTCAGGCAAAGATAGGAAGGTGGGGGGTAGATTGGGAGCCAAAAATGAATATTAGCATATTGGAAGGTCTTTGTCATTACCTCTCTCAGAATAAAATTTGAGAACTCTCCAAAAAGCCTCTAAGGAATAACATAGGAAACCAAAATTTATTGGTCAGCATTTCAAAACTTAGGCCAAAAAAAAAAAAAAGCAATAACCTAAAGGATTGTAAAGAGGTGAGATCACTCTTGCCAAGTACCTTTGACCCGAAGACTCAAATGGGGCAAAAATACAAGTGTTATTAAGATTTAGCTTTGTTTTATTTTAATAGATCAAAATCTTCTCCCTTTTTTTCTTGACCCTATCCTTCCTCAGACTCCACATGAGAACCAAGACCTTACACCTCTTCACAAGCAATAGAACATACACACCTTTCCCTGTTTGTCATCAGCAAGCTTGTTAGTGATGATTCTTTAAATGTAGAATTTAATATCTCCAGGGGAGGAACTTTAATTTTTTGTTTAGTGCTGGATTCCTACTGCTTAAGAAAGTGCCTTGCTAACAACAATGAATGCTAACTGGTGGAAAGCATGGAGGAAACCTACATTAATGATCCAGGTGAGCAAGGTCCTCATTGATTATTTACTTTTCCACAACTTGGTTGCCAACTTGTCTTCACTGCTTGATTTTTAAAGTAGTCACAACAACAGCAAAAAAACTTTTCCCAAATAAGTATGATAGACATATGCAATCATACTTAAAATCAAAGATGATTAGTTTTATGTATAAAAAAGTTACTTGATTGATATCACCGACAGTTCAATGAATTTGGATGTAATTTGGCTCACTGTCAAAAATTATTGATTGAAGTATTTTTAGAGGTGTAGACTGGTATTTTAAGGAAGCCCAAAGGCTGACTTACTCATCCCCATCATTTTGGATAGAAACACACAAAATCTAAATGATTTGTCTAACATTCCTGAGGTAGTTAATGAAATCATAAAGATCAGAACCCTGGTTTTTTTGAAAGTGTGTTGTATTTGCCATTGAGCTTATTATGGTCTGACATGTGTTTTCTTTGTGATGCTAATGTGAAGTGAAAGGAGCCTTAAGGTTGATATGTTTGCAAATCAAATAAATGAAAATATAATTGATCAACAATCGGTGAACGGTTAAGCAAATACTGATACTCAGATAAAAAACATAAGGTTAAGAAATTTTTTCTATCTGAAAGTAAAGAAAAACTGTAATTTCAGGAGCTGGCCTAAGTGTCAACAGTTCAGTTATGACATCGCATTTCTTATAAATGAATAGACCCTGGATAGGTCTTGAAGTGGAGGAAATGGAGGTTGTCTTCTTCATGAGTGTTATTATTTTTTTTTAATGTGTGTGTGTGTGTGTGTTTGTGTATGTGTCCACATGGATAAACATATATAGTGAATTTGATCCAGTAGTTTCCCAGCATATAAACTGGAATGAGAAATGAAAAAGCTTATCTTCTGACAATAGCAAAATCATACAGGGACTCATATCTGGAGCATCCCTGTCCCCAGCCTGGACTGGTCTTCTGGGAAACACATACTGTTCCCTATTCATCTAGCCACTGATTGCTCCACCTTTGCATGTGTATTTCTGAAAATAAATAGCTCATACTATGGGAAATGGGATGCTTCAGTGTATTGTGTCCTTTTAGGGGAAGTGGCATGATCAGCCAGGGCACATCTCAAAACAGTGCAAAAATCAAGGAAACCCAGGAAGACATTAATGTTTGCTCCTTTTTCTTAGATTCTAGGAATTTCTGTATTCAATATCCAGGTTATCTCCTGCCCTACCCACTAGCCCCAGAGCATCAAAAACCTCTAGTTATTCTCTATCCTTCAGTAAAGTATGTTGTACCTCTACAGTTTTATTTTTGTAATAATCAGTAAAATTTATAGATGGGTCCATCAAGGAGTGTGCCCTTCTCTGCATTACCCCTTTGGTGAGGTCATCAGACAATTGGCCAAATTAGATCAGGGGAGAACTTACCCAGGTTTTTGTGTTGAGCCTCTACAGAGGTCATGATAGCACTAGAAGGGCAGCAAACTTTCAAAAAGGAGCACCTGCAGAACAAATGATCTCAGAGATAATTGCCTGACAAATTGTCCTTTGCATAAATGTTTGCTGGAAGAAAACTTTTGAAAGAGATGCTACAAAGCATACTACAATTTTCATAATTAGTGGAAAAACAGACCATACAAAATTCTATATCTAGTGTAATCACACATTATCTAAAGCATGATCTAATATTTAAATATGTCTATATGTTTCCTATAACTAAATATATGCATGTGATTATAACTATACATAGTAAACATGTAAAACCACTTTGTACACATGCATATTTTATAGCATACAAATAAAAGAATAAAATTTAATCTTGAAAAACTTTAGTAGTGGGATTATATCAAGGATTTATCATTTTGAATTATTTTAACATCAGCCTTTTCTAAGTTTTACAAAATTTGCATTTATTTCTTTTGTACTTTAAAGAAAAACAATGTTGAGTAATACTCCCTATTTGAATAGCCATACAATATTGTTGTCTTCAGGGAAACCTAGGAAATAGCAGAAGGCCTCCTCTATTATTAATTCTCACTTGGCTGCTTTAAAACCATCCTGAGCTCCCTGCCAAAGTGAATTGTCAGTATGGCACACTAATTAAATCTGGCTTCACACTGGAGCATTGTAAGGTATATTTGGTTAGTTCTTTTTAGATTGCTTTTTTCCAGGAGAACTCAAATGACAATTAGAAATATCTATGGTTATTCTTCAACTCAGTTACTACTCCACTGAGGTCTCTGCACATCTCCAAGAATATTCTGCCTTAGAGACTGTGTTGCTGCTGCTCACTTTTTAATGCTGATCTCCTGACAGGTCAGGTATCCAGTTATGCAAGATTAAATGCCCTGAGATTTCCTTATTATGGATCCTGTCCTTCTTATGAACTGTTGCTTTCATTTGTCACTTTCTCAGACAGAATGTTACTTGATCTGCATTCACACTGCTTGCTTTTGCTACCTTCTCTTTAAAAATTTCAGATGTGGACTAGCTCATAAGCACTGGCAGGGTCATAAAACTCCTGATTGGCAAAAAGCTGTTTCATGTTTTTGGTCTTTGTTGAAATACCACAACTTCCAGGTAACCTCTTCTTTTTTCAGCTACTTAATGTGAGCTTCTCACATGACAGACACTGCATCATGGTTTGTGTGATAATTATCTATGTCCCTCTTTGGGACAGAAAGTACTTAGGTAACAGAATGGAAAGAACACTGGGTTAGGAAGTAGATGTTTGATTTTCCTTGAGTCTTTACCACCTACTTCACCAGCTATTAATTTTGGTTAAGTCTTCGATTAAGTGGCTTCTGTGAAGTCACTTTTGCCTAGATAGTTTTAATTTTATTCTATACACTTCCAAAATTTGTGCCAGGAGTCAAATAAGATAATGTTCAAAAAACCAATTTTTAAATTACAAAGTACTCAAAAGTATATGCAAAATGTTGATGCCATCTTCAATACCTGAGGTCCAAACAGTGGTTTTTTATCCTTGTAGTCTGCACAATGCCCAAAACAATTTTGTTGCCTTCTGAACATTTCACAAGCATTGCTATTTAAGTTAAGAAATAAATAGTTGACAATGCTTTGATGTGTCTCCTACACCTCAAACCCATTTCTTTCTATTGCTGTTTTATGGGAGCTTGACTTACTCATGGACATATTGCTCCTGTCTCAGATGCCTTCCATTTACAACTTTCTCTCATGCTGCCCCATATTTCTTATTGATGGCTTTAAAAAAGCAAGCCAGCCTTCTTCCCAGAACAGCCACTGCAGTTTCCTTTTGGATCTTGTGCATCCATTTACAAGGCAACAAAGCACACATAAACATCCTTGACACAGCTCAGTGGAAGGAAAATATGGTAGTAATAATCTTGATTTTCAGGCAAGTAGTGAATGGTATATCCATATCCCTGAAGATGGATATTAGAAAAGATTATACCATGCAGCTACCATGTATGACCTACTTCATATAAATGATGCTGACAGAAACTAGCATAAAAATGTATTTTGTGATTCTAATGATGTTAGCTAGGATGATAATTAGAGTGATGATTCTAATAAAATGGTCTATTTCTGACTCAGAACACAGTCATGTGTTCTTGTATCTTATGTATCATAAAGATTCTTTGAAATGAGTAGGGGATTGATTATTAGCTCAAGTAACAGATGAGTAAATTGGGGTACTAGGTAACTTTTTCATATTACTTTCATTCATTTTTGAAGTTTAATGTATATTTGTGTAGTTGGTCCTATGCATTCAGCACTATTCATGAGAAAATCTCTGTATTCCAGTTCTAGAGTTACATAGGGCCCAAATAAACAAATAGTGTTCAAGATAATTCAGATAACAACAACTTTACTACAGATAATGAACACATAGTGATAATTTTTTAAAAGACATAGGGGCACCATGTTCTGTGTCATCAGGAAAAGCAAATTCCAGTAATAATGATCTGCCACTACCACTCAACTATTAAAATGGCCCAAATCTGGAAACACTGACAACACAAAATGCTGGCGAGGATGTGGAGCTACAGGTGGAATGCGAAATGACATGGCCCCTTTGAAAGACAGTTTGGTGGTTTTCCTTATAATACTAAACATACTTTTCCATACTATTTAGCTGTCATGCTCCTTGGTACTTAGCTGAAGGAGTTGAAAACATATCCACACATAAACCTGCGTGTGATGTTTCCAGCAGGATTGCCTTGTAGAGAGTTGTTTCATGGCAGAATGTATTTCTTAACATTTAGGAAGGTGGTAATAATACCTCAAAAGTATAGAGGCATAACAACTGTTTAAATTGGGAGAATCTCAGTTTCAGACTTTAAATTTCAAGTTTTAGGTCCGTCCTGGGGATGTAGAGTAAGAAGCTGAATCAGGGTGTTTCCCATCGCTTTATCTGTATCATACAACCCAGAGTTCACTTACTTTTGTTCCTGTATTGGTAACACAGGCAGGATGAAATGCGTGTCTGTGAACTCACTGCTGGAGCACAAAGCAAAATCAGAGGAAAATCGTGTGGATATTTTGAAATGTAAACTGTGTAAGAAATAAATTATTTCTGACTGTGTTCTAAAAAAAAAAAAAAAAAAAGACATAGAGATTGATGGAAGAGAAAGTAGACAGAGGGCCTTTTTTTCAGAGTAGGTGATCAAGAAAGGTCTATCTGAGGAGTAGATATTTGGCCTGATATGAAGGAAGGAGGATAGGAATAGGAAAGTTGTTGTAAAAGGAATTCCTGAAAGAGAATTATAGGTACAAAGGCTATGAGTCTGAAATGAGCTTGATGTTGTATAGAACAAGATAGATATCTGTGTGGCTAGAATGTAGCATCAATGAAGAACACAGACAAGGTTGAAACGGGTTAAGTAGGGACCAGATAATGAAAGGTTTATAGGTCATGGTGAGGAGTTTGTATGGTAATTTGTTTTTAACCATTTCGAACTCTGATACATTCTATTTAATCATCATATATTTTTTGCATTACATTGTTGGAATTGATCATCTAATATTTGCTTTTTAACTTTTATAGTTAATTTTATTATTTTATCCTATCTATATCTGACTGGGTATAACATTTATACAAGCTCCATAAAATAAACAATTTCCTTGTTTTCCAGAAAATATTTTATAGGAGGGAAAATATCTATCTCTTAAAATCTTGATAGAAGACACTGGAAAACTATCTAAGACCAGTATTTTTATATTTGAGTAAGGGGAAGAGGTAGTTTTTTTTAAATTATTATTATTGATCATTTCACTAGTATTCAAGATTATTGATCTATTCATTTTAGTTACTTCTTAGGTCAATTCTGCATTTTGGAATTTTCCAGGGATTTCTAACTCTCATTTTTTCTTGCTGAATTTATGTTTTGTGATGTTTTACATTCTATTATAACTAACATATTTCTTTTTTCAAATTATGTTTTAATTACATCTTTTTTGACTTTTATCACTCTGTTCATAAAGTTAAGACTAACAGTATATTTATTTCTAAAGAAGCAGCTTGTGATTTTCTTCCTATTTTTTTCTCTTTATTTTATTTCTTTGTATATATACTTACCAAGTGAAAAATATAGCTTCATGTCATCTTTTTTTAAGAATTTTACTTTATTTTTTATTTTTTAGTTTATTTTTTATTATTTCCCAAACACACTTTTTTCCCCATGTCATCTTCTTAAAGGCTGCATAATCATACATTTAATTATTTCTCTACTGCTGTTTATTTTTTCTATTTTAAAGCATTCTGAATATTGTTCCATCTTTTTAAGAAAGATTCTTATATGTAGACTTACAAAATCAAATGTTATGTACATTTGAGACTTTTAATGCATATTACCAATTACTTATCCAGAAATGTTGATCAAATAACTTTCTCCCAAAACACAGGTAAACTCTTAAGCTCCTTTATCTTTCACTTTTTCCAGAGCTCAGGATTATTTATCATTTTAATCTTTGACTATCTCATATGGAAAAAAAATCCTAAATAACTATCCATTTCACCTACCATAAAATATATCTTTAAAATACCTACAAAGCCCTGAATGATCAGACCATTGCCTCCTCATCCTTTTACAACCCTGATGACTCATTCCTTCTCATTATCTCCTCTTTCATTTAGTTTCTCTTAGGGTCACACCAAATTCTTAACTGTTCTTCACACTAAGCAAACTCCTGCCTTAGGGGTTTTGTATCTGCTGCTTCTTCTAACTAGACTGCCTTGGACATTTGCTAAGCTTGTCTACAGTTTCCTCATATCACTTTTTTTGAATGAGAATTTCCCTGAAAATTCTATTTTAAAATTACCCATTCCTTATTCTTATCTGCACTCTATTGTTAGAGCTATTTCTAGTTGTAGAAATAGAAATTTTAAATCATGATTTAAATATATATGATTATATATATATACACATATGTGTGTGTGTGTGTGTATACCATGAGTTGATTACATATCATAAGTTAAGTATATATATCTTTATGTATCCAACAAAATTGTCCAGGAACAAGGACATTCCTCTAGTACAAAGCTTATATATAACCCAATATTTCAGACTTTTTTCTAATGTAATTTTCAATCAAAAGAATACTTAGTTCCTAGGGAAAATAGCTAATTTTCATATATGAGCAAGGGGAGAAGAATATCTTAGGTCAGAAGAGGGAACTTTGCAAAGATTAGTATGATGTCAAAAGAACAAAAGAAAGCCTATTTCTATTTTGTTATATGTGTTTGTTTCATTTTTTAGTTTCCATATAAAGTGAAAATACTCAGTATTTGGCTTTCCCTGCCTCAGTTATTTCACTAAGGATAAAACCCTCTAGGTCCATTCATGTTTTTGCAAGAAGGAAAGGGGTAGGGGAATGTACAAAATAGGTGATGAGGATTAATTGATAGAAATTACTAAAAATATAAAATAAATAAGTTACAAGGTTATAATGTACAGAACAAGGAATATAGTCAATATATTGTAATAATTTTGTATCAAGTCTAATCTATAAAGATATTGAATTACAAATGTTGCATACCTGAAACTAGTAGAATATTTTGAATGAATTATACTTCTACTAAAAAAAAAAAAGCAAAAGAACAAAAGTGACAGCTTGAATGGAGTTCTGATGGCTAACTTTGTTACAGTGTGAACATCAAAATTATCGTAATAGTTATTGAAACACATTGAGTCTGTGAAAAGTCATTGGTCTATAATGATCCTCAAAATGAGAAAATCAATATGCAACATATAAAGTCATCTCTGGTGTCTCTGGAGAAAAACAAGTTGATTTTTAATTGAATATTTAAAATTAAATTTAAGTTTATAGGAGTTATAGGGATCAAGGAAAAATTAAATGACACCACAAGGAGGTAATCACACAAATCCCAAATTAGCAATTTACAGGTCAATTGGCAGAATGACATTGCAAAAACAACTCAAATTGAAAGAAACTTAAGGGGTATAATATATGGTTTTGGTCAAATCATGATTGGGATGGAAAAATACAAAGATATGTTTGGACAAATGGGAATTAATTACTGGTTATGAGATAACATTGAGAAATTATTTCTATTTTTTATAATATTTTGAAAACACGGAAATATATTTTTATTTTTTAGTAAACCACTCTGGAAATATTTGAGGATGGATCATTATGAGGTCTAAAATTTCTCTTAAAATATTTTGGCATGGGAAATATATATAATGTATGGAGAAGGGAGGCTGGTATTCGTCTTGATCTATATACTAGAATGGTCAGTTAGTTTAATGACTGAACAAAAATTATGAAGTATATCTTCACACTTGACCTCTGATGAATATTTTTCTCACCATTTAGAAATTTGGCATTTCAGCCAAAATGTATATTTGATATACAAGTTCATCATTAATAGCTACCATGACAAATATTATAAATGAATTTGCAATATTAAAATTAATGACTTGTTTATTAGTACAAAGAATGTAAAATGTTGAGGTTTTGTTGGCAAAATTAATGGTGGTCAAAATAAATGGATTATCTAAAATATTGCTGAGACAGTCCACACTGTTGGCTAGTACAAGGCGTAAAAATATAAGAATCTAGTGATTACCTCATTGTTCAAATTTCTCAATCATTCTCTGGGTTTGATTCATAACTGTCCTTATATCTAGCAAATGTTTTTGTTTGTTTTGTTTTGTTTCCACTTTACAGTGTGGGGACCAATTAAACATATATGTATACATAATTTTTTCTCCCATTGTCATTCTGTATTGTAGGTACCTAGACATAGTTCTCAGTGCTGCAATCAAGATATCATCGCTAGTCCATTCCAAAAGCAGCAGTTTTCATCCATTAACCCTGAGCTCCCAATCCCTCCCACTTCCTCCTCCACCCCCTGGGTAACCACAAGTCTATTCTCCAAGTCCATGATTTTCTTTTCTGTGGAAATGTTCTTTTGTGCCATATGTTAGATTCCAGGTATAAGTGATATTGTATGGAATTTGTCTTTCTCTTTCTGACATACTTCACTCAGTTTGAGAGTCACTAGTTCCATCCATGTTGCTGCAAATGGCATTATTTTGTTCTTTCTTATGGCTGAGTAGTATTCCATTTTGTATATATACCACATCTTCCTAATCTAATCATCTGTTGATGAACATTTGGGTTGTTCCATGTCTTGTCTATTGTGAATAGAGCTGCAATGAACATGCTGGTGCATGTGTGTTTTTAAAGGAAAGTTTTCTCTGGATATATGCCCAAGAGTGGGATTGCTGGGTCATATGGTAGTTCTATATTTAGTGTTCTGAGGTACCTCCGCAGTTATCTACATAGTGGCTGTACCAGCTTACATTCCCACCAACAACACAGGAGGGTTCCCTTTTCTCCACATCCATCCAGCATTTGTTGTGTGGACTTATTAATGATGGCTATTCTGACTGGTGTGAGGTGGTATCTCATGGTAATTTTCATTTTCATTTCTCTTGGATGTTGAGCATTTTTTCATGTACTCATGAGCCATATGTATATTTATTTGGAGAAATGTGTATTCAGGTCTTTTGCCCATTTTTCAATTGGGTCGTTGGCTTTTTTGCTGTTGAGTTGTATAAGTTGCTTATATATTCTAGAGATTAAGCCCTTGTCAGTTGCATCATTTTAAACTATTTCTCCCATTCTGTAAGTTGTCTTTTTGGTTTCTTTTTGGTTTCCTTTTCTATGCAAAAGCTTGTCAGTTTGATTAAGTCCCATTGGTTTATTTTTGCTTTTGTTTCTGTTGCACTGGAAGCCTGACCTGAGAAAATATCCATAAGGTTGATGTCAGAGAATGTTTTGACTATGTTCTCTTCCAGGAGTTTGATGGTCTCATTTAAGTTTATTTAAGTTCATTTATTTAAGTTCATTTTATTTAAGTTCATTTATTTAAGTTCATTTAAGTTTGATGGTCTCATTTAAGTCCTTCAGCCATTTTGAGGTTATTTTTGTGCATGGTGTGAGGGTGTGTTGCAGCCTCATTGATTTGCATGCAGCTGTCCCGGTTTCCCAGCAATACTTACTGAAAGACTGTCTTTTTCCCATTTTATATTCTTGCCTCCTTTGTCAAAGATTAATTGACCATGGGTGTCTTCATTTATTTCTGGGTGCTCTATTCTCTTCCTTTTGTCTGTATGTCTGTTTTGGTACCAGTACCACACTGTCTTGATGACTATGGCTTTATAATATTGCTTGAGGTCTGGGAGAGTTATGCTTCCTGCTTGGTTTTTGTTCCTCAGGATTGCTTTGGCAATTCTGGTTCCATATAAAATTTTGGATTGTTTGTTCTAGTTCTGTGAAAAATGTCATGAGTAATTTGATAGGGATTGCATTGAATTAGTAGGTTGCTTTGTGTAGTATGACCATTTTTGCAGTATTAACTTTTCCAACCCAGGAGCATGGAATAGTTTTCCATTTCTTTACATCTTCTTTAATTTCCTTGATTAATATTTTATAGTTCTTGGCATGTAAGTTCTTTGCCTCCTTGGTCTGGTGTATTCCCAGGTATTTGATTTTTGGGGGTGCAATTTTAAAAGGTGTTGTGTTTTTGTATTCCTTTTATTTTTTTTATTTCATTTATTTTATTTTTTATTACTCAAATGAATTTATCACATCTGTATTGTATAATGATCATAACAATCCAATTTCACAGGATTTCCATCCCATGACCCAAGAACATCCCCCCAACCCCCAAACTGTCTCCTCTGGAGACCATAAGTTTTTCGATGTCTGTGAGTCAGCATCTGTTCTGCAAAGAAGTTCAGTCTGTCCTTTTTTCAGATTCTACACATCAGTGAAAGCATTTGATGTTGGTGTCTCATTGTAAGGTTGACTTCACTTAGCATGATAATTTGTATTCCTTTTATAAAGTTTCATTGTTAGCATACAGAAATGCAACCGATTTCTGAATGTTAATCTTATGTACGGCTACTTTGCTGAATTTGTTTATCAGTTCAAACAGTTTTTAGGTGGAGTCCATAGGGTTTTCTATGAATAGCATCATGTATTCTGCATACAGTGACAGTTTTATCTGTTCTCTTCCTATTTGGATACCTTTTATTTCTTGTGTTTGTCTGATTGCTGTGGCTAGGACTTCCAGTACTATTTTGCATAACAGTGGTTAGAGTGGGCATGCTTGTCTTGTTCCAGATTTTAGTGGGAAGGATTTCCATTTTTCTCCGTTGACTATTATATTTGCTGTGGGTTTGTCATAAATTGTTTTGATTATGTTAAGGAATGTTCCCTCTATACTCACTTTGGTAAGAATTTTTATCATGAAGGGATGTTGTACTTTGTCAAATGCTTTTTTTGCATCTATTGAGATGATCATATGGTTTTTGACTTTTTTTTGTTAATGTGGTGTATGACATTGATTGATTTGTGTATATTGAACCATCCTTGTAAAGCTGGGATGAGTCCCACCTGGTCATGTTGTACAATCTTTTTGATATGTTGTTTGATTTAGTTGGCTAAAATTTTGTTGAGAATTTTTTGTGTAAATTCATCAAAGATATTGGCCTATAGTTTTCTTTTTTGGTGGTATCTTTGTCTGGTTTTGGAAAGAGGGTGGTGGTAGCTTCATAGAATGTCTTTGGGAGTGTTCCTTCTACTTCAACCTTTTGAAAAAGTTTAAGGAGACTGGGCATCAGTTCCTCTTTGTATGTTTAGTAGAATTCACCTGTGAAGCATCTGGTCCTGGACTTTTATTTGTAGGGAGTGTTTTCGGAAACCTGATTCTGACTATTAGGTTTAGCTGGATCTTTCCACATTTGCTTCTATTGCAAAGTACTTTAGGACATCACAAATGGCCATAACTAATCTTTTATTGAGCCTAAGAAAAGATTATGTATGTACTCTGTGCCTCCTTGCTAATAAATATTTGTATGTGTGAGGTTACCTTTCTCTACATTTGTGGAGGAAGAAATGTATAATTATCATCTATCTATATGTAGAGATAAATATTATTACAAAAAAGGACCATGATAATTTTCATGACCAAATTTTCTTAGGTCAGTTAATAATAACAAGCCCTTCAAAACATTCAAAATAGAAATGTACTCATGTGTTCATGCACACATACACATACATACACACACCATCACCAACCTCATTTTTATGCTTTTTACTAATTTTATAATTCTTACCTCTTCTATTCTTTTGCCTCTGGGTAAAAATTGGTAAATATTATTGAAAAATCCCAAAGTATGTACACCAGAGATGTCTTCATTTCATTTCAAAGGGCAATCATAACTGGTTTTAAAAGTGGGCCCAGTTTTTCATTTAAAAACTTAAATATTTATACTCCATGCTGTGACCTATATGAAATACCTCAAATACAATTTCAATAATATAAGTACAAACTATGCTGTAATGATTAAATAAATATATATAACACTTTTTTTTATCTCTCTTTCCCCCTCTTCCTTTCTGTCTAGTTCTTGGTTTGGAAGGTGTGACAGGGTGATGTTAGAAGTATGATCAAGAATGAACTTTGCTGTTGTGGCAGGCAGATTGGTTATATGCAGGGAAGACTGAGCAAATAAGTAAACAATTTGATGATGATTGGAGACAAATATCTCACTATACATATAATGAAAGTGGATACTAAAATCAATCCTGTAGAATTTCCTTTGTGGCCTACTGGGTTAAGGATAAGGAATTTGTCATCGCAGCATCTCAGGTCACTTCTGTTTTGAGGGTTCAGTCCCTGGCCTCTGAATTTCTACATGCTCCAGGCATATCCAAAAATAAATAAATAAGGTCATATCAGATCAAATTAACCCTGTAGTGTTTGGATTGCAATCAGGGAGTGGGATGAAATTTTGGTTTTTAATATAGACAAAGAGAGGGTGTGAGCAGATGTCCCATCGTGGCTCAGTGGTTAATGAATCTATCTAGGATCCATGAGGTTGTGGGTTTTATCCCTGGCCTTGCTCAGTGGGTTAAGGATCCAGCATTGCCGTGAGCTGTGGTGTAAGTTGCAGATGCAGCTCGGATCCCACATTGCTCTGGCTCTGGTGTTGGCCAGTGGCTGCAGCTCTGATTTGACCTCTAGCCTGGGAACTTCCATATACCATGAGAGCAGCCCAAGAAAATGGCAAAAAGACAAAAAAAAAAAAAAAAAGAGAGAGAGAGAGAGTGAGAGCGAGATTAGGTAGGGATATGTGTGTATATGTATGTAAGTGTGTATATTTTTGCCTTTTTTTTTTTTTTTGCTTTTTAGGGCTGCACCCATAGCATATGGAGGTTCCCAGGCTAGGGGTCCAATTGGAGCTGTAGCTGCTGGCCTATAACACAGCCATGGCAACACAGGATCTGAGCTGGGTCTCTGACCTACACCACAGCTTACAGCAATGCCAGATTCTTAACACACTGAGTGAGGCCACTGATCAAACAGCATCCTCATGGGTGCTAGTCAGATTTGCTAACCACTGAGCCATGAAAGGAACACCTAAACACAATTTTTTTTTGTCTTTTCTAGGGCCACACCTGAAGCATATGGAGGTTCCCAGGCTAGGGGTCTAATTGGAGCTGTAGCCACCAGCCTATGCCAGAGCCACAGCAATGCAGGACCTGAGTCACGTCTGCAACCTACATCACAGCTTATGGCAACGCCAGATCCCTAACCCACTGAGGGAGACCAGGGATGTAACCTGCAACCTCATGGTTCCTAGTCAGACTCATTAACCACTGAGCCAAGACGGGAACTCCAACATTTTTAAAACAAAGCAATAAGAGATCATTGATAACATGGCTGACTCCAAAACAAAAACACAAAAATTAGCAGATACCAGAAAAATTTCAACAGAAAGTAAAAAATATGCTGACAATGATGGAGGTATGCCTAAGAGACAAGGAGCCAGCTCGAAGGTTTCCTTATTACCCAAAACTGGGATAATGTGAGCATGAGTTTTTGATTATAAATTTTAAGTATAATAATAACTGCTTGTATTATATTCTAGTACAAATTAATAAGTGAAAAAAAGATAAATGGGGAAGAAGGGACAGCTCTACTTTACAACAGAAGTCTAAGTATGTTCTCATCAAATGGTTGTTACTAATTAATTATTTAATGTATTTATTAATTAACTTTGAAGTAGAGAAATAAGTTAGACATAATCTTAATCATGTAATAAAAGTTAATAATCTGAAGTAATGGAACAAATTGATATCATGTGTTTTTTTCTTTTTTTATTTTACCACTGTACAGCAAGGGGATCAAGTTATCCTTACATGTATACATTACAATTACATTTTTTTTCCCCACCCTTTGTTCTGTTGCAACATGAGTATCAAGACATAGTTCTCAATGCCACTCAGCAGGATCTCCTATTCTAAGTTGCGTCTGATAAGCCCAAGCTCCCGATCCCTCCCACTCCCTCCCCCTCCCATCAGGCAGCCACAAGTCTCTTCTCCAAGTCCATGATTTTCTTTTCTGAGGAGATGTTCATTTGTGCTGGATATTAGATTCCAGTTATAAGTGATATCATATGGTGTTTGTCTTTGTCTTTCTGGCTCATTTCACTCAGGATGAGATTCTCTAGTTCCATCCATGTTGCTGCAAATGGCATTATGTCATTCTTTTTATGGCTGAGTAGTATTCCATTGTGTATATATACCACTTCTTCCGAATCCAATCATCTGTCGATGGACATTTGGGTTGTTTCCATGTCCTGGCTATTGTGAATAGTGCTGCAATGAACATGTGGGTGCATGTGTCTCTATTAAGGAGAGTTTTGTCCGGATAGTGCCCAAGAGTGGGATTGCGGGGTCATATGGAAATTCTACGTATGGATTTTTAAGGTATCTCCAAACTGTTCTCCATAGTGGCTGTACCAGTTTACATTCCCACCAGCAGCGCAGGAGGGTTCCCTTTTCTCCACAGCCCCTCCAGCACTTGTTATTTGTGGATTTATTAATGATGGGCATTCTGACTGGCGTGAGGTGGTATCTCACGGTAGTTTTGATTTGCATTTCTCTTATAATCAGCGATGTTGAGCATTTTTTCATGTGTTTGCTGGCCATCTGTATATATCTTCCTTGGAGAAATGTCTATTCAGGTCTTTTGCCCATTTTTCCATTGATTGATTGGCTTTTTTGCTGTTGGGTTGTATAAGTTGTTTATATATTCTAGAGATTAAGCCCTTGTCAGTTGCATCATTTGAAACTATTTTCTCCCATTCTTTCAGTTGTCTTTTTGGTTTCTTTTGGGTTTCCTTTGCTGTTCCAAAGCTTTTTAGTTTGATTATGTCCCATGGGTTTATTTTGCTCTAATTTCTATTGTTTTGGGAGACTGACCAGAGAAAATATTCATGATGTTGATGTCAGAGAGTGTTTTGCCTATGTTTTCTTCTAGGAGTTTGATGGTGTCCTGTCGTATATTTAAGTCTTTCAGCCATTTTGAGTTTAATTTTGTGCATGGTGTGAGGGTGTGTTCTAGTTTCATTGCTTTGCATGCTGCTGTCCAGGTTTCCCAGCAGTGCTTGCTGAATAGACTTTCTTTTTCTCATTTTATGTTCTTGCCTCCCTTGTCAAAGATGAATTGATCATAGGTGTCAGGGTTTATTTCTGGGTTCTCTATTCTGTTCCATTGGTCTGTCTGTCTGTTTTGATACCAGTACCACACTGCTTTGATGACTGTGGCTTTGTAATATTTCTTGAAGTCTGGGAGAGTTATACCTCCTGCTTGGTTTTTGTTTCTCAGGATTGCTTTGGCAATTCTGGGTCTTCTGTTGTTCCATATAAATGTTTGGATTGTTTGTTGTAGTTCTGTGAAAAATGTCCTGGGTAATGTGATAGGGATTGCACTGAATCTATAGATTGCTTTGGGTAGTATGGCCATTTTTACAATATTGATTTTTCCAATGCTTGGACATGGAATATCTTTCCATTTCTTTACATCACTTTGATTTCTTTGATTAAAGTTTTATAGTTCTTGGCATATAGGTCTTTACCTCTTTGGTCAGGTGTATTCCGATGTATTTGATTTTTTTGAGGTGCAATTTTAAAAGGTATTGTATTTTTGTATTCCTTTTCTAATATTTCATTGCTGGTATACAGAAATGCAACTGACTTCTGAATGTTAATCCTATATCCTACTACTTTGCTGAATTTATTAATCCATTCAAGGAGTTTTGATGTTGAGTCCTTAGGGTTTTCTATGTATATATAGTATCATGTCATCTGCATACATTGATAGTTTTATCTCTTCTCTTCCTATATGGATGCCATTTATTTCTTTTGTTTGCCTAATTGCTGTGGCTAGGACTTCCAAAACTATGTTGAAGAGCAGTGGTGAGAGTGGGCATCCCTGTCTTGTTCCAGATTTGAGTGAGAAGGCTTTCAGTTTTTCCCCATTGAGGATTATATTTGCTGTGGGTTTATCGTAAATGGCTTTGATTATATTCAGGAAGGTTCCCTCTATACCCACTTTGGCGAGGGTCTTGATCATGAATGGATGTTGGACTTTGTCAAATGCTTTCTCTGCGTCTACTGAGATGATCATATGATTTTTGACTTTTCTTTTGTTAATGTGGTGTATGATGCTGATTGATTTGCATATGTTGAACCATCCTTGTGAACCTGGGATGAACCCTACCTGGTCATGGTGTATGATTTTTTTGGTATGTTGTTGGATTCCGTTGGCTAAGATTTTGTTGAGAATTTTTGCATCTATATTCATCAATGATATTGGGCAATAGTTTTCTTTTTTGGTGGTATCTCTGTCTGGATTTGGAATGAGGGTGATGGTGGTGTCATAGAATGTCTTTGGGAGTACCCCTTCTTCTTCAATCTTTTGAAAGAGTTTAAGGAGGATGGGCACCAATTCCTCTTTATATGTTTGATAGAATTCGCCTGTGAAGCCATCTGGTCCTGGACTTTTATTTCTAGGGAGTGATTTTATGACCTCTTCAATTTCATTTCTAGTGATCGATTTGTTCAGTTGGTCTGTTTCTTTTTGATTCAGTTTTGGCAGGCTGTAAGATTCTAGAAAATTGTCCATTTCTTCCAGATTGTCAAACTTGTTCCCGTATAGTTGTTCATAGTATTCTCTTATGGTTTTTTGTATTTCTGCTGTATCTGTTGTGATTTCTCCTTTTTCATTTATAATTTTGGTTATTTGGGTTCTTTCTCTCCTCTTTTTAGTGAGTCTGGCCAGGGGTTTGTCAATTTTGTTGACCTTTTCAAAGAACCAGCTCTTGGTTTTTCTTAATTTTCTCTATTGTTTTTTGAATCTCTGTTTTATTGATTTCTTCTTTGATCTTTATAATTTCCTTCCTTCTGCTGACTTTAGGACTTTTTTGTTCTTCTTTTTCTAATTCGTTTAGGTGGAGGGTTAAGTTGTCAATTTGGGATCTTCCTTCTTTTTTGAGAAAGGCCTGGATTGCTATAAATCTCCCTCTGAGCACTGCTTTCGCAGCATCCCACAGATTTTGAGAGGTTGTGTCTTCACTATCATTTGTTTCAACGTAGTTTTTAATTGCCTTCTTGATTTCCTCATTGACCCATTGGTGTTTTAGTAGCATGTTGTTTAGTCTCCATGGAGTAGGTTTTTTCTCTTTCCTTTTCCCATGGTTGATTTCTAATTTCATGGCGTTGTGGTCAGAGAAGATACTTGAGATAATTTCTATGCTCCTCAATTTATTGAGGTTAGCTTTGTGTCCCAATATGGGGTGGATTCTTGATAACGTTCCATGAGAATTTGAGAATAATGTGTATTCTGATTTTTTGGGATGTAGTGTCCTGAAGAGATCAATGAAGTCTAACTTTTCTATTGTTTCCTTTAGGATCTCTGTTGCTTTATTGGTTTTCTGTCTAGAGGATCTGTCCATTGATGTGAGGGGGGTATTACGTTCTCCTACTATGATTGTATTCTCATCAATATCTCCCTTTCTGTCTGTTAATATTTGTTGTATGTATCTGGGTGCTCCTATATTTGGGGCATATATGTTGACGATAGTAACATCCTCTCCTTGGATGGATCCCTTAATCATTAAGTAGTGTCCTTCTTTGTCTTTCTTTATGTCTTTTGTTTTAAAGTCTATTTTGTCTGATATGAGTGTTGTGACTCCTGCTTTTCTGTCATGTCTATTGGCATGAAATGTTTTTCCCCACCCTTTCCCATTCAATCTATATGTATCTTTTGTCCTAAGGTGAGTTTCTTGTAGGCAGAATATTGAAGGTTTTTGCCTTTTCATCCACTCAGCCACTCTGTGTCTTTTGATTGGGGCATTCAGTCCATTGACATTTAAGGTGATAATTAATAGATGATTATTTATTGCCATTTTGAACCTCGTGTTCCAATTGATTCTATGGTTCTCCTTTCTTACTTTCTTTTTTTTTTTTTTTTTTTTTTTTTTGTTTGGATGGTCTCCTGTTATTATCTGTTTGAGTTTTTTTTTTTTTTTCTTTTCATTTTTTGCGAATGCAATATTTGGTTTTGGCTTGTGGTTGCACTGTTTTTTAAGTATGTTAACCCCTTCCTATAATTGTGTGTTTTAGCCTGATGGTCCTGTAGGTTCAAACATTTGATTACTATATTAAAATTAAGAAGAGAAACATACAAACAAATAAACAAAAAGTGTCTATTTATTTCCTAACATTCCTTGCCCACATTTTATGATTTTGATGACTCTTTTTTATTTTTTTTAATTTCATTTTGTTTGAAGCATGTTCATGATCAAATCTGTATGCTGGCTTATGTGAGTGACTGCTCTCTGATTGTGGTTTCCTCAGTCCTAGTTCTTCCTCTTCTTCTTCTTCTTTTTTTTTCTTTTCTTTTTTTCTTCCCTTTCCTTTATTTCTTTTTGGTTTAGAGAAACCCTTTCAGTATTTCTTTTAGCCTGTGTTTTGTGTTGCTGTAATTCTTTAAATTTTTGTTTGTTGGAAAAAAATTTTATTTCCCCTTCTATTTTAAATGATATTCTTGCTGGGTGGAGTATTCCAGGTTGCATATTTTTTCCTTTTAGCACTTTAAATATCTCTTGCCATTCCCTCCTGGCCTGTAGTGTTTCTGTAGAGAAATCAGCTGATAATCTTATGGGAGTTCCCTTGTAGGTACCATTCTGCTTTTCTCTTGCTGCCTTTAGGATCATCTCTTTATCACTAACTTTTGCCATTTTTATTATGATGTGTCTTGGTGTGGGTCTATTTGGGTTCAATTTGTTTGGGGCCCTCTCTGCTTCCTGTATCTTGAACTCAGTATCCTTTAGATTTGGGAAGTTCCATCAATAATTTCTTCAAATATATTTTCCCTTCCCTTATCTTTTTCTACTCCTTCTGGAATTCCTATCATGCATAGATTGGCCCACTTTATATTATCCCATAGGTCTCTTATATTGCTTTCCTGTTTTTTGATTTGGTTTTCTGTCTGCTGACCTGATTGGGTGATTTCCATTATTCTATCTTCCATCTCATTGATTCGTTCTTCTGCAGTATTCATTCTGGTTTTTACTGCCCTTAGTTCAGTTTGTATCTCTGCAAATGAATGTTCTAGTTTTTCTTGGCTCCTCCTTATATTTTCTAGTTCCTTTCTGAGGGTATCTGCATTACTGTTCATATCTTCTCTTAATTCCTTCAGTATTTTCACTATTTCTCTTTTGAACTCCAGGTCTGTCAGGCTGCAGAGATCTGTTTCATTGTTGAGTGTTTTAGGTGAGTTCTCCTGTTGGTTTGACTGGGGGTGGTTTCTCAGCTTCTTCATCTTGCTTGTTGTTTTCTTTTTCCTGAGGGATTTTTACTCTCCAAACTGGGCAGTGTATGCCTTGTCACTGCTGTGGAATGTTTCCTGAGGGCTGGCATTGTTGGTCAGTCTTTTTTGAGGCAGTGTGGCTTTTCTGGGGTGTTTATGGGGCTAGCAGGGTCTCTTTGAAGCAAAGGAGGACTTCCTGAGGGCAGACAGTACTGGGAGGTCCACACCAAGATGGTAGCAGATTTCACTTGGTCGGGCAGAGCTTGCTCTGGTGTTTTTAGGCTGTGGGGTTCTTGCACGGGGGTTGGTGGTGCTGGGCAGCTATTCCTCAGGAGTGCATCACCCCCTGAGGGCTGGAGCAGCTATCTGGGTCACTGAGAACCCAAGAGGCTCTTCCCTCGGGCAGCCCAACTCAGAAGGACGGCCTGAGAATGTAGGCAGATCTTTTCACGGCCTGGCCAAGCTTGTTGTAGCTTTTCTGGGCTGCAGGGGGTCCTGCAGAGAGCTGGAAGTCCTTTGCAGGTGTTCTGCAACAGTGTGGCTCCCCCTGAGGGCTGGAGCAGCTGGCTGGGCCACTGAAAATCCAAGAGGCTCTTCCCCAGGGCAGCCCGACTCAGAAAGACTGTCTGAGAATTAGGCAGATCTTTTCACGGCCTGGCCAAGCTTGTTGCAGCTTTTCTGGGCTGCAGGGGGCCCTTCCTGGAGCTGGCAGTCCTATGCAGCTGATCCGCAAGAGCTCAGCACCCCCTGAGGGCTCTGGTAGCTAGCTGGTCCACTGCCAACCCAAGAGACTCCTCCCCAGGGCAGCCCGACTCAGAAAGACCATCAGAGAATTAGGCAGATCTTTTCAACGCCTGGCCAGGCTTGTTGTAGCTTTTCTGGGGTGCGGGGTGTCCTGCTAGGACCTGGCAGTCCTGTGCCATTGTTCTGCGGAAATGTGGCTCCTCCTGAGACCTGGAGTAGCTAGCTGTGCAGTTGTGAACCCAAGAGGCTTTTCCCCAGGGCAGGCTGACTCGACTGGAAAAGACTGTCTGAGAATTAGGCAGATCTTTTCTTGGCCTGGCGGCTGCAGGCCTTTTCTCAGGGGCTGGTGTCTTTTGGTGCTGCTCTGCGGGGCTGTAGCCCCTCCAAAGGGCAAGCAGGCCTGTGCAGGGACAGCCCCTGTGGTGGTAGTCTTCAGGCAATTGTTGAGGCCAGCCCTCCCGGATGGCAGGCAGCCCCAAGTCCAGCGAGTGCATAGGGGATGGCGGGGGTGGAGGGAGGGGATGCACTGGGAAGCACAGCTTTCTGCTAGCTAGCAGGCCAGTAAGCTTGCTGTGGCATGGGGAGTATTCTATGGGGACCCACCCCTTTTTCTCTCCCCTCCCCAACATGGGCGCAGACCAGACTCTTCTCCCAAGTTCCCTCTGATGTGGCTTTCTACTTCCCTGCCCCTAGAGTATTGGTCCCTTCCTCTGTGACAGATTTGCTTTCTAGTTTCCCAGGCAGTCTCTGCCCCATCAAACTTGACAGACCGGTTTCTAGACCTCCCAAGCAGTCTCCGCTCCATCCCGTCCCCCCACCCCTTTCCAGAGAACTAACCTCCAGAGCCGAGGTCTTGGTGCCCAGCCCCCACCAGGCGTCTCAATTTTTGGTGACTTTGCCCACAGTTTAGATGGTCCATTCAGTTCTTGATTTGCTTTTCAGAACTCCAACTTACTGCTACACTCTTCTCTGCATCTGGAGATTCCTCTGGTTCATTTGATCTTTCCTCCATGTAGGTGACTTTCCAGGGTGCAGGATCCCTTTCTCCCCCACAGTTCCCTTTCTGGTACATCCGTCCAGCTCAGATTCACCTTCTCTCACTCTCCTCTTTTCTCTTGTTTTACCTAGTAATGTCATGAACTTCTTGCCATTATTGGAGTTTAGGTTCTTCTGCCAGCGATTAGTTGCTATTCTGTGTGAGTCATTTATCCTGTAGATGTGTTTTTTTTTTGTTGTGTTTGTGGGAGAGGGCGAGCATGTCCCCCTACACTTCCGCCATCTTGTATCCTATCATCATGTATTTTTTAATGTGATTAAAAAATAATTGTATCAGTTTTAATATATTCCTTCCTCTCCCAATTTGTTATTTGTTTATTTGTAAGATCTGTATAAATTATGAGGAAATATAATCAAATCTAAATTTGTGGAAATTCTACAAGGTATCTGGACCATAATCTTTAAAAATATCAGTCATTATTGATATGGAAATGCTGAAGCATTGTCTCAGATTGGAGGAAATTAAATGAACAGTTTGACTCAGTGCAACCCATGATTTTGAATATTATAAATATCACTGAGAAAATGGATAAAATATGAGTAGGTCAGCTAATAAGATAGTAGTATTGGATAGTGTTAATTTTCTGATTTTGATGATTGTACCACTCTTATGTGGAGAATGTCTCCACTTCCAAATTTATGTCGAAGCATTTAAGTTTAATATATCATATATGCAGCTTATTTTCACATGGTACAGAAAAAGAAAAAACAAAACAAAACAAAAGGTAAACTACCAGGGTAAATGTAAAATTTAGCAATTGGGGAAGCTATGTAAACGTCATAGAGGAGCTTTTTGTACAATTGCAATTATTCTGTGAATTTGAAAATATTTTCAAATAAACAATTCAGATAAATAATATTGCTAGAGCATATCATCTTGTAACAATTGCAGAAGCAATAGTTCTCACTCTCTCTCAATTCTAGATTTGGGAGATTCCCCGATTAAGTTAAAAAGAAATTCTTGCAAAAACCCTGTGTACCAATTACTGAAATATCAATCATCATTTGTAAAGTTCTGAGTACTCCTTACTGTTAATACAAAAGGCCTCTGAAAACTAAATTATTACTAATACCTTCCAAGGCTAGATAAATCTCTGACACCAATAAATACTAGTTATAGTACAGTTATAGGATAATGTATCCTGTTATTTCAAACCTAAATTAGATACATTTAAGTAGATTATGTAGTAGTGGTAGTATGTAGAAGTATCTTTATGAACCAGGTATTCACTAACTAGTCACATGTTTCTTTCTTGTATGTTTCTTTAAACATTAATAAACCTGAAGATATGCCAAAAAAGGAGGAAAAAATGTTGGCTTGCCAGTGTTTTTACCTTGTAATCATCTTCAAAGTATAGGTAAGAAAAAAAGTAGATTATAATCTCTCTAGTAATTTGCCATTAATTGTGATATCTCTTCCTCTCAAAAACTCATAGTAAACTTATTCCTAAGAGAAACACTGATAATGTTCAGATAATAAATTTTCTAAAGGCATATAAAATTACGTAGGTGCAAGGATGTGTGTGAAACGAAGTATTTCAGTTTAAAAATCAGGCTGATTCAGATTCCTGCTGTGCATGCTCTATGGAATCTATATCTTCAAACTATGGATAAATCAAACTCAGGGTACCTTCCTAGGGCAAATTGTAAACTCTTAGCCAGCAAGGGCTTGCTGCCCAATGAACATAGAAGAAAAAATGATCACACTGGCTTTTTAGAAAAGAGAAACCTTTATTGTGAGGTTGACTAGGAAGGAGACAGGGGGCAAAGCTTTTAAACAAGTATCTCCTATAGTGGGTCAGATTGAAATTTTATGGAGGAGGAGGCCGGGCTAGTATGCAGAAGTGCTGGCAGGGCAGGTTTCAATTGGAGGGCTTTGGAATCTAGCCATTTATGGTAAGACATGGTAAAGGGGCTTCAACACTGGGTCTTCTTGAACAACAGACCCTTCATTTCGAAAGGGGTTCTACTGTTCAAGTCCTGGTCCTGTCCTGGTCCTTTGGTTCCATGTGGCGGGGAGAAAATTTGAGTCTGGGTTTATTTGACTTCAAAATTTTCTCCTCTGGACACCCTTGGCTGCATAATTTGCAGTTTTGCTTCTTTTTTGTTTGAAAAACAACTCAGTATCTTGTTATCCAGAGTACCTGCCACCAGCTTGAGCTGGCCCTACCTTACGAAACTGCCAGCTCATTGTTTCAGAATCTGGCTATTATATTCAAGATCATTACTTTGATGAGAATGCATTTTGTTGTTGTTGTTGCTAAGTAGTGGGATGAAGTGAAATATCATGGTTATAAGGATAAGCCTCTTTTTCTGAAATTCCATGGCAGTACTTCATGCCATATACTCAACACTTACTATGTTGCATTATGGTAGTGGTAAATGTATCCATCACCCCACCTCAGCATGAAGAACATTCCTTGAGAAAATTAATTGTGTTCTGTTTATCTTGGTATTTTGTGTATATCTGGTGCATACAAGGACTTAGTAAACATCTGTTGGGTTGAATGAAAGGCATTCATTACCTCTGGAGAGTCACACAACTTAAAAACCCAAGTTTAAGAGAATAGACTGCCCAAGAGTAAAAATATGTCATGAAAATGACTTTATAACAAAGCAGAGAGAGAGAGAGAGAGCTCTGACCTATTATTTGCATTTTTTTTCTCAATAAACTTTGGCTTTAGTAAAATTTCCCATATCAAATTAATTAAAAAATATTAGAATGATGCTGAAAGTTTATGTGAGATGTCAAGGCAAGATGCTAAGGGAGTATGTCTGGCCTCCTTCCCTGAAAATGTTCATTAATTCTTCTTTTTTAATAGTAGCAAAAAAATAGAATTTATGAGAGGAAATCAAGACACATAGCTGTAGGTAACCTACAATTGTAGCAAATGTGTGTCTAATCAAAATTCAAGATGCCTATTCTTTGTTCTGCTTTTTTTCTCACCAAAATGCAAGACCAGTGAAGATACTATTGCTTTATAGACAAATTTGTGTGCCAAAGGAGTTCCCTATAGATAAGAAATTCTTTTGTATGAAATAAAACCTATGCTACTGGCTATTTTCAGACTTGAGTCATTTGCTTCAATTAGCTGATATATAAGGTAGCTAAAATTAATGTTTCCAAGGGCCTATAATTCTTTACCTATGAAATTAGTATTTTTAGGGTGTTAAAACTCAAGTTCTAACAATTTGGGAGTAATGATTTAAACATAGTGTATATATTGGGCAAGATAATTTTTTTTTTTAATTTCAGTCATCACATTCTTAAAATTCCACTTGATAAATACTAAAAAATATGTGAAATAAAAGTCACCTGAAATCAGGAGTCTTGGGTAAATCATCCATGGCCTTCGATATGAGTGTAAGCAAAGGAGAATCTGTTAAATTAACTTCAAAATTACAAAATTTCAAAATAGATTTTGAAGAATGTTTAAAATATGCATTTTATGAAATATTTGCTAAACTATCACAAAAGACTTTGTTATAGTATACTTTAAAATTGGTGCCTTTAATTTAATTTCCCTAGTTAATTTTTTTTTTTTTTGTCCTTTTAGGGCTGCACCCGCAGCATGTGGAGGTTCCAGGCTAGGGGTCCAATCAGAGCTACAGCTGCTAGCGTATGCCACAGCCACAGCAACATGGGATACGAACCATGTCTGTGATCTACACCACAGCTCACAGCAACACAAAATCCTTAACCTACTGAGCAAGGCCAGGGATTGACTCACAACCTCATGGTTCCTAGTTGGAATTGTTAACCACTGAGCCATGACAGAAACTCTGTTTATTTGTTTGTTTGTTTGTTTTTAATTTCACATGTAAACTACTTAGAAAACTCCCATATAGTAGTATTAGTATTATTAGTGTTATAGCATTAGAAATCATTTGTAAAACAATGCAATTGCAATATCCTTATGGAAACAATCTAGTTGGTAACTTCTTCATAGTTCTTGGTCTATATTTACTAGTTTGTGGATTATGGATTTGCCACAGTCCCTTGTGAAAACACTCTATGGCATACTTCCTAGGGGGAAGGTAATGACAATTCTATTTCAAAAGGACTCTTCAGTTCATTATTAACAGATCCAGGTTTTTTGTTTTTTTTAATTTTCTGGCTGTAACTTGTTCATACTTTCTGACTCATGATTTAGTGTCCTTCTTGAAATTTCTGTTCTAATTTCCTCTCCCATAGCTTCTAGTAGTTTGCTGGCAATGTTTGACATTATTTAGCTTATTGATCTCTGCCTTTTATTTAGCTTATTGATCTCTGCCTTTATGGTCACATGGAGTTTATCCCCATGTGTATATCTGTGTCCAAATTCCCCTCCTTTTAAGAACACCAGTCATATTGAGTTAAAAACCCACTCTATGCTAGTTTGTCATCCTTTTAACAAATTATATCCATAATCGTTTTATTTCCATAATAAAGTCACATTCTGAAGTACTGAGAGTTAGGACTTAAAATATGATGTGTTTTTTAAAGGGAGTATATGGAGGGGAACACAATTCAAGCCATAACCCACTTGAAACCAGCAAAAAAAGAAGAAAAAATAGACAAAAATATTAAAAATAATATCAGAAATAAAAGATAGCATTAGGACAACTCTATACCAATAAATTTTAAAATATAAATGAAATAGACGAATTCCTTAAAAGATAAAACTATTGAAGTTTATTTATGATGACACAGATAACTTGATTAGCCCTACATCCATTACAGAAAGTGAATTTGTAGGGGAAAAATAAAAAACAAAAAACAAGAACATTATACAAAGAAAAGTGCAGGCCCAGATGGCTTCACTGATCCATCCTAACAAATACCTAAAAATTAAATAATACTAATTTCATATAAACTGTTTTAAAAATTCTTTTTAGAAGCCATTATTATCTTGCATGTTAATTATGTTAGTTTCTTAAGGTTTCTATAACAAATTAATACAGACCAGGTGACTTAAGATAACAGAAATTTATTTTCTTTCAGTTCTGGAGTCTAAAGGTATCAGCAAGACAGCACATACTCTGGAGCCTCTAGGGAATAATTATTTTTTGTTTATCCTCAAGTGTTTCTTGACTTGTGGCCATATCACTTCAATCTTTGCCTGTGTGGACATGCTGATTTGACCTTTTCTTTGTCTGTGTCGTTCCTCTCCTCTCTGTCTCAAATGTTCCTTTGCCTCTGTCTTATGAGAACACTTGTTACTGTATTGGGAGCTAACCAGATAATCCAGGATAATCCCAGCTTCTCAAGATCCTTAATTTGGGGGGAGGTGTCACATAAGTTGGTATTCACTTCTTTACCATATAAGATAATATTCACCAGTCCTGGGTATTGGGATATGGACATATTTCTTTTATAACTACCATTCAGTAAACTAAATGTTGATACCAAAACTGGATAAAACCAGTATTATAAAGGAAAACTACAAACATCTTTCATTAAATCATTGGAAAAATTCTAAAGATAATTTTAGAAATTTTGATACAATATATTTTTAAAGTATTTTATGCCACTGTGGTTTATCCTATAAATGTTTTGTTGAATATTTGAAAATCAATATAATTAAACATATTTAACAGGTTAAAAACTTTATAAGCTAGAATTTGACTTGAATCAGTAACAATATTAGTGAATAATGTTTTCCCTTTCAGACTCTCTACTTCACAATTAATGAAATCCTTACCTGACCAGATGAAATTTGAAAAATATGATTTATTTTAAAGAAAAATGTATTATTTTTAAAACTCTGAGATTCTTTTGTTATGTTTTTATGTTAAATATCCTTTGTGTTACCTAATTATGGTGATGGTAGATGAAATATTTACTTATATTTATTCATATATATATAAATATTTATTTTACTTGGCAAAATAGTATCAGCACACTTATGTAAGTACTTGGAAAATTTACTAATTCATGAACTTTCGAAGTCCTGGAACAACTATCATAAAGCAGTATACTACATCATTTGTCATTGTGTATTATATATACTTCACTGTGATGCTTCTTCTGCCACAGAGAAAAAGACAAAAGTAGAGATAGACAGGAATACATAAAATATTCTCTCTCTTTGGAAGTGCAATAGAGTAGAAACCAGAAGGAAACATAGCTTCATCCAGTGGAAAATATGATCCATTCACTATTCTGGAATTTTCTCAACCATCTCTTTCCCTCACCTCTTCTGGTCATCCTTAAAGATATTTCTGTAGCTAAAGGAAAATTCATTCCCACACCAGTCTTTGCTTTAAGTCCCTGTCTGCTTTTCCAATCTGGTAAACTGAACTGAACTAATAGAAACAACCTGCAAGGTTTCCATGAACTGTTAACGCTTTGTGTTCCTTCAGGCCTCACCCATCTGATCTTTAAAAAGGAAAGGTCATACCTGTCACCAAATTGAGCTTCCTAATCTTTCCACCAAGAATGACACACCAAAGGGCCTAAAAAAATGGGATGCAATCAGAGTGGACATGTTTTCCTCCTCCAAACACAGTCTTCTCTCTACCACCACCACATCACAATCTGAAGAATACTGAGTGCTTTTTTTTTCTCTAAGCTTTAAATGGGGGGTGTGGGGCATGAATGGAGAAAGGGGGACATGAAACCCACCTAAGATTTTAGGAAATAAATTGGAAGTAATAAATGAAAGCAGATAAATAACTCAGAGAGTGTACTTTAGCACATTTATGGCCAGGTGCAAAATTCACCAGATCCCTTGGAAAGCAACGGATAGGAATAACTGTTCACTTTCATTTCTCTTTATTTCTACTTCCCAAACTCATTTCAGAACTCTAAGCTGCTGCTCATGCTGCTCCCATTATGCCAAACTCCGTAAATGTACTATTGTCCAAGTAAACATATCTCAGATAAAGGGAAACCAATGTTGCCTTCTTAATCTGAGATTGTTATCCAGCTTTAACTAGAAAAATAAGAAAAAGCAATGACAGACACATATTTTATAGTATAGATGTTTTTATCCTACCTTAACTCAGTCTGGCCACAGATGGTAGGGCTGGCACAGCCCAAGAGGCATTGTGCCAGGCTTTTTTTTAATTTGGAGTTGCACAAATTTCTTTCTTTTCCATTCCTTGGACATTTTTCTGTCTTAATTCTTTCTTAAATTTTTCTCATTCGGTTGGCAAGGCTCAAGCCTGCATAATCAATTATTTTAGGAGGAGCAAGTTACAGTGTCTCTTTCTTGGCACATTGATACATTTTGATCCTAGCACATATTCTTTCCTTGTAAGTTAAAGGGAACTTTTCTTTAACTGTAAATAGGAAGAGCGAGAGCCAACTGCATTTATATTGAGCAAACTTTTTATTTAATGTAACTGAACACAGAGATGCTTGGAACTCATGCTGATTATGTAAATTACTTATGTATACCTCAACAGAGCTTGTAGGCAAGCTGTCTTTTCCCATGAAAAGGGAGATTTTTATAATTTCCACCTTTATTTTTTCCCTAGAACTACTTAGAGAAACTGGGAGCACATTCATCTTTACCCCAAAACAAGCACAAGACCTATGACTATTTTCAGAATGAAGTTTTGCAAAGCAAGCAGACTGAAAAGGCTGAGAAAAGTATAATTAAGAAAATTTAAAGTGAGTGTAGCAAACTTTGAAATTTTCAGTTTACTCCAAGAGAAGTGTTTCTGTAGGCTATACGTAGCAAAGTCTGAACTACCAGGTGAAGATATGTGTATTGCATTTGTGAGAAATAGGTAACCATTGAAAGGCTGTAAATTGGAGAGAAATATCACAAATTTGGAGATTGAGGAAGATTAATGTGGCAACAGCATACAGATGAAAAGATGGAGGGGATTGAGTGGGCTAAGGCATATGAGGGGATTGAGTGGGTTAAGGTGTATACGTATTCCACATAAGAAGCCCTGTAGCCTTCCTCATTAGTAGGAATTCTAGGAGATTGCCAGGTGCCACTTTCAGGATCCCTCTAATTGTCCTGCCCTCCCTGTTCAGCATCTAAGGGTGCATCCCTCTGACAGCATGCATTCCCATAGAGAATTAGGATGAGAAAACTACACATATAAAAATGCACATATATATTCCTACTGTAATACATTCAATATGAAGGTCAACATTTTATAGCATAAAAATGTATATTGTTACATTTCAATGATAAACAACATCCAGGTTGTCAAATGATTTAATACAAGATGTCCTCATTAATTCTGCTCTGTGAATTTGTGCTCATAGAGCATCTAAGCTCCTGATGTGCTCTTGGCAGCATTATTTATTTGATGCCAATTTCCCAGGTGGCAACATTCCTTCCAAAAAGGCAGCTTTGCAAAATGCTTCAAAAAACATTACTCTTAACTCCTCAAATCCATATCTTCCTCTAGTTATGTCTTTTTTAAAATCAATTCTCTTATATTTCCCATATTCAGTTCTATTTAGTTGCTGAGAAAAATAGCTTTTTCAGTGTGGGCTCTGAGTTTACCTTGCAGGAGTGTACGCAAGCTTCAAATTTTGAAATAAGTTGCAGCAAAACTCAATCCCTTCCTCCAAATCCCTTGTCTATTGGTCTACTAATACATGGAATAATACCCACTGAAAGTTATATGGTCCTCACTCAGTAACCACAGGGTGTTGATTCCAGGACCCCTGCAGATACAAAACTACTCTGATGCTCAAGTTCCTTTTGTAAAATGGCATTGTAGAGTTAGCTCTCCTGTATCCTGGCTTCTCTATCCAGGGAGACAACTAACTGTGGATGAATTACTAAATTCAAAAATAAAAACATTTCTCCCTTGAGAGTTCCCATTGTGGCTCAGCTATGATGAACCAGACTCATATCCATGAGGTTTCAGGTTAGATATCTGGTCTTGCTCAGTGTATTAAAGGAATCCATCATTGCCATAAGCTGCAGTGTAGGTACAAGATACAGCTCAGATCTGGTGTTTCTGTGGCTGTGGCATAGGCTGGCAGGTGCAGTTCTGATTCTACCCCTAACCTGGGAACTTCCATATACCCTGGGTGCAGCCTTAAAAAGACAGAAAATTTTTTTCTCCCATTCACGAGCCTAACTTGTGTCATATGAGGTGTGGATCAATATATCATACAGTAGCACCTTCTAGAATACAGAAAATTTCTACCATCCATACAGTGTCCTCAATGAGGATCACAGCTCCTAAAACTACTGTTTATACATAATATCTCATTTCCCAGGGCAGATTATTTTGAAGTACATTGTAGATTTAGCATAAGCTAGACAACATATTTGAAAAATACTGGACTAAGAGTAAATAAAACTGAAATCTACTGTTGGATTTGTTGCAAGTAATATTTGTGTGTACTATACTTATTAGTTCTCTTGCTCCCTTCCTAGCTCCCTAGCTCCCCTCCTTCCTTCCTCCTACTTCCCTTATTGAATATATAATCTCTAATTCTCTTTCTACTCATAATATTATACACTAACAAATACTGCATAGCACATTACCCTTCATATCATAACTTACTGGTATTATGATTACTGATTTACAGGTGGAAATGAGGCTCAAAGAGGGAACATACTGGGCCAAATTTGATTTACGGTCTGTGGTCAAGAGCAAGAAAATTCCATTATCTCTTTTCTATTATTTTCTGTTATGTTAGATTTTTGCCGATCCACATCACCACACTTTCTGGTATCTAACCTAGGTCTTACAGCTTTTTCATTGTTTTCTCACCCACCTCTACCCTTAACCTTTAGGTTTTACCATGAGCCTCATCTCAACTGCAAGAGGCACACATCAGCCCTCTAATTAGTAGAGTTGCATTAATGTTTCAAGTTTTTCTGTTTAATTCTTCTCTTCAGAGAAAGTCTTTGCAGTGAGGTTTCTCAGGCCCTCAGAGAAGTAGATTTCTGATGAATAAGCTTTATAATTTGGTAGGACATAGCCAGTGAAAATAAATATTTAAATATCTACATAAACTTCACTGAAAAACCTTTATTGGAAAGTAAGATATCAGCATTCTTTTGATTTGTTTCCATAATCATCAACACACAAAGATGTAAGGTCCTATATGTGTGATTTCTTTCTGTCTTCTTGGTAAAGAAGTAGGATATATCTCTTCTCTGTTATATTTTTTTTCTTTTTTCTTTTTTCTTTTTTTGTCCACCAAGTTTCTCCTTCAGATGACAGTTCAATCTAAATAACTTTCTGTCCTAGATTATGGCATCTCTGGCTTTTTGTTCTTTCTACTTTGGGTGATAAACAGCATATTCAAAGAAGCTATAGTCTGAAAAGCCATTTTACATTGGATTAAACCTTGCACATAGGTTTCCCTGCATCAGAGTTTAGTTACAGTTACTTTCTCTTTCCTCCTCTTCTCTGTTTCAATAAAGAGATAAGGCAAGAAAGACCTCCAAATCCGTTTCTGTAGAGTTCATGCTTTTCCTTTACTATTTGCCCACTAGGCTTCAGGGTGGGAAGTCAACAATACTATCAGGTTCTCCATGTATACTCACATGGAGAATCCATGTGTTTGGGCTCAGGTGAAGCTATTCTCAAGGAACTTCACTAATGGTAATATCTGTGCCTCTCCTTAATTAAATCTGTGTCACTTTCTACCTGTAGTTTGATCTGCCCTTAGATATAGGGATTAATTTCCTTAGATAAAGATGTCATCCTTCTCAGATATATAATTATATAATTTCTAGCACTGATCTGGGAAACCATGCTTTTTGTGTTGCAGTTGTGGTCCAGTGTTAAGCTTCTTACTGACTCTCGTTTAGCTTAAATTCATACAGATTTGGGCCTGCTATGTTCTCTCTGCCATCTTTCATTCCATAGTCAATGTCTATGTCCTCATTTCTCATGACACTATTGACAAGGACCACAAATGTTACTTACAAGACCACTTTATTCCAGAAATATACAGATTTATTATTGAATCTTTGAAATGGAAGATTCATCCAAAACATAATTAATTGATTTTAGTTATTATACATCATTCAACTGATTTCTTCCTTGGCAGCAGTACCATGCTTTCAGTTGTCTCACCTAAAGGAAAAGATCCCACTCTCTAGGTTTCTCAATGGCCCTGACTCTCTTACTGAGACAATATATTTTGTATACTCACTGAAAAGAGGAAACTGTTTGCTAAGCCTAAGCCTGAAATATGCAACTTATAATTACTGTCAAGTAATACAACCAGCCACCACTGACCAATTCTGTCTAGCGTGATACAAGTTATGAAGTAACTTACAAATCTCTTGTTACTTCACCTCTGGAAAAAAAAATCCATGTTTCTTTCTAGAAATTCTCTATAATTACTAACTCTGGAATAAATAATTTTTGCATAAAATTTCTGTTGATAAAAGCAATAAGCTTCTTATCTATATGTCCTTGTACACATACATAGCTTTAACCATTTTAAAACTGCTATTAATCAAAACTTTATTAATGAAAAACTAATGTAGGATTTAGTAGGCTCTATAAATATGTTCTAGAGAATAAACCAAGAAGCCCAACAAAGTTTTCTCCATAATTTCATTGACTTAATTCCCAAACTTATTCCCAAAGAGTTCAAGAGGCTTAAGGGTCATATTTCCTTTTTGTCTACAAAATATCTCTTTTGAGTTCTATTTTCTATTAGGAATTAAGCTGAGTTTTGGTCTTTGGTCATTTTTTTTAAAGTTAAGCTAGTTCTTCATAAATACCCCAGAGCACACATTGAACTCAAATAATTCTTTAACCCTCAGTAATTGGTGGGTGTGGTGAGTAGCCTATGAAGATATTCTGATAAATTCTTTTTCCTATGGGCTCAATATACCATACATATTTCAAAAAGGTCTGCCAGATTTAGTGTCTCTTCATGAAAAATTTCAAGCTAGCTTTCATTTGGAATTCTGGGATGTGAAAAAATTATATCTCTCATTATGCTCCTGACAATGATAATAATTTCATCTGAGTGTATGCTAGACTATTTTTAAGTTCATGTCAGCCATCATTTTCTTCATTGGTTTTTAAGGTTTTCCTGCTTTGCCAATTATAAACTTTATGACCTTAGTTTTAGCTAGGATTCCCAGATTCAGCCTATAAAATTGTAAGATACTTAGCTAAATTTGAATTTCAGATATGCGTGCAATATTTGAAACATATTTAAAGTAAAATGTGTTACTTATCTGACATTCAAATTTAACTGGGTATGACACACTTTTACTTTATCTGGCAATACTTATTTGATCACTTTGCATAACTAAATTTTATTTTCATCTCTAAAATGTTGCCCCTTGTGAGCTGCTGAATACTTTAAATGTGTGAATGGCTTAGACAGTATTTTGTAAACTATAAAGTGTTAGTCACATGTTATTGTTCTCATTATTTCTCATATCCAATTCTACAAATTTTATTTCCATAAGGCTTTTGTTTAACTACTTTCAAATGTATAATTTAAATATTTTACTATTAAAGATACATTATTTTTTCCTAAAGGGTCAAAATAATGGTCTATGTTGTTTTCTAATCAAGCATTTAACTGTATTTTAGTGTCCTATGGTCATGAGAGCAATTTCCTCTTAATTTCTCCAGGATTTGACGGATTGCTCTCTCTGTTGTACAATAATGGTGAAACAGTAGGAGAAATGTGGTTCCAACTTGACTTTACTTCAGGAAATACACTAAGTGTGTGGCGAAGTGACAAGATTCTGGTCCTTAGATGGAAATTTTGAGAGAGAATGGGAGCCTACATTTTTATGTTGCTCAACTGGATTGCTGGAGATTTCACTAGAAGGATAATCTCAGGAAAAAGTGCCAGGTTCCTTCCCACCCATACGTAAAATGAAAGAACTTGGGAAATTTTAAATGCTAGGAATCAGCAAAAGACATGTCTTTATTAAGGTATTTTTTCAATGCATTTTCAAATAAGAATTTATTTTGGGGTGATGAAAAGGAAGCTAAGTAACAGAAAACATAGTCCAGAATGGTTGGCTTTTTGTCAAAGTAATTAAATGAAGTTCCACAGTCTAGACACTTTTCAGAATACAAAAAAAAAAAGAAAAAAAGAAAAGGAAAATAAAACCTACACATGAACATTCAAGGTCTAAAAACAATGAAGAAGTCAAATAAATGAGATTATTAGTATTGTGGTTCCTGTGTGGCTCAATACACTTAGCAAATAGCGCTGACTTCACAAAATCATAGAAGATGTCTTTTCTGAAGAAAAGCAGAGGACTGGACATCTTGTAGAGACAGACAAAGAGTGACTTAGTGGAGCTTGCATATCCCAGGATATATCAGTAATCAATGATTGCCTGTAGCAGTGATCCAACTCAAACTGCATTAAGAAAAAAAAAAAAAAAGACTGGGCTATCTAATAAAATCATCTATAATCCATTTCTAAGAAGGTCAGTATTGTAAACTAGCTTCCAGTACAATTAGAAGCAGGCGCTCTTAGTGCTCCCAATCCTTTTCTCACCTCTGACTCTCTGCATGTTAGCTTCATTCTCTCTCGTTGTTCACACCCAGGATTTCACCAAATTGTGGTGGAATGGCTGTCAGGTGAAAAGGTTGACCAGATCAATCATGGTTTGAAAAATCCTAGGGAAGAACTCTAATTGACCCCTTTTCCAATCAATTGTGACTTGAAAAGTTACCCAGCTGCAATTAGGTGCCCAGTGCTATACTAGACAATTGTTGGGATGAGATTATAATTAGATAAAAGATATTTCTAGGAAACATAACATAGATGGAGTGGGGAAGAAGTTTCCAGAAATGTATTTATGGTCACAGGAAATGTGGAAGATTACTGAGCAGGCGAAACAAGAGGCACTCACTATAGAGAATTGACAAATATTAAAATAATAATCTAACACAAAGTAAATTTAAAACCTAGAAAGTGCTTTGTTATAATAGGGCATCTTAGTAGAAATTTGGATATAGCATTTTTGAAGAAATATTACTTAAGCTAAAACATAAAGAAGAGTGAGGAAAAGAGTATTCCTGTCAGCTGCTACTCTGACACTTGGGGGCTCTGTGATTTCTAATGTTCTCAAGACCATGTTTACCTCTTAAGATTATGGTGTGAATTGATTGATTTTCTGTAATACAATAACATAAAACAAATACCTCAGTGATGGGCACACAGTGAGAGCCAAGCCAATTAAATTTCTTGCCTGCCATTTTCGGTTATTATTTTTTAATAGTTATTTCCCTTATACAATTTTTTTTCTACTGTACAGCATGGTGACCCAGTTACACATACATGTACACATTCTATTTTCTCACATTATCAGGCTCCATCATAAGTGACTAGATACAGTTCCCAGTGCTACACAGCAGAGCCTGACTTTTTCATCCAGAGAGGTTCTACCTTTTGATGGAGCCAGACCTAGTCAGCTGAAGGATTTAAGGTTTAGGATAGGTCTACTGATTAGGTAGAATTTAGGGTTATGCTAATGATACTTGACTAAATCCAAAAAGGCCTGTGACGCATCTTGTCCTTCTCACCTTAGTTTTCCCAAGTGAGCCGCATACATCAGGATGAGGATCACTTTATTTAGTTAAAGACCCATTAGAATCAATGTGGAAGTCCCTGCGCTGGGCCACAGCCCACAGCCTGAGCTTCCTCCCTTTGAGGGAAAATGCAGATTGTGATTGGTAAAGTATTCCAAATTTTGGAAAGCATATGTTAAAAAAAGAAAAGAAGAAAAGAAAGAAGGAAGGAAGGAAGTTGATCCTATGTGGTAAAATTCCTCAGCCAATCAAATACAAGGAGAAAATGGGATAGCTCTATCAGCAGGTATAGTGATTCATCAGAGCTCAGAACCAATAAGATATATATATACAGTGGTAGGTGACAAAGCTACTAAATAAAATTTATGAGGAAATACAATCAAATCAAATACAGAAGAATCATCCTTATATAGATATCAGTGTAGACTATGAAAATCTCTAAATAATATCATAACAAATACACCCTAAATAAATAATGTCTATGTCTTTTTATGGAAAGGTGATTTCATATTCAATTTTAAATGTACTTTTGTCAAAAGCAGGCAAGAGGAAAGTAGGTTTCTGGCTCTGGAAATGTGATAAAATGCAAGGAATGTGATAAATCTTTTGTAAGCTGTATTTTTATGTTTGCTCTAAACAGCATTGCCAAATATTTTCTGATAAATTGTACAGGAAATTGACATTCTTTACATCTTCTGAGGAACCAATATAAATAGAATATATTAGAATGAAGCATGACTGAAATTTATGGCAACATCAAAGTCAGAGTTAATTTTTTATGATTTTTATTTTTTCCATTATAGCTGGTTTACAATATTCTGTCAATTTTTATGAAATTGTTAAGCCATTCTCCTAAGAAAAAATAATTTAAGCCTAGTCCTATAGAACTTGCATACTCCTTTCTGACGGCTGAAATTTTATGTAGATCTATTGTCTAAAAAGGGAAAACTACATCTGCATAGAAATTACTTAAAGTGAACAATGCTTCACTCTTTGGTATATTTAGTCAACAGATATTCCGAAAGCCTAGAATATGCAAGGCCTTGATGTGTAAAATAAAATCTTAATCCTCTGAGCAAATGTTCTCAGCCTCATGTTGAGAAATAACCTGTAATATAATGTTATCTTCTTTTAGCTCATCTAATCAAAATGTTTGATTTCCTAAGATACAGTTGTTGTTGTTTTTTTCTTTTTTTATTACTCAAATGAATTTATCACATCTGTAGTTGTGTAATGATCATAAAAATCTGATTTCACAGGATTTGCATCCCACAGCCCAAGAACATCCTCCCACCCCCAAAACTATCTCCTCTGGAGACCATAAGTTTTTCAATGTCTGTGAATCAGCATCTCTTCTGCAAAGAAGTTCAGTCTGTCCTTTGTTCAGATGCCACATGTCAGTGAAAGCATTTGATGTTGGTGTCTCATTGTACAGCTGACTTCACTTAGCATGATAATTTCTAGGTCCATCCATGTTGCTAAAAATTCTGGTATTTCGTTCTTTTTAATAGCTGAGTAATATTCCATTGTGTATATGTACCAACTCTGCCTTACCCACTCCTCTGTCGATGGATATTTAGGTGGTTTCCATGTCTTGGCTATTGTAAATAGTGCTGCAATGAACATCGGAGTACATGTGTCTTTGTAAGTCATGGTTTTCTCTGGATAGATGCCCAGGAGTGGGATTGCTAGATCAAATGGTAGTTCTATGTTTAGTTTTCTGAGGTACTTCCATACTGTTTTCCACAGTGGTTGTACCAATTTACAATCCCACCAACAGTGTACTAGGGTTCCTTTTTCTCCACACCCTCTCTAGCACTTATTGTTTGTAGACTTTTGGATGATGGCCTTTCTGGCTGGTGTAAGGTGGTACCTCATGGTGGTTTTGATTTGCATCTCTCTAATAATGAATGACATTGAACATCTTTTCATGTGTTTCTTGGCCATCTGTATGTCTTCTTTGGAGAATTGTCTGTTTAGATCTTCTGCCCAATTTGTGATGGAGTTGTTTCTCTTTTTGGTATGGAGCTGTAGAAGGTGTTGATAAATTTTGGAGATTAATCCCTTGGCAGTTGATTCACTTGCAAAGATTTTCTCCCATTCTGTGGGTTGTCTTTTCATTTTGTTAGGGTTTCCTTTGCTGTGCAGAAACTTTTAAGTTTGATTAGGTCCCATTTGTTTATTTTTGTTTTTATTGTCAATACTCTAAGAGGTGAATCTGAGAAGATATTACTCTGGTTTTATGTCAGAGATTATTTGGTCTATGTTTACCTCTAAGAGTTTTATAGTGTCTGGTCTTATATCTAGGTCTTTAATCCATTCGGAGTTTATTTTTGTGTATGGTGTTAGGGAGTGTTCTAATTTCATTCTTTTCCATGTGGCTGTCCAGTTTTCACAGCAGCACTTATTGAACAAGCTGTCCTTTCTCCATTGTGTATCCTTGCCTCCTTTGTCATAGATTAGTTGGCTGTAGGTGCATGGGTTTAATTCTGGGCTTTCTATTCTGTTCCACTGATCTCTGTTTCTGTTTTTGTGCCAGTACCATGCGGTTATGATGATTGTTGCTTTGTAGTATAGTCTGAACCTGATTCTTCCAGGTCCATTTTTCCTTTTCTTGATGTATTTGGCTATTCTGGGTCTGTTGTGCTTCCAAACAAAATTTAAACTATTTTGTTCGAGTTCTGTCCTTGATAATTTGATAGGGATTGCATTGAATCTGCATACTGCCTTAGTTGGTTTAGTCATTTTGATAATATTAACTGTTCCAATCCACAAGCATGGTGTATCTTTCCATCTATCTGTGTAATCTTTGATTTCTTTCATCGGTGGCTTGTAGTTTTCAGAGTACAGGTCTTTTGTGTCTTTGGGTAGGTTTACTCCTAGGTATTTTATTCTTTTTGATGTGATGGTAAACGGGTTGCTTCCCTAATTTCTCTTTGTGATATTTCATTGTTAGTGTATAGAAATGCCATCAATTTCTGTGTATTAATTTTGTATCCTTCAACTTTGCCAAATTCGTGGATGAGATCTAACAGTTTAGAGCTCAGTTATAGTATCATGTCAGTTTTCTTTTCTTTTGGAATTTTTGTCTGGATTTGGTAACAGGTAGAGTCTTTAGGATTCTCTAGGTATAGTATCATGTCATCTGCAAATAGTGATAGTTTTACTTCTTCCTTTCCTCTTTGGATTCCTTTTATTTCTTTTACTTCTCTGATTGCTCTGATTCCAAAACTATGTTGATGAGTAGTGGTGAGAGTGGACACCCTTGTCTTGTTCCTGATCTCAGCAGGAATTCTTTCAGCTTTTCACCACTGAGAATGATGTTAGCTGTAGGTTTGTCATATGTGGCCTTTATTATACTGAGGTACGCTCCTGCTATGCTCACTTTCTGAAGGGTTTTTATCAGAAATGGGTGTTGGATTTTGTCAAAGGCTTTTTCTGTGTCTATTGAGAGGATCATATGGTTTTTATTCTTCAGTTTGTGAAAGTGGTGTATCACACTGATGGATTTGTGGATATTGAAGAACCCTTGCATCCCTGGGATAAATCCCACTTGATCATGATGTACAATCCTTTTAATGTATTGTTGGATGCAGTTTGCTAGTATTTTGTGGAGGATATTTTCATCTATGTTCATCAGTGAAATTGGCCTGCAGTTTTCTTTTCTTTTGGAATCTTTGTCTGGTTTTTGGTATCAGGGTGATGGTTGCCTCATAGAATGAGTGTGGGAGTATCCCTTCCTCTGCGATTTTTTGAAATAGTTTCAGAAGGAGAGGTGTTAGCTCTTCTCTAAATGTTTGATAGAATTCACCTGTGAAGCCATCTGGTCCTGGACTTTTGTTTGTTGGAAGTTTTTTAATCACAGTTTCAATTTCAGTACTTGTGATTGGTCCATCCATCTTTTCTCTTTCATCTTGGTTTAGTCTTGGAAGATTGTACTTTTCTAAGAATTTGTCCATTTCTTCTAGGTTGTCCATTTTATTGGCATATAGTTGCATATATAGTAGTTTCTTATGATCCTTTGTATTTCTGTGATGTCTGATGTTACTTCTCCTTTTTCGTTTCTAATTTTATTGATTTGAGACCTCTCTGTTTTGTACTTGATAAGTCTGGCTAGGGGTTTATCCATTTTGTTGATATTTTCAAAGATCCAGCTTTTCATTTCATTGATCTTTTCTATTGTTTCTGTTGTTTCCATTTCATTGATTTCTGCTCTGATCTTTAGGATTTCTTTCCTTCTACTAACTTTAGGTCTTGTCTGTTCTTCCTCTAGCTGCTCAAGATGTAAAGTTAGCTTGTTTACTTGAACTTTTTCTTGTTTCCTGAGGTAGGCTTGTATTGCTATAAACTTTCCTCTTAGAATGGCTTTTGCTGCATCCCAAAGGTTTTGGAGTGTCGTGTCTTCATTGTGATGTCCTTCTAGGTATTTTTTAATTTCTTCTTTGATTTCTTCAGTGATCCATTGATTGTTTAGTAGCGTGTTGTTTAGTCTCCACGTGTTTGTGTTTTTTGCATTTGTATTCTTATTGATTTCCAGTCGTATAATATTGTGGTCGGAAAAGATGCTTGATATGATTTCAGTTTTCTTTAAGTTACCAAGGATGGACTTGTAGCCCAGGATATGATCAATCTTAGAAAATGTTTGATGTGCATTTGAGAAGAATGTGTATTCTGTTGCTTTGGAAGGAATATCCTATAAATTTCTATTAAGTCCATCTGGTTTAATGCATCATTCAGGGTCTGTGTTTCCTTATTGATTTCCTTTCTGGATGATTTGTCCATTGCTGTAAGTGGGGTGTTAAAGTCCCCAGCTATTATTGTGTTATTGTCAATTTGTCCTTTAAGGTTGTTAGCAGTTGCCTTATATATTGTGGTGAACCTAGGTTGGGTGCATAGATATTTAAAGTTGTTATATCTTCTTCAAGGATTAATCCTTTGATCCTTATGTACTGTCCTTCTTTGTCCCTTAAAATATTCTTCATTTTAAAGTTCATTTTGTCTGATATGAGTATTGCTACTCCAGCTTTCTTTTGATCCCCATTTGCATGGAATATTTTCTTCCATCCTCTCACTTTCAATTTGTTTGTGTCCCTATAAGTGAAGTGGGTTTCTTAAAGACAGAATATATATGGGTCTTGTTTTTGTAACCATTCAGCAAGTGTATATCTTTTGTCCATTAACATTTAAGGTAATTATTGATATGTATATTCTTATTGCCATTAACATTTAAGGTAATTATTGATATGTATGTTCTTATTGCGATTATATTAATTGCTTTGGATTTGTTTTTGTTTCTCTTTTTTCTTTCCTTCTTCTCTTGTTCTTTTCTGCCTAGAGAAGCTCCTTTACTATTTGTTATAAGGCTGGTTTAGTGTTGCTGAATTCTCTCAGCTTTTGCTTATCTGTGAAGGTTTTTATGTTGCCTTCAAATCTGAATGAGAGCCTTTCTGGGCAAAGTCATCTTGGTTGGAGGTTTTTTCCTTTCATCATGTTAAGTATATCATACCACTCCCTTCTGGCCTGCAGAGTTTCTGCTAAAAAATATGCCAGTAACCTTATTGGGGTTCCCTTGTGTATCATTTGTTTCTTTTCCCTAGCTGCTTTCAAGATTTTCTCTGTCTTTAATTTTGGTCAGGTTGATTAATATGTGTCTCAGTGTATTCCTCCTTGGGTTTATTTTATATGGTACTTGATGTGCTTCCTGGATTTCAGTGAGTGGTTCCTTTCCCATGTTAGGGAAGTTTGTGGTTATTATCTCTTGGAATGTTTTTTCTGTCCCCTTCTCTCTCTCTTCTCCTTCTGGCACCCCTATAATACGGATGTTCATGCATTTAATGTTGTCCCAGAGTTCTCTGAGACTCTCTTCATTTGCTTTCAATCTTTTGTCTCTTTTCTGTTCTGCATCCCTTAATTTCTACTAATCTGTCCTCCACCTCGCTTATTCATTCTTCTGCCTCCTGTATTTTGCTGTTAGCTGGTTCTAGTGAATTTTTTATTTCAGTTATTATATTTTGCATCTCTTCTTCTTTAGGTTTTATATATTGTATCTTTTTGCTCAGTGTTTCTTGTAAGTTATCCATCTTTGCCTCCAGTTTAGTTGCAATGTCTTGCCTCATCTTCAGCATCAACAGTCTTTTTCCTGGAGGCTGAGAATCTCCTGATCACTTAGCTGATTTTCTGAGGGTTTTCCTTTCTCCCTCCTCTGAGTTATAGTTCTCTGTCTTTTCATGTTTATAAGTTTTTGGTGTGGTGACCTTTTTACAGATACTAGAGTTGTAGCCTCTCTTACTCCTGGTGTCTGCCCCCCTGTGGCTGAAGTCAGTGTGGGGGCTTGCTGTAGGCTTCCTGATGGGAGGGACTGATGCCTGCCCCCTGGTAGGTGGAGCTGATTCTAATCCCTCTGGTGGGTGGGGCTTAGTCTCTGGATGGGATTAGAGGCAGCTGTGTGCCTGAGGAGTCTTTAGGTAGCCTGTTTCCTGAGGGGCTGTTTGTGATCTCACCTGGATTGTTGTTTGCCCTGGGGCTTCTCAGAGCTGACTGATGGGTGGGGCCAGATTTTCCAAAATGGCCCCCTCCAGAGAAAGGCAGCTGCTGAATATTCCTGAGATCTTTGCTTCCAATGTCCTTCCCTCACAACAAGCCACATTCACCCCTGTTTTCCCAGGATGTCCTTCAAGAGCTGCAGTCCGGTTTGACCCAGATTCCTATGGAGACTTTGCTTTGCCCTGGGACCCAATGCACGTGAAAATCTGTGTGCACCTTTTAAGAATGGGGTTTCCATTTCCCCCAGTCCCATGGATTTCCTGCACACAAGCCCCACAAGCCCTACAAGGCCAGATGCTCCAGGGACTCTTTCTCCCAGTGCCAGATCCCCACATCTGGGAGTTTGGTGTGGGGCTCAGAACTCTCACTCCTGTAGGTGAGTCTCTGTGAACCAGTTAGTTTCCAGTCTGTGGGGCTTCCCACCCAGGAGGTATGGGGTTTTTTATATCATGAAATTGCCCCTCCTACCTCTTGATGTGTCCTCCTCTTTTCCTTCTGGAGTAGATATCTTTTTTTAAGGTTTCTGGTCCATTTGGGTGAGGAATGCTCAGTCTTTAGTTGTGAATTTTGTTGTTTTTAGAAGAGAAGTTGAGCTCCAGTCCTTCTATTCTGCCATCTTAATCCCGTCTCCAGATGCAGTTGTTTTTGATAATAAAGAATTTAGAAGACTGCTTCCTGGAAAAGAGAATTGGAGGTAGAAGCATTTCAGACTAACTCTGTTGAAGTTTTTTCTTCTCTGAAATAATTTTAGTGATAGTATTCATGAAGAAAGCTATACAAATATAAATGTAAAACCCCTAACCCAAATTCGAGAAATCCAGCATTGATTATATCTTTTTTTGGCTCAAGCAAATATTTTTATTACTTGATCATCATTATTTTCTTATTTCCATCAGCACTTGTCTAGCCACATTATAGATTCTCTTCATCATGTTATCACTGTTACAAGATTAAAGCCACAACTCTGCTTAGGCTTCGTACAGTGTTAGGGTGACTCTCACTAGAAGCAATCATAGTACTCATAATGAAAATCACATATGTTCCTATCTTTGCGCTGTTAAACAGTGAGTTGAAGACAAAAATTCATACATGTATGAACACATACACACATATTTTTCTATCCTTGTGAAACCCGTGTTTTCCTTAGGATTTCCTCAAGTCTGAAAGAAGACACTGTTCCATTCTTGTTGAACTTCCCCACACTCATCCCTCCATGCACACTTGCACAAATACACACACACACATTCAAATCTACTGTTTTTCTATGACGTGTCATGCTAATTTGTGTTTTTTATTTATTTCCTTATTTGAGCTTTATTTTGCTTGATTGTTTTTTCAGTTTCTTCAGCTGTGTATTTAATTCATTTACATTCTTTTTTTTTTACTGGTAAAATAGTATTTTTTAATTTATAGCATTTTATTGCTCAATTACATTTATAATTGTACAAAAAATCATCATAAGCAAATTTTATATCATTTCCATCCCAAAATCCCAGTGCACCACCCCAACCCCCAACATGTTTCATTTGGAAACCACAAGTTTTTCAAAGTCTGTGAGTCAGTATCTGTTCTGCCAAGAAGTTCTTTGTGTCCTTTTTTTAGATTCCACATGTCAGTGATAGCATATGATGTTGGTGTCTCACTGTCTGACTGACTTCATCAACCTGATAACTTCTAGGTCCATCCATGTTCCTGCAAATGCTGTTCTCTTTCTTTTTAATTGCTGAGTAATATTCCATTGTGTATATGTACCACATCTTTATCCACTTCCAATCCTCTGTCAATGGACATTTAGGTTGTTTCCACGTCTTGGCTATTGAAAATAATGCTGCAATGAACACTGGAGTACATGTATCTTTCCGAGTCATAGATTTCTCTGGATAGATGCCATGGAGTGGGATTGCTGGATCAAATAGTAATTCTATTTTTAGTTATCTGAGGAATCTCCATGCTGTTTTCCATAATGGTTGTACCAATTTACATTCACACCAGCAGTGTAATAGGGTTCCCTATTCTCCACACCCTCTCCAGCACTTATTGTTTGTAGAATTTTTGTTGATGGCCCTTCTGTCTTGTATAATGTGGTAACATATAGTGGTTTTGATTTACATTTCTGTAATAATGAGTGATGTTGAACATCTTTTCATGTGTTTTTTGGCCATCTGTATGTCTCCTTTGGAGAATTGTCTCTTTATATCTTTTGATGGGGTTTTTTTTTGGCATTAAGTGGTAGGAGGTGTTTATAAATTTTGGAAATTAATCCCTTGTCATTTGCAAAGATTTTCTCCCACTCTGTGGGTTGTCTTTTTGTTTTGTTTAGTGTTTCCATTGCTGTGCAGAAACTTTCAACTTAAATTTGGTCCTATTTGCTTATCTTTTTTTGTGTGTGTGTGTCATTACTCTAGGAGGTGGATCTGAGAAGATATTGCTGTAGTTTATGTAAGAGAGTGTTTGGCCTACATTTTCCTCTAAGAGTTTTATAGTATCTGGTCTTATATCTAAGTCTCTAAACCATTTTGTGTTTATTTTTGTGTGTGTGGTGTTAGGAAGTGTTTTAATTTCATTCTTTTCCATGTGGCTGTCCAGTTTTCCCAGCAACACTTATTGAAAGGACTGTCTTTTCTCCATTGTATATTCTTTCCTCCTTTATCATAGATTAATTGACTGTAGGTGTGTGGGTTTAGTTCTGGGCTTTCTATCCTGCTCCACTGATCTATAGTTCTGTCTTTGTGCCAGTACCACATGGTTTTGATGGCTGTAGCTTTGTGGTACAGTCTGAAGCCAGGAAGCCTGATTCTTCCAGCTCCATTTTTTCATTCTCAAGATGGCTTTGACTACTGGGTCTTTTGTGTTTCCAAACAAACTTTAAAATATTTTGTTCTAGTTCTGTAAAAGACATCCATGTTAATTTGATAAGGATTGCATTGAATCTGTAAATTGCCTTGCATAGTACAGTCATTTTGATGATATCGATTCTTCCAATTCAAGAGCATTGCATGTCTTTCCATTTTTTTGTGTCATCTTTGATTTCTTTCATCAGCATCTGATAGTTTTCAGAGTACAGATATTTTGTCTCTTTAGGTAGGTTTATTCCTAAGTATTGTATTCTTTTTGATGTGTGGGAAAATGGGATTGTCTCCCTAATTTCTCTTTCTGATGTTTCGTTGTTAGTATTGGTGAAACAGTTTGTTATAAAATTTCCTCTGACTACTGTTTTAAGTGTACCCCAGGATTTCTTTTATGTAGTATGTTTTTAATTATTGGATTGAATTCTGTGATTTCAATTTGTATTCCCCTGTTTCACTCAAGATTTGTCTAGCAGAAAGTGTCAGGGCATTTTTAATTTTTTGATTTGTTAATAATTTCTAGTTATACATTGCATGATAATCAAAGAATATTTTTTTAATTTCTGCCTTTTAGGACATCTTTATGGTTTCCTTGTGAACTAACATGTGAAAACTTGTGAATGTTTCAAAAGCACTGGAATGGAAGTATGTGTCTAATTATCAGGGTCAAAAACTTGCTCTATGATAATAAGATCTATTTTATTGATGATGTGGTTAGGTTTTCTGGCTCATTTTTTTTTGTCTGCTTTATCTGTCTATATCTGAGTTTGCTGTATTAAAACTTCTTATAATGTTTCTATATATGTTCTACAGTTTTTACTTCATAAGGTTGGTTGCTATATTACTTTATTCATACTACTAATAAATTTCATGCAGTCATTTTAAATTATTACATTTAATATAAAACCTATCTCTCAAAATATTTGTTTTCCTTTTTTTTTTCTTTTTTAGGGCCACACCTGCAGCATATGGAAGTTCCCAGGCTAGGGATTAAATTGGAACTGTACCTGCCAGCCTACACCACCTCTAGAGCAACACGAGATCTGAACCGCATCTACAACCTATACCACCTGCAATGCCAGATCCTTATCCCACTGAGTTCAGGGATCAAACCCACATACTCATGGATCCTAGTTGGGTTCATTAACTGCTGAGCCATGAAGGCAACTCCTTTTGTACTTTTTGAGTGAAATATTGCTTCATCAGATATCAAGTTTCTGTCCCTCTGTTCTAACTGTTTTTGTGGACCTGGTATATCTTTGTCTATATAGTTTGTTTGCCATGCAAACCACTTTGTTTTAATTACATTCCTTGAATATATCATATGGCTGGATATTGCTTACTGACCCAAAGTGAAAAGCACATTATTTTAACAAGTTCCTTTATATTTATTGATGACTGATTTGTCTCAATTCCTTTGGTCTCAATTGTGTCATACTATTTTTATAATCAAGTGTATTAGATTATACTTGCTATGCTTACTTCTTTAAAAATGCCCATTATTTTTTAAAAATGATAGTTAGGAAGGATCATATTTTCATTCTAATGGTCACCTTTGAATTTATATTTTTCATAATGCCTTTTGGCCTACATTTTCTTATTTGACATTTTACTTTTTTGTTTGTTAGGTTTTAATGGTATATTTTAAACCCTATCTATTGACTATATAACAGTCAATGAATTTGTCTTACTTCCTATTTCCTCTCTTCTCTCATATTTAGTTGCTTTCTTGTTTTGTCATAAAATATAACATTTTTGAATCTATGCCTTTGTTTTTTCTTAGATTTACATTTGTATGTGTCAAAAAGCCCATCATCAGTCCTTGCTGAGTTTTTACTATTTATCTACTGACTGAAAGAAGCTAATCTAGCAAATTCTTCAAGGAGAGCTCATTAGTAGAGAGTGTTTTATATTTTATATGTTTAAAACTTTTTTTAAAGACTTGATGTTTGACAAATACATTACCTGGTAATAAAAATCTGTGTTCATACTTTCGTACACTGAGATTTATTTTTCTAAAGCTACTCTATTGCTGCCCTTTCTCAAGTGTTGTTTTAAAAAAGTCTAATGCTCTTATAAATTATTTGATCTTTTGCCTGGAAACTTTCATAGGTTTTGGGGTTTTATTTAAGTCTAGTCATGTTACTAGGGTTCACCTTGGAGGTGATAATTCTTAGTTAATGTTCTAGCTGCCTAGTAGGACTTTTCAATAGGTAGATTCAGATATTCTTTTATTTCTGGAAAACATTGTTAAATTATATTTTTCAATATTAATTCTGTTATATTCAGTTTTCTTTTTCAGGGACTCTGATTGTACCTATATTATCCAGTTGTGTCTGTCTTCCATTTCCATCTTTGGCTTTTTTGACTTTTTTTTTTTTTAATCTCATTTTAATTTTATTTTTTCCTGTCTTCCTTCAACAGTCTTCAATTGAGAAAAAAATGTGTATTTTCTTCTATTTTGTTTCTGGATATTATCAACTATTTTTATTGTTTCCTGACTTTCATTTCTATTCTGATTCAACATGCTAATCCAATTTGGAGTGTCATCTTATTTTCTGCTGCCATTTTTCCTCTCTTTTTTTTTTTTCCTACAGGGAAGAAGAATTTTGTCAGTCAAGATGTGTTAAATCACATTTTCTATTACATTAAAGCAATTTGACTGGATTTATTCAGTTTCTTCTCTTCTTTCAGTGGATTTAGAGTGGTTTACAAGATTAATGCATACCATGGCAAATTCTTTTGTCAGCACATCAAAGTTTAGATTTTTAGTGAAGTTTTGTATTTTTTTTAATGTGCATGTGGTTTAAGGAGAAGCTGGTGTTTTTTCTCTCTTGCTTTTTCTCTTTCCACTTAATCACTGAAGGTACTTCTCCCTCACTTTCATCCTTTCACCCCCCCAGAAATTCTGGATGGCTATCATTTCAAGTAGTACATACTTATAAATTCCTTCCATTTCTTATCTACAAAGGTGCATTGTTAGTATTGTTAGTATTTTCTAACTTTTAGAGTGAATGAATCTTTCTGGTAGTGTTTTTAGCTCAACTTCAGTCCTGTCACCAGCACCCTTCAACTTTCTTCCCTGCACTTTTTCTTAGATTGCTCTTGTATGAACCTAAAGTCTTACAGCATAATGGAGACATAAGAGATCATTTCATGATTATTTTTCTTATTTTTTCTTATTCCTTTCTTGATTACAAATATTTTTAAATTAAGTGATACCCTATCTTTAACTACATTGAAGACATTATTCATATATAACTTTGTTTTTTTTTGGGGGGGGGTTGTCTTTTTGTCTTTTTTTAGGGCCACACCTGTGGCATATGGAGGTTCCCAAGCTAGGGGTCTAATCAGACCTGTTGAATCAGCCTATGCCAGAGCCACAGCAAAGCCAGATCCAAACACATGGCAATGCTGGATCCTTAACCCAATGAGCGAGGCCAGGGATTGAACCTGAAACTTCATGGTTCCTAGTTGGGTCTGTTTCTGCTGTGCTGCAACAGGAACTCCTATGTGTAATTTTGATTGTCTTTTTAGTTTTTCTCTATTATTCTATAGGAAATTTTGAGGGACATGGCCTTAAGCACTACAAGTTCTTTAGCTACCATGTTTATTTCTTTTTTCTATGAGAAACCAAGTTTCAAATACCTGCTACAGGAGTAGCTAAAAGGAATTACTCAAATTCACCAATAATAAGCATATTTAGCAGCAAAGAATGTAACTTCATCATGGAAATTCAAACCGAGAAAAATCTGTAGAGATTATTTTGTATGTCTATAAATTAAAAACTTTAGGGAATAAAACGTTTTTAAAATTGTCTTAGATATTGACTAGAAGACAAGTTTCCTGATTCTAAATCCAGTGCTTATATTTTTTTTTTTTTTGGTATTCAATATATATTCATTTATTTTATACTTATGAGAGAATTTCACCACCCTCTTCCTCATCCCCCCAAACAGTTTTGTTTTACCAATATTAAAAAATTAAAACTAAATGAAGATAAATATGTTAATTTCAGTGCAATTATTTTTCTTTTTGTTTCACTTTAAAAGTAATTTTATTGAAATATGACTGATTGGAGTTCCAGTCATGGCTCAGTGGTTAACGAATCTGACTAGGAACCATTAGGTTGCAGGTTTGATCCATGGCCTTGCTCGGTGGGTTGAGGATCTGGCATTGCCGTGAGCTGTGGTGTAGGTCACAGAGGTGGCTTGGATCCCACATTGCTGTGGCTCTGGCATGGGTTGACGGCAACAGCTCCAATTAGACCCCTAACCTGAAAACTTCCATATGCCATGGGAGTGGCCCTAGAAAAGACAAAAAGAGAAAAAAATAGATATATGACTGATTTACAATGTTGTGATAATTTCTACTATATAACAAAATGCTTGTGTTATACACGTACACACATCCATTGTTTTTCAGGTTTTTATCCTACATAGACCATCACAGAATATGGTGTAGAGTTCCCTGTGTGATACAGAAGGTCCCTGTTGACCAATTATTTCATATACTATAGTGTGCACATGCCAATCCCAAACCCCCATCCCTACCCCCACCAATTATCTTTCAATATAGCTGTCATATTTATTAGAGATAAAATCTCCTACAAGTGACCAATGTACAGGCAATTTGTAAGGAAGTCCTGATTGTTGTTCATAAAGGAAAATTACATATTACAGGTTAGCAAATTCTAGTACAAAAATAGTCTGTGTTAAAATAGCCTTTCCTTTTAAAAATATGTAATGCTTTCTTAATTTCAGTGTCATCCTTATTAAGATGTAAATCACAAATCAGGACAGCACAACAAACCAAAAAAAAAAAATATATAAAAAAAAGCAATATAAGAAATCTATAGGATAATATAAATGAAATCAATATAAGAAATCTATAGGATAATATAAATTAGGGCAATCTACACATAACAGGAATTCTAGAAGAAGAAGAAAAAGAAAAGGGGATTGAAAATATATTTGTAGAAATTATGGATGTAACTGTTCAAATAAAGGAAATAGATATCAGAATCCAGGAAGCACAGATGACCCCAAAGAATTTGAACCCAAACAGACACACACCAAAACATATTATACTAAAAATGGCAAAATTTAAAGATAAGGAGAGGATTCTAAAGGCAGTGAAAGAAAAATAAAGAGTTAATTATAAGGGAACTCCTGTAAGGCAATCAGCTGATTCTCTACTGAAACATACAGGCCAGAAAAGAATGACAAGATATATTCAAAGTTCTAAAAGGGAAAAATTTGTGAACTAGAATACTCTGTCTAGCAAGAATATCATTTAAAATGGAAGGTAAACTAAATAATTTCTCCAACAAACAAAAACTAAAAGAGTACATCTACAATAACCCCATTCTAAAAGAAATACTAAAAGGTCTCTAAATGGAAAAGAAGTAGGAAGAAATTGGATAGAGGAAATCACAATTGAAAAGTAATCACTTAAATGTGCAGATATACAGATATAAAAGGAAAAAAATAACTATTGCAAAAGCAATGATAAACACAAGGAAGAGCAAATGGATAAACATGAAGAGGTAAAAAAGAACATTAAAACCATAAAATCTGGGGAAGGAAAGCAAAAAAAAAAAAAATCTAGACTCTTTTTTTAAGAATGTGTTTGAGGGGAGTTCCCATAGTGGCGCAGTGGTTAATGAATCCGACTAGGAACCATGAGATTGCGGGTTCGACCCCTGGCCTTGCTCAGTGGGTTAATGATTCAGTGTTGCCGTGAGCTGTGGTGTAGGTTGCAGACACGGCTCGGATCCTGCATTGCTATGGCTCTGGCGTAGGCCAGTGGCTATGTCTCCAATTAGACCCTCTAGCCTGGGAATCTCCATTTGCCATGGAAGCGGCCCTAGAAATGGCAAAAAGACAAAAAAAAAAAAAAAAAAAAAAAAAAAAGAATGTGTTTGAGCTTATATGAATATCCAGCTGAAGTGAAAAGATACAGGAAGGGGTTAACATACTTGAAAAAGAGGACAGCCACAAATCAAAACCAAACAATACATTCACAAAAAACCTGAGAAGAAGAAGACACAAGCACAAAATAAAAGGAAATCATAAAACCAAAAAAAAAAAGTAAAGAACAAAGGAGAAACATATAATTAACTGAAAAAAAGGTTAAAATGGCAAAAAAATACATATTTATCAAAAATTACCTTAAATGTCAGTGGACTGAATGCTCCAATCAAAAGACATGGGGTAGACAAATAGACTTTAAAACAAAGACCATAAACAATGAAAAGGGAATAACTTAATGATAATTTTAAAAATATTATTAATTTAAGAAGAGAATATTACAGTCATCAATATATATTCCCCTAACATAGGAGCACCAAAATACATACAACAAAACTAACAGACATAAAAGTAGAAATTGATGGGAATACAATAACTGTAGGAGACTTGAACACCCTAGTCACACCAATGGACATATCATCTAGTCAAAAATCAATAAGGCAATAGAGATCCTAAATTACACAACAGAAAATTTAAGCTTAATTGATATTTTCAGGACATTACATAAAAAAAACAAAAAACAGAATATACATTATTTTCAAGTACACATGGAACATTCTCAAGGATTGACCACCTACTGGGGAACAAAACAAACCTCAACAAATTTAAGAGTATATAAATTATTTCAAGTATCTTCTTTGACAACAATGGCATGAAAATAGAAATCAATCACAGGAAAAGAGATGAGAGACAATTGATTGCATGGAGACTAAACAATAAGCTACTAAGAAACCAATGGGTCACTGAGGAAATCAAAAGGGAAATTAAAAAATACCTCCAGAATAATGATAATGAAACCACAACCATTCAAAATCTACAGGATGCTGCAAAAGAAGTTCTTAGAGGGAAGTTCATAGTAACAGAGGCCTTCGTCAAAAGAGAAGGAAAATCTCAAAACAGCAATTTAACCTAACATCTAAAAGAATTTTCTAAGAAGAACACACAAAACCTAAAGTCAGCAGAAGGATGGAAATCATAAAGATCACCAATAAATAGAGATTCAAAAAACAATAGTAAAAAGTCAATAAAACCAAGAGCTGTTTTTTTTGAAAAGGTAAAAATATTGACAAACCTCTGGCCAGACTCACCATGAAAAAGAGAGAGAGCACCCTCCCAAAAATAAAATAAGAAATGAAAAAGGATAAATCTCAAAGGATTCTGCAAAAAGTAAAAAATAAATAAACAAAACGTGAATACTATGAGCAATTACATGTCAACAAATTTGACAGTCTATAAGAAATGGACAGCTTTCTAGAGACATACATCCCAACAAATCTTAATTAAGAAGAAATAGATCATTTGAACAGACCAATCACTAGAAATGAAATTGAATATGTGATAAAAAAAAAAAATTCCCTACAAACAAAAGACCAGGACCAGATGGCTCCAAAGAAGAATTCCACCAAATATGCAAAGAACTTATACCCATTCTTCTTAAACTTTTCCAAAAGTTTGAAGAAGAATGACTAATCCCAAAGACATTCTATGAAGCCACCCTCACCCTAATACCCAAACCAGACAAAGATACTACTGAAAAAGAAAATTAAGGCCAATATTTTTCATGAATATAGATGAAAAAATTCTCAACAAAATTTTAGCCAACTGAATCCAAAAACATATAAAAAAGATCATACACCACAACAAAGTGGAATTCACCCCACGTTCAGAAGGAGGGTTCACTATGTGAAGATCAATTGTCTTACAGGGTATTAACCAAAGAAAAGTCAAAAACACATGATCATCTCAATATATACAAAAAAAGCATTGGACAGAATCCTACATCCACTCATGATAAAAAGCCTTACCATAGTGGATATAGAAGGAACGTATTTTATAGAGGGAACATAAAAGCCATTTATGACAAAACCACAGCAAATAATATACTCCATGGAGACAAGCTGAAAGCCTTCCTCCTAAAATGTGGAACAAGACAAGAATGCCCACTCTCACCACTTTTATTCAACATACTGTTAGAAGTCCTAGCTATAGCAATCAGACAAATAAAAGAAATAAAAAAATCCACATTGGAAGAAAAGAGGTAAAATTGTTACTCTATCCAGATGACATGATACTGTGTATAGAAAACCCTAAGGACTCCACACACAACTGCTTGAAATGATCAATGAATTCAGCAAAATGTCAGGATACAAGATTAACATTCAGAAATCTTTTGCATTTCTCTATACTAGCCATGACATATTAGAAAAGGAATAAAAAATATAATACCTTTTTTAAATTGCACCCCCCAAAATTAAATATTTAGGAATAAACTTGACCATAGAGGTGAAAGACTTATATGCTGAGAACTATAAAACATTAATCAAGGATATTAAAGAGGATTCAAAGAAATGGAAAGATATTCCATGTGCCTAGTTTGGACGAATTAATATCATAAAAATGGCCATACTACCCAAAGCAATCTACAGATTCAAAGCAATCACTATATAATTATCCATGACATTTTTCACAGAACTAGAGCAAACCATCCAAAACTTATATGGAATCATAAAAGACTCAGAAATGCCAAAGCAATCCTGAGGGAAATGAAAAAAAAAAAAAAAAAAAAGCAGGAGGCATAACTCTCCCAGACTTAAGGTAATACTACAAAGAAAGTGTGGTACTGGTTCAAAAACAGACATACAGACCAATGGAACAGAATAGAGAGCCCAGAAATAAACTCAGACACCTATGGTCAATTTATCTTCAACAAAAGAAGCAAGGATATTAAATATGAAAAAGACAGTCCTTCAGCAAGTGGGGCTAGGAAAATTGGATACCTGCATGCACATCAATGAAAGTAGAACACACCCTTACACTGTGCCCAAAAATAAACTCAAAATGGCTTAAAGACTTAAACATAAGACAAGACCCTATAAAACTGCTAGAAGAGTACACAGGCAAAACATTCTCTGACATCAACTGTACAAATGCTTTGTTAGGTCAATCTCCCAAGGCAATAGAAATAAAAACAAAAATAAACCAATGGGACCCTAATCAAACTTACAAGCTTTTGCATAGCAAAGGAAACAAACAAAAAAAGGTAACCTACAGAATCAGAGAAAATACTTGCAAATGATGAAACTGACAAGGTCTTAATCTGCAAATATCCAATTATATACAAATATATCAATTCATACAACTCAATAGCAGAAAACAAACAACCAAAATGATAAATGGGCAGAAGTCCTAAATAGACCTTTCTCCAAAGAAGACATATGGATGGTCAACAGACACGTGAAAAAAAATGCTTAACATCACCAATTATTAGAGAAATGCATATCTAAACTACAGTGAGGTACTGCATCACATGGGTCAGAATGGCTATCTTTAATATATCTACAGATAACAAGGAAGTCCTCCTACACTGTTTGCGAGAATGTAAATTGGTACAAGTGCTGTAGAAAATGGTATGGAGGTAGCTCAAAAAACTAAATATAGAATTACCATATGATCCAGCAATCTCACTCCTGGACATATAAACTTTCATTGAAAAAGATGCATGCACCCTTATGTTCATTGCAGCACTATTCACAATAGCCAAGACATGGAAACAACATGAATGGATTAAGAAGATGTGATACATATACACAATGGAATACTACTCAGCCATAGACAAGAACAAAATAATGTCATTTGCAGCACAATAGATGGAACTAAATATTATCATAGTAAGTTAAGTAAGAAAGAGAAAGACAAATACCATATGATTACTCACATGTGATACATAAAATATGGGAAAAATGAACTAACCTATAGAAAAGAAACTCACGGAATTGGAAAAGAGATATGTGGTTGCCAAGGAGGAGGGGGAAGGAGTGGGTTGGATGGGAGTTGGGGGTTAGTAGATGCAAACTATTACCTTTTAGATGGATAAGAAGTGAAGTCCTGCTATATAGGACAGGGAACTCTATCCAATCACTTGTGATAGAACATGATGGAAGATATATATATATATATTTTCATATATATGTGTATATACATGAATACATGTGTATATGCATAACTCGGTCAATTTGCTATAGAGCAGAAAGTGACAGAATATTGTAAATCAACTATAATTTTAAAAAGTTTTAAAAAAAGATGGACTTTCCAGCTCTCACATACTTAAGTCTTTCTTTAATATAGCCATCAAATCTTAAATAAACAGATGTTTTGCTAGAGATACATTTTGGTCACCACCATCACCTATGGGTATTACATACATTGCTGCACACTGTTTTGCTTTAGAAGGGAAGAAGTTTAGATCCTATCTTCATAAACTGGATTTCACATAACATTTTCTCATGTTGTCAGCATTCAGTTTTCTACTGATGCAGTTAAAAGTTTTCATGAACAATTTAATACAAATATAACACTGAATAAAGCATAGCCCTCCTCTTAAAGCCTTTGGTACGGAGACAATGGCAGGAAATAAACACTCATCACCAGTCCATTTCCACAGTGAAGTTTCTCATTGCAAACTCACCAAAAACTTTTGATCTCTGGACTCTAAGACCATCAATTTACCCAGCTTACAGTTGTAGAATATAGTGAACCGACAGCATTATTTGGCTGTAACCTAGCTAACATTCTGCCATAGGGTGAAAAGCAGTTTTTCCAATATTTCAACTACCAGGGAGAATTCTTCATTAGCTTTTGGATAGGTTTGCTTTTCAGTCAGATGATTTGAATAGCTTCTTTGGTAAGAGAGATGCTGCCCCCAGATAATGATTTTGCATTTCATCTCATCATTAATTCTCTGGCCCTCATGGGAAGTCACTGTGGTTTTTATGAAGGTTGAAACATTTTACAACCTTAATAAAGACTCATAGCCTCAGGAACAGCAAGTGTGAACAAGTGAGGGGGATTGAATGAATAAAAATGTAACTAAATTGCCATTTTAGATTGCATTAGTTGGAGGATTTCAAAATGCAAATTGACAGTGAAAAAGTACAATGAATGGCATCCCAAACGTCAGTGCTACTCAGAAATACACACAGATGCTGGCATTATTCAAAGAAAAATCATACAAATCACCTTTTTCTCCCCTCTGGAAAACTGCTTTTTTAAAGTTTTTTTAATTTTATATGGGTGTTGTACAGAGATATGTTGTTAAGCATCTTGATAGATTTAAATACAAAATAATTAATAGTCATAGTAGTTCTTAGTTTTTGTTTCTATGTCTGTATATATATATACATACATATTTAAATACAAAGTAATTAATATTCATAGTAGTTCTTATCTAGTCTGTGTGTGTATATATATATATATATATAGTCTGTATATATATGTGTAACTAGTAGTTCTTAGTTATTGTTTCTTATATAGTCTGTGTATATATATATAGTCTGTATATATATGTGTGTGTGTGTGTATATATATATAGTAGTTCTTATATAGTCTGTGTATATGTATAGTCTGTATATATATATGTATATATATATGTAACTAGTAGTTCTTAGTTATTGTTTCTATGACTGTATATATATATATATACATATGTGTGTGTGTATATATATATATAAGATATATATATAAGAACTAGTAGTTCTTAGTTATTGTTTCTTATATAGTCTGTGTAGATATATATAGTCTGTATATATATGTGTATATATACATATATATGTGTATATATATATATGTGTAACTAGTAGTTCTTAGTTATTGTTTCTTATATAGTCTGTGTAGATATATGTAGTCTGTATATATATATGTGTTTGTATATATATATATAGTAGTTCTTATATAGTCTGTGTGTATATATATAGTCTATATATATATATAAGAACTAGTAGTTCTTAGTTATTGTTTCTTATATAATCTGTGTATATATATATAGTCTGTATATATATGTGTATATATACATATATATAGTCTGTATATATATGTGTATATATACATATATATAGTCATATATACATATATATATAGTCTGTATATATATGTATATATATACATATATAGTAGTTCTTATATAGTCTGTATATATATGTGTGTGTATATATATATATGTAACTAGTAGTTCTAGTTATTGTTTCTATGTCTGTGTATATATGTATATTTATATACATACATATATACACATACTTATAGAGCATTTAGGTCACTATATTTTGAAGTGTAAAGTGAATACAAGATAATATGTAAGTGATTTTGAAAACTACATCATCACCTACATTTCCCGGTGGACAAGTCACTATCCCAAACATTACTAATAAATTATAGCTTTCAATGCTTACTTAAGGGTTCTTTCCTGGGGAATCATCCCATATAAACTCACTGATCTCTTTTAGAATTTTCCTAGGCTTCTACTTCCTTCTTTCAGGCATTGTTTACTGGCTCTACTTATTTTCATAGGAACTAAGAAAGAAAACAGGAGCTGCTATGCCAAGCATTATGACAGAATAATAATCTCATCTTCTTTGACCTTCACAGAAATCTTTAAAGGAAAGCATATTTTCATACACTGTGGATCAGAGACGTTAAATTATTTTGTGTGGTCATGTTCCTAATGAACATCAGAGCCAAGTTCTGCTGAATCCACCCTGTTTTTTAAATGGAGTAAATCATACCATCTACTGAAGCAATAAAAGAGAGTATGATAGGTGTTGGGAATGATCTAGAGTAGGACAGTGTTTGGAATGCCTGAAATGACCCTCAGATTGGTAATACGCTTGAATAAAGTGCTAGTACTCAGGGTCAGTACTGGGGACCATGACATTTGGGTTGACCCTGAGGCAAATAAGTATCTGGTTTAAACTGGCAGCTTAAAGTGGAAGCTAAATAGTCAGGCTTTTAGAGTAGCAATTGGCTGGATGTCCACTGAACTTCCCATCAAATTATTCAATAAGCTACAGGAAAATTTCAAATGTTTGGCCTTATTTGTCCACTACTCTATGAACTTGAGCATGTGAGGGTAAGGTTTAGCTTTTTTACTTCATCACAAATATCTAGAAAATGATTGCCAGAAAGTAGTTTCTAAAAAAATAAAAAACTAAATGAAGGTGATCAAAATTTAAACAAAGGGGAGGGCAAAAATCAGAGTTAGAGTTCAGATGTCCATCCTAAGCCCAGGGTTAGTATTTACAAGAGTAGGTAGCACCTGGAAATCAGACACATTAATGTGCCCAAGGATTCTGGAATTTTTAGGGCCATACCCACAGCATGTGGAGGTTCCCAGGCTAGGAGTCGTATTGGAGGTACAGCTGCTGGCCTATGCCACAGCTCACAGCAATGCTTGATCCTTAACCCAATGAGCAAGGCCAGGGGTTGAAACCACATCCTCATGGATACTATTTGGATTTATTTCCACTGCACCACAATGGGAAATCCTCTCTCTCTGCATTTTAATAGTTGATCACAGAGTAATTTTTCCCATAGATTTTCAATCAGTCTGAGGTTATCAGAAGGCAAGAATATTGAGATATGATTGTTTTGTTTTTCTGCTAGTGCCTAACACAGTGGTCTTTACAATCAATAAAGGCTAATTGAATGATTTTGAAACATGTTTGAAATATTTCAATATTCCTTCTGTAGGTTTTTGTGCTGAGTACCTTGAGGTTTTTAAAGAGAATGCTCCAAATAATGTAAGAAAACTTGGACAAGATGACTATTTTTTTTCAGTTATGGCAAGAGAACATTTCTAATGCTGAAGGACTGCTTATTTCTACCCCCTCCTGTGTAAATGCTGGCTTGTCACCTCAATTATTTAACAGATCCTGCCTGGCATGAAACCAGAAGAGTTTGGCTCATTAATGTTTCTTCCAGCACGCACTATTTTCAAAAGGCTTTTTAAAAACTCATGAATATTTCATGGTCTTCATCAGTGCCAGGAAGATGGCACCATTATTTACGAAACCAAATGCTGCTTGCTAGGTTTGCTTCCCTGCACTTATACCCAACAGGGTGTGTTCCTGCAACAATCATTTTTGTGAGTCAATACACATTAACAGGTTACATAAATGAAAAGCAGAATCTTAAACAGGGAATTCAATAAAAGAAAGCATTTGAAGGAAATCTCCTCTTTAATCTCCTCCTCCCACCTGCTTCATACTGCATATATAAACTCAATCAGAGATCAGGAGAGATTAGTATAGTCTAATGTAATGTAGTTTCTCAGTGACACAATAAAAATTAAATAAAAATAGGTAAATCTGACCATTTTCCTTTTTAGATATAATACTTCAAGTGGCTTAGTGGGTTGAAATTCAACATAGTGTCTATGAGGATGAGGGTTCGATCCCTGGCCTTACTAAGTGGGTTAAGTATCCAGCATTGCTCAAGCTTCAGCATAGACTGCAGATGCGGCTCAGATCCAGCATTGTTGTGGCTGGGGCATAGGCCAGCAGCTGCATCTCCATTTCAACCCCTAGCCTGGGAACTTTTATATGCCATGGGTTCAGTCCTAAAAAAAAGATAATACTTCAGTTCTATGAAGTTGAATTTTTGTTATGTTTTCCCATCATCTTCTTTCGTACTTTTCCCTGTATGCTCAAGAGCCACACAATTTGGTCCATAAGGAAGAGTTACTTAACTCAACTCAAATATATCAAAGTTGTGAACTAATTTTGAAAATAGAAACTAAGAAAAAATATATATACAGCATTTCAAAAAAACCCAGGTCCACAGTGGCTACTAGATTCTGATAATATATAAGACCCAAGAATGATAAACATGGAGTTCCCTGGTGGCTCATGGGTTTGATCCTTGGCCTGGGAACTTCCGCATGCATCAGGCATGAACCTCCCCACCAAAAATGAATGATAAATACTGCATTACTAAATAAAATATTTTCCAAATATTTATTACAACGAAAACTTACATTTGACACCTTAGAATTCCTACAAAAGGCACAGACATTATTTTCCCATTTTATAGATGAAAAAACTGATATGGAGAAGTTAAATAGTTTGTATCCAAAAATATTAGGTGGACCTAATTGTAAAATGTACAACCCTGATCAATCCAGCTCTCTTTAAATGAAACCATGTGTTATAGCCCAAGGAACACTTCTTACCTAGAGACTTAATATATAATATTCTCTGGGAAAAGTTAACTCTCTTACTATAACTATAAGGAGTTTTAAAGTATTTGGAAATTGTGTGCAAGAACTATTGCAAAATTAGTATGGAAAACTCTAAAATATCTCCAGCTGACAACTAATTATCCTTTTTCCGTAACTTAAAAGTCATTTTTGAAAATATCTGATCACTAAGAATGTGCCATTTAGAGTATAGAATTGGGTAAAAACTTAACAGCTCAGTACCACTCATTTGAATTCCTTATTATACAATGTCCCTGTCTGTTTCCAAAGGCTTATTTTATTCTATTTTCATGAGAACAGATCATTATCTTCAATTTGATAAAGGAAGAGATAATTAAAATACAATTTGACCATTATTAAAAATAAGTTTAAATAAGTTACCATATTATAACTTCATTTGTACCAGGCAACTTAAAAAATAAACACAATTTTTGGTATGACCTCTGAAAATTAAAATATGCTGTTGTTTGAAATTATCTGTCTCCATGAAAATCAATCCAGTATTTTCACATATATCACTTTTTTCCTGTGGCCAGTTTTGCATGTAGGCAGTTATATACAAGTAATATTGGGTGAGTTCAAGGCCAAAGAAAATACCTCCAACCTACCATCCCTCCCTATTGACTGAATAAAGATATTGCTTAGAGCTGTGGTGATTCTAAGATTCAGTAATTGCTCTGTGGTACCCCAGTACCCTGAGATTGGACACAGTGCCAAACATGCACAGTGTAAAAGCTTCAGGTAATTTAAATGGACTTCTCAGATGGAAATGTTACTTAAATCCTCACTATCTCTAGTGAGGATATCTATGGAATAAATGTTTGATGGATTTGTTAAACAGATCTCTATTTAGATGAAATTCTTTATTTCAAACATATGAAAGGATCTAGGGAAAGAAGACAGGCAGAAAAATTAACAAGACTATATGAACTAAATACTTGAAATGGAAATGTCACAAATGCATTGATTTTGTTTCTATACTGCATGATATTAGGACTGGGAAGTAAAGAAATGGAATTCTAATCCCAAATATATCACTAACTAAAAATAAATCTATCTTCCTCGCCTATTTTCCCACGCTATGCTAGGATTTGATAACTAATGTGAAAGTTAAACAATGATAAAAGTCTAGGCACTCTTATTAATAGTGTATTAGTACAAATATTATTAATAGATAAAAAATAAAAAGGTAACAAAAATACAATGATAGGAATATTTAAGTATTTTATGACAATATAACTGTGCAGTTTTATATTCTGTGCAGTACATATTTATAACTGAAGGGATTGTTAGTGGTCTGGAAACTAGTATTAAAAATAACTACAGAGGAGTTCCCGTTGTGGCTCAGTGGTTAACTAATCCGACTAGGAACCGTGAGGTCGTGGGTTCGATTCCTGGCCTTGCTCAGTGGGTTAAGGATCTGGCGTTGCCGTGAGCCATGGTGTAAGTCGCAGACCCAGCTCAGATCCTGCATTGCTGTGGCTCTGGCGTAGGCCAGCGGCTACAGCTCTGATTCGACCCCTAGCCTGGGAACCTCCATATGCCCTGGGAGTGGCCCTAGAAAAGGCAAAAAAAAAGACAAAAAAAAAAGACAAAAAAAAAACCCCTACAGAATAATGTTCTAATTCCCTCATAAAGTTGATCACAATTCTGGGCAATAAGATTTTTTAATTTTCTAGTTTTTATCCTAAATTCCTATTTCTGAAATCTAATACTATGTATTTTCCTCAGAATCTCATTTCCCAATTGAGCAATCTCTATGACTATAGTAGTTAAACTATAAGAAAATATTTATTACTCTCTTACTGTGTGTTCAACCTCTATTTAGCCCTAGAAGAAACAAAACCAGAAGGCATCCCCTGCATTGAAAAGGTTTCAAAGTTAACCTTATGGCAATTTAGAATAAAGTATAGAAATTATTTTAGGATTACAAGTGGAATTAGAATGTGGGATAAGACAGGATTCCCTGCTATCACCAATGAAAATGAGGTGCTGTGGCTCATTCAAGCATTCCTTCTTATTCTCCCATGTCTTAAAATCTCTGTTGACCCCACACATTCATCTAGTTAAAATATTACCTTGTTTCTCAACTTTAGCCAATATTCTTAAAAGCCAATTTTTTTCCTGAGGTCATTACTTTTACACTACTCTCCCAAGACAGCCAGTAAAAACAAATGCACAGAAATACAGTTTAACCTGATAACTCAACCTAGAGCTGCCAGTTCACCTGAGGCATATAGTTTGTTTCCCAGGTTATTACAGAAAAATATTTTTCCAAACTTTTGCCACTGCATAACATGTATAGGCAAATTTTCAATCTGTAATATCCAGTTTCTTCCTTCTTGCTGCCTGAGCACTGGCCTTTGCCACATATTTTAGATGTTTGTTATTGTAACACCCTACTTCTATATTACCCGGTATAACTACAACTGCTATTTTTTTAAAAAAAATTACTGGGTTAAAATAAAAAAAATAAAATTTCTCTCACTTTCACCAAGGCATATGGACTCAAAGGACAATGAAATGAACCTAATAATGGAAGGAACCCAGAGTTTACACTAGGCAAATCGTCCTTTCTTCAACAAAATGGGGTTGTTTTAACTGTTACTGACCCCCAATGGATCTATGATTCTTCAATGTGTCCTTTGTCCAGAGTGGCAAATGCCAATCAAATGAAACTTGTTTGAGTATAGCACAGCAGAAACTTAATTTGTTGATCAAGAAATGGAGCAGGGGGTCTAGTGCTCTAAAAACACCTTCCTGAAGGGCGGGGAATAAAGGATTTTAAGGGGTACAAGGCAGGCTTGTCACTGGGGCCCTAGAAAAAGGGCCGGAATTTCCAGTAGCAGCTGGGGCATGTGCAATCATCTATGATTCTTTGTACCTGGCACAAATTGGGCCTAGCAAAGTGTAAGTTTATCCCCCGAGCAATGACTCTAACATGGTAATGAAGCAAAGGTCACTTCCAGGTCTCATTTTCCATGGGCATTCCATTCCTGTGGTCAAATCAGAGCCAGTTCATGGAGGTTGATCATTGTATATCTCTTGAAATACAGCTGTAAAACATCTTTGACAAATGCCAAGTGCTTTGAAATAAATGCAGAAATAAATCAAAGTAAGGATCCTTTAGCTCTCAGGGGCAGGCATGGGTGACATAACAGCTAGCATTATTATCTAGCTAGCTGACTAATATTTTTTCTTCTTGAAATCCTGCTTATTTTATTAAGCCAGTATAAACCCGGTTGTCTAAACCAGAAACCTGCACATTAATATTGTCTTTTAATTCTCATTCCTTTCATCCAATCTCTAACAAAGACTTTTAGATTCAAACTTCGTATATAGTATCTTTGAAATGTGAGCACTCTGTACCATCAGAGCACAACCTTATTTCAGGCTACCAATAGTCTCTCAAATTACTCAGTCTCAAAGCAGTTTATCCTCCACTAGTCCTGATACCCAGTACTCTATTTTGCACTTTGCAGCTTGATTGATCTTTTAAGGGTCTAGTCTGGCCGTATCATTTTCCTGCTTAATATCTTTCGAGTAATTGCTACTGCCAAAAGATGCAGTCTTAATTATTTAGACCACTTATCAAAACTCATGACCTGGTACCTGTTTTCCTCATCAGCCTTAATTCACCACTTTCCCTTCAACTTTATGCAGTTTCTTGAATGTGCCGTCCTCTCTCATACTGCTGAGCCTTTGTATATTCTGCCTAAAATTCTCTCCAAGACATTATTGCCTCTTCCTTTCTGTTTTTCATTTAAAATTTTTTTCTTCTTGGATGATTTCCATAATTTCCTGAAATAGCTAGATTATATGCCTCATTTTGCATCATCACAGAAGATGGATTCCATCTGTAACCACTGACTTCCATCAGTCTTTCACTAAACCTTACATTTCTTATAAGGTCAAGAACTAGGTCTTAGTCACCACTGTATTTAGAGAACCCGACTTAATGTCTGGTTCAGAGTGTGCTCAATACATATTGAATAAGTGAACAATTAATGTTCTCTTAGTATAAACAGGTGCTATAGATCAGTTAAAGGAATTATAGAGAAGAGGCATTAAAATCTCCTGGGTTTATGAACAGTCCCACATACTGCTTAAATTGAAAAGATTTGCACTATTCTGTAATTCTTTGATATAGAGAATATGGAAATAGCCTTGCTCATATGGGCTAGTGGCCAAATGTCTAGGAAAAAGCTAGGAATTACTTATACACACACACACACACACACACACACACACACACACATATATATAAATTTATATATATTATAAATAGATAATTAGCTTATGGAGTAGAAATGTATGCATATATATTTATATTATATTATATTGTATATGCATACATTTCTATTCTATAAGCTAATCATCTATTTAGAAACGTTTGCCTTATTGCTACACATACACACCAAACATACATAAATACTCCTACATTTTTCAAATATAAGTAAATTTCTTAAGACCTGCATGCATACCTAAAGGCACATTCACCACATATATATCCATATAAACACAATTCCAATCTAAGAAAAAATTGTGCATAAATTGACAATAAGCCATTAAAATGAAGATAAGGAAACCCAATTCAATTGCATTGCAGTGTTTATCTTTTTGGTAATCCAATTTTACTCTTGAAATAACCAATGTGATTTCTTTTTTTAATATGTTTTAATTTTTTAAAATGATTTTTATTTTTCCATTATAGCTGGTTTACAGTGTTCTGTCAATTTTCTACAGTATAGCAAAGAAACACAGTCATATATATATATATATGTATATATATATATTATTTTTCTCACATTATCATGCTCCATCATAAGTGACTAGATATAGTTTCCAGTGTTATACAGTAGGATCTCATTGCTTATCCATTCCAGAGGCAAGAGTTTGTATCTATTAACCCCAGATTCCCAGTCCATCCCTCTTCCTCCCCCTCCCCCTCGGCAACCACAAGTCTGTTCTCCATTTCTATGTTTTTCTTTTCTGTGGAAAGGTTTATTTGTGTCATATGTTAGATTCCAGATATAAGTGATATCATATGGTATTTGTCTTTCTCTTTCTGACTTACTTCACTCAGGATGAGAGTCTCTAGTCCCATCCATGTGGCTGCAAATGGCATTATTTTGTTCTTTTTTATGGCTGAGTAGTATTCTGTTGTGTATATATATCGCATCTTCTTAATCCATTCATCTGTCGATGGACATTTAGGCTCTTTCCATATCTTGGCTATTGTGAATATTGCTGGCTGGTGAAAACTGTATAGCCGGATGTAAATCAATGAAATTGGAACATACCCTCACACCATGCACAAAAATGAATTCAAAATGGTGTAAAGATTTAAACATAAGACAAGAAAAAAGTAAACTCCTAGAAAAGAACATAGGCAAAACATTCTCTGACATCAACCTTACAAATGTTTTTTCATGTCGGTCAACAAGGCAACAGAAATAAAACCAAAAATCAACAAATGGGTCCTAATCAAACTGACTAGCTTTTGCACAGCAAAGGAAACCATAAAAAATTAAACAAAACAAAACAAAAAAACTTACAGAATGGGAGAAAATAGTTTCAAATGATTCAACTGACAAGGGCTTAATCTCTAAAATATGCAAATAGCTTATGCAACTCAACAGAAAATAAAGCCCACAACACAATTAAGAAATGGGCAAAAAACCTGAATAGATAGTTCTCCAAAGAAGGTATACAGATGGCCAACAAGCATATGACAAAATGCTCAACATCGCTGATTATTGGAGAAATGCAAATCAAAACTACTATGATGTACCACCTCACACAAGTCAGAATGGCCATCATTAATAAGTCCACAAATAACAAATGCTAGACAAGGTGTGGAGAAAAGGGAACCTTCCTACCCTGTTTGTGGGAGTGTAAATTGGTACAACTACTATGGAAAACACTGTGGGGGTACCTCAGAACACTAAGTGTAGAACTACCATATGATCCAGCAATCCCACTCTTGGCCATCTATCTGGACAAAAGTTTCATTGAAAAAACACATGCACCAATGCAATTTCTTATGCTTTACTTTTGTGATTTACCCCAAATAGTGTAAATAAACTCATCTAAATTGGCTCATCTAAGAAGTTTCCATTGTGGCATAGTAGAAATGAATCTGACAAGTATTCATGAGGGTGCAAGTTCCATATATGGCTCAGTGGGTTAAGGATACAGTGTTTCCATGAGCTGTGGTGTAGGTTGCAGATGCAGCTTGGATGCCAGGTTGCTGTGGCTGTGGTGTAGGCTGGCAGCTGTAGCTCCAAGTTGACCTGTAGCCTGGGAATTTCCATATGCTGCTGGTGTGGCCCTAAAAAGCAAAAATAAATAAATAAATAAATAAATAAATAAATAAATAAAATTAGCTCATCAAAATAACAGAGTTCTGTTTAATATATTGTTTTATTAGAAATAAATTATTTCTTTTTGTCAAAAAAATGCAGGCCAATAAAACAATTATTGTCACTATGTAATTTTACTGCCCAAATTGCCTAAATATATAGTATTTACTGCAGCAAAATGTAAGCTTACTTTTTTTTGTTGTTATTTTAGGGCCACATCCATGGCATATGGAGGTTCCCAGGCTAGGGGGTCTAATTGGAGCTATAGCCTCTGGCCTACCCCACAGCCACAGAAATGTAGGATCTGAGCCACATCTGTGACCTACACCAGAGCTCATGGCAACACCTAATCCTTAACACACTGAGCAAGGCGAGGGATCGAACCCACATCCTCATGGATCCTAGTCAGGTTCGTTAACCACTGAGCTATGAAGGGAACTCCTAAGCTTACTTTTTAAAAATTTATTTTAGGGCTGCATCTGCGTATGGAAGTTCCCAAACTTGGGGTTGAATTGGAGTTGTAGCTGCTCATCTATACCACAGCCACGGCAATGTAAGATCTGATTCATGTCTGTAATCTGACCCACAGCTCACAGAAATGCCATATCCTTAATCCACTGAGCAAGGCCAGGGATCAAACTCACTTCCTCATGGATGCTAGTCAGGTTCATTACCACTGAACAATGATGGGAACCCCTAAGCTTATTTTCTTTTCACTTTCAAATGAAAGTAAGAATAGGTTGTTCCCTCTGCTCTCATAAGTCCATACTTTAGTAGACATGATGATTTATCATTCATGAGAGCTTCATTGCTATAGTCCCACATATGTGACCTGCTTTTAAAGTATACTCATATTTGTTGTCTTATTTTTTATATTTATTCATTTTACCTAATTTCAGAGTTACTGAAACTATGTAACATAGCAATGCTGTTCTATATCTGGACTTGCTTCATAACAGTACATTCTTAACAACGTGGCCTGGAATTCATTTTCTTGGTGTTTTTAGAGACATGCATAGAATCTTAAAGCATCCATGCTTATATTTGAATCTGCTAATCTTTTCAGTTGAGCAGATGAAAAACTTGTCAGCAAAAAAGAAAAAAACAAACCGATCATTACTAGTGGTTAATGTTAGGTGTTTAGGAAAGTGCTTCCCTTTTACTCTAAATATTTTCTTATTCTGCTTGAAAAATTTTCAAACTTCATTCAGGCACCAATCTTGTTTATTCTCCTACATATAATGTTGATAGTATAAACATTCTCAAGGGAAAGAAACCAATGATTTATAATGACTAAATAACTATTATCAATTTCTATTGAGTTTTTAACAATGAAGCCCCTGGATGTGACAGAAAGGCAAGACAGAATAATAAAGACAAACCCCATCAGTTACATAATTTTGAAACCAGTTAAGTCCTTATCCACTCCTAACTATAACTGAATTGCAGTTCATAATTAAAGACTTAAGATCAAAGAGATTAATTCTTTAACTCTCAAAACTGAATATATGTAATATTTTGCAATATCCGGTAACTTTTGAGTACTACCTACAAATTCATCCATAACATATGAAATATCCTAAGCCACTAAGTAACAATTAAACAACAACAAAAATGGTGGGTTTTTGTACTTTCTTTCTTTCTTTTTTCTTTCTTTCTTTTTCTTTCTTTCTTTACAAGGAAGAATAAAAGGCTTTATGACACAACTAGTATAAGAAATATCCAGGGGAGTTCCTGTGGTGGCTCAGTGGTTAACAAATCTGACTAGGAACCATGAGGTTGTGGGTTTGATCCCTGGCCTTGCTCCAGCATTGCTGTGAGCTGTGGTATTTGAGGCAGATGCGGCTTGGATCCTGCACTGCTGTGGCTCTGGTGTAGGCCAGCAGCTAGAGCTCTGATTAGACCCCAAGCCTGGAAACCTCCATATTCCATGGGTGAGGCCCTAGAAAAGGCAAAAAAAAAAGACAGAAAAAATGTATAAAATCATATCCGCATTGAGGACTTCTTTGTAGTGTAAAAACACCATATATATGAAATGACCATTTGTGTATAAAAGCTACTAATGTTGCTTCTGTGCAAAATGATTAAAAAATTCAGCAAAAACAGAAACCAAAATATACAATTAATGCAAGCTGTCCACAGCTAGGCCAATAATCAATGATGAGGAAATACTGGAGCAGGCTTAGTTCCACTTTATCTGAAGTTACACATAGTAAGATTAACTTGTATTGATGGCTTTTATGAAGACAGTATATAAAAGCTGTTCTCTCCTTATCCAGTAAGCTTCACAGACTGTAAAACTCCACCAGTAATGCACTTTGATACTGTAGCTATTAGCAAAGCAACATGTAGTGTTTACATTGAACATGGCAAGTCCCTAAATTCAACAGGGCCACCCATCCCAGGATTTGCTTCCAAGAAGCTCATTATGACAGCCATTGCTGTTTAATCATTACTGGGACTGTTTGAGCCTTGACAGTTGTCATCATGTCGATGCCTATGTGGGGGTTCTCACTAAGAATAGAAGAGCTATCAGAATATGGATAACATGGGTCCTCCTGAGACTGTTCTGGGAGTAGGCCACTAGAGGGAATGTTTGGAGTCCCTCCATTTAAAATCTTCTTGCTTCCTGGAGAAGAGGCATCTGGGGGAGGTGTACTTGTGATGTTTGGTTGACTGGAGCCATACCTAGAATGCAATGACCCTCTCATCCTGTGGATTTCCATGATTTCCTCAGCAATCATTCAACCTGTTTTTCCTGCCCCAGCTCTGGCTCCCCCTGGGATTCCTGCAACAGTAGGGTGTGTCCCCTTTGGGACACCTGCAACAAAGAAATCTGTGGGTCTTGATGGATCTCCTGGGAAAGCAGGTATGGCTGTGGAGCTAACTGTGGGGGTAGGACATTGGAAGCAGATAATCCAGGAATAATCATTGGTATGTCCTGCCTTTAGAATTTGTTGATGCTTCTTAATTTTGAGAAATTTAAGTTTAATCTAAATGAAAAAAGATGTTTTATTAATTTTATCTCCCTTCAGAATGAAAGATATCTGCAAAGTAAAAAGCAAAGCCAGGGGAACCACCATTTATTAAGCTATCAGAAAATACACCAAACTATACACATTATACTAATAATAACATACATCTTTGCAGAAACCCTGTAATGTAGGTATTAAGTACTTTCTTTGAAAGAAAAAATATATAGCATTTGCAAATGAGTTAAAGACAGCTTGGAGCCTTCAACTTAGCTAGTGCTTAGAGCATTTTAATTGATCAAACATATGATATATAAGTCAGCAGACTAGCTGTGAAGAGATTTCATAATCATAACTCCCAAGATTATTGTAATTCCAAAATAGCAACCCAGGGAAACCATCCACCAGGAGGAACAATTAAGCTGAAATGGCATTCTATTCTGGTGCTGCCTGAATATTGCATATCACAGCAGTTTATACTGTAATTTTTCATCTATCAGCATGTACAGCTTGCATATTCGAGCATTCTTCACTGTAGTTTCCTCATCTATCAAGCAACATTTCAAACAGGAGCTGTGAAGAAAGTACCACTGGGAACTGTTGATTCATAAAATGAAATATAACTTGGGATGTTTTGTGAGCAATTAACTACTTTTCTTTATCTTTTTTTACAAAGTTTTTTGATGTTTGGAAAAGATGAGAGTATAATTAAAACTGCAGTTAGCAACTAGGTATCGGGAACAATGAGAATAAAAGACAAGAAACTGGGAAAAGTTATTACGTCAAGACAGAATCTAACCATATTCTAAATACAGTATTCTATAACTAAAAATAAAGGACCTGCCCTGTAAATTGTGATCATGATTCCACATGGTTCTTCGTTACAAAAACAAAACAAAACAAAACCATAAACAAACAACAACAGCAATAAAGAAAACTCAAGTAATTTAAAATATGTAGTATCTTATAGTTTTCAGAGTACAAGTCTTTTGTCTCTTTAGGTAGGTTTACTCCTAGGTATTTTATTCTTTTGGTTGTGATGGCAAATGGGATTGTCTCCATAATTTCACTTTCTGATCTTTCATTGTTATTGTATAGAAATGCACTCAATTTCTGTGTATTAATTTTTTATCCTGCGACTATGCCAAATTCATTGATGAGCTCTAACAGTTTTCTGGTAGTCTTTAGGATTCTCTAGGTACAGTATCATGTCATCTGCAAATAGTGATAGTTTTACTTCTTCCTTTCCAATTTGGATTCTTTTTCTCTCTTTTACTTCTCTGATCACTGTGTTTAGGACTTCTAAAACTATGTTGAATAGTAGTGGCAAGAACAGACATCCTTCTCTTGTTCCTGATCTCAGTGGGAATTCTTTCATCTTTTCATCACTGAGAATAATGTTAGCTGTGGGTATGTCTAATATGGCCTTTATTATGTTGAGGTAGGTTCCCTCTATGCTCACTTTCTGAAGGGTTTTTATCAGAAATGGGTTTTGGATTTTGTCAAAGGTTTTTTCCACATCTATTGAGAGGATCATATGGTTTTTATGCTTAAGTTTGTGAATGTGGTGTATCACACTGATGGATTTGCTGGAATTGAAGAACCCTTGCATCCCTGGGATAAATCCCACTTGATCATGATGTACAATCCTTTTAATGTATTGTTGGATATGGTTTGCTAGCATTTTGTTGAGGATTTTTGCATTTATGTTCATCAGTGAAATTGGCCTGTAGTTTTCTTTTCTTTTGGAATCTTTGTCTGGTTTTGGTATCAGGGTGATGGTGGCCTCATAGAATGAGTTTGGGAGTGTCCCTTCCTCTGCAATTTTTTGAAATAGTTTCAGAAGGAGAGGTGTTAGCTCTTCTCTAAATGTTTGATAGAATTCACCTGTGAAGCCATCTGGTCCTGGACTTTTGTTTGTTGGAAATTTATTAATCACAGTTTCAATTTCAGTTCTTGTGATTTGTCAATTCATATTTTCTATTTCATCTTGGTAACATCTTAGAAGATTTCTCCTTTATAAGAATTAGTCCATTGAGAAGAAATAAAAAATAACACAAATAGATGGAAAGACATACCATGCTCTTGGATTGGAAGAGCCAGTATTATCAAAATTACTATACTACCCAAGGCAATCTACAGATTCAATGCAATCCCTATCAAATTACAAAGGACACTTTTCACAGAACTTGAACAAAATATTTTAAAGTGTGTTTGGAAGCACAAAAGACCCAAAATAGCCAAAGACATCCTGAAAATAAAAATGGAGCTGGAGGAATCAGGCTCCCAGACTTCAGACTATACTACAAAGCAACAATCATCAAAACCATATGGTACAAGGCAACAATCAACAAAACCGTATGGTACTGGCACAAAGTCAGAAATAAAGATCAGCAGAACAGGATAGAAAGCCCAGAATTAAACCCATGCACCTACAGCCAACTCATCTATGACAAAGGAGGCAAGAATATGCAATGGACAAAAGACAGATTGTTCAATAAGTGGTGCTGGGAAAAATGGACAGCCTCATGGAAAAGAATGAAATTAGAACACTCCCTAACACCATACACAAAAATAAACTCCAGATGGATGAAAGATCTAGATATAAGACCAGACACTATAAAACTCTTAGAGGAAAACATAGGCCAAACACTCTGACATAAACGACAGCAACATCTTCTCAGATCCACCTCTTAGAGTATGGTCAACAAAAACAAAAATAAACAAATGGGACCTACTCAAACTTCAAAGTTTCTGCACAGCAAAGGAAACCCTAACAAAAAGAAAAGACAACCCACAGAATGGGAAGAAATCTTTGCAAGTGAATCAACTGACAAGGGATTAATCTCCAAAATCTACAGACACCTTCTGCAGCTCCATACCAAAAAAAAAATCAAACAACCCCATCAAAAAATAGGCTAGTCTATGATAAAGGAGGAAAGAATATACAATGGAGAAAAGACATCCTGTTCAATAAGTGGTGCTGGGCAAACTGGACAGCCACATGGAAAAGAATGAAATTAGAACACTCCCTAACGCCATACACAAAAATAAACTCCAAATGGATTAAAGACCTAGATATAAGACCAGACACTATAAAACTCTTAGAGGAAAACATAGGCCAAACACTCTCTGACATAAAACCAGAACAATATCTTCTCAGATCAAGACAAGGGATTAATCTCCAAAATTTATAAACAACTTCTGCAGCTCCATACCAAAAAAACAAACAAGCCCATCAAAAAATGGGCAGAAGATCTAAACAGAAAATTCTCCAAATAAGACATACAGATGGCCAAGACACACATGAAAAGATGTTCAACATCACTCATCATTAGAGAAATGCAAATCAAAACCACCATGAGGTACCACCTTACACCAGCCAGAAAGGCCATCATCCAAAAGTCTACAAACAGTAAGTGCTGGAGAGGGTGTGGAGAAAAAGGAACCCTAGTACACTGTTGGTGGGATTGTAAATTGGTGCAACCACTGTGGAAAACAGTGTGGAGATGCCTCAGAAAACTAAACATAGAACTACCATTGGATCCAGCAATCCCACTCCTGGGCATCTATCCAGAGAAAACCATGACTTGCAAAGACACATGTACTCCAATGTTCATTGCAGCACTATTTACAACAGCCAAGACATGGAAACAACCTAAATGTCCATCAACAGAGGAGTGGATCCAGAATATGTGGTACATATACACAATGGAATATTACTCAGCTATTAAAAAGAACGAAATATCAGAATTTTTAGCAACATGGATGGACCTAGAAATTACCATGCTAAGTGAAGTCAGCCATACAATGAGACACCAACATCAAATGCTTTCACTGACATGTGGCATCTGAACAAAGAACAGACTGAAATTCTTTGCAGAAGAGATGCTGATTCATAGACATTGAAAAACTTATGGTCTCCGGAGGAGACAGTTTGGGGGATGGGGGGATGTGCCTGGGCTGTGGGATGGAAATCCTGTGAAATCAGATTGTTATGATCATTACACAACTACAGATGTGATAAATTCATTTCAGTAATTTAAAAAATGGAAAACAAATAAAATAAAATGGTAAATTTTGTGCTAAAAAAAAAAAAGATGTTGTGGGGAGCCGTTTTTAAAGGATTATATTTCCTTTTGCCATTTACACCCTTCCAAATAATTCTTGTTTAATGCCTTTATTGAACTTTTTCAAAGCAGATTCATCCTTATATTCTGAGTGAGATTGATTTTTATTTTATTTTATTCTAACATGTTTTATTTCATTTTCAATAACCTAAAGTTATATAAGAGCAAGACCTCTATCTTACATAGCTCTGAAATGGCTTATATATTCAAAATAGGATTTCTCTAAAGAGCTTGGGCACTGGCAGTATTACCAGAATCCTGTTGTTCCACCTGAAAGTAACAATATACAAGGGGATCCCACATACAATTCTGCCACTCTCTAAACAGCATTTAGGGAACACATGCCATGAGGAAGATACTGAACTAGCTGCTGGAGTTGCAGGAAAAAATGATATAATATAAATCCTTCCTCAAGGAACTTAGGGCCTAGTAGAGGGATAAAAATTTGTAATCAAAGAGGATAAAGTACTATTTAAAAGTATTCTTTCTTCTCTAAAGTCAGTCTAGAAGTGTTTGTAAGACACAGCAAAGATCAGAGAGGAGGGTGCTTCAGTTCTTGGAACAGGGAATGATAGAACCTTAACAAAATCTATTAAGAGCAGATATTTTGGGTACTTGTATCTTTTACTACTTGGACAAGGTCAGGACAAAGCATTTAAGATCAGGAAACAGAGTAAACAAAGGCATGGAGCACAATTAATTTGACAAGCTATAAGCAGTTTACAATGGCCAAAAATTACATACATGGCAGAGGACTTAAGTTAAAAATGAGAGCGCTAATGAAAAGCAGAGCAGGAATGCAAAAATGTTCCACCAAAGATTTTGCATTTTATCCTGGAGGCACTGAGGGGCCTTTGAGAAATTTAAAGAGGGTTATATTTCTAAAAAATGGCTTTTTATAAAGTGGCATTGATTGTTATCACATATATTCTTTTATATTTTAAAAATGATTCTTGTGGTTACTCAGGTAAGAACTCCAATGTTCTAATAAGACTATTTACAAAGGAAGTTCAAGATCAGAACCATTTTTTATAGTAGAAATGTAATGTTTAGCATCTAAGGAGACAAAATTAACTTAGAACAGGAGAGTATAAATTTTAGGGATCATCTTTTTCATAGACATGATGTTAAATTAGAAATTTCATTGGAAGATACAACAGATTAAGATGTACCAAAGTGAATTACCAGAGCACAGTGCAATTTGTCAAAGGAAAACTTGTAAAACTAGTTACATGTCTCAAGGCTATAAGATTTGTTCATCAGAGATTGAGTTAGAAAAGGTGGGGGCCATTTCTCTAGAAAGAGGTCTTTCTTTGCTCTGAATCCCTACCTCTAGGGAAATGTCCACTCCTCCCTCAGGCTTGGTGAATGGACATAAGTGTTACCTCTCTGAGTGAAATATGTGCTATTTTCAGGTGAAGAAGTGCAGTGAGTTTATGACTACAGACTGGAAAAGTTAAAGGCAAGAGACAACTGAATAGCAGCTTGGATAGAGGGAACATATTTGAAGTTGTAAAATTGGTGAACTGCACTCCCAATATTAACCAGAACAAAGGTTTCTCGAGCATTTCTTAATAAACCAAATGTGGGCCAAACATGAGAAAGCAGTACTGTAGGCTATCGTAGAACTTATGCAATAAGGCACATACAAAAAATAAACTGGCCTTAGCCTCAAGATATCCAAAGCATTTTTGTCAAAATAGAAAGACCCCTCACATCAAATGAACTGTAGTTAAATGTTCCCAGTACTAATAGGATGTCCCTAAGGATATAGAGTTGTCTTATTTAGTAAATAAAAATATAAAACACTAGGTAAATTTGAATATCAGATAAACAAGTAGTACTTTAGTATGTTTCAAATATTGCCTGGGGGATAACCACACTTTAGAAACCCTGCAGTTTATTTGAAATTCAAGTTTAATTCTACTTTATCTGGAAACTTTATTGAGGAAGGCACATTAGCACTGAATATTAGCCAGACTCAGGAAGCTTGAAATCAACATGTGACTGTACTAATCAAGTAAGAACTTTTCTGATTCCTTTACTTCTTCACTAAGAACCAAATCTGGAGAACACATTAATTGCAAATTTGGGGGGAGGGGAGGATGAAGGGAAGAGGAAATAATTGAACCACGTTTCTGTTGCCCACCACAACAATCTTCAGCTGAGCAAGTAGGTAAATTAGCTGTAAATGAATTTGACTATTTCATTAAATTGAGCATTCTGACTTCTAAGTCTATTTTTGACTCAAATTGACTGTAGAATATTGAATTAATAGAAGGATCAGAAAAGTTATGGCTCTGAATGAGTTTTCTTCTATATTAAGGGGGAAAGTATCTTCTTACTTCCTAAACAAAGTAACTGGGACAACAGGAGAAGAAAAGAAATATGGTTCTCACTGCAATAATAAGCCTTATTTGTTCAATACACCAGTTATGTGCCAGCTAGTAATGAGAGACCTAAAGAGATCTAGTGATAGTTTTGAAATCAGACTGGTAGAGATGGACTTAGGTGAAGAAGAGCTTTTCTTCCATATATGTTCTGCAACTCTTTCCATGGTGATTATGTGTCATTCTTCTGTCAGTAATAGGCTATCTTCTCCCGACAAATCCCCCTGGAAATAGAGAAACTATAACTGGCAAGTTGACTCAAAAACAATCAAACAATTATCATTTAAAATCTCTTCTGAAAGACTTTCATGAAAAATCAAAATAAATTTACCTATCCCTATTGCATGAACTAAGAATAGAAAACCCTCTATTGCCTGCCTTTAACTTGGGCACTGCCTAGAGGAGCTTGCTAAAATATGGAGAACCACATCACTCATGGGTTTAGAAAGTGAAATGATATAAGAGTTTATTCTTCTGAGCACTTAGTGATAGATAATTTTCAAACATTTGGCCTCACTTTTTTAGGAAAATATGACCTACCAAATGAAAACCAGTTATACGGAAAACCTAGCAAATTAAGTAGATGATAGGGAAAGAGAGTGGAGAAGACAGAGATGTTAGAAGAGTGGACTGATGCTGTATTCATTTCCAATGGCTGCTATAATAAATTATCCCATATTAGTGCCTTAAAACAATTTAAAAATATTATCTTACAGTTCAGTCTGAAGATTAGGTGTCTGAAGTGAGTAGCACAGTGCTGAAATAAAGGTTTTGAAGGAATGAATTCCTCTGGAGAAGACAGGGGCAAATGATTTCCTTACCTATTCTAAATTACAGAAGCCACATGCATTTCTTGCCTTCTGGCCCCTTCTTCAATTTTGAATATCAGCAATGGTACTGCTCCTAATTCTACTTTCATCACTGCATCTCCCTTACTGACTCTAATGTCTTGCCTCCCTCTTTCAATCATAAGGATTTGTGTGATTATGCTGGGTTTACATAGATAATCCAGGAAAATCTCCCCATCTCACAATCTTTAATTTAACCACAGTTTCAAAGTACCTTCTTTCAAAATAATACAGAGACATCCTTAGCGACCATTATTCTGCCTACCACAGATATGTACTTTTATCCTTATTTTGGAGTAAAATTCTGAATTATGAAATGAGAGGCAGGAATGGCTGCCTTGGCTGATATTTCTCCCTTCACTGTTCCCCCTTCTATTGAAGTTATTCATCAGTCCCATTTTGAAGTCAAGAACTCTGAAACTTCATGATTAGTTTTTGGCAGAAGAGAAACTTAACATGTATTTAACATTCACCTTTGGTAGGGCTTTATATCACTTCTTAATCTGGCTGTTTTCTCCTCTCTATGGTTATACCTCTCTGCTCCTCCTGGAGGATACTATTCTTCCCCCACTCCAATTGTATAGCTCTTCAATGGATAACAATCCAAATTGCCCTGCCCAATTGTTACAAGTGTGGAGTTCTGGACCAAGACAGAAGAAACAAAATCCTTTTAAAGGTCTATATATTGCTGAGATATTGTTTTGGAGGTCTCTATATTTCTGAAACCATTCCTAACTTTTGACATTGAAAGGCAAGGTGAAGACTGAAAGTAGCTGTTTCTTCCCAATAAACTGGTCTAAAACAGGAGAGAATCAAGAGACTCAGTGAAGCAAGATGAGTGAGATGAAGAGGCAGTTCTATTGGAAATCTGATTCCCTGAATAATTTGACCAATAACATTTCTATCCTTCTGTTTTATAAAAGTCAAAAAAATCCCTTTTTTTTTTCTGGCTGTGACCACAATATGCAAAATTTCCCAGGATGGGGATCAAATTCATACCACAGCAATGACTCAAGCCAAAGCAGTTACAACACCAGATCCTTAAACCACTGAGACATTAGAGAACGCCCCCAAAATTATTTTGCTTATTTGTTTCAGCTAATTTAAACTGTATTTTAATCATTTTTAGCATGTATGTTCTTTATTAGTATAGTCCTGTTCTAAGCTAGGTGCTACAGTTAAAGTATCTCATTAAATTATTAGAACAATCTTGCAATTATAGAATATTTATCTATATTTTACAAATGAAGAAACTGAGCCAAGGACTGATTAAGTAATCTGCCAACGTACAAACTTGTAGAATGAGAAAAAGTCAAAATATAAACCAATTCCCTGCATTAAGAGTCTGGTTTCCCATCCACAACACTGAGTGCCTCTTTTTCTCTCTTTTAGTGAGACAGCACACCATGTCAGCCAAGGTGAACCTCCCCTGACACTCTTTGGTATACTTTTATTTTGCGCATCTTGTTTTTTCAGTCTTATTGGGTAACTACTACAGTGGTGAGGACAGAAAATGTTACTGGATATACTCTTCAAAGAAAAAATACTGAGCATGCACTGCTGGTTATATTAGCTCCTGCTTTAAGGAAAAAGAGTATTTAGACAACAGATGGTGACTGCAACTGTCCTCTGTACTTCAATCTTCCATTGTGTGTTATAAGGTTTGTTGTTTTTTGTTTGTTGTTTGTTTGTTTTGTCTTTTTGCCTTTTAAGGGCTGCTCCTGCAGCATATGGAGGTTCCCAGGCTAGGGGTCGAATCAGAGCTGTAGCCAACGGCCTATGCCAGAGCCACAACAACTCGGGATCTGAGCCACGTCTGTGACCTACACCACAGCTCACAGCAACTCCGGATCCTTAACCCAGTCAGCAAGGCAGGGGACCAAACCCACAACCTCATGGTTGCTAGTCGGATTCGTTAACCTATGAGCCACGACAGAAACTCCTGTTATAAGGTTTTTAATTTTCAATTATTTTTGAGCAAAAACTTTTACCTTAAATCGATATGATACATTTGACAGCCTAAAAAAATGATTATATAAAAAATGATTTAGATGTTTATCTTTCCAATTTTCTCAGAGTACTGGGATAGTCATCCATTCAAAGAAAGTTACCAGACTTTTGCCATGAGGAACCAAAAGACAGATTCCAGACTGGGGACAGGATGAAAAAAGGTGAGAGAAGTGGAAAAATGTATGTCACTTTGAATGCTCCAAGAGTTTTAAGCTAGACTGATTTCAGCAAATTAACACTACCTTATAGATGCTTTCTAATTTAGTTGTCCCATTATTTACTCCTGTAGCAAGCTGTACTTCTCCTTTATAGTACTTATGTATATAATTAATTGTTCAATTATTTGTTCATTTTCTGTGTCATTACAAGAATATACAGCAAGCTCCATGCTTGCAATAGTTGTGTACATCTCCAAAATCTCAGAAGAGAGATTTATATTTGAGGAGGGAAAACAGAAAAGGATGGAAGCAAGAATGTTGACACATGCAGATGGTGATATAGGAAAGCAGATACATTTTCATAAGACTCAGGGATGTCAAAGGTGACATAGTGATTTCAATTTTCTTTTATGTTATGGCGTGCTATGAATATTCTACAACCTATCCTATAATTTTGTCTACAGAAGAAATTATCATACTATCTAACCAATAGACAATTTTATAAAATTGCTATTCTGTACCTCTCTCTCAATTCCTACTGTAGCATCATCACTAAATATGATATAAACAGTTTTACATACAGTATACAATGAGATGATGTTTTGCTCTGGTATTTGAGGATTTTCTGTCATTTCTTTCTGGTTTCCATCTCTCAATTTCAGAACAGAAATATATTCTCTTATATAAAGAGAAACCAAAACTCAGTTTACACTAGATGAATTTATTTGTCCTCAAACATTTGTTCTTTGTATTATTTTTTCTGAAAGTTAACCTTTCTTTTATGATCTATAACTTGATTCTCTAATCTATCTATCATCTATCTATCTATCTATCTATCTATCTATCTATCTATCTATCCCTTCTTCTTTTCACCTGGCGCTACTTCCCTTAAGTAACTTTTCTTGAGTACTTGACTCAATCAGAACTCTAAGCAAATTTCTTTTTTAATATTTTTTTAAACTATTTTCACTATTTATTCTGGCCTTTCCTTTCCATTCCTTGTCTCTTCACTACTTATTTTGCTGCTTATTAAAAAAGCAGTATCTCCAAAACTTCACATTTTCCCCAGGCATAAATAGTGTTTGTCTGCAATAGTCATGCTAAGTCAGGAGACACAAGAGTTTACATAATCAAGCAAGGATCCCCATGCAGTAAACTAAGCATGTGAGAAATTATGAGGCCAGAGGCCATATAAACAAAATGAAAGCAATAAATATAAAGCTACATAGAGAGAGAGCAGGTCAAAGATTCAATTTTCCATGAAAATTGTCAACAAACAAGAGATCTGGAGAGAAATAAGAATGGCAAAATATCCTATTAAAGTAGTCAATGAATGGAATACCTCCAGGGACAGAGAGAAGAGGCCAGATAGCACTGAGTCCACAGCAAGAAATTTCCCTGATGCAGAAGCCTCTTTTGCCTCAGTCTTGGGTGTCTACAGTCCTCCTTGCATCTCAGTCCAAGTCAGTTTTTTTTTTTAATTTTATTTTATTTCTTCTATTGTACAATATGATGACCCATTTACACAGACATATATACATTCTTTTTTCTCACATTAACATGTTCCATCATAAGTGACTAGACATAGTTCCCAGTGCTACACAGCAGCATCTCATTGCTAATCCATTCTGAAGGCAAGATTCTACATCTATTAACCACAAGCTCCAAGTCCATCCCACTCCCTCCCCCTCCCCCTTGGCAAAAACAAGTCTATTCTAAAGTCATGGTTTTCTTTTCTGTGGAAAGGTTCATTTGTGCTGTATATTAGATTCCAAATATGTGATAACATGTGGTATTTGTCTTTCTCTTTCTGACTTGCTGCAAATGGCATTATTTTATTCTTGTTGATGGCTGAGTAGTATTCCCTTGTGTATATATAGCACTTCTTCCTAATCCAATCATCTGTCGATGCACATTGGGGTTGCTTCCATGTCTTGGCTACTGTGGGGAGTGCTTCAATGAACATGAAGGTGCATGTGCATTTTTTAAAGGAAAGTTTTGTATGGATATATGCCCAAGAGTGGGATTGCTGGGTCATATGCTGGTTCTAGGTATACTTTTCTAAGGTACCTCCATACTGTGCTCCATAGTGGTTGTACCAGCTTACATTTCCACCAATAGTATAGGAGGGTTCCATTTTCTCCACACCCCATCCAGCATTTGTTATTTGTGGACTTATTGTTGATGGCCATTCTGACTAGTGTGAGGTGATATCTCATGGAACTTTTGATTTGCATTTCTCAAATAATCAGGGATGTTGAGCATTTTTTCATGTGCTTGATGGTCATCTGTACATCTTCCTTGGAAAATGTCTATTCAGGTCTTTTGCCCATTTTTCAATTGGATTGTTGGCGTTTTTGCTGTTGAGTTGTATAAGTTGCTTGTATATTCTAGAGATTAAGCCCTTGTCAGTTGCATCATTTGAAACTGTTTTCTCCTATTCTGTAAGTTGTCTTTCTGGTTTCCTTTTCTGCGCAAAAGCTTGTCAGTTTGATTAGGTCCCATGGTTTATTTTTGCTTTTATTTCTGTTGCTTTGGGAGACTGACCTGAGAAAACATTTGTAAGGTTGATGTCAGAGAATATTTTGCCTATATTCTCTTCCAGGAGTTTGATGATGTATTGTCTTATAGTTTAGCCTTTAAGCCATTTTGAGTTTATTTTAATGCATGGTGTAAGGGTGTGTTCCAGTCTCATTGATTTGCATGCAGCTGTCCAGGTTCCCAGTACCACTCCCTGAAAAGACTGTCTTTTTCCAATTTTTTTAATCTTACCTTCTTTGTCAAAGATGAATTGACCATAGGTGTCTTCGTTTATTTCTGTGTTCTCTATTCTCTTTCATTGGTCTGTATGTTTGTTTTGGTACCAGTACCACACTTTTTTGATGACTGTGGCTTTGTAATAGTGCCTGAAGTCTGGGAGAGTCATGCCTTCTGCTTGGTTTTTTTTCTCAGGATTGCTTTGGCAATTCTGGGTCTTTTGTGGTTCCATATAAACTTTCGGATTGTTTGTTCTAGTTCTGTGAAAAAAGTCATGGGTAATTTGATAGGAATTGCATTGAATCTGTAGATTGCTTTGGATAGTATGGACGTTTTTACAATATTAATTTTTCCAATGTAGGAACATGGAATATCTTTCCATTTCTTTACATCTTATTTAATTTCCTTGATTAATGATTTACAGTTATCAGCATATAAGTCCTTTACCTCCTTGGTTAGGTGTATTCCTGGGTGTTTGATTATTTTGGGGTGCAATTTTAAAAGGTATTTTATTTCTGTATCCCTTTTCCAATATTTCATTGTTAGTATACAGAAATGTGACTGATTTCAGAATGTTAATCTTATATCCTGCTACTTTGCTGAAATTGTTGATCAGTTCAAGTAGTTTTTGGGTTGCATCCTTAGGGATTTCTATATATAGTATCATGTCATCTGTATACAGTGACAGTTTTACCTCTTCTCTTCCTATTTGGATGCCTTTTGTTTCTTTTGTTTGTCAGATTTCTGTGGCTTGGACTTCCAGTGCTAGGTTGAATAACAGTTGTGAGAGTGGGAATGCTTGTCTTGTTCTAGATTTTAGTGGGAAGGCTTTCAGCTTTTCTCCATTGAGTATTTTATCGGCTGTGGGTTTGTCATTAATGGCTTTTATTATGTTAAAATATGTTCCCTCTATACCCACTTTGGTAAGAGTTTTGATCATGAATGTTGTACTTTGTCAAATGCTTTGTCTGCATCTATTTAGATGATCACATGGTTTTTGATTTTCTTTTGTTAATGTGGTATATGACATTGATTGATTTGCATATGTTGAACCATCCTTGTGAACCTGGGATGAATCCCACCTGGTTGTGGTGTGCAATCTTTTTTTATATTTTGTTGGTTTCAGTTGGCTAAAATTTGGTTGAGAAATTTCATGTATATAATAATCAAAGTTATTGGCCTATAGTTTTATTTTTCAGTGGTATCTTTGTCTGGTTATGGTGATACTGGCATCATAGAATGTCTTTGGGAGTGTTCCTTCTACTTAAACCTTTTGAAAAAGTTTAAGGAGGATGGACATCAATTCCTCTTTGTATGTTTGGCAGAATTGTCCTGTGCAGCCATCTGGTCCCAGACGTTTTTTTCTATTGTTTTTAAAATCTCCATTTTATTGATTTTCCTCTTTGACTTTATGATTTCCTTCCTTCTGCTGACATTAGGTTCTCTTTGTTCTTCTTTTTCTAATTCATTTAGGTGGTGTGTTAATTTGTTGATTTTTCTTCTTTTTTGAGGAAAGCCTGTATTGCTATAAATTTCCCTCTGAGCATTGTGTTTGCTGCATTCCATAGATTATGAGTGGATGTGTCTTCATTATCATTTTTATTGAGGTATTTTTTAATTTCCTTCTTGATTTCCTCATTGACCCATTGTTTTTTTAGTAGCATGTTGTTTAGTCACCATGTAGTAAGCTTTTTCTCATTTCTTTTCCTGTGGTTGATTTCTATTTTAATGCCATTGTGGTCAGAGAAGATACTTGAAATAATTTCTATACTCTTAAATTTGTTGAAGTTTGCTTTGTGCCCTAATATGTGATCAATTCTTGAGAATGTTCCATGTTCATTTGAGAAGAATGTTTATTCTGATTTTTTTTCATGTAATGTCCTGAAAATGTCAATTAAATATAACTTTTCTTGTGTCATTAAGTATCTGTGTTGCCTTATTGATTTTCTGTCTAGAGGATCTGTCCATTGATGTGAGTGGGATGTTAAAGTCTCCTACAGTGATTGTATTCCCACCAATTTCTCATTTCATGTCTGTTAGTATTTGTTGTATGTATTTGGGTGTTCCTATATTAGCAACATATATATATCGATGGTTGTAATATCCTCTCCTTGAATGGATCCTTTAACCATTAAGTAATGTCCTTCTTTATCTTTCTTTATGGCCTTCATTTTAAAGTCTGTTTTGTCTGATATGAGTATTGCAACTCCTGCTTTCCTGTCTTGTCCATTGGCATGAAATATCTTTTCCCATCCGCTCACTTTCATTCTATATGTGTCCTTTGCCCTAAGGTGAATTCCTTGTAGACAACAGATTGAAAGTTTCTGCTTTTTTATCCAATCAGTCACTCTATGTCTTTTGATTGGAGTATTCAGTCTATTGACATTTAAGGTGATTATTGATAGATATGTATTTATTTCCATTTTAAGCCTTGTTTTCCAGTTGATTCTATGTTTCTTTTTTCCTCTTTTCTTTTTTTGGTTGGATGGTTTCCATTTATTTTATGCTTGAGTACTTTTCTTTTCAGTTTTTGTGACTATAATGTTTGATTTTGATTTGTGGTTGTCCTGTTTTTTAAGTATGTTAACCCATTCCTATATCTGCTTGCTTTAGCCTGACAGTCATATAGGCTCAAACACATCATTAAAACAAAAAAGAAAATCTATTTTTTTCTTACTTTCCTTCCCCACATTGTATGATTTTGATGTCTTTTTTTTTAATTTAACATCTTCATGTTTAGATCTGTATGCTGGCTTATTTATGTGACTGCTTTCAAATTGTGATTTCCTCCATCCTAGTTCTTCTTTTTTTTTTAATTTAGAGAAGCCCTTTCAATATTTCTTTTAGAATGGGTTTAGCAGTGCTGTACTCTTTTAGCTTTTGTTGGTTGGAGAAATTCTTTATTTTCCTTTCTATTTTAAATGATATTCTTAATGGATAGACTATTCTAGTTTGCAGATTTTTTCCTTTCAGTGATTTAAATATATCTTGCCATTCCCTCTGGCCTGTATGTTTCCATAGAGAAATCAGCTGATAGCCTTATTGGGGTTCCCTTATTATTAATGCTTTGCCTTTCCCTTGCTGCCTTTAGAATCTTCTCTTTGATTTTTGCCATTTTTATTATACTCTGTCTTGGTGTGGGCCTGTTTGGATTCAACTTGTTTTGGGCTCTCTGCACTTCCAGTATCTTGATATCATTGTCCTTTAGATATGGAAAGTTTTCAGCCATAATTTCTTCAAATATATTTTCAATCCCCTTTCTTTTTTCTTCTCCTTCTGGAATTCCTATTATGCATAGATTGGCCTGCTTTATATTATCCCATAGGACTCATATTGCTTTCTTGTTTTTTCATTTGGATTTCTGTCTGCTCTCTTTTTAGGTAATTTCCATTATTCACATCACTAATTTGTTCTGGTCTTTATTGCCTTTAGCTCAGTTTGTATCTCTGCAAATGAATTTTCTACTTTTTCTTGGCTCCTCCTTATATTTTGTATATCCTTTATAAGGGAATCTGCATTGTTGTTCTTATCCTCTCTTAATTCCTTCAGTATTTTCACTATCTCCCTTTTTAACTCCAAGTCTGTCAGATTGCAGAGGTCTGTTTCAGAGTCAGTTTTGCATTAAGCTGTCTTGAAGATGAAAGTTTGTTTTTCCAAAGCCATTTAGGAACAGAACCAGTGCTTTCAAAGTGGAATAATAAACATTCCTTAATATTTATTTACTCAAATATTTTTTTCACCTCAGTAAATTCAGATTTCATCTTAATAAATGAAAAGATGGATTATAATTCTGGATATGACTGCATTAAAAAGTTATAAACTTTTTGAATTTCCCTTCCAAAAGAAATTAGTCTCATAGGTTTGGCTAAGATGGCAGAATGTGAAGACCCTGATTTGCTCCAAAGAGCTCATCAAAAGTACAAATAATTACAAAGCAACTATCAATGAGGGAGATTAGCATAAAAGATTTTCTGCAATAGAAGATATAAATAAAGAATCACAACGAAACATGTGGGTTGTGGGGGGCAGAGCTCTGGTATAGTCAAGACCCATAGCCTAAGTGGGAAAACCACAAACAGGAGGATAAGTACAATTACAGAGGGTATCCCCAAAGAATGAGGGGTCTGTGGCTGACTTCAAGCTCCCCAGATTTGGGGGTTCTATACCAGGTAGACAAGAATATTTGTCATTGACGACCAGCAAGGCCTACTTTCAGGACAGTCAGAGGGCTGAGTAAAATAAAGGCTCCAGTCTTGAAGGGCACACAAATAATATCTCATGTTCAATGACCCAGGGCTGAAGCAGTAATTTGAAAGTAACCTGGGTCATACTCACCTTCTAACCTTGGAGAGCCTCCTAGAGAGGCAGGAGGCAACTGGAGCTCACCCTGCAGACATAGATTATAGCAACGACAATTTTGGGGTTCTCATTCTACAATGAGAACTTTTGGCACCGTTTTTGTCTTTCTTTTAGCTTATTAGTGCCATTTTTAATCTTCCTTTTAGCTTATTAATGCCAAGGCCTGACACCACCCACCAATCTGTCTGCACAATTTCTGGGAAGCCCCAGGCTAGGCCAAGCAACTGGCCAGGTAAATGCATGCCCTACCCACTAGTGGGTCTGCTGCCTTAAGACTCTTAATCTTACAATTTCTCTGCGGCCTGGCCCTACACATGACTGTACCAGCACTTGTCTTGGAACTCCCAGGAATTTTCAGCCCAATACAAAGCTATGTCCTTCACTGGGAAGGCATCAGACCCCAACCAGCTTTAAATGCCATAAGCAGACACCAGCCACAGACCCTTGTGCCCTAGCCCCTCCCACAGAAGGGCTGACAAACCAACTCCAGAACACTCAGAGCACTATATCCAGAGACACTGGGACCCAGATTTCCAACCAATGAGTATATACTAGCCCCAGGAACCCCCTGATTCTTAGCCTACCAGTGCTTACACTGGCACTAGGACCCAGCACCTCCCACCAGTGGGAAATCATCAACTCTAGGACACCCTGGGCCCTGACCCTGCCCATGAGTAGGCAAATATGAGGCCAAGCAAAATCATAGCTTATACTGTCAGGATTTAGGCCACACACCAAGATGTAGACAGCAGGTCTGAGATAGCTTGGATTCCTCAATCAGCAACCCTAGGCTCCAGCCCATTCACAGTGGGTCATCACTAGCTACTGGACACCTTGGGCTCTGCATCTGGTCACCTTGTGACTGGAACCTACACACCAATGGACAGCAGCCTCTGCACAAGGCAGGACCTGTCAACCAACCAGACCAAGGGTCAGCCACCCCTACCAGATTATCCATAGTAAGCATCCCACCACAACAGAAGAACTCTCAGAGCCCATGTAGGGGGCACCCCTAGAGCAAATAGTTCTAGTGAACAGAGGGCAACATACTGCCGAGACATGTAGGATGTCTCCTACCAAAGGAAACTTCTTTAAAGTTGAGATATGTAACTAACCTATAAAATATATAGAAATATAAAAAAGAAAATAAAGCTTTTGAAATATATTTCTGCATTTGAAACGTGTTTCACATTAGACAAAACAAGGCAACAGAGAAATGTGTTTCAAATGAAAGAACAAGATAAAACTCCATAGAAAGAGCTAATTGAAGTAGAGATAAGCAATCTACCTGATAAAGACTTCAAGGTCATGATTGTAAAGATATTCAAAGAGGAGTTTCCATTTGTAGCTCAGTGGGTTAAGAACCTGACATAGTGCCTGTGAGGTTGTGGGATTCGATCCTTGGCCTCTCCAATTAGTTAGGTATTTGACATTTTCACAAGCTATGGCATAGGCTGCAGATGATTTTTGGATCACGTACTGCTGTGGCTGTGGCATAGGACTGCAGTTGTAGCTCCCATTCAAACTCTGCCCAGGAATTTACATATGCTGCAGGTGTGGCCTTAAAAAAAAAAAAAAAAAAGACTTCAAGAGAAAATTGGTTGAGCAGAATGAGACATGTGAGACATTAGCTGTTTTTAACAAAGGGTTCTAAAATATAAAGAGACAAATGAGATAAAATACAACATCAGAAATTAAAAAATACACTACAAGAAATCAAAAGTAGATTAGATAATACAGAGGAGTGAATTGATGAGCAAGAAGACAAGAGTAATAGAATCACTAAAGATGAAGAAAAAAGGAAGAAAAAAGAATATAAATAAATGAGAATGTTTTAAGACCCCTTTAGAACAACATCAAGAATATCAACTTTCACATTACATGTTCCCCAGGAGAGGAGAGGGAAAATTGCAGAGAACTTATTTGAAGAAATAGTAACTAAAATCTTCCTCAACCTAAGAAAAAGATATCCAGACCCAGGAATCACAGAGAATCTCAAACAAGATTGATACAAAGAATATCACATGAAGACAAATTGTAATTAAAATGGTGAAAATTAAAGCTAAAGAGAGAATAAAGAAGCAGCAAGTGAAACACAACTAGTTACATACAAAAGGAACTTGTTTAAGGATATCAGATAACTTTTTGGAAGAAATTCTTCATACCAGAAGATAGTGGGAAAATATATTTAATGTGATATAAAGGGAAAACCTGCAATCAAGAATATTCTACAAGACAAGGGTTCCAGTCAGATTTTAAGGAGAGATCAAAAGTTTTACATGTAAGCAAAAACTAACAGAGTTCAGCACCATAAAACCAGCTTTAAAAAAAATTGAAAGGACTCCTGTAAGTGAAAAAGAAAATATTATGGGACTGGTATCAAAATGGCAGAGCACTAGGAAGCGGTGCTCATCTTCTCCCAAATATATGCATAAATATACTGTATGTAGATGATGCTCATAACATCTACTGAATGCTAGCAGAAGACCTCGCACTTCCAAAAACAGGGCAATAAAATATCCACATCATTGGGTTGGACAAAAGGGGGTAAAAGAGAGAAAGAGAGGGAGAGAAAAAAAAGAAATCAGGAAGAGGCCAGCACTCCTGGGAGGGAGCTATGAAAGAGGAAAGGAATTTGAACACTGAGAGGCCCCCTGAGTGTCAAGAAGATCAGCTGGGATGGAGGATGGTCTCAAAGCCTTAGACAAAAGCACAAAAGCTGGTCAGAGGAGGGCAGAACTGAAAGAGAGCTTCACAGATGATTTTTACTACCACTGGGACACCCCTGCCTGAGACAATGGGCTCAGGCCTTGGAGATAAGTCTCCAGGAGACAACTAGGGTGGGATGCAAGGAAATAGCCTGAGGGGACTAAGGAAATGTGTGCCACAACCCAGGGGTATGGGAGGAGTCCTGGGCCTGCCAGAAATGTAAGGCATCATTTTTGGAGAGTGTAGTGGGGTGGTACAACCATAGAAACTTCTTTATCTGGGATTTCTGATGGCAGGGCACTTCTTGAGTGGGCTCAGGGTGGAGATGCAAGCTGAAGTAGCCATCACAAACAGAGGTTGGTTTGGCCCAACATAGCCTGCTGAACCACTACCCTAGGGACAAATGCCACCAACATCCTGCAACCAGGCATTGCCCTTCACATTTACCTCCCTGGGAATGCACATGCCCCAATTTGCCACACCAGGTCCCTGCCACTGTCAAGAACCTTGCAACCAGGCACAACCCATTCCTCCATCTAACCATAGGTTGCCTCCACTGCCAAAGACCTGGCCACCTGGGACTTCCTTCAGGTGCTACACATTGTGCCACAACTCTGGATGCATGCTTAGGCCTTGCACCTGCACACAGCCCCCATCAAGGGAATAATGGTTTTCACATACTGATGAAAGACACAGGAAGCATCTAAAATAAAAGCAGTCCTCAAAAAATAGTAAATGCAAACAAGATAACCAAAGACAATCCCATATATAACTAGGCCTCCTCTAAGACTACAGTAGATAAACTGTTTCTCCTAAGCTCACAGAGTAAGAAAAATATAAGCAAAATGAAGAAGCACAGGGACCATTCCCAGTTAAAAGAATGGGACAATTCCCTGAAGGAGCAAACAATTAAACAGACCTTTTCAGTCAAAGACATACCAAAGTTCAAAAAGGAGGTAATGAAAATACTTAAGGAGTTTTAGAAGGGATATTAACAGTAATGCAGACTACTGTAAAAAAGAACTCAAAACTATATGGAGCAGCCAAGAAAAAAATAGGAAATTCATTTGTTGAGATGAAAGCTTAGCTAAAGGCATTGAAGAGCAGAATGAGTAATGCAATTAACTTGGAGGATAAAATAATGAATATCATCCAATCAGGGCAGCAAACAGAAAGCCAAATGAAAAATAAATAAATAAGGAAAGCAATATAAGAGATATATGGCATAATATAAAATGTGTTACTCTATGAATCAAATAGAGTGTGAAGAAAGAGAAAAAAGGTTGAAAATATATTTTAAGAAATTATGGCTTAGGGGTTCCCATTGCAGCACAGCAGAAATGAATCTGACCAGGATCCATAAGGATGTGGATGCGATCCCTGGCCTCACTCAGTCTGTTGGAGATCCAACATTGCTGTGAGCCGTGATGTAGGTCACAGACATGGCTCAGATTCTGCATCGCTGTGTCTGTGGCATAGACTGGCAGCTGTAGCTCTGATTTTACCCCTAGCCTGGGAACTTCCATATGCCATGGGTGTGGCCCTAAAAAATACAAAAAAAAAAAAAAAAGAAAGAAAGAAATTATGGCTGAAATTTTCCCAAATCTAAAAAAGGAAACATACATCAGCATCAAGGACGCACAGAGGGCCCCTCAAAATAACCCAAACAGAAACACACCAAGACATAATAAAAATGGCAAAAATTAAAGAGATGGTTATAAAGGCAGCAAGAGAAAAATAAAGAATTAATTATAAGGGAACCCCCATAACGACAGCAGCTGATTTCTCCGCAGGAAGGATCAAAACGGTAGAGTAAGACATAGGGTTCTCACCTTTTCCCACGAACAAATCAAAAACAAACAAACAAACAAACAAACAAAACTGTATGTAGAATGATTCACACAGAATATCTACTGAATTCTGGCAGAAGACCTTAAACCTCCAAAAAGGGCAAGAAAGCCTCCACCTAACTGGGTAGAACAAAAGGAAAAAGAGAGAGAGACAGAGGGAATCAGGATGGGACTAGCAATCCTGAGAGGGAGCTGTGAAAGAGGAAAGGAATCCACACCCTGGGAAGCCTACTAACTGATTGGGAGATCAGCCAAGACAGAGGGATAAAAAAATTATCTGTTTCTTCTTTCTTTTTCTTTTTCTTTGTGTCTTTTTAGGGATGTACCTGTGGCATATGGAAGTACCCATTCTAGGGGTCAAAACAGAGCTGCAGTTGCCAGCCTACATCACAGCCACAGAAGTGTAGGATCCAAGCTGTGTCTGCAACCTACACTGTAGCTCATGGAAGTGCTGGATCCTCAAGATACTGAGCAAGGCTAGGTATTGAACTTGCATCCTCAAGGATAGTAGTTGGCTTTTTAACATGCCAAGCTATAACAAGAACTCCCATAAATAATTTGAACTGATTGATCACTAGAAGTGAAATTGAAATATAATTAATAAATCCCTACAAACAAAAGTCCTTGACCAGATGGCTTCACAAGATTATTCTACCCAACATACAATGGAGAACTTATACTGATCCTTCTTAAACTCTCTCAAAAGATTGAATAGGGGAAACTCCCAAAGACATTCTATGAAGCCAAAGGTACCACCAAAAAAAAAAAAAAAAAGAAAGAAAGAAAGAAAGAAAAAATAAGAAAATTATAGGCTGGAGTCTATGATAAATATAGTTCTTGCCAACACAATGCAGCAATTCATAAAAAAAGGATCATTTATCATGACCAAATGAGATTCATTCTAAGTTCACAAGATTGGTTCAACATAGTCAAATCAATGTAATAACCACATTAAGAAAAGACAAAAAAATCACATGGTCATCTCAAAAGATGCAGAAAAATCATTTGAAAAAATTCAATATCCATCCATGATAAAAACTCTTCCCAAAGTGGGTATAGAGGAAGTCTATCTTAACGCAAAAAAAGGCATTTACATGATTTCTGCAGCAGAGAGAAGATGGCAGAGGAGTAGGACATGAGGCTCACCTACTCCCACAAATACATTGAAAGTCCATCTAGATATGAAAATATTCACATGGTAAGTTTGCTTAATGCTGACAAAAGACCTCAGGATTCTGATAGAGCAAGAAATACTTCACAAAGCTGAGTAAGACAAAATGAAGAAAATGAGAAAGGATGATAAAACCTGCATCCCTAGGAGGGAGCTGGAAAAAATAAATGCTCTTGCAACCTGGGAAGTCCTGCCACCAGTGAGGAGATCTTCTGGGACAGAGGAGAAACTTTAGCATATTGGAGTATAACAGAGTAATCCTTGTGAAATATTAAAATGGAAAAAGTCCTCTACAAATAAACAGTGTTACTACCCTGCATTTCCCAACCATATACAGGGGTGTGCAGAAGCTGGAAACTGAAACTACAGCTTTGGAAATCAGACTCAGAGATAACTGGGGCTGGCTACATGGGAACAAACTGGGATTGGCTGTACAGAGACAGCATGGAGGGATTAGAGTCCATTGCAACCACATTTGGGGCTATAAGCTGAAGAACCCAGGGTGGGCTTGGAGGCTAGATACCAGTGTTAGGGAGTGCTGGAGGGAAAGGGTGGGATCCACCCACCAATATAGCCATTTCCTGGCATGCACTCTCAGGCTTCAAGACACCAACAACTCCAACTCTAGGAGCTGCCCATGAGACACCCTGTCCTTCAGGCTACAGAGAATGTAGAGCAGGCAGAGGGACATTGGAAAGTCCCACAAGCCCTGGGAATCTGTTTAGTGGCTGGGCAGGAGGATACAGAAATAGAGTACTTCCCTTTGGGGCAACGGAAGCCAAGAACTTCCCATTAGGAAGGCAAAGTGATTGAAAAAAACAGAAAAAATTGCCTGGGAGCTACAAATGGTCTGATGGGTGGATGGAGTGATTTGGGGAATGGCACAAGCTTCGGGGCTCCTGCCAGAGCCTAGGCAGTGGAACAAGGAAGTGGTGTATGCCCCATGACTGTGCACAGGAGATGCCAAAGACCTGTTGGGCAGGAAGAATGGAGGTGGAAACAGCATAAATGGCCCTGGACCCTCAAACAGCCCAGTGGGTTGGCAATGTAACTGCAGAAAGATTGCAAACCATCTCAGGAACCACAAAGAGCCTTGAGGAAAATTTATTGATCTTGGGAATAGCACAAGCTTCATGAATTCTGTCAGTGGTAATGTAGGGTATCGGGGAAGCAGCATACAATGCATAGCTGGCCAAAGAACCCACTAGAGTTAAACATAAGCAGAAAGCTCTTTGATACAAATCCTAGAAAAATGTTGTTTGATCTACTTCAAAGACTAATGTCAATAAAAACAAAGTCAAACAAATAAGACCTAATTAAACTCAAAATCTTTTGCATGGAAAATGAAACAATTAAAAAAATAAACAACAACCAAAAAAAACCCCACAGAATAGGGAGAAAATCTCGGCAAACAATGCAAAGGCCTAATCTTCAAAATTTACAAAGTTTATATAACTCAACAACAACAACAACAAAATATCCAATTAAATAAATGGGAAAAAGACCTAAATAGACATTTCTCCCAAGAAGATATATGTTTGGCCAATAGGCACCTGAGAAAATGCTCAACCTCATGAATTATTAGAGAAATCAAAACTACAGTGATGTACCACTTCACACCAGTCAGAATGTCCATCATTGACAAGTCAACAAATAACAAATACTGGAGAGGGTATGGAGAAAATGGAACACTCTTTCACTGCTGGTTGAAACATAAATTGTTACAACCACTATGGAAAACATAGTATGGAGGTTCCTCAGAAAACTAAATAAAAGAACTACCATATGATCCAGAAATCCCACTCCTGGGTATATATCTGGATAAATCTAAAATTCAAAAGATAAATGTATCCCTATGTTTAAAACAGCACTGTTCACAATAGCCAAGACATGGAAAGAACCTAAATGTCCATCAATAATGAATGGATTAAGAAAATGTGATACATATATACAATGGAATGGTTCTCAGCCATAAGAAAGGACAAAATAAAATAATGCCATTTGTAGCAACATGCGTGGAACTAGAGATCCTCATACTAAGTGAAGTAGGTCAGAAAGAGAATGACAAGTGCTATATGATACCACTTATATTTTGAATCTAAAATATGGCAGAAATGATACTTTCCATAAATCAGATATATATCACAGACATGGAGAGCAGACATGGGGTTGCCAAGGGGAAGAGGGGAGGAAATAAGATGGTAGGGAGTTTGGGTTTGGTAGATGAAATCTATTAGAATGGATAAGCAATGAATTCCTTATGTGCAGCAAAGGGAATTCTCTCCAGTCTTTTGGAGTAGAATATGAGCAAAGATAGTATGAGAAAAAGAATATATGTATATATACCTAGGTCACTAGGCTATACAGAAGAAATTGAGCCTACACTATAAATCAACTATACTCTAATTAAAAAAAAGAAAAAAAATACATTTATGACAAACCCAAAGACAGTATAATACTCAATTGAGAAAAACTTAAATCCATCCTGCTAAAATATGTAACAAGACAAGTTTGCCCACTCTCATCACTTTTATTTTTTAGTTTTTATTTTGTCTCATCTTTTTAAAGCTTCACCTGCTTCATGTGGAGGTTCCAAGGGTAGGTGTTGAATCTGAACTATAGCTGCTTACCTACACCACAGCCACAGCAATGCTGGATCTGAGCTGTGTCTGTGACCTACACAAGAGCTCATAGCAATAACAGATCCTTAACCCACTGAGCAAGGCCAGGGATTGAACCCATGTTTTCATGGGTACTAGTCGGGTTAACCACTGAGCCACAACGGGAACTCCAACACCCACAACTTGTATCCAACATAGTATTAGAAGGCCTGGCCACAGCAATGAGATCAAAAAAAAAAAAAAAGTAAGAAAATTTATCCAAATTAAATGGGAAAAGGTAAAATTGTCAGTATAAGCAGACGACAAGATACTACATATAGAAAACTCTAAGGATTCCATACAGAAACTACTCAATCTGATCAAAAAATTCAGCAAAGTAACAAGATACAAGATTAACATTCAGAAATCAATTGTATTTTTGTGTACTAACTACGAGATATCAGAAAAATATTTTTTAAAATCTTTTAAAATTTCATCAGAGAAATAAAATACCTGGGAATAAACCTGACCGAGGAGTTTATAGACTCATAGGCTGAAAATTATAAAATTTTAATAAAGGAAATTAAAGAGGATTAGAAGAAATGGGAAGATATCCCATGATCTTGTATTGAAAGAATAATTATTGTTAAAATGGCCATACTACCCAAAGTAATCTACAGATTTAATGTGATCCCTATCAAGTTACCCATGACATTTTCCACAGAAATAGAAGAAATAAACCTTAAAATTTATATGGAACCATAAAAGACCCAAAATGCCAAAGCAATCCTGAGGAATAAAAAAACAAAGCAGAAGGCATAATATCACAGATTTCAGATAATGTCACTAAGCTACAGTAATCAAAATAGTGTGGTATTTGTACAAAAATAGATGCATGGATCAATGGAACAGAATAGAGATCCCAGAAACAAACCCAGCCACCTATGGTCAATTAATTTTCATCAAAGGAGGAAAGAATATAAATTGGAAAGAAAAAAAATCTCTTCAGCTGTTAAAATTGGAAAGCTGCATTTAAAATGGAACTAGAACACACATTCACGCTATGCACAAAAATTAACTCATAATGGCTTAAAGACTTAAACATAATCAAGACATCATAAAACTCCTATATAGAACACAGGCAAAATATTCTCTGACATAAACTGTACCAACATTTTCTCAGGCTAGTCTCCCAAGGCAGTAGAAATAAAAACAAATATAAACAAAAGGGACCTAATCAAACTTACAAACATTTTCATAGAAAAGGTAAAAAAAATAAAATGAAAAGACAACCTATGGAATAGGAGAAAATATTTGAAAATGATGCAACTGAAAGGGTTTCATCTCTAAAGTATACAAAAAATTCATAAAACTCAATAACAAAAAAAGAAAAATGGGCAGAAGAACTAAACAGACATTCTCCAAAGAAGACATACAGATGGCCAGTATGCATATGAATATATGCTCAACATGGCTAATTGCTAGAGAAAGGCAAGTCAAAACTACAATGAGGTACCACATCACACCTGTCTGAATGGCCATTGTTAATAAGCCTATAAAAAATAAATCCTATAGAGGATGTGGAGAAAAAGGAACCCTACTACACAGTTGATGAGAATAAAAATTAGCACAATCACTCTGGAAAATAAAGTGGAGGCTCCTCAGAAAACTAAATACAGGACCATCCTATGATCCAGAAATCCCACTCTTGGACAAATATCTGGACAAAAGTATAATTCAAAAAGAAGATACATGAACCCCTGTGAACATAGCAACACTATTCATGGTAGCCAAGACATAGAAACAACCTAAATGTCCATCAACAAATGAATGTATTAAAAAATCATGGTACATATAGAAATGAAATAATGCCATTTGTAGCAACATGGATACAACTAGAGATACTCATACTAAGTGAGGTAAGTCAGAAAGAGACAAATACCATATGATATCACTTATATGTGCATTCTCAAATATGGCACAAATGAACCCATCTAAAAAACAGAAATATACTCACAGACATAGAGAACAGACTTGTGATTGCCAAGGGGGAGAGGGAGGGAGTGTGATGGACTAGGAGTTTCGGGTTAATAGATGCAAACTATTACATTTAGAATGGATACACAATGAGGTCCCACTGTATAGCACAGTGTACTATATCCAGTCTCTTGGGATGGACCATGATGGAAGATAATATAAGAAAGAGAATGTATATACATGTATGACTAGGTCAGTTTTTGTACAGCAATGACGAATTCACCTCTATATTGACAATTAATCTATTAGAAAGTAGGCAAGAAGATACATACACCCCTGTGCAATGGGGAAAAGAAAGCCTCTTTAATGAATGGTGTTGAGAAATCTGGACAACTACATGGAAAATAAAGTGGATTATTCTCTCACATAATGCACACAATAAATTAAAAATGGATTTAAGACCTAAATATAAGGCCAGAAGCCATAAATCTTCTAGTTTATATATGATATATCCTATATATATGTTCCCTTACCTGAAGGATATATGGCCATATACATGTACATATGTAGGAATTATCTCCTCAGGCAAGGAAAACATGCAAGAATAAACATATGGGACTACATCAAATTAAAAAATTTAGCACAACAAAGGAAATGCCACAAAACAAAAAGTCTACTGGTAAATTGGAGAAGATATCTGAAAATTATATATCTGAAAAGAGATTAGTATCCAAAATATACAGAAAATTCATAAAACTCAGTATCAAAAGAAAAAAAAACTAAAGAACAGAATTAAAAGTAGGCAGAGGATCTGAATAGACATTTTTCCAAAGAAGACATATGGATGCTAATAGAAACGTAAAAAGATACTCAATATAATTAGTCATTGGGGAAATGCAAATCGAAACTACTTTGAAATATGACCTCACATCTATCAGAATGCCTAATGTCAAAATGACCACAAATAAAAAATGTTGTGAATATATGAAAAAATGGCGATCCCTTTGTAATGTTGCTGGGAATGTAAATTGGTGTAGCTCTTGTGAAAAAGAGTATGTCAATTTCTCAAACAATTAAAAGTAGAAATACCATAAGACTCACTAATTCCACTCAAGGGTATTTATCTGAAGAAATGTAAAACACTAATTAGAAAATACATACTCATCCCTGTGTTCATTGAACCATTATTTGCAATAGTCAAGATGTGGAAGCAACCATAAAGCCCATTAATAGACAAATGGATAAAGATGATGTGGTGCATATACCATTGAATATTACTCAGCCATAAAGTGAGTGAAATCCTACCATTTGCAACAACATGCATGGACTAGAGAGTATTTTGATAAGGGAAATATATCAGACAGAGAAAGATTGTGTACTGTATTATTTCACTTACATGTGGAAACTTTAAAAAATATGAGCAAACAAAACAAAATAGAAACAGAGCATAGTTACAGAGAACAAACTGGACGTTCCCAGAAGGGAGGAGGGTAGGGGGAGAAAAGAAATAGATGAGAGAGATTAAGAGGTACAGACTTCCAGTTGCAAAATAAATGAATTATGATTTTGAAATTGATAGTGTGGGATAGTCATTAACTATTTAATATATTTTTATGTTGACATATAATTAGACTTATCATGATGATCATTTTGAAATTATAGAAGTATCACTGTGCTGTGTAACAGAACAAGTACAGTATTATAGGCCAAACTAGAAAACTAACAAACTCACAGAAAAAGAGATAAGATATGTGGTTACCAGATGCTGGGGGACAGGGACTAGGAACTGGATGAAGGCAGTCAAAAGCTAAAAGCTAAAAACTTTCATTTATATGACAAATAAGTACAAGGGCTGTAATATGCATCATAAGATATATACTCTTGTATGTTATATGTGAAAGTTATCTAAAAGTACTCATCACAAGGGAAAATTTCTTTCAAATTAAAAAAAAATTGTCTATATGAAATGATGAATGTTCACTAAACTTATTGTGATAATCATTTCATCATGTGCCAAGACCAGCTCAGGAGGTGAGGGCTGAAGAATGGGTGCTGTGAAACTTAAGAAAAGGTTAACATAAAACAAGACTCAGAGACATTTATCTTAATCAAAGGTGGGAACCAGGGGACTCAAGAGCTCTGTCTCAGGGACCAAGAGTGCTGCCTCAAGAAACCACACTGTTTTTATTGTGCTCTTTTTTGCTGTTGAGTTGTATAAATTGCTTGTATATTCTACAGATTAATCCCTTGTCAGTTGTATCATTTGAAACTACTTTCTCCCATTCTGTAAATTGTCTTTTGTTATCTTTGTGGTTTCCTTTGCTGTGCAAAAGCTTGTCAGTTTGATTAGGTCCCATTGGTTTATTTTTGCTTTTATTTCTGTTGCTTTGGGAGACTGACCTGAGAAAACATTTTTAAGGTTGATGTCAGAGAATGTTTTGCCTATGTTCTCTTCCAGGAGTTTTATAGTGTCTTATCTTATATTTAAGTCTTAGGCCATTTTGAGTTTATTTTAATACATGGTATGAGGGTGTGTTCCAGTCTCATTGATTTGCATGCAGCTGTCCAGGATTTCCAGCAATACTTGCTGAAAAGATTATCTTTTCCCCATTTTATGTTCTTGCCCCATTTGTCAAAGATTAATTAACCATAGGTGTCTGGGTTTATTTCTGGGTTCTCTATTCTCTTCCATTGGTCTGTATGTCTGTTCTATTCTCTTCCATTGGTCTGTATGACATCCCACACTGTCTTGATGACTGTGGCTTTGTAATATTGCTTGAGGTCTGGGAGAGTTATGCCTCCTGTTTGGTTTTTGTTTCTCAGAATTGCTTTGGCAATTCTGGGTCTTTTGTGGTTCCATATAAATTTTTGGATTGTTTATTGTAGTTCTGTGAAAAATGTCATGGGTAATTTGATGGGCATTACATTGAATCTGTGGATTGCTTTGGGTAATATGGACATTTTACATTATTAATTTTTCCAGTGCAGGAGCATGGAATATCTTTCCATTTCTTTACCTCTTGTTTAATTTCCTTGATTAATGATTTACAGTCCCCAGCATATAAGTCCTTTACCTCCTTGGTCAGGTGTATTCCTGGGTATTTGATTTTCTGGGGTGCAATTTTAAAAGGTATTGTATCTTTATATTCCTTTTCTAATATTTCATTGTTAGTATACAGAAATGTGACTGATTTCAGAATGTTAATCTTATATCCTGCTACTTTGCTGAAATTGTTGATCAATTCAAGTAGTTTTTGGGTTGAGTCCTTAGGGTTTTCTCTGTATAGTATCATGTCATCTGCATACAGTGACAGTTTTACCTCTTCTCTTCCTATGTGGATGCCGTTTATTTCTTTGTCTGATTGCTGTGGCTAGGACTTCCAAAATTGTTTTGAATAACAGTGGTGAGAGTGGGCGTCCTTGTCTTGTTCCAATATAACTTTTTAAATCTTTATTTTCTGAACTTCAATATTTAAAACTATAACCCACCAGACACTGAATTTTGTATATACTACAAAGTAGGGATTAGGTTAATTTCTAAATTTAGTTTAGTTTAATTTAGTTTTTTAGCTATAATTTCAGTGGCTTAGTGTAGGATCTCACTTCCCAGACCAAGGATCAAACCCAGGCTGCAGTGGTGAAAGTACCAAGTCCTAACCACTAGACCTCCAGGGAACTCAAAAAGTTTCTTTTTCAAAAAACATGTATATATAATTGTTCTTGTGATATTCATTAGAGGATTATCCTTTTCCTCACAGACTTGGAATTCTAAATTAATTTAAATCTTACGTTCATATACACAAGTATCCGCCAGTAAACTGTCAGAATCTACTAAATTTAAATAGAGCCGTATATTATGATCTAGCAATTATATTTTAGGTATATAAAGTACATTTATAAAATTAGTTCAAAGCATTATTGTTTATAAAAATAGAAACAAGCTATGTGATCATCAACAATAGAATGAATAAATACACTCCACAAATTTATTTAGCATAAATATCTGACAAGGGAAGTAAAAATTATGAAATACAGTAAAAATATTTCATGAAAACAAAACATAAGAATGTAACTGAGGCAAAAAGATGAGATAGATTGTACATAATTTGTCAATATATTTGCTATGTGTTAGTAAAAGTTTTACTTAAAATCAATAAAGTAAAAACAAAGTTGGAGTTCCCGTCGTGGTGCAGTAGTTAATGAATCCGACTAGGAGCCATAAGGTTGCAGGTTTGATCCCTGGTCTCGCTCAGAGGGTTAAGGATCCGGTCGGTGGTGCCGTGAGCTGTGGTGTAGGTTGCAGACGCAGCTTGGATCCCACGTTGCTGTGGTTCTGGCAAAGGCTGGCTGCCACAGCTCTGATTAGACCCCTAGCCTGGGAACCTCCGTAGGCTGCGGTTCGGCCCTAGAAAAAGGCAAAAAGACAAAAGAAAACAAAAACAAAGTTTATGTTGACATATTATGTATTGATGTTGAGGAAAGTAGAAATATTTTGTGATATAGAAGAAATAATGCAATAAAATACTCGGAAGATGAACCTTTTATTGTGGCCTGGTCTTTAACTAGTTTACAAACTCAAAAAAGTATGCGGACCTCTCTGGAATTTTGTTTTCTCATCTGTAGAGTAAAAGGCATTGGATCTTCAGTAGGCACTTTCAGAAACTATATTTTGACATTACATGTATCTACATAACTAGAGTAGAGTTGCAAATATTTATGGTTCATAAGAACTCTAGTTTTTATTTCTTATGCTTCCTCTGTTGGTTTCATCATTGGCTTATCTCTATGGACCTTTCCCATAATAGCTTTTATCTTGGAATAATCAAAAGCTAGCTTTAAAAAAAATCTAAATTGCTTCAGTGTTTCTCATTGGCATGTGTGACTGACCATCTGGTGGCATTCACAATTATGACAAGATAAAGCTTTCTCAGTTTTATTAATTCAGTGCATGTATTTCTTTGATTTGTTAGATAATCATATTCAATTTAAACTTTCCTATCAAGACTCATGAGGAACATTTGGCTCTTTTAAGTTATAACACATGCCCACATCATCACTATTTCTTGATGATGGGGCAGGGTCTGGTATGCTAGAGGATGCCTTTTAAGCATATTAAAATAAACATCTATACAGAGACCTCCTTTGTTCATTACCATGGAGCAATACATCCATCCAAACACCAAGGTTAATATCTGTTCTCATGCCCTCACACCTACTTTAGAAGTGCAATAAATTTCTGTCTCATGGTCCCCAATATTTCCTTGATTTAATCCATTTTATACATTGTTAGCACATTAATCTTCCCAAAACACAATATCAAAACAAAACTTTTTAGTAGCTTCAGATTTTTTACTTTATGATAGATCTCCTAAAATTTTTTTTTCTTTTTCTTTTTTTTTTTTTTTTTTTTTTTTTTTTGTCTTTTTGCTATTTCTTTGGGCCGCTCCCGCGGCATATGGAGATTCCCAGGCTAGGGGTCTAATCAGAGCTGTAGCCTCTGGCCTACGCCAGAGCTACAGCAACGTGGGATCCGAGCCACGTCTGCAACCTACACCACAGCTCACGGCAACGCCGGATCATTAACCCATTGAGCAAGGGCAGGGACCGAACCCGCAACCTCATGGTTCCTAGTCGGATTCATTAACCACTGCATCATGACAGGAACTCCTCCTAAAATTTTATTATGTAAAAGAATCACTATGGGGTAGTTTTAAATGTATATTTGGTGTCCCCTACATGAGATGTTGATTTAATTGGTCAAGAGTGAGGCCCTCAAATCTATGCATTTTTTCCTGTCCAACTTGGGGAAAATTGGAAACTCAGGAATGTTTCAGACATTTTTATAGATGTTTCTCTGTCCTCTATAAGTGGGGCAATGACTATGTAAAAATGAACTCTGTGTTTTGGACAAACATTCTATAAAACTGAATTTGTATACTGCCAAGATGTCATCCCCCTCAGCAGGCTCCTCTAGATAACTTCAGAACTTTTCCTTATGTACCTGAGCAAAATTTGACCTGACTTGTAACATAGCTAAAAAACAAACAATAACAACATGCTAAAATCAACAAGGAATGTGACAGCATGTGTGGTTTCACTGTCATTTTTCCCAGAGGTTAGGTTAGGAAAATTTCTGCAATCTGGTGCAGAAACCCCTTTCAGAATAGTCTTTCAAGAAGCATCAAAAGTTGATCTGACAATACTAGAGAAGATTTATTTATTTAGTTAGTTAGTTAGTTAGTTATTGTCTTTTAAGGGCCTCACCTGTGGCATATGGAAGTTCCCAGGCTAAGAGCAAATTGAAGCTGTAGCTACCAGCCTACACCACAGCCACAGAAATGCCAGATCCAAACCACATATATGACCTACACTGCAGCTTGCAGCAACACTGGATCCTTAACCAACTGAGCAAGGCCAGGGATTGAACCCACTTCCTCATTGGGTTCATTACCGCTAAGCCACAATGGGAACTCCAAGATGACTTTTTTAAACTCTGAATTATACAAGAGGAGTCACTGTAGCTCCTGGAATAATGGCGTAATGAATGGAAGCTCCATTAGAGATCAGCAGAGAGACCTTAGAAAGGTAATATTTTGTTGTTTATTCAATCGCACATCCCTGCAGCCAAGGAAATTACAATGGAATATACACATTATCATAACTAGATTTTCCATAAAGAAATATCACAGGAATGATAATAATCAGAAGTATCATATTATTTTGCCTATACCATCCATGCCAATTTCTTTCACCAACCTACTTAATCATTTGTTGTGTAATCAAATAATAATCTTTTTTTTCTTTTTTTAGAGCTGCATGAGTGGCATGTGTAAGTTCCCAGGCTAAAGGTCAAATTGGAGCTGAAGCTGCTAGCCATGCCCAGAGCAACACAGAATCCCAGCTGTATCTGTGACCCACACCACAGCTCACAGCAACACCAGATCCTTAACTCACTGAGTGAGGCCAGGGATTGGACCCATATCCTCATGGATCCTAGTCCAGTTTGTTATTGCTGAGCCACAATAGGAACTTCAGGAATTAGTTCTTGTTCTGCCTATGCCTGCTATTTCATTTCTCTGTGTATTTACACAAGTTGTTCATTCTCCCTGGAATTCTAAACTAAGTGACTGCTCACTTCTTTAGATCCCAGCTCAAGTTTTCATTCCCAATCTAATCCTCTTGGATCTACTAGGAATAATTGATTGTTTTCTTCTCTTTTACTCTCTGCCAATATCTTCTATAAATGTACTTTTATTGGATTACATATAATACTATACTAGAATCACTCATTTTCCTCATGAGACGAGACTCTTGAGGATAGAGTCTGAGATTTTATAATCTATATATTATTCACATATGAAAATAGAGCATATTGAATTAAATAGCATTGAAATGATGAACCCAGTTGCAACTTCATTACAAAACTTCCAAACAGTAACTCTGTGTTCAATTTATAGCTAAAAGAGTAGACCTGAGAGAGAAACATGAATGCTGTATCTTCTACAATGGCTAAGAAGTGGATATACAGGCGGTTTTCAAAAACTGACTATATGATTAGTTAGTTATGGTACAAAATGTCATTGTGAGTTCAGTTAAATTGGCCAGTTAATTTTAAAAAGGACAAAATCAGATTATTGGTCAATGTGAATGTTTGGATTCATTGTGTTACTAAACAAAACAAAAATTTAATCAAAAATGATAAATTTGTTAAAACTTTCATATTAAGATTATAGCTACACATATGGATGACTTAGACTTGACAACATGCTAAATATTTCACATGCATTATCTTATTTAATAGTCAAAATGAGCTGATGATATTGGCACCATTACTATCTCCATTTGGGGGAACTGATTTAGCATGGTTTTGTAACACACACAAATCATGTAGCTAAAGAGAGCATTGTTGCAATTTGCCACAAAGAGATGCTGAGTAAAAACTATACACAATAACTATATAATACAGTGTCTCATAGGATGAGGTTACTGAGAAGAAAGGTAAAGTCCTGGAGAAGGCTTTTTTTTTTGGTAACATTTTCATTTTGATATAATTTCAAACTTAAAGTTACAAGAATAATACAAAGAATTCCTATATAATCTTTATAGAAAGTCAACAGGTGTTTGCATTCTAACACAATTACTTTTTTATTTAATTAAATACAGATGTCACATCTAAGTTCTCACTTTCAGTGAAGACAGTGATAGTTCCTCAAACCTTTTTAAGTCATCTCTGGTGAAATACATTAACTGCCTAGCTTTCATCCAACTCCTGCAGATTAGACAACCTCCAAAAACATGGTCATGAAAGACTTCTCTCAGTTACTCATGCCTAATTACACTTGGTATCTGGTCTTATTTAGGTGAGCTATCCACTTCACAGTCATTTCTAAAACAGGACACAATCTCTCCTCACTTTTCAATATAAATTCTATCACATGCTCTATTTTGATTAAATAGAAGCAGTGATTAAAACAGCTAATCCAAGTTACCCATCAATTATAGGATTCTTGACAATTCTGTCTCATTTTTCACATATTTCTGAGAATTGAAACTCCTTTACCTCAGATTTAAATTTATCTCTCAATCACCAATTCCACTCTCTTAAATAAACTTTCTGTATCTTGCATGGACTTGAAGTTTCTTCAAATTGTCTTCACATATGATCTTCCTAACCTAAAATTCATCCTCAGCAATGTCATCTAGGTGATCTCTATAAAACACAAAAAAACTTATTATGCAATCAGATCACTCCACAGTTTGTAAAGTTTTAATAGCCCCCTGTAACCTAAAAAGATTAAATCTAACGTACTAGATTGGAATACAATGTCTTTCAAAATGCCAGCTCTTGTCTTCTTTCCAGATTTATACATTTATATTCCTCCTCAACCCCTATAAATACCAACAGCTAGATAAGTGAAATCATACATGGCAAACTCAGCTTTCACTAAGATTAAAAACCAACCACTTTTCATGATCATTTTCCTCTGGGAAAACTCCAATTTATCACACAAATTAGGGCTCAAATATCATCTCCTCTATATGGTGTTTCTTGAATTCACCATTTATCATTATTCAATCCCTGTTTCATATATTCATAATGCTTTATCCATGCTTCTCTTTGATCCTTTGTTATGTTATAATGTATTTATTTTTCAACTATTGTTCCATTTAAGTTTGAGCTACTCAATGGCACTCTGCCCTCAAAATCTAGCTTGCTACTTATCCATAAGAATTATTAAGAGGGGCGTTCCCATTGTGGCACAGTAGAAATGAATCTGACTAGGAACCATGAGGTTGCAGGTTGGATCCCTGGCCCTGCTCAGTGAGTTAAGGATTGAGTGTTGCTATGAGCTGTGGTATAAGTTGCAGACATGGCTCAGATCTGGCATTTCTGTGTCTGTCATGTCGGCCATCAGCTGTAGCTCTGATTTTCCCCCTAGCCTGGGAACCTCCATTTGCTGCAGATGCAGCCCCGTAAAGCAAAAATAATAATAATAATAATAATAATAATAATAATTACTAAGAGGTATTTTACAAATACTACTACTACCATGAAGAGTAATAGTTATTTTACCCTTACTGTTTTCCAGGAACCACATGAATAGTTTCACTTCATCTCCCCTAAAACTCTCCAGGAACAAACCATCATGTGCTACTAATAGCTCCACTGTACAGGCAAGAAAATGAAAATAAGCCATTTTCCTAGTTTTATACATACGGTGGAATCACTACTGAGAGTCAATCCTAGGTGTACTAATCTAGAGCTTAATCTATTAAACTTCTCAGTTATGAAATATATAATATAATTTATTCTTAGTATTAAAAGTGAAGAATTTTCTTCTTCTCAAATAGCAGTGTCCTTGACTTTTCTATTTATGGAAAAGAGGTCTATCTTTCAAAGAACATTTCTCAAATTTTTACTCATTTTTTCCTAATAGCTTTATCATCCCTTCAACATTTTCTTGTTCTGATCTACCCAATTGAGGAAGAATATTTTTTAAGCTCAAGATTGTTTCAAATGTGAATAGCTGCCATTCAGATCTGTTTTTTTGAGTGATTCATCCAGACCTTTAAATTATTCAACTCAGTTTTCATTACTACTGCAAATAATACCCTGAATGGCTCTTCAACACACTCAAGTACTTCTGCCAAGGGAGCAGTTCTTCTCTCAAGAAAGACTTGAGAGGGGAATCTGCAAATGGTAAATGGGGTTTTTCTATGCACACTAATTTTAAGGTCATTGTTTGCACATATAGACTTCAGAGAAGAAGGAGTTGAATTCAGTAAGGTGCATAACTTTAAAATTGAATATTTATAACCCCATTCTAAACATTGATTTAAGTTAAATTTATCACTAGTTCCCCCAAAACTATTTTGTGTATATAGACACAAAGTAAGTCTTTTTGGCTTCTCTTCTCTTTATCTGTTCTCTTAGACTCTGGATGTGAAATAAAAACTTAGGAGACAGACTTGTGGTTGCCAAAGCGGGGGAAGGAGTGGGATGGATTGGGAATTTGGGGTTAATAGATGCAAACTATTGCCTTTGGAATGGATAAGCAATGTGATCCTGCTGTATAGCACTGGGAACTGTATCTAGTCACTTATGATGGAGCATTATAATGTGAGAAAAAAGAATGAATACTTGTATGTGTAACTAGGCCACCTGCTGTATAGTAGAAAATTGACAGAACACTGTAAACCAGCTATAATGGAAAAAATATAAATCATTAAATAAATTAAAAAAAAAAAACCTTAGGGCCTCCACAATGGGATTTCCTATTTTATAAAAACTATGTGAATGCAGGTATGATTTGTGTTTTTAATGCTCCTTTTGACTCTCCCAGCCTTATAAGCGTGAAATACATAGTAAGTAGAAGAGATGCTATTACTTAAAAATATTTACATTTTTACTAACACTTGTTTGACTCTCTCTGGAAAAAAAAAATCCTAAGAAGTAAAGGGTTAATTGAAAATGTAACCAGCTCATACTCAGATGAAATGCTTTAGGCTGAACTGTTTGTGGTAAACATTCTTTTTTTCATAGTATCTTCAGTGTCTCCCAGAAAGTCAAGGTTTATTTCCTTAACTCCTTTAGAAATGATAGTCATCTACAATATGATTTGGGGAAATAGATGAGTACTCATAAGAGTCTCTTGGGAACAAAATAATGTTAAAACAAATTGAAACATTACAAGTTCTTCTTAGAGAGCTTTAGATTGGGCCCTTGGAAGTTAAAGTTAGAAAGAGCTTCAAAGATAAGCTGACACACATTTTATGAATAAATTGAGATGAGATCCAGAGAAGAGGGGTTCTTATGAGTCACAAGGCTTATTAGACAGATATGCACCAAGCCTGCCAAATTCATTCTGTAACTCTGAGCTAACACTTACCATGATTCCTGGGATGGGATGGGATGTTAAAACAAACAGTGTGGGCAATGGCATCTCTGCCAAGCTCAGGGCTTTATAAAGAGAAATTTATCCAGTTAAAGGGAAGGGTAGTAGTTATAGGCTTTACCTAATTCTTTTTTTTTCTTTATCACACTAACTTTTACTATACTTAGAGTTAAGGAAATTAAACGTGACTTGTAATTTAGAAATTAATGAAATGTTCATTAAACATGGCAAAGTGCTTTTAGTGTTAGCTCTACTATCCCTCTTTCCCATCTTAATTGATCAAAAGTCTATTTATAAAAATAAAATGTAGAATATAAATATTTTTTTCTTTAGGTGATAGGAATAAAAGGTAAATTTATTTTCTTTTCTATATTTTTTCTTCATTTTCTAAATTTTCTGCAGTGAGTATGTTATTTTATTCAAAAAATAAGTTTAAAAAGAGAAGACGAACTAATGTTTAAGGAATATATTTAATAGGATCCCATATTAGTTTTCTACCAGTGCTATAACAAATTACAAGAAATGTAGTTGTTTAAAACAAATTTATCTTGTAGTTTTGAAGGTTATAAGTCTAAGAGGGGTGGGCTGGTCCATATTGCTTTTACAGGTACTAAAAGAGAATGGACTTTCTTGCCTATTCCAGCTTTTATAGGCCACCTGTGTTCCTTGGTTTATAATTGTTTTCTCCATCTTGAAAGCCAGCAGCATAGCATCTCCAACTCCCTTTCCCCCTCTATCTCACACCTCTTCTTCCACTGTATCTTCTATGACTTCTATGACTCTCTTCTGATTCTCTCTTATAAAAACTCTTGTGATTACATTAGACCCATCTGGTAATCTCTCTATCTTAATATCCTTAACTTAGTCACAACTGCAGAGTCCCTTTTGCCAAGGAAGATAACATATTCATTGGTTCCAAGGATCAGAATGTGAATGTTTTTGAGGGGCATTTATTCATCCCACCATAGACCTCTTTTATTGAGCCTCTTTGATTTTTTTCTAAACATTCTTAAACTATATTTCATCTACTACCTCATATATGACATGCACACACATGCACATTCATGCACACACCTACAAAGTACATTTTTATAGGACTATAGCGTATATAAATGTCCTACTAAATATTGTACCAATTAACATTCTTGATCCTTTTCCCTCTGTACTTTAAACACTCTTATTTTTTTCTCTCTGTATCTCATTCTATATAATTTTATTCAATGATCAAAAATGAACTGAGCACCTACATGGCCCCAGACAGTGCCTATGTTTTAAAAATAGAGTGGTGAACAACACAGATGCAGATCCTGCACAGGGAAATTTCATAATACATGAGGAATGAAATAAACCTGCCCACAGGTTTGTTTACAAACCTGTTTATGTATAAACAAAATAATCACAGAATTTTCTAAATGCCAGGAGTAAAATATGTAGGATATAATGAAAAAGTAGCAGAGAGAAAAATGGAAGGGTTGTCACTTAAGACTTTCTAAAATGTAAAATTGATGATGAGACCTGAAATGAAAAAACAAGATAGACTAAAACCAAAACAAGTTAAAGCATTGAAGATAAATTCCATCCTAAAGTCATTTCCTACAATATAGTATCATTTAGTGGCATGAATACTGATTTGAGACTTGGAAGACATAGAAAAGAATAGAGATACTAGAGAATTAGCCCTCAGTTTCCTCATCCTGAATGTTAGGGAGTTAATAATAAAATTAAGTATTCTATACATATTTGATAAATATGTACAAAATTTCATTCTATATAGCTTTAAATGCTCTGTCATTTGGGATACTGAAAGTCAAAGGCATTTGGCACTAATATATTGCTTTATTTTGGCTGTGCATGCATGTTCATGTGTGTGTGTCTGATAAATGTTGAGTCAGTAGAGTGTTTTATTCCAGGAATCATCAAATAGGCCAATTGACTGAAAAATAATTACAAGTTTATTATGGCCATTAAGTCTACATCATTATAATTTCTGAAATGAGGTTTCTGATTCCTTTGTGTTCCTAATAAAAGTGCAGGCAGAGATGTAGTTTATTGCTCTGACTCAGACACACTGAACACAAGTTGTGTTCATCCTTTTGCCACCTCTCAATGCTAGGAAATTTTCTAACACTGCCAACTGCAGTATGCTTTGTATTCTACTCAATACCCAGGAAAACATTATAGATCATACTCATTTGATGATAACAGGACAGTTAAGCCTATTTTTATAATGATTACAAGTAAAAATAAATAACCAGTTTTGCCTGGATGAAATAAAAATCATTCTCCTTTGCAATATGATTCTCAGGAAGAAAATCACAGATGTCTCCCATTTCTAAAGGTCTAATGGCGAATCACTCAGAGGTATATATAGATTTTTTATATACAGCCAGACCAAAGCATGCTATCCAGATTTTGTATGTGTTCAACAAGCTCTCGGTTACTCCACTTAAAGTAATTTTTACAGATGATTACGATGGATATATATCCCCATCTCCCTTAGAACAACATAATCTAACTCTCTCTCTCTCTCTCTCTCTTTTTTTTTTTTAGAGATGGAGATCAGCTGGTGTACCTGCTTATTCACTCATATATTATCTCTGATAGTGTTCTGACACAATAAATGCAGTCATAGAAGCATGTCTAGAAAAGTTATTCCTGACATTTTTTTGTCTTCTTAAAATTCCCAAGTTTATGGTGGTAGTTATCAGGAAAATACAGGAACCTTTCTCTTACAGGTTTCACCAACTTTTCTGATTTTTATGAATTTTAAATTAAGGTCTTAAGCAATGCAAAGAACATAAACATAATTTGGAACCTAACTTTATGAAAGAAAGAAGCAAAATTCATAAGCTTTTAGGAGTTAAAAATGTATCTGTTCCATCAAATGATTTAGGGAAAATAGAAACAAAGAAAAATAATGCAATTTCAAATATTTTCATGGTTTATAATTTTGTTCAAGCAATTAAAAAATCTGCGTAAGAAACAAATGAAAAGTCATATGAAGAGTAAAATACATTATTTGATTTTCAAGACTTTTTACTTGTTTGTTTTTGTTTCTTGTTTGCTTGCTTGGCTTATTTGATATTATAGGAATAAATGTACAAAATCAAAAGCATTTTTTTAAAATGTGTTATATCATCATGGACAAAAATTTATCTTTAACAGTTGATGCTATCCCTCCTTTCTGATTAGTCCTTGCAAAATAGCGGAACCAACAACTTATAAAGTCTACCCGCTAGAAGGTACTGTTTAGAAATAACATCAATATTGAAATATTACTTAAGTGGCATTAAATATAAATAAAGGCAGCATAGCATTCTTGACACTGAAACTTTGTATTATTTAGTGATAAACATGGTGAAGCTAATATAAATAACTCCATAAGAATAGTTGTAGTAAGACATACAATAGTCTGATTCGGAACTCTGAGCTAAAGATAAAGACATTAAGAAGAAAACAATCTTTCCCATGTTCCACCCACTCATAGGCCACACGAATATAAATATTACCTCCTTGTGAGGCTGATATTTCCTTCATCACCTTAAGTATCCATTCATCAATTCACACCAGCCTTGGAAGAGAAAAAAATATGACTCCTTCAGTTGCAATATTAGGCAAATTGAAATATTGGAAGGATGTACAGAGCACTACTTAAGATGGTAAAGGACTCCCTAAAATGTTAGAATGTTGTGTTCTGATATTGGCCTCCTCTTATCTATAATGAAGCTGGTTAATTTTATTATTTTCTCTTTACCTCAGTATCTTTACATCTAATACGAGGAAGTTTGACTAGACATTCTCCAAGACTCCTTCCAGAATCTGTATGAATTCCTAATTTCAGTGCTCTTAACTAAAGTGATTTCCTTCTTCCTTTCACCATGTAGGTCATTTAATATAAATGACTTGGAGCTGCAAAACTCTTCATTGCTTGCCAGCTGAGCTGACCTCCATTTTACACTGCCTGTGTCTATATGGCTGACTGGTTTGACTATTTGCAAGTCAGCTTCCTAACAATTCATCTTACCATGGCAAATTGGAAACAAGTCAGTGGTTAAGATGACTGGATTAACCTGACCATGCAATGGCCATTCCTTATTCTACTTTGGTGCAAAGCTAGTCTTTTGTTGTCTGTTGCAGCTAAGGTTCATTCTTACAGTATTTAGCTCATGAATTTAACATTCTTAGACTTATTTCTGAGAACATTACAGAAAGGCTTCCCAGCCATTTTATCACATGCAGGAGAGCCCAAAGATGGAGCAGAGAGTGGCATCACCAAAGTCCAAGAGATGGTCCATTCTGGGGGAGGACCACCTTAATATCATTCCACTCAGACAGAAGCAGATGCAAATCTCCTCACCCTGAAGAGTTAACGCCACAGAGGAAATATGAAGAAGATGAGTTCTATACCTTAAAGGAATCATGAAAAATGAGTAAAAAATGAAATTAGATCTGACAAAGGTCAGTGTCAAGAAACAATTCATGTTTATTCTAACACTGTGATAAATTTTTATGAAGCTATAAAGCTTTAAATGTTCTTTTGAAACAAGTTACCCCTGCTAATGGAAATGGCTTTTCTTATGACATCAATAAAGTCTGACAATTGACCCATTCTGAGTACTACTAATCTGTAGACTATATTTTGAGAAACACTGTCACAAATAAATTTGACTTTTGGAACTGAAATAACCACCATGAAATTGCATGTTGCCTGAAAAATCATATACCACTTTTTAGAACTCACTATTATGTTCCCTCTCTATGTCATCTTGTTGAATTTACTCCTTCCCTACCACAGGATGTAGCAGCCTTAAATGTTGATATTTAACTTTCTCTACCTTATTCGTTGGCTACATTTTACATGCATTAGTGTGTTTGACTCTCACAACAACCCTACTCTCAAGAAAACTGAATAACATATCAAGATTACACAGCTGTCAAGGGATGGCCCTGGAACTCTGATTCCAAGCGAGGTACCTTTTCCACTGCACACAGAAGTACAACTCAAACATCTCACAGAGTTGCTTTGGGCAATCAGACTTAATGTTATGTTTGGAACACAGGTGTCAGGAGTGCAAGAATATGGGGCACAGAAGACACTCAGAGGTAAGAACTACAACTCCAAGTGGTAGCTAAGTTAAATGAGATGCACCAGGAACAGAGTTTCTTTTTAAGTTTTTTTGACTCTGACATGAATATTTTCACCAACCCTTTAAGTTATTTTCATTCTTTATGGAGCATCTAGTTTTAGATAATTATGGAATTTCTTTCCCCCCTCTAAATTCCTTTACTCCCAAATCATAACTGAGGAACTCTGCCACCTACCTACCTTGTTAGTAAAAAACTAACATATTTGTGGACTTAGATTTATTATTTAATCAAAACCAGCTATCACTTTTTTTCTTTGTTGTATGACCCATGGCACATGGAATTCCCAGGCCAGGCATCAAATTTGGCCACAGTTGCAAGCTAAGCCACAGCTGTGGCAGTGCCAGACCCTTAACTGTGCTGGGCCAGGGATTGAACTTGTGTCCCAGCACTCTCAAATCTTGTGTCCCAGCGCTGCCAGTCTTTCTGTGCCACAGATGGAATTCCCAGCTATCACTTTTTACAATTAAAATTAAAAACTTTGTTTTCTATAGCCAGTGTGTGAATGAGCATCAATGAAACAAACAGTATTTGGGCTAGAACCCTCTTTCTGAAACAAGCTACTTAAAACTAATGTATGTATGTAGCCTATGTTAGGCCACTGAAAGTTATGTTGTGTAACTTGGTTATGGCTTTAAATATGTTGCTTGAATCCCTAGCATCATTCACTTCAAAGAAATAGGATGACAGGCAAATGGAGCAACCCAAAATAAATTGCTATACGCATTCAGTGAAGCTCACATTTATAAAAGAAGAAGAAAAGAAAAAGAAAACAAAACAAAAATATCTATTCTTACCAAGTGAAAATAAATTATAAATGGATATGTTATTCTTTACTCAGTAAGGATAAATATAATTTAAAATACAGCCAAGATTTTCATTGAACATATTGAAAAAGGAAATCAAACTTTGATGATGGACTATTTACTCACATGACTTCTCTTTGGATTTTGAGAGATGGATTTGTGTTTTTCATTTCTAGGTATCAGTAATAAAACTAACAGGTATGCATAGCCCCAACAGATGTGCAGTAGGATGTGGGTTGCACAAGGTCATACCTCAAATACTTTAGACCACTGGGGAATTCACTATGCTTCATGCATCATTTGTTTCTCTGGTTTAGGTAGATTTTTTTTTATCAAGAATCTCAACGCTGTTATTATGATGTGACAAATTGTTGCTGTTAGAATATTTTCCCCCTTAATTCACATATGTAGCTTTTTCCAAGAGTGGCCATACATCATAGAAAGGCCTCATTGAGACATTCAAATGTGTCAAATATTGCTTTTTTTAATTCATGAGGCAAATATCTTGAATGGCTGCTTTGGGAAATGACCTGACTATTTTGGCACTGTAAAAATACAGCCTTAGTATTACAAGGATTTACAGCAAATCCTAGAGAATGGACTTGTCAACTGACAAAGACATTTATATGTCTATCTCTGAAGCTCAGGAGAGTTCGATTTGGTGGAAAGTTAAAGAAAACTAGATTTTATACTTTGATACCTAGAATTTAGAGTTCCACAGAAATGTACCAGGAATTTTATTTAAATAGCAATTAATATATATTTGAAAAATTTTTTAATGTTAGCAATAACATACTCTCATAATTCCTGTTTTGTTCTCATGAAAATTTTATTCCTTTAGCTATCACCTATTTTACTCCAACCCTTTCTCCTTTCCTAGAAGAAGAGTTTCCAAAACTTTAAGCTCTTAATAAAGAGCAAAGTCTTCTAAGGCTAAGTTTTGTAGTGTTAGGGTTTGTAGTGAGCAACACTTGGGTGCATACACATACAATTGTGAGTGGAGGGATGTGCGGTGGGAGGAGGCAGCATTAAACTTCACCCACTATTGTTACCTTTACCTCTGTCCTGGCTTGTTCTTTCTCATTTTGGAAGAAAAAAGTAATTTTGCGTGTCCATAGCCCATGAATAAGAAAACATTTCCATGTTTCTTAAAGTTTAGATCCATATGCTGGTATGGTAGGAGGTGTTGAAGAAGTTGGCTTGGAAAAGAAGCTATATCCCCACAATAAGGACGAGTGAATATGAATAGGAGTTTTCTGAAAAAGTAAGCTTCTCACTATCTCAGCTCACTAATCTTTCTGGAGATACTGTATTGAGGGTTAAATATAGTGAAATAAGAATGGTCTTCAAACCAGTGAATGGTATGACTTGTTCAGAATCATGAAAACACAATCCTGGGATTTCTCACTCATCATTTAATGATCCATCAATTCAGAAAAAACCTCACACATCTTTGTGTGTATGTGTGTGTGCTAAGTTCTGCGTTACATGTTGAGAACACATAAACTTTTAAGTCGGGAGGAACTCAAAGAAAAACAGTCAAAAAAAGCTCAAAAAAGAACTTAGTGTTATCCAGTTGGCCAGCAGTGAGGGGCAAGAAGTCCAGTTTTAGTCACAGAGAGAACTAGATACAAAAGCAAGGATTCAGAAAACAAGATGACATGATTGTAGCACATGCAATTAGAAGATGGCTAGAGAGAGAGGAATATTGTTGGGGGTTCAGGTAGAAGAGAAGCGAAAAATAAGATGAGAGGCAGAGGAATCAGGACTCAGGGTTAGGTGTTAGACCTTAACCTGTAGAAAGGAAGAGGATTTAAGGTCCTAAAGTATTTTATTAAAGGGTATGTCAGGGTCTGTTTGTAAAATACATTACTATAATTACTGTTTTATTTTACACATGTGGAATCTGAGGTTCAGAATTATGGCAACTTGCCAATAATAACATGTTTACTAAGAAGAAAATTTACTCAAACCCAAGATTTTTACTCTTATAGTCTGACTCCAAACTCAGTGATCTTTCTTCTAAGACAAATCCTTTACAAAACCGCACAATGGCACTCTGCTTTGAATACCCACAAATGCTCACAGATGCCTCTGAAAACCATAACAATCAAAAAGGGAAACAAAACCCATAGACAGAGTTTTAAAGTGTCATTTAATTTGGATAACTTGGTTGAAAATATGTCCCGCCTTCATCTGGCTAACATGTGCAGAGACAGAAGCCTCTCACTTTGGCCCATTCGAGCACTTTCAGTGAAGAGCTTATGTGCCTGCCTGACCTACTTAGGGCCTGTGATGGAACCATACAATATTGCACTGAAGGTAACACATGAGATCTCAGTGCCAAAATTGGAGCCAGGAGGAGGTCTGTTCTCAGAAATTTTCCAACCAAATAAAGCAAATCCAACTGTTTTAAGTTCAACTATTAAAAAAATAATAATCCAAAACAGGAGGATGAGGAAGAAAATGACAATCTTACTATATTTTGCCTAGATATTTCAAGTTTAGTTGTTTTTGTTTTTCCCATATCATGTTTCAGTGGCCAAAGAAACAAAGACACCTTCACTGGATGACTGCTCATCAATGTTCTCCTGGGAAAATCGAAAAGAAAATAACTCTCAACTTTCTACTTGTCTTCTTTCTCCAGTATATTTCAATATCAGTGTCATGGTGATTGACTCTTAGATGCCATCTGCTTTTGTGCAGTTGACCATTTATGTTATTATGGTACGACTGACCTTGAACATCCTGGGGGCCAAGGGTAAAAATTTTGTGTATAACTTATAATCATCCTCCCTATATATACAGTTCCTCCACATCCAATAATCTATGGATCATGTGCTGTAGTATTTCTTATAGCAAAAAAAAAAAAAAAAAAAAAAAAAAAACAACTGCATATGTGTGGATCTCTATAGAGTTCAAGCTCATGTTGTTCAAGGGTCAGCTGTTTACTTCCTCCTTGACTGGTCTTAGGTTTTCTACATACAGCCTGACTATATAAGAGAAAGGAGTGGATGATCCAGAGTTGTGTTTCTATTTCCTCTAGTTCTGTGGATAAAACTGAATGTCCCTGAGTTGTCCAGGCTACAAGAGATTGCCCTTCCTTTAACATCTTGTTACTATCATTAAATCACGGGCACTGATTTGTTGTAGACATCTCTATCCTCAGGTGGTAAGGAATAGGAGTCCTATGGGGTACACTAGACATTCATGGTGGTCCTCTGTCTCTGGTCTCTATATGCCCTCCTTCGTTGTTCCACACTTGCCTTCCTGCTGCACATCAGTCTGGCTCTTCATCTCCCATCTCACTCCAAGCATGATTGCATAATCCTTCCTTTATTCCACTAAGAAGAGTAAACACTAGGCTGAGAGTTTGGCAAAACCTCCAAAACACTTAGGAAAGTGGTAAGGAAAAAGTAACAAACTGGGTCAATAAATATTTTTTCCAGAGTTCCATGAGCATAGTTATCTCTGCCCAAGTCTTCCCTCTGGTTTTCTCCTCCAATAGCTGCTCTTTTGTCATCACAATATTTGATATTCTATGCATGTGTTTTTGGTGATGTGTGTTAGGAGGTGATTTATCTTCAACATATGGAAGTTATGTTTAATCACGTTCCTCTTGACTCAGAGAAAATGTTTCCAAACCTCTTTCAGACCCAACAAGAAAGAAAATCCCCTTTTCCTATTCTGTTTTGTTCAAACTTCTTCAAGATTATCCTACTCTTGATCCCACTGAGATGTCACTCTACTATAGGGATTAAAGCTGTTTATGTAATTTTAAAATACATATTAGTGTCTATTTTTCTAGACCATCTTAATTCCAGACAATGGATGCAAAACCAAAAGGCCCATAAGAATAAATTTTTCCAAATAAACCAAAAGGTGAATAGAAAAACATACTTGAAGTAAACCTTTCAGTAACATCTTGTGCCCGAGACATTTCTTTGTTCACAACTTATTTCCAGGAACATACCATCTTCATTCATATTATTTGAATTATTACCTCTTCAGCCCATTTTCTGGACTGATGCTTCAATTTATCTATAGTGTTAATTGAGTAGATAACATTCAATTGCCAGGTTTACTATAATGATATAATTACTAGGTAGATAGCATTATTTAGTGCATTAGTCTCCTCAAGGATATTCCAATAATTAGAGTATATAATATATTCCAGGCTTTTTTCACAAAGGACCTGCTGAATAATTTTAGGGCATTATTCGACAAGAAATGAAGAAATATGAATAAGTCAATAAGTATCAAGACATCCCTAATCATTGGCATTGTCACAAAGATTAATGGAATATTATCTTGGTCTTCTTAACTAGTAAGGAAGGTAGCCAAGGGGAACACAAATACCAATAAAGATGAAAACAAAACTCAGTGAAAATTCCAAAGAGAGTATGAATGAACTTAAAAATTAATAAGGAGAGTAAGATCAATATGGTGGAAGAGAAAGACGCGGCATCCACCTTCCCCCACAAACACATAAAAAAAACCTACATGTAGAATCATTTGCACGGAACACCTACTGAACACTGGCAGAAGACCTTAAACCTCCAAAAACGGCAAAAAAAAACCTTCACATAATTGGGTAGAAAACAAGAAAAAAAAGAGAGAGGAGAAAAAAAAGGCCTAGCACCCCTGATAGGGAGCTGTGAAAGAGGAAAGAAGCCACTCCTGGGTAGCCACATAACGGATGGGGAGATCAGCCCAGATGGGGGAACCTCAAAACCACAGAGAAAAAGCACAACAGCCAGACTGAGTCTGGCAAAGCAGAGAGAGAGAGCGCAAAAAAAAAAAAAAAAAAAAAGAAATTGGCACCACCACCTGCAGACATCACATCCTGGGACACTCACGCAGGGTCTTATCCTTGAGATGCAACTCCAGACCTTAGTTCTGGGGAGAGGACTAAGGTTGACTGTGTGGAGATAGCCTGAGGGCCTAGGGAGTGGTGCTCAATGGGTTGGGAAGTGGAGCACCACACCTCATAGAACCTGGGAAAAGTCCTGAGCCTGCAGAAGAAGCAAGGCACCATTTTTGTGGAGGGCAAGAGCAGGAGGGGCTTACAGACATAGGAACACCTTTCTTAGCACACAGACAGGCTCTTGGGTGGTGGGGCACTTCTTATTCAGGTTACTGGTGGCAGGACAACTTTTGTGTGGGCTATGGGTGGTGAAGTGACTCTGGTACTGGCCTCAGATGGCTGAGGAAATTTTCATGGGCAGGTGGCAGGAGAAAACCACCACAGCCATCTCAGACTCCAGCCATCTCAACCACCACTTAAGATCCATGAAAAGGCAGCACTCATGGCCACAGTCATCTCAAGGATAGCCACAGAGGAAGGCACTGCAATTTAGCACAACCCATTGTTCTTTCACTGCACTGGTAAGGCACATGCCCTGCTGTTGCCACTGCCAAATTAACTGAATGTCACCTACACCTGCCTGAGGGTCATGACCACTTCCAAGGGCCCTGCAACCAGGAGCAGCCTCAACCACCTCTCCATGGGTCCTCAACACTGTCAAGGGCCCAGTAACCAGGCATTGCCTACCAGCCCTGTCCATTGTCTGCATCTCCCTGGAAGCTTGTGCAGGCTGTACGCCAGCATAGGGATAATAGCCTGCACATACTGGGGAAAGAGACAGCAAACATCAAATCAAAAGGAGCCCTCATGGAAAAAAAAAAAAAAAAAAAAAAAAAAGTAAGCCCTCACATAATACCCAGGTGTGCTCACACATATAAATAGCCTTCCAAGACTATGGTAGGTGTTTTTGTTTGTTTGTTTGTGTCCCTAAATTAACAGAATAAGAAAAAAAAAAAGCAAATAAGGAAGCTCAGAAACCATTCCCAGTTAAAAGAACAGGAAAATTCCCCTGAAGGATAAAACAATGAAACAGACCTCTGCACTCTATAACAGACACCAAGTTCAAAAAGGAAATAGTGAAAATACTGAAGCAATTAAGAGCAAATATGAAAGAATTAAAAGTGGATATTAACAGAGTGCAGATTACTTTAGAAAGGAACTAGAAAATAAAAGGAGGAGCCAAGAGAAATTAGAAAATTAATTTGCAGAGATGTAAGTTGAGTTAAAGTCATTGAGGAACAGAAAGAATAATGCGAAGGAATGAAGTAGTGACTTGGAAGGAAGAGTAATGGAAATCACACAATCAGGACAGCAGACAGGAAACCAAATGTAAAAACATAAAATCAATTAAGAGATCAATTGGGATAATATAAATGGGTCAATCTACACATAATAGGGATTCAAAAGAAGAAAAATCAAAGAAAATTGAAAATATATTTGAAGAAATTATGGCTGAAAAATTTTCCAAATCTCAAGGAAATATCAAGATACAGGAAGGAAGAAGGACCACAAACAAATTGAAACAAAACAGGCTCACACCAAGACATATTATAATAAAAATGGCAAACGTTAATGTTAACAAGAGGATTCTAGAGCCAGCAAGAAAAAAAAAAAGAGAGAGAGAGAGAATTAATAATAAGGGAACCCTCATAAAGCTATCAGCTGATTTCTCTGCAGAAAAAGTACAGGCCAGAAGAGAGTGGAAAGATATATTCAAAGTTCTATGAGGGAAAAATTTGCAGCCTAAATACTCTACCCATAGAATTTCTTCAACAAACAAAAACCTAAAGAATACAGAAACACTAAACCCATTCTAAAAGATATACTGAAAGTTCTCCTCTAAATTGGAAAAAAAGTCAGAAGATATACGAAGGAAGAAATAAAAAATGGAAAGTAATTACTTAAATAAGCCAGTATAGAGTTCTAAAACAAACAAATAAAAAATAGCAAACCTATTTACAAAAGCGATGCTGAACACAAGGAACAGCAAAAGCATAAATATGAAGATGTTTAAAAAAAGACCTCAAAATCATAAACTGTGGGTAAGAAAGTAGGAAAATCTAGACTACATTTTAAGAATGCTTTTGAACCTATATGATTATCAGGCTAAAGCATGCAGATATAGGAAGGTGTTAAATACTTGAAAAAAACAGTGTAACCACAAATCAAAACCAAAGAATAGATACACAAAAACTAAAACATAGAGGATACAAGTATAAAATAAAAGGAAATCATCCAGCCAAAAAAAGAAAGAAACAAAGGAGAAACAGAATAACTGCAAAATGAAGTTTAAAATGGCAATAAATACATATTTATCAATAATTGCCTGAAATGTCATTGGACCAGATGCTCTAATCAAAAAATAGATTACACATGCAAATTGTAAGTGAGGGAATGGAAAGAGATATTTCATATAAATGGAAAAGACAGGAAAGCAGGAGTTGCAATATTCATATCAAACAAAATAGACGTTAAAACAGAGGCCATAAAGACAAGAAAAGACACTATTTAATGATAAAATGATCAATTCAAGAAAAGGATATTACATTCATCAATATATGTGTGTCCCTCACAGAGGAGTACCCAAATACATGCAACAAATACTAGTAGAAGTAAAAGAAGAAATTGAGGGGAAAATAATAGTAGTAGATTTTAATACCTCAGTCACATCCATAGACAGACACTCTGGACAGAAAATCAATAAGGCAACAGGGATCCTAAATGACACATTAGAAAAGTTAGACTTAATTGATATTTTCAGGACATTACATCCAAAATAATCAGAATATATATTCCTTTCAAGTGCACATGGAATATTCTCAGGGATTGACCACATACCGGGGCAAAAAAACTAAACTTTTCTGTATAGCAGAAGTTGACAGAACATTGCAAATCAACTATAATAAAATTAAATATTAAAAATAATTAAAACTGAATTAAAAATTAAATAAATATGATTTAAAAACCATAATGCTGCAAGACCATTAGGGTGAGTTTCAGACTGAGACATAAGTGGCTGTCCCAGTACCATGTTTATTTGTCTTGCAGAAAGGATTCAGAATGGGGAGCCCAGAGTTTCAGGGCTCTGTGAAACTCAGACACAGCCTCTCAGGCCACCATTGCTGAGGGATGGGAACCAACATGGAAGACCATATCAGCACAGAGAAGCTGAAGTGCCTGGGCTCCATCCACTGAAATACAGCTCCAGCCACCTGGCAGCCACTCTAGTTGTCAACCTTGCTCCCATCCTTGGGTTGGCAGTGCATTAATGGCAGTCAGCAACCCCTGCACCAGATGTGGTCTGCTTCAGGAAGGGCTAGCTTCAGACCACCCTCCTCATGTTCATGTAGCAATAATGTTGACCATGGGTCAAAATCTCCTCCAATTCTGAGACTAAAGGAATGTTTACCTCTACATGTCACTGTCTCTTTTCTTAAATGTACAGATATCTTTGAGGAGAAAATATTCAGGAATGTCTCCCTGGTAAAGAAATGTATATGAAATTCAAGAGTTTCACTTCAGATGCATCCTCCTCAGAGTCAAGTAAAATTAAATCTTCACTAAAAAATATACATATGGCATGGTTCCATTTTTATAAAAAAAAAGAACGAGTAAGTAAACACTGATGGTGATATATGTTATACTGATGAATGAATATTAAAAATGATCAACATTTGGACATGTATTGTTGAAAGACATATACATAAGTAAGTAGGGTTGAAGGAGAGAAATTTTTTAGGTGAGGAGGACAGATTAAGCATATATTTATTAATTTTTACATTAAAGTTTTGATACATGAGCTATGATAGACATATCAACTTTTCTGCTCTTGCAAATTTGCAGAGGCATTTCCTAGTTTTTCTTCCAACAGGTACATACCACTTCTCAGGATGGCTTTTTCCAGAAGGCAGAGAGCCATTTTATTTCATTGTCAAAAACACAGCCTTTTCTTTTAAGAGGAAGTAGGATACATTTGAGAAACAAATGCTGTGTTCACTCCAAAAAAAAAAAAAAAAAGTTGTGCCTGTGTCATAGTGCCTGGAATTAACACTCTGAAAATAAGGATATATTTTATAAAATATATGCTTATACTGTAACAACAATAGCAAACAAATAAGTAATCATCCCAGTGTTAGCTAATACTCACCAGATATGGCTAGTATGTGTCTGATGACCTCATTATTTTTCTCCAGGGTGGGAAGTAGCACAAACAGATGTTTTGGGCCATGTGAATGGGCAAAGATGAATATCCATGATGCAGTTGTGTAGACAGCTGTCTAAACCAATTAAAATATAGATCTATCCATTTGCCTTGGTAACTTAAAACACTCTGGAATTATCACAATTCATTCTCTAGCCCAAATATATTTCCTGTATAATAATACAACTTGGCACTGCAATTTTTCAAAGCTCACTGCAAATATAGCCTCAATTTTAGAGTCTTTAAGGAAGATAAGTAGAAATGTCTAGCTTTGCATATATACAAATTAATTGTAGCATTATCCTCTATTGATTCATTAAATCTCTGAACATTTTAGGATGTGATGAGTCATGAAAACTGAGGAGATGAAAAACAAATAATTCATCCTAGACCATGCATTCTGTGTCAGAGACGAAATTAGGCAGATTCTAATTTTTGGTATATAATATATCTTTTGGTGACTCTACAATCAAAATTTTAAATATTTACATGAGATGCACTAAGGCAAAATGGCCCAGCTGTCCAATGATAATGGACAAACTGTTATTCATGTGATAGAATTTTAGTCAGAAAAGAAAGTGAACAATTTACCATTTCCATCAGACTTCAGATGAGATCACTGAGAAGCAAGCATGAAAATACACCTACCATGTTGCACTGAGGTATGTTTGCATTGACAGCCCAGAATCCATCCCTTTATCTTATACGTTCACCACATTCAATGTGGGAACTCAGATCGATCTTTGCAATAATAACCCTAGAGAACTGCGCTCTGTAGGATTAGTTTACAAAACATATTTGCTGTTTTGCTTCTGTCAAAGTAAACCTTTTTTTTAAATTTTCTGAAAGCAGTTTTTTTTAAATGATGTATCCAATTACAATTGTTTTACTAATCTGAATAGTTTCTAAATAATTTGGTACTCTGTATGTATACGATAAATCAACTGGTAGCAATAATAACTTGGTTTCATCTTTTCTAAATAAAAAAATAAAAATGAATATACAGTAGCCTATATTTGGAAAATTATCACTGAAAATAATTTAAATAAAAGAAAACAAATAAAGAAACTGAACTTTCCAAAACAAAATAAAACAAAACATCTGGTTATGAAGCAGATATTCTTATAAATTGAAATTTACAAAACAAAGTAATTTTAGACAAAAAAATAAAATAACAAAACCTCAACAACTGAGTACATATTTACTTATAAAACAGGGAAAATTTCCATTAAGAAACTCAGGGATAAACATAAAGTGATAGTAATGTGAGTGCAATAATCAAAGCGAAGAAGCCAGCCACATTTTTTATTATAAGTAATATGGGATGTTCAAATAAACAAAAATTTAAGTTTATCTCATTGTTAGTATACAGAAATGAGACTGAATTCTGAATGTGAATCATATATCCTGCTACTTTGCTGAATTTGTTGATCAGTTCAAGTAGCTTTTGGATTGAGTTCTTAGGGTTTTCTATATATAGTATCATGTCATCTGCATACAGTGACAGTTTTATCTCTTCTCTTCCTATATGGATGCCTTTTATTTCTTTTGTTTTTCTGATTGTGTGGCTAGGACTTCCAATACTATGTTGAATAACAGTGGTACGAGTGGGAATGCTTGTCTTGTTCCAGATTTTAGTGGAAAGTCTTTCAGATTTTCTCCAGTTAGTATTATATTTGCTGTGTGTTTGTCATTAATGGCTGTTATTATATTAAGTTACATTCCCTCTGTACCCACTTTGGTAAGTGTTTGATCATGAGTGGATGTTGTACTTTGTCAAATGCGTTGTCTGAATCTATTGAGATGATCATGTGGTTTTTCACTTTGCTTTTGTTAATGTGGTGTATAACATTGATTGATTTGTGTGTGTTGAACCATCTTGTGAAACTGGGATGAATCCCACCTGGTCATGGTGTATGATCTTTTTTAAATGTTGGATTCAGTTGGCTAAAATTTTGTTGAGAATTTTTGTGTCCATATTCATCAAAGATATTGGCCTATAGTTTTCTTTTTTGGTGGTATCTTTGTCTGGTGGTGATTTTCTCATGATGGTGGCATCATAGAATGTCTTTGGAAGTGTTCCATCTTCTTCCCCATTTTGAAAAATTTTAAGGAGGATGGGTATAAGTGCCTCTTTGTATTTTTGGCAGAACTGAACTGTGCAGTCATCTGGTCCTGGACTTTTATTTTTATGGAGTGTTTTTTATGATATATGCAGTTTCACTTCTAGTTATCTGTCTGTTCAGCTGATCTATTTCTTCCTGATTCAGGTGTGGCAGGTGGTAAGTCTCTAGAAAGTTGTCCATATCATCTAGGTTGTCAAATTTGTTGGCATACATTTGTTCATAGTATTCTCTCATTTTTTTTGTATTTGTGTAGTATCTGTTGTGACTTCTCCTTTTTCATTTCTTATTTTGTTTATTTGGGTTTTTTCTCTCCTCTTCTTGGTGGGTCTAAACAGAGGTTTGTCAATTTTGTTTACCTTTTCAAAGAACCAGCACTTGGATTTATTGACATTTTTCACAGAAATAGAACAAACAATCCAAAAATTATATGGAATCACAAAAGACCCAGAATTTCCAAAGCAATTCTGAGGAACACAAACTAATCAGGAGGCATAACTCTCCCAGACTTCAGGCGCTATTACAAAGCCACAGTAATCAAGACAGTGTGGTACTGGTACCAAAACAGACATAGAGACCAATGGAAGAGAATAGAGAACCCAAAAATGAACGAAGACACCTATTGTCAATTAATCTTTGAAAAAGGAGGCAAGAATATAAAATGGGAAAAAGACAGTCTTTTCAGGGAGTTGTACTGGGAAAACAAGACAGCTGCATACAAATCAATGAAACTAGAACATACCCTAACACCATGCATTAAAATAAACACAAAATGGCCTTAAGACTTAAAGACAAGACACCATCAAACTCCTGGAAGAGAACATAGGCAAAACATTCTCTGACATCAACCTTACAAATGTTTTCTCAGGTCAGGCTCCCAAAGCAACAGAAATAAGAGCAAAAATATACCAATGGGACTTAATCAAACTGACAAGCTTTTGCACAGCAAAGGAAACCACAAAGAAAACAAAAAGACAACATAAAGAATGGGAGAAAATAATATCAAATGATGCAACATACAAGGGCTTAATCTCTAGAATATATAAACAGCTATACAACTCAACATCAAAAAAGACAATAATCTAATTGAAAAATGGGCAAATGACAAGAATGGTCATTTTTCCAAGAAAGATGTACAGATGGCCAAAAGCACATGAAAAAATTCTCAACATCCCTGATTATTAGAGAAATGCAAATCAAAACTACCATGAGATACCACCTCACACCAGTCAGAATGGCCATCATTAATAAGTCCACAGATAACAAATGCTGCAGGGGGTGTGGAGAAAAGGGAACCCTTCTGCATTCTTGGTGGGAATGTAAGCTGGTACAACCACTATGGAGAAGAGTATGGAGGTACCTTAGAAATCTGTACATAGTACTACCATATGACCCAGCAGTCCAACTCTTGGGCATATATCTGGACAAAACTTTCCTTTAAAAAGACACATGCACCTGCATGTGCATTGCGGCACTATTCACAATAGCCAAGACATGGAAACAACCCAAATGTCCATCATCAAATAATTGGATTAGGAAGACAGTATATATTCACAATGGAATATTACTCAGCCATAAAAAAGAATGAAATAATGCAATTTGCAGCAACATGGATGGAACTAGAGACTCTCATCCTGAGTGAAGTAAGTCAGAAAGAGAAAGACAAATACCATATGATATCACTTATATCTGGAATCTAATATATGGCACATATGAACTTTTCCACAAAAAAGAAAATCTTGGACTTGATGAATAGATTTGTGTTTGCCAAGGGGGAGGGAGTGGGATGGATGGGGAGCTTGGTGTTAATAGATGCAAACTATGGCCTTTGGAATGGATTAGCAATGAGATCCTGCTGTGTAGCACTGGGAACTATGTCTATTTACATATGATGGAGCATGATAATGTGAGAAAATAGAATGTGTACATGTATGTGTAACTGGGTCACCATGCTGTACCATTGAAAAAATTACTTTGGGGATATAAAAATAAAAAAAAATAATAAAAAAATTTTAAAAAAGTTAATCTCCTTTGCACAGCAAATATTTTTCAAAGTATGTAAGTCACTTTCTATTATGCAAACTTAATTGTGTCTTTTTTTTAGATTCCTCATGTAAGTGATAGAATATGATGTTTGTGTTTCACTAACTTCACTAAGCATGGTAATTTCTAAGTCCATCCATGTTGCTGAAAATGACATTATTTCTCTCATTTTAATGGCTAATATTCCATTTTGTATATGTTCAACACCTTCTTTAACCTTCTTCTTCTGTGGATAGACATTTAGGTTGTTTCCATATCCTGGCTATTGTATATAGTGCTGCAATGAACATTGGAGTGGGATTGTTGGATCAAATGGTAATTCTATTTTTAGTTCTCTGAGGAATCTCCACACTGTTTTCCACAGTGGTTGCACCAATTTACAATCTCACCAAGAGCATAAGAGGGTTTTCTCAGCACCCTCTCCAGCATTTACTGTTTGTAGACTTTTTGATGATGGCCATCTGGCTGGTGTAATGTCATAACACATTGCAGTTTTGACTTGTATTTTTGTAATAATTAGTGATGTTGAACATCTTCTTAATGTGTTTATTGGTCATCTGTATGTCTTCTTTGCAGAACTGTCTCTTTAGATCTTCTGCCAATTTTTTGATGGAGTTTTTTTTTCTTTTTTTTTTTGGTATTGAGCTGGAAGAGGCATTTATAAATCTTGTAGATTAATCCCTTGTCAGTTGCTTCATTTACAAATATTTTCTCACATTCTATGGGTTGTCTTTGTTTGTTTGTTTATGGTTTCCCTTGCTGTGCAGAAACTTTTAAGTTTAATTAGGTCCCATGTGCTTATTTTTGTTTTTATTTTCATTACTTTTGGAGGTGGATCTGAGAAGATATTGCTGGAGTTGCTGGAGTGTTGCTCCAACTACAGAGTTGGAAGAGTCATACTCCTTGACTTAAGACTCTACTACAAAGATACAGGCATCAAAACCATATGGTAATGGCACAAAAACAGAAATATAGATCAGTGTTACAGGATAGAAAGCCCAGATGTAAATCCACATACCATATGATCAGTTAACCTATGACAAAGGGGTTAAGAATATATAATGGAGAAGAGACAGTCTATCTAATAAGTGGTGCTTGAAAAACAGGACAGCTACATGTAAAATGATAAATTAGAACTTTCTCTTACACCATATTATTTACAAAATAAACTTAAAATGGATTAAAGACCTAAACTACATAGTTCTTGGATGGAAACGTAGGAAGAACACTCTGATTTAAATCACAGCAATATATTTTGGATCCACCTCCTAAATGCAATGATAATAAAAACAAACATAAACAAATGGGACCTAATTGAACTTAAAACACATTTGAACAGCAAAGGAAACCAAGAACAGAATGAAAAGACAACCCACAGAATGGGAGAAAATCTTTGCTAATGAAATAATAAACAAGGGATTAATCTTCAAAATATACAAACAGCTCATATATATATATAGATATTCTGACCATTTTGATTGATTATAAACAATCAAAATGATCAGAAGATCTAAATAGACATCTTCCCAAAGAAGACACGGATGGCCAATAAGCATGTGAAAATATACTCAATATCACTAATTATTGGAGAAATGAAAGTCAAAACAACAATGAGGTATCACCTCACAGCATTCAGAATGGCCATGATCAAAAGTCTATAAGCAATAAATGCTGGATAGACTGTATAGAAAAGGAAACCTTCCTACATTGTTGGTGGGTATGTAAATTGGTACAACTATGATGGAGAAGAGTATGGATGATTGTTAAAAAATCAAATATTAGAACTAACATAATTCCCAGAAATCCCACTCCTGGGCATATTTCTGGAAAAAACTACAATTCAAAAAGATACATGCATCTCATTGTTCATTGCAGCACTATTTACAAGCGGCAAAACATAGAGGCCACCTAAATGTCCGTCAACAGAGGAATGAATTAAGAAGATATAGTATTACAATGGAGAATTATTCAGCCATAAAAAGAATGAAATAATTCCATTACAGCAATGTGGATGGACCTAGAGATTATCATACTAAGTGAAGTAAGTCAGAAAGAGAAAGAAAAATATCACTTGATATCACTTAAATGTGGAATCTAATAAAAAACAAAATAAAAGTAGTTATTTACAAAACAGAAACAGACTCAAAGATTTCAAATCAAATTTTGGTTACTAAAGGGGAAACACGGAGGGAAAGGGATAAATTGAAGAGTTGAGATTAACATATAAACACTACTATATGTAAAATAGATAAGTGACAAGGACCTACTGTAAAACACAGGGAACTCTACTCAGTATTCTCTAATAATCTATATAGAAAAAGAATCTGAGAAAGAATGAATATATGTGTATATATAGATCCACTTTGCTGTTTACCTGTAACTAACACTTTATGTCAATTATACTCCAAAAAAATTATAAGTAAACAGAAACTTCAAGATATTAAGATCATCCTAACTGCTAAAAATGCAGACAAGGAAGATATACTGCCAGATTAGGAGCAAGATGGTGGGCCTGCAAGATGGCAGTGTGAAATTTGTGGAGTCTGTCTTGACTGAAATTGGTGTAGCTCCTTCTGACACATCAGGGGCATCGTATGCAGTCTGGAATAAATCTCTTCATGTGGTCTCAGTTCATGCCTTCAGAATATTCCCGGTAACCCTCAAATGTGGGCCCAACATTGCAGAATCTCAGTGGTATCAACAAATATTGTCTGTTAAGACAAATGTGAGGCCAAATACATACTCACAATCCATTCTGAATTATTCACTTCTCTATTTCCAGTATGAATGTTAATTGATCATTTCCTTGCTCATCTTTTCAAGCAAAGACAATCAATTTTCTTCTCCAATTGTTATTTTCTTCTAGAATATGAAATAATTTCAGTAGAAGTCTGCGATAGACTGAATTATAGCCCCTAGTGATATCCTCCCCACCAAAGATATTCTAATTCCTTGAAATAAATTCCTTGAATTAAATGTTATATTTAAAAGGTATAAATGTCACTTATACACCAAAAGTGACTATGTAGACAGATTAAATTAAGGGTTTGAGGTAGAGAGATTATTATGGACTATCCAGGTAGGCCAAAAAGTGTAACCACAACTATTTTAGGAAGAAGAAAATGTTTAACACTGAAGAAGAAGGCAATGTAACCACTGAAACCAAATACTATGCTGCTGGCCTTGTAAACAGAAAGGAGCCATGAGTCAAGCAGTGCTGGTAATGCAATTCTACATGCTGAAAAAGGGAAAGAAAAAGCTCTTCCCTACATCCTTCCAAAGGAGTACAACTTTGTTGGCACATTGACTTTGCACAGTGTAACTAATTTAGGGATAATGATTTTTAAACAGTAAGAGGATAAGTGTGTGCTATTTTAAGTCACTGCTTTTTATGATAATTTGTCACAACAGAAGTGCAAAACTATACCAAATATATATACCAAATTTAGGAACTTTGATCTTTAAGGGAACAAAAAATTACATCTAATATCAGAAAATTAGATGATGCTTTGGATGGCTGATAGTCTGCGGGTCACCCACATCACTCTCAACCTCCATTAGGCTCAATTAACCTTTTATTCATGTCAGTCACCTAGTTTATAATGGCACTTCTACATAAATTTCAAGTACATGGGTTTCCTCCTCTAATAAAAATATTGCAAATCTTAGGCCCTCCATCCTTGAGGACAGATACCTTTGATTAATTTCCCTAAGAATGCCTAAGGCAGATTTCAGCATATGGGGGTATTTCATAAATATTTGTTGAGTTATTCAATAATTAACTGTCCTGATTAAGCATTGAACCAAACTAACCATGAGATGACTAAAATAAACAAATTGATCTTTCATTTATAGTAAGGAATAAGGTCTTATTTAACCAACTTTAGAGTAATTAATACTAAAAAGAGGGAAACATACAAACCTACATAGCCTCCAAAGTCAATGACATGGGATCAAAACCTTTTGGTGAATAGTCCCCAATGGGTGATATTGAAGAATGAGAGTGACCATTTGTTACAGACAGCCACTCAGCAACAGCTCTTCTAGCCAAGTCAGTTGTTTGGAGAGTAAACAATAGTGAATGGCAAACTAAATCAACAGAAACTTAGGGAAAAAAAATAACATGAAGAATATACCAATCTCAGTTTAAATAGACCAATTTCCTTAGAATCAGGAGAAATTACTATGGAAAAAATGTGACCAAAAAAACAAAACAAAACAAAAACCTTACAGAATAAGCCGCACAAGTCATACTCTTACTCAATTTCAATCCATAATGACTACAAGATTAGCAGACAAAAATCCAATCTTTAATTTGATTCTAAGCATACTTTTCCACTGTTGTTTCAGTTTAATACTTTTGAATGAGCCCACTTTTGGTGAACTTTCTCTGATATGTAAATTACTTATAATTTTACATAATTATGTAAAACTTTAAGCTAAAAAAAAAACTTTCAATGCTTTGAGAGCTATTAGCCTAAAGGAAATGTGTCAGCATTGATGATTTAAGAAATGTTCTTACAGAGAAATCTGAAAACATGGATGTTCTATTTCAACTGAGGGTCCTTTCTTTTTAAAAGGAACTCACATCTGGTGAGATGAGAAGAGACAATCAATAGTCACACATTTTCATGTGAGGGCATCCTTTTCTCGTAATCAGGATCCAGCTGCTTTGAAGACCTTTTCCTTATCTGCTGGATGTCAATCTAAGCCTGGAAAAGAAAAGAGAAAAATCTCAAAAATTAATGACATTTTTGCTAAGTCAATTAGTCAATCATTGACTTCCCCTTACCTCACTTTAATGCTGCTTTCTTTCTATTGATTTCTAATTTGTTTTTCTCTGACATCCTACCTTGTCTGATGTTTTAAGTTTGTGGTTCTAGACGATGGACTACTGGAGCTCACAATCACCCCCCTTTGTTTTTTTCTGTCCTTCTCGCCTTGCCACAGCATATGTTTTCCTCAGCTCATCTCCTTTTGACAATTAATTTTAATTCTTCACTATAAACTTCTAGTGGGATCAAAATTTACAAACTAATCAGATTGCAAAAATATTAGTTTCTAATTGAATTTATGTGATAAAACTCATCTCTTTTACACCCAATGTCATCTTATTTCTGGCTCTTAACGATTTATAACCTGTTTTGGGGGGGATAATTATTGGCCTTTTGAGATTTTCCTCATTCTCTCCTTATCCAGCTGCTAGAAATTTGACAAGGGGAAGATTTCACAGCTTAGGAGTTAGAGAAGAATTGTATAATCCTGGCATTTCCTTCAGATTCTTGCTGTGTTCACTATTGTACCATCTAAGTCACTTCATCCATATTATCCTGAACTGATATCAATGAGATATGGCTAGACCTACTTGGTCTTTTGGGCACAGCAGTGATGTTGCTTAAGTCAATGGTCATTCCTTCCTTTATGACTGATAAGTGCCTCAACTCTAACCAGCTCTATATAGCCTTGCACATACCTGAATTACTAAATATGGATGATACATGCATTCTTCCATGCCTGTGCCTGAGAGTTTAAAAATCAGACATAGCATTCTTGGATCTTCCCAAACTATCAGAATTTTCTATTCCTCATACACATTTATACTTTGCCTATGACTTCTTGCACACTGCTTTTCTTTCCTAGCACCCTTTCCCAATGACAAGAAAAATTTACCTTCCCCTGCATGAAACAAATTCTATTTTTTTAATGTTACATTATTTTGCCCTTATCATACAATGGGTACAATATGGTCAAGCTTCTAAAGAGTTATTTTATTTCCTTGATTTTATTTATTTATGCACTATTCTTCATTACTTCCTTTCTTCTGTTAACTTTCAGCTTTGTTCTTTTTTTTATCTAGTTCTTTGATGTAAATTTATTTATTTATTTATTTATTTATTTTTTTGTCTCTTTGCTATTTCTTTGGGCTGCTCCCGTGGCATATGGAAGTTCCCAGGCTAGGGGTCTAATCGGAGCTGTAGCCGCTGGCCTACGCCAGAGCCACAGCAACGCGGGATCCGAGCCGCATCTGCAACCTACACCACAGCTCATGGCAATGCCTGATCGTTAACCCACTGAGCAAGGGCAGGGACCGAACCCGCAACCTCATGGTTCTTAGTCAGATTTGTTAACAAATGCGACACCTCGGGAACTCCCTGATGTAGATTTAGATTGTTTATTTGAGATCCTTCCAGTTTTTACTGAAGCATAATTGATTTAAAATATTATATTAGTTTCATATGAACAGCATGATGATCCAGTATTTTTACAGATTATGCTTTAAAATATAACTTTATAACTTCAAAAGTTATTAAAAGATAATGACTAAGCTTCCCTGTACCATGCAATATGTCCTTGCTGTTTATCTATTTTTTATTTAGTAGTTTGTATCTCTTAATCCCATACCCCTAATGAGTCCCCCTTCACTTTCTCCTATAATAACCACTATTTTGTTTCCTATATCTGTGATTCTGTTATTGTTTTGCTATAAACATTCATTTGCATTATTTTTAGATTACAAATATAAAATGGAAACAAAACAGGTTGGAGGACTAAGATGGTGGAATAGAAGGACTTGAGCGCAAGTTCTCTCCTAAAAACAACAAAATTCACAACTAAAGACTGAGAAATCTCCACCCAAATGGACTAGAAACCTTAAAAAAGATACCCTACTCCAGAAGAAAAAGAGGAGGCCACATCAAGAGGTAGGAGGGGAGATTTCGCAATATAAACAACCCCATACCTCCCAGGTGGGACGCTCCACAGACTGAAAACAAATATAAAATGATATCATATTTGTCTTTCTCGGTCTAATTTCACTAAGTATAGCATTCTTTTTCGTCTATCCATGTTACTGCAATTGACAATATTTCATTGTTGATATGACTAATATACTATCTGGTATATATCTCATAACATTTTATCCATTTGTCTGTTGATGGACATTTGTGTCCCTTCCATATCTTGTATTTAAAAAATGCTGCTATGAACATTAGAGTGCATCTTTTTTAACCAGTGTTTTTATTTTTTCTGGATATATACCCAGGAGTGGATTTGCTGGATCATATAGTATTTACATATTTTGTTTTTTGAAGTACCTCCATAATGTTTTCCATAGTGACTACAGTAAATTACATAATTATCATCCCACCAACAGTAAGGATTCTCTTTTCTCCACATCCTTTTCAACATTTTTTTATTTGAATACGTCTCATTTGTAGCCATTCTACAAGTATGAAGTAATATCACATTGTTTGATTTGCATTTCTCTAATATTAAAAACATTGAGCATCTTTTCATTTGCCTGTTAAACATCTATATGTCTCCTATGAAAAAATGACAATTCATGTCTGCTGCCCATTTTTTGATTGGGTTGTTTGGTTTTTGATATTGAATTGTATGAAATATTTATAGAATTTAAATATTAACCCCTTGTCAGTTACATCATTTGCAAATATTTTCCCCTATTCCATTCTTTGTCTTTTTGTTTTGCTGATGGTTTTCTTTCCAGCGCAAAAGATTTTTAGGTTTAATTTGGTCCCATTTGTTTTTGTTTGTTTTAATCCTTTTGCCTAGGAGACGTCCAAAAAAATACTGAACTGATTTATGTAAAAGAACACACTGCATATATTCTCTTTCATGTGTTTTAAGGTTTCAAGTCTTACATGTAGGTTTTTAACCCATGTGGAGTTCATTTTTATACATGGTATGAGGAAATGTTCTATTCTCATTACTTTATATGTAGTTTTCCAGTTTTCTCAGCACCATATATTGAAGAGATTGTCTTCTCTCCATTGTATGTATATTTTTTCTCTTTTCTAGGGCCGCACGCATGGCATATGGAGATTCCCAGGCTAGGGGTCTAATTGGACCTATAGCCACCGGCCTATGCCAGAGCCACAGCAACATGGGATAAGAGCTGCCTCTGTGACCTACACCACAACTCATGGCAATGCCAGATCCTTAACCCACTGAGCGAGGCCAGGGATCAAACCATAGCCTCATGGTTCCCAGTTGGGTTCATTAGCCACTGTGCCACAATGGAAACTCCTCCATTGTACATTTTTGCCTCTTTGTCAGAAATTAATTGGCCATAGGTGCCTGGGTGTATTCTCGGCTCTCTCTTCTCTTCCATTGATCTCTGGGTCTGTTTGACCCAGTGCCAAGATGTATTGATTACTGTAGTTTTGTATTATAGTCTGAAGTTTGGAAGGGTGCTACTTTCAGCTTTGTTCTTTTTTGTTGAAATTACTACGGGGAGTTCCCATCATGGCAAAGCAGAAACTAATCTGACTAGTAACCATGAGGTTGCAGGTTTGATCCCTGGCCTTGCTCAGTGGGTTAAGGATCCAGCATTGCCATGAGCTGTGGTGTAGGTCACAGACACAGCTCAGATCCTGCATTGCTGTGGCTGTGGCATAGGCTGGTAGCTCTAGCTCTGTTTAGACCCCTAGCCTGGGAATCTCCACATGCCACAGGTGCAGCCCTAGAAAGCCAAAAAAAAAGGACTACTTGGGCAATATGAGGTTTTTTGTGGTTCCATATGAATTTTAGAATTATTCTAGTTCTGTGAAAAATATCACGAGTATTTTGAGAGGGATTGCCTTAAATCTGTAGACTGTTTTGGGAAGTGTGGCCATTTTAATTATTTCTTCCAATCAAAGAACATAGGATAGCTTTCCATTTTGTGTATTACCATCAATTTTCTTCTCGGCATTTTACAGTTTTCAGTCTAGGACTGTGAAATTTTATTCCTATGTATTTGCTTTTCTGGTGCAAATGTAAACAGTATTTTTTTTAAAAAATTCTCTTTCTGATAGTTGATTATTAGTGTATAAAAAGACAGCAAATGTCTGTATGTTAGTCTTGTAACCCTGTCACTTTGCTGAATTCATTTATTAGTTTCAGTAGTTTTGCAGTGGAAATGTTAGGTTTTTCTGTATAAAGTATAATGTCATAAACAAATACTTATGTTTTTACTTCTTCCATTCCAAGTTGGATAATTTTATTTTTTTCACTTGCCTGCTTGCAGTGAATGGGATTTCAAAAAGTATATCAAATTGAAATGGTGAGAATGTGAATACTGTCTTGTTCCTGAATTTAAAGGAAAGAACTTCAGCTTTTCAACATTGAATATGATATTAGATGTGCATTTGTCTTAATGACCTTTATTTTGTTGAGATATGTTCTCTCTCACACATGTTGATGAGAGTTGTCATCGGGAATGGATGTTGAATTTTGTCAAATCCCTTTTCTGAGTCTGTTTAGATGATTGCTGTGGTTTTTTTTCCTTAACTTTTATGATGTTGTGCATGAAAATGATTGATTTGCAGATGTTGAACAATTCTTGCAACACTGTAATAAATTTAATTTGATCACAGTGTATGATCTTTTTATATATTGTTGGATTAAGTTTTCCCATATTTCGTTGAGGATTTTTGCATCTATATTCATCACCAATATCGGACTATAATTTTTTGTATTATCTTTGTCTGGTTTTGGTATCAGGGTAATGGTGGTTTCATAGAATGAACTTAGGAGTTCTTCCCTCAATTTTTTTTGCAAGTTTGAGAAAAGAAGGTCATATTTTTTTTTCGATCAACCATGATAGAACTTGATAGAACTTCCCTATGAAGTTGTCTGGTCCTAGATTTAGTTTTTTACTGTTTTTTTTTTTATTATTACAAAATTCAATTGCATTGCTAGTGACAGACCTAATAGACCTTTTTTCTTCTTGATTGCATCTTGGTGGATTGTATTTTCTGGAAGTATGTCCATTTCTTTTAGGTTGTCCAATTTATTGGCATATAACAGTTCATAGCACTCTCTTATGATTTCTTTTTTATATCTCTGAGGTATTTTTATTTTTTTTTTAATTTTTTTAATGTATTGTTTTTTTAGGGCCACACCCACAACATATGGATGTTCCCAGGCTAGAGGTCAAATTGGAGCTGTAGCTGCTGGTCTACACCACAGCCACAGCAATGGTGGATCTGAGCTATGTCTGTGACCTACACCATAGCTCATGTCAAAACCAAATCCTTAACTCACTGAGCGAAGTCAGGGAATGAACCCAAATCCTCATGAATCCTACTTGGGTTCATCAACCATTGAGCCACAACAGGAACTCCTCTGTCGTGTTTTTAATTCCTCCTCTTTCCTTTCTTAATATGTTTGAGTCCTGTCTCTTCTTCTTGGTGAACCTAGCAGGATTATCAACTTTGTTTATCTTTTCAAAAAAATCATTAAATTTTTTCATTGATATTTCCTATCGTTTTTCTGATCTCTACTTCATTTTATTATTCCTCCTTTTTTCTTCCTTTGTGCTTTTTTATTCTCTCTTTCTTCTTTTTTGTTTTTGGGTTTTTTTTGTTTGTTTGTTTGTTTGTTTTTAATGGCTGCTCACAGAGCGTATATAAGTTCACAGGCCAGGGATTGAATCTGACCTACAGTTGAAACCTATCCATAGCTGTGGCATCAGGCCATGGATTAAACCTGCCTCTCCACAGTAACCTGAGCTGCTGCAGTCGTGTTCTTAACCCACTACACCACAGCAGGAACTCCTGTTTTTTCATTCTTTTTCTAATTCCTTTAGTTAGTAGGTTAGGTTTTATTTGAGGTCTTTTCTACTTCTTGAAGAAAGACAGTATTTCTCCAAACTTCCTTCTTAAAACTGTTTTCATTGTATCCCATAAATCTTGGAGTGTTGTGTTTACATTTTCATTTGTCTTGAAGTCTATTCTTATTTCCTCTTTGATTTAATCATTAGGCCACTGGTTTTGTAGTAGCATGTTTTTTAGTCTCTACCTGTTTTTTCTTTACTTTTTTTATTCTGTAATTATTTTCTGGTTTCATGAATTAGTGGTTGGGCAAAAAATGTTTGATATAATTTCTATCTTCTTAAATTTGTTGCAAATTTTTTTGTATGTGTGGCCTAGCATGTGACCTATCCAAGAGAATTACCCACATGCACTTGAAAAGAATCTGTATTCTGCTGTTTTGGGATGGGACAATATAGAAATCTGTTAAGTCCAACAAGTCTGTTCTGTCATGTAGGAAAACTGTTGTGCTACTGATTTTCTCTCCAGATGATCTGTTCATTGAGTGGGTGTTAAAATCCCCTACCATTGTTGTATTATTGTCTATTACTCCCTTTATGTATATAAATATTTGATTTATATACTTAGATTATCTTCTACTGAGTATATATATGTTAATGAGTATAACAACATATCCTCTTCTTGTACTGATCCCATTATCATTATACAATATTCATCTTTGTCCTTTAATATAGGCATTTTTCTAAAGTCTATTTTGTCTGATTTAAGCATTGCTACCAATACTTTCTTGTTGTTTTCATTTAATTTACATGGCATATCTTTTTCCATTTTGTCATTGAGTCTGTGTTTGACTTTAGCTTTTAAAATTAATCTCTTGTAGGAAGCATATTGAAGAGTATTGGTTTTTGTTTGTTTTATCCAATCTTCCACCCCATATCTTTTGATCAGACATTTAGAACATTTAATACATTGACATTTAAAGCAATTCTTGATAAGTATGTACTTATTGCTCTTTTGTTACTTGTTTTTATAGTTTTTCTCCCTTCATTTCTTCTTTGTTTCTTTGCTAGTGGGTTGATTATTTTCTTTAGCAGTATGCTTGTATTATTTCTTTTTAGCTTTTATGTATCTAGTGTAGGATTTTGATTTGTGTTTACCATGAAGTTCATATATGTTAACTTATAATTATATCTACTTTTATACTCATAGTCATTTAAGTTCAAAAGCATTGTAAAAGATGTACATGTTTTCTCCCCTTTGTCACATTTTGTGATTTTGATGTCATATTTTACATCTCTGTGGCTTATTCCTTATATTTAATTGTAGTTATAGTTGATTTTACCATTTTTGTCTTTTAATCTATGCATTGGCTTTGATAAGTTGTTTTATTCTCCTTTTATTCTAAATGAGAAACTTTCTGAGTAGAACATCCTAAATTTCAGTTTTTCCCTTTTTATCACTTTGAATAGTTCATGCTAGTTCCTTCTGGCTTCCACAATTTCTGCAGGGAAATCAGATGATAGCCCTATGGGAATTCCCCTGTATTTGATTCTACTTTTCTCTTGCTGCCTTAAGATTTCTCTCTTTATCTTTAAATTTTTCCATTTCAGTAGTGTATATCCTGGATCTATTTGGGTTCATCTTATTTGGATGTCTGTATCTGGATGTCTGTTTCCTTTTTCACATTTGGGAAGTTTTCAGTCATAACTTCCTCAACTGCATTTTGAACCCTTTCTCTTTTACTTCCTTCTGGGATACCTATAATGCAAATGTTGGAACACTTAATGTTATCCCAGAGATTACTTTAATTGCTTTCATTTTTTAAAAAAATGTGTTTTTATGTCTGCTGTTATAATTTGAGTGATTTCCATTATTCTATCTTCTAGGTTATTTATTCATTCTTTCGTATCACTAAGCTATTCATTTCTTCCAGTATTTTTTTTAATTTCACCTATTGAGTTATTCATTTCTGATTATTTGAAAAGTTTATAGTTTCTTGTTAAAATGTTCACTGATTACTTCATTTTTTCCCATAATTCAGTTAACACCATTATTACATATATTTTGAATCCTTAAATTTTCAAATTTCTGTCTCATTACCTGTTCTTTCCAGGGTTCTCTCTTGCCTTTTCATTTTATTAACATACTCTGCATCTACGAATTTAGGTGAAACAGCTGTGCTATTGTGATCTTTAGTGGGTGTTCTTATAAGGTAACATCCATATACAGACTGTGTTTGTGTCCGGTGGCTTTGGTGGGTCAGCTGAATTTGACATGGTGCCAGTCATGTCTTTCCTCAGGTTGTACTGTCAGCTATTACCTTGATAGTGAGTGGGGCTGAAGTTGAAGGGGATAAAGTCAAAACTGGGTGTAAGAAAGGATATTCTCTCTGCTCTGTGGTCATCATCACCCAATTGAAGGCAGTGTCTGATCCGAAGTTGCTGGAGCTGAAGCCCTGAGACTTAGATCCAGGCTGACTCTTCTCCCTTTAAATGTGTGTTTTTCTCTCTCCCAATACTAGTACTCTTGCCTCAGAGGAGGGGGTGTGCTGAAGCAAGTCAGACTTGTGTGTGGACAGAGGTTTGATGCACTGCTTGAGTAGGTGCATGCATCTCTATTCAGATGCAGCCTTATGGGCAAGGCCCCTTTGTTCCTCATAGCTAAACACTGCCTTAAGCCTTCCATCCTATCCTAAAACCACTCTACAGGGCTGGAAGTGTTCACATGGATTCTCTGATTTTTGCATTGAGAAAGAAACTATGGTGGAAAAACCACTGCTGGAGATCACAGTTGATTCTGAGGTGTGACTTGAGTAAACACCAACAATGTCTGCCACCACCCCACCAAGGCTGTGCTCTGGGACTAGGTTACCTCTGCATCCCATGATAAAGTCTTTTCCTTTCAGTTAAAATCAGTGGCATGTAGTGAGTGAGGCTGGAATATTCACTAATCTTGGGCTAGGGTGCCCAGGGAGGCAGTAGTGAGAAACCCAGTACTTGCTAAGGCAGACCTCTCTTTATGATGCTTCAGCAGTGAGTTCTCTTTTTCTCTCATAACTGATAATTGTCTGTAACCTGTGTTGTTCCCACCCTGTTGTGGAACTACTCCACAGGGTATTACCTCATTGTCTCTGTGTATATCAGGGATAAACTGTGAGGGAGTGGTCACAGTCTGGTATTTAGGTGGCCTCTGGGGTTCTGTTTTAGTAAGCACCAATAATAGCTACCGCCACTCTAACTGGACTCTGCCCTGGGACTAGAGCAGTGTTGTCATATAGTAAAACTTTATCCTGGTTGTGGCTGCCCCAGATTCAGTGTTACACTATGAGGTGGAATGAACAGAGCTTGTGCATTCACTCAGCTCCAGCTACATGCAGTGAGGTGGGCTGCCGGAAACCCAGCAGCCCATAGAGAAGATCTCAATCCATGCCGCCTCAAAGGTTAACCAGCATGAGTGCATTTCTCATGAATAGGGTCTAGACTTTCCTTACCTCTTCTGTTTTCCCTAGCAGTCCTCTAATTAGCCAAGGGGACTTGTCTCCTCCATGTGGGATCCCAGGACTGGGGTGCCCAATCTGTTATTCAAACCACTCACTCATTCACTCCCTAGAGTGAGTGCCTTCCTGTGTAATCTCTTTTTCTCAGAGGGACAGATTCTGACTTGATTTCTTTACTTCTCTTTCTAACTTATCACATGTGTATCATTCTTACAGACTTGATTGTACACGTGTTCTTCTGCCAGTTTCCAAATAGTTTTCAGTGAGAATCATTCCAAATGTAGATGTATTTTTGATGTATTTATTGGAGTGGGAACTCCACATTCTCTTACTCTGCCAACTTAATTCAAAAATCTATTGTTTCTCAATACAGCTGCTTATTGCTATAAATTTCCCTCTTAGGACTAATTTTGCTGTAACTCTAAATTTTGGTATGTTGATTTTCCATTTTCATTTGTCTCAAGATACTTTTAAAAAATTTCCCAATACATTTTTTTTCCTACTGCACAGCATGGTGACCCAGTTACACATACATGTATACATTATTTTTTCTCACATTATCATGCTCCATCATAAGTGACTAGACGTGGTTCCCAGTATTGCTCAGCAAGATCTCATTGCTAATCCATTCCAAAGGCAATAGTCTGCATCTATTTACCCCAAGCTCCCAATCCATCCCACTCCCCTTTAATTTTTTCTGTAATTAATTAGTTGTTGGGAGAGCCTTAGCTTCCATTTATTCCTAAGATTTCCAGTTTTCTTCCTTTTATTGGTTTCTGGTTTCATATTGTTGTGGTCAGAGAGGATACTTGGTATGGTTTTAACCTTGTTGAATTTGCTACTTGTTTTGTGGTCTAATATAGGGCATATCTTAGAAAATGTTACATGTGCACTTGAGAAGAACGTGTATTCACAATTTGTTGGATAGGATTTTCTGTATGTCTGTGAGATCCATTTGTCTGTAGTGCTGTTCAATTCTAGTTGAGCATCTATAGTACTGTTTCCTTATTGATTGTCTGTTTGGCAATCAACCCAATATTGAAAGTGGAATAGTAAATTCCCCAACTATTATTGCATTGCTGTTTATTTATCCTCTTGGCTCTTTTAGTGTTTCCTTTATATGTTTATATGTTGGGTGCATAAATATTTATAATTGTTATACTGTCTTGATGGATTCATATCTTGATCAGTATATAATTATATTTTCTCTTTTACCATTTTTAGTTTAATGTCTGTTTTATCTGACTTCTTTGAAAAATATTTTCTATGCTTTCACTATCAGTCTATGTGTGTCTTAAAGGCTGAAGTGAGTCTCTTGTAGGCAGCATATCACTGGATCTTGTTTTTTAATCCATTTAGCCATTCTGTGTCCTATTATTGGAAAATTTAACCCATTTTCATCTAAAGTAATTATTGATACGCAAGAACTTACTATTTCCATTTTGTTAATTTTCTGAATGTTTTATAGATCAAATAGCTATTGTTAAAAACCAAGTCTCGGATTTCCAAGTAAAAAAGTAGTCTTTCTTCAAGATTATTATTTTCTTTGAAATCTAAGATGTCTTATTTGAAATGCAATTCTGAGCAATGACATGTTTTACCTAGTGAGATCTGTTGTGTTTTCCTCTATAATACTAAGTCCTATGGAAGTGCTGCTAGGGAATAGTCTAATTCAGTGATACAGTTCAAAAGGATCTCTATCTACACAAACTTACTTTGATCTTTAGCCATTTCATGAATATTACTGCTATGTAAGAGAATGCATGTTGTACCTATTTAATTCTTAAATTTCCTCATCTTTCTAAGGAATGTGATCACTAAAATTTGTTTTTTTAATTCATGTGGTATGCCTAAAAAAGACATTGGAGATTCATTGGTGATTAAGTGCTATGTGGTGGTGGGAGGAGAGGCATCTTAAGCATAGTGGCTTGGGAGATGGGACAACTGCCAAGAAGAGATATGCCAGTTGGAATTCATCAGGGACCATGTTGCAATTCATGTTATGTAAAATACTCTTCCATTTCTCCTACCAATTAATTAATCAAATTGTATATTTCACTAATGCTTCTGATGTAAGTAGATTCTAGAAGAATGTGAGAATTACTCTGTCAATTTGCTGTTTGTCATTGTTTCTTTGTCCAAGATTTAGTCACCCAATACCTCAGTTACAAATATTTTCTATCTTGAGCATATACAAGAAACAAATTACGCATCTTTTATGTTTTATTATTTATAGCAGGGATGAGGTAATATTAGGCAATTTAAAAATTTTAGTGAGATAATTTAATAACATTAGTTTTTTTAAATACTTTGCTGAAATAGTATATTACAAAGCTCACCAGTATATTAGGAGGAGTTGTGTGAAGGTAGAAATAAGTTCAATATATCTACACTGTCTGATTGTTAGTAGCAGGGAAGAATCAGAGGGAAAAGAAAGTTTCTTTCTTAAAACCACAATGCTTTTATTTCTATTACAAAAACTGAGTAAATTTAGTAAAGGATACCACAGAATCTGTAAGAAAATCCTTGACCAAACCTAAATTATGTTCTTTTCCAGTCCCTTCAGAAGCCATTTCATCTAAATATCTATGGTCAATGAGAAATTCTATATGAATTTCTAGAAAATACTTTACCTTACAGACATAGCATAAAATATTTCTTTTTGGTTGAACAAGTCTTTAACCATCTAAGTGCACAATTTTCCAAATACTTTTCAGAAATGATGTGCAGAAATAATCCAAATAGAAGATGAAATCCTAGCTCTTTCGCTGATATGAAATTGATTGCTTCCCTTGTCCCAGTGATATTTTTCTTAAAAAAAAACTTAGAAAATAAATTTAAATGCTGAATTGAAAGTCTAGAGACTAGAGTACCAATAGACATGTATTTTCTATAAAACAACACAAAGTAGGCATAAAGATAAAAAACATTCCAATGGCAAAAAATTAAAATGTTTGAAGCAAATTGATAACTGTAGATCTGTGTTATTAATGCCCAAAGGTGGCCTAAGTCTCCTTATCCAGAAAGGTACAAACACTGATATGGCTGTGTTGGACCCCTTTTAGGACACCACAGTAATTTGTTCTAGATTACTACTCCTTCAGCATCTAGCATGGATTGACAATATTAAAAATTTTAGGATTAGTTGTTACAAATCATGTTATTGGCACTTGAATATTGCTGATATTGAAGCAAATAATTATATCTCTGGATAGCTGAACAGATCCTCAACACTGGAATGACTGGACAGTCATTGAGAATACAGTTAAAGAACAAATCAAATCCTTTTGTCCAAGGTTCCATTTATATTGAAAATCATTTGACATACATATTTGAAATAAGTATGATGCTTATCTGATCTTGTCTTAAAGAATATAATCAAAGAGAAATAGCTAACTATTTGAAAAATAGAATCTGTTTATGACAGATAAAAATCAAACAATGTAAACTTTATTAGGGATTAAATGCAAAGTATTTTCCTTAAGTTAAAAGACAAACTGGAAAAAGGCACAGATTTGAATCTTGATCACGTGAAATTAGTCTCAATGCACAGGAAACTTCATATAAATTAGTGGCTGTTGGAAAAATTAGAGTTGAATGAAGTAGTTTGCTAGAATAATAATACTCAGAGGACATTTCCAGAAATGGTCCACACTGTGTTGTCATTCAGGTCCCAATCAAGATGGCAAGTATAGTTTTGATTGTTACAATAAAGAGGATATTTACCTTGCATGGAATCCATCCAGAGATGAGGATGGTAAGAATGTTCATTCTAGAGAAGATTTGATTAGATCATGGTATTGCCTTAATGAGATCTATCATCTAATTTAGTAGTATTATCCACAACATACTACTATGATGACTATCAGTAGCCGCAAGCCTAGAACTTGATGCTAACACACACACACACACATTATTTTTAGGGATGCACCTGTGACATATGGAAGTTCACTGGCTAGGTGTCAATCCGAGCTGCAAATGCCAGCCTGCGTCACAGACAGAGAAATGCCAGATCTGAGCCACATCTTAGATCTATGCCACAGCTTGCAACAATGCCAGATCCTTAACCCACTGAGCTAGGCCAGTGGTCAAATCTGCATCCTATGTCTGCTAGTCAGGTTCTTAACCCACTGAGACACAAAGGGAACTCATTGATAGTAATATTAATCTGCATTTTTCAGAAGAGAAAATTTAAAAAAAAGAGATTAACTCTCTCAGAGTGCAAAGGACCACCATAAGAAAGAAAAATTAAAGTTTCTCTACTTATTTAAAAAGAATAGAGCAAAGACTAAGGGTTGAAGCTGCAGAATGTAGCTACATTAAAGGAAAAGTTTGTTTTTTGCTTTTTTTTTTCTTTTTAGGGCTGCACCCAGGGCATATAGAAGTTCCCAGGCTAGAGGTCAAATCTGAGCTTCAGCTGTGGACATATACCACAGCAACACCAGATCCAAGCTGCATCTGTGAACTACACTGCAGCTCACAGCAATGCTGGATCCTTTAACCCACTGAGTGGGGCCAGTGATTTGACCCACATCCCTATGGATACTAATTTGGTTTGTTACCACTGAACCACAGTGGGAACTCCAAGGAAAAGAGTTTTAAATTTTTATCTGTCTAAAGCATAATGTACTATCTCTGTGATGTTCAAGAGCAGTTAAATTGTCACTGAGTGAGGATATGATAAAAGTAATGTCTGCATCTGCTACAGACCAAGAAAATATTTAATTCCTGAACACATATGAGTTTGTTGTTAGTATAAGAAAATCACTATCATTTTGATATAGTATGAATCAATCCATTGAACAAAATGTGGTTTCTGACTTTGGTATAATGGATATCTGGAGAACTTCCAAGTTTGACGGAAATAAATTTGATGGACATAAGAAAATCATACATTCTTATGTTAAAATCATACATTCTTATGTTAAAGTCATAACATTCTTATAAGAATATGGAAAGGCATAGGATCTGATGGCAAAATAGAGACCCAACTCTGATCTCTTTCTTACTATCTCTAGTCCTAGACTGCTATGAGAATACAATCCTTCCTGAGGAGCATTTTGCATCCATAATTCCAATCATTTATATAGTTCCCTACCTGGACAAAAGAGAATGATACATTTCTAGCATTGTTTCAGCTTTTAAAGGTAGTCAATAGGCCTCTGTGCTTGAGACCAGTTTGTTTCCACAGAAAAATTCAAAACACACACACACACACACACACACACACACACACACACACACACACACACACACACACATTCTCTGCTTTTAAAGCATTGACATTTCGCTCAATATTCTAACTGCCCCAGTCTTATTATGGAATGTGATTCATCTTAATAATATTTTTTTTATGGAGTTCCCGTAGTGGCGCAGTGGTTAACGAATCCGACTAGGAACCATGAGGTCGCGGGTTCGGTCCCTGCCCTTGCTCAGTGGGTTAACGATCCGGCGTTGCCGTGAGCTGTGGGGTAGGTTGCAGACGCGGCTCGGATCCCGCGTTGCTGTGGCTCTGGCGTAGGCCGGTGGCTACAGCTCCGGTGGCTACAGCTCCGATTCAACCCCTAGCCTGGGAACCTCCATATGCCGCTGAAGCGGCCCAAGAGATAGCAACAACAACAACAACAACAAAAGACAAAAAGACAAAAAAAAAAAAAAATAATAATAATTTTTTTTTTAGCACTATAGCTTCTAGCTACCACAGGTCAATACGTTTTAATAAGATGTTTCAATTTTATCTAAAATGTATGCTTTCAGGCAAAACTGACTTTTTCCTTTCTGGTCAATTATCTATAAAAAGTTCAATAAAAGAACCTTTGTTTTCTGTTTGACAGTGAAAGGAAGATATGATTTTCAGGAAGCCAGTCAAACTCAGCTTCAACTAAAGTAGTTTCTCAAAGTAAAGGGGACACTTTTTGAAAAAGAAGTCACATTCTTCTTCCTAGCTAAAGGGAGAGAGCTAAAATTAGTGTGTAGAAGCCACAGGCAAAAGAGTAAGTCAAGTAGCTAACTGAGAGGTGGGTGGATTGGTCTTCCTCCATCATCTCTTCTGGATCTCCCATGATCTGGAATCTAACAGAGCAGAAAGGATGTGCCCACCCATGACCTCAGTCCTCTTGTACATGAATTAGGTCAAGAATATGACAACACAGGTGACCATAGAGCAAGGAGGATGATGAAAAAGTGAAATCCCATTTGCTTCCCCAATTCCTCCTCCTCTTTCAATTTCTCTTTTATTCTCACTTTTAAAATCCTGCCTTCACTCTTTAATTTTACAGCATAGAATATCAGGGTTAAGGTCAGCAGTGGAGAAAAATAATTTTTTTTTCTTTCTTCTTCCTTTCTTTCATTCTTTTCTAAGAAATTATTTCTTCCTAAGAATTATATATAGTGTTAACTTGGGTAATGATTTATTCGTGTCCTTGAAGAGCTCAGAGTATATGTGGTATAATGGTACAAATGGACAATTATAAAAAAAAAATTCAGTAAGTATAGTCAATCTGGGAATTATAGAAGGAATAAGGGTCCCTCACACTGACTAGTGAGGGGAAAGGACTCCTGGAAACCTTTGCAAACACTGAGTCTTATTTTTTTTTTAAATATGTTTATTATTTTCATTGTAAATAAGTGGTATACCCTTGGAAACAAATTCAAAAAGTACAAATGAGAAAGGATGTAGGTCAGGCCTCCCTCCTGGGAGACTTATAGCCACCCAATTTCCCTCCTAGGACATAATCAAATTTTTGCATATCCTTCCAGATATACTCCATGCACTTAAAAATGCATAATTTTTTTGGTGTTCCCTGGTGGCTCTGCCTGTTAAGGATCCAGCATTGCCACTTCTGTGGCTCAGGCTGGATCCTTGTCCAGGAGCTTCCCATGCCATGGGTACAGTCAAAATAAATTAATTAAAAAAAATAAAAATACATAATTTTTTCTTTAATGAATGGAATCACACTGTATACCAGCATTTTATAATAGAGATATAATCTCTGGTCACATTTATAATTATAAATTTTCTTGAAACCATTGTAAATAGAGTAAAGGAATAAAAGGAACAAAATGTAAAATTAATTTTAGTGTATTTTATTTAGCCTGACATACTCAAAACACAATTTCATTGTGTGATATATTTAAAATATTATTGTAGAGATATTTTATATTTTTTGTACTGTAAGACCAGCAAAAAGAACCTCCAGGCTCGGAAGAGGCGACTCCCCTTAATCACTCACGAGAAGCGGTCTTGATGCAAACAGCAAGAGGATTTTTATTCCAAGCGCGCTGGGGCCCACAGTCATACACCACGCAGGGGTAGAGGACTGTGGCCCCGAGTGTGGAGTTGAGACAGCTTTTATGGGGTTCACAACAAAGCCCGCGCTTCGTGGACCAATTGTTTTGGAGTTACACATTTGCGCATGTTTCGGGGAGACATGTTGTCACCAAGATATGTGTATCAACGTTTCAACATCTTTATGGCGCAACCAATTTGAGGTTGCTTTAGAGATTAACCTCCTCTCCTTTTATCTTTTGCAAGCAGTTTTACAGAAGCTAAACAAGCAGTTAGAAACTCCCTTTTCTTGTTATCTCAAATAGTTTCAAGAAGTTTCATGCCTAGAGACACGTACTCAGGGCCTATTTTACTTCCGCATATTTTAAAACAGCAAAAAACCTAACCTTTTACCTATAAGGAACAAACTCTGGAATTCAGAACAATTTTAAGCTTCTCATTAGCTTAGGTTGTATTTTCATCCTTTCAGTACGAACTCTTCAAAATCAACTGTGTTTTGTACTTACAGAAAATGCCAATTCAGAGAATAAATTTTCTTTTTTTTTTTTTTTGCCATTTCTTGGGCCGCTCCCGCGGCATATGGGAGGTTTCCAGGCTAGGGGTCTAATCAGAGCTGTAGCTGCCAGCCTGAGCCAGAGCCACAGCAACGCGGGATCCAAGCCGTGTCTGCGACCTACACCACAGCTCATGGCAACGCCGGATCGTTAACCCACTGAGCAAGGGCAGGGATCAAACCCGCAACCTCATGGCTCCTAGTCGGATTCGTTAACCACTGCGCCACGACGGGAACTCCCCAAGAGAATAAATTTTCATCTGAAATACTTGCCTTGCTGTTTTATTTTTTATTTTATTATTATTATTATTATTTTGCTTTTTAGGGCTGCACCTGTGCTGTTGAAATACTTTCTTTGTATTTAGACTTCATAATATCAACAGCTTAAAAAGTAGATTCACATATCCAAATTTTTCCAAATATACTTAAAATTGTTCAAATAACTAAAATATCAGAAAATTTTAATTAACTAAAATTAAAAATGAATTTCCTTAGTCACACTATCCATGCTCCAATGGATCTACAGCCATATGTGGCTAATGACTCTCTATGTGGAATAGTTCAGATCTGCATATTGCTCTAGATCTTCTTTTTTTAAGCAATGTATCTAATAACTTTTGTTCATAATAGTATATAGAGTAACCGCTCTTTTATAAAAGCTACATAAAATTTCCTTGTAAGAATATGGTATAATGTATTTAAGTAGTCCCCCTTGATGAACATTTATTTTCCAAAGTTTTGCTAAAATGCTTCCATGTTACAGTGAATATCTTTGTTACATAAGTCATTTCATACATTTGAGTAAGTGTATCTTTATTTTTTTTTATTTTTATTTTTTTGTCTTTTTGCCATTTCTTGGGCAGCTCCCATGGCATATGGAGGTTCCCAGGCTAGGGGTTGAATCGGAGACTAGCCGCCACCCTACACCAGAGCCGAAGCAACACAGGATCCAAGCCACGTCTGCAACCTACACCACAGCTCACGGCAACGCTGAGCAAGGCCAGGGATTGAACCCACAATTTCATAGTTCCTAGTCAGATTCGTTAACCACTGAGCCACAGAGGGAACTCCCAGTAAGCATATCTTTAGAGTAAATTCTCAGAAGAGAAATTGCTGGGTAAAAGTGCTTTTATACTTCTTGAAATATATTTTTAAATTACTGGCCAAAGGTATAAATGTTGTCTATTTATAATCTTTACTTATAAATATTTACTTATAATACCTTATTATCATTATCAAAATTCTTTACCATTAAAAGAGTGAAAAAACGGTGCCACTATATATTTTTAAGTGTACTTTTCAAGAATGAAGCCAAGTATCTTTTCCTAAACTTAAAAATATCTAGCATTTTGTTTTCAGTGAACTATTCATTGCCTTTATCATTCTCCTGAGTAACTGAATCACAGAACACTGAAAATTTCAGAGAATTAGCCACTTACATATTATATGAGTTACAAATACCTTGACATTTGTATTTTGTCTTTGTTTTTCTGGAATTTTGTCTTTGTTTTTCTGGATTGTGTCTGCATGTGTGTTTCTGTACCTCTGTGTTACCATACATGTACATTTCATTTTTACATGTCAGGGTTTTATTTCTTTGTCAGCTTTATTGAAATATGGATTGTAAGGCATTCGCATCCTGGTGCAGAGGAGATGAATCTGACTAGGAACCAGGAGGTTGAGGGTTCAATCCCTGGCCTCTTTCAGTGGGTTAAGAATCTGGCATTGCTATGAGCTGTGGTGCAGTTTACAGATGCAACTCAGATCCTGTATTGCTATGTTTGTGCTGTAGGACAGCAGCTATAGCTCCAATTAGACCCCTAGCCTGGGAATCTCCATATGTAGTGAGTGTGGCCCTAAAAAGTAAAATTAATAAATAAATATGGATCGTAAGTTTGGCATTATGCTATGAAATCCCTATCATTTGTAAAATATCAGAAAACTTTCCTCCACCATTTTTACTTTTATTCATTTTATAATTTCATTGTTTGATATTTAAAAAATTAGTCTACCAAGAATTATTTTTGATATAAGATGTAAGGACCAATTTTATTTTAATGGCAAATAGTTTAAACACAACTTATTTAATCAATCTTTTCCATATTGCTTTCACTGGTAATCTTTTATTATATGATAAACTCCTGTGAGCAATAAAGCTTTTCAGTGGAGTGGTCTATTCACATACCTTACATTATTCAAATAATAATGTGCTCAGTTGGAACTGAAGAATTGAAGATGTTCACAATAGAGTAGAGAAATAAGCAAAGGCACAGAGTGAGAGTAAAAAAGGGGTGGTGGGCCATTACATAAATTTGATTCAAGAATTAGAGAAAAATAAGTCTTTGGAGCTAGGCTGGCAGCCATCCATAGGCAGAATTACATACTGCATTAAGTAAGCCCTGCTTAATTTTGGAAGGGTCAATTCAGACCAAATGTCATCTAATTTATGTTTTAAAAATATTGTTTTAGTGAGAGTGGAGATTGGATTTGAAGATCCAGTCCTACATATAGGTAGTGAATTTGATAGTCTGGTGAAGCAGTCCAAGTGAGAGATGAATGATGTAAAAGGGATGGAGGAGAAAGGGTGAACTAAAGAGGTATTTAGGAGGAAAACTCTGTGGCATTTGTTGATTGATAAAAATGCAAATTAGTTAAAGAGAAAAATAGTTTATTTTGGACTTACTATGTTTAGCAACCTGATATGTGAAAAAGAAGTTTAAAGTTGGGCTCTATACTAGAGATGTTGACTGGAATTCAGCATTTGAATATTAATTGAAGCCATGAGTAGGCATGAAATCAACCAAGGAGAGAGTCCACATGGAGAAAAGGAATGAGCTGAGGGCAGAATCCTAAGGGGCACAAAAGTGGTAGAGAAAGGATCATTGCAGAGAACAAAGATATCACAACTATACAATGGTTGGTATGAAATAGGAGAAAAGAAAACAGAAATCTTGGAGAAGTGGAAAATGATGAACAAAAACAAGGCATTATAGATGTCCGGTATTATAAGAATATAAGAGTCTAAAATGTTTCATGAATTTAATAATTAGCATCTTGGATGATAAACTCTTATCAGAGTTTAAATCCAGAGATGGGATATATATATATATATATATATATATATGTATGTATATAATATTTATAGATTTATATATATGTATATTTGATACAAAGCATGTTAAAGAAGAGGCAAGAGGGATAGTGCTCATTCAGGGATTGAAAATTAAGAAAGAACTTTGGGGAAAGAAGAGCAAATTTTAGGAAAGTTCATGGTAGTATGTAATCACTGCATTGCAAAATATAAGATGTAAAAATTCGAATCTGAGATTCACATATTGCATGACACGTAATATGTTATGCATTCTTAGTTTAGTTTCACATTCTTAGTGGACAGTATTCAACACTAATTATATATAAGTGAATGATAAATTAAGCTCTGATATATATAGTCAGCAAAGAAAAGCAGATCCAGAGTACCTCATGCCATCACTTTATTTTACTGAGCCTGTGCTTCACATCACAACTGAAGTTTCAATAGCCTACTTTTGGCAGCTATTTCTAAGCCCTGGAATGTAAATGAAGCCATTTTAGAGGATTACACAAGATTTGGACTCTGAATTCATCATTTAGGATTATATATTTTTTTCAATGATGTTATGCCCACTGTATCAGAACTTTGGTTTGTGTCTATCCACGTAGTAACCCAAGGATAAACAGAAAAACTGAAATTATCCCTGGTCTCTGAAGGCAAATGCTTCTTTCCAAGTTGTACATGTCTAGAGCCAAAGTCTACTGGAGTTCTTCAGCTGTCCTGCATGCAGGAGGCCACAGGTCTCAACAAGGACACAAGTTGGCTTGTTCTATACACCTTTCTCATGAGATTGATTATTCCTATTTCTCAAGTTAAATTTAAAAAAAATACTTAAGAACCCCCACATGAACTCATATTTGTCAAGTATGGGTTTCTATAAAGTGAATAATCAATAAAAAGTTTAATATATTAAAATAACTAAAAATGTAAATTTCTGTTGAAAAGAGTAGGATATAAGTGTTCAAATCTGATTTCCCAGAAATAGATTATTCAAAAATTCAAGTATTAGTATTTTATCTCGACATAGAAGGAAATGCTGGCATAGGAGTGTAGAATTGGTACAGAGAACAGAAGCACAATAAAGGAAGGGAAACAACAAAGGCAAACTTTCCAAGCCAACCACCATCATAGAGTATTGGTGTTTAAGCCAACAGGGCAACTCTAGGAAATAATGTGGCACCTATACCTCAGAACTTATTCTTCACAAAGGGTGCAGGGCTAAGGTTTCCAATGGCTATGAAAGCATTTAAGTAAAGAAACACAAGTGCTGGCAGTTAGAAATTGATTGGTGTGCACTGAAGAGGTAAGGTTAGAGGACATGGGTGCAAATTGATAGGATCTGCTCCCAAAGACTAAATGCTTTTGTAATATTATATGTGTCATAAATTATCAGAAATAGAATTATCAGAATTATTTTTTACAAACCAAAACTTCTTATAATCCAAACATATTTTGTTTTTTGTTTTGTTTTGGTATTTTTACAACACTCTTTTTTTGTAAGCTGAGCATATGCAGTCACTTTAGGTGAAAAGTGCTAAACTAGTTTTACATCAAGACAAGTCTTTTGATATAGATTACATATTGTATTATAGTTAGTAAAAAATCTGAAAACATAATTGCTGGCTTGTAGGATTTTCATCAAGAAAATTTTTGATAAGCACGCCAAAAAAGATGCAAAACAAATAAAAGATTAAATATAAATAGATGTAAACAAATCAATTAACCAAAACATACCATATAATGCCCTTCTACTACATCACATTTTAAATTATATGTGTCCAAGCCAAAGCCTTATCCTCCCCCAAATTTATAATATACTTGGAGGAAATAATGACAGTGAAACAGTAAGAGAATCCCACAAGAAAGCACTTACTCCTCACTTCATACACTGGGTAGCACATGGTCAAGATTTCAGAGTGGAGAGCCATGAAATGGGCTATCCAGAAAATGCTTCATAGAAGAATATCAGAGAGAACACTTCAAATTAGTATTATCAAGAAACAAGAGGAATATAGTGAAGAATGAGTAATTGTAAGGATTTGTTACTTTTTCATCTCTTTGAATTGACCAATGTTTTCCTGAAAAAATTGAGCCAGTGTTCTTTAGTTAAAAAGAAGATAATATCTTCAAGCATTAGTTATAATTTCTCATAATTATAAATAAAATAGTTTGGTATAAACACCAAAAAATAAAATTCTCATGTCAAAATGTGAAAATTGGACCTCAGAATGCACTTTGTAAACATGATGTCAAATATGTTTCCAGAAAGCCAGCCCTAAGGTTTCTCTCAAAGGAACCTAAGGACTGACTTTGTTTCCCATGGCAAAAAGCCAGAACTACAAAAATAGACAAACTAAAAAATAAAACCCAAGGAAGTTTATGCTATAGATCTGAATGTTTAGTGTATACTAATTCATAGTTATTGAATGTCTGCTGTGAATGGGACACTGTTAATATTCTACTTGTCCAGACAGTAGTCTAAGAAAGTGAAATGTAGAAAAACAGCAAGAATAAAAGAAAGCCAGGACTAAATAAAACCCTTTCAGTGCTGGGAAATCTAGGAGAATTATTATAAGGAGAAAAGTTTAGGAACATTTAGAAATGCATTATTTATTAAGAACTGTCAGTGGGACTCATAAAAAGCAGGCTGTAGGTGAAAAAATATGCTTGTTTGGGTTGAGTATATTATTGCAGACATGCTGGAGATAAGATGGAAACAAAGGGAAGCATTAATCTGACACTCAGGAAAGCATTTGTTATGGCAGCCACCATAGCTATGGTTTTAAGCAAATGATTCACGGTATGTGGTGAAAGCAAATAGGAGTAATTAAAGAACAAATGTTGCACATTGTCTCAGTAGTGGAGTTAAATCTGTCATCTCATCTCTCATCTTGGGCCCAGTTAGAAGAAAGTCAGCATACCAGAGTGCTTGACCTGCCTCTGGGAAACAAAAACAATGGCAGAAACAATCAAACTGGTGAGGATTATGGGAAATACACTTGACTGAGCAATTAAGTGACAGGGATTATTCTCTAACAAGAAGCATGAGCAGTATCAGTGGGTAAGAGCTCTTCCCCATCCCCACAGATGACTAGATTGTGAACCTAAGGCTCAGGACTTATCAGGGCTAATTTGTGTGCTGATTTCTGTTTGTTTTGTATGTGCAATTGTAGTTATACTTGGCTTTTATATCTTCCTTTTGGAGTCTACATTTTATCCTTATAAAATAATTCTCATATCCATTTTGCTTTGAATACTAAAATATTCTTGAAATTAATATTCTCAATATCTTTCTCTTGCTTGGATATCATTTCATTTTGGGATATCATTTCATTTTTTTAATTTTTGCGTCATTTAATTCTTAAATGTATTTTTAAATAGACAGAATGAAGTAAAAGAAGCAATCCTCTTCTGAGATTTTTCATATTTTAATATCATTAAATTAAGTGATAACTGATATATTTACATGTTTAATCACCTATTATCATAATTTTATTTCCTTTTAAAAAATATTTAACATATTTTGTTCTTTAATTTCTTTTATTTTTTCACCATGTAAATTATATTTCCTTTACTTCTTCCCTAGAAATTTATAAGGCAAAAAATATGTTTTAATTCTACTAAAATTACATCCAAGTTTTTCAAAATATTCTTGTACTTATGTTTTTCTAATTATTAAAATAAGTACAGTGGTATCCTGAGAACCTTTTCTCACCCAATAAGAGTACTTGAGTATTTTACTTCCCCTGCTACCATTCACTATTCTCAGTCTTTCTTTTTTTTAATTTTTTTATTCTTATTTCCCCAATGCAATTCTTTTCTACTGTGCAGCATGGAGACCCTGTTATACATACATGTACACATTCTTTTTTCTCACATTATCATGCTCCATCGTAAGTGACTAGACATAGTTCCCAGTGCTGCTTAGCAGGATCTCATTGCTAATCTATTTCAAAGGCAATAGTTTGAATCTATTAACCCCAAGCTCCCCAACCACCCCATTCCCTCCCCCTTCCCCTTGACAACCACAAGTCTGTTCTCCAAGTCCATGATTTTCTTTTCTGTGGAAAGGTTCATTTGTGCCATATATTAGATTCCAGATATAACTGATATCATATGGTATTTGTCTTTCTCTTTATGGCTTGCTTCACTCAGTATGAGAGTCTCTAGTTCCATCCATGTTGCTCCAAATGGCATTATTTCATTCTTTTTTATGGCCAAGTAGTATTCCATTGTGTATATATACCACATCTTCCTAATCCAATCATCTGTCTTTCTTACTCTTTATTTTCTTGCATCTCTTTATTTATGTATAGTACATAAGGACATGAACTTGATGAAGAAGAGACTTCCCTTCATATTTAGACTCATCTATCCACCTTGCAATTCAAAATCGCAAATGAATAGCTGTTAAACATCTCCAACTTAATATGCTCAAATTTCATCTTCCAACCTTTCCCTAAAAGCTTACTTCCCATAGTCTTCTCTATCTCAATTGATTCTGTTCTTCAAGTTACTCATGCCAGAAACATTGGAGTCAGTCTTGATTCCTTACTCTGTCACTAATCAAAACTTACTGCTTGTCCCTTAAATTTTTCCCTATTATCCCATCTCTTCTTACTTCCATCTCTAACTCTTTTCTCCAACCAGCATCAGCACCCACCCACCTGGATTGTTGCAATAGTCTCTTACCTAGTCTCCTTCTCTACCTTCCCTCCTATAGCCTGTTGTCTATACAATAACAACAACAAGGACAAAAACCTGGTCATGAGATATATTTGTGATTTTACATATATATTCAATTTGCTTCATCTCCATGCATGAGGTAATAGAACCACTCTAGTAAAGAAGACTTTGCTTGGAAGAGCATCAGATAGGAGAATCTCCATATGAATATTTTCCCTATATTCCACTAGAATTGTGCTGAAGATTTACTTCTATTGATTAAACCATGAGATTTGGTGTAGGGGTAGGAGTGATGATGTAGGGTATCCTTGAGTAATCCAGAAATTGACACCAAAGTTGAGATGCCACTGAAACAAATGCCTAAGGCATATGGTATTGGTTTATATTTAGACATCAACTGGTGAAGAAAGAGATACAGTACACTGACCTGCTGGATTCTCTTGTTACGCAGTGGAAAAACATTTGCCAAAACCACCAGTTATTGTAACTTACAGGACAGATCATGCACTTACTGTGCTTATAGATCCAAGGGAAAAGATTGGAAAACATTATTAGATAGATGTTCACCAGTTCCATTTGATGTTGCTAAATACCAAAAAGTACTGTATTTCTAAAGTTCTTAAATTAAGACCACATAATTGAGTACTTGGAATTGGAATATGGGCAGAAGGGATGATGATCACATTAAGACCTGTCCATAAAAATACCTGCAAGATTTCCAGTGTGCTCTCATTTCCTATCCATATGGAAGAGGGCAGAAGGTTATGAGATGGCAGGGCCACTTGATAAAATCTGAGGGATATATTTATGAACCTTTTTTTACCTAAGAAGTTCCTTTTTGTCTCCTTCTAATGAATAATTCTTAGCCCTCAATAATATAATTAAAGTTTTATTCTCTTTTAAAGTTTAGTTTTGCTAAGAAAAATTCTTTTGCCAACATAATGCTTTATTATTTGACATTAAATTGTTCTTTTTTGACTGATACTTGCATGAGCTTTTCCCCAGGATCCTTACCAACTGTTGTTCTATTAAATACATCTACTTGGGATACGCAGAGTCTTTTAATATAAATACTTATGCCTTTCTTCAATTCTGGAAATATTTTTTCTTTATGTTTTAGATTATTGCTTCCTCCCTTCTTTTTTTCTTTTTTGAAAATAACCATAAATCTCACTTTTAATTATTACCATTTTTTCAGGTTTTTTTCGTACTGTTTTCATGTTCTATTCCTTTACATTGAGGTGTATTTCAGTTTTGTACCTTACCTTGCTGATTCAAATTTCTGCAGTCTGAATTCTGACTATTTATATTTCCAATTATTACTCTTGCAATTCTAATTGGCACAGTTGCTCCCTTTCTCAAGCAGTTCTGCAGTGCCAGGATGTAGGTTCAATACTCAGCAGCACGGTGGGTTAAAGGATTTGATCCATGGCCCATGCTAGGGTGTGGCCAAAAAAAAAAAAAAAAAAGTGGTAGATACAGAGAAAGAAAAAAAGTTAAAAATGTAGTTCCTGTCATGGTGCAGAAGAAATGAATCCATGACCATGAGGTTGAAGGTTCAACCCCTGGCCTCTCTCAGTGGCTTAAGAATCTGGCATTGCTGGAGTTCCTGTCGTGGCTCAGTGGTTAATGAATCTGACTAGGAACCATGAGGTTGTGAGTTCAATCCCTGGCCTCACTCAGTGGGTTAAGGATCCAGCATTGCCATGAGCTGTGGTGTAGGTCACAGTCATGGCTCACATCCAGTGTTGCTGTGACTCTGGCATAGGCCAGCAGCTACAGCTTCAATTAGACCCCTAGCCTGGGAACCTCCATATGCCATGGGTGCAACCCCCCCAGAAAAATAAAAAAGGGATTAAAAGAATTTTTTTCTTCACACATATTAGCATCATCTTCCATTTTAGCTTTTTGTTTCTTTCCTTGTGTATTCATTGTTCTTTTTCATAGATACAGACTGTTAAAATATATATCCTTTTGAATATAGCAGGTAGTTTTCTAAAGTTTTAGAAAAATATTTCTGGATGTGTTTTTTCTCATAGATCAACAGTATATTTTTTTCTTTTTTATATAATGATTTTTTCCATTGTAGCTTGTTTACAGTGTTTTGTCAATTTTCTACTTTATAGCAATGTGAACCAGTTACACATACATGTATACATTCTTTTTTCTCACGGTCCTCATGGTCCATCATAAATGAGTAGATATAGTTCCCAGTGCTATACAGCAGGATCTCATTGCTTATACATTCACAAAGGCAATAGTTTGCATCTATTAGCCCCAAATTCCTAATTAATTCCAATCCCTCCCCTCCCCCTCTGCTTTGGCAACCACAAGTCTGTTTTCTATGTCCATGAGCTTCTTTTCTGTGGAAAGGTTCATTTGTGCCACATATTAGATTCCAGATATAAGTAATATCTTATGGTATTTGTCTTTCTATTTCTTATTTACTTCACTTAATGTGAGAGTCTCTAGTTACATCCATGTTGCTGTAAATGGCATTATTTTGTTCTTTTTGATGGCTGAGTAGTATTCCATTGTAGACTTTTCTCCAAAGAAGATATGCAGAAGGCCAACAAGCACATGAAAAATGCTCAACATCACTGATTATTAGAGAAATGCAAATCAAAACCAATATGAGGTACCACCTCACACTACTCAGAATGGCCATCATTAATAAGTTCACAAATAACAAATGTTGCAGAGAGTGTGAAGAAAAGGGAACCCTCCTGCACTATTGGTTGGAATTTAAACTGGTACAACCACTGTGGAAACCTTTATGGAGGTACTTTAGAAAACTATACATAGAATTACCATATGACCCAGCAATCCCACTCTTGGGTATATATCCAGACAAAAATTCCCTTGAAAAAGACACAGTATATTTATTGAATTTTCCATGTTCTACAGTATATTTTTAAGTTTTCAGGTCATATGCTCATGGATAAAGCAAATCTACTCACACATGATACTTGTCAACAGAAAGAGTGTTTGTATATAGATGTTCCTTGCCTTCCTTCACCATTTAGTTGGATGATGGAGGAATTTATTTCTCAGACACACAGCTAAATCTAGGGTAGCTAGATTCAAAAACTTCTTCCCAACCTCCCATTGTTTTGTACCCATGTATCTAGTGAGCATTACTAGTTTGAATAACATTCTTTCCTCTCCCCACCAATGGCTTATCTGATTCTCAAAATGGTTAAAATACATGAAAAACTATAATTCCAAACATAAAATTTTACCTGTGTTCATGCTGTATTTTATCATTTTTTGTGAATCGTTTACTCATTGATTTGCTTAACAACACTTAAGTGTTACTCTATGAAAAAATATTCTTTACCCTCAAGTTGTGAGGTCAGGTAAATGTAGCTACAATCTAATACCATTCTAAGGAAATACCTCTAGTCAAAATCTCTACCACCTGCTTCAGCCTTCCAACCATGTACTTTATGTGCTAATATTATTTGAAAACTTTAGTGGCTGAATGGAAGGAAAATCAAAAAGATATGGGTAACCATTACTCTGATACCATAAAAAATCAGAAAATATAACAAAATAGTTCACTTTTCTTCAGGTTACCCATCTTTGGTCTCTGTGCTGTGGGAAGGAAGTTGGGGAGGCCAAAACATCTTTGTATCTTTCAGATTAGCAGAGTTTCTTTGATTCTTAAGCTAAAATGTGAGCAAGAAGTTAATTATTGCCCCCTCCCCAAGTTCCATTTGCTTATCAGTTAATAGGTTGAAGGCAATAGGCTCAATACTTGGTTTCTGTCTTTGAGGCTGGTAAATTTGTTCTCAATTTCTTTCTTTTCTTTTTTTTTTTTTCCTTTCTTTTTATGGCTCTACCAGTGGCATATGAATGTTCCCTGGCTAGGGATCAAATCAGAGCTTTAGCTGCAGCCTATGCCACAGCCACAGCAATATGCAATCTGAGCCATATCTGTGACCTAAAGCACAACTCATGGCAATGCCGGATCTTTAACCCACTGAGCAAGACCAGGAATTGAACACACATCCTCATGGATACTACTGAGCCACAATGGGAAATTCCATGTTCTCTAATTATATTATTAATGTAGATACTATGATGTTTTCATTGCAATTACTTGCCTTTACAAACATTAAACTCTCTTTCTGATTTATTTCTGTGATTCCACTAGCTTCAACCAGAGATGTATTCAGAGACCTCACAGACATAGCTCTTTAGCCTTCAGTATTCTCCTGATCACCATCCCCACATATATAATTCCATGTTAGACATCCTCATTTTGAGATTTGAACAGTGACTCTATAGAACTTTGCATGCTAATAACAAAGTCTAACTTCTTTGATTCTCAAAACAAAACAAAACAAGAAAACACTGCCCATAATTTCTCTCTCATATGAGATCCTAATCTTGAGACCATCAACCAGGCTTGAAATCTTAGAAGCACCTTCCTGTTCTTTCTTATATAAGTACATTTCAATTATAATTTTTTTTCTAAAATACCACATCACTTCTTCCATATTTTTTTCTGAATAGTATAATCTATAGCAATCATAATCTTCATTATACTCATCATTGTCATATAACACAAATCAAAAATCTTAAGTGACAAAAACTATACCAAGAGCTTTATATTTAATCTACATATCAATCCAATGGGATGGTTACTGTTTGTATGCCCAATTTAGAGACAAGACAATCTATAGTGTAGGGAAGTTAAACAACTTTCCTAATATAATAATAGTAGTAAAGTGTTAAGCAGTTTTCCTCTTTAGAATGCAGTAAAATATAGAAAGAAATCTGAAACAATGAAAGTAGTGGGTTTTTGGTTTGTTTGTTTTTGTTTTTTTTTTTTTTTTTTTTTTTTTTTTTGTCTTTTTGCCATTGCCTGGGCCACTCCTGTGGCATATGGAGATTCCCAGGCTAGGGGTTGAATTGGAGCTATAGCCACCAGCCTGCACCAGAACCACAGCAACGCAGGATCTGAGCCACTTCTGCAATCTACACTACAGCTCACAGCAACGCTGGATCCTTAACTCACTGAGCAAGGCCAGGGATCGAACCCGCAACCTCATGGTTCTTAGTCGGATTCATTAACCACTGCACCACGACAGGAACTCCAAAAGTAGTGTTTTTATGTTCTATTTTTTCCCAATGGAAAATAAAAATGGCCTGTGAACTTCTTTTGGTCAACTAACTTGGTATATGAGTTTCTGTGACCTCTAAATCTTATCTTATAAGCCAGTATACATGAATACAGTTTATGATCTCCTGTTTTAATATTCAGCTTTAAATCTTAGCATTTAAAAATGCTAAATTAATAGTTGATCAATTCCAGATAAATTACCTTCTTTAGAAGTGATGCTAGTCAATGAAGGACATGGCAGTTTTGGTTTGAGAAAGTCTCATTTGACATTGAAGAAGATAGGATAATAATAGCTTGGTATTAATGATTTTCACTCACTTATCATGTCATTACCAGAGCAAATTTAATACCTTTAATTAAACCCTTTGACTTCTAACAAGCTGATTATGGTAATCATGTTATTATGATGATTATGGTAATAATAAGACTGGCTCTTTTAGTGATAAATATTTGATGGTGTCCATATTCTCCACATTTCAGCAGAGAAGCAGAGTATTGGAAAATGACTTTCTGAAAGGACATAGGCTCCTGACTATAGAAAGAGGCTTTAACATAAACTAACCAACTTAGAACAGGAAGGAAAATAAGTAAGAGTGAGTGTCAGAAAGATTTGGAGATAGGCAGTCTTTGATAATTAGGATAAAAAAAAAAAAACGGTCCATATTAGAGATATGATGCTGCAGTAACTCAGGAACAGATAAACTTACCCAGATAGAAGATTTGCACAATAGTTTCATGACACCAGAAAAACATGGTGTACAATTAGGGACATTACTCTTAGTACCTGGATATAGGATTAAGGATACAAAGATTCTAAGTAAGAAAAGACAAAGTCCAGCTAAAGAATTTGACTGAAAGATATTAATGGACAAGAAAGAGAGAGGAAAAAGGAGAATGAGAGAGGAAGGGGGAGAGAAACAGAGACAGAGATAGAATTTAAATCTAACAACCAGATACCAATCCACATCAGTACAGAAGGTAATATTAAGTTCAGCAATGGTCTAGATGTAAAGGGGAATGAGATAATTCGAATATGTCTTCTAGGAGCCAATATGGTGTTCACAATATAGTTATCAAGGATTTACAAAAGACATTCTAATAGATTTTAAGAACACCATGCTAACACAATAGTCTTCAGATTTTATATCCAAATGATAAATAGAGGTCAAATCTGAGCCAAATTAAATACAAATAGATATAACATTAAATAGATATAACATTAAAAAGTATAAATGATACATTTTTAAAATGGTATCTGTGAGTACTTTTAATTCGACATATATGATCAGGCCACTCAAGGTGGCTGCTCTCTTGTTATCTGTACAGCCCCTGCTCATCCAGCCCCTGCTTCACCTATGGTCTACTTACATGACTGACCTCCTCCCTCAGTTTCAGAGCCTAATCAGTAAATACCTAAATAACTGCCAGCCCCAGGCCCTAGGTAATGATTGTTCTAAAAACTTCTGCCCCATGAAGTATTAAGGCCAAAAGGACTGCACCTCTCTGCTGGTTTCCCTGGTAACCAATAAGCCAACCTAACATCAATTCCCCCAACAAATGGTAGTCTCCCTCTTCCCTCCAGGAATGAAGACTGCTGCTTGCCATCTGCCATCTATAGTAGGGTGTCACTTCAGGACACTTTTGCTTCAGAAGTGTAAGATCTCCCATCTATTAAGCTATTGATGTCTCTGTCACTTACTCCAGGCTCTTTCTTTGATCCTGAGGCCGGTCAAGTACAGGGCTTTCAGGCAGTAGGACATGAATTAAAATATTAAAAAAAATAGGAATTGAATATATTTGTCAGGGCTGTGGGTCAGAGGTTTTCCAATTTAGTCTCTTGCAAGCATTAAAATAATAAACTTAAAATCTGGATTTCTGCTTTGGGCAAAATTAAAAGACATTGTCACATATATCAAAATGGTAGTTGATAAAAAAAACACTGAGATGAAAAAATCTTATTGTCACAAGTACTGTACCGGTTATTACTGTTATCATTAATATAAAGAATAGAAATAACAGATTTACATTTTAGTGGCCAAGGGATCCACATAAACAGAGTACTTTTAAGAGATAAGTCATGTTGAAGGAAATGTTCACTAAACTTATCACGTTTAAATCTGAAAAGAAGTTTAATAAATTACAAAAAGTGTACAATCAGTAATGACTTCCTAAAAATGAAAGTTTTTAGGAAAGAGTAGGGACTTTCTAATCCAAGCTCAATACACATCAATCTTGAAGGCAGAGGGTTCCACTAAGTTCTGTAATTACCATACGTATCATATCTAAATAATCATGGTCTATTCCAGCCACCAAATTTAAAAATTAAAATTATAAAATTAATTCATGCATAAAATGATAAAATATAAATGAAGCAGACCAGAAAATGGAATAACAAGTGATGAGAAAAAGATCTGAGAAGACACAATGTATTCAAATATAGTCAAAGAAGTTTACACATTTGCTTTTTGTTTCTTCTTTCTCCAAAGTGGAAAAAATGGAATCAGAAGATGAGAATTATAAGGCAGTTGATTTTGATTTTACTTTGCAAATGGTTGCCTATCATTTAGAATTGTACAATAATCATATAGGCTAGCCCATGAAATATCAGTTCACTGCAGTGGAAGTATTCAAGCCCATTTACAAGTGGTCTTAAATATGAAAAGAAGTTGAACTCCAAGTTTCCTTGTCTTTGGAAATTTATGAATCTATGTATGACATATAAGATTTAGAGATTACTGATATTCTTGTTAGATCCCAAAACTCTGACTCATTAGCTACTTTTTCACTCATACTTGAAATACTCTTTAGCTAATTATAAATTTACATGCAGAATACATAAATATCAAGATCACAGAAAAACATGAATGTAGTCAAAGTTATTCTTTATAAAGTGTTTTTTTTTCCATCCATGACTTTGTTTAGTAAGGGAAATGAAGGCTTCTGTTTGTTCATCATAAAAGCATCCTATCTAAGACATTTTTATTTGTTTACCATTATTTTTCCTCATCTCCAGATCCATTCTGCCTAAATTAAATGATCATTGCAAATTGAGATGAGAAAACCAAGTTTATTTCCAGCACAAAATTGCACTGATACTGATGAATTCAGTCTGGTTCTCGAATCTTTTCTCTGGGTCAAACCTAAAATTTTCTTGTAATGTTCTATTTAGAAGCTTACTGTTTTTCAAATAAAGTGATTACAAAACTTGTATGTTTAAGCAATTTGTACCTAAATAATTATAATCATATTCTTACCAGTGAATAATTAACATAAATACAAAGTTTCTTTTTTGAACATTAGACAAGAACCTGACCAGTAAATTTATTGATTCTAAATCCATCATTTTAAAGATAAACTCAAATTAATGCTATAAAACTTGTCAAAAATATTAGCATTATACAGTGTAAAAGCTAGTGCCTATCTTCTAATCCTGGTCAATTTTTTTTTCCACTAATAATGATGTTCTTATTTAATTTCCAAAATATTTTCTTATCTTATCTAATTCTAAAAATGTCCCTAAAAAGTTGCTAATGAGAAAACTGGGACTTAAAGATTTCCAGTATGCACCCAGTCACTTATCTCTTTATCTTCAGTCACTGTATCTATCAGCCCTTATGATATATCTAATTGAATAATCTACTTTGCATCTCAAACGTAACATGCCAAAACAGGGATCTTGATTTCCTCATCCATCCTCTACTCTTACCTGCCAGTGCCTAGCTTTTTACACCTTATTAAATGGCAACACTATGCATCCAATTGGTCAGACCAAAAATTTATGCGTTATCCTGGTATCTTTCCCCTTTTTCCAATATCACAATCATTAAGCACATCCTATTGAGTATCTCCAATACATCTCCCAAATCTACCCACTTCTTTCTAAGTCCATGACTATCAAACTGGTCAAGGTCAATGCCATTTCTTGCCTTGATTATCACTATAGTGTCTGCTTAGTCTCACTCTTCCAGTATTGCTTGCCTGACATTCTTTCTCCACAGAATTAAGAAGTAATTTTCTCAGAAGTCCACTGACAAGACTTTCATAACTCCCAGGCCATGGACACAACAAAAATATTTGCCCTTATTTGTTCCTGTCTGTCTCTCCAAATTGAAGGTGAGAATGTCTTAAAGACAACAGTTATATTTCATACATTCAACAAAATGCCTAAATAATTATGTATGGCATCTATTTAAGTTATAAAGTATAATAAATATGCACTTATCTACCATCAAGAAATGTTGAATCTCCCCTACTGTAGATGGCCTCTTCATGTCAGAATCTGCCAACCTTCCTACCCTTCTCATAAAGAAGTGATGATCCTAAATTTATGTGTACCATTGCCATGCTTTCATTTATAGTTTTATAAATAGATTATTATAATCCCAAACACATTTTTATAGTTTTTCTTGTATTTAAACTTAAATAATTGGAATCATAGGTTGTATTTTTGCATGACTTGCTTTTTCTTTTACCTCAACATTTATCAACAATATAGAGTTTGTGAAATTAATATACATGTTAATAGTTCATTTATTAATTCCTTTTTAACTGCTGGATTTCCATTCTATGACCGTATCATTGTTTACCAACCTCACCATATTTTGGGGGTTATTTTTGTGTCTTGATTATATGAAAACTAGTGCTCTGTGCACATGTCCAAGATTTTCTTCAGAGTTTATATTTAAGTGTTGATTAGCTGGTTGTAGGATTTAGGTGTCTTCAAATTTACCAAGCAGTGACAAATGGTTTCATAAGGTGTTGGTATAAATACAGCCTTCTATCACCAAATAGTCTATGAGATTCTCCATTGTCTCACATCCTTGCCAACTCTTGACTTTGTCAGAAGTTTTAACTTCTACTAAAAAAATGAGTGTGAAATGAAAACTTTTATGAATTTACTTTGAATTTTCCAATTAATAGTGAGCTTGATAATCAATTCACATTTTTGGCCATTCATGTTTCTTTTTCTGTGAAATATTTCTTTATTCTTTTCATCAATTACTTTCTTTTTAATTTATTTACTTATTTTATTCACAGGAGTTTTTTACATAGTCTAGATGCAAATGTTTTGTTAGTTTCATTTATGGCATATGTCTTTAAAATTGTAATTTGTATTTTCATTTTAAAATATGTATATTGGAGTTCCCATTGTGGCGTAGCAGAAACAAATCCGACTAGGAACCATGAGGTTGTGGGTTTGATCCCTGGCCTTGCTCAGTGGGTTAACGATCAGGCATTGCCGTGAGCTGTGGTGTAGGTCGCAGACACGGCTTGGATCCCTTGTTGCTGTGGCTCTGGCACAGGCTGGCAGATACAGCTCCAATTAGACCCCTAGCCTGGGAGCCTCCATATGCCTTGGGAAAGGCCCTAGAAATGGCAAAAAGAAAAAAAGAAAAAAAAAGTGTATATTAACAAATTAAAAGTTAAATTGTAATTTAATAAAGTTCATTTTAAAATTCCAAAGTATGTTTTTTAAAAAAATATTCTATTCTCCATAGGCAGTAAATACATTTCTCTAACAATTTTAAAGTTTGTATTTTGTTTTTGAGATTTCAGTCTACGTGGATTATTATATAAACTGTAAGGTAAGCAAACAAATTTATAATTTTCCTGTTGAAAAACCAATTTCCTTAGCACCATTTATTAAATGGGCCATCTTTTCCACTGACTGATATGTTTTCTACCTCTGACACTTAGCAAGATTCTATATGTGTCAGAGTCTTTCTGAGCTCTGCTTTACTTTTAATTGAATTGTCTGTCCATGGGTGAATTTCACCTTCTCTTAATTATTATGACAGAATAGAGAGGCAGTAAAACATCATGTTTAGGAGAGTAGACTCTAGGACCAGATTACCTTGTTTTGATTGCTAGTTCCATCAGTGCTATTTAAATGACCCATTGCAGGATTCCTAACTTCTTTATTCTCTATTTTCTCCATCTGTGAAATGGACATAATAACTCTACATATTCCAAAGATTAGTTGTGAAAACTAAATAAGTCAATGTGTGTGTATATATATGTGTATATATATATATATTTAAAGAACTTACAGTAATACTAATGTGTAGAAATGCTTAATATGCATTAGTATTGCTTTAAAAATTCACTTTTTATTATTCATTTATTTCATCCTTTTAAGATATCGCAACAAAAAAAAGTGAAATTTGTCATTAGATGAGCAAAAACCACCTTCTTTTAGTCTTCTTCCTATTTTCAAAATGTAATTAATACCATTATCTTTTCAGGTTACATCTGCTGTCCTCAAACCTGCTATCATTTCTCTGTGAAGAATTGTCCCTAACATGTATTTTGGCCACTTTCCCTGGCCTGCTGCCAGCCTTCTTCCTATTTCCTGGAACATGCAATGTGATGTATTGTTTCCAGTCTCATCTTTGATGTTCATACACCAAACTCTGAGATTTCTAGTTTATTCTTCTGTGCCAAATTTGAGCCAGTGCTGGGTCCAATCTGTATAAGATCTTATGGGAAACCATCCAACCAAATGCAGGGATACATGTGTTTGGGTCTCTGGCTGGGAACCAGAGATACCCCATAGTCTACTTGGCCTTCAATTATTTGGCCTTGAAAGTTTACCTTTTAGGAGAATATCTGCTGTTAACAGAGAGATTCAGACACCTCTGAATATACTCCAAAATGGCTGTTTAGTATGAATAAAGAACAGGCACAGATGTTCAGAAAAAGTAACTATATTCTCCAGATAGCAATATGTTTCATGTGCTCTTCCTGAGACAGGGTAAATAATAAATATTTGTTTGATGTATGCATTGTGATGATGGTGATATTACCCTATTTTATCTTTTTTAATTTCTTTCTCTAAAAGGTTTTCTCACATACCCAATTTTAATTCAAAAATCTTAGGAGATAATATTCATCATTTGCTCTCCATATCAACCTTTTTTTACCATTTGAAAATTAAAGAAATGAAAAATATATGAAATTGTTAAAAGTTGGATAACTGCATGCCTTTTCATTTAACAATTTTGAAATCCTATCTTCTAGGAATTGCTACCTACTAGAAATGCAAAGGTGATTAAAATAAACATCTTGACACCTTGTTGCCTTGTCCAATCACCTTTAGCTTCACATTGTAGCTAAAACAAATCCAAACTATAAATCCAAACTTAAAAATGCTATCCAAGAGATGGTAATGTTCACTAATAGGACTGATATTATAGAAGTCAGAATTCATTTAGAATGACTAAAATCTGAAAGAATTTAACAGAAGGGTAGGCAAAATGGTAGAGTAGGAAGACCCAGAACTCACCTCTTCCCATGGGCATATCAAAATTAAAAGTATTTACAGAGAAGCTGTTGAGGAGATTGACCCAAAGACTAGCAAAATATATCTCCTGCAATTAAAAATATAGAGAAAGAACCACAATGAGATGGGTAAGTGGGACAGAGATGCAGTACATTCAAAACTTACACCTTAGGTAAGTGACCCATGAAAAAGAGATAATAATATTTGCAGTTTATCTCTAGGAAGCAAGATGTTGAAGTCCCATATCAGGGTCACCAGTCCAGGGGTCCTGCACTAGGAAAACAAGCCCCCAGTACATCAAGGTTTGCATTGGAGAGAGCCAGAAAGCCATATAAAATACTCAACTATTAAAGGACACACACTATGAGATACCACCTCACACCAGTCAGAATGGCCATCATTAATAAATCCACAAATAACAAGTGCTGGAGGGGCTGTGGAGAAAAAGGAACCCTCCTGCACTGCTGGTGGGAATATAAATTGGTATAGCCATTATGGAGAACAGTTTGGAGATACCTTAGAAATCTATACATAGAACTTCCATATGACCCCACAATCCCACTCTTGGGCATCTATCCGGACAAAACTCTACTTAAAAGAGACACATGCACCCACATGTTCACTGCAGCACTATTCACAATAGCCAGGACATGGAAACAACCCAAATGTCCATCGACAGATGATTGGATTCGGAAGATGTGATATATATACACAATGGAATACTACTCAGCCATAAAAAAGAATGACATAATGCCATTTGCAGCAACATGGATGGAACTAGAGACTCTCATACTGAGTGAAATGAGCCAGAAAGACAAAGACAAATACCATATGATATCACTTATAACTGGAATCTAATATCCAGCACAAATGAACATCTCCTCAGAAAAGAAAATCATGGACTTGGAGAAGAGACTTGTGGCTGCCTGATGGGAGGGGGAGGGAGTGGGAGGGATCAGGAGCTTGGGCTTATCAGACACAACTTAGAATAGATGTACAAGGAGATCCTGCTGAATAGCATTGAGAACTATGTCTAGATACTCATGTTGCAACAGAACAAAGAGTGTGGAAAAAAATGTAATTGTAATATATACATGTAAGGATAACCTGACCCCCTTGCTGTACAGTGGGAAAATAAAAAATAATATTTAAAAATGCACCAAAAGATCAGAATAATGGGTTTAAATCATTTAAATGATTAATAAAATTAATCACATTAGTAATTACAAAAAATAAAATAAATAAAGGACACACACAAAAATTGCTTGCTTAAAATCCAGAGTAGAGGGAATAATTTGAAAGGAATCTGTATCAAACCCACATGCTGATCTTCAAGAGTCCCCCAAAGTTGCAGGAGGCAACTGAGACTCACTTTGGGTGCATAGATACTGGAGGTATTGATTTGTGGGAGTTGATTCTACCAAGAGAAAAAATTGTTCTTACAAGTACCATTTTGGTATCCTCCTTCTGGGTTATGAGTGCCCAAACCTGGCACTAACTGCCAGCTGGTTTGTATAAAATGGGACCACTTACGTCAAGTACCCAAGCCATGTTCAGACACAGCCTTGCTCACCAACATACTGAGAGCAGAGATAGGTTTCACTGACTGCCAGGCAACCGAGTACCCATCCCTGCCAACCAGTAGACTGGCATTAGGACTTGGACTTCCCAGACCATTCACCAGCAACACAAAGACTCAGCCTTGCTTACCAATAGCTAGCTGCCTTTGAACCAGGCCTATCAAACAGTAAGATGAGAGACTAGACACATCTACCAGAAAACCCACTTTAGTAAACTCTGCTATAAAAAAAAAGCTGTCTGTTCTAGTGTTGCCATATAGGAAGCAACACTAGAACAGATAGCTCTGATTACCAGAGGGAAGCATGCTGTTGGGATATATAGGACATATCCTATAGAGGACCACTTCTCCAAGGTCAGAAAATGTAACCAATAAAATTAATGCATAAAAATAAAAACAGAGATTTGGTAAATAAGATGGAAAAGGACAATTTTCAAAATGAAGTAACAGGATAAAACCTCAAAAGAAGAGTTTTAAGCAAAGTAAGATAGTAATTTGCCCCCAAAAATATCTCAACATAAGGATCACAAAAATACTTGAAGAACTCAGGAGAAGAATGGATGTTTTCTTCTAAGAGTTTTATAGTACCCAGTCTTATCTTTAGGTCTTTAGTTCATTTTGAATTTATTTTTGTGTATGGTGTTAAAGTGTGTTCTAATTTAATTCTTTTTAATGGAGCTGTCCAGTTTTCCCAGCACCATTTAATGAAGGGACTCTCTTTTCTCCATTGTATATTCTTGACTCTTTTGTCATAGATTAGTTGACTGTAGGTTTGTGAGTTTATTTCTGGGCTTTCTATCCTATTCCATTGATCTATATTTCTGTTTTTGTGTCAGTACAATACTGTTTTCATGACTGTAGCTTTGTAGTATAGTCTGAATTCAGGGATCCTGATGCCTCCAGTTCCATTTTTCTTTTTCAATATTGCTTTGGCTATTTTGAATCTTCTGTGTTTCCATAAAAATTTCTGAAAAAAATTGTTCCAGTTCTCTGAAACAAGCCACTCATAATTTGATAGGGATTTTGTTGAATCTGTAGATTGCCTTGGGTAGTATATTCATTTGACAATATTATTTCTCTCAATCCAAGAGCACTGTATTTCTTTCCATCTTTTTGTGTCATCTGTGATTTATTTCATTAGCATCTTGTTGTTTTCCAAGTATAGGTCTTTTTTCTCTTTGAGTAGTTTTATGTCTAGGTATTTAGATTTTATTTGTTCTTTTTCTTTTCTTTATTTATGTGTAAATTTAGGCCAAACACTCCTGACAAAACTGCAGTAATATCTTCTTAGATCCACCTCCTAGAGTAATGACAATAAAAACAAAAATAAATGTGACCTCATTCATCTTAAAAGTTTTTACACAGCAAAATAACCTATAAACAAAATGAAAAGACAGCATACAGATGGGAGAAAATATTTGCAAATGAAGTGACTGAAAATGGATTAATCTCCAAAATATACAAACATTTCTGAAGCTTAACATCAAAAATAATGAACAACCCAATCTAGAATGGACAGAAGATCTAAAAGACATTTCTCCAAAGAAGACAAACAGATGGCCAGAAAAACATGAGAGGATACTCAACATCACTAATTTTTAGAGAAATGAAAATCAAAACTACTATGAGGTATTACCATACACCAGTCAGAATGGCCATCATCAAAAAGTCTACAAACGATAAATGCTGGAAAGGTTCAGAAAAAATGGAACCCACATACACTGTTGGTGGGGGTGTAAATAGGTATAACCACTATGTAAAACAGTATGAGGGTTCATCCAATAATGAAAAATAGAATGATTATATTATCCAGCATTCCCATTCCTGTGCATTTATCCAGAGAAAATGGAATTCAAAAAGATGCATGCACCTCAATGTTCATTGCAACACTATTAACAACAAGGAAGACATGGAAATAAACAAAATGTCCACTGAAGGAGGAATGAATAAAGATGTGGTACATATATACAATGGAACATTACAGATGAATTCTATCAAACATTTAAAGAAGAGCTAACACCTCTCCTTCTGAAACTATTCCAAAAAATTGCAGAAGAGAGAACACTCCCAAATTCATTCTATGTGGCCACCATCACCCTGACAACAAAACCAGACAAAGATTCCACAAAAAAGATAAAATTACAAGCCAATATCACTGATGAACAAAGATACAAATATCCTCAACAAAATACTAGCAAACCAAATACAACAATACATTAAAAATATTGTACACCATGATCAAGTGGAATTTATCCCAGTGATGCAAGGATATTTCCATATCCACAAATCAATCAGTGTGATACACCACATTAACAAACTGAAAAATAAATCTAAGATCTTAATAGATGCAGAAAAGGCCTTTGACAAAATCTAACATCCATATCATATAAAAAACCTCCAGAAAGGCGGCATAGTGGAAACCTACCTCAGCATAATAAAGGCAATATATATGACAAACCCAAAGCTGACATCATTCTCAATGGTGAAAAGATGAAAGCATTTCCACTAAGATCAGGAACAAGACAAGGATGTTCTCTCTTGCCACTACATAGTTTTGGAAATCCTAGCGACAGTAATCAGAGAAGAAAAAGAAATAAAAGGAATCCAAATTGAAAAGGAAGATGTTCCAACTGTTTGCAGATGACATGATACTATACCTGGAAAATCTTAAAGATGCTAACAGGAAATTGCATTTCTATAAGCTACCAATGAAAAATCAGAAAGAGAAATTAGGGAAACAAACCCATTTATAATCACATCAAAAAAATAAAATAACTAGGAATAAAACTATCTAAAGAAACAAAACACCTGTTCTCTGAAAACTATAAGATTCTGATGAAAGAAATCAAAGATGACACAAACAGATGGAAAGACATGCCATGCTCTTGCACTGGAAGAATCAATATTATCAAAACGACTACATCTCCCAAGGGAATCTACATTCAGTGCAATCCCTATTGAAATACCAAAGATGTTTTTCACAGAAGTAGAAAAAAATATTTTGAAGTTTGGAAGCACAAAAGACCCATAATAGCCAAAGCCATCCTGAGAAAGAAAAATTGTGATGGAGGAATCAGGCTCCCTGACTTCAGATTAAACTAAAAGCTACAGTCATCAAAACTGTATGGCACTGGCACAAAAAACAGAAAATATAGTCCAGTGAAACAGGATAGAAGCTCACAATTAAACTTGCACACCTACTGCCAACTAGTCTATGAAAAAGGAGGCAAAAATATGCAATAGGGAAAAGACAGCCCCTTCAATAAGTGGTGCTGGGGTAACTGGACATCTACATGTCAAAGAATGAACTTAGAACACTTCCTAACACCATACACAAAAATAAACTCGAAATGGATTAAAGACATAAATATAAGCCTGGATACTATAAAACTCTTAGAGGAAAACATGGGCCAAACATTTTGTAACATAAACAAAGCAATATCTTCTCTGATTCACCTCCTAGCATAATGACAACAAAAACAAAAATATACAAATAGGACTTAAACTTAAAATTTTCTGTACAGCAAAGGAAACCCTAAACAAAACAAAAGACAACCAACAGAATGGGAGAAAATATTTGCATATGAAGACAAGGGATTAATCGCCAAAATTTATAAACACCTTCTGGAGCTCAACACCAAAAACAAACAAACAAAACAAGCAAACAAACAAACAAAAAACCAACCAATCAAAAATTGTATTGGGGAAATAACAATGAAAAAAAATAAAACAAAAAATGGGCAGAAGATCTAAACAGGCAATTCTCCAAAGACATATAGATGCCCAAAAAAACACATGAAAAGATGTTCAGCATGATTAATTATTAGGGAAATGCAGATCAAAACTACTATGAGGTACCACCTTACACCAGCCAGAATGACCATCATCAAAATCCTACAAATAATAAATGCTGGAGAGGATGTTGAGAAAAGGGTAAGCAATCTTGGTGGGAATATAAATTGGCACAACCACACTGTGGAAAACAATATGGAGATTCCTCAAAAAACTAAAAATAGAATTACTATTTGATCCAGCAATCCCACTCCTGGGCATCTATCCAGAGAAAACCATGACTCGAAAAGATACATGTATCCCAATGTTCATTGAAGCATGTATACAATATCAAAGATGTGGAAGCAACCTAAATATCCATTGATAGAGGAGTGAATAAAGAAGATGTGGTACATATACACAATGGAATAATACTCAGCCATAAAAATTAATGAAATATTGGTATTTACAGCAACAGGGATTGCTAGAAATTGTAATGTTAAGTGAAATTGGACAGTGAGACACCAACATCATATGCTATCACTTACATGTGGAATCTAAAAAAAAGGACATAATGAACTTCTTTGCAGAACTGATACTGATTCACAGACTTTGGAAAAGGAGACAGATTGGGGTGGAGTGACGTGATTGGACGTTTGAGATGGAAATGCCATAAAACTGGGTTGTGTTGATTGTTGTACCACTATAAATGTAATCCAATGCATTGAGTTATATAAATAAAATAATAAAAAGGAATAAATGCAACAAATATGAAATAATTACATATATCATAGATATTAAAATATTCAAATAATCACATACATGTGAAATGTCTAACTACATCAATTAAAAGATTTAAAAAAATCTTTATTCAACTCTATGTCATCTACAAAGAAGCCATTTTAAAAACAAATTCTAGCACCAGATACTACAGTTGCAATTTCACATTTCTGTCTGTGATTGGATTTTTTTTGTTTCCTCCTTTAGATAGTAAGCTTGATTAGGGTAGAAACTGGATTTTTTTTCTGATTTTTTTCTTAGCATTAAATGAAATGCCTGATGGATAAAATTTGCTTGATAAACATAATGTGTAAAATTATTTTAAATGCTATATCAATTTTTTAGTCTACTATAGAATGTTTTAGAGACTGGTTGGCTGAAACAACAGAATCTATTTTCTCATAATTCTGGAGGCTAGAAGTCCAAGACCAAGGCGTTGGCAGTGTTTGTTTCTCCATAGCCCTATTTCCTGGGCTACCATATGACCGTGTTCTTCTCTGTCTTCAACTGGCCTTTCTTCTATGTGCGTTTCTGTCCCAAACTCCCCTCAAGCCATATTGGATTAGTACTTAACAGCCTCATTTTAACCACATTATCTCTACCCAGGCCCTTATTTCCATTTACAATCATGTGCTGAAATACTGGGAGTCAAAACCTCAACATGTGAATTTTGAGGGAACACAGTTCAGTTCATGACAAATATGCTTTCACTATTGGAGCCTGAAAAAAGCTGGTCTAAGAATCAGTGACTTTTTTAGGTACCCCGTAGACTTAGATGTTTAAGATTCTATCGTAGCGTCATTTCTCATTCTGTGTTCCTGGTATGTCCTCTGCCAAACAGTTCATCAGTTTCCTTTCACCTAAGGGATTGACATGGGATCTTACACTTCTAACTCTCTTTAAGGTCACCTTTTATTTAAATAATGGCTGTATTTTACATGTCTACTTTTCAGAGGGTTTTCCCTTCATATCATTTGGTCATTTATAGACATGATATTTTCCTCATTTTAATAAGGATCAATATAAATGTTATTTTTTAATTTGATCATTTATATACTATAAGCTTTTATATTTCTTACAGAGTCTTTCCAGAAACCCTATAGTCAGTTATCAAAGGAAACTTACTGGAACTCCAAACTGTACTCACAAACACTGGATGTCTATGGTATCAGTCCCTTTGCATCACTTTTGGCTTAAGCTGGAAATCTCAGGATAAATGACAGACTGGCACTTACATCCTCTTCTCAGGATCAGTCTGAGTGGTACAGGTAAGATGGAGAGGAGCTTTTAGATATCAATTGTTCAGACCAGGTCTACTAGGACTTGTTATCTCTGTATCTCAGTAATGGCTCCTGAGACTTCTACCCTTGAAGCTATTTCCCTTTCTCACTCTCTCAGGGGGTGACTTATGAATCCCTCAGGTGTGTATAATACCCTTCAAGACAGGATAATGGAAGGAGCTCAGTGAAATCCAATTCGCTGATAGGTAGTTTGCTGCCATTGAGAATGTCCTTAATGTGGACACTAAAATGTGTGAGAAATCCTATCTGCCTTACAGATTGGACTTCATTTTTTTCTTTTCCATTTTTATAACTAAGGAAATGGAGAGGAAGGGTGATGTTTTCTTAGAATTTTATTTTAGAAGAACATATTAAATTATGAATATTTCATTATTTACCTCCTCATAAATGGGGCCATTAATATTTTCTTCTGTCCAGAAACTAGAATCCTAGATAATAGAAAAACTTCTCCTCACCATTTCCTTACACTTCCAGACACAGTTCTCATTTAGAATTTTGTGTGTCTGTGTTTAAGTGAAGGGCATAAATGTGCATGGGCATCTGTGTGTAACTGTGTGTGTGTGTATTGAAGGATACTGAGTAACATTTTTTCCCTTTTTTAGCTAGGAACAATTGGTGTCAGTATATGAGATAAGAACTTTTTGTCTGTGCCATTTTTCAAAAGCAGATATTTGACATGATTGCACTGAAATTTCTTACTTTCCCTACCAAACATCTGGAAAAACCCTCAAGCAAGAATATTATGCATTTGAATGACTTGTTTTTCCTTCTTAAGGTGTGTTATTTTTAAGGTCATCAATTTATAGCAGGAATATTCCTTTAAAGCATTGCAATAAAATGTAAAGAAGTGCTTTGGTAGAATTTTGGGAAAAGCTCTTGGCTCACAACATTGACTGTGTCTAAAGCTAGGTCCATTTATATTATAGGTCTCATATATAGCAAAGTAAAAGCTAAGAGCCAAACAATGTAGAATAAGAAACTTTTCCTGGGAGTTCCCATCGTGGCACAGTGGAAACAAATCCAACTAGGAACCATGAGGTTGTGGGTTCAATCCCTGGCCTCGCTCTGTGGGTTAAGGATCCGGCACTGCCATGAGCTATGGTGTAGGTCACAGACGTGGCTCAGATCTGGCATTGATGTGGCTGTGGTGTAGGCCAGTGGCTACAGCTCTGATTCGACCCATAGTTTGGGAACCTCATATGCTGAGGGTGTGGTCCTAAAAAGACAAAAAAAAAAAAAAAAAAAAAAAAGATAGAAAAAAAAGAGAATGTTTTCCTGCAGGGCCCTAGACATTATGAAGGATTAACAGAAGTCCTATTCTTATGATATACTGTAAATGAAAGAGATGAAGTATGACTCAGTTATAAATGAAAATACCAGAGTGAGCAAAATAATAAGAAAGCTGTACACATTCATAAGATCATCAGGCCAAAGAATTTTAAGTGCTAATAACTTTATTCCTGCATATTCTATCAGTGAGATAAGCTTTGTCCTTTCAGGCTCAGCCACACTTTGAAGGTATTTGCATTCATTAAATTTGTTATGTACTGCATTTCTTTTTACTCCTTTATTTCATCCAACACACTAAAAAGGAACAAGTTCATTGATACATTGCCTAATAAAAACAAATCTGTTGAAACACAATGGGTATATTCTATTAGCATTCCTGTTAGTTCAAAAAATCAATTCATTCATATATAAAAATTCCCAAAATTAAATAAATGATATTAAATGATAATAAAGAGCTCCTCTCTTTCTATAAGAAAAACTGTTAGATAAATGACTAAATTTCAGAATGAGGAATTGATTATGATCAATTTTTGTTTTAAAATCACAAAGTAAATTTTTAATACCTAAAAATGTATTTTAGAAATAAGCCATGGTGGATCATTAAGGCATAGAAATATTTAACTAATATTTACAAACAGAGCTAAATATGTCTAATTCCAAGGAAAGAAGTCTTATGGTTGGGACAAAGCCCATTCTGACTTTATAAACAGAGACTTGAAGTGTTCTTGTCAGAGCCTTCTTACATTCTGGGGAAAAAGTAAACTTCAGGGAAAATAAGGACTCTAAATGGATCATTCCTCAAAAGTGAAGGACAGTCCTCCCACTTTCCCTTGAGATAGTTCTTACCCAATTTGGAGATTTTGCAATTGCTCTTCTGGATGGCATACTTGTTCAGCTTCAATGTATGTCAAATCCCTCTCCTGGGTTTCTTCAAGAGTAGTTAATTTACCTAACAGCATTTTGATTAGACAAGAAGATTGTCTGATTCTATCTAGGGATGAGAAAGTGGCATGAACAAAGGCTCTGCTTATGTCTATTTTTTCTAAATGAATTCCTAATTTGTGGAAAGTTCCCTGATGGTATTATTTCTGCTAAGGAGCTCTCTGCTGTGACTGTCTATGTTCCAGGTTAATGGCATGCAAAGCTTTCTGCAGTCCACTGTTTTCTAAATTGATGGAAACATAGTATTAAACTTCCAGAAAAGTAAATTTTGACTGTATATAGTTAAATGAACTGGGGTGATAGAAGAAATGAAAAAGATTAAAAATAAATTCTGATGTAGTAGGGCTCTTTGTAGAGAGAAAATAAGAGGTTTTTTTTTTTTTTTTCCTCAAATAGTTATTATAACTCTGGTCATGGGAGACAAAAAGCTGCCAGGAAGGATAATAGCTTCCAACACTTAAAGATATTAGCTACAAATTGGATTAGCTCTCCTTATCAGTTTTGGATTGAAAAATATCTTTGTAATGACATAGCTCTCTGTAATAAAGTGCCATGCTAATGCATATCAGTGTTTGGTCAGAATTAAATCTTTGAAGAATGAATAATGACAATAGCCATATTCCCCAAACTAATATAAAGATTCAAACTCTGAAAAATTCTATTTGTTATTTTCAAATTTATCTATAAATACATGTGTGGTATTAATGTCTTCATCATGTTCGGTCTTCCCTGTGTCCTTCCACATTGACTCTTGGCTTGGTTTTATGACTTGCTTAGGCCAAAAGAATGAAAGTATACTTGAAATTTGGAGAGACCTGACAAGTACTTTTTTTATTAGGTTTTCCCTCTTTCTTTCCTTGGAACCCTATACCAAGTGAAGGAGCCTGTGATAAAATGCTAAAGGATAGAGGCTAAATGGTGGAAATAGAAATGCTGGCCAGCAGTCAGCCAGCCAACTGTTGTCAACAGACTTATGAGTAAATTCCAGAGGAGATTATCCAAACCTGGTCCAGAACAGCAGAATAACCCAGTTATGCCCAGCCTGCATTGCTGACCTTCAAAAACATCAGCAAAATAAGTTGCTGTTCTAAATTTGGGTATAGTTTGTTACAATAACTAGCTGATATATTACCATTTAAGAATGTTTCTAGGAGTTCCTATTGTGGCTTAGTGGCTTAAGGACTCAATGTTGTCTGTATGAGAATGTCGGTTCCATCTCTGGCCTTGCATAGTGGGTTAAGGATCTGACATTGCTGCAGGTTGTAGCATAGATTGCAGATGTTGCTTAGATCTGGTGTTGCCATGGCTATGGTGTAGACCACAGCTGCAGCTCCTATTTGACCCCTAGCCTAGGAACTTCCATATGCCACAGGTGCAGCCATAAAAAGAAAAAAAATAGATACTGCTCTACTAAAATACTTGACTTTATTTATAGACATCCTAAAATGCTAGAATGTAACAAAGAGAAGCCCTTCACCCCTTGATTTTATACATGAGAAAAGTATATTCCAGAGATGTAAAATAACTTATTTAAAGTTCTATAACTAGTTAATGACAGCATGGAAATAGGACCTAGTTCTTCAGGCTCTCTCCCAAGTGATCATTTTACTAGATGATTAGTGTACTTTGTTCACAAAGAAAAAAAAAAAGATGCTATGGTCCTCAAGTGTATGTGCTAGATTTATCTCACTAATAATTAGAATTAAATGTGCTGCACACATTCACCTATGCCATGCCATGTCCTTCTGTGATGAATTCCTGACCTGTCCCTAGTTATGGTGTTTTCATGTGCCTGTAGTGTATGCAGGGATAGCCCCCCACTCCTGCACCCCAAACCCTGTATCTTTAACTCAGTATCTAATCCTGAATCAAGCAGTTTCTCTTACATGGAAGCTACTAGGCTGGCTACACACATTTACATAGAAGTTATAAAGAGACAATGAGTTCAAATGAACTTAGACAGTAGGCAGGATAAACTCCATGTTTATTTCAGTTACATTTTCCCCCAAGTCCCATGTGGGTACTATAGCGGCAGGACCTGGTGGACAATGTGCTTACAAGGGTTTGTGTCACAGCTGAAGAACACTGATAAACACTGAAACTCCCAATATTTTATAGGAGTGCCTAGCAATCTTGTCCAAACCTTCTTCTCCAGGGCGAAATTATCTTTATTATCCTTGTCAGGAAACAAATATTCCTTCTCACCTAGAGGGAGACAACATATCTAACTTCAAGGGATATCTGTTATGCCAATCTTTGAACAAAGTTGTCAATGTATTTTGCTCAGAAGATGTAGAGAAATTCCTTATCTGTGGAGAGTTTTCTCCCAGCAACCAAATATGCTCAGTTCAACTTCATCTCTTGTTTGGTTGAGTAAATAGTCTCCATGTGCTCTCATCAGTTCCATTCCAATTTGATTCATTCCCACTCTATATACTTCATAGAATTAGCTTTTTATAATATAAATATTATCCTAACACCAGCTCTTTATTTCATATTGACAAAACCCCTACCATTTTACACTATTGTATGGGATTAGCCTCTGCCCTGCTTGCCAGTATCATCTGTGGCTAAAATTATTTTGTTGTTCTCTGAATCCCCAAGCCACTTTGGCTTTCTCTCATTCCCTCAAACCCATTGATTTGTTTTTCACTTCAAGAACATTGCACATGTTATTTATTGGAGTGGTAGCCACTTTAATCATCCATATTTCTCCCCACTGCCCCATCAGCCTCCTGGTGCCTACTCCTTCTTATCCAGTAGGTCTCATTTCAGAATCCAGAATTGTATTTGGTTACTTGTTATCATTATACTCACCAGTTTTATTCATTATGTTAAACATAGCTTTATTGATATAAAATTTATAACACTAAAATTCACTCATATAAAATGGACAATTCAATGGAATTATAAAAACTATTATTGCAATCAATTCTAAAATGTTTTCTCCATTTCAGTGGTTTTATTCTTGACACCTGAAGAATTTGTAATGATACAATTTAGTTTGCCTACTTGTTTATCTTCTATCTCCTTCATTACATTGTAGGCTCCAAGAGGATGAGGAACAGATATCTTCATTTACTATAGTATATTCAGCATAATCATAGAGTTAGGGTACATAATAGACAATTAAATATGTATTGGTTGAATGTGAGGAGAGGTCTTGGGAAATTTTTCTACAAAGAGGATATGGCACAATTAAAGGCCCCAGATTGGAACTAACATGAGAAGTTCAAAGAACTGGGAAAAATTGGAATAGCTTGAAGAAGAAGGCAAATAAGTCATGATAATAAGATAAAGCTGGTGAGGTAGGCAAAGATCTTTAAAGGCTTTAATAACAATTTCAGTTTAATAACTCTACTTATTCCACTTTGTTTTCTGCTTGAGGTTCACTGAGAAGCCCTCTCCAGATCAAAGGAATTATATTAGAACTTCTTCTACAACTAGTTGACTGTTTGAACTTTCCTGGAGTTTACATAAATACTAAAATATTTATAACCGCACATGATATAGGCTAATCTTTGGGCAATATCTCAAGTTTAGGCTTTGCCATGAACTCACTTAAACCAAGGTCAAGAATGTTTTATTGAATAAATCTAAACCTTATGTCCATATGTGCCCTCTAGTGTCACCACTGATTCTGAGTCCTCACCTAAGGCTACTCTTCCTCATACTGAAGCTGAATTTGGAATAGCTGTTAAGATACGACTTCAGAATTCAATCTGGACCCTGACCTTGTCATGTCCTGGCCTCTGCTCAAACTCTACCTGTGTTCTTCCTCTAGAGCCCTACCTCTTCTAGTAAAAACTAATATAAAAGTGTTCCTTCAACTCCTATTTTTTCATAATAGCACCAGTGGCCCATCTGAAATGGCATAAACTTTTTCAGTCATGTACCATGAGGCAACAACTCCTCACCCACCCACAATGACTAACTGAGGCTCTTTTATCTAAAACAATGAAAAACATAACAAAAGTTACTTTCCCAACCTGTCATTATACTAGATAATCTTTGTTTCTGCTGGAATCTGCTTCCCTCCCAAAGAAAATGAGAACATAGATTAATGAGATGTTTTAAAGAAAGATGGGAAGTGAGTTTCAAAATAAGTGAATTTAAATTTGAACTTTTTAGATCACTGAAGCTGGATTGGATGGGATAGAAACTGAATGTTAAGTAGTTTTTTCAATATGAAAATAAGAGTTTATTGGCAGCTTGATTCTTTGGAGTGGTGATAAAATTAGAACAAACTCAGAAAAAAAATATTTAAAAAGCAAAATTGACCATGCACAGTGAAACAAGGAAGATGGTAGAGAAGAAAAGTTGCAGAGAAGAGCAAGTCTCTGACTTTCATGACAGAATGGATGGTATTATTTATCAGAATGGGGCCTAGCTTGAAAAACAGGTTTAGTCTGGGAAGAGGATTAATTCAATGAAATTCAAAGTGTTTGTGTTATCCAGAGACTGGCAAGTAGAAAGTAGGTTTTATAGGTCTATAATTCAGAGAAAAGGTCTAGTCTGATTATGTTAATTTCAGAACTAGTATCCCCTTTTCTGTCCTTATTTTACTTGATCTCTCAATGTCTCTAATCAGAACAGAAAATTCTGGTTTTCTTAAAATAATTTTTCCTTAGCTTTTATGATACTTCAATCTCTGGTTATCTTCCTGTATCACTGGCCATTCCTTCTCTGTCTCTTTTGCTACTAACTACCCTCTTTCCAACTTTTAAATGCTGGATTTGGTCTTGGGCCAATGTCTCTTCTCCACTAAAACTCCCTTGCCAAGTAATTGCAAATATCATTCTGCCAATGGCTTTCATATCTACATCTTTAGTCAGATTCTTTCCCCCCAGTCAAAATTGACATATCCAGTTCTCTTGTCAACAAATCCACCTAGATCTCAAAATGAACATATTCAAAACAGAATTCTTCCTTAACATTCCCTTTTTCAATAAATGTTACCATCACCTATCCAGTTGCTTAAGTCAAGAAAAAAATTGATGCAAAACATTTAAATAATTATGCAGTCCTTTTGAATGCACCTCTAAAATGGTCTAAAATACGGCTACTTACATTTTCTTCCAGGTCATATTTTGATTTATCTAGGAATATCACTACCTCTAGCCCCTTAAATCGTCTCCCTCCTTCATAGCCTGCTCTATTTATTTCCATTTTCTACATGTCACCAGATTGATCTTTTTTTTTTTTTTTATTTTCCCACTGTACAGCAAGGGGGTCAGGTTATCCTTACATGTATACATTACAATTACAGTTTTTCCCCCACCCTTTCTTCTGTTGCAATATGAGTATCTAGACAAAGTTCTCAATGCTGTTCAGCAGGATCTCCTTGTAAATCTATTCTAAGTTGTGTCTGATAAGCCCAAGCTCCCGATCCCTCCCACTCCCTCCCCCTCCCATCAGGCAGCCACAAGTCTCTTCTCCAAGTCCATGATTTTCTTTTCTGAGGAGATGTTCATTTGTGCTGGATATTAGATTCCAGTTATAAGTGATATCATATGGTATTTGTCTTTGTCTTTCTGGCTCATTTCACTCAGTATGAGAGTCTCTAGCTCCATCCATGTTGCTGCAAATGGCATTATGTCTTTCTTTTTATGGCTGAGTAGTATTCCATTGTGTATATATACCACTTTTTCCGAATCCGATCATCTGTAGATGGACATTTGGGTTGTTTCCATGTCTTGGCTATTGTGAATAGTGCTGCAATGAACATGCGGGTGCATGTGTCTCTTTTAAGTAGAGTTTTGTCCGGATAGGTACCCAAGAGTGGGATTGCGGGGTCATATGGAAGTTCTATGTATAGATATCTAAGGTATCTCCAAACTGTTCTCCATAGTGGCTGTACCAGTTTACATTCCCACCAGCAGTGCAGGAAGGTTCCCTTTTCTCCACAGCCCCTCCAACACTTGTTATTTGTGGATTTATGAATGATGGCCATTCTGACTGGTGTGAGGTGATATCTCATGGTAGTTTTGATTTGCATTTCTCTTATAACCAGCGATGTTGAGCATTTTTTCATGTGTTTGTTGGCCATCTGTATATCTTCCTTGGAGAAATGTCTATTCAGGTCTTTTGCCCATTTTTCCATTGATTGATTGGCTTTTTTGCTGTTGGGTTGTATAAGTTGTTTATATATTCTAGAGATTAAGCCCTTGTCGGTTGCATCATTTGCAGATTGATCTTTTTCAAATGTAAATTAGGTGTCTATACCCTGCTCCCACACTCCTTTGAATTGCTATCACACTTAGTATCAAAAAAACCCTTACAAATCCAAATAAACTCCTTATCATCCCAGAGTTGGTGAGACCAGGTCATCTACCTAAACTCAGCTACTACATTTACCATCCTTTCTTTCTATAATTCAGCTACAGTTGCTTTGTACAAACCCTATTATTTAAATACTTCACGTTTCCTTCCTGCTGAGGACCTTTGAACTAGTTATTTCTTTTGTTATATGGTTCTTTTATAACTCCTGCCTCAGATGAAATGTCATAACATTCTGTGAGTCATTTCCTGATTACCAAACCTAGAGTACTCCTGTCACATTTATCCATTTTATTTAATCATATCTTGCTTATTTATATTTTATCATTTACCATCTCCTCTAAATTTTAAGCTCTTTAAAAACAGGGCTATATCTGTTAGATTCAGTGCTATATTTTAGTGCTTAGAATAATGCTTACTTTGCTAAATGAATTAGAATGGTAAATATATTTGATAATTGAAGTCATAGAGATAAATTAGAAGATCAGTGAGTAAGTATTGTATGAAAACAGAAATTATCTAGGACTCAGTTTTAAAGAAAGGGCATTTTTTAATGGGAAAGAACAAAATAATGAAAATGTGTGATGAGAGAAAGAAACTAAAAGAGAGTAGAGTATGAAAATGAATACAAGGGAGCAATTATTTATGTGCAAGTGAGATCAAGTGGGATAAAAACTGACTCACGTTCACTCAATTTTCTAATTTGTAAGTATTTTTGCACACTTCAGCATATCAAAGGGATTTTGAAAGATTGAATATCCTAATGATTTCATATCAAAAGTAACTAACTTTTGACTTTATCTTACTCTTTCCTTTCTCAGTTCTAATCTTCCATGCACAAAAATCTCATATGGTAGATACAGATTATGATGCTGTCTCATGATCATCTAATGAAAGTATTAGTTCAGTTTTAAATTATTGTGAGGATTTATCCTTATAATATTTTATTTGGGGCAAGAAGAAGAGCTAACTCTAAGGGAAAGAATATCAAATTAGGGAGTTCTCGTCATGGCTCAGTGGTTAACGAATCCGACTAGGAACCATGAGGTTGTGGGTTTGATCCCTGGCCTTGCTCAGTGGGTTAAGGATCTGGCGTTGCCGGGAGCTGTGATGTAGGTTACAGATGTAGCTCAGATCCTGTGTTGCTGTGGCTCTGGTGTATGCCAGCAGCTACAGCTCTGATTAGACCCCAAACCTGGGAACCTCCATATGCCTTGAAAGTAGCCCTAGAAAAGGCAAAAAGACAAAAAAATATATATATATCAAATTAGGCCCAGTATGTGTTCTGGTAAAGAAAGTAATCACTGATAAGCTTTTGCGCAGCAAAGGCAACCAAAAAGAAAACAAAAAGACAATTTACAGAATGGGAAAAAATAGTTTCAAATGATACAATGGACAAGGGCTTAATCTCTAAAATATACAAACAACTTATATAACTCAACATCAAAAAAGCTAACAACCCAATAGAAAAATGGGCAAAGGACCTGAACAGACATTTCTCCAAGGAAGATATACAGATGGCCAACAAGCACTTGAAACAATGCTCAACATCACTGATTATTAGAGAAATGCAAGTCAAAACTACCATGAGATACCACCCCACACCAGTCAAAATGGCAATCATTAATAAGTCCACAGATAACAAATGCTGGAGGGGGTGGGGAGAAGAGGGAACTCTCCTGCACCGTTGGTGGAAATGTAAGCTGGTACAACCACTATGGAGAACAGCATGGAGGTACTTAGAAAACTATACCTAGAGCTACCATATGACCCAGCAATCCCACTCTTGGACATATATCCAGACAAAACTCTGCTTAAAAAAACACATGCACCCTCATGTTCATTCTAGCACTATTCACAATAGCCAAGGCATGGAATCAATCAAAATATCCACTGATAGATGATTGGATTAGGAAGATGTGGTATTTGTACACAATGGAATACTATGCAGCCATAAAAAAGAACAAAATAATGCCATTTACAGCAACTAGAGACTCTCACCCTGAGTGAAGTAAGTCAGAAAAGAGAGACAAATACCATATGATAACAGTTATATCCAGAATCTAATATATGGCACAAAGGAAACATTCCACAGAAAAGAAAATCATGGACTTGGGAGAATAGACTTGTGGTTTCCAAAGGGGAAGGGGAAGGAGTGGGAGGGACTGGATGCTTGGGGTAAATAGATGCAGAATGTTGCCTTCAGGTTGGATTAGCAATGGGATCCTGCTGTGTAGCACTGGGAACTCTGTCTAGTCACTTATGATGGAACACATAATGTGAGAAAAAAAGAATGTATACATGTATGTGTAACTGGGTCACCATGCTGTACAGTAGAAACAAATATGTATATATATATAAATAAATGACAAAAAAATAAAGTAGTATTGGAATGCATCCATACACATTTATTTACATATTATCTTTTTTTTGTTTGTTTGTTTGTTTTTTGCCTTTTTTAGGGCTGCTCCTGCGGCATATGGAGGTTCCCAAGCTAGGGGTCGAATCGGAGCTGTAGCCACCAGCCGACGCCAGAGCCACAGCAACGCGGGATCCAAGCCACGTCTGCCACCTACACTAAAGCTCACGGCAACGCCGGATCCTTAACCCACTGAGCAACGCCAGGGACTGAGCCCGCAACCTCATGGTTCCTAGTCGGATTCATTAACCACTGTGTCACGACGGGAACTTCCCATATTATCTTTTTTAAAAGATTTTTTCCATAATAGTTGGTTTACAGTGTTCTGTCAATTTTCTACTGTATATGAAATTGACCCAGTCACACATGCATTCTTTTTCTCACATTACCCTCCATAATGCTCCATCACAAACGACTAGATATAGTTCCCAGTGCTATACAGCAGGATCTCATTCCAAAGGTAACACTTTGCATCTATCAACCCCAGATTCAATATTATCTTTTTTTTTTTTTTTTTTTTCTTTTTTTTGTCTTTTTGCCTTTTCCACGGCCGCTTCCCATGGCATATGGAGGTTCCCAGGCTAGGGGTCTAATTGGAGCTGTAGCCACCGACCTACGCCAGGGCCACAGCAATGCTGGATCTGAGCCACATCTGCAACCTACACCACAGCTCATGGCAACGCCAGATCCCCAACCCACTGAGCAAGGCCAGGAATCGAACCTGCAACCTCATGGTTCCTAGTCGGACTCGTTAACCACTGCACCACAACGGGAGCTCCGTAGATTCCATATTATCTTTTGAGCTACAAAGGGCTAGATATTGTGACAGAGAATCTATGGCCCATGAAGTTTAAAATATTTTCTAATCTGGCCCTTAACAGAAAGTTTTTCAACCTCTGACCCCGACTTAGTTTATGAGAATACTCACATTTTCTCTGTGTAAATCTTCTCCCCCAACCCTCCACCCAAAATTATATATGTATATATATGTGTGTGTATATCTATATGTATATATATACACATATATTCCTTTGGAATGGGGAAATATAAAGTGATTTATGCTCATTTTAATTTTCCTTCAAAATATGAAAAAGCAGCAATTAGTCCTGGTTAAAAAAATGTTGCTTACTACTGATGTAGTAATTACTTGATTCATATTACAAAGTTATTCTAGAGATGGAGACCAAAAATGATTGTTACTGTTGAGAAATATTTATAGTACCACTGGGAAACATTTACTAATAGATATGTCTTTAATAATCAGAGCAAATTTAAAAATAGTTGATATTTTCTTGTAAACCTTGAGGCGATTGATTGTATTCTATATGGATTTATGTTTAACTCAACAGAATTCTAAGTTTGGGTACTTCCCTTATTATATCAAAAGGTAAGTGGTAGTCTAGAGACACAGAATGGGAAATCAGTCAAAAGCACACATAAATCTGATTTTTAATAAGACTAATTTTAAATTACTTTCTAGAATATTATTGGATTGTATGATAAGTAATAAAAATTTAGCACTTCCTAGATGTTGCTTCGTGTTTTAAAAAATAAAATGATGAAAGATACAAAAATATTTTGAATCTTTTACTCAAATAAATCTGCTTTTCTATTAGTTATCCATGTGGTTCAGGCCAACACATTAATTTGACTGACAAGTTCCCTACATGTTTATTGCCATGAAGACAAATCCAAAAACCTTGAATACTTACTAGGTAGAATTTTAAAATTCAAGTCAAAAGGGGTCTCTGCCCCTAGTATCTGACAGACCAATTCTTCAGTCTGAGAATAAACCTACTTCACAAGTTCAAGAACTGAAATAAACTCCAAATAAAATAAATACAAAGGAGAAGCACATCTATAAAATCATAGTGTAAATACTGTATATTGATTTAATGAAATATTGTGATATAAAAATATGGAGAGATAAATGTATCCTGGGATTATAGCATGAATATTAAGTTTTTATATTCCAGAATATAAAATTAATACAAAATGTCTGTAACTGATAAATGAATATATAAGTATAGCATATTATTTAGAAAAACTCAATTATATATAAATACGAGGACATGGGAGGTAGAAAGTGATTGCTACATATCTGAGACATGCAGGAAAGTTTTAGGGCTAGAGAGGTGATGTGACTGCTGTTGACAGGGTAGTCTTTTATATAATATTTGAAATTTTAACATATGTATGCATTATTTTGATCAAATTACATTAAAATGTGTATAAATAAACACAGCCAAAATTCGGCAGAAATTAAAGGAACAAAAAGAAAAATAAAGAATAACTAAGATCAATGAAAAACAAGGCATCTAAGCCCAGATGAAGTTGAGATGTCAGAGCAGAGAATTGGAAATTAAATTCTAATTTGCATCTGTAAGATAGCTTAGGAAAATATTTTATCCAAGAAAAATAGAGAAGTGCAGCAATCATACAACAAAAATTTTTCCTGAATATCAAAATATAATTAACTACTGAAATTAAAAAGATATCAGTGAATGAGGAGTTTGTCAGGGGAGAAAAATTAGGGACATTTGCAATTTATAAAACCTGTAAAGAGATATAAAAGAGTTGAAAAATATGAGGAGAGATGCATAGTAGATTCAGGGTAGATATATCACTCTGAAATCATTTACTTAAATAGATAAAACATAAATTATAGAAAAAACATGAAATAAACATAAAATTTCTCCAGGGCAAAGACAGAATTCAGTAAATTTCAGGATACAAAAGTTAACATACGGAAGTCTGCTGCTTTTCTTTACAGTAACAGGCAAGTTGTCAGAAATAGAAATTAAGAAAACAATTCCATTTATAATTGCACGAAAAAGTAATAAATACCTAGGAATAAATCTAAGCAAGGCCATTAAAGAGTTATACGTGGAAAACTATAAGATGTCATTGAAAATAATAGAAGATAACATAAACAAATGCAAAAATATATTGTGCTTGTGGGTTGGAAGAGTTAATATTGTTAAATGTATTCTCCATGGGAACCTACTAAGTGAATGCTTTTCCTATCAAAATAACAATGGCATTTTTTAAAGAACTAGAAAAAATAATTCTACAATGTGTTTGGAAATACAAAAGACCTTGAATAGCCAAATCGTCCTTAAGAAAGAACAAAGCTGGAGGTATTATGCTCCCTAATTTTTAACTATACTATAATTTGACTGTATGATACTGGTGCAAAAACTGACATATACATCAGTGGAATAGAATAGAGAGTCCATGAATAAACCCACACTTATATGATCAATTAATATGTGACAAAGAAGGCAAGTGTATACAATAAGAGAAAGCCACTTCAATAATTATGTTGGGAAAACTGGACAGCTTTATGCAAAAAAATAAAACTGGACTACTTTTTTGCACCATATACAAAAGTGAACAAAAATTAGATTAAAAAACAAACATTAGTTCTGATACCATAAAACTCCCAGAAGAAAAGATATGTGGTACAGTCTTTGTCAATTGATTTTAGCAATTTTTTTTTTTACATTTCTCCCCAGGCTAGGGCAATAAAAGTTAAAATAAACTAATGGTACTTCATCAAACTAAGAGGCTTTGCACAGAGAAAGAAACTATCATCAAAACAAAAATGCAGAAAATTGAATGAGAGAATATATTTACCAACAGTATATCCAATAATGGGTTAATATCCAAAATATACAAAGAGCTCATACAATTCAACATAAATTTTTTTTAAATGAGCAGAGGACTTTAATATTCTTTTTTCAAAACAAGACATCCGAATGACCTACAGGCACATGAAAAGATCATCCACATCACTATTCATCAGAAATGAAAATCAATACCATAATGATATGTCACTACACTCCTATCAGATTACTATCATCAAAAAGACAAGAAATAAAAAGTGCTGGTGAGGATATACATAAAAGAGAACTCACATTCACTGCTAGTGGAAATACAGCTTGGTAGAACTACTATGGGAAAGAGTAAGTAGGTTCTTCAAAAAAATTAAATACAGTGCTGGCATTCAATCCATGTTTGAGGATTTTTTTGTTATATATATATATATATATATATATATATTTTTTCTGTTCTTATCATGGCTTTGTTTTAAGCCAGGATTTTTCTTCAACTTTGAAATGCCACCAACAAGTATATGCCTAGAATGAAAATCCATTCCAGATCCACTATTGTCATAAAACCTTAATCATCTCAGCAAGCAATCATTTCCAAACCATTTATGTTCTGCACAAATACCTTCTTTAGAAATATACCAAGACCTGTATACCCATTGAGAGAAAAGAATTTTGCAAACTCTTTGAGGGTCTGGGGAAAATTGCTGTGAAGTCATATGGAAAGTCCCTTCCTTGCCCTGATGCCAAGGGTCTGCCATTAAAAAAAAAGTTTTGTTGTTGCTCTATCCTGGTACAATGGAAATCCATGGATTTCCCTTGGATCTTACAGTTCAACTCAGGAATCCAGTACAAGAAATGAGAACCCATGTATTTGGATTCCTGGTCATGAGGGCACCCTAAAGGGAGGATTTTGCCAGGGAAGAGGCAAAGATTAGAACTAAATAGCCAAAGATGTAGTCAACAATAATATAAAAAATAAAGGTTTCTGGTTTTGGGCACTTTTATATTCCAGAAACAGTCTACACATTGTTATCATACCCTACAAACAAGAATGCTTCCTAACAGTTTCCACACTCTGATGCTGTACATTTCAGAAATTACTCAAAGTCACCCAACTAGAAAGTGGCAATATAAAATTCTATGCTTTTCTTTTTATACTCTAAACCCAGATTTTCCATTTTGCATCATAGCAGAATAGGAAGAAATCAGCTCTGTCCTTGCAGCCCTGTGCCCACAGCCTTCTGCTCACAGCAGACATCAACATCTTGCAAATGGAGGTAAAGCTGGAGAAATCTCTTTTGTGGTAAGAAGTGAGGATATAGCAGGCGGAGCCAAATCTCCAGGCCACAAACCTTCCTTCCTCTCCAGCCAGTCTGTCTCTCAGTGGAAAATGGAAGAGAAGGTCTGTGCATGAAGGACTGAAATTTCAGTCACTAGAGTTCAGCAGGTGGCCTGAAATGCTGATACACACTTATCAGACCCAGATTCCCTCCCGACATACCTTCTTTCCACTCTAACATCCCTGGCTCCACAGGAATGGGCATTGACACACACACACATTGACTCAGTCATCAGATTCCCTACAAGACCTTGGAGAACAGTGCTCTAAGAAATCATCCATCCTAGACAGTTCTTCTGAATATCCAATTAGTACATTTCAACAGTGATCAATTTCATGTCTAGCACATAAAGGAGCGTGGTAATTATTCATCATTTTAATCATAACAGCATTTCTGGGTAGAATCACCTACTGTAATGTCAATTATACGTATTTCTTTGTCTCCCACTTCTTCCTTTAAAAATGGTATCTGGGAATTCCTGCTGTGGTGCAATGGAATTGACAGCATCTCTGGAATCCTGGGATGCAGGTTTGATCCCCAGCCTAGCACAGTGGGTTAAGGATCGAGCTTTACTGTGGCTGCAGCTAGGATCTGATCCCTGGGCTTGGAATTTCATATGCTGCAGAATGGTCAAAAAAGAAAAAAAATGCTATCTGGTAGGTGCTCAAAATTAGCAATAGTAATAAGACACGATCATAATGTCTCCTTAGACATGATGCACTTAGGAGGGCCTGATGCCCCTTCTTTGCTATTCTTAACAAAATTTGTAACTTCAATCTATGAGGGAAAAAAATCAGATAAATCCAAATGGAAAGACATTCTGCAAAATAACTAGGCAGTACTCTTCAAAGGTGAAGACATCATGAAAGACAAGGGAGACTGAAGAACTGTCACAAATTGGGGGAAACTAAGGGGACATAAGAATTGAATGTAATGTGGGAGCTTAGGTTAGATCCAGGAACAGAAAGGGGACAATACTGCAAAAATGAGTGAAATCCAAAAGCATCTGTAGTTGAGTTAACATTGTACCAATGACAGTTCCCGTTTTGATCATTGTATGATCAAAAAGATTTTTTTTTTTTAGTTTTACTTGGTATATAGAGAGAGGCTCAAAAATCAGAATGAGAGGTTGAAACCAGGCTTTTGTTTTAGAATCCCAGCTCTACCACTTCCACACAGTGTGACCTCAGACAAGTTCCCAAAACTTCTCAACACGTGGGATTCTTGATTATCAACTGAGAATAATAATAAATACCTCAGAAGTAAAATACCTGATGCACACAACTACGTGAAGTGATGAACATGAGAGTCAAACTTGAATTTGCTCCAAAATATCAGTTCCTTCCATGGCAGTAAAGCAAAGGAGAAGACAGAGGAGAGATAGGATTAAGATGGCAGAATAGAAGGACTGGAGCTCAACTTCTCTCCTAAAATCAACGAAAGTAAAAATTAAAGGCAAACAATCTTCAAGCAAATGGACTGGAAATCTTAAAAAAGATATCCTAATCCAGAAGACAAAGAGGAGGCCACATCAAGAGGTAGGAAGGGTGATTACATGATATAAGCAAAACCATACCTCCTGGGTGGGAAGCCCCACAGACTGGAAACTAACTGGTTCACAGAGACTCACCTACAGGAGTGAGAGTTCTGAGCTCCACACCAAACTCCCAGATGTGGGGATCTGGCACTGGGAGAAAGAGTGCCTGGAGCATCTGGCCTTGTAGGGCTTGTGCACAGGAGCTCCATGGGACTGGGAAAAATGGAGACCCCATTCTTAAAAGGTACACACAGACTTTCACGAGTACTGGGTCCCAGGGCAAAGCAAAGTCTCCATAGGAATCCGGGTCAAACCTGACTGCAGTTCTTGGAGGACCTCCTGGGAAAACAGGGGTGAATGTGGCTTGTTGTGAGGGAAGGACATTGGAAGCAAAGATCTCAGGAGTATTCAGCAGCGTGCCTTTCTCCGGAGGTGGCCATTTGGGAAAATATAGCCCCACACAGTCAGTCAGCTCTGAGAAGCCCCAGGGCAAACAACAATCCAGGTGGGATCACAAACAGCCCCTCAGGAAACAGGCTACCTAAAGACCCCTCAGGCACACAGCTGCCTCTAATCCCATCCAGAGACTAAGCCCCACCCACCAGAGGGATTAGAATCAGCTCCACCTACCAGGGGGCAGGCATCAGTCCCTCCCATCAGGAAGCCTACAGCAAGCACCATACCAACTTCAGCCACAAGGGGAGCAGATACCAGGAGTAAGAGAGGCTACAACTCTAGTATCTGTAAAAAGGTCACCACACCAAAAACCTATAAACATGAAAAGGCAGAGAACTATAACTCAGGAGGGAGAAAGGAAAACCCCCAGAAAATCAGCTAAGTGATCAGGAGATTCTCAGCCTCCAGGAAAAACACTTTAGACTCTTGATGCAAGAGACAAGACATTGCAACTAAACTGGAGGCAAGACATTGCAACTAAACTGGAGGCAAAGATGGATAACTTACAAGAATCACTGGGCAAAGAGATACAAGATATAAAACCTAAACAAGAAGAGATGCAAAATACAATAACTGAAATAAAAAATTCACTAGAAGCAGCTAACAGCAAAATACAGGAGGCAGAAGAACAAATAACTGAGGTGGAGGACAGATTAGTGGAAATTACAGATGCAGAACAGAAAAGAGACAAAAGATTGAAAACAAATGAAGAGAGTCTCGGAGAACTCTGGGACAACGTTAAATGCATGAACATCCGTATTATAGGGGTGCCAGAAGGAGAAGAGAGAGAGAAGGGGACAGGAAGCACATTCCAAGAGATAATAGCCAAAAACTCCCCTAACATGGGAAAGGAACCACTCACTGAAATCCAGGAAGCACATCGAGTACCATATAAAACAAACCCAAGGAGGAATACACCGAGACACATATTAATCAAACAGACCAAAATTAAAGACAAAGAGAAAATCTTGAAAGCAGCTAGGGAAAAGAAACAAATGATACACAAGGGAACCCCAATCAGGTTATCACTGGCAGATTTTTCAGCAGAAACTTTGCAGGCCAGAAGGGAGTGGCATGATATACTTAACATGATGAAAGGAAAAAACCTCCAACCAAGATTACTTTACCCAGCAAGGCTCTCATTCATATTTGAAGGAGAAATCAAAAGCTTCCCAGATAAGCAAAAGCTGAGAGAATTTAGCAACACTAAACCATCCTCACAACAAATACTAAAGGAACTTCGCTAGGCAGAAAAGAAAAGACAGCAACATGAAACAGAAATTCCACAAATTACAAGGCTCACCAGTAAAATACAGAAGCAGACTTCAAAGACAAATTTAAGTTACCAAAGGGAAAATGTGAGGGGGAGGGATAAACTAGGATTTGGGAATAAAATATACGTAATACTCTATATAAAGTAGGTAAATCACAAAGACTTTTGTATAGCCGAGGGAACTCTACTCAATATTCTGATATAACCTCTATGGGAAAATAATCTGAAAAATGGTTATATGTATATATATAACTGAATCACTTTGCTGTACACCTGAAAATAACACTACATTGTAAACCACTATGCTCCAATATAAAATAAAAATTAAAAAATATTTTAGTTTTATGGTTTTATTTCAACAGACTGTATTAAGGCAGCCAAATCAGGGAAAAACTGCAGGCTAGTATTACCCCTAATTACCCAGTCAAATTTTACTCAGTGTTGAATTAAGCAAGTGTTCCCAGTCCATTGACTGAGGATACAACCAATCAGTATCTAAACAAAGATCTTCTCAAAGCCCATAACTGAAGATAACAAGCTCAAGCAAAATCTTCTGTCTTTCACTGAGAATAAGTTTCTCAATGTTTACACTGAGCTCCAATGTGTTTCAACTATGCTCCTCTAATATCTTTCAATTAAGGAGCATTTTCCCCCTAGTGTTTTTCAATAAGGCTCCCCTAATACCTTTAAATTTGGGAGAAACTCCCCAGTATCTTTCATCTGGGAAGCCAGGTACTTCTTAGACACTGCCAAATAAAACTCAGGATAATAAACAAAAATCAGGATATTTTTGAGAACCAGGAACCAGGAAAGTCTCACCCAACACTTCTGGATTCTCAGAGGAAGTGAATGGGCATTAGAGGCCTCTGCTGGCCAAGGCTCCAGTTCTTCATAAAGTTCAGGTGACAGAGAAATGTCTGATCTGAATCCCTTCATGGATACAAAAATTATTGACTTGGAAAAAATGCACAACCCAAAAGTTGAGAGTTATATTTTATTTGGCTAATCTTCTTAGGACTTTGAGCCCAGGAGACAGCATATCAGATGATGCTGAGAAAACTCTTCCTAGGAGGAAATGGGTGAAACCAGATATGTGGGAGTTTTTGCACCAACACCATGTAGCCAGAACAGAAGATTACTGTTAATAAAACAATACTAGATATCTCAAGTTTAGGAATTTAGTGCTTTCTTATATATGGGAAGATGTAAGTTTCTGTATTCACTGAAATCATTCTTTTGATATGCACATCAGCTATTTGGGGTCAGTATCCTGAGTTTTCTCAAATTGCACCATCAGGAGTGATTGCAATCTGATTATGACTAGATGGTGGGTATTCTTTATTTCCTTCCTGACTTCCCTCAGGGCTCACTGTTGGGGTTGCTGTAATGAAATGGCTTGATGGCTGAAACATTCTTTGTTTATTGATATAGCAGGCAATATTTTATTTCTCATACACATGTTCTTAAATTGGCCTCAAATGACTGTCTTAACCCTATTGATGACCTGACATGAATTTAGAGGATTTTGTTTTTCAATCCCACACTAAAATAATAGTCTAAAAGACAAGCGAAGCCATTTAATTCAACAACATAAAGTTAATATCTTTCAGATGTCTATTTTAGTGTCTGGATTTTTTTTTTTCTGGAAGAACATTATCAGACTGATTTGGATTTGCCCAGTGAATTGTGCAAAGAGTTACTGATGAATTATTGGAATACATTTACCATTGTCTAAGTGAAAAATTTTCACAGCACCTTAGAGCAGATACTAAAATTTCTAAATTGAAAGATAATATTTGCATTTTAGAGACCAAGGAAACCTGAAGGGCTTGGTACATAAGGGGTGGAAAGGGTTGAAACAAAGTTAGCTAAAAGAAAAGTCTTCAAAGTGCCCCAACATGAGATTAATTTGAGCTGAAAATAATCAAGGATCAAAGAAAGACTCCAGAAGAGATGCTAACCTTCCCTCAAAGTGTCTGAAGAATATAGATAGAAGGCCTATTATAGAGACAGAGCAATCACCATGGATAACAGTAATCTGGACTAGGTGTGGTAGACAGAGAAGGACATAGCAAAGTCAGTTTATTAAAATTCCTCTATGCATCCCATTGTCTCTCAATGGCCCAGAAAATCTTTAATCAACAAATATTTGCTTTTCTATTTCTATGCCAATGTCCCTTCTCCCCTTTTATACCCCACACCCCTATTTTGTTTTTAGCTGAAGATGGTATTTAAGGCAATAACTTTGACCATTTTGATGAATTACTCAATTTTTCTGGGTCTCTCCCATGTTGACTTGTCATTAAATTTTTGTTTGATTTTCTCCTGTTAATCTGTCTGATGCCAATTTAATTCTTAAGCTGACCAGAATAATCTAGAAGGGTGGAAGAAAATTTATTTCTTATCAACAGAGTCAGCATTTAATTACATATTAATTGATTTTACAATCATTTAGCACGCATCTCTAGATTGCATGCGCCCTGAGGATAAGTGGAGATGCCATGATAGCAATAATAGAATAGCTACATTATTTGAGTTGTTTTAGGGGGCTTTGAAAAGTATTATTTTTTAATCCCAAATATATTTTAAATGCTTGAGGTTTCCATTTCCATAAGCCAAAGTTTTTTGATACATGATTAGAAATATACTTTAAAATGGGGGTGACAAACTCACTCTGAAGTATAAATATTGGGAAATAAGATTCATAATTTTATGACAAAACAAAAATTTAAGCAAAAATAATTTCTCTCCCTTTGACCTCATCTGTCTCTTCTGCTATGCATTGTGTACCTGCATTATGCATTGACTAAACATACTCTATAAGCAGAAACAACTGCTCAATCATAAAGAAGAACATTATCTTGCATCAATAAAACAACTCCTCAAAACATAACCTCCCTTCTTGATCTTGTAAGGGGTTGCAATGATGCTTAGATCTGGATTGTGTAAACTTTCAATAATATGTCATTTAATGTAGAGGCCTCTATCTCAAAAAAAAAAGAAAACTTATACAACTGTGCTTTGACTTAAATCATTCTGAATAATTCTCAGTGCTTTTTGAATTTATGTTCCCATGTTATAATTCCCAATTTGGCTTAAATAAATTTTTCCATTTCTTTTTTAGATTTGACTGATTAATCTTTCATTGACAATAAGTAATAATCTGAAAGCCTATTTGAAAACAGCTATTTAGATAATGGAGTGGGATGAAAGATCTTGAGGCAGGTTCTTTCTTGCACAGAATATTAGAAAAGAATTAAACTGATTCAAAGGCACAATGGGAGTTTGATGGGAATCTTGGTGATAAAGAACGTTTTAAGGTTTTACTGGGAAGATCATCTTTTTTTTTTTTTGGTCTTTTTTGTCTTTTTTGCTATTTCTTGGGCTGCTCCCGCGGCATATGAAGGTTCCCAGGCTAGGGGTCAAATCAGAGCCATAGCCACCGGCCTATGCCAGAGCCACAGCAACGCAGGATCCGAGCCGCGTCTACAACCTACACCACAGCTCACGGCAACGCCTGATCCTTAACCCACTGAGCAAGGGCAGGGATCGAACCCGCAACCTCATGCTTCCTAGTCGGATTCGTTAACCACTGCACCACGACGGGAACTCCTGGGAAGATCATCTTAAGGGTAGAATTATATCCTATACTTTTAATATGTAACTCCATAATATCTCAGAGTTTGAGATTTTGCAATGACAAAATGAATGCAGCTAAATTTGTTTGATATTACTGAAATGACAATAATTGTGTCATGTGAATTCATAGATGATATATTAGCAGTTAAATAACATTGTCAGATAAGAAAAATTTTCAAATGACTATTTTAATTTTACTAAATATATTCTCATTATTGTATAATAGGCCAAATTGGGGGGGGGGGTTTAATAGTATTATAAGCATTTTCTTTCTGATAGACCAGGTAGATGCAGCTTTTAATTCTGAGCTTTGTGCCCGCTTCCAAATAATGAATGTAAAGGAAGTAGTTACATAGATTTATGATGTGACTTCATGGCATTATGATGAACGTTCATAACTGTGGGACCTTGTAGAAAGAAAAAAAACATTATGTTTAACTCAAGCAATCTGGATTCTATTCTCTGTGGGAAAACCAATATTTTCTTGTAGCTTAAGGCCATTTTAGGAGAATAGATCTACATGGCATAAAATGTAATATTTTGTGATTTTGTGTGGAGAATTTATCTTTTCCAGTCATTCTTGACATCATTTTTCATAATTGTAAAACTCTATTCTCATTATGTGATACCCTGTTTCTAGCTATAAAAATGAGAAATGTTTTTTTCTTCAGAAATATTTGATTAAAAAAGATATGAACAACTTGCTGTCAAGTTTTGGTTTTCAGATACAAATTGAGCATTTTACAACTTCATTCAAATAAATGTTATTTTCCCCAAGAGGTCAGTTTTATGAAATGCATAAACAAGTTATTGAAACCATAAAATTAGTTGGCACTTTTTAGAAAAGTGAAAGAATAAAAATCCCTTTCACATATCTAAATAGTCGTATTTGCCTCTATTTCTCAAAGCTAATCACTGTGAATTTTGGAAATATCTCACACAGTAAATGTCAGATGTATCTTCAATAAAAAACACTTCTCAGAAATTTCCTTTCTGCCGTTCTGTTGTACCTTGTATAAATAGATTACAAGTACCATTATTCTAATTTGTCTCTCTGCTTGGATTTGTTTACTTCCCTTCCATATCCTTGAATGACCTCTAGAAAATACTTTTAAGAAGTCTGTCAATCTAATCTTAATATCTTCATAAAGAAGCACAAAGACAAACTGATAGTATTTAGAAAAGATCCACCCAGCAGATATCTTCCATTTGTACTACAAGTTTTGAAAAACAGAAAACATGATCAACATTTAAAATTGAGAGAGAATACATACACAAAGACAAAGGCAGCTTTTTATTTCTTCTGACCCATAGAAGACTCCCTCCATGCTGAGCTCAAATACTGTGGGTATAGGACAATCTGTTTCTAGTTCTCACCCTCTGCTTTTTAATTCTTTATATCATCTGCCTGATTCATGCAGAGGGACCTACATTCCTAAGATGAAATAGCTCATTAATCATACTTCTCATGCCACATTTGTGCTACATCTAATCCCACATTTGATGATCCCGCTGGCCCACTTGGAATGCCCTCCTTTGGCTTGGTGCTGATCTTATTTTTTAAACCCCATCTTCACCCAAGAACTTTTCTGAACTTCAGTAGCTCCACACAAATCAGTGCTTGATCAAGCTCTATTTGCAAAGGACAAAGGGAGTGTTTCAGATGGAATTTTGACCAAAGTTACCATCTATTAACTCACAAGAAGCAAGTACACTTCTTGTACTTGAATCTGTACACTCAATTAAAAAAAAAAGATTTTGTTGACTCTAAATCACCTTTCTTTTTCTGTTTCCCTCCACCATCCACTCATGCTTTTTTGATAACTTGAGGGGGAAAATGTCAAATGAGAAAGCAATGAATTTCCTCTTCAATTTAGAGGAGTCTACCTGTTGGAAAGCTTCAGTGTCTTTAAGAACAGAATTGTATCTTCTCTCCTGTCTACCAAGCAAATGGCCAGGAACACCATGCATAAGTAATCAGTAAATGTATTTGGTCAGGTTTAATGACGGCAATGACCAAATTTAGCTGAGTTATTTAAGCATGATTGGTTTTAGCAGGAAGTGGAACAGTTGTGGTATAAATGGGAAATAGTCTCTGATCAGAAATAATTATTTCATATCTTTATAGTTCTCTCAAAAATTATTCCTCAGAATCATGTTTAAGAATCTCAGTACAATGAAATATCCAATGAGAGGTAGTTCTTTAAGTTGTTGACAGGTATTGTTTTGTTAGGATTTTATTACCCGAGTAAGTTCAAATACAACAGCTAGGGAGTGTTGCAGAGAATTTATCTCACAACAGGCAAGCAGGAAGATGAGAGAGAATGAATGCCAGTTTTTGGAAAGTTGGTAGAATCCACAAAGTGGATCTTACTGTCCAATGAAAACTCATGAAAACATACAGAAAAGATAAGATACCTTAGAGGACATTTATCTTTCTCTGCTCCTTCATGAATATACATAACGCTGACCTGAACTCTCTGCCCTATAAGGAACCACACCAAAACCAGGTTGCTAATTAGTGCCCCATTATGATGTTGACTCCTCATATTCAATGTTCCTTCTTCAACATTTCCATTAGCAAATGGTAGTTTCTTCTCCTATTAAATAATAATAATAATAATAAGGTAGGTGGCTTGAGAGACAGTATTTGAGTGTTATTTGATGGCAGGCCTTACATCAACTCTTGGCTGAAGAATAAATTGTATTTTGCTTCTAAAGGGTACAACCTTCCAGGTTCTGATACTGTGAGGGAAGGGCTAGCACTAGGAAACTGGTGGGTTATTGTCACAGCCGCTGAGTATGAAAGAAAAGGCAGCCTGAGGATGCTGTAGAGAGACTGGACTTATTCAAAACCTGATTATTTGGTCACTTCTCTGGCATTTTCTCCTAAACATCATTCAACATGGACTATTTAAAAAATCTCTGGCTCATATGAACTCACCTTAGCAGTTAAGGAGATTAAGCCTGAAGGAGACTACAAGCATATTTGGGGAAAAAAATGAGAAGGAAAAAAAATGACACTTTGCAAATTTATTTAAAAACAAGATCTAAATGTCACACTGTATATCATCCTGTAATGAATCTCCTGCCATGTCCTTCAGTCTCCTTGCTTTGACTCCATGCTAGCTAACATCAGCTATATATTAATATCTGTATATATTTTTCCATCAGTGTGAGTAAATAAATGGTTCTGGTAGCAATTTCACAATTTCAATTTTAGAGTAAAGGAAGAGTGAATCTTTGACAAAATTGTGAATTAAGCCAATATTCTTGTTGTGATTAGAGCCTCTCAGATCTCTATCATTCCTTGACATTTTTCTTTGGCTACTCTACTCTCCACCTTCTTATGGTGGTCAGTGTTCACAGCCCCTATCTCATAGATTTACTTTTTAAGAAGCATTGTGAGTTCATTTACACTAAAGCATGGACATCTACGAGCAGCTTTTAGTGGATAATTTTTATGAAAAAAATAGGGAAATTGTGACTAATCAAAAAGTGATGAATATATGGGAAGAGGTTTGTGCAAAGTCTGGGCAAGAGTGTGAAAGGAGTGCCCCTTCTCTGGCAAAGTCTTTTATAGGGTTTTCCACTCATTCTTAGACCTGACAGTTCTTTTTAAGGGAATGGAAGGGATGGGGAAATGGAAGAGATAACTACCATTCAAGAACCATTAATGAGTTCAATTGTTATCTCTCTCTTAGATGTGGTTCCACAAAGGCAAGAATTGGATCGAAGTACAAATACTAAAATTCAGAAGTTAGTCTCATTAAAATCTGAAAGAAGATAAGTAATCTATTCAAATGCTACTAAGTCATCACTTTATCTGATTTAATAAGAAATGATAGTGTAAGTATATTTGCTGCTTATTCCTTTTGACACAGACTTTGTTTTATCTCTTGCCATTATCTAAAGGAAAAAGGTTAGGTTTTGGGGGTGGAAAAAGAAATTTTCTGAGAAGTTAGAAGGGGAAAGCAAGTATCAATAATAAAAATGATCTACACAGACCCGGTAGTTGCAATCCTAGACTGCTAGTGAGATCCCATACAGCAGGCAACACTTTAATAAGAGGCATCTTGTTTTCACTGTGCCTCCAGACAGGGAATAGGGGTGAGAAGTTTATTGAACACTGTTTTCTTAATTCCATACTTTTGTGAGGCTATTATTCCCTTCCTCTAGCCTCTCAAAATGTAAGTCTGTGTTTGGGAGCTTGTGAGGGACAGACAGAGTGCAGTCTTAATATTCTTTATTAAAAATAAAGTTAAAACCCAAAAATGAGAGGCAGCCTGAAGATCTGCCTCATGGAAGGGGGACCATCTCCTGGGAGAATGACCATCTCTATTTTTATCTGTGTCTTCCTTATTAGAGGTTCCTGATGAGATCCTCAGCATCACCTATAGTCGTACATCTTCAATGGAACCATGTAGTAGTGAATTTTCTTTAATAAAAAATATCAGGGTCACTGGGGAGGGGAGAAGAGAGAGTTTAGTGCATGTGTGCATGTGTGTGTTATGTCTGAAAAGCAGATAAAAAGAATATGATATTTTTCAACTTCATGTCACATACATAAGTTGAATAAATTAACCAATTGAATTTTTAATTCTGCACTTTCAAAAATATTTCATGGAAAATATTAGGTAAATATATATATATATTTTTTTTTTGGTGAATATTTTATATAACATTTTAGTAAAGAGAACTTTTAAATAGTTTATATCAGGGGATAAGTTCCTCCTACTGGTAACATTTTGAAAAGGACTTTGCAAAAATGCCTGTCTCTGTCTTCATTATTTACCTATGATATCTAGTACGAGAGCCCTTGGGTGGTACAACAATGCTAAATAATGGTAATGTGATAATTCAACTTAAGTAATTTTTTTCTCTTTGATGTCTTCTCTTCAGCTCCAGATGCAGTGTATTAAATGGGCCAATCTCCTTTATTCCTGTGCTTGAACCTTGTTTATTCATTTATTTATTCAATACATTTTATCGATAGGCCCTGAGTATTCAACTGTGAACAAATAGAAATGGATGTTACCTTCATAAAGTTTTTATTTGAGTTGGGGACACAGGCAATAAACACATAAAATAGGCATAAATGAGTAGATATATATTGTGATATGTTATACATGGGAAAAGAACAAGGTGTTATGAGGACAAACAGTGACAGAGATAGCTACTGTAGATTGGGGGTCAAAGCCTTTCTGGAAAATGAGAAAAAGCCAGGGAGCATAATGTTCCAGAAAGAAAGCAGATATGTGAAGATCCTAAACCTAGCTTTTGTCTAATCAACTCTTGTTCTGATATCTTACTCCTCACTACTTTTTGCTCATCCCCTCTGATGGCCAAAAAGATATCAATTAGCTCTGGAAATCAGCAGTTTTTATGGGATTTGTTTCTTACTTAAAAAGTTCTCTGCTTTTCATTCTACATCTCTCTGCATACATGTTGTCTCCCTGATTAGACATTCTTATGTTTCTAATGATTCTGCTCCCAGTTCCAATTTGTGGATTTTTTTTCCCCCACACCACCAAGCAATTCTCTGATACCAGCTGGGTGTTCTAAAATTCAATTTAATTCTGACACTATCTACCTGGAGATAGTGTCCAATACCATAATTTAAAGGGTCATTCTTTCAAGACTACCCCCCCTCATTCAGATACCAATGGAAAGTCCATGTTTTTGGAGCTCCCTTATGGTGCAGCAGGTTGAGGATCCAGTGTTGTCACTGCAGTGACTTGGGTCACTGCTGTGGCATTGGTTTGATCCCTGGCCTGGGAATTTCCACATTATATGGGCATGGTCAAAAAAAAAAAAAAAAAAGAAAGAAAGAAAGTCCAGGTTTTTGCCTGTGCTTCTAATCAACTAGCTATAAATCAGTTTCCAATGATTCTTTTCTTGCATTTGATTAATTTGCTAAGTGACTCACAGAACTCAGAGAAAACTTTTAACGAATAGATGACTGGTTTAATATAAAATGATATGATTCAGAAATAGCCAGGAGGAAGTGATATGACACAAGATATGCAAAAAGGGAGCATAGCTTCCTTGCTCTCTCTAGATAAGTCACTCTCCCCATATCTTCAAGTGTTCACAACCCAGAAACTCTGAATCCTAAATTTGGGTCTTTATGGAGGCTTCGTCACATAGGCATGCTTGATTCATAATTGGCTATTGGTGATTAAACTAAATTTCCAGTCCCTCTCTTTACCTAGAGGTCTGTGAGTGAGGCTGAAAATTCCAATTATCTATTCACATGATTGCTTCCCATTGGCAACCAGTTCTCACCCTGAAAGTCATCTTATTAATAACATAAAAGAAACCTGATGGCTCTCATTACAAGAAATTGCAGTGGTTTTAGAAACTCTGTACCAGGAATGGGATAAAAAACAAATATGTATTTCTCATTATAAATCACAATATCACAGTCTCCTATACAAATTGTTTCCATACCTTTCCCTGTAGTTGTCCTGCCTCACTCTCTGAGTCCCACTCCATCCACACACTTAGAGGTTTCTTCATTAGTTGCCCATATCACTGAATAAAAATACCTTTTCTGATGTTTTTATGTACTACAACAACTCTTCATATTTGATGCAAGAAGCATATTTTATTGGTAATACTGCCCATTATCCTCTGAGTTGTACTGTTGATGATAAACTTTGCTTTATTTCATCTAAGAAAATATCCCCATTCAAATGAGTACCAGCCTGCCAAGTCCTTCTTATCTGACATTCTTGCCAACTGTATCCCACATTCCACCAGTGGGAGCTAGATATTGTCTAATTATGTCCATTGGGATGACATCTAATACCATTTATTTAAATCAAGTCAAAGTCACAAATAGGGTGTTTATAAGCATGGACTCTGGAATCAGGCTGCTGTTTTTGAATTCTGGCTTAGCTATTTTCTGGCTCTTTTTGGAAACAGTACAACATTTTCTGCCTCAAATTTCTCAGCTGTAAATTGAGGTCATAGTATATGCCTCACAGGATAGTTGGAGAGATCAATGAAAGAAACACACTTTTTAAACACTGAAAATGATACCTGGCATCCCCTAAAAATGTTATTTAGAGCTATAATGGGAAAAAAGTTGGTAATTTGTAATGAAATAGAGCATACACATTAGAAAACTTGGCCCAAGAAGCATAGAATATACAACTGTAAATGCTAAAATTATAGATAGAAAGAGTGGCCAAGAAGGCAGACTCTGAGATCACCTCCTCCCACAGGCACAACAAAATTAGAACTATTTACATAGTAACTATGGATGAGAAAAATTGGAAGACTAGCGTAAAATATCTTCTACATCTAAAGATATAAAGAAGGAAACACAATGAGCAGGAGGGGCAAAGACATGGTCCAGTCAAGACATATAACCCCACGAATAGGAGGATAATTACAGTTTTAGAGGTTTTTTTCCATGGAACAAGAGGTCTGACTCTCACATTGGGCTCCCAGTCTCAAGGGGTTGCACAAAGAAGACAAGCTACCAGAATATTTGGCTTTGAATGCTAGCAGAAGTTACTTTAAGAATAGACAAAGTGTTATGGAAAATAGAGACTCCACTTTTAAATGGTGCACACAAAATCTCACTTGCTCTAGGACTTAGTGCTGATGCACTAAGTTGAGAGAAGCCTGAGTAAGACCAACCTGCAGATCATGGACAACCTTGTACAAAAGCACTGGAAAACTGGACCTCAGCCTGGGGACACATATGCTAGAGGAAGCTATTTTTGAGAGCTCATTTTACCCCAGAGATTCTGGCACTGGCAACTACCATATTGGAATCTTCCCTCTAGCTTACTAGCACCAGATAATGGCCCCTAACACCAGCCTTTCTTCACCAATGTTGGAGACCTCAGACCAAGCAAGTAGCTAGGTGGAAACATGCCCTACCCACTAATCCTAACACAAGATTTGCCTACCACTGGCTAAGCACCAAACTGGCCCCACAAATCAGCAGACCCCATAAATACCAACTCCTGGACCCCTCCCGGCCCAATAGCCAGAGACCCTGGTGTATAATAGGAACTGATATATTTTTGTATATCAATTATACTTCAAAAACAAACAATCTCATAGAAAAAAAGATAAGATTTGTGGTTACCAGGCATGGGGGATTTGGGGGAGAGATAACTTGGTAAAGGCAGTCAAAAGATACAACCTTCCAGTTATAACTGAGGAAGTCATGTATATATGATACATATAATTCTCATTACTGTATGTTGAACATGAAAGTTGTTAAAAGTAAATCCTAAGAGTTTTCATTAGAAGGAAAAAATCTTTTATATTTCTTTCTTTCTTTTTTTTTTTTTTTTTTTTTATGTCTTTTCTAGGGCTGCACCCATGGCATATGGAGATTCCCAGGCTAGGGTTCCAATCAGAGTTGTAGCTGCCAGCCTATGCCAGAGCCACTGCAATGCCAGATCCAAGCCACGTCTGCGGCCTGCACCACAGCTCATGGCAACGCCAGATCCTTAACCTACTGAACAAGGCCAGGGATCGAACCCGCAAACTCATGGTTCCTAGTCAGATTCATTAACCACTGAGCCATGGCAGGAACTCCTGTTTTATATTTCTTTAATTTTGCTTCTCTATGAAATGATTGATGGTCACTAAATTTACTGTAATAATCACTTCCTGATTTATGTAAGTCAAATCATTATGCTATATACCTTAAAACTTATCTAGTGCTCTATATGTCAATTATATCTCAATAAACCTGGAGGAAAAAATATAGATGTAGTATTAATATGATTCCAGCTTAAGGCTAATATAATGAATTCTGTGCCATAATTCTCTTTAAATTTCTTCTAATCTGCAGGAAGCACAATATCATTGTGCATAGCAGAGCTGAGTAGGGCGCAGTTATATTTGACTTCTTGAAAGGAAGAAAGGCAGGCATCCAACAAACTGAGTATTTTCCTCTTTTGTTTCTACTTGTACCCTATTTTTTCTAATTGTCAACTCAGCAGTTTGACTGGATGATCCTTTATAGAGTTTAGTGATTATTTATTTCTCAACATTCCGCAACATCAAATTTCTGTGCTTATAGCTTTGAATAATTCAAATATGAAGCAATTTCTTTCCTAAAGACCTCATTTATCCCTTAAGATGGATGACATAGACATCTAAGAATCTATATAGCAGCATATGACATGTTACACTACTGAGTCTGTTATATGGGCAACAAATGGTTCATATCGTGATATGGGAAGACTTCCTGTAAAACAAGGAAATTAGATCAAGGCATAAAATACATAAGCTTAGGCTGTTTGTTTTCCCAAAAACATGTAGCTTATTTGAAATGCTGCTTTCATAGGAACATGACTGCCAAATCCAGCCAGCTACAGATTCCTGTCATTAGTGATAAATAACTGTGACCTTAGAAAAGAACAGCATCCAGAAGTATAAGATAGCTCTATTGCAGACAAAGTTTATGTGCAGGAGTTAGAATCCAGATGTTATAGGAGGGCAGTCTTATTCCCAGCTGAGCTTTAGGAATGTGGCCTTTCATTAAAGAAACTGCTGTTAAGAAATTAGATTTATACAAACTTGAAAGAGATGTATCTTGCAAAGGTGTGTCAAAAGAATATGATAAAACTATGAACCCTCACTGATTCATCATGACACCCTAATCATGATAGCCTGAATAGTGGTAGAATTCATTCATTCAACAAAAAAAGGACATGGACTGGCATTGACCAAGCTCAAAAATAAAATGTCCTTTCCTTGAGGAACTAACATTTGCATTATAGACATAAAACTCTCTTTTCAAGAAGTTTTAATTCTAAGACCTTAAATTCTATAAGTAATTGAAGTAGTATGAGGTCTTGTGGGTGAAGGAAAAGGGAAAGAGTGTTTATATATATATATATATATATATATATATATATAAAGAGAGAGAGAGAGAGAGGGAGAGAGGCAGCCCTAGAAGGAAACTGGTAAGAGGTCACCCGGGAAGTAAAATATGACTCCAAAGTTGCATTCCTGGATCAGAGAGGGTGGTTTTCTCATGAAGAGTGTAGTGGGATGCATACTTACTATCACCATTTGTTTGTTTTTTTTTTAACTGCTTCCCCCATATATCATATATCCATAAAACAGTTTTAATTTCTGTCATCACTTGACCTATGAGGATATGGAATTGACTTCAAGTCAAGGGGCTTTGTCACTGGGTTTAGGGCAGAATCTTTGGGGAAAGTATTGTCTCCTCTATGTTCCATTTCTTAAAAACAAAACAAAACTCCGCATTCATTGAGATCATTTTAAGTGCCCTGGACAGAGGACATTTTGGAGACTTTTGGACCTCTAAATTAATGACTCAAGAGACATTTGATTTGATTATCACTAAAATTGGATTTGAGGAAAGAAGGGTGACTTCTGAGAATTGAAGATAAAGGACACCAGGCACCTGGTGAAAGAGATTCTTGCCCCTAAACTTAGCACTTTCCCAGGGAGGAGGGAAGGACTTGGAAGCCCCTGGGTGCTAGGAGTAAAGCAAATCCCAGACTTCACCAAAAATTCTGGGTACTTTTCAAGACACAGAAAAAGTGTAATTCGAAACTTAAGGACAATAAGAGTTAAGCCAGCATCATCCATCTCCACAATTAACAATATAGACAAAAAGGACAGTTACCAAATTAGCCTCCTTGGAACACATGGATCATTGGAATAACCCTTGACAAAATTATGGGACATAACTCTCAAAGGACATATTGTAAAATTTCCCACCAACCTCAGCAATTCAGATTTGAATATTAAATTGATTTAAGAAAATAAATGAAAGCCATATTTCTTGCAAACTAAATTCATAGACATGGCATTGTATTCACTATCAAGAGTGATGAAGAAACAGAAAAAAGGTCCCTTTTTCTTTTGAGTCAGGATCCAGATATTAATGACATCCATATGATATTTTCTGACATCTGGATCTACACACACATTCATTTTTTAAAGCAACAAAATTAAATTCATTCCAACAAGTAACTGTTTTTAAAATAGCTAATTGGTTTACAGTGGTCTGTCAATTTTCTACTGCACAGAAAGATGACCTAGTTATGCATACACATATACATTCTTTTTTTCTCACATTATCATACTCCATCATAAGTGACTAGATATAGTTCCCAGTGCACTATAAACCAGCTGTAATAGAAAAAATAAAAATCATTATAAATGAAAAAAAAATCTAATTGGGAGGTTCATTGAACAGCCTTTCTAAGTCTTTGGAACCAAAGGAAAATATTCTATTGATAGTATTTTTGGCACTTTCTTAGTGATGCTAATTTGGATACCCCTGCCTCGTGGGCTTTATAATGACAGAAGCTGAAGCAGATAAGCTCAGGAGACTCCACAGGGTACCTGGTAACCTCCATAGTATCTCATGCACTCGATAAGATCAGACACACTGTACTGAATTACTCTTAGAGGCTCAAATACAGACTTTAAAATTACGTGTTTTGTTTTTTTGTTTTTTTCTGATAGTGTGATCTATTAAAATGCCCCAATAGCAAAAGTATGTTGGCTGCATATGTGCACCAAAGGAGATAACATTGTAAATAAGAGTTCTAGGCCATCTGGCTTTAAAATATTTAATGTCCCTTTGAAGTTTCAAATGAGATTATCCTGTAAATGCTTGCCAAGTCATGGTTAATCCTCATCTCCAGTGAAGAAATATAAGAGGATATCCTTATCAGCACATGGTTTTGTGTGTTATTATTTCAAGGAGTGAATTTGGCGGTCTAGGGTGAAACTCATTCACATCATTATTCTAGAAGATTTTCCACTGATCATAAAAACAAGGCATTTTTTTCCACTAAATATCAACAATTGTCTTTTTAATATCAAATTCTATGAATATTTTTAATACTGTTGCCTTAGTTTTGAGGAACTACAAACTTCATCATTTATGGCACTGAGATCTCAAACAAACAAGAGATAATAATACTGATAGTGTGATTTGGGGTTGTAGAGTGTTTCTGGATGGATATCTTTGATGTTCCACAATAATAAGCCACATGTTCTACTTCCAAACAGCCAAAGGTTTCTTTGCAATTCCACTTTTAGGAAAAACATGGGGCAATCTACCTGAAAGACAAAGAAAAATAGTACTAAATAAAGAACTTTTTTTTTTATTTGTAGGATATTCTGACATTGATTATCATGTCAAAATTAGAAGAGACTGGGGCTAAGAAAGACCTCTCATATAATCTGAGGACTTAATAGAAGTTCTTAGATAATAAATAAAAAAATCTATTGGTCTAATTTTGATCATATATTTTGGGATTATTAATATAAAGGCCTTGCATTTCTCAACTAAATGTAAATTAAAGATTTTTTTTGCTAATTTTAAACTAAACTTCTATACTCTATGGATAAAATGACTTAATAATCTAGTTATCTATACATCTATGTATCTATCTATCAACAAAAAATATGAACAAACTTACAAAAGAGTCCTTTAAAATTGAACTCTTGGAGTCCCCATCATGGCATAGCAGAAACAAATCCAACTAGGAACCATGAGGTTGTGGGTGTGATCCCTGGCCTTGCTCAGGGGATTAAGGATCAGATGTTGCCATGAGCTGTGGTATAGGTTGCAGATGACGCTTGGATCTGGCATTGCTGTGGCTCTGGCAGAGGCCAGCGGCAACAGCTTTGATTAGACCCCTAGCCTGGGAACTTCCATATGCTGTGGGTGCAGCAATAAAAGGACAAAAGACAGGGAAAGAGAAGAAAAGAAAAGAAATTGAATTCTCAAAACAATCATTTTAAATGTACCCAGGATTTAATTTCCAAGCATGACTGAGTCATGAGACAGAAAGATCAAGGCCTTTGAAAGAAGAGTTACAATTTCCAAGGGAAAGAGACACAGAGCAGAGCCACATGAAAAGATACCAGAGGTGGCCAGGAGATAGAAGGAGTGAGGGGAAAGTATGGTTGAGAGACATTATTACTTGTGGATTGTGGGAAATTGTGGGGGCACCTCATCTATTGGGTAAGAAGAAAAACACAGATGTTAAGATGTGTGGTCAGAGTTCTTAATATGATATTTGTGCACCATTGAAAAAAACAATGAGAATGGTATGAATATCAACAATGTTGGATGTTAATTTGTTTCATGCTTCCAAGATGTCAAATAACCAATTATAGAATTGGTTATTTGAATTACAATAGTTATAGAATATTAGGAATAACTTCCAACAACATAAACTAACAATCAATTTACATGTCTCTTCTAGATATTTGGCAATAAGTGGTCTTTAACCTATTTGAAAATATGTTTATAAAATATTTTTATCAACCTTCCTGTAGATGCTTTGAACAAACTAGAAATTTTTGGAAAAAGCTTGTTTATTTCAACTGAACTAACTAAATCAATTATATTTTTTCCTTTAATGCATGAGAAAATTATTAATATTTTTATCTCAGATTAGTATTATATTTAATCGTTATTCCTAATCTGGTTATTAACTGTCCTAGGTACCATTTATAATATGTAGCCTTTTTTACAGCAGTAAATTATATGTTTTAGTGGAAAACTCACCACAAACTATTTAGTCATACTTAAAATAGCTATTTTACTAGTGTTAAGGTTTGGAATGGTCTGTGGTTAAATGTTTGCTTAAATTGCTCTTTTGTGGTATTGTGTATTCAGAAATGTCTATGTGTGTGTGTGTGTATGTTGTGTGTGTGTATGTGGTAGGTGTGTGTGCATGTATACATGTGTGTATTTAAAGGGTACAATTAATATTCTCTCATAATATGATCATCACGTAGAAATAGCACCTAAGCAAAGGGCTTGACATTCATAATCAATACTGTGCTGAACTTTTAAGTGTCACAGCAAATATCAGTAGCCCCAAAGTTGTTCATGTGCTGGGCAAAGTCTAATTGGCAATACAACCAGAATAGCCAATTTGTTTCTAAATCCTCCTACCAGATTTTTTCCCCTCACTACATCCAGATACTGAAATATCACAGGATCAAAAAATACAGAGACCCACACTGGCTCAGTTCACTTAGGCTCTTCAGAGGGCAGTGGCTCAACTAAAACTCCCAGAACTTTAAATTCAAGCAGTTAGACTGTGAATCTGATCCTCTTTATCCAACCACATAGACCATTCCTCTTCTTTAATTTTATGCTTTTATTTGTGTTGTGATAAAAATAAGACTTTGAAAAAGGAAGAAATATTAATACTAATTGAACATGAAGCGGAAAAAATTATAATAGTAGTTCCTAAAAAAATTTCATTGTATGACCAATGCAAATGTAAGATGTAAATTCTTCAGGCTGAATATTCATTGCCAAAATAAACTTCTAATTTAAATATTCAGATATTCCAGATGATGAGAAAAGCAAGAGTAGTATTCTAGAAAGAGCAGAGTACTAGGATAGGAAGACATGTTGTCCTTACACCCTCATTATTTCCTTGTTGTCTTTAATATGGCTACTTAACCTCTCTGAGCCTCAGTTTCCTGCTTAGTCAAGTGAAGAAAATTATCTGTGTCTTGCCTACCTTGTAGTGATCAAAAGAACTAATTAGAAAGTGCCATGAAAATGTAAAATATTAGTATTTTCTCTCTCATTTGTTTTAAGGCTTGGCTTTATTCTACCTAAATTTAAAAAGAAAATAATTGATAACAAGCCAAGCAGCCAGTTATCAACTAAACAACAGTTCTCTGTATTGGCTGTCTCTTATTTTAAGTAGATTGCATATGCAAATATTATTTTAAGGAATTCCCATTTTGGATCATTGGTAACAAACTCAACTAGTATCCATGAGGATGCGGGTTTGGTCCTTGGCCTTGCTCAGTGGGTTGCTATGAGCTATGGCATATGTCACAGGCGAGGCTTGGGTCCTAGATTCCTGTGGCTGAATCCAGTTATAGGCTAGCAGCTATAACTCCAGTTGGACCCCTAGCCTGGTAACTTCTATATGCCGCAGCTGTGGCCCTAATATATATATATAATTTTAAAACAGTTCACTTAAAGTCTAGTCATATACATTGTTGTATAGAGAATTCCTCATACTGCAGGTTTTATTTCTCAAAGCACTGACTCAACATTCAAGTATTAGAAAGAATCAAACATATGGACCAAGTGACAGAGGAATGGAAATGTGTGGCAGGCCTAGGAGAGCAAGCCATCTAAATCAAGGCCCTTTCTATCCTAGCTCCTGAGTTAATACAAAACTCCATGTCATGTTAGAGGGCCATGGAAGTGGGCAGCCTAGAAGGTCAGTAGTGGTATTCATTTACTCAGATGTGTTTATTTGCTATTCATTAAATGCCCATTATATATAAAAACATTTGTAAGAATGAAGAATATAAAAATGATTAAGGCATTTGGTAAAAAATAATCTGTAAAACAAAACCACTCACTGTGAAAAATTTTCCAGGACTTCCTTAGTAAGGCCCTCAGCCTGTATCTATCTCACAATAGTACTTTACTTTACACTAATTTACTGGGTTCATTTAGGTCTCCCCAAAATTCACAAGCAGCCAGAACTTATGAATGTGACTTTAGTTGGAAATAGGGTCCTTACAAATGTAATAATGTCAAGATGAAATCATACTGGATTAGGGTGGGTGGTCTTAACAAAAGGCGAGACATTTGGGAACAGAGAAATGGAGGAAAAGGTCATATGAACACAGAAGCACAGACTGGAATTATGCATCCATAAGCCAAGGAATGCCAAGGATTGATGGCAAATACCAGAAGCTAGGAAGAGGAAAGAAGGAATCTTCCCTAGACCCTGTAAAGGAAGCACTACCTTGCCAGCAATTTGATTTCAGGATTCTACTTCCCAGAGCTGTGAGAAAATATATTTCTGTTTTAAGACACACTGTTTGTGGTACTTTGTTATGACACCCCTAGGAAACTAATATACTAAGGGAATTAAGACTATTATTTCTCTTTTAGGGCAAATGTCATTTAGATAGCAGAGAAATTGATTCAACAGCTATCAATCTAGTATAAAATAGGATTGAGTGCCAAAAGGATTAGGAAGGAGTATAGAGATCAGGGGAAAAGGAAATTCCAGAATTGAATATTTGATTAAAGCTAATTTCTTAGGGTTAATTATATAAAGCTTAATCTAACTCACTTTATTGAGAAAGTCCTGAAGAACTGTCACTTGGGTACTGACAGTATTAATATTCTCTTTAGCAATTAGAGCAGCCATCAGTGCTTCTGGCCCTGACTCGTTTCCCCCATTGTCTTTATATTTTCCAACTTCCACACAGCAATATCTGCCAGTTCCTCAAGAGCCCATCCCCATCCCACAGACATACCTGACAAGTTTGAAAGCAGCATCACATTCGCCATTTGCTACAACATTAAAGCTAGAGAAAAGGGGAGGAAAGTCATGTGTCTAACCTACCAGGCATTATAGTAATTGCTTTTACATATATAAATTATTCATTCATTGTTCAGCACTAATACATGACTTGGCTAATTTTATTAAGCATTTCGTAAGTGCTTGGCATTAAACCACATTTTCGGTATTCCAAGTTGGACAAGAGAGTAATGGTCCCTGCCTTTTTTACACTTATATTCATCTTTGCCTGATACTGGAAGTAATAGCTTGGTCTGCCTGCAGGGTTCCTGTGTTGCTGCTAAATCTCACTTGACTAGGACAAACTCCTGTCAGAATATTAAGCCCACTGTAGCACATTTACTGATAAGCCACACTTATATTTGCCCAGATCACTGAATTGGGCTTCCTCCCTAACAAGCCCAATTGTCAAGACAAGCCTCCAGACTTTTTCTTATTGTCTTCCTTAAGGCCTAATCTCCACTGTGGTACCAAAACCAAGCCTAGAACCTATTGATGAGCCTTGGATGACATCAATTAGCTTTTTTTTTTCCTAGAGCTCTATTCTCCTTCTAATATGCTGCATTCCTCTAAATTATTCACTCAATCTGTCAGGCAAGTGTTGCATATTTATTTTGAACCTACTGTGTGCCAGAAACTATTCTAAAAATACAGTGCCAAACATGAGAGATACAGTTTCTTCTGTTATAGAGTTTAGATTCTACATTAATAGGCCAAGAAAAAGAAAAAGGTAAGAAAGAATAGTACAAAATAAAAGTTCAAATAGTATACATATAAATAAAACTGCCAGGGCTAAGACATCCTGTTTAAAACACACACACACACACACACACACAAAACCTCATAAAACCAAGACAATGAATAAAGACAAAAAGAAGAGATGGGAAAAGATCTTCCTAAGATGTCTGATATCAAAAAGAACTATTCCTGTGACTATGGATAAAAGTACCAAGGTCAAGTGATCAGCCTGTTTAAAGACACTGAGGCATTACATGTCATGTTGTATTCTAAATACAGAAGGAAGAGATATAGTTAGGGAATAGCTGATAAATGGGAAAAGTGACTATATTAGCTTCCTATTGCTGCTTTCAAAAAATACCACAGACATCATGGCCTAAAACAACACAAGGTACAGTTCTAGAGGTCAAAAGTATGAAATGGGTCTCACTGGGCTAAAATCAAGGTGTCATCAGAGCTATATTCCTTTGGACATTCTAGGGGAGAATCCATTTCTTGCCATTTCCAGCATCTAGAAACTCCCTGTATTCTTTGGCCTGTGGTATTCTTCTATCAATTGCATCATTCTAAACTTTGCTTCCATCATCACATCCCATCTCTGATTTTCTCGCTTCTGCCTCCTTATTATAAGGACCTAGGTGATTACATTGAGCCTACCTAGATAATGATGAATAATCTTCTTATTGCAAGATAATTTACTTAATCATTCTGAAAATTTATCTTTTTCATGCAAGGTAACATATTCACAGATTTGGGAGATGAGAACATGAACACTTGGTAGAATGGTCATTAGTCTATCTACCACAGTTGCATAAACCATGATTGGAGAGATGTGAAAGTCTAGAGTATTCAGGAAACATAGGTCATGGTGAGTAGTTTGAATATTTCAAAAATGAAAACAGCATTGAGAACTTTGTCTAGATACTCATGTTGCAACAGAACAAAGGGTGGGGAAAAAATGTAATTGTAATGTACACATGTAAGGATAACTTGATCCCCTTGCTGTACAGTGGGAAAATAAAAAAAAAATGAAAACAGAAAGCTATGGAAAGTTTTAAGAAGGAAAATGCTATATTCTAAGTTATATTTTTAAAAAATTCACCTATACCATTATGTGGAAAAAAAGTTCAAGATGAGAGATGGCTAATTAGAATCAGGGAGAAAAGATAATGTCCCTATGAACTGGGTCAGACATGGTAGATATACAGACTAAAATGGTGGCAATAGAAATGGAAAGTAAAATGCAAGCCCAAACATATCAACTTCATTAGATTATGGATTATAGTACAATGAGTGAAGGAAAGACAAAAAATCAAGGATAACTCAAGTTTTTTTAAAAAATTTTGGTTATTATGGTGTTATTTCTTGAAATGCAAAAGACTAAGGGAGAAGTTAGGGAGGGATTCAGAATTCTATTTGAACATGTTAAATTTTAATTATCTATGAGAAAGCCACAGACAGACATCATATCATTAGTTTAAAATGTGAGTTTGGAAGTGAAAGGAAGAGCTGGGCTGAATAAAATAATATATGTCACCCAAATAAAGATAAATTTCAAACTGCGTTGAGGAAGTAACCTAGGAAGAAGTTCAAGTGAGGAGGAGGAGAGAGAGGGAGAATAAGGTGAGGAAGAAAGCAGAGGGGAAAAGAGAAAAGAAGTAATGAGTGCTCTTATCATGTATGATCTCTTGAATGCTCAGATGCCAGTTGTTAGCCTTTGACCATTTCAGACTCAACTGTTATCTCTGCACTTGGCCTCTTACTTTTCTGATTATTTCAGTCCTTCTGAATTACATTCTTACCCACTTGAGATTTTATACAAGGCTTCTCTTACCCATTTGAACTCAAATTATTTTATTTATGTGTTTTCTACTGTCATCATCAACAATTCCTACTCCTCATTAAATATGAAATATTTTATATTACACAGCTAGTGATTTTTAAAGGAAGCTGCTGCCCATCTAACAGTCACTAATTAAAATTCTAATCCCTTTCTAAGAGAAAAGTTCCAGGATTGCAAATGGTCCCAAGATTACAAATAACCTTCTGGAAAATGTATTAGAATCCAATACATTCAGAAGAGAATTTGATTTGAAAAATCCAGTTTGTGTCCTTTACCTTATATGTGAGGAAACTGAGGCCTCAAAATGTATTCAATATTTTACAGACAGATGCAGAGAAAGAACAAAAAAATTAAAAAGCAAAAATCGCAACATTTTAAATCAAATATAATTTAACAAAACTTCAAAAAAGATTTACCCCAATAAAAAAAGAAGCAAAAATTTTCACATGACAAGGATGCTTTATACCAAACAATGTTATTTCTAGACAGATAGAAATAACAATTTGATTCCAACATATTCTTGCCCCTCTAGACACAATTATAAGACAGGCTATGGAATATCAGTGCTTTTTCTATACTTTGTAAAATTTAAAACAAAACAAAACAAACAAATAGACATACATACACCCACACACCAAAAAAACAAAAACAAAAAAAACCTTCAAAATCTATCCTGGAGATGACTATGTGCTCAGCTATCTCTTTATGTGAAGAAAGAAACTGGAGACAATTGTGCTATCCTAGTTAGAAGAAAAAGCCATATATTGTCTACATCATGTTATGCTAATGAAAGATGTCTAATCAACAACTCTAGAGACTTAAATAACTCTTCTAGGGAAGGACAAGGCCCCAATGAATGTTTAGAAGGTGGACCAGAGAGACACTAATTCAATCTTCATGACCAATTCAATCTCTGACTCTCTTTCTCAACTTCTAGCAGCTCCCAAAGATCATCAATTGTGAAGGTGTTTTTTGTTTGTTTGTTTGTTTTTGACTACACCAGGAACTTCACCTCATTTCATAAGTCACCAAACATTTGAAAAGAATAATGACTTTCATTTAATCCTAAACCAAAGATGTAAAGGTAAAAGTCCTCTACCCAATGTCTATTATGTAGCCTTGTGGTAGTTAATTTATGCTTAATGCAATTGTATATTTGAAAGCTAAGAATATCTGAATAGCAATTAATCTTCAAGGATGCATTTAGCTGTGATTTATCTTTCTGAAATCTTTTCCCTCAAACCACTTTGGAAAGCAGCATTTACAAACTTCTCCACATTGGTGTGTGGGTGTGTGTATGTCTATTTGTTTGTTTTGTTTTGATTTAAATTTTACAAAGTATAGAGAAAGCACTGATATTCCATAGCCTGTCTTATAATTGTGTCCAGGGTTTGGCCAAGCAGAGCATGTTTTTTAAAACTCACTGGAGCAGCTAAATACAATTCAATTCAAGTTGAATAGAGGATAAGATTAGTTTTGGTGGCTGATTTTTTTATATAGTGCTGTTGCGGTTTCTATGATAGGTGGTGGTATTTTTGACATTACTTGGTATTTATAAAATCTATTACTTATAAGACCTATAAAAAATAAGTATATCCATTATTTTAAACACATTGAAATTTTCACACAAGAGTATTTAAGTATGAATAAATAGATCTTTTTCTTTTTACTTTCCATAGACATTATTGACCTTCTTAGTAGAAAACTGCATACATGGGAGTTCCTTTCATGGTTCAGTGGTTAATGAACCTGACTAGGATCCATGAGGATGTGGGTTTGATCCCTGGTCTCACTAAGTGGGTTAAGGATCCAGTGTTGCTGTGAGCTGTGGTGTAGTTCATGGACATGGCTCAGATCCCACGTTGCTGTGGCTGTGGCATAGGCCAGCAGCCTTAGCCCCAATTTGACCCCTAGCATGGGAACTTCCATATGCTGCAGGTGCATCCCTAAAAAGAAGGAAAAAAGAAAGAAAGAAAGAAAGAAAGAGAGAGAGAGAGAGAGAGACAGAGAGAGAGAGAAAGAAAGAAAGAAAGAAAGAAAGAAAGAAAGAAAGAAAGAAAGAAAGAAAGAGAAAGAAAGAAGAAAGAAAGAAAGAAAGAAAGAAAGAAAGAAAGAAAGAAAGAAAGAAAGAAAGAAAGAAAGAAAGAAAAAGAAAGAAAGAAAGAAAAACTGCATACATATCCTGTTAATAGGTGTGAAGCTGTTACTTCACACAGCACAGAAACATTAGCAGAAATGTTTTGGCTAGGGAAGATAGCAAAATTCTGTGAGCCAGGCCTTTCATTCTGCAAATGAGAGAAATAAAGCCCACAATTTTCACAGGGCTACCTCACAAAGCTGGACTCTAGATCAAATATTTTCATCAGAGTCCAAGGTACTTTTGAGTTTACCATAATTTTTTTTACCTACTTCATATCCAGTTGAAAAAAGGCAGAGAATAAACTAAAATCACTTAATTAATATGAAAATACATAACTATCTTTGAAGAGATAGTTACTTTTTAATCTATGCATTTTTTGTTTCTAAAATAATTATTGCCCTTGCCAAGTAATAATATTTTATCCCAGAAAAACTGACCAGTACAGGAGACTGTATTTTTTTTTTTTAGTACCAGCCTTGTGCTTTGACAGCACCTATGATAATTTGAGAACAAATCAAATGTGAATAAACACAATTCCCACCCTGCCAGATTTTAGGATCAAATAGGGAATAATAGTGTCAATAGTAAAATCAGCATTGGGACAGCAATTTAAGTTTGGGAGGTGGAATACAACTGAGACAGAGGAGGTTTTCAGTAAAAATTAGAACTGAAAATGATTTTTATTTTATTTTATTTTTTTTTTTATCTTTTTGCTATTTCTTTGGGCCGCTCCCATGGCATATGGAGGTTCCCAGGCTAGGGGTCCAATCGGAGCTGTAGCCACCGGCCTACGCCAGAGCCACAGCAACGCAGAGTCCGAGCCGCGTCTGCAACCTACAACACAGCTCACGGCAACGCCGGATCGTCATCCCACCGAGCAAGCACAGGGACCGAACCCGCAACTTCATGGTTCCCAGTCGGATTCGTTAACCACTGCGCCACGACGGGAACTCCCCTGAAAATGATTTTTAAACTGGGATTAAGATAGATGAAAGTGGAGTTCCCATTGTGGCTTAGCAGAAATGAATTTGACTAGGCTCCATGAGGATGCGGGTTTCATCACTAGCTTTGTTCAGTTGGTTAAGGATCCCATGTTGCTGTGAGGTGTAATATAGATCAGAAGTGGCTCAGATCTGGCATTGCTGTAGCTGTGGTATAGACCAGCAACTGTAGCTCCAATAACACTACTAACCTAGGAACTTCCATATGTTGCAGGAATGGCCCTAAAAAATAATCAGAAAGAAAGAAAGAAAGAAAGAAAGAAAGAAAGAAAGAAAGAAAGAAAGAAAGAAAGAGAAAGAAGAAAAAAAAGAAGAAAGAAAGAGAAAGAAAAATAAAATATCAAAAATTGGAAAAACAAAATACACAAAGGAAAGAAAAAAGAATCTGTAGTCATAATACGACAGTAAACAAATACCCTAGAAGAACTATCAGGACTATGTGGATTGGAAAGTAAGAATGAAGAATTCTTGGCTCAGTCTTCTTATTTGCAACTTCTATTCATTTCATATATTCCACTCCAATACAATATTTGAAAAAAAATTTTTGCTATGATAATTTGCATTTATTACTTTAACCTTTGATACTTCCTTCTGCTTTCAACAAAAATTTCACTGTTCATAGCCTCAATTTTCAAATCGTGCTTATTTTTATGCAATAATACCGGAACTGTTGGCTGGGGGTCACTGGAAAATAATGATGAATGAGATGACTATGATCCTAGATTTTTACACTCTATGGGAAGTAAATAATAGGAGAAAATTTCAAAAAAGTAGGACAATGTATATGTATGGTAAAAGCAGGATAAGATAATATGGCAACACATGACATGAACAACTATAGAAGCTCAAGTATCCCAGAAAGATTTCCCAGGAAAGGCGGAAATGAGACATGGGATTAAGATGGTGGAATAGGACTGGAGCTCAAATTCTCTCCTAAAAACAACGAAAGTAAAAATTAAAGGCAAACAATCTTCAAGCAAATGGACTGGAAACCTTAAAAAAGATATCCTAATCCAGAAGACAAAGAGGAGGCCACATCAAGAGGTAGGAAGGGTGATTACATGATATAAGCAAAACCATACCTCCTGGGTGGGAAGCCCCACAGACTGGAAACTAACTGGTTCACAGAGACTCACCTACAGGAGTGAGAGTTCTGAGCTCCACACCAAACTCCCAGATGTGGGGATCTGGCACTGGGAGAAAGAGTGCCTGGAGCATCTGGCCTTGAAGGCCAATAGGGCTTGTGCACTGGAGCTCCATGGGACTGGGAAAAACGGAGACCCCATTCTTAAAAGGTACACACAGACTTTCACGAGCACTGGGTCCCAGGGCAAAGCAAAGTCTCCATAGGAATCCAGGTCAAACCTGACTGCAGTTCTTGGAGGACATCCTGGGAAAACAGGGGTGAATGTGGCTTGTTGTGAGGGAAGGACATTGGAAGCAAAGATCTCAGGAGTATTCAGCAGCGTGCCTTTCTCCGGAGGTGGACATTTGGGGAAATATAGCCCCACACAGTCAGTCAGCTCTGAGAAGCCCCAGAGCAAACAACAATCCATGTGGGATCACAAACAGCCCCTCAGGAAACAGGCTACCTAAAGACCCCTCAGGCACACAGCTGCTTCTAATCCCATCCAGAGACTAAGCCCCACCCACCAGAGGGATTAGAATCAGCTCCACCTACCAGGGGGCAGGCATCAGTCCCTCCCATCAGGAAGCCTACAGCAAGCACCATACCATCTTCAGCCACAAGGGGAGCAGACACCAGGAGTAAAAGATGCTACAACTCTAGTATCTGTAAAAAGGTCACCACACCAAAAACCTATAAACATGAAAAGACAGAGAACTATAACTCAGAGGAGGGAGAAAGGAAAACCCCCAGAAAATCAGCTAAGTGATCAGGAGATTCTCAGCCTCCAGGAAAAACACTTTAGACTGTTGATGCTGAAGATGAGGCAAGATGTTGGAAATACACTGGAGGCAAAGATGGATAACTTACAAGAATCACTGGGCAAAGAGATACAAGATATAAAACCTAAAGAAGAAGAGATGCAAAATACAATAACTGAAATAAAAAATTAACTAGAAGCCGCAAACAGCAAAATACAGGAGGCAGAAGAACAAATAACCGAGGTGGAGGACAGATTAGTGGAAATTACAGATGCAGAACAGAAAAGAGACAAAAGATTGAAAACAAATGAAGAGAGTCTCGGAGAACTCTGGGACAACGTTAAACACACCAACTTCCGTATTATGGGGGTGCCAGAAGGAGAAGAGAGAGAGCAGGGGACAGGAAGCACATTCCAAGAGATAATAGCCAAAAACTCCCCTAACATGGGAAAGGAACCACTCACTGAAATCCAGGAAGCACATCGAGTACCATATAAAACAAACCCAAGGAGGAATACACTGAGACACATATTAATCAAACTGACCAAAATTAAAGACAAAGAGAAAATCTTGAAAGCAGCTAGGGAAAAGAAACAAATGATACACAAGGGATCCCCGATCAGGTTATCATCGGCAGATTTTTCAGCAGAAACTCTGCAGGCCAGAAGAGAGTGGCATGATATACTTAACATGATGAAGGGAAAAAAAACCTCCAACCAAGACGACTTTACCCAGCGAGGCTCTCATTCATATTTGAAGGAGAAATCAAAAGCTTCTCATATAAGCAAAAGCTGAGATAATTCAGCAACACTAAACCAGCCTCACAACAAATACTAAAGGAACTTCGCTAGGCAGAAAAGAAAAGACAGCAACATGAAACAAAAATACCACAAATGACAAGGCTCACCAGTAAAGGTATATATACAATAGAGATATGAAATCATTCATGCACAATTATGTCACCATAATCAGAAATCATGAGAAGAGGTGGGTACAAATGCAGGACACTGGAGATGAACTTGCAATTAAGAGAACAACAACATAAAACAATCTCATACACATATAAACTCTTATATCAAAACTTCAGAATAACTGCAAACCAAAAATCTGCAGTTGATACACAAAGAAAAATCAACTCAAATACAACACTGAAGATAGTCATCAAACCAGAATAGGAGAGAATAAGAGAAGAAGGAAAGAAAAAAGAGCAACAAATACAAATCCAAAGCAATTAATGAAATGGCATTAAGAACATACATATCAATTATTACCTTAAATGTTAATGGACAAAATGCCCCAACCAAAAGAAATAGACTTGACGAATGGATACAAAAGCAAGACCCATACATATGCTGTCTTCAAGAAACCAACTTCACTTCTAGGGACACATACACATTGAAAGTGAGAGAATGGAAGAAAATATTTCATGCAAACGGGGATCAAAAGAAAGCTGGAATAGCAATACTAATATCTGACAAAATAGACTTTAAAATGAACAGTATTTTATGGGACAAAGAAGTTCATTACATAATGATCAAAGGATCAATCCAAGAAGAAGATGTAACAATTTTAAATATCTACACACCCAACCTAGGCTCACCACAATATATAAGGCAAATGCTAACAACCTTGAAAGGACAAATCGACAATAACACAATCATAGTGGGGGACTTTAACACCCTGCTTACAGCAATGGACAGATCAACCAGAGAGAAAATCAATAAGGAAACACAGGTCCTGAATGAAGCATTAGACCAGATGGACTTAATAGAAATTTATAGGACGTTCCATCCAAAAGCAACAGAATACACATTCTTCTCAAGTGCACATGGAACGTTCTCTAAGATTGATCACATCCTGGGCTAAAAATCCAGCATCAGTAACTTTAAGAAAATTGAAATCATATCAAGCATCTTTTCCAACCACAATGCTATACGATTGGAAATCAACAAAAAGAAAAAAAAATGCAAAAAACACAAACACGTGGAGACTAAACAACATGCCAAAACAACAAATGGATCACTGAGGAAATCAAAGAGGAAATTAAAAAATACCTAGAAGCAAATGACAACGAAGATAAAACACTGAAAACCTAAGGGATGCAGCAAAAGCCATTCTAAGAGGAAAGTCTAAAGCAATACAACCCCACCTCAAGAAAAAAGAAAAAGCTCAAATAAACAAGCTCACTTCACATCTTGAGCACCTCAAGAGAGAACAGACAAGACCTAAAGTTAGTAGAAGGAAAGAAATCATAAAGATCAGCGTGGAAATCAATGAGATAGAAACAAAGAAAACCATAGAAAAGATCACTGAAACAAAAAGCTGGTTCTTTGAAAAGATCAACAAAATGGATAAACCCTTAGCCAAACTAATCAAGAAAAAAAGAGAGAAGACTCAAATCAATAAAATTAGAAATGAAAAAGGAGAAGTAACAACAGACATCACAGAAATACAGAGGATCATAAGACTACTATATGCAACTATACGCCAATAAAACAGAAAACTTAGAAATGGACAAATTCGTAGAAAAGTACAATCTTCCAAGACTAAACCAAGATGAAAGAGAAAAGATGAATGGACCAATCACAAGAACTGAAATTGAAACTGTGATTAAAAAACTTCCAACAAACAAAAGTCCAGGACCAGATGGCTTGACAGGCGAATTCTATCAAACATTTAGAGAAGAGCTAACACTTAACCTTCTGAAATTATTTCAAAAAAATTGTAGAGGAAGGGAAACTCCCACACTCATTCTATGAGGCCACCATCACCCAGATACCAAAACCAGACAAATATACCACAAAAAAGAAAACTACAGGCCAATTTCACTGATGAACATAAATGCAAAAATCCTCAACAAGATGCTAGAAAACCACATCCAACAATACATTAAAAGGATTGTACATCATGATCAAGTGGGATTTATTCCAGGGATGCAAGTGTTCTTCAATATCCACAAATCCATCGGTGGATCCATCCATTCACTTTCACAAACTGAAGAATAAAAACCATATGATCCTCTCAATAGATGTGGAAAAAGCCTTTGACAAAATCCAACACCTATTTCTGATAAAAACCCTTCAGAAAGTGGGCATACTGGGAACCTACCTCAACATAATAAAGGCCACATATGACAGACCAACAGCTAACATCATTCTCAATGGTGAAAAGCTGAAAGAATTCCCTCTGAGATCAGGAACAAGACAAGGATGTCCGCTCTCACCACTACTCCTCAACATAGTTTTGGAAGTCTTAGCCACAGCAATCATAGAAGTAAAAGAAATAAAAGGAATCCAAATTGAAAAGGAAGAAGTGAAACTATCACTATTTGCAGATGACATGATACTATACCTAGAGAATGCTAACAACTCTACCAGAAATCTGTTGGAGCTCATCCAAGAATTTGGCAAAGTCTCAGGATACAAAATTAATACACATAAATTGATGGCATTTCTATACACTAACAATGAAATATCACAAAGTGAAATTAGGGAAGCAATCTCATTTACCATTGCATCCAAAAGAATAAAATACCTAGGAGTAAACCTACCTAAAGAGATAAAACACCTGTACTCTGAAAACTATAAGACCCTGATGAAAGAAATCAAAGATGACACAAATAGATGGAAAGATATACCATGCTCTTGGATTGGAAGAATCAATATTATCAAAATGACTACACTACCTAAGGCAATCTATAGATTCAATGCAATCCCTATCAAACTACCAAGGACATATTTTACAGAACTTGAACAATATATTGTAAAGTTTGCTTGGAAGCACAACAGACCCAGAATAGCCAATGACACCCTCAAAAAGAAAAATGGAGCTGGAGGAATCAGGCTCCCAGACTTCAGACTATACTATAAAGCAATAATCATCAAAACCATATGGTACTGGCACAAAGACAGAAATACAGATCAGTGGAACAGGATAGAAAGCTCAGAATTAAACCCATGCACCTACAGCCAACTCATCTATGGCAAAGGAGGCAAGGATATACAATGGACAAAAGACAGCCTGTTCAATAAGTGGTTCTGGGAAAACTGGACAGCCCCATGGAAAAGAATGAAATTAGAACACTCCATAACACCATACACAAAAATAAACTCCGAATGAATGAAAGACCTAGATATAAGACCAGACACTATAAAACTCTTAGAGGAAAACATAGGCCAAACACTCTGACATAAACCACAGCAACATCTTCTCAGATCCACCTCTTAGAGTATGGTCAACAAAAACGAAAATAAACAAATGGGACCTACTCAAACTTCAAAGTATCTGCACAGCAAAGGAAACCCTAACAAAAAGAAAAGACAGCATTTAGAATGGGAAGAAATCTTTGCAAGTGAATCAACTGACAAGGGATTAATCTCCAAAATCTACAGACACCTTCTGCAGCTCCATACCAAAAAAAAAAAAAAATCAAACAACCCCATCAAAAAATAGGCAGATGATCTAAACAGACAGTTCTCCAAAGAAGACATACAGATGGCCAAAAAACCCATGAAAAGATGTTCAACATCACTCATCATTAGAGAAATGCAAATCAAAACCACTCTGAGGTACCACCTTACACCAGCTAGAATGGCCATCATCCAAATGTCTACAAACAATAAGTGCTAGAGAGGGTGTGGAGAAAAAGGAACCCTAGTACACTGTTGGTGGGATTGTAAATTGGTGCAACCACTGTGGAAAACAGTACGGAGATGCCTCAGAAAACTAAACATAGAGCTACTATTGGATCCAGGAATCCCACTCCGGGGCATCTATCCAGAGGAAGCCATGACTCGCAAAGACACATATACTCCGATGTTCATTGCAGCACTATTTGCAATAGCCAAGATGTGGAAACCACCTAAATGTCCATCAACAGAGGAGTGGATAAAGCAGAGTTGGTACAAATACACAATGGAATATTACTCAGCCATGAAGAGGAATGCAATACTGGCATTTTTAGCAACATGGATGGACCTAGAAACTATCATGCTAAGTGAAGTCAGCCATACAATAAGACGCCAACACATCAAATGCTTTCACTGACATGTAGAATCTGAAAAAAAGGACAGACTAAACTTCTTTGCAGAAGAGATGCTGACTCACAGACATTGAAAAACTTTTGGTGTCTGAAGGAGACAGTTTGGGGGGTGGGGGGATGTGCTTGGGTTGTGGGATGGAAATCCTGTGAAATTGGATTGTGATGATCATAATTCAACCATAGATGTGATAAAATCATTTGAGTAATTTAAAAAAAAAGCAAAAGGGGAAATCAGTTTGTTATATGAAAGATGTATGGGGGTAGCTAAAATAGTAGAGCTGACATAGAAACTTGGCGCAAAATATTCCAGCCATAGCATAAGCAATAGTTCTGAAGAAAGAAAGAACATCAGAAATTCTACATACTGGATAAAGTATGGGAAGACTGCTGACAGATGAAACAAGAGGGATTTAGGCAGAAGGCAATCACAAGGGAACTTAAAAACTGAAATATCAAATTACATTTTTTCCTTGGGATAAAGGATTAAATTATTTTGAATCACCCTTTCAGGTCAGCTTTCTTTCTGGGTTTAAACCATCCTTATTAGTGGAAGCCATAAAATGTTGGTGTTTATAATGGAACCGTATTCTGTGGAGTTTTATAAAACAAAATTGTTTAGATCTTTATCCCATAGGCAATGATGAAGACTTATTTGTCAAAGCAAATGTAACATGAAAATTCTTTTTATTATGTTTATAATCAAGAGCAATGCTAAAAATGATAAGACAAAGGGCAAGAAATGTTAAAAAAATAATTACTTGGAAAGTGCAATATCCATTAGATGACAGCAATTTATAGGATGTAAATTTAGTTCACTCTGCTGACAATTTCCCCTTAAAGATTGATAGTTTATCTATATAATTCTTCATTTGCAAATGTTTTCTACTATTCTATGTGTTGTATTTTTATTTGGTTTATGGTTTCATTTTTTAAGTTCAATTTGGTCTCATTTGTTTATTTTTGTTTTTATTTATTACTCTCGCAGGTGGATCTAGAAGATATTGGTGTAGTTTTTGTCAGTGTTCACACTATGTTTTAATCTAATAGTTTAATAATATGTAGTCTTATATTTAAGTCTTAAATCCATTTTGAGTTTATTTTTATGTATTGTGCTACAGAGTATTCTAATTTTATTCTTTTATGTGTAGCTATCCAATTTTTGCAGCACCACATATTGAAGAGAATGTCTTTTCTCCATTGTATACTTTTTCCTCTTTTGTCATAGATTAGTTGACCATGGTTTGTGAGTTTATTTCTGGACTTTCTATCCTCTTCCACTGATCCATATTTCTGTTTTTGTGCCAGTACCACACTATTGTGATGACTATAACTTTGTAGTATAGTCTAAAGCCAAGGAGCCGTATCCTTCCAGCTTCATTTTTCTTTCTCAAGATTGCTTTGTCTATTTGGGGTCTTTTGTGTTTTCATATAAATTTTAAGGGTTAAAGAATACTAGCTATTTCAAGTGTGTCAAAGATAATCTCGCTGATTCTATTCTAAGTCCTGTTTTTACTTAAACCTCATGGGTTTCACTGGTAAAATTATGGTAGCATAAACTCTAATATGTTTTGATTCACTTGAGTCCAACTAAATAAGCTCCTTGGAATAATTTACCACTTTTTTAGTTTTTCCAACTGAATAGACTAAGTAATATGTATGACTGTTGGACACTTTACTGCAAATGGAACTTAGATAGAGGTGAGAGTTAAGGGTTATATTTTTTGAAACAAGAGACACAACCCAACAAATAAAGGCATTTAAAAATTACTCAATATCTCAGCTTATTTCTTCTATGCAGCAAAAGGTAATTTAAATATATAATCTTTGGGCAGCACTGCTAAAATTCCGTGAATTCTTAAATCTACCATCCTTACATTCTGCAACTAGTGCTACAACCACCACCTCTTTAAACTACCTGAAAAAATAAAATAAAATGCTAATAAAACAAGGCCCAAAACAAAATTAAAATCTTCCTCCACATGCAGCTTGCTAAATTTTCTTCTCTCTCCCTCTCTCTCTTTTTTTTTTTAGTTCTTCATTATATGGGTCAAACTCTTCTTTCCTTAAATCTTAATTTTCCCTCAAGCTCCTTTTCTCAAACTTACCCTTTTCCTCTAAAAATTCATCACCAAAGTCAAAGGATTCACCCTGCCACAGAGAGTTCTCCTTAGAGAAATAAGTGGACAAAAAAAGATGTGTTAACAACGTTTTGGCGGAATGGCATGAAAAACAGAATGATCTAGGCAGATAGAGACTCTAAATTTATTTTGAAAAAGGAGATGTTGTGAACATTTATGTGGTAATTATATTCTCATTCAGAATCATATCCACCCTGCAGTATTCTCTCTCCAACCTTCACTTTTCACTAACCCCTACTTTCACTTCCCAATCTTTCTGATTCTCTCCTATTCATTTTCATCATTACCTTGGCCCCAAACATGTAACTCCACACTGGAAGCAAGCCTTAAGCCTTTCACATTCCTAGTTGCTTATCCTCCCTGCATGCTTTTTTAATTTTATTTTCCCTTTCCTAGACTCAGTATATCCATTTTTCTTAGTGATGATTTTTATCTGGTCATGTTATTCTCTAAATTCTTTCTTTGAGTTGAGTATAGCCCTAGGACTTTTTCGCATGTGGATATCTCAATAAACACAGCAGTCTGACAAGTCTCTGAAATTTGCAAATTTGGATTTTGAGATTCAAAATAATAGGTTGTCTGATGAAATTTTAAGAAGTAATACAATATGACAAGCCCATTTTAAAAGAATAAACAACAGTTTAGTGGTAATGGTAGATGGTTTCATGTATTTATTTTTGTTGTCAATGCCATTCCTGACATATAGCCTTCCTTCAAAGACTGAGAAAGTACTTTCTCACTTTGACCTAAGATTTATTGACAGAAATGTGAGCATTTAAATCATATTCTCTGTAGATAGGTAATGTTTACCAGTTGTGTGGTTTGTGTTTAGTTTCATTTTAGTGTTGAAGTCTCCATGATTAAAGATATCTCTGTATAGAAGGTGTGTGAGATTAGATGGAAAACATTCGAATAATAAATATTGTGGTAAGTTCATCATCTGAGAACAATTTGCAGCTATGCAAATTGCAAGAACTAAACTCAAGAACATTTCCCAGACTCAAGAGTTGGGGTATTATTTTGTTTACGCAGCTAATACTGTTATTGATCAACTTCTCTAAACATAACACTAGGGCTTTTTTTTTCATATTGGGAAATCTGACCACAGACCTCATGAAGGATACAATATTCACCCTTGTTAAATGCAGAGCACACCCCCGATTGAGCTAAAGGAAGGGGAATTAAGTAGGGAGAGGTCTTGCCTAAGTGATAGGGCTCAATCTATACTTACAAAAGTCAGAAAAGAATTCCAAACAGTTTGCTGACTAAAAAGCATCACAACAGGATGTTCAAGATTCAATTACATGTTATATTGTTGCTGTAAATGCCTTACATTATCCCAAATATTTTACACATTCATAGACATTTTATAGAGTAGCCTTTATAGACAGTAATATCAAGTGACTGAGTTCATTTTTGGGTCAGCAAAGAGCATAGGAAAAAGATTTATCATGGGAGGGAAGCTATAATAGGGTTCAAGCATGGATAGAGGGAACACTTGGGACTAGAAATACTTAGGAAGCTGAAAAACCCTGGGATTTTGCCAAAGTCTTAAAAAGGGTATATGACAGCACACAAACATGGGGGCGAACTGAACTCATATTTTTTCATTCTTACTGGGTATGGTGACCTCTGCTGATATTTGTTATATTCCATCCCAAGGTGTGCATTCTCAATTGTCTTAAGCCAAAAAAGAGTAAAAACTCTTACAGAAGTTGTAGTCCTGATTGTTTTTTTTTTTAGTCATCACATGTATACTTTATTTTTTATATACTGATTTTTATTTTTTCCATTATAGCTGGTTTACAGTGTTCTGTCAATGTTCTACTATACAGCATGTTGACCCAGTTACACATACATGCACACATTCTCTTTTCTCACGTTATTATGCTCCATCATAAGTGACTAGACAGAGTGCCCACCGCTGCACAGCAGGATCTCTCTGCTAATCCATTCCAAAGGTAATAGTCTACATCTACTAACCTCAAGCACCCCATCCATCTCCCTCCCCCTTGGCAACCACAAGTCTATTCTCCAAATCCCTGATTTTCTTTTCTGTGGAAAGGTTCATTTGTGCCATATATTAGATTCCAGATATAAGTGATATCATATGGTATTTTTCTTTGTCTTTCTGACTTACTTCACTCAGGGTGAGTCTCTAGTTCCATCCATGTTGCTGCAAATGGCATTATTTTGTAATTTTTTATGGCTGAATGGAATTCCATTGTGTATATATACCACTTCTTCCTAATCCAATCATCTGTTGATGGACATTTGGGTTGTTTCCATGTCTTGGCTATTGTGAATAGTGCTGCAGTGAACATACAGGAGCATGTGTCTTTTTCAAGGAAAGTTTTGTCCAGATATATGGCTAAGAGTGGAATTGCTGGGTCATATGGTAGTTCCATGTGTAGTTTTCTAAGGTACCTCCATACTGTTCTCCATAGTGGTTTTGCCAGTATGGGAAGGTTCCCTTTTCTCCACACCCCATCCACCATTTGCTTTTTGTGGACTTATTAATGATGGTCATTCTGACTGGTGTGAGGTGGCATCACAAGGTAGTTTTGATTTGCATTTCTCTAATAATCAGGGATGTTGAGCATTATTTCGTGTGCTTGTTGGCCATCTGTATATCTTCCTTGAAGAAATGTCTATATATTTTTAAGTTTAGATTCATGTGAATTCATCTATGATTTTCTATATCATTTGTTTGTAGTTCTTCTAAATATTTGTAACTCTCCAACCACTGCTTTATTCTCATTCATTTTGCTTTTCTTTACCATCTAACCTTTCTTTCTTGACCACTTTTCTTATCCAAGGTTTGGCTTTTTCCTGAAGTTCCAGTTAAAGATAAATATATACCAAAACAGCCACTGTACTCACTGGAATTGAATTTTACATGTTCCTTATTACTCATAATTTAGCTTTACATTTTAAATGTCATGCCTTTCCTAAGAGATGCTGGATTTATTATGATGTAGAAATACAAATTGACATAGCTGTCAGGAGGCTGAAAGTTCATGTAAACCAATCTTTTAGATTAAAAAACAAAACAAAACTGTGTGGTTAAGATATTTGCCTAAAGCTGCATAATTAATAGGAAAGCTTGGACCAGAAAATATGACCTTGGCTTACATCAAAGAAGATGAACAAGAATCAGTAGACACTCTACAGTTCTTTGAGGGGAGGAGGTTATTTCTATTTTCCATTATCATAATCATAATCCCATGATATACATGATATTTATCAATAATCATTTTGGTGGACATTTATTCTAATTCAAACTCCTTTAAAAACTATCATAAATTTTAAAAAGTATAAAGTAAGTTCCAAAAATAGAAATATTGTTTGGATTGGTTTACAATTTTCCATGATAATTACTTTAAAGTGGATAGCACCTTTTGGAAAAATAAATTATTTCATGTTCAATAAAGTTACATAAACCTAGAGCAAAACTCAAGACACTTCAAATTAGACCATCTTGTTAAGTATGCCCTCCAAGTGAAGTGAAATTGTATTAGCCTTTTAAATAGTAAGATGACATGCCACAGTTCTTAGAGCAAATTCTACAATCACACAGTGTTTGCCTATAAGATAACAATGCAAAATCAAGTATATATTTTTTAAGTTCCATACTAGGGTATCTTGCGCCACATATAGTTTCTGACACAGAGCCCTAGAATGAGAAGAGTCTGATAATGGATGTTGTAAGGATATCATGGGGATGACTTTAATGCACACTTGAGAGCACATCAGTGATCAATTCAATTTATACAAATAAATTCAGCATTAAAAAGTAAAAATAAATTTGTTTGTAAAGACTACATAAATTCAAAAACCATAAAAATCCTTTTTTTTTTCAGTTGTACTATTTAATTTTATTTGTTCCAGCTACTTGTTTCCTATAAGATCAGTTTCTCTGTATTCTGTGTGACCTTTACCTTAATTCTTGGATTATTTTAGAACTGTCTTGGTGCTTACCTGGAATTCAGTTTTCTGGACTGATCCAGCTTGCAGTTTCCTAAAGACGAGGAGTTTATTTTTAACAAACCAGGTTTTCTCTGTCACTTTGACACCCCACTACTATCACCACATGGACATACAGAAAAATGTGTCAATTCCAATTTCCTCTGCTCTCCTCTGCCATGCTTTCCCCAGTCTCATTCTCCCCACAATTATTCCTCAGTCCAATTTTTTACGGCACATCGCCCTACATCCAGACAGTACCAACTATCATGAGTGGAAATGGTTGAGTATAATGGGAAAACATAGATCTGTTGTTATAAAACCTATTTTCAGTTATGGCTCTAATACTAATGAACCATGCAGCCTTGACCACGTCATGTAAAATCTCAAAAGTTCATTTTCCCATCTATAATTTGAGAAAATTTTATGTTTTTTATATTAATAGAGAGGGTAGGTTTAAGGCTCACGTGAGGTGATAATATGAAACAACTCTGAAAAATAAGTGTAGTTATCAGTATTCACAAGATATTTCATATTTTAGTTAAAATTATCAATAATTATTATGATTTTTCTTATAATCTTTAATATTTAACCTTAAGAAATGGAAGATAAATTTTTAATATGTTTAGATAAAAATATTTCTTCATCTAGTAAATTAATGAATATCAAAATAGGTTAATATTTTGCTGAAGGCTTTGAAGTTTAGGATTTTGGGGATGGGTGACATAATAATAAGAAAAGGAGGAGTTCCCGTCGTGGCGCAGTGGTTAATGAATCCAACTAGGAACCATGAGGTTGCGGGTTCGGTCCCTGCCCTTGCTCAGTGGGTTAATGATACGGCGTTGCCTTGAGCTGTAGTGTAGGTCGCAGACGCGGCTCGGATCCCGCGTTGCTGTGGCTCTGGCGTAGGCCGGTGGCTACAGCTCCAATTCGACCCCTAGCCTGGGAATCTCCATGTGCTGCGGGAGAGGCCCAAAGAAATAGCAAAAAGACAAAAAAAAAAAAAAAAAAAAAAAAGAAGAAAAGAAAAGGAGAGGAGATCAAGTATTACATACTATTTTTTTTTTCCTTTTCCAAGAGAAGGACATTTTGTCTATCAAGAAAGTTCCCACTTTTTGTGAGTGTAGGGAGGGATAGTCTTTTATTCTGAATAAAAATTGTTTTTATACGAATGGGATTGATAGAAAAAGATCAAAATAATCTTTTCGTAATACAGGAAGGTAATATGGAATGAAGGAAGAAGGGAAAGAAGGGAAAAAAGAAAGAAAGAAGGGAAAATATAAAGGAAAAAGGTGGGAAATAAGAAAAAAGGGAAGAAGAGTGGGAAAAATGAAATGAGGAAAGGAGAAAAAAGAAGCAATACATGAACTGACTTACTGGAGTCACTCAACTTTTCTGGGTTTGATTTATTTAACTGTCAAGTAAAAAGGTTTAGACTAGAGTAATGCTGAGAACTTTTCAAAATATATAGGAAAATTTGAAATTTTAACTCTTTTTGAAGTCCATAGGTCTGTGAGCTATTGCTTTATATAAGCAAAACTAGGAGACCACGTATGAAGCATGACTCTCCAATATATCTTGTGACAATGAAAAGAAAAAGGGTCAAGATACTTCTGCCACACAGTGTTATACATCAAATCTCTTTTCAGCTTATTAAAAATTACCAAGTCTTTCAGTATGGGGATGATGTACTGAATGCAGTTGTTGGAGTTGTCTGTTAACCATTAAACTAAATAGAACATCATTTCATGCTTGACTTCCTTCAGCTATATGAAGATTGCAATAGCAAGTTTAAAAAGGCAGTGGGGAACAAAGGAACTAAAGAATTTCTCTTTGTGAGGGTAAGGGTTTCTTCTTATTTAAAATTCTTTTGAAAAGAGCACCAATACCCTACTCATGGAAGCAGAACACTTTTGCAGATGGCACTGCCTTCTTGAATGATATCATAATTGTTTGTCTTCTTTGCAATAAAAGGGATAGGAATAAAATGAACTGGTAACACAGAACTTCACAGATAATAAATACAGTGATAATACACTGGTCTTGGGAAGCAATCAATTAAATGAACAACACTTTAAACTTTAGAAAGCCATCATGTCCCAAGGCAAAATTGAAAATTTGCTTAACCAAAAATTCCCTCTGTTACTCTGAGGCTTTTCTTTTACCCTCTCTTTCCTCAACCAACATTTTCCTTTAGAATTTTCTATTTCTCTTCGCTTCTTAGAATCCAATAATATCTTACACTATATGCTACTCCCTTGTCGCTGTTAACTGATTCATACAGAAGTGTCAAGAGCTTCTACACAGTCTCCTCTGGAATTATTCAGTTGTGAAATAGAATACTGGAAAGAGCAATGGTTAACCTGAATACAACATGACATAATAAAATCATGTCCCTTAGTTTTGTGGACAAATAGCTGTGTAGCCTTGGCAACTTCACTCTTCTGAACTTCAGTTTTCTCACATGAAAAAAAATTAGGGATTGTTTATAATTTAGGAAGTAATAATTAAGACAATATTTTAGACCTCAATAGAAGAATATATGGGATGATTTTGTAAAATTCAAGTAAATCTCAGGATAGGATACAGGTTTCCGTATGGTCCATATTCTCTTACAGAGAAGGTAGGCTTTTACTAGAAGCAAATGCAAGCATTATAACTTGCTTTCAAATATAAAGTAATTATTTTCTAGTATCTAAATGGAGATATTCCATGACTTAACAGTATTGATAACAGTCCAGTTGGTGCACAGGCCACCTTAATCTCTCTCAGGCACAGCAGTGTTATCTCCACTGAAACTGGCAAGAGTGCCCTTTCTCATTTTGTTTTGTCCTGAAAGTGTTCCTATATCCTTTACAGCATAATTCTGGCTTTCATATGCTTGACAAAGTAATGGAACAACATAGTATTGTGAGTATATTGATGATGTCTTACAGGTTATAACAAAATATAAGTTAACTTTGCAAGTCCATTTCAATAAGGCCAATGAATTCCTCTTTTTCTCTTTAGAAAGATTACTATCAGGATAAATAGCTGGCAGGAATGAGAGAGCATTTTCAGGTGGTATCCCAAGTATAGTGAGCTATAGACTCATATTTGGAGTAGTCAGAATACTACATGAGAGGAGGTAGTATATGAAAAGACAAAGACAGATTAGAGGAAATGTAACTGTGTGTTGTGACAGAGGAAAAAAAAAGCATTTTTAAATTCCCACTGCTAATGAGAATTGAATCCCAGGCCTGTAGCTGATATTTTGAAATACATAGGATACCTTTATATTTGAGACCTTTTAATGTTCTGTGACCCTAGGTAAGCAAATTCAACTCTAATTTGCTCATGATCAGGCTGATATCCTTGCTTGTATAGAGTGTACTGCACAAATAAACCCTGTCAAGGAGGAGGTGGGGGTAGCTTGAAATTCCATGCAATCAATACTGCATTCACCCAGTTCCTGCATCTTGACAGAAGGTTGGATCTGCCCTGGGGAGGGAAGGAGCATGCCTTTCCCTAATTCCACAAAAATGTCATATAACTTAGCAATGACTCTGCCCCTCAGAACTCCTTGGGAAGACTTCATTTGTTAGGTTGATAGGTTTATACTGTGTATATTTTAAACTTATATAGATCTATTGAGTTAGACTCTCTAGAGAGGTGGTCCATGTTTTTTAGTTAAAGATCAATGCAAATTATTCTTTTTTTTTTTTTTTTTTTGTCTTTTTGGCATTTCTTGGGCCGCTCCCACGGCATATGGAGGTTCCCAGGCTAGGCGTCTACTTGGAGCTGTAGCCACCAGCGTATGCCAGAGCCACAGCAACGCAGGATCCAAGCCGCGTCTGCAACCTACACCACAGCTCACGGCAACACCGGATCGTTAACCCACTGAGCAAGGGCAGGGATCAAACCCGCAACCTCATGGTTCCTAGTCGGATTCGTCAATCACTGCGCCACGACGGGAACTCCAATGCAAATTATTCTGATAGACAGAAAATTTTATAAACTACTGACTCATAGCATCAACCAATGCCTCTTCAACATGCTCTTTCCCCAATACCAATATGTACTCAAGTAACCTCTCTCTTTCTCTCTCTCCCTCTCTCTGTCTCCCCACCTTCTCCCTCTTTCTCTCCATCTCCCTTTCATCCAGCTCTAGCTCCACTCTCAAAATATTCCAAAATTTCTATCTTCTAGTTCTGAAACGATGTTCTTAGTTACTATCTCGAAACCCCTGAATTTAATTTTGTTACATTCTATATACATGTATATACATCTGATCAGGACTCAAAATATGTCCTCCATCACAGTATGTCCTGAATCCATTTCTTCCACACTTATTACTAGTAACTCAATTCAGTTCTTAACCATCTCAAACCCAGATTTTTATGTTTCCCAGTAAATTTTTCTGCTTTCAGACTCTCAATGATTTAATCCATTTACATATCAAAGGTAATTAATATTTCTAAATCAGCCCCCCTCCAAAGTTAAAAGAACAAAACATTTGGAATTTTTCAAGATCCTCCATGAGCCCTATATTACTATATACTTCCCTCTTAAAACTGTTTTTGCTGCATCACATATATTTTGAAAATTGTGTTTTTATCTTCATTTCTCTAAAGTATTTTGTGATTTTCTATTGATTTTTTTATTGAACCATTGTTTTTATAGTAGCACATTGTTTAGTTTTCATGTGTTTTTGTTTTCACAATCTAATTTCTGGAATTTATTTCTGTTTTTATGCCCTTGTGGTAAGAAAACTTTTCTTAATATAATTTCTATCCTTTTAAATTTATTTAAATTTGTTTTGTGGACTGGTTCATGACCTATTCTGGAGAATGTTCCCCATGCTCTTGAAAAGGACATGTGTTCTACTCTTTTGGGATGGAATGTCTTGTGGATATCTATAAAGTCAAACTTATCTAAAGTGTCATTTAAGACTATGTTTCCTTACTGATTTTCTGTCTGGATATAAGTGGGGTGTCAAAGTCCCCTCCTATTATTTTATTGTTGGTAATTTCTTTCTTTATGTCTGTTAATATTTGCTTTATGTATTTAAGTACTCCTTATTGAGTGTATATATGTATTGATCCCTTTCTTACTATATAGTTATCTTCTTTGCCTTTTGCCATAGACTCTATTTTAAAGTCTATTTTGCCTGATATGGGTATTTCTATCCACATCTTATTTCCATTTGCATGAAATATCTTCTTCCTTCTCCTCATTTTCAGTCACTTTATGTCTTTAACTCTGATGCAAGTCTCTTGTAAGAAGCATATAGATTTTTTTTAGCATTTCTGTATGATTCTTTTTCATTTCCTAGTTTCTTATGGTCATCTACTATTTTCTCTCATTCAGCTAGCATTACTATTATGAATGCTTTAAATTCTTTATCTGGTAAATTATGTTTTATCAGTTTTTTTTCAAGGGTTTTCTCTTGTTCTTTAAATTGAAACAAATTTCTTTGTCTTCTCATTTTGTTTAATTTTCTTTCTGTCTGTATTAAATTTGGTAAAACAGTAATTTATTCTGTTCTTGATGTGGTGTACTTGTGTGGAATATCCTTATATAGTCTGTATGTGCCTGGTGGCTTTGGTGGGAGAACTGGGTCTGGCATACCTACAAACCACATCTTCTACCGTGGTGTGCTAGCAGCTGTCACCTTGATAGAAGATGGGAATAATGGAGAGGCTAGCTCCAGAGATCCATTTGTGAACCAGTGCCTCTTTGGTGTTTGATGACCAATATCACCCTATTAGATGTGTGAGTGAGGGTGGGACCCAAATTGCTGGAGGAGAAGCCTTGAGGGTCAGATCTGAATGGATTCTATTCCCTCTAAAAATATGCTTTCCTCCTTCCCATTAACAGAATCCTTATCCAAGAAGGGAACAGTGCCAGAACAAGAGGGTCTGGAGTGACAATTCAGCATAGTTCTGTATGTAGGCTGTGGCATTACCAACTCCAGTCAGAATTCTGATGCATATTCTATGTGCTGCCTTGTAAGCACTTGGAATGACTGTAATTGCCCTGTTCAGATGCCGTTCTGTGTCTGAGCCTGTTACATCCGTCAAAACCATGTACTCTCTTAGGCCATGGTAGCCTCAGCCCTATGTGGAGCTATGTCATGGAGTAAGCTGACCAGAATGGGCTCTGGGCTCAGATTGGGGTGTGCTCCAGGGTGGCCACTGGAAACCAGCCCAAGTCCCTGAAATTTTCAATCTGCTTCCTCCACCTTGTTTCAGAATCAAGCAGGTATACAGTGTAAGCCCTCTTCATAAGCACAGCCTAGGTTTCTTACAACCCTCCTATTAGTTTCACTTGTTTTCAAATTATCTAAAGGAATACATCTTTCCAGAGCTCCACTCATTGCCCAAGGAGGATCTCTAGGCCTCCCCTCTGGAGAAAAGTGAGGATGGAGCTGAAAATTTTAAGCTTCTAATCATGACTTGGTCTTTCTGGTGACAAGCTTCCTCAAGGAGTCTTCCAGAATCACATTCAGTGTCTCTTCATTATAACAAAATATGTTCTTAGTTCTCCTATCAGTTAGGTATTTACATAGTTTAAGGAGGCCCATGTCAGGGACAGGCTCAAAGATCAAATTTAGAACAAAAGATGCTCCTCATTTCTTATCTTTTAAGAAACGACAAGGATTTTAGGAGATTGTACCAGGAACTTAGAGCAGATATATATACACATACATATGTACATATGTCTCACATATATATACACATATATACATATGTATGTATGCATATACATATATGTATAGACATATACATATATATAGCTCACATAGACCTTAAAAAGTTTATCAGTATATTATAAACTACTTTCAGCCAAAAAATTTTATATATTAGCTAAATTAACTATCAGGAAAACAAGATTCACTAAAACTCCCCTAAAGAATTAGAAAACCTGGCTAATTCTATCACAAGTGACGTTTCTATAACATAAGGTCAAATAAATACCCACAAAGAAAATTCAGTGCCCAAATAGGTTTGCTGATGACTTCTATTACACATTAAGAAAACAAATAATTCCAATTTTGATATATTATAAAATTTTATGAGCTAGAACAGAGTTTCTTAACCTCAGCACTATTAACAGTTTTGGCAAACAATTTTTGTTGTGGCATGCAGTTCTGTATGTTAAAGGCTATTTAGCAGAATCCTTGACTTTTAAACATTAGACATCGATAGAATCTCCCTACCAATTTTGACAACTAAAACTTTCTTCAAATATTGCAAAACCCTAAGAGGTAAAAACAGTCCCTGATGAGAGCTATTTGTCTAGAATTATCTTGATACCCAACTTTGGCAAGGAAATTACATGAATGAAAGATTGCAACCCAATATGAATCCTGAACATAGATACAATTATTAAAAGCAAAATAATAATAAATTGAATATAACAATATATAAAATGATATAGGATGTGATCAAGTTGTGTTACCATAATAGTTAAAGATTTATTTAGCATTATAAATTAATAAGAATCACTGTATATACAAAGAAAAATAATTATAGGAGCTTTTCAATATATATGGCAGAAATAAAATTCACCATCATGATGAGTAAGAAATATTGGCCACCTGAAAAAGAAAAGGAAATTTCTTTACCATGATATAGTGTCTTTAGAAAAAAAAAAAGGAAAGGGAAAAAAAAAGGTGGGGGATGCTGGGAGAAGATGGCCTAGTAGTAGGATGTGAGTCTCCCCTACTCCTACAAATATACTGTGGGATGCATTGAGAATGCATCTACAAGTGAAAGTATTCACATAGAAAATTTGCTAAACACTGACAAAAGAACTCAGGATTATTACAGAGCAAGAAAAAATTCATAAAACTATATAGGACAAAACAAAGAAGAAAAAGAAGAGAAAAGAAGTGAGATGGGTCTTGCACCCCTAAGAAGGATCTGGAAAAAGGAAAAACTCCTGGACCATGGGAAGTTCCTCTGCCAGCAAGGATGTCAGCCAAGACAGAAGGGGAACCGGAGGAGAACACAGCAATTGGTGTGGAATGGAAACAATATTCCACAAACACAGCTAAAAGCAAAACAATCTTCCACAAATGGTCAGTGCTATGGGCAATATCAGTATTATGGCAATCAACAATCCTACACCAGTGGCAGCAAGTGTAAGAAACTAAAATGCTGGCCTTAGAGATCAGGATCAAGGAGAGAAATCTGGCTACATAGGAAAAAACTGGTGTTAGTCTCATAGAAACAGCCTGGAGGGACTAGATTATAGGGCAACCACATTTGAGAGCATAACCTGAGGCAACCCAGCCTGCTTTAGGGGCTAGGTACCATTGTTTGCGGGTACTGGGGGGCAGGAGTGGGATCCAAGACTAAATACAGCCTTGTTCCCTGCATGTGCTCTCAGGTTGCAGAACATCACTTCAGCTCTGGGAGCTACCCAGTAACAGTAGTTGTTTAGCAATAGCTGGGAGCAACCCCACCCTCAGGGCTGCAGAGGACTCAGAGCAGGACAAGTAACTGCCCAGGAGAATAACACAAGCTCCTTGGCTGCTGCCATAGTTCCCACTCCAGTGGTGCCCATTCAGAACCAAAAGAGCTGTGAGAGGGTCATCAGTGCATGTTCCCTGTGGGAGATACAAACTGACAAATCAGGAAAAGAACAAGCTCTGGCCAGTGGCCCTGTAGAGACCTGCACCAGCAGCACTAAATCCATATCAAGGGAGTTGCAGGAAAACCATTGGCCCACATTCTGATCCATGGCAGCTACAGAGAGTACTCCTGCCCACAGAGGTGATCTGGGGAGGGACTCCAGAAGTGCACTTCCTGTAGCTACAAATAGAGCCTCTTAGCAACAGTTAGACAGTAGCCCCCACCCTCATGGCTACAGACAGAAATCCTTAGAATGGCCAAGAAAGAGAAGTGACTAAAGAAATGGCTCCAGTCCCTATAGCTAAAGAGAGCAGTCCTAAGAGCTTCCACACAAAGGGAGGGACTATATAAACAGCTGATGTCGAATGGGTCTCAGGAGCCATGGCTGCACCTGCATGCTACAAAAGCAGTCCTGGAAATTGTGAATCACTGTAACCATTTTCACAGACTCCATCACTAGCAGCCAACTAGCCACAGGAAATGTAGTGTGATATTGCTGCTCCCACCATGTGTTCTAGGTGAAGAGCTACCAACCCTGAGAACTGCAGGACTGGTCACTTACTTCTGTATGTACATACCTATTTTCAAGGGAATGATAAACAGAAGGGTAGACATTATGAGGTGACAAAGAAATAGATTTCGAAGAAAGGGAAAAGACAAAAAAAGAAAACTAAATGATGAGGAAATGGGCAATTTACCTGAAAAGGAATGCAGAGTAAGGCGGATCAAGATGGCAGAGGAGTAAGATGTCATGCTCACCTTCTCCCACAAACACATCTACATGTAAAATGACTCACACAGAACATCTATTGAATGCTGGTAGAAGAACTTAAACTTCCAAAAAGGGGAGGAAACTCTTGACATAAATGGGTATAAAAAAAGAAAAAGAGAGAGAGTGAGAAAAGGAATCAGGATGGGACTAGCATTCTTGAGAGGGAACTCTGAAGGAGAAAAGGAAGCCATATCCTTGGAAGCCACCTAACCAATGGGGAGATCAGCTGAGCCAGAGGGACTTCGAAGTCACTGAGAAAAGGACAGCAGCTGGACTGAGGAGGGCAAAGTAGAGTGAGAGCTGCACAGATCATCTGCACCACCACCCTGGACACCACAGCCTGAGATGCTCAGATGGGGGCTGGGCACTGAGACTTAGTTCCAGAGGTCATTCCTGGGGAGAGGACTAGGGTTGGCCATGTGGGGACAGCCTGAGAGGCTAAGAATCAGTGTACATTTTAACACAGGTTAAAATGTCAATAAATACATATTTATCAATAATCAACTTAAATGTTAATGGACAGAGTGCTCCAATCAAAAGACACAGAGTGGCAGATTGGATAAAAAACCAAAAACCCACAATATCCAGGCTTCAAGAGATTCATATTAGGGTAGAGGACACATAGGATTGAAAGTGAGGGAATGGAAAAGATATTTCATGCCAATGGACAGGACAGGAAAGCAGAAGTTGCAATACTCATATCAGACAAAACAGACTTTCAAATGAAGGCCATAAAGAAAGATAAAGAAGGACATTACATATCCTCTTTAAAATTTCAAAAAAGTTTGAAGAAGAAGGAACATTACCAAAGACATTCTATGATGCCACCATCACCTGAATAACAAAACCAGAAAAGATACCACCAAAAAAGAAAATTATAGGCCAATATTTTTGGTGAATATAGATGCAAAAAGTTTCAACAAAATTTTAGCCAATTGAATACAACAACATTAAATAAAATTATACACCATGACCAAGTGGGATTCACCCCAGATTCAAAACAATGGTTCAACATACACAAATCAATCAACATCATAAACCACATTAACAAAAAAAGTCAAAAAAAAACACATGATCATATCAATAGCTGAAAAAATCATTTGACAAAGTCCACCATCCGTTCATGAAAAAACTCTTACCAAAGTGGGTATAGAGGGAACATGCTTTAACATAACAAAAGCCATTTATAACAAACCCACAGAATATATAATTCTCAATGGAAAAAAGCTGAAAGGCTTCCCATAAAGTCTGAAACAAGACAAGAATGCCCATTCTCACCACTGTTATTTAACATAGTACTGGAAGTCATAGTCACAGCAGTCAGACAAACAAAAGAAATAAAATGTATCCAAACTGGAAGAGAAAAGGTAAAAATGTCACTGTATGTAGATGACATGATACTATATAGAAATCCCTAAGGACATATCCCCAAAACTACTCGAACTGACCAACAAATTCAGCAAAGTAGCAGAATATATGATTAATACCCAGAAATCAGTCACATTTCTGTACACTACCAATGAAATTTTAGAAAAGGAGTATAAAAATAAAATACCTTTTAAAATTGCACCCCAAAAAATCAAATACCTGGGAATAAACCTGACCAAGGAGGTGAAAGACTTATATGATGAGAAGTATAAAACAAAAATCAAGGAAATTAAAGAAGATTCAAAGAAATTGAAAACTATTCCATGCTCCTGGGTTGGAAAAATTCATATTTTAAAAAAGAATTTAAAAAAGCAACCTACTGATTCAATGCAATCACTACCAAATTACCCATGACATTTTTAAACAGAACTTGAACAAACAATCCAACAATTTATATGGAACCCCAAAAGACCCAGAACCTCCAAAGCAATCCCGAGGAAAAAAAAAAAAAAAAAAACAGGAAGGAGGCATAATTCTCCCTGAATTCAGGCAATAATACAAAAATACAAAGCCATGGTCATCAAGGCAGTGTGGTACTGATACCAAAACAAATGTATGGACCAAAGGAACAGAATAGTGAACACAGAAATAAACTCAAACATCTATGGTCAATTAATCTTTGACAAAGGAGGCAAGAATATAAACTGGAAAAGAGACAGTCTTTTCAGGAAGTGGTATTGGGAAAACTAAAGAGCCATATGTAAATCAATGAGACTGGAATACACCCTCACACCATGCACAAATGTAAACTCAAAATTGCTTAAAGTCTTATAGGTAAAAGATGACACCATAAAACTCCTAGAAGAGAAAATAGGCAAAACATTCTCTGACATCAACCTTACAAATACTTTCTCAGGTCAGTCTTCCAAAGCAACAGAAATAAGTGCAAAAAGAGACAAAAGACCTGTACTCTGAAAACTATGAGACACTGATGAAAGAAATTAAAGATGACACAAATAGATGAAAACATATACCATGCTCTTGGATTGGAAGAGTCAATATTATCAAAATGACTACACTACCTAAGGCAATCTATAGATTCAATGCAATCCCTATCAAACTACCAAGGACATATTTTACAGAACTTGAAGAATATATTGTAAAGTTTGCTTGGAAGCACAACAGACCCAGAATAGCCAACGACACCCTCAAAAAGAAAAATGGAGCTGGAGGAATCAGGCTCCTGCACTTCAGACTATACTATAAAGCAATAATCATCAAAACCATATGGTACTGGCACAAAGACAGAAATACAGATCAGTGGAACAGGATAGAAAGCTCAGAATTAAACCCATGCACCTACAGCCAACTCATCTATGACAAAGGAGGCAAGGATATACAATGGACAAAAGACAGATTGTTCAATAAGTGGTGCTGGGAAAACTGGACAGCCCCATGGAAAAGAATGAAATTAGAACACTCCATAACACCATACACAAAAATAAACTCCAGATGGATGAAAGACCTAGATATAAGACCAGACACTATAAAACTCTTAGAAGAAAACATAGGCCAAACACTCTGACATAAACCACAGCAACATCTTCTCAGATCCACCTCTTAGAGTATGGTCAACAAAAACAAAAATAAACAAATGGGACCTACACAAACTTCAAAGTTTCTGCACAGCAAAGGAAATCCTAAACAAAACAAAAAGACAACATTTAGAATGGGAAGAAATCTTTGCAAGTGAATCAACTGACAAGGGATTAATCTCCAAAATTTACAGACACCTTCTGCAGCTCCATACCAAAAAAAAAAATCAAACAACCCCATCAAAAAATAGGCAGATGATCTAAACAGACAGTTCTCCAAAGAAGACATACTGATGGCCAAAAAACCCATGAAAAGATGTTCAACATCACTCATTATTAGTGAAATGCAAATCAAAACCACTCTGAGGTACCACCTTACACCAGCCAGAATGGCCATCATCCAAAGGTCTACAAACAATAAGTGCTAGAGAGGGTGTGGAGAAAAAGGAACCCTAGTCCACTGTTGGTGGGATTGTAAATTGGTGCAAGCACTGTGGAAAACAGTACAGAGATGCCTCAGAAAACTAAACATAGAGCTACTATTGGATCCAGGAATCCCACTCCGGGGCATCTATCCAGAGGAAACCATGACTCGCAAAGACACATGTACTCCGATGTTCATTGCAGCACTATTTGCAATAGCCAAGATGTGGAAACCACCTAAATGTCCATCGACAGAGGAGTGGATAAAGCAGAGTTGGTACAAATACACAATGGAATATTACTCAGCCATGAAGAGGAATGCAATACTGGCATTTTTAGCAACATGGATGGACTTAGAAACTATCATGCTAAGTGAAGTCAGCCATACAATAAGACGCCAACACATCAAATGCTTTCACTGACATGTAGAATCTGAAAAAAAGGACAGACTAAACTTCTTTGCAGAAGAGATGCTGACTCAGAGACATTGAAAAACTTTTGGTGTCTGAAGGAGACAGTTTGGGGGGTGGGGGGATGTGCTTGGGTTGTGGGATGGAAATCCTGTGAAATTGGATTGTGATGATCATTATTCAACTATAGATGTGATAAATTCATTTGAGTAATAAAAAAAATTTACTTTAAAAAAATTAAAAAAAATAAATAAACCAATGGAACCTAATAAAACTGACAATTTTTTCACAGCAAAGTAAATCATTAAAAAAAAAGACCACTTACAGAATGGTAGAAAATAATTTCAATAATGCAACTGACAAAGTCTTAATCTCTAAAATATGCAAACAACTTATAGAACTCATGATGATAAAAGCCAACAATATAATTTAAAAATGGGCAAAATACCTGAACAGACATTTCTCCAAGGACATACAGATGGTCAACAAGCATATAAAAAATGCTCAACATTACTAATTATTAGAGGCATGCAAATCAAAACTACCATAAGCTACCACCTCACACCTGTCAGAATGGCCATTAAGTCCACAAATAACAAATGCTGGAGGGAGTGTGGAGAAAAGGGAACCCTCCTGCACTATTGGTTGGAATGTAAATTGATATAATCACTATGGAAAACAGTATGGAGGAATCTTAGAAAACTATACATAGAACTACCATATGACCTAGCAATCCCACTCTTGGCCATATATCTGGACAAAACTTTCCTTCAAAAAGACACATGCACCCACATGTTCATTGAAGCACTATTCACAATAACCAAAACATGTAAAAAACCTAAATGTTCATCAACAGCTGACTAGATTAAGAATAAGTGGTATAATTATGCAATGGAATACTAATCAGCCATGGAAAAGAACAGATAATGCCATTTGCTGCAACATGGATGGAGCTAGAGACTCTCATACTAAGTGAAGTAAGTCAGAAAGAGAAAGACAAATACCAATGATATCACATATCTGAAATCTAATATATGGCACAAATGAACCTTTCCCCAGGATGGAAATTCAAGGACTGGGAGAACAGACTTGTGGTTGCCAGGTTGCCAAGGTGGAGGGGAGGGAGTGGAATGGATTGGGAATTTGGGGTTAATAGATGCAAACTATTTCCTTTGGAATGTATAAGAAATGATGTCCTGTGTATAGAACTGGGAAATTTTTCTAGTCATTTATAATGAAGCATGATAATATGAGGAAAATAATGAATACGTGTATTATGTGACTGGGTCACCATGGTGTACAGTAGGAAACTGACAGAACCCTATAAATCAAGATAATGGAAAAAATAAAAATCATTATTAAGAAAAAAAATTGAGTGATGTTATTTAAGGTGATCTAAGATATTGGAAAGAAAAATGGACACACATATTGAAGATTTAAAAGAAAAAAAAAGAAAAAATAAATAAAATAAATGTTTAATAAAGAGTTAGAGGATTTAAAGAGCAAGCAAACTAAGGTGAATAGCACAATATCCAAAATGAAAACTATACTAGAAGGAATTAATATTAGGATACCAGAGGGAAATGAATGGTTAAGAGAGATGGAAGACAGAGTGATGTAAATCACTGCCACAGAAAAGAATAAAGAACTGAAAAGAACTGAGTAAAGTCTAAGACACCACAGGAACAACATTAAATATACCAACATTTGCATCATAGGGGTTCCAGAAGGAAAAAAGAGCGAGAAAGGGCTGGAGAAAATATTCAAAGATATTACAGCCAAAAATTTCTCTAATTTGGGATATAAAACACTCACTCCAGTTGAGGAAGCACAGAGAATTCATTACAGGATAAATGCAAGGAGAAACACAGAGAAATACATACTAATTGAACTGACAAAATTAAATACAAAGAAAAAATATTAAAAGCCACAATTGAAAAGCAACAAATGAAATACAAGGGAAACCCCATAAGGATAACAGCTAATTTTTCAGCAGCAATTCTACAAACAAGAAGGGAGTGGCAAGATATATTTGGGGTTATAAAGAGGAAGAATCTAGAACCAAGAATGCTCTACCCAGAAAAGCTTTCATTCAGATTTTATGGGAAGATCAGTAGCTTTTGAAACAAGCTAAGAAAATTCAGCACCTCTAAACCACTCTACATAAACTACTAAAGGAACAACTCTAGGCAGAAAAGGGAAAGCCACAATTAGAAAAAATAATATTAAAAATTAAAAAGCTTATTGGTAAAGGTAAAGATGATATAAAAGTAGGAAATAACTGATTAACAAATATGATATCAAAACTAGCAAGCATGAGAAGAGGAGAGAACAAATGCAGAAATCAGAAAATGCATTTTAAATTAAAAGAATAGGAACCAGAAACAAATTTGCACACATATTGATGGTCATAGCAAAATATAAATGGAGGCGAGCAGGATCAAGATGGCAGAGGAGTAAGACATGGCATTCACCTTCTCCCACAAACACATTAAAAAACTAATCTACAGGTAGAATGATTCACATAGAACATCTGCTGAATTCTGGAAGAAGACATTAACCCTCCAAAAAGGTCAAGAAACCCTGCACATAAGTAGGTAGAAAAAAAGAAGAAAAAATGGGGAGAGAGAGAAACGAATCAGGATGGGACTAGTACTCTTAAGATAGAGCTGTGAAAGAGGAAAGGAACCCACACACTGGGAAGCCACCTAACTAACGGGGAGATCAGCTGAGGCAGAGAGACTTCAAAGCCTCAGAGAAAATCACAGCCATTGAAATGAGGAGGGCAAAACTGAGAGAAAGCTGCACAAAGAATTTTTACCACCTCATGTGACACCATAGCCTGAAACACCAAAAAGGGGACTGGGCATTGAGACTCAGGCTCTGGAAGTCAGTTCTGGGGTGAAGACTAGGGCTGGCTCTGTGGAGACAGCCTGAGGAGTTAGGAAGCTGTATGTCAGGGACTGGGGAACAGTGTGCCACAGCCAAGGGAACACAGGAAAAGGTCTGGGACCTTTGGAGAAGCAAGGTACCATTGTTTGGGAAGGCAAGAGAAGGAGGGGTGGATTGCCATAGGAATATATTTCTCAGCACATGCTCAAACCACATGGAAGGTGGGGCTACAGGCAACAGGCCTGTCTTGTGAAGGATATGGTTGGTGATGCCTCCTCTGCAGGTTTAGCACAATGGGGTACCTCTGCATGGTGTACAGGCAGCAGAGGCAAACTCAGTCATCTCAGACTCTAGAAGTGGGTATGGCCCACCACCACTATGAATCCATGAAACAGGCACCACCTATGGCCCTAGTTACCTCAAAAGTCAGCAGAGAGCAGGGCACTGCAACTAAGAATTACTACAGTTGTTTTGCTCTTGCTCCCCAGAGAATGCACACATGCTGCCACTGCCAAAAGCTCTGGGTACCACATACACTTGTCTGAGAGTCACTGCCATTGCTCAGGGCCCTAAAATTAGAGGCAGCATGGATCACCTTTCCACAGGTCCTTGATTCAGTCAAAGGCAGAGAAACTAGGCACTGGCTGCTAAAATGGCCCATTGCCTCCATCTCCTTGGAAGCACAGGCTGCACCCTATCAAGGGGAAAACAGCTTGCATGCATTGAGGAAAGAGACAGGAGCATCCAAAAAAAAAAGCAGCCCTCATGCCAAAAATTAATAGTATTCCCTCACAAAATACCCAGGGGCACTTGTGCTTATAAATAGCTCTCCACAACTACAGTAGTTGTTTTCCCTAAACTCATAGAAAAAGAAAATGTATAAGCAAAATGAAGAAGCTCGGGAACCATTCTCATTTAAAAGAACAGGAAAATTCCCCTGAAGCAGCAAACAATAAACAGACTCTGCATTCTAACAGACACCTAGTTCAAAAAGAAGATAGTGAAAATACTGAAGGAATTAAGAGGGAAAATGAAGGAATTAAAAGTGGATATGAACAGTAATGCAGATTACTTTAGAAAGGAACTTTAAAATATAAGGAGAAGACAAGAAAAATTAGAAAATTCATCTGCAGAGATGCAAGCTAAGTTAAAGTCACTGAAGAGCAGAATGAATAATGCAGATCAAATAAGTGACCTGAAAGATAGAATAATGGAAATCACACAATCAAGACAGCAAACAGAAAACCAAAATAAAAAAAATGAAAGCAATATAAGAGATCAATGGGATAATATAAAGCAGGCAAATCTATACATAACAGGAATTCCGGAAGAAGAAGAAACAAAAAAGCGGGGTGGGGGGGGGAGTTGAAAATGTATTTGAAGAAATTATGGCTGAAAATTGTCCAAATCTAAGGGAAACAGCTATCAAGAGAGAGGAAGCACAGAAAGACCCAAAGAAGTTGAATCCAATATGCCCCTAATAGAGGAGCACCCAAATACATAAAACAAATTCTAACAAAATAAGAGGAGAAATTGATGGGAACACAATAATAGTAGCAGACTCTAACACCTCAGTCACATCCATGGACAGATACTCTAGTTGGAAAATCAATAGGGTAACAGAGATCCTAAATGACACAATAGAAAAATTAGACTTAATTGGCATTTGCAGGACATTACATCAAAAAAAAAAAACCAGAATACACATTCTTCTCAACTGCACATGGAACATTCTCAAGGATTTGACTATATACTGGGCACAAAAATAACCTCAACAAATTTAAGAGAGTGGAAATTATTTCAAACATCTTCTGGACATCAATGGCAGGAAAGTAGAAATCAAACACAGGCGGGAAAAATGAGAAAAAAACTGACCACATGGAAACTAGATAACATGCTACCAAAAAAAAAACCAAAAAAACAAAACAACAACAACAAAAAAAAAAAAACACCAAGTGGATCAATGAGGAAATCTAAAGGGAAATTAAAAAAAACAAACAAACAAACAAAAAAAACTCAAGACAAATGATAATAGAAACAAAACCATTCAAAATCTTTGGGATGCCACAAAAGCAGTTTTCATAGCAATACAGGCCTTCCTTAAAAAAGAAGAAAAATCTCAAATGAACAACTTAAACTACCACCTAAAATAATTAGTAAAAGAAAAAACAAACAAAACCTAAAATCAGCAGAAGGAAAGAAATTATAAAGAGCAGAGAGGAAATCAATAAAATAGAGATTCAAAAACAATAGAAAAAACCAATAAAACCAAGTGCTAGTTCTTTGAAGGGGAAAAAAATTGACAAAACTCTTGCCAGACTCACCAACAGGAGGAGAGAAAGAACTCAAAAAACAAAATAAGAAATGGAAAAAGACAAATTTCAACAGATAATGCAAAGAGAAGAAAAAATTGTAGTTCCCATTGTGGTGCAGCAGAAATAAATCCAACTAGGAACCATGAGGTTGCAGATTCCACCCCAGGCTTTGCTCAGAGGGTTAAGGATCCAGCATTTCTGTGAGCTATGGTGTTGGTCACAGATGTGTATTGGATCCTGCATTACTGTGGCTGTGGCATAGGTCGGTAGCTGTAACTCTGATTAGACCCCTAGCCTGGAAGCCTTCATATGCCACAAGTGCGGCCCTAAAAAGAAAAAAAAAAAAAAAAGCAAAGATAAAAAAATTAATAGAATATTATTAGCAATTATATGCTGACAAATTTTACAATCTAGAAGAAATAGACAAATTTCTAGAGATATACAGCCTGCTAAACTGAATCAAGAAAAAATAGATCAATTGAACAATCTGATGGCTAGAAATGAAATTGAATATGTAATAAAAATACTCCCTACAAACAAAAGTCAGGGACCAGATGGCTTCATGGGAAAATTCTATCATACGTAAAAAGATTCATTTATACCCATCCTTCTAAAACTTTTCCAAAAGGTTGAAGAAGGAAAACTCCCAAAAACATTTGATGATGCCACTATCACCCTAATACCAAAAATAGACAAAGGAACTACCAAAAAAGAAAATTATAGGCCAATGAATATAGACATAAAAATTCTCCACAAAATTGTAGCCAACTGAATTCAACAACTTTTAAAGATGATCATACACCGTGACAAATTGGGATTCATCCCAAGTTCACAAGGATGGTACAACATATGCAAATTAATCATTGTCTTACACCACATTAAAAAGTCAAAAACCACATGACCATCTCAATAGATACAAAAAAAGTATTTGACAAAATTCAACATCCATTCATGATAAAAACTTTTAATAAGTGGCTATAGAGGAAACATACATTAATATAATAAAAGTGATTTATGACAATCCCACAGCCAATATAATACTCTATAGCCTTCCTGCTAAAATCTGGAACAGGACAAGGATGCCCACTCTCACCATGTTTATTCAAATAGTATTGGAAGTCCTAGCACAGCAACCAGACAAACAAAAGAAAGAAAAAGTATCTAAATTGGAAAAGAAGAGGTAAAATTGTCACTCTATGCAGATGACATGATACTATACATAGAGAATCCTAAGGACTCCACACAAAAACTACTTGAACTAATCAATGGATTCAGTAAAGTAGCAGATTACAAGATTAACATTCAGAAATCACTTGCATTTCTGTATACCAACAATAAAATATTAGAAAAGGAATATAAAAACACAATACCTTTTAAATTGGCACACCAAAAAAAATTAACACCTAGGAATAAAAATGACTTATGAGAACTATAAATCCTATGACTGCTATAATTCCTATTAATCAAGGAAATTAAAGGGGATGCAGAGAAATTGAAAGATATTCCATGCTCCTGGGTTGGAAGAATTAATATCATTAAAATGACCATACTACCCAAAGCAATCTACAGATTCAATGCAATCCCTATCAAATTACCCATGATTTTTTTCACAGAACTATAACAAACAATCCAAAAATTTATATGGAACCATGAAAGACCCAGAATTATCAAAACAAGCCTGGGAAACAATAAGTAAGGAGAAAGCATAAATGTCCCTGACTTCAGTTAATACTATAAAGTACAGTAATCAAGAAAGTATGGTGCTGGTATGAAAACAGACATACAGACCAATGGAACAGAGAAGAGAACCCAGAAATAAACCCAGATACCTATGGTCAATTGATCTTCAAAAAAGGAGGCATTAATATACAATGGGTAAAAGACAGTCTTTTCAGCAAATGGTTATGGGAAAACTGGATAGCTGCATGTAAATCAATGAAACTGGAACGTACCCTCACACTATGCATAAAAATAAGCTCCAAATGGCTTAAAGACCTAAATTTAGACAAGAGAGCATCAAACACCTAGAAGAGAACATAGGCAAAACATTCTCTGACATCAACCATACAAATGTTTTCTTAGGTCAGTCTCCCAAGGCAATAGAAATAAAAACAAAAACAGGAAACCATAAGAAACAAAACAAACAAACACAGAAAGACAACCTATGGAATGGGAGACAACATTTGCAAACAATGCAACCAACAAGGGCTTAATCTCCAAAATATACAAACAACTCCTACAGCTCAACAGAAAAAAAAAAATCCAATTGAAAAATGGGGAGAAGACCTGAATAGACATTTCTCCAATGAGGATATACAGATGGCCAACAGGTACATGAAAAAATGCTCAGCATCACTAATTATTAGAGAAATGCAAATCAAAACTACTGTGAGGTACCATATCATACAATTTAGAATGGCTAGCATTAATAAGTCCTCAAATAACAAATGTTGGATAGGGTGTGGAGAAAAGGGAACCCTCCTGCAGAATGTAAATTAGTACAACCACTATGGAAAATGGTATGGAGGTACCTCAGGAAACTAAATATAGAAATGTCATGTGATCAAATATTTCCATTCCTGGGCATATATCCAGAAAAATTTTTCATTCAAAAAAATTCATGCACCCCTATGCTCATTGCCATGCTTATTCACAATATCCAAGACATGTAAACAACCTAAATGTACATCAACAGATGAATGGATTAAGAAGATGTGGTATATATACACAATGGAATACTACACAACCACATAAAAGAACAAACTAATGCCATTTGTAGCAACATGGATGGAAATAGAGATTCTCATACAAAGTGAGGTCTGAAAGAGAAAGACAAATACCATATGACATCACTTATATTTGAAATCTAATATATGCACAAATGAACCTATCTTCAGGAAAACAAAATCTCATGGACATGGAGAACAGACTTGTGGTTTTCAAGGGGGAGAGAGAAGGAGTAGGATGGATTGGGAGTCTGGTTTTTAGAAACAAACTATTGCCTTTGGAGTGGATAAGCAATTTTATGCTGCTTTGTAGCACGGGAAACTCTGTTTAGTCACTTGTGATGGGACATGATGGAGGATAATGTGAGAAAAAGAATGTTTGTACATGTATAACTAGGTCACTTTGCTATACAGCAGAAATTGACAGAACATTGTAAATCAACTATAATATTTTTAAAAAAAGGTAAATAAACCTAATACTGTTCTCTAAGAACAGCAGAATGTCTAAAGCCTTTCCTCCAGCATTCATTAGAATACATGACATCTCCCTCCTAATTTATTTCCAAATTTTCTTTCTTTTCCTCCATGGCACTTTGATTGATGGTCATTTATCTAACCCTATGATATATTATTGTTATTGGTCTTATAGCATCTAGAATATTAACACCTCAGGGAAGGTGGCATGCTATTGGCATATTTACTGAGGATGGTAGGGCGAACAAGATAAAGATATTCTAGTAGATATATTTGAGCTTGTTATTTTCCTCAGCACTGTACCATCCTCACAATTTGAACAAAAGAGGCTTTATTGTTTCTAAGGTCATGATGCTTCCAGCCTTCCTGTGTTCTATCTCTAAAGTAAGAAAAACACTGAATAACATCCAATAAACTTGAGTTGAAGTTCTAAGGAGCCAGTATGAATCAGAGAAAGATCACAGACTTTGTGAAAAGAAATGCCTTAGGTCACTGCTCAAGTCTACCATTTACTAGATGTCTAACTTCAAACTCACTAATTTTCCTGAGCTTCGGTTTCCTATTCTTTATAATCCACATAATATCCCCTACTTAGGATCACTGTGTAAATCGACTGAAATAAATGTTTAAAGTGCCTGGCATATAGTTACATACCCAATAAAAGCAAGCTATTATTGTTTTTAAGAAACAGTGTATGTTTGTAATAGACTTCAGAGACTTTCATTAAAAAAAAAAATCCTAGAATGCTTACCCTATGATCCTCCTCCACTAAAATTAGACTTAATCATTTAAATTTAACATATTAAAAGTAATGAGTTAATCTTAAAAAGTTAAAGAATTGGGTGCTTTTTAATAGATAATATTTAATAATGTTTAATGAGGTTTAAATATATAAACTAATATCAATATAAAATCTCTATTTTCTCATAAAACAAAACATAACAATATCTATAAGAAAGTTTACCTCTTATTCATGTTTTTATGTTAATCCCTGTCCCCAGTCCTCTCCTCACTAATACCAGCATTCACAACTAGACATATTCTTAAAGACCAGAAGAAATAATCCTTTCTTCAAGCCCAGATCAAGAACTGTATAGAATAGGGGGGTAGTCTGTTTTGGCCATGAGTTCTCAAAACAAATAGAAGCTCAGTCACTATTTTTATTTTTTTTCCTCTCTCCTGGTGTTTTTTCAAGTGGTGTTCATTATGAAAAGCACCATCCTGTCACCATACTTGGAATAAATAAACAAGAGATGGAAACACACTTAGAAACATGTCTATCAAGTATATCATTATTGTCATTACATAGAGATGCATCATCCAATATGATAGCCCTTAGCCACAGTGGCTATTTTGTGGAAAATATTTTAAAAATCGGCTTCTCTTCCTACTCTAATCCCTCAAAATTTGCAGCAATCAATGATTTCTGTAGAGTAAATATTCTTTTACCCCTGCCAGTTTTAATCTACCACTGACTTGTGAGATTCTGAAAATTTAATAACAAGCTCTGGAAATTCAGTACAAGTTGGCTCAACATAACCATTGGGATAGCTAGTCCAAATTGGGTACATTTTAAGTGTAAAATACACACCATGTTTTGAAGACTTAGTAAAAGGAAAAAGAAAAATAGTGTAAACAGTTTCAATGTATCTATATTATTTACACACTGAAATATTATTTTAGATATATTGGGGTAAATGAAATATATTATTAAAATTAATTGTAATTATTATTTATATTTGTAAAATGTGGCTACTAGAAAATATGAAAATTGTATATGTGACTCAAATTCTATTTCTATTTTATATATGGGAAATATTTTTAAACAAATAAGCATATTTGCATTTTGTTATATTTAATTGATATATATTATTTGCTTAGTTATATAAGTGACTAAAACCTGGTCAATATTAAATTTCCAGAAATCTTAATCTGATTTAACTCAAGTAGCTCAGGAAACATTGTTCCAGAATAGTACTGGAGCAGTTTGACTAACTTAGACAGTACTGGAACTATTTGAGTACCTTAACTGTTTGAATACATTACTCAAAAAAGACAACAAAAGCTTTGAACATTTACATATATATATATATTTTTTAAAAGTGTTTCTTATTAACGTCTCAGATTCCATTAGTATTAAATGGTACTTGGAAACAATTTATCTCTGACATATCTGGTGATGCTGGGGTCAGTAGGATAATTTTAAATGTATAATGTGATCTAATGGCATAAATCTGAGCTCATCTATAAGAAATAATGGATGAAGCAAATTGAAAACTGTAGGACATAGGCTGAATTCAGGGACATGTGAGTTTTATTGAGGCCTGTAATTTTCCAGTGATTCCACTGATAGCTGTGAATATAATACACGTGATTCTGAAAAGCCATTGACTGCACTTCAGTGAGCTGATAGATCAGCTTGAAGAAAGATAATGCATCCTCACTGGTGAGCTGCACTTCAATAAAGGAACAGAAGAAGGGACAGGACATAAAAGGATGACTTTGGGTTTAAAGTCGTAACTGGCAGATGACATATGGGGCCTGACAGGTTACTATGCCTCACCAAGCTTGTCAGAAAATATTTCTTGTAACCCTCTTCACACAAAATGATACAATGATTTCACTCATCAAAATTCTAAATTCAATATGCCCTAATAACTAGGAAATTCTTAGTCTGATATGTCATTGTAAATCATTTTTTAATGCTAATTCCTTCCTTAGAACATGCCATAATGGAAGGATACAAATGGAAAGAACTCCGGAGGAGCACTATACAATGGAAGATAGGAAGCTGTCATGGGGTGGAGGGAAGCATTTTGAACTGGTTATCAGAAACTTGGAAACTATTCTGAGCCATTAAATTTGAGTTTCTTCATAGGCAAATTAGGGATAATAGTAAATGTCTTATGAAGGGATTGTGAGCTTGAGCTAAGCAATTATATAAAAAAAGTGTGAAATATTTTACAGAGTGTTACTATTAAATAGCCTTAGGGAGCAAGTAGATGTCACCGAAGAAGAGGCAAAGAAAAATCTGTCTTTCAAGATACGTTCAGATAAATAATTAATTGAGCAAAGCTGTCTAAAATTGGGAGCTCTCTCCAAAGGGTTGAGGAAAATTTTTAAAAATCGGCTATTTCCCTTATCCTGCATAGTTTATAGTTTAGTTTGTGAATAAACACATAAAACAAACAGAGGGTGATTCTAAGAAATTTGTAAACAATATCACATTTGCATGAATTAGCTGAGTTCCCTTGCTACTTTTATTCTGAGTAAGAGATCAGACTAGGTTTTATTCTGTGCAGGTTTAAGGGAAAACCTAAATCTTAGGCAGGGGCTTGCAATACTTTTGGAGATAGCTGGGAGGGGAATGGCACAATAAAATTTCCTGTAGTCAGAGCTGAGTGTACATTTTAGGAAGTCAATAAAGAAGTCAGGAAATGTTCAGAAATCAGTCATAGAAGTTTTCAACCACTGATATGAGGATTTGCATTAAACCAAAAGTTTGGCTTGGATTAATTGTTCAGTGGGGAGATTTTTGAAGCTCCTGAATAGAACTTTATTTTCAACAAATGGAAGACCATGATCACTAGAGCCAAATATTTTAGAGTTGGATGAGCGAGCACTTTATGAAAGAGCTACATTTCCTCATCTGTAAAATGGAAGCCTCATTTATGATTTTGTAAAACATATATTTTAAAATCATAATCACCTGCCTTATACATATATGTTAAATAGATAGCTTTATTTTACATTTAAATGGAGTTTTACATTTGAAAAAAGGCTTGGGGGAGTTCCCATCGTGGCGCAGTGGTTAACGAATCCGACTAGGAACCATGAGGTTGCGGGTTCGGTCCCTGCCCTGGCTCAGTGGGTTAATGATCCGGCGTTGCCGTGAGCTGTGGTGTAGGTTGCAGACGCGGCTCGGATCCCACGTTGCTGTGACTCTGGCGTAGGCCAGTGGCTGCAGCTCCGATTAGACCCCTAGCCTGGGAACCTCCATATGCCATGGGAGCGGCCCAAAGAAATAGCAAAAAGACAAAAAAAAAAAAAAAATGAAAAAAGGCTTGGATCCTTTTGTCTATAGCATAAGCCTGATCTTCGATTTTCCTGAGAGGTTCACTGGGTATACACAGACCAACATCTAGTAAATGGCAGCAACTGATCTGGCACCTGAACATTCCAAATTACACTCCCTCTCAGGTGTTCTAATGAACTCAGAATCACTAAGGAAGGTCAGTGAATGTATAACAGTATAATCTGTACATTGAACAATGTCTAAAAAATGAGATAAAAGAAGGCAAAAATGTTATATCCAATAATCAGATACTAGAGTACAACCTTTGTCATTGGGAAGCAGTAGCTCACAAGTGCCAGCAGGCTGTGTGGTTAAGTCATTCCACAGGAGTAGTTTAGATATATCTTAATGAGGGATTGAACTTGGGTGATGGAGAGGAGTAGGCACATGCAAAAGAATCCAAAGAGAGAAATCACCATTGATCTTAAAAATGGCCTTTCAAAAGATTGCTGGATGTTGGGGAGAGAGTGTAAGAAGTAGAGAGGCTGGCCAGGATTATTCCTTTGAGATTTTTTTTTTTTAGAAAAGAACATTTCCCCTATTTCAAATAGCAAATTATTTTCTGTAAGTATGCAACCCACAAGGCTTAGATTGGATTTGGTTACAACAATGTTTGTTAGATTAGAAAACTTATTCATTCATTAACTCAACAGAAACATGGTAAGTATTCACTCTGTTGAGTTCTATGCTAGGTACCCCCCATAAAAATGTAGTACTGGCCTACCACCCTCCAGGTTGGGGTTCTATCCTTTCTATTCTTATTTTAGACCCTGACCAAGTTCATACTTCCCAGTTCTTAAAGGGGAGGTGAGGCTGCTCAGAAGTACTCTTTACCTATAAAACAACAATTCTCTCTTTCTTTTAGGAAACTGTGGTTTTAAAAATGTTAGGGTCTGCAGATACTCATTAAATAGAACAGGAAGTAGTTGCTAAGGATTTTTTAAATTTTAGAATATCAGACAGTGGGATTAGAAAATAGGTTTCGTTTTGAAGCTCATCTTTCTATCTGGTCAGATCTGGCCAACTACTAGAACTTTCTGGGCTCATTAATGAATTGCAAAATAAACCCTGTTCCATCCACATAAGAAGGCTACTATGAAGATGAAATGAGATAATCTATTTAAAAATGGTTGAAAAGTATAGTATTTTCCACAGAGACAAACATATCTGTGTATGTGTGTGTATGTTTTGAGTATATTACATAATTGTTACCAGTAAGCCCATAAGGGCACACATGATTGCACTGCTATGTGTGATGTGACAATTCTGAAACAGTGTAAACAGAGAAGTAGGCTTAAACCTACTTGATCAGTAGAAGGATGTTTCGTGACCTGCAACTGTTCTCAGGGACACACAATTATGCAGATTTACTAGCTTCCTGGGAACAAAAGTCTTCATCTGTGTGTTAAGACTTTATTAGGTTGACACACTTGAAGAAGGCAAAAGTTTTTCTTCTACCTGGTAATGAAATATCAATTCTGGTAAATCCAGGCTGCTACAAGTGGGGCACCCAACATGAGAGTATTTTGCTCTTAGATGGAAGTTGTTCCTGCTCTTCTTGGCTGAGCTGACCCTGTTGCTCTTGCTGTGAAGCAGAGGAGGGAGGGACACTTTTTGAACATCTTAAATGGGAAAATCTCTATTGTTCCCCTGCCCTGGGAGTTTACCTGAATGGCCTCCTAAGTCAGAAGAATATGAAAATACAGCAGTTAAAACTGGGAAGAGCACAGATTTTGGAGGTTGGCTGAGTTGGTTAGAAACATATTCTTATTTCAGCTGCAATTTTCCTTTCAGCACCCTGAGTCAACTACTCTTTATATGTTAGTGAATATGCTTTCTTGCATGTCTACGGGCTTGTGAACAAATTCAAATCCATACATTATATAGAAACACTCACTTACGAGCATATATTATGATACATATAAACATAAACACCCGCATACACACACATGAGAGAAAGAGAGAGAAAGAGAATATAATTTCCTTGGTGGAGAAATTTGATTTGATTGTTTTGTTCAATACCATATCTCCACCATTAAGAATAGTGTCTGACTGAATTCAGACTATGGAGCTATCCCTCAACATGCTCAATTTGCTACACAATTTCATTTTAGAAAGAAATTAAATTTATATAAACTTGTCATTTTAAAATAATAGGAAGTCCCAGAGTTCCCATCGTGGCACAGAGGTTAACAAATCTGACTAGGAACCATGAGGTTGCAGGTTCGATCCCTGGCCTTGCTCAATGGATTAAGGATCCGGCGTTGCCATGAGCTGTGGTGTAGATTGCAGACATGTCTTGGATCCCACATTGCTGTGGCTCTGGCGTAGGGTGGTGGCTGCAGCTCCGATTCTACCCCTAGCCTGGGAACCTCCATATGCCATGGGAGTGGCCCTAGAAAAGGCAAAAAGACAAAAAAATAAAATAAAATAGAATAAAATAAAATAAAATAAAATAAAATAAAATAAAATAAAATAAAATACTAGGAGTGCCCACTGTGGCTCGGCAATAACAAACCTGACTAGAATCCATGAGGATGTAGATTCAATCCCTGGTCTCACTCAGCATGTTAAGGATATATGGTGTTGCCTTGAGATGTGTTGTAGGTTTCAGACATTGCTCAGATCTGGTGTTGTTGTGGCTGTGGTATATAGGCCAGCAGCTGTAGCTCTGATTTGACCTCTAGCCTGGGAACTTCCACATGATGCAGGTGCGGACTTAAAAAGCAAAAAACAAATAAATAAAATAAAAATGCATATGAACTGAATAAAAAAATATCATTTAAGGGAGACTGAAGAGTTCCCATTATGACTCAGCAGGTTAAGAACCTGATGTAATCTCCATGTTGATGTGGGCATAAGTCAGTGGTTTAAGGATCTGGCATTGCTGCAAGCAATGTAACTGGGAGCCAGTGTTGCCATGGCCATGGGGAAGACCTCTATGAGTAGACTCCTGACCCAGGAACATCCATATGTTGCAGGTGTTGCCATAAAATGAAAAAAAATAAGAGAGGGAAACCAAGAGAAACAATGCATCTAAAATTCTGGAATTAGAGATATAGGGTGTATGTCTTACCTAAGTTTTCATTTGTTTACTCATTCTCTAAATATTTTCACTGACATTAAAAATTATAGATATCGCAAAAAAGGAATATTGTCTGACACACAGTAAGTGTTTATGTTAGTCAGCCTTTATTGATGCTACATTAAAAAAAAAAGTAAAAATTCAATGCTTATTACAATAAGCACTGGTTTCTTGATCATGCATCCTTAGGCTTGCTAATGCTCAACTTCTCTCTGCTAAGTCTCGCTAGCTTTTGCTGGGCTTAGTTTAGCTCCAGGCTGAGAGCCAGATTCAGATCTATTTCATGTCTTCTCATTATGCAACCCAGGACTGGAGATCTGAGATGTAAACCTATTCCCTTGCTTCAAATTTAAATAGGAAAATACAGAGAAAGTCTGTGGGGCTTAATAAAATTAAGACCTGGTGGGAAGCAGAACTTGAACTTCCTGTGAGTATATAGGAAAGACCACAGGGAGTGACTTTGGACAAATCACTCTCCTTCTCTGAGTAATGATAGTGGCAGATTAAACCATTAGTTTTCAAACTTCATACAATTTCATTCACAATCCCAATGTGCATAGCAGATAAGAGGCCATGGCCCTGATGGAGGCTCCCTGGAACACAGTAAAAATGATAATAATATTAATGATGCTACCCATAATAGTTTCTAATTTGTCCTAAGTATGTGCAGTGCTCTAATGTATAAGGAGTCATAGCTCCAAGCCCTAGGAGTGGATGTCTGGACCACCAGTAGGAATGTGGGGACAATGGTCCTCTGAGCAGAGTGAGATGTAGTGCAACAGAGATACATGATCACACACATCAGCACCAACTTTCCTGCCCCATAGGAAAAGCAGATATTACAGCAACCACAGTCTCCTACTGTGAGGACAGAGATTGCAGAAATAGAGATGAGCAGCTGGCCTCAGAAACAAGCAGAAATTCTCACTGCTTCAGGCCATATGATTATGCAATGACAGTGTCTAGGAAAAGGCACTGATATATATGTTCTTCCTAATTTCTTTTAACTTAAAATCCATCGTGAAGTATTAGCGTGTATTTATATGCACACATTCATGCACTCTCTTTGATATCCTTGAAACAGACTGAGAGAAGGAGGATCCTCTTAGCTCCTCAAGACACTAGAAGTTTACACATCATTTCAGTTTATTTCCTCTCAAGCAATTGCATCAATCTTAATGATGAGGATGTTGTTTCAGTGATTCTATCTAGCTGATCAGATCTGGATAAGATTCAAAATGAATTCTAGAAATGAGTTAAATAATTCTTAATATTTGTATACTGGATGTCTATTGTAATTTTCTTGTAATTTTATTTTATTTTTTCTCTATATCTCTTTTTTTTTTCTTTTTAGGGGCACACCTGTGGCACATGGAAGTTCCAAGGCTAGGGGATGAATCAGAGCTACAGCTGCCATCCTACACCATAGCCACAGAATTGTCAGGTTCCCAACCCACTGAGTGAGGCCAGGGATCAAACCTGCATTCTCATGGATATTAGTCAGATTGGTGCCACAACAACAGAAACTCCCTTTCTTGTATTTTAATATTAAAACTGTTGTACTGTGTATTAACTATAAAAATCTTCAGAAAGTAGCTATGTGGTCTAGTAGCTATCAGGGATGTAGGAACATAGAAAGAAGACTTGGATGATTTTAGGTGTTCTGTGATTATCACCTCTAAAAACGAAAGGAAGACTACAGGATCTCTAAAATCCCTTCTAGCTCTAAATCCAGTTTATTGTATTTTTGAAAAAATAAAATTCAGAGATTAGCTCATGATCACCACAGAAGGATGGTGGAAACAGAAAACTCTCTGATTCAGGATCAGAGCACCAAGAAAGACCCAGTGTTTAAAGAGAAGGCTGCTCTGCATCCTTATATTCTTATATAAGGGATAGATTCTATCACAGCTCCCTCCATGAATGCTTGCTTGCTCACAAGGACAACCATATGGTTCATAATATCTTTTTGATTAAGATATTTTTAAAATGTATGAATGCTATGGACCTTTCTTCAGAAAAGTACAGCATTACAAAATTACAAAATTGTGTGTCCATGTTGAGATCCCCTGAGGCTCATCCATGGAAGACTAAAAAGTTGTTTCCAGGGTATGGGTCCAAGCAGCCTTAGAGTAATGAAATAACTTTGTGGGAATGTAGAGAGAAAATACACTTTCAACTTATAAAAAGTATTTGATTTTTTAAAATTTAACTTATTAATATTTAGTATGGGGATTCTTTTGTGGCCTAGTGGTTAAGGATTGGTATTGTCTCTACTGTGGTTCATGGTGCAGATGTGGGTTAAAAAAATAGAATATTTATTATGATTTAAAAGTTCACTTATTTATAAATAATACATATATTGAGGGCCCCACATTTTTTTGAAAATTTTACAGATATTGCATAATTAACACAGTTCAAAGAACACTGTCATATAGGATCATAAGTAAAGAACTTCTCTCTGCTCAAGGCAAACAAATTCTGAACTCTGAGAACCAAGACTAGTCTCATAATTAGGTAGAGGTATGATTTGAAGTCTTTCTAATCTTAAAACCTCTCTGAAATCCTATTATGGTGACCAAATCCATCATTATTATTTATTTAGTTATATAATGAAAGCATACATATATGTGTGTGTGTATATATATATATGTATATAAATCTTGAAGGATTAAAGTTTTCAATCTCTAAAAACTATTAATACTAAACCAGCAAGATTCTTAGAGAATATAACACATAAAAGTAATGTTTCAAGTTATTATGGGAAGAAAATTAAAGCCAGGAGAATGTACAGAGTCACCAGGAGATCCAATGTTGGTCCAACTTATAGGAGGGAATCTTAACATGCTGCAAGACAGCAGATGAGCATCAAGTATAAGCAAGCAGCATAGGGAGAGTTTGGGAGTGGAAGGAATGGTTAAAAAAAACCAAAAAAAACTGATTTTAGAAGCCACTGCCAACATACTTACTCTTGATTCACAGTTTTGCCTCTCTGGCCATACTGATGCCAGCCATCAAAAGCTTTCATACCCATTATCTTATAAAATAGATTTCTGGTTAGATATTCTCTAAAGAGTTGACTTGAGAGACACAAACTCAAGGAACATATATATTTTTAAGGCTACCCCTGTGATATATGGAAGATCCTGGGCAAGGGATTGAATCTGAGACACAGCTGTGACCTATGCCACAGCTGGGGCAATGTGAAAATATTTAATCTACTGCATCAGGCAGAGGATTGAACTCAGGCCTCCATAGCAACTCAAGATGCTGCAGTTCATTCTTAATCCATTGCACCACAGCTGGAATACCATACTGGCATATTGTAAGCATTGTTTTCCAACTGGGTGTGATTTTGCCCCTATGGGACATTTTCAGTTGTCACTGCTTTAAGGGGTATCACTAGTATCCAGTGAGTAGAAGTCAGGCATGATGCTAACATCTTACAATACATAGGACAGTCTCCTATGACAAAAAATTACCTGACCCAAAATGTCATTAGTGCCAAGATTGAGACATTCTGTCCTACAGGAACAAAATAATGCCATTAAAAATAGCCCATGGCAGGAGACAACACCAGAAACACATGCTTATTCAGTGGCTTCTGTTATCTGTTCTATCCCAGAAATCTCAATCTTATGAGCCGCCAATATGCCCCTAGTGGATTCTGAAAACTCTCTAATTCATCACCAACTATTCATTTCACAATAGGGAGGAAATTTAAGACCAGCTCTATCAAAGCATGTGTAAATCTGCCCTTTCCATTGGCCTTAAAAAAACAGAATTTAATGATCTCAGCTGGGGCCTAATGAGCAAGTGTCCATTTCAAAAATCTGCTCTGTGTTTGACATGTTCAACAGTGCATTAGGGGAAACTAGGGAAAAGAAACAAATATATATATATATTTGAAGACCAATTGAGCACTGCAGCTGAACAATCCACAGAAGTCCTGTCTTCTGCTTAAAGGTTACCATGCTTCAGTGGAGCCAGAGACAGATTCTGCCATGCGGATATCACTTTCCTATGTGGAAAAAAGATGACTTTAAATGTAAGAAACCTGGGGGTATTTGGCAGACATGATGTTGGTTGTAGAAACTGCTGTGAAAAAGAACCAGGCAGCTGTGGCTTACATTCTGACTTCAAGGTGTATCAGACATTAAAGGAAAGGATTCCAGGTGCTGATATTCTGCTTTGGGACTGGAAAAGTAGGACTGAGGTATGCAGGTATGCATTACAGAGCAGACTGGGCCAGTTCCAGGAGACAAGGACAGCATGTAGAATTTCTGAAGTGGTCGGGGGCTCCCAGCACAGGAACTACACTGGTAATACAGCTCCCCATGACAATAGAGAAGGATAACTGGATGCAAGGGAATGTTAACAAAGAGGGTGGGATAAATATGATTCTGAAACAGGCTCAGTCAATGTACCCCAGCTCTGGGCTTCTAGGAAAGCCAGAAATGTAACAAGCATTTATGTGCCTTAAGTCAAACTGGGATGTAAAGATTAATGTCAGCTTCTTGATGCCTGATTAATTAACATTTCTCAGTCTCAATTTTCTTACTTTAAAAATGGAGAACAATTAAGTTTAAAATTATGCATGTAAATTACTTATGAAAATTAACTGAAATCCTGCCTATAAATCTGTACATAGTATACTCTTTTGTGGAATATTTTTGAAAACATGATTGAAATCAGCTGAGGTTATAAGCAGGGCTGGTAGTAGCCTAGGAAACAGGCCAAGTATATGAAGACAGGACCTTCCAATGCCATTAATCCATCTAAGGGTTGCTACAGCATATGGAATATTTTATATGTGAAATAATTTCCTTGGTTTAAAGCACCAAAGGTCTTCATTAAAAGATGAATATCCTCAAAGAAGTTGACCTATTCTAATAAAATCCTATTAAAGTTATATTAATAAATTAAATAATTGTGTGGAAAAGAGACTAAATTTGGGATCTAAACTCTCAGTCTAACTAGCTGTGTGGGCTTTGACAAATAGCCTCACTTTTCTGAGCTGCTGCATCCTTATGTGTAGTTGAATACAATTCTAACTGATATCACACTTCTTAACAGCATTACAAAGATTAGGTGAGATAGTAGAGGCATAAACATATTGACATTTTCAAAGTGCTACATAAACAAATGACAATATTACTAGTACTATCATTTCAACTGTTACATACACACATGAAACAGTGTGTGCTAGTAATAAATTCATCTTTGAATTAAAGATAGAAAAAGTCTAACCATTGAATTGCCAATATTAAGGTTAAAATGATGGGCAATGAGTAATAGCATTAATCAGAGCATCTTCTAGAAGTGGGTGTCTTGGAAGAAGGAAATAATTGGAATAATAATCTGTGGAGAAGGACTTTCCAGATGTACATGTCTAGTGGAGGCAAATGTTGACCCTGAGAAGTTATATCCCTTCTTCACTGATCATGAGATTTAGTACATTTCTTCTAAGAGAAGCTAAAGCACAGCAGTGGCTCCACAGCACTGCCAGGAAGTGCTGGCAGGAAGCCAGGAACTCAGGTCAAGAAATTCAGTCCCAGGAAGTCTAGAGTTCTATTCATGGACTTATTCGCAGGACAAGGGAAGAAGCCTAGTATGTGTTAAATACACATTTTGTGCTGATGTATGTTGAACCAGCTGCCACCATCCCATTAAAATGTGATGAGATGTTTTCTATAATTTGCAAATAAAGAAATGTAGGCTCAAATAGTCTCAAGAAACTAGGTAGAAATGGCAAAGATCATGTTTTTTCACATGTACTTCCTTAGCATATTGCATGTAATAAAACTTAAACAACACTAATTTATTAGGGGAGTATGGAACAAATTTACTAACCACGCTGTCAGATAAATACATGTCTGTATTTATCTGAATACACTGTCAGATAAATACATGTACACTCTCTGTTCCCTAAAAAGACTGTGACCTCAGCAGCTTCTCCTCTTGCATTTCCATCAGAACAATGTCAGACACATAGTACAATTTTAATAAGCAAATAGAATTTTGAATGAAACTGAATTGAAAACTTGGGCATGTCTATTAAATACTTATACACTTGTGCCTCTGGAAGCCATTTTCTTCTGAAACTTCCCAAATATACAAGCCAAAGTCAATACTAACAAAAAAATTGGCTATATCTATGCATTAGGTGATCCTTTCTCTCATTTATGAAGTGGGTATTTTATTTTAACATTTAAAGTGCTTCTCTAGATATTCTGAGCACTCCTCATGCCAAATCTCACCTCTATTTTTTTTCTACCCAGCAGATCTAAGCATGTCTGACTCACTCTACAAGGACAATTAAACCCACACAGACCTCATCTTCAGGTTCATTTGGTAATAAGTCTCTGAGGTTCTCTGTTCTCACCTTCTGCACACAGGCACAGATTCCTGAGGTTCATTCACACTGCCCAAAGACTAGGAGACACAGACAGTGGGCAGTAGAAAAATCAAGCTGCTGGAAATGCTGCCAACCATTTAATCTTGCACTTAGAGACAGAACATAGCACTTTCAAAAGACTGCACCCAAGAGCACCCAAATGTTTCCCTTTGTTAACTGGACATGCAGGGGTCTCCCACAGCAAGAGATAAAAGAGAAACATATATGTATAAAACATGCTTCACAATCTCTAATTCAAAGAACACAGTTTTGTGTGATTTTATTTTTTGCCCAGATTCTCTTTTATAACTGATATCATATTTCTGTTTTGTATTGAACCATAAAATGTAGAATGAAAGGAAACGGTTGCTACCCAGGAGATATAGATCAGCCCAAAAGGCTCTGTGGAACTATTAAATGCTGCCTTTAATCACATTAAATGGGAGGGAGTGACATAGCTCATCACAGACGGCCAGGTTTTTCTTTCCATTTTTTTTTTTTTATTATGTGAATGTACTACAAGCTTCAGTAATGCACATTCACATTTCTGCATGTAACATATTTCATAACCATTTTAATGAACCTCACTGGGCATTCACATTCTTTTGTTAAGCTAGAATTGGACCCAAATGAAGGGCTCCCTAAACATCAATCAATAAATTTAATGTCTACTGACAGAGAAGTTGCATCATTTGCCAGCTCATGAGTACAGCTTGCTGCCCTTTGCATGTACTATTTTCCAAAACTCCATTACACAGTTTGATCTGATTATACGTAAAGTATTTTTCACAACTTATTTCAGTCCTCTATTTCTTTTGGAAGCTCTCCCTGACCCATTTAGTATATAATGAATGCTCTCTATGTGCTCATTACACCATTCGTTTAATCCTGCTCACATATCCTCTCTCCATCCTTCCTCTTCATACTATGCAACACACCTCATGCCCCACGCACGCAACTGAGACACTGAAAGATGGGGACCAACATTCATGTTTCTATTTCCAGTATATAGCTCAGTGCATGGACATTAATGGCAGCTTCCCAGAAACAGAGTGAAAAAGGAATCTCTGCTTGTGCCTCTAAGTGAGTGAATAAGATATAAACATTCCAGCCAAATCTAGGTTCCTCAAGAGTCCAATTTGGAGGGAGCATTAGTGGATTTGAGGAAATTTTCTATCAGGTTGTGAGTGGTTAATAAGAATGAACATGAAGAGCAATAGAATGCTTTACTCACTGTGAAACTCTGCCAAGAGCACAAGAACATGTATTCTACAGATAAGAACATGTATTCTGCTTCATGGACTGGACTAAGAATAAAACCCTCTGGTCATCTGTCTCGTGATTTTAGTTGTAGTGAATTTAACCAGATCAGCAAATTTCCACTATAGGCTTAGGCTCTGAAATAAGACATATTTGTTATATGGAACTTTTTCAGTGTGTCCTTTGCTTTCATGGATTTTAAAATAATATGAGGTGTGCTTTTCTCTCCCATACCAACCCACACACAGAATTCTTGAGGGCAAATAAGGTAGCTCTCTAGTCCATGCTCTTGCTCATTTAATAGATATGTGCTCATATATTGTTCCAGTTGTATCCCATGAATGGAACAAGGACTGTTCTTTAGGAAAAAACAAACAACAACAAGGCAGCTATCTTGAGAAATAATAGGGAGCTAAAAATACCTAACGATGGGATTGTCTATGCTTTTGCCCTCCTTCCATTGCATATCCCGGGTCTTATCTCAAACAGATACAAGACAGAAGAAAGCAAAGTTCTCAGACATCCAGGCAAAGAAGAAATTCTGGTTACATAACTCTAAGTGTATCCCAGCACAAAGGAAGTTTTATTAATCAGATCTGGCTTCTTTTATTATGATAAGAGCACCAGAACAAGCTTCTTACCTCAAAACACCTTTCTGAATTTTATCCTGATGACTAATACCTACACTTCTTTTTAAGGAAGGAGTCTTTCCTTTCATAAGAAATGTGAATTTCAATAGCAAAGTACTTCTGAGGGAGTGGAAAATTTCATAAATTAATAATAAAATTTGAGAGGGGTAAAAGTACAAGGATGCTGATCGGGGAGAAGGATGTCCATTTAAGGGATTAAAAGAAAGACATAGTGAGGATTTGGAATGAAGTCCGGATTTATCAGAGACTGGAGAATAATTTCACCCTGATTTTCTCAGACCTTAAGCAACTATTCACAAGCCAAAAAATGCCTGCTGAAACAGCATAGAATTCAGCAAGCTACATTATCCATCTCCTCTAAAATTGGCTGCTGCTACACAATGCTAAGTATTTACCTGGGCAGGTATTCATGATTTTTATTTTTCATACTGGAAGTAAATGGTGATTTCATTTTATTACTGAAGTGTTGTGGGTTGAATTGTATCCCCCCAAAGGCTATATTGAAGTCCTAGCCAGGTACCTGTGAAAAAGACCTTCTTTAGAAATAGGATCTTTACAGATCCTATTCTTCAAAGAACATGTAATCAAACTAAGAAAATATCATACCAGATTAGAGTGGGCCCTAAACCCAATGACTATTATCCTTATAAGGAAAGGGATATTTAGAGATTATTTAGAGACGTAGAGACACAGACACATAGAGAAGGTCATGTGATAAAAGAGGCAGAAATTAAAGTAATGCTGTTACAAGCCAAGGAACGACAAGGATTTCTGGGAGCCACTAGAAGCAAAGAAGAATCAAGGGGGATTTCTTCCCTAGAGCTTTTAGAGGGAGGTCATTCTCACACCTGAATTTTGTACTTCTTGCCTCTAGGACTGTGAGAGAATAAATTTCTATTTTTTTAAGCCAATCTGTGGTAATTTGTTACGGCAGCCTTAGAAAATTCATCCAATCATCTATATGTTAACCTGTGTACTATAATATAATTCTCCATGAGTCTCACTGTCCTACATATCTTGTGAACAGAGGCACTGACAATATATTGTTATTATTTTTTACTTTTTAAAGTCTTTATATTATTGCTGGTTTACAGTGTTCTGTCAATTTTCTACTTTACAACAAGGTGACCCAGTCAAACATACACATATACATTCCTTTTTCTCATATTATCACCCTCCATCATAAATGACTAGATACAGTTCCCAGTTCTATGCAGCAGGATTTCATTGCTTATCCATTTCAAAGGCAATAGTTTGCATCCATTAACACCAAGCTTCCCATCCATCCCACTCCCTCCCCCTCCCCCTTGGCAATTCCAAGTCTGTTCTCCAGGTCCATGATTATCTTTTCTGTGGAAAGATTCCTTTGTGCCATATATTAGCTTTCAGATATAAGTGATAGCATATGGTATTTGTCTTTCTCCTGACTTACTTCACTCAGTGTGAGATTATCTAGTTCCACCCAACTTCACTCAGTGTGAGATTATCTAGTTCCATCCATGTTTCTGCAAATGGCATTATTTTGTTGTTTTTTATGGTTGAGTAGTAAGTATTCCATTGTGTATATATACCAACTTTTCTTAATCCATTCATCTGTTGATGGACATTTAGGTTGTTTCCATGTCTTGGCTGTTGTGAATAGTACATATGGGTGCATATGTCTTTTTCAAGGAAAGTTTTGTCTGGCTATATGTGCGAGAGTGGGATCCTGGGTCATATGGTAATTCTATAATGTTGTCCATAGTGGTTGTACCAATTTACATTCCCACCAAAAGTGCAGGAAGGTTCCCTTTTCTTCACACCCTCTCCAGCATTTGTTATTTGTGGACTTATTAATGATGGCCATTCTGAGTGGTATGAGGTGGTACATGGCAATAGTTTTGATTTGGATTTTTCCAAAACTCAGTGATGTTGAGCATTTTTTTCGTGTGCTTGTTGGCCATCTGTATATCTTCTTGAAAAAATATCTATTCAAGTCTTTTGCCCATTTTTTAGTTTGGTTGTTGGTTTTTTTTGCTGTTGAGTTGTATAAGTTGTTTGTATATTTTAGAGATTAGGCCCTTGTTAGTTGCATCATTTGAACCTATTTTCTCACATTCTGTAAGCTGCCTTTTTTTAATGGTTTCTTTTGTTATGCAAAAGATTGTCAGCTTGATTAGGTCCCATTGGTTTATTTTTGTTTTTATTTCTATTGCCTTGGGAGACTGACCTAAGAAAACGTTTGTAAGGCTGATGTCAGAGTATGTTTTGCCTATGTTCTCTTCTAGGAGTTTGATGGTAGCTTGTCTTACTTTTAAGTATTAGAGCATTTTCATTTTATCTTTGTGCATGGTGCGAGGATGTGTTCTAGTTTCATTGATTTGCATGAGTCTATCCAGTTTTTCCATCACCACGTGCTGAAAAGCCTGTCTTTTTAGCATTTTATATTCTTGCCTCCTTTTTTGAAGATTAATTGACCAAAGGTGTCTGGGTTTATTTCTGTGTTCTCTATTCTGTCCCATTGGTCTGTATGTCTGTTTTGGTACCACTACCACATTGTTTTGATTACTCTGGCTTTGTAATATTGCCTGAAGTCTGGGAGAGTTAGGCCTCCTGCTTGGTTTTTGTTCTTCAGGATTGCTTTGGCAATCCTGGGTCTTTTGTTGTTCCATATCAATTTTTGGATTGTTTGTTGTAGTTCTGTGAAAAATGTCATGGGTAATTTGATAGACATTGAATCTGTGGATTGCTTTGTGTTGTATGGCCATTTACATGATGATAATTTTTCAAACATAGAAGCATGGAATATATTTCTATTTCTTTGCATCTTTGATTTCCTTGATTAATGTTTTATAGTTCTCAGCATATAAGTCTTTCACTTCCTTGGTCAGGTGTATTCCCAGGTATTTGACTTTTTTGGTGTGCAATTTTAAAAAGGTGTTGTATTTTTGTATTCCTTTTTGAATACTTCATTGTTAGTATACAAAAATGCAACTGATTTCTGAATGTTAACCTTATATTCTGTTATTTGCTAAATTTGTTGATCATTTTGACTAGTTTTTATGTTTTCTAGGGTTTTCTGTATGTAGTATCATGTCATCTGCATACTGTGACAGTTTTACCTCTTCTCTTCCTATTAGAATGACTTTTATTTCTTTTGTTTGTCTGATTGCTGTGGCTAGGACTTCCAATACTATGTTGAATAACAGTGGTGAGAGTGGGCATTCTTGCCTTGTTCCAGATTTTAGTGGGAAGCCTTTCACCTTTACTCCATTGAGTATTTTTTTTTTTTTTTTTTTTGTCTTTTTGCTATTTCTTGGGCGGCTCCGCGGCATGTGGAGGTTCCCATGCTAGGGGTCGAATCGGAGCTGTAGCCACTGGCCTACGCCAGAGCCACAGCAACGCAGGATCCGAGCCACGTCTGCAACCTACACCACAGCTCACGGCAACGCCGGATCATTAACCCACTGAGCAAGGGCAGGGACCGAACCCACAACCTCATGGTTCCTAGTCGGATTTGTTAACCACTGCTCCACGATGGGAACTCCTCCACTGAGTATTATATATTCTGTGGGTTTGTTGTAAATGGCTTTTATTATGTTAAGGTTTGTTCCCTCTATAACCACTTTGGTAAGAGTTTTTATTGTGAATGGATGTTGGACATTGTCGAATGCTTTTTCTGCACCTGTTGAGGTGATTATATATATGGTTTTGATTTTTCTTTTGGTAATGTGGTGTATTATGTTGATTGGTATGCATATGTTGTACCACCATTGTGAACCTGGATGAATCCCACTTGGTCGTGGTGGTCTTTTTGATATGTTGTTGGATTTGGTTGGCTACAATTTTGTAGACAAATTTTTGTGTTTATATTCATCAAATATATTGGCCTATAGTTTTCTTTTTTGGTAGTATCTATGTCTGGTGTTGGTATTAAGGTGATGGTTGGATCACAGTGTATCTTTGGGAGTCTTCCTTCTTCTTCAAACTTTTGAGAAAGTTTAAGGAGGATGGGTATAAGTAACTCTTTTTATGTTTGGTTGAATTCACCTATGAAGCCATTTGGTCCTTTTATTTGTAGGGAGTGTTTTTACTACATATTCAATTTCGTATCTAGTGATTGTTCTGTTCAGATGATCTATTTCTTCTTGATTCAGTTTTGGCAGGCTGTAAGTCTCTAGAAAGTTGTCCGTTTCTTCTAGATTGTCAAATTTGTTGGCATTTATTGTTCATGGTATTCTCTTATATTTTTTTTTGCATTTCTGCAGTATCTGCTGTGATTTCCCCTTTTCCATTACTTGTTTTGTTTATTTGGATTTTTATCTCCTCTTCTTGGTGAGTCTTGACAGAGTTTTGTCAGTTGGGTTTACCTTTACAAAGAACCAGCTGTTTGTTTTATTGATTTTTTCTATTGTTTTTTTGAAGCTTTATTTTATTGATTTCATCTCTGATCTTTATGATTTTCTTCCTTCTGCAGACTCTAGGTTTTGTTTGTTCTTTTTCTTTTTTCTTTTTTATAACTCAATGAATTTTATTACATTTATAGGTTTACAACAATCATTGTAACCAAATTTTACAGCCTGTCCATCCCAAAGCCTCAGTGCATTCCCTCATCCCCCAATCTGTCTCCTTTGGAATCTATAAGTTTTTCAGTCAGTGAGTCTGTATCTGTTCTGCAAAGAAGTTCATTGTGTCCTTTTTTTAGATTCCACATGTAAGTGAAAGCATTTGATGTTGGTGTCTCATTGTATGGCTGACTTCACTTAGCATGATAGTTTCTAGGTCCATCCATGTTGCAACAAATGCTGTTATTTCTTTCCTTTTAATGGCTGAGTAATAGTCCATTGTGTACATGTACCACCTCTTCTTTATCCACGCTTCTATTGACTGACATTTAGATTGTTACCATGTCTTGGCTGTAATTTGGTTTTTTTCTTTTTCTTATTCATTTAGGTGGTGGGTTAAATTGAGATTTTTCCTCTTTTTTGAGAAAGGGCTGTATTGCTATGAATTTCCCTCTAAGCACTGCTTTTGTGTCATCTCATAATATTTGAATGGTTATGTCTTCATTATCATTTGTCTTGAGTTTTTATTTTTAATTTCCTTCTTGATTTCTTCATTGACCCTTTGGTTTTTTAGTAGAATGGGTGTCTTTTCTGTACCTGTTTAGTCTCCATGTAGTTAGTTTTTTCTCATTTATTTTCCTATGGTTGATTTCTAATATCAGGTCATTGTGGTCAGAAAAGATACACGAAATAATTTCTACACTATTAAATTTGTTGAAGTTAGTTTTGTGCCCCAATATGTGATCAGTCCTTGAGAATGTTCCATGTTCACTTGAGAAGAATGTATATTCTTATTTCTTTGTATGTAACGTCCTGAAAATGTCTATTAGGTTTAAATTTTTTACTGTGTCATTTAGGATCTCTGTTGCCTTATTGATTTTCTGTCTATAGAATCTTTCCATTGATGTGAGTGGGGTGTTTAAGTCTCCTACTATTATTGCATACCCATCAATTTCTCCTTTTATACTTGTTGGTATTTGTCATGTGTATCTGGAAGCATCTATATTAGGGGTATATATATATATATATATATATATATATATATATATATATATTGATGATGTAATATCCTCTTCTTCAATGGATCATTTAAGCATTAAATAGTGTCCTTTGTCTTTCTTTATGGCCTTCATTTTAAAGTCTATTTTGTCTGATATGAGTATTGCAACTCCTGCTTTCCTGTCTTGTCCATTGGCATGAAATATCTTTTCCCATCCCCTCACTTTCAATCTGTATGTGTTGTTTGCCCTAATTTTCCCCAAGTTGAGTCTCTTGTAGGCAGCAGATTGTAGTGTTTTGCTTTTTTATCCAATTTGCCACTCTATGTCTTTTTGTTGGAGCATTCAGTCCATTGGCATTTAAGGTAATTATTGATAGATATATATTTAGTGCCGTTTTAAACCTTGTTTTCCAGTTGATTCTTTGTTTCTCCTTCTTTTTTTTTTTTATTTTGGTTGGGTGATTTCCATTTATTTCGTGCTTGAGTACTTTTCTTTTTAGTTTTTGTGAATGTAATGTTTTGTTTTGATTTGTGGTTTGCCTGGTTTTTAAGTATGTTAACCCTTCCTGTATCTGCTGGCTTTAGCCTGACAGTCAAATAGGCTCGAACACATTATTAAAAAAAAAAAAAAAAAAAGCATCTAGATTTTATTACTTTTCTTCCTCACATTCTATGATTTTGAAGTCCTTTTTTAACATTTTCATATTTGTCCTTTGGCTATTCCTTGTGTTTATCATTGCTGTTAGAGTAGTTTTGTTTGTTTGTTTGTTTTGTTTTGTTTTTCTCTACTTTTATATCTGTATGCTGGCTTATTTAAGAGATTGCTTTCCAATTGTGATTTCCTCCATCCTATTTATTTTTACTTTGTTCTTTTATTTGTTCTTTTAGAATGGGTTTAGTATTGCTGTACTCTATTAGCTTTTGTTTGTTGGATAAATTCTTTATTTCCCCTTCCATTTTAAATTATATTCTTGCTGAGTAGAGTATTCTAGGCTTATTTTTTTTTTTTCATTTCAGCACTTTGAATATATTTTGCCGCTCTCTTCTGGCCTGTAGTATTTCTGTAGAGAAATCAGCTAACAGTCTTATGGGGGTTCCCTTATAATTAGTGCTCTTTTTCCTCTTGGTGCCTTTAGAATCCTCTCTTTATTTGTTAACTTTTTCCATTTTTATTATAATAAGTCTTGGTGTGGGCCTATTTGGATTCAACTTGTTTGGAGTCCTCGGTGTTTCCTATTATCTTGATATCTGTTTCTGTTATATTTGGAAAATTTCCAGACATAATTTCTTCAAATATATTTTCAATCCCCTTTTCTTTTTCTTCTCCTTCTGGAATTCCTATTAAGCATAGATTGTCCTGCTTTATATTATCCCATAGATGTCTTATATTGCTTTCATTTTTTTTTCTTTTTTTTCATTTGCATTTCTATCTGCTCTCCTGATTGGGGAATTTCCATTATTCTATCTTCCAAGTCACTAGTTCATTCTTCTACATTATTCATTCTGCTCTTTAGTGACTTTAGCTCTCTTTGCATCTCTGCAAATGAATTTTTTAATGTTTCTATGTTTCTCCTTATATTTTCTAGTTCCTTTCTAAAGCAATCTGCATCACTGTTCATATCTGTTCTTAATTCCTTGATATTCAGGAATTTCACTATCTTTCAGTATTTTCACTATCCTTCAGTATTTTCACTATCTACCTTTTCAACTCAGTGCCTACTGGACTGAAGAGGTCTGTTTCATTGTTTGCTGTTTCAGGTGAATGCTCCTGTTCTTTTAACTGGAGTGGTTCCTGAGCTTCTTCATCTTGCTTATGTTCTTCTTTTTCTGTGAGTTTAGGGAAGCCAACCTGTAGTCTTAGAGGGCTACTTCTACACAAGAGCACTCCTTTGTATTTTATTGGAGGTTACTACTTATTTTTGTTGTAGGAATTTGGATATTCACTGTCTTTTTTGTGTGAGCAGGCTGTTAAACCCAGGGTGCAAAGTGCATTTCCAGGGAGAAGGAGGCAATGTGTAGGGCTAGTAGTCAGGGCCTGTTTGCCAGGCTCTTAATAGCAGCAAGGACTTGCAGGAAGGTGGCACAGACCACTCCTGGTCACAGGGCCCTGGAAAGTGGTAATGAGCCTTAGGCAGATTTACAAGCTGCCCAGAGCATTTGGCAGTGGCTGTGGCAGGGTGTGTGATTTCCCAGGGGACTGAGAGCAACAAAATTTAGTGCCCTATTGCAATGCCCTCCTCCGTTGTGACTGTGGCCACAAGTGGTGCCTGTTCAGGGAACCCTAGTGGTATTGTTTCAAGCCCCCCTCTGGAGTCAGTGATAACTGTGGTGGTTTGCCTCTGCCACCTGTAGACCACAAGAAGCACCCCATCCTACACAGCCTACACAGGGGGTGCTGCACAAGCTTCTCCTCATTGTAGGATCCTAGAAAGTGACAGTGATCAAGTGTGTGGGCACTGCCTGGAGCATTTGCCAATGGCAGTAGGTTGTGTGGTCCCAGGGGATTGAACACTACAACAGGTGGTGCTTGGTTGCAGTGCCCTCCTTTTTTTTGCTGACTCCTGAGGTGACTGTGGCTGCAGGTGGAGCCCACTCACAGGCCAATGGTGGCAGGCCATGCCTCCCTTTGGCTTCTGAGAGGACTGCCCTGGTCCATTGCTGCCACCTATAGATCATACAAGAGGCACCATGTTGCACTTAGGTCCCCACTACCCTCGGCTCACACAAGATGTGCCTGACCACCTATAGATGACACAAGAAGTGCCCACTCTCCTGTAGCCCATGCAAGGTGGCTTCTTACCACCTATAGCCTGTTCCAGAGGCTCCCCACCCTCTGAGAGCCAAGATTCCTCTTGCAGTCTACCCCTCCTCCCCAACAGTGGTACCTTGCTTCACTTGCAGGCCCAGACCTTCTCCTGGGTTCCCTCTGCTGTGGTGTTCCACTCCCCAGCCCATAAAACACTACTTCCCCACCCTTAGCCCTTCAGGCTGTCTCCACACAGCCAACCCTAGTCCTCTCCCTTGAACTTACATCTGGACCCTGAGTCTCAGCACCCAGCCCCTGCCTGAGCATCTCAGGCTGTAGTGTCTGTGGCAGTGGTTCAGATGATCTATGCAGCTCTCATTCTACTTTGCACTCCTCAGTACAGCTGCTCCACTTTTCTCAGCAATTTTGAGGTTTCTCTGTCTTGGCTGATCTCCTGACTTCTCAGTTTTTGTGTTCCTTTTCTCTTTCATAGCTCCCTCTCAGTAATGTTAGTTGCATCCTGATTCTTTCTCTCACTCTCTTTATTCTTTTGTTCTACCCAGTTATGTCAAGAGTTTCTTGCCCTCTTCAGATGTTTAATTTCTTTTGGCAGCATTCACCAGATGTTTCATGTGAATCGTTTTACATGTAAATGTGGTGGGTTTTTTTTATGTTTTTGTGGGAGATGTGAGCACAACGTCTTACTCCTCCACCATCTTGATCCTTCTCCACTGACAATTTTTGATCCAGACTATCTTCTCAAGGATTCCAAATAGTAAAAACTTTGGGAGACAGAGAATCTACCTCTGGGCCAGAAGGGAGATATGTTTGCTAACCAGAATGACAGAAACAATGTCTGTCTTCAGGGTTCAAGTTGAGAGGGATTGCTTTCAGCCCCTTTATAAACTTTCTAATCTTGAGATATCTTTCTTGTATTTAGGCCACTGTATAGGCAGGGGTCACCATGTCCTTGTTGCAATACCTGTGGGAACTAGGGCTTGGAAAGCAAGCACAAATTATGATAGTCTGGTAGCTGCTGGGAATAACAATCCTTTGTCTCTGACTCAGGATTCTCATGTCTTCTACACTCACGAAGCTATGGTAGACTAATTTATAAGTCTGCAAGTAAGATAAAATCAGACCCTTCACAGTTCTTGATACTGTGTGCCTTGACATCAAATCACCTGTCTCTTTCCTGTCTCCACCATTGAATGAGCTCATGGCCCCTCCTCACCTGTTCATCAACTAGCCAGATAGACAGTACTGGGTCAGACTTTTATGGTTCATGACCATTAAACTGAGAGTTTGTCAGAAATGTGGAATCTTGGACTTCACTCCAGACCTAAGAACCCAAATCCTACTTTTTTCAACACTCCCAAGTTATTTATGGGTGCATAATGATTTGAAAAGTGCTGAACAATGGTCCAATAAGAGGAAGAGTACCTGCTTCACTCTGCTATAAAAGCTTAGTGAAGATGACCAACATCACCTGGGGCTGTCAGGATAAGCAAAATAGATATTGGCCTTTTTGACCTTTTAGGAAATGTAGTAATTGGGGACTGGGAGATAAGGAGGGCACTGTGAATATTAGAAATACTAGAAAGTCCTCCAGGGCTCCTGTAAGAGGTGGGGTGGAGGATTCAGACTTGAAGGGCTTCAGAAAACAAGAAGAGGTATTTAAGTTTCTGTGATTCCAGGGTGCCTACCTCATGGAAGGAAGAGGTTGTGGGTTCTTAACCAAAAAAAAAAAAAGAAAGAAAGAAAGAAAAAAATAGTTCCAGGGAAAAGCAGAGCTGAAATTGTCTCTCACTGCTTTAACTGACTCTCTAACATATTTCATTTATGCTTGTGGCCCAACAATGTTACTTTCCTCTCGTATTTTAAATACAAATATTTCAAGAAGTAGGCTATTGTAACCAACTGTTATGTCCCTCAAAGCCTTTAGGGAAGGAAGTTAGGCAAGGAACAAAAAGCCAAACCTTACAAACTAATAGAAATGTGGAGGTGGGCATTGATGTATCAGAGTTTTCCAGAGTCTCTGATCTACCACTCCAGCATCATCTCCACGTCAGAAAGATTGAACAATCTTCCACCTCTACTTCCATGCTGGACAATAGATGTTGGAACTTAAGTGTACCATTAGCCCTGCTAGTCCTGCTACAAAACACAGCAATAAGGCAGAGACCACAGGAACAGCTAAAAAGTCTTAGAAAATAAAAATAAAAATCTTAGAGTCCCTGGAAGTTTCAGGATGAATAGAAAGTTTTTCTTGTAGGAAAATGCAAATGCAAATTGCAATGTCTGCTTAATATACTTTGAGGAATCCTAATGCTGTAAATATGTTATTTACTCCTAGATGTGTACATGCGTGCATAATTGTGTTAATATGCAGGAGGGCACCTTATCTTGTGTCTTAAAAACCCCACCTACATTTTACAGCTTTACAAACGTCAGACCATTAAGCCATATATCTCTTGTGAGTATCTCATTACCTATAAACCATTCATATATGCTACATAAAAGATGAAGGTAAGATGCAGATTCAGCAATTAACCCATACATCTTTATCTATCTGGCTGGTCTTGCTTATTTTTATTAAACAGTTATATTTTCCTGGGAATCTTTTACAAAGTTCTACCTTTTCCTTTTCCTTTAGTTTTTGAAAATTACAAAACTACCACAAGACACCACCTCACACTAGTCAGAGTGGCCATCATTAATAAGTGCACCAATAGCAAACTCTGGAGGGGATGTGGACAAAATGGAATCCTCCTACTCTGTTGGTGTGAATGTAATCTTGCACAACAACTATGGAGAACAATATGGAGGTACCTTAGAAAACTAGATATAGAACTTCCATATGACCCAGCAATCCCACTCTTGGGCACATATCCAGACAAAACTTTCCTTGAAAAAGACACCTGCACCCGCATGTTCATTGCAGCCCTATTCACAATAGCCAGGACATGGAAACAACCCAAATGTCCATCAACAGATGATTGGATAGGGGGATGTGATATTTGTACACAATGGAATACTACTCAGCCATAAAAAGGATGACATAATGCCATTTGCAGCAACATGGATGGAACTAGAGACTCTCATTCTGAGTGAAGTAAGTCAGAAAGAGAAGGACAAATACCATATGATATCAGTTATATCTGGAATTTAATATATGGCACAAAGGAACCTTTCCATAGAAAAGAAAATCAAAGGGCTTGGTGAGCAGACTTTTGGTTTCCAAGGGGGAGGGGACGGAGTGGGATGGTGGGAGCTTGGGGTTAATAGATGCAAACTATTTTCTTTGGAATGAATTAGCAATGAGATACTGCTGCGTAGCACTGGGAACTATGTCTAGTCCCTTATGATGGAGCATGATAATGTGACAAAAAAGAATGTATACATGTATGTGTAACTGGATCAACATGCTGTATAGTAGAAAACTAACAAAATACTGTGAACAAGGTTATAATGGGAAAAAAATAAAAATCATGATATAAATAAAATAAAATAAAATACTCAGAATTCAAAAAAGGATAAACGTATATTACTCAATGAATTTATTACATTTATAGTCAAAAAATGATCATCAGAATCCAATTTTATAGGATTTACATCCCACAACCCAAGCACAAACCCCAACCCCCAAACTGTCTCCTCCAGAGACCAAAAGTTTTTCAATGTCTGTGAGTCAACATCTCTTCTGCAAAGAAGACCAGTCTGACCTTTTTTCAGATTCTACATGTCAGTGAAAGCATTTGATGTGTTGGCGTCTCATTGTATGGCTGACTTCACTTAGCATGATAATTTCTAGGTCCATCCATGTTGCTAAAAATGCCAGTATTGCATTCCTTTTCATGGCTGAGTAATATTCCACTGTATATTTGTACCAACTCTGCTTTATCCACTCCTCTGTTGATGGACATTTAGGTGGTTTCCACATCTTGGCTATTGCAAATAGTGCTGCAATGAACATGTCTTTGCGAGTCATGGTTTTCTCTGGATAGATGCCCAGGAGTGGGATTGCTGGATCCAATGGTAGTTCTATGTTTAGTTTTCTGAGGCATCTCCATACTGTTTTCCACAGTGGTTGCACCAATTTACAATCCCACCAACAGTGTACTAGGGTTCCTTTTTCTCCACACCCTCTCTAGCACTTATTGTTTGTAGACTTTTTGACGATGGCTATTCTGGCTGGTGTAAGGTAGTACTTCATAGTGGTTTTGATTTGCATTTCTCTAATGAGTGATGTTAAACATCTTTTCATGTGTTTTTTGGCCATCTGTATGTCTTCTTTGGAGAACTCTCTGTTTAGATCTTCTGCCCATTTTTAGAAGGGGCTGTCTGGTTTTTTTGGTATGGGACTGCAGAAGGTTTCTGTAAATTTTGGAGATTAATCCCTTGTCAGCTGATTCATTTGCAAAGATTTCTTCCCATTCTGTGCGTTGTCTTTTTGTTTTGTTTAGGATTTCCTTTGCTGTGCAGAAACTTTGAAGTTTGAGTAGGTCCCATTTGTTTATTTTTGTTTTTGTTGACCATACTCTAAGAGGTGGATCTGAGAAGCTGTTGCTGTGGTTTATGTCAGAGAGTGTTTGGCCTATGTTTTCCTCTAAGAGTTTTCTAGTGTCTGGTCTTATATCTAGGTCTTTCATCCATCTGGAGTTTATTTTTGTGTATGGTGTTAGGGAGTGTTCTAATTTCATTCTTTTCCATGGGGCTGTCCAGTTTTCCCAGCACCACTTATTGAACAGGCTGTCTTTTGTCCATTGTATATTCTTGCCTCCTTTGTCATAGATGAGTTGGCTGTATGTGCGTGGGTTTAATTCTGGGCTTTCTATCCTGTATAATAGAAAAGAATAAATTTTGGAAATTAATCTATCAGTCTAAAAGTTTGATTTTTCTCTGGTAAGTGATCCAAGTGATGCCTCTTTTAAAAATAATATAGATAGAGTCCCAAAATTCTAAGAAATTTTGCAGCAATTGCAAGGGCAAAAGGTCTCTAAGTTCCTTGACTTGGTCCAGGCAAAATGCAAGGAAGTGCAGGCTCTTCTCCCTTGTGCTATACCCACTCATCCACATGTAGCTCACTTCACAGGCTCACCTCTCAGGAGAATGCCCTTAATTCTGGGTCTGTCCTTACCTCTATCCCTCCTTGTCAGAACCTTTCATTTCCTTAGCATTCATAAACAAATGTAACCCCTGAAGTGACAAAGGTCTCATTGATCAAACTCTACACAGAAGTCTCTGAACTCTTTTCCAACTAGGTCTGATTTTGAACTTCTATGTTTATCCCTATATGGTCTAATTTAGCAAGAATCCTAAGTCACCCTCCATTTTTGACCTGGTACCTCATCCTCCACCATGCCCCAGATGATGTCTAATCAATCTTGCCTCCTTTCAATGGGAATCCTCTCAGGTCCATTTAGCCAGATTTTTCCCTTATCCTTAATTTTCCTTTTAACCATGTTCTGTACACTGATCCCCACCCTGCTCCCTGTCTATAAATCCCCACGTGTTCATACTGCCTTCTAAATTGAACTCTGCTCTCTCTCCCCCACTGCAAAATTCCATCGCAGTGGTCCCTCTACCTACTACAATAGTCTTTTATATCATGGGTATTTTTTTCTTTGACAGAGGTTAATAATCAATACCTTTGGGATTTGGGAGAGGATTTATTGTTTCAGAATCTGTGCCTGATACATTAATACTCATACATTAGCAATTTTAATACTTATCATTACTCCCAAAAGTAGCAAATGTCTTCTTTATGTTTCAAATGTAAAAAGTGGGACTGAGTAAATCTTAGCACCTAACCAAAGTTGCCTGGTATTCTACAGGACCTCAAAGCCCAAGCTCATTCCACTAAGAATTTCCACCACTCCTTCAGAGAAGTTGCAGTGTCTCTCCTTGGCTCATACAGTGTATAGAATCTTTTATGTGACTACTTCAAGATTACATTCTCCTCAAGAGCAAGACATTAACCTAAAGGAATGGAATTAATGACTCAGATAGGTGAAATTTTGTTTTAACCAAAGGGCCTTGCTACCTCCCCAAGGTATACACACAGAACAACAATATAATCCCTTCCTGTTTTCTTTCTATTCTGGAGGTGATGGGGAAGGTGTGGTACTTTCCTGGTAATGTATAAATGTGCAAGTCTTGACTTAATTTACATTTCTAGGAGGAATCAACTAAACACATTCCTATGAACATGTCTTTGCGAGTCATGGTTTTCTCTGGTTCAGAAGACCCCATTAATGCTTCAGCAGCCTCTTTGCTAGTCCAATGGGAACTCTGACTAGGAAAGGGAAGCATGGTTTGAAAAGAGAGAATGGAGAAAAAGGAGAGACCACAAGAGCAGAGAATAAACAACTCCACTTGCTTCCTTTCTTTCTTGACTATTGTGTAGCACTCCCCCCACCTCTCCAGAGGACCCAATGTAATGTTTGTTCATTTGTCTGCTCTCCTTCCCTAAGAACCTGGGTCTTTGAAAACCCTCTACTCTTAGAGTCAACATTTCCAAAGAAAAAGGACTTAATACCATAACCTCCAGAGCAGATGGTCACTAATCGCCACAAGGAAAAAAACATAGACTGTGACAGATACATCTTAGATCCCCAAATATCATTCATTTTCAAGAACAGCAGGGTCGCTCATTTCCAAATAATGGGGAGTGTGGGACTGGTAGCATAACTGAGGGAGCTGAGCCAAACTGTATACACAGGGGCCTTGACTCCCATCCTGCTGCCCCCAACCCAACAGGAGGAATTCAGGAAGCCACTTAACCTTGCTGCCTTTGTTTTCTCATCTGTGAAACAGAAGGTAATGAAATCCCTCTGCTTCTTTACCGGGTTTTATGTGCATGAACTAATTAATGATTGTATAAAACCTAACACAATGTAATTGAAAAGTTTAATCATCAAGGTAACAGTCCAATAATAGTAAGTCACAAAGGAGTGATAAATAGTGCTTTTAAAATGCAGATACTACTATTTTGATATTTTCTTTCTGGTCTGTATTTTAAAATTGGTAGCATATATAATTTCAGTTTTATTCCTATTTTTATAATATTGTTTAATTCTACAAATATGTTTATTGTTTTAACTGTGATATTTCAACCAAGCAAGAATTATTATAAGTATCAGTAATAACTGGACATTTTAACTAAGAGATTTTTATGCTCAGGGGTCCTAACACTAAACTAGATGACCAGGGATCTTTCCATTCCTTGCAAAGTTGGAGAACTCCCTACTTTTATTTCCATTTTCCAAATTAGATAAAAAGAATCCTTCTCAATCATAATTTCTTAGTTCTTTGATCCCTGTGCTGTTTCAGCAAGTTCATTTTTTTTTTTATTTTCCCTACTTCTAAACCTGTGTACAATCTGTTCCCTCCTCCTAGAATGCCCTCCAGCCTCCTTCACAGAAGTGCTTCTTTCTGGAAAATTTCTACTCCTTTTTCAAAGGTAAATTAAACCATATTTGGTGCTGCTCTCCCTGACACTTCCAAGTCAGGGCTCTTCTGAGTCTAGGATTATCTGTTTAATTCTCTTACACTTACAATGACCATCATTATTGGAATTATCACAGTGATTTGCTCTGGTTTGCTAAATATTGGTTCCCTCACAGGACACTAAGCAGCTTAAGAATGGGAATTGTCTCTTCTAATCTGCTCATCTCTCTTTTCTAGCACAATGAATGGCACAATGTTTAAATGTTCAGTAAATATTCTGGTAGTGATTAATAAAGGACAAATTCCAGCAAGTGCAATGTTGAATGAATTATTTCTTTGAATCATTATATACTTTCTACTTTAGTAACTATGTTATCATATGTGAGTCTGCAAAAAATATGATTTTAAGAAGAGTCCTCACATTTGATACAATTGATAACTACATCATGCTCATATCCTTATGCCTTACAAGAAAAGTCTTCCATGACTTGGTGCCTGCCTACCTTTCTAACCTCAAAATCCATCACTGCCTTCAAAAGGACACTCAAGAATCACACCAGAGTTCCCTCAGTTTCTTCAATCACCGCCATTGTATGGCACCTGTGTACGTGCCATTCTCTGGAATGAACTTCCCACCTTGCTTGATAAACTTAACCTTCATTTCAGTTATCATCTTCTCTTCAGATTTCCCTGACACTTTGTACCCCACCTTGCAGATGGGTGCTTTTATTCTTTCTAATTCTCTGGAGTCTTTACAAACCACTCCCTCACTTACTTACTACTCTGATTATTAGTATGCATTCTTTTCTTCAAGCTAGGGGTTCCTTGCAGCTAAGGACAGTATTTGATTCTGTCTTGAAATAGCACATCTTTCCTCAGGGCCTGACACATAGTTAATGCTCAATAAATAGTCACCCAATGAATGAATGAATTGGTGATTACTCTACTATACAAGCCAATTGGTAGAAAATGAAAATTAGAGACTCCTAATCCTCTACTTTAACTACAAGTCATAAATTTTTCCCTTTTCCAAGTTTATTATTACATATACTAGAATAAACATTGAACTTATTTTTACTAAATTTATTTTAATTTATTTTCCTAGGATAAAATGTATCTGTGCACCATCTTTTGTCCATTACACCCAGACACCCTACACACAGACAATATATGCCCTATGCCCAAACAACCTTGTGTTCCCCTCTTTCTGCACAAGTTTTAGAATCATCTCCAGACTACTTTAAACAGAGTTATTTCTAGCCCACACAACTCCAGCCAATAAAATGAATTTCCCAACCACGCATGAAAATTGTCTATGTCATTTGTGGCTTGGGGAGCTTGGAGGAGAATACCAGTGAATTTGAGTATTCCGGGGTAAACCCAGAACATACTAAAGTTTAAGAATCCTAGAGATTGAAAAGAGATTTATGGCTTGGATAAGAAGTTAAAAACCTGTATGTCAGCATTTTTCTCTAATCTATACAGTTTAAAACAAAGGTATTTTTGCACCAAAACTGACAGACTATTAATGTTTAAAACATTCCATTTATTTTACTAGAGCATTTCATTGTGCAGTTCAGAAATTATTGCTAAATTAAAACTAAATATAAACATTGATGATATAATCTTATTCTAGAATTTTATGCTATATAAAATGGGAGACTGAAAACATTTTTTAACAGGGCATGTAGAAAATATGACATTAATTTTTTTTAAAAAAGCCCTTGCTCAAGGATAAACATAATTTTGAAATTATGCATTAATAATATATTTAAAAATTGATATATTTTAATATATATATTAAAATTTTTGAATCCAGTTAGTCCAGCACCATCATTATTATATCATCATGTAGCATTTAATCAGTGCCACTTATAATAGTTCTTTGGTCTGGATGGTATTTCCCTTGTAATATCAATAGAATAGGATGAGGATCATGGCTTCTCTGAAGGAAGGAGCTGAGGGATACTCCTTGAATAAATCCGCAAGATGATATCAAAACCATACAGAGACTCCAAGCCAGAGCTCCACAGGGAATGTAAAGAGTCAAATCACTTTAATATTAGGTAAACTAAAAAGCTTAGTGTTGTCACTTGGGGAAACATCATTTATTTATGAACACCTCAGAAAATTAAACAATGGGTCTAGTCCTAAATGTATTCTTTTGCCTTGTAGCTTTCTTCATGCACGTGTTTAACAAACAAGGAGTCCTCACTTTCTAAAAAAAACATCAATTCCTCATCTGATAGTAATAACACTTATGCCAAATCCACGGAGACCTGTCTTGATGTGGCTCACAAAAGACATGCCAGTTGTGCTATTGTATGTTTCAGTGGCTGATCCTTGTAGGAAAGAAAGTCCAATAGTTTTACCCCATGCAATGTTTACCTAACATTTCTAGATCAAGAGAATTTTCTTAAAGCTGGAATATAGGACTTTGTAGTGGAGAATGTAACCATTGCTATAGTTATTTTCCTTGGTTTCCAGAGCTTCTTTTGAGAAGAAAGTGACTTTTGAGCAAGATTTAGGAGTAAAACTGTGAGGTTGAGCTCAGCCTGTTTTAGAAGGCCCAAGTTTGCTTTATCCACATTCCCTTTCCACTGAGTTACTTCTTTCTTTCTCACTTCTTTCTTCCTCCTCCCCTCTAACTTCTCAAATAATGTTCCTAGTGGAGATTCACAGACCACTTATACCCAGATTTGTGGGGATTTAAGTCACAGTTACACTTTAATAGGACTGTTAAGCCTTCTTTTAACATCATTGTGTCATGTTTAGACTGCTGCTACAAATATTTCTGAAAGCAGTGAATGAAAAAAAAAAAACAATCTTTTTGGATCAGGAAATCATACTGCTTTTGCAATCATAATTAGGATTCTGACTTTTCTATCTAAGCATAAATGAGTACTATCTAGATAAGGTGGCAATTGTATCAATTCTAGTCACCTCAACCTATTTACTCAGGCTGCTCCTTCTCTCCCACCATCATGTAAAAAAATCTATTCCAACTGTTGCAGATAGGGGATAACCTATGCTTCACTTCACCTTGGTGGGTATATATGCCCTTTAACTCTAATTCTAAATATGCATTTGTTGGGGGTTGTTCATCAGACTGAAATACATGTTTGCTAAAATATTTCAGATGCTTTTCTTTCAAATACTATTTTTACCCTGAAATAGGGATATAAATAAATCTCAGACTTTTATCTTGATTCACTCAACACTTGGTTAATCATAAATGAGTGGTTTAACATGAAGTTCAGTTTACTCTTTTGACTTTGCACTGTAGAAAATCTTATATAGAAGAAGTATGCTTCAACCTTTAGCAAGAATTTCAAAAACCATTTTTAAAAATCTGTGATTTCTATCATAAAATTTTAAACAAAAACCAAGTTGTAAAAATTATGAGATATATTTAATTATGTGGTTCTTGAAACAGGTTATGACTATTATCTTTAATATAACATTCATAAATATTTTTAGATCTTGGAAGTTTCAGTGGAATAAGTCTGTGGCTACCCTAGCTGAGCACTTTTATGAAAAGAATATTGATTTGGATTATGAATTCAATAAATTAAAATTGTATCATATTAGCATTGGAAGGAAGGGGTCCTTGGAGATATTGCTAGTGTATTAAACCTGTAGGAAACACTTTCAATGAAGTAGAAAGAATTCCTAATTAGTTTTATAAACTCTCATACTAAGGGAACAACAATTCTTATATGAGTTCTCTGACATAACTTTTAATTTCCTGGGGGTAACGTTTCAGCTAGTCATTGGCACCAAACCCTTACTTTGCTATCCTTATAGCATAAACTCATTATCATGCCTTCTACATTGTAATAGTGTGGACAACAGATTACAGGAATTAAGTTTACACCATTGCACTCTTTGTCTGTCATTCTTTTATCAACCAGAATTTATTGAACATCTACTATGTGCCAGTCTTTATTTTGGCAACTGCAGTTTATAGCCATGAATCATTTAACCTAAAGCCTCTTCTTGAAGAATTTACCTTTTTTATCAAGTGATTCAGATTATAAGCAAGAAAATATATGAGTGAATGAATAATGAATAAATAAGATATTTTGTAATAATAAAAACATTTTACAATGAGAATAAGATAATATGGAGTGATCAAAACTTCCTGGAGCATTTATAAAAAGAGCCTTCTGAGAACATGGTAGACAACAAACAGCCAACCCTGCAATATTATGGGGGAAGAGCAAAACAGATGTAGAGGTTAACTGGTGCAAAAGCCCTGAGAAAAATATGTGTGAGAACCAGGAAAAGCCCTGGCACTTGTGACTCAGCGTATTCTCTTCTTCCTGTTGTTTCTCTAGCCTATTTCTACTGCACTGCATCTGTTCAGACCCACCACTCACTTGGCTCTGCAGCATTCTCATCAGTCTCATGGTCTCCTTGCTCCATGTATTTTCTTTACTGCCAGTCAAAATATCTCCATATATCAGAATTCTGATTCTGTACCCCATCCTGTGGAGTAACCCAAACTCCTCAAAGTTGGCTTATATAAATTCCATCATCTGACTCTGCCTCCTAATGTTTTCATTCATTTATCTATTCCTATGGACATATCATGAATTTTGCTACCCTAATCTATATGATCACTCTCAGTCATGTGACATGTTGCTTTCTTAATTTTGTCCATATATTCAAATCCTATATGCATTTTAAGACATTCATTTAAGACATTAAGATCTAAGACTAAACAAACAAGGTCTTCCCTTTTTGTTATAGCCTGAAATATCTCACTTTTCAAAGTTTATGGCAATTCCTGTCTGTATAATTCATTCTTCCATTAATCATTACACCTTACAAAATATTTTCTTTAATTACTGAGAAATATTATATATTTTCATCCCATTACCTGTGTGCTCATTTTAGCTCTCCCCAATTAATTGTAAATACAAAACCATATTTTATGTCTCTTCCTTTCTCCTAAACAGCCCAGCATAGAGCCTGGTTCACAATAGGTAATCAGTAACTGCTTAAGATTTGAGCTAACTGAACACAGTGCTCTCTGACTTAATATGCTTAGGCATATGTTTTTTTTCTTTTTTGATAGCACCCATCATATATGGAAGTTCCTGGAGCAGAACTGCAACCTCTGCTACAGCTGCAGCAATGCAAAAGCTGGACCATTAACCCACTGTTCCAGAGAGGGAACTCCTAATGGTCCTGCCTTTAATCTGAGAGTTGCCTTCTCTAAGACACCTATAAAAAATTAATTATTATGATACATCCTTTAATGAAAGGACACATCTTTCCAATTTATAGTCCAAGCCCATTCCCAACAATATTTGCGAAATGTACATTAGTCCTTAGTTCTATTAACTCAGAAAAAGGGAAGCTCAGGGGCCAACACTAAACAGGCAAATTAATGACTCTGAGTGATGAAAGTAATTGCATAAAAATAGATGAGATACTCCAAGGAGAGGTCTCTAGTCAGCAAGAAATAGGAACAGCAAAGAAACAAATCCACTTAAATCTATATCACATAAAATAAAAAATCATCGTATTCATAGAAATCCTAAAATCCAAGCTCACCAACATTAAGAACTACTTGCTGATGCCAATCTTGGGGATCTTTCCACCTAATCATATAATTTTCAATACCTTCTCAATTTTTATGTCAACCCAGATATCTGAAGCCTTAGTTGCTGAAGACTTTAACTTAGCACTCGTCCTCCTTTGGACAATCTCAACTTCTCCCTTCACACTGGGTACACTCAATACCCCTAGTTTTAAGTCAAGAGACAACCAGAACTCTCCAGTACACTTTTATCACAAGGTCACCACAACTCTATTTCTGTTGTTCACTCCTATGCCCATTTCCCTGTTGTTGTCACTGCCTGGTGTCATTCCATTTCTGAAATGTATGATTAAATTTTAATTCTTAAATAACTCTATATCCCGGTAGGAGGAAATTGTTGAATAAATTTCTGTAACTGTGTAATATGAAATATCATGCATTTATTTAAACAGATAAGGTAGAAGTGAATGTACGTATATGGAAGTTCACTAAGACATATTGTTAATTGAAAAAAGTCAATCATAGAAATATCATTTTCTTATTTTATATTTGTTTTTTATTTTACTTATTGATTTTTTATCACATCTGTAGTTGTATAATGATCATAACAACCCAATTTTATAGGATTTCCATCCCATAACCCAAGCACATCCCCCCACCCCACAAACTGTCTCCTCCAGAGACCAAAAGTTTTTCAATGTCTGTGAGTCAACATCTCTTCTGCAAAGAAGTTCAGTCTGACCATTTTTCAGATTCCACATGTCAGTGAAAGCATTTGATGTTGGTGTCTCATTGTATGGCTGACTTCATCTAGCATGATAGTTTCTAAGTCCATCCATGTTGCTAAAAATGCCAGTATTGCATTCCTTTTCATGGCTGAGTAATATTCCACTGTGTATATGTACCAACTCTGCTTTCTCCACTCCTCCTCAACTTTATCATGTGACTTTACTGATCTTCCCCTAAAATTACAGCTAACACCCTTCACTTTGTCTTAGCAAAAGGTATTATATTAACAAATAAAGTGAGATGGGTGTTATATGTGTACATTCCAATGCCTATTAAGATGTCTTGTGTTTTTCAGCTTGCCCTCTTTTGCATCTGGCATTATGAGAAGAATTTGCTTAGGTAATCAATGTACCCCTAACTTGGGTCCAATGATAAATATACAGGGAGGAGGGCCTGAGCCAAAAGTTTAATACAGATCAAGCAAAGACAAGTCCATAACTTGAGGAAGAACTGCTCAGATGAACCCAGCCAAGATCAACAAATCTCCTCCTGATCTGAAGACAGATGAGCTATAATAAATAATTGTTGTTTGAAGATACTGAGTTTGGGAATGGCATAGCAGTAATAGCTAACATACCATTCCACCCCTATGCCTAGAAATGTGTATGGTATAGAGTAAATGCTCCATAGAAAATTAATGGGAACTTCAAACACCCTTTAACGAGTTCATTTAAACCTTGATATCCTTACAGTCCTTATTTTCACTTTGTGTGGGCTTGACATTACAAATCATACAGACCTTAAACATCTACAAAGCACAGAGTTCCTTCAACATTAGCAATTTAAAATCATTCCTGAAGGTCTGTAACTGCAGAAAATAAAAAGAAGAACAGAAGTAAAAACAGTGCCTGACCAGTTCTAAGGTCCACACTGGTCTACTTTTTCCTATGGAGTGCTTCAGTAATGAATCCTTTGTCCTTTTGCTATATTTTCTCATGGCCTCATTGCAATTTTACCAACTTATCACTGAGGAAATGCAGGACAACTCCTTTACTAAGTTTGTAAAAATATTCTTCTCTCTGTTGAAAATAAATCCAAGTGCAATATTCATGACAGAGTCACTTTTTTAAAAATAATAACAGATGCCATTCTTAGCTTGGTTCTCATTGAGAACAGGCTTTTATCCTGACGTTTCTCAATAGGACATTTCCCATTCATCTGAAAGTGCTTATGTAAACAGTTACCTACAGCAGGCAATTAATATAATAGGTCAAGATTTAAGAGCAAATATCCATCACCCAATAGTGCTATCTAAAGAGTCAGCAGTCAACTGACCAGGGTAAAAGCCCTGGAAAACACATTAGCAGGGTAAATTCCCAGTGGAATTTTTCATGCTGGGAAGAAAGCGATTTCCTTTCATTTTGCATCACTATATTTAATAGTGTTTACATATAAGTAAATAAAATAAAATGTGCTTTCTCTAAAAAAAAAAATCAGTGTCCTGAATGTTGAAAAAATACATTGCTTTCAAGCCCTTCCATGAATCTCTCCCTTAAAATAGGTAATGTGGTAAAGAGAGTATTGACTGGGGTGTTAAGATCTTAATGTTTGCCCTAATTGTTGTTAATTGTGTGATTTTATTTTTTTACTTTTTTTTTACTTTTTTTTTTTTCTTTGTCTTTTTGCTATTTCTTTGGGCCACTCCCGTGGCATATGGAGGTTCCCAGGCTAGGGGTCTAATCGGAGCTGTAGCCACTGGCCTAGGCCAGAGCCACAACAATGTGGGTTCCAAGCCACGTCTGCAACCTACACCACAGCTCATGGCAACGCTGGATCACTAACCCACTGAGCAAGGGCAGGGACCAAACCCGCAACCTCATGGTTCCTAGTCGGATTCGTTAACCACTGAGCCATGATGGGAACTCCCACTTTTTATTATTATTATTATTTTTAATAGTTATTTCCCCAATACATTTTTTCTACTGTATAGCATGGTGACCCAGTTACACATACATGTGCACATTCTATTTTCTCACATTATCATGCTCCATCATAAGTGACTAGACATAGTTCCCAGTGCTACACAGCAGGATCTCATTGCTAATCTATTCCAAAGGCAATAGTTTGAATCATTAACCCCAAGCTCCCCAACCACCCCATTCCCTCCCCCTCCCCCTTGGCAACCACAAGTCTATTCTCCAAGTCCAAGATTTTCTTTTCTGTGGAAAGGTTTATTTATGACATATATTAGATTCCAGATATAAGTGATATCACACAGTATTTGTCTTTCTCTTTCTGATTTCACTCAGGATGAGAGTTTCTAGTTCCATCTATGTTGCTGCAAATGGCATTATTGTGTTTTTTTTTTATTGCTGAGTAGTATTCCATTGTGTATATAAACCACATCTTCCCAATCCAATTATCTGTTGATGGACATTTGGGTTGTTTCCATGTCTTGGCTATTGTGAATAGTGCTGCAATGAACATGCGGGTGCATGTGTTTTTTCAAGGAAAGTTTTGTCCAGATATATGCCCAATCATACTGAGTGAAGTAAGTCAGAAAAAGAAAGACAAATACCATATGATGTCACTTATATCTGGAATCTAATATATGGCACAAATGAACCTTTCCACAGAAAAGAAAATCATGGACTTGGAGAATAGACTTGTGGTTTCCAAGGGGAGGGGGAGGGAGTGGGATGGATTGGGAGCTTGGGATTAATAGATACAAACAATTGCCTTTGGAACAGATAAGCAATGAGATCCTGCTGTGTAGCGCTGGGAACTATGTCTAGTCACTTATGATGGAGCATCATAATGTGAGAAAAAAAGAATGTATACATGTATGTGTAACTGGGTCACCATGCTGTACAGTAGAAAAAAAATTATATTGGGGAAATAACAATTAAAAAAATAAAATTAAATAAATAATAAAAAAATAAAAATCACCAAACTGATAGCAAAATGAAAAAGCGATGAATGAAAAGTGAAAAGGCAGATTTCTTTATTTTATTGAACAGTAAATTTAATATCAATTTCTGCCAAAATTCCAAGGACTGTCATTTTACATCATTTTTTTTTTGGTTTAGTTTTTGCTTTTTTATTTTTTTTATTTATTTATTTTTTTTAATTTTCCCACTGTACAGCAAGGGGGTCAGGTTATCCTTACATGTATACATTACAATTACAGTTTTTCCCCCACCCTTTCTTCTGTTGCAACATGAGTATCTAGACATAGTTGTCAATGCTATTCAGCAGGATCTCCTTGTAAATCTATTCTAAGTTGTGTCTGATTTTACATCATTTTTAACGTGTTTGTTAATAAATGCTCAAACTAACATATTCACCTATTTTACTCTGAGTTCAGGGGAACCCTTGTTACATCTCTGTAGACAAGATTAAAATATCTAGACTTGATAGCATAACCAGATGGAGAATACCTGGTTAAACATTGGTATACTCCAACATGTCAATGAATAGGTATGTAGTATAGCAGTAAGACCTGAGTACATATACACACACAAACTTACAATGAGAATATTATCTTTTGGATGCTAAGACCAGAAGTGAGAAGGCTCCAAGGACATATTATATTCAGCTCTAAAACCCTGAACAAACCAAGACAAATTTGTCATCTTATCAGGATGATATATATACACTCTGCTTATACCCTGGTATTTTGGCTCTATTACTAGGGAAATAACCCTGGTTCTAAGGCTAAGAGATAATGGGAAGTTGTGTCAGTTAATAATTAGGACTAGAGATGCAGTTTTTGCCCTGACTATATGAGGCTGAAGCTCAGCCACAAGCATAATTTGTCACTTCCTTTTGTTAAAGGAATTTTGCCAATTGTTAAAGCAGCTGTAGGTTAAGTCAGAGTTGGAATTGGCAAACACAATAATCAGGGTTTTATTTTTGTTTGTTTGGTTTTGGTTTTCCTGTAAAACTAGTCATTAAACAATTACCAACACAAAAGTGGGCAAAATCTCCCATAAAAGCTGCAATCCAGACCAGTGTCAACTACAATAGAGGAAAAGCAAGCACTTCACCTATATTTATTTTCTCAACTTTAGTTTAAGGGGATAATTTTCATGTTCCAGAATTCTAGATTAAGTTAAATTTCATAAAGAATTTGATCCAAGTGGATCTGAGGAAAAAACAAAAAGAGTTAACACGAAGTGTGAAACAGTTACGAACGCAGAGCACCATTTATTTTAGTTGAAAGCACACAATTTATTAACAATGAACAAAAACAGTCATCACTTTTTCTCCAGTTAATAATGCCCTCCACTTCCCTTGTCTCCAAATGCTTTGTGCAGTGAAGTTCAGAAGATTAAAAAAATAAAATCCCTATACAGCTTTTCCATCCAGAGGTCTTCTTAAAAGTTTAACAATCCTTTCTTAGATGAAACTTAACTTCAAAAGCATCAGCTGTGGTCTCTGTTTGTCACTGTATGAAGGAAATTAAAGTGTTACAGAGCTAAGATCTTAGAGCAGGGCTTCTTTTTTTTTCTCCCCCAATACAATTTCTTTTAGGAAACAGGATGGAGGAACAACCCATAAAGAAGTGTTGGGAAGAACAGCTTTTACATTTTGTAAATATGTTATGGATCTCGGCATTCTGGGATGAATTCAAATGTTTTTTCTCTTATCAATCCCAGGGATCTGTCACAAAAATACTGAATTGTGGCTCATTTATTTCTCGTTTTCCTTTTACTTTACTTATGGATTTCAGTGCAGGTTTCCTATGGTAGAAATTTGCATTCTCTGGCATTAGTCAAGGTCAAAGTACAGAGCCTTTGTGTGCATTCTAAACTGTTTCAAATATGTGTTCACTCCCTGATGTGATGCATTTTAAAAAAGATGCTTTTCTCAGAATCAACCCACAGACTCCTGCACTATGTTTGTCTTTTTGTAAAGACTAAAAAGCTACATTTTCCTTTCAAATTCCACATTAATGCTTTCAAAATAGCTTAATCTGGTGCTGTCTGGAGATAAGAAAACTATTAAATGACCTCCCAGAATCTCTCCCTAAGCCTTAGTTTTAGGCACCAGGGGCTTCCCTCTCTTTTCTGTGAGCACCCAACCCCTTGTGACCCAGAACCAACCTGCAGTATCTCTGACAGGAACCCTTTCCCTTTGTCTAACATTTGCCTCCCATCCCCCAGGTGCTTTTGTCTCCTCTCCTGTCTCCAGATCTCAGCTTGCCTTAGTGAAGCTGCTGATAAATAACATGCATAGCATGTGTATGTGAGAGCTATTGAGCATATATTCATCTTAACTATTTAATTAAGGTGGTATAAAATCTATTGAGGGTCAGGATAATGACCATTTTATAAGGTGGAATTCTCTGACTGACAGAAATTGTTAAATTCCTTACAAGTTACTTCTGCAAAGAAAAGTAATTTACTGAGCATCTCTAGATTTCAAGACTTACTGCCTTGTCTATAAAAATTGAGAAAATCATAGTTACAACTTTACAGGTTTGTTGTGAGAATTAGATTATAAAATGTTTATGAAGTGCTTGCTTTTGCATATAGGAAGTCTGCAAAAAAAATGCAAATAATAACTAGTGTTCCATTACCTGTGCTTGGAAAGGCTCAGCTAAACCATAAGAAAGCCCGGTATTAAATTTTAACACAGCTTCCACTAACCTCAACTTCAAACACAAAGAAGCAGCCTGGGGCATGAAAGATGCTCCACCAGGAAGAAGGCCCAGATGCTCAGAGCAAATAGTTATGAAAGAGTTGGAGGTCAAAATGAAAACCTGGCCTCAGGCTCCCAGATTGACCCCTGATTTTCTTAGTTTCTATTCATTTCAGCTTTCACAGCTGTACAACATACTCCAATGTAGCTTAGGGCTAGAGAATATAGCCAAAACATTTGCAGACATATCATACTCCTTGATTCTTAGAACAAAGCACTGATTCAACATATTGATTCAATAAAAGTTTTTTTAAAAAATATATTTTAGATATAATTATCAATTATAGGATACATTGATTTCAGAAAAAAAATAAATGTAGAAAACAAGTATTTTTTGAGAATTAAAGAAATAGTCATATTCTAAATTAGTCAATTATAAACATTTCCATACTTTAAGAGCCATTCTCTCCTTCACTGGTTATTGTAGAACTTAGACTGGTTTCTAAGAAAAAAGCTGTATGTGTTGGTAGGCCAGGCATGATGTCCAAAAAGGTGGGATAAGGCATGGATCAGAAGCTCAGTGAAGGAGGCAAGAAAACAGAAACTGAGAGCCAGGTAAGATGTGTTTCCAAAATCTATGCTCATGTATGGTCAAGTGACAAGGATACTAAGAATGAGATTGTTTTGGTCACTACTAATAAAATAAAATTGATATTTTATGGCAAGACAAGAAAAATTGAAACTTTTTTTTTTTATTTTGCCTCTCTGAGCCTCCTTCCTCTCTTTCGGTGTGTGTTGTTCATCTATATTAATCCCATATCCTTAGGCAATAACCTTCCTTCCTCATCTTTTTTTTTTAATTATTCAATGACTTTTATTACATTTGTAGATGTAGCCAGGATGCCCCATGATACACTACTTGTTTTGTGAGTCTGTACCTGAGCTGTGTAAACTGTCAATAATACAACAGTGATGTATAATCTTTTGTTTCAAAAACTTATAAAACTATTCTTTGACATCTGATAGGTAGAACAATCCCCAGATACTTCTTAAAGACTGTCTCCCAGGTTATAATCTTCAGGTTTGCTCAAATAAATTTTCCATTTCTTTCTTAGATCGACTATTGATTTTTTTTTCATTGACACTACATTTGAGCCAAGAAGAGTATTCCACACATCCTTTCTAGAATCAAAAAGCATGAAATATGGATAATAGTGTCCAACTATCCAGAGAAGCGTGAGGGTGGCAGTGTAATGAGCTGGCTAGTTGAATAGCTGGGCTTGGAGTAAGTAAGTTAGAGAACTAGGAGAATCAAGTATGACTAGTTACTTATGACTAGTTGTTGGTAGTGTGACCAGTTTTATTCCTTGGACTCCTAGGAATTTCAGAATAACAATTTGGGAAGAACTTGTTAGCCAGGTATATAAGACCAACCAAATATCTGTACCAATAGTACGTAGAGCCAAATGGTTTAGGGAGAAGATGACCACTAAGATAGTGGGTATCATATGTATACCTGCCACGGAACAGCTTCTTCAGGAGGATGAGCTTATCTCCCTTACCTTAAAAATGGCCATTCCTTTACCTTGCCTTTATAGTGGAATGTCTACCTAACCTATACACATCTTAATACCTGTCCCTTCCCTGCACACATCACTGCATTAGCTATACTATGAATATTTCTAAATTAAACCTGACTCCTGAAAGCCCTCTTGAAGTCAGGATAAATCTCTGAAGGGATCCAGGCAATCTCTGACCCAGGGGAAAAAGGAAAACTTTTCAGTTTATAGAGTCCTACTGTCCCACTGAGAAGTCTTTCTAAGTCCCTTTTCTTTAAGACATTTTCCTTGCATTATGCAAATGGCACAGAGCAGCATGCGAGTTATTGCGCCTCGTCTCCTCAATAGCCAGAACAGGAGTTCCCGTTGTGGCGCAGTGGTTAACGAATCCGACTGGGAACCATGAGGTTGCGGGTTCGGTCCCTGCCCTTGCTCAGTGGGTTAACGATCTGGCATTGCCGTGAGCTGTGGTGTAGGTTGCAGTCGCGGCTTGGATCCTGCGTTGCTGTGACTCTGGCGTAGGACAGTGGCTGCAGCTCCGATTCGACCCCTAGCCTGGGAACGTCCATATGCCACGGGAACGGCCCAAGAAATAGCAAAAAAAAAAAAAAAAAAAATAGCCAGAACAATATTATAAAAACACAATTATGAAATAAAGGAAGAACAAAACCCGATATTTCTTCTTTAAAATAATTTTCATTTTTTCCATTATAGCTGGTTTGCAGTGTTCTGTCAATTTTTCTACTGTACAGCAAGATGACCCAGTCACACATACATTTACATTATTTTTCTCATGTTATCCTCCACCATGCTCCATCATAAGTGACTAGGTATAGTTCCCTGCGCTATACACCAGGATCTCATTTCTTATCCATTCCAAAGGCAATAGTTTGCATCTATTAACCCCAAATTCCCAGTCCAACTGACTCACTTCCCCTCCCCCTTAGCAACGAGAAATCTGTTCTCCAAGTCCATAATTTTCTTTTCTGTGAAAAGATTCATTAGTGACATATATTTTATTCCAGATATGTGATATCATAGGGTATTTGTCTATCTCTTTCTGACTTATTTCACTTAGTATGAAAGTCTCTCATTTCATCCATATTGCTGTGAATGGCATTATTTTGTCATTTTTTATGGCTGAGTTGTATTCCATTGTGTATATAAACCACATCTTCTTAATCCATTCATCTATAGATAGACATTTAGATTGTTTCCATGTCTTGGCTATTGTGAATACTGCTGTAATGTGGCTATTTCAAGTAAAGATTTGTCTGGATATATGCCCAAGAGTGGGATTGGTGGGTCATATGGCAGTTCTGTATTTAGTTTTCTGAGGTACCTCCATACCGTTTTCTATAGAGGTTGTACCAATTCACATTCCCACCAAAAGTGTAGGAGGGTTCCCTTTTCTCCACACCACATCCAGCATTTGTTATTTGTGGATTATTAATGATGTCCATTATGACAGGTGTGAAGTGGTACCTCATAGTGGCTTTGATTTGCATTTCTCTAATAAGAAGTGATGTTGAGCATTTTTTCATGTGCTTATTATCCATTTGTATATCTTCTTTGTAAAAGTGTCTATTCAAGTCTTTTGCCCATTTTTCCATTGGGTTGTTGGTGTTTGTTTTTTTTGTTTTTTTTTTTTTTTTTGCTGTTGAGTTGTATAGGATGTTTTTGTATTTTAGAGATTAAGCCCTTGTCAGTTGCACTGTTTTAAACTATTTTCTCCCATTCCATAAGTTGTCTTTTTTTTTTTTTAATGGTTTCCTTTGCTGTGCAAAACCTTTCAGTTTGAATAGGTCCTATTGGTTTATTTTTTGCTTTTATTTCTGTGGACTTGGGGGACTGAACTAAGAAAACATTTGTAAGGTTGATGTCAGAATGTTTTGCCTATGTTCTCTTCCAGGAGTTTGATGGTGTCTTGTCTTACACTTAAGTCTTCGGGCCATTTTGAGTTTATTTTTTTTGCATGATGTGAGAGTGTGTTCCAGTTTCATTGATTTGCATGCAACAATCCAGGTTTCCCACTGATATTTGCTGAAAAGTCTGTATTTTTCCCATTTTATGTTCTTGCCTCCTTTGTCAAAGATTAATTGACCACATATGTCTGGGTTTATTTTTGAGTTCTCTATTCTGTTCCATTGGTCTGTATGACTGTTTTGGTACCAGTACTACACTATCTTGATGACTGTGGCTTTGTAATATTGCCTGAAGTCTGGGAGAGTTATGCCTCCTGCTTAGTTTTTATTACTCAGGATATCTTTGGCAATTCTGGGTCTTTTGTGGTTCCATATAAATTTTTGGAATTTGGATTTTTTGTTCTAGTTCTATGAAAAATGTCATGGGTAATTTAATAGTGATTGCACTGAATCAATAAGTTGCTTTGGGTAGTATGGCCATTTTTACAATGTTAATTTTTCCAACCCAGGAGCATGGAATATCTTTCCATTTCCTTGCTTCTTCTTTAATTTCCTTGATTAATGTTTTATAGTTTTCAGCATATAAGTCTTTCACCTCCTTGGTCAGGATTATTCCAAGGTATTTAATATTTTTGGGTGAGATTTTAAAATGTATTGTATTTTTGTATTGTTTTTCTAATATTTCATTGTTATTATACAGAAATGTGACTGATATCTGGATGTTAATCTTCAAAATGCTGAACACACTGATCAGTTTGAGTAGTTTTTGTGTTGGATACTTAGGGTTTTCAATATATATATATCATGTCATATATATATATTACCTTTTTTTACCTTTACAGTGACAATTTTACCTCTTCTTTACCAATTTGAATACCTCTATTTCTTCTGTTTGTCTGAATCCCGTGGTTAGGACTTCCAATACTATGTTGAATAAAAGTGGTGACAGTGTGCATCCTTGTCTTCTTCCAGATTTTATTGGGAAGGTTTCAGTTTTTTTCCACTGAGTATTACATTTGCTGTGGGTTTGTCACAAATGGCTTTTATTATGTTAAGGTGTGTTCCATCTATATCAACTCTGGTAACAGTTTTTATCATGAACTGATGTTGTATATTATCAAATGCTTTTTCTGCAACTATTGAGATGATCATGTGGGTTTTGACTTTTCTTTTGTTAATGTGGTGCATGATGTTGATTGATTTGCATATGTTGAAGCATTCCTGTGAACCTGGGATGAATCCCACTTTGTTGTGGTATCTGATCTTTTTTATGTGTTGTTGGATTCAGTTAGCTAAAATTTTCTTGAGAATTTTTGCATCTATATTCATCAAAGATACTGGCCTATAGTTTTCTTTTTTTGATAGTATCTTCATCTGGTTTTGGTATTAGGGTGATGGTGGCATCACAGCATGTCTTTGGGAGTTTCCCTCCTTCTTCAACATTTTGGAAAATTTTAAGAAGAATGGGTATAGTTTCCTTTTTGTATGTTTGGTAGAATTCACCTGTGAAGCCATCTAGTCCTAGACTTTTGTTTGTAGGGAGTGTTCTTATGACATATTCAATTTCATTTGTAATGATATTTCTGTTCAGTTGATCTCTTGGTTCAGTTTTGGTGGGGTGTAAGTCTCTAGAAAGTTGTCCATTCTTGTCAAATTTGTTAGCATACGATTATTCATAGTATTCTTTTATTTATTTATTTTGTATTTCTGCAGTATCTGTTGTGATTTCTCCTTTTTCATTTCTTATTTTGTTTATTTGGGTTTGACTCTTGGTGAGTCTGGCCAGAAGTTTGTCATTTTTTTTTTTTTTACCTTTTCAAAGAACAATTTCTTGGTTTTACTGATTTTTTCCTATTGTTTTTTGAAGCTCTATCTTATTGATTTATTCTCTGATCTTCATGATTTCCTTCCTTCTGCTGACTTTAGGTTTTGTTTGTTCTTCTCTTTCTAATTCATTTAAGTGGTGGGTTAAGCTGTTGATTTGGAATTTTTCTTCTTTTTTGAGGGAAGCCTATGAATATCCCTCTAAGCACTGCTTTTGTGGCATTCCATAGGTTTTGAATGTAGTGTCTTCATTCTCATTTGTTCTGAGGTATTTTTTAATTTCCTTCTTGATTTCCTCATTGACCCATTGGTTTTTTAGAAGAATGTTGTTTAGTCTTCATGTAGTTAGTTTTTTCTTGTTTCTTTTCCCATAGTGATTTCTAGTTTCATGTCATTATGGTCAGAGAAGATACTTGAAATAATTTCTATACTGTCAAATTTGTTGAGACAAGTTCTGTGCCCCAATATGTGATCAATCCTTGAGAATATGTCATGTGCACTTGAGTAGGATGTATATTCTTATTTTGGGGGGTGTTATGTCCTGCAAATGTCAATTATGTCTAACTTTTCTATTGTGTCATTTAGGGTCTCTGTTGCCTTATTGATTTTCTGAATAGAGAATATGTCAATTGATGTAAGTGCAGTATAAATTCTCCTACCATTATTGTATTCCCATCAATTTCTCTTTTTATGTCTGTTAGTATTGGTTGTATGTATCTGGGTGCTCTGATATAAGGGACATATATATTGATGATTGTAATATCCTCTTCTTGAATGGATCCTCTTCAATAGTGTACTTCTTTGTCTTTCTTTATGGCCTTCATTTGAAAGTCTATTTTGCCTGATATGAGTATTGCAACTCCTGCTTTCCTCTCTTGTCCATTGGTATGAAATATTTTTTTCCATCCCCTACTTTCAATCTACATGTATCATTCACCTTAATGTGAATCTCTTGTAGACAGCCTTTTGCAGGCTTCTGCTTTTTTTAATCAAATTTGCTACTCTATGTCTTTTGATTGGAACATTCAGTCCATTGGCATTTAAGGTAATTATTTATTTTATTTTATTTTATTTTATTGTTATTTTATTTTATTTTATTTTACTTTATTTTATTTTATTTTATTTTATTTTATTTTATTTTATTTTATTTTATTTTATTTTATTATTTTTGTCTATTGAGGGCTGCACTCATGGCATATGGAGGTTCCCAGGTTAGGGGTCTAATTGGAGCTGTTTCTGCCAGCCTATGCCAGCACCACAGCAACACCAGATCTGAGCCGCATCTGTGACATACACCATAGCTCATGGCAAGGCCAGATCCTTAACCCACTGAGTGAGGCCAGGGATCAAATCTGCAACTTCATAGTTCCTAGTCTGATTCATTTCCACTGTGCCATGATGGGAACATCCCTAAGGTAATTATTGATAAATATGTATTTATTTCCATTTTTAACCATGTTTTCCAGTTGATTCTATGTTTCTCCTTTCTTCCTTTTTTTTTTTTTGATTAGATGATTTCCACTTATTTTATGCTTGTGTACTTATCTTTTTATTTTTTTGTGAATGTATAGTTTGGTTTTGATTTGTCGTTGCCCTGTTTTTTTTAAGTATGTTAACACCTTCCTATATCTCCTTGCTTTAGCCTGATAGTCATATAGGCTCAAACACACACACATACAAAAGTCTAGATTATCTTACTTTCTTTCCCCACATTCTATGATTTTGAAGTCCTTTTTTAACATCTTCATGTTTGTCCTTTTGCTGTTCCTTATGTTTATCATCATTTTACAGCATTTTCCCCCTGTTAGTTGTCTGCTAGCTTTTTTAAGTGATTGACTTCTAATTGTGCTTTCCTCCATCCTATTTCTTTTTACTTTTTCATATAAAGAAGACCTTTCAGTATTTCTTTTAGAATTGGGTCTAGTACTGCCGAATTACTTTAGCTTTTGTTTGCTGTAGAAATACTTTATTTCTCCTTCTATTGTAAATGATATAATTTCTGGGTAGAATAATCTAGGCTGCATTTTTTTTCCTTCTAGAACTTTGACTATTTCTTGCCACTCTTTTCTGGCCAATACTGTTTTTGTAGAGAAATCAGCTTATAGCCTTATGGGTGTTCCCTTAAATTATAATGATTTGTGTTTCTGTTGCGGCCTTTACAATCTTCTTTTTATCTTTAGCTTTTGCCATTTTTATTATAATATGTCTTGGTGTTGGACTGTTTGGGTTCAACTTGTTTGGACCCTCTGGCTTCCTGTATTTTAATATCTGTTTCCTTTAGATTTGGAATGTTTTCAGACATACTTTCTTCAAATATATTTTCAATCCCCTTTTCTTTATCTTCGCCTTCTGGAATTCTTATTATTCACAGATTGGCCTGCTTTATATTATTGCATAGATTTCTTTTATTACTTACATGATTTTTTCATTTGGTTTTCTGTCTGCTGTCCTGATTGGGTGATTTCCATTATTTTATCTTCCAAGTTACTAGTTTGTTCCTCGGCATTATTCTTTCTTCTATTTAGTGACTTTAGGTCAGTTTGTGGAGATGAATTTTCTAATATTTCTTGGTTCCTCCTTATATTTTCTATTTCCTTTCTAAAGTAATTTGCATTACTGTTTATATCCACCCTTAATTCCTTGATATTTGGCCTTAATTCCTTCAGTATTTTCACTATCTTCCTTTCGAACTCAGTGTCTATCAGTTTGCAGAGATCTGTTTCATTGTTTTCTGCTTTTGGTGAATTCTTCTATTCTTTTAACTGGAAATGGTTCCTGAGCTTCTTCATCTTGCTTATGTTTTTCTTTTTCTGTGAGTTTAGGAAGCCAAACTGTAGTCTTGGAGGGCTTTTTCTGTGTAAGAGCACCCTTTGTATTTTGTGGGGGGTTACTATTTATTTTTGGCATGGGAATTTGGATATTTGCTCTCTCTTTCTTTGGTGTGAGCAGGCTGTTATCCCCAGGGTGCTGAGTGTGTTTCCAGGGAGAAGAAGGCAACGAGTAGGGCTTGTAGTCAGTGCCTGGTTGCTGGGCTCTTGACAGCAGCAAGGACCTTCAATCTGGTGGTGCAGGTTTCTCCTATTTGAAAGTTCTTGGGAAGTGATAATGAGCCTTAGGAAGATTTTTGAGGTTCTCAGAGAATTTGGCAGTGGCAGCAATAGAGTGTGTGTGTGTGTGTGTGTGTGTGTGTGTGTGTGTGTGTTCCCAAGGGAATGAGAGCAAAAACAAGTGGTGTTCCCCCACAGTGCCTTTCTCTGTGGTAACCTCTGAGGTGATTGTGCCTGCAAGTGGTGCCCGTTCATTGACCCCTAGTGGTGACAGGACATACCCCCTCTGGTGTCAGAGATAAATGTGAAGGTGTACCCTATTCCACTTAGCCCATGCAGGAGGTATGCACAGAATGTTCCTAGTTGTAAGGTCCTGGGAAGTGACAGTAATCAAGCATCTGTGTGCTGTCTAGAGCATTTGGCAGTGGCAGCATTAGGGTAGGTGTGTTCCCAGGGGAGAGAGAGCAACAAAGGTTGGTGCTTGGTTGCTGTGCCCTCTATTTTGTCAACCTCTGAGGTAACCAGGGCTGCAGGTGGAGCCCGTTCACAGACCCCTAGTGGTGGCAGGCCGCACCTCCTCTGGTTCCTGAGATGACTGCTGTGGTTTGTCCCCACTGCCTATAGATCATGTAAGAGGCACCACATTGCACTTAGCTTCCCACTGCCCTTAGCCTACACAAGAAGTGCCTGGCCACCCATAGCACACACATGAAGCTTTTGTTCTCCCATAACTCGAGAAAGTGGCCTCTTGCCACCCATAGCCTCTTCCAGAATTTCCCTGCTTTCAAAGTGCTCTCATGTGTGCAGGGAGATTCCTATGGTGGTCTACCCCTCCTCTCACCTTCCCCAACAATTGTACCTTGCTTCTCCTGTGGTCCCAGACCTTCTCCTGGGTTCACTTTGCTGTGACATTCTGCTCCCCAGCCCATAGCACAACACTCTCCAGCCCATGGAACACTGCTTCTTAGCCCCTCAGGCTGTCTCCACACAGCCAATCCTAGTCTCCTCCCAGGAATTAAATTCTGGAGCCTGAGTCTCAGGGCTCAGCCCCCACCTGATTGTCTCAGGCTGTGGTGTCCATGGAGATGGTGTAGTTGATATTTGAGGCTTACTCTGCTTTGCCATCCTCAGTCCAGCTGCTGCACTTTTTTTGGTGACTTTGATGTTCCTCTGTCTTGACTGATCTCCCCATCAGTTAGGTGGCTTCCCAGGGTGTGAGTTCCTTTTCTCTTTCACAAATACCTCTCAGGAATGGTAGTCCCATCCTGATTCCTTTTTTCTCTATCTCTCTCTCTTTTTTCTTTTGATCTACACAGTTATGTTGAGGGTTTCCTGCTCTTTTTGGAGGTTTAAGATCTTCTGTCAGTGTTCCATAGATGTTCTGTGCTAATCATTCTACATGTAGATGTGTTTCTTTGATGTGTTTGTGGAATAAGATGAGCACCACATCTTACTCATTCCCTTAAAACTAATATCAACTAATATAAATATTATTAACATTAAAATTTGTTCAGAGTATAATATTTAATAATTATAAATATAATAAATCTAAAACAAATACTTAAAAAATAAAAATAAAATTATGCTCTTATAATGGTATTTCTTATGACCATGCCTGAGAAAAACAGTATATGAAAATACAGTAGAGTTATGTGTGGAATATTCTTGGAACACAGAGGAAGAGGATAAATTCAACTCAGGCAGAGAATCAAGGAAGGATGTACAAGGTGTGTATGCTTGACGCCTTGTCTTAAAAAGTGACAAGAAATTATCTGTGGTGGGGAGAGAGGCAAGATGGCAGAAGAGTAGGGGGACGCACTTGCCGTCTCCCACAAACACAACAAAAAAACACTTCTACATGTAAAATGACTTGCACAGAACAGCAATTGAATGCTGACAGAAGAACTCAAACCTCCAAAAATGGCAAGAATCTTTTGACATAACCAGGTAAAACAACAGAAAAGAGGAGAGAGAGAAGGGGAATCAGGGCTGGACTAGCACTCCCAAGAGGAAAGTGAAGGAGAAAGGGAACCCACACCTTGGAAAGTGACCTAACCAACAGAAAGAGCAGCTGAGTCAGATGGACCTCCAATATACCGAGAAAAGCACAGCAGCAGGTCTGAGAACTGAAAAGCAGAGTGAGAGCTGCACAGATAATCTGAACCACTGGCACAGACACCAAAGACTGAGACACTCGGGTGAGGGCTGGGCACCGAGACCTAGGCTCCAGAGGTTGGTCCCTGGGAGAGACCTGGGGTTTATGGTGTGGAGACAGCCTAAGGGACTAGGAAGTGGTGCATCACAAGTGGAGGGAGCAATACACTAAGGGCTGGGGTGTGGAAAGCCACAACAGAGGGAACCCGGGAGAAGGTCTGGACCCACATGAGAGACAGGGCACCATTGTTGAGGAGGGGAGGGGAGGGGTGTGCCACCATAGAATACTCCTTTCATCCCAGTGTGCATGCTTGCCTGCCACCTGGCAGAGAGCAGAACTTTCCCAGCACATCCCCCCTCCTCCACCCTGCATGTGCCTGGCCAGAAACCGCTGCCATCTGTGGCTAACTGACCCCACCGCACATGGGAAGGCAATGACCACCACAGCATTCCCTGGCCAGGCCTGCCCACCCGTGGGAAGTGTCTCACTGCCCTGGTGTGCCTTTGCAAACCCCTCTCCACATCAGGAAGTGCACCATCACTGCAGCAAGAAACTGTCAGCTCTGCCCACCCTCGGGAAGTGCCCCAATGCTGTGAAGGAAGTGGCCAGCACCGTCTGCCCTTGGGATGCCACCTGTTCTGCAGAGCACCAGGGCAAGCCCTGCCCTGCCACAGGGAATGCATCTCCATCATGGCGCACACCAGCCAGCCCTGCCTGCCCACAGGAAGCATGCCGCTGCCGTGGAGTGACCAGGCAGACCCCACCTGCCCTGGGGAAGTGCTCTGCTGCCACAGCATGTCCCAGAAAGCCCCAGCCAGCTGTAGGCAATGCACACCTGCCAGCCCTGCCACCCTCGGGAAGTGAACCTCTGCTGCAGAGTGACTGGCTAGGACTCCTCACCTTTGGGAAGTGCCTTACTGCTAGCTGCATTCCCTAGCAAGCACTGCCTGCCCTCAGGAAGTGACTCACTGCCAAGGAGTGAGCTAGCCAGCCCCACCCAACCTCGGGAAGCACCCCACTGTCACAGTGCACCCCAGGCTGTGCCAAACTACAGCTCAGCTTCCCCAAATTCACAGAAAAAGAAAAACACAAGCAAGATGAAGAAGCTCAGAGACCATTCCCAGTTAAAGCAACAGGAGAATTCACCCAAAGCAGTCAACAATGAGACAGACCTCTGCAGCCTGACAGACTTGGAGTTCAAAAGGGAGATAGTGAAAATACTGAAGGAATTAAGAGAGGATATGAACAGTAATGCAGACTCCCTCAGAAAGGAACTGGAAAATATAAGGACGAGCCAAGAAAAACTAGAAAATTCATTCACAAGATACAAACTGAGCTAAGGGCAGTAAAAACCAGAATGAATAATGCAGAGGAATGAATCAGTGATGTGGAAGATAGAATAACGGAAATCACACAAACAGGACATCAGACAGAAAACCAAACGAAAAAAAACATGAAAGGAATATGAAACTTATGGGATAATATAAAATGGGTCGATTTATGCGCAATAGGAATTCCAGAAGGAGAAAAAAAAGAAAAGGGGATTGAAAATATATTTGAAGAAATTATCACTTTTGTATGATATTTTGGAAATGTTCCAAATAAAGGATACTGATTTCAAGATACAGGAAGCACAGAATGCCCCAAACAAGTCGAACCCAAACAGGCCCACAGCAAGACATACTATAATAAAAATGGCAAAATTAATGATAAAGAGAGAAATCTAAAGGCAGCAAGAGAAAAGCAAAGTGTCAATTATAAGGGAGCCCCTGTAAGGCTATCAGCTGATTTCTCTACAGAAACTCTACAGGCCAGGAGGAGATGGCAAGAGATATATAAAGTGCTGAAAGGAAAAAAATCTGCAATCTAGAATACTCTATCCAGAAAGAATATTATTTAAAATCAAAGGGGAAATAAGAATTTCTCCAACAAACAAAAGCTAAAAAAGAGTACAGCAATATGAAACCCATTCTAAAAGAAATACTGAAAGGGCTTCTCTAAATAAAAGAACAAAGTAAAAAGAAATACGATGGAGGAAATCATGTGAATTTGTATGGTTATGATTATTATACTACTACAGATATGATAAATTCATTTGAGTTAAAAAAGTAAAAAAAAATAAAAGAAATACTGAAAAGGCTTCTATAAATTAAAAAGAAAACAAGAAGAACTAGGATGGAGGAAACCATAATCAGAGAGCTGTCACTTAAATAAGCCAGCATAGAGATCTAATCATGAAGATGTTTAAAATAAAAAAAAAAAAAGACATCAAAATCATACCATGTGGACAAGGGAAGTAAGGAAATAAATAGATTCTTTTTTCTTTTTTCTTTTTTTAATTTATTATTGTAATGAAGTGTTTGAGCCTACATTATTATCAGGCTAAAGCACACAGTTATAGGAAGGGATTAACATACTTAAAAATCAGGGCAAGCACAAATCAAAACCAACTATTACATTCACAAAAAATGAAAAGTATTCAAGCATAAAATAAATGGGGACCATCCAACCAAAAAAGAAAGGAAGAATGGAAAATCAGAATCAACTGGAAAATGAGGTTTAAAATGGCAATAAATAAACATCTATCAATTACCACCTTAAACATCAGTGGACTGAATGCTCCAATCAAAAGACACACAGTGGCTGATTGGATAAAAAAGCAAAAACCTTCAATCTGCTGCCTACAAGAAACTCAACTTAGGACAAAGGACACATATAGATTGAAAGTGAGAGGATAGAAAAAGCTATTTCATGCCAATGGACAAGACAGGAAAGCATGAGTTGCAATACTCATATCAGGCAAAATAGACTTTAAAACAAAGGCCATAAAGAAAGACAAAGAAGGACACTATTTAATGGTTAAAGGATCCAGTCAAGAAGAGGATATCACAATCATCAACATATATGCTGCAAATACAGATATCTCCAACAAACATTAACAGACATAAAATGAGAAATTGATGGGAAAGCAATCACAGTAGGAGACTTTAACACCCCACTCACACCAAAGGACAGATCCTCTAGACAGAAAATCAATACGGCAACAGAGATCCTAAAGGACACAATAGAAGAGTTAGACTTAATTGACATTTTCGGGACATTACATCCAAAAAAAAAAAAAATCAGAATAAACATTCGTCTCAAGTACGCATGGAACATTCTCAATAATTGATCACATATCGGACCACAAAGCTAACCTCAACAAATTTAAGAGTACAGAAATTATCTCAAGTATCTCCTCTGACCACAATGCCTCAAGTATCTAGAAATCAACCACAGGGTAATAAATGAGAAAAAAACACACTACATGGAAACTAAACAACATTCTACTAAAAAAACAATGGGTCAATGAGGAAATCAAGAAGGAAATTAAAAAATGCCCTGAGACAAATGATAATGAAGACACAACCACTCAAAATATATGGGATGACACAAAAGCAGTGCTGAGAGGGAAGCTGACAGCAATACACGTCTTTCACAAAAAAGAAGAAATATCTCAAATTGACAACTTAACCCATCACCTAAATGAATTAGAAAAAGAACAAACAAAACCTAAATTAAGCAGAGGGAAGGAAATCATAAATAGCAAAGAGGAAATCAATAAAATAGAGATGCAAAAAAACAGTAGAAGAAAATCAATAAAACCGAGACCTAGTTCTTTGAAACTAAACAAAATTGACAAACCTCTGGCTAGACTCACCAAGAAGAGGAGAGAAAAAACCCAAATGAAATAAGAAATGGAAAAGGAGAAGTCACAACAGATACTGCAGAAATACAAAAAAAAAAATACAAGAATACTATGAACAATTATATACCAATAATTCTGACAATCTAGAATAGATGGACAACTTTCTAGAGTCTTACAGCCTGCCAAAACTGAATCAAGAAGATATAGATCAACTGAACAGACCGATCACCAGAAATGAATATGTCATAAAAACATATCCTACAAATTAAAGTCTAGGACCAGATGGATTCACAGGAAAATTCTATCAAACATACAAAGGAACTGATGCCCATCCTCCTTAAACTTTTTCAAAAGGTTGAAGAAGAAGGATCACTCCCAAAGGTATTCTAAAATGCTACCAGCACCCTATTCCAAAATCAGACAAGATACTATCAAAAAAGAAAACTATAGGCCAATATCTTTGATGAATATAGATGCAAAAATTCTCAAGAAAATTTTAGCTAACTAAATCCAACAATATATCAAAAAGATCATACACCATTACCAGGTGTACAAGGATGGTTCAACATACGCAAATCAATCAACATCATACACCACATTAACAAAAAAAAAGTCAAAAACCACATGATCATCTCAATAGACACAGAGAAAGCATTTGACAAATTCCAACATCCTTTTACGATAAAAACTCTCACCAAAGTGGGTATAGAGAGAACATTCCTTAACATAATCAAAGCAACTTATGGCAAGCCCACAGCAAATATAATTCTCAATGCAGAAAAATTGAAAGACTTCCCACTAAAATCTAGAACAAGACAAGGCTGCCCACTCTCACCACTGCTAGTCAACATAGTATTGGAAATCCTAGCCACATCAATCAGACAAACAAAAGAAATAAAAAGCATCTAAATAGGAAGAGAAGAGATAAAACTGTCACTGTATGCAGATGACATGATACTATATACAGAAAACCCCAAGGACTCAACACAAAAACTAATGGAGCTGATCAACAAATTCAGCAAATTAGCAGGATATAAGATTAATATTCAGGAATCACATTTCTGTATACTAACAATGAAACCTTAGAAAAGGAATACAAAAACACAATACCTTTTAAAATGACACCCCAAAAAATCAAATAACTTGGAATACACCTGACCAAGGAGGTGAAAGACTTATATGCTGAGAAGTATGGAATGTTAATCAAGGAAATTAAAGAACATGTAAAGAAATGGAAAGATATTCCATGCTCCTGCATTGGAAAAATTAATATTGTAAAAATGGCTAAACTACCCAAAGCGATCTACAGATTCAATGCAATTCCTACCAAATTACCCATGACATTTTTCATAGAACTAGAACAAACAATCCAAAAATTTATATGGAACCACAAAAGACCCAGAATTGTCAAAGCAATCCTGAGGAACAAAAACCAAGCAAGAGGCATAACTCTCCCAGACTTCATTCAATATTACAAAGTCACAGTCATCAAGACAGAGTGGTACTCGTACCAAAACAAACATAAAGACCAATGGAACAGAGTAGGGGATGCAGAAATAAACCCAGACATGTATGGTCAATTAATCTTTGACAAAGGAGGAAAGAACATAAAATGGGAAAAATTCAGTCTTTTCAGTATGTATTGCTGGGAAACCTGGACAGCTGCATGTTAATCAATGAAACTGGAACACACCCACACACCATGCACAAAAATAAACTCAAAATGGCTAAAAGACTTAAAGATAAGACAAGACACCATCAAACACCTGGAAGAGAACATGGGCAAAACATTCTCTGACATCAACCTTATGAATGCTTTCTCAAGTCAGTCTCACAAAGCAACAGAAATAAAAGCAAAAATAAACACATAGGACCTATTCAAACTGACAAGCTTCTGCACAGCAAAGGAAACTACAAAGAAAACAAAAAGACAACTTACAGAATGGGAGAAAATAGTCTCAAATGATGCAACTGACAAGGGCTTAATCTCTAAAATATACAAAAAACATATACAACTCAACAGCAAAAAAACCAACAACCCAATGGAAAAATGGGCAAATGACCTGAATATACATTTCTCCAAAGAAGATATACAGATGGCCAACAAGCACATGAAAAAATGCTCAACATCCCTGATTATAAGAGAAATGCAAATCAAAACTACCATGAGATACCACCTCACACCAGTCAGAATGGCCATCATTAATAAGTCCGCAAGTAACAAGTGCTGGAGGGGATATAGAGAAAAGGGAACCCTCCTGCACTCTTGGTGGGAATGTAAGCTGGTACAACCACTATGGAAAACAGTATGGTGGTACCTTAGAAAAGTATACCTAGAAATACCATATGACCCAGCAATCCCACACTTGGGCATATATACAGACAAAACTTTCCTTAAAAAAGACACATGAATCCACATGTTCATTGCAGCTCTATTCACAATAGCTAAGACATGGAAACAACCCAAATGCCCATTGACAGATGATTGGATTAGGAAGAAGTGGTATACATACACAATGGCATACTACTCAGCCATAAAAAAGATGAAACAATGCCATTTGCAGCAACATGGATGGAACTGGAGACTCTCATACTGGGTGAAGTCAGAAAGAGAAAGACAACTACATATGATATCACTCATATCTGGTATCTTATATATGGCACAAGTGAACCTTTCCACAGAAAAGAAAATCATGGACTTGGAGAATAGACTTGTGGTTGCCAAGGCAGAGGGGGCAGGGAGTGGGGTGGTTTGGGAGCTTGGGGTTAATAGATACAAACTATTGTCTTTGGAATGGCTTAGCAATGGGATCCTGTTGTGTAGCACTGGGACCTATGTCTAGTCACTTATGATGGAGCCTGATAATGTGAGAAAATAGAATGTATACATGTATGTGTAACTAGGTCACCATGCTGTGCAGTGGAAAAAAAATGTGTTGGAGAAACAACAATAAAAAATATATCTATGGCATGATTCTAGGTAGAAGAAACAACACAAAAAAAGTCAAGAAAACATGTAGACTTATGTGCTTGTGTTTGTGTGTAACAGGGGATGCCCATGTGCTTTTGTGTGCATAGGAATTCCAATATCTAGCTTCCCTCTGTGGAAAGTGCAGTTATGTAAATTGTCTAGTATAAATGAGTATAAATTCCACATGTTCTCTGTACCTGGGATCTTGCATTTTAAGCCTAAATTCCAGCAATATAAAGTCTTTGTTCCCCGATAAAGGAATTTCAGATACCTATATTAGATGGATATCATATGTTTAGTGGGGAGAGTTTTAATAGCCCTTAGAGAATTGTCTCCTATACAAGGCCCGGCTTTTGACTGAGGCAATAATGCCAGTTTCCAAGGTGGCACACAGCTAGGAGATTGCTTCCTGTTGCAGAGAGAGCATCCTGTACTAGCTGACCATGTGGTTTTCCTCTGTCCTGGCCAGGCTCCAGGCTATTTACTTCTGTGAGACTTACCACTCATGACATAATTGGGTCATGCCTCACCACAGCATAATACCTCTGGGGACCAAGCCAATTTCCTTCCCTCTCCCACCCATTCACTGCTCAGGGGGTCTATTAATGGTACAGTAAATGACAAGGAGTGCAGCCAAGCAACAATGAGGGGAGGGGCACCATGTTTCCCTGAATTCCAGCCTCCCAATGTCCATGGTCTTCAGACCCAAAGGATAATAAATTTAGACAATGTTTTTTCTTTTTTCATAAAATAGTATCACCTTCCAAGTTGTAGTGCAAAGAGTGAGTTACAACTTGGTATTAGTAGTGATACAGGACAGAATGTGGTTCTAGGCATGTGATATCTGAGTTCTTGCCCAGAAGGGATAAAGATCAACTGTCACTTGGAGAATCCACTAATCTCTGCCCTTGTGCTTCCTCATCAGGCAAATACAGATTCTTATTCTTCTTACTCTGCAATGAATGCTCAGCTGTCAGGAGATAAAAACATTTTCAAAAATTTTAAAACACAAATAACATTGAATTAATCCAGGAAGTTGTTTATCCAGAATGTTAGTCAACACCACTAAGAGCAAGAAGTCCTATTTTCTAAGGCAAGCAGGTCAATTGCAGTTGCCACACTTTTCCATCCATGCAAAAATAGCTACCTAATTTAGAAGGAAGTCTAGGATCAGAGAAGTTCACTTCACTGAGCACTAAATGAGAGCCTATCATGCACAATGTGCTGTTCTACATGTTTTAATTTTAGTGGTCTGTCCAAGGTGAGAGAGCTGGTTAGTATAGGGCTACATGAGCTTCATTACTCCCAGCTGTGTTATCCATTATCTTATTCCATCGCACGTTCTGGAGCCATTTTCAACTGGACAATTTATGCGCTTTAGGTTTACAATGGTTTCATCTGAAGCTTTACATAGAATACTTATATTTTTCCAGAAATATTTAATTGAGCTTTTCTTACTTAGGGAGGGAATAAAACACTAGTGACACCAGGACTTTGACAAAGAGAAAAAACAATATTTTGGAAATAAGACTGGATTCCTAAGTAAAAGCAGCAAGAGCAAAGACAGCATGAGGTGCCAACACAATCAACACATAAATAATTCTATCATTATTGGCAGGCCTAAATTCACTGGCTGTCATCCTTAAAGAAAAGGAAATCAGACCAGTAATGTGAACCAAATGATCATCTGCCACTCTGGTCTTAATTACTGCTGTCCATTGCTGGATATTCTCCCTAAGCTGTATCTACTCAGCTGTGGCCCTAGCCACATGGAAATAAAAGAATGGAAAAGAAATCTGGCTCTTGTCACAGAGTAAGTCATGCTGATTTATCAACCTGAAATATATTTTACTCTGCATAAAAATGGAGTCTTGCAAACTGACTGGGATTAATTTGTTCCAGTTCTAATTCCTTCTGGTGGTCTCATTTAAAAAGGCTATTCATCACCATGACCTCTTTTGATAATAGCCTTACTGTAATATTTAATTTTACATTAATTCTTTTGTAACTTAGCCCATGTTCACTTGCAGAATAATAATTAAGGAAATAACCCTGCCCTCCTACCCTCATCCTCATGAACATTCTTCTGTATGCCCAAATAATTGAAGACAGTCTATTATTTTATTTGTTAAAATGTAGTTTTTTCTGAATTACTGTTTTTGAGTAGGTTGGAGCAAGGAAAATGTGACAATTACATAGAATCTTTATGTGGACTGGAGGTAGGACATAAAATACGCCTCAGTGGCAAAAATCCAGGTCAATTGGCACATATTGGCACAGATCTCTATCTGTGCTAGGGTCTGGCAGGTTCACTCATTTGCTCCTTAACCAGAACATGCCTCGTCCTGAGGAACATTATGAATTCTAATAAATTTATCCCAACTCATTACAGTGTAACATACAGCAAGTTATATGTACCCTCTGAAGGGTACACTGAGGGGACAGAGGCAGACACACAGGAAACAGGTGTGTGTGTTGTATGTGTGTGTATGCATGTGTGTGTACATGTTTACACATAGTTGAGTTCTATGGACAAAGAAACCAGAAAGTGCTGTATCTGGCAAAAACTGAGAATATAAGCTCAAAACTGTACTTCTGGGAAAGAATATAGAATGAGATTTTTTTTTCTTTCTCCCATTTCTGCTAAATAGATCTCAGTGGCGATTGACCATTGACACCTAAAGGCTACCTAAAGTGCAAATGAGCTAAAGTGTCAGGGGTGCTATGAGCAGGCAGCTGCTAATAAGATGATCTCAACATTTGTTTTAGATAGAAATGTTGTGCAATATTGGTCTGCAATGTGTTATTTTCCCTCTTCCTTTAGGTAATACACACATGATTGATAATGGAATTACTTATTTCAGAATTTATACTTATATTAAAGATGATCTGATCCAACTTTAGATGTGATAAAACTGCTGATAAAAATAAGCAGCTTGCTTACAAGTTTCAGGTGGAAAGGTGGGTAGTGACAGGGACTAGGGCCCACATATCTTTATTTCTGTTCCACTTCTCTCTCCAGCTTTCATGTCCCCAGTATGCTACTTCAAACATCTCTCACTATGAGTGGTAATTTAGGTCAAATCTCAGGGAGTAAGCAAGCTTAAAAAACTAAAAATAGAAGTACCATATATGTGATCCCGCAATCCCACTCCTGGGAATATATCCAGAGAAAATGCTAATTTGAAAAGATACAGAGAGAGTTCTAAGATGGCAGAATAGCAGGACATGAGGCTCACCTACTTCCACAAATACACTGAAAATACAACTACATATGGAACTATTCACACAGAAAATTTGTGAAAAACTGAAAAAAAGACCTCAAGATTATGATAGAACAGGAAAAACTTTACAGAACCAGATAGGACAAAAGAAAGAAGAAAGAAGAACAAGAGAAAAAGAAACAAAAGGAAGTGAGACTGTACTGGCTATACCAGGAGGGACCTGGAAAGAAGAGTAGCTCCCGCACTGCAGGAAATTCCCCCACTAGTGAGGAGATCAGTCAAAAACAGAAGAGGAACTCCAGACAAATGGTGTAAAACAGTTAAAAAGGAGATAATTCTTCACTAATGGTCAGTGCTATGGGCAACAGGCACCATACACAGGTGCAAGCAGGGTGTGGGAACTAAAACTCTAGCCTTAGAGATCAGATTCAGAGAGACAGCTGGGACTGGCTATGTGGGAAACAAACAAACAAACAAACAAAAGAAGGCTTGGCCATGTGGAAACAGCCTGGATGGACTAGGGTATAGAGTGACCTCAATGGAGAGCATCTAAGTGGTGGCAAACCAGTTGGGCTTGGAGGCTAGACACCATTGTTTGGGGGTGCTAGAAGGAAGGGCAGGATCCAGCACCACAGCCTTGTTCCCTCCACATGCTTTCTCAAGCTGGAGGACACTGCCTGCTTCAGCTCTGGGAACCACTTGGAAGCAGTGGCCGACTAGAAATAGCTTGGAAGCAGCCCTGCCGTTAGGGCTACAGAGATCTTGGGGCAGGTGAGTAACCACCTGGGGGATAACACATGTTCCTGTTCCTTCCCATGGTCCCTGTACAAGTGGCACCTCCCTCACTGCTGGTGGGAATGTAAACTGGTACAACCATCTATAGAAAACAGTGTAGAGGACCTCAGAAAAGTCAATATACAACTACCACAGGATCTAGCAATCCCACTCCAGGGCATATATCCAGACAAATACTTAATTGAAAAAGATACATCTACCCATATGTTCCTTGCAGCACTAGTCACAGTATCCAAGATGTAGAAACAACCTAATCGTCCATTGACAAATGAATGGATTAAGATGTGATACACACATACAATAGAATACTATTAAGCCATGAAAAGGACAAAATAATGTCATTTGAAGCAACATGGACGGAACTAGAAACTCACATATGGAGTGAAATAAATCAGAAAGAGAAAGACACACAATATGATATCACTTATACATGGAGTCTAAAATATGGCACAAATGCTCTTTCTACAAAACAGAAACAAATCAGGGACATGGAGGACAGACTTGTGTTGCCAGGGGGAAGAGGAGGGAGTGGGATGGATTGGGAGTTTGGAGTTAGTCGATGAAAATTATTGCATTTACTATGGATAAGCAATAAGATACTGCTGTATAGCACAGGGAACTATATCCAATCACTTGTGATGTAATGTGATGGAGGATAATGTATTTATATGTATAACTGTGTCACTTTGCTGTACAGAAGAAATTGACAGAGCATTGTAAATCAACTATAATAATAAAAATGTAAATTAAAAATGAAAAGATACATACATCCCAATGATCATAGAAGAATTATCTGCAATCGCCATGACATGGAAGCAACTTAAATGTCCATAGACAGATGAATAGATAAAGAAAATGTGGTACACATATACATGGAATACTACTCAGATGTAAAAAGAATGAAATAATGTCATTTGCAGCAGTGCGGATGGAACTTGAGATTATCATACTAAGTGAAGTTAGGCAGTGAAAGACAATCGTATGTTATCACTTATATGAAGAATCTAAAAATAAGGGTAGAAATGAACTTATAAACAAATCAGAAATAGACCCACAGACAGAGAAAACAAACTTGTGATTACAAAGGGCAAAGGTGGTGAGGGATAAATTAGCAGTTTGGTTTTAACATATACAAAACCTGTATATAAAATATATAACAAAAAAGGACCTACTGTGCTACTGTGTAGCACAGGGAACTACAGTCAATAGCCTGTAACAATCTATCAGGAAAAAGAATGGGAAAAACATTAGATATATATTTGTATTTATGTATATATATATATATCTGATTTGCTTTGCTGTATATCTGAATTAACACATTGTAAATAAACTATAATTCAATAAAAAAACTAAAATGTACATTTAGAAAACTAAAAAAAAATATAACCCAAAATATAAAATAATTATCCTTGAGGTTATAAGGATAAAAATAACCAAATAAATAAATGAATGGAAATAAATAAATGAGATTACTCTTCCACGCAGAAGAATTTGAAATAATATGTATAGAAACACCAAACTCAAGGATATGGAAGATAAATACCAACCTCTTAAATATGATGACTTGCTCCTCAAACATACAATAAAGAAAGGGGGAAAATAACTTTACAGAGGAGAAGTCTAGCCAACATTAACTTTACCAGGTGATCAAATTTAATTAATGCCTACGATAAGTAATGATGATAGATTGTATTCTTTATTCTATTTTTTTTTTTTTTTTGTATTTTTGCCTTTTCTAGGGCCGCTTCTGTGGCACATGGAGGTTCCTAGGCTAGGGGTCTAATTGGAGCCATAGCCACCGGCCTACACCAGAGCCATAGCAATGCAGGATCCAAGCCACGTCTTCAACCTACACCACAGTTCACGGTAACGCCGGATCCTTAACCCACTAAGCAAGGGCAGGGATCAAACTCGCAACCTCATGGTTCCTAGTCGGATTTGTTAACCACTGCGCCACAACGGGAACTCCAATAGATTCTATTCTTAATATGATATGAGCAGAATAGCATTTGCCATCCTCCTTCTGAGAATCCTCCCAAGACTTCTTGTCATACTCTAGAGAAGTCTAATGTGCAATTCAGTATCCTAGATGGAATCCTGGGAAAAAAATAAAAGAAACATTAGGTAAAAATTAGCAAATATGAATAAAGTATTGTTGATTTTAGTTACATTGCTTCACTAGTTGCAGCAAATATACCATAACAATGAAAAAGATTAATAATAGGGAAAACTGGGTATGGGATATATGGAAACTTTCTGTTCTATCCTCACAAGTTTTACATAAATCTAAAATTATTGTAAAAATAAATGGTTGTTTATAAAATAAAATAATAGCAAACAGTTAAAAGCAAAATTCTCTCAAAACATTTTAAAAAGTTATTAACCAGCTGGGCAACTGCCTGGGAGCCAATTTATATGGTGAATTAAAAATAAGCTCTATCTCACCTTCACCACTTAGATAAAATCATTTTGAAAGGACACTAAATTACTAGCTTACCAAGAGTATCTACATCTCTCAGTCTAGCCTCTATACAGGCTGATATAAGAGAAAGTTATTTTTTTATAACCCAGCAGCCAAAGACAAAAAGAGGAGGCTTTCCCTGGGCCAGCAAGATACTGCACACTATGGAGAGATGCCTAAAAGATGAAGAAAACAGTCTGGTAGAGTTGGCAATTGACTCATTTTCCTAAATAATCATTTAACATATTTTTATTCCTTCCAATATCTCTCTAACAGCATTCCCATATATCAGTCTCCACTGTTGACCTTATTTCACTGGGAAAGAGACAAAATCAAAAAACTGAATTAATGAGAAAAGAACTTCCACAAATACTTAGCTCAATATCTACAAGCCTGTCTACATCTGTGCCCATGCATTCTGCCTTGAGGAAATAAGCAGACTGTCTTAGGCCAACTCAGATGCTCAAGCTCTTAGCTCCTGAAATAATCCCCTCTCTCTACTATATCAACAATATTTACCCCTCTACTGGATTGCCTCCATAAGTAATTCAACATGCACAATATGACACCATTTTATCAAACTGTCTTCTCTATTAATCCCTGAGTTCTCTTCTCCCTTTTAGTAAAACTCCTTAAAAGTGTTGTCTCTACTTCCCCTCATTTCATTGTCTTGATATTCCCTTGAACTATCCTCAGTCTGATTTTCATCCCCACCACTTCACAGAAATAGATCCTGCCAACTTCACCCATGATCTTTATACTGCTAAATTTCATCTTCAATTTTCAGTTCTGATTTTACATAACTTCTCTGTAGCATTTGTCACAGTGCCTCATTCATTCTGTTGGGACACTTTCTTCACTTAGTTCCTAGATATCACTCTCTCTTGGTTCATGTCAAATTGATACTATATTGGCTACTTTTTGACTTCCTCTGTTGGTTTCTCCTAATGTTCCCAATCTCTAAATGTAAGAAAATCCAATATCTCAGTCCTTGGAGCTCTTACTTCTCTACATACACTAGCTTCCTAGGCAATCTCATCCATCTAAGTGCTCATAGAATACCATATGTACTCTAAAAACTCTTTGATCAATAGTTACAGTTAATATTTTTTTCTTTTTTCTTTAAATCTCTTTTTAACTGTTACATTAACAGAAAGATATTCCCTGAACACACCATAAAAAGTAGCATCTTACTTATCCTTCCCAGTCCTTATTACCCTTTCTACCCTCTTATTTCCAGATTCATATGCCATTTGCATAGTGGACAATATTACTTTGATATATAAAAGGCATTTCAAACTTTATGTGCCTAAACTGAAACACTTGACATCATCTGCCCAAAACTTGTTCTTCATCAATTCTTATGTTTGTCAGCAAAGTGGCTATCTCATTCTTTTTAATTTTTACAATCCCCAGATTTTTAAAATCATCCTTGATTCCCAAATTGCTCTCACACCCAATCTGCCAAATATTTGGTCTTATCTTCCAAATGTATATAGAGTTTAGCACTATAAACCCACTTTAGCCACCATCCTCTTTCATCCAGGTTAATGAAATAGATTCCCAATGAGTTGTTTCATTTCCAACCTTGTCCCTCACCAATTATTGCACTGCAGTCAGAATTAACATTTTAAGTCAAGAGAATGTCACTGTTCTGCTCAAAACAAAATGATAATCTTTATGCCACTCAAGGAAAAAGTCAAAATTCTTACAAGGTCATCTAGGACTCTACAAAATTTTCCCCACTACTTCTATGATTATCTGAATGTTTGCAGCAGCATATCCTAGGCTGCGTAGACAGCATCAGTGGAAAGGAGAACACTAGGTATATGGGAGAAAAGCTATGGATATAGCACTAGTTATTGAACCCTATGCAGAGCTTCTCTTTTCCAAGCCAAAGTATTTAAATGCTGAAAATGACAACTAATTTAAATAAACCCAAAGTTGGCAAATGAATAAAGGTTTATGCTGTAAATCATTGTTATACCACTTTTATTCCTGAAAACAATAGCACATTTAAGAAAGGACCTAAATCTTCCCCAATTTGTAAATAATACCATCCTAAGGACACATGGAAATTATCAAGATATATAAGGATTTTCATTCCAACTTTTCAGCATGGTGTAATGAGTTGTAGTTCTACCTCAACTAGGTCATATGACTCCATATACAGTCACATTAAAGCATACATAATAATATTAACAATAAAGAAAGACATGTAGAAGTTAGCTATTTAAAAGCAGAACTAATCAATAGCCTTGCCTCTGAAAGCCAAAGAAATAGAACACCAACAATAAAATAAGGTATGAATATCCACTGAGTCTTTAGCTTATTTGGTATAAAGGTTGGAGGGGAGCAGGTCCTTCAGACAGGAATGAAATATGTACAGATTCTCAGAGCATAGACCAGATGTGAGGATACATATTAGGAAAATAAGTTTTTGACATTTAAGATGGGGGTAGAATTATAGAAGCAGGGGAATTTGGACTCTAATTTCCTTTTCTTTTTGTCCTTAAAAACTCCTGTTGCTCAGAAAATAAATTCTGTCATCATAGGCAGGATTTTCATGCCCACCCAAAGCTCTTTTGAAAACCCAGTATGTTTGCTGCCATCCCTTCACATCTGTGACTTTTAACTTCAATACCTCTGCCAGTGAGCAGAGGCTGAACACATTTAGGCTGGAAGAACTAGCCACTTGGCAGCATATCAGCCAGTGACCTTTCCTACTGACACTGTCTGCAGGGCAGCTCAACTACATAGACAGAAATAAATTCCTTTCTGAGCCAAGCTTCAGATGGATGGTGGAAAATCACACACTAATTCAGATTTACTGAAAAAGACTCTGTGGCAATGGGAACAGAAACCATAAAAATGGATCAATACAGTGGTCCTCACCACCATGAAAGCTACGAAGACTGTATTTGGTTTTGGCCCAACCTGCATTCAGTTTTGGCCCCATCCAGTTACCCCTCAAATCAAAACTAATGTCTGGATGAAGGAGTTTTCTTCCTCTCAGTCCTACAGATAGAATTTTTAGAGCCCCCAAACCAACCTGCAATGAAACTGGAATTCAGAAAATTATTCATCCCACAATCCTTTGGTTTTTACCTTCTCTGTTTTCATGTTTTAATGACAAATTAAATTTGAACTAAATTAAAAATTTGTATGTGGCTTTGGGTGAAAGTTTGCTTAGAGAATATGATGAGGTCTAAAGATTTAAAGATTCTATAGATCAGAAAAATATTTAACATTTTGAGCTGCAAAGTATGATTTTTAAACTCCAAGGAATCTCAATCTATAAGACAAACAAAAGTACAACCTCTCTGGTTAAAGGGGGTTAATAACAAAAGAGTGTTATCTCCTCCTCCACAAAAGAGCTCAAAGTGAAGATATGTGCAGTCTTGGACTTCCTGGTGGAGACAAATTGGGATGTGAATCATTCAAAAGACACTTCTATTAAGTTTTCCCAACAAAAATTTTTGAAGAGTCTATCTTTTAAATATTCTTGGCTCCTTTATCAAATATTAATGGGCTATACTTGAAGATGTTTTCTGGGATCTTGATTCTGTTCCATTGATCTACATGTCTGTTTTTGTGTCAACACTACACTGTTTTGATTATTATAGCTTTGTAATAGTTTGGAATCAGGAAGTATGTCTCCATCTTTGTTCTTCTTTTTAGAATTACACTGGCTAGTCAGGGTTTTTTGTGGTTCCAGACAAATTTTAAATTTTTATTTTTCTGTTTCTATAAAAAATGTCATTGGAATTTTATAGGGATTGCACTGAATCTATAGATGACATATCAAGTATATCTCAATGTCTTGAAAAAAGAGAAAAAATGAACAAAATTCTCATATTAAAAAAAGATATTTATATTTACCTGTTTAGCACATTCAGCAACTTTAAAAGAACAATGACCTCCTAATTGAGAGTTATGTTGCTTTTTTAATACTCCATAATTGTGACAAGTAACTTTATCTCCTAAAGTTACTTCAGGCTCATTAATCCTCATAGCCTCATTGTAAGGAGTAAATGTGGCAACATAAGTAAAACAGATGGAATAGTATTTATCCTAGATCCACATCCTCCCAAATCTTATTTCACTCCCAGCCAAGTCCATTGTTCTCAGTGGATTTATAATGGCGATTGGAAGAGGGAGAGGATGTACATAAATAAACAACCAAGAACATTTAAGTGTGTTCAGTGTCATATTAAAAACATACATAAAGTGCTTTGGGAACACTAATAAGCAAAATGCTGCATACATTTAGATCATAGAAAAGGCTTTAAAGTGAAGAGGCCACCTGAATAAATGGAAAGACGGAAGGATGGAATATGTAGAACACTTTAGAAGGACAAGTTCACACTCATGAGACGAAGAAGGTGCGTGGATGTTCCAAGAAGAAGGAAGACTCAGAAAAAAGCATAGGTAAGAAAGTACATCAGAACTCACGGCATCAGAACAGCACAGGGTATGGAACCATGAGAGACCGTGAGTCTTGCCTGTCACATGATCATGTTAGCATCACATCTATATTGCAAAGTTGTCTATTACTTGAATACAAGGCCAGAACATTAGTTTCAGGCATTTTCATTAGCATGCACAGTTTTGTGAGGAGTCTAGACTTTATTCCACATACAACAGGAATCACTGAAGATTTTAAGTAATGGTAGCTGATTAGAACCTGATTTTACAAAGATAATTCTGGTTTCCTCCAGGAAGAAAAGTTTCAATTCATACACTGTTCCTGAGGTGATGATGATAAAGGTATTTTAAATAGTCCAGCAAATTATGACATTATAATCATAGCTAGCATTTACCTTAATATGTGCTAAGGACATTGTTAAATGCATAATTTCACTTTTTCATCATAATCCAGTGGGAAAGACACTTCAGTCGTCCTCAGTTTAGGGGTGAGGAAACCAAGGCACTGAGAAGTTAAACAATTTGACAAGTCCCAGAACTACTTAGCAGTGTAACTTAGGAATACAGAATATTCCATTGGTTATGAAGAATTTGAAATAAAATCAGTAGAATCTGGAGAGAATTGGACATTAAAGTAAGTGACCAAAATATACCAGAAGATTTTGAGTTTGAAAGGCTGATAGATTGTGCGTAATACCACTAAGTGGAAGAAAAAAGTGAGGGAAATGAGTAAACGTGCTGAAAAATATGAGAGATGGTTGAGAAACAGAGATCAGAAAATTAAGAATGAGGAGTCAAATAATTAATAACAAATTGCTTAAGATTTTTTTAATGTAAATTTTTTATATATACTAGTAAGAAACATTACATATATGTATGTCAGCTAGATAGTAGATAGATATAGATAGATGATAGATAGATAGATTAGATTAGATTCTATCTTAATTTTAAAAAGGGATAAAGTCCTTTTGATCTTCAAATTTGCACTTGTGTCTCAATGTCTTTGAACTCTAAATTGTTAGTTTGTTACTATACTTATTATCTTCTGGAACTATCAGAATAATATGTCTAAAATACAGAAGAATGAGAATATCTGTAACCTTAAAAGACACCAATTGGGCAAAAACAAGCAGTGACAGTGCCACCACAGGGTCTATGGCAGAGGCGGTGAGGCCCCCATGACAGGCCAAGGCCAAGGCCAGCTGGACTAAAACCAAGACTTATCTTCCAGGGGCAGGGGAATAAGATGGCAGAATAGAAAGACTGGAGCTCAGTTTCTCTCCTAAAATCAACTGAAGGCTGAACATTATTCACCCAAATGGACCAGAAAACTTAAAAAAGATATCCTACTCCAGAAGACAAAGAGGAGGACACATAAAGAGGTAGGAGGGGCAATTTCATGATAATAACAACCCCATACATCCCAGGTAGGAAGCCCCCCAGACTGGAAACTAACTGGTTAACAGAGACTCACCTGCAGGAATGAGATTTCTGAGCTCCATATCAAACTCCCAGATGTGGGGATCTGGCACTGGAAGAAAGAGCCCCTGGAGCATCTGGCCTTGAAGGCCAGTGGGGCTTGTGTGCAGGAGCTCCACAGGACTGGAGGAAACAGAGACCCCATTCTTAAAAGGTGCACACAGACTTTCATGTGCACTAGATCCCAGGGCAGAGTGAGGTCTCCATAGGAATCTGGGTCAAACCGGACTGCAGTTCTTGGAGGACATCCTGGGAAAACAGGGATGAATGTGGCTTGTTGTGGGGAAAGGACATTGGAAGCAAAGCTCTCGTGAATAGCCAGCAGCTGACTTTCTCTGGAAGTGGCCATTTTGGGAAAATATAGCCCCACACAGTCAGTCAGCTCTTAGAAGCCCCAGGGCAAACAACAATCCAGGTGGGATCACAAACAGCCCCTCAGGAAACAGGCTACCTAAAGACCCCTCAGGCACACAGCTGCTTCTAATCCCATCCAGAGACTAAGCCCCACCCACCAGAGGGATTAGAATCAGCTCCACCTACCAGGGGGCAGGCATCAGTCCCTCCCATCAGGAAGCCAACAGCAAGCCCCCATACCAACTTCAGCCACAGGGGGAGCAGACACCAGGAGTAAGAGAGGCTACAACTCTAGTATCTGTAAAAAGGTCACCACACCAAACACCTATAAACATGAAAAGACAGAGAACTATAACTCAGAGGAGGGAGAAAGGAAAACCCCCAGAAAATCAGCTAAGTGATCAGGAGATTCTCAGTCTCCAGGAAAGAGACTTTAGACTGTTGATGCTGAAGATGAGGCAAGATATTGCAACTAAACTGGAGGCAAAGATGGATAACTTACAAGAAACACTGAGCAAAGAGATACAAGGTATAAAACCTAAACAAGAAGAGATGCAAAATACAATAACTGAAATAAAAAATTCACTAGAAGCAGCTAACAGCAAAATACAAGAGGCATAAGAACGAATAAGTGAGGTAGAGGACAGATTAGTGGAAATTACAGATACAGAACAGAAAAGAGACAAAAGATTGAAAACAAATGAAGAGAGTTTCAGAGAACTCTGGGACAACGTTTAACACACCACAAGACCCAGGTGTCAGGCCAGCGGGTACTTTCAAGGGCTTCTCTACAGCCAGGATGAGAACATGGGCTCAACACAATGAGGAGCCATGTCCAGGGTCACACAACTAATAAATGGCACAGAGTGGATTTAAATGAAAGATATCTGACTGCCAGGATTCACAAATAGACCAATCTGGTTTGACTTGAAGACTCATATTTTGGGGGGAGATAAGGGTGAAAAGAAGGACTGGGGGAGGTACTGAACAAGCAAGTTTGTGTCTGTGTGGTGGGCAATGGTGAGTACAGAATGTTTTAGAGGAAGGAAAGAACATACCAAAAATGATTTAGGAAAAGGCGAACACAGCAGTACACAGAAAAGATGGAAAGAAGAGATTGGTAGGAAAAGGACAATGTTTTGACATTTGACCCTCAACTCAGATGGCAGCAGTAGGCATAGAAAGGAGGAGACAGATGATTAAAGATTGAAAACAAATGAAGAGAGTCTCAGAGAACTTTGGAAAAATGTTAAACGCACCAACATCCGTATTATAGGGGTGCGAGAAGGAAAAGAGAGAGAAAAGGGGACAGAAAGAATATCCCAAGAGATAATAGCTGAAAAATTCCCTAACATGGGAAAGGAACCACTCACTCAAATCCAGGAAGCACATCGAGTACCATATAAAACAAACCCAAGGAGGAATACACCAAGACACATATTAATCAAACAGACCAAAATTAAAGACAAAGAGAAAATCTTAAAAGCAGCTAGGGAAAAGAAATAAATAATTCACAAGGGAACCCCAATCAGGTTATCAGCAGATTTTTCAACAGAAACTCTGCAGGCCAGAAGGGGGTGGCATGATATACTTAACATGATGAAGGGAAAAAAACCTCCAAGATGACTTTACCCAGCAAGGCTCTCATTCAGATTTGAAGGAGAAATCAAAACCTTCACAGATAAGCAAAAGCTGAGAGAATTCAGCAACACTAAACCAGCCTTACAACAAATACTAAAGGAACTGCTATATGCAGAAAAGAACAAGAGAAGAAGGAAAGAAAAAAGAGCAACAAATCCAAATCCAAAGCAATTAATGAAATGGCATTAAGAACATACATATCAATAATTACCTTAAATGTTAATGGACTAAACACCCCAACCAAAAGACATAGACTGGCTGAATGGATACAAAAATAAGATCCATATATATGCTGTCTTCAAGAGACCCACTTCAATTCTAAGGACACATACAAATTGAAAGTGAGAGGATGGAAGAAAACATTCCATGCAAACAGGTATCCAAAGAAAGCTGGAGTAGCAATACTCATATCAAACAAAATGGACTTTAAAATGAAGAATATTTTAAGGGACAAAGAAGGTCATTATATAGTGATCAAAGGATCAATCCAAGAAGAAGATATAACAACTTTAAATATCTACACACCACAACTTTAAATATCTATCTACACACCACAATATATAAGGCAACTGCTAACAACCTTAAAAGGACAAATCAACAATAACACAATCATAGAGGAGGACTTTAACACCCCACTTGCAGCAATGAACAGATCATCCAGACAGGAAATCAATAAGGAAACACAGGCCCTGAATGAAGCATTAGACCAAATGGACTTCATAGATATTTATAGGACATTCCAACCAAAAGCAACAGAATACACATTCTTCTCAAGTGCACATGGAACATTCTCTAAGATTGACCACATCCTGAGCTACAAATCCAACCTCAGTAACATTAAGAAAATTGAAATCATATCAAGCACTTTTTCCAACCACAATGCTATACAACTGGACATCAACAACAAGAAAAAATCTGCCAAAAACACAAACACTTGGAGACTAAACAACATGCTACTAAACAATATGCTACTAAACAACCAATGGATCACTGAAGAAATCAAACAGGAAATTAAAGAATACCTAGAAGCAAATGAAAACGAAGATACAACACTCCAAAAACCTTTGGGATGCAGCAAAAGCCATTCTAAGAGGAAAGTTTATAGCAATACAAGCCTACCTCAGGAAACCACAAAAAGCTCAAATAAACAAGCTCACTTTACATCTTGAGCAGCTAGAGAGAGAAGACCTAAAGTTAGTAGAAGGAAAGAAATCATAAAGATCAGAGCAGAAATCAATGAAATAGAAACAAAGAAAACCATAGAAAAGATCACTGAAACAAAAAGCTGGTTCTTTGAAAAGATCAACAAAATGGATAAACCTTTAGCCAGACTCAGCAAGAAAAAAAGATAGAGGTCTCAAATCCATAAAATTAGAAATGAAAAAGGAGAAGTAACAACAGACATCACAGAAATACAGAGGATCATAAGAGCCTACTATATGCAACTATTGGACAATAAAATGGACAACCTAGAAGAAATGGACAAATTCTTAGAAAAGTACAATCTTCCAAGACTAAACCAAGATGAAAGAGAAAAGATGAATGGACCAATCACAAGAACTGAAATTGAAACTGTGATGAAAAAACTTCCAACAAACAAAAGTCCAGGACCAGGTGGCTTCACAGGTGAATTCTATCAAACACTTAGAGAAGAGCTAACACCTCTCCTGAAACTATTTCAAAAAATTGCAGAGGAAGGGACACTCCCACACTCATTTTATGAGGCCACCATCACCCTGATACCAAAACCAGACAAAGATTCCAAAAGAAAAGAAAACTGCAGGCCAATTTCACTGATGAACATCGATGCAAAAATCCCCAACAAAATACTAGCAAACCACATCTGACAATACATTAAAAGGATTGTACATCATGATCAAGTGGGATTTATCCCAGGGATGCAAGGGTTCTTCAATATCCACAAACCCATCAGTGAGATACACCACATTCACAAACTGAAGAATAAAAACCATATGATCCTCTCAATAGATGCAAAAAAAAGCCTTTGACAAAATCCAACACCCATTTCTGATAAAAACCCTTCAGAAATTGGGCATAGTGGGAACCTAGCTCAACATAGTAAAGCCACATATGACAGACCCACAGCTAACATCATTCTCAGTGGTGAAAAGCTGAAAGAATTCCTGCTGAGATTAGGTACAAGATAAGGGTGTCCACTCTCACCACTATCTTTCAACATAATTTTGGAAGTCCTAGCCATGGAAATAAGAGAAGTAAAAAGAAATAAAAGGAATCCAAATTGGAAAGGAAGAAGGAAAACTATCACTCTCTGCAGATGACATGATACTATACCTAGAGAATCCTAACGACTCTACCAGAAGACTGTCATCCACGAATTTGGCAAAGTCTCAGGATACAAAATTAATACGCAGATATTGACAGAATTTCTATACAGTTAAAATGAAATATCAGAAAATGAAATTAGGGAAGCAATCCCGTTGACTATCACATTCAAAAGGTTTACTAGGAGTAAACCTACCTAAAGAGACAAAAGACTTGTACTCTGAAAACTGTAAGACACTGATGAAAGACATCAAAGATGACACAAATAGATGGAAAGATATACCATGCTCTTGGATTGGAAGAGTCAATATTATCAAAATGACTACACTACCTAAGGCAATCAACAGGTTCAATCCAATCCTTATCAAATTACCAAGGACATTTTTCACAGAACTCAAACAAAATATTGTAAAGTTTGGAAGCACAAAAGAACCAAAATAGCCGAAGACATCCTCAAAAAGAAAAATGGAGCTGGAGGAATCAGGCTCTCTCACTTCAGACTATACTACAAAGCAACAATATCAAAACCATATGGTACTGGCACAAAGACAGAAATACAGATCAGTGGAACAGGATAGAAAGCTCAGAATTAAACCCATGCACCTACAGCCAACTCATCTATGACAAAGGAGGCAAGGATATACAATGGAGAAAGGACAGCTTGTTCAATAAGTGGTGCTGGGAAAACTGGACAGCCCCATGGAAAAGAATGAAATTAGAACACTCCCTAACACCATACACAAAAATAAACTCCAGATGGATGAAAGACCTAGACATAAGACCAGACACTAGAAAACTCTTAGAGGAAAACATAGGCCAAACACTCTCTGACATAAACCACAGCAACAGCTTCTCAGATCCACCTCTTAGAATATGGTCAACAAAAACAAAAATAAACAAATGGGACCTACTCAAACTTCAAAGTTTCTGCACAGCAAAGGAAACCCTAACAAAAAGAAAAGACAACCCACAGAATGGGAAGAAATCTTTGCAAGTGAATCAACTGACAAGGGATTAATCTCCAAAATTTATAAACACCTTCTGCAGCTCCATACCAAAAAAAAAACAAGCCTATCAAAAAATGGGCAGAAGATCTAAACAGACAGTTCTCCAAAGAAGACATACAGATGGCCAAAAAACACATGAAAAGATGTTTAACATCGCTCATTATTAGAGAAATGCAAATCAAAACCACTATGAAGTATCACCTTACACAAGCCAGATTGACCATCATCAAAATGTCTATAAAGGATAAGTGCTAGAGAGGGTGTGGAGAAAAAGGAACCCTACGACACTGTTGGTGGGATTGTAAATTGGTACAACCACTGTGGAAAGCAGTATGGAGATGCCTCAGAAAACTAAACATAGAACTACCATCGGATCTAGCAATCCCACTCCTGGGCATCTATCCAGAGAAAACCATGACTTGCAAAGACACATATACTCCGATGTTCATTGCAGCACTATTTGCAATAGCCAAGACATGGAAGCCTTCTAAATGTCCATTGACGGAGGAATGGAGAAAGCAGAGTTGGTACATATACACAGTGGAATATTACTCAGCCATGAAAAGGAATGCAATACTGGCACTTTTAGCAACATGGATGGACTTAGAAACTATCATGCTAGGTGAAGTCAGCCATACAATGAGACGCCAACACATCAAATGCTTTCACTGACATTTGGAATCTGAAAAAAGGTCAGACTGAACTTTGCAGAAGAAATGTTGACTCACAGACATTGAAAAACTTTTGGTCTCTGGAGGAGACAGTTTGGGGGGTGGGGGGATGTGCTTGGGTTGTGGGATGGAAATCCTATAAAATTGGATTGTTATGATCATTATACAACTACAGATGTGATAAATTCATTTGAGTACGAAAAAATAAAAATAAAAATAGTAAAAATTTAAAAATTAAAGAAAAGATATAGATTCTTCTTGATCTCTTTGTCATTTTCAGTTTTAGGAAACAGTTATTTTGTTTAACTTAAATTTAAACAAATTTGTTAAAATAAATTTTGCTTAAAACTATGTAAGTACTGATTTTTGCACACACAACTTGGTACATGTGGAGTTGTGTTTATTTTGTGATGTGTGATGATTATTATATATATAGCACGTTCTGATTAACTCAAGTAGGCAAAGTAATTGGAAGTTGGCTTTCTTTTTTATTTTTGAACAAAATTTTGTATTTTAGATGTAAGAATAAATTCAGATTTGTGTATAAAAAAACAACACAACAATAGAGGAAGACATTTGGAGATTACCCCAAATATATGAAATTTTAAAAGAGTAATTTTTATTAGGAAGGTCATTTAGATATTATCTGGTATAAATTTTTTTTTTCTTGATCAAAGGACATAGAGATAAGAAAGATAATGTAACTAGGTCAGGTTTTCATTCACACCATATCTTGGGTTCCCATCTGAGTTAGATAAGGCATGTAAAATTATTGGAGATAGATTGAAAAGAATTTTCAGTTGATATTCTTTTTCAAAAGTCCACTTAAAATGAAAATCATTTGCAATTTTTAACAGACGATTGCATGTATCTTCCAAATCAACATATTTTAGGAAAGATACTATTAGATACAGATGGTAGAAAGGAATTGTGTGATCATCTTATGGGCCTGAGCCCGTAGCTGTAGTGATCAATATTGTATATCTCCTTGAATGAGGCAGACTGGTACATTTTGATACAATGCAATAGTAACCTCTTCCCTAGCTCTGTATTTGTGGAGATCTTGAGTGGTATTCACCTGCTCTGGGGACAGATACGACTCTCAAAAAATGTAAAATTATGAAGCATTTTAAGTTCATTCTGAAAACTCTGGCATTTGATGTTACCCTGCTTAGTTTTATAGATTGATTTTCTCTCCTAGACAGCAAATTCTTGGAAATAAAAGCAAATATTTCCTCTTTTATACTGCTTTAAATAAATACACACAATTAGGTAGGAAATGGATTCACTCAGTAACATATAGTTGGAGATTCTGGCCTTATGATCATATTAAATTATAAAAAAATAAATTCTCTTTTTGTATCTAAACACAGCACTTCCATTTTTCTCTCCTTCTATAAGCCAACTTGTTGATTTATACCCTGTGGTCTTTGAAGGGTAGTTCTGGGCTTGTATTTTCCCCCTCATTATTTATTATAATAAGTGTCCATAAAATATTGTTTTGTTATTCCAAGTTGGAGTTTATGGTTAGAAGAGAAGCCATTTTAAAATATGAGTTACATTAAAGCATAGAACATGATCTAGAAGGATTGCTGGGTCACTGAGTTCCCAAGAGCTATGGGTTTCTGTCAAAGAAATATTTTTGTTGTTTGGAAAGTGGGAGGGGGATAAAAGTGTCCAAACAATCCCAAATGATACCATGAGCATGTTATCAGAGGTCATTTGGCTTAAATAAAAACATTTTATCAGCTCAGAAAACCAAAAGATCTTAGCTCTCAAAGGGTTTCTTGTCTCCTGGGAAATTAGCAGAAAGTTTTATACAGACAAAATTAAACAACACATATACACCTGAAATTCTCACTACACTGCGCTATTTTTTCATTCCTGCCTTTTTGAGACATAAAAACTCATCCTATCCATTCACAACTGAGGGCTTCGTTGGGAGAGAGTGGGAAGAACTTGATAAAAGATAGCTAAGATGAAGGGCTTCTTGAGGAATTCTCTTTGTCATTTGGTCACTATTCATATATGGCCTATGTTAAAGCAAAAATTTTCTTCATGTTGAGTGCCTAAAATGTCACTTCTTTTTAAATACAATGTTGTCTAGCCTCCCACTGGCCTCATGGACATGGCTTAAATCATGAGCACTGACCTGTTCTTCCAGAGAAGTACTTGTCAGGCATTGAGTACTTTCTCTCAGTAAAAAGCAGATTTTTATGGAAAAATTAAAATACTATATTTCAAAGGAAAGCCATTAGGCATTTTAGCAGGAGAAAGAGACAATTTGAGTTATAGTTTTAGAAAATCACTCTGGCTCTTCTGTTGAAAATGGATTCTAAGGGGAAATTAACAGAAATGGAAAGATCAGAGATCATACAATAATCTGGTGGTTGAGAGAGTGGCTTCATTTAGAGTGGTGGCTGTGGAAATGGAGAAAAGTAGACAGATTTGGAGGATATTTTGGGTGTGGAATTAGCTACAAGAAGTGAGGGCAGGAGAGGATGGTATCAACACAAGACATTCAGGAGATAGTTTCTACAATCAGTTCTTAAGATTCTTAGCTTATCCATCATATTACACACCATCCCTTTTACTCTGAAAGGCTAATGGTACTATCTAGTATTTTCTGTTTGGTTCAGTTCTAACTTTTACAAGAACTTTTTCATTTACCTATAATCTTCTCTATCCAATCTTAACTATGCACATAAAGAAAACCTCATGTCTGCACTTAAAAAACTGATATGTACTTAATAGATGGAGAAGCAGAACATTTATCTACCTATCTGTCTGCCTCACTATGTCTCTGAATATATAAACTTTCAGGGACTTTGTAGCTATAAATCAGGTCTGTCACATGCTGGAGATTTTGCTCTTTCCCCTGCACTGCACCATCTTCCTATAGGTATGATACCTTATTAAAGTTTGGGCAATATAAATATACACGAGGAAAACATTTCTCTTGGGTAACTTACAATCTTGTGGGGCAGTAACTCTGTTTTTATTTAAAATATAGATCAGTAAAGGACAAATAAACTATTTAGTCTTATAAATGCTGAAGAGATATAGAGAGTTTTCTGACCAGAGATAAAAGAAATATAGAGACTTCTCTGGCCAGAGGGGACATAGCAAGTCTAAAATAAATTAGTCTTTGAAAATTGATTAGAATCCAGTAGTCAGAGAGAAACTGTATAAGCACTTCAGGCACTAAGGTCAGTGAGTATGGCAGAGGTAAGAGATTTATATAAGGAATGCAAAAAAAAAGTGGAGGGGAGAGACGGAGCCCTTGTTAGGATTTAGCTGTGTTTCTCAAACTGTGTCAGTCCACACATATTACATATTATTTAGTTTCACATTTATAATAGAGAAATTATATTATAGGAAAATATCAGTATCTCCCATCAATAGATGTGAGAATTGAGATTTGGAATATATGAAACACTTTTTCTAAGGCCATAGAAAAAAGGCAGAGCTAGATTTTGCTTCTACATTTTCTACAGATCAAGAGTTGGAGTTCCCAAGGTGACTCAGTGGTTAACGAATCCGACTAGGAACCATGAGGTTGTGGGTTTGATCCCTGGCCTTGCTCAGTGGGTTAAGGATCAGGCGTTGCCATGAGCTGTGGTGTAGGTTGCAGATGTGGCTCGGATCCCTTGTTGCTGTGGCTGTGGCGTAGGCCAGCGGCTACAGCTCTGATTCGACCCCTAGACTGGGAACCTCCATGTGCCGCAGGAGTGGCTCAAGAAATGGCAAAAAGCCAAAAAAAGAGTTAACTTCACTGTGCTACAACTAGTCAGCAGTCACTAGTAAGAGATGGAAGGTGGGTTGAGAATAACTTTGGAGGGGCCTTATATGAACAACCTATAAATTTGATGATGGGTGGACATTGAAGACTTGAGAAAAGCAATACTTAATAAATTTATTTTATTTCATTTACTTTTGTTTTGAATTTACTAGGACTTTGACACATTAAGCAATGGTTTCTAAAATAGCAGTCTTCTGAGGTAAATCTTTTGTAGAATTTGGAAAATTAGAAAATTCTGGCAAGTTTCTTTAACTGGTCTAATTATTTTATAGTCCCCCTTCTTAGAGTTGATATTATAATCATTAAAGTGCTATGAGTCACAGATTCCATACTGTAAGAGCTTTAATTTTATAATGTTGCAAAATAAATCATCATTTAATCTTCTCACTCCTTTTTTGGAAATAAAGTAGCTATGATTCAACATTTTGGTAATTTTCCAAAGGAAAAATACCTCCTGTTTGACTTCCAATACATATATATAAATTTTAAACTATGCTCACAGCTTTATAGTGTTGGGAAATTTTACAGGGTATAAAGGATAACTGGGCTTTTCTTGTGAATTATCTGGAGATCTCCATGACAGCCATGCTCTGCTAGACCTACTGCCAGCCTGAGGCAACCAGTGCCCAGCCTTGGAAGAGAAAAACAGCAGCTGGAGAAGCATTCAGGCCCAAACTTCTCTAAGCAAATGTACCTCTAGTGGGGCTGATTATTTCTGACAACATCCCCATCTGGCAAGATTGTATTCACTTGTGTCTCACCTTGTCAGCCTGCAGAATACCAACATTCCCTGTGTTCTAGTAAAAGGGGAAGCAGGTTAGCTGTGGGCCAGATGAGTAAGGGAAAAATATGAGACAGTTGTCAAAGTTAGAGAAAAATTAAGATCTGGACCATCGATTCAGGGTTTGAAATGCTTTATAGAGTTCTACCTAAGTCAAAGGAGGAAATAAAGGAGATACACTACCAACATAATAGCTATCAAAATGTCAAAATAACTCTCTGAAAGTCATAGGGTGAACAAGGCAGGGAATTCTTTTTGCAAGCATTCAGAGAGAATCAGGAGGACTTAAATGTCTTCCCATGAAAACTAAAATAAAGAAACATTATTATCAAGTTATAGGTATAAAGAAAGGTTGCTGATATAAGCACAGAAGAGAGGCAAAGCAGTATCATACAGGTGTGAATAGCAGATTGAGCCACATTCAGGCTTGTAAACAAGTAGCCCTGATATAATTCTAGAGCAGGAGGCAAGGTCAGAGTAGGGAGAATTCAGAGAATTTACTGTGATAATGAATATATCCCACAGGTTAAAACAAAACTCTGGATGATAACACTGTTGGTCAGGCAGTAGGAATTCAAAACCACTCAAGAATCCTAAGAGAAGATTTAAGGTGAAAAGGCATTAGAGGTTGCAGTTAAACAAAAACAGATTCAAAGTATAGCATTTAAAAAAAAAAAAAAAAAAGGAAAGAAAAAGATAGCATAAAGTCAGACACCACTTTAATAAAAATATAAGGATTAGAACAAGGGAAGGAATAATCTTTTTTTCCTATGCAAACAGTGATATAATTGATAAATTTGTTCACATTAAAAAATGGATGCCTTCCCATAAAAGGGCTAAAAGGTCAATAAAAGTAAAGCAAAACTTGGCCCTACTGCAGTCCCCATTGTGGCTCAGTGGTAAAGAACCTGACTAGTATCCATGAGAATGCAGATTTGATCCCTGGCCTCATTTATTGGGTTAAGTATCCAGGTTGCCATGAGCTATGGCACAGGATAGGTCACAGGTGTGGCTCAGATCCTGTGTTGCTGTGGCTGTGGCATAGGCCACCATCTGTAGCTCTGATTCAACCCCTAGCCTGGGAACTAGGAAAAAGAAAAGAAAAAAAAAAAGACTCTTTTCAGAAGGATGGAGGCAGTTCAGCCTAAAGAAAGAAGATTTAAACAAGAAAATAAGAACTGTCTTCAGATATTAAAGGATTATTGTCTGGGTATAAAAATTATTTGCTTCAGTCTCAGTCCTATCATTTCAGACTTTCTCTGCCTAGCATTTCCTTTCATCATCCTTTAGTTCCCTAAGGCCCTTATTTCTGTAGCTTTATGATGTAAATTAAATAAAGTTCAGAAATCAATGCACCAAAAGGTGATAGGAGAAAAGAATGATGATGATGATATTAGACTGGCAACTTTTGAGAAGAAAAGTCAAGTCGCCTGACCTGAAGACATACTACTGATGTGTGTGTGAGAAGCAAGATGGAACACTGACAAAGTGGGATGAAGGGGAAGAAGGCTATTTTGGGTTTGTGGAGCCACTGAGCCAACTATGGGATAATGAGATAATGTCAGGCCTAAATTATCTTCACCCCCTGATATTCAAAATTCTCAACTCTGACCAATGGACCACAGTATGATCCAGTGTTACCAGGGAGTAGTGTTTTCATAAAGCCAGTGTCCAATAATTCCAAAGAGTTGGTATTTTCTGGTCAAGGCATCAACTTTGAATTTGCCACAGACCAATTTGAGGATGGCTGCGAGTTAAGACTTATAGTAAATACTTGGGAATTTATACACAGGTATCTTCTTTAAACATGACCAACTTTCCCCTCACTCAAAAGGTGTAGGTCAGTTTTATAAATTGGTTGAAGGATTACAACTGTCTATACTGTTGATTCAAGCTAGGCTTTTACTCATTAAGCCCTGAATGATTTTTTTCAGGTGTCAAAATAAAGTAGAATTTTAATGGAATGTCCATCCATTTCAGTTCTAGGAAACCCATGCTTAATTAGCCATTGCTAAAATTCCACATAGATCAAATTATTCTGATTACCCTGCTGCTTCCAGTGGCAATCTTTCTTGTGTGAGTGAATTAACTATTAGTTTGCCTCTGCTACTCTGAGTACCCAGAAGTCTCATTGAAATCAGGAAGCCATTTAAATGGCTGCATTTTCCACATTTATCTCAGCCTAGAGAGGAAAACCAATGAAGCACTTTTTAAAGTTTCTGGTGTTTCCTTTGTCAATGTATTTTTTAAAGGGAGATGAAGGGAACATCATCTAAGCTCTCTTGCAGGCCATATTTTGGAAGAATAAGCCAGCCATACATGATAAAGCCACCCCAAAAATTCATGTTTTCCTAGAGCTTTGGATTTCTTGTTGTACACTAAACCAAGACATTTCTGTCACTTACACTTCTTTGGGATTACATTACCACTAAATCCAGTTTTGGTCAACAGTCCAAGAAAATTGTTAAATCCACTCTCAGCTACTTGAGCTTGTTTGTTCTAGTACATTAAATCTATAATCTCTTATAAATACACCAAAATTGACAAATTCAACCTGATCTAAAATACTTCACTCCTTCACTGGTCTAGCACACGTGAGGCCTATTTCCATATGTATTTCCCAAGACAGTTTCTGGATGTAAAATATTAAAATGTACAAGCTAACATCTAGATTAGATTTGTAATTGATCCCCAAGAGCATACTGGGATCTCACTCTAGATGCCACACAGAGGCAGGAGGAAACTGCATCCTATTCCATTGAAATCAGGCATCACAATTGATCTTACCTCACAGGAGAGAGGGAATATTTCTGACACTCTAGGATACTCAGAGGAGAAGGAGTTATTAAAATTCTCCTAAATGTTCCAATTCCAATCCTTCAGGGTCCAACTCTTCACCAACAAATGCTTTAACTTTTACCTGAGGATCTAGTGAAGTTGTGAATTCAACCTATGTTTTGATTCAGCAACCCACATAATAAGATCCTGTGACTTTTTATATACATCAGCCCTGAAACCATAAGAGATTATTTTAGGTAGATAGGTTATTTAAATATCCTTGTTCTACCACTGGCCTTGAATTTAAAATCTTAAATCTGCTAATTTTTTTCTCTTTAAGCTCTTCAATGTAGTTAGATATAGATGGTGTTTTTCACTAAAATTGTGGTCTCTGTAATGTTCTATTACAGGGTTCCTTTAGTCTGTCTAAATCATTCTTTCATTTCTGTTGGCCACAAATTATAATTTAATTATAACAGTTTGAACTGGGTGTTACAGAATAGTACTAGTGCCTTACCCTATAAATGTAACTGGATCCTTCCCCATCCAAATCAGACAGGCCATTCCGGATTCCCTTTTCTGTATATCTGCTATCTGCAACCACTTCCAGCCCCAATTATTCTGTGCATTCTTAGTTAGATATAACAGAATCTATTCTTACCTTAATTTAAGCAAAAGATACCCCATCCACACTCCAGAGATATTCCAGTGAGAATCCCACTGATAGTGTCACCTACGTTTTAACACCCAAAACACTAAAACCTCCTCTATAAATACTGCAAAACGAACAACAACGAATGAGGGACTCGACGAATGCACTTTCCACAACAGCTGCACACCATTGTGTTCTGATGTTTCCATCTGTCTTCCAGGTTTCATCCAGGTGCTCCTGCTTAGCCAACTCAGATCTCAACAACCTGAGCTCCAGGAAGTCCTGAAAATGAAGCATTTATCTTCAGGAAACACATGATACAAGGAGATTGGAGGAATGTTGAGTGAACCTTTCTCAGGAGCTGCCACAGTCACATTTCCTTGTGTGAAATGATGCTTTGATTTGCAATACAGTTTTGAGATAAAACTTACTTACCATTTGAACCTGGAATATTATGTTTACCATGGCTGCTATCTTTCACTAAAAGGAGAAAAACAGAGGAAAATTTCCATATGCAAAATAAAACTTGCTTTACTTGTTTATCTCAAATATCCAAATTTAGATAAGCATAAAATATTAAGAAATATCTTATTCAAGATTAGTCCCTACATTTAGGGATCTTCTGTCAAGGAGAAAGGTAAAGTAAATAATTATAAAATATTATGATACATGCAAAAGATGAGATGTGCAAAGGGAAATATCTTTGATGTAACAATAACAATAATAATGGTAGAGGTTAAAATGGATTGAATGTGTCTAGTTGTGTTCTTGGGTTATTTCCTTTTAATATCATTTCAATATCCTATGATTAAAACTCAATTGTATCCTTGCAATCTTAACATTCAGTAGCTAACAAATTCTTTTGGTTCAAGAGGGACCTTACCTTCATCTCTCATATCATATCAGAGGAAGAGCCTGGTTTCCTTTACACCTTAAAACTGGTAGCTTTATATGTAGGATATTGCATTTTCCACTTTTGGACTAAATGATAGTATTACTGTTTAGCTTTGTGTTAGTTCTCTCTTACTAAAGCTGAAAGTATAAAATTTGAAGTTTCCGGAGTTCCCGTCGTGGCGCAGTGGTTAACGAATCTGACTAGGAACCATGAGGTTGCAGGTTCGGTCCCTGGCCTTGCTCAGTGGGTTAACGATCCGGCGTTGCGGTGAGCTGTGGTGTAGGTTGCAGACGCGGCTCGGATCCAGCGTTGCTGTGTCTCTGGCATAGGCTGGTGACTACAGCTCCGATTCGACCCCTAGCCCGGGAACCTCCATATGCCGTGGGAGCGGCCCAAAGAAATAGCAAAAAGACAAAAAATAAATAAATAAATAAAATAAAATAAAATAAAATTTGAAGTTTCCCCACAGTATTCTATGACTTTCGATAAGTACATTTTCCAGCAAAGAGCTTTATTTTTAAAAGCTGATCGAGGGGGATCTTACTTGTTCCAAATCATTTTATTTCACCCTCCTAAAATGTGAGTGATGCCCAACTAAATAGGACATTTTTGCCACATACTTGGCATGTCACCTGTTTCAAAGAATAACTCTTTGTAGAAACTCCACAAAAGCATATTCAATGAACAAAGTTAGAATCAGTTCTGCCAAAAGTACTGAGTGGGAATGTCATCAATTTAAGGATTTGAGGGCAACATCTCCCTGTAACAATCCTTAAATCAGCCATCTTTTTTTTCACATGAAGATGCTTATGCTAGGGAAAGTTCACCAGGGCTTTTATGTTTACTATCATTCTCATTTTTTTTTTCTTTTTAGGGCCGCACCTCATTTTCAAACTTATTTCTCTCTATGCCATAGGATACCAAAACAAAAGAAATCAAATTTGATCTTCTAGATGAAATCACCCACCCTAATTTCCTCTTTGAATCAACAAAGAAATATTTCTTTGAAAGTAACTCAGCTGAGAAAAGGCCCAGGATCGCCACCCAATGACATTTTAACACATACGATGTCCTGTATGAAACTGGCACTCTCCATCAGCTATTAGAGTTTTGTTTTCCTTACCCAAGAGGAGGATAAGGGTCAGCCAGGCTAGATGTAAGCCTGTCAACAATTTGATTTATGAGGCCCACATCCTAGCTTCTCTCCCCAAACATTAACCAAATAGACTTTCATTCAGTCATTACAATTTTATTCCTTAGAGGTTTGGGGCTTTTAATCCTCGAAATATTGATTAAATCTCTGTTAGCTGCCAGAGCTGTGTTATTACCAGTATCCTTACAGAAATGTCTATGATTGGGCCTTCTGATAAAGACTTGAAGAGGAACGTATTTGAGTGGGAAAATGGGCAAAATCTAATAGCTTTGCGGACATCCTAATTATCCAAAGGGTTGCATACAGTGACATGGCGTATCAACACTCCTCTGGAGTCCTCTTGGTTCTGAGGATTTTTATTTGGAATAAGCTGGGCTGGGTTACAACATTCTAAAGCTATAGGTCAGAAAAAAGAAAATCAACATCTCCCACATGAGAATGAATCTTATGGCCTTGGATTGGGGCAGTTTTCTCCAAATAGACACCCTACATGTTGAAGCAGACAGCTGAAGCTAACAATTTTTATTCAATATTGCCACATTGTGAGTGGAAACAGCTCTCCATTTCACACCCAAATTCAAAGCCTAAATTCTTTTTCTAGGAATGACCTTTGAGGATTTTTCACTCAGGATGCTAACCTTTTAAAATACATAATAAAGGTCTGTCAAATACTGTGTGACAGTCTAATATGTTACCCCAGAATTGGGATTAATCACAGCCCAGTGCCTAAGATTCAATACATCTTGTCAAAAGAATGCAAAATTTTCAGAATACATTATAGTGAAATTTGGAAATTCCATGGGCATAAATTAGTAAAGCTGCCTGATATACTTGCATTTCACAGTTTTTGCTGGGTATTTTGCTGGTGTGGATTCTAACAAGGGCTGCTTCTGATGCAGACAGAATTGCAGCTGCCTGGTCATGATTGCCTATTTCCCTCTACTCCATGGCTCTCTTGGCATTGAGTCTAGATTTCCTCATATCTTATTAGCCCCTATGACCTTGAAAGTAATATTTCTTCATCACAAGGAAGAAGAAATGATGGAAGATAGAAAAAGAAGAAAGACTAAGGAATAAAAAGAGGCACATGTGTATTTATTAGCTCAGTGAAAAGAAGTAGGAAAGAAAAATGTTTTACTCTGAAAATTTTGATTTTTAAAATATTAAACTATTTTATATCTATTGCTTTTGCTTTTGATAAAATTTGTTTCCATAGGCACTGCCTTTCAGACATTTTTCACTCTTGACCAGCAAAAAGGATGAGACTCTAAAGACTTATAAAGACTGAGTGAGACCACACTTTTCTCCTTCAGAGTTCAGGGTGGGTGTCATAAAACTCTCCTCTGCTGACTGGCAAGGACAATGTTGCAAGGTTGCTAACCTTTTTCTCAGTCAGAAATGACTCTGGAATTAGAAGGTGGTAGAAAAAGAAGATGTCAAGAAAGAGCAAACACTGAGTGATTTTTGAGAAGTATTTGTTTCCCTGAGAACACCCCGCCCTGAAACTTTTCTGACTTCAACACCTTTACCTTTTTACATGCTGTACATAGCAGTTGTTTGGTGTAAATGAAGTCAGGGAAAAGAAATTATGAAAGCCAACAGAGAACAAATTTTGTGTCACTGTTTGTCCCTGGCTGACTTGAATGATCTCATACTACAGCTGCTGGCGAATGATTTCTTCTCTTCTGGTCATTTGAAAGTTAAGAGTAGAGATATGAGAACCCTTGTAAAAAGTTACTTGCTTCCATATTTTAACATCCAATTTCAAAAGAACTTCCAAAATAAGAATTATAAAATAAGCAGCTATATTCCTCTCGTAACTATAGCAGTGACACAAAACACTCTGAAACAGCAAGCCATATATTTATGGTATGTTATACCACTATCAACATGAATAAATAAGGTACAAATATAGATGGAGCCATGAAACTGCCATGCTTCCTGCAGAGTGAATTATGTCTGAGACCAAGAAAAGAATCAAATTCTTTACAAGAAAATGTTATCAAATTACATGCTATGCATGCATATTAAAACACCTTTCTCTATTTTACTCAAGTAATCAAGAGGTCTTTAGTAAGCCCACACCAAAATATTAACTTCTTGGGAATAATCACTAAGTGAATGAGACCCCTAAAATATATAACATCAGTCAAAGAGTAGTGAATTTCCCTTTTACATATAAGCTTATTAGTCTAGGCCTAGTGTGGTGACATAACAGAGTTGGGGACACTGACTCATTCCATCTTGTGGCTCTGGCATTTCTAGGGTGCTAGCTTATTCTCATCCTATTCTGGTGCACATGAAAGGGGAGCAAGAAGACATAGGAGTCATGTTCACTCTCAATTGATGGCATGACTCGGAAATTTAACACACGGATTTGCTCACACCCTTTGTCCAAAACTTAAACAAATGGCTGCTCCTAAGTGCATGGAAATCTGGAAATTTTGGTTTTTATTTTAGACTGCCACATAGACAGATAAAATTTAGACTTTCTAATTCTAAAAGGAAAAAAATAGAAACTTGAAGACAAGCAGCTATTGCCAACATACATGAGGACAGCTAAGTATTGTAAGTATTGAGTAAGGTGTCAGTCTTCCATGGCATGAGTCCTTCTCCTTGCCCAATCCCATGACCCCAGCTATCTTCACACACTGTTTGCCTTCAGAGCCATCATTAATTTTCAAAAAAAACAAAACAACAACAACAAAAAAAACACCTGTCCTCTCTGGCACCATTCTCTTGGGATTTTCCTCAGGAATGACATGGCTCCCCTGCACCATCAAAGAAATACATTAGGAGTTCCCTTTGTTGTTCAGTGGTTAATGAACCTGCCTAGGATCCATGAGGATGAGGGTTTGATCCCTGGCCTTGTTCACTGGGTAAAGGATCCAGAGTTTCCATGAGATATGGTGTAGGTTGCAGATGCAGCGCAGAGCCCATGTTGCTGTGGTGTAGGCCAACAGCTGTAGCTCCAATTAGACCCCTAGACTTGTAACTTCCATATGCTGTAGGTGTGCCCCTAAAAAGAAAAAGAAAGAAAGAAATGCATTAACAGACACTCTACCACTCTACCATTAGTACTTACCTTGAAAATTTTTCAGAAAAGAGTGGTCTCCAAGGCAATTATGATCAGGTTATTGTCTTCTATAACATTCCTGCTTACCCCTAAAAATCTATATTCCCTCTGCTGTTTCACAGTAAACTTTCAGTGGCTTTTTTAGTTCATGATTTCTCTATGAATTCTCAGTCAAAATTTCCATTTATTTCAACTAATCAAATCTACTGTGATAGCCCAGATTTAATCCCATCTCCTTTCTGAAGTTTCCTGTGACCACTTGAGGTCTCACTGACTGCATTTTCCTTTGAACTTCTCTCAGCTCTTACCAGTAATGTCATCCCACAATTTGTACTCTTACACAAGCCATTTACATCATGTATTAACTTTCTTTTCTATCAGTTCCTTGAAAACAAAGGCCATTTATCATGCTCAGTTCCAGCTCAAAACTTCAAACTGATGAAATGATTTTTTTAAAATGTTAAAGTGGCTTATTTTATGACTATCATTGTACAATGAAAACTAATGTACATGAAAAGTAATAAGGAACTTTTAGAGATGATGAATAGGTGTATGGAATAGATTGCAGTGATGGTTTTGCAGATGTATACTTATGTCCAAGCTCATCATGTTTTAGGCATATTTATGTACAGTTTTTGGTATGTCAATAATATCTCAGTAAAGTGGTTAGAAAATAATTAAGAACTAAAATATATCCTACAACAGTAAGGCTAAAAGATGAGCAAGAAGAACTGGCGATAAGGAGAAAGCTTCATGTGAGCACTGAGAAGGCACATGCCCCTTCAGTTTGGCTCTAGAAATGCATAGACACTTTGGCAGTAAATATTGGAGGATGATACAAGAAAGGCCCATTATCAAGAGTAATATTTTCCTGTTCTGTCAGTTCTGGGATCCACAGTTTCCACTTCAAATGTCATTGTCTCCTTAGGCACTGTTTTTCTTTTTTTTCTTTTTTTGCTTTTTAGGGCTGCACCTTCAGCATATGGAAGTTCCCTGCAAAGGGGTTGAATCGGAGCCTACACCACAGAAACTAGGGATCTGAGCAACACTTGTAGCCTCCACCACATCTCACAACGATGCTGGATCCCCAACCCAGTGAGCGAGGCCAGGGATCGAACCTGCATCTGCATGGATAGTAGTTGGATTCATTTCTGCTGTGCCACAAGGGTAAATCCTCCTTAGCAACTCTTAAATGATTGTTGTATGTCCAGACTTTACAAAGATGACAAAGGAAAAAAAAGGAGTTCCTGTCCTGGCGCAGCAGAAACAAATCTGGCTAGGAAACATGAGGTTGCGGGTTCAATCCCTGGCCTCGATCAGAGGGTTAAGGATCCGGCATTGATGTGAGCTGTGGTGTAGATTGCAGATATGGCTTGGATCTGGCATTGCTGTGGCTCTGGCTTAGGCCAGCGGCTATAGCTCTGATTAAACCCCTAGCCTGGGAACCTCCATCTGCCATGGGTGCACCCGTAAAAAGCAACCCCCCCAAAAAAAGGTAACAAAGGAATTAACTGAATGCACTGTGATATAAATAGATTAATTATTCGCTAAGTTATATAGAGAGAAATAGAGTGGTAGAGAGACAGACACACATGTTATAAATGTAGATAATGCAAAGTATAATTTATGCATACCATATGGTTATGACATTAACTATAATTCTCCCTCAGAATGAAGCAAGAAAATCTCTCATCCACTTATCCAAGTAAATGACCCCTCTCTCTTACTTGGTCATATGATTCCATGTCATCCTTATTTCTCTTGGTCCCAGATTATTCCATGCCACGTGGTGATTCACAGGACCAACCACTTCTTATATCAAACCTGAAATACAAATTACATAACACCTCAGTGCTTCCTCTTCCTCCTCCTTTCCTACTCTTCCCTGCTTTCCCTTTTTTTCATCTTTTTCCTTCTTCTTCTGGAATTATTTTCTTTTCTATAGCTGTGGAGTAAGCGATATTAGAAATTCTCACTTGGGCAGGATTTAAGTAAATTTCAAGAGAAGTGACATATCATAGAATCTTCATTATTCTTCAAAAATCCATTATTATTTTCTTTTTTTTTTTTTCTTTTTGCTATTTCTTGGGCCGCTCCCTCGGCATATGGAGGTTCCCAGGCTAGGGGTCGAATTGGAGCTGTAGCTGCCAGCCTACACCAGAGCCACAGCAACGTGGGATCCGAGCCACGTCTGCAACCTACACCACAGCTCACGGCAATGCCGGATCGTTAACCCACTGAGCAAGGCCAGGGACCGAACCTGCAACCTCATGGTTCCTAGTCAGATTCGTTAACCACTGCACCACGACAGGAACTCCATTATTATTTTCTATCTCAACCACTACACTTATTTACGCTCACTTACATGTGTATAGGCATAGCTCTGCATATTAATAATGATAATTGTTTTATCTCTGCAGCCAAAATGACCCATACAATGCATATAAAACTTTTCTATTTCTCATATTTTGAAACATGAAGACCCTGACATAGAAAGAAGTCATTCTTTTTTCCTTTCCCTTTATTGTTCCACATCTTGTATTCTAGCCTACAGTATAACTTCTCTAATCACTCCAGCTTTAGAGCGATACAATGCATTAAGAGGCTTTTATGATTGATTAAATGCTCCAGCTCTGCTCCTACATTTAATCAATGGCAGCAATGCAAGCTGTCTCCATTGACTACAAGCATTACAGATTTAGAGCACGCATTTTTGCTGCTTCAAAATGAATTATAATTTCTGAAAGTACAATATTTTGAGCTTCAGAAAGTGACAATTGTTTCCAGGAAAATAGCTTATTCATTTTAGTTAGAATTAATTAGAATGCTCAACATTATTGCAAGGTATATTTTGCTAATATCTTGCCTCTGCAAAATCTATAATAAAGTTGATTCCATATTTATTTCAACATTTTGGGGGTGACATATTAAAATGTCATTAAAGGAAATCTGACCTTCTAGCCACCAGACACCAAATTTTTCATGCCTTGGAGAATACATATGGAGAATTTTTCATCTGTTTAAATCTTCCATGATATGCAAATCTTCCTTAGATCTGGTGAAACAGGAGATACTTATTCTCTTTTACATATTTTTTTTAGAATGAAATGAAAGACACCCTTCCCCCTTTCAGAGGTAACATTTCTCCCCTAAACAATAGGCCCAGATACAGGTGCTGATTAAAATAACAGTCTATGGACTTTTGCCCACAACGACTAAAATAAACATAAGGATCACTCTTTTCCACCCTCTGAAGATGTGAAGATGTAGACCAATGTTTTGTTTTGTTTTGTTTTTTTCCTTGAGAGCAGAGACTATGTCCTACCACCATTGTGTCCCTTACAAGAGGTACAATTACTTGCTCATATATATATTGGCTAAATGTGATATTTGCAGTCTAAAATAAAAAAAAGAAAAATCCTGACAACCTTCAAAAAGACATTGGGAAATCAGACTTTAAAAGTAATTAAGACAGCAACTTTTTTGTTTATAACACTAGAAATATCCTCTAAGTGAATTCTTGTACTGTGTTGTCACCATTTATGTAAAGGAAAACATTTCCAGGAAAGATTATCACCAAAAAGCCAAGAGAACTGAACAACTTACATTCATGAACACACCCAAAATGGCAAACTGAGTAGAGCTTTAACTAATAATCATGAAAAATAAATATCAGCATTTTCCAAAAATGTCAAGATACTGACAGGCAAAGAGATTAAGGAAATATTCAAGACTGGAAGACACTAAAGAGAAATCACAACTAAAACCAGTATGTAATCTTGTGTAGGATCTTGGAACAGAAAAATAGTCATTAGTGGAAAAATTGACAGAATTCAAATAAGGCCTATAGTTTATTTAGCAGTATTATACCAAGTTAATTTCCTGGTTTTGATGATTGCACTGTGGTTATATAAGGCATTAACAATAGGAAAAACTTGGTGAGGAGTTTATGAAGAATCTACTATTTCTGTTAACTTCTCTGTTGGTCTAAAATCAGTCCTAATTAAAGTAATGATAACAAGTAAAGATGAGTGGTAGATGAAATCCCTGGTCATCAACTCCTAGAAGATCAGGTTTTCAATTAGGATGCTTTCAGAAGAAAGTGATAGAAATTAGCTTAAACAGGAAATTTATTGGCTTCCTGGAAGTTTAGATGTAGGGTGGCCTTCTGGCTTAATCCAACTGTAGCTCCAGCTCCATTTCTATTATTCTTTCCTTCTTTCACCATAGACTCTCTCCAAGCTAGATTTCTTCGTTGCCTCATGATAGAGGCCAGCAGTCACTGAGGCCAAGTTTCCTTATTTGCTTTCTGAGAGAAACTAAACCTTGATTTCCTTTCTCATAAGAGAAAGAACCTTTGAAAAGGCCTCCAAACTTTTTCTCTAGAATTCATTGATATCCCTAGACCAATGTCTAAAAAAAGATCATCATGATTAGTGTAACTAAACACAATTATCTTCAAAACAGAAGATAGACTTAGCTTTTCTTGAGTGACATAGCTGCATAGAGAATAGATAGAAACCTAAATAAAATCAGATCTTTCTTGGGAAGAGGGAAATGTATATTTGGGGAGGAACAGAATACATCATTAAAATGCTGTACAGTAGAAAAAAGAACACTGTAAACCAGTTATAATGGAAAAGAATAAAAATCATTATAAATAATAAAAAAACAAAAGAAAAAATAAACTATAATTAGAAGAAATGCTGTTGAAATTTGAAAGAGATCACTGTTGAATATGTAAGATAAAACACTGCTCTACAGAGTAGAGTAGATCTAGAGAATAGTAACCTAACAGTTGGAAGAAGGAAGTGCTATAAATTCAAATATGTTTCCCATTGAGGAGAACTAGATAACTTCAGGTTAGATTAGAGAATCCCAGATTAGAGAATCCTTACAGGTCTGCACTAACCCAGTGCAAAACTCCTCCACCCTATCACCAGCTGCTTCTAAAAATGCTCTCGTATGCCTAGGCAGGGCTCAGATCTACTATCCTGGAAAGTATGCTCCATGTTGCTTTCATTTCAATTTCTGAATCATCACTAATATAAATGCACTCTTTTTTCCATGGAAGACTTTCTGATTATAGAAAATAACACACATTTCACTTTTTCTTCACACTGAATAATGTTGTTTTAGGCATCATATACGCCTAGTCACCCCCATGAATGCTATGTGACCTCCCACAGTATGGCACCAACTTACATGTTTGATTTCCGTTTTAAAAAAACGCAGTTAGACCACAATTTGCAGGAGAGCTGAACATTAATTAATACAGCCTCACATTATGTTCTTAATGTGTTATTATTTCATATTAAATTCCTCGGGGAGTGTGGAGGAATAAATTCCCAGATAATAAACTGCCTAAATGTGCTGAATAATGATACAAATGTCACTTCCATTCTTCCTCCCATGAACTCCTGCTTGTTGGCCTCCTGAGGGTAATAACAATAAAGCAAAGTTAAGGAGAAAGTTGAGGAAGAACTTAGCAGATGTTTAGCCTATCTGTGCCAGGGGACATGCTCTCCTACCAAGGCCCCAAACAGCCTTCAAACTGCAATAAAATAAACCTTGTTATTGTAGCTGAAGGAATCAGCTTGAGTTACTGCCCTGCAGGCATTAGGAATTAGAATATGCATTAATCTATTCTGTGGCCTTGAGAGCAGTTCTAACTCAATCTGCCAGAGCAGAGGTGAGAGTGATACTGGAAAATCATTATATCTAGCAAATCCCCATCTTTCACTCCATGCACTAAGGTGTCCTTCATGCAAAGCACAGCTTCCAGACAGAACTGCTTAAACTGGAGAATAGAATTCTCAGTTTCAAAAATCAAAACAATCTGTTCCTGTATAGACAAAGAATTCCTTCTCTTTCCCCCAGAGTTCTATTGATGGTCTGATCTGTACTAGCTGGGATGACCAGGCAGCTTGATGGACCAGAACAGTCCAGTTGATAACAACTTTTCTCATGTAAATATTAACAAAGGCCACTTTCATTCTCAAAGGTATTTGGATTTGAACAATAAATTTTATGATCATTTGATAATAGTATATCACAGATTTAAATTAGAGATTTGAAAGTCCCATATGAAGGTCTTATCACCTACAAAAGGTTTTTATGAAGTATGGGACAATCATAATACAGTCCCCATTTGGCATCTGAGAAAGTAGGAAACAAGAAACCTTTTATAACTTCGTCATAGGAGGAACAGCTATAGGACTCAGGTCTTCTGAGTCTTATTTCAAATTTTTCTCTAGAAAATGTTATTGGAAGCCATTTGTTCTCCTCTCCCTTCCTGAAGCTAGGCTGAAAGGGGAGAGAAAAGCAGCTAAGGAGACCTTGGTTTTTCCTCTGTGTACACTATTTTGCTGAATTTTTTTCTTCTTTTGGATAAGAGATAGTATGATTTAAAGAAATGTAAACTATATATTTTCCCTCTTCTTCATAAGGTATCATTTATTTTTATCTTTAAAAAAATAATATATGACTACTAAAGAACATTTGGAGAATACAGGAAATGCAGAGAGAAAAAGAAATATTGGGTCTGAGGACATGGCAAATAGAAAGTCTACAAAGAAAGAATCAAAGTTTTGTTTAGAATCATACTTTTACTTTATTCTTCTCAGAATGTCCTTTCTACTTTTCTCCATTAATCTAGATTTTTGCATGTTCTTAAGGTCTCTCTGAAATGTTTCCTAAGGTGCTTGGAACACAGTAATTTCTTTTCCTCCACTGTTTCACAACTACTTATTTTACATATGATATACATTGCTTTGTAGCTTTCTACTACTTATGTTTTGGAAAATTTTCTCTCCAACTAGAAGTAGACTCACACCTCTCTGTTGAATGGGACTCTGTCTTATATGTCTCCATATCCTTAGCACTTATGTACACATGATAAGAGCTTAAGAGCTATCTATCTTTTGAATTGTAGTTTGACTATGATGATGATGATACTACTGTCAGATGGGTTTCTAATTGGTTTAGTCTTTGTACATCATTGCCTTAACTTTGCTTTATTATTAGCCTTGATCACATATCTTAAAGGTCTTTTAAATCTTGTAAATAATATCTGTGTCCCCTCATAGGAAATTACATTCAGACCTAGAACTTTTCAGATACAGAAAGATTTTGACAAATTGCTACAAACTCAGTGGAGAGTGCTGGATTGATTAAGGGAATGCAGGACTTGATTTATGAGTAAACATTAAAAGAACTAAATATATATAGCTGGGCTCCATAGAGATTCAGAGCAGGCCCACAGGACTTGACAACTGTATATTAGCGGCCAGAGGATGAAAATAGCATTGCAAGGGATGAAAATAGCAGTCCCTTAAATTAGGGAAAAGGACTTTTGGTGACACTAACAAGGGATTTTAATTACTGGAGAATAAATGTACCCATGTATAAATTCAGTGCTTTCCCAAACCTTTATATACACACAAATCACCTAGGGAACCTGTTAAAATGCAGATTTTGATTAAGTGAGTCTGAAGTGAGCCTGAGATTCTTCATTTCTAGCAAGCTTGCTAGTGGTCCAGAGACTAAACATACTTAGTCATGCGTTTTCTTTTTTAGAATTGTATAATTCTGATAAATTACAGCATGCAATAAGTTTCAAATATGGAATATTTAGACTAAATAAAGTATCCTGGAACCTGTAGAGAGGGAGTTGGGGTACAAGCTAGACAAGCAGGGCAGGAAGATTAGTTCTTTCTCCCTAGTGTTCATTTGCCTTCTTTGGCATCCATATGAGGCCTGTTCACTGTGATTAACTACCCAGGCTTATTGCTTTTCTCATATTCATCTTTCCATTTGTACCAGATAACAACATAGGAAGAAAGCATAGCTACCAGGAGTTATGAGTGTAGGCTATTGGAGATTTCCTCTTAGCTTCCAAAATAATTCCCCCAGATTTTGATTTATGCCTGGAAATCTGTAGCTGGTGCTTCATTTTTTAGCTTAAAATCTCCATCTCCTTTATACAGGAAACCCCAATGAGTTATTTGTATGTTAGTGTGAATGGCTTTAAAGTCTTTCCTGGAAGATTTTAGTGGAGGGCGATAATCATGTACTGGGGAAAATAGACAAGGATGGAGAATGTGAGGACAGCTCACCTATTTCATACATAATAATGATGTCCAAAGGAGAGACGCCATTTTGCCAATGTCACTGGCTTCTTTATTGCTTAAATCCAGATTTCCAGATTTTCAAGCCAGCATTCTTTTTCCAGTGCACCAAATTCTGTCTCTCCTTCTTGAAATCTGCTCTGCTCAGATCTTCATCTGTTTCAGGCTATAAGCATAACCAAGGGGCTTCCCTCGGTCCTTGGAACAAGTCACTCACTGAGTGATAGTTTTTCCTACCCGAATTATGCTTAATCAGATAACTTAAAGATAATGTTTCCCTCGTCAGATATACCCCCTAAGCTGGTGACTTTCAGTTTCTTTATTATAACTGAGCAATTGGGATGGAAATTGGAAAGATGGGCCCAGCCGCTTCCTGTCAAAGAGCTCAAGGAGATTTCAAGTAGCTCACTTTGTTGCTAAAAGATATGTCATCTCATCTCTGTACATATGACTAGTCAAATGAACACAGTAAAAGCACTGTGCCCCAAGCCCATCCCATCACATCTCCTCTTGCACCTCTGTTTCTTTCCATGTTATACCTGGATACTTGTATATCTATGATATCTTTGATACTTGAATACTTTTTGTTGTCACAAAATTTCACAGGTCACATATAATTTTATAAATATCTTCTAATTTAATCATCCCAAAAAAATCTAAGATAAGTACTATTATTGCTATTTTCTTTTTCGAGGCTGAATAAACTGGTTCACAAAAAATATTAACATCACACTTAGTCTGGAATTTGAAGTTCAAATCTCACTTTATTTTCTTAATAATATACTTCCTTGGTCAAGTCAATTCTTGCGGTCTCAGAATAAGTTGAGAACCTGTTGCTTTTACTTAAAGAAGTGAATTTCGGATATCAATTTTGTGTATCCTTGTGTGATATTTACTATTTTTATCTGTTTTTTTTTTTTTTTTGCCAGTCTACCTCTCACCTTGAGAAAATGCAATTATTAACAGGTGATGGTGAAGTCTCAATTAATTAGAACTGTAATAACCAGAGTTGACAAACAGTAGTTTCTTAAATTCAGTGGATTAAGAGAAATAAGCAGAAGGCAAGAAAACCAAATGAAACAATTTTACTTGTGCAAATCCTCAATCATTATAGATTCAGTGTGAACTCCTCATTTTCTGACTCTATCTTTAGTACAGAACACTGAAAATTCATGACCATTAAGATGTTTGCAAGGCTCTTTAAGATCCAGAGTCTGCAGAGACAAAATCAATCACATTCAATACACTCTCCTTACTGAGACATAAAACAAATGTGAACACAAAGACAATGTCCCACAAGAAAGTTTGACAAAAATGTGTTAATCTGGCTTAGATTCTTGATTCCCCATGAACTGTAATTGATGAAATTTCCCACTCACCATATATTCTGGTTAACTGCATTTGTAGCATAGATTCTATTTTTTTTTTCTAATGTGGCTACCAAAGTATTCCAAAGGACTCCCACCTCCTTTCATTGGGATTAGCACTTGGATTAGTAATACAAATCCTAGCCATCATTTGAGGGCCATCTCCAATTCTTCTTATGAATAGAAAATAAGTATAAATAATATCAGCCTAGCTCTTTCCAGTGATCATGAATTGGCAGTGTCAAGAGCAGGTGGTAATGGTACAAAGTAGAACTTTTTTTTCCTCTATTTTTTTTCCTATACACAGTTGGCCCTCCAAATGCCTGGGTTCCACATCTGGGAATTCAACCAACTAAGAATTGAAAAATGCATATATGTTTTTAAATTCCACGAAGCAAAACTGGAACTTGTGTGTCTCAGCACCAATTTACACAGCATTTCCATTATATTTACAACTATTTACATTGAATTAGATATCATAAGTAAATCACCTAAAATGATTAGAAGTATATGAGAGGATATGCATAGGTTATATGGAAATAGTATGCCATTAATATAAGGAACTTGAGCATCAATGAATTTTGGTATCTGGAGGGTCCTGGATCCAATCCCCAATGGAGCCACTCCCCAATGGGTAGCGAGGGATAACTGCACACTTTCTATGTAAATCACATTACCTTTTAATTAAAATGAGCAGTATAATGTTTATGGTAATTATACACTTTAGTTATCCTGCCTTCTTTTTGAGGTATTTCCAAATAACTAAAATCTTTTCATACCTAGAAAGAGAATAATAAAAATAAAACCAGGGTGGTTTGTAGGTAGAATGCAGTTCCAAACACCAGAGCACATTGAGAAAAAGGACATCAAAGAGGGTGGCCAGGACAAGACATGAAGATAGGAAAATATGATGCTAAATCCGGGGATGAAAATGAGATAGTCATAGAACATTTGAAAATCCAAAGCTAAAAGTTACCCCCAAAAAAACCCTTTTAGCTATATATCAAAATGGCTTAAATTAAATGACTATCAATCCAAATACTGTTAAGTATTGAAGTAATTAGAACTCTCACATATTACCTACATGGGTGTAAAATGGTATCAAGGCAGGAGATAGATGAGCTTAAGGATAGACAAATGCAATTAGCCTTGTATTTATACTTCCTGAGGCAGGAGATAGGTGGACTCTAGGATAGACAATTACAACCAGACACCTATCTATACTCAAGATAGAAATAACAACAGGCACAAGGCAAATAATTGATATTTGTCTTCTGTGAGCTTGTTAAACAACAGTGATGATAGGATTAGAAGAGGCGCTGAACAATGTTTGGGCAGAACAAAGAGGTCGCATACTCCCCATCCTCAGGATCAGGGAAACCCCAAATACACATGTGCAGAGAGACCCCTCTGGGTCAATGTGGGAGGGGGTGCCAGGCCGTAATAAGTCTGGATAACCTTCCCACCATGCTCTGCTTTGGAATCCATCTCGGCCAAAATGCTCATGCAGATCAAGGGAAGGCTCTAGATCTGGTCAGGTGTGAAAGATAAAACAAGTTAATTGGCCAAAGGAAAACAAAGACGCAGAAGTACTGTCCTAACTAAGTAATTTAAATCACCTCTCTGGTGCACTCCTCATTCAGGAGGACACCCACACCCTCACTTCTCCTTTGGGTGTGTATTACTGCTTTACTTATGCCTTAGATAAATAAACTAATACTCCGTATTTCTGTGCTTTCCCACATGTTGTACTGTGCTTCTAACAATAAATTTTATACCTGTTTTTACAGCCTTTGCCTCCTAGAAACTTTCTTGCTTTCAATGGGGAAAAGAATCAGGGCAATTCTACTTCTAGCCTCTAACTAGTCTAGTGGCTAGAATTCCTGGTTTTCAACCAGGCTGCCCAGGTTCAATTCCTGAGCAGAAAATTAGGATGTCACTTCAAGCCGTCACCCACTGCTGCCTCTCCAAAATCAGTATAACTATTTATATTTTTACAGACTCTTAGTATCAAACTAAATGTTAACATAGTTTTGTCATAGAAATTCCATCCCTAGATATATACCCAAGAGAAATGAACACATTGGCTAGTAAAAGACATGTACAATAATGTTCGTGATAGCCTTATTCTAAACAACCAAAACCAGAAAGTAATCCCAATGTCAATCAATAAGAAAATGGACAAATCATAATATTTCTATACACTGGAACAGTATTAAAAATAAAAACCCCTAACTAGTACATTCAATAACATGAATGACTTTTTTTTCCTTTTGCAGTTGCACCTGTGACATATGGAAGTTCCCAGGCTAGGGTTTGAATGAGAGATGTGGTTGCAGCGAAACTGAATCCAAGCCACATCTGCAACTTCTGTCACAACTTGTGGTAATGCAAGATCCATAACCCACTGAGCAAAGCCAGGGAAAAAACTTACATCCTCACAGAAACAATGTCGGGTAGTTAACCCACTGAGCCACAACAAGAACTCCATGAATGACTTATATGTTGAATGAAAGAAGCTAGACAAAAATATGTATAATGTATGATTCCATTATACAAAAAAAAAAAAATCAGAGTAGTAGTTATGGATGGGAATAGGGTAGGATAAGAGGGCTACTGAATGGAAGGGATTGTGGAAGAAGAGCCTTCTAGGGAATTAGAAATGTTCATTATCTTCAGCTATTTATAGATACTTTCATGCATGTATATAAAAATGCATTGAGATTTATTCATAATGTTAGAATACTTTATGGACTTTCCAATGATTACCACAGACTATTATGCCACAATTTTTTTTTAAGTGTCTGAAAGTAGCAGTAATGCTAAGCACAAGAACTGAGTAAAATCCATATTCTGCCCTATCTTTTCTTCAGAGCTTCCTTCAAAGACCCAAGTCCCAGGTGGATTTAGTTCCAATTCTTTTAAAGACAAAGACTCTGGTCACAGTGCCTAGGAACAAATACCTCAGCATACTACTAATCCTTAAAATGTCCTCGTTTCCCTAATGAGCCAGGTTTTTCTTAGAACCTATGTGCATATCAGACAAATGCCCACTAGCCAATGAATAAAGCTTCAGTAATTGTCTTTCTTATGAGTATTATGCATATATATAACTTTCATCACTATTGTAAATTGTTCTTTACTTATTTCATCTACATTTCCCTATTTTATAACTGTGAAATTTGGTAATTTGCTATGGGAATTGAGGATACTTGTGAAAATGAATAATGTTCCATTATATTTTAATCACCCCATATATGTGTTTTTATTTCTCATCTGTGGATTGCTGGTCTATTAAAAACTACTCTAGAAGAAAATTAAAAAGCTTTACAAAAGGATGGTGCTGGAATAAGATGCTTTTTAAAAGGACTGTTTAAATGTAGTTCAAACCTGCTACCTATCCCTCCTACTAATTTTAAGATAAAACAGAACTGACAGTAACCTTTTGGTATAATGCTGGGTGAGGTTATTTCTAAAAATAATTTTGAGAATCTAATACCAATGACAGCCAAAGTAGTATCATCAACTATGTTTTAAAAAGAGAGAATTTACTTCCATTATAAACCTTATTTTGGAACCACACATTGTTTCCTCAAAGATCTCTTACTTAAAATATTAACATCTCTTTTAAGTCAAAAGCTTGTTTAAGCCAAATTCCTCTTGCCTTATTACTGAAAACATACAACATCAAACTTCTGTCTATTTATTGATTTCAAAGTTACACTTTTGTGCATATTTCTGAAACTACTCATTATAACAACTACATGGTTATTTTAGGACAACTACCAAAAAAAAAAAAAAAGAAAAGAAAGAAAAGAAAAGAAATTAGGGCATTTCCAATTTAGAAATACTTAAATCAATGCATGCCTCTATGTGGGTAGTACATGCTTCATTCACCAAATTTATATGGAATTCTTACTCTGTGGCAGACCCTGTTCTGGTTTTTAGGAATGCAGTGGTAAGGATGGAGTTCACAGTGAAGATTAAAGAAGAGACTTTAATTAAAGTATCACAGTATTAAGCACATAATTACAAACTGAAATAAAGAAACAGCTTTGGGTGAGTTACAAACTGAAATCACAAGCCACAAGAACTGAGAGTTGAGCTGAGATCTGAGGACAAGAGACTGGATGGAGTGTTCAGAATGAGGGCATTTCAGACAAAGAGGTGGGCAAGGCAAAGTCCTGAATTGGGAGGAACATGGGACTTACAGGGAATTTAAGAAAGGCCAGATATCCCAAAAGATGGACAGCAAGATAGAAAGCAGAGTTAGAAAAGACTGGAGAGGTTTTCAGAGGCATGTTAAGGATTTTTCAAGTTTCCATTGTAAAGGGATGCCATGAAGAGGTCTTATAAGCACATAATTTATAAGATCATGATAGCATTTCAGGGAAAAAAAATTCACTCTACAGAGTGGAAGAAAAATTGGAGTGGAACCGGGTTGATGCAAGGACATCAGCAGTGAGCTGCTAGAGTCCAGAAGAGAGATAGGAGAGCTTAGATGACATAGTCATCACAGTGGTTATGAATCCAGACTCTACAAACCTAATGCCCAAGTGCAAGTTTCAAACACATTCTCCACTAGTAGAACAAGGGCTCCTTGTAGAATTCCAGGGCTGGAAAAATGTGAGATGAGCCTAGAATTTCTTAAAAGTAATTGCTCAAAGAAGCTGCGGGCTTGACAAAAATCACCTATTCCATACAAGTTAGCTTCATTGAACTGTGAATAGACTTGATTGGGCTCTAGCCAAATCTGGGATAATTTGAGCATAAAAAAAAACAAAACAAACAAAAAATAACCTCTTAATGGATTTTAGCTATTTAAATAAAATATGAGTCTCTGAGTATAATCTTAATACTAAGCAGGAGGGAAGGAAGGAAGAAGGAAGAAAGGAGGGAAGAAGGAAAAAAGGTGGAGAGAAGGAGGGAAGGAAGGAAGGAAGGAAGGAAGGAGGGAAAAAAGGTATAGAGGAGCAAAATTTGCAACCTGAAGATGCATCTCTTTGGCATGAAGATTATTTTAGCCTGATTATTTTTAAAACTGAAGGCTTGGAAAATTTTCCCTTTACCTTCTTTTTAACTACTGAAAAGAATTAAGATGGGAAGCTATACTAGAAAGAGGGTAATCACCAAATATAAGTTTACTTTACAAAAGAAAGACCTTTCCACATGGCATAGGAAACATTTGTTTACCAAACATTTTCTCTTCCCATTTCCCAGTGAGTTATCTTTTATCCCCTTTGAAGTTCTAGATTGCCACCTGCTTCTCCTGAGTCCAGAATAGCATATAAACCTCAAGTGCCTGACTGTCCTTTGGGCCTCATGTTCTTATCATGTTCCATATACATAAAATTAGAATTTGTGTTTCTCCTTTTAATCTGTCTTTTAGTACAGTCAGAGAACCCAGAAGGGTAGAGAAAAATTTCTTCCTCCCTGACAGAAGAAAAAAAGATAAAAGAAGAGAAAGAGAAAAGAATCTTCCTCTTTATAGTAGAATGATTAATAAATAATACAAAAAGAATATTGGAATTAGAAAATTAACATTTTACAGCCTTCATAGTAATAACTGATTCTAGCAAGAAACATAAGTGAATGCTAATAACTTTACCAGAACATTTTTATAGCCTCAAAGGGTCTTCTGACAAGATATAATCAATAAGATTATAAAGGCAAAAATAGTAACTTACAGTGGAATCACCTAGAAGACACCACCTTGATGAGGTGATCAAAGTTAATGTCAGCAGTAATGGGGCAGATTCATACCCTTTCCTCCAGATGTAATGCCCTGAGAACATAAGGTCACTTCTGTGGTATTTCTGCCCAAAATGCATGACCTAATCTCATTGTGAGAAAAATCAAATAAATCCACATTGGAGGACATTGTACAAAATAACTGGCCTGTATTATTTTTAAACAGTTAATGTCATGAAATAAAAAGAAAGACTGTGGAACTGATCCAAATTAAAGAAACATGATAATTGAATGGTAAATCTGATCCAGGATTTTTTAAGCTATAAAGGGCATTATTTGGGCAAAATATAATCTGATAAAGGTTACACATTCAATAATATTATTGCAATGATGTGAATGTCCTGATTTTAATGATATGTAAGCAAATTCCTTATTTTTAGAAAACACACTGAAGTATTTAGATGTAAACAGACATCATGTGTGCAATATATATAGAGAAAAAATAGGTAAAGCAAATATGCCAAAATGTTAGCATTTAGAATACCAGGGTGAAAGTCATACAGGATTTTTTTTCCTTACACCTTTTCTTTAAATCTGAAACTAAGTAAAAGTAAAAGCTTAGTAGAAAGAAATAAAAAACAAAGAAAATGCAGAAGTTCCTATTGTGGCCCAGTGGTAACAAGCCCAACTAGTATCCATGAGGATGCAGGTTTGATCCCTGGCCAGGGAATTTTCATATGCTGCATCTGTGGCCCTAAAAAAGCACAAAAAAAAAAGCAAAAAGAAAATTGATTTGGATTGCATAAGCATGGGCTAGAATCATGGCTCTCTCCTGTATGATCTTGGCAATTTCTTTAACCTGTCTAAGCTTCAATTTCATAATCTATAAATGTAGATAGAATTTCCCTCCTAAAGTTTTTATGAGAATTAAATGTTATTAATTTAATATGCTCAATAAATTTATTATTGTGACTGAGGCAGTAATAAATGAAATAAATTAAATAAAATAATAAAATAAAGTGATTAATTGAGGCAGAATAAAGTGGATAGACTTAAAACATATCAAGGTGATGGTGGGAGGTTCTATGTAGTAAATTGGACACCACTTCCTTTCACACCAGATCACCCAAATCCTTCACTAGAGCACAACCAAGGCAACCCTCCTTCAGTTACATTTTTCCTAATCTGTTCCACTCTTTCTTCAGAATTTTGAAAGCGCTTCTGCTGAGATCTGCTAAGTGCTTGAGATTCTGCTGAGATCTGCTAAGTGATGAGAGGGAAGTAACCTAAGTAAACCATAAAACTAAAAGAAACACACCTTAACAAAGAGATGATATTATAAATAGTAGCAAATTTGTGCTGCACATTTTTAATACTTAGGGATAATGAAATACTCAGAGTTGTCACACTTCAGAAGTGTCCCCTTCCCAGCTCACTGTACAGAGGAACTGTGTCCTGCCCAGATATTAATGTTCTATTTCTGTTTATGGGACCTAAATCACTATGAGTTAAGGTTCAGTTGGGATGTCACTGAATGCTCTCCCATAGAATCATTTATAATTTAAGCCAGTTATATTATTGCAGAAGTAAATGTTTTGTTCTTAGTTCAAGAAATGGTGAAGACTATCATCCTTCAGAACTGTGGAGAAGATAATTTTCCTGAATTTCTGAAATCATATTATATGAAGGCCTCTATTTCTCCACATGCAAAAGGCCAACTCTGTTAAATAATTTCCCATTGTACAGCACATTCCCTTTTTATGGTTCTCTCCCTTGGCCATTGCAGTAAACTGTGCAGTTTTATTTATCATGCCATGCTTCAAAAAGAAATCAGCAATCTAACAGATTTCAAGGCCTGAGTGATAGGGATAGGAAAAAAAATACCTCAAATCAGGTCTGGATAGGAGCAATGTTGACAACAGCTCCTGAGAAGCCATTTGTTTTACTTACTTATCACCTATCAGGGCAGGAGGGAAGAGGGAACCAATTCAGATATAGGACTCAGTAAAGCATCCACAAGTTGCCCTTCTTCAGAGAACAATATCTCTGAGGTATATATAGAGTCTGACTAGGAATGAAGTCTGCTATCAGTAGGATGACCATGTAAATTTCTTAAACTAAGACAGCTTGGAGGGTAAAATGGAATCAATCAATAATTATTCAAGCACAATCAGGAAAGCCCCAAGCAAATCAAGGCATATCATCACCCTAGTGATGGGTAGAGATTTGTTCTAACTTTGCCAGATGACTGATAGGTCAGGCTCCAGGATCCATGTTTCAAAATATTTGAATAAGCAAAATAGATTTTTGGAGTTCAAATGGCTTACTCTTTCCATTTTACAAACTGATATAAGAATAAGTTTATTAATAACCATAGAAATATAAAATGGCAAATATCAAAGTCTATCTTCTTTGAGATCCAGGTTTCCAAATCACTGCATCTGATAAAGAAAGCTAATCTATAGCTATACATTAGGTCATTTTTTGCCCCTTATCATGTTCTGAAAAACTAGACTCAAATATCATATCTAAATTTTACTCCTCACCCTCATTCTTCAGACCATGATCCCTGAGAAGAAGTCAAACTTATCAAAATGAAGAGCCACATAAGAGGCCAGCAGAGCATTATACCCAGGAGTACTCAGGGTGGGGGTGGGAGTGGTTGGGTACTGTCTGCTTATGTTTCCCAGACTTACACAGGAAACACATATCTGAACTGATAATCCATATCCATTCACCCTAACCATGGCCCCTGCTTTGTACAAACCAGATATAAAAGTCACGTGTACACATGTCTATATACTTATCTACATGAAGCAAGGCATTTGGATCCCACATGATTGGAAAAGTACACCAGGACCTATAAAGAAACTGCATGCATATAGTGAGGGCTTCTCTGGGAAGGTTCATGTGTAGGTATATAAAGAGGAGCAGTGGAGGAGGAGTTGAATACACCAGACTGGAGGATTCTAGAGGAGCATGGTTTCAGCCTTCTGCCTTCTGACCAGGATCATTATTTCTCTGTGGAAGCTCAGAAACTTTCCTCACCCATGATTACCTGTAAGTAATATTCCTCAAACATGAAGTTGCCAAATTCTCCTGTGCTCACACCACCTCTGTGATCAGCCTCTGCCTATGTTTTTGTCTCCATTCTGCTAGAAGGGAATGAGAGTGAAAAGTTCAAAAGAAGGCTAAGAGGGAGTCTGGGGACAAGAGTGATGCTCTATCTCCCACTATGTAGTAGGCACAAGTCTATCTCCTGCCTCCTGCCCCTGGTCTTTCCTGGCATTAGATACTCCCTTACCTCTGTGTTATGGGATTTATCTGACTTCCTTAGAGAAGAGCACCCTTCCCCATCTTTCTGGATCATGGGAAAAGGGAAGAAGCAGGAAGTAGGCAGTGAGAGACTAGGGGGGACTAATGATAGATGGAAGCAAAAAGGAGGAAATAACTCAGGCAGTAGAGTTAAATGTAGCAATTCTCAAAAAGTAAAAGTGCAAATTATACATTTGTTATAGGTGGACATCAACCCCTAGTAAATTTCTAGAACAAATTATTTACAGATGTCTTTATGCTACAAAGAAAGGGAAACTCTTAGGGAATCTTCCCAACTTTACTATGAAAGCTACCAACATCTTCAATCTGCCATCTCAGTCTGCAGCCCCATGAAGGTTGTTGGAGACTGTGGTATGGAGGGAATGTGTGTATGGTAAAGAGTAAGCAACATTCTCTAAACAGAGCTATTTAGGGATTCCAGACCAGGTTACTCCATTGTAAGTAAGGTAAAGATACACTATAACCAGAATTCCCGTTAGAGCTCAGTGGTAAAGGTAACAAAGTTTACAAGTATCCATGAGGGTGCAGGCTTGATCCCTGGCCTCACTCAAAAAAAAAAAAAAAATACACTATAACAAACCTTAGGACCACACAGTAAGCAATGAGCTCTTTTGATCAGTATTATTTATGCTATTTTATAGAAATCCACTGTCCCTTTGCAGAGGAATTTGGAATACTTATGTTTCAAATTCTTTTTTTTTTAATTTTAGAAAGAATATACTGTGTACATACAATATATTACATAATATATCAAGTTTAATTTGGGACAGTAACTCACAAACCTATTAATTTTTGTGCAGCAAAATATATACATATTTACACTTTATGGTATAAAAACTATAGTCACGTGCGAGCTTAGGTCAGGTTTGGCTGTCAAACCATTTTGCCACAAATTTACGAAAACTTTTGAGTTTGAGAATCTTTTGGATTTTTTGGTATCTTGGATAATAGATTGTGGACCATATGTTTACTCTTAATGTTTTTTTGGAATGTGATGTTGAACAAAGGATAATTTAATACCATATTATAGTTTATTTTAAGGGAAATACCTACTTTTAAGAATCCTTTCAGGAGTTCCCGTGGTGGTGCAGTGGTTAATAAATCCAACTAGAAACCATGAGGTGGCTGGTTCAATCCCTGGCCTTGCTCAGTGGGTTAAGGATCCGGCATTGCCATGAGCTGTGGTGTAGGTTGCAGACGTGGCCCGGATCCCGCGTTGCTGTGGCTCTGGCGTAGGCCGGTGGCTACAGCTCTGATTAGACCCATAGCCTGGGAACCTCCATGTGCCACAGGAGCGGCCCGAGACAAAAAAAAAAAAAAAGAATCCTTTCATTCAATGTTCATATCTCTATTATCTGTTGATGATAAAAATAGGAAAAAAAGTTGCAATAAAATGACTTATCCTGGTTTATTCTAAGACAGAGAGGACTGTGAACAGCATTCACTGGAGCTATGTGGGTAAAGTCCTACCTCTGTCCTTTCTTAGCTCCATGATTTAAAGCAAGTTACTTTATCCATTGTTCAGTATAATCTTCTGGAAAATGGGAACAAATATTGGTACCCATTTTATAGGAATACCTGAAAATTAAATGACTTAACAAACGTCAAACGAGAACAATACCTGGCACATGGTGACCAACACAAAAGTGTTAGGTACTGTAATTATTCAGCTCACAGTGGTCCTCAGAATCCTATCAAAAGAATGACCATCAAGATTCAATTTTAGGCGTCCCCGTCATGAATCCAACTAGGAACCATGAGGTTTCAGGTTCAATCCCTGGCCTTGATCAGTGGGTTAAGGATCCAGCATTGCCATGAGCTGTGGTGTAGGTTGCAGACATGGCACAGATCCTGCATTGCTATGGCTCTGGCACAGGCTGGAGGCTACAGCTCCAATTAGACTCCTAGCCTGGGAACCTCCATATGCCGCGGGCACAGCCCTAGAAAAGACAAAAAGACAAAAAAAAAAAAGAGAGAGAGAGAGATTCAGTCTTATCCATTGGTATTGAATCCCCTGGAATAATTCAGAGAAACTAAGAAGGTCCTGCTACTCCTGAGAGCATCTTCCCCTTGACAGTTAAACACTAAGTGTTTTCCTTAAAATAAACCTTATTCAAATTCATAATTCTTGCAAAAAGTCAAACTTTGATGGAAATTAAAGACCTAAAACTAAAATTTTGTGTGAGATAATAAAGACAAGAAAGAGAACTAAGCCTTTGGGCCCTTAGGAGTATGCCACCATTAAGAAGGGAGAATGAGAATGTCAACATTCAGTCTTTCTCTCTGGACAGTCCTGCTGAAGGCCAAGGACTGAGCATGCACACATCTCTGAACCTCAGTTTGCTCCAGAATAAAACTAGCCTCACTTTGTAGGCAATGGCACTAAAACTAAGGCTGTTAACTGACTCATCCTAAGTACCAAGGTCTTGTTTTCACTGACTGATTATTTTACATGCACCAATTGCTTTCAGATTTGTCTTGTTTTATCTTATCCAATGCTACACAGTTAATAAGTGCTGGGTTGCCAACCCAAGTGTTCTAATTCCATCTGCTGCTCATTACAACACAAAGCTTCCCACCACCAAGCTACCTGAGCATTAGGCAGTGAATCCCTCTACTTGAGGCTGTGTGAAATATGAGCATAGTGGTCAGCATGAAGTAGTAGGTGGGTGGGAGCTTTGCAATCAAAAAGACCTGGGGTTGTGGAGCTGTGACAAGTATTTACCATGGCTTATTTGCCAATAATATTGAAATAAATAATAGCTGTTATGAAGACTAGATGAGTTAACATATAAAAAATGTTGGCAGCATATACAACCTATAGGAGGTACCAAAAATAGATTCCTCCCCTCCATTTTCCCTTGATTATCAAAAATCCAATACTTTTTCTGCTCAGTCTTACCAACAGTGTTCCTTTCCTAGCATCACTCGAAGAGTCCTGACAATGTAGGGTATGGTTGCCAAAAAGAAAGAAGTAAGGACACAAACAACAAAAGTGCGACTACCATCCAGAAGAGAGAGCTGTGGCCTTTCACAGATAACCAACATGAGAAAAAAATAACCCCTGTCATTTGAGGAAGGCGGTGCCAAGGCTCATGAGGAAGCAGCTATGAGGCTTCTGATATTCTGCACCACTAATGAGGACACAGAGTTTTGCGGCTCTTTATTTGTACAACAGCATGACAAGATGCATTCCCTCATTCCTCTTGGCTCTGACCTTGTCATGGATTTTTGCCCCTTCACAACACCCTCTGTGGACTCAAGAAAAAATGCTGTGACTTAGGATGGAGTTTTGGAGCTCAGAAGACCCTTTGCTCATCACTGATAAGCCATAGTCTGTCATGGAGACATCTTGGGCCCTAGCCACATAGGTGAGAGGTTATCCTTTCTCCTGGTGGTCAGCAGAGCTGGAGTTGCTACTGCTCAGTAATCTGAAAGTACAGCTGGAAAAATATCAGGGAAGACACTGCCCAAATACTTGGTGGGTTTCAGTTTTATTTTCCTTATTAAAACTGGTGAGTGTGATTCAATCAAGCATTGATGTGTCATTTATCACCCCGTTCCTTTTCCCTCATGTTGTGCCACTGATACACCTGATCCAAACACCCATGTAGCCATTTTTAAACTGTAAACAGAATGACCTGGACAGTAGAATGACACCGTCAATATTGCTGAGCTATATCTGACTCATCTTTCCCCATTAACTGTCCAAATAATTCACTACAAATGGGAGAGTTTACAAAAGTGTGTGTTGGGGTGGGGGGTGTTAAACAAGTATCGTCATTAATTTGAAAATTTTGCTGACAAATCCTTACAAATTATTAACTGGCAACTCAGAGACTCAGCAGAAAATGCTCTGCCTCTAAAAATTTACAATTTATGAACACAGGATGCTACGTTTATTCAGGCAGTCTCATAATAAGAAAGTAATGAATAATTATCAAATGCAAACAGAACAGTGCTAAGAATCAAATACCTAAAGGGTCAACTCTGCTTAATATACCTTTGCGTATAACTCAACAGACAGAAAATAGTAAAAATACTAATAAAATTTGTTCTTCCACATAAAAAGTGTTGTATAAAATTAAATGTTATTCCTTAAACACCTGCCATCATATTTCATTGGCAATATTTTAAAGACATACGCTTCACCACTATGATAAATAGAACCTGCTAAACATATTTTAGCTCTACCTGATCTTTAGTGAGCTATAATTAAGATACCCTCTTAAGTTAGACAGGGCCCAACCTGCTATGTAGGTATATACTCTTTCCTTCTCTCTCGCAGGAGTGTGCTCCTCCCAAGAGTGCTCTTCCTTTTCCACTTTGTACACTGTCTCATATAATGTAAGTTTGACCTGTAAAATCTCAAAGATTACTTTTAAGGTATCTGAAAGCAATTAATTGACTCTTAAAGCCAAGATGAGGGAGTATAGGCCTTGGGGTAAGGAATAGGACTTCAGTGAAGAATATCTAAACTCTCTAGGATCCTGCCAGTATTGCCAAAATATGGCTCTTATAGAAGACCCAAATACAAGCACAAGTCGTATTTGGGCAGTTAAGGGCAGAGCACCTTACATCAGTGACCTAGATATGGAATAATAGAGCCTGGCCCCAGAGACAAAAAATGATGGATCTAGGGAGAGAAGGTAGAGCCGGATGACACACAGGGCCAGTGGTCATCTGTTTCGATCACTGTTCAGAGTAAGCTTTCATATACCCACTGCAGACCCTGGTCTTCTCATCTCTCCCAAAAAATCCTCAAGATGTTACATCTTTGCGTCCAGGCCTGATGTGATGCCTGCTTGCTCCTGACCGTGGCTGTGACAAGTTCTGACATTACGTCATCTGTCGAGGTCAGATTCTCCAGAAGCTGACACAGAGCCAAGGGGTTTAAATGGAGGTGATTTATTAAGTAAGTGTCTCAGAAGAAAGCAGTAAAAGAGTAGGAGAATAAGAAAAAGAAAAAAGAAGAAGTCAAACATGTCCCAGCCTCAGACTGATCCCATGGGCACCTCATTCAAAAGCATTATTCCAGAGTTCCCACCACAGCACAGTGGGTTAAGAATCCGACTGCGGCAGCTTGGGTCATTTTGGAGTGTCAGCTTGATCCCCAGGCTAGTGAATTGGGTTAAAGTATCCAGTGTTGCTGCAGCTGAATCATAGATCAAGGCAGCAGCTTGGGCTCAACCTCTGGCCTGGGAACTTCCATATGCTGTGGATGTGCCATAAAATACATACATACATACATACATAAGTAGCACATAATTCTGTTCTATGAACATTTATTCACTAAAGTCTTTGAGTAGAGTACACAAAATACGTAAATTTTATGCTGTACCTCAGTAAGTGAGAGAGAGAAAGAGCAATTGAAGACAGAAAGTCTGGGCTACTCTTTGGAAAATGTTACCACAAATGGGAAAAGGGCAAGAAATTGAGGCTACCTTAAAGGGAAAGTACAGTTTAGGTGAGAGTCATTTTTAGATGGAAGAAATAATGCCATTTATTTTATTTTATTTTACTTTTATTTTGTTTATTTTATTTTATTTTATTTATTTATTTATTTTGCTTTCTGGGGCCACACCTATGGCATATGGAGGTTCCCAGGCTAGGGGTTGAATCTGAGCTACAGCTGCCAGCCTATGCCACAGCCATAGCAACATGGGATCTGAGCCACATCTGTGACCTACACCACAGCTCACAGCAATACCAGACCCTTACCCCACTGAGCACGGCCAGGGATTGAACCCACAACCTCATGGTTGCTAGTCGGATTCATTTCTGCTGCACCACAATGAGAACTCCAATAACGCCATTTTATATGTTTGTTTAAATGACACAGTAGAGGATGAAAGGAAAAAAAGGGGAGAATTTATAAGTAATTATTCTAAAATGGCAACTATTCACTGAGCCCTTATAATATGTCAGATGCTGAACTACATATTGCATATACTATTTTATGCATTCCCTAACTACTCCTTCCCCAAGAAATAGATCGCCAATTACTTGACAAGAAAAGTAAGGTTCAGAGAAGTTAAATACATCACTGAAGGATATATAGCCAGTGAGCACAAGAGTTAGACTTCAAACTTATCTTTGACTCCAGAATGTCTTTCCCTAAGACTCCAATCCATCCAACACTGTCACTGACTTAAATATTACACAGACGTAGCCTACTGTACTGCCTAAGGCAGAACGTGGTCCAACTTGTAAAATCAATAACTTTAACTTTCTTTAAGAAGCTAAGCAGCAAGTGATCCTCAAATCCCATTCAAGCCAATCACTTAAGTACCTTTGTTGTAGATATGAATATTTAAGATAAAAACTTTGAGATGAAATATTCAGAAAGAAGGATGAATTCTGTTTTTCAGAACATATCATGTGATGCATCTTTGGACCCCAATGAAGATGTTAATTTTCCTTCTGAAAGGGGTGAATTTCAAACACACCCAGTGTTACAGCTTACAAAGAAGAACTAACTGCTGACTACCTCAGCTTATAAAAGAGAACTAAATGCTGACTCCCTCATAGGATCTGGCACTCCAGCACAGAGCTGGACTATAGGGTAGAGTCTAACATATAAAGAACACTTGCTGCACACCTAGTGACAGGTATTCTGCTGAGCTTTTTGAAATAACCAAGAGGTATCTAAGAATATTATTGGAAAGAACGCTATTCATAGAGTAAAGTTTGGCAAATACAGATTCATAAATCAGAAATTTTCAGAAATTGTAATCTGCATGTTGACACAGAAATTAATATTGCCTTGGTATGGTAATCACAACAAGGGATACCCAAATATTTCCACATTCTCATCCTTAGAACCTCTGCATATGTCTCTATACATGATAAAGGAGACATTGCAGTTGAGATTAGATTAAGTGGTCTTAAAATAGGGAATCTTTGCGTGTGATCAGTATAATCACCCTGTTATAAGAAGGAGGCAGGAAGGTCAGAGCTTATAGGAAGGAGGCAGGAAGGTTAGAGCTAAAATTTAGAAAATGCTATGCTATTGGCTTTGAACATGGAGTTAGGGGCCATTGGCCCAGAAATACAGGTGGGTTCTATAAAATGAAAAACTGGGTGACTGATTCTCCTCTCAAGTCACCAGAAAGGAATATGGCTCTGCCTACAGTTGTGTTTTAGCTCAGTAAGACCCATCTTGGACTTCTGATCCCCAGAATTGTAAGATAACAAATTTGTGTTGTTTTGAATCAATTTATTTTATGGCAATTTGATACAGCAACAAGAGGAAATGAATACACTTGTCACAGTACAAGCAGATCTGGAGACCTAGAGAAAAATACCAACAGAAGTGAAAAGCCAATTTAGATTTAAAAAAAAAATTCTCTTGGCCAAACTACTGTATTGCCTAAGGAAGAACATCACACAACACGTAAAATCAATAACTTCAATTTTCTTTAACTTTCTTTCAAATTCAAAATTAATACCAGAACCTAGAAGTCCTTTAAATACAGAAACTGTGACAAGTGCTAAGTGCAGGTAGTTTATTTAGGAGGTGATGACAGCAAGAAAGAGTGAGAGAGCAGAAAATAGTGAAACAGGGAAGGATAAGGAAATAAAGAATGGTACTATCAATGTCACTGCAGAAGGCCATGTTAGACACTGAGACCTCTGAGAAGCAGGCAACATGCTTCCCAGAATTAACCATTTACTGTAGGGAAGCCAGAGCATTGCTCCACAGCTCCCCATTCCCCATTGGGTGAGCATTAACTCCCACCATCCAACTAGGCTGCAAGGCTTTGGAGAATTCCCTAAAATAGAAGGTAGACAGACATGATGAGTGTGTCAGAGTATCTATTATCCACCACGATATATGTAATCAGAGGTAGGTCAAGTGTATGTGATGCAGAGCATCAAAAGAATTTGCTACAGTTAGTGTGTTATAAAAATAGTGAGTCCTAGGAGATAAAAAAAAAATTATATATATATATATATGACCACCACAAGGCAAAAGGGATAAGATACAAACAGGCATTATAGCAAAGAATTAATACAAGCTAAAAATATACAATGAAAAGATTCCATTCATAAGTAATGGCAGAAATATAAATGAAAACGATGAATAACCTCTAGACTCTCAAACTGATACTTCTGTACTTATAAAGAGAGTATGTTATACCAATTTCTCTGGGAGTTATTTTTGTCTTATGTATTAAAAGAATTGAAAACATCAATTTTCTTTGACTCATCATTCCCAGTTCTAATAATATAACCTAAGGAAATTAATAACATATTTAATAATTTAAATACCCTACAGTAGGAGATTGCTTCAATAAATCTTAATGTAAACTTATAACGGAATATTAGCCATTATTAAATAGTAACTATTTTAAAATATGACAACATATTCATGACAACTTGTTAAATAATATGTTACAGATAGTAGGCATTCATGGAGTGATTCAGTTTTCTATAAAAATATTTTACACCTGAAACTATACTTTTATTTTATTTTATTTTATTTTATTTTCCCACTGTACATCAAGGGGACCAAGTTATCCTTACATGTATACATTACAATTACATTTTTTTTCCACACCCTTTGTTCTGTTGTAACATGAGTATCTAGACAAAGTTCTCAATGCCACTCAGCAGGATCACTTTGTAAATCTATTCCAAGTTGTGTCTGATAAGCCCAAGCTCCAGATCCCTCCCACTCCCTCCCTCTCCCATCAGGCAGCCACAAGTCTCTTCTCCAAGTCCATGATTTTCTTTTCTGAGGAGATATTCATTTGTGCTGGATATTAGATTCCAGTTATAAGTGATATCATGTGGTATTTGTCTTTGTCTTTCTGGCTCATTTCACTCAGTATGAGATTCTCTAGTTCCATCCATGTTGCTCCAAATGGCATTATGTCATTCTTTTTTTTGGCTGAGTAGTATTCCATTGTGTATATATACCACTTCTTCTGAATCCAATCATCTGTCGATGGACATTTGGGTTGTTTCCATGTTTTGGCTATTGTGAATAGTGCTGCAATGAACATGCGGGTGCATGTGTCTCTTTTAAGTAGAGTTTTGTCTGGATAGATGCCCAAGAGTGGGATTGTGGGGTCATATGTAAATTCTATGTATAGGTTTCTAAGGTATCTCCAAACTGTTCTCCATAGTGGCTGTACCAGTTTACATTCCCACCAACAGTGCAGGAGGGTTCCCTTTTCTCCACAGCCCCTCCAGCACTTGTTATTTGTGGATTTATGAATGATGGCCATTCTGACTGGTGTGAGGTGGTATCTCATGGTAGTTTTGATTTGCATTTCTCTAATAATCAGCGATGTTGAGCATTTTCTCATGTGTTTGCTGGCCATCTGTATATCTTCCTTGGAGAAATGTCTATCAGGTCTTTTGCCCATTTTTCCATTGATTGATTGGCTTTTTTGCTGTTGGGTTGTATAAGTTGCTTATATATTCTAGACATTAAGCCCTTGTCAGTTGCATCATTTGAAACTGTTTTCTCCCATTCTTTCAGTTGTCTTTTTGGTTTCTTTTGGGTTTCCTTCACTGTGCAAAAGCTTTTCAGTTTGATTAGGTCCCATGGGTTTATTTTTGCTCTAATTTCTATTGCTTTGGGAGACTGACCTGAGAAAATATTCATGATGTTGATGTCAGAGAGTGTTTTGCCTATGTTCTCTTCTAGGAGTTTGATGGTGTCCTGTCGTATATTTAAGTCTTTCAGCCATTTGGAGTTTATTTTTGTGCATGGTGTGAGGGTGTGTTCTAGTTTCATTGCTTTGCATGCAGCTGTCCAGGTTTCCCAGCAATGCTTGCTGAATAGACTTTCTTTTTCCCATTTTATGTTCTTGCCTCCCTTGTCAAAGATTAATTGACCATATATGTCAGGGTTTATTTCTGGGTTCTCTATTCTGTTCCATTGGTCTGTCTGTCTGTTTTGATACCAGTACCACACTGCTTTGATGACTGTGGCTTTGTAGTATTTCTTGAAGTCTGGGAGAGTTATGCCTCCTGCTTGGTTTTTGTTTCTCAGGATTGCTTTGGCAATTCTGGGTCTTTTGAGGTTCCATATAAATATTTGGATTGTTTGTTCTAGTTCTGTGAAAAAATGTCCTGGGTAATTTGATAGGGATTGCATTGAATCTGTAGATTGCTTTGGGTAGTATGGCCATTTTTACAATATTGATTTTTCTAATCCAGAAACATGGAGTATCTCTCCATTTCTTTACATCTTCTTTGATTTCTTTGATTAAAGTTTTATAGTTCTCGGCATATAGGTCCTTTACCTCTTTGGTCAGGTGTATTCCGATGTGTTTGATTTTGTGAGGTGAAATTTTAAAAGGTATTGTATTTTTGTATTCCTTTTCTAATGTTTCATTGCTGGTATACAGAAATGCAACTGACTTCTGAATGTTAATCTTATATCCTGCTACTTTGCTGAATTTATTAATCAGTTCAAGGAGTTTTGGGGTTGAGTCCTTAGGGTTTTCTATGTATAGTATCATGTCATCTGCATACAGTGACAGTTTTATCTCTTCTCCTATTTGGATGCCTTTTATTTCTTTTGTTTGCCTAATTGCTGTGGCTAGGACTTTCAAAACGATGTTGAAGAGCAGTGGTGAGAGTGGGCATCCCTGTCTTGTTCCAGATTTGAGTGAGAAGGCTTTCAGTTTTTCCCCATTGAGGATTATATTTGCTGTGGGTTTATCATAAATGGCTTTGATTATATTCAGGAAGGTTCCCTCTATACCCACTTTGGCGAGGGTCTTGATCATGAATGGATGTTGGACTTTGTCAAATGCTTTTTCTGCGTCTATTGAGATGATCATATGATTTTTTACTTTTTTTTTGTTAATGTGGTGTATGATGTTGATTGATTTGCATGTGTTGAACCATCCTTGTGAACCTGGGATGAACCCTACCTGGTCATGGTGTATAATTTTTTTGATATGTTGTTGGATTCAGTTGGCTAAGATTTTGTTGAGAATTTTTGCATCTATGATATTTTCATCAATGATATTGGCCGATAGTTTTCTTTTTTGGTGGTATCTCTGTCTGGTTTTGGAATGAGGGTGATGGTGGCATCCTAGAATGTCTTTGGGAGTATTCCTGCTTCTTCAACCTTTTGAAAAAGTTTAAGGAGGATGGGCACCAATTCCTCTTTATATGTTTGATAGAATTCACCTGTGAAGCCATCTGGTCCTGAACTTTTATTTGTAGAGAGTGATTTTATGACCTCTTCAATTTCATTTCTAGTGATCGGTCTGTTCAGTTGGGCTGTTTCTTCTTGATTCAGTTTTGGCAGGCTGTAAGATTTTAGAAAATTGTCCATTTCTTCCAGATTGTCAAACTTGTTGCCGTATAGTTGTTCATAGTATTCTCTTATGGTTTTTTTTTTTTTATTTCTGCTGTATCCGTTGTGATTTATCCTTTTTCATTTATAATTTTGGTTATTTGAGTTCTTTCTCTCCTCTTTTTAGTGAGTCTAGCCGGGGGGTTGTCAATTTTGTTGACCTTTTCAAAGAACCAGCTCTTGGTTTTATTAATTTTCTCTATTGTTTTTTGAATCTCTGTTTTATTGATTTCTTCTTTGATCTTTATAATTTCCTTCCTTCTGCTGACTTTAGGAATTTTTTGTTCTTCTTTTTCTAATTCATTTAGGTGGAGGGTTAAGTTGTCAATTTGGGATCTTCCTTCTTTTTTGAGAAAGGCCTCTATCAGTATAAATTTCCCCCTGAGCACTGCTTTTGCAGCATCCCACAGATTTTGAGAGGTTGTGTCTTCATTATCATTTGTTTCAAGGTAGTTTTTAATTTCCTTCTTGATTTCCTCACTGACCCATTGCTGTTTTAGTAGCATGTTGTTTAGTCTCCATGTAGTAGGTTTTTTCTCTTTCCTTTTCCCATGGTTGATTTCTAATTTCATGGCATTGTGGTCAGAGAAGATACTTGAGATAATTTCTATGCTCCTCAATTTATTGAGGTTAGCTTTGTGTCCCAATATGTGGTCGATTCTTGAGAATGTTCCATGTGCACTCGAGAAGAATGTGTATTCTGCTTTTTTTGGATGTAGTGTCCTGAAGAGGTCAATTAAGTCTAACTTTTCTATTGTTTCCTTTAGGATCTCTGTTGCTTTATTGGTTTTCTGTCTAGAGGATCTGTCCATTGATGTGAGGGGGGGTATTAAGGTCTCCTACTATGATTGTATTGCCATCAATTTCTCCCTTTATGTCTGTTAATGTTGGTTGTATGTATCTGGGTGCTCCCATATTTGGGGCATATATGTTGATGATAGTAACATCCTCTCCTTGGATGGATCCCTTAATCATTGAGTAGTGTTCTTCTTTGTCTTTCTTTATGTCTTTTGTTTTAAAGTCTATTTTGTCTGATATGGGTGTTGCAACTCCTGCTTTTCTGTCATGTCTATTGGCATGAAATATTTGTTCCCACCCCTTCACTTTCAATCTATATGTTTCCTTTATTCTAAGGTGAGTTTCTTGTAGGCAGCATATTGAAGGTTTTTGCCTTTTTATCCACTCAGCCACTCTGTGCCTTTTGATTGGGGCATTCAGTCCATTGACATTTAAGGTGATAATTGATAGATGATTATTTATTGCCATTTGAACCTCGTGTTCCAGTTGATTCTATGGTTCTCCATTCTTCCTTCCTTTTTTTTTTTTTTTTTTTTTTGTTTGGAATGTCTCCAGTTATTATCTGCTTGAGTGTTTTTTGTTTTTTTTTTTTTTTTCATTTTTTGTGAACCCAGTGTTTGGTTTTGGCTTGTGGTTGCCCTGTTTTTTAAGTATGCTAATCCCTTCCTATAATTGTGTGTTTTAGCCTGATGGTTCTGTAAGTTCAAACACTTCATTACTATATTAAAATTAAGAAGAGAAACATACAAACAATCAAAAAGGGTCTATTTATTTCCTTACTTCCCTTGCCCACATTTTACGATTTTGATGACTTTTTTTTTTTTTTCTTTTTAACTTTATTTTGGTTGAAGCATGTTCATGATTAAATCTCTATGCTGGCTTATTTGAGTGACTGCTCTTTGGTTGTGGTTTACTCAGTCCTAGTTCTTCCTCTTCTTCTTCTTTTTTTTTTTTCTTTTCTCTTCCTTTCTTTCCTTCCTTTCTTTTTGGTTTAGAGAAGCCCTTTCAGTATTTCTTTTAGCCTGGGTTTTGTGTTGCTGTATTCTTTTAGGTTTTATTTGTTGGAAAAAATTTTTATTTCCCCTTCTATTTTAAATAATATTCTTGCTGGATAGAGTATTTTAGGTTGCATATTTTTTCCTTTTAGCACTTTAAATATCTCTTGCCATTCCCTCCTGGCCTGTAGTGTTTCTGTAGAGAAATCAGCTTTTCTCTTGCTGCCTTTAGGATCCTCTCTTTATCACTAATTTTTGCCATTTTTATTATTCTGTGTTTTGGTGTGGGTCTATTTGGGTTCAATTAGTTTGGGGCCCTCTTTGCTTCCCGTATCTTGAACCCAGTATCCTTTAGATTTGAGAAGTTTCAAGCAATAATTTCTTCAAATATATTTTTCATTCCCCTATCTTTTTCTACTCCTTCTGGAATTCCTATTATGCGCAGATTGGCCTGCTTTATATTATCCCATAGGTCTCTTATATTGCTTTCCTGTTTTTTGATTTGGTTTTCTGTCTGCTGACCTGATTGGGTGATTCCCATTATTCTATCTTCCATATCACTGATTTGTTCTTCTGCATTATTCATTCTGGTTTTTACTGCCCGTAGTTCTCTTTGTATCTCTGCAAATGAATGTTTTAGTTTTTCTTGGTTCCTCCTTATATTTTCTAGTCCCTTTCTGAGGGTATCTGCATTACTGTTCATATCTTCTCTTAATTCCTTCAGTATTTTCACTATTTCTCTTTTGAATTCCAGGTCTGTCAGACTGCAGAGATCTGTTTCATTGTTGACTGTCTTAGGTGCATTCTCCTGTTGGTTTGACTGGGGTGGTTTCTCAGCTTCTTCATCTTGCTTGTTGTTTTCTTTCTCCTGAGGGAGTTGTACTCTCCGTGATCAGGCAGTGTTTGCCTTGTCACTGCCATGGAATATTTCCTGAGGGCTGTCATTGTTGGTCAATCTTTTTTGAGGCAGTGTGGCTTTTCTGGAGTGTTGATGGGGCTAACAGTGTTTCTTTGAAGCAAAGGAGGACTTCCTGAGGGCAGACAGGACTGGGAGGTCCACCCCACCATGGTAGCAGATTTCACTTAGTCATGCAGAGGTTGCTCTGGTGTTTTTAGGCTGTGGGGTTCTTGCAGGGGGTTGGCGGTATTGGGCAGCTGTTCCTCAGGAGTGCAGCACCCCCTGAGGGCTGTAGCAGCTATCTGGGTCACTGAGAACCGAAGAGGCTCTTCCCCAGGGCAGTCTGACTCGGAAAAACTGTCTGAGAATTAGCCAGATCTTTTCACGGCCTGGCCAGGCTTGTTTTAGCTTTTCTGGGCTGCAGAGGGTCCTGTCTGGAGCTGGCAGTCCTATGCAGCTGTTCCATGAGAATTCGGCTCCCCCTGAGAGCTGGGGTGGCTAGCGGGGCCGCTGCAAACCCAAGAGACCCTTCCCCAGGGCAACCCGACTCAGAAAGACTGTCTGAGAATTAGGCAGATTTTTTCACAGTCCGGCCAGGCTTGTTCTATCTTTTCTGGGCTGCAGGCCTTTTCTCAGGGGCTGGTGGTGTTTGGTGCTGCTCCAAGGGGTGTAGCCCCTCCAAAGGGCAAGCAGGCCAGGGCAAGGACAGCCCCTGCAGTGGTAGGCTTCAGGAAATTGTTGAGGCCAGCCCTCCCAGATGGCAGGCAGCCACATGTCTGGTGAGTTTGTAGGGGGTGGCAGCGGTGGGGGGAGGGGATGCACTGGGAAGCAGAGCTTTCTGATAGCTAGCGGGCCTGTAAGCTTGCTGTGGCATAGGGAGTATTCTATGGACACCTGCCCCTTCTTCTCTCCCCTCCCCAACATGGGCGCAGACCAGGCTCTTCTCCCAAGTTCCCTCTGATGTGGCTTTCCACTTCCCTGCCCCTAGAGTATTGCTCCCTTCCCCTGCGACAGCTTTGCTTTCTAGTCTCCCAGGAGGTCTCTGCCCCATCAAACTTGACAGACCGGTTTCTAGACCTCCCAAGCAATCTCAGAGCAGAGCAGAGCAGAGGTCTCAGTGCCCAGCCCCCACCCAGGCATCTCAATTTTTGGTGACTGTGCCCGTAGTTCAGATGATCCGTTCAGTTCTCGATCTGCTTCTCAGAACTCCAACTTACTGCTATACTCTTCTCTGCATCTGGAGATTCCGCCAGTTCATCTGATCTTTCCCCCAAGTATGAGACTTTCCAGAGTGCAGGATCCCTTTCTCCTCCATAGTTCCCTTTCGGGAGTGCCCATCCAGCTTGGATTCACCTTCTCTCACTCTTCCCTTTTCTCTTGTTTTACCTAGTAATGTCACGAACTTCTTGCCTTTATTGGAGTTTAGGTTCTGCCAGCAATTGGTTGCTGTTCTGTGTAAGTCATTTATCTTGTAGATGTGTTTTTTTGTGTGTGTTTGTGGGAGAGGGCGAGCATGTCCCCCTACTCTTCCGCCATCTTGCTCCTCTCTGAAACTATACTTTTCAAATTTTTAGAAGTAATTATCTTCAGGGTTTATTATATTTGTCAATATTTTCTACAAAGAATATACATATGTTTTATAGTATAATTCAAATTAGGACTTCTCAGAAGTAACCCCACATTGCAATAACCATAGTCTGTTTTATCAAATAATTCTTAAAGTAACCGAGAGGTAAACTATGGATAATGGACACTTGATAATCTCAAAGCTTGTGTCCTGAGACACTGGAGGATTCAGTTTTTTAAAATAACATCCTAGCACTTAACTTTTATCTTATAATACAGTAGAATATCATACAAAAAAGTTAAGTGGCTCTTTCAGATTCTTAATAATTCCACAGGATTTTAAAATTAGTTTATGAAATAAGTAAAATATATTGTGAGCAAAATAAACTTTATTGCATTGGTGCTCTAGTATTTAAAATATTCTTGTTTATGATCAAGAGATTCCAGCAGAGACAACTTGGAGTATACAGTATAATGAAATTAGATTTATGGAGTATCCAAGTTCACCCAACTCTATGGCATGCAAAGGAAAAAAAAAAAGCATCCTAGTTGCATTAAACTGTGAATAGTAGATGGTCGACTATGCTTTCTTACTCATGTCTGCACATAAGATAAACCATCCTTTCTATAAACTGATTCAAATCCATGCAAAAAATCCGGGTTCTACTGTAGTGTTTGTAGGCTGAGTCCTTCTCAACAAATAATGTTATTGCTGGTATTAGGTCCTAAAATAGAGCACCCTTTTTAAAATCATATTTTTATTTTCTGTGTTTCCTCATGTTTTGATACCTGGAGCCCTCCTGATCCTAGAGAGACTGCTCTTTCCAGGGCTACCTAACTCTTAGAAATAGTAACTTGTGCTAGGAGAATGCCTTTCATATGCACACTAACAAATCCAGAGCCCACACCCATCTTCTGCTCTGGAACTCATGTATGTTGGACCAATATTCCCCTGTCCAGTCACTGCAGTACCAGGTATCAGGCAACTAGGAGCATGCCCTATGCCTTAGAGACAAGAGAAATTATTCATTTAGTCAATCCTGAACAGTCAGTTTACCTTGCTTCACCCATTCCTTCCCTTAGAAACCACAATGAAGGCTCTTGCCCACATTTTCCCTGGCTCCCTCTGCCACCAGACACAGTCTGGTGTCTCCTTGTATGGCCTGAATGATATGGTATGACCCCTTCCCTTGGGAACTGCAACTATCTTTTCAATAGCAATTTCATCCTGATGAATTAGCTTTATACTAGAATAATAATGACTACATTTTATTTCTTTATTTCTTTATTCATTTATTTTGCTTCTTAGGGCCATATCTATAGCATATGGAATTTCCTAGGCCAGGGGTTGAAACAGAGCTGTAAGTGCCAGCTCATGCTCTAGCCACAGCAACGTGGGATCTAAGCTGCATCTGCGACTTACACCATAGCTTATGGCAACACCGGATGCTTAATATACTGAGTGAAGCCAGGGATCAAAGCCACATCCTCATATATTCTAGTCTGGTTCATAGCCCACTGAGCTACAATGGGAACTCCTAGACCTACATTTTAAAACAATATAGGTTACAGATAGCACCCACTGATGGATCCTTATTGGATAAGATCAACTAAACAGCAGTGCCAAATATCACATTAACTATCTAGTTTCTGTCTAATGTGCTTCATATTTCATATGGATTTTATAACAGCTTTTTCCTTCCATGTTGAGAAGAGTGTATTCGAGAGGCCAATGGTAATATCCAAAAAGAAGGAAAGGTCCCTGCAAATCATCAAATTAAAAGAAATTTTAACATACACTGCTACATTGTCAAAGAAGACTGATTCTATATCACCTTTGGTACATTTGCCTGTGGCTAGTGTGTAGCTGCTTTACAGCACAGGAAGAAGGTGGTGCCCATCTAGCTGGCACAGTCCCAGAAACTCTTCTGCTGCTAGCTGCATCTCCGCTTCACTTACCATCTTCAAGACTCTGCTGTTGTCTTTCCTGCACCAGCCCTTCATTGTTTCCCATGATGATGTCCACAATAACTCCAAAAGTATAATACCTCTTCAAGCTAAAAATATCTCCAAAGTGTTGACTTTCTACCCTCTGAAGACAACTTAATTTTCTTTACCATAAGCCTACCTGATTGCAGCCACAAGAGAGAGAGGGAATGGTGGTTAATTGTTCTAGTTTTGTGCTTATATCTGTGTTCCCCCTCTGCATTCCCCTGCAACAGTATCAAATAGATCACATAAATAACAGCAGCCTCTTGATAATCTGTAGTCTTGTTAAATATTCCTTGGAGTCAGGTATCCTTTGCGACAAAACTGCTAAACTCTCATCTCTGAAAAGCCTGGCTTCAGGGCCAGTGCTTTAACTACAAATTTTTATCATGGTTTCTCTATTCCTCAGCAGCACCCCAGGGTCAGCTGAACACTTTTCGTGCCTAGAGACTGAATCATAATTCTCTCCTGCTTTTAACAAAAATTTCAATAAAAGTACTTACTTTCCAGATTATTTATGAGGGTTGCTTATATATAATTCATCCATGTGCTCATAGGAATCAATGTGCTCTTCCTTCTTATTTGGAGAAAATGTGGTTTAGTATATAGGTTCTGGAATAGACTGTCTGACCCCAGATCTTAATTCTGACACTTACCAGCTATGTGAACTTGGGCAAACTATTTCAGTTCCCTGTGCCTCAGTTTCCTTATCTGTCAAAGAGAGATAATAATAAAAGTGCCTTACTCATAACTCTTTGTGGGGGGGGGCATGATTAAATGAGGTAATACTCTTAAGCCATTAAAAGGATTTGTCTAACATTCAATAAATTCCAATGTAGTAGTGTTAGAATTTGACACTAAAATAAAACCTAGCTTAGATAATATATATTAAAAAATAGTATTCAAGTTTTGTATACAGAATAAATACTTGAAAACTCGGTTTCAATGGCAGATTCCCATGTCCCAGTCTAGACAGAATTATTGAGAAAGCCTGGTTGTGACTTAAGAATCTATACTCTTAACGAGCATTCCAAGTGCTCTAATATAGGTGACTTGCAGTGTATAAGATAGCACTGATCTATCTAAGCCATCTCTAATTACCATTTGTCCACAATTCAGTCTTGCTGTTCTGAATTCACACAGCAGTTGGCACTTGGTATTTACTAACTTATGTTTCATGTCTAAGTTATATCATCAAGTAAATTATATATTACTCAAAGGCAGAAATTTTATTTTGTTCGGTTTGGGATATAAAGTAATTTCTTGACAGATTGATTTTCTTTTTTTAGGAACTTGAATTAATTTCTTTCATTTTTTGATGATTTTTCTTTCTTTCCATTATAGCTGGTTTTTAGAGTGCTCTGTAAATTTTCTACTGTACAGCATGGTGACCCAGTCATACACATATATACATTCTTTTTTCTCACATTATCATGCTCCATAATGAGGGACTAGATATAGTTCCAAGTGCTATACAGCAAGATCTCATTGCTTATCCATTCCAAAGGCAATAGTTGGCATCTATTAACCCCAAACTCCCAATCCAACCCACTCCTCCCCTCTCTTGGCAACCACAAGTCTATTCTTCAAGTCCATGATTTTCTTTTCTGTGGAAAGGTTCATTTGTGCCATATATTAGATTCCCGATATAAGTAATATAATATGGTATTTGTCTTTCTCTTTCTGACTTACTTCACTTAGTATGAGAGTCTCTATTTCCATCCATGTTGCTGCAAGCAGCATTATTTTGTCATTTTTTATGGCTGAGTAGTATTCCATTGTGTATATATACCACTTCTTCTTAGCCCAATCATCTGTCAATGAGCATTTAGGCTGTTTCCATGTCTTGGCTATTGTGAATAGTGCTGCAAGGAACATGTGGGTCTTTTTCAAGGAAAGTTTTGTTTGGATATATGCCCAAGAGTGGGATTGCTGAGTCATATGGTAGTTCTATATATAGATTTCTGATATCTCCATACTATACTCCATAGTGGTTGTACCAACTTACACCCCCACCAACAGTGTAGGAGGGTTCCCTTTTCTCCACAACCTCTCCAGCATTTATTATTTGTGGACCTAGTAATGATAGCCATTGTGACTGGTGTGAAGTGCTACTGCATAGTAGTTTTGATTTTCATTTCTCTAATAATCAGGGGCGTTGAACAATTTTTCATTTGCTTGTTGGCCATCTGTATATCTTCTTTGGAGCAATGTCTATTCAGGTCTTTTGCCCATTTTTTCATTGGGTTGTTGGCTTTTTTGCTGTTGAGTTTTAGAAGTTATTTCTATATTTTAGAGGTTAAGCCCTTATGAGTTTCATCATTTGAAAATATTTTCTCCCATTCTGTAAGTTGTTGTTGTTTTTTTACGGTTTCTTTTGCTGTGCAAAATTTGTCAGTTCGATTAGGTCCTATTGGTTTACTTTTGCTTTTATTTCTGTTGCCTTGGGAGACTGACCTAAGAAAACATTTGTACAGTTAATATTAGAAAATGTTTTGCCTATGTTCTCTTCCAGGGATTTGATAGTGTCTTGTCTTATATTTAAGTCTTTAAGCCATTTTGAGTTTATTTTTTGTGCATGGTATGAGGGTGTGTTCCAGTTTAATTGATTTACATGTGGCTGTCCAGTTTTCCCAGCACCACTTCCTGAAAAGACTGTCTTTTTACCATTTTTTATTCTTGCCTCCTTTGTCAAAAATCATTGACCATAGGTGTCTGGGTTTATTTCCATGTTCGCTTTTCTGTTCCATTGCTCTGTATGTCTGTTTTGGTACAAGTACCACACTGTCTTGATGACTGTGGCTTTGTAATACTACATGAAGTGCTGGAGAGCTATACCTCCTTCTTGCTTTTTGATCCTCAGAATTGCTTTGGAAATTCTGAGTCTTTTGTGGTTCCATATAAATGTTTGGATTGTTTGTTCTAGTTCTGTGAAAAATGTCATGTGTAATTTGGTAGGGATTGCATTGAATCTGTAGATTGCTTTGGGTAGTATGGCCACTTTTAGAATATTAACTTTTCCAATCCAAAAACATGGAATATTTTAACATTTATTTGAATCCTTTTGAATTTCCTTGATTAATGTTTTATAGTTCTCAGCATATAATTCTTTCATCTCTTTGGTCAGGTTTATTCCCAGATGTTTGATTTTTGGGGGTTCAAATTTAAAAGATATTATATTTTTGTATTCCTTTTGTAATATTTCATTGTTAGTATATAGGGACGCAACCAATTTCTGAATGTTAATCTTACATCCTGCTACTTTGCTGAATTTGTTGATCACTTCAAGTAGTTTTTGGGTTCAGTCCCCAGGGTTTTCTATATATAGTATCATGTCAGACGAATTGATTCTTGAATTTTCCAGTCTCAAAAGCAGCATCCCAACTCTTCTAGCTGAATTCAGTTTTAAACAAGTAGTAATAGACTCTGATCTTCATTATGGTCTCAAGACATTACATGTTTTTTCTAAAAATATAGTTATTTAATATGCACATTTATGATTTAATTTTCTTTTCTTATTTTATATTGTTTTGTACATAAAAAGACTTTGAAATCCAGTGTGTATTGTACACTTACAGCACTTCTCAATTTGGATGCTAAATTCACCCTAGATGTACTTGGCCTGCATTAAAATTTTATCAAATTTACTGTTAATTTTTTTTTCATTGAGGGATATCTCTCATATTGCACTATTTAACTATTTAAAGTTAAATATAAAAATTTTAAAAGTTTGTTGGTCACAGTTCTGATATCAGACAACTAATTTTCTTGATTCTTTTCATCTTCTTTTTTAATTGTTATTTCCCCGATATTTTTTTCTTCTACTGTACAGCATGGTGATGCAGTTACACATACATGTATACATTCTATTTTCTCACATTAACATGCTTCATCATAATTGCACCAAAACAGCCCACACCAAAACATATTATAACAAAAATGGAAAAAATTAAAGATAAAGAGAGGATTCTAAAGGCAGCAAGAGAAAAGCAAAGCATTAATTATAAGGGAACCACCACAAAGCTAACAGCTAACTTCTCTACAGAAACACTGCAGGACAGAAGGGAGTGGAAAGATATATTTTAAGTTCTGAAAGGAAAAAAAATGCAACTTAGAATATTCTATCCAGCAAGGATATCAGTTAAAATAGAAGAGGAAGTAAATAATTTCTCCAACAAACAAAAGCAAAGAGTTCAGCATTAGTAAACCCATTCTAAAAAAAATACTGAAAGGGCTTTTCTAAATAAAAAGAGAGAGAGAGAAAAAAAAGAAGAATTAGGATTAAGGAAACCACAATTGGATAGCAGTCACTTAAATTAGCCAGCATACAGATCTAAACATAATGTTTAAAAAAAAAAAAAAAGACATCAAAATCATACAATGTGGACAAGGGAAGTAAGTAAATATAGATTCTTTTTTATTTTAATGATGTGTTTGAGCCTATATGACTATCAGGCAAAAACAAGCAGATATAGGAATGGGTTGACATACTTAAATAACAGGGCAACCACAAAACAAAACTGAACATTACAGTCACGAAAAATGAAAAGAAAAGTACTCAAGCATAGAATAAATGGAAACCATCCAGAGCAAAAAAAGAAAAGAAGAAAAGAGAAACAGAGAATTAACTGGAAAGCAAGGGTTAAAATGGCAATAAATACATACCTATCAATAATCACCTTAAATGTCATTGGACTGAATGCTCCAAAGACACAGAGTGGCAGATTGGATAAAAAAGAAAAAACCTTCAATCTGCTGCCTACAATAAACTCACCTTAGAGCAAAGGAAACATAGATTGAACGGGAAGGGATGGGAAAAGATATTTCATGCCAATGGACAAGACAGGAAAGCAGGAGTTGCAATACTCATATCAGACAAAATAGACTTTAAAATGAAGGCCCATAAAGAAAGACAAAGAAGGACACTATTTAATGGTTAAAGGATCCATTCAAGAAGAGGATATTACAATTGTCAACATACATGCCCCTAATATAGGAACACCCAGATATCTCCAACAAATTCTAATAGACATAAAAGGAGAAATTGATGGGAATACAATCAGAGTAGGAGACTTTAAAACCCCACTCACATCAATGGACAGATCCTCTAGACAGAAAATCAGTAAAGCTACAAAGATCCTAAAGGACACAATAGAAAAATTAGACTGAATTGACATTTTCAGGACATTACATCCAAAAAAATAGAATATACATTCTTCTCAAGTGCACATGGAACATTCTCAAGAATTGAGCACTTACTGGGGCACAAAGCTAGCCTCAACAAATTTAAGAGTACAGAAATTATTTCAAGTATCTTCTGTGATAACAATGGCATGAAACTAGAAATCAGCCACAGGAGAAGAAATAGAAAAACATACTACATGGAGACTAAACAACATGGGTCAATGAGGAAATCAAGAAGGAAATGATAATGAAGATATAACCACTCAAAATCTATGGGATGCTGCAAAAGCAGTTCTCAGAGGGAAATTCATAGCAATACAGGCCTTCCTCAAATCAACAACTTAACACATCACCTATATGAATTAGAAAAAGAAGAACAAAACCTAAAGTCAGCAGAAGAAAGTAAATTATAAAGATCAAAGAGGAGGTCAATAAAGTAGAGAATTAAAAAAAAACAAAACAATAGAAGGAATCATAAAACCAGAAGCTGGTTCTTTGAAAATGTAAACAAAATTGACAAACCTCTGGCCAGATTCACCAAGAAGAGGAGAGAAAAACCCAAATAAACAAAACAAGAAATGAAAATGGAGAAGTCACAATGGATACTACAGAAATACATTAAACCATGAGAGAATTCTATGAAAAAATGTATGCCAGCAAATTTGACAACCTAGAAGAAATGGACAACTCTCTAGAGACTTACAGTCTGTCAAAACTGAATCAAGAAGAAATAGATCAACTGAAACAGACCAATCACTAGAAATGAAATTGTATATGTCATAAAAACACACCATGCAAATAAAAGTCCAGGATCAGATGGCTTCACAGGTGGATTCTACCAAACATACAAAGAGGAACTTATACCAATCCTCCTTAAACTTTTTCACAAGGTCGAAGAAGAAGGAACACTCCCAAGGACATTCTATGATGCCACCATCACCCTAATTCCAAAACCAGACAAAGATACCACCAAAAAAGAAAACTACAGGCCAATAGCTTTGATGAATATGAATGCAAAAATTCTCAATAAAATTTTAGCCAACCGAATCCAACAACATATCAAAAAGATCATACACCACAACCAGGTGGGATTCATCCCAGGTTCACAAGGATGGTTAAACATACACAAATCAATCAACATCATATACCACATTAACAAAAAAAAAAAGTCAAAAACCACATGATCATCTCAACAGATGCAGAGAAAGAATTTGACAAAGTCCAACATCCATACATGACAAAAACTCTTACCAAAGTCAGTATAGAGGGAACAGAACATAATAAAAGCCATTAATGTCAAACCCGCAGCCAATATAATACTCAATGGAGAAAAGTTGAAAGCCTTCCCACTAAAATATGGAACAAGAAAAGGCTGTCCAATGTCACTATTTTTATTCAACATAGTATTGGAAGTCCTAGCCACAGCAACCAGACAATCAAAAGAAATAAAATGTATCCAAATTGGAAGAGAAGAGATAAAACTGTCACTGTAAGCAGATCACATGATATAGAAAACCCTAAGGACTCAATCTAAAAAACAACTTGAGGAGTTCCCATCGTGGTGCAGTGGTTAACGAATCCGACTAGGAACCATGAGGTTGCGGGTTCTATCCCTGCCCTTGCTCAGTGGGTTAAGGGTCCGGCGTTGCCATGAGCTGTGGTGTAAGTTGCAGACACAGCTTGGATCCCGCGTTGCTGTGGCTCTGGCGTAGGCTGGCGGCTATGGCTCTGATTAGACCCCTAGCCTGGGAACCTCCATATGCTGTGGGAGCGGCCCAAGAAATGGCAAAGACAAAAAAAAAAAAAAAAAAAAAAAAAACTTGAACTGACAGAAAATTCAGCAAAGTAGCAGGATATAAGATTATCATTCAGAAATCAGTCACATTTCTGTATACTAACAATGAAATATTAGAAAAGGAATATAATAATACAATACCTTTTAAAATTGTACCCCCAATAATCAAATACCTGGAGAAAGAACCTGATGAAGGAGGTAAAGGACTTATATATTAAGAACTATAAAACATTTATCAAGGAAATTAAAGAGGACTCATAGAAATGGAAAGCTATTCCCTGCTCCTGCATAGGAAAAATTAATATTGTAAAAATGTCCATACTACCAAAAGCAATCTGCAGATTCAATACAAGCCCTATCAAATTACCATGACAGTTTTCACAGAAGTACAACAAACAATCCAAAAATGTATATGGAACTCCAAAAGACCCAGAATTGCCAAAGCAATCCTGAGGAACAAAAACCAAGAAGGAGGCATAACTCTCCCTGACCTCAGGCATATTACAAAGCCACAGTAACCAGACAGTGATGTACTAATACCAAAACAGGTATACAGACCAATGCAACAGAATAGAGAACCCAGAAATAAACCCAGACATATATGGTCAATTAATCTTTGACAAAGGAGGCAAAAACATAAAATGGGGGAAAGACAGGCTTTTCAGCAATTACAGCTGGGAAACCTGGACCACTGCAATCAATGAAACTAGAACACACCCTCACACCATGCACAAAAATAAACTCAAAATGGCTTAAAGATTTAAATATAAGACAAGACAACATCAAACTCCTGGAAGAGACCATAGGCAAAACATTCTCTGATATCAACCTTATGAATGTTTTCTCAAGTCAGTCTCGCAAAGCAACAGAAATAAAAGCAAAAATAAACCAGTGGGATCTAATCAAGCTGACAAGCTTTTGCACAGCAAAGAAAACCAAAAAGAAAACAAAAAGACAACTTTCAGAATGGGAGAAAATAGTTTCAAATGATGAAACTCATAAGGGCTTAATTCTAGAATATACAAGCAACTTATATAATTCAACAGCAAAAAAGCCAACAAACCAATTGAAAAATGGGCAAAAGACCTTAGCAGACATTTATCCAAGGAAGATATACAGATGACCAACAAGCACATGAAACAATTCTCAACATCCCTGATTATTAGAGAAATGCAAATTAAAACTACCATGAGATACAACCTCATACCAGTCAGATTGGCCATCATTAATAAGTCCACAAATAACAAATGCTGGAGGGGTTGTGGAGAAAAGGTAACTCTTCTGCACTGTTGGTGGGAATGTAAGCTGGTACAACCACTATGGAAAACAGTATAGACATACCTTATAAATCTATACATAGAAATATCATATGACCCAGCAATCCCACTCTTGGGCATATATCCAGACAAAATTTTCCTTAAAAATGACACATGCACCCACACGTTCACTGCAGCACTATTCACAATAGCCAAACATGGAAACAACCCAAATGTCCACTGACAGATGATTGGATTAGGAAGATGTGTTGTTTGTACACAATGGAATACTACACAGCCATTAAAAAGAACAAAATAATGCCATTTGCATCAACATGGATGGAACTAGAGTCTCTCATACTGAGTGAAGTAAGTCAGAAAGAGAAAGACAAATACCATATGATATCACTTATATCTGGAATCTAATATATGGCACAAATGAACCTTTCCACAGAAAAGAAAATCTTGGACTTGGAGAATAGACTTGTGGTTGCCAAGTGGGAGGAGGATGGAATGGGGTGGATTGGGAACTTGGGGTTAATAGATGCCAACTATTGCCTTTGGAATGGTTTGGCAATGTGATCCTACTTTGTAGCACTGCAAACTATTTTTTGATTTTCATGAAAAGATCTTGAGTTAAATTATTATTTTTTAGGCTTCACATGCTTTCCAGAGCAGTTTTTAAGGCCTTGAAAGATTATGTAATATTTTAAAGATTATTTGTGTAAACTGGAATATGCACCACCAAAAAAAGTAACTTGAACACAACCTTTGATAACAACTGTTATCCATAATCTAAATGCCATATTTTACTGTAATGTTTTGTGTTAGTTATGTGAAATCACAATCTCTCAGTAATGAGAAAAGAAAATATCTTGGCATTCTTCCAAGCCTGTCTGCAAATGGTAGTCAGATGACTAGCTTCATTGGAGCTCAGTAGCTGCATAGTAGAATCACCTGGGAAGTTTTAAAAGTGCTAATACCAAGGCAAAACCACAAATCAATAAAATGAGAATCTCTAGAGGTGTGACGAAAGGATCAGCATCTACAAAGCTTCTCAGGTGACTGTAGTGTGCAGGAAAGTTAAGGACCACTGGGCCTGCTTGATGAGAATTAATTCAAGCTTGGTAAGCAAAGGTACCCAGATCTAAGTTTTGATGATATGCAAAAAGTAGAGATATTTAATAAGACCTCAAGGTTATTCTGATCTATAAAAACCACTCATCTAAGCATGTCCCTCATTTTACAGGTGAGAATTAGGGACAAAGAAAGATTGTTCCAAATCTCTCATTAGTAGGAAATTATTCCATGAGATACCTATTTCCAATGCTATTACCACCACACTTTGTTTAAATGACTTATGCTGTCCTCTCTAACAACAGCCTATGTTTGGAAAGAGAGGATAATAGGAACTCTGGTGTACTAAAGCAGAGGATGTAGAGTTTTCAAAGAATCAAAAAGATTAGATGAGTGAACCTGACAATGCTGGACAAACTCCATGTTTTACTAATGTTATATTAAATAAATGTATTTAATGCACTTACAAATGTACCTGGCATATAAAAAGTGCTACTTGAGTATTTGTTATTATAGAATAAATATGAAAATTACTCCTACCTGTAATATGCTCTCCCCTAGGGAAAATGATTAACAAGACTGTCAGTCTAAGCCCCTTACTGTGGTTATGTATTTAAACAATATATCTGTCTGGCTGGAAGTCCACATTTTGAGTGCTATATCGCACATACAAAATACAGCTAATGGGAACCATAACCAGGAGGAAGGGCCAGCAAACTACTACCCAGGAGCCAAATTTAGCCCAATGCCTATTTTTAATAAATAAAGTTTTATTGGAAATTTGATTGGTAAATGAGACCTATTCATTTACAAATTGTTTACGGCTGCTTTTACACAAAGGCCATATGAACTGAAAAGCCTAAAATATCTACTATCTTGCCCTTCACAGACAAAGTTTGTACACCCCTGATCTAGATCATTCTGCTTACTAATTTCTACACTGTCAAGATAACAAGGATGAGAGTGTTTGTATCGAGCCTCACTTTTCTTACCCTTCCCATAATTTTTCACTTCATTCTGAGTTTTGTGTTTGTAAAATCAGATATAATGTAGCATAAGAAAAATTAAAATACTCTCACAAAAAAACAAGTTATAGTGACAGAAATCACAGACTAGACCCTTAATTTTTTATGAGACTCATAAGCAGATTATGATATTTGATTGTTGAAATTTTATGAAGTTACTAAAAAACGATGTTTCATTAAGATTAAAATAACATAAGAATATCCTTATGTTACCAAGTTAAATGAAAAAGTCAGATTTCAACAGGGTATAAAGTATGATCATAACTATGAAAAATAAATAAGCTACACATTTTCACAGGAAATCTCTAAAGAAAAACACATCAGAATGTGTTGGCTTTGAGCAACAAAAACATGATTTTTTGTCTATTATTTATGGAGTAAGTGCTCTATAATAAGCAGGAATTATTTTTATATAAAAATAAACTTGATTTTAAAAATATGGAGTATGATTCTGTTCATATTTAGGTCTGAGATTGACAATTTCTAGCACATTAGCCATGGAACATATCTCACAAAACGAAAATGGTATTACTACGACTAATGTGTTATATATGTACAACTCTCTGATATTTACAAATGTTTCTCAGATACATTGTCTTATTTCATTCTTACTACTTAAAAATATATATATATAAGGACAGCAACAGACAAAACTGAGATACCAATTCAGACATTATGGCAAATATAGAGCACTCTCAAAAATTTACTATAATTAACCTAGCCATACTAACATGTTTCTCCTGCTTGATACAGGATACTAATGTTTAGTTAGCAAAGATTTTCCTTATTTTCCATGAAGTCCCAGGGATTCACAATAAGATGTAGGGAACACTTGGAGCTTCTTAATATTTATATAACAATGCAAGTTCCACCAACATCTTAAAATATCTGTGTGATGTTCCCCTAATCACACTGTAACACTTTAAAGGCCCATTATGAATAGAAATTACAGTTAAGGCAAGCTGGGTATAGTGTACCCTCTCAGTGCCCAAACACCTTGATGGGCTTCTAATGCGGTAATCCAGTCGGACTTAATGGGCCAATCACACTTCAGAGGAGCTGAAGAATCAACACACTGATGTATAAATTTCCCAGGCACTTTGTAGGCAATATTGTATCTTATGAGCCAGAAACATTTTTTTTTTAAGTTTTCTAAGAGACGATTTTTATCCTTCAACAGTTATAGGTTTTCCTTCCAGATCGCTCTGTCACCTCCCTGCCTCAGCCCCAGCCCTCGTTCCCTATCACTCTAGGCAGTTAGTTGTCCCACTCTCCATCCTCAAGAGCCTTGCTCTCAAATGCTGCTAATGAATCCCTGGTAGGATATGAGCTAAAAAAAACTTCCTATTATACCCAAAGAGGATTTGCCTCTTGATAGAGCACTACTAAAAGAGCATAAAATGCATTTCCAAATAATAATCTTTATTATTATAATTTCAAAATCCACCTTTATCTCTATTCAGCCTTACCTCATCTCTTCCTGTCTGACTCCCTCCATTTTCATAATCAGAGCTATATTATACCTCTTCTGGCATTTTTCTTCTCAATTAAGCCCACCAGTGATTCTTCTATTTCTTTCTAGAGGCATCTTTTTCCTCCTTTAGCTAAAAACAAACATATTGAGTCTTTATATTCATTATATTCCAGATATCCACAAGCTGGACTCTATCTGTTCTGCAACTCCCCACCCCCACTCTTCACAGCACTGCCTTTTATTTCCATCTCCATATCACCATTCATTGAAAATTTCTAATCTTGCCAAATCTGTGTACTTTTGCCTTTGTGAAGTAATTTTCTTCCCTTGAACTCTTCACCTTCTCTGAGAAGTTTTCCAATTCATCTCAGGCATAGTGAGCTAATTCTTTCTCTACACTACCATTATTCTCATCATATAGTAAATCTACTATAAAATTCATTGCAATCTAAGACAGATGGAAATTTATATATCTGTGATGTTATTTGATTTGAGCTACTCAATGTCAAGATTTATTTCTTATACATGTATGCTATTCTCATCCTCACTACTTCTAAGTTCCTGGTAAAGAGTTGGGCACATACTATGACCAAAATACTTACTGAACTACCATGGAAAGAATACATAATACATCAATAATTAATGCCAGCATTTCAGTTATCATAAGAAGCAATGTAGGAGAGAATTTCTGGCTAGGCAGCTGGGGCTTCTGGGAAACTGCATCAACTAGTCTCCTTGTATGTACTCACAATTGCTGCAAGAGAAGTCAATTGCACAATAAATATTCTCTCTCCTTTTTTAATTAAAATCAAACAAGATTTCTTTTTGAATAACAAACTATAAAATGTAAGTTAAGTGCTGTAATTAAATAAGCATTACAACCAAATTAATTTGGACTATGCAGAATAGTTACTGGAATGTAGTTAGTAGGGCATTAATATTACTAAATGATCATGTAGAGGAAAATAGGGCTCAGGAGTTTTAAAAAATTAGCACTTACTATATCTCATGTTTACCCTCACCAAATCTATGAATGTTATAAATGTAAGAAATTTAACATGAAATTAAAATTAAACAAGAGGAAAATATTTTCCAAAAAAAAATTACATTATGGTTATGACCATGATTTGACCAAGATAGAAAACTATGTAAACGTTTCTGACATTTGTATCTCCACAGAAATGTAAATGTAATTAAATCCTATTTATCTACCTATACTCAGAAATGATGATGGGTATAAAGAATATATATATGTATATATTCCTGGACTTGTAACATTTACTAAGTCCCTAAATATAGTGGAGGGGCAAGACACATGTTCTCTGACAATTCCAGATGCTAATTAGTGATGAAAATGAGTTCTCAGACCTAAGAGGCATTTAATAATCTTATCTGCTTGAAAAACTTAATATTACTGAATATTTCAACAGATTTTTTTTTCCCAATTCCATCTAAGAAACAAGAGAATCATGCATCATTAGCCTGGACAAGGAGATGATAAACAACATGGCTCTGTGGTTGCTGGGTTGCTAAAGGCTTTAAAGTGGTAATTCTCATTATTTGACATAGACAAGTTGCTAAATGAGTGTCAAAAAAATTGTTGATGCCTGGAGTGGTTAAAGTGACCTACAGCATATTCCCCACCACAAGAACTCTGCTTTTCTCCTCTAAGAGTACAGTCTATTTCACTGTGCTCACCGCAGATTTTCATTATTCAAGCATATCTGGATTTTTTCCTTTCATTACTATTTTCATCATACCATTTATCTGTCCAAACAAAGGCCACAAAATGGTTCCCAACTGTGTAAAAATAAAGTTCACCCTCCAAAATATGCCTTTCAAAAAAAATAGTCTATTCACATAACATTTCTGTATTATAATTGCAGCTCTCCTAAAAAACACCTGTAACATGAACAAAATTACCTTTGATCATAGTGTGTGTATTCACACTTCCACACTCATCTACTTAATGCTTCCTGTTTCTATTTTCTTACTGTTCATTTTCCCCTCTTTTTTTCTTGACTCTTTTTGTTCCTTGTGATTTTCCCAAATTCTTAAATATCATGCCTTATCTAAAATGCTTATAATAGAGTAAATGTTCATGTTTTTATATTCTGACTCCTAGAGTATAATCATTTTAAGAAAGAAGGCTTGTTGTATACTCTTTTTTTAAACTTCACACAAGCCATTACACTTTGCATAGTAGATCCTTGATAATCCTTTATTTTAATTTATAACTTGGGTGAAATTGTAAAGGACATCTTTCCTCAAAAGACATCTTCTCTACTACTCTACTAATGCCAGCCAGTTTAGCTTTTATTTGAAACACATAAATATTCTATTGTTAGCAGATCTGCTTTTTAAGCTCTTTCTTATTTATAGGAATATTATTAGGTAGCCAGTCAGACATGAGCAGGTCCTGCCCCATCCCAGAAAGTGTCATCTTTCTCTTTCCTTCCCTCAACTTAACACTAATAAAAACATGACCAGAGATCCTCCCTTTTATGGCTAAGAACCACCAAGTTCTAAGCTTTGTCAGGCCCCAGTAGAAGGTCAAAAACACAGCCAGCACTGGTTGGTTTGGTTGGTTCACATGCACCAAGAACTAAGAGGTGACTCTAAGTGACTGAGGTTCATTATGCCATATTTATAATAAATTAATATTATGTTTTTGCCCCCCATACACCCCATAAGTTTTGCTTGGGTGACTCTGGATAAGTGTCAGCACACAGAAGAAAAAATATATAACCTAAAGCTGTGAATCACCTTGTCAATCAAACAATGTAGAACACATGGAGGGACTTTCCACCACTCTGAAAAACCTTTCTTCACTGCTGGGCTGCTTCTGATTTCTGGCCAACCACTCTCTTCTTTTGGGGAGCATATATACTTTAGCTCACTTTGCTTAATAAAATTCCTATTGACTAAAACTGCTCCATGTTTCTCTGATTGCATTCTTTCCTTCAGGGGACAAGGGCAAAGGAATTGTAACACTAAAACGCTCTGCTTTCCAGCACCTTCCAACTGAGGGTCTTAGTTCTGTTCTCTGAAGTGATACAAACTAAGGCCAACTCATTTTAACTGATACTACTTCATTTACTTGAAGACAGTTAGCATGTCTCTCTCTTAAGATGTTTTTCTTCCTATTTAAATATTTATCATTCTATTATACTTCATGTAACACGGCTTCCAGATACCCTAGTCATTCTTTTGGCGTGTTCTAGAATCTAAGATATTTTATCAAATTTTCTCTTTAATGTGGTCGTAAGATCAAAGCATAATACTGTAAACATCATCCCACCAATGTATATTTCAGTGGAATATCTGATTTACTTAATCTTGACAGTATATTGCTGGTGAAAAAGTGTAAGTTCATGTTATTTATTTTAATATCACATAATGATTCTGGCTCAAATTAGAGAAATATCTATAAGTATTTTCTATTCAAATTTCAATTTATTCAGGTGTTTGTATCTTTTTATTGTTATTTCCCCAATACAATTTTTTTCTACTGTACAGCATGGTGACCCAGTTATACATACATGTATATATTCTTTTTTCTCACATTATCATGCTCCCTCATAAGTGACTAGACATAGTTCCCAGTACTACACAGCAGGATCTCATTGCTTATCCATTCCAAAGGCAATAGTTGGCATCTATTAACCCAAGCTCCCAATCCATCCCACTCCCTCTCCCTCCCTCTTGGCAAACACAAGTCTATTCTCCAAGTCCATGATTTTCTTTTCTGTGGAAAGGTTCATTTTTGTCATATATTAGATTCCAGATATAAGTGATATGCATGGATATTTGTAGTTGTTAGTTTCCTAACCTTCTTCTAGGAAGCTTTCAAAGTGGGAGATGATATTAGGTTCAAATAATTTTTCCCTCCTAGAGAAAAGTTTTGAAAAATGTGGATATGAACGTGGGGTTTTTTCCTTCTAATGATTGTAACTTGATTTCATATATCTAAGAGATACCAGCTAGAAAAGAAAAATAAATTAATCTTTGTATCTCCAGCTACAAAATAAATAATGAATTGTATTTAGATGACAAAAATTTACTTTAAGATAAATGACTTCTAAAAATTAAAACCATTCAATAAAATATGGTGCCCCAAAGATATTGTATCATCATTAACTGTGTTCAAACTATCTCATTACTAACATTTTCAAACTGGAATGAAAATCTGTCAGGTGGAGAGGGGCATCATGTGGAGTTCCCATGTGGAGTTCCCACAGCTCAGAATCCCGGAGTGCGAGAAGGTTTGAGGGTAATTTTGAAGGACATTCTCTATTCCACTTACAAAAAGATACTTTGTAAACAGTTTGGTAAGCATTATAAATGGCCCTAAATTGATTTTAGTGGATGTTGGTTTTCTTGGCTATAAAATAAGAAAGACCCAGTGTTCTCTGGTATCCTAGCAGTTAAGAATATGTCATTGTCACTGTTGTGACTCAAATTCAATCTCTGGCCCAAGAACTTCCACATGCCACAGGCATGGCCAAATAAATATATAAACAAAATAAAATAAGGAAAACTCACCTGGAGAGTTGCTATGTCTCTTTTTCAATAGAAAACTCTATAATCTAAGTACATTCAAATCATCCATGAAAGAATTTGTTGTGGATATTGATGGATACATTTCTGTGAAATAAATCACTCCAAGGTTTCCAAAATCCACATTTTCCTCCATAGGGAAACCGGAGTAGATTTTGCCTCTTTTTTATTGTAAAGGTAATTAAACAATTAAGTAATTTGATCATATTCCATGACAAAGGAAAGTTAATTTTTGAACATATTAATGCCTAGCAAAATCATGAACATCCATCTAAGTGCATCTTCCCTTAGCCTTTCTGACATTAGGTTTCTGGACCAAATTGTTTCCAGTTCCAACTCAAGCTGAATAGAAGCATCTTGATGTGTGTGTGTGTGTGTGTGTGTGTGTGTGTGTGTGTGTGTGTGTGTGTTTGTGTCTCAATCATATTTAATCATCAGAAACCACAATCTCACTTTCCCACCCCCATCTCAGTTCAGATTTTGGATTTGTCAAGTGACTAAGTGTTAACAACTAGCAGATGGACTTCAAAGACAGATGGGGCTCTCAGGAAAGCAGCTAAGAAGTGATTAAAATTATCAAGGATTGTAATCATTATTCCTCCTTTCAAAGGAGGCTATATTTTTCTTCTGTTAAATCTGATTAAAATGGCAAAACAGACAATAGAAATGAATCCTTGTTGTTTCTCTCTATTTTAAGGAGACAAGGAGTTGGAAAGTATTTCAAATAGAATTTATATGCTTGGATATTGATATCATGGCCTTTCCTATATTGGGATTTGTATTAAAATACTTTCCATTTTCATAAAGTTTTAAATCTGCCAATGCACTTGCACATATATTTGCATGTCTACACTGTTATCTTCTTCATACAATTATTTGTAGTGTTTTGTGAGTGAGGACCTGTGTTGAGGTGAAGAGCAATAGAACCTTCCTAAACTCAGGCACTCTGCTTGGACTGATAACAGACACATCCACATGACAATGCCATTCAGAATGCCTGTTTTTGAATTTTGTACATTTATTTTAATAGCACTTCCCTTCTCTACATTGCTGGGTCATGTCTTTATGAAATACTTTCATAACCAGATTGATAGCTCTAAAAAATAACCTGTCTTATTCTTTTGTAGGTAAGCCTTATTTTTGACCCAAAAGTTTTCCTCGGTTTGATTATCAAATTTGATTTTAAAAGCTATTTGACTGGTTATGCATCATATATTTCTATTATTGAGAAATATCAAAAGAATGAGCAATGGGAGATATAGAACATATGAAAGAGGAGCTCTGAAAAAACTTGCAGCATCTGTGGTAGGAAAATAATACTTCCCCCAAAGATGTCCTCATTCTAATCTTAGAACCTGTAAATAGGTTACCTTAGATGAAAAAGGAGACTTTGCAAATGTGATTGTTAAGGATGGTGAGATGGGCTGATTTTCCTGGATTGTCTTGATGAACAGAGTATAATCACAAGGCTCATTAGAATAAGGAGGTAAAGTCAGAGAAAAAAAATGTGATGATGGAAATAGAAGTCAGAGAGATTTGAAGGTGTTCACTACTAGCCTTGAAGAGGAAGGAAAGGGACACCCCCAAAGAATGCAGGTGGTCACTGAAGCTGGAAAAAGAAAGGATTCTCTCCTAGAGTTTCCAGAAGGAACACAACTCTGCTAACACCTTGATTTTAGAATAATTGATATCCAAGACTACAAGGTAATAAATGTGTGTTGCTATAGCTATTAAATGTGTGGTGATTTGTTAGAGCAGCAACAAATAGCACCCTAAATATTTAAATAATAATATCATCTTTCGAATATACTTATCACATTTTTTATTTTTTTATTAAAATATAGTTAATTTACAATGTTTCTTCAATTTCTGCTTGGCAGCAAAGTGACCTAGCCACCCATATACATGTTTTTTTTCATTTTCCATCATATTCTAACACAAGAGACTGGACACAGTTTCCTGTGCTGCACAGCAGGACACCATCACCCATCTGTTCTAAATGTAGCAGTCTGCATCTATCAACCCAAAATCCCCATCCATCTCCCTCTCTCCCCACTCCATCCTGACAAACACAAGTCTGCCCTCCATGTCCATGATCTATTTCTATTCTGAAGATAGATCATTTATGCCATATTTTAGACTCCACATATAAGTGATATGGCATGTTTCTTTCTCTTTCAGACTTACTTCACTTAGTATAAGAATCTCTACTTCCATCCACGTTTCTACAAATGGCATTATTTTGTCCTTTTTATAGCTGAATAGTATTCCATTGTGCATATATGTGCCATATCTTCTTAATTCATTCATCTATCTATGGACATTTGGGTTGTTTCCATGTTTTGGCTATTGTAAATAGTGCTGCGATTAACATAGGTGTGCAGGTATATTTTTCAATCAAAGTTTTGTCTAGATATATGCCCAGGAGTGGGATTTCTGCGTCTTATGGTAATTCTAAATTTAGTTTTCTGAGGTACCTTCATACTGTTTTGTACCATAGTGGTTGTACCAATTTACATTCCCACCAACAGTGCGGGAGTGTTCCCTTTTCTCCACATCCTATCCAGCATTTGTTTTTTGTTGACTTGTTAATAATGGCCACTCTAACTGTTGTGAGGTGGTACCTCAACTTAGTTTTGATTCACATTTCTCTAATAATTAGTGATGATGAGCATGTTTTCATGTGACAGCTGGTCATCTTAGACTCTTCTCTCTTGGCTATTTTGGTGTAGGACCAGTGCCACTAGTGTGAGCCCCTGCAGAGCCAATGGGCAGAGACACAGACCTTGTGATTTTCCCACTCAGGCAGACTGAGGCTCCTGCAGGAAACTGGTCCTGGTGGCTCTTGTGGCACAGATGGGTGCTGTTAGCATGGGAGCCACTGGCAGGAGACAAGAGTTTGTGTTATTCACCCAATTGGTTATTCCTCCTGCTCCAAAGTCTGTAGCCCTAAGGGGAGGGCTGCTTCCCAGCTGTTTCTAAGCAGCCCTGCTACCAAGTGGCTCCCAGAGCTGAAGCAGACAGTGTCCTGCAGCCTGAGAGCATGCGCACAGGGGAACGAGGCTGCAGTTTAGATTCCACATCTTCCCTTTAGCATCCCCAAACAATGGCACCTAGCCTCTAAATCCAACTGGGTTGCTTCCACTTTCATGCCCTCAATTGTGTTCACCCTTTACTCTAGTCCCTCCAAGCTGTTTCCATGTGGCTAGCCCCATTTTTTCCCATGTAGCTAGTCCAAGCTCTCTCTTTGAGTCTGAACTAATAGGCCAGAGTTTTAGTCCCTGACACCTGCATACACCCACATGTGGTTGCCCATAGCACTGACCATTTGAGAAGGATTGTTTCTGTTTCAACTGCTTCACACGGATTGTCCAGAGTTCCTCCTCCATCTTGGCTAATCTCCTCACTGGTGGGGGAACTTCCCAGTGTGCAGGAGATTCTCTTCTTTCCAGCTCCCTCATAAGGGTTCAGGTCCCATCTTGTGTCCTTTCACTTTTTTTGTTCTTTCTTTTGGCCGATCTGGTTTCATGAGGTTTTTCTTGATCTATCATAAATAACCCTGAGGTCTTTTGACAGTTTTTAGCAAATTTTTCTGTGTGAATAGTTCCAAATGTAGATGCATTCTTGATGTATTTGTGGGAGTAGGTAAGCCTCACATCCTACTACTCTCCCATCTTCCAAAGGTCATACATTTATCACTTATAAAATTGGTATGACAGGGATATTTTGCCCTACATGTCAGCTCAGGTTGAAAAGTAGAGGCCTCTTGGAGTGTTGTGTTAATAATTCCTGAGGCTATGACCTGATTTAGTGGAAGAATATGTAGTACTTGATTAGTGGTATCTGCAATAGGAGTAGGACTAGGAACAGTGATCTAATGTGTGTGTCTGTCACACACTTGTTATCTATGGCTTTGTGAAGATATAAATTCAATTTCATTCCCTCAGAATCATAGAATATTAGAGCTGTATGAGCTTCTTATGCAGAAGAAATGGAATATATAAATTCCAGTTCATTAAAAAACTTATCAAAGTCTCTTTAAAATTTACTGATGAGTTTAGATAGAAATAATATTGATAAAATAACTACATTCCTTCCTCTCTTGATGACAACTCTCCCTCATACCCCAAGGTTTCAGGGCACTCATGCCATCCTATTAGGCTCTATCCACATTCACCCTTGCTGGATAATATCCTATATATAAACATTCTCATACTTCTCTACTTCCATAACTACCTCATCTACTGTCCTCATCAAATCTTAACAATCTTAAATATCTCTCTCAATAAAGGGACACAAAGAACTATTGAACTGGTTTGTACTTACACTGGCTTCTTTACCGTGTTTCTAATAATATTTTTGAGAATTAAAAAAATTTTTAAATGTACTACAAAAAGAAATGTTTTAAATCAAATGCTTGTATCTTTCATTCCATGCTATATGAGGTAAGCCAAAGTAATAACAGCTAATAATAAGTGATAAATATTTGCTAGAAGACTAATAGGTGATCTGCTAGGCACTGAGAATGCTACTTTGAACAGGAAATGCATAATTCATAACCTTGAAGAACTTACAGATTTTTAGGAGGCCCTCAAATCTCAGCAGTTGGTTTGCACATAGATTGCCTCTGTTCCTTTTGCCAAGTTCTTGCTCTGGGGGATAAAGAGGCTCAGACACAGCTTGTGGAAACACAGCAGCTCTTCAAGCAGTTGGTGTGAGCTCCATACCCATTGTAAACAATGTAATCCTTTCAAGAGAAAAGAATCATTGATTTCCTGGAAGTTTGCAATTATTTCACAGGAAGGTAGAATGGTAAATCATTAGGCACTCCTAATTTGAAAAATGATTACCTGAGTTTGTGAGCTTTTCCCTCTCCACTTGAGAGATATTGAATTACTACTTCACCTTTCTAAGCCTCAGTTTTCCCATTCATAAACTGAGATGTACTATATTTTCTATCTCGTGAGGTAAGAAGAAAATTAAATAATCCATATGCAAAATACAAGTAGTATAGCCACTAGTACATAGCAGGTGCTGATAACTGGGAGTAATTAGTATTATGATTAACATCATCAATAACCTTAAAACCATTCTCTTCCCCTACTTCTCCATGACTGTGATATGAAACCTTCAAAATATAGCCTAGAGGAATATTAAAAGATCATATTTTTTTATCAGTCCTTCTAAATATAGTAGTTCTGATTTCAGAGAGACAGTGGTGAGTGATGGCCTGAAGTGAGGTCTTAATTCTTTGCTCAGGAATTGAACCCGGCCAGCCTGAGGGAAACCAAGAATCCTAGTCACTAGACCAGTTAGTGGCTAAAAGGAGAATTTCCCCCTGTTCTTGCCCCCCTACTGAAATGAGGAAATGACTGTAAAAGCAGGTATAAAGTTTATTGTTAGAAACAAAGTACAACATGTGGGAGAGCACATAGAGAATTAGCCTATTTATCTAAGGCAAAAGTAAAGCAGTAATACACACCCAAAGGAGAAGTGAGGGTAGGGGCATCCCCCTGAATGAGAAGCGCACCAGAGAGGAGATTTAAACCACATATATAGGACAGTTCTTCTGGGTTTTTGTCTTCCTTTGGCCAATTATCTTGTTTTGTCTTTCACACCTGACTTGATCCAGGGCCCTCCCCCATCTATATACACATCTTTTGTCCAAGATGGGTTCCAAAGCAAAGCATGGTAGGAAGGTTATCTAGACTTATTATGGCCTGGCACCCCCTCCCTATTTGACCAATGTGTTGTTGGGATCTCCCTGACCCTGAGGATGGGGAGTACATGACCTCTTGTCTTTTATCCAAGCAAGGCTCAGACCCCTCTTTTGATCCTGTAATTACTGTTGTTTAACAAATTCACAGAAGACAAGTGCCAGTTATTTGCCTTGTGCCTATTATTATTTCTATCTTGAAGTAGAGATAGGTGGCTGATTGTACATGTTTGTCCTAGATCCCATCTATCTTCTGCCTCAAGAAATGTAAATAAGAGTCTAGTTGCACCTATCACCTGCCTCAAGAAGTGTAAATAAAAGGCTAATAGCAAATGTCTCCTGGAGCCCATTTACCTCCTGCCTCAGCTCCATTATTGGCCACAATTCCCATTGCCTTCTTTCCTTTTTGGAAATGCACACATCCACTGAAATAATAGCAGGTAGTTTCCAAGCCTGGAAGCCCTGCTAGGACATATAGCCCAATAAAATTTAAAATAAATTCTGCTAGAGATTTCTTGAAAATATATTCCTCCTTGATAAAGACTTAAACATATGGAGGCCCTCTTCTGACCCTCCTTCCTGAAACCTAGATAAACTCATGTTTTGCAAAAACACTTCGTTACAATGCAGTCTCAGCCCTATCTGCTTTGAATTCCTGAGCTATTGATGGACATTTAGCCTAATGATCTTTCTCTGCCTGTGTGTGTGTGTGTGTGTGTGTGTGTGTGTGTGTGTGTGTGTGTGTGTGTGTGTATCGTCCCTATTGAGCTATTCCATTCTGCAAAGGTAAAAACATTGAGTTATAGATGTATAGGTATGCATGTAAAAACACTAAAGTATGCGCTTTCATAGATATGGAATGGAAGTGGCATATTTTGCTGCTGCCACTACAAATTCTCCACATTAGTTCTTGTGGTGAATTTTGTCAGGAATAGAATTTCACCTAGTGCCAACAATACCCCTCAAATGATGCAAAAATGTCTATCCTTTGTTGGGGTGGGGGATTAGTCTTATATATACCCATTCTAAAGAATATATGGTTTCCCCAGGACCTGCATTGCACCATGGGAAGGAAGAATCATACAATCATACAATACTACTTCAATTGGAGCAAACAACATGTGAACCCATGGCAGCCAGGCGGTCTTACCAGGGGCTGATGAAAGAGACTAGTCATGACAACCCAGCTTCTCAGAAGAACACTAGCTCAGGTGGTTCTTTGTCTAGCATATCTCACAGCTTCTGTTATAGAGAGATATTTGTTTTTACACACACCCCCAAATTGGCATGCCCCTAATGTGATGACATGTGGAGGTTGGATGTTTGGAAAAAATAATTAGGTTTAGATGAGATCATGAGAGTGAGGCCACAGGGGACTAATGCCATTATAAAAAGAGGCACAAGAAGTTTCCTTTCTTTCTCTTTCTATCATGTGATGGTACAGCAAGAAGACAGCCATCTACAAGCCAAGAAAAAAGTCATCACCAGGAATTGAATCAACTGACACCTTGATCTTGGACTTCACAGCCACCATAACTATGAGAAATACATGCCTATTGTTTATGCTATTCCATCTATGGTATATCACTATAGGAACCCAAGGTAAGACCGATTTCTCAACCCCAGTCTCTGTTACCCATAACCACACTCCAATATCTTCACTTCAGTCTTGGTGTCTTTTTATCTAATGAATATTTATCCAAAACTTCTCCTTTCATATTTAATCCCAGAAGTTGTTTTTTTTAGTGGGTAATATGTTTAAAAATTTAGTATGTTGTATAAAAGAAGACTTTAAGAAATGCTAAAGGAAAGGTATGGAGAAATGTTATTTTAGGAGTTAACTTATGGCACAGTGGATTAATGATCTGGCATTGTCGCATGTTGGCCTGGGAATTTCAACATGCTATGGGCACAGCAAAGAAAGAAAGAAAGAAAGAAAGAAAAAAGAAGAAAGGAAGAAAAGGAAATGTTACCTCACCCTACATATATTATCTCCCATTATACTGAGCACTGATTTATTGGTGCATGGTGAGCATAAGAACAGATTCAAGCCCATAAAGGAGTTAAACAGCCTTAAACAGCCTGACTATTCAAGGTTCTTGTTCCCTCTCCTACTCGACATTGAATCTACAAGGTTTGATTTGTTGAGTAGCACAGTCTTGATACTAGAATCGGTTTCTATGCAAAAGCCACTAAGCACATTTTCAGAAAAAAACCTAAGATGACACATTGTCCTCAAAATATCAAAAAATGATTGAGAGCTCTACTTTTGGTATTAGTAGACTAATTTGTACTATTTCTTTCTATGAGGACAATCAAAAAAAATAAAAACCTGAAATTTGTAAACATCTGCTAGAGAGCTTTGAAAAGCTAACAAGGCAGTAAAGAATTACCAGTCCAAAATTCAAAACCTGATAGTTGGTACAAGTTTTCTCTTGAGAGTAGCTAAAATTTAAGTAAAGTTCCCAAAGTAGAAGAAAATAACAAAGATAGGATAAATCAATGCAATAGAAAACAAAAGGGATCAATAAGGCCAAATGTAGTTCTTATTTTGTCTCATGAAATTTTTCAATTTCATTTTTTTATTTTTTATTACTGTAGTTGATTTACATTGTTGTGCCATTTCTACCATTCAGCAAATTGACCCAGTCATAAATATATACACACTCCCTTTCTTTTTTAAATGATCTTTATTTTTTCCAGAAAGTTGATTTATAGTGTTCTGTCAACTTTCTACTGTACAGCAAAGTGACCCTGTCACACACACACACACACACACACACACACACACACGTATATATATATATATATATATATATTCTTTTTCTCACATTATCCTCCATCATGTTCCGTTCAAAGTGACTAGAAATAGTGCTATACAGCAGGACCTCATTGCTTATGCATTCAAAAGGCAATAGTTTGCATCTATTAAGCCCAGATTCCCAGTCCATCCCACCCTCTCCCCTTTCACCTTGTCAACCACAGGTCTGCTCTCCAGGACCATGAGTTTTTTTCTTCTGTGGAAAGTTTTGTTTGTGCCATATATTAGATTCCACACATAATGATATCATAGGGTATTTATCTTTCTCTTTCTGACTTACTTCACTTAGTATGAGAGTCTCTAGTTCCAACCATGTCACTACATATGGCATTATTTTGTTTCTTATGGCTAATATTCCATTGTGTATATATATTTGTATATAACACATTGTCTTCATCCATGCATCTATTAATGGACATTTAGGTTATTTCCATGTCTTGACTATAGTGAATAGTCTGGCAATGAACTTGTGGGTGCATGTGTCTTTCTCAAGGAAAGCTTTTTCCAGATATATGCCCAAGAGTGGGACTGCTGGGTCAATTGGTAGTTCTATATTTAGTTTTATGAGGTACCTTCATACTGTTTTCCATAGTAGTTGTACCAATTTACATTCTCATCAACAGTGTAGGAGGGTTTCGTTTTCTCCACACTCTCACCAGCATTTATTTGTGGACTTAATAATGATGGCCATTTTGACTGGTGCAAGGTGGTAGTAGCTCATAATAGTTTTGATTTGCATTTCTCTAATAATTAGTGCTGAGCATTTTTTCATGTGCTTGTTGGCCATCTGTATATCTTCTTTGGAGAAATGTCTATTCAGGTCATTTGCCTTTTTTTAATTGGGTTCTTGTTTTTTGTTTGTTTTTTTGTTTTGTTTTGTTTTGTTTTTTGCTGTTGATTTGTGTAAGTTGTTTGTATATTTTAGAGATTGAGCCCTTGTCAGTTTCATCATTTGAAAATATTTTCTCACATTTTGTAGGTTGCCTTTTTGTTTTCTTTACGATTTACTTTGCTGTGCAAAAATTTATCAGTTGATTAGGTCCCATTGGTTTATTTTTGCTTTTATTTCTATTGCCTTGGAAGAATGACATAAGAAAACATTTGTAATGTTGATGTCAGAGAACGTTTTGCCTAGGAGTTCTCTTGTAGGAGTTTGATGGTGTCTTGTCTTAGCTTTAAGTCTTTAAGCCATTTTATTTTTGTTCATAGTGTGAGGATGTGTTCCACATTCATTGATTTACATGCAGCTGTCCAGTTTTCCCAGCACCAATTCCTGAAAAGACTGTCTTTTTCCCATTTTTTTATTCTTGCCTCCTGAAGATATATTAACTGTAGGTGTCTGGGTTTATTTCTGGGTTCTCTATTCTGTTCCTTTGGTCTGTATAGCTGTTTTGGTACCAGTACCACACTCTCTTCATTACTGAGGCTCTGTAATATTGCCTGAAGTCTGGGAGAGTTATGCCTCCTGATTGGCTTTTGCTTTTCAGCATTGCTTTAGCAATTCTGGGTCTTTTGTGATTCCATATAATTTTTGGATTTTTTTTTTCTAGTTCTGTGAAAATGCCAAAGATAATTCAATAGGATTGCACTGGGTAGTATGGCCATTTTTACAATATTAATTTTTCCAATCCAGGAGCATGGAATATCTTTCCATTTCTTTGAATCCTTTTTAATTTCCTTGATTAATATTTTATAGTGCTCAGCATATAAGTCTTTCACCTCCTTGGTCAGTTTTATTCCCAGATATTTAACTTTTGGGGTGCAATTGTAAAAGGTATTTTATTTTTGTATTTCTTTTCTATTTCATTGTTAGCATATAAGGATACAACCAATTTCTGAATGTTAATCTTATATCTTGCTACTTTGCTGAATTTGTGATCAGTTTGAGTAGTTTTTGTGTTGAATCCTTAGGGTTTTCTATATATAGTATCATATCTGCATATGGTGATATTTTGGATTATATTTCTTTTGTTTCTCTCGTTGCTGTGGCCAGGATTTCCAATACAATGTTGAATAAAAGTGGTGACAGTGGGCCTTGTCTTGTTTCAGATTTTAGTGGGAAGATTTCAGATTTTCCCTTTGAGTATTATATTTGCTGTGGGTTTGTCATAAATGGTTTTTATTATGTTAAGCTGTGTTCCCTCTATACCCATTTTGGTCAGACAGTTTATCGTGAATGTATGTTGGACTTTGTCAGTTGCCTTTTCTGCATCTATTGAGATGATCATGTGGCTTTTGACTTTTCTTTTGTTAATGTGGTACATGACTTTGATTGATTTGCACATGTGGAACCATCCTTGTGAACCTGGAATGACTCCCACCTGGTTGTGGTATATAATCTTTTTTATACGTTGTTGGATTAGGTTGGCTAAAATTTTGCTGAGAATTTTTGCCTCTATATTATCAAAGATATTGGCCTGTAGTTTTCTTTTTTAGTAGTAACTTTGTCTGTTTTTGGCATTAGCGTGATTGTGGCTTCATAGAGTGTCTTTGGGAGCATTCATCCTTCAAACTTTTGGAAAAATTTAAGGAGGAAGGGTGTAAATTCCTGTTTGTGTTTTTGGTAGAATTTGCCTGTGAAGCCATCTTGTCCTGGACTTTTGTTTGTAGGGAGTGCTTTTATGACATATTCAACTTCATTTCTGGTGACCGGTTGGTTCAGTTGATCTATTTCTTCTTGATTCGGTTTTGGCAGGCTGTAAGTCTCTAGAGAGTTGTCCATTTCTTCTAGGTTGTCAAATTTGCTGGCATATAATTGTTCATAGTATTTTCTTATTTTTTGTTTGTATTTCTGCAGTATCCATTGTGTTTTCTCCTTTTTCATTTCTTATTTTGTTTATTTGGGTTTTTTTTTTTTTTTCTGTCCTCTTCTTGGTGAGTCTCATCAGAGATTTGTCCTTTTTTTTTTTTTACGTTTTCAGAGAAACAACTAGGTTTTATTGATTTTTTTCTTTTTTTTTTTTTGAAGCTCTAATTTAATGATTTCCTTTCTGATCTTTAATATTTCCTACCTTCTGTTGACATTAGGTTTTATTTGTTCTTTTGCTAATTCATTTAGGTGGGGCATTAAGTTGTCAAATGAAGATTTTTCTTCTTTTTTAAGGAAGGTCTGTATCGCTATTAATTTCACCCTAAGCACTGCTTTTATAGCATCCCATAGAATTTGAATTGTTGTGTTCTCATTTTCCTTTCTCTTGAGGTATTTTTTAATTTCCATTTTGATTTCCTTATTGACTCAATGGTTTTTTAAAAGCATGTTGTTTAGTCTCCATGTAGTTAGTTTTTTCTCATTTCTTTACCCAGGGTTGATTTCTAGTTTCATGCCATTGTGGTCAGAGAAGATACTTGAAATAAATTCTATGCTCTTAAATTTCTTGAGGTTAGCTTTGTGCCCCAGTATGTGATTGATCCTTGATAATGTTCCATGTACATTTAAGAAGAATATATATTCTTATTTTTTTGGATGTAAGGTCCTGAAATATAAATTAAGTCTAACTTTTCTATTGTGCCATTTAGGATCTCTGTTTGCATTATTGATTTTCTATCTAGAGGATCTGTCCACTGATGTAAGTGGAATATTAAAGTCTCCTACTCTGATTGTATTCCCATCAATTTCTCCTTTTATATCTGTTAGCATTTGTTGTATCTGGGTGCTCTTTTATTAGGGGCATATATATTGACAATTGTAATATCCTCTTCTTGAATGGATCCTTTAACCATTAAATCGTGTCCTTCTTATCTTTCTTTATGACCTTCATTTTAAAGTCTATTTTGTCTGATATGAGTATTGCAACTCCTGCTTTCCTGTCTTGTCCATTGGCATGAAATATATTTTCCCATTCCCTCACTTTCAATCTATATGTATCCTTTGCCTTAAGTGGAGTCTCTTGCAGACAGCATATTTTATGTGCCTGCTATTTTATCCAATCTGCCTATCCATGTCTTTGTATTGGAGCATTCAGTCCATTGACATTTAAGGTAATTATTGATAAAAATGTATTCATTTTCTTTTTAAACCTTGCTTTCCAATTGATTCTATGTTTCACATTTGTTCCTTTCTTTTTTGTTTGGATGATTTCCATTTATTTTATGCTTGTGTATTTTCTTTTTATTTTTTTCTGAATGTTGTATTTAGTTTTGATTTGTGGTTGCCTTGTTTTTTAAGTATGTTAAACCCCTTCCTGTGTCTGCTTGCTTTAGCCTGACAGTCATATAGGCCCAAACACATTATTTAAAAAAAATCTAGATTATCTTACTTTCCTTCCCCACATTCTATGATTTTTGAAGTCCTTTTTTAACATCTTCATGTTTGTCCTTTTGCTGTTCTTTGTGTTTATCATCACTTTTACAGTCTCTTTTCTTTTTTCTCTTTTAGATCTTCCTACAAGCTTATTTAAGTGATTGCTTTCCAATTGTGATTTCCCTCAGTCTATTTCTTCTTGCTTCTTTTTTATTTAGAGAAGTCCTTTATTATTTCTTTTAGAAGGGTTTTAGTACTGTTGTACTCTTTTAGCTTTTGTTTGTTGGAGAAATTCTTTATTTCTCCTTATATTTTAAATGATATCCTTGCTGGGTACACTATTCGAGGCTGCACATTTTTCCCTCTTAGAACTTTAAATATATCTTCATGGCCTGTAATGTTTCTGTAGAGAAATCATCTTATAGCCTTATGAGTGTTCCCTTAAATTATAATACCTTTTGTTTCTCTTCCTGCCTTTAGAATCCTCTCTTTATCTTTAAATTTTGCCATTTTTATTATATATCTTGGTGTGGACTTGTTTGGCTTCAACTTGTGGATCCTCTATGCTTCTTGTATCATGATATCTGTTTCCTTTAGATTTGGAAAGTTTTCAGACATACTTTCTTCAAATATATTATCAATCCCCTTTTCTTTTTCTTCTCCTTCTGAAATTCCTATTAGGCATAGATTGGCCTGCTTTATATTATATTATCCCAGGGAAGTGAGAGCAATAACAGGTGGTCTTCCATTGCAGTGCCCTCTTTTTTGCCAACCTCTGAGGTGACTGGGGCTACTGATGGAGCCTGTTCACAGACCCCTAGTGTTGGCAGACCATGCCTCCCTCTGGTGTCTGAGATGACAGCTGTGCTTTGTCTCTGCTGCCTATAGATCACAGAAGAGGAACAATGTTGCTCTCAGCCCCCCACTACTCTTAACCCACACAATAGGTGCTCAGCAACTCAGAGCCTGCACAAGAAGCACCAGGTCTCCCATAACCTGAGCAAGTGGCCTCTCACCACCTATAGCCTGTTCCAGAGGTACCCCTCCCTCTGAGAGCCCATACATGCACAGGGAGATTTCTATGGTGGTCCGCCCCCTCGTCCTTTCACCTTCCCCCACAAAGGTGCCTTACTTCTCCTGTGACCCAGACCTCCTTCCAGGTTCCCTTTGTTGTGACATTCCACTCCCCAGCCTGTGGGACACTGCTCCTCTGGCTATCTCCACATAGCCAATCCTAGTCCTCTTGCCAGAACTGACAGCCAGAGCCTGAATCTTAGCACACAGCCTCTGCCCTACTGTCTCATGCTGTGGCTTCTGGGGCAGTGGTGCAGATGATCTGTGTGGCTCTTACTATGCTTTGCCCTCCTCAGTCAAGTTGCTGCACTTTTCTTGACAACTTTGACATCCTCTGTCTCTGCTGATCTCCCCATTGGTTAGGTGGCTTCCCAGGGTGTGGGTTCCTTTTCTCTTTCACAGCTCCCTCTCAGGAATGCTAATCCCATCCTGATTCCTTTTCTCTCTCTCTTTTTTCTTTTGTTTTACCCAGTTATTTGAGGGCTACTTGCCCCTTTTGGAGAGTTTTATTCTGTCAGCATTTAGTAGATGTTCCATGTGAATCATTCTACATTTAGATGTGGGTTTTTTGATGCATTTATGGGAGAAGTCTCCACAGTCTTAATCCTCCACCATCTTGATCCTTCCTACATTCCCTTTCTTATATTACCTTCCATCATGGTCTATACCAAGCAACTGGCTATAGTTCCCTGTAATATACAGTAAGACTTCATTGCTTATCCATTCTAAATGTAATATTTTGCATCTGCTAACACAAACTCCCTGTCCATCCTATTCCCTCAACTCCCCCTTAGCAACTACAAGTCTATTCTTTATGTCTGTGAGTCTGTTTCTCTTTGTAGGTAGGTTAATTTTGGCCATCAATTATAGTCTTTGAAAAGACCAACAAATTTGATAAAGCTCTGGTGACACCAATGAAGAAAAAAAAATAAAGGACACAAATAACAAATGGGAAGTGTAGAAATATTTTTTATTACAAATATAATAAAGGTTCTTGTGAGCTACTTCAAGTTAATAAAATTTACAATTTTAATAAAATGAAAAAATTTCTTTAGTGCTAATTGACAAAAGTGATACAAAAATTATAAAAAGTACATTCATATAACTATTAAATTATCAAATCTGTAATTTAAAATATTTACATGTAAAACAATTAAAATAATTTGGTAAAGGTCATTAAGGTAAATGTCCATTAACAGCATATAAGTTCAAAGTAGATAAGTGTGGTCCGGAGTTGTTTTTTCCAAGATAAGAGATTATCTAAATGTTAGAGTATAAGTTATAAATAGATGAGGATAGAAGATTAATAGCTCAAAACAGGATTAGCATTTTTGACATTTACCCCATGAACAATGACTTCTTATTCAGAAACAGCTTATGTCCTTTGGTATACTATGGATGATTCTTGCTGCTTCATAATTAAACTGCATCTCAGTTTAGATATTTCTTTACCAGCAAAATGTATTTACCAGTAAATTCTCCCAAAATTTTAAGGAAGGACAAATGTCAATAATATACAAATTATTCAAGAAAATAGAAAAAGTAACACTTCACAATCATCATAAGGAAATTAGCATAACTTTCTTTCTTGAAAGAATAAGATAATTTCATAAGTAAATCAAGATAAAAGAAAACCCATCAATCTCATACAGGAATATAAGTGCAAAACTCCTAATCTAAATATTAGCAAAATGAATTCTGCAGTATATCATAACCAAAACAAACAAAATAATTTTATTCCAGGAATGCAAGGTTAATTAAGCATTAAAAATTAATCAGTACAATTTACCACATTAATAGAATAAATAAGAAAATCATACCGTTGTCACATTATATACAAGAGATATTTGATATAACAACAAACATCCATTTGTGATTTTAAAAACAAGTTATGGATAGAAGAGAACTACCTTAATTTGATACTAAATCTATAGCAAACATCATAGTGAGTGGTAAAAGGGTGAAAGCCTCCCCCTTGAGACCAAGATCTATATAAGGATGATCACTCTCATGTCTTCTAACCAATATAGACTAGAGTTAACATGCTAAGGTAAGAAAAACTAAATTCTATGAGTGTTAGAGAGTGTAATAAAATATATGGTGCTTTGTCTATACCACTTCACTTTTGGCACTTCAGTGAATACAAGTCAACTACCAGCACCTTCATTCCTTATCTTTCTTACACTTTTGGGTACTTCTTCTGACCACATGGCAGGCTAGAAGTAATTTGCCCCTGAGTATTAACTTACCCATGGAAGTGTCCCTCAACCACCGATGTACAGAACTTTTACATATTTCATTTTGCTTACCTGATGCGTGTGATAACACTGATGCACATTTTCTACACTGATCCATGATAACCTCAGTGGGATAAAGCTTTCAAGGTAAATTGCTTGACAGGAAAGTTTCACTTTTTCACTCTCAAACAAATGTTTCTTGGGATCAACCCCCTAATAAATCACTTGCTCTTGAATCTTTGTCTTAAGCCCTGCTTGCAAAGATATCTAAACTTCAATACACAAGGTGAGTAATGGCAGATAATATCAGATACCTTTAAAAGAGTGAAAAGGTATCTTCACAGTGGGAGAATATAATTGTAACACATATATCTGAAGAAATGTTTATATCCACTACATAAAATATATTGCTACAAATCAATAAGAAAAATAGAAATCAATAGAAAAATAGGCAAGATACTTGAATAGGTTAAACCTCTACCCCAATGATCAATAAATGAATAAAAATATGTTCAATCTCCTCTATAATCAGGAAAATATGAATTAAAACCCCAGTGAAATTCAACTACACACTTAACAGGGCAGGAAAACTTAAACTGAAAGATACTAGCATTAGTGAGGATTTGAAGGAAAGGAAATTTTATACTGCTAGTGGGAGAGTAAATTTGTACAATCACTCTGATAAACTATTTGGCAGTAACCACTGAAGCTAAAATGTGCATAATCCACTATCTCACAGTTCCCCTTTAGTTATATGCCCAAGAGAGTTGAAAAAAGATATGTAAAAGTCCTCATAGCAACAGTATTATTAGTAATAGTCAAATATAGAAAACAATACAAATGCTCTTCAGCATTAATGGATAGAAAGGGTATAGCTTCACAAAAGCATCCTCTACTGTAATAAAAATGAGCAAACTATTATATCTACAAAATGATTTTGAATGAAAGAATCCAAATGTAAAATAACAGACTTCATTATTCCAATGATATATAAAAACAAAACAACCAAGAATAAACATACATATGAAAACTATAAATAAAGGCAAAAAGGCAATAATCATAAATTCATAATACTTGCCAGCCATAGAATACTTGCTAGTTTCTTAACCTGGCTATCCATACATCAGTTGCACTCCAAGTATGATCTGTAAAGCAGTGTAAGTCCATGAACTGTTTGTTTATGATTTATGTTGTGGAGTTTAATTCCAGCAAGCCTGGAATTGACCTGAGCTGTTTTGCAAGGCACTGAGCATCGGTCAAGGAATGAAATATACTTAAATAGTAGTGATTTGTAAACATTGGTCTGAGGAATTTAGGGCTAGTTTGTATCATCTTGTCAGCATTATTTATTGATAACATTGAGATTGATGATTTGTACCTGGCTTCAGGGTGGTACCTGGAGAGCTCTGGTACCATTGGGGATGACTGTATAAAAAAAAATAAGCAATGAGATCTTGCTGTATAGCACTGGGAACTATATCTAGTCACTTATGATGGAGCATGATGGAGGATAATATGAGAAAAAGAATGTGTATATGTATGTGTGACTGGGTCACTTTGTTGAACAGTAGGAAGTTGACAGAACACTGTAAACCAACTATAAAGAAGAAAAATAAAAATCATTTTAAAAACTATGCCTACAGGCATAAGTAATAGCTGAAACTCCTTTTGGGGTTTCCCGATCCGAAATATTCTATGCGCACATTGATGGTCCAAAAGAGAAAGTGTGTCAAGCAAAGCATTTCATTGGTAAGACAACTAGCACCTGCATTTGGCCTCCCTTGATGCATTGCTGGGAAACAGCCTTTGGCTATGATTCATAGCCTTACTTTGATGCTACAGTCATATTTTTAAAGAAAAGGATACAGTCCTTTGTATTCTTTTCTCCAACAAAATGTATTTTTGTGAGCACTGTCATTGGGTCCCATGAGATTTTTTTCAGTAATTGAACTCTAATTGCCAATGTTGTTGTTTGAATCAATAGGAGATAGTAGAAAAATTGAGAATAGCCTTTCAGAATCTTTATTTGACCAAGTAATTTTATGTTAAAGGAAGTCAAAAGGTACAAACTTCCAGTTATAAAATAAATAGGTCCTGGGAATGTCATGGTGGCTATAGCTAATAATACATTTCATATATGAAAGTTGCTAAGACAGTAGATAGTAAAAGTTCTCGTCACAAAATAAAGAACTATGTATGGTGACAGATGTTAACTAGATTTATTGTGGTGAACATTTCATATTGTATACGTATATGGATATGTTGTACACCAAAAACTAACATGTTATATTTAATTATAACTAAATAAAAAATTTAAAATGTTAAGTTCCTTCTTACCTAAAAATAAACAAATATAGTTGACAAAAAACATGGGTTTGAACTGCATGAATCCACTTACGATGGGTTTTATTAGATAAATACATACTACAGTACTATTCCATCCACAATTGATTGAATCCATGGATGTGGAACCTCAAATGTAGAGGAGTAAATGTAAATTTATACTGGTATTTTTAAGTGTGCAGGCTTCAGCACCCCTAAAGTCAACTGCAAGTAAAATTTTAAAACTGTGCAGGGTTCAGTACTAAGGTTCAATTGTAAATAAAACTTGAAAAGCAGATGTTGATTGTGTTTATTTTGTTTTCCTTTTATTTTTCTGGAAATTCAAACTTACTTGTTTTCCAAAAGTATATATTTTTATGAATCTATATCTTTTCCTCTTCCTTTATAATATTTCACTTTAGTTGTAATTTTTAAACTAATGAATTAGGAAAATTGGTCCTTCACCACATACAGTTTCAGGAGCACAGTTCTACATGAATGTTCAATTTGTGATAAGTGCTTATTTGGCACATCTTTGTTCTACGCACTTTTAAGTGTGCTATATTACACAATGAAAAAGTTTTATAATATAATAATTCTATATGATTTATTTTTCTTTCTCCTATGAGTCTCTTTCCAAATACCCACACCATTTGTTTGCTCTGTCTGCTTTATTCTCTAATGTTTTAATTATAGCTTCCACTATCCTAGGTCATAATTACTTCTTAATCTGACTATTAGTACAATAGACTCTCAGCTCCAGTGTAAATATTTCAGGAGTTCTCTGGTGGCTCAGCCAGTTAATGACCCAGCATTGTCACTGCTGGCTTGGGTCACTGTTGTGGTGCAGGTTAGTCCCAGAAATTCTACATGCTTTGAGTGTGGCCAAAAACCAAACTAATAAAAAAGACTGAATTTCAGTGCTTGCCACATAGTATGTACTCAGTAAACATTGCTAGATAAACAAGTGATTTGTGGCCAATATTGGTTATAAACCCTCTAGCATTTATGACAATCCCATATTTTTTTTCATTACACCTGCCTAAACTTAGCAAATTTTTCGAACATCTAGTATTTAGCATGTGCAGAGATAAAATTCAATATCATAACAAGAATTTGGCTAGGTTTCAGGAAGTGTATTTACATCCAGTTACAAATATATAACTTGTTTTGTGTCTTTCTTCAACCAAAGTAATCTCAATGAGAATTTGGACATAACATGGCTTCCCTACCACAAATGGGATACTTGATACTAAAGTAGAAAAAATAAATAAATAAAAGTTTAAAAAAAAAGATACAATGGCATGAAGTCCTACAATATGGAGATTTGGGAAGGATATTAATTCTGAAGGCAACACAACTGCTAATAATAATTTTTAGAGGAATTTTTTTCGGGGTGAGTACTGTTACTTTTTCAAAAGAAATTTCTTAATAAATCATTGTGAATGGGAAAAAAAGGAAAAGTTTTTTGACAAATCTTATGTATAACCCTAAGTAAAGCACAGATATGAAATTATGGTATGGTACAAGTTAGGAATCTAGGGGTTATAGCAACTACAGAAGGACTTGACTTTGACTCGTACTCAACATGTTTTTATCAGCACCTTTAATATGCAGGCCCTATATATTAAATATGATGATATTGCGTTTAATTATCTGACCCAGACCTCTGAGGAAGACTTTCTCTCACCAAAACCTCCTACAATACTTTTGTTCAAACAATACTAAATCCATGGACTTTTGCTGTAATTCTCCATTTCCACATGAAATATCTGGCTTTCTTAATTCACCAGTATGCATTATTTTGGTCCAAATATATAAAAATCCAATAAATTTGAAAAATCTTTCCATTTAGGCTGCTTGACTTTCAGCTCACATCCTGAGACCTCTTTCTCCACCAGGGTCCTCCTTGTTATGCACACTGAGTACTGGGGCATTATTGACAGTGCTGTATTTGTGTTAAATGAGGTGCAGACCTGTTTCCTGATGGATTGAGAAGGCTAAGCAAGAAAATACCAAAAGTCTGAACCTCACCACATAAATCAGAAACTACTTCATGCTGTGACCATGATAAATAGACCTTAAAATATCTAACAGGAAAAGTTTCGAAGAGTCTTAGGGCACTGTGTTATACCTGAATTAAAAAGCAGTTTTGCTAAAAAATAAATTTTACCAGGCCAGTATTCTTATTGTTTTATGCTTATAAGTGAAGTATAGCAAAAACCCTATGACATTAAAGAGATCTTGCAATTCAATTCCACTGTGCATTTTGCTAAGGGATGACCATTATATTAGGCAGACAGGCAAAATGGGTTATTTTTCATAGCATTAGTAGATAAAGGCCCTGAGTGTTTGTCGATTTCTTGCTTTCATGAACTGTACCAATTTTATCTTTTCATTTTGACGGATACCCCTCTTCTGTCAGATTGTAATATGGCCCATTCAATATTATTACTCAATTCTTTATTCAGTATCTGGGATGTTTATTTTTTTCTTTGAGGTTATTATTTGGAAGTACCATACAATACCCTGGAATGGATTCTGAAGACCTAAAATTATGGTGGTAAATGGGACAACTAAAATGACAGCTGAATTTCACTATCACAATGTCAGAGGTCTATTTCCTAATTGATATTATTTTGATGTCCTTTCATATTTTGGTTACAAATCAGTCTCTTTTATAAAGAAGTTGAATTCATTTTGCTCAAATTACTGATTTTGAGTTCAAGGAACAACCTAGTAGGTTGAGATAGTTTGTGAATAACAGCCTCCAAAGAACAAAAAGATCCCTTCCATTAAAACAATCTAGAGAAAGAGTATGTTGTGTTAAACACACACACACCCTGGACTCAAAATATTCTGTTACCAAGCCTAGGGAGTATGTTTAACTCCCTTAATACTACTACTCCTGAAATCTCAACTCTGGTAGCTCAGAATCTATTGCATTAACATCCAGATTGACAAATAATTATGACCCAGGATGGTGGAAGCTATAATTAGGACATCAGAGAATTAAGAGGACAGAGCAAGCAAATGGCGTGGGGATTTGGAAAGAGACTCAGAGAAGAGAGCAAAGTAAATCACATGAAATTATCTACTTTTTATTATAATTTTTTGTGTGTAATATGACACACTTAAAGGTATATGGAAAAAAGATGTGCCACATAATCATTTATCACAAATCAAACATTCATGTAGTTATGCTTCTCAAATTATCCACGGTTAAGGACCTTTTTTCCTAATTCATTAGTTTAAAAATTATGACTAAAGAAAAATATTAAAAAAGAATAGGAAAATATACAGATTCTTAAAAATATATACTTTTGGAGTTCCTGTCATGGTTCAGTTGAAACAAACCCAACCAATATCCATGAAGATATGGATCCGATCCCTGGCCTTGCTCAGAGGGATTAAGTATCCGGAATTGCTGTGAGCTTTGTAGTAGGTGACAGAAGTGGCTGTGGTGTAGGCCGGAAGCTGTAGCTCCTATTCAACCCTTAGCCTGAGAACTTTCATATGCAGCAGGTATGGCCCTAAAGACAAATGTGTGTGTGTGTGTGTGTGTGTGTATATACAATAAGTTTATATTTCCAGGAAACCAGTAAGTTTGAATTTCCAGAAAAATAAAAGGAAAAACAATCAAACACAATCAACATCTTATTTTAAAATTTTATTTAGGTGACTCTAAAACAATCTGGGGTATTAGGGGTACTAAGGCCTGCACAGTTAAAAATCCAAGTATAAATTTACAGTCACTACTCTTCATCTAAGGTTCCACATCCATGGATTCAACTAATCATATCAGTAATAGAACCAAACAATAAAGGCTTTCAGACAATGAAGATATGTTCTTAATTACCATGTAATACTTATTCAGATTTCTGGTTCATAAAATAGCAATGAAGTTATTTTTAATCCATTTAAAATAAGGTTAGTAACTAAATAGAAATTCTATCCACTTTATAGTATAGCAACATGGCTAAAAGGTCCAGCTTTGGAGTCAAAGTAGAGTGCTTCCCCATGTGATAATGGGAAAGCTACTTCAAATTGTTAACCCTCAGTTTTATTCTCTGGATAATAGAGATATAAATAGTACCTATCCCAAATGGGTTTAGAAGTCAAAATAATGTATGTAAGATTATTCCAATTCCTTGCTTAGAAAGTAGCAAATGACTTAACAGTATAATTATTATTATTATAAACTGATGCATGCTACAGCATATAGAAAAAAGGTAAAAGAGCTACACAGAATGGTCAAGGTAACTATTCAACAGTGGCATGATTGAAGACTGTCACCCATCCCCTCCAGTGAAAGTTCCTGAAGACACTGAGAAATTATCATTCTATAGTTGGGAAAACACAAATGGGAAACACAGAATAAACCAAGTAGCCTGAAGAAGGATGCCAAGACGTAAAAGTCTCCTGGCTAATAGTTACACTGGGGGCAAAGAAGGTGAAAAAAAAAAAATCACACTGAAAAAGATTTAATAAAATAAAAATTTATAAAAAAGTGGTATGTAAAATTGCTTAAATAATTTATAGTCTTGTAATGTTTAATTGTTACTTTGTTGGGGGTGGATGGAGGGTAGCAGATCATCAAGACAAGGAAATGCCCAAATTTGTGAGGATCACCTTGGATTCAAAATGCAGTATTTCAGAGGGAAAGCTGACCAAGTGATTTACAAAGAACAGAAATCCTGTTCCAAATGATAGGTGCAAATTCAGTTAACCTGAAGCAATTATCTAAATGCACTTGGAAAAGAGTTGGAAAATTCAACTATTTTTGAAACATGAACACTTCAATGTTATTTAGTTTTATTTACTGTTAATCTATACTTGGAATAACCACTTTATCTTTCCCAACACCACCATAACCACCACCTGACTATTCTCACGATCCTATTGGTTTTTGAAAAGCAACTTCAAAAAATAGTGTTGATGAGGGTTTGAGCTCTGTTTTAATTGGCTATTAACTCTCTGAAAAGCCATTTGAAAGCAATTGTGGATGAGGAAGGGAATAGTTCAAGGAATAAAAGAAGTTAGTTCAACCATGAGGTAAAATATTGTTAGTCTTAGATGGAAAGATTCAGAAGTCTGGAAACCAACCCAAGAGTGTTTTCCTAGAAAAAGGTTTACAGTCTTGTAAGTGCCCAGACAAGTACACTGGGTAGACAGCATGTATGAAAGACATTTTTTAAATGTCCAGGGAAGAGGTAGAATTGGAGTGAACTTGCTAGCCAGTATTTCCATTTTCACTTAAGTGGGAATTAGTGTCTCCAATCAGAAATTCTCCCAAGAGTCCTAGTGCCTTCTCTGACCTGAATTGTTTCTCATCACTTTGTTTCACTATCTAATGAGGTTGTTTCCTTGCAAAGCCCCAAAGGTACATGTTAAGTAGACGGAGAAACTATTAATTAAAAGCAAAGTCTTCTCAGAAGCCAGAAAAACTCTCCAGAAAAGTTGTAGAGAAAGAAAATAATTTATTGAATAAGCATTAAACCAGAACACCATGCACACCACAGGAAATTCACTGAGAGGTTACAAAGACAGAAAGAAGTGTTACTTATTACCAGAGAGGTACAATCTGCTACTTACACGTTCTCTAGATGAACAAAAAATAGTCTTCAAATAAAAGGACATGAGAACACAATTTACTGCATACATGTTTATCCTAAATTTATCTGGTAATTGGAGTGACTATCCATGTTACATAATTGGTTTTATACAAAGGAAAAATAAACATACATTTGTGATGGTAGTTGTGATAGGGATAGAGTAGAATAATTAAATAATCAGTTTAGAAATCCCACTGGGGGATTAAAGACAAAGTTTTAAGGGATTTTGTAACACTGTTTTAAGCTAATGACCACTCAAGAAAAGAATCCAGTAAGCTAGCAATAATCTACACTACCTTAAAGGAAGACCAGGTTCATCTAAATTCCAGATGCACTCAAGCAACAAATCCCAATAGTTAAAACACAAGACAATAGATATAGGGGTCTGAATCTTATTCCATGAAGTCAGGGAGTTAACAGTCCTTGAAGAGTAGCATTTCTGCATGTAGAGAAGGTAGAAATATAGTTGAAAGGAGAAAAATCTAGGTAAAAGGGGACAGTATACCAAAAACCTGACCTGAACTAACCTATTTCAGTATATGTTATCACACTTTTACTAATATAAACAGTGCCATGTCGGTCCCAGTTAGACCCTTAAGGATCATAGAAGGAACTAGTGATGTGATCCTTGATATCTACCCAAAAATGAGGGAAAATGTGATCTTCTCCCCTACCCACTTTTTCTTTGATTATAAAAATGTAGCCCTCTTTGTTCTCTGGGTTGCCGCCTTCCTTTGCAGCTTGTTTGTATCTCTCACAATTGCCCTATAATATTAAACTCACACTTTGCCTGACATTTTGCCTCATGATGAATTCTTTCTGCAATTAGACAAAAGAGCCTGAACTTCACTAAGTCCTGACACCAGCCGAGTGGTTTTAATTAAAAGACAGGAGGTTCTGACTTCCCTCTGAATCAGGAATTATGGATTTAAGATCTGAATCTTGGCTGGGTTCAAGTCCCATCCAAGAAGGAGCGTGGTTTCAGTTTTGCAAAATGGAGCCAGAGGCCTAATGAAGTCAGGCTCCTACCCTCCCACAAAAACTGGGAAATAGGGGTACTCTTGTTGGAGAAAACATCCCAATAAAAATGTAGACAGGAGGGACCCTGGCAATGATGACTAAGCAAAGTCTAGCCAACTGCCCCAGCCTCCCCTCCCCCACACATCTGCTTCTGTAAATTTGTTTCCACACCTGCTACCTTGCCTGACATCACTCCGGTCCAACTAGCCAAGCATGGACCCGGAAGATGGAAGACGTAGCCCATAAAAGCCTCGTGAAACCCTTCTGCTGGGCTCAGACTTTGGAGATCGATCTCCACGGAGCCCGCCGGCATAATAAACCTGAGTTCTCCAACTCTCTGGGTGCTCTCTTGGTTTCTCACCCGGTAAAAGAGCTGATCCACTGCAGCCACAGAGCTGCTGGAGCTAGTACGCTACAGCCACAGGGCTGTCGCCAGAGCTGCTATGCTGCTGCAGCGCAGGGCTGCTGGGTAGCTGCTGTAACACTCTCTCCATTGATGTTTACTTTTCAAAAAAGTGGCTCCCAGGCCCTTTATAAAGCTGGCAAGGGCCTATTTAGTTTCTAAAAAGATTTACAAACATTTTAAAAAGACAGAAATAACTTAAAAGTTATCTAAAGTAAATGCTGTAACAAAAGAGAGATAAGAAGATTTTTCTTTTATTTCCAACAGGGAGAATTCGGTCTCTTTTTAAAAATTTTATTCAAATGGGGACCCTCAACAGCAATACAATGGTGGAGGGGCATCGCCATACTGGTGCTTATGGAAATCCTAACATGAAGCTTAAAGAAAAAGATATGTTTATAATGCATCTTAATGCCTGATATCATTGTTTTGGGTCATTTAGAAAATGGTAATGATTGATTATTTCTCTCTTGCTGGCCAACATGCTGTCTTCTCTCCTGTTGGATTCTCAAACATTTATTGCTTTCCTGAATTCAAAGATTCATTTTTTGGTTTGTTTTTTCACCAGTGTGTGGGAATTATAACTCTATCCACAGCACCTCAAATAGTTATGAACACCTAATGAGAGCAAGGATGGGGAAATCCTTCTAAAGTGAAGTATTGCCATTGCTAGAAATATAATAGCCTGTGATAATTCAGAGAATGGTCACTCTCAAAGACACATTATACTTTTGAATATGTTATACAGATGCGTATTTAAGCTGAGCATCTGAATAAGTAACAGTTCCCTGAGAATAATGATTAAACAGGTTTGTAAGAGTCATGCTGGGACAATGCCAGAGAAGCATTTCCTATTGTAATTCTTTTCTCTTCTCCTCATGGATAAAACATAAAATAGCAACAATTTTTTTCATTGGTGTCTGTCCTTGGAAAATTTCATGTTTGCTATATTTCATAAGCATTTGTAACCATTAAAGAAATGGTTCCTCACATTTTGTTTTGGGGACTCCCAATCAGCTATATCTTAAGACAAAGCTGTATTTTTCTCATGCCAATATCTCCGCCTGAACTAGAGTTCAAATATGTGCTTTCAGTCTTGTATAACTTAGCTTTTACAATCAAGTCGAAAACCAGATCTGATGAGTGCATTAAGGGAAAAAGAAAACTTGCAGGTTATGTCCTAGAATAATACAACCCAACTCCTACATCTTCTCTATTTCTAAGGCTCTTGGTAAATTTATGTTTAGAATGATGTTCCTAAAGCTTTAGAAGGCCTTCAGAATGTTAATCATGCTGTCAATGATATTCCACATCATTTTAGTGGAGATTAATTTCACTGTACCTCATTTCTTTGGAAATATAATCTAAGTGTAAAATGATTAATTCTGATTAAGCAGACTATGCATGTGATTGGAATAACCTTTTTCATACCCACATTACTGGAAAAATGAAAGTTGACTCTTCAAAATATTTTTTGTTAAAATATAAAAATACATAGATGCTATTGGCTGCTTTTCATCACACTGAGTCTGGGAATCGTATGAGTGGATCTAAAATACACCCAGAACCTACAAACCACAGAAAATGTTAAAATGCTGTAATAACATAAGGATAGCCAATCAGTTTGGCCAATGCTTGCAAATTATAAAGATACTTATACATCAGCCACCAGGAACATGTTAAATATTTTCCAACCAACATTGACCAAGCAGGATGCCGTATTGTCACCCAATGCATTTCAATAAAAATAATCAAGAAAAGAAATATATCTATGTTATTCCTAAAATATATGCTGGTGATAAAGAGTGTATGAAGTAGTTTGTAAACACATCAGCAGTGATCCATCTTCCAACAGATGGTGAATACCAAGCTGTACATAGTTCAATTTTAGTAATAAGCTCTTTGAGAACAGTAAGGCTGGCTTTGCAAAAGGGCAGTTGGCAAAGATTAAAGGAATAAGTATGAATTCAAGGTTGATATAAATAGGTCTTTCAGAGCACTTCTGCATGAATGGATTTGTGGATTACCACTAGACCATATCCCACAGACAAACTGTAATGTTTGTCCATCACATCCTAAGATGAACACACAGACAATGCCCTGGGAATAAAAGTCCTCTTGTGACAATTACACTTTCCAACTTTTGTTTCAAACATGAAGGGAAAAAATTAAATTTAGTGCATTCCACTAAATATTGCATTCATTTTTTGTTAATATAAATATGCTCAGAAGATAACGGCATCTGTCTTTATCTGTCTTAATTCAGGAAGGGCCCCTTTGGAGAAGGAATGGTATTCAGGATTATGTTTGTTTTTAAATAAATTTATTATATACCAGTTATTTATTTGCAACTTTCACATTTCATTTTTTTTCTCTTGATACTCAGTCTAAACATAAACTGGAGCAGCTTTTTCAAGTCAAATGTCAGTGGGACTATTATGAAGAAATCACTGTAACATTACTGGTGAAACCTGGGAATGCTAGTCTTAGATGTCAGCAATGTTTAAGATCAGGAAACACAGATAAATGATAGAAAACTCCACAACTATTTTGCATGTCTTTTGCTCTAAAGAATGCTACGTCTTAACCAGAATGTGCAGGACACACACTGAAAAGTAAATGAAGCCCAGCATATGTTATTGAACACAAATTCATGTGCCCAATGTACAGTGAAGCCAAACAAATAAAAAATGTCAGAGGTTGGAGCAGAGAAAGGTATATTGCTGGGCCAAGCAAGGAAAGCAGGTAGCTTATTCTCAAAGATCCCAAACTCCCTGATGATTTTCAGGGAAATGTTTTTATAGGCAATGCTTGAGCCCAGGGCTGAAGGGTGTGTGATGTTCTTCTGATTGGCTGCTGATGAGGCAAACAGGCAGTGTTCTAGGAATCTTGAACTCAGCAAGAATTTGTCATCCTTCACCTGGATGGGGGCCTCAGTTCCTTCAGAAGAACTCAAAAACACTGTTATGTATATTCCTTGAGGAGGCTCCAGGATCTTGCTTTAATTGTTACACTGTAGTTTCTTGATTGTTCTTCCTTTGTTTTTGCATTCCTTTACTCCCCTTATTACAACAATTTGAATATGCTTTTTGGGTCTTAGAGTGGTCTAGGAGGCCGACTTTTTTTTTTTTTTTTTTTTTTTTTGTCTTTTTGCCTTTTCTAGGGCTGCTTCCATGGCATATGGAGGTTCTCAGGCTAGGGGTCGAATTGAAGCTGTAGCTACCAGCCTACACCACAGCCACAACCACAGCAACATGGGATCCGAGCCATGTCTGCAACTTACACCACAGCTCATGGCAACGCCAGATCCCTAACCCACTGAGTAAGGCCAGGGATCAAACCGGCAACTTCATGGTTCCTAGTCAGATTTGTTAACCACTGCGCCACAGCAGGAACTCCGAGGCCGACATCTTTATCCTGCAAATAAGAAACAAGGGACACAGGAAAGCTTTTATATCTGTGAGGACCCCACTGGGTCCTGCTCAGTTTCAAGTAGAAAATATTGGAAAGAGTATTTTCCAATTGCTTTCAAGAAGCTTAATGTCCATTGCTGGCAAAAATCTAGAGCGTTATTAAACACGTAGATTTTGAAGTTAATCGCAGGGACAACCAACTAAATTAATTAAGTAAAATCAGGAATAAACTCACAATAGAAGAGATTAATACACAGCTAGAGAATAGCAGTGTGTTCTGTGAATTAAGAGCCTATTGTGTTCTTAAGAACTTCATTTGAATCCTAGCTCAGCCACATACTAGATGGCTGACCTTGCACTGGTTATTAGGATTCCTAAGCCTCGATTTTTTTTCAAATGTGAGGTTGCTATAGTAACTGTAACTGTGTTTGGGATTAATATTTCAAGGAGTTCATGATGTAAATAGTATGTCTTTACACATTATATCCTCCAGAAGTGTGGGAATACTTACTATTATTATACAGATGTTTTTAAAAGAAGAGTTTAGCATTAGAAATAATTGTGAAAAAACTTAAAGGAAACGAACTATCAGGGGCCAGATTAACATTTGTACAAAGTCATTAATTGTCACAAAAAGGAGGGGATGGTGACTCGTGCTATTGTTCCTACAGTGTGGAAAGGCTGTTTAGACACAAAGGGTTCTCAGCTCAACTATCCCACAAGTTAGGGATATTTGTCTTTGCCTTCTTCCAAATTACAACCATTGTAAAACTATCTTTACTGATACAATGAACCCATTATTTAAAATGCCAATTAATTGTCATTACTAAATCTTTCTAGCTCCAAAACCTGAGGAATCTGGAATAAATGAGAAAAACAATGAGAAAGAATTAATCAATTTTGAGCCAAGAGTAAAGAGTATAGGGTTGAGGGTTTTTAGTGGTATTTCCCCTGTGTAAAGATATCCATTTTACTAGATTGTTCTGTGAGATTTGCTTTCCAAAATAGCATCAAAGTAAAAAATCTATAAAAGTAACTTTGTGTGTTTAATTCTGTCATTATCCTTAGAAAAATACTCAGCTCAGAAAACCATGAGCTTGTAGTGGCTTGCTATTAAATCTAGTTTTACCGACAGATGATACCTTTTTAAATTTTAAAATAGAAGAGAAAGCTTTGGTTATCATGGTTACACAATACAAATATTGAGGACCCATGCTCTCTCCTGCTGTCATTCAGGAGTTCATTTGTTCACAGATCACCTCTTTGCAACATCTGGTAACCTCAATTACTGGTCATGATTGCCTGAATATGTTCTTCCATTAACATCTTAAGGAAGTAACTTGCTAAGAAGCTCCACCCCATCTATCAAAGGCATTCCTGCAGAGAACTCATTCAAGCATCAAACACACTTGTAAGTGCAAAGTTAATTTTCACCCTGATCATTTTGAAAGTCTAAGGATTAAACTTTATTACCCAGATCCTACTGTACTGTAAAAGCTGAGACTGTTTCATGAATTATAAAGAAATCCCTTTGATGGGAAGTAATGTAAAAAATATCAGGAGATTCTCAAATAAGTCAAGATAATGTGAAAAAATCATTGAGACATTCTCGGGGGTGGGGATCGGAATATTAATTACAGGGAAATTGGCTGATATTAACAATAGAACTGCCTCTGTTCCATCCAACCCCTACAACCCTCATCCTATGATATCTCAATACCCCACCCAATGATGGTGAGGAATATTTGCATCCTAAGGGTGAAAGAATACAGGGGAAAAACTACCCAGGCTAGAAAAAGCGAAGTCACACAAACAGGCTGAATATTTGTGTGTGGGTTTTCCCTAGGGGTTCTTTATCTCAGTAAGGAAAGAAGTAATTTTGTGCATAACCAAAGTCATACCTGACTTACTTAGGATATATCCTCAGTAAGCCGTGACTGGAGAGTTAACTGTGGAACAGAAAAGCTGCTCTCAATGAGGCTGACCTATAGTTTGGGGTCAAGAAGTAGGCTATGTGGTTACTTTCACTTAACCCTGACTATCCCCTGGGCCTGTCCATCCTAACCTTGCCTGTGGTTCTGGCCTGTAGTCATAGTAAAACACCAATGCCTATCACCAGAAACAAGATTCTCTGTTCTGACACGGTGCAGGACATACTACCCCAAAAGGTGTCGTAACACCTTGGTATGTTGAATATTTCAGGCTGAAGGAATTTGAGAAAGGGCATGTGAAGGAAGGACTTGCTGAACTTTTCCTAAAGCAGGTCATAAAACCCTCATGTAAGAGGTGCCCTCCTTCCCTATACCTGAGAAAATGAGTATCTTTATGTGGACAAAAAATGTCTGCCTGCCATTTCAGCAAACAAACAGCAAATGTTGCCAGCCATTAAGCCATCAGCCACTGCAGCCACTCTGGTGGCACTCTCAGGGTAATTCAGGATGGAGAAAAATATGATACTAGACCTAGAGAGTTAAGATGCATATCAAAGTAATAATTACAATGAGCCCAGACTCTTGCATATTACCATGCATTAAAAAAAACACTAAAATCATTAAGTTGAGATGTGTGTGTTTGATTAGCAATAATTTTTAATGTTCAACTACATGGGATTTTTTTTTAAATTTTTAGCAAAAACTCCTATATATCCTGACTCTTCCCTTACCTCTTTGGAATAGTACCTCAGAGATATCTTGTAGGAGAAAACATCCCAATAAAAATGTAGACAGGAGGGACCCTGGCCATGATGACTAAGCAAAGTCTAGCCAACTGCCCCAGCCACCCCTCCCCCACACATCTGCTTCTGTAAATTTGTTTCCACACCTGCTACCTTGCCTGACATCACTCCAGTCCAACTAGCCAAGCATGGACCCGGAAGATGGAAGACGTAGCCCATAAAAGCCTTGTGAAACTCTTCTGCAGGGCTCAGACTTTGGAGATCGATATCCATGGAGCCCGCTGGCATAATAAACCTGAGTTCTCCAACTCTCTGGGTGCTCTCTTGGTTTCTCACCCGGTAAAAGAGCTGATCCACTGCAGCCACAGAGCTGCTGGAGCTAGTACGCTACAGCCACAGGGCTGTCGCCAGAGCTGCTATGCTGCTGCAGTGCAGGGCTGCTGGGTAGCTGCTGTAACAATCTGAGAAGCTATTTCCTGGGCTATGGTTCTCAGTAAGGTTCATGAATAAACCTAACTCTCAATTTTTAAGTTAAAATTTTTGCACTTTCTTTTTTTTCAGTCAACAGTTTTGGCAACCTATGAAGGGACGCAGAGCAGACTTATCTCCTTCCCCTGAACTCTAAAAGGAACCAGGCTTTGGTGCTAATGGAGGCCTCTTGTGCTTGCCCACCCTCTCAGAGAATCCAGACAAATTTGAATGAGTCCTTCCTGGGTCTTGGATCTCCCTCTATTGATTGATAATCCTAAATTTTATTTGGTGGTGTTAAACTCCTTTCTGGAGGAGTAGGTTTTCCTTGAAACTTAGTTTCATGAAGAGTACCTGGGTTAAGCTCAGTTGAAAGACACTGAAAACAGTTTTGGGGAGTAAAATTTCTAGATTTGTAAAGGCTGGGTTCTTTACTGTCTCTTGTAGGGATGACTCTTGCATACTCTTAGTTTGAGTCACTATTAAGATACTACTTGTCATTGGCCAAACGGTGGATCTTTTAAATTGGAAAAACTTCAAAATTGGTAGTTTTTTAGAAAGCTCTCATATAAAACAGGTGTTTTATTGGTATTTATAGAAAAACAAATTAGAAGTTGGATATATACACACAGACAGGTATAATGGCTAACATAAAACTATTTTAAAACAAACAAAAACTGGTTTTAAGAAGCTTTATTTGAGGTCTCAACTTTTTCCTTACACATCTTAATAAAACATAAGATTAATTGTTAATTAGGATGATTACAAGAAAATAAGAAGAAGCTGAGGGAAAATCAAGAGACTTTTCAACAAGGTGAAAATGTTAAGAGGACTTGTCTCAACAGGATAGGAAATTTAGATGGTTATTAAGAAATGGGATAAATAAAAACAGACATTAAGGTGATTACAACAAAAGGTTTTCATACCACACTACCTAAGTTTGGGTGGGCTAAAAGGACACTATATATATTTATAAACCGGAAGAAAATTATGCTGAAGTTCCCAAACAGAAATTGCTTGGGGCAATAGTTAGGACAATTAATCAAGTTAAAAGATTAACAAAAGAGCCTGAGTCCCTTGGCACAGTCCCTCACTGAGGACCCCAAAGCCTTTATACAAAAATAGGTAAAATGGCTCTGGGAGTAAATGAAAAGCTTCTGGGACCTTGTAAGACTAAATCTTGTTGATGAAATCATAATGGAAACTAAGTTAAAAGATATAAAACTTGATTGAATTAAGATGAACATTTATAACAATTGGTATATTTAAGTGAGCTTTTTAATAAGATGGCTTTATCTCTTTTGCCTAATTATACTGTGGAATAGACATGTCTCACTGGGAATTGTTCTTCTGCCAGGTATTATAAGAAAAGGCATATATATCTGCCCCTCAGGCAATATTAATTATACACACTAAAGGATACCAATAGGGTTACCTGAGCCCATACAGTATAAAATAAAATCTTAGAAGCTAATATTCTCTAAAACAATAATAGAGTGTGTTTTTTTTTTTTTTTTGGTTTTTCTGTTTGTTTTGCTCTGTGTTTAACTAATACCCCCAGAAAGAGAAACTTTGTTGAATGACTTGTGCAAATTTTGATGGTATGATAAATTAAACTCTAAAAGTCTGTAAGATAGAACTTTTTTATTTAATAACATAGAGTTGAGTTTCAAGCTTATGCCAATTTCTGGTGTACAGCAAAGTGACTCTGTAATACACAAACACATACATTCTTTCTTTATGTTATTTTCATCATCGTCTTTCCCAGGAGATTGGATATAGTTTCCTGTTCTATACAGTAGGACATTATTGTTTACCCATTCAAAATATAATAGTTTGCATCCATTAGCCCCAAACTCCCATTTCATCCCATTCTCTCTCCCATCCCTCTTGGCAACCACAAGCCTATTATGATGTCTGTGAGTCTGTTTCTGTTTCTGTTTTGTAAATATGTTCATTTGTGCCATGTTTTAGATTCTACATGTAAGTGATGTCATGTTATTGTCTTTCTTTTTCTGACTTAATTCACTTAACATGATAGTTTCTAATCAAATCCATATTGCTTCAAATGTCATTATTTCATTAGCTTTTATGGCTGAGTAGTATCCCATTGTATATATGCATATATTTATTACACCATTTTTAAATGATTTTTATTTTTTCCATTATAGCTGGTTTATAGTGTTCCATCAATTTTCTACTGTACAGCAGAGTGACCCAACCACACATTCATATATACATTCTTTTTCTCACATTATCCTCCATTATGCTCCATCATAAGTGACTAGGTATAGTTCCCAGTGCTATACAGCAGGATCCCATTGCTCATCCATTCCAAAAGCAATAATTTGCATCCATCAACCCCCAATTCCAAGTTCTTCCTACTCCCTCCCGCCCCCAACCCCCCGGCAACCACAAGTCCGTTCTCTAAGTCCATGATTTTCTTTTCTGTGGAAAGTTTCATTCATGCCATACATTAGATTCCAGATATAAGTGATATCACATGGTAGCCGTCTTTCTCTTTCTGACTTATTTCACTTAGAATGAGAGTATCCAGTTCCATCCATGTTGCTGCAAATGGCATCATTTTGTTCTTTTTTTATGGCTGAGTATTTCTCCATTGTGTACATATACATCTTCCTAATCCATTCATATCCACTTGTCTGTTTTGCTTCCATGTCTTGGCCACTGTGAATAGTTACCACATCATCTTAATCCATTCATCTGGACATTTAGAATGTTTCCATGTCTTGGCTACCATGAATAGTGTTGCAATGAATATAGGGTGCATGTGTCTTTTTGAATTATAGTTTTGTCAGGATATATGCCAAGGAGTAGGATTGCTGCTTCATATGGTAGTTCAATTTTTTAGTTTTCTGAGGCACTTCCATACTGTTTTCCATAGTAGTTGTACAAATGTACATTCCCACCAGCAGCCCATGAGGGTTCCCTTTACTCCACACCATGTCCAACATTTTTTATTTTTAGACTTATCAATGATAGACATTCTGACAACTGTGAAGGGGCACCTCATCATAGTTTTGATTTGCATTTCTCTAATAACTAATAATTTTAATCATCTTTTCATGTGCCTACTGGCAATCTCTAAGTCTCCTTTGAAGAAATATCTATTTAGGTCTCTGCCCAATTTTCAATTGGGTTTTTATTTTTCCATTGTTGATTTTTATGAGTTGGTTGTGTATTTTGGAGATTAAGACCCTGTCAGTTGCATCATTTACAACTATTCTCCCATTCCATAGGTTATATTTTCATTTTTTATGGTTTATGGTTTCCTTTGCTGTGCAAAATGTTGTAAGTTTAAGTACCATGGGTTTGTTTTTGCTTTTATTTCTAGTGCCTTGGGAGACTGACCTAAGGAAATATTTGTACGTCAGAGAATGTCTTGACTATGTTCTTTTCTAGGAGTTTTATGGAGTTTTGTTTTCTGTTTTAAGCCATTTTGAGTTTATTTTTGTGCATGGTGTAAGGGTGTGTTCTAGTTTCACTGATTTACATGCAGCTGTCCAGTTTTGCCAGCACCATTTGATGAAGAGACTTTTTCCCATTTTATGTTCTTGCCTCCTTTGTTGAAAATTAATTGACAAAGTGTAGGTTTATTTCTGGGCTCTCTCTATTCTGTTCCATTGTTCCATATGTCTTCTTTTTTTGTACTAAGACCACACTCTTTTGAGAGTTTTGCCTCCTGCCTTCCCTCCTCCTGCTCAGGATTACTTTGGCAATTCTGGGTCTTTTATGGTTACATATAAATTTTTGTGTTGTTTGTTCTAGTTCTGTGAAAACTGTCATGGGTAATTCAATAAGGATCACATTAAATCTGTAGATTGCTTTGGATAGTATGCCCATTTTAGTAATATTAATTCTTCCAATCTAGGAGTATGTGATATCTCTCCATTTCATTGAATCCTCTTTAATTTCCCCTATTAACATGTTATAATTCTCAGTATGTCTTTCACCTCCTGGTCAGGTTTATTCCTAGATATTTTGGGGGGTGCAATTTTAAAAGGTATTTTTTTTTTTTTACAAACACATTCTTATATTGCATTATTAGTGTACAGAAATGCAACCAATTTCTGGATGTTAATCTTGCATCCTGCTATTTTGTTGAATTTGTTTATCAGACTGAGTAGATTTTGTGTGGAGTCCTTATTACGGGATTCTCTACATAGTATAATGTCATCTGAATATAATGACAATCTTAACACTTCTCCTCTGATCTGGATACATTTTATTTCTTTTTATTTTCTGGTTGTTGTGGCTAGGACTTCCAAGAATATGTTAAATAGAAGTGATGAGAGTGGGAGTCTTGTCTTGTTCCAGATTTCACCTTTTCTCTGTTAAATATTATATTGGCTGTGGGTTTGTCATAAGCAACTTTTATTATGTCGAGATAAGTTCCCTCTACACTCAATTCAGTAAGAGTTCATATATATATATACATATCATGAGTGGATGTTGGATTTTGTCAAATGTTTTTTCTGCATCTATTGAGATGATTATGGTGTTTTTTTGTTGTTGTCTCTGTGTTTGTTTTTTGCTTTTTAAGCCCACACCCATGGCAAAAGGAAGTTCCGGGTTAGGGGTCAAATCAGAGCTGCAGCTGCCAGCCTACACCGTAGCCACAGCAATGCGGGATCTGAGATGTGTCTGCAACCTACACCATAGCCTATAGCAACACTGGATACCTGACCCAATGAGCAAGGCCAGGGATAAAACCTGCATCCTCATGGATACTAGTCAGATTCATTTCCATTGTGCCACAATGGGAACTCCCAATCATATGTTTTTTGACTTTTCTTTTGTTTTTATGGTATATTACATTGATTGATTTGTGTACTTTGAACCATCCTTGTGAAGTTGGGCTGTATCTCACTTGGTCATGGTGTGTGATTTTTTTTTATATGTTGTTGGAGTTGATTTGATAAAACTGTGTTGAGAATTTTTACATCCATATTCATCAAAGATATTGGCCTATAATTTTCTTTATTGGTGATATCCTTGGTTTTCTTATTAGGGTGATGGTGGCGTCAAAGAATGTCTGTGGTTGTGCATTATCCTCTTCAATCCTTTGGAAGACTTTAAGAAATATTGGAATAAGATCTTTGTATGTTTGGTTGAATTCACCTGTAATGTCATGTAATCCTGGACTTCTGTTTGTAGGGATGTTTTTGTTTTTATCACATATTCAATTTCATTTATAGTGATAAGTCTATTCCGATTATCTATTGCTTTTGATTCAATTTTTGTGGGCTGTATGTTTCTAGAAAGTTGTCTACTTCTTGGTTCAATTGTTCATAATACTGTCTTTTTTTTAATTTCTGCATTATCTGTTGAGATTTCTCCTTTTTCATTTGTCATTTTGTTTATTTGGGTTCTCCTTTTTTCTTCTTGATGATCCTGGCCAATGGTTTGTCAAATTTGTTTACCCTTTCAAAGTATCAACTCTTGATTTTATTGATTTTTTTTCTATTTTTTATCTTTTATTTTTTTTTAGATGAGATATCTTTTTTAATTTTTTTATTACTCAGTGGATTTATTACATTTATACTTGTGCAATGATCAACACAATCCAATTTTATAGGATTTCCATCCCACAACCCAAGCACATCCCCCCACCCCCCAAACTCTCTTCTTTGGAAACCAAAAGTTTTTCAAAGTCTGTGAGCCAGTGTCTGTTCTGCAAATAAGTTCATTCTGTCCTTTTTTCAGATTCCACATGTCAGTGAAAGCATTTGATGTTGGTGTCTCATTGTCTGACTGACTTCACTTAGCACGATAATTTCTAGGTCCATCCATGTTGCTAAAAATGCCAGTATTGCATTCCTTTTAATGGCTGAGTAATATTCCATTCTGTATGTGTACCAACTCTGCTTTATCCACTCCTCTGTTGATGGACATTCAGGTGGTTTCCATGTCTTGGCTATTGAAAATAGTGCTGCAATGAACATCAGAGTACATGTGTCTTTGCGAGTCATGGTTTTCTCTGGATAGATGCCCAGGAGTGGGATTGCTGGATCAAATGGTAGCTCTATTTTCAGTTTTCTGAGGAATCTCCATACTGCTTTCCACAGTGGTTGCACCAATTGACAATCCCACCAACAGTGTACTAGGGTTCCCTTTTCTCCACACCCTCTCTAGCACTTATTGTTTGTAGACTTTTGGATGATGGCCATTCTGGCTGGTGTAAGGTGGTAGTTCATGTGGTTTTGATTTGCATTTCTCTAATAATGAGTGATGTTGAACATCTTTTCATGTGTTTTTTGGCCATCTGTATGTCTTCTTTGGAGATTTATCTTTTATTGATTTCCTGTCTTATCTTCATTTTTTCCTGCCTTTTGCTGACTTCAGATTTTGTTTATTCTTTATTTTCTAGTTCTTTTAGGTGTAGGTTAGGTTGTTAGAGATTTTTATATTTTTATTTTTTAAATTATAGTTGATTTTCAATGTTGTGCCAATATCTGCTGTACAGCAAAATGACCCAATCATATATATGTAGGGGATATATGTGTGTGTATGTGTGTATATATAATATATATATGTCCCATTTCTTATATTATCTTCCATCATGGTCTTTACCAAGAGGCTAGAGGCTGGATACAGTTCCCTAGGCTATACAGTAGGACTTCATTGCTTATCTACTCTCAATGTAATATTTCGAATCTACTAACCCCAAACTCCCAGTCTATCCCTCACTGTCTCCCTCCCCCTTGGTAACCACAAGTGTGTTGTCTATGTCTGTAAATCTGCCTCTTTTTTTAGATAGTAAATTATATTATTTATATGTGGAATCTAAAATATTGCATAAAATAATCTATATACAAAACATATTTTTCCTTTTTTTGGAGAAAATCCTGTATTGCTACAAACTTTCCTCTAAAAATTGGTTTTGCAGCATCCCATATATTTATGTGGTTGTGTTTTCATTGTCATTTGTCCCAAGGTATTTATTATTTTTTTTTATTTCCTCACTGACTCATTGGATTATAAGAATCATGTTGTTTAGGCCCTATGTAGTCTGTATTTTCTCCTTTCTTTACCTGTGGCTGATTTCTAGTTTTATACAATTTTGGTCAGAGAAGATGTTTAAAATAATATCTATACTCTTAAATCTGTTGAGCTGAGTTTTGTGCCCCAGTATGTGGTCAATCCTATGAGAGAATGTTCCGTGTGCACTTGAAAAGAATATATAGTCTTGTTTTTTGGATGTAATGTCCTGAAAATATCAATTAAGTCTAACTGTTCTTTTAGGAACAATTAAGTCTAACTGTGTCTTTTAGGATCTTTGTTGCTTTATTGATTTTCTGTCTAGGAGCTCTGTCCATTGATGTGAATGTGTTGCTAAAAGTCTCCTATTATTGTAGTATTTCATATTATGTCTTTTTTTTGTATTATGTATTCATGTGCTCCTAAATTAGGTTCATATATGTTGATGAGTATGATATTTTCTTCTTAACTTATCATTTATCACTAAATAGTGTCCTTATTTATCTTTCTATATGGTCTTTTTTTAAAGTTTATTTTGTCTGATATAAGTATTGTGACTCCCACTTTCCTGTCATTTCCATTTGCCTGAGATACCTTTTTCCATCCCATCACTTGCAATCTATGTGTGTCCTTTGCCCTAAGGTAGTTCTTTTGTAGGAAGCATATTATAGGCTCTTCTTTTTTTTAATCCAGTTTGCCACTTTATGTCTCTTGATTGAGCATTCAGCCCATTGATATTTCAGGTAATTATTTATATATATGTATTTATTGCCATTTTAAACCATGTTTTCCAGTTAATATCATGTTTCTTCTTTTTTCCTTTATTTTTCTTTTAGCTGTTTTATGATTTCCTTTTATATTATGCTTGTGTCCTTTTTTTCCCACTTTTTGTTTGGTTTTAGTTTGTATTTTTCCTGTTTTTCAATATGTTAACTCCTTCCTATATCTGATTGCCTTAGCCTGATAGTCATATAGCCCCAAATATATTCTAAAAAAAAGAGTCTATATTTTCTTAATCTCCTTCCCCACATTTTAACATTTGATATCCTTTTTTATATCTTAATTTTATTCTTTCGGTGTTCCTTGTGTTTATCATCACTTTCACAGAGTATTTTTTTTTTTTTATCTTTATACTGGCTAATTTAACTGATTTCCAGTTGTGATTTTCTCCATCCTATATCTTCACACTTCTTTCCAATTTAGAGGAGATATTTCAATATTTCCTTTAGGATGGGTTTAGTATCACTGTATTCATTTACCTTTTGTTTGTCTGAGAAATTATTTCTCCTTCTATTTTAAATGATAATCTTGCTAGGTAAAGTATTCTGGGTTGCAAAGTTTTTCCTTTATAAACTTTGAAGGGAGTTCCCATCTTGGCACAGTGGAAACAAATCCAACTAGGAACCATGAGGTTGTGGGTTTGATCCCTGGCCTCACTCAGTGAGTTAGGGATCTAGTATTGCCATGAGCAGTGGTGTAGATCCAAGATGTGGCTCGGATCTTGCATTGCTATGGCTGGTGGCATAGGGTGGCAGCAACAATTCTGATTAGACCCCTAGCCTGGGAACTTCCATGTGCTGTGGGTGTGGCCCTCATCTCAAAAAGACAATAAAATAAAATAAACTTTGAATATATCTTGCCACTTCTTTCAGACCTACAGGGTTTTCTGTAGTGAAATCAGCTGATAGCTTTAGGGGGTTCCCTTATAATAATTCTTTCTCTTGCTGTCTTTAGAAAACTCTCCTTATCTTTACCTTTTGCCATTTTTAATATGTTTTGGTGTAGGTTTCTTTGGGAACCATTTTAATTATAATTTTTATTATGTAATTTTAATTATAAAATTAATTAATTATAATTATATAAATATGTGATCATTAATAATTTAAATTTTATTATAATTTTTAAATATAATAATTTTTATTATAATGTCTTTGTGTAGTGTTGCTGGGAACCCATTCTGCTTCTTGTATCCAGATATCTCTTTCCCTCTTCAGATTTGGAAAATTTTCAGCCATAATTTCTTCAAATACAGTTCAATCCCCTCTTTCTTCTCCTTCTAGGATCCCTACTATGTATAGATTGACAATGTTTATATTATCCCATAGATGTCTTATGTTGCTTTCATTTTTTTTTTTAATTTGGCTATCTGCTGTCCTGATTGGATGATTTCCATTATTCTATCTTCCAAGTCACTATTTGTTCCTCTGCATTATTTATTCTGCTGTTCTTTGCCCTTAGCTCTGCTTTTGTCTCCACAAATGAATTTTCTAATTTTTCTGTGGTCCTCTTTATAGTTTCTTGCTCCTTTTTAAAGTAATCCACATTCCTGTAAATAGGTGCTCTTAAATTCTCTAGTATTGCTATTATCTCCTTTGAGAACTCAGTGTCTGTTATACTACAGAGGTCTGTTTCATTTTTTGCTCCTTTGGGGGAATTTTCTTGTTCTTTTAACTGGGAGTGGTTCCTGTGCTTCTTTGTTTTGCTTTTTTTTTTTTTTTTTTTTTTGAGTTTAGGGAGAAAAATGATCTACTGTAATCTTGGATGGCTATTTATATGTGGGAGTGTCCCTGGGTAGCTTGTGTGCATTTACTGTTTTGTTTTTTTTTTTTTTTTTTTTTGGTGTGAGGCCTGCTTTTGGTTTTGATGCTTGCTATCTCTTTCCTCAGTGTGTGTAGGCCATTATCATCTTGATAGAAGGTGTGTAGGTATATAAGCCACTTGCTTTCAGGGAGGCGAGGACAATAGTTGACACCTGCAGGCAGTGCCTGGTCACTAGGCCCTTGGCAATGGCAGTGACCCATGAGGAGGTATGGGTGGCAGGCTGCACATGGTTACAGAGTGCTCAGCAGTGACAGCCACCCTCCCCTCCCTGCAGGGAGGTGGAAATAGATTCCAGACTCAGGGCCCTTGGCAGTGGCAATATCAGGATGTGTGCATTCCCAGGGAAGTGTGAGTGATAGGCAGCGCCTAGTCACAGGGCCCTACACAGTAGTGCCAGTCCCTGTGGTAGTGGGGGTGGAAGGCAGTGGCAGGTCATGCCCACCTCTGGAGTCTGAGATGGCTACAGTGACTTGAACATATCCCATAGCCTGCACAAGAGGTGCTGAAAGACCACACACATGTTCAGAGAAAGTTCTTATGATGGTCAAAACGACCTACCCTTGCACTCCCAACAATGGTAACTTGCTTCTCTGGCAGGCCCAGGCCCCCTCCCACACTTCTTCATTTGTGGTGCACCATTCTCTAGCCCCTTCCATCTGTTTCCAAACAGTCATCCCTAGCCCTCTTCCTAGGACTGACCTCCAAAGTGTGAGCCTCAACACCTAGCCTCCACTTGAAGGTCTCAGGCTGGGGTGTGCGAGACAGTGGAACTGATCATCTGTGCAGCTCTCTCTGATTTATCCTCCTCAGACAGGCTGCTGTGGTTTTTTCTGTGGATTTGAGTGTCTGCCTCCATCCCAGGTGATCTCCCTACCTGTCAGGGGGCTTCAGAGTATGTGAATTTGTTTCCCCTTCATATTTCCCTCCCAGAAGTGCTGGTCCCATTCTGATTCCTTTTCCTCTCTTCTCTCTCTCTCTCTTTTTTTCCTTTTTGATTGCCCAGTTATGTAGAAGTTTTCTTGATTTTTCTTTTGAAAGTTTGAGTTCTTTTGCCAGTGTTCAGTGGATATTCTGTAAGAATCATTCTAAATATATATATATATATATATATATATATATTTTTTTTTTTTTTTTAATGCATTCGTGGGAGAAGATGAGCTCCACTCCTCCACCATCTTGATTTCCTGGAAGCCAAGAATTCTTGATTTTCAGTTTAGTTGAAAATTTTCTCACTGATATAAAAAAGCAAATTAAAGAAAATATAGTTAGAAAAATCAATATTTTAATCTCATTTAGGTAGCAGATCAGTTCTTTGGGAAATTAACAGCTATTGTCTTTGTCTTGCAAATCTCTACAAATCAGAAATGTAAATACAGCCCAAATGACCTGAGAATGAGCCTGAGTAGCTCAATAAGGTAGAACCTGAAACCAAGGAGAAAAAAAGGGGAGAAGAGAGGCCTTTTTAAACTGAAATCTATGGAAAGGCTCCCCTCACCCCAAATCATAGTAATAACTTCCTTAAAATTCATTAAGGACAAAGACAAATCTTAAAATTCTTTTCCACAAATAATAATGCCTTGGTCATCTGAGCAAATAAATTTAACTTATCCTGTTATTTATAAACTAGAAAGTTTATATTGTAATACCTAAGTTTTAAAGTGAAACTGAGGAGTTCCTGCTGTGGCGCAATGGAATCAGTGGCATCTTTGGGATACAGGTTGGATTCCCTGCCCAGCACAGTGGGTTAAGGATCGAGCATTGCCACAGCACAGCTGCATCTTAGGTGACAGCTGTGGCTCATATCTGATTGCTGGCCTTGGAACTCGATATGCTACAGGGCAGGCAAAAAAGAAAAAAAAATTCTGTTGTAAAAAATAAAGTGAAGCTATGAGATCTTTAGTTATGTCTGTATTTCTATGCATATACTAAACATACGTGTCTCTACCTTCAGATAGTACTATCAAAATTAAATTATAAAAGATCTGTATTTAATTGAGTTTCAAGTAAGTGTTTGCAAATTAAATATTTATAAGTATAAAGAAAACTGGCCAGAATGAATTTCAACTACACAAGATTTGAAAAATATTCAGTATTAAATTAATATCTTGTGTTAAAATTAGTATAGACATGGCTTTGGACTCATCAACATTATGTTATCTGTGTTATACTTAGGTTTACTTAAGGTCAGTAAGTTCATGTTACCTCTGTTGCAGAGTTTGTCAGAAAAAAAGCTAATTTGGCCTGATGATATTTTCATAAGTTATAAAATAGAGATTAATGAAATGGGAGCTTTCAGGTGAACTCTTTAGGCATAATTACAATTTGGGTATTTCTATCTGAAATATTTTTTCCAAATTTTTGGTAATGTGAACTTTTAACATTTTGCTAAGTTAAATTATGGAATTCATTGAATATACTGGAACATTGACTGCTAAACAGATCTAAGTTTACATATTTTTATCTTCTTACAAGACAGAAACTAAAGATGTTTGGGTTTATTAGACATTGAGGAAAGAAATTTTTCTATGAGAAGATATATGTTTCTAGAGGTTATGGAATACTCTTAGTTTTCCAGTCAGGAAATGCTGGTTTGACAAACAGTTCACAATTACTTGCTTCTTGGTTTTCACTAGACATTAAGGTTTTTAAGGGTTAAAATTATAATATATATATATATACATATAATTAAATTTACAGGGGTAGTAAGAGAAACATTTTAGTATGCAAAGAAAATAGAATGTGTTTTTTCAGCAAAAGAAGATATGAGGAAAGGAAGCAAATTTCTTAGGAAAAAAGAAAGTGATTTTGTCTTAAAGGTAGTTATTTTTAAATGGGAAAGAAAAATAAGGGACTAACTAACATGGATACAGAAAGTTGTGGAAGTTTTTAGAAAGGGAGCTTTGATAAAAGAGTTTTATGCTGGCCAAACTGGGTTTGAATTTAACTTAATTAGGTAAGTGAATTTTGTTACTGAGAGTGGCCTGGTACTGGACTAGAGTTTGGTTTTCTCCCTTGATTAAAAGAACAAATTTTATTAGAATGTTGACCTACTTTTGATAACAAAGTGTGAGTTTCCTTGCCTTTTAAATAATATGTATTTGCCTTAAAAATCTTGTATTGCCACTTTGGTTGAGTGAATAATTATTATTTAATTACATGGGACTGAATGAACTGATAAATATGATTTACAATTTTATGACTTTTTTTCTGAAATATGCTTGCTTTTAATCTTTGTTTTCCAAGAAAATCTTTCCTCTTACACTACGACATACAGTAAATTGATAAAGTATATCTTTGTAAACAGAGATGAAACATTTATCTTTTTCTCTTTATCTGAATCCTTCAGAATTTGGCTTCTCCAACTGGCTCTCCTGTGGACTTAATGGCTTATCTGACCAGATTATAACTGGTTGTACTAATCATTTTAACTTGTTCTCTTTTGTTGTTTCCAAATTACTTATGCCATGAGCCTTTCTCTGCTATACTTATGATTTTATTAGTATAATTAGCTGTATTACTTATATGTTGTTTATTTTTTGAGATTGATATCTCTTGCATTATTCAATGTGTAACCAGGCCTCCAACAAAATTAATGATGTCTAAATATCTTAAGGCAGTCAATCATATATTCTATGTATATAGAATTAGTGTAATAGTGCAACTCTAGATATACGAAAAATCAACAAGGGAAAATATTTCCTGGATCATAATAAACCTAGTAAGAGAGGAAATCCAGTGAATTTTCAGTTATCAAAGGAGCCTAATCCAAAAATTAACGTACTGAATGACTTGTCAACAGAATCCTTGCCTGATTTTGGAATGAGCCTTCCTAGCAGAGTGGGACAATTTTGTCATGAAATGCCTCCCAAATCTTCTTCAAATTTATGACCAAGAAGAGTTACTGTGGAAAAAAAAAAAAAAAAAAAAAGTTGCCTGTCTTTTTAATAAATAATGTTGTATGTCATTAAGCCATCCTCATGGCACCCTTAGGGGAATTAAGTATGAAGAAAAACAGGTTCCTAGGTCTAGATAGGAACACATATCGAAGGAATAATTTCAGTGAGCCCAGAGTTTTGCATCCTCCCATGCTTAGAAAAGCACTAAAATCATTCAGTTTCAGTTTACATGTCTATATGTTGTGATTAGCAGTAATGTTTTGATGTGTGACTATTTTGTTTTCCTTTTTGTTTCCAGCAAAACTCCTGTATATCCTGACTCCTCCCTCACCTCTTTGAAACAGTACCTTGGAGCTGTCTGAGTGGATGTTTCCTGGGCTATAGTCTTCAGTACAATCTCCAAATAAAACATTACTCTCAATTTATAAGTTGGGCATTTTTTCCCCATGGACACATTTCTGAAGACAAAGAAACACAGAGAAATATGAACAAATAGAACTTTCTAAGTTTCCCTGAGTTTATCACATTTAGCTCATACTCTTTGCCCTATAATATCTTTCAATGACTTTCTACTCTTCATCAAACCTAACATAAAAACATTCAGGTTTAACCATTTCTTTGGGCATTTATTTCCTTATGAAGACTTTTAGGTCATGTAAAACTTATGTTAAGTAGTTTTTATGCTTTTGTCCAGTTAATATGTCTTTGTCAGTTTAATTTTCAGAAGTAGTCAGAAACTTAAGACCTTCAGGGTAAAGGAAAACTTTTTCCTCCTCTACACCACTATCAACTCCCTAGCTCAAGTCACCACTCCCTTCCTTCTGCTTTAATCCTGAACATTGCTTGTAATTTCCCAGCTAAACATGTAGCATTATATCTCTGCATCTTAAGTCACACTGGACTCCCAACTCCACCTCCCTGGCATATCCTTGTGGTCTTTCTTCTATTGGCAAGTGTCTATTTATTTTTTTAAGTTTCCATTCAAAAATTTTCTTCAGAAAGCCTTTATTGATATCTCCCCACCCCTGCACACCAAGGATAGACTTCTGTGCATCCTTACTACTGCCGTATTAGCTTAGTCATATGTCTCTCCTTTCAGACCATGGCCGCTTTGAGAGCAGGCAGAGATTGTGTGTAATCATCTTGTATTTCCAGGGTCTGGCATGGAAAAGGGTGCTAAAATTAAATGTTCAATTGCCTACTCCACCTTGAGTGACAGGAGGCTGGTGGCCAGAGAAATATTTGCCTAATATACAAGTAGAATTTGAACCACTTTGATTATCATAGTTGTCTCTAAATGCATGCTTCCTCTAATGCCCACTATTATAGACTTGAATTAAGGATTCCTAAAAAAAAATAGATGATTTTTCCCAATGAGATTGAAATCTGTGCAGATGGAATCAGGGAACTGAAATTGTCCTGGCACTGGAGCTATAAAACACGTAAACAAATTTCAGTGAATTGTTGAGCTCAAAGATAAAAATTAGAATATAGGCACTAATCGTCCTAGAAGAAAATCCCCAAAACTTTGAGAGCCAGGGTGGGAAAGAAGACTAAAATCCAATTTGCAGTGATTAAGAAAATGAAAACCCAAACTGGCAAGTCCACAGAGAGTCAGTTTAAGTCAAGGACTCTGCAGTATCATTTTGCGTAGAATGAAACAATAAAGGAGCCAACTTCACACTTTCCTGATATAAACCCAAATGTATTGGGCTCTGGCCTCGAAAAGGAAATACCCATGCACACTTATATGAACTTGTTTAGGAAACAAGGAGACTGAAAAATACTCAACCCAGATTTAAAAAGAGACTATGTTGGGTTAACCATTATGTTTTTGATAAGAACCACCAGGAACCATAACAATTATCTTACTGATATCAATTTTCGGCCAAAATTTTGATTTTAAAATCAGCAGTGACCCACAAAGACAGGATCAGTAACCAACCCTACCAACCAACAATAAAATCCACCTGTAACCTATAATCCTCAAGTTACTCCTTTCTAAATCAGTCTCAAGAATATACTTAATTCACCGAGCTTGTGATTTTACTTCCACAAAAATTGTGATATGAGTTCTTCTGTAGGAGGAAGGCTAGCAAGTGTCTATATTCCCCAAACATAGTGAATGTTTTAAAAAGTTCTGGGAGATCCCATCATGGCTCAGCAGAAATGAATCTGACTAGCATCTATGAGGACAGAGGTTCGATCCTTGGCCTTGCTTAGTGGGTTAAGGATTCACCATTGCCGTGAGCTGTGGTGTAGGTTGTAGATGTGGCTTGGATCCCACATTGCTGTGAGTGTGGTATAGGTCGGCAGCTACAGCTCCAATTTAACCCCTAGCCTGGGAATCTCCAAATGCCATGGGTGCAGCCCTAAAAAGATGAATAAATAAATAAGAAGTTCTGGGAAGCCAAAAAACTATGACAAATGTCCACTATACATACCTAACATACTCCTGGGTATGTATGAATTCATAATATATTCTTCAAAGCCACCCAATGAGGAAGGTAACTACCCTCCAAAAATTACAGACAAAAAATAAGGCATACCAGGGCAATAACTTACATAACCTTATAGAGATTTTAAGTGGCCAGTAAAAGAATCCAATTCATTGCAGACCTCATTGTTCTACATGTGGCATGTGTTGTCTCACAAAGGGAAAACCCAGAGGCTGTACTGAAAAGTGATCATAGAGAGAAGGAATCAAAGAGAATGTGGGAAAATATTATGCCTTGTCTTCCTTAAACTCCAAGGAAAGCCAGGAAATGGAGCCTCCACCTACCTTAAATAGGGTCATTTTAACATCATGGAGCTCCTCACTTACCCAGAAACTTTGTGGATGCATGACCAGTAGGCATTCACACAGACACTGAAACACACATTTCTATGCATTTTTCCTTTCACATTTGAGGATAGACATCTAAAATGCAAAAGAATAAAATGTTTTTTTCTCTACAATGAGGGAGAGGTACGTGGATTAACATCATGTAGCAATTTTTTTCAAAATATAAAGCTACACTCATCCTCCTAATCTGAGATTCTGAAGTCCCCTGTTATGGATGTAATGAGTACTTGCCTCTCCCCTCATCCACCCCCACAATTAAATGAATGCTACATGCTAGTGTGATGGTATTTAAGAGGTGAAGCCTATGGGAGCTAACAGAGATTACAGGAGGTCAGGAGAGGAGAGCCCTCATGAATGTTTTCTGTCATTCGTGAGTACAAAGCAAAGACAGGCTTCTATAAGGCAGGAAGCAGGCCCTTGCCCAGACACTGGATATGTCAGTGCCCTGATCTTGGGCTTCTCAGCCTCCAGTACTGCCAGAAATAAATGTCTGTTGTTTACGACACTCAGACTATGGTACCCCTGAAATAAGCTCCTTTTTTCCTTGAACACAAATCAACATAATTTATTTACACACATATGTTGCCTAGTTGTTCTGCTTGCCCCCTTATCATTTTTCAACAGTAACAGCCTGGGCTGAGGGTTGGGAAATCTGACTTCAGTCCTGCCTGAGTGACTTTCCTTCTCTGTCTCAGGCTCCTCAATAATAAGAGAGGAGGGGTAGATTAAAAAAAAAAAAAAGAAAGAAAGAAAACTATGATTGCTACTCGCTGTCTTTCACATTCTGTCATTTCTTTCCTGTTCTAGCCACTGGGAGGAATACATGACAGGAGGCATTTGGAAATGTTGTAAACAATAGTTAGCATCTATGTAATGTAGCATCATTTTAACATAAAACCAGCTTGTTCATTTTTTAAAAAATCCCAGACCATCGTGGGCCCAGCCAAGTAATCTCCAGTCTCATGCCCTCAATAACTATGTTTAGATATTGATGATGAAGAAAACTTCAGAGAAGAGAACACAAAGTAGAGAAGGTGTGTTTGGAAAAGGCCTGTGATTTGAGCCCTTGTCTTCCTTAGAAATGATAATTGAGGAGTTCCCATCGTGTCTCAATGGTTAACGAATCCGACTAAGAACCATGAGGTCACGGGTTCGATCCGTGGCCTTGCTTAGCGGGTTAAGGGTCCGGCGTTGCTGTGAGCTGTGGTGTAGGTTGCAGACGCAACTCGGATCCCGAGTTACCGTGGCTCTGGCGTAGGCTGGCGGCTACAGCTCCGATTGGACCCCAACCTGGAAATCTCCATATGCCGCGGGAGCGGCCCAAGAAATGGCAAAAAGACAAAAAAGAAAAGAAATGATAATTGAGCTTCTAGCTCCAGAGGGACAATTCCTGTTTGGGGAAGATTTGCAATGAAACTTTCATGCTAAGAGAACATTGATTGCATTTGCGTCTTTCTTTTCAAACACCCAGGTTATCCCATGCTCTAGAACTTGTGGAGAGTGATAGGAACAGCAGGTAGCCATTTCATTTTAATTTAATCATCAGGACTGTCAAGCTTTTTTCCTAGTAACATAGCCAGGCCTCTTTGCACATGCTGGTTTCACACTAGTTTGAGCCCCAGCATACCTCATGTTGTATCACATCCACACCTTCGCAGAAGGAAAACCCAATTTGTATTGGATCATTTGCAAACTTTGTGTTAAAAGTAGCCAATTATTTTCTGAGACAAACTCTCAGTTAATATTTGGGGAGCAATACTGTCATGTGTTGATCGTGGATTCCATTTGAACAATGCTGATATTTCTGAAACTTGGAAAAATTCCTATATCTTTTCTAAGAAAAGTTAATAAATGTTCCTGTAATAAAGAAATCAAACTGAATACATATAAACATTTTTTTCTTGCTCATTCTAATCTAATATTGGAAATGTTTTGGACAAAATCATAAATTAAGAACCTGAGAGAAACTGTTTTAACCAGAGATGACTTTCTAAAATTTATGTACATATTTATCTTAAAAGAAAAATCTCAAAAAGATGAAAGTTCTGGAGTTCCCGTCGTGGCGCAGTGGTTAACAAATCTGACTAAGAACCATGAGGTCGCAGGTTCGGTCCCTGCCCTTGCTCAGTGGGTTAACGATCCGGCGTTGCCGTGAGCTTTAGTGTAGGTTGCAGACACGGCTCGGATCCCGCGTTGCTGTGGCTCTGGCGTAGGCCGGTGGCTACAGCTCCGATTCAACCCCTAGCCTGGGAACCTCCATATGCCGAGGGAGCGGCCCAAGAAATAGCAACAACAACAACAACAAAAAGAAGACAAAAAAAAAAAAAAAAATAAAGATGAAAGTTCTTCAGTTGAAGGAATCAGTAACTAAGCATTTTATTTTCAGGGTTGACTGGAGGAAACTACTTATAAATAGAGGGGATTCCTTGGTGCTCTTCAGGTGCTCTTGATACACAATTTTTTCTTCATCAACATTATCCACATGGAATGTCAACTGGTAGCAAGAATTGGGCAAATTTCCTGGGGCTCCTGACCCTGGAGAACTTGGATCCAGCTGGTGGCATCATACCAGCAGGGGCCTTTGGGCAAGGCCAAGATTAATTTTGCAGAATAAATCAATTGTCCAAGGCTGTACAACTAACAAGTAGTGGGGAAAAGCTTAAATCCAGATTTAGACACCAAATTTGATGGGTTTTTTTTTCCTACAAAACTGCATGCCTTCACGCGCATGACAGGGAAACATCTTACCACCTACCATTAATTGTCCTTTAATCAAATCATGGATGTTAGACCGCCCTTATAAGGAGCTTGTAAACTCCTGGAGAGAAGGACACTATCTTATCTTTTTCTTCTATCCTTCCTCACTGACGTGAAGGCAGAAAATCACTCACAAACAAGGATGGGAATGAAAGCAATATGAACACAGTAGCTACAGAATGTGTGAGAGCAGGATGCAGGAGAAACATAAAGGAATTATGAGTCAATTTGAGGAAAACAACTGTTAGATGTGAGTTTCAATAGGGTTTTAATTTAACCCTATTGAGACCCAGTTTTACTACTGATCACTGAATTATCTCAGGGGGGTCACACCACCTGCTAACTTTCTCATTCTGTAAAGGGAAAGCTTTGCCCTAAATTATTTCTAAGATCTCCTAGAGTACTAAAATGCATATCATTTTCTAGCACTTTGAAGAACTCATTTTTTTCTTTCAATATGTATTTGGTTCATAATATGTACCAGGTATTTTTCAAAACATGGGGGATACTGTAATTTGAAAACAAACAAATTTTCCCTTCTAGAAAGTCACTTCTAATAGGTGGAAGTAGAGATCTTAAGAAGAACAGAAAAGACATGAATTAGTGAGAAGAGGGAAGGAGGTGATAGCAGGCACAGAAATGGCCCTAAGAACCATAAAAAGGAAGGAAAGAGTGTATGCAGGGATTCACATAGTCACTAGATTCAGGAGGCATCATCAGGGCTGAGGAGGCTGAGCTTGGCTTGATTCCAATCCCGAAGAGAATGTGATATTTTAGAGACAATTTTGTAAAACATTCACAACTCGTGAATGTGCATCTCATCTTGTATTTAGGTGTATCTTATCAAGCCATTCAGACCAGGGTGTGTTTCTTGGTAAACTTTTCTATCAGCCTGTTGGGAAGGACTCAGCATCTGCTAACTATGCATGATGTGTTGTTACACTGCACAGAATGTCACCATCAAGAACAAATGGCATCAGTTGCCACCATGCTGTGGCATTCCATTTTACAAAATGATATGTCGTTATTAAGCGGCAAGGGATATTGATTTCTCAGTATGTTTCCCGCTTGCTTAATTGCTGTAGTCACAACAACTACAATGCTATATGTTAAATACACTGAGGAGATACAGAAGTTTTATCCCTGAGTCCTCAATAATATGGGATTCACTCTTTGCTCTGGTAAATAATCAAATCCCCTGATATCCATCTTGATTATCTTCCCTTGAAAGGAAACTAGCTTTTCATTTTCCTTCTCAAAAGGTCTAAAATTAGAGATAACTCCTCATTTGGAGTGGAGACAGCCATGTGGTACACAGTGTGGTCTGGAAGTCAGACCAGCAGCATTGAGTCCCAGTTTTACCACTGATTACTGAGTTACCTCAGGGGGTCACACCACCTGTAAACTTTCTCACTCTGTAAAGGGAAAGTGTAGCACTAAGTTATTTCTAAGATCTCCTAGAGTGCTAAAATGCATATTATTTTCTAGCACTTTAAAGAACTCTTTTTTTTTTTTTTTTTTTTTTTTGCTCAATACATAGTTCAAAATATGTACCAGGTATTTTTTAAAACACTGGGGATACTGTAATTTGAAAACAAACAAACAAATTTTCCCTTCTAGAAAGTCACTTCTAAAAGGTGGAAGTAGAGATCTTTAAAAAAAAGAGTAAATATATGTTATGTCAAATAGTGATAAGTACTGTGAAGAGATTAAAGCAAATCAGATAAGTAGGGGATTTGAGGAATAGATAGGGTAAGAATAGTGGAGTGGAAAGTGGGATGCTAATTTATTTTGGGCAGTCAGGAAAGCAATGGCTGATAAGGTCATATCTGAGCAGACAGCAGAATGAAGTAAGAAGGTAAATCACACAGGTATCTGGAGGATGAGTATTCGAAGTAGAAGGAACTGCAAGTACAAAGACTCTGAGCCAGAAGAGTGCCTGAAGGGGCCTAGGAATTTGTCTTCAAGTGCTCTAGCTTGGAGGGACAGCCAGAGGCTCATCTGGACGTTGCTATGTTCCCTGACTTACATTCTGCTCCAGCTTATTTGAGTAATGTTCTGGCCAGTACTGGGAAATGCCTACCCTTCAGTATATGGAAAGTCCACAGTGGTCCCCTCTGACATATGATGCAATAGAGAAGAAGAGAAATATTCCAGTAGTTCATATGAAGCTCTGATATTCCCTCAAGTAAATCAGGCCTTCTCTTCATAAATAGTAAAAAGCATAAGACCTGCTTTTTTTTCTGAAAAAGGCAAATTTTAAATTTAGGTAGTTATATCTGGGAGGAAAAGCTAAAAGCAAAATCTGCTCTGTGAAGGTGGGAATTTTTCTTTGCCTAAATGTCTACCATGAAAAGAACATGTGTAATTATAGTCACACAATCACCTTGTAGACACTTATTAGCTTAATAATATTTGTAATGAGTCTCTTTGAAAATGAGAAACCCCACTGTAGTAAATGAGCCCATAAAATGTTACACAGCTGTGCTGTGGCCTGAAACAAATAGCAAATATATCCCATCCAGTACCCTGTAATATTAAGTGCCACGTCTAGGAGAATAAGATTTTGGTTACCTTGTCTCTGAGCATTCTTAGGAAAGACTTCAAATACCTCCAGACACAACCCCAAAAATAGGGAAACTGGATGACATAAGGAATCCTAGAAAATCCAATCTCATATTTACATCTCTTCTATCTCAACTTATACTGATAGCTCTCTCCTCTGAATTTCTATAGTATAAAAATCATTAACTTGTATAAAATTCTTCTTTAAATATAGCAATCCTTGCTGTTGGGAAGAAGATACAAAGAACAATACTTTATTTTTGCCCCTTGGGTATTTACCCTCTGCCAGTGCCTGTACATAAGGCAACATGAGGTTAGATGTCATGAGAGGTGCAAACCAACTGCTGTAGGAATTTAGAAATGGGAGGAAGAATTGCTATTTTAAGTAATCAAGAAAGGCTTCATGGAAGCGAGAATGTTTTTGAAAAAGGTTAGGTAAGGCCATTCCAGAAAAAATGAGGGAAAGTTTCACACAACTGCAAGGAATATGACACTGAAAGAGTAACAAATTGGAGGACGAAAGCAGTAAAAGTTAAAAAGTAGAAAATGTGAGAATCGTATAATGCAGATCCTTAAGTTAAAAGTGTTAAGTTGGATTTTAAACTGTGGGTAACTGTGTAGCCTTTGAAGCCTTATAACCAAAGTTACACAAACACATTGCAGCAGTTCATATATTTTAGAGTAAAAGGAAATGGAATACAAGAACTTAAGAAAATCAGTACTTAAACTAGAGTGGTAGCAATGAGAATGCTGGGGAGAGGAGATGAAGAACAACTGGCACCAGCCATTCTAGCAAAAATATTAAAGAGTTTGACAAATGTTTTGTGCAAAATAATCTGGAACAGGGGTTGTTTCTTAATTTTTCCTTTAATTCCCACACCTCGCACAGGATTGGTTGTTCACAAAAGAGAAACTCTGTAAGTACCTGTTGATTGGCTAACATGAAAAGAGCCTGTCTTGTGTTAGCCTCTTTGGTGAGCAACAACAGAGGGCATTCCCTGTGTGCACCCAAGTCAGAGAACGGGTTAGAGATACACTCTCACCTGTTATATCAGGCCACAGCTAGAAAATTCCCTTCACAAAAAATCCATAATATTGGCCCATGTGGACTAAAAATATACTCCAAAAACCATTACCCTGCTTCCTACCCTGTGTGGAAGCAGTATCCCAGGATCCTTTGCTTCATAGAAGGCTTCTAATTTGAATTTCAGAGCAAGCTATGGTGACTTACTCATGACTATGATCATATAATGCCAACATTTTCAGATAAGAACCAGAAACAGCCATCTAACATCTGTATTTTTAGCTTACTCTGGCATTTCTCAAAGAGGGCTTCACACTCCTATTAAGAATTCTTAGTACTCTCTGCTTGGCAAAACTCACATGGACAATGGGGGCTCATTCCCACAGCACATGGGCAATGAAATAAACTGAATTAGGTGTCACAATCCTACTTTTGTGCCTGCTAAATGCTGTTTAATGAATGTGTGTATACAGCATGGAGATGGGGCAGGTGAAGTCTTCATGCTTCTAAAAGCTTTACAATTTAGACCACAAAAAACCTTGGAAGAGGAAGAAGTTTATCTCTAAGTTACTTAAAACAGTGTTGCAGACCACATTTGTATTTTTTTGGCCATATATATGTCTTCTTTGGAGAACTGTTTGCTTAGATCATCTGCCCATTTTTTGATGGGGTTGGTTTTTGTTTTTTTGTTTTTTTGTTTTTAGTATTGTGCTGAAGGAGGTGTTATAAATTTTGGAGATTAATCACTTGTCAGTCCATTTATTTGCAAAGATTTTCTCCCATTCTGTGGGTTGTGTGTTTTGTATAGGGTTTCCTTTGCTGTGCAGAAACTTTTAAGTTTAATTAAGTCCCAATTGTTTATTTTCTTTTTACTCTCATTACCCTAAGAGGTGGATCCAAGAAGATGTTGCTGTCATTTACATCAGAGAATATTTAGTCTATGTTTTCCACTAAGAGTTTTATAGTATCTGGTCTTATATCTAGGTCTTTAATCCATTTTGAGTTTATTTTTGTGTATGGTGTTAGGGAGTGTTCTAATTTCATTCTTTTACATGTGACCATACAGTTTTCCCAGCACCACTTATTAAACAGGCTGACTTTACTCCATTGTATATTCTTGCCCCCTTTGTCATAGATTAGTTGGCTGTAGGTGCTTGGGTTTAATTCTGGGCTTTCTATCCTCTTCCACTGATCTATATTTCTGTCTTTGTGCCAGTACCATATGGTTTTGATGATTGTTGCTTTGTAGTATAGTCTGAAGTCAGGGAACCTGATTCCTCCAGCTCCATTTTTTTTTTTTCCTTCAGGTGATGGCTTTGGCTATTCTGGGTCTTTTGTACTTCCAAACAAACTTTACAATATTTTGTTCGAGTTCTGTGAAAAATGTCCTTGGTAATTTGATAGGGATTGCATTGAACCTGTACATTGCCTTGGGTAATATAGTCATTTTGATAATATTGACTCTTCCAATCCAAGAGCATGGTATGTCTTTCCATCTATTTGTGTCATCTTTGATGTCTTTCATCAGTGTCTTACAGTTTTCAGAGTATAGGTGTTTTGTCTCTTTAGGTAGGTTTACGCCTAGGTATTTTATTCTTTTGGATGTGATGGTAAATGAGATTGTGTCCCTATTTTCTCTTTCTGATCTTTCATTGTTGGTGTATAGAAATGCAGTTGATTTCTGTGTATTGATTTTGTATCCTGAAACTTTGCCAAATTCATTGATGAGCTCTAGCAGTCTTCTAGTAAGAGTCTTTAGGATTCTCTAGGTATAGTATCATGTCATCTGCAAATAGGGATAGTTTTACTTCTTCCTTTCCAATTTGGATTCCTTTTATTTCTTTTACTTCTCTTATTTCCATGGCTAGGACTTCCAAAATTATGTTGAATAGTGGTGAGAGCAGACATCCTTGTCTTGTTCCTGACCTCAGCAGGAATTCTTTCAGCTTTTCACCATTAGGAATGATGTTAGCTGTAGGTTTGTCATATGTGGACTTTATTATGTTGAGGTAGTTTCCCGCTTTGACCACTTTCTGAAGAGTTTTTATCAGAAATGGGTGTTGGATTTTGTCAAAGGATTTTTCCATATCTATTGAGAGGATCATATGGTTTTTATTCTTCAGTTTGTGAATGTGGTGTATCACACTGACTGATTTTCAGATATTGAAGAGTCCTTGCATCGCTAGGATAAATGACATTTGATCATGATGTACAATGCTTTTAATGTATTGTTGGATGTGGTTTGCTAGTATTTTGTTGAGGATTTTTGCATCTCTGTTCACCAGTGAAATTGGCCTGTAATTTTCCTTTTTTTGTGGTATCTTTGTCTGGTTTTGGTATCAGGGTGATGGTGGCCTCATAGAATGAGTTTGGAAGTATACCTTCCTCTGTGATTTTTTGGAATATTTTCAGAAGGATAGGTGTTAGCTCTTCTCTAAATGTTTGATAGAATCCACCTGTGAAGCCATCTGGTCCAGGACTTTGTTTGTTGGAAGATTTTAATCACAGTTTCAATTTCAGTACTTGTGATTGGTCCATTCATCTTTTCTCTTTCATCTTAGTTTAGTCTTGGAAGATTGCACTTTTCTAAGAATTTGTCCATATCTTCTAGGTTTTTGGTTTTATTGGCACATAGTCACATATAGTAGTCTCTTATGATCCTTTGTATTTCTGTGATGTCCATTGTGACTTTTCCTTTTTCATTTCTAATTTTATTGATTTGAGTCTTCTCAATTTTTTTCTTGATAAGTCTGGCTAAGGGTTTATCAATTTTGTTGATCTTTTCACAGCACCAGCTTTTCGTTTCAGTGATCTTTTCTATGGCTTTTTTTGTTTGTTTGTTTCTGTTTCCTTGATTTCTGCTCTTTTCTTTGTGATTTCTTTCCTTCTACTAACTTTAGGTATTGTCAGTTATTCTCTCTCGAGCTACTTTAGATGTAAACTTAGCTTGTTTATTTGAGCTTTTTGTTGTTTCATGAGGTAGGCTTGTATTTCTATAAACTTCCCTCTTAGAACTGCTTTTGCTGCATCCCATAGGTTTTGGAGTGTTGTATCTTTGTTGTCATTTGCTTCTAGGTATTTTTTAATTTCCTTCTCTGATTTCTTCAGCAATCCATTGGTTGTGTAGTAGCATGTTGTTTAGTCTCCATGTGTTTGTGTTTTTTGCAGGTTTTTTCATGTTATCGATTTCCAGTCATATAGCATTGTGGTCAGAAATGATGCTTGATATGATTTCAATTTTCTGTAAGTTACTGAGATTGGATTTGTAGCCCAGGATGTGATCAATCTTAGAGAATGTTCCATGTGCACTTGAGAAGAATGTGTATTCTGTTGCTTTTGGTTGGAATGTCCTATAAATATCTATGAAGTCCACCTGGTCTAATGCTTCACTCAAGGCCTGTGTTTCCTTATTGATTTTCTGTCTGGATGATCTGTCCATTGCTGTAAGTGGGGTGTCAACATCCCCCACTAATTATTGTGTTATTGTCATCCTTTTATGTTGTTAGCAGTTGCCTTGTATGTTGTGATGAACCTATGTTGGGTGTGTAGTTGTTTAAAATTTTTATATCTTCTTCTTGGATTTTATCTTGGATTTTAGCTTTTTGGATTTTACCTTGGATTTTATCTTTGATCATTATGGAGTTACCTTATTTGTCCCTTAAAATATTCTTCATTTTAAAGTCTATTTTGTCTGATATGAGTATTGCTACTCTGGGTTTCTTTTGATTTCCGTTTGTATGGAATATTTTCTTCCATCCTCTCCTTTCAATTTGTATGTGTCCCTAGAAGTGAAGTGGGTCACTTGAAGACAGCATATATATGGGTTTTATTTTTGTATCTATTCAGCCAGTCTATGTCTTTTGTTTGGGGCGTTTAGTCCATTACCATTTAAGGAAATTATTGATATGTATGTCCTTACCGCCATTTTATTAAATGTTTTGGATTTGTTTTTGTTGCTCTTTGTTCTTATCTTCTTCTCTTGTTCTCTCCTCCTGTGGTTTGATGACTATCTTTAGTGTTGTATTTGAGTTGATTTTTTGCTTCTTTGTGTATCAATTGTAGATTTTTGATTTGCAGTTACTCTGAAGTTTTGATATGTGTCTATATATATATGAGATTGTTTTAAGTTGTTGGTTTCTTAATCTCAAGTGTACCTCTAGTGTTCTGAATTTGTACCCTTCTCTTCTCACAATTTCTGATTCTTGTGGCATAATTGTGAGTATGATTTTGTATCTTTACTATATACATACCTTTACTGATGAGCCTTGTCATTTGTGGTATATTTGTTTCTAGTTGTGGTCTTTTCTTTTCTACCTAGACAAGTTCCTTTAGTATTTGTTGTAAAGGTGGTTTAGTGTTGCTGAAATCTCTTAGCTTTTGCTTATCTGTGAGGCTTTTGGTTTCTCCTTCAAGTCTAAATGAGAGCCGTGCTGGGTAAAGGAATTTTTTTGGAGGTTTTATCATCACTCCCTTCTGGCCTGCAGAGTTTGTACTGAAAAATCTGCCAATAACCTTATTGGGGTTCCCTTGTAATTTATTTGTTTCTTTTCCCTAGCTGCTTTAAAGATTTTCTCTTTGTCTTTAATTTTGGTCAGTTTGAATAATATGTGTCTTGGGGTGTTCCTCCTTGGGTTTATTTTATATGGTACTCGTTGCACTTCCTGGATTTGAGTGAGTGATTCCTTTCCTATATTAGGGAAGTTTTCAGCTATTATCTATTCAAATATTTTCTCTGTCCCTTTCTCTCTCTATTCTCCTTCTGGCACCCCTATAATACAGATGTTGGTGTGTTTAATGTTGTCCCAGAGTTCTCTGAGATGCTCTTCATTGGTTTTCAATCTTTTTTTCTCTTCTCTGTTCTGCAACCATGATTTCCACTAGTCTGTCCTCCATCTTGCTTATTCGTTCCTCTGCCTCCTGTATTCTGCCTTTGTCTGCTTCTAATGAATTTTTTATTTCAGTTATTTTATTTTGCATCTCTTCTTAATTAAGTTTTATATCTTCTATTTCTTTGCTCAGTGTTTCCTGTAAATTATCCATCTTTGCCTCCAGTTAATTTCCAATGTCTTACATTATCTTCAGCATCAATAGTCTAAAGTCTTTTTCCTAGAGGCTGAGAATCTCTGGATCACTTAGCTGTTTTTCTGGGTCTTTTTCTTTCTCCCTTATCTGTGCTATAATTCTCTGTCCTTTCATTTTTATAAGTTTTTGGTGTGATGACCTTTTTATAGATAAAGAGTTGTAGTCTCTCTTACTTCTGATGTCTGCCCCCTTTGTGGCTGAAGTTGGTATAGGGGCTTACTATAGGCTTCCTGATGGGGGGACTTGTGCCTGCCCACTGATAGGTGGGGCTTATTCCTATCTTTGTGAGTTTAGAGGCAGTTGTTGTGTGCCTGGGGGGGTCTGTAGGCAGCCTATTTACTGATGGGTGGGGCTCTGACCCCTTCTGGATTGTTATTTGGCCTGGGGCTTCTCAGTGCTGATGGGTGGGGCCAGATTTTTCCAAAATGACCACCTCCGGAGAATCATATGCTGATGAATATTTCCAAGAGCTTTGCTTCCATTGCCCTTCCTGCACAACAAGCCACATTCACCCCTGTTTTCCCAGGAGGTCCTCCAAGAACTGACCCAGATTCCTATAGAGATTTTGCTTTGCCCTGGGACCCAGTGCACATGAAAGTCTGTGCACCTTTTGTGAATGGGGTCTCCTTTTCCCCCAGTCCTGTGGAGCCCCTGCACAGAAACTCCACTGGCCTTCAGTGCCAGATGCTTCCAGCAGCCCTTTCTCCCAAAGCCAGATCCCCAGGTGTGGGACTTGACATGGGGCTCAGAATTTTCACTCCTGTAGGTGAGTCTCTGTGATGCAGTTACTTTCCAGTCCACGGGGCTTCCCACCCAGCAGGTACAGGGTTGCTTATAACACATAATCACCCGTCATACCTCATGATGTGGCCTCCTCTTTGTCTTCTGGAGTAGGATATTTTTTGAAAGTTTCCAGTCCATTTTGTTGAAGATTTCTCAGCATTTGGTTGTAATTTTGTTGTTTTTATAGGAGAAGTTGAGCTCCAGTCCTTCTATTCTGCCATTTTAATCTACTAACAGAAACTTTAAAGACTGACTTAAGTTCAGTGTTCACAGATGTATGCGAAATAGATTTTAGGAGGCAATTTAACAGTATTCATCAATGTTCCTTATGAATTTATTATTTGATCCTGAAATTATGCTTCTAGAAATCTACCAAAATGTTGGGGAGATTGGGGTTAATAGAGACACAGTATTACCTTTGGAATGGATTAGCAATGAGATCCTGCTGTGTAACACTGGGAACTATGTCTAGTCACTTATGATGGAGCATGATAATGTGCAAAAATAGAATGTATACATGTATGTGTAACTGGGTCATCATGCTTTACAGTAGAAAAAAAATTATTTGGGAAATAACTATTAAAAATTATAAGTAAAATTAAAAAAAGAAATCTACCAAAATGCTTGGATATGTACACAAAGACATATATGTGAGAATGTCCACTATTGCAATGTTTGTCACATAGGAGAAAATGGTTAAATCATGTTTCATCCATACTATGGACTACTATACTGGCATTTTTAAAACAGAGATAAGAATGTAACTTTTTCTATTCTCTCTGCCTTGTTTGTAGCTTGAAACTTTTTTGTAATGAGTATGTAATCATATATTAATTTATAAATTAATTTTTTAAATCTTTAATATAAAAATGTATCTTGGCTGCAATCTAAAACTCTATTCTAGTAGTGCCTACTATCTGTCACACATGAGATAAATAAGATACTATCTTTTTTCCTTTTTCCCTCTTTCTTCAGAGATAAATAAGATACTATCTTTTTTTCCTTTTCCCTCTTTCTTCAAGAAACATAGAAGGGGACACAGACATATAAGCAGTTATGGGGGTCTACATGCTTACTTTCCTTCCAAACTGATTTCAGTTATATATTGACCTGTAAAAAGATGGAAGAGATATCATGGAATGAGAAGCTGGCCTGGGGAATCAAAACCTGGGTATACCAGGCAATTTCCAACAATATTAGAGTAGCTATCTAATTTCTTTTGATCCTTTTTTTTTTTTTTTTTTAGGGCCACACCTGCAGCCTATGGGAGTTGCAGCTACTGGCCTACACACAGCCACAGCAATGCTGGATCTGAGCCACATCTGTGACCACCACCACAGCTCACAGCAATGCCAGATCCTTAACCCACTGAGAGAGGCCAGGGATCCAATCTGCATCCTCATGAATACTAGTCTGGTTCATGACACAGGAACACAACAGGAATTCCTGCTATTTCTGAGACTCAGTTCCTTTATTTTCAATTATGAGTAAATATATCCTTTCTCTCACAATGATTTTTTTTCAGGGAATATACACAATATAATGTACATGAAAGCACTGCATGAACTACAGGGAACATATGGAAAAAAATAACTATTTTAAATATATTTCCTTACTGTGGTTTAGAGGGCTGTGTAAAAAAAAAAAAAAAAAAATCCTCAAGTTTTTCAGTCTTCCACTTCTACCATAACACATTTTTAGGAAGCCACCTCTGGGTCAAGGATGCAATAGAAGTGACATTTCTAAATATGGAGTAATATTTCTAAAATTATTAGATGTAAAATTGCTTGTGCTATTAGTCAGAACGTATTTAAAGTGTGTGTGCATCTCTAAAACAGAAGTCACCTCTATAAATGACCTAAATGATGATATAAAAAAGATGTTAACTGGAGTTCCTGTCCTGGTTCCAGGAAACCGACTGGTATACACGAGGATGCAGGTTTGATCTCTGGTCTCACTCAATGGGTTAAGGATCTGGCATTGCTGTGGTTGTGGTGTAGGCTGACAGCTATAGCCCTGATTGGACCCCTACCCTGGGAACTTCCATATGCCACTGGTGTGACCCTAAAAAGACAAAAAAAAAAAAAAAAAAAAAGATGTTAACCAAAATGTTAAACTGAGATCAAATCAAAATGAAATTATCTGAGATATCAAATATAAACTGTCAACTCAAGGAACCCAGAAACACCAAAAATGATGAAAAGGAGGCTGCAAAAACAGATGGAAAAAGGAAAGACAGCTGGTCAGTGTTTGATAGCTGGGAGAGATCATCCAATCTCCTGGTTACTGATTTACACAGCAATTAACACTTAGAGGAGGGGATAAAGCTTCCAGAAAGTCAGTCATGTGAGGCTACAAGAGAGACCTTCTCTCCTTGTGAGCCCCAAGGACCTGCTTGGATCTACCTGTTACACCATCATTCCAAAAGTCAGAACTACATGTGATCTGCCACCACCTCCTCCCTCCAATCTCCTTTGCCCTGTTCTAGGTAAAAAGACCACAAAGAACCCACTAAAGAAATCTTTTTTTCTGCCTCGTGTCCCTGGAACCTCGGTGCTCAAGTGGGGAAAATGGTCTATATTAAGAAAACTAAAAGTAAATATACATTTAAAATAAAATAAAATAAAAACTTGAGTGCTTTGAAATTCAAACCTCAATATTTTTCAAAACTGAGATGTGATGCATTTCCTTTGTCCTGCTTTGAGAAAGGTACATTCAAGGTTCAGAGGAAATTCAATGTGTGACCTCCCCTTCACAGTGCCTGCTGCCCCACCAGGACCCGAGACAGGTCTCCTTACCCTTTGCTCCTGGAAGTCAGGCAGCAAGCCTTCCCGGAGCCCCATGTCTTTGCTCTTCAAAACCTGGAGTCAATTCTGATTATTCTTCAGTTTAGAATAGAGCCCTGAGGCTTATGCAAATTAAGCACAAATCCCTCATGCACTACATGAATTTATTTTTCTATATAGTTTATACTGTTTCATTGTGCCTATTTATTTATTTCAGTCATCATATATTCTTGCCTCTTTTGTCATAGATTAATTGCCTATACAGGTATGGATTCATTTCTGAGCTCTCTCTTCTGTTCCATTGATATATATATCTGCCTTTACCTGTAGTGTTTTTCCTTTTGTAAATTTCATATGTCTAGTTGTTCCTTTTCATATTGTTTATTAAAGTATAGTTGATTTACAATGTTGTGCCAATTTCTACTTACAACAAAGTGACTCAATCATACAAATATGTACAGTCGTTATTTTATATTATTTTCCATATGGTCTATCCCAGGAGATAGAATATAGTTCCCTCTGCGATAGAGAAGGACTTTTTGTTTATCCATTCTAAATGTGATAGTTTCATTTCTTCCACATCTTTGCCTACACTTATTATTTGTTCTTTCTTTCTTCTTTTCTTTTTTTTTCCTTTAGGCTACACCTGCAGCATGTGGAAGTTCCCAGACCAGAGGTCAAATCCATACCACAGCAGCATCCCAGGCCACTGCAATGGCAATGCTGGATCCTTAACCCACTGCACTACAAGGGAACTCCTTCTTTGTTCTCTTTTTAATGACAGCCATTCTGACATGTGTGAGCCAGTATCTCACTGTGGTTTTGCTTTGCATTTCCCTGATAAATACTGATGCAAACTAAATGTAACAGTTTTCAACTACTAATCCCCAATTCCCAGTCTATCTTGCTCTCTCCTTCTTCCCTAGTGGCAACTACAAGTCTGTTCTCTATGTCTGTGAGTCTGTTTCTGCTTTGTAGACAGGTTCATTTGTGCCATATTTTTGGTTCCACATGTAAGTGATATTATATGGTATTTGTCTTCCTTTTTCTGACTTCCTTCACTTAGTATGATAATCTCTAGTTATATCTATGTTGCTGTAAATGGCACTATTTCTTTTTTTTTTTTTTTTACAGCTGAGCAATATTCCATTGTATATATGCAACTCATCTTCTTAATCCATTCATTCATCAAAATATATCTATTTTTGTTCTAGTATAGTACAATTTAGATTATTTCCATGTCTTGGCTATTGTGACTAGTGCTATGAACATAGGTATATGTAATTTTTGAATTATAGTTTTGTCAGGATATGTGCCCCAGAGTGAAATTGCGGTGTCATGTGGTCATTCTAGTTTTAGTTTTTGAGAAACCTTCATACTGTTTTCCACAGTGGTTGTACCAACTTACATTCTCACCAACAATGTACGAGGCTCCTTTTTCTCCATATCTTCTTCAACATTTGTTATTTATAGTCCTAAAAAAATTATTGCAGTTGATTTATAATATTCTGTCAATTTCTGATGCATAGCAAAGTGACCCAGTTATGCATATATACATGTACATTCTTTTTCTCATATTATCTTAACATCATGTAGATTTTTTAATGATACCCATTCTGATCTGTGTGATCTGTGCTTACCTTATTGTAGTTTTGATTTGTATTTCTGTAATAATTAGAGATTTCGGGGGCATCTTTTCATGTGCCTTTTGGTCACCTACATGTCTTCTTTTGAAGAACTGTCTATTTAGGTCTTCTCTCCATTTTTCAATTGTGTTGTTTTTTTGTTGTTGTTTTGAGTTATGTGAGCTATTGATATATTTTGGAAATTAACCTTTGTCAGTTGCATCATTTGCAAATATTTTATGCTATTCTGTATGTTGTATTTTCATTTTTTATGTTTTCCTTTACTATGCAAAACTTGTAAATTTGCTTAGGTCCCATTTGTTTATTTTTGTTTTAATTTCTATTGTCTTGAAGACTGAACTAATAAAACATTTGTGTGATTTATGTCAGAGAATACTTTGCCTATGTTTTCTTCTAAGATTTTTATGATGTCTCATGCCTCCTTTGTCAAAGATTAATTGACCATAGGTATCTATGGTCTATTCATTCTGTTCCCATTGATCCAGATGTCTGTTTTTGTGCCATTTCCTCACTGTTTTGATTTTACTTTTTTATATGGTGTGAAAAATTGTCCAGTTTGATTGTTGCAATTATCCAGTTTTCCTAGCACCATTTATTGAAGAGGCTGCCTTTTGTCCATTGTCTTGCCTCTTCTGTCATAGATTAATTTCCCATGTATGTGTTTCATTGATCTATACATCTATTTTTGTACCAGTATAGTACTCTTCTTATGACTTTAGCTTTGTACTATAGTTTGAAATCAGGAAGCATAATACCCCCAGTTTTGTCCTTCTTTCTCAATATTGTTTTGGCTATTTGCAATCATTTCTGTTTCCATATAAATTTTAAAATTGTTTTAGTTCTGTGAAAAATGGAAATAGTATTTGGATAGTGATTACATTGAATTTGTAGATTTCCTTGGATGACATGGTCATTTAAACAATATTCTTCCAATCCATGAGCAAAGCTACCTTTCTGTTTATTTGTATTATTTTCAATTTCTCTCAGCAATATTTTACAGAATTCTGAGTATAAGTCTTTTACTTCTTTGGTTAGATTTATTCCTAGGTATTTTATTCTTTTTGGTGCAATTGTAAACGGAATTTTTTTCTTAATTTCTCTTTCTCATAGTTTGTTATTTTTATAGAGAATGACAACAAATTCCTATATATTAATCTTGAATCCTGCAACTTCACTGTAGTCATTTATTCATTCTAAAATTTTTTGATAGTGTTTTTAGGATTTTTTCTATGTAATACCATGTATTTTGCAAACACTGACAATTTTATTTCTTCCTTTCCAGTATGGATGCATGTTTTCTTTTTCTTATATGTTTTCTGTGGCTAGGACCTCCAATACGATGTTGCATAAAAGAGGTATTAGTAGCATTCTTGTCTTGTTCCTGAAGAAATGCTTTCAAGCTTTTTTTTGTTGTTGTTTTTTGTTTTGTTTTGTTTTTGTTTTTTTTGTTTTTTGTTTTTTCAGGTCCACACCTGCAGCATATGGAGGTCCCCAGGCTAGGGGTCTAATCGGAGCTGTAGCTGCTGGTCTATGCCAGAGCCACAGCAATGCAGGATCTGAGCCGCGTCTGCAACCTACACCATAGCTCATGGCAATGCCAGATCCTTAACACACTGAGTGAGGCCAGGGATCAAACCTGCAACCTCATGGTTCCTAGTCAGATTCATTTCTGCTGTGCCACAATGGGAACTCCTTAAGTTTTTCATTGTTGTGTATGATGTGGGCTGTAGGTTTCTCATATATGCCCTTTCTTATGTTGAGTATCTTCCCCTCTTTATTTTGTTAATAGTTTATATGATATGCTTATGATATTATGATACTATATTTTTTAAAGATTATACTTTTTAATATGATATTATACTTTTTTAAAGATTTTTGTGCATCTACTGACACAAGCATGTGATTTTTATTCTTCAGTTTGTTAATGTGGAGTATCACATTGATTGACTTGCAGATATTGAAAAATCCTTGCATCCCTGGAATGAATCCAACTTGATCATGGTGTATGATACTTTTGATGTATTGTGGAATTCAATTTGCTAATATTTTGTTAAGGATTTTTGCACCTGTGTTCATCACTGGTAACCTATAATTTTCTTTTATTGTGGTGACATTGCCTGATTTTAGTATCAGAGCAATGTTTGCCTCGTATAATAAGTTTAGAATCATTCCTTCCTCCTAATTTTTGGAATAGTTTGTGAAGGATAGGTTTTAACTTATTAACTCTTGTGTACATGTTTTGTAGTATTCATCTTTGAAGGCTTTGGGTTTTTTTTATTATTAATTCAATTTCATTACCAGTAATCTGTATGTTATAAACCTTGGAAAATTGTACATTTCTAGGACTTATCCATTTCTTCTAGGTTTTTCATTTTGTTGGCATAAAATAGTATGTAGTAATCTCTTATAACACTTTGTATCTCTCTGTCATCATTTTAAATTTCTCTTTTATTTCTGATTTTATTTATTTGATCAATTTCTCTTTTTTTTCTTGAGAAGTCAAGTTAGGGTTTATCAATTTTGTTCATCTTTTCGAATAATAAGCTTAGTTTCATTGATCTTTTCTGGCTTTTGTATATATTTAATTTCTTTCTTTTTTGATCTTTTTATTTTCTTCTACTGACTTTGGGTTTCCTTGTTTTTCTTTTTCTAGTTCCTATAAGATTAATCTGTTCAAGATTTCTCTTGTCTCCTGAAGTAGACTTTTTCTGCTCTAAACTTCCCTCTTATAACTATTTTTGCTGTGTTCCATCAATTTAAAAAAAAAAAAAAAAACTTTTCTTGGAGTATAGTTGACCTAAAATGTTGTGTTAATTTCAGGTGTACTGCAAAGTGAATCAGTTATAGATTTACACATCACCATGTTTCCATTTTTTCCTCAAGTGATTTTTGATATCTTCTTTGATTTCTTCAGTTACACACTGGTTGGTTAGCATGCTGTTTAGCCTCTAATGTTTGTTTTGTGCAGTTTTTTTTTTTTTTCGTTATAGCTAATTTCTAGTCTCATACCATTGTGGTCAGAAGAGATGCTTGATATTATTCCAGCTTCTTAATTCTACTGAGTCATTTTTGTGGCCTAAGATATGTTATAGCCTAGAAAATGTTCCACATGCATTTGAAAAAAATGGTTGTTTGACTGCTTTGGGATGGAAGGTTTTATAGAGATATATAAATATAAATATATATATATATATACACATATATATATACACATTTCATATGATCTAATGTGCAATTTAAAGCCAGTGTCTCATTATTGATTTTCTGTCTGGATTATCTGTTCATTGATGTACATAGGTGCTAAAGTCCCCTACTATTCTTGTATTACTGTCAATATCTCCCTTTATATTTGTTAATAATTCTTCATGTATTTAGCTGATACCATTCTATATGTATACATATTTACAATTGTTATATTTTTGGTCATATTAGTCTGTTTATGATTATGTAATGTCCTTCTTTTTCTCTTGTTCATTCTTTATTTTAAAGTCTGTTTTGTCTAAGTATTGCTACCCCAGCTTTCCTTTCCATTTGCATTTAAAAATGTTCTCCATTTGCTCACTTTCTGTGTGTGTGTTTTTAGATCTTAAGTGTGTTCCTTGTAGGCTATATATATATATATAAGTCCTTGTTTTTGTATCTGTTTTGTCACTTTTTGCCTTGTATATGTAGCATATATAAAACTATCTACATATGATTATTTTAAGTTGATGATCTCTTAAGTTTGAATGCATCCTACCAATCCTGCATTTTTACATACACATGTTTAATATTGTTGATATCATATATATATATTTAGTGCTCAATTAATTTTATTACATTTGTAGTTGTACAATGAGCATCACAACCCAATTTTATAGCACTTCCAACCCAAACCCTCAGCACATCCCCCAAACCCCAAATTGTCTCATTTAGAAACCATAAATTTTTCAAAGTCTGTGAGTCAGTATCTGGTCTACAGAGAAGTTCATTCTGTCCTTTTTTTAGATTCCACATATAAGTGATAGCATATGAAGTTGATGTCTCACTGTCTGACTAATTTCACTTAGCATGATAATTTCTAGGTCCATCCATGTTGCTAAAAATGCTGTTCTCTTTCTTTTTAATGGCTGAGTAATATTCCATTGTGTGTATGTACCACATCTTCATCCACTTCCACTTCTCTGTTGATGGACATTTAGGTTGTTTCCATGTCTTGGCTATTGTATATAGTGCTGCAATAAACATTGGATTATATGTACTTTTCTGAGTAATGGTTTTCTCTGAATAGATGCCCAGGAGTGGGATTGCTGGATTTAATGGTAATTCTATTTTTAGTTTTCTGAGGAATCTCCATACGGTTTTCCACAATGGTTTCATGAAATTACATTCCCACCAACTGTGTAATAGTGTTATCTTTTCTCCACACCCTCTTCAGCATTTATTGTTTGTAGACATTTTGATGATGGCCTTTCTGGCCGGTGTAAGGTGATGCCTCATAGCGGTTTTGATTTGCATTTCTCTAACAATCTTTGCATGTGTTTTCTGGTCATCTGTATGTCTTCTTTGGAGAATTGTCTGTTTAGATCTTCTGCCCATTTTTTGCTGGGGTTGTACCTTTTTCTGGTTTTGAGCTGCAGAAGGTATTTATAAATTTTGGAGATTAATCCCATGTCAGTTGATTCATTTGCAAATATTTTCTTCCATTTTGTGGGTTATCTTTTCATTTTGTATAGATTTTCGTTTTCTGTGCAGAAATTTTAAGTTTAATTAAGTCCCATTTGTTTATTTTTGTTTTTATTTTCATTACTCTAGGAGGTGGATTTGAGAAGATATTGCTGTGGTTTATTTTGGAAAGTGTTTGGCCTATGTTTCCATCTAACAGTTTTACAGCATCTTGTATCATAATTAGTATGCTTGATATTATCTTGGAAGTCTTTTAAAATATCCTAATTTTAAAAATTATTTTTTATTTCCCTTCAGCTTGGCTGATTTCCACTACTCTGGTCTCTAGTTTGCTGATCCATTCTACACTATCACCTAAGCTACTGAAAATTCCTTCTAGTGTATATTTTATTTCAGTTATTCTATTCAACTCTGGTTCTTCTTTATATTTCTTAAAATATTATTCTGACTTTTTATTAAACTTCATACTGTATTCATCCATTCTTCTCCCAAATTTTTTGAGCATCTTTATGATCATTTTCTTGAACTCTTTATTTAGTAGATTTTTATTGTTGTTCTTTGGTTTTTGGGTTTTTTTGTTTGTTTTTTTTAACTTTGTATTAAAGGAAGATGTATGTGTATATTATCTATATATTAAAATATACATATTTTATACATCAGAGATATTAAAGATTTATATATGATGACATGTATCTCTAAGGATATATACACATCTTTTATGTATATTATATCATATATATGAATATATTTTCAAGGTATCGTTGACCTTCAAACACAAAGCTCTGCACATTTTCACCAGCTGAACTCACTTTTATTGTCAGCATCCACACCAAGAAAAAGAACATTCTGGCTCCTCAGAAGACTCTTCACTTTCCTCCTAGTCACTGGCTCTCCCCTTGCCTGGTTTCTAATACCATAAATTAGTCAAGAAGGGGTCATAGGAGTGTCGCTTTTTAACTGAATTTTAATACACTATAAAATGCACAGAACTTAGGCATTTGGCTCAATGGATTTTGACAATTGCATACACTCAAACACCACCACCCAAGACAAGAAGTGGCCCAGCTCTGCCCAGTAGCAATATAATGAGAGCTTCACACATCATTTTCAATTTTATAGTAATCACATTAGGAAAAGTAAAAAGAAACAGGTGACATTCAAACCATATTCTTAGCCCAGTGTATTTAAGACATTATCAGTTCAAGACATCATGAAGATTAATATTATAATAAGAAATTATTACATTGCTTATCTCCACTCAGTTCTTCTTCTGGGGTTTTGTCTTGTTCCCTCATTTGGACATATTCTTCTGTCTCCCTGTTTTGCCTAATTCTCTATGTTAAGTTCCATGTGTTTGGGAGATTACGTATGTTCCTAATCTTGGAGAAGTAGCCTTAGGTAAATGTCCTATGTTACTCAGCAGCACTGGTCACCAAAGCTATATGGTCTAGGGTCACACTCTATTTGGGTTATGTAGCTCCTTTTTTTGTGGTGGCACTGAATACTCTGGGAATACTGGTAGGTGGGTCTGTGCCCTTGCTCATGTTGCTGCCATGTCCTGCCTTGTGTAGGTAGTGGTTTCTGGTCTGCTCTTTGGTGGGGCTGAATTCTGAGTTGGCTGTCTGCATGGTCCCAGGATTTGTGCCAGTCAACTGATGGCCAGGTAAACCCCTAGCACTAGTGGGCTAGAAGAAGGACTCCAAAATGGTGCTTGCCAGCACAAATGTCCACATGAGAGGAGCTCCACAAAATGACTATTGATAACATCTATGTCCCTAGAAGGATTCCTAGTTGCCTTCTGCCTTACCAACTTCAGAAAGTTGGTATGACCCAGGATTTTTTCAGATTATTGCCTCTCTACTGGGGCCTGGAGAATGTAAGATTTCTGCATGTCCTTTAAGAGCAGAATCTTTGTTTCCCATAGCCCTCCAGCTTTCCAGTATACAAGTCCCACTTGTCTTCAAAGTCATATATTCTGAGCCTTGTCTTTATGATTAGGGAGCCTGCTGGAATGGAACCCTTGTTCCTTGCAAAGAAGCCCTACAATTGTGATCATTCTCCTGCTGTGGTTTGCTTACCCAGAGGTGTGGTTCTTGACAATACTGTGTCTCAATGCCTCTGCCACATCTTGCTGTAGTTCCTTCTTTATATTTTTAGTTGTGGAAAATCTTTTCTGCTAGTCTTCAGGTTGTTTTTACGGATAGTTGTTCTATAAATTGTATTTTTGGTGTGCTTGTGGGAGAAAGCGAGCTTAGGGTCTTCCTACTCCACTGTCTCAGCTAAACCTCCCCCTGACTCTATCTTTAAATGTGGCCTTCTTATAAGCCACCATGTACTAGCACCAAAAGCCAGTTTTGAAGCATAAGTTTGGCTGTAGAAGTATCTAAAAAGAATAGATAGTCAGGATGGATTTCAGACTATAACGTTAAAGCAACTTTAAGTGCTATAAACTTAGCAATTAATAGAGACAATTCATGGCCGCCAGAAGGTTTTGAATACCAGTATGGAAACTCCATCCTGTTGACTCTTCAAGTAGAACAATCCACCTAAAATGGATAATCCCAGAGTTCTCAGGGGATGAGATTTTTTCAAGAGTCATCTGCCTCTGCTTAACCCATATCTGAGTTCCCTTTGTCAAGGAAGCCAAACCATTCCTGAATTAGAGATGCAGTTGAAATGGCAATTGAGCTGGGAACTGTAAACAAATGAGAGTAAATGCAGCCTCCAAGGTACATGACTGGTTTCAACCTTTTCTTAGGAATGGATTTTCAAGGTGGGAGTAAGGGAATTATGAGGGAACTGATGCTATGAATTGATGAAGGAATGAGTATGGCATACATGATATAAATCTCACCTGATCAAATCATTGGACTCAATTTTCAAATATTTTATTGAGGATGGTTTTGCCTAAGTTCATGAGAGACGTTATTTTCTTTTCTTTTCATATACTTTTATTTTTGTGCTGTCTTTGTCTGACTTTGCTACTAGGTTAACACTGATCCCATAAAGTAAGTTATTCTCTCTTCATATATTTTCTGGAAGAGATTATAAAATTCATGTTAACTCTTCATTGACAATTTGATAGAATTCTCCACTAAAACCATATGGACTCAGGGATTTCCTTTGATGTAGTTGTTCAACTACAAATTCAATTTTCTTTATAGTTTGAGTGCTATTCAAAGTATCGATTTCATATTAGTGAGTAAAATCATTTTGTGGTTTTTTTTTAAGGATTTGGTAGATTTGATCTAAGTTATCAAATACATTTGTGAAGAAGGTTGTAGCAAATCCTTGTCCTTTTAATGTATTCATGATCTGCAGTTGTGTTCTCTGTTTTATTCCTCATATTGGCAATTTATATATTCTCTCTTTTGTTCTTTGTCAGTCTATAGGAATTTTATTCATCTTTTCAAAAAAAACAAATTATTTTGAAATTTTTTTGTTTCCAATTTCATTGATTTTTGTTCTCATCATTAATATTTCCTTCTTCTTGCTTTAAATTTATTTATTTTGCTTTCCTTTTTCTGGGTTCTTGAAGTGGGTGCTTAAATTGTTAATTTGAGATTGAGATTTTTTTCCTCTTCACTTATTTAAATATTTAAGGATAACATTTTTCTTCTCAACACTGCTTTAGCTGTGTCCCACAGTTTTGATAAGTTGTGTTTTCATTTTAATTCAGTTCAATATACTTTTTAAGTCCCTGAGACTTCTTATTTGACACATTATTTGGAAATTTGTTGTTTAGCTCTCAAGTGTTTGGAGATTTTCCTGTTATCTTTCTGTTATTGATTTCTAGTTTTATTTGTGTTCAGAGTACACAAATAAATATGAATAACTTTAATTCTTTTAAAGTTGTTGAGATGTGTTGTACAGTCCAGGATATGGTTTACCTTGGTGTAGGTGGGCATTTGAAAAGAAGGTTTATCTGTTCTTGTTAGGAGGAGTGCTCTCTGAATCTTAAGCAGATCTTGTTTGTTGATGATACTATGCTGTGTTTCCATGTCCTTGCTGATTTCCTATCTAGTTTTTCTACCAATTTTTCATAGCTTACTGAAATAAAACTACTGTGATTGTGGATTTGTCTATTTTTTCAGTTTTTGTTTTACATGTTTTGTGACTGATATTTGATTCAAACACATTTAGAGCTGCTATGTTGTCTTAGTGTATCACCTACTTTATCAAATACTATTAAAATTATTCTTACTTTATTTTGATTAATGTTTGTAAAGTATAGTTTTTTTTTTCATTATTTTACACTTAATTTTCCTACATCCTACATCTGAAATGGGTTTCTTATAGACAGTATAGTCACGTGATATTTTTTTAATGCACTCTGCCAGTGTGTGTCTTTCAATTGATGTATTAATGTCATTTACATTCAATGCATAATACCTCCTTGTCTGAGAGGGGTAAAGGTGTTCATTATGGGTTCTTTTGTTTGTTTTTTTTGTTTGTTTGTTTGTTTTTATCTTTTTAGGGCTACACACATGGCATATGAAAGTTCCCAGGCTAATGGTCAAATTGGAGCTGCAGCTGCTGGTTTACACCATAGCCGCAGCAATGCCAGATTCAAGCCACATCTGCAACCTACATTGCAGCTCACAGCAATGTCGGATCCTTAACCCACTGAATAAGACCAGGTGTTGAATGTGCATCCTCATGGATACTAGCCATGTTCTTAACCCACTGAATCACAATGGGAATTCCCATTATGGGTTCTTTTGCTCTCTCTGCTGACACCACAGGCTGGAAGTGGAGGTGGCGTCATTACTGCTGGAGTGCAGTAAATGTTTTGACCCTTTACTAGGCCTCCCCTGACAACAACTCAATCTTGTGTCCCACCAAATTATATATGTTGAAGCCCTGACCTCAATATGATGACATTTGAAGATTGGGCCTATGGTAGGTAATTAATTCAATTCGATGGCAGGGGGCCTGATCTGTTGGGATTAGTGCCCTTATCTGAAAAGACACCAGATAACTTATTTTATCTCTCCCTCTCTCCACCATTTGAGGATGTAACAAGAAGAAAATCCTCTGCAAGCCAGGAAGAGAGGATTTCACCAGAACCTGACCAGGCTGGAATGCTGACCTCAGACTTCCATACTTCAGATCCGTGAAAAATAAATTTATTCTATTTAAGTACTCATCCTATTATATTTTGTTATAGTGTCCTAAGCAGACTGAAGCTATGGGGGAGGGGTTCTTCATTGTCATCCTTGTCCTTTAGCTAGAAAGAGTGGGTTTTTTATGACCTACACCCCTAGGCATTTCTGGGTTTTCAGCTTATCCAGAATGCAGTCTGAGATGTATAAATAAAACATTTAAAAATAAAAGGAAACAAAGGGAGCATATCATTCCATTATTCTTTGGATCCCAAGTTCCATTGTTGTCTGCTTCCTCCTCTCCATCTTTAAGAGTCTGTTTATATTTCTTGTATATATTATGTCTAGGATTTTTAATCATATCTAATGGGAGGAATAAAGTATATCTACTTCATCTACCCTAATATGAAAGTCTTCTTATGGCTAACTTTCAAAGAAAATAAAGTAATCTTACCTGTTATTAATGATGGTATCCAATTTAAATTCCAGGAAATAATCCTGCTGCCCCACTGTATCTGAAATGCTAGACTCCATTTGACAATTATATTTTCTAAATGAATATTAATAATTAGCATACAAGAGATAAGTACAAATACTACCCCAAAGAGTATCACACTAGATTCTTGCCATATGAGGAATTGTTGAAAGAACTAGACCTGACTGTACCATATAGTACAGTGGGTTTGTTCTTTATAAATCCTGAGGGACAAATAAGATTAATAGAGGCTAGATGAATGAGGCTGTTCAGCCACAATAAAATGGCTTGTTAATAATAATAACAATAACAATAATGATAGCTAGCCCTAAGTATTTTATGCAGCCAGAGTTCCAAATGTTTTATATGTGTCCTTCCACTTGGTTCCTACTCTGAGAGGTGGAAACTGTACAGTCTCCATCCTTGGAGAGGAAGGACAAAAGAGTAAAGTAGTTAAGTCACTTATCCAAACTCATACAACTACCATGTAGCTAAGTCATGATTCAAACCTAAGTCTGTCTGGTCCAAGAGCTGAGGTCATTAACCTCGTGCTCTACTGACTCCCAAACAGAGCTTCTGAGCAATCAAACAGGGTACAGTCAGACTCTGTAAAAACTCTTCTATTGCAGAAATGTCTTTCTTCATGAGCTATGGCCTGACATTTTATGGAAAAAGGATCTTATTTTCCTTGTTTGTAAGACTAGGCTGGACTACCTACATGTACCTCTTTGCATCTCAGCCATTTAATGGCTTGAAATTAAGTGAGTCTGCAGACAAATCTGAGATGTGCTGACCTTTCATCCTTGTATGTTCCAGATGGTTTAGCTGAGGACTGAATTTCTCAAGCTTTGTATGACATGTACAGGAAAGCTCCTCTCTATCAAGAAATTGGGGTAAATGGCTGAATTTTTGTTTTCCCTTTTATATCTTTCTTTTCCCTTTTATATCTTTCTCCTCCAGTCTCTTTGAAGACTATATTAATATACATGCATTTTACACTGAATGTTTCTCATCTTGTCCTGAAGGGAGGATTTTCCAAATGGGAAAGGAGTTTTAATCATGAAAATTTTGTTCAGTTCTTGCTTTAATCACAATTATTTTTAATCTGGTTGTTATGTCCATAGAAGCTACGAAAAGCAAATGTAATACTTTATGCTTAGGGTCTGGAAATTTCTATGTACTTTATTTAGTGCTAATACTAAAATGTGGGTAGTATTTAATTTAAAATAGTAATTTCTTCTATTGTGTATGTATGTGTGTCGATTAAGAGAGCTAACTTTTCTGTCAAACGAAGCTGAATTTGAACTTCTTTTCTTCAACTATTAATTGTAGGATTGTGACTTCTCTCTCTCTTTAAAAATGGAAATGCTTGTAAAACCCCTATCATAGGTCTACTGTGAATAAGTGGGGTGATTTTTGTGTGTGTGAGGTGATTTTAATACACATACCACATTGTCTAATACACATAGGAGGCATTACATTAATAGCACTGTTCCCTTTCCTGTTTCTATTATCAATATGATAAGAAAACATTTATTTCCAATGCTTTATAATCTCATACACCTGATCAGTTAAAAAAATTAAATTAAATTAAAATATTTTCAGAATACAAAAAAAAATATTTTTAGAAAAGGTATTGGGCAGTTATCTAAGATCAGCTGAATGAAGGCCCGATTCTCAAGTTTTCCAGAAAAATATTGTTCAATAGGACGTTCTGTCAAATCCTGTAGCTACTAACCCCATATGTCTGTTGAACACTTGAAATGTCACTAGTGTAATTGAGGAACAGAATTTTTTTAATTCTGTTTAATTAATTTTAATTTAAATAACCACATGTGGTTAGTAACTATCTGATTGGACAGCACAACTCTGAGAGGCTGGTTGCATTGCATGTTTAAAATGTTACTGAATTCAGTGTTCCCTGGAGATATGATAGGCTTTTTAGCAGTTGTGGAAGTTAGGGCTCCTGTTCTATAATTTTTATCTCCACACTCCAACTTCATACTTTTTCACAGCTTATTGCCACCCCTCCACAGCATTATTTAAGCAAGTGAAATCAAGTTAATTAAATATCAAATAAATTATTAAATTATTCAAAGAGATAGCTTAAGAGTTTGTATAAAGGCTTTCTTTTGAAACTCATTTATTTTATTGAAAATATGGGAGAAGGAGGAGGATGGGCATCCATGGGTGCCTTTTCCTCAAAAGGCCCAGAGGGCAATGGAGCAGGTAAAGGTACCAAATTTATATAAGAGCACATGCTGAGGGCAATGGCCAGTGAGATTAGATAGGCTTAGGCTGTAGGCCTGTTAATAAGACAAGATGCAAACACAATCATTGCTTGTGTTTACAAAGTTTATTAGGGTATTTTGAGTCCTTTTAAGGAAAAGACCTGAAAAATTCAACATCCCAGCTGATTCTTTAATATATGAATTAGCCATGTTAAAAAATGAGGTACAAAGAAATTCATGACAGAGTCAATAAATCCAGACTTCCTAATTCCTTTTCTACCTTGACTCCCTAGTCTGATTCAACCTTACATATGGCAAGGCATTAGAACTTCTTTGAGTAATTCTCTTAATGGCTGGTTGCAAACATCACTAAGTGACCTGGTTGTGTCCAGCCTTCTTATGACTATAGAACAGAGATTTTTCTGATAAAGACAGCAGATTGATGAAGAGCTCTCAAAAGTAACATTGACTTCCTTCTTGTATACCTGTGATACAAGTCTTGGCAATAGTGCTCTCTAAAAATAAGTCCCAGGTCACAGAGAACATGGTGACAGTTCACTAAGAGGAATATAACATGATAGCATACAATCTTGAGTTAGCAAATCCTCCTCACCAATGTAGATAAGTGCCTAACAAGTACTTATTGCCATAGGGATTTCATAGAACATTAAGGGAGGAAATTAGCTAATTGTTTTGAATTGTGCCTATTCTAGGCTTAGAATCAAATCATTCATGATACAGATGAAAATGTTCAGACATGGAGAAATGTCATTACCTTCACTAAAACAGGGAGGTAACATTAGTTTATAGATTGTGCACTTCTCAAGGTCTAAGGGTTTTCAGAGGAGCATTTCAGTAGGGCTTATTCTAAAAGTCAGTGGAGAGTACAGGTCATTCTCTGAAAGAGTTAAAAAGACCTGCTGGACAGGAAACACTTCCTGCTAATGAAGAGAGAAGGCACAAATCACAGTCTTTAGTCCTGCTGAATCAGATGGCCCAACCAGTGCCACCTAGAGGAGAATGTGGTTCTCCATTGTCCAGTGAGAAATCTGACTGACCACTACCAACATTTAGTGATCAGGAATACAGAACCACAGTGCATGGGTCAGTGACTTAGTCATTGGTATCACTTCATAGCAGAAGCTGAAGTGAGCCAAATTTTGTTGCTAATTCTCTTTCTGTCCCCATCCTATTAAATTGAAACTCATTTTTATATATGAAGAAGACAGCCTGATCCATAACACATATTAAAATACTCACTGTATCCCAGAAGGGAGGGGCAGTTTGTATAGCCATAGCCTCACTGCATTAGTTTTTTCTTCTTAGGCTAAAAGAGTGTATTTTTAAATAGGGAGATAAGGAGCTGAAAATGATTTTTCTTGAGGAAAAAAAAGAAAAACAATCTCATGACATTGTCCAATTATCCTCACTGAATTAGCCATATACACTGCATTTAACTGACTTAACCAGTCCAGACAGGAAGTCCCCAGAGAGTGGCTGGCTGACTTCCTGAAATGTTTCCAGTGGGTGGGCCTCTAATCTGACAGGATTCCAGAACACATCTGGGACGCTCTGGGAGACAGCAACAATTCTTCTAAAAAACCATCTCTAAACACTAAGATAAAAATAGCTTTCTCTTTCTGTGAAATGTCACTTCACATTTTACTACAGTCTAAGATTCAAAGGCCTGTGTTATAGTCAGTGCTAAAATCAGCCATCCTTAGTCATTTTGACATCTTTTGTAGTTGCTGGATTAATATGCAAATAGGCTAGTCTTTAGACTGTATTAAAGGACATTTAAATGTACTTAGACAAGCTAGAGTTAACTACATGGGAAAGGATGCAAAGAAAATGAGGAGGGAGATTGGAATGAGATGGGACTTCCATCCTGTCACAGGAAATAGACAATAGTGTCTAAGAATATTGGTAGAAATATTGAAAGTAAGTTTTAAGTGTTTCATACATGGAAAATCAAAAGTAGGACATTTCATTCATCACTACTGGCCTGATTCTTTCATTCCTTTCTTGTCACATTGACTTTGTATTTTGTTCCCTTTTTGTCAGGTTATTTCCTTCTTGACTAAAATAGAGAGAAGGAAGCTGACTGGATGTAGTTCCTGCCAGAAATTTCTCTGTGGAAGAGATCTCACAGGTTGTGGATTTATCAGCAATCCCAAGTCCAGTCAGACACACAATACATGTAGGAAATATTTGTCTGAGTTATAAGGATGTGGAGTGGGGTTGGGGTTGGGGTTGGGGGGCGGAATCAAGCAATCAATCAATGAGGATATTTTCTCTTTGTTCTCTATGAAGGATAATTTAAATGTAATTTTTTTAAACAATTTATTTTTCATAAAATTTTTAGGTTCACAGCAAAAATAAGGAAAAAATACAGTGATTTTCTGTATATTCCCTTTTCCCACACATGCAGAGCCTCCCCCATTATCAACATACCCCACCAGAGTGGTATTTGTTGTAATTAATGACATCACTGTATTAAAACTTCACTATCATCAAAGTCTTCACAATCATCAAAGTCCAATAGGCTTCACTCTTGATGTTATATATTCAACAGGTTTTGACAAATTTATAATGATATGTATCCATTATTACTTTCACAGAGTATCACTGCCCTAAAGGTCTTTTGTGCTCCACTTATTCATCCCTTCATCCCCTCATTTTCTGGCAACCACTGATGTTTCTATTCTCTATCATTTTGCCATTTCCACAATGTCATATAGTCAGAATCATGAAAAATGTAGCCTTTTCAGGTTGTTTTTTTTTTTTTTTTTTTTTTTACTCAGTAAAATGTATGTAAGTGTCTTGCATGTCTTTTCATGGGGTGATAGCTCATTTCTTATTAGTGATGAATAATACTCCATCCTCCGGGCTATCCATTCAACCACTGAAAAACATCTTTGCTGCTTAAAAGTTTTGGTAATTACGAACAAAGCTATATAAACATCTGTGTACAGATTTATGTTTATGCATAGACATACATTTGTAATTCTTCTGGGTAAATGCTGGGAGAGCAATTGCTGGATCATATGATAAGAGTATGTTTGATTTTGTAAGAAATATCCAAACTGTCTTCTAATATATTCATACCATTTTGCATTCCTAGCAGCAATGAATTAGTTTCTTCTGTTCCATGTCTCCACTGGCATTTTATGTTGTCAGTTGCTTTGGCTATTCTAACAGTTGTGTATTATTATCCCATAGTTTTACTTGCATTTCTCTGATGACATATGATGTGAAACATCTTTTTCATATGTTTATTTGGCAGTCTATCTTCTCTGGTGAGATCTCTATTGAGGTTTTGGCTCATTTTTTAATTAGGTTGTTCATTTTCTTGTTTTTAAATTTGAGAGTTCTTTTACATTTTGAATAACAGTCTTTTAACAAATACGTCTTTCACAAATATATTCTCCCAATGTGTAGCTTGTCTTTTTATTCTTTTGACAATGTCTTTGGCAGAGTAAAAATTTTAAATTTCAGTGAATTTTAGCTTATCAATTATATCTGTCATGGATAGTGCTTTTGGTGCTGTGTCTAAAAAGTCATTGCCAGAGTTCCCCTGTTGGTTCAGCAGGTTGGGAATCCAGCATAATTACTGCTATGGTGCAGATTCAATTACTGGCCCAGGAAATTCCATAGGCTGTGGCAAAAAAAAAAGTCTTTGCCACATAAAAGGAAAATAGATATTCTCCTATGTTATATTCTAGGAATTCTGCAGTTTTTTGTTTCACATTTATGTTGATAATCCATTTTGACTAATTTTTGTGAAGAAAGTAAAATATGTGTCTACATTCTTTTTTTTGTATGTGGATGCCCAGCTTTCCAAGTACCACTAATTGAAGAGACTGTCTTTTCTTTATTGTATTGCCTTTGAGTCTTTGTGAAATTTCTATTGACTATATTTATGTGGGCTTATTTCTGGGATCTCTATTTTGGCCCATTGATTTATCTGTCTTTTTTTTTTTTGCCAATACAATAATCTATTGGTTACCATACCTTTATGATAAGAGTTGAAGTGGAGTAGTGTCAATCCTTCAATTTTGTTCTTCTATTCCAATATTCTCTTAGCTATTCTGGTCTTTTGCCTCATCATATAAACTTTTTTTTTTTTCTTTTTAGGGCCACACAAGTGGCATATGAAAGTTCCCAGGCTAGGGGTCAAAATTGGCTGCAGCTTCCAGCCTTCACCACAGCCATAGCAATGCAGATCCTTAACCTACTGAGTAAGGCCAGACATCAAACCTGCATCCTCATGGATACTAGTTGGGTTCATAACCAACAAAGCCACAATGGGAGCTCCCCCATATAAATTTTAGAATCAGTTTGTTGAAATCTGCAAAGTAGCTTTCTGGCATTTTTATGCATTGAATCCATAAATCAAGCTCGTTATAGAAAATAATGATCATATACTATGATTTTCATAATTTTACAAAATTATGTCCATTTTACAACATCATTCGACTTAATTTGGCCAGTGGCATGTCAGTGGAATTGTTTTTAATGCCACTTTTGGGCAGAAGCTTGAAGCACCAATTTATGGTTTCCAAATTATCTTTCCTGTGTTTTAGCTATTAGTAAAAACAAATAAACAAACATTGTGTATTTAGTCCTCCAAGATCTGGCTCTTTGAAATCTATATACAATTTCTAATAGAAAAGTCTCGCTTTTTACTAATGAAAGTTTTGATTTCTAAACTATTGTTTCTATTGTCAGCTCTATGAGGTCAAAACTAGCCAGTAATTCTTTATTCCCAACTTATTTGGCATTTCCCCAAAGGCAGTGCTTACAAAAGCTGTCTCTAAGAGAGGGGGAAGGAACTAAAGAAGTTTGAGTAGTAACACCTATTAATATCTGTAAATATTATCCTGATATAAGTGATAAGCTATACATCTTGGGCAAAAAAACAGCACAGGCTTATCACACTGCCCACACATAGCCTGTTATTACCTATTCACAATTGCCCTCTACTCCCAAATCTGCCATGGCTCTCTAATACTTTCACTCTTAGTGGCCATCTGGTATTTCATTAACACCATATTTCCATGTTACATGCACTCAGGGAGGAAAAAAAGAAACCTATTAATAATTTTCTCTATAATTCTAGCTTTCTCTAATAACGTCAAATTCATAAATGCCACAAAATATCAGGCAAAGAGTAGATCTTTACATTTTGTTGGAGGGTTGGCTTAGAAGCTGGGAAAGATAGCCATTTTAACTAATACAACAGTCCTTTTCTTCCAGGAGGGATAAATCTGATGGATGGGCTTAGTTATTTCCATCTAATATTACTATCTTCCTATTATTTTAGAGAAGAAGGGAAAGTCATGAAATAATTTAAATGCAGGCACTTAAACTCAGATACCATGTTCTGTTTATTAGGGTGCCATAAAATGGGCATAATTTTGTAAAATTATTTGTCATACTATCTTATTATATTGTTTTCTCAGATAAAGATTTAAAGTCCTCTATACCAAAAGTTATTGTTCTCTCTTGAGATGTACATACATGTGTTGTTCCTCAATATTTGCTAATAGGAAATTGGGAAACACCATAAAAAAGCAGAAGGTATTTCCAATCCTCATGTTCTCTCCTTTTCAAGCTGGAGGAAAGACTTCAAAAGGGCTAGAAGGGCTTGGCCCTGCTTAACCTTACAGTGGATTTCTAGCATTCTGCTTGTGGGGTGATCTGGAACTAAGTGGTTCCAACTTAGAAAATCATGGAAGCTATAAATGGTCTTATGGTTGGGTGGGCAGAGATCAGTAGAGGATGTAGACACAACAGCTCTGGAGAGGAATTAAAAAGACTTTCCTTTCTTTGACTTTAGAGAATTGAGTTCTAGTTTTGAGAAGAACCTTGTTTGAAAGTGAACTCCTCAATGTGGCTGGTACCTACAACTAGATAAGGAGAAAGGACCCGCTGGAGATTCCACTGAGGAGGTCCATACTAATCTACTTTGGGAAGAGTTCCATAATTTTCCATATTTTAGTTCCTCTGTGTTTGCTTTAACTTTGTGTGAAGTCTCATAAGCTCTAGAAGCTGCCTTCAGCCATTAATGTGTGGAATTATAGGCAAGGTTTGGCCTAAACCTTAAGTTAAAAACTGCAGAGAGAATAGCACCTGTCTAAAAATATGGATTCCTAGGAGCAGAAATGACTGCAGAAGAACAGTACAGCAGTCTGAAGCCAGTAGCTAGCTTCAGTAGGCAACCTCAACCTGGAGGGATCCTGGAACTAAACCCATCAAAACATTTGAGAAGATGGTAAAAGTCTGAGCTTTGGCAGGCTTACAACATGGGGGTTTGTGTCATAATGATTAGAATATGAGAAGAAGACATGTTCTTAGTCACAGGCTGCTGAAGTCTGAGACATCTTAGTTCTAGCAACAATAACCCTTCCCCATATTGAGGGTTAAATTCCACCTAAGATACTAAAATACTTCCAAACTGACTGTGAGAAAGTGACTGTTCTTGGCTACTCCAGCCCCAACTCACTACCTCCTGGATGTTTCCACAATCCAGAAACTAAAGGATCAACATGACTGCTGGGGGTCCCTAGAACCTGTTCCATTGCCACAAAATGCTGATTATTGGATTATTGGGTATTTACTTTGGCTACACAGTAGCTGAGCTTTACTGTAAGAGACAGAAGAATTTTTTTTTTTTTTAATGGCCGCACCTGAAGCTTATGGAAGCTGTGACAGCTGCAGCAACGCTGAATCCCTTAAGCAGTGATGGTGATCATATCTTCACCTCTGCAGTGACTTGAGCCAATGCAGGTGGATTCTTAACCCACTGCTTCACAGCAGGAACTCCCAGAAGAAACTATTTTTAAATGGTATTTATTCTTTTTTTTTTTTTCCATCTTTTTATTTAGGGCTGCATCCACAGAATATGGAAGTTCCTAGGCTAGGGGTCTAATCGGAGCTGTAGCTGCCCGCCTACACCACAGCCACAGCAACACTAGATCTGAGCTGCATCTGTGACCCACACCACAGTTCACAGCAATGCTGGATCCTTAACCCGCTGAGCAAGGCCAGGGATCAAACTGGTGCCTCTTGAATACTAGTTGGCTCTGTTACCACTGAGCCACAATGGGAACTCCTAAATACTATTTATTCTTAAATAATTTATTTGAGTGAGAAATAAAGACCAACCCATGTAGGTTAAATAAAGAATACTACAGTAAATGTCTTATGAATACAGAGCCAAGGGGAACTGTCAAAATCTGGAGTTTTCAGGGAGGCTGAAAGTTGGGTAAAGGGAAAGCACAGTTTTCTTAAAAGAGTTCTGGCTTCTCTACTGTCCTGGGTTGAGTAAAATTTTACATTACCTCCACTTTCACATTTTTGCCACATGACAAAATGCAGCTGGTGCTGGGTTGTGCATTTCAAACTCCCTTGTTTTTTTGCCAACCACTCATTACCACGTTGATTTCTCTATGCGGTAGTAATTGGAGAACTTATAGGTCTGCAATATGAGGAGAAAGCAAATAAGCTATCTCTTGTCCTAAGTTATGGAGATGCCAAAATTATCAGGAGAAACTCTTTTATTACATTATTCCCAATAAAATTTGGAATCAACCATATGTAAATAATGATCCAATTAATTCATTTAAATGAACTCACTAATTTGAGTTGTGATCAGTTGTTGGGAGCAGCATCTTGGATATTAATTCTATACAAATCTGACTGTATATTTAAATCAGAATGAATGCAGTAAAAAAGAAAGCCAAAAAATACAGAATATATGAGAATAAAACTAAAGGATATTAAAAAAATCCAATTCTATACACTGCTTCAACATTTAACAGTTTCTAAATTCAGTGTTATCATCCCAATACTAAAAAAAAACATCATATTAGTGATACTACTTAATAGGAAACTGATGAAGAGAAGTTATATTGGAAGAAAGATGAACAAATTTTCCATTACATTGAGAGGACCAAAGCAAAATATTTGCTTAACTGGTTAACATGGTTGAAACTCTCATTGTTTTATTGCCCTGTAAATAAAAGCTGTTTTCTCAAAAGTCAGATACTTAGGTAGAGGAGCATGTGATAGTCAAGTACATGAGAGAAGAACATTAAGAAACTGTTCGCTCCACCTGCTAATGAAAGGAAAATGTCCTCTAGAAAGATTTTTGAAGCATGCTCTAGGGATAATGGGAATATCTATTTTACTGAAAAATTGGGCAGAAATTATTTCTTTAATTGAATTTAAAAATGAATTCTAAGAAAGGAGAGGCTTTTGATAATATATGACTCACAAGAAAGAGGCTGGTCATTTTCTATCAACCCTTATGTTCTTCACAATGTATGAAGTTCAGCAGGGTCCTCATTACCCTACCATGAGCCCATGGCCATGGATGATGCAATGGAATATTAATCAGACCTTCCTCTCCTGATAGCATTAAGAAGATGCTAGCAATAAGAACCTCCTCTCTTTTAGTACTAAGTATTTTATGAAAATTTTTTCTTATGAATTTCTTATCTTTCCAAATGCCCTAATTTTCAGACTCTGTGAATACAAAAGTTTTGTGACTCAAATCTATCTTTTGCTTCCCTTTTTCTACTTCCACCATTCCTCCAATGGTTACTTTTAAGCTTATTTCTGGAATACAGACTTCTTAGCAGAGCCCCTGCCTTCCTTCAAGTTTCAGAGGTCTTCACTAAAAGAAAATGTTGACCCTATCTTGGCTGAAACCTCATTTTAACAGGAGTATTTCTTTGGACCCCCCCCCCCCCACACACACATATCCACAGACTCTGCCGTAAAACCCAGAGCTTCCTCATTTATTAGCACTTGTAAAGACTGATTCCCTGAACCGGACCATGAGAGAGGTGCCTGTGCTGTGTCCCTGCTTAACCACAGTCTCAGAAAAGTGCCTGGAACACAGTCAGAATGCATGTATGGGAAGTTCCCATCATGACATAGCAGAAACAAATCCAACTAGGAACCATGAGGTTGTGGGTTTGATCCCTGGCCTCGCTCAGTGGGTTAAGGATACAGCATTGACACGAGCTGTGGTGTAGGTCACAGACATGGCTCGGATCTGGCATTATTGTGACTGTGACGTAGGCCAGCTGCTACAGCTTGGATTAGACCCCTAGCCTGGGAACCTCCATGTGCCTCAGGAGCAGCCCTAAGAAAACAAAAAAAGACAAAAAAAAAAAAAAGAATACATGTATGTGTGCTTACTGTCAATAGAGTGTATCCTTCATTATACAGTTTTATATGTTACATACATGAGTTATGATACATCACATTATATACTATTTTTATATATTTTATAATTATATAATATACTTTATATCTTAATTTCAGCTATCATAGGAAATTTCTAATCAAATTTATACTCTGGAAATATGTATTTTTCTCTCTAGAAGATTTTTCTCTAGAAAATCTGAAAGCCACAAAACTAATACTTGCTTCCTAATAAAAATTTTTTTATTATCTAAGACCACAAATTTTTAAAAATAAGTATTTCACCATCACTCATTTCATAGTGTTCTAAGAATAAAAACTGTTTTAAGAAGAACCTAAATAAATTACTAGGTGATAATGTGCTAATAGAAAGGTCCTCAGTGATCAGTGGGTCCTCATCTGCAAAGTTGATATTCCAGAAGAAACTCCACCTTCCCACCCACACTGCCCTTGTTCCTAGCATCCCTAGTGTCCTTAGCACAGTGAGTGCTGGTTTTCGAGGCCAGTAAGATTTCCTGCCATTAAGACTGAATCACTGGTTTAAAAGCTTTATTGTTTCACATTTGCTGATATTCGATAGTTTCATTATGGAAATAGTATTTGTGAGCAGGGAGAGAGAATGAAAGGGCATAGAACACTTCGCATGTAGAAGAAAGAGTACTATGTGAAGAGGCCAAATTTCAGTAACACAACCTAAGTTTTGTAAGCCTTCATGAGGCCTAGGAGCTTTCCGTGGGATAAATTATGCCCAAGCTTGCTGTTTGCATTACAATCCTAAATTCTTTCATTTTTACCAAATAAGAACTGATGGAAATTTTCCAGTAGTTGGGAGGTTGTACTGTCCAGGAGTAAGGTCTGTGTGATGCTCTAATGAGAAGACAGAGCCTATTTGTTCAGTCGACCAGACTAGCATTTACTTTGCTGAGCCTTAATGATGATTAAGGAAATAGGTCTTGCCTCAGAAGCTGTGCCTCCTGATAGAAGAAATACTGGAGAGGCCAGCCGGCACTCATTGCTTCTGTCTGATGCTAAAGCATAGTTCCTTTTTTTTATTTCATTTTTTTCATTAAGAAGAAAAAAATACAAAAATAATGGTTGTAGACTGTTAATCACAGTTTGTAACTGTCATAATCCCAGTGAATTTGATCATTAACATAGTTAATGACCAGTATGTTTAGTGTCAACTGCTTTCAGCTCCATTTTGGGATGTACAATTATCAAGCTTATCATTAAATACTAGTAAGGACTAATTATTCCAGGATTAAAAGCTTAAATATAAATAAAAATGAGATTGAAACTCTTTAAATAAGTGGGTTAATGTGTCTTCTCTTCACTATGGTTGTACTATATATTATGTTCTTAGGAACAATGTTATTTCTGGAGGGGATACGGCTGTTCCAAGTGGGATTCAATTTATGTCTGCAGCAGATGTTTAATCTACCACATATTGGCTATTGTTTAGAAGTCCCTGTACTTCCTCTTAATAAAATCTCCTTAATTCACATACTCCTTGGGTCTTCAGGGGTTGTTTTGAGGTGTTCAGGTTTGTACTGTATTTTTTTTTTATTTTGCCCTCACCTTTCAATTTTAAAGCTCTATTCCTTACTTCACTAGCCTCAGGATCACACAGATATCTTTGTTCCATTATCAATATCATTATTGTCAACAAAAATCAATTCCACATAAGCTTGGTCCATAGCTATCTGAATAGAATGATCTTTGGATAGAATTTTACTATATCAAAGTGATTTTTAGGTCCAGTTGTATAAATGTGAATCCATATGTCTCCTCTGATCCACAAAGCATATCTGAGATGGAAGGAGTGAGACTTATATTGGCCCCATTTTTTTAAAACAAGAAAGCAAAGGCAAAGACAGGTCACATGAACTGCCTAAGGCCACACAGCAGGTTTCTGTCAGAGAAAGAGTTGAGAGTAAGTGGTTTAGTGGAAGGAGCCCCAGGCTGGGATCAAGGGACCTGATTCTTTTCCTGGCTCTGTCAAGCTGGAAACGTAAACTCTGAGGGTTCTGTCTTTCTGGATTGCAGCTTCCTCACAACTGAAATGAGATTTTAAACTTGATAATTTTCAAGTTTCTTCCAGTTCTGGCCTCTTAATTCACATATCTGTCTGGTATTACCTCAAAAAGCAATTTAATAATTTTTTTTAAAAAAATGATATAGTTTAGTTGTGTAAAAAAAAATGCATTAAGGTGGACTGAATAAATTGGGTGCAAGATTACTAGGACAAGAAAATATGATGTATATCTTAAATGACAGATTCTGTGGAACAGAGTATTTTAACAAAGGATGTGAAAACATGGTTGTTGAAACAGAACAAATCCTGCACATATAAGCAAGACAACTATATAGGTGATGAGGAAATATCAAAATTATATTTGATTATTTTAAATTCTGTGGGGCTTCAGAAAAAGGAGACATCGATAGTAGTTTCTTTGATAGCCTATAGCCCATGGCATTTTCTTTTTTTTTTTTTTTCAACTTTGGTTTTAGTGAAAATCTTTTTGGACCTCTCCCACTCTTCCTTCCTTCTCTGTTTTAATCTCAGCAGGGCAATCTAGAGCTTTGAGCCCTATAACTGGCTTCAAAGCCAAATTAGATCATTTAGGTAAAACCTCTATGCCCTTCCAATATTCCACATACCCAAATTCTGCCCACCAGACACACATGGGCACAAACAAACATACATTTTCTCTTCCCTTATTTTCTCAGGGAATTTTAAGATATAAGCAAGCAGGCAGGATACATATTTTAGTGAGAAATGAGAACAGCATGTCGGAAAGACAAGTTGAGAAAATTACTGACAAATGAGAGAAACTCAGTCATTTTTAAGTTGTTTGGTTTAATACTGATAAATTCTTTCCTATGTTGAGTTCATCTTGGTCACCACTATCAGCCATGATGCATTCCTAAAATGCATTACACTTTTAAAACTTTTTTTTTTTTAATTTGGGTATTATTGAATAAGTGCAAAGCCTTATGAGGCTGGTAGATTTAGGATTACATGTCCATTTATAGATAAACTTCTCAACAATAAGAAGAGTTGATGGTATATTAAAGCCACACAAATATGTTCTTTGCATCACTGATATGGAAGAAACCCAGCCAAAATGATAATTTACTGTACTTTCGACAAATAAAAACATATACTTTAAGTGGTAGCTTTAGCTGAATTCTAACAATTCTTGAATGAGTTTTCAGTGAGGCAATTCTGATTAAACTTAACCAAACCTCTAACTATTTTTAAACTGTTGTGCTAGAATAAAACTAAGGTATGACAATATTGTTGAATCTGAAATCAAAAGGAATTGAGAATCTATTTTAGCAGTAATCCACTTTATTGTTGTGATTATTATGACTTTTGTCTTAGAAACTAAAGGCAGTTCAAGTCATTCCTGCTAGGTGGGATTGTTTCTGAAAATCATGGGATAAAATGAGGGCAGTGAAAAGGCAAGAAGATAAATGACAAACTGGGAAAATATAGTTACAATTAATGTAGAAGATAAATAATTAATGTCCCTAATATAGTAATAGATTCTAAAGCCCAGCAATTCTATAGAAAAAAATGGGCTGGAGAAATGGACAGGCTGACACAGAAATAAAAATTCAGAAAGAGTTAAACATCTATTCTGAATTTCCTATACACACTGAACCACTGGGTTACCAAATTGATAAAAAGAGAAGGTTTTGTTTTCTAGAAATACCCTATAATAAATGAAAACAGAATTTTTTTTTTTTTTTTTTTTGGTCTTTTTAGGGCCGCACTGTGGCATATGGAGGTTCCCAGGCTAGGGGTCTAATTGGAGCTGTAGCCGCTGGCCTATGCCACAGCCACAGCAATGCAAGAACAAAGCCACGTCTGCGACCTACAGCACAGCTCACAGCAATGCCAGATCCTTAACCCATTGAGACCAGGGATTAAACCCACAACCTCATGGTTCCTAGTCAGATTTGTTTCCACTGAGCCACAATGGGAACTCCAGAATATTATTGTGAAACCCCTGCTAAATTAATGGATCAAGATAATAAACGTCAATGGCTGCTGACATCATAAAAAGAGAGAGCCAAATAGAAAATATTTCCTGATAGAAGAAAACATCACCATCTACTAGTTTATTTGCCAAAAAACAAAAGCAAAAAAAAAAAAAAAAAAAAAAACCCTAAGCTTGGATATTATCAAACGTCCCCCAGATCTATCCAACAATTCAAGAAAATACAGAGGAAGAGAAAGGTGTTAAGTGACATCATAGTGTTAGTGTCATAAGCAGCAAACTCTTGACTGTGGCAAATTCTACAAACAAATAACCAAATTTCTCCTGCAAATAATAGGCAAGAAAAATAAAAGAGATGGGAAATAACTTATAAATTAAAAAGGAACTCAAGAGATATAGGTATCAATAACAAGGCGTGGGCCTTATTTGGATCCTAATTCAAAGAAATAAACTGGGGAAAAATAGTATTTATGAAATCATTAAAAATTTGAATTCTGGCTATTGAATGATATTAAAGGAATTATTTTAAATTATCTATGATAATAATACAACTATGCTTTTAAAACTTATATCTTAGAAATACATCATAAAACATTTATAGATGAGATAATAAAATTTCTGGAGAAAGAAAATCAGGACACAGGTGAAACAAGATTGTCCATGAGTCAGTGCATTTTCAACAAATGGGATACATGCAGGAGGGTTCATTATACTATTTCTGTCTATTTTGGTATATGTTTTAAACTTCCATAATAACATATTTTTCTAAGTATGGGATATGAGAAAGTAGACTGTCTGGATTTTTTGTGGTTAATAAAATGTCCACTGATTCATGGTCAACCAATGATTTATGGTCATGTGGACATAATTCTAGGTTCTTATAAGACAGAATCTTCATAAGATAGAAATATCTGAGACTTTCATGCTTCTATATAAATCATACAGCCTTCCAACAAAAATTAGTATAAATAAACCTTTGTATATTCAGGTAATTCCCTAAATGTCACACTTAAAACATTCTAAAAGTACAGCTGCAACTTCGGGGTCTCCTGCAGCTAACACTGAACTTTGTTCAGAATTCCCAGAAGATTTCTCTCTCTCTCTCTCTCTCTCTTTTTTTTTTTTTTTTTTTTTTGTCTTTTGTCCTTTTAGTTCCACCCCATGGCATATGGAGGTCCCCAGGCTAAGGCTAAGGGTCTAATCGGAGCTGTTGCTGCCAGCCTACACCAGAGCCACAGCAATGCCAGATCCGAGCTGTGTCTATGACCTACACCACAGCTCACAGCAATGCGGGATCTTTAACCCACTGAGAGAGGCCAGGAATTGAACCTGCAACCTCATGGTTCCTAGTCGGATTTGTTTCTGCTGCACCACAACGGGAACTCCTCCCAGAAGATTTCTGACAAGAAGGCCTTATCAAAACTGAATTTGAAAAGGTGCTTGATTTTTTTTTTTACTGCAGTGGACCCACAACACCTAGTACATAATAAGTGCTTAATAAACATCTGTTGAATGAATAAAGGAGTGAGGAAAGAAAGAAAAATAAAAGAAAGAGATAAAGAAATAAAAGAAATAGAGGAAGGAAGGAAGGGAGGAAGAAACAGGTTATATGGTACAATGATTAAGAGTATGTATCTTTTCGAATTATAGTTTTGAAGATGCATGCACCCCAATTTTCACAGTAGCACTATTTACAATAGCTAAGACAAAGAAGCAACATAAATGTCCATCAACAGATGAATGGATAAAAAAGATATGGTATATATATATATATACATATTTATATATACATATATACACACACATATATATATGCAATTGAATATTACTCAGCCATAAAAAAGAATGAAATAATGTCATTCACAGCAACATGGATGAACCTAGAGATCATCATACTAAGTGAAGAAACCCAAAGACAAATAGCATATAGATATGGTTTATATGTGGAATCTAAAAAAGGAAACGATACAAAATAACATTGACAAAATAGAAACAGATTCACAGACAGAGAAAACAAATTTATGGTTACCAAAGGAGAAGGGGGGAGGGATAAATTGAGAGTTTGAGATTAACATAAACACACTACAATATATAAAGTAGATAACCAACAAGGACCTATTGTCTAGCACAGGGAACTATACTAAATATTTTGGAATAACCTATAAAAGAAAATAATGTGTATATATATGTGTGTGTGTGTGTATGCATATATGTGTTGTACACCTGAAACTCGCACCACATTGTAAATCAAATATGCTTCAATTTAAAAAAAAATGGATATATTTTATATTTAGGTGATGGGTATTGAATCTGAGCTGTTCTGTAAATAACACAATGTATTCTCCTAAGGCAATTCTGAGAACAGTATTACATGATGGAACATGCAGGATGATAGCACTGTCTGGCACATAGTGAACATCCAGTAAATAATAGTTAGTGATACGGATGTTTCAGAAATTATTCAATACAAGATATAGCTATAAATATACATATACCTAGGTATATGTTTATATATAAACAAATAGATGGGCAGATAGATGGACAATGTGGACAATATCATGAAGTGAAGCACAATAAGATTTAACTGGCATGTTGGCCAGAGAACTAGATTAGAACTTGACTCTTCCATGAATTACAAATTTGACATCAGGCAAAGCACTTAACCTCACTGTGCCTGACAAAGTTAAAAACACAAAGGGTTTATTTAAATGCCATGGCATTTATTTAAATGCCATGGCTAGTTCAGCAGTTCAGTCTTTTGACATGAAATATTTAGCATAGGGCAGATATAGATCACTAGAGCATGGAAAAATAGCTGCTATATATGTCTTTCCTAAGCAATAAAAACACACCGTTAGTGACAGCTGTAGAACTCAATTGTCCTAACTCGAGTTTATATTTTTCTGTGAGATGTTCCTCTCCTGTGAATCACTAGGCCAGCTGACTTACATCCCATGCATATTATCCCCTGTATTGCAATGACCCCAAGGACTGCAAAAAATATAAATTAATTGGCATCTGGAAGGCAAGGTGAGATGGACAGAAATATTTACTATAGAAGTCTGGGATAATCTAAGACCTCCCCTCGGAATAATCTAAGACCTCCCCTCAACCCTGATCTCTTTAGGTTCAATCTGTCCTTTGTACCATCCCATTTCTAAATGGTGCTGCTTTCAGTGTTTATATGCATATAAGCATCTGTGTGTGTGTGTGTGTTTCTTTTGTATATGATCATATCTTTAAAGTCAGAGACCTAATATCCATAGCAATCATTGCTGGAAGGGAATTTAGAGATACTCTAACAAAGCCCAGAGATAAAGCGACTTGCCTGAGGTTACACAACAAATTCACCTTGGTAGAGCTGTTGTAGAATGTGGGTCTTCTGAGAGTTCCTTTCATGGCTCAGTGGTTAACGAACCCAAATAGTATCTACGAGGACATGGGTTCTACCCCTGACCTCGCTCAGTAGGCCAAGGACCTGGCATTGCCCTGAACTGTGGTGTAGGTCACAGACATGGCTTGGATCTCGCATTGCTGTGGCTGTGGTTTAGGCTGGCAGCTACAGCTCCAATTCAGCCCCTAGCCTGGGAACCTCCCTATGCCTTGGGTGCAGCCCTAAAAAAAACAAACAAATAAAAACAAGAACGTGGGTCTTCTGAACACAACACTTTACAGTACACTGTTCTTTCCACTACTTAATGTTGCTCCAAAAAGTTGGTCTTGGCAATCCAAAGTTTAATAAGGACAAGAATGACATTTATTAGTTCCAAGATGTTTTCCTTATAGCCCCCAAGATCAAAGATCCAAAATCCTGTGACAGAGACTAGATCAACAGACACTGCTGGGATAAGCTAGATTTCTATAATTCTCATTCTTCAATATTTGCACATAAAATTACATGCTCCTCCAAGGAAAGCAACATCAGGTTGACAGTGACAGAGTAAAGGGACAAAGCAGGTGATTAAATAGTTAATCCCACTAGGGGACATAAGTAGAAAGAAAAGTATGTGAGATCCCTGTAAGTTAATGATCACTCAAGAAAGCAGGCTTTCTTGGTAGCAAAACTAAGTAGACTTGCTTAGCAACAATAGAGGCAAAAGACATGTCCCCAAACAAACAAACAAAAAAAAATAGTGGAATGAGACTTACTCCTTGCATTAAAGTCAGCAAGTTAATGATCTTTGAAAAGGGGCTTTTTCTATGTGTACTAAGAGCAGAAATATAGGGGAGGATGACATTATACTGAAACTTGAGATAATATACCCTATTACCCTATGTTACTGCCTTTTTGCTCATTTCCCAGGACCATGACAGTCCCAGTTGGGCCACGTAGGGTCAAAAACTCCCCTGCCTGAGGTGTAGGAGAAGTTAATGATGGAAGATTCAAAGAACAGGAAGAAAGTGGTCATCTCCCCCTCCTTACTTTTCCTTTAACTGGAAATGTGGTCCACTAATCTGTCTGAGTGGTGCTCCCTTGCCTGGCCAAGTGTATCTCTCACAAGCATCCTATACTATTAAATCTACTTTGCCTTTCGCTAAATTTGTTTTGTACTAAGACAAAAGAGCCTGAGCTTCAGTTAGTCCTGAGACCAGGTGTGCAGTTTCAATCAGAAGACCATGGATCTGAATGCCCTCCTAAGCCAGGGATTGTGGATTCAAGTCCCATTTGAAGTGTAGCTGGGTTAGAATCCCATTTGAGGTATACAGTTTCAAGGTGGGAAATGTTGGTTTTGCAGTATTAACTATAGTTTTACAAAATAATGACTGGTAATTAGGAGCTAGGTCTCGATTGGGGCCCAGACACCATGGTCACCTTTCTAACTGGTCCTTCCATTTAAATTAATTAGGTTGTAATAAATGGGAAACTGAATCAGTCCATCCTCTAGGAAATATATCCTATAATATCCTGGAAAAAATAAAACCTTTTATAAAGTCTTCAACATTAAATAAAGAATACAGATTAATATTCAAGTCTCACTTCTGAATCTGTGGAAGGAGTATTATCAGAAATCTGTGGAAGAATAAAGATTATTTTCTGGTCCTGGAAATGCCTAGAACTATGGGGATCCAAAAGTTGCAGACAGAGCTAGAAGCACACTGGCACAAAGGCACCACAGCAGACAGAGCTATGCTCCACTTACCCTCTCCCCAGTGTTTCTCTCTTAGTCCACAAATTAGCAATTTCTACACTTTCAGAAATACTATAAAGAGAATCCCACACAGAGACTCCTTGTCAAGTGATTGAGGAGAGATTTGTGTTGCAGTGAGGTTAGGAAGAAGAAACTGAGTAGAGCAGACCCCTAAGACCTCTCACAAGTCAATCTTCACACCAGGAAGGTGTTTGTTCTGCTCCTAAACCCCATGAAGTGAGCGCAACTGGACAATGGCTCAAGTCTACTTTCCAGCAGGGAGTTGGGAGGCCCTTCTCTTCCTTTCCTATTACCAGAGCACAGGAATGAGGCAGAGATACTATCGAGGAGTATTTACTGCATGCCCACACTCTCCTTTTCAGAGACCAAGTATGAGGGGTCAGAGAGTCATACTAGGATCTAAATGTGTGGAAAGCAGTTAAGATATGCAATTTCAACCATAAATCTGCACTGTATTCTTCAATCTAGCCTAACCAATAATACATATCTATCTGACTCTCATGTCTCATTCTCAGTTGGCTCATGAAACTGTGGAGGGGACAAGAGGTCATTATTTATTTATTCCCTTCCCTCTAAAAATCAAACAACAAATACTCTTCAATATACCTGGCATGGCCCACTGCTTCAGGGAAAACTGTCTTGTCACCTCTCTCATTGCACACCCGGTGAAGTTTACCAGAAAAGAAGTAGCCAGTACAGAATTCCTGGGTCCAGGGAAAGTCTCACCATTTGAGGTTGTCTGATCTTTGTCCCTAGAAAAGTCATTGATCAGTCTGTGCCCTAGTTTTCTCTTTTAAAAAATAGGATCAGGATCACAAGCAGATATAGAGTCCTTTCCACCTGGAACATTCCCTAAATCCACAAGCCAGAAAGGACAATAAGGGTAATGCACAGTGAGACAGAAAAGATAATACACAGTCAATAATGGAGGAGCCAAGGAAATATTCCTTGAGAGCTGGAGCTGAAGCTGGCATAGTCAAGGGGGACATGCAGAAAGCACAAGAAGGAATTTAAAACAAGAGACACAATTTGAGTAAATGTATGAAGACAAAAAATAGCCTTAAATTTGCATAAGATCTCCTGTTTACAAATATCAAAAATGCTCTAATTTGTCATTTTACACAGGATTGTTAGGAAATTCCTGGTCAGAGAAGTTAAATGGAATGATCTTATAGCTAGTAAAGTGCAGGGTCCAAATTCACCCTTACCAACTATCCCTCAACTCTGCATGTGCATGGGGGCGGGGGGGCATGTGAGCGTAGAGCTTGTATTTAGAGGGGTTTTGGGGAGTTAGACTAGTCGAATGGAGCAGAGGATTCATGTAAAACAACATGGGAAGATTGATTGCTTGTAGGTTAATCATCAAATAAGGATTTGGAAAGTCTTAGTATCAATCTAATTCTCTCCTTAAAATGACTGAAATAACCAGCCTACTAAATAGTCAATATGGTTATTTCATCCACCTTAATGACCCAATCCAATCAACTCTTAGGAGATCTTCAACACCAACTCCACAGGGAAAAACATACACAGACATGACAGCAGCTTTTGTTGAGCTCTCCTAACTTAATGATGGATTAAGTCACAGAGAGCTTCTTAGGGAAATGAGAGTAGAGCATTTATTGTTTATAAACAAAGTACCAAGTGTCAAATCTTAATGAGGCAAAGGGAGAACACTGTAATTATGAGTAAATGGACAAAGATAGGAATGAGCAAAATATGCATAAAGGATCAAAGGCACCTTTCTTTGACAAAGGAGTATTTCCATGTCACAGGAGTATACAGAGGTGATAGGAAGTTACAAGGCAGAGAAGATGAGCAAACTGAAGGGGGGCTGATCAAAAGCATGATGACTTGATCAGTGTAACTTAGCTCAAACCCTAGCAACACAGGAAAGTATCAGTAAATACTGGTTATGATGACAGCATTAATGATGGTGGTGATGACGATTTTGACAACAACATAGTATGATCTGTCGGCAAGTGGAAACAATAGTAACCAAGAAATGTCAATGTAAAAATGACAAAATAAAGGTCTGGGAAAGTTTCTGTTAACAAATATGAATCAGGGCTTGGATACACTCAGGCCTGCGAAGCAGCATTAATAGGGTAACGACAATAAATATGTGAAGGAAGAAGCAATTGAGGAGAAAGACTGTTATGAACTGAACTGTATGTCCCTGCAATTCATGTTGCAGTACTAACTCCCAGTGTAACTATGTTTGAAGAGAGGGTTTTTAAGTAAACAGAGTTGGCCCTCTGTATCCACACATGCTGAACAACCAGATTCAAAGGGCCAACTGTACTGCACCATTTTACATAAGGAATTTCAGCATTCTCGGGTTTTGGTATCCATGGGATTCGTGGAACCAATCCCCACTGGAATACAAAGAGAGAACTAACAATTAAGGCTAAATGAGGTTGTAGGTGTAGGGCCTTAATTCCATAGGACTGGTAGACTTATAAGAGGAAAAGTAAGAAAACCAGAAGTGTACACACAGAGAAAAGCGAAGTTTCTGCACACCGAGGAGAGAGGCCACAGGAGAAACCAACACTGCTGTCATCTTACCCTAGGATTTCAGGCTTCCAAAACTGTGAGAAAATAGATTCTATTATTTAAGTCACCCAGTCTTTAGTATTTTGTTATAAGAGCCCAAGCAGACTAATACAGAGATGAATGCCAAAGACACTTGCCTCATGAAAGAACACTAATTTGTGCAGTTTCTGTCAATGAGAGGCAAAATAGTCTGCTTGGAAAGGGTCTAAGATAAGGAGAATGCATTTCAAGATTTGGGCTCTTACAACAGAAGAAAAACATTACCTAGTATTACCATGATTATCCAGAGTTTTAAGAATTTTAAAGGTTGTAAATCCAGACCCCAGTGTTTCAACGTGGTAATACCAAAGATTGATATTTGGATACCTCAGAATGTGAGGCTGAATTTTTTTTTTTTCAATTGCCTTCTTTTTCTTAGAATGTGTGAATGAGACCCAGATATCAAAACATTTCTAAAATTCTTGACCTAAATATGTCCTTTTCACAGAAATGTGAAATGGATAGTTTAAGTTTGAAAACTCCAGGGGTGGGGGTCCTGCTTACATTCCTATTCTTTCTCATGATCTGCCCCAACTCTCTCTCCAGACACGAGGTCTCAGTGCATTCCCCCCCCCCCCGCCCCAAGTTGCACACCTTTCCCACAGTCCTATGATTCCATTAAATATAGCTATTGCATAGTCCATGTCTTTAGCTTCTCTTCCTATCAGCACCAAACCAACCAAATAGTTGGAACTACACATGAATTACTGTATTAACTAAGAAGGAAAGAGTATATGGCAGTAAACAGTTACAAAACTTCAATCATTTAATGCATCAAAAATTTTTGTTGCCTTTTTCTCATTCACAAGATGAATATCTAGCAAGTGAGGGTTCAAGCTAACAGAAGGGTCAATGTGACACATTCCTGGCTGTTAGAATCACATAGCTTAGGTTAAGAAAATGAAAGGTCAAGTGGATATATGTACACGTATAACTGAATCACTTTGCTGTACACCTGAAACTAACACAACATTGTAAATCAACTATACTCCAATACAGGATAAAAATTAAACTTAAAAGAGTAAAAAGAAAATGAAAGGTCTAGTGCCAGTATTTAAAAACTTAGGCCAGGAAATGATATAGAACATCTGTGTCCACAGCCCACTGCTAGAAGGAGTCGTCACCAGCTCCACCTAACTGCAAAAAAATGTGGGGAAAAATCATTCTCCCAAATATAACAGTGGGTTTCAAACTTCAGTGTGTATCACAATTGCTTGGAGGGCTTGTTAAAACACAAATTGCTGGGCCCACCAAAGAGGTTTCTGATTCTGATAATTTCCATTTCTAGTAAGTTCTCAGATGAAGATAATGCTGCTGGTCCTGGGACCTTCCTTTGAGAACACTGCTAGAGGGACAGTGCTCAAACCAGGCTGTACACTAAAATCACTCAGACGGCTTTACGAAAATATGCATGCTTAGGTCCCATCCCCAGAAATTCTGATTTAATTGAGTGAGAGTGGAGGCCTGGCATCAAAAATTCCCCTGTACAGCCAGGGTTGTATTTCAGAAGAACATAATTTAAATATGGTTGGAGGATATTCTTTAAAGGGCTCATACTACAGATGAAAAACAAACAGAAAAAGCTCAATACCATAGAGTGGAATAGTGGCACCTCCAGACCTAAAAATCAAATGCCCTGGATCCCAGGTATTACCATTTCCCTTAATGGGACAGCTCACAGAACAAGCAGTATTTTAAGACCAATTTACCCCCCAAATTTCTCCCACTCTGCTTAAAACAGATCTGTCTCTCTCTCTCTCTCCAGGCAGACTCTGGCTCTCAGGGCGTAGCCGCCCTGTCAGGCAAAGTGGGCCCACCTCCCGTCCTCTTGTGCTGCTGAGGCTGCCACCGGGGAGGTTGCCCAAGCAGGCTCCCTCCTCCTCACGGCTGCTTACTGAACATCCTCGCCCCGCGCAGCCCTGCTCTGGCTGCCTGACCCAACCCCTCGCAGACTCTACCTCCGCCCCAGGGCTGGGGCGGGGGGGCGGTGGGGAGGGAGGCGGCAAAGTGGCTGATAGTGAAGGAGGAGCCCACTTCTAAAGAAATGGAAAAGAAATGAACAAGCTGCTGTCAGGTGCCCTTGGGTCCCGCATTGACTGAATCCAGGCCGTCAGAAGGCAGAGCAAGAGGAATCGCATTTTAAAAAGCAACTGAGAGAGATTAAACCGAGCTACCCAACCATCTCACATTCAGAGTTTCCGGCCTTATCCCCAACACAAACACAGTGTTCATTTGCCAATTATGGAATTTTACTGAATTCATCAACTCGAAGTATAAATAAATAAGGGCTGATCTGCCTTGCCTTTACAGATTTTGAGCTGATTTAACAGCCATCTGATAAACACACCCTGCATCTCTAATGGCCTCTGGCCCACGTCTCGGTGTAAAACTGAGAAACATCGCCATCTGCTGGCCTTGGAGCCCACGTGCGTGGAAATTTCCACCCGTTGCCTTCAAAAAAGCAGCGCTGTAGGAAGGCAGCATTAGGTCTGGAAATTCTACAAAATGGTTGAAATTCTCTGTAAATCATTCAGTTCCTTTCATCGAACTATATGAAATTTTGGTTCACTTTCTGCTGTGTAATGTATGTGTATGAACGGGTTGAGGAGGGGAGGCCTTTTGCATGTACCTTTATATATAGTCTTTTTTTGGTTGCCTCTATCTTTCCTTAATACGTTCCATGTTGGGAGTTCTATAGGTTCATTCAACCAATATCAATTGAGTTTTGTTCATGTGCTGAGAATTCATACTGAAATCATCAAATCAGAGAGGCTGAGGAGAGGGAAATAGAAGAAAATTTCAGCCTCTGAGTCTGCATTGACAAGAAATCTGAGCTGAGGTTCTGTTGTTTCAATTTCTGTGAACCACGTTGGAAAAGCTTCTCAGCCCAACCAGATGATTTATCCCTAAGACTGTCAAACTAATACCCTCTGTGTCTTCTTCTGCACTATATCCTTCTTGGAAAATAGGAGAGGGCGATTTTTATGACCTAAAAGAGGGTTATCTCAGCCCATGATCTGTGTGCTTGATTCCTCCTCCTCCCCTTCTTCTTCCGTCTTCAGGTACCTCCCCAAGTCCATCTCTACATACAGTGCTGACATCTCTGACAGCCAAAGCGAATTGGATAGTATGGTTTCTCTTGCTTTAATTCTATACTAGTGGAATTTATTTAAAATGTACAGTAGATGTATAGGGGATGAAGTGAGGGAGAAAGTGCCAAGACAGAGTGCAAGGTAGAGAAGTGGAAGCTGTTTTTGCCTTTGGTGCCAAGCCTTAGGGGAATGATGGTTTTCAAGACGACAATAATTGTATTATCTTTTATCTTGTGTTGCACCTGTGCATTTGGCCTCCCTAACTGGAGTAGCCCCCTTGCCTCACCGAATTTTTTAAAGGAAAAGTGCACATGTGGGAACCCAAGGTAATCAATCCTGACTTACAGATCCCTGGGGACATCTCAGACAGCTCTCTTCTTTCTGTCACTCCCTTTATTCCCTCCCTGTACCTCTCTACTCAAATAGGTCAATGAGGAACCCCTGTTCCTTATGACTGAGAGTCAAGAAGTGAGGAATGAAAGTGAATAAGCAGGAGTAATGATGATCTCCTGCCAGTGATGAGCTGGCGTGGAGGCAGTCCTGCCTGCTTTGCCACTCAGAACGACTCATCATAACAACAAGAGAGTTCACTTGGATTATAGAGGCCTACACTGTCATCTGCAGATGAGATTAAAGCAGACTACTGCTTACCCAGAACACTGGTGCTGTGGGAGTAACAATATTTAAATTCCTAGATGGTAAGAGCAAGAAGAAAACATAAAGATGATCACACAGATGATAAACCCAAGGTCCCCAGAAGGATAAAGGAAATTTTCCTAAGATCACACAGTGCATGAATGGTAGAATTGAGTCTCCAGAACTTTAGACAAGATTTCTCACTATAATCTGCTTCATCACAAAATAGGGTGGTGCCCCTGGCCATGAGAAAATTTTTGACATTGTGCTAATTAATCTTAAATAGTGCCAAGCCTCTAATCCCAGAACCTCCTTTATCAGAGTATCTCCTTACATCAGAGGAAAGCAATTAATATAAGTAATCCATGCTAAAGTGTTAGAGATTCAGGTCACATAAGTATGAGGGTGGCAACTCTCATAATGAGTATCCAAGAAGGGAGTGTAGGAACTAGGCTTTGCTCTGTCATAAGGGTTTGTGTTGTTCAGTACATTGGATTCTGAAAGCGAAACGCTAGAGATGGAATCTTAAATGTGATTTTGAAGATCTAGGCAAATTATTCAACCTCTAATAGTATCATAGCAAGGAGAAAATATGTTAAGTCAAATAAGTTGTTTTGAACAGTGTGTGTTACATGATAATGTCATAAATGTTAGCTTTTGTTTTTATGGGTATTTGTTTTATGGGTTATTCAGTACTCTTTTCTCATCGTTACAAATTCATTACGTGCCAATATTCTCTCTACTCTTTCCAGAAAGTCCTTAAATCTTTTACAACGAAGTTCTAAAGTAAAAGGAAAACCGCCAGACTAGGTATGTTTTACAACTAAACCCAACAGCGGATCCCTCTGCGAAACTTTTGTTATTTTTTTTCAAATGTTTGTGTTTGTTTTCAGCAATAACTAGAAACATAAATCAATAGCCTCCTTGATGGGTCTCAAGAAATGACCCTTAAATTAGAACCACACTTACACAGAAAAGGCATTTAAAGTCGAATTGCTTGAAAGTTAGTGAATAAATAGTGCATTCAATATAGTAGAAAAGCCTAATAGTGAGTCCTAGTAGTGGAATCACAGTGAACTCTCTATAAGACACGACTTGACCTCTCTGGGCCTTAGTTTCCTCTTCTGTAGTGAAGCATTGGATATCTATGGTCCTATGAGGCCTCTCTAATCATACCGCTCTCAGAAGTATTTTTACTTACATAGAAGTATTATGATGCAAAGCTTACACCACAGGGATGAAATATTTGTGGTAAACATTCAGTTGTCAGTAAAGTAGATGGTCAGAGGCCAGGGATTATTACTTCAGTTTCCACCACATTTTTGCTACTATGTGGTCACTCTCTTGGCTGCCTATTAATATGAGTACAAGAATTATTTCTCCTCACATACTTTTATGTCAGAATGGATAGTCACTGATAGTTTTTTGTTTTGTTTTGTTTTGCTTTGTTTCTTTTTAGGGCCATACCCAAGGTATATGGAAGTTTCCAGGCTAGGGGTCAAAATGGAGTTGCAGCTGCTTGTCTACCCCATAGCCACAGCAATGCAGGATCCAAGCCACATTTGTGATCTACAGCAGCTCACTGCAATACCAGATCCTTAACCTACTGAGTGTGTCAGGGATCAAACCCTCATCCTCATGGATACTCGTCGGGTTCATTACTCCTGAGCCACGATGGGAACTCTGATAATCACTGATAGATAGTTGACAATAAAATAAATTTACCCAATAATTAATCATTCATTAAATTAATTGTTAATGTAACACAGGTATGTATTTAAGTTTTAAAAAATAAAAAGAACTCAGGAAACACAAATCCTACCTGTTTACCAAAAACAGGCTGCTCCCTAGTGGATCTTCCCAGCTGCTTGGGGTTTGACTAATGTAGTGCTTCCCTTTCTCAAACAGTTTCTGAGACCTGACCACCAGACTTCTCCACACTCATAACATAACTCAGTGTCTCAGTAGTTATCAATTTATTCTCTTCCTCAGTAGAGCTTCTTGAAACTTCTCTCCTTAATCTTCTGGTGAAATCTAGGTACTTAACATTCCCTAAAGGTAAAACTTAACAAGAATTGTAGTATCATAGACTTAATTTCCCTGGACCTTATTTATACATTTGAGATATAGAATATATAGAATATTTTTCTAAATTCAACACATGCGAAACTCGCAGCTCAATTTTTTTTTTTTTCTTTTTAGGGCTGCTCCCACAGCATGCAGAAGATCACTTGTTAGGGGTCAAATCAGAGCTGCAGCTGCCTATCACAGCCACAGTCACAACAACTAAGGATCTGAGCTGCATCTGCAACCTACACCACAGCTCCTGGCAACACCGGATCCCCAACCCATTGAGCAATGAATGCCAGGGATTGAACCTGTATCTTCATGAATACTGGTCAGATTTGTTCCCAATGCACCACAAAAGGAACTCCCTGAGATATAGAATATATAGAATGTATTTCTATATTCAACAAGCTCACCACTTAATTATTGCTTTTGATGCACAATGTAGACCTGGTTTGATATTTGTTTGACATCACAACCGGATAATAATTTTAAAATGGCAGTTGATTTCATGATATGATTCTAAACCACTAGAATTTTCTTTGGCTAAATCATGAGGAAATTGAGTCAGAGGTATTCTTAAGACCTGGTGTTTTAAGAACTATTCTTCTGTAGGTCAAACTGATCTACCTGAGTCGTCCTATATGACAGCTCAGTTTGACAAACTAACCTGATTATTGTGGCTCTGCCACACTTGACTGGGGGTGAAAGTTATTATCAGCCTGTTTGATCAAATATATCAGTTCAGATGATCTGCATAAAGTTCAACCAATATAAAGCCTTCACTCCTCAAAAGTCTGCTCACATATCTTGTCATTGCTGTGAATTTTAATCAAATCCAATTCTACAATATGCTATCTGAGTCATTCAAATTCTGCTCTCACTGAATGATGAGGGGTATTTGTATGAGAGTTGGTTTATATCCCTTTTATTTTGAAGCATTTCTTCTCTGCCCTTTCAAAGAAGTCAACATGCCTCTGCCCACCTTTCAGTCCCAGGGAACACAAGGCTTTCAGACTTTTATGAGCTCCAGATGGAGCTGTAGGAGCTGTCCACTGCAACATCAGTGTGATTTGTGCAGCATTAGTAACTCTTTTGTTCCATGAATTTCAATTCCCTTCAAAATAGAAGAGTGTCGAACTCACCATTTCATGTGGAGAATGAACAAAAGTACATGTGGATGTGAGCTTATGTGCTGTGGGTATTGATACTAACTTCAAGATCTCACTCCTCACTGGTGCTCGGCCCCACAGAGCTTGGGACATTGATTTGGGGATGCTGGGTATTGTGGTTCAGAGTGAAAAACACTGAGTTATAATGCAGTTCTTAATAGCGAGACTGTGTGTTGCTGCCATGCTAAGAAATCTCCTTTAATCAGAAAGAATGAAAATATTGCAGATATGATATTAAGGTCTCAAGTATGAATAAGTATTGTAGCAACAAAGGGTCTTTCAACTTCAAGCATATGTTATTTTAAAAAATAATAAAAAAAAGCAATATCTAGCCTGGGTCAATATTTTTAAAGGAATTTTATTTTCTTATTGCTGCCTCTAAAACTAATGATAGCAGGACAGAATGGAACTTCATTGTAAAAAATTGTTGCCTTGATGCAAAGCATGCTCTATAAGAACTTTGCAACAGAACTCAGTCTCCTCAGGTTAATGCCAAAGGAAAACTGAAAAGAATCAAATGATTTACAGGAAACAGAATTTGAAGTAAGCCAAACACTGTTTTTATGGAAAGAAATTGATGTTAAGGAAAAATTTTAAATGGTAATTAGTTTTGGCCATGCTGATCAAAAGATTTTTTTCTTTTTTTTTTTCTTTTGGTATTTTTAAGGCCACACCTGTGGCATATGGAAGTTCCCAGGGTAGGAGTCAAATTGGTATTGCAGCTGCCAGCCTACACCATAGCCATAGCAATGCTAGATCCTTAACCCACTGAGTGAGGCCAAGGATTGAACCTGCATCCTCATGGATACCCGTCAAGGGTTGTTACCACTGAGCCACAACAGGAACTCCCTTATCAAACTGGAATTGTAACTGCAGGCTTTCTCAGGTCCTTTAATATACCAACGTGAGAATAATTTTCTGAACTTTTCGGACCAGAGACCTATAGATCAAGATGGTGATTTGTGATCATTTCAGTTGTGGCACAGCAGTTAAGGAACCCAACTAGTATCCATAAGGATGTGGGTTCTATCCATGGCATCGCTCAGTGTGTTTAGGATCCAGAGTTGCTGTGAGCTCTGGTGTAGGTCCCAGACATGGCTGGGATCACAGGTTGCTGTGGCTGTGGCTTAGGCTGGCAGCTTCAGCTCTGAGTTCACCCCTAGAATGGGAACTTCCATATGCTGTGGGTGTGGCCCCAAAAAGACCAAAAAAAACGGTGGTTTTATACCAAGATAGCAACAAAAGGAAAAAAGGATACGAACATACCTGTCAATAACTTGCATTTTTAGCATGTTTTAAAACTCATCTGGCTCCGCCTTTCCTATAACTCTAATCATTTGGTGTAGAATTTGCCAAACATGAGGACAAATCGTCCCAAGGTGCCTGAGACTTCAGACTTTCTGTTCTAAAACTAGGACAGTCCCAGGAACACCAGAATGGGTCAGTCACCCTTATTATGCCAGAAATAGAGATCTATATTCAAATTCCACTTTGTCACATATTTTTGTGATTCTAAGCAAAAGATAACTTGATAACTTGTAACACTTATCTATAAAATTGGAATAAAAATATTTGCTGCCTAGTATTTTTTTTTAAGGGCTTACTAGGAAACTCTCTGAGGTTTGACATGTAAAGAATTAGAACAACATGAATTCTTCCTTTTTTCTTCACCTTCCTTTCCAACACTGCTATGACATAAAAGAGACAGGGTTCTTATTTCCTTCATAAGAAACCTTGGACACTGATGCTTTAGTTTGTGTAACATACTTTGGGATGTTAAAAGTCTTATGGTCTGGTAAATTTTATATACTCGTTTTTTAAATAGCATCAGTTGGTTAAATATAATTATTATAAACTGAATGATATTTCCCTAGAGACTCTTACACAATTCATTTTCTTCATTAGAAAATTATCAACATAGTCAAAAATGATGAGCTCTAGGAAAAATAATTAAGCTTATATAAAAATTTTAGAAACTCTTTTCTTAAAGCTTCTTGGCAAGGACCTAGAACCAACTAAAGCCATAGAAAAGAAAAAAGTATTATGAAATACATTATAACTTAAAATTATTCACTTGTCTTAATTTCAAATTCAACTGAAGTCTACACTCTGGAAAAGAGTTGTCTATGATAAGGCCATCTTTAATTTCCTGTAAAATCTTTTGAACATATGCCCTCTGTAGCTTCCCTGAATAAAATCACAAAATCTTCAATGTCGTTGTAGCAATAGGAACTCTGATTCATTGACAGTGGAAATGAAAAATGGTACAGCTACTTTGGGAGGCAAGGTATTTGTCACAAAACTAAACATACTCTTAATATATGATCTAGAAATTGCACTCCTTAGTATTTACCCAAAGGAACTGAAACTATATGCCAATTCAAAAGCAACCACACTGGAGTTCCCATCGGGGTGCAGCAGAAATGAATCCAACTAGGAACCATGAGGTTGTGGGCTCAATCCCTGGCCTTGCTCAGTGGGTTAAGGATTCGGTGTTACTGTGAGCTGTGGTGGAGGTCGCAGACGTGGCTCGGATCTGGCATTGCTGTGGCTCTGGCATAGGCCGGCAGCAACAGCTCTGATTTGACCCTTAGCCTGGGAAGCTCCATATGCAGCAGATGTGGCCCTAAAAGGACAAAAACAAAAACAAAAAAACAAACAAACAAAAGAAAAACACCACACAAATGTTCATGCAGCTTTATTCATAATTGTCAAAATGTGGGAGCAACCAAGATGTTCTTAAATAAATGAAGGATTGAATAATTTGGGGTACATGAAGGCAATGGATATTATCAGCACTGAGAAGAAATGACCTACCAAGCCAAGGAAGAACACGGAAGAATTTTAAATGCTCATTACTAAGTGGAAAAAAAAAGGCTAGTCAGAAATGTCTACAGGGAGTTCCCATTGTGGCACAGCAGAAACGAATCTGACTAGTATCCATGAGGATGTGGGTTCCATCCCTGGCCTTGCTCAATGGGTGGCGTATCTGGCATTGCTGTGAGCTGTGGTGTAGGTCACAGACATGGCTTGGATCCCATGTTTCTGTGGCTGAGGCATAGTCCGGCAACTGTAGGTTTGATTCTTTCCTAACTCCAATTCTATCCTAGCCTGGGAACTTCCACGTGCTGTGGGTGTGGCCCAAAAAAGAAAAAAAAAGAAAGAAAGAAAGACAGGAAGGAAGGAAGGGAGAAAGAGGGAGAGAGAGAAAGAAAGAAAGAAAGAAAGAAAGAAAGAAAGAAAGAAAGAAAGAAAGAAAGAAAGAAAGAAAGAAAGAAAGAAAGAAAGAAAGAAGGAAAGGAAGGAAGGAAGGAAGGAAGGAAGGAAGGAAGGAAGGAAGGAAGGGAGGGCAGGCTACATACTGTATGATTCCAACTCTATGACACTCTGGAAAAGGAAAAACTGCAGTGGTGGTTGCTCAGTGTTGGGGATGGGAGGAGGGATGAATAAGTGGACCTCAGAGGATTTTTAGAGCAGTGAAAATACTTTGTATGAAACTATAATGAGGAAAGCAAGTTATTATACATGTGCCCAAATCCACAGAACATACAACACCAAAAGCGAATGGTAATGTAAACTATGGACTTTGGGTAATTATATGTCAATGTGGGTTCATCGGTTCTAACAAATGTTCAGTCTAATGAGTGAAGTTGATATTGGAGGAAGCTACCCACGTATAAGAACAGGAGCCTATGGGAAATCCCTGTACTTCCCACCAGATTTTGCCGTGAACCTAAACCTGCTTTACAAAAATAAAGTCTTAATTAGAACACTAAAAAAAATGAAGTAAGGCAAACTATCACCAGACAATCAATAAATATGAATTGAGCATTATATATAGGATGGGAAAAAAAGAAAAGACGATCATGTGTTAAATGACGCCAGGCTCTCTAATACTAAACTAACCCTCACACTTCTGAGGTATTTGTTTTCCAAAACACAACTGCCTCAGACTTCCTGTGCTCCCCAGGTAACCACACTTTTGCCTCCATACCTGCCATTCATTCAAGGGATTCCTAATCCAACCTTCTCTTAAGCACCAGATTTCTCATCACCATACCGCCATCATTATTCCCTTGCTTGTACTACCTCTAACATGGTATCAGTTGATGCTAGGTGATTCCTTATTGAGGAATACAAATAGATAAGCTACTATTCTTAATATGATGGGACTTCTAAGAGGAAAAGTAGTATTCTGGGATAGGATAATATATTATAAAATTGTGTTTAATAAGCAGTGAATGGGAAATTCTAATCAAAACTAAAGTACCCTAAATAAATATGTGTTTAGGGAGTTTAGTTTGGCTTAAATTATTGAAGTATCTTAAATAAATTCTATTTGTCTCTTAACACTCAACTCAAACACAAACTGTTTCATAATCATGTCAGAAATCTTTTTCCACAAAGAATTCTTCAAAGTCCAATCAAAAGTTATCTCTCTTTTCTGATCTGTTAACAATAAGTTATGGTCTACCCTACACATGTATCAGTATATTTTAGTGTTCCCTTATATTTTGCTTTAAGCATATTCTACTTTTCCAGACAACTTTTTGTCAGCCTTATTGAGGTAAAATTTATGTCATAAAATTTACCCATTTTAAGTGTACTATTTCAATGATTCTTAGTAAATATAGAGAGTGATGCAACTATCATCCAACCTAATTTTTTAATAATTTTATAATTCCAAAAAAGAACCTTGTGACATTTGCAGTCATTGTCTTTCACACTCCCAGCCCCAGGCAACCATTTACTTCTCATCTCTACAAATTCACTGCTTTAGTAATTTCATATGAATGGAATCAAACAATATGTGGTTTTTTGTGTCTGTCTTCTTTCACTTAGTATAGCATTTCTGAGGTCCATCCTCTTGGTAACATGTATCAGTACCATTCCTTTTAATTGCTGAATAATATCCCCTTATTTGTATATATTGCATTTGTTTATGAATTCATCAGTTAATGGACATTTGAATTGTTTCCACTTTTTGGCTACTATGAATAATGCTGCTATGAACTTTCACACATAAGTTTTATTTGGACATAAGTTTTCATTTCTCTTGGGTAGGTACCTAGAAGTGGAATTGCTGAATCATGATAAATTTATCCTTAACGTTTTAAGAAACTATCACTTTTCCAAAGCAACAGTCCCATTTTACATTTTCACCAGTAATGAATGAGGGTTCCTGGATAGTTTTTTATCCTACAGTTAGGAAATTATTATTAAAAAAATAATACCCTGAATACCCTGTCAAAATTCTATTCCCCAGGAAGCACTCCAAAAAATACATGTATAATTTTTTTTTCACTTTACATAGGGCAAATATAAGGCAAAGAAATAATAAACCAAATTTCTCAAAGTGAATTGGTCCTAACAAACCCAGTGAAATATCAGAAAGAAATAAACAACTGAAATGGAAACCCTACAAAGTAAATAACTACACAAAGATAATAATTTCTTTGAACGTGACTTTAAAGCTGTCAGTGGAATTTCAGATTATACATGAAAATTAATTTCATTATAGTTACACCATATATCATAAAATGTCATAGGTTTTTACTCATTCTGGAGAAGAGATCAATCTGAGCAAGTGAAATATCAGAATTATAGAATATTTGAAAAGAATTTAGAATAATTAGCTTAAATACATGCAGCCTTCCAAACTATAGAATCCTTAGCATAATGTCAATGCCATCCATACTGACTTTTTCTCAGCTCTCTGATCACCTCTGCTCTATCCACCATGCTCCAGATTTGCCAAGGTCCTAGGCCTTTGCTCGTTGCTATGTTGCTTTTTTATGGGCTGTTTCTTATTTCCTCTTTTCTAGTAGATACTGACATTCTTCTCAAAATTCAAGTCTCCATTCAAAAGCCATTCTTCCTACATTTTTGCCAGTAGTTAGGCCATAATACCTTTTTATACATGATTTTATCTAATATAAAACTTCTCACTTCAATTATCTTATTTAATTGCATGAAGTGGGTGTTATTAGTTTCACTTTACAGATGACAAACCCAGGGTTTAGAGAATCTATGTGAGCTTCTGTTTTTTGCCCCAATAAGTGGTAGAGTCAGAATTCAAACCAAGCAAAATCCCATGCTCTCTTCATTTGGGCATTGCTGCAATCCTCTAGTTTTATCTCATTGCTCTGATATTTAATCCTTCCTTGCTTTTTACTGAGTGGTTTGTTTATGATCTTCTCCAACTGATTGTAATTACCTAGAGGGCAAGAATTATATTTCATTCATTTCTGTATTCTGGAAGTTTCTAGCACAGGGCTTTAAATATAATAGAGATTCAATAAAAATATGCCAGATGCATAAAAACGTGTGATCAATAGGACACCAGCTGGACCTCCTAGGAGACCATTTTACTGATCATACTCACTTGCATCTCAGTAGCTGAGACCAAAGGCTCAAAACAAGCGGGTTATTATTTTGAAATTAAAATTGTCATTTACTTTAATATTCTATCAAAAATAGAACAGAGGTAAATTTCTGTTGAGTTTACCCCCAAATACCATTATTGCAAAAGTTAAGAGTTTGGCATTTCTGAAATTTTGACATAGAAAGCTGCTGTTACCATGAATATGAAAGAAACCTAGTCCTGAGATAATTTTCAAAATAAGGAAAACCAAAACCAGAGAGTATCAGAGCTGTGTGCTGGTCCATGCCAAGTAGCACCAGTCTTGTAACCCTCTTATCTCCACTATGAACACCACTCAATTTGAGGTTGTGCAGGGAGTTGGGGCCCTCTTAGGACAGTTTTCAGCTCTTCTGTCATTTCTATGACCTTCAGCAAGTTGTTTGACTTTGTCTTCTCTCTTTCTCTTCCTCTGGTTATAAAATAAGGATAATGCAGTTACTATCTGGAAAGCACTTTGAGTCCCCCTGATTAAGGCTGCTATTTAAATGCCAAGTGCCATTCTACCAATAAATGGAAAAAGTAGCAAGAGGAGACTTGTACTCAATCATCCCCATGTCATTTGTCTCCTGGTTTTTCTCACTCTGCCAACACAAGCCACAAACTTATCCCATGGAAAGATGATTAACCTTGAATCAAACCTCCTCAGCACAAGACAACAATTGAAATATTCCATTGTAATCTCCCACACACGCTATTTCCTAGAACGCATGATTAATTCCAAATCATCACTTTGCCTTTTTTTTTAAATTGCAGAAATGTAAATAAACCATTTTGAACTGTCTACTGTTAATTGAAGTTTTGGAAATGACCTTGGATTGTGTCTGTGAACACAGGGAAAACTTCACAGTGCATTGGTGAGGACAATCTGGCAGATACTAGATTATTTTGAATGTTGTTAGCATATATGTAAGGAATGAGCCACTAACATGGTTCAGTTAAGAGACTATGCCCCTTGTACAAAACTTCAGAAAGAATGAACAGGTTAGTTTACTTCTGTACTCTGCCAATACAAGTGAATGTGACACTGTAACAACAAATAAATGTATCCTGAATGATCAAAATAAATGTAAGGTAGCTGTACATATAAATTCAGTAAGTATGACTAATAGTAAAACCAACTTTTGACAATTTTTCTTTTCCATATCTTTAGTCAATGCAATGATAAGCTCAATAATGGATGGAAAGCTTTCATTTAGGAGGCTGTCAAAATGTGAAAATAGTAAATACAAGTTTTGAGTGGTTTTCCTAGAGGAAAAGTGAGATTTCCCTACATGATAGTTTATATCACAAAGGATAGAAAAGGGGGCCCCTCTAGAAGAAAAGTTGTCAGAGAAGAAGACAAAAATTGAGATGTGCTAATGAGATGACCCTCATGAGGACTGACCTTTGTATTTTTTTGCTTGTCCTCTGGAAATAATTATTTTTCTAAGTTGCAATTCCCTCTGGCTATTCTTAATATTTCAATAAAATCTGTTTACCCAAGAAAGCTTGAGCCAATGGCAATTTGGGAAACTGAGACTAGGGTTCCCATTTTCTTTCCATGGAAGTCAATATGGGAACAGCCATAGAATGGAAAGCTCATAAATTCCAAGCAATGATCACAACAAAGTGAATGGAGTGCTAAGGGACATCTAAATATGATCATGAAGCCAATAATGAGAAAGAGGAGATGGCTTCAGTACGAACTTACTAAGGAACTGATGGGAGGAAAATCTTGTCTCCTCAAGGGGCAGGTAATGTTTACCAAGGGGAAAACAAACAAGAGATTCTCATAATAATATAATGGGCATTATTCAGATATCAGACACTAGAATCAATATACTTCAAATAGTACTGGATTCATATAACTGAAATTGTCCTCTATTTATCAGAGAAAAACTGTAGAGTGGTACAGAGTAAGGGTTGGTAAATTATAATCAAGGCTCAAATCCAGCTCGCAGTCTACTTTATGAAGAAAGTTTATCTGGAACACGGTTATTCCACACCCCTTTGCTTTTATATGACTCTGTTCATGCTACAACAGCAGAGGTGAGTGGTTGTAGCAGAGACCATAAGGACCACAAAGCTTAAAATATGTACTATATAGGCCTTTACAAAAAAAGTTTGCTGACCTTTGTTGTAGAGAAAAGGGCAAGTGTGATTAACCAGTACTTAGGAGATGTGGATCCAGTATCAGCTCTACCACCCAATGTGTTCTGGGGGAAGTCACTTAATATTCCTAAGTATATATTCTAATCTGAAAATGAAGCTAATGGTCAACACAATTGTATGTCAAGTTTTTGGTGAAGCTCATATATGATGATATAGTTGAAATACTTGGAAAACTATAAAGATCTGTACATATATATATATATATATTTTTAATTATTTTTATTTTTCCACTATAGCTGGCTTACAGTGTTCTGTCAATTTTCTACTATATAGCAAAATGACCCAGTCACACATACATATATACATTATTTTGCTCACATTATCCTCCATCATGTTCCATCATGTGACCAAATATAGTTCCCAGTGCTATACAGCAAGATCTAATTGCTTTTCCATTCCAAAGGCAATAGTTTGCATCTATTAACCCAAGATTCCTAGTCCATCCCACTTCTCCCCTACCCTTGGCAACAAAAAGTCTGTTCTCCTAGTCCTTGAGTTTCTTTTCTGGGAAAGAGTTTATTTGTGCCAAATATTATATTCCAGATATAAGTGATATAGGATATTTGTCTTTTTTTTTCTGACTTACTTTACTTAGTATGAGAGCCTCTATTTCCATCCATGTTGCTGCAAATGGCATTATTTTGTTCTTTTTTATGGCTAAGTAGTATTCTATTGTGTATATATACCACATCTTCTTAATCCATTTATCTGTTGATGGACATTTAAGTTGTTTCCTATATGAATGTTTCTATTTAACTATACCAGAATGCATCCTGTTAGAAATTTTATTGGCCAGTGTTTTGGGATGAATAAAATATGAAATGGTCATATAGGAGGTTATAGTTCATGAGATATTTGGTTACAATTTTGATTATATATGGATATTTGGTACTTGGAATTCACTTATCCCCAAAAATAGAATCACAAAAAATCTTGTTACACCCTGCCTTTGCTTCTAAGTCCAGCCACCTGGACCACCTGGCATAGAATGTACAGATCTGTCTACCACCTCTTCCTTTGCCCATAGTGGGGCTTGGTCTGGACCCCTCCTCTCACCAGCATCTCCCCAATGTCTTTAGTCTGAATAATTTACTGAGCTTTAGAAATCACCTCAGGTATAATCCCAGGAGGAAACCTTTTCCAACTCCCCTGTCCCAGATGACTTGCTGCTCTTTAGTAATGCTGACTGCCCATTGCATATCCCTGTCACTGCTCCTTCCCAGGCATATTATAATTAACTGTATGTCTGCACCCTCTCACCCCCCACCTTTAAGCTTCTGTAGGACAGGGACTCTGTGTCTCAATCACAATGCCCACAGTCATTATTGAGAAAATATCAGAGCCAGGGAATTTCCTGTTTTAATTTTTCCAGCTACATAATAAGAAGGAAATTTGTCATCCTCATTTCAAAGATGAAAAAGCTAGAAACTGGGGCAGAGGAACTACTTGCCCAGAAAGAAACTGCAAATGATTGTTGGCACTACACTCGACTTTGTAAGACCTCCACCACAAACTCCATTCTTAAACACTGTATTATTTATGGATTCTCAGTTTCTGAAAATTATATGGTTCTTCACAGATATGACATATTGAGGCAAGGGAAAAATCCTTAAAACATTAAAATATTTGTGGAGTTCTCGCCACGGTTCAGTGGAAATGAATATGACTAGCATCCATGAGGATGCAAGTTCAATACCTGGCATTGCTCAGTGGGTTAAGGATCTACCATTGTGGTGATCTGTAGTGTAGATCACAGACATGGCTCAGACACCAAGTTGCCGTGGCTCCAATTAGACCCCTAGCTTGGGAACCTCCATATGCCATGGGTGCAGCCCTAAAACGATTTAAAAAAATTAAAATATTTGTTAAAAACCCAAATGACTACACAGTTATCCTCTCCTACCTCTCCATATTGCTTAAACTTAGCTTCTATCTATCCCACTCTTTCTGATGTACCACCCTGGCAATTGTGTCTTTTTTATTTTATTTTCACTGCATGCACATATATGAAATCACACATTGCAAAAGACTCAAGATTTCATAAGATCTAGGAAAATGATTGTGGAAAACTGGTTACAACATACAAAGACACTTGAAAACTGCCAATGAAGTAGAGTTAAATTAGTTAACAACAAAAAAGAAAAAATAGAAATTAATGACGACAGATTAGGTACTTCAAAAGAGAATGATTTAAATATCAAAGGATTAAGGGAACCCCTTGTGAAATCAGAGAAATCCCTTAAATATTTATGTAAAAGGAACTTTCTTCATAATGGTAATATGAAAGCCAAATATGAAGAAAGCAAAGAATGCTCTTTGTATTATATTACAAGATTTTAACATATCCTTTCTTTGTTTTTCTTATAAGAATAATTTCTGTCTGCAATTCAAATTTAAATATATTTTTCATGTTTTATATTTTGTTTTGGTAGTTTTTTCTCATGAAACTTTTAATTATTTGCCATGAAATTCTCTGTGGATGACAGTATCTAATTTCCCTGTCATAGTTGATAAGTTAATGACAAAAAACCTGACCCGAGAAAAGTCAAGCCATCACCCTAGAAATTTAGAATGAAAAAGAAGTGCATTCTTCTGGTTGCCCAGACAAATGCTTCCACAGCTTAGAATAGTGTGTGCCCAGATTTCCTGACATGTGGACCAGAAAAGCTGAAAAAGCAAGTCTGCAAGGAGAGAGACTAAAGCAACAGAAACACAATAACAAGAGAAAAGAAAGAACTTGTTCTTTGGTTCAGCACCCAACACTTTTGTGCCCTTGGCTTTGCCTGGAAAACTTGAAATATATTCTTCTTTTAACTTCTTTTAATGGTGTTCCTTGGGTTAGAGTCTGAAGCAAGCCAGAGATGCCTCTACAGCCACACTAACCCTCCGCTAGCCGCACACTTCCTGAAACCCTAGGAGGTACATCCATCTGAAATGTGCAATCCTCCAAATGCCATGCAATAGGCACTTCCTGGACTGTCATCTGGATGGTGAACCAAGTCACTAGTGTGGACACCCCTAGCCCCAAGAGATGGATGCAGGGATGCTGTGGCATGTTGTAGGTAAAAAACTGAATGTAAACTTGAATTGGGGCATTTACTCATGCCACATAAAGTCTCTCACCATTTAGAACAGAGGCGTAGGTTTGAAGAGAGTGTGGCCTTACACTGGGGCAGGTAGTGTATTCAAGATCTAAACACAATCCTGTCATTCTAGGTTATGATGAAAGTGTTACCCAAGGGGGATACTAGAATGTATTATAATTAACAATACACTAGCTTGATGTATAACTGTTAAATATTTAGACACATGGACTATGAGCCTTCATTTTTGTTTTTCCCTGGCTGCTGTAAATATAAAGGACAGGGCTTATGCCTTGTGATAAAGGATAAATTTGATTCAACCACATTGAAGTATATATCATAGCTCTGTCACTATGTCAGGCTCTGTGCAGGTTTTGAAATTACATATCATGAAAGATGCTGAATTCCGTGAGTTACCTTTCCAGAAACAGTGAAATTCCTCAGGGTTTTACTAATCTTATGTCAGATATAGAAAGATCCCAGGTAAAGCAATGTTAAGAAGATAAATAGGCAACTTGTATATGGATAAATATCCCTTAAGAGAGTAAATCAAGAAATTTGGTTTTATAATTAAATAATTACAGTTGACCCTTCTTACCCATGGGTTCTGCATCTGTGAATTTGGAAGGCCAACTGTACTCTGCCATTTTATATAAGGGACTTGAGCTTGGCAAAATTTTGTATCCCTGGGAGTCCTGGAACAAATAACTTGATCCCCGCAATTCTTACTTATGAGCAGGAATTATGAACCATGGAAGCTAAGATTCCAAGTTAGCTTTCCAAGATTCCAAGTTAGATTTCTGCAGAATATTATCCTATTAATTTTGCCTCTGTTTTAGATTTATCTATTTGAGAATTTGAAATTTACCATTTTTAATTTAATTATAAGTATGACCACCTATAATTTACACTTGATAAAAATCAGTAAATTTCACTTTTTAAAGGCCTAAAATGCCAACTGACTTTTTTTTTTAACATTTTTGCCTTAAAGGCTTTGATCTATTTATGATAGACATAGAATCCAATCATGGAAATAAAATTAAAATAAAACCAAAGACTATTGTGGGAGGATGAAACCCTAGGATACTTTAGCTCAATTCTGTCACTACCATTTCACAGAGAACAAAGTTGAGCCCCAGAGAAGGTGAAGTAACTGGCCCAAAATAACAACTTGTAATTGACAATCATTACTGTATTTTTTTTATCTGTCTTTAAATTTCACAAGTCTATTTTAAAACAGTTGTCTTTTAGGCTTAAAAACAAAACATGTCATCTAAAAATAATTCAGAGACACTGAAAAATAATGTAAGCATGTTTGAAGTCAGCTTTTTTCCTAAATGACTTTTCATCTTCTCATTTCGGCAAACATTTGGCATGAAAACTTTGCTACTCTATTTTAATGATAATATCAGTCTTTTTCTATAATTGTTGTACACATTTTAGGAAATTATTTGGTGATCACCATACCCAAAGGAAAAAGTCCTAAAAATTAAAACCATTTAAATTTAAAAGTAGATAAATTTCATTATATTCTAAGTATATTAATCACACACATATACTGAGGGGGAAAAAAAAAAAAAAACTGGCACAAGATTTTTTAAAAATCCAAGACCAGCAACCGAGATGTCCACAGAGATGGACTATGTACCATTGGCCCTCAAAGAATTTGGAATAGAAGCTTCTTGAGGAGACACTATTTTTAATACAAGGAAGCATATGATTAGCAAACGCAATATAGAAGTAAAAGTTAGTATCAGAATACACAATACAGAAGTTCAAGAGGGAAAGAGATGAGCATGGGATGGTGTGGTCAGATAAAATATTCCAAATGAACAAAACAATTATACTAGAACTTAAGTCCTAAAATAATAAAAAAAAATGAATGAACTGTGAGGGTGAAATAAAATGCTCTTGGGCTTCCAATATCTGGCCTGAATTGTTTTCAAAGTTACTCCCTGTTTTACACATGTTTGATTACATGATGCAGTAAACTTTCCTTTGTGCCTGGGTAACCAGGTTGGGATTTCTGTCACTTATAACCAAAGAATCTTGGTTGATTATTATTGTGGTCATTATTATTCATTTCTATCAAGAGGCTTTATTTCTCCTTGTCTATATTGTTAAGATGAACAGAAAACATAAGGAGTAATTCTGCACTCATGAAGACACAGCCAGAGACAGCCTGGGCTAGGTTAAATGACGCTGTTCCTACTACTGGCCCAGAAACTCCAATATCCAAAGAAAGTTGGGGGAAGAAACCTGGCATAAGGTCCAGACAATTATCAGGACCTAGAACAGTACTAAATGCTTTCCTTCCACTACTTGCATTTAGGCAAGCACCCCAGACTCAGCTACTATTCTGATTTCTGGTGAAAGATTTGGGTGTACAGACAGGTTGTGAGACAAAATATGCTTTTATCAAAATTGCAAACATAGGGAGTTCCCTGGTGGTGCAGTGAGTTGAGGATCCAGCATTTCCACAGCTGTGGCACAGGCTACAACTGTGGTACAAGTTAGATCCCTGGCCCAGGAACTTCCACATGCTGTTGGTGCAACCAAATAGACACACACACACACACACACACACACACACAAATCCCAAACAAACATAACGAAAAGACAAACATATATGAAACCTTATACTTGTTCAAAAACAGGAAGTTTTCCCTGATTATTCATTCCTAAATTCAAAATTGTTCAAAGATAAAAGATAATACATCATTCCCCAGACAGCTAATGACTGCTTTGATTACTTTCCATTTCAGCATCTATTGGGTAATAATTTACTTTCCATATATTCGATAACTAGAAGTAGAATATTCTCAAAATAATTTTTATTTTCTTTTCTTTTTTCTTTTTTGTCATGCCCATACCCACACATGCAGTTCATAGGCCAGTGATCAAACTCACAGCCCAGCAGTGATAATGCCAGATCCTTAACCCACTAGGGCACCAGGAAACACTGAACACATCTTTCTTTAATTATATACACAGTCAACGCTAAGTCTAAAATTGTATATTAGACATTGTACACTGAATTAATTATCTTAAAAGGCCTACTAGGAGTTCCCATCATGGTGCAGCAAAAACGAATCTGACTAGGAACCATGAGCTGTGGTGTAGATTGCAGATGCAACTCAGATCTGGCATTGCTGTGTCTGTGGTGTAGGCTGGCAGCTACAGCTCCAATTCGACCCCTAACCTGAGAACCTCCATATGTTGCAGGTACAGCCCTAAAAGACAAAAACACACAAAAAATAAAATAAAAAAGCCTACTAAATAGTTGGAAATAAAAGATACAAAATACAAATGCGAGGTTAAAAAGTCTAAATAGCATATATACACAAAAAAGTAGTGAATGCTTAATTTTCAAGTGATTTTCAGAAACAGAGATTGCTACTACAGTATAAAACCAAACATTTTTTTAAAAGTTTTCCATTCAATTGACCATTCAGTTAACAAATCCATTAGCAATATGTTATTAGGTTGGTGTTTCCAGCTTTCTTCTCATGCCAACTAAAGGTTTTGACTTAATACATGAATTTTGTCCCACAAATGTCAATTCTAAAATTCCTTGGGAAGGTATTTCAAGGTTGGTTTGCTTTTTCCCCCACTTAAACAAATGGGGAAGTGTGAAAATATTTGGGGCCAAAATTCACTTTGTAGAATTCTACCAATTCTAAAATTCCATGTCTTATAGTATTTTATATTTTATAGCAATTTTACATTTTACTGCAATTTTTACTTGGAATATATATCATTTAAGATTAACACTGCTAAAATGAGCTAGAGAAATTGGACATTATAGTAATTTGTTAAAATATTAACAAAACATCAAGAAATTAATGCCATCCAAATTTACACACAGGTAAGAAAGCACAGGGTTTTATAGCCTCTTGCCTCACCTGCACACCAAATTCAGTGTCAGCTCCTACAATTGTCTTCCAAGATATTTTTCTAAAATATCTATTCCCCAGATACTTTCCCTCTACTGCATCTGTAGATTCAATGTCTTTGTCTTCCACCACAGATCTCCACATAAAATCCAGAGTGAGAGTTGAAGAAGTTTTGGTGTATGAGCTACCGCAAATCTGCATGGTGCCTTAGAGATACTGCCCGGGGAGTGAGTGGGTTTTCTCATCTGCTTATTCTATCTCTCTCCTTCCCACAAATTACAACAGGGCTATAAAAACAATTACTATTTGAGTAGAGTAGGAAATAACAATTTTAAATGATTAAAAAATCATTTTTAAAAATAATTACTATCGTTATTTCTTTATTTGAGAGGAAGGGAGAGATAAATATATTGTGAATCAATAGAAGCCTTGGCCCACAGTCTCTAAGCCTTATTTACTGGGTATTGTTTTTCTCCCAGAGTCTTCCCTGAGAGGGAAGAATAATAAAGAAGAATGACTCATAGCTCTTTATTTGCAAAGAAATGTCTTCCAGAGGAAAATAATTTTTAAAAGCCAAAGTGTGAAAGGGGCTCAAGACTTCTATCTGATATAGTACATGGCTCCTCTAAATGACAACAGAGTTAGTGTCAATGACTCTAAGTCTCACCAGTGAGTAATGTTCATACCTCTGAGAAAAAGTCTATGAGTAAAGCTCATACCTCTGAGAAAAAGTCAAGAGATGCATCTTCCAGCATGGACCATACTTTCTGCTTCTCTTGACTGCAGAGGCAAAGAGAAATCCCTTCAGAGGAAACCATGCGCCTTTTAAGATGCTTCCAGCTAAATTATCCTATTACTGGGTTGTAACAATAAAGGGCCCATCAAGGCATATTTTTATTCTTCTGTTAACTTCTGTGTCATTCCAACTGATGATTTCATTTCTTCTTGCTCATCTATGAACCTGAAATTCAGCCCCTGACCTCTGTATTCTCAACTTCTAACTAATCCATATTCAAGTCCCTGTTTTCTCTCCTCCAAGCCTCCTTAGGAAAATTTAAATTTCAGCCTATTCTAGCCCTAAATCTTTAGATTCAGTGTGAGGAAATTATGGTAATGTCACCATCATTCATTTCCAGGGAAATGGGGCAAAGACTAAAAATAAAGACATACTCAACAGGGAATCATGGTATAGGATGTGCTATTTCCTGACCATCTCATTTGCAGGAATAATTGTCATTGGTGTATTGTATTATACTTAACTTTACTTTAACCTCTTCTAATTTGAATTGTGGACTCTGAGTCTGATGGGATCCTTGCCCACTTATCAAGTTGTCACAATTCCTAGAGTGGGGGAAAACATGCAAGCAGATAAAAGGAAAGCCAGTGGCAAGATTCTGACCTTATATAAGAGAACTGCATTTTGAATATGAAGTCCAAGGATTTTACATAACATTCCCTGTCGTGATTAATTAAGAAAGCCAGCAGGGCTTTACTTTTGTGTGTGAAGAAGGCAAGAGTGCCATAATGTTAAAAGGTGCAAGGGATGATTCTACAGTGTGTGGTAGGAAGGACTCTCAGACCAGCAGGATTGTTACAAGGTAATGACCCCAGAATCATACCCCTGCCCCTAGATGGAAATTAACTACTCTTATCTAAGTTTCAGGCCTAATCACAAAAGGATGAAGATGCAAAGAGAAAAGCAAGAACTGGTTAGAAGTGGCTGGGTTCAAGATGGTGAAAGTCTTGACATCAAGTAGACCTTGAGCCTCATTATACATTCATTGTAATACATTAGCATGCTAAATGACATACCCATCAGTGCCAGAACAGTTGACTTTGCCATAACAACAACTGGCAGATTGCATATAAGAACTGAAAGGACTGTTGCCTGAGTTCTGAGCAAACCACACCCCTGTTCTCAGATAACAAATATTCCTCCCTCTTTTTAACTCTATCCTCCCTTTTACCTCAACACTCATAAATATGTGTATAGTATATAGTGTCTCTCTTGATTTTAGAGCTAGGTACCTACTTCTCCAGTCTCTGACCATTGAATAAAACTTGTATTTTTTCAGTCTCAGAATTAGTTTCATTACTGGCTGTGTGAAACCTAGCCAAAAGGGCACATTCCCTACCAAGGCTGGGGGTTTTGGCTTGAGTAAGTGCTCAAGAGGAAGCACCTATGACTAATTTGGTAAAAAAAAAAAAAATCATTGTACTTATCAAACATAATACATAATAGCCTGCCAATAGTGTTTTGGGATAAGTATTACTCATCTCAGAATATTAGTGAATATCATAGCAAAAGCAGCTGTTTTGCAATTTTAGAAAAAAAAAGAACAAACATAAACACTACTAGGAAAGGTACATGCCACGTCATTAACAACTTAGTGTGAATTAATTTAAACAAATAAAAATAGATAACTGTAAATGAGTATGAGGAAAGGGAAGCATTAGAACTAAGGCTGATGGAAATAGTTTGCCAGCATTTTACTAAGGACCTGGCCTGGCTAAAGACATACAGTTGCTCTCCTTCAAAAACGAACACAACACACATCTTGCCCTATTGAATCCACATCTTTAGTCAGTCTTATCTAACAATCAAAGTCTTTTGGTAGTTCAAAAAAAAATGTTTACAACACTGATCTTGTGGTTTGTGGCAAGTCTAATTTAAAAGCATTTTCTGAAGTGAATACAATAATACTCTTTCATTTTCCCCCTTGACCTATTTTAGCATAGCCTGCTCACCTAATATTTTTCTTCCTTTACATTCTCCCTCCTTCATTATGCGCAAATGAGCTGCTGAGCAGAACATAAACTACATTTGTCTTCCTGCCACCATCCCTGAAGGGTGGTATGGGAACCTGAACACAGTCATTGATCACACCTCCCACTGTCATGGATTGGCCTGTAAAAGGCACCTGGCTTACAGAAAAACTCATGGGATTCAGGAAGACACAGCAAGGAATTTTAAACGACCCATCCCATCCCCACTAAATTCCTTAGGAATTCCCACTAGGCCTGTCCTGACTAGACTGTGTTTCAAGACATTCACAGGAACTCTTCACACTTGTTTAGCTCTGTCCCCTCCACTACCTGATTAGTGCTCACAGGAGACAGGCTGGGCTGACACCCTTTCAAAGAAGCTCAGGTTAAGTGGTCACCTAGCTAGTTAGTGGCAGAACTGAATATGACTCCTAAATCAGTGTTCTTTTCTCATTATGCTGTGTATCCCTACTTGGATGTGTTCTCCTTCTTCCAACTCAATAGTCTAGGCTCTACTTCCTCAGTCATTTGACTTGGAAAAAAGCTGAGAGATCTGGTAACCAATCCATGTGAATGTGATTGAGTGAGCCAGGGGTTTCCAAAACATCTCCTAAAGAGAAGAAAAAGCCCTCTGTTACTTACTTAACTACTTATTATGTTTATAGCTGGTAAAATGTGATCCAGCAGCATGAATTTCATCTTGCATCTTGTTAGAAATGAAGACTCTCAGCCCCTACCCAGACATAGAAAACTAGAGCCTGCATTTTAATAAGACCCATGGGTGATTCACAAGTGCATTAGCTTGAAAAGACTTGACCAGTTACTCATAAAAACTCTCTCCTTGTTGCTCCTAACTACCTCAATGAAAAGTCATTGTGAGGAACCACCCATGGGCCCTGTCAGGCACCAGAGGGAGAGGTGTCTGAACCTTATCACTAGCAAATGAATGTCGTTGGTATCCGCATCCAGCAAGACACTTAGCAAGAGATATCATGACATTTAAATAGCACAGTGTTTTAATCCTACTGTCTTCAAATCTTCTCTGTCTGCACCTATTTGACTGGGTATATTCATCTTCATGTGGCTGTCTCAAGGCACATTTCTGGGGACCAAGTCACCTTTTTTGTTAGCATGAGGAAAATAATGCTTCTAAAAATAGAACTGAGAGGATTCTCTGATTTCTTTTTTATTATTCTATTTTTAAGATTTTTATTTTTTTTATTATAGTTGATTTACAATGTTCTGTCAATTTCTGCTGTACAGAAAAGTGACCCAGTCATACATACATTCTTTTTCTCACATCATCCTCCATCACGTTCTATCACAAGTGACTAGATATATTTCCCTGTGCTATACAGCAGTATCTCATTGCTTATCTACTCCAAGTGAAATAGTTTGCTTCCACTAACCCTAAACTCCAAGTCCATCCCACTCCCTCCCCCTCCCTCTTGACAACCACAAGTCTGCTCTCCAAGCCCATTAATTTGTTTCTTTTCTATAGATAAGTTCATTTGTGCCATATATTAGATTCCAGATATAGGTAACATCATATGGTCTAATTTCTTACAAAGTAAATCACTAGTTAACTCTGGTTCATTGGTTTTTTTGTTTGTTTGTTTTTGTATTTGTCTTTTTAGGGCCACACCCATGGCTTATGGAAGTCCTCAGGCTAGGGGTGGAATCTCAAATTGTAGCTACAGTTGCCAGCCTATGCCATAGCCACAGCAGTGCAGGATCCGGGCCACCTCTGTGACCTATACTAGAGCTCATGGCAATGCCAGATCCTTAACCCACTGAGCAAGGCCAGGGATCGAACCCTCTTCCTCATGGATGCTGGTCAGGTTCATTGACTACTGAGCCAGGATGGAACTCCATCTGGTGCATTGTTATTCCAGGTGATAAAATAATTTAGACACACATCACATCCAGTCACAACTTATTTGGGATCCAACCCCCTAAGACATAAACCTGCTTTCTTCATCCCAGAGGGTGTCAATTATAGCAGCTGACAGGGGATTTATTTGGGACCCAGGGGCATCTGTGACATCAATTATGGTACCTATCTGACTACAGTACAGAGATGACTCAGCTAACCCATTTACTTCAGTCAAAACCTAGATGAGAGACTATCCTTTATCTCAGTTCATTGGTAAAGATTCAAGCTGATTAAACTGGAGAAAGATTTAAGGAAGAAGTAGATGAAAACACAGTAATTTAATAGCAGGGAACATCAGCTGTCCCAAGCATGGAAGCCTATATGGAGCCTCCAGATCAGGGAAAGGAGTGGTTAACAAAATCTTCAAACAGACCAATTGGATTGAAGTCCTTGGCTTTTGACTGTAGTTGGCACATTAGGTAAAGTTGTATGATAGTTACAGCTGGTCTTTGAAGTCGTCTCTTGCCCCAGTCACCACACCTCATTTAGTTTTTCGTTCACACATTTGAGCTCCTCTGTCATTTTTGGTTTTACATATCCAACTTCTTTTTCATGCCTCCTCAAAAAAGCTCTCAGGAAAGAAAAAAGAAAAGAAAAGAAAGAAAGGAAAAGAAAAGAAAAGAAAAGAAAAATCTTATTCACTTATGTAAGCTACTGTCACCGAGAATCTGACATTTTAAAGCCTAACCTCTAACAAAAGTACTTTGGGGACAAAGAACCTCTTTTTAGAATCCCTGGATACACTCTTCAGAGGTTACCTTAGTTGCCCTATGTGGGGAGCCTGGCCTGAATAGGATTAGATACTCCCTAACCTTTCAGAAATGAAAGCCAAACATGTCATTATAAAAGAAATCACTCTCCAAATACTGAACAAATTTCATTTATCATTATTTGGGTGGCTGTTCATTTCGGGAGAAAACATTTCAGTGGATTATTATTCTACAGCTCTGAAATCCTTCTGCCTGCTGAATTCTCAGTCAATATCTTGGAACTCTGACCTTTCTGATTTTATAGTAAGAAAAAAAAATGAAAGTAAAATCACTATATTATGCTGAACTCAGGCAGACAAAAGAAATAAAATCAAGACATATCATATTTAAAGAAAAAAACAACAATGTGGAATTCTTAGGAATTACTTGTAGGGAAGTGTCCTCACATGAAAGGTCACTTTTAATATACATAAAAGACATGAAAAATGTCCCTCTGGACTTCCAGAAGCTTGGCTCCTGGTTCATGAGAGTTGCCATTGCCTGTGCTATCTAATAATCACTGCCCAAATACATGTAAGTAGCAGGCATCCAGCCTGATAATTTTATTGTTGAGTTTTTGTTGATCTCTGAGCATGCCATTTTTTTTTTTCTTGTCATGGGGGTTCTGATAGATGCTATATATTTTTTAAGTGAACCCATTCTGATCATACATCTTCTTTCTACTCAGCTCTATTCTTTAGAAAGAATACTTTGAAATATGAAATTTGTTGTGTTAATTCCACTTTGCTTATGACTTCAACAATGACCTTCCTCTCTTTATTTTTTGCCTATGTCCTTGTTTTGTGTATCAGGTAGGTTGGTTACATTTTCTGACCTTGGAGAAATGCCTTTCATAGGAGATACCTTGTGTGTGCCAGCAGCCCATTGCTCTCTCAATACTTGAGCTGTATGCTTTAGGGGTTCCCTCTATGAGGGCTGTGTGGGTCCTTCTGTTGTGGGGGCTAACTATGTGGGTGGTCTCATAGCTTGGTTGCCCCCCTGATCTATGGCCCAGTTGGTTGCTAAACCCTGCCTTGTGACTACAAAGCCACTGGTTGGAAGACCCTATCACAAGCTATCTTACTGAGAAGCCCCAAGAAGCTCTAGGGCAAGTGCTGCTTCACTGTGGGGAGGAGTCAGTGTTCAAGAGACTCCAAGGCTGTTACCTGCCCTGGGTAAGTGAAGCAGGTCCTGGGTTAGTGCCAGATTACTGGTGGACAGAACTGAATTCTGGAGTCTGGTTGTATGGTCAAGGGGTCTCAGGAAGGTGTCAGATTCATGGTGGGTGGGACAAGTTCCTGACACAGTTTGGTATGGGTTCTGAGTTGTTCTGGAGCTTGTATTGGACTGCTAACAAGTGGGGCAAGGGCCCACCTGATCCCTGGACAGGATCAGGCCTGCTGGTATGCAAGATGGTTTTCTCGCATCTGGTGTCTGCCCCTGGTGGGTGAGCCTGGTCTAGAGGCTAGAGCAAGCTCCTTGGAGGGAAGGCTGGGGCTCAGGGGTTTCTGGGGCTGGTTCTTGCCCACTGGTGTGTAGAGCTGGGTCCCATGCTCTCTGCTGGGTAGGGCCATGTTCGAGAGGTGGCTGTGGGTTCAGAATGTATTAAGACAGCCTGTCTGCTGGTGGATGGAATTATGTCCCCTCCTAGTTTGTTGCTTAGCCTAAGGCATCCTAGTACTTGTGTCTAAAAGCTGTTGGACCAGGGTGGGGTCAGGCTATAGGGCTAATAGGACTAGTGTCCACATTGTGGAAGAAGCTCCCCAAAGTGGCTGCTGCCAGTGTCTGTGTCCCTAGGGTGAATTTCAGTTGCCTCCTGCCTCTCCAGGAGACTCTCAAAGGTGAGTAGGCATGTCTGACCCATATTCCTATCAAATTACTCTTTCTGGCCTTAGTCCAAGAGCCTGAGATATTTTTGTGTATGCCTTTTAAAAGTAAAGTTCTCTACTTCCCCCAGCCCTCTGAGGCTCCTGAACATAAGTCCCGCTGTGCTTCAAAGCCCAATGCTGAGGGGGTTCATCAGTTGCAGGAACCCTGGGATGTAGAGTCTGATATGGGACTCATACCTCTTACTTCTCTGGAAGAACCACTGCAATTGTAATTATTCTACTATTTGTGGGTCACCCACCTTGACTATATTGTAAGTCTTCCCCTCTTACTTATCTCATTGTTTCCTTTTTTATGTCTTTAGTTTTAAGATCTCTTCTGGTAGGTTCTGGTCTTTTTCACTGATGGTTGTTCTACAAATGATTATGATTTTGGTGTGCCCATGAAAGGAGTTGAGCTCAGAGCCTTTCTACTGCACCATCTTGGCCAGTCTCCTCTACTACTCTGTATTATAGGTTGAATCTTCCTCTGAAATGCTAGTGGCCAGGAAATCCAAGATATTTCACTGTTGGTAAAGATGGCATGGTTCTCAATTATTATGTAATCTTCTAGAGCTATGCACCTCAAGAAGTGATGAGAAGAGGATTCCCCTTAGCCTAAAGCAACATCATCCTCTCAGATCCCCAGGTTTGGAACCTCCAAGACATCCTCAGTGTCCTTCCCTTTCTCATTCCTGAAATCCCATCTACAAACAATTCCTAACACTCTTCTTCCATTATGTCCAAATTTCCCAACTATCACCTTTTTGGTTGCAGGCTGACTTCCCTAGAAACAGACTTAAACTTGAGATTTGCATTAAGAAAGTTGATTGAGGAGTGGTCTCAGGAATGACACCTGTGAGGAAAGCTGGATTGGGCAGAGAGAACAGTTGAACCATCATGCACTTGCACCAAAGGGGGGCTCTGGATTTGGGACAGCCCAATAGAAAATTGAGTCCTGGAGTTACTGTTGTGGCTCGGTGGAAATGAAACTGACTAGTATCCATGAGGACACAGGTTCAATCCCTGACCTCAACTCAGTGGATTAAGATAATGTGAGAAAAAGAATGTAAATATGTGTGTGTGACTGGGTCACTTGTTGTATAGTAGAGAATTGACAGAACACTGTAAACCAGCTATAATGGAAAAAATAAAAATCATTTAAAAAAAAAGAATATGGCATTGTTGCAAGCTGTGGTGTAGGTCTCAGATGCAGCTAGGATCTGACAATGTTGTGGCTGTGGTGTAGGCCTGTGGCTATAGCTCATATTTGACCCCTATCCTGGGAACATCCATATGCCATGGGTGTGGCTCTAAAAAGACAAAAAAAAAGAAAATAAAAAAAAAAGGAAAAATAAAAGGAAGAAAGTAAATTGAGTCCTGATTGAGGAAAGAAGATATTTTACTCTACTCTTGACCAGTCATTAAATGTAGACTGGCCGAAGAAGGGGACATCAGTTTAGGGATGATAATTTCCTTCAGCAGAGGATGGTTTCCAAGAAGTGATCCATCTGTGAGCTGTTAAGAGCCATCAATCACTTCAGGAACTGAGGAAATGAGTTTCTTGGTACTAAAGGGAAATCTTGGTGGCCCACCACAGCATCCTCTACACTTGCAAACTTATAAGCCCTTTCTGTTAGAAAAATATTTTCTACTGAGCTTTAGGGTTAATAAAGTGAAAAAAAATCCCAGTTTTTATTTTTGAATTGCACGGTTTTTCTACCATTATTTTAAAGGAATATAATTCTTGCCCTGCTCCACAGACACAAGTTATGCCATTTCAAGAAAGAAAGAAAGGAAGATGAAAGAGAAAAAAGTAAATAATATGGTACACAAGGTAGAATTTTTACCTCAATGATCTGTATCTAAATAACAGACATATATTTTCTGGAGCATTCCACTGGTCAAACGTCACCAAAACAATTTCTGAGACAACCTTCCCGTATGAGTTCTCTGTGGTTTTGACTACAAATTTATGAGAGACTTTCCCCAGACATCCAAAGAGCATCATCAGGATGTCCATCCCTTTGGTCCTCGGCATTTCCCACGGGGAACATTAGAAACATTGCTCATCGACGAAATAAACAGTTCTTCTAATGAATAGACTGAATGAAGGCCCTATAAATCATAGCTGTCAAAAATGTCACTAGCATTGCAGAAGACAGAAATCAATCCAAAATTCATCAGTTTTCCTGACAAGAGCTTAATCTTATGTTGTTTAATACCAACCATGGCACCTCAGGTAGAATGGAAAACTGCAAGAGATCATCTTGGTTTCCCATGACAGAAATGTTTAATGTTTATGGTTTATTCTGCCCTTCCAATCACTGCCATTCTATGGGCAAAAACTCTGTTTAGGGTGAAGTTACCTTTGGTATGAGGCAGGACTCATTCTGCTGTATCACAGTCTTTCACAGATATTAGTGTTATGGTTGGGTGGTTTGCAGACATTTCAGATAAAAAGGACACAGAGGTTATAAGCTTAGGGAAGTGCTTCTGTACCCACAGATAGTCAGGGTTTAAATATAGTTTTTACCTTCATCAGAAACACACCCTCTGACCAGAGGTTAGCAGAAACACCTCCTTCCCTTTCAAATAACTCCTGATATGAGGCTGTTTTGTGACTCATCTCTCCTTTGAGGCTGTCCTGAGTTCATTTTAATCAGATTTCACCTACATACAAATATGCAGGATTATCAGTGATAAAAGGTATGACACAGGGGCAGAAAAATGTAGGGAAGCCTAGATATAGATGTATTGTGGTCATAGCCCCTGGCACACAGAAAAAGGTCAACCTCCCTTTTCAAGATATACACCAACTAGCAAAAATCACTTCAGTCATGTTAGTCTCCAAATATTCTCCCAAGCCACCAACATTCTAACATCCTTTTCTTCCCTGAACTCACTAAAATGCCTTGGCTCCTCTGCCTATCCAATGCCTTCCTAGGCATAAACTCCTTAGGAAATCTTATTTTTGTTCATATTAATGTGTTCCATCAATATTCTTTCATGACTTAAATTGTCTGTGTATTTCATGGAACTTAAAATTATTACATTGGAAGTGACCATATTTTAAAATCAAAGAGCTGTTTCCCAAAGACATTTTTAAAAACTAAAATTACTGAATCTATAATTTATTTTGACTACTGATGGTAGAAATATCCAATTGCTAGCTAAAGTATTACCACCTTAATGTAACTAGAGTTTAAATTTCACTCTGCCCAGTTTCCTTTAAAATTATGCAATTTTGAATAAATGTTTTAGTGAGATATTTTATATTGCATAAAATATAAAACCACCTATTCTAGTACACTAAAAATTCTGGAGAACAGGAACTGTGACCTGTACCCAAGAATGCTTTCATCCATCACCTAATATAGTACATAGAACTCAAAAAATATATATTATTTGCTATCAATTTTGAGAAAAAAAATGAAACTCTCCAATTCTATTGATATAGCACATGAATGCTTTAAATTAGACCAAGATACATAATGGAAAATCAAGGTGGCTTATCACTCTCATGGATTGGAGATGCAAGTTCATTTTAGACTATATCTCTAAATGATATTTGTTTGTTTGTTTTTTAAAAAATCACTGTACAACTTAATTTTTTAAAAAGTGTCAGGTCAAACAAAACAGCCAGAAAGCAATTAGAAAAATGGTAAAAATTACATACCTATCAATAATTACTTTAAATGTAAATGAAACTAAATTCTCTCATTCAAAGAAAAAGTGGCTGAATAGATTTGAAAAAAAGATGTATTTACATGATGCTTACAAGAGATTTACTTCTCTTATAAAGAAACACACCAGCTAAAGTGAAGGCAAAAAAAAAAAAAAAAAAAAAATCCCAAAATAAAGCTGAGGTAGCTATACTTTAGACTTTCAACTAAACACTGTAATTAGAGACAATAAAGGCATTACATAATGATAGAAGTGTCAGTTCATTGTGAATACTTATGCACCCAACATAAGAGAAACTAAATCTAAAAAGCAACTAACAGACCTAAAGGGAGTATAGTGATATAAATAATATTGGGGGACTTTAATATCCCACTTAGGAATTCCCATTGTGGCTCAGTGGGTTAAGAACCTGACAGAGAGTCTCTGAGGATATAGGTTTGATCCTTGGCCATATTCAGTGGATTAAAGATCCTTCATTGTCACAAGCTGCAGCATAGATTGCAGATGTGGCTTGGATCTGGTGTTGCTATAGCTGTTCTGAAGGCTGGCAGCTGAAACTCCAATTTGACCCCTAGCCCAAGAACTTCCCATATGCCACAGATAGAGTCCTAAAAAAAAGAAAACAAAAATATGCCATTTACGTCTATGGATAGATCATCCAGACAGAAAAATTATAAGGAAATGTCAGCCTTAAATGACACATAATGCCAAATGGACTTATTTAAGGAACATTTCTCCTGAAAACAACAGATTACACATTCTTCTCAAGTACACATGGAAATTCTCCTTGCACCACAAAGGAATCCATAAATGAAATGAAAAGCAACCTATAGAATGGGAGAACATATTTGAAAATCATGTATCTGATAAGGGCTTATGATTCACAATATACAGTGAAGTTACACAACTCAATGGCAAAAAAAATCTGAAAAATAAGCAGAGGTTCTGAATATAAATGTTTCTAGGACATAGAGATGGCTAACAGGTACATGAAAATATGCTCAATGTCACTAATCATTAGGGAAATGAAGATCAACACCCAAATGAAATATCACCTCACATAGTTAAAAGGGCTGTTATTAAAAAGACAACAAATAACAAAGTGTTAGCAAGGATGTGGAGAAAAGGAAAGTTTTGGGAATTATTGATGGGAATGTAAATTGGTGCAATCACTTTGGAAAACAAGGAATTTCCTAAAAACAAACAAACAAACACGACCATATGATCCAACATTTCCATTTCTGGATATTTATCTGAAGAAAACAAAATACTAATTTGAAAAGATATATGCACCTTCCTGCTCCACCGAGACCAGCTCGGTAGGTGAGGGCTGAAGAACGTGTGCTGTGATATTTAAGAAAAAAGTTAACATAAAACAAGACATAGAGACATTTATCTTAAGTAAAGGTGGGAACCAGAGGACTCAAGGTCTCAGGGACCAAGAGCACCACCTCAAGAAACCACACAGCTTTTATTGTGTTCTTTAGGATTATGTCAAGTGAGAAGGGGGTTGTGGGTGCAGGATATAGTTTTTTAAATTATTTTAAAAACTTTTATTATTTTTAAAGTCACATAGCTGGTAGATGGTTAAGCTTTTGTTCTGACCTTTAGGCATTTAACAATCATTAGCATTTGAGGAATCTTGGTGTTAGCTGTCTATGCATAGCATCTAGAGAATCATCATTGTGCTTCTGCAATGTGCAACCCCACATGCCTATGTTTGAACCTCCTTCTCCTTGCTGATGCATATTCTGCTATCGACTGCTCATAAACCACTTCGGGCCATGAGGTTCCTCTTTCTCTTATTTTAACAGGACACATCATGCTATGCAAATGGCATGCCAGTCTGCACTGGTCTAGCATGCATTATGTCCTCATTCAGCTGACCACATGAATAACTTAGGCCTTTTGGTCTTTGTTGTTAAGCTTAAGTTATTTACAGCACTGTGACTGTTTTTCAAGCAGGAATATGGGGTAAAGTAAAGCAGGACAAGGTGGAGTTTTCAGCTAAGAAGCTAAGAAAATGTTGTGGAAACATGTTTCCTGACACTGCTCATTGTAGCATTATTTACAATAGCAAAGGAAGACAACAAACAACAGCCAAGGTATGGAAAGAAACTAAGTGTTCAACAGTGGATAGGTGGATAAAGGAAAAGTGAAACACACACACACAGGATTATTATTCAGACATGAAGAAAGAAATTTTTGCCATTGTGGCAAAAGCAAAGGACCTTGAGGGTATTGTGCTAAACAAAGTAAATCAGACAGAGAAAGATACACCATGTGATCTTATTTATATGTGGAATCTAAAAAACAACACATCCAAGCTCATGGGTGCAGAGAACAGATTGGTGAATACCAGAGGCAGGGAGTAAGGGTGGGAAAAATGAAAAAAGGAGGTCAATAGGTACAAACTTCTGGTTATAAAATAAATAAGTCATGGGGATGCAATGTATAGCATGGTGGCTATAGTTAACAACAATGTATTACATATCTGAAAGCTGCCAAGGTAATAAACATTAAATGTTCTCCTCATAAGAAAAAAATTGTACTCTAAATGGAGACAGATGTTAATCAAACTTACCTATCAGCAGGTTTTGCTCATTGTAAGGGGTTACAACTCTGAAGAAAATAGTTACGTAAATAAATCCATCTTTTTTTTTTTAATTGAACTTGTGGTCTGTAGGCTTTAAGAATACAGTGACCAGGTAGAAGGATCAAGATGGTAGAGGAGTAAGATGTCACGCTCACCTTCTCCCACAAACACATTAAAAAAAAATCTACATGTAAAATGATTCACACAGAATATCTACTGAAGGCTGGCAAAATACTTAAACTTACAAAAAGTGCAATAAATCTGACATAACTGGGTAGAACAAAAGAAAAAAGAGAGAGGTAAAAAAAAAAAAAAAGAATCAGGACAGGAGGGAGAGGGAGCTGTGAAAGAGAAAAGGAACCTACATCCTGGGAAGCCACCTAATGGATAGGGAGATAAGCTGAGACAGAGAGACCTCAAAGTCACTGAGGAAAGCACAGCAGCTGGACGGAGGAGGGCAAAGTAGAGGGAGAGCCACGCAGATCATCTGCACCACCTACCCAGACAGCACAGCCTGAGATGCTCAGGAAGGAGCTGGGCAGTAAGACTCAGGCTCTGGAGGTCAGTTCCAGGAAGAAGACTGGAGTTGGCTGTGTGGCAACAGCTGGAGGGGCTAAGGAGCAGTGTGCCATGGGTGCGGGAGTAGCATGCTATGGTCTGGAGAGTGGAATGCTACAGCAGAGGGACCCCTGTAGGAGGTCTGGGCCCACAGAAGCAAGGCACCATCACTGGGGAGGGTGAGAGGAGGAGGGGCAGGCCACCATAGGAATCTCTGTGCACTCACAGAGGGCAGGGTGCCTCTGGCACAGGCCACGGGGGGCAAGAAGCCACTAGCTTGGGCTATGGGAGATGGGGCCCTTCTTGTGTGGGATACAGGTGGCCAGGCACCTCTTTTGTGAGCTAAGGGCAGTGGGGGGGCTAAGTGCAATGTGGTGTCTTGTGCATGATCTACAGGTGGCAGGGATGGATTGTTGTGGTGATCTTGGAGGCCAGAGGGTGGTGTGTGAGTGGGCTCTACCCGCAACCCCAGTCACCTCAGGAGTAGGCAAAAAAAAAATTAGAATAAAAGAGGGCACTGCAACTGAGCACCACCGACTGTTGCTCTCACTCTACTGAGAACAACCCACCTTGCCACTGCCACTGCTACACACACTGGGCACATGCTTGATCACTGTCCCTTCCCAAGATCCTGAAACTAGGAGCAGCTGGTACAGCACCTCCTGCATGGGTGAAGTGGGGCATGGTGCTTCTTTTATAATATACAGATAGCAGGGGCAAACCAGAGCAGTTATCTCTGACTCCAGAGGTGGGTGGGCCTGCCAGCCCTAGGAATCTGTGAACAGGCACTACTCGTGGCCCAAGTCACCTCAGACGGCACCACAGAGGAGGGCATAGTGACCAAACACCACTTGTTGTTCTCGAACCCCTGGAAACACACTTGCCCTGGTGCTGCCACTGCCAAACACTCTGGGCAATGCCCACATGCTTGATCACTGTCACTTCTTGGGACCTTGCAACTAGGAGCAGCAACACCTCCTTCATGGGATAAGTAGGATGGGGTGCTTCTTGCATGGTCTGAAGGTGGTGGGGGCAAACCACTGCAGTTATCTCTGACTCCAGAGGTGGGCATGGCCTGCCACCACTAGAGGTCCATTAACAGGTACCATGTCACGCCCCAATCACCTCAGAGGGCACCAAAGAGGAGGGCATCATGACCAAAAACCACCTGTTGTTGCTCTCAACCTCCTGGGAGCATACCTGCCCTGCGGCTGCCATTGACAAATGCTCCAAGCAGAGCCCACACACGTGATAACTGTCACTATCCAGGTGCTGCAACTAGGAGCAGCTTGTGAATCACCTCCAGTGTGGGCTAGGTGGGAGGGGGTGCTTTTTGCATGGTCTATAGGTGGTGGGGGCAAATCACTACAGTTACCACTGAATTCAGAGGTGGGCATGGCCCACTACCACTAAGGGTCCCTGAACAGGCACCACCTGCAGCCCAATCACATCAGAGGAAGGCATTGTAATTGAACACTACCTGTGGTTGTTCTCACTCCCATGGGAACTTACACACCCTGCCCTTGACACTGCCACATGTTCTGAGCACCTCTTAAATCTGCCTAAGGCTCATTACCACTTTCCAGGTACCTGCAACTAGGAGTAGCCTGCAAGCACCTTCCTGCAGGTCCTTGCATCTGTTAAGAGCCCATCAACCAGCCACTGACTACAAGCCCTACCCACTGGCTTCTTCTCCCTGAAAACACACTCAGCACCCTGTGGATAACAGCCTGCTCACACCAGAGAAGAAAACAAATATCCAAACTCCAATGCCAAAAATAAATAGTAAACCTCCACAAAATACAAGAGCTACTTTTACATAGAAGTAACCCTCCAAGAGTAGAGTTTGGCTTCCCTAAGCTCACAGAAAAATAACATAAGTAAGATGAAGAAGCTCATGAACCATTCCCAGTTAAAAGAACAGGAGAATTCACCTGAAGCAGAAAACAATGAAAGAGACCTCTGCAGTCTGACACACACTGAATTCAAAAGAGAGATAATGAAAATACTGAATACTGAAGGAATTAGGGCTGAATATCAAGGAATTAAGAGTGGATATGAATAGTAATGCAGATTCCTTTAGAAAGGAACTAGAAAATATAAGGAGGAATGCAGAAAAATTAGAAATTCATCTGCAGAGACACAAACTGAGCCAAAGGCACTAAAGAGCAGAATGAATAATACAGAGGAACAAATTAGTGACTTGGAAGATAGAATAATGGAAATCACCCAGTCAGGACAGCAGACAGAAAACCAGATGAAAAAACATGAATGCAATGTAAGAGATCTATGGGACAATGTAAAGCAGGCCAATCTACACATAATAGGAATTCCAGAAGGAGAAGAAAAAGAAAAGGGGATTGAAAATATATTTGAAGAAGTGTCTGGAAACTTTCCAAATCTAAAGGAAACTGATATCAAGATACAGGAAATACAGAGGGCCTCAAACAAGTTGAACCCAAATAGTCCCACACCAAGACATATTATAATAAAAATGGCAAAAGTTAAAGATATAGAGAGGATTCTAAAGGCAGCAAGAGAAAACACAGCATTATTTATAAGGGAACCCCATAAAGGTATCAGTTGATGTCCCTACAAAACCACTACAGGCCAGAAGAGAGTGGAAAGATATATCCAAAGTTCTGAAAGGAAAAAAAATTGCAGCCTAGATAACTCTATCCAGCAAGAATATCATTTAAAATCGAAGGGGAAATAAAGAATTTTTCCAACAAAGGTGAAAAGAGAGCAGCAATACTAAACCCATTCTACAAGAAATACTAAAAGGGATTTTCTAAATGAAAAAAGTAGTGAGAAGAAATAGGATGGAGGAAACCAAAATTGGAAAGCAACCACTTAAATAAGTCAGCATTCAGATCTAAGAGTGGAAAAAAACAAAAAATCTACTGTAATAGTGATGATAAACACAAGAAACAGCAAAAGGACAAACACGAAGATATTAAAAAAGGAATTCAAAATCATAGAACATGGGGAAGGAAAGTAAGAGAATCTAGACTCTTTTTTAATAAAATGTTTGAGCATATATGACTATCAGGCTAAAGCAGGCAGATACAATAGTCGTTAACATAGTTTAAAAACAGGAGTTCCCGTCGTGGCGCAGTGGTTAACGAATCCGACTAGGAACCATGAGGTTGCGGGTTCGGTCCCTGCCCTTGCTCAGTAGGTTAACGATCCGGCGTTGCCGTGAGCTGTGGTGTAGGTTGCAGACGCGGCTCGGATCCCGCGTTGCTGTGGCTCTGGCGTAGGCCGGTGGCTACAGCTCTGATTCGACCCCTAGCCTGGGAACCTCCATATGCCGCGGGAGCGGCCCAAGAAATAGCAACAACAACAACAAAAGACAAAAAGACAAAAAAAAAAAAAAAAAAAAAAACAGGGCAACCACAAATCAAAAGCAAACATTACATTCACAAAAAAACTACAAAGAAAATACACAAGTATAAAATAAATGGAAACAATCCAAAAAAAAAAAAAGGAAGAAAGGAGAAATATGTAATCAACTGTAAAACAATATTTGGGTTTATTTCCTAGTTCTCTATTCTGTTCCACTGGTCTGTATGTCTGTTTTGGTACCAGTACCACATGGTCTTGATTACTGTGGCATTGTAGTATTGCCTGAAGTCTGGGAGAGTTATGCCTCCTGCTTTGTTTTTGTTCTTCAGGAATGCTTTGGCAATTTTAGGTCTTTTGTGGTTCCAAATACATTTTTGGATTGTTTGTTCTAGCTCTGTGAAAAATGTCATGGGTAATTTGATAGGGATTGCATTGAAACTGTAGATAGCTTTGGCTAGTATGGCCATTTTTACAATATTAATTTTCCAACCCAGGAATGGAATATCTTTCCATTTTTTGCATCCTCTTTAATTTCCCTGATTAATGTTTTATAGTTCTCAGCAATAAGTCCTTCACCTTCTTGGTCAGGTTTATTCCCAGGTATTTGATGTTTTGAAGTGAAATTTTAACAGGTATTGTATTTTTGATTCCTTTTCTAATATTTCATTGTTAGTATACAGAAATGTGACTGATTTCTGAATGTTAATCTTACATCCTTCTATTTTGCTGAATTTGTTGATCAGCTCAAGCAGCTTTTGGGTTGAGTCCTTAGGGTTTTCTATATCATGTGATCTGCATACAGTGACAATTTTACCTCTTCTTTTCCAATTTGGATACTTTTCATTTTTTTCATTTGTCTGATTACTGTGGCTAGGACTTCCAATACTATGTTGAATAAAAGTGGTACGAGTGGGAATGCTTGTCTTGTTCCAGATTTTAGTGGGAAAGCTTTCAGCTTTTCTCCATTGAGTATTATATTGACTGTGGGTTTGTCATAAATGGCTTTTATTATGTTACAGTGTGTTCCCTCTATACCCTCTTTGGTAAGAGTTTTGATCATGAATGGATGTTGTACTTTGTCAAATTCTTTCTCTGCATCTATTGAGATGATCATGTGGTTTTCGACTTTTGTTAATGTGGTGTATAACATTGATTGATTTGCACATGTTGAACCATCCTTGTGAATCTAGGATGAATCCCACCTGGCTGTGGTGTATGATCTTTTTCTATGTTGTTGGATTTGGTTGGCTAAAATTTTGTTGAAAATTTTTGTGTCTATATTCATTTAAAGATATTGGCCTATAGTTTTCTTTTTTGATGGTATCTTTGTCTGGTTTTGGTATTAGGGTGATGGTGGCATCATAGAATGTTTTTGGGAGTGTTCCTTCTTCTTCCCCCTGTTTTGGAAAAATTTAAGGAGGATGGGTATAAATTTCTCTTTTTATGTTTGATAGAATTCACCTGTGAAGCAATCTAGTTCTGGACTTTTGTTTGTAGGGAGTGTTTTTATGACATATTCAATTTCATTTCTAGTGATTTGTCTACTCAGTTGATCTATTTCTTCTTGATTCAGTTTTGGCAGGCTGTAAGTCTCTACAAAGTTGTCCATTTCTTCAAGTTTGTCAAATTTGTTAGTGTACGATTGTTCATACTATTTTTTTGCATTTCTTCCATATCCATTGTGATCTCTCCTTTTTCATTTCTTATTTTGTTTATTTGGGTTTTTTCTCTCCTGTTCTTGGTGAGTCTGGCCAGAGGTTTGCCAGTTTTGTTTACCTTTTCAAAGAACCAGTGCTTGGTTTTATTGATTTTTTTTTCTATTGTTTTTTGAATCTCTATTTTACTGATTTCCTCTCTGAACTTTATGATTTCCTTTGTTCTGCTGACTTTAGGGGTTTTTTGCTCTTCTTTTTCTAATTCATTTAAGTGGTGGGTTAATTTGTTGATTTGAGATCTTTCTTCTTTTTTGAGGAAGGCCTGTATGGCTATGAATTTCCCTCTAAGCACTGCTTTTGTGGCACCCCAAAGATTTTGAATAGTTGTGTCTTCATTGTCATTTGTCTCCAGGTATTTTTTAATTTCCTTCTTGATTTCCTCATTGACCCATGGGTTTTTTTAGTAGCATGTTTTTCAGTCTCCATGTAGTTAGTTTTTTCTCACTTCGTTTCTTGTGCTTGATTTCTAGTTTCATGCCATTGTGGTCAGAGAAGATACTTGAAATAATTTCTATAATTTTAAATTTGTTTAGATTAGCTTTGTGCCCTAGTATATGATCAATTCTTGAGAATGTTCCATGTGCACTTGAGAAGAATATATATTCTGACTTTTCTGGATGTAATATCCTTAAAACATCAATTAAGTCTAACTTTACTATTGTGTCATTTATGATCTCTTTTGCCTTATAGATTTTATGTCTAAAGGATCTGTCCATTGATGTGAGTGAGATGGTAAGTTCTCCTACTATGATTTTATTCCCATCAATTTCTCCTTTTATGTCTGATAATATTTGTTGTAGGTATCTGGGTGCTCCTATATTAGAGGTCATAGAAATTCTTGATTATAATATCTTCTTGAATGGATCTTTTTTCCCATTAAATAGTATCCTTCTTTGTCTTTCTTTATTAGCTTCATTCTTGAATGGATCCTTTTATCATTAAATAATATCCTTCTTTGTCTTTCTTTTTGAACTTCATTTCTTTATGACCATCATTTCTTTATGACCTCATATTTTTTCTGATATGAGTATTGCAACTCCTGCTTTTCTGTCTTGTCCATTGGTATGAACTACTTTTTCCCATCCCCACACTTTCAATCTATAGGTGTCCTTTGGCCTAAGGTGGCTCTCTTATAAACAGCAGATTGTAGGTTTTTGCTTTGTTATCCAACCTGACACTCTGTGTCTTTTGATTGGTGCATTCAGTCCATTGCTGTTTTAGGTAATTTTGATAAATATGTATGTATTTCCATTTTAACACCAACAGTCAATTAATCTGCAACAAAGGAAGCAGGAATATAAAATGGGAAAAAAGACAGTCTTTTCAGAGAATGGTGCTGGGAAAACTGGACAGCCACATGTAAATCAATGAAACTGGAACACACTCTCACACCATGCAAAAAAATAAACTCAAAATGGCTTAAAGACATAAATGTAAGATAAGACACCATCAAACTCCTGGAAGAGAACATAGGCATTCTCTGACATCAACCTTACAAATGTTTTCTCAGGTCAGTCTCCCAAGGCAACAGAAATAAAAGTAAAAATAAACTAATGGCATCTAATAAAACTGACAAGCTTTTGCATATATAGCAACAAAGAAACCATAAAGAAAACAAAAAGACAATGTACAGAATGGGAGAAAATAGTTTCAAATGATTCAACTGACAAGGGCTTAATCTCTAAAATATGCAAATAACGTATACAACTCAACAGCAAATAAGCCAACAACACAATGGAAAAATGGGCAAAAGACTTGAACAGACATTTCTCCAAAGTAGATATGCAGATGGAAATCAAGCATGTGAAAAAAATGTTCAACATCACTGATTATTAGAGAAATGCAAATCAAAACTACCATGAGATACCACCTCAAACCAATCAGAATGGCCATCATTAATAAGTCCACAAATAACAAATTCTGGAGGGGCCATGGAGAAAAGGGAACCCTCTTGCACTGTTGGTGGGAATGTAAATTTGTACAACCACTATGGAGAACAGTATGAAGGTACCTTAGAAGACTAGATGTAGAACTTCCATATGACCCAGGAAACCCACTCAGGCATACATCCAGACAAAACTTTCCTTGAAAAAGACACATGCACCCACATGTTCTTTGCAGCACAATATTCACAATAGCCAAGACATGGAAACAATCTAAATGTCTTTTGACAGACGAATGGATTAAGAAGAATTGGTATATATACACAATGGAATACTACTCAGCTATAAAAAATGACAAAATAATGCCCCCTGCAGCAACATGAATGGAACTAGAGACTCTCATACTAAATGAAGTCAGAAAGAGAAAGACAAATACCATATGATATCACTTATATATGGAATCTATTATATGGCACGAATGAACCTTTCCACATAAAAAATCGTGGACATGGAGAACAGACTTGTGGTTTCCAAATGGGATGGGGAGATCATGGGATGGACTGGGGATTTGGGTTTAAAAATGCAAAGTGTTGCCTTTGTAATGGATAAGAAATGAGATACTGCTGTATAGTACTGGGAACTATATCTAGTCACTTATAATGGAGCATGATAATGTGAGAAAAAGGAACGTATATATGTATGTGTGACCGGGTCACCTGGCTATACAGTAGAAAATCGACAGAACACTGTAAACTGGATATAATGGAAAAAAATAGTAGTCATTAAATTTTAAAAAAAATACTGTGTCCAGAATCATTAATTTTCCATATTTATTTTTGTTTTTATGTTTTTGCACTTACATGTGAATAGAAATCCACAGAGCCTGGGTAAACAAGGAGTTCCTCTCAGAATATCAATCCTGGGCATTTTCCACAATGAGAAACATTATTTTGACCAAAAAAAAAAATCCTCTTTTTGAAAAAAACAAGCACTCCTGCTTGTTAAATACAATTCACTCATTATGTAAATTATATGAACAAATTTTTAAAGTTATGTTAAATACCAAGAAGGATCACCAGCACTACTATATTTGCAGTATTATTTTCTTTGCTGCTCTAACAAATGACCAAAATTTTGCAACATAAAACAATACCAATTTATTATTTCACAATTCTATAATTCGGGTTCATCTGTTTTACTGCTCTGGATTTCACAAGGCTGAAATCAAGTTGTCCATGGGACTGTATTCCCTTCCAGAAGCTCTACGAATAAATCTTTGTCCAAGCTCATTCAGGTTGTAGAGTGAATTTCACGAAATTGTAGAACCAAGGTCCTGTCTCCTTGCTGACTGTCAACTAGGGGTTATTTTCAATCTTGAGGCTGCCACAGGCCTTGCCTTGTGGTCCTTTTTCTTTGTCTTTAAATCTCTGTCTCAACTGGTGAGTTGAGTCTATCAAATCTCACCTTCCAACAAATTGCTATGACATGCCCTCTATTGAGATTCATGTAATCTCACTGGGCTCAACCATAAACCCCAGGATAATCTAATTCTTAAACTCAGCTGATTCATAACTTAATTCCATCAACAAAGTCCTTTCACAGTGGTACCTTGGTTATTATTTCATTTAATAACAAGTTCATGGAAATATCAGGGTACATTTCTGGAATTCTTCCTAATACAATAAAGGAGGTTGGGATTTGTGATCATCTGGTTCTTGGCCTGACTTGGTAAGAAAGTAGGAAAACCTTAATCAGGGAACAAAAGGAAAAAAAAAAAAATGGAGGAGAGAGAGATAAAATCAGGTCAGAAGGATCCAAAAACTTTAGTCTACTTGATATGTTTTTAGAAGTTTTATACCTCTGAGGATTATTAAGGTGTTATAAATATTGATTCTCTTTCTACCAAATAATTTCCCTAACAAAATGAAAATTTTTTTTCTAGAATCTTCAATTTTGTCCTCCTTGCTTATGTGCTTGGAAATCATTGAAATCTTAGTTTTATATTCTTCACCACCCCCCCTCTTCGATGAAATTCCATTGCCAATTTAAAACCTGAGAACCTATATTTAGAAGAAACGATCAAATTATCTAACATAATCCCCCCATCCACACACTGTGACTGATGGAGGCATACCCAGCACACAACAGCCTGCCAGATGGTCTTACAGCCTGTGTCTGAACACTTCATTGAAGAGGAATTTCCTACTTCACCAAGCACCGGTTCCATTTTTGGACAGTTCTAATTTTAAGAATATTCTTCAATAACTTCCAGCCTTGAGCTTTCAAAACCACACATGCAACCCTCACTAACATAATAATCCTTCAAAAGTTGGAACATGGCTATAAGATCTCTTTAATATTTTCTAAGTTAAACAGCTAAAATTTTTATCATTTTCTTAAATGATGATTTTCCTCTAAATCCCTCTCTACAAATGGCTGCTAAACTGTGATTTCTGTCTCACACAAGACCTAATATTAAAGAAAAAACAAAACAAACTTCATGTGTGATATACAGTAAGGGTTTGCACTAGCTCATAAATCATTTTCAATGCTACTGTGTTCTTTATATCTCAAAAACTCCTTAATCTTTTACTTAATATTTACTTTTTTTTTTTTTTTTTGGTCTTTTGTCTCTTTTTTTAGGGCCACATCCACAGCATATGGAGGTCCCAGGCCAGGGGTCCAATCGGAGCTACAGCTGCCAGTCTACACCACAGCCACAGCAACATGGGATCTGAGCCACATCTGCAACCTACACCACAGCTCACAGCAATGCCAGATCTTAACCCACTGAGTAAGGCCAGGGAGCAAACTTGCAACCTCATGGTTCCCAGTCGGATTCGTTTTGGCTGTGCCACAATGGGAACTCCATATTTACTTTTTTGAAAGAACATCATTGCTTGGCTATTTTTCACATATTATTCACCAATAATCCAGAGGTACTGTAAATATACAAGCCAATTAAAAAGTGAAAACAAAAATTGAAGATACTTCAAATACACATCCCTCGTTTCCCTTAAATTCATTATTCCTAGAGTTGTAATTTCCAATTGATAATATTAATTCTAGAATTTCTATTTTGCAAAGAAAAAGGGGAAATAGAATAGAAATAATTTAACCATTCATTGATGAATTATTATTTTCTTCCTATTCAAAGTATTTTCAAACACTGGTTATTTATTAACTTTATTTAATTGTGCATTTGTGTTTAAAGAATCATAATTGAGTTGTACATTTTAAATATCAAAAGTTTTACAGAAAACTTCATCTTTTCTTATCATTCTTTGTGCTGATAATTCATTATGGGTTTTTATTAAAATTGTTTTCTTTGTTTTTTAAATGTAAGACATGGTACCCTAGTCTTTATATTCATACTAGGGAGACTCTAAATTATTTCAGATATTTTTCCTTGTTAAGATGCAAGGAAAACTCTTAAGAGAAGACAGGAATGCCTTCTTTGCCGCCATCCCCATTCTGTTCTCAGTGCTTTCTTCTGCTTCCACCAGAAACACCTTCCCTTATCCTATTTTCTACACTATCCTTGACCCCTCCCCTACCCCCAGAATATATATATTCTCACTTCCTTTAAAAACATACTCTCTATTTCCAGGCCATACTATTTCTTTTGTCAATATGTCTCAGGGGATGACTTAAGAACACCATTTTTAGAGGTGAAAATGACAAGTAGGATTAAGGCACCTCTCAAGTTTCAGTGGATGAATTTTACCAGCTGATAATGGGGAAATGTTTGACTTACTCTGTTTCTGAGGTAAAGAGGCACAGCTTTAGAATCAGAAAGTCCTAGGTCTGGTCTTATCTCCATGTTGAGCCTGATTGCCTCAAAGAAATAAAATTAACACATGATATCATAGGGAATATTAAAAGAGATAGTGTGTATAACAATTTTGGCATACTTCCTGGCACTTAAATTTCAGCAAGTAAGTCATTTATTTTTACCATTATTATTAAAGATATTATTAATTTCAAAAAGAAATACTAGATCATGCAGTCTAGAATAGTTTCAAGCTTTCTTACATGGTTGTTTCTCTGCATACATAGCTAAGAGTCGGGAACACCTCAGGTGTTTTTGGAAAATATCATATGGCCTGGTTCTAGGAGGGCTGTCTGTTTTGAAAAAGAAAGTTTGGGTATGGGGCGGGCAGTGGAAACAGCAAAAGGTGATACAATTGATTCAAGCAATCACCATATGCTCTTCAAAGCTCAGAGGAAGGGGCCAAGGTTGTGTGGAGTTCAGGAGGGAGAGATTGCTCCAGTTTTTGAAAGTGAGGTGATTTGCAGGATGAAGGCAGATCCTTGGCATTGGAATATATTGACTTGGCTGTGTTAAATTAATAAACAAGAGGTCATTAGACTGACTAGGCTCTAATGCTGTGGCAGCTACATAAACAACCAAAATCTAAGCCTGTAAATGCCTCAGGGTTAAAAAATCAAAATGTTAAGGACAGCCAGTTACAAATAGCCAGTAGGCATTAAGCTTAGCCAATCAATAATTTCCTTATTTTTTTTCCCTCTTCTCTCTAGAAGTCTCTCCCTGAGCTCCCTTCAGCAAAGCCCTCACTCCTAGACATTTCTGGTTAGACAATGCTCAATTTGGATTGACTCTTTCACACAAACTCTTAAAATTCTAAATATGCCTCATGTTTGTTTAACACAACATAGATGTAAAAGCCTTTTGAAAAACTGAATTTCAGTGTAAGTAGGATAATTATATACTGTCTTTCTTCTTTCTCTTGCATTCCCTTTTTTCCTACCTCTTCCATCATGGAAGTGACAGATCTCAAAGAAAACAAATATCAAATGTTACTATTTTTTTCTGACCATTAAACATTTAGAAACATAGTTTTTAAGCTGTAAGGTTAAAAACAGTTAAAAAAAAAAAACCCTAGCTTTAATGTCCTAGCATTTATAGGTAAATTTTGAGATAAAAGATTCCATTTCTTCATAGATGTTATTATTCATTTTTATTGCCACAACACTTTGAATACACATGGTTTTAACATAATTTTTATGACTAACAAATAAGCTTGTGAGGTGGTTTGATTTTCTGCATTTCATTAAATATATTTTTTGGTTGACTTTGCACTTAAAGTACTTCTCTTATGCCAATACTGAAAATATTAAACATTAATAAAATAATGGCAGAGAAAATGCTATTTCCATTGTCTTTTTCATCCTGAGTTTATTCTTAATAAAAGTTCTCTGGAAATATCCATCTCCTCAAGTGCCTGAGGCAATGAAGTCTGATATAGTAGAACTCAGGGTGCTACATCTTTTTTAGCTGCTCTTGGCCATGCCATATGATCTGATAACAGGAATGAAGACCCTTATTATAAGTTATCTGGGAATATTACATTATGGAGACAGTTTATACTTGCACCTTCCACTCTGTACAATACAAGGGAAGGCTCCTGCAACTCTAACTTGAGTACATTACAGATTCACCCTGAGCTATTCCCTATCATTTTCAATTACAATGCAATATCATATGGCTTTATTGTGTAATGTGCCTTGAAGAGCAAAATTCAGCACTCTGTGTGCTTTACCAAGTTAAACAGTATTGTTAGAAAACTAAGCAGAAGCAGAGGGAGAGAAAATCTAAGCACATGAAAGCAAGGGGAAATAGGATAATTCCAAACTAGACTTTAGAAGATACATATGCTTTGAAACAGGGAACATCTCCTCAGACTCAAGTAAGTTGTGAAGTGGGAAAATGTTGAGTTTTTTGCCCCTCTTCCATTTCTTTTGCATCCTTCCACAACCCATGTTCATCTCAGGACATCCAATTTTCTTTCATTGAACAAACAATTAGGGGGCCATAAATGAATTGATAAGCCTATTCTTTCTGAGGTCAAACAACATAGGTTGTTCAATTGTACAAAGTATCTAGAAGAGGCCAGTGGATTTAAGCCAGGAAAGGAATTATTAATGCACGAATTCCAGATAGTAGCTTGGAGAGGAATTCTGAGGCAGGCTGTTTTCAAAGACTCTCTTATCACATCAAAAAGGCAACTACATTTTTTTCTGAGATCACATAACCCTCATTCATATTTTTCATAATACAATATTTCAGTTCTGAGAGTTTATTTTCCAAAGTTATATAGTTTGAACAAACCTCCCAAATTACTTGATCCCTGATATATTTCTTTTCTATTTGTAGTGCTAAAATGTCTAAGAATAGTTTCTTGTCTTGGCCTGTCCAAGACAGAGATGGAACTGTGTTTTCCTGGCTCATGCAGATTCTTGGGGAATGATCTTCCTAAACAGCTTTCTCTATTGCAGCTGCAGATGAAGACAGGCTTACACACTGGCCAGAATCTATATTGACCTCTAAGGCATAGCCATAAAGCATGCTTTCACTTTTTAATAAAACACTAAAATAAACTTTAAAACATGTACACATAACCGCTTCTCCTTCAAAGTGATTTCAAGGAGAAAGTGTCTATGAGGCAAGTCAATTTCATCATGTGATTTACTTTAATTTAAAAGGAGTAACACATCCTCCCTTAGGCATGTGAGGAATTATCCAATAAAATGTTTAATGTTAAAAGAAAGCCAATGGTGTTATCACTGACTCTAAATCAAAGATACTGCTGTGTCTATTGAAAACTTTCTGTAAACCCTCTACTGAAGCCTTTAGCAGGAGACAAAGGCAGGTAACTGACCTGAGATTTTCCATGGCAATCCCCTGTCACAGTCACTGATCATTTCCTAAATACTTTAACCCCCCCCTCCCAAAAAAACCATCAGAGTAAGAAACACTAATTTTTCTAAAAGGAAAAATATCCTCCCTTGTTAATATTTACCCAAATGGAAAAATTATAAGCAATGAATAAAAAGAAATACCCTGTTTAACATAGTAGAAAGAATGATGTTGACAAAGTGTGATGAGATCCTGGTCATTGCCAATGAGCAGAGCTAATCAGATCAAACGATAATGTGAAAAGCAGCTGTCAGACAAAAATCCTTCTTGAACCAGCTAAGAGTTTGGCAATGAAGTTAGCAGTTTTAGTTCCCTTCAGCAATGCAGATGGTGGCTCTTTTTGAAACCAGGCTTAAGGAAAAATGAGAAGGAGAAACATGAGATCAGAAACTGACAAGTTACCTCCATATTCCAGGCCAGGAACTAGGGAAAGGCCTATATTAAGACTTATTTTGAAACCAGTATCAAAGTGATGACTTAACTCTTAAGATTTCACATTCCAGCATATAGCCCCTTAGTTACCAGAGCAATCAGTTTTTTAGGACTAAGATGGTCTCAAAAGAAAGTTTTTTCTTCTTCCAAGATTCCTTTAATGCCCAATGCTCTCTGAAACATTTCATAAATGTGTTTGATGAGGCAACCCTACACCCACCTGCATTTGAAAGCACACTCTTGGTTATTCTCTTCTCTTCACTAGGTCATTGTGATGGGCCTAAGTTCTCTGAAGATACAGGAGAAATTTAAGACATCCTCTCACCTTTCAGGGGCTTACAACTTAGCTTGAAATAAATGATCAGCAAATTCACAACAAAGGTAATGGCAATCCTCTCCAAAGTTTACCTGAAAAAACCCCTGTCACCCTTCCAGGTGCCCTCAGTCTTTCTCGGCCCTGTCCATCCGGCCTCATTTTTCTCATCTTTCAAATTCACCTCTTTCAAAATGAAGACAACTTGAGCAACACATATGTCTTAAGAAAAATTACCCAAAATCTGGAAATAAAGCAAAAGAAGGACTGCAAGTCTTTGCATTATTATACTAGAACACTAATACATATCCCCAAAAATCATTAAGTTAGGTAAGACAATATGTGTGTTTTCATGTGTACTTTATTATTGATTACATTCCAGGCATTGTTAAGTTACGTGTTAACTTATAGACAGACTTCTGGTAAAGGTGCAAATGATTTCTGTCTGGTAGATAAAATAAACCTAAAATAAGGGTTGTATTGCCCTGGAATACTGTCTCCAAATTAGTGGACTTACCTCAACATTCCTTTCCCTACTAAATATGTCAATATGTGTTCCTCAAATGCCCACCAAACCAGCTTTACTTCCCTGATAGTGTCCTCATGGTTGGGTTAAATAAATATTTGACCTGTGTTCAATCTTTATATATTTGAAGGGCCACATTTTTAACTTTTGTTAAATGTTTAACGGTGGATGCACTACTATGATATGTTCATTATCATGTTATTATAAAATAAATTAATTAGAAGTTCCTGTTGTGGCTCAGTGGAAACAAGCCCAACTAGTATCCAAGAGAATATGAGTTCAATCCTTGGCCTTGTTCAGTGGATTAAGGGATCTGGGGTTGTTCTGAACTGTAGTGTAGGTCATAAATGTGGCTCAGATCCCATGTTGCTATGGTTGTGGCTTAGGCCAACTGCTGCACCCCCTAGCCTGTGAACTTCCAAATGCCACAGGTGCAGCCCTAAGAAGGAAAAAAAAAAAGAATTAGAAATAAATCAAATATCTATCAGCGGGTAATGGGTAAGTAAATGATACATATGTGAAATGGATAACTACATAGTTATATAAACTGGTTACGTTTATCTCAAGCTATTAACATTAAAATAATTTGAAGTTAAAAAACAGCTTTCATAACAAATAATATACACAGTATGATTCTTTTTCAATAGAATTTTATAAATGTATCTCTGTATCTCTGACACACTCTCTCTCTTTATGTACATATAAAGATGTCTGAAATGGTATTCGCCAAGATAGTCACAATGATTTTATCCTGAGAAGATAGATTTCATATAACTTTTATAACCTTCTTATTTGAATGTCTTCTATCTTCCATTTTTTCCCACGAAATTTATAATTTTTATAAATTCCTAAACAACCAAACTAAGCGTCATTTTCTAACTTGGGAAAGGCATATCTCTATTGACAACCTACCCGAAATGGACTCCTCCCTTTCGGGGCCCACTGGATAATGCATGCGTTTTAGGGAGAGCACCTTTAAGATGTCAGTAAACAATTTCCCTCTGTAGACCATGAACACATCAAGCGCCATAACATATATGGTTCATCTGTGTAGGCCCAATGTATTATAATAAACTCACATCTTTTGAGGTGGGCAGCAGCAAATCATCTGGAGTTGAGGGCAGTGAAATAATTCACTCAAGTCAGGTCAGAGTAGAGAAAGACAGACTTACTGAGTACACTGCCAGGGACCAGACGGCAGGGCAGGATAATGAGAGCTGTCTGAGCCTAGGCAGTAGATTGGAGTTGCTTTATAGGGAAGTTAGCTTGGAAAAACCCTCTCTCAGTTCCCACCATGCAAATAAGGGATTGAAACATGGCAGATGTTTTGGCTGATATTTGAAGCCACTGGTTGGTTGGTTGGAGGATGACTTTTGTCATATAAATAGCTTCCACATCTTTGTGTTTAGAGAAGCGCCTCTAAATCATAGCAATCCCCAGATTAATTCTATACTGATCTTGTTGTTTTTGGTTTTTTGGTTTGGTTTTGTTTTGTTTTTTACTGGGTACTCCCTTGATTTCACAATTCTGTAATAACAAACTACATCTAAAATTTGGGTACTTCTCTGAAATCCCAGGCAGTGGCTGAAACTACACTGATTACTCTAGATCCTTCTAGCCCTTCACCTCTGTGCTTAAAGCCTCATCTTCATATTTTGATCATGGTAGAGTTCCTGCAACCTAAGAAGAAAACTTTTCCAAACTTACTCCAACTAATGCAATATGGTTTATTAATTGATTTTTTAGCTATTCTACAGTGGTTGGACCCCAAGCACTATTAAATGGCTGAATTCCACATCTTTATGGGCACTGTAGTTAGAACCAACTTTTATAACCTAGCAGGACCCTATGAGGCCTTCCCAGAACAGACCCCTCCCTCATGTCCTCTGCTTTAGCTCCTCTCAGAAGTACTTAGATAACGGTATCTGGTGATAAACATTTCCTGAGTTGTTTTATAGATGCTAAAACCCCCACAAAAGGGAAGATGTTAACTACTTGATGATTGTGAACACATAGCTCCCAGGCTTACTGAGCTTAAGGGTTAAAAAAGTTAATGCCTGTAACACTGCCCTATTATCTCACCATCAACCAATCAGAGAACTGTGAACAACCTGATCACATTCACTGCAAGACCACTCCCTCACCTGGCCTTTAAAAATACTTTCCTGAAACCCACTGGGAATGTGGGTGTTGTGAGCACTAGATGTCCTGGAGTCTTGGCTTAGCATCCTGCAATAAATGCTTCACTTCCATTCACTACAACTCAATGTCAGTGGATCGGCTTTAGGCATGCAAGGTGAATGAATTCAAGTTTGATTCTGTAGCACTTTTATTCATTCACTCATAAAATATTTGTTAAACATCAACCACATGCCAGGCACTTGACTGGACTCTGGAGATCTGAGGGAGTGGGATGAAATTTTTTCTTTCCAGTTAGGGGAATAATGGTATTCTGGATTCCATTCACTCAATTCTAGTTGTGAGGGGGTGCAATCCCTCCCAATCCCAACCTTCAACAATTTGCTAGACACCAGCTGAATGTCTTACAATTCAACACAATTCTGACACTATCTACCCAGAAATGGCATCAGATTCTACAGGTAAAGGGCTCATTCCCATAAGACCACCTTCCACTTCAGAAACTAATTCCAGGCCCAGGTTGTTACTGATAGGTTCCCAGGAAAATGGAACAACCCCCCTCTCTGGGAATTTGGCCATTCGAAGGTGGGTGGCAAGGAAGCAACAGTCCATAGGAAATAACTGCCTGCAAAGATTAACCACCTATAAACTTTAACTGCCCCTGTACATCAATTCTGTCTTTGCACTTTTCTGGTCATGATACTTGGCCCCCAATCATCTTCTTTCATTGTTCTAATTTTTCCCTTCCTTATAATCTTCCCTACCACAATTACTAGGTCATGGGACTTGACCCTCCCTCCCCTTCCCAAATTACATAACTTTCCTTTCATTGTCCTTGCCACAACTTCCTTCCATAGACCCTCACCACTGATTCCCACCGTGATCCTTTAAAAGACTAAATTCTCCTCACATTTAGGGATGATACTATCTTGAGCTCAGCCCATTTGTCTCTGATGCCTTGATAAATCTCTTTTGCTTTACTGACTTGGCCTAATGCATTCCTCCTTCAGCAAACCTAACAGTTACCTACCTATACTTTTTATCTACCAGCTGCAAACAGGATGTTCCGATATCCCCTTCCAATTTGGGATGCCAATTACAAGTCCAGATTGTAACCTGAACTTCTGATTGACAGGCTACAAATCAGAGATTGCCATGACTCCTTGTTGAGTGTGGTAAATTTGCTAGTGATATGTAAAATTCAGGAAACCTGTTTTTTTGCTATATTGTTGGTTTATTACAAAGGATTAGATAAGATAGGAGGTGAACATTCAGATGGAAGAGATATACAGGGAAAAGTATGTATGAAGGGTTGCAGAGTTCCATACTCTCTCCAAGTATACCACTTTCCCCAAATCTCCATGTGTTCACCAACCTGGAAACGTTCCAAAACCTCTCCTTTTGAGTTTTTATGGAGGTTTCATTGTGTGGGCATCATTGATTAACTCATTTCCCATTGGAACTTCATCCAACCTCTAGCCCCTCTCCCTTCCTCAGAGGTCAGGGAAGTGAGAAAAAATTTCCAACCCTATAACACCAAGTTTGGCTCCTCTAGCAACCAGCACACACACTTAGTACTTTCCAAAAGTTATCTCTTTAACATACAGAAGATATATTTATGCTCTAATCACTTACAAAATTCCTAGGGTTTTAGAAGCTCTGTGCCAAAAATAGGGATGGAGACCAAATATATATTTATTATTATAAACCACAATATCACACATGGTTTCCTCCGAAGTTACAGATGTAGCTTTCACAGATCAGAGAACAGGTTGCTTTCTTCTGGTTCATTTAGAACTTGGGACACAATCACCTAGCCCTTTCCCAATCTTCATGAGCATCTCATGACACCAGGTTTCTTCCTCCTTTCCTCTGGCTGTGTCACTGAGTTCTCATATTACTGATCGTCTGAGATATTGAATGTCCACAGGGCATAGAGGGAAAATCTATAATATGCCTTCTCCCTTTAGGATATCCAGGACATATTAATTCCTCCCGAAAAAGAAGTAAAACATTTCTCATACATAAGGATAAAGTTAATAATCCATTGTCCACCCTATAAGCATTTAACATTCACTGTATGCCAGCTAATATGCAAGAGTCTCCCTAAAAGAGCTCATTGTCTGTATCTGCAGGACAAACCCCTTGAGTTGTTTTTTAAGATACATTTGGAGTAAAACGGCTCCCAAGGTTATTTGTGATCAAAATCCTTTTTGAGAAAGCAGGTGTGAGGAATAGAATTCTGGTTAGGCAGGACAATCCAGTTAACTGAACGTTTTGGAGTCAAGTAAAACTCATGCCTTTGTTTTGTTAATATTGTGCTCTAGACTATGTATTTACACTGGTGATTTCAATGAGCCATAAAACTTATCCAGGTAAGGTGATGCTGGCCACTTATCTCCCCATATGGACACACGAAAGACTTCTCAGTAGTGTAAGTTAGAATAATTAAAGCAGAAACCTAGAGGTGATCCTTGACACTTTTCTTCTACCCAAGAAGCAGTCAATTAAATCTTGAATTTTCTCCTGGACATCTCTTTTCTCTCCATCTCCAAGCCTCCTGTTCTAGTCCAAGATATCCTCCCCTCACCTCTCACCTAGACCACTAAAGTGAACTATTAACTAATCCCAGGGAAAACGTTCCTGGGTACTTCATATCTGTTCTAAATTATCATAAACTTACATCACCACCTACGTAAAACCCTGCAAGTTCATTCCACAGCCATTAGGCAAAGCCTACAATCCTTCAATCCTTAATAGGTTTTGCAATGTCTGGTCCCAGACTGCTTTTTCCAATCACATCTCACATATTTCCCTACCTACCAGCCCTATAAGGTCAGGGGGTTTTGTGGTTGTTCTCGACTTAAAGAAACTGCATACCTGCACTTTCAAGTTCTTGAATTGAGTATATACTATATGTAACTCTCTCCAATCAGCCTCAGGATGGTATTTTTCTTTAGGGCCATGCCTGAAACATATGGAAGTTCCCAGGATAGGGGACCAATCAGAGCAGTAGCTGCTTGCCTATGCCACAACCACAGCCATGCCAGATCCAAGCCACATCTGCAGTCTACACCACAGCTCACAGCAATGCCAGAACCTTAACCCACTAAGCGAGGCCAGGGATTGAACTTGCCCTCTTTTATACTAGTCAGGTTCATTACCACTGAGCCACAGTGGTAAGTCCTGTATGGTATTTTTAATCACCAGAACTTAATATGGTGTCTGGCTTCTAGTACATATTCATTAAGTTAATTTACTCAGTAGATGAATAGATGAATAATGGGAATGCCTACTGAGTTTTAAAATAGCATACTTAAAGATTTTAATGCATTTATTGTTACAGTTAAACCTTGAAAAATGTTGGAGTTAAGGGGCCAGACCCTCAGCATAGTGGAAAATCTGTGTATGATTAATTGTCAGCCCTCAGTATCCATGGATCCACCATAGCTGCGGTTCCTCAGATTTAATCAACCAGAGATCATGTAATACTGTAATTTTTTTTTTTTTGGTCATTTAGGGCCACACCAGTGGTATATGGAGGTTCCCAGGCTAGGGGTCCAATGGGAACTGTAGCCACTGGACTACACCAGAGCCACAGCAACTTGGGATCCAAGCTGAGTCTGCGACCTACACCACAGCTCATGGCAATGCCAGATCCTTAACCCACTAAGTGAGGCCAGGGATTGAACCCGCATCCTCATGGATCCTAGTCGGGCTTGCTAACCACTGAGCCACGATGGGAACTCCATAATACTGTCATATCAAAAGAAAAAAAAGATAAAAATCTGCATATAAGTGGACCCTCACGGTTCAAACCCATGTTGTTCAAGGGTCAACTGTATATTCTTTTCCTTTGTACTATAAAATATATTAAACATTTCAGAATAATGTGCCTTTGAAAACTTGAATTTTGGTTTTTTTTATACTTCGTACACTTTATGCATTGTATTATATAGTAGGAAGAAATGCTTTACAAATCAATATGATATATGGACTCGGTGCTCAAAATGAAAGCATAGGGACTGTTTTGCTGTATTCCAGTTTTTTTTTTTTTTTTGAAATATGTCAATTCATCTGAAATATATAATGAAGTATCCACTGACATTGGCCACTGAGTTTTTGAGCCCATTAAAAACTTTTATCCAATCCACAGCAATATATAAATAAATAATTTAGTGATTCATGTCCTTCTGAATGAAATAATTCAAAGAATATTTGGTATTATGTAGATAAAGACCACAAAGATATTCCTTCAAAATATTGGAATTGGGCAACAGAAAATGGAAGAATATTAAATCTCCAGTCCTTTGAGTCAAGTGCTTTGTTGATAGAAAACATTGACAAAATGCCAAAAAAGCACAGAGGAAAACTGCTACACAAGTCTCTGCCCTGGAAAATTTCAAAACTTCAGGTCTTTCAAAACTTACTTTGTCATAAGTGACTAGACATAGTGACTACACAGCAGGATCTCACTGCTAATTCATTCCAAAGGCAACAGTTTGTATATATTAACCCCAAGCTCCCCAATCACCCCACTCCCTCCCCCTTATGATGGAGCAGGATAATGTGTGAAAATAGAATGTGTACATGTATGTGTAACTGGGTGACCATGCTGTATAGCAGAAAAAAAAAAGTATTGGGGAAATAACTACTAAAAAATAATAATAAATAAAAATAAAATAAAATTATCTAATGCTATAGAGAGAAAAAGAAACTTAATTTGTAATATATAAACTATTCATCCTTGTAAATGACCTTTAAGTCCCTATGCAGTAGTTAAATTCTACAATTCCTTCAATCCTCAAACTAGGAGGAATTGCTATCCAACCTCTTTTCTCTCTCACTTTCCCTACTCTCCACCCCCGGCTTAGGGTCTCTCTCTTTCTTCCTTTCTTCCTTCTGTTTTTTTCAGCCCTGTTAGCTATTTCTTCATTAATATTTTTCTTCTGCTTGGCCATGTCATGCAACCATGAAGATGAGGAGCCTAGAAACCTCATATTTTATCCTCAAGTGAGGTTAAAATTAGTGGAATTTGAATTTGAAAAGATGAGATTTATGGAACCGATGATAGCCTCTTTCAAATATTTACACTCTAAAATGGAATAAGCACTCAAGGATTTGCCAGAAATGGCACGAGTTTCTGCTGGTGAAACTGAGCCCTTGCTTGTGACTGTAATGTGTAAAAATCTGTTGGAAGAAAGGGGAAAATACTATAATTTTGTTGACAAGTTATAGAAGTGTTTAGCTAACAAGAAAAAAACCTGTTATTTTCATGAAAGAAAAAGAACTAGTTATTTTCTTTTCTTACCAGAAGCTTGCTTTATTCAATTTGGGGAAAATAACAGTATCATAATCCCCAAATTCAATACTTGCCCAGGTAAATAGTGAACCAAAAGGAATACCAATCTGCTATAGTTAGGAGTATTGAGGTGCTGAAATCACAATAAGGTGGAAAGGGTTAAAGAAAGACTAAGTAATCAGACATAGCAGAATCTCCCCAAATGGTCATTTAATGTCTGCAATTTAACCACATATATTTGGCAAACAAAAAAAAAAATGAGAAAAAGAATTAAAAATTTAAGTAATGTGGGTAATCCACCCAGATATTCCCCTCTGTGAACATAAGCCTCAAACACCAGAAGTGGGAGCCATGAATCTGCTGTTCCTCACTCTGATCTTAGTTCCCTTAAGAACACCTGGGTCAGTGTGAGCTTCTCATCATTTGGATAAAAATCTAGAGAAAAAATATCCCTTTTACGATATAACCTAAAAGCAAGCTGAACACTTCACCCAGTACTCTCCCAACGAAACAACCATGTGCTTCAATGCTGGAGGGGAAAAAAGGACAAACAAACAGACATTATTCAACAAAAAAAATGGTGTGCCTGACCAATATGGCTCGTTTCTATGTTCCCTCTGAAATACATAGTTCAAATTTCTATGAGACATCTGGGCTTGTTGTTGCCAAGTTTTCCATCCTATCAAGACATTTGGTAGGTTGCTGTACCATGGAAAGTTCCACAAAAGAATAAGAAATGGGTCACTTAGCTATACAACAGAAATTGGCAGAACATCGTAAATCAATCATAATATTTTTTTTAAAGATAGAGAAAAAATAAAATAATAATAATAATAAAAGAAATACATTGATTCATTTGGAGTCTATACAATATGAATTTAGGAAAAGGGAGATTAAAGTAAAAAAAATCAGAGTTCTTATCCTAATTTTGTCTTGAATTTATACCTGGAAGAAAACCATTTGCCTCTCTGGGGTTTCGGTTTCCCTTTTATATGATTAATATAAATTTATCTCCTCTGCTAGTCCCTCATGGTCACTGTGTTAATCAAAATAATAAGAAGAAGGCATTAGAAAAGAGCATAAATACAATTTTACTTTAATGGGGTTAATGTATTAATTTTAGAGAGAAGAGTAAATAAAAATTTTCCAGGTTTTTAAACACTATGCCTTAATCAATAGCTCCATTTTAGAAAAATAATGACCAAGTTTGCTTTTTTTTTTTCTCCTAGTTCTTTACTTTTTCACATACATTTAGAGTTTGTCAACTTTTACCCAAAAATCTGCCACAATTTTGTTTGGAAGTAGAGTCCATGGATGAATTTGGGAACTGATTTCCTTATATCATTGAGTCTTCCAATACAGAAAAATAGCAATACAGTATATTCTTCTATTCCTTTCTCTTAACAATACTTTATACTTTTCAGCATGTAGATAATATATGTCTGTCATTCAGTTAATTTCAAATTGATGGCTTATGAAGCTATGAAAAATGGTATCACTCTTTAAAATTTTCTCTTCCCTTTATTTTGGCCAGCAGATAGAAATCCAGTCAGAAGTTCTCTGGAGTCTTAGTGATTAAGCAGTTGGTGTTGTCACTGCTGTGGTTCACATTCAACCCCTGGCCCAGGAGCTTCCTCGTGCTGTGGGCACAGCCAAAAAAACAAAGAAATATGGTCAATTTTTTATATTTACTTTATATCAGTATATGCAAAGATACCTTGGATAAATTCATTTATTAAGTCTAATAATTTGAAGATTCATTTGGATTCCATATATACATAATTATGTCTCCTGTGACAAATGATGATTTTATTTCTTTCTCTCCAAATCTTATGTTTTTATGTTGTTTTCTTGCCTTTTTACACTGTCTGAGACCTCTTGTAAAATGTTGAATAAAAGTCATCCCCAATGTCAGGGAAAAGCTTTTAATATTTTATCATTAAGTACATGTGATGTTTAGCCATATCTACTGGTGCTGAATATATGCATATCTTATGATATGGTGATTCCACTCCTAGGTATATATGTTCACTATGGAATATTTATAAGAATTATCAGAGCAGCATTATTTATATTAGCCTCAACCTATAAATCACTCATATGTCAACCAACAATAGAGTAGATAGAGGCAGATATGCTCTGAAATATTATATGGCAAAGAGAGTGACCATACTCAACTGTATACATCAAGTTCAATCTTAGAAGAGTGAGTAAAAGAATGTGGATACAAAAGAGTACACTCTGCATGATTCCAATTCTATGAAAGATCAAAATAAGGCAGAACTAGTCTATGTCCTTAGAAGTCAGTAGATGAGTTATCATTGAAGGAGGCAGTGAATGAAGAGAACAGGAGGAGATTTCTGGGGGCCTGATAATGACTCTTTCTTAACTGATTTGCCAATTACAGAGATGTGTCAGTTTATGAAAATTCATTGAGCTTAACATTTACCTACTATAAAATGCAAAAGTGAGCCTCCACTGATTTTCAGATAAAATGTAAAATTAATACAGCCCATGAGGCCCATTGAGCCTCCCCCTACCTCTTGCTGCCACCCAACCTTGTACTTTATGTTCAAAACAAATCTATGTAGCTCCCTGAGCACTCTCTGCACGCTTTTTCACATTCATTATTTCCCCTTAAAAACTTTTATCAGAGGCAGCATAATAGAGTCATAAAAGCACTGAGTGGGAGAATTTGCCTGGGTTTGAATGCAGGCTTTGCTGCTTCTTTGTTCTATAATCTTAATCAATTTACATAACTGTCCTGTGCCTCAGTTTCCTCATTTATAAAGTTTGGACAATAATAGAGTTGTGTGATTCTGTCCAGAATGCCTTATCTGAGCTGTTAAATTTGAGACCTTTCCTCTGTGCTTCTTTCTCTATCACCCAGGGCTAACTTTCCTATCACAGCTCTAACTGAACTTCATTAGGGATACATTTCAGTTTGTTAGGGTTACTATATCAAAATACCAAAGAGTAAGTGGCTTAAGCAATAGAAATTTATTTTCTCACAATTTTCTTCTTGGAGGCTAAGAAGTCCAAGATGAAGAAGTCCACAGGGTTGATTTCATTCTGAGGTCTGTTTCATTGTCTTCTCCCTTTGTCTTCACATGTTTTTTTCTTCCTACATGTCTGTCCTAACCTCACTGTCTTATAAAGACATAAGTCATATTGAATTAGAGCCCACAGCAATGACCTCATCTAAACTTAATTATCTCTTTAAATAACTTTTCTTCAAATACAGTCACATTCTGAGGTACTGAGGGTTAGGACTTTGACATATGAATTTGGGGAACAGAATTCAGCCCAAATCAAGACGCTTATACATCTCTTTCTCTCTTCCTTCTAGTTATAATCCCCTAAAAGAGAAAGATTGTCTTATTGTCTGTGTATCTCCAGCTCCTAAAATAGCATCTGGCACAAAATAAATAGGATCTACAGAGGAAAGGAAATTCATACAAACAAGTTCTTGGAACAAAACTCATTATTTATTTAAAGGCACTGACAATCTAAAGAAAGCAGGTGAGCTTCACTCAATCAAGTAAATAATTAGAACCAAAGACGAAAGTTGAGGAATGCAATATACTGACCCAATTGAAGCTGACAGAGATATAACCATAATTCTAAATTAAAAACTCCAAAATGAACTCTGACTTCTCTTTAATTCTTTAACATTAATTACCCAGTAATCCCTACTTCTGTAGCTTTCCTGGGTGGAAGCCAAAAGGAATGGCCACTATAGTATTTTCCCTTTTATTTTTAATTTAATTATATTTTAATCAATAGTAAATCTATTCACTTTGATTAACAACTATATAATAAGGTACAGATTGAGAAATCTTTGTCTCATTCTATCTCCTGTCTATTCCTCTCTAAGCTCCCTCATACACATGGTTCATTTATGCAGATGAGAGAACATATAAAAATACATTTTTTGTCTCTTTTTTAGTGCCACACCTACAGCATATGAAGGTTCCCAGCTGGGATCAAATCTGAGCTGTATCCGTTGGCCTACACCACAGCTCACAGCAGCACCAGATCCTTAACCCACTGAGTGAGGCCAGGGATTGAACCTGAGTCCTCATGGATGCTAGTCAGATTCATTTCCACTGAGTCATGATAGGAACTCCTGAAAATGCTTTTCTCTCTCCATGGTAGCATACTGTATATATTGTTCTGAACTTCACTTTCTACACTTACAAATATATCCTGGCAAATTTTCCATATCTGTAAATAGAAGACTTCTTTGTTCTTTCACTCATATGTGAAGTATATCATTGTGTAGATCATGTATTATTTAACTATACATTTGTTGACAGATAGTTAAAATGTGTCCCACATGTTAATGTTACAAAGAATTCTAAAATGGATAGCTTTATCCATACGTCATTTCAAACATATGCAGGCATGTCCAAAGCATAAATTCTAAGTGTGGGTTTGTTAAGTCAAAGGTTAAATAACTGTGTAAATAATTTTGATCATTATCTCTACTCTTAATAAGGTTGTACATTTTCACACTCACAACAGTAATGTATGAGAGAGCTTATTTCTCTACAGTCTTCCCAAGAAAAATATTACCAAAGTTTGAGTTTTTCCAACATGATAGATGAAAAAAAAGATATTACTTAGAGCCATGCAGACATAGGAAAGGCTATATTGTCTTATAGGCTTTTGATCTAACAGGTAAATTTCATCTGAGTTTAGATCTTATATCTTAATGTCTTAACTTCCAGTTTATTCATGACAGTAATCCTTGATGAAAAAAGACTGGAGAAAAGAGAATGGAGGGAAAAGATCATGGAAGACAGTGTGAGAGATCTTCAGGGATCCAGCTGTGGAAGTGGGGTACATCACTTTTACTCACATTCCAGCATCTGGAGCCAGTCATAGTTCACATGGAAATGCAAAAAGAGCTAGACAACATTGTCCCCAGTTGAGCATCCACTGTTCAGACACCACACAAAGTTATGAAAGGGAAGAAAGAATCTTTAAAAAAAGAGTTGGCTGTCTCTGCCACACAGAGAGATGTTGCTCAGTTTCTAATACTATTTCTTAGACTTTAATTAAATTATTAGATTTTAATTAAACTCTGAACTTGATCACATAAAACTACTTTGGTTAAGCTGTGGAATTATGGTTTTTTAAAATATAATTACTTCTCAGAACAATTTCTTCAAAATTGGTCATTTTCTAAGCTCCTTGGCCTCAATGTCCTTATCTATAAAACAAGAAAATTGAACTATATTGTTTGCAAGGATCATCCAAGCACCAATTGCCTGAATTTGGGATTGTTGTAGTTTAATGCGCCTTATAATGAATGAATTCTTGGCCACAAATCAATAACACCACCAAGCTAACTTTTAAGTTGCTTCTTTCTGTTCTTCCTAGGTTGTCCCAAAGAATGTGTCCTTATCTTAATAAAAGGCTAATGTTAAGGAGGTATTTGGTATACCCCCAATCTCTCTAAACTTCTCAAATAAAACAGATTCCCAATTTGCCACTGATTGAATTATTAGTGAGCCATGATATTACAGATAAAGAGCATCAGTTGAAGCAAAGTTATATTCATTAAGTTCTACAATAAGAATTCACAAAGTGTCTATGCTGTGTCCAATACTCACCTATACTAGAAGTACAAAGAAAAAGATAAAATTTAAACCCAGAAGGAATTTATGTTGTGATTCAAGAATTCAACATTCAAGAATAAAGATGAGTAAATGGGGACAGCAAACAATGAAAATGAGGCCAGTGATAGGCCTGACCTGAGTGACTTTTATAACATCAATATGATGTCCATATTCTTTGCAATGTGATGAGTGAGGGAAGCAGTTCTCCAGTGAGCAATTCTCAGTCATGCAAAGCAAACTTGGCCTCTGTGGGGCTCTGTTTTCTAAAGCGGCTGAGGTCAAGACTTCTTTTGTTCCTGCCTATAATCAGCATCTTGGTCTATGATGGGAAATATATGCTTGTCAATCATGTGTTCTTATCAGAGGAGAAACTAAAACCCACATAGTCCAAGAGAATCTTTTCAATGATAGATAAAACTTGAAAAGATCAAAGATCATCCATGCCTAGAATAGACGGAATTAAGAAAAATGTCATTAACTTCACCTCAATCCTCCTCCTATTGACACAGTTGATAGTCCAGGGCATGTAATATATGATTTCCCATTGTATGACTTGCACAAAAGAAGGTCCGTTTTGTGTATTTGGGGTACTTAGTCCTATTAAACCCAGGTTTAAGAAGTTCTGATCTCCTTCCTCCTCCATCCTGAGAAGCCATTAAGCAATACAGGTCCGGTTATGCGTGACTTTCAGAGCAAGATCCATTTCTAAAAATGCAAAGAATTACCAATTATGTAATGTGTGGTTTTGATTATTTTAAAGAAAGCAAGATAGGGATTCCTAACTCTAGTTTATAAACAGAGAAACTGATTATATTATATTATATTATATTATATTATATTATATTATATTATATTACATAACTGAAACTTGGTTATTATAGTAGGACAAAGTTAAGATATTCTAAGTGAAAAAGTCAAGACTAGAGCTCAAATCTTGTAGTTCCAAGTTTGGTGTTTTTTCTACCATATCTCCTTGTCAGAATAGTCTTTCTTCTACCCTACGGCAGAGAAATCTGTGATCAACAGGACAGTATGTGAAGCATGTCAGTGTTACAATACACAGGTCCAAAGTCTCCAATGAGGCCCAATGCTTGATAAGCACTGATCAGATCTAAAAGGAACTGAATCTATCTGGTCCCCTTCATTTTATAAATAATGTGCTGAAGACACAAAATGATGCAAAGATGTTAGGTAACTAATTCGAGTTCAAAATTAAAATGCATTCCATCTCCTAGTCTAGACTTTACCTTACAGCATGAATTCGCTGGATATCTTGTGACAAAATTTGCTACCACAAATTCTCCCTATTTTCACTGATAATTATTTAAAACAAACCACTTTTCTCTTTTGGATGGAGATAGTTCATTCTCATTGCCCCTTCTCTTCCCTTTTTTTCTCCTAGTCATTTTTACAATCTTCCTGCTTTTTTTTTTTTTTTTTTTTTTTTTGTCTTTTTGCCATTTCTTGGGCCACTCCCACAGCATATGGAGGTTCCCAGGCCAGGGGTCCAATCGGAGCCGTCGGCTACGCCAGAGCCACAACAACGCGGGATCGTTAACCCGCTGAGCAAGAGCAGGGACCGAACCCGCAACCTCATGGTTCCTAGTCAGATTCGCTAACCACTGCGCCACGATGGAAACTCCCCTTCCTGCTTCTTTATTCTGAGACTGAAAGTGATGATCAGAACAAAAACAAATAAGTGCAATCAGACTTATTAGGAAATCAGTCCAGGGAGCCCCAAATAGAGGGACTGGTGCTAATAAGTAGGAAGGGAAAATAAATGCTTCAAAACTGCTGAATATAGACAACAACACACAATTAATAGATTGACATTGGCCAGAAGAGGGGTGACTGCAAAGGAAGAATGTTTTAAGAGGTCCTGAAATGTGACCTCCGCTTGGAGTATACTGTTATTACATTGCTATATTCAATAATATGAGATATGTTTCCTTTATTACATTCCTAACATACCTGGAATGATTGGAGAGATGGAGTTGGGGGTTTCAAGTTATTTATACCTCAGTGGGTGAAATTTAATTAAATTGCTCTTCTCCTAACATATTTGAGCACAGCCCCAAAGGAGTAACTAGAAGTGTAAGGAAGTAATTTTTTTTGTCTTTTTTTTTTTCTAGGGCCGCACCCATGGCATATGGAAGTTCCCAGGCTAGGGGTCTAATCAGAGCTCTAGCTGCTGACCTACACCACAGCTCACAGGAATCCCAGATCCTTAACCCACTGAGCAAGGCCAGGGATCAAACCTGCAACCTCATGGTTCCTAGTCGGATTCATCAACCACTGAGCCGCAACAGGAACTCCGGAAGTAATTTTAAAAGGTAGACATTTCTGGAAAGCACAGGCCTTCTCTAGGGAAATGCAGCAGGAGGTTTTGGCAATATGAGAACCATTAATCTATTGGGATGTGGGTCTCAGAGATTAAGCATAAGAAAGGGAGAGGCTGTCACAGAAGTGGAAAAAAAGAACTGAAGGAAGAAAAGAGCAGCCAAAGGCATTCCCAGGTAAGGTCCAGTTTTCCAAGCTTTAAATCTGTTTTGTGTTGGTGTGGAGGCTTCTGGAACTTGATGAAAATTTAAGGCCTCTTGCTTCTTTATTTTCCTCCTGGATAAGGTTTGTCAGGCACTTTACCCTCCCACGAAATAAAGAGAAAGGTTTAGTGAGGGGGAGGCAAAGCAATATACTGCCAGTGAAGGCAGAACTGCCCGACAACCACACTCACAAGTCACCCACAGCAGCTGCCATCAGGGAAGGAACGTTTTAAATTGCGATTTGGCTTTCTTGGCCTCAAGAGATTTTATTAAACCCCTGTAGCAATGAGCAATGGTTTCCACTTGAAGGTCATTCCTTTTTACTGGAAGAAATGTGTGGCTGAATCATGGTCACAGGGTCAGAGGTCTCAAAACAAACTGAACTCATCTCAGTCACTGTGTTGACTGATTAATACTTGATCATTCTGAAAGGCAAGTTTGATCATACTTCTTGACTGCTTACGCTTTCAGTGACTTTCAGCTGTCTGATAAGGATCATGCTAGGGCTTGGGACTCATGGATTGAAGATAACCTCCATCCCACCCCATCCCCCACAGCATATTTCCTAAAACTCTCCAAGAGAATTAAACTCCCTATAGCCTCCAAGCTTTTGAATATTCCTTTAACTCTACTTGGAATGAGTTTATCCCCTACATCCTTCAATTCACAATTCAAGTGTGACTTCCTGGGTGCAGTAATATGTGGGTGATAAATTAAGACCACCTGAGCTCATATCCTGACTCCTGTTCACTGCCTGGGAAAGTTACCTAGCCTCTTACTGCATCCATTTTATCATCTGCAAAGTGGGAGGTAATAATATTAGTACTTCCATCATGGAACTATTGTGAGAATTAAGTAAGTTAACCACATAGGGCATTTAGAAGAGTGCATGAGATTTGATGAGGTTTTGTTTTGTTTTGTTTTGTTTTGTTTTGTTTTGTTTGTTTTGTTTTGTTTTGTCTTTTTGCTATCTCTTTGGGCCGCTCCCTCGGCATATGGAGGTTCCCAGGCCAGGGGTCGAATCGGAGCCGTAGCCACTGGCCTACGCCAGAGCCACAGCAACGCTGGATCCGAGCCGCGTCTGCAACCTACACCACAGCTCACAGCAACGCAGAATCGTTAGCCCACTGAGCAAGGGCAGGGACCGAACCCGCAACCTCATGGTTCCTAGTCGGATTCGTTAACCACTGCGCCACGACGGGAACTCCCTGATGAGTTTTGAGTAAAATGTTAGTCATGATTCTGGGGTACTTCTTCTACTAAGGATGAGCTGATCATCAAGTCTCAGCCACCACATTATCATATCTGTCATATCACATGGAAAAGTTTTTGTCGTGATAATTTGTTTCAATCCAAAAAGACTTTGTTTTGAGGTCGTTCAAATGGTTTGATTTATTAATTTTTAAAAATTATTTTTATGATTTTTATTTTTTCCATTATAGCTGGTTCATAGTGTTCTGTCATTTTTTTACTGTACAGCAAGGTGACCCAGTTACACATACATGTATATATTCTTTTTTCTCACATTATCATGCTCCATCATAAGTGACTAGACATAGTTCCCAGTGCTACACAGCAGGATCTCATTGCTTATCCATTCCAGAGGCAATAGTTTGCATCTACTAACCCCAAATTCCCAATCTATCCCACTCCTTCCCCCTCCCTCATGGCAACCACAAGTCTGTTCTCCATGTCAGGTGTGGAGAAAAGGGAACCCTCCTACACTGTTGGTGGGAAGGTACAATCACTATGGAAAACAGTATGAAGGTACCTTCGAAAACTAGATATAGAACTTCCATATGACCCAGAAATCCCACTCTTGGGCATATATCCAGACAAAACTTTCCTTGAATAAGACACATGCACCTGCATGTGCATTGCAGCAATACTCTCAATAGCCAAGAAATGGAAACAACCTAAATGTCCATTGATGGATGAATGGATTAAGAAGAAGTGGTATATATACACAATGGAATACTACTCAGCCATAAAAAATAACAAAAATGTCATTTGCAACAATACAGATGGAACTAGAGACTCTCATACTCAGTGAAGAAAGTCAGAAAGAGAAAGATAAATACCATATCATTTATATCTGGAATCTAATATACGGCACAAATTTTTAAAAATTATTTTTAAGTGAGTTTGTCTTCCCATGGGTTATGAACTCTTGGAGAACAAAGGATTTATTACACGTTTTATTGTGTCCCTAGTGCCTGCCTAGACTAGTGCCTTTCATTAGATCATCAATGAAAGCTAAAGGTAGAATGAAATTATTGAAGAACATGTAGAATAAAAAGTTTATTGGGGAAGAGGGAGCAAATGGCAGAGTAGGATGTGGAGCACACCTTCTTCAGCAAGTACACCAAAAATACATCTACATGTGGAATGATTCTCACAGAACATCTATTGAATGCTTTCAGAAGATCCTAGACTTCCAAAACGGCAAGAAAATATCCATGTAACTGAATAGGATAAAAGAAAAAGGGGGAGAGAGAGGAAGGAATTAGGATGGGACCAGCCCTCCTGGGAAAGGCCCATAACTGGCAGAGAGACTAGATAGGAGAGAGGGGGAGCTTTAGAGCCTCAGAGGAGATTACAGCAACCACTTTGAAGAGGACAAACTGGAGAAAGACCTGCACAGTCAGGTGGTGCTGCTGCCCGGCACACCCTTGCCAGAGATGTTGATCACTGAGGTGGATAAAGGCTAGTTTCTGAGGTTTGGACCTTGGAGGCCAAACCCTGGGCAGAGAACTGGGGTTGGCTGAGAGGACACAACCTAAAGGAGCTAGGGGATGGTACACCATAACCAAGGGAGTGCAGGAAGAAGCCTCAGCCTGCCAGAGATGCAGGGCACAAGTTGCCATTGTTGGAGAGAATGACAGAGGAAGTGTTGGACCACCAGAGGTGCTTCTTTCTCCATATGTAGGCTTCCAGGGCACCATTTGCATGAGCTCCAGGGGCTGGTGCTAGCCATCACTGTAATCTCAGACACCAGAGGTGGGAGCAGACCACGGCCTCCACTGAGGGTCTCATGAGCAGGAGACAGTCACCACCCCTTCATTCACAGACACATGTAAGGCCTGTTTCTGCTATTTCACCAGAGGGCCCATGACCACAACCAGGCTCTGAACCTTCCCCCCACTTGCTGGAAGCTCACACATCTCACTACCAAACTCCCAAGGGCCCTGTGACTGTGCACCAACCACTGCCCTGACACCCTGGGAGCTTGCATGTCCTGTTGCCATTGTCACCAAGAGCTCACAATTGGGTGTAGACTTCTGCCTCTGTATCCCTGGAAGCATGCATGCAGCCCACTGCTGTTGCTGCTGCCACCAAGGGTCCCATGACTGGGTACCAACCTCTGACCTCATTTCCTCAGGAAAGCCCATGGCCCACAATCACCGTCAATGGACCTACAACTGGATGCCAACTGCTGGCTGCTGCTGAGTGCCAGGAGCAGTCACCTAAGCCATTACCATTTCCTTCAGATTACCTCCCTAGCCACTGCCCAGCTCTGGGTGTGCATGTGAAATTTTACTGAGAACTCCAGCACCAAACACCAGCTTCCACATCTGCACACTTACTATCAAGAAGATAAAGGTCAGCATAGAGTAGGAAAAGAGAGGAAAGGCACTCATACTAAAAACATCTCTGCAGTTAAGGAAGAAGAGCTGAACTCTCACCTCCCAACAGCATGAATCATGGATTTATACCTCTGCTCTGGTCTTATATTCAGCATTGGTAGAACATCTGAATGGGCAATGAGGGTTTCTGCACCTGAGACAGGTCTTTCTTTAGCAGCTGTGGGCTCTGTGGTCGTGTACACATGAAAGTTGGATTAGGCCAGAATCTGAGCTCCCTCCATAGATCCCACAGTAGGCCCAGGTGTGTGAATACTGCAACCATGAGCCCTGACCTCATTGGATTCACACTAATGACCTAGTGACAACATCTGAGAGAGACCAAGACTACTTACAAGCATACCCACAGTTAAGATGTCCCCAGTTAAGATGGAAGTGAGCCCATACAGGTAGGAAAAGGTGACACAACAGAGCGCACTCACATGTGAACAGCTCAAGCAGAGGACTATTCAGTGACTCCTTTCCCAGTGGAAGTGCTACAAACCCACCTACTTCACACTGCAGATCAGAACCACAGCTAAGAAACAGATGTTGGGGTTCTTACTCCAACTAGGGAGAAGATTCTGCCCCTTACAGGGCAACAAAAAACACAGAGCAAACAAGAGGACCTGCTCAATATCCACTGCAGGCTCAGGTCACCACAACATCAAGCACATCTCCTATCAAGAGGATAAAGGCCAATACACACTGAGGAAAGAGACTGCAGACTGCCTGAAATCATACCGAGCTTATTGCTACTTCTAAACACGCCCCTTGACATGGACCTGATTAGCACCCTGGATGAGATCCAGTTCTACCCACCAGTGAAAAGATACCACTCCCTCGAACCAGAAAACAACCACAAGCTTCTAGGCCAACATTATCTACCAGAAGGAAGATACCAGAAGCAAAAGAAATTAAACCCTGCAATCTATGGAAAGGAGACCACAGACATAGAAAGTTAGAAAAAAAATGAGATGACAGAGAAGTATGTTTCAGACAAAGGAACAAGATAAAAACCCACAAAAAAACAACTAAATGAAGAGGATATAAACAATCTATTTGAAAAAGAATTCAGATTAATGACAGTAAGGATGTTCCAAGATCTCAGAATAAAAATGGATGCATACATAGAGAATTTACAAGAAATCCTTAACAAAGATGTAAAAGATTTAAAGAGCAAGCAAACAAAGATGAGCAGGATACAATATCTGAAATGAAAAATACACAAGAAGGAATCAGCAGCAGAATAAGTGAGGCAGAAGAATAAATTAATCAGGTGGAAGACAGTAGTGGAAATCACTACCACAGAAAAGCATACAAAGAATGAAATGAGGACAGTATAAGGGACCTCTGGGACAACATTAAACATGCCACCATTTGCATCATAGGGATCCCAGAAAGGAGACAATAGACATAAAAGCCCTGAGAAAATATTTGAAGATATTATAGCTGAACATTTCCCTAATATAGGAAAGGAAACCCTCACTCAAATTGAGGAAGCACAGAGTCCCATATAGGGTAAATCCAAGGTGGAACATGTCAAGACACATATTAATCATATTTACAAAAATTAAATACAAAGAAAAAAATATTAAAGGGAACAAGGGGAAAGCAAAAAATAGCATACAAGGCAACTCTCATAAAGTTATTGGCTGAACTCTACAGGCCAGAAGGGAATGGCAAGATATATTTAAAGTGATGAAAGGAAAAATACTTCAACCAAGAATACTCTACCCACCAAGGCCCTCATTCAGATTTTATGGAGAAATCAAAAGTTTTACAGACAAGCAAAAGCTAAAATAATTCAACACCACTAAACCAGCTTTATAACAAATGTTAAAGACACTTCTCTAGGTTGAAAATAAAAGAAAAAAAAAGCCACAACTAGAAACAAGAATATTATAAATGGGAGAGCTCACAAGTAAAGATAAATATTAAATAAAAGGAGGAAATCATCCACAAACAAATATGACATCAAAATCAGCAATTGTGAGAAGAGGAGGGAGGCAGAATATAGAAAACACATTAGAAATTAAGAGACCAGAAACTTAAAAAAAATTGTGTATATATAACATGCTATATCAAAACCTTACCAAAACAATAAACCAAAAAATACAACAGACACACTCATTTAAAAAAAAAGAGCTATTAAAATACGACATTAAGATAGTCATCAAATCACAAGAGAAGAGAACAAAAGAGGAAGGGGGGAAAAAAAGCCCAGCAAAACCAAATCCAATACAATTAAGAAAGTGTCAATAAATACATACATATCTATGATTACCTTAAATGAAATGGATTAAATGGTCCAACCAAAAGACATAGGCTGGCTGAATGGATGCAAAAACAATACCTATATATTTGCTGTCTACAAGAGACCCACTTCAGACATAGGGATACAAATACACTGAAAGTGAAGGGATGGAAGAAGATATTCTATGCAAATTGAAATCAAAAGAAAGTAGATTAGCAATATACATTGCAGACAAAATAGATTTTAAAATAAAGAATGTTATAAGAGACAAGGCCACTACCTAATGATCAATGGATCAATCCAAGAAGACATAAAAATTATAAATATATATGCAAGCAATATAGGAGCACCTCAATATATAAGGCAATTGCCAACAGCCATAAAAGGAGACATTGACAATAACACAATAATAGTGGGAGACTATAACATAGCACTTACATCAATGGACAGATCATCTAGACAAAAAATCATTTAAGAGATAACAGCTCTAAATGACACATTAGATCAGATAGACTTAATTGGTATTTATAGAACATTTCACCTGAATGCAGAATATACTTTCAAATACACAAGGAATATTCTCCAGGAGAGATCATACCTTGGACCACAAATCAAGCCTTAATTAAATTACAAAAATTGAAATATCATCAAGCATTTTTCCCTACCACAATGCTATGAGACCTGAGAAGAAGCACAATAAAAGTAACTGCAGAACACAGAAACACGGGAATGCTAAACTATATGCTACTAAACAACCAATGGATCCCTGAAGAAATAAGAAGAAATCAAAAAATACCTAGAGATGAATGACAACAAAGACACAGCAATCCAAAACCTATGGGACCCACCAAAAGAAGTTCAGAGGGGGAAGTTTATAGCAATATAATCTCACTTCAGGAAACAAGAAAATTCCCAAATAAACAACTTAATCTTACACCTAAAGAAATTAGAAAAAGAATTACAAACAAAACCCAAAGTTACAAAGAAATTATAAAGATCAGAGCAGAAATTATGAAACAGAGATGAAGAAAATAATAGAAAAGATGAAAGAAACCAAAATTTGTTTCTTTGAAAAGATCAACAAAATTGATAAACTTTCATCCAGACTCACCAGGGGAAAAAAAAAAGAGAGGACTCAAATCAATAAAATTAGAAATGAAAAAGAAATTACAGCTGACAGCGCAGAAATACAAAGAAATTTAAGAGACTACTAAAGCAACTATGTATCAATAAAATGTGACATCTAGAAGAAATGGATAGATGCTTAGAAAGGTCAACGTTTTAAGACTGAAGCAGGAAGAAATAGAAAATATGAATAGACCAATCACAAGCACAGAAATTGAAACTGTGATTTAAAAAAACTTCCAAAAAGCAAAAGTCCAGGACCAGATAGCTTCACAGGTAAATTCTATCAACATTTAGAATAGAGTTAACACCTATCTATCTGAAACTCTTCCAGAAAACTGCCAAGGAAGGAATACTCCCAAATTCATTCTATGAGGCCACCTGATACAAAAAACAGTCAAAGACACTACAAAAAAAGAATATTACAGACCACTATCATTGATGAATATAGAGCAAATCCTCAACAAAATATTAGCCAACCAAATCCAACAATATATTAAAAGGATAATATGCTATGATCAAATGGATTTATCCCAGGAATGCAAGGATTCTTCAATATATGAATATCGATCAACATTATACAAATGGAAGAATAATAAATATATATTTGGGAGTTCTGTTTGTGCCTCAGTGGTTAATGATCCCAACTAGGATCCATGAGGATGTGGGTCCATCCATCTTCTGGGTTATTCCAAAAATAAACAATTTTGTAAGTTTTAATTGTGCAACATTCTGGGCAGCATGATAAAATGTCACATCATCCCACCACAGCCCAGGACCCCGGGATCCCCAACCACCAATATTGTTCCTGACATTCAACCACCAACATTGTTGTTACTTGAAGATCCAGGATCACTTGAAGCAGATGATTCTCCTTCTGTCACTGGATGGTCAGTTGTAGCCTAACACTATGTCACAGTGCCTATGTCATTTACCTTATTTCATCTTTTTACCTAGGTATTTGGCCACCTCACATCATCACAAGAAGGAGGGTCAGTACAGTACAGACATCTCATTTTATTACATGTTGCTTTGTTATGCTTTGAAGACATTGTGTTTTTTACAAACTGAAGGTTTCTGACAATATTTCAAATTTTTCATTATTTATATTTATTATGGTGATTTGTGATCAGTGATGTTGCAACTATGATTTAAGATTCAGATGATGGTTAGCATTTTTTAATCAGTACTTTTATTTTAATTTCTTTTTCTTTTTCTTTTTTGGCTTCCCAGTAGCGCATGCAGTTCCCAGGCCAGGGATCATGTCTGAGCACAGGTGCAACCTATGCCACAGTTATGGCAATGCCAGATCCTTAACCCACTGTGCCAGGCAGGAATTCAGCCTGCATCCCAGAGTTCCAGAGACACTGCTGATCCCATTGCACCACAGTAGGAACTCCAATAAGATATTTTTTATATTAACATGTATATTGTGTTTTAGACATGCAGCTATTGCACATGTAATAGATTGTAAAAAAAGTTAATGTAAACATAACTTGTGTATGTACTGGGAAACCAAAAATTCATGTGACTCACTTTATTGTGATATTTGCTTTGTTGTGATGGTATGGAATGGGATCCAAATATCGCTAAGGTATATCTGTACAAATATTTTGAGACAGTGATTATATTCACATAACTTTTATTATAATATATTGTTATAATTTTCTATTATTGGTTATTGTTTTTAATCTCTTCTTATGTATAATTTATAAATTAAACTATCATAGGTATGAATATATAGAAAATAACAGTACACATAGGGTTGGGTACCATCCACACTTTCAAGAATCTACTGGGGGTCTTAGGATATGTCCCCATGGATAAGAGGAACTCCTTCACAGGCTATTTAACCCCTCCCATCCTCATTTCCCTCATTTGTTGTTGCACTGTATTATTTTTAAGAATATTCCTTTCAAATCCTAACACTCAGTGTGCTTTGGCAATCTCTTGTTTTTTTGTGGATTTGTCTACAAAGCAAAAATGGTAGCAACTTTTTTACCTAAATGTCATGTGAGATCGTGTCTGGATAAGTTCTTGGATATGATCTAAGAATTTCGCATGGGTAAGATAATGCCATTGTTTTCATTTTTAAAACTAGCTTTTCAAAGAACCAGAACTCAGGAATCCATGTCTCTTTGGTTATAACTTTCATGAAAGGGCCCTGGACTTGCTTGGATTCCTCTAAAGAGAAGTAGCAAGAAGAGCTGGCTCAGAAGAACCCCAGTTCAAAGGTCCAGGATATTTCTATACCAGTAAACAGAAGCTAACATTTATAACTACCAAAGACTTGTCAAAGAGGGTTCTCAAAAATTTTTTTATTCTGTCTTCATATCATTGAAGACTCTTATACACTTGCTAGTGATATGAAAGTTGAAGCACCAGGAAATTAAACTCACTCAGGTCTTAAGAAGACCCAGAATTGAATCTGAAAATCCTAGCACATGGCCTGATTTGGTCAGGAAATGACAGGGTCCCTGATGTCTAATCTTGATTGCCTTACTTCCCATCAACTATGAAGCCTTTTCCTACTGCCTGAAGGGCACAACACCCTTGGGGATTCTTTAATTCTTCTTTAAAAATTTTAATAACACATTCAATTATTTATTATCTTCCCCACAGGACTATGAGGACTATTATTTATTATCTTCCCCACAGGACTATGTGACAGAAGTCACATTTCTAGCCATAGCCCTTGACATGGTGATTAACATGAGCCAAGGCTCAGCAAATGGTCACAGAATGAATGAATAACAAAAGGGCTATCAAAAGTCTAGAAGAGGGAGGAAGAAAAAAAATGTGGGTAGAGAGGAGAGAAAAGGTGAGGAGAGAAAGGAGGAAGGAGAGAAGTAGGCTGGCTGCTGGTGCTGTTTCTGACCATGTGTCAAAGCCAAAGCCCACCATGTAAATGTTTAATTAGGGTTTGCCCACCCACATGATGTTCACCACCATTAGTGAGAACAGTTGAGAGCTGGTGTATTTGCAAACATTTCCACCCAAACACACACACACACACACACACACACAATGGCAAAAATGAAGAGGGCATCCCAGCATTTCTGTTAGTCATTTTCCATGGCCGTCCAGAGAGCACTATATTTTTCACAGATAAGGCACATAATACTGTCATTTCACATGGTAGAACAAAGAAGCCCAATGATTTATCTAGAAGTGGGGAATGTGGGATGCAAAGACAATGGCTATCATCCTTCACACACATACACAAAAATACAAACACAAATACACACATGAAATATATATACAGGTATATGTGTGTATATATGTGCTTAGTAGTTTTTGTAAGAGAAAAGTGAAATACTCATGCTTATCATGAAAAAGAAGAAACTCATTCAAACATTCTCTTCCTCTTTGTCTGGCATATATCAGGCACTTAATATGTGACAAGTTGAAGCACCTATGAACACAAAGAAATCAGAAGAGATAAGAACATTAGCTTATTTGAACAGGCATTGCCTTGCTCTGGAAAAACATTATTACTCTTTACACTCATGCTGAAGTGATGTCTTTTTCCCCAAGGTGATCAATCTCTACTGAGAACAGGTCAACAGTTCACCTGAAAAATATATAAAATAAAGCAACCAAAATTTCAGTCAGTGCACATTCTCATATAACTGTTGAGGAGAGTAAATAGCTAGCTTGAGATTATTTGTACTTTAACTGCATTGTCACTTTGCATTCATTTAACAAGTTTTTTAATTATATGTTAAGAATCTACCATATGCCAACGCCCATGTGGGGTGCTAGGGATACAGAAATAAGACAGATGTGATCTCTGCTTCTATTTTAGTGGAGAAGATAAAAAATAGCAATTTCTTATAATATGATTCCTATACTACAAGGAAAATTTAAAATACCATTTAATTCATCCTACCTGTCCCTTTGACACAACAAGCATGTTATATATTCCCATAATTTGTTTCCCTTATATAAAAATTAATTCTAGTTCCTTACCTCTAACTTTTCTATTGTTTCCTTTAGGGTCTCTGTTGCTTTATTGATTTTCAGTCTAGAGGATCTGTCCATTGATGTAAGTGGGGTGTTAAAGTCTCCTACTATGATTGTATTCCCATCATATCTGGTATCTAATATACAGCACAAATGAACTTTTCCACAGAAAAGAAAATCATGGACTTGGAGAATAGACTTGTGGTTGCCAGGGAGAGGGGGAGGGAGTGGGAGGGATTGGGAGCTTGGGGTTAACAGGGGCAAACTATTGCTTTTAGAATGGATTAACAATGAGATCCTGCTGTATAGCACTGAGAACTATGTCTAGATACTTATGACACAGCACGACAATGGGAGAATAAATTATGTATACATGTACGTGTAACTGGGTCCCCATGCTGTACAGTGGGAAAAAAAAAAGTGTGTTGGGGGAAATAACAATAAAAAATAAATAAATAAATAAATTTCATATTAAAAAAAGAGATGGAACTCATGCTAAAAAAATTAATTCTAAATGCACCATAATAATTACAAACGCATCTTGTTTTCCTAGGAAGCAAGAAATTGGGTTGTTAAGCCCTTCCCAATTTGGAAGATTTTACCTAACTGTCAAATAATATAAAAGTTCCATTATATTCCATTAACTGCTTTGGAGAGCCCTTCTCCTTCTTTGCAAATTGGTGGGAAATTAAACTTTATTAAACTAAACTACCTTAATACCTAACACCTAAGAAGCACCTATCCACCTATAATATTCCAACACATAGAATCAACAAAAAGCATTACTTACACAGTGGTCAGTCATCATCTAGCATTTTGCATAATAGGTCACAGACATAGCCAAAGTGATACTTTAGTCAGTTAAGTTGAAAACTTCCACAGTGTGTGTGTGTGTGTGTGTGTGTGTGTGCAACTTAGTCAGAAGTGAGAGTTTCCCAGAATACCTAAAAAATCAGTGATCTTGTTTCCCTAATTAGACATACTAGGTAAGAAGGTGTAGGAGGTAGCACCCAGATGTAGACACAAACAGGAAGTAAAATAAAAACAGACCAAAGATAATCACTTTAACAAGAAATGACTAGTGACTGTGTGCCAAGCACCTTACTAATCCCTTGGCTTTCATGCATCTCAACAAGACTGTGAGGCAAATACTATCATAAGGTAGCTACTACTCTACTACATGCTGAGAATTTAACAAAAATGTTCTCAAATCCTTACATTTGTTCCTATTGTACCCAATTTGTAAACGAGGAAACTGTGGCTCAGAGAAACTGAATAATTTCAGGGGGATAAGCAAGTAACTGGGCCAGAATTTAGACCTGATCCAAAGTGACTATATATCCTGGTTTGAACAGGGCAGCTGCATTTTATTCCTGTCCTCCTGCTTAATTACAGTGTGCCACTTCACTCTCTCTGTCTTGTTTGGATGATGAGTTATATTGTCCACTATCCAAAGTCACAACCTCTTCCCTCAGCCACACCTTCACCACACCACATTGGCTTTCAGTGCAGAATCTTGACACCAAAGCAAGAGAAACATACGACAAAAAAGAACTTCAAAAACTCTAAATGCATGGCAATTCTAAATCATCTAGAAAAGGGAAAAATAGATTATTTGGATAAATTACTTTTAAGAGCAGAAATCTATTAATGGAACAAATATTTGTAAAATGATGCTGTCCCAAGAAAATGTTAAGTTAAAGGTTAATAGAAGAATGTAACAAGTTCTAAAAGAATTTTTAATCCCAAATTGTTAAAAGTTTTAACTTCTGAGACTAAAGAGGAAAAATTTTAGTTGTCTAGAAAATTTATTGGTTTTGACCCTTTCTTTCTTAGTCTTGCTAAAAAGAGGAATTGCTTCATTTTTTACCCAGAAAAATGTTCTCTCCCCCTTGCCCCCCCCCCAAAAAAAAGCTTCCAAATTTGGTCTCAAGCTTTAGTTCAAACACTTACTATACACCATATGATCTCAGGCAAGTTTACTCTCCCTGACAGTTTTTTTTATATGCTTAGAACAATAACAATATATCATTGGAACACAGGGAGAGCAGTATAAAATAATGCAGGTTAAAAACTCAGAAGGGTGAGTAGTGCTGGAAGCACAAGAAGTGCTTACCAAGTTTACTCACGGTAAGTACTATAATTTAGGTTAACCCTACTTCAATTAATAAAATATACCCCCATATACACTTAAAATGTAAAGCTAAAGATGTCCCTAAAATCATATAATCCACCTACTTCATCTTATAGAAAAGGAATATGGAACCAAACAGGTGATGCAACTTCCAAAAGACATAAAGCCACCTTGTAGCGAAGCTAGATATAGACATTTTGCCAAAACGTCCTGACTGTAGGAAGAGCATGGGCCTTTGTTATGGATAAAGCTCACCTTCCACAGTGAAGCTGTATATAACCTCAAGAAAATTTATTTAGTATTTCTGAAGCTCATTGTTCTCAGGTGATGTAAATAAGGATTAAGGTTCTTCTTTGTCAGGGTATTCTGAGGATTAAAATAAGTAACATGCAAAGATCTCCAAGTCATACTCACTCACAAAAGCGGTGGGCCTGTGAAGTGGTATAGCTGCCAGAAGGGAATTTGTCAGTGTCTCTCAAACTATAAAATGCACAGATCCTTCAGCAAAGAAAGTCCAACTTGTAGAAGTGCATCCTATAAGCAGATTTTTGTTCAAGGATGTTCACTTCAACTTTAATAATAACAAAAATATATCAAGAAGGAAGTGCTGCTAAAAAAATAGAGCTTTTATAGAGAGTGGCAGTGATAAGCTTTTTGAAACATTAAATAAAAAATAACTCCATTGAATATGTGGACTGAAGTTTTCAACCCATTTATGTCAAAAGAATATGAAAAGTATAAATATGTACATATAAATCAAATTGTTATGAAGCCTCTTTGAGGCCAGTGGTGTTTGGGGAAAGAGCAAAATAAAGATATTTATCATGTTTTATTCTATACACTCCCTGTCTTTTAAAAACTTTATTATAAGAATACTTTTTGTTTTGTTTTTTCCCTTTTGTCTTCTTTTTTCTTTTTTTTTCGTACATTTTATTGAAGTATAGTTGATTTACAATGATGTGATAATTTCTGCTATGTAATAGAGTGATTCAGTTATAAATAATATAAGAATATTTTCTTATTTTTTTGCTTTTCAGGGCCACACCCAAGGCATATGGAGGTTCCCAGGCTAGAGGTCAAATCGGAGCTACAGCTGCTGGCCTACACCACAGCCACAACAACGCAAGATCTGAGCCATGTCTGTGACCTACACCACAGCTCATGGCAATACCAGATTCTTAACCCACTTACTGAGGCCAGGGATTGAACCTGCAACCTCATGGTTCCTAGTCAGATTCATTTCCACTGCACCACAAAGGGAACCCCAAGAGCACTTTCATATATTATTTTTATAATAGAAAAAACTTAGAATGCCTAGCATATAGTAGATATTAAATAATTCCCTATGTCTATATACCTCTATTCTTAGTGTTACAGCTTTTATTATAATTATTATTACTAGGCATTATAACCAGACAATTTTAGGAACAAATATTTTTTTAAGAACTACTCTGCCCCATTAGAAAGCTTCTCCACAGAGCTTCAGTTAATGGTTGTTTGTGACCTGCACCGAAGTTCTATGTCCCACACCCTGAGCTAGGGGTGAACAAAGGTTAATAAAAATACATAAAGGAAAGGCAGGGGTGTCATTTGTCTCCCTGTTAAGTTACAATAAAGAAAATAAAAGGAAATCAGCTGTGAAAAAAATGAAAGAGCCCTCTAGTCATAAAAACTGTTCAAATGAGAAAAGCCTTTTAATGGGAAAGGGACCAATACCATGCAAACCAGTGAGTGGGAGAGGGGACACATAAAATCCTTAAGACAATTCATTAACCACAAATTATGAACAACTCCAATCCTTTCCCTCAAATCATGTTTATGTTCTAACCATCAAAGTGAGGGATGCCTTCAAATTCTCAGACTGATGTTTCTGCTGTAGAGTGTAGGCAAAAGTGATACATGTGACTATAGCATCTGCCCTACTGAAAGCAGAGCCCTTAGCAGAAAGGTGGCCCCATAACGGGCATGATGAATTGGAGAACATTATGTGGATGGAACAGCCAAGGAGCTCTGAAACAGATCTGACTTATCCTTCCACTTCAACCAACTCACCTTCCCAAATGAATAAATCAACGGTCTTACCAAAAAAAATGTTATCTCTGGATCACCTCACCTAAAATGAGGATACTAATGTACGGCTTACCTATCTCTCTCAGCTGTTATGATATTTATATGATTAATATGTGATAATATTATGATTCCAAATTGCTCCCTTTAAATCATGCCAGACACCCAGATGCCAGTCAGTGTCCTACTGAAAAAAATAGTCCTGTTTCCAGCAATAATTGTACACTCCTCACTTTACTAACATATCTATTTCTTTCTTTCTCTCCATTCTTGAATTTGCATAATTTCAAATCAAATTATATGGTGAACAGCTCTGCATGTAATGGGAACATATAGAACTTTATATTTTTTGTCCCTCTACCCTAAAGTGTTAGCCCATAGAGGAAAATTTGGGCAGATTGTTCAAATTGATCCACTACAAATCTTTTCTTAGGCTTATGTGACTCACAATTACAGGGATCATCCTTGAAATTCATCCCAAGTAGTCTTCTTGGAACTTGAGACCTCTCACTTTACGTGTTGATAGATTCCGTCTAATCTCCTTACTCTTCTTTCTCTCCATCTCCAATTCAAACTTCACAACATGAAAGAGAATTCAAATTCAAAAATAGGACCTTGTGATTTGGCATGGGTTTTAACCTTTTGTCATGTTCCCTAGATTAGACTAATTGAACCACAAGAGAGTGTTAATCAGTTAGGAAGAATTTTTACCACAAATCATCAAAATCAAAGTGCACACAATGGGGCTCTAAAAGATCTCCTTCAACTTTGCTACCAGCCAGCTTCTAAGAACAGGAGGAAGAGATTTCCAATCAGGGATAGCACTGTCTTTTTAAGTACAGATTTAACTAAAGTAATTGGGCAAAAATCCAAGGATTTCCACACTGAGTTTTTTCCTTAGAGATATGTTAGGTCACACTGTACCTTTGGGCTTTCATCTATGAGTTAGGTCAAATTTCAAAAATATTCCTCATTCAAGATTTCATTCTTCTGCAGCTTTGCTGTTGACTGTTGTGTATTGACACCAAAAAGTCTAAAATGAAAGGGTTTGTTTGATATGCAATATTAACTCAACCTCTATCTTTTCTGGAATAGCAAAGTAAAGGATATTTTATAAATAGAGGATTTGAATCATCAGTGAGCTGTCAAATACACAATACTTGTGGAAAATAAAAATCAAATGTAACAAACACTGCCCTCAAGCATAATGGCTATATAGATTCAGATATTGCCTGGTTGATTATGACAAAATCCTTGATTGACCATGGATGTCAGTTGCCTATTTGTAAAACAGTTAGGTTGAGTTTTATCCTCTCTCAGATTGCTTCCAGATATAAAGTTCCATAACACTATAGTGTGTTGCTTTACATTTTAAATTTACCTTGCAAAATTTGGGATTTTTTTTTGCAGCTTAGGGGTTCATCTCCAGGAAAATAATGCTGTTCATTGCAGCATTTGTTAGTTACCTGTTTATGAGAACTGGGGGTTAGGTACAATAATCTAAAGTCTATAAAAATAACTTATCCATGCCATTTTAAGGACAACTTATCCATTGTTCATAAGGACAATCTGTCTCATTTTTGTTGTTGTAGTTGTGATTTGTTGAAGATATTGTTTTACTGGTAATGATTATTACTAGAACACAAGCTCTATGAGGTCAAGGATTTTTTTTAAATATTTTGTTTCCTGCTATCTCCCATTTTTAAAAATACCTTTCTTGGGATATAATTGATATGCTCTAAAACTCACGAACTTAAATTGTATAATTCAATTTTTCTTAGTCTAATCATAGAGTTTCAAACCTATCACAAGTTCTTCATTTGGGGTGATGAGAAAGTCTGGATTTAAATGGTGTCGGTGGTTGTACAACATTGTTAACATACTAAATATACTGAATTAAACACTTTAAAGTGATTAAAACAGCAAATTTTATTATATGTATTTTAGTTCCATTTTAAAAATGGGGGAAAAAAGACCCTCACTGAAGCATTTTTAAATTTATTTGCATTTCACCTAGCAGCGCAAGTACCATTGTTTACTATTTAATAGATTTTAGAACTCTGAGCAATAAAATAGGTACATTTAAAATCATTTAGATAGTAGTTTTCTCCAGGCAATGGAATTAGAGGCTATTTCCTCTCTTCTTCATATTTATTTATATTTTCTAAAATAAGTACACATAACTTTTGGACAGAAAAAAATTATAAACACTTTTTAAGTAGTGGGACATATGTGATTATAATTATTGTGTAAAGTTTCTCAAAGGACTTTGATTATGAGGAGAATATTAATCACGTACGGATATTGCTTTGGTTGTCTTATGGCCGCAGAGCATGTTTTTATGTTTACCGCTCATTTGTGAAATGTAACATTTTTGCATTTATCATGCATTTCCTATACAAACTATACCATTTGGTTTCTAAAAATTCTATCTATAGTTGTATTTCAGAAAAATATCTAAACATGTATTCATAACTACATCTAATCTTTTTTTTTTTTTTTTTTTTTTTTTTGTCTTTTTGCGATTTCTTGGGCCGCTCCTGCGGCACATGGAGGCTCCCAGGGTAGGGGTCCAATCGGAGCCGTGGCCGCCAGCCTACGCCAGAGCCACAGCAACGCAGAATCCGAGCCGCGTCTGCAACCTACACCACAGCTCACGGCAACGCCGGATCTTAACCCACTGAGCAAGGGCAGGGACCGAACCCGTAACCTTGTGGTTCCTAGTCGGATTCGTTAACCACTGCGCCACGACGGGAACTCCTACATCTAATCTTTTTTTTTTTTGAAATGTTTTTTTTGTTTGTTTGTTTGGTTTTTTTTTTTTTTTTTTTTTTGTCTTTTTGCTATTTCTTTGGGCCGCTCCCGCGGCATATGGAGGTTCCCAGGCTAGGGGTCTAATTGGAGCTGTAGTCTCCGGCCTACACCAGAGCCACAGCAACGCGGGATCTGAGCCGAGTCTGTGACCTACACCACAGCTCACGGCAACGCCGGATCGTTAACCCACTGAGCAAGGGCAGGGACCGAACCCGCAACCTCATGGTTCCTAGTCGGATTCGTTAACCACTGCGCCACGACGGGAACTCCCCTACATCTAATCTTAAATGTATAAACAATGGAGATTCTCTGCGTGGGTGCTGTTTAGATGGGATGGTTATGCATATCAGAATTATCCAGGCCTTTCCATCCAACATTTTATTCTGATTAAACACAGCAATTTGCATTAATTAACAAATAATTACTGTGATGTACAGGAAAGACAAAATTTTGGAATCAGAAAACCTGGGAGTCCTAGTCACTGTGCCAACTTCCTAATCTATAAAATGAAGGTGGGGTAAAATGACAGTGTAATGCATTACATAGACCATTCTCTGCTTTAATTTGTATACGTAAAAATATATTTTAAGTTTGTGATAGTAGATGGTATTCGAGAATCACCTCCCCCACAACCTGGTTTAACCCTTCTGTTTTATTTTCCAATGGCTGTTGCAGATTGTTTTTCTTTCATTAATTCTCAACTTTTCACTGGTCTTTGTGCAAGGACTCCATTAAATAATTCAATGGAAATAGGCTTGTCTGTTTTTCTACTTTTCATGATGGGATACATTTTTAGTTAGCTTTCCATAGTTTATGCCATGGCACCATATAAGTCCATGCACCATATGAGTCTATAGTTTATGCTGTAGTACCACATGAGTCTCATGGGCCATATGAGTCTATGAGAAATTTTATTTCTTATTAATATGTGGGCTGGGAAAAATGTATAAAAAAAGGAGCTTGAATAGCCCCATCTGTAGCTTTTAGTGAATTAATAGACCTAGTCATTGACCATCAACAGTTAAAAAGGGAGAGGCAACAAGATAGTGTCTAATAATGGAAAAATACACTAGCATTTATCAAGTAACATTGCCCAGAAATCACTACCTGGATCTGATTAAACCACTAAATTCAACCCCAATTTATAGGAAATACAGATACCAGAGGAAAATGTTAACTAACACAATGAGGTAAGCAGTCTTCAAAATTCAGACTGTAGAAAACTATAGGACAAATAATCTGGTTCCTTTAACAAAGCAATTTTTTTTTAATTTTTTGCCTTGCAGAAGCTTGATTTATTTTCAATAATTTCTATTTCACCAAGAAATTCTAATATTAAAAAAATCATCCACTTGTGGCTAAAACAGTTATACTGAACATCAATTGAAGTTAATGTCTTCTATTTTACTTTTTTGGTTTTTTATTTATTTAATGATTTTTATTTTTTTCCATTATAGCTAGTTTACAGTGTTCTGTCAGTTTTCTCCTATATAGCAAGGTGACCCAGACATATACACATATACATTCCTTTTTCTCACTTTATCATGCTACATCACAAGTGACTAGATATAGTTCCCAGTGCTGTAGAGCAGGATCTCATTGTGTTTCCACTCCAAAGGCAATAGTTTGCATCTATTAACCCAATATTCCCAATCCATCCCCCTTGGCAACCACATGTCTGTTCTCCATGTCCATGATTTTCTTTTCTGTGGAAAGCTTAATTTGTGCCATATATTAGATTCCAGATATAAGTGATATCATATGGTATCTTTCTCTTTTTGACTTACTTCACTTAGTATGAGAGTTTCTATTTCCATTCACATTGGTGCAAATGGCATTATTTTGTCATTTTTATGGCTGTATATATATACATATATCTCCTTAATCCATTCATCTGTCAATGGACATTTAGATTGTTTCCATGTCTTGGATATTGTGAATAGTGCTGCAATGAACATGTGGGTGCATGTACTTTTTCAAGGAAACTTTTATCCGGATATACGCCCAAGAGTGGGATTGCTGGATCATATGGTAGTTCTATGTATAGTTTTCTAAGGTACCTCCATACTGTTCTCCATAGTGGTTGTATGAATTAACATTCCCACCAATAGTGCAGGGGGGTTTCCTTTTCTCCACACCCTTCGCAGCATTTGTTATTTCTGGATGTATTAATGATGGCCATTCTGACTGGTATGAGGTGGTACCTCATAGTAGTTTTGATTTGCATTTATCTAATAGTCTGTAATGTTAAGCATTTTTCCCTGTGCTTGTTGGCCATCTGTATATCTTCTTTGGAGAAATGTCTATTCAGGTCTTTTGCCATTTTTCCATTGTGTTGTTGGCTTATTTGCTGTTGAGTCATAAAAGTTGTTTGTATAATTTAGAGATTAGGCCCTTGTCAGTTGCATCATTTGAAACTATTTTCTTCCATTTGGTAAGTTGTCTTTTTGATTTTTGTATGGTTTCCCTTGCTGCGCAAAAGCTAGTCAGTTTGATTAGGTCCCATTGCTTTATTTTTGCTTTTACTTCTGTTGTCTTGGGAGACTGACCTGAGAAAACATTTGTAAGGTTGATGTTAGAGTATTTTTTGTCTTTGTTCTCTTCTAGGAGTATGATGGTGTCTTTCCTTATGTTTAAGATATTAAGCCATTTTGAGTGTATTTTCATGCATGGTGTGAGGGTGTGTTACAGTTTCACTGATTTCCATGTAGCTGTCCAGTTTTCCCAGGACCACTGCTTGCTGAAAAGAATTTTTCCATTTTATATTCTTGCCTCCTTTGTCAAAGATTAATTGACCCTGGGTGTCTGGGTTTATTTCTGAGTTCTCTATTCTGTTCCACTGGTCTGTCTGTCTGTTTTGGTACCAGTACCACACTGTCTTCATTACTGTGTTCTAGTACTATGAAAAAATGTCATGGGTAATTTGATAGGGATTGCATTGAATCTGTAGATTGCTTTGGGTAGTATGGCTATTTTATAATATTAATCTCTCCATCCCAGGAGCATGGAATGTCTTTCCATTTCTTTGAATCCTCTTTAATTTCCTTGATTAATGTTTTATACTACTCAGCATATAAGTCTTTCATCTCCTTGTTCAGGTTTATTCCCAGATATTTGATTTTGGGGGGGTGAAATTTTAAAAGGTATTGTATTTTTGTATACCTTTTCTAATATTTCATTGTTAGTATACAGAAATGTGACTGATTTCTGAATGTTAATCATATATCCTGCTGCTCTGTTGAATTTGTTGATCAGTTCAAGTAGTTTTTGGGTTGTGTCCTTAGGGTTCTCTATATCATGTGATCTGCATACAGTGACAATTTTACCTCTTTTCTTCCAATTTGGATACATTTTATTTCTTTTGATTGTCTGACTGCTGTGGCTAGGACTTCCAATACTATGTTGAATAAAAGTGGTACAAGTAGGAGGCCTTTTTTTGTTCCAGATTTTAGTGGGAACGCTTTCAGCTTTTCTCTATTGAGTATTATATTGGCTGTAGGTATATCATAAGTGGCTTTTATTATTTTAAGCTATGTTCCCTCTATACTCACTTTGGTAAGAGACTTTATCATGAATGGATATTGGATTTTGTCAAATGCCTTTTCTACATATATTGAGATGACCATGTGGTTTTTGACTTTTCTTTTGTTAATGTGGTATATGACTTTGATTTACGTATGTGAAACCATCCTTGTGCACCTGTGATGAGTCACACTTGGTCTTGGTGCATGATCTTTTTTATATGTTGTTGGATTCGCTTGGCTAAAATTTTGTTGAAAATGTTTGCATCTATATTCACCAAAGATATTGGCCTATAGTTTTCTTTTTTGCTGGTATCTCTGTCTCGTTTTGGAATTAGGGTGATAGGATAGTGCATCATAGAATGTCTTTGGGGGTGTTCCTTCTTCTTCAAACTTTTGGAAAACTTTAAGGAAGGTGGGGATCAGTTCCTCTTTGTATGTTTGGTAGAATTTGCCTCTGAAGCCATCTGCTCCTGGACTTTTATATGTAGGGAGTGTTTTTGTGACATATTCAATTCCATTTCTAGTGATCAGTCTGTTCAGTTGATCTATTTCTTCTTGATTCAGTTTTGGCAGACTGTAAGTCTCTAGAAAGTTGTCCATTTTTTCTAGGTTGTCAAATTTGTTGGCATACGGTTGTCCATAGTATTCTTTTTGGTTTTTGGTATTTCTGCAATATCCTCTGTGATTTCTCCTTTTTCATTCCTTATTTTGTTTATTTGGGTTTTTTCTCTCCTCTTCTTGGTGAGTCTGGCTTGAGGTTTGTCAATTTGTTTACCTTTTCAAAGAACCAGCTCTTGGTTTTATTGATTTTTTTCTATTGTTTTTTGAATCTCTATTTTATTGATTTCCTCTCTGATCTTTGTGATTTACTTTCTTCTGCTGACTTTAGGGTTTTTTTGTTCTTCTTTTTCTAATTAATTTAGGTGGTAGGTTAAGTTGTCAGTTTGAGATTTTTCTTCTTTTTTTGAGGAAAGCCTGCATTGCTAAGAACTTCCCTCTGAACACTGCTTTTGTGGTGTTGTTGTTGTTTGGGTGTTGTTTCCACTCTGAGATCTGTATGTTGGCTTATTTAAGTGATTGCTTTCTAATTGTGGTTTCCTCCACCTTATTTCTTCTCACTTCTTTTTTCATTTATGGAAGTTATTTCAGTATTTCTTTTAGAATGGGTTTAGTATTGCTGAACTCTTTAGCTTTTGTTTGTTGGAGAAATTCTTTATTTCCCCTTTGATTTTAAATGATATTCTAGCTGGATAGAATATTCTAGGCTGTGAAAATTTTTCCTTTCAGAACTTTGAATATATCTTGCCATTCTCTTCTGGCCTCTAGTGGTTTTGTAGGGACATCAACTGATACCTTTATGGGAGGGGGTTTCCTTATAATTAATTCTGTGTTTTCTCTTGCTGCCATTAGAATCCTCTCTATATCTTTAACTTTTGCCATTTTTATTATGATATGCCTTGGTGTGGGCCTATTTGGATTCAACTTGTTTGAGGCCCTCTGTGTTTCCTATATCTTGATATCAGTTTCCTTTATATTTGGAAAGTTTTCAGACATAATTTCTTCAAAATATATTTTCAATCCCCTTTTCTTTTTCTTCTCCTTCTGGAATTCCTATTATGTGTAGACTGGCTTCCTTTACATTATCCCATAGATCTCATATTGCTTTCATATTTTTTCATTTGTTTTTCTGTTGCTGTCCTGACTGGGTGATTTCCATTATTCTATCTTCCAAGTCAATAATTCATTCCTCTGTATTATTCATTCTCCTCTTTAGTGACTTTTACTCAGCTTGCAACTCTGAAAATGAATTTTCTAATTTTTCTATGTTCCTCCTTATATTTTCTAGTTCCTTTCTAAAGGAATCTGCATTACTATTCATATCCACTCTTACTTCCTTGATATTCAGCCTTAATTCCTTCAGTATTTTCACCACCTCCCTTTTGAACTCAGTGTCTATTAGACTGTAGAGATCTGTTTCATTGTTTGCCTCTTCAGGTGCATTCTCCTTTAACTGGGAATGTTTCCTGAGCTTCTATGACTTGCTTATGTTCTTCTTTTTCTGTGAGTTTAGGGAAGCCAAACTGTAGTCTTGGAGGGCTACTTCCAACCACCCTTTGTAATTTTGGGGTGGTTACTATATATTTTTGGCATGGGAGTTTAGATACTTGCTTGCTTTCTTTGGTGTGAGCAGGTTGTTATCCCCAGGGTGGTGAATGTGTTTCCAGGGAGAAAGAGGCAATGGATAATGCTAGTAGTCAGTGCCTGGTTGCTGGGCTCTGAACAGCAACAAGGACCAGCAGGAAGGTGCTGCAGGGTACTCCTAGTTGCAGGTATGTGGGAAGTGGTAATGAGCCTTAGGAACATTTATGAGGTGCCCAGCCCATTTGGCAGTGGCAAGGGCAGGGGAGTGAGAGCAACAACAGGTAGTGTTTGAGCACAATGAGCTCCTCTGAGATGACTGGGGCTGCAAGTGGTGCCTGTTCCAGGACCCCTAGTGGTAGCAGACCATGCCGACCTCTGGAGTCAATGACAAACTGCTGTGGTTTGCCCCTGCTACCTGCAGACTGCACAAAAAGCACCCTGTCCCATTTAGCCCAAGAAAGAGGTGCTGCATAAGATGTTCATTGTTGCAGAGTTCTGGGAAATGACAGTGATCAAGCCTCTGGTCACTGCTTGGAGTTTTTGGCAGTGGCAGCAGCAGGGTGGGTGTGTTCCTAGGAGCACACAAGTAGCAACATGTGGTATTCAGTTGCAATATCCTCCTCTGCAGTGCCCTCTGAAGTGATTGTGGCTGCAAGCAGTGGCTGTTCACAGACCCCTAGTGATGGCAGGCCACACCCACCTCTGGAGTCATACATAAATGTGGAGGTTTGCCCCACCACCTGTAGACCATGAAAGAAGCACTACATCCCACTTAGCCCACACGGAAGTTTCTGTACCAGCTGCTCCTAGTTACAGGGTCTTGGGAAGGGACAGTGCTCAAGCATTTGGGAGCTTCTCAGAGTGTTTGGCCATAACAACAGAGGGGCAGGTATGTTCCCAGCAGGGTGAGAGCAGCAATGGGTGGTACTAGGTTGCAGTGCCCTCTTTTTTTTTCTGACACCTGATGTGACAGGGGCCACAGGTTAAGCCCACTCAGGGGCCCCCAGTGGTGGCAGGCCATTCCTCCCTCTGGCCTCCAAGTTGACCACCATGGTCCATCCATGCCACCTGTAGATCATGCAAGAGACACCACATTGCATTTAGTCCCCTGGTGCCCTTAGCCCACACAAGAAGTGTCCAGTCTCCCCATAGCCCAAGCTAGTGGCTTCTCACCACCCATAGCCTGCACCAGAGGCACACCACCCTCTGAGAGCACATGTGTGCACAGAGAGATTCCTATAGCAGTCTGCCCCTCCTCCACTCACTCTCCCAACAATGCTGCCTTGTTTCTGTGTGCCCAGACCTCCTCCCAGGGTCCCTTGCTGTGGGATTTCACTCCCCAGCCCATAGCACACCACTCCCCAACCCTTGTTACACAGCTCATTAACCTCTCAGGCTGTCCCCACATAGCCAGCTTTAGTCCTCTCACAGGAACTGACCTCTGGAGCCTGATTCTCATCACCCAGCCCCCACCCAAGCACCTCAGGCTGTGCTGTATGGGGAGGGGTGCAGATGATCTGTCCAGCTGTCATTCTGCTTTGCCTTCCTCTGTCTAGCTGCTGCAGTTTTCTCAATGACTTTGAGCTCCCTCCATCTCAGCTTATCTCCCCATCTGTTGTGTGTCTTCCCAGGATATGGGTTCCTTTTCTCTTTCACAGTCCCCTCAGAAATGCTAGTCCCATCATGCTTCTCTCTCTCTCTCTCTCTCTCTTTTTCTTTTCTTCTATCCAGTTTTGTCAAGAGTTTCTTGCCCTTTTTGGAGGTTTAAAACATGCCAGATTTCAGTAGATGTTCTGTGTGAACCATTTCACATGTAGATGTGTTTTCTTGATGTGTTTGTGGGAGAAGGTGAGTGTGAGATATCTTACTCATCTGCCATCTTGATCCTTCCCCTACAAAATATTTTTTAAATCTACCCAAGTCATACACACAAGTTGTTTAAAAATAATATTTATGAGAAAATTTGATTATATTAAGAAAATTGTTTTACTTGTGACAATGCAATTTGGTTATTTTTAAAGTATTATGCACTGAAAATGTTTACAGATGAAATAATTTGATTTCTGGGGTTTGCTTCAAACAAATTCTCAATGAGGTAAGTGAATATAGGTATTAGTGAAACAATACTGTGATGAGTTTATAATTTCTGAAGTTGAACGGTGAGTACGTGGGGGTTTATTTTACTATTTTTTCTACTTCTACATGATTGAACTTTCTGTAATAATCTTAAAAGAAACATAATTTTAAACAAGTTTGGTGATGAGGACAGAGCACTTTGAGGTTTTTACTTGTTTTTATTCTTTTAAATTTGGAAAATATACAACACATGATTCATTCTTGAGTAAAATTCCCTAGGGAAGTTCCTCCGTTTACCATTACTGTTTATAGAATCTAAGGAGTAATTTTCTATGACCTGACTTCCTGGAATCACAAATATGTTCAGAACACTCTTCATCATCAATATTCCAAAGCCATATGGCTCACTCAAATGAGAAGTAGCTATGAAATAGCAGAAAATACTCAATATTAAAACTACTTTTGAAAATCTTTAATATTCAATATTTTAAAAGTACATTAGTATGTCAGACAAAGGTGGAATATAAACTGCATCAGGTTCTTTTTTTGTTTTGTTTTATTTTGGGTTTTTTGTTTGTTTATCTTTTTATGGCTGCACCTGTGCCATAAGGAGTTTCCCAGTCTAGGGGTCGAATCAGAGCTATAGCTGATGGCCTACACCACAGCCAAAGCAATGTGGGATCTGAGCCACATCTGTGACCTATACCACATCTCATGGCAATGCCAAATCCTTAACCCACTGAGCAAGGCCAGTGATTGAACCCATGTCCTCATGGGTAATATTTGGGTTTGTTAACCACTGGGCCATGACAGGAACTCCTAGTTAATTTTTTTAATCACTTACTATATTCCATTGTATGGATGCACCACAGTTTTATTATCTATTCACCTATTGTAGGAAATTTTATTTTTTTTTTTTGTACTGTCTTTATCTGGTTTTAATATCAGGATAATGCTGGCCTTCTAGAATGAGTTTGGAAGTGTTCTTTCCTCTTCAATTTTTTCAGAATTATTTGAGAAGGATAGGTATTAACTTTTCTTTAAATGTTTCATAAAATTCACTGGTGAATGTGTCTGGTGACTTTTTGGGGGGGAGGGAGTTGTTGATTGATTTAATCTCCTTACTAGTAATTGGTCTGTTCAGATTTTCTATTTCACTGTGATTAATTATTTCCTTTAATTCTTTTGGCATATTTATAATAACTGCATGAAAGTTTTTGGCTGCTAAATTCTACAATTGGGTCTATTAATTTGGGGGCTTTTTCACCTCTTGCTGCAACCATGACTCAACTTAGGCTATTAGAGCTACCAGTTTCTCATATATATTCCCATTTATTTCCTACTGACAATGCTGCCTGCTATAGTTTTTTGTCCTGTGCCTGAATCTGGGTTCAACTTATATGGAAGCAAAGCTCTTGGTATCCTGGCCAGCCCCACACTTGCAACACTGTTGTTGTCACTGACCAAGGTAGAGTTGGGGTGGTGGTAGGTTTTAGCTCCAGGTGACAAGGCTATATACTCTGTTGTTTTTAACTGATGGACTAGCATTTTTTCGTAAATAAATACTTTTCGATTGTTTTGCATTAGGCCTTTTTTTAAGACCCAAGTGGTTGTTTTTGACAATTGTGTCCAATTTTGTTCTTTTTGTGTGTGTGTTGGGATAGGGAGAGGAATTGTTGACTTTTTCTGTCATTCCTCCATAGCTGTAGGACTTTTTCTCTGATTCTTTTTAGTAGGAAACTGTACTTACAGGCTATCATCCTGTTTCTGGGAGAGCTTATTGGTATTAGTTTAGTTGCTATTTTTACATGCATATGATAAAATGTATTATAATTTCGTATTGTACTTCCAACTCAAATTTAGGATTATGGATTTTTAAAAATGTAACCTCTTTGATCTTACATCTGTATGCCCTTTCCCCCACACCACAAGTCCTAATTCTTAATTACACCAACATAATTATCCACTTTATCTCACATACATGACCAGTCTCAGAATAAAAATACCAACATGATCACGAATACAGTTACTTAAAGCAGCTTAAGTTTTGTTTTTTTTTTTTTGTACTGTAATGTATGTTTTATAAGATAATGTGGATGCTGCTTTTGTTGCTATGTGTTTATATGATATTTGCTACATGGGACAGGGAATATCTGCTTGCCTGGGGAAAAAAATCTATGTATTCTACCTTGTCAAATCCTTAAACATGCTGTGTTTTATATCCATGATTGATAATACAACACATTCAATGAGATTCACAGATCTATTCCACTGTCCAGCTCTGCTGCACATTTTTATTATGCCATAATTCTGCTCAAAACCTAATGCAGGGTTTCCTGTCATGGCTCAGCAGAAATGAATCTGACTATCATCCACGAAGATGCAGGTTAGATCCAGGGCCTTGCTCAGTAGGAATAGAATATATTCAGTGATAAAAAAATAAATAAATAACTAGGAGTTCCCATCATGGCTCAGTGGTTAACAAACCCAACTATTATCCATGAGAACATGGGTTCAATCCCTGACCTTGCTCAGTGGGTTAAGGATTCAACATTGCCATGATCTGCAGTGTAGGTCACAGATGTGGAAGAGATCCTGCATTGCTTTGGCTCTGGCATAGACTGGCCAGCAGCTGCAACTCTGATTTGACTCAAAGCCTGGGAACCTTCATATGGCAAGGATGCAGCCTTAAAAAGACAAAAGACAGAAAAAAAAATTAACTATAATTTGAAAAGTTACATCCACCCCAATGTTTAATATAACACTATTTACAATAGCCAAGACATGGAAGCAACCTAAATGTCCATCAACAGAGGAGTGGATAAAGAATGTGGTACATATATACAATGGAGTATTAGTCAGCCATAAAAAGGAATGAACTAATGCCATTTGCAGCAACATGGGTGGACCTAGTGATTCTCATGCTAATTGAAATAAGTCAGATAAAGAAAGACAAATGTCATATGATATCACCTATATGTAAAATCCAATTAAAAATTATACAAAACAATTTACAAAACAGAAACAGACTCAGATTTCAAAATGAAACTTGCAGTTGCCACAGAGGAAACATCAAAGGGAGAGATATATTAGAAGATCAAAATTAACATACACACATTACTATATACTAAATATAAAATAGACAATGAGGATCTAAATAGCACAGGGAAATATACTCAATATTCTGAAATAACCTATATAGGAAAATAATCTGAGAAAGAATGGATATATGTATACATATAACTGATTCACTTTGCTATATACTTATTTTTAATTACTCAATGAATTTATTACATTTATAGTTGTAAAATGATCATCACAACCAAATTTTATAGCATTTCCATCCCACAACCCCAGTGCATCACTCCACCTCCCCAACCTGTCTCATTTGGAAACCATAAGTTTTTTCAAAGTCTATGAGTCAGTATCTGTTCTGCAAAGAAGTTCATTGTGTGCTTTTTTTAGATTCCACATGTCAGTGATAGCATTTGATGTTGGTGTCTCATTGACTGACTGACTTCACTTAGCCTGATAATTTCTACGTCCATCCATGTTGCTAAAAATGCCAGATTTCATTCCTTTTAATGGCTGAGTAATAGTCCTTTGTGTATATGTACCACATCTTCTTGATCCACTTCTCTGTCGATGGCCATTAAGTTTGTTTCCATGTCTTGGCTATTGAAAAGAGTGCTGCAATGAACATCAGAGTACATGTGTCTTTGCGAGTTGTGGTTTTCTCTGGATAGATGCCCAGGAGTGGGATTGCTGGATCCAATGGTAGTTCTATGTTTAGTTTTTCTGAGGAACCTCCATACTGTTTTCCACAGTGGTTGCACCAATTTATAATCCCACCAACAGTGTACTAGGGTTCCATTTTCTCAACACCCTCTCCAGCACTTATTGTTTGTGGACCTTTTGATGATGACATTCTGGCTGGTGTAAGGTGGTACCTCACAGTAGTTTTGATTTGTATTTCTCTAATAATGAGTGATGCTGAACATCTTTTCATGTGTTCTTTGACCATCTATATGTCTTCTTTGGAGAATTGTCAGTTTAGAATGTCTGCCCATTTTTTGACGGGGTTGTTTGTTTTTTTTGGTATTGAGCAGTAGGAACTGTTTATAAATTTTGGAGATCCCTTGTCAGTTGATTCATTTGCAAATATTTTCTCCCATTCAGTGGGTTGTCTTTTCATTTTGTTTAGGGTTTCCTTTGCTGTGCAGAAGCTTTTAAGTTTAATTAGGTCCTGTTTGTTTATTTTTGCTTTTGTTGACCATATTCTAAGCGGTGAATCTGAGAAGATGTTGCTGTGGTTTATGTCAGAGAGTGTTTGGCCTATGTTTTCCTCTAAGAGTTTAATCCATTTTGAGTTTATTTTTGTATATGGTGTTAGGGAGTGTTCTAATTTCATTCTTTTACATGTGGCTGTCTAGAAAACTTTTGGAACTCATCAATGAATTTGGCATGTTGCAGGATACAAAATTAATACACAGAAATCAACTGCATTTCTATATATTAACAACAAAAGATCATAAAGAGAAATTAGGGGAGCAATCCCATTTACCATCTTATCCAAAAGAATAAAATACCTAGGAGTAAACCTGCCTAAAGAGACAAAAGACCTGTATTCTAAAAACTCTAAGACACTGATGAAAGAAATCAAAGATGACATAAACAGATGTTAAGACACACCATGCTCTTGGATTAGAAGAATCTATATTATCAAAATGTCTATACTACCATGGCAAGCTACAGGTTCAATGTAATCCCTATCAAATTACCAAGGACATTTTTCACAGAACTCGAGCAAAATATTTAAGTTTGTTTGGAAGCACACAAGACCCAGAATAGTCAAAGACATCCTGAAAAAAGAAAAATGGAGCTGGAGGAATCAGGCTCCGGACTTCAGACTATACTACAAAGCAACAGCCATCAAAACCAGTATGGTACTGGCACAAAGACAGAAATCTAGATCAGTGGAAGAGGATAGAAAGCCCAGAATTAAACCCACGCACCTACAGCCAACTAATCTATGACAAAGGGGGCAAGAATATACATTGGAGAAAGACAGCCTGTTCAATTAGCGGTGAATTGCTGACACTTGAAATTAACATATTATACAGTAGACAAGAAATGGAAAGAAGCTAAATGTCCATCAACAGAGGAGTGCATAAAGAAGATGTCATACATATACACAATGGAATATTACTCATTCATTAAAAGGAAAGAAATAACAGCATTCTTAGCGACATGGATGGACCTAGAAATTATCATGCTAAGTGAAGTCAGTCAGTCAATGAGACACCAACATCAAATGCTATCATTTACATGTGGAATCTAAAAAAAGCACACAATGAACTTCTTTGCAGAACAGATACTGACTCGCATACTTTGAAAACCTTTGGTTTCCAAATTAGACAGGTTGGGGGGATGGGGGGATGTGCTCTGGGGATTGGGGATATAAATGCTATAAAATTTGGTTGTGATGATCATTGTACAACTACAAATGTAATTGAGTCATAAAAAATGCTATAAAAACACATTATAAGTCAATTATATGCCAATAAAATGTTTTTTAAAAATAATAAACTTTAAGTATAGCTATGGGATACTTTAAAAAAAGAAATTATCAAGCCATGAAAAAGCATGGATGAATTATAAATGCATATTTCTTAAGTGAAAGAATTTCAAAAGAATCTGAGAAGACTATATACTTTATTATTCCAAGTATTTGGTATTCTAAAAGAGACAAAATTGTAAAAAGAAGGAAAAAAATAATGAATGCAGGGTTCAGGGAGAGGAGTGGGAAGGATAAGTATATGATGCACAGGGAATTTTTAATAGGGTAAAATTATTCTGTATGAAATTATAATTAGACACATGACAATATGTTTTTGCCTATATCTATTGAACTTTATAGCACAAAGAGTATACCTTCATGTATTCAATTTTTGAAATTATTTAGAATATTAGCAGAATCCTATTATGGAATATATAATGTGATGAAACATTTTTCCAGTAGTGTCTTTAGGATTTTCTAGGTATGGTATCATGTCATCTGCAGACAGTGACAGTGATAGTCTTTTATAATTTGGATTCCTTTTATTTCTTTTTCTTCTCTGATTGCTGTTGGTAGGAATTCTAAAACTATGATGAATAACAGTGGTAAAAGTGGACATCCTTGTCTTGTTTCTGATCTTAGCAGAAATGCTTTCAGTTTTTCACCATTGAGAATGATGTTAGTTGTGGGTTTGTCATATATGGTTTTTATTATGTTGAGGTAGATGGCTTCCTGCTATGCCCACTTTCTGGAGAGTTCATATCAGAAATAGGAGTTGAATTTTGTCAAAAACTTTTTCTGCATCTATTGAGATGATGATACTGTTTTTATTTTTCAGTTTGTTGATGTCATATATCACATTAATTGACTTGCAGGTATTGAAAAATCCTTGCATCTCTGGGATAAATCCCACTTGATGAGGATATATGACCCTTTACTATATATTTGAATTCAGTTTGCTAATATCTTGTTAAGAATTTTTGCATCTATGTTCATCAGTGATATTGGCCTGTAATTTTCTTTTTTTTTTTTTTTGTGGTATCCTTGTCTGGTTTTGATATCAGAATGATTGTGGCCTCATAGAATGAGATTGGGAGTATTCCTCCCTCTGCTATTTTGGGGGAAGAGTTTCAAAAGAATAGGTATTAACTCTTCTATGAATGTTTGATAGAATTTGCCTGTGTAGCCATCAGTCTTGGACTTTTGTGGGATTTTTTGGAATTTTTTTAATCACATTTTCAATTTCAGCTCTTGTGACTGGTCTATTCACATTTTCAATTTCTTCCTATTTCAGTCTAGGAAGGTCGTACCTTTGTAAGAATCTGTCCATTTCCTCTAGGTTGACAATTTTATTGGCATATAGTTGCTTATTGTAGTCACTTATAATCTTTGTATTTCTGTGGTGGCAGTAATGCCATTTGCAACAACATGGATAAAACTAGAGATTTTCATAGTAAGTGAAGTAAGTGAGAAAGAGAAAGACACATACTATGTGAATCACTTATATGGCACAAATGATCCTATCTATAAAACAGAAACAGATCATGAACATGGGGAGCATACTTGTGATTGCTCGGGGGAGGGAGGAGGGAGTGGGATGAATGGGAAGTTTGGGGTTGGTAGATGTAAACTATTACATTTAGAATGGATAAGCAATAGGGTCCTACTGTACAGCACAGTGAACTATGTCCAGTCTCTTGGGTTAGAATGTGATAGAAGACAGTATGAAAAATGTGCGTATAGGAGTTCCCATTGTGGTGCAGTGGAAATTAATCCGATTAGGAACCATGACATTGCAGGTTTGATTCCTGGCCTTGCTCAGTGGGTTAAAGATCCAGCATTACCATGAGCTGTGGTGTAGGTTTCAGATGCGGCTTGGATCTGGCATTGCTGTGGCTGTCGCATAGGCTGGCAGCTGTAGCTCCAATTCAACCCTTAGCCTGGAAACTTACGTATGCTGTGAGTGTGGCCCTAACAACAACAACAACAACAACAACAACAACAACAACAAAAACAGTGTGTGTATGTGTATGTGTGTGTGTTTCCCATATATATATATATATGGGTCACTTTGCTGTACAGCAGAAATTGAAGGAACACAGTAAATCAACTATACTTTAATAATAAAAAAAGAATGCCATGGAACAATTTAACTGTATTACAAATGTATGATACAACCTCACTGAATGGGTCTGGGGAAAGCATGTAAACCTATGCAATTTTAGAAATGCATGAAATCTGCAAAACTAAATGCAAAAGAGACTGTACAAAATCACTCTACTCCAGTTGATAAGGGTGTATTCCATAAGGGTAGAAGTTAATTCAGATACTGTATTTGAAAAATTAAGTAAATGTATAATGGATGGTGAGAGCCAGGTAATCATTATTGAAGTCACAGTTTACAAATAAGCATGTAGAAGAGGCTAGGATACTCCATATGGTAATGGGTTGATGTTGGAGATGTTAGCATGAACTTGTGTTTGGCCTAATACATAGATACAGATGGCTATAAGTGAAATATTTCTAGATATTCATGGATTAGTATATACACATGTATCCCCTTGCTCTGTTAGCTGAGAGGGACTGGAAGAAATGACACCCAAGTAACAAAGAATTTATCTAGCACTCAGATCTTGGTGTCTAATATCATTCTCCAGAAAAGGAACCAGGCCTCCTTGAATAAATTGTAGAATATAGGACTGAGGCAGAAAGTATACAAATGATTCTACAGCATACTGTAGTACCACGAAGTAAGAAAATGTTTGTTAAAAAAATACACAGATGGGGCATACCAAAGGGGGCATAGAAACCAACTGAAAGAGTTCCCAGTAGCTGAAAGTGGAGCAATATGGAGTAGAAAATAAGCAAAGTAGTATTAGATTATCATCCATAGTATAAAAAAAAAATCCATGAAGCCATTTAAGAATAAATAAATAATGGAATAGCTAAATAATTTGGGCAAGGAGACAAATCTTCCATTGAGAAGAATTCCAAATTGTTTAAATAGATATTCATCTTTAAAGATATGGGCAATAATTCTTTACTCCTTAAGGATGAGCTATAGATAATGACTTCCAAAAATATAGTATGGAAAGGAGAAAAAGTAACTACATTGGAGAAGCCTGACAAATACTTTAGGCAAGTGATCAAGGTTAACACCAACAGTGATAAGTTATGTTGATAGCATACACAATTCACTTCTGATTTTTAAAAAAGTCTCTTTACCTTTGTAAGTCTGCATCCCAAAAATGCATAACTAAGATCTAATCATGAGAAAAATATCAGACAAATCCTAATAGAGGGAAATTCTCAAAAAAATAAGTAAATAAAACTGACGAGTACTCCTCAAAACTTTTAAGATCATCAAAAATAAGGAAAGTCTGAGAAACTGTTACAGCTTTGAGGGAACTAAGGAGATATGATGACTAAATGCAATGTGATATACTAGATGGAATCATGGGACAGAAAGAGAACGTTAGGTAAAACTAAGGAAGTCTGAAAATCACATGGACTTTAAACAAGAATGATGTCTCCTTCTGGGTTCATTAATTTTAACAAATGTGCCATAATAATGTAAGATGTTAATAGGGAAAACAAGGTATTGGAATATAGGAATTCTCTTTACTAATAGTTCTCTGTAAATTTAAAACAATTTAAAAAGTAAAGCTTATTTAAGCAACAATATTTAAAGACATAATGGTTGAAACTCCCTAATTTGATGAAAAACATTAATCTATAGATCAAGGAAGCTCAATGAAACACAGATATGATAAACCCAAAAACCACTTACTATACACATCATAGTCAAAGTGCAGAAAGACAAAGACAAGAGAAAATCTTGAAATTTGCATGAGAGAAAAAAAGATTCACCATGCACAGGGAATCAATAGTACTGATTAAGGTGAATTTCCGAATCAGAAACAATAGAAGCCAGAAGGCAGTGGAAGGAAATATTCAAAGTGCTGTTAAGTAAGAATTCTATATCCAGTCAATCTACTCTTTAAAAAACAAATGCAAATATAAAACATGCCCTGATAAACAAAGAATTAGAAAAATTGTTGCTAGCAGATCTTCCCTATAAGAAATACTAAAAGAAATCCTTCAGACTGAAAGAAAATAAGACCTGATGGATAATTTATATCCATGGGAAGAAATGAAGAGACCCAAAACTGGTAACTCTATAGGTAAAATAAAGACCACGTAAATATATTTTCTAATTGTCATAATTAAAAAAAAATAAGATTGCATAAAGCAACAATGATAACAGTGTATTTGGGGAGGAATCATGTATATAATCATAATAGTACTAACAGAGAGTGGAAAAAAACTGAGCTACTTTAGAAAAAAGTTGCCAGAGTTCCCATCGTGGATCAGTGGTTAACAAATCTGACTAAGAACCATTAGGTTGCGGGTTTGATCCCTGGCCTTGCTCAGTAGGTTAAGGATCCGGTGTTGCCATGAGCTGTGGTGTAGATTGCAGACGCAGCTCAGACCCCGCGTTGCTGTGGCTCTGGCATAGGCCAGTGGCTACAGCTCCGATTTGATCTCTAGCCTAGGAACCTGCATTTGCAGTGGAAGTGGCCCAAGAAATGGCAAAAAGACAAAAAAAAAAGAAAAAAGTTGCCTTATTTCATAGGAATTAAGTCAGTATTTAATCTAAAGTGTATTGTGAAAAATTAAGATATATATTTTAATTCCTAGTAACTTCTAATAAAATTACTGCAAAAACCAAGGGGTTTTTCAATCAACAAATAATAGGAGATATTGTTACAGAATTGTGCTCCCATGGGTCAAGGAAGAAATTGCAAGAATTCAAAAATATCTGAACAATTTTTAATGGAGATGATAGGAGTAGAGGCCAGGTGGTGGCACTTAACCACTGTGAGCAAGGTCGTCCAAATTACCATAATAGGCAGCAAAGTTGTAATGGCCATTAGGGCAGGGTTGACCCAGGAAAAGGATAGACAGTCGTCAAGGCTATTGTTTAACAAATCGTAGTGAAAAGATATAAAAAATGGATAAGCAGAAAACAGAGGTCATTTACCTAATGGAAAGTCATGATCCTTGGCCTGTTTTCAGACTTGAGTCAATTCTCAGACTAAGAACCCATCAACTTAGGAAGAGTTCAGGAGCTTGACTGAATATGGATCCAGTAAACCACACAGAAAGTGTGTATACTCATGCTCTCCACAGTCCTTCTATGACAATGGTTCTGCATTCAGACAACTATACACTGGAGAAAGAGCGACCAGATATATACAGGGTATGACTTGATTCCAAGAACTAGGGCTCCAGATTCTTCATGTTCTCCAGTTAGAGTAACAATATGGGGCACAGGTAATAAATGGAGTAGTGACCCAGGTCCATCTCACACTGTATCCAATACGTCTGTGGGCCCACTTGGTAATTATGTCTCAGTTCCAAATGTATAATTAAAAGAGACATGAATAACAGTTCAGAAACCTCATGTTAGCTCCTGGACCTGTTAAGAAGTAGTGTAGTAGCAAAGATCAAGTGGAAATACCCAAAACTTCTCCCTCAGTCAAGATAGTAAATTACAAACAAACAAACAAACAAACAAACAAACAAACAAAAACACAGTTTTGTATTCTGAGTAGAGATATGGTTAGAGCCGCTTTCAAAGACTGAAATCAGTGATGTCAGTGCCATCATGCCATATTTAATTCACCAGTATAGCTCTTGCAAAAAAAACCCAATGGGTCTAAGAAACTCATAGTGGGCCACTGAAAACTTAAGCAAATAATAGGCTTAGGTACAGTTGCTATATCAGATATGGTATCTTCAGTAGCGCAGATTAAAATACCCCTGGTAATATGATAGTTATATATCTGGCAAATGCAGCTTTTTCAATATCTATCAGGAAGGAGGATTAGAAGCAGTTTATTTTCAGTTAGAATAAAAAACAATATACACCCATGGTCTTGCCTGAGAGTCTAGGAGTAGGTCATTGAGAGGACATGACTGCTGGTTTACTGGCAAGCTGAACCCAGGCAACCAGAGGGGATAAGAAGTCTATCCCCTATTCCCAAACTACCCTTCAAGGACATAGGCTTATTGAGACCATCTGGATAGTATATGTGACTGAACCCAGTTAAGGTCTCTACGTAAATTTTAAGATTCTGGCTGCCACCCAAGACAAGCCTCATATGAAAGTTTCTTTGCTTATTAAATCTTAATGTGACAAGCAAGGTAATCTAAACAGTGCAAAGGCGTAGACTTCAGTGGAAACTGTTGGAGCCTCCAGCCAGATCACTTTCACTGAGCTGGTGTACATGGCACTACCCATTGTTAATGTTGGCTGATAACAGCTCATATCTGCTCCTTTCACCAAAGAATTTTCCTTGGCTAAATGGAAACAGGGGCTGTCTCATTCAAGAGGTTAATCCTTGCCACCACATACAGTCAAGAGCCAATAATTATCTGATATGGTAGCTACAGAAAGCTTCCCCCTGCTTTAGGAGGGCACCATCACTGTGGTACAATCTGTGCTACAGAGCTTACCTTTAGCCAAGTACATTTCTCTCACTTGGCTTTCTTCTCTTGCTCTGTTTTGTTTTCCTCAGTATTCTCCTGAGAACACTCAATAAATGATTGGCCCAGGAATCACTGACCCTGGTTCTGCTCCTAGAGAATAAACCTAAAACATAAACCAAGCATAATGTGGTTTCTAAAAGACTGAGAAATAAAGGAATTTTAACAGTCCCACAATTTTGGAGAGGAAAAGGAAAAGTATTCAGGGCCCACTATGTAGGAGAAGGACCCAGATAAACATTTCAGGCACTCACTTAAGTTACCTGCAGAGCTATGGACTCAACTGATTAGATAGCTCAACACTTGACTGAAATGAAGTGATCTGCCACTATTCGCTCTGTATGAGACCAGAATCTCAATTTTTTCACAAATAATGTCTGATATGAAATTGAAAGAGATTAATCCTAAAAAGAAATATGACCAAGAGATGAAACAGAAAATAGGAAAAGACTCACAAATGACCCATATATTCAAGTTAACAGACCTAGATAACTAATTATTATGGTCAAGAAAATAAATAGCAAAATATGGAATTTCAACAAATAACTTTTAAAATAAATAAAAGGAAAATTCTATAACTGAAAAACAATTGAAATTAAGAGGTGAGTTTAATGAAGTTGATGAAAGGAATCAAAAATGGGAATATAGGTCAAACATAAGCACACATACTGAAACATGGAGAGGAGAAAGGATAAGCACAAGAGACATATGGACAACTTTTTGTAGGATTAACATATGTATAATTCAGTGGTTCTTAACTAGAGACTATTTTGTCCTCCTCCCTCAGAGGACATTTGGCACTATATGGAGACTTTTTTTTTTTTTAATTATCACTTCTAGAGGTTGCTATTGGCATCTAGTGGGTAGAAGCCAGAGATTTTTCAAAATATCTTACAATGAATACAATAGATTCCCACAAATAAGAATTATCTGGTACAAAAACATCAGTTGAGCTGCTGCTGAGAAACTATGATACAGAAGGTCCAAGAAATAGAGGAAATATAATCTGTCAGAGGCCATATTTAAAGACATATGGCTGAGATTTTTCCAAACTAATAAAACAAATCAATTCAGGTACTTTAAAGAAGCCTAAGTCTCATGTCAGCTAACTGGAGTACACGGACTTGTATGATCTTGCCATAGAAGCAAATTGTAAAAAGAAATACTATAAGAAAATTAGGGAAGTTTGAACACTGACTAAACTTTAAATAGTGTAATATATCATTCTTAATTTTTAAGGTGATATTATGGCTATGTTTAATAAAAGAATATTTTTATATCTTTTAAAGCTGTATACAGGTATATTTATAGATGAGATTATTTCAAGTTTGTGATTTACTTCAATACAAGCAGAGCAAAGGAAGATGAGAATTAGTATAGGTGTAAGTGAAATAAGAGTGGCTCATGAGTAATAATTGCTGAAGCTGCTACTTGGGGATTCATTATATAATTTCTTTTTGACCATCGCTTATATGTTTTATAATCTTCCACAATAAAAAGTAAATAAACTGATAGTGCATAGAAGCAAAAAATTTAATTGCTATTAGACTTACAATTGCTTTAAACCATGTCAGTTTTCTATCCCCAAATCACTACTCATCTTTGACCATACAACCTGTGAGTATCAGCTTGGTCAGGCACCTCTTAAGGGCTTCACTTCCACAAATTTTGGTGATAAAATTATTTCCTTTAAGTGATAATGTGCTGTATAAAGTGAACACAGATGTCACAAGCACATACTTAGTCTGACCTGCTGGCATCATAAAATGTCATGTATTACAATTCACCTCAAAAGCAAGATTTTTTTCTTATCATTTGGCGTCACTCCTATAGATCTTTCAGATTTCCTTGTTCTAACTACTGCTTCCATTCGCTGCTTGCCTTACAAATTGTTTTCTTTTTTGATCCTCTTCTCTTGTTTTCTGGCCACTAACACATTGCCTTATGGCCAAATGGATCCAAACCCTAGTTTTAACTCCTGCCCTGGCTCTAATTCCCCTACTCAGTACTGATCTATGTATGACCTTGTTTTGAAATTCAGCAGTCCAGATTGCCTACCTGCTTTCAGACTCCCCCACTAGCAAACTATTCTGACTGCAACTCTCAGTCACATGGTTATATAAACACCAAAGATATGTAAATATTGGTATGTTTGAGTGGAATACAGTGTCAAACAACCATAGCTCACTGGCTTATATTTCCCTAAACTCTCCAGGATGAGTCCTTCTGAAAGTAAATCTGTTATATTTGGCTAACTCAAAGCACATTTGTTGCCAAGCACGTTTGTAACTTTTGAGTATAGACTACCTCTGGCTAAGATTTCATTGGGAAAAACTATAAAACCTCATAATGATATAGCTACCTCTTTATAAAATTGTTAAAAATACAGCTGTTGGAGTTCCCGTCGTGGCACAGTGGTTAAAGAATCCGACTGGGAACCATGAGGTTGCAGGTTCGATCCCTGGCCTTGCTCAGTGGGTTAAGGATCCGGCGTTGCCGTGAGCTGTGGTGTAGGTCGCAGACGCAGCTCGGATCCCATGTTGCTGTGGCCCTGGCATAGGCTGGCGGCTAGAGCTCCGATTAGACCCCTAGCCTGGGAAACTCCATATGCCGCGGGAGCGGCCCAAGAAATGGCAAAGAGACAAAAAAATAAAAAAAATTTTAAAAATTAAAAAATACAGCTGTTTCTTCATTCCTTCTCATTCCTTTAAATAACTTTCTCATGCAGATAAGCCATCCCCACACTTCCAGAGACCAAATACTCCCTTACAGGCACACAATGGCCCAAGTTCCTCATGACTAGTATAAGCAGCCCCCACCCCATAGTCTCCAGAAAATTTTAGGCATAGTTTCTCATTTTGAGAATTCTCTATCATGAATGCTTTGTACTTTTATTGTCTGTCCATCCTTATACAATCCTTTTATTGTTAGCTCCTTATATTAACTAGCATAGGGCCATGAACACACCAGTTATTTGATAAGTACTTATTGAATAGTTAATAGATCAAGGAATATACTGATAGATGAAAATATTTATGTCCCTTCAAAATCATTCTGAATATAAATCAACAGTGATGTCACATTATTGCCCCACAGAGTAAAGGACATGAATTTATTAAATTGACATTTTACTTGTCAATTATGACTCCCATTAAGAGTGCTTGAATATGATGCCATGCTGTGTTTTCTGTAGAAGGTAATTGTTAAGAGTTCCAAAAAAAGGAATGCTGTGAGACCTGAAGGGACTTAGGCTTCAACCAGTTTCCAGATTGTAAAGTGATTGCTTCAGGTTTCTACTATTTCCCATTCTCATTATACTCTTTGTCACCAGAATGGATTTATGTGGTGCCGTGTTCTGCACATATTACAATGTTTGTCAAGATAATGAATAGCCTGAAAATTTGAATTTCCAATACAGTCAGTGAATTATGAAAGTGTGTCTTAAAATGCTTCCTCATTCTATTCACTTACCCAACATGTTCAGCACTCCCCCTTCTTAAAAACCCTAACTATTGTCAGAATGAGGTCTGAGAGGTCAGCAAAGCAAAGATTAGAATATTGAAAAGGTCAGAATGGCATGGCTACTTCTTTAATTCACACCACATATTAGACATTAAAATTCTGTGTTCTCACTCTTATGACAAATGAGAATAGAAAAATAGCATAAAATTAATCAGCAACTCTTTTTAAAGTGACAGATGGTTATTAATTTCTTTGGTATTCATTACAATAACATTAATCATGAGAAACTCTTTGAATGTGAAAGTAGTTGTTATGTGCAGTTCCATAGGAATTTGGTAGTAATTTAGCATTCATTAATGTCCATTTATAATGAAATGTTACCATATTAATGCATTTTTCTGTGACAAAACCTGCAATAGGCAAAAAACATAAAGTTTGTTCCCTCTGTAGCCGTCCCATTTCAATTGTGAAGCCAACTTACATCTTTAGTTAATACTAAAATTGTAAATGGTCTCATTATTGTGGCTATCCCCTTGAGTTCAAGGTTCAAAGAATGAAAATTTTGTATGACTCTGGGTATAAGAAGAGTAATACATTTAAAAAAAAAAACTATATCACTGAACAGTGACATTAAACACTTTATGACATAAAGTGATATAAACAATTTAAACAAAGTGAATTTTTGCATTAGCTGCATATTACTCTAGCCCACTCAATGACACTAAATGCAGAATTCAGTCTTCTTAGAGATAGGTAGCTATTCCATGCCTCAATCCCTAACCTTAATCCTGGTTTGTTATCTTGTTACAAGTAACTAAAGTGGTAGGATAATATCCATTCTGGTTACAAAGAGTAAATAGAAATATGAAAAATCCCAAAGTACAAATTCAATGCAATCGCTATCAAAATTCCAATGGTTTTTTTTTTCACAGAAATAGAACAGTCCTAAAATGTGTATAAAATTTTTTGAAACCACAAAAGACCCCAAATAGCCAAAGCAATCTTGAGAAAGAACACAGCTGAGGGCATCAAGTTCCCTGATTTCAAACTGTATTACTAAGGTATACTAATTAAAAGAGCACAGCATTGACATAAAAACAGACCCATAGCTGAATGGAACAGAACAGAGTGCCCAGAAATAAAACCACACACAGTTAATTAATTTATGACAAAGGAGCCAAGAACATACAATGGGGAAAGGAATCTCTTCAACAAGTGGTGTTGGGAAAACAGGATATTTACATACGAAAGAGTGAAAGTGGACAATCATCATACACAAAAATTAGCTTAAGACAGATTAAGGACCTGAACCTAAGACCTAAAACCGTAAAACTCCTAAAAGAAAACACAAGCAGTAAGCTTCTTTACATAGGTCTTGGCAGTGATTTTTTTAAAACTAACAGCCAAATAGTAAGCAACAATAACAAAAATAAACAAGTGGGACCACAGCAAACTAAAAAGCTACTGCACAACAAAAGAAAACCATGAACAAAATGAAAAGGTAATCTACTAAATGATATAAATATTTGCAAAAGATATCTAAGAAATTAAAATTAAAAATATGTTAAAAAAACACAATAGCTAAAAATAATAAATTCAAAGATATAAGATCTGAATAGACATTTTTCCAAAGAAGACATAAATGGCCAATATGTTCATGAAAAGTTGCTCTATATCATTTACCATCAAGGAAAGGCCAATCAAAATCACAATGAGATATCACCTGTTAGAATGGCTGTTATCAAAAAGATAAGAAATAAGGTTTTAGGGGGTTTTGTTCGTTTGTTTGTTTGTTTTACTTTTTAGGGCCACATCTGTGGCATATGGAAGTTCCTAGGCTAAGAGTCAAATTGGAGCTGCAGCTACCAGCTTATACCAAAGCTATAGCAATGCCATATCTGAACCTCATCTGCAACCTATGTTGCAGCTCATAGCAACACTGGATCCGTAACCCACTGAGCAAGGCAGGGATCAAAACTTGCATCCTGGATTCTAGTTGGGCTCTTACCTCTCTGAGCCACAATGGGAACTCCAAGAATAACAAGTTTTTGATGATGATGTGGAGAAAAGTGAATCCTCATGCACCATTAGTGGGAATGTAAATTGGTTCAACCACTATGGAAAAAAAAAATGGAGCCTCTTCAAAAAATTTAAAATAAAGCTACCATATATGATCCAGAAATTCCACTTCTGGAAACAAAGTGGAATTATCCAAAGAAAACAAAGCACTTCCATGTTCATTGCATCATTATTTACAATAGCCAAAGTATGGAAACAACTTAAGTATCCATTGACAGGTGAATATATAAAGAAACTGTGATATTATTGAGCCATAAAAAATAGTGGAATCTTGCCATTTGCAACAACACCGATAGAGCTGGAGGGTATTATGCTAAGGGAAATTAAGTCAGACAGAAAAAGACAAATTCTGCAAAATGTCACTTATATGTGAAATCTTAAAAAAAAAAAAACTAAAAAGTTCATAGGTACAAAGAACAGATTGGTGGTTGTAAGGGGGGTGGTGGGAGAAATAAGTAAACTAGGTTTTTTTTTTGTTTGTTTTTGGCTTTTAGTTTACATAAAATGGGGGAAAAGGAATGATTTTAGACTGGTGATTGGATAAAGCTAAAATTCCTCCAGGTTTCATAGGTATTATTTCCCCTGAATCCAATTCTATTTAGGAAAAAAAAAAAAAAACTCTCTACTAGAATAATAATCAACTTCTTATTAACACCAATAACATGACCTTATTGTTATGGACAACAATAGTAATAATAATATCATCAACTAATACCATTAGTTACTCTATGCTAGGCGGTTTTAAGAAATAAGAACGTATTAACTAATTTATTCCTCTTAATAACCTTGGGAAAACAGCATTATTATCATCCCCATTTGTACACAGAGCACACAGCTAGTAACTGGCTGAGCTAAGATTTGGAATCCATCAGTCTGACACCAGAGTCCACCCTCTGAGGAACTACACTTTAGCTGCCTCTTATCCTGCCAAGTGGCTGTTTGCAGAAAAAGTAAGTTGGTAGAGCAAAAGAAAAGAACTTAAACTTAGAAAACTTTTAAAAAGAAGCTCAATGTCCTAAGGAGTCAGGGAGAACAAGAAATTTGTCCTTCCAAATCAATGCTTTCCAAAAAAAAAAAAAATGAGTGCTACAAAGTTACCAGGAGACACTGATCCATTCAGCCCTGGAGCAGCCAGGTGGGCACTGTGGTAGCCAAAACCAATAGGCCACTTGCTACCACAGTCTGCTTCTTCCAGGTTCCTTGGGACGCACTGGAGATTTACAGGGTCTGAAGTTCTACCCACACCCAGGCCGCTGGCAAGATGAGGATGTCTATCATCTGCTTTTGTGCACTCCTCCAGGCTGAATGCAGATATTGTACCACTTGGCAATACACTTTAGAAATCAGCTGCAAAGAACACACTGCTGCTGAAATGAAGACAACCAACAGAGCTACTAGAGATGATATATTCTGGGTAGACAAGGAGCACTTCTGTTTGTAGCCTAAAGTGTGGCCACAGGGTGCCTTGAGATCCCAACTGCAAGTACCTGGCATACAAACTCCAGGCAGTGCCCTGAATCCCTGCCTTGAAATATGTTGAAACTTGTGTCAATTTGCAGCTGATGTACACTTTTATTAGCATTCGAGCTATCTGCAGGGTGATAGCTCTAACAATTCATGCATGATCTGCAAAGTAGAAACCCACCATTATTTCTAAATACTTGATATGAAAAAATTCAATTAGATTTGAATCTTTTCCCATTATCACAAGAAATGTCAACATCACTCCATGAAAGGAAAGGAAAAGCTGTCAGGTCCTCAAATGTAATTTCAATTGTTGTAAATTGTAGAATAATTGCAAAAACTGTTTTAAGTTTTCATGTAAAACCATTTGTGGAATAAGACACTCTTGCTCATGAAGACAATGAACAATTTGAAGACATTGACAACTTTTTATCAGAAATTTCATGTAGTCATTTCAAGCTTTATTCTTTGTAATAAAAAGTTATATTCATGCAAAAATGCTCAAATTTCTCAGTAAAAATAAATGAAAATAATTTATCTCTAATTTTATGAATATCTAATATTTACTATATTCTTTCATTTTTATATTTATGGTTCTTATATATAATATACATAAAAGGCAATAACTGTTTTCACTGTTTTATGGGAAATTCCCCCAGATACCCTTCAGCAGACCCCAGAAAGCCATACAAATATTCCCATGAAAAGGTCTGGAAGCACTGCTCCACAAGGTGCTTAGAAGTGAAGACACAGCAGGAGCAAGCTCACAATAACCTGAAGCAAATCATCATAGGAAGAAAAAAGCTTTAAAGTCCCCCAGACTTTCTAAATGTTTTAAAATATTTATCATGCCCTTGAAGACTTTTTAAAGTGATAAATTCTCACAAGATTAAACAGTAAACTCAGTTGAGAATAGGGAATCAGGTTTTAAACTTGACAGGCCAAGGAACGATGCCCAGAGCATGACAAACCCTCCTCTTTGAAGATAAATTGCTATGTGCAAGCAAGTACCTGGCACCTGTGCTGAGAAAGAGACATTTGTTTTCATTCAGATTCCAACACTTCTGTGCTCCTGGAATTCTGCATTGCATCTCCAGCATCGAACTTTATGCCTTTAGTATCAAAACAAATTAACATGTGTTCTAGGGCTGCCCATTGAGCCTGAGAGACCTACTTACATGTGCCCATGGGCCTCCCCAACCCACTCAGTGCTCCTGCCTCATGTTCTTACCTCCCCTATGTAGGCAGAGGTTATTGCTGATGACAGAGCCTTCTGGATTGAAAGGTCCTTAAAGAAAGGTTTTTGTTTGTTAGCTTGTTTTCATAATGCTTAGTAGAAAATTCAGATAGCTTATAGATTCCCTCTGTGATGCATTTGCTTAGTCTCTTTGGACAAAGTGTTTAACCATATTGAAACTCAGTTTCCTCATTTGTAAAATGTGGATAGACTTACCTATGTCATATGATTTTTGTAAAAATTTATGAGATAATGAACCTCATTAAGACTGCAAGTCCCTCAATACATTTTAACCAATATTACAACAGCTATTGTTTTTTTTTTTTTTTTGTCTTTTTAGGGCCACACCCACAGCATATGGAAATTCCAAGGCTAGGGGTAAAATCAGAACCATAGCCACCAGCCTACCTCACAGCCACAGCAATGCCAGATCCAAGCCACATCTGTCATCTATGCCGCAGCTTATGGCAATGCAGATCCCTAATGCAGTAAATGAGGCCAGGGATCAAATACAAATGCTCTTAGATACTAGCAGTGTTCTTAACCTGATGAATCACAGCTGGAACTCCTATGACAGCAATTAGTAATTGTTGTTGAATTGAACCTTAAAGGTATTATTTGAAGCTAACTAGTTTCAAAAGTTTTATTCCAAGATCACATGTGTAAATAAAAGTAAGAATGTTCTTATCAAAACAGCAAGCTGTACAACTTTATCTTATGCCTATAAAACCTCAGGTGATTTTATCAGTTAGTTTCTGATCCCCTCCATCTCACACCCTAAGAGGATGAAGCCATGAGAACAGCACTACAATACAGACTCCTCTTTTTCTCTGAAGTGGGACTGGTCACATCTGAAGCCCATGGCCTCTCCTCCAGACTATGGTCTCCTTCACTGATACCGATCTTAGTATCCAAGCTATCCAAGCCCCAGATCCAGGACCAGCTCATTTTTCTTATTCTTCTTCTGTTGCTTCTTTTTTTCCTGAGCTTACGAATACCCACTCTTCCTTCTATCTACTCCTAAGATTAATTTACTGCCTTCCTTGAACTCACTGCTTTCTACTACTTAGCTACTCTTTGCTCACTGCTCTCATTTCCAAATTTCCTGACCTGTGGCTTGCCCCCAGTTTTAAAGCTTTCAAGTCCTTGTTCACTCATTTATGAGTCACCAGTCCAGCCTGTCCCCTTATCCCCAGCAACATGGTACAGGAAACTGTCACCCTGTTTCTGGAACCCCTTAGCACGTCTCTGTTCCTTGTTCCCATCTCCTCTCCTTCCACTCCCTCCACCAGAAGGCTCTTTGGGAAATTTTTTGTTCTTTCTGATGGATGGTAAGATCCACAATAAGCAAATTGAAGACCCAAGAGCTGCCATATAGCTAGGGGTTCTCCTCCTTTTCACCTCGTTTTAACCACCCAGTATAGATAGTAATGGAGAAGGCCCCAAGAGGGACTTCTGGAAGCTAGACATCTTTGATTTTTTTCATCTGGTGCTAGTTACACACATCTATAGAAATTGAGATTCATTTATATGCATCCTTATGCATGTTTATTAAACTTCAGTGAAAAGTTTACTTTTAAAACTTAAAAAAAAATGCTTTTCAAATAAAACACCTCAAAATAAAAAGGTTTAATTTCAATATTTTGGCCTTTTAAAACTTAAAAAAAATGCTTTTCAAATAAAACACCTCAAAATAAAAAGGTTTAATTTCAATATTTTGGCCTAACCTCACTCTGTTCATGAAAAAAAAATACAAATATGAAAATTAAGAAAAGAATAAATACCACTGTCGATCAGCTGACTAATACATGAAAGGGTAAGTTATTAAACTGGCAAAATAGTGATTATTGCCATTTTCAAACTCAGGTTTTCAATCTTTTTTTTTTTTTTTTTTTTTTGGGCCGTACTTCCAGCATATAGAACTTCCCAGGCTTGGGGTCAAATTGGAGCTACAGCTGCTGGCCTATGGCACAGCCACAGAAACACAGAATTTGAGTCACATCTGTGACCTATACCACAGCTCATGGCAATGCCAGAGTCCCAACCCACTGAGCAAGACCATGAATCAACCTGCATCCTCATGGATACTAGTCAGTTTTGTTTCCACTGTGTCACAACGGAAACTCTGAAAGTTTTCAGTCTTTAAAAACAGTCACACATACACGAATACATTTGGAGTAGATAATAGATAATGTTCGCTTTTCTAATTACAATGTGATTTATCAGCTTTCTGACCTCGCTCTATGTGTATGTGTGCCAAAAATCAAAATTATGATAATACCCACCTGTTAGAATTAGTACAGGCTTTAAAATACATATTCTCACACTCTCATTACTAGAGAATGCCCATATTGGGATCACCCAGACTTTGACTTTGTCTTTCACCTTATATTTTATGATGGCTCCAAATGCCTTGTTTCATTTGAGTCCTATAGTTGTACAGCCATGTTCCAATAAATTACTACCCTCTACCCTGGAAACTCTAACTTCCAAAAAGTTCCCTCTAAAATGCAAGCTGAGACTTGGGGTTTCTTACAATCAGGAAAGTCTGTGTACAAACTCAACTGCCCACAAGGTAAGCAGAGGATAACAGTTGACATCTAAGGTCAAAGTGTTTGGGACTGAGGTAGTCTGCTATACTCTAGCTGCAAAGGTCATTCTAATAATCTTCCCATTAAAAGGGAAAGTAACAGATTTCTTTCCTTGAGCAAAACTTCACAGAATTTCCAAGTGTACCTGGCTGAAGTTCTGCCAAGAGAATGGGGATACCAGAAAAACTGGAACACTACTCAGGTTCATCTGAGCCCCCAAACACAATAAAGCCTCCAAAAAAAACCATATATAGCAAGTATGGAGAACTATCCCTTTGTAGAGATTGGCAGGTATATGGATAATTGTAATGTCATCAAGAGTCCAAGCTGCAACCTAATCCCATCATTGGGATTCAGAAATGTTAGGTAGGCAGCTCATTTAAGGAAGATGTAGTATATATACACAATGGAATACTACTCAGCCATAAAAAAGAACAAAATAATGCCATTTGCCGCAACATGGATGGAACCAGAGACTCTTATCCCGAGTGAAGTAAGAAAGAGAAAGACAAATACCATATACTATCACTTATATCTGGAATCTAATATAGAGCACAAAGGAAACTTTCCACAGAAAAGAAAATCCTGGACTTAGAGAATAGACTTGTGGTTGCCAAGGGGGAAGGGGAGGGAGTGGGATGGACTGGGAGCTTGGGGCAAATAGATGCAAAATGTTGCCTTCGGGATGGATTAGCAATGGGATCCTGCTGTGTAGCACTGGGAACTCTGTCTAGTCACTTATGATGGAACACCTAATGTGAGAAAAAATAATGTATACATGTATGTGTAACTGGGTCACTATGCTGTACAGTAGAAAAAATGTATCTATAAATAAATGATAAAAAATATCAGTAGGTAAATGGGCAAAGAATGAGAGAAAAAGAAAATTTATGAAGAGATGCCAAAGACATGGGAGAATATTTCATACTGCCAATAATGAAAAATAAAAATTAAAAAAAAATGATGTGATAGCATTTTAAATCAAAATGAACAAAAAAATTACAAAATAAATACTTTTAGAACACTATGTTAGGCCATGTGTATGTTGTGATAAGCAAAGTAAAAAATGAAGCAGCCTGGTATGGTCTGAAATGACTGCAATTACTATGCATACCTTTTTCAGAAAATAATTATAATTGAAAATACAAAATCATCAAGCTATTGGGTATTGAGACCTAAAGTCTTATTTTGGGTCATGTAAGCCCACCCTCTAGCACTTTGAAGGAATTTTCTCTGCTGTGGTAGTTAATTCATCCTCTGTGTAAAATCTCTAATGAGGAGTTCCCGTCATGGTGCAGTACCATGAGGTTGTGGGTTCAATCCCTGGCCTCGCTCAGTGGGTTAAGGATCTGGTGTTGCCTTGAGCTATAGTGTAGGTCACAGACACGGCTCAGATCTGGCGTTGCTGTGGCTGTGATGTAGGCTGGCAGCTGTAGCTCTGATTAGACCCCTAGCCTAGGAACCTCCATATGCCATGGGTGTGGCTCTAAAAAGATAATAAATGAATAAATAAAACCTCTAATTACAGATTATTTATGTCCTGGATGATGCCAATCCTAGGAATATGGAGGAAGTATTAATATAAGTACAAGTAATTTCCCAAATGGAAGTTTCATGGTTTGATTGTGGAGTTTGTTTGCTTTTTACTCTAAGGGATATTTTATTTTTTCTTTTGTATATACTATCTTGTTCACATGATCCTTAAGATGGTGGCTACATTCATTTTTACAGGGTATTCACATGTCTTCCACACTGGTTTTCCATTATATTTCACAAAAAAACTTTGAGTGTAATTAAATTTTAAGTTGATGGTTAATATCTTGAGTTTTCAGCATCTTCTGTTAACCACTCACACACAAACACACATATGCATACACAAGTACACATAGCAAGTTCTATTTTGGTGCATTTCATAGTTCACAATTTAAGCTATGCTGTAATTAATAACAAGGAATTTTTAATAAACTCATTGCCTGAGAAGATAACCTTTCTTCTTAGAAAGAAGTTGATGTAATCTGCCATTCCAATCACCAGATCTTGAGAACTGCTCCCTTTCCACCTTGGGAAGTTACAGGGAAAAGTTAGCCACACAGGAAGCCAGTCCTCATAGACAATGAATCTGCTGGTGTCCTATCTTAAACTTCTCAACCTTCAAAACCGTAAGAAATAAATTGTTTGTTTACAAGTCACCTAGCTTACGGAATTTTGTTAAAGAAGCTGAATGCATTAAGACAATATGATTAATAAGCACTTTTCTATGTATTACCTCCTTTAAGCACTGTAAAATGTGTGAAATAGGAGTGACAGGAATTATCATATCCATTTTGTAAATGAGGAAATAAACTTTCTGGGCCTTTAACTTAACTATCATCATATAATTTCTAAGTATTTACAAACTATCTTTTTTTTTTTTTTTTTTTTTTTGTCTTTTTGCCTTTTCTAGGGCCGCTCCTGCAGCATATGGAGGTTCCCAGGCTCGGGGTCTAATCGGAGCTGTAGTCGCTGGCCTATGCCAGAGCCACAGCAACTCGGGATCCGAGCCACAACTGTAACTTACACCACAGCTCACAGCATCTCCGGATTTGTTAACCGCTGAGCCACTACGGGAATTCCACAAAATACCTTTTGATTTCATTATTTTTTTAGTGTTGTGAAATAAGATTTTTTTGTTGTTGTTATAGAATTTGTAATAATGGCCAAGAGCTAATTGTCTAGTCAAATGTATTCTTTATTGCACAAGCATAAATAGCATTCAATGCATTTTTTAATGGATTTTAAAGACATAAATTATCCCAATTTATAGCTCTAACAGAAGAGTTGATTTCATTTCATATTATTTTCTTTCAGTTTTTGTTAGTATACATTCATATTTTATCTAAGTATATTAGTAGAAATTATACATTTCGGAACCTAATTTTTTTTTTATTTTATATTTGCTTTTAAGTGTGGCACCTGTGGCATATGGAAGTTCCCAGGCTAGGGGTCCAATCAGAGCTGCAACTGCAGGCCTACCCTACAGCGGCAGCAATGCAGGATCCAAGCTGCGTCTGCTAAAAAATGAACACACACAAAAAAATAGAGAAATTGGGTTATTTTTTCTTTTGGATCAGTTTTTTCCTCAGCTTGTACCTTCTATCTCGATAGGTGTGTGAGTGTGTGTCTGCATTACCATCATTAGAGTAAAAAGTACCTTAAATATATCCTACACTATGTACAGCTAGTGAAAGACCTAACACAAAAATTTTCATAAAATAAGAATATTGTGTATTCTTAACAGAATAGATAAGTGAATGAAATGGCAGAAAAACAACTATGCTTGATTTCTATATTTGGAAGGAAATAGAAGTCCATACTGTTTAATATTCCTTATTACCTTCATAAATTTCTCTCCATAAATTTCTTGTAAATAAGATATTTGTTAAATAAATGTGATTTTCATTGATTTATAGTGGTAATTTTGAAATGCTTTCATTTATTTATGCATAATTAACCTCCAATAGAAAAAAATACCCTTTAATAACCTATTATTCTCTAACTACATGTCTTAGTCTGGAAGCCTCGTCATTAAGTTTTAATAATTAATAAAAACTGAATATCAGGGAAGAATATAGAAAGTTGAAACCATAATCAGTTTCCAGAATGATTCCTCAGTGAGAAGAATTATAGTAATAGAATGGAAAAAAACATGAGTTTTGTGTTTGGACCCTGGCTCACATACTAGCTTGATCTACTTTTTGAGCTTCAATTTCCTAATCTAGAAAATAAGAAACTACCTGCAATATAGGATTTGACTGGTATCAAAGAATCAAATAATCAAATTTAAATGTTATATAAAATAACTTGACACAGAGCAGATATTCACCAAATGAAGATCTCTTTCTGCTAGCCTCCAAATTGCAGTGTGTAAGGTATGTTTGCATAACCCTAGTACTACAGTGAGGGTGAAGGGAGGAAGATCAGAAGTTATTTCAGGCCAGCCACCCTTCCAGCTCTTAACTCCCACTGTTTTGGTCTGACTTGTCTTCCTAAAATCCATATGTTGAGGCCTCAAATCTCAATGCGACTATTTGAGATGGCGTTTGTAAGGTCAAGTTTAGTGAGATCATAAGAGTAGAGCCTTAATCCAATAGGACAGATGTCCTTATAGGAAGAGAATGAGACCACAGAGGTCTCTCCCTGCACACACAGAGAAAAAAGACTTGGTGACCATACACAGAAACCAACATTGACAGCATTTTGATGTTGGACTTTTTGCCTCTGAAACTGTGAGAAAATAAACTTCTATTGTTTAGGCGACCCAGCCTGTGGAATTCTGTTATGGCAGCCTGAGCAACTAACACACCCACCTGTAAGAGTCCAAACTCATCTTTGAGTTGGAGATAAAGTGGGCAAGCACTTCCGCATCATTGTTGGAAATTACAGTGTCTTGCCAACACTCATGTTCTCACACGAAGATGGAGCAAGAGATTATTTACATTGTATGATATAAGAAACTGGGATTATGGTTCCTTTCTAAGATTTCAGGACTCTTATTTTCTTTCTTGTTATGAAATTCACTTGTCCAAGTAGTGACTGACCTCCTGGCCATAATTTCATAAACACCATGTTATACTGCTGATAGACATTTGTTCTTGTCTTTCCATATAGCATACAACATGTTTCTTTGCACTTACACTTGCCTCCTTCCCCACTCTGCTGGTACTAACCCCACTGAAAATTCAATAATTAAACAAAGACAGGCATACTGCATCTATTTGTGTTTTTCCTTCAAATACATCACATCTTAGGCAGTAAGCAAGTCTTCAAACTCTGCCAACAACAGAGAAATATGTTTGCCATCATTTCATTACATATGCTACAAGCAATATTTGCCGAGGTTGAAAGTAGAGGTGTCTTCCCAAATTTCATGCAGTGGAGTTTGCTGATGTCCAGGGTCACCTTCTCCCCTCAGAAAGTGAAAAAAAAAAGGAAAGTTGGCTTTTGTAGATAACTTTCCTTCTTGATGTTCTCTCTGTCTTCAGAAGTGCCTCATTTAACCGTGTATTTTTTTCTCTTTTAAACTGATTCACACCAAGTTTACAAGGAGTGGGTCTCCCTCACAGGAAAATATGAATTCTATAAAAGTCTCCAGAGAAAGAAGTGCTTAAACCCAATGTACACAGGTCTGCCTTAGAGTAGATTCCAACAGAAGAGGATCTTAAGATGAAAATTCAAGTGCAGTAGTTTACTAGGAAGGTGATCCACTGGTAGAGGAGCAGAGAAGTGAGCTAGAAAAGAAAAGGACCAGAAAAGGGTGTGTTCTCAAGAAAGTCATTGCTGTGGAACCTGGAGCATACTTCATCTAGGGAACTGGAAAATAGTTTAGAACATGGCCTCAGAATTATTCCACTCCATGGGGAAAGGAGTTAGGAGATTTATTACCCAACTGAAGGGGAGCCGGGAATGTATGAGTAATTCTGTCTTGCTCAGTGGGCAGCCAAGGCAGGCTCCAACAGCCAGATAGAACAGCCAGGTAGAGTCCCAAGAACTGACAGGCAGATATTTGGAAGGTATGCATCTAAGTATTACTGCCACAGGAATGTGAGTAGGGAATTGACAGCATCTGTTATTAGGTCCTATTGCTTATTGACTTATTCAAGAGTAGTCTGCCTCCTTTAAAAAGAAATTTAAATCTCAAAAATTTACATTAAAGAAGTGAAAATCAATCATGTGGTTATTATAAGCCTAAAAGCCTCCTTCAAGTGAAAAATTTTAAGTATATATGGATTCTTAAAGATATATTATCTTTGAATATTTTAAGGAACTCCATAATAACCACAGCACAATCTGGTGAACAATTTTGAAAAAAAAGAATTTTCTAAGCAAATGCAAACTTCAGTCAAAGCATTGTTTGAATAACACAAATTCCAAACTAATCCAGACTGGATTTGTAAAGTTTTTAAAATTTGTTTGTTGGTTTGCTGGTTTTCTATATGATAACATTTTAAACAAAGAAATTGTAGCTACTTTATATTTTTCCAGTTGATAACGCAGCTTTTTTAGCAACGTTCTCTGCCCAGACTACAGCTTTGTCTAACTTCTTGCTGGTTACCTAGTGTATAGAGGACTTTCCATCTGACCCAATCACCCCTGGGAAACAAGTGTTAACCAAAAGTCTAGGGTGCCTGTGGCTAACAGGGAACTTTTTCACTGCCTTATCGAAGATATTTAAAAATACTCCTATAGACTTGAGGAGGCAAGAAGGAACTGCTTGAATGAAATGTCATCAATGGCATATTACAAATGGAAGGTTTCTTGAAGCCTAAAGAAGATATTATTTGAATTCCTGAATGCTTGATGTATTAAGCTAGTCAAACCTTTTCTCTCTTCTGGATTAAGGAGATTTGTATTATATAGTTTGGACATATTCAAAATACTAAATAATTATGGCAGTTTTTCTGACCAAAAATTTCATGATCAAAATTCTCATTCTATAAATATAATTAAATCTGAGGTAGTTGTTTTGTGTGCATGATAAGATTCAGATTTCTATAAGTAATTATGTTAGCAAATATAAAATTATGTCAAGTCAAATTTGTCCCATATGTTCTAGTTACATGTACTCAAAGTTTGCCCTTATTTTATGCCCAGACTAGAAAGAAAAAAAATGGACAAATCTTGATTCTGTGTTTTAGATGCTTTTACTGACTGAATTGAAATAAGCAAATGATGAATAATTCAAACAAAGATTTATTGAGCACTTGTTACACATGCAAATTGTGCTTGGCTTAAGGGAAAAGAGAGAAGGGAATAAAAAAGGAAATGATCTTTGCATGGAAATCACTGCGCTGGGTGCTTTGCCTACATTGTATAATCTCTCCACAGATCCTTTGTGGTAGTTATTACTATAACCATTTTCTAAAAGAGAAAACTAAAGTTCTTAAACTCAAAAGAATTTATACAAGTTTACTCATCTGGGAAGTGGCAGAGCAATGGCACAAACTCATGTCTATATAACTCAGCAGCCCATTTTCTTTATATTACAACATTTGCCTTCCAAAGAGAAATAAGATTCCTCTGAATCTGTAAAACAGATAGCTTTTGCTTTTTTGATATTTTTATATCAGTTTGGGGACAATTTTTTAAAAATAGATTAAGATAATATTGTGACATACAATAAAGTAGATATTTAAAATGTACAACTTGACCAATTTTAGTATGTATTACAACCATGAAACCATCATCATAATAAGTGAAACACCCCAAAATCATTATCCCTAAACTTTTCTCAGGGTTATTTTTAATTCTTTTCTCCTGTCCCTCTCTTCACCCACAAATAATCACTGATCTACTTTTCCTCATTATAGATTAGTTTATATGGTAGAACATCATGTTAATAGAATCATACAGTATGTATTTTTTTGTTCTGGCTTCATTCAGCATAATTATTTTGAGATCTATTTATGTTGTTACATGTATCAATAGTTTATTCCATTTTATTGCTGAGTAATACTTCACAGTATGGATATACTCTAATGTGTTTGTTTTTCACCTGCTGTTTCCATGTTTGGGCTACTGCTATGAAAATTTATATATTTCAATGTAATTATACCATTTCATATTCCCAGCAGCAGTGGTATGTGAGAGTTCAAGTTATCCCACATCCTTGTTAACACTTGATATTGTCAGTCTTCTTCATTTTAGCCATTTTAATGGGAGTGTAGTGGTTGGTATCTTACTAAGGTTTCATTTCAATTTCCCTGGTGACTAATGATCTTGAACATCTTTCCATGTGCTTATTCTTCTATGGTAAAATCTCTTTAGAACTCTTGCTTTTTTTAAAAAATGTGGGTATTTTCCTCTTATTGAATTATAAGGGTATATATTCTAGATACAAATCCTTTATTAGATATATGTTTTGTTGTGTTTTTAATCAGAATGTGTCTTTGCCTTTTCACTTTCATAACAATGTCTTCAGAGAGGAAAATTTTTAATTTTGACTGTCAAATCTTTAATTTTAATGTTTTTTGCTTTATACTTTTTGCATAGTGTTTAGGAATTCTTTGCCAAACAGAAAGTAATTAAGATTTTTTCTAATTTTTATTTTGATATTACATAGTTTTAGTTATTACATTTAGCAATAAAATCCATTTCAAATTAATTGTTTATGGTATCGGGTAAAAATTGAGGGTGTTTTTGTTTTCTTTTTGCTTGCTCGTGTACATATATAGCTATATAATGGCTTCAGCATTATTAGTTTAAAAGATTACCCTTTCCCCATTGAACTTCTTTGGCACCTCTGTTAAAAGTGAACTAACCATATATGTGTTTATCTGCCTTCAAAGAGAAACACTAAGTTTCTATTTTTTAATACATCAGTACATCCTTTATTTTAAAAATGACTCAAAGTGATTCAGTAGAAAAATAAAAATAAGTCCAAGTAAATAGAAGGACATGAAATAGAATAAACAGTGACAGCTGGATATAAACCAAGAAGTAAAGAAAGATCTAGAAAGGAATTCAGCAAAGCTGCTTGGAACATGACTCTGTCAAACGACAAAGACTTACCGGAGTCTTTCCTACTTTTTGATTTATAAAATTTCTCACAGTGCAATCCTAAAAAATTACAAAGTTGTAGGAAATGTTTTTGTCCAGAAATATTTTTTTTTTTTTTTTTGTGATCCATCCAGTGGAGGCTGTATATTGTTAGAATAAAGGTTATTTCTTGCCTCCTAATCTGTGTGTGGTTTGTTTTGAACCAGCATGCTATCATTCTTTTTATAGTTCCATATCAGGTTTATGTATAATTCAATCAATACCTTTGGGCACAGTATTTGATGTTTACAATAAAAAAAGATCTATTTTGTTGTTCTTTGTGAAGGTACTTTCATTATCACATGTCACTCAGTTATAAGAGTTTATGGGACAATTTACACCCGATGGACACCTTAAACATACGATTTTATGACAAAACTCCAAGATAAATGAAAATATTTTAGAAAGATATTAAGATCCTTTCCCTTGTATTTGATTGATATGAATTGGGGCAATAAAACAGGTTTTCCTTCGTACAGTCCTGCCTGTTACAAGGCACCAGAGAAATGGAGCTGAAATGGAGTGCTCCAAATAGCTAATGGCCTGGCTGGCTCACTCATTAACAGCAAGCTACCCAAAGCTAAAAAAAAAAAAAAAAAAAAAAAAATGAAAGCCAAGCAAATGATTCAAATACTTTAGGTCAATTAAATGAATATTTATTGGACACTCTCATAAAATTAGGAATATATCTGGTCAATGGGTACTCCTCTCAAATAGTAACCATATGTCCTATAGTTCCCTGAGAGTATCATTCTTCTGAGTCATGAAACTATTTTGGTTTAAAGAGATTCATCTATGATGCAAGCCACTACAGTGGGAAATATTTGAATATGAACTTCACATTAGATAGTATATTACATAGTGCTGTTATCTAAATTTAACAATGTTAAATTTCTTGATTTTGGGAATTGAACTGTGGTTATGTAAAAAAAAAAGGTTCAAATTATTAGAAAATACATGCTGAAGGAATAAAGAGTCATGACCTCTTCAAATTACTCTCAAATGGTTCAGCAGGATGATAATAATTATTATAATAATTATAAGTATAAAACTGTGGATGTCTTATATGATAGAGAAAGTAAATGTAGCAAAATGTTAACATTGCGTTGAATTCAGGTGAAGGATATATGGGGATAAAATATAATGTCCTTAAAACTTTTCTATAGATGTGAAAGAATTTTTAATAAAACTTTGAGCAGAATTAAGGATCCATCTGATCAAAGAAGAACCTATAGAAAATGGTACCCAGGTGGTACCTAAAGGAGCAACCAGTCTCCCAATGCGCTCAGCGATTTCTCTCTTTATACCTAGTTATTGCTGGACAGCGTTTCCTCTAGTGGTTGTAAACTTCTAGCCAATCCTCAGAATCCCTCATTCTATCTATTCTAGTCACTCTCAACACAAGACTTACTGGCATTTCTTCAACTCTAGGTTAAACTGTTAACCATATCTCTTGCTTGCTGTTCCAGAAGTATCCCCACCCTCTACCGCCTCCAAAGACAACAACATATTTTCCCTCCTCCAGAATCATCAGTGATGCCTACCCGTCCTTGCTCTCAGCCACTTTCTGGTCAGCCCCTTCTCTTAACTCTTCCCTGTCCCCATCACATATATGTATATTTGACCTCCTCTCACAATTCCTAAAGTATAAAAATGACAATGAGGTATTCCCCACCAAGAACCTGGAGGGGAGAAAAGGAAACAAGTTAAACTATGATCACCGTATGGATAACAAGTTACTGATGGAAGTGGAAATCTACAAATTTACCTTGAAGAGACAGAATGGCTCTAAGCCATAAAGACTTAGCTAAAGTGAAACCAATAATATTAGCATTTGTTTAGAAAGAATATGGTAATTACCTAAAAGATTAGTTTAGAAATACAGTAGAGGAAAATCAAAGACAAAACTATAGGATAGAAACCAGATCGGTAGTTGCCATGGGATAGGGTGGAGGGGATGACACGAACTCATGGCAAAGGGCACAGGGAACATTTTTAGGTGATGGAAACATTCTAGATCTTGATTATTATGGTGATTACATAATTACACACATTTGCCAAAACTTATCAAACAGTATTTTTTAAATTGGTTAATTTTACTGCAGGTAAATTGTAACTCAGCAAAGATAATTTTAAAATGGAAGTTATCACATATACCAGTGTTTATTAGCAGTAACAAGATTGGGAGGAATACATCACAATTAATATTACTACAAACCTGTGGGCACAACACCCTCTTTGCAATGGTGAATAATGTGTGTTCCCTCCTTCTACGACTCTCAGGGTTAACATGCCCTTCTCAGTCTGTGCTAGTTGCTCTGAAACTGCTTTCCTCTGGGAGCTTCTAGCTCTTCATGAAGCCTTACTTCAAGGTATCATAATAAAATTATCCTTCACTTTATTTGAATATATTGAGAATGACCCTCTTATTCAGAGTGTACTCACGGCATTATAGCTTTTTCAGAGAGCTAAAAGGACACACAAGCCCTTTTATTTGTTATCAGATATTATCTCACCCACACTGGGCTTAAAATTACCAATAACAGTGGAAAATTTCTGCCCTTCACATTTCTTCTATTTCTCAGAGGGGAAAGAGGGAGAAGACAAAGAAAAAAAATGGTCCAATTGCACCCAGGATGGATTTTTCTCTTTTGTTAGATTCAAACACAGGAAATTCTAAATCCAAGAAACTCGTCTGTCAGTACCTGGTTCCCCAGAGACCAAGAGAATGCTTTCATCTGGCTGAAGGTTGCTATAGGCAGCCACACACCTGCCTGGGAAAACACATCATTTTTTGAAAGTGTGAAAATGACTGCTAAAGGGATTCAGAGCCCGAGTTACATGCCCCATTTCAGCTGCTTCAGTCCCAGCTGCAGCAAACAAATAGGACAGTGAAGACCCTGGAGATTCAAGAATTCAGTTTCTGTCTGACATTCTCACAATCCCTACGCCAAATTGAAGGACTGCCACTGTCACCAGCTCAGAAAAGCCATCAGTAGCAGAGAGTCAATTTTGGCTCTAAAGAAGGCATTGCCAGCCTCTCACTCAGCTTCCACAGACCAGACCCTTCAGAGAACTATGAGTGGATGCTGCCATAAGAGATGGTTCTTCACAAACAGCTGTTTAGTCTCCTCCTTTTGCCTCAACATCCAGCTAACTTTTCCAGCTCTGCCTGTCTGTTCCTTAGCTTGGTTCAGTTTCTGACCTTGCACACCTGACCCCCATCTGCCCTGCGCTATTTCTGCCACCTCCCTCCACACACCACCCCACACCCGAGCAATAGCCAAGACTGAACAGGCCCAGGCCCAATGTGATTCATTCCCAACTTTCATATTCACAAATATGTTCATAGACCTTAACTATTACTTAAGATTGCAAATACTACTTTAGTATTTCATTTCTGCCATTATTAAATGCAATATATTCTAAAGGAAAAATTTCAGTGTCCCCTTTAGATCTTCCACAAGAATTACTGGAAACAGGATAATGATAAGAAAGGAGACACTCAGCCATTCTGAGATTCAAATCCTGGGTGGGCAGCAGGTCCACACACAAGTCAGACCACATCAAGCAGCCATTTGTACCTGCTACTCAGCATAAACAATTCCTCTTTGTGCCTTAATCCAAGTGCAAGTGGCCAGGGAGCTCCAGAGTCCTTCATAAACCCAGAAGGCTGCAACCATTACATCTCAGAGCTCCACGGCTGCTATGCTACCACCACCTCTTAATAAGTAGGCCTATCCCAGTTCCACTGGGAGAGAGGTAGTCTTGAGCTGCATCAAGTTCCCCCAGCAACTAGCTGCTTTCTGAGTCTACCTGTACATGGGAAGGCCCAGCCTCACATATACTGAGTGATTTGGCTGAATTGGAAACATTACAGCAAAGAAGACCTACAGTAGCCAGAGATACAACTTTTTCTTCCCTTGCAGGCTGGAAACTTGTCAATTATTTAAAATCCTCTTTGTCTTGTGATAGAGTACTTATGGTTTTTATTGACATTTTTCACTGCACAATTGTGACTTCCTTCTAGCTCCTTATTGTAAACTAATCCCATTAAGTCATATCCAGGAATTATTATGAATTTTCTTCTCAGTCTCAATCCCAATGACAGGATATGTACTAAAGTACCACTTTTATCTTCCTTTTGTATTATTTTCGAGAAAGAGCTGTGGATCCCTTTGATCTAAAATATCACCTCTACGGAGTGCCTGCTATGGTACAATGGGATCGGAGGCATCTTGGGAGCACTGGGATGCAGTTTTGATCCCCAGCCCAGCAGAGTGGGTTAAGGATCCAGCATTGCTACAGCTGTGGCCTAGGTGGCAACTGTGGCTAGGATCTAATCACTGGCCCAGGAACTCCATATGTAATGGGGTGGCCAAAAAATAATAAAATAAAATATAATTAAATTAAATTAAATTAAAATATAAATAGCACCTCCGAATGCCTTGGCCAATCTTTTACTGACCATCAATATCTTCCTCTACCATTTCCCAGCACTTACCTTCAGCTGCAGTTGGACAAACTTTCTTTCTTTTCACATTTTTTACTTATTGTAAGTAATAGTTGACTTACAATATTATATTCATTTCAGGTATACAACACAGTGATTCAAAATTTTTGTAGGTTATTTACTATACAAAGTTATCACCATATTTTTTACTATATTTCCCAATTTCCCATTACATCTCTGTGACTTATTTATTTTACAAATGATAGTGTGTATCTTTTAAGTCCCTTCAGCTGTTTCACCCATTCCCCTATCCCACACCCCTCTAGTTTGTTCTCTGTATTTTTGAGTGTTTTTCCATCTAGTTATATTTGTTTTTTTCTTTTTTTTTGACTCCATATATAAGTGAGATCATGTAAGATTTGTCTCTAATTTATTTCACTTAGTATAATGCCTCCTAAGTTCATCTGTGTTGCCACAATGTGACATTTTGTACTTTTTTTGTGTTTGATAATATTCCATTAGGAGATAAATATAAAGTATCTTTATTCATTCATCCAACAAGGGACACCTAGGTTCCTTCCATATCTTGGCTATTGTAAACAGTGTTGCAGTGAACAATGGCACATTGGGATACATGTATCTTTTTTATTTATTTAGTTTTGGTCTTTTTAGGGCCGCACCTACGGCATATAAATGTTCCCAGGCTAGGGGTCTAATCCGAGCCACAGCAAAGCTGGATCAGAGCCACATCTGTCACCTACACCACAGCTCACAGCAACACCAGATCCTTAAGCCACTAAGCAAGGCCAGGGATCAAACCTGCAACCTCATGGTTCCTAGTAAGATATGTTTCTGCTGCGCCACAATAGGAACTCCCATGTGTCTTTTTGTTTTGTTTTGCTATAATTTTTTCCCAATTTTTAAAAATTGTCATTTCTCAATACAATTTTTTTTCTACTGTACAGCATGGTGACCCAGCTACACATATATGTACATATTCTATTTTCTCACATTATCATGCTCCATCACAAGTGACTAGACATAGTTCCCAGTGCTACACAGCAGGATCTCATTGCTAATCCATTACAAAAGTAATAGTCTGCATCTATTAACCCCAAGCTCCCCATCCATCCCACTCCCTCTCCCTCTCCCTTGGCACCCACAAGTCTACTCTCCAAATCCGTGATTTTCTTTTCTGTGGAAAGGTTCATTTGTGCCATATATTAGATTCCAGATATAAGTGATATTATATGGTATTTGTCTTTCTCTTTCTGACTTACTTGACTCAGGATAAGAGTCTCTAGTTCCATCCATGTTGCTGCAAATGGCATTATTTCATTTTTTATTGCTGAATAGTATTCCATTGTGTATATACAACACATCTTCCTATTCCAATCATCTGTCGATGGACATTTGGGTTGTTTCCATGTCTTGGCTATTGTGAATAGTGCTGCAATGAACATGCGGGTGCATGTGTCTTTTTCACAGAAAGTATTGTCTGGATATATGCCAAGGGTGGGATTGCTGGGTCATGTGGTAGTTCTATGTGTAGATTTCTAAGGTGCCTCCATATTGTTCTCCATAGTGGTTGTACCAGCTTGCTTTCCCACCAACAGCGCAGAAGGGTTCCCTTTTGTCCACACCCCTTACAGCATTTGTTATTTGTGGACTTCTTAATGATGGCCAATCTGACTAGTGTGAGGTGGTATCTCATGGTAGTTTTGATTTGCATTTCTCTAATAATCAGTGATGTTGAGCACTTTCTTATGTGCTTGCTGGCCATCTGTACATCTTTCTTAGGAAAATGTCTATTCAGGTCTTTTGGCCATTTTTTAAATTGGATTATTGGCTTTTTTGCTGTTGAGTTGTATAAGTTGCTTGCATATTTTAGAGATTAAGCCCTTGTCAGGTGCATCATTTGAGACTATTTTCTCCCATTCTGTAAGTTGTCTTTTTGGTTTGTTTTTGGTTTCCTTTGCTGTGCAAAAGCTTGTCAGTTTGATTAGGTCCCTTTGGTTTATTTTTGTTCTTATTTCTGTTGCTTTGGGAGACTGACCTAAGAAAATATTCATAAGGTTGATGTCAGAGAATGTTTTGCCTATGTTCTCTTCCAGGAGTTTGATGGTGTCTTATCTTATATTTAAGTTTTTAAGCCTTTTTGAGTTTATTTTCATGCATGGTGTGAGAGTGTGTTCTAGTTTCATTGATTAACATGCAGCTGTCCAGTTTTCCCAGCAATCCCTGCTGAAAAGACTATCTTTTTCCCATTTTATATTCTTGCCTCCTTTGTCAAAGATGAATTGACCACAGGTGTCTGGGTTTTTTTCTGTGTTTTCTATTCTGTTCTGTTGCTCTGTCTGTCTGTTTTGGTACCAGTACCACACTGTCTTGATGACTATGACTTTGTAATATTGAATGAAGTCCTGAAGAGTTATGCTTCCTGCTTGGTTTTTGTTCCTCAGAATTGCTTTGGCAATTCTGGGTTTTCTGTGGTTCCATATAAATTTTTGGATTGTTTGTTCTAGTTCTGTGAAAAATGTCCTGGGTAATTTGATAGGGATTACATTGAATCTGTAGATAGCTTTGAGTAGTATGGCCATTTTTACAATATTAATTTTTCCAACCCAGGACCACGGAATATCTTTCCATTTCTTTGAATCCTCTTTAATTTCCTTGATGAATGTTTTACAGTTCTTTTACCTCCTTGGTCAGGTGTATTCCTAGGTATTTGATTTTTGGGGGTGCAATTTTAAAAGGTATTGTGTTTTGTATTCCTTTTCTAATATTTCATTACTAGTATACAGAAATGCGACTGACTTCTGAATGTTAATCTTATATCCTGCTACTTTTATGAATTTGTTGATCAGTTCAAGTAGTTTTTGAGTTGAGTCCTTAGGGTGTTCTATGTATAGCTTCATGTCATCTGCATACGATGGCAGTTTTATCTCTTCCTATTTGGATGCCTTTTATTTCTTTTGTTTGTCTGATTGCTGTGGCTAGGACTTCCAATGCTATGTTGAATAGCAGTGGTGAGAGTGGGCATCCTGTCTTGTTCCAGATTTTAGAGGGAAGGCTTTCAGCTTTTCTCCATTGAGTATTATATTTCCTTTGAGTTTGTCATAAATGGCTTTTATTATGTTAAGATATGTTCCCTCTATACCCACTTTGGTAAGAGTTTTTGTCATGAATGGATGTTGGACTTTGTCAAATGTTTTCTCTGCATCTATTGAGATGATCATGTGGTATTTGACTTTTCTTTTGTTAATGTGGTGTATGATGTTGATTGATTTGTGTATGTTGAACCATCCTTGTGAACCTGGGATGATTCCCACCTGGTTATGGTGTATGATCTTTTTGATATGTTGTTGGATTCGGTTGGCTAAAATTTTGTTGAGAATTTTTGTGTCTATATTCATCAAAGATATTGGCCTATAGTTTTCTTTTTTGGTGGTTTCTTTTTCTCATTTTAGAATTAGGGTGATGTTGGCATCATAGAATATCTCTGGGAGTGTTCCTTCTTTGATTTGAAAAAGTTTAAGGAGGATGGGTATAAGTTCCTCTTTGTATGTTTGGTAGAATTCAACTGTGAAGCACCTGGTCCTAGACTTTTATTTGTAGGAGTGTTTTTATGACATATTCAATTTCATTTCTAGTGATAGGTCTGTTCAGTTGATCTATTTCTTATTGATACAGTTTTGGTAGGCTGTAGGTCTCGAGAAAGTTGTTCATTTCTTCTAGGTTGTCAAATTTGTTGGCATTCATGTATCTTTTTTAATTAATGTTTTCCTTTCCTTTAGATAAATACCCAACAGTGAATTGCTAGATTATATAGTAGTTCTATTTTTAATTTTTGAGGGACAGCCATACTGTTTTCCATAGTGACTGCACAAATTTACATTATCATAAACCATGCACAAAGATTCCCTTTTCTCCACATCCTTGTCAACATTTTTTATTTTTGCTTTTGTTGCTCTTGTCTGAGGAGACATTTGCAAAAAAAAAAAAAATTGTTAGGATTTATGTCAAAAATCATACTTTCCATGTTTTCTTCTAAGAGTTTTATAGTTTTTTGGTCTTAAATTTAAGTCCTTAAATCTATGTTAAGTTTATTTTTTATATGGTATAAGAACATGGTCTAGTTTCATCCTCTCACATATGGCTGTCCAATTTTCCAACATACCTTATCCAAGAGATTATGTTTTCCCCATTTTCCTTCTTTGTCATATATTAATTGACCATATGTGTTTGGGATTATTTCTGGGCCCTCTATACTTTTCCCCTAGTCTGTGTCTGTTTTTGTGCCAGACCATACAGTTTTGATTATTATAGGTTTGTAGGATAGTTCGAAGTCTTGGATCAAGATATTTCCAGCTTTGTTCTTCTTTCTCAAGATTACTTTGGCTATTGGAGGTCTTTTGTGGTTCCATACACATTATAGGAGTGTTTCTCCTAATTCAGTCATTAAACAGAGTTTACAGGTTGCTTTGGATAGTATGGACATTTGCACAATATTAATTGTTCTAATCATAAGCATGGACTATCTTTCCATTTATTTGTTTTGCCTTTAATTTCTTTCGTCAATGTTTTCTAGTTTGCCAAGTACGTATCTTTCACCTCCTTGATTAAACTTATTTCTAGATACATTGACTCTTGTACAATGCTTTGGTTAAGGGGACCAACTCTCCAACTCAATTAAAAATCTGTGTATAACTTTACAGATGGCCCTCTGTATCAATGCTTTTGCCTCCATGGTGTCAATCAACCATGAATTGTGTAGCACTGTAGTATGTATGTATTGTATATAACAACAACAAATCTGTGTTGTTCAAGGATCAAATGTATTTTATTCTTTGTGACATGATTGTAACTAGGATTGTTTCCTTGCTTTCTCTTACTGATACTTCAAAGTTAGTGTAAATATTCAACAGATTTCTATATATTAATCTTGTATCCTGCAACTTTACTGAATTGATTTATTAGTTCTAATAGTTTTGAGGTGGAGTCTGTAGAGTTTTCTACATATAGTATCATGCTATCTGAAAATAGTGAAAATTTTCCTTCTTCCTTTCCAATTTTAATACTTTTATTTGTTTTGCTTGTCTGATAGTTGTGGCTAGGACTTCAATACCATGTTGAATAAGAGTGACAAGAGTAGACATCCTTGTCATGCTCCTGATCTTAGAGGAAAAACTTTCACCTTTTATCTATTAGTGGTAAGACTGCTGTAAATTGCCTTTATTTTTTGGAGGTATGTTCCCTGTATACTCACTTTCTTGAGAGTTTGTATCATGAATGGATGTTAATTTTGTTAAATATTTTTTTTCTGAGATGATCATGTGGTTTTAAGTTTTTGTTTTGTTAATGTGGTATATTACATTGATTTGTGTATATTGAATCATCTTTGCATACCTGGAATAAACCCAACTTGATCGTAATATATGGTCTTTGTAATGTGTTGTTGAATTTAGTTTGCTAATATTTTACTGAAGATTCTCGAATCTATATTTATCAGATATATTGGGCTGTATTTTTCTTTTTAGTGTCTTCAGTTTTAGCATTCAATTTTTTGGAATAGGTTGAGGATAGTTATTAGAATTTATATAATTTTTTTGTAGAATTCCAGTGGGAAGCAGTCTGGTCTTGGACCTTTGATTGTTAGGAGGTTTTTTTTGTTCATTACTGATTCAATTTAATTGCTAGTAATCAGTCTATTCAGATTTTCAATTTCTTCCTGATTCAGTCTTGGAAGATTGTATGTTTCTAAGAACTTATTGATTTCTTCTAAGTTGTGCAATTTGTTGGCATGTAATTGTTTATAGTATTCTCTTATGATTATATTTCTGTGATATTAGTTGTAACTTCCTCTTCGTTCCTAACTTCATTTCTTTGTAATTTCTCCCTTTTTTCTTGGTGAATCTGGCTAAAGATTTATGAATTTTGTTTATCATTTCAAAAAGAAGCTGTTAGTTTCATTGATTTCTCTCTCTCTCTATCTCTATCTCATTTATTTCTATTCTGATCTTTATTATTATCTTTCTTTTACTAACACTGGGCTTTGATTGATCTTTCTTTTCTAATTATTTTAATTGTAAATTTAGATTGTTTGAGTTTTTCTTTTTTTTTTTTAGGAGGCCTATATCATTACAAGTTTCCCTCTTAGAACCTCTTTTGTTGTATCCCATAGATTTAAGAAAATTATGTTTCAGAGTTCCCATCCTGGCTCAGTGGAAATGAATCTGACTCGCATCCATGAGGACACAGTTTCAATTCCTGGCTCTGATCAGTGGGTTAAGGATCTGGTGTTGCCATGAGCTGTGGTCTAGGTTGCAGACATGGCTCAGAGCCTGCGTTGCTAAGGCTGTGGTGTAGGCCAGCAGCTACAGCTCTGATTCAACCCCTGGCCTGGGAACCTCCATATGCCACAGGTGTGGCCCAAAAAAGACAAAAAAAAAAAAAGAAAATTAAGTTTCTATTTTCCTTCAATTTTTCAAGGTATTTTTTATGTCCTCCGATTTCTTCACTGACCCATTGGGTTTTTTGTAGTATGTGTTTAGTATCCATGTGGTTGCGCTTTTTCTAGTTTTCTTTATGTAATTTCTTTCTAGTTTCATGCCATCCTGATCATAAAATATGCTTGGTATAATCTCAGATTTTTAAAATGTATTGACGCTTGTTTTGTAGCCTCCTGGAGAATGTTCCATGTGCACTTGAAAAGAATGTGTGTATTCTGCTCTTTGGAGGTGGAATGTTCTATAGATAACTTAAGTTCATCAGTTTAATGCATTACTTAAGGACAATGTTTTCTTGTTGATTTTTTATCTAGATAATCTATCTATAGACATAAATGGACTTTCAAAATCTCTACTATTACTGTATTACTATAAATTTCTCACTTTATGTCTGTTAATATTTGCTTCATATACTAGGTACTTCTATTTTTGATTTACCTTCTTACCATTTCTTTGATTTTTATTGCAGCCTTTGTTTCAAAGGCTATTTTGTCTGATATGAGTATTGCCACCCCAAATTTCTTTACAGTTCCATATTAACGGAGTATCTTTTTACAATCCTTTACTTTCGGTCTCTCTATGTTTTTAGTTCTGAAGCTAGTCTGTTGTAGGCAGCATATAGGTAGGTTTTGTTTTCTAATCCATTTAGCTCCCCCTATGTCTTTCAGTTGGGGCATAATTCTATTTAAATTTAAAGTGATTATTGATAAGTATAAACTTACTGCCATTTTGTTACTTGTTTCTGGTTATTTTAGTAGTTTTCTGTTATTTCCTTCTTCTTTTAGGCACTTCCCTCGTTATGTGAGATTTTCTTTAGTATTATGTTAGGGTTCTTTTTTGTTGTTCTTTTGAATATTGATTGTATGAGATTTTGGAGGGGTTATAGTTATCATGAGGTTCATATTATCAATATATATTAATAGAGTATATGTATATTGCTAGTCATGTAGGTTCGAACACATTCTAAAAGTTGTACGTTTTTACTCCTTTCCCAAAGTTTTATGCTTTTGACATCATATTTTTCATCTTTTTGTGTATTCTTTAACTATTTATTATAGTTATATTTGGGCTGGAGTTGGAGTCTCACTCAGACCAGGGCTTCTCCCAAAGATGATTTGGGTCCCCATCCTGGCTGTGTAGGGCTGGAGCTAGAGCTTCATGTAGGCCAGGGCTTCTCCCAGGGGCCATCTTGGCAGGGTTTGTTGGAGCCAGAGGGGATAGCTGGAACCTAACACAGACCAGGTCTTCTTCCAAGGCATACTGGAGCCACAGCCCTGGTGGGGAACATAAATGGACATGCTGGAGACAGAGTGGCTAGATCTGGATCCCGGCATGGGCCAGAGCTTCTCTGGAAGCTTGCTAGAGTCAGAGCTAAATGTGGACTCGGGGTCATGTTGAGGTAGCCTTGGCTGGCCAGCCAAAATGCCAGGTGCTTTTCAATCAGCTACTTCTGTGACTGAGTTTGTGCAAAAGCCCTTCACAGGTGGAGTTTTGGAGATTTTATTTATTTGTTTGTTATTGTTTCACTGCACCTGTCACATGCGGAAATATCTTGGCAAGGGATCAAACCTGCACCACAGCAGCAACCAGAGCTGCTGTAGTGTGGAGTCTTGCTTTCCTACAGCCTTTCCCAGTTATAAGCCCCACTTTTTTTTCAGTACTCATTAGGGGGACTTATTTTCCCATAGCCAGTCCCCAGGACTGGGGAGGCCAACTGCTTGCCTTTAGGAAGGACCTCTGAGTTTGTGATATCCCCTTCCTCTTTGGGATCACCACCTGGGAGTATGGGTCTTGGCTAGATTATTTCTCTTCCCTTCATATCTGTCTCCTTGTGTTTTGTCTTTAGAGCCTTAATTATATAAAATCCACTCTGCTAGTCTTCAAGTTATTCTTAGAGTGAGTTTTTCCAGATGTAGTTGGTTTTGGTGTGTCCATGGAAGGAAGGTCTTCCTACTCATGATCCCATTTCCAGATATACTCACTTTCCCCAGCCCCTCTCATCATTATTTGTATCATTCATCCTACTCTAGTTCCCTCTCTTCTTACCTCTGTTAGAGAAACCACACACATTTTTTATGTTCCGGTACAGACCTTAGCTTGTCCATGAAGCTTCCCTGCAATTTCTTCAGGTGCCACTGTCTTTCCTTCCTTTTCTGGTATACTAATCCATCTGTGATCCATACCACATAGGTTAGCACTTTATTATTTGAAAATTGTTTCATGATTCAAGTACATACACCATGTATTACTTATCCTGTATTACTTACTTACATGGGTGTAGTACGTATACCCTGTGTTACTTATCCTATAATATTTATCCTGTATTACTTATCCTGTATTACTCTAGCACCTGATTTCTAAGCTGAAATACTTTAATATTGTTTCCAGCTACTTCCTTATACCTTTAAAAAAATCTACATCTAATCCTCTCTGAGTTATGCTCAAAGTTCAATAATCATCCTGTGAAATATTCCCATTCTACATACAATTTGACATTTTTCCACAGAAGAACATACCTCATCTTCCACGTTGCTAATTCTATGGCTTTGACAAATAGAGTTCACCTATGATCTCCCTTCAAACCATATTTAAACCTTCACCCTTTCAACAAAGACTCCAGGCTCTATCTTATTGAGCCAATCAGCTTCACTAATTTGTAACCAATGTTTGATTTACTAAATACCAATGTTCAGCTGGAGGAGAGCAGGAAAAACCCCAGGTAACTGCTGACCTTCTGTTTAGAGGAATATGATAACCATACCTGATTTCATATTCAGATATCCACAGAAATTGGGTATGAAAGATCTTTCCAAGGATTAGAAAGAGGATGAAAAGCATATGGACCAAAATTTGCATGTGGTTAAAGGACTCGTGAGTTAATAGAAGAGATTTATTATAACCTTCAAAATGGATAAGAAATATGCTTGTACTGGGCTTTTATGAAAACTTGAATGTCATTCCGAGAAGGCTAGTAGAAGACTTAACTTCTAAATAAGTGGAATATACTATTAATAAAAAGGGATGGTGCTCCTAATGAAAGGTACAGGTGGCTACTACTGCTGAAACATTGTGGAGAGCACAGCCAGCTCGTGGCATAATAGTACATTATCAAGGGTTTGGTTCTTCTCTGTCCTCCTACACATGTGCAGATCTGTCCCAAATCCTCTTCCCAAGCTTTTCATGAAATTCTCCCTTGTTAACTACTTTAGCACCTTTGCATCTTTTTCCTCACTTTTGTACTGCCCATCATAAACTTGTCCCAGCCCCATGCGAGAGTCACACTATTGTCAGTGGAGAGATGATTTGATGTATATTCTCCACAAGAGCATATGCATTTGAACAGGAAGAAGACTAAGATAACCCAAGGGAGTGAGTTTCTGAAAGACATTTTGGCCTTAGGGATTTCTAAATAAATAACTTTGTAGATTATCTGGCCATTAAGACAGCTCTGGAAACAGATTAGTATGGGATAGCTGTACACAAGCCAGGCTCTTTGACATGACCCGAGGACCAGTATCAGAGATGAGCAGAAGAGCTGCAACTAGGATGATTCAGGTGTCCATCAGAGGGACTGGATGGACTGAGGGAAAGTAAGCAAGTGGAATCCCGGTGAAAAACCATTTGGTAATGAATAATGTAGATGCCATGTCTGACTCTAAAGCTTGGGGACAGTGAGGACTTCTGTCTGTTCCAGAGGGGACCTTGGGAAAACCACAGGAATGAGAAGCATCTATATATACAAATAGGCTGCAGCCTCAGTCGGGAACCAGTTCTCTGTATGATTACGACAACCAGAATTGTGAGAGAAAGATGCCTGAACTTTCCCTCTTTTTAAGTAAAAAATGAGTATTTTCTATTTAGGTATGTCCTGAGGAAATGCATAATTTCACCTTCAATCACATTCAGTTTTTCCTTTTGGTATGAATCTATCTTTAATTAAATTTTTATATTGAAGTATAGCTGATTTGGGGAGTTCCCATTGTGGCACATCAGAAACGAATTTGGCTAGGAACCATGAGGTTGTGGGTTTGATTCCTGGCCTTTCTCAGTGGGTTAAGGATCAGGCATTGCTGTGAGCTGTGGTGTAGGTTACAGACATGGCTCGGATCCTGTGTTGCTGTGGTTGTGGCATAGGCCAGCGGCTACAGTTCCAATTTGACACCTAGCCTGGGAATCTCCTTATGCCATGGGTCTGGCCGTAAGAAGACAAAAAAATAAAAAATAGAATCAAAGATAAAGTATAGCTGATTTACAATATTGTACCAATTTCTGCTGTATAGAAAGAACAGAGATATATATACATCTTAGTTCATCCCTCTCCTTCTCTCTTGACAACCACAAGTCTATCTCTATGTCTGTTTCTATTTCATAGATAAGTTCATTTTTGCTGTATTTTGAATTTCACATTGATATCGTATGATATTTGTCTTTTTCTTTCTGACTTAATTCACTTAGTATGATAATCTCAAATCTATTTTTAGATCCACTATGGACTAGAAATATTTCTACTTCAGAGAGTCCTCCAAAAGATTCCACTTTTACTAGAGGTTCCATGAACAGGGGAGTAATGTGGACAAGTACAGATATGGGACAATGCCAAGGATATTAATGGACTGGAAAATACAACAGCTGGCAGAGACTTGTATGAGATATGTTAGAAAGTGGCACAGGATGACACTGGCAGGCATGTCTGAGTCCACATGCCAAAAAGATTCATTGCTGGCTAAGGAGATTGTTGCAAAACAAAACACCATCCCCTGTGAATTTCATTCAAGCCACATAGCAACCTCACAAAGCTGGTATTTCACTTCTCCACATTTACAGATGTGGAAATTGAGGCTCAGAGATACTAGGTACCTTGCTCAAAATGAAGAGATCAAGCCAATGACAGAGCTAGTATTTGAACTCCTTCTTCCACACCTCACTCAATCCACTAGGTTTCTGAACATCTGAGAAACTGAAAGAAATGATTTTGAAACATAAAAAAGATGATAGTTGCATAATGAAAACTATAAGCCCTGGGTGGCATGTAAAGAGTCATCTACTTATCTGCTGCTTTAGGGAAAGTTTAAATTTGACATTCCAACAAAAAGTATTAAATCCTAAAAGACTGAGAAAATATTTCATACTCTTGCGTAGTAATGCTTTCTTGTTTTCTGTTGTTCTTATTGTTAGAGTTGTCTGATCATCAGTCTTACCGAAGTCCCTCTAGGACTGAAAGAATTCCTCCTACTTAACTGAATGATAAAACAAACACCTTCACTGCCATTTTTATTTATGGTATAATCAGCTTAACTCCCCAGAACATGTTATAGACTCACTGTCTTTTTAAAATGTGGACCATCTAAGCTTATGCTCAATAACACTCTAAATGTGTTTTTCCAAGCACTCTTCTCCTAATTATTAAGTTTGGGTGAGTTTCAAGGGGCATTTAATCCATCTCTGAGTCATTTACTTTGAGCTCATTCATAACATTCAGAAATCGACTGCAAGAAATATTTGCTTTTTAGGTAGTATCAGAGCCAACACATATCTTAAAATTTGGTCCATTGGGCCAAGATAAAATGAAAATGTCAGTTTTCAAGTGAATTTTTTAACTTTGAGGTTGAAAGAACAGGTTATGAGCAGACAATTACTTCTTAACTTTATTTTCTATGCTAAAATGAGCAGTCACTCCAAAACGCTTAGGAGCATAGGAAGAGACAAAGGAATAAGTGAATTTTGCTGGCTGCTAAAATACTCATGGCACCATCTCTTCTGTCCTGTATCTGTGTCCCTGGGTCAGTATTCACATTTTTGCCCTGAGGACAAACTGCCCATTTTTCCATGCAGTACCTTTCCAATGAACCTCTTAGAGGAAGTCTGCATTTGATAAAGAAAAGCCACGTCAGAAATAAATCATAATATTAAGTTACAGAGGAGCAAGTCTGAATACTGAACAGCTGATTCACTATGATAACACAATTTAGGCAGCTGTAAGTAAAATCCAGGTCAGCATCAGGAAGCCATACAGGGTGTTCCTTGCTGAACAGAGAGCTACAATGTAAATCAGAAATCAAATGATGAGTACATGCAAGATATTTTATCCCACCTGAAGATCAATCAATCTTCCTGGATATTTTTCTCTGTGATGTTGGCAGTGAGAAGTAAAAATTGGTGATCTCCCAATTGGGGTATGTTTTTGAAATAGGTGAGAAAAATCTAAAAGCCCTCAATAGAATGATGCAACAGCCAGGGCTGGATCTCAGTATATTTTTGATGTGGGGCAATTTGTAGCCTGAATTCCTGTTTTGTTTTCTTTGGATTGATGGACAAACACAAACTTTCTAAAGGGTCAGGGTGATCTTTTCATCCCAGGTTAAATTTTTCTGTTGGCTGTACAGCAAATTATCCAGTCTCCCAGTTTGATCCATCAAGTCCCACATAGCCTGGCCTCTCTTTACATCTCAGCTCTCCTCTAGCCATTCACCTTCAAGTAAACCAAGTTTTCCAGAACAGACTGTAATCTTTTCAGATTCTGCGGCACATTCAACTGGGAAATCATTTTGTGTCCTTCATTCCCCATAACTTTTTAGTAATCTAATCAGACTAGCTGGATGGAGGCCATGATTTAGGTATCTTCATACTTTCAACTCCAAGTAAAAGGCCCGAAACCCACTAGAAATTGCTAGATATATATTTTTAGTATGAGGAATAACAAACTGCCTGATATGACCTAGTAATCAAGACTTTGCACAGTATTCTCAGTCTGAGAAATCTAATACTACTTTCAAAGCTTTGAAAAAGAACCTACTTCATGACTCGCTTTATTAATATTCCTGCTACTTGGCTAGGGATATGGCCAAAATTTAAGAAACATCACTGCGAGTCTGAAAGGGAAAAGATAACACAAGCCTATAGCGGGAGGCTGGATGATGGCTTCTCAGATGCTGGCTGTATTTGATGTGAAGGGGAAGCTAAGAGAAGTGCCAATGCCTAGATTCCATAGTTACACTTATTTAAGAAATAGATTATGCTAAAGATCAAGCTCTAACTACTTCCTGTAAATGGGAGGAGCTATATTGTAATGACTCCTGAGGAATTTTACCTTTTTATCTTGGCAACCTATCCACAAATTGGCAAATATTCCTTGGTACTTACTATGTGTCTGTGTATAGGGCCAAATACCAAACTTTTTCCTACATTGGTTATCCTCCAAATTGTGGAACTACAGTTTTTTGTTTTGTTTTGTTTTGTTTTGTTTTGTTTTGTTTTGTTTCCACATCTGCAGCATACGGAATTTCCTGAGCCAAGGATTGACTCTTAGCCACGACTCTGATGTATACCACAGCCACAGCAATGCTGGATCCTTAACCCACTGTGCCACAGCAGGAATTCTGGAACTACAATTTTTCTTTTTTAGTAGAAACAGGAAACAATTATTTTTCACAAAGTACAAATTAAAGTACATACCAAATGGGGAGACTTTATATTCTGATGACAGTATGGAGAGTATCCTATGCAATCTGAAGAAAGTTGAAGATTTTGTGTTACAAGGCACATCAATATTCTCATCATTGTCCTCTATTGAAAGAGGAAAAATTAATTTTCTTTCCCAGCATCTTGTCTTCCTAAATCCTGCTGAACTTATGCAGCAGCAGTCCTCTTTGCAGAGATTTTATCATGGTGGGAGGGGAGCAATACCAGTACAGTGGCATTAATAACTATTAAAGAAATATAAGCTAAGAGCTCAGAGGGAAATCTGTTCTAACAAGCATCTCCTGAGAGGAAGTATCATTTGCTTAGAGAATTAAAACCCTCCTTTACCACTATTGCCTCTCTAGGTAGCCTGGTTGTGAGAAAACTTCCACAAAGAAGGCCATATGAGATAATTAGGACTTTCTCCAAATTAATGGTGGAATCTCTAGGCTTTGTCTTTCTGATAAGCAAAGGATGTTGTAGCCCAGTTCTATCTTGCAATAGGAGAATAAAATTGGCTTTCTCAAAAGTGTGCATCCCCAGGGACTTTGTGATGAATCAGCTATCATAGATCCTTTCTTTGACCTTATTAAGGACAGACACAGCAGATAATTTTAATAATGCAGCCTTCAATAGATCAAGAGTATTGCCTCCAAAGGCTGCATAGCTGAAAACACTATTTAATGTCATTTCTTTGGGGAGGGAGCTAGGGAAGTAGAGAGAAGGTAAAGCAATTTTACCAGAGCTTGGATGATAAATGCCGGCCTTAATTTTCCTTTTTCTTATCTGGCTCCTCACACTATGAATCAAATGCAGCACATCTAGCCTGACTAGTGGAACTATAACCATCCCACAATCAATGGATTTCTAATGAGAACAGCCAGCCTAGCCACCACAATAATCACTTTTTGGACAATCATTACAGAAGGAAATGTGAAAAGAGTTCATATCAGGTATTTCTCTAATCATCCCTAACCACCCCTAATTAGAGGGGGGTGGTATGTGTTCCAGAGATCTTTGATAAGTAGACAATATTGGAATTTTTTCAAATAGTTACATAATTAAGATGAATAGACTTCATGGACTGGGATACATGAAATAGCAGGGGCTGAGAACAACATGCAGATCTGAAGGGAGGTGTCTCTATCTTTTCTTGGTGCTGGATATGAAATTCAAATGCCCAGTTTAATGAACCTAACCAGAAACAAAGATCTGAAGAAGAAAAAGTGTATTTGTTCAAAATATCAACCCATAACTACAACTAAAGCAACAACAGAAAAATTACCCTACTTCCTTCCTAACAGCCAGAGAAAGAGCCAGAAAGAAACTGAAGCTGAGGTCCTTTTCAGCCAAGCACCCAAATTTCACAAGACTGGCTACAAATCCCCCTCGAAGCCTGCAGGGCTGTTCCTAGATTCTTCCACTGTAGTTCAGTCCTTTTTGAAGTAAGAATTCTGGTTTCCACTCAGCACTGAGAGAAGTAAAAGTCAGAGTGGGCGAGTGCTCTGTCTGAACTCTGCATAGACCACACCATGAAACAGAGGTGGCATTTGCCAAGTCACCTCTCTGAGCCCCAATTTCCTCATCACCAAAATGTGGCTGTGATAAGTACACGAGCTCCTCTTAAATCTGAAATTCATCTACAATGATCTGAGGAGTCTTGTAGTTGCTTGTAGTTCAATTTTCACTCTAAAGTTAATTCCCTTCACTATTGGCTATAGTAGAACACTTGGCAGGTCTGGCCCTGCTATCACTCCAAAGGAAGCCTTAAGCCAGAGGAGTACCAGCTATGTATTCAGAGAAGAAAAATCAGATAAACAGTAATCAGAATATTTTGGCTATTTCCAAATCTGTCATCCATATGATGGATGCCACATAAACATTCAGATAATTCACTGAAGGTTTTTATTTTTTGTCCTAATGTTTTGATATTGTAAAAATCAAATCAGGAATTCCCATCATGGTGCAGTGGTTAACAAATCCAACTAGGAACCATGAGGTTGCCGGTATGATCCCTGGCGTTGCCATGAGTTGTGATGTAGATCGCAGGCATGACTCGGATCTGGCGTTGCTGTGGTTCTGGTATAGGCTGGCAGCTGTAGCTCTGATTGGACCCCCAGCCTGGAAACCTCCATGTGCCATGGGTGTGGCCCTCAAAAGACCAAAAAAAAAATTTTAAATCAATTATGTTTCTAAATAAAAGCAAAAAAAAAAGTGAAATTAAAAAAAAAATCAATACAAATTATCCTTCCAGCTCTTGTTTCACTGCCTATTGCTCTTATTCAGGAATGAAATTAAGCACTCTAGTTGCTGTAAAATGTCATAAACAAGTGAGAACCAAGAGCATCACTAAGGCACTTGGAAAATGCCACTTTGAAAATGTCACTTCTTCCAGGTGTTTTATTTCTGTCCTGCATCCAAGAAATGGAGCCAAGAAAATGGAGCCAGATCTTGTGCCTTAGAAGAACCAGAAAATGTTTGAATGAGATAAGCCTTTGATTCAAAGGTCTTTGTGGATCTCTGCTTATGGACCAGGTCAAGGAGCTGTAAGCTGAAGGGTAGCAGAATATGCCAGCCCAAAATAGTCTACTTTGGAATATTGATTATTTTGACCTCTAGGCACTTGAAATGCAGGGACATGCATTCTGTGAACTCCCCTTATCTGCCTAAATGCACATCCTCCAAAAGAGACTCAATTTCATATATCCCCTTCCCAGGAGTTTTATCAACCAGGGAAGATTGACTTTTTTCATGGGAGAGTAGGCTAGAAGTTGACACCACACCCAGACACACTTTGCCACAAGCCAGCACACCTTCCATCTGTCCAAGGGAAAATTCATTAATCTTTCATAAAAATAACCTACTCTCCCCTAAGAGGCCTATGCCTCCCCCTCTTTTCTCTTTAAGATGATATTTAGGAGTTCAGTGGTTAACGAACCTGACTAGTATCCATGAGGATGCAGGTCTGATCCCTGGCCTTGCTCAGTTGGTTAACGATCTGGCATTTCTGTGAGCTGTGGTATAGGTTGCAGACGTGGCTCGGATACCTAGTTGCTGTGGCTGTGGTGTAAGCCAGACACTAGAGCTCTGATTTGACTTCTAGCCTGGGAACCTCCATATGCCGCAGGTGCGGCCCTAAAAAGACAAGAGACTAAAAAAAAAAAGAAGAAGAAGAAGAAGGATGATATTAATCTTGAATTCTAGAGCCAGCCCTTTGAGTTTCATTTTTCCTGGGTTTTTCCCACATATACATGAGGTTCACATACTAATGAACTTCCATTTGTTTGTCTGCTAAATCAGGACAGTTTTGAGACTGAAAAGGGTCTTTACTAATAATTATACTAGGTCAACAGGACAAATGAGGACTGAGTCAGGCAAACAGAACTATGGTCATCCTACTCCTATCCCATAATCTACCTGAAGGTTCTGAGTTAACTAAAAATCACCTACCTCTCCAAAGCATTTGGAGAGCCCCAACCAAAAATTTGAGGACTACAGCTGTATTGCACTCTTTGTTCTCAGCCTTCTCTCCTTCTTTCTTCTCTCTCTTTCCCTCCCTGATTCTTTTCTTCTATTTTCTTTTCTTCTTTTACCTTTCCTTCCCTTTTCCTTTCTCCCTCCCTTTCTCCTTCCTTCCTTCCCTGCTTCCCCCTCCTACAGATAAGTACTTATCACTAGTAGGTGCTAGTTCATGTGCAGAAGCTGAGTATAAATCAGAAATAATCCCTACATTCATGGGGTAGGTGGTCTGAAGGAATACAGACGTTAATAAAGTAATCAGATGAATTATGAAAAGGCTACGAGAGGAGGTTGGGGTGCAGAATGCTTAGGATTATGTTTATATATCACACAGTATCCAATTAACAGCCAATAGCAGGAGGCTGCTGCAAATAGTGAGTCATGATCATTATCAATGAAGGCACCATCTCTCTGCTGTTTTAATGCCAAATAGATGACTGAATGCTCTCTAAGAAAACTTCACTTTCCAAACTCATTTTCATTAACTTGAGTATTGTTCTCAAAGTTCCATCATTTGATCTTCAGTTTAAAATGATGCCGTAATTTCAGTCACTTTTATCCCCAGTGTAGCTAGGTGACTTGGAGACAACCAAGGTTAGGTTCTACCCCAGAAGCAAGCAAAGCAATTGTTTACTTCATAATGCAGTTGGGGAAATAAAAAGGTTTGGCTTAATCTTAATATCTTTCCTCCCTGGAAAGGAAGTACTCTATAAATATATGTATGTGAATGTTATTATCTTAATGGGAACTCACGAGAGAGCTAAACAAACCCCATAAAAAAAGAGAACAGAGATCCTACAAAACACCCCATCAGAGGCTTTCTCTCATTGCCAGGCTTGGTTCCTTGCTGCTTGTCAGGTCAGCCCTAAACCAAGCCTTAAAGTCCACTAAGGCATCTGTAATTTAGATTGTGCTACTTAAAATCTGAACAATTCTGACTCAGGCTGAAGCCTCCTTTTAAGTTATCTGTGAGGAGAATTTTGCTAAGTAAATTAATATTGCAAAGTAAACTGCTGGTGGCTGGAGTGAGCAACATTTAATAATATTTTAAGTGATTTTCAAGCACTTTAGCAGCACACATTTATGGACAAACAACGACAAAAATTAGAAATCATTATTTTATGTCATTTAAAACAAATTTCCTGTGAAAACTTGAAGAACATTTTGTTTAAATTTCTCTTCTAACTTAGAGTAGTAAGCCTGAAGTTACAAAAAGCATTTACATTTCTGATTTAGTGCTAATAGCTCTGCCTTGAAGTAACTCACAAAACGTTGGATGTGAGTGATTAACACAGTGTCCTAATCTGCTGTTGCCATGGAGATGTTTAATGATCTCTGCAGGAAATGTCATGACACTCATGTTTCTGCACAATGAGGAAACTCTTTTTTCACCCAGGACTTCAAGAGGGAAATAAGTCTTTCTCCAAAATGGATACTTCCATACTACCCAACCCCAAAACACCACAATTCATAAAGAATCTACTTTACCAGGAGTTCCCATCATGGCTCAGAAGTAACGAACCTGACTAGTATCTGTGAAGATGCGGGTTCAATCCCTGGCTTTGCTCAGTGGTTGAAGGATCCGGCATTGCTGTGAGCTGTGGTGTAGACCACAGATGCAGCTCAGAACCTGCACTGCTGTGGCTGTGGCATAGGCCGATAGCTGAAGCCGATAGCTGAAGCTCAGATTCTGCCTTAGCCTGGGTGCTTCTGTATGCCGCAGGTGAGGCCTTAAAAAACAAAAACAAAAACAAAACAAAAGAATCTACTTTACCAAGAGGACCCAGGTCACAACAATTGCAGGATCACAGAGCTGAGGGCAGCAATACTCAGAGACCACTGGAGAAGGAAAAAATCCTTCACCAAACTCAATTAATAGAAGTTCAGTATTTTAAAGCCTCATTTTGAGTGAGAGTATAAGCATAGATTCTGCTTAGTAATAGTGCCTTTGAATCAAGAGCCAGATGCACTAGAATTTACACAGAATACTATGGTGTACCTAGGGGGAAAAAAAAGTCTGAACTCAAACTTGTCCCTTAACTACACCCTAACTACGTTAGGATTATAACGAGTGCCTTTGGCTTTAACCAGGTGGTATATATTGCACATAGTCATTTTCCTACCCCCAACCCCCGCCATAGAAACAAAAAATTGTGTTGTCTTTTTGTCTTAGTTTAACAAAATAAAAGATCCCATTGCTTTAGTTGAACTAAGCAATTCCATGTTAACATTAGAGGCAAGATCCAGGGATGTGGATACGAAGGTAAGAAGACCTTTGACAAAGTGTTTTAACTGGCCTAATTTCTACTAGGATGTCCAAATGCTTTCAATAGGTCATAGTGCACTGGCATTGTAATCAATAATTTTCACAAAACCATCCTAAGAGAGAAAATACTAGAATTTTTTATTTCTATAATTTCTTTGTTAGTTTTATCATGTTCATAGTACAAAAGCAAAGTATGTTTTGTTATGAATAAATAATTGGGATGCATGTCAAAAAGTGTTTAGTGCTGGGGTGCGAGATTTAAAAAGCTTGGGGTGGGGGGACCCATGCTCTGTGCTAGAAGATCTTAAAAACAAGACTATGTTTTATTCTGCCTAAGTTTATAGAAAATAGATGACCATCCACTGAGATGATGAAAGTGAGAGAAGAAAAAGAATAAAGGGAAGGGCTCTTGCATAGTATCTCCATATCTAAAAGATGGGTTTAGATTTATAACCATGGGTTTATATGTGCATTTTTGTAAAGTACCTGTGCTTATTGTAGATGAAGTCCATCCTTTATTTTTCAACATCTAATTTTTTTAAGTGTTCTGAGGCGAGAATGCATGATAAAACGTAGAGCTTGTGAATTAACCAATTTGTAAAGATTTTTAAAAAAAATAATTGATATAAAAGTACATCTTGGACATGGATTTGGTAAACCATCTCTGAGTCAGGACTTGTTCATTATGTTAGAAGCAGAGGCACAGAAGGATATATAAAGGGAGGGATATATGCAGACATGTTCATATTTACATTTTGATGACAACCAATGATGTGCATGCATCTATTCTGGATCTACCATAAGAATACATTGTCGAATAATTCAATGGAAGCATATTACCTTGCTAATATTTTAATAGAATAGAGCAGATAATGAATTCTCTTAGAAGCATTAAATAAGAAAAGAAAAATAAAATAGTAGATGGTCAATTAAATATATGTTGAGTAAATGAATGAATTAATGAAATAATAAGTGGACATGGTTATGAATTTTGTATAAGCCTATTTTCATCAATTTAGCAGAAAATTTGAGCACCTGTTATTAAGGAACAAATTCATAGAGGAAAATCCTGTACAGAAGACACCTCATCAACCTCTTACCTATCACCAGACCACTTTGGAAAAGGCCCTGATGCCTTCTAAGAAATGCTGATCTGTGGAGTTCCTGTTGTAGTTCAGTGGGTTAGGAACCCAACTAGTATCCACGAGTATGTGAGTTTGATCCCTGGCCTCACTCAGTGGGTTAAGGATCCAGGGTTGCTGTAAGTTGCAGCATAGGATTCGGTGTTGCTATGGCTGTGGTGTAGGTCGGCAGCTGCAGCTCCAATTCAACCCATGGCCCAGGAACTTCCATATACCAAAGGTAAGACCCTAAAAAGAAAGAAAGAAAGAGAGAGAGAGAGAGAGAGAGAAAGAGAGAGAGAAGGAAAGAAGGAAGGAAGGAAGGAAAGAAAGAAAGAAAAAAGAAAGAAAGAAAGAAAGAAAGAAAGAAAGAAAGAAAGAAAGAAAGAAAGAAAGAAAGAAAGAGAGAGAGAGAGAGAGAGAGAGAAAGAGAGAAAGAGAGAAAGAAAGAAAGAAAAAGATAATACCGGTCCTTCTCATTTGCAGAAGCACTACAGCACAGGGAGCCTTAAATCTTGTTGTACTGAGAAAGGAGGATGACTCAGTTTCAGCCCACGGAGAAGAAAGGAATTTGCCCGGAAAACATTATCCAATCCAAAGCATACTCCTATTCCCCTCCTGGCATAAACCTGGACTTTCCCACTCTACCTCCTTTTGGTTTTGTTGTGACACACCCACAAGCAATGGGAGAGGCTTTTCTGCTCCCTTCCCTACCGGTGAGAGACTCTCAGGAAGGACTGCTCTGCAGAGAAATAAAAGAGTGAGAACAATACTCATAAACTGACATAGAAAGATCAGCAATAAATATTGCATAATAATAGAAAGCAGAACACAGAATATTGTATATGGTCTAATGGGAAAATACACATGAAAAAGAAACACTGAAATGATAAACTAGAAGCCATTAAATGATCACATGAAATTGGTGAGGGGAAAATGAAAGCATAACTTTTCTATGTATATAATACATTGTTTTGACTTTTTAATTATACGGATATATTAATTTTTCCAGAAAATTAAATTAGAAAAAAAGCCTCAAATGGAAACAAATGCACCTAACTATATACCAAATTGAGAACAGTAAAAATATTTCATTCAAAGGACTTGAAAATACAATATTTTGATTGTGAGTACTTATGATATTGTAATACAGTATGAGATATTCTAAGGAAAAAAGAACCATATCAAAAAAAAAAAACTACATTGTTATAAAACTAGCATTGGTATTTTCTAACTTTTTAAAATATATATCAAGACAAGTTATTGATATTTTCTGAATCAAAATTTTCAGTGTAAAACAAAGAATATAAATTGTATATTCTATTTAATTTTTTTATATTATATATATATTATGTATTTTATATGGGGAAAGTGAAAACACTCTTATGTTAACATTTTATTTTATTTTATTTTATTTATTTATTATTTATTTATTTGTGCTTTTTAGGGCTGCACCCACAGCATATGGAGGTTCTTGGGCTAGAGGTCCAATCAGAGCTATAGCTGCCAGCCTACGCCACAGCCACAGCCGCTACAACATCAGATCTGAGTCATGTCTGTGACCTACACCACAGCTCATGGCAACCCCAGATCCTTAACCCACTGAGGGAGGCCCAGGGATTGAACCCGCAACCAAATGGTTCCTAGTCAGATCCATTTCCACCACACCAAAACGGGAACTCCATCTTATGTGGACATTTTAATTTAAATTATGAATATGAGCTCATGACTTTTTTTTTTTTTGTCTTTTTAGGGCCACACCTGCAGCATATGGAGGTTCCCAGGCTAGGGGGTCCAATCAGAGCTGTAGCCACCAGCCTACACCACAGCCATAACAAGGTAGGATCCAATCTATGTCAGCAACCTACACCAAAGCTCATGGAAATGCCAGATCCTTAACCCACTGAGAGAGGCCAGGAATCAAACCTGTGTCCTCATGGATGCTGGTCAGGTTTGTTAACCACTGAGCCATGATGGGAACTCTGCTCATGACTTTTTAAAAAAATATTTAAACACTCTAAAATCTTCCGAAAGCAATGTAATCTCAACAGCAATGAATGTCCCTTGTGCCCCGACTGTGGGCTCTATTACTTTTCTCCATGAAGGGAAACTAAGGCTGATTGGAGAAATGGATGATTCCAGTCTAAGAGAGAATGGGAGCAAGTTGAATATGGATTCTCTTGTGCCAGAAAGCAAAGGTGCTCGCAAAGATTAATGGGGTTGTGCCAAACATCCAGGAGTCAATGTGGAGATGCTATCACTGGTCAAAATTGAGACAATTTAGACCTCAAAAAGAATAATGAGTTTTTACTGAAATAGATTGAATCAATGAAAAATCAATGAGTACATAATGATACAATAAAAAAGTGGTAGAAATCTCATTCGTCACCATTTGAAATAAGTATTAACTTTCTTTGAAAATTGGAAAATAAAGGAAAAAGAATTGACCATTTATCTTCACTTTCTGGTAGAATCTGATTCAGGGTAATAAAATAGCCCACTTGGTGAGAGAAATCTCTTCTTTACATAGGAATATCAGCTAACAAATGAGGAAGTTGTGGTGGAATTTTAAAAACATTTTAGAAACTCTAATTAAATTAACTGCTTCAGGCAAAGATTATCAGTTGGCATCGAAACCAGTAGATAAATTTCTTGTATGATAACATATTCAAATAGTACAAAGTAATACTACACTAATTACTTTCTAGTCAAAAAAGATAAACATAATTCTGAGAAGGGGCTGAATTGCCCTAACTAAATTTAATCCAACGGCTAATCATTAATGATGGGTCAACCAAATAATATGAATTTTCTGGAACACTACAATATTATATACTAAAATCAACTAAACACCAAATATGTTTAACTTGAATACATTAAGGCTTTTGAAATAACCTCCAGTATATGGGAAATATGTGGGATATATGACATCACAACCCAGACAAATGTAGAAGGTAGTACATTCTACAGGGAAACTGTCCTGTTCTTTTTAACAAGTCAGTGTCAGAAACTAAAACATGGTTCTTTGAAAAGGTCAACAAAATTGATTAACTTTTAGCCAGACTCATCAAAGAAACAGAAAAGGGAGAGGACTTAAAAAATTAGAAATGAAAAAGGAGAAATTAGAACTGACGCCATAGAAATACAAAGGAGCATAAGAGCCTACAAGAAACTATATGCCAATAAAATGGAAAAACCAGAAGAAATGGACAAATTCTTAGAAAGGTACAACCTTCTCAGACTGAACCAGAAGGAAGCAGAAAATCTGAATAGACCAATCACAAGTACTGAAATTGAAACTGTGATAAAAAAAAACTTCCAAAAAACAAAAGTCCAGAACCAGATGGCTTCATTCTATCAAACATTTAGAGAAGAGTTAAAAGTTATCTTTCCGAAAATCTTCAAAAAAATTACAGAAGAAACACTCCCAGGCTCATTCTATGAGGTCACCATCACCCTGTTACCAAAACCAGACAAAGAGACCACCAAAAAAAAGAAAATTATAAGCCAGTATCATTGATGAACACAGATGCAAAAATCTGCAACAAAATATTAGCAAACTGAATACAATAGTACATTAAAAGGATCATACACCATGATCAAGAGGGATTTATACCAAGGATCTAAGGATTCTTCAATATATGCAAATCAATCAATGTTTTATACCATATCAATAAATCAAAGAATAAAAACCATATGATCATATCAATAGATGCTGAAAAGATTTGACAAAATTCAACACCCATTTTTGATAAAACTCTTCAGAAAGTGGGCATAGAGGGAATCTTCCTCAATATAAAAAAGGCCATAATGACAAACCCACCATTAATATCATTCTCAATGGTGAAAAGCTAAAAGAATTCCCACTAAGATCAGGAAGAAGACAAGGATGTCCACTGTCATCACTTTTATTCAACATAGTTTTTGAAGTCCTAGCTAAAGCAATCAGAGAAGAAAAAGAAATAAATGAATCTAAATTGGAAAATAAGAAGTAAAACTGTCACTGTTTGCAGATGACATGATACTTACTATACATAGAAAATGCTAAAGATGTTATGAGAAAACTACTAGAGCTGATCAATGAATGTGATAAACTTGCAGGATACAAAATTAATACACCAAAATCTATAATAGTTCTATACATTAACAAAGAAAGATCAGAAAAAGAAATTAAGGAAAAAAATTACATTTACCATCACACCAAAGAGAATCTACCCAAAGAGGCGGAAGACCTGTACTCTGAAAACTATAAGACACTGATGAAGGAAATTGAAGATGACACAAACAGATGGAAAGATATGCCATGTTCTTGGATTGAAAGAATCAATACAATTAAAATGACAGTACTACCCAAGGCAATCTATAGATTCAGTGCAATCCTTATTAAATTTCCATTAGCATTTTGCACAGAACTAAAACAAAAAAATTTTAAGTGTGTATGGAAACACAAAGCATCATGAATAGCCAAAGCATCTTAAGAAAGGAAAATGGAATTGTGGGTACCAGGCTTCCTGACTTCAGACTATGCCACAATGCCACAGTCATCAAAACAGTATGGTACTGGCATGAAAACAGAAACATAGATGAATGAAACAGCATTAAAAAGTCCAGAAATAAATCCACATACATATGGTCAATTATCAATGACAAAGGAGAAAAGACAATTAATCTATGACAGTGGCGAAAAGACAGCCTCTTCAACTAATGGTGCTGGGAAAACTAGACAGTTACATGTGACAGAATAAAATTATAACACTCTCTAACACCACACACAAAAATAAACTCAAAATGGATTAAAGACCTAAATATAAGGCTGGATACTATAAAACTCTTAAAGTAAAACATAGGCAGAACACGCTTTAACATAAATTGCAGCAATTATCCTTTTGGAGCCACCTCTTAGAATAATGAAAATAAAAACAAAATATACAAATGGGACCTAATTAAACTTACAAGCTTTTCAATAGCAAAGGAAAACATAAATAAAATGAAAAGACAACCCACAGAATGGGAGAAAATTTTTTAAAGAAAGATACCAAAAGGGATTACTCTCCAAAATATGCAAACATCCCATACAGTTTTATTTCAAAAATAAATAAATAAATAGATAAACAATCCAATTAAAAAATGGTCAGATCTAAACAGACATTTCTCCAAAGAAGACAGACCGATGGCTAAAAAGTACATGAAAAGATGCTCAACATCACTAATTATTAGAGAAATGAAGCTCAAAATTTCAATGAGATACTAACTCACATCAGCAAGAATGACCGTTATCAAAAACTCTACAAACAATAAATTCCTGTTGTGGCTCACGGGATTGGGAACCTAACATAGCATCTGTGAGGATGCAGGTTCAATCCCTGGCCTCACTAAGTGGATTAAGGATCTGGCATTTTTGCAAAATGTGGCTCAGATCCAGCATTGCTGTGGCTGTGGCACAGGCCAGGAGCTTTAGTTCAGATTTGACCCCTAGCCCAGGAACTTCCATATGCCACAGGTGCTGTCATAGATAGAAAGCAAAAACAAAATTAAACAAAACAAAAACAATAAATGCTGGAGATGGTAAGCAGAAGAGGGACATCTCCTAAACAGTGGTGTGAATGTAATCTGGTGCAACCAATATGAAGAACAGTATGGAGCATCCTTAAAAAATTAAATATAGAACTACCCAGAAATCCCACTCTTGGGTGTATATCCAGATAAAATCGTAATTTGAAAAGACACTTGCATCCTAATGTTTAACTGCAGCACTATTTACAATAGCCATGACATGGAAGCAACCTAAATGTTCATCAACAGAGGATTGGATAAAGAAGTTGTGCATATATACAATGGAATATTACTCAGCCATAAAAATGAATGAAATAATTCCATTTGCAGCAACATGGGTGGGCCTCAAGATTATCCTATTATGTGAAGTTAAGTCAGAGAAAGATAAATATCATATGAGGTCACAAATATGTGGAATCTAATTTTTAAAATTGATCAAAATAAATTATAAAACAGAAACAGACTCAAAGATTTCAGAAACAAACTTATGGTTACCAAAAGGGAAATGGGGGGATAAATTAGAAGGTTGGGATTGACATATGCACACTACTATGTATAAAATAAATAGGTAACTAGGACAGGGTAATCTACTTAATACTGTGCAATAACCTCTATGGGTAAAGAATCTGCAAAGGAATGCGTGTATGTATATGTATAACTGATTTACTTTGCTGTACACCTTAACAGGTCTGTAAGTCATCTATGCTCCAATAAAAGAAAAAAAAGACAAGGGTGCTCTGCTAGATTAAAGATACTAGTGGCAAAGGTGAGCTGGTAATGTTTCATACCCTTCAGATGAGGGCCAGATTTACAGGATTTACTGATTCCACTTTGCAAATGGAATCAAGGCAATTTTAAGCTACCTGTGTGACATCAAATAGCTCACAAACTTCTTTGTGTACAGTCATAGCCACCTGTGGCATGCCACTGCTTAGCAGATATTGCCTGGGTCAATGTGGTTCTAGATTAATCCTGGAGAAACCAACTCTAAAAGTTACTTGAATGTCATTTGGGAAAATATTTTGTCAGTTTACCAGTTAATAAAATGAAAAGGTAGACATTCATTGCTGAGATAGAAGCAGGTTACAGAATAGCATAAATCATGATCTCATTTTGGTATAAAACGCCATATATAGACATAGATGGATACGCAACAAGGTGCTAACAATGGCAACTTCTGAGTGATGAGAATGTGCTGGTGTGGGGTTTTTCTTCTCTAAAATTCAGCAATACACCTCTACTGGTGTGCTAACATTTAGCTGTAATGACAGAAAAATATTTTTAAAAGAGAGGATAAATGAAGCAAAAAGAACATTTTGGAGCAGGGAGGTATCATGATGGCTAGTGTTGAAGGAGTGGATGTGTTTTCTTTCATCCTTTTAGGAGCCCTTTTTGGCCACGAGTCCTGATTCAGGCATCTGAAAAAGGCACTGCCTGCATTTATAGACGTTCACAGATAAAATAGGAATGCCAAACTCATAAGCGTTCCCTTTCTTTCAAGTTTGCTATGGCTACTGCAGCCCAGTCTACTATGAATTCTCCCTTAGCTCCAGGCTGAAAGCACTTTCCAATCTGTTCACTCAGTCACTCACTCCTTCACTCTGCCCACTGTTCTTAATCCCTGGCTCCTTGGCAGGCATTGAGCTTGGAAATATGGATGCATGTGCCTTGGTAATTCACTTGGGATCCACTTTATTCCCTTTATTATTCTCCATTATGAGAGTGTTTTGAGGACAAAGGCCATCTCTCGTCCCTTAGTTTCTGTTGCAAAGTTCAGCACAGGACTATTTACATACTAGGTAGTCATAAAACAATTATTGACTACTAGATGGACCAACAATGTAATTGTAACTTCCAAAGGCAATAAATATACCAACCAGTACAGGACATTGGCTGGTTTTTGACCATGTATTTCCCTCAGTACAAAAATGTAGATAGATAGATAGATAGATAGATAGATAGATAGATAGATAGATAGATAGATTATATGTAGATTATAAGGATTATAGGTAGTGTTACATGTAGATTTAGGTATATATTCGAGCATTGTCTCTCAACATACACATATTTCTTTAGCTATGAATTATATACAACTTACATATCACCATGCTGCACAATACATCTAAATTTTTCTTATTCTTACATGATAAATTAATTTTATTTCTATACCCTCTGGAAAACACTGGACTAAACCCAGCATTCCTTCTGCCCTGTTTTCTCCTTTTTGCCCCCGTTCTCCAATTCATATAGACAAGTATAAATTTCTCATAAAAAGGAAGATATGGGAATCATGGCCACCCTCAGTTAAAGGCAATTTCCCCAGCCTCTTCCCTCTCTCTCCCCTACAACCAGAGGAAATATCACCGAATGGGCTTGCTCAAGTACATCCTATTCGCACACACACCTCTACCTTTTCAATCTGGAATGTAAGCCGGGTAAATATAGCTTAGTTAGTTATCCACTGCATAAGTAATACCAGCCACCACGTTGCAGCTTCTAAATGACTCCAGATGTGCTCTCTCCACGTTTCCAGAGAGAAAATAACTTTGAGCTAGTGTCATTTTAGTAGAGAGCTAACTCGGTGATTTCATCTGGATGAAATAAGGAAGAACTATCAGGACCTGCCTATTACCCATGCAGGTAAGATAGAAATAGAAACATCCTCTCCTTCAAATTGGACAGCCTCATGCTTTACACTCCAAGACTCCGGTTTAACATCAAGATGTCTCAGGCTTTAAATGAAATGTCAAATATAATTTGGTTCTGGATTCCTGAGATAGATGATTGCCCTTGGAGAAAACTTGATAACTCAGTGTTCTGGTGTCAAACGTGCATTTACCTGACAGGGCACTCTATAAAGCTGTTTACCCTCACTCTCCTGCCACCACATAAAAGCCTCAGCCAGCCTGATGAGCCAGGCTCCATTCCTTGCTTTGTTAGGCATGAGACTCCACAAAGAAAAAAAATTTTTTTTTCATCTTTTCTAGGGCCGCGGGTGCAGCATATGGAGGTTCCCAGGCTAGGGGTCTAATCAGAGCTGTGGCTGCCGGCCTATGCCAGAGCCACAGCAACACAGGATCTGAGCTGCACCTGTGACCTACACCACAGCTCACAGCAACACCAGATCCTTAACCCACTGAGCGAGGCCAGGGATCGAACCTGCAACCTCATGGTTCCTAGTCGAATTCGTTAACCACTGAGCCATGATGGGAACTCCAAGAAAACTTTTATGTCCATGAGGCAAGGGCCTCTGTTCAGAGCCCTCCTTGAGAATCTAATCTGCACAGAATATGAAAGCCCAGTATTGAAATGCAGAGACTTTGAAAATCTTTGGACACAATTGGCCACTCCCATCACAACATAGCCCACAGAGCCTTCTTTCTGAATCCCTCATTTTACTGCCCCAAGCTTGGCATTATGTTTCTTCATTTGTGAGAGAATCAGACTCAGTACCAAAATCCAACTTTAAAAAAAATTAAAGAAAAAAATATATAGCAGCTTGCTTTTTTAAAGCAAAAGAAACTCACAGCTTAAACTTGGAAAGACTACAGGGCTAGTATTTGCTAAGCAGCTGTTGGACAGTGGAGATAGAGTAGTGAATGTGATCAAAAGATTGACAATCTGGTCAAAAGAGATTTTTGAAATCTTACATAGTGGATAAAGAAATCTGAATTATGAATATACATAAACATTTTGATGTAATTTGTTTGTAGCCAAAGGACTTTCTCACTGACACACAGCAGTGTCAGAAGTTCCAAACTTCAGCCAGTGTACTGAATCTGAAGATTGCCATAAATTGTTTTGGTGGTAGGAACAGTGAACCATCTTGTTAACAAACATACCAACTGCCCCAACTGAACATTTAAAGTGAGCCTGGTAGAGTTCCTATTGCGGCTCAGTGGAAGCAAATCTGATTAGCATCCATGAGAATGCAGGTATGATCCCTGGCCTCCCTCAGTGGGTGAAGGATCCAGTGTTGCCGTGAGCTGTGGTGTAGTTTGCAGATGAGGCTCAGATTCTGCATTTCTGTGGCTGTGGTATAGGCCAGCAGCTACAGCTCTGATTTGACCCCTGGCCTGGGAATCTCCATATGCTCCAGGTGAGGCCCTAAAAAGATAAAAAATAAATAAAAATACACAAATAAATAAAATGACCCTGGTGGTTCTGATCAGTTACCTGTGCCCTCAGACCAACAAGAGAAGTTGCTACAGTTTGAATTATGTCCCTCAAAAAACTTGCATAGAAGTCCTATCCCCAGTACCTCAGAATGTGACCTTATTTGGAAATAGAGTCTTTACAGAGATAATTAAGTTAACATGAGTGTGGACAAATCCTAACCTAAAACAAGCAGTGTCCTTATAAAAAGGGAAAATCTGTACACAAAAACAGACATGCACAGAGGGAAGATGATGTGAAGACATGGGGGAAAATGCCATGTGACATGGAGGATTACAGTGATGCATCTGCAAGCCAAGGAATGCCCAAGGCCATGGACATAGTCCTGAGTGAGGAGGGCAGTAGACATTAAGTTGCCGTGACTATTTAGATGAGTCCATGTCACTGAAAAGTAGTAGACCCAATAGCTTACATGCTTCTGTCGCTGCCCAAGACCCTCCCAAAATATTTACATGAACTTTAGTGGATGTTTCAGCTGATCTGCAGGGAGCCCTAATAAGACTAAGATCCAATTTCCTGCTGGCCTGGCAGGATAAGGGTTCAGAGACTTATTCAATCTGAATTAAAGTACATAAAGTCTAAAGGAACATATCTGGCACACTCAAATGATCTACATACTTAATTAATGTTATAATTTAAAATTATCTAGGTCAGTACATTGGGTATGATTTTTTTTTTCCTTCTGAATATCACTAGATTTAAAATGCATGGCATTACTGAGTATTGCCTCTTATGGTGGTAACTAACGGCTTAGCATGAGTTAATCTACCTGCTAGGTGGCTGTCACCTTGGAAACTGAGAAGCTGAGCCCCAAGGGATGGGGCAAGCTGGATTTATAGACTTAAATAACAATTCCAGATAACAAGAGAAGAAATAACATAGTTTGTGATTGATTGCCAAATGAGTTGCAAACAATATCTCCTCAAAAATAAGAGCTCTCTGCATTTCCTCAGTTTAGAGTTTTTAACAGCATTTTCATATACGGGCTTCACTGTCTTACTGAGGTGGTCAAAAATGGACTGTGGCCACTTTTGCCACTAATTGACCACTCTCTGTCACCCCTTTATAGGGGAACATAGAAGAGGAAGAGATTCAAGAAAACAAGATAACTGGATAGCTAAGAAAGATGTAGGAGGATAAAATTTTGAAGGTAAATGGGATAACCAGAGGGGCCCGGACAAGGTTTTTTCCTCCACCCAGAGCCCTGAGTCTTACACAGCCAGTCCATTCCCAGGCTCTGTCTCAAGGTGTTTCTCTAGCCAGCCCTCCTCCACAAGTCTTTCCTGCCCAATGTAGGCCTTTGTTATTACATTTCTAGGCCTGGCACAAGCCTCTTAACTGCTTGTTCTTCCTGCCCCCCTCCCTTGGCTCCTTTTGATTAGTGAATGATATCACACAAGCCCCTACCTACAGCTTTTCAGTGGCCCCATGTCTCTAAGCTCTGGCTCCAGGTGGCCTCTGTAGTTCTGACCCTCCCCTCCCACTCAGACCTGACTTACAAACTTGCTGTGCTTCAGGTTCACCAGACTCTATCATCAGGCTTGTCCTTGTGCCCCTGCCTAGAGCTTCCTCCTCACTGTCCTTCCAGAGCTCCTCCTGGATGCCTATGGCCCTCCTGCCTCTTCCTCTTCTTGAAATGGTTTAGTGCCTGGTTCCATTAACAGTTATCAACATGTTTCAGAATATCTTTTATTTAATGGGATGCATCCTATTGTTCTAGAATCTAAGCTAAAACCAGGGAAAAAAGAGAGTATTCACACATTCTAAAGAGAAACTGAGACCACCAAGGCATCAGGCTATAAAAGAACTAAAGAAATGTGAAAGGAGTTTCAGGAAATAGAAAGTTCTTGACTTTTCTAAACCAAGGGGCTGGAGAAAGGGCTTGAAGAGCATTATTGGTAGATCCTGGATGTGGTGGCAAGAATGGGAGGCTGGAACCCCCTCTCCAGCAGAGTGTTACCCTTGCCACAGAAACTCACGTCTTGCAGCAGCCTGGGATCCGAATGAAGCACTGGGTGTGCTTTCTTGGGAGAGACTGAGTTGGGAACATATGTGGCCAGAAAGACTGAAACCTGCTTCCCACCTGGAGGACTCAGAGCATAGGGATGCCTAGAGCAGCCCAGGATGGCAGTGAGAGGGCAGAAGGCAGCATCAGAAAAGTGTTGGGCTTGCTGAGTGTGTGATATTTCCCTATGGACCAAGTCAGTGACTCAGAGGATGGCTGAGCAAGAGGCATCTTGATGAGATCCTGCCCAGGAGGGCTGGGATGCCTGTAGTTTAACCTCAGAGGCAGCCAGGGCCATTCAAAGAATATGACCCTTGTGTTAGAAAACTGCACTGCAGAAATCCCCATGTTGGAGGTGGGGTGGCGGTACTGGACAGCATGTCCTATGAACTACCTATAACATGCCTTCTATGGCATTTGGACACCTGCTACAGCCAAGCCCATGGATGCCCGCTTTACAAACCATCATCAATGTGATTGTTATCACCCTTATCCTTGCAATTTCTCATGCCTAACCTTTCCTTTCCTAGTCCCCACCTCCAACCCTGGAGGACCATTAAGCAGAACCAGGGAAGGTGACAGAGAAAGAACAGTCCCCCCCTGCCCCGCCCCAGTGACCAAGACACAAGTCAAACCTTCTCTGAGTGATTCATTCTCTGAGTGAATAAGAGAACTTTTAAATTAGATGTGATCTTGGACAGAAATAGGTTTTTGGATACCCAAAAGGGACTTTACATTGTCAAAAAGAAGTAAAAGGGATTTTACAGCTATGTAATCTGCCCGAGATGTCATCAGGAGGCAAGAAGGGAAATGAGATAAAGCATGCTGAAGGAAATGGTAAGATAATAACAAAGCTGTTTCTGTTTATACTCTACAAAGTTCAACCCAAGTAATAAATCCATTTCATTTTTTACATAAATATATATAAAAATTGTACATATGTATAAATGTGTGTATATATATATATATATATACACACATATATATGTATACACTCATAATATTTTAGTCTGTAGTTTCTTCAGAAAAGAAGCATACTCATTCCTTTTTATAACTTCAGCCCCTTGCACACTGCTTATGATGAGATGAACTGGAGGGCCAATTGGGTGGTGTATACAAATGTGCACTGTCTGGTGCATCCACTAGTGTCAGGCTGTCAAACACAGCAGCCAGGGACACACTTTGCTTTCTCTTCCCACAACAGTCACTTGCAATCAGCACTATGAATCCAGGTGGAATCCTAAGAAGGCATGGAGTCATTTCATCCTCCCAACTCTCCTTGTCTTCCAAAGGCCCACAGAGATGGGGTGATAAATCCTATGCCTGGGGACATGCACTCATATGTCACTCACCCCCTTTGTCTGAGGATTTCTACCTGTCAGCTGTGTCCAAATGACAAATGCATTCAATATGAAAATGGAACCTCCCAAGTCATCTTTTACAAAAATGACTTCGCTGCACAACCAGGTATATGTGAAGTCCTAGCGATAAATGATATTTTGACAGTAGAACTTGAAAGCAAAGTGGGCAGAGAGGAGAAGGAAGCTTTGGAGTTTTTCCCTGAGTTAGCTAATTAAAGGTGTTGTTCAGGTTATCTATGGCTATGCAGCTAACTACTCCAAAATGCAGTAGTTTGAAATGACTATTTTATTTGGATGGCGCTTTTGTGGGTCAAGAATTTAAAAGAGGCTGGACTGGAAAATTGAGCTCTGACTCATGTAGCATCTACTGGGGTAGCTGAGGAAGAAGGATTCACATCCAATATGGTATCTGCTTACTGCTCCAAGGCCTGGGCAGGATGCCTGACAGCTGATTCTGGCCAATGCCAGGGAGCCCAGCTGTGGCTGTCAGCCAGAGAGCTGACCCTTGGTCTCTCCATGTGGTTTGGCCCTCTTGCAATAGGTGGCCAAGTTCCAGAGAAAGCATCCCAAGAGAAAGTATACCAAAAGACCCAGCAGATGCTGTTAGATTTCTTGTAACTAATTTCAGAAGTCCCATCATTTCCACCACATTCTTTGGATCAACCAGTCAAGTCACTAGGGGAGCTAAATTAGACTCCATCTCTCAGTGACAAGAATAACAAAGAATCAGGGGCCAATTTAACCTATCACTGGGATATTGAGATGTATTTCACATGAAGGAGGAATCCCCTTCATCTACTCCTTCCTTCACCTCGTCTCTATATGAACATAGCACAGAACAGACATGATAATGACATAAAAGCCAGGCCTTCCTTCTGCCCAGAGTAAACTCACTGTTCACACCTTGAGCAAGTCAATTAACCTCTCCTGTGTCTCAGAAAATGTTGGGTTTCCCCAGATTTCAGTGAAATCAGAGGTCACATGCTTGAAAATCAGGCAAGCTAAACCCAGCCCACAGGCTTACTCAGTGTGAACATTGTCTTAATATACATATACATACATAAATACATAGGTATAAGTGTACACATGTACACACATACACACATACACACATATTGAAGCATATATTTACTTAATTGCCATATTTAAAATTTGGATGATGCCTTATAGATCTCAGAACATCTAGCAACCCTGGACATTCATTCTAATATGGCAAAAACTGCCTGGAACTGAGGGTCAGCTGCTGTCTTCAGAGGGGGCTGTCACTCTCTGGTGTGCACATGTCACTCGTGCGTGCCTCAGGCCAGGACCAAATAGGCATCAGAGTTTGCTTCTCGACAATATGGTGTAATGATTAAGAGCACACAATGCTGGCTTTAATGGCATGTATTCAAATTCCAGCTCTGCCATTTATAAGCTATGTGCCCTTAGGGAAGTTAACTTAACTTCTTCCTGCTTTAGTTTCATTGTCTGTCTAATAAAGATTATAACAGTGACTTGCCTCACAAGGTTTCCTGAGGATTAAATGAATTTACATATATTATATTAATATAATATGATAATTAATATATTAATAATATATAGAAGAGTGCTTAGTATATATTATCATCTTTACAATACCGTAATCATAGTAGGAATCAAATGAAAGGATTAATGTAAAATTACTTCGAAAATGTGTAGTCATTATACGCAAGTATTAGATTATTTTACTTTTATTACTTTTTATTACATTACTGCACAGATGATTTTTGATAGGTGATTTTTCTAGGTTTCTCTAGAATACTTTCAGAGTAAGAAACTTATCTCCATTTGTGATAATCTTATGATAATTCATTTCATAGTTAATAGTTTTATTTTTAGAAACTATTCTTTCTTAAATTTTTGGAAACTATTCTTAAATTAAATTTTAATTAAATTAAATGCATTTATTAAATTAAATTTATTTTAACTTTAAATTTAATCTTTAAATTTATTAAATTCTATTTCTTAAATTAAATTTTTAGAAACTATTCATTCTTAAATTAAGCCTATACAAAAATTTCTATAACATACCTCCACGTAACTGAATTTTCTCACCTCTGTGAATTTACATAGGACTTATTTTCTGTATATGTCCTTTGGCATTGATTTCTTATTTTCTTACTAAACTAATTTATTCTTTCTTCAAACATACATCATGTGTCAGGCATAGTACAGGGACCAAAAATGTAATACAGACTAGCGACCAGCTTATACACAAAAGAAGATTATACATCAGTGTTCTTGCTGACATGTATGTGAAATGCTAGATGCATTAGTGGTTTTGTTCTTTCCTGCACAAAAATAAAGTGATATTTTATTTCTCCCATTTATTAAGTGCTTCCACAAAGCTTAAGAATTGACTTTCAGAAGAATTCTGTGAAATAAACTTTATAATTCCAATTTCACAGATGAAGAGTCTGAGGTCTGTGCAGTACTCGCTCCAGGCATCCCCTCAGACCCAGCTCTAGTTCTAGAGAGAGGGTTAGGCCCAGAGTACGCTTGAAAAAGGGGTCCAATAGATGAATAAACTAGATCTGAGCCAATAAAGAGTTTGAGAAGTTCTGGCCAACACTGTTCCCAAAGCTGAGTAGCTAGTTCAGTTCAAAGAAAATGGAGCCTATTAGAAAATAATGCATCTACATTGAAAGAGTAAGAACAGAGGGCTCCAGAAGGAGCATTTCCAGGAAAACAGGGAAATTATGATCTGTCTGACATATTTGACTCTATAAAAGCTTGAAATAAGAAGCCATGGGGTGGAATATTACTCAGCCATAAATAAGAATGAAATAATGCCATTTGCAGGAACATGGATGGACCTAGAAATTATTATACTAAGTAAAGTAAGTCAAACAGAGAAAGGTAAATATCACATGAGATCACTTATATGTGGGATCTAAAAAAAATCCAAATGAACTTGTTTACAAAAAAGAAACATATGCACAGATTTCAAAAACAAAGTTATGGTTGTCAAGGGTGAAACTTAGGAGGGGAGGGATAAATTAGGAATTGGGGATTAATATATACACAGTACTACATATAAAATAATTAACAAGAAACTACATATAGTACAGGGAACTCTATTCAATATTCTGTAAAAACCTATATGAGAAAGAAATCTGAAAAAGAAAGGATACATGTCTATGTATAACTGAATCATTTTACTGCACACCTGAAACACAACAATATAAATCAACTATATTACAATATAAAACAACAATTAAATCTTTAATTTAAGATTTAATTTAAATTTTTAATTTAAGATTTTGAAGTACATGGGAAGAATTAGCAACAAATATATAGAAAATAGACCAAAATAGATATACAAATAGTTACCAACCAGTATGGCATGAGGCAATTATTAAATCTGAAAAAGAAAGAAAAGAAAGGTGACTTATCTACAATATTTACAATACATAGCTCAGAAGTAAATGACAATCATATTGAATTAACTAAACACATTTACAAAACTATATTGGGAGAATAGAAAGAACAGAGGAAGAGAGTGGTTGAAGAATGCTAAATCTTTGCTCTAGTTACAAAATAATAATGACTGAAACAAATAAATCAATAAATAACAGTGTTAACATGTTATTTAGGATTACGAATTCGAGGTCGGGAAGAACAACTGGAAGGCACAGAGATAAGGATGAGGACATTATAAGTTTTTTAGAAATGACTTGACTTTTCTAACCTCATGCATGTTTTACTTTTATTCACAGTAGCCAAGTGGAAGAAACAACCCAAGCACCCATCAGTGGATGAATGGATAAACAAAATGTGTTACATACATACAACAGAAAATTATTCAGCCTTAAAAAGAAAAGAGATTCTGGCACATGTTATGACATGAATAAATCTTGAGGACGTTATGCTAAGTGAAACAGGTTGTCACAAAAAGACAAACACTATATGATTCCACTTATATGAGCCACATAGTAGAATTCATAGCAAAATTCATAGGAGCAGAAAGTAGCAGGGTAATTGCCAAAGAGCTGGGAATGAGGAGGAGGAGGAGGAATGGGGAATTTTTGTTTAATGGGTATATAGTTTCTGCTTTGCAAGATGAGAAGTGTTCTAGAGATTGATTGCACAACAATGTGAAAGTACGTAATGCCACTATACTGCATACCTTAAAATGGTTAAGATGGCAATGTTATCTGTACTGTACCACAATGAAAATGTTTCTTAAAATTAAGAAACAAAAATAAACAGAGACAATGTAGCCTGGTGATGATGTCATAACCAGATGATATACAAATAGTTACCAACCAGTATGGCATGGGAATAGAATAATCAGAATGGACACAGTTAAAAAGCGAAAAATTCAGCAACTGGCTGATTTCCACAATATTCAAATCCAAGGCTTGACCTTGATCTAGTTCACTGTCTCATGCTAAGAGTAAACAGTATAATCCTGGCAACCGAGCCTATAGTAGAAGTCAGGAGACACAGCACATAATATAACAGAAAGAGCACTGAACCTAAAATCAGAAGGCTCTGAGTCCAAGCTTTAGTTGCACACTGCTTAGTTGAGTGACTAACACTCAGGGCAAGGACTCAAGAAATAGTTATTGAATAAATCAAGAAAAAAAGATTGCTAAAAGAGGTCATAAATATGAAAGCATAGTATAATTTCTTTTATACTCTTTAAACATAAGGACTTTCAGTAAAATTACACTTTTATATGACTAAGATAGTATCTAGGTATGATTTAAGAGTCTTCATTAGGGCTCCTGAAATCACCCCATTCCCAAAATGAAGGTTCCTCTTAATGAAATTTATGTTTTGCAGCAAACCAGGAATTATGTTTCAAAGGAGAAATCAAAAATATTTTACAAGTGGAGTTCCCATTGTGGCACAGTGGAAACAAATCTGATTAGTATCCACAAGGATTCAGGTTCAATCCTAGGCCTCATTCAGTGGGTCAGAGATCCAGAGTTGCCATGAGCTGTGATGTAGGTCACAGATGAGGCTTATTGCCGTGGCTGTGGCATAGGCCAGCTGCTGTAGCCGCAATTCAACCCCTTGCCTGGGAACCTCCATATGCCGCAGGTATGGCCCTAAAAATAAAAAAAAAAATTAAAAACATTAAAATTTTATTAGCAATAAAAAGTGCCGGCAAAAATCACCCTGAACACAAAGAGAGTCAAAGCTACCCTTGACCTTCTGACCATATCTGGTCACTTTTGTGTGGACAGTCTGCTTGACAAGTGTATTTTCAAAAACTTTATAAATATAATTATTCTTTAGGGTTATAGAATAAACCTCTAAAAGAATAATTTAAGATGTTACTTGAGCTAACTTACACACTCAAAAACTCACAACCTTGTAAAATAGAAATATGACCACCGATAAGCTCCTTGACCTTGGTCTTGGTTATCATTTTTTGGATTTGACACCAAAAGCAAAGACAAAAGCAAAAATAAAAAAGTGCAATGACATCAAACTAAAAGCTTCTACAGGGCAAAGGAAACCATCAACATGAAAGGCAACCAACAGAATGTGATATTTGCAAAATATTTGCAAACCATGTATTGATAAGGAGTTAATATCCAAAATATGTAAATAACTCATATAACTCAATAGCAAAAAAAAACTGAATTAAAAACAATCAAAGGATCGGAATATATATTTTTTCCAAAAAAGACATAAAGATGACTAACAGGTACATGAAAAAATGTTCAACATCATTAACTATTGGAGCAATGCAAACCCAAAACCACAATGAGACATCACTTCACACCCATTAGAATGGCTATTATTGAAAAGACAAGGAATAATAAGTGTTGGCAAGGATGTGGACAAAAGGAAACTCTTGCATGCTATTGATGAGAATATAGCCACTATGGAAAACATTATGGAAGCTTCTAAAAAAATGAAAAATAGAACTACTATATGATCCAGGAATTCCACTTTTGAGTATTCATTTGAAGGAAGTAAAAACACTAACTCTAAAAGATATATACACCCTCATGTTCATTGCAGTGTTATTTACAATAGGCAAGATATAGAAGCAACTTAAGTGTTCATCAATAGTATAATATATATATACATAATATTTTTAAGCCATAAAAAATGAGGAAATCCTGTCATTTCTGACAATATGGAGAGCAATATGCCAAGTGAAATAAGTCAGACTGAGAAAGACATTTGTCCATTTGATCTCACTATGTATCCAAAAACAAACAAACAAACAAAACAAACAAACAAAACAAATTCATAGATATAGAGAACAGATTGGTAATTGTCAGAGGCAGAGAGTGGGCCAAATAAGTGAAGGAAGTCAAAAGGTAAAAACTTCCAGTTATAAAATAAATGTCACGGGGATGTGATGTACAAGATGGTGACTATAGCTAACAATACTGTCTTACATATTCGAAAGTCATTAAAAGATTTTAAAAGTTCTCATCACAAGAAAAAAATCTGCATATGGTAACAGATGTAGGCTAGATTCATTGTGATGATCGTTTTGCAATGTATACAAATGTCAAATCATTATGTTGCACACCTGAAACTAAAATAATGTTGTATGACAATTATACCTCAATTAAAAAATGCAATGACCCTTACCCCCCAAAAAAAGATCACTGAGATTTTTCCCAGCTTGCTCCAGGTTGTTCAGATGCCAGCCCCTTAATTTCTAAATTACTCCTGGGTGTCGTTAGCTGAATTCACCCTCTAATGAAATAACATGTAAAGAGTGTATGAACAACAAGAAGGTGAGCACTAAATATTGAGTTCCCTAAAGCATAAGTCAGAAAAATAATACTGCCTAGAATAGTTAGCTTCAGCAGGATATAGCACTGAAGGGCACTACATAGGCTGAATAAGTTTTAAAGAAGAGGTCTTCAAAATTGGGAGGTGAGGGCAACAGAGACAGACTTTGAAGTGCATTCTTTGAAAACTCCAAGTAGACTCGGCTTTCTCTTTCTGCAGCCTCCTTTCAGGATAATAAATTGGAAAGACCACTGCCCTGATAAGTCCAGAATCTTGGAGTTAGTGGTTCCTTCAGTAGCTACCTGAGTGGGCCCAATGCAACACTTTCATCTTTGCAAACCTCAGCACTTGCATCTGTAAAAGGAGAGTGGTTAAGAGTCTCTCTCAGGACTCTTTTAGCTCTTTGAATCAATTAAGTCTACCCCTATAGGAATACCCCTATAGTGTCTAAGAGTTTCATTATTAGTTAAACTTGGTGACAACTTCTTAGACACTGCTAAGTAGAGGGAAGAACAGGAGTGGGAGGTAAGGCCAAATGGTTCAGAAAGGATGCTTTTGGTATTTTAGGACATAAGCAGGGGCTGTCATTGACAATCATGATTATTGGTTGGTGACTATACATGCACTTTTGGGATCAAGGTGACTGGCAGATTGACATCCAGTTAAAGGAAAAGAGGGAAAAATAATCTACCCACAGTAGATGAGGCCCTGAGAAGAAGGGAGGGATTGGAGAAGCTGACAGACTATAAGAGCTCATAAAGATGTAGAGTAGTCAAAAGAGCTAAATCATTCATTCCTTTCTTCATTTGTTCTTCCAACAGATATTTATTTAGTCCTTCTGTGTGAAAATAATTTTTAAAATGCTGAAAACATGTTTCTATTTGAATTTGATTTACAGTTTAAAATATGGTTTTATAAGTTTCATCTGATATCAACTCTATGGGATATATTTGGCAGGTTATTATTCCTGCTTAAGAAGAAAGCCAAGCTCAGAGAGGTTAAGTTTAATGAATATCACAGTTAATTCACTGAAAAGTCAAGACTGAAATTCAAATTTTCTCATTCCTCCTCTTATGTTCTTCTTATTAAATCATGGATACAACCACCCACTCCTGCAAGTTCCTGCTTTTACATGGTCAGGTGGATGGCCTTAGGCCCCGCAAGGCCAATGGCCCTGTTGGGGCTGAAAGTGGCCACCCCATAGGATGCTTCAATGGCATACTGATTCCTTTGAATTAAAGTTACCCAAGAAACAGCCAACAAAAGAGGAATACTCTTCCTCTCCATCTCCCTGAAAACAGAAAATAAATCTCTCATGTGAAAGTTACCCTGCATCTGCAGGTAAAAGGATACCCTTATCACCAGAAAAGGGAATTAGGGCTGAAAATTTATAAACAAATCATGTTACTTCTACCAAAACAAAAAACAAAAAAACAAGTGGAATTCCCATTATGGCACAGTGGAATCTGACTAGGAACCATGAGGTTGGGGGTTCGATCCCTGGCCTCGCTCAGTGGGTTAGGGATCTGGCATTGCCGTGAGCTGTGGTGTAGGTCAAAAACACGGCTCGGATCTAGCAGTTGCGGTGGCTGTAGTGTAGGCCGGTGACTACAGCTCTGATTAGACCCCTAGCCTGGGAACCTCCATATGCCATGGGTACGGCCCTAAAGAGACCAAAAAAAAAAAAAAAAAAAAAAATCATGTGACTTCTTTAATTTACTACACAAAAGCCAAACTCTGCTTAGATCTTCACTAAATGAAAACCTAAAACCTCAGTATCTTTGTCCTATCAATTCCTCACAAATGTATTATTTCTTTGTCCAAAAAAGTGTAAATGCTGCCGACTTTGGCCACGTCTTACATCCAATTTCTATGAGGCCTCTGGATGCATGAATTAAAATTGTTTATTTTTCCTCCTGTTAATGTCTGGTGTCAATTTTATTATTATTCTAGCCACAAGAACTCAATAGAAGTAGGGGAAAATTTCCCCTCCCTGATACCCCTTTTCCTTCATTCGGCTACTTGAGAATGAGGAACAAAATACAAGTACTATCAGAGTTTAAACTTTGCCCAATAGGAAGTTGGGATGTACATTTTCTTCCCAACAGGAAACATATGGTATCCCTGAACTATAAAAATGCTGATAAAGAAGCTGAAGGTGGGCTCCTGGTTCTGACATTAGTTTTATATTAACTTCTCTAGACCTCAGGCCTACATGTGCAAACAGGTGACAATATCTTCCCAATACAATGTAGAGTTTATTTTCTAGTATCAAAGTAACTAGAATATGAAGAAACTCCTTGAAAAGAAAAAGTAAGCCTATAACTGTGTGGTGTGGCTATTATGGTTGTTAAATGTGTGGTTGCTAGAATAGATAATAGCCAATGCTGACTTGACATCAGGCTTGGAGAGCCAGAAAATTCTGAGGAGAGGGACTGGATACAATTCTTAAACAAAAGAACAAAATCCATAAGCAGCTCAATGCTTGGAAAATAAGGAACAGTTGGTCTCACAGCTTGGCCAAGCAGGAGGGTTGGCATAGATCCTCAAATAATCCTGCTGGTGAACCAAGTGGGACACACCAGGGGCTGGACATTAGCCTTCTCTGGATGGCAAGAAGCAGGGGAGATTGTGACCACCTGTTTTGTTCAGGATGTCATTGTAACTCCTGCAGATTTTCCTGCAAAGGCAACAGAGTCCAAATCAGGTCCTTCGCACAATCACAAAGCAAAAAGCCTTTGTTTCCCCCATTTCTTCTTCAATCTGATCATTTCCTCATCTCACCTTCCAGTAGCCTCCAACAACTTCCACCATGATTCTTGTGGCCCTTGAAGCCAGTCTGTGGAGACAATGCCCGGTGGCCCAGATTCACTGAAATTACATTGCCCTTTCTTGTCCTGCTCTCAGCAAGTTCTCAGTTGGAAATCAGAGCAAATAAGTAGCTCACACTGAAGAGCCTGTGAAAGGTGACCAAAGTTCAAAGTAACTCCTCTCAGGAATACTAGCATGTTAATAATAGGCTCTTAAATAATTTTCCAAAAAGAAAGAAATAAAGAATGCCAAATGGATTATCAACAAGAAAATCAATGGCATTACAAGACAGATATCTTAAGGCTAAATAGTGGAAGAATTCTCTCCACTCTCCAACAAAAACCCTGCATTTCTTAGTACTGATAAAGTTCCCCTTAAAAAGTGAAATCCGGAGTTCCTGTGGTGGCGCAGTGGTTAACGAATCCGACTAGGAACCATGAGGTGGCGGGTTCGGTCCCTGCCCTTGCTCAGTGGGTTAACGATCTGGCGTTGCCGTGAGCTGTGGTGTAGGTTGCAGACTCGGCTCGGATCCCGCGTTGCTGTGGCTCTGGTGTAGGCCAGCGGCTACAGCTCTGATTCGACCCCTAGCCTGGGAACCTCCATATGCCGCAGGAGCGGCCCAAAGAAATAGCAAAAAGACAAAAAAAATAATAATAATAATAATAAAAAATAAATAAAAAGTGAAATACTTGCACAACAACAAAAAAAACAAATATGGAACATATATAACAAAACATTAGATTTGTCAATTCCAAATGATGAGTACATAGAGGTTGTAATTCTCTGTTGTTGGGGTTTTTTCCATTGAAAAATAAGCAAAACAGGCTCTGGAAACATCAAATATGTGGTGTCTGTATATCAACTCCAGAGACGAGCTCTGATTGGTCTTGCTTGGATCATCTGTCTTCCTCTTAGCGTGTTGGGTTATATGATTGAGAGTTTCACTGTATGGCAGTCATGGTAATGTCCTGCTCTGATATATAATGTTAGTAAAACAAGGGGCTCTATGGTTGATGTCTGAGAAGGCTCAGCGTAGCTCTTGTAACAACTCTGAATGAGCATCTAGATTATTTATGTTTAAAAAATTCAAAACCAAGACCTGGTGTCTTTATCTCAACTCTTAGGGGCTTCACTGACCCTAAGAAATATAGATCCTGTTCTAAAGATTCTTCTTTTTTTTTTTTTTTTTTTTTGTCTTTTGTCTTTTTCTTGTTGTTGTTGTTGTTGTTGCTACTTCTTGGGCCGCGGCTCCCGCTGCATATGGAGGTTCCCAGGCTAGGGGTTGAATCGGAGCTGTAGCCACCGGCCTACGCCAGAGCCACAGCAACACGGGATCCGAGCCGCGTCTGCAACCTACACCACAGCTCACAGCAATGCCGGATCGTTAACCCACTGAGCAAGGGCAGGGACCGAACCCGCAACCTCATGGTTCCTAGTCGGATTCGTTAACCACTGCGCCACGATGGGAACTCCTAAATTTTTTTTCTTTTGTCTTTTGTTGTTGTTGTTGTTGTTGTTGCTATTTCTTTGTTCTAAAGATTCTTGAGGGCTTGAAACATGCCTAGTTGCTCTGGACCTTGGCAGTTGTTCAGCATCCTCTCCACAGAGTGAATAATACTTGTAAGACACCCAAAGATTCAGCCTGTAGGGGGCATGCATTTTCTTCTGCATACCTTACATCTCTTCCTTGGGTGAATCATTTCATCTCCATTCCATCTGGTTCTAGTCTGAATCAGTTCAGATCCTCCCAGAAGTAGACATCACGTTGGGATTGGAAAGCAAGAAATTTACTGGAGGAAACACCATGCAAAAATGATGAAGGAGAGATTGAAGGAGAGAGTAGAAATAGGGAGAAACTTCATTCAGCCCATGGTGCTGGCTTGACATCTATAAAAGGAGGAATGGAAGTAAAAATTGGGTAGTGCAATTTTGAGAGTCTCAGCCAGGCCAATGTGGGGTGGAGGGAGTGGTCCCTGAACTCATTAAAGCCCATTAGAGAAATCCCTCATCAGACAGAAATGAGGTCTGGTTTGAGGATTCCCACTGTGCTTGGTCATTGGCTGGGAGCAACTCAATGAAAATGTGCCCTGCTGTGATCCAAAGGTGTGGCAACTAGAGGCAGTCAATAAACACTGCTCCACACAGAAAGTTCTAGACAGGAGACATCAGAGCAGGACATCACCATGACTGTCATACAGTGAGACTCTCAATCATATAACCCAACACGCTAAGAGGAAGACAGATGATTCAAGCAAGACCAATCAGAGCTCATCTCTGGAGTTGATATACAGACACCAGAAGCTCTTTTTTCCCCCTGGAGAATCTAAAGTAGGTGAATACAGATTTGCCAACTTTCCTTGGCACATATGGGAAGCCAAACTGCATCAATGAGAAAATTAAATCAAACTGCAGAAGGAAGCAAGGTTCAAACTAGGGAGCCCTGAAGCCTGGCCCCATTAAATGTCTTCCTTTCCTTTTCCCTTTTTTTCTTCCCCCTTTTTTGCCATCCTGTGGCATATGGAGTTCCCAGGCCAGGGTTCATCAGAGCCACACTAGTGACCTAAGCCACAGCAAAATTCACAACTAAAGGCTGAGCAATCTTCACTCAAATGGACCGGAAACCTTAAAAAAGACATCCTACTCCAGAAGACAAAGAGGAAGCCACATCAAGAGGTAGGAGGGGTGATTTCACGATACAAACAACCCCATACCTCCTGGGTGGGAAGCCCCACAGACTGAAAACTAACTGGTTCACAGAGACTCACCTACAGGAGTGAGAGTTCTGAGCCCCACATCAAACCCTCACGTGTGGGGATCTGGCACTGGGAGAAAGAGCCCCTGGAGCATCTGGTATTGAAGGCTACTGGGGCTCCTGCACAGGAGCTCCACAGGACTGAGGGAAACAGAGATCCCATTCTTAAAAGGTGCACACAGACTTTCACGTGCACTGGGTCCTACGGCAAAGCAAAGTCTCCATAGGAATCTGGGTCAAACCTGACTGCAGTTCTTGGAACACATCCTGGGAAAACAGGGGTGAATGTGGCTGTTGTGAGGGAAGGACATTGGAAGCAAAGCTCTCTGGAATATTTAGCAGCTGCCTTTCTCTGGAGGTGGCCATTTTGGGAAAATCTGGCCCTACCGTCAGTGCTGAGAAGCCCCAGGGCAAACAACAATCCAGGTGGGATCACAGCCCCACCCCTCAGTAAATAGGCTACCTAAAGACCCCTCAGGCACAGAGCTGCCTCTAATCCCATCCAGAGACAAAGCCCCACCCATCAGAGGGATTAGAATCAGCTTCACCTACCAGTGTGCAGGCATCAGTCCCTCCCATCAGGAAGCCTACAGCAAGCCTCCCCATACCGACTTCAGCCACAAGGGGGGCAGACACCAGAAGTAAGAGAGGCTACAACTCTACTATCTGAAAAAAGTCACCACACCAAAAACCTATCAAAATGAAAAGACAGAGAACTATAACTCATATGAGGAAGGAAAGAAAAACCCCAGAAAAATCACCTAAGTGATGAGGAGATTCTCAGCATCCAGGAAAAAGACTTTAGACTGTTGATGCTGAAGATGAGGCAAGACATTGCAACTAAACTGGAGGCAAAGATGGATAACTTACAGGAAACACTGACCAAAGAGATACAAGATATAAAACCTAATCAAGAAAAGATTAAAAAATGCAATAACTGAAATAAAAAATTCACTAGAAGCAGCTAACATCAAAATACAGGAGGCAGAAGAACTAATAAGCGAGGTGGAGGACAGATTAGTAGAAATTATGGATGCAGAACAGAAAAGAGAAAAAAGATTGAAAACAAATGAAGAGAGTCTCAGAGAACTCTGGGACAATGTTAAATGCAACCAACATCCGTATACTAGGGGTGCCAGAAGGAGAAGAGAGAGAGAAGGGGACAGGAAGCACATTCCAAGAGATAATAGCCAAAAATTTCCCTAACATGGGAAAGGAACCACCCACCCAAATCCATGAAGCCTAACGAGTACCATATAAAATAAACCCAAGGAGGAACACCCTGAGGTGCATATTAATCGAACTAACCAAAATTAAACACAAAGAGAAAATCTTGAAAGCAGCTAGGGAAATGAAACAAGTAACACACAAGGGAACCCCAATAAGGTTATTGGCAGATTTTTCAGCAGAAACTCTGCAAGCCAGAAGGGAGTGGCATGATATACTTAACATGATGAAAGGAAAAAACCTACAACCAAAATTACTCTACCCAGCAAGGCTCTCATTTAGATTTGAAGGAGATATAAAAACCTTCACAGACAAGCAAAAGCTGAGAGAATTCAGCAACACTAAACCAGTCTTACAACAAATACTAAAGGAACTTCTCTAGGAAGAAAGGAAAAGATAGCAACAGGAAACAAAAATGCCACAAATGACAAGGCTCACCAGTAAAGGTATATATAGAGTAAAGATACGAAATCATCCATGCACAATTATACCACTAAAATCAGAAGTCATCAGAAGAGGTGGGTACAAATGCAGGACACTGGAGATGAACTTGCAATTAAGAGAACAACAACTTAAAACAATCTCATATACATGTAGACTCATATCAAAATTTCAGAATAACTGCAAACCAAAAATCTACAATTGATACACAAAGAAAAATCAACTCAAATACAACCCTAAAGATAGTCATCAAACCACAAGAGGAGAGAACAAGAGAAGAAAGGAAGAAAAAAGACCAACAAAAACAAATCCAAAGCAATTAATAAAATGGCAATAAGAACATACATATCAATAATTACCTTAAATGGTAATGGACTGAACACCCCAACCAAAAGACACAGGCTGGCTGAATGGATACAAAAACAAGACCCATATATATGCTGTCTTCAAGAGACCCACTTCATTTCTAGGGACACCTACAAATTGAAAGTGAGAGGATGGAAGAAAATATTTCATGCAAATGGGGATCAAAAGAAAGCTGGAGTAGCAATACTCACATCAGACAAAATAGACTTTAAAATGAACAGTATTTTAAGGGACAAAGAAGGTCATTACATAATGATCAAAGAATCAATCCAAGAAGAAGATATAACAATTTTAAATATCTACACACCCAACCTAGGCTCACCACAATGTATAAGGCAACTGCTAACAACCTTGAAAGGACAAATCAACAATAACACAATCATAGTGGGGGACTTTAACACCCCACTTATAGCAATGGACAGATCAACCAGACAGAAAATCAATAAGGAAACACAGGCCCTGAATGATGCATTAAACCAGATAGACTTAACAGATATTTATAGGACATTCCATCCAAAAGCAACAGAATACACATTCTTCTCAAGTGCACATGGAACATTCTCTCAGATTGATCACATCCTGGTCTACAAATCCAACCTCAGTAACTTTAAGTATAATATGTAGGAGTTTCTGTTGTGGCTCAATGGTTAATGAAGCTGACTAGTATCCACTAGGACTCAGGTTGAACCCTGACCCCGCTCAGTGGCTTAAGGATCTAGTGAGAGGTGTGGTATAGGTCACAGATGCGGCTTGGATCCCATGTTGCTGTGGCTGTGGTGTAAGCCAGCAGCTACAGCTCTGATTCAACCCCTAGCCTGAGAAACTCCATATGCAGCTAGTGCAGCCTTAAAATGACAAAAGACAAAACAAAAAGTATAATATGTCATCTTACTTGTGTACCAAACATTGGTTAAACCCCTAAAGAAAAAGTGTTTTTTAAGAAGCCTAAGTTAGGAGTTCCCGTCGTGGCGCAGTGGTTAACGAATCCGACTAGGAACCATGAGGTTGCGGGTTCGGTCCCTGGCCTTGCTCAGTGGGTTAACAATCCGGCGTTGCCCTGAGCTGTGGTGTAGGTTGCAGACTCGGCTCGTATCCTGCTTTGCTGTGGCTCTGGTGTAGGCCAGTGACTACAGCTCCGATTCGACCCCTAGCCTGGGAACCTCTATATGCCGCGGGAGCGGCCCAAAGAAATAGCAAAAAAAAAGACCAAAAAAAAAAAAAAAAAAAGAAGCCTAAGTTACCTTGTCTCTCCTAATCCTGGTGTTATGTAATTATCAAAACAAGAACAAGTTACCACTCTCTGAAACAAGACCCAAGTACAAAAGAAATAGTGCATGACTCCATCAACACAAGTCACTACTCCATTATGTCATCTGATGGGAATCCATTCCTTCCCTTCACAGCTTAGCACTGGAGAGGGAGTGAGAGGGATTCCAGACTGAGCCATGCCATCATAGAGAGCAGCACCAATCAGGAATAAAGATTGCTAGTTTTTATTATAAGCTGCTCTGATACACAATGGCCATCGGTTTTCTATAACACGATATGAAAAATTCATTAAACACTTTATCATTCAAAATATTAGTAGAAGAAAGTGAAATGCACTCTTTGGTCTTGGAGGTGAAGGCAAGATGACGAAGGGAACATCATCGTTTGAAAAGCATCGGAATAAGACGCACACGTTGTACTGCAGCTGTGGCTCTAAGGCCTACCATCTCCAGAAGTTGACCTGTGGCAAATCTGGCTACCCTGCCAAGAGAAAGAGAAAGTATAACTGGAGTGCAAAAGCTAAAAGACTAAATACCACAGGGACTGGTCAAATGAGGCATCTAAAAATAGTATGTATCTAAGATTCAGCCATAGATTCTGTGAAGGAATACCACCGAAACCCAAGAAGGTGGCTGTTATAGCATCCAAGTTCATATTAAGGATTTCAGCAGTCACACGATAAAAGTTCTGGCTTTTAAAAATAAATAAAATAAATAATAATAAAAGAATGTTGAATGCAAAATTACAGTATCCTTTCAATTAAGTAAAATTAATAGAAAAAAATATGAGTTAAAGATGACCATGTCTAGGTTTGGGGGCATGGGGTTTAAGACAACATGGCATGGACCAAAATGAAGGGGACTGTGACCAAAAGTCTAAGCAAGATGAGTGATGAGATAATGGAAAATGGTCTGAGGACAGATACTAAGCTCAGGGCCAATTATTGCAAGACAAAGGGGACTAGATGTAACAGACAGACCAAGGAAGGACTGGGGAGACCAAGAGGTCAAATTCCTAGAAGGAGGATTCATGTTATAAGGAAAAATAGTTCAAGCTTCCAATACAATAAAAATTCTATGAAGAATTTTTTTCTTTTGTAAGGATGGAATAGAAGGCATTGTAAAATATGACAGTACTAAGAACTCCTGATTCTTTTACTAACCAGTTTGTTGACTCTAGACAAGACATTTCACCTTTCTGGGCCACAGTAATATAATAACAGGAATGGTCTATACAAGTTAACATATGTGTATGAATACCTTTTTGGGTTCAGGTATTTCATTCAGTGGTGAAAATAAACAAAAATCTAGATTTAGGGTAGTGATTTTTAAACATGTGATGAGTACTATGCTATTTTAGTTTGGTTCATCCTAATTTTTTAAATGCCATCATTAAATTGATTTCATGCCTAACTAAAGGGTTGTGATCAATGGTTTGAAAAACATAATTCTAGAAGATAACCTCCAAGATTCTTTCAGCCTTTTAATTAATGATTCCATCACTCTTAAGATATCTGTAATTTCTCAAGCTTCACCAAGAAAATGATCATCTACCATGTTTAACATTAGGTCCCTTGTAATCAAGTAAACTGTTAAACCAACCTTCCAAATCCAGAAAAAAATGCACAAATGGAGTAGTCTTGGCCATGACACATTACATTACTTCTAACACATCCTATCTACTAACTTCCATGAGATTCCTGATGTTGAGTAGCTTCAAAATGTCTTTGCCCTTCTTCTCAAGTTGTATGCTTTTTTTTTTTTTTTTGCTGTCAGACAAAATCCACTTTCCCTCAATACTTTGACTTTACAGAACAAATCATTGTCCATGACAGAAGGTACATTCAAGTACAACATATTGACCAGGTATTTCCAGGAGGGCTCCGAAAGGAATTTCCTCACTTGTTATTTTGCCCCTGGTAGGCTAGGTTTTATCTAAGAACAGAGTGTTTGCACCAAAAGCACTCTTCCTACAAAGGAAAGTTATTTTTGAAATAGAGCTTATCACTAAAATTAAAAAGAATTTTTTTTTTAATGGGGAGTTCCTCTTATAGCTCAGCAGGTTAAGAACCCAATTAGTATCCATGAGGATGCAGATTCGATCCCTGGCCTTGCTCAGTGGCTTAAGGATATAGCTACAGTGTAGGTCACACACAGATGTATTCAGATCTCATGTTGCTATGGCTGTTGGCTGTGGCCAGCAGTTGCAGCTCTGATTCAACCCCTAGCCCGGTAACTTCATATGCCACAATTAGTATCCATGAGGATGCAGATTCGATCCCTGGCCTTGCTCAGTGGCTTAAGGATCTAGCTACAGTGTAGGTCACACACAGATGTATTCAGATCTCATGTTGCTATGGCTGTTGGCTGTGGCCAGCAGTTGCAGCTCTGATTCAACCCCTAGCCCGGTAACTTCATATGCCACAGGGACAGCACCAAGTCAAAAAAAAAAAAAAAAGAAAAAGAAAAAAAAGAAAGAAAAAGAAAAGTACTTTCTAATAAAGTAATGCTTTTTCTGTTTTCATGAAGAGAAAATTGGGCCAAAGGTGATCCTTCATTTTTGTGTCTAGTTAGTTGCTTATCAGTTTTCCAAGAGAAGAAGGAAATATCTAAAAGTAGAGAATGCAAGGAATTTTTCAAATGTGTGTTATTAGGAATGTAATTCTTGCTCAGGACCAAGATTCCATAACTCCTTCCCTTCCTTAATTAGCCAGTGAGGTCTGGTGGAAATGCCATAGAATCAGAAACAGGATGTAAGAATTTCAGTCTGGCCTCTCTTATGCTCAGGCTGATACAAATAATGACCAAAAATCTACCCTTCCCTCCAAGGAATTTACAAAATATGCAACATGAACTAATAACAGATCATAATTAGGTAGAGCAAAGGGTTTATGTAAAATTTTCCTAATAAATATGAAACCTCTACCACCTAGGAACACCACAAATGTCAGGTCCCTCTTGCCACACCAGTCACACAGGTAGCCTGTCAACTAACAGAGAAGTAGATGATGGTGGAGGCCAGCGAGATGTGAAAGCATCATTTTGATGGCTTGAGTTGATCCCAGGTGGGTGGGTGTGGTTTCTAGAATCCATGAGGAGGGGACTCTGGTGATTATCTCATTATAGAAATGGTGAAAAAAAATTCCATTTACGTAAAATATAATGGTTTGACTCCCACATTGGCTTTCTAACTCTGATCTTGGCCAGGTTCCATTTTGTATGAATCTAAGTCCCCTTATGTATTAAAAAAAAAGGCCAAAATTTCCTGCCCTACATATATAATCTACATGTTTTATAAGAAAATACAGCTAAGGTAGAAGAATTTTATGAAATTTATATTGTCTTAGAAACAAAAATTAGTAGTATTCATTCCACAAACATGTATTAAAAGGCTGGGCTAGGGTCTGGGATTCTGAGTAGCCTAACAGCTTCCTTCCAACTCCTTGCAATGAAGTTAAATGGTAGGAGAGAGCTAGGTGAGGGTTCACAAAAAAAGTGATATAGAAAGAGCATGTGTAAAATAAAAGTAGCTCACCAAACACAGAATACAGCAGGGTTGAGGGAGGCACAACTAGAAGAGAGATTCAAGGGAAAAGGAGAAATAACATCAGCAAAGATCTGTTGTTTGTTGAGTTTGATCAGGTGTGTATGACTTGAACTGAGGAACCACGATAAATGTGATTAGGTTCTACCCCTCTAGATAGATAAGGTCAATGCCATGTGGTACATCTCATGGTACATCATGAGGGGGTGCTAGTGAGGAGCCAATCAATGCATAAAAATTAGCCAGGTGACTTGGGAGGTACTGATCACACCTTAGACCAGGAAACCAGCTTGCATGAGTGCAGGAGGATATGTGAAGTCATGTAGCATGCACGAAGAAAAAATTGCCAGTTTGGGGAGAAACAAAGAGCCTAGCCTATCTATTTTATATTAGCGGTGATGGAAAATAAAAAATGGTCTGTGCATGGCTTTCAGTAGACAGGTAATGAGCTTATTCTTTATTCTATGTTTGGTGGAGCACAGAATACTCTCCTGAGCATAGAAATAATAGTCTGCTATTAAATAGGAAGAATAATTCTGGCAGCAATGAGCTAGATATACAAAGGTAGAAAAGAACCAGAGGCAGAGAAGACTGGTTAGTAGGCTGCAAAAATACACCAGGCCCAAAATGACAATGGCCCAGACTAGAAGAGCGGCAGGGTAAAATCAGACATATCTCGGAGTTCCCATCATGGTGCAGTGGTTAACGAATCCGACTAGGAATCATAGGTTGCCGATTCGGTCCCTGCCCTTGCTCAGTGGGTTAACGATCCTGTGTTGCCGTGAGCTGTGGTGTAGGTTGCAGATGTGGTTATGATCCCATGTTGCTGTGGCTGTGGCGTAGGCCGGTGGCTATAGCTCCAATTGGACCCCTAACCTGGGAACCTCCATATGCTGCGAGAGTGGCCCTAGAAAAGGCAAAAAGACAAAAAATTTAAAAATTAAAAATAAATAAAAATCAGACATATCTCATCTTTCAGATGTAGGTGGAGTTACTTTCATAGTATCAATTTAAGGTACTAACCAAGATGAATTTATTTCATTTCAAAATTATGATACCAGGCAATTTTCTGCTGTTAATTCTTCAGCATACTTTAAAAAGATCAGCAACAGAACTGGGGGCCCAATCCTGAGCTGGACCAATGAAGAAACTGAGGCTATAAAATAGAGAGGACTGTCCTATATCAACCAGTCTTGGCAGATTAAGGAGAACAGCTTCATTCTTGTGACTCTAGTGCACCTCTTGTCACATCATCCATCATCACCCAGAGAGACTAAGATTCAGAGTAAAGGCGTGTTCCTGACAGAGATGGTGGAAGCTCTCAGTTCTTGGCTGGTTGCTCAAAGTGAAAGGCACAATCCTTCATCCTTCATGTTCGGTCCTCCCACCTCACACATTCACTGACAAATGTTCACTGAGCCCTGCTAAGAAACAGTCCTGCTGCTTGATGCTGGAAATGCAGAGACAATAAATCCCAGGACTGTGACAGGTCTAAAATGAGTTTTTTATCAAGGTGGGCAGCACTTTGCTAAGGTGGATAGCATGGACCCACTGGCTAGTGGAGTATGGGAATTACTTTTGCTCTCTTTAAGTCTGGAATGCCATCCATGGCACCAATGCCCACTTCATGTGTTCACTGAGGTGGAAATATTGATTTGAATCTCAGTTTCCCTTTATAGCCTACCTCATTAACTTCTCATCCTAGAAGCCATGCCACGTCCCTGAAATCTTTAGCCGCTGACTGGGATATTGTTTGAACCAGACAGCCCACTGTGGGTCTGACTTCCAGGATCCCTTCAGAGATGCTCACTGCTGTGTCTCACCCATATCAGAATCTTGGATTCTATTTGAATTAAATCTCAATTTGCCATACATTTATATCTAAGAATTTTCACTACAGGCCTTGTCCTAAGGGGGTCAGCTTGGTCAGATCTCTAAGCCCTAATATGGTCTGATCCAAGGTACTCATCTTCACATTCTCTGAGCTGCAATCCCAGAAATGCCTTATAGCAAAACCACCTAAGACAGGACTAAAACAGCAAGTACGGAAGACAGCATTTCCTAGGAAACACAGAATAAAATGTGGTTCCCCCACGCTATAGCAACACAGTGCTAGGAAACAGAAGAACATAAAGGGCAGGAGCTATACAGAGTGTTCAGCCCTGAGAAAAGCCAAATCAAGATATGTAGTTTGGACACTGCTTCATTTTACCCAAAGCATATTTAATCTGGGCTCAGCTGTCCCAGTTAAACTGTTTGGGTTATTTATATGGAAGTATTTTCCACCTGCAGCCACCAGATTTATTTGTGTTCCAACCTATGACTATGGTTCTTAGAGCCAGATGTAAAGTAAAAGAGAAATAAACCATCCAGAACCATCAAACAGGGCTCCTCCCTCCTCTAATGAGCCACCACAGCCAAATAAATGATGCTTTCTGATAATGCATGGCATATTGCCGTAGCCATGGAAACACACTTAGCAACAAAGAAACCTTGACCTTTCCCCATCTGTTTAGAATCTTCACAATGACACATTAATTTCAACATGTGAAAACAAAAAAGGGGCATAAATGTTACATTTTCTGTAATTTCCAGGCAGCAACCATCCCAGTGTGGATACAATTCATGATACAGTTAGCTTAAGCTCAACACCCTGAGGTGGAACCTGGGTGACATTTTACTGGCATTAAGCAAGATGACTCAAATATAGGCTGCAGTTTACCTAGAGACTCCAGGAAGAGCTCCAAAGTTGGACCAGAGATGGACAGCTATAAGAACAAACACTAGCCTGGGTAAATATTCCCAAGAAACAATAATGGAGATCTCCAGAAACTAATATTCTGTGAGAACTAAAGCTTTCTCTCCATACAGCTATTGTTAGCAGCCGAAGACTGAAGACAATTGAAACAGATTCAGTGCAATTCTATTCAATCCAATAAACATTTAAGGAAGCTGTCTCTGTTTTCACTGACAGATAAAAACTGAGTATAGAAGAAATATACAACACAGGTTCTATCTCTAAAATAGAACTTTTTTATTATAAAAACTCAGTGAACAGCACAATAGATGTTGTAGAAGTAATAAGGGAATGTCTAGGCATAAGGTGTCATTTGAGCTAAATTTGAAGATATGAGAACATTTTTCAACGAGCTCAGTATCATATGAGTACAGAGATGAGTCAAAAATATCTTTAACATTTTAATGACGAACCAGCAGGATGGCAAAGCTAATTTGAAGGAGAAGTTGAGAAATTGATACGTGTCAGAGGAAAAAAAGAATAAAATTGCAAACTTAGATTGAAAACTGGTTAATGTCCTACAGAACAATAAAACCATAGCCCTTGGAGGTATCTTTTCAATCCAATACAAATCATTTGCAACATATAAATCTTCCATAATTTAGTATCCAATTTTATAGAATGTGAGCCCTAATCAAATAATACCTAATAAGCCAAATAAGGTTACTTTTCTTCAGAGTGTGAGATGACCCTGGGGTGGATTTGTTATAAAATATTCCAGTCTAGTTTTGAAAGGGTATGCAGGATTCTTTCTGCCTCATTTCCAAATTTTGGATAATTCTCCTTAACAAAGTCAGAATATAAGTAGAGAGAAACAATGGAAACAAACATCATTAAAACAGAAAGAGTTGTGATTACAGGGTCATCCACTCAATTGCACTATTTGTAGAGAAACAACACTCTCAGCTATGGACTGAATAAGGGAAAACATTTTCAAGCTGAAAAATATAGGATTGAGCATATAATCTTTACAGGATTAGAAATATGTTGAGAAAACATTTTTTTCCATTTGTTAAAATCTTTGTGGGTAAGTTTCAAACTGACTAGTATGTGGTAGGAAATTACTTTTGAGAATTACTGATCACATAGAGAAAAATAATCAAGCGCTACATACAAAAAAAAAAAAAAAAAAGAGCTTGACTTATTTGGTCCTGCTTCCCTTAGAGAAATATTAATTGCCCAATATTTACTATCTTTAATTAAGAGCTAGCTAACATATTCAATAGAACCAATATGTGCTGAAAATATATATGATCCTTAAATGTCATGTTTATGCAAAGTGGAATGGAAGAAAGGGACAGAAAGCTCTGAAAAGGGGTGAGAAATGAAAAAGAGAGTGGAAACAAAAAACTTGAGTAAATTACCAGACAGGAACCAAAGAAACAAAACCAAAGGCTAAGAAGAACAGGGAAGGGGAGAGTTGAGACAGAGGAAATCAGGAAAAGTCCCAAACAAGGAGGAGTGACTTGGAGAAGAGATTTGCAAAGAGATGGGGATAAAGGAGCAAAGTAGGATGGTGCAGGCAAAGAGAAGACCGTTGAGAATTAAATCAAGTTGAAATCACCATTTGATGATTCACTTGCTCTGTGGATTTCTTCACTGCAGTGGTAAGTTCCTGACCATCATTCAGAGTTCTTTGTTACTCTATTCCTTAACCCAAGAGGGGAGAAATTGTACTCTGCTGCATGAGGGAATACCACACTCACTGCCTGGATGAACTCCAAGTGGAGTCCAAGACTGATTCTCTGAGATAAGCAGTTTCTGCTCCCAGTGAAACTTAGCAGCTGAGAAGAGGTGGCCACATGGCAGACATGGCCATGCTTTCACCCAACAATGTGACCTAAGCAAAGCCCCAGGCCCCTGGCCATCTTCTTCTGCAGCAATAGTAATGTGCCCGTGTATTGCAAATGAGGAATAATGGTTGAGTAAAATCATAGAAAAGAACAAGTTGCCAGGGTTTGGCAGCTGCTGGTCCCCAGGGCCCTAGGCAGTGCAGCTGCTATGGGGGTAGAGCAGGTTAGGGCCGTGCCCTCCAGGAGGCAGGATCCTCTGATGACTCTCACTCCAAAGCCCCCTCTATTCTCCTGCCTCCCTGATTAAACTTCCCATCTTCCCCTGGGTTCTAAGCACAACCGAAGAGGTTAATGCAAGTTAGAGAGTGGCTACTTGAAGTTTTCTGCTTTTAATTTCTGTTTAATGACAGATTGGCCAGGGCACTATCACATTGTCTTACTTAACAGCCTTTCCCAGACAATAACTTTGCTTAGAACCAACCTTGGCCCACAAACCCTACAATTAAGCTATTGTTTGTCCTCGCAAGCTTGACAGAAACAGGAGTTTGAAGAGGGCCAAGAGGAGCCCAGATTTATTAAAGTAATAAATAACCTGGAAGTCCCCACCAAGCTGCTGCCTCCCCCTTCTTATTTACTTCCTTTTTGTGCCCTCTGAGATGGGGGACTTAATTGCTTGGAAAGAAAGTTGCCTAAGAACTACATAGCACTCTTATCCCAGAAACAATAAAATAAAGCTGGGAGGCTCTAGGGCTATAGCTTAATAACAGCTCTGCTGCTGGTTGGGCTGGGCTTCCTGGCAAGCGCTCACTCACTCCATGTTTCTAGAAGAGCGACATTCACTCCCGCAATAAATGTGCGCAGTGAGGCAGATAGCCATCTTCGCTGGTCAGAGGGAGGCCCTCTAAGGTGAGGTTCTTATTCAACTTGCCATTTGTCCCACTTCCATTTTATTTTAAATTATAAACGTTTTTTAAAAAAATCATTTGGCAATTATTAACTGTAAAAATCCCTGGATGTTATTCTGTACTTAACATTTTTAAATGTCATTTTTTCTCATATATTCTGTCTCATTTGATCATGAATTTTTAAATTATTATCACATAATATATTTACATGATTTAGTAAAATTTAGCCAGAATTCATCTTTCTGGAATATTCTTGTATCCAAAGTATTAAATTATATAAAGCACTAGGTAAGCAAAGTATTTTTGTAAAAAGTCAAAATATATGTCATATCTACATATACATGTCCATACTCACTTCATTTTACATGCAATTCTCACAAATGTCTTTATGTGCTTTCTCAGTTCCCGATCTAGAAAACAGAGCCTTCCTGTAACTGAGCAGGGCCCTATGGGGCATTCTTGTTCTTAGGAAATTGGCCTCATTCAGCCTCCATAGCCTTTCCTGAGTTCCTAGGGACAGGTTTAGACAGTTGCTGATCAGGGAAGGAAAGGGATGCAAAAACAAGGGAGAAACAGTCAAGAAACGTTAGTACAGCCTTAGGATCCTGGTTCCCTCTTAAGGGATACACACAATGATGTAGGCATCTAATACACCTAAGAGAAAAGTTATATTCCTTATGCTTCTTTTAGAAATGAATACTTCAAAACTGAACAGCTTAGAGTCCTTACTTGTCCTTCTCCCTGTCTTAATTGCACCCTAAACACAATTACCCTTTAAGTTTAAGATTAGGCATAATTGCCTATTAAAGATTATTAGCACATGATGTTTTTCAGGAACTTTCCTAGTTTGTTCTAATCTCTTATCAATATCCCCTTTTTGCAAGTACTGCTATTTTAGGCAACAACCCAGAACGCCACCATCATGATCATGCCAAGATCTCCAGATATCAGGTTTGATGACTAAGAGTCCCCCAAAGAAAGAAGAATGCAGGTCTGCCCCAATCCTATTCCTAGCTGAAAACCTGTTTTTCTCCTTTTTGCTATAAAACTCCCCACAATTCTTCCCAATGGATGGCACAGGCTTTAAAGCATCCTTTGCTTTAAAAAAAAAAAAAAAAGTATCTTTTTCTCTTTCACCCAAAACTCTGTCTCCACATTTCTATTTGGCACCAGTGGACAAAGGCTGAGTTTAGGCCACATTCTTATAGGTTCATTTTTAGAAATAAGACACTCGTCATCTTACTTCTTTGTCCAAATTGATGTTTTGAATTTACATAACAAAATTCACCATTTTAAAGTGAACGGTTTAGGTGATGGGGGAGGGATGGACTGGGGGTTTTGGATTGGCATATGCACACTGTGGTATACAGAATGATTGGCCAATAGGGACCTGCTGTATAGCACAGGGAAATCTACCCAATATTCTGTGATTATCTATATGGGAAAAGAATCTGAAAAAGAATGGGTGTTTGTATATGTATAACTGAATCACTTTGTTGTACAGCAGAAATTATCACAAAATTGTAAATCAACTATACTTCAATAAAACTTTAAAAAATAAAAAAAATTAAATAAAGTGAACCTATTCATAATGCTGTACAACCACCACTTCTATCTAGTTCCAGAACATTTTCATCATCCAAAATAAAATGCCATACATTAAGAAATTACTCCTCAATACTCTCTACCCCCAGCCCCTGGCAACCATCAATCTACTCTATATCTGTTTCTATGGATTTACTGATGGATTTACCAATGGATTTACTATGGATTTACCAAGATGTCTCTATAGATTTACTGATTCTATATATGTCACATAATATGTGACCTTTTGTGTCTGGCTTGTTTTACTTAGATTAATATTTATGAGGTTAATCTGAATTGCTGTGTATATCAGTACTTCTTTCCCTTTTAAGGGCTGAATAATATTCCACTGTATAGATATACAAAATTTTGTTTATCCATTGATGGCCATAGAATGTTTTCAGTTTTTTGACTACTGTGAAATAGTGTTGTTATGAATATTTATGTTTAAGTATTTGTTTGAGCACCTGTTTTGAATTCTTTGGATTAAATTGATAGATCATATGGTAATATTACATTTAACTTTTTGAGGAACCAACAAGCTGCTTTCCATAATAGCTGAATGATTTTGCTTTCCCATCAGTAATGTGTGAGGATTTTTTTTTTTTTTTTTTTTTTTTTTTTGTCTTTTTGCTATTTCTTGGGCCTCTCCTGCGGCATAGGTTCCCAGGCTAGGGGTCTAATCAGAGCTGTAGCCACCGGCCTACGCCAGAGCCACAGCAACGCGGGATCTGAGCCACGTCTGCAACCTACACCACAGCTCACCGCAACGCTGGATCATTAACTCACTGAGCAAGCGCAGGGACTGAACCCGCAACCTCATGGTTCCTAGTCGGATTCGTTAACCACTGCACCACGACGGGAACTCCCCTGTGTGAGGACTTTAATTTCTTTAATTTTATTTCACACATTATTCTCTACATATGTGCATGTACTTTCCCAGGTCCTAGTCTAGAAATCAGTAATCCTTCTTGTAGGCTCACTACCAGGGGCTAGTCACTTCTCTTTCTACTTATCTTGTCCAAGTTAAGCTTGTTTCCAGAAATGCACCTAGTATCAGTGTATCCATTTACAGCAGCTCATAGTTTTGCCCCAAAGCTGAAAACTTTCATTCTAACTTAGGCAAAGTTGCTGTGAGGAAACTTTGATTTTTTTGAAATGTCAAACTCTAAAAAATATATTTTCAGTTATGCAAAGTCCCCAAAGTTTTCTCATACCTACTCCGACCTGGATTCCAGATAGGTTCATTCAAGGCTACCATTATTATGCCCTTATGGAAAATTGTACTGGAAGGTATTGAAATGAAATGAAAACAAATTAAAATAAAGAAAACAAAGCTGATTAAAAATCAAGGTAATTACTGGAATTGCCTTGTGGCCTAGTGGTTAAGAATCTGGCATTGCCGCTTTTGTGGCTCCAGTTAGATCCCTGGTCCAGGAACTTCAGTATGCTATAGGCAAGACCCCTCCCCCCCAAAAAAAATCCAGGTAATTACCAGCAATAATTTAAAAGATAAAAAGGAAGAAAAGGAACAGAGTATATTATAGGTATAATAATACAAATAGAATTATTAATTTAATAAAAAGTTATAATATAAACTTTTATTAGAAGGATGGGGAGAAGAAACCAAGGAGTTGATGGTACAAGAGAGGTAAATTATCATTACCTTAAAAGGAAGGAAACAGATACTGTCTATGACTGAAGGTTCAAAAGATAGAAATGTACATGAATGTCTCAGTTACTTATTGATGTTTAAAAAAAATCACTCCAAAACTTCACAGTTTAAAACAACAGCCATCATTTTATTATCTCTCACATATGCAGAGTTCATTCTGCCATTGGTTGGGACCTCAGCCTAGGCTGTTGGCTAGAACTGCCACACATGGCCTCTATATATGCTTTGAATTTCTTTGTGACATGGTGGCCTTGAATTTCTTAAGTTGTATCTCAGAGATCCAAATGCCCCAGGAGGCTGAAGTTGTTTTTTATGGCCTAGGTACAGAAGTCACATAGTGTCACCTCCACCACGGTCACAGGAATGCTCTGATTCAAGGGGAGAAAATGTAGACACTACCTCTCATTGGGGGAATGTCAATGTTCCATTGCAATAAAAAAAATACATGAGTTGAAGATCTTATTAAGAACTTCTTGAAAAATATAATTTATCACATATATTATTACCAAAATGTTAATGCTAGAAGGAAACTAAGAGTCTTTAGCATTGACTGAGGCAAGCTTTGGAAACTATTTTATTTCTCAAAATAGTTGCATATGTCACTTCAAAGAAATTTTTAAGATTGTTTTAAAAAGTAAGATGCTGATACCCCTCTCTCAATGGATATATAAGCCCCTGGTGCTCCAGAAACATATAGTGCTTTATGTCACAGCCATCAGAGCTCTGTATCTCATTGATTACTCTGAATAGACAACACAGCTCAAATACCACAGACGTAAGTCAGCCTCAATTATTTGGACTGGTCTTCATATATGACAGTAAGGATTCTCCATTCAATAGCATGTATATCAACCACAAAATGCCCTGAGCCCCTAGTATGTGGATAACACTGTGTCAGGCATACAAAGAGTCAGTGATTAAATCCCATGACCAATATAAGTCTAGTTATAACAATTCCAAAAAGCTATCTTAGGAATGCTGTTCTTTGGGATATTTCCAAAAAAAAAAAAAAAAATAGCAAACATTTGAATCCTTGAACCAAAGGAAACATAAATTGATACTCAAGAATCATTTCATTATTCAAATTTTTTTCTTTGTTGTTTTCCATTTTTTCAAACTATTTATTCTGAGATCATTGTGCCTCACCAGGGTAAAATATTGAGTGCAATGGCTGCAGTGGGAATTAGGAGAGTTTTGAGATGCCTACTTAAAGTCTGAAATCAAAGCCAATATAATTAGCGGTTTTTATCATGTCCTGCCAATATCTTTTTAGTCTATTAAGTAGAAACACCTAATTATAACTTGCAATTCCTTTCTTTTGGAATGTTTCCTTTCATCTTTGCTCCCCCCAACGCAGTTGGTATAAATTATAAGGCGTCAATGCATTTCAACATCTTCCAAGTTTACAGATGTTGCATATTAGAGGGAGGCCCCAAATGCCTATATTGTACCAAAAAGTCTAAAAAGCTTCACTCCCCAACTATGTTCATAAGGAATCACCCAGGGCAACTATCTCTGAATTAAGATCACAAAGTGCAAGTGGCTGCAATGCACTACATTGTTGAAACTGGAAGGGAATTGTGAAAGGTTGCAATGGAGAAAATATTTTCTTCTTTCTTATATAACCCTTGTTCAGAGACAGGGTGAAGATGTCCACACCCTCCCTTCTACATCATATCATGATATCAACATTTCTTGGAATTATATAAGTGAGATCTTTGCCTTCTTACAAGCTACTCCAGGGTTAGTGCAAAAGGAGTTGTGGTTTGAGGATCAGAAAACAAGAGTTCCATTTTCAAAAAAGGAAGAGGAAATATGAAAACATAGACACTCTTTATCCCTAAATGACCTCAGTACTATCATTTCATATAACACTAAGTCATCTGATCCCTTAGAGTCTGACATTCCTAAATTATGACACGCGAAGAATAATATCTTCCTTGGTTATTTGACTGCTTTATATTTAATACTGTCACCTGTGCTGCTCAATTCTCTCTACATCTAAACATTCTTCTAATAATAAAGTCTCTGCATCTATGAACATAAAATTAACAATTCTGAGTGTTGAATGCATGTGACTTTTGTATGGAAGAAATACATAAAACTAAAAGAGTTTTTTCACAACAAGCCTATTCTTAAAGAATGACTAAAGTAACATCAAGTAGAAAGGAAGTGATAACAGAACAGAAAGAGACTTGAACTTAAGAAAGGAAGAAAAAAACAAAGGAATGGGTAAAAATAGGGGCAAATATAATACACTCTTCTTTCCCTTTTGAGTTTTTAAAAACTATATTTGATGGGATGAAGCAGAAATTATAACATCATCTGATGTGGTATTCAGTGTTAGTAGAGAAGATATTAAAGACATCTATGTTCTAAAATTGGGAAATATATAGGGACTTACATGAAAATAAAATTTTCACATTTCATTAAAAGCAATAAAATGTTGATACAAGTAAACTCTGATACATTACACATATATATTTTAATACCTAAAAAACCACTTTTAAAAAGTTACACTTAAAACACCAGCGATAAGTGAAAATGGAATTCTGAAAAAAAATTTCAAGTAACTTGCAAGAAGGAAAGGATTAAACAAAGGAACAAGAAACAGAATAAACAGAAAACAATAAGATAGCAATCTTAAGATCTAATATTTTAAATACTATAGCTATATCCCAGATGTTCAAAAGAATAAGTAGTGATGTATAGCTGGAGTTCTAAGGGGAAGGACAGAAAAATATTTGAAGAAATAATGACTAAAACTTTTCAAAACTTGATGAGAACTATATACTCACAGATCCAAGGAGCTTAACAAATTCCAAGCGTAAGAACATGAAGAAAATTAAACCAAGGTATATCATAATCGAATTTTTCAAAAGTAGTAATAAAAAGAAAAATATTTTTTTTATTACTGGAAATAAATAACAGAGTGGTATCTAGAAATTCCCTCAGAAGCTTCTTATACATGTGGAAACCACAAGAAGGAAGACAAAAAAATGAATTCTTGTTCAAAATAGGCCTAGAAAAGAATGTCCTTTAAAGAGTATTAAAAGGCAAAACAGACTGGGGAGTGGGGGAATATTTGCAAAAGGACATATCTGGGAGTTCTCGTCGTGGCACAGTGGTTAACGAATCCGACTAGGAACCATGAGGTTGAGGGTTCGGTCCCTGCCCTTGCTCAGGGGGTTGATGATCCGGCTTTGCCATGAGCTGTGGTGTAGGTTGCAGACGTGGCTCGGATCCCGCGTTGCTGTGGCTCTGGTGTAGGCGGGTGGCTACAGCTCCGATTCGACCCCTAGCCTGGAAACCTCCATATGACGCAGGAGCGGCCCAAGAAATAGCAAAAAAAAAAAAAAAAGACATATCTGATTAAAAAATAATAATAATAATATCCAAAATAAAGAACACTTAGAACTCAACAGTAAGAAAGCAGTTCAATTAAAAAGTGGGCAAAAGATCAGTACAGACACCTCACCCAAGAAGATAGCAGGTGACAAATAAAAATGAAAAGATGCCCAACTGCAAAATAAAACAAGAATAAGACTACATGCCTATTAATGGCTTGAGGATGAGGATGTGAAACATCAGGAATCAGCATTATTGCTGGTGGGAATGCAAAATGATACAGCCACTTGGGCAATTTCTTACAAAGCTAAATGTTCATAACCATGTACTCCAAAAACTGTGCTCCTAGGTATTTACCAGATGATTTGGAAACAAGTCCAAACACAAACTTACACATGAATTGTTATAGTAGTTTTATTCACAGTTGCCAAAAATTGATGAAGATGTACTTCAATAGCGAACGGATAAACAAATTGGTACATCCATGTAGTTGTTAATATTCAGCAATTTTAAGGAAAGAGCTATCAGCCACAAAAGAATAATGGAGAAATTTTAGATGCATATTGCTGAGGAAAAGAAGTCAGTGTGAAAAGACTAAGTACTCTTTGATTCCAATTACATGACATTCTGGAAAAGGCAAAATCATACAGGCAGTAAAATAAATAAATAAATAAATAAAACTGTGATTGTCAGGGGTTGGTGGCTGAAGGGGAGAGAAGTTTATAAGCAGAGGGTCCCAATATGGCATCATTTGTGCAAAATCCCAGGCTATTTAATTGCAGTTTCAACCTTCCCCAAAAATTGATGTTAATCAACCTGTTTGGAATTTTCTGGTCAGTACCAATGAGGTAATCTGTCCAGGGGTCCCTCTCCATTTCTCAGAGGAAGACAAAGCATGATAAAGTCTGTGCCAATTCCTTAATCCCCCAAAGATGTCCTGGCCTAAAATAATTCTTCCTTTTCTTTTGCTAATAGCTCCCCTGCCCCACCCCTCTTCCTGTGAAAACTTTCCATCTGTACAACACTACAGGGCACCCTTCTGGTTGCCCCCAAAATCATGAATCACCTAATAAAACCAATTAGATATTCAAATTACTCTCTTAAATTGTGTTGTTTGATGGAACACAGGGAATTAGAATGGTGAAATTATTCTGTATGATGCTATAATGCTGGATACATTTATGTACAACACAAAGAGGTAAGGAACTCTAAAGTATGGAGTTTAGTCTGCACTCTAGGAAAAACTGACAGAACAGTCCTTCGGAGAGTTAGATATTTTCAGAAGATTGTATGAGCCTAAATTCTTGCATCTCTTCACATCTAGAAAAGCACTAAAATCATTACATGGGAACAACTGTTCCTTGTGACTAGCAACAAGTCTCTGACAAAATGTGTGCTTGAGTGCATGTATCCCCTTCGCTAAAATCATATAACTCTGACCTTCCTGTGGAACTTCAAAGCCTCTTCAAGGAGATAGAACTCAAAGCCTTTGGCCAAGACAAGAATTGCCAGACCCTTATCATCACCCACCTCTCTCATTGTAATGCCATTCCCCACTTCCAGCAACCTGGCCTACTCCTTCCTGCCCCCTACCAGGAAAGGTATGTGACCCATTCCTCACCCCAACCCTATAGGGGCAATACACACTATCACATTTTTTCTTGGATATTCAAAAATTAGAATGCAGTTTCAAAATAATATTTCTCTTTGTTTCATATTCTCACTTACTATTCCCAAACCTTATCCAAATGGTATGATTTTCTTCTAACAGTATAGTTATCATTGATTATTCTCATTTCTATGCCCATGTTTTGTCTGGGATGCCAGACTTCTTTACTTATACCCATGTCAATCATGGATATAAATCATTTTAATCGGGTAAAACAAAGTTTTTTAAAAATTATCTACTCTTCAGAAATTTTGTAAAATGTGGCCTCCAAAATGCCAGCCCTCTACATAAAATGCAGCTATTCCAGGAATACTGTGTTTAGATCTACATCTTGATGCTAATCACACCAAATTATGGCTGAACAGAGAAGGGAGACCATAGAACTTTTAATGAGGCTTTCTCATTTCAGTTATTTAAGGGGTGAGGTGGGGAGGACTCTTCCAGGCTTTTGTATACTGAGAAAATAGCTAACTGCTGACAGCAGCCCCAAGCCTCTAGCTTAGTGGGCCACGCCATCTAGTGGAAAGACTATTTCTCGGTTCAGTTTTACTAGCAATTAGCCAAATAGTTTCAGTAAAGTCATTTAACTCTGCACTTGGTATCTCACGCATAAAATTGAGAATAACACCACCTGCTGTATTTAACCTCTCATCTACAGAGGTAAAAAAAAAAATGCAAAGTAACGTCTCTATTACTTCATAACTTCACTTGAAAGATGTAAGTTAATTTTTGCTCTAACAGAAAGTAGAATCCTCAAGGTCCCATGAATTTAGGTAAGTTTGGCTGAAACCTGTCGGTTTTACTTCCTTCTAGGATTGTGGCACATATTAACCTAACCAATGAAGCTGCAAATTTATGAAGGGACTGGTTACAGCCCAAAAACTTAGATGTTGCATGTAGCCCCACATGCCACTTATAAAGGAAAATTTTGGCCCAAGTTCTGATGCAATCACGGGTTAGTCTCAGAGGAAGCCATGAAGGGGGACTCATTCTCAATAAGAAAACAGCCAAAAGCAGGCTGAGACTTCACCTAGTTTGACAGTGAGGTCAGGCCAGGGCCTCTATCTCCCTTGATGTGCTCTGTCTGAGGCCCTCTAATTGATTTTTCTTGCCTCTGGGCCTCCTTTGTTTCCTCCTCACTCATTCATATTCAAAACCGTGCCTGGAAGACTTGAACGGATATGCAAAGTGTTTCTTAAATGTAGACAATTGAAATATAATTGTTTCTTCCATGTGCTATTAATTATTTTACAGCTTTCTCCAAGTACTATTTGTATATAGAGTGACTTAAACAATGACTGTAAAATGTGAAGAGAATTTTCCCCCAGTTTTTCTGTCCCTGCTTCTCAATTCTTTTTCCCTTCTACAACTATTCCTCCCCTTCAAGTATATTTCCTTAAGGGAGAACCACATAAGACACCCTTTCTTTCTTTTCTTTCTTTCTTTCTTTCTTTCTTTCTTTCTTTCTTTCTTTCTTTCTTTCTTTCTTTCTTTCCTTTCTTCCTTCCTTCCTCTTTCTTTCTTTCCTTCTTTCTTTTTAAGTGAGATTGCAAAGAACCAGATTTTCAGTCTAATCCCCGCCACTAATCACCCATGTGACCCTGGTTAAACCACCTTAACACTTGGGCCTTGGTTTCATCTGTGGAATGGAAATAATATTCTGTAACTTATGAGAAGTATCAGCAACCTGACACATAGTTAGTGCTCAATGACAAGTACTTTTAAATATTTGGGAAGGGGGGAGTAACTTAAAAATGTACAGTCTGGTCAAGTTACTGGTAAGAGAGAAAGAGCTCAAGGCAGAAATCTATCAGTGAAAGTAGTTTGTATGTCTTAACCCCATACTCCTAATTTGTCCCTCCTGCCCCATTTATGGACTCTATTTTTAAGGATGTTTATATAGCACATAGCCTTAGAAGATCTCTTCTTCCAGAACCAAGGGCAGTTTTGTTTTCTACACAGTATAGTAAAGATAATGACTTCCTTTGAGGTCAAAGTTGAAAAGCCTTACTTGCAGCCCATTATACAATGAGAGGTTTCCCTAAATTGGGGAATTATAAGCCATGATGCATACCAGAATTTGTGTATCATCTACCTGTGATAGGGATGGAGTAGGCACAGGTAGCTGTAGAAATCCCAATAAAGGATCATAGACAGAGAGGGAAACATAGGGGATGTTGGGAGATCACTGTAAGTTAATAAATTGCTCAAAAAAGCCATCAGAATAAGACAGGTCTGCTTGACAAGTGGAGGTGCAAGAATTGCCTCAGGTCATTGGTTGGGGGATGGGATGAGGCCTGCATTCAGATTCAGACCAAGGTCAAGAGTTTGAGGAACACACTTCCAGCTGATTTGAATACAAACCTTATCAGATACTAAGAAGGAGCTACCACTGGAAGAAAAAAGAGGCAGTCCTTTCCAACCCCCCACTCCCCTTGTGTGATAAAACTGTAGCTGTGCCTGCCCGCTTGCATTTTCACAAGTGTCCTATCTCAATAAATCTATTTCTTGACTATCACTTTGTCTCTCACTGAATTCCTTTTGTGCAGAGGCATGAAGAACCTGAACCTCAGTGAGTCCAGATTCCAGACACCAGGTAAGTGATTCTAATTTAAAACCATGGGTTCAAGTCACAAACTGGCTTTAGTCTGGGTTCAAGTCCCAACACATGGGTACAAATCCCAATTTATGTTCTAGCTAGGTTCAGGCCATTAGTGCTGTCAGTTTCACCTGGGCTGCCCATGTTGCTTCAGGACTTGAGGACAAAGGGCAATGGACATGAACGTGAAGCTCATGCTGCTTGCTGTGCTGTGAGTAGTGATGTCCTTTTTCTCTGACCCAGAAGTCTTTTAGCTGTGCCCATGAAATCGGTTAACCAATGTGTTAGCTTGAAAGTAGGGAAAAAATTTTCAGACCCCTCACAGTTCATGATGTGATTGTTTCAGGTTGGGCATAATAGGCGGCCAAGAATGAGAACTCAATGAAATGGGGTTTAGGAAAACCTAAACTCCACAGAATCAACTATTTGATAACAGAAAAATTATTGCTTATCTCAATTAGACTAGTTCTCTTTTTTTTTTTTTTTTTTCTTTTTAAGTCTGCACACATGGCATATGGAGGTTCCCAGACTAGGGGTCCAATAAGAGCTACAGCTGCTGGCCTATGCCAGAGTCACAGCAACACAAGATCCAAGCTGCATCTGTGACCTACACCACAGTTCATGGCAATGCTGGATACTTAACCCACTGAGTGAGGCCAGGGATCGAACCCACAACCTCATGGTTCCTGGTCGGATTTGTTTCTGCTGCACCACAACGGGAATTCCAAGACTAGTTATTTTTTTAACCCAAAGCCAACCTGTGTGTAAACATTTGTACGTGTAGCCTGAACTTATTTGAGTTTCCCTCATCCCCCAAAAGGAGAAAGTGCATGTGAGGTATTAAAAACAAGAAATATTGTTCCACTATAAGCCATGCATATCTCAAATTCTTCCATGATATTCCATCTTACAGAATGCAAAATTGGAGCTCAGAGATGTTAAATACTTTGCAAAGTTCACACAGCTAGCAAGAGCTGGATTAAGAACTGAATCACACAGCTTGCAGAGTGATTTCTGTCTGATTCCAAGTAGGTTTTGCTATTCCAGATGAGGTAGAACAGAGGGCCATCCTCAAGGACATTAGTAAGCTTCTCTAGCCAAAAGTTTCTCTTCCTCTTTGGTCCTGCTGCCTGCAACTGCATCATTAGAAAAGAGATGAAGAGTCATACCATAGTGGTGGAAAGCACATTGAATGTGATGAAATGAACCTCTACCTTAGGGCTGAGGCTTACTGTGGCTTTAAATGCCATAGTACTCTGAATGTCAGTTTTGTCATCTATACAGCATACACAATAAAATCTATCCTTATCAAATAGGGCTCCAGAAATTGTGAAAGAAAAATCAAAATGAAATAATATATGCAAAAGCACATTTTCAACCAGATTTGCTTTTATTGTGGAAGTTCTTAAGGAACTCCAATTTTTAAATCTTGGATGTTTTAGGTCTTTGAGACTGTCCATTTAAAACTCAATAGAAGGGAGGTGTATTTTAAATGATAACCAATGAACTGCAGGACCCAAGATAAACCTCTAAGGGTTGGGATACTCTGTGGGCCTGCAGGTGGGCAGTGACAAAAGAGAAAAAGAGGTGGGAAGGTTCCTATTTCACTAATTAGCCTACATACAGCATTGACCCCAAAAAGTCATACATCCCAAGTGCAAGAGAAATATAGGACTGGGAATAAGTCAAATCCCCTGAGCTTTTCAGCTTCACTTCATTTATTAATTTATTTTCCAAATGCAAGCTGGAACACTAAATAATCTAAGAGCATCCATCTGGTAAATGATATGTAAATATCTTTATAAATATATAGTGTCATCTGTAATGTTGACAGGTCAGATAAAAGCAACAACTTCCACTTAAAACTCTAAATTCCAAATACTGGATGCAAATACAAAGATTTTATACACACACACACACACAAAATCTATTCCATTTTCAGCTCCACAGCTGGTTACAAATCACATGTATTATTCATAGACTCTCCAATTCCACCTTCACGTACAAACCAGACACAAATATTGGGAAAACTTCCAATACCAAGACTTGAATTTTGAAAGCCAATTAATTATCGGAATTGTCCAAAAGTACTCTGGAAAAGCACATAGGTGCATATCATGTCTGGATGTGTTCAGTAACAACAAACATCTTAACAAAATAAAAACTATAATGAAATAAATCTGGTCAAACATCTACCAGGCAAAAACCCAGGCTGCAGCTCCAGCCCTGGCCCACCTGTTGCTCTCCAACTACAGGCTCCATCAACAATTGTTTTTAGTTTCCTTAATAAATATTTGAGATGTGAAGCCGCCACAGGCAGTGGGAGGTCCCCTTAGGAAGACAGGGTGACTGCAGAGAGGTGGCCTTCATGAGTAACTGCCAAGGCAGCTCTCACAGGGTCCAAGCAGACCCTGAGCTGGTAGTCCTGTGACATGATGGATGGTGCACACTGACTTCCTGAAGGGAATGTGCCTGTGCAGAGAAGTCTTGATTTGCAGTTCCTTTGTTCTTGTGTTTTTGTGAGCTCTGACCTCCTACTCCCTCCTCCTTGTTTTCTTGCTTCCCCCTCCCTCAGGCTTTCCTTCACCACATAATTCTATAATGCCAAGAGAAAGTCAGAATAAAAAGAAAGAATAATCAGAGTCAAAAGACCAGAGGGCCCATGTCTGATCTGTCCTATGTGGCTGATGAGGCCATGGGCTCCAGAGTATCTGACGAGACATCAATGGAATCAATGTGGCTAAATTAAAATGTGCAGAACACCACGTGTTTTACATGCAGCTATTGGGAGATAGGAGACAGAGCCGGCAGGATCTGATAGCATGCAAAGCAGGTCAGCAAGGCTCCTGAAGCTGGCAGACAGGGAGGTCAGCAGAAGCTGAAGGCAGGCCAGGCAGGCCAGTGAGCAGAAAGAACAATCAAGGAAGGTAGACAATGATTAAAGCAGGTAGACAAGACCCCATTGCTTACTAGTTCAGGTTGAAGGGCTCTTTTATCTGATTTTAAAGAATGTGCTAATCTTATAAAATTTGGAAAACAAAGGACTCCTAAAACATGGGAGGACTCTTAGTTCTGCATATTTGGCAGATTTCAGTTGCCTAAAAATACAGAGCCCACGATAGCAGCTCAAGGCTTAAAATGGACAACAACTGAACTGCTGACAGGTAGATACTGACTGGTTAATGAGCTGGCATCTTAATTTCTATTGGGCTTCATATTCCCTTTGAAATCTTAGCCAATTACTTACACAGCCTTGAGACATAAACTGGGATTTCAAAAATTCACGTAAGTTTACTGAGTAAAAGCTTCATTACTGTATGTATTTAACAAGGCAGTATATTCCATTAACTGTTTCTTCCAATCTAGCTGAATGCATTCTTTTAATATTTCACTGTCTGACTATTCAACATTTTCTCTTCTTGAAGCCTAGCTCAAAGAAATTTCAATAACCTTGTTTTTGAATTAGCTACTTCCTGTCCAGTTAATAAACCAAATGTACTTAAGATCCCCCACTCCAAGTCCCAAGTATCCTTCCTGTTGGAGACTAATCTTTGCTTTTTCTACCTATGTTTCCACCCCCTGTCTCAAGCCCACAGGACTAGAGACATGAACTAGAGGGTTCATCCTCATGGCACTGTAATTATGATAATAGCTGATACTTACATGACAATTACTATGTGCCAGGATCGGCTGTAAGTGATTTATACACATTAACTCATTTAACCTTCACACAGCCCTATGAGGTTGGAGCTATTATTACATTCATTTTACTTGTCTAGAGTATCTCTAGCATGACCTCCTTGGGGAAGCGTAATCTAAGGAAAAAGGGAGAGATGAAACTCTTAGTTCAATGGCACTTACTCAGGACTGAAAGGAAGAAGAGATTCTGACCCCAGATGTATTTCTCACTCAGTTTCTCCTGGGGTCCAGCCCTTTATCTAAGCATTAAGGAGAAGGAACTACAGGTTAAAACGCTATGGGTCCTCTAGCAGTAAGGAGAATACTCAATGGCCTGGTGCCTGACTCTGGTCTAAGAAGCTTGGAGCACAAGAGATGGGCAGTGAACACCTTTGGAGAGAGAGTAAAAGAGAGTCACTGCTTTGTTGGGGCAAAGAATGCATATGAGTTTCTCATGGACCAGACCTGCTCTAAATGGGAGAGAGAGCTGGCCCAGAGCCATGTGAAATCCCACAAAAGAAATCAGGAAAGATATGGGTTTCCAGAGACAGAGTGTCTTTGAAGTAAATTGCCAACAAAGAAGGGCTGAGGGCAAGGCAACTGGATGGAGGAAGCCACTGGTGGTGTGGTCCCTAAGGAGGGGCCTCTGAGAAGGCACACATTTGAGCAAGAGACAGCCTTAAACACATAAAAGTCCACATATCACAAAGCTGTCTCAGGGCAGGGCCATTCCAGCAATGAATTCTCAGGCCCTCGATGTCTCTCCCTTTCCATTTTCCTACTTTCAAAGGGTCACAGACCTACTTTAGCAAGACAGGAGAGGAGAAGGGGTGGGCTAGATAAGAGAAGCTAGATAAGCTCCCTCCAACCACCTCCTTTACCAGTTACATCAGACTATCAGACTGTCATTGCAAAGATAACACAACTGCAGAACCTTTGCCTTAGGAAGAGAGGGAGGGAAGGATGTAAGGGGAATGGAAGGAGGGAGAGGGGGAGGAAGAAAAAGAACACCCTACACTTCATCAGAGCCTTCACTCTGCAAAGCACAATGAAATAAGCAAAACCTTCCCAGAAACATAACCACCAGATTTAAGGTTCTGATGAGCATGAAGGAACAAAATTCTTAGAGCATCGTGAGGGGTTTCTGTGCCTTAGGGTGTAACAGGCAGCACTGGCAATAGATACAACCAACCATGCAACATGGAGAGGAATGAGCTGAAAGCCAAGGCTTCAGAACTTTATCTATTGAGACATAATGGGCACAGGAGAGTGTGAGAAATGGACAAGGGGAAATTCCTGATCTGCTTTAGAGAAGCAAGAAATAAGAATCCACGCTATCTGGGTTTTAATCACCCTGACAGCCAGCAAACAACAGCAGTTTGATCTGAACAAGTACTCAGAATACTCCTTTATTACGGAGTAAAACAGTCTCTGGGCAGCCAGCTGGGAACCTGAGCTGATGAATTCACTGAGTGGGGTGTGACCACAGGTGTCTCAGATAACAGTGCCTGAAGAGGGCAAAAGAGTTGGGCACCACAAGTACAAGGGCCTGCACTTAAGTTTGAGTCATGGAAAATAAAGCAAGGAGCAGTAGCTGGAGGAAGGGGAGTCTGGGTCCCATCAGGGTTACATAGATTCTAACCTTGTAAACTCACTACCTAGCAGGGCTTTTTGACTACATTACAATGTAATGCTAAGAAATGGTAGCATTTTCTCAATTAGTAGTCTGATATCACATACTTTTCACTTAAAATCTTTGAATTCGAATTCTGTTTTTCTCTTCAATTAAGCATTCCTGTGTTCTTCCTAACCCACGATTAGAGAAGTGACCCCAATGTGAACACTTTATGAAACTCCACCATTGACAGACAATCCATAGATTTTAAAACAAGGCTTACATAATCACCAATTTCAAGGGATATACATTCAGTGGCTGTTCATTCCAATGTTTTAAACTTTCAATATTCCTGTTTTTTTTTTTAATTTTCCATAGAGAACTTTATTGCCAAGACTTCACTTCTTCCCATCACTGTTAGCTTGTTCAGATTTAGTCCCACAGAAACTGGTTGCTGCTAATTTGCCTTTTTTTCCCTACTTGAACTTTCTAAGAAGCAAGCTTAAAATAGGTCTTAGGGTTTTGTGGGGTTTTGCTGTTTTGTTTTGTTTTGTTTTGTTTTTGTAGGATTTAGCAACATTAAGCAGATTATTTAGATTCCCAATCCTCTGGTAACACTTGCTTTTTTGATCCCTTCCATCAGTCATATTCAAAGAGAAATACTTCCTCTCTTATAACCCAAGTAATTTTTTAAGTTCCTGGAGACATGGCAATTGATATCCGTTGTCCTAATGAATTCTTGGCAGATCCTATTTTCACTTTCATTGTTGCTTGTGTTTTTCAGTTCCTCAATCTAAATAACTTGTTTCACATTGTTGTTGTGTTTTGTATTTCCCTCAAATTTGAGAGCAAGGTGACAAAGACAGTGGCCTCTATTCAAGGATAACATCCACCTAAGTTATCACCTTTTCTTGTAGACGCTATGGTACTAACCTCTCATCAACTTATTCAATTACCAACTCAACAATAGATGTTGAAATAGACTTTAAAAAGTAGCTATATATATATTTATATATAATATTTATATATATAAATAATTTGTATAATTTTAATAATATATATTATATATAGAATTTTCATATAATTATATATATATAATTTTTTAAATTTGGCTTTTCAATAGTTTTACTTTATTAGCCCAGTGTAGTACATTTTTATTGGTACCTTTTCATTTAAGTTCCTTTCAAAATAATATCTGTTTTACTACTTAAAATACTGATGACATGGAGTTATGTGGTACAGCATATTAAGGATCTGAGGTCGCTACAGTGGTTTGGGGTTGCTGCTGTGGGATGTGTTTGATTCCTGGCCTGAGAACTTCCACATGCTGTGAGTGTGGCTTAAATAAATTAATTAAATAAATAAAATAATACTGGTAATGCAAAAAAGGTGCAACAGAAAAAATCTTACTCATTGCTTCCCCTTCCTTCTAAACGCCCAACACAGATGCTTCCTCCCAAGACCAGATCTCTGCTTGAGACATTTCCACTTCCATCCAGACATCCCTTTACCCTTCATCAACCCAGCCCTTCCTCCTTGCTATGTTGGTTGTGTTCAGTTTTCTTACTTTTTTATATTTTTTGATGCTTATGTCTCTCACCATTTTCTTATTGAAAACATAAGCATACATGATTACTACAAAAATATTAGAAAATACAGGCAGACAAATTAACACAAAGAATAGCTATGATGCCCACACTCCGAGAGCCACCTGCCAATAATACACTGCTGTGTATCTCTTTTAGATCCTTCAATATTTACATGAATTATTTTTAAAAAATAGGATTATGCAAACATACCCATAAAACACATGGGTATGTTTTATGACCTACTCTATTTAAAAATCCATCTGTTGTTAGACAATTATATTACACCAACTTTTCTAAATTATAAATAGCATTTAATAAGAAAAAAACAAAAACAAAAACAAAAACAAAACACTGCACAAATTATGAGCAGAAAAAAAATGCTTAAAAATACTTTAAAATTTATCAAACTGCCCCCAAGGAGCACCACAATTAACAATACTATAAAATCCTAGCCAAAGAATTTCTTTTTCACCAAGCTGCATTTCAACCAAATTGCTTCCAGCCCAGATCACTTGGCTATGTCCCAGTGGGTCCTCACCTTCTCCAGGAGCCCTTCCTTAGAATTCCCAGTTGATATTGCCTCCCCTTCCATAGACCATGTGTCTTGAGTTTGGGATGTGGGTCTCTTCACATTCTAACTTGCTCTGTTGATTCTTTTTGTTTTTTCCTTTTCCCAGCTTAATTCCCCTATGTTAGGGTGCTTTGCAACTGGGAAGTGCTCAATAAATGAAAATAACTAAGGCTCATGTCCCAGTATTACTCATTATTCTTGGGATTTTCTTTCTTTTTTTTTTTTTAAGCTTCTGTCCTGACCCAGTTTCAATTCCCCTATATTGGGCATAGGTAATTGCATTAGTCAGGAGTCTTTCAGATAAAGGTGACAGAAAACCAATTCAAATTAGCTTAAGCAAAAAAGGAGTAATTTATTACATCATGTAACTGGGAAGATCAGGAAGACACTTTGGGCATAGATAAATCCAAGGGGTCAAACGATTATCTTGCTTTCTCTTTCTCTACATTTCTTTCTCATATTTTCTCTCTCTCTCTCCCTCTCTCCTTCCTTCTCTTCTTCCCTTTCATACATTTGTCCTTTATTTCCCCTCCTCCAGTCAGATTAACTTCATGTCAAGAGATTGGGGGCTGGTGTTGGGCATAGAAGGTTGGAACTGCAGATCCACAGAGAGCTCTGGCTTCCATCAACCCAGCTGACCCCAAAGAAAAGGTCTCTTAGCTGTCTCTCCTAGTGACTGCACATAAAATCCCATATGTATGTGACATGTCTGAGTACCATTAGGGCTGGTGTCAGTCACATAGCCATCTTTATCACTGGGCATGCTGTGCACCATAATGGAAATATCCCCTAAATCTGCACAGAATAGGTACAAAGAAGTAAAGAACTTTATGTATGATTATTTGGAAGAGAAAAACATGACTAAAATTTGAGATGGTATCAAGTAGCCCCATTTCATACATTCTCCAGCCATTTTCATTATTTATTAAATTCAGAGACTGTAATCATCTTTGATTTCTAGCCAGGCTAGAATCTGAGAGTTTTAACTCAACACTTGCCATTTTAGAAAACCTCATAAAAAGAAAACAGTGCTTTAAAAATATTTTCTAACGATGAACATTCTACCCTGCATTCCATGTAGCACAGTGAAAAGCTCAATTCACATGTAAAAGAAGTTGAAGATCCATAGCTTAAGCAATATGAGCAAAATTATTTACCCTGGTATTTACTTTATTCTCAAGATTCAAGTTGCCTGTGATTTGAAAAAAATTAAATCCAGCTGATACAGTGAAGATAAGTTCTACATAAAGATCTATGAAATTACTTTAATATTATGATAAATTTCTTTCTTTCTTTCTTTCTTTCTTTCTTTCTTTCTTTCTTTCTTTCTCTCTCTATCTCTCTCTCTCTCTCTCCCTCCTTCTCTTTCTTTCTTTCTTCCTTTCTTTATTTCTTTCCTTCCTTCCTTCCTTCCTTCCTTCCTTCCTTCCTTCCTTCCTTCCTTTCTTTCTTTCTTTTTCTTTCTTTCTTTCATTTTTTTGCTATTTCTTGGGCCACTCCCGCGGCATATGGAGGTTCCCAGGCTAGGGGTCGAATCGGAGCTGTAGCCACCGGCCTATGCCAGAGCCACAGCAACGTGGGATCCGAGTCGTGTCTGCAACCTACACCGCAGCTCACGGCAATGCCGGATCGTTTAACCCACTGAGCAAGCAGGGACCGAAGCCTCAACCTCATGGTTCCTAGTTGGATTCGTTAACCGCGCCAGGAATCAGATCCAAGCTGCAGTTGTGACTTATGCTACAGCTGTGCCAACAGGTGATCCTTCAACCCACTGGTCTGGCCAAAGGGTCAAACCTGCATCCTGGCACTGAAGAGACGTAGCTGTTCCCGTTGCAGTAGGAACCCCCTAACATTCATTTTTAATCTCAACTAAGAAGAAATATGTAGAGTGGGACATCTGTGAGTTAACTGCAGGAAAATAATGAGAATGGGGAGGGTGAGAGAGTTGTCTTTTTTATTAAAAACTCCCTCACAAAGCGTAATATAAACATTCTTTTGAAGTCCAAAGGAAAATTAGGATACAGGCACAAGGGTAATATATATGTAAACACATTTACAACTTGTTTCCTTTTCATTAAAGCAAGCAGGAATGGGTTGCAAAATAAGGTCATTAAAAAAGTTGAATGGAGAATAAATTGCATTTGCTTTACTGTACACCTGCGACTAACACAACACTGTAAATCAACTATATTTCAATAAAAATTTTAAAAATATAAACACAGCCCAACAAATTGTTTAGTTAGATTCACTTAGTGACCACGATAGGTCACCACACAATTTTAAAAAACTGCATTTCCTTACTAAACTTGATTCTATAATATGTGCCAAGAAACTGGAATGGCAGCAACCTTGAACAGAGTTGATATTTGGTTGACATGCTGAAGGCTGGCTTCCCTGGTTGAACATTTTTAAGTGTATGGAGGCTGAAGTAACATTTTAAATGGTTAAGGGGGGGGCTTCTTGATCATTGAAGGCAGTTTCAGACTGTCCCATATTATGCCAACCTGAAAGAACCTCTGTTTCCACTTCTTCAACAACTTGTACAACCTTGAGGAGAGTTTGGAAATTTGCTCAAAAAATTCTTGAAATTAGGGAAAGTAGCTGCAGCAACAAGTTCCTGACACCAGATTTGGAAAATCTATCAATTCTCATTCTGCAAACTTCAGTGACATACATCCTATGACAAGACCATCATGTGTTTTGTCAATCCAAGGCATTCTCAGTTCACTGTCTTCCAGTAAAATGTCAAAGTCTGGAAGGCAAAAAAATCAAACAAATCAAACCAAATAATGAGAAAAACAGTAACTACAAAAGTAATACATATAATGAATATGGCCAAGTTTGATGTCAACACTACAAAAAATTACTACTTACCTTTAATTCCTAGTGATGAGTCATAAAGCATCTATTGACGCACAAACCACAAACTTAACCAACACAAGGAGTTATGCAAATGATATAATATAATTGATCACATGATGTACACCACTATACATTTTATCACGCTAGAAGTTCTGTGAGGGCCACTGCTGCGCATATCTTTTTTACTTGAACTTGTAGTGCTAGCACATTCCTAGCACAGAGTATGCAAGGACCAAAAAAAAATTCAAATGAATAAATGAATGGATTGGAAAAACATAGAACTAGAGTGGACCACAGAATAACAAAGTGTCCTTTTTCAGACATGGATTATAATAACTTTTCCAAAAAGAAAATCTTCAAGATTTTCTAAATTTTAAATGAGATTGCACAAAAATCTTGGTACAAACTTAGACATGCCCACCAGAAAATATTTCCAATGTGCAAATGGTGACACCAATTTTCTTTAGCTAAAGATGCTATTAATTGCTCTTTGTTTAGGCCACATTAGGTGTTACCATTAAGTAGATTTTGAGAGAACAGACCTCCATCTTTAGTAGCTTAAGGGGCCATCATTCTCACTGACTTCCATATGCAGACAGTCCATCCAATGCCCACCAGCCCTCTCAATTGAATAATTTTTACCTTTTTTCCCCCTTCAACTCTTTCTTAGCTATTCACCACTCCATCCTACATAGGCAGTATCAACATCAAAATTCCATTGTCCCTAAAATACTGATCTCAAATAGACCTCTCCATGACTGTTACCACCTGCCCTTCTAGCTCATTTTAAATCTCTTGGAGACCTCTAATACACTTGACTCCACAACTTTCACAATCTACCTATTCTCCTATCTTCACAGTCCTCTTCGAGGAGTTCAGATGACATGCCTCATCAATTCAAGGAGTTCCTTTAAAAATCCTGAATTCTCTAATTCTCTACCCTCGTGGCATTTATGAGACCAAAGCTCTGGAAAACCTCCAACAATCTGACTTTTCCATACTTACAGCTGAAATTTGTCAGAAGAAAAAGAGATATTATACAATCATCTTTACCTTATTCATGATCACGATCTTGAGGTGGATGATCAATACTGACAATTATTTACAGGAGTAATTGGCCTAGCCAGAGCAATCGGGCAAGACAAAGAAATTAAAGGCATCCAAATCAGAAAGGAAGAAGTATCATTACCTCTATTTGAAATGACATGACTGCCTACAGCCATATCACCCTGAATGTGCCTGATCTCATCTAAAATGACCTGACCTAATATAGAGAAAATCCTAAAGAGTCCATAAAATCAAAAACTAAAAACTGTTAGAACTAAGAAATTTTGAAAGTTGCAAGATACAAAATCAACACACAGAAATCAGTTGTCTTTCTATACACTATCAACAAAATATCTGGAAAATAAAACAATCTCATTCATATTAGCATAAAAAATTCATAGGAATAAATTTAAACACATAGGTGAAATTTCTCTAACCTGAATACTACAAGACATTGATGAAAGAAATTGAAGACACAGATAAATGGAAAGATATAACTTGTTCTTGGATAAAAGAGTTAATATCGTTAAAATACTCATGCTACCCAAAGTTATCTACAGATTCAATGTAATCCCTATCAAAATTCTGATGGCATTTTTACAGGAAAAAAAAAAAAGATGAAATTTCTAGGCACTATAAAAGACCTCAAATAGCTAAAGTAATCTTGAGAAAGAACAAAGCTGGAGGCATAATATTTCCAGATTTCAAAATGTATTACAAACTATAATAATGAAAACAGTGTGGTACTAGCATAAAACCAGATACTTATAAAATGGAATGAAATTGAGAGCCCAGAAATAAACCCATACATACATAGTCAACTAGTATTTGATAAGGGAGACAAGAATACTCAATGGATAAAAGTCTCTTCAATAAACAGTGTTGGGAAAACTGGGTATTCACATGCAAAAGAATGAAACTGATTTCTTATATTACACTACTCACAAAAATTAACTTCAAATGGGTTAAAGACTTAAACTTAAGGCCTGAAATTATAAAATTCTTAAAGGAAAACATAGAGGAAAATTTCCTTGAAATTTTTCTTGGCAATGATGTGTTGGATATAAGCAAAAGTGCCAGCAACAAAGGCAAAAGTAAATAAGTGAAGCTACATCAAACTAAAAAGCTTCTACACAGCAAAAGAAAAGCTTGAGAAAATTAAATGGCAACATATGGAATAGCAGGAAATATTTATAAATCACATGTCCAATAAGGAATTCATATCCAAAATGTATTTTTAAAAACTCATATAATTCAATAGCAAAAAAAAAAACCCACAAATAATCTGATTTTTAAAGTGAGCAAAGAATCTAAGACCTTTTTCTACATAAGATATTGAAATGGCCAATAGGTACATGAAATGAAGATGCTCAACATCACTAATCATGAGGGGAATGCAAATCAAAATGACAATGAGATAACATCTCACACCTGTTTGTTAGAATGGCTATTATCAAAAAGACAAGAGGTAAGTGTTGGTGAGGATGTGGAGAATAGGGAAACTTATACCTGTTGGTAGGACTATAAATTGGTATAACTACTATGGAAAACATTATGGAGTGTCCTTTAAAAATTAAAAATAGAACTACCATATGATCTATCAATTCCACTTCTGGATTTATGCACATGTCCAAAGCAAATGAAACAATTGTCATGTAGAAATATCTGCACCTCCATTTTTTGCTGCAGATTTATTATAGCCAGGAAATGGAAACAAAATGTGTCCACGGATGGATGGATGGATGAAGAAATATAATATGTCTCTCTCTCTCTCTCACACACACACACACACACACACACACACCATGGAGTATTATTCAGCCCTAAAAAGCAGGGAATCTTGCCTTTGCAACAAAATGGATGGACCTTGAGGGCATTATGCTAAGTGAAATAAGTCACAGAAAGAAAAATACTGTATGATCTCAACTTATATGTGAACTCTACAAAAAATGAACTTATGGAAATAGTAAATTGGTGGTTGCCAGAGGCAGGGGAGTTGGTGAAAGTGTTCAAGGGATGCAAACTTCCAGTTTTAAGATTAATAAATTCTGAGAACGAACATGAAATCTATAGTGAAAATGCTGTATTGTGTTTTTGAAACACATTTTTTTTTTTGCTAAGGGAGTAGATGTTAAAAGTTCTCAATACACACACACACAATTGTAATTACATGAGGGGAAGGATGTGTTAACTAACCTTATTGTGGTAATCATTTCACTTTATAATTTCTCTCTTCAAACCTCCTATACCTTTCCTCCACCATTCCTGTTGATTACCGCTCTGTTTTTGACACCCTCTTCTAATTGGCTTGTGTCATCACACACTAATACATTTCTCCTATTCCTTTGGCCATTCCATTGCAGTCTCCTTTGTCTGCTCCTCCTGCCCTGTCCAACCCCCAAACATAGAATTTTCTCACATGTCAATTTTGTGTACCAATCCTTTGTAATCTTTTTTTTTAACCATTATCTCCCTAGGTGATCTCACCAATTCTTTAATAACAATTTCATTGAAATGTAACTCACATACCATAATATTCTCAGAGTTGTACAACCATAACCACTACCTAATTTTGGCATATTTTCGTCATCTTCCAAAGAAATCCATACCCACTAAGCACTTGCTTCCCTTTCCCTCCTCCCCCCCATCTTAGCAACCACTAACCCATTTTCTATCTCTATAGACTTGGATATTTCATGTAAATGGAACCATACCATATGTGGTCTTTGTGCTTGATTTCTTTTATTTAGCATGTTCTCAAAGTTCATCCAATGTAATGTGTTGTAACTTCATTCCTCTTTACTGATGAATATTTTCCAATGTATCATATATCACAGTAGATTACTCAGTTATAGCTTTGTGGGTATTTGAGTTGTTTCTGCTTTTTGGCTACCATAAATAATTCTATGAATATCTTTGTACAAGTTTTTGTGTAGATATGTGTTCATTTCTCTTGGCTATATCTAGGAGTAGAATTGCTAGGTCATATGATAATTCTTTAACATTTTGAGAAATTGATGAACTGTTTTCCAAAGCAGGCTGAAAGATTTTACAATCACCAGCAAGGTGTAAGTGTTCCAACCTTCCTATATCCTCATCGACAATTGTTATCTCTGTCTTTTTTATTACAGTTATCCTGGTGGGTATGAAGTGGCAATCCCCCAATGATAGGAGGCAATTATTAGGTAATCTCCTAATAATAACTGAAAATGCCCATTTTTGTTTGAGTTGTATTTTTATTGTTAAATAGAAAGTGATCTTTATATACTTTAGATATAAGACCATCATCAAATACATGATTTGCAAATATTTTCACCTGTTCAGTGAGTTATCTTTTCACTTTATCATGGTGTACTTTCAAGCACGAAAGATTTTTCTTTTAATTTTGATAAAGTCCAATTTATCTATTTTCTTCTTTTGTCGTGTGTAAGTTTGGTATCATATCTAAAAAGTCACTACTTAACCCAAGCTCACACGGTTTAGCTTTTACATTGAGGTCTGTGATACATTTTGAATTAATTTTTGTGTATAGTGTGAGTTACAGTTATAACTTCATCATTTTTCATATGGCTATCCAGTTGTCACAGCATCATCTATTGAAAAGACTATCATTTCCCCACATCCCCACCCCATTGAATTTTTCTTGACACTCTTTTCAAAAATCAATTGACTATGATTATTTATTCTAGAATTCTCAATTATATTCCATTGATATCTATGTCGATACTTATGCCAATACCACATTATCTTGATTACTGTAGCTTTGGAGTAAGTTTTGAAATTAGGAAGTTTGCATCCTCTAAATTTGTTCTTCTTTTTCAAGAATGTCTTGGGTGTTTTTGGTCACTTGCAGTTCATCAATTTTAATCCTTTAAATACCATCTTGTAAACAGATAATTCCCAAATTCTATTTCCCAAATCCTTTTCTGAAACTGTGTCTCCTATTGAAGCTATGTCAAAATGTCCAAATTATACAGAAAATTCATCCCTACAACACCCACCATCCCATTTCTTGTTCTGTTAGTTTCATTTAATTACTACATATGTCCCCATAATTCACCCCATTGCTCATACAGGAAACTGACAGTCAGTGTTCACTCCTTACTCTTCTTTACTCTCATAGTTAATCCATCAGCAAGTCGCATCTGTCCTTCCTCCAAACCCTACTGCAAATCTATTCACTTGTCCCCATATCCACTTTTAAAACCTTAATTCAGGAGTTCCCACTGTGGTGAAATGGGTGAAGAATCCAGCTGCTGTGGCTCCGGTTGCTGTGGAGGCGCAGGTTCCATCTGAGGCCTGGAGCAGTGGATTAAAGGATCTAGTACTTCTGCAGCTGTGACATAGGTTGTACCTGCAGCTCAGATTCACTCCCTGGCTCAGGAACTTCCATATGCCAAGGGTGCAGCCATAAAAACAAAACAAAACAAAACAAAACAAAACACTCCTTAATCCAGTCATCCTAATTGTCGCCTAGATTACTAATTGGTGTCTCTGATTTTTTTCCCCAAAGATCTATTTTCTACACAAACAAACTGATTATTTAATACCTGAAAGCAGATTATTTTCGGCCCCTTCTTTAAAGTTTTCACTGATGTACATTACACTTAAATGAAATTTCAAACCTTTCCCATGGCATATAAGCCCCTGCATGATTTGAGTCCATGTACTTTCTCCTGTCTTATCTTTTGATGTCGCCCCTTGCTCACAGGTTCTGGGACATACCAGCTTTCTTTTTGGTTCCCTCATCCTGGTTTGAGGTCCTTGCACATGCTGTCTCCTCTGATTAAAATTCTCCTCCTCACTGCAACTTCCTACTATTCCAGGGGTAGTTCCTTTGACCTATCTGCTCTTATTAGCTTCAGTATCTTCTCCTCAGACTACTTGTCTTTGATGACTATATATCTAAATTACATCTTTCTCATGTCCTCTTTCACTGCACACAGTTGTTTCTTCCAACACATTTATTACATTTTATAAGTATTCATTGTTTATATGCTTGGTAATTGTGTCTCACTAAATTGTAAGATCCATGCAGGTAGGAACCTTGTCTGTTCTTTCTACTACTGCAAACTTTTCAAGAGTAGATGGAACAATTTGCATGAGGATCTCAAAGGACTCTGAGTTAAAAAAAAAAAAAAAAAGAAGAAGAAGAAGAAGAAAAAAAAGCCCCTTATAGCAACCTCTTCTCTGAGACACAGAGATAAAGGAGTATTGTGGAACTGGAGTAGGTACAAGGACATGGAGGATAGCAAGGACCTCAAAGTAAAATATCCTTGAGGGAATCAGAAGTCTAGGCTGATGGCCTAGGATCAGTACAAGGTGATGGCCGAAACAGTAAGGTATTTCAGGTACAGCTGTTGGTCTTAGGAGAAAACGACTAAACCCAAAAGCATAATGAAATTAAAAGATCTGCAGATGAAACAAATGACAATGAGATATCACCTCATACCTGTTAGGATGGCTTTTATCAGAAAGACAAGAGATAGCAATTGCTGGTAGGGATATGGAGAAAAGGAAATGCTATTGGTGGGAATGTAAGTATGGTGGTTTCTCAAAAATCAAAAATTGAAGTACCATATGGTCCAGCAATCCCAATTCTGGGTATATACTTAACTAAATGAGTTAAAATCCAGTATCTCCAAGGGTTATCTGTACACCCATGTTCACTGCAGATTATATATAATAGCCAGGATATGGAAGCAACCTAAGTGTCTGTCAGTGGCTGAATGGATAAAGAAGATGTGAGATATATATGAAATATAAGGATGTTGATAGGTAGATAGATAGGTTGAAAGCTTACTATTTGTGACAACATATATGGACCCTAAAAGCTTTATGTTAAGTGAGATAAGTCAGACAGGGAAAAAGAAATGCTATATGTTATCACTTATATGTGGGATCTAAAAACTCTGACCTTGTAAAAACAGTGGGTGGAACAATAGTTATAAGAGGCTAGGGGATGGAGGAATTGGGGAGATGTTTAAGGGTACAAATTTTTAACTAGTAGATAGGTTCCGGAGAACTAATACATAAAATAGGGATTATAGTCAACAATATTTTATTATAAATTTCAAAGTTAGTAGGAGATTAATTGTAACTATTTTTAGCACAAAAAATAAATGATAAACATGTAACACAAAAGAGTTATTTAGCTAATTATATATATAGTGGCTAATGCTACTATAGTAATCATATTACAATATATAAATTTACCAAACCAACACACTGTATACCTTATATTCATACAATGTTATATTCAATTATATCTGAAGTAAAAATACAGTTGCAGGAAGAAGTCTCACAATGGACACTGCTGTGCACTAGATGGGCTTTAACCTTCATGCTATCATTTGGACACCCCCACCCCCACCCCCGCACTCAGTTTCCTGACATTTCAAGACATGCAGAGTTTCTTGGCTGTTTCTAGAACAGCATTGTCTCTTTTCTGTGTTCAAAGTAAGTTCTGGTTCAAATAGTATAAGTGTGGCTTCTTAAAGCTGTCAGTGTCGCCACTTTAAATCATAGGTGTAACAGAATCATCTCTTCTCTCTTTGAGTCTCACTGAACCCCATGCAATGAGGATCTACCAGAAAGCTGTGCTCCTGGGGCAATTTAAATAAAGATAGATTAGCAAGGAATGGCAGTAGACACACATATCACAGACATCTCCTCTGCCCCCTGCACAAGCTCCACTGCCCCATTTTTAACAAAACACTAACTCAAAGATAAAATTACTAAGGGCTTTAACACAGCAACAGCAGACCATTAAACTAAGCTCAGGGCCTTGTGAATGTGGAGTGTGTGCAAATGCACAGTAGTGCTACACCTATGAAGCTGGCCCTGATCATCAGCATGTAACTGGCACTTATCAGGACTGGATGAGATCCCCCTGAGAGTCCAGATAAAAAGAACAATTGGTCCTGGCCGTAAGCACTGTGTTGATTCAACATTTAGAGGTTGATCAGAGGAGAAATAGCCCACAAAGACTGAGAAAGCAGGCAGGAAAGTAGGAGGACATGATTTGAAGAACTATCAGGTCATGATGCTCTAATTGCATTTTCTGGGACTCTTGTTCAGTGACAGACTAAATAGAATTACACTGAGGGTGTCAGGGGTTCATTACAAAGACCTGGTATAACTAACAGTACTGTGGGTGGGTGGGCAGAAGTGAGTCATTCAGTTGTAGTGGCCTTGGATATTAATGCTCTCATAGGGAAGTTCAATTAAAAAAAAAAGAGAGAGAGAAACGTGTGTGGTTCCCCCCCCCCCCCTTTTTTTTTTTTGTCTTTTTTTAGGGCTGCACCTGAGGCATATGGAAGTTCCTAGGCTAGGGGTCAAATTGGAGCTGCACCTGCCAGCCTACACCACAGCCAGAGCAATGCAAGATCCAAGCCACGGCATCTGCTATTTATACAACTTGCGGCAACACCAGATCATTTAACCCACTGAGCAAGGCACAGGGATCAAACAATGATATCCCCATGGATACCAGTCAGATTCCTAACCTGCCGAGCCTCAACAGGAACTTCAGAAATTTTTTTAAAAATTTAATTAATTAATTAATTATTTTAGGGCCGCACCCATGGAATATGGAAGTTCCCAGGCTAGGGATCAAATTGGAGCTGTAGCTGCCAGTCTAGCCACAGCCACAGCAATGTGGGACCCGGGCCAAGAGAAATTTTTTTTATTAATGTATAATTAATTTACAGTGTTGTGTTGTAAATTAATTATATACACACGATTGATGTATATACACACACACACAGATATATAATTTTCTGATTTGTTTTAGGTTCTAAGATATTGAATATTCTTATACAGTAAAGCTTTGTTGCTTATCTATTTTATGTATAGTGATGTATCTGTTACTCTCATATTCCTAATTTAGCCCTCCTCCCACATTTCCTCTTTGGTAACCAAGTTTGTTTCCTATGTCTCTAAGTCAGTTTCTGTTTTGCAAATAGATTAATTTGTATTATTTTTTAGATTCCACATATAAGTGATATCATTAACTTACTTTGGTTAGTATGGATAATCTTGAGTCCAACCATGTTGTTGCAAATGGCATTACTTTACCCTTTTTTATGGTTGAATAAATACCACATCTTCTTTATCCATTCATCTGTTGATGGACACAAGTTGCTTGTGTCCCTGTTTTGGCTACTGTGAATAGTGTTGCTATGAATACTGAGGTGCATGTTATCTTTTTAATTTTCATCTTTTCCAGATATATGCCCAGGAGTGAGATTGCTGCATCACATGGTGGATCTATTTTTAGCTTTTTTAAGGACACTCTATCCTGTTCTCCATAGTGTCTGCATCAATTCCTATTCCCATCAGCAGTGTAAGAGGGTTCTCCCTTTTCAATACTCTCTCCAGCATTTGTAGACTTTTTGATGATGGTCATTCTGACAGGTGTGAGGTGACACCTCATTGTGGTTTTGATATGAATTGAGAATAAGTTCAAAACAGACTTTCGATTCACAGAGACATTCTTAGGAAAGTATAGGCTAGGTGCCTACACGTATGCCCAGAAGTTTTGAGGGCTAAGTCTGCTAGTTCTGTGATAGGACATATATGTGTCTTTTTTCCCTAAGGAAAGACAAACAGAACATGGCAGCAGATGGCAGCTGCTTTCAGCAGAATCCCCATCAAGCGGACTATTCTTAGCATATATTTTGGGATCAATACCAATTTCTCAACTGACCCCAAAAGAAGAGTTACATTAGTCCTAGAATACCATCTTGGCTTTTTTTTTCCATAACTGGATTTGGTATCCTGCACCAAGTCGGGCAATCGTGAAGAAACAGGGTGTTTGCAGCCCCACACCTGGAAGGGGCTCTCTTGTTCTTCTGCAGTGGCTTGGCCTGGTCAATCTTTACCATCAGCCAAAGCCTGGGAATGTGCACTGTGTCATTTTCCCAGGACTTGGGAGAGCAGTGCCGGAAGAAGGGAGGTGTCAGCCAGGGGCTGGGAGGCCCATCACAGGGTGGTGACCATGGCACGGGTGAAGGTGGAGATGCTGGTGATGTCCAGGTGGGCAATGGTGGAAGAGGTGGCTTGTTCAGAAATTGCCAAGAAAGTGCCTCTTCAGGCTGCCACGAGCCACATGTGCTTGGCTCCCAAGAGATGGAAAGCCAGTCTTTCCCGGCCTCAGACGGTGAGTTGCTTCGGCTCTCTTATCTTAAAAATAGCATTACTGGCATATACCTTCTATGTCATAAAATGATCCTATGATTTTTAGTAAATGTAGTTATGTGACTATCACCAAAGTCCAATTTGGAACATTTCCATCATTGTGTAATTTTCCCTCAGTGATTCTTTCCAGTCAATTCCCACTTTCATCCCCAACCCCTAGCAACCTTTGATCTGCTTTCTGCTTCTGAAGATTCACTTTCTCTGATAAACTGAAACTTACAATATATGGCTTCTTTCACCTAGCATATTTTTGAGGTTCATGCACATTGTTACAGTGAAAGTAATTCTTTTTCAATGCTGAAACGTAAGTATCCCATTGTATGAAGATATCACATTTTGTTTAGCCATTCATCAGTTGATGGACATTTTTGAATTGTTCCACTTTGGGATTATTATGAATCATGCTGGGAACATTCTTATAGAGGTCTTTATGTGGATGTTGAACACAGATCTCTTTTTAGTAGATTTAAAAGAAAATGTTTGATCAAGAAACCAGCCTATTGAAAACTAAAATTAAAATTGGTGAAGAAAAAATATTAACAAAAAGAAATTGGTGAAGGAAGTTCTAATTAATGTTTTTATTAACTGCGAATAAACCATTTGTGCTAACAAAACAGAGATAAAGGGCATAATAAGATTTGTCCTGATAATCTCAAGGCAGGTAACAGAGATAATGATCTAAAGCTGAGAAGAACTGAAGAAATAGCTGAATTCTAGTTAAATTCTGTGGTTCATTCTGATGTGGGTTATTCTACCTATTTTGAGCTAATTTACACCCACATTCCCTCTATTTACACTCCAGTTTCAGAATGGCAAAATTGGGATGCTAGATTAACTTTTATTTTAGAAAAGTCAGACACTTTGTCTGGGGAGCTATCTGGTAAAATTAAACTAGAAAAGAACCAGAACTCCTAGTAGAAATGGCTGGCTCCTGAGCTGGGACAGATACCATAAATGAGCCTGGATCATCTTGTTGGGCCAAAAAGTAAAGGACTCAAAGACTATTCCAGCATGTCAGGGACACAGGAACCAAGATAAGTCGGTTGTGGGCAATTTTACCATAAAAATAAGTGATAATAGGAATGTATTATACTATAAAATAAAATAGAGTCCATGCTAATTTAAGTAAATGAATAATTAATGGAGAAAGGAAAGCTCTACCTAACAGTAGATCACTAATAAGTACAGAAAGAAGAATGGAATTTTTTTTTTTTTAAATCACCATTTGGCTTTCACCATAATAATACTAGATTGAGGTAATCTATACTAAAACTGGCAGGTAAAGATATGGTAAAGAAAAAGACATTTGCATAGTTTCAAAATATTTCCTCATAAAACACCTATAAACTGCTCATTACTTTATTAAATATAAGTTAACTTCAGAATGAAGAAAGCTGTAAAACACACCTTAACCAAGTAATAAAAGTTACCACCATGGGGAACAGGACAAACTGACATCATGTGCTTTCTGATGGGAGGCCCTGAGAAGTACACAGCATTATTTCTGAAGTATTCCTACCAAAAATGAACAAATCTTGAAGGAAAACTGGGCAAACTTAAACTGCGGGGTTTTCTACAAAGTAACTGTCTTATACTTAGAGGCTACTAATTCTATTTAAAACAAAACAAAACATAACAAAAACCCAAAAACTAGTCCACACTTTATTTAGATTTCTTTAGTTTTTTAGCTAATGTCCTTTTCCTGTGCCAGGATCCCATGCAGGTGGTATGCATTCTTTATGCTAAGCATTACCATATCAAATTATTCATTTGGGAGAACCAGTATATATTCTGTATTTAATTATAAAAATTCATGTTGTTTTTGAAATTTAAATGCCCCTCAAAAATCCTCTTAAAAGCCTCAATTTGGTTTTTTTTTTTTTTTTAAACTTCAGTGTTAAATCTATGTGCAGAAATATAAAGTACATTGTGACTGTGGATTAACAGTTGCATGGTTAAGATTTATTGTGCCTGTATGTTATAATAACTTCTTATTTAAAGGCAAGTACAAATATGTGGCATGATGACACAACTCAGTTTCTTAGAAATTTGTTTAATTTACTGACTACTGCCTGTACCTTTGGTAATCCTGTGCAAAAAAAACAAGAAAAGGAATAGGCTTTGTTTGGGGGATTCAAGTCTAATGGACTACATAAACATGCACACACTGGAGGTTATCATCACTATCTCAATGAGAAATGAAGGCCAGGAGACTTTGAAGGTCAAGACTGTGATCACTGGAATCTGAGTAACTCAACTTCGAATCCCAACTCTGCTCTCATTTTGTAGCCTTGCTTTGGGCAAATGTTTCAACTACCTTAAAAGTCTGGAAAATGGGGAGGCAATTTGATACCATTAGATTGTTATACAGAAAAGTAAGATAAGGCATATGAAGCAATTAGCACAATCCTGACTTGTAACAGTAAGCCCTTATAAATAATGTTGACTGTTATAATATTTACCCATTTGAAATACAAATGATCTGGGGAATGTCTTAACCTAGTATATGGAGAATAGCAAAAATCAGGTTGTGAACCACACTTCTTTCTGATGGCCCCATTCTCAGTGGCTGCCATCCACATTTTCTCTCCTCAACTCAGAAATCTCACTCTGAATACTATGGTATATGACCATGGTACTCACAAGTTTTAATTAAAGCACTGTGCACTCACAAACACTTTCTTCCAAACATTGGGCCTGAAACACTGTGAAACTTGCCAAAGAATCTGAATGGCAATGATAGTAAAGGAAAACACAGACTATGTTATAAAAACAATGGTATTTGAGGAAAATAGTAGAAACAAGGTGGTTGTTCTGAGGAACAGAAGTTGAAACTGATGAATCACTTTTCTTTCTGATGCAGGATCACCACCCACAGTCAAAATACTCTCAGCAAAACCAAAGCCACTGTCCATCCTCAGTCAACGGCTGTTTCCCTTCCCAAAAAGCTCTATCCACCTCATAATCCCTATCAAGTCTGCACTAAATTCAAGGTTACTAATGATCAATCCTCCTTACTACTTGCCAATGTTTGTCCTTATACAATTTCATGCCATTTGTTGACATGTGTCTACGATTGTTTTACTCACACAGCAGAGTGGAACTGTTGTGACCTAGATCACATGCTTTTCAAGGCTGAAAATATTTACTGTCTTGGCCCTTTACAGTTTTTCTGACTTTGCCCATCTCTGAAACAGAAGATGCAACTATAACAAAATATCCCAGTAGTGGGATATTTTTTAAAAATTCAGAAAGTTAAAGTGGTCACTTTCAACAGGGCCATTTTTAGAAAAATTTTTGGAGGAGGTACCCAGAGAAATAGGACTAAAAGAATAAGAATGAGGATGGGTTATGAACTACTAAGCAACAAAAAACAATGGAAATATGTGAAGCAAACAAACCAAAAAAAAAAGCAAGATAGAGGATAGAGTTTGCCAATTAGATTGGGCATAGATTCTCTTTAAGATAATTTGCAAAGGTCTTTCATCTTTATCATTTTTCTAATCTGCATGTATGTTTTATACAAATCACATTCCATATCCCTCTAAGAAATCTCTTAGTCATATGCCTGTTTTCCAGATAGTAACCCCACTCTAACAAAGCAAACTCACAGAAATGAATTGGGTGACAAATATAATCAATGACATTCTCTGAAACTTTGCCTTAAATTTAACTTTCTTAATCTTTTCTGCCCTTTGATATTTAATATTTCTTCAGCACTAAAAGAATGAGATATTGCTTATCTTCCAAAACAAAGTCACATGACTATGCAACACATTAATTTCTAAGGACTGTGTTGCTCTTCTCATTTGTGTATGTTCCTTTTCCATGAAGTCCTATGAGGCAAAAAAGCTAGATGGATTGGTAGGACTTCTGTTCTTAAAAGACCAAAAATTATTTTGCTTTAATCTGAAAGGATATATTACTTCAATAGGTCTAGGGGAGCTATTTTTAAAAGCTCTTGAACACTAAGTTTTCATTAAAAAAATTTATTGCAGAAAGACAACTTATGCTTACATGTAAAAATATCTCAGGCGCAATACAAAAAGTTGCGTGATATTACCTTTTGGCCAATTATTCACATAAGCTAAAATTTTATAACCTGCTTCGTGTACTTATAACCTAGGAGAAATATGAACTACAAAAAACAAAAAATGAACCAAACCAAAACAAAAAAAACACCAAAAAACAAAGGTCAAAAAACAGGTATTTGGAGTTCCCATCATGGCACAGTAGTTAACGAATCCGACTAGGAACCATGAGGTTGCGGGTTCGGTCCCTGGCCTTGCTCAGTGGGTTAACGATCCGGCATTGCCGCGAGCTGTGGTGTAGGTTGCAGACGTGGCTCGGATCCTGCGTTGCTGTGGCTCTGGTGTAGGCCGGTGGCTACAGCTCCGATTGGACCCCTAGCCTGGGAACCTCCATATACTGTGGGAGCGGCCCAAGAAATAGCAAAAAGACAAAAAAAAAGCTACAGCAACTTAGTGTGGTACTGGACAAAGAACAGACAAGTAGATCAATAGAACATAAAAAAGAACCCAGTACATTCAACTGAACTTTGACAAAAAAAAAAAAAAAAACAAAAAAAACCAGGTATTTGTAAGTAAGAGACAATGACATCTTATTTGAAATATATACAATCCTCAGAGTGTAAAAGAATAGGCCATAACATGTAAAACTTTAGGATGGACCAAAAAAATAAAATAAAAAATCTAGGGGGAGAAGAGAAGGAAGAGAAAAAGAGGAGAGACAAAGCAAAAAACCCAAAACTGAGCCAATCTAGATTCAAATACTGCTCTCCTGATGTGAAGAGATGAAGAAAAGATGGATTCTTAAGGACTAAAATATTTTACTATTTCAACATTAAATTCCTCTAGAACTCTCATAATATATACATGGTTCTGGAACAAGCTTGTTACTTCTTAGCTTATTAACAATGTACACATTTGAAAATAAATAACAACATTTCAAAACAAACCCTTCAAGACTATATTTAAGCAATGATATGCAAGGAAGCAGAATTCAGGCACCATGTAACATTTAGGATATATGTTATCTTGAAGATTACAATGTTCTCTTCCTTGCTCGTTAGTCTAAATTCTTCATTCCACACAGCTTCTGAAGTTGTTTTCTTTAGCAGTTAAGCATCTTGATGAATCAAACTCAGTTTCATTTTCTCCAGTACTACAAAAATTAAAAACAAATAAACAAATAGAAAATAATTAGCTTCACTGTTCACAAAGAAAGTTACAGTCTACAGTACTAAAAACTGCTAAGAAAGAGACAAACGTAATTTTTTACCAAAAAAAAAAAAAAAATCAGGATACAAGTTATCAACATTTTTAGCTCCACATTTTATATCAGGTACCCTCACCATCTCAAAATAATGTGCAACAGCTAATGACAGTTGACCTAACTACCCACTCATTCTCTCAGTAAGAACAACTCTGATGATTTTGTTTGGGTGACTATACATTGAGTCATCCACACCTCATGTGCCCTCTGATTCAATCAAATATATGCTGGCTTTATCTTGGAGGAATTAACAAAAACACCTAAGTTTGTTTTCATGAACTTCACCTCGTTATTACTCTGAGAAAAAAACATGGAGGGAAAAAGAACCTTGCTGACAAACGTGTTTGTGTATGCATGTGCGCATGCATGTGTATGTGTATACAAATGTGAAAGATGCTGACATTTTAATCTAATACAATGTATAAGTGGCATTTCTAGAAAGAATATGTTAAGACTTACTTTTTTTTTTTTGCCATTTCTTAGGCCGCTGCCACGGCATATGGAGGTTCCCAGGCGAGGGGTCTAATTGGAGCTGTAGCCACTGGCCTACGCCAGAGCCACAGCAACGTGGGATGGGATCCAAGCCGGGTCTGAGACCTCCACCACAGCTCACGGCAATGCCGGATCGTTAACCCACTGAGCAAGGCTAGGGATCAAACACGCAACCTCATGGTTCCTAGTCGGATTCGTTAACTACTGCGCCACGACAGAAACTCCAAGATTTACTTTTAATAGAAATAAAAGGAACGTAATTTATAATTTTTTTTGGCCACACCCACTGCATATAGAAGTTCTTGGGCTGGGGACTGAACCAGTGCGTCAGCAACACAAGCAGAGACAACACTGGATCCTTAACCCGTTGTGCCACAGTGGGAACCTCTATAACTTATAATTTAAGAAGCTATTTAAATATTTTCTTAAAGGCAATATCAGAGAAAATAAACTTCTCAAATGGTCCTTGACACTTATATAAAATCATATACATTTATTTGGTGCCTACCATGTACCAGGAACATTTCAGATGAGAGACCCCAAGTTACTTTAAGACACAAACACACATCTGAAATTTGGGCAGATGGTTGGGGAACTCATTCCAGGCAAAGAGCAAAGGTGTACTGCTTGGGTAATGGAAGTTGGGTAGTGGAGATAATGGCTATAAGAGTTGTCATCAAGTAGCTCAGGGCAGCTTATCAGAGCTACAAAGAGGGTTTTTTTTAGAAGGTTGGTAGAAGACGATGAATGCTGAAAATGTAGATTAAGGCCAAACTCTGAAAGGTCCTTATATGTTAGGAAGTCTGAATATCCTGGAAACACTGAAAAATCTCATCAATGTATCCATACTTGTATATATGTACATATGTGAGAAAAATGCTGTGTCTGTGCCTGTGGTGGGAAAAACTTGTCTTATGTAGTAAAGCCAGTTTCAAATTTCAACTCCCTTCACACTTGAGGAATTTACATAAAAGTCTGATATAACAGAAGGGCTGGAAAACAATGGTTAGTTTAACAAACAATCTTACTCAAAGTAGATAATGAAGCAAATGGGCAAATCTTACCATTGGATTACATTCAAGAGTCTGAAACCTTTCCTAAGAGAAGATAAGGAAATTCAATTTGTACAAATGAAAAATAAACTGCAGGGAATTTTAGATGAAGTTACAGGGCATTCTGCTGACTCTTGCTATTACAATAACTAATCTTAAGACCTTAAAACATTTGCAATGTAGCAAGTGCCTATATTATATTTTAAAACATCGTGAGTTTTAATGCAGTTGTGCAGCAGTACTGGTTGCAGTGCAAAAGAGCAAATGCAGTCAAAAAAATTCGAGACTGGTTTGGTCAATGTGCAAAGTAAGTGTTATTCCATATTTATCACATTATCTGGGATTAATGACTCCTTTTTATGTCATACGCTATTGGCTGAGTTTTTTTTTTTTTCTTTGATGCTCATATAAAAGATTAAGGAGGAAAAATTAGAAGACTATCTTTTAAATTTACAAGTCTATTTTTAAAAACTCCCTACTTACCACAAAATTTACTTACATCTAATAAACTAAGCCATAGATATATATTGAAAAAAAACATTATTTAGAAACTACTGTCTATTTCTACAACCCAGGGTTTGAATTTGAACTTTTTCACCCATTAACTCTGAGACCTTGGACAAGTTATTTAAGCTATCTAAACCTCAGCTTTCTCATCTATAAAGCAAGCCTGGTGATACACCTACTTCACAGGTGTGCAGATTAAAGGAGATGCTTCAGAGAAAATACTTTACATAATTCCTGGCACATTTAAATGTTCAACAGGCTGTTATAATTGCTACCATTGTGGTTTCTTTGTTGTTGTTCTACTTATTCCTCCCAGGATAACTCAAATACATTGGGAATATATGTAGGGCACAAAATCATACAAAATAATTTTGCACAATACGCTGGTGTTGTATGTTATTTACTTAAGCCACTGGTCTGGGAATCAGATGATTCTTTAGAAATATTTATTATATACTTATTTTTTAATAAAAATATATTTATTTTTTAATTACAAAAACACTTGGTTTTAGAGCAGAAGAGTTTTTACTTGGCCTCAGAATTCAATATTTTTTGTTTTGCTCAATGAAATATTTTATACTGCTGTTCTTTATTCCTAATGGTATATTAGGAATATTATTAAATATTAGTAAATTAGGTCCATATAATGTAAACCCAAAATGATGCTCTACTGTCTTCTCCTTAGGGCATCTTTTGCATCTGTGCCTTCTCAAAGTAGATGAGAGAGCAGAGCAATTACAGTGGAAACATCCTACACTGGGTTTAAGTGCTAAGGTCAGAACATAAAGGTAAAACAGGAATACAAGTAAATAAAATTACTCAAGAAAAGCCCTTCAGATGGCAACACATTAGTGTCATTTCTCAAAGAGTCCAAAATAGGAAGCTTTTTCCCCCTGTACTGCTGCAAAAAACCTGTCTCTTAGAGCAACAGATGGAGCAGATAGCTTGTACTTAGAGACCATGTTGTAAAAAAAACCAAAAACCTTTCAATGTTGGCATCACATTCAGCATGGTAAAATGTCATGTTATGGGAGGCACTTGGGATCTGAAACACTTCTGAGGGAGTCCCTGATATATTTATTAGAAGATACATGCTCTTCAGGGGGCATGTCAGACATAATAAACACACTCTTTTCCTCCTTTGTTTTTTTTTTTTTTTTTAATCCTGAGTGTAACACTGTGTGTATATAGATGGATTCTCTTCAGTTAAGAGGCCTAAGATGGGACTGCATATTCATGTGACCCTTTGCCTGGACCTGTGTTCTCCCTCTTTAAACACAAGAGGGGTTAAGTAAAGATTCCTGCCAAATGGATGACAGTGATATGTTCTTAGTATCTTGAGCTGGAACTTAGGTAAAAATTTGTGAATCAAATCTGTTCTTACTTTTTTACATTCAGTGTGCAAAAAATACATCTCTCACCCTAATCTATAAAGATGCATTTAATTAGATTTAATATGTATTAAGATTAATGGAAACCTTAAGCAACCCAAACTAAGTGAGCTCTACCTTTCTGTGCAGACAAGATTAGAAAGCCCTTTAAAGATCATTTTAATCGGAAGAAGAGTTCTGATGATGCAATTTCAAAGACAATAACCCAAATGAAAGTGTTTTTCAGTGGAAAATTTGTGCCACTTATAGTTGTGTGTTTCTAGGCAACAAATATTGCAGTGTTTAATCTCTACCTTCCTGCAAATGGCATGATCATAATAAAATAAGCCTTTTCAGCATTTCAACATAATAGTTGTACCTGGCAATTTTTCACTCATTTTTAAGGATATGATTTCTTTTACGTAAAAACAACTATGATTTTTGATAACATGTATCTGTTTACCTCTATTTTAAAAAAACTGGGTTCCTTAATCCAGAGTGATTAATAGGAATGCACCAAAATTGGAATATTAATTAGCAATGTGTATCCCTATAATAAATACTATGAGTGACAAAAACCAGATATTGATCATCAGAATCTGAATGAGCATGTGATTTATTAGTATTAATACTTAGGGATGTGAGTTTCAAAAAGAAAATAATCTGGAGTTCCTGTCGTGGTGCAGTGGTTAACGAATCCGACTAGGAACCATGAGGTTGCGGGTTCGGTCCCTGGCCTTGCTCAGTGGGTTAACGATCCAGCGTTGCCGTGAGCTGTGGTGTAGGTTGCAGACGTGGCTCGGATCCCGCGTTGCTGTGGCTCTGGCGTAGGCCGGAGGCTACAGCTCCGATTCGACCCCTAGCCTGGGAACCTCCATATGCCGTGGGAGCGGCCCTAGAAATGGCAAAAAGACAAAAAAAAAAAAAAAAAAAAAAAAAGAAAATAATCTTCCTCAGAGATTAATTAAGAAACATCTATGCTTCTCTAATTATATAATCTGAAAGACTTATGTGAAGTTATGACCTTCTTTCGTACCGCTGGTACCCTTCAATGCCTAAGTTAAGTTCCAATTAAACTTATTATTTTTATGTTGCTCATATTCACACTATTTCAATTGTACAACTGTGTAAGTACAGGTGACATATTTTAAAAAACCTAAACAAAATAGCATGGCCATTTTCAAGTTAACTTCTTAGGATGAAGAATACAGGATTCTTATGAATCCACTAAGTTGAACACCTGAAACTTATATAAATTATAAAACAACTATACCTTATTAAAAATAAAAAGGAGATCCTGCTGAATAGCATTGAGAACTATGTCTAGATACTCATGTCGCAACAGAAGAAAGGGTGGGGGAAAAAACTGTAACTGCAATGTATACATCTAAGGATGACCTGACCCCCTTGCTGTACAGTGGGAAAATAATAAAAAATAAATAAATAAATAAAAAGGATATGGGATTCTGATAAAAAAAAGACCTGGGCTTTCTAAACTAGAAAAAAATCTAGCTTATCAGTGGCTGGATATAGGGTCAAAAATTTGGGTTCATGTGTTGGTTCTGTACCTTGTTAGACACATGAAGTTGGCTAGGTCATTATACCTCTCTGGGCTTTTTTTCCCTATAGCTCTAAAATAATCTGTGTGCTATATGCTGATCCATATCTACCATCAGCTACCCGAGTGATGGCAAGTCACGTAGCAGCTGAGTCAGAGTTTGCTCTCCTGAGAAGTGATTAGTTATGATTAATAACATGAGAAGCGGAACTTAAGTTGGCATTTGTAATAAAATATGACTTATATTGGTGTTTAGAGAGAAGAAACATTTTTTTGTTAAGTGAGAAAAAGTATAAGCTATCATTTACTGGAAAAAAAATTCCCTTATGTTCCTTAGCTATTTATTAAGTGTTTAAAGGCATCGTGCTACTAGGGTCAATGACAGACATCCCTGCCTTTAAGAACTGTGCATTTTAGAGTTATTAGGTAAGCATCCAAGTATCTAGAATAGAAAACAAAATGGAAGTGCATTGATAATAAAAGTACAAAGTACTATTAATATCCAGAGGAAGATGAATCAGAGTGGCATTAAGAATAGCTCTTAGGAGGATAGGTTCAATTTTGGCAAGTAGGAGTTTACTGAAGATTCATTACTAAGAAGATGGATAGTCCGGGCTGAAGAAATGGAACAGCAAAGTAGCCAGAGAAATGGAAGAGAACAACAATATTGAAAGAGAGTATCAGGAGGACAGCTGAGAAAAAAGTTTAGAACACAACATTCTGGAAGGCCTTGAGTTGCTACAGATTGGACATCACTTTTAGGCAATGAGGAAATATTTTTCACATTTAAATTAAAATAAGAAAACAAAGGAAAACATTATTTTGTGGAAATGTATTTGGTTGGAATATTTAGCAAAATAAAGACAAGAATGTTGAGGGATGAAAAAGACTAAAACAGAGCACAGTTATGAAGGGTTTTATTTATCTAGGGTAACTTACTGAAAAAAAAATCGGTTAAAATGTCAGTAGTGGGAAAATGGTTAAAGAAACTCACAATGCTTGGTGATATTCCAGATGCTGAATAAGGGAGAGGTCAACATAGACAAACTTTGAGTCTGGGTGATTAGTAAAACTATTATTAACTGAATGTGTAAAGTTAGAAGGAGTAGTGTGTGAGGATGTGGGGGAGGAAAGCAGCCTCATTTTTCTGTTTGCTAACCGCTTCCATCATCATTCTCTTTATGAAAGTCAAAACTAAAATAGGTTTTAAATCTGGGGTTTATCATCAAGACTAGTGTAAACTCTTCCCTCAAACATCTGTAGGAAAGAGGTTGCTAAGAGTAAGTGCAGAGATGGACCTTTTCTGTGCGTGGGATGTATTGCTTTTCTCAGCTTCTAATCTCCTTTCCTAGCACATTACCATTTACCAAAACCCAACAAGTGTCCCAGCCTTACTTGTCAAGACCTCTGCCACACTCGAGATCATTCTCAAGTTTATAGTCATCACTGACTCAAAGGACAAATATACCTGTGCTGATGCTTTACAATTTAGTCATTACTAAGAACATTTCAGTGGGGGTGTTTTAGAGTTACATCAAACACCTTCACATCAGAAGTCTGGTGAGGTGTCAAGAAGGAGAAAAATCAGAAAAGATGTCATTGGCAGGAAAAAGACGTGGTTCTGCAAGGATTCTAGGGTAGTTCAGGGAAGAGCTGAGATTAAATGCACTGCCCTCAGAGATCTTACCTGGGCGAACTTATGAATCTGTTCTACCACCGCAGCAAACAGAGCGTGGACACTTTCATCAATCAGACTCTGCATGTAATGGACTGCCTCTTCATCGGACAGGTCTAGACGAAATTTATCCTGAACCTACAAGGTCATAGTCTATTAAGTCTTTTGAATGAAGAAAAACAGACATATTTTGAAGAGACAAAAACAAACAGATAGACATATTAATATATCATGAGCTATCTCTATGCCAAAGAAATGATTCATAACCTATAAGGTGTTTTGAATACTATTTCTTGAATAAGGAACTTTTTTTTTTTTTTTTTTTTTGCTACATGCTCTTTATATCACCCTATTTTGGCTGTAAATATTTTTCAGAAAAAAAAACTAACAAAGTGAATAGCAAATATAATTCTGTTAGACCTAGCATATTTAAAAAAGATAAAAATTGTTCTTTTAACTCAAAGATGTGCTTTATTTTTTGCATTTCAAAGTTAGAACATAATATAAAATTTATATAAGATTTGAATTGTGACATAATACTTACTAAGAATCTCTTCCACTTTATGAAGTGAATATAGCAAGGTGAGCCTATATTAATATTTTCTCTCACCTTCTCTGCCTACCTATGAATAGGACCTAGGTCAATCACTGGCAAAATAACCTAAACTACATTTTCTAAAACGTCCCCTTTCCAATAGAAGTTCCCTGTACTTTGCAAAGAGCTATTTCAATTGTCTTATAATTTCCAAATTCAGGAAAATTTTCATTACCTCATATTAAAAAATACAGTTGATTCTAAATTTCAATAAGTACTAGAAAAATCAGTAGAGGCATGTATCAGAATAGTCCCCTAAAACACAGAAGCCAATGTTACTGAATGACTACTTTGTGCAAAACACTGTGAAGAGCACGTTATATGAAGTATTTCACTCAACTCTCAAATGGCTCTGAGGTAGACAATATTTCTATCTATAAGACGCAGAAACTGAGACACTGAGAATTTATGAAGCTAACCCAGGGACCTTTAACTGATGATAAGTGGCTCGTACTTCCAGACAATCTCATACCACCACACTAATGATTATAGTTATTCCTTTCTCCTTTTATAAATGATCCATATATACTTCTGAAAAGGCAGGCTAGGAGAAAACTGGAACTTCCAAGTAGAGGTTCACAATTAGTATTTCCTTTTTTTTTTTTTTTTCTTTTTTTCCTGGCTGTGCTCGCAGCATGTGGAAGTTCCTGGGCCAGGGATAGAACACAAGCTGCTGCAGTGACAATGCCAGACCCTTAAACCACTGAGCCACAAAAGAACTCCAGTATTTCTTTTCAAGTGTGGAGTTTATTATAAAACTAGGAAGAAGAAAGGGCAGACAGCACTACAACCCATGGCCTCACTTAATGCTCTTTTATCTTCACTCCAACAGCCCTGCAGCCTGAGGTAGAGGAGGTAAAAGAGAGGCAGATATAAAAAGTGAAGGACAATTTGGTGGAAAGACATTAAAAATACACCTACAATCAGCTCTATTTCCCATTTCTGGATCCCAGTTAAAGACATACATGTTCCTTGAGTTTAATACATTACATTATTTGACTTCTACTTAGAGAGTCATGTCTGACTATTTTGGAACTAATTTTTTTTTTTAAGAATGTCAAAAAACTATAAGGCAGTAGAATTAAAAAAAAAAAACCTTTCACCTAATTTTATCAAAACTTGCATACTTATATAAATGCTTAAATTGCAAACAGAAGCTATATATTTAGCATACAAAGAAAATATTATTTTACCAAATATGAAAACCTTCTCTTTTACAACAAAGAAAGTTAACTGCATATAAAAGGTTGATTTGGTATCATATACACTGAGTTGTGTTGGGCTACTTGTTATTGTCCCCAAAGTCACCTCTGTGACTTTGACCTTTCTAGAATTTCTTCCCTGATTTCCTGGTTATCCCTACCAGCAAGCTTCAAACTCTTGTGACCTTTAACACAGGGCTGCACTCAGTCTGGGGAGTGTCTCAAGAAAAAGCTACAAACTTGCAAATCTCAGCCTCTTCAGCTGTATGTCAAAGGTAGACAGATATACTTCCTTTGAAATATGGCAAGAATTACCAAAATGTGACACAGAGATACAAAGTGAGCAAATGTTTGAAAAATGGCACTAACAAACTTGCTCAATGCAGGGTGGCTACAAACCTTCAAAATTTGAAAGAAATGCAATTATCTGTAAAACACAACAAAGTGAACAACAATGAAAGTAGTTTCAAAAAAATTTTTAAATTGATATATGCATACTAAAATACATTATAGAAGCATTATACTGAATTATACTATATTATCCATTATACATTACAGTATATATTATACTGAACTTTGTTATAATCATGTAAATAATTTGAATCTGTACTTCCCTTTAAGATTTCAGCCTCGAATGTGCTGCATTTTCTCTAGCTGGCTTTCATTCATGAGGCCAATGCAAAAATTTCTAGGTAGTAAGACTTCAAAGTAGTTCCAGCAAATGTTAGTTCACAAAGTATAAAAACCTACTTTTACTTCTTAAAAAAGCCAAAATATGAAACATAAATTTTAGCCTATTGAAACATCACTTTTCAATATTAATATTATTTACAAGACAAGTTTGAGAGTTCCTGTCGTGGCTCAGTGGTAACGAACCCAACTAGGATTCATCAGGATGTGGGTTCAATCCATGGCCTCACTCAGTGGGTTAAGGATCCAGCATTGCCATGAGCTGTGGTATAGGTTGCAGATAGAGCTCAGCTCCTACTTTGCTGTGGCTGTGGCATAGGCTGGCAGCTATAGCTGATTCAATTCGATCCCTGGCCTGGGAACTTCCACATGCCTCAGGTGCAGCTCTAAAAAGAAAAAAAGAAAGAAAAAGGCAAGTTTATGTTTCAATTGGTTAAAAATAGCAGCAAGCAAAGAAATCTTTTATGGAACACTGGGGGGAAATATGGTAAAATACCTTTTGTTCCACGTTCATTCAATTGAAACTAGAATAAGCACCTAGGGAGCAATTAGTCTAAAGAAAAATGACAAATACGCATGCACTTTTTTTTCATAAAATGAGTCACTTCATGTTTTAAAAGATGATGCCATAAAGAAAGCTCAAACAATAAAATCATGACTGTCTAATAGAGAAGAGTTAAAACAAAAGATCTAAAAGAATAACAACTATACAACTTAACTGGCAGAAGAAATTGGAAGTGACAAATATTGTTAGAACTTTCATAAATGACTTCTGAATATGAGTGAAGTCAAGGAAGAATGAATATATAACAGAGATAAATGGGTTTAAAATAAACAGCAAGGAGTTCCCATCACGGCTCAGCAGTTGGTGAATCTAACCAGCGTCCATGAGGACACGGGTTGATTCCTGTCCTTGTTCAGTGGGTTAAGGATCCGGCATTGCCATGAGCTGTGACGTAGGTCACAGACACAGCTCGGATCCTGCATTTCTGTGGCTGTGGTGTAGACAGGTGGCTTCAGCTCCGATTAGACCCCTAGCCTGGGAACTGCCATATGCTGTGGGTGCAGCCCTAAAAAGAAAAAAATAAATAAACAAATGAATAAATAAATTAAATAAAATAAACAGCAAAAACAGATCCTAAAAACAGCAAAGCAAAAAAACCCAAAAAGCAAAAGACGAAGAAAAAAAAAAAAAAAGACAACATTTGAAATCTGGTGCAGTTATGAATTTCAGCTAAGAAGTTTCATTAACCAATTATGTTTCTTGATAGATGACAAAAAAACAAAACAAAAACAAACAACTAAAAAACCCACACCCAAACCTAGGGTGATAATCCATTTCCTAACTACGTGGTGGGTGCAGTGGGGGGGGGGGGTAATTGAAATGGTGCTTGCTGGATAAAGTAACAAATAAAATCCTAAAGACCAAAATTTTCTTAAATGGTTAAACAATAAAAGACCTACATTAAATAAATATCCCTCTCATTGCTTGCAAAAGACTCACACAATAAGGTAAAAACCATTAGTCTCACTCATGTTTACAATGATGTTAATATTTTTGTACCTCCAAGACATGTACTACAATGAGGGTGGTGCCCTCATAAATGGGATTAGCGCTCTTATAAGGAAGAGACCCCGCAGAGCTTCCTGGTCACTTCCACCCTATGAAGATACAACAAATCTTCTACTCATACCAGGCCCTCACCTGACCATGCTGGCACCCTGATCTAGTACTTCGAACCTCTGGAAGCATCACAAATAATCTTCTGTTGTTTATAAGCCACTAGTCTCTTGTAGTTTTTTATACTAGTTTGTTATAGCTGCCCAAAGGACTATGACAATGTTTAATCCACACAGGGAACTTTCTAATAATGTTCAATCAATTACATCAGAACTTTGGGCTTATGGTGCTAATTATTATTTTCAACCATCAGGGGAATTCCATGTCTGAGAGTGTTACAATTTTAGTAAGTTTATATTTATATGAGTTAAAAGGCTACCTTGTCTTTCTTTGAAGTTCCGTATTAATAACCACACTGATATTTAAGATCATTTTACGACAGCTTTGTATAAAGTATATTACATACATTCCTCTCAATGAATCAGAGTCAGAGGTTAATTCAAATAAAAATCTTCAAATCCACTACCTTCCCTCCCATCTCTTGCTTCAATCAGGGTAAGGCAGTTTTGAATAACTGCTCATCTACGTGACTGTTTTCCTTTGTTCTTCTCTTTGCAGGTTAAGTTAAAAAGCAGGTCTCTACTCTCCTGACACAGTTAAGAAACCCATGTAACCAAGGGTATGAATGGGAAGGATAAAGAATGACTGTTTTCTACATACCATTAAAATATTTTGTTTCTGATTCTCAGCATGCTTAGGCTGAGAGTACCAGGAATCAGGTATCCTACCAGGAATATTAGAGAAGCTAAACTTTCCAGAACAAAGAGCAAGCTCTTTCTCATGATAGTAAAGTTTAGCTCTTGATATAGTGACCTATTCATGAAACTGCGGGTATGAACAAGGGAAGGGGATAAAAACTGCTGCAGAGGACTTGAAATTTGAAAGGCTGTTGTATTCTGGAATGTGGGGATAAAAAATAAGAGCCTAGGGATTGGGACAAGGGGAAATGAGTTGTTAAAACCCTAATATTTTTTACATATGACAAGTAGACTGAGAAAGATATCTGAGGGTGTATAAAATTTACCTTTTTCACAGTTTTATCTGGTTCAAGAGCAATATCTGGAATGTTTGCATCCACCATCAAGGAAAACAAGTTCAAAATAAGGTTAGAATACCTAAAGGAGAGTGGGAAGAAAATAATAGCAATGTGTTAGAGTTTTGCCATTCTTCTCATATTAAGAACACTCTTAGAAGTAGTAATGCTTAGATCTTTATAATGATTACTATTATTCCTATGGACAATAAATAGAATGTGAGCCTATTCACCAGCTGTATCAATGACAATCAAGCCTCGAAAACATAAGTTATTCTAGGGTCTTGATATAATGCCATCTCTAGGTCCCCCACTAGGGAACACACTTTTGGAGTAACCACCTAATAATTACAATTTTTAGAAAGTATATCCTTTTTAGAAGGGATCAAAATAGAATTTGCTTAATACCATTAATTAGCATTTTACTAAGCAATGAAGATCTATCTTTGCTCAATAATGACAAGAATTCATTATCTTAAGACCACCTCATGGAGTTCCCAGGGAGTGCAGCAGGATTAAGGATCTAGCGTTGCCGCTGCTGTGGCTCAGTTTGATTCCTGGCCCTGAACTTCCACATGCTGTGGGTGTGGCAAAAAAAAAAAAAAAAAAAAAAGACTACCTTGGTGTGTCATGGGTAAAAGAATGAAAGTGAAATACTGATTCCTCTAATCACTTATAAGTATCCCTCAGGTACACTAATCCCACCAATTTAGAAACTATAGTGACTGGTCTGTATATAAGCAACCCTAAATGAAGGAGAAAATAGCTAGTACTCTCCTCCACTGAAAATGTGCAAGGTACAGTTCCCTGGTCGCTCAGCAGGTTAAGGATCCGGCATGGTCACTACTGTAGTTCAGGTCACTGCTGCAGTGTGGGTTCAATTCCTAGACCTGGAGCTTCCACATGCCATGGATATGCCCCCCAAAATGTGCAAGATGTAGAAATAATACCATCTTTGGAGTATGCTAGCCCCTACAGGAACTAAAGGTTTATCCTCATCAACCCTCAAACTTTTCATTTTCCTCCAAACACGGAGAAAAAATGTTAATATTCCAAATGCTCATTTACAGAGGTAGAGCCATGTGCAGAAAGGTGAAAGTAAGTGTACACTGGGTGCAATCCACTTCCTGCTCCAGAACATTCTCCCCTTGGATGGTTATGCTGAGTGGTCCCATAGCACTACAATGATAAAAGGAGATGCAGGTTTGAGTTTGAGGATGGATAATGAGTAAAGAAAGCTTTGGTTTTAGGCAACAAAGGCTTTTAGCTGGTCTCAGTAAAAGAGTCAATACACGTGCCTTGCATTTTCTTCTCTAGGGGATGGAAGTCAGGATTTAGGAGATGCAGAACCTTTATTCCAGCTGTCTACTTATCCATAATGTAAAAAAGTACATAAAAATCATTTGATACTTGAATTGTAATGATAATGGAATTTGTAGACACAAATGACTATCCATATGAACCTCAAATTACCTATTTCATCATCATTTTTGAATTTTATATATCTCTGAAAATCAGGGACTATAATGAAAAAAATTTTCTATCCTGATGTAATCGTCTAAGCAAATGAGGCCCTAACTCCCTTTTACACTTTTTTTTTTTTAAAAAGTATGATTACAGTTGGAGTTCCTGTAGTGGCACAGTGGTTAACGGATCCGACTAGGAACCATGAGGTTGCGGGTTCAATCCCTGGCCTTGCTCAGTGGGTTAAGGATCCAGCGTTGCTGTGAACTGTGGTGTAGGTTGCAGACGCGGCTTGGATCCTGCACTGCTGTGGCTGTGACGTAGGCTGGTGGCTACAGCTCCGATTCAACCCCTAGCCTGGGAACCTCCATATGTCATGGGAGCAGCCCAAGAAATGGCAAAAAGAAAAAAAAAAAAAAAAAAAAAAAGTATGATCATAGCTCAATAGCTCTAACTTAGCTCTAAAAGTTACTGATTTCCTAGTGGAAATTTATAAAATGCACATCACAGATTATTTCACTTCTACTCACATGATAATTTTATTCACTTAACTAGCACACACATACTTACTGAATACTCACTCTACACAGTTCTGGGCACTAAAGGCAGTGAATTGAACAAGCGAGATCCCTCCAAGATTACATTCTGGAGGAAGGTAGATCTCACAATAAACTGACAAAGAAGAAAACTTCTTACCTGTTTGACTGACAAAACATTTTTAAAAATAAAGAAAAAATAGAGAAATGGGTCAAAGATTGATGGGTGGGGAAGAAAAGTCATTTTAAGGAGGTATGATTTTATTCTAATTGTACTAGGTACAAAGAGAGTTTAAAGAGTGTAGTGACATACTCACATACACATTTTCTAAAAGCTCACACTGGCCATCTTTTGGGGAGTAAGAATGGAGGAAGGGAAACTATTTCACAGATGTTCAGGTGGAAAAGAAGTAATATGGACATTATTAAGCTATATTTTGGAGAGGAAGTGGATGCCACTTGCTGATGGTTTCAATGAAATGGATAACAGAGGACAGAGGAACTGAATGTCAATAAGAATTTAGTTTACATGAGGTACTGAGGTTATTTATCAAAATTTTAAAAAATGAATGAAAGAAGAACAGGACTTTGGGCTGGGAATTAAGAATTCCACTTTAGACACATATTGAGTTTGAGATCCCTACTAGATGTTAAGTAGGCAGTTAGATGTATCTCAGAGCTGATGGTAATAGTTTGGGGTCATCATTATTTGGATCCTATTTAAAATCACAAATCCGGGTAAAAATGCTTAAGGAGAGAGTTTAGGGGAGAAAGTGAGCCCTAAAGCAAAAAAAAAAAAAAAAAAAAAAAAAAAAAAGAAAAAAAAGAAAAGAGGGGGAATAGGACATACCAAATATAAGAAAGGTTTTTAGGAACAAAGACATGGTCAACTGCATCAAAGCTTCTAAGAAGCCAAAGTGGCAACTAAACTTGGTACAGGTTAACTGTTTATTTTAATACTATTAGTTTCAATAGCAGAGTGAAACTGGAAGCCTTACTGGAGAAGGCTGAAGGAAGAAAGGAGGCAAGTTAGTGGAGATAGTGAGAACTTTTTAAAGCAGATGTACTATGATGGAGAATGAAGAAATGGGGCAGCAGTACAATATAAACAAGGCAGTAGTACTCACCTAGCTGTGACAACCAAAACCATCTCCAGACACTGTCAAATATGCTTTGGGGGGAGGCTGAGTGCAAAGCAGCCCTCGGTTTAGAACCATTGACTTAAAACCAACAATGAGAACACCATCATTATTGGATTTTGAATGGTAGCAAATAGCTGCTGCACATGAAGCAGTAAGGCAGGCAGTTCTGATTAGAGTTAGGGTTTAGCAAGTGACATTATAGGACTACATTAAAATATGTAAGATAGGGTTTAGAGGGAGAGGCAGTTAAGAGTGATTACAGTTTGGGGCTGTAAAATTCAGTAGGAGAAGGAGAAAAATGAGAAATAAGGTAGATTACATATGGTGTTAGGGTGATGAAACAGTAGGTATCAATGAAGTTTAAGGCTTGTAGGAATAGAAGAGCTGTAAGGATAGAAGGTGTTGGTCATAGAGTAGAAAGCTGGGGATCAATATTCTGAAGCTGTAAAATTCCTAGTATTGAAGAGAGAGAGTGGCAAGGTTGGCTCTACATGAGGAGGACAAGGCCGTGAGAGGTCAGGTCATGGCTGGACTATGCATGCAGCAGTCCTGAAGAAGACAGTGAAAGTTTTCAGTGAATGAGAATGACAGGAAACTAGGGAGTTAATGATCAGTGGTAGGTTGTTTATCTGATGCTATAATTTCATTGTGCGCATCTATGCTTTTCTTCTTTAAGAAGGCAAAGAAAGAAATGGTTTGGAAGCGCATTAGGGACCAAGGGCACCAAGCCTTTGTCTAAGCTCTGTGGTATGTAGGATATTGAAATAAAGAAGACAATCCGGGAGTTCCCGTCGTGGCGCAGTGGTTAACGAATCCGACTAGGAACCATGAGGTTGCAGGTTCGGTCCCTGCCCTTGCTCAGTGGGTTAACGATCCGGCGTTGCCGTGAGCTGTGGTGTAGGTTGCAGACGCGGCTCGGATCCCGCGTTGCTGGGGCTCTGGCGTAGGCCGGTGGCTGCAGCTCTGATTGGACCCCTAGCCTGGGAACCTCCATATGCCGTGGGAGCGGCCCAAGAAATAGCAACAACAACAACAACAACAACAACAACAAAAAAAAGACAAAAAGACAAAAAAAAAAAAAAAAAAAAAAAAAAGAAGACAATCCACTGAGAAAGCTGTAAGTACTATGGTATCTGCAGAGTATAGCCAACCACTATACATTATGTTACGAAAAATGATGAAGGCTCAGTCATTCATATTCTGCTTTGTTGACTATACACAGTTTCCCTGAATCTTACCATGGGGGAATCTCTGCAATCTACGACAGGGTAACACAGGGAGAGGAATATAAGAATCAATTTTGAAAGGGATATTTCAGAGGTTCTCAAACTGGCTGTCCATTAAATTCACCTAGGAAGCTTCTTGACAAAAATCAATGCCTGGGCCAAATCCAAAACCAATTAAATCTGATGGGGCCTGAACTGTCTTGGTTCACCCTTCCCACTCAACTCCCCCTGCAAAGAACCTCAGGCAATTCTAATGGGCAGCCAGGATCTATGTTAAAATGTCTGCCTTTATGGAAGCATAATGTGTAACATAATTTTTGTAACATTTGTAAAAGGCAAATATTAATGTTTTCTGGATTACCATTTGGTTTAAATTTTAACCACTCATGTTTCTATTATTATGGCAAAGTGAAACAGAATGAAAATAAATATAAAATGGAATACTGTATAAGAAACTTAAACATCCAATTACTTTGTAGATAATCTGTCACTACCTTAACTGTATTAATCTTTTACATCTGTTGCCATTAACCTGCATCTTCTATTTAAGACAGAACCAGGGAGTTCCCATTGTGGTTCAGCGGAAATGAATCCGACTAGTGTCCGTGAGGATTTGGGTTCGATCCCTGGCCTCACTCAGTGGGTTAAGGATCTGGTATTGTTGTGGGATATGGTGTTGGTAGCAGCCGCAGCTTGGATCTGGTGTGGCTGTGGCGTAGGCCAGGAGCTGCGGATCTGATTCAACCCCTAGCCTGGGGACTTCCATATATGCCATGGGGGTGGCCCTAAAAAAAGAAAAAAAAAGACAGAACCAGTAACACAAAATAGAGAGTATATATTGGTCATTCAATATCCTATCCAGAAAAACAGATTTAAAAGTTACTAGAAATCTTTAAAACTATTATCAAAAGAAAATATGTGATCGAGGTTAAAAAAAAATGACAGGGTGGGAAAAGTGTGTAAAACCAGGTCTAGACAAAGATTTAAGGATGGATACACATTCAATTTTTAAAAAGGAGTGGGTTGAGCACAGTGAAAGAAAAGATACTTTCTCTTACTCATGTTTATGCCAACCACCATGCTACTCACTGGTCATACAAAGATGGCCTAAATTTTTCAGTAAAAACCTTCAATAAAAAGGAGTTCCCATCGTGGTTCAGTGGGAATGAATTTGACTAGTATCCATGAGGACACAGGTTCGATCCCTGGCCTCGATCAGTGGGTTAAGGATCCAGTGCTGCCGTGAGCTGCAGTGTGGGTCGAAGACATGGCTTAGATATGGCATTGCTGTGGTTGTGGTGTAGGCCAGTGGCTACAGCTCTGATTCAACCACTAGTCTGGGAAGCTCCATATGCTGTGGGTGCAGCCCTAAAAAGACAAAAAAAAGCACAAAACCAAAAAACAAAAAACCAACCCCCCAAAAAACCCCTTCAATAAAAAGAATAAAAACGCATTAACTCTATCAAGTGCTTACAGCATCTCTTTCCCCTACAGTCTATCCTTTTTGTATGCAACAAATATCAGAGTAGAATTCTACAAAAAGATTTACTTAGTAAGTGTACTACTTCCAGGACGGAAAACAATGAGGTTAATGATGAAAAGCAAGGTGATCAATAGATTTACTGCCGTTTGGTGGCTAGGAAAACATTCTCTAAGACAATGTAAAAACTGCTTGATACAGCAAATTTCAACATTTTTACTGAAAAGTTTAGGCCCTCTTTGTATCATCAGTCTAGCATAGTGCTCTGCATAAGAATTAATAGAAGTTACATTTGCCTTGAACACTTAGAATTTAAAATGTTTAGGCATTTACTGTTGACATAAGAGTCTTCAAAAAACAAAATTTCCATTTATTATTGCTATAGTAATGTATTTGGTTACATGAAAAACACATCAGAAAATGTGTTCTGATTTCTATACAACCTTTTTATAACTTGGTTCAAAGGGACCTCTCTGATAATATGATACAGTCTATTCAATGGATTTTTGTTGCAGAAACTGATCAGAAAGCAACAAAAACCATGAAAAGACCATGGTTGATCATGCCTAAAAACTCTAATGATAAGTGTGTCAAATAACATTACCTCCAAATGAGCTTTTAACTATCCAGTTCATTCGTATGCCCTAAGGGAAATTTTCTATACCATACTCTAAAATACAACGTTAAAAAATAAACATTGATCAAAATATTAGGGTCCAGGAGTTCCCGTCATGGCGCAGTGGTTAACAAATCCAACTAGGAACCATGAGGTTGTGGGTTCGATCCCTGCCCTTGCTCAGTGGGTTGAGGATCCGGCATTGCCATGAGCTGTGGTGTAGGTTGCAGATGCAGCTCGGATCCCGAGTTGCTGTGGCTTTGGCGTAGGCTGGCAGCTACAGCTCCGATTCGACCCCTAGCCTGGGAACCTCCATATGCTGCGGAAGCGGCCCAAGAAATGGCAAAAAAAAAAAAAAAAAAAAATTAGGGTCCAGATAATCTTAACAGTGAAATTTGTGAAAGTGAAAAATGAAACAGTTTTCATGAATACAACATAAAGTGAGTTGGTTTATTATCTTTGTGATTCTTCTTAGTAATGGGGAAAGTTAACTTTGACTCCATATTAATACTCTGCCTCTATTTCTTCATTCTATTGAATTGTTTTGAATCCATTATCAATGACAGTTTATAAGGAACATTGTTTTCCTTCTGTTTTCAATAAGATAGAGCACCTTTGACATTTCTCTAGTTATCATTTCATATAATCTTGTCTACCTCCTTACTGATCACCATAGTTTCACCTAGCTTTCTATAGGTTTTGACTATTTTAAATTAAAAATCCCAGATATTAAAGTGGAATTTTCATCTCTGAAAGTACTTCTGCATCCATCAGGCACTGATCTTCTCATTATTCTTTTAGCATTTCTGGGAAGTAAAACTGAGCCACCCTACCACTGACAGTATAAGGCAGCTGTTTGTAAAATTTATGGTCAAGTTAGTGACATGTGGTAGAGAGTGAGTTAACAGTGAAGATCTATTAGGCCACTGCAAAGATGAAACCTGATTAACAGAGGACAGCCATTCACCCGGGGCTAGCAACATCAACATCATCTGGGAACAGGGCCTCATTCCAGATGTGAAGCAGGAATTTTCATATAAACACTGTAAGTTCTCATTTTATATATATATATTGAGTATCTAAACTGAGGCTACAAAGACAGAAAAGACAGAGCCCACATGCACAGGCAACTCACTGTCTACTGGTTACATATTCACCTGGAAGAACACATAGGTTGTCTCTTGAACTGGGATTTTTCTGGTGGACTAAGAATATTCAATTTGCATAGTTAGTTGAAAATGGAGTTAGAGTCAAATGTTCCATCAGTTTTGATTAATCATCAGAGACATGTCCTGAATTTAACAAATATGATTTTTAATTTATCTTTTTCCTGATGATACATAATTAGTCCTAAGTAAATTAGGATGAAGGAAGCAGAGATATAGTGGCCTTGGAGAAAAAGGAACAGAGAAAAATCAGTATTGTTTTTTAAAGCAGGATGACTGATGAGGTGCTTAAGAGACAAAAGCATATGTAACATTTATTCTTCAATCATTTAACAAATTTCAGAATGTTCCTCAAGAGTGCCAAAACTAAGACTGAAAAAGGTGCTATAAAGAGTAAAAATGATTTGATTAAACACTCTAAGTGAGCTAATGCTTCATTCTTGTGTAATGCCAGTTCCCCATGTGACAGGATTCAGCAGTCAGATAATTAGTAGAAAGAAAGAAATTGTCTTTTTCCTTTGATATCAGACTTTATCGTCATCAAACGTACATTAATAAATATTGTTGCCTGTGTCATTTTGAAAAAAAGAGTGATGTGATCTGAACAAATCTTTTTCTTGCTCTATGAAATGAACTTACCAAAATTCTCTATGTCAAGCAAATCAACTTACCTTCGAAGGTGGAGAAAAGCTGTGTAGCACTGTTTACGGAACTCTTGGTATTGTTCGCTCTGTGTGCCGCCCATTCCTTCTACCATTTCTTTATTCAGCTTCATTGGAGGAGGAAGAGGCTTTGGGTCCCTACCCAAAATATATCCAAAGTCTATGTGGAAGAGTTTGCCTGGATATTGACAAGAGATTCATTTGTTTCCAGAATTTTATCTTAAGGAACTGGGGAAATAGATATGTCGTAACAATTGGTAAAGCAGTGTCTCTTCGTAAAGAATATTAGTTCATTATGAAGTCTATTAAATTGTTTGATCCTCTAACCTCAGGCTTGGAAGTGGCCTTCAGAGCATACTTTAGTTCCTTTCAACTCACATTCATTCAGATGAAAATATACTTAAAAATCACTTCATGGTAATATTTCCTGAGATGAATCCTTCCTTTAATTTATCACTCTTCTCCCCACTTTCAAAAACATCCTCCAGGAGTTCCCGTCGTGGCTCAGTGGTTAACGAATCTGACTGAGAACCATGAGGTTGCAGGTTCAATCCCTGGCCTTGTTCAGTGGGTTGAGGATCCGGCATTGCCATGAGCTGTGGTGTAGGTCGCAGACGCAATTCGGATCTTGTGTTGCTTGGCTCTGGTGTAGGCCGTCGGCTACAGCTCCAATTCAACCCCTATCTTGGGAACCTCCATATGCTGTGGAAGCGGCTCAAGAAATGGCAAAAAGACAAAAACAAACAAACAAACAAAAAAAAACATCCTCCAAATTTCAAATTATATTGTTAGCTTCATTGGAGCCATTTCCAACTAATCTGTATCACTTAGTGGCTTTAGACTAAGAAACCAAGCACAGTATTCACCTCTGCCAAGGGCTGAATATGGCTGTAGTCCCATGAAGACCAACCCTTGAGCAGTCATCTAAACTCACAGGCCAGATATGTAAGGACGTGACTGCTCATTAACTTAGAGAATTATACATCACTGAATTCATAAAACATCTTGTGTTTTCAAGTAGGTATAAAGTAGGCATACAATGTAACACAAAAAGTAACCCCTTGGATTCTAAAATCTAAGCACCACTAAGGCAGGGATTTGTGCCTGTTTTGCTATATGCCCAGCCTCAGAATGGTTTCTAGTATACAGTAAGCACTCACTGTTGAATGAAGAAATGAATGAAGAAACTCCAAATTTTAGACAAAAGTGATATTAAATTTAAGTAAAATTCAAGATAGATACTGGCATTACTTCCCCACAAGAGTGAAGAAAGCTATACTTCAAGTTATTTGGAGTTGAGAGACGCACTGCTAAATTTGGGACATAGAGTTCATTATACAAAGAGAAATAAAAGCTTACAAATGAATGTTCATGACAACTAACCAGAGATTTAAACACTATCATCACATGGCTATAGAAAAAGTAGCCATTGTCCAGGAGGAAGAATTTTTCCTCTACCTTACTAGATTCTCTGGATGGTCTAAGAATTAAATTGACATGAGAAGATTAAGACGAGAAAATCAAAGTTTATTAACAAAGGTACATGGGAGAGACCCAGAAAAACTAAGTAACTCTCTGAATGGTTGAAATTCTTATCTTAAATACCATCTTCAGCTGAAGATAAATGAGGATGATGGGGTAGGGGTTTGGACTTCAAATGTGAGGAAGGCAACTGACATGAAGATGGAAAAGTGAATATTTGGGAAAGAAATGTTGGCTAGGCCTTGCAGAGACAATGGAACACAGAATGGACTCCAATCTCCAAGAATTTTTCTCCCCCACACCTGGCCTGTATTCTTTGCAGACGTTTCTGGTGATAGCTCTCTCCCTATGATAGGCCCTCTATCTAAAGTCCTCAGGCAGTTAGGGGTAAGGTCAAAGTTTCTGTCAGAGTTTTTTTGGCCTTGTTTTCATCTTGAAATCACATGCTAGAAACACTTTGGGGTGGCCAATTTTGTTCCCCCACACCACCACCAATGTAACTGTTGCACTGAAAACGAGTTTTCCATTTATCAAAATCATCTCCATATCTTCACTTTGAGCTGAAATCCATCAAGGCCCTGAAGAAAGAAGCTCTGACTTCCCTCTAGCTACCTAAAAGATGTCAGTAGAGGACCTGTTCCAGGAAGAGACCTATCACCAAAGATTAACTATAGTATGAACTCTGTACATAGATAGGGAGGAACCTAACAAAGTTTGTCAAAAATTCCCCTTGGCATCCCACCATTTCTGCATGGCCTAGCAAACATTTATTTACCAAACATCTGCTTTTCCAGCTCCATGACAAACACCTTCCTTCTCTTAGAGGTCCCAACCTACTACCTCCAATATCTTCCTTTGTCTTTAGCTGCAGATTTAAGGTGAGGTTTCAGCCACCTGGTGAGTTATTCGCTGGTTTCCTGGGTTTCTCCCACATACACATATTAATAAACTGCAGGTTTTCTCCTGTTAATCTGTCAATCATCTAGTCAATTTAATTCTCAGATCAGCCAGAAGAAACTAGAAGGAAGATGAAAATTTCTTTCTCAAGAGTCTCAAAGAAATTATTTTGACGGATATATCTAGTAGAGTAAATGACAAATGGAAGAGGTGAAATGAGAAAGAATTCTAATTAGATACAGAGAGCAAGAAATCTGTGGAGAAGTGAAAAGCGGCTGTCTGTTCATGCTTCCAAACAGCAAAGGCAGTGACAGGTTAAATAATTCCTCTAGGTCATACCAGGGCTCCTACATCAGCATGCATTTGGTTAGCAGTTATTATAGAGGCTCCTACCTCATCTAATTCTGTCAAAACACTTTGGTTGAGGTGTATAATGAAATTATTTGTTTACTCATCTTTCTCCCCAATGCTAAATTTTTAATGAACCATTAAGAGTCTTATAATAAAGAATCTTGGGAGTTCCTTGGTGGCTCAGTAGATTAAGGATCCAGCCATGTCACTTTGTCAATGCTGTGGCTTGGATTCAATCCCTGGCCTGGGAACTTTTGGATGCTGTGGGTGGGCAAAAAAAAAAAAAAAAAAAAAAAAGGGAAAAAGAAAAAAAGAAAAAAGAAAGAAAGAATCTTGTATTTATTGTTGTTATACTCCTGGATCCTACAATAATGCCTAGCATACCAGCATACAGGAACATACAATGTAGCTATTTTGCCTTTATTTAACTGATGACATCTCAATTCTGCATTTACAGTTTAGACAACTTTTAACAATATTTATTAATGTGAGAATTTGTCTTCTAGAAACCTAATAGTTCTCACAGAAGTTGTTATTTTTTTAAAAATTTTGACTCTTCATTTCCAAGAAGACCTATGATAAAATTAGTAAAGGCCAAGTCTGGATAATTTGAGTGGTTCCTTACTAAAAACTGTTCTGTCGTTTCTGTTTGATTGCAGGGATACTTTAATTGCTGCAGGCTAATGATAACAGAAGCAGAATGCCTTGAAAATTACATTTTAGCATCCTAAATAAATGGAAGTTATGATCTAGTTCAAGGAGAGAAAATTAGCATAAGAATATTCACATGGGACAGGACATTAACAGCACTCTGGACTGAAATATTTATCAGCAAGTGACAATTTAGTTGCAGTATTCCTTTGTCTGTCATATTAATGTTATTAGAATAAATCTTGCTACTTTGTAACATTACTTAATTTATAAATCTCTTTTTATTTAATAGTTATGTAAGAGCAGATGCACAGTAAGTTAATATCAGGCTTTATGTTGTACATATTTAAGGTTATAAAATGTAATATGTCAACGTGGGGTTTCATTTCTGTTTAAAACAGTTCTACATATTACTCATAATTGAAAAACACCTTTTCAGAATTCCAAAATAGGTTTCAGGGGTCTCTAAACACAATGAAATTAATATTTTTGGAAATTCACAGACTTCACCAATTTCCCAAGGGAAGTCCATGATTCCAAAAAGGATGAGAAACTGGTTTTGGAATAAATAACTTGACCATTTGGTTCTTACTGGGAAACCATTGTCTCCTAATTGTTTAAGTTTTAAAGGAGTATGCGATCATGGAATTTTCTATGATTTGGTGAAAAGCCTTGGACCAATTTCTGTTAAAGGTTTCATTGCCTTCAACTAAACATGTGTCCTCTTTTCAGCTAAGCACTTCATTTAGTGCTTTATCCTCATTCTGGAGTTCGCCTTTATCATCGATCTTGTTACACAAATATCACCCTCTAAAAAGGTAAAGAAATGAGAGGCTTATAATATCATTGGGACAGATAAACCCTCCTTGCTTTTATTTAACTATTTAAATAATGTTTTTTTATTAATATAATTCCTAATGACACCCACCACTTGAGCAGGGAAGCTATCTGAACAATATTCAACTCAAAACTGCTACCGTGAATAAATAATGTATCAAAAGGTATCAACTGTCACACAGTTTATTTAATAGGCTCCACTCTTTTAATAGGAAACTTAGCCCCACTTCATTTCATAACAAGCATTACTGGAATTCCAATGTCAACTATGCATTACTGCCTGCAAATGAAGAGTGTATTTCTATCCTTCTTATAAGAAAATTCTCTAAGAACAAGAGTAATACTTAATTACAAGGCATAAAAGATTCATTTTCTAACTATGAAACTATTACTATGCTTTGCAAGTTCAAGGAGGAATGTATTTTGAAGAGAGTATTAATGTTTTAAGAAAATTCATGCCCATACACACCAAGGGGAAGGGCTTTTAAGTTAACACCTGTAAAAGAAATGTATAAGAATTTTTTTAAATGCACTTGATGAAATTAAAATGTTTAAAAAAATTAGGGAGTGTGGTCTGACTCAAATCTATTACCTTAATTAGTCAAGAGGTAAAGTGTATATAAAAAATGTGGACTGTAGTTACCTGCTTTTTCCTGTCTTATAATACAAAGAAAATAAGAGGTGCTAATTAAATTTTCCTGTTATTTGCATAAGTGATATGATCATATTTTATTTTATTTTATTTTTTATTTTTTAATTTTTTTTTTGTCTTTTTGCCATTTCTTGGGCCGCTCCTGCGGCATATGGAGGTTCCCGGGCTAGAGGTCGAATCGGAGCTGTAGCTGCCAGCCTACGCCAGAGCCACAGCAACGCAGGATCCGAGCCGCGTCTGTGACCTACACCACAGCTCACGGCAACGCCGGAACCTTGACCCACTGAGCAAGGGCAGGGATCGAACCCGCAACCTCATGGTTCCTAGTCGGATTCGTTAACCACTGCGCCACGACGGGAACTCCTGAACATATTTTAAAAATTGTATTTGAGGAGTTCCCATCGTAGCTCAGTAGTTAACAAACCCAACTAGCATCCATGAGGATGAGGTTTGATCCCTGGCCTTGCTCAGTGGGTTAAGGATCCAGCATTGCCATGAGCTGTGTAGTATGTTGCAGAGAAAGCTTGGATCCTGAGCTGCTGTGGCTGTGGCACAGGCCAGTGGCATCAGATCCAATTTGATCCCTAGCCTGGGAACCTCCATATGCCGCAGGTGTGGTCCAAAAAGAGAAAAGACAAAAAAAATTTTTAAAAACCCCTGTATTTGAAGACATTTGTAGTTCTTGGATTAAAAAAATAGATACTGCTGAAATTAATAGTATTTCATAGTAGACTTTTTAAAATTCCATTCTATCTAATAATTAAATGCAACCAATCTCTAAACTGTACTTATTCCATTTTTCATATCCCTGCTTAGTCCTTCTGCTTGACTCCTCCCTCTATAATCCAGACTCTTTTATTTATTTATTTATTTTTTATTTATTTATTTTTTTTGGTCTTTTGCCTTTTTAGGGCCACACCTGCAGCATATGGAGGTTCCCAGGCTAAGGGTCCAATCGGAGCTACAGCTGCTGGCCTAAGCCACAGCCTTAGCAATGCCAGATCCGAGCTGTGTTGTCAACCTACACCACAGCTCATGGCAACACCAGATCCTTAACCCACTGAGCAAGGCCAGGGATCGAACCTGCAATCTCATGGTTCCTGGTTGGATTTGTTTCTGCTGCGCCACAACAGCAACTCCCAGACTCTACTTTTTTGAAAATATCACACAATTCCCAAACTCAAAAATTCTTCCTGTCATTCTACTCCATAGTGTTTCGCACTCTTCAAATATTTTTTTTTTGTATACAACCTGATATTTTATTATTTTCTCATAAAATGACTTTATTTCTTAGGCAAATGCTATATCTTTCATGTTTCCCTACCACAAAACCTAGAAACAAAGAAGTGGTTAACAACTATTTATTGATACAACAGAACTTACATTCTAGAATGAAAAATGCTCCCTATACCCACACTCCCACTGCTCCCAACCCTTATTAAACTCCTAAGAAATACTTAGTTAGAGGCATTTTCACTTATACTTAAAAAAGAGGAGTTCCCGTCATGGCGCAGTGGTTAACGAATCCGACTAGGAACCATGACATTGCGGGTTCGGTCCCTGCCCTTGCTCAGTGGGTTAACAATCCGGCATTGCCGTAAGCTGTGGTGTAGGTTGCAGACGTGGCTTGGACCCAGCGTTGCTGTGGCTCTGGCGTAGGCCAGTGGCTACAGCTCCGATTAGACCCCTAGCCTGGGAACCGCCATATGCCGCGGGAGCAGCTCAAAGAAATAGCAAAAAGACAAAAAAAAAAAAATCCTAAAAAAAAAAAAAACATAGTAATGAGAAATACTTTTTAAAACTAGTTGAGTAACAAAGTACAATGAAACATACTAAGTATAGATTGGTATAGACATTCCAATCACCTGCTAAATATTTCACAAAATATATTATCACTTCACATTCAGCTATTAAGACGGTTGCTTATAAACAGGGATAAAATTAAGCTAATTAAGGGGGCAAAACCATGTCTACTCAGTATCTCTGACTATAGTCTATTTCCATTCAAGGAAAAAAAAAATTAAACATTATATATTTTCATTTTCCTAGTCATCAAAACCACAGTATTTTTTTCTCTGAAAGACTCTTTTCTTCTAGACAACTATTTTATTGCCTAAAGCAGAACAGTAACCCTTTGAAGATGAAAAACAATGGCCTTCAAAAAGCAATTCTAAACGATCTTGGTCTCAGGACTCTTTATGCTCTTAAAAATTATTGAGGATCCCCCATAAGTCTTGGTGGGCTTAACATTACTGATATTTATTGCATTTGAAATTAAAATTGAGACCTTAAAAATATTAATTAACTTAAAAATAACAAGTCAATAACATTTTTTTTTTTTGCTTTTTTTTTTAAGGGCTACACCTGAGATATATGGAAGTTCCCAGGCTAGAGGTCCAATCGGAACTGTAGCTGCCAGCCTATGCCACAGTCACAGAAACGCCAGATCTGAGCTGTGTCTGTGACCTACACTATGGTTCACAGCAACCCACTGAGCGAGGCCAGGGATCGAACCCGAATCCATGGATACTAGCTGGGTTCACTACCGCTGAGCCATGATGGGAACTCCAGAAGTCAATAACATTTTAATATAACTTTTTATGAATAATGACTGTTTTCTAAAACAAAATACAATTTAACGAGAAGAGTGGCACTGCCTTACATGTCTGCCTTTTTCATGTCTGGCTTAATGGGAGAAGCTGGATTCTCACATTTGCTGCTTTTTACAATCAATTATGATTTATTGTTTTGACTAAGTATAAGAACCAAAGCTCTGAACAGATATGGACTTTGAAAGACAGAAAAAATCTTAATAACCTTTTCAGAGAATTACTGTAAACAATTTTTTTGCTCCTTTTCTGTTTGTTCATCCGTGTTTTCCTTTGACCTTAATCATAAGGATGAGGACCTAAGGCAACATTTAACTTAGCTTCTGATTTCTGCTTTTCTAAATATATACAACACCTTACCTAACCTGTTGATTCCTTGATTCCTTTTCTGGATCAAAAGGAATGAGAATGAAGAATTAAATAGTTAAAGAATAACTGACTCTATCCCTAGCTTCCCCTTAGTAAATCTGCAGGTGAACCCCTTAGGCACAGGCAGACTATATGAGCAAAAGAACATTCAATTTCAGGCAGATCAGGTGAGCAAGACAGCATCCCTAGGAAGATCACAAAAAGTAAGCAGGTCTGCCTGCAATGGAAAAACGATGAAAAATCTGACTTCCTGCCTTAAAAATTAACTGAGATTGTTTCCCCCTTTTCCCTTTAAAAATTGTCATAGCTGAGCAGAATCTTCAAAGTTGGTCTCTGGATAAGATTCCACCTTCTCTCCAGATTGCCAGCTTTTCTGAAAAAAATCATCTTTCTTCTCTACTGAAGCTTGCCCCTCAATTTACTGGCTGTTGAGTAGCGAGTGGCCAAACCTGCATCTAGTTACATTACAGAGTTTTCTTCACTATTAAACAAATTCTTAGGACCTACCATACCTACTGAATCAGAAACTGAGCCTGGAGCCCAGCAGTCTGTAAGTTAAATGGCTCTCCAGGTGACTGATACACTCAGAAGCTTGAGGACTTCTGATCTACTTAATACTGACTAATACAACTCTTGGTTTCAGTGAGGTCATCGTGCAGGAGACAGTGGCAAGATAAATCACATAAATGAATTAAAACTCATTTAGACTAATGGTTATAGTTTCCCTGTGTTGTTCAACCCCATTAAGCTAAAATCTGAGGTGCTCCCATTGTGGCTCAGTGGGTTAAGAACCTAACATAGTGTCTGTGAGGATATGGGTTTGATCCCTGATCTTGCTCAGTGCATTAACGATCTAGCATTGCCACAAGCACAGATTCAGCTCAGATCCAGCACTGCTGTGGCACAGGCCGGCAGGCAGCTGATGCAGCTCAGATTTCACCCCTAGCCCCAGGAACTATCATGTGCCTCAGGTGAAGCCCTAAACAAACAAACAAACAAACAACAAATATTTTTTGTTCTAGGGGTTACTATAAAAACAATTCCCTTCTCATCAGCTATACACGCGTGGCGCGTGGAAGTTCCTGCGCTAGGGATCAAACCTGGACTGCACCACAAGGATCCTTAAACCACTGTGGCACAAGGGAACTTTCTAAAAACAATTTTTAAATAATTTATCAAACTTTGAATGCTTTACAATACATTAAAGTGTAACCCTCTCCCCAAATTACTCATTTCAAAGCAAAACAGTATCTAACTAGCATTAAGGAATATCTCACCTGATAAAACTTACATTAAAAAATTTACTATACATTAGAATACAGTTTTTACTTCAGTGACTGAATTGAAGCCTTCCTTTCCACATAAAAGGTGAGCCAAAAGGAAATAGATTTATTTCCCTCCATAGTCTGACTTCAAATTTCTCTAACCAGCCTATATATTACCTGCAAAAGCACTGCAGTGCTTATTTCAGCTTCTGGGTATTTTACTAAAATATGTGCTTTTCTCCATTTGCATCCCATACACATCCAACACATTCTTCATGACCCCGTCTAAGTTACTCTCTCCATGAAGTAACTTCCAACTCCTTAGGTACAAAGAGGTAGCCTTTTATCATTTTTTATTGCTTCTAATGAGAAGAAACAATGTCCTTCACAAACTTAAAAAAAAAAAAAAAGTACGCTTTACGAAAACTATTAACAATTTTTAGGATAACAAAAATGTTGCCTGCCATATCAGTAAACAAAGGATGTTGCAGCCATCAAGCCACTTCAAGCCACTATAGCTGCTCACACAGACTGTGAGCCCTGAGGGAAATTAGGATGGAGACAAAGGGGCTGCCCTCTGCCAAGCCCTCAGTCACTGAAGCCACCCCCAACAGTGCACTCTGATGGGACTCAGTTTGGGAAAGAACAGGATAGTGGCCCTAGGTAAATAAGGTGCATATATCCAAGGAATGATTTCAATGAGTCCAGACTCCTGCATCTTCTCATACATAGAAAAGTGCTAAATTCATTATCTTGAGATATACAGTTTTCTTTCATTAATGGTAAACTTTTAATGCTCCAACTACCTGGTATTTGTTGCAAAAACCCCTGTATATCCTGCTCCTCCCTTACCTCTTTGGAGCAGTCTCTCAGAACTGAGGTTTAAGTCCTCAGTTTTGTCCACCAAATAAAACATAATTCTCAACTTTTTTTTTTTTTCTCTTTTCTTTTTAGGGCTGCACCTGAAGCATATGGAAGTTCCCAGGCTAAGGGTGGAATTGGAGCTGTAGCTGCTGGCTTATGCCACATCCACAGCCATGTCAGATCTGAGCTGTATCTGGGACCTACAACACAGCCTGTAGCAATGCTGGCTGGATCCTTAACCTACTGAGTGAGGCCAGGGATCAAACTAACATCCTCACAGACATTATGTCAGGTTCTTAACCCACTGAGTCACAACAGGAACTTCTCAACTTTTAGGCTGTAGATTTTTTTCAGTCAACAATAGGTTTCAGTAAACATAAAAGAGACTGACTTCCTGATTCTGAATATTTAAGAAACTTTAAAATGATCAGATTTTAAATAATGTCTAAAAAGAAAACTATTCAGATAAAGACAAGTCCTCATTTAAAAAAAAAAAAAATGGAGTTCCTACTGTAATGCAGTGGGGTAACAATCTGTATTGTCTCTCCAGGGATGCAGGGTTGATTCCCAGCCCAACACAATGGGTAAAGGATCTGTCATTGTCAAAGCTTTGGTGTAGGTTGCAGCTGTGGATCAGATTCAATCCCTAGCCCAGGAACTTCTACATGCTGCAGGTGCAGTCCAAAAAAAAAAAGTCCTCACTATTTAAACATCTTAAAAATGATCAATAAAGACTAAAAAAAATATCTATAGATAAAAAGGGAAGGTCTTAGGTGCTTAGTTCTCTTTTGCACATAGCAAGTGAGAAACACAAATCAAATTGGAAAAGATAGTATGTCCATAGTCTATAGGATTAATAAGTTTTCACAGGAAACAGATTTTTCTGAAACCCCAAAGACAGACAAGATGAAAACATCTGGTTCATTTATTTATTCTGAAAGCACTTGCTGGGTGCCTATTGTGCACAAAACGTTTTACACTTTTTTCTCTCATGTTCCAGAGAATAAATAAGCATATTAGGAATATAAATTTATAGTTTTAGATTTTACAGTGTATTTAATCCCCCAATCTGAATAAACTAAATACAAATAGCTGAGAAAGTATCACCATTCAAATAGTAACTAAGTTCTTCCCATGTAAGATTTTGAGTATCATGAACAACCATTACATGCCCTGATGAAAAATTTTAAAATCATATTTATTTAAAAAATATTACAATTTGCCTAAAACACAGAAAGGAAGGGGATGGATAAAGATGGCAGAGGAGTAAGAGGTCGCACTCACCTTCTCCCACAAACACATCAAAAAAACACATCTGCATATAAAATGACTCGCACGGAACATCTACTGTTGTACACCATCTTATCTACACCTCCAAAAGGGGCAAGAAACCCTTGACATAACTGGGTAGAACAAAAGAAAGAGAGAGAGAAAAGGAATCAGGACGGGACTAGCATTCCTGAGAGGGAGCTGTGTAGGAGAAAAGGAACCCACACCCTGGGAAGCCACCTAACCTACTGGGAGATCAGCCAAGACAGAGGGACCTCAAAGTCTCCGAGAAAAGCGCAGCAGCTGAACTGAGGACAAAGTAGAGTGAGAGCAGCACGACCATTTGCACCACTGCCCCAGATACCACAGCCTGAGATACTTTGGTGGGTGGTGGGTGTTGAGGCTTAGGCTCTGGAGGTCATTCCTGGGAAGAGGACTAGGGTTAGCTGTGTTGGGACAGCCTGAGGGGCTAAAGAGCAGTGTGTCATGGGAGGAGATGTGGTGTGTTATGGGCTGGGGAGTGAAATGCCATGGCAAAGGGAATCCAGGAGAAGGTCTGGGCCCGCAAGAGAAGCAAGGTGGAAGGAGAGAGGAGGAGGGGTGGACCGCCATAGGAATCTCCCTGCGCACACGTGCGCACAGGCTCAGAGGATGGGGTGCTTCCAGCACAGGCTACCGGTGGGGAGAAGCCACTTGCACAGGCTACGGGAGACCAGGTCCTTCTGGTTCAGGCTATGGTGGCCAGGAACCTCTTGTGTGGGCTAAGGGAAGCATGGCACTAAGTTCAACATGGTGCTTCTTGAGTGATCTACAGGCAGCAGGAACGGACCATGGCGGTCATGGGGGACTGTGAGTGGGCTCCACCTGTGACCCCAGTCACCTCAGGGATCGGCCAAAAAAAAAAAAAAAAAAAAAAAAAAGAGGGCACTGCAACCAAGCAGCACATGTTGTTGCTCTCAACCTCCTGAGAACACACCCGCCCTGCAGCTGCCAATGCCAAATACTCTGGGCAGCGCACAGATGCTTGATCACTGTCCTTTCCCAAGACTCTACAAATAGGAGCAGCTGGTACAGCACCTCCTGCATGGTGCTTCTTGCATGATCTGCAGGTGGTGGGGGCAAACCACTGCAGTTATTTTTGACTCCAGAGGTGGGCGTGGCCCACCACCACTAGGGGTCCGTGAACAAGCACCACTTGTTGCCCCAGTCACCTCAAGGGTACCACAGAGGAGGGCACTGTGATGGAATACCACCTGTTTGTTGCTCTCCCACCCTGGGAGCACAATGGCCCTGTTACTGCCACTGCCAAATGCTCTGGGCAGTGCCCGCACAGTTGATCTCTGTCACTTCCCAGGATCCTGCAACTAGGAGTAGCCTGTGCTGCACCTCCTGTGTGGGCTAAGTGAGATGGGATGATTCTTGAATGGTCTGCAGGTGGCGGGGGCAAACCACTGCAGTTATCGCTGACTCCAGAGACAGTCATGGTCCACTACCACTAAGGGTCCCTGAACAGGCACCACTTGCGGCTCCAGTCACCTCCGAGGAGGGCATTGCAATCAAAAACTACCTGTGGTTGCTCTCACTTCCCCGGGAACTCACACATCCTTCTGCTGCCACTGCAAAATTCTCTGGGCACCTTGTAAAGCTGCCTAAGCCTCATTACCATTTCCCAGGGCCCTACAACTAGGAGTGGCCTGTACCACCCTCCTGTAGGTCCTTGCTGCTGTTGAGAGCCCAGCAGCCAGGAACTGACTACTAGCCCTACCCACTGCCTCCTTCTCCCTGAAAACACACTCAGTACCCTGGGGATAACGGCCTGCTCACATTGAAGAAAGAGATAGCAAATAATCAAACTTCCACACCAAAAATAAAAAGTAACCCCACATAAAATACAAAGGGGCTCTCTTGTGTAGAAGTAGCCCTCCAAGGCTACAGTTTGGCTTCCCTAAACTCACAGAAAAAGAAGAACATTAGCAAGATATGGAAGCTCAGGAACCATTCCCAGTTAAAAGAACAGAATTCACATGAAGCAGCAAACAATGAAAGAGACCTCTGTAGTCTGATAGACACTGAGTTCAAAAGGAAGGTAGTGAAAATACTGAAGGAATTAAGACTGAATATCAAGAATTAAGAGCAGATGTGAACAGTAGTGCAGATTCCTTTAGAAAGGAACTAGAAAATATAAGGAAGAACATAAAAAATTATAAAAATTCATTTGCAAAGACACAAATTGAGCTAAAGGCACTAAACAGCAGAATGAATAATGTAGAGGAACAAATTAATGACTTGGAAGATAGAATAATGGAAATAACCGAATCAGGACAGCAGACAGAAAACCAAATGAAAAAACATGAAAGCAATATAAGAGATCTATGGGATAATATAAAGCAGACCAGTCAACACATAATAGGAATTACAGAAGAAGAAGAAAAAGAAAAGGGAATTGAAAATATACTTAATAAATTATATTTTGAAAGCTGAAAACTTTCCAAATCTAAAGGGAACTTTAGAAAAGGTAAACAAAATTGACAAACAAATTGATATCAAGATATAGGAAGCACAGAGGGCCCCAAACAAGTTGAACCCAAATAGGCCCACACCAAGATATATTATAATACAAATGGCAAAAGTTAAAGATAAAAAGAAGATTCTAAAGGCAGCAAGAGAAAAGCAAAGTGTTAATTATAAGGGAACCCACATAAAGTTATCAGCTGATTTCTCTGCAGAAACACTACAGGACAGACGGGAGTGGTAAGATATATTTAAAGTTCTGAAAGGAAAAACCTAGCAACCTAGAATACTCTATCCAGCAAGAATATCATTTAAAATAGAAGGAGTAAAGAATTTCTCCAACAAACAAAAGCTAAGAGTACAGCAATACTAAACCCATTCTGAAAGAAATACTGAAAGCCTCCTCTAAATTGAAAAAAAAGAAGAAATAGGATAGAGGAAATCACAATTGAAAAGCAGTCACTTAAATAAGTCAGCATAGAGATCTAAACATGAAAATGTTAAAAAAAAAGACATCAAAATCATACAATGTGGGGAAGGAAAGTCAGAAATATAGATTCTTTTTTTTTTTTTTAATTTTAATAATGTGTTTAAGCCTACATGAGTATCAGGCTAAAGAAAGCACATACAGGAAGGGGTTAATATACAAAAACAGGGCAGCCACAAATCAAAACCAACACTACATTCCCAAAAACTAAAAATAAAAGTACTCAAGCATAAAATAAATGGAAACCATCCAACCAAAAAAGAAAAGGAAGACAGGAGAAACATAGAATCACCTGGAAAACAAGGTTTAAAATGGCAATAAATACATATCTATCAATAATTACCTTAAATGTCAATGGGCTGAATGCTCCAATCAAAAGACACAGAGTAGCAGATTGGATAAAAAAGCAAAAACCTACAATCTGCTCTCTACCAGAGACTCACCTTAGGAGAAAGAAAACATACAGGTTGAAGTGAGGGGATGGGAAAAGATGTTTCATGTCAATGGACAAGACAGGAAAGCAGGTGTTGCAATACTCGCATCAGACAAAATAGACTTTAAAACAAAGGGCATAAAGAAAAAGGACACTACTTAATGATTAAAGGATCCATTCAAGAAGAGGATATTACAATCACCAATATATACGCTCCTGACATAGAAGCACCCAGATACTGACAACAAATACTAACATACATAAAAGGAGAAACTGATGGGAGTACAATCATAGTAGGACACTTTAACACCCCACTCATATCAATGGACAGATCCTCTAGACAGAAAATCAAAAGTCAATAGAGATAATAAAAGACAAAACAGAAAAGTTTTAGGACATTACATCCAAAAAAATCAGAATATACATTCTTCTCTAGTGTACATGGAACATTCTAAAGGATTGATCACATACTGGGGCATGAAGCTAACCTCAACAAATTTAAGAGTATAGAAGTCATATCAGGTAGCTTTTTGATCACAATTGCATGAAACTAGAAATCAACCACAGGAAAAAAAAAAATGAGAAAAAACAAACTACATGGAGACTAAACAACATGCTACTAAAGAAACCAATGGGTCAATGAGGAAATCAAGAAGGAAATTTAAAAATACCTCAAGACAAATGATAATGAAGACACAACCACTCAAAATCGATGGGGTGCTGCAAAAGCAGTGCTCAGAGGGAAATTCATAGCAATACAGGCCTTCCTCAAAAAAGAAGAAAAATCTCAAACTGACAACTTAACCTACCACCTAAATTAATTAGAAAAAGAACAACAACAACAACAACAACAAAAACTAAAGTCAGCAGAAGAAAGTAAATCATAAAGATCAGAGAGGAAACCAATAAAATAGAGATTCCAAAAACAACAGAAAAAAATAAAAAAAGCAAGAGCTGGTTCTTTGAAAAGGTAAACAAAATTGACAAACCTCAAGCCAGACTCACCAAGAAGAGGAGAGAAAAAACCCAAATAAACAAAATAAGGAATGAAAAAGGAGAAATCACAGAGGATATTGCAGAAATACAAAAAACCAAAAGAGAATACTATGAACAACTGTATGCCAACAAATTTGACAAGCTAGAAAAAATGGACAACTTTCTAGAGACTTACCGTCTGCCAAAACCGAATCAAGAAGAAACAGATCAACTGAACAGACGGATCACTAGAAATGGAATTGAATATGTCACAAAAACACTCCCTACATATAAAAGTCCAGGAGCAGATGGCTTCACAGGTGAACTCTACCAAACATACAAAGAGGAACTGATCCCCACCTTCCTTAAAGTTTTCCAAAAGTTTGAAGAAGAAGGAACACTCCCAAAGCCATTCTATGATACCATCATCACCCTAATTCCAAAATGAGACAAAGATACCACCGAAAAAGAAAAACTATAGGCCAATTATCTTTGACAAATTATGGATGCAAAAATTCTCAAAATTTTAGCCAAGCGAATCCAACAACATATCAAAAAGATCATACACCACGACCACATGGGATTCATCCCATGTTCACAAGGATGGTTCAACATACGCAAATCAATCAACATTATACACCACATTAACAAAAAAAGAAGTCAAAACCCACATGATCATCTCAATAGATGCAGAGAAAGAATCTGACAAAGTCCCACATCCATTCATGACAAAAACTCTTAGCAAAGTGGGTAAAGAGGGAACATACCTTAACATAATTAAAGCCATTAATGACAAACCCAGAGCCAATAATACTCGATGGAGAAAAGCTGAAAGCCTTCCCACTAAAATCTGGAACAAGAAAAGGCTGCCCACGCGCACCACTTTTATTCAGCATAGTGTTGAAAGTCCTAGCCACAGCAATCAGACAAACAAAAGAAATAAGAGAAGAGGTAAAATTTTCACTGCATGCAGATCACAAGATATAGAAAACCCTAAGGACTCAACCCCAAAACTACCTGAACTGATCAACAAATTCAGCAAAGTAGCAGGATATAAGATTAATATTCAGAAATCAGTCGCATTTCTATATACTAACAATGAAATATTAGAATAGGAATACAAAAATACAATACCTTTTAAAATTACATTCCCCCAAAATCAAATACCTGAGAAAACACCTGACCAAGGAGGTAAAAGACTTATACACTGAGAACTATAAAACATTAATCAAGGAAATTAAACAAGATGTAAGAAATGGAAAGCTATTCCATGCTCTTGGGTTGTAAAAATTAATATTGTAAAAAAAGCAATCCTACAGATTCAATTCAATCCCTATCAAATTACCCATGACATTTTTCAAATAACTAGAAGAAACAATCCAAAAATTTACATGGAACCACAAAAGACCCAGAATTGCCAAAGCAATTCTGAGGACAAAAACCAAGCAGGAGGCATATTTCTCCCAGACTTTAGGCAATATTACAAAGCCAGAGTCATCAAGACGATGTTGTACGTGTACCAAAACAGACATACAGACCAATGGAACAGAATAGAGAACCCAGAAATAAATCCAGACACCTACAGTCGACAAAGGAGGAAAGAATATAAAATGGGGAAAAGACAGTATTTTCAGCAAGCACTACTGGGAAATCTGGACAGCCACATATAAATCAATTAAACTAGAACACACCCTCACACCATGTATGAAAATAAATTCAAAATGGCTTAAAGAGTTAACTGTAAGACAAGACACCATTAAACTCCTATAAGAGAACATAGGCAAAGCATTCTCTGATATGACCTTACAAATGTTTCCTCAGGTCAGTCTCCCAAAGCAACAGAAATAAAAGCAAAATAAACCAGTGGAATCTAATCAAATTGACAAGCTTTTGCACAGCAAAGGAAATCACAAAGAAAACAAAAAGACAACTTACAGAATGGGAGAAAATAGTCTCAAATGATGCAACTGACAAGGGCTTAATCTCTAAAATATGCAAGCAACTTATACAACTCAACAGCAAAAAAGCCAACAACCCAATTGAAAAATGGGCAAAAGACCTGAAGAGACATTTCTCCAAAGAATATATACAGATGGCCAACAAGCACATGAAAAAATGCTCAATATCCCTGATAATTAGAGAAAAATCAAATCAAAACTGCCATGAGGTACCACCTCACACCAGTCAGATTGGCCATCATTAATAAGTCCACAAATAACAAATGCTGGAAAGGGTGTTCAGAAAGGGGAACCCTCCTGCACTGTTGGTGGGAATGTAAGCTGGTACAACCACTATGGAGATCAGTATGGAGGTACCTTAGAAAACTATATATAGAGGAGTTCCCGTCGTGGCGCAGTGGTTAACGAATCTGACTAGGAACCATGAGGTTGCGGGTTCGGTCCCTGCCCTTGCTCAGTGGGTTAACGATCCGGCGTTGCCGTGAGCTGTGGTGTAGGTTGCAGACGCGGCTCGGATCCCGCGTTGCTGTGGCTCTGGCGTAGGCCAGTGGCTACAGCTCCGATTCAACCTCTGGCTGGGAACCTCCATATGCCGCGGGAGCGGCCCAAGAAATAGCAACAACAACAACAACAAACAACAAATGACAAAAGACAAAAAAAAAAAAAAAAAAACTATATATAGAAATACCATATGACCCTGCAATCCCACTCTTGGGCATATATCCAGACAAAACTTTCCTTGAAAAAGACACATGCACCTGCATATACATTCTAGCACTATTCACAATAGCCAAGACATGGAAACAACCCAAATGTCCATCAACAGATGATTGGATTAGGAAGATGTGGTATACATACACAATGGAATACTACTCAGCCATTAAAACAAACAAAATAATGCCATTTGCAGTAATATGGAGAGAACTAGAAACTCTCATACTAAGAGAAGTAAGTCAGACAGAAAGACAAATACCCTATGGTATCACTTATATCTGGAATCTGATATACAGCACAAATGAAACTTTCCACAGAAAAGAAAATCATTGACATGGAAAACAGACTTGTGGTTGCTAAGGGGGTGGGGGAGGGGAAGGAGTGGGATGGATTAGGAATTTGGGGTTAATAGAAGCAAACTATTGCCTTTGGAATGAATAAGCAATGAGATCCTGCTGTATTGCACTGGGAACTATGTCTCATCACTTATGATGGAGCATGATAATATGAGAAAAAAGAATGTATACATGTATGAGTAACTGGGTCACCTTGTTATACAGTAGAAAATTGATAGAATACCATAAATAAACAGAAAAAATAAATATCATTATAAATGAAAAAAATAAAACACAGAAAGGATAATATTAAATCACTGAGTAAAGTGACTCTTTCTCTCATAAATCTTTCTATTCTACTGAAATAATATGTCACTCAAGAGAATTTAGAGGGCAGTAACTTATAGGAGTTTAGATTTAGAATGGAAATTTTTTTTGAAATATACTATTTTGTTATGTCTAAAATTATGATTCCAAATAACAAATATATAAGCTTAAAAAGGAAGGCATTCTTATTTCCTGGTGGTAAAATAAACAAACAAAACCGCAACAGTCAGCCCTTAAGGAATTTTTACGATGTGCTCAGTACCACACGATTTCACCATATTAAGTCATTCCACCCTCACATTGCCAGAGAAGTTCTATTATTATTCACACATTCAGAAGGAGATACTGACTTACAGAACCTAGTAAGTAACACACAGGGGGTATAGCATAATATGTTTTGGAAGCAGGAAAACCTGGATTCAGACCAATTCTGCATGGCCTTGAACAATTTATCTAACTTTTTTTTGCCTCACTTCCTTGTACATATAGTTAGGATCCGATGTGATAAGAAATTAAACTATGTAAAATGCCTGGTGAAGCTGTATGATTATTTCCCCTCTTATTTTCATTTTTCCAATAAATATTACCCTTAAAAAAAGAGAAAAAGAAGAGACTGAAACACAGATATATCAGATAACTTACTCTGTCACCCAATGGTGGAGGGACAATTTAAGCCCAAATAATTTGATTTTAGAGCCTGACATATTAATTCCTATGTGAGACTGTTCCTCAGAATTAAAAAGGGAAGTGAATCAACTGAACATAAAATTGAAGAATGATAAAGATCAGGATAGGAGATGTATTGAAAAAATGTGCAGTTAGTATAAAAATGACTATTTCTTTGCTCTAAGCTTTCTGAGAAAAGGCTCAAAGGGTACTTATTCCTCTGAAATGCCAGGACGGACAAAAAAGCTACCCCTTCTCTACTATTTATATAAATGGATAACCCCAGGTTTAACAAGGCCATCTTTAGGACCTGCAAAGAACCTTTGATTTGCTACAGACACCCTGCTTCTATTTTGGGGAATATTTTTCAGTTATTTACATATTAATTTTATAGGTTAATTATATTACAAAGTCTCTATACCATAAACAAACAACATGTTTTTCAGTTCTACTGGTCCTTTTTTTCCCCTCTCAAATTCTCAAAAATAAAACACAAAACTTTCTCCAAAGAGTTGACATTAAACTCAAGTCATATTTCATTTGAATCCTGCCACAAATGAATTACCCTGAATAAACTTCTTAAAGCTTCTTCAAAGGACAGCAACTCTGAAAAAAATTCACATTTTTTCCAATCTCATATCACAGCTTAAATTGTGTAGTTTCTTGCCCAATTAATATTAATTAGTGCATTAGTAAGTGAAGTATCATTTAACTCAAATATGCTTGAAAAAAACATTTTAATTGACCGCATGATGATACACTGACACAAAGGAATTTCCAGACTTTTACATTTGTGGTGGATACACAACGCCCTCTGGTGCACAAGCTGAGGAAACTCCAGCCAAGCTAAAAGTATCACACCTGCTAAAGCATGGGCCAAAAAAAAAAAAAAAAAAAAAAAAAAAAAAAAAAATTCTGGGAAATCTAAATTTCAGACTGATAATTTTACATTCTTGCACATTACCACTGCACAGATTTTGAAATTCTCTATATGCAGTAAAACAGTTTCCTCTACACATTCCTTAAGTTCTTAGTCTGACACTTTTCTGTCATAACTATGTTTATAGGCAAAACAGTGCATTCACGGAGAATTCCTCAAAAACCAACTGAGGTGAAATCTGGGTGTCTCCTTCCTCTATTTTCCACTCCTCAAACCAGGTAACTGAGCACAAATAAATCAGTATAACTCTGATTATAATTCTAATTCCATCTAAATCTACCCAATCTGGTGGATGAGAATAGAAGATAAAAGATATTTTATTTTGAATAATGGAAGAAATGCTATTTATCATTTTAAAAAATGCCCGATCAACACTAAGAGACTGGGAGCTATATAAGAGAATCTAAAGTTCTAAATTTTTAATATGTATGTATTGAAGGCACAATGGATTCAAAATAAACAATGGAAGATGCTTCATGACATTCAAGGCATTTTTTTAAGTACAAGCATTGAAATCTATTTCCTGCAATGAAACACATTCAAGATTCACTTTAAATATATAATAGTTTTCTACACTATACAAAGTCCAATTACAACATATGTAATTAATATAACTTGAAACTGCTCTGAAATAGGGATTGTTAGTAAAAAATGACTGTGACCCAAGAAATTTTAAAATAAATCACTAAAAATTTCTAGAAATTGAGGAATATATTATACTTCCATTTGTCTTGATATAACTGGTCTTTCCTTAAATTATCCAGTTTTATTCAAACTAAACCTGAAAATTGGAAACATTTGTCCTAGTGAGGAAGATTTAAAATGTAAGCATATGATATAAAGGATGGAATAATTAAAAAGCAGGTACGAAAAAATAACACAAAGAGAATGTGCCTCTTATCTACCACATTTTAGGTTAAGATTTTGTTCTTCAAAAAAAATCTGGAGTACCCTCTAGTGGAAAACTGGTGACAAAGGGCTTAAAACCTGTTTGTGAAATTTTACAATTCAATTTCCATAAAACAACTATCTCTGACCTGGGACAGAAAAGTATTAGGTAGATCTTTCTTCCCAAATCTTACTCTTAAAGTATCCACATCAATACATGCTGACATACAGAAGATACAGCATTTCTCAAAGTCCAACAGAAAAAAGTCTATTATTATATTAATTTCCAAAAGAGATAAATAAGATCTGTGAACATTATAGATGTAATGCTACTCTATACATTAAAGAATTCTATTGTGATTATAAGTGATCAAAATATAAAAACAAACGGAATTACTTTGGTAGTTTGATTCTTGTAGTTAAAAGATTCAAATGAAAAAGAGCTGAGAAAACAGCACAGGAAAACTTTTTCCAAATTGTAATTCTCTTCAAACACAGCATAATGTTTTATAAATATCCTTTGCTAAATTAGTATATTTGGCAAGAACCTCCACAACAATTGTTTACATTCCTTAGTCTTGGTTATTAAAGGGATTTCCTGGCCTTGATGCAGATGTGGTTCCACATACAAATTCTACCAGATAATTTTGCACACTAATAACTTTAAACCGAATACATGAAATTCCAGACTACATGATTTAATACAGTTATCATATTAATAATTAGTCAGGCTATATATACCCAATGTACTATGTCAAATTCTTCGTATCAAAATTTGGAGGAATACTAACAAAATAGATAATGTCCTTACCTGAGGGACTGTGTTAAGGGTACTTTAAAATCTATTTTCTATGGAGGGTTGAAGAAACTTTAATTATTTGGCAGAGGGAAGAAAAGGCTACACAGAAGAGCAGAAATATTCGTTCATTAATAACAATGACTTATCAAAAACATTAGTTAGGTGTTATTCAAGGCTCTGGAGGCATGGCAAACAGGATGGACAAGGTCCCTGTTCTCATGGAACCTACATCCTGAGGGAGATGGTGATGATAGTTAGTAAGCTCCCTGAGGGCCAGAATTTTTTGTCTGCTCTGTTCATTTTGTTATCCTCAGCACCTAGAATAGGACCTATAAAATAGCAGGTGCTCAATAAATATTTGGTGAATTAAACTTCAGATAGTGATAAGTGCTATAAAGAAAAAGAAAACAGAATAATAATTAGAGAGCATAGGAGAGGGGTGGGGTGACAAGTACATGTTATTTCAGATCAGAGAGTTAGAAAAGACTACTCTAAAAAGATGCCATTTGAACTCAGACTTACCAATCGAAGTTGGACTTGCAAAGTTCTGACCAAAGAGATTCCCAAGAAAAAGAAACAGAAAGGGCACTTGCCCAAAACAGAATTGGTTTTACATTCAGACATTCAAACTGGTCAGAGTGGGCAAGCCACAACAGCTAAAGAGTTCATATTTTATTCAAACAGTTTGGGTAAAAGATACTGGTGCCTTCAAATGGGGTCATAGAAGTAGAAATGAAAGGGAGGGGGTAATTGCATGACCTATTTTGTAGGTGAGCTGTAGGTATGATTTACTAATAGGTTCAATATGTGAGATGAAGCTAATGGGACTAAAAAATGACTTCCAAGTCTGGGGCTTGAACAATGGAGTGGATGTTGTTATTTACTGAGATGGGAAAAAGAAGTGAGGGGCTGCTTATAAGGTAGGTAATGGAGGAAGGGACCAACTTTTACAACTGACCACATATTTAGGATTTCAAGCTGGATATTTGTTTGAAGCTAATGAAGTGGACTGAAGTAGAGTAAGTTTGGAAGCTGTCTACACAGAAATGGTGTTTAAAGGCATAGGACCAAAGAGTTAGGAAGGAGAAGGAGAATGATTATTCCATGTAACTCCAAGAGGAAAAGACAAAGAATTAAAGATAGAGGTTAATGAGAGTTAAGTTTGATAAGAGCAGGAATATTTTAACATTCCAACTAGAGCTATATAGTAAGAGAATGGACTGCTTGCATACATTATGCCCTTTTCATTATAGGAAGCATTTCAAGAAGTAAGACTAGATGACCATCTGTAGGTTTTCTACTACAGTAAGTACTATATCTACTTAGATGTCCTTTGTACCATATAAAAGGAATTTTAAGACACGATTTATCTTCACTTATGCAACTAACTTTCTTACTAAGTAGATTCCAGGATAAAAATCACTGACATATAAAATATGTATCTACTAGGAGCCATTATTTGTTACCTGTTTTTGTCAGCAAAAGATTATCCAGGTGCCTGTCCCCAACTCCAAGAATATATGTAATCACGCAATATCCAGCTGCATTAACAGTTCAGAAACAAAAAAACAGAAAGAGAAGAATTATGAAAAACACATGCAAACCAGGTTATACATAAAACTGAATACAAAAGCATGACTCTACTTACTTCCGGGAAGGGACCATAAGTACTAATATAAAATACAATGAGAGGCACCTCCTAACACAGCACTGTCATTTTAGCTCTTGAGATTTACTGAAAACATAATTATTCGTGATAGACATTCTATAGTCTACTTCACTGCAGCTACTTGAACTCAGGGAAAACCTAGGGGAAAATTACAGCTTCTAGGAAGAAATGACCTGTGATTTTAGAACAGTTAAGAGATTACAAAGATACATCTATTAAAGACTAAAGAGAATTTACACTGTATTCCTACTATTATGTCAAAATATTAATGAACTCTTTCATCACATTTTATACCTTTTTTTTTTTTTTTGCCATTTCTTGGGCCGCTCCCATGGCATATGGAGGTTCCCAGGCTAGGGGTCTAATTGGAGCTGTAGCTGCCAGCCTATGCCAGAGCCACAGCAACACAGGATCCAAGCTGCGTCTGCGACCTACACCACAGCTCACGGCAACACCGGGTCGTTAACCCACTGAGCAAGGACAGGGATCAAACCCGCAACCTCATGGTTCCTAGTTGGATTCGTTAACCACTGTGCCACGACGGGAACTCCTTTATATCTTTTTTTATACAGCACTTAACAACTTCAATGGTCTGAATGTGCTCCCTCGAAATTCAGATGTTGAAATCCTAATGCTCAAGACGATGGTATAAAATAATTATAGTTCTCATGCATGTGTTTAGCAACTTTTAAAAGAGGGCCCACAGAGCTCCCTAGCCTTCCCACCAGGTGGAGAACAGTAACAAGTCTTTGACCCAAAGAAGGCACTCACCTAACCCTGCTGGCACCTTATGTCAGATTTCCAGCCTTCAGAACTGTGAGAAATTTCTGTTGTTTAAAGCCACCCAGTCTCTGGTATTCTGTCATTGTAGCCCAAAAGGATTAAGAAAAAAAATCTAAACATGTTCTAAACGTGTATGAGTAGGGTAATAGCAGGATGGCTTGCTTTTCTTTACTCCAACTTATCAATGAAAAGTAGTAACTTGAAAAACTTACCACAGCTTTTAACATAAGTATCCATAACTTCAGCACTGATTCCATTCGGACCATTCTCACTTGGTGCATATTTTCTAAAAAAATTCTGAACAGATAATTATTTACATAATTATAAAATCAATACAATTCTTAAAAAAATAGGCATTTCAAAATTATAAACAATGACTAACAGGAATCTGATCTAAAAATTTGTCAATAATTATAAAATGTGGACTTTAGGAAGCACAGTCCTCAAGAATCAGTCTTATTACTATGCTTACAGACAAACAAATAAATAAATAAAAAGCTGCTACTTCTATCCCATAGGTAAAACATGGTTTTTAAAATTACCATTTCAGTATAGCTACTGAAATGCAGTTACCATTAACAAGCTCAATAAAATTATTGTTATTCTTTTTTGTCTTTTGTCTTTTTAGGGCCACACCTGCGGCATATGGAGGTTCCCAGGCTAGGGGTCCAATCAGAGCTGTAGATGCCAGCCTACACCACAGCCACAGCAATGCAGATCTGAGCCTCATCTGTGACCTACACCACAGTTTACGGCAACACGGGATCCTTAACCCACTAAGTGAGGCCAGGGATTGAACCCACAACCTCATGGTTCCTAGTCGGATTTGTTTCTGCTGTGCCACAATGGGAACTCCTCAATAAAATTATTTTAAATTTTTTTATTTTTTATTTTTTGTCTTTTTGCCATTTCTTGGGCTGCTCCCAGGGCATATGGAAGTTCTCAGGCTAGGGGTCCAATCAGAGCTGTAGCCGCCAGCCTATGCCAGAGCCACAGCAACACGGGATCCGAGCAGCGTCTGTGACCTACACCACAGCTCATGGCAATGCCGGATCGTTAACCCACTAAGCAAGGCCAGGGATCGAACCCGCAACCTCATGGTTCCTAGTCGGATTCGTTAACCACTGCACCACGACGGGAACTCCGATTTAAAAATTTTTAAAATAATTAGAATGCAATGGTAAGAGTTTTCTGATTCAGAAAAAATTGCTAGAAAGATAAATATAAAAGTTGCATACTGAACTAAAGAATTACAGGGGCACAATAAAACCACCAGAGTGTCCAAAGAGTCTGAAAGCACTGAGAAAATTGTGCATTTAATTTTTTTTGGATAACCAACTGGACCTATTTCCTTATAACTAGATGTTAAAGAAAAATACAGGAAGTATATTATTTGAAAACACAACTACCATACTACAAAAAAAAATAAGTGTTTGACAATGAGTCTATATCTAGAATATATGAAGAACTCCCATAAATCAATAAGGAAATGACAAAACAGCACAATAGGAAAATGGGTAGAAGATATGATTAAGCACTTTACAGAAGAAATAAATTGCCTATACATATATTTAAGTGCTCAACCTTGTGGATAATCAGCAAAATGAAAACTAAATGATAAAATACCAAAATTTAGATGTTTGACAATATCAGTATTAAGCAAAGATGTATAGCAATGACAAATAGTTGTTTCCAAAAACAACTACTTTGGAAAACAATTTTTAATTATGTACTAAAGTTGAAGATGAGATAAACTATGACTCAGGGAAACTATTTACGCAGATCACACGTGGAACTAAGTATCAGTACACAAACTATCACTGTTTGTATTTTACAAAATCATAATTACACAAAGCAACACAGTAAGTGATAACTTTATTAAACAATCACTTCAATTACAGCCTATGTTAAAGCGCTACATACATTTCAGGTCATCTTCAGAACAACTCTAGAGCTAGGTACTATTAATTATTAGTCAAATTTTTTTTTTTTTTTTTTTTTTTTTTTTTTGCTTTTTAGGTCTGCACCCACAGCATATGGAGGTTCCCAGGCTAGGGTCCAATCAGAGCTACAGCTGCTGGCCTAAACCACAGCCACAGCAACGCAGAATCCGAGCCTCATCTGCAACCTACACCACAGCTCACAGCAACACCGGATTCTTAATCCACTGAGCAAGGCCAGAGATTGAACCCACAACCTCATGGTTCCTAGTCAGATTCGTTTCCACTGTGCCATGATAGGAACTCCAATTATTACTCAAATTTTATAGATTAAAAAAACAACAACTGAGACTTGAAAGTATGTTAGGGGGTCCCCTAGACCTCTTATAGGTTTGATGTGTTAAATGGAGTCACAGACTCAACTTATGGTTATATCACAAGGAAGGTACAGCAAAAGTAAACATATCAAGATGAGCATGGGAAAAATACACAGGCAAAGCCTATGAAATCCATGCACAATCCTCCTTGCTCTCTTCTATGAGGTGATACATCGAGCACACTTACTACTTTTCTTCAATAGGGAACAATTTAAAAAGGCTTAATACGGATGCAACATTACTAATCAGGAAAGCCCATTAGAGACTCAACACTCAAGGTTTTTAATGGGGGCTGGTCATATAAGCACCATCCATAGTCTGTCTAATCCAATAACTATCAAAATCATAGAAGCAAAGCAGGTTCATTGCTATAAATCATATTATTTGTACAAACAGTCTAGGTAAGTGGACCACCCTTATCAGTTAAGTGCCAAGTTCCCACTAAAGGTCAGATACAACCCAAAGGCTACCCTTGCAAGTAGGTCTTTCTAATAATAGCCTTAGGCCTGCTATGCTCTTTACTGCATGAAAGGTTAAGCAGTCACTCAAAAGACGGCTAGAAAGTTGCATAGCCAAACTCTGAACTAAGGCAGTTTGACGCTTTGAGCCTGAGCTTTCAACCACCAAAGATGAACTGTACCCCAAACCAAAAAGAACCAAACACTTGCTGTGCTAAGAAACCAGAGTAATGCTTTTCTGCAAATCTAAACTCCACACTGAATTACTGGGACACTCTAAACTGAGAAAGACAAAAATGAATCGTAGTAAATATCCTCTATCAAGCATTCTCTGTATTATTTTTCACCTGGGGCATATCAATTTTTCTGTGTGAATTACATATATTTTTCTTAGGGAAAACAGGAAAATTATATTTAAAAGATAAAAATAAACTATTAAGATGCAATAAGAATTTTGTATTAAACATTATTTCATGGGGTCTTTTAAAAATGAGTTACAGTCCCAGAAACTACTTGCCTTTTCTCATATTAAAGGAGAGTGATGAGTTTGGAAGAGAGGATAAGGCTTAGAAAAAATTACACAAAACATGTATGAGCGAGAATATCACTTAAAGCACTGTTATGAATACAAAATCAGAACTAAAATATTCATTGATGGCTAAATAAATTATAATATTTCCATATTCTGGAATATAATATAATCATAAACTTCAACAAATTTAAATTTGTGCGCCAATTAACCCCTGATATTAGATGCCAGGCATTGTTTAAGGAATTAAACATCTATGTGTACTACCACGGGAGCATTTCCACCTGTTAGTATTGTTTACTTCTCAAGAAAGGAAGACAATCTCAGGGAATAAGGGCGATTAAAAGAGACTTTCATTTTTAACTTTATACACTTTTTATAAAGATTGAACTTTTTATACCAAGAATATATTCATGAAATTTATAAACCTTTAAAATAAATACTGTACCTGAATGCTTCCTTCTGTATCAAGAACTTCAGCAACAGGAACTGACTGGATAAACTGCATGAAGCCTACACAGAAATAGATGCAATGCATTAAGCTTAACTATTGGTTAAACAATAAAAAATACAGATTCTACTGAGAACAATCTTTGTTTGCAAATGTATACACCACACGACTAAAAGCTTATAGAGCTCTATAAACATTATATTTAGTACATAACTGGCATTGACATCACAGGAAATATAAGGAAACTTTTTTAAAAAATTAAGCTGACAATCTGAATGTCACTCAGCCAATTTCTATTATTATACACAAGGAACACAAAGTAATAGGCTAGGCTTCTTAATTCTGTCCTAAAATTTTCTTCTATAGTTTTATAACATATGTCGATTAAAAGCATTTTAAATTTAAAATCAGTTTAAGAAATCCAGACACTCTCGTTGTGGCTCAGTGGGTTAAGAGTGGCTGTGGCATAGGCCCCAGCTGCAGCTCCAATTTGACCCCTAGTCTGGGAACTTCCATATGCTGCATGTGTGGCTAAAAAAAAAAAAAAAAAAAAAGAGGAGTCTGGAATTGTGGAATAGCAATCATCTAACCCTAAAATTATATTCATTGGCTTTCTTTGTGTAATATTCCATCTTCTGCCATTCCCTGGAAATGAAATGAGAGGGAGGTATAAGTCCCTAAAATTGCCAAAAAGAGGGGGAAGAGGACAGAAGACAAGAGAACAAAGAAAAAAAAAAAAAGTAAGTCTGGTAAGTATGGGTCCAAGAAAGGAAGTATAAAGCTATAAATCCATGAAAAAAAAATCAAAGTTGAATTAGGGAAACTATTTCAGGATCATAAACAACCATAATCTGGGTTTAGTAAGCCTTACATTATAATTATTTGCATGCAAATTAGGAGACTGCATATTTCTTTCAATAAGAAATGTCTCATTTATTCCTATATCACAAATACTGAACAGTCTGCGTTAATGCACTTAACAGATATTTACAGTTTTTCTATTATGTACATGAACTTTGACAGGTAAGCAAAAATATAGCCTTGACCCTTCCTTCAAAGATCTCACAAATTTACAAGTTTTATTAGGATAAACACTGTGAATGAAAGGGTACTATTAAAGGAAATAGTATAGGGAGACCTATGTTACAAGAGGGATCAGAGGACAACGATGTTTTAAAGTATAGTAAAGGTTAATAAGAAAAGCTTTAGAAAAAAGGATGTTAAAAATAATGATCATAGAAGGCTGAAAAGAGCATAGTACATTTGAGAAAAATGGAAAGTGGCTGGTATGGCTAAGCCAAAGAAGAAGAGGGAGAATGTCAAAAAGAGAGGTGCGAGAGACAGATGCAGATGTATATCACAGCATACAAGAACTTGTAAGCTAAGCTAAGGCAAAGAAAGCTAGTAAATCAATTTATGTAGAATCATAAAAGAGCACATTTGACTTTTAACAAGATCATTCTCAGAGGAAAATGAGAAGATGAATTAAACCATCAAAAAGTTTTGGGAGTGGCCAGACTGAAATGAGTTCAATCTCTGACATTCTTAATAATTTTTAATTTAAAAAGGAAAAACAGACTCATTAGACACTGAAATAAATTTAGTGTCTAAATTTAAAATTTAGACACATTATAAAATAAACTTACCATGTTTTGTACTAGTGGCTAATACTTTATAGGGTGTCAACTTTAAATCCAGATTTTCTTTCCGCAACAGCTTAAGATCAAAACATATATTGGCCAAATGTAAAGATTATTATGAAACAGCTTTGTAGGCAAGTATTATAGCAATTTAATATAATATATTTAGAAGGTAAACTTAAATTAAGGTTTAAGTTAATTAATTTAACTTTTTGCAGGCAAATATTACAGCAGTTTAATACCACAGAGTTTCAGAAGGTAAACTTTAAGATCTACTTATCAATTAGGTAATTTACCTTTAATCATCAAAATAAATGGATTAAGCACTTTATATGGTGATATGCCAATTTTTTTCTATCTTTTTCCAAATCACTGTCAGTTTTCAATGAACAGAAAGGGTTCTTTCTGAGGATTTATGTAGGCCTTTCTGGTCATAAAGGAAATGAGGATAAATATGTTGCTTTAAAAGTCAGGGACAGAAATGGGATTTTAAAAAGAAGATTTAATTGACTAAAAGGAAGAAAATTACTAAATCCAACTCTAAGAGAACTTAACTAGGGAAACTGTTTATAAAAAGGAACACATGCAGTTTCATTTTACACTCATCATAAGAGACATCCTGCAGTGTACAAACAACTAAATTTGTTCAGGATCAAGTGGAGACTGTTCAGCTTTCCAGGGTTGTACCTGGATATTACAAATAGTTCTGTGTCCATGTACAGCATAACCACTAAACCAAAGATTCTAAAATGAAAAAATGTTCCCTACCAACATAAAGTTATGTTCACCTTGTCCATGAGTGAAATGATTTGGAGAATAAGTTGATCTTGGCGTAAATCATCCCCATGTTTAAATATAACTGGGTATTTGCCTCCATCTTCTGTCTTAAAGAATAACTGTGCAGGCATAAGGGCACTCTGGGAATAAAAACATTGTTTTTGAATTATATAAGATGGAAATGTGAAGAAATTTATAATAAAGAAATCAGCCTGAAAAAGAAAACAAATTATAATAACCTTATTTTATACAGGCCATGAGAAATAATAGCACAAAAAGTATCAGGGAGAGGGATGAATAGACATGTGAAAAAGCAAATAGAGTAAAATGTTATAACAGAATAGAAGTAGTAGGTCTATCATTGTTTACTGTGAAAGTCTTCCAACCTTGCTATATATTTGAAAACGCTTCTATACAATCTTGGGGGAAATGGCATCAAAGATGCTTCAAAGAATATACGTTTCTAACTTATAACCTCTAGTAGACTGAAACTCTAAGTCATAAATCTGCAGTATCCTTTATCACCTGAGGCAAAAATATATTTTATAAATTACCTTGTATCTTAGCTCACAAAAGTTCAAGAACAACTGGAAGGGATCTTCCTAAAGATGAATGATAGCAAGAGGCTCTTTGTTGTAATTTCTTTTTTCAGATTCAGATCTGATTGTGAAATTTAGATTTCTTCTGAAATCTAATACCAGCAATTGACAGGAAAACTAAGCACTAATCCCAGTGCCTTAAGGGGTTAATTCCCCATGGAAATCTAGCTTTGGTTCTTAAGCTAAGGTCTACAAAATACTGTTTAAAAATACCAAAAACTGGTTCTAGAACCTTTTCAGCTCCAAGGAGCTCATAAAAAGATAATTCATTGATGTCCCCTACAACTGTGTGCAGACATTTCATTGTATGTACAAGGTTACTTTCTATAGTGTCCAATCCATCACTTTCATTGGATACTTAAAGGTATCCATGACCCCAAAATGGTTAAGAATTGCTATGCTAGTTATGTAGTAAATGTCCCAAATCATTAAACCTTAACTCCAACTCAGAATTTTCAAAAATGTCCACATACTTAATAAGGTCTGGAAGAAAAAAATTGGGACTGAATGTTACAATTAAAAAGATGTCCCATGATATTCTTTTGACCAGTTACTTTGTGTATATAAGACATAATTATAAAATTAATTAAGGAAAAAAATGAGTCTAGAACCCACTTAACAAAAATATCATAGATTTTATAACCTACTCCTATAACTCCTGATCTATGTCTTAAATATTCTTCTTCATCTGTTTGAAAAAAAGATAAAACTAACTTTTTGAGTCACTGTTCTTTTTTTTTTTTTTTTTTTTTTTTTTTTTTTTTTTTTTTTTTTTTTTTTTTTTGTCTTTTTGCTATTTCTTTGGGCCGCTCCCACGGCATATGGAGGTTCCCAGGCTAGGGGTCGAATCGGAGCTGTAGCCACTGGCCTACACCAGAGCCACAGCAACGCAGGATCCGAGCCGTGTCTGCAACCTACACCACAGCTCACGGCAACGCCGGATCGTTAACCCACTGAGCAAGGGCAGGGACCCAACCCACAACCTCATGGTTCCTAGTCGGATTCATTAACCACTGCGCCACGACGGGAACTCCCTGAGTCACTGTTCTTAATTAGTCTTTAGGGAATGAAAATATTAGAAGGAGGTATTATCTGGGAGTTCTAGCACAAAGGAACATCAGTTGTTATAAACCCTATCTTATGCAAAGTTCTTTATTATATTTTAGCATCCAGTGGACTGCAAACATGAACTAAGAATTATCTGCATTTAATCTCCTGTACCAGCATTTTTCAAATTGAAAGTTAAAATTCAATAATGAGTTTTAAAACCAATTAAATAGGTTGCAAACAACATTTAAAAATTAATGCAATAGAATAATTTTTAAAATAACAGAAACTATCGGAGTCTATAACATGCAGTAAGGGTAAGTACTATTTTATGAAACTTATGTTTCAGTTGTGCAAGCTGGACTGCCATAGGTTGTCTTAATACAACCTTTAAAAAAAAAATCTGAACTATGTCTTACTGTATTTACCTACCTTTTTATAAACCCAAGTTGTTCTATGAGCCCCTTCTTATCTGATACAAAATAATATCCCAAAGCAACTTCTGGCTTTCCACCCTTAGAATCAGAAGACCTAAAACACCATGTCTACAGAGACCTTTCGATATGATGCCCAGCAGATAATGATGTATCACAAATAATGACACTCAGCCCATCGGCAGGCTTAGAGAAGGCAGCTGTCCCCCGTTCTTTCTAACTGTCAAAGTGGTGGCCAGCCAAAAGAAGGCCTGGCATGCTATTAAGGACTAAAGAGAGAATAAAAGAAAAAAATTAAGTCATAGGAACAGATATCAGATTGAGAAATTTTGAAAGATTAACCGGGACTCTCATGTAACCCTAAGAAATTGTGAATTGAATGCCTAAGTTTGCAATTTAACTTTTTTTTTTAAATAAAAGTTTACATGGAAAAAAGCAGGTGTGGCTCTGATTAATAGTTCAAAGAATTAAAGATTAAAAAACAACCCAGAGGTATAAAAATATTTTATACATTTCATATAAAAATGCCTATTGGTAATGCAAAAAGATTTTAAATATATGGATAATTAAAAGGTATCTTTTTTTAGGAGTTCCTGTTGTGGCTCAGCAGTTAATGAACCTGACTAGTATCCATGAGGTTGTGGGTTCATCCCTGGCCTTGCTCCTTGGGTCAGGGATCTGGCATTGCCGTGAGCTGTGGTGTAGATCACAGACAAGTCTAGGATCCTGTGTTGCTGTGGCTGTGGTGTAGGCTGGCAGCTACAGCTCCAACTTGACCCCTAGCCTGGGAACCTCCATTTGCTGCAGGTGTGACCCTAAAAAGACAAAAGACAAAAGACAAAAAAAAAAAAGGTATCTTTTTTTGAGGTAGTGTCTCTGGTCTAATCATATACATTAAAGATCCACTATAATTACCTTGAATAATGTAGCTGTTTCTGGGATTATTCCTCTAATTTTCACCTGGGGTTCTAAAGGCAATGGGATAAGTTCCACATCTGACAAGTTCATCTTTTCATTGTCTCCAAGCAATGCCTGTAGTCTCTCATTCTAGGAGAACAAGTTTGAAAGTATTAAGTGAAAATGGAAAAGCGGTTTTTAAAATATATAGAAAAGACATAAAGACTGATTCTATTAACTTCACTATTATATTTATTATTTTAGGGGTACACCTGTGGCATGTGGAAATTCCTGGGCCAGAGACTGAATCCAAGCTACAGCTGGTACCTACACTGTAGCTGCGGCAACACTAGATCCTTTAACCCACCATGCTGGGCCTGGGATCAATCCCATGCCTCTGCAGCAACCTGAGCCACTCTTAACTCACTGCGAAAGAGGGGGAACTTCAATTACCTTTAAAATATCTGCAACACACCATAAAATATGCAAAATAACATAATATAATAGAGATAGTATGTGTGAGAGGCAAGCACTTATAATCCACCTGACAAAAGCAGCAACATGCTTTAAGAGGAGCAACTCCTTGACCTATGAAAAGCTGGACTTTCACAAGGTTGAGGAACACTGCTCTTGCTGCAACTGAGAATCAGGAATATATTCAAGTTGGACATAAAGATTCAATTTCCATTTTCAAAGGATCTGTGAAGTCACAAAGAGAAACTATAATTTCATTTGAAGCTTAGTTTTACATTACCAAATATTAATTAAGAATTCCATTAGCTGCTCCACTGCATGTTTTGGGTTTAGAAAGTAAACTCAATTCACTTGGAGGATTTTACTGTTCAGTAACTCTTATCTGATCAAACTTCTTCTAAGATATCATTTTTTTTTTTTATTAGTTCACACCCATACTGCACTGAACCAAGATTACAGAAACAGAAATTCAAGTCATGATGAAACGGCTTTGTCATTTAGCAGCATCTATAGTGTTTAAACCAAGCCCATCTATTCAATTTCAAATGGACAAACTTTATCCTTTGAAAGCTGTGAATGAAGAGTGTTGCAATTTTTTTTAAAGGTGAGCTTGCTCTTAAAGCAAGAAAACTGGATCAAATATGCTAATTCTCAAATGTTCCCACATCAGGGCCTTTGCGCTTCTTGTTCCTCTGGCTTCATCAGGGCCCTTGTACTTGTTCTTTTGTTGTCTTCTCTAGATATTCACATAGCTTGCTCCCACACTTGCTTCAGGCTTTTGTCCAGTTATCAACTCTCAGTGAGGCCTTCCTGACCACTCATTCCATTGAGAAGTGAAACACAGCCTTAATACTCAAACTTGGCACTTCAAAGTCTCTTTTTCTATTCTGTTTTCCTCCACAGCTTACAACCTTATCTGGGACACTATATATTTTACTTATTTTGTTAACTTTCTCCTCCAACAGGAACGTTACATTCTAAGGGTAGGAATTTTTATATTTACCACTATATCCCCAGAACCTAGAAAAAGTGCTTGGCACATAGCAGGCATGTAATACATTTTTATAGAATAAATAAATATTATAACCTAAAGAAGTACAATGTGAAAAGAGACTAGTTACATTCAAAATGAAAGCTTTAGGAGTTCTCTTGTGGCACATCAGGTTAAGTATCCCTCGTTGTCACTGCAGTGGCTTGAATCACTGCTGTGGCATGGGCTTGATCCCTGGCCCAGGAACTTCCACATGTCTCAACTGCAGCAAAAAAAAAAGCTTTATTATTATTATTTTTTAAGTCTAGAATCAATGCATTTTTATTAGAACTCAAATATTTAGATTCAGAGACCTCAATCAAGAAAGTTTTCCCTAAATGAGATCAGTAAAGGAAAGAAGGTAGCAATAATATTATCATCTGTTTTACCATGGGATACTTAACTCACAGATCCCCTTTTACATATCTCACACTGTGGCATTCACAAGGCTGTGTCTTTCCCAACTGCATTATGAGGGACAGAAAAAAACTACATATGATTTTAAATTATTAGCTGTAGTCATTTCATTATTCCTTAGAGTAACACAAATGATGGAGACAGCTATCTTGGCATTTCTCTGTTATGCCAGGGCTTGTTTCTAGTAAAACTGTGTAAATAAATTTTGTCTTTTATGATATCATGAAAAAAAAATTAAAGGATGTTTAGCAAGTGTTGACAATTTGGGACTGACTTAAAACATAGGGTATGCAGGAAAAAAAAAATGATTTTGGAGGACTATAAGTTATCTCTCAAGTAGGTAGCTAGTCATCCTCCAGAACAGTGAAAACTGATATGTAGCCAGAGGCTCAAGTGTGTGGTGAACAGAAGAACATGTCACACAAGAACAAACTGTGTTGGTTTAAATATATGCCCCAAACTGACAGTGACAAGAACAGTCATTCCTTCTGCTAGTGGGCGTTTAGGATCACACTGCTTCACATACACACCTCTGGAGATGGGCTCTAGGAGAAATAACAGTAGGAATATAGTTTTTGTTTTTGCTTTTGTCTTTTTGCCTTTTCTAGGGCTGCTCCTGTAGCACATAGAGAATCCCAGGCTAGGGGTCTAACTGGAGCTGCAGCTGCTGGCCACAGCCACAGCCACAGCAATGCCAGATCTGAGCCGTGTCTGTGACCTACACCACAGCTCACAGCAACACCAGATCCTTAACCCACTGAGCAAGGCCAGGAATCAAACCCGCAACCTCATGTTTCCTAGTCAGATTTGTTAACCACTGAGCCACGATGGGAACTCCAGGAACACAGTTATTTAACCATGGCTTGTGATTGTTCTAAAAACAAAGAAAATGTCAACTCAATAAAAATGTATTTTTCTTCAGCCTATTTCCTGTTTCCTAACCTTGTTAACATTTCCTTGCACACATCTCTGCTAGGATTTCTTATTAGACCTGATTCCTTGCCTTTAAATTCCTGACTCCAGTTTCCTCTCATAGCTCTGAAGAACAGTAAAATGTGCTGTGCTGTTCAACAAAGGTCACTAAGAAAGATCTTCCAATTATGAGATTAGTAAAGAGAAGATATCAAATGAATCCTTAATATCATTTGGGCTAAAAATCAGGAAAAATGACATATGAAGAACAGATACTCATCTATTCTCATCAAATAGACACCTCACCCTGTTGAGGGCAAGATCAATGTACTTGCCATGAGAAGAGACTGCCAGATGCTATCACAGTTCTGCAATTATGGGCATGTTACTCTGGATCTTCTTTTTCTCAGAAGAATTCTAGTCTAAATAATTCCTAGAGGTTCTTTCCATGTCAAAAAGATTTTAAGGGAGTTCTTGTTGTGGCTCAGTAGTAACGAACCTGACTAGTATCCATGAGGATGTGGGTTCGATCACTGGCCCTGATCAGTGAGTTAAGGATCCAGTGTGAGCTGAGGTGTAGGTTGCTCAAATCCAGCATTGTTGTGGCTGTGGCTGTAGTTCAGGCTGGCAGCTGTAGCTCTGATTCAACTCCTAGCCTGGGAACTCCATATGCTACTGGTGCGGCCCTAAAAAAAAAAAAAAAAAAAAAAAAAAAAGATTTTAAGATGTGAAGACCCTAAAATGAGAGCCAGAAGAGCACTGTAGATATAAATATGGACTCAGAAAGCCTGGGTACAAATTCCAACTCCAACAGTTACTACCTGAGGACATATGGCAAATTATTTAAGCTCCCATTACCTACTTTTCCTTACAATGGGATAATAATAGTAATTAACTTACAAGGGTGCTGTGAGAATAAAATCAATATATAAAAATTTATAAAGGAGCATCAATACATAATCAGTACTTCTAACCGTTCCTATTACTAATAACAGGCATACCTCATTTTTATTGTACTTCACTTCAGTGCACTTTGCAAGCATTACATTTTACAAATTGAAGGTTTGCGGCAACCCTGTATGAAGCAAGACCATCAGTGCCAATTTTCCAAGAGCATTTGCTCACTTTGTGACTGCATGTCACATTTTGGTAATTTTAGCAATATTTCAAACTTTCTCATTATACTTGTTATGATGAGCTGTGATCAGTGATCTTTGATGTTGCTATTAAATTGATCTGGGGTATCACGAACCATGCCCATATAAAATAGCTAATCTAATAAAGTGTGAATGTCTTAACTGTTCCACTGAAGAACATGTGATCAAACCCATGCCACAGCAGTGATTCAAGCCACTGCAGTGACAACGAGGGATACTTAACCTGATGTGCCACAAGAGAACTCCTAAAGCTTTCATTTTGAATGTAACTAGTCTCTTTTCACATTGTACTTCTTTAGGTTATAATATTTATTTATTCTATAAAAATGTATTACATGCCTGCTATGTGCCAAGCACTTTTTCTAGGTTCTGGGGATATAGTGGTAAATATAAAAATTCCTACCCTTAGAATGTAACGTTCCTGTTGGAGGTTCAAGACTTCGGTGGAGGAAGTAACTAGCAAGAAAGCTAGACTTGGAAGTGGAGCCTAAAGATGTAATGAAATTGCTACAAACTTGCAATAAAACAAATGAAAAGTTGCTTCTTACAGATAAGCAAAGAAAGTAGTTTCTTGAGATGGAATCTACTTCTGGTGAGGGTGCTGTAAATATCGTTGAAATGACAAACAGATGATTTAGAATATTATACCAAGTTAGTTGATAAAGCAGTGGCAGGGTTTGAGAGAAGTGACTGCAATTTTGAAAGAAGTTCTACTGTGGGTAAAATACTATCACAGAGCACTGCACGCCACAGTGAAAACAAATCATTAATGAAAAGAAGAGTAAATTGATGTGGCAAACTTCATTGCTGTCTTATTTAAGAAATTGGCACAGTCACCCCAACCTCCAGGAATGATCACCCTGATTAGTGATCATTCCATCGACACCGAAGCAAGACCCTCCACCAACAGAAAGATTATGACTTTCTGAAGGCTCAGATAATGGTGAGCATTTCTTAGCAATAAAGTTTTTTTAACTAAGCTATATAGACTACTTTTTAAGACATAATGCCACTGCAGACTTAACAAACTACAGTATAGTATAAACCTAAATTTTATATGCACTGAGAAACCAAAAAACCGAAGCAACTCGCTTTACTGTGATATTTGCTTTATTGCAATGGTCTGTCTGGAACTGAACTCACAATATCCCCGAGGTATGCCTGTAATTACATGATAAGAACTTCATAAAATATATCAACTAAGGAATTAATACCAAAACTCAGTATTTTATGATACCAAGACATTATTAGTCATAAACAGGGTGCAATGCTCACAGGTTTACCTTTTTCTTACGATTCCCACTTTCACGTTGAACTGCCTTCATTAGGTGCACCAGTCGATCTACAAATGTCTGCTGTGCAGCCAGCAACGAACGCATAACTCTGACAGATTTATCACCCTGAAGGAGGAATTCAAAAGAAAGAAAAATTAATTCTAGAATAATGATCAGGACTTCCTCAATACCATGGGTGACCTTTACTTATTCTTCTAATAGCTAAACACTTCAATACCAAGTAAAATTGAAAAAAAATTATCTTATTCACAGATAATGAGGAATCTGCTATTTTAAACATGGCAAATTCTTCCACAGCTGAAAATTACCTGAGTCTTCAGCAAATAACAGCCTATCAAAAATTGCACTTTTTTTCTACATGCAACCTTGTGACAAGAACGAATTCATACACCCAAAATATATTCCCCTCAATGATTCAATACATATCTGGAAGCCTGGAATTCTCATCATGGCTCAGCAGAAATGAATCTGACTAGCATCCATGAGGATGGAGGTTTGATCCCTGGCCTCACTCAGTGGGTTAAGGATCCAGTGTTGCTGTGAGCTGTGGTGTAGGTTGCAAACATGGCTTGGATCCTGCATAGCTGTGGCTGTGGTGTAAGCCAACAGCTATAGCTCCAATTGGACCTGTAGCCTGGGAACTTCCAGATGCCGCAAGTGCAGCCCTAAAAAAAAAATATCTGGAAGCCTATCACATCCTCTAAATGTGCTGGGCATATGACAGAAATAATACTATCTTCAAGGAACTAAATATACACTTTTAAAAGCAAACCTCTCAAATTGCAATTATAGTATGCTTACTTAGTAAAACAGAAGCTATAAAAACTAAATGCTATAAAGTCTCATGTAGTAATTCTTAGTTCATAAAATACTATAAAATAACATTTTTAATTTCCCCAATTACATTGATGAAGGAAGCTGAGCAAATACTATTTATCCTTACTTCAAAGATGAAAATTTATATTCAAAGAAACTGATATTTTCTCACAGGATGACAAAGGCTATAAGTGACAGAATTGAGATTAGAGGACAGGACCAACTGCTTATTTGCCAATCAGTTAAATACAGAGAATCTCTGAGCTCTAAGAACTATACCAAAGTTTAGTTTTAGAGTTCAAAAAGATGAGATTTAAATTTTTAAGAAAACTTAAATGAAACACGACACAGCAGATAAAGATGCTCTGAAGTAAAAACATTTCTGCAGCAAATCACATTAATGCTGTGACAGCTTTTCATTGTCCCTACTCCCTCTGCTGGTTGAACTGTGACATTGCCTTAAGAATCACAGGAATACCTGGTGAAAAATGGCTTATGTATCTGTAGAAACTGTAAAAGCAAAAGTACAAGTTATATAAAAGTATCTATAATATGACCATTGCCAGGTTTCCATAAATGTAACTAGTCATTTTTTTTTTCTTTTTAGGGCTGCACAAGAAGCATATGGAAGGTCCCAGGCTAGGGGCTGAATCGGAGCTACAGCTGCTGGACCACAACACAGCCACAGCATTGCGGGATCTGGGCCACCCCTGAGACTTACACCATAGCTCATGGGAATGCGGGATCCTTAACCCTCTGAGCAAGTCCAGGGACTAAACCCGAGTCCTCATGGATACTACTAGGGTTTGTTACCACCATGTCACAACAGGAACTGCTATTTCTCCTTTATTTGCCTAAGTGATGAGTTTTTTGTTTCAGGTCTAGGTGTATTTTATTATACCAGGGGTCAAAAACTTTCTGGAAAGGGCCAAGGAATAAATACTTTATGTATTGCTGGCCACAGAGTTTCCATTCAAGCTACTGAATAACCACTGCTGTACAAAAGTGTTCCTAAACAATCTGAAGACAAATGAACATGACTAAGTTCCAATAAAATTTTACTTGCTGAAATGTGAATTATACATAAATATCATGTGTCACAATGTATTATTCTTCTTCTGACTTTTGCCAATCATTTAAAATTAATAAAACCTTAGCTCATAGGGCATGGTGAAAGAGGCAAGAGGCCATATCTGGCCCAAGGAGTGTCTGCCAATCCCTACATTAAGGGTTTACCTTCAACAATGCTTGGCTGAATCGTCTCATTACATTCAAGTACATCTCATGGGTCTTTGGATCTCTCTGCTGAGTATCTTGATCTTCACATTCTACTATCACATACCTTAAAAATATGTTAAGTCATTCATATAAGTGTGAAATCAAACTCATATTCATTCTGTAAATATTTATGCCTTTCCATTAAAACAGATAAATTCATATTTGCAAAAATAATTAAGGGGAGTAACAAAACATTTTATCATCACTCCTTTAAAAGTTGAAAATTAAGGAACAACATATATAACCATTTATAAAAGGTAAATTAATAACAGTAATGTCTTAATATGTACAATATCCTAGATTTTCTAAAAATGGCATCAAAATGAGCATTTTCTCCTAATGCTTCATGAGGTACGTAGAGCATTAACATCTTCAGAAATCATATAAACTCACAAATCTACCAGGTAATTCATGAACAAAAATATTTTCAAAATCCACATAATAATTTTGTTATTACATAAGCCTGTCTTATTCTGAAAATTAAAGTTTTTTCTCGTTAACGTATGTCTGAAAAATAAAAATCTTAATTTTTACATTCCCATCCAATTTCACCATTTATCAACATTCCATTTATAACCCTCAATTTCTCCATCATAAAACTATGGTTTTAGCAAGCTAAATTTTTAAAAAATATGAACATATTCTTAAACCTGAACTACTTATACAATGCATATAATCACATAATAATCTGGCTTAGATCTTAGAGGTTATCTAATCTGTGTTTCCAACTGTTTTGATTAGAACAAGCCATACTAAGAAACGCATTTTATGTCACAACTCATTACACACAGCCACATGTGTACACACAGAAGCATAAAACTGAAAAAAAAAAGTTCACAAAGCAATACTCTATGAATATTTTAATACTTGTTACTCTGTTCTATTTAAACAACAAATGTTAGATTGCAAGCCTTTAAAATTGATTTCAAGGGATCATGATTTGTAGTTTGAAACTTGCTTGTTTCATCAATAGCAAAACTTAGAGGTTGCTATATGTTGTCCATGGTGGCACAATTAGTTGACTGAAGAGCTGAAATCAGAACCTTGGACTCTGGACTCCCTAGGCCAGAAGAATTCTTTCTCTTCTACCAAGCTTTAAAAAGCTTACTGTTTCATCTTTAAAAACACAATGAAACTTTTCAACCCCCTTAATTGATAGTTAAATTTCAAGTCACTGGGTTTATTTTTCTCTTTTATACTATTTTCAGGAAGGAAAATATTTAACCATCTAGAAGGTAAACTTCATGAGACCAGAGAGCTTACTTGTCTGTTTTGTTTGCACTATACCCTCAGCACTTCCATGCCTGGCTCATAATATTCAATCTATTGATTGAATGAATGACTCTATATTCTTATGAATTTATTTATGTCAATGTTGATAATTCTCAAAATATGAATATACATTCTTTTTTCATATCTAAGCAAGCCCTAATTTTATATTTCATTATGTGGCTGGCTTTTACATTCATCTGCCCGAATTTTCAAGCAGCAGATTTCCTTTTCAAGGCATTGCTTGTCATTTTTAACTGAACATGTATAAAACTGACATCAGACTAAAAGAGTTATTCTTCTAACTTAGCTGAAAGTACTATCAAATATTACATACATTCAGGCTAGAAATTCTCATATGGAAGGGTTTTCAAATTCAAGCTTTCTCAAAAGTTAGGCTGAAAACATAAATGTTTGAATCACTTGACTATATGAAAAAAGAAGTGAGGTTGTAACCCCACCAAAGAACATAGGCTCTACCTAAAACTATCACCAGCACTGTCTTTGATTTGTGGTCTGTGTATCTAGAGCCAAACTTAGTTCACATTCCCCCACTTCAAATATCTATCCTTAATTATTCACTAGAGTTCCCATCTTGGCTCGGTGGTTAACGAATCCGACTAGGAACCATGAGGTTGGGGGTTCAATCCCTGGCCTCGCTCAGTGGGTTAAGGATCCGGCATTGCTGTGAGCTGTGGTGTAGGTCGCAGACACGGCTCAGATCCCCCATTGCTGTGGCTGTGGCATAAGCCAGCGGCTACAGCTCCAATTAGACTCCTAGCCTGGGAATCTCCATATGCCGCGGCAGCAGCCTTAGAAAAGGCAAAAAGACAAAAACAAAAAAACAAAAAAAAAATTATTCACTGGACTCTATTGCTTTTTCTTATAAAATGCTTCTTATAATATTTCTGTATTACTAGCCAGTCCATTTGGAATCAACCAGATAACGGCTTTTATCTGATGTCTCCAACTCCAAAAACAAACCCTTTATTGATCAATATAATCATCCTAAATTTTCTTCTTTAAGCTATCTTCATCTTCTCCCACATATATCGACAAAGACATTAATAGCTTCCTAAACAGTTTCTGTGGCCCAGAGCTTCTGGTTCAAATTACCACTATGCCCAATTTATGCACTCACACTCCAGTTAGATCCACTCTCTAACTACCCTTCATATATACCCTCTTTGTGCTTCTGATCATGTTTCAGTACTGTCCAGAAACACCTTTCCATCTCCATCTCTCCTTATTCTATCCACCTTCAAATATAGGTGAAACTCCATCTCTTCAGGAAGTCTCTGCAAACCCTTCTCTGACTTCCTAGAATAGGCAGCCTCCCACACAACCTGTGTGATAAACATTAACTTGCTCATCACTGTTTCACATGTTTACTCATAGCTCCCTTCAGAGTTATGAAAAAACTGACATTAGATTCCATATCTTAAAAATCTTTAGTAGTCCCTGACACTAGTAATACAGTCTCATACCTAGAAAATATTTTAAAAGTTGATAAAAGTTAGGAGCCATCTCCTCTTGACTTCCCAGTGTGACACTATACCATGATAAAAAAAAGGTGTTCTGGAAGTCCTCAGAATTTTCTGTAAAGTGGTACGAGGCACTAAACCAACATATTATGTTCTCAATAAGAGTTCTAAATCAAAAATTCAAGAAAGGAGTTCCAGTCATGGCTCAGCGGTAACGAACTCGACTAATATCCATGAGGATGTGGGTTAGACCCTTGGCCTTGCTCAGTGGGTTAAGAATCTGGTGTTGCCTTGAGCTGTGGTGCACATTACAGATGTGGCTTGGATCTGGCATTGCTGTGGTTATGGCACAGGCCAGCAGCTGCAGCTCAATTCGACCACTGGAACCTCCATGTGCTGCAAGTGTGACCCTAAAGAGAAAAAAAAAAATCAAGAAAGCATTCTTGAATCTTGAATCAAGAACGCCTTATAGCCACAGGACACATATGGCTAGTTAAAATAAAATTTGTTAAACAAAATTTAAAATTCAGCTTTTCACACGATTCATATTTTAAGTGCTCAGTACCTGTGTGTATAGCATGATGATTTCCATCACTGGAGAAAGATTCATCAGATAGCTCTGTTCTAGATGAATAAGCTAAGGACAGTTAAGATAAACTCATATTTCCTATTCAAGATATTCCAGGATGTTAGGTTATTTTAGGAAACAACCTAGATTGTCAGACAGTGATTCTAAACTATAAAACTGTCATTACAGTTCTATTCAAATCTAATCCATATCCTTCTAACTCTTAAAAGTCCTTGATGGTCTCCATTACCTCAGAATACACATTGTCTTTTCCTGTGTTTACCCAGCAAACTCCTTTCTAAAGGAGCAATACAGATGACCACAATATACAGGCTCCATTGCTTTGTTCACTAAACACAATGGCTATAGCTGTGTGATAAAGGTCACACATCAAACATTTCTCAAAATCATTCAAGCCAAAGTTCTGATGCAAAGAAAGTCCATCTAAAATAAAAATGACAGTGTTATCTCCAAAATGAAGGGTAAATTCAGATCAAGACTAAAGGACCTAGATTTGAGTCATTTCTGAATTCTCAGTTCACAGTAGTAAGTAGGTTTTACAAAGCACTCTAAGGTATTTCCTTGAAACCTGTCATTTTCAAGTAGAAATACAGACAAACCTGCCTGGGTACCCACTATATAATGATATCAGCCTACCTGTTTCCTGGCAATTTCATTTTGTGAGGTAAATAACCTTTATTACTTTGAAAGGCCTTAAAAGTTATAGGAAAACATGTCAAAGCACCCAAAGTTTACTTTCAATTTCAACATACTGGAATGGCTATTAAAAAAAAAAAACCTGGAACGATTTATAGATTCTGACGTCCAACATTTTACAGATTGGAGACTATAACTCCCCTCTGTGGTTTAAAAGGTTGACACTATTCATTTTAAAAGGATTGTCTTACCACTATAGATCCCTAAGGATTCAGCTTTGGCAGAAATACTGTTTAAATCAATGGTAAGAGAACAAGTGAAAAAGGAAATTCGATATGCTCAAAAGGAAATAGCACAATCACTGAAAATTTGTATTTTAATACATTTGTTATAATAGTGTAAGATAAGACTAAGAGACATATAAATTGTTACATATGATTAATATTTCTATACTGATCTGTCCACATTCAAAAGGAAGAGAATGATCACTTTAAGTCAACTATTTGAAATTACTTCTCATACTTTCACTGTACAATCACAGAAGCTGTGCCTATCAAAACAGCAGTCCACATCAATAGCTTTTTCTCCCCATAAGTATTTCTGAATATGTAATATGCAGACTATAAATATGGGAAAAACAATTACTCCTCAGAGAATGAACAGACACAGCACATTCCATTACTTCAATGAATCAGAGACATGGTGGGAAAACACAAATCAAGTCTAAGTTTGATGGACTGCTTATGAGACTGGGAGCTAGGGCTGTATTTTGTCTATTATCTATGGAGAAAACAAAGTGTTCTTTCTGAACAGAAACTGTTGCCTCTTGGAGTTTGTTCATCTAACAGGTTTCCTACTGTTCAGTGCTTTCAGAATAGTTCAAAAACTCTTCCTACTTGAAGTAAGATATCAAAGATTCTATCTCGACTAATTTCAAATTTTACAGTGAAATCTGGTCAATAGTAAAGTCCAAAGAATACATAATATTAAACACCACATACTCAGTATATGTACACACAACTCTTGTAATAGTGATTACTCTAGACTATAAATTCTGAGCCAAAACAAATGTTCCATGAATATTACAAGGAAATAAAAATATCTATAAAAGAACTTTTAGTAAGTAATTTTAAGATAGATATAAAAATCTTAATTTTAAATACCTGAAGCTTGTAAGTACTTATATTTAAAAAGATATTTTTTCCTTCAAATTATTCACCTAGATTTTTATGAGGAAACTTTTTGTCACAACAACAGTGAGTAAGATATACACTTAAGAATTCATATTGGAAAAAATTCAACCTGAGTATAGGTTATCACTTATACAAGTTTTAATCAGTCCCTCATTCATAAAGTGACTCTGTGGAGTATGGATTCTGCTTGTTGCTTTCACCAATGAACACTGAGTTGAGATGATTCTGTAAGTATGCTTTTAGCACTAGTTCAGAAGTTTAATACGTAATGTTTTTTCTTAAATCAGTTAATAACATTTTTCTCTCCATTATGAAGTTTAATAGGTAATGTTTTTTCCTTAAATCAGTTAATAACATTTTTCTCTCTTCATTATGAAGTCTATTGGATCCACGGGTAATTTTTTTTTTTAAGTTCCCAGGCTAGGGTATGCCACAGCCACAGTAACACCAGATCCAAGCTGCACCTGCGACCTACACCACAGCTCATAGCAACACCGGATCCTTACCCCACTAAGCAAGGCCAGGGACTGAACCCACATCCTCATGGATACTAGTCAGGTTCATTACTGCTTAGCCACCACAGGAACTCTGGAATCATGGGTAAATTAAAGTGTACTTTGAATATGCAAGCAGTTTCAATTTTATAAAATCTAAAAACTGTTTTCTAATTAAGGAGCCATTGAAAAATGACACTCCGAGAATTCCTGTTGTGGCTCAGCAGGTTACGAACTTGATAATTGGTGTCCATGATGATGCAGGTTTGATCCCTGGCCTCGCTCAGTGGGTTAAGTGCTGCAAGCTGTGGCATAGTTTGTAGATGTTGCTGTTGCTGTGGTGTAGGCTGATAGCTACAGCTCTGATTCGACCCCTAGCCTGGGAACTTCCGTATGCTGTAGGTGTGGCCCTAAAAAGAAAAAAAAAAAAAAGAGGAAGAGAGAGAAAGAAAGAAGGAAAGGAAAGGAAGAGAGGAAAGTGGGAGAGAAGAAGAGCAGGAGAAAGGAAGGAAGATGATACTCTCGTATTTCTCGGGATTTTCCAACTGGCTCCTTGAGGTAGGTTCTGGATACCTTAACTATAAGAAAAATTACTTTTTTGTTGGCCATAAAAGACTTTTTCCATTTTCCTTGCTAGAAATAGTTGAAATAAATTTTTTAGGTACACAAAAGTTATCATACAGTCACATGTGAAGAGTTTTTTTTCATCTTTTACCCTTTGCTCTGTCAGTACTTCTAACCGGGATACGGATAAAAGACTGCATGAATAAAGAGACCTGTGATATGACAATAAAATAGGAAATTGGAGGAGTTCCCATCGTGGCGCAGTGGTTAACAAATCTGACTGGGAACCACGAGGTCGCAGGTTTGATCCCTGGCCTTGCTCAGTGGGTCATGGATCCGGCGTTGCCGTGAGCTGTGGTGTAGGTCGCAGACACGGCTCGGATCCCGCATTGCTGTGGCTCTGGTGTGGGCCGGCGGCTACAGCTCCGATTCGACCCCCAGCCTGGGAAACTCCATATGCTGTGGGAGCGGCCCAAGAAATGGCAAAAATACAAAAAAAAAAAAAAAAAAAAAGAAATTGGAGATTTTCCTTCTGAATTATATTCTGTCAATGTGGGTAATATTATGAAATACATTTTCTAAAATCTACTGCTTTTATGGTTCCATGTCAGAATTCATGGAATTCTATGGAAGAGAGTGGAAAAAAGTAACAGCTCTTGTTTTATTAAAGAGCAAAGAAAAGTAAAAAAAACAAACAGAATTCAGATTAGAATATGGAGAACATTGGGAAGCAAGAGGTTATATTAAAACGATATAGGATTCGACCCCTAGCCTGGGAACCTCCATGTGCTGTGGGAGCAGCCCAAAGAAATAGCAAAAAGACAAAAAAAAAAAAACCGATATAGGAGCAATTTGGTAATATGAGGATTTCTAAGTAAACTTTTCAAGTAAAATGGTGATTAGCAACTAGCCAAAACATTTTGTGGGTATTTTCAAAGACATACTGAAAGTTTTTGAGATAGAAATGTAGTTTTATGAATACTATATTAAATTACTAAAGTGAAAGCAAATAACTCTTTTTCTTCCTGCTACTTAGGCCAAAAGAGGTTAAAAAAAAAAATCACAGGTTCTAAAGGAGGGGAAAATGACTGACTTAGTTAAGATTGTTTATAGTGGTTTTTCTTCAGTGGAAATCATAAAGCTAAAACTAAAATACTTGTTACGTAAATAACGGACACAGGTGTTTATTAAAAAGGCCTTTGATTGATTTACCTATTTCTTGGCCTCGAGGAAATTATCTAGGATGACACTATGGAGAATTGGAAAATGAAGTTAAAGCTTGACTTGATCTGCAGGATAGTTTCTCCAAACTCAGTCTAAAACAATAGAGTACTTGGTTTAATTTCCTCATGGAAAGCAAAATGCCTCATTATTCTTCAAAAGCAATTATCTTTCCGAATTGATATCTATTAATTTGTATTGTTAAACAGAGTAAACCGAGCAATAAGATTAGATGAGAGATCATTTCACAGTTTAAAAAATACCACATTTCTCAAGCAGTTTAAAAAAATGTTCTCTCAAATCTGCAGGAAGCTTCAGGTAGAGCTTACCCGGCTGGCTCTGACCTTTGTTTGCTCTCCTAGGCTTTATTCTCTAGAGTTTAATCCTAGTGATTAAACCAAATATTGTTCTTTATACTTTAGTCTATGACAGACAAAAGGAGTCATGCTTCATATTAACTGTGTCTCGGGAAGTCAGTTAACCTTTCTATGCCTTCGTTTCTTTCTTTCCTTCAACTCACTCAGAAAATCTGCTCTCATATAAAATAGAGATACTCACACTTGCCCTATTTAATTTCACAAAGAAAAATAAAAAAGGTCATTGAAAATACTCAGTAAATGACAAAATGCTAGATAAACAATTAATCCTAGTTTAGGTTTTACCAATCTCAGTTACATTACGCCTCTGCTTCAGTTTCCTCACCTGTAAGATAAGTAACTACAAATTCTAACTTTCTATTTTTGCATGATTCCAATGTTTTAGTAAATAATGTGAAAATACATAGTCCTAAAGGATAATGCAGTATCCATACTTATGCTACTTAAATAGCATAAAAGGCAAATAGATATCAAACTGAAAAAACTCATTACCTTACCCAGTTTTATCTTAGATCCTGGAAAGTTAGTGAAGGCAGAGAAACAGTGGTGTTAACAGGCATTTCTGTGAGCACAGTTGCAAAGGAATACAGTTAGATATATATACTGCATCTGGGCTTTTGATTACTGCTTATACCTTATTTTAAACTGTTTACAGTATAGGAAAAATAGTTCAAAACAGTGATGAGAAAATACACAAAAAAATTATTTCACATACCAGTATAAATAATTAGCCAGTGTTGAGTTTTTGCAGGCTCTTGATATCAGGAAGGTACACAGATCTTGCTGAAAGAAATGTATATAAATTTTTATCACCATCTGCTATTAACAAAGGGGAAAAAAGAGTCTATATTTGCCTATCAGTCACCTACATATCTATGCAACAGACTGAATTTTCATGCATTAGTCTATCCCTCTATTACTCCATCCTTCCTTCCAATACTTATTTTAAACCAGGCAATATGTAAGAGGCTAAGGACGGCAGGGTTCGCAGAGTTCCTTGCCCTACTGAAAAGCTAACAGTTGGTGGAGGAGAGATGCCTTAAAGAATGTCATAGAAATAATTTAGATTGAGAGGTCAGAATAGGCAGCAATAAAGATGTTATATTAAGGAAAGACCAAAATAATAGTATGTACAAAGGCCCTGAACCTGACTGTTCAAGGAATTGTAAAAAGGCTCAATGTAGCTGAAATATAGTGAACACTAAAGTAAAGAAAGGAGGGTAAAAGGTAGGCAAAGATCAACTTGTACAAGACCTTTAAGGTCACAGTACTGAGTATGGATTTTATTTTCAAAGCAATCGATACTTGACAAAAGATCTTAAGCAGGAGAGTGAGATGGTCTGCTTTACATTTTCTGAAAAAGACTTCAGTTTGTCTGAGAAGTATAGACCTGAGATCGGTTAGGATGCTATTATAATAGTCTAGGAGAGTGAACGGTGAAAGTGGAAATGGAGAGAAGTAGACAAATTATTAAAATATTTGGGAAGGATAACTAATAGAACTTGCTGATGACAGGAAGGAAAGAAAATTGACAATCACTCCCAAGTTTATGGATTGAGCAAATGGGTTGATTTGTTACAACACAGATGGAAATTTCAAGTAAGGATCAGGAAAGAGTGCAGGGAGAGATTTATATTTTGGAATATTAAATTTGAAATGCCTGTCAGATATACAACGAAGATCAAGTAGGTATTTGGATATATGAATCTAAAACTCAGATGAGAGAAATGTTCTAGAAATATAAATTTGAGTTTATTGGTACAGCCTAGGGCAAGAATATAAATTGAGAAAAGAAGAGCACCCTAAGGAACAATAAGATGTCAAGCAGCAGAGAAAGTGCTGACAAAGGAGACTGAGAAGGAACAGCCAGAGAAGTGAAGAGGAAAACAAGGGATGCATGGTATCATCCAAACCATGAAAAGAGCCAGTTTTTTGAGAAGGGAGTCATTTACTTTGCTGAATAATGCTGGGAAGAACTTGAAAGCATGGACAACCACAAACATTAAAGTCATTTGCCACGTTAGCAAAATAAGTTTTGATATAATGATGGGAAGCAAAAGCCAGAATGTTGTGGATTAAAGACTGGAAAGAGGAGTTCCCGTCGTGGCGCAGTGGTTAACGAATCCGACTAGGAACCATGAGGTTGCGGGTTCGGTCCCTGCCCTTGCTCAGTGGGTTAACGATCCAGCGTTGCCGTGAGCTGTGGTGTAGGTTGCAGACGCGGCTCGGATCCCGCGTTGCTGTGGCTCTGGCGTAGGCTGGCGGCTACAGCTCCGATTAGACCCCTAGCCTGGGAACCTCCATATGCCGCGGGAGCGGCCCAAGAAATAGCAAAAAAAAAAAAAAAAAAAAAAAAAAAGACTGGAAAGAAAAGAAGGAGAATCAGGATGTATAAGTAACTCCTCTGAGAAGCTTGATCACAAAGGGACGTAAGAAAATAAGGTGCTATTTTGAGGGATGTGGTAGTAAAGGAGAATGTTTTGTTTTGTCTTTCCTTCTGAATTTTTAAATACATATCTGAATATTTGGAAAAGAAGAGAACATATCTTTTAAAGGAGTTATATTTCTTCAATGTAAGAAAACAGAAGTAAAGTATGGGGACAGATTCATCTGTAAATCTGGTGATGGAAAACTGAGGCCCTTCTTAGCTAATAGCTTCTATTTATTTCCATTAAGTATGAGGCATAATTGTGAGCTAGAGACAGGAGGCAAGGTGTGAAGAATAATAGAAAAGGTATGAAAGAGCTGCTGCAGAGTGGGGAAAGCAACCCATCTAGAGAAATATAAGAAGGCAGTCAGTAGGGAGTGCCCGCCTGACCTCTGTGGTCATGAACTTACAGCAATACTAGCCTGCTAAACTATGTGATTTCTTCAGCAACATTCAAGCATAGAGAAATCAGGTAATTAATTAGGCTTATCAAGGTGTGAGATTTTGTAAAAGAAATCAAAAGTATTAGTAAAAAATGATGAAAATTATCAGCCCTGGGATAAAAGCTACATTCAGAGGAAAACAAATATTGAAGGGCATTGTTAAACAAAGAAAGGGGTAGAGATCAATGGATTAGACTTTTCAATGCAGGAGAAGTACTTAAAAACTAAATTAGAACAATAATAAGAGGCTGTTATTGCAAAGTAAATATGTCAGTGCTTTTAGAGGCAATGAGAATCTTAGCTCCAATTTTAGAGCTAAAATTTTTTCCCTGCATTTTAAATGTGTAGCATTTAAAAACCCAATAATGAAACACCCCAATCAGAAAGCCATAATATAAGACTGAATCCCTGAGTTTAATAGGTGGAATCCAGGCATAAAGTTTACATTTGACTACATGAGGATATTATACTTTATAAAAGTATATAATAGTGATGTATATAGTTAAAGAGAAAATACATGTACTTCATTTGACACTTTTTTCATTAAAAAATTATTTACAGAGTTCCCGCAATTGCTCAGTGGTAATGAACCCAACTAATATCCATGAAGATATGGGTTCTATCCCTGTCCCTGCTCAGTGAATTAAGGATCCAGCATTGCCACAAGCTGAGATATAGGTCACAGATGCTGCTTAGATCCCATGCTGTTCTGGCTGTGGCACAAGCTGGCACCTGCAGCTCCAATTCGACCCCTTGCCTGGGAACTTCCATATGCTGGGGGTGCGGCCCTAAAAAGCCAAAAAAAAAAAAATTACAGAGCATAAAAAGGGGAGAGCTAAATTTAAAAACATTTGTGAAAGAGGAAATACGTAAATTTTTAAACTCGTCTGAATAAGCAATATTTTAAAATTTTAAAACAGGCAAAAAGAAAACAATCCGATATTGAAGGCATAGATATAAGAAGAAATGATGAAAAAGGATACAGTTAAGTACATCTATATAGTTAATGATTATATACAACAATATTATCTAGTTTGAAGGTTAAATAAGATAGAGCTAAATTACTGGGTAAAAATTATATACAAGTAAAGAAGTATACTGTGTTGGAGGAGGGTAATCTGATTATGTCAGATTTAAAGTTAAGGAAGATGTTAAAATATATATAATTCAGGAAAGGGATTGATAAGGACAATGTAACTTCTAAGATGGGGGTACAGATGGAGGATGGAGAGGGAATCCAGTCAAATACAGACACGAAAAGAATACATACATACACACAAACACACACATGCACACATATATAAAGAATAAAAAGTACCACATAAAATGATGAAATAAATCTAAAATAGCTCTGATCACAATAAAAGCAAAGGGAGTAAAAGTTTTAGTTATAAGGCAACAATGTTAAACTGGATCAACAAACAAAATCTACTTATATGATGTTTCCAAGTTACAAACCTAAAATATAAGGCCACAGAAACACTGAAAGGAAAGAACTGAAAAGTATCCCTGTGAATTCTCAAATGGACAAAGCTCCATTAGTATCAAACAGATTTAAAGGCTTAAAAAACATGAATAGATTATAAAGAGAGTTAATAGAAGTATGCAATTTACTTCAATGCGTCTAATAAAATAGCTTCGAAATGCTTAAAGCAAACACCAACAGTAAATATAAGGAGAAACTGATGGGGGGGGGCTACCCTAATTTTTTTTAACACATCAAGCAGAAAAAAAAACTAAGCAAAGGTACTAAAGATTCCGACAATGCAATGAATAAGCTTGCTCTAGTGACTTATGTACAATGATGTATCCCAACAATTGGAGAATAGACCTTCTTTTCAAGAACTCATGGACTTTATTTAAAAAATAAATAAATAAATAAGACACTATCAAGAATCCAGGAGTAGACTGGAATGCTGTCTTCCGCAGTGATCAGAGGAGAGGTAAGTCATCGTGGGTAGATATCACCTTGATATTATTAAACACTTATTTAGGGATGTATTAAAGGTGATGACTGCTGGTACAGTACTATCACTCCTGGGGGCAGGGAAAAGGAAACAGCACTCAAATGATCCCCATAGTTTTCACAAAGAACATGGATTATCAGAAACTATTAAGGAACTATTCAGCTGAGAAAATATAAAATGTCTTAATCACTGAGTAACAATAGACAGGTTCATCAGGCAAAACAAAAACATCAGAAATATATAAAAACAATTTTACTTTTAACCTAAAAGTTTTCAGTAACAGGTAGTGTATAAAACTATATTCTGAACATAACTTTCAAAATCCAATCACTTCACACAATCTTCAATGTAAACTACCCTAGTTCAGGCAATCACCAACTCTCACCTGGATTATTTCAGCAGCTTCCAAATAAAGTTTGTTTGACTTGGCCTACAGACCCTGTGTGACATATCTCCTGCTCTTTCTTTGAGTCGTTCACCACGTTGCCTTCTGCTCACTCCCCAGAGCCAGGCATGCAGGTCTCAGACACCAAAGTTCTGGTCATAGCGCCTCTATACTTGTCCCCTCTGCCTAGACTGTTCTTCCCCCAGATCACCACATGGTTGCTATCTCACCTGCTTCATCTCTATAAAAGACGGTGCTTTTCCAGGGAGACCTTTCCTGACCAATCTTACCAATATTGCGACCACCTGACCCCATTCCGATATTCTCTATCACTCTTCTTCAATTTATTTTTCTCCATAGAAAGCAGATACTATTACCTCTTCTACTATATATAAATATTACTATCATCAGCCCAAACACTAGAAAGTATTCCATGAAGATAAAGATTGTGACTGTTTTATTCTCTGCTACATCATCCCCATCACCTAGAACAGTTTCTGGTACATATTAAGAGATCAAAAATATGTGTGAATGAATTGATTAGTGAACCAATAAGTAATTCCTTAGCTTTGAAAGGGCAAAACAATTAAACTGGAGCTGAACGGGTTCCTTAAAGGAATCCCCTAAGGATTCCATGAACCCGTAATTTAAAATTTTTTTCAATATTTTTTATTCTATCAAGAGGTAGGATATGCAAGCTTTAACAGTTAATAGTGAAAACAAAAAGTCATTCAGTTATCAATAGGTAGCTCCTAAAATTTGACTAAAAGCAATAATATATACATTTAAGAAATCAATTGAACTTTCTAATATCAAGCATGTATTATTTATTTTCAACATTACTGGTATGAAAAATTCTTTTCAAATTAGAAGACTTAGAAAAATCAACAATATATTCTAGATCAGTTTCTGCAAATGCACTCCTAAATGCACTTTTCAGAGTAGCACTAGCCAAATAGACCTGTTTTACCTCAAAAATTAGTCTGCTTAGCTAAAAGGATTTAATTCAGCTAAAAACAGCTGCTTATTGTATTATATCCATATCAAAGTCATAAATTTCTACAATGTAATCACAGATGCCAACAATAACAGTAGCACTCATAAATGTTAACAATAAATATTCTGAGTTTCCTTAATAAAATATTTAAGCCCAGTTATTTTCACACTGCATGTAAATCCATTAGATCCAATAAAATGCCTTGAATTGAAGATGGCACTTTTTACTACGAGGAAAAGTTATAAACATGTATCACAAAACCAAGTTATTTAATAAAGTTGTAATATTTAGTTTATTAATCAAAATCAATGGTTTTAAGACCAACATAAAATGTTTATCTGGTAGAATCTCTCCTATAGAAAATTTGAAAAGCTTTATACTCACTTCCAGACTTTCACCGTCTGAACTTTCTTTTGTTTTAGATGCAGGAGGAGGGGAAGACACTGGAGGAAGAGGGCTGGTTATAATTTGGGAGCTGAAAAAAATAACAGGAGGTATCACTGATATTAAAATATTCTTTCCATAAGAGAAGATACACAGTTTTTATTTTTTAGCACACTTCATCTGAAATGTGTGTGGTTAAAGCATCACTTCCTAGAGTATGTTCTGTGTAGCACTAGAGAGTCACATTATGTTACAGAAAAAAAGGCTATGTAGTCAAAGAATATGGGTAATAGCCTCTTTGAGATATATATTCAACTTTGCATGCATTAAAGTTTCTGATAAATACTATGCATATATTTTAAAAGCACATTTTACTTTAAGCCAGTATTTTCCAAACTTATTTGGCCACAAGACAACTCCTACTTTAAAATAAATAAATAAACAAACAAACAAACCAAAAAAAAAAAAAAATACAAATTAGTGACTGGAAGACCATAATTTCAGAAATACTGGGTTATAGTTTACATTCTGTCATAAAATCTTAAATAGACCGCCAATAAAAAAATCTAGGTGGCAAAAGTAAGGATGAAGGTAAATAAGCATGACTAGGAGTTCCCGTAGTGGTGCAGTGGTTAACGAATCTGACTAGAAACCACGAGGTTGCGGGTCAGTCCCCGCCCTTGCTCAGTGGATTGACGATCCGGCGTTGCCGTGAGCTGTGGTGTAGGTTGCAGACGCGGCTTGGATCCAGAGTTGCTGTAGCTCTGGCATAGGCCGGTGGCTACAACTCCGATTCGACTAGCCTGGGAACCTCCATATGCCACGGGAACAGCCCAAGAAATAGCAAAAAAAAAAAAAAAAAAAAAAATCATGACCAGAGACTAAAGGCCTCCAAAGCACAGTGTAAGAAAATGTAAGGGCCTCTTCTCATAAAAAATAGAAAAACATAAAGCAGCCTTAAGGAAAAAAATGTTTTTTCCCATGTCTCAGTTCTCCAAATAAAAAACAGAAGCTAAAAACAGCATTATCATCAGGAAAATTTCAGGGAGTTCTCGTCATGTCTCAGTGGGTTATGAACCTGACTAGTATCCATGTGGATTTGGGTTCGATCCCTGGACTTGCTTAGTGGGTTAAGGATCCGGCATTGCCATGAGCTGTGGTATAGGGTATAGACATGGCTTGGATACGCATTGCTGTGGCTGTGGCATAGGCCAGCAGCTGCATCTCCAATTCAACCCCTAGCCTGGAAGCTTCTTTATGCCATGGGTGTGACCCTAAAAAGCAAGAAAAAAAAAATTCTGAAATATAATCTTGTGATAATTAAAACGGCCCTAATTCAGATAATCTGAATTCTAGACCTCATTCTGTAATTAACAAATCTCATGACTCCGCAAAACAATTTTATATCACTAAGCCTCAGATTTCTCACCCAAAGGTTACCATTCATCTCGAATTTTAAGATTTCGTGAAAAGCAAAATGGCAAAGTAGAAAGAAGATGGGCTTTGGAGTCAAGTCTACCTAATTTGCAAGATAAAAGACTTAGGGCAATTTACTAACTTCTCCTTAAATCCTTCATATCTATATTAGGGATATGAATAACTGCCTCAGAGGATTCCTACAACAAGTTTAATGTGTGTGGACCATCTCCTGGTATCTGCTACAGAAGGGGGCATTCTTAATTGTTATTACTGTTGAAAGCTAACATTCAGCTAACATGTTGTTTTAACTACTATAGAAGCAAACGGCAGTCAATAAAAATATATATCTTTAATAAAATATTTGAGTCCACTAACATGGCTTGTCCTTTATTTTATTTTTGCATGAATTAATAACACTAACACTTACCAAGTACCACGTGTCACTTTTCTAAATGCGTATGTGTATTAACTCATTTATTTACTCTTTCAACAACCCTTAAAGATCAGTTACTCTTGCTATTTCCCCAATTTTTGAGATAAGAAACTGGGGCCACACAGAGAATATTTAACTTACACAAATTTACACAGCTAGTAAGTGGCAGAAGGAAGATTTTAACTAAGGTATTCTGACTGTATAGCTGCAAAACACTGCCCTGCAATATACTAGTTTGTGTTCTGAGAGTGCATATGCCACATTCATTGGTGAAACTTCAAACTTAGTACCAACTAGGGTTTGGTACATCTGGAGAAAAAGAAAAGACTGAAAAGGTGGAAAACCATCAGATTTGAAAATTAGTCCACCTTAAATTTCCATACCTATCTATTTCTGCAGAACCTATTCCAGAATTTGACACACTCTCTGACACTGAACCCTGACTTTCCTTCTTGGTAGGTTCTAATCCATTCTTTATGTCATCAAAATTTTCATATTTGAGAGCTTGGACGAGCTGTAATAGGTACATCAACAAATCCTGGAAAATAAACAAAAAATAAGCTAACATTAGAAAAAAATGCAATATGACTACAGCAAGTAATGTCTAATTATTCCCAAATATAAAGCTAACAATTTACTTTTATCTACCACTTATCAGCCATGTTACTTTGGGCAGTTCACTAAGTTTCTTTCTTTTTTTTTTTTTCTTTTTAGGGCCACATCCACAGCATATGGAAGTTCCCAGGCTAGGGGTCAAATTGGAGCTACAGCTGCTGGCTTATGCCACAGCCACAGCAATACTGTGTATCTGAGCATGTCTGCAACCTACACCATAGCTCACGGCAATGCCAGATCCTTAACCCACTGAGTGAGGCCAGGGATCGAACCTGCATCCTCATGGATGCTAGTCCAATTCGTTTCCGCTGAGCTATGACGGGAACTACAGTTTCTTAAACTCTTGGTACCTCCTTGGGTCTTCATCTTTAAAATGGTCAATCACATAAACTTTAAGAGACTGAGTTGTGATGATTTAATCAATTAATGGAAGAAAGTTACAAAATAGTCTCTGGCAGAGTAAGTGATTAGTAAATGTCTTATTTAAATTTAAAGTGGTATCCCCCAAACAAGACAAAAAACAGAAAAAAAGACTGAGATGGTTCATATAAAACTAAAAAATTAATCAAGGACCCTTTATTTAGCAATAGATCATATATATAATGGCATTTTAGGTCTAAGATTACATAAGAAACTCTAAATTTTCAAGTTTTCAAAAGAGCTTCTGTTTCATAATCTTTTCTGACTGGCATTTTTAAAAATACAGCATTCTCCTCCACACTCCCCCAACCAAAGCTAAAGCTTTAGAGAATTTGAATTGTTTCTTAAATAGAAATTACAATAAAACAGGTATTTTAACATTCTTGATTAAATGAAATGTTTAATTTCTTGCTAATTACCAGTAATGGCTTGAAGAAAACAAATTCCTAAACCTAAATTTCTCATACCAACAATCAATGAGATAATTCATACTAAAAAGTCTCAACAAAGTACAGTTTACTTTTTTTGAGTTTTACCTTAATGTTTTACTCTTTAGGTTTTTAGACTCTTTATGTTTAATGTTTAGAATGGAAACATTTCCTGTTTTACTCTATAAATGTAGTTCTTAGCCATCCCCAATGACTATTAAGAAAACTCCAAAAATTTTGCTGTTAAAAATTAAGGCACCTGTTTTCTTCCAGTCCCAATTGCCACTCGAGCCCTCAACACTCATAATTAGATAATTTTGAGACTTTGTGACTATTAGTTCAATTTTAGTCACCTTTTTAAGACCAGAAACAAGGTTAAATCCCTAGCAAATATTTCATGGACCACTTTTTCCTTTCATATTTGTAACAATTATAGCATTTCTAATTATGTACTTATCTACTCTTTGTCATTTCTGCTTTATTATAAACTCCTTAAGGACAACCTATTTTCCTTTACTTAATACCAAAAAATATTCTTTTCATAATTTTTTCCTTATACTGACATAGTCAACATTTTTTTATAACTGCCCAAATACTGACAAAAAGCAACACACATGATTTTACCACTAAAAATGATTTTTTTCATAAAAAAACTAAAAGATTAACTGGCTTTTTTTTTTTTTGGTCTTTTTGTCTTTTTTAGGGCTGCGCTTGAGGCATATGGAGGTTCCCAGGCTAGGGGTCCAATTGGGGCTGTAGCCACTGGCCTACACCACAGCCACATGGGATCTGAGCTGCGTCTGCACCTACACCACAGCTCATGGCAACGTTGGCTCCTTAACCCACTGAGCAAGGCCAGGGATTGAACCTGCATCCTCACAGATGCTAGTCTGGTTAGTTAACCGCTGAGCCATGACGGGAACTCCTTTTGTTTTTTATAATTCTTACTTAAATATAATAGTATCAGTGGACAGGGAAATCAACTATAAAGGATTCTATAGTGTTCTGTTTCTAAAAACAAAGTTTAGAGTTCCCGTAGTGGCGCAGTGGTTAACGAATCCGACTAGGAACCATGAGGTTGCGGGTTCGGTCCCTGCCCTTGCTCAGTGGGTTAACGATCCGGCGTTGCCGTGAGCTGTGGTGTAGGTTGCAGACGCGGTTCGGATCCCACGTTGCTGTGGCTCTGGCGTAGGCCGGTGGCTGCAGCTCCGATTCGACCCCTAGCCTGGGAACCTCCATATGCCGTGGGAGCGGCCCAAGAAATAGCAACAAAGACAAAAAAAAAAAAAAAAAAACAAAGTTTAATTGGATCAATAAACATTTGATTTTCTATTATTTTGAGATTTATGGCATCTAATGATATAGGTATGCTTATATGTTTACTCTAAGGAAAAAAATTACATAACAGAAAATTGATTAATCAAGTATCCTTCTTAGGAAGTATAAGTAATTCAGTTTCACTGCTAGTCTTCATTACCAGGAATGCTTGGGAAATGCTGCTGAATGTGTCACCTGGGTGTTTTCCCAATTATAGAAGACTTATTACAGCATGAAATCAAAAAGGCTGCACTGTTATTAAATTTCCCAGGAAGGGGAAATTTAGAAGAAAACTTGTCTTTTTAAGTCACTCATCACCATCTGACTGTGTTGGTCATCTGGTATTCTGTGTTCAAACTACACTTTCCTTCATTTGTGTGAAAATTACAAAATTATAACTTTTGCAAGTCTGTTTATTCATTATACAGATACATCTTGAAAAAAACATAAAATTCCTCCAAGCATGAAGGACATAAGCATACAAGTAGAACAAAACAAACAATCAGATTTCTATCTCAGGCAATACAGTAAAAATTTCCCAATAGCTATGAGCTACTATATAGATAGTGATCATCCTTTTTCTCAAGAACAAGTTAATTCTAATGCTTCAGAGTACAAATGCAACATTCCATGTCAAAATCATTCCTATTTCTTATTGAATTAAGAGTAACTCTTCATATAGGCATTTATAGTTAGAAAGAAAAGGATTCTGACCTTGCTTCTCAGACAGTTACATTTATGCCATACTTCTGTTAAAGCAAAATATTATATTAAAAGAGAAATATTTTCTACTTTTCCTGTACTTTTCATTCTCCTTGTTCTGTCCACTTGAAATGTAAACTCATGTCCAAACTGAAAATCCTACAGTTCCTTCAATATCTACCTCAAATAGCACTTCTTCCTCAAATTCTAACAGGGACTCTCTCCCCTTTTGTGCCACATGGCAATAAGAAATACAGTTTTAAAAATTCCAGAACAGGAGTTCCCTGGTGGTCCACTGGTTAGGACTCGGTGCTTTCAAGGCTGCGGCCAGGATTCAATCCCTGATCTGGGAACAAAGATCCTACATTAAACCGCTGCACACAGAGCCCCCTTCTCCCCCCACCCCATCCCTCCATCCCCCAAATATCCTAAACACAACATTAAACAAATCAAATTCAGGAAGATACTAAGATTTATTTTACAAATATACGGCTGATATATATTCAGCATACATTCATATATAGTATATATTATACACCATTGTATATAATTGGTATATATTATCTACCAATATAGTATATATTAACATTTATTTTATAAATATATGGCTGATATTCAGCATACGTTTCATATATAGTATATATTATATACCAATGTTTTTCAGGTAGCATACTGCTATACCTACAGATTATAGGGACCCACCTAACATCTCGCAGAACTAGTAAGAGTAATTGCTAAAGTAACTAGAATAAATAAAACAAAAACCATAGTTTTCCATTATACTTATAAACAGAAATAAGAGATAATAGGGGTGAGGTAATTTATAACAGTAATTAACTGTCACAGAATAAACAGAATTTTTTCAAATGTGAAAAAAATCTTATAAAATTGTGACCTGAACAAAAAAGTCACATATCTCCAGAAAGAAAGATTTAGCATCATAAAGATGTTAATTTTTCCCTAATATATAAATTTAATGTAATTACACTCAAGATTCTGGTAGAGATTTAAGAAAATGACAAAATTATTCTAAAATCCTTAGAAAGAATAAACGTACAAAAATTATGAAGTATTAAAAAAGAAGAAAGGGGATTTATCTAATCGTGTTTAAAGTTATGAAGCAACTGCAATTTTTTAAAAGTATTATACAAGCACAAAAATGGAGGATTCATAAGGATTATCAGCAAAATATAAAAGGCATATAGTATTTGTCTTTATAATTCCAATGTAAGCTACTGACTCAAGAATACGGAAAAATATATACACATTTCTGTTCACCAAAATACATTTATGGCAAAAGATTAGAAATAACACAACTGCCTACCAAAAGAGGTTGACTGGTTAAATAAATTCTAAACTTTTAGTAAAAAATTACGTTATTGTTTAAAAAGAATAAGGTAGATCTATTGATGTCCATAAAGTCTAAAAGCAGTGTTTTTCTACAGACTGAATGTGCCTTTGACATCATTTGCCTTGATATTAATTTGCCTATGTTTCCAGACTTAATAAATACCAAATATATGTGTTGATGATAAGAAAATGTCCAAGATTATGCTGTTGAGTGTATAAGGCAAGTTTTTAACAATAAGTATAGGATATTCCTATTTATATTAATTTTTAAAGAGCTGTATATACACATACATGCATATATATGCTTGCAATTTGCATAGAATATATTAAAAGATGTATGAGTGGCTACCTTTCTGGGGATAAAAAATGGTTGGAGGAGTAGAGATATTAAATGAGTATTACTTTCTATATCACTGTTTCTTTTACAATTAAAAATCATAGCAAAAAAAAAAAAAAAGATGGTGATAATATGGTAAATGATGTGGGAGCAGGAAAGAAACAGACAAAAATGCCATTTGCTTCCTGGAATGGTTAAAAGAGGTTTCCCAGAGATGGTGAGGACTGTGCTGCAGCCTGAAGGATGAACAGGGTGAACACTCCTCTAGGATGATGAAGTAATATATATATAGAGGCATCGGTACTAGTGGGACTAAGGTATATTGAAAAAAATTAGACAACCTGTCCAAATATTAAAATACAGTATTTCTCATTCAAGTTCTCCAACTGTCCAAGATGTGTATATTTAGACAAAGTAGTCTTTGATGTATCTTTTCATGCTATGATTATATGATTACACAATATATTATTATATACTATATTATCTGTTACAATACCAAAAAACAGTTGAAGTTTATAATATCATAAATATTATACTCCACAGATAAAGCAAACACGAGGAGACTTTTTTTTTCCTAGGGCCGCACCCATGGCATATGGAGGTTCCCAGGCTAGGGGTCCAATCGGAGTTGTGGCCATCAGCCTAAGCCAGAGCTACAGCAACAAAGGCTCCGAGCCGCATCTTCAACCTACACCACAGCTCATGGCAATGCCAGATCCTTAACCCAATGAGCAAGGCCAGGGATTGAACCCGCAACCACATGATCCCTAGTCAGATTCGTTAACCACTGTGCCACGAGGGGAACTCCAAGGAGACAATTTAAACTGATTAGGAAAGTTCCTGCTGTGGCTCAGCAGTAACAAACCCAACTAGTATCCAATCCCTGGCCCTGCTCAATGGGATGGGGATCTGGCATTGCTGTGAGCTGTGGAATAAGTCGCAGACCTGCTCAGATCCTGCATTGCTGTGACTGTGGCGTAGGCTGGCAGCTACATCTCCAATTCAACCCCTAGCTTGGGAACTTCCATATGCCTTGGCTGCAGCCTTAAAAAAAAAAAAAAATGAAAAAAAAAAAAAAATAAACCAATTAGAAAACATGAATGATTTTAGTATGAAACATAAATTTACAATCTTTCTGCATATCTATATGAATATAGTCTTCAAAATTTTGCTCCACATAATTTTTCCTTCATAATTATGAAGTGATATTTGCAGCTATTATCACTGTTTTGTTTTTTTTTTTTTTTTTTTTTTGAATAGGAAACTGAGGTGAGACTAATATATGTTCCCAAAGATATATGGGTACACAGGGTCAGAGAAAAGACAAAATTCAAATTTTAATATATATCTAAAGAATCAGTGCAACTGAATTAAAAGTACTTTTTTCTTAAGCTTAAGTGTATACAATTCATTACTAAAGTAAGTTCAGAGAAAGGGAAAATCAAGAGATAATGACCACAACATTATTTATGCTTTATCTCTAAAACCTCAGAAAAAAAAAAAAAAAAAAAAAAACACATAAAAAAGGATTTGCTTTTTAGGATGCATGCACTATTTCTATTTATCCTTTATCTCATAACAAAAATTACAAAATGGTAGAGAAATAGTTCAATACTTGCATGAGTAATAATAACTCCAAAGACAATCAAATGCTTGGCCTCTAAACTTGTGAGTGAATTAAAGTTACACAATCAAATATCATGATTTACAATTTTCTATTTAAATTCTGAACCCGCAATGACAGAGGCTGTCTTGACTACAGCCCAGAGGCCTTTATCTAAACTCTGACTCATGTCAAACATAGAGACTTAATAACTTAAGTGAAATTTCTAAAACATTTCAAAAAAATATTTCATTATTTTAAATAAATATTATAATACATTGTTTTTACTTGTGATACAGTAAAACAAAGATGGAGAAGATAATATGCTGAATCACAATGCTAAGAATTGCTATTTGATAGGAAGGTAAAAAAATGCTATCCCCAAAAAATACACTATCTGAGATTTTCCTCAAAATAATCTAGTAGAGGGTAGGGAACAGAGAGGAGAGAATAACTGATGTTAGAGATGAAACAAAACAGACTGAGTTGGCAAGCGCTGAAGACAGGTACATTACAGGTAAGCTTTCACTATACTGTTTCCTTTAGTGTTTAAATTTTAGCATAATTAAATATGTATACAACTATCAATCTCAATAAATGCTGAATATTGCTTCTTGAAATTCAAATACCACTAGGAATTCAAAATAAAATTTTTTTAAAAAAGATCTCTTATAACAGTTGTTCTACGGGGTAACACACTCCTATGTATATCAAGGCTTGAAAAGAGTCATCTCGTATCCCATAAGCGATAAAGGGTGCATAAAATATTAGGTTAAATTTGAGAACACATTTCCCCATAAAAATAAATAAGTAAAAAATTAGTAGATCCATCTACCTTATTAGGACTTACTAAAATTCCAAACCCAGCAATGCTTTGGGTCAACAGAGTGTTCTATTTTCCCTGCTAACCTTATATATATATAAACAGCCACAATAAAGTTTGTAGTCTTTCTAGAGGATTTAAAACCACCTTCCAAAAATCTACACATATACACATAATTGTCAGCAGCTTAAAGTTTAAAAGAAGAGTTAGGAAAATAAGATGACCGTGCAACTCTAAGCTTTAAAGGACCCAAGGGCTTTTCAAGGCTACAATTAAATGTGGCTTGTTGTAGACTGACTGATAGAGGGGATCTGAATTATTCCCAAGCTGACACTACATTAAACCATTTTTCATTAGAATTCCTTTTTCCAGACAGAGCAATATAAGCTCTGCTGCCAGGTAAATGTCCTGGGAGAGACTGTCCTATCACGTAACAGATCAAGAAGTAAATTTTCATTTCACAGAGGAGTCCTTGGAGGAATATTTTAATTTTACTTCTGAAAATACACATAGTATATCCTCTTCCTTTCTAAAAATTTCTTTCTCTCTCTCTCTCACACACACACAGAGTCTATAATCAGGCTCTAATTTAAAATTACCCAGCTGAAGAGGAGTAATGAATAATAATGCACCTCATCATCTGCCTGCCGTAATCGGGCAACTGCATAACGTCTCACTGTTGGATTGGTGTAATGGGATGATAATAGCTCCAAGGAATCCTCTACATCCATTGGCTTCCATTTTCCCAGAAGTTCCAATGCCTGTTTGGCCTCCTGAGGTAGATCCCAATTAACGCATTTCAAGAACTTTGTCAAAGCCTAAAATAAGAAAAGAATTAAAAATTTGAAACAATATCTTATTCTGAAATAGGGAAGGTCAGGGGTGACTAGCCAGAGTTCAACCTGGTCCTGATGACAGTCACAAAGTCAATAACATACTCCTTGTATAAACATTAAACAAAGTTATACATGCAATCTTAGAAAAATACTGCAGATCAGGAAAAAAAAAAATGTTTCCTGTAAACTTACATTTTTTTCAAGTCAAACCACTACAGAGTACCATGAATTTCTAAATTTTCTTCAGTTCTTCCTTTCATTTTCGTCATTTTAAAATACCGCAGGAAACAGTTGAGGTGTGCCTCACAAACTCTGAGATGCCTTAAAGAAAACCTTTATTTTAATCAGCATGTGAGACATAAAATATTGCAGCTGATGAATGAAAGAGTCCAAAGCCAAGAAGGGTAGAACTCCACTAACTCCACTCTTGAAATACCTACCTGGTCACTGGTTTTCCTAGATACTCATATGAGAGTCACTGGTTTTCCTAGATACTCATATATGAGGACTCAAACTAAGGTGAATATATGTGTGTTTCTTACTCAAAGAAGTAATTACTGAAAATGACAATAATAATTTAAAAAAAAACCTCCACAGAAACAAACATAAAAATAGATAAACACAGAAAGGCTAGCAAATATTCTATGATTCAGTTGGTTGTCTGCAGAACCTTTCCAGAGCCTCACTTCTTTAGACAGGTAGTCTTCTTTAGACAAACAATCTTCATAAGACTGTCAGAGAAGTAAACTACCTTGGTGGCATACATAATAAATGCTCTTTAAAGTACAGTGTATGCCTGTTTTCCATAATAAAGCAGTCCCTATTGTCAGATCTCCCTACTGGCAACACTCCTCTGGCTATTTTCTTCTTTCTCCCCTCTATAAATTTATCATGAACAAAGATAACTTCAAATTTTTAAATTCCTACTCTGCCCGACACAAAAATCTTTTCATTAGTAATCAAGTTCTCAAGAAAATACTCACCTGGACAACAAAACACAATACTTGTTAGTAAGATATAAAATAAATCTTCATTTCCATCTGTAATTTACTCTTGATTTGACTAAATTAAGGGAAAAGGCACTATGGAGATTATCTAGTCCAGTGTTCAAATTTGTACATAACCTCAATGAAGTAGCTTGCCCATCTCCTCAAAATGGTGGATAAGCTAGACCTAGAACCCACATCCATTGACTCTCAGCTCATACTTGTTCCACCATATGGCTCCTCATTACCATTAAGGCACTACCATCTCCTAATTGACTATGCTATGCCCCTTGGAGCTATTACTCTACCAATACTTACCTCCTAAATCCATTCCCAATTCCTGTCAATTATTTTCTGGCACTATTTCCTGTCATTCCCCTCAGACTGATTCCCACTATACCACACATCTAGAATTTGGCACAGCCTTCTAGCTGAAAGCCTTAATCCCTCTTTCTTTTCTAATCATTTCACAAACTGTCAGATGCCCAAGTGAGAAGTGATTTTAATGGCACAACCTCCCATTGTTGGCAGAAATTTAATTTATAACATCTTTGCCAAAAAAGAAATCCAGTATTTACGTAAGTAATTCCAATGACTAATTTCCAAAGTATCCATTGTATTTATAGACAGTAAAGCCATTTTTGTTGTTTTTAAACTATAATGAACGAAAAGATTAAAGTTCCTTCATGTAATTTCTGCCCGTTGGTCAGTTTAACTGTCTGGAAAGAATGAGAGTAAATTTAAACCCCTACCACGTGGATAGTCTTTCCAATGTGTGAAGATAACTCCAATATTATTTAAATATGATTTCCGCTAGATAATAAGGTCAGTCTAGTTTATAAAAGACAAATATGAAAAGCAAACAAAAAACCTTGGTTTCTTTCTCAAAACATTCCTTGATACCTCTCACCATAATCCAAACCTCTAATTCACATTAAACTCTCATTGCCCCCATGCTTCAAAAAAGTTAACCTATTTTATACATGACTAACTCCTGTCTACAAGAAGTTCCTTCCTTATGCTCTTCACCCAAACAGCAGTGTCATCTTCTTTACGGCCACCTTGTCAAAATCTCAACTTTTCCAAGAAGTTTTCAGCAACTTTCAGCTCTTTCTTTAGCAGTTGCCTCAATTTTACTACCTTCACTTAAATGAGGCTGTCCTAACTACCAAATGCTTTTCTGGGCATTCTTACCTCTACCACTGGAGTCTGCATTCCACAAGGACAGCTAACCATTTCTTCCACACCTCTGGCACTCCATTTAGAACCATGTTCGCTCTCCAGATAAGAACACAGACTGCTCTTCTAACTTATTCTATGCATTTATTTTTCACTTCTACAATGTAAATCTAGATTAGATATGGAAACAAAGCAATACTTCTTAAATAACTACAGTGAAAGCTTTTCCAATGCACAGTACAGTAGCAGACTTAATAGAAATGTGCAGGTTACGTACTCATTATAAGCAAATTTGGTAGCATGCTTATGTATTCAAATCAATAACTGAAACAATCTTCCAGATTCTCAGATTTATAGATCTACTAGGAAAATTTATGGAGTACACTGCTGCAATGAAACTTAAGGCACTGTACAAAATTTCACCATTTTATAATGTTAAATGTTACAAATGTAAACAAGGAGATAGTAGAATGAAGGGGGAAACAAGGAGAAGAGGAATGAGAAAGGAAGCATAAGAATTTGAAAACAGCAATAATAATGAAGACATTTAATCTCAGGTCCTTTAAAGATGCTTTATAGATCTGTGTAAAATAAAGGTAAAGATTCAAACATATTTTATCCCTAGAGCTTCCACAGGTAACTGGAGAGTAGAGGCTTTAGAAAGGGAAAGTGTGTTTGGGTTCAAATCCCAATTTCTGGCTCCAACAATTATTCTTGAGTCACATGGAGCATATTATGTAACTTTTAAGTGATCTATTTTATAAGGTTGTGGTAAAGATTTAGTAAGTTAATGAATGTAAATTTTAAAACTGTGTGCATATATAGATATACAGTATGTATATATTTAATATATACACATATACATATGTACAAAGTACTTGATATATGTAAATTATTTCAATATCTGATACTACTGTTATTTTATTTTTTTTGTTGAGTCCAGCATCAAATGTTAACATTATTGCATGCATTACCATGTTTTATATTAATAGCAATAAATATATTGTTAACCTCCTTTATGATATTATAATCACCTCATTGTTATTTCCTACTTTTAGAATCATGATCACATTTCAGAGCTGAAGACACTGTATTTATCATATGTATTTCTAATGTAATTAATTAATTAATTAATTAATTAAATTTTTGCTTTTTTTTAGAGCTGCACCTGGGGCACGTGGAAGTTCCCAGGCTGGGGTCAAATCAGAGCCATAGCTGCTGGCCTACACCACAGCCACAGCAATGCCAGATCCAAGCCAAGTCTGAGACCTACACCACAGCTCACGGCAACATAGGATCCTCAACCCACTGAGCAAGGCAGGGATTCAATCCGCATCCTCATAGGTCCTGGTCAGGTTTGCTATTGATGAGCCATGACAGCAACTCCCATATTTCTAATTTTAACTTCAACCAACTTAATTATTAGAAATTTCTACTTTGTTGCTAATGGAAAACCTGTCCCTCTACTCAAGACACTCCTGACACCAAATATGTGGGTTTTCCACAAAAACCAATTCCCTAAGTCTCTGCAGACACTAAATGTCCTATAATTTAACTGAATTCTGACACTCAGTGCAGACTGCTGAGGTTAAGGAATGAGTTTCACAAGACTGCTTCCCATTTCAGATGTCAATGGCAAACACTGGGTCCTCAGGTACCCATAATACTTTGGTTCAACTTGGCTACCTACCAGAGGTTCCCAGGACCCTTCCTTAGGCTCAATAATTTGCTATAATAATTCAATTCAGAGAAATAGTTTACTTATTATTGCTGGCTTATTATAAAATATATAAATGAATAACCAGGGGAAGAGGGACATTAAGAGAGGTGTGAGAGGGTCCCAAGCATAGGAGCTTCTGTTCCCCATAGTTAGGAATGCACTACCTTCCTGGCATGTGGATGCATTCACCAACCAAGAAGCTCTATGAACTCCAATGTTATAGGTTTATAGAGATTCCATTATGAAGGCATGTTTTAATAAATCATTACCTATTCTTGGATTATCAATTCAATCCCCAAACCCCTCTCTCATCTCACTCGCCCCTCCCCAAAGGTCGGTAGTGGGGCTGAAAATTTCCAACCCTCTAATGAGAGATTTGGTTCTGGTAATCAGCTCCAACCTCCATCAGCATAAATACAGGTGTAGTTGAAAGAGACTTATGAAAAACAAAAGATTCTCCTCCCATCCCTACCACTCATGAAATTCCTATGGTTTTAGAAACTCTGTGCCAGGAACCAGATATGAAGACCAAATATATTATTTCCTACTATATCCTCATATCACAGCTATTCTCCTAATATGTTTAATTCAAAACATTCAAAAGTGAAAATATCTCCTCACTTTGCTCCTCTCAACCTGTCATATTTCCTTATTTCAGGCACTCAGGCCTAATTATCTGGGAATTGCCTCCAAGTCACTTTGTATATTATCCTCTCCTTCCTTTGCCCTCCAATACAGCTCTCAAAATCCATGCATGAACTTCAGAATTATGTCTCTTTTTTTCATTCTCAGCTCTACTCCAATCCGCCTGGTTCAACTCTCTTAATACATCACTCGTTAAAATACTTTCTCTTGCATTAGTGGTTTCCTACTGCCAGTGAGATTCACCTCTAAACCACAGAATTCAAAGCTCATTAAAACTTGACTCCATCTCTTCTATTTAAAGAACATTCGGAGTTCCCGTCATAGCTCAGCGGAAATGAATCTGACTAGTATCCACGAGGATGCAGGTTTGATCCCTGGCCTTAATCAATTGGTTAAGGATCCATCATTGCCGTGAGCTATGGTGTAGGTTACAGATGTGGCTCAGATCCTGTGTTGCTGTGGCTGTGGTGTAGGCCAGCAGCTGTAGTTCTGATTTGACCCCTAGCCTGGGAACTTCCATATGCCACAGGTGTGGCCGTAAAAAGACAAAAAAAATTTTTAAAAATTAAAAATAAGGAACATTCATACAAACTATTCTTTCTCCTGAACCTAACACTTTGCCTTACTAATGCTTTTCTTTTCCATGAAAAATGATCATCAAACAAAAATGACCATCAAAGTTTATTCAAACTTTAAGCCCAATCTTAGCTCTGCAAAACCTCACACAAATCCCAGCACACTGATCTTGCTCTCCTTCACATCTCTATTATAGCCGTTACCTAACTGCTTACTGGTAAAACAGTGATCCTTTACAATCATGACTCTAGAAAGAGTAATATTGTTTTTTCGTTCCCGAAGCATAATTGAAAGGCACTAATGCAATGGTTATTTTTATTTTGTGGCTGCACCTGCTGCACGCAGAAGTTCCCAGGCCAGGCATCGAACTCATACCACAGCAGTGACAACACCAGATCCTTAACCCATGGATCCATGAGGAAACTCCATTTTAAATAAACATTTTATGAGAAGAAAGATCACTTCACATGTAAAAGCTGAATTTAAAAAGTTACAATATTCACATTCGGGGTTCCACAAAAATTAGTCTCTTCCTACATGCTATGGACAACAAATTTTAAAATACTTCATAAATTTAACTGATTTTGTTAGATAAACTTATTACTATGAATTTTTCATGTACATTAAGTCTAGACAAGAGGCTTTTTATCCAAAATACTTAAGACAGGTCATTTAAAACAAAATAAGTAGAAAGACCAAATGTAATTAAAAAATAAATCAAAGGTATAACTTTGTAAGAACCAATTTCCACCAATTTGCTTTCTAAGCATTGCTTTCTCTTCAGGAAATCTTTTCGGCCTTAGGGCTCAAACGTCAAATAACCTAAATCACAGTTCCCAAGAAACTGGTCCTGAATAACTTTATTTTATAAATAATTTAAAGGGCAAGGGTACGAGAGTATTTATTTTGTACAAAACCCATTTTGAGTTGTTCTAAAGATACAAATGTGGCTATGTGAATAATTCCTTCGGTCATTTCAAGAACAATATATATCTGGTTTACTGAAAAGCACTTCCTCAACATTAAAAAATATCCTTCACTCTACTCAGTGATCATAACAATCCTATAATTTCTGAGAATTGAAGTTTCATCACCTACCTTTCAAAACCTTGAAATCAACTAGTTAAATGAAACTTGTCACAAACTTTATATCACAAGCATTTTATTTTTTTTCTGCACATATCTAGAAGTAACTGAATTTCAGCAGGAAGTGACTACTTGCTTAAACAAACAATTTTTCTTGGAAGCCTTTCTATCTAAGTGAGCTGTACTCTGTAAATTTATTCTACACTTCTTGAACCTATACATTCTAACAGGTTTAATTCAATATCTTGCTATGTATTTTTAGACAACACTGCTGCATTCAAGGTGCAATTTTTGCGACTAAGGTTATTCTTCATTTAACAGAGTATCATGATACTAACTCAATCTTTTTATAAAACACAAAAATGACAGACCTATGCTTCTGCTGATGAATATTTCCTTTTTCTGCAGTGATAAAGAGAATAACACCCAAAAGCAATAGCAAATTTAAAATTCCTCTCTCATTCTTGTTGTAGATATAAAAGAGAATGAATGTGATTCATTTACAAAGAATTTCCCAAGGCATCAATAAAAGATAAAGAGGAAAAGCTGAAGAGTTAAAATGAGCTATAACTGGATTTTTATCTTTACTTTAGAAACTAAAGGAAATACAATTATTTCAGAAAAAATGTTATTAACAAAGTAGCTAAAGACAACCTCGTGAGATAGCATACTCATTCATTCTCACATAATTATAGAACAGGTTTCAGACAGATATTAATTTCCCTATACTTCTCTGGCCCACAAAGCATTTCAGAATTCTTACTAAGGCATGCATAGTGCTGCAAATATTTTCTGTACAATCCTCTTTTCTATGATTTCACTTACTACCTTCTCTTCTAACTCATAAATGTGAGCCTATCAAGTGGCAGCTTTGATTCTGCATTGGTTCCACAACCTAAGTCTCAGGTTTTCCCCAGCTGTAGAACATTAACATTAATATCTACATTTTGGGGTTGTTGTGGGATTTCAAAGAGCCCTGGCACATAGTGGTTGTTTAATAAAGGCTGGTTATTGTTGTAATACCTTAACAGTCTTTGAACCTAACTCTAAGAAGTTATTATTTTATGAACTAGAAGAATTTACTATCATCTAATCAATTCATTAAATATGAAGAAACTAAAGCAGTCAAAAAATTTCTTAGTGAAAATAAACAGAAATAAATAGTAAGATTCAAAACTAAGTCTCCAGACTCAAGTCTAGTACTCAAGTCTAGAAAATCCCAATTTTCTTTCTCAAGAAACTTTACCTAATCCATGGTTTCATTATGGAAAGCAACTGTCTAGTTCTGACCTAGCCTCTATCCTGTGTGTCAAGCTGGTTGCCATTCCATCAACTCAATCTATCATTTCAAATTACATTTCTCCTATGTTCTCTCTAGCCACATCTCCTCCAGAATTCTATAGTTCTTTTAATAACATAAATCTTTTGCTAGCCACACAGGCTCAAAGAAGTAAGAAGAATGAAGATACAAGTGAATTACCATTTACTCTGCACCAGTTATGCACTAAGTTCTCAACAAAGTTTACTCATCTGTGTTATCTCACTTGTGAAAGAGGCTTGTCATAATTGGAAAAATGAGGAAACAAAGCCTCTCTGATTCAACCCATTCAGACATTATCTATGCATGTGTCTTTATAAGTACATCTTTGTCATTTTTTTAAGAACGGAGTAATATATATTGCTCTATAACTTTCTTCAATTTTACAATAAGTCTGTATTCCTACAGCAATTTTGCTTCATTTTTCTCATTAGCAACAAAGTTTGTAGATAGATTTGATATTTGAAAATAGTCAAGAAACTCACTTTTTCTTGATTAGTAAGATAATATCTAAACTTCCATACAAGATCTTGTTCTTCATATGTAAGTTGCTTGGTTGGTGGATAACTCACAATAATCTACAACAAAGAAAAAAAAAGAACTATTTTGTTAAATAAAAAAAAAAATGTCCCATATATTTCCATTCCATTGAAAAATTTTCATTCATTTAAATATACCTATAATCGAACTATTATAGAAGCAAGGAGAATGGACATGCAGCCAAATAAGACTTAAATGTGCTACACTTAATCAGTTCAAAAAGGGGAGAAAATGATAAAAAAAAAAAAGTCACATTCCACATTTATAAAAGTATGTAATTACACAGCTAATTTACTTCAATCCAAAACACAACAAACCTAAATAACAAAAGCCAGGCCCCTTGCCCCCCCTATTTACTGGGTGTAAACAGGTTTAAGGAAGTATTGTACAACACAGGGGATAAAGCCAATATTTTGTAATAGCTATAAATGTAAAGTAACCTCTAAGGACTAAAATTTTTTTTTGGGGGGTGGGGTCTTTTTGCCATTTCTAGGACCACTCCCGCGGCATATGGAGGTTCCCAGGCTAGGGGTCGAATTGGACCTGTAGCCACCAGCCTACGCCAGAGCCACAGCAACGAGGGATCCAAGCCATGTCTGCAACCTATACCACAGCTCCCGGCAATGCTGGATCCTTAACCCACTAAGCAAGGCCAGGGATCAAACCCGCAACCTCATGGTTCCTATTCGGATTCGTTAAGTCCCACTGAGCCATGACGTGAACTCCAAAGGACTAAAATTTTTTAAGTGAGAAAAAGAAAACCCAGTTGCCCTCCCCCCCCCCCCAAAAAAAAAGGACAACAACAACAAATAAAAAACTTTTTTCTTGTTAAGTTGAAACACATAATAAGGTCTCTCTCAGGTAATGTACTTTAGGGACAGTTTTTAGAAGTATTGAGAAAGCATTAAGAAAGCATATACTATTTGTAACTCCGTCTCTAAGGCTCACGTATTTACTAAAAGCCCCAAAAGGATGTAAAACTATAGTAACATGAAATTGCTGAAATTACATAGGGTTCATTAACCTGGAAAAAGCATGCACCTGAATCACTTTTAAGTGATGTGCTATCACATCAGTTGCAACCAAAATAGGCACTTAACTATTTTTATGTTAATATTTTATAAATTCTCTTACATTCAGTTGATCTCTCGTGGCAGCATTAGGTTTGAGATCATGGTCAGAAGGTCCACTTCTTAAACTCCGAGCAAGTTTGTGGTGTTTGCTCTCAACTAAATTCTCCTATAAATCATTTAAAAATATTAACCAACAATGTAAATTTCACCAACAGGCAGTGTCAATAACTACTTAGAAAAGTAAATAGTTACTTATTTACTATTTTATAATATTTAAATTATGATATTTTATATTTTTATATTTTATAATTTATAAAAGTTTATGACATTTAATTTTATTCTTATTATAACTATAGTTTCCTATAGTTGCATCTTTCAAAAGCAGATCACCATGTGAAGATAAGGAAAGTAAGCAGGCATGCCTTATGCTTCACCAGTGCACATGTACATGCCACTCCAGCTTCTTGTTTTAATTCTCCACTGTATTCAAGGTTTTTATATCCTCAACCCACTCAAATGTCACCTCCACTACAAAATCTCCCTTGGAAACCTAGACTAAAGCATTCCTTCTTGCTATGAGCTACTTGTGACTTTGTGATATCATTGTACTATCACCTTAGAGTTTAATTGCCAGTAGTAGTTGAGGGTGGAACAATGAGCAAAATGCATTTGGCAATGGCTGTTTTGGCTATGGCCAAAGTCATTCATTTTGAATATACTGTCTTTGCTTAAGAGACTTTATTTTATTCATTTTTGCATGTGTGAATTGTCCATTCATGTTTTTTCCCTAATTTTCAATTGGCTTTTTGGTCCTTTGTTCTTCAGTTTTTAAGAGTTCTTTACATATTAGATATTCAGCCTTTTGTCTGCGATGTATGTCACAAATAGTTTCTCATAGTTTGCCAACTGTCTTTTGACTGTAACTGTTTTTGCCATGCTATTCTTTATATCATAGCCAAATTTATCACTCATTTCTTTTATTGACTCTGGATTCTGACTTAGCATAAAGTCTTTCTCTACACTGAGAAAAAATTACTAGTAAAGTTTCATTTTATAATATTTAAATCCATGATTCATTTGGAGTTTTACTTTATGTACAGTGTGAGGTATGGATTTGATTTAATGTTATCTTTTTCCAAATGGCTAATCAGTTCTCCAACACTATGTTCCAGTGATGAAAACACCACCATTATCAATTTCCATATGTACTTGCCCTATTTCTGGGCTTTTTAATTGGTTCTACCAGTCTGTTTATGTAAGTACATGTACAGGTGCTATACTTATAAAGTCTGTTTATTGTATGATATAGTAATATACTAGGTTGGTGGCACTCAATGTTTCTTTGTTAAAATATATTCCTCTATTTAGTTAGTACTAATGGCTACAAACTAAAATTTTTTGGCATAGGGGATGAGGAGGGTAGTTTGCTTCTTTTAAAAATTTTGTTTTGTTTTGTGCTTGCTTGTATTTACAACTAAAAAAAATTAACAGAGGTCCTAGATCTTTGTTTTTGTTTTGTTTTGTTTTATGGCCACACCCAGGGTATACGGAAATTCCTGGGCCAGGAACTGAATCCAAGCCACACCTGTGACCTACGCAGCAGCTGCAGCAATGCCATACCCTTTAACGCACTGTGCCAGACCAGGGATCGAATCCAAACCTCTGCAGTGACCCAAGCCACTGTAGTCATATTCTTAAGCCACTGCACCATGCCAGGAACTACTGGTCTTTGTTTTTTTTTAATTACAGCATCTATAATGTTAAACCTATAATTACTGCTGAACATTTCCTTCAGTAAAAAAAATACACTAAATATACAGATATCTCATTTATCTAACATTTTGGTAGGAGTTACACAAAAGTCATATGGTTCTAATATGACAAAATTTGTATACTCTTAACCATTTAGAAGATAAACATACAGTACACCCACTCATGTGTTTCAAATATCCAGAATGTAAAAAGTAATTTGATTATGTAATAAATTCAGTGTCAATTTTAGATCTATTATTTATATTTTGTTATACTACACATAGGGGCTGTGACGGTACTTAGGAGTTTGTTTCTAAAGGATCCCCAAGTTACCTTTTTATTCTAACTTTTTATTCTCTTTTTTCCCCTATTTTGTTCTTTGATATTAGCCCATCAGCCATTACTTCCTGCACCTGTATTTACCTCAGTCATCATGTTTCCATCTTCCAATGTACTACTTTTAATCTACTTTGTTCTGATTAGGAGAGTAATCTAAGTAGAAATGTATAAAGAATAAAATGGTTCAGAGTGATGTAAACGAGCTGTGTGAATATTTATTGTGCTGTTTCAAGGATTTTTTTGTCTGGAACTTTCTAAATCTAAAGTCACCTAATTAAACCTCTGCTGCAAAGTAAGAATTACTCCTGTTTCTTATTTCCAAGAGAGCTATCATCTCAAAAATTCAATAGGCAGGCATCTCAAAATTATCTAAGACATTATAATCCAAATTGGATAGTTCTAGTAGCTATAACAATCTTCCCTATTTTTCAATAAAATCAGACTCCCTAAAATTTTCATCCATTAATTCTAGTGTTACCTCCTGGTATAAATAAATTCTCCTTCTGTATGATGACAACCTTTCAAATACTCGTTTCCCTAAGTCCTAACTTCAAGACTACATTCCATAGCTCTTTCAATAATTCAAATAAAATGGGTCCCCAATACTATACTATCCTGATATTTTAAAGAGTTCGTATTTCTTGCAAAGATTCCATCTGAACCTTATTCTACATAGCTGAAATGAATTTATGAATCACTCTTAAATAACCAAGGTAGTTACAGATACACTTTTTAAAAAGAAAGTGTATGATGTGGCTCTAAGTCATAATCATTCTGGAGAAAACACTTTGATAAGAAAACTGACAATGACTCACCATAGACATTTGAGGGTCAGGAACTTTCACTATCTCAAAGCTCGTTAAAATGGGAGATGACTCGTCACCATCCTGGATTACAGCATAACAAGTTAAAAATTAATAAATGAAGTTTAACCAAATTTTAAGAAACAATTCATGATAATGTGAACTCTAATGTATTTTAATTCTCTTTAATGAACATTGTTCCTCCCTTTAAAAAATTATCTTTTTTCAACGATATTTTAAAATGCATATGCATTTTTTACTTTTAGTTAGTGATAAATATGTTGAAAAAACAAAATCTGATAATAAAAAAATCTGTAGTATGGTTTTGAGAGATATGAGGCCTGGAAATTAGTAGTTTTTGTCTGTTTGTTTTTTAATTTTGTTTACAATGACAAGGTCAAAGTAATATGCGCTAATTTCCAAACTTAAAACAAGAAACCACAGAATATAATTAAAATATGACACAATGGATGTATTGCATCATTTGCAAAAACTACTAAGTGGATTTTGCTAATTTTTCAAATTATCACAATTGTGTTCCACTCAGAAAAGCAGAATTTTCAATAAGTGGTTAATATTACTCAAAGTTACACAGGGCTAGAAACTCAGCAGCATTGCTTCTCAGAGGGCACTTACTTAATGCAATTCTGAATTAGAAACATCAATCCATCACTTAAGAAATAAAGCTGTCTTATTTTGTTGATATTATCATTTTTTGAAGAATTTTGGCTTTTATTTTTATCCAATTCGGCCAAGAAAGGTGATTCAGCATAATAAATGTCACTGCATAAATCCTGGAAAAGGCTAAACTAATTAAGGTCAAAATTCATTTCCTCACAGTTGTACACCTAACATCAAGTTTCTCTGTCAATTTCCAAATGCTAATATATTTTCAATTTTAGATACTTGCAGCAAAATCAGGAGAGACTGAAGGAGGGGAAGTATTGTGACTTTACTTTAGGTTTAGTAACTGAGTCTTAGAGAAAAAGTACAAATTCCCACAGTCATTGTTTAATAGGCTGGTTCTCAGGCACAATACCAGAAAACACATTTATCAGCCCAACAGTGACAAGTAATCTTCACTAAGGCTATCTGTCACGAAAGACAGGTGACAAGAAAGTCTATTTCCATTAGATTCAATACACTGGCCTACCAATCTTTACACTAAGTGGAAATATGACAGGGTAGGTAGACAGGCATTAATTTATGGACAATTTTCAAGAAGTAATTAGAAAGGGCCAAGAACCTTTTCAAAAATACTTCAAATTCTTCTAATTTCTATTCTGTTATTATTTCATCTATTATCAAAACTGTCTTTCAAATGATCCTTCACATCTCCAATGTTTCAAAGTACCATCTCCATTAGCATGTTTTTGTAATATAAAATCTATGGGGGAGGAAATATTGCTTTTAATGAAATTACATATAGTAGAGCTGTAAAATGTGATTTTGTTAAAAGGTACTAGTAACAAAACAATTCACCCACCCACATTTCTTTTCAATACAGTATTTCTAGTGAATTAACAACATTAGTCTATATTCCTATCTTTTTTTCCTCAGAGTATCATTTATAAAATAAAACTTGAAACAAGATAAATTTTCCTAATCTTTTACTTTAGGAATGGGTGCAAACTAGAGGGGAAAAAATATAAACCTTGAAAAGTACCAGAAAAATGATCGCAAATTAACTATATAAATCCTAAACCTCCATTATGAACATATCTTTTAAACAGTAATTTAACAGTTATAAAATATACATATATTTTTAAAAATTATTCTTTTGGGAGTTCCCGTCGTGGTGCAGTGGAACCGAATCTGACTAGGAACCATGAAGGTATGGGTTTGATCCCTGGCCTCGCTCAGTGGGTTAAGGATCCAACATTTCCATGAGCTGTGGTGTTGGTCACAGACGCGGCTCAGATCTGGCATTGCTATGGCTCTGGTGCAGGCTGGCAACAACAGCTCCGATTAGACTCCTAGCCTGGGAATCTCCAAAGGCTGCAGGTGCAGCCCTCAAGAAACAAAAGACCAAAAAAAAAAAAAAAAAAAAAATCACTCTTTGTTAACATATAACACTAATGTGTAAATGTAACTTAAAAGTGTTGCTTCTAATAAACAAATAAACTGCATATAGCTTAGCTATACAGTAGAGGAAATATTACTCCATTATACTGTGTGTTGAAAGTTTGTCCTCATTCACACTGATTCTGATTCACGCTATCCTAATAAGCATTGTCTCGGTACTTCCACAGCAAAAAAAGGTACCTGGTTTATGTGGTTTTGGAACTATGCATACAATTACACTGTTGTAATGAAATGAAGACCCTTCAATAAGCATTTACGACACAGCTATTTTTCAAGGAGCTAAGTAGATATCAAATATATGACAACTTTCTTTTGGTAATGAACAGACCAGAGCAAATTCATTACTGCATATTTGTTTCCACTTAGTCCAGTGATAACATGGCTTGCTTAATTCTGCATATATTATATAAATAAATGAAGTTTATGAAGTCTTTCATAAACATATTTATATTAGGGCCACATATATAATTTTAACACATTATATATTCACACAAAAAACCAAACATACCCTTGACATTCAGTAGCCTACCACTTAAAAAATACGATCCCCTCTTTATTTTTCAAATACTAATTGTTACTGAAGGTATTGCTTTAATGTCTTACTTGCCAATTTACAGAACAATTAATCAAAAAGTTTTTAATCTGTTGCATATTTACTGAATTCTGTAACCCAGAACAGCATTACATGAATGATCGGCTTTTGTAATCTTGTTGTAGCTATATGATTTGATTTGTAGATATATAAACAGCTGTTGCTGACAGCTGTCTGCTGCTATCCTGCAGCCAAATAACTCATCTCGGCAGGAACAACAGTAATTTTTTTTAATATTTCCCCTCCCCTCTACTTTAGAGACCATAAACAGTTTCAAGGAAAATACCTTTTCATAATAAACAATACCATATTCTTTATCATCACACTTGACACATCGAAACTCAACCATCAAGTACATGAAATTAGAACTTCGTTTTTCACTCTAAAAAAAAAAAAAAAAGATTTATATGAAAAATGATTTGAATTCGTCAACATCAGTTTGTATCATTATTCCCAACTCAGTAATACACAGAATCTAGCAAATATAAATTAAAATGTAACAAATTTTATTTCATTATTATAAATGGTTTATACAATACTACTATTTCATTTATCCAGGAGTGTTTACTACTCACTTGTAACTCCCTCCTCAAATTTAATGACATTTTTGGTTTATTCAGTAAGTATGAATTTGACCACGTAAAACTTGAAAGGTTTTTTGTATATATTTGCAAAAGGGTGATCAGTCCTGACTCAAAACAGTTTGAAAAATGACTTTAAAGCCCTATGTATATAATCATAAAGATCTAAGGATGTCACTTAAATTGTTCAGCTTTATGAAGCATATTACATAGTCTATTATGATAATGGTAATAGTCTCCTATCTTTTAAAGAGTACAGATAGAGACAGTGAAAAAAGCTGAACAAAGTATGCTCTAATGTTAGCTTTTCTGTATCTAGGGGTATCTAAGTTGAAGAATAGAAAAATTAAAAAGAAAAAAGTATGCATTTTGATTAAGCTGTTTTTGGAATATGACATTATAAAAATTCAAAAAAGTAATTTTTTCTTTCAGTTTCAGTATATGAGAATGTATTATAAATTTAGAAAAGATGCCCAGGATTCATACCGAATATATATGTTGTTAAACACCACTAATTTGTTTTTTTGTGTATGTGTGTTTTGTTTTTGTTTTTGTTTTGTTTTTATGGTTGCACCCGTGGCATGTCCAAGTTGTCAGGCCAGGGACTGAATAAAGCTGCAGCCACAACCTATGCCACAGTGGCAGCAACACGGGATCCCTTAACCCACTGTGCTGGGCTGGGGATCAAACCCATGCCTCCATAGTGATCTGAGCCAATGCAGTCAGATTCTTAACCCACTGCACCACAGCTGGAACTCCCCTAACCTGTTCTCTAAAAATGAATGCTAGAATTTAACTTTTCCAGGTGTTTGCTATAAATTACAAATGTCTACCTGCTGAAAACTGTTTAGAAACCATAAATTAACTGTGCCATGTGGTGATCACTATAAACTAGGCATTTCACAAAATAGCTATTCCTCTTTCTAAAATTATTAATATATAACTGTTATTTCTACTCTCTAGACATAGAATGTTAGGCCAAACATCTAGTATTTTAGTGCTAACATACAAAAAAAATTTTTATATTCTATCTTTTGTAAAGAGTTCCACTGAAACCATCTTGCAATTAACCATATTCTGGACCAATACACAAGACCAAGAAGCAAACAAATCACTTGAGCCATTAACCTCATTAAGTTTGCAGAGTCCTATATGTACTACAGAAGACAAAGAATCGTAACTGGGGAGAGGAACTGCTAACGATGACTTAAGGTAACTGAAATGAAGAGGCAGCACTGTGTTGACAGATTTACCCAATCAAGTTAAACATAAATTGCCAGGTGGAAGAAAAGACCACGCAAGTGAGAAATCAAGCTTAACATGGGCTTACTTAAATGATATTTAGTACACTTATGACATCCAATTCCTAGTTCATAGTTTAACATAACACTAAAATATAAAAAAGGCAAATATTCCAAGTTTCCTCTTATTAGCAGAGAACTCACAACTAGAGATTATTCTCAATACTCCCACATTTAAGAGATACCTGGCAAAAAATAACTCTTCTTAAAAACTCTTGATTTGGGAGTTCCCTTTGTGGCTCAGCAACAAATCTGACTAGTATCCATGAGGATGCAGGTTTAATCCCTAGCCTCGCTCACTGGCTTAAGGATCCGGTGTTGCCATGAGTTGCTATGTAGGTTGCAGACATGGCTTGGATCTGGCATTGCTGTGGCTATGACATAGGCTAGCAACTACAGCTCCCACTGACCTCTAGCCTGGGAACTTCCACAAGCTGTGGGTGTGGCCCTAAAAAGACAAAAAATAAATAAATAAATAAATAAATAAAAACCTCTTGATTTACAATTCTGGAGAAAATATATTGAAATAAAAAAGAGCAATACAACCCACCTCATTTATCATTTCTATTTCTCTAAAGGTCAGTCTGTCCAGCCAATCTACTTTCACCATGTGACCTTGTCGATGAGCCTTGGTGAGCTGCAAAAAAAAATATATAATGGAGAAAATTTTAAGAAAGATCTCACAGAAAGGAGAATAAAGAATGGTAATGATCATCAACATGATACTGGTGGTACTAACTAAAGCAACAAGACAAGGGAAAGGAAATAAACTGTATACAGATTGGGAAAAAAAGAAATAACACTTTTATTCAAAGGTCACATGATCATTTATGTGGGAAATATTTTAAAGTAGACAAATAAGCTCCTGGAACTAATAAGCAACTATAGCAAGATGGATACAAGGTTCGCATGTAAAAGTAAATCTCTGTCCTATATACCAGGAATAAATAAGTAAAATTTAAAATTAAAAATACATTCACATTAGCACCCCTCAAAAATGAAATTGGTATAATCTAACAAAATATGTATGAGATCTCTATGAGGAAAACTAAAAAACACTGATGAATAAAAAGAAAGAATTAAATAAATGGACAGATATTCCATTAAGGATAAGAAGACGCAATATTGTCAAGATGTCAGTACTTCTCATCTACTTATCTATAGAGTCAATGCAAGCTCAGTCAAAAAAAAAAAAAAAATCCAGCAAGTTACTCTGTAAATATAAAAAAACTGATTCTAAAGCATATATGGAAAGGCAAAAGATCCAAACAGCCAACACAGTACTGAAGAACTAAACTGGAAGATATTCATTACCCAACTTTAAGAATTAATATACAGCTAACATAATCAAGACAGTATGGTATTGGCAAAAGAATAGTTAAACAGATCAATGGAACAGAATAGAAAGTCCAGAAACAGACACATAATTAGAGTCATCTGACTTGTGACAAAGCAGAGCAATAAAATGGAGTAAAGAGCCTTTACAACAAATGTTGCTGAACCAACTGGACATGCACATGAAAACAAATACACACAGACCTTATATTCTTCACAAAAATTAACTCAAAATGAATCACAGACCTAAACATAAATTACAAAACTATAAAACTCCTAAAAGATAACAGGAGAAAAACAAGATGACCATGGATATGGTGACAACTTTTTAGATGCACCAGCAAAGGCACAATCCACAAAAGAAATCTGTTCTGTGAAAGACATCAGACAAATCAAGAATTTTCTAGTCATTTTCACTAGGCTCCAGAATTCATGTTTGCTGCTAATATATATTTCTTCCTATATAGTATATTCCTAGCTTCTCTATTTGAATACTAAAAGATGACCATTTTTCAACCTTACAAATATCAACTAAAGGATGTATGGTCAAGGATGGCAGTACCATAAACGAGTAAAGACATTTTGGAGGACAAGTGTAAATTATCTTAGATACATTGTGCATCATCATTTGCAAACATAAAAAAATGTACATGTCTATCAAAAGTGGAAACTGTTAAGTAAACTATGGTACACACACTATGAAATACTATCATGAAAAAGAAAGAAAAACCAATATACTGTGATAGAAAAGACCATTATGATTCTGTTGAATGAAAAAGCAACTGTGGAATGAAAGGTACCATTTATGCTATGACCATTCTCCTGCACCAGACAATCAGACTGAAAGCAGAATTTCTAGATACTTCTCTGCTTGAATTAGTTCTATGATTTCTATAGCAATTGAGTTCAAAATGTCCCCTAGCCACTTGTACTATTTATCTGATACTATGTAACAAAGCACCCAAAACTTAGTACCTTAAAATAATATTCATTTTTATTATTGTACATTATTCTTAGGGATGTCAAGAAGACATTTCTTGAGGCACAGCTGGATATTTTATTTTCTATTAGTCTAACAGTCTCTCATAAGGCTATTGTCATCTGGTTAGCAGGAGCTAGAATGTCCAAGATAGCTTCATTCACATTGCTAATGCCTTTGTGGGAAAGGGTGGGCTCAGCTGGAAAACTAGGGTAATGTGGCCTCTGTCTTTTCTGAAGGAACTCTCAGTGCTGCTCCCTTTCTACGTAGTCTTTCAACATAGTCACTCCAACAAGGTAGCTGGACTTCTTACATAGTGGCTCATTATTCCCAAAGTGCAAAAACAGAAGCTTTTACAGTGTCCTAAAGTTGAACTCTGGAACAGGCATAACACTGCTTCAGTTGCATAATATTAGTTAAAATGAGTCACAGAGCTAGTGCAGATCCAACACAGAAGGGTGAGTATGGGGAGTTCCCATTGTGGATCAGAGGTTAGCCAACCCAACTAGCATCCCATGAGGACGCAGGTTCAATTCCTGGCCTCGCTCAGTGGGTTAAGGATCCAGCGCTGCCGTGAGCTGTGGTGGTGTAGGTCGCAGACACAGCTCGGATCCTGCATTGCTGTGGCTCTGGCATAGGCCAGCGGCTACAGTTCCAATGGACCCCTAGCCTGGGAACCTCTATATGCCGTGGGTGCGGCCCTAAGACAACAAAAAAGACCAAAAAAAAAAATAATAATACATCTGGTTAGTATTGTTACTAACTTTCAAAAAAAAAAAAAAAAAGAAGGGTGGGTATCAAAAGCTATGTTTCACTGAGGGTCATCTTTGGAGACTAGCTAGCACAGCATTTACTAGACAATCTAAGCAGACAATACAATTGATGGCTCAATTGCAAAGAACAGGGAGAGTGAATCAGAAGATGGCAAAGCCATTTCTTGACTTTAGGCAGAGGTAAAGCACAGCATTAGCTATCACAATCCCTAAATGATTAGGCCCTGCCTTCCTCTCCAAAGTAAGCTCCTGCAACTCTCCAACTGACATGCTACATTCCAGCCAACCATTTTAGTTCTTCAAACCATAAGGCCTTTTACTTTTAAGACTCTAGGCAGATGAAATAATTAAATGGTAAATGAAAAATTTTACTAAAATTTCTATAAAATTTAAGAAACTACAAAGCACTATGCTTGTTTTAAGTAGCTGTTATTAGCCCATAATCCATGTCACTTCATCTCTATAAGTGCTGATGATTATATAGACAGACTTGGCTGGTTTTCACCAATCCAAAGGAGCTTCTAGCTGTCACCACTTTGGTAACATCTAAAGAAAAAGAGGCCCAACAATGAACCTGAGCAATTTATATTTCATTTTGGATATGAAATGTCAGTGACCTAGATCTCTCAAATGAGGAAATCTACATTCTGTCTGTTAAACACCAGGGTAAAACAAGTACAATCTGTTTCAAATTTCTTGTGAAGAAATAATCCTCACTAGGGAACCCATACTGGAAAGCACCTAGGTCAAGACATCAGTAAAAGACTCATTCCTTTTAAGAAACATAATTTCTACAGAATACACAAGAAGTCATAGAGCTCAGAAGAGAAGCCCACTGTCACAGAAATACTATCATAATTATTGAGTTCTAACTTCTCTAAGAATTAAACAGCAAGGACTTTCAAAAGCTATTTAAATACAAGAATCTCTAAGAACCAAATAACAACATGCCTAGGAAACTGTTTGGAGTACTAATCATGCATCATCAGATTTAATGAGAGGAAAGAAATATGTACTTGAAGAAGATGCCTCAGATTAGTATGTGTTCAATATAACTATCAAAGACAAAAATAAAGGTAGGCCAACTTGTTACATTGTATTATAGACTAGGAACAGCAAAGAAAACAAATGTCAAACCAGAGAGCGATTCCTAGGAAAAGGGAGACTTTCATGATTACAACTGACAAGTCATTGCTCTTTATTCACATCTGCCCTATTATACCCTAAGCTTCCTGAGTGCTAGAGCTATGAATGGTTGACGAAACCTAGCATATATTCATTCAATGAATATTTGTATGTATTGACAGGACTTCTAATGTTGAAAGCAGACAGAATGGAAAACAAATGTTTACATGCACCAGAACTCTGCTCAAGAGCTTTGGGGAACTGGTGAGGGCAAGGGGAAGTGGGTGGCACTCAAAAGAAAGCTGTAGAAAAGAATGATTTATGCCTTTAGTCATCATTTCATAGAATTTAGATACTTTCAATATAAGAATATATTACTTAGTTTGCTATTATAAGTTACTAACTATCTGTGGAGATAAGCACAGAATGTTGAACAAAAAAAGCAATTTGCCTGCTCTCCCAGAACTTAAGGTAGGAACAGTCAAGCCATTTAAATGGCAATGCCTATATGACTATATACAAACTGAAACAGTAATATGAAAGTCATGAAAAGGGTGATATGACAGAAGATAACAGAGGGTCTTGTATAGGCCTCTCAGGCAGGAATCAGCTTTCTTGAGGTTCACCATGATCTAGATTTAGTAGACACCACACTTAGAGCCCAAAGGAAGAAAGGAAAGATTAAGAAGAACTGAAAACTGTTTACCTATTTCAAATCTGCCTAGGAATGTATAGGGAAGTAAATGGACAGAGACAGAAAGACTTAAAGGGAAACTGGAAAGAAATGATACATGGCCCAAATTCTGGTTTTGTTGTCTTATCAAAAGATGGTATAATTGCTTACAGATTTTAGTATCTAGCTATGAAAACAAGATGAACACATAAAACAGAATAGAACTGATAAAATAAAAAAAAAGAATTCAAAAAGATGTATACTGAACTTTGATTCTGATTTTAAGCACCTACACATACTTTATATCTATGTTTGATAATTTGGAAATATAGCATATGAGCAAATATCAAACAAGCCATATAAAAACAACTTAAAAGAACAATTTTCACTTTTTATTTTCAAGCTAGTAGAACATTTAAGGCTTTAACAACAGCCGTGAATTGCAAATACTTTGAACAGCCAACCACAGAAAATTGATGAAATGAATTATGGCATTTCCACAATATGCAAAAACCCTACAGTCCTTACAAATCATGTTATGAAAGTATCTCAGATGACCTTGAACAGTTTTGAGACACTATTAAATGTAAAGGCAGGATTCATTGAAAAACATGCAAACAATATGATACCAGTTTAAAAATAAATACATACAGATGCATATATAACACATTTATTTATTTGCTTACTTACTAAAAGCTTATCAACTAAAATACTAATGACAACCATTAAGGGTAGAGGACTGGAAGAGATTTTACAGTCTTTGTACTTTAACAACATTCTATGCCACTGAAGATGTGTATTTATCATAATATGAATAAGTTATTTTAAAACTAAATTTTTTTTTTTTATAGGGCCGCTAACACGGCATATGGAGGTTCCCAGGCTCGGGGTCTAATCGGAGCTGTAGCCACTGGCCTATGCCAGAGCCACAGCAACACCAGATCTGAGCTGCATCTGTGACCTACACCACAGCTCACGGCAACGCCGGATCATTAACCCACTGAGAAAGGCCAGGGATCGAACCCGCAACCTCATGGTTCCTAATCGGATTTGTTAACCACTGCGCCATGACAGGAACTCCCTAAATTTATTTTTAAAACAATTAATAATTGAGAAAACTCTGTTAGGCAAACCACAAAAGATTAGTATTTATCAAGATGACACTAAAAAAATAGTTTATTTTTACTTCATAGTAAACTCAAAGAATAAAGACCCATCTCATTAACTTAATTCAAACAAGTGAAATAAAAACCAAGTAATATAACTGTTGTCTCTCAAATTATTTCTTCCAAAGGCCTTTCAACTAAGTCCAACTAAAGACTGATACAAATTAAATGACGGTACTACTTTTAAATACGTGGTTAATAAAAACTCCTCTATAGAAAAGTTTATAGGCTTTTGGTTTCAAACTTTACTCAGGTCAAGAAACCTTAAGAGGGGAGTTATAAGATAAATGGACTTTCCAAAAATAAGTAGCTATAAACAGGTAATGCTTGCACCCAGATACCCATATGCTTTCTTGGGGAATCTAAAGAGAAAAACTGACAAAGCTGTATTTTTCCTTCTTTTTTTAGCCTCTGACACTTGAAAAAAATAAACAAAAAACCCAATGTGCTCTTGTCCTCAGATAGAATACTTTGATTCACAGTCTATGAAATTTCTCTCTTCATACATTTACTGGTGTAATGGTCAATAAAATCATTTAGTACTACTATATATGACTAATTTTTTTTTCAGCATGATTATAGAGGGTTGTGCTTATTCAACTACCTTCTATTTTGTTCCTCTAAATTCCCTCTAGTTAAAGGTCCAACGTAACTCTTTTAACTCTAATACTTCCCTAAGCCTAGACTAGAACTGAGCTAAATTAATAAGCACCAGTTACACAGAACGCCATTATAGGTCGGCTACTCTATTTGCAGTATGTCTCACTCATAGATTTCTATTATTAAACAGTATAATTCTTCAATAAAAATAGACAATGGGTGCTATCTCTGTCAAATCAAATACCAGCTATGCAGTAATTTGTAGTTGAGACAAAATACAGTTGTGTTTAAGAATTCACTTGAACTAATGAGATTAAAAAAAGAAGTTGTATCTGTATGTTACAATCTGTATATACATCTATATACTTAATTCTTAAAAGCACAGGAGTTTCTTCTACCTTCCTGATTATTGAAGTCTTAGCCACAAATCTACAATTTTATCTTGAAATTTTACAGGTGTATCTTATTCAGGAAGAGTGGTATTTGCCTCATAAAGTTTTCACTCACTTTAACTTCTCAGAGATTAATCTAGTCCTAAAAGCATTTTATTGTCTACTCCTCTGGCAGAAACTATAGCTGTAAAGACATACAATACATTTACAGAACATAAATCAATATTCTTTTAGAGAGCAGTCTTTCACCGGCAAAAATTAATTTAGTCTACTTGCTACCACTGATTTCAAGACAAATCTAAAAGTTTAACAGTCTTTAGACAACAGTAAGCAAATCAAAGTGACTGATAAGATTCTACCATGTATCATTATTAATAAATTTGTAAGAGAGTCCCAAACACTTCTTTTATGATACAAAGGAAAGGCAACATAGAATCAAATCAAATGTTACATTTCTAAAAAGTTATACATATTATTAACACAAAAACCTGTAACTAACAAGTATTATGATGATGTCAATGGTGCCACTAAACATGTTTCACAGCCTTGATTAATTTCACCAGCTTTCGTCATAATATAGGCATTTATTATTGTCATTAACAAAACACCTGAGGAAGGTAAATAAAATGAGACTCTTCTGAACAGATCAAATTTTATAGCCAGGATTCTATTTTTTTACTTTTAAAATAACAAAAATTCCTGGAGTTCCCATCGTGGCTCAGCGGTTAACAAACCCGACTAGGATCTATAAGGACGCAGGTTCTATTCCTGGCCTTGCTCAGTGGGTTAAGGATCCAGCATTGCCATGACCTGTGGGTAGGTCACAGACATGGCTTGGATCCCACGTTGCTGTGGCTGTGGCATAGGCCAGCAGCTACACCTTCGACTGGACCCCTAGTCTGGGAACCTCCATATGACCCTAAAACGACTAATTAATTAATTAAAATGAAGTAAAATAACAAAAATTCCTCCATTAACACTTTTTTTTTCCCCCACTATAACTGCAGCATACAGGTTCAAACAAACCCTAACCATAGCAATAACCTATGCCACAGTGACAAGCCTTAACCAAGGGGCTGGAGCCTTAACCTCCTAAGCCACTAGGGAGCTACCAATTAACACTTTTTGATCAGTTTTCCTTCCTCTAAAATGTAGACATTTAAAAAACATTTTTTGTTTGTTTCTTGTCATTAAAGTATACTGTTACATACAAAATACGTAAAGGAGGTTATGCATTTTTTTTTTGAGAATATGAAATTATTCCTTCTGTACTCAATACCAAATGGTCAAGCCTCAAATGCTCATTTTACATTGTGGATAAAATGTAAAGATAATAGGGGTTCTCTTGTGGTGCATCAGGTTAAAGATCTGGCATTGTCACAGCAGTGGCTTGGTTGCTACTGTGGCACAGGTTCAATCCCTGGCCCAGGAATGGGCAAGGCCAAAATAAATGTAAATCTAATAGAGATATACCCAGATAAAACCCTGTACCCATTTTGTATGTACATTTATTCAGAGGTGGCTTGTATAACTATGGGTACGTGAGTCACATCCCTACATTGCTACACCCAATCTACTAATGCACTGCAAATTCTGTTCACACTAAACAACAGTTTACAAAAATTATCAAGCTACTTCAGCTATAATCTTTATTTACATGGAAAAAAGATACTTTCTGAAAATTGAAATATACTTGATTTACAATGTTGTGTGAGTTTTAGGTATAAAGCAAAGTGATTCAGTTTAATATATACATACATATATACATATATTCTTTTTCAGATTCTTTTCCATTAGAGCTTATTATAAGATATTGAATACACTTCCCTGTGCTATACAGTAGGTCCTTGTTATCTATTTCATATATAGTAGTGTGTATCTGTTAATCCTAAAATTCTAATTAATCCCTTTTCCCAATCTTTCCCTTTTGGTAACTATAAGTTTGTTTGCTGTATCTGTGAGTCTGTTTCTGCTTTGTAAATTAGTTCATGATTATATCAGTTTTTACATTCTACATATAAGTGATAGCATGTCATTTGTCTTTGACTTACTTCACTTACCATGATAATCTCTAGGTCCATCGATGTTGCTGAAAATGGCAATACTACAGTTTTATTTATGGCTGAGTAATATTCCATTACATACACACACACACACACACACACACACTATCTATGTTATTGATATATATTACATCCTCTTTAAATACTCATCTATTAACGATGGACATTTAAGTTGCTTCCATGTCTTGGTTATTGCAAATAGTATTACTGTGAACACTGGGGTGCATGTATCTTTTGAATTAAAGTTTTCATCTTTTCCAGGTATTTGCCCTAGAGTCAGATTGCTGGATCATATGGTCCATAAAATCTATTTTTAGATTTTCAAGGAACCTCCATATTGTTCTCCATAGTGGCTTCACCATTTACATTCCCACCAACAGTGTAGGAGGGTTCCCTTTTCTCCATACCCTCTCCAGCATTTTTATTTGTAGTTTTTTTCTTTTTCTTTTTTTTTTTTTTTTTTTTGTCTTTTTGCCATTTCTTGGGCCACTCCCACGGCATATGGAGGTTCCCAGACTAGGGGTCTAATCGGAGCTGCAGCTGCTGGCCTATGCCAGAGCCACAGCAACATGGGATCTGAGCCACATCTGTGACCTACACCACAGCTCACGGCAATGCTGGATCCTTAACCCACTGAGCAAGGCCAGGGATCGAACTCGCAACCTCATGGGTCCTAGTCGGATTCGTTAACCACTGTGCCATAACAGGAACTCCTTTTTTTTTTTCTTTTTTTTTTGTAGATTTTTTGATGATGGCCATTCTGACTCATGTGAGGTGATACCTCAATGTAGTTTTGATTTGCATTTCTCTAATAATTAGCAATGCTGAGCCTCTTTTCATGTGCCTGTTGGCTATCTGTACGTCTTCTTTAGAGAAATGTCTATATAGGTCTTCAGCCCATTTTTTGATTGGATTTTTGTTGTTGTTTTTGTTGAGCTGTATGAACTGTTTGTATATTTTGAAAATTAAGCCCTTGTCAGTAGCATTTTTTGCAAATATTTTCTCCACTCTTCATTTTGTTTATGGTTTCCTTTGCTGTGCAAAAGTTTACATTTTGTTTATGGTTTCCTTTGCTGTGCAAAAGTTTATAAGTTTGATTAGGTCTCATTTGTTGATTTTTGCTTTTACTTCTTTTGCCTTGAGAGACTGAAAACATTATTACGGTTTATGTAAAGATGTTTTGCCCAAATCCTCTCCTTAAAGTTTTATGGTGTTGGGGAGATGGGATTAAGATGGATGAACAGAAGGAATGGAGTTCAACTTCTCCCATAAAAACAACAAAATTACAACCAAATGATGGACAACCTTCAAACAAAGGGACGGGAAACTTTCAAAAGGATATCCTACTCCAGAAGACAAAGAGGAGGCCACATCAAGAGGTAGGAGGGGTGATTATGTGATATAAGCAACTCTGTATCCCCTGGGTGGGAAACCCACAGACTGGAAAGTAACTGTTTCACAGAAACTCACCTACAGGAGTGAGAGTTCTGAGCCCCAAATCAAACTCATGTGTGGGGATCTGGCACTGGAAGAAAGAGCCCCCAGAGCATCTGGCATTGAAGGCCAGTGGGGCTTGTGTGCAGGAGCTCCACAGGACTGGGGGAAACGGAGACCCCATTCTTAAAAGGTGCACACAGACTTTCATGTGCACTGGGTCCCAGGGCAAAGCCAAGGCCCCATGGAAATCTGGGTCAGATCTGACTGTAGTTATTGAAGGATCTCCAGGGAAAACAGAGGGTGACTGTGGCTTGCTGCAGGGGAATGACATTGGAGGCAAAGCTCTCGGGAATATTCAGCAGCATGTGTTTCTCTGGAGGTGGCCATTTTGGGAAAATATGGCCCCAACCATCAGTGATGACAGGCCCCAGGCCAAACAATAACCCAGGTGGGATCACAGCCCCACCCATCAGTAAACAGGCTTACTAAAGACCCCCAGACACACAGCTGCCTCTAATCTCACCCAGAGACAAAGCCCCACCCACCAGAGGGGGAGTAATCACTGCCACCTACCAGTGGGCAGGCACCAGTCCCTCCCATCAGGAAGCCTACAGCAAGCCGCCATATCAACTTCAGCCACAAGGGAGGCAGGTACCAGACTAAGAGAGGCTATAACTCTACTGTATGCAAAGAGGACACCACACCAAAAGCGTATAAAAGTGAAAAGACAGAGAACTAAAACTCAGATAAGGGAGAAAGAAAAAACCCCAGAAAAACAACTAAGTGATCAGGAGATTCTCAGCCTCCAGGAAAAAGACTTTAGACTGTAGATGCTGAAGATGATGCAAAACTCTGGAAATAAACTGGAGGCAAAGAGGGATAATTTGCAGGAAACACTGAGCAAAGAAATACAGTATTTAAAATTTAAGCTGGGAGTTCCCGTCGTGGCGCAGTGGTTAACGAATCCGACTAGGAACCATGAGGTTGCGGGTTCGGTCCCTGCCCTTGCTCAGTGGGTTAACGATCCGGCGTTGCCGTGAGCTGTGGTGTAGGTTGCAGACGCGGCTCGGATCTGGCGTTGCTGTGGCTCTGGCGTAGGCCGGTGGCTACAGCTCCGATTCAACCCCTAGCCTGGGAACCTCCATATGCCGCGGGAGTGGCCCAAGAAATAGCAACAACAACAACAAAAAGACAAAAAAAGACAAAAGACAAAAAAATAAAATAAAATTTAAGCTAACACAGATGCAAAATACAGTCACTGAAATAAAAAATTCATTAGAAGCAGCCAACAGAAGAATACAGGAGACAGAAGAATGAATAAACGAGGTGGAGGACAGACTAGTGGAAATCACTGATGCAGAACAGAAAAGAGAAAAAAGATTGAAGAGAAATGAAGAGAGTCTCAGAGAACTCCAGGGCAATGTTAAACACACCAACATCCATATTATAGGGATGGCAGAAGGAGAAGAGAGCGAGAACACCATGATGCACATGTTAATCAAACTGACCAAAATCGAAGACAAAGAGAAAATATTGAAAGCAACTAGTGAAAAGAAACAAATAACATACAAGGGAACCCTGACAAGGTTAATGGCAGATTCTTCAGCAGAAACTCTGCAGGCCAGAAGGGACTGGCACAATATACTTAATGTGATGAAAGGAAAGAACCTCCAACCACAATTACTTTATCCAGCAAGGCTCTCATTCAGATTTGAAGGGGAAATCAAAACCTTCACAGATAAGCAAAAGCTAAGAGAATTCAGCAACACTAAACCAGCTTTACCACAAATACTAAAAGAAGTTATCTAGGCAGAAAAGAAAAGGCTGCAATCAGAAACAAAAATACCACAAATGACAAGGCTCATCAGTAAAGGCATATATACAGTAAAGATAGGAAATCATCCACACACAATTATGCTACCAAAATTAGAAATCGTGAGAAGAGGAGGGTACAAATTCAGGACACTGGAGATGCAATTAACTGACTAAGAACTTAAAACAGACTCCTATATCAAAACTTCAGAATAAATGAAAACCAAAAAGCCACAACTGATACACAAATTAGAAAATTCACCTCAAATACAACATTAAAGATAGCCATCAAACCACAAGAGGAGAGAACAAGTGAAGAAGGGAAGAAAAAAGAGCAACAAAAACAATCCAAAACAGGTAATAAAATGGCAATAAGAACATACATACCAATAATTACCTTAAATGGTAATGGACTAAACACCCCAACCAAAAGACATAGACTGGCTGAATAGATACAAAAACAAGACCCATATACATGCTGTCTTCAAGAGACCCAATTCACTTCTAGGGACACATACAAATTGAAAGAGAGAGGATGGAAGAAAATATTCCATCCAAATGGGAATCAAAAGAAAGCTGGAGTAGCAATACTCATATCAGACAAAATAGACTTTAAAATGAAGAATATTTTAAGGGACAAAGAAGGTCATTACATAATGATCAAAGGATCAATCCAAGAAGAAGATATAACATTTTTAAATATCTATGCACGCAACACAGGTTCACCACAATATATGAAGCAACTGCTAACAACCTTAAAAGGATAAATAGAACAATAATACAATAATAGTGGGGACTTTAACACCCCACTTAACAGCAATGGACAGATCAACCAAATAGAAAATCAACAAGGAAACAGAGGCCCTGAATGAAGCATTAGACCAGATGGACTTAATAGATATTTTTACGACAGTCTACCCAAAAACAACAGAATGCATATTCTTCTCAAGTGCACATGGAACATTCTCTAAGATTGATCATATCCTGGGCTACAAATCAAGCCTCAGTAACTTTAAGGAAAATGAAATCATATCAAGTATCTTTTCTGACCACAATGCTATATGAGTGAAATCAATAAGAAAAAAATCTGCAAAAAACACAAACACGTGCTCAACAACATGCTACTAAACAACAAATAGATCACTGAAGATATCAAAGAGGAAATTAACAAATACGCAGGAAAAAAGACAACAAAGATACAACACTCCAAAACCTATGGGATGCAGCAAAAGATGTTCTAAGAAGAAAGTTTATATCAATATAAGCCTACTTCAGGAAACAAGAAAAAATTCAAAGAAACAACATAACTTTACATCTAAAGCAGCTAGAGAGAGAACAGACAAGACCTAAGGTTAGTAGAAGGAAAGAAATCATAAAGATCAGAGCAGAAATCAATGAAATAGAAAGGAGGAAAACCATAGAAAAGGTCAATGAAATGAAAAGCTGCTTCTTTGAAAAGATCCACAAAATCGATAACCCCTTAGCCAGACTTCTCAAGAAAAAAAAAAGAGTGAAGACTCAAATCAATAAAATTAGAAATGAAAAAGGAGAGGTCACAATGGACATCACAGAAATACAAAGGATCCTCAGAGACTACTATATGCAACTATACGCTAATAAAACAGAAAAACCTAGAAGGGACAAATTCTTAGAAAAATACAATCTTCCAAGACTAAACCTAGAAGAAATTGAAAAGATGAACAGACCAACCACAAATACTGAAAATGAAACTGTGATCAAAAAACTTCCAACAAACAAAAGTCCAGGACCAGATGGCTTCACAGGCGAATTCTATCAAACATTTACAGACGATCCTTCTGAAACTATTCCAAAAAAATTGCAGAGCAAGGAACACTCCCAAACTCATTCTATGAGGCCACCACCATCACCCTGATACTAAAACCAGAAAAGGGTATCACTAAAAAAGAAAATACAGGCCAATTTCACTGATGAACACAGATGCAAAACAAAAATCCTCCACAAAATACTAGCAAACTAAATCCAAAGTCTGTTAAAAGGATTGTACATCATGATCAAGTGGGATTTATCCCATGGAAGCAAGGATTCTTCAATATCCACAAATCAATCAGTGTGATACACCACATTAACAAACTGAAGAATAAAAACCATATGATCCTCTCAATAGACGTGGAAAAAGCCTTTGACAAAAACCAACACCCATTTCTAATAAAAACCCTTCAGAAAGGGGGCATAAAGGGAACCTACCTCAACATAACAAAGGCCATATATGACAAACCCACAGCGAACATCATTCTCAATTGTGAAAAGCTGAAAGAATTCCCGCTGAGATCAGGAACAAGATAGGGTGTCTGCTCGTGCCACTACTATTCTATTCAACATAGTTTTGGAAGTCCTAGGCAAAGCAATCAGAGAAGTAAAAGAAATAAAAGGAATCCAAATTGGAAAGGAAGAAGTAAAACTATCACTATTTGCAGATGACATGATACTATACTTAAGAGAATCCTAAAGACTCTACCAGAAAACTGTTAGAGCTCATCAATGAATTTGGCAAAGTTGCAGGATACAAAATTAATACACAGAAATAGGCATTTCTATATACTAACAACGAAAGACTAGAAAGAGAAATTAGGAAAGCAATCCCGTTGACCATCACATCCAAAAGAATAAACCTACCTAAAGAGACCAAAGATATGTACTCTGAAAACCATAAGACACTGATGAAAGAAAACAAAGATGACACAAATAGATGGAAAGACATACCATGCTCTTGGATTGGAAGAGTCAATATTATCAAAATGACTATACTACCTAAGGCAATCTACAGATTCAATGCAATCCCTATCAAATTACCAAGGACATTTTTCACAGAACTAAAAAATATTTTAAAGTTTGTTTGGAAGCACAAAAGACCCAGAATAGCCAAAGACATCCTGAAAAAATAAAAGTGGAGCTGGAATAATCAGTCTCCCTGACTTCAGATTATACTACAAAGCAACAGTCATCAAAACCATAAGGTACTGGCACAAAGAGAGAACTATACATCAGTGGAAGAGGACAGAAAACCCAGAATTAAACCCACACATCTACAGTCAACTAATCTATGACAAAGGAGGCAAGAATACACAATGGAGAAAAGACAGCCCCTTCAATAAGTGGTGCTGGGAAAACTGGATGGCCACATGTAAAAGAATGAAACTAGAATACTCCCTAACACCATACACAAAAATAAACTGAAAATGGATTAAAGACCTAGATATAAGACCAGATACTATTAAAAACTCTTGGAGGAAAACATAGGCCAAACACTCTCTGACATAAATGACAGCAACATCTTCTCAGATCCACCTCTTAGAGTAATGACAATAAAATCGAAAATAAACAAATGGGACTTAATTAAACTTAAAAGTTTCTGCACAGCAAAGGAAAACCTAAACAAAACAAAAAGACAACCCACAGAGTGGGAGAACATATTTGCAAAGGAAATGAATAACAAGGGATTAATATCCAAAATTTATAAGCATCTTCTGCAGCTCAATACCAAAAAAAAACAAACAACCCCATCAAAAAATGGGAAGAATATCTAAACAGACAATTCTGCAAAGAAGACATATGGATGGCCAAAAAAACACATGAAAAGATGTTCAACATCACTCATTATTAGCGAAATGCAAATCAAAACAACTATGAGGTACCACGTGACACCACCCAGAATAGCCATAATCAAAAAGTCTACAAACAGTAAGTGCTGGAGAGGGTGTGGAGAAAAAGGAACCCTAGTATACTGTTGGTGGGAATGTAAACTGGTGCAACCACTGTGGAAAACAGTATGGAGATTCCTCAGAAAACTAAACAAAGAATTACCATGTGATCTAGCAATTCCACTCCTGGGCATCTACCCAGAGAAAACCATGACTCGCAAAGACACACGTACTCCAATGTTCATTGCAGCACTCCATATAATAGCCAAAACATGGAAACAACCTAAACGTCCAATGACAGAGGAGTGGATAAAGAAGATGTGGTACATATACACAATGGAGTATTACTCAGCCATTAAAAGGAAAGAAATAATGGCATTTGCAGCAACATGGATGGACCTAGAAATTATCATGCTAACTGAAGTCAGTCAGACAATGAGATACCAACATCAAATGCTATCACTTACATGTGGAATCTAAAAAAGGACACAATGAATTTCTTTGCAGAACAGATACTGAGTCACAGACTTTGGAAAACTTATGGTTTTCAAATTAGATAGGTTGGGGGTGGAGGATGCACTGAGGATTTGGGATGGAAATGCTATAAAATTTGGTTATGATGATTGTTGTACACCTATAAACGTAATAAAATTCATTGAGAAAAAAAAAAAAAAAGAAAAGCTTTATGGTGTCATGGACTATATAAAGTCCTTAAGCCATTTTGAGTTTATTTTTGTGTATGGGGTGAGGGAATGTAGTAATTTCATTGATTTACATGTGGCTAAAAGGACACATTTTTTAATGTAAAGAGATCTAATCAAGCATAGACATTACAAAGAATACCAACTTTCCCCAAAAAAATGCTAACATAAAATTGAAAGTATCTCTAGGAATTTAGTGTTATATTCTGAAAACAGTAAATTATATAGTTATGATGGGGACAGATCATTTATTGGTCCTACTAAATAACTTATTTTATTAAACTGGTTTTATCCAGAATATCAGTTTATTCAGGAAAATGATTTCATATAGCTACTTCAAGGTAAAAATGTATTTAGAATCCGAAAAAAAATGTATACTTAATCAACTTGCACTACTATAAAGAAAACAGTCTCTGAGATGATGATAGAGATGATGATGATGACACTGCTATAATTCCTACAATTAACATAAAGAATGGAGTCCAACTGACCACATTTTATCAATGAAAAATTTCCACAAATACAGGAATAATGGGTTAATCAGTGTGCCACTGTGAGAGCAATAAATGAGGAGTTCTGACTGCCAGTCTTTCTACCCAGTTATAATGTACCTCATTACTATTTAAATCTTTCATCAGTTTTGTTCTATTAATTTTTAAAAGCATAAAATAAAAGGTAATGCCTTTAATTTTCAAAACACCTCCCCTGAATGTACCACATTCCTCACTTTTCTAGTATCTAACTATAAATACCATTATGTGGGTACTGGTTTTAAAAGTCTGGAGTTCCCATGACGGCTTAGTGGGTTAAGAATCCTACTAGTATCCATGAGGATGTGGGTTCAATCCCTAGACTCGCTCAGTGAGTTAAAGGATCTGGTGGAGGTCGTAGACATGGCTCAGATCTGGCATGGCTCAGATCTGGCATCACTGTGGCTGTGGCATAGGCCGGCAGCTACAGCTCCAATTCAACCCCTAGCCTGAGAATTTCCATATGTCTCAGATGTGAACCAAAAAAACAAACAAACAAAACAACTTAAGAAAATAAATCTACACAAAAGATCATTTTTATAGTTTTGGATTTGTATTCTTGGATTTGTAACCAAGAATGATACCTAGTCTATAACAAAATCCATTTCTTATATCTCATTTTAAAAATCAAAATATTTGCCAACCTTTGTTTTCCAATGTCTTCTCTCTAAGTACCTCTAACATCATAATATCAAGAGCAGATAAGCAAATAACATTGGGTTTGATTGCCAGTTTCAGTAATGTGAAAGACTAAGATAAACTGAAAATCCTCCCACAACAAAGCTAAAAATGTGAAGTAGCAGTAAAATATGTACAACAGTTTACGAAGGTAAGCCCTGAAAAAGATGAGCCTGTGATCTAAAATTACAATCCAATAAAAGCTAAAGTTAATAATCATAATAAATATCTAGAATATATACATCAGGAGTTCCCGTCGTGGCGCAGTGGTTAACGAATCCGACTAGGAACCATGAGGTTGCGGGTTTCGATCCCTGCCCTTGCTCAGTGGGATAACGATCCGGCGTTGCCCTGAGCTGTGGTGTAGGTTGCAGACGCGGCTTGGATCCTGTGTTGCTGTGGCTCTGGCGTAGGCTGGCAGCTACAGCTCCGATTAGACCCCTAGCCTGGGAACCTCTATATGCCGCGGGAGCGGCCCAAGAAATGGCAAAAAAAAGACAAAAAAAAAAAATAGAATACATACACCGGAAATTCAGATAACGTAATACTGAAAATAAAATATTTTAGGAGTTCTCTGGTGTCACAGTAGGTTAAGGATCCAGCACTGCCACTGCTGTGGTGCAGCTTCAATCCCTAACCCTGGAACTTCTGCACGCCACAGGCATAGACAAAAAAAAAAAAAAAGCTTCAAAATAAAATACTGAAAAAACATAAAACATAAATCAAGGAATCAAAATGCAAAAAATAACAAGATATTATTTACTACTATAGCTATATAAAGTGAGCCTTAATATTGGTTAGAGTAATTCTTCCCCCATTATTCCCCTTTCTTCAAACTCAAGTGGTTTTATAAGCTGGATGGAGCTACAAAACCTGCTGAAATCAAATGAACATGATAGCAAAACTATAAAAGGAAATTGAAAGAAAGGAAAATTATAGACAATTTTCAATTGTAAATAAAGATAGGATTTTCAGCAGGAAATAAGCAAACTGAATCAAGCAATTAATATCTATTAGTATAATCCATTACGTTATTAGGTATTTCAAGACTGTTATGTTAACCATTTCCTGCACATTAAATTAAAGAGAAAAATAACATATGGTCAAAAGCATCCCCCAGGAGTTCCCATTGTAGTTTACTGGATCCATGAGGACACAGGTTGGATCCCTAGCCTCAATCAGTGGGTCAAGGATCCAGGTTTGCCATGAGCTGTGGTGTAGGCAGCAGATGCAGCTCAGATCCCGCGTTACTGTGGCTGTGGCGTAGGCCAGCAGCTACAGCTCCGACTGGACCCCTAGCCTGGGAAAGTCCATGTGCGGTGGGGCGGCCCTAAAAAGACAAAAAAAAAAAAAAAAAAAAAAGATTTCCCAAAAATTTTTTGGTAAGTTTCAACAAATATTCATCATATAAACTTTTGTAAAATAAACTAGCACTTTCTTAAGCCCTTAAGTTCAGCTGAAATCATCTCTTGATAGAGTATCACAAATGATGATTTCATATATGTTTTTAGATACAAGATTAATAAACAGAAATTAGTTATTATTTTAAAATTCCTATTATTCTCTTTTTATGATCTAAAAATATAATCTTTAAAAGATATTTATACTAGCAACAAAAACTACATGAAATTTAGAAATAAACCAAACAGAAAAAGGTGTAGCTCTTCATCTTGGAAATCTGACAATTTTACTCCTAGATTTCTACACTAAAGAAACTCATTTATGGCCATAAAGAGATACATACAAGTATATTCATTTCAGCCCTGATAATAATAGAACAAAAAAATGAGCTTATTGAGAAAATATGTAATAAACTGACTTGCTTGCACACTGGGATACTATGCCACAGTTTAAATGAAAGCATTTGAACTACACAGACTAACACGGATAAATCTCAAAAATAGCATTAACTTTTTGTTGATGTTTTGAGGGTTTTTGTTTTTTTTACATTTTATTGGAATATAGCTGACTTAAAACATTGTATTAGTTTTAGGTGCACAGCAAAGCGAATCAGTTTATACATATATCCACTCTCTTTTCCCAGATAGGTTATTATAGAATATTGAGTAGATTTCCCTGTGCTATACAGTAGGTCCCTGTTAGTTATCAATTTTATAAATAGTAGTGTGTATACGTTAATCTAATCTTACTAAAAGTAGCATTAACTTTAAAAAGGCAAATTGAAATGAAAGAATGAAGTCTTTACAAATATCTGCGATTTTTTTAAAATCTCTTCTAAAAAATGTTAAATAAGGTAAAATGCTAATATATGTCCAGTTTTGCCAGTGAATACATAGATGTCTACTGCATTATTCTGCATATTTTTTTGTTTTATAATAAAGGCAAAAAATTTTAAACATATACATTCATAATTTTAAAATCCAGACATTTAACTTGCTAGGACTGGGAAAACTGAATGAATCTATAGTCAACGAATGCCTTCTAATTACCTCTTTTTACCAGTCTTAGAGTTCAGTTACCACTTAGGCAAGTTACCTGGTTAACTCTCCTACACCAAAGAGCACTTTGATAAAGATGAAAGTCAACTAACTCAATTAGGTTCCCTAACACAGAACTAATTCTTCAATAAGCTTTTAGTGGGAGGGAAGGAAGAAAATAAATGAAGGTAAGGAGGAAAGGCAGCTGGGAGAGTAAAAATATGAGTATAATATTATCCTTAAGGATTTTTCCTTACAAATGTCAGACAATTCTTTTCATAACCCCTTCTTAAGTTCAACTGAAATCATCTGAGAATCACTGTCTCTCTTGGACTTTCTCTTGTAGATTCTTGCACTGATGAAATGTCTTGCCTTTCTCCAAATTTGTGGAGAACTGTTTTTTTAAACAACTAAGACCAACCTATAACTTGGTCCATTATTTCATTCCTTGACTATAGTTTCAATCCCCAATATGTGACAACTCTAGCTTTTTCCTAAGTTCCTGTTATTCCTCTTTCACCAACTGGTTGTTCTACAGTGTTTATAATTAGTCCTAAAGTAGCTGTGTCTTTTTTCCCTTAAGCTTCTGAAAAATTATACTGTAATCAAGCAGTAATTTGACCAAAAAAAAAGTATGCTGAATAAATCAACTGCATCATTTTTTTGTGATCACACCAAGAACTATCAGCCATTTCCTCTCCAAGGTTCAAAAATGTTTCCACAGTTTTATCATTATCTCTTTTTGTCTTTTATGCTTAGAAAAGTGGTCTCACATGTTTCTGTACCCTGACATTCCTATCACATTGTTTCTTTGAACAACATATATATCCTTTTCAACATTCATGTTTCCTTGCCTCCTAAACCTTACTCCTTTGAAATCTATGGGTGAAAAAAATCTTAAGAGTAACTGTCCTCCATTGCTTTTAATTTACACATTGGTAATGTAACAGAGAAGAACAAATCTGCCTTCATATTGGATCTACTCCTCTAGCTCTAATCTTTTGCTCTGCTGCAAGTGCTTAGTCAAGCTGGCTCTGCATATTTGTAAAAGAAGGTTGCCTATAGCCTGAAATATACATAATAGACTATTCTCAAGGCTCTGCCTTGAGATAAAATATTCAAAGGATTTAACATATTGTGAGACAATACTGAGCACTAATAAATATTACCTGTTACTTTATCTTATTTGCCGTCGTTTGAATAGTGATTGGACTTGTAACATTGTTTTTTAACTCATGAAATGTCTTTAACCTCATAAAAAAGGAAGTTTAGACAAATTAAGTGATTTATTGTAACTTTTCAAGTAAACAGTAGGTTTTAGAACAAAGACCTAAAGTCATCCTTTACATAGATGTCTTTCCAAAGATAAGTATCAGTCATGTATTTAAGATTCAGTGATTGTGAAGAATTTCCTTGCATAGAGAAGGCTGTTCTTATTAAGAAGATTAAGACTGGAAAATAGGAGAGTATGAAACAAAACAATGCATATTCCTTAGGTCCTCGAGTATGGCTAAAGGATGCTGCCTGGTAACTCGGTAAACAGTGAGTGAGCACCCATTACATATCTGTGCCATGAATGAACCAGTGTTATACAAACAACAGTTATGGCTTCAGTTGTTGTTACTGTTACTGAGTCCAACATCTAACATTTAGTAGTGCTCAGTATTGCCCCACAATATGTTAAATCCTTTAAATATTTTATCTCATTTATATTTAGCCTTCATAGTAACTCAAAAAAGTATATATAACCATTATTCCTACTTACAGATGAGGAATACATGGCTTAGTAAAGGCTAAGTAGCTAATTCAAGATTACCACTAAAGAAGACACAACTGGAATCTGAATGAGAAATGGTTTTCAAAGTCATGATTTTAACCACATATCCATTTTAGTTCATGCTAAAGGGTTTTAGAGCTATTACAGCATTTTATACATGCAAGGTTATTATTCTAACCCTTATTATTATTCATAATGGCAATAATCATAATAGCCTCAACCTAATAATAGACTTCTTTTAATCTTCAACATTTAGAAGTGTGCCTTCAACATAGCAAGTGATAATGATGGAGATAAAGCAGCTCTGTCCACATACTTAAAATAAAAATCTCAGGGAACCCCTCTACTTCATTTTTCAAAACAAGTACCCATTCAATCCAGTGCATTCAATGTAAAATATTTTCTTTCAAGGGAAAGTGTTTTAAATTATTTTAAAATAATTTAAAATAAATAGCCTCAATCTTATTTCACAAAATTATATAACCAGAAAATTTCCTGTTACTCTAATCTCAATTGTAATAGATTATTTTGTGATCATGATAATTCCTTAATATTTAAAACTGTGTAGCCAGCATACCCAAGAAACCCTGCAACTAGAAAGATAAAGTAAGGTGAGAAAGTCCTTTTAGGGTTTTCCCAAACTGAGAGATACTATTACAAAACTTTCTAGCTCTTTCAGGCTCCTTCATGGCTCACTAAGAAGTTAACAACCTCTAAAGCTACTTTAATTTCCAACTTGCCTTGATAAACTGTCCTGGGTAGCAGACACAAGTAATATGGTTACCAGAATGATAATATGGTTACTCATACAAATTAGTAAATTGGTATGCTAGACCAGTGTTATATAATACAACTTTTGGCAAAAACAGAAATATTCCATATCTACACTGTCTACAAGGTAGCCACTAGCCACATGTGGCTATTTGAGCACTTGAAATGTGATTATGGTAACAGAGCAACAGAATTTAACTTTAACTAAAATTGCCACAAGTGAATTGTAGCTATTAGACTGTACAGCTCTAGATTATTCATAACTCTTTGAGTTGATTGTCATGAACCTATTTTCAAGATACTTACTATTACTGGATGAACTAAAAAAAAAAAAAAAAAAAAAAAAAAAAAAAATCCACTTCTATTGCTATAAATCTAAGTCTGGATCCTGGACCCAGAGTGACACCATGTAGGTACTCTGAGGGTCTGCCTGAAACATCACCACATCTTACCACTACTTTTCTGTAGTAATGCTCACCTATATACTCTGCCTAACAGTTCCAACCTATCTGTGTCACACACATCACAAAGCATTTTTCATCTAGTTGTTACTTTTTCTTTGCCTCCTCTTAATCAAATTGACAGAAACTAAAGCACATTCCAAAGGCATCAAGCAGAGGTGCAAAAATGAAAAGGAGACAGCGGAGAAGCATGCTTTTGCACTAACCTTTCCTGTCTAAAGACATGGGTTCGAATATAAATCAAACACTAAAGCCTGGTAGTCACATCCAAAACCCCAGGTGGACATGCATCTTAGCCATAAAATGCTTACAATATGACAAGCTGAAAAATGGAGCAGATGGGAACAATAGGCAAATTTGCTCAAGTAAGGCTCACAATCACTAAAGGCCAGGTCATGGACAAAGTGTAATAAACGCCCAAGAGGTCTGGCCTTTGATTATTTTCACAAAGAAATTCAAACATAAAGACACTATAATAATAAAAATTAATTCAAGAAATTTAGAGATGGGGAAAAAAAAGAAATTTAGAGATGGGAAAGAAGACAATGAGTAAGATGAAGGAAAAAAGTATATTTTGATACATTCATTTTCTTCTTGTTCCCTACTAAGCCGAAGAAATGCAAATTTAAAAAAATAAGAACTAAATTGAAGACTATTCAGTTTTGTTTCCTTTTCTCACACTCAATTTTTCCTCAAAGGAAAACTAGATATGTTCACAAAATGATGTAAAATCATTTTTTCAGATTTGACCAAAAAAAATATTAAACCTAGAAATCAGGTTTTTAAACTTCACTTATTCATACTGCAGTTTGTTGTTGTTGTTGTTGTTTTGTTTTGTTTTTTGTCTTTTTGCCTTTTCTAGGGCCACTCCCGCGGCATATGGAGATTCCCAGGCTAGGGGTCTAATTGGAGCTGTAGCCACCTGCCTGCGCCAGAGCCACAGCAACTCGGGATCTGTGCCGCATCTGCGCCCTACACCACAGCTCATGGCAACGCCGGATCCTTAACCCACTGAGCAAGGCCAGGGATTCAACCTGCAACCTCATAATTCCCAAACGGGATTTGTTAACCACTGAGACACGACGGGAACTCCTCATACTGCAGCTATAATTCAACTTTCAAAGCTGAATGATAAGTCAGAATAATAATATTTAGTCCATCTTGAGTTTGAGGTTCTTAATAATTATCTAACATCAGTTTCTTCATAGGCCATTTAAATAGTTCATCTTCATTTCGCCTCCCTCTTGTACTATTATCACTATCTCCAGGCAGCCAAGACTAAAGCAGTTCTTTAACTGAATAAACTTTCTCACACCATAGTTTGGAAAATGTCACTATGCTATTTATTTTGGCTCCTGGGTACAATGTATAATAACTACACTTTGTAATTAAGATTAAAATACACCTTTTTTACTCTTAAGACACCCTCTCAACAATTAGAAACAATTACAGTAAATTCACAGGCTGGAAAATCAAAGTGCAACAAGAAACCACTCAGTCCTAACCATTTAACCTCCTCTATTCGAATGCTCATTTCTTTTCTTAAAATGATTATGTGAGAAATAGAACTATCTATTCCTTTTATGGAAATGGAAACATGAACACAGACAATCCTTACCAGATTTTACCAGATTTTAAACGTATATTGTACCAAAGACCATTTCAAAATATCTTGAGAAAAAGAATGACAATCTAACTGAACACACCTTTAAATATGGAACCAGAAAAAAACAGGAGGAGAGAAGAAGGGAAATAGAGAGCTACTGTGGCACAATTTTAAGAACAAAACTAATACCAAAGTATAATTTTAAATTCAGAACATATCAAGTGTCAAAACATACTCTCCCTGGTAAGTTTAGAAGTTCAGACCATAAAAAAAAAATAGAAAATTATACTTTTTCTGGTATAAGGCAAGTGAAATACTCAGGTAGCCAGTATGAAAAGTATAACTAATGAGGCAAGCACTAATCAAATAAGAACAACAACGAAAACAAAAAACAAAATCTAAGAGCATAATCAGATCACTCTCATTAGGGAAGTCCTGAAAATGCTTTACTCTAAACATACCTACTACAGAAGAAAAGGAATGACATGAATAACAGAATCACAATTGCCCACTGATGACTGAACATTTTATTTTCACTAAGGTGGTAACTACAATAAAATCCATGTAATTTAAAAAATGCGGAGTTCCCGTCGTAGAGCAGTGGTTAACGAATCCGACTAGGAACCATGAGGTTGCGGGTTCGGTCCCTGCCCTTGCTCAGTGGGTTAACGATCGGGCGTTGCTGTGAGCTGTGGTGTAGGTTGCAGACGCAGCTCGGATCCCATGTTGCTGTGGCTCTGGCGTAGGCCAGTGGCTACAGCTCCGATTCGACCCCTAGCCTGGGAACCTCCATATGCCGCGGGAGTGGCCCAAGAAATAGCAAAAAGACAAAAAAAAAAAAAAAAAAAAAAAAAAAAAAGCCTATTATTTGCTATTTCAGTACTGGTAGAATCATAGAATATGAACAGGCACACAGGACCTCAGAACTCATCCATTCTAAATTTCTTGTTTTACAGGCTTAGAAATTATTTTCCCAGAATTTATGGAATGGCCAAATCTCTCCTTCTTACTATAGTGCTCTTCCCACTGAAAAGTGCTTCCAAGTGCCCAAGTTTCCAATTTCTTCAAGCCAAAGAATTTATAAAACACATTCAATCTTCAATAGCAGCAAGGATATAACAGATTCTGAAAACTCAAAAAGCATGACCAACTGCTGTATAGAGAAGAATGAAATATCTTAGCCCAAGTGCCCAAAAATTTAAAAAGCTTCCTCCAAAGGGAGAGCAATTCCTTTAAAAACACTACAAATATGATGCCTTTTTCCTGTTAAAAAAATTACTGTTTCTATTTAGTCTCTGGGGAACATGAGTTAAACACTAATGCACAGCAAGCTCTTAAGTCTCCACTGCACTCAGAAGCAAAAAGTAGAATTCTATTAGGGACAAAGAACTTTGAAAGGAGTTCATCTCCAATTTGTATCAGAAAGACATTAATTTTTATCCTCGTTTTAAAGATTTAGAAACAAATGCATAAAAACTCACTTGAAAACGGTTAGCCACTCTGGGCAATACAGTCATCAAATAAAGTTTAATAATGATCTCTTGAAAAAGTAGGTCCCAACTTGCCATCCTCTCCAACATAAAGAATTTAGACTGATTCATGAGTGTTACCAAATTAACAAAAATGTTAAGAAGGCTTCTTCATCATTTAACTCTGTATATGCTTAGTCACTAGTTCTAAAGTTGCAAAAGTACACTGGTAATCAAATGAATAAATATGAACCCTTACAACTCCTTAGGGGCTATTGTTGCAACCATAATAAAGATAATCATTTCAAGTAACTTCTTTTTCTCCTACCATAAAATTCAAAAGATAAAAATGAGAAATCTATCTATAACATTATGCTGCATTAAAAAGTCCAGTTCAAACAAATTCCAATGCTGCATATACTGCTTTTGGACAAATGTCAATCAGGTGTTACAAGATTTATTTTTGAACCTTGCATCAAAAAAAAAAGGGGGAGTTCCCGTCGTGGCGCAGTGGTTAACGAATCCGACTAGGAACCATGAGGTTGCGGGTTCGATCCCTGCGCTTGCTCAGTGGGTTAATGATCCGGCGTTGCCGTGAGCTGTGGTGTAGGTTGCAGACGCGGCTCGGATCCCACGTTGCTGTGGCTCCGGTGTAGGCTGGCAGCTACAGCTCCGATTGGACCCCTAGCCTGGGAACCTCCATATGCCGCAGGAGCGGCCCAAAGAAATATCAAAAAGACAAAAAAAAAAAAAAAAAAAAAAAAAAAAAAAAAAAAAAAAAAAAAAAAGGGGGGGGGGATCAGAAACATGTGAATAGAAGCCTAAATAATTTGTTTAATACAAGAGAACCAAAGTGGATCAATTGCACAACTATACAGCTTTATATTTCTTGATTCTGCCTATTCCCCCTCAAATTTAGAATTTCATTATTGTATGAATCATAATATTCATTCTCAAAATGAATGCTGTTCTTAAAAAAAAATTTAAGATTTTCCTACATTTAAGATGTAAGCTTCACAAGAACAGCAGCCTATAAACGAGCTGATTCTGATAAAACTTCTATTTATTTGAGGTTTATAAAAGTCACAGAGGGTAGTTCCAGTGAAAGTTTATCACTAAGATAAATTAAAGAGAAGCTAGACATGAAAAGCTTTAGTTTTCCAATATCACATGTAAGATTATAAACAAATCTTAGAATGAGTAGCTAAACTGAAAATTAAAGCTGGCAATAGTCATTTGGATAAAAATGAAGTTATGATATTATTTTTCCATAAAAAAGCAATACAAAAAAAAAAAAAAACACACAAAGAACAGATGACAAAACAAATATATGTTGAAGCACAAAGTCTAGTCAATCCAAGTAGTTATTCTTTATAATTAAGATTTCTTCCTATGTAGGTTGAGGCAACAAGTTGTAAAATACTTGGCATCAAAACTTTCTCCAGGAGCTCCCGTTGTGGCTCAGTGGTAAGGAACCCGACCAGTATCCATGAGGATGCAAAGTTCAATCCGTGGACTTGCTCAGTGGGTTAAGGATTTGGCATTGCCATGAGATGTGGGGCAGGTCACAGACATGGTTCAGAGCCCACGTTGCTGTGGCATAAGCCAGCAGCTACAGCTCCAATTTGACCCCTAACCTGGGAACTCCAATATGCTGCAGGTTTGGCCCTAACAAGGGAAAAAACAAAAAAACAAAAAAACCCCACAAAGAACTGTACATTTTTTTCAAGGGTAAACTTTATGGTAGGTGAATTATACTTCAATAAAATTATTAAAAAGTTAAATTTAAATTAAAAAGTAATCTGATAGAATTCATAATGTCAACTTCTAATACAACACATATCATTCAGAGCTTTTCACCTGATCCAATAGTTTCTTTTTTTACCTTGGCAAGACGGCTCATCTGATCTTCTGAGAGAGTACTGCTTGTTCTGCCAGGAGTTTTTGTGGGTTCTGATCCGTCTGCTTCCACATTAGGCCAGACTTTCAAGTCATGCATCCCTTGGCGAAACATGCTAGGCAAAGAAAGAATGTTCAGGGCAGAATTAAATTAATGTAGTTCATTAAAGGAAATTTTAGATATCTGAACAGAGAATTCTACTCAAGGAAATCCATTACTCTCTTGCCAAGATTTAAGTCTCCAATGGGCTGTGAAGCAATTTTTAACCAAGAAACTAAAATCCATGAAAAACTGTTTTTCACATGTCATTCTTTTCTCTTCCAAGCAGTCAGAACTATTACACAGATTCTAAAGGTAGAGTGGATAGAGAGAAAGATCAGTGATAGACCATATACACTTGAGCACTTCAGTGGAGATCTTAAAAATAAAAGCCAAATCTCTACCCAATGAGAGAATGTCACATTTACAATAACTGACACCAAAATTTTCATAATTATATACCTTTCTACTTTAAGTAACAACTCAGCATAATAAATGGTAGAGTTAAACTGCTGGAGTTTGGATCTCAGCTGTGTCATCTATTACCTACAAAACTTTTGGTAAACTACTTAACTTCTCTTGTGCCTCAGTTTCCTCATCTATAAAATGAGATTATAAAGAATAACTCTTATAGAGTTGTTAGAAAAATTAAATAAACTAGTACAAGTAAAATGTACTTAGAATAGTGCCTGCCACATTACAAGTATTCAATAAATGTTAGCTATTATTTTCCTTTTCACTTGGGTACAGGTTTATTTTTCTATCTTCTTTTCCATAAGAGAGGGCATGTCTAAAAAGGAACATAATAGTGGATTCAATCAGAAAAAATTTGCATGTCTACAAATCAGAAATGTAATATGATCAGAATTCAACCTGAGCTAAGTGATTCTGCTCAAAAGTGAAAGACTACATGAACCTTAATTGCCATGATTCCATTCCCGTCAAAAAGCTACCAAGAAGATCCAGAGTAAAGGTTAAATAAACTCATAAAGGAGCTTTAGACGACTATATTTTTAAAATATGCTATCAAATTTCTCAGTTTCATCTTTTTGAAGGGGATTAAAGATGATCTTTTGTTAGTTTGTTCTCGGTTTTTAAAGTGTTAACAAGGCCTTTCAAACAACATCAAGGAGTTCCCATCATGGCTTAGCGGTAAACAAACCCAACTAGTATCCATGAGGATGCAGGTTTGATCCCTGGCCTCGTTCAGTGGGTTCAGGATCCGGCGTGGCCATGAGCTGTGGTGTACATCACAGACATGGCTCAGATTCCGTGTTGCTCTAGCTCTGGCGTAGGCCAGTGGCTATAGCTCCAACTGGACCCCTAGCCTGGGACCCTTCATATGCCACAGGTGCAGTGCTAAAAAGACAAAAAGACAAAAATAAATAAATATCAAGTCTACTCAAACAGCATCCTCCCAAAGCTGAAAGGACAAGATGTCAGTTGCAATGGAAGGAATAAGACTAAAAGTGTGTGCAGGTGATTAGGCCAGTTCAAAGCATCTTGAATAGTCCCACATTAAATAACTTTTTTAAGTTAGGTACATTTTGGATAAATTGGTACATTTTTCTCATCTTAAAAAACACTATACTTAACTGTAAAAGGTCTACATAAAGTTTTAAACCATTATCATTATGGTCTAATTAATGGAAAATTTCTTAGCAGATTTTCCTGAGGTAATAAAGAGGATTTTCCCTGAATATTATATAACATATGTTAAGTAATAATGCTGTAAACATTCATATTGGGAACTATGAAAGAGAGCTACAAGCTCATGAGCACTATAAGACTAAGGATCATATGTGTTAAGGTCTGTGAGGTTGGCAATAAACAAGTAATATCCAGCAAATTTTACCTTATAGGCACAGTACAAAATGTACTGACTGGTTGTGAACAATCAAAATGCTTAATATTTATCTGTCATATTAAAGATTTTTTAAAAAGTTATATTTAAAAAAGCTTTTATAAATTTCATTTTCTTTCCCTTTCAACTGAGATACAGATTCAACATCAAGCAGACCTGCTTAATCTCTAAGAAACTGGGTACAGTAAGGTATTAATACCACTTTCAATGAATATCCTTAAATGAATCTTCAGAAATAGCAGAAAGCCTCCTTTCCTTCTCTCCACTTCTTTATCCCCAAGTGAACAGTTTGGCTGAACTTAACTAAATCAAAAGTAAGTACATTTGGCAGGAAGTCAGTTTACTAAATGATTTAGGTGCTTTGGGATGGATGGGGGAGATTTAAAGACAGAGGACATGGAGGGCAAGGATGATGCCAAATGACTCAAAAGATCAAGTGAACACATTACTTTCTTTTGACACTAATGGAACCTTTGCAGAAAGTTACACAGCCTCCGGGTGGCAAGCCAGAAGATGCTCAGAGCATCAAGTCCATTTGAGAAATTAAGTTAAACAGGCAAGACAAAATAGTATAGCAGGCTCTCCCTCTGACACCAGCAGAGGCCCCAGAAACATCTGCTGTTGATGATCCAGTTCCCATGGCTACGTCACCACAACAGCAGCAACTGCCCTGACTTCGGAATCCACATTTGGAAAAAACATCTGCAAGAGAAATCTGCAGCTTGCCTATGATCCTTTACTAATTCAACCCTAATGATCAATCCATTCTTTAGCTACTTGGGATCTCATAAGCTAGACTTACAAATTGAGGACAATTAGTTATTCTAGCCATATCCAAACAGACCTGTCTTTCAGTTATTAATTATACTATTTTCCAAAGAGGACTGCTTCACACTGAATCAGGTATACAAAATAGATATTAGCAAATAGCAAGAGTCAGCAGTCACAGGATTCTTCATACTATAGTACTAGAATACTATTATAATAACTATTAGACACCATGAGGACCACTTTTAAAAAACTACTAAGTCCATACCAGGACTATTTAAGGAACAAGGTGAGGTACAACTGCAATTATGTCATTGCCTAAGAAACATGTGACAAAATAAAGGTCAAAAGCACTATTTCCCCAAGTCATGAAAACTGCAGTAGCACATGACATAATTTTTAATGGTAGGTAGAAAACAATGTGCACAGATCTCCTGCTAAGGGTACCCAGAAGATGCACATTACTCTCTCTCCCTGAATGTAACACCATACAAAGAAGCAGCTTTGACCCAGCAGTACAAGTGGGTGTTTGTACTGAATATCATATCCTTCCACAAGCCAGAGATGCAAAGGAAGCCCAGTATCCTGTGAAGGAATGGTTGGGCTTATGCCTACTGCAACCCAGTTTCCCTTCAAGGAAAGGCCCCAGGACATAGAGAGAAAATGGAGTTTTTTAATTTCACAGGGCTTTTCAGATTTCTTTTTCCTGAGGTGAAGGCTACTACAAGCCTCAGCCTAAAAGGAAGAGTGAGTGATCTATCTTTTTTGCATTCCTTTACCTCTGTGCAAAGTATTAAAATCTAATGTTATCTTTTGGCTAACAGTCCCACAATCATATAGCAGTTGGACTGCTTAGCAAAGAAAATGTTGATGTAAAACCTTATTTTTAAATTTAGCTGACAGTGAGCTAAGTAGACCCTTATATCTGACTAGACACAAACAGAACCATGCTAATTAAAGGACTTTTTTTTTTTTTTGCAGATATTGTATGTATATTTCAGAAATCAAATAGATTTACTATCCTTTGTATTTCATTAGGGGTTTTTTGTTTGTTTCAATTTAAGAACTTTAATTATGTAGTTATTATCATTGTACGTATTTTTATCATCAGCCACCAATGTTTAATGTATTTTCCATATACAGCAGAGATACTAAGTTTTTGCTTTAAACTAAATGGAAGTTTAAAGAAAGTGAGCTGGTTTAATAAAAATATTAAGTTGAAAAAAGTATATAATTAGTAGAGACATGCAGGAATTCTGAAGGTAGTAAGCTAATGACTCATATTTGAGAAACCTTGGTCTAAGCAAGGTAATTTCATAAGAATCAGTTAAATATGTTTCATTTGTATCTGAGAGTTGATGTGTTCAGGACATGGAAGAATAGCATGAACTATTTTTCAGGTTAGAGTTAAAGAGATAACAGATGGCTCTCCAAGATTCAAAGTCTTAATTTACTTACTAACAGCAAAAGTAACTGAAGTTTAACTAAAACTTATTGCTACTACTACCTTTACTGAAATCACTGGGGTTTGATCACTTCCTAAAGCAGAACAGTACTTTCAAGCACATTTTCAACATGGTTTCGATGGAAAATAAAGAAATTTTTCTTTACTGGTATATACATAGAAATACAGGAGTTCCCATTGTGGCGCAGTGGTTAACGAATCCGACTAGGAACCGTGAGGTTGCGGGTTCGATCCCTGCCCTTGCTCAGTGGGTTAACGATCCAGCGTTGCCGTGAGCTGTGGTGTAGGTCACAGACGCGGCTCGGATCCTGCGTTGCTGTGGCTCTGGCGTAGGCTGGCAGCTACAGCTACAATTCGACCCCTAGCCAGGGAACCTCCATATGCCGTGGGAAGACGCCCAAGAAATGGCAAAAAGCCAAAAAAAAAAAAAGAAATACAAATAAAGTGAGCACCAGGGGATAGAATAAAGGAAGAAATTTTGAAAACAATCACATGTATAAGTCACATAAAGAGACTACTATGAAAAGGTTAATGTGTTTTTTCTCAAAATGTGGTCCATAGGCAACCTTCCACTGAATCTCTCGGAAGCTTATTAAAAATATTGATGCTTGGTCCCCACCAGACTTAGTGAATCAGTAGGAATGCCGAAGGGTGTTTGTCTAGTGAGTTTACCAGATGATTCTTAGACACACATTGATTACTATCGATTTAATGTTCTTTTTAAAAACTCAGCAAAAGTCAGGTATAACAGTGTCACAAATGTCAATCTCAGACTGTATTTGGTGTTAAACAGGTTATTTCACTGTATTTCTGTGGAAATGAACTATTGCTTCACACCTAGAGTCTAGAGTATCTATTGAAACTATATCCTAAGGTCAACTAAAATGTATATGAGTGCTAAAAGAGATGTTTTCATGAGGGAACCTCCCACTGATATTTCTAAAGGTAAACTATTTATGAAGAGGCCAGGAGGAAAACTCAAGAGATCTATCTGGCTGTTCCTCAAGAACATTTAACCACTAAGACTATAGTAAGTATAATAGTTGCAGTACTTTTTTTCCTCTATGGCAAGCAAATTCTACCATGGTAGAGAAAGGAAAAAGGAAAAAACACTCCAGAAAAGGAACAATACTGATTTTGTAATGTCCATTCTACTGTAACATGACATTTTGTCAAAAATCATGCTTAAAACTGGAAGACACAATGCTTCAGATATATCTAAATTATTGTTCCTGCATGAAGTTCAATAATAAATATCTTTTTAAACTAAAATACCTAATCAAGCTATTCTAAATGGAATTACATCTAGATTTTATTCACGAGTTGAAGCTTTTGAGACATACTGAATAGCAAAATTCATTAGTATAAGGGTCTCAATTCTCTCTGTAACTCACATGTATATTTCAATAGCTTCCCAACAAAATAACAATGAGCTTTTTTTAATGACCTTTTTTCAAACTGGGGAAATGTTAAAATCTATTGGATAAAACATAGAGAATATCCAGAGAAATTCTAAAAGGAATACTAATAAGGAAGACAACCCCCCTCTAATATTAAAACATTTCATAATTAATAGTATCCAAAACTAGTAAGAATAGTTCAGAAATAATGATACCTACTATTTACCAAGCTCATTAAATGCCTTTAGTAAATTTTCATCAAAAATTCCTCTGTGAGGTAAATACAATTATTTCATTTTTACAGATAAGGAAACTGAGGCATAAAGAGATTAAATAACTTGCCCCAGTTAACATATATAAGCAAAAGAGCCAGGCAATCAATTTAGTTTTATAACCTGCCTTCCTAACTACCAGCAGTTTCTAAAGAACTGATAAATTCAACATCATAATTTAAGACCCATGAATTTCAAGTAAAGAAGCAAGTTAATGAATATATCATAACTCAAAGGAAAATGTCAAACAGGAAAAACTATATTTGTAATATGTTACACACAATGGGTTAATTTCATCAATCTACAAAGACCCCTTATCACATTAATAAGAAAATTGAGGGAGCTCCCATTTTGGCTCAGTGGTAATGAACCTGACTAGTATCCATGAGGATGAGGGTTCGATCCCTGGCCCCACTCAATGGGTTAAGGATCTGGTATTGTCGTGAGCTGTGGTGTAGGTCACAGACGCAGCTTGGATCTGGCGTTCCTATGGCAGTGTATAGGACAGCAGCTGTAGCTAGGATTCGAACCCTAGCTTAGGAACTTCCATATGCCATGAGTTCGGCCCTAAAAAAAGAAAAAGAAAAGAAAATGACAACTTAAAAAAAAAAGCAAAGAATTTTATGGCATGTGAATTATATCTAATTGTTTTAATGGGCAAAGGATATCAAAGAGCAGTTCACAGAAATGTATCCACAAACAGTAAAGGAAAATGTCAAAATCTTCATTCATCTAATGCAAAAATTAGTTTTAGAGATAATATTTTTCAATTTAAAAATGGGCAAAAATTAAGAAGTTCGATAATACCTAGATTATGTTCTCTACCATTTCATACTGAAAGGAACTACAACTTCTGAGATTCCATGTCTAGGGCAGAAAAATGCCTAATGAGCCTGGAATAGTTTGTCTATCAGAAAGTAAAGACACTACCCATAACTACTGGAGTATACTGTCAAAGGTACATGGGATTGGGAGTTCCCTGGTGGCACAGCAGGTTGCTGTCATTGCTGTGGCTTGAGTCACGGCTGTGGTGTGGGTTCAGGCCCTGGCCTGGGAACCTCCACATTCCACAGTCAAGGCCAGGAAAAGAAAAAAAGTAAAAAATCTGGGATTAACTTGAAGGCACTCCTAATGGCCAAAAACAGGAGTTTTTGAGAATTATAAAGAATAAAAACAGCAATGGATTGAAATATTATAAAACTTCCTAAACGTTCATGATAAAACTTAAAAAAAAAAAAAAAAAAAACCTTTGCAAATTACCAAGGCATCATCAACTCATTCTTAAAATTGTTAAAGGAGAAAAAAGTTCCACATTTATCTGCCTTTTCTATATGAACTGTATACCAAGGTAATTCAATACAGGGTAAAAGACCAAGCTCTTTAGAGAAATATTACAATTAATAAACATAGAAAGAATAGAATATCAACAAATTTCTTAAGATGAAGACTGATCTCTCTGTTTAAAAGGGCCAGAGAAAAAAGTCTTCAGGACTTTTTTTTTTAGAATAAACTTCTAATATCTGTAGATTTTTAAAAACAGAATTAACTTTTCTATTATAATCATTACCATTACAGCAAAGTAGTGCTCTTTATGCTTGTTTGTTGTCCTTTCTGTCACTATTACGACAAAGCAGCAAAACAAAAAAAATATGCTAGTCTTTTTTTCCCTAAAAATAAAGATCTAGTTTCCAGTAACTATTTCCTACTAGAAATCTCATTACCAATATGTACCAAATTAAGTCTCAAGAACTAAAGAATTATATGTACCAAATATGTTTTACTTCCTAGCATAGAGAACCAGACCAGGCATAAACTATTAAAGACAAAAAGAAAAGAGCAAGCAAGCTACAAATATTCCCATAGGAGAATAGAATGTTTACCCGTATTTTCCAAACAATGAAACTGTTGTTCCACCCACAGGCACTGCCTTTCCTGGTCCATAGACATCCCATATAGTCAGGGCCACTTGGGCATTCCTGGGCAGGTCAGGGTATTTCACAGGCAGTTTCAGCCATTCATTCCAGCTATGGAAATAAAGATAACATAAACCTAAATCTAAGGAAATAAGGTCAACATAAACATACGTATATAACTCTCTTTTAAATTAACAAACTACACAGAAGGTTTGGCCAAAGGAGATGTCCCAAAGATTAAATTAATAGTACAAAAAATAATGTAACACTTACCTCAATTTTGCTCTAGGCAACTTCAATTTCAAATTCAGCATACCTTATTTTATTTCACTTCACTTTATCAGGCTTGCAATGTTACAAATTGAGGTTTATGGCAACCTTGCATCTAGCAAGTGATCAGCACCATTTTTCCAATAGCATTTGCTCATGTCAGATCTCTGTGCCACATTCTGGTAATTCTTAAAATATTTCAGACTTTTTCTTTATTATTATATTTGTCATGGTGATCTGTTTTCCATAATCTTTGATGTTACTGCTATGACTTGCTGAAGGCTCAGATGATAGGATTTTTTAGCAATAAAGTAATTTTTAATTAAGGTATGAACATTGTGCTTTTAAAAGTAATGCTATTGCACACTTAACAGACTATAGTGAGTATAAATATAACTTGAATATGCATTGGAAAACAAAATTTTGACTTGCTTTATGAAATATTTGCTTTATTGTGGTGATCTAGAACCAAACCTGCAATATTTCTGAGGTATGCCTACAGAACATATAAACAAAATTTATGAAAAACAAAGCTCATGAAAAATAGTACTGGTAAATCCTTCAATCAAGAAATTCAAACAATAAGGATTTACTGTATATAACAGGGAACTGTATTCAAAATCTTATAATTAACTATAATGGAAAATAATTTCTTAAAAAGGAATATAGGAGTTCCCACTATGGCACAGAGGGTTAAGGATATGACTGCAGCTGCCCAGGTCAGTGCAGAAGGGCAGGTTTGATCCCTAGCCTAGCACAGTGGGTTAAGGAACTGGCATTGCTACAGCTCCAGCTGGATTTAATCCCTGGCCTGGGAACTTACATATGCTGCAGGTACAGCAGAGAAAGAAAAAAAAAGAATACATATATATATATATATAGAGAGAGAGACATGTATAGATACAGACATATATATGTATAACAGAATCACTTTGCTATACACCTGAAACTAACACAATATTGTAAATGAACTATAATTCAATTAAAAAAAAAGTATCACTAAGACACAGGAGTATGATAATGGCAATAAAAATCTGGGAAACACTTAAACCTGTTAAAATCAAACTTGTTTTGAACCAAATTATGCTCTTTTTTTTGATAAGCATTCTCTAGAACAGTTATTTATCAAGAAAATAAAAAAATAAGAATTACTCATATTATACTCAAAAGGCTACTGAGTATAATACAGTCCTATAATGTCCAAGAGTTAAGCACCTCAACAAAGTAGAAAAAAACTACAAAAATCTTTGTAACATGAAGAAGCTCTGGACAGACATAACACAATTTTTTACATGAGTTTTTTTTTGGTTACTCAAGTTATTTCATTGATACTAATAATGAATGCTTAGCTATTGGTTTTAAAACGCTTTCAAAGCACATTTGTATAAGCGACTTCACTAAGGAATAGCAGTTTTTAATAACAGTAATATGACAGCATAGCTCTCTTATTGTTTTTATTCTCTACAAATTTTCTTCTGCACTCAAACTTCACCCTGCATTTATCTGATTGTTTCAACTTCCTTAAACAACAGATGGCTTTTAAAATCCCAGAAGAAAACTGTACAAACAGCACACAAATTAATACCCAGCAGACAAACAGAATTGTTTCTGTTTACTTGAAATTATTCTGTTTGCTCAAAATTATTCTCAAAGTGTATATCCCAGTCTGGGTCAAATACACCTGCATCAGTTAGAAATTGAATAAAATTTTCAAAAATTTCAAGAACCAAATATTTACACCCACCACATAAATTCAATGACCTACAGGAAAATTAGAGATGGCTAACAATTTAAAGGAGAATCTAAACGTCATTAAATCCATTTCTTCTATGAAGTTCTTAAAAAAAAGTTTTAAAAAGCCATTCTCCACTACAGATAAGCTTGAGGAACTTAATGAATTTTATTTAATTACTATCCACATGGTAGGCCACACTGAAAAGATAAATACCAAGCAGTGTCACCTTACACTGCTTAACAATGAACAAACTACAGAGATTAGCTAACACAGGCTAAAGCAAGCACAGGTTCCCTCACCATGGGCTCTCTTACGATAGGACAGAATAGAACAGGATATGAAAGAATACACTTAGATGATTTTGAATAAGTTCCTCATTATTCAAACTTTCAAAACTCACTATCAGAAACTCAGAAATCTGAGTGTTCCTGTTGTGGCTCAGCAGGTTATAAACCCAACTACTATCCACGAGGATGCAAATTCGATCCCTATCCTTGCACAGTGGGTTAAGGACCCAGCATTGCCGTGAGCTCTGGTGTAGGTTGCAGATGCAGCTTGGATCCTGCCTTGCAGTGGCATAAGCCAACAGATGCAGCTCCAATTCGACCCCAAGCCTGGGAACTTTCATTTGCAGCAAGTGCGGCTCTAAAAAAAATAGCAAAAAAAAAAAAAACCCTCAAAAATCAGATTTAGATAATTTGGAATATCATACTACCCAAAAGTACTTTCTAAACTAAGGAAATGCAAAATTTAGATAGCAAGAGATCTTTCACAGTATAATTTATTTTCTCCACAGTTTATAGAATCTTCTTTTAAGTAAGTGCATATAGAAAATAATGGCTGTATGAAGTTTGCCCTTATTTATTTATTTATGTATTGATTTGGCTGTGCCTGTGGCATGTAGAAGTTCCCAGGTCAGGGATCAAACCCATGCCATAGCAGTGACAATGCCCAGTCCTTAACCTGCTGAGCCACCAGGGAATTCCTGACCTTATTTATTTTAGGAATCCAAGTTTTGTTTTGATGATTTGGTTAAAAATTCAACTCTTAAAAACTAAAGAGCAGAATGTACAAAATCTGAAAATGTTTCCCCTAAGCCCAAAGAGTATATTTCAAAGACAAAAGCCTATCCTCATATTATTTGCTCAATATGAGGTTATTTTCTCAATCTATATTCTACATAATTTTAAAAAAGCCATTCTAATTATTTGAGTATTTTATTACTTTCACAATTTTAAAAATATAAATTAAAACCTCAAACTTTGAGACAGCAAATATGAAAGTGTTTATATATTTGAAAATACATAATACATAAACAATTTAGAGTGGAGTTGGTAAATGAGAAGAAGAGGAGAAAGATGTCAATCTCCTTATAATTCGGAATTTTCTTTTGCTTTAATTTCCTTTATTGCCAAGGCATGGAACAAATTTCCTGCAAAAAAAGTGGAATTCACCATAAATGCTGACTTTCTGACCTAAATCTATGGTTCTAAAACTTTTTTATTGGAGGGGGCACAAACCACCTCAAAAAGTTTAATAAAAACTTTGAGCTCTATCCCTGTAAAAATGGACAAGATAGAAACATCTACATGCAATTTCAGGACTTCGTAGATTTCTTAATTCCAGTTTAAGAACCTCTGATACAACTGAGGAGTTTTGGTGGGTTGTTTTAGGTAATGATGATACTGTAGCTGTGTTAAAGAGATACAGAAATATTTCAGTAAAGATGATACACTATTTGGAATTTGCTTCAAAATAACAGTAGGTATAGATGACACAAGATGATTTGCCTTGAGTTAGTAATTATTAAAACTAGGTATTGAGGCCCTGGAAGTTCATTTATATTATTCTACTTTTACAGGTTTGAAATTTTTCAGAACAAGCATACATACATATATATATATTCCTGTGTGTTTACCTAACCACAGAAAAAACTACTAAAGAAACTACACCATTAAAATATTTGGTGTCAATGTAGGCAGATCACCAGAGGCTTCTGATCTCATTGCAAAACTTTTTCCCAGTCAGCTGGGCTACACCTGGTAAACAAAAGGTTGTAACCTCAAAAGCACAGCCTGGGAGTCCATGTGGCCACACCCTGTCTTCCATGAAAACTGCAGACATAATTTCCTTCCTTGAGAGGCATACAACTTGTGTATCCTGTACCAAGCCTACCAGGCTACTGAATAATACTCATGGATCAAACATTAAAACTGTACCACATGATCTATCAAATAAGAAGTATCAAAAGATATTAGAAGACCCACAATGCTACTCCGAAAAATAAGAACTTTGTGTTCATTACATTTACCTCGAGTCCCAACAGTGGTTTGCTAATGTGCCATGCTCAATAAATCAAGAACTTAACAAAAGAAGAGAGAAAAAAAGTTTTACAATTAAGGTAACCAGAAGGTCAACAGATATCGCTCTAAAGAACTGAGCTCCCGCCACACATCAGCTTAGACAAGATTACCGACTATCCAGAAGTATTTCTGTGTTTCAAGGGCACAGAATGGTAGAAAATTTAAAGATGTGGTTTGGGTCATTTTGTCCATCAGTCAAGTTCTTCTAAAAATGTCAGTATATTCAATAAAAACAAATTCCACCTCATTGCAATTATAAAACTTCTATGTACAACACTTTATTCTATTTGAATAGGCTCCGGCTTTAAACTACTTGATCAATGCTTACAGGCATTAAACAAAGAATTTTTAAAAATTCCTCTGTAATCCTTTGGAGTTCCTGCTAAGGTACAGTGGGTTAAGAATTCAAATGCAGTGGCTCAAGTTGCTGTGGAGGTATGGGTTCCATCCCTGACCCAGCCCAACAGGTTAAAGGATCTGGAGTTGCCACACCTGTAGCAGCTGTGGCTCAGATTCAATCCCTGGCCTGGGCACTTCCATTTGCTGTGAGTACAACCATAAAAAAAAAAAAAAAAAAATTCCTCTGTAATCCCTACCAAATAATACTTTCAACATCCATAAAGAAAAAGGAAAACAGAAAGTCCTGAACCCCTCATGTGCAAGAAAACAACTTACTTCCATCTTGTGCTAAATGCCTTATACGAAGTTCTTACTGGCAAGGCCAGAGGCTTTCCTTCTGCAAAAACTTGGCAAGTGACATAGAGGTCAGAACATGTTTCTTGGTATAGTCCTGAAAACTTCAACATTGGGTCTTCTAGAACGGCTTTATAACTCTTTTGTTCTCTCTTCCCTTCCAAACTTCCTCTGTAAGCATAAAAATAATAATGTTTAGGCACATTTTTTAAGAACATACACAACTAATAGTAAGAAGAGCTTATGGTTATGTTACAGTAAACTTATGCTACATGAACATTTTCCTACAGATGAAATTAAAGTCACTTTTTCATTTACTGAAGGTCTCTTAAAATCCCAATATACCTAAAATAAGTCCTATCTTCATCAAACTATTTCTCTATTTTAGGCTTCTTAATTTTAAACCCTGTCACCAACTCCTGGATTTACTTTCTAGATATCACAAGCTTTCAAGCATTAGTTTATTAATTTCAAGCTGTCCACTTATTCCTGTACTCTTTCAACATTTACTGTACTAGGCATAGAGGTCTAGAAATGAAAGATGAGATAAACAATATAATATTATAAGAAAATAATAAGTCCTTGCTCTGGGGAGAAAACTTACTTTTAACTACATTATCTTTTTGTATGCTTTCAAGTTTTTTTTTTAACTATGTAGATGTATTATCTGATCATTTAAGAAATACAGTGTTTTAAGTAATAAAAGATATGTATAACATTATAAAAGAGGTCTGAACACTGCTTGGACATCAAGATTACATCACTTATTGTGCCAGGAATTTTATGTACGCTTTCTTACTTTTTTTTTTTTTTTTTTTGCTTTTCATATTATTATTTTATAAATTATGAAGCAGAAACTAGAGATCAAGCTTATTATTCAGGATCACAAAGGAAGTAACAGAGCTGAGAACAAAAACCAGGACAGAGGAAGCCAGAGCCAGTGTTCTTCCCACTACATAAAGATAAATCAAAAAGTCTCAGGAGCACCTAACATGGCTCGGGGGCAGGGGCTTGTAATCTAGATAGATGCCTGAAATGAGCCTGAGCAATATATGCGAGATGAGAGACAAAGGGGCAGAGAGTCATCCTAGAATAAAAAAAAAAGCACATACAAAGGTAAAAGGCAAGATGATGTGTCTGGGGAACTACAAGTTGGTACAGCTAAAGCATGAAGCTCATGTGGGGAAGAAGCTAGAGATGAGAATGAAATTTAGGAGGGCAATGAAACTAACTAGCCACCAAATTCGGTACAGTGCCTTACACAAAATGAATGAACATTCAAAAACCTGTTAAGTGAACAATCTTAAGTGAAAGCAATTTGTTTGTGTGTCTGACACTTTGACAGGAGTATAAGAATGTAATGAAGAGGGGCTAAAAGCAAGATCGGTTGGAAGACTTGCAGTGAAAGTTTAAAAAGGAAAAAGGGAGACTAAGGCTAGGGCAGTGGGGCTAAAAGGGAGGCATGGATCAGAGATGTTGAGCATATAGATTCATGACAACTTTCAAACGATTAAACAGGGAAGGTGAAAGAGAAGCGTCTGCATGATTCATTTTCTGTCTTAACCAATTTGATGAATGATGCTAACAATTACCAAAACAGGGTGAGAGGAGATTAAAGTTAGAAGGGCAGGTTAATGATATGCTCAATTTTGGACAAGTTGCTTTTAAATTGCTTTGGGACATCCAAAGTGACCATGACTTCTGGACAGTTAGATATTCAATTACGGCACTAAGAAAACAGACATCAAGGTGCAAGTTGTTATTAAAAAGGCCTGGAGAGAATAAATAAAGTGTTAAAATTTACTATTCTCTGATTATATGATTCTAAACTGATACCTCCTGCCCTCCCCAAAACCACTCTCAGAAGCTATAAGATGGTTAGTACTGCATGTTGCCAAACTTCTGATTTATGCTTTATCTTTGCCTCAAAATATTCAATGTGTCTGCTAATAATGGATCAGTTCTTAAAATTTTTTCTTCTTTCATTTTAATGTTCAAAAGTTTCTAAAAAATATATTCATAAGTCCAGGAAAGACTAAGAGGAACAAGACTGAAGGAAAGTCCTTTACCAGATGATGGCAATACAGATCCTGTACAAGCATCTAGTGGTGTATGCTGTAAAAATTACCTTAAGTGGGTGTGTAGAGTACTATACAAAAGAACAGTTTAGTTGTTGACCACCACCATAAAATGAATAGTAAAGGACCTGTCAGAGTTTGAAGTAACTTCTGAAAACAAAGGGAAATAATCATTCAAAGGAACACCTGATGACTGAGAAAATGTATTTACTACAGATATAAAGCCCTTTGCCTGAGGCACATTTGTTGAGTACTGACTAAAACACATTATGAATGATGTGGGGATTAGTAATTCATGATTACACATGAAAGTGCAACTATAAGACTGCCTTAAAATGGACATAATTTCCAATTTCCTACCTGTTCCCCAACTCAATTCCATTATTCTTATCTCAAGATGACATGCCCTGGACCTTCACTTCAACAATAGTACTCTAAGATTTTCCTGCAAGGGTCTCTTGTCATCTATTCTGATCCCCTTGCAAATGGAACCTTCATCTTTGACTCACTCCCAACTTTCCTGGCTAAACAATGCCAGACTTTCTTAAGATTCAACCGAAGCTTCTATCACTCCCTGTGCTTTTAGTACCACATCCATGTGCTCATCTTATTCTCAACTACCTCATCTGCCCATGTCTACCTCTCCATAAATTCTGCAGTCTCCATTCCACCTTCCGAACTCGCTTTAAAATAAGATCTTCCAATTACTAACTGTGGGACGACAACTTTACCAAGACTTGATTTATCTGTAAAATGAGACAGTAATAATCCCACAAAAGGTTGCTGCAAGCAGCAAAACGCTTCTAAGAAGTAAAACCTCTTTGGGACTTAATGGACTTAATCCTTCCGCTGTCCTCCTCACTGAGACCACGTCCTGAATCCTCGCACAAGGTAGCTCTCCAAGCTGCAGTTCACCTCGCTCTTCCCTGGCTCTAGCCCTCTCGGCGGCCCCTCAGGCTAAGAATCATTTCCTCTCCCCAACCACAGGCCCCTGCCTCCCCTCTGAGCCTCCGCAATCCCAGCTCCTGTCTCCAGATTCTCTCACATCTTAAGCTGCACGTTGATATCCAGGTCACAACTGTAGATGTAGTGAAACTTCTCCGCTTCCCCCATGGCATCCCCGGGCTACAGCAACACCTAAAGCGGGAAGAAAGGCGCTGGGAAGACTCTGACACTGAACCGGCAGGCTCCCACAACATAGGCGCTTCCGGTTCCGCCTCTCTGCCCTGGCGCCGCCAATCCCTGCCGGGAAGCAAGGCGCTGGGAAGACTCCGAGATCGAACCGGCAGGCTCCCCACCACACAGGCGCTTCCGGTTCCGCCTCTCTGCCAATCCCGGCCAATCCCCATGCGGCGGAACTCCCCGCCCCGCCCAAGCGTCCCTCCTGCACATGTGCAAAAGGAGCCCACCATCTTGCCTGAATGTAAATAGAAATCCGGAAATACAGCCTATTTGGTTACGTTCCAAATTTTCCGTTTTCTTCCAGTGCTAACCGGTGATTTTGGTTGGTTTGGTTTTGTTTTTAAGAAAATAAGAAACTGACTTCTGAACCTGATCTGTTTTTTTGATCAACCCAAAAGGAAATTCAGTTCAGAAAGTGTTGTGACAACTTTCACTGTCTGGAGGTTAACCCGGGAACAATTAGAATTTGGGGCTTCCTTTGTGGCTCAGCGGGTTAGGGATCAGGGATTGTCACTCTAGTGGCTCGGGCACAGGTTTGATCCCTGGCACAGGAACTTAACATATGCTGCAGGAGCGGTCAGGGAAAAAAAAAAAAAAAAAAAAGCAAAAAACCCTTATCAAGTGTCTACCCTTTACAAAAATTGTAAATTTAATCACGTATTTGCTATCTCAAGCAAAGATTTCCTCTTTGTATTTTGAAAAGTGGAGAAAGGACTAGACGAAGAACAAAGAGATTTGGGTTCCATTTTTGGCACTAATATATATACGCTACTTTAAGCAAAGTACTTCGGTGCTTGTATTCACTGGGTACATACAAGCCTATATACCTTTCAAGACCTAACGCTTGTTAGAACCTAGAAATGTACAGTAACCACTCTAGAACTCTGATTTCTGACCTCTAAACTCCTACACTCTTTCTTGATTTTATTTAATAGTATCTAAAATTGTAATATTTATTTCCAACTACATCCAAAACTTGGCAAGAATAATGTGCAATACAGTTCTTTATCTGCTCCCTTGGTGCCTTATTGTTGAGTCTAATAATTCCGATTCATTATTATGGGTGATAGTTGAATACATCTTTATTTTCTATGTGTTTATTTTTAGGTGCCACATTGTAAGAGGGACATTGTTAAAGTATGTTTAAATTACAGTAATTGGGGGTGGAAGGGAGCTTTCAAGAAAAGATTGAAAGGCTTCTAATTGTTTTACCTGGAAACGCAAAAAATGACTAATGCATAATATTTTGTCTAAAATAAGTTCTCAAAAGTATTTGTGGAAGCAGCACTGGGGAGAATAATATGATAGTTATTCTCCTATAACTTACAGTTCCAACAAAAGAAAGCAGACTTAATTTGTTCCTAATTAAGTGGTTGGAACTTAAGAGTAAATGAAATTTCAGTAAACAATGAGAATCAAACTTTCTACTCATCAGAGCTCCCAACAGTAAAACAAATAGTACAAGTGCCCTGTCTACAGAATAATTCCAGCAGTGGATGTTGGGCCTGGTGTCAAACAGGTTTCTCTCACTTGAATCTAATATTGACAATTTGCAAAGAACTAAATTTTCTTATCCCAGTACTGACTTAATTTTATTATAATATTATTTAATGTATAAACCTAAGTAAAACTCCATATGTGTGTGTATATATATCCATACTTGAATATTTCTTATAATTTTTTTTTTTAATCTTTTTGCCTTTTCTAGGGCCACTCCCACAGCATATGGAGGTTCCCAGGCTAGGGGTCTAATTGGAGCTGTAGCCACCGGCCTATGCCAGAGCCATAGCAACACCAGATCTGAGCCATGTCTGTGACCTACACCACAGCTCACGGCAACACCGGATCCTTAACCCACTAAGCAAGCCTGCAACCTCATGGTTCCTAGTCAGATTCATTAACCACTGAGCCACAAAGGGAACTCCTCTTATAAATTATTTAAAAACTAAATTTACAAAATAATATAAAAACTTCAATTTAACAACCTTAATAAAATACAGAGCTTTTTGCTGAAACTCTGTTGACTACAACATATATATGGCATTGACTATTCTTATAGGACTGATTTCTTTGAAATTCAGCCCATCTGTATTGCTGTATGTAACATGGCAATTCAATTATCTTGCCTCATTTTCAATTCAAATTACTATGAAATTTTCATTAGTATAAGTACCATGATGGAATTTGGCCTTTACTTGGCTCCTAAAGCAGTTTTTATCTTAAGTCTATCTCTGTTCTTTTCTCATTAACTCATAACAGTTAAAGGCCTGATATAGTCACAAACCCAACACAGATAAAGGCATAAAAATGAATATCAATGCTTAGTTCTAAGATATTCATTCATAGAATCCAGTGTACACCTGTATTAACTTCAAAAAGGTAACCATCAAGAAAAAAAAACATTAAAAATATATTACGGTGGAGTTCCCACAGTGGTACAATGGGATCAGTGGTGTCTCTAGAGTACTGGGATGCAGATTCTATCCCAAGCCTGGCACAGTGGGTTAAGGATCTGGTGTTGCAACAGCTGTGGTGCAGGTTTTAACTGCAGATCAGATCTGATCCCTGGTCCAGGAACTCCATATGCCATGGGTGGCCAAAAAAAGAAAAAGAAATATATTATGGAGGGCTCTTAAGAAGACTGGACCGAAATGGACTGAAATTATCAAAGATATTAATTCAATAAAAAAACCTAATGTGCCAGTAAGGAGGATTATGGTAGGTCACAGAAGCATGGTAAAAGTCACAGAAACCAAAACTGGCAGTGCCTTCCATGGACCAGCCCTTGATCAGGAAGATGTTGGTTAGTAGGCATCTTATTCTGAAGAGAAAGAAATAATGTTTTCTTTCCCATATAATCTTTCACAACTCATAAATATAACACACACTTATAATTATAGAACACAATTTGCACTGCAGAAACCCAGGTTCCACATATTGCTGCATGCAGGAAAATGACTTATTTGCATAGGTGTTTTCTTTGTATGACAGGCTACTTCACTAACAATTTGGTCCTATATTTAATTTACCTTTGGAGTTTCAGTTTTTATCCTGTGTTTCCTTTGCCATCTTGTTTCAATTTTGTGTTTAATTATTCAGATAATTTTAATGTTGGTTGAGAAATTTGTTGGTAACGGTTAGATCCCTCAAGTTGTCCATGACTCATATAGTGATAATCAGGTTTGTTTTTGACAGTTTCTGTCACCCAATTTATTCTCTTCAGCTTGTAATAAAAAAATTGCACAAATAGCTTTAAAAGGAAACCATCTATTAGACTTCCATCAAGATAAAATGACTTGATGTGAGATTAAAATAATCTCATAACTGCTTTTCATCCAATTAAAAAAAAAAACCTTTACAAGTTTTCTAATAACTCCAGAAGTTTTTGAACCTAATCATATGGTACAACAAACAACATTATCAGGAAACTTGGGAAAAAAATTCTACCTCATAAGTCAAGACTTATGGCCATTTGTCAAGTGACAATATTGAAGAAGATGGGCTTAAGTATATCTCGTAGAGATCATGGAGCAGGAACCCATGAGCCCTGAGTGGTTCCATTCAAAAAGGTAAATTCTATCAGTTATAACAGAGAAAGAATCAAAAGAATGCATTTACTGAAAAATCAGAAAAGTAGGAGTTCCTGTTGTGGCTTAGTGGAAACAGATCTGACTGGCATCCATGAGGACTAGGGTTCGATCCCCTGGCCTCGCTCAGTGGGTTAAAGATCTGACATTGTTGTGCATTGTGATGTAGGTCACAGATGTGGCTTAGATCTTGTGTTGCTGTGGCTGTTGCATAGGCCAGCAGCTATAGCTCCGATTCAACCCCTAGCCTGGGAACCTTCATATACCATGGGTGTGACCCTAAAAAAAAAAAGAATATTTTGTGTGTGTACTCCTTCTACTATGTAATAGAAGCACTTCCTCTCTTAGTGACACAAGTGAGAAAAAAATCCTGATGGATCCTGATAGTTGAATGATGTCACTATCAAGAATCCCAGCTATGAAAGAGGAATGGGACCATAGCTGTTGTGATCTGTGTGCGCAGGTTGGAAAAATAATTTTCCAGCATTCTCATTCCTTAGCATAGGAATGTTAAGAGAAAGAAGAGTTTATTGAGATAAGAGAAACTGCTAGCACAGTGGGAGACTTCCTGATGATCAGGGAGGGACAACCCGAGTGCATGATTGTGTCTGTTTATATAGCCCAGGGAGAGGAGATGTCTTAGAATACACTTGATGACCTACTGATTGGTTGGGGAGAGAGGAGTCTTGGGGATGTATAAGGCCCCAAAGGGATGGGGTGAGGAGTGGGCCATATACCTTTTCTAGCAGAGGGTAGGAAGGAATTGGCCAGGTCACTCAAAGTAGGGAAGGGGGTATTACAATGGCAGGAGTGATAAGGGTCTGGTAATTTCTGTCTTGCCCAGAGGCTTTGTTTTTTTTTTTTTTTTTTTTTTTTTTTGTCTTTTTGCTATTTCTTTGGGGCCGCTCCCACGGCATATGGAGGTTCCCAGGCTAGGGGTCTAATCGGGGCTGTAGCCACTGGCCCACGCCAGAGCCACAGCAACGCAGGATCCGAGCCGCGTCTGCAACCTACAACGCAGGATCGTTAACCCACTGAGCAAGGGCAGGGACCGAACCCGCAACCTCATGGTTCCTAGTCGGATTGGTTAACCACTGCGCCACGACGGGAACTCCCAGAGGCGTTGATTTCTATCTCATTGGAGAGGACTCAAAATCCCACAGTATCTCTCCTAGGAAGCATGATCAGGTCATACTCAAGGAACAAAGTTGTGGGTTGAGCTATTGTGCTTCCTCAACCCTTCACTCAGTAAGAATAATGATCTCTAGTACTTAGACCTTGGAAAGGAGAGCTAAAATACTGTGGGAAATATCTCTTTGTTATTTATATTTTCTTTTCTTTCTTTTTTTTTTTTCTTCCCTTTTTCTTTTCTTTCTTTCTTTCCTTTTTTTTTTTTTTTTTTTTTTTTTGTTGTTGTTGTTAGCTGACATCTTCATAGCTTTGGGGAAGGGAGTGGTTCAGGAGCTCTTGCTGGGGTGGGCCTGCTTCCTCTTCATCATCACAGGTTTCTCACTGCACAGGATGGCACTGGCTCTGCAAATAGCAGTTATTTACAAATCGTGGTGGTACTTGTTCTTTCAGATCATGTGCCAGGTGCTGCTGAGAGTGGCTGGGGCACTCTTATTGATGGTAGACTGCAAGTACAAAAAAATTAAAATAAACTGGCTTTTGCTGCCCGGATCTCCACTTCATCACTACCACAACACCCTTGTAGTCAGCTGTGGGCTCCACGCCCACAGTGTTGTGGTGAATGACCCCCTTGTAGCAGAATGAGTTGTGGGCCTCCAGGTTATTGGTTTTGGTGCTATACGTCTACTTGTTCCTCTTTTTTTTTTTTTTGTCTTTTTTTTTTTGCTATTTCTTGGGCCACTCCCGCGGCATATGGAGGTTCCCATGCTAGGGGTCGAATCGGAGCTGTAGCCACTGGCCTACAATAGAGCCACAGCAACGCCAGATCCGAGCCGTGTCTGCGACATACACCCCAGCTCACGGCAACACCGGATCATTAACCCACTGAGCAAGCGCAGGGACCAAACCCGCAACCTCATGGTTCCTAGTCGGATTCATTGACCACTGCGCCACGACAGGAACTCCTACTTGTTCCTCTTGACCAAGAAGCTGGAGTAGTTCCACACCACCATGCATTGCTGATGCACAGACATGGCAGCAGCTCCTCTCCTTGTGGTGGGCAGAGACAGAAAAGAGTTGTATTTTTGGAGTGAAGATTATAAAAGATTTTTAAAAGTCTAAGCCTCTTCAACTCTAGGCTTTTACAAAATATTCCACACCTTGAGAGTGTCTCCATCTTTCTCCAGTCCTCTTGCCAAAGAAACTGTGAGATCTTTGTATTGCAAGCCTAAGATCATTCCCTCAGAGAAACCTCCTCTGATCTCATCTTCCTCCCAACACTAAAGTCACCTCACTCAAAAATTTATTTTTCCTCTGTTCTTCTTCCTTAGAATTTTCAAGAGTTTCTTTCATTATTATTTGGTCAGTTGCTGTCTTTCCCACTAGACTACAGGCCCTGCGAGGGAAGGATGTGTGTCAATTTTATTTATCACTGTACCCTACTTTAGTTCCCGGCACAGAGCAGATGCTGAATAAGGAAAGTAAGAAAAAACTAACATTTGAAAATCTGCTATCTGCCAGATAGCATGTTAGGCCAGGTAATGTATATTATTTTATTTAATTATTTCAACAAAATAATGAGATAGAAGATGCTGTTACCCTATTTTACCAAAAAGTAACTATAATGTAGGCTAGATGATTTATATATGATTAATAGCTAATAGATGGCAGAGCCAGGTGTGTCTGACTTCAAAACACATCATATTTTTGCCAAACTATGAGGGAATACTCAAGAATAATTCCTAAACTTACTATTTGCAACAGAAAAAAATTATTAATGGCAGTATCTTTAGCATCCTCAGTGTTATATAGCACTGTCATTGATCCCTCTGCCTCTCTATAGATTATATTCTCAGGTAAACATCTTTACTCTTTAAAGATTAACTCCATGGAGCGAGAGGATTTTGGTCCACTCAGCATCTTTGCAGGTCATCCATTTATCTAAAAAATATTTACTGAGTGCTTAAAATGTGCCATTCATATCTTACTAGACTGTGGCTTCTCCAGTCTCATTAGAGGAAAAACAGTGAACCTTATCTGCATCTGGTGCCACACCTGGTACCCATCAGTGTGTTTCCTATGTCATCAAGCAACCTGTTCTATAATCATAGGTCATAAAGAGCTTTATATAATTTGTTCTAGAAATATTGTGGGATGATAATTACTTCAGACATTTCTGAGAACTGTTAGAAAACCCATTTCAATGAGTGCATCTTCAGCCCACATTATGTTTGATCTGCGGTGCTGGTCTTTGTTCATTCTTTCCTTGTTCATGCTTCTCCATGCTCCACAGGACAGAGATGCTGCTGTAATTTTTAGCACTTCTTATTGCCTTGCTTGTATGCATTTGTGTTTGTGCATGAATATTTAATCACAGAAAGGCTGTTGACCCCACACTCAGACTTGCGTCTCTGAGACAAAAGGAAGAGAAGCAATCAGAGGCTGAGTCCATAGACAGTAATTAGTGACACAAGTAATTCCTCAAGGTCTCTGGAGTCATTTTAATCACTTTGTCACCTAACTAGAGTCTGTAAATGCACAAGGAGAGAGTGGCAGAGACCCTAAAAAGGAGGAAAGTCCCTCCCTGTATTGTATGAATTTACCTTTTAAAGAGAAACTAAACAAAAAGTTTATGTAAACACTAAAAGAAATGCTGGAATGAAAAAGAGAGAGAGGGAAAGCAGAACTGCTGGCTTGAGAGTCTGCTTGAATTTGAGCTGTGAATTACTGTAAGATTTCCAAAAGTTAATGCTCTTTTCAGAAGGAGAAGAATACTAAAGTTGGAGTTGGAATTTGTTGAGGGAACAGAGAAAGACTCAAAGGAGACAATGTGAGAACTAAAACTCTCCCACCTTTTCAGAGAAACCGAAGTCTACCTATGCTGCAAAGGTGAAACTCTATTTTTCTGACTATTGGCTGAGGTTAGTAAGAGGACTCAACCACTGGTTGATCTGGGAGCTGGACCTGCTCAATCAGAGGTTCTTCACCCTTCCTCTATCCTTGGAATTCACACTATGCTCACTGTCCCCACATTGGGAGCCAAGTTCAAAGATGCAGTCTTGAGAGAACAATGTATTGTTGAGACCATCTGGACAGTGAACATGACTGAAACCCATTGGGCCTCTCTGCAAACTCAAAATCCTGGCAAATAGGGTGGGATCATCTTGACTTTCAGGGCTCCAGTTCCCTTCTTCTTAATGGCACCACATTCTAAACTGAGAAGCTGCCTCTTTCTTCTTTGGTCTCTCCTTGCTCTTTTTGGATGGAGCCAGTTTCAGATTGTACTCAGAAGCTTTCAAGTTTGCAAACCAACAAAGACAAGATAACACAGAGGTGCTATTCTAAACCAAGCCTCTTTACAGGTGTAAAGAGGAAACAGAGTCTCTCCAGGACTTCATGGACTGTTTAGAATTTGAGCTCAGTTTTACTTTTTTTTGTGAAATTGATATCCTCTATTTGTTTCTCAATGTTTGTTTGAACTTAAGAATTCTGAATGATATCCTTTCTCTTATTCTACATTCAGATTTTGCCTTTATCTTCAGCCAGCAGTGATAGAATTGATTCTTGTTATTCTTGGTAATTATGTAGAGAGGCCCTAATGGGTTTCAGTCACATTCATTGTCCAGATGGTCTCAACAACACATTGCTCTCTCAAGGCTGCATTCTTGAACTCAGCTCTGGCATCAAGCTGCCGCATGCTGCAGAAAAAAAAAATTATAATGTACTGAAATAGTGAATATGGAAAGACTGCTCATAGTGGAGATAAAGGATTATGTTCCTGTGAGCCTCTGGTCACAACATTTTTATGAAACAATGAATATATAATATTTTATCTATGTTTCTATTTATAGACACCTTATTTAATATACATTTGTTAACACTGAATGTCGCGAGACATGTTTCTACAATATTTTCTTAGCCTCTTTGCTGAAAACTCCATCTTGTCCTACTTTACTTACCCCATATTCCTGCTTGAAAAACAGTCCCAGTGCTGGTAAATGACTTAAACTTAAGAACAAAGACCAAAAGGCATAAATTATTCATAGGGTCACCTGAATGAAGACATAATGTGTTGGTCTAGACAAGCCGGACCTGTGCAGATTGGCCCACCATTTGCACAGTATGATAGGTCCTCTTAAGGATAAGAAGAGGAGGAACCTCATGGCCCCAAGTGGTTTATGATAGGTTGTTAGCAGAATATGCATTAGCAAAGAGAACCAAGGTGCAAACCTAGGCATGCAAGGTTGCTCCAGATAGGCAAGCCATCTGCAGAAGCAAGATGGTAATTCTCTAGAATGCTCTGCATAGATAGCTGATGCCAAGCTTCCTCAATGCTAATGATTGTTAAATGCCTAAAAGTCAGAATAAAAGCTTAATCAGCAACCGGCTATGTGATTTTTAAAATAACAAAAAAACCTCTATCCTGCACCTACAACCCCCTCCTCACATGAAATAATCCTCAAGGGCACAATAAAAGCAGTGTGGTTTCTTCAGGCAGCGCTCTTGGTCCCTGAGAACCTGAGTCCCCTGGTTTCCACCTTTACTTAAGATAAATGTCTCTGTGTCTTGTTTTTGTTAACTTTTTTCCTTAAGTTTCACAGCACCCATTCTTCAGCTCCAACCTGCTGAGCTGGTCTTGGCAATTGAACTCATGGCCAATAGCACTATAACTCATGCCCAAATGAAGATTACCTAATACATGTATTTTCTCCATGAGGCAAGTCACATTCTTCTTGCACTTAGGAGTGCTACATGGCACTTAAGCACTGTACCTGGAGGCCATTTTGAACAGTGAAATCACCAACAAAAAGCACATACAAAAAAAAACCCCGAGATAAACCAACAAAAACTACAGCATGGCACTAAATAGACTGCAAAAAGATGATTGTTTACAGAAAAAGAGCTGAAACAAGAAGTCAGAGCATTGCCTTTTCTGACCTCAACTGGGTACAATGGGTAACTCAAATTTTTCACTGCTCCATGCATGTCCATCAATGGCTGCAAGTATTGATTTGGGGAATACAAATAAATTTTAGCAAACTGGTGAATTTGCAAAGACAGAATCTGTGAATAATGAGAAGCGACTGATTTGCTCTCAGAAGAGAACAAAGAGCTTCTCTACATTAGTGTGCATATGATCCTCCTAATGAATGTTAAGTTTCAGGAGGTGTGGGCAGTGGGACCTGAGAGACTTCATTTCCTATGAGTGAGTCTGAATCTGTCTTGAGTGGTACTGATCTGCACCATTCATTCCTGTTCATTTAGAGACACAAATTAAGCCCTATAGAAATGAAAGAAAATTGCCAAGGTCATAAAGTTGGAACTTGGATACAGTGTTTGAGAAGACTTCATAAAGGAGATTGACCTCTTATGCTAACAGGCACAAAATTAAATTTATGGTTGGGCTTCCCAGGAATTTATGATCTCCTTTGGCTTCTCTCTGCTTCCCCTCTCTTTTCCCAAATCTTTTGGCACTTCTTAAAGGCCACCTCTGTGCTGTGATGGTCTTCTTAGTAGTTCTTATAAAGAGTGAAATCTTTCTTAATAGGGTTTCTAATAAGCCTAGATAAGAATTTATTCTATTCTTTCCATTATGCCTACACTTTACTATATATTACAATGAGTTTGTTACTCCCCTGCATAAAACTTTTTAATGGCTCATCACGTCTGATGGAATAAAAATCAGGTCTCCTATTGCTGTATCTTCTTATTTCAGCCTCCTTTTGGTATGTTGTTTTCTACCACTTCCTAAGATGGACTATCTGCTTAGATTCCAGCCAACTGAAGTCTTCTGTGAAACCCATGTTTCCCCACATATCTGTTGCTTACACCATGTCTTCTCTCTAAAAATCACCTTTCCCCTCTGTGAAATAAAAATTATATTTTATGGCAAGACAGGAAAAATTTAAACATAAAAAAAATTTCTTTGCCCTTTGGCCTCTTCTTTCTGCTCTACTGTACATTGTGTATGTCCATTACACATCAACCAGACCTTCGGTCAGCAGAAATACCTGCTTAACCATAAAAAGCAATAATCTTCCAGCATCAACAAGACAACTCCTTAAAGGGTAACATCCATTCCTGATCTTGTAAGGCATAGTGACATACCACTTTGTACTTGCAGATGCAGAATGTGTAAACTGTTAAAAATATGTCATTATTGAGGGTACATTAGTACAGCCCTCTGTCTCAAAAAATCTGTATATAACTGTGCTCTTCTAATGGGCAGAACAGTTCTGAAACTTTTTGAGAGGCTGCTCTTGGGTTATAATCCTCAATTTGGCTCCCTTTCTTTTTTATATTGAGTGATGATTTTTTTTTTTTTTTTGTCCTGCAGCATGTGGAGATTCCCAGGCTAGGGGTCAAATCAGAGCTGTAGCTGCTGGCCTATGCCACAGCCACAGCAATGCCAGATCTAAGCTGCGTCTGTGACCTACACCACAGCTCACGGAAATGCCAGATACTTAACCCACTGATCAAAAAGGCCAGGGGTTGAGCCTGCAACCTCATGATTCCTAGTTGGATTTGCTTCCACTGCACCACAATGGAAACAAAAGTGTGATTTTTTTGACAACACCTCATTGCCCTACTTACTTAAAGAAACAACTTTATCCCATTTTCAGGCACAAATTTTCCTAACTCCTAGTTATATTTGAAACTCCTACACTTATTGACATGCATATGTAAGCATATTTGTTCTCTTGTAGAGGTAGCCCAGCGCCCAAATTAATTTATCTTTGTATTTTCCATAGCACAATAGCGTGCAAATTTATTATTGCATCTGTCATTCAATAATTCTTCAACAAATATTTACTGAGCATCTGCCATGGGCCAGGGATAGCCCTGGAGAGAAAATAGACATAGGCAGTTATAGCTTCTGCTTTCTCCAAGGTACACTCTCATAGAGAAGGCAGAAAACTGAATAACTACTGTCAATCCTCATTATTCATGGGGTCTATACTTATGAATTTACCTATTCACTAAAATTTATTTGTAACCCCAAAATTAATACTCATGGCACTTTCATGGTCATTCACAGACATATGCAGAGTGGCAAAAACCTGAGTCATCCAAAGTGCATGCTTCTAGTTGAGGTCAAACAAAGCAATGCTCTGCCTTCAGCTCTCATAACTGTAAACAGTTGTCCTTTTTGCAATCTATTTAGTGTCACATTATTTTGTATATTTGTGTCTCATATTGGTGACTTCACTGTTTAAAATGGCCCCTCAGAGTTCCCTGGTAGCTCAGTGTGTTAAAGATCCGGTATTGCCACTCCTATGGCTTGAGTCACTGTGGCACAGGTTCAATCCCTATCCTGGGAAATTCTGAAGTGGTGGCTACGGCAAAAGAAAAAAAAAAAAAAAAAAAGGCCCCCAAACGTAGTACTGAAGTGCTGTCCTAGTTCTAAGCATAAAAACTTGTGATGTGCCTTATGGAGGAAATACTTGAAGTTCCATTCAGGCATGAGTTAGAGTGCTGTTTGTCATGACCTCAGTATTGGTGAATCAATGATATATATTAAATAAGGTGCCTTTAAACAGGAACACATATAAAACAAGATTATATACCGTTTGATGAAAATGCAGTGACTGGTGGCTCATAGGAAAGTAACCCTGTATTTCCCCTAGGAGCAATGGTTCACTATTGACTAGTTCAGTGTTCATAACTATGGAATGTAACTACCACAAATAACCATATTTGACTGTAGTTATTTATGAGAAATATGAAAGGTGATATGTTTCCTTACATTTATGAGAAGCATTTGAGAAAAGGAAGGCTTTGCCGAAGAAGAAGGGATGAAGCAGAGATCTGAAAGATGAGTAGATGTTGGCCAGGTGACTAGGGAGAAACACAGATAGGAAGAAGGAAGACAAGTGTTCTGCACATAAGAAACAGACTGTGCTTCCTCAAAAGAGAATGACTTGAAAGAAATGCACAACAAAGTATTCGTTTGTGGTATGCTGTAACAAAGTACCATAAACTGGGTGTGATTAATAACAGACATTTTTTGTCTTATAGTTCTGGAAGCTGGAAGTCCAAGATAAGCTTATAGGCAGAGTTGGCTCCTTCTGAGGTCTATGGGGGAGAATCCCTTTCATGTCTATCCCCTCCATCTGGTGGTTTGCTGGAAGTAGTCTTGGTCCCTCAGCTTGGGGAAGCATCACTCTGAACTCTGTCTTTGTCTTCACATGGTGTTCTCCCTCTGTTTATGTCTGTGTCCAAAATTCTGGCCCCCGCCGATGTTTTCTTGGCCCCATCCATGGCAAATGGAAGTTCCAGGGTCAGGGATCAAACCCACACCACAGCAGTGACCTGAGCCACAGCAGTGACAACACTGGGGATCCTCAACCTGCTGAGCCACCAGAAACTCCTAAAATTTCCTCTTTTTTATAAGGACGCCAGTTTTCTTGACTTAGGACCCATCCTATTTCAGCATGAGCTCATTGTAAATAATTACATATGCAATAAACTTATTTCTAAATAAGGTCACATTTTAAGTTATTGGAGGTTGACACTTGATCATAATAATTTTGAGGGGGAACAATTTAACCAATAACAACAAGGAAAGGAAATGAAAGTGGGTGAAAGATAAAGACCTGGTAAAGAACACTAAAAAGTTCAGACTTCACTGTAAGGCAATGTAGGAAAAAACAATTCTGTGCTTCAACAAAGATCTATGAATTTCTACTAACATTCCTCCGGGGTACATGATTCTAGTCTTTCATGTTATTTTACCATTTTGGAAATTGAAGACAACTAATAGCAATGCAAAATAATTCCTTCACCAACTTTGGAAACATTTCTTTTCTTAATTTTTATATTCATGTCAATATTCTTGGTCTAAAAATATTAGGAGTATTTATTCTTTGAATTCTCTTTTGAACTGATTATGACATCTGCCTGGTTCCCTCCTTGGTTAATGAGTGGAGTGAAATTGTTAGCGTGTCTTCATCTTTATATCCGTATGAAAGTCATCTTTTTACCCTTTTCTGACATTATATTTTACAGTAATTTAAAGCCCTCAATGGATAATACATCAATAAATGAACAACTGCATGAATAAGTCAGGTTGCCTAGTAGGTAAACTCTCATGAGGCAAGATTGTCTAGTTTTAATAACCAGATTGAGAATGACAGTGTTGAACTTTATCTTGATTCCCGTGTTCCTGTAAAACAGGAATAGTTAAGAAAACCCATACCCTCCATGACCCAGGAAAATGGCTTTCTATCAAGATCTCCCTTCCTTCCTGTGCCTTAGGTAAAACTTGCTAATAAACCTTTTTTCTTTATGACAAGACCAGACAGACCCTCCATATTTCTACTCTTTGTCTCATAAATGATTAACTGTTTGTCCTCCCCAAATTAGCTAGACACAGAAAAAAATATTCCTGTTCAGCTGACTAACTGAAAATTCCCCTGATTATAAAAACAATCCAAGCTGTAATATCACCCTACCTATAATTTTTGTCTACTTCTCCCTACAAAAATCTAAAATGAAACCATTCTGCTGAGAAACTCTGATCTTCAGACATGGAATGTTCTCCCTATATTAGTAGCCTGAAAAAAAGTAATTTCTCTCCCAGATTCCAAGTATCTCCAAACATCGCTAAAATTGGAATGAAATCTAGAATTTAATAGACAGTTTCTAAGTTCAGTGAAATTATCATTTCCTCTGCAAGCTTATTTCCAGTGTCAACTCTATTTGTCCTTTCTCTTTCCATTCCATAGCTGGAGCCTCAACCTGTTTTTGAATCTATTGTTTAAACATACTATTGTTAGGACAATAGTAAGAGGGCTGGCTTCTCTCTGTACTACATTCCTCTGATAAATATTTTACAACTTCTATTAGATTTGACTAATTATAATTAAATTAAATTAAATTATGTATATAATTTAAAGAATAAAAAGTTAGATGAAGATGGAAGAAAAATTCTAGAGGCAAAATTATATAAAACGCAATTTTGTTTTGAATGGTGTTTGGTGTGAGAAGTTATTTAGTATGATATGATCATACTAAATCATTAGATCATTAGATGATATGCATTTTCAGTATTTGTATTCCCAGTTGACTTTAGGATTACTGAAAGTGTTTTTTTAGGGCAATGCATAGACGCTAAGGATTCCTCTTTTCTACAGAGAGGGCATCCTTTTGAAATGCAAGTTTTTCTTAATACTGATTAAATAGTTCTGTGTGAGGAAGTTCCTGTTGCGGCTTAGTGGGCTAAGGATCCAACATTGCTGTAGCTGCAGCTTGGATTCCATCCCTGACCTGGGAATTTCCATATGCCCCAGTGGTGGCCAAAAAAGAAAGGAAAGTTTTGTGTGACTTAGAAACTTTCTATGGTTTGTTGATTTTTTTCCCCTTAGCATCACAAATCTCAGCTCAAAAGGAAAAAGATATCCCCCTCTTTTATTTGATTTGAATCAGATGATCTTCATATTATGGGTGAGGTGACCAGTATTAATGAAACAGCATACTGTATTTACAAGTCAGTATTACTATACAGAAAATATAAGCCTTATATATTCAGTACATGTGTGGAACACCTAGAATATGAAAGGTTCATTGTTCTGCCTATTGGTAGTTTTTAATGTAGTATTTGACTTTCTTTGTTATTGTTTCACACATTCGCTTTTTCATCCCACATTGATCATCATGGAATATAACCTTGATTTTCTTCTATTCATCAAAGGTCCCAGAACAGTGCCAAATATTGGCACTGTGAACTAAGGTTTGGCACTTACACCTTCAGCCTCTACATGGATTAAATCATGAGCTACTGCAGCTGCTAACCCTCAGCAACACTTGAGCAGAGCTCAAGGTGAAAATCGGGAGTGAAGCACTCTGTCCTCTGGGAAAACTGGAAGAACATGTCCTCAGATAGTCAGATATTTTTAGGAGAAGATTTTATGTGCCCAATTCTTGCATCTCCTCATATCTAGAAAAACACTAAAATCCTTCATAGTGATGTCTGGTCCTTGTGACTAGTAGTAACCTTCAGGAGATCAGCAACAAACTTTTGTAAAATATATGTATGGCTATATGCCCCTCCCCTTCACCTTTATCATATCCTGATAGTCCCCCTCTCCTCTTTGGGTAATATATCAAAGCTATCTGAAATACTGCAGCTCAGGCTCTAGTTAAGGATGAAACAAAGAAGGTCACAGTCATCTACAAATGCAGTCACCTCCAAGAATGAGAGCTGGTGAGTCCTGCAGGCTGTGAAAACTCAGGATACTGGCCCTGATAGTGGAGGTTATATCAAAGAAATGATTTCATTGAGCTCAGGTCTTTTTTTTTCCCCTGTTACCTGCTCTCTATTGCAAAAACTCCTATATACCCTAGCTCTTCTCCTCTGTGTGGTTTCTCAGAACTACCTGAGTTGCTTGTAGGGCTTAAGTCCCAGTTTTCTCCCCAATAAAACTTAACTCTCAATTTTCAAGTTGTGAATTTTTTTAAAGCTGACAGCACTCCAAAAAAAAAAAAAAAAAAAAGAAAAGAAAAGAAAAAGTGCTGATGTTAGACTGATTATCTTTTGAAATTCTAGGTGGCAGTGAGCATTTGTAAATCTCCGTTTTGTATTGATATATAAATATTTTAATACTGAGACAAATAGTAAACTAAACAATGGTTGGAGCATTTTATTTGAGGCAACTTAGATGAAAGTTTCTTTAAAAGTGAATCAATAAATTCAGTTTTGCTATCATCCCCAGGGAATAGCAATGATTAAAAAGAAAAAAGCTGGAGCTCCCGTTGTGGCTCAGTGGTTGGCGAATCTGACTAGGAACCATGAGGTTTCGCATTTGATTCCTGGGCTTGCTCAGTGGGTTAAAGATCCCGAGTTGCCTTGAGCTGTGGTGTGGGTTGCAGACGTGGTTGGATCCCGCGTTGCTGTGGCTCTAGCATAGGCTGGCCAATTGGAACCCTGGCCTGGGAACCTCCATGTGCTGAGGGTGCGGCCCTAGAGAAAGCCAAAAAAAAAAAAAAAGAAAAAAAAAACCAGCAAGAATCTTCATTTATGTTTTGCCTTGTGTAAGAAGGGGTGGTAAAGCTCCATTCTGAAAGTTCAGTAGATCATTAGGTGAGTAAAGAGAGATTTAGAGAAAAGGGGGAGGGGAGAAAGCACAATATCAACAAACACAAGGCTGATCCCTGCCTTACCCAATTTCATGCCTGAGGAGACTGGCAGGGCCCCTGATGTGATTTGAACCTTACTTAGAGTGAATTAATAAACTCTTTTGTCTTTTTCATTTCCTTCCCACACTCCATCAATCAGAGGCACAGAGGCAGTCTCCATCATTAGGAAACTGGGCTACTTCCTGATGCAAATCTGTATTTTAACAAAGAGAGAAAAGGGGTAGGAGACAGAGATGCCTGGGGCCGGGTCATTCTCTGACCCCAGGCAGTCGTTCTTCCCCACCAAGCAGTCCCAGGGCCCAGCCCACACTAAAACAAACCCATCTGCCCCATCAGCTGTTATCTTGCCTCCTGCCTTTTGAAGAAAAGGCTTTCTCCTGTGCCTGCTTAATGAGCATGGCCTGCCACTCTCAGGCTGGCTTCTACAGCGTGAAGAGCCCTCTGAACACCCATTGAGCTTTTCTCTCTGTTTTGCACTTCAAGAATTTAGGAAGCTTCAGGGGAAATAAGGATTCAGGAGTTTCTTTCTCTCCCCCCGCCCCATTGTGATGAGCATTTGCTTTCCTTACAGGATGTGTTGAAGCTACTTGAAAGCTCACTTCAAGGCTTTCAGAGCACAGGGCACTCAGAGGCACAGACATGTGGTCTGCTGATCTGGGCTGAAGCACAAAGAGATCCTTAGCATCACTGGCCATGAGCGCAGCCACTTGGCATCCTTCTCTTGGGTCACCCAGCCCAGCCAGGTAAATGGGAGTGGGTGAAGATAGAGAGGGAGAGAATAAGAAGAACCCCAAATGGTTGTGCAATCCTCAGCCTTAGTTGCCATACCCTCCCCTCTAGTATTCTCAGCTCCTCTCATCAGGCCTGCCAAGGCCCTCTACTAGCAGATTCCATCCCCCCAAAGTCTGAGATGTTCTGCACAGGATAGGAAAAACCTACAGTGTTCCAGCCCTTAGCCTTGACTCTCTCACTCCTCTTCATCCCCACAGCTATCCAAAACACACATACCTTCTCCAGTCCAGTGAGGAGGCTGATCTAGAAGTGCAGCTTCTTGCATTACTGCCTCAGTGTACAGTTGGGCCAAATTTGAATATTAGAATCTAGTTGGAGAGGAGAGTAGTGGATGGGAGCTCAGGTCCTCAATAAATAAGAGCAGAAGCCTGGCCCTTAGATGGACAAGTAGGGGAGTAGAGGTGATAGACCCTCAGGGCAGGAACTTGGAAAGAGCTAGGGGTTTATAGCAGGGCCACATTCTTTTCTTTTCTTTTCTTTTTTTTCTTTTCTTTTCTTTTTTCTTTTGGGCTGCACCTGTGACATAAGGAATGTCCCAGGCTAGGGGCTGAATTGAACCAGAGCTGCAGCTGCTGGCCTACACCATAGCCACAGCAATGCCAGATCTGAGTCATGTCTACAACCTACACCACAGTTCATGGCAATGGCAGATCCTTAACCCTCTGAGCGAGGTCAGGGATTGAACTCGTATCCTCTTGGATACTAATCTGGTTTGTTACCACTCAGCCACAATGGGAACTCCCCCACTTTATTTTTGGCTTCACTTGTGCACTGTGGAAATTCCTGGGCCTGAGATGGAAACTTAGCCTTAGTGACAATGCCAAATCCTTATCCCTCAAGCTACCAGGGAACTCCATCATATTATTTTCTTTCCTAGGCTGTAGAGATATTAGCCTCTTTCTTCATTAAAAAAATACCAAAACATACATTTTAACTACTGTGTTAATGAGATGTATATAATTCAGGTGATGTATTTATTTTTTCTTCTTATTTTAAAAGAAATCAAAATATTTGCCTAGTTCTCTAGAAGCAAAACTGTGATTGCTGTTCCCAATAGATAAATCCATCTGTGTTTAAAGAGGAAAGAAGGAGAAATGTTTGGAGGCAGAGTGAGGATCAAGAGCATATCTGATCCACCTCCTGGCCCTGAAATATGTGGTGTATAAGAGGCAAAAAGAAACAACAGCTTCTGTTTGAAAGGAATCATGTTATCCTCAAGGACAAATAACTTACGCATAGGTACAGAGGCAAAAGAATTTTCAGAAATGAGGCTGCGACCATCTGATCACAGAAGACTGTTCCAGAAGACCCAGGGAAATGATTCAGAGAGGAGAAGGGATGGAATTGAGTCAGATTAGAGGTAGTGTGGCTGAATGGGAATAATGAATAAAGTGTATTTTTGATGGGAGTGCAATCTGTATGGGAGGCAAGATATGCCTGGTGTGGTCCTTAGTTGTTCAGAAGCAGGTGGGTGGTCCTTGATAATTCACTCTGGGAGTTCAGCTCACCTGATTACTAACTTTAAACTCAGAGGGATTGTCTCCTCCTGCTGTGATGATCTGTAAAATGACGTAGAGGGTACAGACTATATTCAAAGCACTTTCTATGTTCATTTCATTCAATTCTTACAACAACCCATTTTACAGAGGAGAGATCAGAGAAATAGGGGCCATACCTCAACAATGACTCTGTGTCATGTGTATGTATAAGTATATGTACAGGTATCCCTTGCTTTTCTTAAATTGGCTCTAGGCCACTTTGCTTTCACAAAAGACCTACATTAGTATTTGTTTTCAATAACCAAAAGAAATCCAAAGAGGATTTTTACTTTTATGAAAAAAAGGGGAAAAAATTCAAATAGCTAGTGTTCAGTGTTTGTTTTGCGGCACTTATTATAGAGGCAGCTCCCACCTAGAGCATTAAGAGGGGTACCGCCAAGCTCCTTCTCTAGGTACCATACCCAGCATCTCAGCATCTAGCTGCCGTAGCTTTGAGCTGTGTCTATCAGCATCTGTGCCTTATCTCAATTTATTTGGCACATCTGTTAGCAAGATGTGCCCTAAGGTAATTGCTTCTTTGCTTTATGTCATTTAGGTTTACAAAAGCTTTCAGGGAAACATTCTGTTTTTGGAGAGCAGGGAAAGCCTGTATATGATGCATATAAACAGAAGTGTATATAACTACAGAAGTATACATATACAGAAATATTTCATACTGAGATATATACATACACACAAACATATATATATACACACACACATATATGCACACACACACGTGTATAAATATATATATGTCCCTGGTGTGGTTTTAAGTGTAATTTGAAAAGTGAGATCCCCTGATTAGTATCTTATGGTTCATTGATGTATAGGAGAATGCTTTTATTCTCAGGCTGTATGTCCTTTATGTGTCTGTGCTTCCCATAATGTAATTGTCCTGGATTCCAGCTTCCTAGAAGGCAGGAAACATCTAAGGCAATCTCAATATATATAAATGCTAAATAGTGTTTTGATGACAGTGAAAAGATAGATTTTTCAGTTTCCTATATTGAAAATAGCTGTAGTCACAGCTAGTTATCACAATGGGGAGAGAGTCAGAGAACTTCCTATGTTCATTCAACAAATGTGTGAGGAGCTTGTTAGGAGTCTAGCTCCTGGGGCTAGACTTGCCCTCCTAGTTGCTGACCCTGGATAAGTTATTTAATTCCTTTAAGCCTCTGTTTATCTATGTAAAATTACTTAGCATAATTTCTGGGAGGCCATAGTTGCTCAATAGATAATAATTATTATTACTGTTGAATGCTTACTCTGTGCCAAATACTTCGCAAGATCTTAGAGATTCAAGGATACTCTTAAGGAGTTCATAATCAAGCAGGAGGCAGTGAAACAAAGAATTATCCCTCTTCCCAACACACAAACAAATACACAAAGTTGAACATGCTATGATAGGGGTATGCCCAGTGGACTTTGAAAATATAGTGACAGTAACTAAATACCAAAAGGAACCAGAGAACTTGGTTGTGTGTGTGTTTGGTGGGGGGGGGGGGTTGTAATTCTGAGAATATCTTTTATAACCTGAGCTGCTTAAGATTCCCTGTTCAGTCTCACACCAACTGGGAAGGCAGAGTGGAGTAAAACTGGTGTCTGCCATCTATATTCTTTTCTGGATGAGCAAAGCAGCATAGAGGAGAAAGTAACACCCCAGAAACTTGATGCTTCTACCCTGTTCCCCCTCTGTTTGTGCTCCTCCCCTCCCTCCTTTCTATCATCTTCATCCTGTGAGAGTTTGGTCAGGAGGTCTAAGGTGGAGGGCAACACAAGGAAATATTTTCTATGTGGTCCTTTTTTCTTTTGTTTTTTTCTTCCCTCCTGCTGCTGCTGCTTCTTTTTAAAGTTTATTTTTGCTAAATGAGCAGGAAGAACCCCAAACTTACTGTTTCTCAGAATCAACAGTAAAGAACCCAGCACTGCTGATAATGTTTGGAGTTTTTCTCTCTCTGGGATTATAGGCCTTTTCATAATGCTGATACATGGTTTTTAGCTATGTTAGTTCTGTAATGTTAGTTCTGAATGTTTTCACAATATTCCCCTGGTAGTTAGTAGCAGGGAAAGATTTATTTTAACGGGGGAAAAAAAGAGATCATTATTTCAGCCCCAGAGTCACAAGTTAAGAAAGGAAACTTGGAAAGTGTAATTGTGATACTCTCAGCTCAAACTTCTAACCACCTCGGGTTTTGCCCAAGCTCCATTTATTTATCATTTCAATTGCAGAAAAGATCTGTTGCTCAAAGAGCCATATTGTGTCTATTTTCTAAAGGAAGAAAAGGCAATTTAAGGCAATTTAATCTTTAAACTCTTTTATGTGAATATTTTTTCTACCATTGAGCATTTTAGGAAATGAAGAACTCTATAACTGGTTTGTTTTCATCCTCAAAACATCTGAACTCAGGGAATTTGTTTTTCATCTTTTGTGATATTCCTTATACTCCTTTCTATTGAAGCTTAATTATTATGCTTTACATGATAAACAGATTCACTTCTTTTAAAAATCATGTGATTCTTGTAAGCCAAAGGTTTTTATAAATTCCACTAATTACCATGCTACCTATGGCTATTCTCAAACAAATTGTGTTCAACAATGTTTTTCCTACATGTCATTCAAGAAAAATTAGCATATTCTTCTCATGATACCATGAAGATCTAAAATGGAAAAAACTGTGTTTAAGTATATTTTAAAGTTGTTGTTTTCCATTTCAAATGTAATCTTCACACTGCATTAGGAAAATCAGGTATGTCAGGTAAGAGCACTCATCACTAATTCTACACAATTACAGAGACTACTGAAAATATCATGCGCTCTATTAAAGCATTTAATCACAAAGATGTAAATATGTACTAGAAACATTGCTCTCACTTTCCATATAACTGTGTACATTTTATATGCTTTTATAGCATAGTGCAAAGTTCAAAACTAGAATCTTGACTGTTTATTTCTCTCCCTTTACTGAGCAGACCAAAATATTGGCATTAAACTTATGAGAAGAAATTCCCCTTCAAAATAAAGATTGAAGGAAAGAAAAACTATCCTAAAGAAACAGTCAAAATTATATAAACATTTGTTTAAAAATTATACTTTGCAACACACTTTGAATTATCAAAAAATAAAAACGATCTAAAGGTTGGACAAAACAGGATTATTCAAATAAGTTCAGAATTACCCCTGAGTTGGAAAACTCTGTTGCCATTAAAATAAATTTACCCAGTAGTTTTAGTATTATAAGAAAATTGTCGATGGAGTTCCTGTCTTGGCTCAGTGGTTAATGAACCCGGCTAGGAGCCATGAGGTTGCAGGTTCGATCCCTAGCCTTGCTCAGTGGGTTAAGGATCCAGAGTTGCTGTGGCTGTGGTGTAGGCCATCGGCTACAGCTCTGATTAGACCCCTAGCCTGGGAACCTCCATATGCCACGGGTGTGGCCCTAGAAATGACAAAAAGACAAACACAAAAACAAAAAACAAAACAAAAATGGTTGAGATACAGTGTTAGATGGAAAAAAAGAGAATTTAATGTGTACTATGATAAATCTAATTAATGCATTTAAGCAAACACACACATAAAAGGACTGGAAAAGAATATTCCAAAATTTTTAAAGAATTAAGATTAAAGTATCTTTAGTTTCTTCTTTAAACTTTTCTATATCTCATGATTTTCATATTAAACATGTACTATTTTCTAAAAAAATTAAAAATCAGCTTTTTAAAAATTAAAAAAAGATTTTAATATCAGATTTGGAGATAAGCTCAGAAATTTGATCAGTGACTATTTTTTAAAATATTATAATATACACTTCACAATTCATCAGAGAGTGTTTTTATGTTAACCTGCCTGGTTGTCTTAGTAAAATGTCTCTTTTTTAGTTAGCATGAAAATAAAGAATGGTTGTATTAAAATACATTGAAAATAGATGGTAGTGGGATGAAGCTTCTGATTCATTATGTGGTAATGACTAAGGACTATGACTATATGTGATAGTCATGTATACATATGTATGTATGTGTGTATGCATATCTATATACATATATATGTATGTATGTATGTATTAATACACACACACACACACACACACACACACACACACACACACACACATACACACACACACACACACATATATAGGCCATGACATGCAATAGCTTGATGTGGGATCTCAGTTGCCACATCAGGGACTGAAACCAGGATGCAGTGATGAACACACTGAATCCTAACCACTAGACCACAAGGCAGCTCCTCTAAAATTTCAGATCATATGATATTCATTCATTCATTCATTTAAAGTGTTTTTGCTTAGGAAGCTTGCTGGTTGGACTAGCCCCCACCTGTGAATCTGGGTAGTGTCTTAGTTGCATGAATTAAAGTAACCCCAAACTTTGGGTTCTAATCAAAATAGAGGTCAACTAAAAAATATTGGACATAACAGAACGAGTGAACATAAGGAGAGTCTGAAGGGTAGAAAGAAGTAAATGGACTGCCTAGGGACTTCAGCAACACAGGACAGTTATTTCCCTGGGTTTCCTTATTGCTTCCCATATATCCTTGGATTGGATCCATATCTCCTCTTTTATAAGGAGAAAACTCAACTAAAAAATTAATCAAAGAAATAGTAACTGAAATTTTTCCAAATATGGTGAAAGACTTAAATACCTGAGTGAAATATCAAATACAATAAATCCAAAGAATCACACTCCCTTTTCTTTCTTTTGGATGCTTGTTTTATAAGAAAATCTTTTGTGTTTTCTTAGTCTAATAAATATTTATTGAACATTTACTATATTCGGTTTTATATACTGTAAAAATTTAGGTAACACAAAGGGGAAAAAGGCAAATTATCTTCACTAGGGTTTCAGAGGTAAGTGGGGGACACAAACATTGATATGACTATGTGATAAAAGATGTCAGTAGAATTTGTGACAGAAGGAGTGATGGCTTACATTACTGTAGGTTTGGGAGAATATATGTTTATTTGAAAACATAAGTGCTAAATAGCAGAAAAGACTACTTAAATCAGTTTGCTGATATTTAGTGACAGATATTATCCTGGAATAGGAAAATTATTCACATCAGTAAATAATTAAGTCTTGGCTTTATGAAAAGATCAGCTTCCTATAGGTAACTTTGTGTAAGGCTGCTAGCATTCAGCAACCCCTGAACAGTTGTACCCAGGTTCAGAATCTGGTGTCTTCCCTTATAATATATACCCATCCACAGAAAAGGAATACAGCTGCAGAGGGCAAGATCCTTCTCTTGGAGTCCAGCCTTAAGGTGGGACCAGTGCTCTTCAGCCAATTACATTGCTTCACAGGATGTCATGGGAAATGGGGAGACCACACATGTGCAAACCCTCTGCCTTTGGTGTTCAGCCTGAGCTAAATGATGATTTCTAGTGTTCCTCAAAATCCTGCCTGTTAAAATTTTTTTTTTTTTTTTTTGGCTGTGTCTGTGACATGTGGAAGTTCCCAGGCCTGAGACTGAACCTGAACCACAGTAGTGGCAACACCAAATCCTTAACTGCTAGGCCACTAGGAAACTCCCTATTAAATATTTTTTAAAGAAATCAAAATCTTATGAAGAAACAATTTCAGACTGCCTAATTCCTTTGCTCAAGGATTCCATACCGAATCTGAAAAAAAGGACAGACTGAACTTCTTTGCAGAACAGATGCTCACTCACAGACATTGAAAAACTTATGGTCTCCAGAGGAGACAGTTTGGGGGGTGGGGGGGATGTGCTTGGGTTGTGGGATGGAAATCCTGTGAAATTGGATTGTGATGATCATTATACAACTACAGATGTGATAAATTCATTGAATTAAAAAAAAAAGAAGAAAGAAAAAAAAGATTCCACATCAAGAGTGGCAGAATTATGATTTCAAAGCAGATCTTAAACTATTAGGCTAGGACCCTCTCCGCCTTGTCAAACTATCATTTCTTGCAGGATTGAATCAAAAAAGGATATAAATTCCAAATGGGAAAAAAATGAGAAAATGTATTATTCATAGCTTGAGAAGTTAAACATAAAACTCTTTTGACCTAAATGTTTAAGGATAGGGGAAATTCTCATTATTGACCAAGTAGAAAGCATTAATGTTTCATTTACTGATGTTATGACACCTGTGTATATTTATCTTTATTTATTTATTTTTTTTGTCTTTTTGCCTTTTCTAGGGACACTACTGCAGCATATGGAGGTTCCCAGGCTAGGGGTCTAATCGGAGCTGTAGCTGCTGGCCTGTGCCACAGCCACAGCAATGTGGGATCCAAGCCACATCTGCAACCTACACCACAGCTCACGGCAACACCGGATCCTTAACCCACTGAGCAAGGCCAGAGATAGAACCCGCAACCTCATGGATCCTAGTTGGATTCGTTAACCACTGAGCCACAACAGGAACTCCTATCTTTAAATTTTGAGGACTGACTTGATGGCCTCCATTTAAAAAAATACATTTAACTGAGTAAGAAATGTAGTGTCCATTCAGTGTTCAAATCCTAGAATATCCAACAAGAAATAATCACTACTGCTGATATCACTTAACTGAATTGTCCTTCAAATTTACTTTTGTTTGAAATCAACAATTAATTTTACTAGAATACATGCTCATCTGTATGTTTCTTGATCTCCTCTGTATCTGATCTATGTTTATTTTGATCTAGTCTGCTCATTAAAGCTAAGTAATTTTCCCAAAATAGCTTTTATCATATTATTTACCTTTTCATTGTTGTATAAGCTATCATGTGTTAATTTTTCTACTTTTTGTAGTGAGAAACTTCTGGGTGCCAGTCCAGCTCACAAGGCCATGTCCCTTGTGGAAAACCCTTGATTCCCAAGGTGAGTTCCCAGCATCCTTCTAAATGTAATGTGATCCTCCCTTTTGGTCTATAGCTGATTAGGTCAGTGTGGGATCTGACTTTAGCAGCACCCAAAGGTCACTTCTTCTGGGATGTGATATTGGAATCTAGAAATTACCTGTTTTGGAGTTCCTTTTGTGGCTCAGCAGAAATGATCTGACTAGTATTCATGAGGATGTGGGCTTGATCCCTGGCCTTGCTCAGTGGGTTAAGGATCTAGCATTGCCATGAGTGGTGGTGTAGGTCACAGATGTTTCTTGGATCTGGTATGCTGTGGCTGTGGTGTAGGCCAGCGGCTATAGCTCTGATTTAGCCCCTAGCTGGGGAACCTCCATATGCTGTGGGTGTGGCCCTAAAAAGACAAAAAAAAAAAAAAATTACCAGTCTGTATCTGTAACTTGTAAATAGAAGCTGAGAAAGCTTGTCTGAAGAAGAGAGAAGAATGAAAAACATAAAACAAAACAAAAAAAAAAAGTAGAGATGAGATGTTCAGAGAAAGTACTTCTACCAGCTTTCCCAGATTTGGTTCTCAATTTTTTCTGAGCATTGGAAGCGTTCTTGAATTTGGGTTCCTTTGAACTCCTCCATATCATTTAAATAATTTCCCTATTTGGATTAAGCTAGCTCAAATCAGTGGGCTACTTGCAGTTCAAGTGTCTTATCAGGTAATGCGTTGGGTTTCAAAGGCTTTGTTAAATCTGGCCCTTCTCTATAGGGCCAGTTTTATTCCCCAATATTTTCTTTACATTTGTCATTCTCCTCTTTTATTCATGTGGACCTTAATATCTCTCCATTTGCTCAAGTTGCATATCCTCACCTCAAATGCTTTCTTTCTTTCCAGATAACAATCCATCTTGACAAAACTGAAGGTGAATGCCCAGTTCATACAGATTTGCTCCATCTTTGGGTTTCTGGCTTACATTAGCCAAGATTGGTAGGTTATGTTATAGCAACAAATTACCTCAAAATTATAATCATTTAACAAATCTTCATTGCTTGTTCATGCTGCATTTCTAATAAAGGTCATCCGGTATTTCTCTTCCATGCAATCAGGGACAAATATCTGACAAAAAAATACCTGCACCAATTGAAACACATAGTAACCTTAATTACAGAAATTAAATTTGTTCCTTCCAAGTAATTTTTGGGATATAATATCCCATTTATTTAGAAATAAAACTTTATAATTAGCCCTATAGCATATCTGTAGACCAAGAAAAAAAAGCAAACATGAATACTGAGGTTCAAATACCTTTTATAATACTCCAGCACTTAATCTTATTTTCCAGCCATGATGAGGCAAAGCTATTAAAGTTTTATTTTTAATTATCTAATACTGTAATGTTGGGAAGACAAAAAGAAGAAAATAGGTAGTTGGTGGCCAGTTTGGGAGAAAATTTTCTCTGCAGATAATTTTTTTTCTTTTTGTAAAATTAGAAGCCAGGATCCCTTCAAAGATGAAAAATAGTACATGAATAAAAAATAGTCCTGTTTGGTCAACATGACGCAGCCAGAGGAATTTATTTAATTAACTACTTAAGTTGTATCTTTAAGTATTAAGAAGCTAATACTATGATAATTAATCCCTGTTCTTCTGCTCATGTCTCAGAAGGAACTAAGTCAACATAAGAACCTTTTGCCTCCTTTGTGCCCCCTCATTCTCTAAACCTCTCCCCTTACCATCTTTAGGGAGATTTTATCATCATTAGTGAGAAGAGGAAGGAGCTGGGAAAAGAGGTCTTGGTCATAGAATGGAGCTTCTGGGAGTAGCATTATATCTACATTATGAGGATAAAGTTCTGGTATCTAGCTCAATTCCCCATGCTCTCCCTGGGACTGAAAAATGGGAATTCATCCATTCTTTAACACTGAGTTTACCATAAGCAATCCATCCCATAGGAAAGAATAGCTATGAACTCAAGAAGTTTCCACCTATCAGTTAAGCAGGGATGAATTTGACTTATGGGAGTGCAGAGCAATTGTCTATCTCTCTCTCTCTTTTTTTTTTTTTTTTGGTCTTTTTAGGTCTGCCAGATCCTAACCCACTGTGCAAGGCCAGGGAGCAAACCTGCATCCTCATGGATGCTAGTCAGATTCCTTTTCACTGAGCCACGATGGGAACTCCTTTTTTTTTTTTTTTTAATTGTCTTTTATTTTCATTTTGTCTCTATAAAAAAGCCCTCCCATGGAATTCCAGTTGTGGCTTGGTGGGTTAAGAACCCAACCCAGTGTTTATGAGAATGCAGGTTCAGATCCCCAGCCTTGTTCAGTGGGTTAAAGATCCAGCATTGCCACGAGCTGTGGTGTAGGTTGCAGATGCGGCTCAGATCCAGTGTTGCTGTGCTGTGGCATAGGCCTCAACTACAGCTCCAATTCGACCTCTAGCCTGGGAACTTCTCTATGGTGCAGGTGCAGCCATAAAAAGGAAAAAATAAAAGAGCCCTCCTCCATCACCCCCCGCAAAAAAGACTGATATGAAAAAATTTATTGAGTTGAAACATGGGAGAAGGCTAGGGAGAAGTGAAATAACCCCTCTGTTAGTCTACGAAAAGCCTTCACAGAAGGGCATTCTACAATGATAGAAGTGACTATTGACAGCCTGGGAGGATAGGACACACAAAACCAGTGCAGAAACAGACAGTGTATATTATAGGGAAAACACAGTCATAACACTGTTCCCATTTCATGAAAGAAAGGGGATATGCTCACTATTCTCTGCTTCAGAAGTCAGGGAAATAAAACATTTTTGAGATATTTCTGTTCAATGTGATTAAGGGAAACACGTAATGGAGCTAGGCTGCAGATAAATTTTAGCTATTTTGTAACATTTATCTATATGGAATTATTCCTTCCTTAATGATGACAGGTGAATACAGTATCACTGAATTTTGATTTCCACAAAGAATTTCCCTCAAATCTGATGAGAAAGAGAATATACTTTGTATTTAGAACTAAAACCCGAGGCAAACAAACAAACAAAAAATCAGTATTTGGTAACAGAAGTCTTATGTTAATTATTGAATAAAACTGGAAGAAATCTCATAAAATTCTATGAACAACCTCATGCCTCCAGATTAAAAAAAAAATCTAAAGGCATTAAGTTAGTAATACATTCTCTTCTGAAACCTCGCTGCAAACCTCCTGCATATTTTCTCAGAGCTTTCTGAGGAAATTCTAAAAATTGTAATAATTTTGATAATCAAGATTTTTTTTTTTGTCTTTGTGTTTTTAGGCCCGCATCCACAGCATAAGGAGGTTCCCAGGCTAGGGGTCAAATTGGAGCTGTAGCTGCCAGTCTACACATGGAATCTGAGCTGGGTCTGTGAACTACACCACAGCTTGTGGCAACACCAGATCCTTAACCCCCTGAGCGAGGCCAGGGATCAAACCTGTGTCCTCATGGATGCTAGTCAGATCCATTTCCACTGAGCCATGACAGCAACTCCAAGATATTCTTTAAAACACAATTCTTCCTCTTAAATGTTTAAATAACAGCTTTATTTATATATAAATCACATACCACAACATTTATCCTTTAAGGAATACACTTCAGTGGTTTTCAGTATATTCAAAGTTGTGCATTCCTTACCACTCTCTAGTTTTAATATGTTTTAATCACTTTGTAGAGAAATCCGGTACCCAACAGAAGTCACTACTCATTTCCCCCTCCCTTATCCCATTGATATCACTAATCCACTTACTGGATCTATGGATTTGCCTATCCTGGACATTTCATGTAAATCGAATCATATAACAATATTATAATCATATTAATATCATATGTCTGTATATATGTGTCTGTCTTCTTTCACCCAACGTAATGTTTCCAAGGTTTATCCATGTTGTAGCATGACTTTTTTAAGGCCAAATAACATTTCATTGTGAGGCTATACCAAATTTATTTATTGACTCATCAATTCATAGACATTTGAATTGTTTCCTCTCTTTGACTATTATGAATAGTGCTATGAATATTTGTGTGCAAGTTTTCTGTGGACATATGTTTTCAATTCTTTTTTGTATATCAAAGTACATAATTGCTGAGTAATATAACTTACATTTAACTTTTTGAGGACCTACTGAACTGTTTTACAAAGTGGCTGCACCAATTTACATTCCCACCAGTAATGCATGAGAGTTCCCACTTTTCCATATCCTTGCTACATGATATTGCCCATCATTTTGATTATAGAGATCCTGGTGGGCACAGAGTGGTATCTCTGCAGTTTTAATTTTCATTAATCTAGTGACTAATAATATTGAACATTTTTTGTGTGTTTATTTTTCCTTTGTATATCATTTGTATGTTTGTATATGGAGAAACATCTATTCAAGTCCTGTGCCCATTTTAAAATTTGGGTTATTGTCTTTTTATTGTTGAGTTATAAGAATTCTTTCTATAGGGATTGTATTGAATTTATTGATTGCTTTGGGTAGTGTGGCCATTTTTACAATATTAATTTTTCCAACCCAGGAGCATGGAACATCTTTCCATTTCTTTACATTTTCTTTACATTTTCTTTAATTCCATTGATTAATGTTTTATTGTTCTCAGCGTATAAGTCCTTTACCTCCTTGGTCAGGTGTATTCCCAGGTATTTGATTTTTGGGGGTGCAATTTTAAAAGGTATTGTGTTTTCGTATTCCTTTTCTAATATTTCATTGTTAGTATACAGAAATGCAACTGATTTCTGAATGTTAATCTTATGTCCTGCTATTTTGATGAATTCATTGATCAGTTCAAGTAGTTTTGGGATTGAGTCCTTAGGGTTTTCTATATATAGTATCATGTTATCTGCATATAGTGACACTTTTACCTCTTCTCTTCCTATTTGGATACCTTTTATTTCTTTTGTTTGTCTCATTGCTGTGGCTAGGACTTTCAGTACTATGTCGAATAACAGTGGTGAGAGAAGACATACTTGTCTTGTTCCAAATTATACTGGGAAGCCTTTAAGCTTTTCTCCATTGAGTATTATATTTGCTGTGGATTTGTCATAAATGGCTTAGATTATGTTAAGGTATATTCCCTCTATACCCACTTTGGTAAGAGTTTTTATCATGAATGGATGTTGGCCTTCATCAAGTGCTTTTTCTGCATCTATTGAGATAATCATGTGGTTTTTGACTTTTTTTTGTTAATGTGGTGTATGATGTTGATTGATTTGCATATGTTGAACCGTCTTTGTGCACCTGGGATGAGTCCCACCTGGTTGTGGAGTATGATCTTTTTTATATGTTGTTGGATTTGAATGGCTAAAATTTTGTTGAGAATTTTTGCGTCTATATTCATCAAAGACGTTGGCCTATAGTTTTCTTTTTTGGTGGTATCTTTGTCTGGTTTTGGAATTAAGGTGATGATAGTGTTCACAGAACTAGAACAAACAATCCGAAAATTCATATGGGACCACAAAAGACCCAGAATTGCCAAAGAAATTCTGAAGAACAAAAACCAAGTAGGAGGCATAACTCTCCCAGACTTCAGGCAGTATTACAAAGCCACAGTCATCAAGACAGTGTGCTACTGGTACCAAAACAGACATATAAACCAATGGAACAGAATAGAGAACCCAGAAATAAACCCAAACATGTATGGTCAATAAATCTTTGACAAAGGAGGCAAGAATATAAAATGGTAAAAAGACAGTCTTTTCAGCAAGCACTACTGGGAAATCTGGACAGCTGCATGTTAATCAATGAAACTATAACACACCCTCACACCATGCATGAAAATAAACTCAAAAAGGCTTAAAAACTTAAATATAAGATAAGACGCCATCAAACTCCTGGAAGAGAACATAGGCAAAACATTCTCTGACCTCAACCTTATGAATATTTTCTCAGGTCAGTCTCCCAAAGCAACAGAAATAAGAGCAAAAATAAACCAAGGGGACCTAATCAAACTGACAATCTTTTGCACAGCAAAGGAAACCAAAAAAAAAAAAAAAACCCAAAAAAACACAACTTACAGAATTGGAGAAAATAGTCTCAAATGGCTTAATCTCTAGAATATACAAGCAACTTATACAACTCAACAGCAAAAAAGCCAACAACCCAATGGAAAAATGGGCAAAAGACCTGAATAGATGTTTTTCCAAGGAAGATGTACAGATGGCCAACAAGCACATGAAACAATGCTCAGCATCCCTGATTATTAGAGAAATACAAATCAAAACTACCATGAGATACCACCTCACACCAGTCAGAATGGCCATCGTTAATAAGTCTACAAATAACAAGTGCTGTAGGGGGTGTGGAGAAAAGGGAACCCTCCTGCACTGTTGGTGGGAATGTAAGCTGGTACAGCCACTATGGAGAACAGTGTGGCGGTACCTTAGAAATCTATACATAGAACTACCATATGACCCAGCAATCCCACTCTTAAGCATATATCCAGACAAAACTTTCCTTAAGAAAGACACATGCACCTGCATGTTTATTGCAGCATTATTCACAATAACCAAGACATGGAAACAATCCAAATGTCCATCAACAGATGATTGGATTAGGAAGATGCTGTATATATACACAATGGAATACTACTCAGCCATAAAAAGAATGAAATAATGCCATTTGCAGCAACATGGATGGCGCTAGAGACCCTTGCACTGAGTGAAGTAAGTCAGAAAGAGAAAGACAAATACCATATGATATCACTTATATCTGGAATCTGATATACAGCACAAACGAACCTTTCCACAGAAAAGAAAATCATGGACTTGGAGAGTAGACTTGTGGTTGCCAAGGGGGAGGGCAAGGAGTGGGATGGTTGGAGAGCTTGGGGTTAATAGATACAAACTATTGCCTATGGAATGGATTAGCAATGAGATCCTGCTGTGTAGCACTGGGAACTATGTCTAGTCACTTGTGATGGAGCATGATAATGTGTGAAAATAGAATATGTACATATATGTGTAACCGGGTCACCATGCTGTACAGTAGAAAAAAGTTGTATTGGGGTAATAACTATTAAAAATAATAAAAAATATATAAAAAGCCTTCTTTCTTTCTTTCTTTCTTTGGCCATGCCCACGGGATGCTGAACTTCTGGGGCCAGGGATTGAACGTGAGACTCAGCTGTGACCTGAGCCACAGCAGTGACAACACTGGATCCTTAACCCAGGGATCTCCTATTTAACCAGGGAACTCCTATTTGTTATTGATACAAGTCTTTTGTTAGACCTATGATTTGAAAACATTTTCTCCCATTCCATAGGTTGTCTTTTCATCTTCTTGATGGAATTCTTTGAAAAGTAAAAGTTTTTCATTTGATGAAATACAGTTTATCTATTTTTCTTTTGTCTTTTGTGCTTTTGGTATAATATCTCAGAAAATACTGCCTAATCCAAGGTGACAAAGAATTGTATTTTTTTTCCCTTAGAGTTTTAGCTCTGATATCTAGGTCTATTTTATTTTGAGTTAATTTAGGTGTACAGTGTGAAGTACTGGTCCAACTAAATCATTTGCCTGTGGATAGCCAATTGTCCTGGTACTATTTGTTGAAAATATTATTATTTCCCCATTGCATGGTCTAGTAATCAAAACAGTATGGTAATGGCATGAAAATAGAAATATAGATCAGCTGAACAGGATAGAAAGCCCAGAAATAAATTCAAGCGCCTATGTTCAGGAGGCAAGAATATACAGTGGAGGAGAGACAGACTCTTCAATAAGTGGCACTAAGAAAACTGGGCAGCTACATGTAAAAGGATGAAATTAGACCATTCTTTAACACTATATACAAAAATAAATGGATTAAAGACTCAAACATAAAACTCCTAGAGGAAAACATAAGCAGAACACTCTTTGACATAAATAGCAGCAATATCTTTGATCCACCTCCCAAAATAATGACCACAAAGACAAAAATAAACCAATGGGACCTAATTAAACACAAAAGCTTTTGCACAGCAAAAGAAACCATAAACAAAACAAAAAGACAACCTACAGAATGGGAGAAAAATCTTTGCAGATGATGCAAACAACAAGGACTTAATCTCCAAAATATACAAACAACTCATACAACTAAACAACAAGAAAACAACTCAATTAAAAAATGGGCAGATGATCTAAACAGACATTTCTCCAAAGACATATGGATGGCCAGTAGGCATGTGGAAATATGCTCAACATCACTAATTATTTGAGAAATGCAAATCAAAACTACAACGAGGTACACTGGTCAGAATGGCCATCATTAACAAGTCAACAAATAACAAATGCTGGAGAGAATGTGGAGAAAATGGAACGCTCCTATACTCTTGGTAGGAATTAAATTGGTACAACCACTATGGAGAACAGTACAGAGGTTCCTCAGAAAATTAAATTTAGAACTGTCATAACTTCCAGCAATCCCACTCCTGGGCACATATATGGACAAAACTATCCTTCAAAAAGATTCATGCACCCCTATGTTCATTTCAGCACTAGTCACAACGGCCAAGACATGAAAACCACCTAAATGTCCATCAACAGATGAATGGACTAGGAAGATGTGGCACATATATACAATGGAAAATCACTAAGTCATTAAAAAAAACTCAAAACAATGCCATGTGCAACAATATGGATACAACTAGAGATTCTCATACTAAATGAAATAAGTGAGAACAAAAAAGGCAAATACCTTATGATATCACTTATATGTGGAATATAAAATATGTCACAAATGAACCTGTTTACAGAACAGAAACAGACTCACAGACATAGAGAACAGACTTGTGGTTGTCAGGGTGGAGGCAGGAGGGAGGGGGATGGACTAGGAGTTTGGGCTTAGTAGATGTGAACTATTACATTTAGAATGGATAAGCCATGAGATCCCACCATATCTATAGCACATGTGACTATCCCCTGTGTTCATCTTGGGATAGAACATGATGGAAGATAATACAAGAAATATAACATATAACTATATATGTATGACTGGGTCACTTTGCTGTGCACCAAAAATTGCACAACTTTATAAATCAACTACACTTTAATAAAAAAAATAAAATCAATCTACCATAACTGTAAGGGTTTATTTCTCAACTCATATATATTCTATCAATCCATATGTTTATCTTTATGACAGTACCACACACACTATCTTGGCTACTGTAGCTTTCTAGCATTTCTCCTTAAATTTAAACTGATTTGCCCTTTCTATGCCAGAAAGAAAAACTTGACTGGCCTGCCCTATCATTTTAAATCCTTCTTATCACATTTTGAATTATGGGATATCTTAGCTGGAAGAGAACTTGGTGATTAGCTGGTCCAGTTACTTCATTTTACAGATGGCAACTCTAAGCCCCTGAGATTTGTCTACATAATGTGATTATATGGGCCTTTCTGCATACATAGTACCAAGTTCAAGAAATCTTATCCATTTGTTATATTTGTTTCAGATTTTTTGAAAGAAATCAAATATGGCAGACTCTACTCCTAACCTTTTGAATCTAGTGTATACCATTTCATATTTTTGTATTTTTCCAGAAATAAGATAAAGTAATTTAATTTTTTTTATTCAGTAACATGCTTTTCTCGTTTTAGCATTATTTTTTAAAGTTTATTCATGTAGATATATGTAGCTTTGATTCATTCATTTTAAATGGTCTATTATATTTCATTTAATGAAAAGATCATTTTTATGTATCCCGTCTCCTATTGAGAGATATTTAGATTTTCTCCTTTTACTTTTCTATGACAAGTAATGTTTGTACATTTGTCCTCATGCTCAGATGTGAGCATGTCTCTAGCTGAGCAATGCCACTGGAGAACAGCATAGGACCTGCAACTTTTTAACTAGATGTTGCAAATGATTCTCCAGTGTTTCTCATAGCTGTTGTTTTCACATCCTCAATTGTATTTGATATTGTCACATTTTTAAATTTTTGTCAATCCAATGTGTGCATAACAGCATCTCTATTTAATTTGCATTTCCCTGATCACTAGTAAAATTGAACATTTTTTCATATGTTTATTAGCCATTTGTTTTCTCCTCTTCCATTACATGCCTAAAAGATATGTTTCAGAATACTGCTTTTTTTTTTTCCCTACAGCATGGAATTGCTGTTTTGTATTTAGCCTGGAGTGAAATATGACTCCCCAAAGATTTGTCTCTTCCTACTGCTGCTGCTATATGCTCCTGCCACTGCTGCCGCAACAAACACTTCTACTATTGCTATTTACTGAGTGGCTACTCTGTGCCTAGAATATTCGCTATTCTAATTCTCACTAGAAATTTGAGACATACTATAATTTCCATTTTAAAGATAAGAAAACTGAAGTTGAAAGAGTCTAATTGATGTAGGTAAAGCTATATATCTAAGAAGGGCAGGAGTTTTATTTAAATCCAAATTCATTTTCTTAGACCATACTTTTTCCCCCTAAGATTTTTCTTCTGTCTATTTCACTTTCTTCCTTTATTTTCTCTGAATGTATAATCTTGTCCCTATTGATTTTTGTAACTATTTTTGTTTTTTTTGCTTTTTAGGGCTGCAACCATGGCATATGGAAGTTCCCAGGCTGGGAGTTGAATTGGAGCTGCAGCTGCTGACCTACACCATAGCCACAGCAATGTGGGATCTGAGCCATGTCTGTGATCTACACCACAGCTCATGGCAACATTTGATCCTTAACCTACTGAGTGAGGCCAGGGATCAAACCCTCATCCTCATGGATACTAGTCAGATTCTTTTCCACTGAGCCACAATGGGAACTCCAGTGATTTTTGCACTATTTTAAAGACAATTTTCCTAATTTATCAGGGACGTTTTAAAGTTTCTGTCTTCTAATACTTACTTTGTGATACACTGAAGTTTCTTAATTACAGTTTTGATTTTTTTAAAGTTATTGTTTTCAAAAATAGATTGAGTAGAATGGATGCCAAAAAGATCCACTTGGACTACCATTTGAAATAGTTAATTGAAGAGTGAATCATTATTATCCAGCTCCATTTCAAATAATCCCAGGAAACAGTGATGGGGACCATTCCATGTTTTCTCAAGTGCTAATAATAATTGTATCAGCCTTGAATGCCTTACTGAAAGCATGTGACATTTATCCTTTGTCTATGTCATCTATGCTTTATTACAGAAGGAACCCAAACCAGTATAAACTAGGATGCTATTCTGGAAAACATGTTGATGCTTGACTATTTTACACATGAAATAATTGCTGCTTGATTGATGACATTTGATCATGGTGGTGAGATTGTTCTGATATTTCAGGTGCTGGTGACAATCTGGCATCATCTAGTAGAGATTATTCTGAGGGAAAAGCCATATTTAAAATTTATTGAGTATCTACTGTCTACTAGGCACTGAAATAGGTACTTTATATGCATCGTATCATTTAATACTCCCCAGACCCTTATTGGATTTTTGATGCAGTTTTACAAATGAGGAAATTGAAGCCTAAGAAATTAAGCAATATGCCCAATGCCACCAAATTTGTAACTGGTGGGCCTTTGGTCAATCACACATTTTACTTAGTTGATTTGTATGTTAAGCAATTGCCAATCAGGTCAAATTCTTATGCCTGATTACCTTCTTGCCTTTGACAGAAGAAATAGGAAAAGTAAGTACTGAAGGCAGGGAGAAGGGAAATGCTCAAGTCTTACATGAGGCATCTGAATGTGGGCTCCTGGGAAGGTACCAGACTTCAAGAGAAATGCTGGTACCTGGCAGTCAGGGAAGTGAAGAGTAGCCATCAGTAGCTTATTTAAAGTTTTGTGTGTGATCAGATTTGCTGTTACCTTTAGTTGTTGGAGGTGAGTAAAGTAGAGAATAAAGGCCTGTAATATGTGAAATGAAATGAAATGAAAATAAGTAGATATCTATCTATCTATCTATCTATCTATCTATCTATTCATTTACTATTAATTCACCAGAGACTTTATTTATAATAACTGGTCTTCACCAAGAGCAGCATAGTGGTCCATAAACAATTGTTTCCAGGCTCACTTATGGGAAGCCATCTTCTGACCCACATTGCTTTGCAATAGGTTATGATTGTGGTACAAATGTATTAAATCATTATTAGCATCACCATTTTTACTAAAGGTGAAATATGATAGAGAGGATTCATGCTTGTCAACAAGGCTACTTAGCACTTCATTGTTTTCCTTTTCCAATGTGCTTTTGCAAATATTAACCAGACAAATGATTCTACTGTGATGTGAATAGAAGTCACACAGCTGTAACTCCATGGACTGTGTGAATGTGTTCCCTGCAATGTCAATTAATTTTGCTTCCTGAAGCATATTCTTTCATGTATAGTTTCTTCCATGCTGTGTGTTCTGCCTGGAATGATTAGAGGCCTGCTAAAGTGGATAAAAATAACAAATTAAAAACAGAAAAAACAACAAAACATAATAGCTTTTCAGGAGTGAGGCCAGAACTTGGAGTCTGTTTTCTTTCCATTTTCTATGTTTTAATTTATAGTGTAAATTAATCGCATTTCTCCCACCCCTTGATAAGAATGGTCTTTTGCACTCTATTAACCCCAGGTTCTAGAGAGAGGCAATTTCCTAACAGGTGAATTAACACTAGATAACATTACCTCAAATGCCAAGTCATTTAATGTGTAATTGAAAAAAAAATTTAGGAGGGAGTAAGGTAGTGTCTTGACTTTTTTTTTTTTCTTTAACATTATAAAGAATCTTTACAAACTAACTATAGACTCCCTACCTCTGGAGAGTGATTTGCCTATTAACAAGCACAAGAACAACTCCTACTACCAGTACATGAAGAAATAGCCCCCAATTTCCAATTACTTTTGCTGCTGACAGTTCACTGGACTGTTAAGACGCATTCAGCACCATTGTGTGGATGTGGTGAAGCCAGGCAGCCGTGTGCGCCTCTCTTTTTGATTATACAGTAATTAGACTGTTCCACTAATGGAAGGAGGGAAAAAAGTTTCTAGAGAAAATGACATCCAGTGAAGCTCGCTTTGAAAAAAATCACTGGCACAAAAGAATAAAGAGTAACCTTTTTGTCATGAACCTTGTGAAAGACTTTATGCGTTAACTAAGCTGCATTAAAAATGAAAAGTTGGAATCTCAAATTAGCTCAGGCATAATTGTATGTTTGCTTGCAAATAATAAAGCAAATAGGTGATTCAGACAAGCTCATTAGTCAATAATAAGGCCTTTCAAAGATGTACACAAGAGACTTTCCGGATGCAGACAAGCATCACTAAGAATTCTGGATTCTGTGTTTCTGCTCCATGAATTCATTGAAGATCCCTTGACAGTACTGGAAGAGTGGGAGCTAGCCCTTTTGTCCTTGAACTGGCTTCACCTGAGAGCTCAGCTATTCCTGTAGGTTATTAATGTATTAGTCACCCTATAAAAGTTCCCTTGATTTATTTTTCCAGCAAAGAATTTAATTCCTTCTCCTCTTAAAATTAAAAACTCAATTTCGTCTCTCTGCTCTTTCAGTCTTGCCCCAACACCCATGGTCTTCTCTTTCCCTTTTCTCTTTTTCTTCCCGTGTTTTTTCTCATTCACCTTTGTATTTTTAGTATTTTGTGTGAATGTGACATTTTCCTCTTTACCTATAGAATTTTCCCATTCTATCTCCCCAGTGTGAATTGAAAATGGCAGTTCTTTATTCAGCACACTGCAAATGACTGGCACTCTATTGCAGGTACGAATATAACCAAATGTCTCCCTTTTTGGTCTTATAAATTCTTAGAAGCTTGGATGCCCTTTGTAGTTTCTCCTTTTTTTTTTTTTCTTCTGTTAACAGACATAATAAAAAGAGTTTGGAGATGGAAAATCTTGAAATTGTCAGTTAAATGCCTTGCTCTGATGGAAGATAATTTTTAAAAAAAATCTGGGTTTTCATTTATTACTGGCTTATGCCTGATTTATATCTGATTAAATATCTGCATAATGGTCCTCTGGTTCTGTTTCTCTTTCATTTGGCAATTAACAAACACTGTATTTTTAGCAGATTTCCATGGTGACCATATTTTTTTTTTTTTTTTTAAATCAGGGTCTAGAATTTGACAAAAGATTTTTGTGCCAATTCTGCCATTGGGAAGCACATTGTTACATTTAGATTGTGAGCTAGTGACAGATCTGAATGCTGGAATCTCTCTTTGTTTAGGGGATGACAGGACATTTAAAATGAGAATTCATGACGGTTTTCAGCGTGGGATTGTGGTATGCACAAAATTATGTACAATTTTTAACATGCTAGTTATATCTTCATTATGTCTCTCTCAAAAGAGTATATTTGAAAGAAAATGAATGAGAGTGACATTGTTCATGGTAGAGGCTTTTTTTTTTTTTTTTTTTTTTTTTTGGCCTTTTTGTCTTTTCTAGGGCCACACCCATGGCATATGGAGGTTCTCAGGCTAGGGGTCCAGTAGGAACTGTTTCCACCAGCCTACTCCAGAGCCACAGCAATGCCAGATCCGAGCCGTGTCTGCGACCTACACCACAGCTCGGGGCAACACCGGATCCTTAACCCACTGAGTGAGGCCAGGGATCGAACCCATAACCTCATAGTTCCTAGTCGGATTCGTTAACCACTGAGCCACGATGGGAACTCCATTCATGGTAGAGTTTTAAAGATACTGTTTTATTAGAAATTACATTTTAAAGTATTTCTCCTATTATATGTAATTATTTATATTGCATGCTAAACTTGATCTTAGAGTACTTCACAGCTGTTATGAACAAATGAATATGTCATGACACCTTGATTGAGAACTGGTGATTTAAGATATGGTCTCCTGTGTCAAGGAACATAATGTAGTTGGAAATAATTTGTGATTCTCTAGCTATTATTGCCAATGGAGAAAAAGACAAAAAAAGACAAAATGGCAATTTAAAAGGACCCATTTCAAATATAAGATTTTTCATTTTGCCAGTCTTGACTACTTCTGCCATCCATATTATTACTGTCATTGACATCATTAGTGTAATCACTGCCATCATCAGACCTCGTGACTCTATGAATCACGCACACACACAAAAGGAAAAGGACACCATGTGCCTTTGGTCTTGAAGGCCTTTGTTGTCCAGCATTTAAAAAAAACAACCCCCCCCCCGCCACAAAACCCCACACCAAAAAAAAAAAAAAAAAAAAAAAAGAAAGAAAAATATTTCAACAAGTACTTGGAAAAAATATATATTTCATTTCTGGCTTCCACCACAGCATATGGAGTTCCTGGGCCAGGTATCAGATCTGAGCCTCAGTCATGACCTAAGCTGCATGTGTGGCAAAGCCAGAGCCTTAACACACTGTGCTAGGCGGAGATTGAACTTGAATCCCAGTGTTCCCAAGATGCCACCAATCCTGTTGCACCACAGCAGGAACTCGGGAAAATGTATTTTTAAATTGGTTAAGTTACTCTTTAATGTTCCTGGACTTCTCTACCGTAGGTTTTCTATGGCATACTCCATCCACTATTAAGACATGAAACATATAAACTAACATTGGAAAAGCAGAGTTTCAACAACAAGTAAAATAGAACTGCGTCTTTTTATGAAATATTGGTATGACTTAGATTTTTTAAATAGAAGAATGATTTAATTGAAACATGCTTTTACATGAATTGGACCGCTCAATTTTAAATTAGTCTTGCAGCAAGTTGTCTATTAAATAGGGCACATTCTTTGGCAATAGAAATAATTGCTTCCTAACCTCTGTAATGTATTTTTCATAATTTTTTAATTTTTTTCTTATGTTGGATTTTCTTAAAATTTGACATCCATTCAATATGCAACTTTTCTTGCTTCATTATATATAGAGAGTATATGTAACAAAACACATATACTTCAGAAATGTTCTGATTTTAGTTCTCAGAATTGTTGAGGCATCTTACAATACTTGTAATCCAGAATAGAGGTGTACATATGTGAATTTATTTACGATCTCAGATATGGAAGGTTGATTTTTTTAAAAACCTTCTTCAGTTTATAGAACACCATAGTTCATGTAAGAAGACTTTCATCACTATACCCTTCTCCTATAATTATGCCCTTCTTTCATGCCCACTTTATTCTGTTTAATATACATGTTTATTTGTGTCTGTTTTTGTAAGATGCATGCTTTATTTATCTGTATTTTTAACATCTATAAACGGTTTTGAGGTAACACTCTGTTTTGCAGTTTCTTAAACTTTTTCACGAAGCCCTATGTGTTAAAGATATGCTCATTTTGCTGTGAATAAGGGTTGGATATTTAAAACTTAGGACACAGCAGGCAAGGAAGCAGCCTTGACTTCTATTACAGAGGAATAGAAATCTTAGGACTGGAATACAGAAGCAGGTGTGCATCAGAAACCCAGACTTATACATAAAGCATCCAAAATGTTATTCTAGCATATGTGTAAGTGCCCAAATATGAAGTGCACCATAATTACTGGTAAGATTTCAGAGGAGAAGGAAATCAGTAAGGAGTGGAGAAATAAAAGAAATCTAGAAATTAAAGGACCTAAGATTTGAAAATTCAACAGAAAAGAGTTTTATATGTTGGATGTGGGGTGGAGGTGGCGGGGGAACGGAGTGGCAATAGAACGATGAGAGAGAAGGAAGGCCTAAACTTGTAGGCTGCATGATACAGGGCAGTGGGAAACAATGTAAATGATTCCTTATAGCTCTGTAGTAAGATTGGGAAAGTTCTGGACTTGTTCTGTCTCCTTTGTTCACATCCACTTTTTACTACTTGCCCGCCCTCTTTCCTACTGTTATTGAGAGCCTCCCTTATGTGGCTGGGGAAATGGTGGCAAAAGCCCTAGTCTTCATTCTCTGTATAAATGGTGATACAATAAAAGGATGTGTTCCCACCAAGAGTCTGTTTATATCTAAATTCATGGATAGACTATTCTTGGTTCCCCTTGGATGTCTTATCCTTGGACCGATTGCTGAAGACATGGGAATGTAGTACCACAATTGATCAGGACTTTACCACATGCCCAGGTCAGAGAGGAGAGGCAAGCATTTCCCCAAGATGAACAGTCCCACAGGAAACATGAAGATGGAGAAAGGAAAGATGGAGCTAGACAGAGAAGAGTAACAAATATCCATTGAAGATTTCCATGTGATCCTCACAATAGTTCCATGAGGCAGGTAGGGCAAGGATTCCCATTCTCATCAATACATGAGGACACAGTAGCCAGCCCAAAGTCAAATAATTTTTCTCTTGGCCTTTTAGGACTGCACCCATGTCATATGGAGGTTCCCAGGCCAGGGGTCTGATTGGAACCACAGCTGCCAGCCTACACCACAGCCATAGCCACACCAGAACCGAGCTGCGTCTGCAACTTACACCACAGCTCATGGCAACACTGGATCCTTAACCCACTGAATGAGGCCAGGAATGGAACCTGAGTCTTAATGGATCCTGGTCAGATTCATTTCTGCTGAGCCACAATGGGACTCCCAAAGTCAAATAAATTATAAGTGGTCAAGCAAGATACCTGATCATGGTCTGCTAAAGATTATAGAGTAGGAAAATGAAATGATCAAAGTGATATTTTAAAAAGATTAACAACAAAGATAAGCTCTAATAGTTTGGCATTTTATTTTTGAACAAAATTTCTCTCCAATCTTTAAGTTTGCTCTGTATTTTTATAACCTGTGAATCATATGACAGTTCTTCAAGGGTAAAATTCAGAAAATCAATGCCAAAGCTTTTCATTATTCAGAAAAAAAGTATATATCTAGATCTTAAGCATTCTTTCTCTCTTATTCACACTCACAGACACAATCCTATTATGTTCATTGAAAGTTTATTGTGTCCCAGGCACCTCCTAAATACCTTATACATGTTAGCTCATTTAACCCTCATACAATGACCTTATGATGCAGGCTCCACTCTTATTGACATTTTATTAAGTCACAAAAAGGGTTAATACTTTGTCCAAATTCATGTAAATAGTAGGTGGTAGAGGCAAAATTCATATACAGCCTGATTGCCAAAATAGATATTCTTACCCACCAAACCCTACAGATAAATAACATATTCATATGCAGGAAAAATATGTGCATATATTTTACTATATATGTATATTTCACATAATTTATTCATAGTTGTTAATGCTAGACAATTTGTAATCAATTTAAAACACGTTTATTTCATTGGAATGCATAAAATTCCTTAATTTAGTATTCCACTGTTTATGAGAATAAATGGACACAGGTAAGTCTGGACCAACATAAATTTCTTCCTAAATATATAAAGACCAAATTAGTCATGCAGGAAAATTTCAGATGTCAAATAGTCTAATATTTACAAATGTGTTGCCCTACATACCGTTCTGTGACTTTGTTACCTAAGCACCTCTACCAGGACTGAAACCTCACTAAATGTATTTTTCATGTTTCATTCTGAATGTAATTGTTCTTGAGTTATAATATAAAAGACTAGCACTTAGCAGCTGGAAAAATAAGATTTTGATGGTAGCCAAGATTTGGGAAAGAAATTCTAAAACAAAACCTGTCAATATTCAGCTGACAAAGGCTACTCCTGCTTGTTTCAGGGGAAGATTTTCAATCTGTCTGCAACTAGCTGCCAAAACTTTTAGATGAATAGGGAGGAATACAGTCAATCACCCAGATGTTCCACCTGCAGGAGGCCATGCACCCAGCTATTTAGAAACAACCAGGTGCCCAGAGCATGAGGCAACACATCTGGAAGGTATGTGTGTGTTTGTGAGTGTGTGTGCGTGTGTGTGTGCATGTGTGTTTGTATGAAATTTTTGGGGAGACATATTGATGTTATGTTGAAACAATTACTAACCTCTCTTATACCCAACTCTGAGATAAAGTGTACATGATATAGTTTAGGCAAATGTTTATTACAGTTCATACTACATATTGGTCTTATTGACAAAATGTAGATAATTCTATCTTAGCATATGTACGAATGCTCAACTCTATTTGGATATCTCATATTGAATATTTCATCTCAGTTATGGTTAATTAAACAATATATCCATCTCTAGCTTTTCTTGGCTTTCCCCAGCTCAATCCTAACTTCTAACACTTTATCAAGTTCGTCTAGTCCTAAATGAATTTAAATGACTAATAAGTAAAGATAAGAAAACATGCCCCACCTCCCTAGTAACTCAAGATATGTGAATTAAAATAACAAGGTACACTGTAGGAATTTTAAAAAGTGGGAACGTACGGTCAGAATGCATTTTAAATTTAGCTCAAGGTGTGAATGATACAGATCTGAGATTTTTTTTTCTTTTTCTTTTTTCTTTTTTTTTTTTTAGGGCTGCACTCGCAGCATATGGAAGTTCCCAGACCAGGGGTCCAATTCGAGCTACAGTTGCCGGCCTACACTGCAGCCGCAGCAACATCAGATCTGAGCTGCATCTATGACCTATACCACAGCTCACAGCAACGCTGGATCCTTAACCCACTGAGCAAGGCCGGGGATTGAATCTGCATCCTCTTGGTTCCTAGTCGGATTTGTTTCCACTGGGCAATGATAGGAACTCCCAGATCTGCAATTTTGAAAAACATGACAAATTATAGTAGTTTAGTACATACAAATATAATATTGGGAATATTGCGAAATATTTAAAGTTGGTATTGTTTCTAATTTTGGATTCATTGGGCTATCAGAGTCTTAGTCTTGGATAGAGGCAGTGAGTAGTTTATGAACCGAAACATGGGATCAGAGAAAGAGAAAGGTGTACTACAAAACTTGGGGCATCAAGGGAGGATTGAGGCATGTCGATTTGGCCTAGAGTATAATCTTAAATGTATTCACTTCACACTGCAGAGGCTGGTGATATGGTCTGTGACGGGGCCCAGATATAGGGCTGCATTCAGCAGTTCAGCAGCTGAAATACTGTAGCTTCTTGGACAAGTCTCTATACACTATGACTGAGGTCTAGATATCAGCATTTCTGCCCACCACCCCGGAAGTGTTTGTAATGAACTTAAAGTTTATTGTCTGGAATTCACTTGGAAAAATAATGTTATCCTTTGGGAAAATACTTTGATAAGATTCAGAGAGAAAGGTGAGATCCTAACTGAATCTGCAGGACCCCAAACCACAAATGAAATAACTACTTTGTTCTGAGTTAGAAATAGAAACTAAGAGAAGTGACATAAGAAGCAGGAAGGAGAGAAGAGCCAGGGAGAAGACACAGGGCTAAGGCACCACAGGTGGAGTGGCAGGTTGAAATGAATCCCTGGGGTGGATTAAGAATGGAGATAGTAAGGCTATATGAAAGGCTAACATTCATTTTGAGGTTGTTTGCAATTCTATAAAGTAGGCTTTACTTCTCCTTCCCCCAAATCACTGATACACCTGATGGGATTTTCAGCGGGAACCAGTCCATACCTTGACTGATGTGTAGAAGGCAGAGTGTGTACTTGAGAAGCTGAGAAGCAAGACCTCTAAGCAAGAGGTTAGGACATATATCTCTCTATGCTCCCATATTTCCAAGAATTTATTGAAAATCTGTTAAGGGTTTTGGATTTCTATAGGACATTGGATGGTATTTGAGCCAATCAGATAAGTTCTAGATAAAGATTCTAAAGAGCAAGGGGCCAAGAACTGACATCAGGGCTACTTTGTAGGGCTGGAGCTCGATCCCCTTCTTGTTAAAATAATAAATGATTTTTCTCCTTTAAGAAATAGATTTAATGCAACAGCTGAACAGTGATAAATTGTCTGACAAACTAGTGTGGACCATCTGGCTGTCATGAATAGTCTTAAATAAATCGAACAAAAAAGTGAAAATCTAAGAAGACAGTAGGTTCCCTCTTAAGAGAATGTGCAGGATTTGAAAAACATGCTGTGGTTTTCATAGGCTTATTCATTGCAATGTGGAACATCGACTAGTCATAGGTGATTATGACACCACGACTAGTTCTAGACAGTCAAAGCAAAAATAGGATTAGAAAAAAATTTACAGAACTCAGAATACCAGAGAAACTCTCTAGGTAACTAATTAATTGCTCTGTTTCTATAAATGTGTGCTCTTGGACTCAGGCTTTATTTGACATTAATGGAAACAGTGATATGAGAAAACAATAGCTTCTAATGACTTCTTTTTCTTATAAGTCCACATCTAAAAGTATCCACTTGCTTACTTATTCATTCTGAAGTATTCACCGAATATGTGTCAGATATTGTGACACAATGCTGAGGATATACAGATAAATAAAATGTGGTCCCTATCTTTGGGAACATATAGTCTAAAGAAAGGATAGCAGGTAGACAGTTTTAACGGAATCGCAAGTCATGGGGCTTGGGCAAAGTTTCAGTGGAAGCATGGTAGTGGGAGGTACTGACTCTGCCTGGGGAAGATGGAAAAGACTTCAAAGAGGAAGTTACTTATGATAAAAGCCCGACGACCAGAATCAGAGGGTATCTTCTAGGAAATAAAACAGATTTCTTGAGCTAAAAGGAATCCCAGACACGTAGAAGGCCTAATTTTATTAATGGACATTATTTTTCTCCTCATTCTTCCTACCACAGAAAAATGTAATCAATTTATATGAAGTCACATATCCTAATAATCATATTTACCATTAATGTGTTGCATATTATATTAGTTAATGTAAGTTAAGCTAAGCTGTTACAATAAATAGGCTTCAAATTTAGTGACTTAACAGAAAGAGGACAAATACTATATGATGTCACTTATATGTGGAATCTAAAATACGGCACAAATGAACCTATCTACACAACAGAAACAGACTCACAGACATAGAGAACAGACCTGTGGTTGCCAAGAGGAGGGAGGGAGAGGGATGGACTGGGAGTTTGGGGTTAATAGATGCACACTATTACATTTAGAATGAATAGGCAATAAAAGTCCTGCTGTATAGCACAGGAAACTATATCCAATCTCCTGGGATAGACCATGATGGAAGATAATATAAAAATAATGTATACTATATATGACTGAGTCACTTTGCTGTACAGCAGAAATTGGCACAATATTGTAAACCAACTATACTTTAATTAAAAAAAATAGTGACTAAAGGAACAGTTTGTTTCTTGCTCTTAACTCCAGGGCAGAAATTACAGGTCAGAAGGAAGCTCTTCTCTGCACAGAGTAAGGGAACCAGGCTGCTTTGGCTACGGCTCGGTTATATCCTTCAATTTTTTGTCCACAGTATAGTTAAGGTGAGTCATCATGTCCAGGTTCAAGAGTAGAAGCAGGGAAAGCACCCTGCTGCCCTAAATCCCCTGAGAGAATTATATTCTTTCTACTCACATTCAGTTGTCTAGAAAATAGTCTCAAGACTGCATCTAACTGCAAAGTCATGTGCCTAGGAGGGAGAGACTAAGTTTGGTACCCAGAAGGATTATTTACCATAGATATAAAATGAAAATTGATAAAAAATTTAAATAGTCTAGATCATCCTATACAGGTATAGACCTATAAGGTAAAAATTCTCAGTATAGTATGTAAATTCCTTCACTTAGACTAAAAAACTGATTTGCAGAAGTTCAGAATAGGAAAGTCAAATTAATTTCATATACACAAAAGAGCTGGAGATTTTACTTGAAGATTAACTCAATATGAGCCCACAGTTTGATGTGGTTCCTAAAAAATAAACACAATAACAAAGAAGCCAGTACAATTGTAGACTGCATCAGTACAAGTATACAGGGAGGAAATGAATTCTGATTCAGAAATACTTAATTTAGGAGTTCCCATTGTGGCTTAGTTTTATCCATGAGGACGCAGGTTCTGTCCCTGACCTCACTCAGTGGGTTAAGGATCTGGCATTTCCTTGAACTGTGGTGTAGGTCACAGATATGGCGTGGGTGTGGCCCTAAAAAGACCAAAGCCAAAAAAAAAAAAAAAAATTAATTTAGAATCTTTTAATAGTGTTCTGGTGTTTGTTTTTTTTTTTTTTTTTTTTTTTTTTTGTCTTTTTGTTGTTGTTGTTGTTGCTATTTCTTGGGCCGCTCCCGCGGCATATGGAGGTTCCCAGGCTAGGGGTTGAATCGGAGCTGTAGCCACCGGCCTACACCAGAGCCACAGCAACGCGGGATCCGAGCCGCGTCTGCAACCTACACCACAGCTCACGGCAACGCCGGATCGTTAACCCACTGAGCAAGGGCAGGGACCGAACCCGCAACCTCATGGTTCCTAGTCGGATTGGTTAACCACTGTGCCACGACGGGAACTCCTTTTTTTTTTTTTTTTTTTGTCTTTTTGTTGTTGTTGTTGTTGCTATTTCTTGGGCCGTGGTGTTATTTTAAAGAGTCATGAGTGAACAGTGTGAAGGATAATAAGGTGACAGGGCTCTGGAAACTATGTTATTTGAAGATGAGTTCTGAAGAAAGGAGGTTCTGTCCTAGAGAAGAAATAGCATTAGGGAAGGTTTTGTGTTGAGGGAGTAAAAAGGGGATAGGAAGTGGGGGAAAGTATGTATTAAAGTGGCTTTTAAATGCAGAGAAATTTAAAGTTTAAAGGCTTGAAATTTAGCCATATGGAAAAAAAAGTATATCCATTCTCTTCTGCATCATGAAATCAAATAAGGAACATTTTGACTTAATATGACAGAGATCTGGATAATAATTGAAACTAACCAAGAATGTTGGAATAGAGAACTATTGAGATTCACATCACTGAAAGTGATTGATCAGAAGCTGAATGACCTTCAAGCTTTCTAGAGAGGATTTTCTTTTAGAATGGGCTAGATGATGCTTAAAATATTTTCTAATTCTACAATTTACTACATCTCGCATTATTACTATGGATCTTGAGGATGATTCAAGCCAAAGTAAAATTGCTGTTGAGATGTAGACTCAAGGCCACCACTGCTGGCCAAGAAACATAGACAGTGTGGCCAATTTATAGACATTCCCTTTCCCACTGGAAAAGCACTTTTGAAATCATTTAACTAGCAGCTTTTTTTCATGAGACACCATTTTGCTTGATTTTGAACACTGACAAACAAATTATGGTTATTCAGACTTGAGAATTTGGCAGACATTTTCTGAAAATGAACAATGTGTATCTGTCACTTCAAGAAAACATGGGTAATATTTATTGCCAATGAAAACATTTGAGCTTTTAAATGAAAATTTGTAGTATGGACCTTTTATATCTTCCACATGACCATGATAGCTTCTAATACTTAAGTAAATTTCTAATGAGGTCCGTGTGATTTTTTTAAAATCATATAATGAAATGTGTCAATATTTTGTTGATTTATATAACTCAGTGAGCCAGTGTTTTCTAAATGATTAATATGTTATAAAATCTTCAAGGATATCCTCAAAGTATACAATAAACCAATGACTTAATTACATAAAATAGTACAAAAATCATTGATAGAATTTGGACTCTACATGGTAACTAACTTTAAAGAAATGACCATTTGTTGAGTTTTGGTGTAGTATAAAAGAAGTATATTTAAAATTATCTAAAGCTGCTATTAATATTATCCTCCCTCTTTCACCTACCTGTTTAAGGCCAACTTTTCTTTATGGACTATAATTAAAAATCACACATTGCTGTATTAAAGGCAGAAGCATTTATAAGAATTTAGCTGTCTTCTACTAGAACAGATATTAAAAAGATTTATAGGAGTTCTTGTTGTGACTCAGCATAAATGAGCCCATTATCCATGAGGATGCAGGTTCGATCCCTGGCCTTGCTCAGTGGGTTAAGGATCCAGTGTTGCCAATGAACTGTGGTGCAGGCCGCAGATGTGGCTCAGATCTGGCATTGCTGTGGCTGTGGTGTAGGCCAGCAGCTACAGCTCTGATTTGACCCCTAGCCTGGGAACTTCCATATGCTGCAAGTGCAGCCCTTAAAAGACAAAGGAAAAAAAGATTTACAAAAATGGAAAAAAATACCATTCATCTCTCTAAATTATTTTGCTTTGGAAAATATGGTTACTTTTTATATAAATACATTCCTTATATAAATATGTAATAGACATCACTTTTCCTGTAAATTAATTAATACATATTTTAAAACATTTTAATTTCTAAAACAGTATTTTTAAAAGATTCTTTCATTTGCTCTACCTCATCTAATACTTTCAATAACTATGAATATGGGCACTATTATCATATTTTTCTTTTCATCTTTTAAAGTTTTTTTGAAGTATAGTTGATTTACAATGTTGTTATAATTTCTGTGGTGCAACAGTAATTCAGTTATACATGTACACACCTCCGTAATTTTTCAGATTCTTTCCTATATAGATTATTCTAGAATATTGGATAGAGTTCCCTGTGCTATATAGTAGGTCCCTGTTGGCCAGTCATTCTGTATGCCACAGTGTGAACATGCCAGTCTAAAACCCCTATTATATTTTACTTTTAATAAAAGGAAGAAAGTAGAGGGTCAGAGAAGTTATGGAACATGCTCAAGGTCATATAGTAAATTATAATTTCAATTTAGATTCTTTAGCTCTAGATAGAGTTTGTGCTTTCTTTTTAAAAATGTCAGATCAACCCAGAGAAATAAGAAATGACAGTGGCTGAAGAGGCACCTGGGACAGCTGCCCTAAGGGGGAAACTTAAGGAAATCATTACACTGAACTTGCAACACTTAAGAGGTGTAATTAGAAAACAATTTGATTTATTCCTCCAGTGCCCATTAAACACTTGCTGCAGGACTAGTATTTTCTTTTACCTTAAAACTAGATGTGGTCTAGGACTCTTGGTAAACCTGAAGTTATACAAGTGGTTGCAGCTTAGCTATTAGTGTGTCTAGTATAATAAATGAAAAAGTAAAACTTCTCTTGAAATTACAGCTTTTCTGCCTTCCTGCCCCCAAATTAGGTCTTACAAAGAGCGAAGTAGCCATAGATCTTTTTTCTTCACCTAGTGCTACTGCACTTTGTTTATTTTCCTTAATATGAGTTGTAATGGTGGGTTGGGGTTGGGGAGGGAAAGAAAGAAAGTCAGTGGCAGAAAGAAAGCTCTTCCTAGACTGGAAGAGCACTGTGTTCTGGGTTTTCTAAACCAAATGCTGATTCTTTCTTACATGGGGGGTGTTTCTGTAGTTCTTGAGAGCCACACATCTTCCTCCTCCTCCCAATATGTGTTCCTCAAAATAGGTAATTGCATTTTTCCCAGCTGGTCACCTGACTTCCAGGCATTTCATGGTACACAGTCTACTTCCTTTTGCTTGAGTCCTTCACAATGCTTTTCACATAAAATGGCCCTCTAAATGGGGATCCAACACAATCTCATATCGCTCTAAACATCTGTTGGTTCATGGAGTTCCCATAGTGGCTCAGCAGAAATGAGCCTGAGTAGGATCCATAAGGATGAAGGTTTGATCCCTGGACTTTCTCAGTGGGTTAAGGATTCGGGACTGCCATGAGCTGTGGTATAGGTCACAGACGCGGCTCAGATCCTGTGCTGCTGTGGCTGTGGTGTAGCCAGTAGCAACAGGTCTGATTGGACACCTAACCTGGGAACCTCCATATATGCTGTGGGTGCAGCCCTAAAAAAAAATCTCTTGGTTCATATTTTTTCTACAGGAAGCTTTGCATTTGTGACCCCTTTGTATTTGGTGGGGGTACAGTAGTTTTACAGTAACTTCATGGTGCTTTATCCAACTGTCCTTACTTTATATTTATTTATGTTGAGTCAGACAGTTCATAATATCCTCCAAATTTTAGGATATGCATTTCAAGCTCTTTAAAGAGATCCCACTAAAATACCTCTTTGTAGACTTCAGTTTAAGGGGAGATACTTCTTAGCCTTAATCTTGGTGTGTGTGTTGGAGGGAGTGTTAGTTGTGTTCAAAGTGTAACACCTCATCTGGTCTCCAATTCTTGATGAGAGTGAGAGGTTAAGAATGATAAAACCCAGTTTCAGAGAATCCTTTTAAAATTCTACAGAGGGGCTTTCAAGTCACTGTGAAATGTAGCATCTTTGGGGGCTTTGAAGAGGATTGATTGCTAAAATGGCCATTTTTCTTCAGTTCTCCTTGTATCCACACCCTGTGTGAAGGGGACCATTTCTTTGTAATCTGAACTGACCTTGTGACTTGCTTTGATGAACTGATTGCAGTGGGAATGACAGAAAGCTTGTTCCTAGCCTGGGCCTCAAGAAGTATTGAGTGGTTCTGTTCTCTCTGGTACCTTATACCAATATGTGAACAAAACCAGGCTAGCCTACTGGAAGATGGGAGAGCACAAGGAGACGAACCCAGTGTCCAAGCTGTGACTATCTTAGATTAGCCTACCATCAGCCAATGAATTAAATAATTAACTGTTTTTATACACTATACTCACAACATTTATGGCACCAAATATATATTTTCCCCCTACATCAATTAATTTTGTAGCTCTCTGGATGCCAACTGGATATCCCACAATTCCATTATGACATGAAATACCTCTAGTTAGTGCAGACCCCACAGTTTTAGAAATCAGTCCCATAAGACTGCCTCCCCCATTTCAGACACCAGTTACTTTTGACCAGCTGGTTATAAATGTGGATTTCCTATAACCCTCTCCCTGGGTTTGATAATTTGTTTTAAGGGCTCACAGAATGCAAGGAAACACTAACTTACATACTGATTTATTTTAAAGATGTATATGAATGGCTAGATGAAGAGTTACATAGGGTAAGTTCTGGAAGAGTCCTGAGTGGAGGAGCTTCTTTCCCCATGGAATTGGGCTGTGCCAACCTCCCAGCACAAGGATGTGTTCCTCAACCTGGTAGCTCTCCAAACCTGATAGTTCAGGGGTTTTTATAGAGATATTTCATCATGTAGGCATTATTAAATTTCCAGCCCCTCTCCCATTCCTGGAGGAAAGGGGGTGGGGTTGAAAGTTTCAAGCTTCTAATCATGGTTTGGTCTTTCTGGTAACCAGCCTCCATCATGAAGCTCTCCAGGAGTCCATCAAGAATTGTCTCCTTAGGCACAGTGTAAATGAATCTGACTAGGAGCCGTGAGGTTGCGGGTTCAATCCCTGGCCTCACTCAATGGGTTAAGGATCTGGTGTTGCTGTGTAGGTTGCAGACGCGGCTTGGATCTGGTGTTGCTTTGGCTGTAGCTCTGATTAGATCTCTAGACTGGGAACCTCCATATGCTGCAAGTGCAGCCCTAAAAAGCAAAGCAAAACAAAACAAAACAAAAACAAACAAACCAAAAAAAACAAAGAAGAATTTTCTCCTTAGGGCAAGCATCTCTTCTGTCACTCAGTATATTTCAAGGGGTTTAAGAGTGCTGTGTCAGAACCAATTTCAAAGACAAAATATTAGAACAAAAGATGCTCCCAGCACTCCTATCATTCAGATAATTTAAAGGGTTTTTGGAACTCTGTGTCAGGAACCAGAAACAGAAACCAAATATGTAGATCTTACTACGTCACATGAACATACAGGTGAGAGAGCTGGACAAAGAATAGCAGAGCTGCCCACATGATCCACCACTGACCACAGATACATGAGTAAGCCAAGCTGAGACTAGCTGATTTGTAGATTTGTGAAAAATAATCAATGCTTTTAATTTGAAGCCACTAAGTTTTGGGGTGATTTGCTATGCAACAATAACTAATTGATGCAGATATCAGTGCCAAAGAAGTCTAAAATAGTCTTATTTTGATATCCTACTACACCAGTAGGATGAATAGGATTGAATAAGCAGGAGAGAGGAAGACTGAGGACAAGGGACAATTATAAGAAAATAAAGAATGGGAGTTCTCTTTGTGGCTCAGTGGTTAAAGAACAAGACTAGTATCCATGAGGACATGGGTTCCATCCCTGGCCTTGCTTAGTGGGTTAAGGATCCAGCATTGCCACGAGCTGTGGTGTAGGTCACAGGTGCGGCTCGGATCCTGTGTTGTTGTGGCTGTGGTGTAGGCCAGCAGGGATCAAACCTGTGCCACAGCTGTAACCAGAGCCATAGCAGTGATAACACCAGATCCTTAACCCACTGAGATAGCAGGAAACTCTAGCAATATGGGCCTGAACTGCACAGGTCCACTTACACATGGCTTTTTTTCCCAACACTTGGATTTTTTTCTAATAGTAGATAGGACAGTACTATATGATCAGTGGTTGGTTGAATCTTACAGTGTGGAAATGCATATATGGAGGAACTGCATATATAAATTATACATGAATTTTCCACTGCTTGGAAAGTTGGCGCCCCTAACTGCCAAGGGTCAACTGTATTTATCAGAAGTCAGTGGATAGGGTAATGCAAAGATAAAACTTTACATATGGGGACAGAAGGAGAATCTCAGAAAGGAGTCTGAGTCTGAGGCAGACTGTAGAGATTTTGATTTTGGGGTGTGAGCTTTCATTGTCATCCTATAGCAGTGGAGAACCACTGAAAGGGATGACTGTAATTTGCTTTATCCCCATTTCCTACTTTTCTCTTTCATTCTAGCCATCACTCATTCCTAAAGCATTTACTAAGGTATAGAGTGAATAGAAGTACCTCTATTTTATTACACAGGGTACTGACAGTGATAAAAAAAAAATTCTCAGTGTGTTTCCTAATTTTATGGCTTGGAGCACACTTTGGCAGAAGAAGAGCCAGTATACTTCTATCTCGACAAAAGAGAAACAGATGGAAGAAATAATTTCTAAAAAAAATTACAAATACCAAGAAAAAAATTCTGTTTAAGTGAAAAAGATAAAAACATGTTTGGTTATTCATGAAATGCTGTAAATCTTTCCTTCTTTCTTGAAGGCATGTGAATTCACTAGCCACTGGATGGCACTTGTGTATAGCATTTGAAACTGAGTTCTGCAAAAGTGAGCATTTCCATAGTCTGGTCAGAGTAGAATCAGAGTTTTTGCTCCTAGGCAGCCTGTTTCTCCCCCCACCCTGAGTTAAGAGGAGTGTTGAAGAGAGGGCCTAAATCTCTGTTATGCTTTTTTGACTTATAAAGAAAAATGAACATGGCAGAAGGTTTCCTGATTAGATCAGGAGGAAAAGGATGATGCATTCTTGTTGGATGAATCAGGAAAGATGATGTTCTGTCATTCTTTAGATATAGACCTGAAATACTAACTTTAAATTTATGGTTGCTGGTAGGAGTTTTCTGTTTACCAAGTCAGTAGATTTGGGTGAAGCATGAATAATGAGTCTTCCAATTGGTTACTTTATCACACAGACAATTATAGAAGATATAATAACTCTTATGCTTTTGGGTAAAAAAAAAAAAAAATGGATCTCACAAGTCTTCTTATCAGGTCATCATAGTTTGATTCATCTTTATGAGAGCTGGCTGCCTGGTTGTTCACTGCTGCCTCCAACTCATCTGGACATTTTCAGATGATGTGAAGAGTGACAGCAACTGTGGCCAATGTCAACAACTGTATCTAGATCAGTGTAGGAAACACCTTCAGAAAAAAAGAGGAGGGGTAGCAAATAAGCAAACAACCAAAAAATACTTTTAATAATGAAAGACATCTCAATGGAAGGCCAGCGAAATTGACAATCTTGCCTAACCTGTGCCCCTCATTTCTCCGGCCCTGGAGCTATTATCAGCATTTAGAACCACCTAGTAATATACGACTCCCTTTCTGAAAGGTAAGATGCTGGCAGTGTGCCAGCTATGCTCTGCCAACCCCATTAGCTTGTCACCACTGTGCTGATGCTGATCTCTTTCAGGTCTTGTCTAATCTGGCCTTTCAGTAGCCTCAGCTTTCTCCTGTTTAGCCTAAGCTGCTGTAAGCGCATGTTTTGATACATTGCCAGATCTGATATAAAAGGGACATCAGTCCTAAAGAAGATTAGGGTGGGGTCAGGGAGTCCCAATAGGGCAAAAAGAAGACAGCAGATTGGGTCATAGGAATAAAGGGAAATCAGAAACAGAACTGTACGTGCTGGGCAATGCAACACCAAAGAAGGGGCTCTCTTTAATGTCTCTGGTCCTATGCCTTTGACCTCCAGGATGGCATCTCTTGGTCCTTTTTTTGATTGCTTGGAGCTTTTATGATCTTTTCCAAGTGTCCTTATCAAACCCTACCTTGGGAACAGGATTGATAAACTAATTCCAACTGAAGATTGCCATTTTAAGGGAAACAAAGCAAGAATTTCATAAAACAAATGTAATCAAATTCTGATGGTAGGAATGCAAGTTTTCTCAAGCAATGTCAGAGGTACCTTCCTTTTGTTTGCAAAGCCATCTTTTAGGCTACCTCCTTTTGTGTTTTTTTATAAAACTATCCCTGACCACATAAATTAATGTATGACCAGGAGCCTAGTTAACTTCTTGGTTTCAACAGCACCAAATATACTCAATTTGATTAGGAAATGTAGAGAGGGAGAATTATTGATAAAACGCCAGAATTAGGAATCAGGGTGGGGTGCATATAAGAATGTGAAAAAACAAAAACTTTGAAAACTATGCGTAAGAAGCTTGAGGATCAGGTGTATCACAGTATCTCAAACTTTTGGTAACTGGTTAATCATGTTATCAGATCTCATCTATCATAGCATCTGGCATATACCTGGTTTATGGTAAAAAACCAGCCAATCAGAGTTCTTCCCTGGGATTTTATATGTGAAAAAAAATGCCACCTCTTTCTCTAGAATAGCAAAGCTGGGATGATGCAAACCTGGAACTTTTGGTGGCACTGCTACTTTCTCTCCTCAATCAGCATATGGAACAAAATTATCTGAAGTCATAGAGAATGTGCAGAGAGAAGCAGGAAGTGAGTTGAGCAAAGGGAGACACGATGAAGAAGCTTCATCTCTGATCTTCCCAGTTAAATGATCCAATTCAAGCCCCTTTTAACCTAAACTATTTGAGCTGAGTTTCTGTCACTGGCAACCATGAGAACCATGATGAATATATTCCCAACCAGTCCAATTGAATCTTCTAATTTAGCACATGTGTTGTTACTAGGAATTTCATTTAAGTAAATTATTTTACATCTCTGGCTCAACTTGCCATCTGATTCTAATAGAGACAACTGTCAATGTCTTTAGAAGAAAATATAGCTATAATTCAAATTTTGGTCACCTTGACTCAAAATCATTTTATGACCTGAAGCTCAAGTATTACCTATCCCTATAAGAGGCATTATTTAGGACAGAATCAAATAATATTTGCAACAATATACTACATTTTCAGAGAGGAACTTAGGGTGAATGTGTTCTTCATCAACTCCTATGACAATATTCCCTCTTTTTTCTTTTTTTAAAAAAAATTATAGTTGATTTACAATGTTGTACCAATTTCTGCTGTATAGCAAAGTGTCCTGGTCATATCTATCTATCTATCTATCTATCTATCTATCTATCTATCTATCTATCATCTATCTATCCACCTATCTATTTACCTAATCTTCCCCTTCTTATACATCTTCCATCATGTTCCATCCCAACAGACTGGATAAGTTCCCTATGCTACATAGTAGGACCTCATTGCCTGTTCATTCTAAATGTAACAGTCTGAATAGGATTCTTTTCTTAAATACTATGGTGACTGGTAGTGTGCTGAGCTGACAACATTCTTCTCCTGTGTTTTCTCCTAGCAAGGATCAAAAATAGAATGGAAGTAAGATTTTTTGGAGTCCAAGGCAGCTTAAGCTTAATAGTGATAAGACTGGAGGAAGAAAAAACATGCATTAGCAGGAAGTTGAATTTAACTTGGTATTTTTTGGTCCCGTGAACTATTCCTTAACCACCCTATTCTACCTCTCCACAGTAGAGATGTAATTCCCTTATTTGGTAAAAAAGGATACCCAAGAAATTAAGTAACCTAGTCAATGTCACAAAGCAAGTTTGTGGAGAACGAGGACTCTCTGTCCTCTCTTGATATACTAAATTGCAGGTAAAACATTTTAAGAGAAATTATTTTATCACTTAAGGGGGTTATTTTCTCCAATTAATAACCTCCAGTAATAAGTGAAGAAAGGGGGCAATCCTTATGCAAATATAAAAACAAGCAAAAAAAATGATGCGTTCATAGCTTATGTTTTTCTTCCTTTTTTTTTGGTTTTTTTTGTTTTTGCTTTTTAGGGCCGCACCTGCAGTATAAGCTCACAGGTCAAATCTGAGCTATAGCTGCTGGCCACAGCCACAGCCACAGCAAATCAGGATTCACAGAATCTGAGCCGTGTCTGCAATCTATATATACCACAGCTCACGGCAACGCTGGATCCTTAACCCACTGAGTAAGGCCAGGGATTGAACCTGTATCCTCATGGATCCTAGATGGGTTCATTAATTGCTGAACGATGAAAGGAACTCCAAATAGCTTATCTATTTTCTAAAGCACCATCACATCATACATTCCTTCCAGTCCCCTGGGAATGCTTTAGTTTTCTGATTCTGTGCCACTGCTTTTGTTATTTGCATCTCTTGGAATAGCGCTTCCTCTGCCCCAACATACTGGTTCAACACACATGTAGTGAGTGCCTTCTCTGTTACCAGACACTCTCAACACTGGCACTGTCTGAATGCAAGCCATACATAAAACCTAAAATTTTCTAGTAATCACATAAAAAGAAAAAAATTAAAGTGTAGAAATTAATTTTTTATATTTTATTTAACCTAACATAAACTATTTCGATATGTAATTTGTATAGAGAATTGTTAATGGGGTATTTTATATTCCTTTATTTGTACTAAGTCATCTAATCTGATAACTTATAACACATCACGATTTTGACAAGCTGCATCTCAAGTACTTAATTGCTACACGTAGCTATTGAACAGTATAGATAAAGACCTTAGAGTACACTCAAACCTTACCAGTTTCTCAAGATCAGAATTCCTTTTCCCATTGTATTTTTTCCTGTTTTGCATGTCCAAAGTATTTCCTAATCTGAACTAATATTTCTGATAAATATTAAACACTGCTAAAACCCCTTTTGCCATGACTTCCAACAAAGAACCAGGCACCATGCTAGATTTTAGGAAGGCCTCTCATTCTTCCATGAGTCCCTGGAATACTTTGCCTGTATTTCTTAGGGCCCTGTGTTCTGTTATACCTCATCCTATGATTTACTTCCTTATGCATTTTACTAGAGTATAAAAAGTTTCCTTACAGGAGCTATCTCATACTTCTACCTGTGTATTTCATCTCATCTTACCTGTGGTAAGCAATTAATGCAAGAGTATTGAATTATGTAGATAGGATAGCATCAAATCATGTATATCCTATCTTCCCATTTAAAATGTGAACATCTTGAGGGAAGAGTCCCTATCATATTCTTTTCTGTGTTATATCAGAAACTTACAAGAAAGAAATTTGTACGAAGAATATACTTGCCAAGTATTTGTTGATTGATTTTGATTTCTATCTGTAGGCGTTTTCCTATCCTGAAGCTGATAGAGTTGAAATGAGATGGAGATCTGATTCTCACTGAATGTTTGCCAAATGGGCTTTATAACCAATCACCCTGTGTCTCTGGCTAACGTGATTAATTCCCCCCTTTTTTTTTAAACCAGAATTTATTTCTAAATTTAAAAATGTTCAAAAGACTGTTAAAAAGGCCCCCAGGGCCCAAAGATGTTTGGATTTAATATACCATTATGCTGAGGTTGTGTCTATTGGTTCCTCAACTGCTAAGTTTTCTAAATTTTTTTGACCCATAAAGTTATAATTGTATACAACACAGATTTGGTGGAAAGAACATTGGCTTTAAATTGAGTAAGACCTGGATTCTAATGCTGGCTTTGCTCTCTCCTGCTTAGAATTAGTTTCAATTATTTCACCTATTTAAACCTCAATTTTCACATCTGTAAAATGGGGGCCATGATATTTATGTAAGTTGTTCTAATGACAACATGAACATGAATTCAAAACCCTTTACCAATATTGGACATATGAACCATAAATGTGAAATAGATGCTGTGTTTTTTCTCATGTCTTGACAGAAAGAACACACTTAGTAAGTGATAAGCTGGGGTAGATCTACAAAATAGGTCTGTTTAAGTTCTGGAGGTATATTATTTCTCTTTCTTATGATTTCCCATGTGGCTTCAGGCAATTACACAGCTGAAGATAAATGACCATTAATATGGAGGAAAGATTCTTGAAGCAAGTCTCAGAGCTCTGTCGAGGACACTGTCCAGCTACTTACTGAAGACCTGTGTGAGGACAGTAAGAAAATGCTGATCAGATTTGTTAAGTGGCACAAAGCTAGGCTGACTAATGTCAGAGGTCAGAATCAAAGCTCAAAAAGATCTTTAGATGTAATGGTCTAAATTCAATAAGATGCAATTTATAGGGAAAAATGTGAGGTCTTGAACTTTAATCTGAAACTCAATTGAGGGAGATGTAGCTTAACAGCAGATCTGTGAAAAAAAAAAAAAAAAAAAAAAAAAAAGAAAACCAGCTCAGTAGTGTCTTAGCTGACGATAGGGTATAGTAATAGGATTGTTCAATCATGGATGTTTAACATCCAGGATAAGAGTAGATCAGTCTGGTTCTCTGTGCTTGCTGGACACCTAGAGTTTTCCATTCTTTTTTGGGTGCTATACTAAGAAGAACAGAAACATGAAGGCATGCTCATCAGAGGATGAAAGCATTTGGAACCATTCTTTGGCTCATGTTCCCATGCTCTTTTAGTACATCTTTGCTGAGTGCCTACTGTGTTCCAGGAGCTTCTCTTGGCTTCTGTGATAGAACAGTGAACATGACAGACAAGTAATTCCAGATGGAACTGAGGAAATTTAGCCTGTAAAAGAGAAAACTTAACAAATACATGCTATTTTCTAATATTTGAAGGACATGGCATACTTTTGAATCATCACAGAGCTAGTGCTCATATATGTATGCTAAAATACAGTAATGCCTGGGCCATGACTTTCCATTGATTAAAAACATCTACTGATGGAATGGGTTGCTTTGCAACTGCGGTATACAGAGTAAGTTGATTGATCCCTTATAAGAGGGAGGCCAGCTCCAAGCCCTGAATGATTCTCATTAATAGTAATCTGGAAGAGATAACCACCATCAGGTGGCACCAAACTATAACTCGGATCTGGATAGATCCAGATTATACCACCAAATGAAGTGCCACCTTTGTTATTTCATTAATTTCACAATAATCACCTTAGACATTTTATGTGATTGGGAATTTTGAGTTCACTTTTCGAATTATGGGGGGATTTTATAGTACCCAAAGCATTGCTGGACTACATTACCGCTAAACTTCCATCTAGCCCTCAGTTTATCTAATTGTCCTAATTCTGTGGTGATCCAATCATCCCTCAGGGCGTAGTTTGAGTTAGGTTGTAACATCTAGTCTGAATCAAATAATCTTTCTTTCTTTGTATTTCTTTTTTCTCTTTTTGGCCACACTTGTGGTGAAAGATCCCGGGCCAGGGGTCTAACTCGGGCCACAGCTGTAACCAGAGCCACAGCAGGGACAATGCCAGATCCTTAACCCACTGAAACACCAGGGAACTCATTTGCAGTTCTATAGTATTCTATCATGTTTCCCCTCAAAGAGTTATTAAGTAGTATTACAATTCTCCGTGCCCAATACATTCATCAGTAAATATTTGCCAAGTCTCTGCTCTTATTAAGAACAAACAGAAGAAATTGCACCTTATTTTAAGGGGTTTTCGGGACAATTGGGATCATATCAGATTGGTGTTACTCTCTGGGACATTGATTGCTGGGAGGGACTCCGTGGTGTGGTGCTGAGATGTGCATTATTCAGAGTTGTGAGAGGTTTGTGGGGCAGAGGGGCAGAACTCCTCACTGCTCATGTTACTCTGTTGGGGCACCCAGGTCTTTCACGGCATTATTCTATCACACAGTCTGGTTAACAGTGGACTGAAGTTGTGTTAGATGAGAATATGTATATTTACATTTATATTTCAACATTTCAGGCTATGGGTCAGGTTTTTAGGGCAATATGATAAAGTTATCAAATATTATGTTTTAGCAACTATGGCTCCATTAAAAAACAAAACTCACCTGCAGTTCAAAAGTATTATTATCTTGATAGTTAGAGAAAGTTGTCAGAAAATTATTGTCAATATAGATGCCTTTAAACACAGAAATTTGAAACAGGATCATTTCTCCAAATACCCTTTGCCTTAAAATACCCACATACCCTTAAAAGCCAAAATACCCTTTGGCTTTATCTTTTTTGTATTAATTTATTAGCTGTGTGCCTCTAGGCCAGCCATTTTCCCTCTCTGGGTCTCAGAATCATATATGAAAACATTACACAGATATCAAGAGGATCAAATGTAATGCTTAATGTAAAATTATAGAATAAATGCCCTTCTATGGGTATTTTTTTACCAGGCAATTGCTGCCTCAGTTCCCCATTTTCATAGTGCTCATTTCTTTGGTTTCTGCCTGTCATTGACTTTGCTTGATGAAGTTCAACTGCTGTTTTTCACAATCAATTGCTGTTGGCAAATCTCTCCAAATACCTCATGTTTTTTCCATCAATAAATAAGGGATTAAAATTATTTTATTGAGTGCAGAGCAGCATATTGGTCTTTGGGAGGGTTTTAGATGATCTAAAGGAGACTTGGTCCTTGCCCTCTGGAAGTCAATAGTCTTAAGGGTGTATTAACCAGGACAAAAAGTTTTCTATAAATACATATATTAAGCTCTGTGTTCCATCCACCTAGGGTTTTTCTAGCAAGACACAAAGGGAGAGATTATGGGGCCTCTGGCCCTTCTCCTTGGAGCTAAGTTAGGAACATTTTCCAAATATTCTGATTTTTCTCAAAAGCACCTCTAGATCTCTTATCTTTGAATTTATATCAACCACTTTTGAAATATTTTACATTTCTAGCTGGTGTTTATGTGTGAGCTGCCAAGTATAATTTTTAAAATATATTAAGTATTAATTACACCACGTGTTTCACTCTACTATAGGCCTTATCTCATTTTACCCTTATAGCAATCTTGAGACAGATGGAACTCTGGTAACCCCATTTTACTGACAATGATATTGAGACTTTTTGGAAGATTATTTGCCCTAGAACACAAAGTAAATGAAAGAGTTGGAATCCTAACTAAGGTATTCTGATTGCAGAATTTGTCTGCATGATAGATTTGCCAAACTGCCATAATAACAACTTTATTCATCTTAAAAGTGCTTCTTTTAATTTTTAAATGTCGCTCCACTCTACCTCTCCCAATTCCTCTAGTCTGCAATGGCGTAAACCCTCTCCCTGTCACCATTCCAAACCTTTCATGAAAAAAGATTCACATTCGGAAGTACCCTTGTGGCTCAGCGGATTAAGGATCCTATGTTGCCACCACAGTTGTGGAGTAGGCCAAACTGCAGTATGGGTGCAACCAAAAAAAAAAAAAAAAAAAAAAAAATCATATTCGTTTAAGAATTAGAAGATCCTCTAATTTTAGCTCTGCCAACATCTCTTTGGATAAATAGGAGAAATTGAACTTCTATGAGCTTCTCCACCTCTGAGAAATAGAGGTGAATGCTGTCTTCTGTGTAGACTGTGAAAAGCAGCACCTTAATATGCAGGAAACTATATAGTGAACTATAATGGAGTGAAACTAATATAATATATAACTAAAAAAACAGTAGCTTTTGGAGTTCCCTGGTGGCCTAGTGGGGTAAGGATCTGGCATTGTCACTACTGTGGCTTGGGTCACTCTTCTGGTGTGGCTTTGACCCCTGGCCCAAGAAGTTCTGCACGCTGTGGGCATGGCCCAAAATAAAAAAAAAAAAAGAAGAAACCAGTAGATTTCAACTGTATCTTGTCAGTTCTTACACTTCTTTTGGATCTTTGTAATCTGACATTATAGAGAAACTCTCCACTTTCTTAAAAGTCTTAAATGTCTTTTCTGAATCTTTCAGAACAACATGAATTTCAGAAGTAGATATACTCAGGGAAAAATACTTTCTCTCTCTTTTTTTTTTATCATTTTCTGTCTTAAAAATAGCCTTCTTTTTGACTTCTCTAGACAATTCTGAGATGGACTGAAGGTTCTAAGATATAGATGGGTTATATATCTGTTGCCTTATAAATGGTTGTTTAGTGCTTCATAGGCAGTGCTGGAAGCAAGAATCAATTGGCTTTTTGAGAGATGGAAGTCAGTGATGAGATGATAAAACCACTTCCTCCTTTCATGTGTACTTATTTATTCATTTATTTACTTATTTATAACACAGTGACAACATTGGATCCTTAACCTTCTAGAGCACCAGGGAACTCCTCATTTGCATCATTTTTAACGTGTGCATGTTGCTGTCTCCCTGACAATCTTAGTCCTGCAGCCATTCTCTACTGGCCGTGGTAGAACCTATGAGATAACCATCGAGGAGGGAGGGAAGAAAGTAGGAGTGAGAAGTAGGTGGTGTTTTAAAAGCTTTGTTGACCCAGGCTCTAAATCAGATATTTTATACTTGTATTTTCCATGGGTTTATGAGTTCTGGGAAACTTGGGCTCAACATACATGAGTTTTCTGTTTTGTAGGAAAGGCAGACACAGATCTTGTAACTGTGTTATTTTTCTTACTTCATGCACCCCCACCACCATGCATACATTCTTTTTACTACCTACAGCATCATCTTGGGAGAGTATTAGAAACACTGTTTATGAGAATGAACTGCTCTAAATAAAAATCATAAAGTAGGAAGTTATTTGTATTAGTCAGAGCATAATATCAATGTACCATAAAACATAAATTTCCCTGTGAACTGCTGAAGATTATGACAGAGGAGAGCATTAGCAAAAATGTTAAGAGTAAGTTGCGGGCTGAGGTAGTACCCAGGAAAAGCTCATCCATAACAGAGGGATCACTTTTCAAGGCAAAGTGTTACCTCATGAATATGGATGGGAAGGCTGACTGATGAAGAGGAAAAGCCTCACTCTCTACTCTTTCAGATGGGGGATACAGCTTGACCGAAGAGTCTATGCTTCTGGTAATTACTTATTATAACATACCAACTTGAAAAGATGGGAATGTGAAACAAGCTTCTCAAAGATGTAGCAGAATCCATGTCAAAATTCTGAGGGTAGCCCTGCTGGTTGATCAATTGCCAAAGATCCCAGTGGGTCTTTCTTGTCATCTATGGCACTGAGAGCACACCTTATTTGATCAGCAGATGGGAGCAGAGAGCTGGTGACCGACTACACACCACTATGCCATCCACCACCCTTCCTCTCCTTGCAGCTTCCCCTTCCTTCCTTCCTTCCTTCCCTCCCTCCCTCTTAACTGAAGCTAATAAGGCAAAGTTTATGGATTAGGAAATATTTTTGTTGAGGCACACAGAAGTGTGTGGCCTTTTGATAGAAGCTTAGGTCAGGACACTTCAGATTGAAAGAGCAGTGATAGCAAAGGCATTTGGATGGGAGAACGTGCAATGATTTTAGGACACTGTTAGGGGTTAAACTGGGATAGAAATTAGGGTATGTATAAGAGGTAAATTGTAGGAGATTTTATTAGAAAGGTAGAATAGGAGTGTAATGAAGAGAACATTGATGGCCAGTATGAGGACCCTATTGAAGAAATATGAAATGAGATAAATTACAAGTATTTTTCTATGTAATGGAACATGGAAATTTCAAGAGATCTTGAATAGATTTCTAAATTAAAATTTTAGAACTAGAAGGAACATTCCTCATTAAGACCTGTTCCCTAATTTTTTTATATGAAACAATTAAAATATTGACATATTTTTAAAAGCAGGTCCAAATTTAGAAGTTTAGCTTGCTGGTATAGCCTACCAGGAAGCCCCTCCAACCAAAGTGTGTAAATTTCTAAGTTCAGTGTATTCTGGCCTTTAATGCTAATACATGGAATGCCTGCAATCTTATTGGCATCTTGCACAGTGCCTGGCACATGGTAGAGGCTACATAAACAGATTAGCTGAATAAATGAGTGAATATCTTGGAAAAAAGTGAAGACACACTTTATACATATTGGATGGCCAGGGAAATCATCAGAAAACAAAACTTTTGTTAGAGAAATGACAGGAGAAAACAAAAAGCTTATTCCTCTAGCTTGATGAAAAGTAGAGGAAATACAAAAAAAAAAAAAAAAAAAAATCACAGGGGGAAGAATTGATCTTGCCAGCATCCAGGATGAAGGTCTGGATAACTTCCAAAGTTATCATAATAAATAATACATAGTTAACATACATACAGTCATGCATACTTACATAGAAATGTACATACCTGGCCTGATACAAATTTTCTGTTGGCTGCATGAGATTGCTATATTGGACAGTTCTGTGAGAAATCAGAGAATGTTCAATAAAGACTTGAGGGGTGCAGGAGTCCCCGTCATGGCTAAGTGGTTAATGAACCCGGCTAGTATCCATGAAGACACGGGTTCAATCGCTGGCCATGCTTGGTGGGTGAAGAATCCGGTGTTGCGGTAAGCGGTATAGGTCACAGATGAGGCTCAGATCTGGCATTGCTGTGGCTATGGTATAGGCCAGCAATTATAGCTCCGATTTGACCCCTAGTCTGGGAACCTACAAAAGACCAAGCAAAAAAAACCCTTGAGGGGTGCAAATTTGTGCACAGGTCTGTCGCAGCGGCATGTACTCACAGTAGAGGCTATCAAATAAGTAGAGGTCAGAGGACTTGAGATTCAGGTAAAGTGCCAGCCAGAAGCCTCTTCATGAATTTAGTTCAGAGTGAGCATAGAAATGGTGATTAGTAGTGTCAAATGCCTTGTAAAATGTTCTCCAAATTGAAACTTTTCCCAGGTTGCTGAGATAGGTGTACAAATGAAAGGAATGCAGAATTCCTTTTGAGAGAATTTCCATCAGTCATAATTCTAGATATTGGTCAGGAGGTATTTCAATTCACTTCAGTTAAATTTCATTGAATGTACTAATTCTCCACCTTATAACAAACTGCCCTTCCATGCTATGCCATTTCATTATCTCTCTTCTAATACATTTTATGGTATCTACTTACTATGTCCTAGACATGCTTAGATTCTGGAGAATTAAACATCAATGCTATTTTCTTTATGATATTGGCCCCATTTTTTTTTTTTTTTTTTCAGTTAACTGAGTAGAAGGCAGGGTTTGGGCATCAGGCATAGGAGTCAAATCCCATCTTGATGGTATGGCCTTGGGATAGTCATTTCACTTACCTGATGCGATTCTGTCTCACTCTTCCCTTGCCCACAGCAACCTGGACTACTTTCTGGGAATGAAGATGCTCCATGCCTTTGCTCACACTATTTCCTTCCCTCATTACTCATCTCCACATACACTAGTGACCTCTGTCCTCTAAAACTAAGTTCTAGGTCACTTGCTTTCCTGATTTCCTTGTAGGAAGCGATTTCTTCCTTCTGAACTTCCACAATGTGATACTTGAAACTCTGTTATGGAACTTAAGGGTTTTTATATGCTATTGCATTTGTTTGTATATCAGTTAGCTGATCTATCAGGGTCATATTCAGGGGAGGGGTCAGAGCCTATCTATGTTTGCATTTCTCATGGGGGGAGGGAAGTCTTGAGATGTGTTAATAGTTAATATTCCTCAAGATAATATTGTATTGACCTGTTTATTTTTAAAATCCCTGTCCTATTTCTTTGCATTTTCAGACACTTATCTGGCCTTAACATTTCAAGATGTAGGACAGACATATAACAAAGATAGTCACCAGTTACTGAGCACTTGGCATGTTCAATTGGGCACAGTCAAAATGCTTCTCTTTCATTCTCTCATTCACTCTTCATGACAACCTTCTGAGGTAGGTAGTATTACTGTGTTCATTTTGCACTTGATATTACTGATCCAAATAACAAGAATCCAAGTCTCCTTCTACTTCTGCCACTTTTGACACGTTGATTTTGGGAATAAAATGAGCTGCTTCTTTCCTACCTCCCCAATTTTTCCTCCTTGTAATTACATAGCACATGTGATCATTTTCCTTCTTTGGTTATCCAGTTAATAGCTTTTGCTTCAAATGCTTTTTGAAATGTGTTGGTCTTTTGTCTTTATATGCATTTTATAATCCTAGATCCAGCGATTAATATCATTGTTTCTTTTTCTGCCCAGTAAGTCAGTTAGCTAGGATGTATTGGATTTGTACATACCATTTGACCTTGGTCTCAGCTGGAGATATATTAGGTTTTGTCCTGTTTTTGTTCATTTGGGGGAAGAAGCTACTTTTGTGTGTGTGTGTGTGTGTGTGTGTGTGCATGTGGAAGAGATTTAATGTAGGGAACTGACCCATGACTTGGGGGGCTGGCAAGTCCCAAGGTTCATATGGTGGCCTAGCAGCCTGGAGAACCAGGAGAGATGAAGTTCCAGCTTGAGTCTGAAGGTGATCTGCTGTAGAACCAGGAAAAGCTAATGTTACAGAGGAAATTCAAAGGCCATCTGCTGGAGAAGTCTCTCTTGCCTGGGGGCCAGTCTTTTTCTTCTACTCAAGTCTTTAAGTGATTGGATGCAGGCTAACAACTTCTACTTTTCTCCAAGTCTACTGACTTAAAAGTTAACCTCACCTAGGAGTTCACCTGTGATGCAGCAGGTTAAGGATCTGGCAATGTCACTGAAGCAGCTCGGGTTGCTGCTCTGGTGCAGGTTCAATCCCTGGCCTGGGAACTTTAACACACTGCAGTAGTGGCCAAAACGAAACAAACAAAAAACCAACAAAAAAGTTAACCTCCCCTAAAAAAGACCTGGACAAAGTTAACCTCACCTGAAAACACAGAAATGTCCAGAATAATGTTTGACGGAATATCTGGACACTTTGTGGCTCAGCCAAGTTGATACATAAAATTAACCATTAAAGGAGAGCTCTAACCCAGTCTCCCTCATTTATTTCTGCTAAAAGCTCCCAATGTCCTACAAACTCAAGTTCTAACTAGAGGAAACAACAGTGGTTCACTAAGAATTGCTACTTCCTTAACAGGACTCCAGACCTGGGGTAGCAGTCTATGTCCTAACTTAATGGTTGGATGTTTTGCCAGTTGGGCACCCCACAACTACTCAAATCTTGGAATCAAACTGGACATCTCCACCCTTATTTTCTGTCCCATATTGATTTCCATGTGGTGTCACCTTTCTTAACACAACAGTCACTGAAAACACATCACCAAGATATGTTATCATTGAAAGAAATGAAGTGTTATATAATGCTGAAATTGTGGTATCTGATGTGGAGTATTAGTGTTTTCTTCAAAAATTTAAAATATTCCAGACATTCTTTTTTTTTTTTTTTTTTTTTTTTTTTAATGACCATATCTGCATCATATGGAAGTTCCAGGGCCAGGGGTTGAATTGGAGCTGCAGCTGTGGCCTATGCCTCAGCCACAGCAACATGGACCCAAGCCACATCTGCAACCTATGCTGTACCAATGTAGGATCCTTAACCTACTGAGTGAAGCCAGGGATTTAACCTGCATCCTCACCAAGACAACACTGAGTCCTTAACCTGCTGAGCCATGATGGGATCTCCCCAGAACACTCTTGTGAATTTTTAATTGAGTCCTTTTGGAGAAATACTTGTAATTGAAAGCAAGACATTCACATGACAAGTCTGTGTCTTAAAGAAACCACTCTGGCCTGTGGATTGGTCAGAAGTAAAAGCAGTATTGGAAGAGATGAGTTCAGTTGCTGTTGTAGTAGAGAAGGTACCATGATGATGTGGTAGTCTAGCGTAGTGTGACAAGAAAGAAGAAGAATGTGCAAGTATTATTTAAAATAAAAGCCATCAAAACATGAGGCTTGGGTTGGGAGCAAGGTCAGGGAAAATAAAGAATTTGGACCCAGCATTATATATTTAGGATATAATGTTTTTGGAGTATGTTATGCTGAAACAAGCTCTGCTTGATCCAGGGGGAGGGATGTATTTCTTAGCTCCCTTGCATTTCAGAAGAACACAGCCCGTCCCTGAATTATGATGGTTTGACTTACAGTTTCTTGACTTTATGATGGTGCAAGAGTGATACACATTCAGTAGAAGCAGTACTTCGAATTTAGAATTTTGGTCTTTTCCTGGGCTAGCAATATGACCTAGGATGCTGGCAGCGATCACGCCTCCCAGTCAGCCGCATGATCCCACAGATAGACAGCCCACACACTGACAACCATTCTGCACCCGGACAGCCATTCTGCTTTTCACTTTCAGTATAGCATTCAATAAATTACACGATCTATTCAACACTTTATCCTCAAATAGACTGTGTGAAATGATTTCACCCAACCATAGGCTAATGTCAGCATTCTGAGCACATTTAAAGTAGGCTAGCCCAAGCTATCATGTTCTGTACCTTGGTGTATTGAATACATTTTTGACTTATGATATTTTCAATGTGTGATGGATTTTTCCCTATTGTAAGTCAAGGAAGATATGTAATTTGCTAATCTGTCTATAAAAGTTTTCTGCTGGAGTTCCCGCTGTGGTGCAATGGGATCAGTGGCATTTCTGTAGCACCAGGATGTGGGTTCCATCCCTGGCCATGTGCAGTGGGTTAAAGGACCACAACTGCAGCATAGGTCATAACTATGGCTCTGATTCTTGGCCTGAGAACTCCATATGCCATGGGGCGGCCGAAGGAAAAAAAAAAAAAAGAAAAAAGAAAGGAGAAAAAATATTGTCCATAACTCTTGTTTTCTTCAACCCCCTCCTGTGAGGTAAATCAGGGTTCATGGAACTTGTAGAGGAGCCCCTGGGTCATGTCCAGTGACATGGTGGCTGTCCATGCAATTCCCTGCCCTAAGTGAATGGGCCACATTTTTCTCTGGCCTTTCCTCCCAGAATCACAGACAGCTCAACTAGGTTGTAGAAAAGGCCTGAGTGTCTCAAGGCCACAAGGCCCTAATCCTGACTACCTGTCCTCACACCCTTGAACCTCAACTCTGTGTTGTACTCTCCTTTCCTTCTGTGCTGAGCTGCAGTTCTTGCCAAAATATCACAGCCTCAGCTGTGGGACTGATGATCACTATCTGTTCTACCGTCAGCTGCTCCTCTGCCTCTGAGTGTGGTTAGTCTTTCAGTTGGCAGTGGTCAACAAGATTCCAATTCCTGGTCTTTTGATCCCTAAAAGTTGGTTTTAGTTTTCAGAGTTACTGGTCCCTCTATCAAAGCACCTGGGAAGGAGGAAAGCCCTCCCTGGGAACCGTTCCTTGTGTCCTGAGGTAGCACAGAGAGGAGTTCTACTGTGACCAGGCTGGGCCGTGCTCTATGCCATTTCGCTCCCTCAAACCAGGTGGCTGCCTTCCTGGGCTTTCAGGCCTTTGGCTGGGGACATTTATATCCCTAATGGGAATACGTCTTAGTCCTGTTGTTCAGTGATCTAATTCTGACCCCCTTAGTCCTCTTCATGGGTCCCTCCAGAGGGTGCTGCTCAGCATTTGTCTCAGTGCCTTACAAGCCCTAACAAGAGGATGGGAATGACACTGCTCCAGCGTAACCCTTCCTGAAAGTTTAAGGAAGGCATACATTTGTTTTGTTTCTCCAGAAGACAGATCTTCCAAGCCCTTTGCCCAATACATTCCTCAGTGTATCGGTTTCTTTTTTTATTCATGCTTAGGGACTTATTTTCTTTGGATATTTGAGGCCAGAAGTTGGAACATCATGAATATAGCTGGCTTCTAAATGGAATGAAACATTTTGGGATTGATAGTGCCTATTTCCAAATGCCAAATGAGAAAGGCGCTCAAATTTATCATAAATGCACAGTGCTAACATGAGCTGGAACTGTACCCCAATTTATGGGAATATGTTTATGTGAGGAAGTCATATAACAGACACTTGAGCATGCCTATGACATCTTTCCTGCAAAGTGTGTCTGTGTGCCCTTCTCTCCTCCAATCAGAGTAGGGCCAGCAATCTAATTGTGTTGTGCAGCTTTGCAAAAGTCCACTTGTGGTCAAGCATAGCTCCTTTGAAAGATCCTTGGCTCTGAAACATAAGGAATTTGAAATGGTATTTGCAAGATGGAGGCAACCAACAGATCAGCATTTGTGAAGTGCAGGCAAGATGACTTCAAGCTGCAAAGCTGGGCCTTGACAGACGGATTTAGCACCATTAGCAGTGGCTTGTTGAAAAACAAAAATGACTTCAAAACTCTTTCCTTGGAACCAGAATGTTACATTCATCTCTTCGATAAAACATCCGTTATTTGCTGACTTGTTTTCTGTGCCCCCCCCACCAGCCTCTCACTCTTTTGTGTCGGAGCTAATGTTCCCAGCGTCTACACTGCGTAGGCCCTGATTATTTGTGAGACAGAGTGAGTTAATGCAGATTTGCAAGCTGTTCCCATTTGTTAAATGTCAGAAAAACACATGCAAGTCACTGGCTCTGGCACTTAGCTGCCAGCTGGCTCTTCTGGAGGCAGGGGACAAATGACAGTCTATCACACAGCATGCTTTCAAAGGAAGAGGGGGCCTATTCCAGAACCGCAGCATCGGAGCAGCTTTTAACAACATAAGCAAAATAAGAAGCCAACATCAGTTTTTTGCTCCCTTATTTCTCCCCCTGTTGTTGAATGAATGGCAGCACAACATTTGGGAGCTTTTTAAAGCCTTGGGAATATCGATTCCACTGCCCACCATCTGAGAGAGTGATGGGATAATGGGAGCTTGCCAGAAGTGCTGCATGCTCTCTAGTAAGTGACAACGGAGATACCCTTCAAGCCTTGGGAGAGAGGCTGTGCCCCTCCTCGCCCCTGTCCTTCAGGTGGTTTTAGCTCCCACCTTCCTACTGCCAACCTCTCTGCAGGTGTCTGGATTAAAGCTGGGTTTCTTCCTCCCTCTCCCAATTGGAATCACACTGTAGTCTTTGTCTGGGTCCTAAATTCTATCACTCAAAGCACCCACACCCCATCCCACTCTCTTAAGAAGGTAAATCTTAAAAGGTGGAGGTAATATAGGATTTTTTCCTTAATTCATTCACTGATTAATCCATCAGTTATTTACTTAGTATCTAGTACATGTCAGGTATTGTAGGGAATGAAAAAAAGTAGGAGGCTTGGATTGTTCTTTCATGCAAGGATCTAATAGGGTTGCTGGTGATTTGAAAAAAAGTCAACTGAAAATAAAATGGGTGTAAGTGATTACAGAGGAAGGGGTGCCATAATTCTCTCTATCAAAGGAATAGTTCATGAAGTGAATGGGTGATGGACTGGGCTCGAAAGGATGGGAAAGATTTTATTTATGGATTTCTTTTTTCTTTTTTCTGCTTTTGAGGGCCACATCCAAGGCATATGGAGATTCCCAGGCTAGGGGTCAAATCAGAGTGGTTGCTGCTGGCCTACACCACAGCCATAGCAACATAGGATCCAAGCTGTGTCTGTGACCTACCCCACAGCTCACGGCAATGCCAGATCCTTAACCCACTGAGCGAGGCCAGGGATTGACCTTGCAACCTCATGGTTCCTAGTCAGATTCTTTCCTGCTGCGCCACGATGGGAGCTTCAGGATGGGAGAGATTTTAATAGCCAGTAAGAAACAAAGGGCCCCTGAAATGGGCATGATGCTGAAAGGGGGGTATAAGCATGAGAATATGGGAATCAGCACTGGCTGTGAACACATCAGCCTGGTTAAGGAGGAAAATTACTTGGAGTGGAGGAGAAAATGAAAACCAGATAGAAACCAGGCAAAGTTCTACAGGTTTTTTTTTTTTTTTTTTTTTTCTTTCTGGCCACATCTGCGGCATTTGGAAGTTCCCGGACTAGGGGTCGAATCACAGCTGCAGCTGCAGGCCTACGCCACAGACATAGCAATGCCAGATCCAAGCTGCATCTGCGACCTATGCCACAACCTTAACCCACTGAGCAAGGCCAGGGATTTAATTCCCATTCTGTCAGACACTATTTCAGGTTATTAATCCACTGAGCCCCAAAGGGGAACTCCTATCTACAGGCTTTCAATGAGAGGTTTTGAATCAGAGAATGTCATTTCAGGAGGAAGAGATTTTCATTTCCCTTCCTAGGTTTTCTGGCTGATCTAAGAATTAAATTGACATGAGACAGATTAACAGGAGAAAATCAAACAAAGTATAATAACATGGGTACATGTGAGAGACCCAGAAAAACTGAGTAACTCACCAAAATGGCTTAAACTCTCACCCTAAATACAATCTCCAGCTAAAGACAAAAGAGGATGTTGGGTGTAGTAGTTTAGGGCCTCGGAGTTCCCATCATGGCTGAGAGGTTAGCGAACCCAACTAACATCTGTGAAATCGAGGGTTCAATCCCTGGCCTCACTCAGTGGGTTAAGGATCTGGAGTTGTTGTGAGCTGTGGTGTAGGTCAAAGATGTGGTTAGGATCCCGAGTTGGTGTGGTGTAGGTGTAGGCGGGTGGTTACAGCTCCAATTGGACCCCCAGCCTGGGAAGCTCCATATGCTACAGGAGCAGCCCTAAAAAGACAAAAAAAAAAAAAAAAAAAAAAAAAAAGACTTAAAAAAAAAAGGGGGAGGAAGGTCATTCACATGGAGACAGAAAAGCAAATGTTTGGGAAACAAATGTTTGCTGGGCCAGACAGAGACAATGGGACAGTGAGAGGAATTTTAACCAACAGATCCTGTGAGGTTCCTCTTTGTCTACACATAACCTAGTTCATACTCTGCATTCTAGAATGATGGTTCCCTTCCTGGAACAAGTCCTCTGTCTACACTCTTTAGGCAGTTAGGGAGAAGGTCAAAGTTTTTCCCTGATTCTTTTGGGCCTTGATTGTTTTTGGTTCTAAATAATCAGATCAAATTTGGTGCTTTTGATATAGCCCAGTGAATTATGCACAAAAATAAGCCAGGTTTTCCCCATAGTTAAACAAAAGGGGGCATACTATAGAGAACAATTCCATGGTTTGGTTAAGAAACATTTTTTTTTTTAAATTGGTCATTATCATTTATTTTTCTTTTTAGGTGCTACCCCTGTGGCATGTGGAAGTTCCCAGGCTAGGAGTCGAATTGGAACTGTAGCTGCCAGCCTACACCACAGCTCACAGCAACACCAGATCCTTAACCCACTGAGTGGGGCCAGGATGGGACCCCATATCCTCATAGATACTAGTTGAGTTTGTAACCACTGAGCCACAGCAGAACTCCTAGTCATCAATGTTCTTAATGGAAAACTGAATTTCCCCTAAAGCTGCCATCTGCCTTGTTCTAGGAGAATGCTTATCTTTCAACATTTTGTCAGTATTTTGTTAATTCCTCTTGCTGTTTCCACATCATTACTCCTTATGTTATCATGGAAAAAAAAATTCTTCCTTTTTGGGTTCATGCAACTGGTAGCTACCTTTTACTGTCCCTTTTCCTTGAGGACTTCGAGTCCTGCCTTACCTTATTGCTCTTCTCTAAAGTCTTTAGTTACTTTGACACTCATGCAGACAGCCTAGGCAAGAGGGGGAGAAATTGCCATGGGTTCCTAGATTTACTCTTTTGGGGCCGGTATTACTCCTTGACTAGGCGTTCTTTTCCACTAAGCTTAGAATCCTTGTCAACATAGTACTTCATGAGACAAAACATATTTAACACTCTTGCCCAAGACTTAAACTTAAAAATTATATTTATCCCTTCTACTTCAGATTCATAATTCCAAGATCATACCTCAGTTTTTTTTTTTTAATTAATCAGCTAAAATCTTAAATGGGCTCTGTGGGCTCTGACCATTCTTCTATCTTTTCTAATATAATGGACTTTCAATCCCCTCCCCTCTTTTTTCCCAGGCTGCTACACAACATGATTTTACCTCCTTCCCTGGCTAACCTATTTCCATGATAAGAGTTGGCATCTGTACAAAGGCAAGGCCTAGTTTCAGTCTTCCCAAAGCACCAAAATCCTAAAGGTTCTTTCAACATGTCTCCAAAGTTCTCAGCCCCAAATTTGCCCCATCATATCAGGTCACTTTGCCTTTTATTTTTTGAGAAATGTACACTTTCACTAGGCTCTTCTCCTTTCCTGAAGAACAAGTGGATCCCTCCAGAGCTGGTAACTTCCAATACTTCTCCTTTAAGATATTATCATTTTCTGCCCCCTTCTTGTTTTCTTTTTCTTTCTTTTCTTTTCTTTCGTTCTTTTTTTTTTTTTTTTGTCTTTTGTCTTTTTAGGGTTGCATCCATGGCGTATGGAAGTTCCCGGGCCAGGGGTCGAATCAGAGCTGTAGTCGCCAGCCTACGCCACAGCCACAGTAACACCAGATCTAAGCTGCATATGCAGCCTACCCCACAGCTCACAGCAAGGCCAAATCCTTAACCCACTGAAGCCAGGGACTGAACACGAGTCCTCATGGATACTAGTCGGGTTTGTTAACCACTGAGCCATGATGGGAACTCCTCCTCTGCGTTTTCAATCTCTCTCTTTTTATTGGTTCTTTTTCTGTATCATATAAATATGCTCAAGACTCTTCTATATGAAAAACAAACAAAAAATCCTTAAATGAATCTCTCTCTATTCCATACTCCCCTCCAGAAACCATTTCCCTTTTTCCTTTGGATGAGAGTTAAGCTTCTTGACTTCACTTCAAGCCACTGCCTTCTGATTTCCATCTGTGCACTTCAACATTCCTGGCAGAGAGTTTGAAGGAATATCTGAGACTTCAGTCTGTAAGACTTTTGGAATTCCCATTATGGGTCGGTGGGTTAAGAACCTGACTAGTATCTATGAGGATGCAAGTTCGATCCTTGACCTTGTTCAGTGGGTTAAGTATCCAGCATTGATGCAAGCTGTGGAGTAGGTCACAGATGTGGCTTGGATCTGGTGTTTCTATGGCTTTGGTGTAAGCTGGCAACTGCAGCTCTGATTTGACCCCGAGCTCAGGAATTTCCATATGCCACAGGTGTGGCTGTAAAAAAATTAAAAATAAAAATTTTTTTAAAAAGAAAAAAAAAATACTGAAGTTTTTAGGACTTTAACTTGCTTGCCCTCTCAGAAATGTTTAATTTTATTAAACATACCTGAGGACAAATAACCAGATTTTATCATTTTTCTTACAATGCTGATGATTATGGGTTTGGGTGGTTATGGAAATAGGAGTGACCTGCAAAAGCTGCTGGTGTGAAGTGTGAAGATAGGCTTAGGTCATATAATTTTTTGAAACGCTTACTCTTTGGACTGGTCTTGAGATATAGTATTGTTTACTCTCTAGATATTGGTGTATACCACATAGTATGTGGTCAATAAATATAGGCTGAATTAATAAATAAGGTCAGCTCTGATGGTTTCCAGAGCTATAAATACTGAATGTGGGGTAGTGGGTCTTAAATTTGACACTGCTAGAAAAGAAGGGCATGTTACACACACTGGTGGTTCCTGGCAAGAAAGCTGAGTATTGGTGGAGAAGTAGAAATAAGTCAGACAAAAGAGAAATTCCACAGAAGAAAATTATCAAGGCCAGAAGGCATGGCTTATGTACCATTATGGTTTTCTGAGTCTCTTCTTATCCCTTCCTTCTCAATCTTTGCACATTCTTCTTCCATCTACTCTTTAAATATTACAAAATTAAAAATAGTAACATTAGGAGTTCCCTTCATAGCTCATGTTGAACCTGACTAGGATCCATGTGGATGTGGGTTTGATCCCTGGCCTGGCTCAGTAGGTTAAGGATCCGGTGGTGCCATGAGCTGTGGTATAGGTCACAGATGCGGCTCGGATCCCCTGTTGCTGTGGCTGTGGCAGGTGTAGCTCTGATTTGATCCTAGCCTGGGAACTTCCATATGTCTCAAGTGTGGCCCTAAAAAGCAAAAAGCAAAAAAAAGTAACATTAGTGGAGTACTTATTCTATAATTTGCATGCCTTATATCATTTAGTCATCAAACTGTTACTGAACACAAGTTCATGTGTCAGATGCACACCAAGGCCAAACAAACTGACTGTGATAATCTACATGGGTAAAGAATCTGAAAGAGAATGGATGTGTGTACATGTATAACTGAGTCACCTTATTGTACAGCAGAAATTATCACAAGATTGTAAATCAACCATACTTCAATAAAACTTTAAAGAATTAAACAAACAAACAAACAAACAAAGGCCAAACATCAATATGGAGCAGTGAAGAGTTTATTTCAGGGCCAAGCAAGGAGAATGGGTGACTTGTGCTCAAAAACCCCACACTCTCCAATGGTTTTGGGGGAGAAGTTTATATAGGAACAGGAAGGTTCTCCAGGAATCTTGTGCTCAGCCTGAAGATACCATCCTCCCCCTAGGTAGGGGCCTTAGTTCCAGCAGAAGATTCCTTGAGGAGGAACCAGGACCCTGCCCCAAGTCTGTACTATTGTTCTTCACTACTCCTCCCTTGTTTCTACATTCCCTCCCTTCCCTGATTAGCAACTGTTTGAATTTGCTCTTTGGGACCCAGGCAAGTTCAAGGAGGTTTGAATGAAGCCTATTTCCTACAATAAGAAAGAGAGGACATGGAAGGAATTCGTATCCAGGAGGCCCACAGGATCGTGCTCGGTTTCAAAGCCACTAATCTGTTGAACAAATATTGACCATCTAACACATATCTGACATTGCTTTGGTTTTGTGGTACAAAAATGGAAAGACACATTCTAGATCATTGAGTATGTTCATGGTCTAGAACTCAGGCACATGAACATGTGTGCCATGTTCAGCAACTAATTTGAGGCTGTAGGGGAACAAAGCCTGCCTTGCCAAAATATCTTTGGCATTCAGATTATTTCAAGGTGAAAACAATCAAGGCCCAAAAGATTCCTGAAGAAACCTTGACCTTATCTCTAACTTCCTAAAGAATTTAGATAGAGGAAGTATTAGAGGAATAGAGTTATCACCAAAAAAACGTGCAAGGAGTGTTGCAGAAAACTGGCCTCTGTGCACCGGCACTGAATTGAGTCTTGGAGACAAGTTTTAAGTAAAGTAGAAAAGAATAGATTTATTGCTAATGCCCTTAAAATCGTGTGTCCCAGCACTGGGCAGGGAGCCTATATAGTAATGGTTCAAGTAAAGGAGTAATGGTATTAAGGGCTCTTATATAATGGTTTGAGGGGCAGGGTTGCTAATAAGGATCAGGGTGCCTGCATTCTTTCAATCTGGAGATCATCTGCCATCAGGTGGTCTCATGATGGTTTTCTGTGGTTCTCGTTATGAAACCGGGACCTCTCTAGAATGAATAATACTTTTTCAAGTGGTTAACATCTTCCACTTGGTGGGGGTTTCAATTCTGCAGAAGAGCTTAAAAATACTATTTTGTATATCTCTTGGGGCAGGACCCTGCCCTAAGGCTTCACTGTTCTTTCTTGACTGCTCCTGCAAGTTGTCTCAGCATCCCCTCCCTTCCCTCATTAGCAGCTGTTTGAACCTGCCCTTCAGAACTCAGGGAAGATCATGGAGGCTGAAGAAAGCCTATTTCCTACAAACAAGAAACATAGGATTTGTACCCACAAGTCTCATAGGGTCATGCTCGTTTCAAGAATATGAGCTAGGTATGCTGAGAGAGCTCTGAGAGCTCTCTGGGCAGATGCTAGAGATCAGAGTACACTCTGTGTCCCATTGTTTCTTCATGGACCAGCAAAACTTTTCAGCAAACATTTGCTTTTCTGTTTCCATGACAATTGTCTCTCTCCCCTTTGAAGTCCCAAACCCCTACTTGCAACATCCTCGTTTGTCTTTAGCTGAAAATGTTTTTTAACGAAAGAGATTCAGCCATTTTGGCAAGTTAGTTTTTCTGGGTCTCCCCCATGTATGCATATTGTTAAACTTGATTTTCCCTTGTTAACCTGTCTCTTGTCAGATTAGATTAATTATTAGTCTAGCCAGAGGAACCTAGAGAAGTAGAGGAAAATTTCTTCCTTCCTGACAATGCCTCCCCAACAATAGGTACTCAACCAATGTTAACTAAATTATTAATATAACTCAACTGTTTAGATATTATAAAACTGGTTTTCATTTCTCTTCCCAATCCCTGCATCCATGGCTAATTCACTTCTTTCTGGCTGTTGGATATGTGTACATAACAATGAACTCAGAGTGTGCGGGCGAAAAAATAGTACTTGTGGAAGAAGGTTTTGCCCAATCTTTCTTGGTCAGAAATAGCTGAACCTCTGTTCTTCCCCAGCCAATATTCTAAAGTGGATCGAATGATTCTATTTTTCCTACCAAGTATTGTCCCACATACAGAAAATATACTACCTCCTTGTATGAGCTCACTCTAATAAAAGACACAGGTTAAACAGCAGTTACAGAATTAAAAGGAATATAGTTTGACCAGAAGTCATGAGAAAGGGGAGATCAGAACAAGACAGTATAAATGCCCTTAGTAGTCTCAGATTGCAGACATACATATTGCTTTCTCAGTACTTATTCCCAGGATCCTCTCTGGGGAAAGACAGTGTATGGTAAAGCTTTTATGTATTAATCTAATTTGTGGGGTCTTTTTTTTGGAGGGTGGTCTGCACTCACAGCATATGGAAGTTCCCAGGTCAGGGAGTGAACCCACACCATAGCAGTGACCCAAGCCAGAGAAGTGAGAACTACTGGGCTACCAGGGATCTCCTTGTGATGGTTTTTAAAAATAGTGAAATGATATTTGTTCAACATTTTATTCTCAAGTTTTATTCAAAAACATTGTCTCTGTTTTAGATTACCAATTACATTCCTCATTTATTAAGCATATTCCTATTTTGTCCTTTACCTGCACTTATCACAGCTTCCATTTCATCCAAAATGAATGATATTCTCTGACCCTTAAAACTGGCTTATATTTTTACCCTAAATTTATCTCCTCTGACCCTTGAAACTGGGTTGCCCTTTCCAGTATTTTTGTTTTTTTTCCCTGCAGCATGCAGTGGCTTGATGTGGGATTTCAGCTCCCAGACCAGGGGCTACAGCAGTGAAAACACAGAATCCTAACCATAAGACTATCAGGGAACTCCCACTTATCAGCATGTTTATACATCATCTTACTTGCAATACCTCTTTTCTCCTTTCCGTCTTCCCAAATTCTTAAAAGCATAGCCCAAGCTCCATTTTCTCTGGAAAATTTTCTCTTGAACTTTTATCCTGAACTCCCCTAACTCTTATTATCTGTATATCTCACTTGGCAGGTGTCTCTATATATTAGTTAGATCTTTTTCAGTTATAAGTAATAGAAACTCAACTCAAACTATCCTAACTAAAGGAAGGAGTTCTTCTGTGGTAAGTCAGAGAGAAGAGAAATAAAAATTTAGATGTAGATTCATTAGCAGCTGAATTTGGAAGTTCATGATATTGTCAGGACTCTCACAGTCTCTTTACTATCTCACCCCTACTTCTTTCTCAGATGGGCTCTCTTCGTGAATTGGGTAAGTTGCCACTAGCAGTTTCTGCCCTTCTATCCCCAGTTTAGGAAGTTCAAGACTTCTGATGATAGAAGGAAATTTTCTTGGAGACCTCTAGCATAAAATGGGAATACCTTAATTTTCAAACTTAGATTGTTGATCATTTCTGCACTGATTGCTGTGGCCACAGATATGAGTTACTATGGAATAAGCTGCATCTGAACCACGGAGAGAATATTCCCTGCAGGAACAGAAGAATGAAAGAAGGCAGAAAAAACAATGGACAGCTACATAAAGTTCTTATGTATTTAATGCTTTTTCCTCTCTCTAAGAATGCAAAACTTTAAGGCTTGAGTCTATGTCTCAAATTTCTTTATTTCCCTGACTATTATTTTTACACACATTTGATGACTTTATATACAACTGATGTTCCAAAATGTGTTGAAATGATTTTGGAGTCATTATGTAGTATGTCCACAGCTAGTTATCTTGACTGGTTAAGGTATGTTTTTAAGGAGAACAAACTGTTGAATATTATGCATACATAGGTCATTTACCTGTATATTTATTTTTACAGGACCATGGAATAACTTTGAGACCTCAGGCAGCTGTCTTAAGAATAAAGTCATTGGGTTAGGGTTGTGGGAGCAAGTTCAGATGAGAGACTGGAAATGAATCACTCTAAGTCTAATTCCTTTGTTGAAAAAGAGCTTCCATGTGCACATTCTGGTGGTGTATTATCTTCACAAGAGAAAAACATGATTAATGTAGAATATAATATATGATGCTAGGGTGGCTGGAAAAAAAAAAGCCAGTTTTCTGTTCAGCATTTAGACCCCGTTGGAGGTAAGTTGTATTGTAAATTCAAAAGAGTCTTGTATAAATCTGGTAAAATTTCTATTGGAATAGATGACCTATTTAGTCTATTACATCTCTAGTTTCTACAATTCTGAGATTCCTTGGGGCGTGTGCAGCATGGAGCAATCGAAGAAGAGCAAATTTCACAGTATGGTCTACCATCTGTAGAGGAACAGCAAGGAAACTGATGGGACTTCTCTCCTGGCAGATATTTATTTCTCAAGTAACTTTAAAACAGGAGGTCTGCAAATTCTTCATGAGCAGTTAAAACATGAAGATTGATTTACAAATGTATATTTACTAGGAAGAAACATTTCACAATGTGCCTAAAATTTTCATTTAAAAAAATCTAACTAAATATTTCTTGCTTCTCTCCAGCTAGGCTCCCACAATTTTAAAAAGTCAAGGGACATTTGTAAGTGCTAAATGTTAAATGGTTATTCACAGTTAATTTTTAATCAACTAACAATAGTTATGTGTTAATTGAATGCCATTAACAAACCATAACTTGATGCATTAGCTCTTTTGTTATGCAAAAAACTTTTCCCTACAGCTTTTATATATTGTCTGACTTGCTTCTAAATAGAACATCAATATCTGTAGACTGAATTTAACAAATGCATTTGATAACAGATAGATGTGTGTGTCTGGGTGTCCTGCACCCATTTAAAACAAATCAGAACGTGCAGAAAGTACTAAGAACAAAAGAGAAATTCAAATTTAGTCCCATGAAAGGAATTAGATAAGCAGCAGCCAAAACAAAAGCCAATTTGACATTTTGGAATTTTAATCTTAACTCATTGTTTTTACTTTAAATTTCTAAGTAAGTTGCTTAGTACTTCTTTGGCTTTTATTTTCAATAATCACTTTGGAAAACATGACCGGTTTGATTTTGATGGGGAATATTTTTTCACCATGGATTAAAACAGAAGACACTATTCTAAAATTCAAAAGATTAATACAAAGCTAATATATATCACCACTCTAATATAGATCTGAAAATGTTGTATAGCTTTGAGATCAAAAGAAGATACAGTCTGACCACAGAGTGGCAAATCATGGCTCCAGTGGAAGAGGCTGGAGGCATACCAAGGACTTAATAACTAGGTCCAGTGGGAGATGGGGAAATAATACCTGCAAGGTGAGTCCAGTTGTCATGAATCCTATCTATAGAGCTGTTCTGCAAATATAGCCATTGGCAAACTCAGGCCAAAACAGGCCATTGAAAGGTATTAAATTGTGAAATTTTTTTTTTTTTTCCTGTGTTTATTCTCCTCTGTTCACTCCTATGCTCCACTGTCTCATCAGACCCACTTATAAAACACAACTTCAAAGAAAAGATAACTACTACTACTACTACTACTACTACTACGAGCATTAAACTAGGTGTGGAACTTTTCTGAATGTGGGTTCCTATGTGACTGCCCCCAAAGCCTGGCTGTAATCCTGGCCATTCACCGGTTCTAAAACTGTATGGGAAAGTTGCCGACAAAGGTACTCATTAGGAAGAGTTGGGATGGGACTAATTAAGACAAAAGGTGCATTTATATCAAAACAGAACCTATTGGAGTTCCTGCTGTGGCACAGTGGGTAAAGATTCCAACTAGTATCCATGAGGATGTGGGTTCCATCCTTGGCCCTACTTAGTGGGTTAAGGACCCAGCATTACCATGAGCTATGGTGTAGTTACAGGTGTGGCTCAGATCCTGAGTTGCTGTGACTGTGGGTATGGCCAGTTGCTGTAGCTCTGATTTGACTCATATCCTGAGAACTCCCATATACCTAAGGTGCAGCCCTGAAAAAAAAACAAAAAAAACAAAAAAAAAAACATGCTGTTACCTAGATCCTTTGGAATATCCTTACAGTAAATTAAAAATCTCCATGGTTATTAAAAATCTATTTTTTACTTGTCCAGAAGTGGTTGTCAACCAACCTTAAGATTCCCTGAGACTCTTAAGAGCTTCATTTGAGGTCTTTGAAGCATATACAAGGGAAAATATAATGCATTGTGTATTGTATTTATACTATAATTAGAAAATACACTGGTTCTATGGAAAAATTTAATCCTATTAACATTATGACATATAAGGGAATACTGACCAATCAGAAGTATAGAAAAATACTCCTCTTGCTTACTCTTCCTAAAAGCACTTGTTACATTTTGTACTTCTAGAAGGTCAGGGTGACCTCCTACTGCTACCTCACTCCATACACTAACTTTTCCCCTGCTTGAGAGGGATCTACAGTGAGTGTGATTAAGCCAGAAGCCAGATGTACCTTACACACATACTAGCTCTGGATTTCCATTTTTAAGTAGATATTTACCTTCCCAGAATATGAGGTCCAATTTCTCCATTTTACAGATGAGGATACAAGCTAAGGGAGGCTACATGGTTTGTCCAAGTCACTTATACATTAACTGAGGAAGCCAAGCCTTGAAGTTGGGTATAATTCATTCTATTACCTTAGAGAAATATGCCTAAGCTTCAAGGGTCCTTCAGGATTTCCTCTTATTCCTTGATGCCTAAAAAGTGAAAAAAGGACAGTCTCCAAGTCTGTATAAGATCCTCTCTAAATTCTCACTTGTTTTCTTCATCCCAGTCAATATGACTGCTCACTGTCCTGCAAACATACATTGGATATCTATTTCCATGGTCTTCCTTAAAGGTCCATCCTTGATCTTCACCAACTGAGGTCTACTTTTCTTCAAGTTCAGGTTCAGGTTTAGTGACACATCTACAATGAAGACTTTCTGAAGTAGAAGTAACATCTCACTTTCCTCAACAAACACACACACTTACAGCTTAGGTTTTGGTTTTATCTCCTGCCTGGACTTCATCTTCCATCATACTAGGGTTATTTGTGTATCAAGTTCATCTTCTCTATTAGGCTAGGAGATCAGCAAGAACTCCCACATACCTAACTCACAACCTTGGTCACATTAGTGTTCAATGTATGTTTTGTTGACTGAAAACAAAACAAAACTTTAATTTGGGGATATTTCTAAGGACTATAGCCTAGGAGACAGAATCTCAGATAGCTTTGAGGAACTGTTCCAAAGAGATAAGGAAGGTACCTGGTTATATGGGAGTTTTTACTGAAAAACAAACATGTAGTTGAACATTTGCAAATCACAAAAAATAAATATCTCAAGTTAATGGACTTGTTGAAATTATTCTTTTGATATGCATCTCAACTATCTATGGCCAGCATCCCATTTTCTCCATCCTGAATTCTCCACATGGTATCCTTTTGAGGGCAGCTGCAGTGGCTGATGGCTTGGAGGCCACAACATTCGTTTACTGAAATGGCAGGCAATGTTCCTTATCTACAACTAGTTGGCCATACCTGTAAACCTTAGCCATTGCATTTCTTTTGTTGTTAGGTTTCTGTCAATCTTGTCTTTTTACTCATTTGCTATCTCTTTAAGGAAATAAACACATTCCTTAAATTCCCTTCCATATTTAACACAGAATTTAACATAGAGTAAGTGTGCAATCAATACTAACTGAATGAATCATTAAGCTTGTGTTAGCCTCTGCTTTTCTTGGTGACCATCCAAAGTGGACCATAATTCAAATTATGAAGTAAGGTGGCTCATTTTTGGTTTTACTTTCTTTATTTCTTTCCCTCAGTAACTCAGCTACTAGTACTCCTCAAGTTATAATCTGGTGTTATTAGGACTCACTTTGATGATGCCACTGTTATGTTTGCCTCCCTGGGTGACATCCATGGCTTCAGACTTTACTCTTCCCATATGAGCTACACATCCCATTTCCTCAAGGTCCTGCTTTGTCCATATACTGATGACTACTATTTGATTCATCATTCATTCCTAGAACTAGCAGCATTATACTGAAGTTTTCACAAGACAAAATGTTTTTAATTTCAGTGGTTTTGGAATGACTTTCTATTGGTGAGAACTTCAGACACTGTGATAGGCAAATGCAAAAAGGTTTCAAGGCACAAAAATACTTTATTTAGTTCTTTTAAATTACACATCACAGGCTTCTGCCCAAGTACAAATGTGGTATTGCCATCATTCCCATCTTTTAAAGAAAAATAGGATGTGGATGGAAAGGTTCCCTGGAGCCAAGTTTACCATGGGAAATGGGGTTTTCATACCGAAGTGAAATACTTAATGAAAATAGAGGAGTTCCCGTCGTGGCGCAGTGGTTAACGAATCTGACTAGGAACCATGAGGTTGCGGGTTCGGTCCCTGCCCTTGCTCAGTGGGTTAACGATCCGGCGTTGCCGTGAGCTGTGGTGTAGGTTGCAGATGCGGCTCGGATCCTGCGTTGCTGTGGCTCTGGCGTAGGCCGGTGGCTATAGCTCCGATTCAACCCCTAGCCTGGGAACCTCCATATGCCGCGGGAGCGGCCCAAGAAATAGCAACAACAACAACAACAACAAAAGACAAAAGACAAAAAAAAAAAAAAAAAAAAAAAAAATAGACTATTTTTTTTCTAAAAAAAAAAAAAAAAAGCTTGGAGCTTTGGTTGGAACCTGGGGAGAATCTGTCCCCAAAGGTTCAGGGGGCACATGGCTGCACAAGTCTGGCAGCTGGCTATATGACCCTGGATCATGGTTTTACCCAGGTTCTCTCAGTTGTACAATAGAAACTAAGGTTTCTAAGAGTCCTTGCCATTAATATTTTACCTAATCAGTGTAACAAAATCTTTCCTCATCTTTGACGTAAGAGGGTGTTGGATTGCTGCTCTTTAAGGGCTCTTCCAGCAAAAACCTTATATGTATGTGAAGATAGTTTTACTTGCCCTTCGGCTTTCCCTGGCTTTATTATTTGGGAAATAAGCCTGAAAAAATTCTTTATTTCTTTTCTAAAAAACATTTATGAAAATATTTTTAATTACAGATTTTTCAAGCTACTAATTACTAAAGATGAAATATTAAGGTTCCTAGAACTTGACCATGTCTCTTTAAATTGCTTTTTCCTCCGGCACGTCTGTAAATGTCTAAGTCATGCTGCCAGCCAGTCTTGCCTACAGCTACTTGATTCTGAAAGACCCTTCCATAAAACTGATTATAGCATTTCCCTGCCACACAATGAAAAAACAATGTAGTGTGATATGATAAAGCATGGATTGAATGCAGGGAATATGAAAGTGCCTGTCATCAGATTGGAGGGGCAAAGAGAGTGGCTTTCTTCTTTCTCTGAGGTGAAATAGGGATGAGAATTGCATAGATATTTATTGAGATAAGCTCCCTGGATTTTCCTGAAAAATCACTTTGTTATCAGAGCTTTACTCCCTTTCAGCCTCTAGTGAATACTGTCAGCCTCCTAGAAGTGTGAGTGTATCTTGCAATGGGGAGGCAAAAAAATGAAAGAAGATTAATATTTGCTAAGTATTCAATCTCTGATTATTTATATATATATTAATTGAGGGGCTAGTATTTTCTAAGTATCTGGTAATGAGTAGCTTCTCAATTAAATTATTGAACAAATAAAAATAGGTTTCTAGGAGTTCACGTTGTGGATTAGCAGTTTAAGGATCCGTCTCTGCCTCTCTGAAGATGTGGGTTCAATCCCTGGCCTTGCTCTGTGGGTTAAGAATTCAGCATAGGACATAGTTGCAGCTCTGATTTGACCCCTGGCCTGGGAACTTCCATATGCCACAGGTGCAGTTGGAAAAAGAAAAAAAGAAAAAAATAGGTTTGTAATTCAATGAAATACAATTAAAAACAAGGTGATTGTTTAGGGGTGAAATGATAGTTCACCCCAAAACAAAATAGGATTGAGGTTCTGTGGATGAAAGAAGTAAAGCAAGGGAATGGCCACTTTCAGGGAGATTATAATCCCATTTAAAAAGGAGGAGAGTCTTGGGGAGTTCCTGTTGTGGCTCAGCAGAAACATACCTAACTAGTACCCATGAGAACCAGGTTTGATCGCTGGCCTTGCTCAGTGAGCTAAGGGATCCAGTGTTGCTGTGAGCTTCGGTTAGGTCAGAGATGTGGAATTGGATCTTGCTTTGCTGTGGCGTAGGCAGGCGGCTGCAGTTCCAATTCGACTCCTAGCCTGGGAATTTCCATATGTGCAGGTGAAGCCCTAAAATAGAAAAAAAAAAAAAAAGAGAGAGAGAGAGAGAGTTTTGGGACTTCCCTGGTGGCTCAGCAGGTTAAAGATCTGACATTGTAATTGCTATGGCTTGGGTTTCTGCTGTGGAGCTGGCTTGTTCCCTGGCCCTGGAAATTTGCACAGCCAAAAAAAAAAAAAAAAGAAAAGAAAGAAAGAAAAAGGAGGATTTATACATAGTTTTATAACAATTTGAGGAAATAATTAACATGACAATAAAAAGCCGTTTTAAGGCAATAAATTGTACATGTTGATTGAGATGGGGAGCGGGTATGGCAGTAAGGTGGGAGTTCAGGGAATAGAGCTGTTAGTTAGGGGAGGGAAATGTGAGGGAGCGGGCTGTGGACACACAAAAGGAGAATTATTTAAATAAAAACATTTTTTCTTTTTAGTTGCTACTATAAGCCAAGCACTCTGTTATGTCCTGGGCATACAATAAGATCTAGGTCATGGAAAAACTCAAAATTTAAATTAGTGGTTCTCAAATTTTTATAAGCTTAAAATTCACCTGGGATACCTGTGACGATGCAAATTCTTAGGACCTATCCAAAGAGAATCCTATTCAGGAAGTCTGCAGGGGGACTCAGGAAGCTGCGTTTTGATAATTGCCTAAGATAATTGGGTATAGATTGTCTGTGGACTATGTTTTGGGGTACACTGTACTCAAAGCATGGTCCCAACAGCATCATTTGGGAATTTGTCAGAAATGCAAATTCTTGGGATTCATTGAGGCCTATTGATTCAGAATCTATGAGATAGGGTTAAGAATTTCTGTGATTCTGATGCTCATGCAAATAGAAGAACTAGGTGTAGGGGCTATCATGGGACTGGAGATAAATGTTGCCTCCTCCATAATTTCTGTGGGCATAACAGTGAATAATATTTATCCCTTGAATATGTGTACTGTCTTATTTAGTTCAATTTGAAGGCACAGTGTGGTGTCAAAAAATCCAACAAGTCTTTCATGAGATGAAAATACAGACAACTGATATAGATGAAGGAAAATAAGTGTAATGGAAAAGAATTTATAATACCAAGTGTGTTCATCTGTTGGAAAGTAGCAGATCAGAAATTGATTAAGGCAGAGGAGTGCTCAGGAAGCAAGGATAATTATTTTTCCTTCAGTTGTCCTCCATATTTGTATTTTTCCTCACCTCACAATCAGAGGGGCAGCATGAAATTGGGTTAGCACTGGGACTGGAGTAAGGATGCCTGAAGTCACCCTTTGCAACTAACCTCATTTCTCTCAGCCTTGGTTTTCTTGTTAATGCATAAATAATGTACATCTTACCTACCTTGCAGGGTGACTGTAAAGATGATAATAGGAATAGCTGTCATTTACTGAGGGCTTACTCTGTGCCAGACACTGTGCTAAGTGGTTTATATAAATTATCTCTTTTAATCTTCCCAAGAGCCCTATTATCATTGTCTTACAAATGAGGAAATTGAGGCTTGGAGAGATTAAGCAAATTGCCTGAGGTCACACAGCTGGAAAGTAGTAGAGTCAGGATTTAAAATTAGACTGTCTGACTCAGAGCTCAAGCATATAACTGCCATGCTGGACTATAAAGTTTGAAATGAGAGAGCATACAAAGTGGAATTCACATTAAGGAAAAGAAAGGTGTCCATGTACTTTACTTTTTTTTTTTTTTTTTTTTTTTTGTCTTTTTGTTGTTGTTGTTGTTGTTGTTATTGTTGCTATTTCTTGGGCCGCTCCCGCGGCATATGGAGGTTCCCAGGCTAGGGGTTGAATCGGAGCTATAGCCACCGGCCTACGCCAGAGCCACAGCAACGCGGGATCCGAGCCGCATCTGCAACCTACACCACAGCTCACGGCAACGCCGGATCGTTAACCCACTGAGCAAGGGCAGGGACCGAACCCTCAACCTCATGGTTCCTAGTCGGATTCGTTAACCACTGCGCCACGATGGGAACTCTGTACTTTACTTTTTTATCCATAATATCATCCAAAATATTGTGTATAAGTAGGACCTCAATAAAAATCAGTTTAGAGGTGACAATTAAGTGTTCTTTTTTTTTTCTTTTTCTTTTTAGGGCTGCAACTGCAGCTGCTGGCCTATGCCACAGCTTGCAGCAAGTCAGGGTCCTTAACCCAGTGAGTAAGGCCAGAGATCAAACCTACATTCTCATGGGCACTAATCAGATCCTTAACCCTCTGAGCCACAACAAGAATTCCAATTACGTGTTCTTTAATTTTTTTTTTAATCCTAACCAAAAGGTCTTGTCCTGTCTGATTATGTTTTCAATGTTATATAATAGGCCCTAAGTGGGAATGAAACAGAAGTTTAAAACAGTTCCTAGGATAACGTAGGCACTGAGAATGTACCCTGAGGTTTCTGCCTTGAATTCTACCATCTTCTTCACATATCTGAGGCAGATGCTACATACGTGATGTGGTTCTATCTCCTTATGATAATTAGAGCTCTGTGGGTTAATCTTTTACCTCCAGGCTTTCATACTTATTGAATAATCATTAGTAAATTGGTTAAGCAGCAAACACTGATTCTCTCCAAGTATTGTGATCCATAACAAGCCCTGTGGAAAAACCTTTATATCATGGAACTATGGAACTACCCAAGGACAATATAATCTGTTGTGTAGATGAAGCGATGAATAAGGCATGCAAAATGGAACAATTAATAATGTAGTCTGAATGGTGTCTTATAACAAAACAAATAGGTAAATATAGTTATCAGAGCAACGAAAGAGAATTCTAGAAAAGAGTCTGTATACTAGGAGCCTTAATACGTACTTGCTGAATTAATAAATGGATGGACTACTAAGAATTGGAAAACTTGAACTCAGTTATGGTCCTTATTACTATTGGTATGGTTTCGAAATAGGTATTTAATCTCAGCTTCCTCATTTGCAAAATGGTAAAATGATGCCAATCCTAGCACTTTCCAAACTGTATCATGATCGTTAAATAATATAATGAATGAAAAAGTACATGTGTATTTGGAGAATGAGATACAATTTAAATTGTTTTCATTTTTAAATTTTTACAACTTTCAAAAATATTTTAAATCACTGGTTTATAACGTGCTACTTATGCAGTAAAGTAAACAAAAAATATATATATATATAAAAAATATATATATATCAAGCCCTGTAGATAGAGTTAAGCTGGTGGATATAAGGAAGTGATAGCTTCCTTGACTGAGGTGGATAAAAGGAAGTGATAATGGCTTCCTCTAAAGAGCCTGACCCCTGGTGCCTCTCTGGCTGCTTCAGGAAACAGTCTCACATCTGTGTCCACACTGTCACTTAGGAAGCAGATATAAAAATCTCAGTCAGGAGTCTAATATCCTCTGTCTAAGCACAGTTCTTAAAATGTCATCTTCAGGAGCTCCTGTTGCAGCTCAGCAGGTTAAGAACCTTGTGTAGTGTCCATGAGGATGTGAGTTTGCTCCCTAGCCTCACCCCTACCTGGGGCCAGCAGCTGCAGCTCCAATTCAACTCCTAGCCTGGGAACTTCCATATGCTGCAGGTGTGGCATTAAAAAGAAAAAAAAAGTCATCTTCAGATAGAAACAAAAACCAGCTAAAGCCAAGTTCTCATCTGAATTTTGAAAATTTAACAGAAATAGAGGCTACATTGATTTCTTTTTTCTATAAATAATTATATAAATGATTTATGAATTTAATTCTTTTCTTAAAAAGTAAAACTAGAATGGTAAATTAAAGCTTACTGTCTTCTTTGCCCACCATTTTCATTCTGTTTTTACTACATGGATTCTCTATGGTGAATTTGATGTGTATCCTTAGTTCATTTTAAAAATAGATCTCGTTTTATATATCTTTAACATCACATGAATAATAAACAGTGCATATGTTCAGCAATTTTCTTTTTCAGCCACTGATTTGTTTTCGATTTCTAGTCAACGGAAATAAAAATATTCAGCTAATTTCCCTTAACTAGACAATGACCTGTTACAAATACATTTAAAAACTGTGTTTGATCTTATTCCTCCAACAGCCTCATGGCCTCTAAGAAAAGAACATATTTAGCACAGCTCTAGGATACATTACATCCCATTTCCAATAGGATAGGTGGAGCCTGACCAAAAGAGTGAAGAACTGCTAAGGATGATTAGTAATCAATATCATGAAACACAATTCAAACAATGGACCACTCTTGAGAGCCACTGTTCGGTTGACCTGAAAATCATCTTATCTGTTCCATGCCTGTGCTGTTCTACGCCCCCATGGTCCTCTCCCCAGAGTCTTTGTGTGCTGAATCCAAATGAGTTGAGTTTGAGCTCTAGCTGTTCTCCCAAGAGTATTATTATTTTTCCCCCTTTAAACTTAAGGGTGCTAATTAATGTAGGAAAAGTTATATGCCAAGTTTGCTTTGCCTGTGGTTTCTTTAGATTAAAGGCTACTGGCAACTCCAGCTCTGTCAGAAGGGCTGGTGCTGTATTCTTATCCCCTGAAGGAGGCTTCGGCTCTGCTGACTCAAGAAGACTTCAGCTTTTGATTTGGAGTTATTGGATATTGACCCATCACTCACAGCAGAGTTAGGGCCTGCTGCCCTGGATCCAAGGAACTGGGCTCTGGCGTTGCCTGCAGCATCACCCACCCCCTCCTTCTTAGTTTCTGTTGAACCTAAGCCTGTAAATGTCAATTTCATTTTGTAAAGGCCAGGCAGCTGTCAGTTCTTCCAGGGGACTCAGGGAGAAAGCACTCAGGATGATGCCCTCAGCAACATTTTACAGCATTTTACTGTGGCTCTCCAACTTCAGCCAGTCTCTCCTTCCTTCCTTCCCCAGCCTCACCATCATCTTCCCTCTACTTGGAAACTGTCAGTGAACCAGCTTTTCATAACCAGTTTCAAACTACTCCCGTGTCTGGCAGATCTATTGTAACTCAATTTCAACACACACACACACACACTCTCTCACACACACACACACTCTCTCTCTCTCTCTCACTCACACACACACACACACACACACACACACACACACACACACACACATTTAATCCACGAGAACAAAGTTGTTTGGAGACAACTTCCTCTTTGTAAAAGACTGCTCTTGATAAAAACAAAATCCTAGTTGACTGGATAATGAGATTCATCAAGGGTGGTAATTCTGATAGTCTTAAAGTGAGGAAAATCCTTTTTAATTAAACTTTAGCTTTACAACTGCTCCACAGTTAAATCTTTTTAATTCTGATTGTGGCAAGATCCCAGTTTAAGATGAGATTCCTAAATGACTATGCCTATGCCTATGAAACAATGGGATATGAGGCCATGCCAGAAGGAATTTCATGAAAACTAAGTAGTCTTGTAGGGGGAAAAAACTCATGTCCACTTAGGAATGAAGCAGTGATCTTGACTCACTGACAGAGCCTTGCATTTAGAGTGATGCTGAGGGTCATAAACAAATGACAGAAAAAGTAGTTCCACCCAATCTCTAACAAAGAAGGCATGAGCAATCCAGATTTAAAACACTGACAACAGACTTCGACACAAGAATAGAACATAGAATGGAAGTCTAAAAGCCTTCTTTTCCTTGCTAGTCCCCTTCTCCATATCACCCTCAGCACTTTGGCTCAAACACTGTAGTCCATGTGCCAGTAAAGGTATTTGGTGGGAAGTACAGGCAGTGGAAGGGAAGCTGAGGAGATAATGATGTCTGAGTAATAGTAGAATCTTATGGAAGGTATTTCTTAGACATGTCACAACGCACAACATAGGTGGGCACTGTAGCAGGAGTGATGGTGGAACCCAGATGAAGATGCCTGGGTGCCTAATGGATGTGGGACTCATCCTAATGAAGATAGGGTGACACAGCAGAAGCAGCAGCATTGCCCAGTGTGGGGAGATACCAGAAGGAACCAGGTAGCAGAAACTGCTTGTGAATGTCTCTTGTGGCCTGCAGAGCCATGAGAAATGGGCGTGCCATTGACATGGCCTGATGATATCTTGCAGGCTATGGAAGGCTCAGTGGAAGATATCATTGAAAGGGGCTAGGACAGGAGTAGGGGCCAGTGCTGGGGACCACTCTACCATGTGTGGTGGACACCTTGGGGGTATCCAGCTTACAATATCCTGCTCTTCCCCAAATTTTGGTCAACAATGACCTACTCCTTGGTTACCGTTTTTGGTCAGTGGTGAGCATGAAACTTAGGTTGGCTAATTTGTCTCCCATATCCGTGAATTTGCAACCAGGTCCAAAGGACTGATTTATTCTCTCCTGGCAGCTGGATCTGTGTCTTGCACCTGTTGAAGCTGTTAGTGGTTACATGTACTGAGGAACAAAGACACCGACTGTAGAGAGACCGAGCAATGAGGCAGAAGCATGGACAGGAGAGGAATCCCTTTAGTAGAATTAAAGCCATGGAGACTGGGAAATTGTGCCCAAGGAAGATTAGCAGCAAGAATTGAGCCTGTAGCTAGAAATGACTGGTTGTTACTTTTGTCAAGTCCCAAAGACACTGAGAACTGGCTTGGGGCAGAGTACGTGGGTAAGAAGGGTAGAGAGGGCCTGGAGGCCAGCAGTGGTGGTGAGGATGGTCAAGGCTGATAGGCACAGCATGAACACTTGACATCTGACCTTTAGTGAGTATCTGTTATATTCTTCACATGTTTACATACCCGGCTTTTGCCTAATTATAATACAGTCAAGTTTCCAAGTACTTACTCATTTTACTTATAGACCAAGTCACATGGGATCTTTTGTCCCTGCTCTGACAACAAACCTATTCTCAAGATATAAGATTATGTCAGCTTTTTCATCATCACATCATTATGGCCTATGTGATTAAAGGGTATCATTGTTTTTAGATGAGCTCAGTTAATTGTGGATAATAATTTTAAAGACAATTTCTAGAGTTTAAAGATAAGGGTAGCATCAACATAATATTAACAACTTATTTTTTGGCAACACTTTTTTGCATTGTAAAAGTTTATTTTTTAATGAATATACCCTTAATCCCTATAATAATCCTACAGGGAAGGCAGGAGAGGAATTTTTCTTTTTCTCATTTTGAAGATGAACTCATAGATAATTTGAATGATTTGCTGGAAGTTACTTAGCAAACTAGTGACCGAAAAGGACTAGATAACAATCTCCTGAGAGAAAGGAAAGATGAAGAAACTTTGGTCTTCTTTGGACTTCACATATGACATGTGACTTCCCTTGGTTCCTGCAACTCTGTCATGAGGCAAGATTCATTATTCCTTTTTATAGTTGAGGAAACTGTCCATGAGGTAAAGCAATTTATGATTATCCAACTATTTAGGGGGCAAAGCTCTTTCGAATATGGATTGAGCCTTCTAGCTTGAAAGCGGTCCTCTTTCCCCTAACCCAAGCGCTCTGTCCCCACAGTTTTATGCTGTCCCCAATGCTGAGTGAACACGCACTGATGTTTTATAGCTCTAACACTGTAGAGGATTCTCTTGAAGGGTCTGGGAAGCTGAGGAGGCAGAGGTGGGATTCCATGGAGCAGAACCATCTGCAGGAAGCACAACTAGGTTGTTTTTTAGGTGAAGCTGGTGGGAGGGGTGTGTAGAACATGGTCTGTTAACAATTCAGGAGCTGAGGAAGTGTGCGGGCACCCCTGAGATGGTGACCTCAGACCATACCCAGATGGGACAGAAGGGTCATTAGCACAAAGCACTTACCCAGTTGTATAGTTTGGAGCCTGGAAAAGTTCCCTTCTGATCTAGGATCGGCTTAAGCTCTGAAGCATGAAATGTGAATACCTTTTGCTCAGCATCCATTAAATAAATGTTATTCTTCTCCCTGGCAGAAAACACAAATTTCTCTGCTCAGAGCCATGGTGTAGCAGAAGGAACAGAATTTACAATAGCCCTCTTTACGATAATGGCTCTCACCTTCCAAGGAAATGAGCTTGGAGGAAAGGAGAAGCCCTGAGTGCCCAGCGACAAGGCGGCTGGGCTGCTGCCACTGCTAATTATCTGGCAGGGAGAAAAGCTGTGTCCCTGGAATACGGAGAAGGGTTTGTGAACTTTGGAGAATGGGCAAAGCACTTTGGTGTCCATGTCATGCAAACCAGAGAACAGCCCCCACTGGGTCACGTCTGACCTTTCCCTCTTCTTCACTACTGAGCAGACATTTTTGCCAATTATGATCCCAAACACGCTGAAAAGTACCCTTGGCCACTGACAGTTTGCAAGGGAGAAGCAATGCCTCTGGAATAATACCATGCCCAGGACAAAGAGGAAGGGTAAACAAAGCATTACTTTGTGTTGCAAATAGATGGCTTTGTTAAATACTGGAGAAATCCCCCCAGTGTCCACCTTACACAGCTCTGATAAAAATGCATTTTCAATATGCTCAGTGTCAAGAAATCACATCTTACTGGGCCAAGGAGGTTAAGAACATCTTCCCAACTGCAGAGTAAAACTCATTAAAATAGTCTCTCCAGCAAGAGAAAACCAGTTTTCTACCCTCTCTGTGCTCTCCTCTTTTTTCTTTTAAACCAATGTATCACAGAAATAGATACATGATCAAAATAGCATAATCCACTTTTGTATTAAAAATAATAAGCTTGGTAACAATGGGAAAAATTAATGGTAAACAGCAACAGAAAACACAGCAGAGGCAGAAGTTAACTTAACAGAATATACTTGACCGGCAGGTAACACATTAAAATGCTATTTTGGCAGACAGAATTGATATCAGACTTGCTGAAAGAAAATCCGCTTCGAGAAGTTGACAAATACAATCCTAATCCCCTTTTTCCTGCCACATGCTGCAGATGAGTGAAACCCAGTGGGGAAATTCTTATTATAGCAAATAGGTGTGAGTCCAGAGGAAAAATTAAGTCAAGTTGACAATTTACAAATTTCCTTTCAGGCATGAAAGGGGACTGGGAACCAGGTTGTTTTATTTTATTTTTTTTTTTAAATCCCAGGCCTGGTGTTTGCTACCTGTTAATATGGCTGACTGAGAATTAGGGTATAGGAAAAGGCTCATTACGAACCCAGAAGTCATCTCTTGGAAATAAAGCCAGAATGAAATAACTTTTGTCATACAAGCAATATTAGAAAATCTAATATAGGGAAGAGACATTTTTCCTGCTACCTGGTGAGTATTGACAGGCTGGCAGCTTAGGCTTAGTTACGGCACTACAATGAGAATCAGGCAGAATGCACAGACTTTCTGGGCAGTTAACTATAGGAGTGTCAGGGTCTTGCAATAACCCCAAGAGCATCTGTCTTCAGCTGAGGATGTTTCTAAAGGTCCCAGTGCAGTCTCTGATATTTACATGGGCTTCTGTTGATTCTGCATAGCAGGTGTTTTTGCTCAGAGGGAAAGGCACCTTCAACATGTTAGTGAATTCACTGAAGCAATAGAGTGTCACATATGTGATGGAGTTTGCATCCCAACACTGGCCAACTAAAATGCGGAGATAGAAAAGAAGTGGAGGAGAGAGATATATACTGTTGGGTTGTTTCTGAGATATAAGGGTATACATGGACCCAGAGTGAAGTGAAAGTGAATCATGAAGGTTGATGAAGAGTAGCTCTGGAGGCTGAAGTTGTAGTCCACTCATTGATATTTCTGGTCTTTTTCTTGTCCATATTTGCTTTCTTTGTGATGTTGACAGGTCTTTTTATCTTGGGTGAACACATATCCTCCTATGCCCTGGTTTGCCTCTAATGTAACTATCAATAACACCCCTTTCACCCTTGAAAGACCATGTTTTCAGATGAAAATTATATTATCACTCCAAGTGTAAACTCCTTGGGGCTTAGTCACTATATTTGAAAATAAAGAGTTTGTTCTAGAAAATCCTACCCTCAAACACACACAAGCTTCTCCTGTGCTCCACTGTGGTAGGTGGGCTCTTAATCATCAGTATAGGTGAGAAGAGTCAACAAATAAACTGTGGTAGGTTGGGATGTTGCCCCCCTCAAGGATATTTATCTTTTAAAAGGGGACTTTTGAAAATAATTACTGAATCTTTAATGGTGAAATTATAGGCAAACTCAGTTTATCTTGACTTTTTTGTCTTTGAAAATTACTAAATGCTGAACTGGTGATCTTCAGTGGATAATCCAGGAGATCCTAAGAACTAGTCCTGGGCTGGCTGTATCCAAATAATCTGGGGAATTGAAATAAAAACATGGAGTTCCCATGGTGGCTCAGTGGGTTAAGAACTCAACTTAGTCTCCATGAGGATGTGGGCTCAGTCCCTGGCCTCACTCAGTGTATTAAGGATCCGGCATTGCTACTAGCTGTGGCATAAGTCGCAGATGTGGCTGGGATCTGGTGTTGCTGTGATTGTGGAGTAGCCTACAGCTGCAGCTCCTATTACATATGCCACAGCAGGACTGGCCATAAAAAGAAAAAAACAATACCCCCCTCCGAAAAATCCCCCAAAACACATCCTTGGACCCTAATAATCAAAGTTTTAGTGAAGCCACTCCTTTACAAGTGTAAAAAGCTCCCTAGGTGTTTCTGATCATTAGTGGGCCTTGAGACATAGTTCCATCCCAGTATCTTCATTTTACAGGTGAAGGAATGGAAGCCCAGAGGGCAGCATCAACAGCAGTGGCTATTTGTTTGATGTTTGTTTTTTACTAAGTGCATCAGGTGGACCACATTTTCTTACATCTTTATCAGTTATGGGCTTTGATATTTTTGCCTCATTTTATAAGGGATACTATGAGACAATAAAGGAACGTGCCCAAAGTCACACAGGTAGACAGTGGCAGAGTCGAATTAGTTTTCATGTCTCCAGATTCTCATTCTGGATCTATTTTTGTTATCCCATAACAGCTCAGGTTGTTTGGGAAAGCTTGGGTTTCTTTGACTAAAGTGCTCGACACATTTTCTTTCCCTGTTTTCCAGAGAGAGACACACATTCAGGGGGTTGTTGTTTTCTTCCTGGTCTTTTTTTTTTTGAACATTTAATTCTGCTCTCCTCCCTCCCTGTGCGTGTGTAGTGGGCTGCCTGGCAGAAATGGCAGGAGATGGTTTCATGTGCAATCAAGGACATAGATGAATTGGCTGCCAGCCTCAGGCAGGGACACAGACGTGTCTCCCACCAGCCGAGCGATGATGCATTTCCCCAAAATGTTCCAAGAATGGCCTGGAATGTGACTAGACAAGGTCCATGTGGCCCCATGAATGGCTTTACATTGCACCAGCCAGAAAACAAACACAACAGTAATTCTTGGATTAGCATGAAAACACTTCCAAAGGGGGCTCAAAGATAGCCTTTTGTCTCCTTCATAAAAGAGAAGAGATGAGGTGTGACAAATGGCCTGTTGGATGGCTTTCTGTGCCAGGCAGAGGTCATTTTAGAAGGGCACCACAGATGCAATCAGTTTAATAGAGAAGAAATGGACTCAAAGCTAAAGGACAAAGAACATTTCCAAAGAGACAAAGTCATGTCTAAAGAAGACAATTTAAATTAAAATGGGAAAGTGAGATAGCATGATCACATATTAAAAAACAAAACAAAACAAAACAAAACAAAACAGGCTTTTGCATTGAGACACAATGTGTATGGTGCAAACAGCAGGGAGTTTGTGATCCAGAGATGTAGATGTTCCAACCTATGAAGTTCTGGGTTTCAGTTTTTGCATCCATAAAAGAAGGCTTATCATACTTTCTGTCTGGTTGCTGTCAGGATTCAATGAGATTACAAGTAGGAAGTCAGGAGGATCTGGGTTGGTGAAAAGAGCTTGTGCTGGGATGCAGATGACTTGGGCTGAGGTTCTTGTTTTGCAGTGGGTAGGCTATGTGGTCATTTTGCCTAAATGACCCTCACATTGTTTACATTTTTTTAAGTGTGTGTGTGGAACCAAAATTTAACAAATTAATTTGTGAACAAAATCTTTTTTTACTAAAGTATAGTTGATTTATAGTGTTAATTTCTGCTATACAGCATAGTGACACAGTTGTGTAGATCCAGGTAAATGAATGCTGGATGACAGAGTTAAATATCTCTGACTGACTTACTGCTGCTTCCCAGAGCATGTGGATTTAAAAGCTGCTTCCAGATTCAGACACCAGGTGATTGTCATTGTCCAGAATGCATATTAATTTATTTATTTTAGTAGAAAGAAGAGTAAATCTCTAAGTATAGTTATTATAGCTAAGGAGTTGCTTTGAATTTCAGGTGACCTAAGTGGTTACCCGAGTCCCAATCTGATGTCAACAATGTCACATAAAAAAAGGAATGTGATTTTCTGACTTCAATAGCATTATCTATCACATGTCCTTTGTTACTTCACATTGATATGCTCACACACACCTCTATTCACACATACATATGTCACAGCAAGCCCTCTATCAGCCTTAGGAGCACCAAGACAGTCTCATGAAATCTGAATGAACCTGTCAAAGTTCTTACAATGCCACGTTACTTCAAAAGCATTTACTTTGTGTCTGCATTGGTAACAATATATGCCTTAATTTATGGAGATTAGATAAGCTTTGTATCAATATATGTCTTAATTTATGGAGATTAGATAAGCCTTCAAAAATTTGAAGATAGAGAAGGAAAATTACATATTTGGAACCATTCCAAGAAAAAAAAAAGCAACAGTCCCATTTCTTGCATTGAATAAATTAAATATGTCTTAATCTTGTGCCATAAGTCTTGGTTCTGCCATTCTTTTACTGTATAATCCTGGGTAATCGCTTTGAACCTAAGACTCAGCCATCCTCATCTATAAAATGGGAATAAATTATGCCTTGTGAGCATCAAATACGGTTTTTTAATTTAATTTTTATTTTATATTGGAATATAGTTGATTTACAATGTTGTGTTAGTTTCAGGTTAGAGCAAAGTGATTCAGTTATACAAATACATACATCCAGTCTTTTTCAGATTCTTTCCCCATATAGGTTATTATAGAATATTGAGTAGAGTTCCCTATGCTCTACAGTGGGTCCTATGTTAGGTTTTGAAAAGTATAAAAAAGCTAATAAAATGTGATCTTTATGATTAAAATTATAAAATATAATCAAGCTTATTCTTGAATAATATTTTTTTATTTTTATTTTTTAATATTACTCAGTGAATTTACTACATTTATAGTTGTACAATGATCATCACAACCCAATTTTATAGCATTTCAATCTCAAACCCCCAGCACACCCTCCCACCCCCCAAACTATCTCCTTTGAAAACCGTAAGTTTTTCAAAGTCTGTGGGTCAGTATCTGTTCTGCAAAGAAGTTCATTGTGTCCTTTTTTTTTAGATTCCACATGTAAATGATAGCATTTGATGTTGGTGTCTCATTGTCTGACTGACTTCATTTAGCATGATAATTTCTAGGTCAGTCCATGTTGCTAAAAATGCCGTTATTTCATTCCTTTTAATGGCTGAGTAATATTCCATTGTGTATATGTACCACATCTTCTTGACCCACTCTTGTGTTGATGGACGTTTAGGTTGTTTCTATGTCTTGGCTATTGAAAAGAGTGCTGCACTGAACACTGGAGTACATGTGTCTTTTTGAGTCATGGTTTTCTCTGGATAGGTACCCAGGAGTGGGATTGTTGGATCAAATAGTAATTCTTTTTTTAGTTTTCTGAGGAATCTCCAGCTTATTCTGGAATAATATTTTAAAAAATATAGATGTAAATGCAGACTTATTCCATCTTTCAGTAATAACCAGAGTGACATAACCTCATAACTGGTAATAAAAGGAGTCATTGATCTTCAGCACATGTGGGACTTAATTTAGGTTTAGAGGGTTTACCAGGAGTGGCTTGGTAATCACAACATTATATTGTCCAGTAGAGTTCTCTGAGATCTTTCTTGTTAATTCCTGTTTGGACCAAGAGGACTCTGAGTTAGGAAATTGGAGTTACATTCTGCAGCTCTTGACCAGTGACATCTGGTGGGAAGTATTGGGCTTCTCCAGTCTTGAGCTCTTCTAAGCCCCTTGGGGAATAAAAGAATAGAGACTTCAGAATTCCCATCATGGCTCAGTGGTAATGAACCCAACTATTATCCAGGATGATGTGTGTTCCACTCCTGACCTTGCTCTGTGTGTTAAGGATCCGGCGTTGCCATGAGTTGCAGTGCAGGTTGCAGAAGCCAGTTTGGATCAGGTGTTGCTGTGGCTGTGGCATAGGCTGGCAGCTACAGCTCTGATTCAACCCCTAGTCTGGGAACTTCCATATACTGTGGGTGCAGCCCTAAAAAGACAAAAAATAAAAATAATTAAATAAATAAAAAAATAGAAACTTCTTGGCGAAAGCTCCAAATAATGGAAAGGTGTATAATTTGAGCTCCTGGTTTTGAATATGCCTGCCTTCCCATTGCTTGCATTTCCCTTTACGGGGAGCAGGCAATCTGATAAATTCATTTACCTTGAAGAACCTGCAAGTGAATGTGAATGTGTGGAGCTGGAGTAAGGGGGAACCCACACAAACTGCATGAGTGAGGATGGAAAACCAGGTGATGTCTCTAAAGGAAATGGGGAGCTACCAGGGAAGGGGATGGCTGCTGGGCAGCCTCATGTAAACAAATACTCTCTCTGATTTGTGTGATTACAGGAACTCCCACTTTTTTTCCTTCCTTCCTTTCTTTCTTCCTTCCTTCTTTTCCTCCTTCCTTCCTTTCTTTCCTTCTTCCTTCTTTTTTTTTTTTTTTTTTTTTTTTTTGCCTCACCCATGGCATATGGAAGTTCCCATCGAATGTGAGCCATGGCTGCAACCTGTGTGGGGCCTGGATCAAACCAACATCTCAGCAGTGACCCTAGCTGCTACAGACATAGCACTGGATCTTTAACCTGCTGTGCCACAGCAGGAACTCCTTTTTTTTCTTCCTTTCTTGTTTCTGTTGCCAGTTTGAGCTAGTTTTTCTGTCACTTCTCCTGAGAAGCAGTATTACTGTCATGGAAGGAGCATTTGATAGAGCAGGGGGCTCTGGTTCTCACAGATCACTGATGAGCCGAATGACCTTGGCAATGTCATTTTACCTCTCTGATTCTGGCTTTTCTTTCTTTCTTCCTTCCCTACTATTTTTTTTTTTTTGTAAAATGAATTTAGATATAGAGGTTTTTCAAAGTGCCTTCAAGCTCTAAATACTGTAATTACATTATTTTCTATCTCTTGAGTTCTGTAGATGGCGTACAGCTTCACTGTTATATGTACGTTACTACTCCAAACAACCAGGAGGCGAAAAGCACCACAATGAGAGTTGACCGCTGTGTGTGTCCTTCATCTGTTTTTTTTTTTTCACCCCCAACACAGGAGGGCAGATGTGATGTATTCTCTGAGTGCTGTGCAGATGAATATCTGGCATCTGATTCTTGATCATTACAAGTGATGTTCAGATCAGGATAGCTAAGGTGAGTACAGGCTATAACTGAAAGAGGAGTATTACTGGTCTGGCAGCAATCTTCACTCTTTTAATTGCTGTGAAATGAAAAAAAAAAAAAAACCAAAAAAAAAAAAAACCCCAAAAAACCTCTGTTCTTGAAATGTAAATAGAGGGAGTTGACTACTTTCCCTCTTGAATGGCTTAGATTGTACCTTTGACCAGAGGCAAGAGGATGGAAGCTTTGACCTCTGGGAGTCCTGTCTTAGCCCCTCCATTCTCCAAAATGCTGGCCCTGAAGGAAAAGTGTCACCCGTCTTCTCACATATCCTGTCTCACACTGAGTAATGTTTCCCTTCTGCCCCCAGTGGAGAATTTTAATGATAACGGCTGTCTTCAGGGACAGATTGTGACTTGTCTTTTAAAGGAAGATGAAATCTATTAAGACAGTGAGGACCGAGAAGAAAAGCTATGTTTCTGAGAGGAGAGCTCTCTTAGTTCCTCTCTTACCCCTCCTCTCCATCTCTTTCTTTGTTAGAAGACGATACCCTTCAACTGCTCTGTTTTGTGTCTGGATTATTGTGGTTGTTGGTGTATAAAATTGCTGCTGGTGTGTATAATTTATAAGCTCTAAAAAATGATAAATAGTCTCAAGTAAGAAGAGTGATTTGTGTTAAAGTCCTCAGGGTACTTTTGTAAAGGAATTTAATTTCTTAGGGGAAATTGTCTATAACTTCCTATGGAATGTTAGTTAACTGGTTCATAGCTGGGGTTTATTTTCTGTGGTCTTTTTTTTTCCTTCCATTACTGGTTTGGATAGGTTTACCTGGCTAAATGAGACTATATAGCAAAGTCTTGATGAACTGGGAACTGAGGAAAATAGACTAATTAATTTATTTTTCTTAGTTTCGTTTCAAACCAATTGTTAAGATCCTTTCAGGTTTATTTTTGGGCAGTAGTCCAATGTTTCTCAACTGGGGGCAATTTTGCCACCCGGGAGACATTTGACCTCTATAGACATTTTAAATTGTTATAACCAGGGGGTTAACAATGGCATTTAGTGGGTAGAGGCCATGGATACTACTGTACATCCTCTGTGCACAGAAAAGCTCCCCTCACCCCAAGAACAAAGAATTATTAGGCCTAAAATGTTAATAGTGTCAAGGTTGAAAAATTCTGATGTAGGCAGTAGGCTCCAGGGAACATAATTCAATATTCTTTTACCAAGGAATTTCTATAGAATCCCATCATTCTTTTTCTCAACATGAATTCTCATCACCAAAGATGGAGGTAGGGAGCAAGAACTTGCTGGAGTTGGTCTAAATGTAATGAGTCCCACAGGATATAGAGTCCAGTGTTTTTTTTGTTTTTTGTTTTTTTTTTCATTTTCTTAATATTTAAGTTCAACTTGGGAGTTCCCGCCTTGGCTCAGTGGTTAACGAATCTGACTAGGCATCATGAGGTTGCGGGTTTGATCCCTGGCCTTGCTCAGTGGGTTAAGGATCTGGTGTTGCTGTGAGCTGCAGTGTAGTTTGCAGACGAAGCTCGGATCCTGAGTTGCTGTGGCTCAGGCATAGGCTGGTGGCTACAGCTCCGATTAGACCCCTAGCCTGGGAACCTCCATATGCCGCGAGAGTGGCCCAAGAAATGGCAAAAAGACCAAAAAAAAAAAAAAAAAAAAAAAAAAAATTAAGTTCAAGTTTAAATTGCTAGATTGCAATTTAAAAAAAGAAATTCTGGGGAGTTCTCATTGTGGCTCAGCTCCAACGAACCCAGCTAGCATCCATGAGGGTGACCCTTCTCCAAATTAGTAGACTTGCCTCAATATTCATTTCCCTACTAAATATGTAAATATATGTTTCTCAAATGCCTACCAAACAAGCTTTACTAACCTGACAGTTTCCTCATAGTTAGGTTAAATAAATATTCGACGTGTTCAATCTTTATTTATTTGGGGAGGAGGTTTTTAACTTTTGTTAAATGTTTAATGGTGGATGCACTACTATGATATGTTCATTATTGTGTCACTTGTAAAAGAAAATAATTAGGAGTTCCCATTGTGGTTCAGCACAAATGAACCCAACTATTATCCATGAGGATGCGAGTTTGATCTTTGGCCCTGCTCAGTGGGTTAAAGGATCTGGTGTTGCCATGAACTGTAGAGTAGGTTGCAGATGTGGCTTAGATCCTGTGCTGCTGTGGCTGTGGTATAGGCCACCAACTGCAGCTCAGATTCAACCCCTAACCTGAGAAACTGGGAGCTCCCATATACTGCACATGTAGCCCTAAATAGAGAGAAAAAAATTCTGGCTAATTCATGTAACCAGTGAAATGGATTTTAGTTATTTGGGGTATTATCATCATAGACCTCTTGAAAATATATCTCAACAAAGAATGGCCAAGCACTGAAAATTGTGACTCTAAACTTTCAGTGTGGCCATTCAGAACAAATGTTGGAGAAATTATATTTAATAGAGGCATAGGACTTCAGTAGGACCTCAGGTACAAAGATCACACTGCCTAATACCGTTTTTACTTAGCCTAACACCAAGCCTGAGACTAATGGATTGACTTGAAAATGCAATAAGCACCATCTACATACCAGTATTCAACTATGCACAAATGAATAGCCTTAACCTCCTTAGACTGGTGTTCAGGATTCTGTACCACCTGATCTTTGCTTACTTATTACTAATTCTCCTACTTGATTCCTTTGCTCTAGTCAGTTTTTTGTAGTCAATGTTTTATAAAGGCAACTCGCATATCTGTACATGGTCAGATATCCATACTCTTGCTTATACCAATTCCTTTTCAAAATGGCCATACATATTTCGCTATCCTTCAAAAGTGAGATAAAATTCTATCTCTTTTGTGAAACAGCCATCTAGAAATTCTATTCCCTCCTTCTTCCCACCCTCTTTTCCTTCCTTCCTATGACAAAATGATACCATTTATTAGTTGTGGGTGGTTGGCAGAGTTTTTATTTTTTGTTTGCTTTTTTTCTGCATTTTAATAAAAATTGTGTACAATGAATCAGGGACCCCAAGTTCCAAACTGACACTAACAAAACTTGTCATCTAACCCAGAATAAGTCACTTAACCTCTCTGTCCCTTATTTAAAAAATATAAAAATAGGCAGAATTATATTTATTCTATTTCTCTTGCAAGGTAGATTTGGATCAAATGAGATAATGAACACAAAAAGCCCTTTGAAAAATATTAAGAACTACATAAAGGTAAAGCATTATTCTTGTCATCATTTTACAAAACCACATTCAGTCTCACAAAGTACTAGCGGTGTATATATTCTGCAAAGCACTTAGCTGTAGTCTGCACTTAATAAATGAATTCACACAAGCAAATTGTTTCCACAGTTAACACAGACTGGCAGGAATGGCAGTTAGAGATGGAGACTGGGTAAGAGGTTACTACCTGTATTGATAGAGAAGCTATTAAAAGCAGAATGTGATTTTTAACATCCCCAGGACTATGAGAGAAATGAATAAAATTTTGTGTGCTTTATCATTTGTGACCCAGAAAAGAGAACCCTAAAGGCATGAAAAATCTTAAAATAGATTATTTGTGTGCAAAAGGAGACAACATACTCCACTGATTTGGCAATTTCAGTTTCTCCATTAAGGGTACAAATAGGAGATTGGGTCACTTAAGCAAATTGCTCCCTGATTTGTTAAAACCATTCTTGACTACAAATTAATAAGCCCAAATACATATTTGTGGCTCATAACTGGATCAATGTCTGAACTTTTCTTGATTAATGGGAGGAGGGTAGAATTTGACTGTGTGGGTCTGGGGGTATGGTCTTGGGAGGGGGCAGAGCTGGCCTTCAGTTGCTCAGTATGGAACCAAGAGAACAGTTTGAGCTGTGGAAGCTCCAGGGTGACAAGAACAAGGGACTGGAGTTGAGGAAACAGGAACAGAATTAACTTTTGGTGGCTACTGATTTGGTTGGTGTGAGTGAACTACCTAGAGGTCTGCCAATACCTGACCTATTGATATTTTCTGAGGCAAAGTAGGAGGGACTTTAATATATTGCATGTATTTTTACCTTTCCTCAGTGGTTGGGAGGGAGCTCTTAAGGATTTCTAGCTGTAACAACATTAATTGAAAAATAGATTGATCTATTACTTTAGAACTAAATGTGGTTATATTTTTGCTGTGTAAATGGCAAAAAGATGGAATAGTAGTTTAGAGGCTCTAAACTATACTGTTTTGTCTAATTCCTGTATCTGCTATGGGTTAACTATTTGCTATGACCTTGAGCAAATTACTCAGCCTCTCTAGGCCTCAGCTTTATCATCTGTAAAATAGGAATAATAGCCTGCACTTTACAGTGTATTTGTAAAGATTAAATGAAATAGTAAATGCATAGCACATTGCACAATGCCTGGCCGAAATAATCCTCAGGAATCCTTAACCACTGTTACTGGATTGTCAGAAAATGGAAACAAGTAAAGACTCTTCTTGTTTCTCTCCCTCCCTTGCTTCCCCATCTATGTCTAGTTCTTTAAAGAATTGATTAGAACTAAAGCACTGTAAGAAATTGTGTTCTAGCTTTACTGAGATATAATTGAAACACAATATTGTCTAAGTTGAAGGTACATAATTTTATCATTTGATACACATATATATTGTGAAATATACATGATATAAATATTTAGCAATATGTATAACCACAATAAGGTTGGTTAACACATCCTTTACCTCGTGTAATTATCATTTTTGTTGTTTGTATGGTGAGAATATTAAAGTTCTACTGTCACAGCAACTTTTAAATATACGATGCAGCATTATTAACTATAGCAATTGTGCTCTAAGGGCCCATGTAATTCTCTTAATGATGTTATGAAGTAGCTGCTCTCATTCCCACTTTACAGATGGTAATATGGGGTTCAGAAGAGTCATGTGATTTTCTCAGGGTCACATTGCTAGTCAATGTCAGAAGTGAGATTCAAAGACATCTGACAGCTATCTATTCCCTTGTCCCAGATAAGAAGCAGGGGAGGAGTTCCCGTCATGGCTCAGTGATTAACAAACCCAACTAATATCCATGAGGATGTAGGTTTGATCCCTGACCTCACTCAGTAGGTTAAGGATCCAGCGTTGCTGTGAGCTGTGGTGTAGGTCACAGACACAGCTTGGATCCTGTGTTGCTATGGCTGTGATGTAGTCAGCAGTTACAGCTCTGGTTCAAACCCTAGCCTGGGAACCTTCATATGCCATGAGTGTGGCCCTAAAAAGACCAGAAAAAAAAAAAAAAAAAGAAGCAGGTGAAATAGTAAGATTGTATTCTCCCTTTCCTATGTGAGGAAATCATAGGAAAGGGACCACTAACACTAGACCTTGGGTGAAAAGATGAAAGAAAACGAGAACTCTCCTGGGAGACCCTTGGATGAAATTGTGTGTTCCCCTGTGTTTTGGGTTACTTGTGACTAGTTCCTTGGGCTTTGAGTGTCTTTACAAAACTTTTGAGGCTAAGATACAGCTTCCAAATGACATTGTACTAACATTGTAATAAAGTAGATATATTTGATATTAGCTAGTGAGATTAGGATGAAGTTTATGCTTTGAACTCTACCTTCCTTAAAATATTTTCCCTGACTCTCTATTGGCTTTGTTTTCCTCATTCTCTCTAGCATTTGTGTGTGTGTGTGTGTGTGTGTGTGTGTGTGTGTGTATTACATATTTGACATACATATTACATCATATGACTAGTTATATGGAGAAAGACATCAGCTTTGATTTTCTTTCTTCTTGAGATCTAGGTTAGCCCACATCCCTGTTCTATGCCCTGTGTAAAGTCTATTGCCTTCTCTAAGATTTTCAAGACTTCAAAGGTTATGTTATTAAGGTCCATGTCTGGCTCTAACTTCTTTTTTTTGTTGTTGTTGTTGTTGTTGTTGCTATTTCTTGGGCCGCTCCCACGGCATATGGAGGTTCCCAGGCTAGGGGTCGAATCGGAGCTGCAGCCACCGGCCTACGCCAGAGCCACAGCAACACGGGATCCGAGCCGCGTCTGCAACCTACACCACAGCTCACGGCAACGCCGGATCGTTAACCCACTGAGCAAGGGCAGGGACCGAACCCGCAACCTCATGGTTCCTAGTTGGATTCGTTAACCACTGCGCCACGATGGGAACTCCCTGGCTCTAACTTCTTGTATCCTCTGAATTCCAAATTTTCACTTTGTGTTTTCTCGCTGTTTATTTCCACTGTGGTCTCTATTCAAGCATGGATTTCAGCCTATTTATTGATTTCCACAAAAATTCCAGGCTTTTAAAACTTTTGTTTTTCATATTTTGCAGACTTTACTGAAAGTTTGGAGAGAAGAACGGAGTTTGTATCCTAGCAGAGCAAAATCTTATAATCTAATAGTCTGTTTTCAGCAAAAGTCTCATACTTTTCTAAGTTACTGAGTCATTCTCTCTCTTCTCCCTCCTCCTTGCTTTTCTACTGTGATCCTAAGAAGATCCAATATTTCTCCCTCATTTTCTTATGCAAAGAAATTCAGCAACCCTCTGGCCATATCTCCAAATTTGGGTCTTGGCCTTTCTTTGCATAACCAAACACTCTACAAAGCTTCTTAATTATCAGTCTCTTCCAGAGAAAGCAAAGATTACTTTTTTCAGTTACTTATTAATGCAAATATAAATCATGTCTATCCAGTTACTTATTAATGCAAATATAAATCATGTCTATCCATTTATAGGCGAATTTCCTTAAGCATAAGGACAGAATTTTCCTCCTTTGCTATTCTTACACTTACTCCTTTAATAAAATTTAGGAGTTGGTTTATTCGTACTTGTTTGTCTGAATATTCAGACAAAAAAGAGAAATAGGTATAAACATGAAGTCGGAGAAGAAAATAGAGAAGAGAAACAAGAAGGTCCCATCACCTGCTACTCAGAAGTACTGTATACCTGGAGGTGCTGGGTGAGGGCTGACAGATGGTCACTTAATTCCTTCTCTCTGGCTTGAAATGTTCCCTGATTTCTCCCTCTTTTGTTGGATTCCTTCCTTTTCAAGTTAGTTTCTGTCATCTTTCTTACTGATTTACCCTTTAGATTTGAATTTCTTTCTCTTTTTAAAAAAATAATGAAAATAGTAATAACAATTATTATTATTATTTTGACTCTCTAATCTACTCTCCAGCTAACTTGATTTATGCTTCTCTGAGTAAAGAGAAGATTTCAGAAACTAGATCTTTTGTTCATGGGGTTCCGCAGAGTTGGGGACAGGAGTTTGGAGTGCTAGCCCAGACAGTCAGGAGAGCCAAGCAAAATCAAAAAAGTAGGGGCAGTGAAACTTTGAAGACCCAGGAGTTCCCATTGTGGCTCAGGGGGTTAAGAACCCAACATAGTGTCTATGAGGTTGTGGGTTTGATCCCTGGCGTCACTCAGTGGGTTAAGCATCTGGCATTGCTATAAGCTGTGGCATGGGTAACAGATGTGGCTCAGATCCTGTGTTACTATGACTGTGGGGTAGGGATCATCTACAGCTTTGATTTGACCCCTAGCCCTGGAAATTCCATATGCCACAGGTGTGGTCTTAAAAAGAAAAAGAAATTTGAAGGCTAAAGATGCCAGAGGGTCATCTGAACCAAAGTGGACTAAGGCAAGATGTGTAGACAAGGTATGGAGCTGAGAATTCAAAAATGAGCTAAACAAAGAAATGCAAGTGGATAATCGGAGTGGAAGGGAGAGGTGTACTTCACATTATGGGTTCCAAGCCATTTTTAGGGCACCCACTGATTTTTTTTTTTTTTTGATTATGAGCAGGACAAAGGGTATCTATATTCTAACTGAAATGTATAAGGTAGAATAGATACTGGAACACTTCTTTTTGAAAAATACAGATTTAAAACATATTTATTGAAAGCAAGCTATGTATTAAACATTGAGACTTTTGCCTTCTTTTTAACCATATATATATATATATATCTATGTTTATTTATTTATATATTTTTTTGGGCGGCATCCACAGCATGTGGAAGATCTGGGCCAGGGATTGAAACCACACCACAGCAGTGACTGAAGCCGCTGCAGTGACAATGTCAGATCCTTAACTCCCTGCACCACAAGGAAACTCTTTTTTCAACTTTTTAAGATACAAAATTATGCATACTTATTTTAAAAACTCAGATAGATAATGTATGTATGCATGTGTGTGTGTGTGTGTGTGTGTGTGAGAGAAAGAAAGAGACACAGAGAGAGGGAGAGAGAGAGAGAGAGAAGACATAGAGAGTAAAAAAGTTCCTGACTGTATACCCTTTTACCCCAATCAGATTCCCTTTTGTAGATCCTCCACTGTGAACAAGAATGTTACTATTGCTAAGACTCGTAATATTCCATTTAATTGATATTAGAAGACAGATTTCTCTTTTCTGACCACAGGAGGAGACTTGTCTTTTGTTCTTTAATGAACTAATCTTCTCAAAACTTCCTTTACTCTTGACCTGTGTTTTCAAACCACAAATGTACTCAGATTCAAATATAGGGACAGTCCTCAGTCTATGAAAAATGTGCATAGTGTTCTACTGTACTATTTTGCTTGTTGTGACATTGCAGCCTTCTGTAAGGATGGGAACTGGCTATTTCATGCTGTACTGTTCACAAAGGGAAATATTGGGGTCATGAGAAGCTGTTTTACAGGTCAACCAAGCCACAGCATATAAGCACTACTCTATTGATGCCTTATTATGAGCCAATGACATAGAATAAAACAAGTGATTCTTTTAATGAAGACAAAATGCATGGTTCATTGAAGGAAGCGGAAATGTCACTTGCTACTTTCAGAATTGGAGCATTTGATTGAATATTTGTATTGCTTTACTTGCTGCCTATCAAAATATGTAGATAGGTAGAGTCCTTGTAGCTGAATTTTAGAGTGTAACCATAGAAAAAGAAAGTTAAAATAAAAGAAAGTAAATTATAAGAGGCAAATTTATATCTAAGAGTCTTTTGATTTTAAGAATGGTCAAGCTGGCCATGTAATCGGTGGGGGAATGTAATGATACATCAGGGGTAAGATCAAAGAAAAAGAAGGGCTGATTGAGGCAGAATCACAAGCCATAAAGCTCACATTCAATCTCCTTGGTCTTCAAGTACTACTCCTTGGTTTCCTCCCAGTGATTTATTAATGCCTAATTAGGAGGCTTTGGACTTCAATATTCCCTTCATGCAACCAAAAAGCTACAAATAAAATAATGGTATTTTTCCCCATTTTTCCTAGAGACAGAAGAAATGGGCTTATGTACAGGATGAATTAGATTTATAATTGCTAAGCTTCTTGAGTATAAAGACTTGGGCTTTGTTTTTTGAATTCCCTACCTCTCCTAGAAGAGTGACAGGAACAAGGTAGACAATAATATGTATTTTGTGTTTATTTCCATTTGTTGTTGTTAAATATGAAGAGAATTGACTGAGTTTGATTCTGATTGATATAGACTGAGAGGCATTGAAGGCAGATTCTCAATCTGAGACTGTTTATGTGGGTGCCAAATGAAGGCTGTGGAAAGAGTCAAATGACCATTTAAACTCTTGTCTCATCTAAAGAGTCTACTATTCAATCTAAATACTTATGATAAACTGTGTAATATGAGGAAACAATCATAAAATGACCCTTTCCAATTGCTTCAGAGACAAGTGAATTAACTCTTTGTCACAGACCCATTTATTTTAATTGTTCTCTCCTAGGTAATATCAAAAAGTCAACATGGGTAGAGAAAACAAGGAAAAAAAAAAGCCAATTTGTTCCTCATTAAGTGTTAGAAAAGTCCAAGATAAACCTATTTAAAATTGATCTGATAAGCCCCAAGAACCGTGATGCACTGATGTGTTTTCCTCACCTAATGGTCTTCAGCTAATATTTATCCATTGCTTTGAGTAACCATTAATCTCTTGTGTTGAGAAACTCCACAAATGCAATTTCTAGGGCATTTAACCTTTCCATGTTTGATGTCTCTTGAATTTGGGTGACTCAGTTGTGGTGTATACTCAGTTTCATTTCATTTTCTTCAGTCCCAAATTGCCCAGATAATAGCACAAAGTCCATTTAAAATTAGCCTCTCTCCTTCCACAATACAAAGATATGTTCCTCAGGTGTAATGAAGTTAAATTCATTTTGTCTTCCCATACTTAGACTCTTATCCATTACTACCTTCTCTTCCCTGCAATGCATTCCCTGTTATTTTTCTCCTCTGTAATTTGACATCAGAAATGACCACACAGGAAACAGCTGAGCAGTATAAATGCCTTTCTAATGATCTCAAAGCTTCACTACAAGCTTAATGATATTAATGTCCTCGGATCCTTCTTTAGTGGGTTTTTTCTTTTTTAATTTTTATTTTGTTGCTCTTGAACACTTCCTGTAAGTTTAAATATGCAGCCTACTCAAGTTCATTCCTTAACCTAAGGGCATCATATCCACCCCTACCCTCCTTCTCTTTTCTCTCTCCTTTAACCGTCTGGGCCTGACAAGTAAGCCTTTTGAAAAAATGACCACAGTTCTGAACAAAGCCTGTTGTTGCAGGTAATTGTTGAAATATCAAGGGTATTGCGTCCTCCATTACTTAAGCTCTCATTTGTGGTTTTCATGGTTTTGAGGAATGTTTATGGCTGACAGTCCTTTCTTTACGACTCTATCCTTCAAGCTCCGGCTGATACTGCTGAGAATGACTGCTTGAGTGACTGATAAAATGTCAAGATGCCATTATTTCCAAGAGAGTGTTTGGGAGCAATAAGATCTGTTTCAATTTATCTCATCCACCTGAATTTAAGTCTTCAGATTTAACTTCTTTGGTTGCTGCAACCAAATTGTCTCTGGGTTTTGAGAGAACAGCCATTGTGGAATGCAGCGAGGGTTATAATGATGGTCACGCCATGACATTTGTGTTGTATTTCAACTGTGCACATTGGTGCAATATTTTGGACTTAATTAATACTCTCCAGGAACCTCAGTTTATGGATGGCAATAACCATATTTTAGATCATGTGAAATACCGCAACAAAAATTCAATTCATAGGGCAGATGGCAAAGCCTAGTTTGAAGAACAACAAAACAGGAAGATTTACAGTGAGTTTCAGAACTCTTCAACTGGAATTCAGCTGCTGCCAAAGCTCTGTTATTTCACTGGAGGGTAACAATCTGTGAGGGTCATTAGTGTCCTCATAAAAACTGAGATTAAAAAGTAGTCAAATGCAATGAATAGTCAAGGTTTTCTCTGTGCAAGGGAAGTGGAGTTGTTTTAAAAAAAAAACAAGGTCTTCAAATGTTTAAAAAAAATCATTCTGTAGTCATTTGTTTTCAACCTGGAATTTATAAAGTAGTAATTTTTTTTTTTTTGTCTTTTCTAGGGTCGCACCCACAGGACATATGGAGGTTCCCAGGCTAGGGGTTTTCTAATTAGAATTGTAGCCACCAGTCTATGCCAGAGCCACAGCAACGCGGAATCCGAGCCGCGACTGCTAACTACACCCAGCTCACGGCAGTGCAGGATCTTTAACCCATTAAGTGAGGCCAGAGATCGAACCCACAACCTCATGGTTCCTAGTCGGATTTGGATTTGTTAACCACTGAGCCATGATGGGAACTCTTAAAGTAATAATTTTTGATGGAATGAGAATAATCTTGTTCCATTCTCAAATAGGAGAAAATATTTCACAAGCAAACATATTCCCTCTCTCAGAGCTCAGAGAAAAACTCCATGTGGAACCAGTCATGATGAAAAAGAAAGACTAATGATGAGAATGTCAGTAACACTACTGCTCAACTGCCTGGTGTTTCTGATTTTGGCACACACACCACAGAAAAGTCAAGCATGATTCATGTAAGTTTGAATATGATGAAGCACCATGTTCACAAACAGTTTATATGTCTTTCAGGTCTTCTGAGTTTAGCTAGAGAAGGCTACTGAGGCTGAGATCTGACCACCCATGGACTGAGCAGGCACCTCTTCTAAGCCTAAGTGCTAAAAAAAATGGTACAGTGAAATAAAATTTTAAAAAGTTATAGGGAGGATTAAGATGGCAGAATAGAAGGACTGGAGCTCAAATTCTCTCCTAAAAACACCAAAATTCACAACTTAAAGCTGAGCAATCTCCACCCAAATGGACCGGAAACCTTAAAAAAGATATCCTACTCCAGAAGACAAAGAGGAGGCCACATCAAGAGGTAGGAGGAGCGATTTCGTGATATAAACAACCCCATATCACCCGGGTGGGAAGCTCCACAGACTGAAAACTAACTGGTTCACAGAGACTCACCTACAGGAGTGAGAGTTCTGAGCCCCACATCAAACCCTCACGTGTGGGGATCTGGCACTGGGAGAAAGAGTCCCTGGAGCAGCTGGCATTGAAGGCGAGTGGGGCTTGTGCACAGGAGCTCCACAGGACTGGAGGAAATGGAGACACAATTCTTAAAAGGTGCACATGGACGTTCACGTGCCCTGGATCTCAGGGCAGAGTGAGGTTTCCATAGGAATCTGGGTCAAACCTGACTGCAGTTCTTGGAGCACATCCTGGGAAAACAGGGGTGAATGTGGCTTGTTGTGAGGGAAGGACATTGGAAGCAAAGATCTCTGGAATATTCAGCAGCTGCCTTTCTCTGGAGGTGGACATTTTGGGGAAATCTGGCCCCACCTGTCAGTCAAAGCTGAGAAGCCCCAGGGCAAACAACAATCCAGGTGGGATCACAGCCCCGCCCCTCAGTAAATAGGCTACCTAAAGACCCCTCAGGCACAGAGCTGCCTCTAATCCCATCCAGAGACAAAGCCCCACCCATCAGAGGGATTAGAATCAGAGGGATTAGAGGGAGGCATCAGTCCCTCCCATCAGGAAGCCTACAGCAAGCCCCCATACCAACTTCAGCCACAAGAGGGGCAGACACCAGAAGTAAGAGAGGCTACAACTCTATTATTTGTAAAAAGGTCACCACACCAAAAACCTATCAAAATGAAAAGACAGAGAACTATAACTCAGATGAGGAAGGAAAGAGAAACCCCAGAAAAATCACCTAAGTGATGAGGAGATTCTCAGCATCCAGGAAAAAGACTTTAGACTGTTGATGCTGAAGATGAGGCAAGACATCGCAACTAAACTGGAGGCAAAGATGGATAACTTACAGGAAACACTGACCAAAGAGATACAAGATATAAAACCTAATCAAGAAAAGATTTAAAAATGCAATAACTGAAATAAAAAATTCACTAGAAGCAGCTAACATCAAAATACAGGAGGCAGAAGAACGAATAAGCAAGGTGGAGGACAGATTAGTAAAAATTATGGATGCAGAACAGAAAAGAGAAAAAAGATTGAAAACAAATGAAGAGAGTCTCAGAGAACTCTGGGACAATGTTAAATGCAACCAACATCCGTATACTAGGGGTGCCAGAAGGAGAAGAGAGAGAGAAGGGGACAGAAAGAATATTCCAAGAGATAATAGCCAAAATTTCCCTAACATGGGAAAGGAACCACCCACCCAAATCCATGAAGCCTAACGAGTACCATATAAAATAAACCCAAGGAGGAACACCCTGAGATGCATATTAATCAAACTAACCAAAATTAAACACAAAGAGAAAATCTTGAAAGCAGCTAGGGAAATGAAATAAGTAACATATAAGGGAACTCCAATAAGGTTATTGGCAGATTTTTCAGCAGAAACTCTGCAGGCCAGAAGGGAGTGGCATGATATACTTAACATGATGAAAGGAAAACACCTCCAACCAAGATTACTCTACCCAGCAAGGCTCTCATTCAGATTTGAAGGAGAAATCAAAACCTTCACAGATAAGCAAAAGTTGAGAGAATTCAGCAACACTAAACCAGTCTTACAGCAAATACTAAAGGAACTTCTCTAAGCAGAAAAGAAAAGACAGCAACAGGAAACAAAAATGCCACAAATGACAAGGCTCACCAGTAAAGGTATATATACAGTAAAGGTATGAAATCATCCAAGCACAATTATACCACCAAAATCAGAAATCATGAGAAGAGGTGGGTACAAATGCAGGACACTGGAGATGAACTTGCAATTAGGAGAACAGCAACTTAAAACAATCTCATATACATGTAGACTCATATCAAAATTTCAGAATAACTGCAAACCAAAAATCTACAATTGATACACAAACAAGGAATCTCTGAAGAAGAAATACATCTCATAGTAAATTAGTGCATAATCCATCATGAAGGGGGTCATATGACATCATTCTTGGAATGCTAAAGTCTTCTTAGATCTGATTCTGATTTCCTCTCCATCAAGGAATTTATGATAATTATAATTAAACAATGCCACTGTACAATTAAATAATACAGTTCTACAATTGTATTATTAATAACCGTTTCTCTCCATGGTACAATGTAAGGTCTATAATGTCTTGTTTATCACATCACCTAGAATGGTGTAATGCCTATATTGAAGAATCGATAGGATGTAACAAATTGTGAGGACATATTTATATAGTTACACTGTTTTTTAACCAATTTATACATTTTATATTTTACTTATTTTTAGAGGGTGTATTTTTTTTGTTATTCTTACCAGTTAAGTTATTCTTTTTATTATGCTATATAAAATATTTAATGGTATATAAGGCTTCTTCTTCATAAATTTTAGTTGCATAATATACACAATTTTAATATAACGCTAATTTTTAAAGAAAAATTGAAATGTAATAGATAATACTAAATAGTAAAGATGAAAGCCATACAAAATGGGATAAAGTATAGACTAAATTTACTATTTGTCTCAGAGTATTTTCCATTCCACTTCTCCAGAGGGAGTCACTTAATCTGTTTCTTTTTTTTTTTTTTAATATGTATTTTTTTATTTTCCCACTGTACAGCAAGGGGGTCAGGTTATCCTTACATGTATACATTACAATTACATTTTTCGGAGTTCCCGTCGTGGCGCAGTGGTTAACGAATCCGACTAAGAACCATGAGGTTGCGGGTTCGATCCCTGCCCTTGCTCAGTGGGTTAACGATCCGGCGTTGCCGTGAGCTGTGGTGTAGGTTGCAGACGCGGCTCGGATCCCGCGTTGCTGTGGCTCTGGCGTAGGCCGGTGGCTACAGCTCCGATTGGACCCCTAGCCTGGGAAACTCCATATGCCGCGGGAGCGGCCCAAGAGATAGCAAAAAGACAAAAAAAAAAAAAAAAAAAAAAAAAAAAAAAAAAAAAAAAAAAACAATTACATTTTTCCCCCACCCTTTCTTCTGTTGCAACATAATCTGTTTCTTAAGATCCATGATATAATAATCTGTGTGAATGTAATTGTGTTTAAATATATGTATTTTATTTTGTAAAAAAAATAAAATTTCACACAAAAAATAAAAAGTTATAATAAGTAAGACACTTGCAACCTCATAAGATTGTTATGATTTCAGGGTAAACTTCTATGAGTGCTTTTGAGTGTATGCATGGGTTTGTGTTTTTATGGAATTTGTAGCAGTTATTCACATTCATATTTTTCTATCACAAAAATCCCAGTTCTCTTTAGTTATTGAAACAGTGGATGGGACAAAACTTTCATTCAAAAAGATACATGCACCCCTATGTTCATTGAAGCACTATTCAATTAGCCAAGATACAAAAACAACCTAAATGTCCACAGACAGATGAGTGGATTAATAAGATGTGGTACCTATATACAATGAAATACTACTCAGCCATAAAAAAGAACAAAAGAATGGCATTTGCAACAACATAGATGCAACTAGAGATTCTCAAACTCTGTCAAGTAAGTCAGAAAGGCAAAGAAAAATACCTTATGATATTACTTATATGTAGAATCTAAAATATGGCACAAAAGAACCTATTTACAAAACAGAAATGGACTCAGGAACATAGCAAACAGACTTGTGGTTGCAAGGGGAAGAGGGGAGGGAGTTAAATAGATGGGGAGTTTGGGGTTGGTATATGCAAACTATTACATTTAGAATGGATAAGCAATGAGGTACTACTCTACAGCACAGGGAACTATGTCTAGTCTCTTGGGATAGAACATGATGGAAGATAGTATAAGAAAAAGAATGTAGATATGAGTACGATTGGGTCACAATGCTGTACAGTAGAAATTGACTCAACACTAAATAAATTATACTCTAATAAAAATAAAACTAAAAAAAGAAAGTTAGTGGATGGGAGAGGGAGAGTGGGATAGAACAGTGATTTGAATTTGCCATTTGTTCAGGCCAGAGATTTGGAGGGATCTGAAAAGCAGAAGCATTAAATAGATAGGCAAAAGACAAGTGGAAATCTCTTAAGTGATCATCATTTGCATCTTACAAACTCAATTCTGGAAAGTCTTATTTCTTACCATGGCCCTTGACTAATTGACCAAGATAATTAATACAAGTACTTTCTAAAGAATCAGAAATTCAGATGTTACTCCTATAGGTCTGCTGTTTGAATGTGTGGACTCTAGACCACAGTTCAGCCTTAATGTGCCCTTGGAAACACTGAGGTATTATAAATGGGCTATAGATGTGCCAAGATATTTATCTCCATGGCCTTCTTGGTGTATAAGCAGGGCTACCCTCAGTAGCCAGTGACCCCAGATGGCCACCTTCAGCCGTGGGCAGTTTTTATAGATTATCCTATTGTATCTTAAAAACAGGTTCACTTTCTATGTTGTCATGACATGAACATAACTGGGAAGTACTGGTGTAGATCTCAAATTCCTATCAAATGAGAGGAATTAGACAAGCTGATTCCTAAGGTCCATTCTGTCCCTAAAATTCTATGAGCATATATCAGTCTGAAGTTAAAACACCCAGAACTCCTTATTTCTTCAGCTATAGTTCCTTCAACCACAGAGGCCAATAAAAATTGAATTAAAAAACATGAAAAAATGTGGTAGAGTATATTTCATGTGCTGGAAATCTACTACCTGATTTTTATTGGACTCTGTGCACAAGAGGCAATCCTTGCTTTTCTGGTGGCAAAGGGGCCCAAGCAACTATAACGTGATCTATTATTTAAAAATATTGTTATAATAAAAGACCTGTGACATATCTCTGTGATCCATCCAGTTTTCTCCCTCCTCTGCCTGATTTGTTGTTTTTGGCCTTTCCCAGCAGTTAGCTAGGTGAGCTCCTAAATTCTATGCAGAAAAGGCCCTGAAAAGAGAAAAATAATTATTGGGCCATTTTGTTAGTCACTAAGGGCCTATGAGTAAGGAAAAAGACAATGGAACTCAGATATGTTCAATAATATTCTCTTTCTAAGAAATCAAATCTAATTATTTGTTGAAAAGGGTACAATAATTTTCTTCTTGATTCAGAGCAATGATAGTGGAGAAAATCTTTTTTGTCTTCACTTTACTTTTAGTTGCCTTTCAGAATTTCATGTCAGGTTTACAATCGTCTTCTGACATCTTCAAGACCCTGCCTATTCCCTTGGAGAGACATCGCTCTTTATAGATCTCATAGACAGACAAAGTAAAATGATACTGTTTTTACTCCACAAAACTTCATTTTACCACACAACTACTTCTGAAGCCTTCCTTAACTGATTAGAATGAAGTTGCTCATTCATTCCTTGATATATAGTGCCAATGTTTTTCAATTACTCTATATGCCCTAGTATATGTTTTTCTAAAGAAAATGAGATAATGGTTATGAAAGGACTTTGCAAATCATATGATATCTCATAAACATAAGATATTAGTATTATTATTTAATTAATTAAAATATAAATATAATAAAGCACTATATTCATTTTTCAATATTTTCCCCCCACTTTGTCATTAAGCCTATTTTCTTTAAATATTACTCTATAATTATTTCATGTGCCTTTGTTTACAAATGCATTGAAGGCAACTGTAAACTCAAAGCTCTTAGGAGTTCTTGTTGTGACTCAGTGGGTTAAGAGCCTGACTAGTATCCATGAGGATGTAGGTTTGATCCCTTGCCTTGATCATTGGGCTAGGGATCTAGCATTGCTGCAAGTTTTAGTATAGGTCACAGATGCAGGTTGGATATGGCACAGCTGTGGCTGTGTTGTAGCCCGGCAGTGCAGCTCCAATTTGAGCCCTAGTCTGGAAATTTCCGTACGCTGCAGGTGCTGCCCTAAAAAAAAAAAAAAAAAAAAAAAAAAAAGAAAAGCTCTTTTATAAATTGTCTGGTCAAATATTTCTAGTTGTATTCTGTGTTCTGGTTGTGTGCAATGAAAAGGAGCAGGAAGTATGTTTACGACCCTTCTTGCCACAACGGCACTATTTCATCGAGGAAACAAGGTCAACATACATGAGACCACTGTAGAAAAACATGGGAAAGAATGAATAAAGTTCTAAAGTGCCCTAGACATTTGATGCCATGGGAGCTTGAGGAGACATGAATGCTCACAGATGGCTGTGAGCTCAGATGATCAGGAGAGATAACTATGAAGTTGGTGCCAAGCTGATTCTTATCAAAAAAAAAAAAAGTGTTCATGTTTATAGATGGGGGAAATGTGAAGGAATAAATACTTTTTTTTTCTTTGGCCACATCCATGGCATGTGAAATTTCCCAGGGTTGGGGATTGAACCAGAGGCACGGCAGTGACAAAGGCAGGGTCCTTAACCACTAGGCTGCTTGGGAATTTCAGTAAAAACTTTTCTTAAAAATATCACAACACATTGTTGCCTCCAAAATATCCACTGTTTAAATCAGAATCAGATCTTTTAAAATTGCTACACATACAAATTTTGGGGTGGGAGGAACATCAATAACAATAATATGGTGTAATGATTACATACTGCTATCAAAATGTGAGTTAAGCAACAATTAAAGTCAACAAATACTTTCCAGAGATGACTATTTATAAGGATCTGCATTATCTGTTTTAAGATATATAAAGATGAATATTACCTAACTTTTTTATTGAAGGGTGAGTAATCTAAGAGATTGGAAATATCATTTTAATAAAATGGAGAAAATGAATAATCAGTTAACCTAAATTTTGTTTCAAACTTTCCCCTGATTTGGAGTTCCTGTTGTGGCTCAGTGAATTAAGAACCCGATTAGTATCCATGAGGTTGCGGTTTGATTCCTGGCTTTCTCAGTGGGTTAAAGGATCTGGCGTTGCTGGGCGTTGCGGTGTAGTTCTCAGATACCACATTGCTGTGGCTGTGGCATAGGCCGGCAGCTGTGGCTCTGATTCGATCCTTAACCTGGGAGCTTCTATATTGCCATAAGAAGGAAAAAAAAAGAAAAAAATAAACAAACAAATTTTGCCCTGATTTTTTTTTTTTGTCACAGCATGGGGAAAGCTTTTATCCTTAGTTTTTCCTCTTATAAATGCATGAGTTGGGCTAGATTAATTCTCTTTGCCATTACCATGGCCATTGCTCTCATAGGTGAGTGGGTGGCTGGGGGAGGGATTCTTGCCATCTCTGAGATGTACTATTGCCATGGATACCTAATTGAACTCTTTCTTTTTTCAACTTGCCCTCCTTATTGCCACCCTCCATGTATATGTCAGGAAAATAAATTACACCTTTTTTACCTGATCATTACATTCTCCTTACAACTCTAGAGGTTCACCATGGGGTCTCTGTGAAGGCAAAAATCCCAGTTTTTTAACATGGTGTAGGTGCCTCTGCATAATCTATGCCCTTCCTTTTCAGTCTCTTAACCACTCAAGAATTGCTGGTTCACACATGTCATATAGAAATACCTGTGGTTTCCTAGAAGTACCACACTGCCTCTTACTGCTGGGAAATTTGCTTCTCCATGTGGTCCCTTTTATAGGGAACATTCTTCTTTATCTCTTTGTGCTGGGCTCACCTATTCCCTGAAGGCTCTTCTAATTCCTTCCCTTCCTGCTATCCCTTCTCAGTGTTTCTGTGAAGCTTTGTGTGTGCTACAACCACCTATCTCTATCTTGCCTATATCTGTCACTCCCACTAGTCAATAATTTCTTTGAAGTCTGGCAGTGTGCTATATTCTTTTTTGCTTGGAACATAAGAGGCAGTCAATAAATATTTTGAAATGAATGAATCCATGAATGTAGAGTTCGTGTTCTATTTCCTATGATAGTGGAAATACATAAAACAGAAGTATAGACAAATTATCATGGGACTAGAAAGGAAAGAGAGGTTAGTGCTGGCTGGAGGGATTGAGTTAGTCAATTTTTGATGAATGGGTGAGAATTTAAAAGGCAGAAATAGCGAAGAATACAATTCCAAGCAATTGGAACAGGAGTGAGAACATGGATGGAGCTAAAGTATTTGGTTTGTTGCAAGACACGCCCAAACTTAGTGGCTTAAAAAATAATTTATTATTTTCTGGCATGGTTCTGTGCATCAATGAGGCTCTGCTGGGGAGCTTTCACTAGGAGTATCTTAAGCAATGGTACTTAGAGAGTAGCTGGGGCTCAATCATCTGAAGGCTCAACTGAATTGGACGTCCAAGATAGCTGGCATTTTACTTCATGTATGCAACCTCAGGACCCTTTCCAGTGCCTGCCTATCAGAATAACATGGACTTCATAGTAGCACTCCAAGAGGCAAGAGTTGGAAAATGCCAGCCCAGTTAAGGATTATGCCAGGGAGGGGTACAGCATCAATATGTTTATTCTATTAATCAAAGCTGGCATAAGGTCCATCCAGATTTAAGGGGATGGAGAAATAGACTCTACCTCTTGTTGGGGGAGGGACATCATTGCTTTGCAGAACACATGAGATAAGAGACGCTGCTGCAGCACTTTAGGTCATAGAAAGTGGAAAATGATCTCTTACACAGTAAGGAAAGTTGGCCTAAGCCCAGAGAGTGTACAGTCTCATTGGAGTTTTAATAAAAGGAGGGCCTTTCAATCAGTAGGTAGTTCAGGGAGTTATTCACTCTGCTGGAGTTAGTTGTTCTCTTTCAACTCTAGTGAAACTTCTTGTTTTAGTATAGGTTTGTTCTATATTGACATATTTTGCTGAAATTGTGTACCTTATGATAAGATATCAAGATGTCTCTTTATTTTTTAACACCGTCATTCATCTTGAGACAGAATGGAAGCTGAGCAAAATTCAAATAGGCATCTCTTCTATAATATTCAATAGAGTTCAGTGAAATATTATACACATATAGGGGTTATATAAATAGAAGATTGCATTGGGTGATAGCTACAGATTACTGAACTGCTAGGAAAGCTGTCTCTGAATACCTTCCAAAAAATGGCTTTCAGTAATTGATGCCCTGAGAGAAGCTAATGTATTGGCAGAGGGAATAGAAATTTTTAAAAAACTATGTAGTTATTTGGTTGATGACATAGCTAGACTATATAAATTTAGATACAACTGCCATTTTAGTGAAAACAGGTTATTTTTTTCCCCCTGCCAAAGTTTCTAAATAATTATTTCTCTACTTTAGGAATCTTAGATAGGTACAGCTTCTGGGTCCAAGAAATCTGAGGAAGCTTTTCAAAAAGCCAGAATACTGTAAGTAACAGCCCATCTGTCCCCAGTTCTATAGTATTTTTTTTTTTTAAAAGAAAAATCTCTTCCATTTTTCTGCCCACCTCTAAGCTGTAATGCAAATGATGCAACAGTCTATCCTGAGAGATGATAAACAAATGTTGCTTGCTAGTATTCTGACACATTGCCTAACTTATTCATGTAGGTAATGGCAGCAGCATCACAGAAAATGCTGTGTTAAATTTCAATGCCATGTCAGTGGCTACACTAAGAGAATCTCTAAGAAATAGTCCTTTGAAAATCATTACTGCTCTCAAAATGTGAATGTATTTTTTTTTTAAGATGTGAATGTATTTTTTAAAAGACATCATTCACTACATGAGAGTGTTTCCATGAGGACTCTGCTCCTAGTACCAAAAGAACCACCTTCTGTGCACTTCCAGACTGTAAGTGAGGTGATGGCTAACTTCTCTTTTTTTATTGTAGTGCTCTTAGAAGCTTGGAGACAAATTTTCGCTCCATTTCCGTAAGTTCATTGTGTTATATGGTGTATACTTTTGAATTCTACTTTAAATCTTCTGATATGAAACAAATAATTATCTAGTGAATTAATCTTCAGTTGATTTTTGCTCCAGGATTAACTTGCCATAGCAGTTGCTTAACTCTACATTTCGGTATCAAGCTCACAGAGTACCGGGAGATTATAAAGTTGCAGTCTTCCTCATTTTTTGAAGAGGGCTGCACTTGTGGTATATGGAAATTCCCAGGCTAGGGGTCGAATCAGAGCTGCAGCTGCTTGCCTATGCCACAGCAACACCATATCTGAGCTGCATCTGTGACCTATGCACAGCTTATGGCAATGCCTGATCCTTAACCTACTGAGTGAGGCCAGGGATAGAACCTGCATCCTCATAGATAATAGTCAGGTTTCTAACCCACTGAGCCACAACAGGAACTCATGCAGTCCCCCTTCTTGATTAATGCAAGTTCATTAATCTTCAAGTTGAGGTAAAACATGTATACTTGGTTAGCTTTCACCCTAAATAATGTGTGGTTATGGTGGAAACAGCCAATTGTTTGAAAAATGGTGTGGTGATCTGGTTAGAGTCTCTGGCTTTTCCACCTGGCAACTTAAAACTTCCAAATTGACTTCTGTTGCTAAATATTATAGAACTCTGAATTCTGACAGCATTTCTGAATCACTTTTCTGTTCATTGACAGAGTGTCTACACTAACCCCACATTTTTTATGGATTGTCTCACATATCTTCCCTGCTGAGGCTGTCAGGAAGTCTGTGAGATGTGAGGCCAAGAGCAGTGTCCTCTACTAAATATCTGCCAGGAGAAGAAGGGAGAGTTTTGATAGCACATATATTTAATTTTTGCTCCATTGATTGATATAAGTGAGGAAAGAGTCTAGATTAAAAAGAGCAGATCCTCTGAATAAAATACCCAAACTTGGATGCCAAAACATAGTACTCATTCCAGAATGTTCATGTCTTTATTTGTAAAATGTGTAAAGTATTCCTGTTGTTTAGCCTATGGGTTTATGCACATTGTAAAAACAACAAATAACAATTTATGATGGAAATAAACCACATTTGTGGTTCACTACCACCCAAACAGTGATGACACTTATTCTCAATCTCTTTGACTTTGGATTCCAAACAGTGACAAATGCTGCCCAGCTGTCTGTCAGAAATAAATTTCTGGGTTAAATCAACAGGGCTTCAACACAATCCAGATAAAATTGTGGCCACGTTGGCAGCATGAGAGCATGACTCTGAGGAACTCATCCGAAATGCATTTTCCCTGGACTTGTGCAATAACACCTCAGAGAACCAAGAAAATGCAAGTGGGTTTGAATTAGTTTGCTGGATAAGCAGGCAAATGAATATACCCCCTCCCCACTTCAAGCCCATGTTCCACACCAGGGAACATGCATTATTTCTCTGTGGAAAGCTTTTGTGGTCAGAACATGAGTAGAACTTTGAATTAATCAGCTACTCAAACAACACCTAAGTTATAGGAGTCAGCCAGGGCATCGTAAATACCTTAGTGACAGATACAAATACAAGACACTATTCTCTCCTTTGACCATTTTTCCATCTACTTGGGAGGATGAGTTATGGGCCTAAAACAGAAGCAAATTACAGACAAGTAATATGAGGAGGAAGACTCATGGAAGTTTAAAAAGAGGAGAGAAAACCTCTTATGGCAATTTGAGTTGTGCCTCACAGAAGAGAAGGTGGATTTTCCCATTCCCCTTATCTCTTCTCTGGTTCACTGATGCTGAAGAAATATTTACTTTTGAACTTCTTGTAAAATAAGCAATACATGGTATCCTTAAAATCTGAGTCACTTTTAGTCAGATCTTTTGATTTGCAGATGAAAATGTCCTGCCATGAAAACCAGCTGTTCTAGATTTAATCTCGTGCAAGTTGTAATGTATTCTGTCTTGTGTACAATCATCTGAAACATTCCTTTGAGAGGCTGCTGTTTGTCAAATGCATTGTGATTTGACCCAGTGAGAGCATATCTTTACTAATTCATAAAATATACCTTTATTGAATTATCTTCTATGAGACAGGCCCCATGCCAGGTGTTGGAAATTTAAAGATTAATGAGATGTCCTTCCCTTCACAGAGCTCCTAACCTACTGGGTAGGGGGTTGAAAGGAGACACAGAGACAACTAGTTTTAATGAATTGTACTAAGTTAAGATGGAAATACAAGTAAGATACTCTGAGATAACAAAAAAGAAAGACGTGGCATGGACAGAAGTATTGGGAATAACTTCCCTAGAGAAAGTTTCTCCAGGATATTTTAGGGAGTCTTTACATTGCTGGGAATTGAGATACCATGGCAGAATAAATTCATCATTTTCCAGCCACCCTTTTATCTTGTCTATAAATAATGCTTTGTGCAGGGCATATGGAAACATTTTCTGTTCAACAAAGAGAGAAAGATCTCTCCCAGGAGATGAGAAGAGCCCTGAATGTGAAGTTATGAACTCCTAGGATCCGGTTCCATCTCTGCCATTCACAAGCCAATTAAAACCATAATAGAAAAGGTGAACAGAATGTGCCATGTGCCAGACATTTACCTAAGTCTTATACATGTACTAACAAATTTCATTCTCACAATAATTTTTTTAAGGTAGACACTATTCATTTCCTCATCTTAGTGATGAGTAAATAAGAGCAGGGATGTTAAATACCTTACCACAAGTCACAGAATAGCTATTATAACCTAAGTAATGGGATCTGGGGCCTGCACTTGTAACGATTTACAGTGTCATTGAGCATTAGGAAGTGAAATTGTGAGTGAGAGAGAAGATAAATTTCAATTGCAAAATTAAGGCTATCAGGGTGTAGTGGACACTGTTGTGACATTCTTGAGTATCTAGCTTCATTTTTAAAATCAGTAACCAATTTGAAAATTAAGGTATATTAACTACTTAGGATTGTAACATGATTAGGCTGGTGGAAATAATTTGACTCGAAGATGAAAGAAATGATTGCATTTCAGGTTTCATTCTACTATCTCTTCTAAGGTTAGGGTGGAAAGGAGGAACCAGTCCAGGTGAAAGAAGATGGTAAGTTAAGGTATCAGCACTAGGGATAGAGAGAAGTGAATAGTGTGTCAATGGAGGGAGGAAAAGTAGTTTCAGTGATTGGTTGGGTGGAAGGAGGGTGAAAGGAGAAGGAGAGAGAGGTGGGGATGACCACCAGGTTTCTGTTTCCGGTAAGTGGAGAGGTGGTCTTACTATTCACAGGGTAGAGTACAAACCAGGTATGTGTTTGAGGGGGAGAATAACAGTTCATTTTTTGACATGTTGAATTTGAAGTACCTCTAAGATGTTCAAATGGGGCTGTTTACTACCCGGAATATAAATTCTGGAGCTCAGCTAAAAGATAATCCTGAAGATTGTGAAAACCTTCAGCACGTTGGATTCTGAAGTCTTGGAAATTGGTGAATTCACCCAGGAAGACAAGGTGAAATAAGAAGGGAAATGAAAACAGAACCCAAATATTTAAGGTGCCGTAAAAGAAGATACATATTGAAGAAATGGCTAGAGGTAGAAGAAAACCCAAAGACTGAGGTTTCTGAGAAGCCAAAGAAAGAGAGTACATTGTTTCAGTGAAGGAGTGGGAAGAGTGAAAGTCAGTGTAGAGAGCTCATTGTATCTGTAGAGTAAAGTGTCCAACGGATTTAGCATCAGAGACCATTGCTGACCTTTGGGAGAATAGATCCACTGGAGAGAGGGGGTGAGGAGGGGCTGGAAGGTGGGGGAAAGTGAAGATAGTAATTGTAGACAACACTTTCAAAAATTCAGTGGCAAATAAGAGAGAGAGAGGTATCTAGATGGATAAGACTTGGACATATTTAATGCGGATTAAAAATAACAGAGAATTGGGGGTGGGAGTGTATCCTGAGCAATGAGAAAACAGATGTGAAATACACAATATTAACAAGTAAAAAACACATGATTTTTATATGTGCCTCTGTATGCAGACACCAAAAGGGGCTTTTGTCTAGGACTGCTTCTCTGGACACCCCAGGAGGACTTGTAGACATGATACATCTGTGTGCTTCAGGGAACACAGCTCCTCTCTCTGAAGAAGTTAGAGGACCTGTGTGCTTGGGAGACCTATGGTCTTCTCTGTGGGAGACAAGGGGGTTACAGTGCAGGAGAGATCCCCTCAGCATACTCTATAAATGTGAACACATCTGTATAAGAAATAAATCAATATGAGCAAGGATGGTTTATTAGCAATGCTGACTAAAACAATAAACAAGAAAGGAAAATGTGTAACCCTATCAAGTTTAATGAGTCTGGTCTGGCAAACCTTGAACCTGTGACGTGAAATATAAATCATGTTTCTTTGGCAACGAGAAGAGAGTTCAGTGAGCTGTGTATATGAAGATGGCTTGGGGGGAAACAAGTTTAAAAAAGAAGAAAAAAAACCTACTGGCCCTGGGATTGGACACCAAGCCCTTGAGTTACTGCAATATCTCTATTTTTAAGAAAAAAATTACCTATACTTCTTTTCTCTCATTCATTCATTGAAGTCAACATTTAATTTGGCCCCCGTCTATATGCCAAGCACTTTGTTTGATTCTAGGGACTCTAGGGACTCAAAAATGAATGAAATCCCATTCCTATCTTCTTGGGTGTCACAATTTCCTAGGAAAGTTAGGCAGAGACACCTAGTCCCTGTTTAGGGTAGTGACCACTATCTGTAATAAAGACATGCAGAAGGAACCATGGGTGCCTAATGCTTCCTGAGCTAAGAAAAAACTTCAGACAAGAGCATAAGATCTTTATCTTATTTTAAAACTATGTGGAATAAACAAGTCTATTTCAGTCATACTTGTTCATAAAGGAATTTTTTTCCAGATATTTTTAATCTTTTATCACAATGAGGGGCTCCATATCCCATTTACACTTGCTGAACACATTGACGTGATTGTGTTTATTAAAAGATCATGAAATTAGCTGGATGAGACCTCAGCAATCATCCTAACCATTTTATTGTTAATTGAAAAGAGAGCCTCTACCATTATTTAAGCTGTTATTACTTATGTAAATCACTCATTGACAATATTATGTTCACTTTCTGCTGTGTCTTCCATTTGTAAACATACATATTTCTATGATTACTGAAGTTAAATAAAATATTTTTCTACTATTATTTAACATTGAATTAGAAATTTTTTCCATATTATTACACAGTTTTTATAATTTTCATTTGAATGCTTGCATGGTAGTCTACTGTTTTGCTCTACCTTAAATTACTAAATCATTCTTGTCATTTTGGACATGTACAACCACTCCATTTTATAGATGAAAAAACTGAGGCCAGGATAAGTATTTTATCTTTGGGTCTCTGTGAATCCTTTCTTTTTGTCATGCTTGCTCTTTTGCATGGAAGATGAGAGTTATTTTTGGCAAAAAGTCCTGTGAAGTGGTTTTTTTAATGCTGGTGCATCATTTGGTATTTCTTAAAGATTAGATTATAATGAAAAAAAAAATATCAGTTAGAAATTTAGAAGACCAGTCAACAGACAAGGGAATATGGGTCAGTCTTTCCTCTAATCCAACAGTAACTTCTTTTGCCATATTGAGCAGATTCTGTGGAGATCTTGTGTTCTCATGTGCGCATGTAAATGAACAGTATGAACTTGCTTCACGCTTTGAGTATTTAAACTAGTAGCATGTTTCTGAAGAGTTGAGATAAATGTGGGTGAGACTGACATAGGTTGAGGCAGGTGGAATGTCTGCCTACTGGAAGCTGTTTTTTTTTTGGTCTTTTTTTTTTTTTTGCTATTTCTTGGGCCGCTCCCACGACATATGGAGGTTCCCAGGCTAGGGGTTGAATCGGAACTGCAGCCACCGGCCTACGCCAGAGCCACAGCAACGCGGGATCTGAGCCGCGTCTGCAACCTACACCACAGCTCACGGCAACGCAGGATCATTAACCCACTGAGCAAGGGCAGGGACCGAACCCGCAACCTCATGGCTCCTAGTCGGATTCGTTAACCACTGCGCCACGACGGGAACTCCTGGAAGTTGTTTTTATAGGGCATGTCTTAGAGGAAGAGAACACTTCCGGGGAAGAGGAGGGTCTTGAGAACTTGGATATGGAGTTAACTGATAAGATGTAGGAGAGGCCCATCAGACAACCCAAATAGTTAGTGCTGGACGGGACATTAGAGACTATTTTTCATCTCATCAAATACCTATTAAGATAGCAGGATTTGAACTAAAAGTCATGTCAACTTGAGTGTGTTGTTCATCACAGAATGAATAATGCCAGTGACAAATGTTCCTCATTCAATTATTAAGGACTTTCATATACAATTTTAACCCCTCTTTTGAAAGCTCTGATAACTCTATTACTATTTCCAGATACCAGAAAAATATGCTCCTCCTCCATATAATAGAGACAGGAATAATGCTTCCAGACTAAGAGTTCATGATTAGAGTCTTTAGCTTTGTTTCACTATGTCTTGTAATATATGTTTTAAAATGTAGATATGGCAGATTTGGTATATATACACAATGGAATACTACTCAGCCATAAAAAGAATAAAATAACACCATGTACATCCAACATGGATGGTACTAGAGACTCTCATACTGAGTGAAATAAGTCAGAAAGAGGAAGACAAATACCATATGATACCACTTATATCTGGAATCTAATACATGGCACAAATGAAACTTTCCACAAAAAAGAAAATCATGGACTTGGTGAATAGACTTGTGGTTGCCAAGGGGGAGAGGGAGGGAGTGGGATAGATGGGAAACTTGGGGTTAATAGATGCAGACTCTTGCCATTGGAATGGATGGGCAATGAGATCCTATTGTATAGCACTGGGAACTGTGTCTGGTCACTTATGATGGAGCATGATAATGTGAGAAAAAAGAATCTCTACATGTATGTGTAATTGGGTCACCATGCGGTACAGTAGAATGTTGACAGAACACTGTAAACCAGCTATAATGAAAAAATAACAATAACACTTTTTTTTTTTTTAGGGCCTCACTTGCGGCATGTGGAGGTTCCCAGGCTGGGGTCTGATCAGGGCTACAGCTGCTCGCCTACTCCACAGTCCCAGCAACTCCAGATCCAAGCTGTGTCTGCGACCTACACCACAGCTAGGCAACACTGGAGCCTTAACCCACTGAGCGAGGCCAGGGATAGAACCCTCAACCTCATTCCTAGCCGTATTTATTTCTGCTGCGCCACGGTGGGAACTCTTGAAAGTAATCTTTTGATGTTCTAACTACCTGGTCTTTGTGACAAAAACTCCTATAAATCCTGGCTCCTCCTTTTCCTCTTTGGAGCAGTCCTGCAGAGTTATCTTTCGACTGCTCCCCAGGCTTGAAGCCTGTGAAATAAAACATAATTCTCGCTTAAAAAAATAAAAAAAATGTTGATAAGTTAAATAGACCAGTAGTAGACTCATTCTGTAATACTTCTCTAAACCCCACTGCTGGAGACAGTGAGATAATTGGGACAAGGTTGAAGGAACATGTAGATAAAAGGTGAGTGCAAAAGAAAAAGAAGTGGAAAAATGTGAGATGACTTCCACTCCTAGAGTCTCAAAGGACCTGCAAGTAAAAACAATAGAATCATAAAATTTTGTTTTACAAATTTTTTAAATTAAAGTATAGTTGATTTACAGTGTACTGTCAATTTCTGCTGCACAGCGGGACCCATCAGAATTACCATCAGAAAGAATGTTATTTAACATTTTCACTTTATAGATCAAAAAACTAAAACTTAGAAAGACTTATACAGGTTTTAACAGCTTCTCGATAGCAACATAAATCCATGCTTTCTTTTGGCTCTAAATCCAGTGCTTTTTGTTAACTAGTGAAGTAATTATTGTGTTATTACTGTGGCCATGAAGTAGGATGAGTATCACTGTGCACAAAAAAAGATATAGGGGACCTGTTGCTATCTTTAAGACTTTACCAATTTGGATTGCATAGAAAGAAATACAGTATAGACAGACTCAAGAACTTGATCATGGCATTCAATTGATAAGTCTGAGCAAAGTTCACAGGAGGCTGGTTTGGAAAAAGGAGACCTTGTTGGAAGTGGAACCCAAGCTAACCTCTAGGGGATATGATTTGAAATATGTGGTAGTCAAGGGAGAGTTCATTTCAGGCAATAAGTATTAGCATCGCTGCAGGAAGAACCTGTGACTACAGGGAACATTCACTTCTTTCTTTACAATGGTTTTAATATTCTGATTATAATCCATGTGAATAACATTGGGCAAGTTACTTAGCCACTCTTGTCCTCTGTTTCCTTAGCAGCAAGGAGGAGGAAATAACAAAGCAGGGCCATGTGTTACAGAGAAACCAGGAGGCTACGTGAATATGAAGCATTATAAAGGGTTTTATTCACATAAAGGGGAAGGAGAATATGCTCCACAAAATTCTACAGCCAGAATTTCAAAGCATCATTGTTGCCTAATGATGGTTTTAGCTTTGCCCTCGGTGGATATATAGTTGGAGTTTTGCAACTGAAAAATATCTTTGTTATGTTTTGCCTGGATCAAAGCACACATAAAGCCTGATCGAATGGAAAAAAAGGCAAAAGCTACAAGGCGAAAGAGTTCTCAGCATGACGACAGGAGGCCCTCAGGTTTTTGCTAATGCCCTATCTGGTTAAAATGTTCTGAAACCTTTGTAAGCAAGGACTGAAAGATTCAACAGAATTACTACACACACACACACACACACACACACACACACACACACACACACACACACACACTAAGATAGATATCTCATATCCAGAAAGGGTGCTCATGCCTTCCTGGAGGTCAGAGTTTACAGATGGAAAGAACAACACTTTGAGCCCTTCTCTTCAACAGTGTGTGAGGCCATGCCACCAAAGAAGAGATTTTTGTTAGAAGAAAAATGGAACTGCAGCAAGTTGCAGGATTGTAAGAGAGAGTGCAGATAAAGAATTTGCTTAAATAGGAACTGGTCTGTGTAACAGAATCCAACTTTTTCAGTCTTAGGTACACAATGGACTCAATAAGATAAAGAAATTTTATGAACAGATAGAAATATCTTATAAAGAACTTATCAATTGTTTGCCTATAAATGAGATTTTTAATGAAACCAGAGAAACTTTTCTTAAAGAGTGAGATTGGTGTTACTATTAATGCTGGGTGGAAGGGTATCTTCCTGTTTTTCTAAGTTGTGGTTTCTATGACTTCCATACTCATGCATACTTAATCTTTTATCATGATTTCAGCTAGAAATGAAAACAAGAACTGTTACCATTAATTCTGTAAATTCCAACCAAGTCTGATAAGACATATTGGGAATAAGTACTCTTGACATGGGTCTTTCTAGCATTATTGGTATCTTATTTTCTTCTTTAAAGAACTAACATATAGCTCTTATCTTTGACTTCCTGAACCTTCTTTTTACCTTCCTTGACAATTATCTTAAGATCTTCCAGCAATATTATATTGTTTCTCTCTGCTTAAAGGACGATTCTCGGGGTCCCAAAGTCCCTTTGCTATACATGGGATATGCTTAAAAGTAGGAAATTGAGTTTAGGAAAGGTATATGATTTTTGAGTTCCAAAATTAAAAAAATATATATATACACACAAAAACCTTCCAAAACCCCCACCTAATTTGACTACTTTTTTTTCTTACTGAAATGACTATCTATATAGTAAAATTCAGTTGCATTGTAAGGTTCTGAGGGTTAGAAAATTTTTCCTATGCTTTTATTTTATTTCCATCACTTACTTCATTATTTAGTATTGTCCTTAGAAAATGTTTACTGAATACAGATTAAATGATCATTTATTTACCAAATTGACTAGCTTATCAATATGCTATGGATATTATTTGACTTCTCAGAATAGTAAGAGGTTTTCACTGGAGACACAGGGAGGCCTCCAGGGACCATGGTGTACTTATCTTTAGGTCGCTTGCACTGGTTAACTTCCTGCTTCACTCAGTGCTGCCTATAGGTGGATGCTCCATTTCTGTTTATTGAATAAAAAATGATTTCATTGTGGAGCAATAGCTCCTCAATTAAGTTCTGTTATGACAACTTGTACCACTACATTCAATTAAAAAACAACACAATATTGTTGTTATATGACCTGGCCTTTCAGTATTGAGAAGTTAATATAATACTAAAGGGTTATTTCCTTGAGGGTGTAGCATCTCTCTAGCCAGATGCTCATTGTTACATGCACAACAAGCTCGTTAGAGCTAAAAGGTTCTCCCTTATCCAGGAGGAAAGTAATGAAAACCACTTACCTGGTCAACATTATTTCATAGGGTGCTAAGAAATAAATCAGGCCTGGTATGACCTTTATTGAAATTTCAGATTTATTTACAGAGGTTTGTGCTGATCGCTTTATCTATTGGAGGCTCCGTTTCCCCACGGTGACTCATAAGTAATGTGGTCCATGTGAACCCGAGTAAATAGAGCTAATATTTCAAGGGAGGTCATGCTATATACTCTTCCCCTGAGAACAGATAATGGCTGACTTCTAGGCTGATATGAAATTTATCTCTGTGAGGGAGAAGAGGGATTATGTGGCCCAGAGGGCAGCATCCATGGTTTGTGAACCTAAGAGGGGCTGAGGTACATTGGACTCGAGTGTGTTTGTGTGGTGTGTTTCTACATCAAAAGAAGAAAACGAAATAACTCCCTCTAGTCTTCAATAGTCCACAAAGTCATCCTTGATTTTTCTTAATTTATCCTTGTGTATTTTTTCCTTTAAGCCACTAAATCTAGTGGTCTCCAAAGAAGAGTTTGGATCCAACAACAAGTAGATCTTTAAGTGGGTTCTATTCATTCCACTTCTTCCTATTCATTTCACTTCCTCTTTTCCTTTGTCCCACTTTCTGTTCCTCACCATATCTCTCTTTCCCTGCCTTCTAATACGTTTTGTTGGCATTTCTTGCACTTACATAGAGCTCCTTTTGTCCAATATAACTTAGGCTTCTAGAGTCAGGGGTCTTCCTCATTTACTGCTCAGAGACTTTCCCATACATATGCAGATATCCCCACCCACCTATCTGCTTCTCCAGGGTGAATGTAAGGCTTCTGCAAAACAAAGACAAGCTTCTCTTCATAATATGTTTGTGTAAAATATAAAATCCTATGCTCTAGAATTTATCTCTGCTCTTTGATACATGATTGTATTAAGCCTTATCAATGTTATTGATTAGAATGTCTAGAAGGAAACTAGATAATTGTATTATAATCAATCAAGAAATATACAAATTTAGGGCATTCTATGGCTGCTTACTACATGGGATGAAGATCTTGTGTAGCTTACAAAGTGATTGAGGAAACAAGACTAACACTCTGGAAAAAACCTTGAAAGTCGAAAGTCTATATAAAACTAGCTGTGTCTTATGGATTTAAGAGACATTCTAAACACATATGTCATATCATCCTGGAGGACAAAGTCCAGACTTCTTTTACAGTTTTTGGATCCATGAGAGCTTCGCAACGTGGCCCCAGCTCATCCCACCACACCTGAGAAACCCTGCGTTCCAGTTCCATTGAACACAACTAAATCACTATTATATTTATTTGGGGATGAGAAAACTAAAGATATATAACTTGTGTAAGATCATAAGGCATATTTGTTAAAGTCATTTGAAGTGTAATATCCTTTCCAAACATATTGCCTTATTACATTTATCTTCTTTCAGCTTAGAGTACCACCGTCTCAAACTGACAAATATCCTGCTCAAATCCTCCCAGAGCTGAATAAGTTATTGCCTCCCCTGTGCTCACATAACATTTGCTTCTACTCAGCTACATTTTAAGTCATCTCTTTATCATACACCTCCCACTAGACTATGAGCTTTTTGAGGGCAGATACTGTGTTTTATTCACTCTGGATTTCCCATTGCCTAGCACTAGAATATATTATGGGTGTTTTAAGGCTTAGTAAATTCTCATAAAGTGGCAGCATAATCTCCTAAATGAGTAGAAAAAACAGCCACCTCACGAGACCTAAGAGCTACTGAATGGAACCTTCACACTGAAATATCCCCTTCTTTGACCTGCCGCGCCCCTTAGCAAGAGAATCCACTCATACCCCTGGGGTTAATGTTGTTGTTGTCCTGATCTTGTGATTCTGGAAAATTACTTACCCTTACTTTGATCATAGTATCTTGTATTATCATTATCTGCAACAAGGATAATGATAATAGCAAAAATTGCAACAAGGTACATTTACTGAGTGTCTTTGGGGTCCTGTGCCAAGATCTGTGGGTAAAGACACATGTAAAACCAGTCCCTACTCTGGAGAATCTCATAGAATAGTAGAAAATAAAAACAAACGTTGTATAATAGCACAGAGCTTTTCATGCAACACTGCTCTCTCAAAACACTTTGAAAATGAAGAGTGCTTTGGACAAAAAATTCTATGTCTACATTCTGGAGATTTATTAATGTACAATAACATGACTGAAACTTTTTGCTTTGTGATGACTTTTTTACTGAGATATAATCACACAAGGAAAGGATATAGATTTTAAGTAGAGTTTAAGTTTTGAGCAATGTATATACTCTTGTAACCGAAATGCCAAACAAAATATAGAATATTTCTATCACTCTAGAAAGTTTTTCATGATCCTTGACAATCAATCCTCTTTCCTCTAGCCTGCACTCCTCCTAGACAACATTATTCTGATCTCCTATTCTTCACACTTACTAGGAAATTTTTTTTTTTTTAATTTTCCCAATACGTTATTCTTTTTTTCTACTGTACAGCATGGTGACCCAGTTACACATACATGTATACATTCTTTATTTTCATTCTGTATGGAAGTATTTTTAATTAAATATTTATCAAAGTTATACATATTTATTATACTATAGAATATGCTTTGAAAAATTCTTGGTTATCGTTTTACAGCTTTAAGCGGATTTTCACATATCCACTATCTTATTTAATTCAAAATAATAATATAAGGATACGGTAAGCGCCAAATAAGTGATTCATGCTGTGGTTGCATAACAATTGAGATGAAGACATGTCACTTGGGGTTAGTTTGAATTGGGAAAGCTTCCCAGTGGTCATCTGACAAACTTTACCTTGATCTTTGGGATGGGTAGGATGTAGACAAGTCAGGAAAAAAAGGAAAGTGAGTTCCCAGATGTCGGAATGGGGTGAGAAAAGGTTTAACAATGGCAATGTGTATTGTGTATTAAAGAGCAACATCTATCCTTCTAGTGGTGGTAAAGATGCTCCCCAGCCCTGAGGACACTTCTGTGTACCTAAAGAGTCCCTGTGTTCCAGACCCATATCTGGTGAGATATGCTCCCTGCAAGAGATTCTCAGCTGTGTTTCCTTAGCAGTGCTGAGATTAATAAATTCCTTTTAGGGACTTATTTCACCTTGTATTTGAGTTCTTTTTCTTCTCACACTAAGGAACAGTATATGGTATATTGCTATGGTTAGAGGAGGTCAGGGGGAGGACATGACCACCAATTGACCCTCAAGCCTACCTGGGCAACTGGACATTCCTCACCCCTCCCCTGTCCTTGGAAAGTATGCTTTGCCCACTGTTCCCATAGTGGGAGCCAGGTTCAAGGATGCAGCATTGGGAGAGCAATGTGTTGGTGAGAATATCTGGACAGTGTACTGTGACTGAAGCTAGTTAAAGATTCTCTATAAACTCTTCTCTTTTTTTAAGTATAGTTGATTTATAGTGTTGTGCCAATTTCTTTTTTTTCTTTTTTATGTTTTTAGGGTCACACCCATGGCATATGGAAGTTCCCAGGCTAGGGGTTGGATCAGAGCTGCAGCTGCTGGCCTTTGCCACTGCCACTCCAGATCTGAGCTGCATCTGCGACTTATACCACAGCTCATGGCAATGACAGATCCTTAACCCACTGAGAGGGGCCAGGGATTGAATTTGCATCCTTATGGATACTAGTTGGGTTCATTACCTCTGAGCCACATGGGGAACTCCTGTTCTAATTTCTGCTGTACATTATATTGACCCAGTCATAAATATAAATATATGCTTTTTCTCATACTATCTTCTATCACATTCTATTCCAAGAGATTAGATATAGTTCCCTATGTAGTACAGTAAGACCTCATAGCTTATCCATTTTAAATATAATAGTTTGCATCTACCATCCCAAATTTCCAGTCTATCCCACTCCCTCTTTCCTCCTCCTTGGCAACCACAAGTCTGTCTCTGTGTCTGTGAGTCTGTTTTTGCTTTGTGCCATATTTTAGATACCACATGTAAATGATATCATTTGGTATTTATCTTTCTCTTCTTGACATACTTCACTTAGAGATTCTCTATTTGCATCTCACTCATGAGAATCTCTAGTTGCATCCATGTTGCCGCAAATGCCAGACTGGTGGCAGGGCAGGATCCATTGCCTTGCAGGGACCAAGACAAGTCTAAAGTGTAGGTTCCCTATTTCTCTACAGCACCACCAACAACCTGGAGTGGCAGCCTCTTTGTAGGGTATCTCCTTGCCCTCCACGTACAAGTTTCAAATTTCACAGGGAAACTCCCGAGGTTGAGAACTAACAGCTATCAGCAGAACTTTCTTCATGTTCCTTGTTCTTCCAGTAAATCATAATGAAGACTGAAGTTGCTCACAGTATTGTGCTTGAATGTGATCAAATGTTTTCAAGGATTTCTCATGTCTTGGGACTGATAAAAGGGTCCCATCTTCCTAGGGTGGCTTATTTTTGGACTCTCCTTTTTTTTTTTTTTTTTTTTTTTTTTGGTCTTTTTGTCTTTTCTAGGGCTGCAGCCATGGCATGGCATATGGAGGTTCCCAGGTTAGGGGTCGAATCAGAGCTGCTGCTGCTGGCCTACACCAGAGCCACAGCAACGAGCGATCTAAGCCAGGTCTGCAAACTACACCACAGCTCACAGCAAAGCCGGATCCTTAACACACTGAGTGAGGCCAGGGATTGAACCTGAAACCTCATGGTGCCTAGTCGGTCGTTAACAACTGAGCCATGACGGGAACTCCATGGACTCTCTTTCTCTTCTCTAGTCACAGGACTGCCCTCACAGACCTCTGTGAGTCATTCAGGGAGGGTGTTGTTAGGGGTAAAGAGCTGTGAGAAAATGCACATCCCCACTGATGACCAACAGGTAGCTTTCTTGGCCAAATGTTCCCAGATAATTCTTCTACCAGGTAGGTAGAATTTTTGGTAAGTAATTTATTTGATAAGATCACATCGTTTATACAGAATCACTGACTCTGACAGTTTTTGGACAGGACCTGAGACATGGGGTCTACTTATAATTGTTTCCCATTACTAAACCTAGTGGTAAGGAAAACAGAAGAGAACGCACACACACATAGTTACAGTGGGGTAAGCAGCATGAGAGAGGTGCTGTCTTTTTTTTTTTTGCTTTTTAGGGCTGCATCTGCTGAATATGGAAGTTCCCAGGCTAGGGTTCAAATTGAAGTTACGGCTGCTGGCCTACACCACAGCCACAGCAATGCAGGATCCCAGCCATGTCTGTGACCTATACCACAGCTCACAGCAACGCTGGATCCCTGACCCACTAAGCGAGGCCAGGAATCGAACCTACATCCTCCTGAATTCTAGTTGGATTTGTTTCTGCTGAGGCACAATAGGGACTTCCGGGGTGCTGTCTTAAATAGCAGAGAGAAATAGTTACCATGTAGGATCATTTCCTGACATAATAAAAATTAGTACAAGCATTTTCAGCAACTGCTTGCTTTTCTGCCACTTACACTACCCACTTGTGCCTTTGTGGCTTCTTATTACTCCCCACAGTACTCTGCATCTACCCTGCCCAACATGGGGTGAGAGGTGCATGAGACTGTGAGAAGATGGCATGGACGGTCATTTTAGACAAGGTTTCTGCATGTCCTCTATTCATCTAGCAATGAGAAATGTGCATGAATCACAGCATATTAGTGACCTTCCATAGTATGTGTCACTCCATCCTAATTTCACAAGTGAACAGGCATTAAAAGGGAAGTGCGTTAGCTGTGGGACCAGGGATAGTACTTGGCTTCCTGTCTCCCTCTGATTTATTTCCATTTATCCTGCACCCTAGTGGCTCATAAAATGGAGAGGCAGTGGGCTCTGTTCATGGTTTTCTACCTGGGGAACATGTTTTTATCTCTCTCTAGAGCTCCATCTTCCTATCCTATACCTGGGAGATTCTTCCTCATCCCCTCTATCTGAGGTAAAATAAAATTTCTTCATGGGGAATGCCTTCTTAGTTCCAGGCTGCCTACCATACTCTTCAATAGGGCTCTGCCTTTCTTTAACACTCACTATACTTCCAATGACCTGTTAACTGTCCTTGTCTAACTGTGAGCTGTGTGAGAGCATGGTGCCTGACACAGAGTTTATACTCAGTGGGTATTTGTCGCTTGAATGAATAATACCCTGAGGTTGGTCTCTGTGTTTCAGACACTTTCATGGAGACACTGTACATGACATATAGGCATATTGTTGTTATTCAACTTTTTTTTTTTTTTTTTTGCTTTTTAGGGCCATATCTACGATATATGGAAGGTTCTAGGCTAGGGGTCTGCACCTGCCGGCCTACACCACAGTCACAGCAACATGGGAGCCAAGACACATCTGTGACCTACACCACAGCTCACGGTAATGCTGGATCTTTAATCCACTGAGCAAGGCCAGAAATCAAACCCACATCCTCATGGACACTGGTTGGATTCATTTGCACTGTGCCACAATGGGAACTCCAACATTTTTTTTCTTTTTTTTAGTTTGTTTTTGTTGTTCCAGTCAACTCCGTTTAAAGAAAAAGTAAAATTTAGTGCAAAGTGAATGCTAACTCACAGAGAAGGATGAGAACCAGGCTTGGAAGAGGATAGCTCCAGAGGAGAAAAAGTGGAAATGACTAAAATAGTCTCAGAGCTGGAAGAGCTGGGCCAGAGCCCATGGCTATAATCAGTTGATTACTACATTTCAAATCTCTGTCACCTTGAACAAGTTTCACATGTCCTGGAAAGAGCACCCAATTAACATAGGTTGAGTCTGCTCCTTGGCCCACTGGGGACAGTGTACATTTCTTCAGAAGATCCTATTAGGGAAGAAGAATGAATACTGAGATAGGAGATTAATGAATGACTGTGATAGAAAAGCAAAATAAAATACATGTCTAGTCCATACATACAGTGGTGAACTGTCTCAAGTCCATGTTTTCACAGACTGGGTGCAGTGCTTCCCAGCACCTTGGACACCTCTCATGCAGGGGTGTGGATCTATCAGAGGTCTGCCTGCCCTGTGAATGGGGGAGGTCGTGAGACCTCACAGGTAGATGGTACACAGTAAATGTGTGTTGACTGAATGAATCATGGCTTATAAACAGGTGAGGCAGAGGTCATCAGAGACAGCTCTCAGAGGACAACCAGAGCCAGAGGTGTCCTGAGGTAAATGTGGGTAATAATAAGCATTTGACTTCAGGCGTCTATTCGATTCTCAAATATTTCTCACAATGCCCTTGTAAAAGAGGCACGACTGTTATATTCCTTATGTTACTGATGAAGGAATTAGAGAATGAGATTAAATGATTTATTCTGGGTCACAAAACTAATTATTTGCAAAGCTGGGATCAGAATATAGGTCACTTGTCTCCTACTCTAATGCTTGAATTTTTTTTTTTTCATTTCTTAACTCAAATGTTTGGTGATGGATGATAAATCAGAGATGAATATGCGGTTTTGTAAAGGAAGCAAAGAAGCCTGAGGACACATGAAAATAATGAGCAGTACTAGTGAGGAAAAGACCAAGAAGTGCCATGGTTATGTGTGTATGGGGTGTGAGAATGGGAGTGGAGGCTGTGTGTGTTTAAAGTGGAAACATTTGGTAGAGATACTCTTGTAAATAAAACTTTGAGAGAAGGAGTAAAGAATTAAGAATACTAGGGAGTCTTCCAAAAGTTCCATCTTGCTGCTTCAATCCTTGACCATTAAGGTTTTTTGTTATTGTTGAATGATTATATTTTAAGAACTTATTCTTGAAATGGATGCTTTTTCTGTGTATACTATATAATATATTCCCCAGCAGCAGCAGCCAGCAACAACAGAAAACCAATAACAGTTATTAAAAAGGAAGCTTTGGGAGTGCCCTTTGTGGCTCAGCAGTAAGAACTCAACTAGTATCCAGAAGAATGTGAGCTGGATCCTTGGCCTTGCTCAGTGGGCTAAGGATCTGGCATTGCTCTAAGTTGTGGTACAGGTCCCAGATGCAGCTTGGATCCTGCATTACTGTGGTTGTGGTGTGGGCTGGCAACCGCAGCTCTGATTTGACCTGTAGCCTGGGAACTTCCATGTGCTATAGACCTAAAAATAAAATTTAAAAAAAAAAAAAAAAAAAGAGGAAGATTTGTGTTTGTGGAGAAACAGTTTATGAAAAGTGGGACCTCATTAAAAACACATCCTAGATGTCTTAGATTGAGTACTCTTATAGAGCACAGTTACTGCTGTGCTGTGGGATGAAAAGCCCACAGGATGTTTATGAATGCTCTGGATAGGGACACAAGATCTTGAGAGAGAACTAGGAACGTTTCTATTGTCCCCACAGCACAGTTTGGGATCCTCTAACTCTAATGGGTCAGGAAAAATGTGGAGTTTGCACTAGAGGTCCATGTGGGTGGGTTGGACTTCACCCCTTTTTGTTTGGAGAATGTCTGCTCTTGTGAAGGGATAATGATAAGTAGAACCCTCTTAACTCCCAGCTTTGGCAGGTAAAACAGAAAGCATTCTAGTTCATAAAGTATTTCCATTCTCTACTTCTCATTCTGGGTTACACTTGTCATCTCCAAGCATAATTTAAAAATGTAGATTCTTAGGCTCCTGTGAAGATTCATCTACGATGGAGATGGACATAGGGTGTGCAGAGAAGTTAACACATTTGTTTTTTCCTACTTTCCACCCGATACTACAGCATGACTATTCATTTCAGTAATTAACTTCTGTATGTAAGAGAGAATGGAGAAGAGCTAGAAAGAAGAAAGGGCAATGCCTATTATTAGCCCTAATTCTCAAAGATTAGAGAAAGATAGTGCGCAAGTTCTTCAAAAAATTAAAAATAGAACTGTCCTATGATCCAACAATCCTATAATCCAAACGAAATGAAATCTGGGAGACATTGCACCCCCATGTTCACTGCAGCATTATTCACAATAGTCAAAATATGGAAACAACTTAGGTGTCCATGGATGGCTGAATGGATAAAGAAGATGTGAAAAATACATATAAATTTTAATATTATATATAGTATATAACACATACAATCATTAAGTTTGTGAGAAACATGGATAAACCTGGAGGGCATTATGATCAGTGAAATAAGGCAAACACAGAAAAATACCATAACATCTCACTTATATGTGGAATCTAAAAAAAGTAAGACTCATCAAAACAGGAAGTAGAATAGAGGCTGCCAGGGGCTGAGGGATGGGGTAGATGCTGGTCAAAAGATACTAAGTTTCAGTTATGTGGGATGAATAAATTCAGGAGATTGAATGTATTACATGGTGACTGTAGTTAACGATGCTGTCCTTTTTACTTGAAATTTGCTAAGATAAAGGTGTTCTTACCACAAAAAAAAAAGTATGTGAGGTGATCGATGTACTAATTAGCTTGATTGTGATACTTGTTTCATAATGTATGCTTATATCAAAACATTTGTACACCTTGATTGTACAGATACAATTTTTATTGGTCAAACATATCTCAATAAAGCTAGAAAAAAGTACTGAAGCAAGCAAGCAGATTCTCATGAAGATATTCTTGGAAGCGAAAATGTCAAGGACAAGGCAAGAAAGAAAGAATGCCAGAGGTAAAAGGGGATCCAGAATGAGGTGGAAATGATCTGTAAGCAATAGTCCTTGATGGAAAAGGGACCCCAAAGTATCCTTCAGCCAGAACAGAACAGGAAACTATCAAATTCCAGTCCCACTGGATCCTTGAGAAACTAACTTCCTGGAGGCCAAGCCATTCATTGGAGTGAGGGAATGGGAGGGAGGAAGAGCCAGGAGGGGAGTGGGGGAGGGAGGGATTGAGAGACAGAGAGAGAAAGAAGGAAAAAAATGAGAGGATTTATTGTCAGCAGCATTCTGATAATGAGAACCAAGTTTCTATTCAGAGGTTCAGTTTAAAAAAAGTGTTCCATCATTTGGCAGTTTGAAAGTCTGGCACCTACTGTAAAAAAAATCAACATTTAAAACTGTTGAGCTTTACCTTCTTCCTCTCATTTCTTTTAGTGCCTTTCCAGTTTTTCTGAGGCAGAAAAAAAGAGGAAAGTCACATATCCCCTAAAATTCTTGCAGACTGTAAGTATAAAGAGAAAGGGATTCCTGAGAAGTATGTTTTGCCTTTCTATAGAAAGCAAAAATTAGCATTCAGCCTTGTTACAAGTCCCATTTTGATCTTTTTTTTTTTAATTGCCAGTGAAAAGGTAATGAAGAGCAGTTCTAATTTAGCCACAAAAATCCTACAAATGATAAAAAAGGCCTAGCTGACAGGTGCGCTGAAAATGGTCATGCCTTTCCTCTCACTTTGAGTCTAACTACAGCTAATAATGGTCTAGAGTCATTCTTTGAACTGCTTGTGATATATTTCATCTGGAGAGTTCAAAGCTTTTACAAACAATAACTAATTAGGTCTCACAAAAGTTGTAAAGTAGGAACACTAGAGTTACACTGTACCCATTTTACAGTTGAATAATGGATTGCCCAGTGCCCATGGAAACAGTCTTCTCTGAGGACTCTGTCTCTGACAGCTTCCTCTTCCTTTGGGAGCCTCTCAACCTCTCACATGCTCCTAGGAGCGTGGCCCTTCACGTTGTCACCTTTACCCCAGGTCAAACCCATGAGTTTAAGCATCTTTCCTCTATTTCCATTTTCCACTTCTGATCACCATCTCTTTTGTTTGCTATCATTTGTCTTTGCTGCTTTGGGAGAATGATATCTCAGATGTACCCTGAACTTGACAAATCAGCATAGGGTTTCTGCTTCCTTTTGAAAAGCAGTTAATGAATACATGTTTCCAGTTACCTGTGTCTGCAGCTGTATCCAGGCACTGCAGGAACTAGAAGGAGCATAAAATGCAGAGTCTTCCCTGGAGAGGTTGCAGGACAGTACTGAGACCCAGGATACAGCAAGGAATCAGGCCCTGCACCTAAGGCTTCATTGTGTGTCACCTGAGCTGCAGGGACACAAGAATTCAGAAGTTGGGGGCGTCAGACAGGATTTCTGGAGGAGCTTGGGTTTGACGGAAGTTTTGAAGACAAGATGAGTAGACTTGGGAGAGGCATTCCAGGTCTAGGGCGAAAAGATGCCCTGAGGAGAAGGGGAGTCAAGTTGTTGGGGGATATAAATAAATAAGTGAAATTAGGTGAATAAAATTAGATTGCATAGTTCCCTGCATGTGTTAGCTCCCCAAGAAATCGGGGTGTGGAATTCCTATCGTGGCGCCAGGAAACAAATCTGACTAGGAACCATGATGCTGAGGGTTTGATCCCTGGCCTTGCTCATGCAGCATTGCCCTGAGCTGTGGTGTAGGTCATAGACATGGCTCGATCTGGTGTTGCTGTGGCTGTGGAATAAGCCAGGAGCTGTAGCTCTGATTAGATGCCTAGCCTGGGAACCTCTAAAAAGAAAAGAAAAAAAAAAAAAAAAGAAATCAGGGTGTGTGGCTGACACATGGAGTAGCAGCTACTGAGCTCAGTGCAACCTTTCTCACAGTTGTTGGAAACTCAATCTAGTAACCTGCAGAGGAGATTTCTTTTTTCTTTTTCTTTTTAGAGCTGCACCTGAGGCATATGGAAGTTCCCAAGCTAGGGACCAAACTGGAGCTGCTGGCCTATGCCACAGAAACAATGGATCTGATCTGCATCTGCTACCTACAAGCAGCTTGGAGCAACACTGGATCCTTAACCCACTGAGGAAGGCCAGGGATTGAACCCACATCCTCATGGATACCATTCAGGTTCTTAACATCCTGAGCCACAGTGGGAACTCCCAGAAAAGGTTTTGCACTGTTAAACAAACTAAAGGTAACTTTTTATTTATTTATATTTTTATTTATTTATATTTTATTATTTATTTATATTTTTAGGGCTGCACCCACTGCATATGGAGGTTCCCAGGCTAGGGGGTCGAATCGGAGCTACAGCTGCTGGCCATGCCACAACCACAGCAAAGCAGGATCCAAGCCATGTCTGCGATCCACACCATAGCTCATAGCAATGCCAGATCCTTAACCCACTGAATGAAGCCAGGGATTGAGCGTGCAACCTCATGGTTCCTAGTCATTTGTTTCTGCTGTGTCACAATGGGAACTACTTTTTATTTTTTTAAATAAATTTTATTGGAGTATAGCTGACTTAGAAAGTTGTGTTAGTTCCAGGTGTACAGCAAAGCAAATCAGTTACACATATACACATATCTGTTCCTTTTCAGATTCTTTTCCCATATAGGTTATTGCACAGTTTTGAGTAGAGTACCCTGTGCTATACAGTAGGTACTTGTTAAGGTAATTTTTTTTCTTAATGAAATTCTTTATTCTCACTTTAACCTCACTCTTATGTTGGGAATCTTGAAGCTCATTTCATATGTCTAGAGGCAGAGACAGGACTCTGCTCTATATCAGTATCTATAAATATAAAGGAGTCAGCCAGGGTTCCCATGTAAAGAGAATGTTCCCTGTTGGAGCTTTGTTCTCTGCTGGCTTTGAGGAGGAGATGACATATGAGCTGAGCTTGGTTATGGGCTGAGGGAGAGCAGGGCATGGGCCCTGAAATGGGTGGGATGAGGATGTGCAATATGGCTGTAGTAGAAGGTGGATATATGTAGGGATGTGTAGCACTTAGTAGTTTTTAAAAACTTTTTTCTGTCTAATTTTCTTTCTTTCTTTCTTTCTTTCTTTCTTTCTTTCTTTCTTTCTTTCTTTCTTTCTTTCTTTCTTTCTTTCTCTTTCCCTTTCTTTCTTTCTTTCTTTCTTTCTTTCTTTCTTTCTTTCTTTCTTTCTTTCTTTCTTTCTTTCTCTTTCCCTTTCTTTCTTTCTTTCTTTCTTTCTTTCTTCTTTTTAATTGCCAAACCTGCGGCATATGCAAGTTCCTGGACTGGGATTGAATTTGAGCTGCACTTGCTGGACTACCCCACAACCATGGCAATACCTGATCTGAGCCGCATTTGCTGGATCCTTAACCCACTGAGCAAGGCCAGGGATCAAACCAAAACTCTCACAGAGACAATGTGGGGTTCTTAACCTGCTGAGCCACAACAGGAACTTTTCTATCTACATTATTTTATTCCATCCTTCTGACATCTTAGGAAGTCAGCATGACAGGTTTTATTATCCCACTTTGCAGATGAGGAACATGAGAGATAGAGTTTAGTTGGTCCCTACAGATAAGACAGACATCTAGCAACGATTTAGGGGCAGACTCTCTACGGTCCTTGGGCTAGTGAACTGTCAGGCATCGAGCCCGGAGGGGCAGTTGGAAAGATCCTGGACCAGCCAGGCATCAGGAGATGATGTTTCTCTTTCTGACTCCAGGAGTGGAGAAAGAGCCAAGAATCTAGGCAGCAAAACTGTTCCAGGCTCTGTTAGATGGGGTCTCTGGCTGAGCTAATATTTTAACAACATTTCCTTGCTAGACAGGGAACTTAGTGCAGGGCCATGCACACAGTAGGTGTTCCGTAAATATTTGTTGATGCTGTGGACGAAGCACAACTGGCTCACAGCAGGCCCACCACACCTAATCTCCTCAGAAAGGACTGTGAAGAGACTGAAAATAAAAATCTCATCAATAATAGAATCTATTGTTTTTCCTTCTCTGCCCAGGGAGACTTTGGTTCCTCAGTTGCATTTCCAGTATTTTAAGATGGGAATAATTTTCACAGTGGCAGGTACAGCTGGTGAGATGCTGTTTTAATACAAAGGAAAAATGCTAGAATAGAATTTAAGAATATTAAGAAGGGATTTAGTTTCTGACAGAAATATTAGCTGTAAAGGCCAGTATGAAGATTTTAGAGAAATTTAATTAAAATTTAATCTTCTTTCTAATTAAAGTTTCCTTTAATTAAACTTAAAATTAAATTTGCTTTAATTGGAGGAATTTAAAGGGTATTACCTTTTGAGTGTCAATCATTTGGAAAGAAAAAATTATACTGCTTTGTCTAGCTTAAATGAGGATTGGTGTAAAATTTCCAGAAAAGCAATAAAAATATTGTATTTAAGTACAAATCAGCAGTCTTTGGTGTTTGGCTCCGCCTGGTTTAGAAAACTTTGGCCAAATTGTGATTTCCCTCGGTGTGGGAGGCCTCTGGAGAAGGTCAGATTTAGACCATCAAGTGCCTCAGTATATGAGTCCTGCACTTTTTTCTCCACTATTTAGGCTCCCCAAGGAGCTGGCTTCCTTCTGGCTGGATTGCTCTAAGCCTCCCTCATGCCTGTTTTGAAGAACCTTGCTCAATCAATAAATCTGGGGAAATGGTTGCCTTCTGTCTTTCTCTGTGACTCCAAGCCCCTTCATGTCCATTTCTTCCTCAAAGCCTTTTCCATGTGATACATGAGAATCCTTTCAAGTCACAGATGTCATCACCTCAAAAACTGAAGCTGAAAGTGAGCTCATTTCTTCTGCTGGGATGGCTTTGTCTTATGACTTCACCATTTCCAATGGTGAAAATCTGAAAAAGAGGTGCTTCATTCTCCCTTCACCTTCTCATCCATTACCAAATCCTTCATGGTAGCCAACACAGCCATGGCCTTAGTTTAACTCCTTATCTTGTCCTTGGATGAATGCAGCAGCTTCTAGAAGGTTCTATCTGCTCCCCATTCTTCCTCTGATTTATCCTGTATACCATTGCCAAATCATTGCATAAAAATTCTGCTCTGTGTCTCCCAAATAAACTCCAAACTTCTAATCCTGGCATTTAAGCCCTCCAACAGTGGGCTTCAACTCAACTTTTCTACATTCATCTCCCTCAAATTGTCTTTGCTAACAGTCTGCTCCTGCCATGCTACTCACTGTTACTTAAACACACCTTGAGGTTTTTGAGTTCCATGCTTTTCTCCACAGCATTCTTTGAGCCTAGAATGTTTTCTCTTTCTTGAAGAACCTGATGAAATTCCAAGTCACCAGCAGATCAGCCCCTTATCAGTCTGAGTCTGGCCTGGCATAATGGCTCATTCTCCTATAGGCCTATAATGTTTATACTATGTACTAACATTCACATCTTTTATTCCCATGTATTCTGTATTGGACAATTTCTGAAGCTTGGAATGTGTTATCCTCTCATTTGATCACCAGAGCTGGCTGTGATGTTTGTCCCAGAAGTATTATTCATATTTCATGTCATGCCAGTATGAGGCTCTGAAGGTTTTTGGCTTCATCAAGATCTCATAGCTAGTGAGTGATAGGGTAAGGTTCTCTCCTGGCTTATTTCTGCAGATTTACTTTACCTCTCTCTCCATCTGTAAGGTTCCTGCAAAACTTTGGCTTTTTGGCTGTTCCGTTCAACACAGATTAAATACCTCAGAAGAGAGAAGGGCAGAGAATCGTTAAGAATTCAGCCTTGGAAACTGTGGGGACCTGCTGAGCTAGTTATAAAGATAATCTTTTCCTATTTTATTCAAAGTAAATATGATACAAATAAAGAACTTCAAAGGAGAATAAATGACCAACTGCCTACTGACTTGTCACCGCTAATGGGCATAGATATTCCCAGGGGGATCTCTTTCTTTAGTTTTCTTCCTTCCTTCTCTCCTCCCTCCCTTCTTCTCTTCCTTCCGTCTTTTGGAAACGGACTAAAGTAATTGCAGTAAAGACACAGAATACTGCAGGAAAAGAAGTGGTTAAAGCAGCAGATAAAATGGACAAGTCTTTTAGGTTATAAACTTAGAATTCAGAGGTGGTGCTTATATTTTCCTTTGGATGCTTTGAGCCAACAAGATTCTTGGTGTAGCTGTGAAGCCTAGAACAGGGCAGCCAGAGCACAGAAACTAAAGTGGAGGCACCACTGAAATTTACATAGGTGTATTGCTCAAGATTGCCCGTCCTGCTTCTCTTTGGGACCATACAATAAATGATCATTACAGAAGGCATCTGAAGATGTCTTTTCTTTACCGTCTTATAAACCAAGGATCCTGATTATGTCACTTTATGTCTCAACATCTTTCAGGGTCTTGGATCAGTACCTTTAATATTATGAATGATCAAATCTGTTTTTGAAGACTGCTTGTCCCTTACCTACATTTATAAACTTCCTTCTACCACATTTCTACATCAAGAGTTGATAAGTTTTTTTTTTTTTATAAAATGTGAGATAGCAAACATTTTAGGCTTAACGTCCCCCCAGTCTATGTTGTAAATACTGAATTCTCTGAAAGTAGCCATAGACAGTACAAAATGAATGAGCATGACTATCTTCCAATAAAACTTTATTAATGGGCACTGAAATTCCATGTGAGTTTATACATTTCATATCATTTTTACCTGGCATGAAATATTCCCTTAGAAATTTTTTCAGCCACTTAAAAATCTGAAAACCTTCTTCAATCGCTAGCTCTGCAAAAAATGTTTGGTGAGCTAAATTTGGCCTACATGTACCAGCCTCCCACCCTCTCTATGGTACTTCTTATCCCACTGGGTCCTACTATCCCTTAGGGATACATATGGTTTCCTCACTTTCACAATTTTGTTGCTGTTGGTTTTTCAAACTGAAAAATCTAAAGTTCCTGTCGTGGCACAGTGGAAACAAATCCAACTAGGAACCATGAGGTTATGGGTTCGATCCTGGGACTTGCTCAGTGGGTTAAGGATCCAGCGTTGCCATGAGCTGTAGTGTAGGTCAAAGATGCGGCTCAGATCCAGTGTTCCTGTGGCTGTGGTATAGGACAGCAGCTGTAGCACCAATTTGACCCCTAGTCTGGGAACTTTCATATGCACCTGGTGAGGCCCTAAAAAGACAAAAGACAAAAATAAATAAATAAATAAATAAATAAATAAATAAAAAAAATAAAAAAAGGATTCAAACTGAAAAATCTTATCTTGGTACAGATTTGTAAAAATTCTGACTAATATTTAAAATCTACCTCAAATAGAGAATTGAGATGAAATTCCAGATTTCTATTATCAAGCCATTCTAGAAAGTGGTTAGGACTTTGAAATCAGACTACCTGGGTCTGAATTCTAGTTTGACTGTTCTAACTCTGCCATCTTGGGTGACCTAATCTTATTGAACTTCATCTGAAAAATGAAGATAATAACAGTTCTCAATTCACAGTTCATAGCCATTGTAAGGATAAAATATTGTAAGCAGATAAAGAGCTTAGAACAGTACCTGACCAGGATGAAACAATCTGTCCGTGTTAGCAGTTGTCAGCTCTTTGTGCTGGGTCCTGTGCTAAATGGTATAATATCCTCCTATAGTTTAAAGGAGAAGCAATTTGCAGTGAGGACAAACATGATGCAATGTCCTTTTTTTTTTTTTTTTTTAGCAAATGTCTTCATTCTTATATGTACATTTTAATGTCTCCCACTTGTTTGGAAATAACAAACAAATTTATTTTTTTCCCTCTCTTGTCTGTGCTTACCTCCTCAAGGAAATGTAATTTTCTCTTTTCCATTTTTTTCTTAATTTTAGGCTTTTTTATATGTGGTGACAGACTTAATGTGGTTTATTCTGTTAACAGAAATTTATTCTCTCAAAGTCTAATCCTACTATCACATCTTGGTTTGGGTACTAGAGTCATCAATTTATATCAACCCAGTTCTAAGAATAATGTTGGTTTATTAATTTTTTTTTGTGGAATATACAAGCAGGACCAAGACACTCTGCAGAAAGAATTTATTTCCTTTCACTTCCCTTTTGATAAAGTGTAAAGAACATCAGGTAATTAGGAGTAGGAGGGTAAGATATATATATATTTAATTTAGACTTGTTTTGAGCTATGTCAGGCACAAGTTGGAAACCACTTTAAACTTTCTGAATTCAAGTGTAGTTTTTCATAATCAAAGATATTTGCTTTCTATGGTTACTTCATCTATCATTTCACTCATTCAGGGCCTTTAATGAACACTTAGAGATCACCTTAGCTTAACTGTCCAGGAGAGAGAAGATAAATGAGGGACAATGATAATCAACTCAAGTAGCCTCCAGGCCGTGAGAGCGCACAGCCACACGAACAATGAGGTATCGCATAGGGCAGAATGAGGTGCACTGGGTTAGGCACACAGCCACTGTGTGGGAGGATGGAGTGCCTAACAGGGATGGTGCCAGGAAAAAAAGGCTCAAGGGTGGCTAGATTGTCTGAGGAAATACAGAAGGGCACCCCCAGCTAGTGAAATAGCATAAGCATGAATGTGTGTGGCAGGTTCAGGAAGAAGAAATGGTTTGTGTGACTAGAGGGATATAATGAGAGATGGTGCTGAGACATCTACACCATCATTGTAACGCTCCTTGCATCCTACAAAGACCTAGCTATCTTTGAAGAAGGTGAGGAAACCCAATTAAGGATAATTACTTGTTCAGTTTAGAAAATACTCAGAAAACATTATATATAGAGCCAGATATGGAAACACAAAAATTCCTGATTTTTCAATGGTAAATTATGGAGATTTGACAAAAAGACAATTTCTAAGAATGAAGCATATATTTTTTGGAAAGGCATTGTCAAGTCATTTTACCTCCACTTCAAGCCAAAGAATTGTAAAAGCTTAAAATAGAAAAAAAAAAAGTCCCCTGATCCAGCATTTCCAAATACTTTTTACATATGAAGCTTCCTTAACAACATCATAAAATTTCCGAGATCCTCCACATAATAGTTGCATTCATTAATTACAAAATTCATAATTACAAAAAGCAGTTATGAATTTAGTGACAAATAAATCTGAATCTTATTCATCTCTGTAACTACACCATATTGAAGAAAAACTGTCATATAAATATATGTGTAAAATATATTCTTCATTCAAGTTATTGCCAATGCTTGTGACCTCCTTGAATGGCTTGGAGAGAAAAGTGTTCTACTGCACCACAGGCCTCTACTCCTGTCTCTTCCCCTGGTACCAAGAAATGGTTTGCTGCCTAGTTAGCTAGTGGTGGATTCAGCAAAAGACACCAGGGAGTTTTGGTTAAATTTAGCTTTAAATGATCAAGCACTTGCTATGTTTTTAGTAATGTACCAAAACTCTAATGGCCACAGAAGAGAGCCAGAAGGTGAGTATCTACTCTGAAGAATTTGTGGCTTGATTGTTGTTGCTTATTGGGGTATCTTCTATAGCATATTATCTTGTATTATCAGTTTTCCCTGTAAATGTTCAATGCCAATTAATGCTTAGATCAATGAATGGTCAAAACATTGAAAAAGGGCTTTGTGCAGTTCCCATCATGGCTCAGTGGTTAACAAAACTGACTAGTATCCATGAGGACTTGGGTTCAATCTCTGGCCTTGCTCAGTGGGTTAAGGATCTAGTATTGCCATGAGCTGTGGTGTAGGTCACAGAGGCGACTGGGGTCTGGCTTTGAAATGTGTGGGCCGGCAGCTACAGCTCTGATTTGACCCCCTAGCTTGGAAACCTCCATATGCTGAGGCTGTGGCCCTAAAAAAAAAAAAAAAAAAGAAAAAAAAAAAGAAAAAGTACAATAAGAGAAAAAAAAAAGAAAGAAAAAAGCCTTTGTAATTTATTTATTTGAACTATGGAAACTTGAAAGATGACTTTTCAGTTTACAAACTTTTCATTCTACCTCTTCTGCAAATACTCTGCCCAAGACGTTAGGGACAGCTTTGCTTCAGCTCATCACCAATTCTTGCAAGAGGTATGTGGGCAGTGATATTACTTCTTTTCCTCACCAAGGGTCACTCTTAATATTGCTGTGTTGGAACTCAAGAAAGGTACAAGGGTGGTGTTGAGTTGTCTTGATGAAGATGGGTGAAGCTTTTATGGACTCAGGAACAGATATCACATGAAATGATGGAGTCACTTCTAAATGATTATTTGAATCAACAAATTATGTTGTGGTAAAATGGCATGGGGCTAGATGCCTGAGGGCCTAGGTTTTCTTACTTGACTTTTCGGTTCCTTCATCTGAATGGTGTATAACAAAGCAGCAGTGGGCACTAGAATGAGACCAGTGGGGGGCAAATCCCAGCTCTGCTCTTTACAGTCACACGGCCTTGTTCTTTGATGTCTCTGTCAGTTTCCTCATCTGCACAGTGGATGTAGCTGATATAGTTCATCCAGTGCTAGCTAACACATATGAAGTACTTAGCCCAAGCCTACCGTATTACATTCAAAAACGTTGGCTATTATCATGTTCTGAGAAACAATAACGTTAGGATTTTCCTCTGACCTTTGGAGCTGGAAGAGTGGCATTGGGTGGGCTTGAATTCCAGCTCTGTCACTTATTAATTGGGAGATATTAGGTAATTTTTTTTCCCCTTATTTCTCTAGGCCTCAGTGTCTTCTATAAAGTGGGACAATAATACCTACTATATTGTTCTGAAGATTAGCTGAAATGATGGCTCACATTTCATAGCACGCTCTCTAACAGATGTTCCATGGACAGTGATTTGTACTCAATTTATAGTAGTATTTGATGATTGTGCTTTTCGGACATATTTATGATTGACTATGTAGAAGAACCAATGCTGAAAGTTTTGAGGAATCAAGTGTTCTCTATCCTCAGAGAACTTATTAGCTAGCTAGGGATGTAAGAAATATAAATCACTAATAATATAAAAGTGAAATATATGTCATGTAAAATATGGTGTAAGATAAGATATGATTAATTACCAACTGTCACATGAGTTCAAATAAAGCAAAGACCTCGTGATTCTGTTTGAAACCAATACTCTACCTTAGAAATGTGTGTTTGGAAGATGGCAGCAAAGCCGTATTTTACCTCTCTCAAATTTCAGGGATTCTTCATCAAATCTACAGAAAAGTGAATAGCAGTCCCCCCACCTCTGGCCAAAGACTGAGAAGGACAGATGTCCCAAGTGGGAAGTCTGCCACTACCATGTGCTGACAAGATGGGGCCCTTTGTATAGGAAATCACTTCCTATTTATTCTGGTACTTCCTGGCTCCGTTTCCGATGAGTCAGTCTGCTGCTTCAGTTCTTGCCATTTCTCCGTAGAAGTTATCCCACTGCTTCAGAACTCCTAGTTAGGACTCTTGCCTTGCATAAAGCTTACTTTATACTTACTTTTCCCCTCAATCCCATTTCATGTTCTCTTGGGTGACATAGAACTGTTTTTCATCTCTTCAGGGGACTTTAATATTTGCCCATTGTTCCCTCCCTACCCCTAAAACCCCATCTCCATAGTTTAGCCTTGGTGTTAGAATAAATGCTGCCAACTTAATGATAAATCAGTCCATTATTTTTAAAGACTTTGTGCTGGGAAAAGAAAGGCGGGAACAGGAAAGGGCTGTTGATATGGAGAAGCAGATTATAAACCTGTGGAGGTGAATGACTGCATGTCTGTTGAATTACCTGCCATGAAGCTCGGGCTGGTGAAGAGGAGAAGTGGCAGGAGTCAACAAGAGACCAATTAAAGTCTGACCTCTTCTTTGGCACAGGTCCTAGCTGCGGGGATCTAGGCCAGGCGGGTAGCCTCTAACTACCTCTCAACTGTTGCGATGGGTTTAGAAACTTATATTCTGAAGTTTGAAGAAGGGGGATGGAGAGTCAAGCTGGAAGGAGACCGTGGCTGGAGAGAGGTTTTCAATAACATGTCCCCTCTTGGAAGCAGAATGTGAAGATGACCAACCCTTCAGGGGAAAAAAGCAAGCAGAAGATACTGGGAAGAAAAAAATGCAATGGAGCAAACTGGGCATTGCCAATTTATTTTAAAGAACAAGAAGGAAGAATTTTCAAGGATGGGAGGGTGAGAAGCCAAAGTGGAAACAAATATACATCCTACAAATGCTACACACACACACACACACACACACACACACACACACTATATTCAGGGGTTTTTGAGGTTCTGAGTGATAGGATTGACAGGCTCTTGTCTGCCAGCTGTATTTGTCACCCAGAATCTATCAAACAGGCAATTGCAACAAGGCACAGCTCTGGGATGAGTGTTAATGATTAAGGACTTTCTTGTTGAGTTTAGCTTTCCTGACAAACTAGTGTTATCGTAATTAAATGCACAAACCTTCCTCTTAACCTTCAAATTACCATTACATGAGGTTATTTTTTTCTGTTTGCTTCAGTTGCTCCTGGCACCTCTCCCCTTGAACTTCTTCCTCCAAGAACAGTTTCTGCAGGATTAATGATTTTTTTTTTCCTGAAAAACTACCTTGTCTCCTTAGTCCTGCTGGATTGTTGAGTATCTCTAATTCCATAGTGGTAGAGATTTCTCAGGCTAGCCCAGGTACCTCTCTGTCCAAGGTCACTAACAAACTTTTGGAAATAGCATGCTTTGGATCTAAGACCTTCAACCTCATCACTAATTAGTCCTGTTTTTCTTTTGTTTGTCTGTTTTTTATGGCTTCACCTGCAGCATATGGAAGTTTGCAGGCTAGGGGTTGAATCGGAGCTGTAGCTGCAGGCCTATGTCACAACTGCAGCAATGCGGGATCCGAGCCGCATCTGACACCTACACCACAGCTCATGGCAACACCAGATTCTTAACTCACTGAGTGAGGCCAGGGATCAAACCTGCATCCTCATGGATACTAACTAGTCTGATTCTTTTCCTCTGAGCCAGGATGGAAACTCCTAGTCCTGCATTTTGACCTTCTTAAGTAGGCATGTTATAGCATAAATTAGTCAGATATGATGTTATGGCTTTAAAACAGCGTCCTTACCTTGTAGTTATTCCACTCTTCAGACTTATTTCCAAGGATTTTCCAACATGCTCCTTTTGATAGATGTTTCTATGAAGTCCAAACATTCTGGATTCTTCTTCACCTTTTTCACTATAGCTCTCTGCTTTCACTAAGTATATCCCAATTCTACCCTCTCTTAAGTCCCAAATCAAGGTCTACACCTTTTAAGAAGACGTCTATAACTCTATGCCTATTTTTATTCTAGATGGGCTTCTGGTCTCATATCTATATATCATTTTTTTTTTTTTCTTTTTAGGACTGCACCTGCAGCATATGGAGTTTCCCAGGCTAGGGGTTGAAATTTGAGCCACAGCTGCTGGCCACAGCCACAGCCATATGGAATCTGCACAATGTCTGCCACCTACAGCATAGCCCATGGTAATGCCAGATCCATAACCCACTGAGTGAGGCAAGGGATCAAACACGCATCCTCATGGATCCTAGTCAAATTCATTAACCATTGAGCTATGAAGGGAACTCCTTCATATCTATATATCTATTGATAGATCTGTCTACTTATTTAAATAGACTTATTTATTTATTTATTTATTTATTTATTTTGTCTTTTTAGGGCCTTACCCATAGCACATGGAGGTTCCCAGGCTAGAGGTTGAATCGGAGCTACAGCTGCTGGATCCTTAACCCACTGAGGGAGGCCAAGGTTCAAACCCTCGTCCTCATGAATACTAGTTGTGTTCATTAACCACCAAGCCATGACAGAAACACCTAGACTATTTTTGGGAACAGTTTTAGGTTCACAGCAAAATTGACTAGAAGTTACAGAGAAATCCCATATACTCCTTGCTTCCACACTGCACCTGATTTATTTTTCATTTATTCATAGTAGTCTCCTATTTTTTGAAGAGGTGTGTGTGTGTGTGTGTGTGTGTGTGTGTGTGCGCGTAAGTTTTATCTTCTCATTAGGGAGGGAGAGAGTCTTGCCTTCTTTCAGTGTCCAAAGTGATACTCCTGCATAATAGGATAATATGTACTCAAAAATGGCTTATTGATTGATAATGCCATTATTTTTCCATAGTGGTAGAAAAGGCAAAAGTATTCAGAAACTTTTTATCCTTGTATATTTCTTTTCAATGTTGTTATTGTTTTTATAATACACAGGGAGTAATGAACAATTGACTAAAATGTTCATAATGTACAATCTCTATTCATATCTCGTCATTCTCAGGGTAAACACCAACCTTGGTTTTCGTTAATCACTTAAAATAAAAGGCTTTTTGTCACAAGAGTACCTATTGCACAGTTATTCTCAAAGAACTGGTCACAGGAATAGGTTCTCTTTGCATTGGTCCATCCTTTCCCATTTTCAATAAAAGGAACCTCAACCAATTGTCCATTCCCAGTAGAGAGATTCCCTTTGTATACCCATGATTATGCCAAATGAAATGGAACATTTAAAAATGTCTTCTTGATCTCTGCTTCCTTGCTTGAACAGACAACTTTAATCTATGCACAGAGTGGAGGAAAACTCACTCATCTAAGTACCTACAACTAAGGATATTGAAAGACAACTGATATTATGCCTCACAAAAATAGGATCAGAAAATGAACTAATTTTTGAATCTTATGATCCAAATGAAGTAAATAAAAAGAAAATCCTCCATCCAGACAAGAGTTGGTGAAGTAAGTCCTTAAAATCATATCTGTTCACCTTACGTGATGGGAAGGAGAGGCGACTTCTAAAGCAAGGTGATTGAAATGGAAATACATTCAAATAAATGGACTCTGGAGCTCTACTTTGTTCTAAATAACCTCTACTCTAAGTGATCAGCTTATTTGAAAGTATGATGGGTGGGCTATCGGGGCAAGGCTGTATCTGATTTTTTTTTTAATCATTAGTCTATCTTCCTTTTTTTATTCAACCTTTTGGAATAAGGTCTTATACTCAGGGCAGAGCAGGGGGTGGGGGAGCTGAAGCTTCAAAGGACACTCTGCACATGTTTCTAATGGGTTTTCAAGTGCATCCTTCTCCCCTTGGACTGTGTCTCTTTCAGAACACCTAGATTTGAAATTTGCTAGATTATTGCTAGGTTGTCAGAAATGAAGGAATGCTATAAGCACAAGTTTGTATATAAGAGGAGAAGAAATTTGATTTTTTTGTTAATCAAGAATGCTGTATGCTCTGCACCCTGCAGCTCTAACAGCTACACCTTGCATAACACAGCTGTGTACCTTGGCTGAACACGCCTGAGTTGCACGGGAACAAAAGATTAGTTACAATGATAGGTGCATATTTGCATATTATCAGTTCATATTTTCCTTTACAACCCTCTGACTACACCTTAAATCATCTCAAGTTTTATTTAGCTTGATCTGTACATTGTCCCTGTCACCTGAATTTCCTCTTTTATCCTTTTGCTCACTTGAATGCTCTTTTTGCCATTATTTAAGCAAAAATGTGAAGAGAACTTTTCCCTTATTGAAAACATGGTATATTTTAAGCACTAGGTTTGAAGCTTTAAATGCTGTGACTTATTTTATCCTCTTAGCAACTCTAAACAAATAAAGTTTTATCTTCATTTAATAGGAAATTGGAAGGTTAGAAAAGATTGAATTAATTGTCTAAGTTTATGCACTTCATAAGTGGTGGTGTCAGGATTCCACTTCTCTATGATGGTTTCAGTCATGTCTTCTTTTTTCCCTAAATTTGATAGTTTATTTATTCATGGATTCAGCTAGATTTTTCAGTTCCTGGACAAAACTGTTTGCCTGCCTTTCCCACTTTCCTGCATTCTTCCCACCCTGCTTCCCCTTTTTCTTTAAATTATATGTTGGTGGCATAAAATTCAAACAATCTAGAATAACATAGAGCCAAAATTTCTAGCCTTTTTTACCTCCTTGCCCCATTATTCCTATCATCTCTTGAAGTTATACTTTGCAACTTATGGACTGTCACTCCATTCAGTACTTTATGTACTTAGGCATATGCAAAAATACATACATACATATGATAACACACATATATTTTTGTATTCACATATACATCTATAGTTTGCATTGATATTTTTCTGTAAGTAGGATTATACTACATATATTGTCATTAAACTTGGTATCTTTCATGTAAAGTATCTGTTCTAGTTATTTGGCATGGCAAATTACCTAAGAGCTTAGTGGCATAAAAAACCACTTATTATGTTTATAGGGTCTGTGGGTGAGAAATTTGGAATTTTTGCATATATAAGGTGCAAAATAGATTCTAGTGATTATTTATGTATTTATTTAATTTTAAAAAATATTTATTTATTATTTTTTTTGAAGAGCTGCTTAGGCAGCATATGGAAGTTCCCAGGCTAAGGACTGAACCAGAGCTGTAGCCGCCAGCCTATGCCACAGCCACAGCAAAGCCAGATCTGAGCCACATCTTTGACCTACACCACAGCTCATGGCAATGCCGGATCCTTAACCCACTGAGAGAGGCTGGAAATTCAACCTGCATCCTCATGGATACTACTCAGGTTCGTTTCCACTGAGCCACAATGGGAACTCCTGATTTTTTCTTTTAATTTAAACTTTCCTGCTTACTAGAGAGATTGAGTATTTTCCTCTGAATTTGTGCTGATTTTGTGAATTGTCTATTAATATTTTTTGACCAATATTGAGTTCCTTTCCTTTTTCTTTTTGGCTGTGCTCACAGCGTGTGGAAATTTCCATGTCAGGGATCAAACCTACACCACAGCAGCAACCTGAGCTATTGCAGTGACAATGCCATATCCTTAACCTGCTGTGCCACAGAACTCCTATTTTTCTTTTTATTATAGATTGAAAGAACTTTCTGTATATTACTGATATTAACCCTTTCTTTGTTATACATATTGTAAGTACTCCAAATCTGTTACTTACCTCTAACTTTAGGTATTTTTTCTTATGAAATTTTATAAGTTGTGTGATGTTGTCATATCACAGCATATAAGTTGTGATGTTCATCTTTATGCCTTCTGGGTTTAGTCTTACATAGGAAAATCTTTCCTGCTGCAACATTCTTCTATATATCCCTCCAAAGTTATTTATGGTTTCATTTTATATTTAGTCTTTAATTCATTTACATTATATGTAAGTGGGGAAAGTAAGCAATCAGGAAAGACCTCAAGCTTGAAATTATTGGTCCATATTTTCTCTCAAGCCTTACATGCCTAAAATTCCAGACCCTGGCCATCTAAGTGCATACCTTAGATGATGCTTATTTTTAATTTCCTCTCACAAATTAATTTAGTGGTTAGAATGGGAAATGCTTTTGCTAATGTCTTTAAAGTTTAGGGATGTTGACTTCTTATTTAGAACATGCAGGTCTTTATCAAAATCTGCCTGGAAGAGGACAGGATACCCAAGTAAAGAAGGTATTCATCTGCACTACAGTGATACCCCTGCTCCCCAACCATATGCTCCAGGTCTGGGTTATCTTTTACCTGGTTTGTGCTGGAAACACAATGTCCTAGTTTCCAATCTAAAGTCCCATTTCATTGTTCTGAGATATCTTTTCAGTTTGACCGTTGACATAAGTAGGCCCTTGAGAGAATCACAAAAAAATTCTAATGAGAGAGCTAAACTCTATTTACTATCAAGCAAGACCTTTAAAATTGTTTCCAATTGGGGAAACAAAAGCTCTATTTAGTTGAAGGTGAATGTCATTTGGATAAGCATCTTCTGAGGAAAACTCTCCTTGATCCTAGGAAAGTTATTTCTGTCTTCCCAAGCCACACTTAGGCCACAGCGAAGCTCAGAATTCTTTCTGCAAGAAGGGCAAAGGCTAAGTTGATCTCCTGGTACACACTACTTTACCTTGTGTTTCACATATATTTCTAACCACTTTATAAAGTATCCATTAATGTCTTCATTTTCAGATCCAACATCCACAGTTAATAAGGGTTAAGTAGAACGACCTAAGTCATGTAGCTAGAAAGTACCAAAGATAAGACTCCAAGTCAGGTCTGTCTGACTCAAAGTCCATGACATACTTCCTTTCATGCCCATACACTTTGAAATTGTTATATTACATTAATAAAAATAAAAACAATATGTAATACCTGCTGGGAACACTGTTTTAAGCCTTTTATGTACGACAACTCATTTACTCTTTGTACGATAACCATGTGAAATAGTTATTATCTCTATTTCCAGGTGTGGAATCAGAAATTAGGTAGTTTGCTTCAATTTTTCCAGCTACTAAGTGGTGGAATGGGATTCCAAAGATAATATTGTCCAAAAATATAAAAGTGTCTAAAATAGTTTGGGTTAATTCCTGAATTATAGCTCTGTAATCTGCTATCACAGGAGTGTTGATCTGGAGGCTACACTGTTAGTATGTTACACCTCCTTGCAGATGCCACAGGCATACCCTTGGAGGCAGAGTTCTGGCATGAATGGATCTAGTATGTTAGTGTGTGCATGATTACCTTCTGAACTGAATCATAAACTGAACAGAGGAGTCTGATTAACTCACCCACCAATCTGCTTCCTCTTTAACAGCAGGATTATCATCTCACCTGAAGCGTCTAATTAACCCATCAAGTCTTCTCACTGTGGCCAGATGAACACAGCCTTGGCAGAGCAGAGAACCACCTCCAGCTTGTTAGAGTGTGGAGAAGAGACAGGGCACCCTGAAAAGGCCATGTTGGGAGGTCAGCAGAATTACTGGTAAGCAGTTTTCCTAACAGAGAGGGAGAGAATTTGGAATTCAAAAATACTTTATTCCAAGAGCACACATTACAAGGAAGCAATGTCCAGTCAGTGCTGGTGGCTCAGACACAACATTAATCTCCTCAGCATGGGAAAGACTCAGCCCCGAGGCAACACTACTGCTCTCAACTCAACTTGTGAAAGAAGCTGTGGAGGATCAGTTATGATGTTGCTTCTGGGGAAATATCTCCAACTGCAGACATCTGGTTCTAGCAAGAGCTGCCCACAGAAAAGGAGGAGTAAGTCCAGACAGTGGCAGGAGCCATTGTTCTGTGACTTCAGCCCCATTCTTAGAATCACAGCCTTTTAAAAATAGAATGTTTAGAGTCCAGAGTTCTCTCCCCCATCATTTTATCAATTAAAAAAATCAGAAAATGAGAAAAGTGAACAGTTTTGTATATGAATTAAGTGGTAAAACCAGACGTGGGACCTAGCAGGTGCTCAGGAGGTACTTGGTGAACCAGCAATTTTAATAAATACCTACTGTAGGATAGACTCCATCCTCCATCATTCTTCCATTGTTTAAAAATTATAATCTTTCTAATTACCACATAAAAAAATTGGTGTTTAAAATTATGGCTCTGCAGTTTAACAAGTTTTTGAAGTATTATTTGATTTATTAATGATTACATATTATATTGTAAAATCTCTGGGTCAAAATATATTATTTTTCTGAAGATTTTTAATGCTTATAGAGCACAAAGTAATTTAGTTAATCAGGAATCTGATGTGCTAAAGCAGTACATTCCAAGAAAATTGTTCAAATAATGAAGTTAAATTCAGAATATGTATTTGGGATCCTCTCTCAGATGACATACAGATAAGACAGAAGAAATATGGACCTCTTTCTTACACAAAAACCTTATTTAGGTAAAACATTTGCTTTTAAAAACAAAAATGTATGTTTCAATTGTTTCGATATAAATTTAATTCTATCAGGGCTCAAAATAACATTGATTCAAAGAATATAGAAGTAAATTTTTCTCTTGCATGAAGGTCAAAGCTTGTTTGGAAGTTTTGGATGTTCACCAAGCTATAAGGTGCCTGAAATGGTTGGGAAAATCTCATATGGTTGAGAAATGTTATTGGGAAAGATTATTTGCTCCACCTTCCCTGACAAGATGTCTCCATCCACATATTTCAAGCCAACTGTCTATATTTTCATTACTTCCATAGTAAGGGACTTTGCCTTTTTCTTAAGAGCACAGTCCAGAAATTGCCAACATCAATTACACTAATGTCCCATTGATCAGAATTTATCCTGTGGTTGTAAAATGCAGTCCTACCTAGATGGCCAATTGCCCAGCTAATAATTCAACTATCGGGTAAGAAGGAAAAATGGATAATGAGGCAATCTTCCCCATGAGACTGTATAAACAAGAGTTATGGGTAATTTCTTTCTCTCCTTGTGTAACTGACAGCTTCTTAGGATGGGCCCTATAGCCATCTGTTAGTGTGAAAGAGTTATCTGTACAAGGGACACTTGTTATGGCTCCATGGTATTGAGTTCTAAAGGTACTTGGATCAGGCTATACACTCATGGGAGGCTGACAGAGATACATAAAACTGCATTTAAGTGTCTGTAGTGTACTGCTTTGCACCCTATAGTCATAACGTGTAGGTGTGACACATGATTGCTAAAAGTGTTTGACCCAGATGACATGGTCTCTGGGAGGTATCCAGGCTCTTTGCAGCAATCTGTGCCTACTAATATTCTGATGGGACTCTCACTCATCGTTATATACCCTATTAGTTGGGGGTCTGAAACCTTTTACTTCTTTTTTTGTTTTTTGGTCTTTTTGCCTTTTCTAAGGCCACTCCCGCAGCATATGGAGGTTCCCAGACTAGGGATCTAATTGTAGCTGTAGCCGCCGGCCAACACCAGAACAGCAATGTGGGATCTGAGCTGAATCTGTGACCTATACCACAGCTCACACCAACACTGGATCCTTAACTCACGAAGCAAGGCCAGGGATCGAACCCGCAACCTCATGGTTTCTTTGGATTCCTTAACCGCTGAGCCATGACAGGAACTCCTGAAGCCTTTTACTTCGGTCTATTGAAGAGCTCTATGTTCTGTGTTCTGAATGTTACTTTCTTCTGTGTCCTTTGGTTAAGTGTACTAGTCAAGATTTTCCAGATAAACAGAATCGAAAGGAATCTCAATTGATTGATAGCTCCATAGGTAGATATGTAAGAGATTTATTATTAAGTGTTGGCTCACATCATTATGAAGTCCCAAGATCTGCCATCTGTAAGCTGGAGACCCAGGAAAGCCAGTGGTTTAGTTTCAGTCCAAACCTAAAAGCCTGAGAACCAGGGAGCCAGTGGTGTAAGTTTTGGACCAAATCTGAAGACCCAGGAGCCGAGCATGGAAATGAGCCAAGTTCAGGAAAAATGGTTGGCCCAATTCAAGCAGTGAGAAATTTGCCCTTTCTTTGCCTTTTTGTTCAGTTTGGGCCCTCAAAGGATTAGATGATGTCCACTTGCTTTTGTGAGGGCAATCTTCTTTAGTCAGTCTAGCCATTTAAATGGTAATATCTTCCCGAAGCACCTTCACAGACACTCCTAGAAATAATGTTTTACCAGCTATTTGGGTATCCTTTAGCTCAGTCAAGGTGACACATAAAATTAACCATTGCTTTAAGTAAATCCAGTTTAGTCCAAGTGATGTCTGTCAAATGTCAATATTATTTGTCAACTTTTTTTAAATAAGAAGAGTGGTTTAATCCCTTTTTTGGGGGGGGTGGCACAGCATGTGGAAATTCCTGGTCTAAGGATCAAACCTGAGCCACAATTGCAGCCTGTGCTACAGCTACAGCAACACCAGATCCTTAACCCACTGTGCCACAAGGGAACATCCTTGTCAATATTCTTGAAGTTCATTCATACAGGGTTAGAGTTAGGGTTAGTTACAAAAAGAATTGGTGAAACTGGAGCTCACACATTGTGATTTGGTTAAGTACAGCTCTGAGCTTGGATGATCCTAAGGATATCTCTTTCAGCTTCTCTGTGGAACACTTCCAAATAACTCCCTGGACAGTTCTAGTCTGCATGGCTCAGTCTGTACCATCAGCATTTAATACTATAGTATCTGCCATAAAGTAGATGCACACAACAAATATTTGTTTATTTAAGTTGTGGCACTCAAATATAAGAACATTATAGAGGCCACCCTGGAGAAATACTAATTCCTGTTTAATAGAATCTTTTATTTCTGAACAAGAATTTGACTTCAAAGACCCTAATATTCCCTTAATATGGATGTTGGATTTATCACTTATTGGCCTAAACTTTGCTAGTAGGGATATGAAGTTTGAGTATTTGTTCTTTGGAGAACAATGTATTTAACTCAATTCTAGTTCGACCTCAATATTTAGACAGTAATGACACTTGAACTGTGTTAACGAATCAGAATTATGCCAACAATGTTAGATTATAATCAGTAAATTTTCACTGAGAAAGACTTTCAGGAGTGAACTTAAGCCAATTTAATGTCTTGATCAATTTTCTGTAGACTAGAGTTAGGTCATTTACTATTTTCTTTATTTCCCAATTTTATTTTATAAATTAAAATCATTTTCTTCATGAACAAATATTCATGCACAAAACACATTAATTCATCAATCATCTATAAAAAAAATCTTACTTCTGCCAGTATGAATTTTATTTTATGGAAATTAGTTCTACTGTTTCAATTTTACTGGGTCACATTCTGCAGATCAAAATTTGGGCAAGGACATTAGATTCCTCTGTAAATTTTTAGTCAATAATACATTTTTCCACAATGCAGTTTCAATCATTGTCAGTTTTATTTTGCAACAATTATTTCTACTAAGTCTAATTTTCCTGGGTCAATTTTTGTAGTTTTGAAGTTTATTAACATAATGGAATTTTTCAGTCAATTTTTCTGTGTAAAGTGTTAACCTTTTTCAGTATAGCTTTGTTAACTATTTTTTCAGTATTTATTTATTTATTAAAAGAAAAGTTCTTAGTAGGTCAAAGATCTTGCAAGGTGGAATCAAATGATGAGATTTAAACGGCAGCATTCTACCTCACTTAGAAATACATTCTTAATGTCCAGATAGAGAGATAGAGAAAACCTTTCTTATACAAAATTCATGGTAATTATTACTTTGTGAAATTATATATACTTATCCTCAAAGACAGAACTGGGAACAGTAGACTCAGGAGGCCAAGTTATTTTGAAATAAGAAAAAATATCTCTCAACTAAAATAACCCAAGTTAAAGTGGAGTTTGTGAGATTCTCCCTAGTATTCAAACAAACTTGGGTAAAAATCTATCAGAAGGTCCACTGGATTTTCTAAATATTCTCAAAAAAAGTCCATATCAAATAGTACTCTGGAGTTCCCATTGTGGTTCAGTGGTCAACAAATCTGACTAGGAATGATGAGGTTGTGGGTTCAATCCCTGGCCTTGCTCAGTGGGCTAAGGATCCAGCACTGCTGTGAGCTGTGGTGTAGGTCACAGACATGGCTCAGATCCCACATTGCTGTAGCTGTGGCGTAGGCCGGCAGCTGCAGCTCCTATTGGACCCCTAGCCTGGGAACCTCCATGTGCTGTGGGTGTGGCCTTAGAAAAGACAAAAAAAGACACACACACACACACAAAACCAAACCAAACCAAAACAAAATAGTACTTTGTTTACTATTTATTTATTTATTATTTTTTTGCCATGCATGCAACAGCTAGGTGTATAATTTCAGTTCCCAGACCAGGGATTGAATACAGGCTGCAGTGGTGAAAGTGCTGAGTCCTAACCCCTAGACCACCAGGGAACTCCCTGTTTATCCATTTATATTGCATGTTTATTCCAAAGTATGGTTAAAGGGCAGATTTGAGTTTTCTCTCCTTTTATCCTTCATTTTTCTAAATTGTGGAGGACTAACTGGTTTAATCTATTTCACTTTTAGGTCTTTTGTGATAGGTCCTTTTTTTCTCTCCTGCTCTACTTTGTCCTGTTCAAACCCAAACTCATAGGTATGTCCCTGGGTCTCTAAGGGTGCTGCACCCTCCATCTCCACCTTCTCTTGACTTCTCTTTCCTTGGCCTTCAGAGTTCTGTTCACTGATCAGTAACATCAAGCAGATGTTTAGCAACAAGTGGCATTAGATCACCTGGATGACTGGTTGATTTTTAAAAGTTTTATTATGTAAATACATTAGTGGCATAGAAACAGACCAGTATAATGTACTTTGCAAAATAACAAAATAATTTTATGTGGCTTAAATGAGGCATAGTACACAATCATTTGCCAAGGGCTTTCATGCTTGTGGAGGATTCAAAATATATCTTTGCAAACATTAGAAAAATCACAGGATGATAGTTGGCCAAATGTTCCACTGGTGTTATAGACAAAATTTGCTAGAGAAGCTTAGGAAATAAAAATACATGTAGGCTAGTGATATAAAAAAAAAAGTTTAATGGAAGAAGTAAAATTATTATTTTGTCAGCTTTGATATTTGTGCTGTACCACAAAGAGAATTATTATTCAGGAAATTCCGTCAGTATTTTGATTTAAAATTTGTCTCTCAGTTGTAACAGGAAAAGCTGTTAAGTTTTCGGCTGGCCTTTGGTGGTGGGGGGTGGTAGCAATTACATACACACAAAATTCTCATTTTCAAAAGAAATATTAGAAAATCTAGATTGTGGTGACAATGGAATACTACTCAGCCATAAAAAAGAATGAATAATGCCATTTGCAGCAACATGGATGGAATTAGAGACTCTCATATTGAGTGAAGAAAGTCAGAAAGAGAAAGACAAATACCATATGATATCACATATCTTGCATCGAATACATGGCACAAATGAATCTTTACACAGAAAAGAAAATCTTTGATTTTCAGAATAGACTTGTGGTTGCCAATGGGGAGGAACAAGGAGTCGGGTGGTTGGGAAGCTTGTTAGTAGATGCAGACTGTTGCCTTTGGAATGGATTAGCAATGAAATCCTGCTGTATAGCACTGGGAGCTATGTCTGGTCACTTATGATGGAGCATGATAATGTGCGAAAATAGAATGTATACATGTATGTGTAACTGGGTCACCATGCTGTACAATAGAAAAAGATTGTATTGGGGAAATAACTATTAATAAACAATAATAAAAAATAAAATAAAATAGAAAAAATAAAGAAAATTTTAGAAGATTGTGAGCACAATTAAAAAAAAATCATAGGAGTTCCTGTCATGGTGCAGTGGTTAACGAATCTGACTAGGAAACATGAGGTTGCAGGTTTGATCCCTGGCCTTGCTCAGTGGGTTAAGGATCCGGCGATGCTGTGAGCTGTGGTGTAGGTTGCAGACGCGGCTCGGATCCCGCATTGCTGTGACTCTGGCGTAGGCTGGCAGCTACAGCTCCGATTGGACCCCTAGCCTGGGAACCTCCATATGCCACGGGAGCGGCCCAAGAAATGGGAAAAAGAAAGACAAAAAAAAAAAAAAAAAGTCCTGTGTGTGATAGAGATAGAATAACCAGAAAAATATATTAAACATATTTTGTTTTGTCTTAAAGAACCAATCTGTTAGCTATGCCATGGGTGGGCAAAATTGTGGGTCAATATTTTCCTGCTCTCTTGAATAAGCCAATACTAAACTAAAATTCATGAATGTAGCTCTATTCTTTTGAAGTTTTTTTTCACAAGGCTATTTTGGAGAGGAATCCATAAAATTGTGAGACTCCGCCCCGCCCAAAGCTATATTCTGAGGTAAGCTTCCAGAGGTTAGCTGTAGAGCACATGGGGTTCTATGACCCTCAGCAACTGTGACAGATTGTGTTGGGACTAGGTGCCTGATCAAAGTAACCATGTATAGACTGAGTCATGATCATTAAAGGGGTTCTGTATGAGAAATTGGTCCCAAGGAAGTGCTACATTTGGAAAATGATTAACTGAACCAATTAGATGATCTGTTTGGGAGCTGTTGAAATATGCAGAGAGACACTCTTGATGGAATAGGAAGAAGCAGCTGATAGAAGGAGAAAAAAAGGAGTTTTTTTTTTTTTTTTTTTTTTTTTTTTTTTTTTAAAGAGGAGTTCCCATCATGGCGCAGTGGCTAACGAATCCGACTAGGAACCATGAGGTTGCGGGTTTGATCCCTGGCCTTCTCAGTGGGTCAAGGATCCCGTGTTGCCATGAGATGTGGTGTAGGTTGCAGACGCGGCTCGGATCCTGCGTTGCTGTGGCTGTGGCTGTGGCTGTGGCTGTGGCGTAGGCCGGCAGCTACAGCTCGGATTTGACCCCTAGCCCGGGAAACCTCCACATGTCGCCGCGGGAGCGACCCTAGAAAAGGCAAAAAAAAAAAAAGAAAAAAAAATCTAGATTGTAATGAAGGAAATCAAGAGGCTCTGTGGTTAAAACTCTGGTCCAGATAGGTGGTGGCTGAATCCTAAATTTCCTGGGAAGATCAAAGAACAATAGTGAAGAGAAACTCCAAGCAGCATGGGCTTCATTCATTCCTGTCACAAACATTCACTGAGTGTCTATAATGTGTCAGATGCTACCCTAATTACTGGAGAGGCAGAAATGGACTAGAGAGAAACAGGTGGGGTTTTCATGATTTTAAGTGGGAGAAACATCCACATCCCTCCCCCGTTCCAATCACCTCTTTAGAATACTTATTCTGCCTCCAGGTCTACCTTGCATGTAAAATGTTATTTTGTCATAGAAAAGCAAGAGAAGTGGCCTGGGGAAGGGTAAAGAACCTAGTAACCTCTGTAAGTCCCTTCCAGCTTGGGCAATCCACCATGCTCTCCAGCTCTCCAAGAGCCTTATGTCCTGGATAGCTTATCATCTTTCTCTCGTCTTCTCTATGTTTATTCTGGAGCTGGGGCTGCTCTCCTGCAAGATTTGCAATTTATAATCATTTAATGATGCTCCTTTGCTCTGAACCTGGGATTGCTCACTTTAAAAAATGGATCCGTAAACCCATATGGGGGATTATTCTCACTTTATATGTATATATGTTCCCTTGAAGGTGGTAACATATGGAGCAATGATTATAGTAAGATTTTCTTCTATCATTATCATCTTTAGCATTTTTCTCCCCACATGGAATATTCATTTTTAAAATCCTTGGATAAAACTCAATGTTGTCCTTTTAAATAACTAAGCCTTTGTTGAGTTCTCACACACTATATTATATAGACTTAACTAATCAGCCTTGCCCACCCCACATATCATAGTAAAGTGTTTCTCAGAGCTGCTCAATCTGGTGGCAATGACAAGGTAACTATTGAATCAAATGGGCCCAGTGTGTAGACTGACCCTTTCAAACTACAGTTGTAATATCTTCAACACTAATCAACTTCCCCCTTCTACTTCTTTTTTTCCTTCTCTTCCTCTTAACTCACCTTCTCTTCATACTCCTTCTCTTCTCCCTGTTCATCCTGCTCTTCCTTCTCTCTACTTTCTCTGCTTCCTCTTTTTCCTTGTGCATCTCTGCCAGGACACATGGTAGATAGGCATGACATCTTTGATGATGATTGTTTTTAACTCATAAGTCATGTTAAGCAATGTGAATTCCCTGCTTATTCTAACAGTCTGAATTCAGGTCAACTCTCCTTAAGAGCTACAGTGTTAGTCCCTTTTACCCAAGGAGTTTGGGACCAAAGGGCAAGACTTTCCCACCCTCCCTCTTGATTTCCTAGTTCAGTTTCCAGAATATTGCAGAATCCTTTCCTTACCCCTTGAAATGGATCAGCATTCTCAAATCTGCTGCCCTGGCATCTCTGCTTTGCTTATCTGGCCCTTGCTATGTTCTGTACGGCATTATTCATCACCTTTCTCAATGGGTAAATTTCAATCTCCTAGGGAACAAAGGTAGGTATCTTATGGTTTTTGACTATTATAAGCCAGGCCGTGTCAGAAACTTTATATAGATTATCTCCTTTAGTCCTAACAATAATCTCAAGAGGTGGATCTCTTTATCCTCTTTCTAAGTTGAGAAAACTAAAGTTCAGTAGGATATGAGACATTGGCTATTGCTATTTGGACTTGAAATATATTGATACCAAGGGGAATACTCTTGTTTCTGAACAGTCTTGCTTCCAAGTATGTTACGTGAGGACAGAGACTTTTTCTTTTAAGTTACTTATGTCCAGTAAAACACCTTGCATTTAGAAAGTATCCAAGCATTCTCATCTGTTTTTATGTTGTTTAATATCCCAACAATCTCAAAACAAATGCCCTTTCCAAACAAACATTGATTGATTTATCCATTCCTTGATTTTTTAGTATAACCTTTAATTGTTCCTAGATATCACTTTTTTTTTTCTTTTTAGGGCCACAACTGAAGAATATGGAGTTTCCTGGACTAGAGGTCAAATTGGAGCTGCAGCTGCCAGCCTACACCACAGCCTCAACAACACTGGATCTAAGCCACATCTGCCTACCCTTCAGCTTGCAGCAATACTGGATCCTTAACCCATTGAGTGAGTCCAGGGATCGAACCGGCATCCTCACAGACACTATGTCGGGTTCCTAACCCACTTAGTCACCATGGGAACTCCAGATATCATAAGTTTTTAAGATGCATGTACTGGCTAGCCATAAAATCAATACATACTATTGATCACAAAAATATTGTTTATCATCATTCCTTTTTCTGGGTTTCAGAGTAATCTCCATGAATAGATATTCATATTTGTTTTCTCAATTTCTATGTTCTTAATTTTGATCTTGTGTTTATAAATCTGATTTCAGTCGTTATCACTGTTAGGGATTTCAGGGTGAAGTTTTTAATGCCTTATTTATACCTCTAAATTTTCCTCCCTCTGGAATTACAAATGATATTACATACATACATACATACATACACACACACACACACACACACACACACACACACACAAACCATGGTAAAAAAATCAATGACAAATGGTTATTCTGCTGGTGTCTAGGCTATTCTGTTTCAATTTCCAGTGGTCTGAAAAGAGCTGACCATGGCCTGGACCAGGGAAGTCTTTGCTTCTTTTATCTTTGCCTCTGAATTTTAAGTAATCAAGCATTGCCAGAATGCATTTGGACCCAGAATGTTTTCCAATCTGTTTCTTTCTTGCCCTGGCTATAGCCAGTGCAGGGAAGGAAGTTAGAGAAGGGTAGATGGGCTGTTTCTAGGAAGTAGGCCCTGAATATGTCTGCCAAGTGTATTAAACACTGTGGAGGGTTAGAAAGGCAAAAAAGATTCAGACTGGCTGAATGGGTTCCTGAGGGACAGACCCTCCTTGGGGGTTTAGCACATGGGGCAGGAAGTGGGAGTGCTTTCTCCATGACTGGATAGTGATGTGCATCACATAGTAACCTTGATCACTAGCAAGAAAAAAAAAAGGCTTTAAGTCTCAGACTTTTATCAATTAGATTGAGAGCTTCTCCTTTTTGTGAGAAATTAGTGAGGATGATGGGAAGAGGTCTGGGTAAGGTTTTCCCCACAGTAAGCACTAATCCCAATGCTTTCTATGCTCCCTGGAGAGTTGATTTAAAGTCGGTCACCTCAGAGGATAGCTAGCTTTTACCTGTTAACTTGCAGAACAACTTGCATTTATTGAGTTTTTACCCTTTTGCTCTTTGAATGGTGGGATGGAGAGATCAGCAGTTATGTGCTGATCCTGGCAGGTTTGAGACCCAGCTTAGCCACTCCTGTGATGTCTCTTGTTTCCAAGCCTTGGCATGTGCTATTTGCTTTATACTCTCTGAAGCCTGGCAACCTTCAACTCAATAGCCCATACTCACCTCTTGAGCCTTCGCTCCAGCATCTGTTTTTATGCAGCTTCCTGCGTTCTCCAGGCTGGGCTAGGGCACATTCCTCTGTGTTCTCCTGAGGTCTGTTCCCATTTCTAGCATGTTGTTTTGTAACTACTTAATTAATTGCATCTCTCCCACCCCCACCTCCCTTGGCTGTGAACTTCTTAGGGCAGCTCCTGGAATGGGATTAGGTTCATTGAATACCTCCAACTTGCCAGACATTGTGCCAGATGTGTCCCATCCATTATCTTAATAAATCTCTGCACCCTGCCCAGTGAGGTGGATTTTATTGTCTTTATATTATGGATGGGTAAATGGTGGCTTAGAGATATTAAGTAGCTTGCCCAAAGCCATTTATTAAGTGGTAGAGCTGGGATTTGAATCCAGTTTTCTCTGACACCCAAGCCCTTCCTTTTCTCCTGCTGTTGCCTGTTAGGTCCTCTGATATAGTTCATGGGCAGTGCTGACTTGTGCATTCACTGCTGGCTCAATTAATACTGCTGTCTTCGTTTTACTTATTGACCTCCTATCAGGGCACCTCCAGCTATGGCTGAACCTGTCGACATCTCCCTTTCCTGCCTCTGCTTCTAGGTTTCTCCTATTGACTAGAAGATTTGCAAGTTGAGTGACAGAGAGTGACTGATATCATACCCACTCATTTCACTGTCAAGGGTTGGGCCTGTCAGCACTTGGTGAATAATATGCCAGCCATAGGCCCTGATCATAAATCTTTACCCATTAGTTGTTGTGGTCAAACTCACCTCCCCAAGATATGGAGCTCCAGATTGGCAACAAAGAAAAAGCTTCACTGTTTGGTCATTTGATTTTTCCCTTGAACAGGAGGCTCTCCCATTCCCTAGTGGTCTGCATTTCTGTCTGCATTTCCTAAGAGAGAACTGTGGTTCATTTGTAAAGGAGCACGTATGACTTTCTGTGCTTATCACAGCTCAACACTGATCAGATTAGAGGAACAATTAGCAGCTTTTTTTTCTTCTTTTGACATCCAGTCACTGACAATCCAGTCCTAATAGTGAGTCCATTTTTATTTGTCTGTTTTTCTTGCTGTTCTCAGCTTCCTCCTCACCATTCTCTTACCAAATATATTGTAACAATAATTTATACTCATGGAATGTTTATCAGGTGCCAAGGTCTGGTCTAAGTTCCTTATGTGATTAACCCACATGATCCTTGCTATAGTTTTATGAGGTAGGAGGTATTCAAGGCACCTGAGGACAGGCTCTTTGGACATGTGTGCTGTGTGCCTCTAGGGCACCATAACATACATGCAAGTGTGAGCAACATCCCTGGGCCTGTGTAGTACCGCTCTCCTGGCACTATCATTGCTTTCATTTCAGAGAGGAGGAAATGGAGAAGCAGAGGAGTTAAGTAACTTCCCCCTACTCTCCTTGCTGTGGTAGCACACTGGGACAGCTTGGCTCCAGAGGCCACCTGGCGCTGTCATTGTCCTAATTCTTCTCTTTGCTTTGCACTGGAACCTAGGAAAGGGAATTTTTGTTTCTAGGTATCCTGGGTAACTGAGAGTAATAAAACTGTTTTGTTTCAATAATTAGTATTGAAAATCTTTCTAAAATGACTCAGTTGACTCCCTACTCTAATGAGTCAAGTGGTCAGTGAACTGGGCTTTCATCTGTGCAGCTGAGGGTCCTGCAAGTGCATGAGTTCATTCTGAACTCTACTTTCATCTCAGAGGAATTTCCATCTAGATAGAAAAAGTATAAGAGATTAGAAGAGTCTCTTCATAAAATGGGTCCTAATTTAAACATCTAACTTTTACAAAATTAATTCCTTAACTCTGTGCATAAGCTCCACTGGGTCCACTAAAACTGTAGATTTCTGTATTTTGACTGTTTTGCTGGCTTGTAGCTGATCACGGAATCAATTTGACAGAACTTTACTCCAAATTACCTTTCAATACAAGTTGAATTAGCATATATATTCAGACGATAGGATAGAAACATTTAAAAACTATTCCTTGATTATAGCACTCCAAGAGAATTTAGATATCATATATTTTAACTCAAATTAGAAATCACTTTACTGCTTCTGTGGGTTTTTAAAATGAAATCCCTGGTTTGGTATTTTTATTTGCAGGGATCTTACCACCCCAGAAAGACTGCAGTCATCTACTGAAAGGGCATCACTTAAATTAACTTCTGGTTCAACCAATCCCTACCACTCTCAGGCAGGGAAAGTGGGGCCTGGGCCATGTGGCTTAGAGGGCCTTACAAATCACAAACACACGGAAATATGATTAATTAAAATTAAAAGTACTTAGGCACCTCTATTTCTTGGGGTAATAGTTAGGGCTGGTACAGCATGACCTATGACCCTAAATATATGCTAGAAGGACTAACATGATTCAGGACCCAGGGAAAGTTTTCCCATCTCTTTCCAAAAGTCCTCAAAACACAAACACATGTGTCTGAATTCCATGCAGTCTTGTGGACTTCACTGTAGGAAGCCAGGACAGACTGTGCTTTGGTGTACAGGAAGGATTTGAGCAGAGAAAACATGTAGTTAAAATAATAGAGGAGTTCCCATTGTGGCTCAGTGGTTAATGAATCCGACTAGGAACCATGAAGTTGCGGGTTCAATCCCTGGCCTTGTTCAGTGGGTTAAGGATCCAGTGTTGCCATGAGCTCTGGTGTAGGTCGCAGACGTGGCTTCGATCCTGAGTTGCTATGGCTTTGGTGTAGGGCGGCAGCTACAGCTCCGATTCGACCCCTAGCCTGGGAACCTCCATATGCCATGGGGAGCAGCCCAAGAAATGGTAAAAAGACAAAAAATAAAAAAATAAAATAAAATAATACAAAAATTAATCAGCATGTCAAGTTTTTTCTTTCAGAAGGCACAGGGACGGACACTCAATGTCTGCATTAGAGCTGGGCTCCATTTCTTACTGCTCTTCTATTTCCACTTTATGATTCTGGAGGTCCTTGCAAATCAACATTTTTACAGTAGTGAACAATTTGTATTGTTTTCAAACTTCTATGTATATAGTTTTAGCTAGATGTAACATACATGAAGCATGATACTCATTCTTTACATTGCTAATTAGATATTGAAAGCTAATACGGTGAGTATTTTTATTTAAAAAAACTTAATATTATATTTTAAATTATTAAATAGTTCCGCTTATAAAAATAAGTTTCAAAAATTTTAACTAATTATAATTGATGTTTGATTTTTAATTTTTAATATCTTAGAAAAAATAAGCTCAAAAACATGTATAAATATATATTATGTTAATTTACATTTTACCAAAATACATTAAGTGTATATACTTTGTTTTTTTATACTTTGAATATAATTATAGACTATTATGTTCAATAGAATCCAAATTATATGAAAATATTGGTAACAGCATAATTAGTAATTTTATTAAAATGAAGTAAAATATATTTTGTGGTATAAATATATTACTTATGAATGTTTTTTTCATTTTCTTTTTTTTTTTTTTGTTTTTCTTTTTTAGGGCTGTACCTGTGGTATATGAAAGTTTCCAGGCTAGGGATCGAATCAGAGCTGCAGCTGCCTGCCTATGTCACAATCACAGCATTGCCAGATCTGAGCTGAGTTAGCAACCTATATCACAGCTCACAGGAACCCCAGCTCTTTAACCCAATGGTTGAAGCCAAGGATCAAACCCACATCCTCATGGATACTAGTTGGTTTCATAACCTGATGAGCCACAAAGAGAACTCTGTATGACTGTATTTTTAAACATCACTAGTCCATCTATAGAATATTTAGACCTGCAATAGTAATTATTAATTATTATTATTATATAATGATTTTTTTCCATTATAGCTGATTTACAGTGTTCTATCAATTTTACACTGTACAGCATGGTGACACAGTTACACAAACATGTATATACTCTTTTTTTCTCACATTATCATGCTCCGTCATAAGTGACCAGACATAGTTCCCAGTGCTATACAGCAGCATTGCTAATCCATTCCAAAGGCAAGAGTCTGCATCTATTAACCCCAAGCACCCCATCCATCCCACTCCCTCCCCCCTCCCTTGGCAACCACAAGTCTATTCTCCAAGTCCATGATTTTCTTCTCTGTGGAAAGGTTCATTTGTGCCGTGTAGTAGATTCCAGATATAAGTGATATCATATGGTATTTGTCGTTATCTTTCTGACTTACTTGACTCAGTATGAGAGTCTCTAGTTCCATCCATGTTGCTACAAATGGCACTATTTTGTTCTTTTTATGGCTGAGTAGTATTCCATTGTGTATATTGTCATCTTTTGTATTTCGCCAACTTTTAGTTTTAAAAAGTATATCTTTTTGGAATTCCTGCTGTGGTGCAGTGGGTTTAGGATCTGGCATGGTCTCTGCAGCGGCTCAGGTCATTGCTGAGGTGTGGGATAGATACCTGGCTTGATGCAGTGGGTTAAGGATCTGAGGTACCATTCCAATATGGAAGTAACTGTTTAGCCTTACTGTCTAAAAACGCTTCTTAAATGTTGAAGAGAGATCTGTTTCCACATAACTTAGAATAACAGAATCTTCAAGTTGAAAGAAACCTTTAGATAATATAGACTACTTTTCTTTTCTTCCCTCTGTACTTTCTGAGACAGCTCATTTTATTTTTTGATAGTTCTGTTTTTAGAGAGTTGCAATGTGCCCTTCTTCCATTTTGTAATCTGCCCTTATCAGAAGCATCATCATTTGCTACACCTTTTTCTTGGGTGTTACCTTTTGCCCATCTCTAAAATTGAGATAATTTTCAAAGGTATAGTAAATTGCAATTTAAAGACACTACCACCTCTCATGAGCCCTGTTCCCTTTAAAAAGCACTCATCAGAGCACCATATCTCTGTTTTCCCTGATATTAAATTTTCCCTCAAAATTATATATTTTATATCCAAGTGCTCCTGTCTTTAATGTCATGAATTCTAGGCTGACACGATCGTTTTCTCTTCTGTCTTATTTCTGAAGTATTACTTTATTTTTCTCATCGGTCAGAATTAAGCCCAGGATAATAACTTTCCTCTTTGCTTCTTCCTCCTTCCCAGCAACCACATTCATCAGTAAGACAAGCTGAAGTTGCATCAGATAGTGTACCTTTAACGTAATTAGATCATTTCTTCTGTTGATGAGAATTGTGCATGTATAAGCAGCCTATGTGAGGGAATTACTGAAATGATGCATTAATTTTCATTTCCCATGACTGTGAAATCATCTATACCCCAATCTAGCAGATGTCCTGAACAAAGAGAAGTGCATGTAGTAGGAAGAAGTAGTAGGACCCCATGAGTTAGAGAGATTTTGAAATATTTGTTTAGTAAAATTCCTACCCAAACCTTGAAACATTGTTGTTTTTTTCTCCCTATAGAACATTGTATCCAAAAATCTACGTGGAATAGAGAAAAGTACAGTTGTATTACAGAGCTGACAGCGTGGGTGTATATAACATTAACTACTTGGGGCACCATGGCAGCAGTTTAGAGTGAAGTTATGGAGGCTCACATCCTCCTCCTGCTGCCTCCCCTCTGTGTTATCAAGTGATGGATCATTTGAAGTCAAAAGTAAACCCTGTTGAGTTGCTATATCCAACTTAGGGTCGTACCAGAATTAATTATACCTTCTGCTATTTTGCAAAGGATTGTCACCAATAAATTCTAATAAAGAGGAATAGAAAGATTTTATTCATGCAATTCCAAAGAAATTAGAACATAGTAGTGTTATTTAGCAATGCAGATGTTATGTTATTGTGTTGTTTGTATGAAAATGGGTATGATATGGAGAAGTATATCAAATGAGTAGGAGAGAGATTTGAGCTGGGCTACTGTTTTGATTATGCATATTTATTCATAATGCAGAAGTTGCTCCATGGAACCTCTTTTCTGAAAATGGAGTACCTATTTTTTGGAAGCCTTATTCTATATGTTTTTATTATTTAGAAGTGTCAATACCACCAAGGTACAATATTTATGAGTGCTTTGTTTAAATCATACCTTAATTGGTTTAGTCTCTAGAGTTGTAAGGCATGATGCTAATACCTGGTTGCCAATTGAGAGGGGCAGTTAATGATGTGGTACTGTCAGCTGGTTGCTGGGAAATGGTCTGGCAGAACACTGAAAAAAGTGCACTGTGACTCTGATTTTTTGCTTTGGGCATAATGTTGTTTCACCAGTAGATTACCTCATTTTCTATTCGGTTACTCTGTCAGGACAATATCCTTATGCATATATTTTATTTTCTATACTCAGTTGTAGGATACAAAATAAGATCTATGTTAACCAAAGTATTAAAGAATTAAAACAATTAGATGACCTCCATGCGCGCGTGCGCACACACACACACACACACACAATCTCTTTGTGTGTGTGTGTGTTTCTTGTTCTATTCATGGCATTGTGATTTAGGAAGTACTTTTAATTATCAATATTATAACCCAATATCATGACCTTTTCTTTAGTGGACTAGTCATATCCAGTTATTCCATATATTTCCAAAAGAAAGATAAAAAGTAATAAATTATCATAAATTGAGAAGTTAATAACTTAGAGGTTAATAACCTATCTGGGATAGATTAAGGTTAAAAAAGGAAGGGATACCTCGAAGTAACTTTAAAAGTCATTTTCAACTTGATACAATAGTTACATCCATCTTCGGAATTGTCACAGGCCCTACAAACCTTCCACAAGGCCTTATGGTCTTATTCCCACTTCATATTACCTCCTGTCTCATCAAACTCTGAACACATCAAATTTTTACTAGTTATATCTCATTTGACTTTAACATGCTAATTCTTCCAAATATCCTCAATTTTGTAGTCTAGAATATGCTACCTATTCTTCTATGTTTGTAATGCCCAAGGATTATCACATAGATTATAGATCCAATGGCAATTCTCCCTTTTTTTTTTTTTTTTTTTTGTCTTTTCTACGGGCCACACCCACAGCATATAGAGGTTCACAGGCTAGGGGTCTAATCAGAGCTGCAGCCACCGGCCCGCACCAGAGCCACAGCAATGAAGGATCTGAGCTGCATCTGCAACCTACACCACAGCTCATGGCAACGCGGGATCCTTAACCCACTGTGCGAGGCCAGGGATCAAACCTGAAACCTCATGGTTCCTAGTCGGATTCCTTAACCACTGAGCCATGATGGAAACTGTGTCTTTTTTATAATTGGTTATACCTAGCAACAAGGACAAACAAATATTGCATAACATATTTTTGTATCAAAAGTACACATTTGTTTTTATTTATACTTCTCAGTATCTCTTACCTAAATGGGTAAGAGAAGGGAGGGACTGAGTCAAAAGACATACTCTGAAACTCCAACACTCTGATGGTAGATGTAACCAGTGAAATCAAAGGAAAGGGACTAGAGGCCTCTGCTGCAATCTCCAGATTCTCTTAAGACTCTGGGTCACCTTGTGGGCAGTGGGAAGACAGTGTTTCTCCCTGTGGGTCCACATGGTTGCATTCACCCAGGCTCAGTAGCCCAGCTGTCCTGAAAAGGAGATGCAGTATCTGCCTTTTCATAAAGCTTCTAATGGTGTATCTGTGATTTTTTACAAGTTACCAACAGATGTGCCCAGGTGGTTCACTTCTTTGACCACTGAGTCATTCCAATTAAAAACTCAAGACACACTTTCATCATCATAAAAATGTGATAGAAAATTTAAAAATTTCTACCACTAAAACCTCAATTAATTTAGCCAATGGTATGATAGGCACCGTCTAAAGGGGATCGCATTACATCATTAATACAAGGGAAAAGGATGAAATAAAACAAAGGCCAGAGAGATTTTCCAGGATTTCTTCTGACTGTGCTATTGCTGCTTCAAGTCCCAAATTCCGTCTTCTCCTTGAAGCCCACACTGATCATTCCAGTTTACCAGCTTTGGTCTTCAACAGCATGGAGTAACACTCAGTTATTTTGCCCTTTTTACATACTGCATATATTCCTAGTTATTTAAATGTTCCTCTGTTTTATCTTTGCCTTTCCTCCCTACCTAGGATATAATGTCTTTGAATGCAGAGAGCATACAGTAGATTCTTTTTATTTAGGGCACTTACATTCTTTTTTTTTTTTTGTCTTTTTGCCTTTTCTAGGGCCGCACCTGCGGCATATGGATGTTCCTAGGCTAGGGTTCTAATTGGAGCTGTAGCTGCCAGCCTACACCAGAGCCGCAGAAACATGGGATCCGAGCCGTGTCTGCGGCCTACACCACAGCTCATGGCAATGCCGGATCCTTAACCCACTGAGCAAGGGTAGGGATCGAACCCGCAACCTCATGGTTCCTAGTTGGATTCGTTAACCACTGTGCCACGTCAGGGACTCCCAATTTAGGGCATTTATATTCTATAAAGTTGCCAAACCCTGAATTAGCAAAAATCCTGAACCATTTTCCTCAAGGAAATATCTCAGAATTGTTGAGTGTTTGACTGAGGCCACTTCGCTAATAGGTGTCAGAGCTGTGTCACCATACTCTGGTCATTTCTGTGTGAGGGCTGAAATAAGATAGAAGGGAATCATTTTATTCAACCTGAACTGGGAAATTCAGGTTGGGCACTTAAATTTTTCACAACTCTGAGCATGTCCTTATATGCTTACGAATGGCCTAAAAGCCCATAGGTATTGATTTTGTGGTTACAAAAGGTATAAATTTTGGTAGTATGCACACTTGCAAATATAAAATCCATGAATAATGAGGATTGATTGTGTTTGCCGAATTTCTCTGGATGCCTCAAACATGACAATAGTTCTTTGGCAGTAGTGATTGCTCAACAAAAGTTTTGTTCAATGATGGGTTGGGTGAGTCAATGAGCTGACAAACATCAGAATCAGAGAGCAAGGGCTGATTTATTTCTTTCTCTTTTGCAGTATATCCCTGTGTGTTGAAATACACCCAGTGAAGGTGTTGAGGACATGGACTCTGGAGATGGAGGGTCTGGATATGATAATATCTAGATTTCCACCATTGAGTCCCCCCTCTATGAAGCTGAGCCTCAGTTTCCTCCTTTATAAAATGGGAGCTCATAATAGTTCTGACCTTAGGGAATTGTTATAAGCATTAAATAAGTTAATGTTTGAAAAGAATTTAGAAGGTACCTGTCACATACTTGTATAAGTGGTAAAATTAAAAACAGAAACAAACAAAAACCCAATACCCTTCTGAATACCTAGCACTGTGCTAAACTATTTTTATTGTAATTCTAAAAGTTAATATCTATAACTTTCTGTTTCTCTATACTTTGATATTAAAACATCCAACTGCCTTCTTCAAAGGAAGACTAGGAAAGTACAGTGAAAACAGTATTGAAAAGTATAAACTTGAAGAAATGCAAAATATTACCACAATTCCTTCGTATGGAAGTCTGGCAACCTTCAAGACCAGGATGTCTTATTCTAGCCTAGTACTACTCTGAAACTTGTACTTTGTGGTTCACCTGGTACGTGGACAGGTAGCAATTTTGTTGTGACTTTCTCACACTTAATGTCTTCAAATGAGCTGACAGAGCTCATTGCTGCACTGCCAGGAAATAACCATTTAGGGTGGAAATGTATACATTTCTTCCCTTTTCTACCAATCAACAGGTTGTAACTTAAGATAGAAACGAGGCCCCTGAGTTCATGATGGAAATGGGGGGGGGAGTAAGAAATGATAGGTTGTCAGCTTCCCTGAAAAGGTGCAAGGCATCAGAACTGAAAATAAAGACTTTATTGCCTTGCAAAGAAGGCTTTGCAGCATTCAGATATTACCTACATCTGCTTTAATGATTCCATTTAAGCTGTCATTTTCTGCATTTACCTTGCAGCATTCAAAAGCAACTATACTTACATGTTCACAGCCAACGCATTGCTAGCATTTACAAAAGTGGGCTTGGGTGTGGGGAGAAAATGGTATATGATGTATTTCAAAGAATAGTTTCCTTCCAGAAAATTAGCAGTAATTTTGAGGCTACTCTTAAAGGGAAATAAAGTTTCTTTGGAGATAAAAAGTGCTGACACTGAACAAAAGAGATGAAGAGAGAGGGAGAAGGAGGGAGTGAGAGAGGGAGGAAGGGAGGGAGGCGAAATTCACTCTCTGGTCCTTTCTCTCTCCATTCTTTTTCTAGTTGATTTGCTAGGATACCTGCTCAAGCAAGCACTTCTCTGGAAACTGTGAAGAGGCTGGGGATGAAGTCACCCAGATTTTATTCCCAACAAGACCCATCCTGATCAATAAAGGGAATATATAAATGTGGATTTTCTGGGGATTCACTTTGTTGGTTCTGAAATGGGAATAATTTCAGAATGGAGTGGCTACAGTTTCCAAAGGGCTGTGAGGATGGTCCCAGGGTTTTTTCTATGCTCCTTGGAAACCCCATGTTGATTTACAGTCTAGAAATGCAAATCAATTTGTATGTGGCAATTTGGTTAAAGCTGGTCAAATATTCTGAATAAGATGCTGTGATTTCTTCTCAAAATAGTCTTTATTTCTCAAGTTGGAGCTTAAACCCCACCACCGCTGTCTTTGTCCCTTCCAACCCCGAAGAAGTCTCTTTCTTCTTTGGTTCTGGGCTTGGGTTATCCTGACAACTGTCTGCTCTTTGAGTACTGGACTAGGTTATTTGTTTGTTCACATGTTTCTGTGTCTGTGTGTATTTTCTTAGCTCTCCAACTAAAACTTAATTTTGTATGGAGTTCTCACTATGGCCCAATGGGATCGGTGGCATCTTGGGAGCACTGGGACACAAGTTCAATGCTTGGCCCTGTGCAGTGGGTTAAGGATCCAGCGTTGCAAAATTGAGTTGTGATGATGGTTGCACAACTGTAATCATAATAGAATTCATTGAATTAAAAGAAAAAGATCCAGCTTTGCTGTGGCTGGGGCTTAGGTTGCAGCTGTAGCTCAGAGATCCCAGACCTGGGAACTTCATATCATATGCCAAGGGGAGGCCAAAAATCCCCACAAAATTTAATTTTGTGAATGTAGTTAAACTTCTTGGTGCCTCTCATGCCTCCTGCAAGGCACATTGTAGAAATTAGGTATTTGAAACAATAATAGTCTCTGCTATTTTTTTTTTTTTTTTTTTTTTTTTTTTTTTTTTTTTACTAAAAGTGAGCTCCAAATCTACATGGTCCATAGACTATGTTTATTTTTTGGACTCCTTTCTCTGTCTGTTTTGTCTATTAAGGGATTCTTCCTACATTAAGCTTCCAAATAATATCAAACTCATTATGTTAGTACTCCAAACAGACTTGAGATAATAATTCAGATCAAGAAAACTTGGTTTTGTGGGAATAAAAGTGGCTTATGACTAAGCAGACCTGGCCCATCTGCCCATGATTCTCTGCTATAAGTTTTTTCTGGATTAGGTAATGGTGAGGCCAAACTTACAGTCATCCTTAGAACTGAGAATACAGATTGCACACAATTATACAAAGTGGAATTTCATATATCTCTTTTTAATAAATGAATGCACTAATGATTTAATAAACAGAGTCAGCATTTTTTAACAATTTGCTTAAGTCCCCTTTAGATCTTCAGTAATGACGGGGATAATGCTCAGTGTCCTTTAAAGCTAACTGTTTAATTCAATAGATTTATGCTCAGTTCTCAAGAGAAATCATTTTCAATTCTTTTCTTTTTTAAAATTTAAAATGGGAAAAAAAAATAGGAATTCTGAAATAGATGGTAGGAGCAAAAGCAGAAGCAGAGGGAGGAAACGTGGTCTATTATTGCTGTCCTAATAGTATTTTATTTTCTGAAAGGTGAGGGGACCCTAGGAAACATGGGCCAGAGTTTAGTTGGATTTTCATAAATTTTCTCTCTTGACTGAAGGGAAGACACTTTATCTTAATTTGCTTTTGCATTCAAGTGCCAAGTACAATATTGAAACTATGGTAGGTGTTCAATGATTATTTTCTGAATAAGTGAAGGGCAAATATTAAGATAGCAGTGTTGGAAAGGTAGGCCAGATGGTTGGAAGTAGAGGTTCTAATGGAGAAAATTTGCCTGTGTCTGTTTCTTTTTTCCAGATACCTTTCTACATGAGAGTGGGAAAGAAAAGGGAATATATTTTTAACTGCTGCCTTTTGCTCCATCTCTGCTAGGCCCTGGCTCAAATTCCTCTCTTTAGAATTTAGAAGGGTGACTGCCTACCCTATTCCATACTTTCCTTCTCACTTCCTGTTGACTACCACATTGGAGATAATTTGAAGAAATAATTGCCCACAATAGTGTTATTAATTTAATGCAAATTGTTTCCTTTTTCTTTTTTAGGGTGGCACCCACTGCATATGGAAGTTCCCAGACTAGGGGTTGAATAGGAGCTGTAGCTGCTGGCCTATGCCACAGCCACAGCAATGCCAGATCTTAGATGCATCTGCGACCTGCACCACAGCCATGACAATGCTGGATCCTTAACCCACTGAGCTGGCCCAGGGATCAAACCTGCAATCTCATGGATGCTGGTCTGGTTTGTTACTACTGAGCCACAATGGGAATTCCTGTTTTTTTTTTTTTCTCAAGTATTCGACTTCATCAGGAAACAAAATCTGATACCAAGCATCTCATACCTAATAGAATTCAAGATAAGGTTTATCAAAGGTATTACTCAACTGATAATTTTTATAAGTATATACATGCACACATTTCTGAGGTCCAATTAAGTTTGTAAAGCATGATTTAAACAGATTGGACTTTTAAAATTTTCTGTCTTTAGTATACAAAATCCTCTGTGAATCTCCACTTTTCTCAAAGTTATTTTCTCATAGAAACTTTTTTTTTTAAAATAAGTTATCTTACAAGATTAGAATTCTGTGCAAAATTCTTTGGAAAAATTTGTAATAAACCACCTCCAGGAACACATTCACAGAATGAGTGCTATAAGACTCAATCCTGAAAACAAGCTTAAGTGGAATAATTTTCTGATTCATTTTTTTCCATTTCAGATTTCATACAGCATTATTCATTTCAAGCAACAAGAATGCTGAACACTCTTTCCCTCCACCAAAACAAGAAAGAATATATTATACATATGTACAAGAAACTTTGCAATAAAATTACCTGCCCTGAATAATGACTGGTTTAGTTATTGATAAGATTGAGAACAATAACTCTCCAAACTCTACACTGTAATATTTTTCATAAGCCATATCTCCAACTTTTTCAGCTGCTTCAAAACTATTAATTAGTGAAGAAGTATATCTGGAAGGCAGTGATTTTCCAATAAAACCCAAATGGAAGCAGACTGATCAAAATGTTATGTTTCTCATAATCATGGCAGATGATTTGGTTCATATTGAAATTTAGACATTAATTTTTGCCAGAGTGCAAAGGAAATTTCAGTCAAGTGTGGCAGAAACTCAAGAGGCTCTGCTCACCACAGGTGTTTAATCATCAGAGATGCTCTTGAGGAATGGCACTGATGGTTAGCCAGGCCTATGTCTACAAATGGGGAAAAGCTAGTTGAGGGTAGGGTGGGGTGGGAGGAAACACAGTTTAGAAGAGTATCAAAATCTGGACAAGCTCCAGAGAAAATCTCATCTTTCATTTCACACCTTTACTGTTTTCTGTCAGTCTCTCCCCAGAAAGTGTTATTACTTTGCAGTGCTCAGCGGGGGTCGATGGGCAATTTTGACATTTCCCCTCAGCTTCACTGCCTCAAGGATGGACTTCTTCATTAAAGCTGCACCACACTTCTCCTGGTTTAATGAGCATAAATATAGCTACTCAAAGAGGAGAAACACTTTCCTATCCATGAAGATATTACATCCAAGAGACAAAAGGAAAACCTGCTAATTGAGAATCACACTTCAGTTTAATTACACAGATGCTAAAATAATGTAACTGAAGCACCTTAAAAAATATAATTATCCACTATGCAATGCTTGAGAGCTGTTTTATCTTTTTGCCTTTAATATACATGATCAAGAAAGAGCCAACAAAAGAATAATTCCTGAGTAATTTGGGAAACTGGGACGTGTTTGGGTATGAAAGATGTTTCAAGAAAGTGTCTTTTTCATTTGGAAGGAATCATCAAAGGTATTTTATGAGTAACTATGCATAAAATCCTTCTTCTTTACCTGTATGTTCTTCAAAGGCACCTGGGATTAAAATAAATAATAAATTTTAAGGTAACTTGAAACTGTATCCAATTATCTCCTCCAACACAGCAGCAAGTGAAGACTGTAGTATATTTGGAAAGACATCCTGTGTTTACGGTGTAACTTGAAGAAGGTCTGGGAAGCATTCCTGATTGACTAAATATTCTTTCCGCCTCTCCTTCTCCAATCTTAAGCCCTGTCCTATTGAATTTATTATTAATACAATGCTGGCTTATTATAAATTTCTCTAAAAAATTTGCATAGAATGCTAATATCTCGCTGCTAAAAACAAACCTGATTATATACTGTTTTTCATTGCCACTTACTTTGTGTTTTCAGGTGTGTTTTATTTTCCTTGTAGATTTTGCCTTTTTTTTTCTTTCTTTTCTTTTCTTTTTTTTTTTTTTTTTTTTTGTCTTTTTAGGGCTGCATATGGAATTTCCCAGGCTAGGGATCGAATCTGAGCTGTAGCTGCTGGCCTACGCCATAGCCATAGCAATATGGGATCTGAGCCATGTTGAGACCTACACCACAGCTCACAGCAATGCTGGATCCTTAACCTACTGAGCAAGGCCAGGGATGGAACCTGTGTCCTCATGGATGCTAGTCAGATTCATTTCCACTAAGCCACAAAGGGAACTCCGAATTTGCCTATTTCTAAAAGTAGTGTTTGCTGTGGGTTAAAGTAAACGTGCTTTATTGATGCTTATATTATGCATTTATTGATAATATAGTGGGCAATTATTGGCCTTCTAAGAGATTATCAGCTAAAAACATATATTTAGCCAAAAGAGGGCTGATAAAACTAATACTCCATATGGCAATCTAGAAATGGTGCTAAAAGAACTTCATAGACATAATTCTAGTTTTCAAGGAGTACAGAAACTTCTAGGCACTAGAAAGAGAGGCATGTAGTCTTGAGAAGGAGGAAAGAAGCAGAAGATGGAATACATAGAGCTTCTCTAAGGCCAACATGAGCAGGAGGACTGTGCTTAAGCGGCGCATCCACAAACCATCTTGGTTAGCACCTTGATGAATAGGCTGTGGAAAAGGGTATATGGTGGAGTAAGAATGGAGCCTGGGCTGGAATCAAGCTGAGGGAAGTGCTGGTCATCCCCCTCCCCCTGGCCAAGATACACACAGAGACACAGAGACACGGACACAGACACACACACATACTGGAGGAGAGCAAGGGATGAAATCTCAGGCCTTGGAGTCTGAGTGACTGGAAAGGTTAATCCAGTTTTTATCTGACGCTAGCTGTGGAACATTGGGAAAATGACCTATCTGTCTAAATCCTCGGTTTCTCCCTTTGTAAAATAAAGATAATAACAGTACCCCCTGAATTGAGTTTTTGTGATAATTAAATGAAATAATTCAAATAGCACTTTGAGAAGAGTGCCTAGCTTGTGAACACTCAGAAAATTAGCTGGCATCAGTTCTTGGAAGCCCAGGCTAATTCTCCTTTGCTAAACCATGTATACACTTCAAATACCTTATGTGTAAACATTCAGATGATGATCTGTAGCTCTCCAAACCCTAGAGAAGAAAGAAAATTCTGCAGTTTGAGGAAATTTGAATTTTTAACCCAGTGCCAAGTCAGTCTGTCTGCTACATCCTTGCTCTACTAGGAGAAGAAAAGCATTATAGCTAAGAAATGGAGCTAGAACTGCACAAGATGGTTCACAGGTGGGGTACTCACAGACGTGTCTGCATTCACATCTCCATGGTACATGGCTAATTACTTCAGGGTGAGAGGCTACTGCATACATGTATATCTGTTAATGACTCTGGACCTGTCCCAGCAGACTGCTTAGTTACATTTTCTCTTTTTTTTTGTGTGTGTGGATGATGTGATATGTTTCCAGTGAAGTGAAGGATGAAGAAGGGGAGATATTTTCTTAATCGCCAAACATACTGATTAGACAATGTTTCTAGTCAGTATCCTCTAATTTTCTAATTGATAAAATTGTAACGAAAGCCAACATTTGGAGAATTCTTTATGTGTATTGTCACATTTATTGTAAAAGAAATCAGGAACATGAGTGATATCTGTATTTGCGAGCTCATGTTAATTATGTTATTCTTACTATTTTACCACTGTTTGATATAGGAAGTTTCTTGATAAACTTTTCTTACCAAGACTGGTTTGTGCCTTACCAGTCTTGAACCAAATGAGAAATCACTGTGAAGAGGGAAATGCTATGGTTTAAAGAAACTTGTGGGTTAAGTAGAGCTGGGATGAATCTTAGCTTTACAACTTAGCTATTTGACATTGAACAAATTAGATGCTCTGAGTCTCATTTTTCTTGTCTCTAATATGGAAATATTAACATCTACCTTCTGGTACTTGTAAGAGTTAGAATTAATATATGTAAAATGCCTGAAATATAGGCAGACACTAAAACAACTTGGTAGGTTTAATTTTGATCCCTTACTATGATAGCTCTGATACCAGGCACTTAAGGATTCCTATTGATCCCCACAAACAGGGACCCTGTACCCTCCAAAGTTTTCCAGCAGCAAGTACAGAGTTATAAGCAAATAAGAGAGCAAAGTTCCCATTGTGGCTTAGCGGTAATGAACCTGACTAGAATCCATGAAGTTGTGGGTTTGATCCTTGTCCCTGCTCAATGGATTAAGGATCCAGAGTCGCTGATCTGCAGTGTAGATCGCAGATGCCGTTCAGCTCTGGCATTGCTATGGCTGTGGTGTAGGCTGGCAGCTGCAGCTCTTATTTGACCCCTAGCCTGAGAACTTCCATATGCCATGTGTACGGCCTTACAAAGCAAAAAAAAAAAAAAAAAAAGCAAGATAACCAAGTGTTATCAATGTTGATTCTGATTTCAAAATCTATTTCAGACCTGTTTACTTCTTCCTTCTCCACTGTCTCATCCAAGGTCAGGTCACTATCACCTTCTATCACAGCTCCTGTAATAGCCACTTACACTTTAGTCCTATCCAATAAGTCAGAGTGCTCTTTCTAAGTTTTGATCAAATTATACCATTCCCTTGTTGAAGACCTGTCCAGAGATACCTGACACACTTAGAGGTCTGAATTCTAGTGGAAGGTATTTCCCTGCTGTAAATATCACTTTTTTCATCAGTTAAATAACTGAATTGGCGCAGGTAATTTCTAAGACCTTTAAGCTCCTAGATTCTAGAATTCCAGTTGGATTTTTTCAGGTATTAAAGTTATATTACCAGAAATAAAATCATTATATTTTTATTAGTAAGTGTATTAATGCTCCTGCTGCAACTAACACCATTTTTCAGAGGCTCAAATAGTGATGCAGTGGTAAATGTTTAATAACTAACTACAAGCAAAAGGAAGAAAAAAAGCCTTGATTTGTAGAATTTACTGTTTTCATGGGATAAATACCCCAACTATGGCTGATGTGAAGATTTAAGTTGACAATATCATGTCTTCGCATATGGAGTTGGGAAGAGATGCAGGCTATTGGCTCTTTAGAGCTAATGTAAAATGTCTTCAGCACAACATTGGGCTTAACTCAGCAAAGTTTATTTCTCACTTTTGCGTCAGTTCAGTGTGATCAGAGGGTCCAGAATGAGGCTCTGCTGGTCAGAGTCATCCAAGTTTCCCAAGTATCAGAGGCTCTGCTCTGTTCAGTGTGTTGGTCCATAGATCAGGCAGGGAGTTGACATCCTGCTACAAGGCAAAGGACAGAGAGAACACGGAGGAGCATGGCACCATGGGGTGACCTCACTTGGAAGTGATAACAATCCTTCCTCCCATCTTCCTTTGATTAGGAGTCAATCATATAACCGCATAACTGTGGGGGAGATAGGGAAATGTAGTCTAGCTGTGAGCCTAGAAGTAAAGAAAAACACAGCATTGTCCTGGACAGAAATTGGCCTCTGGTAACTGGTCTGCCCAACTGTCTCAGTTTTTCCTACACATAAAGGAAAACCTTTGGCTTAAGAGGTACGATTAATTTGTTCAGCTAATGGTTGTAGTGTCCAATATATACCATGACAAAGTGTCACAAAGTGAGTGGCTTAAAATAAGAAAAACTTATTATCTTGTAGTTCTGGTGGCTGGAATTCCAAAATCAGATTGTTGAGCTCTCCTTGAAGAGTCTAGGGAAGAATACTCCCTTGCCTTTGTCAGCTTCTGGTGGATGTTGACAAACCCTGGCATCACATAGCTTGTAGATGCGTTGTTCTAACTTCTGCCTCCATCTGTACGTGGCCTTCTCTATGTCATGTCTCTGTGACCAAACTTCCCTCTTCTTATAAGGACACCAGTCAGTGGATTAGGGCACACCCTAATTTGGTATGACATTACGTTAATTTGATTACCTCTACAAAAGCCTTATTTCCAAAAAAGTTCACCTTTACAGGTACTGGTGGTTAGGACTTGAACATATTTTTTTTGGGGAGGCACATTTCAACTGATAACACTGGCTTCCCCCCAGAATAAGTTGGCCCCCAGAAAAATCCCCACAACCTAAAGCAATCAATCTCTGTAAATTCCAAGTCTTAGAATCTAGAACCACAATCACCCCAAGAGAGGGACTAGCATTTCCCCAAATGTGAAGGCCAAGCTAGCAGGAAAAGGCAGGGGCCCAGTCTCTGTCACATCATATAGCAATTGTTTCCTATACCCTGGTCGTGCTGGGGAAGCTCTGGTATTTCCCAGTGATTTATGGCTCTTCTGGATCTCTGTGCATTGTCCTATAATGAAGGGGCCACAAGGGACCTGAACTCCTCGTACTAACTTTGTCTCTGGGAGTTTTGGCCAATCAAGGCTATTTCAGGATGCAGTTGTGGGAACTGCTTGGCTACATGCCCTGGTTTGTATGACACCCCCTCTTAAAGGAGGCAACTCAAAATCGCACACGGTCACTGTGACCAGAGCTGATTGCCCAGTTGTTCACACTGAGCACTGTTATAACTCTTCTTTGGCTATGCATAAAAAGAAACAATATCTCTGTATTTCCCACATCAAATCAATACAGAATGGTTGAGTAAGGACAGGGTTATGGCGATTAATACTCCCATTTGGAAAAGAGAGGAATAGAAAACAGGTATCATTTGTCCATAGTAAACTGAAATTCTGTAGGTCAAGTGTCATGAAGTTTTCTGCCTTGGCAGTGGGGGAATTCTTGATACTCTGGTTCTGTCCTTTGGGAATATTCCTTTACCCATTTTTATTTATTTATTTATTTATTTGTTTGTTTGTTTGTTTATTTTTTTTTGTCTTCTGTCTTTTTGAGGGCTGCACCTGTAGCATATGGAGGTTCCCAGGCTAGGGGTCTAATTGGAGATGTTGCCGCCAGCCTATGCCAGAGCCAGAGCAACGCCAGATCCTAGCTGCATCTGCGACCTACACCGCAGCTCACAGCAACGCTGGATCGTTAACACACTGAGCAAGGCAGGGGATCGAGCCCGCAACCTCTCGGTTCCAAGTTGGATTCGTTTCTGCTGCATTACGACGGGAACTCCTCCTTTGTCCGTTTATCTCCGTGGCCTCTTGCCCTTGTGGGGTGGGCTTCTTCCTGTTGTTTATCCTCCCTGGAACATCTGAGGTAGGTATATTTGTTAAAGTTCTTCAGAGAAACAGAACCAATAGGATGTAGAGGAGGTTTATTGTGATGGATTGCCTCATGTAGCTATGGAGTTGTGAAGTTCTGTTGTCTGCTGTCTGGAAGCTGTAGACCAAGTAAAGCTGGTGGGGAGTTCCCATCATGACTCAGTGGTTAACAAATCCAACTAGGAACCATGAAGTTGTGGGTTCGATCCCTGGCCTTGCTCAGTGGGTTAAGGATCCGGCGTTGCCGTGAGTTGTGGTGCAGGTCACAGACGCGGCTCAGATCTGGCCTTGCTCTGAAGGGTCAGCTCCGATTCGACCCCTAGCCTGGGAACCTCCATATGCCACGGGAGCGGCCCTAGAAAAGGCAAAAAGACAAAAACAAAAACAAACAAAAGAAGAAAAGCTGGTGGTACGTTTCAGTCTGAGTCTGAAGACCAGAACAAGGGGAGCTGATGATGCAAATTACAGTCTGAAGAGAGGAGAAAATGAGATATGCCTCAGCTATGGCAATGAAGTAGAAAAAAATGGGCAAATTGCTCCTGCCTCAGCCTTTCTGTTCTATTCAGGCCAACAACAGACTGGGTGATGCCCACCCTTATTGAGGGCAATTGACTTTACAGAATCCACAAAACTAAATGCTATTATGATATCTTCTACAAACATCCTCACTGAAACACCCAGAAATAATGTTTAACCAGATATCTGGGCATTTCCTGATCCAGTCAAGTGGACACATAAAATCAACTGTCAATATAGGCATTGGGTTATGTGCCCTTCCTAAGGCTGTGGAAATTTTAGAGTCCATTTAAAGGCTCTAAGCCTGAGGCCACAAGGATTGCTTTAAATCTCGAATAATCAAGTGTTGTTTTCATCCTGGTTTATGGTTTCTCTAGCAACATGATTCCCTTGAAGTTTTTTTTTTTTTTTTTTTTTTTTTTTTTTTTTTAATGCTTTTTAGGGCTGCACCTGTGGCATATGAAAGTTCCAAGTTTAGGGGTCAAATTGGAGCTACAGCTGCTGGCCTACACCACAGCCACAACAATGCAGGATCTGAGCTGCATCTGTGATCTGCACCACAGCTCACAGCAACACCAGATCCCTGACCCACTGATCGAGGCCAGGCATCAAACCCACCTCCTCATGGATACTAGTTGGAGTAATTTCTGCTACACCACAACAGGAACTCCTCCCTTGAAGTCTTAGAGTGAGAGTAACTGAGGCACCCAAGGCTCTTTCCTCAGGTAGAGTCTAGGTCTCATTCGTTCTTTTCTTCTTCACAGTCGTGTTTCCCTCTTCCAATCTAAAGGCAGCTACCTGCAGGCTACTGGGTTAGCTTTTATCTGATCTTTTCCACAAAGGTGGGAATTAGTGGGACTTTTGCTCAGAAACTTATTTGGTCTTTTTTTCCTACTCTGTGGGACACAAGAAGCACTCAAAATTTGTAACTCAAAGCCTCATTATTACTGGACTTTTTCTAGTTCCTTTAATTCCTATTCTTAAGTTGGTTAATTTTCTCTTGAATTCATCACTGTATTTCAATTTCTAAGTTCAGCAATAATTCCAAACACATAATAATACCTTACTGTCTTTCCAGGTCCTTCACTTAGAGCCCCGGGCTAAATGAGAATGAAATCTTCCTCCCAGGTTATTGTATGTGTTGTAGTTGCATAACATGAATCACCATCTTTCCAGCTTCTAACATTAGTTTCCCTGTTATCTGCTGTGTGACTTCTAAGTCAATGACACTCATTTTTGTTTGTATTATAAGAGCACTCCATTTCAATGTATCAATTTCCACACTAGGATTACTAATACTCCTAGTTATAACAAAGTGCCCCAATTTTCAGTGGATTAACATAATAAGAGTTAATCCAATAGTTACTCATGGTTGGCAGAGGGGCTGGAGTACAGGGTTCTGCTCTATGTGATTAATCAGGAACTCAAGATTCTTCCATCCTTTGTCACTGCCATCTTCAATGTGAGGGACTCTAAGCTTATCACTGAAGGGGTGAGAAGGCCCATCATCTCAGTCTGTAAGTAGCTAATCAGTTTTCCTTCCATGCCTCTGGCTCCACTGAGACACAGGGAACTGGTAAATGCAGTTTAGCTGTGTGTCCAGGAAAGAGGAAATCGTTTGGTCAGCTTCTAAAATGGTCTCTTCCAGTTATCTAATTGTTTATGTTCATTTATAGTAAGAGTAGTTTTGCCCTAGGTCATTTCTAAAGAGGGTAGCTTTAGAAAAGAAGTAGAATGAAAGGTGTAGCCTGGATAAAAAGAACCCAAATCAGAACCACTCACAATTCAATACAAATAAAATTTATCAAACACTCACTATGTTCCTAGCCCTGCCTGAGTAGCCTTGATTGTGAAAGCCTCTTCCAGTATGGCGTCTTTAGTGTCCCCCCTTTATTTGTCTTTTTTAGGGCTGCACCCTGGGCATATGGAGGTTCCCAGGCTAGCGGTGGAATTGCAGCTGTAGCCGCTGGCCGAGGCCACAGCCACAGCACCAGATCTGAGCTGTGTCTGCGACCTACACTACAACTCAGGGCAAAGCTGGATCCTTAACACATGAGAGTGAGGCCAGGGATAGAACCTGTGGCTCCATTGATTCTAGGCAGTTTCGTTTCTGCTGATCCACTATGGGAACACCCCCTACGGCATCTTTAAATGCCAGCTAGAAACTAAACATGCGAGGCACCCCATGATTGTGCCACTTGGTGTACTGTTGTCTTGAGCATAGAAATAAATCTTAGCAAGGTGTTAGGATAATATTTTTTATCACAAGATTCTCTATTCTTCACAGATTCTCTATTCTCTAATTTACTAGGCTATTTTAAAACCTACAATGTAAAAGAAAAGGCAAACATTATTTCTTAGTTAAATCCCTTTTAGGCTCAATTATATCTATTTCTTGCCCTGGAAACATAGCCACTTAATGCTCAGGTATTGGGGCATTATAGTAAACAGATACTCAGGGGTTGAAGCTGATCTGAATAATGCATGAGCTCAACAGCTCAAGTCACTCCACACCCTCCCTGCTTTTGTTGACTGAAGTGCTTTGTTTTTCAAAACCTCCTTTGGGAGGCTTCATAAACAACTGCAATTTAGCTCATAGATTCCAAAGATGATAGACAGAGGCCTTTCCCTGCAGGTATAAGATATCCTACCTTCTGAGGGTGGAAATCTGATTATTGGCACGCTCTCTGCGAATGACCCTGTCCAAAATCAAACAAAAATTGGACACATTCAAAACCATATGAAAAAAAGGCTGAGAGTTTAGCAAAATTCAAATTACTGCTGACCTCCTGTCACAGAATACATAAAATGGTACACTTTTTAAGAGGCTCATTTGGGATTGAGAACTTTGCTTTGCTGATATAGAGAAAGAAAAAGGAAGAAAGAAAGAAAGAAAGAAAGAAAGAAAGAAAGAAAGAAAGAAAGGAAGAAAGAAAATACACAGGCAACTGCCCTAGTTTCTAGTTGGACACGAGAGTATTTACTCAGCACAGAGCCTGTCGGAGCTAATGGTTCTGAGTGCCTCTAATGGGCCCACGGGTTGGGCAGAGCCAATTTTGGCCATAGCAGAGAGGTAGGGCAGTCTGAGAGCGAGCAATCCCCCAGATGGGATTTATACCCTCCATGCTCTCTCTCCACCCTTTCTCCTCTGGAGCTTTCAGATCCTCCCCACAGAGCTTATATGCAGGCTTCCAAAGCTCCAAAGCTTGGATCAATACCTAAAAGTTTGGAGGTTTATGAAATCTTCCAAATTGGAATGAAAACATCTCCCTGGGTATTCTGCAGGGCTAGTAAATGGAAATGAAACATCTGAGTGAAGGCGAAGCATTCCCCAGACTTTCATCTTATTTCCACTCAGTTGTAATCCAAAATTAACACTTGCTCCAGACACCCAGCCTATTAGCACCAGTAACTATTCCTCTGCTTCAACAAGAAGGGCAGTGGCTGGGGGCCTGGGTGAGTGGGAAGGGGCTCCCCCACTTGGAATTCCACCCTGGTAACCAACAAGAGACACGCATTACCATTTAATTATAATGACGGAGCAGATGTGATAACAAGGTTGTCTTCTCTGGCTCTGTTCCTGATGTCACCACAAGGGTTTCCAGTTGTTGCTCTTTCTCATTTTGTGCTTCCTCATTAATCTCAGCTCCTCCAGCTGCCTCCCGCTCTCCTCCCTGATGCATCTGACTAGCCTTTGTGCGAGGCAATCGCCTTTCAGAGAGGTGGCTGCGTGGGGCTGGTCCTGTGCTTAGTTTGGCTCCAGCCATCTGTGCTTTCCTGCAGGCCACCTCATGCTCCTCTTGAAGCCCCGTGATTTCATCTTCACCAAATTACTGCATATGAAAAAAAAAAAAAAATTCAAACTCAAATGATGCTTTTGTGGCATCTGTGAAAGGCCATTTTCTTTGAATTCTGTGACTGTTATTTGGAATCTGTTCCTTGTTATGTTCCTGACTGCCTCAAAGCTCCCTCCTTGCTCTTTTGTCTGTTTTCCTAACTCTCAACTTGAAAACAGATATAATCATTTAATTTTTTCCCAAAGATCAGGCTTACTAGAAAGGAAAGACTTCCTTTCCCAAAGATTAGGAAGGAAGTAATGGATTCATTTGTTTGTCATAGGCGGGCATTCTAGATCCCTCTCTGTGAGAGTGAAACTGAGGCTGAGGTGATTTTGCCAGTTTTGCATAAATAGTTCACAAATTTATTGTGCATGAGAATTTGAACATAACTGGGCATATGTATATTTTCCAGTTTTTGGTTTCTTAGCCCTTGTGGAACAAACAGGTAGTGAGATACTTAGCAAATACAGAATAAGAGGGTATAAATACACTATTTTTTTTTGTTTTAAATCTTTTTAGGGCCACACCCATGGCAGATGGAAGTTCCCAGGCTAGGGGTTGAATCAGAGTTGTAGCTGCTGGCCTATGCAGAGCCACAGCAATGCAGGATCCAATCTTCATCTGGGACCTACACCACAGCTCATGGTAATGCCGGATCCTTAACCTGCTGATAAATACCAGGGATCAAACCTGCACCCTCATGGATACTAGTCAGGTTTGTTACTGCTGAATCAGGGGGGGAACTCCATATGTATACTTTTTGATGAACAGACACATCTTTTCTTCCTTGTGTTAATTCTAGCATTTGGCATAGGAAACCAGTCCTGCAGTGAATACAATAAATTCTTACTTTTATTGAACAGTTAGTATATGGCTAATACTGTACTAAACTTTTATTTTTTTTTAATTTTTTAAATTTATTTTTTTGGCCACCTCAGGCATATGGAGTTCCTGGGCCAGGGATTAGATCTGAACTGCAGTTGTGACCTGCACCCCAGCTGCTGAAATGGTGGATCCTTAACGCACTCTGCTGGGCTGGGGATCAAACCTGCATCCTGGTGCTGCAGAGATGACACTGATCCCAATCCCACTGCACCACAGCGGGAACTCCTCTACATTTATATGTTGAATGTCATGATAGCTGGTTAAGTCAGGGGTTATTAGACCCTTTCCATTTACATATATGAAAACAAAGGCACTGGGGAAATTAAAACTTGCTGAAGTCATAGAGAAGTTTTCGTTGGAGGCTGGCTAGCAACCCAGGCAGGTTTTTCCAAGGCCTGAAAACTTAGTCATTATACCTTTTTGTCTTTTTCCTGAAAAAGCAAAATAGCTGTCATTACACTCTTTGGGATCTAAACATGGAAACATTGCGTAAACACAATAGCTGAGAAGTGCATGTGATGTAGGTGATTAGAACAGTAAAGCTCCAGAGACACAAAAGGATATGGTTTCCAGTTTCTTAGAGGAGGATGGGGCAGGAGGAGGGGAGTACTTCAGGTGAGATGCAAGCACAGGGAAACCATTTGATAATAGAAGATAGGAATGGAAGCCTGTTCTCTTGCCTAATCCATGGCTCTGGATGGGGAGTCATAGGCTCCGCCACCTTTCTGAAGACATTGGAGAGCACCACAGATGTGAGGACTAGATTATTATTATTGCTGCCCATTTCATAGACCAGTAGGTTGACTTGTGCTGTATGAGCAGCTAAAGTCTGAATGCAGAGATATCTGTCATACCCAGGGATGAGCCAAGGAGAGGAGCGAGAGGTCCTTGGCCTTCACAGGTGAGCTGTTCTTCCTTAAATCCTCTGCTTGCTCTTTAAGTTAGAGTTGCAGTTGTACCCAGCAGACACCCTGGGCTGCAGTACTGCAGATCTGATTCCAACTGTCTTCTTGATCGATCTGACTAGATCAATACAGAATACTCATATCAGAGGTCATTTCTTAAAGCTGCAAGTTTAGGTCAAATAGAAAGAAGCATTATTACAAAAAACGAAGAAGTTACAGATTTTTTTTTTTTAATTTTCCCACTGTACAGCAAGGGGGTCAGGTTATCCTTACATGTATACATTGCAATTACAGTTTTTTCCCCCACCCTTTCTTCTGTTGCAACATGAGTATCTTTTAGAAACAATTACATCATTGCAGAGTTGAAAAATATGAAAACTTTAAGCAGTAAAATCATATATTTATACATAAATTCTTTGACAGTTAATATCAATTCCTTCTAGGGAATCTTATTCAAAGAAGCAATGACTTTGCAACTTGTAGTTCAAGGTCAAATGTAGTGGGGTTCTTGAATTTGGGCCCTGGGCACCCAGGTATCAGTGATTCCAATTCCATGAAGCTGTATGGTTACAGGACTATCCACAGAGAGATGTCAGGGAGAGCCAGAAACAAGACCACTTAACCCATTTCAAGTTTACTGTTGTTCTAGTGGTGTGGCTCTTGGTAATTTATGAGACTGTCTGTGGGGTTCAGGAGCTCCTGAGACCTCCCGTCTAATAAAATAGCCTTGTCGTTTTTCCTGAGTGAAGGGACCGACATATATCAAGAAGTGCAATTTATTTGATATCCTTTTGTACAGGAAAAGGAAAGGTTGTGGCATTTGTAGGTTAGCAGAAAGAGGGAGAAAGTTAAGGTATGTGGGTGTGTTGAGAGAGACCTTGTGGTTGAAAGTACATAAAGGTCCTTTTGTATTTAACATCTTGAGGGCATAGGACATTATACTAAGAATACTGAAGTTTCAGCTGTCAGTTTAAAGACTTAAATGCAGCCCGTCTAATATTCCTTCAGGTTTTAAAGATGCCAAAACAGGTCTTTCTTTATCATCATAGGTTAAGCCACCACTTACCTGAAGAAACAAGCCACTTTGTTTTTCCTAATTGAGAAAAAAGCTATTGCCCTGATTATGAGAGATGGTGTTTTGATGGCTCTTCATCCCTGACCCGGGTAAGTTGTTTTTTTCCCCAAAGAAGGATTTTGTAATACTTATGGGGTCATTTGATGCAAAGGCTGTATTCCTGAATGAGCAGTCTGATTTACCAGGCAACTACCCGAAGAAGTAAGGACCCATTTAGTCTCTTGTTTAATTTATAAAATTATGATTTTTACTGACAAAGATCAGTCTGGACTATATAAATTAAGAATACAGATATTGAATTATCTATGATCTTTGGCAATAGCTGGTCATGGATAATTTGACACAGAGTAAGTATGTCTCTATAACTTACAGTGTGTGTGTGTGCACACATGTGCATACATGTGTACATGTGAGTACATGCATGGCACAGTGAGATCATAAGGCTGAAGATTCAAGGGGATACTGGTAACGCTGGGGCTGTCATTTGGCGGAAGGGATTCTAATTAGGAAAACTGAGATTTTCTGACTAAAAACTGAGAGTTTCTTGTGGGCAGGACATAAATGTGCAAATGAATATGTATTGAACCTAGGGCTTTTATAACAGTTTATTGATGGCCATGGTGTCGTAAGTTCAATACACATGCCTTTTCATGGCAGGTTAGAAGATAGCTTTCTTCTTTATAAGATGTTTTTCCTCTGGCTAAAGCTTCCTTCAACAGTGCTGGGAGTTTGGTTAACGCACAATTTAGAGTAAAGGGATCTGGTTCTTTATAGCTCCTGTTTTTTTCAGGTAGAAATCATTTAGCCAATCCCTCCCTGGGGGTCTCTGCCAATAGTGATGATGAATCCTTGGGGAGCAGTTTTAGGAGGAGCCCAACTGCATTCTTCTGGGGGATCCCTAGGAATGAGAACCCTGATACTGGGCAGAGTACTAGCCAGTAACTTATGCGAAGCTCAGACAACTTTGCTGTAATTCTTCCAACTGTCTGACTCAATAGCAGCCTTTGGAAGGGTATTTTTTATCTATGACAGTTGCAGCTTTCAATCCTGGATTGGATTTCTCCCTGTCCTCCCAGAAGATGTTTTAGTGATGTACCGGGTTTAGCATATAATTGGTAAGGCCTTGAAATAAATCCCCAGGTAAAAGAGAGCCATGGGAGGGTAGGGTTGGAAGGGCGTGCAAATTCACTGGTAAACCTGATATCCTACTAAGACTATTTTTAAGAAAGAAAGGGCTTGTTCTTCATTTCTACATCCTTTTCAAGTTCCTTAACTCTCTTCCTCTATTCTCATTCTATTGTCTTTTCTCTGTGGAATGATTTAATCAGATCAGCTGTCACCGTTCTGAAATTTGTGATGTCTGGATGCTGCCAGAAAATTGCTTTTTCCATCTGAGGTGTTACATGGTACCAGTCAGTGGACTGGTCTTTACAGGGCCTGAGTGTCTCCTCTCCTCACTGGTACTAATCTGCTGTGGCCTTGGACACATACTTTTCCTGCCAGGTCTTTGGTTTCCATAAGGAAAATCTTGGTTTTGTCTTTAAAACAATAGGTGGATGGGAGATTGAGAAATCAAACTTGGAGAATGATGAATAGATGGGAAGACTTGGAATGAGAAAAAAATTACATCAAAGGCAATAATCAGTGAGGAGAAGTTTGTAGAAAAAGGCAAAAGGAAAGGCACACCTGGAAAGGCTAGAGAACTGGAGAAGTAAATGGAGAGAGAAGATGCTTTGAGACAGAGAAGAAAGAAGGCAAGCTGGCAGGAAGGAGGGTGGGTAAGAGAAGTGCAAAGGGCTGAAAGACAAAGTTTCTTTTTAAAACTAAGGTATAGTTGATTTACAATGTTGTGTTAATTTCTGCTATACAGCAACAGAATTCATTTATACATATATGTATATGTACATTTATTTTAATATTCTTTTCCATTATGATTTATCTCAGGATATTGAATATACTTTTTGGTGCTATATTATAGGACCTTGTTTCTCCCTCAAAAGTTTCTTCTAGAGGAATGTTTGAAGCTCCCTGGGACCCTGGAACAAAGTGACAGCCTGGCCTATACATCACATAACACAACACAACATCTCTTCTGGTGTCTGCATTATGCAAGGCACTGTGTGGGTGAATATTGCCCTGCCAATTCTACCTTTTAAAAATGTCTTCCCAGGATCTCCCAGAATTTCTTATATTCTGAACAGGGGTATTAAATAAGGGAAGGAGCAGTGTCTCCTGAAGATTCCATAAAAATCCACATTATTTATCTGAGAAACCACAAAATTTTCCTGTAGATACTTTGGTACAGAAGCAACAACAAGCATGGTGCAGTAAGGGTGGAGAGTCAAGTGTGTGATGTGCCTGGGCTTTGCAGAGATAGAGTCAGCGGAAAGTAATCCTAGACACATGACAAAGGTGCTGTGTGCTCTGTGTGTGTGTGTGTTCCTATAAACATGCTTTTAATTAAGTGCTTAAAAGGAGGAGTTGGAATATGAGAAAAATATGGACAATTTGAATAACTGGAAAGGCAGGAAGTGAGGACTTCCTCCTGGTGAGAAAGATGAAGAGGTGTCCAAAGGAAAGTCATGGCATGTGCTGGTGACAATTAAGAAACTCTACTTTTATCAGAATAACTAGGTTCAGTGAGGAAAGACCATAACTATCAGGATCAAAGGCAGCATCCTAAAAACACAGGCTTAAATGCAGCCTGAGATTTGACACTGGCTTCAAAGCTGCAGAATTTGTATTTTCTTTCTTTGCACAGTGTGATTTGCATTTTACATACAGTTTTTAATTAATGTTTACTTTAGGTGTAGAAAAAAGTCCAATTCTTGATGCACAGATTACCATTATGTGTTCAATTATGTCAATTTTGAGATCTGTAGGTGGTGACTACTCAGATCCCAAATTGTGAATTTTTTAGATTTAGCCAATTATATTGTAACACTGAAGCCTGTATTCGGCTGCAAGTAATACAAACTTGATACTTACTATGCACACAGGGTTGTGTTTTTCTCACACAACAAAATATCCAGAGGTCTGAAGTTACTAGTCCTGGGTCAGTGGTTTAGTGATGTCAGGGCTGAATTCTCTGTGAGTCTCTTAGCATTTTCCTTGTTGTTTCAAGATGGATTTAACCATGATATCCATCAAGACAGGAAGAAAAGACAAGGTAGAAGGCCAGAATCGGTCACACAACTTCTCTTAAAGAGGAAGCTGAGGAAGGTGGTTCTTGTCTTTGTAGATAATTCATTGAGGTCCAAAAGTGGAGAAGAGAGATGGGAATAGTTTTTCACTGCCATATAAACCTATGCTATCTGGGTATTTATCTTGTGATTGAAAGGTTTGTTGTACTTTTTAAATATGAAAACACATGTATAAATAAAGCCTATGGTGATTCTGAAGAGCCCAGTTATTAATATTATGTAGCAACCAACTGTATTTTTCAAATTTCACCCAAAGTTCATCATTTCTAATACCTTTATGAATGTTATTCACATTTCTCCCAGTGTATCCATTTACTGGTAAACAATTGCAATGTGAAATACAAAATTTCTTCCAAAATGCTGACCGGTTTTCCAGCATGTTGTTTTTCCATCAGTTTTCTGCTTTAAGTCATGATCATGATCATGATCATCTTCCTGGTTGTCAGCACTTATTGTGTTTTTGATATGTGAGGTCTTTATATTTGTTATTCTCATTTTTGTGATACTTAAGTAATTCTTAATTGCTCTTTTACAAATAGAGACACTGAGGCTCAGATAAAAGTAATGTGCCTTATTTAAGGACTTATGGTTGGAAGGTGGAGAGTGAATTCAAAGTTAATTCTGTCAATTCCAAAGACATGTTTGTTTGTTTGTTTGTTTGTTTTGCGTGTGTGTGTGTGTGTGTGTTTGTGTGCGCGCATGTGTTTCTTTTCAAAAGACTGTAACAAATGACTTTGGTGTGCCATTTAAGGAAGTTTGTACTTCTCTACTTCCTAAATCTCATTTGCATTTTTAACAAAGATGAAGAATTCAGGTATCATTCTTCTTACTCCAGCTTGGCCTTCAGAAATGATTACCTGGAGTCAGGATATAAAGGGTTAACTCCAAAAATTGTGAAAATTGGATCAATAATAGATATCTTGCTCCAAGCATTAGGCAGAAGAAAATGATTAGGTTTTTAATAACTTTAATTTCTCCCTGTCCTTGGTTCCTAGCCACTTCATCTTGATGGTAGAGATTTTGTTCTTAACGGAAGTTTCTGTGTCAGCTTTAGATTTGAGTCTTGCTTGAAAGGGACTGGTCAAATGTATTTCTATTGGTGAACTTCCATGATGTGTCTGGAACATTGGTTCTCAACACACACATTAGAATCACTTCAGAAACGTGGAAACAATATGACAGCCTGCATCGACCGCCAGAGATTCTGATTTAATTGGTGTGGAGTGGAGCCCAGTCATCTGTATTTTTTTCCCCTGTATTTTGTTTTGTTTTGTTTTTAGCTCCCCAGGTGATTCTAATGCTCAGTTTAAATAGAGAAGCACTGGGTTGGATGATTAATAGAGATACTAATGGACGGGAGGGAAGAGAGACCCCCAGAGTGAGTGGTCCTCAAACTTTTTGGTCTATGGGCCATTTTACGGGTGTGTTGAAAGAAATGGGTCTCTTAAGAATTCATAGGGATAATTGCTTCTTTTGATGAGACACCAATGAGTGAAAGGATAAGTAAATTACTAACGAGAGAGAAGTTATATGTAGAGAATAACTGTATTGTGTGTTTCCATGATGTTTTTATAGTTTTTAAAGTATCATCATCCAAATTTACCAATGGGGGGAAAAAAAACCTAAGACCCTTTGGGGCTAAATACATTAAAAAGACTAGAGTTAATAGAAAAACTTGAATTAGAACTTTAATCTGATAAGACTTAGTCCAGATCCTGGAGGACATCCCGGTGGGGAATTCACCCTCAATCTCTCTCTGAGATCTCTCTGGGAGATCTCACTGAATGTGGAGACTTGTGGTCTGGGTAGAAAAAAAAGCGATCCGATTTGGTCCCCAGATTTCATTTTGCAGAATCTCTGTTCTGAATGATTTCCTCACAGTGGGAGAAGCCAGTTGTGTGCTTTAACACAACTCCATGTTTCATGCTATTTCCAGTTCCCCGGGCCTAATATATTTCCTTTCCATTTGGTGGCAGATGCCCCTTCTTCCCAAAGCCCTTTGCTTACACGATTTTTTTTTTCTGTTTTAAAGTTTGATCTATCTGAAATCTATACATTATTTCATAGGCATCAGTGGCTTTTTTCCAGGTTAAATTACTTAATGGTGTTGTTTCATTGAAGGCTTCAGATTAGGCACTGACACTTATTGGCAGAAAGAAACACTCTGTTCCATATTTTTTATTAGAAAAAAGAGCAACTAAATTGAGTTTCTGTCTTTTAAATCCTAGCTGTGGCAAATGAAGACATCTGGGCTTTAAATGACGATTTACCTTTGTATCAAAATTAAGGATCAGTCAACCAATCTGTACTTTCTCTCTCTCCCTACTTCTTCCCTATTGTCGCCCACTTCTCTCTTCTTTCTTTCATTCCCCCATTCCTCCCTCTCTCTCCTGCTCTTGGTCTCTCTCTCTCCCTTCTTTCCTTTCCTCCTCCCAGCTCACTCCCTCTTCTTTGCCTCATCTCTTCCCTCCCCAATCTTCTTTGATTTCCCTCTCTCTCTTCTCTGGCTTTCCCTCCTTTGTCTTTCCTAACTTGCTACATTTTGGTTGGCTTATCTTCTCTTCTTCCCAGTCTTTATACCTTTGAGTTTGGAGGTTTAAATTCCAAATGTCACTTATCACATGGAGTGAATAAATCACGGATCTGAAAGAGAAAAAAAATAAAGTGTGTTTAGGGGTAACTTCATTTCTCTCTTTTCTTTCTTTCTTTCTTTCTTTTTTTTTTCTTTTTAGGGCTGCACCTGAGGCATTTGGAGGTTCCCAGACTAGGGGTTATGTGTAGAGAATAACTGCATTGTGTGTTTCCATGATGCTTTTATAGTTTTTAAAGTATCATCATCCAAATCTACCAATGGGGGGGAAAAAAAAGCCTTAGACCCTTTGGGCCTAAATACATTAAAGAGACTATAGTTTTAGTTGATAGAAAGACTTGAACTAGAACTTTAATCTGATAAGACTTAATCCAGATCCTGGAGGACATCCCAGTGGGGAGTTCACCCTTTATCTCTCTCTGAGATCTCCCTGGGAGATCTCACTGAATGTGGAGACTTGTGTTCTAGGTGGAGTAAAAAGTGAGCTGATTTGGTCCCCAGATTTCATTTTGCAGAATTGGAGCAGTAGTCACTGGCCTACGCCACAGCCACAATAATGCAGGATCTGAGCCACATCTGCGACCTACACCACAGCTCCCAGCAATGCCAGATCCTTAACCCACCGAGTGAGGCCAGGGATCAAACCTGCATCCTCATGGATGCTAGTCAGATTTGTTAACTGCTGAGCCATGATGGGAACTCCTCATTTCTCTTTTTTTCTGCCAACCTTTATTCTTGGGAATTTAACAGAAACTGATGGAAAGAACATAAACTTAGCCTTTTTAAAACCAGGTGGGGAAATGGGAGTAAGAAGATAAGCAGCTAGCTGGGTGCTCCTGCCTCTCCAGCATAGAAACATGCAACTGCAATTAAGCATCTGTCTTCCTATCCTTTCTGAACCTCCAGCTCTACCAGATATCTCTACTGGAATTCCATGCACTGCACTGGTATAACTCACCTTTATGTATTTGAAAATATAACTCCATGGCTACAATCTGACATTTATCATCACAGTAACTTCTCTATGTAGCATATGCCCATTTTCTAGATGAGGTCAGTGGCTTATGCACTAATAGAAATTATCCTCAGTTATTTGAGGTGAGAGGAGAGCCTGAAAACTGGAGTAAAAATTAGCAGTCTGGAATATCATCCTCCTGGATGCCAAGTTCAAATGGGGCCAGGGTAGTTGCGGGAGAGCAAAGCTGCCCAAGGAAGATGGAGCAGGAGTAGAAAGGAGAGGTCAGAAGGGATTTTCTCAAATTAATATCACAATGCCAAAGGCTCCTAGAACCTCCTGGGTGTGTTTTAAGGTGTAAAAAGAGAAATTGGCAAAGGACAAGAAAGCAAGGCGCTTGCATGGTGAGATCAAGTGTACCCTGAATGAAGTGCTGGGCAGGGAGCTAGGGGACATTGAACTCCAGCCACTCTCAGCTCTCCAAGGTTGTAGCCCTGGATGGTGAGAGGCCCTGTCCTGGTGGAAAGTCACATAGGCTCACCAAACTAGGCTTTGCACCTTGAACTCAGGTAAGTTGTCTGACAACTAGGAGCTCCTCATAAGAGCTGGGCCCAAGACCAAGAACTGAGACCCCTGATTCCTAGATGACTTTGGGAGTTTCTTCCACCTATTGCTATTTACTACATGCACCTGTGTATTGTAATTACAAAAAGGATGGAATGCAGAAAAGCCAAAGTGGTAAACTCTTCTTTTCAAAACCGTTTGGGGAGACAACCTCAGAAACTTCCTTTAGAGAAGAATGTTACAGTCTCTTGGAGATGAGGCATTTTCTATGCCTGATTTAACCAAACACTTTTCAGCCACACTGGGCTAAAGATGGCACTTGACTGCTATGCTACAGGCTTTTAGTCTTAATAGTGCTCCCACCTCTGCTTTGCAGGGATTCCTCAGAACTTGCTTAGCCATGGGTATAGCAATTGGACTCAATTATTCATTTCCAATAAATGAGCCAAGTAACTGGGAGTACATAGGGTAGAAGTGGGGGGTCATCACCTCACAACTGACAGGCAAGAAAAAACATAAAAGACTTCTTTAATATTAAGGAAAAGTAAGAGATTTTAGGAAGGATGTGTGGTCCTTGTTTTGGACGCCCCATTTCCATCTAAACTGAAATCAAAGGCAAAATCAAAGATTATGGAGATGGGATGAAGGAGAGCAGGAAAGAGACAAATTGAGAGCAGTCTGAATATTATATGTTTAGTTTGATGAATTGAGGCCAGAATAATAGCCGAAAAATAAAAAGTCACTACAAACATTGAATTAGATTCTGGAATTAGGAGATATGAACCCACTAGATTCTGGAATTAGGAGATATATCCACTTGTGGATGTCAGCTTTCTCATCTGTAATATAATGTGCAATGTGTGTGGAGCTACTGTGGTGTGGAGGGAGAAATTCTTACTCTGACTGCCTTGCTGATCATCATAAGATTCAATAGAGAAAATGCATTTGAAGCACATCAGAAATTGCAGTAAACTGCTATGCAAATAAAGGCATTTTGATAATTTTATACATTCATTTTCTCTTCCTGGTGCCTTTTCTTTCTTTTTTTTTTTACTTTGTTTTTATTTTTATTTTTTATCATTTATTTATATATATATATATTTTATACTGTATAGCATGGTGACCCAGTTACACTTACATGTATACATTCTTTTTTCTCACACTAAGTATTCCATCATAAGTGACTAGACAGTTCCCAGTGCTACACAGCAGGATTCCATTGCTAATCCATCCTGAAGGCTATATTCTGCATCTATTTACCCCAAGCTCCCAGTCCCTCTCACTCTCTCCCCTTCCCCCTTGGCAACCTCAAGCCTATTCTCCTAGTCCGTGATTTTCTTTTATTTGGAAAGTTTCCTTTGTGCCGTATATTAGATTCCAGTTATAAGTGATATCATATATTTGTCTTTCTCTTTCTGACTTATTTCACTCAGGATGAGAGTTTCTAGTTCCATCCATGTTGCTGCAAATGGCATTATGTCATTCTTTTTATGGCCAAGTAGTATTCCGTTGTGTATATATACCACACCTTCCTAATCCAGTCATCTATCAGTGGACATTTGGGTCGATTCCATGTCTTGGCTATTGTGAATAGTGCTGCAATGAACATGTGCATTGTCATTTTTAAGTAGAGTTCTGTCCAGATATATGCCCAAGAGTGGGATTGCTGGGTCATATTGTAGTTCTACATATAGTTTTCCAAGATACCTCCATACTGTTCTCCAAAGTGGTTGTACCAGCTTACAATTCCCACCAACAGTGCAGGAGGGTTCCCTTTTGTCCACATCTCCTCCAGCATTTGTTATTTGTTGACTTATTAATGATGGCCGTCCTGACTGCTGTGAGGTGGTATCTCGTGGTAGTTTTGATTTGCATTTCTCTAATAATCAGGGATCTCTCTCCCAGACTTCAAGTGATATTACAAAGCCACAGTAATCAAGACAGTGTGGTACTGGTACCAAAACAGACATATAGACCAATGGAACAGAATAGAGAATCCAGAAATAAACCCAGACACCTTTGGTCAATTCATCTTTGACAAAGGAAGCAAGGATATAAAATGGGAAAAATACAGTCTCTTCAGTGAGCATTGCTGGGAAACCTGGATAGCTGCATGCAAATCAATGAAACTAGAACATCATGCAAAAAATAAACTCAGAATGGCTGAAAGACTTTAAGTATAAGACAAGACACCATCAAACTCCTGGAAAAGAACATAGGCAATTCATTCTCTGACATCAACCTTACAAATGTTTTTTCAGATCAGTCTCCCAAAGCAACAGAAATAAAAGCAAAAATAAACCAACAGGACCTAATCAAACTGACAAGATTTTGCATAGCAAAGGAAACCAAAAAGAAACCAAAAAGACAACTTACAGAATGGGAGAAAATAGTTTCAAATGAGGTAACTGACAAGGGCCTAATCTCTAAAATATTCAAACAATTTATACAACTTAACAGAAAAAAAGCCAACAACCCAATTGAAAAATGGGCAAAAGGCCTGAATAGACATTTCTCCAAGGAAGATATACAGATGGCCAACAAACACTTGAAACAATGCTCAACATCCTTGGTGCCTTTTCTTAGTCCTTTCCTTCTATGCATTCTTTCCTGCTTTCAACACTTTCCCTCTTTATCTAAGGACTGCAGCTGACTGATTGGAGGAGTGAGTGTTTGACGGTTGATAGCAGAGCTCTTATACATGACATGCTCATGAAGAGAAGGACATGATGGGGCCACTTGCACCAGTGTCTTTCGAGTAATATGCCAGAAAAGAAATCCATTCACTTATTAATGTATAAACTTATTCATTCATTGAACAGAGTGTTCCTTGTATCACAGGAACAAGTATATGGCAATGAATAATTCATAGTTATCCTCTTGAGGATATCAGCATCTAGTACTTTCTTGGAGGTCTTCCTGGAATAATTTAATCATATATTCTTTCAGAGTAGAAATTTGCTGGACTGTGTAGGCAACTTCTAAGCAGAATATATGTGCCGTTTTGGAAGGATAGACTTACCCTCATCACATGTGAGAGTTACTACCTCTGTTAGGACTGCCTTTCATATTTATTGCCTCTGCCTTCCTTCTTCTCCCAGGAAGCAGAATACTGATAATTCATACACTTAGGGCGTGAACCTATGATTGTCCTTATTCTCTTTGGAACTCAAATGGCTACTGTGTCAGGTGAAACTGGAGAGATAAAACTGTTGCCAGAAAGCTGACCAGCTTATGAAATACTTAATTACATGGACAAGGCAAGAACACAGGTTGGAATAAGTGTAAAATTTGCAGGGAAGGGATTTGGATGAGTGAAATGAAGAAGGAAAAACCATATAGTAGCAGGTAAGGTAGTGAGTTTAGGAAAAGAAGGGGAGGAGCATATATTATGATATGGTTGAGCTTGCCATGGCTCGGCTGGATTAATGTTTGTGATTATAGAAACTGACTCTAGACAGTTACTAAGCATGGCATTTAGTAAATGCTTCTTAAGCTAAATCACACCACTTAGAAGAACTCAGCATATGGTTCTAATATTCTGTATCAAAAGGAAGAGGTCATATTTATTTACTCCATCAGAGTTTCAATCCACAGTTTCACCCTTTCTGTAAATAGTAATCAGTAACAAATTAAATCAACAAATATTTACTGGGAATCTCTCTAAGAAACTTGGGGGTTCAATGATAATAAAATCCTTGGGATTTTCAAGGATGGATCAAAGTTTTGGGGCAAATATTACTTTGGGGAATTTATAGACTTGCAAATATTACTTTGGGGAATTTATAGATTTATAGAATTTATAGACTTGCAATGTGGCATATACAAGGATGACTCTGCAGAATGTGAGAAGCCATGAGAGAGGCATGTCTAATATTATATGGGGTTAAAAGAAGGCAGATTACTTCAAGTTGAGAGCTTCAGGGAGATTTAGGGCAGGGCACAAGAAGGAAGTAACATTTGACCAAGGAAGGAAGGAGATGATGAGAAAATGAAAGTTTCATTTGAAGGAAACAAATTGAACCAAATGTGGCACAAAAATAGGAAAGAGTGAGTTCTGTGAGGGCAATGGTAGAAAATTAATGTTGGCAAGGTCAGTTTGGGCTCAGTTATAAGGTGTGGAATGACTTAAAAGCTGAAAATCCCATATTTTATACTATAGCCAAAGGGAGCCAGTGACAACTTTTATATGCATATGGTAATGCTATAATCATAAACGTTAATCCAGCTATCAATCAATCAATATTTATTGAGTGAATACTCAATAGAAGGTACTATGCTAAATGTTGATGAGAATGCAAAAGGAATATATCACATGATCCCTGATCTAAAGTTTTTACATTATGCTTAAGGCAATAAATGCCATGTTCAAAGAAGGATAACTATTTTGAGTTATTTTACAGTCGATATCGGATTCACAGTGCTGCTTGTAACACTCCTTTGGTGTCTACTGAATGTAATCTGGAAACTTCCATGTTGAAATTGTTTGCAACAAGGTTGTCTCTTTGTTCTCAGTTTGTAATCTGTTAGTTGATTCTAAACTTCTGCTTGTAGAATGAAATTACATAGCAAATTTGAGTGCTGCAAACCCACCACCCTGTGCGGATTTATAAAGAAAATCTTCCTAAATCTCCATTCAGCTAAATGCACTTCCCCTCTCCCAGCAACTGTAAAGTGCATTTAGCTGAATGGAGATTTGTTGTTTGTCTCAATGATTAATTGTATCTTGTACTGTCCTAGAACCTGATATTTAATTATTCTAAAATGCTTTGTGAATATAGATTACATGTCTTCAAGATCATGTGAGTGGGCCAGGGATGTTTGTTTAGTGATCTTTTCTGTAATCAGTGTCAGTTTTGTCAGAGATAGGCAGCAGCGGTGACTTCTTCATTGTCTGACTTTGAACAATAGCCACATCTGGAAGGAAGGATGCATCACCTTAGAGAATCTTTTATCTCAGGCCACAGCTGGAATTTGGATGCTTATACCAGTCTCAGCTATTATTTCTGGCTTAGTTCTTTGTTGGGCACACTCGTGTGTGTGTGTAAACATGTGTGTGTAGATCGTTAACACTAGAGACAGCACAAAGTGAGTCTGTTTTTGATTTGGATTTGGATTGTTTTGTTTTATTATATATTTTTTGGAGGAGGGAACTCACAAGGAAATTGCTTGCTCTTTGCTGGTCGAAATCTTGAGAGGTTCTTCCTCTGGTTAACATCACCACCATCCCCATTGGCATGACAGCATCATCAACTTCATCATCAGATGTTTACAAATCACTGCTCCTGAGATAGGTTCTGTGTTTGGCTATTTCTGTCACTATAAGAAAAATGCATTAAGACTTCGTTATGGTCCAGGGGTGCCAGTGTTATCTTCATGTTAATAGACAACTCTGTCAGGTAGTAGAATCAGGTTGTGTTCTTGCTTAGGTAAGTTGGCAAGATCACTATCTGGGATCTGGAGCTTAGCCTGAGGCCATAGGATATAACATGTGTCAGGTTAGGACCTACACTTTTATATGGGTTAGATCTTTATATGGGTTGCTCTGTTCAGAATCCACCAGGCTAATTGCCTACAGGCAAATAAGGAACTGTGAGTTAATCATAGGTGCCCATGAAGGTATTGAATGTCTTCTCAAAATAGCTGCTTCCTCATATTTTTCCTTCTTATGAGAAGTCTGTCCTTGTCTTTTTCAGCTGTACATTAAACCAGTCTTCAAATTGGCACAGACACAGGCCCACATCTGGAAGATATTAGTCTTCCTCAAAGAATTCAGCCTGTGAACTGGTAAGAATTTAACTAAAATATTTGACAATTAGGTTTGTTCCTTTGCTCTACTGTTTCAGCAGGTATTTGTATTTTCTGGGTTAACAGCCACATCACTCAGTATTATTGAGTGTGGAAGGGGTTGTGGGCTGACAGATGTTTTGAACTTCTCTAGCTCCCCAGCTGCACCAGTTTTAACAGCCTGAAAGTGCTTTCCCTTTATGATATTTCATAGCACATTGCAAATCTAAATTGAGCCCTGTTTCCTAAATACATTTAAATATTAGCTGAATATAAAAATGTGAATACAGCCAACAATCCATGAATACGCAAATGTATTTCAAAACATTCTTCACCCTGAGAATCAAAAAATGGCATATCTGGGACAAGTGAAGATGGATACAAAAGACCAAAATGGAAACATGCCTATCTGTGTATCTAAGCATTACTGTTGTGTCTATCACCATAGTGCCTGTGCCTTTTGTGGAGAAACATTCCTCCTCCTTAATGATGATAAACTCAGGAATATGCAGGAACAAGAGAGCTAATTTATAAATAACGTGAATCTCATCCATAATGGCCAGTATCGGGAGGCCATTATGTAGATGCCTCCAGATCATTAAGTAGAAAGGTTGGCAATATTACAAATTCTTTATCCATGAGCAGAGGCCAGGACAAAATGGGAGAAAAGAAAGGGGGTGAGAGGCAAATGTTTCTGTTTGTTCGTATTGGAGATCCAAAGTGTAACAGGAGCCTCTCGATTTCAGATTTTAGCATTGTTCACATCTGTAATGCATTGCTGCCCTTCATAATCAAGGTCTTGGTTTATTTCTAGGAATGAAAGAGGTCTGGATGGATTAAAAAATAAAAGCCCATTACTACACCATGGCTTTGATTTTATTGTGGGTTCATAAAATTTCCCATGTACGTAGTTACCAATGATGCAACTAAATCCATGCTGATATGTTTATAAGAAATGTGTAGAAATCCATCATGACTGGTGACTAAGACATGGTTGAATCCAATTTCATAGTATTCCCTTCAACTTTTTCATAGAAAATCTTTGTCCCTTATTTTTTCCCACTGAGGCAGTTCTCAATGTACCCTACATAGCATAAGGATTTTCTAATCAGCCGCCAGTACAGAGAAGGTCCCATAAATAAATATTTTTTGATGCAATAATTTTTAATGGGCATGAACTACAGTTTCCTTTTCTTCCAATAATTACCCAGAGATCAAAAACAATTGTTGAGTGACTCCCATAACTTGAACTATTTTTCATTTTATGTTTCTATCATTGTCAATTTTCAACTCCATATTTCATGGGAGATCATTAACCAAGTAGAAATTCACTTTAAGAGAACTTATAAATTTTTTTCTCTTTAAAGGATGAAAGAAATTCTTTTTTTTAAAAAAAATCATACTGAAAATAACTTGTAGATATTTTCGTTCTTCTGACATTTGTGTGATGTGGTCTGTACTTCTACAGGTTAGATGGAAGCAGGTATTTGGTATTTGAGAAATTCAAAAGGAAAGTGTCACTTTCCTTTGTGTAGCTCCCTGGTGTTATGTTAAATTCGAGAAACAGAGTGGTAAACCAAAGGCTGGTTATGGACCTCACTGTACAAAAAGTTCAGGGCAGGTACTGTATTAGATGCTGTAAAGAGGACACCATATTTAAAACATAGGTCTTGATCTTAAGGAACTGACATTTAGAAAGGAGAAAATATATGTAGATAATTACCTGAACAATGTAATAATGTGTCTTACGGAGGTGGAAATATCCAGCGTTACCATTACTCACATGAAGGTATTTCATACTGGGACTTTCAAGGAAGACTTCCTGGAAGAAGAAGGGACTGATTTGGAATTTGATGGGGATTTTGACTGATAGAGAGAAGTTTACAGTGAAAGGCAATGAATGGAGAACAGTGTGAGAGGGAGAGTTTGTGTAATGCATATGCATGATTAAAGCAGAGTTAATTTATTTGGTTTAAAAATTTTTATCATAGTTAATTCACAGTGTTCTTTCAATTTCTGCTGTACAGCAAAGTGACACATTCATCTATTTGTCTATCTACACATTCTTTTTCTCATGTTATCTTCCATCATGTTCTATTACAAGAGATTGGATACATTTCCTTGTGCTATACAGTAGGACCACATTGCTTATCTATTCTAAATATAATATTTTACATCTATGAATCCCAAACTCCCAGTCCACCTCACTCTCCCCACCACTCCCCCTGGGCAACCACAAGTCTGTTCTCCATATCTCTTGAGTCTGTTTCTTAGAACAGAATTTATATGAGAGTTTGGGCTAGATGACAAAGTACTGTGAATAGTCTGTTAAGGAGTTGAACCATATAGAGCACAGAAGTCCACTAAAGATGTCTCAGAGTAAAATAAAATGAAATGCTTCTGAATTGTGTATATAAGCACTGGCAGGAACTTTGTGAAGCTATCAACCTCTAGCCCATATTCTAATATAACAGAGTATTATACCAACCTGGACAGGTAGTATTTCTTCTGGAATATTCTAACTCTCGAGTCAAGTAGCTCATTGGCTTCTTTCAATTAAAGTGTTGATTCTTTTTGTAGCCTAACTTGGACAAACCAGATTTCCACAAATCAAAGCCTAGTCTTGTTTATCTCAAACACGTTTATGAGATATTTTACCTTAGATATTGAAAAGCCTGTCATTTGTCAGAAGTCAGTATATTGGCCACCCTGCTAAATTTCAGCATGTTTTATAATTGTGATGTATAAAGATGAAATGAAGTAATAACACTTGACTCCCTTGCATGAAGATACTTCTTACCCATCTGCTCTGATGTTTCTGTAACAATATTGTGAAGTTATATTTGACATGATGATCCAATGATGATCAGGGCGATTCTCAGTGCAGTGGTTTTAGTCTTATCTCCTGCATTCTATTTTACTTCCAGACACTGTGCAAGTTAAAGCAAGGTAAGCATTATTTCCTTTTTTAAAATACATTAAGGATGGGTAGTGGGCAGCCAAGAGGATAAATTAATTGTCTGCTTACTGCAGCTGAGTGCATTATCTTACCCAGAAGTGAAAATCTTTAACTCCCAGGTAGAAGCACAATGGGAAAACCAGCCATGTACGTCTCAGTGATTCAAAATACGCTGAAGTGGGCAGTCAGGGAGGCCTTGGACAAAAGAGAAATGTAGGCACTTGTTGAGATGGGACATGGACTGTATTTTGGACTGTTTAATACTTTCTTCTTTTTACTCTGATGGCTGTACTCTGGCCATTTTGTCCTCCAGAAGTGGGCTGGACTCATGCTTCTCAAATGGATGTATTCTGCTTCTAGGCAGCTCTCTGTGATCGCTAGAACTTATAGTCTGTTTTCCCGTAGAAACGCTGATGTGATCTGGAATACCTGCTCCTTTGTTCTTGCCCAATTTATCTTCTACCTATTCCTTTTATTATTATTATTTTAATAGTTACTTCCCTAATATATTTTTTTTTCCTACTGTACAGCATGGTTTGAAGCTCTGCCCTTCCCAGGATTTTCTGTGTCTATACTGACCACCTACAGTTGCTCAGGTCTATGCTGTACCATCTGGAATTGCATTTCATATGTGTGCTTTTCTTTTTGGTTGTGCAACAGAGTCATCCATGCAAGGATTTCTTTTCTTTTTCTTTCTTTTAAATATTGAATCATTCGCTTTCAACTTGGCTCTGCATTGGAATTAGTTATGGAACTTCACAAAGGCAAAGAGACTGCACCCAGAGATTGAATTTGGGGGTAGCCTGGTCCTTTGCATTTGTACAAAGTCCTGTGGGTGAATTCAAAAGCAGGTTATGGTTAAGCCATTTTGATTTAATGCTTTGAATTGTCCATTTTTGTTTTATGTGAGTAAATCTTTTCTTTGTAACTAAATTAAAAGGTGCTGCACTTTCACTGGAGTGTTTTATCCTATGGCTTTTGTACTGTCAATAGTTTTGTTATTCATTTTGCAGAGATGCTGGGAGGAGACATGATTCTGACCCCAGATTTGCTTCTCCAGGGCAGTTATTAAACAGTTCTGATCATGAGGGGCATGCAAAGACCCCCTGCCTCAGGGAGCCTTCACAGGACACACATGCTTCAAGAGTGTTGTTTATTTTGCCTGGAATGGAAGCCTAAAGGCATTTTTAGATTTTTTTGTTTCACAGTCCAGAATTTATTTGAAAAACAATAACTCCTGATGAAAATAAAAATTTGGGATGATCTGATGTTCTAATCTCCATTTAACTCAGGCTTTTATGAAATTTACCTGAGAAAAAGTGTGGAACTCCAAAATTTCATCAGAATCTTTAAATATACCCAAAGGAAGCAAAAGGAAATTAATATAGCATATTTCTCAAGTGCCTATGCCCCTGCATACCCTGAAAATATTAAAAGCAAATCAAGGAAATCCTGCTGGCGTATCACATTGGGTTAACACTGCAGTAGACCTCTGTATATGATCTGTAAGCTCATGGGCAATGGTGATAAAGATGCAGCTACTTCTGGGGTAGGGGCAGGTGACCATGTAGGCTGATTTATAACCTCCTCAATAGCCTGGCTGATCAGACCTGACATGGATGTTGCCACCTTCTGCTCAGAAAGAGGAATTCTCCTTGACTCTAAGGGATGCTCTTCCTCATGGAAAACTGAACCAGAAATGTTTACAACACTACCTTCTGATGACAGTGCCCCTCAGACCCTTCCTTTGGGCCCCTGAAAGCCCACCCACCACCACTCCTATTTCAGCTTGGGTGTTGTGACAGGAGCTGTGTTGCATTGGACTCAGGGAGGTGAGAAGGGTAAAGCAGCTGCCTCTGAAAGGTGGAGCCTTCCCCTGGCTTCTAGGTCAGGGAGTCTGCTCTTCTGTTTAAGCTGCTTTTAGGCCTCCTTCCTTCTCCCCCACACCTTGAGGGTAGGCCTATTTTCACATATGTGCTCAGACATGCAGAAGTAAACGCCAAAATGGATTAACTGGAATAGCTCTATTAATTTATGTTTCGACAGTAATGACCTTAAGACACAGAAGAATTATATATTAATTTGTTTCTAGTGTATAGCACTGCTAAGTTAACACATTTAGGAGAATACACTGCCTTGTCTCCAGCTGTGAGGGTAAATGAGGCCGACGGTGGCTGCAGGAGGAGTTCGGGCCACGTCCCGCTAGATGGCAGGGTGGCCTCAGGGATCGGCTGGGTCGCTGGCGGCTGCAGACACTTTGTTTGCAGTCATTATTTGACACACTTGAAAACCGACAATTTTTCTTATGTCGTTCATTTAGAAATTATATTTAAACTTATTTATTTACACGGGCACATACATAACATGTATATTTACAAACAAATATGCCTACACTGTCCGAGATAAGGGTGTTTAGAAACAATGCGTCCCCCGCGCCAGCCTGGCTGACTTGTGTGAAATTTCCTGGCTTTGCAGACGCCCCGCTGCGCTTCACACCAGCGCACACACCGCATCCCGCCTTATTGATGTTAGGAAGGGGAGGGATGTCTTTGAAAGTCAAAGGGCATAATCCCTTCCAGGAGGGAAACTGTTTTTAACACTTGGTTTGGTCAGTTAGGGGCTCACAGAAAAAATGCAGAACAATCAGCATTGCACATTCAAACCCTTCCCCGAAAGAAGATTAAAAGTAAAACCAGATTAGAGATTTGAATTTTATTCAAATCCTTTCTCCCCCTTCCTCTCCCTCGTCCTCTAATCTCTTCTACTCTTTTACCTTCCAGTCTGTCCTCTTTGTTCATATTCCTCTCGCCTCCCTCCTCTTCCCCCGCCCCATCCTCAGTCTGAATTTCCACATGTCCCCTTCCTCTATCCTTCATTCTCTCAGAATTTGATGCTGCTAGCTGCCTCTGATCTAACATCACTTTATGCCGCCTTTTCCTGTTAATGAACTGTTAAAATTTCATAGGGAGCAGTGACTGTGCTCTTCTCTGCTCCTGGACACTGCAGCTGCTTGTTTCGTTCTGGGCAGGAAAGCCACAGCTAGGAGACGGCTACTTGTCTGCAAATAGTTTTCCAGGATATACACATTCAGCATGTAGGAAGGTCTTTCTTTATTTTCTTCCTCATCCAAGTTTGGGTAGAATTAGAATTTCCATTAATGAAATCTTCTGGAAAAGGGAGAGTGACTTCTATCCATGGTGGAGAAAACAGATTCCAGCAGTTTTCTAAAATGCCTGGCTTTTGTGGCTTTTGGTAGTGGAAACATTTCAGGAAACTCATGTAAAAATAAGACCATTTGACTGCATCTTCAGAGTGAGATTCTCGGAAGCACTGTCTGCCTCAGTTGCCAGCAGACAATCCAATGCCTAAATGATAACTTTTAATATATTTTCTTTGCAGATAAAATTAAGGTCATTTTGGGGTTGTTCTCTGTCCAGTTATTCACAGGGATTTCTGTAGTTGTGTGTGCTTTTGTTGTAGGATAATTGTTTTATGAATAATGTGTGGTAAGGACAGATAGAACAAAAGGTAATCAATAAATTTCAGTCTATATTAAAAAGTGATTTATTTCCCCTTAAAATCTACATATAGGATATGTAGGCAGTTCTATGTGATTCTGTAAAACATGTACAAATATGTTATAACCCACTTTGATATTTTACACAATGGTGTATAGTCTTCTGGACAACTGTGTGGTCACACCTCTGGCCCACCATAAATTTAAAATTTTACCAACAGGAACCACAGAAATTTATAGATATTATCAATTTTATATTATCTCTCTACTTCATTACCTTGCAAAATTGGTCATGGTAATTACTGTAGGCACTTGAAATTCTGAAATTCCTTCAAATTTGTTCATAAAAATTGTTTAACTGGAGTTTTTATATTAAATGTATTTTTAATAATAAGAAAGCTATGTATAATATACATAATACTTTCGATTGTGGAGAACTACTGTTTAAACAGAACATGAACATCCTGCTCCTTGAAGAAGTTGGTAACTCAATATTTAATACACTTCCTTCCCTTTTATTTTCTCCTCTTTTACTTCCTTCTTTTGCCTTTTTTCTTTATATCTTTCCTATATGTCACTGTGGTCGTTAATGAGAAATTCATGTCAGCTGTTTATAGAATAAAGAAAAAGAAAGACACTGAATTTCTTTCTTCATTTTAGCATTTCCTTCAAACTAGAGATGCTGACCATCTCAAAACTAGTAGATAGGTGCTGACATTTTATAAATTTGTGCCTTACCAGAAACCTCAACTCAGGGCTCTAGATTATTTCAGGAAAATTTTTCTTCTTGGTCAATACTGGACACATTTAGAGATCTAAGAAAAAAATAAATTGTTCTCCTCCTGATCTACTGTGGCATGCTCCCTGTTGCTAGGTGGATAATTGAGCAGTTTATTTTAATCAGGAGCTCTTTGCAGAGGGGGGTACTGGAGAGGGTTAATTGCTAGGGTAAAACAACTACAGGAGTTTAGTTTACTGGGGTGCTAATTGGATAACAGGTGAGCATAAATAGTGTGGAGAAGTGGGAAATTAGAGCATAGGAGGGGCAATGTAGATGTTAAGTTCCACAGTCTTGTAAATGCTTAAGTCTTTGGTGCTGCAAACTGAGTGGTGAACTCTTTTCCCTTCAGACATTTCAGGCTGCAGTGCTATGACTGAGATTGGCTTCGGGGAGAAAGGGAGGTAGGTTTCTGTTGAGTAAGTGACCTTGGCTGTACCAAACAGTTGGCCTTTGGGCTTTCAGCATTATTGATAAGTGTTGCAGGTAAAGGCAATCATTGGTGAAGCTGGACTTCTTCCCAGTTATGATGGGGCAAGGAGCCTCTAGGATGGCCTCAGCTTCCTGTATCCACTCAATTCTTGTGTCCCCTTTAGGTAAGATTCAACAATGCTCACCTCACAACTAAAAGTTAGAGCTAAACCATCAACATTTCTAAAAAAAGAAATATAGTGATTTGTTTACACTTTTAGGTGTTTTGCTTTGAGATCATATCCTTTCTTTTTCCTGGAGCAGGTTGGAAAACAAAGAAAGGCTAGACCATCAGTCAACAACCTTGGCTGCTGCTAGGAATCAGCTGGGGGTTAAAATCCCCTATGCCCTGGCTTCACCCTAGACCGGTTAGAATATCAGAGGATGGGACCCACATCAGTGAACTTGAGGTACCCCACTTTGTGATTGTGATGAGCCAAGATTGTGAATCATGGACTAGAGAAAAAGGCAGAATTTGGAAAGAAAAACATCTCTCCTATAACTATATATGATATAGTGTAATTATTTTGTTTTAGTGTCATACTTTTGGGCATCTATGAGGGATAAAGGGAGATTGTGTGCAGGGGATGCAGAGTCATTGAATGATTTGCTACAGGCCTGGGGGGAAAGAGTTGTATTTTAGACTAGAACATAAATTTATTTTCCCAAATTCTGGAAGCCAGAAGTATTAGTATTACTGGACTAATATCAAAGTATCTGTGGGGCCAAGGTCCCTCCAGAGGAAAACACTCTGCTTGTAATTTCCAGCTTTGAGTTGGCGACTGGCATTCCTTGGTTTGTGGCCATCATCTACAAATCTCTCTCTGCAAGTTTTCACATCATCTTTTGGGTGATGCTCTCTGGATATGTGTCCAATTTTCGCCTGCTTTCTTTACATAAGGATACGTGTGATCGCATTTAGGTCCAACCTGGATAATTCAGAACTCCCTACCCAAGATCCTTAATCTAATCACATTTGTGATGACTGCCATCATATTATAGGTCCTAGAATAGGACCTGTTATCTTTGGGGCATTATTAAGCCTACCACAGAGCTCTAGGAGTTCAGATTGCTGCTGTGCAATATAAAGTTAATGCATTTGATCTATTAACTCAGAAATGTCCGATCTCTCAAGCAGATGCGTCCCTGGGCTCTGAGGCCCACCTGAACCATCTTCTTCCTCCAGTCCTGCCTTAATGAAAAGATAGTTGGAGAGCTGCTGGAAACTCCTGGGAATGGGGGTAGTATTGGCAACAAGAAAAGTACAAAGTAATGCAGATCTTTTATCACAGACTCTCTTTTTTTTCTTTTTATTTATCATGAAGTGTTGTTGATCTACAATGTTGTGTTAACTTCTGCTGTACAGCAAAGTGATTTTTTTTTTTTTTGTCTTTTTGCTATTTCTTGGGCCACTCCCATGGCATATGGAGGTTCCCAGGCTAGGGGTCAAATCGGAGCTGTAGCCACCGGCCTATGCCAGAGCCACAGCAACGCGGGATCTGAGCCGCGTCTGCAACCTACACCACAGCTCACGGCAACGCCGGATCGTTAACCCACTGAGCAAGGGCAGGGACTGAACCCGCAAACTCATGGTTCCTAGGCGGATTCGTTAACCACTGCGCCACGATGGGAACTCCACAGCAAAGTGATTTTAACTCAATTTCTTGTAATTCATCTGGTCTTTCTAACTGTATTAATTAATTAACTTATTAATACAGCACGCGGTATTTGTCAGTCACTGACTGTGTAGACATTGGGATACAAGGATGAGTTTGGGGGAACCTCAAGTTCAGAGGACTGCAATAATCATAGTCTTTAGTTTATTGTTAATTCTTGAACAATAATTTAGTGCCAGTTTCCTTCTTCCCTCCCTCTTTCCCTTCCTTGCTATACCTCCTGCCCTAGGCAACCATAAGAACGTGTGTTGGAGGAGGTCACGGAGAGGATGAGACTGCCCACTGACCCTAGAGCTGGATCTGAGCAATTGGAGTCTCCTGGCCTCCTCCCTCATCCTTGGAATGCACAATCTGCCCACCTCTGCTCACTGTCCCTACAGTGGAGTCTGGGATCGAGAATGGAGACTTGAAAGAGGAATGGGTTGTTGAGAGCATCAGAACTGACTTACTAGACTAAATCCCTTAAGGTCTCTCTATAAACTCAAGATTCTGGTAGGTGTGGAAGAACCTACTCTTCTTGAGGCGCACAGAACAAGCCTCCTGTGTAAGTTTCCTTCTCCTTAACTTCTCCACCTACCAGTCTGGAGTGGCTGCCTCCTTGCCCTCCTTGTCCCAGGAGTGGTTTCACTTGGATAACTAATTATCCTAGAACAACATATTAAATTGTTCACCCCTTCCCACCGATTTGTAATTCTCACTGTGTCATAAATCAAGTTTCCAAATAGGCATGGGTCTATTCTTTTCAACTCTTCTATGTATTTATTGATACATTACTACCACACTGTTTTAATTACTATAGAGGTAATGTCTTGATATTTAACAGGGCAAGTTTTCTTTCTTTCCCTTTCTTTCTTTCCTTTTTAATTTTTTTGAAATTAAAACTTTAGATTTAGGTTTGTAGCCAAATTGAAGGAAGGGTAAAGAGATTTCACACATAACCCCCATCCCTAAACATACACACATGCATGGTTTTCTCCATTATCAACATCCTTCACCAGAATGGTGCCTTTGTTACAACTGATGAAACTGGATGTAAGTATATCTTTATTTTCATGTTTTGAAGGTTTTTTAATGATGTAGTAAAATATTCATCATATTATTAAATAGTAAATAAACAAAAATGAACACATAATAGCCTGATTTCCAGATCTGCTAGAAATTGTGGATATTTTGTCTCACAAAAAAAAAGAGGAAGATAACATCTCAAAAAACTTACCATAATTATTTCTAGGTGATGAAATTATAGGCCATTTTCTTAATTATCTCTATACTTTCTTGTGTCTTGCAAAATTTTTATGAGTTTAATAGCTTTTATAATCTGAAAAGCCAACATACCTTAACAGAAAGAACACCAATTTTGAAAATCTTTATGTGCAAAGAAGTTCCAAGTAAAGAAGGTCTTTTTACTGAAATACCTTGCAGTTCTTCTCTTTTTCTCATTTTTTTCCTCTCTCATCTGCCTCTTAGGGTTGCCCCACTGGGTACCTCCATATCAATTCTTTTCAATAATCTTAGCATGGGGGACAGATTGTTGCAGGAAATAGTATTCTATCTAACAAGCAGCTCTCCAGCTGCTCAAATCAAATTTGAGTTCATACTCAGTTGGATCCAGGCAAATGTTGTAGAATTCTCTCTCAGGGCTATTTCTGTCTTCAATCCACTGCTCATTTGCTGAACCATCTCAGTCTCTAGAACTCACTGCCTGTGCTTAGAGATCACTTCACTTGAGTTTGATGTGTTGAGACTATTAAAAAAAATGCTCGTGTATAATTCTATTTTCTTCTTTGTATGGTCTCTGTTGATGTTGACTTTTGTATCCCTATAGGAATTGATACTTTTTTACAGTCTGACTTCTGAGTGAGTCTCCACTCTTGTCCCTTGCTTGGGGCAGAAATATCTGATCTTGTGGGATCTAGAGGTCACCACATGAATGTTGATGGCAATAGTGGTCAGCCTCTCCCTTGAATCCCAGTTAGCTGGCTCTGAGCTCCATTCTTGAAGAGACATTGTATTGATCAAGGAATCTCTACCATCAAAACAACTCTAATCTTAGGTCATGGCTCACAGATGGAAATAATAGGGCCTCAGTGGATGCCTGGAGACAACTTCTGAAAGTCATTGCATATTAATTAGATTTGCATTTTGTCATCAAGTTCAACCTTAATACTGAAATTCTTTATTCTGAAAAGATCACTGAGGATTCTTGTGCTTTGGAAAGGTCCTGGGCCAAATGGCTAGAGGTTTCTATGTAATTTTTATTCTTTTGCTCTCCTTTGGCCTATTGCCTACCCACATTACAAGTTTCACATTTGCAGACAAATTGCATCTATATATGCAGAGGCTAACGTGATGTTGAAAATCTTCCGCTCACTTTTTTTTAAGCTTTCCATTTCATAAAATTAGGCTTTTATCACCAGAGTATTAGATTCAAGGCTCTCAAAAACATGATGCTATTCTTCAGTATCATTTCCCTCAATTCTTTAGACCCCTCTGGATCAGTGATTTACCAGGCTCATCACAATTTTATTATTATTATTATTATTGTCTGTGCCCATGGCTCTAAGAAGTTCCTGAGCTAGGGACGGAACCCAAGCCACAGTAGAGATCCAAGCCACAGCAGTGACAATGCTGGATCCTTAATCCGTTCATCACCATTTTATAATAAGATCATGTACTTTTCAGTTCAAATATCCTTCACTAATATTCAAAATCTTGGAAGACTTTCTTGTCCCTAACTGTGTCTCAAGGAAATTCCTCTCAGCAGATCTCACCTTCCTCTGCACTACAGTTCCTGCAGACATTTAGGAAATGTATGAAAGAAAAGAGAAACTTTTAGGAAAAAATCTTATTTTAAAAACAACCTCCTCTCTCTCTCTCCTTTTTTTAAACCTTCATATATATTGACGAGCCCATCAAGTTCTATATGGCAGGAAATGAATCAAACCACAAATATTGATCAAGAAACATGTTTGTTGCTGATCAGAGATAACATTACTTGTAAAAATACGCGTTTTGGTCAATATTTATTCCTTCCTAAAATTACACAATTATGTTTTCTTCTCTTAAACCCGATTTGTACAATTGGCTATAATGCAATTTCCTGTACCTGCATGTAATTTATTTATATGATTAGTGTATTCTCTGTTGAAACTTAAACTGATATAACTTCCTTTGAACAACATGTCTGGGGCAGTTATATGTGTTATCATCAGCTGAGGGAAATATTTTTCTCATGAGTCACAAAAACCAATGTGAGCAAACAACTACTTATTGTGATCAATTTTCATAAGGTAGTTTTAGCAAAGGCAGGGGTGGACAAAATTTATGCTAGTTATATAACTAAATTTTCCCAGTCTTAAGCATAGTTAAATCTAATCTTTTGTAATTAGATAATGGTAGTTAACAAAGTAAAGGATTTTTTTTTTCAAAGTAAAGGATTTTAAACTTTTATTTATTACTTAAGGCACATTAACAATCACTAACAGTTTCATACAATTGCATTTACTATTTATGTAGGTAAAATTGCTGCTAGATGAATACTCTGGTAAAAATGAGGGTAGACAATATTTACTTAATGAGCATTTATAGTGTTTGGGGTATGTAAAATGCTGTGTTTATTGCTGAGAAAAACATGAATGAGTTAAGATATATCCTGTAAGGTAGTGGGGAAGACAAGATTTATACCAATGAGCAGTTCCTGCCATGGCTCAGTGGTTAACAAATCTGACTAGGAACCACGAGGTTGTGGGTTCCATCCCTGACCTTGCTCAGTGGGTTAAGGATCCAGCGTTGCCGTGAGCTGTGGTGAAGGTTGCAGACACGGCTCAGATCCCGAGTTGCTGTGGCTCTAGCGTAGGCTGGCAGCTACAGCTCCCATTAGACCCCTAGCCTGGGAACTTCCATATGCCGCTGGAGTGGCTCTAAAAAAGGCAAAAAGACAAAAAAAAAAAAAAATAAATAAATAAAAAAAAATTATACCAATGAATGTTCAGAGCCTAAAATAACCATGTGATATGTGATGTGCTTCAGTTTCTTCAGTGGAAAATGGTCAAGGCATATTAGCTATTATTATAATTATTATCTCTGTGTGAAAAAAGTTCCAGGTTACTCTGATTTAAGAAATAAGAGAAAATTTTATGAAAGTGGTTAGACTTGAAATGGTCTTTTAAAAATAGCTGGTCTATGTATGTGTGGAGAAATGGAGAAAGGGCATGGCTGGAGGGTTGGCTGCTTCCTGAGCAAATTCAGATTGCTGGAAATGAAAATGGCATTTAGGTGTTAGATATACTGATAGGAGACCAGGCTTGTTTACTGAGAAAATTATAAGTAATACTAGAAATATAGATTGGGTCTAGTTGGTGGACTATTTTGTGGTAGAGCAAAAAAATAGAAAATAAGAAAATATTGGAGTCAGAAGAAATTATTTTCGATCACTTTCTTGGATTTGAGCAAATCATATAGCTTTTTTTGTAGTTCAATTTCTTCATCTGCGACATGACAATAACATTGTAAAATAATTCTAATTTTTCCTTAAGTGTAGTAAAATTTGGTTTGTGGGGATTTCCTATTGTTATTTAGAAACTGATTAGTATCCATAAGGATGCGGGTTGGATTCCTGGCCTCTTTCAGTGGGTTAAGGATCTGGTGTTGCCTTGAGCTGTGGTGTAGGTCGCAGATGTGGTTCAGATCTTTCCTGCTGTGGCTGTGGCATAGGCCTGCAGGTGCAGCTCCGATTTGACCCCTAGCTTGGGAACTTCAGTATGCCATAGGAGCAGCCCTAAAAAGCAAAAATATATAAATAAAAATAAATAAATAAGAAATATAATGAAATTTGGTTTATGATAACTCATTACATATAGCAACTTACATGTACTACACTAACTGCTTTATACATGTACTTTACAATGTACTATAAACTCTATGTGTCGTACAAATGTTTTATCCAAATAAAAACCACTGTTAGCATTATTATTAAAATATTTGTAAATTGAGTAGGTAAATTCATTTATAGGTAATAAAGAACAAATTAATTTGTAGTTCCCTGGTGGCTCAAGGATCTGGTGATAAGGATCCGGTGTTGTCACTGCTGTGGCACGGCTTTGATCCCTGCCTCAGAAGCTTACACATATTTTGTGTCTGGCAAACAAAAAACAAAAAAATGAAAAGCAACCACAAAAAAGCAAAAATTAGTTTATTTTAAAATAGATAAATATCGTAAGGAAAGTAATATCAAAATAATTTTTGTTTATCCTAAAATTTTTTGGCATGTAACATTGACAAAGTATTTATAGCATATAGACAAAATAATTATTTCACTTACTATATAGACAGACCCTACCTTCTCCAAAAAAAATTTGACAAAGGATGTGGATAGGAAATTCACAATGAACTGAACCTTGAAAGTGACTGATGAACTTACGAATTTATAAAAACTGGTTTAACCTAATTTATGCCCAAAGGAATATAAATGATATTGGAATAATATTTTTCAATCATTAGAAAGAAAATGTTAAAAAATAAGTTGTGGTTTTTGTAGAGGATATGGTAAAATGGTACTTTCATACATGGCAGTAAATGTGAAATTTGGTATAACTTCTGTGTTAGAACAATTTAGCAATATTTATCAACACTTTGATCCTAAACAACCTTTTTAAAGAATTTATTCTAAGGAATTAATTATAGGTGCAAGATGCATATGTGAAGATTAACTTCATGGATTATCATCACCATATTGTTTATAGGAAAAAATTTGAAACAGCTTATATTTATAATTAAGGGATTGTTTAACTAGGTAGTATTTAGTCTATAGAAAGAAATGCATTGCTGACATTTAAATTGTGTAATAATAATGTGTAATAATATGGTCATATGCAGACAATATACAAAAGCAGTTTCAAATCTGATTATATTATCTTTATAAAGTATAAATGTATATACATCTATATGCTCATGTATGCATACATATATACATATACATTAATGGAAGTATATTTTTAGGGATTATTTGTAAATGACAGGGTTATACTTCTATTTTATTTACTTCTTTTGACATATTTTTTGGGTTTCTTCTATTTACCCTATATTCTGTAATAATTTAAAAAAATAATAAAAATGGTGGCATAGATAAGACAGTAGGCTGATGCTTCTTGAGGAGAGAGAACCAGATCATTGTGGTAGATCTCTTCATTGTGGCTCACTGCTAAGATGCTTCTGAAACTCTTGCAACTTCTGACCTATGGTAAACTCAAGTTTATCATCTGTTGGCCTGTTCTTGATTTCCTATCTTAATGGAGATGTCATCTGAATTTGAGCAATTGGTTTTTTAACTATCTGAACATGCCTATTCAAAGAAAAAGTAATATCACTAAGGATTATTTTGTGACAATTCCCTGCACATTTCCAACTTCCATGATAGCATAAAACCCCAAAGCACTGAGATGATGTTCTCACCTTTTGAAAACACTATAATAAAAAATAACAATGACAAAAATCACCTGGTTTATATGTACTTATTATCTTTATTTGTTCATTTAAATGGCCTGTTCATACTACTTCTTGGCTGGTTTGATCAACTGTCCAAAGAATTAAAACTAGCAAAGTTTCATTTTTCCAAACAATTGACCTTGTACCACAGTTGTCAAATGATTATATATGAACACTACTACAATTTATAAAAGCTTTTCTCAATTTCATTGTGGCTATAGGATAATAAAGGGATTTTTTTTGTCTTTTGTCTTTTTGATGGCTGCACCCACAGCATATGCAGGTTCCCAGGCTAGGGGTCTAATTGGAGCTGTTTCTGCTGGCCTATGCCATAGCAACACCAGATCCAAATCGCGTTTGTGACCTACACCACAGCTCATGGCAATGCTGGATCCTTAACCCACTGAGCAAGGCCAGGGATCGAACCTGCAGCCTCATTTTTCCTAGTTGGATTAGTTTCCACTGCGCCATGATGGGAACCCCTAATAAAGGGATTTTTAAGGTAAGCTTCTTTGATTCAGCCCCATCATTTCGTAAATCTTCCAGGAAAGTTTAAAGACAGTGGTGCAAGTAAATGTTTAACAAATGGTTCTCTAAGTGGAGGGAGTTTGGATTTGGTCATTTGCCTCATCCCATAGTGTAAATAGTCTCATCATAGTAAGATTTCAAGATTCTAATGTGATGTCATTGAATGCAATTGGGAAGATAAATGTATAGTCAACTTTCTCAAGTCACTATGAGCCAGCATATCACATACTGAAGGAACACCTCTAACTGTAGCATATGGTGGTTAGATCTGTTGTACAGATCACAATGAGTTCCTTATGTCTGTTCCTTCCACTTAATGGATTGTTAAGTTATTGAAGGGACAATGTCCTGTTCATTTTTATTTCTACAGTTCCTCACACAATGTCTGGAACACAATAATATTCATTGAAAAACAAATAGCCTTTGAATGAAATTACACCAGTGTTAGACAATACATGGGGAAGAATATATGGACAAAGAATGTACTAAAGAATTTATTCTATATTTAAAACATATTTGCATAGGATATCTTTTTGTATATAATCATTCAAACATCAGCCTTGTTTGAAAAATGAAGTAGGTACCAAATTTCATTTGATGAGTTAAATTCATTAATGTTGTTATGAGGGAGAATTTCTCTTAGAAACATAAACAAAATGGGATAACTATAAATACAATATTGGTAAAAAATAGATATTTCTGTGGCTAAAACTAAATGCCTTGGAAGAAAAGCAATTCATTTTCCCAATATTAATTATCAGGCCACATCCAGCTATTGGTCTGTGCATGTAAAAATCAATGCAAAGATAAGGACCTTCATAATTGACAGGGATAATTTTGAAGTATATACTCATTGATATTCAGAGAGCCAGAACACAATGAAAAGATTATGGATGAGCAAACTTTGGTTTCATTTGAAATTTTAAATTACTACTTTTCAAACTTTTATAGGAAATGGGGAGGGAGAAGCATATTATTTATTTCCTATTCCTTCAAGTATTGCAGAAAAAGAGAAATATGCAGCCAACATTTAACGGTATATTATATTCATAGAGATTGCTTTAATTTTGCAAAATTCTTTCATATTCGCATTTTATTCTCATTTCAAACTGTGGGTAGAGGTCGTGTAGATGTTTTTCTCAATTTCTGACGGGGAATGAGACTAAGACCCTGGAAAGTAGATAGTCTTACGGCTATCTACTTTTTATTAGAATATATTTTCTCCCTGATGAATGCGTATGAGTATATGAATTTTTGCTTGGAAAGACAAAAGTGTGGAAAAATTAATCAGAGGACCTTATAAGATTATATTTGCTGGTGGAAAAAAAAACTTATTTTTCTCACATTTGTTCCACTTGTGTCCTTTCTTCTGATTCATGATGACTCTCAACTTGGTAATCTGATGGGAAGTTTGAAGTAAAACAGTAGTCCACAACAAGAAAAGGATATGCGTTGGTTTATGACTCATTATTTATGTGGATAAGTTATTTCTTTAATTAGGTGTCATGTACTCTAAGACTTCTGTCTGTAGCTTAGGACTTCATGCTACCCCATAGCAAAACAATCCAATAGTATCTTGCTTTTTTGTTTCTTTCAGAGATAAAGTACACAAAGCCCTCCACCTCATTTCCCCCTCTTTTCTTCAATTTCTATTGTTTTTCTTTTCTGGCTGTGCCCACAGCATGCAGAAGTTCCTAGGCCAGTGCTCAAATCCACACTACAACAGTAACCAGAGGTACAGAAGTGACAATGCCAGATCCTTAAGTCACTGAGCCAGGGAACTCCAAGCTCTAGTTTTAAACACTTTCACATCCTTATTATGCAAAGGGCCTAATATCTTTTCCCTTACTCATTTAACTTTAAGCACTGAATAAAAATTTTACAAATCATATATTACCATTTGTTGGTAAAATGTATTGTAATCTTCTTAAGTGTACTTGAGTGAAGGACATAAGTAGAGAAATAGTATCAATCAAGGATAAAGATAGTTGGGGAATTTATATAATTGTATTTTGCCCCTTAGGTAATGAGGATGCACTGATGGATTTTGGTTTGGGAGTATTGTGTGCAAGAAATATCCCATGAGAGTTTTATGGGATAAATTGTATCTTGAGATGGGTAGAGATTTGGAACCATGGAGGAGGAGGTCAATACAATATCAAAGAGGTACATATAGTTTAGCTGTTATATTTCTTCATGTTGTGACTTTTTGTATATTACCTTTCTGCCTTCATAACACAGAGTATCTTCTTCCCTTTTATTCTCCTTACTGGGCAGAAGTCATACAGTTCTCCTATATGATTATATACCGAGTCCATTTTTAAGGTTAGCACACGTTATCCTTTTGCATTATATTTCTCTACATATTACCTGCGTCTCTTTTCACCCATATACTGTAAATTTCTTCAGGGTATTGTATTTCTCATTTTGTTGTGTCTTTCCCATTTTGGCATTTTGTACAGTGCTTGATACTTACCAAACCTCTAATAAGCGGCAATTCTCTTCTCTTCAGGAAATGTTTTGATTCCATTTATAATAGTGGTTTTTCAAAATGAAAAAAAAGAAGACCACCCTGTGATTAAGAGGAGATTAGACAAGAAGAGAGCAAGAGCTCTTATTCTGAAAGAACCTAAAATAGGATTGCAGAACCCCTCACATTGTCAATGTTGGGGTGCCCATGGAGAATGTGAGAGGCAGGAAAGAATGGAAGTGGATACAGACTGTCCTGAGGTTGAGGATAAGAAAGATATACACCTTTGGAGTAGTTGACATCCAGCTTAGCTCAGTCCTGAGCATCTTATGGATGACATGTAGGTCTTACTTTATGTGGTTCCCGATGACAAAGCTAGCACTCAGGAGAATGAAGTTAAAGGACGTTGATTTTAATATTAAGCAAGGAAGAACTTTCACGAGGGAGAGTTTACCTCGAATGAAATTGGCTTTCAAATAACTTTTATGAACAGAAAATGTTCAAACAGAGACTAATTATTTGAGAAAGATGACATCGAGATACTTTTACTGGGTGGGATGTTGTACTAAACTCTAAGGAACTTTCCAAATCTATCATTTTATGGGGTTATATTTATTGAGTTGAATTGAAGCCTTATGTGCCTGTAAAATGTAATCCTCAAACGTAGTGATGTCTATATTCTTTTGGGGAAACTCTCTAATCAGCTTGAATAGCTATGTCTTTGATGCATTTATATGATTTTTTTCCCTTACAAAAATCAAGTAGAGACATAAAAATAACATTTAAAATCACTGCATACCTAGAGAAAAATATTTCAGAGGAGGAAGAAATGACAGCCTTGTTAAGAGTAAGGAAGGCTCCCAAGAAGATTAGCAAGTATGAATCATACGTCTAGATCAGAAGGGTCAGTTCAATAAGGCAATCTTTAAAAAGGTCCATTGGTCCAATGCCCAAGAGACAGGCTATGAAATGACTGATGCCAATCAAATCTCAAGTTGAAGGTTCTGTGTGTGCATGAATGTGAGGGAGTATGCCTGTGTATTTCAACGGTTGAAATGTCAAATCAAAAACAACGTCAGTCATCATGGTGTCAGCGTGGTGGGGAGGGAGTTGACATGCAGCTAGAGATTGGGGGAACTTAAAGGTCTTTTACAATGTTAAGAATTCATCTTAGAGTATTGGCAAGCAAGAGAAGATTTAGGGCACTGGACATAATTCTAGGCACGTTTATGATTAGAAAAAGTTTCCATATTAATGTGGAAGAATAGCCATTTATCATAATATCAAACTCATTCTTCCCACAGACAAATTCTAAGGGAGGCTTCTCATTTCTAGTTCAGTTAACCCCAGTATTACCATCCTACCCTTATCTTTTCTCCCCCCATGGTTCACTATTGACTATAGTTCGCCCTTTCTCCTCAAATTTCCCCAAACCAATGGTTATTATGTCCTTCCATGTGGCTTCTTCCTTTTTTTTTTGTCCTTTTAGGGCCACACCCTTGGCATACGGAGGTTCCCAGGCGAGGGGTTGAATTGGAGCTGTAGCTTCTGGCCTACTCCAGAGTCACAGCAATGTCAGATCCAAGCTGCATCTGAGACCTACAGCACAGCTCACAGCAATGCTGGATCCTTAACACACTGAGCAAGGTCTGGGATTGATCCTGGGACCTCATGGTTCCTAGTTAGAGTTGTTTCCACTGAGCCACAATGGGAACTCCTGCTTCTCCCATTTTTGAAATGTTCTTGTCCTTCCCTTCTAGTTATTCATTACAATTTAGAATTTAAAAGAAAAAAAATCTAAAAAGTTACCATATGTTTTAAAATTACAGCATAAAAAGTATCACAGCATATCATTCATTTCCAGCTATCTAGCCTTGTTCCACATTCTCCCCAGTGCCATCCTGGACCATTCTTGTCCACAACTCTACCTGTTCACTGAGCTGTTACTGAAGGAAAATGCAGAACCAAGAGGAATGACAAAGCACTGTAAATCGACTATGATGGAAAAAAATAAAAATCATTAAAAAAAGCATCATTTTTCTTCAAAGTTTGTGTTGTAATATTGATGAAATACAAAACTTTTGAGTCTAGCACATTTAGGATTCTTCCCTATTTCTCTTTAACATAATACTTTTATGACACACCACGTTAAATCTGAGCTCAACCAAAATAACCTATTTTACAGTTCACAAAAAAGCTGTTGCATTTAAAATATGTGGAACAAGGGAAAAACTGAAAGCATCCACCCCAAGTCTTCATCTTATTGACTAGGCTTTACCTGTTTCACTGGGACTTGAGTTCCTCAAGGCAGGAATTGTGACTTTTGCTCCATTCTGCTCAGCATATAAAGATACTCATTTATTCATCTATTTTAGAAATATTTTTAAGGCTTAACTATGGAAAGCATTGTTCTAGTTTTAGGGAAGCAGTGGTAAAGAATAGGACCACTTGATTTCTGCTATCCGAAGCAGGCAAGGTAGCATAGTGATTCAAAAACCACCTAGTTTTAAATACACTAGTTCTATTTCTTTGAAAATGTATGACTTGGAGAAACTACTGGAGCCTATTTTTTTTAATCAGAAGAAAGAATAATCTCATTGGTGGGGAGACCTTGAGGATTCATTGAATTAGTACAAAATACTTCGACTGCTGCCTGACATAGTATATGCTAATTATTTTTATGATCATGGATTTTATATTTCAGTTTAGCTGAAATGGGCAATTTAAAACTAAGAACATGAAAATATGGCCAGGGTTAGGAGAAATAAAATCTGGAGTGTTATGTAGAATACTGCAGAGGTAACTGACCTAATCTAAAGGGTAAGGGAAGTGTCTGGAGGAAGTCAAGTTTGCTCTGAGACCTGCTCAGCTAACGCTGGCTGAATGAATGCCAATAGCAATTTTCCATTCCTTGTGGGACTATTACTGAATTTGTGAGTTACCCAGTTTTTTCCATTATTCTTTCTAATTCTTCTTCTGCTAGTAGCAGTGGTGGCTGTTTTGGCGTTTTGTACCCTTCATAGGGGTCTGCTGAGCAGATGACATGCACCATCTTTGGCACATGTGTATTATTTAATTGTATGCTTTTCTTGGTTGATTTTAATTAACATAGTGGTGATAAACAAGTAGGAAAGGTCCTGCACTGCATACTACGTATGATGAGGGAAGGACTGGAAACCAGATAGGGATAAAATAAATATTCCAGATCAGATCAAGGCTGAAGCAAAATTTTGAAATAAGTGACTTTTACTTTTAGTGCTCATTAGTTCTCTCTTGTCAACATATTGATATAACCAAAGACTCATAGTCATCATGTTTCTTTACTTACAGGGTGAGTATTATTTGTTATTTTATAAGAATTTTAAGAAAGAAAGAGGTTGCTATTAATTATTTCAGAACAATAGGTGTAATCCAAGACTGTCATGGGTAAATGAGGAGATATGGGCATCTTAAATATTTAAGAATTAATATATTAACCTTTTGGAATAAACTTCAGTGTACATTTAATAAATGCTACCTCTTGCTTTGAGTACTTTTTACTTTTTTTACTTATTTTTTTATTACTCAAATGAATTTATCACATCTGTAGTTGTATAATGATCATAACAATCCAGTTTCACAGGATTTCCATCCCACAGCCCAAGCACATCCCCCCACCCCCCAAACTGTCTCCTCCGGAGACCATAAGTTTTTCAATGTCTGCGAGTCAGCATCTGTTCTGCAAAGAAGTTCAGTCTGTCATTCTCTCAGATTCCACATATCAGTGAAAGCATTTGATATTGGTGTCTCATTGTATGGCTGACTTCACTTAGCATGATAATTTCTAGGTCCATATTGCTAAAACTGCTGATATTTCATTCGTTTTAATGGCTAATATTCCATTGTGTATATGTACCACTTCTTGATTCACTCCTCTGTCGATGGACATTTAGGTTGTTTCCATGTCTTGGCTATTGCAAATAGTGCTGCAATGAACATTGGAGTACATGTGTCTTTGCGAGGCATGGCTTTCGCTGGATAGATGCCCAGGAGTGGGATTGCTGGATCAAATGGGAGTTCTATTTTTAATTCTTTGAGGACTCTCCATACTACTTTCCACAGTGGTTGCACCTAATTTACAATCCCACCAACAGTGTCATAGGGTTCCTTTTTCTCCACACCCTCTCCAGCACTTATTGTTTGTAGACATTTTGATGATGGCCATTCTGGGTGGTGTAAGGTGGTACCTCAGAGTGGTTTTGATTTGCATTTCTCTAATAATGAGTGATATTGAACATCTTTTCATGTATTTCTTGGCCATCTGTATGTCTTCTTTGGAGAACTGTGTGTTTATATCTTCTGCCCATTTTTTGATGGGGTTGTTTATCTTTTTGGTATGGAGCTGCAGAAGGTGTTTATAAATTTTGGAGATTAATTCCTTGTCAGTTGACACACTTGCAAAGATTTTCTCCCATTCTGTGGGTTGTCTTTTCATTTTGTTTAGGTTTTTTTTGCTGTGAAGAAACTTTGAAGTTTGATTAGGTCCCATTTGTTTATTTTTGTTTTACTGTCATTACTCTAAGAGGTGGATCTGAGAAGATGTTGCTGTTGTTTATGTCAGAGAGTGTTTGGCCTATGTTATCTCTAAGAGTTTGATAGTGTCTGGTCTTATATCTAGGTCTTTAATCCATTTGGAGTTTATTTTTGTGTATGGTGTTAGGGAGTGTTCTAATTTCATTCTTTTCCACGTGGCTGTCCAGTTTTCCCAGCACCACTTATTGAACAGGCTGTCCTTTCTCCATCCTTGCCTCCTTTGTCATAGATTAGTTGGCTGTAGGTGTGTGGGTTTAATTCTGGGCATTCTATCCTGGTTCCACTGATCTATATTTCTGTCTTTGTGCCAGTACCATGCAGGTTTGATGACTCTTGTTTTGTAGTATAGTCTGAAGTCTGGGAGCCAGATTCCTTCAGCTCCTTTTTTCTTTCTCAGGATGTCTTTAGCTATTCTGGGTCTTTTGTGCTTCCAAACAAACTGAAATATTTTGTTCAAGTTCTGTGAAAATGTCCTTGGTAATTTGATAGGGATTGCATTGAATCTGTATGTTGCCTTAGGTAGTATAGTCATTTTGATAATATTAACTCTTCCAATCTAAGAGCATGGGATATCTTTCCATCTATTTGTGTCATCTTTGATTTCTTTCATCAGTGTCTTCTAGTTTTCAGAGCACAGGTCTTTTGTCTCTTTAGGTAGGTGTACTCCTAAGTATTTTATTCTTTTGGATACAATGGTAAATGGGATTGCTTCCCTAATTTCTCTTTCTGATATTTCACTGTTAGTGTATAGAAATGCTGTTGATTTCTGTGTATGAATTTTGTATCCTGCGACTTTGCCAAATTCATGGATGAGCTCTAACAGTTTTCTGGTAGAGTCTTTAGGATTCTCTAGGTATAGTATGTCATCTGCAGAGAGTGATAGTTTTCCTTCTTCCTTTCCAATCTGGATTCCTTTTATTTCTTTTACTTTTCTGATTGACATGGCTAGGACTTCCAAAATTATGTTGAAGAGTAGTGGCGAGAGCAGACATCCTCGTCTTGTTCCTGATCTCAGTGGGAATTCTTTCAGCTTTTCACCATTGAGAATGATGTTTTCTGTGGGTTTGTCATATATAGCCTTTATTATGTTGAGGTAGGTTCACTCTATGCCCACTCTCTGAAGGGTTTTTATCAGAAATGGGCGTTGGATTTTGTCAAAGGCTTTTTCCACATCTATTGAGAGGATCATATGGTTTTTATTCTTCAGTTTGTGAATGTGGTGTATCACACTGATGGATTTGCAGATATTGAAGAACTCTTGCAGCCCTGGGATAAATCCCACTTGATCATTATGTATAATCCTTTTAATGTATTGTTGGATATGGTTTGCTAGTATTTTGTTGAGGATTTTTGCATAGATGTTCATCAGTGAAATTGGCCTGTAGTTTTCTTTATTGTGGTATCTTTGGTTTTGGTATCAGGGTGATTGTGGCCTTATAGAATGAGTTTGGGAGTATCCCTTCCTCTGTGATTTTTTAAAATAGTTTCAGAAGGATAGGTGTTAGCTCTTCTCTAAATGTTTGATAGAATTCACCTGTGAAGCCACCTGGTCCTGGACTTTTGTTTGTTGGAAGTTTTTAAATCACAGTTTCAATTTAAGTCCTTGTGATTGGTCCATTCATCTTTTCTGTTTCATCTTGGTTTAGTCTTGGAAGATTGTACTGTTCTATGAATTTGTCCATTTCTTCTAGGTTTTCCATTTTATTGGTGTGTAGTTGCATCTAGTAGTATCTTATGATCCTTTGTTTTTCTGTGATGTCTGTTGTTACTTCTCCTTTTTCATTTCTAATTTTATTGATTTGAGTCCTCTCTCTTTTTTGCTTGATAAGTCTGGCTAAGGGTTTATCAATTTTGTTGATCTTTTCAAAGAACCAGCTTTTTGTTTCATTAATCTTTTCTATGGTTTTCTTTGTTTCTATTTCCTTGATTTCTGCTCTGATCTTTATGATTTCTTTCTTTCTACTAACTTTAGGTCTTGTCTGTTCTTCTCTCTCGATCTGCTTTAGATGTAAAGTTAGCTTGTTTATTTGACCTTTTTCTTGTTTCCTGAGATGGGGTTGTATTGCTATAAACTTTCCTCGTAGAACAGCTTTTGCTGCATCCCATAGGTTTTGGAGTGTCATGTGTTCGTTGTCATTTGCTTCTAGGTATTTTTTTAATTTCCTCTTTGATTTCTTCAGTGATCCATTGGTTGTTTAGTAGCATGTTGTTGAGTCTCCACGTGTTTGTGTTTTTTGCAGATTTTTTCTTGTTGTTGATTTCCAGTCATATAGTGTTGTGGTCGGAAGAGATGCTTGATATGACTTCAATTTTCTTAAAGTTACTGAGGTTGGATTTGGAGCCCAGGATGTGATCAGTCTTAGAGAATGTTCCATGTGCACTTGAGAAGAATGTGTATTCTGTTGCTTTTGGATGGAATGTCCTATAAATATCTATTAAGTCCTTCTGGTTTAATATCATTCAAGGCCTGTGTTTCCTTATTGATTTTCTGTCTGGTTGATCTGTTCATTGCTGTAAGTGGGGTGTTAAAGTCCTCCACTATTATTGCGTTATTGGTGATTCATCCTTTTAAGGTTGTTAGCAGTTGCTTTCTATATTGTGGTGAACCTATGTTGGGTGCATAGATATTTAAAATTGTTATATCTTCTTCTCAGATCCATCCTTTGATATTATGTAATGATATTCTTTGTTCCTTAAAATATTCTTCATTTTAAAGTCTCTTTTGTCTGATATGAGTATTGCTACTTCAGCTTTCTTTTGATCCCCGTTTGCATGAAATATTTTCTTCCATCCTCTCATTTTCAATTTGTATGTGTCCCTAGAAGTGAAGTGGGTCTCTTGAAGACAACATATATATGGGTCTTGTTTTTGTATCCATTCAGCGAGTCAATGTTTTTTGGTTGGGGTGTTTAGTCCATTACCATTTAAGGTAATAATTGATATGTATGTTCTTAATGCCGTTTCATTAATTGCTTTGGATTTGTTTTTGTTGGTCTTTTTTCTTCCCTTCTTCTTTTCTTCTCTCCTCTTGTGGTTTGATGACTATCTTTAGGGTTGTATTTGAGTTGATTTTTCTTTGTTTGTGTATCAATTGTAGATTTTTGGTTTACAGATATTCTGAAGTTTTGATATAAGAGTCTATATGTATATGAGATTGTTTTAAGTTGTTGTTTTCTTAATTTCAAGTTCATCTCCAGTGTCCTGCATTTGTACCCACCTCTTCTCATGATTTCTAATTTTGGTGGTATAATTGTGCATGGATGATTTCATATCTTTACTGGATATTTACCTTTACTGGTGGGCCTTGTCATTTGTGGAATTTTTGTTTCCTGTTGCTGTCTTTTCTTTTCTGCTTAGAGAAGTTCCTTAAGTATTTGTTGTAAGACTGGTTTAGTGTTGGTGAATTCTCTTAACTTTTGCTTATCTGTGAAGGTTTTGATTTCTCCTTCAAATCCGAATGAGAGCCTTGCTGGGTAGAGTAATCTTGGTTTTAGGTTTTTTCCTTTCATCACGTTAAGTATATCATGCCACTCTCTTCTGGCCTGCAGAGTTTCTGCTGAAAAATCTGCGAATAACCTTATTGGGGTTCCCTTGTATGTTACTTGTTTCATTTCCCTAGCTGCTTTCAAGATTTTCTCTGTCTTTAATTTTGGTTAGTTTGATTAATATGTGTCTCGGGGTGTTCCTCCTTGGGTTTATTTTATAGGGTACTCATTGTGCTTCCTGGATTTGAGTGAGTGGTTCCTTTCCCATGTTAGGGAAGTTTTTGGCTATTATCACTTGGAATATTTTTTCTGTCCCCTTCTCTCTCTCTTCTCCTTCTGGCACCCCTATAATATGAGTTTTGGTGTGTTTCACGTTGTCCCAGAGTTCTCTGAGACTCTCTTCATTTGTTTTCAATTTTTTTTCTCTTTTCTGTTCCGCATCTGTAATTTCCACTAATCTGTCCTCCACCTCACTTATTCATTCTTCTGCCTCCTGTATTCTGCTGTAAGCCACTTCTAGTGAATTTTTTATTTCAGTTAATGTATTTTGCATCTCTTCTTGTTTAAGTTTTATATCTTGTATCTCTTTGCTCAGTGTTTCCTGTAAGTTATCCATGTTCGCCTCCAGTTTATTTCCAATGTCTTGCATTGGATGTCTTCAGCATCAACAATGGGATTAAGATGGCGGAATACAAGGACTGGAGCTCAACTTCTCTCCTAAAAACAACAAAATTCACAACTAAAGCCTGAGCAGTCTTCACCCCAATGGACTGGAAACCTTCAAAAAGATATCCTACTCCAGAAGAAAAAGAGGATGCCACATCAAGAGGTAGGAGGGGCAATTTCATGATATAAACAACCCCATACCTCCCAGGTGGGAAGACTCACAGACTGGAAACTAACTGGTTCGCAGAGAGAAACTCACCTACAGGAGTGAGAGTTCTGAGCCCCACATCAAACCCTCACGTGTGGGGATCTGGCTGTGGGAGAAAGAGCCCCTGGAGCATCTGGCATTGTAGGCCAGTGGGGCTTGTGTGCAGGAGTTCCACAGGACTGGGGGTAATGGAGACCCCATTCTAAAAAGTGCACATGGACTTTCACTTTTGTCCCAGGGCAAAGCAAAGTCTCCATAGGAATTGGGGTCAAACCTGACTGCAGTTATTGGAGGACATCCTGGGAAAACAGGGGTGAATGTGGCTTGTTGTGGGTGAAAGACATTGGAAGCAAAGCTCTCGGGAATCTTCTTCAGTGTGCCTTTCTCTGGAGGTGGCCATTTTGGGAAGATCTGGCCCTACCTGTCAGTCAGTGCTGAGAAGCCCAGGGCAAACAACAATTCAGGTGGGATCACAGCCCCACCCCTCAGTAAATAGGCTACCTAAAGACCCCTCAGGCACACAGCTGCCTCTAATCCCATCCAGAGACTAAGCCCCACTCATCAGAGGGATAGGAATCAGCTCCACCTACCAGTGGGCAGGCATCAGTCCCTCCCATCAGGAAGCCTACAGCAAGCCCCCATACTGACTTCAGCCACAAGAGGGGCAGACACAAGAAGTAAGAGAGGCTACAACTCTATTATCTGTAAAAAGGTCACCACACCAAAAACCTATAAATATGAAAAGACAGAGAACTATAACTCAGATGAGGGAGAAAGGAAAACCCCAGAAAATCAGCTAAGCATTGAGGAGATTCTCAGCCTCCAGGAAGACGACTTTAGATGGTTGATGCTGAAGATGAGTACTTTTTAATTTTAAATTAAAAAGGTCAACTGTGAATACAATACTTAACCCCAATTAATTCATCTCTGATGATAGAATTTTAGACATTTTAATCCATCATATGGAAGATATTTATTGGTAGGTCGTATCTCAGTACCTGTGGAATTATACACTTCATAAGTGAATCTGAACTTGGCCTATGTATACCTTTAAGAACATCAGGGTATGTGTGCATCCATGGAAATACACAGAAAAGCTGGCGACTCTTTTTTTATGTCAATTCATACCCACCAAGACAACTTGCAATTAGGAGTAGGATCAAAGCTAAGCTATATTCAGTGGTAAATAATTCATAACACACTTTTTTTCCTCATCTTCCTTGCTCAAACCAAACTGAGACCCATTTTGTGTTCCATTGCTCCTTTGAGAAATAATCACTCACCACCTCAGCCCTTTTCCCAATTTCTGTCTTTCTGACAATGTCTGCTATTTCAGAATACCTCATTATCTCCCCTCTCCCACTGAGCCTGCAATGTGATGGCATTTGCCTTGCCTGAGGAATGAAGAGACAGCTTTTCCTCTCCCAACAATCTTGCTCATTGAGATCTGACCATAGCGTACTCAAGCCAATTCCAAATGCATTCCCTGGACTTGCTCATCCCATTGTCATCAAGTGGGAGAATGTTCTTCCCGGTCTCTTGACAGATTTCCTAGTCAACGAGAAAAGCTCTGTAGTGCTTAGAAAACAAAGCTATTTCAGGTTGTTTGGCTGTGAGCTGCTAACTGAGGCCTGGGGTAAGAAATGTAAAACACACACATGCACACACACACTCAGAAGCATGGGCCTCCGGTCAGTTGAAGATCGAACTGACATTTTTAGCAGTCAAGCTGCATTGCTTACTTTCTGACCTGTTGGCTACATATTCCATTGATAGCTTCCTGCTACCTATCACAAAACAATAAAAATCTTTTAAGAAGACAGTCCAAATTGCTCTAATACCTTCTTTAAAGAGAACGAAAATGCAGAAAGTTAGCCTGTAGGGACTTCGTTTTTCATAGATATGCAATTTATGGTGTTTAAATATAAGCTTTTGATTTTAAGTTGAAATGATCTTGTCAAAAATGTACATGAAAGACATTTACACTGGGTTTTTCTACTTGGGGTTATAGCATCTCCTTCTCTCACACGTCTCTTATCCCCAGAACACTTGACTGGCACCTGACTTCACTACTTCACTTTAGTAGCTGATTCAGGGAAGTCTGTTTCTGGTTTTCCTTTTTTTTTTCTTCCTTCCTTCTTTTCTTCTTCTGTTTTGGTCATTAAGAGAGGTAGGACTAGGGTGAGGTAAGTGAGGGGCATTTGCCTCAGACACACACACACACACAAACAGGAATAAATATAAGTATTTTTGTGCAATATTTTAAAAAATCAAAATAAATGCAAAAATCCACACTGAACAAAATACCAAAATCTTAACATAAAACAGGATCAGTGTTACTGACCTCCTCTGTTACCTTAGGCTGCACTGTGGCTCTTTATGGCACTACATGCAATGTAATGACAATAAGCTGGAGGAAAATGCACATTTATTTCTCCATCTTTTCTAGGAGCACCCTGGAAGGGCATCAGGGATGAGAATCAGTGGAATTATGAGCATTTATTGAGTAACAATTTTCCTCAGCCCATAGATAACATAACCACATAAAGCGGTCCTGAAGGCACAGTTCTCAAAATAAGTCTAAAGAGAAAGTTGGGGCAAAGGCAAGCCAACTAGACAAGGGGTTACACATCTCAGTGGATCATCTCAGTAGAAAGTAGGAGAGGAAGGGAGTGATGGGGAGTTGGAGTAGGAAGAACTTCAGGCTCTTATGGAAGTTTTCATGGTCAGGCACCTGAGGAACCGGAGTGTGCAGAGTATTCTTGGAAATGTTTCTATAGATTTCCTGGTGGGTGGTGGCAAGGGGCACTGAATAGGAATTAGAAACTATGAACATGCTGGACAAAGTGCTTAGCCTCTCTGTGATTCAGTGTTTGTATCTGAAACATGAAATTTATAGTGTCTTCTAATTATAAGGAGATGATTCATGTGGTAAATGATTGTTTTTTCTTCATATTTCCTATTGAGACACTGGAATTAACTCATAGCTAAAATCTATTGAGTCTCCTTCCTAGATGATCTCCCTCATATTACTGTTATCTTTGTGGTAAAATGGACATAACATGAAATTTACCATTTAACCATTTCTAAACACACAGTCCGGTGGCATTAAGTACATTCACATGGTTGTACAACCATTACTATCATAAATCTCCAGAAATTTTTCATTTTTCCCAGTGGAAACTCTGTATTCATTAAACACAAACTCCCCATTTTCTACTCTCCATATTTTCTGGCAACCACTATTCCACCTTCTGTCTTTATGACCTTGACTACTCAAGGTACCTCCAATAGGTGGAATCAAAACAGTGTTTGTCCTTTTGGGTCAGACTTATTTCATGGAGCACAATTTATTTTCTTTCTTTTTTTTTAATTGTTATTTCCCCAATACAATTTTTTTCTACTGTACAGCATGGTGACCCAGTTACACATGCATGTATACGTTATTTTTTCTCACATTATCATGCTCCATTGTAAGTGACTAGACATAGTTCCCAGGGCTACAGAGCAGGATCTCATTGCTAATCCATTCCAAAGGCAATAGTTTTCATCTTTTAACCCCAAGCTCCCAATCCACTCCATTCCCTCCCCCTCCCCCTTGGTAACCACAAATCTATTCTCCAAGTCCATGATTTTCTTTTCTGTGGAAAGGTTCATTTGTACTGTATATTAGATTCCAGATATAAGTGATATCATATGGTATTTGTATTTCTCTTTCTCACTACCTTCACTCAGTATGAGAGTCTCTAGTTCCATCCATGCTGCTGCAAATGACATTATTTTGTTCTTTTTAATGGCTGAGTGGTATTCCATTGTATATATATACCACATCTTCCTAATCCAATTATTTGTTGATGGACATTTGGGTTGTTTCCATGTCTCGGCAATTGTGAATAGAGCTGCAATGAACATGCGGGTGCATGTGTTTTTTTTAAGGAAAGTTTTGTCAGGATATATGCCCAAGAGTGGGAATGCTAGGTCATATGGTAGTTCTATGTATAGATTTCTAAGGTACCTCCATACTGTTCTCCATAGTGGTTGTACCAGCTTACATTCCCACCAACAGTACAGGAGGGTTCCCTTTTCTCCGCACCCCCTCCAGCATTTGTTATTTGTGGACTTATTAATGATGGCCATTCTGACTGGTGTGAGGTGGCATCTCATGGTAGTTTTGATTTGCATTTCTCTAATAATTAGGGATGTTGAGCATTTTTTCATGTGCTTGTTGGCCATTTTTACATCTTCCTTGGAAAAACATCTATTCAGATCTTTTGCCCATTTTTCAATTGGGTTGTTGGCTTTTTAAAAATGCTGTTGAGTTGTATAACTTGCTTATACATTCATTAGATGAAGCCCTTGTCAGTTGCATAATTTGAAACTATTTTCTCCCATTCCATAAGTTGTCTTTTTGTTTTCTCTTCGGTTTCCTTTGCTGTGCAAAAGCTCATCAGTTTGATTAGGTCCCCTTGATTTATTTTTGCTCTTATTTCTGTTGCTTTGGGAGACTGACCTGAGAAAATATTCATAAGGCTGATGTCGGAGAATGTTTTGGCTGTGTTCTCTTCCAGGAGTTTGATGGTGCCTTGTCTTAATATTTAAATCTTTCAGCCATTTTGAGTTTATTTTTGAGCATGGTGTGAGGGTGTGTTCTAGTTTCATTGATTTGCATGCAGCAGTCCAGGTTTCCCAGAAATTCTTGCTGAAAAGACTTTTCCCATTTTATGTTCTTGCCTACTTTGTCAAAGATCAATTGACCAAAGTGTCTGGGTTTATTTCTGGATTCTCTATTCTGTTCCATTGGTCTGTATGTCTGTTTTGGTACCACTACCACACTGTCTTGATGCCTGTGGCTTTGTAATATTGCTTGAGGTCTGGGAGAGTTATGCCTCCTGCTTGGTTTTTGTTTCTCAGGATTTCTTTTGCAATTCTGGGTTTTCTGTGGTTCCATATAAATTTTTGGATTGTTTGTTCTAGTTCTCTGAAAAATGTCATGGGTGATTTGATAGGGAGTGCATTAAATCTGTAGATTGCTTTGGGTAGTATGGCCATTTTTACAATATGAATTTTTCTAATCCAGGAGCATGGAATATCTTTCCATTTCTTTACATCTTCTTTAATTTCCTTGATTAATGTTTTATAGTTAGCATATAAATTCTTTACCTCCTTGTTCAGGTGTATTCCCAGGTATTTGATTTTTGGGGGTACAATTTTAAAAAGGTATTGTATTTTTGTATTCCTTTTTGTATATTTCTTTTTTAGTATACAGAAATGTGACTGATTTCTGAATGTTAATCTTATATCCTGCTACTTTGCTGAATTTGTTGAGCAGTTCAAGTAGTTTTGGGGTTGAGTCCTTAGGGTTTTCTATATATAGTATCATGTCATCTGCATACAGTGATAGTTTTACCTCTTTTTTTCCTATTTGGATACATTTTATTTCTTTTGTTTTTCTGATTGCTGTGGCTAGGACTTCCAATACTATGTTGAATAACAGTGGTGAGAGTGAGCATCCCTGTCTTTTTCCAGATTTTACTGGGTAGGCGTTCAGCTTTTCTCCATTGAGTATTATATTTGCTGTGTGTTTGTCATAAATGACTTTAATTATGTTAAGCTATGTTCCCTCTATACCCACTTTGATAAGAGTTTTTTATCATGAATGGATATTGGACTTTGTCAAATGCTTTTTCTGCATCTATTGAGATGATCATGTGGTGTTTGACTCTTTTTTTGTTAATGTGGTGTATGATGTTGATTGATTTGTATATGTTGAACCATCTTTGTGCACCTGGTGTATGATCTTTTTGAGTTGTCATTGGATTCGGCTGGTAAAAATTTTGTTGAGAATTTCTGTGTCTGTATTCATCAAAGATATTGGCTTATGGTTTTCTTTTTTGGTGGTATCTTTGTTTGGTTTTGGTATTAGGGTGATGGTGGCATCATAGAATGTCTTTGGGAGTGTTTCTTCTTCTTCAACCTTTTGAAAAAGTTTAAGGAGGATGGGTATTATTTCCTCTTTGTATGTTTGGTCAAATTCACCTGTGAAGCCATCTGGTCCTGAACTTTTATATGTAGGGAGTGTTTTTATAACATATTCAATTTCATTTCTGGTGATCAGTCTGTTCAGTTGATCTTTTTCTTCTTGATTCAGTTTTGGTGGGCTGTAAGTCTCTCGAAAGTTGTCCATTTCTTCTAGGTTGTGAAATTCGTTGGCATGCAGTTGTTAATAGTATTTTCTTCCTTTTTTTTTTTTTTTTTTTTTTTTTTTTGTATTTCTGCAGTATCCTCTGTGATTTCTCCCTTTTCATTCCTTATTTTGTTTATTTGGGTTTTTTCTCTCCTCTTCTTGGTGAGTCTGGCCAGAATTTTTTCAATTTTGTTTACCTTTTCAAAGAATCAGCTCTTGGTTCTATTGATTTCTTCTACTGTTTTTTGAATCTCTATTTCATCGATTTCCTCTCTGATCTGTATAATTTCCTTCCTTCTGCTTACTTTAGGGTTTGTTTGTTCTTCTTTTTCTATTTCATTTAGGTGTTGGGTTAAGTTGCCAATTTGAATTTTTTCTTCTTTTTTGAGGAAGACCTGTATTACTATGAATTTCCCTCTGAATACTGCTTTGAGGCATCTCATAGATTTTGAGTTGTTTTGTCTTCATTATCATTTGTCTCGAAGCATTTTTTAATTTCCTTCTTGATTTCCTCATTGACCTGTTGGTTTTTTAGTAGCATGTTCGTTGGTCTTCACATGGTGCATTTTTTCTCATTTCTTTTCCTGTGGTTGATTTCTAGTTTCATGCTATTGTGGTCAGAGAAGATGCTTGAAATAATTTCTATACTCTTAAATTTTTTGAGGTTAACTTTGTGCCCCAGTATGTGATCAGTTCTTGAGAATGTTCCATGTGTACTTGAGAAGAATGTGTATTCTAATTTTTTGGGATGTAATGTCCTGAAAATGTTGAGTAAGTCTATTATTTCTATTGTGTCCTTTAGGATCTCTGTTCTCTGTTGCCTTATTGATTTTCTGTCTAGAAGATCTGTCCATTGATGTGAGTGGGGAGTTAAAGTCTCCTACTGTGATTGTATTCCCATCAATTTATCCTTTTTTGTCTGTTAGTATTTGTTGGAGGTATCTGGGTGCTCCTATATTAGGGGCATATATATTAATGATTGTAATATCCTCTTCTTGAATAGATCCTTTAGCCATTATGTAGTATCCTTCTTTGTCTTTCTTTATGGCCTTCATTTTAAAGTCCATTTTGTCTGGTATGAATATTGCAACTCCTGCTTTCCCGTCTTGTCCATTGGCATGAAATATCTTTTCCCATCTCCTCACTTTCAATCTATATGTGTCCTTTGCTCTAAGGTGAGTTTCTTGTAGACAGCAGATTGAAGGTTTTCACTTTTTTATCCAATCTGCCACTCTGTGTCTTTTGATTGGTGCCTTCAGTCCATTGACATTTAAGGTGATTATTGATAGATATATATTTATTGCCATTTTAGACTTTGTTTTCCAGCAGATATAGGAAGGGCTTAACATGCTTAAAAAACAGGGCAACCACAAATCAAAACCAAACATTACATTCAAAACACTGAAAAGAAAAATACTCAAGCATAAAATAAATGGAAACAATCCAACACAAAAAAGAAAAGAAGAAAAGAGAAACATAGAATCAGCTGGACCTTTATCATTATTTATTGTTTTATTTTTTTAATGAAAGTAATTTCATTCTCTAATAATTCGTGATGCTGAGCATTTTTTTTTTTTTTTGTCTTTTTAGCTATTTCTTGGGCCGCTCCCACGGCATATGGAGGTTCCCAGGCTAGGGGTCGAATCGGAGCTGTAGCCACCGGCCTACGCCAGAGCCACAGCAACGCGGGATCCGAGCCGCATCTGCAACCTACACCACAGCTCACGGCAACGCCGGATCGTTAACCCACTGAGCAAGGGCAGGGACTGAACCCGCAACCTCATGGTTCCTAGTCGGATTCGTTAACCACTGGGCCACGACGGGAACTCCTTGCTGAGCATTTTTTTTCATGCACTTGTTGACCATTTGCGTATCTTTGGGAAAATCTTTTGCTCATCTTTAAATGGGGTAATTTATTTGTTTTCTGTTGTTTTTGTTAAGTTGTAGAAATTCTCTCTGTATTCTGATAGTAATCTCATATCAGATATTTGATTTGTAAATATTTTCTCCCATTCTAAAGGCTGCTTTTTCATTCTGTTAATAGCGTCCTCTGATGAACAAAAGTTTTAAATTTTGATGACATCCAATTTATCTATTTTGTTGTTGTAGTTTTTATTCGTGCTTTTGTTTTCTTGTCCAAGAAATCATTGCTAAATCTAATGCCAGGCAGGTTTTTTTCCTATGTTTTCTCCCAAGACTTATAGATTTACTTTTGACCTTTATGTCTTTGATATATTTTGAGCTAAGTTTTATACACAGTGTAAGGTAAGGGTTCAATTTCATTCTTTTGCATTTAAATATCCAGATCTCAAGGTATAATTTCTTAAAAAGATTATCCTTTCTCAATTGAATGATCTTGGCAACCTTTTTGAAAAATTATTTGACATATATGCATCGGTTTAATTCTGTGCTCTCTATTCTGTTCCATTGATCTATGTGTCTGTCTTTATGATAGTACCATACTGTTTTGATTACTGTTGCTTTATATTAAGTTTTGAAATCAGGAAGTGAGAGACCTCCAATTTGTTCTTCTTTTTCAAGATTGTTTTGGTTATTTAGAATTCCTTGAGATTCCATATTTTCCCTCATTTTTTTAAAAGCTTTTTTCCAATTCTATATTTCTTTTTTGCTCACTACAGCCAACATCTTCAAAGAGTTTTTCTCCTCATTCATTTTATCTACCTCCGCACTTATCTTTTCTCAACCCATTGCCACCTGGTTCTCACCTCCACCATGCACTGCAGTTATTCTTGTTAAGTTCATCAAAAGTCTTTCTCTTTCTAAACTTAGGGGACACTTATTTTCCCTGCCTTATAAGAAGCATATGGGCTATTAGCCTCTTTCCAGTCTTAGAATATTCTTCTTTTGGCTCCTTGGATATCATACCCCCTGGTATCTTTTTATATCTTTAGCTGTTCCTTCCCAGTCCCCTTCTCATGTTCCTCTGACCACATTCTAGAATCCTTTCTCTTTTACTTAATAGTTGATTCTCATTGATCTAATGCAGTCTCCTGATCTCAATAATTGGGCAGACATGGTACTAGTGACTCTAAGCTGTTCTCTTGAAAAGAAGGAAAGTTTTAAAACCACTAGCTAAGAGGTAGGATAAAGGGACATTGGAACAGTCAGATGCAATGACATAGATGATCTTTTGACTCAGGCCTCTTTGACTAGTGTTACAGGGCCTAGCCAAAGTGGCCTTAAATACTTATCAATTCAGATAAAAAAGATGTAGCATTGGAATGTCTGTGAGCCACCAAGCCACCTCAGCTAGTCCTGCTTGAGGTGGCTTGATAACAAAAGACTACTTAAGATTATTCATCACAGCCTGCTCTTTATATCTCATTTATCCTTCATGAAAACTGTAGGATCAGAGTTATACAGAAAAAAAAAAAGAAAATTTCTGCATTTATATGTGAGTTCTTACATTCATATAGGTGGTAGCTATATCAAGTAAATAGGACACATACCCTGAACCAGAGCTGAGGGATTTGAAAGGAATTACATTATTATTATTTTTTGTGTAGTTATCCAGTTGTAGTAGGACTTCTGAACATATTTAAATGCCAAATATATGACCCAAATCATGTAGAACACAGACTTGGGCAAGAAAAAGAACATGAATGTCCCCCTGAATGGACTGCCAGCTCCACACCTCCCCCTCTCTTTGGCCACCTGCCCACCAGAGCACCTGGGCTTTTCAGGCTGGCTTTGTCTAGACTGGCCTCCTATATGCTGCATTTAACTTGGGTATGGATTCCTTTTTTTTTTTTTTTTTTTTTTTTTCTGGGGTCAAGACTATACCTTCCTTTTGTTCTGCTGGGTAGCAAAATCTCCTCTGAAAATTTATTCTGAGCCAAGACATTCAAGGGGTAATACTTTATATTATACCCATAGAAAATGTTTGTCTTTGATCAGGGCCATTTAAGTTCTTGTCCTACAGCAGTTAATTTTATGATGCAAGTGTTAACACTTGTGACATATGAGCTTATGGGAAGCTATCTTTGAGGGTGGGTGGTAGTCTGGGCTTTCCTGGAATCACCGTTTTACCAGCCAAGAGTCTCCCACACATTATTTTCATATCAAACCCACTGGTGATCTGTTGTTGCATATCAGGCAAGGGGCAGTGTGTACTTGTGATACAATGCATTCCCCTTCTCCTTGCTAAGAAGTAAGTATTTTTAGCATGGGGAAATGGCTAAAGTAATCAGTCAGTCAAGGATCCAACTAACCTGACTTTGTTTTCTTTTCTGGGGGGCAAGATTGGGGTGGGCCTGGAGAGTAGGGGGTTGGGATTGTTTTGGATGTTTGAACTGATTCCTCATGCTAGTTAAGAAATCACTCTGGCGTAGCTGTTTGCTGTGGTATTTTTCACACTTTATCTAGCATCCCATGTCTCTGTTGCCCAAGAACTGTATTTATATTTACACTGAGAAGCGTGAATATGCTGCTATTCTTTGGGGAAAGGGATTCATCAAATAATCCTTTGCTTGAGTATTATTAAGTGGACCATGGCACTTCTTTGCTTGTTTTTGCTTGAAGCCCTTGGGACATTTGAGGTGGCCTTGTCCAGTTCAATGGGTTTCAGCAGGGTGAGCCAGATATAAACAAACATAAATTCAGTTGAGAGAGAAAGTAACATGGCATAGCTGAATAATGGGCTTTAATAGGAAAACCAAATAGTTAAATGCAAGATGCTTGCTGCATGCTAAAACTTAAGGAATGCATATTCAATGCAATGCATTATTAAATACAACATTGAGCATATGGGTACCCACAATTAATGTATATAAATAGCTGATAAAATTGCTCAGTATTAGAAAGCTAGCGGCAAAAATGACCTCATATGTCAAGCAGACAAGTAGGCAGCTACCATTTTCTTTGTACACCTTACAGATGATAAATTAGTTTTATGGTCTGCATGGGGCCCTTATCACACTACAGCACCAAGTGCATGATAAAGAAAAAAAATGCCTCGGCTCAAAAATCGAACTGGAATTTGGAGTCCCAGCGGAGCTCATTTTTTAAATGCAAAGAATTTTAGCCCGTTTCCTTTGGGGAAGATTTATTGTGGCCAAGAGAAATGTAGATCTTGGTTATGTGTTTTGATTAAAACTTGATTTTTGTTTTTATTGACACTGGGTAGAATGTGAATCCGTCATAACTGGCTGCCTATTGATTGAGAGCATTTTGGTCCAATGGACACAGGACAGGAAAAAGAAGGGGGAGTTCTGACTTTTATTTCTAGCTCTGCCACTAATAGGCAAAGCTGACCTTGGATAAAACTTTGTAACTCTCTACTAGCTCTGTCTGCCTTGTTTAATTCCCCTCAATGCTAGTCAATAAACACTCTCTGTTTTATCCTATGTTCATAGGATGTAGGAGGGCATTAAACCAATCTAGAATTAAAAGAGGATGGACTAATTGTCCTAAAGCTATTCAGCACGGCCACTACCTAAATTAGTGGTATTGTTGTGCAGTGTGTATGTATTTGGGAAGGGTGGGGGGGGCAATGGTGGGGAGCCATTGATGTCTATTTAAAATCTCGAATAGAAAAAAAAAAATAGTAAGATACCAGGCTCAGTCTCAGGGTTTGTGTGTGGTTTCTTAGGCTTTCTTAAACATAAAAATTTCAGGCATTCCTTTCCTACAATTTGAAATTCAAAATATATTCAGTAATAGACTGAAATCAGTCTGTAAGGGACAGAGGCCTGCTTTGGTTTCACATGTCTTGAAACACCGTCCTCCTCAAAATTCTGCTTTCCTGGAATCACCGTTTTACCAGCCAAGAGTCTCCCACACATTATTTTCATATCAAACCCACTGGTGATCTGTTGTTGCATATCAGGCAAGGGGCAGTGTGTACTTGTGATACAATGCATTCCCCTGCTCCTGGGATATGGCTGAGATTTCAGAGGTGATTAAGTTCCTTGTTTTAGGATGAGCATTATTCAGAGAGCTGGAGTAAGAAAAGGTCAGTTGAAGTTACAAGAGGGATCGTGAAGAAGCAAGCAGGGCTTTCCTTTTTTTTTCTCCTGTCTTTGTCCACTTTTTTTTTTTTTTATTTTCCTCTGCCTCTAGTCTCCTGGGAGAGTGGCCTTTTCTTTTAAAACTATTTTTAAAAAACTGACTTAATTCCTGCTTATAATTCAGAGCAGTGTTATCTCTTTTCACTTCCCACATGGTAACCAGAGATGATGTTTGGACCATGCTGAGGAAGTAGGCTGGTCCTCATAGGGAAGAATCAGGCACGAAGGGCAAGTCAGAGGCAAAGCCTTTGTGCACCCTTTTACCGAGGTGGTATCTGTATGGTTTCAGCAATGCTCCAGCATCAGTATATGTTTTGCCTCACAGTTGTTGATACTGATGTTGTTTGGTCCTTTTTTAGAGTTATGGGAATGGCATGTAGGGGCTCTGGTTATTCCTCCAAGCTCTGAGGAAAGTAAACAGTTCTTGGTGCTCATCATTGCCAGGATTTCATATACATCCCTGATCTTTCATTCACCCCTGCATGGATTCATTCTGTACCTAGTTATTGAGCAATCACTATGCCAGGAGCCAGTAACACAAAACCCTTCCTGAAGCTGCCTATCACCTCCCCAACTCCAGTTTCACCCTCCCCATCAGCACCTCCACTTCCCCATGTTCTTCAGCTCTATTAAATGTCATGTCACCCTGCCATTGAATGTGTTACATACTCTGTTGCATCTGAGCCTCTGTGCATAAGATTTGTCTTGACCCAAACTGCCTTCTCCCTTCTTCCCTCCCACCTCACTCCTAATCATACTTTAGTTGTCCAATTAATAGACACATTCTCCAGAAATCCTTTCCTAGACCTCTTAGCTTAGCCTGAATGCACCTCCAGTATAATGCAGCCTTGATAAAATTTACTGCTACAGTTGTTTAATTGCATGTCTTCCCACTGGACTGTATGATCCTTGAAAGCAGATACCATACTTGCCATTATATCCCCAGCATCTACCTGGACTTTAGCACAAAGATAATAATAAATAAAGGAAACTGCAATGGTCTTTATCTCATAAGCTTCAGAAGGGTATGAAGCTGGAGTTTTATCCTCCTACAGGGTCAATTTTACCTCCTTCTGGCTATTGTAGCTTGGGAGTGCCTTGATGTGTTGACAGAGAGACTCAGAGAACCAAGGATCATGGAGAGGCTTCTCATTGACTAAGTTTTATTTATTTATTTATTTATTTATTTATTTATTTATTTTTCGCCTTTTTGCTATTTCTCGGGCCTTTCCCGCGGCATATGGAGGTTCCCAGGCTAGGAGTCGAATCAGAGCTGTAGCCACCGGCCTATGCTAGAGCCACAGCAACGCGGGATCTGAGCCACGTCTGCAACCTACATCACAGCTCACGGCAATGCCGGATCATTAACCCACTAAGCAAGGGCAGGGACGGAACCCGCAACCTCATGGTTCCTAGTCAGATTCATTCACCACTGCGCCACGACAGGAACTCCACATTTACTAAGTATTTAAAACACAGTTATTTTATGTAGGCCTCTGCTTAGCACTGATCCCAATGTACATTTATGTTATATTATAATTACATGCCAATATAACTTGCTATATAAATAATGTTCAGCCCTGGTTTATTGGATGATGTGCATCCATACCATTAAATCCCTGGACTTGATGGAGAAGAAAAGGCTCTCTGGCCACTCTTTTCTTAAACAATTAGATCTGGGAAATTCTGTGTAACACTGTATAGGAGCTCTTGTCTAGACTGTTTACATAACTGCTCAGGTAGCTCCACATGGCTCTTGTCATTCTCCTTGGCTGGCAATAAACCTATCGTCACTTAGAGGAAACTAATCTGGGTAGGTAATGACAGGGATGAATAAAGTTATTTTGTAGATGTGCAACTGTGGTCATTAAAAATAAAGCTGACCCTCTCAGGGGGCTGCTAACCTTGCCAGCTAGTTGACATTGTTTAGATCAGAGGACACTCAGCCTGTGTCTGAACAAAGGAGAAAAACAGCAGGATCTCCAAACAAATGCTCTCTGTCTCTCAAAGTTTTGTTTGAGTCTATCATCAGCAATGGAGCTGATTTGGAACAGAAATGAAATGATGGCCCCAAGTGGGGTCCAGCCTCCCAGTTACTAGCAGCACAGTGTGGAACAGACATACGAAAGATCACTTGATAACATTTCTGCCCTTTATCTCAGCTTATCTCATGGCTTTGTCCCCTCACCTCCACCAAATTTTAGCACCCTAGAGAAATAAAGGGGCAAAATTCTCTGCCCTTAGCTGTTTTCCTTGTTTGTTGGTAACATCCCTTCAGAAAGTGCCACTGACAAGAGGGTTAGGGATTGGCTTCTTTTCACAGAGAGTCTAAATGAACACATAGACACACATGCAAAAAGTAGGATTTATGCCTCTGAATATGGCTTGTAAGGAGGGAGTAAACCTCCTGAATTAGCAATCAAATTTGTTAAGGCTTCTCTAAAGCCTAAACTTCCAATTAACAAGCAAATCATCATCAGACAGCCAGTGAATGGCAAATTCATTCCATTCAACATCTTTTCAAAAGTGGATTTTGTGCACTTATCTCCATGAAAACCCAGCAGGAAGATTTTCCCTGGGAGTGCTCCTACATCTGCCTGTTTTTAATGACGGTAATGGCAAGCAATATTCTACAATTACTTTGGCGATCTCATTTCAAGCATGCAAATCATATTATTGAAGATCCCAGCAAAAGCCATTTGTTCCTTGGAACCACCAGATAAGTTCTGTGGGGTTAGCGATTGCTGCTCCGAGAAGGCTAGGCCCTTGTCTCATAACTTCTACTACACAGTTGTAGAATTTGCCCATCAAGGTCAGAAAAGACAAGATGCATATAGGAGAAATGAAACAAAATCATCCGTAAAGTGAAGGAGTCCTTTTTGTTCCATTCATGAAAGATCAACCTTATAACTCATTTACTTAATTAAAAATAGCATCATTTAAGGAAAAATAGAAAAAAATAGAGATGCTGCTGGTAATATTATGAAGAAAAAGGCAAAGCCCTCCTTTACATTTCACAGGAGTCCTGTTGCTTTTACCATTTTCTCTACCTTCTCACTGATTCAGCTGCACTGTGATATAGTCAGTCTTTTATACACATTTTTAGAGGCAACATAAATGATATAAGAATGGTCACAATATAGTAGCATTAATAAGTGATAAAATCCGTTTGACAAATATCGTATCCAACATTCAGTGGGGAAATAGGGTGAGTCCTCTACTGGCTCAGAATTGTAAAACTGGGAGGGAGGGTGCCCTGAACCTGGGATGATCAGGGGTGATCCTATGCAAAGGAGAGATACAATTTTAGTAAGTGATGGAGACCTGAGAAACTGTGACCCATCACACAAAGGGGAGAAACTAGCTTATTTTTATAGTAGCGAAACAGAAAGTAGAGGGGGAAAATGGCAGGCAATACTGTAGTGGGAAAATAGACACTTAGGCAGAAGTCCATTGTTAATGCTCCCAGACTCTTAGGGGAACCTTTTTTAGTGTGTTCCTTATCCATTTTCATCAACCAAGGTTTTGGCTCCAGTCCTGAGGAAGGATTCTACTGTTTCTGATATATCCTTTAACACCCCTTGGGAGGTTCTTTAACTTGGGACTTCCTAAGGACCTGTAAGTTAGGCTGAGACTGACAGAACATACATCATGATATGAGGGTTTTCTTTCTTTCTTTCTCTTCCCCCCTCCCTCCTTTCCTTTCCTTCTTTGTTTCGCTGCATCCACCACATACAGAGGTTCTCAGGCCAGAGATCAAACTGGCACCATAGCAGTGACAATGCCAGATCTCTAACCTGCTAAGCCACCAGAGAAATCCCATGAATTTTTTTTTTTTCTGTGAACTGTTTTAATGTAGTATTCATTTCAGTTAAGCGGAGAGGGTATCATAACCTATATGTGAAAGATACATGTATCCAAATGTTCATTGCAGCAGTGTTCGCAATAGCCAAGACATGGAAACAACCCAAATGTCATTGACAGATGATTGGATTAGGAAGATGTGGTATATATACACAATGGAATACTACTCAGCCATAAAAAAGAATGAAATAATGCCATTTGCAGCAACATGGATGGAACTAGAGACTCTCATACTGAGTGAAGTTAGTGAGAAAGAGAAATACAAATATCATATGATATCACATATCTGGAATCTGATATATGGCACAAGTGAACCTTTCCACAGAAAAGAAAACCATGGACTTGAAGAATAGACTTGTGGTTGCCAAGGGGGAGGAAGAAGGGGAGGGAGTGGGATGGATTGGGAGTTTGGGATTAATAGATGCAAACTATTGCCTTTGGAATGGATTAGCAATGAGATCCTGCTGTGTAGCATTGGGAATTATATATAGGCACTTGTGATGGAGCATGATAATGTGAGAAAATAGAATGTATACTTGCATGTGTAACTGGGTCACCATGCTGTACAGTAGAAAAAATTTGTATTGGGGAAATAAAAATTAAAAAAATAAAAATAATAATCTATATGTGAAATGTAGCACGGTCTGATATTAATTTCTAGTTACCTCTCAAGGAAGGAGTTTTCTAGTAAGAAGATTTACCCTGTTACAATTAGGTTAATTTTTTTTTTCTATTTAGATTCAGTCAGAAATTTTTAATATTCAAATCTGCTAATCCTTTTCTGTGTCTTAATCCCATGGCAGTTTATACTAGGTATAATCTCCTTATATTGGGGCCCTGTCCTATAGCCAGCAATGCCAATTGGAGCATATGAAAAAATTCTCAAAAGTTGCAAGGCTTAGAGGGTTTGGCTCCTTTATGACATACTCTGCAAATGCTTGCTATTAGAATATGTCTCTTTTTGTTTGTGTGATTTCTGTGGTTCCCTGCTGAATTCTCTGTTCTAACTGCCTTGGATTCTGTAGGCAGATACTCATCTACTCTGTTCATCTGGGCAAATGAAAAGGAGGGGTATTTATGTTTGCCTTTTAGAAGAAAAAAGGTAAATCATAGGTTGGCATTTGAGCCAATAAGATATTGCAAGTGTGGAAAGGATTTTGCCTCTTGTGAAACTGCTAGAAACTTCCTTAGCCTGCATCAATTGAGAACAATATGTGTTCAATTCCTTGAAACCCTCTTCCTTGAACAAAAGACTCTATTAAATGTTTGTTGACTTTAATGGTGTTTTTATCTAAGGAGTTGGGAGTTGTTCTAGAAGACAATGGAGGGATTGTTGAAGCTTTCTAAGCAGGGTATTCCATGAGGATTTATCTAGAAGCACTTGGCAGGCTGTGATAGCAATTGTATACAGAGCTAACACTTAATAGCACTTATCATGTTTCATGCCCTGCTTTGAGTGTTTTGTCTATACCATCTCATTTAATTTTTATAACCATCTTGTGAAGTATATATTATTATTATCCCCATTTTATAGGTGAGGAAGTCAAAATATAGAGAGATTAAGTTATTTCCTAGTATCACATATGGATTCAAAGGCAGGTACTCTGACTCTAGAGTTCATTCTTTTTTAATGAGCAAGGATACCCTGGGAATCACTGAAATGATAATAAGTGATAATGTTTCACATATTTTATTTTTCCTTAAGAATCTGTATGTTATAGCAAAATAATCCAGTGATTGTTGCAGAGGATTTTCCCATAAAGGGAGGCAGGGGCTGTAGTATTACTCTAAGGCACTGTGTCAGTGTTATCAACCTTGGTGACAGCTTGGCTACCACTGCTGCCCCTAGACGCATCAGAATTGCTTACAGCATCTGTCTTCTTGGTCTTTGAGCACCTGAGTTACATTCTGAGTGGTAATAAAAGAGTTATGGAGTTAGTCTTTCAGTCATCACCCAAAACCAAGTTGCTACAATTTCTTAAGAGATAGAGAGTCAGGGGAAGTGTGGATTGTGTTCTCCCGAAAGCAAGTTATAGCAACCCACTGGCCTTTCCTACCTTGTCCTCCTATTCCTTTCCTCTGAATTCTCATAGCAGTTCTCCAAAGTCTCTGAGGGGTGGGACTGAAGGAGTTTGGTCATATAAGAAAGGTAAGGGTAAATATTCTTGTTTTACTTTTCCCTTTTTCTCAAGACTGAACCAAAGGTGCTGTCCTTTCATAAGAAGCTACAGCCTAGTTGAGAAGGTAAGAGTACCTGTGATATTTCACAACTCACTGTGCTCTAGGAGTTAGGTCTTTCTGTCTTTAATGAGAACCAGTATATCTTCTGACTCAAAACCATAAAGACAGAGAATGTAATAGGCTGAAGACCACAGATAAACTGCCCTTTAACGCAGGCCATGGAACAAAATGGAGCATGGTTGGGTGGACAAGTGACCAAGCGCTAAGTAATAACCCAACAAATACTCAGTGATCAACATTAAATGGCTAAAAAGAGGACTTCAACAGTGACCAGAATTTCTTTTCACTGGCTATTTTGGAAAATGACCAAGTTGGAGGAACATTGCCCCTTCCATCTTTAATTCTGAAATCTTAACTGCTTGACATTGATTTAATTTGGTCATCCTGTCCCTTAACACATTATGCATGTATTGTCTTTTTCTCTATACTCTGATACTCCTTTTGTTTGGCCGGAGTGGCCACAGGCTGACCAGGCTTTCAGACACTATTAGGTTGGGAAATAAGAATGTCTTAACTGAAGCTGTGAAGGATATAGGACTCAGGGGAGGGTGCAGAGTAGAAAGTCAAGAAAGAACCAATTTCATTAAACTAGAGAGGAGAGTTTGAACAAGTTGCCAAACGGAAGGGATAGAAATAGATATTATTAGCCAGAGTAAAGGAGGCCAACAAGTCTGAGAGCAGATTCGAGTGATGACCAGTAAATGGATTTCTATCTATAGCTGGCCTTTGTCTGACTGCTATGTGAGGAAAGGGATGAGATGTTGGTGATTTTAGGAAAAGAAGAGTTATTTCTCTCAAAGTGGCACCATTTCCTTACTTTACTATATCTGGTATATTCATTTGACTTTTACTGTTTTTCATATTGTTTATCATTAATTAGATTTCAAGTGTGCATATCTTAGTTTCCTACTCTCTAGTAAGCTACTGGAGGGCAGGAATCTTTTCTGTAGTATATACAACTCAGAGATTTTCTTGACCATCTTAGGAACTCAGTGAATGCTGTGATGGATTGATCAAGACAGGTCATTAAGACTCGCTGTGATGAGCGTCTGTAGCTGTTTTGAACAGATGGTGGTGGTTTTGCCTACTTCATATGGATATATCATGAGAACAGGAATTATCCCAGGTATGGGTAGGAAACTAGCCAGTAGAACTTGGATTTTGTGGTCATCTTAGATTATGATGGTCCATTTACAAAAGGGAAATGCATCTCCTACTGAGGTAGCTCTGAAAAGGCATCAAATGAACAGCCTTTTGGGCCAATTACTGTTACAATATGACAAAATATCTTTAAATTTAAATCCATCAAATTAATAGTGTTTTTTGTGACTACTCAAAATCTACTGATAGGTATTTTATTTTTCTGATCAAAATAGAATCACTAAATATATAACTCAGGCTCCAAAATCGATTATTTAGGATATGTTTTCCCATTTCTCTATTATTATGCTATTAACTAGGTAACTATTTTAACTTCATAGAGCTTTGGAAATCTTTATTAAATACTTCAGCCCATACTGGTCTCTCTGTGATCTGATCTTATGTAATCCGTAGTACTTGAATCCCTCATTTTTTTTGTCTGATTATATGTAATTGCATCTGCAGTGCTTTTTAATTGTGTATGCTATAATAGATGGCAAGTACTACATCTTGTGGCTATTTTGTATCACCAGAATCACCTACACAGAGACCAAACATAGTTAAATATTCAGAGTGCAGTTTTTGAATGAAAATAAATAGTAAACAGGGGGTAAGTTGTGTGAATCCTTACATCTGTTTTGAAGCCTACACTGAATTATTGACTGCTCTTATTTGATTGCAAGCTTCTCAAGGGCTCTCCATCTGTTCAAAATATTATGGTCCTTAAATCCAAAGCAGTGTTATTCAAGTATATTTAATAAATATTCAGTGTCTGTGATGATCATATCTTCTGAGATGAGACCTATGTTAAGATAGCACATTGAATGTAAAACAACAAAGCAAAACCCAGCAGTCTCCAAGGGGGATGTCTGTGGCTCATTGCCCTTTAACATTAAGCTCAAAAGTGGGAGAGATAGTGTTCAGGAAATGATGATGGGCTGAGGGGTCTTTTGCCAGTAGGTTGCCAACTCACAAATATCAATTCTTTACCTTCTGTTGGCTGCTCACGGTATAAAAGAAAGTTTTTTTTTTTTCCATTCCTAGTTAGGGTGTGTGTGTGGGGGGAGGGGGGTGGATGGCAAATGCCATGGCCACCTTTTTAAGCTGACTACTTAAATATCACTGCTAAATTGGTTGCCATTTTTCTTAACCCAGTAATTTTTGTGAAACTAATAATATATAATACAAGTATGAATCTTATGCATGTCCACCTGTGACTAGGTGTTCTCAAATTACATGTGTGAACCTCCTGAGTCATTATGCTTTTTTTCTTCTCCTTACTTAGGGTGAAATTTGTGCTCAATAAATATCAATACCTTCTTGACCACCTCAGCCACTAATGACTGGTTTCTCCAGATCACCAGTCCATGAAAGGGTACACACAGATTAGTGTTAATAAAATTGGAACTCTTCTGTCCTTTAATTTCTTCTGTGTTCTCCCTTAGTTGTGGAATCCTTGACTGGCTTTCTCTCTCTTCTTAAACTGTTTTGAGGCAGATATTAAAGGCAACTGATTATTCTTAAAATTATTAAAATCCAAACTGCTCTACATCTTCTAGAGGTGGTTCATCAAGGTAAGTACTAGGGCATTAGGACATAGCTCCCCCCAAATATGGCCATTGTGTCTCCCTAGAGTGAGGACATTCAACTCCCCAAATATTTCAACCTAATACTTTTTAGTAACATTGATGAAAGCGACCAAACAATGACAAGCCCCCAAAATAGATTCACAGGGTGTGTAGTGTCTAAGAGCTGGGTTTGCTAAAAATAAATCTGCTTTTGCTCCCTCCATCATCCTTTTTCTGCTAGACTATAATTAAAGTCCACATCTGAAATTCTTATTGAGCAAACTCCCATGAGTGATTGGCATCTGGCATCCAAAAATATTCCACAAAGAACAGTGTTCTCAGTGGCACATCTGACAAGCTTGGCTCTCTTTCAGGGCTCCTGGCTTCCCAATGAGCGGCAAACCAATGGATGAACAGGAAGATTACTTCAGTCCAATATCAATCAGTCAGTTGGTTCTTCCATCAATGCCTGGAAGCAATTTCCCATGCCTACACTCTCTTACCCAACACTAGTACACGAAAGAAGAGTGATAGGAGAAAAATCAGCCTCACTAATTGGAATGCTTTTTGCCTTGCCAGTACTGGGAAAAAGGGACCCAGCTTGGTTGGGAAAATGTGGTTTCTTGACAAGATGGAGAATTGTACTTGACTGCTGGTCCAAATAGCTTTCTTTTTGCATAGAAATTCCACCCAATTAAAGGACTTTTTTTGAACCTGAAATCTGTGGTCTCCCTAGGAGGAATAGATTTGTTTTAGGGAGGAGGGGAAGAACCTTTCCAATCATCTTATTTTTCATTCATGTGCCATTTGCATGAAAACTAGACAATGTGTGATTACATATGGTGTATTCCTCATAACATCCTAAATAAGAATATGTTGGACAATGAGAAGCATTTTTTTCCTCTGAGCAGTCAAATAAACCTAATCATATGAATATACAATGAGATAAAACACCAATCTTACACTGAAAGGTTTTATGATTTTAAGTAGACTTGTGCTAAACTCTTATCATAATTGTGATTAGAAAGAGCAGGCCAGATTCCTGCTGCTCCTGCTCACATTTGACATGTGAACAGTATGAGGTTAGATGCCTGAGCTGAATTCTTGATTTGCATTAGTTTAGAGTTGCTGTTTGTTATGTTGCAAGTAAAAAGGTCATGTAAAGTAATAACTCTGCTGAAAAAAATACATACATTATCTTTCTATATTTTTTAGAAACAGCCAGTATTTCAATTTTTATGCAAAACTATTACTTTACATTATATTAAAAAATAGAATGGCCTCCCTCTGTGGCTCGGCAGTTAACAAACCCAACTAGGATCCATGACGATGTGGGTTTGATCCCTGGCCTCCCTCTGTGGGTTAAGGATCTGGCATTGCCGTAAGTTGTGGTGTAGGTCACAGATGAGGTTTCAATCCCACGTGGCTGTGGCTGTGGCATAGGATGGCAGCTGTAGCTCCAATTCGACCCCTAGCCTGGGAATTTCCATATGCCACAGGTGTGGCCCTAGAAAGCAAAAAAAAAAAAAAAAAAAAAAAAAAAAAAGAGAAGAATGGCCTAACAAAGGCGATCTGGATACATAAGAAATTCAGTCTTAGGACAGAGACAGTGGTCCAAATGTTTTCGAGATGCATGCAATCTATCCAATGAGACGGGTGAATGATGGTATGAATTTCTGCAATTGATCAGACACATTTCCCAGGTGTTGTTTTATTACTATGTGTCGAAGAGAGAAAAACAACAACAAAATAAAACAAGGATCAAGAAATAAAACAACAGCTTTAATTGGGAAAGAGACACAGAAATGAATTCAGAAGTAAGCAGAAAGAGAGTTGAATGGCAGTTAGAGATGTTTTCAGCAGAAGACTTGATAAACCAATACATAGTGGCAAATAGACTTCAGTTGCATCTTCTGGTGAGTTTCAAACAATCTTTGAATATATTGATGGCAACATGACACACATGTCAAGGGCAGGCACTTACCTATTATTGCAAAGCCCATTTCTCTATATTCAGACTACTAGAAAGAATGTTAGAGCTAGAACATCATCTCACATATGCTGTAGCCTTTTTTCTTCAGATGGAGAGGCCATGACCAAAGATTAAGGGATGGACATAATGTCTCATAGCTAATTACATGAGATGCAAAACATTGTTTTAGTATCTTGAACATAATTAAAGTGTACTTTCTAAGCTGTATATTCATCACAAGTATAACAATGAATGGGATGTGAGAAATGTCATGATGCCTCATCATTTTTGCATTAGTACCAAGAAGTACCATCATTGTTACACTCGAGGTGACAGAATAGTAAATATGACTTCTTTTTGTTTTAGAGTCTAAGTTCACTAGGGCTGACTAATACATTTTCCTTGAGTTTTGAGCTGGTTGATATCATGTTGGAAGATTGAACTCAGCCATGCTGAAGAATGCTAGAGTCCACATCCCAGGAGAAATGATTTACCAGAATGTTGTTGACTTGAACTGTATCTGAGAAAGGTCGAATTTTGAGTAATTAAGGCCAATAACTGAAATGACAAAGGCAATGCTTGCTTGTGTAAGTGTACCAAGCTAATCCTACATGCCAAACCCTTGTTCAACATGAAAGCAGTAGTGAATCCCACTCCTTTAACACATGCTCATAAACAGCACCACCTATTAAAGTCTGAATAAAGCAAAACTAGTATTGTAGAGAAGAGCTCTGATTCTAGAGATGTAGACAGATGATTTCTGTTTTTCATGTTGAGGAATGAACATGTCAGTCTCTCCTAGAGCAGTCTAGGCAGGAATTCTGAGACAAATTTCCTAAAATGGAAATTTCAACTCTGTCCCTGGACAGCTCTTGGTTTCTAAGTTTCAAAGGAAGAAACTAATAACTTTTTATAAGTTAAAATAAAATAACATTTTATTTCTGTAAAATAAATTTACAGAATAAACTTATTTTCGAGCTGCCTGGACAAACAAGATCTTATATTCTAGAACAGGAAATCACTCATTGTAAGAATTGCCATGGTAAGCTGAGATTGGTATGTACTGGTTCACAAGGCAAAGTGTAAAACAGAAAAGGTATGGTGTTAGTGCAGAGCATATGTTAAATAACTCTCACATGTATCACATCAGGTAATTATTAGAATATTTCTGGGACAGGCACTGTTCTTTTTTAACAGATGAGGAAACCAAGGCTGAGCCAGATGAACTCTCTAAAACTTGCAGTTATCAAGGGTGGAACTCCGTGTCCAGTCCAGCTCCTCTGTCTCTAGAACTGGGGCTCCTGCCACAATGCCACATACTCTGGCACTTGATGTCTTGGGAACTCCAGCAGTTCCCCTAAAATATTGTTTTAGCTAAGTGCCAATCAGAGAAAGAAAGACATTAAGTGCAGAAACGGAGGAGTTTGAACAAGCTGTACTTCAGGCAAATGAACATTTAATAAATGGCTCAATTAAGTATACAAACAGCCTTCCATGTCTGGAAGGTCAAGGTTGACAAAAGGACATGACTCCATATCTAGCTGAAAAGACACTAAGGATCAGTTGTCATATGTTACAAAAGGAAAGAGTGATCAGAATGGAAGGAAACAAGATTCAACTAAAAGGAAATACTGAATCCTGAGCTTTTAGTATGAACTGTACCTCTAAATCTTTCCCACATCACAGAAGTATGGCACACTAGCTCACCAGGGAACTGAGGATACTTTTGACAGAACTACACAATCCCCTGGTAACGATAAATGGGGTATAATTTAAGTAGTCTCAAACTTTTCTGCAAGCTTCAAGATCACTGCACATTGTTGGATCTGTTCATAATGGCCTGGACTGTATCCCAAAAATACCAGTGGGAGAGACTCAAGCTGACTGGCCAGCCTAGAAAAGGAAAATTAAGCCATTTGGACTTGGCTAGGCTATGGATGGTCTGACAGTTTGCAATTTATAATTTTTTTGGTCCCTTTAACATTCTTTATCTGCCTTTATTTGCTCAACAGCCCTTTGCTGAAGTTCACGCTCAGCTTACCACATTTGGTGAAGCACACAGCAGTGGACAGGGGAATATAATCTAGAAATCAGCCTGTCTTGTCTTTGCAATGTATTTTAGCTTCCAGGGCTGTGCAATGAGGATGCATAAGCAAGAGCACTGTTTAGGTCAGGTGGCCTGAGAGCCTCGCCAGCATCTCTAACAATGCCTTTTAGGCAGTGCTGTCAAGCAGACGCCCATCTCCTTAACTGACAGTGATGAGCATTTAATAAAATGAAGTTCTGGTTGTTTTGAAGCATGAAGCCTAGTAGAAAGGAGAATCTGATCAGCTTTCACCATGCCTTTCATAATTGTGAGTCCTTCCATCTGACTGCTAGTAATTCACCTTCCCAGACATTCAGAATAGATCATCCTCACTTTGAGCTGTCGCAGACACATTGCTGGGGATTCTTTCAACCTGCCTCCTAGCTTTCAGGTGGTAAGATGGCAGGCGTCCAGTCTCTCTGAAGAAAAAAGCCTTCATTGTTCATTGTGTACTGTATCTTCCAACCCTTTTTGTTATATCCTGGAAACCTATTTGCTTTTTAACTGCTGCCACATGCTGGGAAAACATCTTTATCGAGCGGTCTTCAATGCTGTGGCTTGAGTCCTTTTCATCAGGGGGCCTGTAAGTCCCTAGCTGAAATGAAAAGTCAGAATGTGTCTGTCCACCTGCTTATCTTTATGTAAAACCTATTTGAATGTCATTGGTCCCTGTGCTGCTTTGTTGCTGAAATTTTCCTGGAATCATCATCATCTTCCCAGAAGGCATAGTTCAACACCATTGGCAAATATTCTCAGAGTAAAATTCCTTCTAGTTCTAAATCATATGTCACATTAATAGTATTCTACAAGTGGGTCTTTTCCAATAAAATAAGAAAATTCTAGGTCAAACATGATACAAGAAGGAATAATTGTCCAAATTGCCAAAAAACTCTGCAGTCTCCTATATTTTTAAAAATCTCCTTTTGCCTTCAATATATAGGAGCATGATTTCTATCGACTAGAGTTTAATTTGGATGCTAAACACACTCTATCACTCAATGTACATATTTTAAGTATATCTTTGCAAAATGCGTGTAATGATGGTAAGATCAAAAAGGTATCAGTCATTCACAACTTAGATAAGTTTATTTCATTTAATTAAATTGTTTCCTTCCTGACATAGAGCAGAGCAAGCTACACTAAGGAGTATAGTTAATAACATGGGTTAGAGCAAAATGAAATTAAGTAGAAAGCAAAAAGTGATTTTGAGCAAGTAATCCTCTAAGACAAACCTGATTAATAGAGAACCATTCTCTATAAGAAGGACAATGAGGATTTGTGTGGTTGGAAAAGAATTGTGTTGAGTTCACTAGATGGAAGGAGAGCTGTGTGGAAATACAGGAGTCACTCCAAGCCAACTTTTAAATTTATCCACTTAGAGGAGGACTAGTGATATTCAGGACGCCTTAATTTGATTCAATAAATTAGTTTAACTCTGTTCTTCCTCCCTTGTGTACCATTCCCAGGAAAACATAGCTTGGTGTACACACCACTTATCCACCTTCTTCAGCATCTAACCTGCTCTTTTTTGAAACTCTTTTTTCCATGTTTCACAGCTGCCCTTATTTAGAGGAGACTAACACCTACCCTCTACACAGTCCTTACTGAAAAACTATTAATTTGTAGATGTTATGTTTGATCCACACTGAGTGTTAAGGGAGCTGAACAGGGGAGTCATCCTTGCTTGACTGCAACTATTGGAATGCTTCATGGAAAAGCTGAGCCAACACTGCTATGTCATTCTGCAGAAAGGCAGCTCTATCTTTATTCCTTTTCTGAATTTAAGCAACTTAAGGGTTGACACCTTAATGCATGCTTTTGTTTATTCTTAGAACAATGCCTTGCACAGAGTAGATATGCTAAGAACTAATATTTATTGAGTGATTGCTATATGTCAGACCTGAGGCTGAATGTGTTGTGGGGATTATCTCATTTAATCCTCACAATAGCCCCATGATATATGTGCTGTTATTATCCACATTTGACAGATATGGACACTGAGACTTGGGCCAGTTAAAGTGACCTGTCAAACATCTCATTCTTTATGTAGGAAGACCAGAATTAAATTCATGTTTGTCTGATAAGGAATATTTGCTATATTTCTGAAGAAAATCAATTCTGTTAATTCTTTAGGCTGGATCTTTGGGGAAACCAAGACTCTGTAAGTTCTGTACTTACAGGAACATCCTGTAGCCCTCCTTCTAGAATATGGCCCACCTCATCTATTCAGTGTATCTCTCCTTTTCCAAGGAGAGGTACTCTGAGCCCCTCCAGCTAGTCTTGTTCTGTTTTCAATAGTTTACTATTCTCCCCTTTGCTGTCCCAGGTCCTGTATACTCTCCAGGATCCTACTGAAGAGCTCCATGAAGCTTTAAGTTGAGTCTCTGACTGTTCTGGGCTTCAGTGTCTATGCTGACCTGACTATCAGCCTAACCTTATGTTACTTCTTCTAACATATTTCCTGATCTGAAAGTGAAAGTAATCGTCTCTGCCTCACAGTCATCATGTGAGAATTAAATAATATAGGACACATAGAGCAAATTCTGACATGTAGAAAGTTTTCCGGAAATAGTAATAGTACTTATTATATTAGTAAATATTATCATTATTGTTGTAGTATTTATGTCAGATCATCTTCATCACTTTCTTCTCTGAAATTTCTCAAAGTTACTTTCAGAGCAATTGTATTTTACATGTGGGCTATTTTATTGTATCAACTAGGTTCATATATCTCCTTGATGGCAAGGAATAGCACTACACAAAATTTCTGAGGACAAAGCTCCTGCCTTCAAGTTAGCTATCATCAGATTGTGCCTGGGTAGCACTGCTCTGATCCCCAGCCAGGTGTGTGTATTTTTCAGATCCCAAGTCAACTGCATGTAGGCAAAGAGCATATATGACAATCACAGATGCCATAGGGTAGTCATCTCGGATTCAGAATTAAATTCACTCTTGTGATGATTGGTTTCAGCACCTTGCCTGTCTAATTTCCTGGATTTTGAGATTCACGTTTATTTTAGCCATAAGGCCTGGTTATTCCTTCACACCTTTGAACATGTGAAGTCTGGCTTCTAGACCTTTCTTCCCTTCCTTCTTTTTTCCTTTCTTCCCTTCTTCCCTTCTTCTCTTCTTTCTTTCTTTCCTTCTTTCTTTCTTTCCTTCTTTCTTTCTTTCCTTCTTTCTTTCTCTCTTTCTTTCTTTCTTCCTTTCTTTCTTTCTTTCTTTCTTTCTTTCTTTCTTTCTTTCTCTTCCTTCCTTCTTTCTCTTCCTTCCTTCTTTCTTTTTTGTTTGTTGTTTGCTTCTTTCTTCCTGCCATGCCTGTGGCATGTGGAAGTTCCTGAGCCAGGGATCAAATTTGCACCACAGCAGTAACCTACGTGGCCGCAGTGGCAATGCCAGTTCCTTAATCCCTGCATCACAAGGGAGCTCCTTCCAGACCTTTCACTTGCGCATGATAGCATATCTCAGATGCCTAACTGCAAATTTACCCTTAAGTCTATTCACTTTGAGAAACTACAGTGGCGATAGTATAAGAAGGACTTAACACCCTCTGTTCAAGTATTTTCAGTGGCGGTGTTGTATTTAACATGTGTCTGCTTTCAAGGATTTTCTAGCTAGATTATGTAAAAACATGTCTTTGTGCAATAAATTTAATCTCTTCCTTAGCCTCTTGCTTCTGACAACTTGAAGTAAATACTTTGACTAAATACTCTGCCCTGAGTGCCTAGTAAACTAAGTTATCTCAGCCTAAATGGGAGAGAGGGAATCAGAAATTGCATTTATTGAACAAGTCCCTACTTCTATTCTCCAGGATTTATATCTCAAACTCCAGAAATAGGAGAATTTTCATGGAACTTTATAGATGGTGTTTGCAGGGATGCTAATGAGGATATATATTCCTCTGACACTTCAAAAAATATTGGAAACTACAAGAACTGTTTCAAGAATGTATAATGATGCATTAGATGTCTGTTTTACCCCAAGCCCGACACTAGCTTAATCTGCTGTGAGTGAAATTGTGCCCTTTGCTACAGGAAACATTAAATGGACTTGAAGACTACCTTTCTGCATTCTAGGATAGTAGAGAGAATGGAAATATCATGAAACTGAATTTTAAAAGTAACTGACAAAAGGAACCAGAGATAAGATATATTTGAGACAATGTAGGGAATTCAAAGTAAAGAAATCACTTTGAGTGGAAGAGAACAAAGATAATGATATTTAAACACACATACATGAAATATAATTGCCGAAGTCTCTGTTGAGACTTAGCAGGGCAAGGTTTATGAATGGAAGGACATAATTTGTCCTTAAGATAGTTTAGTAAGTAGAGAAGAAAAAAGTTTTACATCTTAAAAATATCTATAGCTATGACAAATTAATGGAAATGGGGTAATAGATGTGGTGGGAAGCATTTGAACTCAGATAAGAAGAATTAGACACAGAATCAATGATATGGCAGGAGTGTGTTGCAAAATTCTTGCCAAGGGAAGACGTGAACAATATTTTTCAAATACAGATCACAGAGTGTCTGTGCAAAAAGAGGACTACATAGGAAGGAGTTCCTACTCTGGTTCAGCTGGTTATAGACCCTAGTTATCGGTAAGAATGTGAGTTCGGTCCCTGGCCTTGCTCAGCGGGTTAAGGATCTGGCATTGCTATAGCTTCTGTGTAGGTCACAAATTTGGCTCTGATCTGGTGTTGCTGTGGTGTAGGTTGGCAACTGCAGCTCTAAGTTGACCCCTAGCCCAGGAACTTCCTTATGCTGCAAGTGCAGCCCTAAAAAATATGTGTGTGTGTGTGTGTGTATACACAATAAACTAATTTGGCTAAAAGTAAGAGTTCCATACTTAACATAATCTGCTGTCCACTTACTTTTTATCAATTGCTGAAGGAAACTGATTATACAGACTATTTTTTATTTTAAAGGAAGTGGCAAAAACCTGGGGACAAAGTAATCAGAATATGCAGGAATTCATAACAAAGAGTAAGAAAAGACAATACAACCAGGGGTGCCCAGTGTGGCTGGGCAAGGAGAAGGTAGAGATGCAGCAGAAAGTCCTGCAGGGAGTCGTGAATCACATATGCGGCCGGTAACAAGAATTGAGGCTGAGTCTCTGGTATTAAGGGGTCGGGAAGGACCCTGAGGATGGGGTCAATCTCTCTTAAAGAATCTGCAATGCCAGATCTTTCTTAGTCACTGACTAGACCCTCAGCAAGGACTTGCTCCAAGAGACCCAGTTTTAGATTCATTATATGAACAACAACAACAAAAAGTGTGTAGTAATGTCAGCAAGAGGACTTATTAGATTCCACTTGAGAGTGAAAGTTGGGATGATCCCCATTTGTAACTGTGTCTATCCCCTGGGCTTCTTTTTTTTTAACAATTCAAGAAGAGAGTATCTCAAAATTGAAATCCTGAATTTCCTCTTTTGCAGGCATATTGAATCTCTAGCCAGCCCTCACTGTTGGACTGTATATGAAACCTGAATTTGTGGAGCTGTTTAGGCTGGTAACGAGAAATGTGACCTTGCAAAAGGGGAGTGGATTTGGGCAGAGGATTGGTTAACTAGGTTTTGGACACATAGAGATTTTGGCTGCTGATGGGGCATGTAGTCAGAAATGGCACAGGATAATATTGCTAAGGAGGAGAGTCAAGGCAAGAGGTAAATCCAGGAAGAAGTGCTGTAGTTGTTGCTGCTGCTGGTGGAGAATGAAGACATGGGGGAAACAGAGTCCAATAAAAGGGCAGGACAGAAATAACGTAGAGAAGAAATGATCAGGGTCTCTTCATGCTTCAAATTAAAGCAACACTGTTAGATTAGTACTGAAGTATTTATGTAGCTGAGGAGGGGATAAGAAAGTCTGAAAAATAAATTTCATATTATAAATTCAGAGCATGAAGAGTCATTTAGAGAAAATTTGACTATGCTGTTTTAAAATCAGATGAAGTCGAAGATTAAATGGATGGAAGAAAAAAGGAACACATGGCTAAGAGCAAATGCAAACGAGAACCATAAAACTGAAACCAAAAAAGAATTTGAAGAAATCTAAGTTCCAGGCTAAACCAAGGCTCACAGAAATAATATTTTAAAATAGTACCAAGGATTTTTAATGTTTTATACAAATCAAGAATAAGAAAAGAATTGGTGTAATACCTGTGGACAAGAATATAAAGGTAGCAAAGAAGAGATCAGCTTTTGCTCTACTTTGTTTTTTCCTGCTTTCTGACCAGCAGGTGGATCTTGTTCTTTAAGCTCAAGTCTTCAGTGTAGTACATGGGTCACTGTTCCTGTTTTGTTGTAATCAAAACCTGTTATCATTTCATGACTACATTTACAGGTTTTTTTTTTTTTTTTTTTTTTTTTTTACTAGTAGAAATGTATAGGTCTATCATTATATTTTCAGGTATTAGTATTTTTGGTATACATTTCTTCAGGTCCTTCACAAATCGAGTCAGTAAATTGCTATAGCTCAAGGCCACCAAGTTTGCAACAGCCTGAGTATTGCTTTGATCTTCATGGGTATTCATTACACTCATTTTAGGCTTAATATTTCTTTCTTTTCTTTTACCTTTAAAAACCAAAACCCTAGAAAAATGGAGTTCCTTATTTTAGTTTGAATGTGATCCGAAGGTAGTTAACCTTGGAAAGAAGGAAGAAATGAAGACAAACTTTCCTTCTGGCCTCCTGATGCTTCTTTGAATTGATGGATTCCTCAAGGATGAATGCGACACCATGACAAGTGTGGAGGGAAAAGTTATGCTGAAGCTGACATTCGCAGGGTGTATTAATTATGAGTATCCATCTCCCTAGTGATCATGTACTTTTTTTCCCCCAGGAGGAAAACAGACCAAGAATTTACTTTTGATGGAAAGGAAGAATGTTTAGAGTTCTTGTTAAGTTTCAATACCTTTATGTTAAATTTATCTTCACAATAACAGCAGAGATCTCTATACATTTCAAACCTATGTATAAAAGGTGGGGGGAACGGGGTGGGAAGGTACCTTTTCTCACGGCAATGCACAGAACTTGGAGTGAATCCTAATTTCAATGAATAGGAATGGAAAAACATTGGACTTTATTTTGGAGACTGAAGGTGACAGAATTTCTTGGCTATGATCAAACAGTCTCTTTCTATAAGTTGCTGGAGGAGAGTTCCTTTATTTAAACATTGGATGTTGAATGTAACCATGATTGTATGCCAGAAAGGAAAGAGAAGTTGGCTGTGAGTGGTCATTAGCACCTCTGTAAGGAGAAGCTTCAGGAAAAAAAAAAAAAAAAATGATGGGCTTGTGAACACTACCCAAGCAGGGGGATCATCTCCTATGGATTCAGAATCCATAGTCAGCTATTTTCTAAAGAAAAACAAATATACCTTGGAAAACCACTCAGTTTAACTGACTGTCATGTTTTGGGCCAAGATGTAAAAAGAAAATGGTGTTGACAGTATGTTCACAAGGAAGTTATATGGAAACAAACTACATATATATTTATTTAATCTTCTCACACCATTTGCTGATATGCAGACACAGCTTTAGACAGCCTGTCTGGCTAATTCAGGTCAAACTCGATGCATTTTCTCAGCAGGTTCTTTTGCATGAGTTAAGTGCAGCCAACATTTCACCTGCACATATTTTAGTTCTCCTGATTTCCATATCCACTGGGGGCTCTGAAATTATGTCATTTTCCTAAGTTAATCCTTTATTCACTGAGTGGACTTTTGTGGCTGCTTCTGTTGCTGTTATTTGTTTTCTTCCTTTCCTGTTTTGCTCACAAGAGCAAAAGAACAGACTTTCCTTAATTTGGACATGAACTTTTTTTTCATATTTAAGACTTCCTTATAGTCTCTTTCCATTTTTAATGAAAGCAATTATCTTCAGTGAACAAATATATGCAACAATGTCTGGGAGGTAATCCTGGAAGACATTTCTATCTTTTTAAACCAACCAATTTTCATGTGCTGTCTATTTATTGGGACGAACATATCAAACTGCATGGATTTTCCTGAAGTGTTAAATCACCATTTTAAATTGAACGGTCCCTATTCTCCAACATTCTATTCAACTGTCCATCATCTAATCATAGCACTAAATTTTCCTTCCTTTACAATATGAATTTTATAATGTTCAGAAGTTCAGGAGCTATTTTCTTCCAGTCAAATGTTTTCCTACTGGAAAATGTCACTGTGTAGATAAGTCACAATAAGATCAACTCATGAATATTCACAGGACATATTTTGAGTACTGTATTACCCAATTAATGCTCTTTTACTGGCTAGATCACCCATATTCCTGATTACTTTCCCCCATTAAATCCTTAATTGCTATTTAAACCAGGCAATTTTTCATAGTAATTTTTGCCCAGTCTAGTGTCCTGGTATTGCCACTTTATATTACATATGACATATAATTCTTTCTCATTCTTGAAATTTACGTGTGATTCATTTATTGCTTTGCTTTTCAAATCAGGATATTTTAATTTTTAAAATCCATTGGCCACAATTTTCCAAAATAGAGAACTTATGAGCTGTCCTTGGAAACATGTTCTAATATAGAAATTTTACAGCATTCCCCCTTTATATGAAAAGACCTCAGCTAGTATAACCACTCAAATCTCTTCATTTTGCAATTTAGAACAAAGTATTTTACACTTGTATGTATGTAATACTTGGCCCTAGATGTATAGATGTACTATTTTGAACTGCTTTTACTCACTTGGAAATCCTAGAAGCTAGTAAACTTTTTTGTCAGAATTGATATTCATCTCTAACCACTCACCTCTCCACATTTGCTATATGATTTCTTGCTAACTAGTTACTGAATGTGTAAAAAGCCTTTACTAAATGTATTCAGAAATACAAAACCATGCATATTTTATTGTTTAGGTTTTGGGTAATGTTTTTGGAAGAGTATCGAAACTTTGAAGAATCTTGGCTGTGTTGACATAATGTAATATTCAATAGAGTTGAAATTGACTGGAAACTGCCTGGTGAATAGGAAGTTTACTTTTTCCTATAAGATTTAGTGTTTATTCTAATGTTTAATCATGTAGAATTTCCCACATTCAACCAGTTTTGATCCATGAAAATATATTAAAATTCATATTTTGACCAGCTTGGAATATTTGAATTAGTATTGTGTGTGATTATGTTTACTCGAATAATTCAGGTAGTTGTCTTCTATGTAAATATAACATATTCCATTCTCTCTGTGTCTGCTTTTAATTCTTACCTTTTATTTTAAATTCTGAGGGACATTGTTTGGCAGGTTAGATGATTCTGGTCCAGTGGGCTAGTCGTGCCTGGATAATCTATGATGCGATTATAGGGGATGCCTATTGCAGTGCACCAAGCTAACCGCCTTACCCCATATTACAATGAAAATAGCCCCAGGAGAGGTAATATATTATATAAAGAGGGATTTTATTTTCACTTTTGTAGGAATAGGTTTTCGTAAGGGTATATGAAGTCATTAGAATATAGCAATTTCAGAGTCAATCAGACCTAGAATTTGGCTCAGAAAGATCAGTTGTTTGATATTTGCCTTTGAGTTCATGAATGTCTCCAGAACTCAGTTTTCTTATCTATCAAACATGAATAATAATACCAATAGATAAGTGCTAACCTATCAAAGCTGATCATTTGCAAAGTGGTTGTCTGCCTTCAAATTTCCATGGCAACTAGCTATGGGCCAAGTGCCATATAGCTATGCTTAGATCGTAGCCCCTCACCATGTTCATCATATCATGTGGGATGGCACTTCTTCAACTAAAGGTGTACACATGGGTCCTGCCACTATCCTGACATAGCACATCATTGCAACTATAAGACCTGGACCCCAGATAGCATCAGGAGAGGGACACCAATTCTCTCTGAAATCATAAACATTAAGCTTCCAGAAAAGGGCTTACACTAAACTTCTGCTGTGTTTTATTTCTATTTATATCTTTGTTTCCCGTGATGGCAGCAGAAAGGCATTCCTAAACATGTAGCCTTTAGAAAGCGGTCCAAAAGTTTGAATCTGTCTCCAAGCCTGGCTTAGTTTCTTCGGGCTTCTTTTTATATAGTGCAATGGGAAAAAGCAAATATACACACCTACTTCTTCTTTTGCCTTCATGAATTGTCCCTAAAGAAGATGTTCCAGCAGTTTAAAACGAAATCTTAATTATCCAAAATCACTTTCTTTAATGTTTAAATTCATCAGATAATTGCATGATTATCCCTTTTGTTTTGACTGCATAGATATCTTGGCTCAAGTCCATTAACCAACTAATGTACACGAAAGATGAGGAAATTAGGAGATTGTGCCTATGTTGATATTTCTATTTTCAGCCCAAAGGTTTTTCTGTAACACTGATGTCTGCTGTCTTCCTTCAGAGTTATCCTATCAAAGTAATATTTGTTGCAACCAGCAAATACGTTAAAGTAAGCATTTATTTTTTGGTTGTCAGGTTGAAGAAGAGTTGTTTCTACACTGGAGAAAGAAAGGTAAATGTCCCTTTTAATACTAGAAGATGGCTCAGATAAGAAAATCTCCACTTTTGGTGTGATTAAATGATTTGAGCATTGCTACAAGTACCCCCAATGAATTGTTTCTAAGGCTTTATTTCCAATGGGCCACCATATCTCAGCTGCTTAATAATGCCTTTCACTCATCTACCTGGTTTCTGAAGTGTCTGGACCAGCAGATGCCAGCATCAGGGACTTTAGTTAACCAGTTGATGGCATTCGATTTCTAGTATGCAGATATGCTCAGTAGCCTAGAACGTCGTGACTTCAATTTTGATAAATAGAAATCTTTTTCTGTTCTGGAATTATAACTCTGTCTTGAACTTCAGCTTGGATACGGTTGCCTCCCCACGTAGTGGGGGAATCTTGCTCCCAGCGTAGTGTAATAGAAAGATCATGGGCTTCGAAAACTGAATCCACATTCTGTCTTTTACAAGTTGAATCACTTTGGGCAAGGTGCTTAAATTTCTTGATAATTATGTTCCTTATTTGTAAACTATAATACATATCTCTCATTCTGTGAGTTAAATGAGTTAATGTGCAAGAAGGAACAAGCACAGGGCTTGACATGTTTTGGCATCCTATTATTGACATGATCTTGTAAAGACGGATTTATTATTTGGACCCATTCCTGTTTAGCTTCAAAGGTACCTGGATTTCTGCTTCCATGCCTCATCCCCTCAACTCTGGCTTTTTCAGTTATTGAATACTTCATTCCTAGTCTAGTGCCTACAACATGGTGGGATACTGAACAAAGGGATGGAAGGATGAATGGAAGGATAGAGAAACAAACAGAAAGATTCCTGCCCAAACCAAGTTCACTGTGTTCCCTTTAGAAAACAGCCCATTGGACATCACATTTTCCTCAGAGAAATGGGAATCTCCACTAATTAATTTCCCATGACCCTGTTTTTCTCCTTTGCCTGCATTGTCCTTGCAGTTCCTTACACTGAAACAGTGTGGATTATAACTCACTGTGGGGATTATCTGGAGATTAAGGCAATCCTCTATCTGTAATGACAAAAGACTAGGAATATAAACAAGTTATGATTATCTTGAGCAGAAAAACTTAAAAAAAAAACATTACTGTTAAGGTACATGGTACTATTGATTAGCTAATATCCTCTAAGATAAACCAGAACAGCAAGCAAGAGGAGAAATTTTATTTTAATATGTAAGCAAATGGAGTTGATAACCATACACTGACAGCACAAAACAACACAATGTTCCCCTTAGGATATTTAAAGTTACAAGAAGGAAAGAGAACATAAGCAAAGGATATTCTAAAGTCTTTATGTCTTGAACCATGTTACAATTTTCTTTTTAGTTATTATTTTGCAATCAGAAATAAAGAGGTTTTATCATCCACTGTCCCTAAGGTAAAAAGAACAGTTGCGATTTTGTGTTATCAACATTACTTTTCATGGCTATAATGACTGTGGCAGATAACTTAAGAGACAGGCCATGTCAGAGTGACTTTGGATGAACTGCTTTTCTTCTAGTTGCCTAAGAAGGGAATGATAGCAATAAATAGTCTTAAAGGAGGTCCATTTTTGGTTGTACCCATGAAATTGTAAACGTAGAAACCAGCATAAGTAATATGCGATTATTTTTTTTTATTGAGCTGTAATTCACATACCATAAAATTCACCCATTTAAAGCATACAATTCAGTGGTTTTCAGTATATTCATAGGTTGTGCAAAACACTACGCAATTACAGAACATTTTAATCACCCTAAAAAGAAACTCTGTATTCATTAGCTGTCCCTCTCCAATGCCCCCTTCCCACAGCTCTTGACCACAAATCTACTTTCTTTCTCTATGGATGTGCCTCTCCCGAACATTTCATATGAATGGAATCATACATTACATGTAATTTTAACTTAGCTTAAAGCTTTCAAGGTTCATCTATGTTGTACCATGTGTCTGTACTTATTGCCATGTATTACTCCTTTACGTGGATTTACTACATTTTATTTATCCATGCATCAATTAATAGACATTTCCACTTTGGGGCTATTATGAGTCAAGCTACTATGAACATTTGTATACATATTTTTGTGTGAACATGTTTTCATTTATCCTGGATATATACCTAAGAGTGGATTCCTGAGTCATATGCTAACTCTTGGCTTACCTTTTTTGAATAACTGAAACACCACTTTCCAAAATGACTGCACCGTTTTATATTCCGTCTAGCAATTAATGAGTGTTCCAATTTCTCCACGTCCTCACAAATACTAGATATTGTCCATCTTTTTGGCTACAGCCATCCTAAGTGAAGAAGTATCTTATTGTGCTTTTGATATGTGTTTCCCTAAGGATTAATGATGTTTAGCATCTTTTCATGCACTTATTTTCCATTTGCATATCTACTTTGGAAAAATGTCTTCAAAATGGGTTGTCAAATTTTCAGTTGAGTTATTTGTCTTTTTATTGTTATGTTTTATTTTTCATTTTTAGTGATTTTTATTTTTTCTATTATATTGGTTTACAGTGTTCTATCAATTTCTGTACAGCAAAGTGATCCAGTCATACATACATATATATATATATATATACATTCTTTTTCTCAAATTATCCTCCAATATGTTCCATCATAAGTGACTAGATATAGTTCCCTGTGCTATACAGCAGGATCTCATTGCTTCTTTCTAAGATTTGTTCATTTTATCTAGATTAGCTAATTTGTTACATTGAACTTGTTACACCTTTATCATATTTCTAATAATGATATAATCCTTTTCATAGGTAGTAGTAATGTCTCCTTTTTTATTCATGATTTTAGCAATTTTAGTCTTCTGTCCTTTTTTATTGTCAGTCTAAAATTTTGTCAATTTTGTTGTCTGTGATTATTATTTTTACCCTGAATAGGAAATACAGGGACTCTGTTGAATATACCTTCTGACTGACAGAATCTAAGATGTTCACACAATGCCTTATTAAAGTAAATTATTAGTTCTCTTTAGTTAAGTATTCTCCTAAAACAGCTCATAACTCATTATGAAGTATTCTCTGGGAATTAAGATGAAAACTTTTTGTTTTCGTTTTATTTTGTTTTTGTCTTTTTGTCTTTTTAGGGCTGCAGTCACAGCACATGGAACTGTAGCTGCTGGCCTACGATTAGGGGTCTAATAGGAGCTGTAGCTGCTGGCCTACGCCACAGCCACAGCAGCGGGATCTGAGCCACATCTGCGACCTACACCACAGCTCATGGCAATGCTAAGATGAAAACTTTTTAAAATTACACTTTGAATATATATTTCTCCTTGAGTTGTTAAGATCAGGAAGTTCTATAAAGTGTCCCTACTTGAATTTGCCCCTACCCAACCTGCTTTTTTTAAACTATAAAATATTTTATGTCCATTTCACAAGGATGAAAATATGATATTTTCTTAATTATCTGTATTCTCGACATCTAAGATTTACTCATCCAGTGTGGAGCCGACACCTTCATCGTTTGTAGTATTAAAGATTTTCGTTGTATTTCCATTCTGGTTAGGGAATTGATGGGTCCTTAATTTGTCCAGTATCCCAGTCTGTCCTCCCATAGAAGGTCCTTAATCAGTCCACTTGATTCTAAAACTTTTCCACTGATGCTATACCTCCTTTGAGAAGAAGTGCCCAGGACTGCATGTTGTATTCCAGAAGTGAAGGCACCATAGTTTTGTAACAAAAAAGAATAGTCTTCCTTGCATGTGGAAAGGAGATTTAAAGCCATGTGAAAATGGTAATTTTGTGAAGAGAGAGTTTATAGGATGGTGGATTTGAAATCTTTGGAAACAAGGAAGAAAGGGCTTCCTATTTTTATCCCGGGGCAGATGTCTCAAACAGAGACAACAGAACACATCTTCTTCAAATGATTTTGTGATAAAACTACATTTTTTGGTGGGATGTTTCTACTACCTGCCAAAGTCTCATTCTACTGTCTGAAATCAGAGTCCATTATGAAGTCTGCATACTCTATCATTCATCTTAGCATTCTTGTTTGCATGACTTCTGCTGCTCAGTAGCCAAATGGAAGATTAATCACAGAATTAGCATTTTCAAATCACCAACAATCTCCTTTGCAGATGTGCAGTTATATTACTGAAGTCTGTTGTTTTGCCCTACATTTATTGTTAATAATTAATGTACATTTCTGGGTGAAATTATGTGCTATCACCATCTGGTTAATTTAATAGAAATAGTCAAATCTGAGCACTTTATTAAATATGTTGGAAATAATCATCATCATTACTATAATGTAGCAAACATCATGTTTTTCTAATAAAAGATGTCAGAAAATAGAACAATTCACCACATGTCAACTTAGTTACTAAAAATTCATTTTTAGAAAAATCTCATTCCTTTTATTATGCAGTCAATGTGGGAATTAAGAGAATGCCAAGTTCATAGATTAAATGGTAGGCTATAAGCAGTCTATTGAATTTTCAGTAAAGACTTTGGATAATAGAAGTAAAAGTAAACTGTATCAAATAGGTGAAGAGAAATTATTTTTCACTGCCTCATATTAGTCTTCTTATTGAATATCAAATGAAAATTCAGGAGAATAACAAGAATATAACTATTTGGCATTTTTCTTTTTGGAACTGTTGAAGGAAAACAAGAGATGTTAGGTAAGTGTTTCTGAATTTGTAAAGTGCCACTATAATGAAGAAAACATCATTGAGCCATTATATAGTGTGTACGTCTTGTAACATATATCACCACTGGATTTTTATCATCTTGGTAATGTTCTGGTTATGTAATTGAATGCTCAATCTTCATGTCAAAGAGTACAGGTAAATTTCCAAGGATTACCTACCTCATAGCTTATATTGCCTTCATCTTGAAGACTGAAATTCTTTCAAATTGCTCTTTTCCATAATTTAAATATGGTAAAATATTCTTCATATTTTATATATGGTAATTTATATATGGTAATATGGTAATATATATGGTAATTTATATATGATAATTTTTTTACCATAATTTAAATATGGTAAAAAATTCTTCTCTTCAATTCCCATTTTCCCCCCACTGAGGCCAGCCAAGGACAAAATGGTGAAGTTACATGATATCTCATTTCCCTTTGTAATATTTCTGTTCTCATATATTGCCCAGGTGAATATCTTGTCCTAAGTGGTTCCCAATTATCTTCTTTGAGCTGTGAGTGGGTGTGGTTTTGTGGATAATGGTTTACATTAAGATTCTGTTCTGTGGGGTCATGCATTGTAACATAGCCAAAAGAAATCCCTAATTGGTCTACACTTATGAATGGAGCACGCATTGGTTACATGATCTCTGTGATGAGACTTGAATACAAGGTGCAGTTCCTGCTCTTGAGAGGAATGGAATAGAGATTATTTTTATTAATGATATTAACTCTAACTCATTGAGCTTGAAGCATATACTAAATGGTCTTTTAAACTCTTTCCATGGGTTTTCTTTTTGAATCCTCATGACAACCTTGTAAGAAAGGTACCATTATTAACTCCATTTTATAGATTGGAAGGCTAAAGCCTAGAGGGATTAATTTACTTGTCCAAAGTCATGTAGCATGGTATTTGAATTTAGGCAGACTGACCTAGGAAGTATAGTTATTAGCCTTAGTTGTACATTAGAATTACCTGGATAGCTTTGAAAAATTACCTAAGACTTGATTCTCTTTTGAGAATCAAATTAATTTGGGGTGGGTCCAGAGAACCAGTGCTTCATAAAATCAGAGATGCTACCACATGGCCAGGGTTGAGAACTCAGTTTCCAGAAGCTACAACCTTATGGGAGATTAACTCAGATTTAGATTCAACTAACAGCAGAAATGTCTACAATGTACAAAGTAGTACATTGTTATGAGCTTCACATGAATTGTCTCTTCTACTCTTCAGGGAGTCCTGTGAATGAAGATAGGCATCATTTTCTCAATGATAATGAGAAATTCTAAATTTAGAGAGATTAAAGCTGTCTAGGATTTCCTAGCTAATAAGCAGAACACCCTGGATGTGAATGGAGTTCCTTTAACTTCTAAATCCAAGACTGTTTAAAGAATACCATAGTGCATATAAATAAACATTTACTCTGTAGCTAATATGTGAAGGGCAGTGTGTTAACCACTATGATGGGAATACATGGAATTATAGTAAATACTATCAGAAAGTATATAAGTAGTTATTAGTCTTAGTACTACTAATTGTATAGTACTGACCAGAGTGCTGAGGAGTTCTAAGGAGCAACTAATGGTGACACCACCCAACACTAACCCAACCTATATCATAGGTTAGGGCTGTATACGATGACTCAGAGAAAAGAAAAGGGACTCTTTACTTGCAAAGAGAGTCAGACTTCAGAACTGGTCACTAGATAAAAAAAATACATGTATTTAAAACATAAAAAACATGCAAAATTAACCAAGATCACCACATTTACTTTAGAATGATGGTGAATAGTCAGCAATAACCTCATGTAATTATCATATTCACAATGATATGACTTATGTTTATACATCCACACAGGAAAACAGAGTTTTTTTTTATTTTTTATTTTGTTTTTTTGGGCTACAGAGTCATGTTTATGGAAATTGTTAAGGATTTTCTTTTATTTTGGCCACCCTACCTAGATACTTTTTTCTTTTTCTAACTATGGTATATGAAAAACTAAGCCAAACAGGATGCATAGAAACATCAGTTTTTGCTTCCATTTTCACTCACTTCCTGAGGGAGATATGTTTTTCCTGGACTTTTAATATTTAGAAATGAAATAGAAACCCCAATGCCATTCAATTCAAGATTCTTGTTGGGCTGGTGAACTCGCTCAATTCTCCTTAAATTACACCACCAATAGCTTGACTAGTGATTTGAGCCCCAGTTCCCTGGTTCTTTGCAGTATTTACTATAAATTAGCCATGATCTTTTCAGGGTCAAATTAATGTTTATTTAATACAATTACCACTTATCCCTTCACTTACTCAAACATGCCAATTTTTATTACATACTCGCTATGTTCCAGGCACTTTTTTAGGTACTGGGAATTAACAGCAAAATAAATGTCCTTCTTATATAGAACTTACCTTCTGGTGGAGTTTGATGAGGAAAAACAGATAATAAATAAATAAATAAACGAACAGTAAATCAGATGGTGACAAGTGCAATGGAGATAAATGCAGCAGAAAAATGAGCATAGGAGCATACAAAGGAACCAGAGTTGGGGAGATAATATTTTGGGGAGGCTAGTGAAGAAGTGGAGGGCTAAAGCAGTGAATAATTTATATGTCTAGAAGACTCATTTTGGCACTGAAAATAGCAAAGGAAAAGATTTGTAGACAGAAGTGGATTTCATACATTTGAAAAAACAATACAAAATCCAGTGAAGAATGGGGAGAGGTTAGGAGATGTGTCTGATAAGATAGTGGGAACTCAGTGATGTGGAACCCTGTCAGCCATGGGAAGACTTGCTTACTACTCTGGTGAAATGGGAAATAGAAGATTTTGATAACAGGAGAGTTGTGATCAGACTTAAAGTTTCAATAATTATTTGAGTTTCTCTAGGTAAAATTAGAGCAAATATAAAAGGTATTGCAATTGCAATGTTCTTGCTAAGGAATGATGACAGTTTGGACTAAATTGTAGTTGGAGATGGCAAAAAATGCTTACACTCTGTTCCTGTTTTGAAGGTAGAGCCAATAGGATCTGCTTGGGGTTGAGAGGAAGTTACGTGTTAAATAGAGAGATGGAGTTCTTAGACCTTACTTAGCACATGAAAAATTAGACTACCATTTATTGAGATGGACAAGGCAGCTGGAGGAGAAGATTGAGATGACATCAAGAGTATTACTTTAAACAGGTAAAGTTTAATGCTTATCAGACATCCAACAGGAGATGTTGAGAAGAAAGTTGGTTATAAGATTTTGGAGTTTAGTAGAGAGGTGTGGGATGAGAGCCAAAAGCCTTTAACTAATATTTAAAGCTGCACACTTGTATGCAGTGACTCTGAGCACATGTGCATCATATACAGAAGATACATAAAGTGTAAGTCCTGGACAGCCCAATGTTTGGAGTAAAAGGGGGAGAAAGTGGTAAAGGGATCTGAAAAAGAATAGCCAGTATATTAGGAGATGAAATAAGACAATAGTGACCCAGAGGCCAAAAGAAGGAAGGACTTCAAGATAGAGGAAGCAAATAGAAGTGTCAAATGCTGCTCCTAAGAGGGGCCAGATGAAAACTTAAAGTTTAACCATCGGATTTAGCAACATAAAGATCATTGATAACTTTTTAGCAAGAATTATTTCAGAGGGCTTATCAAAGTCTTCCAATGTTCTTGTTCTTATTTTTGAAAGATACAAATGTTACTTTCTTAGATTAGTGAAGAAGGTATCTTCTGATGGAGCGTATCATTTCTTGAATTTTACTATAGCTCTTCTGATATCTTGATTCTGATATTCTGATGTTTTGTAAGGGACTTTTTTTTTTTTTTACTTTTAGTAAGACACATGAACTAATTTACTTGACAGTAGAAAATTTTTCAAGTGGACCATGTCAAATACAACATGTTGAAAAGGTAAGACACAGTCAACCTGTTATTTGGTCTGTGTTATTCCATACAACCAACTGAACTTCAAGTTTACCCATAATAGACTTTAGTCTAGGCATGACCTAGACAATAAGTGAAGGCCTGAGAAATGGGATTTTATATACAAAGATTTGAAGTTACTTGAAATTTTCTTAACACTTAGATAAGGGGGAGAGAAACCATTTGAAAGATTATCATTACGGAGCTCTCTGAAAGTTTGCTGCAGGCATGATTAATTCTGGATACTTTGATTATGAAAATGGAGAGTTGCCAAAGTTAGCCATGCATGAGGTATAGGGGGATCTTTTTGTGATGAGAAATGGATCATCCACCATAGAAATTCTATAGTGATGTGGTCAGGATTCATTTTGGTTTGGAGGCAAGTCTGTGTGATTCCATCAACTGTGTTCCTAACTTTTTAGTTATCTTTGTGTGTGTGCAGAGGATGTCAAAAAAAAAAAAAAAAAAGAAAGAAAAAAAGAAATGGTTTGTCTTAAACCGTCTGAATTGAGGAAGCAGGTCTTAAACCATCTGAATTGAGGAAGCAGGTCTCTGAGTCAAGTTTTGTTTTCCCTTTGTTTGGCACATGATTCCACTCTATCTTCTTTTTGCACCTAAGGATGACCCTCCATTTTGTTTTTCCATAAGAGCAGTTGTTCCTTTGAAGTATATTTCTCATATTCCAGAATTTTCACTTTATAAGGAGTCATTTAACTTTTTTTGACCTTAGTTTCAGCCTTTTAAAATAGACATTTGTGTCAGTTGATCCATATGGTCCCTTCAGGTACTAAAAAACTGTACATTTTATGCATATGTGTTAATAAACATGAAATCATGCTATTAGATAAGAAAAGTGACTCAAAGTGCTTTTTTCCCATAAGGGCAAGAATAGCTTGATGATGGTGCTCAGTCACATTAGAAAAGAAGGAGAAAAGGTTACACCGTACCTCATAATCCTGAGATGTGGTGTGTAATTATCCATTTGCAAAAGGCTTTCTTTATGTTCTGTTTCACTGGGAAAGTTAGAGCAAAGTGAAAATAAAGTTCTGCAATTATGAAATCTGCTCACTTGGCTCTTTCTGCTCTTCAATGTAAATTCTGTGTTAATAGAGAAAAGTTAGTTAGTGTAACAGACCCCTAATTTGTTACCATTGCAATTAATTTTTTTCAGACCCATTAACATTTGTGAATGAATTTAATGCTCAGAAAAATGACGATCTCAGCCGTGGTCTGATCCAGGCATGGCACCAGCCTGCTGGGATAAGAACCTTTTAAATTGCTTCTAATATACCTAATTTTCGGTTAAAGGTCCTCCTTTAAACCTTTGGAGACTTGCTTACCTGATATTAAATGCTGTTGATATCACCAAGTAATCATTCATTCAGTATTTATTAAGCACTATGTTCATGTATTGTTCTAAACACTAGAAATAAACAGGGCACACGAAAAGTCTTCCAGTCCCATGAGGAAGACGGTCACTTAAAAGATTACTATAAAGTGTGGGTGCATATTATGATGGAGGAAATAGGATGCTACAGAAAACTGGTCTGTACTTAGCTTGGAGTCAAGGAAACTTTGGAATAAGTGAGATTTAAGCTGGAATCTGAAGATGAGTTGGAGCTAGCTCTGTATGGCATTTATGTCTTTATTGTCTCTGTGTGTGCCTGTATGACTTCAGGTGGGAAAGGTACAATAAAGATTCAAATAGGGAGAAAGAAAGCATGGGCAAATGGAATAAAATATGGCAATATGAAGGAATCCTGCAGAACCCACTATTAATGGAACATTAAGATAAAATTGGAAAATGAGGTTGGTAAGGTGAGTAGAGGGAAATGGGAAAATGTTTATAACATGTTTATAACAGTTTTATAAATGTTTATAACAGTTTTGTATGCTTTATAAATGTTTATAACAGTTTTGTATGTAACCCTAAGAGCAATGGTAAGAGGAAAGATACAAGCAGATGTGAATTAAAGAATGATAATTTATGTTCTAATGTGTATCTTGGTTTAGAAGGGAGAATTTAAGAAGACTAGTTAAGACACCAGTGCTATGGGTCAGGGATAATGACAATGACTAGAACAATGGCAGTGAATCTTGAGAAAAATGGAAAAGATTTTAGAGCTACTGAAGAGGCAAAATCACCAGAAGTTGATTGGGTAGAGGGAGTGTAGAACAGGGAAGAATCAAGAATGACTCAAAGTTTCGAGCTTGAGAGATTGGGTAGGTTATGGTGTTGGAATTTCCTAAGAAGGGAAACTGGTGTGTTGCCGAGATGAGAAACTCAGGAAGATGATTGGGTATGGAAGATGTAGGAAGTGGGGGCAGTAATGAATTCAGTTTTATACTTTTGAAATTGAGGATAGTATAAGCCATCCGGGTGGAGGTGCCAACAGGCATCTGGTTGTATCAGTCTGAAACATAGGAGCTGGGTCTGGATGAGATTTGACAGTCATTAGTTTATAGATGTTCTCAGTCTGCCAAGTACAGTGATTGCCCCTCTATTATGAGGCTCATCTTACTTTGAGTTATAGATATTTGTATTTCTCATCCCCTTACTCTATTGAGGGTCCCTTGAGGGTAGAAACTGCATTCCTTACATCTTTTTTTAAATGCACTATCTTACATCATGCCTTATGCGGGGCTCTTGATGACTTTTTGGCTTCCGTTACAGCTGAGTTGGCCATGGCCCACTGAACCCTGAATCTTGGTTCTTCCTCCTGCACTGAAGGAACTTTCCTCTCCTTTCCTAGTTTAAATCATGCTTTCTTCTCAGATTCTGTTCTCCAGAGTTTAAATAAGACAGCATACTGTACAAAAGGACACCAAACTGGAGGAGGGAAGATGTATGGGACAGTAGGAATTATGTTGCTTTTGAGTTGGGCAATCTTGAGCATGCCACATTATTTCCCTGGGCCTCTGCTTACTCTCTGATAAAGAAGTGGTACCTGAGATCCATTCCAAGTACAATGAACTTCAAGTTTTCCCCCCTTTTTTTCACCTAGTTTATCTTTTACTTATTCTCTTATGTTTTGAAGTGTGCATATTGATGTGTATATTCTTAAACGTGTAGTTATTTATGTATGTTATGGAGTTTTCTCTGTTCGAGTTGTCATTCAAAGCTCACAAAGAGTTTATTTTCTGGTACTACACACAGCCTTAATTCCAATGCAATAGTAATCATAACATGATGTTCAATAAACATGTATTGGATGGAATTGGATAGGCACAAAGATAACAGAAGCATGTATATGATCACTCTGTACTTTTTGGTTATAACTTTGCCTCATGCAACCCCAACTCAACAAAGCGAAATGGAACTGGAGTTAAATTCTATTTTTCCCACACTTGCACAAGGGAAAGTTAAATGATAATCTCTTGGTGATGCTAAAGGAAGATTTTCTTAATTTTTTTTTAAAGATTTTAAGCAGTGGAGAATTTTTTCCAAGTAATAACTTCATGTCATATAATCTCACAGATTATTTAAAAATTAGTGAGAGTGGATCTAATTGAAATAATGATGGAAACTGGAGCCTTCTTACATAATTTCCCTTTGGTGTACCCTATTTCTGGACATTTGGGCAAAACTCTTAGATTTCTGAAGTGATTGGGTAGTCTTTAAGTTCCCGACTATTTGACGCTGTAATTCTAATGACCAGACGCTGATATGGCTTGTTTCTTTTCCCTTGTACCAAAGCTTGTGCTAAATGCTGTGGGGGCTTTTAGGGATGGAGAAAATGTAGCTCCTGTTGTCATTTAGAAAGATGATCTGCCTGACATGCACAAAGCAAGTAAAGAACCCCATGTAATACCACTGCACATTTTTCTGTCTATGGAGGAGTTGAAGCAGGTGATCCTCACAGTCCCTTCCAGTTTTCACATTCTATGATTCTAAGTGTTAATGATGTGGCCATGTGCGTTAAGTGCTTTGAGCTCAGGAGTAATGCACTATATAAATTCAAGGACCATTACGTGCATAATCACAGCTGCTAAGCAGAGACAAATTCCCTGTTTGCATGATATCCTCAAGAAATCCCAGGGGAAACATCATTTGGAACCAAAACACTAGTACCCCCTTTTTTTCCTGAAAAAAAAAGAAAGAAAAACTAGCCCCACTGCTCCCCAAGCTCTTCCACAATGTGATGTTGCAAGCAAATCATTTATTTATTATTTAGGAAAATATCCCAAATAACACTCTCCCCTGATTCTAATAAAAACTTTCAATGCTGGGCTGTGCTGGTTGCCAAAAGTATGTCTAGGTTAATTGCACACCTGCATTTTATTTCAAATAAATTGCATAGAGCCCCCCTCTCTGTACCCCTCACAAAGCAGAAGCCCACCTGTCTGGAGGCTATTTGGGCAATGAAGGGCTGCAGGAAAAAATTAGTCATCCTCCTTTCTTCCCTGTGACTTCTTTGACCTTGAGACTTCTAATGGCATCTCAGACAAAATGAACATAATCTAATGGACAGCAGGGAAGAGGGAACGGCTGGGTACATCTGTCGTATTACTGGGCTGTCTGAACAGTCAATGAAGCAGGGCCAAACCATAAGAGGCCTGTTCAGTTTAGCTCCAGGGTCTGCAGAGAAGGAGCACAATCATTTATCTTTATTTACTGAACTCTGCTTTCTGTTTAAGGAAAAAAAAATTGACAGGTTGACAAAAACCCGCGTTGGCGCTGCCCGCTGCCCAGAGATAAATGCTATTTGTGTTCTGGAGAGTCAAGGACAGCTCACAATGCCCTTTAGCTGGTTTCAGTAGGTGCCTATTATATGGAAACAAAAAAATGCCAAAGCACTTGGATCCTCTTTCCCCACCAGCACCTCTACATCTTCCCATGGAGGAATCCAATAGATGGATCCAATGAAGAAGAAAGAATGAAAGCCATGATTCCACCAAGGAAATGGTCTAAAGTGGAAGAATTCAGGCCAGAGAACCAGGGACATAGATGACTGGGGAATGTTGAATATCTTGTACATTTCTTTATAATGCAATTGTGAGAAATCTACTGTGGCATCCATAACAAATGCATTCTGATTTATATTAATAAAGGGAGACTCAAATAATGCATATTCCAGAGTCAGAGAAACTTTTCTCTAAACTTTAGAGCAGGACTTTAAAATAGGATTTGAAACTCCTTTCTGCCTACATCTATGCCTTGCTGGATGATGCTGGTCATGTCACTGTCTCTTTTAATGTAATGGTTAGAACTTACTTTCTCTCTCATCTCATCTTTTAAAATTTGTATTTGTTGTAGGCGTTTTACAATGTTCATAATGTATTCACACAACATCATATAGATATTATTTATAAATATAACCAAAGAGATGTGTGCTTATAAATTTTTTTACAGATGGGAGGCACAAACTAAACAAATCTGAGACAATCTTTGAGAATGTATTATGTATGATGCCCATTGAGGGTAATCCCCCAGGCTAATTGCCCAGATTCAAGACGCCCTATTTTGCACAGGAATATTCTTCCAAAAATTCTATAAAAAAAGTCACTTCATTATCTCCCCTAATTTTTGAAATAAATAATGTACATTGCTGTTTTTATGCAATTGACATCAATCTTTTTCTTTCTGCCAAGATAGTTTGGTACATGAATAGTATCAACAGTCAATCTTTTTTTTTTTTTTTTCTCTTTTTTGGCCACTTCAAAGCAAATGGAGTTCCTGGGTCAGGATATCAGATATGAGCCACAGTTGCAACCTAAGCCACAGCTGTGATAACGCTGGATCCATAACCCACTGTGTTGGGCTAGGGATGGAACCCGCATTCCAGCTCTCCCAAGATGCCACTAATCTCACTAATCCCACAGCAGGAACTCTTCAGTAGTCAATCTTTGGGATAATTTCTGCACTTGGCACTGGATTTACATAAAATCCACTCAGTTTCTTATGGAACAAGATTTGGACTTAAGGTTGGAGGCCACACAGTGGAAATATAGAAAAGACTGGGGCTTTGGTTTCCTGCATTTGGGCATAGGGAGGATCTAGGAGAGGAACAGAGACCCTGTAAACCACAGTGGATCTGTCTGGACACAGAGAAGGACAGCCTGAGGGTAGACACATCAGTTATAATACTTTTTACTAGCTTCACTGTTCTACATTCTAAAGATTTGCTTTGACTACATCCTAAATAATTAGGAGTGAGGTGCAGATGGGTGCCCATGAGGAGTCATTATGTCAGAAGAGGAAATGGAGGTCTGACCAGAGGTAAAATCCAGCATTTTAGAGTCCAGGTTGGCTCTACAACACCCTGCAGGGGATTTCTGCTTTGAGAAGCCAAGGCACATTGTTGGAGGGCTGAAATGGGAATAGGCAGCGTAAGGGTGGAATCTAGCGTCGGGGCAGAAAAGCTTGTAGAAAAGCTGGAAGGGACCCTAGTGACAAAAGGCTATGATCTCGTTACACAAGTGTTAATGAACCAGACATTGGAGTACCAGTAGAGCAAACAAAGGCCACTCTGAGAGTGTGAGTGGAAGGAGGCAAAAAATGATAGTGACCTGGAGTGAGTTAGTTTGGGTTTACTACAAACTGATCCTTGAATTCTTATCAACAGAACTTGGAGAAGGAGTCTGATACATTCATTTGGCTCAGATAAAACTGACAGCTGGGGAGGCCAGTAGAGTGTGGAAGTCTGTTTCTGAAAGTGACTTTAATAGTTTGTGAACTGTGGTGTCTGTTGGGTCAGGTTTTGTCATGTTCAGGGAGCTCACCTTGACTGATGTAGCAGGATGGGGCCACCAGCACCCAACACTACAAACCAGTCACTGAAGAAGCAGTTTAATGAACACAGTTTGAAGTGCTGTAGATGTCACAGTCTCCAGCAAGCCTAACTTCCCTTACCCTGAGCTGTTTGCTAACATTGCTAACTAATTAATATTTTCTACACCCTTAAGGGAACAAATAACCCCCAGGATATTTTTATTGCATTAACTATGAAAATAATAAATTTGTTATAAACAGTGTAATGCATATATTTTTCATCCATTTACTTAACGATTTACGTAAATAAAAACAATTTGAGGGAATTGTGATGAGTATTTTCTGGAAATGTCTCAACTAATTATTGTTTTCTATTCACTTTGTTATAATTGAATAATTCAACTCATGGCTGTTAAAGATAATTATTTTGAGATATTAAACGTAATCACCATTTTCTTCCTTAATGTTTATTTCTTATATTATTTATGTAGATTTTTTGCACTAGTATCTATGAATGGCTGTATGTTTTTATTCACTGAAATCAGTTCATGATGTGAGTTTTCATTTCTATTTAATTTTGTTTAATTTAATAAGCACTGAACACTTACTTCTATCAACCACCTTGTTAGGTGCTAGAATGGTAAATGTAGGCATCACAGAGTTTCAAACAGGAGAGTCTAGGGAATGCCTTCGTATCAAAACAAACTGTAACACCTCAGTATTTAACATAACAGGTTATTTCCCTTTCATTTCAGAGTCCAATGAGGGTCCTGGGAACTTTCCTTAGAGACAAATCCTTCAGCATTTGTTGGGGTCTAGGATCTTTCCATCTCAGGATTTTCTCTTTTCCCTCCCTGTGAGGGAAAGAAAGCTGGAGGATTTGATACGATGGATTTCAGGTGCAGACAACCCATTGACTAGAAGTTAGTATTTTTTTCAACACACACTACTAACTTTCAGTTTTCCAACCTCTTCCTCCAGTGTAATAAGCTCATTAGGCATGTGATATGCTTTCCAAGTTATATAGTTCTACCAACAGTTTTTCCCTGCATAACAGGCATAGCCATCTTTCCAGCCTTTGTATCAGTTTTATTGATTCTTATTGCTTGGTTTCTATGATAGTGGCACACATTTTAGGAGTTTGTTAAAGCAGTACCCCACTTCAAGATACCCATTTCTGCACTTTTAAGTATAGCTAAGCTATGATTTAGTAACAAATGAACCCTAGAATTAAACAGAGGGGAAGATAAGAGTTAAAACCAGAAATGTCTACAAGATCCAGATCATAGGTAAGTGAGAATAAGATGTGATCTAGGGATCTTAAGCCTACAGGGACATGCAGGCATGAAACAAGAAGAAGCAGAGGCAGAGTAACTCATTAGGAGATGACTGCTGTCACATGAGAAAGAATAGCAAGGCTCTAAACCAAGGTTGTGTGAAAGAAACAGCATAAAAAAGGAAGCATCTGAGAGGTGTCCTGAAGGAAGAACATCTGGCTTTGTAGAAAAGTAGTCAATCAAAGTCAAAGGTGCCGGTCCAAGTTCCAATCACTCAATTTACTACCTAGTTAATTTCCTTTCTTCTTTGCTGCCTCACTCTGAGTGAATGTAACCATATATGTCCAATGGGATTGCTAAAATTTATTTTGAAAATCAAATGTTATTAAGTACATGAAAATGTCTTAAATTATAAAATGTAATGCAAATATCAGTAGATTCATTAACTAAAAAATACCAGAAAACAGTTTTAAAGCTTTTTGCCTGGGGAACTATGAGAATGTGGGTTGCCTTACAGAAATGGCAGGAGGAAGTGATAGGTGGGACATGATAATACAAGGCTTTGGCCATGATAAATTGGGAGTTTTCACCCTGATTTTTAGGTGTATATATCTAGCAACGGTATGTCTTGGATTCCCCAGAAGAAGGCTCTAATATGGTGAACTGTGTGCAAGTGACTTATGAAGAAGAATCTAGTAGGGAAGTGGGGGAAAAGAAAAAGGCCATGCAAGGCTGAGATTTCAGGCAGGGACTGTGAAGTGTAACCTAAGTCTGGCCCCAGGGAAGTTCTGCAGTATAAGTCATGTCTTAGGGTTCATCCCACTTTCATTCTCCCCTGTCCCTAGTGGTCAGTTGTTGACTAGGGCCTGGAAATACAAACTTCCAGTACTTTGTCTGGTGCTGGAAATCTGGCTAGAGAAAAGCTGTGGGTTTGGGCAGTTAGAACCAAAGTGGAAGCTGGAAACAACAAAAGACATGCAATGGGATCTAAGGGAAGCTTCAAAAGGGTAGATTTCAATTTTAGGAGAAAGCATGACGAGTTCTCACTGTGGTGCAATGGGATCATTGGCATCTCCGGAATGCTGGGATGCAGGTTCAATCCCCAGTTGGACAGAATGGGTTAAGGATCTGATATTGCCATAGCTACAGTCTAGGTCGCAACTGTGGCTTGGATCTGATCCCTTGCCTGGGAACTACATGTGCTGCAGGGTAGCCAAAAAAGAAAAAAAAACCAAAGGGAAGACATATGAAATGAGAAATATGTTTGTTTTGTTAGTATCTGATAATCTATTCAGGTTAAGGGCTCTACATGTTAATGGGGTTTTTAAGTATCTCTGGGCTTTTAATTATGATCTCTCTCTGCAATTTTTTTTTTTTCAGTTTGTAGACCCTAATATTACTCCCTACCCTTGTTTTCTTCTCTTGTCCTTGAAGATCTGCAATGAAGAATTGGAACTGGGGGAAGTTCCCATTGTGACTCAGTGGTTTCAAGCCCGACTGGCATCCATGAGGATACAGGTTCAACCCCTGGCTTTGCTCAATGGGTTAAGGATCTAAGCTGTGGTGTAGGTCACAGACACGGCTCAGATTTGGCATTGCTGTGGTTGTGGTGTAGGCCAGCAGCTGCAGCTCCAATTCAACCCCTAGCCAGGGACTTCCATATGCCAAAGGTACAGCCCTAAAAAAAAAGGAAAAAAAAAAAAAAGAGTTGGAGAGAGTTGCTGGAGAAAAGGGGCAAACTTGCAATTAGAAGATGAACAAGTTATAGATCTCTAAAGCACAGAATAGTGATTATAGTTAACAGTACAGTATTATATACTCCAAAGCTGCTAAGAGACTAGACTTTAAATGATCTCACCACAAGAAAAATAAATGGTAATTATGTGAGATGACAGAGGTATTTGCTATAAGGGTTTGTTGGTTAGCTTATTTCAGTATATAAATGAATAAAATCAACACATTTTATACCTTAAGCAATGTTGTGTGCCAGTTATGTCTCAATAAAAAATAATAAAATACTCAACCAAAAAATGGTGGCCCAGGCAAAGTCACCTTCATTGCTTTACCAAACCTTTGGGAAGACCTCCCAGCATCTTCTCAACCGTTATGGGGTACCACTGGCCCATGTTCTTTTGAGCACCCTGGATATCCTGTCTTATCTCTTAGTGAGATTCTAATCAAATTCACATGAAGTTGTATGTGCCTAACAGATAAAGCTATTTTTATCCTCTCCCACTCTTCCTCCCTTTCCCTGACCCTTTGGGGATATTTAATAACAACTTCTACACAATATCAGGATTGGAAGAGATTTATCTTATTTCATCACACACCCCAATTGATATATTTTGTATACATTTGATACTTAATGAACAGATTTTTTTAAAGGACATTTTTGTTGCTCTCCCATAACTTAGTACCATCCACAACTAAGTGAAGAATCTAGTGAATTCTAGAATAAATATGAGGATGCTGAGAAAGAGGGTGTAGGGCTGAGCATGGGAAGTGAACCCAACTTTGCAGAAACTCTGGTTTCCTCACCATGCACAAATTTCTTACTGTCTTACAGGTGGAATTTCTTCGACAGGCTCTTCTGTGAGCTCTCAAATGAGGTTAGAAACTTTTTTCCTTCCCTACGAAGTAAGGATTTATGTGGCAGAATTTTTACTTAGTAATTAATTTGAACCCCAACATGGAGATGGTGAGAAAGGAATCCTATTAAGACTTGATATTAAGTTAATAGTAGGTGACAGTGACTTCATCAAAACCTCTGTGAAAAACATCAAGTAGATGGAAATTTCAGTTCTGGTACATTACTCAGCTGAGTATCATCAGACTTGCTCTCAAAGGTCAAAAAGATTATTTGTACATTAAAGAAAGGCCTGTCCATCAAGCTCAGTGTGAAAGAGAAGCAGGAAAATTACAGTCACATAAAACACACAAAAATATGGGCATAATTCCACAAATGAAACACTCAATCTTTGGGAAATCCTTACTGGCTATTTTTCTTTATTTCTTGAGACACTAAAAAATACCACACACACACACACACACACACACACACACACATTCTTGCCACAAGAATTGGCGAGGGAGAACTAGCCTAGATATAGTGATCATTTCATTATCTTACCAGTCCACAAAAACCACCATAGGGAGATGAGAGATAGCCTCAGGGAATAGGCCATTGTGATTTGACAAAACTTGCTAGTTAAATGGAAGTCAAGGGCTACTTGATGAAATGGAAGCTTGGCAAGGCTAAGACAAGTATAAAGTCACGGCTTCTTCGGAATATTAACCCCTCTGTTTTACAATTGTGTGAGGTCATAACATGTTAGGCAGGAATCAATCAACAAAGCAGTGATGGAAAATATTAGAACATGGTCATCACCAAATGGTAATGTTTTTCACCATATAAAATACAAAAATTTTATTCATTTATGTGTTCTGATACTCAGGAATTTGGGAGGTCATGGAACACCCATTTCATTTTGAATGGTTTGAGCAGTCAGTTAGTGAGGAGGCTGGACTTCACTGAGGACCAAGGCCTTGCATTCAGCAACATTTCTGTACATTCTGAGTAGGAAGCTTAGAAGTTTTGTGCAAGTGGTTTGCAACAGGAATATCTTTGTTTTTTACCTCTGTCCCCTGGTACCTTCTATAAGCCAAAAGGACATATCTGATTAATATGGTAATTAGATGGTTATTAAAATCAGTAATCATCTAGAAATCATTTGGTGCCATAAACATCCCATACAGAGAAAATATTCGAACATTTAAAAGTTGAACATTACAATTGGCTTCATATGCAAGAAGCCAAAGGGGACATAAAGAATTTTTAAGTTCCCAAGAAAGCACTCACATTAAGAACAAGTTGTCTTCTTGATCAGGTTGGAAGTTAGTGCCACACATCCAGTAGATTCCCCTTGTGGCCAGTAGCAATGAACCAATTTCTATTAATGAAGAGCTCATGTTTATGGCTAATATAGAAGAAAATGTACTAAAGGGGGGAGCTCAGTCATTCACTGGAGATAGCTTAATTCTGGTAATTTCCAATTTCCAAGCTTGTTTTAATTTGTTATCAAAGTAATCACTCATTCTGGCTGGAGTCAGAAATAGCTTTTTGTCATCTGTAGGCTGACAGATTATTCAGACGGAACCCCATTTTTTTAAAGCTCACCTGCTCAGCGTCTGTGATATGCTCATAAGTTCCAAGAGGTACAGTTTTTAGCATCAGAGCCAGGCTAAAAAGAACTGAGGCTGCTTTACTGCAGTTTTCTGAGCCAGAGAGTATATTTCATGACTCCAAATCCTGCTTGAAGTTCACCTGCAAAGAGCAGACCATGATGGGGAGCAGAGATGGGACAATGAAGTACACACTGGACATCATCTTCTATGCCAACCTAATCCTACAAGCTTCCCTGTTCACCTTACCACAGGGAAAGTTTATCTGGATTTTGCTTCAAGCATGAGACTACTCTTGTGGAATTGTCCTTGGTTTTTCTGGCACTGGCCTATATTTCCTTCTATCCACAGTTTTCATATATTTACAGTGTCCAGAAGAGTGGTCAGCTAAGTGTGTTTGGCCATCTGCAGAGAAGCTCAGCAAAGGATGCTGTGCAAATACAAAACGCTAGTTAGAAACTGAACATTGAAGTCCACACTGGATTACACAATTTACAAAGATGATTCCACCACCAGAAACTTCCATTTTACTTTGCATTGTTTTATCATGGATAAACATTTATCAGGAAATTAATGTTCTTACTCAGTGCCCTACTTGCTTCTGAAGCTGTGGAGACAGAGGGCACACAGGCAGCATATGGAATTTTCTTTTCTTTTCTTTTTTTTTTTTAATTTTTATTTTCCCACTGTACAGCAAGGGGGTCAGGTTATCCTTACATGTATACATTACAATTACAGTTTTTCCCCCACCCTTTCTTCTGTTGCAACATGAGTATCTAGACATAGTTCTCAATGCTATTCAGCAGGATCTCCTTGTAAATCTATTCTAAGTTGTGTCTGATAGACACAACTTGGAATTTTATTTTCATATTCTATTGAGGGGCTCAGGGCCACTCCCGTGGGAGGTGGAGCTGCAGCCTTGCTTGGTTGACTTACCTGGGCTTACACAGCGTGGTAAGGTTACAGTGAGGTTTAGGACCCTGATCCATAACCAGGGTTTCCTTTATATCTGGACAAAAATGACAGTTGAGACAGAGATGTAGGGATGGGAGGAGACAAGGTATAGAAAGTTATCTGGGATGTGGCATCAGTTAAAAATGAAGAGGGAACTGAGGGGGATCTCAGAGACTTTCTTCTCAAGTTTGTCATCTTTGTTGATCTCTTGAAAGCTCCAGTTTTTTAAAGCAAAGCAGGATGGTTAAAGTAGATAAAGCCGATTGTCACTAAAACCACAACTTCAGGACATGCATTTAGAATATACACAGAAACAAAAACAATCCCAAACCACAGTTCCCTCATTGTCACTGAGTAGCTTCCAGGGGTGATAATGAAGAATTGTCTCCTCTTTATTGCTTTGGCTGATGCTTGAGTCCGTGGCGCCAAGAATCTGGATCACTCAGAGCCAGGCAGTGGAAAAACAAATACATTAGCATTAAATAATGGGACCTCTGGTGCCTGGATTGCAATGGAGGAAGGGTTAACTGAGCTGTGGCTTTGTATAGCAGAGGCCTCCATCTATAATCTCTTGTTTTTCTAGGCTGGGAGGGAGAGAAAGGAGCCCTAGGGGAGGAAAACACAGAGTGCCCTAATCTTATGATAAAAGTAATATGATTCCTCTACCTGCTATCTCTCCCCACCAGGTTTCTGCTCCCTTTGCAGAACACTAGTAATGCCCATAAATGTCGGTTAAAATAAAAATTTCTGTACCATTAAACATATGAAAAATATGTTGCAATGAATACAGTTGGTTTGGGAAATCTGTTTTCATCCCTCCTAACCAATTGTCCATACTCAGAGCAGTTGCCACAAGTGGCAAGGGTTAGGGGCTGGTTCTGCAGAGCACTCTGTCTGACCATTCACACCCAGTGACCTCTGTGAGCGCTGTGGGCCTCAAACAGGACTGACCCCACGCTGGACCTAGAGTGCAGAGTCTGGCCAACCTGGTCTGAGAAGGTGGGTGGGTTTATGTTCTGAAGGGAAAAGTGGTCTACTTTTGTTTGAATTCTGAGAAGCTTGAATCACAGTGAAGTGCCCTAAACCAGGCTGGGACTCTCAGACACAGATTCTGGAGTACCAAGGTCAGTCTGTGCTGGCTTCTAATCTGCATGGCAACAGAACTGGATGTGCCAATTCACTTCAGTGTAGCAGGTGATACCAGGGGACCTTTGTCTACAAACTGTTTAAGAAATAGTTCTTGTCTACTCTCCACATGCAAAGATCTGTCCCAGGAGTGCTGCTCAGTTAATAAACATCTTCTATGTGCCAGGAGCCTGTCCATATAACCTCCTTCATGAGACAATTATTAGCTTTTCTTCTATTTTCACAGCAAGGAACCTGAGTCAGAAAAGACACTTGGCTAGGGTAATGTCCTTTAATAAACGATGTCTTTTTCATCGACTTCTTCACCATACCCCTCTCCCTAGACTTGGCCCTTTAACCATGGCAGTTCCACTGAACATTCTTCTGTCTCTTTGCTCAAGGCCTATGTACAAGGTATACTTCATTTCCATGGAACTCCTTTGCAGATTCCTCTTCTCCATTCCTTAGCTATAATTTACTCTTCAAGATACTGAGCAAGTAGGGAAACATTTCATTCAGGCTTTTGCAATGGGGGAAATTTCTAGACCTGAAGATTCATGTGTCTCAGTAGGGTCTTTGCCTTAGACTTTTTGAGAAAAGAATGGACAATTTACAGGTGAGGTCATTTTACAGTTGGGACTGTTTTTGAAATTAGAAGTCTCGGTTAAGTGAATGGGAAATGTATCTAGCTAATTTCCAGAGGACAATTTATAATCTCTGTTTTTTGTTGTTTTTCTTTTCTTTGTCTTTTTGCCATTTCTTGGGCCACTCCCATGGCATATGGAGGTTTCCAGGCTAGGGGTCGAATCTGATCTGTAGCTGCCAGCCTACACCAGAGCCACAGCAATGCGGGATCTGAGCCACATCTGCAACCTACACCACAGCTCACGGCAATGCCAGATCCTTAACCCACTGAGCAAGGCCAGAGATGAAACCCACAACCTCATGGTTCCTAGTCAGATTCGTTAACCACTGAGCCACAACAGAAACTCCTATAATCTCTGTTATTAATTCATGAAAAAAGGATGGGGAGGTGGAGGGTCTGTGTTTGACTTTCCAGCAGGTTCAGACAAAAGAGGCAAGGTCTGAGGATGGCTTTGTCAGTGGTAAAGAAGGGAGTCATGTGCAGGTCTTACAGGGGAGTTGTGAGGAAGAGTAAAATGCCATGTCTCATTGAAATCATAGGAAGCAAGATTCTTGGTGGTAAGCCAATTCCCAGAACACAAAATTGTGGGGGGATTTCTTAATGATTACTATTTCCATGACACATTGTCACATTTCAAGAATTGCCATCCTGTGGCCCAGTGTGGATTAGGAGCTTCCTCTCTTTATTCCCAGAAGACCTCTAGGCCAGCATCTACCATCTCACTCATTATATTATACTTCCTTATATATTTATTTGACTTATTTTCCAGTTAACCATCAGCCTGAGGACAGTGATTGTTTCTTTGCCTTTGTCCACACCCTGGCCTCACTTCATTGACTATGGACTTAGAATGGGTGGGTAGTGACTGGGGCTGAGGGGTGGGGTGGTCCAAGGTAAGGAGAGAACTTGAGCAAAGACGCAGTGAATCAGCCTGACTGATGCAGAAAGCACTTGTGAAAGATGAGTCCTGGACCCCACGGATCCCACAATTTCTAGGAGGGCCTCTCCAATCTGTTCCCGAATTGGGAATACTATCCCCTTCAATACATTTTGTGTTTTCTCCTGAAATTTAGTCTGAAGTGATCCTGGGCTGTCACTTTCACCCTTTCCCCTGTGACTGATTTTTCTGTGCTTCTGATGACACTGCTGTCAGAAAGTTTTTCCTGGCAGTTCAGCAAAGGGAAACAGAGGGTATTGTATTCTATTGGTAGCACAGGGGTCCCTTATCTTCTCACTACTTCCGCCCTACAAATATTTATAGATATCATTATGCCTCCCTTAGCTATCATTTATCCAAGTGGTAGCAGCACTAGTCTTTCCATCTTGCCTCATAAATCAACCCTTCCAGCCCCTGTAATCATCTCCCTGCTTTTTTCTGAACTCTCCTGTGTCTGTTGACATCTTAATAAGGTACCCCGAGCTGAAGGCTCCTCTCCACGAAGGTACCATAGCAATTACCCGCCTATTAGGAGGATAGCATATGCTAAAAAGACACTTTGGCCTTGTGGATGCCATTGTGGAACTCAAGCTCATTTCTCACGTGTGGCCTCTTTTCCCCTTCAGAATGTTTTCTGTGTGTTGGTTGCCTGTGTTCCCTTCTCTCCCTATGTTCTGTGCCAAAGATCAGGCTTAAGCTTGGGCAGCATTTGCTCTCAGTCTCTCCCACTCTGCTTCAGGACCCTCCCTTCCAAATTTTATCTTCTCATTCTTTGGGCTTTTATGACAGCCCATAATGGGCCCCTGAAGTCTTCATTATAGTGTTCTAGTTCAACCTCAGGCTTTTTCCCTAGCCCCCTAACAAACCCTATCAAGTGGCCTTTAAGTTTGGGTAGACTGGTGTTCAAATCCCAGGCTTAACACATTGGCTCAGTGGGTGACTTTGGGCAGGTTATTTAACTTCCCTGACTCTCAGTTACCTTATCTGCAAAGCATGGATCCAAATTATAGCCAACTCATGGATTGCTATGAGAGTTAAAGGAAAAACACATATGAATAATATTCAGTTAGTAGTAGTTGCTGTTATTGTCTTCTTTCTCCTCTTATCCTCCTTCTTTTCTGGGTCCTCTTGCTTGTTTTCATCTCAGGTGGGGATTCATATTAGTGATTTATAAATCAAAGAAGAAGAAACATATTTGTGACAATTACTTAGACATTTAAGAAAAAGTTAGCTTTAAAGAGAATTTCATTCCTTCTTCCTTTCTCTGAGCACGTAGAGTTGCTCTGTGATGTAGAATTGCAAGAAGAAAACCTGACTGGATATAGTATTTACTCATTTTCATGATATTTGCTAAAAATAATCAGGAAAAAAGTGATAGGAAACCCACAAAAGATGTGTTCAGTGAAGAATTTAGGTGGCATTCCTTCCGAGGCAGCCGTGATAGTTTCTAGGAAAACTAAGTCAGAAGCAGAATATATCTGATGGTAGTAGAATACATTCAGATACATGAATTAAGGAAGGTTATATGAGAGGTATGTATATCTACAGGTATATATGAATCTAATTAGGAAAACAGAGCCTCCACCAGGTTGTTCAATTGTAGACATTTATTTGGAACAACTATGAAAAAGATCTTAAAAAAACTGCAAACCCAGATATTAGCAACTATAAGAAAATTCTACTGCTCCAGGACTGTAGGGAACAAAGGAAATGGTTGTGTTACCAGAGCCTGAGGGCCAAAACCGTCTGGAAGTAATTGAGACTTTGAGAAGTGCAACCAAAAAGGAGGGGGGACACTGCTCAAGATGCTTGGCATGGGAGTGAGAAAGGATGTCCAGACTTCTCCCATTTTCCTACTCTCTGATTTCTTACCAGACTGACCTTCACCAGAAACCAGCTGGCAAAACGCGTGAATCAGAGAACCCTATAATATAAAGCAGAGAAGAGTAAAGGCAGGGGATGGATCTGAGAGCAAACAGGTGAATCGTTAGCACAGCAAGAATCATTAACACAGTATCTATAACGGAAGTTGATAAAATGCCTAAGGGGTTTAGAGGACCAGACTAATGACTAAAGCTATCTCTATCTCCCTCCACCTCCATGTCTTCTTCCATCTCATAGATTAAAGGAATGTGCTCTTTCCTCAGGGAAAACAAGTCCTGCTTATTAGTCAAGGTCTGGTTAGGAGACAGAAACCACATCAATTACTTTGAACAAAGTAATTTTTCCCCAATTTTATTGAGATACAGTTGACGTACAACATTGTATAAATTTAGGTGTACAACATGATGGTTTGATATATGTTTATATTGCTAAATGATCAGTTTAGTTAAAATCCATCAGCTCACAAAGTTACAACTTTTTTCTTTGTAATGGGAACTTATAGAATTTACTCTCTTAGCAAATTTCAAATGTAAAATATAGTGCTATTAAAGGGTAAATTTAGTGTGAATAATTGATACCAGGTTAACTACTGAAAGGGATAAACAATAGCTCTAAGGGATAACAGAGGTAGCAAAACAGAAAGCAACTACACTGAAAGACTGAAAAAAAAGGTAATAAACAAGAAAGAACTCAGAAAAGTAAAAAAGGGCCCTTGAGGCTGAGATCCAGCCCCCCTCATGTCCAGTTGAAAGAAGCAAATGTCGTATGTATTGTCTCAGAGCTGGTATCATTAAGCAGAACAAAAAAAAGTTGTGTTTCAGGTCAAGAATTAATAAATTAATAACTGTCACACCTGCCAAACCTTAATGATCTGGATTTTTATTGACCAAGTTTATAATTTTCCATTTTGCTGTTTAATAAGCCATGATGCTAGGAGTAAAATTCAGGACAGACTCGAATCTGTGTATTTGATTAAGGTTGGAACTACAGGCAGGCCCGAGAGTGGCTTTGGATATTCTATACGAATCTTGAAAGCCTGCACAGGTATGATTCAGTATACTGAAAGACTACTAAATATGGAGTCTATCTTGATTCAATCAACAAGAGGAAATTCCCCTGTCTATGGGCAAATTGCTTTAGTAGAAACTTAGGAAATTGCTTCCTTCTCCTCTTTGCTTATCTAAGTCAGATCCTTACATTAAGGTTCAATTGAAATCCCATCCCCCTCACAATCTAACATCATCTTTCACTCAACACAACTTTCTTTTTCTTTTCTGTTTTCTTTTTAGGGTCATGCCTGAGGCATAGGCATATAGAAGTTCCCAGGCAGGGGTTGATTCAGAGCTGCAGCTGCAGGCCTATGCCATAGCCAGGACAATACCAGATCCAAGCTGCATCTGCAACCTATGCACAGCTTGATGCAGATTTTAACCCACTGAGCAAGGCCAGTGATGGAATCTTCATTGTCATGGACACTGCGTCAGGTTCTTAACCATCTGAGCCATAATGGGAACTCCCACCACTCTTTTTTATGGCATGTTTTTTCTTTCTTCTGTACCATTAATTTGAAGAAAATTGTGTGTGTGTGTCAGTGTCCATGTGTCAGTGTCTGTGTGTGTGTATGTCATGCCTCTATATATGTGTGTTTGGTTACAGTGGTGAGATGGGTCTAGTTTCTAAACAGCGAGAGCAGAGTGAGTTGGGGGAATATAGGAGCTAAACCTACCAGGCTGGGGATCAACAAACCAACAGGAAGAAGACAGGAGAGTGTGAAGCAAAAACTGAGCATTAGGAGTTCTTGTCATGGCACAGTGGAAACGAATCCCACTAGGAACCATGAGGTTGCAGGTTCGACCCCTGGCCTTGCTCAGTGGGTTAAAGATCTAGCATTGCCATGAGCTGTGGTGTACGTTGCAGACATGGCTCGGATCTCACGTTGCCATGGCTCTGGCGTATGACCCCTAGCCTGGGAACCTCCATGTGCTGCTGGTGCATCCCTAAAAGGACAAAAGACAAAGAACAAAACAAAACAAACCCCCCCAAAACCAAAACACTGAGCATTAAAGAAATATTCTTGTCCCCTCTTCTGTTGCTAAATCCTTTGTGTATTGAACACAGGAGTGCATACATTGCCCCCTTTGATTATCAGTAACCTCCATTAAAGAAATTCTCTTTATTCCCAGCATCCTGTGGAAATGCTGGTTCTCTTTATACAGTTTGTTCTTGCTGAATGAGTATGAGGGATGGAAGATCTATCAGGACATTTCTTCACCACATTTTCAGAGTTGCATTGTTCTCAGCATAATACAATTTTTTTCCTTTCCTTTTGTCTGTTCTTTTTTTTTTTTTTCATTTCGAGAGCAGAAGCTGCCTGCATTTGGTTGGACAGATTGTCTCTGACTAATAAATCTCAGCATCAGGACCTGTTTCTTTGTACTCACCCAGAATTTCTTTATTTTTCTGAGACTGGTTATACTAAAATGTACTTTCTCTGGTGCCATTAATTATCTTTCTTATTTTGGTTTTTGCTCAGGAATATTCTTTGAAAGGGCAGATGACAGTGATTGCCCTAGGCACTGTGTTCCAGAACCCAGCTGCTGTAACTTAGGGATATAGTGTGTTCAAAAATAATATAAAGGACCCAGCTTATACACGCTTGCTTTTCCCTGGCTCTCCAGTCCCGTTGTAAAATGGATTGAAATGCCCTGTTCCCCTCTTCCTCCCTTCTTATCTCCCTCCTTACCTCCCTCAATATTTTCAGAGTTACTGTTCTGTGACGTTTATCTAAGAAACAAAGGTAGCAAATTTGACTCTAAGCCTTGGGGAAACAGAGACTGTTATTTATTGAATACTTACCATTTTCCAGGAACTTTTTACATGTTAACTCCACATTCACAAAAACTAGGTCAAATAGGAGTTCTCCCCATTCTATGGGTGAAGCTCAGAAAGTAAAAGGATTGGCTTGATCACAAAAACTGTATGTGGATAAGCCCATGGTCACTGTAGAAGGACTAGGGCTGGAGGGACAGCACATTGGAAGAACACCCAGGAAGCAGGTGGAATCTAGATTCCTCAGTTCTTTCACCTTCAGGTCTCTTATTGGTGGCAATTTAATTTTCCTTTGATGGAAAAAGGGTTGTCCAGGGGGGACTAAGGAGCTGGTAACCAACAGGTGCAGAGCAATCATTTGGATGAAGGATAGGTCCTTCCCCTGCATTTCCAGGGGCCAGAGAGGATCAAAGAATGCCAATCAGAGGAAGGTTGGTACTGATAGAGAACCAGGAAGCTTTGGATAATTAGATCTGCTCTGGACAGGAATTGGAACATGGAGACACCAGGAGTCCCTGCCACCAGGAGTGCTGAGCAGAGCCCAGGCCTGTGTGCCCCTTCCAGCTCTAAGACTGTGACTAATAATTTCATATTCTCTCTCCAGCTCCATAATTCAGCTCTCTATGGGCAGCACTCACTCCTTTTAGTCATTATTTATTTCCTTTAGTTTATAGTTGAAACTGAGAGAGTGGAAACTCTAGGAGCCTCAATTCCTAGACAGATTTTGTATAGCCTGCTTTAAGAAAATCAATATACTAGTGTGGGTTCTCAGTAGAGCAAACACACAAGGAAAGCGCTACCAACCTAGCATTTGCCAAATGAGTTAGTGGAATGTTTCTGATCGTGTTTGAGGATAAAGAAATTAGGGTGAGACATTTTAAGCACTGCAATTGGGCTAACACCTGAGGCTGCATCTAAGAAACATGAAAGTTGGTTTGTCATGTAATCCCAAGCATCTTGAAATTTGGTGTTATTATTGTTTTAAGCACTATTTTACCCTATTGTCTCAACTTAAATTTAGATTTCAATTAGTTTCAAACATTGAATTATTATAGCCAATCTATAACTTAATTCCAAAAGATTTGGCCACAAAGAAACAAAATCCTGAAGGAAGATTCTAGAGTGACATTTTTTCTTTATTTGCTGAGGCAAAATTCTTTTTATTAATATTATTGGCTTTTGGTTATTTCTGACAGAAATAAATTTAACCAACTTAGGCTTAAAAGACCAAAAAAAATATGGTCATTTATTGCTTAAATTAACCTACCACTCTTCCCAGATTCCTTTCAACTCCATTTTCTAGGGAGTAGTCAAGGATTTATTCAAAATCATGCAATGCCTAAAATAATCATTATTCCCTCTATTATAGGTGGTATTATATCCGGGGCCCTCTCACTTACAGGCATGTCTGTCAAAAGGACCATTTTTCAGGCTCACAGTTCCCAAGACTCTGTCACTTTCTTACTTACAGAGGCCCAAAATGGAAACTATTTTTCTTTTCATTATGAGCTGTCACTTTTTCATCTTGGCACTGCAATGATAGACTTTCATTCATCTTCTATATTACCTTTCCTGAAACCTCTGACACAGACTGACACAATGCAAAATGCAGGAGATCTTGGAGCATACGTTGGCAATTTTGAGGGAAGGCAGCAGCTTGTCTCACTCCGTTATTTTAAATATATATTGAAAACGCTGAGATCTCCGATGTGGTAGACTGGAAATGCTAATGTGCCGTACTCTGTTTTTACCTGTCCTTATAATGTCTGCTCCCTGGCCCCAAATCAAAGTGAAGAGTTGGCAGAGGGCAGAAGAGTTGCCAATGCTTTAAAAGAGTGGAGGGCGAGCATAGAAAGTTTGCTCTAAATCTATGAGGACATGAGGCAGAAGAGGGGAACAAAGGTTGTGCTTTCTCAGTTCCTTCTGAGATAGCTGAAGAGACCACTGATTATGTGTGCATCAGACTATTCCAATGCCAAAGTAAGTCCCTAGGCAAGTCCACTCCTTCTCACAACCTCGGATATTAAACAGAAAGGCAAAGACTTATCACTGTCCAATATCAGGGCCCAGATGCATTTCTGGGTTTCCATTCTCAATGGAATGGTTCCAGAAGCAATCCTCATGGCACCGGGGACCCAAGACAGGGATGGAAAGAGTAAGAGAAAGCCATATCTTTTTTACTCCTACTACCCTCAAGCCATATTGAATTTTGATTCTGCACCTTATTCAGTAATAAAAAAAATATCCAACTTATCAACAAATCCTTGTCTGCTTTGATTTTGGAGGGTGTCAAAGTGAAAACACCTCTTATTCTTGATATTCACATTTCTAAGCAGATATGGGGCTGGCTCTAAGTGTTGTGAAAAAGTTTCTTATTCCTGTTATACTTCCAGTTGAGCCTAGATATTTAGTGGATCAAAAGGTTCATTGCTGGAGTTCCCGTCGTGGCACAGTGGGAATGATTCTGACTAGGAACCATGAGGTTGCGGGTTCGATCCCTGGCCTTGTTTAGTGGGTTAAGGATCTGGCGTTGCTGCGAGATGTCGGGTAGGTCGCAGACGCGGCTTGGATCTGGCATTGCTGTGGCTCTGTCATAGGCCGGCAGCAACAGCTCAATTAGACCCCTAGCTTGGGAACCTCCATAAGCCATGGGTGCAGCCCTAAAAATACACACACACACACACACACACACACACGTTCATTGCTGAGCACAACTCCATAGCAAAACAAGCACAATAGGGGCATTCATTAGGGATGAGACAATGCCATCACAGCCCATCATTGGTGAAGTGGATCTTATACTTGGTTTTTAATTTCCATGCTGTTTGACCAAGCCACAGTTACATAGAAACCTTATTGAGTTGCTTCTCATCTGGGAGTCTCACTTGACTTTCTCAAACAGATATTTTGTCCTCCAAGTAGGTTACAAACTATTTTTAATTAAGGTTTGGATCTTATTTAACATTGTATCCCCAGTCCCTGACCCACGTCTTGCTTGATAAATGTCTGCTGACTGAACGAGTGAACAGTAAAAGATTCTGACCAGATTCATTGCCCATTTATTTCCAATTCTGACCTAAACATAAGTTACTAGAGATGTCTTTTTCTCACCAGGTGAGGGCTTTGAAACTGGTGGGGCATGTCCATTTTAATTTTCCACAGCCCTCTTCCTATGTTTAGTATTGACTTTCTTACTCAATTGAGCTTGGAGTTGGGATTCTTCTATTCCATCTCTGACTAACATTCTAATACCCCATCTTTCATAGTGTCTTTTGATCTCTTCTCATTATTTTACTTTGGTACCTTTGTTCTGAGCCTGACAAAGGCCAGAAGCATTATACCACTCACATTAATGTAGGCTGCCTCTCAGCTGGCATTCAGTAGGAGAGACCCTATTCCACTCTGTCCCTGAATGGGCAACCATTCCCTGTGTGTTTCTAAACCTATCAGGAGTAAATACTGGAGCATTATGAGTGTGACGATAAGGGAGGTAAACAGAAGGAAAGAGAAAAATATAGGAAAGCTGTTTTACCTGAAAAACTAAAATAAAATGTAAATCTATTTTAATAGGTAAGTTACTAAGGTGGCTGAATACCAAAACGATATACAAGAACTAACAATTTTCATCTATTTGATCAAGTGTGCCTATAATATCAAGTTAGAATATACAATGAAAGAAAAAGAATAATAGCATTTAAAACAATTTGGGGGCATAACTGACATATGATTAACTAACATATATTTAAAGTGCACAATTTGATGTTTGACAGATGTGTACATGCACAACCAAGATGATGAACATATCCATCACCCCAAAAGTTTTACCATGAAAACATTTATATAGTCAGTGTAATATGGAATTCTACGTTAAACATAAGATATTCACAAGGAAAAAAGACAATATAACTATAAATGTTAATTTATATGACAGATGAAAAGGTATATTAAATATATTAAGTGTTTCTACAGATCAAAAAGAAGAAAGACAAGTAATAAAATGGAAAACCTAGGAAAAGAGACTAATATACAATTTATAAATTATAAAGAAATAAATAGCTTTTTAACAAATATGCAGAGTTCCTGTTGTGGCTCAGTGGGTAAAGGACCTGATGTTGTCACTGGGAGGATGCAGGTTTGATCCCTGGTCTGGCTCAGTGGGTTATGGATCTGGTATTGTTGCAAGCTGAGGTGTCAGTAGCACATGCAGCTTGGATCTGGTGTTGCTGTGGCTGTAGTGTAGGCCCTGTCTGCACTCTGATTCAACCCCTGGCCTGGGAACTTCCATATGCCTCAGGTGCAGCTGTAAAAAGAAAAAATATATATATACTTAACCTCACTGAAATAAGGCAAGTACAGAGTAAAGCTAAAATGCTTGCCATTTCCTACTTAATAGATAAAAAACTAAAAAAGCCCAGCATATTAATTACTGTGTAGAAAAAGTACTCTCATTCCATCATGTTTGGAATTAGGGCCTTTATTTAATAAAAAAGTCATATTCCATTTAAGCCAGAACAGAATTTTTCAGTGTTTGTTGTACAGGTCTACCAGCATATGTGCTAAATGATATACAAGCAAGGATATTTTTACAACATTGTTCTATTAGAAAAGATTAAAATTCAATGCTCAGTATATGGGTGGGTAACATAAATGACAGTATGTCAGAAATGCAACTCCATGCAACTATTTTAACCCCTGAAAGCAGGGGTTCTAAACCTGGATAGAAGTCAGGGCTATCTGTAAACTTGTTTCAGGGAAATACTATGTTTTTTACTGATTGAACAGAAATTTTAGCTTTATTCCCAAATCTGAATGCTGGCACCAAATCACAATAGTGCCTGCAACTTTCCCACCAATACAGGTCACGATTACCTTTTTTTAATGATATGTTATAGTCCTTGCAGGCATCTTATAAAATATTGTTCACACTGTCACTACTTTGAGATAATATCTTATAATTTGATATACTAATTTTAAAAAGTTGATATGTTACAGCAAAAAAAGGCTCCATGCACATGTTACAAAATTCAAAAAGTATGAAAGAATATACAGTAGAAAATAAATCTCTCTCCTTTCTACTCAAATCATAGAGGTCTCTATGTCAACTATTGCAATTGATTATATCCATTAAAAAATATATATACACACACACATACAATGGAATATTATGAAACTAGGAGTGATGCCATTTCATATAAAATTATAAGAAAAAATCCTAATATAAAAATTTAGTGAAAAAACCAAAGTACACTGTACATGGTATGCTATCACATCCATAGCTGCATAAAAAAATTCTACTCAACTCTAGTAACTAATCACATCCTTATTTCACATAGGCACACATTGTCAAGACCTCAGATTTCATCACCAGTCAGAACCAGTAAAATCATAAAATAAATAAATCATAGAAGCTGGTTACTTGGTCTCTTCCTTCCTAATCCTTTCATTTAAATAATAACTTTTCTTCATTGTCATGACTTCAACTTCCTCGATCCATCTCTATTTTTATGGTCTATGACCCTTCAGCCAGGGTGCTTGAACTTTGCTATGGCGACATTGCATTTCAATCAATGTCTTCCTGAATGGGACCACTGGCTTTCAATCTTGAGCATCAGAATGACTTGGAGGGCTTGTTGAACTCATCCCCAGAGTTTCTGATTCAAAACACATTTCTGTTTGAGGTGGATGTGAATCTGTTCACAAGTTTCAGATAATGCTGACGCTACTGGTTTGAGGATCAGAATTTGGCCATCACTGGCCTTGAGGCATTGAATAATGTTAGAATACACTTCGTACCATGTCAGTTTAAACTTACGTTCTATACATGTAACCATCTTTGCATCTTCAATCCACTATAAACCTATTTATGACTGAAGGCTTTATCCACATGGGAAAATTTGGCATTTGATAAAATTTCATGTTATTTAGAGCAGATTTCTTTTAAAGGGGAGAGGAATAAATTCCTTTGGAGCAATGTCTAAAATGCCTACAGTCAGCCTGGTATTAATTTCCCAGATTCAACTCTGCCTACTGTTAGGGGTGTGCATTTGTGGCATTATTGTTTCCTTTACAGTTGAAAGAGACATCTGCAGTTATATAAGAAGCAGCCCATATGGGGTGGATACTTGGCAGCTCTGCTTTTTCTAGACATAGAGGTGTTCATTAACATAGATGTGAATAGGGGAGACTTATGCCTTTATATAACTAAATTGAAAGCCTTTTTCTATTCTATTGTTCTTTTTGCTCCTTGTAACAGCCCAGTTCAGGACTTGCCAGCAGCAGATCAAAGGCTACAGAATTTTGGCTTAGCACAATTCAACAAAAATGGCTCAGGAAACAATGGCAATGGAAGAATCCACATGAGATTCTTTCCTTCTTTGATGTCCAATCCTTTTATTAGTAAAAGGTTTATTTTCAATCTTACTTGCCCTGCCCCACACTGTTCTAGAGTGAGGATGGGTCAAAACCAAAACCAAGTAGGAACTTGCAAAATGGAGAGATGCTGGTGGGAGTGTTAGAGTTGTAAGCTGATATGTTGACCACAAAAGTGTGTTGCTCGGATCTCACCTTAAGACAGGACTCACCATTTAGGAGCAAGGACGGAAGATATCAGATGTCATTCAGCTGTAGCACCTTCAGGACCTTGCTCAGTTTTTGAACCAAGACACGTTCTTTATAGGTGGTACCCAAACAAGGCTTGAGCCAACAAGTGTCCTAGAGCCATGCTATTTTTTTTTTTTTCCCAGTGAAGGACTTGTCTATTGGTCCATCTTTATTGTAAGCTCCCTGGCCAGATATCTGATAATTTGTCAGATCCATATCATGATCTAGGCTCCCCTGCCCATCCTACTTCCTTTACTCTTTTATTTCAGTGGTGTCAGTTCTGCACAGAGTGGAGGCTTCCTCTGCCTAATTGTGCCTCCTCTCCTGACTTCCAAATCTTTCACAGGAGTGCATTTCTCAATAAAAATCAATTGTACTCCTCACTCCATCTACATATCTGCTTCCCATCGATCCATCTGGAAATTAGGAACATATGATTGTTCAAAGAAAGAAGATGTGATTTCCAAGTGAGAGTTGAGAAATGGGAGAAAGGTGGGATATAAATGAGAGGGAAATTTCAAAGTGAATCTGACAGCAACACTGATTACATGTTTCCACTTCAAAGGCTGTCAATGGCTCACCATCACTTACAGGGTAGGTACAAGCCTTGTTCAGTCTTCTCTATTATCTCTTTCTATTTTTCTTTCTAAAATTCCTCTCCTACTCTCCTGTATACAAATCAGCTGCACTACTGATTTTACTATGCAGACACAGACACAGAAATTTAGAATGAGAAAAACCCGTGGTGAAAATGGATATATAAAAGCCAATTGGCCAAACTCTCCCCCACCCTCTCAGTGCACACACACAAACACACACACATACGCACACACACTGTATTTTCAAAGAGTCTAAGCCAGTGCTGTCCAATGGAAACTTTTACAAAGATGGATGTGCTCTACATCTGTGCAGTCTGCTTTGGTCACCACACCACTACTGAGTACTTCAAATGAGGCTAGTGAATCAGCCACGTGTGGCTAGTGGGTATCATATTTAACAGTGCAGGTATACAATTTTGCTTATCTTCTTTTATCTATGATACCTTTTCTGATTCTTTATTGTCTTTCTAAGTTCGACTCATTAAAAAACTGTTCTTTTTAAGTCTAAGTAATTTTTTCTTAATGAGGCCTCCCTTGATCATTTTAGCTTACTTAGAAATTGATATCCTTTGTATTATTATCCTTCTTGGTATTGTTTCTCATTCAACACATGTTTAATGAGTACATATTGTGTTCAAAGCCTTATATGGGATGCTAAAAAAACCCTTGTATTGTCACTTACCTTTTTAAGTGACATATTTTATGACATATAAATTTTGCTGAATTTTATTTTAACTTGTGATATGTCTCATAGGTATTCACCTTTCTTACATAGATTTTAAATCCCATGAAGATGGAGATTGTGTCTAATAACCACCTGATTTGTACAAAAGTGGGCATCTGATAACTGTGTTAGTTGATCTGAGAGTTAAGTTATGTCCTTGGATACTAGCAACTGATTATAAAGCAGCACAGGTTATTGTTTCTTAAAGAACTAAGATACTAATTTAAAATACTAACCTTTAGGGAGTTTCCATTGTAGCTCAGCAGGTGAAGAACACAGCTAATATCCATGAGCATGAGGGTTCGATCCCTGGCCTCACTCACTGGTTCAGTGTTGCTCCAAGCTGCGGCATAAGTCACAGTTATGGTTTGGACCCATGTTGCTGTGGCTGTGGTATAGGCTGGCAGCAGCAGCTCCAAATTTGAACCCTAGCTTGGGAATTTACATATGCAGCAGGTGCCGCCCTAAAAAGAAAAAAAACAAACAAAAACCAAATGAAATACTAACCCCTTTGTCATCTTATCAACCAGGTAGTGAGGAGGGAGTAACTTCACAATGAACTGGGATAGAGGAAAGAAATGTAATATTGACTAACTTGTTGGTTTCAAGTTAAAATTCTACTGTAGATGGTTCTGAAGTCTAATTTGCTAAATTATATTCCAAAGATCTTGGAAATATTGAAACATCTGCTTCTTTATAGTAGATTATCACAGTCCCTTACCACTATTAAAGATAAAGGATTTCATTTAATTTTTTTTCTTGCCTTCTAGAGCTGCACCCATGGCACATGGAAGTCTCAATCTAGGGGTTAAAATGGAGCTATAGCTGCTGGCCACACCATAGCCACAGCAACATGGATCTGAGCCATGTCTGCAAACTACACCACAGCTCACAGCAACTCCGGATCCTCGACCCACTGAACGAGGCCAGGGATCCAACCTGCATCCTCATGGATACTAGTCTGATTCGTTTCCAATGTACCACAATGGGAACTATAGGTTTCATTTAATTTCTTATTTGCAATTTCTATCTATCTTAGAATTACTAAGGAAATATCTTATTGACTGTATAGTGTTCCAGTCATAGCACTGCCTAGTGGATAGTTTTAATTCCATAAAATGTCTCTGATCTCTTTGGATTCCACAAAATTGGAGGAATCTTTTTAACTTCATTCTTGTGCCTTGCATTCCCTCAGATTTCTTTTGCAAGGCTGAGCTCAATTATTACAGTCTGATGAGTTTTAAGTGTTCAGCTCTATTTTTAAATTTAACACATGATTTGGCAGTTTGCACAGGGATTGACACTTTAAATATATCAATAGAAGTCTATTATTTTTTTAAAAGGAATGGATTAATTTGCCTGTAGTAAAAATGTCCTTTCTGCAGTATCGAAAGCTACTGGGAGATTGGGGATAAGTGGCAATATAATTTATCTGTTCACTGACAGGAGCTAAATAGTCAGGATGCTTTAAATAAAAGAGGTCTGCATCTGTTATTCTCATTTTCAGGCCTAGTCAGAAGAGAATGAATTCTTAGAGAAGTCCGTTTTGTAGGAAACACTTCTTTGCCACATATTCTTCTTTAGGGCTACTCAAGTATCACTTCTCTAAGAATCTTTACTTGTTTATTCATCCCATGCAAACTCTTCTTTCTCTGAATTCTTATATATGATCGTTTCTATACAATCAGGTACCACTGTTAATATCTTTTCCTTTTCCCAATCTATCTTCCTTTCTCCTTCTTTACCCACCCTTCCTCCCTCCCTCCCTCCTTTTCTCTCCCTCTCTTCCATCCTTCCTTTCTTCCTCTCCAGTGTCTGAACTCCCAGTTTAGATGGTATGCTCCCAAAGCAGCAGGGAAGCATGCATCTGTTGTCTGCCTAACATGGGATAAGAAGAGAAGAGGTACTTAAACATTATGTATTGATTTACTGAATTGATTTTTCTAAGGAACCTCTTGAATCTCTCGAGCATTCTGTGCCTCACGCTGCCTGGGCATGTGTATAACTTTAGGTAACAGCTCATACTCCTATGGTGTGTGTGCGCCTATATTTACCTGACTCACAGGTAAGCAGCTGAAGGCAATTGTTTCCAGGTGTATTCCAGAGGCAATCACTGCCTGTCAGTAAGCTAGTGATAGAGCAGGACTAATTGCTCCAAAAAGTAATTAATTCTCAGGAATCTTGGTGGTGTATTTTAGGAGAATAAATCTTTCTCTTCACTCTCTCCTGTAATAACGTTTGTCCTTACCCAAACACACATACTACACAAACCCACACCTTTTCAGGGCCTCTTTGTTTGTAGCTATACTCATTATTCAGGTTATTCATCAAAATAATACATATGCAAAGATTCACTGGCAGAAACCAGATCATCTTTACTTTAAAACAATAAAAGCAAAAATAAGTACATAAAATTAAGCAATAAAGATTACATGTAGCCCGTCATTAGTATGAATCCAGAAAATCAAATTCTCTCTTATGATGGATTTTGATCATATTTGGGATTTTTCACAGGCAAGTACATGTCCTGTCTTCTCTCCAGAGTGCCTAGTTTATAGAAATCTCAGAACTAGAAATAAAGGAGAGAACATCTCCCCTCCAGCTAAATCAGTTGAAACAGCCCGTGTCCATAGAGTGACCCACAGAATAGCCTCAGATGCTGGCCTTTAACCACATTTAAGTGACCAAAAATTAATTTAGAGTAAGATAATAATATTATCAATGCTTTTTATTTGTAAGAACAATGAACATTTTCCTTGAAAACCTTTACTAATGCCTGCTATATACACTGCATTGGCAAATGAGGGCCTGGGTGGCAAATATTTCATCCTTATGAAACAATCACTACAACAAATGAATGAATTAATGAAACCACAATCTAATTCATTTATATTTCCACTATAAGTAACAAAGTTGTGTTATGTTTGAGTTAGTGGTGAGAGGCCATCTATATATTCAGAAATTGTTCTATAACTGTGATGCTCAAACATTAACATTTATCAGAATCTCCTGGGAGGATCCTTGAACCACTGAGAGCTGTGTCACACACCTGGAATTTCCAATTCCATAAGTTTGGGAGGGGGACTGAAAAGGTCCCTCATGTGATGTTGATACTTCTGGTTCAGAGACTCCACTTGGAGAACAACATGGACCCCAATTTACCTGTGATTATCCCTTCAATATGATAGAAGTTATAAAGCATCCAATAATTATTTACTTACTATTTCCAAAGTAGAAGGAGTACAGCATGTTTTCTGTTCACAATGGCATCAACATCTGATTGAGGAGATACATTTTTAAAATGTGAGATTCTTAAAAAGTCAGAAATTATGTTGAATGGTGCATGTCCTGTAACAATAATTTGCAGCATGCAACAAATACAACCATGAAACAAACAAACAAAAACCAAATGCCAGTATGAGGTTCTCAGAGGCTAGGGATCAGAGTGGAAATATGTCACTAATTCATCAGGCCTGAACAATGGACAGGACATCTATGACCTGAGGAGTGGGGGACACTTCTGAGTTTGCGTGTGTCCAAACTCTCTATGTGGGCAAACTCTGTATGTAAAACAGGGCACATTTCTGTTTTAACTTCAGGAGAATCTAAGAAAAAATAGTGACAGAAATCTTCAGTGGACCTTTTGAAAATGGAAAGCTGTGATACCATTGACAAATAGTGTTTATTTTGCTTGAGAACAAAGTTTTACTCTCCAAAGATAACACTATTTAATCAAAATATCTTTAGAATATTAATATTTTCCAAAGTCACTGTTCCTTAAAGAATGCACCTTGGTAAATGAGGACCAACTGGGCATTCTTCTCATTCCCCTTCAAACTTCTGAGTGAATGAATGAGTGAATTGCCCCATGGATAAGGGCAAACACCTGCTGGCCCCAGCTTGTTCTTGCCTTTGGTTGAGTAGTGAAAATATGCAAGCATGGAGGTCAGCAGGACACAACACAGAAGGGTAGCCTGTTTCATTCTTCAACTATAACGAGCAATCCCACAGAAAAATATTAATACAAATTGAAAGGTGCTGTGTGGTTCTTCATTTAATTCCAAATATCAGAAGTAAAATAGACCTCAGGGATGAGCTATGCTAATAACTTTCTTTTGCAAATTAGGAAATAGAATTCTAAGGAAGTCAATGACTTGTCCCAGGTGATGTGGCTCAGTAATGTTCTGAGTTCAATTCTTGTCTAGCCTGGTACTCTTCCCACCATTGCCCTGAGTCTCAGAACCAACTCCAGTACAAACTCCTTTTCAGTCATTGTATGACTTTCATTCACTTACATTTAAAATTTTATTTTATTTTTTTTGTTTTTTACAGCCACACCCATGGCATATGGAAGTTCCCAGGGCAGAGGTCGAATCAGAGCTACAACTGCTACCCTACACCACAGCCAGATCTGAATCAAGTTTGCAACCTACACCCCAGTTCATGGCAATGCTGGATCCTTAACCCTATAAGTGAGGCCAGGGATCGAACCCACACCCTCATGCATGCCAGTCAGGTTCCTTACTGCTGAGCCACAATAGGAACTCCCGTTTACTTTTTTTATTCAAATGAGGGTTTTTGTAGAGTTGAATAATTAACTGTTCCGTTTACATAATTATACTTAACTGTAATTCTTTCAAATATATTTGTGAAGAGCCCAGCTGAGAAAGGCACTGTTGGTAGGCTGCTTTTGAAGCTGGACACTTATTCAGAAGGCTCAAATCATAAATTCATTCTGAAAGCTTCAGTAGTTATTACCTGGCATGTTCAAGCAGAAAAGCATTCTGGGTTTCTGAGGCTCCCTGCATGTTTATAGCTCTAGCTACAGCAGAATGGGTCCTTGTAAATGTCACAGGAGATAATAATTGCAATGGAAAAGAAAGACAATGTTTGGAGCTTATGAGAAAAGACCAAACTGTTCCCAATCACAGGACTGGGGAGGTCAAGAAAACATCCCTGCGGCAAGAGAGATGAAACTTACCTACAGTCTAGAAATTAATGCTGACACCTAGTCAGCTAAGTAAAGTGCAGAGCGGAAAGAGCCAGCTTGGCTGTATTTTGGCTTATGGATAGAGCTGTGTGTACAGTCCAAAGAGAAACAAGTGTAAAGATCATCTTGTCACTGTAAATAAAAATCACCCTGTTGCCCAAGGGACCCAGAGCTCGGTTACCGTCTGGTCAGTCCCAGCTAGGCCATCACGGTGTTGTTATTGATAATAATACAGGAAGAGGGTCATTCTTGCTGTGGAGTGGGAGAAGGTGGTTATGACACTAATGTCCAATTATGTTAATGAAATCTGGCTCTGTGAGGGCATTTCTTTCCATGCTCTGAATTAGATTTTAGAGGGTAAAAGAAAAGATAATAAAAATCTTTTCTTTATCACCATTTTTCTTTGGCTATGACTATAGGAATACATGTGACCAAAACATAAGTATTCTGGTTTATTAAGCAACTCATATGTGCTAAATCCAAGGCTTAAATACAAGGCTAAAATTCTGGAAGGACAGAAGGTCGTTATTGTCTCTGTCCTTTGGGAAGGTTACAGTGTCAAATGGAATAATTCAGAATGTGTTTACCCAAATGTGGGCTTCTTTTAGAATTTGAGGGTGAAGAGCTGCCAAGTTGGGGTTTAAAGGGGGGAAAAGCTCTGAAAAATGTAAACCTGGACCATGTCATCAATGTCCTCTTTCAAGTGTCCTCACAGTATCTCCCTCACTAGGTAAGCTTACCCCTTAGAGTTATCTCAGATCCTTTATGGTATCTCTGAGGAAAAGTGACGATGCAGGGCTGAGGAGGGGAGGGAAAAAAATAGAAAAGAAAAATACCAAAGACTGAAGCCCAGTGACATGCACTGCTAAGGGCAACAAACAAAACAAAACAAACAAAAACAAATAGAAAACAAAATCAAAACTGGTAGGCAGAACAATAGTCTTTACATGTATCTATTTCTTTAACAAACATTTATCTCTTGAGAGGCAATAGAGAAAACTAGTTAATCCCTGGAATATGTGGATATATTACAATATAATGCAATTACATTATATATTGCAAAATGGATTATGTACTTTGTAGATGTGATTAAATTAAGGGTTTTGAGGAGATTATGCTGGATTATCTGGTGGACACACTGTTATCACAGGGATTCTTATAAAAGGAAAGGGGGAAGCAGGAGAGTCAGAAAAGATGTGATGACAGAAGCAGAGGTTGGATTGATGTGACTGGCATCTTTGAAGAGGGAAGACCAGTCGAGGCTCTGCCTACATCTTGATTTTAGCCCAGTGGGACATCTGACCTTCTGAATGGTAAATAATTAATGTGCAAATTTGAAGCCACTCTGTGTGTGGTACTTTTAAAGGAGGCAATAGGAAAGTAATACAGAACACTTATGGAAGGAATGTGTGTCTAAACTTCTGGCATCACTTTGCCACCATGTTACATACCCTCATCTAAATTAATTCAGCACCTTTATGTTCATGCTTCTTTAACAACTGTAGTTCTTCACACCAAGTCAAATCCCCCTCCAACTCTTAGTGGCTAAGAGGCCATGTTCAAGTCATTCCAATGCTCTAATCCCATTTCTTCATCTCTGACATGGAGACAAGAAGAGCACCTATATGATAGAGTGGTGGTGGAGTTCAAATGAGGTGCTGTAGATGAGAGGGTTTTGTAAGCATTAAAGTACATAATGAATCTGTGTGTGTCTATGTGTGTTTGTGTGGGTGTGTATGCTTGTTTGTGTTGGTTTTTAGGCAGTGGTCAAAGGATATTTCAGTTTAAGTTCTTGCAGAAAAGATTTGGTTAATGGGGACCTGCTATATAGCACAGGGGACTCTACCCAATATTCTGTTGACAACCTATATGAGAAAAGAATCTGAAAAATATGCATATGCATATGTGTATAACTGAATCACTTTGTTGAACAGCAGATATTATCACAACATTGTAAATCAGCTATACTTCAATAAAACTTCAAAAAAATTTAAAAATTCACAGAAAAAAACCAAAACTGTGTGACTTTGGTTAAGTTTTTTATTTAAATATTACATCTCAATTCCCTCATCTATAGAAGAGAGATAATTATGTCAAAAACCTCATCAGGTTGCAGTGAGAATTAAATGACTTTCTATGTGTCAAGTGTTTAGAACATGGCCAGGCACATAATAAGTGCTCAGTAAATGTAAGCCATAAACATCGTTTTTCACAGGGCCCACATTAAGTGCATGAGTCTCGGCTGGGCATTGAGAAGAAATAAATAAAAGAGACAAGAAACTTACCTCTCAGTGCTTCTCATCTCCATACACAACTTCTATGAAAATATCCTCATTGACCGTCACATTTATTCTGAACCACTGTAGCCAAGGCTTTATCTCTCAGGACTCTTATTTCCTTATGCTCTATTCAAATTAGACAGATGCACATGCTTGTTAACGAACCCACTCTCTTATTTCTAGAGATCTGCACAAGAAATTCCAACAGCTTCCCCTATTGAAATCTGACCAGATGGGCCCATTTCTTTCTTTCTTTTTCTTTTTTTTTTTTTTTTTTTTTGGCTGTGCCTGTGGGCATGCTGAATTTTCAGGGCCAGGGATCAGGAGTCAAACCTGTGGCACAGCAGTGATCAGAGACATAGCAGTGACAAAGCCTGATCCTTAACAGCTAGGCCACCAGGGAACTCCTAGATGGGCCATTTCAAAAATATTCTTAAAAGCATTTCTAGATGTTTCTTTTTTTATTTTTTTATTCTTGTATTTCTGATGTTTTATTTTTTAATTTTTAAAATATTTTTATTTTTTCCATTATAATTGATTTATAACAATCTGTCAATTTCTTCTCTACAGCAAAGTGACCCAGTCATGTGTGTGTGTATATTCTTTTTCTCACATTATCGTCCATCATGTTCCATCACAAGTGACTGGATATAGTTCCCTGTGTTATACATCAGGATCTCATTGCTTATCCACTCCAAATGCAGTAGTTTATATCTATTAACCCCAAACTCCCAGTCCATCCCACTCCCCCCACCTTTGCAACCACAAGTCTATTCTCCAAGTCCATGAGTTTCTTTTCTGTAGATTTACTTCATGTAGTATGAGAGTCTCTAGTTCCATCCATGCTACTGCAAATGGCACTATTTTGTTATTTTTTATGGCTGAGTAGCATTCCATTGTGTATATATACACCACATCTTCCTAATCCAATCATCTGTCGATGGACATTTAGGTTGTTTCCATGTCTTGGCTATTATGACTAGTGCTGCAATGAACATAGGAGTGAACACATCTTTTTCAATAAAAATTTGGCTTAAAGACTTAAACATAAGACAAGACACCATAAAGCTCCTAGAAGAGAACACAGGCAAAACCTTCTTTGACATCAACTCTACAAATGTTTTCTTAGGTCTTCCAAAGCAACAGAAATAAAAGCAAAAATTAAAAATGGGACTTAATCAAACTGATAAGCTTTTCACAGCAAAGGAAACCTTAAAAAAAAAAAAAGACAACCTATGGAATGGGAGAAGATAATTTCAAACAATGCAACTGTCAAGGGCTTAATCTCTAAAATATACAAACACTTATACAACTCAATAGCTAAAAAAAAAAAAAAAAAAACACAACCCAATTGAAAAATGGGCAGAAGACTTAAAAATACATTTCTCCAAAGAAGATATACAGATGGGCAACAGGTGCATGAAAAAATGCTCAATATCCCTAATTATTAGATTTCTCTTCTTTATAGTTGAATCCTCAGAATTAGTCTCCCTGTTTCATTGCTCCCCCTAAAAGTGCTCCCTTGGCTGTTTTTCCTTGTCTTCTTGTGGTATAGATCATGTCCTTGGAGGTAACATTTTTGAATCTTTGGTTTATTTCTGCCCCTGGGTTATAAGCTGCTTAAAGGAGAGTTTCTTTATATCTCCCTAGCTTCTAATTCAGGGACTGGTACATCATAGGTGCTCTATAAATATTTAATGATGCATTTGTTGAAATGATGAATGGTGAAAATATTTGTATTGGCTAAACTTCCTCTCCATATGTGAACACATGTGCATACTAATACTAAATTATTTGATGGATTTGAGTGTATGGTTTATGCAAATCACACAAATGGATACAGACACACCTCAACTGACAGACTATATTTGCCTGCATAACTATATTTTCATAACACAGAAATAACATTAATGTTTCATCAGCATCCTCAGTTTTGATCAACCTCTTTGTGGTGTGTAGCCATTCAGATTGTCATGGTTATAACATCTGGAGGCAAGGAGATTTCTGCAGATAAAGGGATCCCTCTGTAACTGAACCTCAGGTTATGTGGATCTGTCTCTTCTCTAGAGAGTAGGAATGAGGGAAAATAATCCAAATCTGAAAGTCTGAAGTGTGATCTGTGGAAAAGAAGTGGATAAATCCATCCCTGGTATAAATCAATGGCTAAATTAAAAGAGGAGACCACATAGACAGCAGTCAGTGAAGTTGATAATTTGTGCTGGTCCCCAGCATAATTCAGATGCCTGAGTTATTTTTTTGTTTGTTTGTTTTTATTTTCTGACAGTCCTCAAGGTGCCAGCTTCTCCTCCTCAGTGAAAATAATTTTAGAAGATGAAATCTGTCCCCAAGCTCTGTTTCTGACACAGTCACCATAGAGTGATCAGCAAATACTGCAGCCTTTTGCAGCAACTTGGATTACTCATGTCACTGTAATGTCTCTACTTAGCCAGGATGGCAATTCATTTTAATATTTTTTTCTGAAAAGAAAAATTATTTTGATTTTTCTGATCACACATGGTTCCACTATTATCAATTTATAAGTTCTATATTTATATTTCTGATTTAAGTGCAAACATAAAATCAAAGAGAGAAAGAAATCTCCAAGCAAAATAACAAGTGGAAAATTGAGGCAGAAATAAGTTCAGTCTAAACAACTTATCTTTAGAATTTTATAAAGTATCAGTATTGTAATTAATTATTAAAAGCTAATAGTTTTAATATCAATTGATTAATGAATACCTCCACATTCTTTCATTCCTTTTTTATTGTTATTGCATTTTTTCTCTTTTTTTCTTTATGGCAGGAGAGGTTTATGAATATGAAGTAAAAGAATTCTGGAAAAAGGCGGGTCAAAACTGAAAGGATGTGTCCCTGAAGCTGCATCCATCCTGGTCATGACTCTGCTTTTTGGAGAGACCAAAGGACTCTCTGGACTCTAGTTATTCAACCAGTTTGGCCTTCTGTTTGCAGATAATTATTTCGCTAATTCCGTATCACTTTGTTGAATTGATCCTTTGATCATTATGAAGTTTCCTTTTTCTTTTTAATGATACTTTTGTCTGGAAGTCTACTTTGATATTGACATGACAATATTTGTTTTCTAATGCTACTTGTTTTCATGTTTTATCTTTTTTCCATCCTTTGACTTTCAATCTCGCTGGTCTTTTTATTTTAACTGCACCTTTTCTAGATAGTACCATGGTCATACTTTGTTTATCCAGTATGATAATCCTTACTTTTTAAATCTAGTGTTTAAATTTTAAGATTTGCTTATATATTTTATTAAATACTGATTAAAAAAAAAAGATACCTATGAAATATGTCTACAGTACAAAGAATAACGATACAGGAAACACACAGGTTAGCCACTGCCAGCTTAAAAATTAAAATCATCATTAAATTTGAGACATCCTATGTGCCCTGCCTTCATTTTATTCTTGCCCAACCTGCCCAGAAGCACTAATCAGAATTACATGTTACTTTCTCTTTTATGTTTTTCTCATCATTTTATAACAACTGCAGCTAATTACTAAACAATATATTGTTTAGTTTTCTATATTTTTGATTTTCATAACTGTAATAATATTATTTATAATTCTATGATTTTCTATTTTTACTCATATGTATGTTCTAATGTTTCATACATGTTTTTGCAGGTACCTGAAGGATTTTTGTCCATTTTTTATTACTATATGATAATAAATTTAATACAAAACATATTTATTTTACTATTGGGGTACTTTGTTGTTTGATTTTGCTTTAAGAATCAGTGTTACTATAAACATTCTTTTACGAAAAATATTTTATTGTGTATAATTGACATAAAATAAAAAGTATAAAGATACATGTATTTAAAGTGTACAATTTGATAGTTTTTTGATATATGGATACATCTATAAAACCAACATCAGAATCATGATTAAGAAAGTACTTATCACAATCAAAAGTTTCCTTGTGCCCCTTGGCATTCTTTCCCTGCTCCCTTTCCTATAACAGCCCTATTATTAGGCAAGCTCTAATCTCTATTCTGTCACTGTAGATTAGTTGGCATATTCTAGAATTTTGAGATCATATAGTACAAACCATTTTTTTTTTCCTATCTTCTTTCACTCTGCCTAATTATTGTTTTTTTTTTTCTTTTTTATGGCCACATCTGTGGCATATGGAGGTTCCCAAGCTAGGGGTCGAATCAGAGCTGCAACTGCAAGCCTAAACCACAGCCAGGGCAACACCAAATCTGAGCTGTATCAGCAACCTAATGCTGCAGCTTGTGGAAATGCTGGAGCCTTAACCCACTGAGAGAGACCAGGGATGAAACCCACATCCTCATGGACATTATGTTGGGTTCTTAACAGCTGAGACACAACAGGAACTCCTATTGCCTAATTACATTGAGATTCATTCATGCTGTTGTGTGTACCAATAGTTCATTCCTTTTTTTTTTTTGCTCAGTAGTGTTCCATTAGTATAAGTCACAATTTGTTTACCCACTCATCTTTGATGGGCATTTGAGTCATTTCCAGTTTTTGATTATTACACATAAAACTACGTTGAACATTTGTGTGCAAGTCTTTCTATGGATATGTGTGTTCGTTTTTTTCTTGTGGCAAATACCTGGGAGTGAATGATGGGGTCATGTTTAACTTGCATGTTTAACTTATGAAATTTCAGACTTTCGAAAGTGGCTCTATCATTTTACATTCACATCAGAAGTATTTTACAGCTGCTCTGGATTCTCAGCAACATGTGAAATATTTCTAATTTTAGACATTCTAATAGAGGTGTAGTGATAGCTCATTGCTGAATTTGTGTTTCCCTAGTGACTAGTGATGTTGAACAACTTTTCATGTGATTTTTCTTGCCATGAATGTTCTTTGCTGAAATATTTGTTGAAATTATTTGCCCTGCCTTTGTATTGGGTTGTTTTATTTCTTATATTTGAACTTTGGAATTCTTTATTAATTGTGGATTTAAACATTTCATCACATATATGGTTTGAAGATATGCTCTCTCAGTTCATAGCCTGTCTTTTAATTTTCTTAATAGTGTTTTTCAAAGAGATGTTTTGAATTTTGATGAAGTCAAATTAATCCACTTTTTAAAAAATGAAGAGTGAATTTGTGATAATAAACAAAGAAATACTTGTTTAAACCAAGGTCAAAAAGATTTTCTCTTATGCTTTCTTTTTTAATGTTTCAGATTTTACATTTAGGTCTATGATTTATTTTCAGTTAATTTTTGTACCTCAAGGTTCCTTTTTAATTTTTATACAAAATTTTACACATGGATATCCAATTGTTTCAGTACTATTTGTTGAGACTGTTTCTTTGAAGTGTCTTTGAGACTCTGTCAAAAATTGGTTAAACATACCCGTGAAAGTCTAATCCACTATACTGCATGTAATTGTGAATTTTCTTTTTATTTATATCAATGTATATTTTAAAAATGATTGATGTGGATTACAATATGTTCCTTAACTTGTCAGAATCTACTTAAAATTAACATTTTATCACTTCAAGAAAAATGTAGGAAACCTAACAATAGTATTATATCATATATTCCCTCCCCTACTCCATGCTTCATGCTATTATTGTCAAATATTTCATACCTACATACATTTTAAACCTTACAGTGAAACGCTGCTTTTTATTGTAAACAGTCAGTTATATTTTAAAGAAATTGAGGAAAGAAAAATGATAAAATTTTATATTTACCCATATATTTGCCATTCCTACTGCTGTTATATAAATCTGTGTTTCCATCTGATGTCATTTGCCTTAAAGATGAATAACTTTTTTGCATTTCTTGTGCAGATTTGCTGACAACAATTCAGCTTTTACATATCTGAATATGTCTTCATTTCATCTTTATTTTTAATAGATATTTTCAATGTATATACAATTCTAGATGGACTCTTGTTTTCAAAGCACTTTAATGATATCATTTCATTACCATCTGGGTTTCACTGTTTTTGATAATAAGTTAGCCATCATTTTGTATTATGCAATGTGCCTTTTTTCATTGGCTGCTTTTATGATTCTCTTTGTTTCCAGCCATTTTCCTGTGATTGTACTTAGGTGTAGTTCTCTTTATATTTATGATGTTTGGGATTCACACAGATTCCTAGGTCAGTAACTTGACTTTTTTTTTTTAATACCAATTCTGCCATTATTTCTTCAAATATTTTTCAGCCTTGTTCTCCATTTATTTTCTTTTTCTTCTTTAGTGACTTTGGTTATATGTAAGTTAGATCTCTTGATACTGACTCACATGTTTCTGATATTCTTTTTCATTTATTTAAAACATTTTGTCTCTGAGTTTTAAGTTTTTAAATTTTTTAAAAATTAAAAAGATATATTGAAGTATAGTTGATGTACAGTGTTTGATTTTTAGATTTGATCACTTCTGGGCCACTTGAGTGGTGGCTGATAGAGATCCAGGGTGTAGGTTATATAGGCTGGATATATGTCTCTTCACTTTTTCATCAAGACATGACTTGAATCCATGTGTAGAGTTTAGATACTTCATTTATCTTTGATTCTACTAACTTTGAGGCAAGGGAAGAGAGTTATTCTTTGTGTATAGAAGAATATGCAAAATTAGTTGCCACTAGATACTTGGCAAAAAGAAATAAATTAATACTTATTTTAAAAAGGAGGATTTTCTTATAGAACATTGACCAATGAACTCTCCTAGCAAAACACATTCCAAAGAGTTGGTGCTCAAAAATATTTCATGATTGAGATAGATTAAACACTTGTTCTAAAATTTTTAAATATATTTTTTTCTTTCTTGATATAAAATATTTGGCAGAAATTGGTGTTCTCGTCATGGCACAGTGGAAACGAATCCAACTGGGAACAATAAGGTTGCAGGTTCGATCCCTAGCCTCACTCAGTGGGTTAAAGATCTGGCGTTGCTGTGAGCTGTGGTGTAGGTCACAGACACAGCTTGGATCTGGCATTTCTGTGGCTCTGGCATAGGCTGGCAGCAACAGCTATGCTTAGACCCCCAGCCTGGTTACCTCCATATGCTTCAGGTGCCCATACACACACACACACACACACACACACACACACGGCAGAAATTAACTAACGAATGTCTAAACAATAGAATACGTGATACAAACATTGTTGCGTCTGCACAAAAAACGAAATTTTAGTTTCTTGTATATGGTAGTGTAGATAAGATGAGGTGGGCTGAAATTAAATTTGGGTCTGTGAGGGCAGGTTATGCCTAACCCTGCACTCTAGTCCATACTGTATCCATCTGTTTTCACTAGTTGATATCTTTGAGGGATTGTGTTTGGGGATTGAGGTGGAGGCTGGTGTAGAAAGCAACTTCCTCTCTACTTTCGAATGACACTTTGGAAAAGATGGTTGAGACTTAGGGCACCAGCTTTGATGCCTGGGTGCAGAGGTGAGGGAGAGCAAACTGAGTTGGAGAGAGGATATTCTTTCCATGTTTTCAAGTGATGACATGGCCAAGTTCAGGGGAACCTGGGGAGAGGTGAAGTAGGGTGGCAGGAAGGGAACACTGTCTCAGAAGACGTCATCAATTGTGGTAGAGAGGTGCTACTCTGAATGTCCTGGTCAAAGACCTGAGAGAAGAAGGGCAGTGTGAATTTGTTCCTGAATAAACACTAGATGAGATTCACCTTGTGGCCTCCTAGAAATAACTGAGATGATCGAAGACCTTGGAGTGTGGGCCAGGGGAATGAAGAATGAGAATCTGTAGCTCTTCAGGTGTGGCTAAAGTCCAGGATGTTTTATTAATATTAATGTGAACTCATTTTACCCAAAAGCTACTGAGACTAGGAAATTCAGTTTACACATAGAGTATTTATTTTCAAAGCATTTCTCTCATTATATTCTTATGTGAGCATTGTGATTAGGGCCATCCCTTCTGTACATGGATCCAAAGCCAAATCTCACCGTGTTAGTCCTTTGTCTCCATCACTCTCAAGAGGAATCAGGTTGTAGTGGATATCAAGAGAACCCTTAAGGAGAATGAGTCACAGCAGGCACTTTATGCAAGAGGTGAATGCTCACCCTTCCCCTTATTTTGCTTGTGTGGTGCCTGAAGAGGGGGCTTAGAGTGTGTGGGCAACAGAGGCTCAATCTGAGTGCTGACTGTGTGCACTCCTGGGTTCAGGCTTATGGGGTGTGATGGAAAAAGCCCGAAGAGGTCCCTTAGGGAGTTTGTTTTGATGATATGAGGCTGTTTTCACCACTATAATATTACACCATGATGTGGGCTGAGTTGTGCTCCACCATATTCATATGTTGGGCTCTCAATCCCTAGTACCACAACTATAACAACATTTGGACATAAAGTCTTTAAATAAGTAAGTTAAAAGGAGGCCATTAAGGTGGGACCCTAAACCAATATGGCAGGTATCCTTACAAGAAGAGGAAGAGACATACAACAGAGGGACAAGCAGCAAGAGGGTGGTCATCTGCAAGACAAAGAAGGAAGACTCAGAGGAAACTGCCTCTACCAACACCTTGATCTTGGACTTCCAGACTCTGGAACTGTGAAAGAGTGAATTTTTGTTCTTTAAGCCACCCAGCCTATGGTATTTTGTAGCCCTAGCAAGTTAATACACTCCATAATGAGAGAGATGTTTTCTGTTCTGTTTCTTGCTGTAAGCCTGACACCTACTAAAGTTCCTCGCAGAGAGTAAGCACCTGAGTCTTTTGCTGGGTGAATAAATAAAAGATTAGATGAGGCATCTTCTAGGACTCTTTCATACCAGGGACATATTTGTTCCAGGGAGAGGAGGCTTTTTGAGTGCCTGTTTCTTCTTTTCTTCTAGCCAAAAACAAAGTTTATACTCCCCAATTCAAACATTCCATAACCTGAATTTTTACTTATACAATGTTAATTCTCAAAGTCCTTCTCTTTAAGCCCCTGGCATCAGTGGTTTGTCTGGATATTATGCCCAACACAGAATGATAGCCACATCATTGGTCATTCTCCAATCTCCTAAACCCATGCGCATGCTTCTCCTTTAGACCCAGCTCATGTTCCATAGCTGCCTGGTATCTTGATGTCTCTTCTGACTGTCCTATTCCGCTCTGGAATCCTGTGACATTTGTAACCGGTATTATTTACCTGAGAAACAACACCTGCTACCTATATTAACATTTTCCTTATGACATCACTCTATTTCTTAATATGCATAAGACCTAACATAATCTGCATTTAGATTCAGAAGTAATCATGATGATGTTAGATTCTGAAGCAATCACGATGATGGTGGTGGTGGTGACAAAGAATAAAGGTCTTCTGACACTGCTCTGAGCCACTGATAATGAAATTACCCTACCATGCTGTTCCACCACGTCAGCTACAAGAGATTGAGCTGAATTTTTCAAAAGTAGCAATTGCGGCCATACTGCCATCAAATGTCATTGTTCGTGTCCATACAAGCCCTGCATACTGATACAAACAGCATCATTAACCATCTCCAGGGTTCCCAAAGGAGCCAAATAATCATTTTTCCACTGAGGAACTTCCTGAAAGCCCCAGGTCAGGGGTTTAGAGGGAAATGGACCTCTGTCTGGCACTAGACCAGTAGTGAATATACAAAGAAGAACTTGTGGGCTATTAGGATGATGGTTGCTTATTGAATTGCCAGAGCATGGCATCTTTTCAGACGCGTCTACCTGAGAAATTCAGCTCCAGTACACCAGAGGAGTGACTGAAATAAATTAGGAGATGGGAAAGATTCAGAACTGCATCAAGCTTAGACAAATCAGGGGAAGTGAATCAGATAAATACATAAACACACACAGTGACAGATGAGGCAGATGACATTTTATGCTCCTTTAAACTGACTGATGAAGATCAGACAAATTAGAAATAGCTGTGGACAAGTTCAAGAATGTCTTTCTACTGTGTACCTAAAAGTAATCTTAAGGAGCCGAGATGTGAAGTAGCTCCGGAAAATGGAAAATGGGATAATGGAAAGAGTATTCCAAGAGTGACATCTCTCTGCCTAACTGTTGTAAACTTTAAGAAGAGAGTTTTAAATGTAATATCTTGAAACATGATATGATATTTTTAAAGGCTGTTAGGGTGAAAAAAGTAAAATTAAAAACTAAGAAACTTCTATGTAACTTAAACATTGTAGATACCAAATAATACATAATCATATGGATGCTAGCTTCCTATTCTTAGTCTAATCATAGAATAGGAAGTTATTAATTTAAGACATTCCACTGATAACACTTGTGGGTTTTTTTGTTTGTTTGTTTTGTTTTGTTTTGTTTTTCTGGCCTTTTTTCTTTATAGGGCTGCACCTGAGGCATATGGAGTCCTGGGCATATTAGACCCCAAGCCAGGGGTCTAATCAGAGCTGTTACTGCCAGCCTACGCCAGACCACAGCAATGCCAGACTCAAGCTGCATTTGCTACCTACACCACAGCTCACAGCAACGCCGGATCCTTAACCCACTGAGCAAGGCCAGGAATTGAACCCGGAACCTCATTGTTCCTAGTCGGATTCATTTCTCCCTGCCACGTCAGGAACTCCACTTTTTATTGGCTCTGTACTTTCCATATTTTTAGTGTGGCCAATGATTATTAGATGACAATATTTGCAGAAAAATGTAAATATATGTTACTTAGATTTTGATTACATTTAGATTATAGAGGGTTTCTGATTCTAAGTTAAGTTTTCACAATCAGTAGACAAAAATCCACCACCTTCCTTCTTTTTCCTTTACGCAAAGGTCAGAGGTTGTTGGCATTTACGCCTCCTGAATTGTGCTGTGATGCAAAAGACTTTCATATGGCTTAATCATGATGAACTTCATCCTTATTGATGGTCAAATGATGCAGAGTCACTAGCTAATGAACAGTTGGTCCATACCTAAACAATCACATACAAGTGGGAAAGTGAATTTTAAGGTCAAAAATTGACAAAAGGGTAATAAAAAATCATCTTGAATGTAGTGCTTGTATGTATGAAAATATGAGTCAGTATGAAATAGACAGAAGCTACGAGGTTTCTGCTTTGCAGACTTACCATCATCATTTTCCAACACAAGCCCTCTCTTTAGTTAGATCAATTGAAATACTAAACTCATCTCCCTCAGTCACAAATGCTATCGGGCTACCAGGGAATGCTTCTAAATCAGTCATTCTTCCATTCTGTAACATTAAATTTCCTTTGTATTTCTTCCAGCTACATTTATTGTTTATACATCATTCCTATGCCATATTATAATATAATAATTAACAAGGATTTCATCTTGACTTGACTGTGAGATTTTTTTTTTTTTGAGGGAACATATACTTTTGGATCTGGGCTCTGTGATTTGCTTACTAAATATTTTAGATGGAAAACATAATGGTTTAATGATCTTCCATCGAAGATTTTTTTTTTAACTTTCAAACACCTGTTTCTACAAATTGTGGTCTGGGAAAATTTGTTTAGAGTTTTACACACAGAAAAACTTTTACCAAGGGGGATAGTAAACCTCCTTGATTTATAAATCCTTATGATATAGAAACTTCAACTTTATATGTAAACAGGCTTTGGTATTTTTTAATGAAAACCTTATGACACTATGTTTTGGTTTTGTTTAATCAGGAATCATATAAATCAGAAAATATGCTATGCATTATCACTGCTTGTCTGGAATAAGCTCAGAGTGTACCAGAACAAAGGGAGTGTTTATCATGGCAGAGATATATTTGTGAGTGGTGACGTCATGTGTATGGAAGGTACTGCAGAGTTTAGGAGTGTTGGAGGAACAGTAGATTACTTGCAGCTTGGTGTTCTGCTTCATGAAGGTAGTTTGGGGAAACTTGAGCCATGAGAACAGAGTGGCAGGGAGGAGCCAGATTGTGAGGGGCCAGGGGCCTCCCCTGAGCATCAAATCCATGGTAGCATCCATGGAAAATGGCCAGGGTCGGGTTTGCATTTTACTAAGACTACCGCTCTCCACAGTGGAGATCTGGGACTTATTTTCTTAATTGAGGTGCATGGCCATGACACAATTGTTAGCCATGAATCATCCACCTATTCTTAAATCATCCAAATAAGGTGACTATCTGCTGAAGATAATCCTGCTATTCTCTCAATCACAGGTGGGAGAAAAGTATCTTGGTGGGAGAACTGCTAAAACAGTAAAAGAAACTAGTATCTCTCAAGTGCATTTGAGGCTCCTGTTTTAGAGATGGAGATATATTAGATTCCAGATGTAAGTGATATCATATGGTATTGTCTTTCTGACTTACTTCACTCAGTATGAGAGTCTCTAGTTCTATCCATGTTGCTGCAAATGGCATTATTTTGTTCTTTTTTATGGCTGAGTAGCATTCCATATGCTCTGCAGTAGGGGAAAAAAAGGTAAAAACAAAGAGCAAATAAATAAATAAAGATGCAGATATAATGGGCCATGAGAAAAGAACAAAAAAGCCTCCTTCCTTTTTTTGTATTCATTATAAAATAAATAAATTGATCAATTCATAAATCAATCAATCCCTACTGCTTTTTTAAGTAAAAGTAAATTTTTATTTCCCTAAGTCTCTATCATTGTTCCTTGAGCAGGAGGAATATGAATGAAATTTAATATATTTACCAGCAAAGGAAGATGTGGCAGCTGGATTGGAAATAAATCAATTAAAGCTTCATAATTATCTAGCCATTGACACCTGCCCTAAATCTCCTCAATTCTCTGGATGGCAAAGTGGAAGATTGGAAGAAATAGCTGTCACAACTTACTATAGGAGTTTTCTTTCATTGGTTGTCCAGAAAAAAAGTGGTGTTATTATGTGATACTAATGATTATAAAGTGTTTGGGAAAATGGGAAAGTACAAGAGAGGTTTGAGACACAGTAAACCTGCTTCAAACCCATGAGCAGGAATCTGAGCTTGAGAAAATCTACAGAGTACAGATGTGACTTTGCTCAAATGTCATATTGACGATTTGGAGATTCATCAGCTAGGGAGGTTATTAGATACTCCCTTTATTGCAGTATTCTCTTTTAGGCGTGCAGTAGATGACCAGCTTTACAGAGAAGAGATGCTTGGTCATATTGTTGAATACAGGTCTGGGAACAGGAGCTATGGCTTACCTACTGACCACCAGGGTTGGTAATTGCTTCCAGAGGGGCCTGTTCTTTTCCAGTGAGTTGGAAGGCAGCAAGGTCACTACTCATCAACCACTTGTGTTCAAAGGTGAGAGAAACCATGCTATCCAGAACAGTGTCCAGTGTTTAATATTGGACTCTTTTATTGGAATTGATTTGGAGGTTAGGATACAAGGTGGAAATCAAAGCTAGCCCAAACCCAGATTGCCAGGTGATAATAGCCTAAGGGGTCATAGTGCTGCTTGATAAATATTGTACAGTATTATGTGTCTCAGCCTGGGCACTATTACATGCTAAGTGATATGTCACATGTTGCGGGGGGAGGGAGGATGGCTGAACAGTCTAAAACAGGGATCATGTTTCAAACTCAAATTTATTAAGTTGCCTAGATAGAGCAACGAGAACACTACATGTGATTCATTCATTCCTTCATTCATTCATCCATCTACCCCTTCATTTAGGCAGGATTTGTTTTATTGGAATTCACACTGCTGAATTTAGAAAGCCAAGATTATAAGTGAGAAAATAGAAAAATGAAAGAACCAACAGCCAACTACTATGATTCCAGTCCCTCTGTATTTCCTTACTTATTCTTATTTTGATCTTTGAGATTATTTCTATTTAACATGTAGAGACATTGCTGAGTGGGGATGTTTCTTTAATTAGTGATAGGCTATACAACTTCTCGATCTTATTTGTCTCTTTGTTCTTTGTCATATTTCCAAAACAGCTGATTTTTTTTTTTGGTAGCATATAGAAATATCTAAGGGAGTGGTGGGAGTCAGAAAGGTTGTTGTTCAAAAGAAATTGAATGTTCTGAATGCCATGATACCAAAGACTTAAAATAGTGAGTTCAGCTGACTTAAGTTGGGTTTTTCTTTTTTTCTCCCTGAATGAATTTTAGGAATCTATTGGAACAACTAATGTTACCTTACTAGTGACAGCTCCACACTTGTTTCAGTGTTGGTCAAAACATATTTGAATAGATTCTCCAAGAGGGTACATACCCAGAATTACCACTGTGGTATAGTGGGTTAAGAATCCAATGACAGGAGTTCCCGTCGTGGCGCAGTGGTTAACGAATCCGACTAGGAACCATGAGGTTGCGGGTTTGGTCCCTGCCCTTGCTCAGTGGGTTAACGATCCGGCGTGTGCCGTGAGCTGTGGTGTAGGTTGCAGACGCGGCTCGGATCCCGCGTTGCTGTGGCGTAGGCCGGAGGCTACAGCTCCAATTCGACCCCTAGCCTGGGAACCTCCATATGCCGCAGGAGCGGCCCTAGAAATGGCAAAAAGACAAAAAAAAAAAAAAAGAATCCAATGACAGCAGCTCAGGTTCTTGCGGAGGCAGGGGTTTGATCCCAGTCCTGGGAGAGCAGGTTAAAAGATCTAGCGTAGGTTCCAGCTGTGGCTTGGATACAATCCTTGGCCCAGGAATATCCACTCTCCACAGGTGCAGCCATTAAGGGCATATACACTTCTTAAACCTTCTTGCCTCTGAGAAAACTGGAAATGACCCATGCACATCCTGCTCTCAGCTGGCTCTCTGGGATGAGTACAGACCACTTACTTTGACCATGAAGTGCTGTTCTCTCTCTCTCTACTTTTCCTGTGGTTGGTATGTGGTGGCTAAATAAATGTCTGTAGAAATGGCATGTGCAATAAGGAATTGTTTACTTCTCTGTGGAAATGGGTGTCTCTATACACACAACTTCATAAAGCCAAGAGAGGGTTTCAAATCCACACCCCTGCCCCATTTTGCTGTATGCTGTATTCATCCTACATCAATAAGTGATGGCAAATAGTACTATATAAATCGCTCAAATGTTTCAACAGAAAAATCAAACAGTTTTTTGTCTGGGCTTCACTCTTGATTTCCGGAATATGAAATGAACCTCACCTGTGACTTTTCCTTTCAGATTTGTTTTTGCTAACTCTTAAGGCCATTGTTTCATTTCTGTCTTACCCTATTTGGCCATATGCTTTCTGCATGAATTCCAACTCTTTGTCAAATGCGATAATGGGCAGAAAGACACAGCATGAGAGATTAGCCTTCTCATCTTTTAGCATTCTCCCCTGGATGTAAATTTCCTAATATTAGTGGAAACTGTACATTTGACTAACAAATTCCAAAGCCCTTCAGAAAGGACAGCCGTATTTTCATCATGAACTTGTTCTGTCTCCTCATTCTGTGGTTCCAGGAATCTTCATTTTATGGGCTCAGGCTCATTCCAAAGGTGCAGAACTAGAAAAACTTGGCCACCTTATTTCTGGGAGAAGACACTTGTATTCTACTTATGACCTTTGATGCTAATCCTGAGCTGCCTCAGGATGAGACTGGACCTTGTCTTAGATGCCTCTGAGGAATCAGTCTATGTCAGTTTGCATCTCTCAAGCCATCTCACTTTTGCATTGTTATTTCTAGCATCTCTTTCCCTGGCATTGTTAACCAAACACCTGTATCCTCTCTTTTCCATTTCTTTATGTCAAATTTTCTTTATGGAATGTGGGTCATCCAGAAGTGAGAGGACAAACATGGGGTGCCAGAGGGTCCCTTGATCTGTCAGATACCCTTTTTGGCCTTGTGCAGGTCATTCCCATTCTCTCCACTTCTGCTTTCCCATCTGTTAAAAATGGATAATAAAATTTGCCTCACTGGGGTGTATTTATGCTTAATTACTGTAATTGCTTGTAAACAATTTGCTATCCTGGGATAAAACATATGACTGAAGAACAAAAATTAGAGGAGACAATTTAACATCACTTTGTTTTTAAAATTTAGTAAATGATTGCCTTTTTCCAGGCAGTTTATTTCGACAGTGTGCACAGCGACCTCTCAAGGCATGGGATGATGTGATGACATGAAAAAAACACCTGGTCTGGAAGTCAGGTTTCTTCTTTACTGCCAGCCCTAAATTGCTGTGTGATTTTTAAGCTTCTCTGGGCTTAAGACAATTAGTTCAAATGGGATAGTAACACCTGCCCAATATATCTTACAGATGTTTAAAGAGTGTTTCAGGCAACAACTGATGTGAAGAATGATTTAAGAAATTAAAAGGTGCATAGAAAGTGCTTTTACTCAAACACTTAAAAATAAGAAAAACCCTAAGGCTAACGCAGTAATGAAAAAAAATCCAAGTCTTGGGCATATCTGAGCTAGTTTACACAAAAATATTACATATGCAATCAGCCCTTCACATCTGTAAGTTCCACATTCACAGATTCAACCAATCTCAGATGGAAAATAATTTGAAAAAAAATTCTAGAAAGCTACTTAAAACAAATCTTGAATTTGCTATGTACAGGCAACTATTTATATATCATTTACTTTGTATTTGGGGGGAAGGGGAGGGAGTGGGAGAGACTGGGAGCTTGGGGTAAATAGCTGCAGAATGTTGCCTTCGGGGTGGATTAGCAATGGGATCCTGCTGTGTAGCACTGGGAACTGTCTAGTCACTTATGATGGAACACTTAGTGTGAGAAAAAAGAATGTATACATGTATATATAACTGGGTCACCATGCTAGAAAAAAAGAAAGTAAAAAAAAAAAGAATCTAGAGATGATTTAAAGTATATGGAAGTTGTGCTTAGGTTACATGCAAGTACTATACAATTTTATATAAGGGACTTGAGCATCTACAGATTTTGGTATCTGCATATTTGTGTGGGAGGGGTCCAGAAAACAATTCCCTATGAAAACAATGACAATTTTTAATATATATATATATATATATAATATGTATATATAATATTTAAAGATTTCCTTTAACTTAATATATGTGTGTGTGTGTATGTGTGTGTGTGTGTGTGTGTGTGTATTTAAAGATTTCCTTAAAATTAGTACAGTGAGCGGCACATGGTAAGTCTTCAATAAAAATTAGCTGTTATTATTTCTAGGTCAACCAGAAGACTTTATATATGCCATTGGATCTGATGATACCATAAGTAGCAGGGTGTGGTTCCCTTGAATCTGTCTTTCTCTCCCACATAGCACAAACTCTGCTTGGACAAAACACCACGTATAATATTAAAATGTGCCTGGGAGTCCTTTCCCAGTCCTCAATATCTCCCCTATTCCCCTTGAATTTCTTAGAAAACTCCACCATTAGAGGTTTACTCCTTTCCACACCCACACAAGGGGAAATTAACCCAAAAATGTTCACTGAAGTTACTAGTGACTTTCAGACACTTGACTCCAACGGGCAAAAATGATCTGAAACCACGGAGATCCACCTGGGAAGTTCTGAGTAAGGATGAGGGAGAGAGATCCCAAAGGGAAGATGGAGATGGGGTGGGATGGGAGGGATATTACGATGCAAAAGGAATAGAGGAGTTCCTGTCGTGGTGCAGTGGAAACGAATCCGACTAGGAACCATGAGTTTGAGGGTTCAATCCCTGGCCTCGCTCAATGGGTTAAGGATCCGGCTTTGCCATGAGCTGTGGTGTAGGTTGCAAACATGGCTCGGATCCTGCATTGCTGTGGCTCTGGCATAGGCTGGCAGCAGCTCAGATTCGACCCCTAGCCTGGGAACCTCCATTTGCCATGGGTGCAGTTCTAAAAACACAAAAGACAAAAGTCAAAAAAAAAAAAAAAAAAGGAATAGAGTATACTGAAATGGAGAGGAGAGACCTACCATAAAGCCTGTGGTGATAGATAGATAGATAGATAGATAGATAGACAGCAGACAGATGATAGACAGACAGACAGACAGAAAGACAGACAGACAGACATATAGATTTTCCACTGTATACTGTTATTGCTAGAGTCAGTGGGGTTTAACTCAGCATGTCAAATCGCTTATTTAAGATCATGTCTGAGAAGAGGACAGGTAGTGGTTTGGGAGATAAATTATTCCACACTCATTAAAACCTCATTCAATACAGAAACACCCTAACTCAGGAAGTATATGTTGGTGGAGACCCCACACTGGTAAGTACCTACATACTCCAGATACTAATTTTTTTTTCTTCTCAGCTCTCAGAGAGGAGGAATCAGATTACAGTGGACCCAGAAATCCTATTTCTATTCTAGTAAAGTTGTCTGCATTTGGTTTTTAGGTTTAGAATTAGAGGAATGCATGGATATAAGACTGTTGGCTCCTAGAGATTTCTTCTTCCCCGAGGTAACTTTGTGACTGAGACAGAGAACCTTAGCAGGGACACTGAAAAATCTCTGTTCCTGTGTCCTGGAGGGGGATTCAAAGTTTCACAGAGCAAAAGAGGAATGCAGTATACACAGGGCTGTGTGCGGTCTGTGCTTGAAAGAGGTGTCCCAAAGTGTCCGTGGTGCTGATCTCTACTTTGTGGACAAGAGTTAGTGAGAAGATAGTACCAGTGTGGCACCATGAAAGTGTGTGAAAGCCAACAGGGAGGAGCAGAGTAAGTCTGTGTGGAGTTCATCTTCTCTACCTATTATGTGTTTCACTATATGACTGAAACATCCTAGAGAGGCCCAGACAAAGCCCTGTATCGATTCCTCACTCCCCTTCATGATTTTGCATGCTCTTCCTTGAGACCATTATCTAAAACACTGTCTGCAATTAATCTTCAAGGCAGCATGTAATCAGCCAAGGACTACAAGACCAGGGTTTCAAACAGTCCCAACCGTTAAGATTTGGGACATATGATAGGGAAGACTTGGTCGAGAGTTAGCTAAGTGGTCAAGCTTCCTTGGGCAAAGGAGATTATTATGCGTGATGAGTCCGGACATGAAAACATGAGGACATAGGATATGAGTGAATGTATTTCTTTATAATATATCTGTTCCTGGAGGCGGGGGAAGGAGGAGGGGGCTGGAAGGTGAAAGTGTCCAGATGCTGGCGCGCAGTAAAGCATTCCTGGCTGTTAGTTCCAGTAGGTCATTACTGCATTAATTTGGTGTTTAATTAAATGCCTGTGCAACAGACCATTTATTTGTTATCTAATATTAGCTTTAGTTCTTATCAATTAAATGCTAGCTGAGGGCTTGATTCACTTACATTTTATGTTCCCTTATACGTTTTTCAGAAACAACAGCCAAACCCAACAAGGCCTCACTGTGCCTGCAAAGATTTATAAACACAAATTTCAGTGTGAGGAATACAATATGCTGGTGTATTAGGTGAGGAGAAGGGAAATAAAAAGAAGATGTCATTTCATTTTGAGAAAGCAATTACCCAAATACACAGGCTGTGGTCTCCCTTTCCCCTCCCCCTGTCTTCTGTGTGAGTGCAGATAATAAGGGGGGGTGAGGGGTATATATTCCTATTCTGTTTTGACATGTATCCTCCCCCACCCTGTTCTACCTTCCCCTGAGCTGAAGGCAAAGGCTGCTGGCTTTCCTGTGGATAAATTTCTCATCCCCTTGTGTCTATCTGAGCTTTTAGTGATACTTGTAGGGTTACCATGAAATGCTCAAACACTAGGGGCTTGTGTACTTACTGTCAGGTCAATCAAGTTGCATTTCAACTGAAATTTTATTTTGGACAAAAGGAGACCAAAAAATCCAAGAAAGGTGAGAGAGAGAGAAACTCTGAAGCACAGTGGAAATGTTGGGAATATGACCCAAGCCAGGGTTTGCTACCAGCCTGTCATTTGCATATCACCATTAACATTTTTCCAGTGCCTAGTGACACATACCACTGGTCTATCATTTATTTAAAAATTTCTTCAAACCTACCTATTTGAAAATTAGAAACTTATTTTTTTTCCTTTTTTTTAAAAAAAATTTTTGACCGTATCCTTGGCATGTGGAAGTTCCCTGGCCAGGAATTCAATCCAGGGCAGGAATCAAACCCAAGCTGCTGCAGTGACAATGCTGGGACCTTAATCTACTGAGCCACAGGAGAACTCCCTGGAAGCTTAATTTAAAAAAAAAAAACAAAAAACAACTGACCTCACTATCTCAAATAAATGACCAGTGTTGCTTTTCATAAGAAGACAATAAAGATGAAAATAAATATAATACATTAAATAATATTATTAATTTATAGGAAATGCTATTACCTATCAAAGGCTCTGAGCTTCAAGTCTACACATTCTTTGGTACAAAAGGAGGAAAGCAAATATTACAGCTGTGTTAAATATGTACAATTTCAAACTGCAAATTTATCCTTGGCATCATCAAAAGGATGAAAAGAAAATTGAAAAGGGAATAACTTTCTCACTATATGATTAATTTTATTTGCAAAACTTGTGCATCATTTAAAATTATCTGTAGCATTTCAAACCTGGAGAAATAGTGCTAAGTCATAGGAGTTCAGTTCTAAATTTATCAGAAGTTTTAGGAAAAACTCAAGAATGATTTGAGATGAAGCAACTGGAGAGAATAAATAGGAGACCTTGGAACCCTTTCTGTTTCAGGGAGCTTGCCAGGCAGTGATGTTGCAGAGTGGAGCTTCCAGTGGTTATAGTCATTCCTCTGAAAGCCTGGGGGTACTGCCCCTCCATGCCCAGTCTTCCATCCTGGGGCCCTCTTGCCCCCTCAGGGGTATAGCACCATACAGGCACTCTCTTCTTTATCATCAATCTATAGCTTTGAGTGCCTTTCACAATGCTCCATTCAAATAGCATTCCTTTCAGGGTCCTTTCTGTGAAAAATTCTCAAGTATCTTTAGTATCAGTGATGCATCAGACCACAATTGGTCTTAAATTTTATTGTTTACAACTGGATAAGAGCATGTTTGAATACAGACCCATACATTTTGAAGAAAGAACACATTCAGAGCAGAATAGGCTGCAGAAAAGGCTGCAGAGTGGAGGCTTGCATGGAAACCCCAGGCAGCCTAGCCCTATGTAGGGCTCCATGCACTTCTTACCCATCCATACCTGTAGGAGTCTTCCCGAGGCTTATATGCATGGATCCCAGATGGGTCTTTCATCAAATCTAGATTGTTTCTCTCTCATGGCCTAACCTACTCTGTGGCACATTCTCACCAGGGTACAACTTAAAAGTGAGTTATCTTGTAGTCAATCATTCTGGGGATGCCCTCTGATTTTTCATATCACATGACAAAATATGAGTCCAGGGGTTTGGGAAGATTAGAAGACAGTGTGGGAAACTAGTTCCCCAGTTCCCACTTAGGTTAAATAAGTGCTGATGAGAATGGTTCAGGAAGAAAACTAGATACCAAAGGAATATGGCAACAGGTTATAATCCAAACATGACATCTGCTTTGGAGAGATTGAAACAAATGAAAAGATCTCCCAACAGGCAAACTTCCAAAGAAGTTTTAGAATTTTGGAGAAGGACAAACAAATGAAATATAAAATTTAGGTGGACAAACTGGCAAGCAGCCAGGCTTGAGAAATACTTTCTTAAACAAAATCCACAGTCCTTGGGCTGGAGTTTCTTAGCAAATCCACAGTCCTTGGGCTGGAGTTTCAAGTGGCCACTGCTGGGAGGAAGGGGGTCTATCCAGAAACTGTGGTCCTAAAGGAGTCAGAGGAAGGATATATGATTAAGACTAGGGTCCACTGATCAGAACTAGGTATAGGACCTGACAGCAAAAATCAAGCAGACAAGGTTGGAATTACCACTAGACACTGGAACAGGCCACGTCTATGGGGAGGAGCAGTAAAGAGAGGTGAGTGTCAAGACCAAGATGAGGTAAGACCCTGAACTGACCCCTTCCTCAATCCTGGGCTAACATGGTTCTATTATTACTGTCTTGGGAGGCAAGAAGTACTTGTATTTAAGAGAACTATGACTGAGAGAGGAGCAGGAGGGAGAACAGCATCTGGAGACTAAACTCTAAGAAAAACCATCAAGAAAGAATAAGCTGGGCCAGTCCAATGCCATCAACTTCTCTTTCCCCGCAATGCATGGCTCAGATGATTGCCTGGTGATTTTTTTTTTTTTTTTTTTGTAATTGAAGTTGTTAGTTTCAAGTGTGCAGCAAAGTGATTCATATATGAATATGAATACACATATATATATATACTCTTTCCTCACACATCTTTGAGTAAGTATTGCACCACTGACTCACTGACTCCATTGCTTATCTTTAGTTACCCTACGCGGCCTGCCCACTTCTAGTTGCAGGGGATATAGAAAGAATGAACTCCACATGAGTGCAAACGGGCATAATTGTACCAGCTCTGTTGTCTTATAGGCTTATCTGAAGACCCAGTGAAATATAGATAGGTAGGAAAGTGCCCCAGAAGTTAAAAGTGATTTACAACTCTAAGGATGTTTCCCCCCTTGGAATTACTTAGTTAATATTCAAATGTATCCTTTGTTATGCATATGTGGACCTAACCTTGGACTTAGTTTGCTCTGGCCCAGTGGGAACTTCTTGGCTTCTCTGGAAGGAAGCTACTCTCCCCCTGAAACTGCTGACAGGGCCTCACTGCAATGGTGGTAGCAGGTGCTGCTCTGATAATGTCGGCTCCAGTTGAGGTACAGGAAAACAGAGCAGCTGAAGACCGAAATCTGAGAGATAACAGGAAGTGAAAAATGAAGCAAAGTTATATCTTCTGTTCCCTCATAAAGGCTCCTGTGACAAATGGAATCATAGGCATCACAGAGGCTGCCTTGCTGAGCTACTGAAGGCCCCAGCTGTCTTGATGGCACATATCTGTCCTCTGGTTATCTGCGGGAAAGTAATAAGCAAATGGTGTATGGAGGGGGTATGCAGGGAAAGAGAGAGAGGGAGGGAGAGAGAGAGGAAAATTTGCAGTTAGTCAACAAATATAACTACTATCTACAGTGTGAAAAAATAGTCATCTATACCTCTATGGTGAAATTTAAATATTTAATTAACATTTGTGATTTTGTTAAACCAGTGCTCCTAGTGCATGACAGTACTTACTAAGTTGGTTTTTCTGGGTGAAATACAAAATACAAGAGTGTGAATTCAACCAAAAGTGGTCATACAAACACACGTTTGTTTCCTGAGGTCCATCTTCAAGGCCAACATGTAACTAAAGAGGCTAATGGTATGAACATATACTTTGTTCACATACTTTATAGTTGACACTAGGTTTGAATTTCATCTTTTCCATACATATGATACAAATATAAATGAATAAATGTGAAACCAAGAAAAATTATCTGGTTTTCAATTAATTTGAAAGTAAAATAATGATGAAATTGTTTGCCTGACAGATGCTAGATGTTCAATAAGTATTTGTTAAATACATGGATGAATATACTCTATAAAAGAGCATGATGGCAAAATAAATTTGGTTTTCCCTTTATATTACATCCAGAAAAAAACTGCAAAATTATATTTAGAATTTTGAGAGAGGAATAATTTACAGAATGATGCCATGTATAAGCAGGACAGTTCTTTAGGGAGGTAGGAAGGAACGGGGAGGAAGCCATGTTACACTTTTCCCATGGGAGTGAGAAGGGTAACCATCAGATTTCCGCAAGCATCATTTAGCAAACTGCTTAGCCAGTTGGATGTATACCTGATTTGTCATACAGGAATTGGGGGTATGGAATACTTCCAAAATAGCCTATGTAATGCGTGGATTCAATATACTGTGAGGGGAACATATCTGAGTCTCTACAGGGACAACTTCACTTGAGCTCTATAAAGCAACTGAAATGTGTAGATATTCCAATCTATTATCAACTCCATGGTTGTCTGAATTGGAGGCCTATGAGTAGCAGAACCATCGGAAGGGCTGCAAAACAGACTGTAACAATTTGGAATATAGTATATTTGGGTGGACTTAAATTCTGACATCTTTGGAAAGATTTAGCACACTTGAAGAATCTTCCCTCCAATCTAGTTAGTCCCTAATTTGTCTGCAGCTATTAAAAAGAAAACCAAAAATGCATTGCATCATTTTATATATTTTTAACTTTTCAAATGCCCTCCTTTACTTTTTGAAGGTAGATACACAATGTATTTAAAAGATGCTCATTCAGTACCTTGCCATAGACAAGATCATACCTCCATGTTAGTTTTTAGGAAAATAAAAAGTTATTATTTTGAAAAAAATGTATTAGGACAATATTTCCTATAATTGATTTGAACAGTATAAAATTTTTGAAGACAGGCACTTGAAAATGTATTTAAGGATGTGTCCTCTTCCATAAGAAAATAAAAGAATATATTTGGTTGAATGATTCAGGTACTATCCTCTACCAAAGAGCACAAAATATATCATTAGAGTCTTTGGAAGATGTACCCCTCTATCTTATGTGTGGGCGTTTATTTAAAATCTTCAAAGACCTCATAAAGTTTTCAGAAGACTACATGCTCACTGATTATTCTCTAGAAGAAATTGAACAAATCTTTATTGTGTCCTCAAAGAAATAAATCCTATGAAAGCCTAAAAGATAGGAGCCTTTTAAGATTCTTCTTGGTACCCAAATAATTGCTTACTAAAGAGTAAGCTAGGGCTCTTTAAGCAGTACTGATTTTAGAGCAAAAACAAAACAAAACAAAAACAGCCACTGGACATCATATCTAGAACTCTCTCTCTGATTGATTTTGGGTTTTGATCTCATAAACTGTCCATAAATGATGTATTATCACCTGGGTATTTTTACAATGCACAAATTTGATGAAAACTATGAGATTAGAATCTTGGGGTATAAGGTTCAAAAACCAAGACTTTAAACTAGAAGCTACTTTAGTACAATGTAGTATTGTTCTCAGGTGGCTGTGGTGTGAGAATACTGAACCCTAGTCATTTGATGTAGGTCCCTGGAACTTGTTCCTTTGCAGAAAGAATTCTGTAAAGAGACCGAAAGTAGTGAGGGAGGTAGGTGTTTATTAAGGTAGATAGATAGATAGATAGATAGATAGATAGATAGATAGATAGACAGACAGACAGACAGACAGACAGAAAGAGCAAGAGAGGAAGACAGCGACATATGTTCTGAAGGTTGTTTAAATCACTTGTATGGGGGCAAGTGGGCACCTGTGCGGGCATCCTGTGGCCAATCGTCTTGCTTCATATGATTCTGAGCCCACATTTGTCTTGACTCGGGGTCCTCCCTTGTGTGTGCACATCTTTTAGCTAAGATGGACTCCGGCACAAAGGTTTATGGGAAGTTGACAGGACGTATCATGGCCTGGTGCTTCTCTTTTCTCTGACCCCTGAGGAACGTTTCTGCAAATGCATAGTCCCATTCCAGAGGTCTCCTTGACCTCAAGAATGGGAAATAGATGATAGTTGGTCTCTATGTTTTATCCAAGCAGGACATATCTCCTCCTTGCTCCTGCCGTAATCTTTATCCTGAAGTTTTCTGTCCACAGGGAACAGATTACAGTTACTCAACCTGGGCCCTATCTATCACCTGCTTTAGTATAAGAGCCATTTTTCTAGTTGCTCCAGAAAGTGAACTGAGGTAGGAATGGCTGTTACCTCCAACAGCGAAAAGTGGCTCTTGAGGAAAAGGAATGTAGTACCTCACCAAGAGCCATCTTTCACAAGGCAGATAGACCATCTTCTTCTAGTGGGCTGAATGGTGACCCCAAAAGATGTGTCCTATAAAATATAAGATTATCAGCTAAAAATGATAAGGGGAGGTAAAAAAGAAATATGAAGTGGTCTTTGATGAGAATGAAAAACTGATCATTGCAGAGAAATGCAGTGAGATCGTCCACAAGTGCTGGATGTCTGTTTAAAGTTGGGTATCATGAATTGACAGTGATTTATCCTCCAAGTTATATGATCTATGAAAGTAAATACAAAGATTATTGGGTTCTTCCTAGGATGGAGTATTGGCAGGAAAATGTGAAAGAGAGAAAAAAGAAATAAGAGTTAAGGAAGTTTGCTAGGAGGTAAGTATGATGAGGAACCATGGAATCCAAGGAAGTTTAGGAGGAAAGGGGGATAATAATATCTATTTCCTAGGAGATTTGCAAGACTTAAATGAATTATTTTATATGAAAATCTTATAACAGTGCATGGCATAGAGTAAGTACCATGTAAATATTTATTACTATTATTGTCCCAGATTTATTCAGTGATTGAGGCAGAAACTATTCTTTGGATTCAATTACCTTAGTGGTTTTCAGACTAAGTTTTTTAAAACCTTAAGATCTCTAATGTTTAATTAAAATACATATTGTTTATTTTAACTACTTTTTAAAACCTGTAACAAAATGAATGTAAATTCAAATATCCTATATAATCATTGTCCTATATATTATTTTTAGCTGCTGGATGAACATATTTTGGGTAGATCTTAAAAAACTCTTCCCATCATCTCTTTTTAATTAAAAATCATGTCTTGGGGTTGTAAGGTAAATTATTAAAACCCATTATATTTTATCTCTATGAAACAGGATTTCTTTGATTCAATGTATTTGAAACAAATATAGGAAAAAATTAGGTGAGGCTAAGACTGTTATGAGACTGCAACCATGTTTCATATTTTTGTGGCATTAAAGTAGACTTTCATTGTTTTCATTAACTGACTTCTAAGTAAATGTTATAAATTCATACTCATAAAATCACTAATACACTATTTATCTATTTTTACTTTTTGGATTCAATATAAGACCACGTTTGAGGGAAAAGTTCCACTTCTAAAACAAGCAAAAAATGTTCGAAGCCACTGAGTTAAGTCATTGTCCTAGTCACCATCTTAGGAGACTTAAAAAATTAATATATATGCTTAATTTATGCTCATAATGCAAGTTCCTAGTGAAAACTCAGATTCAAGGGATCTTTGTGAGATGTCTGATATATTTTCTTGTTCTGGGCTTTCTTTCCTAATGCAAATTTGAATCTTTGTAGCAGGCGGAAAGAACTTTCTGGATGAGAAGAATAAACATTACTTCATATTAGCCTTCCTACCCAGGAAATTAAACAATGTGGTTTCCATTTACCATGACAACATGGAATGTGCCTGAAAAGTGTGAAATACTTTAACAAGCGCTTGCAGTCTTGGTGGAGCTGGTGTTGTCCACGTGATCATGTTGCCTTTTCTCAGTAAGGTCATACTAGAAACTGCTTCAGCTCTGTGCCTAGGAGGGCTGGTTCTGCCACTCACTAACCCCCATGGTTTAGGTCTTTTCATCTGCAAAATGAGAATAATAATTATAGCTATGGCATGTTGTTCATTGTATTAAACAAAATAATCTGTTAAAATGATTTAGCCCAGGGCATGGTATATAAGTACTTGATCAATGTTGTTTAGGATTATTACCATGTGCATGTCTTAGTGGCTGCTGAACATTTATTTGTGCTGAATTTGAATCCTAGCCCAACCACTTCATGTCTAAAAGATCTTGGGAAAAGTCTCAGTGCATATATCATAAGTCATTGTTAGTATAAAGTGAGTTATGCATCAAAGAAATCTAGGATAGTGTTTGGCCTCTAACAAACACTCAGAAAACGTTAATTGTCATCATAATCATCACCTTCTTTTTCATTATCAAAGTCCTCTGTCATCAAGGATCATCATCTGGTCCTTGCTCTTCACTACATACCTGTTACTGATTCCTTTGATCTTTGTTTACTCATCTGTCAAATGGCAACAATAACCTAGAGCTACATAAATGATTAGGCTTTTATTTTTCCAAGTTCAACTGTCATAAACTATAGCCACACATTAAAAAAATTTTTTAAAAATAATGTCAATATGGTATAATGTTCTCACCTAATAGCATTTATTTCTTTTAAATACAAGAATACCTTTCTGCCATTCTACTTGATCAAATAGTACGACATACATTTGTCTTTTATTACAGAAAATTTCAAACTTATACTGAATTAGTGAGAACAGGGTAATGGACCCCATGTACCCATCACTCACCTTCAACAATTATTAACACATGGCCAAACTTTTTCATGTTTATACCTACCTATCCCTCACTATTGGATTATTTTGGAGGATAGGATAGAATTATTATCAAAGCAGCAATTATTTTTAGTGCAAAAGTAAACCTCAGCTTTAGACCTTATTACAAAGTTCATGAATTTCTAATGTATGAATCCTAGTCATTGAAGTTTCACTGACAAATGAATAATTCTTACATTGGATAGTTTATTTGTTGTTGGATGCTAAAACACTTTTTCTAAAGGTCCATGACTGTTTTACTGCTGCTGCCTAAAGATACTTTCAGGTGTATGAAGGTTTGGAGTGTTAGGGCTCTATGATATTCCCTATATCTCCTTCTGCAGTGCAACAAAAAATTGAGGTGGCTGGCATTAGAGAGGCAGGTGAGCTCTCTAGGAGGCAGTGTTGAGATCCAGGCATCAGCTGGCCTATGGCCCGTAGGAACTGAAGGGAACCCCCTTAAAGCAACAGCATCATGCATCCAGAGAGTTAGGGTGCTTTAAGGGGGTGTCACCCAGTCCAGCAGCCAAAAACATTGCCACTGTAAGTTGCCTTGGAGACCATAATTGAGTAGAATTGAGTTCACCTGAATGGAAGTGTGCAGCAAATTTATTCAAAGCAATGAGTAGGCTCTTGGAGTAGGCCTGGAAGTAGGGGCTGGCCCCGCTTTACAATTGGGTTTTTCTTATATCCCCCCACTGCAGACCTGAGTGGGGTCCTGATTCTTCCCACCCTAGCCCACTGTGTGTGCATAAGGGTGGAGTATTGATTGGTCTCTGTATAGGGCATATTTGATCTTCTAATTGGTCTCAGGCAGGATACCTTATTTGTATGGATAACAGGTTTTATAGAGGTGGGCCACATACCTTTCCTAGAGGGAGTTAGAAGGAGCAGGCTAGGTTGTTCAAGGTGGGGCAAGGGGCATTACACTGAGATGATTGGGGTGATGATAGAGGTTCTGGTAATTCTGGTCTTGGCCAGAGGCTTTGGATTTATTCTCCTTGAAGTGGACTTGAAGCCTAATAGGGGAATATCTCTTACAGCTTCCCAGCAGACAAGTCAGAATCCACTCTGTGCAACCACCAAAGAATGATTCGCAGGAGCCACTTGATCAGGAGAATATCCAAAACTCACTGTCTTGGGAAAATCAAAGGACAACTCTTTTTTTTGTTTTGTTTTGTTTTTTGTTTTTTGCTATTTCTTTGGGCCGCTCCTGCGGCATATGGAGGTTCCCAGGCTAGGGGTCAAATCGGAGCTGTAGCCACTGGCCAACACCAGAGCCACAGCAACGCGGGATCCGAGCCGCGTCTGCAACCTACACCACAGCTCACGGCAACGACGGATCGTTAACCCACTGAGCAAGGGCAGGGACCGAACCCGCAACCTCATGGTTCCTAGTCGGATTCGTTAACCACTGCACCACGACGGGAACTCCAAAGGACAACTCTTGACAATAATTTAAACAAACACAGAAAACTGATTTTTATGGTCACCTTCCATCATCACACAAGTGGTTGTCACACAGGCGAATCTCTCATTGGTGGGGGCAAAGGTGGAAGTGCATAGGAGTAGAGGCAATTCTGATTGTGCACAGCCATCATGTCTCTGCCTCTGGCCCTGTGTTTATTAGAATGGATTTTCACAGATTGTTCCAGAAATACTCTGCCCAAGCCTCTCCCCTGGTACTTCTTGGCCTTTTCCGTATTTTTCTGGCTACCAAATCATACTCTGTACATCCAAGTATAGAGATTGAACCTATAAACATTTTTAGAAGAGGGTCTGATTATCCTGCCCACACCTTTCCTCATCATTTACTCAGGAGCAATCCACACCTTAAGGCTGAATTCCAGTTAGTTACATCGGAGAGGGAGGAGAGAAGGTTCTGAATAAAGCAGAGAGGTAAGAATGGGCAGATTTCATTTGAAAAAGCTAAAGGAATTTCAGCAGATTGGGGCTTCATTTGGGGGTTGTGTGTGAAAAAAGTCTAGTGCTAGTCTAAGGAGATTGGCTAGGGACAAATTTTATATGACCTCACGAAACTTTTTAGAGATTTTTGTCCTTTATTTTAGGGATGAGAGAGAGCCCCTAATTTCCTCCATAGACATTACAGGGAAATGTGAGAAAGAATCCTCTTACGGTGTTGCTTGATAATTTTGCTTTTGGAGAAAGGCAGCTTAAAAGAATGAAATAGAATTTTGACCAGTTTGTATAAATATCCATCCCTCTCTCTCTTTCCTCCTTCCCTCCCCTCCCTTCTTTCTACTTCCTCTCCCTCCCCTTTCTATCTTGTTCTGGCTTTTCCTTTCCCTTGCTCTCCTTTTCTTCCCTTCTTCTTCCCCATTTCACCTTCCCTCTTTCCTTTCATTGTTTTCCACTCTCAGGCACTACACAAGCCACCTCTCCCATCTCCCTGGGGAGTGTGTTCAGCTTCTCTCTGCTTTCCTGAGGTCTCAGTGTCCATTCCTCCCTCCCTTCTGACTGAAGTTTCATTTTTCTCTGCCCTGAAATTCTTGGCAAAGAGGCCCACAAAATGGAGATGACAAGTCCTAAATCCCAGTCTGCAGGTAAGCTTCACCTTGTCCATGAGAGATTAAAAAATAATGTCTGGGGCCTTAGCAACACAGGCTGCAACCAACTTTGACAAGTCCAGATCACAGATCAGACTATCTGGGCTTTTTTTCTTTATTTTTTAAAATTTTATTTATTTATTTTTAATGGGGGGACTTTTACTTCTATTTTTATTTTTATTTTTTACTCTAATCCTCCATAAGGCCTTGGATTTCCTTTATTAAGTTATATGGTTTAGAAATAAAAGGGACAAATAGGCACATGGTTCCTGACTCCTGAATTCAATCATTGAAGAGTTCCCTTTGAGGTCATCAGATTACAATTAGATTGCATTTTGTCAAAAGCAAATAGAGTGGTTATATCCTAGAGTTCAAAACCTGTGAGAGCTTCCTATTACCCAATTCCCTTCCATGGCTTGAGAGGGAGCCTGAACCACTGGCCACCTTCCCCACTGTGAATTTAAGGTCTTCAGAGCACCAGGTCTCCAAATTATCATTTTCTACTCAACTGCTTATTCTCTGAATGGTGAATACTATCTACTCTTAAAACTATTATGTCCCTCACTATTATGCAAGTGTTTAGAGGATGGTAAAACACCAAACACATTTATTTCCCCAAACATTTTCACTTCTTCCCTGAATTCTGAAAGTTACGGGCTCTGAGAGGAGATGCCTGCATTCTTTTTTAATTGAATATGGTTGACTTACAATACTGTACTAATTTCAGGTGTACAGCATAGTGATTCAAGTTTTTGGGGTTTTTCTTTGGGGTTTTTATTCCATTATAGGTTATTACAAGGTATGGGATATAATTCCCTGTGCTATGCAGTAAATCCTGTTGCTTAGCTATTTTATGTATAGTAGTTTTTATCTCTTAATCCCATACCTCTAATTTGTCCTTCCCACTTCCATGTTCCCTTTGCTAGCCATTATATGTGGAATCTAAAAAAAAATATACAAATGAATCTATATACAAAATATAAACAGATTAACATATATAGAAAACAAACTCATGCTGCTTTCTTTAATGACAATAAATGTATCCTGTTGATAAAATATCAGGAGAAAATGAGGACAGGTGAAATAAATGTATTTTTTGAATTTGAGAATAGAAATTTTAAAATTTATTTCTTGTCATTGGTCGGAAATCCCGACACACAATACCTTATCTCCTTTCAAGTCCCAGATTCCTCTCCTCTAGGAATTTAGGATTCTAGCATATATGCCCTTTCTTTTCTTTCAACCCCAGAAAGAAAACATGTACAAAGCTCAGGTAAGAAAATTGTAATGAGTAAGGAAAGTGGGATTTGGGACTAAAGGCCAGAGAATATTTCAGGATTGGCTAATGAGATGCTACCACCAGTCAAATCTGTTGTGACCAGGCAAAATGGCAGACCCCAGCATGAGGCCAGAACTTCCAAAAAGTTGAAAGAAGAAGTTAAATATCTTGATATTAGTATATGAAATCTCCCAGTGTTTTCTTACCAAGTCCAAGTTTGTTCTGCTTGCCACATGACAGGCCAATAAATCAGGAAATGAGTTGTTGGGGCAAGGAATAATAGCTTTTAATCAGAAAGCCAGCAGACCAAGAAGATGGCAGCCTTTTGTCTCGAAGAACTATCTTCCCTCAGTCAGAATTCAGGCTCCTTTTATGCAAGAAAGAGGAGAAGGAGTGAGGGAATGGTTAGCTTTTGCAAATCTCTTGGTGTATAAATATTTTGTTCTTGCAGCTGTCTATGTAGGTCAGGTCACCGTCAGGTCATGATGGTCTGTAAACCTCCAATGAAACAATGGCTATTCTCTGTTCTATAACTTTTTATCTAAAAATGTAATACTCTTAAAGGCCATATCCTGGAGAATAGGCTATTTTGTATATATCAGGCCATAGGCAGTATCCTTTGGCAAAAGGTGTGGAGCCAAAATGACTAAGCAGAAATGACAAAGGACAAATATTAAAATAAGGTTAAAGTAAAAAGAGCAGATTAAATATGAAGTAAGATTTGTTCTTCCTAGTTCTTCCTAATTCAGTTTCAGTAGGGGCTCTTCTCTTTTTTCTTTCTTTTTCTCTTTCTTTCTTTCTTCTTTTTTATTTTTTTCCAACATCTTGCAGGCCATACAAAATAAACCTTTGGGTGAGATCTATGGGCTGACATTTTGTGACCTCTGACTTGGAGAAAATTTTATTTATAACCATTCGCTTAGTCACAAAATCCTCTATATTGTTATTTAAATATTTCATATTCAAATCTCCATTCTCATTTACATGTTCCTTTAATGTAGGAAATATTTTTTCCTCTTAGATTTCCCAGAATGTCTTTTGTTAAGGTTGGACCCAGAATTGATTCTCTGTCAAAACAAAACAAAACAAAATAATCAAAACCACAACAAATTGCGGAATTAGATGCCTGGAGTACACTATTAAGTGATCTCTGGGTGGTATGCTGAATGGCAGAAAGGTGGTAAGAACATGATTTTCTATAGCCTCTGGTGTTCTCTTTGTCTGTGAACTTTGAAAATCCCGTTTCTAACTATTAGTTGCTTACAACCAGGCTTCCTTTAAGAGAAAATCTTTGAGTACACGTTCTGATGTCTTATTTTGTGGCTCTTCAGGCTGCCTCGGCCCATTTTTTGCTGTTGTTCCATCTGGCAGTACTTCCATAGAGCAGAAGCTGATGGAATCATCCCGAAACCTATGTCACATGCCCAGGCTCATCTTATGAGGCTTGAGATGGAGCCTGGGAAGATAGATCTTGAAAAATCTCCCCAAGTGATTTTGCTGTACCTCTGTTGAGGAAAGGGACAACTTACAGAGTCCAGATCACAGCTTCTTGTTCCCTTAGGGAGAGGCATTATGTGTTCAGGCTTCCGACAATCATAAAAGAACCATCTAAAGAATGTGGTCTCCTTAGTTCTTCCAAAAGAATGACATACAAGGTGATTTTACCCCCTTCTATTTCCTGCTTCCACCCCCAACTCTGAAGCCCTATTATATACATTTGTATGTAAAATGCAGAACCCAATAATTCAAATGACAAAGATGACCTGGGCTGTTTGTGTGTGTAGATGTGTATTTTGAATTTTTTTCTGGGTCCCAGTAACCTAAAAAGATCCTCTGGATATTAGCAAGTATGTATATTTTAAATTTCTTTTTTTTAATTTTTATGGTTATTTCCCCAATACAATTTTTTTTCTACTGTACAGCATGGTGACCCAGTTACACATACATGTATACATTCTTTTTTCTCATATTATCATGCTCCACCATAAGTGACTAGACATAGTTTCCAGTGTTACACAGCAGGATCTCATTGCTAATCCATTCCATAGGTAATATTTTGTATCTATTAACCCCAAGCTCTCCAACCACCCCACTCTTTGCCCTTCCCCTTGGCAACCACAAGTCTATTCTCCAAGTCCATGATTTTCTTTTCTGTGGAAAGGTTCATTTAGGCCATATATCAGATTCCAGATATAAGTGATATCATATAGTCATTGTCTTTCTCTTTCTGACTTACTTCACTCAGGATGAGAGTCACTAGTTCCATCCATGTTGCTGCAAATGGCATTATTTTGTTCTTTTTATGGCAAAGTAGTATTCCATTGATATAACACATCTTCCTAATCCAATTGTCTGTTGAAGGACTTTTGGGTTGTTTCCATGTCTTGGCTATTGTGAATACAGCTGCAATGAACATGCAGGTGCATATGGCTTTCTTAAGGAAAGTTTTCTCCAGATATATCCCCAAGAGTCGGATTGCTGGGTCATATGGTAGTTCTATGTATATATTTCTAAGGTAACTACATACTGTTCTCCATAGTGGTGTTCCAGATTACATTCCCACCAACAGTGCAGGAGGGTTCCCTTTTCTCCAACTGCTTCCAGCATTTGTTATTTGTGGACTTATTAATGACGGCCATTCTGACTGGTGTGAGGTGGTATCTCATGGTAGTTTTGATTTGCATTTCTCTAATCAGGGATGTTGAGCATTTTTTCATGTGCTCATTGGCCATCTGTATATCTTCCTTGGAGATATGTGTATTCAGGTCTTTTGCACATTTTTCAATTGGGTCATTGGCTTTTTTGCTATTGAGTTGTACAAGTTGTTTGTATATTTTAGAGATTAAGCCAATATATTTTATATTTATTACCAGGAAGTTAGAATTCACTTTCCTCTCATTTGTCTGAGACCAGTTTATTGCTTTTAGGTCCAGCAATGTTTTCCTGCCCAGCCTAGGTAGCATTAATTTCTGTCTTCTCTGGATCTTATACAGTTCACATGATTTGCTTCATATCATCAGTTATGCAAATTATTTTGCAAATGGGGCACATGGAATATCTTATCAATTGCTACACTCATTCTCTCTCTCTCTTTCTCTCTCTGCACTAGACAGATACTCATGAAATATCTGTTTGGTGTCTGTTTTCATGTGGTTTTGGTCATCCCTCCCAAATATGTAGGGATAGCCCATCATTTCTCATAGGTGCTCAATAAGCACTGTGAATAGACACTCTGGCCATTTGGAATGTAGAGGGTGACATTTGTGTCCTATATTCAGAGCTGTGAGGTACATTATCCTGCCATCACATAGTGAGTTAGCAGCTACTCTGATGTTGGAACTCAGATCTCCCAACTTCCCATTCCCACACTGTTTTTCTACAGCTGGGGATAAAAACACTGGCTTCAGTATTAGATAACTCCAACATTTTCCAACCAGAAACAAGTTACATATCCTCTCTTTGCCTCAGTCCTCTTTTCCATAAAGTGAACCTGAAAGTTTCTCATCGAATTTCATGGAGGATCATGTGAGTGGATGCATAGTAAGTATGTGGCACAGGACCTGGCATTTAGCAAACCCTTCATCAGTACTGTCATTCCGATGTTACCAGGTTGTGCATTAGCCAAGACCTGGACCCTGAAATTTCCCCTTTCCTTTATCAACTCTAGTCCATTTCAATACTATACTTTGCTTTCCCTGGGGGTGTCAAACCCTGACAGGATATGTTCTACATGGTGTAACTGATTACTCCAGAGAGGGAGCCTGACTTAAGGGGTCAGAAAGACTTATCCACCAGGATTAGATGATATGACTTAAGTGGCTGAGAGTCAGAGGGAAAGATTCAGGGAAGAAGTGCCCTTGCTAAAATATTGGATCAAGAGAATGAATCCCCAGATTGGACAAAAACACTGGTCAAGTTTTGGGGTCAGGTCAAACTGCAGGGAAGCCTGTCGAGCAAGGCCACAGGTCAGTATTCCAGATGGTGTTAATGTGTGGACCCAGCGGCCTTCGTCTAATCCCTGCAGTCATTGTAGAGTTAGAGCACACCTGCAGAGTCTCAGAGGGATCAGACAAATGGTTTGTTGCCCTATTCCACCCAGCCTGGTCAACAGGTCCCAGAGAGACTTATCTGTGTTATGAAGACTTGTTCAGTGACAGGTAACTGATTCAAAAATGGTATAAAAATTAAACATTTTCATTGGATAAAAACAGAATTTGAACTCTCTCCCATGATATAATAGGCTCTGCAAAATAGGCCTTGCTCATCTCATGACATGCTCCTTCTTCACAGACTGCACTCCACCAGAATGAGTCACTGCTCAGTCTGGAACATGCCAGCCTCATTCTTGCCCCTGAGCCTTGACATAGTCTTCTCTCTGCTGGAACTTACTGTTCTGTCTTTACCACAGGTTTGTTCTCTGTTAAAACCTCCAAAGTCAATAAAACTGCCTCTGCGAAATCAATCTATTTCAACACCTTCCTTTTATCCATTAAGAAAATTACACTCCAATTTGTAAATATATATTTTTTCATTTGTCTCCTCATATTTTTTTCTTCTTACCATACCAGAATAGAAACCCTATAACCACATTGTAGTATCTGCCTTATTCACCCTTGTATCCCCAGGGTCTATGGTCTAGCCTGCCTCTCAGTGCTCAATGAAAGAATAAATGAATGAATAATTGGCTTTTTTTAAAAATCAAGAACCTGGAAATATAGGCACAGTGTCAGCCAGGAAGTTACAAAGACTCCATTCTCCTCTCATGTCTTTACTCCTCCTCTTATGCTTCTTGCTTGCCTGATTATGACACACAATGTCAGTTAGCTGAGGAAGTTGCTTTGTTCAAGGGAGCACAATCCAAACAAGAAAGAATGCAAAGAGTATTTCTCTTAAAAAAGAAAGAAAGAAAGAAAGAAAGAAAGAAAGAAAGAAAGAAAGAAAGAAAGAAAGAAAGAAAAAGGGCCAGCCTAAGAATAAAATAAATATTTTTGAGGAAATAGCAGCCAACTATTCAGATTTTCAACTTGAACTCCCTAGTTCCCTGAAGATCATTTCCCCTTTGCTAATGGATTAACTCTAATGGCCCACCATAATGCGATAGCAGCAAACTTGTTGGGTGGTAAATATCCAACCTTCTTTGCTAAAGACACCGGGGGAAGGAAATCATGCTCTGAAATGAGCCAGCATTACACTTGCTAGGCTAAGAGTTACAAGGGCTGTCAGGCCTCCCGCTTCAGGGCAGAAGTTGGCCACCAGCTGGGCTCAGAAGAGATTGCTCTAAGCCCCCTGCCCTGACATTGCACAATTAGGTGCATTCTAGTAAGGACTTTTGCCTTTTTTTCATACCATTCCACACTGGCTACTCTCAGAGGCAAGATCCTAGGCTGGATGGACCATTGGTCTGGCTCCGCTGGGGCAGTTCCTGTGCTTTGATGGTCTTAAAACAACCTTGCTGAGAGATAAATGGGATTCTAAGAGGATTTTGAAATAAATTCCCATAGCCATGAAGATAAAAACATTTGACTCCTGTTTTGATATAAGCAGCAGCCCCAACTACTTAAAGTCATTTGCTTCATTTATTTCCTCAACTGTCTCTGCACATGCTAATGGATACAGTTTGCTCTGCCTGGAGTAGTTTATCCAGTCGGTCTTTTGAGAATCTTCACTAGGGCTTTCATATGCTGATTCATCTGCACCAGTGACCATAGGTGAATGTTCTTATTTTGGATGTTTGTTCTATCCATGACTCTACTCCTTCCTCCTAATTGTACTGTGTACTTAAGTTTAAACATTTGTATAAACCCATGATTTTTAATATGTATCGTTTAAACGTGAAAACTAGCATGGAAAAACAGCCTTTTACTAAGTGATTTTTGTTAAGCAGTTGAGGCCTAGTTACACCAGAATTTTAAGACAAACCACAAAATGTGATCAGTTTTGGTTAACCTAATCCTAGGTTAATTTAGTCCCCAAATGGGTTGGCCACATATAGTATGCTAGTGCTGTCATTGTCTGCTCTCACAGAGATGAGATGGCATTCTAATATCAGAAGACTGGCATCCATTCCTAGGTCTATACTCAAGAGAATGAAAACATACATCCACACGAAAATGTGTATACAAATATTCATAGCAACAGTGTGCAGAACAGCCCCTTGTGACCCTAAAACAAGAAACAACACCTATAGCTATCCATTAATGAATGAATAAACAAAATGTGATATATCCATACAATGGAGTATTATTTGGCAAATAAAAGGAGTTAAGTACAGTTGACCTTTGAACAACGCAGGTTTGAACTTTGTAGATCCACTTACATGAGGATTTTTTTCAATAGTAAATACTACACCACCACATGCCTTGCAGTTGGTTGAATCTGCGAATGCGGAACTAAGGATACAGAGAAATTGCATACAAGGCGGGTGAACTAGAAGTTATGTGCATATTTTTGACTTCTCTGAGGGTTGGCAATCCTAACCCTCATGTTGTTCGAGACAACTATACTTATAAATGTTAAAAGTGATGACTTTTGAAAAGATTATGCTACGTGAAAGAAGTTGGATACAAAAGAGCATACTATATGATTCCATTTGTATGAAATGTCAAGAGTGGTCAAATCTACAAATCTGTGGTAGGGACAAAAACTAGGTCAGTGGTTGCCTAGGGCTGTGAGAAGAAGAAATGGGGAATGACTGCTGAGGGGATGGGGTTTCTTTTGTTGCTAGGGTTGGTGGGAAAGTTCTGAAATTAGATAGTGGTAATGCTTATACGACTTTGTGAATCTACTAAAACCCACTGAACTGTACATTTTAAAAGGGTGAATTTTATGGTATGTGAATTATATCTCAATAAAACTGTTGAAAACAGTAAGATACTCACTAAGCAAGGAAACAAATAGTAAAAATGTTAGGTGGTAGAATGAGCTCCATTTAACCAGATGGAAAATGACCTGGAAAGAAGTGTTGTTTTAGATTAGGGGGTTGGAAAGGGCCTCTCTGAGATAACACTAATGCAAGAACTAAAAGGGAGAAAAGAGTTGTGTTATATGAAGCTTCTGGGGGAGGTGCATTACAGGAAGAAGAGCCATGATTAGTATATCTGAAGCCTGTAAATAGGCCATTGTGGCAGTGTGGAGAGAATGATTCAAAAGCAATTCAGAGCTTAGGCAGAGGCTAGTAGAACATGGTACTAAGAGTGTCCTATTTTAATGGGAAACCACTGGTAAGTTTTAAGCAGTGGTGGGATATAATCTTATTTACATTTTCAAAGAGACAATCATATGTGCTGTGTAGCACATGGGTTAGAAAAGCAGAGACTGGCTAGGAGTCATTGCAGTATTTCACATCAAAGATGAGGTGGTTTGGACCAAGTTGGGATCAGAGAAGACAGGTGGGAAGGTTTATAAATGTTCAGAGGTGGAGCTGACAGGACTGAAATAGATTGATGATTCAAAGAGCTTTAATTGGCTATAATAAAAATCTAAATATACATTCATAAAGACAAGCACAGGATTTTCAGATTGGCACTATTAATAACAGCTCCAAACGAGAAACTACCCAAATGTTCACTGACAATAGCACAGCTAAATACATTGTGGGGTATTCACACAGCAGAATACTATACCAGTAATGAGAATGAACAAGGGTTAAGGGGAAGAAACAAGACACCCACCTTCATTCAGTACTATCCCATGTGTACAAGGCTGGAAAACTGGCTCCAACAATCTACTGAAGTCTGAATAGTGTTACTCTTGCTGGGGTGGTGACAGGAAGATCTGGCCCAGAGGGGAGTGCTCTGGAGGTATTGGAGTGTCCTATTTTTTTCTTTTGTTTGTTTGAGTGCTAGTTACATGGGTTGTTCTAATTTATCCTGCTGTGTAGCACTGAGAACTATGTCTAGTCACTTATGATGGAACATGATAATGTGAGAAAATAGAATGTGTACATGTATGTGTAATTGGATCACCATGCTATACAGTAGAAAAAAAATGTATTGGGGAAATAACAATTAAAAAAATAAAATTATTCAAGCTGGACACTGCCTTTTCTCTGTTTTATACATGTGTTTTTTGTCGATATAAAGTTAAATAAAAAACCCAACTTGACATGTCAATATTTATTAGAGACTTTGAAATTTCTGATTCTAGACTCAAAAGGTTCCTGGAATTAACCTGATTTGAATCTATAGCATGTGGAAAATATTTGAGAGTTCTGGTTGACTATCATCTTGGTATGATCATATGACATGACTGTTATAGATGAGTGTATGTTCTTTTGGCTCCATTAACACTGGAATTTTATGCCTGTGGCATTGTTCCCGCATCTCTTTAGCTAGTATGACCGTCTTCCATGGTACATACATTTCTAGGTTTAAGGAAATTCTTGTGGATATTTTATAAAGGACTCAATTTGAGAATGGAGCTAATTGTTTAGTACTTTATTAATCTATTTCTTCAGTTGTTTATTTCCTTCTTTTATTCCATTTAATAAATGATTAATGATCAATGAGTATCAGATGTTGTGTTGGTGCTGTGGTGACAAAGATATTAAGACATTGTCCCAAATCTCAAGAGTTTTATTTTAATGGGGTGAGACAATCATAAGTAGATAATTAACACATAGTGGTGAGGAGCAATCAAATTAAGTTTATTTTGAAATAACGCATAATAGTTTCTAATAATTAGGGCCTATTCCTGGGTTGAGGAATTATTATTATCCTTCCCAGTTTACAGATGGGAAACTTTTAGACAAAAAGTAAGGAATTTATCCAAGGTCACCAAGCCCAGGTGATGGTTGTTCTCAGGCTTTTGTCTTGCAGGCCTCATTCTTCCCTAGAGACCAGTAGGCCTTCCCAACAACCCTGAGCACATCTTATCGCCTTGGAAACAAATACACAAAAACACCCTATTGATTGTTTTATCAGTTTCTAGCAGCTAAGAATTGGTTCTGACAGCAATTCAAAGTATTCGCTCTTTGTGAGGCAATTTATTTTGTGCTTTTGACAAGGCAGAGTCTAGGGAATCTAGAGATTCAGAGGATTTTATTGTAAACCTTTGGAGTCAACACAATATCCTGCTCTTTACTGGAGACAGATTAGGGCTGCAAACACTACAACCTACTGCACTCACTCTAAGTGAGGTTTGAGACTTCAGTTCCACTCATCAGGAAAGAGAACCGGAAAGAAATTGTGAGTAAGACTGACAATAGTTCTGGGTATTATAGCTGTTTGGACCCAGGGGGAGACTATATTTTAGAATATTACTACTTAACAGACTCTTAGTGACCTTTTAATTTTTATCTTCAAGCAGAGTATTTCTCAGACTCTTTCTTAGTTGAAAAACTCTCTGATCAAAGTCATAGTGTGAAATACAGCTGTGGGTGGGGAGTAGTACTCTGGCAAAGTGAAGTAGAGGAGGTGATTAGAAGTCTCCTCCTGTGGCCCCATCTCCCCACAGTAGACAAGTACGTGGTACAGATGGGGGTTCAGAGCTACTAAGGTTCCATGCAGCTCAATTCACAAACCACTGTAAACCTGGTAATTTACCAACAATTTTAAATTGTCTTGGAACCATAGTCCTCTCTCTATTAATTCTAAATATTTTATTTGGTCAATGTTCTAGACTCTCAAATCATGTTCATATATTTTGTCCATTAGCTGCATTTGAAATAAGCACCTTCATTAAGTGCTTTATATATATATCATTTCATTTAACACATTTCTAGCCTCAGCTGCCAGGCAGGGGAGGGTGCCTCAAGCCAGGCTGGATTTAAGGCAGGCTTGCTGCTGTCAACTTTGTCCTCCTTCTCAGGTAGAGAGGAAGCTCAGAGCATCATTCCACAGACCTCCCTCTGAGGTCATCACGTTGCAGAGTATGTGATGGTATGGTAGGTTGTGCTGGAAAACTGATAGGGGAGCTCCCTCCTCCCCCAAGCATGGGGAAGGGCAAAAGATGCCTGAACTGAGAGTCACTTTCCTGGAATCAGGGAGCTGACCTCTTCCCAGGGAGGCCCTTAGGTAGGGGGTTGCTAGGCACAGAGTCTACCCCCTCCTTTTCTTTTCATCATCCCTGCTCCCAGAGACAGTCTTCTCTTGTCACCTGCTGTCCTTCTCACCTTTCACAGAGCTATCTCTCTCTCCAGACTCTGGGGCCTGCCAGTTAAATGAAAGGTGAAACATTCAGGAATTCCCATTGGGAGACCTTTCCATAGGCCAGGTTCATTAAACACTGAGCCATGATGGGAACTCCAGAGACCTGAAATTATTTAATAAATAAACTGTATCTGCTGCAGCATTTTCCATCCTTTACCTCATGTGCTCCACGGGTGCCTTACTGTCCTGATAGCTCAAGAACCTGGCTGGTGGTCCTCAAACTTTAGTACAAACCAAGGACTTTGGGATTGGTTATATGCACTGACATCAAGCTGTCTCCATAACAGTAATAGTTTTGAGTTTAAGTCCAGGAATAAGAAGCTTGAATAAGGATCATCACCCTCCCTCCTCCTCCCCAGCCAGGTGATTCTTTTTTTTTTTTTTTTTCTCCTAGACCTCACCCGTGGTACATGGACCGGGCCAGAGAGGGAATCCAAGCCACATATGCAACCCACACCACAGCTGCATCAATGGTGGATCTTGCTGTGCCACAGAAGGAACTTTGTGACCAAGTGATTCTTATGTATGACTTTAGAGTCATACTTTAAGAAACACTGTTAAGCTTTGGAGAGCCAGTGCCGTTACATTCATAAGAAGCTCTCCCTGTTGGGGAAAATTTATTGAATAATTTTACTGACATAAAAATACAGATAAACATTTTATTTCACTTAAAGAGGAAGTGCCAACACTGTAAAAGTGAATTTATACAGCACTGCTAGACTTATCCTTTCAATTAGTGCTTGGATTAGGGAATCAACATAATCTGATAAAATTAATTAAATAATTTCAGGTCTCTGGAGTTCCTGTCATGGCTCAGTGTTTAACGAACCTGACTAGGATCCCTGAGGATGAGTGTTCGATCCCTGGCCTTGCTTGGTGGGTTAAGGATCTGGCGTTGCCATGAACTGTGGTGTAGGTCGCAGACATGGCTTGTATCCCACGTTGCTGTGGCTGTGGTGTATGTCGGCTGGCGGCTACACATCCGATTCAACCCCTGGCCTGGGAACCTCCATATGCCGCTGGAGGGGCCACAAAAAGAAGAAAAGACCAATAATAATAATAATAATAATAATAATAATAATAATAATTTCAGGTATCCTCTCTTCACTTTGTTACTATGAAGATGAATGTCATATTTTAGTTCCATCTTAGGCCACTTTACAGAGAAGCTACACAAAAGCATTTGACAGTTTATAGTTGACTTGTTCAGAGCCTTTGGTGTGTATGGCAGGGGCAGCCTCAGCATCATAGTTCAAATGAGAGTACAGAACAGACTGACATGCTGCAAAGGTCCCCATCAGACCCTAAATTTTCTCCTTTAAACACTCCTTCAGAATAGGACGTAGACTGAAGCCAACATCTCACTTGGCAACTTGGTTGAATTTATTGGCTTTGCAAAGAAGAGATTTCTTTGCAAACAGGAAGTACGGATTTAATTCAGCTTTCTTTCCTTCAACCAAATAAGTGTACTGGATAATGCAAGCTAACTCTATGAAGAATATAAATCATCGTTATGTAGAAAATGATGTGTCTTCATGTCTTAATTTTGTTACATGTCTAAATATAAAAGCTAAGTGTGTTGAGAGGTCTCATTCCTTCATTGTCACATTCAAAGAAGTTACCAGAAGAGAGTGTTCTCTTTAGCTCTTGGTTAGAGTGATTCACTCTGCTAATAATATAGGAGGATCAAAATTGCAGCCTTAGATTGGAATTTACCCTGTGTTCACATTGTATGTTCTATTGCCAGAAGGTAGAAAGGCTAAAATTACCATAAGCTTAACGGGGCCCATTTAATCCATTTCATTTCTTGCAGATAGAAAATGTCTTAAAATCAACGAAGGGATCCATAGGACATTTCCACTGTAAAGCAGAGTCCTCTAGGTAGGGAATCAGTGTGTAAGTTCAGATGTAGGGCCAGTTATACCATCACATTCTGTTTCTTAGCCAAATTGCCTGCATTTCAATAAATATCAGGGTAGTGTTAGAAGCGCATTTGATGAAGACTTAGATCCAGAAGTAGTCCACTCCCTGCCTTTTAGGAAGTATACTCTTGAGAAAAAGGCTTCCACACTTTAACTCTTGTTTAGAGTAACAGCATATAGGAGCATTAAGCTTTGACTCAATAGAACTAGATTCAAGTCACAATTTCTCCAACTTACTGCCTATGCGATCTTGATAAAATGGTTCAAACTCTTAAAAAGCCACAGTTTCTTCATCTGTAAAATGGCAATGATAAGAGTAGCCATGTTGTAGTGCTATTAAAATTATTAAATTAGTTAATATATATAATGCACTCAGAAGAGTGCCTGACTAAAGTTAGTTAGTGCCTAACTTTTAGCAAAAGTAGTGGCTATTTCAGAGGTTATACCTTCCTATGTAAACCTGAAGTAATAAAACCCCCTTACTTAATTTCCTTTTTGGGTTTATATAAATAATTATATAAATTAAATGAGTTTTGGAAACTGTAAAGAGCTGCATCATTGCAATTTTTTTCTTTTTAGTATTTGCATTGAGACTGTTTGGCAAAAGTCACTTTGTTGCAGATGCTGTGGAGCTCCCAAAGAGAGGAAGATGTATTAACTCTGCAGTTCCACTATAGCCCAAGACAAGAATATGAATACCCAGAAATCTTTGGGCAAGGGAACATCTGACATGAGAATGGCAGGTAGGTTAATGCCTCCTTGCCCCTACTGCTGGTGAAATTCACAGTGATCCAAGGGGCAAGTAGAATGATGTTCCTGGGATGGGGAAGAGGGATGATGGGAGGGATCAAGATAAACAGGGGCCATGGTAAGTGACAGATGTTTTCCAAGGAGATTGCTGGTGTGGATCTTCTTGGCCTTTCCTGAGGTCCTACTAGTGAAAGTGTGACATCATTATAGTCTGGTTTTATTCTTCCTAATTTTCAGTTACTGTGCTTATTTACCCTCCTTTCAAAGTTTTTCTCTTTTTGCTTATCAAGCCTCCTTGAATCCTTTAATTTGAGGTTTAGAGGGAGTTCCCAATACCTTAGCAGGGGAACTAGTTCAGGGTTTCTAGGAATGTTTGCAATTTTAAAGCTTCTCTCAGGGTAAAAATTCCAAAGACTGAATTGATTATGGTAAAATTTTCAGAGACAATCAAAACCCCTGAGTACTTTTACTAATGCTGTTCAAATCATAGCTACCCAGAGAGGTATGTGTTGCTTATGCTGAGACCCAGCTTTCCTTAGAGGGAAAGGAAAATGAGAACAAGAAGCTTTAACACAGAGTAGAACTTCATTTGTGGGTCTTTTGTTATTACTGATCAGTAAATAAGGTCAAAGTTACTTGGTTAAAAACAAACTCTCACATAAATTCTGATAAGTGCTGGGCCATGTGACTCATTGCATTCTCTCATTCAGAATTCATTTCTTCCATACCTACATTTGATTTCAATTAAAAAAAAAAAAAGACAGCTAGCTTAATCTTTCCCACAAACTGATACGGTATATACCTGAGTGAACGGGACAATTTTCCTTATAAATTATGTATAAAATCCTCAACTGCCACCTCTTTCTTAGAGGCTCAAAGAAAATTCAATTTCTCTTAGCTTATTTTTTTCATGGTTCTTGGGATATTCATTTCAGATTTTCCATTCATTTTTATAAATGTCTTATTTATTCAAGCTCTTCATAGAGGAAAGTAATACTGTGCATTGCTGATTTTATTAGTCTGCACAGGATACAATATCTTCTCTGGAGCCAACACACTAATTGATTTTAAAGTTTCTGTAAATGTGAGGAGACCTTCTTAGCACACACTTAAGAGAGGAACGTGTAGCATAATGGGAAGATCCTGGCCCTAACTGAGCAATGGAAACTTTGATTCTAGTCTATGCTCCATCCCATTCTCACTCACCCCAGGACTGTCTTTGTGCCTTAGCTACATTTACCTACAACATGATAACACCTGAACTGCCCTCAGGCAGCAAGAGGCATGCACTAGAGTAAAAGATCTCAATCTCTCTTTTGGTCTTATAGTGTAGGGTTTGTTCTAGAAAATTTTTCTGTCATTCCTCTAGATCTCTTTCAGATGTTTGTCCTGATTTTGCCCACAGATTCCCTGGAAAGATGTTGTATTCTTCAGAATTTCCAGCTGCCAAAGTCAGAGATGAAAAGGATAGCAAATTGATATCCTTTGCTTTGGTAGCAAAATGTCAGTCAACCATGGTTCAAGGTCAGGGGTGACTCTGGAGGAGGGAATCCAGGATGATGTGAAGGACTCTGTCATGAATGAGGAGCCATAGATCAGTATTTATTAAACTATCTTCCTCCTAGTCTGCAGCAATAGCTGACTTTATTTTTTCTCATTGAAATATCTGGTTATTTTATGTTTTCTCTCATTATCAACATTCTTTAAAACAACAACAACGACAACAACAAACACCCTAGTTCTTATCACCAGAGCCTTTTCCTAACTTTCTTTGCAATATTTTTTAAGTTCATTAAGTATATTTTTGTATTCTGATGAGTGAAAAATTTTTGACTTGACATTGTTTAGTTTTTAAGTTCCTTTGAAAAAAATTCAAGATCTTAATATTTGTCTTGGCAGGATATTTTGTAATCTTAACTGCACAGCTGCTTAGATCCAAGCCCACTGGATACTGTGCTCCATTCCTATCTACTGTCTTGGTGTAGAGGTTCTAAAAAACTGGCTGATTATTTTGCCAAGCTAGCCTGGCTATGAATCCCCATGTATCACCCTCACTGTCCTGAAAAAACAAAAAATCAAAGAAAAAAAAATGTATATAAGATAGTTGGCTAGTTATGGCCATGGAAGTTTTGAATAATTGGACCAGTCCTCTTTGAATTATTTGAGGCCGGTAGGGAATAAGATAGATCTCTTCATGGAGAATCTAGGAAACTCTGAACCTTGAAAACATGTCAAGTTAATATACTGGTTCAGGGACATAAGAAGGTAAGAATGTTGAAAAGAGAAAACTAAGGAAAGTGACTCTAGAGTAGGAATAAAAGGGCCAAGACGAGGAAGAAGGGTGAAGAAACAGGTTTAAAATTAACCTAAATAAACTTAAATTTAAGTCTCAAAGAAGGTTAAAAATCCATTTAACAGATTATTTTTGCCTTTCTATTCTTGATAACTCATAATTATCTTAACTTACTGGGAAAAACTGTGGGAAAGAAAAAGAGCAAAATAAACGAATTTGGAGTCTGTGGGGCTGACCTTTCTTCACAGCCAGCATGTTGGAAAGGAGAGAGCTAGTCCCTGTGAGGCTACCCCAAGTTCCCCAGGACACAGTTCCCACAGGAGAACAGGAGGGAGCTGAATGGGGAAGGAACCGTTCTCTGCAGTTCTTTGAGCTCAGATGTTCTCTCAGTCTTTTACCCTGTGTGCTCACTGTGTGGAGAAATTCTGCAATAGTATTTCTTAAATTCAGAAGTACTTTTCTACTCTGAATCTGAAAAGATAGACAAAGTGGTAAAGAGGAAACAGGTTGTTCGTTTTCCTATGAGCCAAGGATGAGAAGAAACAATTTGAGATTCAGTATGGTGGCAGTTAAGTCATATGTTAAGGAAGATAAGATTCTATGGTAAGAAATAAGCTTTTCAAAATACAGCTGAAAAACAACAGTATAGGTGTGGGTCATTTGCCTGAGATATTCAAGAAGCAGACCTACTGATGGTAGAAAAGTGGAGGAGATGGATGTCCAGGTGAGCCCAAGCAAAAGTACAACCCAAAACAAAAGCCAGCTTCTGAAGTACCTCATGTTTTGAAGATGGGGATCATGACTTCTTCTGTTCTGGAGGTTCTGCAACTTCTCTCTCAGCAATCGACACTCACATACTGAGTACTTTTAAATGGTTTGTCAAATTTGAATTTATTACCATAAACAACAACAACAAAAAGAATCTGGGTACACGTCATTGATATATGAGGTTTTCTGCAGCACCCCTCTCCCCCCAACCCCCGTTTTGGTTGCAGGGACCTCTTCTATAGGGCCACCAGCAGAAGGCTCCAGCTTTAATGCCCTTGGGCCACCTCCTCAAGTTCTTCTGTAGCATTTCTGATGAATGCATCTTGACTGGGGCAGGAGGCTCAGCATTGTAATGGCACTAACATTTCTTGGCCGCATTTTAAGTCATAGCTCGGTGGTCTTGCCCTTTCCTATTTCATGGATTTGCTTTCTCCATTTGTTCTTAGTTGATTAGGAAATTGCTGAACACAGAACGTTTCCCTGTCCATAAATATCACCCAAGTTACACAGCATGGGGAGAGAGCTGCTATTTGTTTGGTTCACTGACTTTGGGACTTTTTGCAAATTAAAGGATTTGAAAGGATCTAATATGGCCATATCATCAGATAAATCTTTAGGGTCATGTTCTCCTCTTGGGATTTTCATTTAAGTTAACGTAATAGAAAGTGGACTCGGCATCCAAGGACAGAAATTAGTCCTCTGAAGTAACCAGATGCTACTGTGTGGGGGACGAGCCTCATTTCTGAGTGTGAAGCCTCGCTTTGTATTTCAGGATTTCAAATTGCTGTGCTCTACAGTGCAACATGGTTTCCCTTCCTAGAGGACTTTAGAAAAGGAATTGCTGTTATTATTGGCACTTTTTCACGTGTTTCCTTACTGAAAAATAGTGGGCTTTTGAGACATATCTGGATTTTTAGGTGATATTTATTTGGAATGGATGAAATTGAGAAAGTTTAATGAAAAATTTGTTGCATGTTTTCTGCATAGTCTCAGGTCTGTGTTAGATTTTTTGAAGATGGGAAAAGTCTCTCTCTGAAAGAAATTTAAAATTTAGTTAGAAACAAAATTGTATGTATGGGAAACTGCAGCTTATCTATGTGGTCACAGATGGGAGGGATCACAGAAACCCGAGAAGCACCATGATTAGGCTGGGGAAGTGGCCCCTAAGGAATCAGTCATATTTCACACATTTCCAGATGATTGATAACCCACATATTATAAGAAAATAACACTAAGATTCTGCAAGCTGTTTCTAATTGCAGCCTTGCAACTAGAGCCATTTGAAATACTTCAGAAATTTTATCTCCTCTACAAAGCCTTTGTTTTGAAAAACTCAAATAGCTCTGCTTTCTCCTCCTCCTAAGAGTATCTTATTGTTTTTTTTTTATACATTTAGGCTTTTTTTTTTTTCCCAAAATGTAATCTGTGTAAACATCTTAGAAGAGTGTTTTGACTCATTCCAAATTTTTTTAGTCTCCACTGTTATAATTTACTAATTTCTTCTTGGTACATTATTGATTGTAATATTATTTTTGTCCATGTTCATCAATACTTATTTACTTTATTTCTGCTAAAATACTAGTACTTTTCTAGTCATAAGGAAGTACACAAAAAAGGCAAAAAGTGTATACCCTGCCATCAAGAAGTTGCATGTGACAAGAAAAATAATGGATGTAAAAAATTTCAAAGACAAGTAGTCAGCTATTTGAGTAAATAGAATTGAAAGGGTTCTTGGAGACAGTAGGAAATAGTATAAGTCATAATGATTAAAGAATTAAAGAATGAAGACGTTGCTAAATGTTTAAGTGTTGGTAGAATTTAGAGGCATGTGACTCAAGGTTTAGAAGAGCAGCTGGTCCTGTCAACAGCATTCATTAAGCATCTAGAGGGCACACTAATGGGCTTCATGAAAAGAAAAAAAAATAGAGGGAGAGAGAGAGGACAAGAAAGGAGTGAACATTTATTATTTCATTTTAATTCTAACAATTAATAGTTGAAGGGAATTACCCCTATTTTACAGAAAAAAGCAACTGTAGCTCAGAAAGAATAACGGCAGAGTTGGTTTCAAGAATGAATTCCTGCACCTTCGAAATCCTGCTTATTTTGTCCCTACCACACTGCCTCCAAGACATTTTCACCACACCTTGTGGACAACAAAAGGAAAATGTGGTCTCAGAGTGACAATCCTGCATTATTCAACTTTGGGACAAAAGATGCAGACATGGAAAATTATCCCACAAGGCAGCCCATACAGTCAGAAAAGGAAGTTAGGCTGATTCATGGGCTCAGGGTCATCAGGAGGTAGGGATTAGGTTGGGTAGTGGGGAGATGGAACTCAGAGGATGACTTAGGACCAGATTAGATTTTGACAAATTTTATATCAACCTGAAATGGTGACCAACACAAGAATTTATGAATTCCAGTAATCCAAGTGTCCTGTTCAAAATAGCCAGTCTTATCTGCTGCTCCTGGTCTTCCATCTTTGAGTCTCAGATAAAATCCACACAAATAAGTTTGGGTAATGCAGGAGAAGGCAGTGCACTTAGGAAAAATCCACGTGTCCAGAAAATAGATGCTTGAGAGCCTGTTTATCTGCCCTAATCAGGTCTGGAAGCGGGAGGGGATTGCTGTAATGGAAATAAGTAAAATAGGCAGTTTTATGCCCTAAGTATTTATATCATCTATTAAAGATATTGCTATAGTCCCTTTTCAGTGATTTGCTGGGCAGTTAAATTCAGACTTCAGTTCAGTTTAACACCCTGAAGTGGTTGTTTTACATAATTTATGTCACCAGGGTTCTTTTTGAACTGCAATCTGACCTTCACATGCTGAGGAAGAGGCCACAATCTGCCGTCCACTTTGACTCAGAAGGACCCCTAAAGGAAGGTCACAAGGCCTGGTTTCTTCATACTGAAGTGGCAACCTCAAGCCCAGGACTGCGTTGAAAAGGCAGATTGATTTTGGAGTACTGAACTTGGTTATGTGATAGTCTGTTAGCATTCATTCCTAACCAGCTTTTTATGTTTATATCTCCTGTCTCTACAATTAAGCTATGAACTTCACAAAGGTGAGCACCACATCTTATGTCAGTCAACTAGGTTAGTTTTTGTGCCCATCGGATCTTCAACCAAGGTTTTCTTGGTTCGTCTTGTAAGAAGAAGAGGTGCAGGAGGTGGTAAGAAGAGAAAGTATTAACACTATCCATACTTAGATGTCCTTTATAATTAATCTATTTTCCAGTCATGGCACCATACCCTCCTTCCCTCTCTAAACACATATGCCATTCTCATCTACCCCTATATAATTGTCTTGGTCTATCTGAACTGCTATAATAGAATACCATTGACTGAGTAGCTTATAAATAATAAATTGATTCTCACACTTCTGGAGGCTAGAAGTCCAATCAGGCCTCCAATAGATTTGGCAAATGGTGAAGGTCTGCTTCCTTGTTCATAGATGGCCATCTTCTTCTTGTGTCCTCACACGGTAGAAAGGCAGGGGTGTTCTCTGAGGTCCCTTTAATAAGGGCACTAATTACATTCAAGACGGCTCTACTCTCACGAACTAATTACCTCCCCAAGGTGCCACAATCAAATATCATCACACTGAGATTAGTGTTCAACATATGAATCGGAGGAGGGAGGAGTTCCCATTGTGGCTCAGCAGGTTAAGAAACTGATATAGTATTTGTGAGGATGTGGATTAAATCCCTGGTCTTGCTGAGTGGGTTAAGGATCTGGTGTTGCCTAAGCTGCACATGGGTCAGAGATGCAGCTTGCATCTGGCATTGCTGTGCTTGTGGCATAGGCCTGCAGCTATAGCTCTGATTTGACCCCTTACCAACTTTCATATGTTGCAGGTGTGGCTGTAAAAAGAAAGAAAGAAAATCAATTGGAGGAGGGACACAAACATTCAGCCTATGGCATAACTTATTCATATATTATTTATATACTTTCTTAACTTTCCACTCCTTCTCTTTACCTATTCAAATTTCTTTCAGTTGTTTGAGCTGGTGGATATATGTTGTTTGTATCTGCCCAGTGCCCCTCTTTTTATTAGGTAACTGCCTCTTCTCTATCCCATAGAGATTCAGTCATATTGCATCATCCGCTTCTGGCTCTAGAGATGAGCATTGGGCCAGGCTGCACTACCCCAGTCCTTTGGCCATGATACTCTGTGTACAGGGTGAGCTGACAGCCAGGTGGACTGTAGGTATGCCTCTAAGAGGTCAGGTAGGTGGAAACTGGAGAGGGAAGGTGTCTTTGCCTTTAGGGTCGCAAACAGTCAAGACCATGTGCTCTGAGCTTGGAGTGGCCCTTCTTGGTCATATGAAGAGAGCTTCCAGGGAAATAAACAGACTCTGAGGAAGTGAGTTCTGAGACAGGGATGGAGATGGAGATTGTGGAAATGTGACCAAAAATGAGAACACCATTTGAACATCTGGATCCAGACATTCTTGAAACCAGCAACATTCTTGGAGTTTTGGTTAACCAATAAATTCCTATCTTCAATTTGATTTCTATATTTGAGACCAAAAGATTCCCCACAATTTGTGTAAGATTTTATCTGTTCTCCCCTGCTTATAAGATTCTTTTCCTTTTTATGGCTTGCTATTCTAATGGAATTTTTTACTCTTTGTATTGAAAGTATCAATGTTTTCTATAAAATTCTGAAGTTCTGGGACAGTGTTTTCTTGACAGATTATCTCAAGACTGGTGGCTGGCATGGAGTAGAGTTACATAACAGGTGTTCAGTAAAGATCTGGCTCTTTCCTGAAAGGAATAATGGTAGAGTTAATATTATTTCTAGAGAATGAGGCTTTGTCAGTCTTTCTCTGACCTAAGAACATCCAAATCCACCCTGATAAGCTCTGGAAGAGAACTAGGCGAGACTGTGCGATGATGAAGACTGCTCGCCCTTACTTTGTATCTCAAGGTCTAGGTTTCATTTTCTCTCTCACACATTTGCTAATGAGGTTTGATACTCATGACATCATGGTGTTGCTAGATGAGATAGAGGAGTTCCTAGCTTCACCCCCCATCACACCAAACTGAGTTTCACACCTGGTTTTCATACTCGGATGAAGCTCTCCTAAAATTCAAACCCAAACAAAATGAAAACTGGGTGCCTATACAGTTCCAGTTTTATAATAGAAGGAAAATAATTTTGTAAGAGACAGATTCCTAGGAGAATGTTGTAACCTGTGCTTGGAAGGGAATGGAAAGCTATAATAAAGAAAAACAACAGCAAGAAGTCCTGTAATAGACAATCTGAACTATGTAGTTTATTTCTGATTTATACACCGTGATGTCTGTGCCTTGATCCATTTTAGTGTGGCTAAAGCTTTACGTAGATGCCTACATGTGGAGGACAATGGCCTTGAATTAGGGTATTTGTATTTCACCGCTATCTCTGCCCCCAAAATCATGTGCTGTGTACTCTAGCACAGAGCTCAGGATGTACTGGGGGTCCTAGGACACACTTTTGAAATTCCATTTGTGAATTAAAAACAAAAGTTTCAATTTGAATCAAAGTAATATGGCTGAGTTCTCTAAGTCATTTGCGTATACCCATATCTTTATACATCTCCTTCCGAAGTGGGGAGAACCGATTACAATTCCCAGATGAAAACTTTTTCAGCCCAAGCACCAGGGCCCCTTCAAGGTGCACATAAATCTACCTCATTCCTCAGAGACCTGCTTATCCAGTGAATGACAAAATTGCCCCCTAAGAGTACACTCTCCCCTGATGCTCCTCTGCGCAAGGCTGATTCAGTGGACATTAAACCAACATTGACAATCGGGATGGCATTTATTTCCTTCTATATCACATTCCATCCAGATACACCTACAGAGTTGACATGCCTCTAAACCATGATATTAACTAATATTTAAGTGCTAGGTTTTGGAGGACAGAGGCATTTTAGAGGCAGAGTTCCCCAAGATGGGTCAATAAATGAGCAGGTCTATCATTTTACTCTTTCCCAGGTGTCTCTTGGAAAATGACTTTTTAAAGGCCACAGAAATGCAGACAAGGCTATTCATGTAATTCAGGAAAAAATGTCAGTATCTTCTAGATTAATTTCTGTGTAACATGGTTTTACATTTTGGTGCATTTTATTTACTGGAGATCACCTCTGCTCACTCCTCCATGTAGTTATACATTTTAGTGATTTGTCTGAAGTTTACTGTTTCAGCACATCATTGACTATTTATATGAATTAGCAGTAATGGTTAGAAATTGTCATATATTGATTAAATCAAAAATAAAGAGGTAAAACAGTAAGACATCACATAATTATTAGCATAGTGAGGCCTAAATCAAAGAAACCAGACAAAAAAGGCCACATGTATGATTTCGTTTTTATGAAATGTCCAGTATGGGCAGCTCCAGAGAGATAGGAATAGATCGGTTGCTGGGGATATGGGTGTGGAGCGACAGCTAATTTGTATTTTTTTGTTGTTTGTTTTTTGTGGTTTTTAGGGCCGCACCCATGACATGTGGAAGTTCCCAGGCTAGGGGTCCAATGTTCGGAGCTGCAGATGCTGGCCTGTGCCACAGCCACAGCAACGCCAGATATGAGCCACATCTGTGACCTACACCGCAGTTCATGACAATGCCAGATCCTTAACCTACTGAGTGAGGCCAGGGATCGAACCCGAGTCCTCACTCATACTAGTCAGCTTCGTTACCACTGAGCCACAGTGGGAACTCCAAGTATGGAATTTTTGATGGGTGATGAGATATTTTAAAATTGATTGTGGTTGCACAAGTCTGTGAATATACTAAAAATATTCCACTGAACTGTACATGTTAAATAGGTAAGATAAGTTGTGTGGCATGTGTATTAGTTTGCTAGGGCTACTGTACAAAAGTATTTCATAATGTTTGGCTTAAACAACAGAAATACATATTTTCTCATAGTTCTGGAGGCTACTAGTCCGAGATCAAGGTGTCAGCAGGATTAGTTTCTTTTGAGGGCCATGAGGGATAAATCTATTCCAGGCCTTTCTCCCTGGCTTGCAGATGGCTGTCTTATCCTCCACTGTGTATCCCTGTACATATTGTGTCCAAATTTCCTCTTCTCATAAGGATAACAATTACATTGAATTAGGGCCACCCTAATACTGCATTTTAACTTAATCACCTCTATAAAGACCTATCTCCAAATGTGATCTCATTCTGAAATAACGGAGTTAGAACTTGAACATATGAATTTTGGAGAACACAATTAATACTGCAACAATAGTAAATTATATTTCAACAACACTTTCAATAAAGGAAGGGAGGAAGGAAGGAAGGAAGGTAGGTGGAATGTCTGGAGTCAGGCATCCTGGGTTCAAATCTTGATTTTTTTTTTTTGTCTTTTTTGTCTTTTTAGGGCCACACCCATGGGGTATGGAGGTTCCCCTGCTAGGGGTCAAATTGGAGCTGCAGCTGATGGCCTATGCCACAGCCACAGCAACGTGGGATCCTAGATGTGTCTTTGACATACACCATAGCTCACAACAACGCCAGATCCTTAACACACTGAGCAAGCCAGAGATCAAACCCTCATCCTCATGGATACTAGTTGGGTTCATTAACCTCTGAGCCATGAAGAGAACCTCCCAAATCCTGATTTCTTTTAATGCTCTATGACTCTGAGTATGTTATCAAGACTCTCTACACTGCATTTTCTACATTTGTAAAATAATACTAGTAACATATAAATCATAGAGTTATTAGGAGAATTAAATGTCAATACCTATAAGATATTTAGAATACTGCTTGGCACAGAGGAAACACCCAATACAAGTTAGCTGCATTAGCTGCAATTACTGCAGGTAAAGGCAAAGGTAAACAGATTATCTTTTGGAGAACAAAGGGAAATCTAATGGTTAGGGCATGGATGTGCCTATCTCCTGATGGTAGGTTATTTTTCTAAACCTACTTGTGAAAGCTTGAAAATAGTCTCTTCCAATCTAGGGTGGCATGCTTTGGGACTAATCATTAGTTTATTTAACCTATTCATCTTGTACCTATTAATTAAAGACCGTGTTAGTGCTATTTTGTAATCTTACATTTATAAGAACAGATGTTATACTACTAGTTTTGCTTATATTCTCTTACTCATTAATATTTTTTCAGTTTTTACTCTCTTCAGGTTTCAATAAAATGCTTAAATAGTGTTTTGTTTTGTTATGGAGAATATGCATGGAAGGAACAGTTGCAACATTTAGAAGTTCCTTTATGATTCATGATCAGCAGTTGTGTTCTCATGTCTGTCCTGAAGAAGGGCTGTGGGGAAAACAGAACTGTTTGAGATATAAAGAGCCTCAAGGCAGCCTATTTGAGTGCATATTCATCAACTCCTTACCCAGACACTTGGGGCTATGTAGTCCTCACCCTCTGTTCCAGAGTGCATGACACTGTGGCCCCTTTTATTGATGCACGTGAATTCAATTTAAAGCCTAGATTTTATTTCTCCCCATTTTCATATATATATTTCTCACAGAAGCTTATAGCAAATATCTGCCTTCTTTTCCTACCTTCCTCTTTGCCTCCTATTTTTGTTCCAAGTACACTGCTATTTCTTTTTTGAAATTGTTCTCAAGACAATTCTCATACCCTAAAAGGAAATTTTTTGAAGTTTCAGAAATGTGTATTTTGTGACTATATACCTATAGAATCCTAAGCTTTGATTTAAAAGGAACTTCTATGTGGTATTTTAAACTACTTTATGTTACTCTGTACTCATTTAGGTTTTGTACTATATTTTCTTTCCTTAGTAAATATTAACTGGGAACCTAGTGCTTTGCTGGATATTTTTAGAGGAATTAAAGGTACTTAAAACAGTGTCCCAATCTTTAGGGAGCCTAGATAGATAGATAGATAGATAGATAGATAGATAGATAGATAGACATAATACAAGGCAGATGTGAGGAGTGCCATAAATGAAATATACCCACATTTCTTTGGGACAAAAGAGAAAACCCTATCTGGAATACAAGAATAGAAGCTTATTATGGACTCATCCATCCAATTGTACTCCTCTAAAAATCACTCCTACATCTTCTCTAATTTCCCATTATCCAGAGCATCATCATGGAAGTAATAGGGATGTTAAACCAAACTGTAGGTCTAATGAGACTAGAAATGAAATTCTTTAGCATGAAATAAATAAACTAAAATAAACCCGTCTCCTATAAGAGAATGCCCCCAGCAGGTAGCTTACTAATGAAAACAATGATTTCCAAGGGGTTGTGCTTTTCAAAACTTTTGGCAAAGTGCTAGTTTCTCAGAAGCTTTTCATCCAAAGAAGGAAACCGTATGATTAGATGACTTCAGCTTTGCCTTCACCATCAGAAACTGAAGGAAATGATGAGGACAGTTACCCACTTCCCACTGCACCTCTCCTCCAAAGTGAAAACTTGGTGGGAGTGTGGCACAAGCTTGACATAACTAATTGGGGCAAATATTCAGCACAAGGCATGGGAAATTAACCACCAAAGTCTCATTAGCATTAATGTGAATTGCACAGCTAATTCCCTCCCCATTGTGCATAATATTTACTTCATAATGTTTATCCTGACATTCTACAGCTTCCAGCAGGAAGCAATGATTTAGGAGAATGAGGCTGAAAATTCTGTTGGGTTCTTTGCCAGATCCTTTTCACCCTTGTTCATGGACTAGGAGGATGACCGCTGGATGCTTTCTTTGGCCTGGGTGGTAGCCATGTAAACCTCTTGTTCCTCTGCTGCCCAATCCCTCCTCCCTCCCCATCCCTCCCCCTCCAACTGCTGATACCCTGCACAGATAGAAACTACAGGAATACATACAGAGGAGTTCCTTTCATGTAGCAGCGGAAATAAATCCGACTAGATCCTCAGGTTAAGGATCCATCATTGCCATGAGCTGTGGTGTAGGCTGCAGACACGGCTTGGATTTCACATTGCTGTGGCTCTGGCATAGGCTGGCAGCTATAGCTCCAATTGGACCCCTAGCCTGGGAATCTCCATATGCTGCTGGTGTGGTCCTAAAAAAAAATAAAATAAAAAAAATTAAAATAGGTGAAAGGTTTATTTGATCTGAAGAGAAACCAGAGTATGTGTAACTGGGTCACCATTCTATACAGTAGAAAACTGACAAAACACTGTAAACCAGCTATAATGGAAAAAATAAAACTCATTACATAAAAAGTAACCTACAGAGGTTGTCCTCATACTTTTTCCAGAAATCAAGGAATTATAAACTCAAGGTATGAGCAGCCTGGAAGGATTGGTTTGGCTGTAGGTTTATATGTAAAAGCACCTGCTAGTATCCTTTCTGTCTCTCTCTCCATTTTCACACCTACATCACCATGGATGTGACCTCCCCAGAAAACATCGATCTATCTGTCTGTCTGTTTCATTGCAAAGGTGTTTAGGGCACCCATGGAGTCATGTTATCCAAACTCAAACAAATTTACTACTTTTCCAATGAGCACAAAGATTTTTTATCTTTTTAACTCCATGTTTCTCTCCTGCCTAATAATGTCTTGACTATGTGAGGCTTTTGATCACACCATGCAGTCAATGCCAACCCTGTGGTCTGTGGTGAGCACCTGGTTTGGTGTGCCTGGGACTTTGGGCCTTCCTGGGTCATTGTATTAATTTGACCTATGGAGGCACCAGAGCCCAAGTATCTATGTCAGTCACACAGGCACTTCATCTCCATAGTATTAACTCCAATAAAAACTCTGGACACTTTGAGTAAAGAAGTCAAAAAAAAAAAAAAAAAAAAGGCGATACAGTATAATTTTAGTTATATGAATTGCAAAATACAAATGCAACACAATTTGGATAGTGAGAGACAGTATTCATGTAGTATTCATGATTAGGATGAAAACTACGAATAAATACAAAATGTCATTATATTTAAACCAAGACAGTGGTTACTAGAGGCAGAAAGCAATGAGTTGGGGATTGAAGGGGACCTTATTTTTTTTTTTTGCTTTGTTTTTAGGGCTACACCTGGGGCATATGGAATTTCCCAGGCAGGCTAGGGGTCGAACTGGAGCTACGGCTGCCAGCCTAGACCTACATCACAGCTCATGGCAAAGCTGGATTCTTAACCCACTGATCAAGGCCAGGGATCAAAACTGCATCCTCTTGGATCATAGGTTCATTACCACTGAGCTACAAGAGGGACTTCCTAGAGGGGGTTTTCTTGACCTAGGTTGTCATCACATACTCATTTTTTAGTAAATCTTTGATAATTGATAAAATTGCACTTTTTGGCATGTTTATATACCAATGCAAATTAAAATGTATAGAATGAAATACACAGGTACACAGACTTCTTCCTTCCTAGTCATTTTCTGATGACAATTTTATGAAATGGTTATCATCGTGTTAATTTTTCAAACAAGATTCAAACCATTTTCTTCATGTTTCTGTGTTAGTCCTATGTGTGATGATGGTGGTAGAGGTAATTTAATACTTTAAATGATTATAAAATAGCACTTGGTAAGTTATAAATAACTTTGATTTGGTTTAGTAACACATCAAGTTTTGAGTCTTGCCTGGCAGGGTGTTTACTGGAGGTATTTGATAGACACCCTGCCTTGACTGAAGGACTCCTGCCTCTGTGATGATATGCTACTTACCTCGATCCTTCTTCAAGATTAGTACAGGGAAATTTGCCAGTGAGAGCTCTGCCACAAGCATGTATTCTGAAATTGCAATATGAGTAACTATGTCAACACACTGAAAACTTGGACTGGAAAAGAAACTTCTTATTAAAAACTCAGTCTTCCAAACCCTGCTTGAGGGTTACCTGATGAAAAGTGAGGTCTTTCCCCTGCCGGGCCTTTGCTGGTCTCTCCTGAGAGGGTTACCTGAGAGAAAGAAGCCATGGGCAATGCTGCCTTATTTAGCAGTCCTCAGAATAATAACCATAATCACGTATATGCACTACCCTCACAAACTGTCTTTTCTGTGAACCATCACAGGCATTCTAAATCCATTCCCTCATCTCTCCTCCTCTGGGAACTCTGAGCAAATTGGCTTGTTTACCTCATATTTACATCAGAAGGTGGCCCAGTGGCCTGTGTACATTTTGAACTTCACTTACTGGCTGTTTCCCAGAGTGTCCTCAGATAACTGGTAGCTCTTCTCTGAACCATCCTTGAATGTAAAAGTGCTGTTAAAGGCCTTTTTTAAAAGGTTATCAAACAAATTAGTTACTTACAGATGAATGAGAAACCCATTTTTTGGCTAAAACACTTTCCAAATAGCCTAGGGCCATTGCTTCCCCTATCAGTCCCTTGTGGTGACAATAATTAGGTTTCCGACCTCAGGTTGAAGATCTTTCTGGGGCAGAGGCTCTTAAGTTTCACTCAACCTAATTTGATTTCATCAGGATACCACTGAACGTCAGATTTTATGCCCACAACCTGTAGATAGCAATAGAGAAGAATCAGAAGATGAGTTCACTTGATAAAAATTCTACTTTTCTTAGTCTTTCTCCTCCAAACTAAGTTCAGAAAAATCTAGCCTCAGTCTCTGAGGCAATCCAAGACTCAACTGCATACTTGCCCTCCCTTCAAAGACCCTTCTGGAGCTCCCAGCTCAGAAGTGGTACCCACCTCCTTTGTCTGCACGAAGAAACATGCTGCTTTATAAGCCGCTCAAAGGATCAAAGTGACCCTGGGCTCACAAAAGATTTATATGATTCATGCACATATTTAATAAAGGCTGGGATTTGATAGTTCTTAACTATTGTAGGTTAACTATCACATTCAGGTATGTTTGGACTTGAAGGAATAAAATAAAGAAAATGCTGTTTTTAACCCTTACATAGAGCAGTTTCTACTACTTGATCTAAATTTGGACATTTTGTTGTTTTCTGTGACATATACTAAGGATTATTGTTCATTCCTCACTAGCTCATACTTTTGTTCATATATTCCACTGATTTCTTTATTGAAAGTGTGTATAAATATGTATAGATGTTTAATATTTTAAAACTAGAATTTTGTTTATCTATACTATTAGAATCAAAACCTTAGAAAACCAGATAGCTTGAATCTAAAAGAGGAGACTTTAAATAAATGTTTATCTGTGATTATTTTAGTGAAGATTCAGTTACCAAGTTTACATTACTATGAAAGAGATATGTGGTTATAGAGGTATGTTTAATTGTCTAGTGGAGAGGCTGTTTTTCCACTGATCTTCCTGGTATTTTTCCAAGAACATATGAACTAATAACATCTCAGATGACACAGAGTATCCCATAGCCAAAACATGATTTAAGAAAGGACAGAATTAGTCTTTTCTCAGTCACCTTGTTAAAACCAGAGTAGTCTGCTTACTAATTTCTAATCCTTCCTGTACTACTTCCAGAAGCTATATCTGTGTGCAACCCTCAGGTGTCAAACTCTTTGGCCAGAATTCCTACTCCAAAGCTCTTTTTTGTAACTTCCTGTATCTTCTGAGTGAGTGAATATGCAGATCTAGGGCAGAACTTGGCTGTCTTCAGCAGCTCTTGTAAAAGGATCAGATCAGCCTGCCTGGGAGGCTCTTTAATTGGAGCTTTATTGTAATACAATTGTTTCCCACCTGCAAGGCAGCTCTCAGCACTCCAAGCATGTAAGAGGAGAGAAAGCTGGGTTGATGGACAGGCAGTTCCAGCCCAACCTTGCCTGTGTTGGAATGGCCCAAGGTTGGCCCATCTGCTGACCCGACAGCTCCAAATTGGTGTGATTGCCATCAGCGTGGCTGCAAGAGGCTGCCAACCAACAAAGGGGCTTTGTCGTAGTCTTGGAATGTTGGACTCAAGATCTTTCTCCAGATAAAAGGGAAAAGAAAGGAAAAGGCAGGCCTACTCAAGACTAGTTGAGGAGGTGGCCTTTCTTAGAAATGACATGGGGTGTGACAATCAGGGGAATTATTCTGCCTAAGGAGAAAGTGGTACATGGAAACATCAAGGCACTTAGAGGGAAGGATTTTTACTTTTTCTTTACTTTTCTTTTTTCTTCTCTCTCTCTCTCTCTCTCTTTTTTTTTTTTTTTTTTTTTTTTTTTAATCTCACTTCTGCTACTAGGTAGCTACTAAGCAGTTTACTGAGGGGCCTCAGTTCAGTCGCATTTCACACATGAAATAGTTTTTGCTTTTCCAGATACTTCCTTCAGTTGCTCTCTGTCAGCTCCCTTTCAGTTGGGTAGTAGATCCACAAACTTCATTTGTCACTTTAAGTTATTAAAATTAACCCAGCCCAGTTTAAAAAGCCCAGTCTGCTTTTCTCTCCTTGCCTTCTCACTGATTAGACTTGAACTGTGGCTTTGAGGGACTTCCTGTGAGATGGAGAACATGTTCTCCAGGTTCAGTCCTAGTCCAGCTCTGAGTCTGTCACCCTCAGGCCTGGGAACTAAGAGACTGGGGAGGCTGGTATTTTCTTTTGAAGTGGGTCATACAGTCAGAGGTGTGGAGTTAGCAGTTTTGAGTGTGATCTGTGTCTGTGAGTGGTTGTTGCTCTCCTCAGGGGGATACATGTCCATGTACTATATGTGGTTTCCAGTGAGAAGGGTCCAGTTTCACCCTGGCCCTTCTTATCACTAAATAATCCTATCACAGAATATTGGTTTGTTCTCCCTTTACTCTGACAGTGGTCTATGCCTCCAACACAGCTCCCTGGGGAGACCCACCACTCCCATTTCCTTTATTAAGGTCTGTTCTGCTTTAGCATTAACCTCCAAAACCATGGGGAGATTCTTTTGAATGTTCCACCTGCAAATGGAAATTGGAACAGCACCCTCCACTTCTCTTCCTTTCCTTTCATCTTCCAAATTCTCCAGAACAAAAGAAGGCATGGGTCTCAATATTTACTCACATCATTCTCAGGCTCCAAGTTCAAAGGGTGAAGATCTCTCAGGAAGTTATTCCCCAAGAAAACCTCTATCCACTGTGCCATTCAGCAATGCTGGGGTAGACCCCAAAATGCACACCTCCCTCCTTAAATACACCCTATTCTCTGTGGATGGTTCTCTCTAGACTCCCCTTATTTGGCTTTTTTTTTTTTTTTTTTTTTTTTTGAGAGGAGCCACTCCTGCAGGTGTACACTGAAAAATATGCCTCATCAGAATAAATGTGCTCAGGAGTTCCCGTCGTGGCGCAGTGGTTAATGAATCCGACTAGGAACCATGAAGTTGCGGGTTCGGTCCCTGCCCTTTCTCAGTGGGTTAACGATCCGTCGTTGCCATGAGCTGTGGTGTAGGTTGTAGACCCGGCTCGGATCCCACGTTGCTGTGGCTCTGGCGTAGGCCGGTGGCTACAGCTCTGATTTGACCCCTAGCCTGGGAACATCCATATGCCGCAGGAGAAGCCCAAGAAATAGCAAAAAAAAAAAAAAAAAAAAAGAGTAAATGTGCTCAGTATCTTTCTTTCCAATGGTTAGTCCAGTATGTTATCCTCATCAGAATTCCGTGATGTTTTTAAAAAAATGCAAATTCCTGGACAATACTCCAGATTCATCAAATCAGAATTTCTGTACAGATCCCAAGAATCTCCATTTTAACAAGTTTTATGCTAGGAAGGTTAACACCATAGACTAAGAAGTAAGAGATATAACAGGATGCCAGCATACCCTTATCCTTGAGAACGTGAAACATTGAATTTTTTTATCCCTCACTTTGAATTAGACTTACCCATGGGACGTTTAAAATATACTTATGACTAATTAGGGAACATATTAAAGAAAATAGGAAGTATTATTCTCCTCTTCAAATCCCACTTGGAATTGCTTACATATTCTTTTCCAAATTTCAGTCATTTTTGACTGTAGCTTATCTCTCTCAAACTTTGATCTCTCAGAATGCAGGAATAATACTGTTACTTATTTAACCATAATTTGTGAAACTGTCTGAGAAACTGTGACCTCTGTTTGTGTGTGTGTGGTTTGTATTTTCCTGTGTAATTATCATATAAGAATGAAAATGTAATTTTCTCCTTTCACTTCACAAGATAAGCAGAAAGCCCTTTGAGTTCTTGATTTTTGGGGCTTCCTTGACCCAGGTAGTAGTTATCAATTTTTTGTACTACAGGCTAACAACTCCTCCTATTTCTCTCCTGATGGCAAAGGCTAATGCTTGGATTAGTGTTACTCCTTAAGTTTGCTATGGTATTTTTGACATTCAAGGAGGGAAGCATAGGAATGTTAAATACCTGGAAATGGGGAGTTTCTGTCGTGGCTTGGTGGATTAAGGACTTGATGTTGTCTCTGTGAGGATGCAGGTCAATCCTTGGCCTCATTCATTGGGTTAAGAATCCTGCACTGTGTGCTGCAAGTTGCATTATAGGTTGTAGATGTGGCTCAGATCTGGTGTTGCTGTGACTATAACGAAGGCCTTAGCTGCAGCTCAGATTAGACCCCTAGCCTGGGCTCCATATGCCACAGGAGTGGCCTTAAAGGGAGGGGGGAACCTGGAAAAGGGCAGTGAAATCTTGCATAATTAAAAAAAAAAACAAAACTGTGCTGTTTTCTGTACAACTTTCAGATGATCCATCGACTCAAACAAAACAAAATAAAGCATAAGAAAGTAAGGCCCCTAGAATCACCTAAATTTTAACTATAAATGCTAAGGGTTTTTAGGGTACACAGAAATTTTAAATTCCCATTTTCCTGGTGAACTAAAGCTTGTTTTCTTAATCTGAAACTATCTTTTATTTGGAATGTTTAGATCATTTATATTTAACATAATTACCTGTATATTGAGGTTTAAATCTACAATTTTGCCTTCTATATTCTTGGCTACTATATGTTGCTTTCTTGCTTCCTTTATTAGTCTTTCCAAAAAGTGGCTAAGAATCTATGCATTGCAATATTAAATTCAAGAATAAATTAGTATTTTTTTCATTCCCAAGATGCTGCAAAAGCTTTAGATCACTTTTACTCTAATTATACTCCTCTAATTTTTCTGCTATTATTGTCATATAATTTAAAATTTTCCAAAATATGGTAATATATGTTATATATTATGTGTATCATATGTTGTCTGTATAATTACTCATGTATTTACCCTGTCCAACATTCTTCATTTTTTCTAACAGAAATCATTTTTTATCTACTTTTAATATTTCATTTATGATGAGTATTCCAGTGACAAACTTTATTGATTCTATGAAATTTATTTACTTGGCCTTCGTTTTTGATGCCTTACTTTTTCCTCACTGGGTATAGAATCCTAGATTGTCAGCTAATTTTTTTTTTCAACCACCTTGAAGATAATATCACTTCATTTTCTTCTAGCTTTTTTATTTATTCATCATTTATTATTTTTTGAGAGATCAGTTATTGCTCCTTTGAAATCAATAGGTCCTTTTTATTTATATGTTTTTAATATTTTTCTCTTTCTGTTGTTTAAGTAGTGTACTATAGCTTTTGACTTTTTTGTTTTGTTTTGGTTTTTTTTAGATGTCATTATCCTTATTGAGGTTTACAGTAATTCTCAATTCTTATCTGCATAGATTTTTTTTCTTGTCCATTTTAATTTTCTCTTCTTTGTAGGGTTCTAATTCTAAGCATATAGACTTATGTTTCCTATGCTCTATTCTGTATTTTTCACTTTTTAAATTTTCTTTACTATAATCAGAATATTTTTTTCTGAGCTATTGTTTAGTTCTCTAAATCTTTATTCAGTGAAGTCTAATCCTTTTCTAAAACAATTTCTTTGAGTAATTGATTTTTTTATTCTTTATTTTTCCTTTTAGTGTTCAATTAATTCCATGTAATAGTTGTAATTATTTTCCAACATTATCATTTTCTGTATTAATTCCTGGAATACAACAATCGTAAAGAACTTAAGATCCTTTTCGGTGACTGGCGACTCTATAGGTCTATTCCTATTTGCTACCTTTTCCTCTTAGTTTATGTTCATGTCATATTTTCTAAATGCCTGTTTTTTTGTTGTTTTTGAGTGACAAAACTTGAGCATGAAAAAGGGTAGATTGATGTGCAGTTGAAGTTTCTGTTCTGTCATTTGAGGTGTTGGTGGTGGTGACAGGCATCAATAATACTTCAGATCAACTGATGTTAATCAAAGATTGAACTGATAGGTAGGAACTCCAGTCCCTGAAAAAGCTAAACTATTTCTGATTCACTCATATTCCTAGGGCTTTGATCTTTGACATGATAATTGCAAACCCCGTGTAGTTAGCAGGGCTTCCCATCTTTGAGAGAGTAATCACTGTGATTTTTATCCACTTAGTTATATGATTTTACTGATAATTCTGCTTGGTTCCTCAGCTTCTCAAACTCTTCTTTCTAATCTGCCAATTAACTTAAGATGGAAAGTGACCCCAAGACTCCAGAGTCATTGCATAAGCTTTACCTATCTCTTGGATCTTGGCTTCAAATCTGACACTGACATGGTAGCTCGCCAATGTTTTCTAATGGATAGTTGTTTGTTTATTTTATTTTATTTTTTGGACTAATTATTTTCAACAATTTATTCATTTTGAAAAGAATCTAGGCTGACATTGCCAAAAGCAGATTAAACATAAAATACTTTAATGATTTTTAATACTTGCTGCACTTTTTGGAATCCTATTCCACAGTCTGAGGGAACATTTCCTGCAAGACTACCCTCCTGCCCTAGCGTTAGACAGCAACTACAAATTCAGGAGTCCCAGGACCACCCTTATTTTAGACTGGGTGTTCACAAATTTGGGGGTTAACAATAGCTCATAGAAAAACTCACAGAACTTAGTAAAGTGGTGTACCTAAATTATAGTTTTATTGTTGTAAAGGGACCTAAATTAGAACCAGCCAAAGGAAGAGACATGTAGGATGAAGGCTGGGAGGTTTCCAAACATGAAACTTCCATGTCCTCAGGGATGTGCTGCCCTCCTGGCATTGATGTAAGACAATATGCACAGAGTATTGCCAACCTAGAAAGTTCACTATCCAGAGTTTTTATTGGGGCTTTATTATGTAGGCATGATTTATTGCATAATTGCCTATATCATTGAACTAATCTCTATCTACTCTCTCTCACCCAGAGGTCTAGCTGATATCATGTGTTTCAAACCCCTAATCACATGGTTGCTCTTTTTGGCAATGGCTGTCTGCATATTCATCATCTCAGCATAAACTCTCAGGTGTTATCCAAGGGGCCCACCATGAATAACAAAGCACTCCAATTCCTCAGGAAATTCCAAAGATTTAGAGATGGAACTGAAGGCAAAGCCTGGACCTCTTTTTAATTTTTTTTTGGTTTTTAGGACCACACTCACAGCATATGGAGGTTCCCATGCTAGGCATCGAATCAGAGCTACAGTTGCCGGCCTATGCCACAGTCACAGCAACACCAGACCCGAGCCGCATTTTCAACCTACACCACAGCTCACAGCAATGCCGGATCCTTAACCCACTGAGCGAGGCCAGGGATCGAACCTGAAACCTCAAAATTCCTAGTTCGATTCATTTCCGCTGTGCCAAAGCAGGAACTCCTAGACTTCTCTTTGAGCTAAGATAAAGTTCGTTACTATGCAGGGAAATATTGTGAAAATTGAGGGAAAATTTCAGTATGTTTTCTTCATAATGTTACCATTACCATATTGCTGACTACAGTAATGTTTAAGATATTTTTGCCAATTTAATACAGCTGTACCAGTCCACACTTGTGACTGTTAAAGTCATAATGATTCCTTGTGGTGGTACAATCACCCAGATTCTTTTCTTGTGTTGTCTAGTGAAATCATACTAAAGCAGTAACATATTTATTTTTTCACACTTTATTTTTGCTCTTATTTCTTTTTTATAATACAAATAGGACATTAAACTTTCTTTCCTTATTTCTTCTTTTCTTCCTTCCTTTCTTTCCTTAAAATCACATGAAAAGGTAGGCTATGAAATTCATCTCAGGATAATAAGTCATGCATTACCAAGTATTTATTATAGAATTAAAGACTTAGACTGGCTTGGGTTGTGAAATACCAGTTCAGGCCTTTTTAGGTAGAGATGAGTGGGGACTGGGATGTTGATGTACAGAGAGGTGACTCCAGAGACTGCCTTTTTTAAGACAGAGAAAGGGAACTGGAAATTGTTGATTTTGCTTGTGGCATTTGCAAGGTTGAGCAAGGACCGGATGGGAGATGCTTGGATTGGACCATGGTGGCCTGGCATAATTACCACAAGCTTTGGAAGGGTAGAAGTATTGCCTGCAGTCACTGTAGCACTGAGGGTTATAGCTGGTAAGAGAACCACCAGAGTTCAGGATCTAGGGAGGGCTTGGATTGATGACCAGAGTGTTTCCTCTATGTCCTGGACTTTCTCTTTTCTTTTTTTTTGGGGGGGGGGGGCTGCACATGCAGCATATGGAAGTTTCCAGGCTAGGGGTCAAACTGGAGCTACAGCTACTGGCCTAAAGCCACAGGAGTGTGGGATCTGAGCTGCATCTGTAATATACACCACAGCTCATGGCAATGTCAGATCCTTAAGCCACTAAGTGAGGCAGTGATCAAACCCTCATCCTCTTGGATATTAGCAAGTTATTACCACTGAGCCACAATGGAAACTCCCCATCCTGGACTTTTTAACCCTCTTGGTTTTATCAGAACCTCATAGGTGAAATAAGTGCATAGAATGTGGCTGCTAGTGGATCTTGCCAAGCTTGACAAATGGAAGCTTGAAGCCAGATTGACTTGAGCTGGAAAAATATGGAAATGTAACAAAATGTTATGAATTTATTTGTGTCTTTTATGTATCCAACTTGGGATGCCTACAGGAAGTGTGTACAGGAATTGATCCTTTCTCTCAATGTAACTTAATGTCCAGTAGGAAATTGGGTTGCATCATATATACCTTCCTCCCTTCTCACCACACACATACCCCACACACACCCCACACACTTATAATGAACCAACATGGTTCAAAAGAGAGGTGTTGAAGATATGCTGAGTACAAAAAAAAAAAAAAAAAAAAAAAAAATTAAGACAAAAAATAAACCTGACCTTAAGTTTACAAACTGGAATTTGGTGTCACATTAAAATTCAATTTTGAAGTTTTCTAATGTCTCTACTATAGACAGGAAGTTCAAATGGACTTGTTTTTACACATCTTTGTTTTAAATCCAACACTCTTAGTATAGAAGACATTGATTGAAAGAATAAGTGAATCAATGAAGGAATCATCAGATTTCCTATGATCATTTGAAATAAAGGAATTCTGCTTGTGTTGTAATCTCCATATATTATTTCCAAAAGTAATGATTGAGTCTATTTCTTAACTGTAATCAAGGAAAAGTACAAATATTTGTAATTGAGTTGAAAGAACATAAAGAGGGGAAGGAGATATAGGTAATGCAGACCAAAAACTACCGTAATGCCAGGAGAAAAAACAAATCAAAAGAGAAAGCTTATACATTTATGAGGTTTTCTAGATGTCACACCTAGGCAAGCAATGCTATATAAAATATTAAGCAGCTCTAATGCTGACTGAGAAAATTTATGGAGTCTGAAGTACCTGCCTTAAATCATATCCACTGCTTACCTCTGTTTCTCACTCTTTAACCAAGCTTCTCTGAGGGCATACGTTGTGCCTCTTTTTTTAACCTTCAGATTTTTTGCAAGGGATTTCAAGAAATGAGGAACACCAGGTGGACAGTGTTAGAGAAGAAGGTTATTTCCATGAGAAGATGTACCTAAGCTACTGTTGGTTGGAGCTCTTTTTGATGCTGAGCTTGTTATCATATGAAAAGAAAGGTACTTTATTCCTTCATTCCCTCCCTTTTGATTCTGATTCTTTCATTTATTCTTTCAACAGTTATTTACTCAGCAACTCCTAGTTTGCAAATAATTTCCTGGGAGCCAGTAGGGATGAAAAGTTATACGAAACATATTTTTCAGCCTTTGGAATCTTACCATTTCATTTGGGAAAGATAAAAGTTGTATATAAACAACTAATATTAAGTTATGAGATAGGTGCTTGTTTGAGTTAAAGAATCGTCAGTGAGAGGGGAAGAAAAGAATTTTCTTTTATTCATGAAATCAATTAATCAGTCATCTACTAATTACAGAAAAAAATTATTGGTTGAATAACCATTATGGGCGAGCCATTGTTTAGGAAATTTCCAGAAATTTCCATTCTATTGGAGAAGACTATAAACTGATAATAAATAATATAATTTTATTATATAAATAATAATAATATATGTAAACAAATGAATAATATAATGACAAGTCTCTGAAGGAGTGAAGCCAGGTAGAAAATTTGAGGATCATCATGAGGGACATAATGTTACTTTAGACAGTTAGGGGAGGCTTCTCTGAGAAGTTAACATGTGAGTTGAAACCTAAGCCACATGAAATGGCCTGTGTTTGCATTCTTCAGGAAGAACATTCCAATGTTCCATTTTAGGATAGCACTGTAATGAGGCTCCTCAGGCAGGAATGTATTTGGTGGGTCAAGGGATGAGCAAGGAGGGTGGTCGGAAGTCAGGGTGGTTAGTCTGAGGGAAGTAAATCTTGATCACATCACATATGGGCTTTTAGACCAGAGGAAGTACTTTGAATTTGATTCTAAACACAATGGGAAGCTGGTGAAGAGATTCAAGAGGAGTGGTGCAGGACTGGGTTACCATTTTTAAATGGTCATTCTGAGAGCAGTAAGGAAAAGCGACTTGTAGGCTTTTCCTACAAGAGAAGATGCAGAGAGATCCATTAGCTTTTCAGTGAAAGATGCTTATTTGGACAGAAGTAACTATTGTAGAGTAAAGAGATTTCATGCAAGAGAGAGTCTGCAGGATTTGGTGGAGATTTACAGGTCAGGGGATAGAGAGGAAGAAGGAGGCAACATGACCCCTGTTTCTGGCTTGAACAGCTTGGCGGCTGGAGATAATGTTTACTGAATTAGAGAACACTGAAGGAGTTTATTTTCAGAAGTGATAAGTTTTGAGATATATGAGATATTCCGTAAGAGCTGCTAGGTAAGGAGCATGATACATGTGCTTAGAATTTTCCAAAACTGTCTGATTTGAGATTAAATAATAAACTGTCATAGCATAAATATATTGATGGCATTTTAAAATCACAATAATTGAGCATTCTTTTAGTAAAAAGATATGAAGATAAAGAGAAAAGATCTCAGAGAAAATGCATGAAGATGACAGAGCAAGCAGAGGAATCCAAAAAGTTGCAGTGAGGTAGGAGAAAAACCTAGGAAGGCAGCTTCACTGAAACTAAGAGAAAATTGTATCTGAAGATGGAAGACACTATGAGTACTCTTCTTCAAACCTTGGGTTTGGCACTTTGAATCCTCTATAGTCCTCTTATTTAAAAGGGCTAGGGAAGATTGCACCAAACAATACAGAATTCATGATCTAGTAGGACAACCCCATAATCAACAAGCTTGTGTCACAGATTCCAGGTGACTTAGGAACTCAGAGAAGGGGATTGGGAGGTCAGAGAAAGAAGGCTTATGTAAGAGGTGAGCTGAAACCAAACCCTGAGGAATGGTTGATGAGCGGATGGCATTATATAGATATGGAAACAAGAATTCAAGGTTTTTTTGGTTTGTTTGTTTGTTTGTTTGTTTTTTCTGGCCATGCCCATGACATACAGAAGTTGCTGGACCAAGGACAGACCCTGAGCCACAGCAGTGAAAACACCAAATCCTTAACTGCTAGGCCACCAGGGAACTCCAAGAATTCAAGTTTTAGAGAGGGAGAGAACTATGAGCATGATCACTGGGATATAAGTACATTGTTTTAAGAAGTAGAAATTTAGATCTATTCAGGTTAACTTTCTAAATTGATCTTAACCTGGCCTTACCAGACTCTGAAAACTATGTCCAAGTATAGTAAAATAAAATGTATATTTCCCTTTTTTCCTGGTCCTGGCATAGAACTTCTAAAACCCTTGGAACTTTAATGATAGGAGTGTCTTCTTTGTTATTCATAATGAGCCTTTTCACTGAGTTTCTTCTGATAGTGACTCAGGGTAGGGCCTCCAGATGACTCCAGGATGGGGACTCATCAGCAGAAGGACCAAGCACATGATTAGAGGGTTGGAAATTTCAGGTCTATCTCCTAACCTCTGGGAGAGATTGGATCATAAAAATTGAACAGTTTCTGGGCTGGTGAACGTATTGATGTACTGGGAAGATAGAATGCCTGGACAGGGGATGGAACCTCTGTGCTCTTCATCCCCATACTGTCCCTCTGCATCTCTTACATTTGGTTGTTCCTGAGTTGTAATCTTTACAATTCTAAGCAAAGTGCTTTCCTGATTCCTGTGAGTGGTTAAATTATTACACAACCTAAGGAGGGTTTTGTGGGAATCCTTGAATTGAAATCAGCTGGTCTGAAGTGCAGGTCACCTGGGAACCCCACTTGGCTAGTGTCTGAAATGGAGGCAGACTTGTGGGACTGAGCCCTTTAACTTGTGACATCTGATGTTAACTCTAGGTAGATAGGGTTAAGATTGAACTTAATTGTTGAACACCCAGTTGATGTTAGAGAATTGGTTGTTGTGTTGGGGAAAAAAAAAAATCAAAACCAACCAATCACAATTTCTTTCTCTTTGCAGAAAAGTACTCTGGATTCAAAGGGCCCATTTGAGCACAATTTTCCCCATGCATCTCCCCAGAGGCTTTCAGCAACAAATTCACTTTCAAAGTCAGCAACATGACCCAACTTATGATGCTCCAGGCAGGTCAGTTAAGGTCTGACACTCCTTTGGACACTAGACAGTGCAGAGGCATTATTGCTTTGTGTCCTGGTCACTCCACAGCACATGGACCCACTAGGGAATAATAGGAAGTTTAATGAGGATTAATATGGCCAGTGTTTTCTTTCTTCTTTCTTTCTCTCTTTCTTTGTAAACTGGAAGGTCTTTAGCTAATGCTCCATAAAAACCGGTTTAATATATAGTTATTACAAAGCTTCAGATTTTTGACAGATTAAGTGCTATTAAATCACCTTCCTGTGAAGGCACTAAAAGGTCACAAGATGAATTAGTTCAGGCCATCTTCTCTCAGTCTTCAACAACCAGCTCCTTTCAGGCCTGCCTTCTCTCACCAAGGAAAAGACAGAAGAATAAAAGAAAAAGGAACTGGAAATTATGACCCTCTAAATGTCTTCAGGATGGGAGGCTGTGAAGAATGGCATTGCCTTGTCATGGGAGACAGATGGGTTTTTATCAGCTTGGAGGGCAATTTTCTGCTTTATTTTTTCCCCCTTTGGTTGACTGTGATCCATAATGTTGCATTTTGCCCTTTAGGAAGAATTTTCCAGTTGACAAACTCAATAGCCATATCCTATCCCAGTGCTTGGAAAAGGCAGGAGAAAGGACTTCAGCTGGATTCAATATTTTTAGCAAAACAGTCACAAGAGTTTTTTAGAATTTCTTTTATTTCTATGGCTATTTCTAGGAGAATGAAACCTCACATTTATATAGCAGATTTCTACTCACATAAATGCAGTTTTGAAGGTTCTGATAAGAAAAAAAAATGAGGCAATGCTTCCTATACATTAAAGATTACTGGTAGGAGGGAAGTGTATGGAATACTGTCACTGAAGTGTGGCAGGAAAGATCAAGGATTACTTACAACCTTAGTAGTTGTAATTCGAAAACAGTAGCAGTGTTTATTTTTCTGCCTTTTTACTGGCCTGAATAACCCATTTACAGAAAAATCTCAGACAGGAAAACATAAAAGCCAGTCTGAGAAAATAGAAACATTATTTCTTAAATGGCAAATTTAGAAGTTTTTTTTTTTTTCCTTCCCCACACAGGTAAAAAAGGCACAAAATTCTAGTTTGTATCTCTTTCCTTAACTAACCCAGCCCTATCTCTTAGTCAGTAGAAATCCTATGTGGTTATGGGCAGGGCTCTGCTAATACCAGGGGTCTTGATCTAATAGCTTAGCTACACTGCACTGAATGGGTCCTGGGGGCCCTCAGCGTACACTGATTTTATACATTGTATATATATATATATATATATATATATATATATATATATATATATACACACACACATAGTGTCATATTGATCTGCTCCCTCCAGCTAATTTTCCATTCAGAGATTTCTTTTTTTGTTCAATTTAATTTTTTTTAATTTCCCCAATACATTATTATTTTTTTTCTACTGTACAGCATGGTTCCATTCAGAGATTTCTAGGGAAATTACACACTCACAGTCTTGAACACATTCAAACACACACACACATACACACATACACAAAAATACTCATACAAACATAAACATTAGTACTTGCTTTTTGTGTCTCCTTCTAGTTTTTCCTCTCTCACTTTTTAATCTTAAAGCTTCCAAAGATGTGGTTTGCTAACTTGGAAGAGTGCCAACAGAAGACCCATTTGGAGTGGGGTGGGTGGCCTTGGGTACATATTTCAGTAAGCATAAACTTACATCAGATAAAAAAAGTAGAAGGTTCTGGATGATAAGTTGCTTTGAAACAAAAGAAAAGCAACATAAAATGCACATTTTATTCTTTACCCTCATCCCATTCTAGATCTGTCCTAGGTGTTCTCATTTAATGAGATTTGGAGATATCTCATGATTATTCACGGTCATAGAATCCCAGGGGCCACCTAGTTTCTGAGTCCAGATTCTCTGATTTGAAGGACCATACTCTTTGGACAGCTGCACCTTGCCTCTTTATAGATTATTCTCTTATTAGAATTTTTATTTTCTTTCCACGTGTCAGAGGTTGTACAGGTGAGCTCATGGAATCCTCACAAGAACACAGCTACCCTGTGAAGTGGACAGCAGGCTGAAGTATGCAGGTGGCAGATATCCACATTTCACAGATGGAAGAGCTTTCAGCCCAAGAGGGTCACAGCTGGGAAGTGTAGGGCTAGGCCCCGAGTCTGTATCTTCCTGTTATCAATGCAGTTGCAGTTGGTTAAATTAGTGGTTGGAGCTTTTCTTAATTTATATTTTCTTTGTTCTAAGTGTCCATGTGGTAGCTGTTTCTATAATGTTATAGCAGGGTAGAATAAAGTGCCCTATTTATTTGCATGTTTTCTTTTTTTTCCCCCCTATTCTGGATATCTTATCAATGAAATAAGAGAGGTGATTATGAGGGTTTCTCCTCAAAGAAAGACCCAGTGAACAATTTTCCCTGGTTGTTAGCTATGGCTATAAACAGTATAGCTTTTCTTCAAAGTGGTGGTTTAGTTCATTAAAAGAGAAGTTCAAGAGGTATACTTGTAATTAATTCTTTCACTTTGAATAAAAATGATTCAGTGAAACCTAGCATACCTACTCTTAACAGTTCTAACCAAGACTTCAGATATTCAAGAGCCATCAAAGAAAATAGGAGAGAGCGGAAATGAAGAATATAGAAGGCTGAAGAAAGTATGAACAACTTAGGCTTTAACATCAAGCACAAGTTCATTTTTGTCAATTGCCAGATATTTTTAAACTTCTGCTTTGACCTTGGATGTAATTTGAGAAGTAGCATCTCCAAACAAGCACAGTCTTCAGGGTTTGCCCCTGTAGCTGGAGCCAAGGGAGGACCTGCACTTGAAGTTCCTCTGCTGGTGCTGATGCTGCTGTTGGGACTTCTGAAGTGCTCACTGTTGGTGGGAGTGTGTATCACTGTCTTGCTTTCTTATCATCCTACCAAGTCCTCACAGCCCTCACACAGGAAAAGAGAGATAAGGGCTCTGATATCTTCTGTACATTAAATAACAATTGATACCAGCAGGAAGGTGGCATGCTATACCCATCACATGCAAGCCTTTCTTCTTCCATTTCTGTTCCTTCTGTCAGAAATGTCCTTATCCCAAGTCTCTTGTTGCTAATTCTGATCAATGCTCTAAGTCAACACAGACACTTCCTCCAGGAGCCTCACCTATGTGTTCCAGACATTTCCTGCTTTCTACCTTTTCAACTGGAATACCTTGTCTGCACATATAAATCTTCTGACTCCATCTCCAATATTTAGTCTCTGTTTATTAAATAGGTAAACAGGTATTCTTTTATTTGTAGGTAGTGAGTTGCAGTAGGGGAAGTTATAATGCATATGAGTTCTAGCTGGTTAACTTTGTTACCCTTGAGAACTTATATTATTCTCTAGGTGAAGAATAAGCCTTCAAGTGAGAAAACACTTTTATATGTTCCCTCATGCACAAGATCACTTTCTTCATATCACCTTTCTCTGAAATACTAGCCAAAATCCAAATACAAAACTTATTCAGGAGTTCCTGTCATGGCTCAGTGGTTAACAAATCTGACTAGGAACCATGAAGTTGCGGGTTCAGTCCCTGGCCTTGCTCAGTGGGTTAAGGATCCGGCATTGCCATGAGTTGTGGTGTAGGTCTCAGATGTGGCTTGGATCCCGGCGTAGGCCGGCGGCTACAGCTCAGATTCGACCCCTAGCCTGGGAACCTCCATATGCTGTGGCAGCCACCCAAGAAATGGCAAAAAGACAAAAGCAAACAAACAAAAAGCCTTATTCAGTTCACCTTCTTCCAAACTCTTACATCCTTATATCTGGATCAAGCAGTGGGTATGTGCAGATGACATTGTATTTAGGATTGTTCTTTTTTTGAAATGTTTTGTCTCCTCATCTGCAATGTAAACAATTGTGAGGTGGTTAGTTCTAAGCGATAAATGTAGGGCAGTTTCTTGATGATAACTGGCACATAAGTGCTTGTTCTTCCTATTAAACTGTACTCTTATCTTTCATATGCACCTGATGTGCCTTCTGTTACATTTTCCTCAAGGAGATGATAATACCTGTTCATTTCTATATATGCCCTCTTTCTCCAACTGAGGGATAGTCTCTGTATCTCCTGTACTTCACAGTTTGGGGCCCTGTCCACAGTAGATATTCAAAAAAATACATGCTAATAAATTTATCTCCATGGATTTTTGTTTTATCACCCAAAAACAATATGCCTGTGAAAGTGATTTGCAATTACAAAAGTAAAATATAAATGTAAGGGATTAATTCTGCGATTCAGTGAATGCACTTCCAAGCCAGCATGTGTTTTGATGGCAATGATTTAAATTCCATGGGTCAATATGCAATAAATCCTTCTCAGATTCTCTTCCTTTTAAAAGGCACAATATTATACTGGTTTATAATCTCAAATTTCCTGGTTAAAAAGTACATTTCTAGCTGAGTGTGTGTCATGCTCTGGGGCCCTACACATCTAAATATTTTATAGGATTGCTTTATATGCCCTTATGCCGATGTTGCTGATATGTGATTTGGCTTCTGCCCAGTGGGTCCCTGGGATTTTCATCATCCAGTGCATATATTGGCTGAAGAGCACCTGGGCAGCAAAAATAGTGTGGATGCTGAGGAATTGAGTGCAATCAGAAGTTATTTAGAAAAGCTGACTTGGGAGTTCCCATCATGGCTCAGTGGTTAATGAGTCCAACTAGGAACCATGAGGTTGTGGGTTTGATCCCTGGCCTTGCTCAGTGAATTAAAGATCTGGCGTTGCCATGAGCTGTGGTGTAGGTCGCAGATTCAGCTCAGATCTGGCGTTGCTGTGGCTCTGGCATAGGCCGGCGGCTACAGCTCCAATTCGTCCTCTAGCCTGGGAACCTCCATATGCCACTGATGCGGCCCTAGGAAAAGACAAAAAACATAAAAAAAGCTGGACTGGCAGCCAATCCTTGCACACATCTTTTATTACACTGTGTCTTTGTGACATATTATTTCTGCTTCACAGGGTCACCTGATCCTGAATGGGACCTGCGGTCCATTGATAACATGGCTGGTTGATGGCCATGGCAAGTATTAGGATGGGACAAAGAGAAAAATGTGTCTCTCAAAATCTCAGCTGCCTTGACCGGGTTCATATACTTTTCTTGTGTTCCTTAGCTCTCCTTTTGCCCCATTACTCCTGTGGGAGGGATTTAGAATCAATAGATGGTGGTTTAATCAAAAGCTTTTTCCCATTATTAGAGAAGCGGAGTTGGGGTGAGAATCATGAGTAGGTAAAGCTCAACACTTTTTACAAGTGGATTTTAGTACTAAGAAAGAATCCATGTCCCAGCCCCTGGAGCAAGACTTGTGCCACTGGATCCATTCCTTTTTCTTCATATGTTTGTTTCTTACCACTGACCAGCTCTTGGCCACAAACTCAGAATTCTACTATGCGAGGTTTCTGTATTCTTGGTGTTTGATGCCCTTCTACACGCAGAGTGATTTGCCCTTTGAGGCAAACTCAACTGCTGTTTATTCAGCATGGATTATGTATCAGGAGGTACTGTTCTAGTTGCTAAGGAGGCAGCATCAAACAAGAAGTACCCCTTTCCTTTGTGGAATTTAGGTTCTGGTGGGGATGATGTCATAATCAAATAAGTAAATAAATAATAAAACATCAGTAATGATAAATACCACAATGGAAACAAAAAGGTGAATTGATCTAATTTAACTTGGAGGTGGTGGGAGAAATTCTTTCTGAGGAAGTGACATTAAATAGAAATCTTAGTGACAGGTGTCTGCAATGCAAATGTTCTGGGAAGGAACATCTCAGAAAGGGCTCGGTGGCACAGTTGAGCCTGCTCTGTTCTTGGAAACAGGCTGAGGTCAGTGACTGTGGAAGGCTGAGACCATGGAGCATCAAGTCAAAGCAGAGGGAAGCACCAGATCCTTCACACACATGGGGGTTAGGTGAAGAGCAAGGATTTATTTCATATACAGTAGAATCTTGCTGAAGGAGTTTAAGCAGAAAGATGTCAGGTTTTGATTTACATTATTAAAAAATCATTTGTCTTTCTTAATAGCTTTGGCACCTATTTATAACACTAAACTAGTTAATTTTTTACCTTTCATGAGTGAAATTGCATTTTATGATTTTTTAGTGTCTTGCCACTTGTGTTCAATGTTATATTTGTGAGGAAAAAAGAGAGGTCATTCTGTATGTCAGAATCACAGTTACCTTATCATCAAAAGGATCACATGGGAGATTTTGAGTTGATAGAAAAAACTTATTTCTTAGCCTGTGTAGTGGTTATGCTGGCGTTTGTTTCATATATAAGTGTTAAATAGTACAGCTAGGTGTATAAATATTTCTGAATGTATATTTCAAATACAACTTTTAAGAGAACTATTGTCCAGCACCACATTTAGTAAGATTTTCCATCAAAGTCTAAATACAGAGTTAAAACCAATTTCCCAGGATAGCTCACAGTGGACTTACTAGAGAAGCAAAGAGAAACAGCAGAGGAATGAGGGAGAATTTTTACTGTGTGTCTGACGAGTAGAAGGCTTTGGGGTGTTGCAGGAGACAGAGCTATGATGCCAGGTGAGCAGCAAGCTGGGAAGGTAGTAGAACATAGACTGAACCTCAACTTGGTCACTAGCTGGCCTCCAGTCTTCAATGGGTCATATACACACTCTGAACTTTGCTGCAATATCTATGAAGGAAGATATGATCTATCACATTGGTCCATAGTAGCTCATGTAATAAGCCCTAGCACTAAACTCCTCCTGTTATCTTCAGCCTTCAGATTGTCTTACTCTGCAGCCTATGCTGGAATACCTGACTCATAGAGCATTTTGTTTCTACCCAAAGCATTGCAGTTATCATGGGATGAGCTGGCAGTCAACTGCATACTCTTAGATGGAATCCCAAGACCCCACTATAACCCTGAGCTCATTCTCAGCAAATAATTTTTAAAGGCAAGGCTTTTCTTTTCAAGAATATAGATTTTATAAGGTGAGTTTAACTGAAACAAAAGCCAATGTCATTGATATATTCTTATTCTAACATATAGATTCAACATGATTTAGAGAACAATAGAACTGTGTTCAAATCCTTGCTCTGGTTGGTAGCTGAGCAATCTGGGTCAAGTCGCCTCTCTGAGTTTACCTTTTTTATATTTCTTAGGTTATATAATGAACACACAGGTACCCACCCACCTTGTAGTTTTGTGACAATCAATGAGTGCAGAACAGTGAGCCCTTAGCCTCCATTAGTCACCTTCCTGATTTACATCTCTATGTCTCCTGAAATTAAACACAGTTAGGAGCTATAATCTGAACAGTACACACATCTCCATTCTTAGATCATTTTCATCATCCCATCATGGTGCTACACCAAAATGTCATTTGCACTTTGGGATGGGAGGCACAGAGAGGGTCCATGCATGAAAATAATATGATACACTTTTCAGACAGAAACGTGTTGTTTCACTAGGTGACAACACCATGCTTCTTTTGCAGCACTGGGTTGAAGTGTAACAGTATTATTTTTTTCAAAAATATATTTTCCTGACCAAGTGGGTGTATTCTGTCAGGCAGGGCAGCTGCTGACAGCTAGGCAAGGAAAAGAGAGGAATTATGCAGACATTTGGCAGTGTAAATGTTAGAACAACTCAACTGTATGTGTGTTCAGGAGAGTTCAGTAGCTTAGGTGAATGCAACTCCAGGAAATAAAGTGACAGCTTCCCTTAACCATTATGCTAATAGATAGGATGGGAGGGGGTGTCTCTGTTAGAACAGTCAACTTGGGAAACAAGACTTCTGAGCTCAGATCCCACTCCCAACAACAGCTCCCACTGTGATCCTGGATGAGATGCTGAACTTCACTGTAGTTTAGTTCTATTTATCTATCTACAAATCCAAGCTAATAATAGTTACCTTGACTGCAAACGTGGTGTAAAGATTAATGAAATAATGAACAGAACGTGCTGGGGAGAGAAGGCAGGCTATAAAAATGTAGTCATTTTCACAGATCTCTGATTTGTACAGGGAAAATTCAGCACCCTGAATGTTATGCTCCTTCTCTTCTTCACCAATAATAAACTCGTACAGCCCATTTCTGCTCCTGTGAGATATGGATGCCCTTGTCCAAGAAGTGATGAGTTCTTTCATGGCCCCAAAGTCTGGGTACCATGTGAAAATGATAAGGAGAGTCACAGAATGATAAAAATTGAAGAAAGATATGAGAAATGAAAGAGTCTAAGCTTTAAAATAAATAAATAGCTTAACCACCTTCACAATTTTGCAGTTCTATCTGAAAGAACAATAAGCAGTGATGAGTGGGAATATTTTTTACAAAATGAGCATCACAATGCAGAGAATACGAAATAAATTAAATCTCATTTTCAAATTTATTCATGATGTATTATACCAAGAAGCAGTATGTTATATATTAGAAGCTAGGGTATTGTTCCCTGACAATAGTGCTTTGCATGGCTTCTTGCCCTCAGCAGAGGTCAGGGTTAAAAAATAATATCAAGTCTAGATAAAAGCATCAACCATTCTAATACTGTCTTAGGCCTGGAGAAACAAAGACAAAGCCAAATAACTCACAGACAAAAATCCAGCTTTCAGGCCAGAATATGGAAAAATTCTATCAAACAGTTGGGAAATAATAAATAATTACATTACATACATGATCCCATTCATTGGTCTTCACCTTGGAGAGCAAATTTATGATACATTTTACAAATACTTTTTAAGGACAGAGAAACTGAGGTTAGTGGACCTAAGGATCTTTATCAGAGTTACAAAGACAGAATGGTGAGCTGAGGTTTGAACTCAAGTCTCATGTCAGTATTTATGTTTCAATTTCTTTTCCCCAACTTCCTGCAGACAATAGGACTTGTAGCTTAGGAAAAAGGAATTCTCTAAGCAGGTACTATATGTGTCTGTTGCAAATGCATCCAAGAAATCCATTCATCTATTTGTCCTCCAAGTCTGCCAACACCATCAACGTACCATGATCGGTGCTAGCTTAAAGAATTGAGTTAAGGTAAAGAAGAATATACCCTTTCCCTGGGTCAAGCATTCAGGACTCAGAATTGCAAAAGCAAAAAGGTCAGCAGGAGCATCCCAACCTAGAAGTGGACTTACTAGAGCATTGGTTGCTTGGACCTTTCTGGGTCTTTGGGATTTGAGGCTGTAATCCCTCCCAGAAGAGGATTCCAGTTCAAATCAGCCCCTTCTGAGATAGACACCAAGATAATTTTGGAGGATAGGTAAAAAATGTATGTTGTACTGAGTGTTTGTTACTGAGTGTTGTTTCCTTATCAAGAACATGAGCAGTAAAGAAACTGCAGTAGTATTCCACTGTGTATGTATACCACATCTTCTTAATCCATTCATCTGTCAATGGACATTTAGGTTGTTTCCATATTTTGGCTATTGGGTGAATGTGTCATTTTCAAGGAAAGTTTTATCCAGATGTATGCCCAAGAGTAGGATTGCTGGGTCATATGGTAGTTCTATATATAGTTTTCTAAGGTACCTCCATACTGTTTTCCATAGTGGTTTATAAATTTACATTACCACCAACAGTGCAAGAGGGTTCCCTTTCTTCCACACCCTCTCCAGTATTTGTTATTTGTGGACTTATTAATGATGGCCATTCTGATTGGTGTGAGGTGGTATCTCATATTAGTTTTGATTTTCATTTCTCTAATAATCAGTGATATGGAGCATTTTTTTTCATGTGCTTGTTGGTCATCTGTGTATCTTCTTTGAAGAAATGTCTACTCTCATACTAAATGAAGTAAGTCAAAAAGAGAAAGACAAATTCCATATGATATCACTTTTATCTTTCATCTAATATATGACAGAAATTAACCTTTCCACAGAAAAGAAACTCATGGACTTGGAGAACAGACTTGTGGGTGCCAAGGGGGAGGGGGAGGGAGTGGGATGGAGTGGGAATCTTGGGTTAATAGATGCAAAGTATTGCTTTGAAATGGATAAGCAATGACATCCTGCTGTATAGCACTGGGAACTATATCTAGTCACTTGTAATGGAGCATGATGGAGGATAATGTGAGAAAAAGAATATATATACATTGTGTATGTGACTGGATCACTTTGCTGTACAGTAGAAAATTGACAGAATGCTGTAAGCCAACTATAATGGAAAAAATAAAAATCATTAAAAAAAAAAAAAAAAAAGAAACTGCAGTCGGATGAAAGACAACCAAGGGAACTTAGCTTCTTCCTCCCTAGCTAGAAAAGCATTCTGCTCACATTCACACTAATCAATTGCTCACCCACTGTTAAGCAGATCTGAGTGTCCTAGTCCTGCTACACTTTGCAAAATGGGCCTGCAGATAGGAAACCCCAAAAGGTAATATAAAGGACGCAAAATGCGTACATTGCCTGTGCCCAATTTTTCATAGACAAACACTGTGCACTGTGTCTGTGTAGTTTGCTATGCTAGTCAGTATCATCACAGAGGTATTTAAGCATGGAGGAATAAAGGGAATGAAATCTTTCTGTATTTGGGACAGTCCTCTTTGCCTAAAATAATGAATTCAGATGACTCAGTAAAACTACTTCTACACAGATCTAACCAGTGTGTACCAGTTTGCAGCACTGTCTTCTCTCTTGAACTCATAGCACTTTTTGACCATTCTACTTACCTGATATAGAATCAGGGGCTTTCTTTATGATTCCTATCTTTCTCCATTGCTCTCTCAGCTCTGGCTGCTATACCAAAATACCATAAACTGTGTGGCTTAAAAACAATAGAAATTTATTTCTAGAGGCTGGAAATCCAAGACAAAGGAGTTAGCATGGTCAGCTTCTAGTGAGCATCCTTTGGGAGTTGTAGACCACTGAATTCTTTGTTTGTGCATGTGGTAGAAAGAGAGCTGGCTAGATTTTTGGCCTCTTCTTATAGGGATGCTAATTCCATTATTGAGGGCTCCACCTTCATGACCTAATCACTTCCCAAAGGCCTCACCTCTGAATATCACCACATAAGGAATTAGATTTCAACATATGGGAGTTCCTGTCATGGCTCAGTGATTAAGGAACCTGACTAGTATCCGTGAGGACATGGGTTCGATTCCTGGCCTTGCTCAGTGGGTTAAAGAGCTGCCGTTGCTCTGAGCTGTGGTGAGGGTCACAGATGTAGCTTGTATCCCACATTGCTATGGCTGTGGCATAGGCCAACAGCTACAGCTCTGATTCAACCCCTAGCCTGGGAACTTCGATATGCCCCAGGGGCAGCCCTAAAAAACCAAAAAAAAAAAAAAAAGGGATTTCAACATATGAAATGTGGGGAGACATAGTCCCTAAGAGTTGCTCTTTCTTTCCTTCTTTATTCCTTCTTCTTTCTTTCTTTTTTTTTTTTTTCACTACAGCACAGAAATGTGGGATTCTTAACCCATTGAGAGAGGTCAGGGATCAAACCCACACCCTCATGGATACTAACTGGGTTCATAACCCACTGAGTTACAAAGGGAACTCCAGGAGTTGCTATTTCAATTCTGAGTAATTATTCAAATTTGGCACTTATTTACAACTTGTATAACGAAGCAAACTATGTAAATTTTGTGTCAAAGATTTTGTGTTATCTTTGTTTTCCTTCATTCCCCTGTATATCTTTATGTTATATATCTTATATGTTAAATATTTTCATATTAACACAAATAATGATTCTTTCTGATGCTGAGGTCTGGTTTCATATGCAATTCTCATACCAATAAAGTTTGTCTTTGGTGTTTTTCATCTTGCTGCCAATTGCTCGTATTTCTTCACATGATTCTTCTGACACACTGTCCTAGTTGCCAAGGTGCTGCCACCTGGTTGGAATTGCAAGCTATTATGAAAGCAATTCTATCATCTTCTTAATATATTTCTTATCAAAAGTCATGATTTATCCTCTATCTATCTATCTATCCACTTCTCCCTTCTTTCATTCATCAACAAAATATGTTTTGTTCAGAAATGATTTAGCACCTACTACCATGTGCTGGGCTAGTGCTAACTAGTTGGTCTAGAGATTCGGTGTTTTATAAGAAGGAAACAAATTGCTTCTCTAATGGGGCTTATGTTCTAGAGGCAGAGGCTGACACTACACATGTAAAATAGTTATAAGTAAGACCATTCCAGATAAGATGAGCACAGAGCAAAATGAAGAGATAGACAAGAGGCTTGAGAGGGTGCAGTAGGTAGATCTCTCCAAGGAGATGTCACTTAAGTTGAAACATAAAAAATAGGAAAAAGTGTGCCATTCAATGTGTGAGAAAAATCATCACCTAAACCTCAGAATAAAAAAAAAAATTAAAAGGAAATGGTGTAGCCAAAATATAATTGATGAGTTGGGTGTTTCATTAAAAATAAGTTTGTCTAAGTGAGCAGGAATCACCACAGAAGATGGCAAGGAGTTTTTATAATAGGACCAGAGAGGACTGATAGAAAATTTTAAGCAAAGGGTTTAGGTGACAGGATTTATAGCTTTAAAAGATGTTTCCGCTGCATCAATGGGATTTATTTTTTCCCTCTAAATTGCATTATAAGAACTAATAGGTAAATAGAAAATGCAATTTACAGAAATTTTCCTGAAGGCCAGATTTATTTATCTAGTCTTTCACAGAAAGTCAGAAACTCTTATCAAAGAAATCATTTAGCAAACTCACCATCACCTACACTGGAGATGTATGCATTTGGAATATATCTGGTATTCTATGCATGCCTGTAACTTCTTAAGTGTGCTGTTTAACTTTGAGCACGTCACAAACTCTCTGGGCCTTAAAAATGAGGAAGTTGGAATGAGATGATTTCTAAGATCTCTTTCAGCTCTAATATTTTATGACCATGAAATTAGTGCATTAGAAACTGATTAAAATCTCAGAAGCTATAAACTATCCCTTCTCTTCAATCTTGTGAGTGAAATGAATCAGAGATATTACTACTATTCATGATGATCAACATGTGTGCAGCATTTTATAGTCTGCTAAAGATACATTCATTGTACCTTTTAAAATCACATAATACCAAGGAACAGGTATTATAATTATTTCTGCTTTACAAGTGAGAAAACTGATGTTGAGAGGAAATTGTTTGTTGTAAAGGAGATAAACAACCAGCTAGTGGAAGAAGCCAGAACAATAAGAAATTCACTGAATAGACAAATCAAGAAATTTTTACTGAATTTTTTTCCATCTTGTGTTTTGATGGCTATATAGGCTTTTCTAGAAATTCAGCCTCCTTCACAAACAATAATACATGGCTTCTTTCTATGCTTACTTATTAAATTAACATTTACTGAGAAGGGCACTAAGGTTGTAAATTCAGCCCTTTCTTACAGTTCAAAACATAAGCAAGTGTGAAATAAGAATCAATTTTTTTTTTGTTATACTCACACTGTTGTTCAAGGTCTAACATAACATCTTATATGTTGTTAATGTTAAGGTGATTGTTGAATTTATTTAGACAATTGCCAAAGTTATACCTTTTTCTGTAGAGGGATAGGTATTAAGGGTAGGAAACAGATGCATATGTATCTTTTTTAGAGTTCTATTTTGCTTGAGGGGCCCTCCTGGTTTCTACCCTACTCCCAAATGTTGGTGTGCACACAGACCCACTCTTCCACAACCACCATTACAGACTTTATCAGCTGAGTGATGGTAGAGGCCTACCGCGCTGCTCACTGTGGCAGAGTCATTTCCGGCTGAGACTGGAGGAATTTTTTTCATATTTCCCCTATTACCTCTCCTTCCTTCCTGATAGGCTTTTTAAATTTTGACTTCATTGCTTAGCTGCTCTTTGGATGCAAATGTGTTGTGTACTAATTACCTCATAAATACAAAATTTTTAATCCCATAGATCACATATATCATATTATACATGACGGATCCCAATCAGAAAGCAAGCAAAGCAGCAGCCTCATATAAAATCATGTAAAGGGCTGCATCCAAACTACATTAGAATCACCAAGAAGAGTTTGGCAGATGAAATATTTCAAAGATAAACCTGTTGAAACAGTGAAGTTTTGACAGCCCTTTCTGGGAGGCTCAGGAGCTTCTTCCCACCCCACTCTGCCTTTCCTTCCTTCATGTCAGACCGGGCCATGTTTGAAATTCCTGAGCCCGCCACGCTCGCGCTGTCTTTATATACACTCATCTCTCCTGAGGAAAGATTTCAAATTTATGGCAAAACTGAAGAAAGCGTGTCAGAATGCTGTCGGAGAGAGAACCTTCTTTTCTACAACTGTTTTTGGATGCCAGCCAAAATTTCCCTTTCTGGCTTTTACTCTTGACACTATCTCCCCACGGAGGAGAAGGGATATTTTAGCAACTGGCAGATTTTAGCAGAGCTCCTCAAGGCCAGCACCGGCAGCCCCAATTTCAGAGCTCTGACTCCATCTTCACGTTGATATTAAATAAGCCTGCCATTTAAAGACAATGCCAAACAACTTTTCTTTTGAGGCTATCTGGGGAGGTTTTTTAAAATTTTTATTTTATAAAGGGTTTTATATAAGACATCATGTAGTTATGAGGAACGTGGTTGTGCTTTTTATAACACCAGAAAGTTTAAGAGCAGAAATTTTTATAGACACTGTAAGAAATTTCAAGGGACTAAAAGGCTCAGTGGACTCTGAAGCCAGATTTCACTTTCAGAAAGAGGATTCAAGTTCACCTAAGGATTAACAGATTTTCATTTTTGGGATCCCTGGCTGGGTCCCTGATGTTAGTTGGGCTTCCCCTCTGAAAACCACTTTGCAATTAATTGAAGGAGAATTGCTTTACATGAAAAGAGTTTGTAGCAACACAGAATACAGTGTGCTGGTGTCTAAGAATGACAAAATGATACTGGATTTGCTGGGAAGAAAAGTGTTATTTTATTTTGGTGGCTCTCAGTGCCCCAAACCAAAGGTAACTCTTTCATGTGTGCCTAGAGGTATTTCATTAAAGACGACTTTTTCTCTGGATCAGGTTTTATCCTCCTGGAGGCTAGGAACTCTGTGTCACACTGTGGGCTACATGTAGAAGATAAACACCAGCTAGGTAAAATTATCTGAAGCAGGAGGAAGAGCTGGGTGTGGAGAGGGCAATTTCTGAGATGGGTTGGCCATGAAGGTGGGCTAGAAGTGAAAAACAGGGAATGGAAGCTAAGAAATTCCATATGAGATCATTACAATCACATGGTATATAGTAACTGGAATGTGTATTTTGATAAGCACATATTATCAGAAGTTGAGTATTATGTGCTAATAATATCTTCAACTCAGCCTCCTGTCCAGCAAGAATTCAGTTCTAAGGAATGTTTAGCTTAAAACAATGGCCAAATGAAAAACCTGTGGCTTTGGCCAAGACACAAGAAAAGAATGAATTAAATTAACTAAACCGAAGTTATTGTTTATTCTATACTTAGAATTCTTATTCCAGAAGAGGATCCATTTAGTAAGAGCTCTCTGTGTTTCTAAACTCTAAGTCCAGGAAGTTGATACAATTCTTCCCTCCCTCCTAGATCCAAAATATCCAGACTGGAACGCAGATGGCTTAGATTGCTTTCTGCAAGGAAGAGAACACATTGAGAGGAGAAATTTTCTGCAAGTATATCAAAAAAGTGCTCTGTACACGCACCCCGCAGTTTTGTCTTTTTCAAAGGTGTTCAATCTCAAATCTTTGCCTTCTTTGTTTTCCAAAAGCTCTTCAATGTCTTGGTTTTATTCCTAGCACAAGCTATACCCCAGCAATTCCCACTCCTGTTGACTTCTTTCTCCTGAAATTCCTTATGTTTACAGTCTATGTATTCTCTCCCTGGATGTTTTAATGTAGTAAACTTTTCATATGAATGCAGAATTAATCTGTTTAATTTGATATTATACTTTGGCTCGAGGATAGAGATCCTATTGGTCTTGTTTGTAGCAAAATTACTCCTTCCTCCGTATTAAATATATTGCTTACTCATACTCAGGACTTTTTATCAGTAATAACTTAATGATAAAAATAGTATGTTATTAATTTAGAACACTTGAAAAATACAAAAAGAAATACAGAAAGATAGCAATAATTCATAACTCTATTTTCCAAAGATATCTATGTTAAAATGTAATATAGTTATTTCAGGCTTTTTTCTATACAAGTGTCTCTTTCTATTTCCTATGTATGTGTACACTCATACATATATATATATAATTAATCTAAATACATAGAACTATATATACATTCATGTTCTTAATAACATCTAAACATGTCATTAAAATACAAGCACATGTTTTAACAAAATATATTTACATATTTAACTAAGTTTACATACCACTTTTATTCAGAATTGCATCACGTAAATATTTGTAGACTAAATTTTCCTGTTTATTACAAATTAAAAACATTAAACATTATTCTAAAAGAGTGATTTTTAATATAATTTAACTAATTTTTGTTTCATCCCCACATAGGATCCTCCCATTTTTGTCTTTTTCTGCTACATGTAATGCTATGGTAGTTGGATTTCACATGCATGCTATCCTCAGAATTATGTCTTATTTTGCTTTTGCTGGTAAGGACAAATATTGTGATTCAGTTTTCAGTTTATTTGAACTTAAATTCAAATTCAATATTCTGCCAGGCTATTCCATCTACTTTTCTGTTTTCTTTTTTTTTTAATATTTTTTTTTATTTTCCCACTGTACAGCAAGGGGGTCAGGTTATCCTTACATGTATACATTACAATTACATTTTTTCCCCCACCCTTTCTTCTGTTGCAACATGAGTATCTAAACATAGTTCTCAATGCTATTCAGCGGGATCTCCTTGTAAATCTATTCTAAGTTGTGTCTGATAAGCCCAAGCTCCCGATCCCTCCCACTCCCTCCCCCTTCCCATCAGGCAGCCACAAGTCTCTTTCCCAAGTCCATGATTTTCTTTTCTGAGGAGATGTTCATTTGTGTTGGATACTAGATTCCAGTTATAAGTGATATCATATGGTATTTGTCTTTGTCTTTCTGGCTCATTTCACTCAGTATGAGATTCTCTAGTTCCATCCATGTTGCTGCAAATGGCATTATGTCATTCTTTTTTATGGCTGAGTAGTATTCCATTGTGTATATATACCACATCTTCTGAATCCAATCATCTGTCGATGGACATTTGGGTTGTTTCCATGTCCTGGCTATTGTGAATAGTGCTGCAATGAACATGTGGGTGCACGTGTCTCTTTTAAGTAGAGTTTTGTCCGGATAGATGCCCAAGAGTGGGATTGTGGGGTCATATGGAAGTTCTATGTATAGATTTCTAAGGTATCTCCAAACTGTTCTCCATAGTGGCTGTACCAGTTTCCATTCCCACCAACAGTGCAGGAGGGTTCCCTTTTCTCCACAGCCCCTCCAGCACTTGTTATTTGTGGATTTATTAATGATGGCCATTCTGACTGGTGTGAGGTGGTATCTCATGGTAGTTTTGATTTGCATTTCTCTTATAATCAGCGATGTTGAGCATTTTTTCATGTGTTTCTTGGCCATCTGTATATCTTCTTTGGAGAAATGTCTATTCAGGTCTTTTGCCCATTTTTCCATTGATTGATTGGCTTTTTTGCTGTTGGGTTGTATAAGTTGTTTATATATTCTAGAGATTATGCCCTTGTCGGTTGCATCATTTGAAACTATTTTCTCCCGTTCTGTAAGTATGTCTGTACATGTCTTTAACTCATTTTTTATTTCAATTTGTAAAAAACCCATTTATATTAAACATTTACTTATGTATCATTTGTTTTTAATTTGGCTTATGATGTTTGTTGAATTTCAGAACTGTTCTATTTTAGATACAAATATATTGATTGTTTCTCACACCCCCAAATGGCTTTTTTCCATACATTTTATGCTTAGAAAAATGCTTCTTATCCTGGGGAAGTATTGATTGTCTCTGATATTTTCTTCTACCTCTTTATTGTTTTACTAGCTCTTTATTGTTTTATTAAAGAGAAAGGTTTAATTCTTTGATATCCTAGAGATTTCCTAATTCACATTCTCATTGACAGTTATAAAATGGAATAATTCATCTTTTTGCCATTCATTTTTAATGCTGTTTTTATTTTTCTTCAGTTATTGCTATTGCAGTTTCTCTCCAGTTTCACCCCCTCCCCCACCCAGGAGACAGCTTTCTCAATGAAAATATTTGTCAACCAAAGCTATGTGTATTGGTCCCACACTATCTGCCTGAGTAGTGGCCACATCTTTTGGAATTTTCAGTAGGCTTCTCTTGCTTGTTCCTAGCTCCTGCTCCATTCTTCTGCAGGGCTGATTTTCATCCAGAGTTTTTGACTTTCCCCACTGCCCGGTTCATACTCAGATCTACATTATTACAGGAAGTCTTACTTCCAAGACTTCTTTATTTTTCCCCTTAGCTCATCCATCCATTTCATTATTGTACCTGCAGGTAGGTTAGCTCTGTCCTTCAGGGATGCCAATTGGACCCACCTGCACTTATCCTTGAAATATTTCGCTGTCACTCCCAAGTGTTCTAGTCAGTCTAGATGTTTTATTTATGAGCTAAGAAGGCCAATAGGAAAAGAATAAATATTGTTATACTGTATCAACACACATCTATTCTAACCCTTTTTGATGGGGCATGGTGTAAAGCTATGTTATCCAATATGGTAACCTTTAGCTCCATGTGGCTAATGAGATCTGGAAATGTGGTTAGTCCGAATTGAGATGAGTTTCAAGTGAAAAATACATGCTCTATTTATTTTTAAAAATATAAAATACCTCATTAATGACTTTTAATATAGATTATAACCTGATATAATAATATTTTGGATACATTAAGTATGATAGACTGAATATTTGTGTCCCTACCCCAAAAATTCAGATGTTTAAACCTAATGAGCAGTGTGAGGTTATTTATGGGTAATTAGTCTACGAAGGTGGAGACTTCATGAATGAGTTCTCATATAAAAGAGACCCCATAGAGCTCCCTCATTTCTTCTGCCATGTGAGGGTACAGCAAAAAGACAGTCATCAATATACCAAGAAATGGACCCTCACCAGGTACTTAGACTTCCAGTAACTTGATTTTTGAGTTTCCAGCCTTTAGAACTGTAAGAAGGAAATTTCTGATGTTTATAAGCCACCCATTTTATGACATGGGTGGCTCATACTACCTATTATCTATGTCTCAACCAATTAAGTTAATAAAACTTCATTTTAAAAATGAGCTTTACCTGTTTCCTTTTCCTTTTTTTTTTTGGTCTTCTTAGGGCTGCACCCACAGCATATGGAAGTTCCCAGGCTAGGGTTTGAGTCAGAGCTGTAGCTGCCAGCCTACACCATAGCCACAGCAATACGGGATCCAAGCCATGTCTACAAACTACACCACAGCTCATGGCAATGCTGGATCCTTAATCCACTGAGCAAGGCCAGAGATTGAACTCTCATCCTCATGGATACTAGCTGAGTTCATTAACCACTGATCCATGATGGGAACTCCCTCTTTTTACTTTTTTAATGCGACTACTACAAATGTTAAAATTTCCTATGATTTACATTTGTGGATTACATTACCCTTTTATTGGATAGCACTGTATAGTTGTTTCATTATTTTCATTTTTAATAGCATGGCTGTGTCTTTGCAATTAAAAGAAAATCTTCCCAAATTCTAGAAATAGATCAACTGCTAATATGGTATTTTTCTTAAAACTTTATAAAGTGATATACAAAGACTTTATTCCCCTTAAGTATGTTCTTCTTAATGGTGGTTGCTGTTGTGCTGGTTTAAAAAAATGGCTATGTGAATCTGCTTCTCTCTGCCTCTAACCAGGCCCTCTGCATTGTGTGTGTGTGTGTGTGTGTGTGTGTGTGTGTGTGTGTGTGTGTGTGTATGAGCATTCTTTCAGGTTAATTTCAGCAATGAAGGGAGGGTGTCTTTTAAACCCTTTTCAGTTGGATGGGAAGTAATTGTTGAAAAATGTATATTCCTTGTTTTGACCCTTACTCACATTATGTATCCGCTCCCTATGTATCACTAAGGCTAACATGGTCTTTAAAATCATTGAGTCCTGATATCTTTAAGCTTTGTGGTCATTGCATAAGTTATTTTCTTTCCCTTAGCCTCTGTTACCCCCTCTGCAATAGGGGGAAACACAATTTTATTGAAGATTTCCATTATTCTCCTCTCACCTGAACTAGACATCTCCACTTTCCTTCATTCTCTAATTTCATGCATTTAGACCCATTTGGTACAAGATGAGTTGTCAGCAAATGTCTCTTGGATGCTTGATACTGATGGTAGGGGTTGGAGTTGAGTGATTTGCTCAGAAAGAGTGCCCTGGTGGCTGTTAGACTAGGACCTAACTCCAAACTCAACTGTCAGAATTTTACATATTTTCATGCAATAGATTACAGAAAATAATGATTCAGTGTGCCAACCTTGGCATCAGGAATGCCTACAGCCTGAGGGTGATGCCAATCCCTTTAGGAGATATGAGGGATGGATTTGCCTTAAACTTCTTTTTGAAAGAGCCCAAGAAATTTCAAAGCTTTTAATTTTCATCAAATAGAACTAAGATGTTATGAGTCTCTTACATACCCTCATAAAAACTAGAATTTCAGCAAGACATTTGATAAATTATCATAAATGTGAGACTAGTAAGTGCCTTAAACAAGAATGGTAGTCTCCCTGCCAAAGGTGCAATGTGTATAGAAATGATTGCAGGGCAGCGGGTGGCAGGCTGTCATGGCATGATGCCATTTTGGAATGAGGAAATAAGTAACGACGGATGAATGGTAAAATGTTCTGACTGGGTGGATAGCACCCCAGAAGGTCTTATATTCTCCTTGCCCATATGAAGTTTAGTCTTTTGAGTTCTGCCAAGTGTGTCTGGAAATCTGTGAGTTGAACATTTGGGACTTTTATTAATGTCCAACAAGTTATAAATGTCAGCAAAATGAAAAGAGTGTGGAGTAGAAGGGAGACTGTTCTTTAGCTTGGATTAAGGAAAAAATAAATCATGTTGATTTTGAGCCCTAAAACCTCTCTACTGCTTAATACTTTAAAGGAGGATAAAGCTGCCAATATTGGATGACACTGGGGTACCGGCAGGTATTGCCACTTTCTAATTTTGGTATATTTATGTTCTTTAGTTACCATTGTTTATTATCTCCTTCTTTCTGTTTTAGCTCTAGGCTTTCAGGATTAAATTCTATACCAGATCCAAAGTCTAAGGTATTTATATAGGAAGATAACCAATCTAAGTAGCCCAAGGCATATACATGCAGGAGATTTTCATAGCGTGAAGCAAAAGAATGTTAGGAAAGGGAGGGAGGAATTATTTTGGCTCATGTTTAAATATAAAATAGTCCAACATTATTTTACATTATATGAATGATTAAGTTCCTGTATGTAACACACTCAAGGATTTTTAATATTTATACCCATTTACATGTACTAATATATATGCACTTTTTTCATTAGGCCAGTCTTTCATATAAGGTGGTTTAGGTAATTGTCAGTTTGGTATGACTTGAGGGCTACTGACAATGAGCTTCTTTTTCCAAGTGATATTCTCCTTATTTTGCTATTGAGATAAAAAACAAAATAAAACAAAACAAAAAACAAAACATGCTTCTTTCAGAGAAGCAGCCAACATATTGGAAGAAGCATGCACTTTAGAACTATGTGGAACTGGCCATGAGACCCATCTGTGCCATTTACTAGCTGGGTGACCTTCTGCCTTATTTACCTGTCCTATAAAATAGGGCAAATAACTGATCTGGAAATGTTTTACAACTCATAGAGACAATTCATTGCATGTACCACACTTACAATATGGTATTATCTCAAAAAATTGTAGGTAATGGTACTAGTCATGCTGATAAATTGTGAACAGCTCAGTACAAAGTCTATTGAGCCCTGACAGTCATTCATCATATGTAGATGGTGGATAGATGATTTCAATTCCTTTAGCCTTCTGTGTTGCTGAGCCTGAATTTGGCCATATGCAAAAGATGATAGAGAAAATGCATCAGCACAGATGTCCTTTCTGTACCAGATGCAAGAAAATCACCACAGAGTTGGCCATAGGACACTAGTCTCGGTACATCAGTATGTATGTTATCCAGTGACTTGACTTCTGCCTGTACTCCTGCCACTGACAGAAATCAAGTTCCTTTTACTTGTGGCTGATGTGGAGCCAGGTTGTGAAGCAGATGATGGCCAGAGTCCTCAACCTCTTCCTGCAGCTTCATCCCTACCCTTAACATCTACTTCACCCTACTCACCTATATCTATATTTATTTTTCTTCTACCAGTGAAGTTTGCTTTAGGAAAAAGTCTGAGACCTTAGTAGACATAAAAATTTGCATTTTACAGAAGACATTGTCCTAAGTTCAAAAAATCATAATCTTTCTGAGGAATTTCAGTTGTGTTGGACATGTTGACTTCATTGGGTTTCAGGAGTCATCTTCTTGCCCTTCATTCTGCTGAAATCTATCTATTTTATATATCATAGTTATATATGGCACTACCTTTTTTATTGATAACAAGTTTTATCTAGTTTGTTTAAAAGATTTTGAAGGACACTTTTGATCAGGTGAGAAGGATGTGGATAAATCTGGAAATAAATGAACCCTGTTTTATAGAGAGACCAGAACATTATAAAGATTACTGCAAAGTGATGAAATAGGACTTCTTAGGGGGTATTTTTTGTGCAAAAATAGGGGGAACGTATGACTTACATAACACATATGAAAAAGGTACCTCTTAAGGGTACATCTATGTGTTCCAAAAATATTTGGAGGAAAATTTCATATTGTGTTTTTTAGGCAGAAATAGAACACCTTAAAAAATATGGAATTAGAGGAACAAATTTCTGGTAACAAAAATTTTTGTATATGAGTGATAGAAAAAGGATAAAGTGAAAGATCTTGTAACATTGATATTCTTGTTACCCTAAAAGAATTAGGACCTGAGCTGAAGTTTGGGAAGTATTTAAGGCAAAGACTGAGAATATAAGGGGAAGGGTTTGAATTGTGGATAAAAGGAGTTAATTACAACGATGTAAATATTATTCCTAGCTGAACCATATGATGTATAAGTTGTGTTTCTTTTCTTCAATGCTTTCCTTTTTTAAAAAATTTAATAATTATATATATATATATATATATTTATATATATATACACACACACATACTTCCTTGCTAGGTTTTTTTTATGTATCAATCAAACCATCCTTTAATAATCTGACAGTTATAGAAGTATCCTCTCAGTTGATTCAAATGTATTAGACTTTTTTCCATCCTCCTCTTTGTTTTCCTTTGTCCCTCTGTACCTTTCTACTCTGCTGGAATCTGGGCTCATAGTTCTCCATGCTTTCTGTAATCCTGGAATCTCCCTTCATGGGAACTCCCATGTTTGAAAATTTCCCTTCACACTTGATCAATAATTTATGCTAGATTGAGAATAATACTTTTCAGAATTTGGTAAAACTGTAACTCCCGAACTTTTGCATATAATCATTGTGCTTCCTCTCAGCAGAAACTTTGAGGGTGATCCTGTTGTCTATAGTGTTGTAAAATATCATGATGATACCCGTTGAGATGGGTCTTTTACATCTATCATGATGGTGATTCAGTGGGCTCTTTTACTTTATTTCTAGAAACTTATATTCTTTATTTCTGAAATTTTTTGAATTTTTTAGTGTAAATTTTTTTTTTTAATCTTTAGGATTTTTGGTCTTTTTAGATATTGTGCTTCTGGATTTTGGTTTTTTAACTTTGCTATGATATCTTTAATTTTTAAATTTGTGGTATATTAAATTTTAAGTTTTTGATCACTCTATATTCCTTTTTAATAAGCTTCTCTTTGTGTTTTATAAATGCACTATCTATTTATTCATTCAGTCAGTCAACACTCACTTCTTCAGAGAACAATTCATGGAGAAGCTGAATTTTAAGCAGTCCAAAATAGAATTGGGGGAATGAAACCCTCAAATAACGGGAGGGAAACAAATACCAAGAAACAGATTTAGCAAAATTCCTGAGATGACTTTCTGTGAAGGATAGGCTGGTTATTTTGACGAAACTTACCAATACAAACAACCAAAGAGTCTGGATAAATACACATTTAAGTCCTCTTGAAAAAGTAACAAGGAAAATTACTTTAGAGAAAGAAATTGTGATGCAGAAATGTCATTTTCCACTAGAAAAACTGGAAGATATTGGACAACTAAAAAAGATTCAAATCTAAAACTGGAAATGTGCAGGATGATTCTGGAACATCTTGTCAAATATAAAAGCAAAGAAGCTGCCAAAGAATCCCAGGTCAGTTCAAAAGGGCTCAGGAGCCAACCTGAAGAGGTTTTAAATATAAAAAAGAACTATAGGAGTTCCCGTTGTGGCACAGTGGAAACGAATCCGACTAGGAACCATGAGGTTGTGGGTTCAATCCCTGGCCTCGCTCAGTGGGTTAAGGATCTGGTGTTGCCGTAAGCTGCGGTGTAGGTTGCAGACGCGGCTTGGATTATGCATTGCTGTGACTGTGGCATGGGCCGGCAGCTGCAGCTCGGATTTTACCTGTTGCCTGGGAACCTTCATTTGACTCTGATGTGGCCTTAAAAAAGCAGAAAGAAAAAAAGTAATTGTGATAGATTGTAGTCCATCAATGACATAATTGTATGAGTTTATAATGCTATTAAAACAAACAAACAAAAACCAAAAAACAAACCTCAGGAGTTCCTATTGTGGCTCAGTGGGTTAAGAACCTGACTAGTATCCGTGAGGATTTGGGTTTGATCTCTGACCTCGCTCAGGGATAAGGGTCTGGCGTTACCATGAGCTGCGGTGTAAGTGGGAGTCACAGCTCAGTCAGAACCAGAGTTGCTGTGGCTGTGACATAGGCTGGTGGCTGCAGATTTGATTTGATCCTTAGCATGGAACTTTCATGTGCCTAAAAAGAAAACAATAGCAACAGCAAAAACTGATTGATCATCTTTGGTGAATGGTAGACAGCAAATTTTTTATTGTGAAAACTTTTTTAATAAAGTAAAAGTTAAGCACTTTTCATACCTTTCATTATCTATACAAATATATCTCAAGAAAATCAAATACTTAATAGTATTTCTTCACAGTTTTTCTTTACAGAAGTGGTCAGCTAATAAAATAAAGAAAAATTATAAAATTAAGTGATTTTGCAACCTTTAACGAAATAATGCGACTAGTTCTAGGCAGGGATTTTTAAAGCTCAAAATGTCCCAAAAGGGTAGAGAAGCAGACACTATGTCCTTCCTGACAGAAATATATATCATTGCCTTGTTGAATTCTTGCCCAAATATTGAATCTTCGTATGGCTCTAAATTCAATTACTCATAAATAAAAATTATCAACATAGAGAAATGTGTTTAATGATACCAGTTGGATGTAATTAGCAAAATCCATACTGTGAAATACTCTAAAGGAAAATGAAGCAATTTATTCAAAAATAAATTTCAAGAGAGATGAAAAAGGAGAGAGAGAGAAAAGAAGAGAAGCCTATAGATTAAAAGATGATTAGTCAGGAGTTCCCGTCGTGGCGCAGTGGTTAACGAATCCGACTAGGAACCATGAGGTTGCGGGTTCCGTCCCTGCCCTTGCTCAGTTGGTTAACGATCCGGCGTTGCCGTGAGCTGTGGTGTAGGTTGCAGATGCGGCTCGGATCCTGCGTTGCTGTGCCTCTGGCGTAGGCCGGTGGCTGCAGCTCCGATTCAACCCCTAGCCTGGGAACCTCCATATGCCCGCGGGAGCAGCCCAGGAAATAGCAACAACAACAACAACAAAAAGATGATTAGTCAACTTGGTTGACAACCACAATGCCAAAATTCATATCCTGATTTGAACAAACTATAAATAAAATAGAATAAATTAAGATAAAATAAAACAAAAGAGACAATCAGCTAGATTTGAAATCTGACTTTTTGATGCTATTAAAGAAATACACTGTTGTAGTTATATTTTTTAAAAGAATACTTATCTTTTAGAGTTATGTCCTAAAATACTTATGTATGACATATTATTATTATTCTAGAATTTTCTTCCAAATAATCTTGGATGGGAAATGTGTGATGTTTTAGAAGTAAAACAAATGACCATATGTTGATACTATTTTAAGCTGGCTCACAGTGTTCATTAAATTATTCTTCCTACTTTAATATATGCCTTCAATTTTTAAAATAATTATTATTTTTTCTTCAAAGGAATATTAGACTATGTATGTATATTAACCTCTGAGAGTATCTATAGAAAAGTTTTCCTAAAATTTTCTTCTCTTGACAAGGTTTTTGTTTTTTCCATTTCCCTCTGTTGTCTCTGAGTGTTTGTTTTTGAGACTGTTCTGTGCCACCTGGAGGCTCCAGGCTTTCTGTTCATAGCTAGAGGTGTTGAGACACTGTGTGCTGGATGGGCTTTCTGGTGTCAAGTTCCATAGTAAGGTCCAGGGCAGGCCCCAAGACAAAACTGCCAGAATTTTTTTCTCAAAGAGCATTTTCAAAATAAATGGGATATGTTAGAGGGGGTAGAAACATGGTGCCAATGTTCTAGAACATGGAGTGGAACCTTAGTTTTTACTAAATAACTTTCTTTTTTAAATTTTTTATGATTTTTCTTTTTTCCATTATAGTTTATTTACAGTGTTCTGTCAATTTCTGCTATACTTCAAAGTGACCCAGTCATATATATATATATGTACACACATATACATATATATATATATATATATAATTATTTTTCTCACATTATCTTCCACCATATACACATCTAGTCATATATCAAGTGCCTGGATATAGTTCCCAGTGTGATACAGCAGGATCTCATTGCTTATCCACTACGAAGGCAATAGTTTGCATCTATTAGCCTCAGATTCCCAGTCCATCCCACTCCCTCCTCCCCACTGGCAACCACAAGTCTGTTCTCCAACTCCATGAGTTTCTTTTCTGTAGAAAGGTTCATGTGTGCCATATATTAGATTCCAGATGTAAGTAATATCATATGGTATTTGTCTTTCTCTTTCTGACATACTTCAACTTAGTATGAAAGTCTCGAGTTCCATACATGTTACTAAAAATGGCATTATTTTGTTCTTTTTTTATGGCTGAGTAGTATTCCATTGTGTATATATGCCACATCTTCTTAATCAATTCATTTGTCAGTGGACATTTGGGTTGTTTCCATGTCTTGGCTATTGTGAATAGTGTTGCAATGAGTATATGGGTACATGTGTCTTTTTCAGTAAAAGTTTGTCCAGATATATGCCCAAAAGTGGGATTGCTGGGTCATTTTGTAGTTTTATATTTAGTTTTCTGAGGTACCTCCAAACTGTTTTCCATAGTGGTTGTACCAATTTACATTCCCATCAACAGTGTAGGAGTGTTCCCTTTTCCTATACTGTTGGTTGGAATCTAACTTAGATACTATCAAAAAAAAATTATAGGCTAATACCTTTGATGAATATAGATGAAAACATTCTCAACAAAGGTTTAGCCAACCTAATTCAACAACATATAAAAAAGATCATACACCACGACAAAGTGGGATTCATCCCAGGTGCACAAGGATGGTTCAACATATGAAAATCAATCAACATCATGCACCACATTAACAAAAGAGAAGTTAAAAGAAAACAAAACAAAAAAACACATGATCATCTCAATAGATGCAGAAAAAGCATTTGACAAAGTCCAACATCCATTCGTGATAAAGACTCTTACCAAAGTGGGTATAGAGGGAACATACCTTAACATAATAAAAGCCATTTATGAAAAACCCACAGCAAATATACTACTCAATGGAGAAAATCTGAAAGCCTTCCCACTAAAATATGGAACAAGACAAGGATGCCCACTCTCACCACTGTTATTCAACATAGTATTGGAAGTGCTAGCCACACCATTCAGACAAAGAAAAGAAATAAAAGGCATCCATATAGGAAGAGAAGAGGTAAACTTGTCACTGTATGCAGATGACATGATACTATACATAGAGAACCCTAAGGAATCAACCCCAAAACTACTCAAACTAATCAGCAAATTCAGCAAAGTAACAGGATATAAGATTAACATTCAGAAGTCTGTTGCATTTCTGTATGCTAACAATGAAATATTAGAAAAGGAATATGAAAATACAATACCTTTTAAAATTGCACCCCAAAAAATCAAATACCTGAGAATAAGCCTGACCAAGGAGGAGAAAGACTTACATGCTGAGAACTATAAAACATTAATCAAGGCAATTAAAGAGGATTCAAAGAAATGGAAAGCTATTCCATGCTCCTGGGTTGGAAAAATTAGTATTGTAAAAATGGCCACATTACCCAAAGCAATCTACAGATACAGTGCAATCCCTATGAAATTACCCATGACATTTTTCACAGAACTACAACAAACAATCCAAAAATTTATATGGAACCATAAAAGACCCAGAATTGCCAAAGCAATTTTGAGGAACAAAAACCAAGCAGAAGGCATAACTCTCCCAGACTTCAGGCAATATTACAAAACTATGGTAATCCAGACAGTGTGGTATTGGTACCAAAATAGACATAAAAACCAATGGAACAGAATAGAGAACCCAGAAGTAAACCCAGACACCTATGGTCAATTAATCTCTGACAAAGGAGGCAAGAATGTAAAATGGGAAAAAGACAGTCTTTTCAGTAAGTGGTGCTGGGACAACTGGACAGCCGTATGTAAATAAATGAAACAGAAACACACCCTCACACCACGCACGAAAATAAACTCAAAATGGCTTAAAGACTTAAGTATAATATAAGACACCATCAAACTCCTAGAAGAGAATATAGGCAAAACATTCTCTGACATCAACTGAACAAATATTTTCTTAGTTCAGAATCCCAAGGCAACAGAAATAAAAGCCAAAATAAACCAGTGGGACTTAATCAAACTGATAAGCTTTTGCACAGTAAAGGAAACCATAAAAAACAAAAAGGCAACCTACAGCATGGGAGAAAATAGTTTCAAATGATGCAACTGATAAAGGCTTAATGTCTAAAATATGCATTATAGTGTGAGAAAAAAGATTGTATACATGTATGTGTAACTGGGTCACCATGCTATACAGTAGAAAATGACAGAACACTGTAAACCAGCTATAATGGAAAAAAGTAAAAATCATTATATATATAAAAAATAAAAATAAATAAATAAATAAATAAAATATACAAACAAACAATTTAACAACTCAAACAAAAGCCAATGACCCAATTGAAAAATGGCCATTAGACCAGAATAGACATACAGATGGCCAACAAGCACAAGTAAACATGCTCAATATCACTGATTATTAGAGAAATGCAAATCAAAACTACTATGGGGTGCTACCTCACACCTGTCAGAATGGCCATCATTAACAAGTCAACAAATAAATGCTGGAGAAGGTGTGGAGAAAAGAGAACCTCCCTTTATTACATAACTTACATCTACTTTTTTCTTTAATGACTTTTCAGCATGAACCCATGCTGTTAACTAGATCTAATATTCCTGAACACAAAGTAAAAGGCTTCTACTTTTTCCAAGATACTTTTTAATTTTCTTTTGGAAGCTTGGAAGAAGTCCCTGAATATTATTTCTAGTAAAGAAAATGCTTATAGAATTTTATAACTTTAGGACCAGAAATGTTTTTAGATTGTTCCACAAGGAACAAATTCTCTCATTATTTTTCTAACCACTATAAAACCAATTATAATGCAATAACAAAGAAATCAATACTAAACCAATATAATAAATAACTAAGTGTGATACTCAGAGCCAGTGGCCTATGGATAGCAGTTAAGTACAGTTCCAAACTAGCCTATAATGGCAGAGTTTTCTAGCTTTTTCTTTTCTTGACCACTGCCCCCTCCCCACCCAATGCACAAATCTGAAAAAAATAGTAAGTGCAAATTAAATATTTATTTATTAAATAATTCTTTTTGTTTGGACTTAAAGCTAATTTTTTTTGTTTGTTTTCTATTTTTCTGAAATTATTGGTTACACCACTGGCAGAATGGACCTAGGTGAAGGTTTGGCTCTGCATTATCTGTAATTGTGCAGGTCCCTGTCTTTGGTCAGGAAGGAGTGTTTGTTGATAATTGCCCTTTTAAGCTCCTCATGCAGTTGCAGATTTGCCCTGAACCTTCTGAATCTTCTCTTACTTCTTTGAAATATTAAATCTGTTGCATACCTGCTAATTTGAGGTGCTAATTATGTAAGTTACTGATTTTATTTTGTCAGTACATTTCTGCAATTTATCTAGGTACACAGTTTACCCTCTGCACACTTCAGCTGCTTCACTGTGATCTTGGGTCTATGTTTTTGCATGAGGATTGGCTGCTATCTAGGAGATAGAATGCCAGCTTTTATAATATCTCTTGAAAGCAGCCCTTCCAATATGCCTCTTATCTTTTCAAATATGTAATTTAATAATATGTTCCTTCTTTTTTAGCCCTCTCACTGAAATGGTACTTTTAGAACATAATTAATACCTTGCATTTGTATAGTGCTTTGAGCTCTGCGAAGCGGCTAGTTCATCTATTATCATGCTGTGTGTTTTATTTCATATATCACCCTGGTGAGGAGGCGGAACAGGCTATTGTTATTCTCATTCAGAGATGCAAAAGTGAAGGTTAAGAAAGGTGAAGTGATTTCCCGGAAGATATGCAGATGTTTAGTGGTGAATCTGGGACAAAAATTCCATTTTTCTAACTCCCAGTGTCACCCTCTTTTCTTTATCTGCCTCTTCCAACCCTGTAATATAGCTGCTCATCCTCAACAATTAGATTCCACTCTGAGGTGGGGTGGCATAGCCATTACCACCCCAGAGCCCACTGCCTTGTTGCTTTCCCATTGAGTTATTTCTTCATTTATCATCCCTCTGTGGCACCCACTGTGGCTCTAGACTCACATGTGGGAAGAAGACCTTTTAAACCTGCCATAAATCAGATACATTTTACTTTGCTGTTGTCTGTGGTCTTTGAAAAATCTATCTTTTAGTTAAGACATTTTTCTTAGGCAAGTAAACGTCTCTTCTCACTTTAATGAAAACATTAAGTTCTACTCGGTGTCATCTGATTTTTCCTGCGTGATGAGGTCCCTCTGCAGAGTGAGCATTTCTGCCCAACTATTGATAAGGTGCATCAACTTACCATTACCCTCACCCCCTCCCTCAATTTTGACTCCCATACTTTTTCCTTTTAAAGTGTTACATTTCTAGAAATTTATGGAATCAGTCTGCATCAGTAATAAAACACTGCATAGATTCATCAAAACTCCCTCTGTATTTTTCTTCATCTATCTCTGTCCCATTTACCTGAAAGGAAAACAAGAGTCAATGCACAGATTATGCCACCTCAATGAGAGAAAAATAACTATATTCCTCAAGAGAAGGTCAATGTGGCAGCAAGACAAATGTACAGGATTGTAAGAGGGTGCAGTTCCATCTGATACTCACATCTATCCTTGGGCAGTTTACACCTCTCCCTAATGGTAATCAGTTTGGGCATTTGTGATATTTAAGTTCTTCAATGAGCTGCAGCTGTTGTATCTAGGTCATGTAGCGCAGCCTAGGGTGTGGGTAAATATCTTTATAGAGGATGTAAGGTTAACTGGGTGATGGAGACAATGGTCCATCACTTAATCGATTACTTTAATATAAAATTTCATATAATCAAGGCAGGAAATACTGCTCTTTATTCTTTGGTTACTTGCCTTAATTCCTCATCATTAAAAAAATAACAGTATGCGGTCTATCCTTAAGGGCAATAAAAAAATTCAAATTCCTCTGCTTGATGAGAACAATAGGAGATGAAGACAGAACACATGTTGTGTGCTGGAACACCTCTTACATGATCAACTTTGTGCTAAACAATATGAATGCTATGGTAAAATTGAATTTTTACCTTGAAGAGTTTACAAACAAGTTTCAAAATAGGAGAAATGTACAGTGTGAGCAAACATTGTCTAAACTAGCATCCTAACCAAGGCCAGATTGTACAGGGTTCAAGTGCAATTAATTGGGTGGCAGAGGAGGGAAAAATTGTGTGGCTGAGGAGACAAGATTGCTTCAGAAAAGAAGTACTTCATTGTTTTCTGTGAAGATCAATCATATTTGAATAGAAAAGGGTCAAGGAAAGGGCATTTTGGGCCAGGTGAATATACAATCAAAGACATGGAATCTAGAAGGACCGTGGCTTTTCAGGACACCAAGGGGGAATGGATTGCATGGGGAGATAATCAGCTCCTGTGAGACCTTAAAAACCTCAGGAAATGAAGCCTCTAAGGACCTTTTCAAAGATCTTTCCTTTAACTCCCAGCGGATGACAACCAATTTTCAGAGAGCCCTATTTGAGTACCAAACTGGGAAAATGACATTCAGCTGACATTTAACAATTTGCACACATTTTGCAAGGAATTTTTTTTTTTTAATGTGTGAAATGAAACTGGGAGAAGACAAAATAAGATTTCATGGCAACACCTGATATAAGATTAAATCAGAATATTGATTCAGCTAAAACATTCTCCCTTTTGAGGTTTCATGGGTGAGGATGATCCGTGGAACCTAGGAGTCCTACCAGAGAGATTTCTAGGTATGTTAGAAAAAAAAGAAATTCAAAGGTCTAGTGTTAGGTTTTTATTTACGTGATATTCATTTACATAGAATCTGAATCCAAGGGCATAAGAACCAGAAAGGAATTCAGACATTTTACATTTCAGTATCCCAAATATAAAGGTAAGGAAGCCCCACCAATAAAGCTCTTGCAATGTCACAAGCTAAGATGTAGAGCCAGGATCAAGGTTAGTGTTGATATTTTGACATCCAGGGCTCTTTTCAGAATGTGCCTGTGTGCATGCATGCATGTGCACAATGCATGCATACACAGAGACACACAAAATAATTCCAAATAAAATACATCAAAATATCGCAAAAGAGCCGACCTTTCAAACCTCCCATTTATCAAGTGCCTGTAAAGGCCCTCAGGGAATACTTGCCAAGTAAGTTTGATGAAATGTTTCAAACAGTAAAGAAATAAAAAATTTAAGGATCTTCAGAATGAAAAGATTTCTTCTTGACTTTTAATTACATTATATTGATATTCCTTTGGAGACATTTGTTGACTGTGATTATTTCTCCACGTTTTATTTTATTTTCTTCTTTTTTTGTTGTTAACCTGAAAAACATCATATATTCCTCCAAATCCACATTAAGTGCTGATTTGACTGCACTAATGTAGCAGATAGTTAACTTCCAGGCAGTTCTGATCTAGTTAACTGGTAACTGTTAAATTGTGCTTCAGTAGGGTAACTGGCTTGGAGACAACATCAAAAGTATGTTTCTTGAAGCACAGTGAGTTAAATATCCGGCGTTGTCACTGCAGAGGCTCATGTCTCTGCTGTGGTAAGTGTTGGATATCTGGCCTTGGAACTTCCACATGCCCTGGGTGTGGCCAAAGAAAAAAATTCTATTTCTTCTGCCACTCAAGGGAATGCACACTTAGTTTAGGCTCCTGCTTGTTGCATGGCACATACTACCAGATCCTGCTGAAGTTTCAGATAAAAAAGTCACAATCTCTTTGCTTAAGAACTTCACAGCCTATTGGGAAGTATACACATGTTCTCAAGAAGCTTTATTAACAATCTTCTCAAGTCTCTTTTGTATGAGAAGAAAAATCATGTGTTACAAATCTACAACCAGGGCACAGTGTCATGGGCCTTACAAGGAGGAGAACTTGATATGACTGGGAACTGGGTGCACCTTCAAAAAAATAAATGTTTTTTAAGGCAGAACTTAAGTATGTGGTCAAGGGGCATTCTAAGGGGAAGTGTCTGGAGTAGTGACATGGCAGTATACAAGTCAAGGTCTGAAAATGGCCAGAAGCTCAGTGAACTACAAAAGGCCAGATTTGTACTGGGTAGTTAAGTTGAGAGGGTGGGGAGTTGGAAGGTCTTGGATGAAAGTGTATTGATTATGAATCTTAAATTGTAGAGTGAGGGGAAACAGTGAAGGATGACGGACTGAGCCAGGGGTTAAGAGTCATGAAACACTGAATTTGGGATCAATCTCAGCTGCTCCCAGAGGGGCAACGTACTGATTCTCTTTGTGCCTGTGCTTTTGCCTAACATCTCCTAAGACAGGAAGACTTGTGCTTCTGGGCCAAGTATGCTTCTTTTGCATCCCTGTATACAAGAATGAGTCTCTAGTCACTCCTTGACTCTGTGCCACTCCATGTCACAGCAAGAAAGACATTTCCTAAAGTTTTTTCTTTGTCCGTAATACATTTTCTTCTTCCCCCTTCCCTCAATTCCTACCTCCTTTCTCTACTCCCTTCAATATTTATATAATCCCATCAATTTGTACACACTACACAGACCCCCAAAAAACTGGAGAAGAAAATCATGGATTCAGGACACTAATACTAATTTTGGTTATGTAGGTAATTCACCATATAAACTTGTCTAAAACTCATTCTCTTGCATTTTCTGGGATAAATCCCCATACCTAAAAAATGAGGCATTTAAGCCAGATGAATTGAGGGTCCTTCTAACGGTAACAATTTTTTCAAATATATGTATATTTGAAAGTATAGCCTTTACACTTATCTACTCTAAAATAATCTCTTGCCGGTGGCAATACTCACTACCTTGAGAGGTCTCTTTTGGATCCATTGATTTAATCTCTTTTCTACCATTTCATAGATTGTCTCTCTACTGGTCTGGCAAGTCTCTTCTTGCTGGGTGACAGGAAAATTTTGGGGGGGATACTAATAGATAATCCAATGACAGGTAATTGTAACTATAGACGGCAGTTACTCAGATCTAGAAGTAGGAAATAAACATCATTTCCATAGACTACAAAGTCCCAAACTAGCTGTTAGTGATGGAGGAGGGGAGCAATGTGGTTATAAATAGGTAAATGTGGTTAGCTGAGCAAAGGGGTACAGGGTGAGACAGTTTGATATTATTGCTGTGCATCGGTCTGTGAGCAGGACATGTCTTTTTTTGTTGTTGATTTATTGAGTAGTTATGAGAATTGACATTTCTTAAAAAGACAGATTTTGTTTATTCAGGCTTCAGCCAAACTACCCTGAAATAAAGGCAAAGCTTGGTGAAGTAATTTTTTTTTTTTAATTTTGATCTTACTGTAGATTATTCCTTTAACCTAACTGATTTCTCCTCACCCTGTCATATGTTGTGGAAGAAAGTTCAATTGAAGTATTGTGAGTTTCCTTTTATTTTTCTCTCTTAATGGGCATGGCTGGAAAGCTTTAGGTTTTAATCCGTAACACTTAGCCCTTATTTTGTATGCATGTTTGTGACACAGTTTTAAAAAAGTGCCACTTAAGAGTGGGATGGGCGACTGCGCTTTTCCAATCGACCTTCATGGGTTCTGAGTTTAGAGCTAAACTCAAGCCTGTCTGTGTTCCAGTCCAATTATGCCAGTGAAACGTGATTTCATTGTTCAAAAGGAAATGGCTTCATTTTTTTAAAAGCCGCTAGACATCAAATAATTTCTTTAAAAAATAAATTTCAAATGAGTCAGAACAATGTAGAATTACGTCCCTGAACTATATTTGAGTTCCACAATTAAAGAGGAAAAGAAAAAAAAAAAAAAAAAAACCCTCAACAAATTATGCAAAGAAGTTAAGAAGTCCCCAAAGCATTTATTGACTTCTTGCTGTATGCTGTGTACTGTCATAGCATGAATGAGGAACAGGAAATTGCATTATATCCCTGACAATCTACTGACCTTCAGGGTTAGACAAAAATAACTTCAAGCTATAACTCCACCCACCCCAAGACATTGTCTCTTGAGGATTCTATGAGCATAGCTGTGAACAGGACAAAGGAAATTCTGACACGGGTAGTCTAATTCCAGGTATAAGGCATATTCTTGAATTGGAATATTCTAATCTACCTTTGGAATAAACATTGGAAGGATGGGAAAACAAGAAAACTGATTTCCAAGAGAGAGAGTGATAGGTAGCAGAAGCTTAGTGAGAAAATTAGCCAGTGAATGTAAAGGTAGGGACTGAATTTATTCTCCAGTCCAGTGAGGCACAAAGGGCTGGATCTACAACAAAACACCAAAATAGCTTATGCAATAGTAGAGCATAATCTAGTCTAAATATTCTAGTTTGAAAGTTTATGTCTATGGAAGATGCCTTAGTCCATTTGGACTGCTATAATGAAATAACATAAATGAAGGTCTCAAAAAAACATAAATTTATTTCTCAGAGTTAAAGGACAGGAGTTCTCATTGTTGCACAGCAGAAATGAATCTGACTAGTATCCATGAGGATGCAGGTTCGGTCCCCAGCCTCGCTCAGCGGGTTGGGGATCTGGCATTGCCCTGAGCAGTGGATCCTGCATTGCTATGGCTGTGCTGTAGGCTGGCAGTTATAGCTCCAATTTGACCCCTAGTCTGGGAACTTCCCTTCCATATGCTGTGTGTATGGCTCTAAAAACCAAACCAAACCAAACCAAACAAAACAAAACAAAAAAAGACAATTTCAAGGTCAGAATGTCAGCACTTTCAGTGCTGCTTCCTGGTTCATAGATGGTCATATTTTTGCTGTGTCCTCACTTGGTGAAAGGTGTGAGAGAACTCCCTGGGGCATCTTTTATTAGGGCATTCATTCTATTTGTGAGGATTCCAGAGGAGAGTAAGTAATGAGATTTACCATCACCCTTGCAATTAGATTTCAACATTTAAATTTGTGGGCGGGGAATGGGTGGAATATATCCAGTCTACAGCAGAAGGGCAAGGGAAGAATAAAGGAAACAAAGAATCCATTTAAGGATCATCTTTTTCTCCACATTCATCCTTCACATGAACCGTAGCTAAGGCTCTTCTACAATTCAAGACTTCTAGCCCTTCCACTGAGCTACTCTTAAAATAAACAAAGAAGCAGAGTAAAGTAGAAGTTAAGTGGGTGGGCTCTGGACCCAGATTAATTAGATTTGGACCCTAGATTTAGATCATCCTGATTGCATGTCCTTGGATTATTTACTTTACTGACCTCTAAAAAAGGAGAAAATAATGTGATTTGTTTTACAGAATAGTTGGTAAGTTAATTCATGGGTGGTGCCCTGAAGAGTGCCTAGCACAGAGTAAGCACTCAATAATACCATATTGGGAATTATTATGATTCCACAAGATGGTGTAGTCTGGAAAATTGCAGTTACTTACATATGGGATTGCAGTTACTTACACACCAGATAAAGACATTCTAGTGAATGATATCAGAGTTAAAAAGGAAGTTTTCTTAACAACACTCAAAATTTCATTTCTAACAGATCATCAATACTTTACATCTTTAAAATGGGGTAGGACTCAGCAAGTTCTTATTGCAGGAAAGATTCAAAATGCAAATAGTCTGTCATTATAATGTATTTAAAGCTATGGACATCTTTGTCCTTATGTCAGATTTTAGTAAGGGAAAAGTAGAACATACTAGAAGAAAGGGGGGTTGGGGATAAGGGCTCCACATTGGTGAGAGCAGTGCCATAGAAATGGAGAAACAGTTACTACAGCTAAAGCCTGAGGCAGTGACACAAACCTTGTTGACCCTGTGTTTGGCCATAGGATTCTCCAAACCCAGATATGACTATTCATAAAACTTACAGTAACCCATAAAAAGGAAGGGCTTTATGGAGTTGAAGCTGAACATGTTGAAAAATAAATTGTTTCCCCTTTTTGTCCTTCCTTAAGTCTTCAGTTTCTAAATATGTTTGGTAATTTTTCTTTTTATGCCATTGTTGCTTTACATTTTGCCAGGAGTTTGTGCATGTGTTGAATATTTATAGAGAAGCTCAATACACTATAGATCTTGTAAGTGCCTCGAGGGCAGGACCTGGGTTAATAAAGTCATAAAATTATTCATAACCATTCTGGGTGAGAGCCATATAGTATTACAAAACTATATGAATGTTAATAAAAGACATAGAAAAAGAACTAAATCACAGATCACTGAAGCCAAAATGGTGGCCATAGGAGTTTTAGTATTCAAATCAACCTGAAATCTTGTTTCAGAGGATAAAATAGTTTTATATACTACTGAGACTAGGTTATTCTGTGGGTAGCAAAAATCTCAGCTACTTAAAACAACATGGTTAACTTTTACTCATATGAAATATCCATTGGGAGTCAGCTGAGAGCTCTGTTCCACATCATCATTGTCTCGTACACAGGCTACTGGGCAGCCCCCTCTGGATCATTGCCAGTTGCCAGAATGGAGTGAAATAAATTACTATGAATCCCACAGTGGCTCTTAAATTCTACCTGGAAGTGACACAATATCAATTCTGTTCAAGTTTCCTGAAACATGTCCTACAATCATGCTTAACTTAAAATAAGGAAGGAAAATATAATTCTATCATTGTGCCTAAATGGTAGAGCTTGAGGAGTTCCTGCCGTGGCACAGTGGAAATGAATCAGACTAGGAATCATGAGGTTGCGGTTCAGTCCCTGGCCTCGCTCAGTGGGTTAAGGATCCAGCATTGCCCTGTAGCTCTGATTGGACCCCTAGCCTGGGAACTTCCATATGCCTTGGGTGTGGCCCTAACAAACAAACAAACAAACTAACTAACTAACTAACTAACTAACTAAATAAATAAATAAATGGTAGAGCTTGGAAATATTCGGGTAATATCACTAGTTGCTGTCACAGCTGAGATCATATATGAACACTTCATTGCCAAGCATCCATGTTTACTAAGAATAAATATACCGACATTTGTCAGATGTTAACAAAGTCATAAAGAACATGATATAACATAAAGGACACTAGTATTTATCTACTGGGTGCCTACCATTTGCCAGAAGAAACAGTCCCAGCCTCCTTTGGTAACCAACACATAAAAAATACTTGAAATAATAAACTTTCCTAGCATAATTGCCAGTTGTGTGTGTTCTCACCAAAGTGGTTAAAACCAATAAATCTGAAAGTCTTCTGAAGATCTACATTTGTTGGCATTAGCTTGACTGTCAGTCATGCCATCAAGGGCTCATGCACTTACAGAGTTTTTATACTGCCATTCCTTTTGTCGTAGCCATTTGTTCTCAATCTTGGTGCTTCCAGGTCACAACATAGCCATTGAGAGTCAAAGAATCCTTTTTCTACTAAAAATTAAAGAAAGAGAATAAGTGTTAATATTAGCTGAATGTATCCCCTATGCCATAAGGCTTCATTTTTCATATTCATGCAGAGTTCACTTTCTGTTCTTAGTCCAATCACTGGCAAAAGGGAAAGGAGTGATCAAGATGGGCCAAACACACAAATTCCCTGTAACTAGAGAAAATTTTTGAGTTCAGGTGCATTTTGGGAATTTGTAAGCAGAGAGGAAGGAGTTAGCTATTGTATGTAGAGTGAACATGATTAAATGTTACAATTGTGGTACAGGGGTTAGATGCCGAGAGAAGCCTGAGATGAGAAGTCCATGTCAGCCATGTTGTCTGGAATGACTTCTTGATGATGTCCTCACTTTGGGTAGACCACTCAGGTTAACAGGGGTGGCATTTGTAGAGGGGCAATGGGTCATGTGTTATGTAGTACTCTGCTGGGGCTTCCATAACAAAGTACCATAGACTGAGCAGCTTAAAAAACAGAAATGTATTCTCCCACAGTTATGGAGGCTAGAAGTCCAAGAGCAAAGTGTTAGTAGGTTTGGATTTCTGAGAACTGTGAGGACAAGTGGTTTCATGTATCTTCCCCAGTTTCTGGTGGTTTGCCAGCAATTTCTGGAGTCCTTTTACTCATAGAATCAGTATCCCATCTCTGCCTTCATGTTCACATTACATTCTCCTTGTGTGCAATGTCTTTCTCCAAATTTTCCCTTTTCATAAGGAGAGAAGTTATATTGAATTATGACTTCATTGTATTTTATTTTATTTTTTAATTTTTTTTGTCTTTTTGCTATTTCTTTGGGCTGCTCCCACGGCATATGGAGGTTCCCAGGCTAGGGGTCGAATCGGAGCTGTAGCCACTGGCCTACGCCAGAGCCATAGCAACTCGGGATCCGAGCTGCGTCTGCAACCTACACCACAGCTCATGGCAACGCCGGATCGTTAACCCACTGAGCAAGGGCAGGGACCGAACCCGCAACCTCATGGTTCCTAGTCGGATTCGTTAACCACTGCACCATGATAGGAACTCTATGACTTCATTTTAATTTGATTACTTCTGTAGCTATCTCCAAATACAGTTATACTCTGAGTTCCTAGGGTTAGAATTTTAACATGTGGATTTTGGAGGAACACAGTTCAACCTATAACAAGAGAGAATCACATAAATAAATGTTCTGAGTCAAAAACAAGATAACACACAAAAGCAACAGAAAAAAAAATCACCTACTTTATGTAAAATTATACCCAAATGATACTGAATTATATGAGATGAATAAGGAACATAGGGATAGATACCAAATGGTTTTCTTGCTTGCTTGCTTGCTTTTTAGGGCCATACCCATGGCACATAGAAGTTCTCAGACTAGGTTTCAACTCAGAGCTGCAGCTGCCAGCTACAGCCACAGCAATACAGGAGCCAAACCATGTCTGTGACTTATACCAGAGCTCATGGCAATGTTGGATCCTCACCCCACTGAGCAAGGCCAGGGATCAAACCTGCATCCTCATGGATACTAGTTGGATTCATTTCCTCTGAGCCACAACAAGAACTCCCCCAAATAGTCTTGGGAAACAAGTTGATTAGTCTGTCTACTGGATGCAGTAGGCAATGGAAACCTGCACAAGAGAATAATCCAGGGGAGAGAGGAGGAAAATGAGAGGGATCAGGTGTCAGGGAGATATTTAGTGGATTATGCAATAATGAGGACTAAGAAGGAAGTTAAAAATGAGCAACAGAAAAGTGAGGCCTCTGCAAAGTGCAAAACCTAGGATTTAATGGTAGCTGCTGGGAAAGTGGAAGAGAAGAGTCAGAAACAACACTGAGGAAATGTATAAGACTGTAACTAGACTCCAGACTTAGCCATGGGAATTTGAGAAAAGGAGTGGAAGGAAAGAAATTTTTCACTCTTAATTTTACATCATCTTTATTATTGCTTAAAAATTAAAAAATGAGTATCAAAGTGCTGGAGGGGCTGTGGAGAAAAGGGAACCCTCCTGCACTGTTGGTGGGAATGGAAACTGGTACAGCCACTATGGAGAACAGTTTGGAGATACATTAGAAATCTATACATAGAACTTCCATATGACCCCACAATCCTACTCTTGGGCATCTATCCGGACAAAACTCTACTTAAAAGAGACATGTGCACCCGCATGTTCATTGCAGCACTATTCACAATAGCCAGGACATGGAAACAACCCAAATGCCCATCGACAGATGATTGGATTCGGAAGATGTGGTATATATACACAATGGAATACTACTCAGCCATAAAAAGAATGACATAATGCCATTTGCAGCAACATGGATGGAGCTAGAGTGAAATGAGCCAGAAAGACAAAGACAAATACCATATGATATCACTTATAACTGGAATCTAATATCCAACACAAATGAACATCTCCTCAGAAAAGAAAATCATGGACTTGGAGAAAAGACTTGTGGCTGCCTGATGGGAGGGGGAAGGAGTGGGAGGGATCAGGAGCTTGGGCTTATCAGACACAACTTAGAATAGATTTACAAGGAGATCCTGCTGAATAGCATTGAGAACTTTGTCTAGATACTCATGTTACAACAGAAGAAAGGGTGGGGGAAAAAATGTAATTGTAATGTATACATGTAAGGATAACCTGACCCCCTTGCTGTACAGTGGGAAAATAAAAAAAAAATGAGTATCAAAATATTTTTTACTTTAAGGAAACTGAGGATACATTTCTCTAAAAAACTGATATTTTGTATTACACAAATTAAATTGAGGTAATTCTGAGACATCTGAATGCCTTTTTGGAGATAAAAGACTTTAGGTCACATAGAAATTATTCACAAAGAAGTGATTAACATAGTAAAAAATAACAGTAGTGTGATGGTAATTATTTAGATGCTTGAGTAATAATAGCAATTATTGAATGGCCACTAGGTGCCAGAAACTTTATATGTATTGCCTCATCTAATCCTCACAATTATTCCATAAGATAGGTACATTATTTCTGCTTTACAGATGAAAAATCTGAAGCTTTGAGACATTAAGCAATTTGCCAAGGATCATATAGTATATAAGGGTCGGGGGAGCCAGCCTTCAAAACCATCCCTGTCAGACTTAAAAGTTTATGTACTTCAACTCCACTCTACTTGAGGATAATTACTTCATCTGAGGACAATGCATTCCTTTACAAGGCAGTGTATTAAGAATCACATAGGAAATAAAACTTAGCTGTTTTCTACAGGTGGGTGGAAATTATGTTTCCTCCTCTTTATGTGAAACAGGCCAGACGAGGCACATGCAGAATGTGAGATGTCTGACAAGTAGAAATTATTGCCCATTAAGCTCAAAAGTCCTGCTCAAACCAAAGATGAAATTGCTCTTGAATGGTGAGAGGGTCTTCCCTGGCAGACAGAGTAAAGTTACTGGGCACAGCCTCTACATTCACTATACTGGATCTGTAGATTCAGCATTTCCTTTTGGGGAAAAAAAAAATCTTGTATAACGCTATGCCAAAACTATTTTGAGCAAGAATTAGCACTTTGAAATGGGCATGAGAATTTCTCATTTCAATAAAAATACCATTGTTCTATAGAGAAAAATCGAGAGCTAGATCAAATGTGTTACTTTTTTTTTTTTTTTTTGGAATGGTCATAGTAGCAAGAAACTGAATATTCTCTTTCAGAATCTCTATAGAATGAATAAAGTAGAAATTTGACATTATCTGAACAAATGGATCAGGGCTGACAGCAAAATTGGAAAAGAAAATGGGGCTTAAAATGCCCTGTAATCATAAATTCAAGTCTAATCTAAATACGTGATAAAAGTCGTTAAATGATAATTATTTTGAAGAAGAGTTCTAGTCCATTCTTGATTATATTGATCAAATCAGCTGACATTTCTTTGTGATGTACATTCATATCCTTTGTGAATTAAAGGAAGTGTGCAAACCCAAATCTAATATTTGACGGGCTAGTGAAAGAGCACAAAAAGAGGAATGTATACCACATACCTCGATATTAAAAATTATAAGTCAATGTAATAAAGGAGTAAATATGTTAAATACTGGGAGTATCATGTTTGAATATGGATTTTTCAGACTTCTCGAATCCACACAGGTGTGATGCCACTGGGATCAGCCCTGGACCATGGATATCAACCCTTGACCTAGGTCCTGTTTTCCCCATCCCCAGCTCTGTTCCACACTGCTGGTGCTTACACCTGTGAATATCTCATCCTGCACATCCAAACAATATACTCATCCTGCACCATCCTGGGACAGGAGGAAGAGGGGGTGCCTGCAAAATTTGTGGGTGGCCCTGGGAGAATATTCTGAGGAAGAGGTATTTTCAGACCTTGGAAATGGGTTGGGAAAAAATTGGCCAAAAAATTTCTGGGTCCTGCTTATTTGCAGGTAGTGTTAGAAGAGGATTTACTAGGGTAAAAGTTAGAAACCAGACTGCCAGATTGCCTGACTCTAAGGGCTTGTCACCTTCAATCACTTAATGAGGAGAACTCAAGCAGAATTGTTTGTTCCACCAAATCATTGGTACAAAGTGGAAGAAAATATAGAAATTCACTTGAACATTCATAGAAAATAGTACTTTTCAAATACATCTGGGAAAGTAGGATTTGTCTTAGAACCTTTATGATAGAAAATTGTCTCAACTCTCAACCTTGAGTGTAAGGACACAGTAGAAGTAATTTTTCCCCAGTTAGAACTTTTGCAAGGAAAGAGATGATACAATGCAATGCTAAAATACGTATTTATTTATTTTCACCATAATTTTATAAAAAAGAATGTGGATAAAATAATTCAATTATCCCCAGATCTGATTATTACAACTACACTTTTCTCTGAAGTGAGGAGCCCATTTCCACTCTCCATCAGCAAACACTTACTGTGCTCCTGATGGTTTATAGAGAAATTTTTGGAGGATCATGGTTTGTGGAGTCCAGTCTTCCTGATTTCATCTTCATTCTGCCATTGATTTACTACCTGGCTTTTGGAAGATCACTCTTTTCCTTGTGTTTCTCTTTTTTATTTAATAAAATGAGACTGTGTATCTTATTTTCATTTAAGTAGGTGGAAAGGCCAGGTAGATATTAAATATAAGAGATAGACTAGGAATGATATGTACTATTAAAACTCACAGGAGAGGAACTAACCGAGGAGAAGCTGAAAATTGATGGGGTTATAGACATAGTGAATCTTTATATGACTGAGTTTATACCACATTTGTACTAGTCCCTTTTTTTTTCTTGATAGGTGTGGGCAAAGGCAGAAAGCCTTTAATAACAAGCTATATGGTAAGTTATGAAAAGAGGAAATATAAGGAATATGCTACATGAAACTGAGGGAAATAAAAGACAGACAAAGGGAATCCTGGGAAGAAATTTGAAATGCCCAAGATCAGAGATTTTCACAGATGTATGTGTATGGATTGAATCAATGATTAAAATGCATTTTAGCAATCATGATTAATGATTTCCTGTTCCTTATCATATTTAATGTTTCTGAGTCAAACATAAGCCAGTACAGATGAACATTAAACACTTATTTTAGAAACATTAACATTTGGTGGAAGGGAGAGTGTTGGAAAGTTTAATCTGAAAAATTTCAGAGTTGTTTGCTGGATGATGGACAATATAGCTCCTGACTCTAACGTCTGAGAAAGACTGCTTAATGCTTCAAAAAATAATGCGAAATTGCTTTAGAAGATCCCGTGATTTTGTTCAGTCTTGATTTGGGTCCTGTTGAATGCAGGCCAGATGGGACAAACTGATAAAAACTAAGCAGCAGATGTTGGTAGATATCCTGGCAGCTGTTTGATATCCAGCCACATGAATTATCAAAATAAAGCCTTATCTTCAGGGATTCTGATAAGAATGAAAATATTTTGGAATAGTGCTCTAACCATGGATAGCGTTGTGAAGAATGGAAGTTAAAGTTTCATAGGGCAGAAATTGAATTTCAAGGGAAATTGAAAAAAAAAATCTTCTAGGCTCCAAAGTGATACTGACTATAACTATTTAAGAATTTAGTCTGATTTGGCTGAAGAGATATTTAAGCTTTATTTTTCTAGAGTGATTTTTGTATTTCTGGTATTTCCTATCATTTGGATAGCTCTCTATAAGCATAGTCTTGGTGATTTCCACCTCCAAAAACTCTTAATAACACCGTTACGATCATCAAATTGATTTTTGAAAAAATGAATTTGTTATTTGTCATTTTTTTTTCATTTTTTTCATAGACACAGATATTCACATATTTGGAAAGGCAAATCTACAAGAGGCAATTGCTTCTTTCTCGCTTTCTTCCTCACTTCCTAAGATCCTTCTAAATAAATACTATATACCAGCTCCAGCTGTTACCCAGGACTGTCTTGGTCATTGGGACTCTGGGCTATTTATTAAATCATCTCTTCTTTCACATCAGTTATTACCCATTCATATATTACTATTCTTCAGAGATGTGAAAGATATTTTTCTACAGAGTGTACTTGACCACTTGGGCTCAGGAGATATTTGCTTGATCTAAATGCCTAAGGAGGTCTGTTGTGGTGTGGTCAATTGAACTGGCTTGCCAGAACCTATTTTATACATTACTCTTCAGCCCAGTGTTCAATGATCTCCTGTTGGTAGCTTGAAATTGGCCAGTGTGGAAATTGGCAAATGCTACAAATCCAGTTATTTTCCCACTTGGAGAATCAACTGTTAAACATTTGCCAGCATACCATCAGACTATAACTATACAAAGAACTTTGTGTTTATTATGCACTACCTTGAGTTCTCAGCTAATTGTTCATCTATGCATGTTTTGTTCCCCAGAACGATTTTCATCCATTTAAGGGCAGGATCCTTTCCTTACACTTTATATCTTTCTCAACACACTTTATATTGTGTTCTGAACTAATGAATATGTGCTTAAAAATATTAACTGATCAAAAAACTCTCAAACTTTAAAGAGGATTAAAAATAGGAGACATTTAGATTTCTTAACAAACAATATAATCAGCAGTCAGCAAACAAACAATGTGACCACCAATTATCCCTTTAAATATGTATAAACAGAGAACCAGATTACCAAACAAATCACCAAGGACTGATATAAATACTGCCTAAATTCAAATTTACTAAAATAATAGCATTATGCCAAGGTTCAAATAATATAGATACAGATAATACAGTTGAACATAGAGAAGTTATTCCTAATTATCAATGCTTGAGAGGGATCAATCATACGTCTTAGGAAGGGATGTTTTAAAAATCAACTTCTTCATTTTCATGAGCTTGCAGATGCCCAGAGTGAAAATATGCAAAACTGAGAATAATTCTCAGACTTTCACTAACTGAGTGATTTTTTTTTCAATAATCTATTTTGCCCCTTATGTAATACATTATTTTACTACTTTATGAATGTGAGGGAAGTAATTACTTCATTCTACCAAACTCACTGGAACCTCTTCTTTTCCATTGTATTTCAGTAAAACTCTATTAATGATATAATTATCTAGCAGAACCTAAAACTTATTTTTCCTAAACAAACAGAAAAGTATGCCAGTATGATTTCCTAAACAAACAGAAAAGTATGCCAGTATATCAGCTAGGAATTATGAGTCTTGAGTTCTTGAATCTGCCATGCACGTGTGTAAACCTATGCTCACTTGTACATATTCAAGGTCTGTTTATCTATGAGGGTGATTAAAAGGGTCATAATCAGATATCATATATAAAATTACTTTGAAAGGCAAAATTTAAAAAAAAAACAAAGAAGTAAACAGTTAAATTTCAGGGGGAAATTTCTCAGAAATCCCTCTGAGAGAAAGCAGGGATATAATAATGTTTATGTTTTATTTTCATCTGCTTGCCTTTAAAAACAGCCTGCAGTAAAGTAATACACCCAATAAAATTGTTTTATTAAGAGGATGCCATATGCCACATGTATTAGGAAGGAAGGTGGATATTATCTGCTTGACCTCTAGCTGGAGAGAAAAAACTGCTAAGGCAAAATCAAGGAAAATGCAATTGAATAATAAATTGTACAACACAGATTCAAAGAACATTAAGAGTTTAAAGAAAGAGGGAGTTCCCACTGTGGCTCATCATGTTATGAACTTGACTAGTATCCATGAGGTTGTGAGTTGGATCCCTGGCCTTACTCAGTGGCTTAAGGATCCTGCATTACCCTGAGCTGTGGTGTAGGTCACAGATGTAGCTTGGATCCCGCATTGCCATGCATGTGGAGGAGGTTGGCAGCTGCAGCTCTGATTTGACCCCTAGCCTGGGAACTTCCATATGCTGCAAGTGCAGCCCTAAAAATCAAGGGAAAAAAAAGTTTAAAAAAAGAGAAAATGAATGAGTAAAGAAGTGGGGTGGATGGGCTGGAGTCATGTCTCTGGATTGTAAAGAATGTGACTGAGACTCTATAGAGATGGTGCACATTTTTGACATGTGAGTGGAGAACCATTAGAAGATGAAGAAACAAGAATTTTGAACTTCTCTAATGAATCCTTTCTCAAAAGACTTCCATCTAAAACTAAACTGTTTTGGTTTTTTTGTTTGTTTATGTTTTTATTTTTTGAAAAAGTTTACACTTGCTTTAAAGAAGGCACTTTGGTCTTTAAATGATCCTAAATGAGCATCTGAGACATTTGTTGCTTATACCGTTTTCATCATGTCGTCTTCCAGTTGTGTTAGAGGGAAATAAATAAATAGTGTTAAGAAGTGGTCTTCCATTTTAGTTAATTCCTTAGCTAAAATAATGCCATAGGAAACCTGGTAAAACAATCTCACTCATTCTGAAATTGCAGAGGCCGCCAAAGCAAACCAAGATAGACAAAACAAAGGGCACATCAACATAATGTACATATTGTGGGGATTCTTGAAGGTCAGAGCATGATCTTTTACTTCTTAGTGACATATAATGCCAATATTTGTCAGATCTTACTGAATACGGAAGCTCAGACAAAAAAATCGCATTGCATGACATTTGTTTCCTGTCCTATAACATTAGATATCCTATTGTTATAAACAACCAGCTTCAGTGATTAAATGGTTGGGGTTAGGTTTTTCATGAAGCACTGTCCAGACACATTTATAACAAATTACAAGGAGACAGACCAACATTCAAAACAATGAATCTCCTCCTAAATCTTACCATTAAAAATTAAACATCCTGGTAATACATACATACAGTTTTATTTTTTATTTTGTTGTCTTTTTGCCATTTCTAGGGCCACTCCTGCGGCATATGGAGGTTCCCAGGCTAGGGGTCAAATCGGAGCTGTAGCCGCCAGCCTACGCCAGAGCCACAGCAACTTGGGATCCAAGCTGCATCTGTACCTACACCACAGCTCATGGCAATACCAGATCCCTAACCCACTGAGCAAGGGCAGGGATCGAACCCGCAGCCTCATGGTTCCTAGTCAGATTTGTTAACCACTGAGCCATGACAGGAACTCCTACACATGCACTTTTAAATATCCTATGGCACGTGATCTGAAAAGAGGCTGTCTTCCCTCTGTTTGGGAACATGTCTTCCCTCTGTTTGGGAACATCTCACTAATATTAGAGTTGTGGAATTCTGAGTTATATTAGACACAGTTCCTAAGTAAGAAGGGAGTGTTTCATGATTATTTGTAAGGATATGGTGCTAGCACTGGGACTCACAGGGACAAGTTAGTAGTAAAAATCCATATTCCAGATCAAAATGAAGACTTGGATTTATTTCTAGTTGGTGTCTACACTGAAGATATCCAAACTTGTGGCTGATAATGGATTAGGAATTAGAGGCATTGGACCTATTCAGTCAGGAAATCTTTTGGCTTGGGTGTCCATTCATTTGTTAACAAAATCTTTACCAATAATTAGAAATGCTAAGGATAAGTTCATACTTGTTAGAAAGAGAAGATGAAATCTGGCCATAGACAATGAAATGTATAATCAATAATCATTGGGGTATCCAGGCTCATGACAGTCATTGAATATGGGTTTCTTAATACTTTCTCTTTTCATACCAGCTGAACACCAAGAACTAAATATCACTTGCAGACTGCCTCTAGTAGCAGGGTTAGTGCAGTTAGTATAATTGGCTCTCAGCATGGCAAACTATACTCACCTAGCACTAACTGTACTGATAATCCGCTGAAGGGAAGGAGCTGAAGATATTTTAAATAACTTCATAAACTTTGAAGCATGTTGTTCTCTGAACTTGAAGAAAAATAAGAGATTGGCCTGAATATTTTAAGGACTACAAGGATACCAAATCTTACTGTAAAATGGAAAATCCAAGAAGATATTATCTGTTTGTCTGTTGGCTTCTCATACTTTCCTCTACAAGATTGCATATCCATGAGATTCTGTATACCCCAATTTGGAAAACTCAGAGCTGGATTTCATTTAGGTGTGAGGTGTGAAAAATGCCAACTTACCTTCTTTGTACTTCTAAAGAGCCAACCTCTTTTCCAAGAGTCTAGGTTTCAATTGGCTGCTATCAGCTGCCAATGTTAAACGTGTCTATATGTAGACAAACACACATTCTTTATAATTGTATTCCTGGTAATTTCATTGGACAGTGTGTAAGCATTAATATATTTCTCACTTTTTTTTCCCCTAAGAGCTGCCTCATTACCCAGTCCTGGCCCTTCCAAGGGCAGAAGAGACTCTTTAAATGAAAGTTTCCAATATATCTTAAGATACCCATGGCATAGAGAAAGTAGAGTCAAATAAAAAAAAATGGAGTTCCTGTCATGTCTCAGTGGTTAACGAATCCAACTAGGAAACACGAGGTTGCGGGTTTGATCCCTGGCCTTGCTCAGTGTGTTAAACATCCAGCATTGCCATGAGCTGTGGTGTAGGTCACAGAAGGTGCTCGGATCTGGTGTTGCTGCGGCTCTGGCTAGGCCAGCGGCTACAGCTCGATTAGACCCCGAGCCTGGGAACCTCCATATGCCTGGGTGTGACCCTAGAACAGACAAAAAAAAAAAAAAAAAGTCTTTAAGAAGAAAATGAATCACAAAGAAAAAAAATGTTTTTTTCTTAACTTATTCTAGCAAGAATTCCATCAACTCCATTAGCTTAATTTTATAACCTTGATCAGGACCAGGGTTCTTTCTACTGAGAACTGTAGCTGATGTAAGTGACCATGGCACTTGCTAGAGGGAAGAATGTGTGATGAAAAAGTTTTCAACCTGGAAAACAGTTGAAAATTATTCAAGTACACATCACAGTCTGGCATAATTGAATAATTAGCTTAAAACAATTTATATAGGGAACTTGGCATCTACTTCCTCAGCATAATTCTCTTCTCTTCCTGAGTGCCGGCTGCTAGGGCATCACTTCCAAATTCTTATGCATGAGTGATCTCACTGTATTCAGTAATATATTCCTCTTATGAGAAAGTAATCAAGTACAATATAACTGATGACTTTCCTGATTTGGTAATCAGTAATTTGTGATCAATTTCACCTGATGGTGACAGCCTGGTGTATAAATGAGTGTTAATGTACATTACTGCATTTTATTTCTGTGGAGGCTGTCAGCTGAGTAAAAGAGGGAGACTGGGATGGAGAGCTCCTCCCCCTTCATCCATAAGAGGCACACCACTGGCCTCCTGGTGTTATTAAAGGAAAATTGGAAAAGTTTCCAGAAGATTAAGCAGAAAGCTTACAACTTGCACAAGACTCTCAATTTTCCAGTGGCTCTGACAGAAGGATAAATCTTCGGCTGTTTTAACTAAAATGTAAGCAAACCCAATGTCTAACTACAGTAAACAAAATTTATTATGATTCGGACGTGACAGTGGTGTTTACATCTAGGCTGACAAAATTGCCAATGTGTGAGACCCTTATTAAGAAAAATGTAGCAGCTGTTTCTTATCCATCAGGCAAAGAGAAGGGGAAGTTTTTGGGAGCTATGGACATACAAAGTGACTTTGAACTGTACACTTTGATTGTTTGTGCATTGGAAACCTGGTCCAGCTTTCAACATAAATGAAGTAAATATCTAATTATATGGTAGGAGTTGCATCCACCTCTGCTCTAAAATAAATTCTCATGTCAGATAAAACTATTATTTTGCTTATTGGTCCTAAAATTATTTTCAGGATAGGGTTTATTAAGCCATTATTGCTCATAACACTTGGCCTGAAAAGTTACTCATTGATTCCTTCTATCACCAGAAGAAAGGTCTTGAGGAAATGAATGAAAAGATAGGTTAAGGAGGGAGGTTAAAAGAAAACTCCCTCAGAATTTTAGGTTGTCTGTACCACACTGCCGTCCTCTGTGAAGCATCTGAAAGCTTAGGGAGATTAGAACAGAGAAAGATTCAGGTTGATAAAAGGCCTTCATTTTACTTCATCTTTTTACTGACCCTACCGGTACTATTTGATTAACTTAAAAAGCATGTTTTGCAAAACAAACTAGCAGCGTTTCAGCCTGGGGTGCAGAATGGTTCATTGCACATTGCTCTTGCATGATGGCAGCACAGGCCTTCCAGTCATGTAGCCATTTCTGTTATAGGGCTGTGTGTAGTGAGCAAAGGGATGACTGGAGGGTTTGATTGGTCTGCCGTGGAGCTCAGATGTGAAGATTTCATGAGCAATGTAAACCTTTGCCTTCTGCTGATGCATGAAATCTTTTCAACAGGAAATTTAATTTTATAATTAGAAGAAAAATATTAAATTTCACTTGAGAACAGTACCATAACAATATTGAAGAATAATTTTCTAATACCAGAAAGTGCTGAGAAGCATTGTAGAACAGACCCTTAGGAGTTCAGAGGAGAAAGAAAATAAAGTGGGTGGAAAAGAAAAAATAGGGAACAGATATTTCATTTTCTCTCATAAGACTGGCATTGTTGGCAAGGTGTGTATAACTTCTTCAGATTTGTCTTTCTTTAGATTGGAACCCAGATTCCCATGAGGAAAAAATAATTATTCCAGATGCAGCTCTACCTAGGCCTCCAAGCTCTCAGTCCCCCAAAAGTGTCCTATCTTGGGGTGAAAGAAATAATATTTATAGACAATCAAGATAAGTCCTAGCATGAAAAATGCAGGGTATATTCTTATACCAAAGAGATTCTAAGAAAGTGTTCAACTTGTGCAATGCAGGCAGCATACTCCCAACCAAGTCTTAGAGTTCTAAAAATTAAGTCACAAATTTGTCGGGTGTTTGCTATTCATTTGATTGCTTTCTCTAAGTTACATCTGGTATTACAATAACTGTATAAACCAGTGTTGGGTAATTTAGGACATATACATACTTGCCTTGAAGTCTAATAACTGCTGAGTTAGGAGCATAATTTCACTAGAATTTATTTATTTATTAGAAATCTCCTGGAAGTGTCTTGTTTTTAATTTAGAATAAATTTCTTTCATCCTGTTCTGTATTTGTTTTCCTGAAATGTATCTTATTCCATGTATGTATACATTATTTCTACTGTTTTCGCCATCAGATCATAAACTCTAACAAATTAATTATCTAAACAATCATTGTGTGCTGTTTATGATTTGTTGTGAGGTTTTCTTTTTTTACGTTAACATATAGTCAATGTTTTCCTTTCCTTTTCTTTTCTTTCTTTTATTTTCTCCCCTTCCTTTTTCCCTTCCTTCCTTTCTTTCTTCCTTCCTCCCTCCCTCCCTCTCTCCCTCCTTTCCCCTCCCTCCCCGCACCCCATTCTCTCTCTCTCTCTCAATTTTAGCCTAATGATCCTCTATTTTGGTTGCTTTTCCTCTCCAGGCTTGCAATTCACATTATTTGCTTATTTTCATAGGCTATAGACTCATTGTTCTGATTGCTCCAATTACTTCTCAATATTTTATGTACTAGTTATTCCAGAGTTGCAATTTCATTTTATTATGGAAATAAAATTTGCCCATTCAGATACCTTTTAAAAATTAATGATTTTAGCTTACTCCCTTTGACTCCTGTTTGTTTCTCCCTCTAAATATCAAGAATTATTGTTCTAATTTCATATTCACCATTTATGGAGTTTATTTAATTGACATTTTAGTTAACTTAAATTCTCTAAAATCTTAGACTTCATGTTCTAAAACGAAGCTTTTTTTTTTTTTTTTTTTAACCACGTTATCTTACTTGTAATTGTTCATTGTTCATTTTCTTTAATGGTTTGCCTAGAATATTTTACCTATCTGGAGTCTTGGCTTAAATTCACAAGATTTAAAATTAATAGCAGCTTCAATACATTGACCATATTCCCTCAAACCTAAGTTACAGTAAATCATAAAACACATATAGATGTTTGGGTAAATGCATAAACAAATGCACACATCATATATAATCATGTTCACATAGAAAATAGTACATATCAATATAAGAATTTTCTTCTTCCTTATTTCAGTCAAAACTCTAAGCATTCTTCACATTCCAATTCTAAATATTTTTCTGAAGATTTTTCAGCCAATGACAATGACATTTCAATATGACATGCTGATTTTCAGAACTCAAATTTAAAATCTTAACCTATTATCACCTTTTAAGATGTCAAATAATTTAATTCACATTTGCTATCATATTAAAATTATTACTTTCAACTTTCTCTAATTATAATAATATGGCTTTAAGTTAAATAGCTGCTCTTAAATATCAACTGAATGTTTTTGACTGATAGATGGCTAGTACCTCAGGGATCATTCTTGAACATATTTTTGCAGTCACACTAACCTTTTCTAAGTCTGAAAAATTCTCTGATGTTAGCCAAAATTGGCTATTTCAATTGTCTAGAGTTGAATTGATTATCTTTTGATATGCTATACCTTTTAATTTTAATATTACATCATCACACAATTTAATAATATGTAATATAAACATTCATTAAGCATAACTGTTCTACAACTAATGTAGGTAATTCACTGTATTTTCAACATTAAAAACAAGTTTGAACAACTTTTATACGTGTTCTATATATTATAAAGAAACGTTTAAGCATTCTGGCCAATACTCTGTAGTATTTATCTAACTAAGCTGAGTTCTAGCCTATTGTCTCATAAGTACAATAGGAAGAATAAAGCCTGTTCTACAAGGAATAAATGAGAAAATGAAATGTGTTCTCAGCATGGTGCATGATGTAAAATAAATGTTCACTAAATAGTAAATATAAAAGAATAGTAATAATAATGCCAAAATAATACTTCAGTATTTCTTGTTAATACTAGAGATTTATTTATTTTTTTCAAAGTGTGTTATCTTTCAATGTAATAGCTTACCTCTATAGTAGCTGTGCAAGCTATGCAGGGGAAAAATTGATGTCCATTAAATGAAGCAGAAACTGATACAGGATTACTGATTTATCCAGGGCCCCAGGACCAGTTTGTTGAGAACTGGTGCTAGATTCCAATGTCTCTGGCTGAGTTTTACACTGCCCCTTTGTCTCTCTGGTGGGTAAGTAGTATGTGAGAGGAGAACCTCCTAGATTCTCCTTTCCAAAGGGAAAACATGCACTGTTTAGAAAGATTTTATGTAATTTGAACTGGAGCCCTCAAGGAGGGACCAAAGTTCATGGGAGTTTGTTCCACTTTCAACCTTGATGAAGCAGGTGAGGTTGTTGTCCATCACAGAGCTAAATACACTTAGTCAGGAATCAGAGGACCTGAAGGTGGATCCAGGGGAAGATGGAACAGTTGCAAGCCAATCTGCTACACACATGAAGATGGGAGCCAGAAGATATGTGATAACATGTATGACATACAAATTGACTGCTGCTTTACTTTCATCCTGCAAATATTGTAAACAAAAAAGTCCCTTTTGACTTACCCTAGCTGGAAATATACAACAAAAAATTATGATAAGTGCAGCCTACTAAAGTTGATACTTTCTTTATAAAGCTATCACAGGGAATTATAGAAAAAGGTATCATAAATGCTCATTTGTATGGCTACTAGTGCAATGGTGAGAAGAAAATCACATGCCCAGACATGAGACTGTTGTGTGTGTTGTGCTTAGTAAATGCTTCTCCAATTCAGTTTTTTTCTCAACAATATTTTCTTAGGTATCTACTCCATTTAAAGTACTGTTCTAGGTAAAAATTAAAAATATATAGTTAATTAATATCTTAATCCACTCGGCAAATATTTGAGTGATGTCTATGTTCTGGCATTTCCTGTTGCAGAGAATAGTGAGACAAAATACAGTTGTTTCTCTTTGTTCACATTACATCAAATAATATTCATGTGAGCTATGTGTCTCTGCTATCTCCATTTTCCAGGTTAAAAGACTGAAGCCTTGGAATTACTAAATAATTTGCCTTTGAACTTCCAGCTGGTAGTTGCAATGTCAAAATTTGAACACAGTTCTGCCTGAGACCAAGCTAACACTCTCGATAGTTGTTTGATACTGGCTCTCTTTTGTCATTTATGAACACCTCTATCTTATCCAGTAAACTCTTAACTCCTTTGAGGCTAATGCATATGTCACATTTATCGTTTTATACTCTTTCCCCAGTGTCTACCACAGTATAATATATATTCATCAAATCAGCTTCTTCTGTAGTACAACCGTGAGACATTAATCCACTGGGAACTTTATTTCACAACATTCTTAAAAGTATTTCTTGAACCCTTCCTATATGCAAGACCTTGTTCTTGATGCTATGGTAGACATTATACAAAAGCTTCTCTTGTGAAAGAAGCTGTAGGAATACTGGAGTGAACAGAGTTAGATAAGGTCCTTTAGCACAGGATTTCTTAGAACTTTTAACATGCCACTAAGTGTTTGAGATTCTTTAAAAGGGACATTGTTTGCAAGATTTTCTCAACTCATCTGATCAAAGATCACTTTCCTTTCTTTGGTTACTCTTTAAATTGTCAACACCACTCTAAAGATGAGATTTATAGAATTTTGCACAAAATCTCTATCTAAACAATTGGTCAGATAATATGGAGAAACTTCTAACATTGGAATAGAAACTGAAATGATTCATTTTGATTCATATTCTTAATACTGGTCCTCATGACTGACTCTGGGGACAGTTTTTGTTCATAAAATGACACCTTTCATTTTGTGTTCCAACACCCCAGTAATGCTTCTGCTACTTAGTTTTTCAGTCAGTTGTCAAATAATTCCTTTAGCTAATAAAGGCAGACGTATAATACTCTCTACCCCACAAATAAAACATTTGCTAAAGTTCAAAATAATGTATTTTTTAGTCAGCTTAGTGTACCTGAGTAAGGGTGTTGGAGCAATTTGTGGGCAGGTTCCACTTATTAAATAGGTAGCTAATCAAATGCAATTCAAGTCTCTTGGGAGTATAACTCTTGGATCATAAACATGAGACAGCATCATATAGATGGTCCTGTGGGATCCTAGTGCAGTTGCTAAACAAACAAACGAACAAACAAAAAATCACCTGGAAAATGTTTTCTGCCATAGATCATAGATGAACCAAGAACATCATTACCATGAGAAGTGCCAGAGCTCATGATTAAGAGGAAGCTTTAGAGTCATACTAATAAAGCCCTAACCTCTTATAAAGAATGTGACCTTGGCAAGATTTTTTTGATTTCTCTAAACCACATTAAATAAGGCAATATATGTGAGGTATATATGCGCATGGTTGGCCTTTAAATAGTGCTGGTGATCACCGAGGCAAAAGAAAAATGAAAGATTCAGTTTGAGTGTCTACAACAGGAAATTTTTATGTGTGTATTTTATGCAAATTGAGCACATAGAAGAGGTGTAATATTCTCTTTACACCTTACTAAATACAGCCTGTTTTTCTTGGCATACACTGAGATGGTATCCTGACTGTGTCAGTGGTTTACTCCCTAAATCATTTTTTGTGTGTTTATATATATAATATATGTCATGTGATTATCTCCATTTGGCAGGTGAAGAGACAGAGGCTGAGGAACTTGCAATGATAACACAATGAGTAAATAGAAGAACCATGATTGAAAACAAGGTTTATTTCCCTCCAAAGAACATGGTCTCAGTCTCTCCTTAGTTACCCAAATTAGTGATTCATTTCACTTTCTTTACTTCAGTTTCTTCCTTTTTTTTTTCTTTTTTCTTTTTCTTTTTTTTTTTTTGCCAGAGAACAAACAAACATTAACTCAATAATTTCAATAGTATCCTTTTGGCTTTATTTTTCTTTGAAGAGACATATAATTCCCTTTAGTCACAACATCTCCTATGAGGCTGGAAAAAAATTACATCATCTATCAATTCACTCTCCCCAGTTTTGTTATTACTATTATTTTTTATAAGCCTAGGTCTCCTGGGTCCAACATTCTGGTCTTTCTGTCAACTTTTCAAGTAAAGTAATGCCTTTCATTACATTTTGGATGCCACACCAGTTTAATCCCATTGATAGAGGGCTATGCAATCAAGCTGACAGTTGGATGATGATTTGAATCGTCCCTGACTCATTACTTTGTGAAGGATTTGGCATGCCAATCAATGGGGAATGATGTGCAGTGCCTTGAAGAATGACAGTAATCCATTTTCCACCAATTGACATGATGAGTCCTTGACAGAATCACAAGTTATGGGGCCAAAGCCAAACATGATTTGGCACATGCCTCCCAGCGCTGCCATTTTGCAAACCCTTAGGGTATTTATCAAAGTAGTAGCCTTCTTGCCTTCTGTTGTCATCAGGCACATGTTCTCAGGAGTCAGTCTAACTTTAATAGGCTTTTGCAGGTGAGTTGTGGGGCAACTCCCTTGACCTCACTTGGAATACATCCCCAAAGTGTGTTTATAAAGAAATAAATTGGACCTCCTAATTACTCCCACCCATGCTGACACATATATTTATACATCCAAGTTAAAGCTGTCCTTCAAAGTAGTCATTTTGAGAGTAGATGTATTCAAAATGTCAGTATTCAAACTGCATTTGAAATTTTTCTTCTAAAATTGTTTTCAGACATAGTGTTCAAGTTCCACTACTTTCGAAGACACCTTTTTGAGGTGGAATTATATCCGCATCTTGCTCATCTTCTATATTGTCTAATTTGCATCTTGCTTATTTCCCAAAATGATTCATTTTTAGGGTATTGGGAATATTCATAAGAAGCACTTAATGGCTCTAAATGCAAAACTGAAAGAAGTTTGCATAATTTTTCCAGTAATATTTGACCATTGGATTAAGAGTTCATATTGCTAAGGTGGTTAATTGGAAAGATTTGATATGACATATTTTCTTTCTTTTTTTATTACTCAATGAATTTATTACATTTATAGTTGTACAATGATCATCACAATCCAATTTTATAGGATTTGCATCCTGATATGACAGATTTTAATGTATATGTTCCCATGTATTGCTCAAACGTTCATAATTAATTTCTCATGTAGGACATTAAACACCATCAAATTACTTAAGTGATTTTGATTTTGTAAATTACACCCTTTCTTCATCTCATTGTTTCATATGCGCAATTCTTTGGGTATATATTACTCTGCCATGAACAATCAAATTCATAAGCATTTTTCCATGTTTTCTGAAAAAAAAAAAAAAAAAGCTAATCCTACAGACCACAGATAAAAGATTTGATTGTTGACTTCTGTATTTTGATTAGGCCAAAATAGGATTCTTCATAAGACAAATCTGGGATTCACTACTAAAAAAAAACAACAGAGTCCCTGATCAAATAGCTAAAGGAGAGTCTTGACAAGAAACTCACCATTTCTCAAGTTAGTCAGAGCTGTCTCGATTGTTATTTTACTGACCCATTCTTAAACATAAACAAACAGTCAGGGACAAATTGACACTCCAGAAAAATGGATTTTATTAGCTAAAACTGTGTTTAGCAATGTTTTTACAATCCCACTATCTCTTTTAGTTTGTAGCATTCTTTTTCATACACTGTCTATTGGGTTTTGATGTCCAGCAATTCTTACAAAGTCACTTCTCTCATTCCTTATATTGATAATATTTTTATCCTCCCTTAGTTTTCCTGCTCACTCCAGTCAGAAATTAAATGATATTATTGTTCTCAAAAATATCACTTTGGTTTCATTTATTTTTCTATTAATTTTATATTCAATTGTTTCTTACTCAGATTTCATTATTTTCTTTAATCTCCTTAATCTCTGTTTAATTTGCTTTTCTTTTCTTGGTTCCTTAATATGAAAGCTGAGGTCATTGTATATGAGACTTTTTCTTTTCTCTTATAGGCATTTAGTGCTATAAACTTCCCCTTAACTACTACGTCAGTGGCACTGCATATGACATAATGATTTTTTTTATTTTCATTCAGTTCAGTCTATAATTTCTCTTTTAATTTCTTCTTTGACACATGGGCTACATAGAGATATGTTATTTAGCTAACAAGTATTTCAAAAAATAGTCCAGACATTTTTCTGTTATTAATCTTAATTTAATTCCATTTTATCAGACATACCTTGTATGATTTTTATCCTTTTAAATGTATGTTTAAATATTTTATGACATAGAATATTTTATATCCATGTAAATGCCTCATATACACTTGAAAACAATGCCTATTCTGTTGTTCAGTAGAGCGACCTATAAATGTCAATTGGTCAAGTGAATTGATTATGTTGTTCAAATCTTCTACATACTACTGATTTTCTGCCAACTTTTCTGTCAGTTACAACTTAAGGGTTTTGAAAGTTTTGAATCCATGGATTTTTTAAAAGAATTTTGACTGCACCCATGGCATGTGAAATTTCCCAGCCAGGAATCAAACCTCTGCCACAGCAGTGCCAGTGCCAGATCCTTAACCCCTAGGCTACAAAGGAACTCCTTATATGCATGAATTTTTATATTTCTCCTTGTTGCTCTAACAGGTTTTTCTTCATGAATTTTGAAGCTCTGTTTTTAGGTATGTAAAACCTTAGGATGGCTTTATTTTTATGATGACCCCTTTATCATTATATAATGGCCTTCTATGTCTCTAATAAAAATCTTTACTCTGAAATTTACTTTGATATTAATATTAATATAGCACCTCAGTTTTCTTTTGATTATTATTAGCACAGTATATCTGTTACCATCCTTTTACTTTTAGCCAGTTTGTAGCTTTCATTTAGAATTAGTGTCTTATAAGCATCGTATAGCTGGGTCTTGTTCTTTTCATCTAATCCTATAATCCCTGAAGTTCGCTGTTTAGATCATTTACATATAATGTAAATGATTCTTCATCTCTAATCTTTGTTTTGTTTTCTATATGTGTCTTTATCCTCTTTTTCCTCTGTCTACTTTCTTTTCTATTAATTATATTATTATGATTTTATTTATTTCCTTTGTTGGCTTATCTATTACTCTTTAATTTCAGCAGTTGCATTAGGATTTATGGTTTTTATGCATTTATGTAAATGTGTTTATGGTATATTTTAAACTTATCAGAGTCAATCTTCACATGATATTGTACTAATTCATATATAGTGTAAAAATGATATCGTAGTATTCTTCCTTTTCTCCTCTCTTGGTTTTTGTGCTATGGTCATGCATTTTACTTCATGTTACGTATCTCTGTATTTGTTCTATGCTTGGACCTTTTACTTTATTTTATATTTTAATTACTTTCATTTAAATAGGAACTTATAATGGTGCTTTTAAAAATAAGAAAAACTTTTGAGTATTTATCTTGCATATTTATCATTTCTGGCATTATTCTTTCCTATTTATAAATTCATTTTCTGTCTGATATTATTTTCCTTCTACCTGGAGGAGATACTTTAAGATCCTGTAATGAAGTTCTGCTGATGATAAACTCTTTCATCTATTTTATGTCTCAAACAGGATTCATTTTACATTTATTATTAAAAGATTTTAGTAGGTATAATTGTTCAGGGCAATAATGAAGATATTATATCCATGAAATAAGGATAGAATGATAAAAGAAGGAAACTTCTGAAAATTAGTGTGAGAGAAAGATACTTTAAAACATCATAGAAAGATTGGAAGATTAACTTGAGGAAATTTCCTAAAAAGATCTAGATTCCAGGAGAATAGAAGATAATAAAAGAACAAGAAAATTTTGTCTGTAGATCTCCAGTCTAGGAGATCTATAAGTTGACTAATTGGAATCTCAGAAAGAGAGAAAAAATTGAAGGGAAGAAATTGTAAAAGACATTGTGAGGGTTTAGATTGAATGGGTCCATTGAGGGCGTATTGCAAGAAATAGAAAGGTACCACAGTAAGGACCAGTTTCCAGAAGATTTCATATATTGGAGAAAAAGAATATTCACATAAAGGATATTCACATAATATTCACATAATGGATCAGGAATCAGAATAGTACTAGAGTGTGAAATATTCAACTTGGAAATTAAAGGCAAGGGAATAATGCCTTTAAAATGTTGTACTTCACCAAATTCTCAATCAGAACATAGACTAAAGTAGGGGTCAACAATTACCCCTATTTTTATTTTTATTTTTTGGTAAGGACCAGATAATAAATATTTTAGGATTTATGGTCAAACAATCTTATGTAAATTATTTAACCCTTCTATTGTAATATGTCATCAAACAATAAGTAAACAAATGGATGTGGGTATATTCCAATAGAAAGCTAATTGCACAAATAGGAGGCCCACAGGCTTTAGTTTGCCAACACCCAGAATAAACACGTTTTCAGTTAGGTAAAATAATAGGAGAAAATATTCCTTTATTTTTATTTTTTTCCAAAACGTTATTGCATAAATATACCCAAAAAAAATAGAGTTCATACTGATAAGGAGAAAAATAAATGCTGGGAATAGAGGGTCCAGCATAGGAGAGAAACAAAGAGAATTCCTTGGTTGATAGTGAAGGAGGATATCAGGATGATTGATTTGTAGCAGCCTAGAGAGTAATCAGGTCAGACTAGAGCAGGACAGTGGAAAGCCCTAGGAGGGTTGTACACAACTAAGAAATGGAACTAATGGAATACATGATGTGTTTAAACATACTGAGACAAAATTTCAATTTGTTTGAGGGCTCAGGATGAATTAATGGTAAGTACATAGAACACTAAGCAGATGAAAATAACCAGGTTACTAATAACCCTTATAAAGTTCCACAAGAAAGGTAATCTAATGACACACTAAATGAATTCAGTGGTGAGTAATATTTATATACTCATATAAACACTAAGCATTGCTTTAACTAAAATTGTGACTTTAAAAATGAGAAAAGTAGAAATGTATGTGTTTTTGAGTATGTGAAGAAATGATGAGAGACAGATGATCATTTTCCATAGCAGGAATTCAAATAGATAACAAAATCTGAAAAAAATTATAATAAGTATATATTACATACATGGAAGAGAAAAAATCAGAAAATATAAAAGAATTCAAAGGAATTACCTGATTCTAGGAGTGTGAATTTAGAGTGCAAATGAATGGGGTACTGTTATTTTTCCTCATAAATTTTGAAAAGCTTTAGTCCATTAAAATTTATATAATTTATATAAAATGTATATATAAATATGTTACAAATAAAAATTAAAATAAGAACTAGCTAAACTTTCATGTAATAAAGTAGTTTGAAAATAATCTGAAAATCTGAGTGGATAATTGCTTTTAAGAGATCGAATAAAAAATCTGGAAGTTGTTATTCTTATAGCCATAAAACTAATGAAAATCATAATTTTAATGATAATGACTAACATTTTTGAGCATGGACTAAGGGCTAGAAATCGCTAGGTACTTTACTTACATTATTTTAGCTCAGGTTCCACACACAAAAACGTTTATGAGTAAACAGAGTTTTAGAGGGGATAAGCAAAGAAGAGCCTTAGAGAGGACACATGGACAGAAAGAGCAGGGGCAGGGGTCCAGTTGGGCCCCTGATCCCAGAGTGGGCATCTCAAACTAAGAGCTGACTGCTTTTTTGGGAAGCATTCTGTATCAGATGTTCATCAAAATTGTGTCAGTTTCTTAAAACCAGTTCCTTTTCCCCTCCTCTACACTAATATTGATTCTTTAAAATAATTCTGCTGATCATATTTTTTTTCTTCTCTCTGTTTTAATTTTTCTCATTTTATTGAAAATTTCTTCTCACATTTGTCTTTAATATCTTGTTTTTTACTTGAACCTTTCTAAAAGTATGTTAGAAGGAAATGCAAGCTAAGTGGCCAAGAAAATATTAATTTTCCTTTTTCAGAATAAGAAAAGAATTAAGACTTATGATGCATAAGGGAGAAATGTGAATGGGGGTGAGGGTATGGGGTAAGACATGAGTACAAGTGAGAAACCAATAAAAAAAGGCACAGAAAGGAGAGAAGTTAACATGAAATATTATATTAGTTTCAGGTGTACAACATAGTAATTCAACATTTATATTCAATACAGATTGATCGCAGTAAATCTAGTAATCATCTGTCATCATACAAAGTTATTGTAATATTATTGACTATATTATCTGTGTTTTACATTATATCCCTGGAACAAATATGGTGTATGATCCTTTTAATATATTGTCAAATACGTGGGGTGTTAAAGACCTCCACTAGTATTGCATTATTGTCAATTTCTCCTTTTAAGATTGTTAGCAGTCGCCTTATATATTGTGGTGAACCTATGTTGTGTGCATAGACATTTAAAATTATTATATCTTCTTCTCAGATTGATCCTTTGATCATTACGTAGTGTCCTTTCTTGTCTCTTAAGATATTCTTCATTTTAAGGTCTATGTTGTTTCCTATGACTATTGCTACTACAGCTTTCTTTTGATTCCCGTTTGCATGGACTGTTTTCTTCCATCCTCCCACTTTCAGTGTCCCTAGAAGTGAAGTGGGCCTCTTGAAGACAGCATATATAGGGATCTTGTTTTTGTATCCATTCAGCCAGACTATGTCTTTTGGTTGGGGCGTCTAGTCCATTTATATTTAAGGTAATTATTGATATGTGTGTTCTTACTGCCATTTTATTAACTGTGTTGGATTTGGTCTTGTTGCTCTTTTGGCTTCCCTTCTTCTCTTGTTCTCTCCCTCCTGCGGTTTGATGACTATCTTCAGTGTTGTAGTTGAGTTGATGTTTCTTAATTGTGTGCGTGCCAGTTGTAGGTTTTTGAATTGCAGTTACCCTGAAGCTTTGATATGGGAGTCTATATACATACGAGATTGTTTTAGGTTGTTGGTCTCTTAATTGCAAGTGCATCTCCAGTGTCCTGCATTTGTACCCTCCTCTTCTCATGCTTTCTGATTTTGGTACCATAATTGTGTGTGGGTGGTTTCCTATCTTTATTGTACATAGGCCTTTACTGGTGAGCCTTGTCATTTGTGGTATTTTTGCTTCTGGTTGCAGCCTTCGCTTTTCTGTCTAGAGAAGTTCCTCTAGTATTTGTTGTAAAGCTGGCTTAGTGTTGCTAAGTTCTCTTAGCTTTTGCTTTTCTGTAAAGCTTCTGATTTCTCCTTCAAATATGAATGAGAGCCTTGCCAGGTAAAGCAATCTTGGCTGGAGGTTTATTCCGTTCATCACATTAAGTATGTCATGCCACTCCCTTCTGGCGTGCAGAGTTTCTGCTGAAAAATCTGTGAATAACCTTATCGGGGTTTCCTTGTAGGTCATTTGTTTCCGTTCCCTAGCTGCTTTCAATATTTTCTTTTTGTCTTTAATTTTGGTCACTTTGATTAACATATGTCTCAGGGTGGGTTTATTTTATATGGTACTCGTGGTGCTTCCTGCATTTAAGTGAGTGGGTCCTTTCCCATGTTAGGGAAGTTTTTGGCTATTATCTCTTCAAGTATTTCTTCTGTCCCTTTCTCTCGCTCTTCTCCTTCTGCCACCCCTCTAATACAGACATTAGTGTATTTAATGTTGCCCAGAGTTCTCTGAGACTGTATTCATTTCTTTTCAATCTTTTTTCTCTTTTCTCTTCTGCATCAGTGATTTCCACTAGTCTGTCCTCCACCTCACTTATTCGTTCTTCTGCCTCCTGTATTCTGCTGTTGGCTGCTTCTAATGTTTTTTTTTTTTTTTCTTTTTTTTTTGGTTATTGTATTTTGCATCTCTGCTTGCTTAAGTTTTAAATCTTGTATTTCTTTGCTCAGTGTTTGCCATAAATTATCAGTCTTTGCATCCAATTTATTTCCAATGTCTTGCATCATCCTCAGCATCATCAGTGTGAAGTCTTTTTCCTGGAAGCTGAGTATCTCCAGATCACTTGGCTGTTTTTCTGTAGTTCTTCTTGCTCTATTTTCTGAGTTATAGTTCTATTCTTTTTCATTTGTATAGGTTTTTGTCACAGTCTCCTTTTTGCAGACAATAGAGTTGTAGACTATCTTACTTCTGATGTCTGCCCCTCTTGTAGCTGAAGTTAGTACAGGCTTGCTATAGGCTTCCTGATTGGAGGTACTGGTGCCTGCACACTGGTAGTTGGTGCTGATTCCTATTCATCTGGTGGGTAGGGCTTTGTCTCTGGGTGAGATTAGAGGAGCTGTGTGCCTTGGGTGGTCTTTAGGCAGACTGTTTACTGATGGACAGGGCTGTTATCCCACCTGGATTATTGTTTTATCTGAGGCTTCTAGGTGCTGATGGGTGGGGCCAGGTTTTCCCAAAAGGACCACCTCTAGAGGAACACACACTGATAAATATTCCCAAGACCTTTGCCTCCAATGTCCTTCCCCCACAATGAGTCACAGTCACACCCCATTTTCCCAGGATATCCTCCAAAAAGTGCAGTCAGGTCTGACCCAGATTGCTATGGAGGCTTTGCTTTGCCCTGGGACCCAAAGATATGGAATGTGCACATGAAAGCCTGTCTGTGCCTTTCAAGAATGCGGTCTTTTCTCCCCATTCCTGTTAAGCTCCTGCACACAAGCCCCACTAGCCTTCAATGCCAAATGCTCTGGGAGCTCATTCTCCCAATACAAGATCCCCAGGCATGGGGACCTGACATGGGGTTCAGAACTCTCACTCCTATAGGTGAGTCTCTGTGATACAGTTACTTTACAGTCTGTGGGCTGCCCACCCAGTGAGTATGTGGTTGCTTATATTGCATAATCGCCCTTCCTGACATCTTGCTTTGGCCTTCTCTTTGTCTCTGGAGTAGGATATCTTCTTGAAAGTTTCCAGTCCATTTGGTTGAAGGTTGTTTAGGATTTCATTGTAATTTTTTGTTTTTATGCGAGAAGGTGAGCTCCAGTCCTTCTATTCCACCATCTTAATCCCATCTAAGTCAAAGATAACTTGTTTTAAATTAAAATTCTTTCTTAAGCACTATTCAAGAATATAAACAAATATGTCAACATTTAAATGTGTTTTAAGGAAATAAAGAATTAGGTATACAATGCAATAACTTTCTTCCTAATTACTGAATCATTTTCAAACATGTAGATTTGTACACATTTTTATTTTAAATCAAAATGGACTATACCTATTCCAGATACCACATAGTTATTTTTATTTATTGTTTTGCAGCAGTTATATGACCTTAAAAATAAAATGACATTACTAGAAATAAGTGTAGAGTCACCTTCAGCAATATAGCAAACCAGATGCTTTCTAAGTCTTACAAATGGTATTAGACAAGCATATCATAGGAGAAACGAATGCATTTCATGGACATTGTATTTCTTCCTGTTGTAATATGTTTTGTTTGTTATAATAAGAGGTTGGGAGTAGAAATGACCTTTATTTTTATGCTACTTTTATCACTCAGGTTGTAAGGTCATATTTCATTGTCTCCATTTTTAAATCCTCTTCAAATGAATACTGAGAATTAATCAATTTTTTCACATATGCCTTTCCACATTATGCCCACGCTCAAATTGCAGGTGATTATACTGATCATATGATTTTCCCACCTCGATAAGGTCCTCTCTTTCTCATATCACACCCTAGAATTTACTCTATTGGTAACTTGACTTCCTCCAAAATTTCAGCTGTAATCCCACTTCATGAATCTTCCATATATTTATGCCACTATCTCCAAACCGACAATCCATCAACACTGTTTTCTAATGCATAACTCATCACTTTTTCATTGTCTAAGTCCTGTCTTGCATCTTTCAGTATCCAGAGGAGACTACAGGGTCAGTCGCTTACTCATTCCCTTGCATACATCCCCATCTCCTTTGTCTTCCTCTTTGAGAAATTTATTTCCTTACCTAGCCCACTAAAGATATGGAATGTGAGTTGGTGAAAAAATGAAAAAAACATGATAATGCTAATTGTTTCATTTTAAGTTTATAATCATCCATCTACTTCAGGATTTCATGATGTTCCCATGATCTTTCTCTATTTCTCTGGTTCTTCCACTGTACAAATTCTAGAATACTGTCACTGCTTTTCTCTTGTCCTGAAATCTTTAATCTTCCCTCCTCTTCCTCATTCTGTTGATGATTTCACCTGTAATTTTAGTGATAAAATAGAGAAATCAAATGGTCAACATAATAAAAAGAACATAAAAATAATATCTATATGTATAACTAAATCAGTTTGCTATAGAGCAGAAATTAACACATTTTAATTTAACTATACTTCAATAAAGAAGAGGTGGAAAATATTAGAACATCCATCACCAAGGTCACCAATATATCTGTACTCTCATTTTATAATGCTTTCCTTCTGTTACAGTGAACATCCTTTTTTTGCTCACCTCAAAGTCCAAATACCCCCTTGCACACTGGATCCCACCCTTTCTAAAATACACAGAGGGCTTCATACCTGCAATCCTCTGCTCTCTTTACTGCATCAACGTTCACTCTCACAACTGTATTGTTCTAATCACTCTAAATACTTTTCATAATACCTCTTATTTTAAGAACTTTCTTGGCCCCATATTCCCCTCATAAATGTCTCTCTACACTTTTGTGGAAAAATCCATGGAAAAAATTATTTAAACTGATTCTTTCCACCTCCTCAATTATAATTCATTCTTGAAGGCATTCCAAGGAAGATTCCATCCTGTGCAATGTCACTGTTCTTCTTAAGTCACCAAAAACATCCATGTTGCTGAGTCATGAGTCACTTCTGTTCTCACCTCCCTCTACTCAATAACAACATTTGACACAATTAATCAGTTCCTTATCCTTAAAACACGTTATTTACTTGGCTTCTGGGGCATGTCACCCTCCTGGTTTTCCACTTAAACTCACTGGCTGCTTTCTCAGACACCTTGCCTGGTTTGTCCTCATCTTCCCAACCTGAGATTAGACTTATTTCTCCTGTTCTCTAAACAGTCACTCTCTGTCCTGGAGCATCCATCAATCTATGGCTTTGAGCACCATCTGCTCACTAACACCTTCATGTTTACATCTGCCTTTAACCATAGAATTGATTGGTTAATAAACATCAAATTCACTATAACTGAATCCTTAAGGCTTTTTTTTTTTCCATCATCTCATACTCTTATCCAAATGTGGTCATTCCTCATCTTCATAAATGGTACCAAAATAGTTCCAAACCTAAGTATCATTCTTTTTTAAATAAATTTTATTGAAATATAGTTGATTTACAATGTGTTAATTTCTGCCACACAGCAAAGTAATTCAGTCATCTACATATAGATGGATAGGTAGATAGATAGATAGACAGATAATTTTTTTTCATTATGTTTAATTGCAGGATATTAAATATAGTCACCTGTGCTATATAGTAGGACCGTGTTATTTATACATCCTCTGCTAGTTCTAAACTCCCAATCCTTCTCTCTCCCATCCACCCATCCTTTGCCTCTGCTAGTCCCAAACTCCTAATCCTTCTCTCTCTCATCCACCCACCCTTGGCAACCAGAAGTCAGTTCTCTATAACTTTGCAGCTATTTTTGGTTCATAAGCATGTTGATTTGTGTTCTATTTTAGATTCTACATATAAGTGATATCATATGGTATGTAGATTTCTCTTTCTGACTACTTCACTTAATATGATAATCTCTAGGCCCATCCATGCTGCTCAAAATGGCATTATTTCATTCATTTTTATGGCTAAATAATATTCCATTGTATATGTACCACGACTTCTGTATCCATTTGTCTGTTGATGGACAGGTAGGTTGTTTCCATGTCTTGGCTATTGTGAATAGTGCTGCTGTGAACATAAGTGTGCATGTATCTTTTTAAATGTCATTCTTGATTTGCCTCTTTACCACACAACACTGTCTCAAAAGAATTACATATTTTTGTTTATTTTCTTCTTTCTAGTCCATAAACCCCATTAGGTCAGGAGATTTTACTACCTCATTTACCATTGTATCCCAGTGCACCAAACAGCATCTGTCACCTAGCAGTAAATATTGATTTTCACAATAAGTCAATGAAGAATAGTTTTGTAAATTTTATTTAAATATACTTCTATAATATAATTGTTTGAGGGGTATTTGTTTTCACTCATATAATTTTATTTAGCATATACCCACATAATCTGACAGTTCACCATAGACCATCTTGTATTGCCATATAGGTGCTTTACATATACATAGATCTTTTATCCCACCTAAATGGCAAAGACTGTTGAAAGCAGAAACCACATCTACTGTCCTATCTCTCTTAGGAGAACACATTGTGTTAAGAATTTTAAAACTAAAGGAGGACAGTGCTTCTAAAACATTAAGGGCTTCTTCCAATTACTTCTGATCCCTGAGTTAGAAACACTCTGGTACTATCTGAAATAGCTTTCCATTTATTTGGTTCTGGGGCAAAGCTTATGCACCTGGAGGCCATAAAAGTCATCAGCCACTAAAGATGGCAATGTTACAAAAATATTCTGACAAGGAAAGACAATTAAGTGAAGTGCAACATTAAATAACACTAATCACATATCCTATTAGTACTTCTAGGATGTTGAATTTTTTTTTTTTTAGTTATGGATTTTAACATTAGAGATTATAGAATATAACAACTGGGAGTTGTTTGGAGGGAGAAAACATATGTTCTGGACAGCTAATATTTAAGATTCTCCTTGGTATACTGAGTGAATCTTTTCAATCAATCTCCAAGCCAGTGGCGTAGGGATCATATGGTGAAGGATCAAGAAGGAGAGGAGCATAATGGCAAGAGGGAGAGCCACCCTTGTGAGGAGAGTGGTCACAATTGTCTATTTTAATGTATATGCGTCAAGCAGAAAATTTCTCTGAATATTATTAAAGAAGACAATACTAAGTAAAAAATTAATTAACCAAGTGCCAATACGGATTAACCATTAACAGAAGAAAACAAATCATTCATAAACTCTACTTCTCCTAACACAAATGTTTGGATTTGTTGTTACTATACATTATCTCTGAGCAGTTATAAAACTCTTCCCTTCATACCCCTTATTTAATTAACAATAATTTGTCTAATGACATTTTGCATAGAGGTCACCTATGGGGTTATGAATAATACTAAACTTTCCCCTTTAGTAATAGAGGCAAACATCACAGAAGTATATGTCTCCCCTGCGGCCTTGGTAATTCTTGGGAGGTGGAACACTGAAGTATAATACCATGGGCTTCTACAAGCTCCATCTAGACTTCAAAACTTGCATTTTTGCTTTAGTGAAGAGTGTATTCCATGTGTCCCTCATAATATCTCCAATTCCATATAGCTCTCTCTTGGGCTCCTGCATGTTTATTTGTTTGATTTTTTTTTGTTTGGGGGGCACTCACAGCATGCGGTTGTTCCCCAGCCAGGGATCAATCCCGAGCTACAGTTGCACCCTGCACCACAGCTGCACCAGCACTGGATCCTAAACTCATTGGGCCACATGGAAACCCCCATATAGCTCCGTTTTATTCCTTTTAAGTGTCTCTTAAATCTGTCTTTCTTCAATTGTGTTTCTTTTGTTAAGAAAATTTTCTGAACCAATTGAATCTATCCCTAATCAATTTTTATTCTACTTTCCATGGGACCACAAGAGTGATCTTTCTAAATTGTGTTTTACCTGCTAATCTCTTCTTAAAGCCTTCTGTGAATCCCTATTACCCACAGAGGAAAACCCCCTACTTCAAACAGACTTGGCTTCAGTCTACCTACTCAGTTCCACTTCCTACTACTCTTCCGTAAACACCTAATTATATTAATATATGTATAGTTTCTTGACCTAGTGTGTCCTCTAGCTCCAGTGGCTTAGTGTGTGCCACTGCTTCTGCAACACCTCCACCATGAAGACATCTCTGGAAATTCTAAGCAAAGTTCTATTTGCATACAGATTCCTATGCATAGAATTTACCACATTGATAAGTAATTTTTCTTTTGAATTACATAGCACCTCCACTAAACTTTGACCTCTTTTTGTTCTTTTTTTTCCTTTTTAGGGCCACACCCACAGCATATGGAAGTTCCCAGGCTAAGGGTTGAATCAGAGCTTCAGCTGCTGGCCTACATCACCCCATAGCAATGCAGGATCTGAGCCTCATCTGTGACCTATACCACAGCTCACAGCAATGCCGGATCCTTAACCCAGTGAGTGAGGCCAGGGATCAAGTCCATGTCGTCATGGATACCAGACAGGTTTGTTAACTCCTGAGCCATGATGGGAACTTCTAAACTGCCTCCTCTTAAGGGCAATGAAATATCTGGGTTATCTCAAATGCCTTAACACTTAGACTGTAGATATGGGAAGAGTTCAGTGAGGAAAGGAGATAAAATGGAATAATTTTTGGGTACTATACTTGATTCTTTATATATTATTTAATATTCACAATAAAATAATATAATTATTATTACTCCTGGATTACAAAGTGGAGAAATTGAGTCCAGAAATACTTTATCAGATAAACCATGAACAAAGCAATTGTTCAAACCCAAGTAAGTTTGTCTCACACCACAGCCTCTGTTGCTTTCAGGATCCCATTTTTTTCTCTGAAAAAGCATTGGCTAAATAAATAAGCTAATGAATAAGTGAACTTTTTTAGGTTAAACTCAGCTTCTTTTTGGCTCTTTAGTTTCATATATGACCAAAGTGGCTTGAAGCAAAATCTATATGTAGCTATTCTCTCTGAAATTTGTGCACCAATAATTTCTGATTCTTGTCTGTGAAAAGTCCTTCCTCTACTGATCAGTTTCTCTTTCTTCAGAGCATAAGGCACATTGCTAATTTCAAAGTGAATCGGTATGATGAATACCATCTAGATGAAATAAAACAGGCTTCTTTTCATAAACTCTTATGTTCCTTAACTCATACCTTAGAGAGTTTGTAATAACTTTCTTCCTGGATTTGAGATAGTTAAAAGGCAATTCCCAATGGCATGAACCTGTTTCTTCAAAAGGCATATTCTGCACTACTTTATTGGAATTTTAAGAGTATGTTTCTTCATGACTGGAGCCAGAGTTCATATTAGGGGTACAAATGCTTGGATAGACCCCAGATGTCTGAGCTTAAACTGAACCATCTTGAAACTTAAAAAAAATAGCAGATATCATCATGTTTAAGACATTAAAAAAAGAGGCCATTAAAAAACATAAGAATAGAATATATTATTAGCATATCAGTCAATTATTATTAGTCATATCATCTAAATATTTTTGATCAGGAAATTCTATTGTCTGTATTTCTTATGTCTTCCTTGTAAGCTTTTGTTAATTCATTTATCCTTGATTGAGTCTCTCAGTTATCCAGCCTAGCTCCACAGTTTTTCGTACTGAAAATATGTGTGGTCATAAAAGTTCTGGTTGGTTATTCTAAAAAATTTTAACTTTGTGTATTAGATTAGATTATTCATTTCTAGCAGATAATGAAAGATGGTATGTGGGAGTAAAAATATATCACAGTTTGCTATTCCACAAGTTTAAAATTAAATTGAAAAAAAAAGAGAGACACAAGAGTCAACCTGATGAGCAAGTATCCTCTTTATAACTGACAAAATTTGAATCTGAGAATGTGGCTCAGATGTATGGCCATAATCAGGCTTCCTAGTATTTTTCTACATAGTCTACACTTTGAGACACCCTGCTTAAGAGAGAAGTTTGATGCACTTACCCAGGATCACACCCCCCCCATAGGTGTCTTTACTCATTTATTTATGCAACAAATATTGATTGAGCACCTACTATGTTCCAGGCTCTCAATATTGTAGCTAATACAGTGAATCAAACCAAAATAAGTGGACTCAGGTTTCTCACTACAGGGAAATGGAAGCTGAAAGACCATAGCCATCAGCAGCCAGGCATATTTGAAAATGGGGGAAAAGGATGGGCTGAGACATAGGCTCTCCTCTCAGTCTCATCAATTATTAAACCATTCTCCTTCCTCCTTCAGGCAAGAGTAAGTGAGAGGATGTGGAGAAAGAAAACTATCATGTTTCTCCCATGACATACTCTCCTGGGGAGCATAGGTTCTCTTTACAACACAGGAAAAATAATATAATCAGCTTTATGAATTTGAAAGATCATCCTATTGGCATAATGGAAAATAAAGTGAAGAGGAACATGTTAGTCTTAATGGCTTTTATAAAAGATACTCAACAATCTTTAAGCAAGTTGTTCTAATAATGGATGCATAATAACTACAACATGAAGTGACTTCTGCCTAGAATTTAGTGTCATTGATAAAGTTTAATGAAAACAGCATTTGTCCCCAATTTCCTTTGCATGATCACCTTTCTGGTGGACTAGACATTTTGTCTAGAATTGCTTGAGAATGTGAATATATTATAACATTAACAGGTCACAGCTTTATACTGCAACTGAAGGGAAGCCCAGGTCGCCCAGGAGGAGATACTGAGAATAACTTCTGCTGACTCCAGGCACAAACAGTTCCTGACAGCACTGGACACACAATCACTCCCCAGTCAACTGACCGCACTTGCTAAACTGTAACTGATAGAAATAACCTTGACAAAAAACAGGCCTTCTAAACTCCCCTATATATTCTAGAAGTCCCAAGACCATGGTGCAACAGTCTGGCCTCAAACCTGACTGCTGCCCCTCCTTGCTGATTAAAGGCAATCTGGTTCTGTTGAGACTGTCTCCTTTTTTTCTGTAACCACCTCTCCTTTCCTTATAGCAATCACTGGAAAATATGATAGGAATAATGAACAGAATTTACAGTGAGATTATTAGCAATGCTGAATTTCTTCCCTACTTTTGATTTTCTTTTGAAACTGCCACAGACTTAGCAATTTTACTTTGTCACAATAAATGCTGCTTCTCTCTCAATGGTATGGATCTTGTACTTGTTAAATTATGAGAACATTTTGTAATATTTTCCTAAATCACTGACACAGCTTGCTCTCATATATATAAACAGTATAAGAAAAAAACATTTTATTATACAAAATCACTATTCTTTTATTTTATTATTAGTTTTTAATTTTATTTTTTGGGGGGCCGCACCTGTGGCATATGGAGGTTCCCAGGCTAGGGGTCCAGTCAGAGCCACAGCTGCCAGCCTACACCACAGCCACAGCAGTGCCAGATCCGAGCCATGTCTGTGACCTCACCATGGCTCACAGCAATGCCGGATCCTTAACTCACTGAGCTAGGCCAGGGATTGAACCTGCAGCCTCTTAGCTCCTAGTCAGATTTATCCCTGCTGTGCCACAATGGGAACTCCATTATTCTTTTTATTTTTCATGAAATTTTTCATTAGAGCATAGCAATACTCTGCTACCCTGTGCATTATTGGAGTGCTGTTTTGCTTTATCTCTTTTTCTTTTTTTTTTCTTTTTTTTCTTTTTTTTTTTTTGTCTTTTTGCTATTTCTTTGGGCCGCTCCCGCGGCACATGGAGGTTCCCAGGCTAGGGGTTGAATCGGAGATGTAGCCACTGGCCCATGCCAGAGCCACAGCAACGCGGGATCCGAGCCGCGTCTGCAACCTACACCACAGCTCACGGCAACGCCGGATCGTTAACCCACTGAGCAAGGGCAGGGACCGAACCCGCAACCTCATGGTTCCTAGTCGGATTCGTCAACCACTGCGCCACGACGGGAACTCCCTTATCTCTTTTTCAACTTGTCTTGCAATCTGTATTCTCACAACAAACTTCTCAAAAGAGAAATGAGGGCCACAATAATTCCCATCTCATAGAGGAGGAAACTGAGGCATACAAAAGTTTGATGGCTTTCCTAATTCCACTTGAGTTGTTATAGAAAAACAAGTCAGAAGCCCAGTTTTCTGTATCCTTAGCTCTGTGTACTCTCTTTTATAACATGCTGGCTTCACTACTGTGGTCATTAGTCTGTGGCTGGGATTGTGATGGTGTCATGTCAGTGGGGCCAGAGCAACAAATTTAATGACACAGCTGGGAAAACTTAAAAGCCTGTCCTCGACTGGGTCATAAGTGGAGGTTAATACAACGGTGTCATTATAGTCCTTTGCCTGCCTCCCAAAACCATAGCACAGTTCGAGAGAATCAAAAAGGTTCCACTGGGGGATGATTCAGGTCTGAACAAGTGGCCAAGGTCAGGATGGAAATGCAGAATAGACAGAGAACCTTTGAGCCTAATGCAAGGTTCAAAACCACTCAGTGAATCCCACACGACCCAAAGCTTACCTTCACCTGCCAATTAAATGAAAGGAAGCATCCTCAGTTAGAGTTTAAATCAAGACAGCACACTGCTTCCTGGGCTAAAGACCTGGAGATTGAATGCAACTTATTTCTACATCAGTTCTTTCCAAAGTAACATACTCGAAATAAGGCTATATTACCTGTCCAAACTATTTTAAAGAATGATATCCCACTGTAACTAAATATAACATTCCCAAGTCCCTTCACATATCTTGCACCCCCTACCATGGTCTCTATCTTTAATTTCATAATATATTCAGTTTTAAATTCAACATTTATTTCTAACACCTATATTTTAATGAAACATGAAATATAAAATGAAACTGCAGTCTGCCTTGTATGAGCATGAAGAAAAATCCTAATTACCTGTTTCAAAAGTGTGAAGCGCTTTCTAATTTTCCACCAGCCAGTTTCCTTAGACAGCACTCAGTATTATAACTATTTATGCCAATTGTGCTATTTCATGCATAAAATTACCGCATTATTGTTGGAATAGATGCCAGAGAGATATCTAAGCAGGGTGCAATCACTTCACTTTCTATCAAATTGGGCTCCTGAAAGGTATCATAAATTTTATTAGAAGGCAAGGGGCTAATGGCGGCCAATCAGTGTTAATGCTGATAAAATTGCTGTATTTTACATTATAAAAACCGGATGATATTTTGTCAGAGGACCACTTTTTGTTTTATTAAGAATGCATCATGAAAACTATATTGTAATCACATAAGATATTTCTGAGAGCTGCCTGCCTTCCCCTGTATTGGGGGTGACATCTCTCTCGGGGTGCCCTGGAAGCAGCCAGAGAGACAACCCATGCTCTCCATTGCCTGATTAATGGTAGTGTAAAATGAAGCAATGCAAAACACATCCCTCACACTCTGGGTGCAGTAATTCAATTGTACGCAGCTGTATTCTCTCAGGGTCCACTCTTTGGGAAACAAATATTAATGTTCCACTCTTCCCAGGTCCTTTATTGTGCTATAAAAAATTTGTTTTCGATTAACCTGCCAATTGAATCTGGAGAGCTGGATGGTTTTTAAGACCCCCTTGCTTCTTCCTGAGGCACCAGAGTAAAGAGTGTCAGATCGCGATGATACTGGGAAAGGAAAGAGAAAGTTTGATGTAGAATTCTGGCCCCTGGAACAGTGCTAATTGTGCTTTACCAAAAGTAACAGTAATTTCCATGAGCTGGAGGCTAAAATGTGTGACCTTGAGCAAACCACTTAACCACTCCAAGGTCTTTTTACCCTTATCTCTAAAATGATTGTATAAGATGTTACAGTTTTTAAGGTAACTTTAAGCTCTAAAAGTCCAATATTTGCACTATACCCTGGCTCATACATACACACACTTCTGAAGAAAGAACTTCCCTTCTTACCTTTGCTTCTGGTAGCCACTTCTCATCTGAACTGGTGTCAGAGAGAATCACTATTGTCGTCAGAAATGAGGAATCACAGACTGGGTGACCTAGTCTATTTCAGGAAGAAACCCTTGGGACAATGCAGCTGTCCATCTTTAGCATCTAGCAATAGCAAAAATAAACTAAATCTTCATTCAAATTCTCTTATCCTGAAATTTGGCACATTTGGATCTCTAATAAGTGAATTTGATCTCCCTAATTTCTGAAAACTAGATAAAGAATAAGATGCAGTTTGGCTCTTGATTACAGTAAGACTTGTGTTGTCCCATCATGGATCCAACTAGATACAAATTCTTCAAGGAAAAAGACCATTTTCTACTTTTTCAGAAACTCTTACTGCTCAGCACTGAGCAATCACTCGAATGTCCCTTTAGGACTAACTGGTCAATAGCATGTGTTTTTTTGAATATGAGGAAACCACTAGTTGACTTACATGATGCAGCACACCAAGTAAGTTGTGTTTGTTATAAGTGCCTTCTTAAGAAGGAATGGATGCTTGACAGATGCCAAGCAGAACTGTTGCACTTACCACTTTGCTTCCAATTTCTATTCACATTTGACTATCACTATAAATCCACTAAAAATAAATTGCATATTTATTTACTTCCTTTTAGATTGATGGTTATTTTTTCCCACAGAACTACCAATGGCTTCCTTGCTCCATGGTGTTCTATCCTACCTGCTGGAGCTAGTGCATATAACCACAGTACAAGTATTTCTAGAAGATTGTTGGTATGTATTAACAAAAGAGACACATGTATGTGGCTAAACAATGCATAAATATATATGTAAAAATATATAACTGTGTGTCAAATCACACACACTGTATACAGATTACTAATGTTCTGTGACTGATGACTATAATGTACTAACCAGACAGTGTTGCCATATGTGGTTGTTCAGATTGTGTGTTACATGAGGATACAGTCAAGAGAGTGAATAGTGACTCACCAAGCCAAGCCTGATGTCAGGAGGCAGCCAGAGGAAGGAAGGCACACCTTTTTGAGTTCAGAATGGCATTGCTCACTTTCCATACCATGTATTCATGTAGGGAAGGCATGTTTTTCCAATTCACTCAAAGAGGCCATAATTTTAAATTCCCCTAAGAGCCCTCTACATGCCGAATCTCAAATGATTTACAACTCAGTTAGTTTCTATAAGTAACAACAGCTACAACCTTAGAAATTCTCCAGATCCTAGAACTTACTGCCACCAGATTAAACAAACCTGTACTTCTATCCTCCAGTAAGACCATTTTAACTTAGACTGACCTGAGGTGGGGATGAGGCTTGAAACAGCTGCACAGAAATGCTCTGAAACAAATGAAATAAGTTAAACAACCAAAGGGGGGCCAGGAATGCACCCAATAACCTGCATATGCTGTGGAGATGCAAACATTCTCATTACATAACACATGGTTGCCCCATTCTCAGAAGACATCTTAATGACTGAGGAAGATTTTTCTATTAGGGTTTCTTTAGTTATTCCCACATTTACTGTCATCTTTACCAGCCTCTGAAAAGAGTTTAAGAGCAATGTATGAATGATTCTGAAATGCATTAACTACAATTGAGCAATTTCACCATTCAACCAGGATACAAACATAATTCAAGGTAATGAATCCTTAACTATAGATATGATAGGAGAATTGCCTCTTCTACAAGGCTGTACTATGAGTCCGTTAATACTCCATGTGACACATTGTTTTAAAGGAACTAGTTATTATTTCGGGGAGTTCAAGATGCTTGAGGTATGTTCCAAAGATGAACACTGTGATTGTCATTGTTTTTATGCATTCTATATTAATAGCCAAATAATGAAAGTAAAACATGCAAATTACCTAATTAACCATGCAAGTGACATGTACTCATGATCCTTGTCTCATATCTGAATCATATTTGTGTCTAAACCCTGTCACTGTTCTTTATACCATTCTTGAACTTCATATCATCTCTGAAATTGATCATCCTTCATTCTAGTCCTAGGCCACAAAGCCCATCTGCTCAGCAATTTAACATTTGCCTTTAAGCTCTGTCAAATATACCTGAAATCAAGACAGATGCCTCAGAATACCATGTAATCAACACACCCTGGACCCTCAAGGTGTTTAAAATATAAGTGAGAAATTGAAATTATGCCCACTGGAAATACAAATAACATTGAAAATTAAACAAATATTGTGGTAGAAAAGTTGTCAAAAGCTCACACACAAACTCACTGACTAATATCAAATAAGTGGATCTTAAAATAACAAATTTGGGACATCAAAGAAGAGAGGTTTTATTGTGGGTTGTAATCAGTGATATAAGATAGAGGGTCTTGCTAATGTCAATAAAGAGAGGTACCTAGGCTCACCAGTGGGAAATTGGAAATCTTAAAACCTCATCATATTCTCACAAAAGATTCAAGCATGGATCTTTTGATGACATGGAAAATTGGCCAAGTTACCTCATGAATCATAAGATTCTCATACCCATCCTATAGAGAATTTACTTATGTGTCAGGGGACACCCTGGTTCAAGCTGTGGTCAGGATATGGGACCAGATGAAAAGATGTGGTAATTTGAACACACACATATAAAGGAGCATAAAGTTGCTTTATTTCAGCTTTTGGTAGTAGTTACTGTTGCAACTCTTTAAAATTTTTAGATTTAGATGGTAAACATTTTTGTTTTCCTGGATGGTAAGGTTAATGGAAGAAAAGATAGAAATGGGTAAGAGATGGTTGAGATGACAAAAGCTTGAAATTTTTACTTACTTCTATGAACCAAGAAAGTTTTTAGCAAATGAATCATGTGATGAAAGTGAGTGTACAGAATCAAAACTGGAGACTGGGACAGATTACATGTCTGTGGAGGATGACACTAGGAATATTTATGTAGATTGCATCCAGTATTTCTATAAAAATTATTTGTAATCTCCTAAAAGCTCAATGGTAAAAATAACATAATATTTGAATCCTTAATGGGCTAAACCTTTCATGATTCCTACTACATACTGAATATATGAGACCTTGGTTATACATGTATGCCCAGTACATCTTAAGATCCCTATTTGTTTATAACCTTTAAATACATTTTTACCTGTTTATTATTTTTATATAAAATCAGACGTCTTGATTTTTATCTGATGCTGGCTCTAAAAAGTTGAAAGAAGAGGAGTTTAGGGCACAGGAACCTTTTTGCAGAGAGAATATGATGCAAGAGATCAACAAAGAAATAAAAGGGTCTAACTGTCCCATCCTGAGTATATGAAATTCAGTTAAAAATATATCATCAGGATTTTTAATAAAGGAATAGAAGTATGCAGTTCCTGTCCTTGACGACTCTAGCTCCAGATGAGCCTTTATAATTCAGACCTCAGGAAGAAGATGGGGAAATATGGGGAAAAAAAAGAAGTAATAAATCTCTAAAATTTGACAAGTGACAGATCTTTGCTTGGTTAACTAGCTATGCAAAGATTTTAGTAGATTCTTCTATCATTCCCAATTCCTCTCATTCATAAGAATTTTATAATATTTAAATTACATAAGGGAGGGCAATCATATTTTCTTTGCAGAGCTTTTCAAGATGTGCAGTCATTATGTACTGGGTAGTTCTGTTTCTACCACTCTGCAAAGACAAAGTTGTATAATCAACTCCAAAGCAGGAAAAAAATACAATAATTTTCATTGTTTCATAATATATTATTGCTTAAAAATTATGTGTATGCGTAGAACTGTTTTCAGCTAAAATATCTAATGTACACAAAGGTCAGATCAAGATGGCAAAGTAGAAAGATCTTGAACTCACCTTCTTCCATGGACACATCAAAAATACAGCTAACATCAGAGTTCCCACTGTGGCTCAGTGGGTTACACACCCCACTAGTATCCATGAGGATGCAGGTTCAATCCCTGGCCTTGCTCTGTATATTAAAGGATCTGGCATTGCTATGAGCTGTGCTGTATGTTGCAGATGCCGCTCAGATTCTGCATTGTTGTGGTTGTGGCATAGGCCAGCAGCTGCAGCTCTGATTCAACCCCTAGCCTAAGAACTTCCATATGGTGCAGGTGTGACTCTTCCCCAAAACTACATTAAATAGTATTTCTGAAAACAACCTGAAGACTATCTGAGCATATTTCATATAACAAAGGATATTTCTAAAAGGCCACATTGCTATGAGTGGGAAGGGAAGAGATGTAGTCTACCCACAACCCAAAGCCCATGTGTGGTAAAACACAAGCAGAAGAACTATCACAACTGTGGATGTTCTCTATGAGGAACAAGGGGTTTTTCTCCACACTGCACTCCCCAACCTGGGTAACCTGCACCAGCAAGACAAGTCCCCACCATGTCTGGCTTTAAAAACAGTGCACCTTTCATCTTGGAAATCCAAAGGGTGGTAGGAAACTAAGACTTAGTTCTTAGAGGCTCAAACACAAACTAACTCACTGTGAGTCCCAGCACAGAAGAAGCAGCTTGAAAAATGCCTGGGTTACATAAGATGGAAATTAATTTACCAATTTTAAGGGCATGTGCCCAAAGAGTTCCACATGTTCTGACACAACTTTCTTATGGATCAGAAGTCCTGACATTTTTTTTTTTTTTCATTTTACTCTCCTTCCATTGTAGCTGGTGTGGCTCCTGTAGGCATCATTCTGTCATTCTGCATCAACCTAGTTAACGCTATGTACCCTGCCCCAGTTCCCCTGAGGAACAGAACTGCCCAAATAAATTATTCTCACTAGCCCCTCTAGAGCAGTTCCTGCTTCAGAGGCCAACCCAATATACCAGGAGGCCCTCAACAGTCACAGCCCAGTCTTGTACCTGTTATGCTGAGAGCAAGACGAAACATTAGCACTTTTGCATCAGTCAAGACCAGACCTTTTAGCCAGCTGGGGAACCCAGCCTCGCCCACCAATTCGCCCCCAGCAGTTGGGCCAGAGGGTGTAATCCTCCCACCCATAAATCTACAACAATTGCAGCTAAACCACAGGAGGATATTGTACACAGCCCACACAGGGGCTATCAAAGAGTACTTGACCCTGGCAACCAGGGGGAAATATATCACAGAGCCCCATAAGACACTTTCTTTTTTCTTTTTTCTTTTTTTTTTTTTTTTTGTCTTTTTGCCATTTCTAGGGCCACTCCCGCGGCATATGGAGGTTCCCAGGCTAGGGGTTGAATTGGAGCTGTAGCCTCCGGTCTACGCCAGGGCCACAGCAACTCGGGATCCGAGCCGCATCTGCAACCTACACCACAGCTCATGGCAACGCCGGATCGTTAACCCACTGAGCAAGGGCAGGGACTGAACCCGCAACCTCATGGTTCCTAGTTGGATTTGTTAACCACTGTGCCATGACAGGAACTCCCCATAAGACACTTTCTACACAAGACCAAATATTCAAGACCACAAGATGTGGCAGATATACTTAATACAGAGAAACAAACAACAACAACAAAAAGGCAAAAATGGGAAGAGAAAGAAATACTTTCCAAACAAAATGCAAAGCTTTAGATAAAGAACTAAGTGAAATGAAGATGAGCAAATTACTAGATAAATAGTCCAAAGACATAGAAAAATGCTCAATGAACTTTAGAGAATAATGGATCAACTCTGTGAGAAATTCAACCAAGAGATAAAAAATATAAAAAATAACCAATCAGAACTGAGGAATACAATAACTGAAACAAAAATATACTGAAGGAGTCAACAGCAGATAAGAGGATGCAGAGAAAAGATCAACATTCTGCAAGACAGTTGAATGAAAATCACCCATCTGAAAAAATAAAGTAAAAAAATTTTTAAAATGAGGAGTGTAAACAATAAATTCTGAAGATGGTGTAGAGAAAAATAAACCCTGTTGGTGGGAATGATACAACCACTATGGAGGACAGTATGGAGTTTCATTAAAAATATAACATAGAACTACCATATGATCCAGAAGTCCCACTACAGGGCATCTATCAGAGAAAACTCTAAGTTGAAAATGTATATGAACACCAATGTTCACTGAAGCACTATTCACAATAGCCAAAACATATAATCTACAAAAATATCCGTTGACAGAGGAATGAATAGTGAAGATGTGGTATACATACACAACAGAATATTATTCAGCTATAAAAAAGAATGAAATAATGTCATGTGCAGCAACATGGATGGACCTAGAGATTATCATACTGAGTGAAGTAAGTTAGACAGAGAAAGACAAGTATCATATGGTATCACTTATATGTGGACTCTAATAAAAAAAAGGATAGAAAAGAATTTAGTTAAAAAACAGAAACAAACTTACAAATTTCAAAACCAATCTTATGGTTACTATAGTTGAAACTGTTAGGGGGAGGGAAAATTGGGAGGGCAGGAATAACACATAAACACAAATGTATAAAATAGATGATTAATGAGAACTTTACTGTATAGCACAGGAAAATCTACTCAATAGTTGTAATAACCTATGTGAGAAAAAAGAATGGATATATTTATGTGTATGATTGATACACTTTTTTGTACACCTGAAACTAATACAACATGATAAAATCAACTTTACTCCAATAAAATTAAATTAAGGAATAATAAAAATACTTAAACAAAAATTAAAATTGAGGAGCGTATAAGGGAATTTTGGGACAATATACAGTGTACCAACATTAACATTATAGGGAATCCTAGAAGAGGAGAGAAAATAAGGGATTAAAAAAAAAAACTATTAGAAGAAATAATGACTGAAAACTTTCCCAAACTGATGAAGAAACAGACATCCAAGTCCAGAAAGCATATATATTTCCAAACAAGATAAATTCAAAGAGACCCATGCCAAGACACATGATAACTAAAATGTTAAAAGTTAGAGACAGAATCTTAAAATCAGCAAGACAAAAAAAAAAAAAAAACAAACAAACAAACAAAAAAAACTGAAACAATCAAACAGACAAAAAATCAGTTACATATAAGGAAACTCTCATAAGATTATCAGCTGATATTTAGCAGAAATTTTAGAGGCCAGAAAGGACTGTCCTGACATATGAAAATTATGAAAATAAAAAAATTAGGAGTTCCCATTGTGGCACAGCAGGTTAGGAACCTGATTAGTATCCGTGAGGATGTGGGTTCAATCCCAGGCCTTTAACAGTGGGTTAGGGGTCTGGTGTTGCAATGTGCTGTGGTGTAGATCACAGACACAGCTCAGATCCTGTGTTGCTGCAGCTGTGGTGTAGGTAGGCAATTTCAGCACTGATTTTGACTCCTAGCCCTGGAACTTCCATATGCCACAGATAAGGCCCTAGAAAGAAAAAAAAATTGCAACCCAGGATACTCTAATGAGTAAGGTTATCATTCAATATTGAAGGAGAGATAAAGCACTTCTCAGACAAGCAAATGCTAAATGAGAGCCAAATAAGCCTGATGAGAAATATTAAAGTGACTTTAAACCAAAAAGAAAATATTATTTTAAGAAACCAGAAGAGAGAAGGATCAAGATGGTGGATGAGTAAGGCATCACACTCACCTTCTCCCACAAACACATCAAAAAACCACAACTACATGTAGGGTGATTCACACAGAAAATCCACTGAATGTTGGTAGAAGACCTTAAACTTCCAAAAAGGGAAAGAAACCCTCCACATAACTAGGTATAATGAAAGGAGAAAAAGAGAGAGAGAGAGAGAGAGAAAGGAATCAGGATGGGACTAGCACTCCTGTGAGGGAGCTGTGAAAGAGGAAGGGAATCCTCACCCTGGGAAGCCATCTAACCAACAGGGAGATCAGCTGAGATGGAGTGAGCTCAAAGCCGCTGAAAAAAGTGCAGCAGCTGCACTGAGAAAGGCAAAGCAGAGTGAGAGGCATGCAGATTATTTGCACCAACACCCTGGACAGCACAGCCTAATACACTCAGGTAGGAGGGGCTGGGTGCTGAGACTCAGAATCCAGAGGTCAGTTCCAGGGAGAGGACTAGGGTTGGCTGAGTGGAAACAGCCTGAGGAGCTAGGGAGTGGTGTGACACAGGATGGGGAGAAGAACTCAACAGCCAATGGAAACTGGGAGGAGGTCTGGGCCCACAGGAGGAGCAAGGAACCATTGTTGGGGAGGGCGAGAGGAGTAGGGGCAGACTGCCACAGGAATCTCTTTCCCTGCACATGCACACATGCCAACTGTCAGGGGGTGGGGCGCCTCTGGCATAGGCCGCAGGAAGGCAAGAGGCCACTTGCACTGGCTCAGGAGACCAGGAGCCTCTTGTACAGGCTAAGGGCAGTGGGGGGCTAAGCATGGCGTGGTACCTCTTGCATGATCTACAGGTGGTGGGAACAAACCATAGCAGTCATCTCAGAAAACAAAGGGAGGCATGGCCTGCCACAACTAGGGGTCTATGACCAGGCTCCACCTGTGGACCCAGTCACCAAAGAGGTCAGCAAAAGAGAGGGCACTGAAACTGAGCACCAGCTGTTGTTGCTCTCACTCCCCTGGGAACACACCTGCCCTGCTGATGCCATTGCAAACTACTCCAGGCAGTGCCCATAAATGCTGGATCACTGTCACTTCCCTGGACCCTGCAACTAGGACCAGCCTGTGCAGCACCTTCTGCATGAGCTGAGCATGACAGAGTGCATTGTGCATCATCTACAAACAGCAATTATCTCTGAGTCCAGAGGTGGGTGTGGACCACCACCACAAGGGGTGCATGAAGAGGCACCTCTTGCCACCCCAATCACCACAGAAGTCACCACAGAGGAGGGCATTGTGACCAAACACCACCTATTGTTGCTCCCACTCCTTTGGGAACTAACACACCCTGCTGCCACCACTGCCAAATGCTCTGGGCACTTTCTAAATCTGCCTGAGGCTCATTACCACTTGCCAGGCCCCTGCAACTAGGAGTAGCCTGAGGCACCTTCCTGCAGGTCCTAGCTACTGTCAAGAGCTCAGCAAGCAGGCACTGACTACTAGCTCTACCCAATTGCCCCCTTCTCCCTGGAAACACAGTCAGTGCACTGAGGATAATAGCCTGCTCACACCAAAGAAACAGACAGCAAATATTCAAACTCCCATGCCAAAAATAAAAAGTATCCCCCCACAAAATACAAAGAACTGCTCTTGCATAGAAATAGCCCCCTAAGACTAAAGCAGTTAGTTTCACTAAACTCACAGAAAAAGAAAAGTATAAGTGAAATGAATAAGTTCACGAAACATTCTCAGTTAAAAGAACAGAATAATACACCTAGAAGCAGCAAAAATGGAAACAGATCTCTGCAGTCTGACAGACACCAAGTTCAAAAAGGAGATAGTGGAAATACTGAAGGAGCTGGGGGTGAATATGAAGGAATTAAGAGCAGATAAAAAGTAATGCAGATTAGTTTAGAAAGGAACTAGAAGATATATGAAGGAGCCAAGAAAAAATTAGAAAATTCATTTGCAGAGACAAACTGAGTTAAAGGCACTGAAGACATGGATAAATAAATGCAGAGTAATGAATCAGTGACTCAAAAGATAGAATAATGGAAATCACACAATCAGGATGGGAGACAGAAAACCAAATGAAAAAAAAAAAAACCATGAAGGCAATATAAGAGAGCAATGGGATAATATAAAGCAGGCCAATCTATGCAAAATAAGAATTCTAGAAGGAGAAGAAAAAGAAAAGGAGATTGAAAATATATTTGAAGAAATTATGGTTGAAAACTTTCCAAATCTAAAGGAAACAGATATTAAGACACAGGAAGAACAGAGGGTCCCAAACAAGTTTAACTCAAACAGCCCCAAACCAAGACATATAATAATAAAATTGGTAAAAGTTAAAGAGAGAATTCTAAATGCATCAAGAGAAACACAAAGCATTAAATATAAGGGAACCCCCATAAGGCTATCAGCTAATTTCTCTACAGAAACACTATAGGCCAGAAGAGAGTTGTAAGACATATTCAAGGTTCTAAAAAGGAAAAATTTGCAGCCTAGAATACTCTACCCAGCAAGAATATCATTAAAAATAGAAGGAGAAATAAAGAATTTCTTCAACAAGAAAAAGCTAAAAGAGTACAGCAATATTAAATCCATTCTAAAAGAAATACTGAAAGGGATTCTCTAAATAGAAAAAGAAGTAAGAAGAAATAGGATGGCAGAAATCACAACTGGAAAATAATCACTTGAATAAGCCAGTATGCAAATCTAAAAAAAAAAATGTAAAAGTGACAATAAATACAAGGAACAGTAGAAGGACAAACATGAAGATGTTAAAAAAGAACCTCAAAATCACACTGTGGGGAAGAAAAGTAAGAAAATCTCGACTATTTTTCTTATAATGTTTTTTAGCCTATATGTTTGGTTATCAGGCTAAAGCAAAAAAAGATATAGGAAGGGGTTAACATACTTGAAATGTGTATGGCTATCAGGCTAAAGCAAAAAGATATAGGAAGGGGTTAACATTCTTGAAAAACAGGGCAACTACAAGTCAAAACCAAACATTACATTCACAAAAACTAAAAAGAAAAGTACACAGGCATAAAATTAAAGGAAATCATCCAACCAGAAAGAAAGAAAGAAAGAAAGAAAGAAAGAAAGAAAGAAAGAAGAAACAGAATGAACTGGAAAACAAGGTTTAAAATGGCAATGAATAAATATTTATCAATAATTACCTTGGAGTTCCCGTCGTGGCACAGTGGTTAACGAATCTGACTAGGAACCATGAGGTTGCGGGTTCGTTCCCTGGCCTTGCTCAGTGGGTTAAGGATCTTGCGTTGCTGTGAGTTGTGGTGTAGGTTGCAGATGCGGCTCAGATTCCGCGTTGCTGTGGCTCTGGCGTAGGCCAGTGGCTACAGCTCCGATTCAACCCCTAGCCTGGGAACCTCCATATGCCACAGGAGCGGCCCAAGAAATAGCAAAAAAAAAAAAAAAAAAAATACCTTAAATGACAATGGTTTGAATTCTCTAATTAAAAGACACAGATTGTCAGATTGGATTTAAAAAAAAAGCAATAACCTATAATATGCTGTCTACAAGAGACTCACCTTAAGGCAAAGGACACATATAGATTGAAAGTGAGGGGATGGGAAAAGATATTTCATGCCAATGGTCAAGACAGGAAAACAAGAGTTGAAATACACATATCAGACAAAATAGACTTTAAATGAAGAGCATAAAGAAAGATAAAGAAGGGCACAACTTAATGATAAAAGGGTCCATTCAAGAAGAGGATATTACAGTTGTCAATATATATGCCCCTAATATAGGAGCACACAGACATACAACAAATACTAAGACACATAAAAGAAGAAATTGATGGGAATGCAATAGTAATAGGAGACATTAATACACCCACTCACATAAATGGTCAGATCCCCTAGGCAGAAAATCAATAAGGCAAAAGAGAGCCAAAATGACACAACAGAAAAGTTAGATTTAATTGATATTTTCAGGACACTACATCCAAAAAAACAGAATATACATTCTTTTCAAGTGCACATGGAATATTCTCAAGGATTGACCACATACTGGGGCACAAAAATAACCTCAATGAATTTAATAGTATAGAAATTATTTCAGGTATCTTCTCTGACCACAATGGCATGAAACTAGAAATCAACCACAGGAAAAGAAATGAGAAAAAAAAATAACTTACTACATGGAAAATAAATAAGATGCTGCTAAATGAGGAAATCAAAAGGAAACTTAAAAATACCTTGAACCAATGATAATGATGACAAAACCATTCAAAATCTATGGGATGCCAGAAAAGCAGTGCTTAAAGGGAAGTTCATAGAGATACACACTTTCCTCAAAAAAGAAGAAAAATCTCAAATCGACAACTTAACCCACCACCTAAATGAATTAGAAAAAGAAAAAAACAAAAGTCAGAAGAAGTAAGAAAATCTTAAAGATCAGAGAGGAAATCAATAAAAGAGATTCAAAAAACAGTAGAAAAAAATCAATAAAACCAAAAGCTGGTTCTTTGAAAGGGCAAACAAAATTGGCAAACCACTGGCCAGAACCACCAAGAAGTGGAGCAATAAAACTGAAATAAACAAAAAAAGAAACGAAAAAGGAGGAATCACAATGGCTTCTGTGGGAATACAGAAAACCATAAGAGAATACTATTAACAATTATATGCCAGCAAATTTCACAACCTAGAAGAAATGGACAACTTTCTAGAGACTTACAGCCTGCCAAAACAGGATCAAGAAGAAAGAGATCAAATGAACAGAATGATTACTAGAAATGAAATGAATATGTCATAAAAACACTCCCTACATATAAAAGTTCAGGACCAAATGGCTTCACAGGCGAATTATACCAAACATATAAAAAAGAGGAAATTTTACCCATTCTTCTTAAACTTTTCCAAAAGGTTGAAGAAAAAGGAACACTCCAAAAGACATTCTCTGGTGCCACCATTACCCTAATATCAAAACCAGACAAAGATACCACCAAAAAAGGAAACTATAGGCCAATATCTTTGATGAATATAGACACAAAAATTTTCAACAAAATTTTAGCCAATGAAATCCAACAACATATCAAAAATATCATGCACCACAACCAAGTGGGATTCATTCCAGGTGCACAAGGATGGTTCAACATATGAAAATCAATCAACATCATACACCACATTAACAAAAGAAAAGTAAAAAAAAAAAAAAAAGACACGATCATCTCAATACATGTAGATAAAGCATTTGACAAAGTCCAACATCCATTCATGATAAAGACTCTAACCAAAGTGGGTATAGAGGGAACATACCTTAACGTAATAAAAGCTATTTATGACAAACCCACGGCAAATATAATACTCAATGGAGAAAATCTGAAAGCCTTCCCACTAAAATATGGAACAAGACAAGGATGCCCACTCTCACCACTGTTATTCAACATAGTATTGGAAGTCCTAGCCACAGCATTCAGACAAACAAAAGAAATAAAAGGCATCCATATAGGAAGAAAAGAGGTAAAACTGTCACTGTATGCAGATGACATGACACTATATAGAGAAAACCCCAAGGACTCAACCCAAAATCTTCTTGAACTGATCAACAAATTCAGTAAAGTAACAGGATATAAGATTAACATTCAGAAGTCTGTTGCATTTCTGTATGCTAACAATGAAATATTAGAAAAGGAATATGAAAATACAATACCTTTTAAAATTGCACCCCAAAAAATCAAATACCTGAGAATAAGCCTGACCAAGGAGGAGAAAGACTTACATGCTGAGAACTATAAAACATTAATCAAGGCAATTAAAGAGGATTCAAAGAAATGGAAAGCTATTCCCTCCTCCTGGGTTGGAAAAATTAGTATTGTAAAAATGGCCACACTACCCAAAGCAATCTACAGATACAGTGCAATCCCTATGAAATTACCCATGACATTTTTCACAGAACTACAACAAACAATCCAAAAATTTATATGGAACCATAAAAGACCCAGAATTGCCAAAGCAATCCAGAGGAAAAAAATAAATTAATTAATTAAGAAAAAAACAAGCAGGATGCATAATTCTCACAGACTTCAGGCAATATTACAAAGCTACAGTATTCAAGATAGTGATTTAGAGTTGATGAGCAATGAGATCTTGCTGTATAGCACAGGGAACAATATCTAGTCACTTATGATGCAACATGATGGAGGATAATGTGATAAAAAGAGTGTATATATATATATATATATATGCATATGTATATGTATATGTATATGTATATGTATGACTGGGTCATTTTGCTACATAGCAGAAATTGACAGAACATTGTAAACCAGCTGTAATGGAAAAATGAAAATCATTAAAAATTAAGAAATAAGAAAATTATAAAAGAAAAAATTTCACTGGTAAAGAAAGCTTAAATCAAGGTAGTGATTAAACCTCCTATAAAATTAGTATGAATTTTAAAAGTCAAAAAGCAGTTAAATCATCTGTATCTAAAGTAATTTTTTAAGCAATTCACAAAATAAAATGATGTGTAATATAATGGTCTCATGTGGCTTAGAAGTTTAAGGATCTTACTTTGTCACTGTTGTAGCTTGGGTCACTGCTGTGGCATAGGATGGATTCCTGGCTTGGGGATTTCCACATGCCACAGGCATGGCAAAACAAACAAACAAGAAAAAACCATAATGCATGGGGCAGGCATTTAGAATGCACCTTAACTTAACCATAAATTTTAATTAGACTGTTAAATGTATAGGTTGTTATATATGAACCTCATGAACCATGAATCAAACACCTCTAACAGATACACAAAAAATAAAGAGAAAACTATATATACACAATACTAAAGAAAGTTATCAAATCAAAAGGGAATTGAATAAGAGAAAAAAGGAGGAGAGAAGAAATAAAAAAATAGAAAAAAATTAACAGAATGTCAGTAATTACATACCTATCAATAATTACTTTAAATAGAAATGAACTCAAAAGACATAGGGTGGCTGAATAGATGAAAAAAAAACAAGTGAAAGAATCACTTCAGATGTAAACACATACACAGACTAAAAGTAATGGGATGAAAAATGATAGTCCATGCAAAAGTAAAAAAAAAAAAAAAAGAGAGAGAGAGAAAGAAAGAAAGAGAGAAAGAAAGAAAAATCTGGTATATAAATACTTAAAGAACAATGAAAATAAGACTGATTCTTGAAAAAATAAAACAAAATTGATAATACTTTAACATACTCATCAAAGAAAAGAGAGGGAGCTCAAATCAGTAAATCCAAAAATGAAGGGGAAAAATTGATATCACAGCAGTTCAAAGGATCATAAGAGATTGCTATGAATAATTATATGTCAATATAATGGACAACCTAGAAGAAATGGACACATTTCTAGAAATGATAACTCTCCTAAAACTGAATTAGGAAAAAATAGAGAATATGAATATACCAATTATAAGTATGAAATTCAATCAGTAAGCAACAACTCCCAACAAAGAAAAGCCCAGGACTAGCTGGCTTCAGAGGTGAAAAAACCCCAGAAAAACAGCTCAGTGATCAGGAGATTCTCAGCTTCCAGGAAAAAGACTTCAGACTGATGATGCTGAGGATGATGCAAGACATTGGAAATAAACTGGATGCAAAGACTGATAATTTATAGCAAACACTGAGCAAAGAAATACAAGATTTAAAACTTAAGCAAGCAGAGATGCAAAATACAATAACCAAAAAAAAGAAAAAAAAAAAAAAGCAATAGAAGCAGCCAACAGCAGAATACGGGAGGCAGAAGAACGAATAAGTGAGGTGGAGGACTGGCTAGTGGAAATCACTGATGCAGAAGAGAAAAGAGAAAAAAGATTGAAAAGAAATGAATACAGTCTCAGAGAACTCTGGGGCAACATTAAATACACTAATGTCTGTATTAGAGGGGTGGCAGAAGGAGAAGAGCGAGAGAAAGGGACAGAAGAAATATTTGAAGAGATAATAGCCAAAAACTTCCCTAACATGGGAAAGGACCCACTCACTTAAATGCAGGAAGCACCACGAGTACCATATAAAATAAACCCACCCTGAGACATATGTTAATCAAAGTGACCAAAATTAAAGACAAAAAGAAAATATTGAAAGCAGCTAGGGAACGGAAACAAATGACCTACAAGGAAACCCCGATAAGGTTATTCACAGATTTTTCAGCAGAAACTCTGCACGCCAGAAGGGAGTGGCATGACATACTTAATGTGATGAACGGAATAAACCTCCAGCCAAGATTGCTTTACCTGGCAAGGCTCTCATTCATATTTGAAGGAGAAATCAGAAGCTTTACAGAAAAGCAAAAGCTAAGAGAACTTAGCAACACTAAGCCAGCTTTACAACAAATACTAGAGGAACTTCTCTAGACAGAAAAGCGAAGGCTGCAACCAGAAGCAAAAATACCACAAATGACAAGGCTCACCGGTAAAGGCCTATGTACAATAAAGATAGGAAACCACCCACACACAATTATGGTACCAAAATCAGAAAGCATGAGAAGAGGAGGGTACAAATGCAGGACACTGGAGATGCACTTGCAATTAAGAGACCAACAACCTAAAACAATCTCGTATGTATATAGACTCCCATATCAAAGCTTCAGGGTAACTGCAATTCAAAAACCTACAACTGGCACGCACACAATTAAGAAAAATCAACTCAACTACAACACTGAAGATAGTCATCAAACCGCAGGAGGGAGAGAACAAGAGAAGAAGGGAAGCCAAAAGAGTAACAAGACCAAATCCAACACAGTTAATAAAATGGCAGTAAGAACACACATATCAATAATTACCTTAAATATAAATGGACTAGACGCCCCAACCAAAAGACATAGTCTGGCTGAATGGATACAAAAACAAGATCCCTATATATGCTGTCTTCAAGAGGCCCACTTCACTTCTAGGGACACTGAAAGTGGGAGGATGGAAGAAAACAGTCCATGCAAACGGGAATCAAAAGAAAGCTGTAGTAGCAATAGTCATAGGAGACAACATAGACCTTAAAATGAAGAATATCTTAAGAGACAAGAAAGGACACTACGTAATGATCAAAGGATCAATCTGAGAAGAAGATATAATAATTTTAAATGTCTATGCACACAACATAGGTTCACCACAATATATAAGGCGACTGCTAACAATCTTAAAAGGAGAAATCGACAATAATGCAATACTAGTGGAGGTCTTTAACACCCCACGTACAGCAATGGACAGAGCATCCAGACATAAAATCAACAAGGAAACACAGGCCCTTAGTGAAGTTTTAGACCAAATGCACTTAATAGATATTTATAGGACATTCCATCCAAAAGCAACAGAATGCACACTCTTCTCAAGTGCACACAGAACATTCTCTAGGAGTGATCACATTCTGGGCCACAAATCAAGGCTAGGTAACTTTAAGAAAATTGAAATCATATCAAGCATCTTTTACAACCATATTGATATATGACTGTAAATCAACATGAAAATTTGCAAAAAATACAAACATGTTGAGGCTAAACAACATTATACTAAACAAACAATGGATCACCGAAGAAATCAAAGAGGAAACTAAAAAATACCTAGAAGCAAATGACAACAAAAATAAAACACTCCAAAACCTATGGGATGCAGCAAAAGTAGTTCTATGGGGGAAGTTTACAGCAATAGAAGCCTACCTCAGGAAGCAAGAAAAAGCTAAAATAATCAACCTAACTTTACATCTAAAGCAGCTAAAGAGAGAACGGACAAAGCCTAAATTAGCAGAAGGAAATAAATCATATATATCAGAGCAGAAATCAATGAAATAAAAACAACGAAAACCATACAAAAAATCAACTGGTTCATTGAAAAGATCAATATCCAGCATTCTTCAATATCCACAAACACTTAGCAAGAATTATCACGAATAAAAGGGAGAGGACTCAAATCAATAACATTAGAAATAAAAAAGGAGAAATTATGATGGCTATCATAGAAATACAAAGGATTGTAAGAAACAACTACATGTAACTATATGTCAATAAAACAGAAAATCTAGAAAAAATAGAAAAATTCTTACAAAAGTACTAAAGTCTAAATAAGATGAAATAGAAAAGATGAATGGTCCAATTACAAGTAATGAAATTGGAACTGTGATTAAAAAATTCCAACAAATGAAAGTCCAGTTGAATTCTATCAAACATTTAGAGAAGAGCTAATAATAATACCTTTCCTTCTGAAACTATTCCAAAAAATTCATGAGGCCACAATCACCCTGATACCAAAACCAGACAAAGACACCACAAAAAAAGAAAACTATAGGCCAATTTCACTGATGAACATCTATGCAAAAATCCTCAACAAAATTCTAGCAAACCAAATCCAACAATACATTAAAAGGATTGTATATCATGATCCAGTGGGATTTATCCCAGGGATGCAGCATTCTTCAATATCCACAAATCAATCATTGTGATATACCACATTCACAAACTGAAGAATAAAAACCATATGATCCTCTCAATAGATGTGGAAAAAGCCTTTGACAAAATCCAACACTCATTTCTGATAAAAACCCTTCAGAAAGTGGGCATAGAGGGAACCTACCTCAACATAATAAAGGCCATGTATGACAAACCCAGAGCTAACATCATTCTCAATGGTGAAAAGCTGAAAGAATTCCCGCTGAGATCAGGAACAAGGCAAGAATGTTCACTTTCATCACTACTATTCAGCATAGTTTTGGAAGTCCTAGCCACGGTAATCAGAGAAGTAAAAGAAATAAAGGAATCCAAATTGGAAAGGAAAAAGTAAAACTATCACTATTTGCAGATGACATGATACTATACCTAGAAAATCCTAAAGATTCTACAGAAAACTGTTAGAGCTCATCAATGAATTTGGCACGTTTGCAGGATAAAAAATTAACTCACAGAAATAGACTGCATTTCTATATACTAACAATGAAAGATCAGAAAGAGAAATTAGGGAAGTAATCCTGTTTACCATCACATCAAAAAGAATAAAATACTTAGGAATTTTAAAGAGACAAAAGACCTGTACTCTGAGAACTATAAGACACTGATGGATGAAATCAAAAATGACACAAACATGGAAAGACATACCATGTTCTTGAATTGGAAGAATTGGTTTTATCAAAATGATTATACTACCCAAGGCAATCTACAGATTCAATTCAATCCCTATCAAATTACCAAGGATATTTTTCACAGAACTAGAACAAAATATTTTAAAGTTTGTTTGGAAACACAAAAGACCCACAATAGCCAAAGACATCCTGAGGAAGAAAAATGGAGCTGTGGGAATCAGGCTCCCTGACTTCAGACCAAGTTATAGTCATCAAAACCATATGATTTTGGCACAAAGACAGAAATCTACATCAGTGGAACAGGATAGAAAGCCTAGAATTAAACACACATACATATAATGAATCTATGACATAGAAGGCAAGAATATACAATGGAGAAAAGACAGCTTTTTCAATAAGTGGTGCTGGGAAAACTGGACAGCCACATGTAAAAAAAAAAAAATGCACTTAGAACACTTTATGGCACCATACAGAAAAATAAACTCAAAATGGATTACAGACCTTAATATAAGAGTGGATACAATAAAACTCTTGGAGGAAAACACAGGCCAAACAATCTCTGACAGAAACCATAGCAACATCTTCTCCAAGCCACATCTTAGATTAATGACAATAAAAACAAAAATAAACAAATGGGACCTAATTAAACTTAAATGTTTCTGCACAGCAAAGGAAGCCCTAAACAAAATGAAAAGACACCCACAGAATGGGAGAAAATATTTGCAAATGAATCGACTGACAAGGGATTAATCTCCAAAATTTATAAACACCTTCTACAGCTCCATACTGAAAAAACAAACTCCATTAAAAAAATGGGCAGAGGATCTAAACAGACAATTCTCCAAATAAGACATAGAGATGGCCAAAAAACCCATGAAAAGATGTTCAATATCACTCATTATTAGAGAAATGAAAATCAAAACCACTATGAGGTACTGCCTTATATCAGCCTGAATGGCCATCATGAAAAAGTCTACAAACAATAAATGCTGGAGAGGGTATGAAGAAAAGTGAACCCTATTACACTATTGGAGGGAATGTAAATTGGTGCAACCACTGTGGAAAACAGTATGGAGATACCCCAGAAAACTAAAAATAGAATTACCATTTAATCCAGCAATCCTGCCCCTGGGCATCTATCCAGAGAAAACCATGTCTTGAAAAGACACATGTACTCCCATGTTCATTGCAAAACTATATACAATAGCCAAGACATTGAATCAACCTAAATGTCCATCAGCAGAGGAATGGATAAAGATGTCGTACATATACACAATGGAATATTAGTCATTCAAAGGAAAGAAATGATGGCTTTTGCAACAACATGGATGGATCCAGAAATTATCATGCTAAGTGAAGTCAGTCTGACAGTGAGATGCCAACATGATATGCTATCACTGACATGTGGAATCTAAAAAAAAAAAGGACACAATGAACTTCTTTGCAGAAGAGATACTGACTAAGAGACTTTGAAAAACTTATGCTTTCCAAACGAGACAGGTTGGGGGGTGGGTGGATGGATGGGAGTTTGGTATGGAAATGCTACAAAATTTGGTTGTGATGATTGTTGCATGACTATAAATGTAATAATGTTCATTGAGTAATTAAAAAAAACAAACAAGTTATCTTCCACTCTTTTATCTATTCTCATGTTAAAACCTGAGTCTTTGTGCCATAAGACCACAGCAATTCACCCTTTCCTCCTTTATCTGCTGATGTCCCAGTGGAAGAACCACAGTATCAGACTTGTGTTCATGAATCATAAAGTGAAGACAAGATATGTCATCCAGATATACAATGCCTTCTTGCCAGAGGCTCCTGGGATTTTTTTTTTTTTTTTACTCCAGACAGGTCATGAGCACATTGCTGTAAAAACAAGAACATATGCTTGATATTAAATGCTATTCATTAATTAAAAAAAATAGCCAATTCAATTAATAAGTCAAACACTACCCAAAGAAGATTATTTGCAATTTTTCTATTTACCTAAATAAATTAATTTTAGTTGAGAAGCCATAATGAGCCTAAAGAGCTAGTTTGGCCACTCGGGTAAAAAACGTAATTAGGCTCTCCTGCCAGGTGCCTTCTGAGCAGACGTACAGTAGTAAAATGCATTGAGACAGGCCCCACTAATCTCAAAGGTGATGGTGGCCCAAGTGAGGACAGTTGATTGTCTTAGTCTACATTCCAGAAACTTCTTGAGTTTACACAATTAGACTAGCTTACTCATGAAATTAGACCACAGGATCTTCTCTTCTTAAATGAAGGGCATCAAGGAAAGGGAGACGTGTCTGAGACCAGACCCTTAACCATCTTTTCAGTTTCTGCTTATAAACAGGTTTCAAGGCAAACACAGATCTTAAATGCACTCAACATATATATATTTTATTTGTCTGTCAAAAAGTTAGGTTTTCTTTTAATCAAAGTGCTTTTTAGGGGGAAAAAAGAGGGAGAGGTAAATGTTTATTTTTTTCAATATATTATTTTTTTCAACATACTCTATGTGCTAGCCACTCTTAGTTCTCATACATTATCTCATTTGGGAATCTCCTTCATATTTAGTTTGTGTTGGAAATAAACAGAAATAATAGTCTCAATCTGTTTCTCTTCCATTCACTGTAGAACTTATAGTTTTGAAAGAAAAGAGTTCCCTCATGGTTCAGGAGGTTTAGGATCCAGCATTTTTACTGTTGCCTCTGGTGACATCTGTGGCATGGATTCAATCCCTGTCCCAGGAATTTCCCCATGCTTTGGGTGTGGCCAAAACAAAAACAATAACAAAAAAAATGTAGATTAACTAGAGACTACCATAACAGAGTTAAGTGTTAGACTCAGTTATAAGCTGTGGGATATAGATATGTGCAGTAACGGAGGAATACATGATTGAGTTGGAATGGTATATGAAGAAAAATGCTAGTATTGAATTAGATAAATTTTTATAAATTAAAGGATTTTTTGATGGGTATGTGGAGGGGAGGCACATACATATATAATCAGGATTTGAATTTAGGGACTGAAAAAAGAGAATTAAAACTATCACAGTCTCCTGAGCTTCTGGGTATGTCAGAAGAACATGTCATCCTCTAACCAATAGAATAGTTCTAGAATATTTTATAAGCATTAAGAAGCTTGGTGTTATACACAGGATGTCTTACCTACCATGGATAGATATTCAATTAGACACAGTTTTCTCTCTGAACATTTTTTTCTTAGTGCAAGTAACTTTGGGAAGGGAATCAACTATGTCTATAATCTCAGAGTAAACTAGTTTCTAAAAGCACTTTCCTCCCTTGCAGAAAAATAGCTGCTTGAATGAACTGGGTGAATATGCCATGTGGCTACAGAAGCTTAGGACTCGGGTGGACCTTTCTAGCTTTCTTTTTGGATGCACTCATGGCATGTGAATGTTCCCGGGCCAGAGGTTGAACCTGTGCTACAGCAGCCACCTGAGCCACTGCAGTGATAACACTTGGTCCTTAATTTACTGAGCTACATGGGAACTCCCTTGCCTGGCTTTTTATCTCAGCTCTGCCACTTATGAAGCTCTGCGTCTCTGGTAAAATTCCTCCACCATTTCAAGCCTAATTTCCTTGACTCTCAAGTCAAGACAAAAGTAATAACCAATTTCAAGTTGTTGTGGGGATCAAAGGAGTAAACTATGTAGTCAATGTTCATTTTAAGCAATTTAAAATGTTTGTTATGGGAATTTCCTTGGGGCTCAGCAGGTTACGGATCTGGTGTTATCATTGCAGCAGCTCAGATTACTGCTGTGGCACAGACTTGATCCCTGGCCCAGGAACTTTTGCATACCACAAGCGCAGACAAAAAAATTTAAAAAGTTTGCGGTTGTATTTTTATTATAAGAAATGATAGATGGGGAAAGGATAGTGAGGGGCATAAGGACTTTTAGGCATCAAAAATGTCCTAAGGATCCTGGCATAAAAAAATAGAAAAAAGAGAAAAACAAATAACACCTTAGCCAACTTTGTAATTTTCCATTGAAATGCTCTGCAGAGAAACTCAGAAAAGTGTTTTGTGAATGAGCCACAAGATTTCTTATCAATATGGTCTTTTGCCACATAGTAGCTATATTTCCTGCATCTGTGGTATTCTAAAATATCTCCTGTTCCTTTTGCCCCTTTGTTTCTCCTCTTGGCTCTCTGAGGATCCTGGGAAGATAGTGTATCCAGCACCCACTTCACCAGATCTGGAACCGTCAACTCCCATGCAGCAAAGGCTCACACACTGCCCTGGGCCTGGGGACAGAGGTGGCAGCAGGTTGCTGATCATCTGAGTGGTATTTGTTATTTCCCCACATAGAATCATCAATCACAGACTGGCAGATGACCCCAGAACTGCCAGGAAAAGTCATACCAATTTATTAGCACAAGAAAGAAAGCCAGAACAAAAGCTGATGGAACGAGCATTATTCAGCTTCATCAGGAATTTCAGTGTTTTGTGGTGGGGGCAGTGTGGCCAAAGCAGTTTTTTGAGGCCAGATTCCTTCTTGACCTCCCCAGATAAGTTTATAATGAACTTGAGAGTACAAAACATCCCTGCTGTTTTCCCTGGTTGCTGTGGTCCAGGCAGTAGGATAATGTTTTCTTCTCATTGCAGGAATGTGGAAATTGCTTAAGGTTACTTTTTCCCTCCACAGGAGGAGACAACTCAAGCCAGTTTGAAATATTTATTAAAAAAATATTTAAGAACATTGTTTCTGTATGCTTTCTTTCATTTGAAATAAAAATCTTGTTTCAAAATCCCTTAATAATGCTACTAAGAAGATCTGATATTCTGAGCAGAAAACAATATGAAATGTTTAATAATCTTTTTTAGGATTATCATTTTAGGTATAGAATTGTGGATGATATGTTTAATTTCTTGTGAGTCTGTTCACCTTAAAAAAAATAACACTTAAGCCATATTGATATGGGCAAATTTAAGTTTCATAAGTTCGAGGAAGTTCACTATCTTTGATGGATTGTGTACAGGTTTCAGAGAGAAGAATACAAAGAGAAAACAATTAGAGAACCAAAGAGGAAAATTCTAATCTGGTGCCAATTTGGGTAGTACTGAGGATAATTAAGCTGGGAGGATACAGGTGGGAGGGATTAACATCAATTGAGTAGCCAGCTATAGTTTCACAGAGGGTGTGAAATTAAACTGGGCTTTGCCAGATGGATCTACTATGGGTTGACATGAAGCACATAGGAGGGCAATAGATTTAGAAATAACAGCATAAGGAAAGATGCAGGGTTGGGAAGGAGCAAGGGAATGTTGATAATAGCATTCATGCATGCCATTAAGCAATACAGCTAAGACAACATTCAGACCAAGGGAACATTCCATCGATCATATGCTAAATATTCTCCATGTGCTTTACAAAATACTTTAAAAATGTAAGGAGACAACATTGGCCAAAGCAGTGGTAAAAGTGGAGTTAAACAAATATGGGCTTCACTTTCAGCTCTGCCACTTATTAGCTGAGTGATCTTAGCCAAAGTATTTAAATCTCTATCAGTTTACCTACTTCTAAAATGGCCATAATAGGAGTTCCTGTTGTGGCTCAGTGGAAACAAATCTAACTAGTATCCATGAGGATGCAGGTTTGATCCCTGGACTCGCCCAGTGGGCTAAGGATCTGGCATTGCCACAAGCTGTGGTATAGCTCACAGATGTGGCTCAGATCTGGCATCGCTGTGGCTCTGGTGTAGGTAGGTGGCTGCAGCTCTGATTTGATCCCTAGCCTGGAAACCTCCATATGCTGTAGGTGCAACCCTAAAAAGACACAAAAAAAAAAGAAAAAAATCATAATAATATGCCTGTCTCATAGGAATTTTGTGGAGAATGAAAAAAATGGATGCAATTGAGACTAACTCTGAAAGGATACATAAGTGGTTCCTGGTTTAAGGACTGCCATTGCTATTGTCAATTTTAGTAGTAGAACTAGCGTTCTGACCTTTATGATAAGACTAGGTTGATTTTAAGTGGCATTGAGGTATGATTATGTGCATACAGTCTCAGATACAATGTAGGTGACCATATACCCCTGTTTACATGAAGCAAGCTTCATTAACACATGTAATCTTGACATAAATATTGAAAGTGCTTATTTTCACTGTCAAATATGGCCTGGCTTGGCCAATAAATTATATGGTCATATTTCTTATAAACGATGTGGGCCAATAAAGGTCAGTGTAGCTTTTTTAGCAGGGAAATGAAGGGACCGAAGCAGTGTTTTAAGAAGATTTCTATGGTCATGGATCTAAGAGGCTTAGGGAGAGTGAAGGATAGGAATAAGAGCAAGGAAACTGATCTTATTGACAGCACTCTAGACTCAGGCAATAATGACAGAAACTAGAGAGGAGTTCAAGATATAGCCTAGGAAAAAAAGCAGGACACAGGAGGAAAGAGGCACTTCTTCCTCAACTGACCCCTAAACTCTGACCCCTCACATTCCTCCAGTAGTTTGTAGTTCTCAAACCTTTCCTAACAACTCCTGGGTAGAATCACAATCCTGTATTGATGGAAACCTTATGATCAGGGAGGCAACTCTAAGTCCATTTTGAGAAGGGGAGTTAAGTTCCTAGTCACTGACTTTATGTAAGGTAAGTGGCAGAAACAATGCATATTTATGTACGAAATAATTGTTCTGCAATGATCTCTGACTTCCATGGGTATATGATAACTGCTAGTTGTTCAAAGTGCTCTGAACATTTATGTCAAATGACCCAGCATCATTCTCCAGACTTGGTCCTGTCCTATTGGGTATTTCAGAGCATGCAAGTCACAAAGGAAGTAGACTTCCCCATGAAGCTGGGGCAGTTTAACTGAGACCAAAAAACCCTACATATTATATAAAAGAAAAAAGGCGGGTGGGGTAAGGTGAGGGACTCTGGTGGCTGGAAAACTCTTTCTTTGCTGAGCACAGTGATGGAAATCTGACTAAACAGGTCAGAATTCTCTGAGTGATTTAGGTAAAGGCAAGGGAACAGACCCCAGATGGTGGAGATCCAAGATGAAAACCTGGGCACTGTGTCAGGGAGGGCAGACAGGAGAGTATCTGTGATATTTAGTGGGACTTTAGAAAGACAAATCTCTATTCTGGGTATTCATGTGGTTGTGTGCTAATGAATATGCATTGTAATCTTTTCTCCATGGCCAAAGGTTATTGTTAGAACATGGAAGATTCTACTGGCTCTTAAACTTTGGGTGTTGTGCCCTGTGGGGTGGAGCTGAGTCCTGTGGCTCAGTGATGACAGGGGGTGAATCTGTTCAGAGCAGGTGCAGCTTCAAGTGGGAGTACCTTACTGAGACTGACTATGGACCAGGAGAAAATCAGAAACAAAAATTCTGGTTTGGGGTAGAATGCTTCAGATATTTTACACACAGACTTTTGACCAGTCAAGTCTGAAGGAATACCATCATGCCTGAATAAGGCACTTCTTTGGGAGCGTTTTCCTGAAACACCCAAGCTAATTAAGCTTATAAACTTATAAATGCTGAAGAGAGCTCTTAATTTAAAGAAAATCTAAAGTGAACCCTCTAGGAAAGCTTGGAATCCTTTTGTAATGCAAATAACCCCTCCCCAATGCCATTATATTATCTTGTAAATTTCTGAGTTGGGAAAATGAGAGGCCCACCTGTATTCCATTCACAGTGCACTGAGGAAGTAGAGCATAATAGATGGTGAGCCCTAGGAATATTTCAACCCTAGCAGCATGGTTCACTGTTGTCTATGACATGTTGTTAAATTATTGATACCCAGCCAGGCTTTGGGACACAGGCTTTGTTGTTCAGAACTAACAAAGCCACCTGAGAGAACGCAGTAATGAGAGAGCAGGGACTTTGCCATGATTGGGTGAGGCTTCTGGGCAGCAAGTCCTGCCCAGAACAGGAGCAGGCTACAAATTATTTGTACTGACCACTCTTGCAAAAAAAAAGAGAAAATAGGTGCATTAATGAAATTCTTACAACAGATGGCAAACTGTCCTTGGATCCTCTTGTGGGGGAAAGGGAAAAAAAAAAAAAAACTTTCAAAGAATAATTTATATGAGTATATCACACAGAATCCACTTACTCTGAGGACATACAGAGTACTATCTAAGAGACATTCAGTTAAATTATTTAACAGAAGATGACAGAAAAGAATTAGAGAAAGAAATTTTCTCATCTCAAGTTAAAACAACAATCCACTCTCTATCCACGGGAAAATCTCTGGGTCCAGATGGTTGCCCAACAGAATTTTAGCAAACATTTGGAGAGATAATAAGGCCTGTAACAGTAGATAATTACTCACTTATATATGGCTCAGTGCCCCCTCATCTACATTAGTTTCTATAGCAGGTTTTTTGCCAAAAGAAAGGAAGCAGACCCTGCTCTATTTTTCCATTTGTAATATTCTCTTGATTCACTCTGTGCAGTTGCCAAAAACTGTCCTTTTTATTTCAGCGTCCTTATGAAGACCTTTGAGCACAACAGGAAGGTGAGGGGACATTTAATATTACTGAAATGGGATATGAAATTAGCCACAAGGAAGTCCTCCAGGAAAAAAGGTAAAGGTAAAATTGTCAAGAAATCTTATCCAATTAATGCGTTTTGGGGGGAGTTCCCATATACCCTCTTCCCTCACCTCAACCACTCATTTTCCCAAGAGTAAGCACTGGCATTCGAGGAGCAAGTAGGATTGAACATCCACCCCACAGCATAAAGAGTACAAAGGGTCACAGACAGTTTCAACAGCAACCAGTTCAAAGCCATTTTGCCAGTGGCTTGATGGAGGCTGATAAGTTCAGCTACAATCTGTGCTCTAAGGCTGAGAAGCAAGTGTGAGGCTCTAAACTGCAGGCTTCACTGATCGGACTGTCTATAAATGTCTCTACAAATTATCAGTGCTTCTGGGAGATGATAATCTGTAGTTTTTGTGGATGATTTTTTTTCTCCTCTGTAAAGCATTTTACAAAGGCCAACTAATTAATCCTCTCACCAATCCAATAATTTAAGAGTATTTTTCCTATTTTATGGATGGAGAAACTGAGTTCCAAGAGTCTTGTCTTTTAGCAGTCAATACTTTGAAGATGAAACAAATTTGGAACAATATGTATTCATTTTAACCTCAGGCAAATCTTTCTACCAGACATCAATGGACAGGAAAACACAGTGGTATTTGTGAATTAGTGCAGTGATAACAGTTATCATTTATTGAGTGTTTAATATGCACTTCACTGTCCATGTATTAGATTGTTCAATCTTCATCATCCTTTAGAACAAACAGTGACATTCATTCTTGACTGTATATTCAGATATACCTGGGGAGACATAAAAATCCTGATGCCCACTTTGCAGATTAATAAAATCAGAATATGTGATGGGTGAGGACCAGATATCAGTATTTTTTTTTAATGTTCCCTGGGTGATTTTAATATGCAAACCAAGTTGAGAACATTTTGGATAAGAAAGCTAGAAAAGGAATAGAGAAAGAGAAAAATATCCAGAATGAATAATATGGTGGTGTCTCTTGTTTTTCTGTGAAAGAGACTTGAGTTGTGAGATGAGTAGAAAGGGCTAGTAGAGAAGAAACATAAATGAAACAGCAGAGAAGTGATCATTAACAGACCATTTCCCAGAGGAAATAAAAGACGGAGGATTAGCCACTTTCTCCTTTATGTCTCTCTGTGCACTTACAGATTTCTATTGGAGCAACTATTACTCTAAATATTTTGTTTACACGTCTGACTACAATTGCTGGAGGTATAGAGAACCTTCAGTAATGTCTGAGATATAAGAGGCTCTCAGATAAATGTGATAAATTAGGAAATTTAAAAATCTTTCCTTCGTAGAAAAGACTCTCCAGTTGTCTTTCACACAGTGTTTAAAACCCATGCCATGAATCACTCTTTTAGACTAAAGCTCTGATAGCCTGAGTTAAGAATTGGTTGCAAAGACATTACAATGCACCATGCTACCTTCAACCATTTGTGCCTCTGCATAAATTGTTTTGACTGATTAGCCTATCAGTCACCAACAGGAACCAAAGGGAATGAAAATCTAGACAGGCTGGGGTTAAGCACAGGAGAGGGTAGAGCCCAGAGCCCTGGGGTCTTATTTCAGACTTCTGAGAGGTAACAAGGAGGTCTGAGAAGCCTAGAGCCAGGATAGCCAGGCCAAATTGTGTGTGTGTGTGTGTTTACTGAGTGTGTGTGCACTGATGGGGTGGCCAGGAAAGTCAGCTGCCAAATCCCTGGTGTCTCAAAAGCTGTCTCAGAGCCAGATTTAGAACCATACTCCCAGTTTTCTATGTATATGCTCCTCAGGAAATTGATGAATAATAGAAAATGCCACTTTTAATTCAGATGGACCGATTCATTCCAGAGGGAACATTATATTGTGATATGTGGGACATTTCTGTGATCACAGACAGCCCATGAAATGCTGCAGTTTACAACCATAGCCAGCAGGGGCCCTCACTTCATGGCATCATCCAATATTCAACCCTGCAGTTGTCCTATACCCAAGGGATAAGTCCATCTTGCTTTCACCTCTCTATGGACCACCTTGCCCAAATACTCTGACCTGCCCTGCTTTGACTCTAACCCAAACCTATTTTTTCCTCTTTGGACTTGTCTGCCCAATGATTCATATTTCTTCATAGTCTCAAATTCTTTCCTAAATATTTTTTCCAGCTCCTTACCTTAATCATGAAACAATTTTATCTCTAAAATCATTAGTTCAAAACTATTGCTCTCTAGCTGAATTTTTCCACCTCTCCTGCCTGCTTATTCATGTAGCTCTATCATGAACATTCAGACCTTTACTCTTTGACACATTATTATTATTATTATTATTATGAGACTATCTAAAGGTTTAACCTACTTTCACTCTCCTCTTATCTAGTTTAGCTTATTTGACCTATCATTACAATTAAGCCCATTTACACACAAATGGTAAATTCCATTTCCCCTCTGTTCTTTCTTGCTTTCAGATGGGACAAACTCAACTCTTAAATAAAACTATTGCCAGGAACTATCATGTTTTGTTGGAAAAGTGTCACATAACAGAAAAATGTAATCCCACTGTGAATTTATGATTACCAACCTCAGCCGAGTCTCAGTAACAGTACTACCCAATGGTTTTATGATGTTCATCTGGTCTATTTGCTCTCCAACGTTTGCAATGGTTGTTTCAACCTTATTCAATTTTTATGAATCTTCTGGCTCTCCCGATCGGCCCTGCCCATTCTTGGTAGACGATCTTAATCATCACCTAACAGGGAAGATTGGTGGGAGTTCTTTTGTCTTTCCAAGTCCATGTCTATGTATACCCATTCTTTTATCTCTATGACTTGTTTAAAAAGAAGAATATTCATTTTCTTAAAATTTCAATTCCTTCCTATATATTTACGAACATCATATTCTTGGTCATATAGTCCTTCTGTTGGAATTTCCTTTTTATTCTATAAGATCCTCTTGTAGAACCATCTCAATTAGTTATTAAATCAGCTCTAGTCCCTCAGTAAATAAAATTTCAACTCTACTCTCATCCTTCAATCTTACCCTATATCTCTTCTTACCTTAAAAGTTAAAGTTTTCAAGAGATTTTAATGATGTTTCAGTTTCTTTGTTTCCCTTGAGTTCTTGAGGTTTTTATTTGTTTGTTTCATGGTCAGCAAAGTCCACCATATCCTAAAATCAATTCAATATTTTTTAGTTTCCTTTTTTTTTTTCTTGATTTCTCTCTACTCTTTTCCTGGGCAATTATAGTCAATCATAAGGCTTCCTCATTTGTTCACTAGTGATTCAAATTTGAATCCCTACCCTAGGTTTTTTTTTTTTTTTTTTTGACTTTTATGCCTATATATTTAAGTATCTAAGTGACATTTTCAATTATATATTTCATAAATACCTCAAAATCTTTTTCAGAACTGAATCTGTGATGTCCCATTGACAATATGCTCATCCTCTATGATTTTCTCCTTCTTTCTTTCCCCATATTGACTATTTTTCTTGTAATTGCATTGACTAGAATGTCTAGTAGACTTGAGTAGAAGGAATGATAGTAGGCATTCCTAAACTATCCCTGACTTTAATTGAAATGCTTCTAAAATATCACTATTAATATATGATGACAATAATCCAGTAGTTGACACTGCTAGTTACCTATGCAATATTCTGTCTTATTAATAGATAATAGCTTTCAAAAAGGGTGGTAATATGTCCATAATAATGATAATAATCAAAATCTTGCTTTTTCAAACTCCATTTCAGCTAAAAACACAGTTCTGGATAATGACATATAAATTGAAGGTTTTCGCCTCTTCCCTTTCCACTTCCTTCTTTCTGACTAGGATACAGATATGATGCCTTAATACTAACAGCCTATTTTTTTTCCACTAAAGATTATGTGTAAAAAAAATAGAAAAATATGGAGAACTGATGCCATTTTTGTATTACTATACTGTACTGAACTGCTACTTCTTGACTTCTTATAGCATGAGCAACTGAAAATTTTACCTTTCTGATAGGGTTTTTGCTATTCTCAGCTAAAAAGGAAACTAGTATATATGTACTTATAGTAGATAGAATAATGGGCCTTTCTTATCCTACTCCCCAGAGTCTGAGTATATTACAATGCTGGCAAAGGAGAATTGCAAATAGAATTAAGATTGCTAACTTTAACTGACTTTAAAATAGAGAAGTTATCCTAGATTACTCCAATGGACCTAATGTAATTAAAAATGTCTTTAAAAGTTGAAGAGGAAGGTAGAAGAGATACTCGGAGTGATGGAGTATGAGAAAGACTTGACTAGCACTTACTGACTTTAAAGATGGGGGAAGGGGCCACAAACCAAGGAATGAGGGCAGGGTCTAGAACTTGAAAAGCAAGGAATTAGATTCCCCCCTAGAGCCTCTAGAAGGAAAACTGCCTTCCTGACATATTGATTTTAGCACAATGACAACTTTGTCAAGTTTCTAACCTACACAACTGTAAGATAATAAGTACATATATTTTTAAACCATTAAATATGCCATAATTTGTTATAACATCCATAGAAAACTAATATGAAGTTTCAGAAATTTCCTGATCTTATTGTTAGCTAAATATTTGATCATGAACATATTTAAATCTAACCACCTACTTTTCTGGCTCTGCAAAGAAAAAGTATGATGAGAAGATTATTATTTTTCTTTTCTTAATTTAATTATCAATATGCTGAATTCCATTGAAATTACTTTTAAAATGTTCTGTTTTAATGCTCCCTGAATTCCTAAGGCAAGCAATACATGATGTGATGCTAAAACTGGTTTTGTAACATTTTATTTAGGAATTTATCAATATGCTCATCAGTATGATTGGCCTGTAATTATCTTTTCTTAAATATATTTACCCTTGCCTAATTTTAGGATTAAGGTTAAATTAGCCTTGAGAAATGACATAGTCACATTTAAACTTCATCACATTTCCTAGTGTTTGAGAAATTCTGAAGCTCAGATATAATTTTTAAGAGTTTGACAAAACTTGGTAGTGTATTCTTCAGGGGCTGTTTTTTTTTTTTTTTTGAAAGAGTTTTATTATAATTTACATTTTAAAATTTTTATTGAGAATTTATTGAGAGATACTTTAGTAATTTATACATTATTTTATTTGTTTTTTTTTTTTAGAGCCATACATGCAGCATATGGAAAACCCCAAGTCAGGAGTCTAATCAAAGCTGCAGCTGCAGCCTGCACCACAGCCACAGCAACACTGGATCCAAGCTGAATCTGAAACCTATGCCAAAGCTTGTGGCAAAGCTGGATCTTAAATGACTGAGCTATTTATGTGTTATTATTATTATTTATTTTATTTTATTTTTTTGCCATTTCTTGGGCTGCTCCCGTGGCATATGGAGGTTCTCAGGCTAGGGGTCTAATCGGAGCTGTAGCTGCTGGCCTATGCCGGAGCTACAGCAACGCGGGATCTGAGCCGCGTGGGCAACCTACACCACAGCTCAGGGCAACACCGGATCCTTAACCCACTGAGCAACGGCAGAGATGGAACCTGCAACCTCATGGTTCCTAGTCGGATTTGTTAACCCCTGCGCCACGACGGGAACTCCAGCTATTTATATATTATTTTGGAAAACTATTTTCTTTAAATTGTGGCTTAAAAGTTTTTTTTTTAATACTACTCTATTGATTTTTAAAATCCTTATTCTATACCTATTTTATTACCTTTTTAAATTCTAACATTATAAACATATGACTTCTCTCTCTGTACCTGTCTCCTTTTCTGTCTCTCTGGTCCCTTTCTCCTCTCTGTTTATGTCCTTTAATTTCTCATCAGCCTTGATGGAGATTTGGGTAGAAATTACTTTTTGATTTTATTATAATTATGGCTTCACATATGGTGTATGGAAGTTCCTAGGCCAGGGATCAAATCTGACCCACAACTAAAACCTCCACCACAGGTGCAACAACTTGGGATTCTTAACCCACTGCACTACTGTGGAAATTCCTAACTTCATTGATTTTTTTTCTCTTTTTTTCTTAAATTTTCTGTTCTTATTTTTATTATTTCCTTCTTTTCTGTTTTTTTCCCTAAGTTATTGCCTCTAGTGTTAAACATAACACTAGTCCTGTGTTAGTTGTAACTTACAAATTTATTTATATCAGCTTTAATTATCATTGAGTCCTATTTTTTTTTACAATTTTCATTGCAATAATTTCCTCTTTGACATAAGATATTTCAAAGTACACTTGTAAACACACACAGAGACAAATGCACATGGAGTTGATTTATCGTATATGGTATAAGATGGGGAATTCAAAGGCTTTTTTTCACACAAGTAGAGTCATTTTTTAAAAGGTTATTTTAATAAATATGTACACTGGTATACCAGGCTACCTTTGACATATATACATGAGTTGATTTTGAAGCTGGTTTTTTTTTTTTTAATTATTATTCTTTTTGTCAATTTTTTTTTTCTGGCTAAGTCAGGCCTTTATGTATTTAATTCTTTTAGATTTATAATCAGTCAATGTTGAGGAGACCCAGTCCCCTAATCTCACCCTTCTTTTTAAACTTTGGTTTAAAAATTAGAGAAATAATTGACACTTTTATACTTGATCCTTTCCCTCTTTGAACACAGTATGTTTCTACTTCTTTAATAACTCTAAATAAAATGTTATAATTTTTTACTACAATTTTTTCTCATATTTGTTAGATTATTAGTTATTTGGTATTCTTTTATATTATCTTCTTTTTAGTTACATTTTCTGTTATATGGAAATGTAACTGATCATCTTATTATAACTCATCTTGCTAAACTTCGCCATGATTCTAAAATGCATTCTTAGTTTCTTTAATTTTTTGTATAAAATCACGTATCATTTATAGTAATGAGATTTTGATTATTCTTTTTAAAACTTTAACTCTGTTTCAGTTGCACTAGCAGAAGGATCACCAGTACAAAATCAAGGAGCTGTAGTGAAGAAAGTGGGTGTATCATCTCATTCTGCATTCTTCTAAAATTTCCTGATTATAGTGAGGCTTTATACACCAAGACACATAGTTGTGTGCATACACACACACACACACACACATTTTTTTTAATGTCAAGTCATTCCCTTTTCTTTCTAGTTTGCTGGAAACTTTTAACATGAATGTACATTTAATTTTATTTAGTGTTTTATGGAATCTATTGAAAAAATTGGATTGGATATTATTTTTCAGTTATTAATGTTTATTTCTGTGATAAACCCAAATTTGTTGTGACATATTATGTTCTATGTATGATAGTGTTTTTAAATGGTTAACATTTGTTTAAGACTTTAAGATACTGGTTTTAAATGGTTAACATTTTTTTAAGATTTTCCCTTTATCTTTAAGTTTGATCAGTTTGATTAATATGTGTCTCAACATGTTCCTCCTTGGTTTAGTATGTATAGGACTCTCTGAGCTTTCTGGACTTGAGTGAGTGTTTCCTTTCCCATGTTAGGGAATTTTTTGGTTGTTATATTTTAACATTTGTGGAGCCTGTTACTTTTCTTGTTTTAGTGTCTTAGTGTAGTTTTATCTCTTTGTTTCTCTGTGCACCATTTTGGGGATAAGTTTTTCAATTATTTTTCCACTCTCTAAATATTTTTGTGATTATTATTTTTGAGTTTGCATTACTAATACAACTTTTTATATTAATGGAAATGGTTAATCAAACAAGATTTTCTTGTTATTTCCTTTTTATATACAGGTTACACATTATATCCAAATGCGTTTGTTTAATTTTATGCAGCTTATGGCAACACTGGATCCTTAACCCGCTGGGGGAGACCAGGGATCAGACCTGCATCCTCATGGATACTAGTTGGATTCTTAACCTGCTGGGCTACAGCAGGAATTCCTCATAACTTTAATTTTTTATGGAGAAATGATTCTTCTGCTAGGTTTTTTTTTTTTTTTTGGTTGTTTTTCATTTTTCGATTCACTTGATATTATTTTTTTTCATGTGTTGAAATTTGTGATGTATAGACATATACTGTTGTACAGTCTTTTCTTTTTCCTCTACTCCTTTCTCTACCTCCATGAGTGCTGGTATGGTTTCCTGTCTGGTGGTGGCATTAAACAACTTACAGATCCAGCCATATAGCCAGTTCCTGATATAGAGCCTAAATCTGTGCCTTTCTGCACATCATTCTTTTTTATTTAAAAAAAAGTTATTAAAATGTAGTTGATTTACAATGTTATGATAATTTCTGCTGTACAGCAAAGTAATTCAGTTATACATATTCACATATCCATTCTTTTTCAGATTCTTTTCCCATTTAGGTTATCACAGAATATTAAGTACAGTTCCATGTGCTATATAGCAGGTCTATGTTGAAAATCCATTCCATATACAATAGTGTGCATATGCCAATACCAAACTGCCAATCCATCCTTTACTGACCCATCCCCTTTTTTAACCATAAGTCCACAATTGAAGCTGGCTTCTGTTTTGCAAATACATTCATTTGTATCATTTTTAGTTTCCACATATAAGTGATATCATTTGGTATTTGTCTTTCTGTGTCCAACTTACTTCACCTAATATGATAATCTCTAGGTCTACCCATGTTTCTTCAAATGGCATTATTTCATTCTTTTTATGGTTCAGTAATATTCCATTGTATATATGTACTTCATTTTCTTTATCCATCCCTATATGGAGGGACACTTAAGTTGCTTCCATGTCTTGGAAATTGTTGATAATGCTCCAATGAAGATTGGAGTGCATGTATCTTTTCAAACTATGGTATTCTCCAGAAGTATGCCTGGGAATATGATTGCTTGATCATATTTTAGTTCTATTTTGAGGTTTTTAAGGAAACTCCATGCTGTTATCCACAGTAGTTTTATTGCTTTTCCCTTGTTGCTTTTAATATTTCCCCTTTGTCTTTAAGTTTGATCAGTTTGATTAATATGTGTCTCGACATGTTCCTCCTTGGTTTATCATGTATGGGACTCTGAGCTTTCTGGACTTGAGTGAGCATTTCCTTCCCAATGTTAGGAAATTTTTTGATTATATTTTCAAATATTTTCTCTGGTCCTTTCTCCCTTCTCCTGAAAACTCTGTAATGTGAATGTTGGTGTGTTTAATGTTGTCCCAGAAGTCTCTAGATCATACTCGTTTCATTTGTTAGAAAACACATGTAAATAGTCACCTTTTTTTTGTTAGCTTATTTGTACCAATGAGGGAGGCGGTCCCTTCCTACCTTTTCAAGCAAAGAGCCTGATTCCAGTCACCTTTTTATTTTTTATTTTTTTATTTTTTTTTTATTTTTTTTTTGTTGTTGTTGTTGCTATTTCTTGGGCCGCTCCCGCGGCATATGGAGGTTCCCAGGCTAGGGGTTGAATCGGAGCTGTAGCCACCGGCCTACGCCAGAGCCACAGCAACGCTGTATCCGAGCCGCGTCTGCAACCTACACCACAGCTCACGGCAACGCCAGATCGTTAACCCACTGAGCAAGGGCAGGGACCGAACCCGCAACCTCATGGTTCCTAGTCGGATTCGTTAACCACTGCGCCACGACGGGAACTCCCCAGTCACCTTTTTAAAATCCAGGGCATTTAGTGTCCTTTGCCCCAGAGAAGCAGAATTCCTAGCCACCACTCTCTGTTTTTAAATCTGGACTGAGAAGACCTTCAGCTTTAACTTCTTTCTTAATCTTATGTTTCTGTTCTATTTCTGGTCCTTGGAAATATTTATTTTATTTTTCCTAAGTTATATATTGTTTTGGTTTCCTTAAGATATGTTTTATCCATAATTACTATGTGGCAAAGCATAGGGAGTAAACAGAGTGCCAATCCATGGGCCACTGGAATGAAAGTCTCAGGAATTCCCTAATAGCCCTACCTATGAGAATGGCACCATCACCATCTAGCTGAGCAAATCAGGGAACTAAGAATTTCTGTTGCTATGTCTTTGTCCTCAGTTTCCATATACAATCAAACACAAATTTTTATTGGTTTTTACCTTGTAATTACCTCTTAAATTCTTCCAGTCCCTTCCATGTTCTGCATCCACTCTGATTCAGGCTCTTGCCATTTCTCGCCAGGCCTCTGCTATAAGTTCCCAAGCAGTCCACCCCACTTACTCTTCTCCTTTATCTCTTGCTTTAAATATTATGTGGTTTCTATTGACCTTAGTTTATAAAGGAATAGAGCCTGGGGTGGGAGAACCTTTCTGTTGCTGAGCCTCTTCTTTTGTGCTGTGCGTTCTATTCATTCCAATCTCCTCTCAGTCAGTGCTTTGTCAATGTCGCTTGTCTCACCTTAGGGCCTTCATAGGTATTAGTCTTTTCTCTTGAGGTGCTTTTTTCCCTCTATCTTGTCAAACTCCCTTTCATATATTATTTCTACTAGAACTTAGTAAGAAACCTTCAAGGAAGTACTCCCTGACTCCCCAAACTTCTTCAGGCCTTGGTACATACTCTCATGACATTTTGTATTTACAGCAATTCTTTAATCTATCATTGAATGTCTGTCTTGCTTTCCTTAACTGTAGCACCTTAAGCTGACAATACTAAGTTATAAACTAAATGCTTTGGTGTAAATTAATACATAGCTACAGAAATACTTTTGTATCAGAGGATTTGTTTAAGTGATACAATTTGATGGATGCCCTATCTTCAAATGTATCACCTACTCTTTCCTGAAAGTTTATCAATCTTCACTGCTTTTGATTAACCATTGCCCTATCTAGATGCCTTTAGAGGCCATTCCTTCTAGTAAAACTAATGAATGCATGATGTCCTTAACACCTGAGTGTAATAAGATTATCACATTGCTTTCATTCCTAACGAACAGACTGCCATCTGACACAGATAACATTACAGGGAATTTTCCAGGTTAAGCTCTTACAAAACTGGGGTGGTAAGGTAAAAGTGGAACTATACAGCTTTGTTCTTTTCCAGAGTATGTATTTAGTAAGTGCACGAGTTAGTTTTTATTGTGATGGCTTCATTCACATTGTGGAATAATCAGCACAATTTGGTTCAATTGGCTGACCATGGTGTGTTTTTTGTTCCTTTTATTACAATTTATTTGAATATAAAATGCTAGAACAATATTAATTTTTTTAAAAATACCATTTTTTATCCCTTTTATAGATGTGATTGCATTTAATCCTTAAAACTTACACTCAAATTTAAACAGGAGATGGAACAGTGGCCTTTTACCAGGGTAACAATGACACTAAAAAGTTGAGATTTGACCAAATGTAAACACTTGGTAAAGTTCAATAAGCCCCCAGTCTCCTGATGACTGGCTTGACATTCTTTCCATCATTCCATGCTGTATCCTTATTAGTTCTATTCTTTTATAAAAGTTGAAGTATAATTGATATACATTATACTAGTTTCAGGTATATGGCATAATGATTCAATATTTGTATATATTGCAAAATGATCACCACAGTAAGTATAGTCAACATCCATCCCCATACATAGTTTAACAATTGTTTTTTTCTTTTTAAAACCCATTATGCCAATCTCTATCTTTTTTAATTTTTTAATTTTTATTTTTTAAATTTTATTTATTTTTTAATTACTTAATGAATTTTATTACATTTATAGGGGTACAACAATCATCACAACCAAATTTTATAGCATTTCCATCACAAACTCTCAGTGCAGCCCCCTACCCTGCAACCTGTCCATTTGGAAATCATAAGTTTTCAAAGTCTATGAGTCAGTATCCATTATACAAAGAAGTTCATTGTGTCCTTTTTTTAGATTCCACATGTAAGTGATAGCATTTGATATTGGTGTCTTATTTTCCGACTGATTTCACTTAGCATGATAATATCTAGGTCCATCCATGTTGCTGCAAATGCCGTTATTTCTTTCCTTTTAATAGCTAAGTAATATTCCATTGTGTATAGGTACTACATCTTTTTTATCCACTCTTCTCCCGATCGACATTCAGGTGTTTCTTTAGGTTTAAACAAAGAGGCTGCTAGGTCAGAGTGAGTTAATCCCCTTTGGGCAAATGCCCTTAGTGAGCCCAGAATTATTTCCTTTGACTTATTCTTGGAGTTGGGTCAGAGATTTTGCATGTACAACTCCCAAAACTTGACTGATAACTTGAAAGAGAATTCCATCCTGCAAGTCCTTCTCAATGACCAGTGAGGTGATTTTATGGCATGCAAATTTCAGGACAAAAACCAAATGGTCTGCTTAAAATAAAATTTTCATTGTTATTTATTTTTATAATAAACAGATATTGGGCAAAGGACTTCTGAAAGTGTTCCTAATGCCTCTAAAGAAAAAAGTTGTCTTTTTTTTTTTTTTTTCTTGGAGCAATAGAATCTTGTTACAAGAGAGAATAGTGGGTTAAGAAATGTGGATTTTAACAGCTAACATTAATTGAGTATGGAATATGTGCTAGGTGCTATAAATAGCTCTTTATATGTTATTATTTTATTTAATCATCAACTCTATGAACAATTACTATTATTGCCTCTGGTTTTTGTTTTTGTTTTTTGAAAATAATGATGTGTCTCACTGGATCTATTTCAAAGAATGGAAAAACAAATTATAGTAAATCTTTATCTGTAAAAGATAAGGAATTATTATAATTACTCTCATAAAATTACATTTTATCAAGAAGAAAATCCAGAATTATTTGTACTTTAAAGAGTATTTTTTGTTATATCAAGGATTTCATGATAAATATCCTAAGTTACTCTATATCTCAATACACAATTTAAGTGATTGTACAAAAGCTATGTCTCAAGGTGGATAAGATTATGCAATTAGTAAAGTAGGATGTTAACATCCTTGAGGTCAGCCATGTGGTCATGGCCCCTGCAGCTCTTGCTCCATATTCTTCACATTATACTGGGGAGGAATGGGATGCTTATAGTATTTCATGTTCTTAGCAAGACTTTTAAAGTCACAAGCTCCATGAACTGTGTTAGCTTCTTGACATGCTTGTATTTAAAGCAAAAAATTTGTGAAGATATATTCCTGATGGATTATATAGTGATGCACATTGCTATGACTCATGTTTAGAATTTTTTGGGTCAAATCCAAATAGAGAAAAGCTGGTTTTGTCACAAATAATATCCATCACCTAAAGATTGCACATTTTGTACTTGTACCCTGATTTTAAATCATCTGTGGGAAGATTTTTTGGTCTGGAAATAAGTTCTTATATAATATCATGGGAAGATGTAGGCATAGTTTTTTAAGACCTTGTATGTGTCCAAAGCAGAAGGTTGGAGCCAATGCAAAAAAAAAAAAAAAAAAAGCTTTGATTCATTGAGCCACCTCTGGAAAGTTATAAAATGCTGTAAATAGGAACAGATATAGTATATAGGGGCATTCCCAAGACACTTTTATCTCTATTTTATAGTTGAAGAAATTTATCCCAGAAAGGTTAAATAACTTGTCCAAAGTCAACTTGTCAAGTCAGGATTGAAACCCCCCAGAGCAATCTCTCTAGATGCCAACCAAAGTTCCAAGATGCTTGGCATGCAGCCAGTCTCAGATGATTCTAATGTGGCTGACTTCCAGAATCATGCTTGCTGTGAAAGAAATTATTGAAGAAAAATATAGTCAACACTGCTACAGATACGAGTCATGTGCATGAACTGAGAAAAAAGAATTAAAGTGGCACAAAAACTTGGGGTTAAACATTTGCTACAGTTCTTCCAAATACAGCCACTTGCTCCAGAGCAAACATGGGTGAGGTGGCCAGGGTTCTGGGGTTGGGGTCAATGTGGGGGGAATGAAAATCTATCTTTTGCTTTTCAGTAAATGATGCGTAATGAGCCATAAGTTTAGTTTTTTATAAGGCAAGGAAACATATTTAACATTCAGAATTTAACCCAAGGACTAACCTCTTGCTTCTGTGGCATAATCTCAGGGATCCTGAAATGCCTTCCCAATGTTGTGTGTCTGAAAACTTGCTTTTCATGTTTTATTCCTTCAGTTTTACACTCTAACTCCTGTTACTGTGCAAATTCTTCTTCGTTTAAAACAATGATTCTAACCCACCACATCTGAAAAATATTCCACACTGCCATCAGCAACTGCAGTTCATTACGGTAGTGGTTGTCAGATATTCCTACAACTCCCAAGTACAGATGATGTCAAATTTTAGGGTGGGGAGTTGGTGGGGAGAAAGTAGGAAACCACACTGTTAGAAAGGGAGTTAATATAGATTTTAATTATGGAAAGAAGACAGTAGTGCATGCCTGGAGTAGAAGGGAAAGGAAGAGGGTGGAAACCATTCAATTTACCAAAGATGAGTCTGGTAAATACAGTGATGGGCCAGTGGCTTATAGATTTACTTAGCAGCCTCTGATGTCATCTAATAGACCTCAAAGCCACTTGACCTATGACACCAAGGTGCTCAGCATTTCCCTTATTATGGAAGCAGGCCGATAGGTCAGAAAAACTATGGACTTTGGAAGAAAACTTAGATTCCAATCCCTGCATCATCATGGATTGGCTCAGTAGTACTGAGTATATTAATTACATTCTCTGAGAAGGTTTCTACTATAATATGGTACATATGGGTAACAATATTTATGTGGTAAGGCTTTTGTGAAGATTAAGTGAGGTAGACTCTGAAAGTTGCCCAGCAGAGTACTTGTTCAGAGGTACTTACTAGAGCTTACATCCCCCAGTTCCCTTCCTGGGCCATATCCTGGGTCCTCTCCTCATATCCCCCAGTGCTGCCTCCTGCTTTTCTGAGGGCATCCTATACAGACCTGCACACTTGTGACCATGCTTTCCACACTGGTTGAGATTTCTATCACCATACTCACATTAACGTTTTGATAACTAAAAACCAAGTCAATGTTACTCTCTGAAACATAACTGCATTTAATAAAAAGATAGCAAATTAAGGAGTTCCCGTTGTGGCGCAGTGGTTAACGAACCTGACTAGGAACAATGAGGTTGTGGGTTTGATCCCTGGCCTTGCTCAGTGGGTTAAGGATCCGGTGTTGCCATGAACTGTGGTGTAGGTCACAGATGCGGCTTGGATCCCACATCTCGCTCTGGCATAGGCTAGCAGCTACAGTTCTGATTTGAGCCCTAGCCTGGAAACCTCCATATGCCACAGGAAGCAGCCCTAGGAAAGGCAAAAAGACAAAAATAAACAAACAAACAAACAAACAAATAAATAAATACAAAGATAGCAAATTAAGAGTTGGAGTTTTCATAACAAGAGAAAAAAAAAGCCATCAGTGACTGGTTTTTTGAAGGTGAGTATAAGCTATATAACTCATAAATTTTGTTCTTCATGATTTTAGACTGGAAGACTGATTTCAGGTTGGGCTTAGGGAGAGATTTGAGAAACAAGGGATCTGAAGTTTGAGTTTAGAATGCTAGACTCTCAGACACTTAGAAGTCAAGTGTTGTAGGCCTGTAAGGCCTGTACTTGCCCAGCTTCAAGATTGAATAAAAAATCTGGAATCAACAACAGAGACATCAATGGTTTAATGAATAGGGGAGCTTACAAATGTGAGGGAAAGGGTCCTGGAGAGACACCCTACCGTGTGTGGTATATTGTGGGCAGGGCATGGCAGTATTTGCTTGGTGGAGGGGATTCCAGTAATGGCGGAATTGACAACAGGTTGGTCCCTCACTTGGCAGGGAATCTAACAGAGAGACATGGCCCTCACCACCCCTTTGACAACTGTCATATTAGAAATGCTCCGATCTAAAGGTTAGAATAACCAACAGCTGGGGCAGGAGCAAGTGTGTAAGAAGGTCAGTCACGTGCATAAGTGCAGGTGAAGCAGGTACTGGTAAAGCAGGTATGGAGAGCAAGAGAACAGCCCTCTTGGGTGGTCTGACCATACAAAAGATAAGGGGAGTGGGCCTGGAGGGGAGCGGCCAGCGATACTGGAGGAAAACCAGGTGTTGATGGCAGGGTCATTCTATATCTGTGTTTCTACCTGCTCAGCTAGAAATAGCCCTAAGGCTTGTAGACAGAAGGAAGGTAAGCTGAAAAATTTTGGTATGTTTATTTTTCCAACCTCATCACAATCAAAGATACGTCTGGTTCATCTTTTTACTGAGTCACCTGTTCATTCCCATCCTTAACAGTCTTCCAGCTAGGATTTGAAATGTTTTTATTTATGTACATTAAGCTGGACTTAGAAATATTGTGATTCCACCTCTTAATTTATTTTTGTGGTCCATTATTACCTCATCACCCCCCACTTTACAATCTAACTGTTAAGGCTTGGAGTTTGCAGTCAGGCAGGTATGAAGCCTAATTTCATCTTCACTACTGACTAGCTATTTATTATTTCACCCAAGGAGGAGATTACCAACTCTTCAAATTCCCAGTAATGCATCCTTATCCATCTCTCTTCTCCAAGATCTCAACCGTATTGCCCAGAAGTTGGTCTCTCATATAAGTCCTGCTTGAATGGCCTGGGGCAAGTTATTAAGTGTATAGAAAACCTAGAGTCCCATGAGGCCAGAAATTCCAATAGAATAGATTGACTGTACCTTTTTTTTTTTTTTTTTTCTGTGCTTCTGCTATCATCAGGAAAAACAAAAAAAAAAAAAAACAAAAAAAAAAAACAAAAAAACTGAATCCTCTTAAAGGAGGAATATTAACAAGAGAAGAAATGCAGTCCATAGATTATAGTTGTGCTTTCTGTAAAGAAGGTATAGGCCAAAAGCCACAGTATGTTTTTAATTGATATATCAAAGCTGCTCAAGATGTTAACAAAACATCAAAGCCAAACCATATATAGTGCTGAGGAAATTAATTAGCCTGGGGAGCGGTAACTTCTGGGAAAGTGGAAGTTACCCCAAGTACTTAAGCACTCTTGTGCTGAGGAGAGGGAGAGTGGAGAAGCAGCATCAATTGCTATGGTTCAATGGGAAAAAAAATAACTTTCTCATATGCTATGCGCCATTCAGCAATGGAAGATTCCACCTTATTGAAGTAAAATTGTGGAATTGTATTGCCAGAAGCCTATTCTGAAAACATGTTAGCTCCTCTTCTCAACTGACTTCTGAAATGACAGAGGTCAGCTGAGGTTTAGTGACACTCAGAATCACACAGGAAGGATATAGAATCCGAAAACCTGGCTTGAGTACGTACGTCACTGTCTCTCTAGCTATGAAATCTTATTTCCCCTGTTCTGATTTCAGTAGTCCTGAGAGAAGATGAGGCCTATTTCCCTTGTCAAAAGTGCAGCTCAGAAAGCTTGGAGATCCAACCAGAGTAGGGTGATGCTTTTACATCATAATCATATTAGCCTTACTGGCTTATCTGTAATTAAAGAAAAGAAATATGTAAGTACGAATAATACCAATATCTCATTCATTATCACTTCTCCAGTAACTCCTCAAGAATCGTGAGAATAAAGTTTTGTCCTCTTCTGTCAAAAACCAGGTGAGGAATAACTTTGATATTTATCAGAAAGAAGAACTAGAAAATTATTAGAATGTGTAAATAGTTTTAGGCCTTAAAAATAATCCTGCCATGCTCTAGGCAGGGGAGAGGGGACTCAAGGAGAAAGTGGTGATAGAATGGAGAAGGTTTCAGAGTGTGGAGACAAAAAGGTGAGGATTGGTCATGGAAGGTGTGAACATCAAGGTTAAATCCAGAGGCGTGGGGATCTCGGGCCCGCCAGAGACTTAAGCAAAAAAGTCACTCTCTTTCTTAAGGTTACAGACAAATTAAGTCACTAGAGCAGGAATATCCTTCTATCTCTCACTCTAGCTTGTGTGGCTTTGAACCTGACACTTTAATATTTGGACATAAAAGTTCTGAAATCTTCCTTGGAGCAAGCTTACCTAGTTTCTATGAGAGAAATGGGGACAATCCTCTCTGCTTGTTTAACTCTGGCTTTAGATTCTGTGTGGGCGCTATTTACTCATGTGCCAGAGGCAGTAGCCAGAGACCTGGTAAAGTCAAGATGTTTTACTTCTGTACCCTCTGATACTACTACTACTACTTCCACTCCACAGGGTTGACTGAGAGTGACCATGAGGGGCAAAAGTGGCCATCTCAGAAGTAGCAGTTGAGAAAGTTGTTAAACTTAGGAACCTAATTTTCCTATTTGCGAAATTAGGGCCATGGCCACAGATCCTTTTCAGTTGTTATTTTGGCTCACATGAGATGATGTGCAGAGCTGTGATGATAAGTTAGGACCATCTAGTGGCACTGCCCATATCAGATATACTCAAAAGATGGCTAACTGTCTTTTGGGCATGTAGTTCTTAGATTAGATGGGACATATGATGCTCCAAAAACAAAAACATACCACACATTTGAAAACAACTTTTTTTTTTTTTTTTTTTTTTTTAAGAAAGGAGAAGGAGAAAGGCGGCTTGCTACAAGGACAAAAACAGCATTTATAATCTGAGGGCCTGTCATTCAATTTCTGTTTTTTCATTGTAATTTGGGTAATTTTGGACAAGTCTTCCTAAATCTCAGATGATGGTAACTCTTTCACCAGTTGAGGAATAAATAAGCTGGTGGGCTTGAAACTGTTTTGATGACTATAAAGTGACACACTACTGTCATTTAGAAAAAGGGGGGAAACTTAGGAAGCATCTAATAACTTACAATGTTATTATTGTAAAAAGTTTATCCACAGGGTGTCCAAAGATAGATGAGTAGAAAGTAGCTCATCAGTTACCTCAGTCTAGACATACTGAGTCTGTACACATAAAATATTAGATTCATGTCTCATGATACTGAGACATAATGGGTCAGGGAAAGAGTTTTACATCGGTGTTTTCCTTCCCATAAATGTGGGGATCCAGCCTACCCAAATACTCGTTCTAACAACTTGTGACCCACCACAAATTTCCTCTGTTAAGAACTAGGAGAAGAGATTCAAATGTTCTTTGGTTCGGGCATGAACATGGGGAGGAAAGCTGTGTTATAATAAGGTGTCATTTCAGATACTTCAGATTTCCAAGACAACCCAGTGATCCCTTTTTCTGGATTCAGTTCATGGCTCTCTGTGGTATTGGCTGCATCAGCTGCTCTTAGCCATGAACCAGAGCATCTTGGAGAAAATCTGCTAAGTGCCTACTGGGTCTGTAGCGTGGAAAACTTGTCTGCAAAGTTAATAGAGAGCTTCTGCTCCTGGGGGCTGAGAGATTTCAATCACTGTTATTGTCAGTGAGTGGGGATGATTGGGGTCATGGTGTATCATTGTCTGAAAAAAAAGAAACTTAAAAAAATTAAAAATAAAAAAAAAAAACCACAACCTCAGTAGGTGCCAGGTCCAGTTGTGAGCTGCTTGCAGGTGTGCAAACTGACTGGAGCTGGGCTGGTTTCCTCCTGGGGTTGGGGAGCCCTCCTGTGGGGCCATGCAACTCACCACAGCTCCGCTACTCAGAAACAGGAGGTTAATTAGCCTAGTGCTTAATGAGAGCGTCTGGAGGAACTGTTGAGAAAATACTAAAAAATAAATGAGATGGAGGAACAATGAAGAGAAGGCAGAGGGCTGTGATGTGTTCTGAAATGGCTGGTGAGAAAAATAATGTGGCTGAGACAAATTGAGAATGACTGTGCAGCTGAGGCCTGGTCCTGGTGCCACTGGAGGGGTACCCCATTAATAAACGAGCAGCACTTAGATGGAGGAATTTGTGAACCTGTGCAGCTCTGGATGGTGATGCAAGAGTATGTGTGCAGAGGGTCGTATGGAAAGGGGGATAGATAGCTTTGCTTTCATTTTGAGGACTTGAGAATCATAAGACTTCTAAGACAAAGAAACAGGGATCTTTTATTTACAGGATTATTTTTATCAATATTCTCTCAAGTTTGGTACTTAGTCACTGAAAGTAAATATTTGTGGAATAAATGAATGACTTGAAAATTAAATGGGTTTTTTTAAGGGAATGACATGATTTCATTGCAGTGGTTTTCAAACTGTTCTCTGAAATGCTCCATGGAAATATGTCAGGATTTCCATGAAATATTCGGCCAAATTGCTTGGATGAGTGAGTACTCTTTAGAGAAGTGCTTCAAAGACCAGGCACTCAATAGATTTTGATTTAGGACTAATGTTTAAATGAGCCAAACTTCAGCATGGCCATCAGAGCCCAAGGTCATAGGAAGAGCTGGTAGCTGAGTAAAGGATTAAATCAAGAACTTCTGATTTAAGCTCCAATGCTCTTTCCAGAAGAAAAGAGCTTCTTTTCCAGACTTGAGGTTGCATAAATACCAGTAAAATGAGCCAAAAATACATTAGATGTTCATAAGAAATTGTTAGTGCCTTAGAAATGCGGCAAAATTTGGATGGGCAAAGTGAGAATTTAGCCAGACTTTCAGGGAAATGAGTGTCTAGAAATGGGGACTTGGACAAAACCCAAAGGAGTAAGAACAAAAATTACAGTATAATGTGAGATGAATGGTCCATGGGCCTGTGCCATTGAACGGATATTTAAAAGGAGACACAGAAGGCAAAGAACAACCACAGTCACTACAAGGGATGACACAATGTTAGCATGAGAGGTCAGAAAGAGGGAAGAACATGTAGGCAAGCATACTTCACACAGGGAAACAGGCAAGGGAGTAGGAAGCAGGCTGCTCATACTTTCTCTGAGTCTGGAACGTGTTTAGATTCTACAGAAACAAAATGAAGAGTCCTCTTTTTGCCTTTAAACACCTTATGTGCTTTCAAATGAGTGGTGTTCCCTCTTCTTTGGTATCAGCGACATCTAGAGAAGATGTCTGATTGCTTTCCAGCTTCTGGAAATTTACAGATATTTCTTTTAAATGGATGATTCTACTCACATTATATTTGCATTTTTTACATTTTGTGTTTTTTTAGTGCCTTTTAAAAAGCATTTTTTTTTCTAATTTTTGCAGGGTGTGGAAGAGGAGATGAGTGAAAGATGAGCATGAGTATTGATCCACTACCTTCAACTAGAAGACCTTGCTTACAAAAGCTAACATTTTTAATTTTAATGAAGTTCAATTTATCAATGTTTTATCTTATGGGCTCACACTTTTAGTGTTCCTTTAGAGAGCTTTTAGTGTGATATCACGCTTAAAGCCATTGCCCGAATATCCATAATATATTCTAAGTGGTATATGAGTAACATAAAGTTCTATAAGAGTTCAGGGGAAGGAAAGAGCACTTAGAAGTAGGTAGTTTTGCTATGTTGCTTAACAGTTTTCCAAGAAGTCCTGCTGACTCCTGAATTTTCTAAGTATTGAGATATATTGTTTATGCTTTAAGATTTGGCTTAAGCACATGAAGTTTAAGAAATGTATCTGTCTGAGGCCAGTGAGCTCTAAGCAGAGCCATTTAGTGATAAAAAGAACTAGGAATGTTCTTAAGCTCTCAAATTCTGCCCAGCACTCACCCTCTTTTTCAGCCATGTGTCCTTGTATTCCATAGGAGTTTCTTTAAATGGACCCTTTGGATTTTATACATTCTGTGATGTATGAGGAATAAATTGTTTATTTTACTTTTTGCTATGATCTCTGCTATGCTAAAGTCTTAGGTTTTATTCAGTTTTCAGTTTGAGCTTATTTTTGAGGGTCTGATGGCTTGTCTGATTAAAAAAAAATTTATTAGTAAATACCCTATTATAGTACCATGAGTACCTTAAGTCTCAGTGTTTGTATTGTCAGAATTCAGCACACAGCAGGTACTCAATAAATCTTTGATGTAAGAGTAAGTGATTGAACTCCTGACACAACTCAGAAGAGTTAAACTTTTAGCTCCACGCTTCTGTGTATCTGTTCATATCAATATACACATGAGCACTAAAACCAAGAGCGTTACAGATAATTCTGATGTTGGAAAAAAAAATCTCTTTTTCCCCAATTCTATAGAGAAAAAAAAATCTAGTTTATCCAGATGTAAAAGAAAGGGTAATATTTTTTATTTTAGCTGTTAAAAAATGATGTTGGCTTTATTATAAATGCTACTTTGTTTAGCTGTTCTTCTAGGGCAAAGAAAAAATCCAGGTCTGGTAAGGGAAAGAAGGCCCAGCATCATTGCCTCAGTGCCCATCAGTGATAACACATCTTTGATGACACCACCCCGACAAGACTTTTGCTGAGATCTCTACAGTATAGCCCTTGTCTTTCAGTGTTCACTGTTTTTTTTGTTTTTGTTTTTGTTTTTGTTTTGTCTTTTTGTCATTTCTTGGGCTGCTCCTGTGGCATATGGAGGTTCCCAGGCTAGGGGTCTAATCGGAGCTGTAGCCGCTGGCCTATGCCACAGCCACAGCAACGTGGGATCCGAGACGCATCTGCAACCTACACCACAGCTCACGGCAACACCGGATCCTTAAACCAATGAGCAAGGCCAGGGATCGAACCTGCAACCTCATGGTTCCTAGTCATATTCGTTAACCACTGAGCCATGATGGGAACTCCTGTTCATTGTTTTTACTCATGCTGGGGGAACAGAGAGCTCCAGCCCCTTCTTTTACTTCCAGCTTCCAAACAGCTCTCATAACTAACATATGCTCTGGCTGAATGACCTGGCTTCATTCACAACTAAATCAGTACTAAAGCAGTCTGGATGATAGATAGCAGCTTATCAATAATTGAAAAGAAAGGCTCTGAGATGTCCCATTATCTGAATAATTAATGTTTCACTTGGGCTTTGTAATTCCTTAATAAAACTGACTGATTGATTTGCTTAATTAATTCCTCCTTTGACAGGCTTATTGCTTTCTTTGGAGTCAGGGATGGTCAAAATGACAAAAAAAAAAAAGATAATTTAAACTAAAAGGAAAGATTTAAAATTTTCATAAACTTTAACCCACTCAGAGTATTACAAAAACAAAATCTCCAGCAAACCTCCCTTGAACTATTATTTGCCATAAAAGACCCCCAGACTCCTGTCAATAGACACCATATGTCACCTGGGTATGTTTAGTGTGGCAGCTGATGAAACATTATGCTACATGGTAAGGGCCCCAGCCACATCTGTAGTAATAAACTCAGCTCAACCTTAAACACTTTTGAATAAATCTATCTGAATGAATGTTTACAGCAGACTTTCATTTAAAGCAATGAGCTCTGAGCAAGGCAGTGGCAGCCACCTCTATGCTGAGTGAGCTGATGGCTTTGCCTGTGCAAAGCATCCCTCTGGTTTTCTGTGCACCTGCTCTGACTGAAGAACAGTGCCTCTCGCTAGAATTTGGTCCAATACCAAGTCTGCTGCCATCCTTCCTGTGATGACTGGGGTTGATCAGGAAGGATTGAATCACCACAGAAAATTAAATTTCTAAGTGGAAAGAAACAGGTCATGTAGGGCAAGGGTTGGAGGGTAGAGATTGAGAAAAATAAAACTGTGAGTTAACTAAGTGAATGTGAAGTAGTACATGGCAGAGGGAAGAGATTAAGGTCATTTCTCTTAATTCTGGAACCCATATACAATTTGCAGCGAGAAAAATAATATAATCATTCTTAGAAAATGTTATAAAAGTATAAAAAATATCGAAGATAAATTATACAATTGGAAGAAGAAAGCAAGTCTTACTAGCAGACATTTCAATGATTTTATCGAGTTAAGTATCTGGGGTACATAATAGAAGCTTTAGTGCTGGATTTTATTTCATTTATCTGTAGTTCCATGGCATTGATCCCTGAGGTTTTCCCAAGAACTTTGTTTTAATAACCTTGGGCTTCTATCACAAAATGCTACAGACTGAGTGGCTTAAAGAGCAGGCATTTATTTTTTCACAGTTCTGGAGACTGCAAAGTTCAAGATCAAGGTGCTCACCTATGCAATCAAGGTGCTCATCTATGCAAGGTGGAAGGACCTTGTTTTAATTTGCAGATGGCTGCCCTTTTGCTGTAGCTTCATATGGCAACAGGGAGAAGAGTAGTGAGTGGGGAAAGCAAAGAGAGGGCAAGCTCTTTGGCTTCTTCTTAGGACATTAATCCCTTCATGAGGACCTCATGATGTCATTTAAACATAGTCACATCTCAAACACCCTACTTCCTGCTACCATCACCCTGGGGAGTTAATGCTTTGACATTTGAATTTTGGGGGAGATGCAAACATTCTTTCCATAATGAACTTAGTTAAGGACACTTGTTGGTAAAAGTAAGTTGGATTTTGTATATGGAAGCACATTTCTGACCAAGGGTTTCTGTGAAGGACTCTGGGTAATGACAATGTCTGTGGGGAAATAAGAACAGGATTCTTTCCCTCAAATTTTCATGAAAAAGTAGACATCACAAAATGAAACATAATTCACTATAAGGCAAAACTCAATTTCATAATATGGGCAGCTCAGCTAACTGGCTGGAGGAGGCTGAAACAATTGGAACTGATCCTAAGAGGACTTGAAACACACATTTCACAATCTTGACTTTTGTCACAGAGAAAGCTACAAGTTTAACTTGAATTTCCCATTTTAATCAACTAACCATAATGGCTCATACACAGGAGAGACACACATCTTCCACGAATGAACAAAAAAGTGATTGAGAATACTTGAATAAACATGCTGATCGCAGTTCCAGGAGTGTAACATGCCACCTTAGTAAATCTCTATAGCAGTCCTGGAAAATAAACATGAGGAGTCATTCTTTACAGATCAGATATCTGAGACCAAAAGGGATCAGTGGCAAAGGAGTAAAAACCAAAATTGGCACTTCCTGAGGGGCATTTTTTTTTTTACTGTGTTATTTATTATACTCAGTTTGGTTTGAACCAATTCTTAAATCCTTTACCCAAGTTCTCTCTGTTATTTTAGGCCCCTCTCATCCATGAAGCCTTACTTGATGGCATCAGTTTATATCAATCTCTTCTCTTTGAATTGTTTTTGCCTTTGTAATCAGATTCCTTCAGTTAGGTACTAGTTTTCTACCCTTTTCATGTGTTTCATTTAGGATACTTATAAATTCTCTGCAGGGAATGGTTGGTACAGGGAATCTTGGTACATTGTTGGTTACATAGATGTCTCAATATATTTTATTTTATTATTTTTTAAATGATTTTTATTTTTCCATTATAGTTGGTTTACAGTGTTCTGTCAATTTTCTACTATACAACTAAGTGACCCAGTTGTGTTATGTGTATATATATATATTTTTTCACATTGTCCTCCATCATTCTCCATCATAAGTGACTAGATACAGTTTCCAGAGCTATACAGCAGGATCTCTTTGCTTATCCATGCCAAAAGCAATCATTTGCATTGATTAACCCCAGATTCTTAGTCCAACCCACTCCCTCTCCATCCCCCTCAGCAACCACAAGTCTGTTCTCCAAATCCATGAGCTTCTTTTCTGTGGAAAGACTTATTTGTGCTCTATGTTAGATTCCAGATAAAAGTGATATCATATGGAATTTGTCTTTCTCATTCTGACTTACTTCACTTAGTAGGAGAGTCTCTAATTCCATCCATGTTATTGCAAATGGCATTATTTCGTTCTTATTTTGTTCTGAGTAGTATTCCATTGTGTATATATACCACTTCTGCTTAATCCATTCATCTGTTAATGGCATTTTGGTTGTTTCCATGCCTTGGCTATTGCAAATAGTGCTGCAATGAACATGCGGGTGCATGTGTCTTTTTCAAGGAAAGTTTTGTCCAAATATGTACCTAAGAGTGGGATTGCTGAGTCATATGGTAGTTCTATATTTAGTTTTCTGAGGTTCCTCCATACTGTTTTCCGTAGTGGCTGTACCAATTTACATTCCCACCAACAGCGTAGAAGGGTTTGCTTTTGTCCACACCCACTCCAGCATTTGTTATTTGTGGACTTGTTAATGATGGCCATTCTAATTGGTATGTGGTGGTACCTCATAATAGTTTTGGTTTTCATTTCTCTAATAATCAGTGATGTTCAGCATTATTTTCATGTGCTTTTTGGCCATCAGTGTATCTTCTTTGGAGAAATGATTTTTGCTCATTTTTGCATTTGGTTGTTGGCTTTTTTTCCTGTTAGGTTGTATAAGTTGTTTTCATATTTTAGAGATTAGGCCTTTGTCAGCTGCATGGTTTGAAACTATTTTCTCCCATTCTGTAAGCTGTCTTTTTTTTTTTTTTTTTTAATGGTTTCTTTTGCTGTGCAAAAGCTTGTCAGTTTGATTAGGTCCCATTGGTTCATTTTTGCTTTTATTTCTGTTGCCTTGGAAGACTGACCTTAGAAAACATTTGCACAGTTGATGTCAGAGAATATTTTGCCTATGTTCTCTTCTAGGAGTTTGATGATGTCTTATGTTTAGGTCTTTAAGCCATTTTGAGTTTATTTGAGCCATTTGGAGTTTATTTTTGTGCATGGTGTGAGGGTGTGTTCTAGTTTCATTGATTTACATGCAGCTGTCCAGTTTTTGCATCACCATTGCTGAAAAGACTTTTTCCCATTTTATATCCTTGCCTTCTTTGTCAAAGATTAATTGACCGTAGGTGTCTGTGTTTATTTCTGGGTTCTCTATTCTTTTACATTGGTCTGTATGTCTGTTTTGGTACCAGTACCACATCATCTTGATTCCTGTGGCTTTGTAATATTGCCTGAAGTCTGGGAGAGTTATGCCTTCTGCTTGGTTTTTGTTCCTTGGGATTGCTTTGGTAGCATATAAATTTTGGGATTTGTTTTCAATATGTTTTAAATTATTGATTAGGAAATTTTAGATCTTTCTTTGAAACAGTTAAAATTAAAATGTATTATAATTATCACAATACAGTTGAGTTTTTTTTATTGGATGTTAAATAAATGATTGGCTGTATGTGAAATATGCTGTGAATTAGTTGTGCAAGGAATAGTAACCCTAGACAAAAATGAAAAAAAAATTCGTATAGGATTAGATGTCTAATGAGTTAAATGATGAGTTTCTAAAATGCTCTTTGTAGATGAAGGTGACTATAAAATATTTTAGTGTCCTCAGATGTATTTTCAGCAAATAAGAATGTGACTCAGTCTTCCAAAGCTTTGAAACTAGGTATACACTTCTTAGTAATGTCTATACATGACATTTTATCATGCATGCTTTTCCATAATATACCAGTTCCATCAATATTGAAAACACAGGAAGGAAGCATTTTCCTTGTTGACAGTCTGCAGCTGACATACGGGACTCCTAATCAGGTGCAAAGGCCATACTGTCACTTAACTACTCACTGTGAGTCAAAAGAACTGAAGTCAATTGAAATCCAATGTTTATGTGTTCATTCACTCAGAAATATTTATTTTCTATTCTACATCAAGAAGTTTTTCAGGAATAAAATATGTTGGAGGGAGAGATTCAAAATACTAGATTAGGAGTTCCTGTGATGGCACAGTGGAAATGGATTGACTAGGAACCATGAGGTTGCAGGTTCGATCGCTGGCTTTGTTCAGTGGGTTAAGGATCTGGTGTTGCTCTGAGCTGTGGTGTAGGTCACAGATGCAGCTTGGATCCTGTGTTGCTGTGGCTGTGGCATAGGTCAGCAGCCATAGCTCCAATTGGACCTCTAGGCTGGGAACCTCCATGTGCCATGGGTGCAGCCCTAAAAAATAAAAAAGCAAAATACTAGATTAGCTAGTAGAAGGTGGATGGTAGGGGTAGGGGGAATACCATGTAGATATTATATAGAGGTGAACTTTCCTGGAAGAGGGATTTCAGATGCCTTCATGTGGAGGAGTGTTTAGCAAATCCAGGAAGAGGGAAGCGGTCAATGTGGTTAGAGTGATGGAGGAAAGGGAAGAGCAGGGGAGATGAAGGAAGAGAGTAACAGGAATCTAGTTCATATAGGAACCTGTAAGTCACAGTACAAAATGTGAGTCATAGTAAAGCTTCACTCTGAGTGAGATGAGTAGACATTGGAGAGTTTTTCATGTCTCCTGCACCACATATAGATACCCCAGTTTTCTTTTTTAATAGACATTCTGGATCATCCCTGTTGCCTATGAAAATACTCAAGGTACTATTTGACCTTTGAAGACTGGACACAGCAAAGCACTTTTGGAGAGCTTGGAGTCAATTTTCAATTACATAATCCAGGATAACTCTACTTAGAATTTTCTTCTGAAAGTATGCCCTATTTAGAAAATTAAAATTTGTTAGCAGTTTTTGTTGTAGATGTGAATGGAAAGTATTAGGATTTGAATTAGGTAAGGTAGTATCTAATTTATTTGGATTCAATAAAATTTGACTCCAGAAAAGAAAAGAGTGAAAAAACCTAATGATTTTTTTTTTTTTTGAGGCATCACTTGATGTGAAGCTTGTTGAGGTTTACAGAGCACAGGCTTCACAGTCAACAGACCAAAACTCAATCTACTTACTCATAATATGTTATAACTTTGGTTCAGAGTAAACCACTTTGAACATCAAGATCCTAATCAGCAAATGGTGTTGATGGTGCCCATGTTATAAGGCTGCTGGGAGGAAAAAAATGACACCCAGTATAAAATATACCTCTTGATGAGTGGCGGCTATTAATGTTGTAGCAAATATTTAGATAGAGAATTTGACTATGAGGAAAAAATATTCCCACTGAAGTTAAAAGGCAAAATCTATACATTGTGGACTAGATCAGACATTAGAGAGCTCAAGTCTTCTTGAAAGGGACAGATTCTTTCTTAAGCTTACAACAGTTTCCTGTGACCTGAAAGAATACAGAAATTGCAAGGAACTGAGTCAGCCATGGGGGCGTAAGTTTGAAAATTAAGAACTATTTGGGTATACATTGGCAGTGCCTTTCCAATACTGCTCCAAAGGGAGAGCACTTTAGGGTTTTGGGTGTTCTGGTCCCTTTGGCAAAATCATTCCATTAAATGAATGCCACAGAAGATATTTAATAGATTTCATGTGCCCTGGTCCTATTGACAAGATCATTCCAATCACAGATGAATATTAATTCCATTAACTGATTCTATCTGAATTTAATAGTCACACATTTTGATTATTATTTCATTTTCCACAAATACCTGTCCCCTAGGAAGCAAAGAGTTAGTCACATAGGCTTTGTATATTTCATTTCTTATGAATGGAATTTATTCTCCCAGTAAAATATATTGTTTCCTATGAATGAATAAACTGATATCCTGAGTTTATTACTCAGTCTTATAAATTCGGTTAAAATGAACATGTTTGAGAAAAATGGATGCAGGCAAAGTGTTCTGACAAAGGCATATTTCTGAGCCAAAAGGATAAGGGCCAGAACCTGAATCATTGTGAGGAAATTTACCAAGAAAATCGATACCACTCTGTGAGATATCTTGGAAGGGACACTGTCATATCTTTCCTAGATAGATATGATACTTCCTCTATACAGTCTAGGATGATCTTGTTTGAATTACTGTAAATATGAATTTCATATACTTGTTTTGCATCTCTACCATGTAGCTAGCATTCTATTAATCATTGGGGACAGAAAACATTTTATTTTATTTATTTATTTATTTGTCTTTTGTCTTTTTGAGGGCCACACACATGGCATATGGAGGTATAATCAGCCTTTTCCAGAGCCACAGCAACGTCAGATCTGAGCTGCATCTGCGACCTACACCACAGGTCACAGCAACGCAAGATCCTTAACCCACTGAGCAAGGCCAGGGAACGAACTGGTAACCTCATGGTTCCTAGTCCGATTCATTTCCTCTGCACCATGACGGGAACTATAGAAAACATTTTAGATATGGTGTCTGCCTCCAAAGACTTCAAAGTCTGCTAAACTCCTTGTAAGCAAAGACATTCTGGAGACAGATGGCTGTTGTGGAGACGTACACGTATATTCACAACTTTAAAAAACAGTTTTGAGGCATAAAATAGTATGGCATATTCTCGGGAAAGCTCAATTTCCTATGCTCTTTTTGAGCTCAAATAGTCGAAATGTAATTAGTGTGTTTTTTCCTTCTCTTGATTCTCTCAGGTTTTTACATACTCTTTGTCTTAAATGTGTGGAACAATTAGATTTCAAATGTCTTAGATTTTCTGGTTAGATCTTAATTTCAAATAATGTTTCCTTATTTCAGCAAACGATCAACATTCCCTAGAAATTATTGCCACAGTTTAATAATAAAATTGTGTTCAACTCCTAAGTATCTTTTTTTAATTCAGAGAAAATTTAATTGTGTGCCTTAAAAAAAAAATAGCATACCTTATTCATAGTGCCTACCAAAATGGCAGCTACAAAATAGATGTCCAAACAGTAAATGACAGTGCATGGGTTGATTTTCAGTATATAATAGTAATTTAAGATAAAGACTCATTATAGACATGGGAAAGTATTGGACTTTCATTGTCTTGTCATATGATGACCTATTTCATGCTATGTCTCATAAGAGAAGCTGCATCACCATCATTGGCCATCAACACCTCCTCTGTGGAAAGTCTTAACTGCATCATCAAGGAAAAGCCAGGAACTACATTTCCCAGAATCCCCTTTTCTGTTATAGTTCCAGATTCAGAAGGTAGAAGGAAACAGAGGTCATTATTCTTGGGAAATTATAGAAGCCAAGAGGAGCAGCTTTTCAGACTCATCTATGAGCTCCCACTCTGATGCAATACTGGGATAATGGTTGCATATTTCTGTAAACTTGCGAAGTAAATGAATTTCTCAGCAAACCATTCACTTCAGTGTTTCATGCCAAAGTCATTAATGACTTATGCCAACCTTGGGACTGCAGCCATTCTGACCTTCACTATCATTGCTCTTCTTTTATGTGAATAAGACTACATTATATTTTTATTCCTGTAATTCTTAGAGAGAGGCTTTGACTCCATGGCCAAAGCTAGACTAATTTACAAGGAGAAGGAGTTACACAAAAGAAAGACACAAATGACTTTTCAGTTACTCAAGTGAAGACAGCATGGGGGTTCAATTCTACCCTGACAGCCAGGGAAGCTTAAACTAAGTACTTTCTTCTGATGAATCTCCCTTGGAAATCATAGGAAGAGCTAACACACATACATCCCTCAAAGAGGTCTTTCAGTAAAGAGGCTCAGCCCTAAGAAAACCCAAAGAAAGCTCAGCAAAATACCTGCTTCATGAATATAATGCTCCAAATAGCATTTTTCCCCAGCATTTTCAAAAGAACAAAATTGCATAGGGCAGAACTTTTTCCAGAATTAAAAATTAACTTAGATGTCAAAATAAAACCCTAGAATTTAATTTATCATAAAAGCCATATTCACGAATAGAATCTAATGGACCAAAACAGATAAAGCAATTAAATGGGAAATGCTATGAATTAATCTTATTTAAAGAGGCAGTTTAGATGGAATTCATATTTTTAAAGATACAATAACCAGGAAAAAAAAATAAAGCCTTCCCAGCTCAGCTAGTGGTACCATAATTTAAAATAATAAAGCATCATTAGTACCCAATTTATTCATTTTCTTCAGGTACCATTTGTTAATTTTGACATTCCCCTCTCAATTTTGATTGCCAGTGACTTTCTTCTCTTTGGGGATATTTTACTTTTTTTTTTTTTAATGCTACTTGCTAAATTTTAGTGGTAATAGAGTGCAATGTAAAGTGAGAAAATATTGAAGCCCTCAAAAAAGTTCAAGCTTAAACACAGTGCTTCTAGAATATTCTATCAAATAATCTTTCCATGCCTTAGTTTTTCCCATCAAGTGATAAGAACCTCATATAATAATATAGTGGTGAAAACAATCTTTAAAAACTCTATGTCATCCTAACTATCACTGCTACTATTTTGTTAATAGAGTGACAGTTTTATTATCTTCTTTTTATAAGAGTTTTTATAATTAAGATGTATAACTTGATGTTTTGATTTATGTATATATTGTGAAATGATCACCATATTCAAACTAATTAACTAATTAACATCTATCACATTAACATTGTTACTTTTTTCATAATGAGAACACAAAATCAACTCTGCGAATTTCAAGTATGTGGAGATTTAATGTACAACAAATGACTATATTTTGATGTTTGTTGTTAGATTTTCTTTAGTACTGTAGTACTGTTTTATTGGCCATGTTCTCTAGTGGGCTTGGAGGCAGATCACCCAGGTTCTCATCCTAACTCCATTACTTCCTAGCTCTGAGATCTGGAACAAATGTGTTCCCTCTGTGACTTGTTTTCTCTCTCTATAGTGGGGGCATTAACAGTACTTGCCTTAAAGAAATTTCTGTGCTGCTTAAAAATATTTCACAGGGAAAGAGCTTAGAATATTTGTTGGTACATAGTAAATATTCAATCAAGATTAGCTATTTTATTATTATTGTTTTATATAATTTTATTTGATTTTACCCTAAATACATGTGTTATAATTCAAATAATTATTTGTAACTTTTGTAATTTTGCTCATGCTTATAAATTTAAAAGCAGACTAATAAAAAGAAAAACTCTAAGCATTATCTTAGAAGATCTTAACCTTAAAAAAAAAATCCATCATGGAGTTCCCACTGAGGTGAAACAAGATCTGCAGAGTCTCCAGCCCTGGGACACAGGTTTGATCCCTGGGCAGGCACAGTAGATCTGGCACTAATGCATCTTCAGTGTGTAGGTCATAGAAACAGCTCATCTCTGATGCCTGGCCCAGAACTCTATATGCCGCAGTGCAGCTTAGGAGAAAAGGAAAAAAGTCCATTATAAAATATGGTAAACCCTAATGTTTATGAAATCTCACATTAACAATGTGATTTAAAACAAATCAACAGTGAGACCGAGTGAAATTCTCCTCCCATCCACATAATGGGAACCCGATACGTTCTCTTCTATTTACTTTACCTCATAGGAAAAGCATGCTTAATTAGGACACAACATCTATTTGTTGTTATTTCTTCTCTCTTGTTTTCTAGTCTCTCTCTCTCCAGAATATTTACATGTTATCAGCAGTCTTCAAAACCAGCCAGCTGCAGGTGGCCTGAACTTTGTATCTTCCCCTTTCCTTGGATTCCCTTCTCTGCACTGATCCAATCCTATTCACCTTTCAAGATGGTGTCTGTGTTCCTAACACCTTAGCAAAGCCTCCTCTGTGCCTTGACTCCCTCAGAGGTTTCTTTTGTGAACCTCATAGCAATTATAATGGGAAAACTTCTGGTTCATATGATTTTAACGCCACACACACTATGTTTTAAAACACTGGGTATAATCTGTGAATCATATATCTAATAACACAAATTACCAACTAATTTTTTTACTGTATAGTTGCTTAATTTGTAAGGGCTTTTTTTTTTTTTCCCCACTGAATCCTTCCCCTTTCCTCAGTCTCTATGGCCCCTCTCATGTTATGTATCTGTGACTGATAATGAAGTCTCTTATCACCACAAAACTTTTTATTTATTGAAATGAGCTCTTACATGTTTTTACTATCAACATATAGTTTCTTAATTGTTACTCCTTGGTTAATGGAATTTCAAAATTAACACTAAAATAAATAGCAGTATAGCTAAAGTCAAATTTATTTATATAACAAGTTTGGTTTTATAATCAGTTTTGCTTCTGCTATGGTATTTAGAATAGTATTTAAGAGTGGAGAATAAAATAAGTACATTGATTATAAGAAAGCACTGACTCCATTTTATCTTCCAGAAAATGAATAGAAGTCTAGAATATTTGATAAAGGATAAAGAACTATGAGTCAGTCATTGAAGAGATATCTCTGAAGTAACAAAACCCAAAATAATTACTTTAGTCATAAGGAGAAAATAACTGGAGCTGCCTAGATTTATGAATGTTGTTTGAGAATGAATTATGGTGGCTTACCTGAGAAACAAAATGGGTAACCAAAAGTGGTTGTTCAGATTGTCAGGCAATGTTATCTTGCCTGGGTAGATTTCTTAGAATTGAGTCATAGACAAGACAACTGTGGATTAATTAGACAATTATGGAAAAAGAAGAATTTTGGAATAAAATAATCAGTTGAAAATATAACGTCACAGCTGGCTATAAAGAGTGAGATAAGTTTACCATGAGGAGATATAGTAAAACCTATGAAAGCTTGACCAAATTAAGTAGAAACATATATTTTATGAAGTAGCAACAATACAGAGTCCAAATTTTTTTGCAGCATACACAGATTCCTAATTATGATTAAATTTTGTTTGGCTTACATGTGCATGAAGTAGCCACTTGTTAAAACTGTGCATCTGGAATGTGTAGTCAGGAGTGAGGGAGTAGATTTTTAAGCAATGTATAGGGGAGAGGCATGGTATGCTGAAAATTGCAAAGTGAGCACGTTTAATTCTGGGAGATAGACAGTTTGAAGGATAAAGTTTTTCATGCATAGGAACCTAAAAGACACAAAAATAGTTGAGGGTTTCCTATAAAGTAATTCTGGACATAAAAAAAACAAAAAATGAATAAATAGCTATATGAAAAGTAGATATAAAACAAGTGCTTCTTAAAAAATAAAAAATTTCTTTTTTATTGTGGTAAAATATGCATAGAATAAAATCAACTGTCTTAATCATTTTAAGTGCACACTTAACCAGCATTTAATATTTTGAAGACATGGTGGAATAATCAACACTCTCCATTTCCAGAAAATTTTCATCATTCCAAACAGAATCACTGAAGCCCTGTTTCCTCATTCTCCCTACCCCTAATAACCTTCATTACACTTTCTGCCTGTATAAGTTTGCCTATTCTAGTTACTTCATAGAAGTGGAAACACAAAAATATCTGTCTTGTTGTGCTTGGCTTTATTTTACTTTTTATATCTTCAAAATTCAATCATACTGTAGCATGTATCATAATTTCCTTCAGTTTTAGTGAATAATATTCTACACTTTCGTTTATCCATTCATTTATTGATGGATACTAAGGTTGCTTCCACCTTTTTGCTATTATGAATAATGCTGCTATGAAATTCTTTTGGCTATATTCTCAAAAGTGGACTTACTGGATGATATGGTTAATTCCATATTTAGCTTTTAGAGGAATCGCTGGACTGTTTTCCACAGTGGCACCAACATTCTCACCAACAGTGCACAGGAGTTCCAATTTCTCATATCCTGGCCAGTACTTCTTACTTTCCACTTTTTTTGATTAATGACACCTAGTAAGTATGAAGGAGTAAATTACATGATTCTTAAACATTAATATGGAAAGAAGCACAAACATAATCTTCAGAGGAAATGCTAAGTTCCAAAGCATGACATATTTGTAAAAATGTAGCCAGAATCCTCATAGCATCTCCAAGACCTTCCATAGTTTGACCTATCTCCATCCTCAAATTAGCCATTGCTAAAGCAAATCTCATTAGGGACCCATAGATAAGGAGTCACCATTTCCTGTAATAAATAAGTGATCAGTTAATTTTCTTGCTATTTATTGATAAATGCTTACCATGCCTCTCTTTTTGGTAGATCATTCAGAGGAAGTGAATTATTTTTGCATTGATAGAACTCACAGTCTGTGAAAGCAAAGTTGAACAGCGTAATATGACAACATATAATTAGATGTTGGAATAACATGGTGCTAACTATAACTGCTATAGTAATTATGATGAAGGAAGACAAATAAAGATGTGAGGAGTACTTCAGAATAGAGACAAAAATTGAGTAGGACTTTGAAAGATAGGAGGGATTTATTTAAGTGGAGGATGAAAAGGTGAACATTCTGTTAGTGATGAAAACCATGAACAAAGGCATAGAGATGTTGATATTTGAAGGGGATGCTTGCAGAATGTAGACAACAAATTTAACAGAATTGAAATAGATATACTAGGATGCTGTGGGAAATATGTAACTGGGAGTCAGTTTGTGAAGGTCCTTGATTATTTAAAATCATATGGGAACCAATAGCACATTTCAGCTGGTGGGCATTGAGGCACAATACATCTCCAGTTTGCCTAGAATAATGCTGGAAAGAAGAGCACACACTTGTCCTCTTTGTTTCTTGTAGGTTGGGTCAATAAAACCAATTGCCATTTACCTGGAAGTGAAGATTATCTGATGAGAATAATAGATGTGGTATTTATAACACTATTTTTTTTTCCTTTTGGATAGAGGGAACTGGCTTAAGAGTATAGATGGGAGATTTCAGTTGAAGTTATGAACATAAAGCTCTGCTCCTTTCTCATCCAGTCCTTTAAGAATGTTTTGAATCTATACTGCCTCTAAGCAGTAAATGAAATTTTATTCCATTATCCAAAAGCTAATCTAAAATGTATGTGATAATGTTCTGCTTTTACTCTTCATGAAAGAACAACTACTTTAGATACAGATTTAGAGAAAATTCTCTTTTCTAGAATTTCAGAAATATATTTTATTCACTAAAGAGGGGGATAGAGAAATCCAGTGCAAGAGGGAAAATGTACTAATCATGAAACTATAAAATATAGGATGCTTTGATTTTTCCCTAAAGTCATTTTTTTATAATAATAATACAATCTGAGAACTGCTATAATGAAACCCAGTTAAGGGAAAACTGATTCTTTTTTTATTTTTTATTTTTTTCCCACTGTACAGCAAGGGGATCAAGTTATCCTTACATGTACACATTTTTTTTCCCCACCCTTTGTTCTGTTGCAACATGAGTATCTAGACATAGTTCTCAATGCTACTCAGCAGGATCTCCTTGTAAATCCATACTAAGTTGTATCTGATAACTCCAAGCTCCCAATCCGTCCCACTCCCTCCCTCTCCCATCAGGCAGCCACAAGTCTATTTTACAAGTCCATGATTTTCTTTTCTGTGTAGATGTTCATTTGTACTGGATATTAAATTCCAGTTATAAGTGATATCATATGGTATTTGTCTTTGTCTTTCTGGCTCATTTCACTCAGTATGAGATTCTCTAGTTCCATCCATGTTACTGTAAATGGCATTATGTCATTCTTTTTTATGGCTGAGTAGTATTCCATTGTGTGGAAAACTGATTCTTGGGAGAAGAAGGAACACAGTGGAGCTTTCTTACCCATGGCTTTACCCTTTTCTCACATACCTCTAGGTGGTGGAAGATGAACTGACAAACAGAATGAATATCTGCAAACACTTCACCTTGAACCTGAGACATGGATTCTGATAGCCATGAGTGTCCAGCCATGGAATTAAGAAACCACTGCTCTTTGCAAATATGGGCAAACACCAGGGACTCATTTAAGGACTTGGGGATCATGAAGAATCTGTACAACATAAAAGTCTTAGGAATAATGTTTGAGAAATGGAAAAGAAAATATATTTATTATAGCACATGTTGATGTTAGATTCCCAAGCTCCCCTGCCTTTAAATTCATGTCCAAATACACAGCATTGCATATATATTTATACATAACATTAAAATAAATTACATTTTGATTAACAATTGATAATACTATGCAGTGATTGCCATTTTCTCACTTAAAAATACATTGTGAAAAACAAATTTGAATAATGGCAAATGACAACAATAATAATACATGGATTATGGGAAGATTTTTAGCCAGACACTGGTAGATCTTTCTGATTATTTGTAGAATTGCCTTATTTTTGTTGTATAGTTTATCCCATGACATGTATATTTCTTTTTTATACTTTGACAGGTGCTGCAACAGATATTCATTTGCTTATTTGTGTGATTTTTTTTATCAGATAAATGTTAGGAAGACATACAACTGGGTAAAGAATTGTATTTCCATATTTTGATGGACACCATTGCTCTCCAAAGAGATTTTATCCATCTACACTCTAGCTAAGAATGTCTAACAGAGATTGTTTGCTCACATGTTCATCACACCAGGTAGCTATTAAATAAAGTTTGCCAAGCTGGCTTAAAAAAGACTCCTCTTGTTTTAATTTGATTTGAACTATCTTTCTCTTTATTTTTCTCCTAAGCTTCAGTGATACTGATGTTCACTCAGTAGTCTAGCCTGCTGTACCCATTTACACCCCAGGGCCTTTACACTTGCTAAGCCCCTTGCCTAAATGAGCTTCCCAAAATTTTACAAGACCAATCCTAGATATTTCTCTTTAAAAAGTTTTTAGGAGCACCCAGATACATACAATTATTAACAGACATAAAGGGAAATATTGATGAGAATACAATCATAGTAGGAGACTTTAATACCCCCCTCACATCAATGGACAGATCCTCTAGAGAGAAAACCAATAAAGCAACAGAGATCCTAAAGTTTTTAAAAATTTTTTTTCTTTATTTTCTTTGAAATGCCTGAAACTATCTAATTTATCAGTTTATCTTTTCCCATTAGAATATATGTTCCTGCAACAGAGCCTAGACTTAATTTTTTCTTTCCAAATGTATAATTATCTCCTTCAATATCATTTATTGAATAATCCATCATTTCTTCTTCTATTTGAAATGCTAACTTTTTCATCAACTGAATTTTCTTGAATTCCTGAGGCAGTTTCTTAATTCACTCCTCTTTCTGCTGTTAAGATATACATTCCGTCACAGAACCACATTTTTCAAGATATTGCATTTTTAATATCTTTTGATATCTGAGGAGGAAGGCCTTTCTTCATAATATTTCTTTTACAAAATAGGTTTGGCCAATTTTTAAATAAGTTTTAATAACCATTATCAATAAGACAAATTGGTAATAGAGAAACGCACATATTTATTTTTCAAATCTCACACTATGGATCCTGTGGGCCCTCACTCATATTAGGGCTGATGGTGTTCAGCATCCGTTTTCCCTTGGAAACTCTTCCCCAACTTCCTTCTTCCACACTTCTCTGACCATTTTGATTAGGAAAATCCTTTCTTCTGACAAAGTTGAATTTTATTTGGGTCAATGCTCCTGAAAAACAACAAAGGTTAAAAATTCCCCTGTTCTTTTTATTCTAGAAATAGTTTACCGCACAAAACCACTCTTCCTCTTATGACACACACAGTATAACTCTGGGATGCCAGCCTGCCTGCCCCCTTTGTTCATATATGATAAGAACAGATACACACCGCCAAATTCCCATTCTTTACTCCATAAATGATTAGCTGAACTGTTTTGTCCACACCACTCAATTGGAATAAAGCATTTGTCAAGCAAACTTCTGTTAGGAGACTCCCTTCCTCCGATACCTGAACTTCAGCCCACCCTCAATCAGAGCCAGAATACATACCAAACTTATCTTCTCCTCCTGAGAATAGACCAGCTTCCAGGCAAAACATCCTCTGATCTGCTGTCTCATCACACTAAACCATTATCCCACTCTCAATACTCTGTTCTTTTTAGCCCTGTTTACTCTTCCCTATAAATGAAACATTCTTTTGGCCTCACCATATAGATATTTGCAGATCTTATGGTCAGACAATTTTCCATATGGCAATGATCCCCTTTTCTTTATTTGATAGACCCTTTCCCCACTTTGTGATAATCCTTTCAAAGAAGGTCTCTCTACCAAGTCTAGATTTGGTTTCTATTTGATAGTTCTCTCTTCTCTCAACAGCAGTTGCATCTTTAGGCCTTATCCTTAAACCCTTTCTCTTCTTATTCTTTCACCATATTTTTCACTGTTTCTTAGAACCCAGATCCAAAGTCATTATCAATTTATAGCAGAGGAAGATGGTTTCATGGCCTATCCCTGAAATGTGAAAGGAACTATGTGGCATCCAACTTCTGGACTAGCCGTAAAAGAGAAGAAAAAGGTAGGTTTTTGCTTTTAACTAAAATACAAGTCTGTATATTTACCCATAGCTTACATGTATCAAAAGCTTTCAAAATATACATTCCCTTTATTCTAATAATTCTGGTTATAGAACTTGTTCTAGGAAAATACTATGATATAACCAAAATTTGTTTAAAATATGCACATGCCTGTGATATTATTTATAACAAGAGCAAAACTGAGAAAAGAAGCAAACAAAACTAAAATTTGACAACAAAAATGTGGTGCATTCCAAGAATGAACAATCTTTAATAATTTATTTGCAAAGAATATTATACGACATGGAAAAATGTTTGTAATATACCAATAACACACAATACATTAGAATTTTAAAAAGTAAAGTCTTTCTTTAAAAAATCATTGCATGTATGTATCATTTATGTTTTTTATATTTAGTATTTACGCATTTTTTTACATTTTAAAAAGTGTACATGCTCTTTTCTACATTTAAAAACATTTGTTTCTTTGTTTTGCTAAACTTCTGGTAAACATACAGGAATTGTCCTTGTGTCATTCTCCCACAAAACGTATCCATCTGTTATCCGCAGACAGATTTTTGCCTTGTCTCTCATATAGGAAAAGTCATTTCTCTCTCCTTGCTTCCACCCTGTTATCTACAAGGAGCATCTAATATCATTGAAAGCACAGTTGAGAAACAATGGTAATAGTCAATAAGGAGCCATCACAGATCCTTGAAATTATATGAGCAAGGTTTTAGTTTGCTTAGCACAAGGGTGAAAGAGGTAGGGGCACAGAGGGCCTTAGTTGTCACATTTGGCTTTTTACAAATTTAAATCCACCTGGTTGAGTCTAGAGTTCTTAAATCCTCTTTTCCACAGTCCAGAATGAGCCTGTATTTTTCGGAAAGAACTAAAGAGCTCTACCTTGTCTTTATAGTAGTTCTAGAACAGGTAAAATCCTTTCTTATCTATTAGAAATATAACACAAAATTTGATATGTTATAAAAATGATACTTCAGTAGTAAATAAAAATAAATCAAACCAAGCAAAACAAAACAAACAAATGAAAAGAATACGAAGGCCTGCTTTCTTCTCTACTGAAGTTTGCAACCTACAAAGAGGCTGACACCTTAATAGAAAGACAAGATAATTCAATATGAAATGTCAGATAATCTATGGAAGTGCTGTCCAATAGAAGCATAATTTAAACCACATGTATAATTTTCTAGTAGTCACATCAAAAACGTAAAAAGAAACAAGTGAAGTTAATCCTAACATTTCAATTAACCCAATTTTTCAAAACTCATCAAAAATTTCATTTTATTATGATATATATATATGTATACACACACACACACACCCACCCACACCCACACCCACACCCACACACACACACACTGATTAATGGGATATTTTACTTTTTTTAAAATTTTTATAGCCACACCTATGGCATATGGAATTTCCTGGGCTAAGGTTTGAATCAGAAGTGCAGGCTCACACCACAACCACAGCAACACAAGATTGGAGCCACATCTGTGAACCATGCCGCAGATTGCGGCAACACCAGATCCTTAATCCACTGAGCGAGGCAAAGGATCTAACCTTCATCCTCACAGAGACTACATCAGGTTCTTAACCCACTGAGCCACAATAGGAACTCCAGGATAGTTTACATTTTTTAGCATTAAGTCTTAAGTATGAATTCTGCACTTGTGGAACATCTTGATTTGAACAAGCCATGACACAAGTGCTCGATAGCCACATGTGATAGTGGCAACCGTTCTAGACAGAACAGGTCTGTAGCAGGGTAACATAACAAACTAAAGGAGGTAGAAGGGGTTATTTTGAAGTTGGAGACCCAGAAAATTTTCTTGGAGGACATGGTGTTTCAGCCATGTCTGCAAAGATGAGGCAGAGAGTAAGAAAGGCAATGAGGGAATGGGCAGAGCATGAAAGAGATAGAAAAGACAGAAATACAGTCTGTCCCCTGTGGCTGAAGTAGGCAGTTCATGGGGTCAAGAGAGAAATATAGACAGGGAGGAAAATTTGGGCTAGATTGTCAAATTTTTCTAGCTTCTTCCAAACCCTCTTCCTTGTCTTAAAGAACAAACTTTTTTCTCCAAAGAAAGCCAGTCCCTAGCAGGCTCACTCCCTTCAGAGTTTTCATCAGCCGCCTATGACCTAGTTAACCACTGATTTCCAACTGAGGCTAGTTTAGCTCAAGTCCCGCAAGCCATCTCAGAAGCAAGCTCGTGTTGGGTTTGTGGTGTCTGAAGAGCTGTGAGCAGGTGCCAGGGTCTCGCGTCTGCCTCAGCATGGCTAATTTATGAGTCCCAGCAAGTCAGCTAGAGGAAGAGAGAGCCTACATAGGGGACCCTGCTAATTGGCCCTTTCAGTTCCTGGCAGGCACTACTGGAGAGAAGCTCCCTGGGCTCAGACTTCTTATGTCCTTTTCAAAAGTCAGACAGCTTAGGTCGACAAATTAAAAAAGAAAACAAGTGGGAAAAGCACCTAGCTCCAAGGAGGGGCTATCACTGGCTTCCCCCAGCTGTGTGGCCATCTCCAGACTCCAGAGGAACCCTGAACCTGATAGAGGCTTTTGTTCCTTGCCAGCGGAAAGGGAACAGGTTTCTTGCCCCTCAGGCCAATCGATTGAGACTCAAGTGTACCTGATTCACAAGTTCAACAGCTGTTTGGAGCTCAGGTGCAACTCTGGCAGCCCAGAGAGGGGAGTTGCCAGGGCACAACTCAACTCTGTGGCTCAACTCAACTCATGTGGTTAGGAATCCACATGAGGATCCGGAGATGAGGATGCTCAAGGCACTATAGGGAACTTCACGAGGAGGTGGCAAAAACTGAAAGAGGACTAATGACACATCATTGTTCTACACCTTGCCCATGCCAGCATCTTGGAGTAAAATAATGTGAAGAGCCTTTATCCCAGTTGCTACACTAGTTGCTGATGTCTTGCCCATCTTCTACTTTTGTCATTTATTTGACCAGGTTTCACCAGCATCCACTTTTGTTGTTTATTTGACCTGGTTTCACCAGCACAAAAATGATGCTAACTGGGGCTGGTGTAGTGTGAGTGTGTCTGTGAAAGGATTCATGTTGCTTATTCCTAGAAATGGCCTTTGGCTTAAATATCAGTTGAAAGAGTGGTTAGTTTTGGTATAAACTGAAGACTTATTGGACTAACCCCTCTCCCAGAGTTTGAAACAGAGTATAAAGGGAAACACAATCATGATTATGTCAACAGACGAAAATACTTGAATTTCCTTCAAAGACTTTTAAGCCAGCATTGGCTGGTGGAGATAAGAAAAGGTATTGTATATCTATATTATCAATAGATTGTGGTTATGAGACATACACAGATTAAAAATTGGGCTGGCCCAGAAAACCCTTTTAGAGAAAGGATCAATTATTTTCTTTCCTGATAGCATTATGGTCCAACAAGCCTGGATGCAGAGTTGATGATGAGTTAAGACCTATTACATTTGAACATAATACTGAATATAATCCCTTAACTTTGCCTGAAGTTATTACTATTATATATTATTTTAAATAATATTTTCTTATTTCTCATCTAATGTTTTCTCCCCAAGAAAACTGAAAGTAATATTACTAACTATAATCTAACGTTTATTAAGTAATCACAAGTTTCTGAGCACAATACTAACAAATTACCTGTAAAAGTCTTCAGACTAAGAGGTATTAATTCAACTTAATTTTTGCATTCCTTTTGAATGGAAGTTTACAAATGTGTGTGAAGAAACTTGTATTCTTTGTTCAAGCCTTCATTAACTTAATCATCTCTGATTCTGGGCTAGCCACTTAATATTACTCAGCCTGTGTCCTCCTCATAGGCAATGCGTATTCCAATGACCCACCAGAGTGAATGATAAACTTTCACATATACTATTTCACTTTCTCACCCCAACTATATGAGGTAAGTGTCCATTTTATAGATGAGGAAACTGAGACCCAGACATCATAAGAAACTTGTTCAAGATCAGAGTCAGGAAACCTGTATGCCTGAACTTGGCTCCACGTTTCTGATTCTGGATACTGTGGAATTTCCCCTTCATTATCATCTCAATGGCTAACATGTTAGGATTCCCCCTATATGATATCTGGTGACTTGAAGAATACTTTGCAATTTTGGCAGGACCACAGATAGCAAGCCACTTTGCTTTGAGAGCAGGAGCTTTGGAGAGCTCTGCTGGGTTGAGAACTCCAGCTCCTCTGTTGGCTGTGGCCAACCTCCTGGGCCCTCTAAGCCTATGTGCCTTCATCTGCATGTGGTAGTTGTAGCAGGGTCTCCTGTATAGGATTGTTGAGACCATTAAATCTGAGGCCTCAGCTCAGTGTCTAACATTATTAGAGTAGTTGATCAATATTAGTTACTATTATTACGATATAGAGAAGGATTTTAGCTTAGCCACATAAAGTCTGCCTGTTAGGGTAGTATGACCTAAAACTCACTTTAGGTCAGAGAAAAGAGCTACAGGAATGACAAGGGCCACATTTCCATGGACAGAAAAGCCCATTATTTCCCTCTATTTGGTTTGTTCCCTTCACTGAATACTCTTGCTTTGGAATAACTACTCCATGTCCCAGCTGGTAGGGTACTAGCAGAAAGTTGAGATTTTGGTCATGTTAAAGTAAATTACATCATTGCAGAATTGAGAAAGAGAAGAAGAAAAAGAAATCCCTTCAATCACATCACATTTATAAAATACTCTGGCTGTGGGCTTATGTAGTGTCCACATATTGATAGTTTTCTTCTAAATTATTGACTGAGTGTCTCCAACACATTGTAAAACGTCTGCTGATGTGCAGTGACATGGTAGGGTAATTCTTTAAACCTTATTCAGCACTGCACACATTCCTGTCTTTGTGCATACAGAGCTTTAATTTTAATAACAGTAAGAATGTAGAAAAAAAGCTAAGCACAGCCCCAAATCAAGATTCTCTTCTCCTGCAATCTCCTTTGGAATTTCTCAAAGTCCAAAATGCAATTAATCACTCCTGTGAGAAAATTTGGAATAAATCAATACATTTCATCATTGCTTTAATTATCCTTGACGCTGTTTGAAGACCAAAGTTTCCTGCTTTGGGAAAATAAATGAATAAACAAAGATTTCATTAAGACCCCACTCACTCTCCCTTTCACTCAAGATAGGGCTCTGGACAAAGACACAATACATAGATATGGAATTATTTTTCCTCTTATCCATCTCCCTCCTCACCCTCTCTCCTTTTTTTTTTTCTCCTTTTCTTCTTTATTCTCTCCATTCCTTACTTCTTTCCTTCTTTCCATTCATTTTCTCTCTGTCTCTCTCTTTCTCCTTTTCTAAGGAGGAAATTAGAAAGTGGTTTTCTTAAGACTTCCTGACCAGCAAGTGAAGCAAATAACAGGCACTGAGCACACAGACTAATTCTTAATTTCAATGGATGAGACAACGTGAAAGGGAAAGGAAGATGGTGGTAGTGATGAGGCAGTTGGAGTAAGTTCCAGCATTCACCAAATCTATCATTCAGGACATTCAAGAGTGAGGAGGGTGTGGATTCAAGACAAAGGCACCAGGCAGACCACTCTGAGTAGATGATGCAGCCATGTGCATTGAAATTTGTAAAGAATAAACCCTCTATTTTGGAGCCAAGTCTTTGGATTCCTGAATTTATTGTAAAATAAAACAGATTCAGCAACTTACATACAAACAAAATACATGACTGACTTACTATACGGCAATACTCCTTACCCACCACATGGTTAAGAAATGATATTTTGCCATTTAGCCCAGAAGCTTCTCTATGGGCTGAATCTCAATTCAGCCCCTCTCTCCCCATCTCCAAAAGTGACATCTTTCATGATTTTCTGAGTAATTACTTTAATAAAACCATAAAGTCATGTAGGTATGTGCATCTCCAGATTAGTCTAGTTTAGTCTTGCTTGGGCTACAAGTTCTCCCTCCATCCCTTTCTTGTCTTTATAATTTATCTGTTGAAAATCTGGCTCACTTGACCTGTAGAGTTTCCCACAGTTTTTGTGCAGCTGAATGCACACTCATGGTGCAATTCAACATGTTCTTCTGTCCTTAGAATTCCCTCCAAATTGGCAGTTGGGATCCAGAGAATGGCTCAAACTTGAATTTAAGCCCCTTGAACCAAACTCCTTTATCTGCATGTACTAACAATTAAAGTGAACACATCTAAAGTGCATGGCTTTGTTCTACAGTTTTTATTTAAAATTACCTTGATTTGGAGATGGTAATGTTTTCTGTGCTCTCTGCAATTCATATCCTATGTAAAAAAAATACAAATTTAATGACTAAACAACCCACTCCTGTATTAACTCAATAGATATTTATTAATCTCTTATTAGATGCTATCTATACACCCCAAAGTAACACAAACTCCATGTTCCCATGGGTTTTATTTTCAGTTGGAGAGACATACCATAAATACATGAGTAAAATATCAGATAAATGGATTTTAAAAAGGGCAGGATCAGGGAGATTCTTGAAAGATTGATGAGGAACGAAGAGGGCCATGGTGAGTATGTGAGTGACTAGAAGTAGATGAGGTCAGGAAGCTAGCAAGTGGACAGATCATGAACCAATTTTCTCTTCATTTAACAAAATTTCATTTAGAGCATCTGTGTCTAGAGTCTACTAATTCCATGCACAGTTAAAGAGAAAGGGTTGGAATAAAAAAAAAATGTGTTTGAAGCTAAGAAGTGCATGTTCAGCAATCAAGGGAATTTAAAGACAGGCACTGAGTCACAATTGCATCTTCCTATCTTACGTACAAATAACCATGATTCAAGGCAGAATGCAATCAATGTTACATCATTAAAGGACCTTCAGAATTCACCAGAAAGCATTTTTCTGATTGTGACAATAGAAAACCTTCCAGAAGGAAATAGCAGTTGAGTGAAGCATTGAGAAGAGGTGGGCTTTTGAAGTTGAGGGACCCTAAGTAGAGAAAGTGCTATGGGCAGAGATTCAAATAATATCCTGAACGTATTTTGAGAATGGCTAGTGGATCCATTTGACAAGATTTGCCAAAGGAGTTGTGGACTGAAAAGGAAGGTAGAGATTAGACTATGGATGAGTTTGAATGCTGTGATAAAAAAATTATGCTTTAGAAAGGGGAAACTTAAGGAAAACATTTGAGCTAGCTTGATTAAAATGGAATAAGAGGGATTGGCCAAAAAAAAGAGGTAGTATTTGCAAGAGGAATTAATCGAACAATATACAATATAATGAACTAATCCAGAGCTGTGAGAGACTAAGGACCTCAGTGAAGGCAGAGGAAATTTAATTTAAAGAATAGGCTGAAGAGACAGGAAGTTTCAATTTCAGTTAATTAAGAATAAAGTGTGAACACGTGCTATAACTTCAGTTCTAAGAGCTAAACACCTGCATATGGGAGTATAAATCGTAATGTAGAAAATGAATGCATATATATTGTGAGGTATATTATTTTACATATTCAATACACAGTTGGCCTCCATATCTGTAAGTTCTGCATCCATGGATTCAACTAATCATGAATTGAAAATATTAAAACCATTCTAGAAACCTCTAAAAAGTGAAACTTGGATTTACTTTACACCAGCAAATATTTAGGTAGCCTTTACATTGCATTTATAACTACTTATATAACATTTACATTATTTAAAATATCATATGAATCTAGAGATAACTTAAAATTTATAGGAGAAATGTGTGTGTGTGTGTGTTTGTAGGTTAGAAGCAAATACTAAGTCATTTTATATAAGGGGCTTGAGTATCCTTGGATTTTGGAATCTGCAAAGGGGCCTAGAACCAATCTCACGCACTAGTGAGGGATGACTATACCTAAATAGGGTGTAAATTTTTCTGGTGCTACTACTAAGCACATTTAAAAACTTACCTGTCTTTAGTGCCTTTCTTTTAGAGGTATATTTTCTAAAGGATCAATTATAAAAATGAATTATGTACAGGTAATAAGTTGAAATAATACTTTGTGTCTTTTTAGGGCTGCATGTGTAGAATATAGAGTTTCTGAGTCTAGGGACTGAATTGGAGCTGTAGCTGCTGGCCTACACCATAGCTACAGCAACGCCAGATCCAAGCCACAATTGCAACCTACACCACGTGGCAATGGCAACACCGAATCCTTAACCGACTGACCGAGGCCAAGGATTGATCCTGCGTCCTCATGGATACTAGTCAGATTCATTTCCACTGAGCCACTATATAAAAGTTTTCTTATGTTAACACATTTGTACTTTACATATGTGAAGTGTCTCTGGTACACCAATTCTGCATCCAAATGGTTAAGAAAGCATACCTGGAACCATATTGCTCAGACTGTAATTCTACTTCTGTCCTTACTAACAGGAAAGGTAACTTGAGCCTCAGTTTTCTCATTTGGTAAACTGAAATCATTATGTTAATAATATCTTTTTTCATATGAAGGATCACATAAGGTTAATATCTGAAAGCACTTAGAAACTGGCAGAGCAAGTGCTCAGTAACTATTAGCAGTTTTTGTTCTACAAGTAATCTTTTTATGAAAGATTCATAGCAGTGGATTACTAGGATACCTGTGAATAGGATCGTTCTAGGTGTGACCCTCAGTGTCGTAAAACTCAAAATTCACTATAGTAAATGTACAAAATTAACTTCAATAGTGATCTTTGATTAAACCACCAATCTACTTCAGCCACTGGGAAACCCATTAGTGTTTTGCCTAAGGGCTGTTATGGGAGAAAGATCAGTGGATCACTGCCAAGCTCTGGTTCCACCATCAACAAACTGTGCAATTGTGGACCAGCTTGCCGAGACCAGCTCAGCAGGATGGGGCTGAAGAGTGGGTGCTGTGGAACTTAAGGAAAGAGCCAACACAAAACAAAATACCAACACAAAACAAAACACAGAGATAGTAAAGGTGGGAACCCGGGGGACTCAAGGTCTCTAGGACCAAGAGCCCCACCTCAAGAAACCACACTACTTTTATTTTACTCTTTTGAGGAGATCACATGAGGAGGGGCTATGGGTGGATAATCAAGCAAGAAGATTGGAAAAACATGTCTCGCCACACCAGCTGTTTCACCTTCCCTGGGCTTCAAGCTTGTATTAGTAAAATGAGGACATTAGATGGAAGACTTCCTAGATTCATTTCAGATCAGCCTTTATACATTTTTATTGTCTTTATCTTTAGACTACATTTAGGAAATATAGAAAAATTGTAGCAAAATGAGTTGTTTATCAAATGCCTTACTTCACTGAAAGTACACACACACAGCATAGACTGTTTTCTCTTTGTTTATAACACTCCTTGATATAGGAAGTTGAAGTTGTTTCCTATTCTGTCTGTTGTCAGTGTCAGGTGGCACTGATTATACAACTTTTGGTACATAGACTTTATGATTTCTTTGGCTTTTCACTTTAAATAAATGCATGTTGACATGAGAGAAGATTACATTTGTCATATTTCTTCTTATATAGATTCCTAGTCTGGAGGAACAACTGTAGGGCAAGAAAAATGCAGAATACATTTTTATCCCTCAGAAATAATGCCATGAGATGGGACATACAAACCTTTTTTATAAATGGTATAAGCATACATGAAACCTCAAACCAATACTATACACAAGCAAACTGAGAATGTATCCCAAATCTTATCTAAATAATTTCAGAAGGGGAAAAAATACCTCTTCTGTCTCTGATATCACAGAGATACATGTGCTGCAGGAAAGACAGTTGAGTCCTCCTAGAATATCATCCTACATTTGACATTCATTTCCACATTCCACATTCATTCAGACCTAGAGTTTGGCAAATGCTGTCTTTACTGGATACCTAACAACAGGAAGAATTACATTAATGTGAAGATCCTTCCTTTGGAACTAATGTCTTTAAGAATCTTGACATTGGAGTTTCCTTGTGGCCCAAAGGATTAAGGATCCAGCATTGTCACTGCAGTGCCTTGGGTTGCTGCTGTGGCCCAGTTTTGATCTCTGGCTCAGGGTGCCATGAGTGTGGTGAAAAAAGAGAGAGAAGGAGAGGGAAAAAGAGAGAGAGAATCTTGACATTAAACTGAAATGATGGAAGATTCATTGACCTTTAGATAAAGAGGGAGTGGTTGACCCATGCAACTTTTGAACTACTTCGGCCTTTACATGTGAGCATGCTATGTCCTTGCTGGTCAGTCTTTCAAGCTCTACTTCTTACTCCCAGTATCCTAAAGCATTTCATTCCATGTAACCCACAGCTGCTATTTAGAGAGCTCTTCTTCATCCTTGGCTGACCTATATCACCATGTCACTTTCACTGGTCATAATTTCACACACCAGAGCTCCATAGAACAAGTTGAATTTCTCTTCCAAATGATGGGATCTCACACATTTGACACAAAGTGACCTGGAGTTCTTGAGTTTTCTTGACCTTAACTTTGAGGAGTCCTCATAGACAGGAATAATGAGAGCCTCTCCCATGTGGAGACACATTAGGATTTAGAAAGGGCGCCAACCCCAAAAAGGGATGGACACAAAGGTGAATAAACCATATCTTGTAAAAGGAACAACTTAATTCATGAAAATATCTGTGTTTACTTACCATTTGCTGTTATATATCTTTTGTACATGTTAAATAGTTTAGCTTTGTCTTGGTTTTGATATAGAGCACTAAAGGAAGCTAATGTGTCATTACAAGGGATAGAGTGTTACAAAAAAAAAAAAACCAAACACTAGAAAACATCATTGATTTTTTCATAATTCACTGACACCCTTCGAAAAAAGGGAATATCACTTGTAGATTGCAGGAAGCGCTGATCATGTGCCTCTCACCCCTGCAAGGTGAGTATCTCTGAGTATCCTGGTGAGTACCCTGTGCCAGTATCTTAGATTATAACTTTTTGTATACACTTATACAATATTTTTTTCAAAAGATAGCCTGGTGGAGAAGTACACATTTTTAGAGCTGAAGTCTCCATGAAACCGACAAATTAGCCAATTTTAAAATCTGTGGACCCTCACTTAGGCAATATTATCAAGCAGAGGTGTCCAAAACCTACCTACACACACACACACACACACACACACACACACACACACACCACATACACACACACACACATACACACACACACACAGAATGGAGAAATGAGAGAATTTTTTACATCATTCATGGTCCAACAAATCTATTAGATGATTAAATTTGCGTGCCTTATTTTTTCCTTTAAGTGAAAAATCCCCCTTACATTTTCTTGCCTAGTACTATGCCATAAACAGAGGTGGCCCAAGAAGCTTGTAAAGACAAGCTTGAGGAAACTCGATAAGGTGAATGCTGAATCACATTTATACTTATTTGGAAAGGTGAAGAACCCATATTGTATATTGCAAAGAAGTCACTTCCAATGTTTTGTGTTAACAAATCTGTAAGCTGGGGTTTCTGCTGTGGCACAATGGGATTGGCAGTGTCTCTGCATCTCTGGGATGCAGGTTCGATCCCCAGCTGGCACAGTGGTTTAAGGGTCCAGTGCTGACACAGATCAAAACTGTGGCTCAGGTCACAACTGAGGCTCAAATCTTATCCCTGGCCATATGCTTGCAGGGCAGCCAAAAAGAAAACACAAAACAAATCTGTCTCATTTTCTCTCTCATTGTATTACATTCTTCACTTCCCAATTGAAGACTGAGTCATAATAATAAGCTCATATTTAGAAGGGTATGTAACTCTAGGAAATGTAAATTGGTATAAATTGTTTTTTTTTTTTCCTTCCAGCATCTCATCAAAAGAATAGAAATAGTTGGTAAAAGAGAAAATGTAATGTTTCCTGGAAGAAATGCTACAATGCCACAGTGAGGGTATCAGGGTAGAGATAGCAGGCCTCAGGAATGTGGCAAGAGGGCATCTGAGGTGGGCTCAGATGAAGGTGTGTGCTCTGGTCCATGCAGAGCCCCTCAGAGTCCAAGAAAAGAGGCAGTATGGGTCCCTGCCATACTTCCCTTCCCCTAGTCAGAGAGCACACAGGATCCAGGACTCCCGTAGGTGATTGAAAAGAAGAAATTATTTTTAAGCATTTTACTTAAAAACATATATTTCCCTCTGTTTACATCTGCATATATCTTCCCACTGATGTGGCAGCTTAAATGCTTTATTTACTTTTTAAAGCTCTAGAATTGGCTTTTAAGTTGTGGTTATAGCTCCTGTCCTTTTCCAGATGTGATCCAATTGTACACAAACATAAACAATTAAAATGGCAAGATGAGGTGGGGAAAAGGGCAATAAAAATGGTCAGAGTCAATTAAACCAGCAAAATAAAAAAAATTAAACCATAGAATGGTGTACACAATAACCCATATTTTATTATTTTCCCTTTACAACATTATAAAAAATACATAAGCCCTTGATGAATGTGTGTTTCCTTGAGAAAGGTGCTCTATGGCTCAGAGGCGGATTGGCAGCATGTGATGTGGGCAGCTGTAAGGTAACAACATGTTTTCCCATAAAAAGCAGAGGAAATAGGCACATAAATTCCATATAAACTGTCAGTGTGTCAGCTATGCTAACACTAGGGGAGTCGGTGCCCTGGAGCTACGCTAACTTATGCACCTTCATTTTTCAAACACACACTTCTTGAATTCACAAAGCTAAGCTGCAGTCAGGCTAGTTTTTTTCTTCTTTCCCATCTAGCAGTTGACCCCACCCCAACTCCTTCAGATAATCTCTTGCTTTAAGGAAGCAAAGGCAGAAGACACTCATAAAAGAGGGAAGAGGGTATCAAGAAGTGATACTTACATTCGGTTGCTGTCTTGGGTCCTTTGTGTTGAGCACCTAAGCTCATTGAATTGAATTTAAAGGGCATCACAGTGCCCAGTCTGTGATTGTAAAGGGCAGGAGCACAGATGAAACTGGGACGAGTTCTTTTTTCTCCCTTTTTTTCCTCTCCCTCCTCCTGTTTTCTTCTCCTTCTCCTTTGTTTTGACATTTCTTGGTCCTTGGGTGAATTCCAGGATACAAATTAAACTTAGTTTATTTGATAATAGCACCCAGGACATTAAAAAAAAAAACAAACAAAAAACAAAACAAACAAACAAAAAAAAACCACTTTTCTGTTGCTGGTAACTTTATATATAAGGTTATTGAAAGTTAACATCACAGATTTGAATTTAGAATCTTTTGTCAAAATGAAGCAGAGTCAAAGCTTCTTTCTGCTTCCTGTGTGGAATGTTCCAGGTTTGCTGATATGTGTGCTTGAGTGGAGGTGTAGTAACCCTGGGGTCTAGATTTTTTATTCCTATTTTCAAATTTCTCTATTTGAAATTTTAGTAGCCATTTTGCAAAACTATAACTGTACTCAAACTCCAAATGTCCCTGATATCATGTGAGCTGATGTTTATGCAATCATGTAGAGTCTCAAAAAGACAAAAAAAAAAAAAAGGAGTTCCCGTCGTGAACTCAGTGGTTAATGAATCCGACTAGGAACCATGAGGTTGCGGGTTCGATCCCTGGCCTTGCTCAGTGGGTTAAGGATCTGGCGTTGCTGTGAGCTGTGGTGTAGGTTGCAGACATGGCTCGGATCCCACGTTGCTGTTGCTCTGGCATAGGCCAGTGGCTACAGCTCCGATTGGACCCCTAGCCTGGGAATCTCCATGTGCCATGGAAGTGGCCTAAGAAATGACAAAAAGACAAAACAAACAAACAAACAAACAAAAAAAATCATGTAGGGTCTCAGTGTCCAAGACCCTGATTTTTTGTGAAAAGTTTCCTGAGCAACCTGAGCTTAAATTTCTTTCTCATCTTACAGTTCAGCATCTTAATCCTATAGAATCATGAGGCTGCTGTGATTACTAAGTGAAATATTAAATATGAATAATATATAAGAAAAAAATGTCATGTAATCTTTAGGCAGGAAAAATTATTGGGTCTTTGACAAATTTTGAACTTAGGATTTTGAAGGCATACTTAGACTAATTTGAACCTAAAAAACCTTGTGGTATTCTCATTAAATATAGAATTCTAGGGTCCCATATTTTAAAATGTGTACGATACAATCTGTTTCTTATCTAAGATTTTGGCAAGGTTAAAATGGTAGAAACCAAAAAAAAAAAAAAAAAAAAAAAGACTGGAATTAAAAATCACTTCAAAAGACTTAAATAGAACAAAATATATAGGATTATGGTCATTATTCTTGCACATCAGCAGTACAGTAGTTTTCCACTTTGACACTGACATGTAAGAATCCATGATTATATTTTGTGCATTGGCTCAGCCCAGGTTCATTCCTGCTATGGTGTGGACATTAATAAAACACTATAATTCATTTTTAAAATCTGTACTACTTAGAACCAATCTCAGACAGCAGAGGACTTCAAAGCAACACATATCCAAGACTGCCAACAAAATCATTTCACTATAAGACCTAATCACTCATTAATTAACCACTCTGCATCACAAGATCATGATTAACATTTGCATGGTGATTAACTATCATGCAGACTGAAACACTGAGACACAAAGGTACAACAGGACTCTTCATGGATATCTGAAGAAGTAACTGCCCAGGATTTAAACTTTAAACTATGGATAATTCTATCTACATATCATTTTGGTATGAATCTTCAAGGTCTTTTACACCTTTAAACTGTTTGTTCATAATCTCAAAACACATTAAGAGGGAGGTATAGTGCCTGCCATCACAAATGATTGAAATGATAATAATAATAGCCTTTAGAATTAAAGAAAAATAAAGCTGGGCGAGGCCAATTAGTGAATCCCATTGATTTGTCTTCCTTCTCTGTATTGCTCAACTCTCCATTTCAACCTATTTGTGTAACTGAGAAGCTAACTTCTTATTTTCAGAGTCAGCTTTGCATATGGGGCCTCTCATGTTCCCAGCAGGCATATCTTACACTGCTGTCGGACCAAAACGGTTTAAGTTTAATTATCTAGATACATTGCTCTCTGCAGTAACCTCACTATTGTTCTCCCTGTAATCTACCACATTATTAATGCCAGATTTTTCCTATTAGCTTTTAAACTGTTCTTTTACACTGCCACCAAATTGTTGCCAATAAAAATCCCCAAATGCCTAAAGGTTATTTTAAACCCAGTATGAGCAGTGCTGGTTTCATTTCACCATTTATTTTGTTGAGTCATTATCGTTATGCATTGTGTGAACTTATTGTATGCATTTTTTATGCCGCTGGAATGGCAGTATATTTTTAACGAGCCCATTTTAATACTACCATCCTGAAAAAAAAAAAAAAATTAAACCCAGGGTTTAACAAGGACTGTGCAAACTTCACCTATCGTCTCTTCTTGTGTCAAATACTGTTGAGTGATAACTTTGGGAACCTAATATATTTGGATATCTTGGCTTCCATTTCTTTTAGAGCTATAATGCATACTAAAGGATGCTATAAAAGAACATTTTCCTTGCAGTAAGTGTTCTCTGCCTCATATTCTCTAGTTGTCAGATAACAAAAGAGCTCAGGCATAGAATAAACTCCTTTATAAGTGTCAAAAAAATTTAGGGCACATGGCACATATCTTAAGAAAACTTTTAAGTCATTGAAAATCTAATTTGCAACTTATCTTAAAGATCAGTCTTTTTTTTTTTTTTTTTTTTTTTGCTTTTTAGGGCCACACTCACAGCATATGGAAGTTCCTGAGCTAGGGGTCCAATCGTAACCATAGCCGCTGGGCTACATCACAGCCACAGCAACTTAGGATCCAAGCCCCATCTGTGATCTATACCACAGCTCATGGCAACACCAGATCCTTAACCCACTGAGTGAGGCCAGGGATTGAACCCGCATTCTCATGGATCCTAGTAAGATTTGTTAATCGCTGAGCTGTGAAGGGAACTCCAGATCAGTTGTATTTTTACTAATGTTATTTTCTATGAATATATACTCTGGCCTGTGACCATACTGCTTCAAGCTAAAAATCTCATCACATTTTGTAAAGTTAACAAAATTGAACCAGGTAAATATGGATGAGATATTCTAATGAAAACAAAACAAAACAAAACAATTAGACCCAGGATAGGAACGTGTGTGGTTGAAGGTTTGTTACCTAAGTACATATGTCGTGTTACACATGAATTCAATTTCCCTGAAGATAAAGATTAATTGTAGAAAGCGTTGATACTTCACCGTGGTTGAACAAAATAATTTATAAATATTTTGTATCAGGTCCTGGGAAATAGACTGGTTTGATGTGATACAACTAGGACCTGCTTCTAAGGAGTCATTTAGAATTGTTATTATTATCTTGAGGAAAATAATGAGGAGGTGTTGCACAGGCAGGAGGAAAGAACAGGGTAGTTCAGTCAACAGTCATGTCACCTATCTATCCCTTCATCCTTTCACTTCCTAACATTGATTCAAATTAATCAAATATTTATTGAGCACTTACTATGTGCTGTGCTACATAAGTAGCTTTCAAATTATACCAGTAAACCAGACAAATGGACTCTAACCACAAGAGAGGTAGTTTGGTGAAGTGAATTTTTTTTTTATAATTTTTTTTATTTTCCCACTGTACAGCAAGGGGGTCAGGTTATCCTTACATGTATACATTACAATTACATTTTTTCCCCCACCCTTTCTTCTGTTGCAACATGAGTATCCAGACAAAGTTCTCAATGCTATTCAGCAGGATCTCCTTGTAAATCTATTCTAAGTTGTGTCTGATAAGCCCAAGCTCCCGATCCCTCCCACTCCCTCCCCCTTCCCATCAGGCAGCCACAAGTCTCTTCTCCAAGTCCATGATTTTCTTTTCTGAGGAGATGTTCATTTGTGCTGGATATTAGATTCCAGTTATAAGTGATACCATATGGTATTTGTCTTTGTCTTTCTGGCTCATTTCACTCAGGATGAGATTCTCTAGTTCCATCCATGTTGCTGCAAATGGCATTATGTCATTCTTTTTTATGGCTGAGTAGTATTCCATTGTGTATATACACCACATCTTCCGAATCCAATCATCTGTTGATGGACATTTGGGTTGTTTCCATGTCCTGGCTATTGTGAATAATGCTGCAATGAACATGCGGGTGCATGTGTCTCTTTTAAGTAGAGTTTTGTCCGGATAGATGCCCAAGAGTGGGATTGTGGGGTCCTATGGAAGTTCTATGTATTGATTTCTAAGGTATCTCCAAACTGTTCTCCATAGTGGCTGTACCAGTTTACATCCCCACCAACAGTGCAGGAGGAATTTTTTTTTTCATTTACTGAGTAATATAATTAGGCATAAACATGTCAAGGTTACAAGAGTTGTTCCAATCACAACATGATCACAATCTATGTCTAGAGGTGTGAGAACTAGAATCTCTTAGGATTTTGGTTGTCAAATTTTTGGTATGTTGGAAGAAAACTGTAACCTAACCCAGGTCTACCAATCAGAATGGGAAGGGTTAGGGACGGGCAGTACAGATGGAAGAGGTGATTTTACCTGAAGATTCTGATGTACTGTGTGTTAAGCACTGCTCTATTTGGGGGCAATAGTAAGAGCTGGGGAGATATATTTTTTCCAGCTATAAAGGCTAAATTTCCTGGTGTGGCCGCAATAGGAGAGGAAAGGGAGTAAATTGGGAGAGTGATAAAATGGGATTAAAGGCAAATATACAATGGGTGCTTGTTTAACCAGGGAACAGAGGAGAAAATAATACAGCTATAAATTCCTCCTAAGAAGCTATGCCTATAGATAAGAAGAAGTTATTAAACCTCATCCTGTGACTGGTTCTTCTCTCCTGACAATTGCTTGGAAGCTGAGGTGGTTTGGGTCTACCTAAAATGAGGTGTTCCTGATGGGTGTAATTCATGTGAAAAAAAAAAATTGGAAGGGTGAGGTTTCGGCAGATCACTCATCACTACAGCATCTTTACCATGTCAGTGATAGCTCTCAAGTGTGTTTAGGGAGTTTGAACTATGGCAGTGGTAAGAGGGCCCTTTAGTTGGGGACTATAGCCAGTGCCATGTGTTAGGGTCACAGATCTGGTTTGAATTTCAGTTCTAACATTATGTAACTATGTGACTTTGGTGAAAGTTACTTAATGTCACTAAGTCCCAGTCTCCTCATCAAAAAGAAAAGAAAAAAAGAACTAGGATCTGGAAAAATAAACTAATTTTTCTAAAGCACTTGGAACGAAGTAAATGGTAATTCTCTTTAGGCTTCTCTCTTTTCCATTAACAATAAAGTGTATTCTTATGTTACTGTTATGCAAAAGTTAGCCAAATAAATTATTGATGAATGATTACACTCTTTGTGTTTACATGCTTTACTGACTAGTGTATACAAATATAGACACACTCCTTGTTGGCTAACAGGTAATAGAGACATATAATTCAAGTACCTTGAAAGTGGCTGTATTTGACTATAGCTGAAAAGTGTCCTTTGGCAGAGTAGGTAACATCAGTTTGTAAATCATCAAAGAACAGATCAGGATAAAATGTTCAATGAGATTTTCCTGACATTATCATATAGATTACAACATAAAGAAAAGTTTGAATATATCTGAGGAAGTGTTTCAGGATTTACATAATGAATTAAAATAAAAAGGCAGACTTTGGTCTGAATACTTTAACCAACATTCATCCATAGCAAAGTCAATGGTCTTCAGTGAGCTCCATCTGCATTGAAGGGATCTGATCTGTCTTGTTAATGGCATTATCCATGGAAAAATATCTAAAAATTGAGAAATAACAGAATGTTCTCAACCTTGAAGGGAAGATAAATAGAAGGAGTACATTTATTCAAATATCTCTAAATGGTCTAAGATCTCAGACTTTTAGGTAGACTGTGTAGGTAGGTCATTTGGTCAGATTGTGGAAAAACTAAATTGGGTCATCACATCACTAAATACTTTCTTTTAAAATTGCCTCTCTTCCAAAATACCCAAGGAGTGGCCATATGAAACTCTCTCAATTCCCATTGTAGATCTCCGAAATAAGCTCTTTCCATCCCAGCTACATCTTTTCTAATCCTCCAGACCTGTCAAAATTTATCTAACTTATAAGCTAAATTTAACCATAGGTTTTATGTCAACCAAAAATTGAAGTTGCTGATATCATCCTATAGGGTGTGCATTTGACCATCTTATGCAGGGCTAACCAGTGCAGGAACTTCTGACCATGGGGACCTACATTTCTGCAGATCAATGTTTCTAATGCCCCTTATAATGCACAACCACCTTCTCATAATATGTAGAGCTATACCTAGACTTGAGATAGGACATGAGTCAAATAACCTGTTTGCTGTTGTTGTTGTTTATGGAGTAGGTGGCCAGGAGTGGTCTCTTCGCTGGTTATGTGCTTTCTTTGGTAAAGTGGTTCCTCTACCATGAGAACAGGGATTACTTTGCCTGGATGGAGGATAAGTTGGCTTACATAGACACATGAAATGGTTGCACCTCAGATTGAGAAAGGAGTAGTATCAGTCAAATGATTTCAAGGAACCTGAAAGGAAAACCAGAATTAGCGATACTCAAAGTTCATTTATGACTGACCTATCTAATAGGTCCAAATATCAGTAGAAGCGTCTCTCAACAAAAGAAAACATATAGGCCTGAAGAAATGTGGATATAGGAGGTAAGAACAGTAAGAACCTTCTTAGAAGAGTCCATGGGATTGGCTTCACTGAGTATGTCTGTTCTTGATTTAGGGTGTGATTACCAAGTCACAGGGTAGGGCATCACATGAGTTATCTCTTTCAGTTCCATGAATCATTTTATTGGTGATCTAAAGGTTATAGCCAGTGCCTAAAAGAAAATTAACATGCTCTTGAAGCTCACCAAGCAGATATATAATTTTTCACATTCAGTTTTCTGAAATTGTGCTATGTTGGTGAGAAACACTCTAAACACTAAATTCATAAATAAATTTGCATAGCTTATTTTAACATTCTTACATTCCTAACACGTGTATAGAAACTTGCCTTTAAACTTGGGAGATAATTTTTTATAAGGATTGAATTACTTAATATTATCTGAGCCATGACTTGCTATATATTCATGTGTACTATATATAGTATATATACTCTATATACTCATGTATGCTATTGCACTTTTTTATTAATAGACCTGCCAAATGATTAAGTTGAATTCTGCAGCAAGATGTTCAGTATTTTGAAAGGGATGCATTGTTTATAATCTTAATATCCACAAAGCACCAAAATTAGTTCTTTTTATAACATGTATTCAATATGCATTTGCTTTCAATGCCATGTGCTCATTTGATATTTGTCGCAAAGAGCCAGTACTTAACTTATGACTACTGAGTGAATGCCCAGAAATGGCAGGAACTTGGGTTCAAAACCTGCCTCTGGCATTAATATTAATCGATGAACTCTTGTCCATTTATAAAAATAATATGGCCCCTCATGTAATTAATGTACTTTTAATTAGTTCAATAAATAGATTTTTAACTGAATTCCATTTGTTCTTTCATTAAAAAAAATGGTGAGCAATATCTACATAGCAAAAATGAAACTTATAATGAAAATACACATTTTCGGCCAGTAGCATTCATACTCTGCCCCTTTGTGAATGGCTCTCTTCAGCCTCCAGAATACAGTTTGGTCTTCACCTCTGGTATTTGAGGACCACCCTTACAATCTATGCAAACTTAACTCGCCTACTCCCTAATCTATATGCTCAATCTAGTCATCATGGAATGCTTAGCATTCTTTAAACAGGCATGTTTACTTCCATTGTCATATCATCAATCACATAGAAATATGGTGCACTGGAATAGTACTGACTTTAAAGCAACATGGATCAGTTTCAAGGTGTGTCACATGTTTTATAAACAAGGTTGATGAATATTGACTTTCAGGTTGTGGTGAAGATCAGAGATAAGATAAAATATGTCTGCCATAGGGTATGAACAAAACTTAACCTGATAAATGCACATCTATGTATGAGGACAATAAGGTAGGAAATAAGGTAGGAAATAAAGTCATATCCAGATAATTTAGGTAAGTGGCTACCTAAGCTAAAGGAAAGAACCACAGATACACATCTTCTCCTTCCTTTTTTCTCATACACATTTCTTTCCAACTCAACTCAAATCTCAAATCTTCTAAACCCAATGGTTTGAATCATGCATTCTTATATTGATTTGCATTGCCCTAACTATCAAAGTCAAACAAAAGCTCAAAAATGCTGGAAGGCTCAGCTTAAACTTCTTTTTAAAGTGTTGACAAGAAAGACAATCCAAAAGAAACACTTGGGTATTCCATGAACCTAATTCACATGCTTTCTATAAAAAATTGGAGTTAATCAAACTGTATAAATCTGGAAAACAAAAGGAAAAAGGTGAAAAGAAAAATCTTATTTTGAGACCTTGATAATTTTAATTCCATGTATCTAGCACCTAGTATTTGTCACATTGGCCTTTATTTCCTGTTGCTTAGTTTCAGACCTTCAATTTCTTGAATAAAGTAGGAAGATTGTGGTCTGATCAATTGTAGCAGAGCAGAGAAGAATTCTAAGGTAACTTTCAGGTAAGTTAAAGCAAGAAATAAAAAGCAAAACTCTCCAAAGTATATAACTCTCTAAATAAAGCATTTTTAGGATCTGACTTCTCTAGGTGATGCCCCCAATTCCCAACCAGATTGTGTATAGAGACCTGTCGTGAGCACAGGAATTCTAAAGAAGAAAATGAGAGTGCATAACTCCTGACCTCCACCTCATCCTCTTCCATTTTAAAGATGGGACTGAGGCTCCTCAAATAGACTCTGGCCCAGATGAGAAAGAACAATCAATGTCCCCACTACAAGAGGTTCTTCTGAGGTTAATCTTACTAGTTATTGAAAGCTACCCAGGACAATGGCTATTCACTCTTTTCTTAAGAGAGAAAGGACTCCAAAGCTTACCATCATCTTGGGAAAAAAACTGTGGTCACTCACTTCAATTTCACTTCTACCAAACTTCAGGGAGGCAGTGTGGTACAAAGAAAAGCAAGCTGGCAAACAAACAAAAAAAATGTAAGACAATCAAAGTCTCACAATTGGAACACCTACTGGCAAAATGATGATGGGTCATGTCACCCAGATATCTTGCTTTCTTTACTGTCACTTCAGCTTTTCCCCTATTTTATTCACTTTTTCAATGTTTTAATAAACAACTAAATACCTAAAATTCATCAATTGCTTTACTTTTTCATCCACAATCCAGATATTTATGTGAATAGGCCCTAATTAACAACTACAACAGGACTAAAAATATCAGTTTATTGCACATTATGGATTTTACTATTTCTTATTTTAATGGCCTCTTGCATCTGGTGAATGGAACAGATTTTATAAAGGGAAAGAAAGAAAACCCAGGCAGACACATGTCTGTGATCAGAGGCATTTAAAATGGGCATAATTCCGGTCCCATCCTTTAAGAGAGGAGAGTATTGTCCTCCTCATCAGCAGGGCATTTGGCTGTGAAGCTGAAGAGAGGAATATTTAATTACTATCAGCAAACAGAAACCTAGTGAAGAGTATTTGTGTCAGTTAGATGCCAATGAAATTAAGCCTTTCCGAGAAGGAGAGGATCGATTTAATTTTTTTCACTTTCTCCAGATTTTTGCTATGACAGAATGACATACTCTTCATTCAGTCACTCAAGCAAAAGAATGACTGACGATCCAGTGAAGGTCAAATAGCTTTCCAGACAGCTGATGCTGTTTCAGACCGACTTAACCCTCATCAACAAAATGACTGGACCAAAAGTTTGGCTCTGAAGACCTTAAGGGCTACCTTTCCAGAGACAACCTGCACTTACTTTCTCTGTCCCCAAAATATACCCTTAAAGAGAACTTTCCAGTGGGTGGTTTTACTTCCTCACAAGGTCCCGCCCTTCCCTTTGTGAGCAGTTGAAACATCTTGTGACTTTCATTCTACTTTGCTGGAGCTTTCCTGGTCTCGCACCATTGTTGGTCTCCGGCTTTATTTCTCATCAATGTCAGCGCGCCCCAGGGAATTAGTTTTTCTTTTTCCCTGAATGAACAAATGCTTTCCCTAAATGAAATCTGGAAATATGTGGCCTTTCAACCAAAGTCAGGAGGGAAGACTCTCCAGTAGGTGCGAACATTTACATAAAACAAAATCTCAAAAAGACTAGTGAGTCCTTCAATTCTGAGCTCTATTAGCAACCCAGAAGAGATTCTTGCCTCTGACCTCAGATTCTTTAAACTGTACATTTTCCAATATAGCTTCACATTCTCAAGAGGCACACTGAAGGAATAAGTCAGGGAGGATTTTATCAAATACCATGTAGTGTTAAAAAACCTGACAAAGGCCAATAGACAGGTGAATGTAGATCTTCTCATTTTTGGGTATATAATCCTAGACATTATTAGTGGAAGTTAGTGGGTTCTTGAAGTTTTATTTTTGTTGTCTTGAAACGTCCTCTGCCAGCCAGCCTGCCTCAGCACAAATCCCACTTGGCTATTTAGCCCCCTAGCACCCTCTCTAGACTCTCCTCTATCAGCCTCTTGAAAGATATAGTTTCTATTTTTACTCTCCTGTTTCTGGATCTTTCCACTTTAAAAATATGAAGAATTAGTGGATTCTTTTTAAATGTCTAAGGTAAAGCACAGTAATTAATATGTGTTTTGAAATTTCCCACACATTAACTCATTCAAGATTCTGCTCTATTAAAGAACACATGTAATAATTGATATATAATTCTTTTTTTTTAAGAAGTGCTGAGTGGGTCACATTATTTATATAGCTTCACCCTATAAGTCACTGATAAACCAACAATGTGGGTAAAGCTTCCTAACTCCTTGGGTGGGATTTATTCTACAATGTGTTGATGATGCCTCTCTATTTCCAAGTCTGTTAAGTATGATTGATTGGAGAAGTCACTCTTCAAGTAAGCTGTTATTAACTCTAGTTATACTCAACACTAAGATGAGGAATATGGGCCCCACTGAAGGAGAAAGGAATTCAAGAAGTTTACAACAGGTGTGTTCCACAAAAGCTGCCAGTGGCAGACGTTTTGTAATTTAGTAAATAATAATTCTACCACTTAAAAAATAATGCAGGATTTAATAACTGATATTACCAAATAACTTCAATTTCCGTACAAATTTGGAATTGACATTACAATATGTCCTTGAATGGAAGAACATATTAGGTTTAAAAGATGATCATGTCTGTTGATTTGGGTTTTGGCAAATGTGCTACATATATGAATAAATCTGGAGTGCCATACTGCCTTTGACTGTAGCCACAGAGTCTAGTCAGTGACCTTATGGCTTTTCAGGTAGACCTGACATGGTAGGTACAAGCACAGTTGTGTAGTTTAGTAACAGTGTTACTGTAATCATATTATTTAATCACCGTCAGCTTTTTTCACACTTGTAAAATAAGGAAATGAAAATATGTATGTAGTAGAAGAATTAGGTAAAATAATTTACATACTGGAATCATTGTGTAATAAATTATTGAGGAGTTTCCACTGTGGCTCAATGGGTTAAGAACCTGATACAGTGTCTGTGAGGATGCCTGTTCAATCCCTGGCCTCACTAAGTGGGTTAAGGATCCATCATTGATGTAAGCTGTGGCATAGGTCACAGATGGGGCTAGGATCTAGTGTTGCTATGGCTGTGGCATAGACCTGCAGCTGCAGCTCCTAGCCTGGGAACTTCCATAAGCCACAGGTGGAGTCATAAAAAGAAAAAAAAAAAAAAAAGAAAAAAGCTATCCCTCCCCTCCCACCTGCAAAAGGGCCTAAAAACAAAACAAAACGAAGCACTTGATAGTGTTATAGTACTGTTTTATGTTCTCTGTGCATTCTCCCCTTTTCCACTAAGACAAAGAAGGTGGCACAGATAAGAAATATTGACACCATTATCATGAGTGAATAGGCTTTTTCTAGACTTGCCTTTGGATACACACCTTGATTGTGAATCTTCCACCAATTGACTCAAATCATGAGCCACTCAGTTTATTGATTATGCACCCCATTGCCCCATGATAAAAAATAGTTGAGAATGTGAAGTAATGAACCTAAGTAATGTGTTGAGTCAGGGGAAAATGTACTGTATTTTCCAAGTGAAATCAGTCTAAAATAATTTTTATTTTTAAAAACACAAAAATTACAAAAAAATGGGGCCTTGTTTGTTGGAACCGCAAAAGTAGGTTTTAATCAGGGACTGAAATGAAAAAGATGTCCTGATTTTAGTTGCTATCAAGTACCTGAGACCTATTTAAATACGAGAACTCTGAGTTTTGTCTCCCCCCTCAAACCCTATAGTATAGGTTGTTTTGCTTTGTTCCTTTTCAAATCTTCCCTTTGTGACCTCACTCCCTCAACCACATGACCAATATTGGAACTGTCACATGAGTGTAAATATTGTACAACTCCAGATGACATCTGCCACTTTGCCTGAATACAGTTTATAATGTACACGGTACTCCACATAATCATGCAAGCAGTGGCCCTGGTATGATATGAGCCTACTTTGACCACAATTGGTTGATCCAGGAATTTACACATGATTCAAAAATTAAGATACCAAAAGAAAAGGCCCATTATCCCCAACTACTCAAACCCAATAATCTGACTCAGTTCTTCCCTTCCTAAGATTTGGATATTCAATACCTGCTTGGATACTCTGATAAATTCCAATATTTTTCTAGTAGTTTCCCTGTTGCTTCATGAGATAGCAAGATTCAACTTTCCTCTACTTGAATAAAACAGCAGAGCCTTGATTGATAAAATCATTCTGACCTCACATAAAGTCCTCACACAAACCAGACATGTAGAACAGACAAAATTCCTATACACTTTTCAAGATTTAGCTCACTGTGATTGAGGATGTAGGCTCGGGGTGCAAACTTCCTATAGATCCCTCTCCAACCATCTACATTTATGGCATTGCACAAAATATGTAATTTCAGCACCTCGGTTTTTTCATCTGTAAAATAGGAATAATAGTAATATCTACGAAGGTCATTGAGAGGGTGGAAAGATTTGTACATAGTTTGCTCATTACAGAGTCAATTATTATTTAGAACCTGTAAAGTCATTTGGAATTTATCCTATAAATTCGCCATTTGATATAATTTCTTTTTTGGGCAGGCTGCCATTTTTTCCTGAACTCTCTCCTCCATTAGACATCTTAATACATTGCTTTACAATTACATTTATTTATGTATCCATCTTTCTTTCCCATTTGTGATATTCCTGATGGGCAAGGTCCATGTCTATTTCATTTTTACCCAGAATGCCCATCTAGAACAATGTCCATTAAATAACAGTGCTCAATAAATACATTTAAAAAAATAACAAGCAAAATTACTGAAAGTATTAAAAAACCACATTCTGCTATTTGTAATTTTTTTTCTCATTCATAATCAATCCAAACATTTATCCATGCACTTATTTAGCAAATATGTGATATGTTCTGTGAAAATATAAAATGAATAGCAATCTCTCTCCTCTAAAGCAGTTTGCAATCCAAGGAGGATAAAGCAGGAACCCAAATTGCTGTAATATAAAGAGGAAGGTGATAGATTTTATAACAGAGGTGCTAGGAAATTGCCATAAGATCTAGAAGATATAGAAATCATTTTCAGCTGCAAAGCTTTGGAAAAGATTTCAAGGAGGAAGTGCATGGAAAGTTGTTCTTAGAGAAATGAGTATGCTTTCAATAGACTGAGAAAATATTTCCTCAAATGGAAAAGGTCTGCAGGTTAATGAATTTCTGCTAAGTATGACTATTACTGACAGTTCCTGTCTGTCAGAAGGACTTTGAGGAGTGCAACCACATTGTCAAAGGCTTGATAAAGGTAGAGGTCAGATGGAGAGAGCTGGGTTTGCTTAAGCTTCTACTTTCCCAATGAGTCACATTAACATGACCTAAATCTCCAGTCTCTTTGCAGACTGGACAAATCAGTTTGTTTCCTTTCACTCTGAACAGAAATCAATATTGCAAAAATAATTTTGATATCCATTATGAACAATGTTGATGAAACTGACGTTCTCTTTGAATTGCTTCCTCAACATTGGCTGTAGTTCTTTGCAGGAATAAAATCACTATCTGGGGTTCTTCCAAGGAATAATATGATCCAACATATGTTTATTGAGTGTCTACTATATACCAGACATGCACTCCATTGGATGTTTTTGGTCAATAATATTTGATTGAGGTATGATTTATGTTCAGTGAAATGCACATATTTAAAGAGTTTTCTTTCATAGATTTGGACAAATGCATGTGCATCCCATGCATCTGTCCAATGTAGAACATTATATCACTCCAGGGAAGTTTTCCTTCCCTGTAAATTCCCATCTTTCTTCGGATATAGCTACTCATCTGATTTCTTTTACCATAGATTCATTTTGCCTATTCTGATATTTATTGGAAATGGAATCATGCTGTACTCTTTTGTATCTTATTCTGTTACTCAATATACTTTTTTAAAATTCATCTACATTGCTTCATATGATAGTACTTCTTTTCTATTGCTATATTATTCCCTTATGTGAATAAAACATGATATTTTTAATCTGTTTTTGTACTAATGAACATTTATATTGTCTTTAGTTTTTAGCTATTATGACTGAAGTTGCCATGCATATTCTTAAGAAATATCCATAAAATTTCAATTGAATTTTGTATGTTAATTTTTAGTCCTACACCTCTGCTAAATCCATGTATTAATTCTGGCACTACTTTTTGTAAATTGCTTAACTTTTCTACATAAATTATCAATTTTCTGTGAATAAATACTTTCATGTTCCTTCAAATTTATGTCTTTTATTTTTGCTTTTATTGGATATGTTTAAATTTCTAGTAAAATATTAAATAGAAGTGGTGAGAAATACTTCCTGATCTTAAATTCTTTATTCTTGATCTAAATATGAGGTTAGCTGCAGGTTTTACAATGATGCCCCTGTCAAGTTGAAGAAATTTCCTTATAAGTTTGTTGATAGTTTATTTAGCTTTTTAACAATAAAGGGGTATTGAGTTTTTCCAATGTTTTTCTTTATCTATTAAGATAGTACATAATTTTTACCTTATTTGTCTTAATGTAGTGTATAACACTGGTATATTTTTGAATGCCAACCAAGCCATGCATTTCTAGAATCAACTTCACTTTGTTGTCATATATTATTCTTTATTAACATTGCTAGATTTAATTTGGTAATATTGTTGATAATTTTTATACAGGTTTGAGGTATATTGGTCTGTAATTTTGTTTTCTAGTAATGATCTTGTCCAGATTTGGTATCAAGGTTGTTGATGACATAAAATGCATTTGGGAAGCATCCCTTTTTTTCTCTAGTTTCTGAAGTTTGAATAATTTCTATCACCTTGGCTTTAAATTCACTAATCTTTTTTCTTTTATATTTCTATTAAGTATATACGTACACGTATATATGTATACATATATATAATTTGAGATGTTATGTTTTCAACTCTAGAATTTCCATCTGGATTTTTATATGTGATTTCTATTTTTCTATTGAGACATTCCATTTTCCTTCATCATACTCATTTTTCCCTTCACATTCTTAAATAAAATTATAATAACCCTTTTTAAGGCATTAGCTTACCAGTTCTATTATTCCATGGTCCATGGTCCATGGTCTAGTTCTCCCAGATTTCACTTTTTTTCTTCTTTGTCTGGTTATAGACCATATTCTCTTACTTCTTCACATACTTAGTAAGTTTTAATTTTGTGTCAGGTATTGTGATTCCTCTGTTGTTGAGTATCTGAATTTTGTCATTTTTCTTTGAACAGTATCAATTTTTATTCAGACTAGGAATTTAGTTTATGTATATTTATGTCGTCTTCTTTAAAGATTTATTATTTTTAATTGAAGTCTAGTTGATTTACAATATTGTGTTCATTTCAGATATGTAGCAGAGTGATTCACTATTTTTGCATATTATATTCTATGTTATTACAAGATAATAGGTATAATTCCCTGTGCTATGTGGTATATTCTTGTTGCTTTCTATTTTACATATAGTAGTTCGTATCTGCTAACCCCAAGTCTAATTTGCCCCTCCTCTCTTCCTTCTCCTCTTTGATAGCCACAAGTGTGTTTTCTATATCTGTGAGTCTGAGAATATTATTTTTGTGAAATAAGTCCAATAGAGAAATACAAATCCTCAAAGATACCACTTATATGTGTAATTTACAGGCTGGTTTTCAATTAGAATAGTTTGAGTTTAGATTAGCCTTTACTCTAGGATCAGATAAGATCTGTTCCAAAGCATTGTTCTTTCTGGTCTCTCTATTGAATTCTTTAGCTTGTCAACGATTTCTCTTCACTTTGTCTCTCAGAGCTGAAACTCCCAAACCTGTTTAGAACCATGAACTGTTTTTGGTCACAGAGCCCCCATAATTACTCTTTAAGTGGTAGTACTTTTTAGAATTTCATCCTGCACCTGCTTTGATTAGCATTTATTTAAAGACTCAAAAGGGCTTTATATAGGTTTCTGGTGCTCTCTCTGAAAACATGCCCTGCAAGTTTCAGTCAGCTACCTTTACAGCCCCAAATTTTGGTCTTTGTCTCATCTCATGATTTAAGATCATTATGCTCTATTTGAGCTTCTCTCATGCTGTGGCCTGGAAAGTGGTCCATGCAGAAATACTGGGTAATTCTGGATTTTTTGTTGTTGTTGTAGTTTATCTTCTCTTATAATTATAATCACAAACTACTTCTTTTTTTTTTCTGGAAACAGTAAGTTTCATATGTTTTCTCCCATTTTATTATTGAGAAGGCTAGTCTGGTACCAATTATTCCATTATAGACATAGGAAAAAAAATCTCCATTGTATTTTATAAAATGCCTTGTGAAGACTGGTGATGTGGTCTAGGGTTAGAGAACTATGGTAAATAAAGTAACAAACATATATAACCTGGTAGGCTCAAAAGTAAACTTGTAGGGAGTTCCCATTGTGGCTCAGCAGTAACAAGCCCCACTAGAATCCATGACGACATGGGTTCCATCCCTGGCCTAATTCAGTGGGTTGTGTAGGTCGCTGATGCTGCTTGGATCCCACATTGCTGTGGCTGTGGGGTAGGCTGGCAGCTACAGCTCAGATATACCCCTAACCTAGGAACTTCCATATGCCGTGGGTGCATACCTAAAAATACAAAAACAAAATAAATCAAACAGACAAAAATGAATTTGTAAAGGTTAGTTTGATGGTAAATATGATCACTGGAATCATTAACACATAGGGATTATGAGGACCATGTGCTATTGGATTTTCTTTTTTAATTCTACCACGGAAAAACCATAGGAAGGTCTGGAAGAAAACAAATACTCATGTGTCTCATGTGTGTGCTTTTTGATGGCTCTTCCCTCTAAAATTTGAAAGCAGCTTAATCTATAGTAGAGTTAGTCATATCAAAATTTAACATCAGGGAGTTCCCGTCGTGGCGCAGTGGTTAACGAATCCGACTACGAACCATGAGGTTGCTGGTTCGGTCCCTGCCCTTGCTCAGTGGGTTAACAATCCGGTGTTGCCGTGAGCTGTGGTGTAAGTTGCAGACGCGGCTCGGATTCTGAGTTGCTGTGGCTCTGGCGTAGGCCGGCAGCTACAGCTCCGATTCAACCCCTAGCCTGGGAACCTCCATATGCCGCGGGGAGCGGCCCAAGAAATGGCAAAAAGACAAAAAAAAAAAAAAAATTAACATCGGGAGTTCCCTGGTGACCTGTCAGTTAAAGATTTGGCGTTGTCATTGCTGTGGCTCAGGTTCAGTCACAGGTCTAGGAACTTCTGCATGCTGTGGGCATGGCCAAAAAAATTAGCGTCATGATAACTTTACCATAGCATGTCTGTTTAATTTTGTTTTCCATAAGAAAACCAGCATTATACCTGACTCAGATGTCATTTAGAGAAATGAAAGTTGAACACTTTGGTATTAGGAAAATTTATTTCTTCTACAGAAAATCAATGGTTCAGTATCCATGTGTTTAACTCAGCATGCTCCTTCTAAGCTTTATGCCTCAGAAATATCCCCTTCTCACTGTTATTCCTCTACATGTACAAAGGGTTAAGCAATGTTATTTCTAATGATATTTTCTTGCAAATTAGCTGCTACGACAACAGCTCCAAGCTGTCTTAAAATAGTCAAAATAAGACTATTTTAGGCAAATCTTGGATTTGGCAAATAATGCAAATTTTGAGCATGTCATGGTTTTCAAGTATATTGTACAAAATAAAGAGTGCAGAGCTTTGGTGTTAAATAGATCTGGATTCTAATATTGACATGTGAATTATAAGTTTTGTGGCTGGGAGAAATCTTTTTGCTGGTCTCAAACTTGATTTATACATCTATAAAATTGGAGTCATCTTAATACCTGTCTTATAGATTTTTTTGAGAAATAAAGGAGGTCACATATGTAAAACACCTAGTAGAGAGCCAAGTACTTGCTAAACACTAAATAAATGTATTATTACAAGTAAATGCAGTGAGATAAATCATATATAGCAACACACATATATTCACACATATTTATACATATATATGACTGTATATGAATATACACACATATGAATATATGAATATATATACATATGTTCAAGAGCCAATTCAAGCAATATCAAGTGTCTTGGTTAATTTCATGTGTCAACTAGGCTGAGTCACAGGGTCAAACATTATCCTGGGTGTGTCCGTGAGGGTATTTCTCAATGAGGTTGACATTTGAATCAACAGACTGAGTAAAGCAGATTGCTTTACCCTCTCTAATGTGGGTGGGCCTCATCCAATAAGTTGAAGAACTAAATAGAACAAAAAGGATGAAATATAGGCAACTCTTCTTTCATGACTACCTAAGCTGAGACATAAGTTGTTTTCTGCCCTCAGACTTGAACTCTTCTTGGGTTTCAAGCTTGTTGGCTTTCCAAATGCAAATACACTGTGGGCTCTCCTGGGTCTTCAGCTTGCTGACTACAGATCTTGGGACTTTTCTGCCTCCTAATTGCATAAGCCAATTCTTTATAATAAATCTCTTTCTGTATATATATCCTGTTGTTTCTCTTTCTGAGAATTTTAACTAATGCATCAAGTCTGTAACTTTGATTGCTCAGCCAAGCTCTGATAGATCACAGTAAAAGAGGGATTTTCTGCCTTTCCAGGTATCAAAAACCCACCACAATCCTTTTGTTTGCGGCAATTCTTACCTTACTGTTGTTATTCTGAAAATAAGAAATATAATGACATATTTATTTACATTACTGAGTAGTAATGAAGTAAATAGCCTGAGGAGGGGGAATAAAACTGTACCAAGAAACAATTGTTTTTCTATTCCAGAGACCCACAAGATGAATTTATAATGTGAACAGTAGGGGGCCAGCCCATCTCTGACTTGAAATACATTTGCCTTGCATACTTACTCATCCCTTTATGATATCAAACTGTCTTAGTCACCTTTAAAAACAAAGCAGAGATCATTTAAAAGGCATTAAGGTGAAAGGCTAGGTACAATTATTCCTCAGACACATTTAAACTGCCCCATCAACAGGCAGTTAGTACTTACCAGAGTAGCACAAGTTACCAGAGTGCCACACTAAATCTGATGCTGAGAAATAGAACTTGAAAGCAAGCATGAAATGCCACAATAATAAATGACAAGTTCTTTCTTTAAAAGACATTTTTTGAGATACACTATTCTGATGAAGGTAAGGATAAATGTGTGTTGTCTGATATATTTCTCATATCATCTAAGAGCCTGGGTTCTGTATCTGAGCCCTGAACCTCGAAATTAGGTATGCTGTGCCCTAATTTAACATTTATCTTTTAGAGTTCATGTAGTTCCTCTTTGCTTTAAAGCAACAGATAGTTATTGGGTTCCACCTATTTACAAAGCATTGTTTTATACATGTTGAGGATGTAAATTTGACCAGGATATATTTCCCTTCTCAAAGCAGCTGAACATTCATGGGAACATTTTAAACAAGTTTTTATTGATCACCCTTACATGCTAGGTTGTGTTCTAGGTAAAGGGAATACATAGATATATAGGATCCATTCCTTGCTCTTGATGAATACCTACTGAGGGAGAGCCATTAAATAATTTGTATAAAATTAAAGGATATACAAATATCCCAGAATAAAGAATGAGTAATTCAGTCTTGTAGAGGAGATAAACATGGATACAATAAAATTTTAAGATGAGATAGTGGAGGGATATGTACTCATGAATCCAGTAGCTTTCTAGAATTCACATTTAACAAGAGAAAAGCATACAGTATGCATGAAAAAAAAAAAAAAGCCATTTTGCTTAAATCCAAACCCAGCTTGAAGAATATTGCCAATACTTCATGGGTCTGGCATGGTCCTTTTAATTCCAGATCTGGAAGAGATTCTCCTCTCAGTGCTTAAGTACTGGATGGCCTTTTACATACAATATACCTCTTACAAACCTCTATTGCTTCACAGGTGCTTGGTCTTAAGACTGGATGGCCTTGCCCTCAAATTCTGTGAGGGCAGAAGCCATGATCAGCATTTCTTCTACAATCACCACAATGTTTTGTAAACAATGAGCAGGATAGAAACCAGTTGACAGATAAAGATGGTTCTTCCTCCACACACAGGCATTCCAAGCCCGCCTTCCTCAGGGATGATGAAAAGACCCCTTAGAGCAATGAGAAACCTTCTTTCACCATCCAGGCTGTGAAATGCCATCAGAGCAACCTGTCTTTATCCCAGGGCTTCTTCTGCCCATTATGATCAGGTGTGTGACCAATAGAAACATGAGGGCACCATTTAAGAAATAATTCAACTTTCAGTAACTAAGGAGAAAACATTTTCTTAGAACATTAAGGAAACATAAAATGCTAAGTGGAGAATACACAAACAGTGATTTTTGAGTACCTATTATTCTTTAGCCAAATTTTTAAAATAATGAAATGTAGACATGCATAATAGGGAGAGACAGGGATATTTTGGATATGTTCCTGGCCTACATGACTGTTAGGAGTTACAAGAATTCTTGGAGCTAAATTTGCTTCCAGAAAGATAGGGATATGAAAAATTGCGCATCAAAATAAGATGACTTCTATTTCCTGGTTAAAGCCTATATAACATTTATAGACATTTAAAATAAATGTAAAAGGCATGTAAACATAGCTGGGAGGTATAAGATAAGAAATAATATAAAAAACCTATTTTTTTTTTTTGCAATAGGGTCTGGCTAACTAGTCAATAGTAGATTTGAAAATGAAAGTGCCTGCTTTGCTGAAAGTCAGACTTATTCAATTACTGGCTCCTTAAACTATCGAGAGATGCCAGATAAAAGTGTTTGGGTGCAGAAAAATTGTCACTGCATTTTCCTGTCAATGCAACCAGTCAATATTTTTTTTAAATTTCAACATCTCATATAGTCAAAGAATTGTCCTAATTGACACAACGAGCTTCAAATAGGCATAAGCTCAAAAATTGTATAATCCAGATGAGTTGAAAATATGTGGCACACATAGACACACACACATTGAGATAAGTCAGCATCACCCCCTATAAAGTATACACCCTCAGTGAGTGTCAATACAATCAGAACTACAGATTTATAAGAGCAAGTGAAAACTTTGGTGAATGGACTTGTCAGGGGTGAAATCTGCAAGGCAGGTGATTTGCAAGTGGATCTTAAGAAAGCATATCACGGAAAGAGAGCTCAGTGTGGTTTTAAGGACAAGGCAGGGAATGCCTACCTTGACTGGAAAGTACAATCCTTAAATGGGATTATTGGGAGAGGGGCTGAAGTGCAGATCTTCAAAGACCTTGGTATTATGGCTGAGAAATATAAATTTTAGCCTATGAACAATGAGAAGAACTTAAAGGATTTTGAACAGGAAGTTACTTATCAAAGGAGGCACATTTGGATTTTGGTGATTTTCAGAGAATAGAAAGCAAGCAGTTAGGATGATGAGAACTAACCCAAATATGAAGCTACGAAGGTCAGAATTAAAGGCACCAAAGCAGGGTGCAAGGACTTGCTTGAATCCTAGAGTTAATCCAAATTATCAAAATGCCTTTTCCATTCTCCTTACAGCAGTTTTTTTTTCCCCATAAAATTGATTATTAAAATCTACATTCTTACAGGGCACAGAATTTGGGACATACATTTTTTTTTTTCCTGATCTTTTCATACTATAAGATTCACATCTATTCCCCTAGACAAAGATTTGCTTAGATCCAGCTCTGCCGAGCTAAGGATTGTTGAGTCCCAGAATATGTCTTTAACTAAACATCACACATCTAAAGAACAATGAGAAGAACTTAAAAGATTTTGAACAGGAAGTTACTTATCGAAGGAGGCACATTCAGTTTTTGCTGAATCTAAAGCTTGGGATTTAGTTAACAGAGGAATTTAAGAAGTTTCTCTGTGTTCAGTCCTCCATCCCTGGTTAGCCAAGGTCATGCTTCCAGGGAGTGAGTCTGTGTCTGTCTGGAATGAATCCAAGACTGTTGAGCATTCAGAAAGAAATAGTAAGAAACTTACCAAAATACACATGTTGTACTTAATTCTCATTTTAAAAAGAATGGGCTTAATAGATACCTACATCCTTTCTTAGCCTCTCATTTATTAATCTGGTGCTACTGCTTATAGAAAATGGCAAGGATGAAGAAGCCTGAAACAGGTATCCTAGACCCTGGGTCAATCACAGCCTTTCAGATGTCTGTAATTCCAATATATATATATATTTTTTTTCCTTTTGCAGGCACAATGCTGCGCATGTAAGTTCCCAGGCCAGAGATAGAAGCCTTACACTAATGGTGCTAACAGCAACCTGTGTCACCTCAGAGAAAATGGTGAATATTTAACCCACTGTGCCGCAGGGGAACTCCAAAAAAGGACAATTTGATGTGCTGCTGCCTCTTCCTCTGGTCAAAAAAGGAAGCTTTTTGCTTTCCTTCCTACTCGCCTTACTTTTTCTCTTTACTTCTTCCTTCTCTCTCTCTCTCCTGCATCCCATTACCCACCTCTCCTCCTTCTATTCAACCCTTTTTTCCTTTGTGTCTTTCAGATGAGGAAAATAATTTAATTTTTGTTATTGTTTTGTTTCACTGAACAAAAGGTTGAGGTTGGAGTGCATATTTCTAGCAGGTGCCAGTTTTCACATCCTTTAGCAAAAAGACCTTTCCCTTTAGAAGCCCAAAGGTGGAGCTGTTGCAAAAGGAGAGAACCAGGCAGGCCAGTCAAGCTGACGAGGCCACTTGACACACAGGACACACACACACACACACACACACACACACACACACCCCTACCCACTCACGCCACAGACCATGGAGGCTTCCTTTCAAAACATAAATATTTCCTTTTCTTTTTTTTGTCCCAAAGAGAAATAAAAATCCTGATTACAGCAGATGCATTACTGCCAAATTGTGCAAAATAGAACAAGTATTGAGTGTCTGCTTAAACCCTTTTAATTGTTAATTCCAATCACTTTAGTGGATTCCAGTATTATCAAAATAACTGCAGAGAGAAAGGATTCAAATTATTTGGGTCATTAATACCACCATTTATCAGCATGATGTCCTATGGATAATGATGGGAGGGTCATTCTGTTTTCTCCATTTCTACTCTTCTGTATAGTGTGCTGAGATGCTATTGGGATGGTTATATTTCAGTGAGGAAGGCCTAGAAAATGCTCATTTTGGAAGCTGAAAAGAGGTATTACCCCTAATTTGGTGACCCCTCACAATATTTTCCACAAAAATGTATTTATCTTTCAGGATCCTAACATGATATTTTTCTTTCATCATCCTGAGAAGAAAGAACACATTTTGAAAACCCATTTTATGGAGAGAAACAGAGCTTGCTGAATTGTTCTAGTTCCTCCCAGAGATGGGGTAAGTTCTTACTGCCCATTTTCACATACTTTTAGCTCTTGGCTTGTCTAATCATTTTGATTATTCTCTTCCCTAGAATCGTTGACCTCTTCATTTGTCTTTAGAACTAGAGCAAAGGCTTTTAGATTGATGTCTTGAAAGCTATTGAAGCAGATGATTTAGCTAATTTCAAAATGTCCTCATGTACTCTCAAAATATGATTTCACCATCAACTTAATGTTTAATTTCAACCCTGAGTTACCAGAACAAACAGGGATAAAGTAACCTGAGATGTCTTATGCTACAGAGACAAAAATGTATTGATCCTTTTTGCCTCTAGAGAAAAGCTTCTAATAATTTCTAGATATATTGCAGATTTCATTGCTACCTTTAATTAAAACATGACACAAGACAAAAAACAATTATTTACTCCTTTAAACCATAGGGCCACCTTTGTCCTAATGGATTTTTATGTCCCATTTGCAAATTGGTAAGTTTGTTTTCAGTACCACTATGAGTGTATATGTTTCTGTGTGTGTATGAGAGTGTGTATGTATGTGTGTGTGTGTGTGTGTGTGTGTGCATACGTGTGGCATGCCTGCTTGTGCTACCTGAGTTTGAATGCAAATATGCCTATGAATTTACTCTTGGCTTTGCTACTGGTGACATTTAAATGTAGGTTTATGTCATGTTGTTGAAAACATATAAAAGTCTGAGTTATACCAACATTGCCTACCATGTATGCCCCCAAGACGACTCAGGAGGGAATTCCAAAGTGGTTTTATTTATGCAGTTTTGGTACACTGTGAAACAGGACTTAGGAAGCAGGGGCTAAAGCAAAGTGGAGTAAAAAGGGAACAGATTTCAGATACAGAAAAAAGTAACCTCATTCTACTACAAGAATACATGAACTGGCTCAGTCCCTTCCTTATTTCTTATTCTCTCCCAGCTGTTTCAAAAGGCACATCTCATCACCTGTCTCTGGGGCTTTTCCTCTTATCCAGACCTGGCCTGTGTTCTGTTCTTTCCTTTTAGACACTGCTGGTCTCCAAGATATCTCCTCTGCAGCTTTCGCCATCTGGAGCTGTCTGCCTTCAACTCTGCCGTGCATACTCAGGCTACTTGAAATTGTCATCTCAAAACATATTTATTACTTCCTCATGACCAAGCTTCTTGGTGCCATGTTCCTTCTGCTCTTTCATTAAGCAGGGCAGACGCAGTGCTATTTTACCATCTGAATTAGTGGTAAAGGATGCATGGCCTCTGAAGGAGAGCTAGGCATAGCTTGAGGCTGTTAGGTGGTACCCTGTGTGGCCCTGAGGCTTCAGGCAAGGCCACCTCTTTCTCCCTCTGCTGCTGCTATTGTCTATGTTGTGTGATACAACTGATGTGAAATGAATCTAATGTGACTCCTTCTCACTCTCACTGGCCTGATAATGTACCCAGATACCTCAGGTGGTGATGTTTTTTAGGTCATTGCCCTAATTGGCTCCATCCTGTGGAAGAGTGGATTCACTCACAAAACAAAGGAAAAGTGATCTTAGAGACCAGAAAACATAGATGTTCTGAAAAACCTTTTCCAAGAAACATAGCAGACTTGCTAAAGTCTAACAGACAAGATTGATCTCATCCATCATAAACAGAAAAATCCATTTGCACATTTGTATTTGCAAAACTATCCTTGAGATCCATCCCTTGTGACCTAGTTACAGTTAATCCTGTGGTACTGAATGGTTCTCTCTGGACTTCTAGTAATAAAATCACATTTCAAGGACCTTGATAGATAGATACACTGAACCACATATCACAGTGTGTCTTGTAAGGGCAAGAGTCACATCTCTCAGACATTGGACAGTGATCAAAATAGACTTAACTTTTTCAGAAAACAATTAAACTTCACTTGGCTCAGCATCTTCATTTATACCATCACGTCTTTGATTATAGTAGCCCCTTAACTGATAACATTAAATGAATGAGGGGGAAAGTGACTGGCAAAAGTGTCCAGCTGCAGTTTTTGACAGATGCTCTGATGTGAACTGCTGTAATAATGAACAATGAGAGATAGAGCCCTGAATGGGCTTTAGAGTTCAGCTTGGGTTGAAGAGGTATCATTAGTCACATATGAGAAATATTAACATTTTTCATTAATTCCAAATAATTTCCCGAATTTATGTGAATTTCCATGGATAAGATTATGGTGACAATCCAATGAAGCATGAGGAAGAGAAAGAAACTATATCCAGTCTCTTGGGATAGAATGTGATGGAAGATAGTGTGAGAAAGAATGTGTATATATATATATATATATATATATATATATATATATATATGTCTGGGTCACTATGCTGTACAGCAGAAATCAACACAATACTATAAACTGATGATATTTGGGGGTTTAATAGATGAAAACTATTGCTTTGGAATGGATTAGCAGTGAGATCCTGCTGTATAGCATTGAGAACCCTGTCTAGTCACTTATGATGGAGCATGGTAATGTGAGAAAAATGAGTGTATATAGGTATGTGTAATGGGTCACCATGTTGTACAGCAGAAAAAAAAATTGTATTGGGGAAAGAACAATAAAAAAATTTAAAAAATAAAATTAAATTAAAAAAATCTAAAGTCTTTAAGGGTCTACTAAATGTGGGAACAATTATACATTTTATATCTATTATGCTATTGAATCTCATAAAATCCTATCAACAACCACACAAGGCAAATCTTGTTATCTCAATTTTATACAGAAAGAAACTTAGACCCAGAGGACTAAGATCAAGGTGGCCTCCTGATTTAAAAAAAAATTTACTCCTGGGGTGTTATTCTATTAGGAAAGCAGTTCTGCTGGTTTGTCTTTTTAGAGACCATAGCAAACAAATCATGACCATATGATTCAAATCCTAAGAGAGCAAAGGATGACAGATAGGGACAGTGAAGGACAATGGGGCACAGGTACAATTGGTGAGAGCCCCCTGGATCTATTTACTTGTTCACACCTCCCTACTGAGGACCAGGCTGAAGCCCAGGGCATTCTGGAGGTGAGTTATCCCAGAGCACTCCTGATATAATTTCCGAAGTAGAATAAAATTGTTTTGCCTGATTCTTAGCTAATCTCTCCCTAGAAAAGAAAGAATTCATATTGGATGGGGAAATAAAAGGGTAAGTTACTAATACCCTCCTGGACATGAAAGATAGAGTCAAGTTTCAAATGCTATTAAATTTTCACCTAAGACTGAGAGGAAGTGGAGTTGAATTATTATTATTATTTAATCTCTGTTCTCATTCTTTACGCTCTTAAGAAAAAGGTGGATCAGTGCCCTCAAAAGTAAAGAAAATAGAAAAAAAGTTCAGATAAATAAATAAAACATAGAGGAAATATAAATGGTGCTTCTTGAGCAATGGAAAATCCAAAGGGCGCTTCTTGCCCTGAGATTTATAGGCCTGCATATCACAGATGCCCTGTTGCTTTATTCATACTGTTAAGAGAGAAAGGCAGTCCCTAACCATCAGCACCCATCATTAAATCATTATAGAAGCACAGTTGTTAAAGAGACAAGGCTTTAAAAAAGACGCATAAACACACACTCACCATTGTACAGTTTTATTTTATTTTTTTTAGGACTCAGAGTTTAGATACTTTATGTGTTGCCCAGGAAACACATAGAGATTACAAAGCTGTTGTTTTAGAGAAGTAAATACTCTCAAATAAATAATTTATATTTGTTTCCTTTTTCAATCCAATCATTGTTTGAAAAACTGGATCAAGGGCAGGTTTAAAATGAGTCCAGGGAGGAGATAGATGGATTGGAATGAGATGCTTTTATTTTTATAATAATGTTACATTTAAGAATGCTAAGCTGACTACTATGAATGTGCCTATGGATTAGACCAGTCATAAGAAAACCACTATATTTACCTATTGACTACACCAATTTTAAGAAGAATTTTAATCAGGAACACACCCAGATTCCTTGAGACCTGATCCCAGGATCGAAGTTTTTCTCTGATAATTAGATTACACATACTACTTGAAATTTGCCTGGAAGGGCTGTAATGTTTAGCACTAATTTCTACAAAATTTTCTATCTTGTGTCCTAAATCAAAGCAAGGGTATGTAGGAAAAAGGATAATCTGCCTTCAGAAAACCATAGTCTTGTGATTTCAGAGAGTTCCTTTGTCTTAAAGAAATAGTCTTCTCAAGTCTTAATTATAAAGCAAATACTATGCTCATGATAGTAAATATTACAGTGACATGTAAAAATTCTGGGTCTCTTGGCCCTTTTATTAATAAACATTCCTCAGCCATTAAGAATTAGCCCATATTTACAAATGGGTATGTGTAAATTAGCATGTTTTATGGCAAATTTTACATCATAATAGAAGGCTTGCTCTAGTTTAACTTCCTGGGAGAAACTTCATGATCCATCCCCCATGACTTCTGTACCTCCACCTTAAAATCTTATAGTATCATGATATCTGCTGTCCACTTTATTACCTGTTTGGAACTTTGCATAATCTTAGATTTTAATTTAAGTGGATGTGGTATTGAAAGCTCAACCAAATTTTAAACTCTTCAATGATGAAGATTTGGTCTTAACTTTTGGTTCAGTAAACTACTGTGCCAACAAATCCCTAGCATGGTGTTTCACAGTCTCATTAACTCTTTGTTGCATTTGATTTTTTGTTCATCAAACATCCTTGAGTAGCTATCCTCATTGCTTATCAAAAGTGGAGTAAGTAGACACATGAATGAGATACTTAAAGCAATATAATCTACATAAACATTGAAAGAATACTGTTCAGTATTGAATGCAAGTATCCCCTAATCAAGGTTGGGAAAAAAAAAAAACTTTGATAAACAACTTTGTCTGTGGCAGGTATCAGCAGGATCCTCCAAATGCTACAGGAAGTTCCACATGAAATTTTTAACTAGCAAGACAATCTTGTTTGCAAATGTATTCCATTGGTCTGAGATGTACAGGAAGCTTGGGTCATTTACACCATTTATTTGATGCATCTTTTTATTCACTCATTCCATTATTTTCACTGGATTTAAAAAAAAAAGTGTTTAAGAATTCCTTTTTTGGATGACCTAGAGGAGAGACAGCTTAGTAAATAATTAGAAATATAAATTAGGTGGCTTTGACCAAGAAGAAATGAACAGAAAAGAGTTACACTATGAAATTTTCCATCATTCCACCTAATTTAGAGCTACTCGTAGTGAGGATAGGAGGGTGGTAGGAGGCGAATATGAGATTTGGGTGCTAGTGATTTTTACATTAAAGACAAGATTATTGCTGAGAAGGAACTGTAGTCACCATGTGGCCACACTGCACAAGCTGGTGGTAGAGATCATACTGCTGTCTACAGAATAGAGGAGGCAGTACACAGCCTGTATGGCCACCTGCTTCATGGCTGGGCTCTTACCTTTGGGTAGATATATGGTTGTCAGCACTAGAATCACTTTAAGGTTCCATGTGTAAAAGTTTTCATCCAGGGCAGTGATATTTTTAATGCTGAAATGAATGTGGAACTATTCATTCACCTATTATTGCTCCAGGAAATTATGTTTCTTCTTCAAAAACTGTTACTGTTCATGTGTGCATATTCTTTGCTTTACTATCTCTTAGATGCCACATACTGGATGTGAGGCTTTTTTTCCTAGATTTTTTGGCACTTAGAGTGCAAAGGTGCGAACTAAAGGTTTAGCAGAATTTTAGTAGTGAACACAGGGGTATCTACTGCTGGCAGACAGAACCACAAACTTGTTTTGAAAACATTCATTTGGGCTAAAATTATAAATCTGTATTCATCTTCTTAAAATGCTCCCAAAGGAGAAGAAAAAGGAAAAAAAAAAAGATTGGATTTGGAAAGCATAGAGGCCAGAGAAAAGAGGAAGGCAAAATCTGCTTTTCCCAATAATTTATCTTCTTTGATACTTCCCAGTGGGCATTGGGTACATTTCCAGTTTGTATTTTGAAAGATAAAATGAATATTTCATTTAACCAGCTGTATTCCAGAATCTGCAACTATCCAAAGGCCTATATTGAAGAGTTAGAAGAGGCTATTTACCTCGCCATGCACAGGTTTCCCATGCTATGCAAAAGTAGAGTTTTTCTATGAAACCTTTCCAAACCAAGGTGTTATAAAGACAAGAAGCAGTTACCCTTAGGACACATCTTGTAACAGATAAGCTAAATAAATTGAGGTAAAGCACAGAAGCTCACAGACACAGTTCAAAACTCTAGGACCTTGATTCTGAGATTCTGAGTGCAGGTTCAAGGGAAGGAAGTTGGTGGTGCCCCTCGCTTCTTGGGCTGGGCATTGCCTCTAAAATAAATGCTGAATGCTACTTTCACTTTTCCTATTTCTTTGAAAAAGCAAACATCTCTCTTGGATTTGTTTTAGCTAGTGAAAACAGGCATTATCATACATCTTTCCTAAAAGTAAAGTGGCATGAAGTGAATTTTTGGAAAGTGGAGATGCCTGTGTAAGCCAGAAGAAATTGCTTTCCAAATACAATATGGTAGGCACTTTCCCTGGGCATCGTACAAGCTGGGACTTTTGACAGATTTGCAATGCTTTCCAACAAGTCTTTTTCATTAAGTTAGTCAATGTTTCTCTAAGATGTTATACATATTACCTAGGACCATTTTCCCCCAATGTTTAAAACTTCTATGCAAGAAGCAATTACATGTTTTGAAAAATAAATTGGAATAAAGGAAGGAATCTGAATGTTCATTGTAAGAGAATCAACAGCTCAAATTTCCCCCAAATAGATAATCCAATGTAAAGAATTAGTCCAATTACAATATGAACATATTATAATAATGTATCATCGATAAATACACAAATGAATTTTTTCTATATAACCTAAATAGAAAGCCTTGATAGCTTTTATCTTTCTTTTCCTTTTCTTTTTTTTTTCTTTTTGTCTTTTAAGGGCCGGCATATGGAAGTTCCCAGGCTAAGGGTCCAATGAGAGCTGTAGCTGCCAGCCTACACCACAGCCACAGCAACACAGTAGCCAAACCACATCTGCAACCTACACCATGGCTCACTGCAACACTGGATCCTTAATCCACTGAGAAAGGCCAGGGATCAAACATGTGTCCTCCTGGATGCTAGTCAGGTTTGTTAACTGCTGAGCCATTACAGGAATTCCCAGACAGCTTTTTTCTTAATTTTATTTTTTTATCAGTCAAAGGCCAGTGATTGTCTTGTTTTTTCAAACAATGCTTATCCAACTTTAAGGGACGGGATTAAGATGGTGGAATAGAAGGACTGGAGCTCAACTTCTCTCCTAAAAACAACAAAATTCACAACTAAAGCCTGAGCAATCTTCAACCAAATGGACTAGAAACTTTCTAAAAGATATCCTACTCCAGAAGACAAAGAGGAGGTCACATCAAGAGGTAGGAAGGGTGATTACATGATATAAGCAACCCCATACCTCTGGGTAAGAAGCCCCACAGACTGGAAAGTAACTGTATCACAGAGACTCACCTACAGGAGTGAGATTTCTGAGTCCTACATCAAACCCCCACTTGTGGGGATCTGGCATTGGGAAAAAGAGCCCCTGGAGCATCTGGCATTGAAGTCCAGTGAGGCTTGAGCACAGGAGCTCCATGGGACTGGGGGAAGCAGAGATCCCATTCTTGGAAGGTGCACACAGACTTTCATGTGCACTGGGTCCCAGGACAAAGCAGGGTCTCTGTGAGAATCTGGGTTGGACCCAGCTGTGGTTCTTGGAGGACCTCCTGGGAAAGTAGGGGTGAATGTGGCTTGTTGCAGGGGAAGGACATTGGAAAAAGCTCTTGGGAATATTCATCAGTGTGCATTTCTCTGAAAGTGGCCATTTTGGGAAAATCTGGCCCCACCCATCAGCTCTGAGAAGCCCCAGGCCAAACAACAATCCAGGTGTGATCACAGCCCCACCCATCAGTAAACAGGCTGCCTAAATACCCCCAGGCACACAGCCACCTCTAATCTCATGCAGAGACAAAGCCCCACCCACAAGAGGGATAGGAATAAGCTCCACCTACCAGTGAGCAGGCATCAGCCCCTCCCATCAGGAACCCTACAGAAAGCCCCCCTATCAACTTCAGCCACAAGGGTGGCAGATACCAGAAGTAAGAGAGGCTACAACTCTATTATCTGTAAAGAGGTCACCACACCAAAAACCTATAAAAGTGAAAATACAGAGAGCTATAATTCAGATAAGGGAGAAAGAAAAAAACCCAGAAAAACAGTTAAGTGATCAGGAGATTCTCAGCCTCCAGGAAAAATACTCTAAACTGTTGATGCTGAAGATGATGCAAGACATTGGAAATAAACTAGAGGCAAAGATGGATAACTTACAGGAAACACTGAGCAAATAGATGCAAGATATAAAACTTAGTAAGAAGAGATGCAAAATACAATAACTGAAATAAAAAATTCATTAGAAGTAGCCAACAGCAGAATATAGGAGGCATATGAATGAATAAGCGAGGTGGAAGACAGATTAGTGGAAATCATGTATGCGTAACAGAAAAAAGAAAAAAAAATTGAAAACAAATGAACAGAGTCTCAGAGAACTCTGGGACAATGTTAAAAGCACTAATATCCATATTATAGGGGTTCCAGGAGGAGAAGAGAGAAAGGGATAGAAAAAATATTTGAAGAGATAATAGCTGAAAACTTCCCTAATATAGGAAAGGCACCATTCACTCAAATCCCTGAAGTGCAATGAGTGCTATATAAAATAAACCCAAGGAGAAATACCCCAAGACACATATTAATCAAACTAGCCAAAATTAAAGACAAAAAGAAAATATTGAAAACAGCTAGGAAAAATAAACAAATGACATATGAGGGAACTCCAAATGTTCTTGGCAGATTTTTTAGCAGAAACTCTGCAGGCCAGGAGGGAGTGGCATGATACTTAACATGACGAAAGGAAAAAACCTAAAACCAAAATTACTTTACCCAGCAAGGCTCTCATTCAGATTTGAAGGAGAAATCAAAAGCTTTACAGATAAGCAAAAGCTAAGAGAATTCAGCAACACTAAACGAGCTTTACAACAAATAGTAAAGGAACTTCTCTAGGCTGAAAAGAAAAGGCCACAAACAGAAACAAAAATATCACAAATGACAGGTCTCACCAGTAAAGGCATATATACAGTAAAGATAGGAAATCATCCATGCACAATTATGCCACCAAAATCAGAATTCATGAGAAGAGGTGGGTACAAATGCAGGACACTGGAGATGTACTTGCAATTAAGAGAACAACAACCTAAAACAATCTCGAATATATAGACTTTTATATTGAAATCAAAATAACTGCAAAACAAAAATCTATAATTGATACACAAACAAATAAGTAAAATCAACTCAAATACAACACTAAAGATAGTCATCCAACCAGAAGAGGAGAGAACAAGAGAAGAAAGAAGAGCTACAAAAACAAATCAAAAGCAAAACTAATAATATGGTAATAAGAACATACATATCAATAATTACCTTAAATGTTGATGGACTAAATGCCCCAACCAAAAGACATAGACTGGCTGAATGGATACAAAAACAAGACCCATATATATGCTGTCTTCAAGAGACCTACTTCACTTCTAGGGACACTTACAAATTGAAAGAGAGAGGATGAAAGAAAATATTCCCGTGCAAACCGGAATCAAAAAAAAGCTGGAGTAGCAATACTCATATCAGACAAAATAGACTTTAAAATGAATAATATTTTAAGGGACAAAGAAGGTGATGAAAGGATCAAACCAAGAAGAAGATATAACAATTTTAAATATCTACGCACCAAACATAGGTTCACCACAATATATAAGGCAACTGCTAACAACCTTAAAAGGACAAATTGACAATAACATAATAATACTGTGGTGCTTTAACACTCCACTTACAGCAATGCACAGATAATCCAGACAGAAAATCAATAAGGAAACACAGGCCCCGAATGAAGCATTAGACTAGATGGACTTAATAGATATTTATAGGACATTCCATCCAAAAGCAACAGAATACACATTCTTCTCAAGTGCACACAGAACATTCTCTAAGGTTGATCACATCCTGGGCTTCAAATCCAACCTTGTAACTTTAAGAAAATTGAAATCATATCAGCATCTTTTCTGACCACAATGCTATATGACTGGAAATCAAGAACAACAACAAAAAAAAACTGCAAAAAACACAAACACATGGAAACTAAACAACATGTTACTAAACAACCAATGGATCAGTGAATAAATCAAAGGAGAAATTTGAAAAATACCTAGAAGCAAATGACAACAAATATACGACACTCCAAAACCTATGGGATGCATCAAAAGCCTTTCTAAGTGGAAAGTTTATAGCAATACAAGCCCACCTCAGGAAATAAGAAAAAAAGCACAAATAAACAAGCCAACTTTACATCTTGAGCAGCGAGAGAAGAACAGACAAGACCTAAAGTTAGTAGAAGGAAAGAAATCATAACGATTAGAGCAGGAATCAATGAAACAGAAATGAAGCAAACCATAGAAAACATCAATGAAATGAAAAGCTGGTTGTTTAAAAGATCAACAAAATTGATAAACCCCTAGCCAGACTTATCAAGCAAAAAAGAGAGAAGACTCAAATCAATAAAATTAGAAATGAAAAAGGAAAAATAACAGCAGCCATCACAGATATACAAAGACATCATGAGACTACTACATGCAACTATACACCGGTAAAATGGAAAACCTAGAGTAAATGGACAAATTCTTAGAAAAGTATATACCAATAAAATGGAAAAGCTAGAAGAAATGGACAAGTTCTTAGAAAAGTACAATATTCCAAGTCTAAACCAAGATGAAATGGAAAAGATGAATGGACAAATCACAAGGACTGAAATTGAAACTGTGATTTAAAAATTTCCAACATACAAAAGTCCCCGACCAGGTGGCTTCACAGATCCATTCTATCATACATTTAGAGAAGAGATAATACCTATCCTTCCGAAAATTATTTGAAATTTATTCCAAAAAATTGCAGAGGAAGGGACATTCCCAAACTCATTCTATGAGGCCACCATCACCCAGATACCAAAACCAGACAAAGACATCACAAAGAAAGAAAACTATAGGCCAATTTCACTGAACATCAATGCAAAAATCCTCAATAAATTGCTAGCAAACTGCATCCAACAATACATTAAAAGGACTGTACATCATGATCTAGTGGGCATTATCCCAGGGATGCAAGCGTTCTTCAATATCCATAAAACAATCATCGTGATACACCACATTAACAAACTGAAGAATAAAAACCATATGATCCTCTCAATAGATGTGGAAAAACCTTTGACAAAATCCAACACATGTTTCTGATAAAAACCCTTCAGAAAGTGGGCATAGAGTGAACCTACCTCAACATAATAAAGGCCATGTATGACAAACCCAGAGCTAACATCATTCTCAATGGTGAAAAGCTGAAAGAATTCCCATTGAGATCAGGAACAAGACAAGGATGTCCACTTTCACCACTACTATTCAACATAGTTTTGGAAGTCCTAGCCACGATAATCAGAGAAGTAAAAGAGATAAAAGGAATCCAAACTGGAAAGAAAAAAGTAAAACTATCACTAATTGCAGATGACATGATACTGTACCTAGAGAATCCTAAAGACTCTACCAGAAAACTGTTAGAGATCATCAATGAATTTGGCAAAGTCTCAGGATACAAAATTAATACACAAAAATCAACTGCATTGCTATATGCTAACAAAAAAGATGAGAAAGAGAAATTATGGAAGCAATCCCGTTTACCATTGTATCCAAAATAATAAAATACTTAGGAATAAATCTACCTAAAAAGACAAGAGACCTGTACTCTGAAAACTATAAGACACTGATGAAAGAAATCAAAGATGACACAAATAGATGGAAAGATGTACCATGCTCTTGGATTGGAAGAGTCAATATTATCAAAATGACTATACTACCTAAGGCAATCTACAGATGAAGTGTAATCCTTATCAAATTACCAAGGACGTTTTTCATAGAACTCAAACAAAATATTTCAAAGTTTGTTTGGAAGCAGAGTAGAATAGCCAAAGACATCCTGAAAAAGAAAAATTGAGCTGGAGGAATTAGGCTCCCGGACTTCAGACTACACTACAAAGCAACAATCATCAAAACCATTTGGTACTGGCACAAAGACAGAAATCTAGCTCAGTGGAACAGGATAGAAAGCCCAGAATTAAACCCACACACCTATAGCCAACTAATCTCTGAAAAGGTGCCAAGAACATATAATGGAGAAAGGACAGCTTGTTCAATAAGTGGTGCTGGGAAAACTGGAAAAGAATGAAATTAGAACACTCCCTAACACCATACACAAAAATAAACTCCAAATGGATTAAAGACTTAGATATAAGACCAGACACTGTAAAACTCTTAGAGGAAAACATAGGCCAAACACTCTCTGATGTAAATGTCAGCAACATCTTCTCAGATCCACTTCTTAGAGTATTGACGATAAAAACAAAAATAAACAAATGGGACCTGATCAAACTTCAAAGTTTCTGCACAGCAAAGGAAACCCTAAACAACATGAAAAGACAACCCACAGAATGGGAGAAAATCTTTGCAAATTAATCAACTGACAAGAAATTTATCTCCAAAATTTATAAACACCTCCTACAGCTCAATACCAAAAAAAACAAACCACCCCATCACAAAATGGGCAGAAGATCTAAACACAGAGTTCTCCAAAGAAGACATCAGGATGGCCAAAAAACCCATGAGAAGATGTTCAACATCACTCATTATTAGAGAAATGCAAATCAAAACCACTATGAGGTACCACCTTACACCAGCCAGAATGGCCATCATCCAAAAGTCTACAAACAATAAGTGCTGGAGAGGGTGTGGAGAAAAAGGAACCCTAGTACACTGTTGGTGGGATTATAAATTGGTGCAACCACTGTGGCAAACCGTATGGAGATTCCTCGGAAATCTAAACATAGAACTACCATTGGATCCAGCAATCCCACTCCTGGGCATCTATCCAGAGAAAACCACGACTCACAAAGACACATGTACGCCAATGTTCATTGCAACAGTATTTTCAATAGCCAAGACATGGAAACAACCTAAATGTCCATCGACAGAGGAGTGGATCAAGAAAATGTGGTGCATATACACAATGGAATATTACTCAGCCATTAAAAGGAACAAAATACTAGCATTCTTTGCAACATGGATGGAACTAGAAATTATCATTCTAAGTGAAGTCAGTCAGACAATGAGACACCAACACATCAAATGCTTTCACTGACATGTGGAATCTGAAAAAAGGTCACAGTGAACTTCTTTGCAGGACAGGTACTGACTCACAGAGTTTGACAAAACTTAGGTTTCCAAAAGAGACAGTTTGGGGGGTGGGGAATGCACCAGGTTTGTGGGTTGGAAATCCTATAAAATTGGATTGTGATGATCATTGTACAACTATAAATGTAACAAATTCATTGAATAATAAAAAAAATATTTATCCAACGTTAATGTACATATGAATCAACTACAGATCATTTTAAATATACACATTCTGATTTGGGTGGGGTCTTAATTTCTGCATTTCTAACATGTTCCCAAATGTGCCAGTGTTGTTAGTACACAGCTCACACTTATAGCAAGTCTTCTCAGCTCACCACTTTAGAATATTGCTGGGCACATAATAGACACTTGATAAACATTTGCAAATAAGTGAAACAATGAATGTATAAAAGAATCTCAGGCATATTATTATTTTTAAATTCCTTTTGATGTCATCTCCTGGTTGGGTTACTTAACTGAGTTTGGTCAGCACAAATATGATTGGAATTTATATTAGAACTCTCAAGTGCTGAAATGTATAGCTTTACAAGTGAAAAATAATACTTTGTTTTTACAGAGTAATATAATTATAGTATTATTTAATTATAGAACTTTATTCAATAGACTAAAAAAGGAAAGGCAGAGAAGTCAGGTTCAAGAAACCACATGATATGGTTGAACATAAAAGTAAGATGAAGTAGGTGGTTATTTTGGAGAGACCTGTAGTCAAATCTTTCTACTTTGTCTACTCCATGATTTTGAGAAGTCACTTCACTGAGCCTCAGGATCCTGAGCCTCAGGATCCTCCTCCAAAAAAAAAAAATGAGATGAATGCTTCTGCCAGTTAAAAAATTGGCGCCTGACATGTGTCTCTACAGGGATTCAGTCGCTGGCTACTGTAGTCATTGACCTGCAACATACCCTGAAAAGAGTTCAAGGTGGAGATAAGGAAATGCTCTGGGAAAAACTGTCAGAACCTGAAGTTCAGGTAGTTAGATATTTTCAGAAGATTTTGTGTGCCCAAATCTTGAATCTCCTCATATCTAGAAAAGCACTAAAATTGTTAATGATAACATCTGCTTCTTGTGACTAACAGCAAACCTCTGCAAAAATATGTGCTTGACTACATGTACTCCTTACTAAAATCATAAATAATACTGATCTTCCCCCCTACCTCTTTAAGGCTGGCACCTCAGAGCTACTAGAGATGCTGTCTCCTAGGCTTTAGTCCTCATTTTGCTCCAATTAAAACTTAACTCATAATTCTCATGTTGTGTATTTTTTTCCACTCAACCCTTCTTATATTAAATTATGAGGAAAGACTGAAATAAATTATGTAAATGTTAGGCTTCAATTTTCTTTCCTTATCCTTGCCCAAAATGACATCATAAGGAAGAGTCACAGCAAGGTGGTAATTCAAAATCTCTTAGTTGTCAACACTCTGGTCATAGAAGAAAAAATTTATTTCTGTAGACATGCTTCTCCAGTTTTGGAGATCAGATGGAGGCAGGTGGTAAATACTCTTAGGAATATTTCTCTAGGATTAATTATTTTTTATGAGTTTTAGCATAAGAAGCAGGCACTAGTTTATGTAGCCTAAGAGTCTGTAAGAGTTCCTTCATCTTTGTTACTTCAGAAGCCTCTTTCCAAGTTGGAAACAGAGCTTTGGTCCTAAAGATCACTATACATTTTATTACAGATCTCACTATACATTTTATTTTATATTTTTTTTATAAATTTCTGCAATAGCACATTACCAGTTTGTTGTCTTCATGGAAGAGCCAATTCAGCAATCTAAATCCATTTCCTTTTCTCTTTTTAGATGGAAATAGATACTAAACAATCTTTTCCTTGAGGAGAGAAGAATGCAATATTTAATATGCTATTTACTTTACATTTTCTCATTTAACCCTCTCAACAATCCTCAGCTGAGTGTTCTTAAATATATCTTATAAATCATGAAATCGAGTTTTTAAAATGTGAAATATCTTTCCCAAGGTCGTAGCTAGTGATTGAGAGTGAGGATTTGACTCAATTTTTTGAAAAATATGCCAAGACACAATAGGTCAATTTGGTGATCTGCATGCTGGATGTAATGGTGCAGGATCATGGAGGCATCTCCTCTCTTGGATATTACAGAATCGAGATGTGGACAGCAACCATTCTGGCTGGGCAGGTATGTGTTCTTGTGAGGAATCTCTTTGTCCTGAGCTGTGCAGTGGGAGCTCTTGACCAGGGACCCATAAGCTGTTTGAATCCAAAAGCCCTATTTTCCCCTACACTATGTCCTTTCTGAATGTTGATAGTAAAATGAATCAGGATAATATACTGGAACACATGAATTCAGTCCCCTCTTCCCCATCATTCAGTCTTATACAAAAAAAATAATATAAACATTTTGAATCTTTTGTAAGCCACTTGAATTTAGGACTTTATTTTTTAAACTTTTTCCTCAAGGAATAAGTGGAGTTTTCAATAAATTCAGAGGTTTTTTTTTTTTTTTTTTTTTTTTTAAAGAGGAGAAGACCATTACCAGGAGTGAAACATTTTGTTATATTTTTCCTTCAGTAGAGAATGAGTTGAATATCTGTCTTTATTACGGAGTCTCTCTCCAATAGGACACTCATATTAGTCCAATGAGAAAGTATTATTTTCATTTTCATTTTGCTTTTAAAAACAGCCAGGCTTAGCCAATGGCTGTTACAACCTAGAGAATGTTCTCCTGGATTTTGAAGAAGTTACAATCTGTAAAACATAATTTTTTAGTTTTTAAGTTTTGTTTTCTGATATTTTCCCCACTGTTTCAAAGCCTAATAGATTTGTCCTCTCAGTAAGTTTGCAAATTATGTGACTTCAAATGTTGTGACTTCTTCCTCCTTCTCTTACCTCCTTCTTCTCCTCCTTTCACACTGTCCCCTTATTTTTGTGAAAATAAATGAAGACCAAAAAAATGAGTAAAGTAAAGTCTATTTGATTTGCTATAGCTAGGAAGTCAACCACCTCACTTGCATTTGGGCAGAGACTCAAAAGCTGATAAAACTTTGTAGCGGAGAAAGGAGATGGCTGAAGGTATGACTTGACTGGAGACTGTTGGCATGGTTAAGCTGTGTTTGGGAAAACTATAAGTGGAGTATCTATATGAGTGGTTAGCGGTGCATATTTATCTTTCTCTAGTTGGTCCTAAGTTGGAAGCAGGGACAAAAATTAAGAAAGCTGTAAGTTAATCAGGTCCTGGCCACTTGGGGTCAAATATCACAGAAGTTAGCATAGAGCTTCCTGGATTGTCAATAGAGACAGCAATCTGGCTTTCTCCAAGTCTGACTCATAGCAGCATGGTTTCCAGGCTTATTTGCCATAGGTAAAGGGGTTGCTTTCCTGCATAGATTGCTGCAAGTATAAGTCAATGTTCTATGTCAAAATGTAATCTGATCATTATGAATTGGTACGTTCAATCTCTTACCCTCCCTCCTCCCCTTTCCCTGCCCACACTTTCTTCTTCTTTTTCCTACTTTGATATTCTCCATACTAAAGTCAGTACAAATACTATTTAAAAAATGTCAACCTATACAGAGTGTGTAAAGTTTGGGGGAATGGTCACCCTTTCCTCATCACTCTAGAATAGACATTAAATAGTAGTTTGGTGTAGATTATAAAGATATATTTAGACATATATCACCATTTATTTAAACACCAACATAATACATATTATATTTTTAATTTTGCATATTATCACTTATAAAAATATCATAAATGTTCTTCTAATTCAGTACCCACAAACCTATTTTATTATGCATTCAATCAACTCTGAGCTCACTGGAATATAAACTCCATAAAGGCAGAGATTGTCATTTTATTGTTAACTGCTATCTTTCAAGGTTCAAACAGTACCTGCTATATTGTAAATTATCAATCATTTCTATTGGATGAATGAATTTAGGTCGTGTCTTGTTTTTTTTTTTTAATTATTATTTCCAGTAGTAAATGATATATATTCTTGAACTTAAATGACTGAACACTTGTATTTCTGTAGGGTATATTGCTAGAAGTAGAACTGTGGCAACATGCATAAGGTATAAAACTTTCCTCCAAAATAAATTATTTTATTATTCATTTTTTATTTTGTTATTATTTGCATTGATAACAACAGAGATAAAATCAGATATTATTGGCTGCTTACCCAGAATCTATTGTCTCTCCTAGTCTCACAAATCATGTCTCCTGAAAATAGATTAAATTTTCATTGGGCATCTACCCCTCCTCTTGCAATATTGTTCTTTAAAGAAATCTGACCTCGGTTTGGCCCCAGTTCAGGAACTTGGTTAAGCATAAACCAGCACATTGTATTCTCCTGGCCATACTCAGTAAGCATCAGTTTTAAGCAATCTAATCAGAATTAATTTCAGAACTCTTACTAGGGACACTGGGAAGAAAAAAGCTCTTTCCATTTCTTTGAAAATATGGTTGGTATCTAGATCTGAAGCCTGAAAGTACAGCAATGAATTTGCCATTGATGGAGATCTAGTCATGGGATGAGGCTGGCACTACAAAAGCAAGTAAGAAGGTAGAACTGAGCCAGGGCTAAATCAATTCAGCTCTGAAGGCTGACTCACCACAGGGGTTCCACTTACACAAAGCCAGTTGAATTATATTTTCTGACATGTAGCTTTGCAGTTTTCTTAATTATTTTATTTTGATGTTTTACCAAATTATCTTGGATCTAAGGATACTCAGGAAGAAATTTTCTTCCAAGCAACTCACCTTCCCAAATACTTCTGTTCAACCTTTAGAGCTTCTCCTTATGCCTTGCATCCTATCTTCCATTGTGTCCAGTTTTCTATTAAAATACTTATCAGTTTCTCAGATACGGGGGATACTGGGCCAAATCTCATTTTAGTTTTATTTTTCTTGATCCATTTTAGAAGAGAACCATTTCCTCTGTCACTGTTGGTCTCTGTACACTGTGATCTTGGTCATGGTCTGGCTTGAGACTCAATTTTAAGCTTAAGCCATGGGAAAACCTCCCTTCTAAGTAATTCAGATGTTTTTGGTAATAAAAAAAAAAATATGTCTGAAAATAGAGCTTAGCTTTGGAGGCATCATGGAGCCGGACTGTTCTCTTACTAGATTTGTCCAATCCAGTAGTAAGAGAAGAATTACTAAAATCCAGGCAACAGAAAGACACTTAAGATGCAGAGGGAAAATGGAAAAATTCTGAGAAAACCATGTCTTAGTTTCTTGATATGGATGTGGTTCAGGTTGGCCATGCTCAGCAACAGTCAGCACATCTCATAAGCACCTTGAGACCACAGCGTAGGTACAGATAGCAGTGAATGGAACTGGGCATGGGAAAAAGAATGGGAAGGCCTGGAGTTCTTTATTTGTGACAGTCTTACATGCTGGTCCTTTGTCAGTGGCTGCTCTGCAGAGCTTACCCTGGTGTAGGACTGGTCTTGGTGTGCTTACTATTTTTCTCCCCCTTTTCCTATCCAAGGTAGATTTAGACACAATCTAGGGGCAACGTTAAATCAAAGAAAGATTTTAGCTGGATTTGAGAATATAATGTGGTGTGGGCTTTGTAATACCAAAATCATCTCCACTTGTTTGAAAACCAGAAACAATTTTTTCAGGTCGCTGGAAAAAAAAATCTTTTCAAATATTTCTTGAATCTACCAGTACCTCCCAGTATACTTTTTTTTAGGGCCACAGCCAAGAAACTCCAGGTCTGAGCTGTGTCTGTGACCTATATCGCAGCTCACTAAACCCACATCCTCATGGATACTAGTCAGGTTCATCACAGCTGAGCCACAATGGGAACTCCCCTCTCAGTATATCTTTTTACTTTTATTATTATTGTAATGTTGTAGTAGCTAAACTCCAAAATGGCAATAACCCCAATAATCCTCATCTCCTAGTATCTGAACACTTGGATAGCACCCTCCCACACTGCATAAGGGTAGATTGGAGTGATGGCTGTTAATGGTTGACCTTTGGTGTCTCTAGCTGTGGGAAGCCACAAGAGCACAGATTTATAACTAGAAAAGTAAGGCCAGAGCCATTGGAGTTGAAAAGATGAAGAGGAGGGGGTGACCTCTTTACTGAGGCCAGCTAGAAAGGAGAGTTCTATCCCTGTCTGAGGTTTAGAATATGCAGCAGAACCCTAGAAAGCTGGGAGATGGACACAAAATTAATTGCATCACAAGGTTTTATATTTCAGCTCAACAAAAGGAACAAAGTGTGAGAGAAAAGAAAGAATGGTTCTTGTGATTGAGGTCAGTCAGTTTTACTTAGTTTGTTTATGCATGCAATCTATTCACATAATGAATGGTAAATATATAGTAGAGCCCTTATGTAGACTGAACATCTTCAAATAATTTTGTGGAAAAAAGAAATGCTTCTTCATTATTTCACCACATTTCCACTAGAGCAAGGAAAGTCAATACATGCCATATAGCTAGATTCCATGGGTCAAATTATCTGTAGGAATTATTATAATAGGAACATTGTCTCTTGTACTATAAAAGGATACTTTATCAAATCTTGATTATAGTGCTTATTTTGCCAATAGTGGAAAAGTGCATTAGGGTATACCTTTAAATTTATTTGAGAGTCAGCTGTTACAGAAGTAAAATGCTACTCTAAAAAATACTTTGGGAGTTCCCGTCGTGGCGCAGTGGTTGATGAGTCCGACCAGGAACCATGAGGTTGCGGGTTCGGTCCCTGCCCTTGCTCAGTGGGTTAACGATCCAGCGTTGCCGTGAGCTGTGGTGTAGGTTGCAGATGTGGCTCGGATCCCGCGTTGCTGTGGCTCTGGCGTAGGCTGGTGGCTACAGCTCCGATTAGACCCCTAGCCTGGGAACCTCCATATGCTGCGGGAGCAGCCCAAGAAACAGCAAAAAGACAAAAAACAAAAAACTTTGAACTATTTCTAATATTCTGAAATTCTACTTCCATCTTGCAGTGTATCCTTCAGTTATAGAACCTCTGTACATAATGACAAGAGAAATAGTACCCTCTACCCTTGCCAATTAGATCCTTAGCATATTGAGTCACAGTGAAAACATCATGGTGCAAGGAAGGCTCCAGGGTGATCAAAATTGGCAGAAAATAGAATATTTTTCCCCTTAAGTCAAGAGTACAAGTTTGTATCAAGAGTTCCTGTGTTACTTAGGACAGTTTGAAATTTTAAGTGACTTACACTTAAAAGCGCACATGCTTGTTTCATCCAAGTAAGTGAAATGGATCCAAAGATGAAAGTTTCATTTTTAATACTGTCATAAATCCAAATTAAGGAGAGGTGTCTGCAAAAGCCTTTGATTATAGATCATAAATTCTCCAGCTTATATCAGACACTGTAAAATTGCTCAGTGACAAATGAAATGCCTACGCACTAAATATATCTTTTAAGCACCTTGCAGTTCGGGTACGTTTATCTCCGAGATACAATAGTACTTCTGCAGGTCAGGGGTACAAGGTCAGAAATGCTGGTTCTGCTGGTTTGGAATGTAGCACTTAATGGCCCATTATTTGAGGACATGGAGCAGAGGCTTCAAGCAAATATCCAGACACTATTTCATGTGGAAACTTCAGAAGCCAATAGACCAGCCATATTTAGAAATAATGATAGACCAGACTCAGCATGCTCATGTATGGCTCAGAAACCACAGGGACCCACTGGGTTTTGGCTTTGTAACAATAGCTTGCATCTGTGTAGTGTTTTGTAGTGTTTCAAAGAACTTTCACATACAGTATCTCATTTGATCTTCACAGCAACGTTGTGAAGTTGGCAAGGCAGGAATTATTATCCTCATTTTATAGAATAGGAAAGTAGACTCAGAGAGGTTAAGTGACTTGGCCAAGGTCACCCAAATGGCAGGGAACAGAGCCACAGGATTTAAATATATCTTCTGACTTTAAGTTCAATATTTGTTCCTTGACAACAAGCAAACAGAAGACGATGATGTCTATTCAGCTACATTTTTGGCCATTTCTGGTTCTAAAAGTCTTCACTATAGAGTTGGGCAAGGAAATATTATGGACATTTGACAAAATTCTTTTTCACCTCCCTTGCCATTTTCAAATGCCTAGAGATGAAACAGACTTATTTTGACAATGACAGCAGCAAAATATCTCAGCTGGATGGCCCAGTGTGAGAGGTTTCCCCAAGAGCAGATTTGGTCATACAAGAAGAAAAAGTAGAGAATTACTGGATAATGAAGTATGAGAATGACATCAAAAAACAAAAGTGAGTTGATAGCAAATGGGAACTGAAATGCTGAACACATCTCGATTTTATGTTTGAATCCAGCTAACACTGGCCTCCCCTCTTCTAATCCTTTCTCCAGTCATTTCTCAATTAGTGATGCTTTTATGTACCTTTATTCTATTTCTTGCCCATTGTGGACTCTAAAGATCTATTTCTCTTCAGGTAAATGAGTTAATTTTTCTTGGCCTTGAAGATACCAGTCCTGTCTCCTACCCCTCAAAGCCCTCCTTGGCAGTCTGCTAAACAAATGAGACAATTCACTGTAAATTTAACATACAAAGCATAATCTTCATGTCCTGTGCTGGCATCCCAAGGAGAAATGCCAAATCTAAACCTACCATGGCTGATCACCACCATGGAGACTGACCATCTTTATTCTTACTCTTGCGGTATGTGCCATCAGTAGATCCCAGGACTTCTTTTCCCCACTGAACTCTGTCACAGTATCAGATTTCTTCTCAGAGCAGTGTTTTAGACAGCTGCCAATAATTTCTCAGAAGAGGCAAGGGAGATGGGAACAATTTAGCATCCTTGTTTATTCAAATATCTTATGAGGGCTTTTCCACAACCATTTTCCCACTCTAATCAAACCACATATTTGACCTAGAAGGCAGCAGCTGTTATAAGCTTAACTCTTCTTTTCTTAGTCATTTGAGTTCGTTTCAGATTAGGATATTCAAAAGCACTAATATATCTCTTGCAACCCATGAGAAGAGTGAGAATGAGAATTCCAAAATCTTGCTTTTAAAAAATTAAGAACCTATGGTTCAAATGAGCATTTCATTTTTAATACTTCTTTTATCCTGTGATTCTAACTCACATGACCAATGTAAAAATGCTAAACAGTGAAGTGGATTATTAATATATCATATTTTCTCTGAATTTTTCAGAGACTGAGAGAAAAATTCTTCCTTCAGTTTTTGTTGTTCAGATATAAGTGTTTGGTAAATGAGTATGGAAGGTCAGGTATAAGTGTTTGGTAAATGAGTATGGAGCGAAAATCAGACCAACACTCCCCTGACTGCACAAAGAACCTCTGGCTTTCATCCTTCTCACCAAGGAAACTCAGAGGCTCAAGCTATAAGGAAGTTTGAGATGATCAATAAAGGACTCCTAATTTCACCTTGCATCCAAAATGGCATCCCGTAAATGCATTCTCAGAGGGTGTCAAAAATAGAATTAGGCCTCCTTACAGGAAGGAGAGAAGCCAGTTCTCCCGCCAGAACTGATAGCATTACATCTCCAAAGGGACTTTGCTGGTGAGAGGCTTGCTTCTCCAAGGTGCTTTATATTAAGACATGAGCAAGTACCCAGGGAGGTGAGAAACAGAAATACAGAAGGAAATGCATTTAATAAAAAAGTGAATAAATTCAACTGTAAAAAAAATTTTATAAGAAGTCTGCATTCAGTTTTTGATGGTGATTTGAGGAGCAGTGAGAAGAAAGAATTTGTAAGGCTGTGCACTGAAAGCAGTTTTTCAATGAAGGCTGTGAATAAGCAAGAGAGGGCAGTGTTGGCACATCTTGGAGGCTTACGGACTGAACTATATGAGAGACATTTTTTTTTTTTTTTGTTTAAAATGTATGAATTCTTACTGTTGTTTGTCTCATCCCCCCAACCTAGAGCCCCCTTACATACATTTCCCTTGGAAGTTTTGCCTGACCCCCATCAAATAAGAAACCCTAAAGTAACATCTAGCTGGAATCTTAGCCAAGATTTAACTGTGAGAGAATGGAAAACAAACTAAACTTGGGAGAAAGGAAAGAGAAACATAATAAATTGCTTGTAACTAAATGGAATCATTTCAATCAAAAGCATTATTTTAAATGAATGAACTTGCTTCTTTGCTTGATTCTAGCTTTAGCAAGATCAAAGAGATTTATGACCTGTGTCTCTTCAAGCCTGATGCCAGAAATGAGAGTGTTCTCATTAATAGTCATTTTCTCGTCAAAGAAGCCTTTTATGCAGACAATATGCACTGCTTTCCTAGCTTGCTTGCTGGCTACTTTTTTTTATTAGAAGTTGGGTGGCTCATCTTATGAGATCATGTGTCGTATGTTGTTTGTGTGTGTGTTGGGGGGCATTTAATTGTTTTTATGTTTCAAATATTCCAAACTTATATGGTCTATGTATATTTCAACTTTCATAATCCTTTTTACTTTGTTGAGATGGAGGATTCACTGACAGAGTGAGAAAAGAAGTTCCACAGATAAAGGTAAATCTCTAGTCTTTTGGATGTTTTAAGTCTGATGATATGAAAGGATGACATGTCTTCAGGAGTTCAAATTTCACACATTTTCACTCTGAGATTCCACAGAGTTACTCTTGTGAAGACTTAAACAATTATCTGCTGAATTTGAGCAACAAATTCCAAAAAGCTGAATAATGAGAAAAATAAAATAAATACAAATCGTTCTTTCCCTTTCAAGAAGAGGATGTTTTGTTCCTCTTCAATGAATACTTTCTGTTTGCTTGTTTGGTGAATATATCGGCCCCAGTCTTTGTTTGCGTATATATTTAGACACACAAAGAAATTATCAGTAGGAATGATTGAAGAGTTGAGTTAAACATTGAAAATAGTCATTAGTTATGAAGATTTATCCATTCCTTCCTTCTTTTAAAACTTTCTTCCAGCATACGTATTTATTGAGGGACTAATATGTAGCAGGCACCACTGGACCATGGAAGAGTTCTCAAGTGAATAAACATGTTCTCTGTTCTCCTGTATTGTGTTGCAAGAGCAGAACAGGCACAGTGACAGAGAGAAGCAATGGAGGAACCTTCATAACTAGTGTAATGACTGCTTTCAAAGGTGGGCTTGAAAAATGTAAGTTTTCTCCATAAACCAGGAAGGGCTCTTTCAGCCATACATTCAGATTTATTTGATATATGGCTTTTGCGATTTGTGGATACATTAACATACCTCCTTTCCTTGTCAAGCTAAGGACTAGCTATTTGTGATATGGAGAAAGCAAAGGTCACTTGAAGATACTCTGTCCCAAGATCATAGCATTTTCTTCTAATTAGTATGAAAATGTCTGCTGGAAAACACTGAATGTGTCAGTGCAAATATTTTATTTAGTCAGTTCTAAAATAAAGATATTGAGTCAAAACCACCTGTCTATGTGACAGGAACAATCTTTTAAAATAGAATTTATCTGGCTGGGCACATATTTGGGGGGATAAAAATTGCTCTCCTGAGACTGAGACTGTGCCTGCAATCTGTGGTGGCTGTTTCTAGTGGGATGTGTCTTGTTCATTTTTATAGCCAATACTTTTTTGTTTTCTTTTCATGGTTATACCTGGGGCATACCGACGTTCCCAGGCTAAGGGCCAAATCGGAGCTGTAGCTGAGGTCTACACCTTAGGTTGTGGCAACACCAGGTCCTTAACCCAGAGTGAGGCCAGGGATTGAAACCACATCCTCACAGAGACAGTTTCAGGCCCTTAACCTGCTGAACCACAATTAGAACTCTTAGCCAAGTTGTTTTTATTTTTTTATTTTTATATTTTATTGCTTTTTAGGGCCACACCCACGGCATATGGAGGTTCCCAGACTAGGGGTCAAATCGGAGCTACAGCTGCCAGCCTATGCCACAGCCACAGCAATGCAGGGTCCAAGCTGCATCTGCAACCTACACCATAGCTCACAGCAATGCCAGATCCTTAACCCACTGAGCAAGGCCAGGGATTGAACCCGAAACCTGATGGTTCCTAGTCAGATTCCTTTCCCCTGCGCCATGACAGGAACTCTTTTTTTTTGTTTTTGTTTGTTTGTTTGTTTTGCTCAAGATGTTTTTAAACGCCTCACTGCTCTAATTGAAAACTGAAATAAACCTAAATCTAAATGTGAAAATTAAGGTCAACAAATAATAAAACTTAGATTTGTCCAGTGAATGAAGACTTTAAAATGAGTGAGAAAATCTCACAAAGTAAATCTCACAGGAAGATGTTCTACTTTATGATCTACAGAATCCCACTCACTCTGGTCACCAATGTTTTCCATTACTCTCTGGGATGCACTGTAGTTTTTTGGCAACCTGTACACCTCGGCTTTTCTCTTTTGTTCTAATGGGAAAGGTGAGCTTATATTAGGAATAAAGCAGTAAAGTTGTTTTTTTTTTTTTTTTAATAGAAAGAAATGAAGTATGATGCTGAAGTTGCTAATTAAGTCAGTTAAAAATATTCCTTTTTTCAGCATTACATACACAGATTAAATAGTTGAGCAAACTTTTTCACATTTAAAATAACATTTTTTTTTCACATTGGAATGATATGAGACACTGTATAAAATAGTACAAGGACAACATCTTCCACTCTAAAGAAATTATATCAGTCATGACTATTAGGATGTGTAATTATTGAACACATTCAAAGTTAAAATGTGGTTGATGGATGAGTTTTTACTGGAATCTGGGCCAGAGCTTTCCCTCTGGAAGGAGGTGGATAATGATGTATAGTATCAAAGATATGGGAGGGTGCAGAAATCAAGGAACCAGTGTATGCCCTGTTAATGTGGACTCTTTCAGTTCCATAATAAAAGTTAGTTTAAAAGCAAATCTCTGCCTGTTTTCCACCTTCAGTGTACAACCCATAGACCTACATGGGGCCAGTTAAACCTAATTGGAACCCTCAGAGCTTTCCAATCCTATGTCCCACCACACCCTTTTACAAACTATGTTCTTTGCAATTTCCTGAAAATGGCTGTACCTCTTCTCTGGCTTCACTCACACTTTTCTTACTTTCTTACTGTCTTGAACCCTCAAGTTCTAATTATTGATGCAGAGTAAATCTGCCTTCTGTGGCTCAGAGCGTAGTTCCTATCCTCTTATCAAACATCTCCTGACCAGTTCATTTAGAGGTAAAATCTTTCTCCTCTGAAATTCTATAAAACAATTATATGTGCAGTGCAATTGACCATCACACATTGCCTTTTGACATATCTCCTTGTGCTATCTTGAACTCATATTTGCATTTTGAACTATTATTTTCATTTGCTTTTCACAGAATTGGATTCTAAGTCTTGATGCCAATGTCCATGACTGATATTTACTTGTAATTTTCACAAAATTCAGTACAGTGTTTTGAGAACACATAGTTACAACTGCTAGTTTATTTTATTTCTTTCTTTTTTTTTTTTAATCCTCCTGGACCTACTAATTTCCTGCCCAAAAAAATCCTATAGAGAGGATTTTGTTTCAAAATCTCCAAATTATTTCGCTATCATAGAAACACATCTGAATTTTATTTTTGAATTTTGAATTCTGGTTTTTAAATTTAATTTTTGCTCCCTTCTACTTCCCCTCAAATTTCAGCTGTAGATTTTGCACCTGGGTGAATCTAATTGTGATGCTGCAAGGAGGGGAAAGGACTCTGAAAATGAGGGTAAACTAAGATTCCTTGCCCAGCCATGGAGATTGTTTAGCAGTTTTCAAATTTCCTCTTTTCCTTTTTTTTTCTGTTTGTTGACATTTTTATCTTTATTCATGATCTTGTTTTGCTTGTGTTACAGAGTGTGGAATCTTATTGGCAGGAGCAAATCTTAGTTTTGCTCCTATGGTGTACAGTAGGCTCTAGACAGAGTAGTGCCTTTGATCCTCATAGACTCTTCAGACAGGGTGTGCTTTTCTGTCTCCTGTAGTAGAAGAGAACTTGGGACTTTGGGTGTTACCTAGGATAGCAGAACTAAAACTGCAAAACTGGTGTTCTGTTTTAAAAGAATATGAAGTTTGTTATCTAATAAACACAAAATGAACCCTTTCCTCTAAATAGGAATGCAAAGAGCTCCTTTTATCACACTCCACATGCCCCCAAGTCTTTCCATGCCAACTTGAGTGAAAACACCATTTCAACCATCCTGCAGTTTGAGAAATATAGAGATAAGAAGAACAAAAGGTGGCAGTTGGTGAGACTTTATGATATATAAGAAGCATCCTGTGGGATGAGTTGGGGCTATAGTAATTTTGAAGCTAGGTGCCTTGGCCATATTTTCTCTTTTGTGGTTTTCAAGCCTTCCTACCACTGTTAGGTTCCTTTGGTGAGGATTTGTGTGCGCAGTAGAATTTGACAGGTTTTGATCATCTGGGTTACAGGAAGGGAGCATGTGAAAGAAAGAGTTTGATATAATGACAAGAAATTATGGAGCAGCAATAGACAGTGTAATGCAGCACAAAATCCTCTCTGTGAGAGCTGAAACTGTGCATCAAACCAAGCAGAGTCGGTCTGTGTGGAGCGGTCACCAGCTACTTTAGTGATAACGTTGCTAGGATATGAAACTCCAAATGTACCGTTAATGTGAAAGTGAGATTTCACATTTGGAAAAAAGAAAAAAAAATGAAAAGAAAAGGAGGAAAGAAAGAGAAGAAAGAAAGAAAAGAAAAGTCAGGAAAACAGTCAGTCCCTGGTGCTTTTCCCGGGCATTAGAGGCACAGAGATGACATCACCAGCAGCCTATCAGAGCTCTCCAGCTTTGTTCAGTTTCCGAAGCCATGTCATCATCGCCGATGTAGCCCAGAAATGAAAATAGAACCATCTCTAAATATACAACAATGAGAGTCAGACACTGCTTTTAAAACGGATGAGAGAACCAAGAAAAACTCCTTAAATCAAAGCCCTCCTTTCATGAAGTACACACAAATCTTAGAATTTGGCCCCTGTAGCCACTAACCTTGGTATTGAATTTCATCTGCTTGAGACTTTACAAACTGGCAGTCAGAGCTAATTAATACACAATTGAGACCACTGCTCAGTCACTCCAGCTTTCATCTGGATGTGGGACAGAGGCAGACCGACTCTTCCAAAAAAGGCAGCCGTGGGGTCATGGCAGTAGTGTCAAGGGGGCAGTCTGCCTGGAGGGGGCCAACATGGGGGTCTAGGGCTCCCCAGCAAGTTTGTAAGTGGCTGTCATTGACAATACGTTTCACTTATATAAAAGCACGTTTTACAGTTGTTGAAGTTTGATTGATCTGTTGATAAACACTAATGTTTTCCAGTTGACAATTTCTCCATGTTAATTTCTTTAATGCTGGCAGACCTGCCTGGCAAGGCCCTATAAATAGCATCAGTGTCATCATCCTTTTTAAGTTATTAATGAGCCATCCTGTTTCAAGTGGCTGGGATTTGGGGACAGGTTGTGCTTGACTGCAGTTTCTGACATTGATACCTTAGCATTTGGAATTTGCTTGAGATGAGAACATGTTTCTTAAAAAAATTACAGCACCGGCCAAATGCATCCATAATAAAAGAGTGTTATTTATAATTAGTGACTAATTAAATTTTGGAGAGAGGAATAAACTGCCAGGGCCCGGCACACAGAATGTCCTTGATTTGGGGGCATTAGTACTGTCCCCACCTCAACTGCTGCTTTCTTTGCCACTTCTCTCTACACATACCCTGTTATCCCTGAGATAAATGAATGCCTGATTCTAGAAATCAGCTTTGGCCCAGACTGTTCTGTCGGCCAACTGGTGACAGGGGACCAGAGCAGACTTCTCCAATTAGTAGAGTCCCCCACCAGACAGCTGGATGCACTGTGTTTATATTTACGGACTGCACACTGCAGCAGCTGAGCCTCTGGCTGATGTCTCCTGTGCTGAGAAATATGATTCTAAAAGCAAGACAGACTAATGGACAAGGTAGCATGATATGTTTTGAGGCCATTCCCTTGATCCAACTCTTCTTACTCCTTTGAATTGATTCAAATGAGCACAAGAGGCATTATGTAGTAATGGTAATAGAGATGATTTGCATCACAACAACAGGACAATTGGGTAGGTGCATTGCTTCTTAATAGACATCAATACAAATGGGACATGTGACCAAGCTAGGTTTGTTATTTTAACAACCCAGGTATTTCTCTAGTCTTAAGTTCTTGCATTGTGCAGAAATGACACTAAGACTCTTTTTCTGGCCCAGGATTTCCTACTTAAATGCTGATCTATAAATTCTCCTTGTAATTATGTATTTCCTTCACTGTGAAAAACAAACTTATCTATTTTGTTCAGAGTTGATTTTGGATTACTAATTCAGAATACATTGCTATTCTGGTTTACAAAGTTCCTTCATGTGTTTTTAAAATAAGTCAAGGCATTTGTTCCCACCCAGCATAGTACATTCAGATGATCCTTGTTACGTATCCTTATACCAAGAAATGCAGAGGCTGATACTCTGGTGTCTTGATTTCCATATATGTGACCTGACATATGTTCACTGTCCGCTAAGGAGGTTTATCTCAGCTGAACTAAAACGATAGCAAGCTCTAGGTTTCTCTGCTGGGTCTATTTATTTCTAATTCCTTAGCAAGAGAATGCAGCAAATAAATAAATAAATAAGAAGAACAAAGGTAAAGCTGAGAAAACAATGCTTTAATAATAATCTAATTGTGTTTCTGCCATCTAAATAATATTATGGAAAATAGGGGTTGGTAAATCAACAACTTCCACTATATAATAATTAGCCATAAATTGGTACCAAAGAAACAAATATTTGAGTTCATCAATCTTAATTATATTTAAAAGCATTGTAATCATTTTGACTATAAAGGTTACTACTCTGTTCACAGTTACAGTAAGAAATGGTTTCGTAATACTGAGATTTGCTTTCTTATGTATAGGCAGATACTTTTAGGTATTTAAGGAATAAATTTAAATTAATGAAAATTAGTAGATCTAAACCTCATATGACAGGAGGCTTGTTAAGTTGAGGTAAACAATAAAACAATAGCATTATGGAAGAAGGAGAAATAGAGAAGAAACAATAGTGCTCATCTTTTCCTGGGTGGATTCTGAGGTGGCTGTCAAGGTAGCTGCCCAAGAAGAATTGCTAGAAGATCTGACTGGTGACAGCCTTATTGGGGAAGCTCTCTGTCCTCACCAGAAAATTAATGTGGAGAGGACATACACTTCACTAAGCTTGTTTAAAGGAAAAAAATAAGAAATATTCTCAAATAGCCACTGTCCACTCCTTAAGCATCACTACCAGAAAATTGTCCAAAGCAATCACTGGCAACTAAAAGGACATGGTGGTGACAGAAGAAATTGAGGAGAAATAAAGAGGAGTGAAGTGGTTGTATTCAGTTGGTCAAAAAACAAAGCAAAACAAAAAAAAAACAACAACTGTCTAACAACATGTCTATGTTTGCTATACAGGAATTCCATAAAATCTCGTAAAAAGTTAGAAAATAAGTGGCATGCTTCAGAATAATTCAGAGTAATGAAGAGTAACTTGCATATTAGATAAAGCATGTGACTGCAAATCCAGGTGACTTGCAAAAGTCAAATTTTTTGGAGTTTCTTGTTGATCATCCTCAAAAAAGAGGTTTGATAGATCATCTCTATTAGGATTGATGTCTTCAATATCATATCATGTTTAACTGAGTTGTGCATGTGTGTGTGTAAATATTGTTTTGTATATGTAGATATAATTTGTATATAACCACCTACATTATACCCTATGTACACATACATACACCAGTATGTAATATATGCATATATATTCATGTGTGTACATAAGTGTGAAGAAATGCATGGTTAATCTGGCAGAGAATTCATTCTCTGAAATCAAAGTACAGCCAACCAGGCATAGCAATCATCTTCCTCTTTATAACAGTGGTTTAATATGTCTTACGGTAATCTCCAAAGAAAGTCAGTATTTTTACATTTCAGAATACATTTCTCCACCCCCAAATTGTTTTGAGATTTGATCAAAATGTCTTTTCTCCAATGTAGAACAATTGAAACAAGCAAGAAAAAATCTGTTTCAGAGTGCTTTACTCCATCACCTCAGGTTTGGGGACTCAAGGTAATGTTATAGGTGAAAGAGAATTTATGTGAGTTTGGTGGGGAGGGGAGGAAGAGTATAGTCAGTAATAATCTCTTTTGGCCTTGATCTAATGTCCTCTTATGATCAACAGGACCTCAGATAGCTGCTCAACAGACCTCAGAATGTATTGTTAGAACAACCAGTCTTTTTCCTTTTCTTCACTGAAGCACTCTCTAGCAACTTTAAATCAATATTAATCATACTCCTGGTACTGTGGAAAGAAACCTCAATTATATTTTTCCCCTAATAATTCAATTTTAGGATAAGAAGGGACAAGTTACAAAGAAGGAAATACCATTAGGGATTTAAATTTTGTTAAGTAGAGCCTCTGGCTACAGGCTTTGGTCACTACTTGTTCAGACCATCATCTACACCAGATTTTTGAAAAGAAATGTCATACCTCCCTGAGATAACAAACATGTGTGTTGAATTATACCCACAATGCCTGCTGCCAGTGTCCTCCTCTCACCAAGTGTAGTATAGTAGCCTCCTGCTTACTACATTTCTGGGAGAGCTGGACTCCAACATAAGCACCCCTGTCCAGGAAAGGGGATGTGTCCTGTCCCCTCCTTGCAGTCAGCACTCTATTCACAGATCCCTCCTCACCTGGTAAAGGTAGTACCTTGTCATCTTAACTCCCCGCTTGCCTAAAATACCTCTCTCACATGATCATTTCCTTTCAGATGTCACCCATTCTGTATTACTACCCACTTGTGAGCTGACAAAGACTAATATCAGCTATGATGCACAGAATGAACCAGTGGTTTCACCATCATCAAAGAATGACATAATTATTGTCACCTAACTCCCTTGATTCAAACAGAAGTAGGGCCTAACAGAGTGCTTAGAATGGTTGTACAACATACACACATATTGAGCTAATTGCTTAAAAGAGGGTCAACATTTTCCAATGAAAAACTGAAAGAAAGGAAAAGAGAATTTCAGTTGCACACAGTGTTGTTCAGAAATTTAGTAAATATAATTTAATCCAAGCTTTATAATATTTGCTATTTAATTTCCATCTGAATGAATTTGTATCATCATCATTATAGATAAATACTTGCTAAGTTCCTACCAGATAAGTGTTTTGGAAGCTATACATTTTGATAAGACATGCTGTGTTTGCAAGCCTGGCTAGTATTCAATTATGTAGCAAAGAACAGAGTCTCCAGAAATGTTCCCTAAATCTAGAAAAATATTCATGGTGAGTTTAGAATGATTGGCTAATTCTGATCGCTGTTTTAGTGATTAAGGCCTCCCCACAGACTTTAGAGGTGTTCTAATGAGTACCTTGCCAGGATATCAGTGTAATGTACTAAAACTTTATAAGGAGAAGGATGGTCATTATGGCTTTTTCTTATTATGTGTATAGAAGGACAAAAAGAGGAGAAAGTTCTCCTGATTTCTCATCTAGTTTTTTTCTATGATTGTGGTGCATTAGCATACATGGATGCCAATTGTGAAATTCCACAAATTCCAACAGTGTGGACTTTGTGTATTATGCAGAATGGATAACTAGAAGACACTGTTGTGTGTTATTGTCTCTTCCATCTTGTGAGTGGCATGTATTTGGAGAAACCTTGCCAATGCCTCAAGATAAACACAGCCTTTAAACCTTCCATTCGAAGTTATAAACTGTATGTTCCCTCAAGTTAAAGCCTTCCTGGAATACTCTGTGCTTTGTTGATTTCTCTCTTCTCCAAGCCCCCAAACGCTTAAATTCTGTATCACCCCACTGAGAATGCTTGATATGCCATCTTGTACTATTAACTAATTGTGTCATGTGTATTGGTCTTGTTCAATGTGATTGTTAGTACCTCTTAGGTAGGAAACTTTTTCTTTCTCTTTTTACTATCCATCCCAAGAAAATCCTAGGAATGTAATTGACACAAATAAGCCTTTGAATCCTTTCGTTAACTGCTTAAAATATAAAAAATTAAAAATTATATCAAATTTGGGCTGTGCTTCTGTTTGGGGTGGGATTTTGGTAGGAGAATGGTATAATGAAAGATTAGGACTAAGGAATTAAAATAATGACTCAAATGTTGGCCAGCTGCCAGGTAGTCAATTTTCCAATAATGCAAAATTATTATTTAAGAAAAATAACTTTGTCTTCCCAAGAAAAAATTTAAGAACATAAACTTAATTAGAAAAATAATACATTATAAATCAACTACAATAGAAAAAAGAAAAATCTTACAGTAAATAAATAAATAATATGAAACTTAAAAAATTGCTATTGTAGAAAACTAATGATTTCAACCCAAGATACTAAGTTCAATGTTTACCTCCAGACAAACAAACAAATAAACAAACCAAAAAAACCCTCTAAGTGCCCAACCCTTCAGTGTTAAGTGGGCTAAAATATTTATTCTTAACAAGATCCATAAATGAGCATTTATGGTTCTACATTAGACATATCATAATATATGTGAAGTATTATGCAAGCTTGAAGCCATTGGTGTAGGGAACCTTAACGAGAAACTCAAGGAAATAAGGAAAGAGGGTTAAGTAAAAGGAGTGCTTGCAGAAGTATGTCTGGGGTTAAGGGGACCAAAAAGGCATGGTAAAGCAAGCAGGGGCTAACAACTGTTGGAAGCTGATGTCTGAAAGAATTAGAGCGGAAATGAATGGCATACCTGGAAACTAATGCAAGCCAGAACCATGGAAAATGGGCCACCCATAAGGGACTGTAGTTTTGGAGAGAGTCAGCCCCTGCTAGAGATGTAGTTTCAATGCAGGAAGGAAGAGGGAAGGAATCTGTCCCTCCTCCAGCTTTTCCTTTTCCAATATGTGCTTCCCATTAACTTCAAACAACTTCTGATCACATTTAACTAGGCAAGGTATGTCACACAATCCACTTTGATGTAAATAGGTCAGGAAAGCATAAGTCTCACTCAGGGAAGGACAGTTAATATTAGTGAAAGATATACAAGCCACCAAGCTCACTGAACCCAAAGTTGCTGGAATGGGAAGCTACTTCCTGAGTTATCTGGTTGCTGAGAGTACCAGGTATTGGTTGTTTGTTTAAGGACTGTCCCACAGCCTGTATGATAGCATCTTGACCTTGCAGGGCACTGTGTTCCAAATGGTTACTTCGACCTTCCTGTGACTAATAGCTAGACTGCTTGTAACCCTCCTGCAATGCAATTTCCCTGTTCGATCTTCAGCGTTTATCTTCTGACCTTCCATTGTTTTTTGTGCCCAGGAGGCTGACTTCCATGACTTTCTTTGTCTTTCTCCCTTCTGTTTGGATTTAGCCAATTGAAAGCACTAGGAGAAAATTGGAGGGCAAGATCAGAGAGAGAATTGGGGCTATTTTTTTCCCAAGTTTTCTTTTCCCCTCTGGCCTCTGGCAGTGGTCAAATTATCCATAAACAAATAGAAAGCTCTTTCTGTGTAATATCTGTGTCACATACAACTTCTACCACTCCTAATAACTGTCTACATCATGATATCAGGATTTCTAGTCAATCCAAATTGGTGAAGTTGACAGATCATTGCTGAAAACTTGCTTGCACAAATGTGTTTGTTTGCAGAGGTTGAATAAGTGATTTTGTTTTTGGTGACATGTCATTTTTCCATATTCATAACATGCATGGTATTATTTTTTTACATCCTAAGCTGTGTATTGATATATTTAAACTTTTTTTTTCTTGAATATTCTTATTCATATGTGATGGGACACCCAGGTGTTGAACTTTGGATCCTCTGCCTTTGAAAAACACATACCTGCTTATGCCACCCAATAAATAAAATCTTACTCTGCCTTCCACTGATCATAGCAGCATTCAGTCAGCTTTATTTTATTATTTAGTAAAATCACTGCATATGATTTGGGATATCTTTTTCTAAGGTGGCTTCATAATATTTCTTTATTTCAGTATATCTAAGCTTTTAATTTTTGTTTATTACTTATGTGAAAGATAAAATATTTTCTTTTTTTCTATCTTATAATATCAAATACTTCATTTCTTGCAAAATATTTGTCATGTGATATGTTTGCTTTAGAATCTACTTAAAATGCATTTATCACCTTAGAGTTTTTTGAGGAGAACTTATGAACCTTTTTATTTTTATTTATTTATTTATTCATTTATAATTACTCAATGAATTTATTACATTTATAGTTGTACGATGATCATCACAATCCAGTTTTATAGGATTTTCAACCCACAACCCCGGCACATCCCCCCACCCACCAAACAGTCACCTTTGTTAACTATAATTATTTCAAAGTCTGTGAATCAGTACAGTGTCCTTTTTTCAGATTCCACATATCAGTGATAGCATTTGATGTGTTGGTGTTTCATTGTCTTGACTGACTTCACTTAGCCTGATAATTTCTATGTCCATCCATATTGCTAAAAATGCCAGTATTTCATTCATTTTAATGGCTAAGTAATATTCCATTGTGTATATGCACCACATTTTCTTGATCCATTCCTCTGTTGATGGACATTTAGGTTGTTTCCATGTCTTGGCTATTGAAAATAGTGCTGCAATAAACATTGGAGTACATGTGTCTTTGCCAGTCATGTTTTTCTCTGGATAGATGCCCAGGAGTGGGATTGCTGGATCCAGTGGTAGTTCTATGTTTAGATTTCTGAGGAATCTCCATACGGTTTTCCACAGTGGTTGCACCAATTGACAATCCCACCAACAGTGTACTAGGGTTCCTTTTTCTCCACACCCTCTCCAGCACTTATTGTTTGTAGACTTTTGGATGATGGCCATTCTGGCTGGTGTAAGGTGGTACCTCATAGTGGTTTTGATTTGCATTTCTCTAATAATGAGTGATGTTGAACATCTTTTCATGTGTTTTTTGGCCATCCTAATGTCTTCTTTGGAGAACTGTGTGTTTAGATTTTCTGCCCATTTTGTGATGGGGTGGTTTGTTTTTTTGGTATTGAGCTGCAGAAGGTGTTTATAAATTTTGGAGATTAATCCCTTGTCAGTTGATTCATTTGCAAAGATTTTCTCCCATTCTGTGGGTTGTCTTTTCATTTTGTTTAGGGTTTCCTTTGCTGTGCAGAAACATTTAAGTTTAATTAGGTCCCATTTGTTTATTTTTGTTTTTACTGTCATTACTCTAAGAAGTGGATCTGAGAAGGTGTTGCTGTGGTTTATGTCAGAGAGTGTTTGGCCTATGTTTTCCTCTAAGAGTTTTATAGGGTCTGGTCTATATCTAGGTCTTTAATCCATTTAGAGTTTATTTTTGTGTATGGTGATAGGGAGTGTTCTAATTTCATTCTTTTACATATGAATCTTTTTAGAGTTTGGAAAGGTCAAGCCCTTTTCTCTTACTATTTACCACCAGAGTTAAGTTAATTTTATATGAAACAAAGATTATTTAAGAACATAGGACCTGAGTAGGCTCTCAAGAAGGAGATAGATCAGAGCAGGAATTGAAGAAGGGAAAGCAAAATAATGTAAGAGCAGGGCTAGGTCTTGCTGGTCACATTAGTTTGGTGATATGGCCGTAATTAGAAACATCTGATGTCTATGTGGTATTATTTACCTACAGAGGAGAATCCTCAAAATTTCTAAAGACACTCATCCTTGTGAAAGAAGACAACTGATTGGATGCAGCATTTCCAATTCTTCTTTTATAACCAAGTCTGCAGGCTCTAAACCTGTATTGCTTTCTCCCTCAACATCCTTTGCTCTTGTCTCCCAAAATACTCCACCTCTGCTTCTCACCTTGAACTATTCTCACTATGTTTCAAGACCTACCCTATACTACCCTCTTCAGTTCACCCCTGTCCTGATTAATCTTTCCTCCAAACTATAAGACTTTTTGCTTTAATTGTTCATTTGCTAATTAATCATATACTACTTTCATTGTTCACATTGTTTCCTTGTATTATTATTTAACTTTGCATTTCTACGTATTATCATTCCACCTAATAAAGGTGTCGACAAAGTAATTTTACAAGGGAAGTTTAACATAATACACTGAAGTCTGTGCAATGCCTGTGTTGGTAATATACTACCTGAGCAAATGCGGCAGCATCACCTATAAATAGAATCATTAGTAGCACTTTGTGATTTGCAGTATCTTTAATTAAGATAGCCTTATAATTTGATTTTTAAATGTGGAAAATGCTTCTGATTTGCCCTATTTACTGAGATTGATGGAGAAAAAAGAGAATGATCTTTACTTAAGAAATAAAATTATGAATGGGGGTTTAGCGCTATTATTTAAATGGGGATACCCAGGTAGGGCCCAGTATTTTGAAGAAAACCGGGGTCAAGAAGAGATGAGGTCTAAGTAACTGGACAATGCTCCACATGACTTTCTAGGGTTTCCTAGATCTTCTTGTGGTCCTTTAATCGTGTTTGTTTGCCAGGCTTTTAGTGCAGAAGTATTCAGGAAGCAAAACCAATTAGAGACTGGGAAAAAGCTAAGGTTTCTGATCCAAAGACATCAATCAATTGGCATCTATTTATAAAGGCTATAGCACATAGGTATTGTTATGAGAAGTAAAATACAAAGTGAGAAAATATCCTGCAGTGCAGAGAAGTATGAGGCAGTTTGGACAAGTCAGAGGATATCTGCCAATAGCTGATTGGCAGATAAGCTCTAATGGGGGAATTATCACTGACAAAACATGCAGATAAATCAAGGTTCTTGAATTATTTAATCATTATCAAATATTTTTCCTACATATGGCACATATATGAGTCAACTTGTAAATTATTTAGAAAAAGTATATAATAATATGCTCTAATATTTATAATGATTATTCATCCTATGATAAGATCTGTTCCTTAAGCACACATTGTAAATATGCTTTGCTTCAGCCCTTAATGGTTGCTATAAGCCTTCATTCTCACACCAGGGCCACACACTGGGCATCACATAAAAGGAGCACTCAGGCTCTCTCTTGCTGTTCACAGCCTTAGTTCTGAACCGTTGGTCTTGACCCATTTTTTTGTGCTGCATTCCAGCCTGCCTTTGATCATCTCAGCCCTCACTGCTCATTCTTTCCTTTCTAGCATCACCTTGCCTCACCCTTTAGTCTTGATGTGTTGCACTAGCATGGCCAGTTCTCCCCCCCCCAATGACGCTAACTCCACTGCCATGATTAAGTGCGCCTCCTCTATGATTGGTCCCAAAATCCTGTAGACATCACTGCTCCCTTCAGTCTCCTCCAACTTTTGCTCCCTCCAGGGAGCAGATCCTCTCAGTTCATCTCACCTTGAAAATAGGCACTAGAAATATTGTTAAATAGCATGCATCTCTCCATTTCCCTGTGCTGAAGGACTATACTCTAGTTTTACCTATGTCTATCATAGTACATATCAAAAAGTTGAATGCATGTTACTAGCCTGAGGCATATTTCATAACTTAGATGAAACAAACTTCAAGAACACAAGGGCAGGTGGAGCTGTAGAGAAGGAAGGTGAGTGAAAATGCAAATTTCTGGGTTTAGTTTCACATCATTTTAGGCTATTTGTTAATTGTTAGTTAATAAGCTGGCTTTTAGATGTGAAAATGAATCAGTTAGGGTAGACAGTGAAGTGGAGAACCTGTAGTAGATTACACCAAGTCTAGCATGTTCTGAGGTAGGCTTGGACAGTGGTCCTGCTCTGACCCCGACTTTCCCACCTCCCTCATCTGGAGTAATGGAGTCACATTCAGGTATCACAGCTTCTTTGCTCATCTCAGCTCTTCCCTCACTGAACCAGTCTACTTACTGAGCCAATCCAGAAGCAACCTTCTCAGTTCTTCAGCAATGGTTTGTTATTACTGTTGTTGTTGTCTTCTGGCCATACCCAAAGCATACAGAAACTCCTAGGCCAGGGATCAAATCTGCTTCATAGCAGCAAACCAAGCCACAGCAGTAACCATGCCAGATCCCTAATCCATTGAGCCACTAGGGAACTCCTGGTTTGTTGTTTTAAGTATAGTTTTTTTTTAGCAGTTAGGTTAGATGACAAATTATAAGTTACCCTACAATTATATTATTTATTTTCTCAACTGAAATAGGATTTCTGCTCTTTTAGCATTCCTCATAGTCAATCTCTTGAAAATTGCTTTATATATAAGCCATTACAGAAAAGAGAGAAAGTCACAAAGCTTCTTTATTGCATGGAAGTTTGGGCAGAGGAAAAATAAAGACCCAGACAGAATGAAACATGGACAGACTGCTGTTAAGATCAGCATTAAGGTTTACCACCCTACAGGTTGTTGTAGAGATTTAAGAGATACTTGTGTAAGTACTGTGATCATAGTCCACAAATTCAGCTGTATGGTAAAAGTACATTTTTACCCTAAAATTCAATTTGTAAGAATTCCAAGCCACCATTTTTTTTCATGCTGGTGGGAACTTTACCTCCGTCATTTAGGAGGTTTTTGCCCTAATACCCCATTAAATTTTGCACATGACATAGATGATTTATCTTTGACTACCTGTCCATTCAAGTTCTTACCTCAGTCTCAATGCCACATTGAATCAGGAAAGGACATCTAGAAATAAGTAACTTAAATATGAAGAAGGATGTGTCTTCAAATGTATTGCAGTTATTTTGGCAATACTGCATTCAAATATACACTAGCCTAGCATATTTGACCTTTGGGGGCTCCCACCTATTCCAAAAGATATAAAGGCTTTAAGAAAATGCTTAGAAATAGAGCTATTGATTATTTCTAAATCCTGTGATTTGGTTTCCTTTGTTAAACAGAATAAAATAATCTTTAATTAAGAATCTCCATCCATTGAGGGTTTGGTTATAAATCAACTTTATATGTTTATACTTAGTTCAGATATTTGCTGAAATTGAGTTTAGAATACCCATATCCTTGGAAGTAGTTTTCACTCTTCTGAGAAATACACTTGACCATTTTTTATTTAGTTTCCTTTCTCTAAAAGAAGAGAGTAGAATGGCAGCTCTTTGAGGAGTAGATTCACAATGTCTACAGATTTTGGAACTCTTTCAACCCCAGAGCTGAGCAATAGTAAGGGGTCAGTACATACTTATGGAATATATTTGAGTCAAAATATTGTTTGTTTGGAATGTGTTTCACCCAATTTGATCATTTTGTCCCAACTCATATTCAAATGCATATAATTACCTTAATTCAACAAATTTAATGGGAACACATTTGTAACCCAACAATGTTATCTCATCATATATATTTTACTTTACATTCTTCATAAGTTTTCATCCTCCCGGAGATTGTCCTTTTCTCTAAAATTTATTGCTTTTTATTAAAATAATAGTTGGTTTACAATGTTGTATTAATTTCTGCTGTACAGAAAAGTGATTCATTTACTCTTTTTTTAAATATTCTTTTCCATTATCATTTATTGTAGGACATTGAATATAGTTCTCTGTGCTATACAGTAGGATCTTGTTGTTTATCCCTTTCATGTACAATAGCTTACATCTCCTAATCCCAACCCTCACTCTATCCCTCCCCAACCCCTCCTCATTGGTAAACACAAGTCAGTTCTCCTTGTTCCTGAGTATGTTTCTATTTTGTAGATGGGCTCATTTGTGTTATATTTTAGATTCTACATATAAGGGATATCATATTTGTCTTTCTCTTTCTAACTGGCTTCACTTAGAATCTCTAGTTGCAACCATGTTGCTGCAGATGGCATTACTTTGTTCTTTTTTATGACTGAGTAGTATTCCATTGTGTATATGTACCTAATCTTTATCCATTCATCTGTCAATGGACATTTAGTTAGTTTCCATATATTGACTATTGTGAAAAGTGCAACTATGAACACAAGGATATATGTATCTTTCTGAATTATAGTTTTCTCCAAATATATGCCTAGGAGTGGGATTGCCAGACCATATGGTAACTCCATCCTTAGTTTTCTGAGGAAACTCCATATTGTTTCTATAGTAGCTGCACCAACTTACATCCCCACCATCAGTGTAGAAGGTTTCCTTTTTTCCACACCCTCTACAGAAAATTTGTAGACATTTTCATGATGGCTGTTCTGACTAGTGTGAAGTGGTATCTCATTGTAGTTTTGATTTGCATTTCTCTAACAATTAGTGAGGTTGAATATTTTATCATGTGCCTGTTGCCCATTTGAATTTCTTCTTTGGATAAATAGTCTATTAAGGTCTTCTGCCTATTTTTCTATTGGGTTGTTTGTTTGGTTTTGTTGTTGTTGTTAAGTTATATGAGCTGTTTGTACATTTTGGAAGTTAAGCCCTTGTCAGTTATATTACTTGCAAATATTTCCTCCCATTCTGTACTTATCTTTTCATAAAACTTATCATTCTTGACCACAGATTTTAATGAAAGGTGACTTTGAATGATAGTTTTATATAACAGCAGAGTGCCTGAAGAATTAGAATGCTCAAATTCAGGAATCTGGGGAGTCATTGGCTATTGATCCCCTAAAGGAACTGTGTACATTTGACAACAGGACCAAGATTGGCAGGCTCTGCTGGAATGTTTCGTGTCCTTGATGTCATTGATATTATCTGAATCAGTTTTTCATGAGACCTAAAGCTCTCAGACTTGGAAACAGGTGAGGTCTTGAGAATAAGAGGTAAAATAAGGACTAGGTGTGAATAAAGTCGAGTATACCTTCAATCTAAGTTTAACAGAATGCATTTTGCAAACTTTACTTTGTTTCTACTTCCATGTTTTATAGTCTAAGGCTGTGTTCCACATTCACTGATCCTCAAAGGAGCAGTTCAGGTGTTTAAAACCTCGTGGAAGAGCCCTTCTGAGAACTGGGATTTGCCCTTCTAAGAGGAAAGAGAGATAGAACTATATTAGCATAATGCATCCACTTTCTCCCCAACCCTAGACCTTCAGAAAATCAGTGCTAACCTAGAGGGAAGCCAAGTAAAGGACAAACATCAGAAGTGTGAGAAAAAGGCAATTTTGTACTGCATTAGCCAAGGTAGATAGAAGCAGAAAGAGAGCTGTAGTCCGGGGGAAAATCAGAAATGAGGTTTTCTTTTCCTAAAACAGGAAAGGAAGACAATTACTGTGTACTTGGTTGCCGGGCTTGCTTTGAGATACTAATTCACGCTGAGCCTCACTCCTCACCCTGAAGGGTTGGTGGGGAAACAGGATTGTTGCTAGAGGGGAAATCAGAGCCCTGTTTCCTTAATCCCCCCCAGGGCCACTCCCTGTGGAACTTTTTAATTCTAGATTTGCTTTAGGCATTCCACCCCACCAGTGCACAGCCTGGGGCACAGCTCTATTGATAAGCTCTGGGCAGTGGACTGGAGTGGGAGAAAGAGTCCCCATAGGAAGGAAAGGAGCCAACAAATAAGAATTCCTCTGCCTGGATTAGTATAGAAACTTCATTTAAGAGACCTGGATTGGCATTCTCTGATATAAGTGCTTAAATTCAGTACAAACTAAGGGTAGTTTGGAAGACAATCTTTCCAAACTACTTCACTCCCTGTTAACACCCCTATCCACCTATGCAATGGTTAGCTTTGGCAATATCTTTTCAGTCAGTAAGGAGGTTTCTAATCTTCTAGGAGGCCATATGCTCTTTTGAGAGAATGTTTAAAGCTGTGAATTCTTGTGGGTGGGAAGAGCAAAAGATAAGAGACAGAATCAAATGCATAGAAAATTTCATATTCAGTTTTAATGTGTTATAACATCTTTGAAACCCATTCTTCAATACCTAAAGATCTTGAATGTGTAGTCATGACCCTGCTCTAGACATATACAAGCCAACTTACAGTGTGTCAATGTTTAAAATAGACTCAATCAACATTTAGTGATTGTGGAACAGAACAATCTAATGGGTAAGGGTACAGAAAGTGCTTCTCAAAAGTTGGTGGTCGTACCTGATTCCATACTGGTAAGTGTCTAGCATCTTTGTGCCTATTATCTCTCCATCTCTGTCAGACCTGTTAAAAAGGAAAAAAGACAATTCCACTGTATGGTTTTTGACCTCAAAGAATTTGTAGAGTAAAGTAAGGGAGGCAATGCCAATGGACACATTACATGATGTAATAAGACAACTAAGTGACTAAGTACTGAAGTTTGTATAACACATATGTGCAGAGAAAGGACACCTCAGCTAGGCAGGGAAGACAGAGAATTCAACAGTGCACCTAGATGGTAAGGATGATTTTAAGAGAAGAGAGAACAAGAAAACTGGAAGAAAAAAAAAAGTGAAAAAATGCTAAGGTGGGAATAAAGCTGTGTGCAGAATAACCATAACTAAATTAATTAGTAGGCACTGTAGGATGGTGGAAAATAACCAGTCAAAGGAGAAATACCTCTCAGAGATTCTTGTTGTTTGGTTTAATGGAAACTATCCTGAGAAGCTTGAACTGTATCTAAAGGATACAGGATAACTAGTTCAGGTTTTCTAAAAGAACCAAATTGTAGTATAATCTGCTAGAGAGCTCATTATCCATGGATGAATACAAACCAGGGAATATGTGGCCAAGGGAAGTAAAAAAGAGGTCTACCCATCATGACTGAAACCAGGTCTCATTTAAGTCAGGAGCCATGGACACTTGGAAAGTTCAAACACGAGCACTCAATGTATTTACTGTGCTTAACATGATTAATTGGTAATGATATTAATACATGAGGTTGTCACTCTAAAATCCTCCATGGAGAATTCCCACTGGAATGGAAGCTACCTCCTGTAGCCTCACATTTGGGGATGAAAATTGGACTCAATAAGAGCAGAGGAAAGGAGAAATTAAATGTTATAAACCTGATAGAAATGAGAGGACATAGGCAATGAGAGTTGAAGAACAAAAGGAAATTTAATAAGGATAATGTAATAAGCTCTCACCTGGCAGACACTGAAGGAGATGACTCCCCCACCCAAAGGAGAAAGGATGAGAGGGATGTCTAGAGACTGATTATTCAAGGGAAGTTCAGAATATGTCCTGGATGATCTAGCTCCAATGGCAAAAGATACCAGGGCTAGGTTACTGATGATTCTCACTGATATAACTCACCTTGCATCCATTCCACCTGCACTACATTTGTGCCTCTTGTTACATATTTTTAATATCAACTTTGATGAGCAGCCTGGTCCTTAACTTTGTTTCATTCATATCACTGAAAAATAAAAGAATTGCCTTATCTCCTTTCACCTATCTATCTAGGATAAAACATTTTTAGCCAATGGTTTTGTATTTTACAATAACTCTAGGAAATCATTAAATGAGGTATTATCTACATTATACAGATGTGGAAATAAACAGTATGGTAAGTGGGTTTTCAAATGTTCATTGTGATGCTGAAATTTGCGATTCCTGGTTCAGGGTTCTGTTCATACATCTCTCTATTTTCTCTAAGAGTACCAAGGGGAGCAGTAAGTATTCCTTTCCCTCATGCTCTCAGAGAGAAGGGCTCTGTGTTGCTAGCTCTGTAGAATTAAGTGCTGTTATCATAAAATCTGATTCTGGAATACAGCTTTAAAGAGATCCATTTTGCATAACAAAGTCATTCTTATATCCCAGGGGAATAGTCTACATAATAGCATTTTGTTGATCTGGTCCCAGCAAATAATCTACAATTAATAACACCATATAATAAGTGCTTTCTCTCTTGACTATTCATAAAACATGTCATCTCTAAAATAAAATACTTGCTGGTTTATTGCTTAATTATTGTTTAATTATTGCTTTTTTTAAAAAACAATCAATGGAAGAGTGTATTTTATAAGAACTTTAGGTGAGATCCCCAGCACTGTACCAGCCTAGCTCTTCCAAATTTTGTTTCTGTTCTCAGGCATTATTGGTCAGCTCCCCAAATCTTTCCTAGCTTCTATCTACCACCATTCAACTGCCAATCTACCAGAAAAATAAGATGCTATGCAAACCCTAGTTATAACAAACAAATGAACTTGGAGTTGGAAAGAATATATGAAATTAACTATATCAAACGACATATTTTCATTTCTGAAGTCACTTGAGAACATGAGTACTTCATACATATTTGATGAAATCTGTTTTCTTAGCTCTTTCTCAAGCCAAAGGTGAATATGGTTTAAGAAAAAAAGTCATTATACGAATAAATAATTTGATTGTTTTGCATTATTTACTACATAATAAAGTATGATCAGTATCTCGATCATATTTAGATTTGGAAAATACTTAGAAGAATTAGAAAGTAGGCAATTGATTTTATCCTTTTGCATACCTAGGAAGCTTTTTAGAACAATGCTTATTAATTTTCCATTTTAATCATCTTTCTCCAAAGTGCTCCCCTTTTTTGATCTTTGTCTGCCTTGTGTAGCTATATATAATGAAAATGTATGCATGTATATATGTGTAGATATGTATTTCTACATACATACATATCTGCATATATACATATTCATACATATATGTTGTGCATGCATTTTTTCTGGTAATATATTGAGATTGAAATAATGACCCCCAAAAATAGGATAAGTGAGGGGCGGATTTTAAAATACAGTCATGTAGGTGGGATCACAATGGCAGAGGAGTAGGACGTGGTGCTCACCTTCTCCCACAAACATATCAAAAAAAAAAACATCTGCATATAGAATGACTCACACAGAACATCCACTGAATGCTGACTGAAGACCTTAAACCTCCAAAAAAGGGCAAGAAACCCTCCACCTAACTGGGTAGAACAAAAGGAGGGAGAGGGAGAAATGAATCAAGATGGCACCAGCACTCCAAGATAAGAGCTGCAAAAGAGAAAAGAAATCCACACCCTGGGAAGACACCTAATTAATGGGAGATCAGCCAAAATTGAGGGACATCAAAGCCTCAGAGAAAAGTGTGGCAACTGGACTGAGGAGAGCAAAGCAGAGAGAGAGCTGCACAGACCATTGGTCCCACCTCTGTGACACCACAGCCTGAGATGCTCGGAAAGGGACTGGACACTGAGACTCAGGCTCTGGAGGTCAGTTCTAGAGAGAGGACTAGAGTTGGCTGTATGGAGACAGACTGAGGGGCTAGAGAGCAGTGTGCCAAGGGCTGGGGAATGGAGTGCCCCAGCCAAGGGAACCCAGAAGGAGGTCTGCAGGAGAAATAATTCACCATTGTTAGGGAGGAAACAAGGGGCAGAGGTGGACTGCAATAGGACTATCTTTCTCTGCACAGACATGGACTCTTGGAGGGTGGGGTTATGGGAGGTGAGGCACTTCTTGTGTGGGATATGGGTGACAGGCCCTCTTGCATGGGCTATGGGTGGCAGTGCCTCCTACACAGGCCAAGTGTGATGGGTCCCTTTTCGTGTGGTCTACAGGTGGTGGGGGAAAACCACCACAGTCATCTCAGACTCCAGTGGTAGGCATCACCTGCCATCACTAGGGGTCCATGAAGAGGGACCACCTGTGGTCCTAGTCATCTCAGAGGTTGGCACAGAGGAGGACACTGCAACCAAGCATGACCACTTGTGATTCTCGCTTCTCTGATACTGCACCTTCTCTGCTTGTGCCACTGCCAAAAGCTCCAGGCACCACATACATCCATCTGAGGGTCACTGCCACTTCCCAAGGCCCTGAAACTTGAAGCAACTTGTGCCACCTTCCTGTGGGTCCTTGCTATTGTCAAGAGCACAGCAACCAGGAACTGGCTACTAGCCCTGCCCATTGCTTCCATCTCCCTGGAAGCAACACTCTATTAAGGGGATAACTGCCTGAACATACTGAGGAATGAGACAGCAAGCATCCAAACCAAAAGTAGCCCTAACACAAAAAATAAATAGTAAGCACTCACAAAATACCTGAGGGTGCTCTTGCATATAAATAGCCCTCTAAGACTATAGTAGTCAATTTCCCTAAACTCACAGAATAAGAAAAATATAAGCAAAAAGAAGAAGCTCAGGAACCATTCCCAGTGAAAAGCACAGGAGAATTCACCTGAAGGAGAAAACAATGAAACAGACCTCTGCAATCTAATACACACTGGGTTCAAAAAGGAGGTAGTGAAAATCCTGAAGTACTTAAGAGCAGATATGAACAGTAATGCAGATTATTTTAAAAAGAAACTAGAAAATATACGGAGGAGCCAAGGAAAATTAGAAAATTAATTTGCAGATATGCAAGCTGAGTTAAAGGTACTGAAGAGCAGAAAGAACAATTCAGAGGAATGAATGAGTGACTTGGAAGACAGAATAATGCAAATGATTTAATCGGGACAGCAGGCAGAAAGTCAAATAAAACAAAAAAAAAAACCATGAAAGCAATATAAGATATCTCTGGGATAATATAAAGCAGGCCAATCTGCACATAATTGGGATTCCAGAAGAAGAAGAAAAAGAAAAGGGGATTTAAAATATATTTGAAGAAATTATGATTGAAAACTTTCCAAATCGAAAAGAAACAGATATCAAGATACAGGAGACACAGAAAGCCCCAAACAAGTTGAATTCAAACAGATCCACACCAAGACATATTATATTAAAAATGGTAAAAGTTAAAGAGAGGATTCTCAAGGTAGCAAGAGAAAAATGAAGTGTTAATTATAAGGGAACCCCCCCCCCAAGGCAATCAGCTAATTTCTTTCCAGAAACACTACAGGCCAGAAGAGAGTGGCAGAATATATTCAGAGTTATAAAAGAGAAAAATAAATCTGCAGCTTAGAATACTCAATCCAGCTAGAATATCATTTAAAATAGATGGAAAAATAAAAGATTTCTCCAACAAACAAAAAACTAAAAAAAAGTGCAGCAATACTAATTCTCATTTCTAAAGGAAATACTAAATACTACTTTAAATAAAATAGAAGTAAGAAGAAATAGGATGGAGGAAATCACAATTGGCAAGTAATCACTTAAATAAGCAAATATACAGATCTTAAAAAAAAAATACTATTGCAAAATTGACCATAAACACAAGGAACAGCAAAAAGTTAAACATGAAGATTTTAAAAAGGGACATAAAAATCATAAAATGTAGGGGATATGAGTAGGAAAATCTTGACTCCTTCTTTTCTGGAACGAGTTTAAGCTTATACGAAAATCAGGGTAAATCAAGCAGATATAGGAAGGGGTTAAACATACTCGAAAAACAGGGCAATCAAAAATCAAAACCAAACAAAATATTCACAAAAACTAAAAAGAAAAGTACACAGCATAAAATAAATGGAAGTCATCCAAGCCAAAAAAAGAAAAGAAAAGAAAGGAATAAAGGGGAAACATAGAAGAAACAGGAAAAAAGTTTTAAAATTCTAATAATTACATATTTTCAATAATTACCTCAAATATTAATGGACTGAATGCTCCAATCAAAATAAATAGAATGGCAATGGATAAAAAATGAATAAATAAATAAGAGCCTATAATATGCTGCCTATAAGAGACTCACCTTAGGGCAAAGGTCACATCTAAATTGAAAGCAAAGTGATGGAGAAAATATTTCATGCAAATGAAAAATACAGGAAAGTAGGAGTTTTCAATAATTATATCAGGCAAAATAGGCTTTAAAATGAAAGCCATGAAGTTCCTATCATGGCATAGCAGAAACAAATCTTACTAGGAGCCATGAGGTGGCAGGTTTGATCCCTGGCCTTGCTCAGTGGGTTAAGGATCTGGCATTGCCATGAGCTGTGGTGTAGATCACAGATGCGGCTCAGATCTGGAATTGCTGTGGCTGTGACAGAGTCCAGCAGCTAGAGATCCAATTAGACTCCTAGCCCAGGAGCCTCCATTTGCTGTGGGTGCAGCCCTAAAAAAACAAAAGACAAAAAAATAAATAAATAAAACAAAATGAAGGCCATAAAGAAAGGCAAAGAAGGATAATATTTAATAATAAATGTATCAATTTTAGAAGAGGATATTAAAATCATCAACATATAGGAACACCCAGATACATACAGCAAATTCTAACAGAAATAAAAGGAATTTTGGGGAATGCAATGACAGTAAGAGAATTTAACACCCACTCACATCAAAGGACAGATCCCCTAGACAGAAATTCATTAAATCAACAGAGATTACACAATAGAAAAGTTAGACTTAACTGACATTTTCAGGGCATTTCATCCAAAAAACCCAGAATATACAATCTTTTTAAGTGCATATGGAACATTCTCAAAGATTGACTACATACTGGGACACAAAACTAAACTCAGCAAATTTAAGAGTATAGAAATTATTTCAAGTATCTTCTCTGACCACAATGGCATGAAACTATAAATCAACCATGGGAAGAGAAATGAGAAAAAACTGACTACATGGAGACTAAACAACATGCTATTAAAAAACTAATGAGTCAACAAGAAAGTCAAAACAGAAATTAAAAAATTCATTGAGACAAATGATAATGAAGACTCGAATTCAAAATCTATGGGATGCCTCAGAAGCAGTTCTTAGAGGAAACTCATAGTCTTCCTCAAAAAAGAAGAAAAGTCTCACTTCAACAACTTAACCTACTACCTAGAAAATTAGAAAAAGAACAAACAAAACCTAATGTCAGCAGAAGGAAGGAAATCATAAAGATCAGAGAATTAATCAACTAAATTGAGATTCAAAAAACAATAGAAAAAAATCAATAAAACCAAGAACTGATTTTTGAAAGGGTAAACAAAACTAACAAACCCCTGCCTAGACTCACTAAGAAGAGGAGAGAAAAAAACTCAAATAAACAAAGTAAGAAATGAAAAGATAAAATCTCAACAGATACTACAGAAATACAAAGAAAAAAAATGAGAGAATACTATGAATAATTACATGCCAACAAATTTGACAAACTTGAAGAAATGGAAAACTTTCTAGAGACATGCAGAGTGCCAGAACTGAACCAAGAATAAGTAAATCAGTTGAACTGACTGGTCACCAGAAATGAAATTGAATATGTAATAAAAACACTCCCTACAAAAAAAAGTCCAAGACCAGATGGCTTCACAGGTGAATTCCACCAAACATGCAAAGAACTTATACCCATCCTTCTTAAAAATTTCTAAAAGGTTGAAGAAGGCACACTTCCAAAGATATTCTGTGAAGCCACCATGACCCTAATACCAAAACCAGACAAAGATACTACCAAAAAAGAAAATTATAGAACAATATCTTTGATGAATATAGACATAATTCTCAAGAATATTTTAGCCAACCAAATCCAACACATAAAAAAAAAAGAAAAGAAAAGATCATACACTATGACCAAGTGGGATTCATTCGAAGTTTATAAGGATGGTCAACATCATACAACAAATTAACATAAGAAAAGTCAAAAACCACATGATCATCTCAATAGATACAGAAAAAGCATTTGACAAAATCCAACATCAATTCATAAAAATTCTTACCAAAATTCATATAGAGGGAACATAACTCAACATAATAAAAGCCAGTTATGACTAACCCACAGCAAATATAACACTCAATAGAGAAAAGCTGAAAGCCTTCCCATTAAAATCTGGAACATTCTCACCACTTTTATTCAACATAGTATTGGAAGTCCTAGCCACAGCAATCAGAAAAACAAATGAAAAAGGTATACAAGTTGTAAGAAAAGAAGAAAAATTATCCCTTTATGCAGATGACATGATACAATACATAGAAAACCCTAAGGAATCCAAATAAAAACTACTCAAACTGATCAATTAATTAAGTAAATTAGCAGGATACAAGATTAACATTCATAAATTGGTTTAATTTCTGTATACTAATACTGAAATATCAGAAAAGAAATATGAAAATACAATAATTTTAAAGTCACACTTCAAAAAATTAAATATCCAGGAATAAACCTGCTGAGAATATGCTGGCAACAATAAAACATTAATCAAGGAAATTAAAGAGGATGCAAAGAAATGGAAAGATATTCCATGCTCCTATATTGCAGGAATAAATATTATTAAAATAGCCACAATACCCAAAAGGAATCTACAGACCCAATGCTCTCCCTATTCTATCACTTGTTACATTTTTCATAGAACTAGAACAAACAATCCAAAAATTTATATGGAACCCTAAAAGATGCAGAATTTCCAATGCAATCCTGAGGAACAAAAACAAAGCAGGAGACATAACTCTCCCAGGCTTCAGATATATTACAATAAAGCAATATATATGTAGAAAAACAATATATATATAACTATATATATAGTTGAATGGGAATTGATAGAAGAGTTGGAGAATCCCAATAGCTGACACTGAGACAGAACTTTGAGGCAACTAATGACTTTTGAATTTAAGCTGCTCTATCTTTTCCTACTTTTATGACTTTAAGACTTGAAAAAACCTCTTTATACTTTCTTCGCCTTGATTTCTGATTATGATAAATATTTCTACTTCTATTACTATCATTAATAATGATGGTTAATAAATGTAATAATTATAGTAGCAGCCAACATTTATGAGATAACTGCTACCTACAAGGTGCTATATTCATTTAATTAACCCAGGAATTCCTGAGATAGGTACTATGATTATCTGCATTTTATAGATGAGGTCAAAGCAAAGAAAACAAAGAAAATATAATCCTTTTGAAAGGGATGGCAGAGTTAGGAAATAACAGGATAAGATTTGAACACAGTCTTGAGTCAAGAGCCCATACTTTGAACTGTTAAACCATTTATACTGGATTAGATGTCTCCTAAAGTTCCCCCAAACTCAGTTACTTTCTGGTATTGTGATTTTTCATTATTCTACCCAGGTTTTATTCAGCTTAACTGAACACCTTCTTGTGTTCAATGATCGTGAAAGCTAAGGATTTCTTTCAGTGAATACATGGAGTGTAAGGGAGAAAGGACAGGACCACAGGACCACAGGGGTCTTGTGGTGGCTACTTTTAAAAATAACTTTAAAAATTTTATCTACTTTCCTAAGCACATTTCTCATGTTATCAACCCAACAATGACTGGCCATTAACCATCAAAAAAAATTGAGAGGGAGAAAGAGAAAAATAACCACCAAGACAATAGAAATTCATGGAGAGGGGAAAAATAAAAGCCTGTTTTAAAAAGAATAACTTCCTAAAAGTGATACAAAAATAAGAAAGAAACCCCTGTGTTTCCTTGGATAAAAATTTAGAGGTATACTTCTTTTGGTAAGATATTATAAGTCTTGGTGGAATTGGTTAATTATAAGCATGTATGTTTCTTATCATATCTAACACATGGTTAAAAATTTAAACTAATTGTATGAATATCTCCAAAGGCTAAAGTTCTCCCCCACTGGCTTCCAAAATTTTATTATAATATATATAGATACAGATACAGATATAAATATAGATATAAAATGATTTTTTCCATTATATATAATGATTTTTTTCCATTATAGCTGGTTTATAGTGTTCTGTCAATTTTCCACTGTACAGCATGGTGACCCAGTTACACATACATGTATACATTAATTTTTCTCCCATTGTCATGATCCATCATAAGTGACCAGACATAGTTCCCAGTGCTACACAGCAGGATCTCATTGCTAATCCATTCCAAAGGCAACAGTCTGAATCTATTAACCCCAAGCACCCCATCCATCCTACTCCATCCCTCTCCCCCTCCCCCTTGGCAACCACAAGTCTATTCTCCAAGTCCATGATTTTCTTTTCTGTGGAAAGATTCATTTGCACAATATATTCGATTCCATGTATAAGTGATATCATATGGTATTTGTCTTTCTCTTTCTGACTTACTTTACTCTGTATGAGAGTCTCTAGTTCCATCCATGTTGCTGCAAATGACATGACACAACCCAAAACCTACTGAACTGATCAACAAATTTAGCAAAGTGGCAGGATATAAGATTAACATTCAGAAGTTAGTCGCATTTTTGTATACTAACAATGAAATATTAGAAAAGGAATATGAAAATGCAATACTCTTTTAAAATTGTACTTCCAAAAAACAAATACCTGGGAATACACTTGATCATAATTTTATATTCATGGAATTTTTGTCATTTTCTGAATTAAGGTGAATGTACTACTATATTTGATGTCAGGAAGACTACGTATCTCTGCTTTCTCAGAACTTCTGGTCTAAAATATATCTCCTTAATATAAGAGAATCATAAACAGACATAAGGCATCTTTTCTGTGTCTATAAAAGAAGCTCAACATTACTGAATTAATAAGGTATGTTTACTGAGTGGCCGCCATACTCCCTGCTCTACACAAAATGAAATATCAAGGCTTTTTTGGGGGATGTTGTAAAACATTCCTTGCCTTTGTAGGAACCCTGCTCTCTTTCTGGCAAAGTTTACTCTTTGTATACGGCATGTGCTCTGAAGATGTAGCCTGAACCTTACGTACTAACCTGAGACAAAGCCAGAAGGCAACCCATTTAGGTTTATGTTAACTTCTTTGCTCCTACTTCTTCACTGAGGAGTGAAAGCCTCACTGGAATGAGCTATTCTAATTCCAAGCCCTACAAACTAACCACTAAATGATAACTACTCACAACAGATATTAAATTTCAATGCATAAGGATTCATTTTATGAGCAAAATATTTCATAGTGTTCCAGTCACAGCTCACTGGTTGTTATTCCAGAAATCATCTGTCTGAACCACTAACTGAGGTTTCTTAAACTGCATTGGGCATCTCTTTCTGGGTTTTGCAGATTCCTCAGAGAAAAAATATAAAATCTGAAATGCTTGGGTATTATTATCCAAAATATCATCAAATCCTACAAATAGTAAGGCCTGTGGTAGAGGTCTATTTTCTTAGGGTATCAATAGAGATTTCATGGAGGGATATAAGTGTCTTAAAGTGTGTTCTTTCAAATACCTAGAAAAGGATTTTGATTAAATGTGTTTGCAAAATAACATACAGTAAATATGTCTCCTAGAAATTTACAAACATGCCAGCATATTAATTTTTCTAAGGCATTCTTTATTAACGGTACTTCATTACGTTTAAGACCAAATTTTCTCAGCTAATTTTAGTTCTCCTCCTCCCCTCCTCCTCCTTCTCCTCCTCCTCTTCTTCTTCCTCTCCTTCTTCCTTTTTGTGTAATACTAACAAAGAGAATTAGTGCCCCATAAAAACTCTGGGACAAGAGAACATTATGGGAACAATAGGAATCCAGAGTTAGGAGAACAGCTACTCATCTTAAACCAGCTAAATTTTACCTCTTAGACTTATTTACTTATCTGCCAAATTCAGGTAAAAGTATTTCCTATGTCAGATAAGATATGGAATTTTAAGGAAGAGCAATTTTTAAATAGCTGTGAAAGCACATTAAAGTTTAAGAGCAATGTATATATATGAATTACTTTTATAGGTCCTGATCTTGACTTCAGCACAATTCTAAATATGTCACTGAAGTTTCTTCTGTTATTTGCAACCTTCACCTTGATAACAAAAGATTTACAAAAACAATGGTTTACTACTGGTTAGGTCTGTAGACTGTATTTAAGTAGCTTAGCCATGATCTTTTCTGCTTTTGCAAAATTTAGACTGCTATTGCCATAAATAAATCCAGACATATAAATTGAATACACAATTCAGTTACACATTACACAAGATTTACTCCCAGGTAGTGATGATTGACTACAATGTAATCATAGACGCTGATCTTAGTGAAAGAATTTACTCCCTTTAATTATGTGGCTATCTTATATATGGCTTTATAATATACACTTCTGATATTTGGAAGAAGAGAACAAGTTCTTGGCAAATCAAGATTCATTACCTAACAGGCAGTATATTGTATCAATTGACATATAGGGCTATAAAAAAGAAAAAATATTAGCACATTCCCTTGTTATCCTAAGATTTTCCTTAAATGTGTATAATGACTGATGTTACTTGATAGACTGGAGTTGTAAGGCTTGCATTCAAATTCTTACACCTGTTATTGGGCAAGTTATCTATAGGTTGACAGGAATGCCTAATTATAGTCAAATACACCTTGGATTCCCACAAGTCAATCAACTCACAATTAATAACAGACATTTTTTGTTAGTGGATCTTTCCCTCAATTAAAATAATAACAATAATTCTAGCTTTAGCTACAAAGCATAAACATTTCCTACACAATATGTTAATGCAAATACTAAATACCCAAATTACTGTGTGTATGTTCTACCGAATCATTAATCATGACAAATTCTCTAATACTACTCAATATGAGTGATGTGCCCCAAGACTTGAACTAAACTATCTTCCTTTGAATTTGTAAAATTTCTATGGTTCCTCATTGATTTTATGATGGTGAGGCCTCTGGAGAGCCCAATTTAAAAACCATATTACTATTAGTACTATTATTTTTAGATAAAGAAACTGACATCTAGAAAAGTGATCTAGGAAAACTCTTGGAGTCTAGGTGTTTTAAAAAAGAGCTGATTTAATACCTTTTTGGTCCTGAGCACTACTTCTTTTTTATTTTTTGTTGTAATCAATAGTTATTTCCCCAATACTTTTTTTTTCTACTGTACAGCATGGTGGAGGCCTCACAATGCATCACAGCAAACATCCACATCAAGCACAACATTTATTCTAGTTGAGATGTAGCTGATTAGTGAAAGTTAGGCTATGTTTATAGAGGTCATGAAATATTTATAATATCAATTTTTGCATTTTCTTTTTTGGATTTTTGATCTATATTTATTATTTTGGTTATCAAACATCATTTTTATAAGTTCTTGGAAACTTTATGGGTTTTAGACCTTGTACCTAGAGAACATGTAGCATTAAGATCCTTTGTTTCAGACACTTATTCACATTTTCCTAAGTACAGAATCTATGCCACCCCAACTAATCTTTTCTCTGACTTGCCCGCCCACCTTCAGCCAGTGTGTCTAGCAAAATCCATCTATTTTTATGGCCAAACTCAAGCCCCACTCATAAAACATTCTTATTTGTTTCCTCCATCTCTTACTTCACATCTGAGGACCAGCAACTAGCTTCTAATCTGGTATCACACTTTTCCCTGGTTGTACCTTGGTGGTGCTCATGTTTCCTCCATTAGCCCATCAATGAAATTTTAATTTTATTTTCTTCTCTTGCTGTAGGGATGGACATATGCTGCAGTGTATGGTGAATATAGCTTACTGTTCTAGATTTAAAAGTCTCTTCTGGTGTGTTCTAGAGAAGAGATAAGTGCAGTGTGTGTCCAAAAATGTACAGGGCCATGCTAATCACCACTGCCCCTGAGGTGTCCTCTTCCTCTCCATACAACCCAGGGGCAAGGAATCAGAGAAATGCTGCATAAGGCACCATGTCTTCTTAGTTTTCCAAAATCTTCCCTCTTCTAATTTAGGGGGTTAAAAACTGGGACACAATTGTTTACTGATTAATACAAAGTTGAGTAAAGGAAGATTAGAGAAAACTTGAGGAATACACTTCCTCCTCACCTGACTGACATCACAACAGTTGTATTGGAAAATATTTAGCCTCCACTACCCAAATTCCAGTGGCCCAAGTTTGGCCTGGAGATGTTCTGCCACGCAGTTTGAGAGCATGCGCCTACCAATGGCCTCACATCCTTTCTCCAGCCTTTTAAAAGGATGGTAACAATGCCAAACTTGGACAGAGCAGTCATCTTTTTACTTGCCTAGAGCATCCTGTTTTGACCTCTGCCAAACTATTACAAGGGAAAAAAGCTTGGGTTGATTTTGAAGCTAGAAATCTCTGTTAAATTCTCTGGTGTGCCTTCTCTGGGATTCCCCTGGAGCTGAAATAAGATCAGAGGATACTTTCAGATGATTCCTGACTTTCAGCCAATTATATCTCTAGTATTTCACTTTCTCATAATGCACATATGCACATATACATATTTCACATTCACACCATACACATAACAAAAGCTTGTATACATGCCACATGCCTTGCAGACTACACAAGCAGATCCATGAGAAGCACATGCACTTACCACATACACACACATCCATGCACACACACACACACACATATATACACACAATAAGAGAATTTTTGCTTCAGTACTAGATCTGCAGTACCAGGGATGTTGCTGTGAGAACTGCCTTTATAAAGAGAATAAAAAAAAAAAGAACATGGGTTTAACCAGAAGGCTAGGTATATAAAAAACTTCCCTGAATCCCATATTTGCATTGCCATGTACTTTCGATTTTTTAAAATCATATATACTATATCATGTAAAGCTTGAAAACTACTCTGTAGAAGATCATCTCCAGTTTATAGATAAGAAAAGAAAATTCAAGCATGGTTAGTGACTTCTCCAAGTTCTAAATGCAATGAATTAGATATCTAGATTTCCAAGCCACACCTCCTGCACCTATTTCAATGCTATATTTAGTAGTTGGCATTTTGCCTTTGGTAATAGTATGAATAATGTAGTATAAAGTTGGCAAATCCAAAGCCAAGGCTCCCAGTCTGCCTTGATTCTGCTGTCCTTTCCTACTTTCCATAGGAACTCATTTTTCAAGTGACATAGGCTCTCAAGTTCTCTCACTTATGAAGGCCAAGGAAAACTTGGAATAACTCCATCAGGTGGAAGGGCAAGGAAGTATGTATGTAATATGCTTCTACTCCCAAGATTTCCAGCCATATCGGCTTACTCATATTCCTGTGTGGCCCAGTGGGTTAAGGATTCAGTGTTGTCACTGCAGTAGCTTGGGTCATTGCTGTGGCGTGGATTGTACCCCTGGCCTGAGAAATTCCAAATGTTGTGGGCATGGAAAAAAATGTAAAAGTCTATAAGTTTTCACAAATGCTCCTTTTTTACCTCCATCATGTTCATTCTATGTTTCACTTGTATGTTTCCTGCTCTGCTTTTGGGCTTAACCCAAATTGCACTTCCTCAAATGAGCTTTTCTTCACTCCACAATCCAAGTTAGATAGGCTTCTTACTCCGTACATAACACTCTAGGGTTTTTCTTCTTAGTTTCAAGGACTCTTAAGCATTCTGTGTTCACTTGTTTTCTGAATGTCTGGTCCCACTGGTATGCTTACTCCAGGGGAATAGGGAAACATTCAATTTTGGTAATTGCTGTTGTTACATCAACTTTTTGCATAATGTCAGGAAAATTGTAAGATTTTGATAATGATTTTTGAATAAAAGAATTAGTGAATCAATACAGCAACTCCTGCTCTTCTTCTCTGGCTGAAGCTCTTTATTCTTTACCAGCATGGGCTTGTTAGGCACTGCTTCTAGGAGAGGTATTGTTTATTGTTTCATGGCTTTCAGTGAATTAAATAGTGATTCTGCATCAAATTATCATGTAAGAGATCTAAATCACTTTTATGGGGTTAACATGGCTGCAAATGACTATTGAAATTTCAGGTGGCCAACATGTCAGGGAAATTAAGAGGGGGGAAATTATACATGTTAAATAGTGCAGGAGAGACTCTGAAGAAGATAGCAGAGGATGGACATCCTACTCAGGTATCAGTCTGGGATTTTCAGTGTCCTTTTTGGATATTTTGAAAATTTAGAACTGGAAGATCGAAGTCTTACCTTAAAGGCCAAGGAGTTGAAAGGGGTGAAGCCTGAACTAACTACAGTCCTGGATCCCTCTGCTTAAAGAACATTTTTTGTTTGTTTGTTTGTTTTTCTTTTTAGGGCCCCACCTGTGGCATGTGGAAGTTCCCCGGCTAAGGGTCAAATCAGAGCTACAGCTGCTGGTCTGCACCATGGCCACAGCAATGTGGGATCCAAGCCACATCTGTGACCTACACCACAGCTCACGGCAATGTTGGATCCTTAACCCACTGAGCTAGGCCAGGGATTGAACCTGCATCCTCATGGTTCCTAGTTAGGTTCATTAACCACTGAGCCATGAAGGGAACTCCAGGAAACATTTTCTTATGTTAGAGATGATTAAAATAGGTAGAGATAGGATGTATGATGGGATGGATCAGAGAGAGGGAGAGAAAGAACAGGAGAGAGATGGGACATGATGTCATCATCAGAGTTGGTGGATGCAGTGAGCCAGAGACTAATTCAAACTCTGTTCTTCTTGTTAGGGAAGACAGTAAATGTGCTTTGTTTGGTTTCCTCCTCCATTAAAACTAGTTGCAGTAGTGTTTCTATTACTTATAACTGAGTAACAAAACTGTTGAGGTGTTTACCAATTGGATATTAGTTGTAATCTTATTGATAGGATAAAAGAAGCAAAGACACTAAAGTAAAAAATAAAAAAAAAAACATGGTGATCAGGAAATAGAATAAAGACAAGATCAAGCTCTCAGAAGACAAGAGGTAGTTCTACTTCTCTGATCATCTAATTGCAATTATTATACTCCAGGTCTGTGTCTTCCATTTGTATGTTACTAGCCCTTGGAGCAATGAATTGCGTGTATGATTTACTTAATATATGACTGCTGAATGGAGGGATTTTGGAAAAAAGTAAAATAATAATTGAATAAATGTAAGACTATTTTCACATTCTGGTTTCTGAGAGCTAGGATGAAAAAGGTAACAATAACAAAAATATAAAAGCTTTAGAATTTAATAGATATGAATTCATATTCTGCTCCCTTAATGAACTAGTTTTATAAAGTTGGAGAGTTTCATTCACTTTCTGTAATAAAATCTGAACTCAAAGGGTTGAGTCTAACGTGAATTTTGTGATATAATCTATATAAAAAGCTTTTAGAAATGTTTGGCTCATAATAAGTATTCAAGAAAAGTCAGTTGAAGTTCTAGAATTCTTGAGGAGTGGTCTTCCCAGTCTGTTTGGAAAGATAGGCATCCTCCTTATCACATCTCTGTTTGATGGTTACCATGCCTCTGCTTAAATATATTCCTAACAGTTCCTGTTCCATGTTTGGACCACTAGAGACGCCTTGTCCTATTGTCATTAAAATGACGTTTGCTCCTCTTACTCATTATTTCTACTTCAGCTGGGGAACCACATGCTATCTCTCAGGACAACAACTTGCAAAAGACAAGCTCAGGCGTGGGTTTTAGTACAACCAGTTCTCTTCTTGCATGTTGTTAAATAGATGAACAAATGAACATTTTGAGGATAGTTCTAAGATGACTTCTTTCCTAAATTCAAAAGATTAAAAATATGTATAAATATTTGATTTTAATTTGGAGGGTGACTATATATTTTCTAAATAAATTTCCTTCATAAATCAGAAGGAGAAAATGCCAGACAGATTTTCATTTAGTTCCATCAGTTTTCTGCAAAGTATGATTTTTTTTCCAATTTTTATCACATCTTTGGATTTATTGACTGAGATTAAGGAAATTTTCTAAACAAAAATCAAAGTTCTTACAATAATCTACACAATTCTACATGACCTGTCGTCTCTATTCCCTCTCTCTCACCCCACTCACCTTTGTCCACCCAACTCCAGATCCACTAGCCTCTTGCTGTTTCTTTTCTTAAATTTCAGCTTTCCAATTAGTACTTTTCCATTGAATAGTTCAACTCTACACACTCTATAGACCCTTTAGTATGTTTATTGATATCAATCCATTTCCCTTTGCTAGAAAGTCAACTGCTCAGGTGTTAAACTCTTGATCTTTTTCATTCACTGGTGTATCCCAAGAATCTAAGATAATGCCTGCTTATAGGAGGCCCTTAATAAATGTTCTTTGGAGTTCCTTGATGGCCTAGTGGGTTAAAGATCAGGGGTTATCACAGCTTTGGTCTGGGTTGCTGCTGTGGCAAGGATTTGATCCCTGGCCCAGAAAATTCCACATGCTGCAGTCATGGGCAAAAAAAAAAAAAAAAAAAGAGAAGGAATTAAGATAAAAGTGCTCATTAAGTGAGTGAATGAATGAATGAATGGATGCACACATGCATGAGAAGAGGGGATAGAAAGAGATAATCAATACTCAACCCCAGGGGCAGTTGAAGGATGATCTCTGCCCATGCAGCAATGGCACTGACCAACAAAAAGGAGAGAATAGAATGGGATACTATAGAAAACATGCTGGAGGCTTGAGCAATGGGAGAATCAGGCTTGAGCTTGTTGAGCAAGAGTAGAGATACGGCCAGCAGGAAGGGATCCTTTTTTTTAAGATTTTCCTCAAAAAAGTGCCAATAATGCCTCACCCCTCAAACCTGGTCACTCCATATTAGAACCAACAACTACAACAGCTTGTGTACCTCATTTGCTGCTTCTGAACAAACATATTTAGACCAGATCTTTGTCTAGGTTAGTACCTTTAAAGATGACCCAGGAAAACAACCAGATGATACTTTTTGAAAACCCTAAGGATCCTAGACTTTGCACCATGACTATACCACTTGCTTGACCAAAATTCTCCACTGTTATATAGCATTTTCTTTGGTCTCATGCTATTTGTGTCATTCTAATAAGTTTAAACTGGAAGTTCCTGAGGACTAGATCTTATTCTTGTCTTTTTTCCACTAGAGATCCCAGTTGCTGAGAATATAGAAGGGCTTCAAGAACAGAGTTAACAATAATATATATTATTGTTAAGAATAATAGATATCTCATAAAAGCATGACTGATTTATTGTATTTATTACATAGTGTATCAAAAGTGTTTATTTAGAAAGTCACATAATATAGAAATACTTTACAGAAATAAATATTTCTAGGGCACAAGTAGGCAAAAAAGCCCAATGAGCATTCCACAAAGGGAGAAAGATCCTATATCTTATGCTCCTCTGTATAAAGGAGGCCCATGATACAGAATGGAGATCCCCAGCTTACAAACAAAACCAGTGTTCCTGTTCTCTGACAGTAGCCAATCTCTGCCAGACAGTGAAGACAAGCCCTCTTGGCCATTCCTTCTGTATCTTTTACTGCTATGTTCTTGAAATTAAAAGAAAGAAATGATTGAACGCTTTAACAGTTCCAAACCTTGTGTTTGGTACTCAGTGAAACTTAGGAGGGCAATGGTAGCAGTCAGAGTAATTGAACTTTGTTGGACAAAAAGTATTTTATAAGAATATCTCCCACTCTTTTTAGTTTTACACTCAACCAACTTCCAAGCTTTAAACCATCCACTTAAAAAAAATGCTGGGTACCTTATAAAAAAAGATAAATATAAGAGGTGAATATATTACTTACCATTTCTTATGCCTAATAACCCAGAAATCTCTTGTAACATGATGTGTATTTGCTTCAAGAGCAATGCACTGTTTCAGGCTTCCCAGTTCAGAGGCTGACTGTGCGGTAATGCATCCTTGTTCTCTACTGTTTCTTTGCTCAGCTTGCCTCTCTTCTTTTCAAATTTCATGTCCTCTTTATGTATTATGCCTTTTTACCACGTGTTCCTCATTTTTTTCCAAAAATATATGAGAAAGAGCTAATGTATGTGTGTGTGTGCATGTGTGTCTGGATCTTTCAGTAACTGAGCAATATAAGTTTAGAGAAATTTCAAACTTGCCTTTGGAGATAGGAACAGTTTTCCTGGGCAAAGAGGAAGAAATATTGCCTTAATGAAGAAGAGATAGCTCCAGTGAGGAATAAGATGGTTGCATTAAAAATTATCTAATATATGTGTGTGTGTATATATATATATATATATATACTTATATATCTAATATGTGTGTGTGTGTGTGTATATACTTATACCTGCAAAATCTGTACCTCAAATTTTTTTCATAAATGTCACATAGCCTCATCATTAGCCAAACAAGAATGAAACAGGACAAAATTTCCCAAGATAATAAAATGGCAATGTGATTGGAAGATTTCTCAGGTTGGAGTTTCTTTTTATTCATGTGAAACGTTAATATGGATCTTTAACAGAGAAAAATGGGATGAAGTTAACCAATTTTTACAACCATCTTCATAAGGGTTTCAAAAAATGTAATAGCTGTTTAAAGAAACTAGTGTTTTGATACAATAACAAAGGTGAAATTGTTGTGAGGAGGAATGTAAGGGTCCTTGAGAAAGTGTAAAGGCCTTCATGAAAAATGATCTGCAGTGTTTAGAAATATTATAATGGATGATGAACCCCAACACATAGCAGACATTAATGGATATATGTTGATTAAATGGAATAAGTGAAGCAGGAAAGAATAAAAGAAGGAAGGGAGGAGGGAGGGAAGGTAGAGGGAAGGAAGGAAAGAAGGAATGAAAGGGGAGGAAGGAAGGGAGAGGAAGAGGGGAATACTATTTTCAGTTACTGTGAGCTGTCTCAATATGTGAGGCACTATCTTGCTTTTGGGGGAAAAAAAAAAAAATTAGGAATAGTTTTTCAGTAAGACAGTCCTGAAGCTCCAGACTGCTGCAGTCCTGGATTCCAGAGTCCTTTGTCATGTTCCAAACACCTCATGAACCCACTAATTGTAAAATTTATCCCCAGACTAGACACAAAGCAAGGGGTAATCGATGAGGTATATTATGTGCAGAAGGATCTAGAATAAGATCTGTACACACATTTCTTTCCCATTGGAGAACTCCATGGTCTTATGAACTGGGAACATTACACAGGAAGAACGCTGTAGTTCACAGAGTTTGAATTTAAAATCTGTTAGCAACATACTTCCATTTCCTTAGCCTCAAATTTCCATGTTCTATGAGAGTAACTTTCCTGTCCTCTCCCCCACCTATAACTCTATGTTCTCTAAGGAATGTGTCACTTACCTGTTTGTTGGACACAGCCTCATCTGGGTGCACTGACCTCAGGGGTTTCTCTGGTATTCTCATGTCCACTTGCCCTCACAAGGTGTGTACTGTTCTGCTCTGAAGCTTAAGGTGGTGGGGGAAGGGTTGTGGGCATTCAGCTGTGCCAGTGACTGGGTGGCACAAGCCAATGTTTCATTGATAGGGCCCGTTTTGATGGCAAATTCAAAAGATAGTGTCCAATTTCACTTTTATGGTCTCCACTGTAATTTATTGCTAAGGCCTTGGTTAATTTGCTCATTTCTTCTAGAAAAGGCATTTTAAGGTAGAAAAGGCATTTTAAGGTATAAAAGGCTATTATGAAGGAAAAAAAAATGGCAATAGTTATAAAACGCCTAATTCAGTGCCTAACATATCATATGTTCTTTATAAGTGGCAGCTGAACATTCTTTTGTAGTTCCTATCATGATTCTTTTGTAGTAAGTATAAATACCTGTCAATTCACTACTGTCGAGTATGGTGTTCAAGAATAAATCAAGGAGAAAAGCAAGATTTTTTAAAATGTCCTTCTAATCTTAATTACTTTTTTTGTACAACTTATTCCCCACTAACCCCATAAACCAGAAGCAATACAGGAAAGCAAAGTGTTAATTTAGCCAGTTTTTGGTGATGTTGATTAATGCAGAAAGATATTACTCACTAATTACAGACAGAACCCCCTCATTTGAACTCAATAACAGTTTTAATTAAAATTCTTAGTCTCCCAAAGCATGGTTCCCTTAACCTGGTTTAATTATTTTGTAGGTCTTGCCTATCACCTTGCATTAATTTGCTTGGTGCTAAACATGTTTCTCTATTTGTCTGGCTATGTGTTATTATAGAATAATCTCACATTTTAGCTAAAATCAATATTAACCAAAGATGCCAGCTGATTAATTGGGCTTAGAGATATATCACACATGCACTTAAAATGCAAATAAACGTTGGGTTTTAATGGAGAATATTTAATAATAATGTGGAAGAGTTCAGCTTGTTCATAATTTTTATTAAATGTGAATTTGTTAACTATATATCACTTAAATAGTTCAGTGTCATAACAGTCCTCTTTTAAGGATTTTGCAACCTATGTTATTTAAAGATGGAATACAAGTCTTATATTGGGTCTATATCAAAATTTAAAATAAGCATATCTCATTTTAAAACTTAAAATGAATTGCAACCATATAGGCAACTCTACTTTAGGAATTTATTCTGCAGATGTATAAATATATGTAAAAAATGATTCACATGGAATTAACAAAGAAATCTGAAAATTACCTGACTGTCCATCAACAGTATGCACCACTACAACAAGACAAAAATATACTTACACTCATGAAACTATGTTCATGGTACACTGTGCAAATCATGGTACAAATGAATTGCAGGGCTGAGAAAAGAGACGATGCTTGCTATAAGGGATGTAATCTATTTGCCCAAGGGTGCGGGACTTAAGGAAAATGAAGCGCTAGCACCAGGGAAGAAGCAGATACACCCTGACTTGGTGCAGCTTGCCCCTTGCTTGGTTCCCTACAAGGAAGGCCATTCTGATGATGATGAAGAAGCTGGATTCTTGCTTTTCCACTTATGTTGTTTCTTTTACCATTACAGAACTTAGATTAATAATTCATATCTTATATTCAGGGTAATATTTATAAAATTTGGCCCTACTGGTCTTGATCTGAAATCTGTACCAGCAAGACCACTTTCCATCTTAAAACAAAATTAAAACGCTATGAACCTGTTTTGGTTTGCCGTATTCTTCCGTGCCTTACTTTTAGCTCAGTCTTTCCAAAGTATTTCATAGATACTATCACAAACGCCTTGTTGAAGAATGTAATATCTTCATAGAGAAATCAAATGGTTTCTTATAATCATTACTTCTTTCCTAAGTCTTTTTACACCATCTTTTAATAATTTCCCTTAGAGTTCCAGGTATTTCAAAACTATCAGTGAGCAGAAAGAAAAATACTAGGTATTAGAAAATTTATATTCAATGGAATAATTTCCCATTTTTGCTTTTCACCAACCTTATTGATTCTCTGATTTCTTCCCCACATTACTACTCTTGGTTATTTGAAGATTCTTTTGGTAACTGAAACATTGTCAATTATCTGGAAACTTGGCTCTACTCTACATTTAATATTTGTCAATGAAGCCATAAGTTTTCCAATAAAAATACAGAGCTAAGAATTTTTCACAGGTGCTTCTCATTACCCTCCCTCCTCTGATGCCTGGGTCCCTGCCACCTTGATTTATTCTCCTCTACCACCATTCATCTCCTTTCCCATTTTTCCCCCCTGTAGTCTTTCCTCCTGCCTGCTGGAATTATCACTTTCCCTGGAATATTCACCTCTCATGTGTCATTTCCTCACTTTACAACTCCCCTTCAATCCTTCTGTTCCTCTTTATTCTATGATTGACTCTCCCTGAGAAGGCATTTGCGATCCCGTATTATGAAGAATTCCCTATAAAAATAAATTATATTGTGCTGTGTTTGGGAGATAAACTTGATGGAGTAAACGACTGTACAGAGTGGCTCTGCACAAACAAGTTTAAAGCAAAATCCAACCAGCTGCTCAGCACGAACCCTCTGAGAGCTGAGATCAACTGTTGTACTATCCAACCATTGCCTTACAGAAAACCAGCCTTGCTAGGAGAGAAATGAAAGAACAATATCACCGGGTGACTGAAGTAGGGGTAGCAAGTGAAATGTGAACCATCCAAAAAAGTATGCTGCAATGATAACCTTTCTTTACTCACATTGGCATATTTTATAAGGAGCAACCACAAATGACTTTAGAAATATTTTGCCCCCCAAAAAGACATTGGTATCAGCTTTGTTGAGGCATTTTAGTACATACTTCCCTTTTAGTATTAAAAAAAAACAGAGGTTGTTAGAAATTAAAATCACCTCCCCTTTAGGAAGTCATAAGCATATGTTTCTGATAAAGCATTTTCAAATTCCACTTGGATATTCCTGATGTTTCACTTTTTCTTGTAAAGGATTTTTGTTTGTTTTAAGATGAAAATTAGTCTATATTTGGTGAAAAAATCATAAAGACCATAAATTGTGTTAGATCCTATTTGTTTTCTTATCCCAACTTTTCATCACTCAAACCTCACCCACCATATATTCAGTGACTTCCAGGGAAAGAAAACTCTGCCTCCAAATACAGCACATCTGATAGAGTATCTTTCACAGGATTCCTTGTGTGGAGCTAAAAACCCATCAGGTTTTTTGTGGTCAAAATAAGGAAAACTCAGGAGTTTCCATCGTGGCTCAGTGGTTAAGGAATCCGACTAGGAACCATGAGGTTGCAGGTTCCATCCCTGCCCTTGCTTAGTGGGTTGATGATCCGGCTTTGTCGTGAGCTGTGGTGTAGGTTGCAGACGCCACGTTGCTGTGGCTCTGGCGTAGGCTGGTGGCTACAGCTCCGATTCGACCCCTAGCCCGGGAACCTCCATATGCCGCAGGAGCGGCCCAAGAAATAGCTAAAAAGACAAAAAAAAAAAAAAGGAAAACCTCCATATGCTGCGGGAGCCGCCCAATAAATAGCAAAAAAAAAAAACTTAGGTCTCAGAATTATGTGATATATGTAAATTAAAGTCTGCTAAGTAAACAATAAAATGGGATTATTATCATCCTTTATTTAATGTTATATGTATAGTAATCTCAGTCTTTTCATTGCTGATTTATGGATTATGGAGATGTTTTATTGTCTTGTGGGTTCATATTCAGCATTTAAAATATTATTGTTTTTGTTTTGTTTCAACCATGTCTGTGGCACATGGAAGTTCCTGTGCCAAGGACTGAACCCGTGCCACAGCTGTGATCCAGGTTTCTGCCATGACAATGCCAGATTCTTAACTGGCTGTGCCATGAGGCAACTCCATAAACTATTCTTAGTAAGTACTTTTCCCCCCAATATTTAATATTTCTCCATCATATCTCTAACTATAGCTAGACTGTGTTGCTGGATATCGGCTCAAAGTTTTAGGTGTTAACATAGATCTGTTATATTTTACATCATTATATTCAGATCATGTATTCAGTTTTCTACAATCCTAAATCTGTAATCTAACATAATTTCCACAATTATGTAGTCAAGCCATCACAAAATTACAGAATTATTTTTCTATTAATTTCAACAACAAATTTTCAGCCTTTTAAAATACTAGGTTATTATCATAAAAATGCATTTTAAAAATCACAGATCATTGGTATATTGGTATAATTGTTAAATAAGAGACGATTAAGGATGGAAATCACCTTTTTGTTTCTATAATCATTTTTTAGGTTAATTTTGATCCTTCAGTCTTCTTTAGATAGCCACAGTCAGCCTTTTACTTTACCATTGTATTTAGCACAATGTAGTCTCTTCTTTTAAATGAAATGTCAAAACTCATAGTCTCTATTTCCCCATCTCAACTAGTCAAATCTCTCCAAGCTGGATTTCTTGCTAATAGCTTCACTAGGCTATACTTGTTAAGATCACCAATGGCTTCCATGTGATTAAACCCAAGTTCACATTCTATCTGACTTCTCTTATACAAGTTCTTTCTTTTCCTAAGTAGTGAGTAATACTGATTTCCTTTGCTTGGATTGTGTTTCTTCCCCAATTTCACCTGTCTCTTACTGTGATTTAAATCTCAACACATTATACTCTATCTCACTAACATTTTTTTTCTTCAAAGAACTTAATACCTGATTTTATTTGGTCCCTCATTAATTTATACAGTTCATAACACCAAGAGCTTGCCTGTGTTTTTACTTTTGTATTCTCAGTACCCCATATAGGCCACTGGCAGATCATGGATACTCAATAAATGCATGATGAATGCAGTAATAAATCAGAGTTTTGACTTTAACAAAAACTTCAAATGAACCTTACACAAAATATATGACATGTACATATTGCCTGATTTTTCTGTATAGCAAAAAAAGAAGCAAGAATGTCCAGTTATTTAGTTATGATGATGAATGTATAGAGTCAAATAAAAATGCTCAGTTAAAAATTATGTTAGTGCTCAGCATCAATATGTATGTAGTCTTGTTAATATGTTTGAATAATATTTTACAACTTCCAAAATTCTTTCCAATATATCCACTCATTGGAATCTACTATTAACATAGTAAAATTGCCAGAGTGATATTATGACCTTGATTTTAAAGATGAAAAACAAACCAAAAAGCAAATAGTAATTAGAAATGTTAAATTATTTGCCAAGAGTATCCCATTGTCTAGACCCACCTTTTATATATTTGAACTACAATATTTCTAGAAAATCCAGGCATCTTTACCTGCGAGTGATCACAGCCTTTAGATGATGCTTAGCAACAGGTCTTGGGTATAGAAGGGGCTTTGGTTCTTAGTGAACGTAGAAGCTATATATGAACCCTCTCTGATCCAGACAACAGCTGTACAAATACTCAGGAAAATTAAAAAAAAAAAGATGAGAAGTAAAACTGATGAAAAGATTCAATAAGGTGAAGATTGTAACAAAGCAGTATGTGACAAAGGCAAGGTGTTTTCTCATCAGAGAGAAAGTGAGTGTTAGATTTTGAAAAACAAATGGCAGTGGCACTTTAGAGGATAGTAATGCAGAGAATTTTGATGGTCCCAAAGATTATGGATGCTAAGAAGAGGTCAGAATCACCATGTGGGAACTCTGGATGAGCAGGTGATATAGGAAGACATTTTTTGACCAGGAGGCAAAAAGAAAGTAAGGATGGTGGTAGCAGAGAAAACTGATGTGTCTGGTCATGTTGGAAGATCAAACTCAGTCCGCCTGTGTGGATGCTCCTGTCAGATAATCAGTGGTTCTTGCCCCGGTAAAGTACATTAAAGCTGTGGCAGCCCAGAGAGAGAAAATAGTAGCCAAAGCAGAGGGGTAGCAGAACCATGGAAGTGAGACATCCTGCCCTGTCCTGTCTGCCCCATTTACTGCTTTGGGAGCTCTGAGAATCAGAGGGAAATATTGAGCACTTGATGGCTAAGAATTTAAATTCCAATCATTGGGGGTCAGTTACTAAGACAGATTTATCTATGATCCATAGGCACACTCTCTTCCAGATATGCACATTTAGTTTCCCAGTGTTACTTTGGTAGTATTGTTTGTTCAAGATAATTTATTTTTAAAGCATTTTCTTGCATTTTATTTTGGAAAAAAAGAGCAGATGATGCTGTTTCAAATTCCAAGAAAACCAAGTTAATCATATAATTTCTCCATTTTTCTACCTTCAACAAGGACTATCTTCAAGTAGAGGCCCAGGTGGTTTCCAGGAAATGGATGCATGAGGTATTTCTAGCATTGAGTTAGGTATATCTTGGGAAAAATTAGTGGTTTATTCCTTTGGGAAATGTGCCTGGAGGGAAACACATTTTCTTCCTTTCTATATTGAGTAGAAAGCTCAGAAATTAGAAATCAAAATAGCTCAGGGACTCTTTCAGATTACCTTTGTTAAATAGATAAGGGCAGGTACTTCTTGTATGACTACACTTTGACCAGTGGTGAATGAGACAGGTGTGCCCTGAGAAGCTTTTGTTTCCATTACAGCTGGAGGGGACCAACATTTCAGGGCCAGAATGGGGATAGGCTTAATAAACCTAGGACCTATGAGACATCTGTTCTCTTCTCTGAAAATATTGCCACCTTCTATGGGAAGATATTCAAATTTCACAAATAGAAGTAAGGCTAAAAATTAAGGAATCTAGGATAATTGCTTCTTGCAATTATACATTCTCTCCCTGGTAAAATCCTCATCACGTAATAGTGACTTATTATATTAGAGCTATCAAATTTGTCTTGCAATATGGACTAATTTCACACAAAACTTTGTTTAGGAATCAAAGTCCTGTCCAACAAACTACACTGCACACACACACACACACAGACACGCATAAATAAATTGAAGATGTTCAGGAAAGAAGCATGTTTTCCAGCAATATCTGTTAAGCACTATAACTAGGTCCTTAGTATATACAATAAAGAAACCATGGGATGTTCTTAAAGTGCATATCAGAAACATTGAATTTGGTTCTAGGCACTCAGAAAAGACTTCTGGGAAGAGATGACATAGGGAACTAAAGTACAAAAAGAAGTTATTAAAGTGAAGTTTAAGAGAAATATTCCATAAAGAGGCAACATCATGTGTTATGTCTCTGCAACAAGGTAGAATATAATCTACGATAGGATCTTAGAGAAATGTATAGTGGATGGAGTGTGAAGAATAGTGGGAAAGGGGGAGGGAAAGATGAGATTAGAGAGAAAAGTAAGGGTAAGGTTAATATCGGCTATGAATGTCATCATGGGAGAGGTTAGGAAACGTGGACTTGATCTTATATACTGTGTGATCTTATTCGACAACTTTCTTACAATACATGGGAACTTGAATAAGTTATTTTACCATTCTTCCTCAACTCTACAATGGATCAAATAATCTATGGCTTGTCTTCACATGGCTGTGTCAGGATTTGCTCTCAGGACCTCTGACATCAAAATACTGTAGCCCTGTATATCATACTGCAGCTCTTAAATTTAGGAGTAAATTACATTATACATTTTTTCAATATCCCTAATATATACAATGTGGGTCCATTTGTATTTTTACTTTTGTCCAAAGAATGATGATTAGAGTATTTAGTGTAAAGAAGAAAGTCTTAAGGGAAATATAACTTTTTCAAATGTGTGAAATCCTGTCATTTTAAGATATAATGAGATTCTACTGCCCCAGAGAGCATAAGTAGGATATACAGATCAAATTTACAAGTAAGTAGATTTTAGCTCAAATGAAATTTTAAATAATTTTTAATATTCTCAAATGCAATAGTTTACTTCAAGTATAATGAACTTTCCATCATCAGAAGTGTCTAAATAGAGGCTAGATGACCATCTGGCAAAAATATAACAAAGAGATAGGAATTTTGAACAGATGACCCTTAAGGGTAAGCATATAGTGGGGTTACTGCTCTGACCAAGTATGTCTCAGAGAATTTGCTTTTACCCACAATTTCTGCTGAGTGGTCAAAAGGGCACATTATTGCCTCTATTTCCCATGACTACTATCTAGAGACACACTTAGATAATTGACGATCGAACAAAGGCATCCAAAAAGTTCTAATCAAATTCTACTTTAAGATAATGAATGAATAGACTATTATCACATAATGATCCATTCTCCAACAGAAAGTCCCTATGACATTGGAACCACATAGCAACATGACACCAAGTGGTACAAAGCCTGAGAAGGTTAGAGAAGGACAGAGAAACCATACATAAATAGAAAAAAAAAAAAGTGAACTCTAGAGATAAGCAAGGGAAGGCAGAGCCATGCAATGGAATTCTAATCAACCCCATGAGATACTGGGAGAAGATTTATTTCTTTACATCTTGGATCTTTATCATATCCAATTCATTTTAAAGATCTAGTCCATTATAGAAGAAAGCTTATATAAGAATTTAATGCAGAATAAATTGAAAACAAGGAGGCAGAGGTCATAATGCTCATATGATGTCTGTTTGTTTCACAACTTCTGTTCCTTAGGCTTACCCTGAAAGATAAAGGAGGAGGGAAGGAAAAAGAAAGGAAAAAAAAATATGGTCTTTGCATTGGAAAGAAATGGAGACTATTCTACTTGCAGGAATTATTGGAACACAGGAAGGTCCCTTAGAGGTGGATGATAGACTTTGCAATTAGATCTGTCCCACTTGGATTTGCTTCACCACTGTTTTTATCTTCATTTTGTGTGGTCCACCCATACTTACTTTTTTGTTTTTGCACATCCATGAGCTTAAATTCTAGGTCCTCTGAAATGTATATTTAAAAAAAAAAACACTTGGATTGATATATGAAACTTTCAATCCATACCTAACCCAAAAAATCCATAATTAAATACTCTCAACATTCATAAATTTCAACCTAGAATTTTTTGGCATTGGAAAAGTAATTTGAACTTTAAAATACCTGAACAATAATAATGTCTTACATTCACATGATGTTTTAAACTTTAAACAGTAAGTGGAAATTACTGTCATTATTGACAAGCACAATTACCTTTATAAATAAAGTCCTATGTTTTGGACTACAAACTGTCATAGAAGATTAAGGTCAAGAACCTCAGACCCATTATTTAGAGTTGAGGAAGCTGAAATACCACAATGCGGCCATACATACTGTAAATAAAATTTTGAAGTGGTAGAAAATTTTCAAAAAAATATACGTACAATAATGATTTTCACTTTACATTTTAATTAAATCACAATGAGTGAATAATGTCTGATTGAATCGAGTCACTGGATAAGAATGTTTCACTTGGTAGGGGTACTTTTTGAGGCAATGACCATGAAAAGACTAGAATTGCTTCCCAAATCATCCAATATCCCTAGCCATTCCTTGCCTGAGCGCTGAGTCACTGTCCATGTTACTGCTATTGTAGCCTCCTTACACAAGTACAATTTTATTAACCTCCCCACACCCCATCTCGATGAATATTATAGAGTTTGAGATCTTCTGCCATAATAGTATTACAGAGATTACATAAAGTATTCAAAGTGGGTATAATGGAATAGATGTAGGTATGGAAACCTACCATTGCTACCAACATTTTCACTAACTTTGTTGTGCTCAAATGATATCAGGCTTGATTTCAAAATGTAAATTTTATCTCTGTTCAATTGTATAAAGCTATCAGTGGCTTAAAATTTATCTTTAGATATGTTAAGAATTGTCTGGGATAATATTCAACATTTCCCCAGAGGTGGAGAGTGATCAGAGTATAACGCGAGGTACCCTAGTGACACACATAGTACAAGGTCTATTTTCTTTTTCTTTTATTCACCTATCTTGCAAATTGTTCAAAAATTCTGTTTAGGTTGGGTTTAAAGTTTTCTGAGTGATTTCAACGAGTCCTTTTTTTTTTTTTAGTTCCACTTAAAAATCTCTGGAAAGAGAAAAAAGTAAGTTAGACAGCAATATAGTCCTAGAGAAGAACAAGGTCTTGAGAGAGAAGTACAACAAACTGAGGTATAATGACAAAGGTAATTTCCAGAATTGTGAATAATCTAAGGGCAAGTCAATAGAGGGAGCAGAGAGAGAAACAAGAGTGTTGAATCAGTCAAGAAGAAGGAATACTAATTTTTAGTCATATTATTTATTTGATAGATTTTAGCATCTTTGATGGGTTGGCTGTTAGGAAAGTTTATTGATTATTCCTCTTTTGTATCCTTGCCTTTGAATGTTAATCTGTTTCTAGTGTCTTTGATTTCAATATTTCATCAGGTTACCAAAAGGCTGCACAAATCAAAGAAAACGCAGTATAAAATAGAATACTTCTATTGCAGGTAAATTCATTTTGCTTTCCTGCAGTGTTCTAAGTTAAACCATGAGGAATTATTTCAGGCTATCATATTTATAAATTATTTGACTATTCTGAAGACTCTACTTCAATTTGTTTCTTGCAGGCGATGAATTCCTAGAGTTATTTAGATTTTCCTTTACATTTCTTCTCGAATTTAGATGAGTGCTAATTTGGTATTTTTCTCTTTGGGGCCACAGAACATAACTGCATAAATTGCATATGGGAACATACTGTAAAGTTTCTGATAAATATTCATAGTTTTAATATTTAGATAAGAAATTCATTTTAGAAAATTTATTTTTGTAACAGTTGATTAAGATTTTCCATTGTGATTTTTGTAGCTGACTTGGAGTGCAGGCGAGGGAAAGCACTGTACAAACGCCTGATGGAGGAATACAAAGGGAAGCCTAGGCTTTATTTGTTTGCTTCAACTAAATATGTAGACTTCTTCTACCTCTTATCAGTTTCACACACTAAAGTGAACTAGAATCCATTCCAAGGATGGCAGATCAATGAAAAGGAAAATCATAAGGACCTTTTTGACCAAGGGGACCAACAAAATAGGAGGAAGCACAGTGTTTTTCCAAATTTTCCATTCTAGTCTGTCTGGCTTTTGGGAGAGGAAATCAGTGAAACTAAATCCTAAAACCAAGTTCCTCTGATGAGTGTATGATTAACCATTATATCCAAAATGTTATTCTCTTTCTCATCCAACACCTGTTACCCTCAAGATCAGGGATTATCAAAGAAAGGACTGACTCTGAGAGGCACACAATGGGGCCATCCTAATTACAAAAGCTTTACTGTGTCCCCTATCTATTTATTTTTTATTATATTGATTTTTAATTATAGTTGATTTACAATGTTGTGCTAATTTCTGCTATACAGCAAAGTGACCCAGTCATACATATGTGTACATTCCTTTTCTTATATTATCTTCCTTCATGATCTATCCCAAAATATTGAATATAGTTCTCTGTGCTATACAGTTGGACCTCACTTCTTATCCACTGTAAATGTTAATAGTTTGCATCTACTATTCCCAAACTCCCAATCCATCCCACTCCCTCCCCTCCCTCTTGGAAACCACAAATCTGTTCTCCATGTCTGTGAGTCTGTTTCTGTTTTTTAGATAAGTTCATTTGTGCCACTTATTAGATTCCAGATATAAGTGATATCGTATGATTTTTGTCTTTTTCTGACTTAGTACGAGAATCTCTAGTTCTATCTATGTTGCTGCAAATAGCATTATTTCATTCTGTTTTATGACTGAGTAGTATCTCATTGTATATATGTGCCACATCTTCTTAATCCATTCATATGTTGATGGACAATTAGGTTGTTTCAATGTCTTAGCTATCGTGAATAGTGCTACAGCGAACACAGGGATTCATGTATTTTTTAAATTATAGCTTTGACTGAATATGTGAATAGGAGTAGAATTGATGGATCATATGGTAGTTCTATGTTTAGTATTTTGAGGAACCTCCCTCCTGTTTTCAATAGTGGTGGCGCCAATTTACATTCCCACCAACAGTGTAGGAAGCTTCCTTTTTCTCCACACTTTCTCCAGTATTTGTTCTTTGTAGACTTATTAATGATGGCCATTCTGACTGGTGTGAGGTGTTACTTTATTGTTGTTTTGATTTGCATTTGTCAAGCAATTAGTGATGTTGAACACTTTTTCATGTGCCTACTGTCCATTTGGATTTCTTCTTTGGAGAAATGTCTATTCAGGTTTTCAGCCCATTTTTCATTTTTTAATAGAAAGACTTATTTCTGTATTTTGGAGATGAAGCCCTTGTTGGTTGCATTGTTTGCAACAATTTTCTACCATTCTTTAGGTTGTCTTTTCGTTTTTTGTTTGTTTGTTTGTTTCCTGTGCAAAAGCTTTTAAGTTTGATTAGGTCCCATTCATTTATTTTTATTTTTATTTCAATTGCCTTGGGAGATGTTTGTATGGTTTGTGTCAGAGAATGTTTTTTCTATGTTCTCTTTAGGAGTATTATGCTGTCATCTTCTATGTTTATGTCTTTAAGCCATTTTGAGGTTTTGCTTTTTTGAGGTTTTTTTTTTTTTTTTTTTCCATGGTGTGAGGGTGTGTTCTAGTTTCATTGTTTACATGCAGCTGTCCAGTTTTCCTATAACCACTTGCAAACAGACTGTCTTCTTCCCATTTTACAATTTTGCCCCCTTTGTCAAAGATTGACTATAGGTGTCTGGATTTATTTCTGTACTTTCTATTCCTTTCCATTGATCTGTATGTCTGTTTTTGTAACAGTACCACCGTGTCTTGATTATTGTAGCTTTCTAATATTGTCTGAGGTCTAGGAGACTTATACCTCCTGGTTTTTGCTTTTGTTTTTGTTTTTGCTTTTTCCTCAGGGTTGCTTTGGCAGTTCTGGGTATTTTTTGGATCAATATAAATTTTTGAATTATTTGTTCTAATTCTGTGAAAAATGTCATGGGTAATTTGATAGATATTGGATTAAATTTGTAGGTCATATGGCTATTTTAACAATATTAGTTATTCCAATCCATAAGACTGAAATATTTTTCCATTTCTTTGAATCCTCTTTAATTTCCTTTATTAATATTTTACTGTTTTCAGCATATAAGTATTTCACCTCCTTGGTCAGGTTTGTTCCAGGTATTTTATTTTATTTTATTTTATTTTACTTTATTGGTGTGATTTTAAAAAAGTACTTTTTTAATGTTCCTTTTCTAACATTTCATTGTTAGTATACAGAAATGCAACCCATTCCTGAATGTTAACCTTGTATCCTGCTACTTTGATGAATTCATCAAATTGAGTAGATTTTGTGTGGAGTCCTTTAGGTTTTCTATACATAGTGTCATGTCATCTGCATATAATGAGAATTTTATCTCTTTTAATTTGGATAACATTTATTTCTATCTCTTTCTTTCTTTCATTCTTTCTTTCTTCCTCCCTCCTTCTCTCTCTCTCTCTCTCTCTCTTTCTTTCTTTCTTTCTTTCTTCCTTTCTTTCTCTCTTTCTTTCTATTTCTCTCTTTTTTATATCTCATTGCTGTGACTACAACTTTCAATACTATGTTGAATAGAAGTGGTGGGAGTGGGCATCCTTATCTTGCTCCTGATTTTAGCAAGAAGATTTTCTCCTTTTTTTCCATTGAGTGTTATATTGGCTGTGGGTTTGTCATAGATGGCTTTTATTATGTTGAGATATGTTCCCTCTTTATCCACATTGGTAAGAGTTTTTATCATGAATTGATATTGGATTTTGTCAAATGCTTTTTCTACATTTATTGAGATAATCATGTTGTTTTTGACTTTTCTTTTTTTAATGTAGTGTATGGCATTAATTGATTTGCATATGTTGGAGCATCCTTGTGAACATGGAATGTATCCCACTTGGTCAAATGAATCCCACTTGGTGTATGATGTTTTTAATATGTTGTTAAATTAGGTTTGTGACTTTTTTGTTGAGAATTTTTGCATCTGTATTCATCAAAGTTATTGGCTTATAATATTCTTTTTTGGTATTACTTTATCTGGTTTTGACATTAGGGTGATGTTGGCCTTATAGAATGTCTTTGGGTGTGTTCTTTCTCTTCAATCTTTTGGAATAGTTTAAGAAGGAAAAGCATAAATTCTTATTTTTGTGTTTGGTAGAATCCCCTGGAAGCCATCTGGTCCTAGACTTTTTCTTTTTTTTTTTTGTGGAGAGTTTTTTTTTTTAATTATATATTCAATTTTATTTCGGGTAATTGGTCTATTCAAATAACCTATTTCTTCTTGTTTTGGTTTTAGTGGGCTGTATGTTTCCAGAAAGTTGTCCATTTCTCCCAGTTTGTCAAATTCATTGGCATATAATTTTCATAGTACTCTCTTCTTCTTTTTTTTTAATGGTATCAGTTGAGACGTCTCCTTTTTCATTTGTTATTTTGTTTTTTGGGGGGAGGGTTCCCTCACTTTTCTTCTTGATGAGTTTGCTTAGAGTTTTATCAATTTTGTTTACCTTTTCAAAGAACCAGCTCTTGGTTTTCTTGATTTTTCTGTGTATATATATATATAGAATTACTCTCTAGTATTTATGACTTCCTTCCTTATGCTGACTTTAGGTTCTGTTCATTTTTCTTTCACTAATTCTTTTAGGAGGTATGTTAGATTGTTGATTTAAGATTTTTCCTGTTTTTTGGGGCGAAGGCCTGTACTATTATGAACCTCCCTCTAATAATTTATTTTGTGGTACCCCATAAATTTTGTGTGGTTGTGTTTCATTGCTGTTTGTCTCAAGATTTTTTTTTTATTTCCCTTTTTGATTTTCTTATTGTCCCATTGGTTTTTTTAGTAGCATGTTTTTTAGTCTCCGTGTAGTCAGTTTTTTCTCATTACTTTTCCTGTAGTTGATGTCTAGTTTCACACTGTTGTGGTCATGATAAGGCTTAAGTAGGAACAGATAGTTGTAGAAGTCCCAATAAGGGACTATAGATAAAGAGGGAATCTTAGGTGACTTTGGGAGATCACCGTATGTTAATAATTGCTCAAGAAAGCCATCAGAACAAGGCAGGCTTGCTTGATTAGTGGAGTTGTGAGAATTGCCTCAGGTAGTTGTGTTGGGCATGGGATGAGGCCTGCATTCAGATTCAGACCAAGAGCAGGAGTTTAAGGACCACCTTCTGCTGATTTGAATACACAGCTTACCAGATACCACGGAGGAGCTTCTACTCCCAGAAAGGAAGAGGCTGTCTTTTCTGACCCTCACTCCTGTGGATGATAAAACTGTCGCCCACCTAATCTTTGGGGCAGAACCTCCTTGCCTGCCTGTTTGCATCTCTCACAATTGTCCTAACTTAATAAATCCATATCTTGCCTATCACTTTGTCTCTCACTGAATTATTTCTGCAAGGAGGCATGGAGAACCTAAACTTTAGTGAGTCCACACACAGTGTGAGTGGTTCTAATTTAAAATCATGGGTTTATGACCCAGTCTGGCTTTAGCCTGGGTTCAAGTCCTGGCATGTGGGTTCAAGTCCCAGTCTGTGCTCTGGATAAGTTCAGACTGTTAGTTACATCGGTTTCAGTTAGAGAAGATCCTTGAAATAATTTCCGTACTCTTAAATTAGTTGAGGTTAGTTTTGTGCTCCATTATGTAGTCAATCCTAGAGAATCTTCCATGTTCACTTGAAAAAAATGTATATTCTGATTTGGGGAGGATATAATGTCCTGAAAATATCAATTAAGTCTAACTTTCCTATTGTATCACTTAGGATCTGTTGCCTGGTTGATTTTCTATCTGGGACATCTGTCCAATAATGTGAGTTGGGTGTTAAATTATCCTACTATTACTGTACTCCCATCCATTTCTCCTTTTATGTCTATTAGTATTTGTTATATGTATTTGGTTGTTCCTAAATTAGGGGCATATATGCTAATGAGTGTAATATCTTCCTCTTGAATTGATCCTTTTATCTTAAATAGTGTCTTTCTTTATTTTTCTTTAGGGCATTTTTTAAGCCTTTTCTTAAAGTCTGTTTTTTCTGATATGAGGTGGTATTTGTTCACAGGACCCAGTGGTGGTGGTGCCCATATCTGCAGTCCAAGATGGCTATGCTTTTTTGCAGCTGTCCCTGTAGCCCATGCAAGAGGCACCCTTTCACCTGAGAGCCTACATGTGCACAGAGAGAAAGAAGTTTCTATGACAGGGGGCTACTATCTTACTACCCAACAATGGTTCCTTGCTTCTCTGGCAATGTCAGGTCTCATCCTATACTCCCTCAGCTGTGGCACACCAGTCCTTAGTCCTCTTAGGTGGTCTCCACACAGCCAACCCTAGTTCTTTTATTGGAACTGACCTCTGAAACCTGAGACTCAGTGCCCATCCCCCACCAAAATATCTCAGTCAGGGTGTGCTGGGTGGTGATACTGGTCATCTGTACATCTCTCTCTCTCTCTCTGTGTTGCCTTCCTCAGACTGGCTGCTGCAATTTTCTCCAAGGTTTTCTGGCTCCCCTTCCATCTAGTCTGATCTTCGTGTTAGCCTCTTGGGCTCTCAGGTTATAGATTTCTTTTCTCTTTAACAACTCCCTTTCAGGAGTTCTGATTCAGTCCTGAGTCCTTTTGTTTTCTCTTCTCTCTCTCCCTCTTTTGTACTTTTCTCTCTCACTTTTCTCCGTTTTGTTTTACAGTTATATGGGGGGTTTATTGCCATTTTTGGAAATCTGAGGTCTTCTGCCAGTGTTCAGTAGATGTTCCGTGTGAATCATTCTACATGTAGACGTTTTGTGGGAGAAGGTGAGCTCTGTGTTCTACTCCTCCACCATCTGGATTCTACCTCCGTATGTCCCCTAGTATTTGTTTACAGGGAAACGATTTCAGCCTCTCAGACATTTCCTGAATTCCAAAGAGCAGATTCATTTACTAATCAGGTAATCGAGGGAAGCAAAAACCAAGACAATTATTCAGTGTTGAAACAGAGTCCTAGTTTCTCCTCAAGCAATATACATAATGATATATCTTTGAATTCTTCCTCAGGAACTAAGATCCCCACCCAGGTTGAGGATGACAATATCAGGCTGAGCACAAGATCTGGAACATGACCCTGTTATCTCACCACCAGACAATCATAAGAAAGTTACACACCCTGCAACCCTCACCCTGAATTTTGTCTGCATAAACTTCTCCCTGAAAGCCAGGGAGTTCTGGCCCTGAAATAACTTTTTTGGCTTGGCCCTGAAACAATCTTTCTCTTTTCCAAACTGTGATGCATCCATTTGTTTGTCCTCATTGTTCATTAGGCCCACAAAGTTGTACTTAGTAATAGAAATTTTTTTTGGAGAAATTAAGCAGCTTATTAAAAATAATTCCCTATATGGATTGCAAAATTCAGATGCCCTTTTCCCCCTGTTTGTTTTCTTGAGGCATTATCTTGTAAAATATATTCATATCATGTATGGATGATCCCTCTTGCTTCAAGAATATGAAAGGAAAAAAAAAAGTTTTAAGAACTTAGATCTGTGGTCAGAATGACTGAATTCAAATCCCAGCTCAATCATTTACCAATTGTGTGACCCTGGGCAAAGTTATTTAACCTTTCTGTGTTATTTAATCTTTCTCTATGTAAAATTGGAATGAATATAATTTTACTTTTCTGATTAAATGAGTTCATGTCTATAAAGTGTTTAGAACAGATCCTGGCTTATTCATAAGCACCCATTAAATATTGGCTATAACAACTGTTGTTATTATTATGTTAAAAAAACTTTGTTGAAAGTCATGAAAATATGAACATGACCTCTAAAATATTCATATGAAATTGCAGGGAAGAAACAAAATAATTTTCACTCTAACCTTCTAAGCTCTATGCTGGAAATCCTGTAGCAAAAGACAGATTGACAAGAGAAAAACAAAAAGAAGATTATTAACATACCTCAAATTTATAGGAGAAACTCAGGTAAAAATGGGTAACTCTCAGAGATGGCTTAGAATGCAGGCTTAAATACACTTTTCAAATAAAAGAAGAGTGATGAGGTGATAGTGAAAAGTCTGTACACAAACATAAGTTTTCTCATACAGATTTATGTCAATCTCTTAACCAGTGTTAAGTTTCTTATGATTTAGTCATCCTCTTTTTGGTAAAGAGAAGGAAACACCCTTACAAATGGAGATTCCTTTTATAATGTAAATTTCCCTTACAAAAGCATAATTTTTTCCTATTTCTAGAGCTTCTCTGGTATCTTCCAATTCTGAAAATATGTTCAAAATACTCTTATGTCAAGGGCTTATACTTTTGGGGACATATTCTGCCACCCTACAAAGTGATGGAGTTGAAGAAAGAGTATATAACCCAAAGACCTGATTTTTAGCTAAATAAGCCTGGAGCCATACCCTGAGGGTGAAGATTATAACTTGTTATCAAAACATAAACTTATTTATGGATCTTCAAACTGGTCACTGGGTATTTATTATTTTTCTTATCCCACTACATCTGGAACTGCTAGAAAAAAAAAATTCTCCGTATTCAACTTATTTTGCCCTAATTTTCTAGCCAAGGACAGTTTTGTCTTAATACCTAGAGTTATGGTATAGAAGAGTCATGAAGGCTGGAAATTGATATTGACAACCTGCCTGAATGATAACTGTAAATCCAAAAGAGCAACTAATTTTCAATTTCTCAACCTTCCAAATCCTAGGTGGCTGAGCCTTATCACCTACACACAAAAGAAGAAGAATTAAAAAGAAAAACCTTAATTAGTTAGCTTTTAGGTGTCTAGAAATGAAAATTAATTTGATAAAACTTCCCCTTTTGTTAAACAAATTGGGTATGTTTAAAAAAAGCAAAGTACCTAAGACTGAAATGTAACATTTGAATGCTGAACAGAGGGACAAGGGGTGATTTTTTTCCCTCAGATTTGTACACAAATAGCAGAAAACAAAGTAACTCATAGGCACTCAGCCATGTCATGAGATACTTTCCATTTAATGTGAAGTTAATAGATATTCCAGAAAGATGTCTTCAAATTTTAAGGTGGAAATAATCTCAGAGATCACCTAAGATGATCTTTATTTTTCACAAGAGGAAATAGAGCCTTTTAAAAGAATGCTAGGATTAATTTGGGAGAACCCAGTTCTCAGCAATCAAGCTCATTTTTCAGAGTCCCTTCCTGTTAGGTAAGCACATTATATGCAGTTTTCTCCCTGTGAGTTTTGCAAGTGGGCACTCCTTAACTCTTTGTCAGCTCTATTATGTTGGGCTAACATCCTAAGGCTAAACACAGAGCCATTTTTCATTTCTTGGCAATCTGTTCTATTAAATTTGCATATTCAAATATATAGCATTTATGCCTGATCTGTAAAAAAACTCACTAAATTCCTAGTAGGATTATTCTCTCCCTTTCTCTTTGGCTAGGGACAAAGATTTGAATGACAACTGATAGAAAAAGCAGAAGTTAGACAGTGCTTTCATAAATGAAATTAGCAAGTTTCTTCAATTTAAGTCTTCTGTTTGTAATTCTAAAACCCTTTTTCCTTCCTCCTTGCTAAGCTTCAGGCATGAATAAAAGTGTTGGGAGGGGGAATGTTTGCTTTTCTTCCTCTTAATGGATAAGAGATAACCAAATGCTGAATTTACAAAATACTTTTCTGGTTTGGGATTTTACGCATAAGCACAAAATGAATATCATGGCTTGGATCTTAACTGAGTAATATCTGCAAAGTCACTTTTCTGTAAATATGAAAAAATATACATTGTTTAACTTGGCAATCTTTTCAAATGATATCCACAAGTATTTAGCATTAAAAAGATCCATTTAGAATTTGAATTGCTAATGTTGAGTTTCCAATTCAAGGTTCTACACTCCAAAACAGGCTTGAAAAGGAAAAACAAAAAAGAACAAGCATAATTGAAGAGAAACAGTAACATTGGCTCCCACTTGGTTAAGTTGCTTTCGAACAATGTAAGAGGTCCTCACTCTCTGTGACTTCCAAGTTCCTTGCATTCTACCATACTCTGTGGTGGAAGATCCTAAAGAAAATATTATGTTATTGTTATCCAAGCTGAAAGAGAAAAAACAAGCACATGCACATACATATTAAACTAAGAAAAATCCCAACATGAATTTTAAGAAGGAAGAAATCAGTCAGCTTCTCACACAAATTCACTGTTATCATCGACTTTTGTTCTTTCATCTTCTTCTTTCTTTTTCTTCCACTCCGTATTAGGAATAAAACCTCTGGGCTTGTGGAGTTGTGTGTTAAAAATGAAAAGTTTGTAATTTTTCTTTGTGTTTTACTTTTTTTCTCCTTCTCTATTGATCTTCTTCCTCTGGACATACTTCCTTCCTAGAATTTGCCTAAAGAAGAGGATCTTGCTTTAAGTTTATTTTTCTTTTTTTATAAAAAAATTTTTCTTACCTTTCCAGTTCTGCAAAGATCAAGTGATGAGCACTTCAGTCACAGACTTATAGTACTCCTTAAAAGCAATTCAGGATAAGACACCCTGTGCTTTGGGGAAACAGGAAAAATGGGCCCTTAGTTATATTTTAGGAGACATTTCTATGAACCCAGATTCTTGCATCTTTCCTCACTTTGAAAAGTATTAAGATCATTACTATTTGACTTCAAGACCCCTTCAAGGACATTAAACTCAAAACCTCTTGCCAAGACAAGAATTACCAGACCCTTACCTGTCTCATTTTAATGCCCCTTCCCCCAACTTGAACAACATGGCCTACTCCTTCCAGCCCCCTACTAGGAAAGGTATGTGACCCAATCCTCACCTTGCCTCTAAAAGGCCCTTATACACCCACAACCAACCAGAAAGTGTATCCTAAGACAACTCTTTCTCCAACCAATCAGCAGGTAATTTGGTGCATCATGAAACCTCTCCTCTTCCTGGGTTATAAAAACAGACATGAATTTGTGCTCATTGGTAGCTCTCCCTGATTATCAGGAAGTCATCCTTCTGTGCTTGCAGCATATCTTAGACCATAACAATTACTTCATACCTGATCTTTATGACTAGCAGTAACCTTTTACATTGATCTATACTTGACTGCACATATCCCCTAGCCAGAATTACATATAAACTGCCCTCTCCCCCTACCTCTATGGAGCAGCTCCTCAGAGCTCTTAGGGAGGCTTCTCCCAAGCTATAGTATTCAGTAAGACACTGAATAAAGTGCAACACATCTCTTACATTGTCCTTTTTTTTGTTTTGTTTTATTTTGTGTTTTTTTTTTTCCCCTAGTTTACATTTCTAAGATTAATCATATCATTTTTAGCTATTTAGATATTATCACCGAATTTCCTATTTAAAATCACTCAAGAAAGTCTAAAGTTAATTGTAATGGAAATAAAATGCATTCATTGATGATTAGTCAATATCTAGAATGAATCTTTCCTAAATTCAAAGCCAATTGAAAAATGATGGATAGCAGAATAATACGACGAAGAAGAAAAGTTCACTTAGTAACATTACTCTGTTTTCCTTTGTGTTAAAGAACAATTAAAACAAATAAAATATTGTCTCTCATAGAAATAGAAATAAATGTGTGTTAAAGATTTACTCAACTATAAATACAGTGTTAAAATTAGTTCAAAGGAACACCTAAAGAAAAACTGTATATCCACATATGCGATCAAAATGCTCAAAGAACTTCTTAGTAAATGTACAACTACTTAATCTCTTCTCTATGGAAAGTGACAAAGATTGTCTTCTTGACACAACTTTATTTGATTTCTTCTAAATCTTCTTTACAACTGTGGTTCATTGGGCTTCTGTGCTTGTAGTTGTTGGACTACAATCTGTCACCCGATTTTAGAAAGAATCCTGCTAAGTTCAGAGAATATTCCCCATCCTACCCTTGATTTCTGATCACCCTTAATATCATGTCAAGTTCATCATACCCTATCATTGTCATCTAATCACCTTAGTTGGTTTTTTACAAGCATGCTGGTGAATAATTTTAGGCAGAATCTCTCTTCACCCATAGTGCTTCCTCTTGCTATTTTCCATCCACTAACAGTTTTCATCTTTACCCCTCTGCACTTGTCCATATTGTATTAGGAATTGAGCCTAGTTGTATATTGAATTCTGTAGTCATCTATTTCAATAATTCCTGAACAAAACATGGTTTTTTTTAGCACTTTAACTATTATCCAGCTCTGGTTTTATTTCAATAATTCCTGAATAAAACCTATTTTTTAGCACTTTAACTATTATCCAGCTCTGGTTTTCTTTGAAAGAAGTGAAAAATCAATTTTCTCTCTATTGGACAAATTCACATTTTTCAGGACAAAATTGATTTGTGGTGAGTTCACATCAATTCTGTACAATTTGCAGAATCACAATATTTGTGAAAAATGATGAAAGCAGTAGGTCCCCTATAGATTCAGATAACCCTGAAAGGCTACTAGACTATGCTCAGCGTCACATTAAAAGGATATCCAGTAATCATTTTGCACATTTAAATGTTTTTCCTGATTTTTCCATATATCAGATATCAGAATTTCTGCCATAGTGAAATCTTAGTAGCTATCTCTCCTCTTCATTTTCATTCAGTTGTACCTTCCTTCAAAGGCAACACTTTTTTATTTACCCCAGTGGCCACTCTTTCTAAATCCATTTGAATGACTGTCCCTGAAATAAGATCTACTGTAATGAATTATATACTTTGTAAAGGTGGAAGCAAATGTTGGTAACCCATTTAAGGTTCAGTTTTCCCATAACATTTTCAAGATTCTTATATATACATTTCTGAATCATTTCACTTAGTAAAAGATAAAATTCAATTATTGATAAAAAATAATTACTACCTACTGTATACAAAATAATTCCTACAAAAGATATTCATACCTTAAATCTTAGATTTTATAAATTTGTTAAATACATGGAAATTAGGGTCATAGATGGAATAAAATTCTCTAATCAACTGATCTTAGGGAGATTATCCTGAATTATACTAGTAGGCTTGATGTAACTGAAGGGTTCTTAAAAATAGAGGAGAGAGTATGAAGAGTTAGAGTGAAATGTGACTATGGATGGATGGTCAGAGATGCACTATTACCAATTTAAGATGGAGGAGGAATCCAGGAACCAAGGATTTGGAGTGGTTTCTAGAAACAAAAAAAGGCAAGGCAAGGAGAATTATCCCCCTAAAATCTCCAGAAAGAAATGCAATATTATCAACAATTTGATTTTAGCTAAGTGCAATCCATGTAGGATTTTATTTTTGTCTATACACACAGCATATGGTAGTTCCCAGGCTAAGGACTGAATTTGAGCTACAGCTGTGACCTATGCCACAGCTGAAGCAATGCAGGATCCTTAACCCACTGTACCAGGCTGGAGATTGAACCCATGCCACTGCAGAGACAATGCTGGATTTTTAACCTGCTGTGACAAAGCAGAAACTTCATGTAGGACTTCTTAAAAAAAAAAAAAAAAAAAAAAAAAAAAAAAAAAAAAAACGGAATTGTAAAATAATACATTTGTGTTATTAACTAATTTTGTGGTAATGTTCCATAGCAGTAACAAGAAAATAATACACTATCCCATAGTTAGATAATAAATCAATAGTAGCTGGCTGTGATGCACCCTCAGAATAATGGGTCCAGTCTAGAAAAGCTAGTATTGATCTGTGTCCTCCAATTTACTTATAAGATATGTGAAGGAGAATTCAATAACACTTTGATTAAGCAGATAGGCATATTATAATGTAATTTTGAGAAATGTAAACTGATATCTCTCAGGCAAATATAAAATGAACACGTTAGGTATATTCTTTACATTAATATTTAATGTAACAACAAGGAAGCTACTGGTAGAAGAACAATTAAGAATCTTGGATATTTAAAGGTAAATTAGCACGTAAATATTAGGATAATGTTATGTACTTAGATATAAATTCGTTAGTGTCCAAAAAGCCATAAATCAGTAGAATCATCTCTTCTATGAAAATGAATTGAGTGCATCTCTATTGAACAAAATTCTCTAAGTTAACAAGTCACTTCACTAAAGTTGGAACATTCAGTCTAATAATAAACGATGAGATTAAACTCTGTGTATTCTCCTCCAAACAGTCAATGGGAGGCCTTGGCAGCTATATGAAATAATATGTCACCCAAATTTTTGCTACATTTCCAATTTTTAGATAAATTTTCTAAAATGGTCAATAGAACATTTTGTTGAATGGAAACCATACGCTAACGGATCATATTTTGAAATCAAGAATTGCTAAATATGGAGTTCCATTATGGCTCAGCAAAAACAAATCTGACTAGTATCCATTCCACAAGGATACAGGTTTGATCCCTAGCCTTGATCAGTGGGTTGAGGATTTGGCATTGCCATGAGCTGCAGTATGTGGTATGCTAAAGACACTGCTCAGATCTGGCATTGCTGTGTCTGTGGCATAGGCCAGTGGCTACACCTCCTATTTGACCCCTAGCCTAGGAACCTCCATATACTGTGGGTACAGCCAAAAAAAAAAATTACAAAATATCAAAATTAATCGATCAGCCAATAAATATATTTTAAGTAATTGCATAGCCGAAAGAAGGGAAAAAAATCTATAAGTAGAAAGGAAATAGAAAACTATGAAAATATTTCTCTCACCTAAAGAATATTTAAAATTTATTTTTTTGTGTTTTCACATATATGAAAGAAAAAAGGACTGTACAAACAATGGAAGAGAAACAATGGAATAATTAGGGTGAAAAGAGAATCTAGATAAATAAAAAAATACACAAGGCACCCTCCTTCAATTTCAACACATATAAAAGCTGATGAAATATTTTGAATAATTAAAAAATATACAGGGAATTCGCATTGTAGCTCAGTGGGTTATAAACCCAACTAGTAACCATGAGGATACAAGTTTGATCCCTGGCCTTGCTTAATGGGTTAAATATCCAGCATTGTCATGAACTGTGGTGTAGGTCACATATGCAGCTCAGATCCTGCATTGCTGTGGCCATGGCATAGGCCGGGAGCTGCAGCTCCAATTCAAGCCCTAGTCCAGGAATGTTCATATGCTGCAAGTGTGGCCAAAAAAAAGGGATTAATTAAAATTAAAATAAAGTATACATGGTAAAGTTTTAGAGAAATGGAAACAGCAGTGTCCAGGAAACAAAGAGGTATTCCATACTTTTAATTATAACTTGAAGATAAACTGATCACATTGGTACCAGGATAAAATGTCATCTTTAGAAGCTAAGGTTTTATTGTCCGCATGACAAAGATAGTAAATGGCATAGAAGCAATACATGGACAGAACCCTCGTAAATAAATGCAAAATCTTAAAAAATGTTCCCTCTGTAAATGTGAAACTTGCAATTTCTGCTAATCAACCCATGGTCCTAGTTAGAATAAAAATATCTGAAAGCAAATCACTTCCTAAAGATTAGAATTCCAAGTAGGAATGTAGTAGTCTTGAAGATGTAATCATTGGTAAGAGAAAAACATAAATTATACACTGTAATGAATTAACATGAAATCCAGATTAGAGCTGGTGAAATACATAGAGACCAGAAAGATGCAAATGTGAGTTGGTCCTGTAGGCATACAGAAAAGCCTCCACAATGTAGTGCAACTCTGGGTCTGTGGCCAATGCCATTTCTTGATAAAAGTAAGACTATAGACCAAAAAAAAAAAAAATTTGTTGGTGAATTCCATGAGCAGGGTAATGCTATTAAAAATGAGCCAGAAAGACAAAGACAAATACCATATGATATCACTTATAACTGGAATCTAATATCCAACACAAATGAACATCTCCTCAGAAAAGAAAATCATGGACTTGGAGAAGAGACTTGTGGTTGCCTGATGGGAGGGGGAGGGAGTGGGAGGGATCAGGAGCTTGGGCTTATCAGACACAACTTAAAATAGATTTACAAGGAGATCCTGCTGAATAGCATTGAGAACTATGTCTAGATACTCATGTTGCAACAGAACAAAGGATGGGGGAAAAAATGTAATTGTAATGTATACATGTAAGGATAACCTGACCCCCTTGCTATACAGTGGGAAAATTAAAAAAAAAAAAATGTTTATTAATTCAGAGTTCCTATTGTGGGTTAAGAGGGTTAAGAGCCCAACACTGTATCTGTGAGGATACCTCAGTCAGTGGGTTAGTTATCTGGCATTGCTGCAAGCTGTGACCTAGGTTGAAGATGTGGCTTGAATCTGGTGTTGCTTTGGCTTTGGCATAAACTGCAGCTGCAATTCCCATTTGACCCCTGGCCATGAATTTTTATATACCATGGGTGCTGCTGTTGAAAAAAAAAAAATGTTTATTAACTAGATTAATGTATGTGTTACTAGAGACAATATAAAACTAAGAAAAACTTTTTTTTTAGGAAAAAGATCTAAAATAATTTAAAGAAACTTTTAAAAATTACAAAGGAGGAGTTCCCATCGTGGCGCAGTGGTTAACGAATCCGACAAGCAACCATGAGGTTGCAGGTTCGGTCCCTGCCCTTGCTCAGTGGGTTAATGATCCAGCATTGCCGTGAGCTATGGTGTAGTTTGCAGATGTGTCTCGGATCCAGGGTTGCTGTGGCTCTGGCGTAGGCTGGTGGCTACAGCTCCGATTCAACCCCTAGCCTGGGAACCTCCATATGCCGAGGGAGCAGCCCAAGAAATAGCAAAAAGACAAAAAAAAAAAATAAATAAAAATAAAAATTACAATCTTGGAAATGAGAAAATATTACCAATAAAATTTTTAAAAATCATTATATAAGGTAAGGTTTAGGGGTATTAAACAGCAAATCTGACCCTGCAGAGGCTAGAATTAGTGAATTAAAAAATAGAAGAGAAGGAGTATGACCAAGGTGGCAGAGTAGAAAGACCCTGGGCTCACCTCCCCTCATGAGCACACCAAAAATCACAGCTATGTGTGGAACAACAATTGATGAAAAAGACTGGAACCTATAGAAAAGATCTTCTACCACTAAAGATGTAAAGAAGGAAACAAAACAAGATAGGTAGGAGGGGCAGACTTGTTACATAATCAAATTCCATAACTCAAGGTGGGTAAACCACAAATAGTAGAATTATATTGCAGAGATTCTCCCACAAAAGTGAGGCTTCTGAGCTTCACATTGGCCTCCCAAAACCCAGGGGTCCTGCACCAGTACAGTGACACCCTAGAGCATTTGGCTTTGAAGGTGAGTGAGATTCAATTGTCATGATCTGTAGTGTAGGTTGCAGATTTGGCTCAGATCCCATGTTGGTGTGGCTGTGGCATAGACTGGCACTGCAGCTCTGCTTAAACCCTCAGTCTGGGAACTTCTATATGCCACAAGTGTGTGACCCTAAAATACAAAAAAAAAAAAAAAAAAAAAAAGGAAATGAAAAACATAGTAGAAGAAAATCAATAGTAGACCAAATGATGCAGAAGAATAGATTGGTGAGGTGGAGGACAAGGTAATAGAAATCATTCCCACTAAACCAAAAATAAATACATAGATTAAAAGAAAGGAAGACAGTGTGAGAGATCTCTGAGAAAACATCAGGCACTATAATATTTGCATTATAAAGTATCCAGACAGAGGAGAGAGAGTGAAAGGACCTGAGGAAATATTTGAAACAGTAGTAATAGCTGAAAACTTCCCTAACCTGGGGAAGCAATCAGCCACTGAATTTCAGGAAGCACAGAGAATCCCATACAGAATTAATCCAAAGAGGAATACACCAAGACACATTGGCAATCAAAATCACCAAAATTAAAGATAAAGAGAGAATATTAACAAATAACATATGAGTGAACTCCCAGAAGGTATCAGCTGATTTTTTAGTAGAAACTCTGCAAGCAATAAGGGAGCGGCATGGTATTCCACCCAGCAATGTCCTCTTTTGCATTTGATGGGGAAATCAAAATTTTCACAGATAAGGAATAGCTAAAATAATTAAGTGCCATCAAGTCAACTTTACAACAAATGCTGTAGGAATTCAAGTAAACAAAAAAATAATGGTCAAAACTAGAAGTAAGAAAATTATCAAATGAAAAATAATACTGGTAAAGGCAAAGACATAAGAGTAAAGATAGGAAATCATCTACACAGAAGGCAAGCAGGGTGGTTAGAAGAAAAAAAGTCATAAAATAAGCAATTAAGGGATACACAAAACCATTAAATGTAAAACATGATATCAAGAACAGAAATCATGAGAGGAGGAGGCTAAAAATGTACGGTTTCTAAAATGCATTGGAAATTAAGAGATTAGTAACTTAAAATTATCACCTGTATATATAGAGATTACTATACAAAAACCTCATGGTAACTGCAAACCAAAAATCTAGAATAGATCTATAGACAAAAAAGAAAAAAGAACAAAACCACAACACTAAAGAAGTCATCAAATCACAAGAGAATATAACAAAAGAAGAAAGGGCTAAAAAACACCTACAAAAATAAATCCAAAACAATTAACAAAAAGACTGTAAGAGCATACACATTGAAAACTACCTTAAATGTAAATGGTATAAATCATCCAGCCTAAAGACAGAGAGTGGCTGAATGGATACAAAAATAAGATCTGTATATATTCTGCCTACAAGAGATACACATCACATTGAAAGTGAGAGGATGAAAAAGGGTATTCCATGCAAGAGGAAATCAAAAGTGTGTCAGAATAGCAATACTTGTATTAGACAAAATAGATTTTAAAACAAAGGCTGTTACAATAGAAAAGAAAGGTACTACATAGTAATCAAGGGATCAATCTGGGAAGAAGCTATAACAATTTTAAATATATGTGCACCCTAAATAGTAGCACTTTAATATATAAAGTGAATATTAACAGACATAAAAGAGGAAATTGACAGTAACATAATAATAAAGCAGGGGAATTTAACACCCCATTTACATCATTATACAGATCATTCAGAAAGAAAATCAGTAAGAAAGCATAGGCCTCAAGTGACACATTGAACCAAATGGACTTAATTTATTTATACAGAGCATTTTATTCCAAAGTAGCAGAATGTGCATTCTTTCCAGTGTGTGTGGGCTGTTATCCAAGATAAATCACATAACGAGACTCAGTAAATTTAAGAAAAATGAAGTCATATCAAGTTTTTGTTTTCAATTTTGGCTGCCCCATTTGAGGGGTTGAATCCAAGCCAGAGTTGCAAACCTATGCCACAGCTCTGGCAATGCCAGAAACTTAATCAAGTATACCAGGCCATGGATCAAACCCTCATCCTTGATGCTACAAAGACACCACTGATCCCTTTGCGCCACAGTGAGAACTACCATCTTTTTGACAACGCCATGAGACTAGAAATCAACTACTTGGGAAAAAAAAAAATACCTTCAAAAAATACAACCACACAGAGGTTAACCTGTGTACTACTAAATAATCAATGGATCAGTGAAGAAATCAAACAGGAAATCAAATACCTAGAGACAAATGATAATGAAAACATGATCATCCAAAACCTATAGGACACAGCAAATGCAGTTCTAAAAGGAAAAAATAATGCAATATGAGCTTATCTCAGGCAATGGAACAAACCTCAAATAAACAACATAACATTACATCTAAAGGAATTAAAAAAGAACAAAAGCCAAACACAGTTAATGAAAGGAAAAAAGACATAAAGATCAGAATAGAAATAAATAAGAGACTGATAAAACAATATAAAGATTAATGGGACTAAAAGCTGATTCTTTGAAATCATAAACAAATTGATGATCTCTTAGCCAGACTTATCAAGAAAAAAAGGCCCAAATCAATAAAATCAGGGAGTTCTCATTTGTGGCTCAGTGGTAATGAACCTGAGTAGGATCAATGAGGATGCAGGTTTGACACCTGGTCTTACTCTCTGGGTTAAAGATCTGGTATTGCCCTAAGCTGTGGTCACAGATGCTGCTTAGATCCTGCATTGATGTAGCTGTGGTGTAGGCTGGCAGCTGCAGCTCTGATTAAACCCCTATACTGAGAAGTTCTTCCTGCTGCACATGCAGCCTAAAAACAAAACAAAACAAAACAAAACAAAAGTTAATGAAAAAGCAGAAGTTGCAACTGACACTGCTGAAACACACAGGATCATAAAAAACTACTACCAACAAATGAACAAATGGACAAACTAGAACAAATGGACAAATTCTTAGAGAGGTACAATATCCTAAGACTAAACCAGGAAAAAATAGAAAACATGAATAAACTAGTTATTAGTAATGAAACTGAATCAGTAATTTAAAAACTCCCAACAAACATAAGTTCAGGACAAGATGGTTTCATAAGCGAATTTTATAAACATTTCAAAAAGAGCCAACACATATTCTTTTGAAACTATTCCAAAAATTTTAAGAGGAAGGAACACTTATGAACTCATTCTATGACCATGATCACTCTGATACTAAAACCAAACAAATATATCACAAAAAAAGAAATTTACTGGCCAATTCCATTTTTGAACATAGATGCAAAAATCCTTAACAAAGTGCGAGCAAACCAAATCCAAAAACAAATTAAATGGATCATAAACCATGATCAAGTAGGATTTATCCAAGGGATGGAAAAGCTTTTCAATATCTGCAAATCAATGTGATACACCATATTAACAAATTGAAGAATAAAAACTAAATGATTACCTCAATAGATGCAGAACAATATTTTGATAAAATTCAACACACAGCTATGATAAAAACTCTCCAGAAAGTAGACATAGAGAAAACATAATAATAAACATAATAATAAACATAATATGACAAACAGACTTCTAACATCATCACTCCACATTGAAAAGCTGAAAGCATTTCCTCTAACATCAGAAACAGGTCAAGGATGCTCAATCTTGCCACTCTTATTCAACACAATTTTGGAAGCCCCAGTCAGCAGCAATCAAAGAATAAAAATAAATAAAAGGAATCTGAATTGGAAAGGAAGATATAAAATTGTCACTTTTTGTGGATGACATGATATGATACATTGAAAACTACTAGAGGTTATCAATCATTTGGTAAAGTTACAAGATACAAAATCAATATACAGAAATCTGTTGCATTTCTATACACTAATAATGAACTATCAGAAAGAGAAATTAAGGAAACATTCCCACTTACCATCACACCAAAAAAGAAGTAAATATCTAGGAATAAACCAACCTAAGAGGGCAAAAGACCTGTACCCCAAAAACTTAAGACACTGATGAATGATTTACCATGTTCCTGGACTGGAAGAATTAATATTGTTAAAAGGACCACACTACCTTAGGCAGTATACAGATTCAATGCAATCCCTATCAATATACTGATGGCATTTTTCACAGAATAGGAACAGATAACTTTAAAATTTGTATGGAAACATAAAAAAAGACCAGAAATAGCAAAAACAATCTTGAGGAAGAAGATCAGAGTCAGAAGTATCATGCTCCCTGACTTCAGATTATACTACAAAAATATAGAAATCCAAATATTAGGCTACTGGCACATTAAGAGACACATGGATCAACAAGAAAGAATAGATAGCCTGGAAATAAACCCACACACTTATGGTCAATGGAGAAAAGACCATATACTTCGGGTGTGGCACTAAAAAGACAAAAAAAAAAAAAAAAGCAGATTATAGTTCTGTGTCACGAGACATGTTTCTACAATATTTTCTTAGCCTCTTTGCTGAAAACTCCATCTTGTCCTGTTTTACTTTACCCCATCTTCCTGCTTGGAAAATAGTCGCAGTGCTGGTAAATGACTTAAGCTTAAGAACAAAGACCTAAAGGAATAAGTTATTAATAGGGTCAGCTGAGTGAGGGCTTAATGCGTTGGTCTAGGCACACCGGACCTGTGCAGACTGGCACGTCATTTTGCACAGCATGATACATCCTCTTAAGAATACAAGAAAGAGGAGCCTCATGGCCCCAAGGGGTTTATGAGGGGTCATTAGCAGGATATGAATTAGCAAGGAGAACCGAGGTGCAAACCTAGGTACTCTGGGTTGCTGAAGATAGGCACACAGTCTGAAGAAGCACAATGGTGATTCTCTAGATGCTATGCATAGATAGCTGATGCCAAGCTTCCTCAAATGCTAATGATTGTTAAATGCCTAAAGGTCAGAATAAAAGCTTAATCAGCAACTGGCTATGTGACTTTTAAAATACCTTAAAAATACCTATATCCCGCACCCACAACCCCCGTTCTTCAGCCCCATCCTGCTGAGCTGGCCTCAGCAGTTCTGTTCATATAAATGCCCAGGAGTGGGATTGCTAGATAATATAATAGTTCTATATGTATGACGTGGTCACTTTGCTGTATAGCAGGAATTAGCACAATATTGTAAATCAACTATAATTTTTAAAAAGTCAAAAAGAAATGCCAAAAAAAAATTGGCAGAAAAGCTGAATAAACATTTTTCCAAAGAGGAATCACAGATGGAAAACAAAACCGTGAAAAGATACAGAACATGCCTAATCATCAGGGAAATGCCAATCAAAACCACCATGAGATATAACTTCACATATATCAGAGTGGCTATCATCAAGAAATCCACAAATAACAAAATTTGGAGAATAGATGGAGAAAACTATATCCTTGTACACTGTCAGTAGGAAAGTAAATAGGTACAGTCAATGTGGAAAACAATGTGGAGGCTTCTTAAATTCTCAAAGTAAAGCTACCATATGACCCAGCAATTCCACCTCTGGATATAACTTAAAACCAAAAAAACAAGCAAACACTAATTTGAAAAGATACATGCAACCCAATGTTCATAGCAGCATTATTTATAATGGCCAAGACATGGAAGTAATCTAAGTGTCCATCAACAGAGGAATGGATAAAGAATATGTGGTATATATTTAAAATGGAGTATTACTCAGCCATAAAAAGAATGAAATTTTGCCATTTGCAGTAACACAGACAGACTTGGAAGCTATTACACTAAGTGAAATAATTCAAAGGCAAATACTGTGTGGTATCATTTATATGTGAAATCTAAAAAATATAACATACTAATGAACATGACAGAAATAAGCAGAATCACAGATATAGAGAACAAACTAGTGGTTACTAGTGGGGAGTCTGTGGAGTAGCAATACAGGGGAGGAAGAATGGCAGCCACAAAATATTGGTTGCAAAATAGGCTCAGACATATTGTATAACATGGATAATATAGCCAATATTTTGTAATAATTACGAATTGGAAGTAAACTAAATTGTATGTAAAAGAAGATGAAACAACAACAACAACAAAAAACTATTCCAAAGGACAGTGCAAGGAAATTAAGGAATGGAAAGATTGAAGTAATACATGTTAGAAGATACAAGGATAGATGGAGAAAGTCTGATGTAATTGGAGATACAGAAGAAAAACTTTAAGGAAAAATCAATTATTAAAGAAATGGTGATGATGCTTTAGAAAAGAGGAGAGACAAATCTCCAAATTAAAGAACAGTTATCATGGAAACAACCCAAATGTCCATGATAGATGACTGAATTAGGACGATGTGGTATATATACATAATGGAGTACTACTCAGCCATAAAAAACAACAAAATAATGCCATTTGCAACAACATGGATGGAACTAGAGACTCTCATACTGAGTGAAGTAAGTCAGAAAGAGAAAGACAAATACCATATGATATCACTTACATTTGGAATCTAATATACAGCACAAATGAATCTTTCCACAGAAAAGAAAATCTTGGAGAACAGGCTTGTGGTTGCCAAGGGGAAAGGGGTGGCAGTGGGAGTGGGGTGGTTGGGGAGCTTGGAGTTAATAGATGCAAACTATTGCCTTTGGAGTGGATGAACAATGAGATTCTGCTGTGTAGCACTGAGAACTATGTCTGGTCACTTGTGATGGAGCATGATAATGTGAGAAAAAAGAATGTGTAAGTGTATGTGTAACTGGGTCACCATGCTATAGAGTAGAAAAAATTGTATTGGGGAAATAACAATAAAATAAAAAAAAATTAAATATGTATATGTATATATATTTTCTAATCCACAATGGTAAGTTTAATATCTTGACATGTATTATTTCTATATATTAATTTGTTTCTAATTATTTTAATCATTTTTTGTTTTAAATCTGCCATGTTTTCTCCCAGATTTTTCCTCTTTCTTGCTTTCCATGAAGTAATCAAAATGTACTTTGTTCTACAAAGTAAAACAAGTTGAAAGATGCCAATTTCTCACTATCATTTTACTAGTTATCCTTAACATTTTAGTGTGTTTCCTTTATATGATTATGTGTATGTGTGTAATAAATATAAAATTAGTGAATATCTTTCATTTCCAAGTAAAATGTGAACTTTAGCATTTTCTGACCAACCATACCAGTTCTCATGGTAAAGTTTAATTATTTTCTTACCAGCTTTTGGCTAAATACACAAGAAGAATTAATATATTTCATCTTTCACCCTACCACCACCCCTTTCCCCTTGGCAACCACAAGCCTATTCTCCAAGTCCAAGATTTTCTTTTCTGTGGAAAGATTCATTTGTGCCGTATATTAGATTCCAGATGTAAGTGATATCATATGGTATTTGTCTTTCTCTTTCTGACTTACTTCACTCAGTATGAGAGTCTCTAGTTCCATCCATGTTGTTGCAATTGGCATTATTTTGTTGTTTTTTATGGCTGAGTAGTATTCCACTGTGTATACCACTTCTTAATCCATTCATCTGTCAGTGGACATTTAGGTTGTTTCCATGTCTTGGCTATTGTGAATAGTGCTGCAACGAACATGCAGGTGCATGTGTCTTTTTTAAGGAAAGTTTTGTCCAGATGCCCAAGGGTGGGATTTCTAGGTATAGTTTTCTAAGGTACGTCCATACTCTTCTCTGAGTGGTTATACCAGCTTACATTCCCACCAAAAATGCTGGAAGGTTCCCTTTTCTCCACACCCCCTCCAGCATTTGTTATTTGTGGACTTATTAATGGTGGCCATTCTGACTGGTGTAAGGTGGTATCTCATGGTAGTTTTGATTTGAATTGTTCTAATAATCAGGGATGTTGAGCATTTTCTCATGTGCTTGTTGGCCATCTGTATAACTTCCTTGGAGAAATGTGTATTCAGGTCTTTTGCCCATTTTTCAATTGGGTTGCCGGCTTTTTTTTTGTTGAGTTGTATACGTTGCTTGTACATTTTAAAGATTAAGCCCTTGTCAGCTGCATCGTTTTGAAATTATTTTCTCCAATTATGTAAGTTGTCTTTTTGGTTTCGTTTTGGTTCCTTTGCTGTGCAAAAGCTTTTGCATTTGATTAGGTCCCATGGGTTTATTTTTACCCTTATTTCTGCTGCTTTGGGAGAATGACCTGAGAAAATATTTGTAAGGGTGATGTCAGAGAATGTTTTGCCTATGTTCTCTTCTAGGAGTTTGATGGTGTCTTGTCTTCTATTTAAGTCTTTCAGCCATTTTGAGTTTATTTTTGTACATGGTGTGAGGTTGTGTTCTATTTTCACTGATTTGCATGCATCTGTCCAGGTTTCCCAGCAATACTTGCTGAAAAGACTCTTTTTCCCGTTTTATGTTCTTGCCTCCTTTGTCAAAGATTAATTGACTATAGGTATCAGGGTTTATTTCTGGGTTCTCTATTCTGTTCCATTGGTCTGTCTATCTGTTTTGATACCAGTACCACACTGTCTTGATGACTGTGGTTTTGTAATATTGCCTGAAGTCTGGGAGAGTTATGCCTTCTTGGTTTTGTTCCTCAGAATTGCTTTATATTTTCAGTCATACTTTTTTAAAGTCATATTTTTATAAGGGACTTATATAAAGCAAAGTAGCACTACATGTTTAAAAGTAATCAAAGAATGCTTGGGTAAAATGTGACTCTCAGTTAACACTGAATTTCAGCTGATATCTTAAAAAGTGAAAAGAAGAGCATTTCATACTAAAAAAAATCACAAAATGATTTTTAGCCATAATGTGTTAGCCATAATGTAATATGAGTATTAGCCATAATGTAATATGAGCCTTAATACATAATTTCAAATCTAGAAAGAAAAAAAATTAAAGTAATATATTGGAGGATACCAACAAACTCATATTTGTATTGGGGAATTTTAACTAGAAAATACTAGTGCAATAAGATGCAAAGCAAGTAAGGAAAGATCTGAAAATATAATTTATAATTTTAAGTTAATATAATACAATACTGGGAATGTACATTTTGTAAATGTATAAAAATATTTACCAAAAAAAAGACACCAATGCCACAAATAGCTAGCAAGAGCCATCTTTATACATGCTTTGTTTTCTGACCACAGTGCAGTACACTCATTCATAGCCAATCAAAACATTCCTTTAAACATCAATCATATATTTATATTAAGGAATCAAATAAATCACCATTTTAAATAATGAGTTCAGTAGGAATTTATGAAGCATTTAAAACTTATTAACAAAAACTGTGGAATAAAATGTATCCAATGGTAGGAGAAAGTTTTATTGTCTTAAATATATTAACTAGAAGATATGAGTGATTGAAGAGAAGTGAATTGAAGCTATAATTTTTATGAGGGTGATTGTGGCAAGCAATATAAAAATCAAGTACTTTTTGATGTAAAATCACCAAAAAATTTGGATCAATCAATGTTGTATAATCAAATGTTAGATCATTTGATTGGGGTAGCATCTGTGAAACAATATTTAGGACTTGGAGAATATTAACACTATAAATAAATATGAATAAACTGTGTAGTTCAATTTTAAGACAGATGCTAAGGACCCAAGTTGAATCAAGAGAAAATATTCCATCCCCAATCTAAAAACCATTTAGTACCAGATAGAAGACAGTGACCATTAAGTTTCTACTTTTCTGATTACTTTGTTTTCCAGACCTTTAATAATAAAGATACCAGAGAGGTCTGCAGGAAGTAAGTTCAACTTTTTTTTTTCCTTAGGTCATACATGTTTTCCTTCCAGAGGATAGTATTTTATCTAAGGAGAATACTTTGCAACATTACCTGTTTGATATTTCTTCAACATTGTACTTTGGGAAAAAAAAGTAGATTCTCAGAAATCTGCATTCAAACATTCAGGGACATCTTGTGAATATTTACTGAGCTGCATCTGTATAACTATGGCAAAATAGGAAACCCAGGAAATTTGTGTTGGTGCAATTCACAATGTTTATTCATAGTTCAATAATTAGACCTGTGTGTGTGTGGTGGGGGGCACCACAACTTCCCATCTGCCCCAACTCTTCCCCTCCCCCTCCATCTCTAACCACTAATCTGATTTCCATCTCTATCATGTTATTTCATTAATGTTTTTCAGATGAAATAATATACTATATATCTTTTTGAGATTTTTTTTTCATTTGGTGTAATTTCCTTGAGGTTCATTCAAGTGGTTGCTAGTATCAATAGTTTATTTTTGGTGCTGAGTATTATTCCAGAGTATGGGTATACTATAGCTTCTTTAGGAACCCATTTATTTTTATTTATTTATTTATTTATTTATTTTTGTCTATTTGCCATTTTTAGGGCCATACCCATGGCATATGGAATTTCCTAATTGTCTAATTGGAGCTGCAGCTGCCAGCTTACACCCGAGCCCCAGCAATGTGGGATTCAAGCCATGTCTGCGACCTACACCACAGCTCATGGCAATGCTGGATCCTTAACCCACTGAGCAAGGCCAGGGATCGAACCTGCAACCTCATGGTTTCTAGTTGGATTCGTTAACCATAGGAACCCATTTATTTTTAAATGAGCATCTTTTTGTAAAGTAACCTTTATTTAGAAGGCAGCATTTTATGTCCAAAAAAAATATATATATAAAAAGTACTGTGTACTTTTAAAAATAATAAAACGTACATTAAACTTAAAAAGTACTGTGAAGTTAAGAACAATTATCCACCTGTAATTTTTGTGTGGCTCTTGACTAACTTACCTAGAAAGTTCATAAATTGTAGCATTTTTCACTTTATGCTTTTTCAAAGAGTGTGTTACCTTTAGAACTTTATATTCTAAAATATTCTATTTAATTGTGCTTAAATACAACAGATTCCAGATTGGTGGCTTTCTTCACAGTTGTTGAGCTAAATCCACCTGCTTTAATGATCAATCTAATTTACTAATGTAATTGATGGGTTAAGGTCAATATACCAGAGGTTATTTTGTTCAAGAAAGTAGATGGAGTCATGGACATAGATCAAATTATCCACTTTTTTTTTCTTTTTTGGCCACACCCACAGCATATGGAAGTTCCTGGGCTAGGGATTGAATTCTTGAGCTGTGCCACAGCTGCAGCAATGCCTAACCCTTACCCACATGGTAACTCAAAATTATCCACTTTTTATACTAGGTTTATAGGACCACAATATGGACAATTGAATTAATTTTACTTTACCACATAGGTTTTAGAGCAGGTAAAACTTTTCTGTAAAGGGTTAGATAGTAAATATTTTCATCTTTCCAGGTAATATTCCTCTTGTTGCAACTACTCATCTATTTCATTTAACAGAAAAGCATCCATAGACAATATATAAATAAATGTGCATATCTGAAATTGGCCCACAAGAGGTATTTTGCTGACCCTTGTTTTAGACTCATTGCGATATGCATTGCTGAGTATAATGGGGAATGAAGAGTTACCCAATATGGTATCCATATATTCTGACTTATAATTTAATACAATGTAAAAGTGTTTACAGAGTGAATAAGCATTGGATCTGATGTTGAAAACATTCTATAAAGTCTTATATCTTGTCATCATATTTATAATTTATTTTCTATGACCTTTATGATTTTATAATTTAGTTGAAATAAAAAGATATAACTCAAAACTAAAAGGTCAAATGAATGATGAAGATAATGATATCATAGATATTCAAAACAGGAGGCGGTCATTTGAAGTGAATGGATCAAGGGAAAATTAAATGAGAACTGTGGGCTTAACTAGCAGGGTAATGAAGGACAGACAGCCTCTAGACTGGAAGAAGAGAGATAGCAGATATTCTAAAGAAACTCCTGGCATATATGATTAAATCTCTTCACAAAGTAAGTAAACAAAACTGTATGTTTTGTTGTTATTGATATTATGAATAAAATTATTATGGAAGATATTATTTCAATGGAACTAATGTAGAATATATCACAAGGTTGATGCTGTTCATTTAAATATGAAAACATGAATTTGATTCTCACTTTTGATTTTCAAACAATCTGATGTTTATAAGTTGTCATGGCGCAAAGGGGTGGAGTGCCAGGCTTCTAGAATTTATATCATCTTCTTTAGTAGTAATATCTTATGAAAAAAATCAGTGTAACTCTCTGATCTATCATTCAAACTCATTTTTGAAGTTTCTTGAATTTAATCTCAGAGTGCTATCAAAATATATGACCATAAAAGTTATATTCTTTCAATTCACTGACTCATATTTTATGCTTTATGTATCTTTAGTTCATAATTCCCCCAGATTTTCATTGAGTTTTTGCTCACCTAGCTCACCTTTTCTAGAAAACAAACAAACAAAAAAACAAACATATTACTGCTTAAGTGAAGAAGCATAGCCTAGAGACACAGAGAAATGGTGCTTTGAGTAACAGATGGATTTTTTTTTCCTTTGGTTAACTGCCCTTTACTTGTAGTGCTTTTAAGGGCTTGAAAAAAATAGATCTTTCTCCTGTGCCAAGTACTCAGAACCAACACATTAGTCACTATATTTAAAACTATGCTTCTGCATCTGAGAGAAGAGGAGTCAGAAGAATGAAATTCTTCAATATCCATTGTGGTATTTTCAGTTTCATCCTAGATGTAAAAATAGAAGGGCTCAATATTTTGTTTGTAGTTCTGCATCTGTCCCAATACAGTTCTTACCCTCACCCCTTCTCCTCTTCCTTTTCTTTCTTCTCCTTCTTATTTATACCACCATCACTACCGTCATGACATCTTTAACAGTCATCGACTCCAGCAGTGTGCTAGGAACATAGGGATGAAAAAGGCCATAAGACTTGGTTCTTTAATCCCTTTAAGGATTTTATACCATTGTGGAAGAGAGCTCTAATACAAATGTAAATCTATTGCAAAACATGGTTACTAAACTAAATCAAATGATTGTTAAAATCAATACATCAGAAGGAAAATGGCTCACTGAATACTGGAGGTTTGGAGTGATTTTATATTCTCCTTCTCTTAACCCATTGCCATCCCTTGGCCTAGGGCATCATTTCTTCTCTATCATCAGTCTGAATCTCCTCTAAGAAGACTTTTTCTTAGTTTGTTCTCCTTTCCTGTCTACATTAGGTACTCCTTTTATGCGCTTTTAGAGTACAATGGGAAGAACCTCATCAGTGTACTTATTATTACTTAATGCTTATTTATTTGTCTTACCAAATAAATAGCAATCTTCTTGAAGACAGAAATGACAGTTCGTGTATTAGACTATCCTCAGTAGAGTGCCTCAGACTAGAAAACACTGAATAAAGAGTTATTGAGTGAATGAATGCCTTTGGATGAAAGAGGACATTCTTTAAATTGTGACTTTGTAAAGAAAGATGAATAATAAATATTTAGCAAAAAATTAATACCTAGAGATGGGGGGTTCTGGATTGTAGACATGCAAAAATAACTACATATTAGAAAAAATAATATAAGGGAGTTACTAAGACATTATATTCTGAAGTCACTTGACCTTGGTTTACATTTCAGCTGATACTTACTAAGTATGTGCAACACTTTTTATAAATTACTCAACCCTCTACATCTCTAAGTAGTACTGAGAATAATATCGATCTCATAGATTTTTTTGAAAGTTAAACTTATATATGCTTTTAAAGTGTTTAATAAAGCATGTAGTTTAAAAAATCATGACCTCAATAACTAAAAATTAGGTCATGTTTATATTCACATTTGGCTTATTATATCCATATTTGGCTGACTGCATATTCCTTTACCTTATATTACCAATGCAGTTTAAAACTTAAAAGGGGAGTTCCCATTGTGGTACAGTGGTTAATGAATCCAACTACAAATCATGAGGTTGAGGGTTTGATCCCTGGCCTTGCTCAGTGGGTTAAGGATCTGGCGTTGCTGTGAGCTGTGGTGTAGGTTGCAGATGCGGCTCAGATCTGGTGTTGTTATGGCTGTGGCATAGGTTGGCCGGCTACAGCTCCGATTAGACCCCTAGCCTGGGAACCTCCATATGCCATGGGAAGTGGCCCTAGAAAAGGCAAAAAGACAAAATAAGTAAACAAATAAATAAATAAATAAAACTTAAAAGGAACTTTTTAACTATTATTTCCCCAATAAAATTTTTTTTTCTGCTTTTCAGCATGGTGACACCGTTACACATACATGTACACATTCTATTTTCTCACATTACCATGCTCCATCATAAGCGAATAGACATAATTCTTGGTGCTACACAGCAGGATCTCATTGTTAATCCATTCCAAAGGCAATAGTTTGCATCTATTAGCCCCGAGTTCCCAAACCACCCCACTCCCTCCACCTCCCCCTTGGCAACCACAAGTCTATTCTCCAAGTCCACGATCTTCTTTTCTGTAGAAAGGTTCATTTGTGTCATACTGAGTGAAGAAAGTCAGAAAGAGAAAGACAAATACCATATGATATCACTTATATCTGGAATCTAATATATGGCATAAAAGGAACTTTTTAAAGAATACTTTATGAATTACAAATGGTCTTTATCACCTCTAAAATATCTAGTCTACCAAACCAAGATGCTCCAATTAAAATATAGATTTCTAGAGTGTACACACCAGAGCTATTGCTCCAAGTGGCATGAGGATATCAGCATTCCCCTTTACAGTGATTAGAAAACAAAGCAGGGATATCTTATATTTAAATTTCTGCCAGTTTCAAAGAGCATATCAAAATGATGAGAGCCTTGTCAGCATCTGGCCTAAATCAGAAGGATGAAGGAAAAGAGCCAAAATGTATTATGATCATACCACCTTGTTCCTTCAATGTTAGAAGGGACCAGTGAAGGGTGCCAGGGCACATGGGGCATTGTTCATTCCTTCTATGTGAAAAATGAGAGATTTAGTCCTTTAAACAGCAGAACTCTCACAGCTTGAAGTAAAAGATAGTGCTGGATGAAAATTCACTTGTGCACTAGGTGTGAGTGAAAGGTTTCAGGCTCTCACATGCAGTAAACTGGTGTGTCTTCCTTCGTATTTGAAATGAGTTCTGAAAGATGGAACAAACTTTTCCAAAATACATATGTCCAGCCTTACAATTTCTTAAAATCTGAAGTAAATATCACTTGAAATCAGGAGGCAGAGAATTTGGTGAATAAAATAATACCCAAACTGGTGCAAAGAAGGTGGGGAACAAATGCAAAGCAATCTGCTATCAACAGTATCAAATACCAACATTCTATTTTGCTTTGGCACAGGGATTGACAGTGGAACATGGGACATCTTCCATGTACACAGAACAATGCCCTGTTAATGTGTGTTCCAGAGAGAAGTGCTATAGAGATTCAGATCAGGGAATGATGCATAAAGGTTCCAAGTAGCATATGTAAATTAAGACACTGAGGGATTGAGAAGGGATGGAAAGAACAAGAACTCTGTAAGCACAGGAGAGCTTGTGAACAAATAGAGAAAGGAATAAATATCATATTTGTATTCAGGATTCACTAAAAGCCTTAGGAATTCTGATAGATATCCCTGGATACTCACCTGGCATCTCTGTTCACTGAGATTGCATCTGCTTTTTATGGTGATCAAAGATTCCATTTGGAAAGCACAACTTTTTTCTCCCTAGTTTGTTCTTCAGGATTGACTTTCTTAAAGAATATATTGACCCCCAATTTCTCTTCCTTCGGTCAATAAGTTGTATTTAGAACATGAGACCCCTGATTCGAGTCTTGACTTCCATTTGCATGCTGATTTCTCTGAACTTCATTATTTTATCTATAAAATTAAAGTGAGTAAAAAATAATATATCAAAATATGAGTCTACCGAATTCAACTCTTCCATTTAAAGCTAAAAAGAACTTAAGTGGGTTAATTTTCTCATGTTTAAGTTTTCTACAGTTTGGAAATGACAGCATTGCCCAGTTTATCTCCAGAATTGGTTATGATGGTTAAATGAGTTGAGACAAATATAAGTACTCTGAAATAACAAATTATATGAGTATTTGTCCATTCAAAATATTGTGGAATTTTATTGAACCTTCTTAACTTTAGTTGTTTTGTTCCTTCCTTAAGTGATTGGTTATCCTCCTTATCCATTCCATTTTTATCCATGTGTCAAAACCCAGATCAATGAATCCCCATTACTTGAAACCTTTCAGAGTAGCTCAGGGCCCAGTGCTGCCTCATAGATGGATAATTATGTGAGACCATACTGCCAATTATTGTGCCTTATCAGTCATCTTCTTTTATATGTTCCATAATATTCGTCTCTTCCATTTCTTAGAAAAGCTAGTCTTTTTCTCCTTATACTCACCTGAATGTAGTGCTCACTGGCCTCTTTCTATAGTAAACAAGTTGTTGCCCCAAGGGACCAAACCAAGGGAATGCCCTAAATCCAAAACTGCATACAAACATGCTTCCCATCTCTTCCTTTGCTCAGCTAGACTAGCCCATAGTCTAGCTATGGAATTTACAGAGATTCAGATTAATTTAAAATACCCACCTCTTGTATGCTTTTTTACTCTGTTCTTTTCTACTGAAACAATGATGTTGATACATTTCCACCTTAGTTTGGTAATGTCCTCATACTGCATTATTCCTAGTAACAGATTTCATGACATATTTGCTTGCTATTGATGGTAGAAGTGACCTAAGGGGTGTATCCAGTCTACCCAATGGATCGGAGGACACGGTCATTTTGACTTGCAAAGGTGATTTCAGATGGAAAAATAAAGCTTTATTTGCATAAATACTTTCCTAAGGGATGTCCAGTTTAGGGGGAAAAAAATGTGTGTTGTTCAGTGATCAGATACTTGACCTTTGATTCTTTCTCGAGTTATTATCTAAAGGAGTCTGACAAATTACCCGGAGACTTGGCAGCAGTGGTGAAGTTTGAGTGTCCAGCAAGTCCAACTTATTGATGAGCTGACCCTGAACATCACCTGATTACAATTAACATATATTGTGTCTCATTTACATTTGATCATTACTATTAAATAAATAAATTCCTTTTTTTCTAAAGGACAAAAAGTTAGTCTATAACATTTGGATGGTTACTCACACAGACCCAGACAAGATCAGGAGTTGTGCTCCAGATTCATGAGCTGACAGAGGAGCTTGTTGATTTCGGGGATTGTGTCTGTTAAAGATAAATTAAACACCCAAGTTAGTGCCCATGTTTCTCCTCAGCAATGAACTTATATTGTGCACTTAAGGTAGAAAGATCTTGAGTCATGGTTTACTTGGTGCAGGACCTGTTTTATGTTTGCTCTCCGGAGTGATTATTAGCAGTGGCTCCTTTCATTGTCATAAGTGTCCTGGTTAGGAAATAAATCATGTGGTCACCCCTATTCTAAGTGCTCAATCTGAAAATCAAAAATTGAAAAGGAAACTCTGTTTGTGCCCAGACAGAAGTCTCTTTATGTGAGTTTCTTAAAATGTGCCCATACATAATCAGCCCATACAAAATTTCAAACTTCACTCATTCCCTTTGGGGAGGGCAGTGAAATATGGTATTAATGACTAAAAGTAACTCCTCTTGATCAAGACATATAAGAAAACTGAGAAATACACATAAGTTATTTTCAAATGGTTCAGGGAGAGAGAACAAGAGAGTGCATGCAGATATTGCAAGATGGTAACAATTAGTGGGATCAAGTAATGGTTGTATATTACCTCATATTCATTACATGAGAATTTACTTTTTTTGTAGAATTTGAAATATTGAAAATTAAAAGTGAGTAAATGTAGGGGAAGTAGGGTTCCTTAAATGGTTGACAAATGAGACACTATCTTTGGATCATACTCAGGTATACGTGTATGATAACATTTGTATGTATTGATAGCTGGGAGCAAACCTCCTGCCTCTTGCTGATCTTTCACAGTTCTGATTACAGGTTTGGTGATACATATTCTTCATTCTGTATATATTGAACAGTATTTTTGGCAAATTCCACAATATGTGTGTGACCAGTTCTGTTAATATAGCAATATTTAATTATTTTTTTTAACATTCCCAAATTCTAGCTCCCAACTTCTCTAATCTCTGCAGTCATTTTCTGTTTCTTATCAAATATTAAAACATAAAGCTACCACAACTAAACTATGGGAGGTGTTCTCATAATACTGTATCACAAGCTGTTATCATTCAAATGAAAGAGGTAAATGAATTAGCTTTATTCAACCTAGGGAACTTAAATTGGTATTGAAGAGAGTTGAATGTGAAGAACTGAGGGGATGAGTTTGAATATAAATTGAAATTTACTAACACTGTGAAAGGAATTATGTTGGCAGTCTTCCAAAATATTCGTTCAAAGCAGGTTTGATATTAATGGATATATAAATTTATGTACACTTTACAGTTAGCATTTTATGAAGTGTTCCTTGAAGTAATTATCAGTCCAACACCATTCCCCAGCTAATAATATTTAATAACAATAATAATGCTTTGTGCTTGTGCCAAAGATTGCAACGAGTTATCAAGCAATTCATTATCCTACAACATCCTCAACTGCATGGAACATGACCTGATTTTGCAAAAGGAGAAACTGACATCCAAAGTTACAATGAGGAATATTCTCAAAAGTCATTAAAATCTTTTTTTTTTTTTTTGCATTTCTTAGGCCACTCTCACGGAATATGGAGGTTCCCAGGCTAGGAGTCAAATCGGAGCTGTAGCTGCCAGCCTACACCAGAGCCCCAGCAATGTGGAATCCGAGCCGCGTCTGCAACCTACACCACAGCTCACAGCAATGCCAGATCGTTAACCCACTGAGCAAGGGCAGGTATCGAACCCGCAACCTCATGGTTCCTAGTCGGATTCGTTAACCACTGAGCCACGACAGGAACACCAAAAGTCATTAAAATCTTAAACAAACAACTGGTATCTGTTAAGTGTTCCTCTCTTGCAGCAAGTATAAATCTTAGAATAAGATAAATTGAAGGCAAATAGGCAAGTATTCATTACATTAATTTTTGTATAGTTTTCCCTTGAACAACAAGGGAACAAGCAAGGGAGTTTGAACTGCTATGGGTCGACTTTTTTTTTCTTTGTATATTTATGGCTGCACCTGTGGCAAGAGGCTGAATTGGAGCTGTAGCCACTGGCTTACACCAGAGTCACAGCAACACCAGATCCAAGTGGCGTCTTTGACCTATACCACAGTTCATGGCAATGCCAGATCCTTAATCCACTGACCGAGGCCAAGGATTGAACCTGTGTGCTCATGGATACTAGTCAGATTTGTTTCCCCTGAGCCACGACAGTAACTCCCGCCATGGGTCCACTTATATGCGATTTTTTTTTCAATAAATTCATGCTATGTACTATGCAATCCGTAGCTATCAAATCTGTAGTTGAAGAACCACACATACAAAGGACCAAATGTGAAGTTTTTCATGGTTTTTCATGGGAGATCAGCACCTCTATCCTTTGCATTGTTCAATAGTTAATTATTATATATTTACATGTAGATATTCTTAAACATTAGAAATGAGTATTTGTTTAATCCGTCTTTGAGGTGAAGCCAGTTTTATCTGTGTACAGGACAATTGTTTACATTAGCTGTGGATTACAGCAATACGTTTCTCATAACTTATTGGACAACCTCACCGAGTTTGGTGTTCCAGTTTAACTGGACCAATACCAATTACAGTTAATGGAAATCAAAGAAAGGACAGAAAGACCTCAAAATTTATACCATATCAAACACTGAATATACATATCTTCTTTCTCTTTTTCTGTCTTATCTCTTAATTTCTCATCCTTCCTCTTAGATATGTAGTACTTTTCCTTTGGCTTTTATAATTTTCATACCTTTGAAGGATAGATTCATCCATGATGACCAGTGTGTTCTCTACTCAGTGTGTATGTTTGTGTGTGTCACAATTATAGGGTGGTATAGTTGACATACATTAAACTGTGCATATTTAAAGTATACAATTTGATAAATTCTGACATACATCTGTAAAAACCACCAACATCAAGAAAGCAAACATATCTGCCAAATTAAAATGTTTGCTTAAGAACTTTGAAATCCCTTTCTAATGCTTCTCCCTAGTCCCTCACTTTCAGGCAACAATTGATATGCTTTCTATCATTATAGTTTTCATTTTCTAGAATTTATTACACTTAGCAGAATTATTTTGAGATTCACCGATATCTTTAGATGTATCAATATATTTTTTTTAAATTTCCAAATAGTATTTCAGTGTGTATGTGGATATATCACAATTTGGTTATTTATTTCCCTGACCATGAAACTTTGAGTTGATTTATTTTTGAGCAATTACAAATAAAGTTACTGTGAATATTTATTACAAATTGAGATACTATGTACCTACAGTTTTTTTAATAAACACTCATTTTTATTTCTCTGCAATAAATACTTAAGAGTGGAATAGCTGTTGTATGGTAGCTGTACATTTGATGTCTTTCTAAGAAATTGCAGAATTGTTTTCCAAAGAGGCTGTAACACTTTACATATACACCAGCAATGTATGAGAGTTCTAATTTGATTCAAATGTTTGCAGCACTTTATATGGTCTGCCATATTCTATGCACTTATTTGTCTAATTTTTAATGGATTGTTTTCTTATTATTGAAATTTGAAAGTTCTTTATATATTCTGGATACAAGGCCTTTATCAGATATTTGATTTTAAATATATTTGTAGTTTTTTTAAAATTTTTATTCTCTTAAAATTGACTTTCACAAAAGAGAAAATCCTAATGTTACTGAAGTCATTTTTAGGATTATGATTATTATTATTTTATGCATCATGATTTTAGTGTCATATCTAATAACTCTGCCTAAACCAAGGTCATAAGCATTTTTCTCCAATGTGTTCTAAAATTTTATAGTTTTAGCTTTGATATTTGGATTTATTATGATTTTTTAAAACAAGTACCAAATTATAGCTAAAAGTTTGTATTTTTATGTATGTATATCCAAATGGATTCAGCACTATTTTTTAAACACTCTAATTTCTCCAGTGAATTTCCTTTATACTTTTTGAATATCGAATATATACATGGTTTGTTAACTTTCTATTGTTTCTTGATTTGCCAATACCTCACTGTATTAAATACTATTAATATGCAAAGTCAGATCATTTATATCCTCCAGTTTTGTTCTCTTTCAAAGTTGTTTTGATTATTCTAAGATTTTCTCCTAGGTTTACATGTTTTTGATGCTACTCTAAATAGCATTTTGAAATAATTTTTAGTTATTAATTGTTATTACATAGAAAAGTTGTCTTTTGATACTTTTTTTTATTCTATAACACTAAACAATATCATCTACTAGTGTGAGTAGTGTTTAATTAATTAATTTTGTAGATTCTGTGGGATTTGTACATGGATAATCATGTCAACAGTAAATGGAGCTAATTTTATTTTTTTCTATTCATCTGAATAACTAATATTTCTTCTTGTCTTGTTTTTTCTAGAAATTGCAGAATAATTTTTGGATAGAAATAATCACAATGGCAATAGAGTTTCGATATTAATTTTGTATCCTGCAAGTTTACTGAATTCTTTTTTTAGTTTTAATAGGTTTTTTTGGTGGAGACTTTAGGGTTTTCTATATATAGTATTATGACTGAAATATATAGTATTATGATCTGAAAATAGTTACAGTTTTCACTTCTTCCATTTCAGTATGGATGCTTTTTATTGCTTTTTCTTATCTGATTGCTGTGGCTTGGACTTCCAATACTAAGCTAAATGAAATAGCAAGAGTGGGCATATTTGCCCTGTTTCCTATTATAGAGGAAAGACTTTTGTACTTTAGTATGTTGAAGTATGTTCCTGCTATACCAAGTTTGATGAGTTTTTTTATCATTTTATACGCAAATAATAATCTACCAGAAAGAGAAAGCAAAAAAAGCAAAAAAACCCTGTTTAAAATCCAATCAAAGAGAATAAAAATAGCTAGGTATAAACTTAACCTAAGAGGTGAAAGACTATTCCAAAAAGTGTGAAACATTAATGAAGTAAATTGAAGATAATATAAAAGAATGAAGCAATATCTTATGCTCTTGGGTTGGAAGAATTAGTATTGTTTAAATGGCCACATTACCCAAAGCAATCTACAGATTTAATGCAATTCCTATCAAAATATCAATGGCATTTTTCACAGAGCTAGAACAAATAATTCTAAAATTTATATAGGATAAATGAATTGCCAAAGCAATATTGAGAATAGAGAGAAAAGATAGAGGCAAAACACTCGCTAAATTCAGTTTGTACTACAAAGATACTGTAATCAAAATACAGTGGTGCTGGCACCAAAACAAATACGTAGAGCAACGGAAAAGAAGAGAAAGCCCAGAAGTAAACCTCTGCACTTATGGTCATTTAATCTATTACAAACAGGGCAAGAATATACAATGGAATAAAAAATAATATTTTATTATGTGTGCTGAAAAATTAAATAGCTACATGTAAAAGAATGAAACTGGAACATTTCCTCACACCATATACAAAAATAAACTCAAAGTAGGTTAAAGACCTAAATACAAGACCTGAAACCATAAGACTCCTAGAAGAAAATAGGAAGAACACTCTTTAACATAAACTGTAACACTAATTTTTTGGATCTGAATCCCAATACAAAATAAATAAAAGCAAAAATAAGCAAATGTGATCTAATTAAACTAAAAAACTTTTAAACAGCAAAGGAAACTATCTGTAAAACAAAAAAACAGCATACTGAATGGGACAACATTTTAACAAATGATATGATCAATAAAGGGTTATAAGCAAAATATAGAAATAACTCAATATAAGAAAAACAAGCGTCCCAATTAAAACTTGGCAAAAGACTTGAATAAATATTTTTTACAAAGAAGACATGCAAATGGATATCAGGTACATGGAAAGACATTCAACATCACTAATTACAAGAGAAGTGCAAGTCAAAACAACAAGATATACCCCATAGATGTCAGAATGGTTATTATCAAGAAGTCCACAAATAACAAGTGTTAGTAGGATGTGAAGCTACAAACAAAAACAAAAACATTTGTACACTGTTGGTGGGAATGTAACTTGGTGCAGCCACTATGGAAAGGAATATGGTGATTCTTCAAAACACTAAGAATAGAACTACCATATGTACCAGGGATTCCGCTTCTGTATACATCTAAAAGTAATAATAAAAAAAAAAACACACACACACTAATTTGTAAATATACATGTACCCCAATGTTCATAGCAGCATTATTTACAATATGGAACAAATCTAAATGTCCATCAATAAATGAATGAATAAGATGTGGTATATACATACAACAGAATGTTAGACATAAAAACAGAATGAAATCCTGTTTTTTGCAACTATGTGGATGAACCTGCAAAGTGTTATGCTTAGTGACATAAGTCAAACAGAACAAGACAAATACTGTATGGCATCATTTATTGTGTGGAATCTAAAAATATAAAACAAATGAATGTATATAGCAAAAGAGAAACAGGCTTACAGATATAGAAAAAATACCTGGATACCAGTGTTTACCAGTGAAGAGAGGGAAAGTTGGAGGTCCAAATAAGAGTATGGCGTTAAGAGATACAAACTACTTTTTATAAAATTGATAAGCAACGAGGATATATTGTACAGAATGGAAAATATAGTCACTATTTTGTAACAAGTTTAAATAGAATATTATCTATAAAAATATTGAATTGCTATGTTGTACATCTGAAACAAATACATAATTGGAAATCAAATATACTTCAATTTTAAAAAAAGTAGTGAGACTAGGTATCCTGTCTTGTTTTTAATCTCAGTGTGAAAGAATTTTTATTTCACTAGTAAATAAAATATTAACTATAGTCTTTTTAAAGATCTGTTTTATTAGATTGAAGAAGTTCCGTTCTTTTCCTAGTTTTTTGTAAGTTTTTATCGAATGGGTATTCAATTTTGTCAGTTCGTGTGCATATGTGTGACTATTAAGTTGGTCATGTGGGAGTTCCTGTCATGGTGCAGCAGAAACGAATCCCACTAGGAACCATGAGGTTGCCAGTCATGGCTCAGTGGTTAACGAATCTGACTAGGAACCATAAGGTTGCGGGTTCAATCCCTGGCCATGCTCAGTGGGTTAAGGATCCGGCGTTGCTGTGAGCTGTGGTGTAGGTCGCAGACATGGCTCGGATCCTGTATTGTGGTGGCCCTGGCACAGGCTGGCAGCTACAGCTCCTCCTAGACCCCTAGCCTGGGAACCTCCATATGCCGTGGGTATGGCCCTTAAAAAAAAGGACAAATAAAGACAAAGAAAAAAGTTGGAGATGTTGATTTTGTTCTTTATTCTACTTATACCGTGTATTATATTATTTGATTTCTGGATGATAAACCACTGTGCATTCTGAGATAAGTCTGACTATGTCATGGTGAATATAATTCCTTTCATATATTATAGGATTAGGTTTGCTAATGTTTTGTTGAGAGTCTTTCAATTCTCAATTAGTCTATCACTTTATTTTATTTTTTTAATTTTTTTCTGTCTTTGGCTTATATTTCAGGGTAATGCTAGCTTCATAGAATCAGATAGTAACTGTTTATTTTTCCTCTGAGTTTGTTAAAAAATCTACAAGTTAAACCATATGAGATTGAGTTTTTTATAATGAGCAATTTTACTATTTCAGTTTTGTTGTTGTTGTTGTTGTTCATATAGTTCTATTAAGAATTTCTAAATATTCCTGAGCCAGTTTTGGTAATTTTGGAATTTTCTTTTCTTTTTTTTTTCCATTTTAAAAATGTTCTTGTCTCTCTATCACCTTAATTTATGTTAAAAAATGGTTAATGTGTTGTTTCAATTCTTTTTTTTTGCTTTTTTTTAATATTTTTTATTTTTTACTGCTGTGCCTGTGGCATGTGGAAGTTTCCTGGCTAGGGGCTGAATTGGAGCTACAGATGCTGCCTTACACAACAGCCACAGCAACACAGGATGGAGCCACGTCTGCAACCTAGACCACAACTCGTGGTGGCACCAGATCCTTAACATACTGAGCAGGGCCAGGGATTAAAACTGCATCCTCATGGATACTAGCCAGGCTCTTTACCACTGAGCCATGATGGGAACTTCCTTGAGTTATTTTCTTAGCGGTTGCTTTATGGAATCCAGTGTACAAGTACATTTTGTCTACTTTATCTAGATTCTTGTCATGAAGTTGTTGATGTTTTTCCTTTAAAATATGTTTGATTCTGAAGGTTTTGATAGTGATGTTACCTCTTTCTTGTCCAATTTTGGTAATCTTATCTTCTCTTACTTTCTTGTTTATCCGAGCTTAATTTTATTAACTTTGTTGAATTTTTTTAAGACTAAACATTTGGTTTTGTTTGTTTTCTCTATTGGCTTCTTTATTTTTTCATCCCCATCTTTATAATTTTCTTATGATTTCCTCTTTCTGCTTGGTGTTGTTTTGTTTTCCATTTTTTTAATTTCTTAAAGTGGCCATTTAAGCTTTTGATCCGAGACTTCTTTTCTGATATAGGGATTTAAAAATAAAAATTTTCTTTAAGCACTGTTATAGCTACATCTTACAGATTTAGACATTCTTTGACTCATTGGTTATTTGGGAGAAGGTTGATTAATTTCTATATATTTGTAAATTTTCTAAAATTCCTTATATTGATTTCTAATTTGATTCCATTGTAGTTGAAGAATATATTTTACATGGTTTCAATCTTTTTAACTTTTTTGAGATTATTTTAGTGGCATAAAATATAGTCTATCCTGAACACTGTTCCATGTTCACTTGAGAAGAATGTGTATTCTGCTTTTGTTAGGCAGACAGATGCCTAAATCTTGATTTATAGTGTCATTCATGTCCTATTTATGCTTGCTAATCTTTTGTATAATATTTCTATTTCTTATTGATCGTGGTTATTTACATGTCAAATTTTATTTTTGACTTCTCTAATTTTGCTGTAAATTTGCCTTTTTGCCTGATGGTTTTGTTTTTTTTGTTTGTTTGTTTTTTGTTTTTTTGCTTTTTTAGAATTGCATTCACTACATTTGGAAACTTTCAGGTTAGGGTTTGAATTGGAGCTACAGCTGCTGGCCTACTCCACAGCCACAGCAATACAGGATCTGAGATGACTCTGCCATCTACACCACAGCTAACAGCAATGCTGGATCCTTAGCCCACTAAGCAAGGCCTGGGATCAAACCCGCTTCCTCATGGATCCTAGTTAGGTTCGTTAACTGCTGAGCCATGAAGGGAACTCCATAACTGTTATACACTCCTGATGAAATTATGCATTTTGTCTTTATAAAACATATTTTCTTTTCCAGTAATATTTCTTGTATTAAAGTCTATTTTGTATAATATAAACTTATTCTGGTTCTAATAGAGTTACTGATCTTGTTTCACCATTTTTAGCATTCTTTTATTATTCATGTGTACCTTTGAAGGTGAGGTATGTCTCTAGCACAGAGCACTTACTTAGGTCACATTTTTATTCAATCTGATAAGCTCCACTTTTGTTTGTTGTATTTAGTCCATTTTCATTTCATGCAAATCATTGGGTTTATGCTTATCATTTACCTCTTGCTTTCTATTTTTAAAATGTTCCTCTGTTTCTTTTACTACTTTTGTGTTAAAATATTTTTTCTAGTATGCCATTTTAATTATTTTCTTGACTTCATTATTATTATTTCAAGTTATTTTCTTAGTGGTGGCTCTAAGATTACACTTGGCATCTCAACTGATCACAATCTATTTTAGAATAATGCCTGCAAAGTGTTCTATAGTCCTATGGTTAGATTTCAGTCTTTTGATAAACCAACCACTACCCCTCAGCTGTGAACCTGACCGGTTCTTCTCCGTGCTCTCCACCCCACCTTACGTGGAACAAGATATCCAGAGGGAAGTGGACTTGGATACTTTCCTCCTCTTAGGTGAGTCGGACTCTTATAAAACCCCAATAAATTATGCTCTGGCAAATTTATTTCTCTTTCTTGGGAAAAAACAGAATGCCATGGTACATTTCAAAATGTTTTCTTTTCCCCTCCCGGTGCCAAGAGCCTGAGGGGATTTTTCTCCAGTCTTTTATGTCAGAATCTGGTTGAGCCTGTGGAGACCTAACTGGCAAATGCATTTCTATGGACCTTTTACTTCTCAGATTGTCTACACTGAGCCTCCAGCCATTTGTCAATTGCAATTCAGGTTTTTCTACCCTGGCCCTGGTTCCTGAGGAAGTTTCTGCTCTGGTAAATTCTGATTTTTTTCTATGCCTGCCTGTTTATCTCTCCAATTTTGAGTGAAGAGATTTGCCTAGTGACCCCACATCATTGACAAATTTAAGTAGAGTGGTTAGTTTTCCAGTAAAAACTTGAACAAGTGTTTACTCATTAGAACATAATGGTGACTTCTAAGCTCTCTATATGACAGATTGGAAACTGGAAGTCTTTGCTGTTTTTATTTCTTGTCCCTTGGTATTTAGTATTTATTTTGCTTTTTGTAATTTCTAGAAACCGTATAATATTACCTTCTTTTTAACCAACACTCATCATCCCTCCCAACAGAAATTATTCTCCTGGGGGATAAAAGAAAACACTGGGCTATTTTAGTGTATACTGAACCAAATCCTATGAGATTGTGGCAAATTAATCTATAACTAGGTAATATATTTCCTATGTTTTGAAGTTTCTAATATTCCTATTTTGAATTAAGGGGATTATTAATTTATTCCTTCAATACTAAGTTACTGAGAAACTTATATATATAATGTTCCATGATGGATGCTTTGTATATCTTGTCTAAACACCCCCTTCTCCAATACAGTATCTGTTACTGAATGAATGCAAAATTAAGTCTGACTAGTAAATTGAAATGTGAAGAAGCATGTTAATTAAATATGAGAATGTAAAATCATACTTTTTAAAAATAATAGCACATGTTCCCATTGTGGCTCAGCAGGTTAAGAACCTGACATAGGGTCTGTAAGGATGCTGATTAAATCTCTGGCTTCTCTCAGTGGGTTAATGACCCAGCTTTGCTGGAGGCTGATGCATAGTTTGCAAATATGGCTTAGATCCACCCTTGCTGTGGCTGTGATGTAGACTGGCAGCTGAAGCTCTCATTTGAACCCTAGCCTGGAACTTCCATATGCTGCAGGTATGGCTATATAAAGGAAAGAAAAAAATAATACAAATGATGGCATATACGTCATGGTCATGTCTGGAAATGTAATTTTTTTTATTGTTTATCTTGCTACTTGTCAAGAATTAATATAATCACTGAAGTTTAAGATAAATATAAACTGGCATTATTTAACATTTTATTTTAAATACAGTTTAGTCAAAATGAATTCTGATGAGCCTTAATAAAAGAATATTTTAAAATCAATTTGATTAGGTGGTTTTCAAACATAGACCAACTATGACTATTTACCCATCCTAAATCAACATTTGGAATCAGCACAGGTCCAGGAGCAGATAAGACCTGAAAGACTTCTCATCTGGGAGTCTAGATAGATTCCTTGGGATGTATATACCTCTGTGTGTATATGTGTATGTGAGAGAGTGACAGAGAGACAGACAGAAATAGAGACACAGAAATTTTGCATGTATGTAAGTAAATGTATGTTCATAGAAGTTTTAAAGAAGAAATGGGATCATAGATTACCTAGAGTTTTCACATTTACTTTTGTCACTTGGCCATACATTTGGATATCTTTATATTGGTACATCAAAAATCTACCTTAATATTTTTAATGGTAGACTTAAATGATATATCACTTCTGCAATTCTTTTAACCAAAACCTTTTCAATAGGTGCTTAAGTTATTCTGAGGTTGCTACAGCTAAATGAATTATGGCCATATATATTCTTGTCTGAGTCATTGCTATACATCATGCAGAATATATTCTTAAAATGTAAGTTTCTTATTAAAAAGTTATGGACATTTAAGTTTTTGTTACACACTGACAAATTTTCTTCGAAAATAAACAATTTTTATCCCACCTACATGCGAATATCTGTCTAATTCCCTGCACTATATTTGTAGCACAGGATACCAACCTTTAAACAGTCCTGCAGATCTAGTGGGCAAAAATAGTATTATCTTTTTATTTTTCTTTTTAGGGCCACATCTGTGGCATATGGAGTTTCCAAGGCTAGGGGTCTAATTAGAGCTGTAGCTGCTGGCCTATGCCACAGCCACAGAAACACGGGATCTGAGTCATGTCTGCAACCTACACCACAGCTCATGATATCGCTGGATCCTTAACCCACTGAGCAAGGCCAAGGTTCAAACCCACGTCCTCATTGGTACTAGTCAGATTAGTTTCCACTGTGCCACAATGGGAACTCCCTGAAATACTTTTAAGTAAATGAAAAAAATAATCAAATGTATAAAATATATCAAATAGAAGAAAACTGAGGAATTTTCTGTAAAAGAGTATTATCTGATACGAATATCAAAAAGTGCTCATCTTAAAAAACTATACAAAATTTTTAAAAAGTTCCTCTTTTTAATTGGAACTTTCTTTTCTTCCACAGAAGCCTACATCTCCTCTTTTTAACCGTGTCTCAGTGGTTAATGAACCCCACTCATATCCATGAGGACATGGGTTTGATCCCTGGCCTCGCACAGTCGGTTAAGGATTCGGTGTTGTTGTGAGCTCTGGTGTAAGTCGCAGACACTCCTCAGATCTGGCATTGCTGTGGTTATATTGTAGGCTGACAACTGCAGCTCTTCCCTAGCCTGGGAACTTCCTTATACTGCTGGTATTGTTCTAAAAAGTAAAAAAATTAATAAATTTTAAAAATAAAGCATTTTATAGATTTAATGTTTATATATTACAAATGCTACATTTAATGATTTATATATTAACAATGTTACAACTATTTTACCCTAGATTGTCACTTGCCTTTTATTGTTCTTATGATATATTTTTCTGTAAGATGTTCACTTTTTACATACTGGGATACAGCAATCTTTTTTCTTTTATGGCCTCAGGGTTTTGAAACTTGCTTTGGAAGGCCCTTTCCATCCTGAGATTGATAATAAATGGTTTCTAATACTTTGTCTAACACTTTTATATATTTCCATATTGAGATCCTTATTCTTTTGAGAACCTATTTTGAGATATGATGTACCGACCTAACTTCATTTATTTTTTCTAATGTACACCCAATTTTTCCTATACTATTGAGTTATTTTGTGTTGTTCTTTTAATGATGTATTATATCATCTTAGAAATGCAATATTTTGATTCCTCAATGAGTTTTATGTATATCCTAGATGTTATATTTTTCCATGGTCTCCACAGCTCACACTTAAATTGTGCTTGTCTCTTAGAATATAATAAATATTTTCTCACTGATAGAATAAGCTTGTTGATTAAATTCTGAATATTAATAATAATAATGTCTCACATTTACATAGCCCTTTGTCATATACAAAGCATTTGCACATATATATTTAACTCTCATAACAACTCTGTGAGTTAAATGGGGCAAGTATTACATTCTCCACTTTACAATCGAGGAAACCAAGGCTGAGGAAATGAAGAGATTTGTCCAAGGTCACACTGAGACTAATGATTCAGAAAACAACTCCACATCGAGTGCTTTTAATCCCTTCCCCAGTCAAAACTGCTCAGAGATCATTCACCTTCAGTTGTTTGTTTTTTTCAACAATTACTAACTGAGGATTAGAACAGAGACCCAATTGTCTATCCAGTATCCATCTTTTCCCTCGGTTCTAACAGAATTTTCATTATATTCAGGCATCTACCTTTTCAGGACATAGCTTGGAGGAAGAATGGATCCTTTTAGGATCATCCATCAGGATAACTCTGTTCCTGTCAAGTAACTGGTTCAGAATGGGTATATGATTATTTTTGATCAATGGGTTGTATCAAGAAATATACTTCGATTAAGAGGCTTCTGAATCCCTCTCTTTACTCCTAAGCAAGTGATACATCATGTGAAATTCTTTTGTCTTTTCTTGCAAAAGACCACTGAGGGTTGCAACATCAGGAGCTGCTAATGCCATCTCACTGCTGAGCTGAAAAAGTCACTACGGAAGAGAGCAGAGGAAGAGAATCTTGGGAGGGATGTTGGATCCTGTTCCAGCTCTGAACTTCTGATGTGAAATGTATTCCCTAATGGTCATGTCATCCTGGATCAGGGTTTTTTGTGAATTACAGGTAAAAGTGTGCTGAGACAAAGGCCTTGGTGAGCATGCAGAATGGAGGGATTGGTGATGCAGAGATTGCCAATGCAGTATGTTTTCAGAGTCTGCATTTCACATTGAGCTGTTGAAGATCGTATTTGCAGTTTCTAATGCTGCCACTCAAAGCTCTGAAACTTGAGGATATTTCAGGCTTTTTATGTCTTTAATATGTATCTGTACATTATTCAAATCTGAGAAACTCTATCTTGTAATATATGTATTCTTGAGGAAAAAACTAATGTTCAATACAAAAAGCCTTTAACTTTAAGGATGAAGATACACCACCTACTAGTAATTAACAGAGGGTTTACCACCTTGAAATACACCTTTGCTACAGAAGAAGGAAGAGTCTGAGCATCAAGCAAGGATCAAGTTGAATTCATAGCTCTCACCTCTCGTGTGACCTTAGGCTAGTTCCATACTGTCTCTCAAACTCAATTTTCCTAACTTAAAAACAATAACAGTGCTATGAAAGTGTTGCTGTGGGATTGAATAAGATAACATGTAAATGTCTGACAGAGCCTGACTCATGGAGAACAACTAAACAATGGAATTTCTTTCCATTTTCCCCTTTTCTGAAAAATTTACCTGGTAGGCTAAATAGTCTTCTCTGCAATTAGCCTCTGATTTCTCTGTTGTCACCAGATAGCATTTTTCTAAGGTCCCTCTGGGCAAGGATCAATGCATGCAGTGCACAAATTTCTGAGGTGGGGATTTCTAATGGGCACCCAGATTGGAGAGGCCACACATTCTTGGGGTCACATATCTTGGTCACCTACAGCCCCACTAACTGTTTGGCCCTGCTCCAAGGTAATGAGGTTCTTTGCTCAATGCTTTTTCCCAGGTGAGGCATGCCTCGTGTCCTCACTGCTGTCGCATGTCACTTGCCTGCTGTCCTCTCACCCCTCAGAACTGCCTCCTTTTATTACTCTCCTGCTATCCTTTCCCCTGATAATTGTTGGTGGATGCCCTCCATCTGCCTTCTCCCCCTGGCTAATTGCCTTCTGTTTCTCCCTCCCTAGTGGTCACATGCTTGTCCTGCCCTCCTGTCACCCCTCTTACCTGTTAACCTCTGTTTGATTTGCTGCCTGGTCATAGGCAGCAAGGGCCTTTCTGCCCTTCAGACTGCCTGCTGCCTGCTGATTTCCTGTGCTGCTGCCCCACCTGCTGTGGGCCTGGGGTCACCTTCCTGCTGCCTGCTCCACCTGTCCCAGGGCTGTTTGAGTTCATCCCCTTAAATGCACAGATGGGATTGCTCCAGCTTCCCTGTGATTGTCTAATGGGGAAGTGGGATGCAAATAACTATAAAGAATAAACGGAAAGGAAGAAAAAGCAAAAGCCAAACCAAGGCAAACACCCAGATTGTTATTAAGAATCTAGAGTAATTTAGCTAAATAAAGTTATATATTTCTCAGAGACAAAAATGAAAAGATGGAAAACATATTGAGAATTGGCTAAAATAGACTTCCCACTGAGAGAAGCAGCCAGAGTTGCAGGTAAGTGCCCGGAGGGTAAAGATTCATCTTCCATGTCTAACCCTGAAAGTAAGGATCAAATGTTGTGATTCAGAGGTCTGTTTATGCAAATATATTGCATTTCACTGCAAGGCATAATTTAACTGAACACTGGGGGACCTTAAAACTATTGATGAATATTTGCATCCTGTATCTGGAATTTAGATGTCCATATCTATTTTCAGTTGTCTGTTGTCACTATGAGCAGGAAATCTCTTTTGGAGTGGTGTTTTCCTTTAATTTTCTCTAATTGATTGTTTAAACTGGCACTAAACACTCACAAATTGGGCACAGTTGCAAGTTAATAGAATATTTTATTGAGAACTTTAGTCTCAAAGAGTTGCATTAATTAACTAATTTATTTATTTATTTATTTTTGCTTTTTAGGGCTGCACCCGAGGCATAGGGAGGTTCCCAGGCTAGGCTGAATCAGAGCTGTAACCACTGGCCTTCAGTAGAGCCAAGGCAACACCAGATCCAAGTCGCCTCTGCGACAGGTTGCAACGCCAGATCCTTAATCTACTGAGCAAGGCTAGGGATCCTGCAACCTCATGATTCCTAGTCGAATTCGTTTCTGTTGAGCCATGAAGGGAACTCTCCAGAGTTGCACTTAAGTAGAGAATTGGTCTTAGGGCAAAAATTAATTGCATTATCCAAAATACAGAGATCTTTGGTATTTGCGATGGAAGATGCCACATAGATCAGATTTCAAGTTCCCACGTTTGGCTAAGATTACAAAGAGTTTGGGAGGATGAGTAGGCATGAAAGTTGGCTTTGGACATTGTGTCTAAAATGTGTTTTTCTCTAAGACTATGGGCTAGTCTTTTATGTGCAGCCTTCTCAAGCAGGAGAGATTTGAAGATGTCTATGTCCTCATGCCCAGAAGTTACACTATCAGGTACTTTCTGTTTGTTCAAAAAGTTCTATTTTGAATTAAAATCAATTTGTTATTTCTCACCAGAAAACGTTACCTTTCTCCTCAAACTGGCAACCAGACCAGCTAGATAATTATCACATTATTTAATTGTTTAAGTGATTTCCTTCCTTAAAACCAATGATTCATATGGTAGTGATATTAATAATGACATCTGGCTTCATGCTGCCTCCTCTTGTCTTCAGTTTCCTCATTTGTAGAGTGTAGCAAAGGGCAGGGAAAACCAGGCATTCTCTTGAGGTTCTACTGAGTTTGAAGATACTGGTATGTCTTTGTATCCTAAAACTCTATTATTTCTGGAACATACCCATTGATAATAATTAGTTACCAACACCTTCATTTGACAAATTTCCAAGTTCTCATAGTCCTAGAATGTAAGGAAACAAGGCTAAAGCAAATGCAGCCATTTTCTCTGGGATATGAATGTGCATAAAATTAAATTTTCAAGGACACAAGCAGAGATGGAGAATTTGTTAATACAATTCATAGAAGGTCTGAGATTAAGGAAGCCTCAGTGACATCTAAACCTCTTTCCTCATGGTGTGGAGCCTGTAACCAAGATTTCAAGAATGCAAGTGGTTTTCCTGGCATTAGTGCCAGAATAGGACTAGAGCCTCTGCTCTCTAGTTTTGGTCCACTTTTTTCCACATAATTTCTTTATGTAGGATTTTCATATCACCCCCATTTACTTGACCCTTGGTATTTAGACTGATGACAGTAATGATTATTATAATAAATCAAGAAGTCTTGCTGATTTGGCAGATATGATAAGAAAAAAAATTATAATTGTACTTGGCTTAATTGAATAAATGTGAGATTAGGTCACAGTCCATATCATGTGAGAAATATGAGTGCTGATGACTTCAACTTGACACAAGAGTCATTTACCATCTATCTCTCATCTCACAGTAATTAAGCACATTGCCTCTATTGCTCAGCACTATTTCAATTTTCCACCACAGGTATTTTTAATTGTCTGTATCCTTAAACCAAGGGAGAAATGAGAAAATAAGGGAGCCAATAACTTGTTCCAGTATGACTATTGAGAGAATGGGAGAGATGGAGGGAGGGAAAGAGTACTGAGATGCCATAGTTTTCAATTAGACTTAAAAATTAGACTTAAATAATTTTAAAGATACTCTTAGAGGTTCCTAGTTGTAACTATCTATTGCAGAAAAGCTTCCTATGACCGTACATTCCTGGAATGCTGTGTGTTGACCATGGTGTTGACTATCAGCCCAACAAAAGAAAATCAGAAAGAAATCAACAGTTTGTTAAGTAAAACTAAATTTACTAGGCTTGCTGCAGTAAGGCAAAACACCAACTAAGGAGCGTCTCAAAATGGAAAAATTAGGGAGAGGTAATTATATGGGTTTGATGGGCTGGTTGTAACAGTGGTCTTACAAGGTGAGCTGGTTGGAATTGGGCAGAAGTTATGACATGATAGATAATAGTTTGGAATTGGTGGACTCAGCAAGGGGAAGGTCTCCAAGGAAACCTGGATTATAAACTGTTTTAGTTATTTTGAAGCTCTATTTTCCAGAAATACAGTTAATCCTCATCATTCACAGACCAGTATTTGTGAATTTGCCTACTAGCTAAAATTTATTTGTAAGCCCCAAATCAATACTCCTTATGCTTTCATCCTCATTTGTGGATACACACAGAGTGACAACACATTTGATTTGCTCACTGCATATGTTCCCAGCTGAGACTGAACGAGGTGACACTCTGTCTTTTCCTTTCACTTCTTATAATGTAAATAAGTGTCTGTCTTATGCTCTATTTAATGCCACATTTTGATCAGATTACAAAAATATAGTGAGGAGAGATTTGTAGGAATCTTATCGTATATCCCTATGAGATGCAATGGTTTAGGATTCAATAAATCAGTGTTTTCAGAGACTTCATAAGATGTAACTACTGCAAAAAATGAGGATCAACTTTATTTTCTGCTATTTTTTTAAATGTCTTACCCCAGGATTGTTTAATTGTTTAATGCGCAAACATTATGATGTTCTCAGTGACTTTTTAATCATGCAATGAGGCAGTAGTTCCTTTAGACTTTAATAGGGCATGAGGTGTCATGGACCTTTGGTTTGTTAATTTCTTGAAGTGAGCAGCTATATTTAAGTTTTCTGGTAAGTTGATTTCAATGGAATGAGGCTGAGAATATGTGTCCAGCCATCTCTCAGGTATGGGCTTTGTGATTAACACTGCACTGAGCACAACTAAAGATGTGCTCCACCAAACAGGCACCTGCTTTAGGATCTGATTTCAGGGATGATGAAACCAGCTGCCAAGTGGTTGCTAGCAACAGAAGCACTTTCTGGATATTAGAACTCCAGTTTATTTTGAAACTCTTTTTATGCCAAAAGTTCAATTAATTGTATTTGGAGTCCATTCACATTTTCATAAGACATCTCAATGCTACATTTGACAACAGGAAAAAATAACTATTTCATAATATCTAAGTATAATTACAACTTGAAAATTTTTCAGAAATTTTAAAAAATATAATTTAACATTTTTATCAATAGCTCAAAGTTTCACATCAGGGCTGATAGTGACTAATTTGAAGCTTTATCATTAAAAAAAATTACATGCAACAATTACAAACATAACCTAATATACAAGGTTACACCCACAGAGTCACACTCAAGCTTCTTATTAAAAGGTACAAATATTTTGTATGGAAGTTTTATCCAAATTCAATATTTCATGTATTTCCTGATACTTTAATTATTTTATTTTAGTGGATGTGTTATATCCTCCCTTAAAACCCTACACCTATCCTACCCAGGACAGAATCCTATTCTGACAGATGTGTTGCTTGCTGACAGCTCTTACTTGAGTTCCTCCTTAAAAATTGTCCTTCTCAAAAGGGGTTGCCCTGGCCCACGTTATATCTTCTTCCCAGAGAGAGTTTAAATCCAATAACTAGTTGAGGTAGTGCTGCAAAATCCTAGCTCCCTTGCCACAGTTTGGGAAACCTCCGAGGGTCTACTCCAACTCCAAAACTGTCTACAAGTAGGATTGGTCAAGGCATCTGCTAGACCACAGTAGAGTTTAACTTCTCCTTCTGCCCAATTCTGCTTCCCTAACTCCCTTGTAGATATTGATCCCAAGAAACTGATCCAATAAAGCTCCATCTCAAAGTCTGTTTCCCAGGGAACCCAACCTATGACTCTTACCATACTTATATACTGCAATGCAAAAGTATGAACTTATTTTTACTAAGCCTCACATAGCCCCAGTTTACCCAAACTTAACACAACATGCTTTTCAGATTTTATCAGCTTTAGTACACATGCTATTTCAGTAAAAAACAAACAAACAAACAAAACCCTATTACTCTAAGGGAAAGTGATCCAAAGAAAAGAAACATTATCCATTCTTGGAATTTAATACTATTTATAAGCTGGTGAATATCCAGTCTAAACTTACATGTGGAATTGCCTTTTTTTACACTCCCTAGGCATTTATCATATGATTCTTGAACTTCATATGTTTATCTGAAACTCTTGATTCTTCTCCCAGGACTTGAACTTGTACAAACTACTCAACCTACCTTTTTTTTTTTTTTTTTTCTCTCCTGTAAGAACAAAGGGTCTGCTATCAGCCAATTGCTAGAGAAGGAAAGGTTGATCCAATCTCTAATTCATCCTTTTCTCTTACACTTTTACTCACTGATCCATCAGCAAGACCTGTCTACAGAAAAATAAAAACTTCCTAGAAATAGTGATTTTAAATGCTAATCATATCAGACAAATCTTATGCTTAATCTTGTTTAGTAAGCTTAACACTTGCCTTAGACCAAACCCCTCACAATGACCTATAATGCCCTGCACATCTAGTGCCTGTCTACACCTGCCACTCTATGCTTCCCTTCCTCTGTTCCACTGGTCTTTTCTTGGCCCCATGAATAAGTCAAGCTCTTTTCTTGACCCTAATGCCTTTGCACATGTTTTCCTTTGTGTTTGATGGTGTCGTCCAGCACATTCACACTTAGTATATTATTTACTTTTTATAACTCTCGCTTCATTCAGCATAAATATCTTGCATTATGTAGTTTTCCTTATCCTCATCCTTAGATGAGTTACTTATTATTTGTGCTCTATTTCAGCCAATTTTTTTTACCTTTATATTGTTCTTCACAATTTGAAATGATCTCTTTTGTTAATTTGTTTACTGACTCTGCTCCATTATAAATGTTAGCTTCATGAGGGAGGAACTTTACTTGTTCTACTTACTACGATATTCTTAGTACCCAGCGCAAACCTTGGCATATAATTTGGCATTCAACAAATATGTTTTGTATTAATTAATTGAATTATGCAGATCATGCCTATATGAGATGCTTACTCTCTAAACTCTGACTTAACTGGCCTGATTTGTAAACTAATTAGGACAAGACAAACTCAAACTGTGGACGTAGTATTTCTCATGTAAAGCACACTAATTTGATATCTTCTTTTAGCAAGAGGCACAAAAACTTTAGAGAAAATTGTTTTGAAATATAGAATTTAATAACACTTCTGAGGAATCAATTAATGATTCATCATTTAAACCTTGGTGGGAATTTGAATTTCAGAGAAGAAATTCAGTAAATTGAAGACATCAACCAAGCAAGAAAAAATATAACATAATATTAAGTGGAAATGGACTGATGAAATGCAGCTATAATTTCAACTCAACTGTGTCTTTTGACTGTGATCAGCAAATCAGCTATTTAAGTATGGCCATTAGTTGATCAACATTACCTATGACAAACATTACCTACCTGCAAGTCATTGAGTAAGTAACTGGTGATATCAACATTAAATATAAAAGGTCCCAAGTCTCCAGGAAACTCAGTCTTAAGAAGATGTGATACTCATAGTCACCCTGAGATATCATCAAGAAAATTGAGAAGATTCTACATTGGATCCACAAAATGTGTTCAATCTGATATTAAGTCAGAATTAAGCCTTACTACATGCCAGAGACTATATCCAAGTGTCTCAACCTCACCTGGATCTGGCTTAGGTTATGAGTTCTGGATTATGCATAGGTACTGTAATGGGATGGGTCCCTTGGATGCTTGACAAGAGTATCAACCTATTTTGCATATGGGGGAATGGATCATTGGAGGCCAAAGAATGCACAGTGGCAGATGGCTAGGGTAGTCCCTCATGGTAGATTCCTCCTCCTTAGTGTGGATAGGGCCTCTAACTTTCTTCTAACAATTAGAATGTGGAAAAGCTGAGAGGATGTGCTTGCTTACTTGTGTGTGATTACATGGCTACATATATACAATTATTGTATTTGCTGTAGTCTCTCCTTCTCTCTCTCTCTCTCACTCTTGCTCTCCCTCTCTCTTTCTGACTTGATGAAGCAGGTAGCTATTTTGGTGGTCCACATGGCAACGAATTGAGAGCACTGTTGAGGGTAGCCTCTAGTTGACAGCAAGAAACTGAAACCCTCAAAAACCCATAAAAAGAAGCTCAAAGCAATATGGAAGAACAATCAGAAAGAGTGGAAGTTTGATTGTAGAGAAACAACCAGATATGTCATAATAATCCAGGGAGATAGAGGACAGCTTCAGTAAGGAGGGTAGGAGTAGAGAGAAGGGGATAGAAACTCTTCAAGGTAGACTGATAGGATTAAATGACTGGAATAGTGGCTAGAGGGAAGACGGAGATTTTAATGATCATTTAGTATTTTTTAAATTATAAAATCACATGGATATAATTTAGTTTACTAAATTTAATAAGTGCCTCTTTAACCTTTAGCTTAGAGAGTATGAGGGAGAGGTCACGTTTCTCCCTTTCCTTCTCTTCCCACCAGTTTAGCATATTGGTAAGTAACATGAAGGAAGAAGAAGCATAGGAGATCCTGAAGATAAAGCAAGGGTTGTTATATAGGAATTGTTGGAAAGCATAGTGATAAAAGATAAAATTTCAGTTACAGATTGAGGAATATCTTTTTTCTTTGACGTGAAAGTTTAATGTTTTTGACAAATTTAGATGTAAAGAGTTTGATAAATTGTGGAGAAATAAAAGTATTCATATATTATCAATTGGAATATAAAGTGGCATAGCCCCTTTAGGAAAAAATTTTGGAATTTCCTCAAAAAAATTAAACACAGAGTTTCCATAAGGTCCAGGAATTCTAAGTATATATCCAAGGAAACAAAAATATACATTCAGACAATGGCTTTTCACAAATTTTTGTAACACTGTTATTCATGATAGCCAAGAAATGAAAATAATCCCAATGTCTGTCAAGTGATGAAAAGATTAAAAATGTGGTATATACATACAATTAAACATTATTCAGCCATAAAAGGGAATGAAGTCCTGATTCATGGATGAACCGCATGGGTGAACCTTGAAAACATTATGCTAAATAAGAGAAATTAATCTCAACAGATCACTTATTATAAGATTCCATGATATGAAATATCCAGAAAAGGTAAATCCTCAGGAATATAAGTAGATTAATAGGTGCAGGGGCTAGGGGACAAGGGAGAATAGGGAGCGACCGATAATGGCTACAGGTTTTGTTTTGTGTTTTTTTCCCCTATTTTTTTGGAGGTGGTAGTGAATTTTTCTTTAAATTAGTGGTGATCGTTGCATAACTGTAAATATATTAGAAATCACTTTAAAAGGGTGAGACATTATATAAATTACTTTTTAATAAAACTGTTACATACATAAAAAAGTGGAGAAATGCTGATAAGTCACTCTTTGATGGCCTCCTTTTTTTTTCTAAAAATGTATATCAAACATGAAATGGTAAAAATTCTAAGAATTTTCAGAGCTTCTTATAAATATATGTACATTAAAAGAAAAAAAATATTTCTTCTCCTGGATAAATCTCAGTAAGAATTGAATTTTGTAGGCATTATTTTGTTCTGGTATTCAGAATCTTTCTTTGTGATACATGCATGTTGACAATTTTTGTGAGAGCAAGTGAACCTGATTCAAGTGAAATTTAAGGTAATCCTTTAATTTTTCTTTGGTCATGGTTTTCATGTCTCTAAGGTAAAATTATCTGTGTTTCATATGCTTCCAACATCCTTAGAGTGATTTACACATAGCAATTTTATACTAACACATATTTGAGATTGATTTGACCCAAGAAACATAGTGTTTTAAAATAGAAAACAAATGTTTCATAGCCTCTGGGAATAAATTTCATTTTATTTTATATGAGGTATCCTTATCTACTTAATACATAATGTGGAATTCAGAAGAGTTCTTTAATTGAATGAGTCTCTGGTTCTCCCCATCTTGACATTGGTACATTATAAACTAACCAACCAGCCAAGAAACAAATGGATTAGAATGTAAATCCAAATTTATTACCAAGTCTCTCAGATTTGATCTAAAATATCTAACAAGATCACTTTAGTTTACATTGTTTTCAGATTTTTCTCAGGATGGGATCATGGTAGGAGAGCTAGGCTGTGTGGAAGGGCAAAAATTCACTGTCTAACCAAGACAAGGGAGAAAAAAATAAATCAACATCTTCTGAACTTTAAGTGAGACGTCAACAGTTTATCTTCTAAGAATACTCTCTTCCATATTCTGCCCTTGTGTTATTTTAATATGGTCATTAAAGTATGTCTCTTGTTTAGTCACCCAGAGAACAATCTTCACATGGCATCCTCTGGGTATGGGACAGTGTCATTATGAATCTCTTTCTTCCCATTATTGTCTTTTACTAAATGTATAAAACATTTTACTTCTCATTAATGCCCTTGATTAAATTTAAAAAGAACACTTAAATTCATGTATTTCTAATAAAACGAGTGGAATCCAAAATTCACTCAAAAAAAAAAAAAAAGGCAGAAACTCTCTCTCTCTCTCTCTTTTTTTTTAGCTTTTAGGGCACCACCCATGGCATATGGAAGTTCCCAGGCTAGGGGTAAAATCAGAACTATAGCTGCTGGCCTATGCCATCTGTGACCTATACCACAGCTCACAGCAGTGCTAAGTCCTCTACCCACTAAGTGAGGCCAGGGATCAAACCCTCATCCTCATGGATACTAGTTGAATTCCAGCAAAAACACTCTTGGATAAGATAAATGCTGCACATTTTTATCAATGTACCCTAATCATAACAAATTAGAAATAATTTCACTTGACAACATCAAGACAAATTGTGCAAAGCGGGGGGAATCTGTTTGAGAAATGAACTCTGAAGAACACAAATTCCCTCCTCTGCATATTCTAGTAAGCAAACATCTAGGCAAAAACTCTATAGGAAGTTAATTTTTAAATCACTTCTTCACCAAATACATGAGTGACTTCATTCCATGTAGTTTCACAAAGGAATGTGCACTGATTCATCATACATTTGTGAATCTCTATCCCCTGTTTTCTCTTTGTTTTTGGCCCAAGTCACCTGGCACCTGTCTCCTTGTCCTTTCCGTAAGTGGGGAGATATGTAGTTTAATACCCATCTCTATGAGCCAGGATTTCTGCTATTCTTAGATCTTGGCATTCTCTGCTTTTCTTGGATTGGAATTATTACACTTTTAATTATGAATATAATATTTGCATTCTCAACTATAGGATAAGCTCCAGGAAAACAGAGCTAAGTCTGGTTTTCTCATCATACCATCAAGCTCATTGAGATTTCCAATACATACATGCAGGTTGACTGACATAGACTGATGACATGGAAGTTACACTGGTAAATTTCTGTCCACCTACAAAATATCCCGAAATTCATATCTGGTTTGCACTGTCTTCACTCCAGGATGGTTTCATTCACCTTACCAAAAAGTAAGGACTGCTATGAGATAATAGGATCGGACATCTAAGCTCTAAACATGGATGGTGACAAATATCCTCGCTCTGGACAGAATCCTTATTCCTCCTTTATGAGATTTAGACTGTCTTCCTCAGAACTTCTTTTACATTTTCCAAAGTTTTGTTTATGATTTTGTACCTCAATTGATTCAGGATTTGTCTTATGTATTTACATGGCATCAGAGCTCAACCAAAAGTTCATGAAGAGGCAACAAAAGTGAATTTGCCAATTTAGTGATGTATCCATTTTTTCTGAGAGTGACCATGCTCCACCTCCAATTTTGCTTATAAGAACAAAGTTCTGGTAAAGAATCAATGCTCTCTGGGAATTTGGCTTCATTTTTTTTTTTTTTTGGTCTATTCTAGATAGGTTTTATCAATCCCAGCTTGACATGTATCCAAAATAGAACAATGAGGCAATTTTTACAGACTTATTTTCTGTCTTTAAAGGGTGTTTGGATTTAACATTATAACTTTCAGAACCATTTTCTTCCTCACTTTTGCAAAATTTTATCCTTAGAATTGAAAATCCTGCTGCATTTCAGACCTTCTTATAACTACATTGATTAGTCTTCTAGGAAGCACAGCTGTGGCAATAATCCCGTCTCTACATCTTTGCAAGCAGGAGGAAAGGCAGGAGATAAGAGTTGCCACAGGGAGTCTATATTTAATCTACAACTGGCTTATCCAAGTATTTTATTGCTCCCTGAGGGACTCACCACATGCACTATTGTGAGAAAAAAAAAAGTAGAGAAGGAAGGAAAGAAAAGTTCACCAAGATTGGTCTTCAACTAATTAATTCATTTCAGAATTGGCAGAGGAATTTTTGCTTTGCTAGTAACACAAACTATGAGAAAACTATTCTTTATAACAGTGCAGCCCAACTTTCTGGCTTTGCCCTGTGGCTGCCATTAGGGGATGGCTGAGCTTTTTCTTGGTGACTATTGTCAAGACTGCTGGGAGACATTTGTAAATGGTAACATCAGTAGCTTCATCAAGGAAGCTCCACTAGGTTACTCCCAGATTTTTATGGGCATTCATTCACACAGTGGAATAAAGTGGGTATTTGAGACAATTATAAAATCAATTCATTGGAGTTCCTGTTGTGACTCAGTGGTTAACGAATCCGACTAGGAACCATGAGGTTGTGGGTTCATTCCCTGGCCTTGCTCAGTGGGTTAAGGATCTGGAGTTGCCATGAGCTGTGGTGTAGGTCGCAGATGCGGCTCGGATCCTACATTGCTGTGGCTCTGGTGTAGGCCAGTGGCAACACTCCGGTTAGACCCCTAGCCTGGGAACCTCCATATGCCATGGGAGCGGTCCTAGAAAAGGCAAAAAGACAAAAAAATAAAAAAAAAAAATTAAAATATAAAATTAATTCCAAAATAAGTAAATACATAAATAATTAAAACACACACAAAAAATAAATAAATCTTCAGCCTCAATGGGGGAAATGCAAGAAAGCTACTCTTCTTAACACAACTTTTATGGTAATTCCATTTCTTATAAGTCCTTTTGGACATCAAATCCAAAACATGCTTGATTTTGCAAGTCCGCTACCATCTGATTGCTCCTTAAATCTTCAAGAATTCTAAAATGAAACCTCAGTCCCATGTTGGAAAATCACATTCCATTTGCACCTACCTGAGAATCTTTGTGTCTGAGAATCTCCTAGTGTAGAATGACGTTCCTCCTTATGTGTGCCTATCCTAATTTCTTACAAATGAACTCAAATGCATAAAAACTTAAAACTTACATTGACTTATAATACCTTCCTTCTGTGGACACCTTTAGCATATATTATTGTTATCATTACTACACCATAGAATTGGAATACAGTGGGTGGGTGGTTGGGAAATAATTAGGAGAATGTTGAGAACAGATAGGGCCATACTATTAATGTGTTTGTCCTGATTCACTGGATGCTGTTTTCACTGATTATGTGCAGCAAAGAATTAAATTAGATGAGAAGATATCAGTTCTGTTCCTTTATGAGACAGTCACCAACAATTATGCTTTATCTATTTTATTCCCCTAGAACAAAAAGTAAGACATTTTAAAAATCACTGAATAATATTTATTCTAGGAACTAATTCGCTACAATCTCCTCTTATTCCTGGAAGAAGCTTCAAGGAACAGAGGCAATAGAGCTCTTTTTCTGGGGTCAGCAGAAGCTAAACAAAATAAACTGTTAATACCTGAAGGTGTAGACTTCACAAAACATGACAAAGAACCATGACAATAGATCCAGTTGTTGATGTCATATGAACTTCTCTATTGATTATTCTGTAGGGCAGATGTGCATACTAAAAAAAAAGAGAAGGTGCAGATTTTGGAGGAAGCAAATCTCAAAAGACTTCCAGAAAAGAGGAATAAGAGAGTGGGATGCCTTCCTTCTTGGTTTAGTGCAAAACGTTATGAAGAGTTCCACACGTGATAATCCCAACCTCTTCTTAAATGCAGTATGGAGATGATTGGAAATGTACATTCTTAGAGATAGTGAGTTGGGATACTTACTGCAGAAGACACCCCAGGTAAATATTAGTAAAAATGAGACTCTTACCTTCTTCTCTCTCTATAAGGAGGTCCTATCTGGAGGTAACAAGGACAGAGTAGCTACAGCTTTCTGAACACTATACTAAAAACACAAATATAGTTGGTCTTTGCTGTTTATTTGGTCAAGCCAATGATATTTAAGGAAATTCTGCTTCCTTAAAAAAGATCTTATGTTGTGTAATTTAGACAGATGTTCTCCCACCAAATTGAGTATGATCAGGTTTAATAGGTTTCAGAATGGATATCATTTTCTCAAGTTTAAATTTTTATCTCATAAATAATAAATATTTGTCTGTCATAACTTGTCCACTAGCAAAAAAAAAAAAAAAAGCAAACAACCAAATAAAAAAAAAGAATAAGAAGTAAACATTAAAAGAGCTGATCATATTTAGATTGATGTATTTTAATGAAAACAATGTAATAAGATTAGTTTCTGAGTAGTAGTTGATAAGATGAAATAGTACTCACTAAAAGAGTAGCATTGCACTTGCCTTGTGGCACAACAGATTAAGAATTTGGTTGGAGTTCCCATCGTGGCGCTGTGGTTAACAAATTCGACTAGGAACCATGAGGTTGCAGGTTCAATCCCTGGCCTTGCTCAGTGGGTTAAGGATCCAGTGTTGCTGTGAGCTGTGGTGTAGGTTGCAGACGTGGCTAGGATCCTGCTTTGCTGTGTCTGTGGTATAGGCTGGCAGTTACAGCTCCTATTAGACCCCTAGCCTGGGAACCTCCATATTCTGCAGGAGTGGCCCAAGAAAATGGCAAAAAGACAAAAAAAAAAAAAAAAAAAAAAAAGAATTTGACATTGTCACTGCTTCAAATTAGAGGTTCAGGAGTTTCATGGTGGCCTAAAAGTTAATGACTCAGTGTCGCCACTGCTGCAGGACAAGTCGCTGATAAGGCACAGGTTCAATCCCTGGGCCAGTAATAACTTCTGCATGCCATGGGCATGCCCAAAAACAAACAAATAAACTTTGCCAGATGATCAAATTTGGAAACTAATGGACAGAATTTTCATTAAATATGTATAATTTCGAAGTTCCTACTAGCTAAGCATTATTTAGAAGAGGTCAGAACAATTTAAGTGAATACGTTTGTGTGTAGATATGTCAATAGCAGCTTCTTCTCCCTAGCCTTTATACTGCCAAAGCTCTTCAGTATCATAATCTCCATTATTAACCAAAATGAAAACCCCTTTGTCCACATACTACATATATCATACAGGGCAGCTCTTCTTGCTTTAAGCTGAAGATCCCCAAAATTCTGTTTCACTTTTCTTTTGGTAATATTCACTTGAATGGTGCTTCCCAGTCTCTTTTAGGTGCCTCTTCTGTAATTAGTTAGTTAGTTACTTAGTTTGGTTAGTCATGTTTAACAATAATTAGCACTGTGCAATGACAATACTCACCAAAATTCCTGTATTTTGTGGGTCAGGAAAATATAGAACTAAGTAAAAAGCAAGAGAAAGAATGTGCTTGCATGTGTGTTTGGTCTTTCTATTATCATCTCTGCCCAGACACAATTGCACTTCCATTGTGGCTTTTCTCTTACTGAAGGAGTCTTTTCTTTGGTCACATGGGCTTATACCCATGTATTCACACATCTCTTGCTGTGCTTTATTATTCTTGCTCTTTTCCTCTCTTCTACCCAAATGTTGCATACTGAAATTTTTTACTTTTGTCCCTAAGCTGCCTTACCTTCTCATTATACATCCTTTTCTTAGATTATCAAATGCATTCTCATGGTTTATATAACCACTTATTATGTTAATGATACATCTAGCTTAAAATTTTAAGTCTAATTGTCCATTCAACATTTAAACTTTTGCTTTTCCTTTCATCTAACACCACTTCCTACCACATACGCATATCTCATTTTATTGAGTTTCACTTTATTGTGTTTGACAGATATTGTGGTTTTTATGAATTGAATGTTTGTGGCAATGCCAAGTTGAGCAAGTGTACGGGCATTGTATTTCCAACAACATTTGTTCATTTTGTGTCATACATTTTGGAAATTCTCACAATCTTTGATGTTGCTACTGTGAAAAGATTGATTTGCTGGAGGCTCAGATAATGGTTATCATTTTTTAGTAATAATGTATTTTAAATTTAAGAAATTACATATTTTCTAGAGTTACTGATGTGGCTCAGTGGTTGCAAGTTTGATCCCTGGCCTCGCTCACTGGGTTAAGGATCTGGTGTTGCCGTGAGCTCTGGTGTAGGTTGCAGATGTGGCTCAGATCTTGCATTGCTGTGGCTCTGGTGTAGGCCCAAGGCAACCACTCTAATTAGACCCCTAGCCTGGGAACCTCCATCTGCCGTGGGTGCAGCCCTAGAAAATGCAAAAATAGAAAAAAAAGAAATTACATATTTTCAGATGTAATCCTCTTGAACAGTTAATAGCATAGTGTAAACAAAACATTTGTATGCACTGGGGAACCAAAAATTTTGTGGGACTCACTTTGTTGAGATATTTGCTTTACTGTGATGGTCTTAAACCAAACACATAATATATGCAAGGTATGACTATATTTTCTGACAATGGAACTAGATGAGGATTTACCTGCTGTTTACTCACAAATATCCTCCACTTTTCCTTCATAGTAATAAAATACTCATGATTACTTAATTATTTAAGAAAGGATTAAATAATTAATTAATATACTGTTGTTCACAGCCTTCTCTTCTACTTTCACACACCAAAGCAAATTCCATTTTTGCTTGCTCATCAGCTTCTAAACTTGCTGATTGCAGAATTTGGTGAAATGGAGAATTGGGGGAGTAGGTGAAGCAAGCTTGATTTATATTGCAGAGGGAAGACTTACTCCAGGGAAAGAAAATAAAATTTATTGCCACTCAGAATGAGGGAGGCATATTTCAAGGCAGGCTATTGAGTTTGAGATGGTTTTGGGGGCAGTTTGGAAAGAGAAGGAAGAGATTTTAGAGTGTGTTCCATATAAGGGAGTTATTAAAAATGAGACAAGTGGCTTAGTTTTCTTCGAGTCCTAATTTACTTATTTATTATCTTTATTTTCCACTCAACATTGCAGTCACTTGAGTGGAGAGACAATGATCATTCTTCTCAACCCTATATAATCAGTACCTATCAAGTTCTTAGTTATTGGAAGTGCTTGTTCAACAATTCTTGATTGTTATTTTGCTTTCTGTGTGTATGTTTCTAAGTTGCCTAGTAAGTATAACCATGAACTTCAGTATATACCATTAGGACATAAATGCATTAGGGAAAGAGTTTTGACTCCATGAGGTGAAGAAATACACATATAATCCACTAGGTTTTGATTTAGGTTTAGGTTGAGTGACATTATTTTCAAAACTAAGAATTAAGTGAATTTGTGCAGGGATTATCAAAAAAGTTTTCTTAGAGAGGAAAAGTATTAAATCTAGAAATACCACAAGAAGTAGTAAAGGAAAAAAAATTCAAAATTTCTTTGAGATGGAGAAGGCATTTTATGTATTATTTCAAAAGTTTGCATTTCTATGAGTTCATTTCCATAATGCCATAGGTTAAACTGAAGTGCAGACAGAATTATCTTAAGTCATGAAGCACAGGAATTAATTAACAGGACTTTTAGTGGATGACAGATTTTTGTTTAATTTGATTTTTTTCAAATGAAATGATCACTTTAAGACTCATTTTTCTTTTGTGGAGAAGAGTGTACAATAGGGCTTGACAATATTTTTTCTGTGGCCAGATAGGAAATAGGCTATTTATTTTTTAATAAATAGTTTAAAAAGATTTTCCAGACCATATGGTCTCTATTGCAGCAACACTTCTCTGCCATTATAGTGTGAAATAGTTACAGATATTATGCAAACAACTGGGTGTGGCTGTGTTGCAAAAAAAACCCAAACAAACAAAACCAAACTTTAATTACAAAAGCAGGTGATTGATCAGATTTGGTCTATAAGCTATAATTTTCTGACCACTGGTGTATACAATAAACATTTAATGGATTGGTCATATGAAGTAAATAATTGAAAAAAATGATTAGCCCAATGCCTGGGACATAGTATAACCACTGAATAAATTATATTTATTATGGTCACTAAGCTAAGTGTGTTTTATATGATATGTATTTACTTATTAATTTAACTGAATATTAATATTTACTTAGTTTTTATTTTATAACAGGTTCTATATAGTTATAGTCATGAAGTATAAAATAGAAAAGAAAACCAAGTATGTTAAATAAACCATGGCGATAAAAGTAGTACAAAGATAATTCTGCTTATAAAAGAACTGGTGCCATATTTGTCCTCTCACATTAAACAATTAGAGAACTGAGTACAATATACAAAACTACTTGCACATACTAGATATCAGGCAGTACAGAATTTTTATTTATTTATTTTATTTTAGAAAGGTGAAACAAATGAAATAAACCATATGTTAACCCTGGCTTTCTGCTTGAAAATACTTTCAAGAACTTAGTGCAAGGAAGGGAACTCTAAGAAAACAATAGCTGTCTCACTGAGTTGAATACATAAAGGTCATGGGTCAGAAAGATGTAATTGCCATAGACTTAGAATGAAGAAATGAGGGAAGTATGCAAAGAAAAGCCTCAAAAAATCTGATCTGGACAAGTCTTCCATTGAGATATAGCTAAAAAAAAAAAAAAAAAAAAAAAAATGGGTACTGAAGATCCATAGGTCAAAACAAAAATGATGCCTCATAGAGAGCTTGGTGATATTTGAGTTTATACCAATCAGAGTAGAAATGCCTCACTGAAAATCTAGGGTAGAAATTTTGTTAAAAATCTCAAAAAGAAAAAAATTGATTTCTTAAGGTTAGCACTAAATTAACCCTGGAGTATAGTCTCTGATAATCTTATCCTAATGAACCATAAGAACAGTTCTTAAAAAGAACAAACTTATCTTTTAGTAACTTAACTGTCTTTTAAAACAAATATTAATACCATCTAAAGGCATATGATGAAGCAATGGCATTCAAAAACATGACATTTACCAAGTCCAGCAATTCAAAGAAAAGTTACCTGATATGCAAAGAAGCACAAAAGAGATCTATAGCCAGAATAAAAATAAGTCCATAGAAACACATCCCAAATTACAGGAATTGAAGAACTAGCAGGACATAACTTTAAAAAAGATTATAAAAATGCTTAAAATTTTAAAGAAAGACATAAACATAATGGGGGAGATATAGAAGATGAGTTTGGACTTGATATAGTAATATCAATTAAATAGTCATCAAGACAGAGACAATTAGTAGAGACGAAGAGGAGTTTTTGCAATGATAAGTCAATTCAACATGATGATATTGCAATTATAAATACTAATATCTGTATATCCAATAACATTTTCAATATAACTGAAACCAAAATTGAGATAACTTAAAAGAGGTATAGGCAAATCTAGAATTGTCATTGGAGATTTAAACATCTCTCAGCATATGATGGGATGATTGAGGGGAAAAACCAGCAAACACAGAGAGTATTTGAACAACACAATTAAGGAAAGCTACTTAAATAATATTTGAAGAAGAATACACTGAGGGAGTATAGAGTACATGGTCTCTGCAAGTACTCAAAGACTGTTTACCAATAGACCACTAGCTGGATCTTCAAATCTATCTCAATAGAGTTAAAATAAATGAAATTATTAGAGTTCCTGTTGTGGCTCAGTGGGTTAAAAACTTGACACAGTGTCCCTGCAGATGCCTCCCTCAAAGGGTTAAGGATCCGGAATTGCCAGAAACTAAGGTCTAGGTTGCAAATGTGTTTCAGATCCCATGTTGCTATGGCTGTAGTGTAGGCTAGTAGCTGCAACTCTGATTTGACCCCTAGCCTGGGAACTTCCATATGACACAGGCGTGGGTCTAAAAATAACTTAAAAAAAGAAATTATACAAAGTAGTTTTCCTCACAACAACAGAATTAAACTAAAAATCAATAACCATAAAATACGTGGCAATTTTCTACTTGAAAACTAACAAATAATAATAATAATTGAGTCAAGAAATCATAAGAAAAATTGGAAAATACTTGAACTGAGGGAACAATTTGTGAGATGAACTAAAGAGCTTAGAAATACATTTATAGTTTTAAATTATTTCATTGGATAAGTGGAACTATTCTAAAATCAGTTATCTATAAGCTTCCACTTCAAGAAGGCAGAAAAAAAAACTAGAAAAAAATCCAAAATAAAAGTAAATAAATAAAAGAAAGGCTATCAATGCAATAAGAAACTGACAAATAGTAGAGAAAATGAACAAATTTTTTTCATAAAGATCTATAACATTTATGAGATCCTAGCTAAACTGATTAAGAAAAATACAAATTGCAGATATTAATAACAAAAAAGAGGCTATACAACAGCTCCTAAAAACATTAAGGATATTAAAATATTATAAACTACATCAATAAATTTACTGCTTAGAGTAAATATTTTTCTTTCAATTTATGTTCAGTTAAATTCCTCTTTCATTTATTTCTAATCTGCAGTAAAAATTACCAAGGAAGTTTTTATTTTAATTATTAAATAATTAAATATTTAATTATTTTTGTTTTCTAAGTTTTATTTTCTTTCCAAATCTAGGTCATTTTAAAAAAAGCATTGCTGGGAAACCTGGACAGCTGTATGCAAAGCAATGAAACTAGAACACACCCTCACACCATGCACAAAAATAAACTCAAAATGGCTGAAAGACTTAAATATACGACAGGACACCATCAAACTCCTAGAAGAAAACATAGGCAAAACACTCTCGGACATCAACACCATGAATATTTTCTCAGGTCAGTTTCCCAAAGCAATAGAAATTAGAGCAAAAATAAACCCATGGGACCTCATCAAACTGAAAAGCTTTTGCACAGCAAAGGAAACCCAAAAGAAACCAAAAAGACAACTTACAGAATGGGAGAAAATAGTTTCAAATGATGCAACTGACAAGGGCTTAATCTCTAGAATATACAAGCAACTTATACAACTCAACAGCAAAAAAGCCAATCAATCAATGGAAAAATGGGCAAAAGACCTGAATAGACATTTCTCCAAAGAAGATATACAGATGGCCAACAAACACATGAAAAAATGCTCAACATCGCTGACTATAAGAGAAATGCAAATCAAAACTACCATGAGATACCACCTCACACCAGTCAGAATGGCCATCATTAATAAATTCACAAATAACAAGTGCTGGAGGGGCTGTGGAGAAAAGGGAACCCTCCTGCACTGCTGGTGGGAATGTAAACTGGTACAGCCACTATGGAGAACAGTTTGGAGATACCTTAGAAATCTATACATAGAACTTCCATATGACCCTGCAATCCCACTCTTGGGCATCTATCCGGACAAAGCTCTACTTAAAAGAGACACATGCACCCGCATGTTCATTGCAGCACTATTCACAATAACCAGGACATGGAAACAATCCAAATGTCCATCGACAGATGATTGGATTCAGAAGATTTGGTATATATACACAATGGAATACTACTCAGCCATAAAAAAGAATGACATAATGCCATTTGCAGCAACATGGATGGAACTAGAGACTCTCATACTGAGTGAAATGAGCCAGAAAGACAAAGACAAATACCATATGATATCACTTATAACTGGAATCTAATATCCAGCACAAATGAACATCTCCTCAGAAAAGAAAATCATGGACTTGGAGAAGAGACTTGTGGTTGCCTGATGGGAGGGGGAGGGAGTGGGAGGGATCGGGAGCTTGGGCTTATCAGACACAACCTAGAATAGATTTATAAGGAGATCCTGCTGAATAGCATTGAGAACTATGTCTAGATACTCATGTCGCAACAGAAGAAAGGGTGGGGGAAAAAACTGTAACTGCAATGTATACATTTAAGGATGACCTGACCCCCTTGCTGTACAGTGGGAAAATAATAAAAAAAATATATATATATATAAAAAAAAAACAAAAAAAAAACAAAAAAAAAATAGTTTTCAGAGTTTCTCTGTGGCTCAGCAGGTTAAGCATCTGGGGTTATCAGTGCAGTGGTTCAGGTTGCTGCTGTGATGCATATTTGATTCCCCGCCCAGGAACTTCCACATGAGGCTGATGTAGCTAATAATAATAATAATAATAGCAGTAATAGTTTTCTGTTCTTTAAAGTTATTTTCATCTCATTTTATTTATATAAATATAGTAAACAGTTGTTTAAAATATGTTTGACAGGCCTTCCAGCTGTGGCTCAGGGGTAATGAACCCGACTGATATTCATGAAGATGCAGCTTTGATCCCTGGCCTTGCTCAGTGGGTTAAGGATCTGGCATTGCTATGAACTGTGGTATAGGTCACAGATGTGGTTTGGATTCTGCATTGCTGTGGCTGTGGTGTAAGCTAGCAGCTGCAGCTCCGATTTGACGCCTAGAACCTGTGAACTTCCATATGCCACAGGTGCAGCCCTTAAAAAAAAAAAAAAAAAGTTTGGTAATTCTAAATCTTAAATTCCTTCCACCTATTGTTTCTACTGGTCCTTATTCATAGTATCTTGTTTTCTTGAGAATGATAAACACATTTCTTTTAGAAAGCTACATAATTATTTGAAGCCTAAGGTGAAGTATATATTCTTCTAGAAAACACATTTATCAGCTTTTGTCAAGAACATGTTGCGACCATCAGACATTTTACACTAAATTCATGCCTTGAGTTTATTTGGACCACCCAGGAGACACAAATTTGTACTTCAATCTCAGCACTACAAGTTGTCATTACAAACTCTTATGCTTTCTTTTTCGATCTATTCTTTTATAGTTCTCCTAGTGTATGTGTGTGGGGGGAAGTGAAATACTTAATTCTGATTCACTCTTAAATTGAGGGTGAAGCCCACTGAGATACAATTTTATCAAGGAAGTATTATAATCTCTCCTTTGGGCAGAACTTGAGTTGTGTCTTATTTTATGCCCTTCATGAAATGCATGGGTTCTGAAATCAGGTTGATTGACTTCAGATCTCAAGTTTGCTACTTACTAACCATGAATCCTCAGACGAGTTAACTTTTCTGTGTTTCAGTTACCTCAACTGTAAGACTGAGGAAACAGTATTTCTATTGGATATGACTAAATGGAATAATATATGTAGAGCTCATAGAAAATTCTGGACATATGAATAGTAGTCAATTAGTGATAAAATAATGGATATATCCTTTCACCCAAGGTAATTTGTGGTCTAGCAGGAGAGTTGCAAAAGTATATAAATAATTCTAACAAATCTAAAGTGATATGCTCCATAAAAGTTATATGGATTTGTTATGAGTTTAAAAGAAGGAAAGGATATTTCACCAAAAATACCACAAACACTTGTGAAAAAAAAAATCCATCATTATAGAAGAAGTTATATTTTATGCATTAAAATATAGAAATAAAAATAGATTAATAACCTGTCCTTTCCCCAAATGTGTTTAACAAGCCACATAGACCAAGAGACAAAACAGATTTATGGGCAAAGAGAATCTCACCAACATATGTGCTGTAAACGGTTGTATGGATAAGATTGTTGTGACCTATAATTTCTTTATTTTATGGTCTTTTTGTCTATGAAATAAATGAATGTGTGTGTGTGTGTGTATAAAGTGGAGTAGTAGAGTCTTTTCTCAAATGTAAAAAAACATTTGGACTTTAAGCTTTTAGAAAATGTGTGGACATCTAACCTTAAGTGTGGGGAAAAGGGTAAATTTTGTCTTATTTTATTTTGATGATTATTATTACTTTTGGTCACAGCCTTGAAATCGCCAAGGGATAGCTCTAATGTGGCTCTGGCCACAATGCCCTGGATGCCCTCCTCCGGCATCTGCCTTTAATTACAGACAATATGGTTTGTGTTTAGAATCGAATGACTGTCATCATCTAGCACTAATGTTCTCTGTCACAGGGACTTAACAACCCGTTTGGGGAACACTCTCAGAGACTTTCAAATTCAATATTCTCTCCAAACTCTCCTGGCTTTTCATTAACTGTGCTGTGTGTGTTTCCCAGGCATGATGCCCAATGGTATTTTTCCAAAGAGGTCATGGGAGAGAAGTGTTTTTTTTTTTTTTTCTTCTTCTTTTCTTTCAAGTGTATTTTTCAGCCTATCTAAACATGCAAACCCACCCTACTCCCTATGTAGAAGTCTGAATTCACAGATAGCCTACATTCAGAATGCAATCTGATTTTACAATAGAAAGTGTGCATTCTTTTGGATTGCATAATATGCAATTATCCAGCACATGATTGAACTGAATTGCAAACTCTTGTTGATTTTCTGCATGGAGCTTTCTTGGCTCTTTGATGTATATTTTCTCATTAGCTTTTCCCTGATTTATTTATGATATTGTTATGCATATAAAGGGCAAATTGCCGAAGTTCACATTGCAATGACCGAATTAGCAGTTGAGAAATTCATGGTTATGATGTGCAAATGATTCCCTGAGTGTACTGAAGGTGGGCTCCGTTCTCCCCTATAATTGTGAAGCTGTCAATTCCATCTTTACAACACCTCTCACATCTATCCTTTCTTTACCTTTCCCATGACCACCATTTCAGAACCTCATCATTTTTTGTCTGGAAAATTGTAAGAATTTTCTAATCATTTCCACACATACAGGCTAATCTCCTTGAAGTGCCTGCATCTTAGTATGCAAGATTGATCATCTCAAATCACTATCCTGGTTATGTTACTGTCCAATCCAAGAGGAAAGCTTTAGTAATAATAATAAAAAAGATAGAGGAGAAAAGAAGGTAGAAGCAGAAGGAAGGAAATAAAACTAAAGGAGAGCAGGGAAATTTCTTTAAGGAGACAATAGGGATGAAAATAAGGGAAAGAAAAGAAAGCTCAGAGGAAGGGACATGTGATAGTGGAAAGGGAGCAAAGTTCTGTACAGTAGATTTCTGCTTGATACCACGTTTCTTTAATAGGACTCATTTTTATGCACTAGGAATATAGGCCGATGATAGTTTCTGCAGTTACACACCTCAGTGGAATTTTTCTATTTAATCTGCCCAACCAGGTACTTCACCTGAGTATGTCTCTGCTTGTCTAAATGGAAGGCTATTGTCACTGCATCCAAGCACAGGACATTATAATTAGGCCAATTTCAAATATTTATGGGAAAAAGAAAGGCATCCTTCTCTTGTCCCCTCTCAGCAGGGGCCCGTATTGATTGCATAGTGATGAATTAGTGAGATGTGCTGGGAGGACTGGTAGGGGTGCAGAGTACATACTTTGTTAGTGAGGTTTATGCCATATGCATTTAAAATCTAAGGCATAAAATGAGAGAAGGAAGTTGTTTAGCAGCTTAATTTTCCTATAGCACAAGACACTGTCTGCATCAGGATATGGGAGAAAATAAAAAGAGTCCATCACATATTGGACATAGAGGTGATGTTTCTTTCTTTTTATGATTCTCAAGGTCAAATTATGAAAAAGAGCCATATAAGCAGTTTTAAAAATTCTGAATTGTAAAATAAAGATATGGTGTTCCACAAAATCAAATTGGAAAAATGGAAACCTCAATAACCACATATTTTTAAAAATGAAGGAAATGAGGAATTGAAAAAGTTATAGGAATTCAGTAATATTTATAGCTATGAAACATACAAAACAATGAAATGTCTGAAATGAAATCAGCAAACTGTTAGTTTATTATTTCAAGAAAAGTGATGGGTGCACAAGTCAAATCATGTGGCTTTACATATATTTCCATGAAATTATATTTTAAAGAATAGAAATACAAACCCACAATAGGACTATAGAAAGGGAAATAACCTACTTTCCTATTTAAAACGAATGTTAAACCTTTATTATATTCATTCTGATGACAAAAATTCCTAAACATAAGGATTAAATGTAGATTTATCTTTTACCACTATATATTAGTTCAAAGACCAGAATGTACCATTTACTCAGTTACTACTGTTTGCATGAATGAATGATTTTATTATATTGTGAGATGTGCCCTCACCATTCACCAGGACAGATGAAGAATGGGATCAAGCATTTATGGTATAGTGATTAGCTTAACACTCTTGCAGAAAGTTTTTATATACAAAATAGATCTGAAAGTTAAAGGGGAAGGAATATATGATTCTTCTGCATTTGTTTTAGGGAACCTATTTTGGTATTAGTACTGGACTGTAGTAGAACTTAAAATGTAAATGATCTATTGATTGTAACTTAAGATCAAAAGGCTACAGCAACCAAGATGGCTTTCAATAGTTACATGAGTAAACAAACTGGGAGGACAAGATGGCGGAGGAGTAGGAAGACACGCTCACCCTCTCCCACAAACACAACAAAAAAAGCACATCTACAGAATAAATGACTCGCACAGAACAGCAACCAATCGCTGGCAGAGGAACCTAAACTCCAATAATGGCAAGAAATTCGTGACATTATTGGGCAGAACAGGAGAAAAGAGGAGAGTGAGAGAAGGCGAATCCGAGCGAGACGGGGGCTCCCGAAAGGGAACTGCGGAGGAGAAAGGGATCCCGCACCCTGGAAAGTCACCTACCAGGCAAAAGATCAAACGAACCGGAGGAATCTCCAGATGCAGAGAAGAGTGTAGCAGTAAGTCGGAGTACGGAAAAGCTGATCAAGAACCCAACGGACCATCTGAACTACGGGCAGAGTCACCAAAAATTGAGACGCCTGGGTGGGGGCTGGGCACCGAGACCTCGCCGCCGAAGGTTAATCCCTGAGAAAGGGCCGGGGGACGCCTGGGAGGGGGGCTGGACACCGAGACCTCGCCGCCGAAGGTTAGTCCCCGAGAAAGGGCCGGGGGGCGCCGCCTGGGTGGGGGCTGGGCACCGAGACCTCGGCTCCAGAGATTAGTCCCCGGGCTAGGGGGGCGGGGCAGAGCGGAAACTGCTTGGGAGGTCTAGAAACCAGTTGACGGGGCAGAGACTGCCTGGGAGACTAGAAAACAAAGCTGTCGCAGAGGAAGGGAGCAATACTCCAGGAGTGGGGAAGGGGAAAGCCACATCAGAGGGAACCTGGGAGAAGAGCCTGGTCTGCGCCCGTGCTGGGGAGGGGAGAGAAGGGGTGAGTCCCCATAGAATACCCCCCACGCCACAGCAAGCTTACAGGCCCGCTAGCTAGCTGAAAACTCTGCTTCCCAGTGCATCCCCTCCCCCCACCCCCGCCACGCCCTACGCTCTCACGGACCTGGGGCTGCCTGCCATCCAAGAGGGCTGGCCTCAACAATTGCCTGAAGCCTACCACCGCAGGGGCTCTCCCTGCACAGGCCTGCTTGCCCTTTGGAGGGGCTACACTTCCACAGAGCAGCACCAAACACCACCAGCCCCCGAGAAAAGGCCTGCAGCCTAGAAAAGCTAGAACAAGCTTAGCCAGGCTGTGAATAGATCGGCCTAATTCTCGGACGGTTTTTCTGAGTCGGGTTGCACCGGGGAGGAGCCTCTTCGGTTTCCAAAGGCCCTGCTACCCGCCCAAGCCCCCAGGGGATGCTCTAGTGGACCAGCTGCATAGGACTGCCAGCTCCAGGAAGGACCCCCTGCAGCCCAGAAAAGCTAAAACAAACCTGGCCAGGCCGTGAAAAGATCCGCCTACATTCTCAGGCTGTCCTTCTGAGTTGGGCTGCCCTAGGGAAGAGCCTCTCAGGTTCTCAGTGCCCCAGATAGCTGCTCCAGCCCCCAGGGGGTGATGCACCCCTAAAAAGCAGCTGCCCAACACCGCCAACCCCCTGCAAGAACCCCACAGCCTAAAAACACCAGAGCAAGCTCTGCATGGCCAAGTGAAATCTGCTACCATCGCGGTGTGGACCTCTCAGTCCTGTCTGCCCTCAGGAAGTCCTCCTTTGCTTCAAAGAAACACTGTTAGCCCCATCAACACTCCAGAAAAGCCACACTGCCTCAAAAAAGATTGACCAACAACGCCAGCCCTCAGGAAATATTCCACGGCAGTGACAAGGCAAACACTGCCCGATCACGGAGAGTACAACTCCCTCAGGAGAAAGAAAACAACAAGCAAGATAAAGAAGCTGAGAAACCACTCCCAGTCAAACCAACAGGAGAACTCACCTAAAACAGTCAACAATGAAACAGATCTCGGCAGTCTGACAGACCTGGAGTTCAAAAGAGAAATAGTGAAAATACTGAAGGAATTAAGAGAAGATATGAACAGTAATGCAGATACCCTCAGAAAGGAACTAGAAAATATAAGGAGGAGCCAAGAAAAACTAGAACATTCATTTGCAGAGATGCAAACTGAACTAGGGGCAGTAAAAACCAGAATGAATAATGCAGAAGAACGAATCAGTGATATGGAAGATAGAATAATGGAAATCACTCAATCTGGTCAACAGACAGAAAACCGAATCAAAAAACTGGAAAGCAATATAAGAGACCTATGGGATAATATAAAACGGGCCAATCTACGCATAATAGGAATTCCAGAAGGAGTAGAAAAAGATAAGGGAATGGAAAATATATTTGAAGAAATTATTGCTGGAAACTTCCCAAATCTAAAGGATACTGGATTCAAGATACAAGAAGCACAGAGGGCCCCAAACACACTGATCCCAAACAGACCCACACCAAGACACATCATAATAAAAATGGCAAAAGTTAGTGATAAAGAGAGGATCCTAAAGGCAGCAAGAGAAAAACAGAATGTTACCTACAAGGGAACCCCCATAAGAATATCAGCTGATTTCTCTACAGAAACACTACAGGCCAGGAGGGAATGGCAAGAGATATTTAAAGTGCTAGAAGGAAAAAATATGCAACCTAGAATACTCTATCCAGCAAGAATATCATTTAAAATAGAAGGGGAAATAAAAATTTTTCCCAACAAACAAAAACTTAAAGAATACAGCAACACAAACTGTAGTACATCTCTACCACGAGATATTCTTCAATAATAACAAGACATAAGCTATCAAGCCATGAAAAAAACATGAAAAAAATTTATTGCTAAGGGAAAGCGGTCATTATGAAAAAGCTACAGAGTATATGATTCCAACTGTATGATATTCTAGAAAAGGGAAAGACAGTGAAAAGATCAGTGCTTGTCAAGGGTTTGAGGGGAATTATGCTAGTACGCTCATGATCAATAGATGCCAAAACATATTCTTTCCCCGTGTGAGAATTACATTATCAACCTAGAATCAGTTGAGTTTGTGCTAAGTCCCAATTATACTAGCTGTACTCAGTAATGGCAAGTCTTAAAAAAGTAGGGTCCAACTAATTAAGAGGGATACACTGTATGAGAAAAGGAAATAATCTAGTTGCCTTACAAATTTTCTCTGTATTGTAAAGGAATTATTAATAATGAGTATGGCATATGTAAAAGAAAAATAACTCCAGTTAGATAATACACAATTCAAAGAAAAGCTTTCGCTCTACTTTGAGAAACTGAAAAATGAGTATTGGTTCCTATGTTTAAAGTTAAAATACACAAGTAGAGTTCTTGTTGTGGCAGTGGGTGAAGACCCGGACTATTATCCATGAGGATGCAAGTTTGATCCCTGGCATCACTTGGTGGGTTAAGGATCCTGCGTTTTTGCAGCTGTGGCATAGGCTGGCAGCTGCAGCTCATATCTGACCCCTAGCCTGGAAACTTCTCATATGCCACAGGTGCAGCCATAAAAAGAAAAAAAATGTACAAGGAATGTTTTTCCATGATTGTGTCTTTTCCATGATTCCTAGCTTATCTCAATGTCTTCTATCATTTGATCAAATATAGATATCTCAAATATGTTGACTAAGAGAGCTTCTATTACATGTTGGTATTTAATGTTTATTTTGTTGAACAACACCAAATAACATGCACATGGTATCGTGGGGGAGGGCAGGGATGTTGCTGGTGAGTATACATTTCTCAAATGTCTGAATTTTATTCCTGGGGAAAATGAAAACACATGGATTTTTTTCCATAACCAAAGATATTACCACTTTCTTAGTGACAAATACTAAATTTGAAGGCAAATGACTAATAGGTACTAGCATCTATAATAGTTGCTTTCAAGCTGTGGCCAACAAAATTCCAGGAAATCTTAGGAGCTTTCTTTAGGGACAAGAATGAGAGGCAAAAGGAGCAGAGAGCACATGCAGGATGCTGAGACCCTGGCATTTACTACAACAAAACAGCTCCATTGATTTGTTTCATATTTTATTCATACACATATGATTTTGTTCAGATAAATGTTTTCTTGGCTAAAAAATAATTAGAAAACTGTTGGTCTAGAGACTATGCTTTGAAAATTCAACCTAATATATTAAAGGCATATGTCATAAAATCAACTGTAGGGAAAAACAGGTAGAAAGATGAAAAGAACAGTGTGAGATAATGCTAATAAAAGTGGGATAAAGGTGAAAAATGTTAAATGGATTTTACAAATGTATACTGAAGAAAAAATATTGCAGAAAAATTGGTCTTCTAACAAATGAGAACAGTCACTGAAAAGCAATACTTTTTAAGTTGTTGAGATATTAGACTCACTTAAATCAATTTAATAATAACATAAAAGAAATTTAAATTTCATCCATTGGAAGAATCTTTTAAAATATCTTTTAAATTATATTTTATTATATACTTGTGGAAATTTATACATGTATAATTTCACACAGCATCATTTTTATATAAACAATAAAATGTGGTTGCACTTTAAAATCATTTAAAACTTAATGTACAGATTTTTTTTAATTTAAAGGTGACCAAAGGATATATTCCAGAATAAAGAAAAAGTATAGCACTGGGAACTATGTCTAGTCACTTATGATTGAGCGGGATAATGTAGGAAAAAATAATGTTTACATGTATGTGTAACTGGGTCACCTTGCTGTACACTAGGTAGAACATGGAAAAAATAAAAATCATTATAAAAAAAAAGAATAGATTTGAAGTGTGCTGAAAGTGGCATTACTACAATGGGCAATTATTGTACTAGACAAGAAATATAAGATATATCCCAAAGCCTTTAGATTCAAAGACATTTAAGATTAAGGTGAGACAATATGCGTATATTCCACCCTGTCTTTCCAGTCAGTTTCAAACTTCTTAGCCTCACATCTGGTATTTTTCATGTACTGATCCAACATTCATTTTTTTGGTCTTACTGATCAATAGTTGTTAAATACTCACTATGTGCAGGGCAGTGTATGGAATGATATGCATATTATTTTAAGCTTTTTTGTGTTATTTATTTTATATAGAACCTGTACCACTTACTCTTTTGTCAATTTGAAATCTATCAATTTTTAAAAATCTATCTCAGGTTCTGTTCCATGGGGTTCTTTCAGCAAACTCAGGCCAAAATAGATTGCTTCTTCTTTTGAATTCTGAAAACAATTAAAATCTTCATGTTAATATATATGATTGACAATGTTATTTCATATTCATTAGCAATTTCATGTATATACCTTAGCTCCAACTGAATTTTAAGTATTTTCTGAATATTTAATGAATAAATATTTGAATGTTGAATGAATTATAATTCCTTGAGATTAAGGTCTCTTCATTTCTTCTAAAATGTTAACTTGACAGTTACATGCTATCAAATACATGTACATTGATATTTAATTAAATAATTAGTAGAGTGAGATGGCTTTTTCAAGTTAAAAAATATGCCTTTAAAATCACTTTCACAGCTGTTATTTTTAATGGTATTATAAGAATTCTACTATTTGGTGTGGGGAGAAAAAAAATTCTAGCCCACTCAACTTGTCAGTGTCAAGTCGTATCATACCAGGACTTACAGATTCTCATTCCCAGTCTCCCAGTTTTAATATTATGAAGGAAAATCATTAAAGTTTAAACTGTGGGAAACATATCAAAATAGTCTCAAAAATATATATCAAACATATCAAATAATTGCTTTTGAATACTCTTTTCTAATCCTTCCTCTTAGTTCTTACCTGTAAGTTAACATTCACTGTCAGAAAAAATAGTTCAAGAATATACATATAATAAGTAAAAAAGTCTAGACATAAAGTTTCCTGAATTTCCACTCTTAATCATCATTTCTGAACCTTGATGCTTCTAGAATGATCCACATTTCTCTAGATTTTAATGAAATCTTTCTTGGATATTTTACTTCCCCTACATGGGTTGTAGCCCTCTTTCTGATGGTGACTGAATCATAGTCACTCTGATGCTCATCACTGCCTCCAGAACAGTACCTTCAACAGGGTTGCCTCTCAATACAGGTTTGCTGAAAATAAAAATTGCGTGTGTGTGTGTGTGTCCATATACATGTGAGCATAAAAGAATAGATATTTGGCGAATGATGATCTGAAAGGAAAAGGGATTTTTTTTCCGCTAAGTGTCTGGAAAGATCATCCAGATTTTCTGTTTCTAAGGCATATCATCCCCAGTCTCATAGAACCATAAATCAATTGAAATCTGCTTAGGTCCACTTCACTCCACTGAAGCTCGTGTGCCAAATATCAATAATGAGTTCATGTAAAAAAATGCAGTAGAAATTTCTCAGGTCTTTATACATTTTCTGCTAGACTTTTACAATATCTATAGTAATACTTAAAATTATACCTTTATCAATGGAACTATGTATTTGCTTTAGAAATCCACTTCATTTGTCTGACACAGTCTTCCTGGGCTACAGGCAAGTTCTAAGTGTTGTGTGAGTGATGGGAATACACTAAAATGAAAAAGAGAGGCAAAATTCTTCCTATATGAAGCTCATATTCAAGTGGATATAAAATACAGCATAAATACATAGATGAATCAGTAACTAAATCCCATTTATGATAAATTATCTGAAAGAGATAATCAAGTTAATAAAGGAGTGATTAGGAGTGGACCAGCTTAGATCTGGGAGTCATAGAAGTCCTCTCCAAGAAGAGAAGGGTATATAAAGCATTTACTTCACTGATGGTCCCACCAGGTAAAGAACATGGAGTAAATATCTTTTGGCAGAGGGTATGGTTAATGTATGGGTGCTGAGGATGAAGATCCAAAGAAGGACCCAGTGACTGGGTATGGGAAAAGTCACAAGAGTTGACATACAATGAGGTTGGAGAAACAAATACAGTCAAGATTGTGCAGGACCTTATGCACTTGGGGAGTAGGTTCTAGGTAAAGGTCATGGAAAGCCTTGAAAGTTGTTAGGCAGAGTAATAACCTGATCCAGTGTCTGTCTTTTAAAGATTACTTTGACTGCTGTGGAAAGTATCGATAGAAAGAAGGAAAGGTAGCTGTCTCACGTCAGACCTCTTTGGCCTTTGACAGCATCTCTGACTGTTAGGTTGATTGATTCTTATGCATGGGTTTCTCTATGTTTTATTTTCAGGTCCATATTGTTCTTTTCTCTCCACGAATTATCCCTTAAAAATGTCACCTAGTGCCATGATTTTAACACACACGATAGCATAGTGATTTCTAACTCTAAATCTAGGCAGACATCCTCCTGGCTTCTGTCATATACATCTGCTTTCTGCCTGAACATGTTCATTTATCCATGGAAGTCTAAAATTCCAGAATAGAATTAATTCTTTCATCTTACTTAGACTGACTCTTTCTCATTTATTTTCTGTCATAATTTCAGGAAAGTAAAATAAGAATTGTCAGTCCAAACTCAAATACGAAATTCATTTGGATTCTCCCCCCATATCTGGCAAATAATAAATTTCAGAGTAATTCCTCTTGAATCCTTCTGTTTTTCTTCAACCACACCATAACAACAGTAGTTAAGGAAATTACTGGGTCCCTTTGGTCTTAGTAGCCCTCATGCTTTACTTTTGCTCCTTTGTGTCTAGACCTACCCTTCTCAGTCAGATCATTCACAAACCTTTAGACCTTTCAAGATTCAACTTTGGAAATAAAGCTCAAGCAGCAGGAATCCACAGAACAATCCAAGATATATCAGAGGCAGTGGTGTGTGAGTGGGGGGTTATCTAGAAAAAGCAGAGCACTAGAGGGCCTCCCAAGCAGCTTTGCTGAGCCCTCCCTACCTACCCTGATGCCACTGCACTTGGGTAAGCTTAGATCTTCTACCTCTAGGACTCTTGCCAGAGTTGCCCAATATATACACCAGATACATTTATCCCATTTCCAATCCATTCTCCATTAGGTCTTTCTAATACATACATTTGATTACATAACCCTCAGTTTAAGATCTTAATAGTTTCTTACTATATTGGCTTAAATCCGAACAACTTAGCTTGTCTTTGTCTTATTGTTCTAGCCTTGGATTCTGACTCTCCTGTCCTCCACTGTTCTCTACACTCAGACCAATCCAGAGGCCTTGGATTAACTGAACCCTCATGTTCATTCATTCCTATCTGGATATGCTCTCATTCTATTGGCAAACATATTATCATATTTCAAGAGCAACTTAAATATGACTTCCACTGTGTAACTCTTCCTCTCATCAGAGTATATACAGATTGCTAGAGTCATAGAGAAAGCAACATCCAATATACTGCATAGATGGCCCACTCTGAACTGTACTATAGAATTACAATCAGACCAAGGACCATGCTGTAACTTCTTCGTACTTTTTTTTTTTTTTGTAGTTTCATAGCAATGCTTTACATTTTAAAAGTGTGTTAACATGTGTTTGTGGATTGAATGAATAAGTAAATGGAAAAAGATAATGAATAAAGATGATTGTAATCATAGAATTAGAAATACATTTAAATATTACTTGGTATAAAGGAATAGAGAAAAAAATGAGAACAGTAAAAATAAGATGCATTTTGTGAAAAAAAAAATGCCTATCAGTGATAAAAATCAAGACCAAGGTAAAAACAAATACACCAGAAAGAATCTAATACTAGGTGAGATAAAACAGAGGGGTGGGGAAGGCAAATTGGGGGTAGGCAAGTTGATCACACAGAAAAGTTATAACATAAGGCATGTTAGCAGAAATTACAATTATATCAGAAAGAGGCAAAATACGAGGCTAACGAAAGAGAAAGAATGTGAAGAAATATGCTGATAAGACACATCAGGTGAGAGACAATACATGAATTACAGCAGTTTAAGTGGAGGCATTTTAAAAAGCACCATAACTGATTTTGATTAGAGTTTTTTAGAGTAAATTGTTCTCTGTCTCTGTTGAGATGCAGTCCACTTCTAGCCCTTTTTGGCACCCCTGTTTTCAAGAAAGACCTCAGGGGAGTGAAAACTGGTTTAATTTTTTTCAAGAATGATTTTTGTGTTATAAAAAGTTTACCACTACAAAAAAAGCTTGAATTATAGTACAAATAAAATCAAATAAAAGATTCTTATTTTCCTAAACCTTTTGATAGCAAGTTGCCGGCCTGATACCCCAAAATGCTTTGATGTATAATGCCTGTAGATCAAGGTATTTTCCTTTATAGCCATAATACAACATTTAAATTAAAGAATTAGCATTGGGAAGCTCTTCTTGTGCCTCAGTGGGTTAAGATTCTGAAGCAGCTTGGGTTCCTATAGAGGTGTGGGTTTGATCCCCAGCCCAACACAGTGGGTTAAGTATCCAGCCTTGCTGCAGCTGTAGCATAGGTTGCAGCTATGGCTCAGATTCTATTCCTGGCCCGGGAACTTCAATATGCTGCACATGTGACCCTAAAATTAAAAATAAATAAATAAATAAATTTTTAGCATTGGTACATTTCTTCTGTTTACTCCTTGGACCTATTCAAAATGCTGCCAATTGCCCCAGTAATGTCCTGCCTGGGGAAAGGACTCACTAAGGATCATGGCTTCAGTTGTCATATCTCTTTAGTCTCCTTCCATCTGGAAGATTTCTGGAGTTTTTTATTTCCCTGACTTTTAGAACGCTGAGCCTTTTGAAGATTATTTTTGAGATTTTTTAGTAAAATGTAAGTTTATATAACTTTCCCTTGTGATTGGGTTCAGGTTATGCTTCTTTGGCAGGAAAATCGCAGTAGAATTGTTAACTTCTCATTGCACCCTATCAAATGGTACATGATTTTTATTTGTCCCATAACTGATTATGTTAATTTTGATCACTTGATTAAGGTGCTATCATCTAACTACCTTTCTCTAAGTAGTTACTCTTTTCCCTTTTGCAATTAATATATATTTTGTGAGATGATACTTTGTAACAACATAAATACACTGATCCTCATAAAACTTATACATTTATTTTTAATTTATATATGTATGCACTCACAGTTTATTATTTTATTTAATGGAATCATCAACATCCATCCTGGTGGTGGCCTCAAATCTGTGTTTTAATTGTCCTTTTAGGGTTTGTGAAGCATACAGAAGTCTAAGAACAACTCAAATACTGGATGTCCACCCTAGCTGTACATAAAAAATCACCTGCAGGGACTTTTAAAAGTGATTGATTATTGGGTCTCTTTCCTAGAGATCAGGCAAAAAATGCTTGAAAATGGGGACTCACTATCAGTATTTTTTCACTTCCTAAAGTGATTCTAATATGCAGAGTTTAAAACCAACTGAAGATTTTATATGAGGCAGTGATTCTCAAACTTGGCTTCATATTGTAATCATTTAGGGAGCTCTAAAAAATACTAATCCCTGGGTCTCATCTACAGAAATTCTAATTAAATTAGTCTATAATACAGTATGAGCATCATAATCTAAAAATACTACAACCACCTGGAGAATGTTCAAACTTACTAATGTCCTCTGCAGGCCACTCCTACACTAATTAAATCAGACACTCTTGTGATAGGATCCAGGACCAGTGGTATTAAAAATTCCTCAGGTGATTTCTTTAGTTTCCCCTTATCTGCAGGGGATACATCCCAAGATTTCTAGTGGATGCCTGAAACCATAGATAAATGTAAAAATTAATAATAATAATAATAATAATAATAATAAATAGAACAATTGCAACAATATACTGTAACAAAATTACGTGAATGTTATATTTTTCTCTCTCTTAAAATATCTCATTAAAAAATTTAACACCTTTTCCATCTTAACTAAGCACTAAAAATGAACAGTGGCCATAAGTTTTACTGTTTGAGGTGCAAGAGCAAAATTAGCATGAATTTCTTTTTCATTCTTCCCAATTTTATGGGTAGAGGTTTCCTCCTCATGGTAGATCTTATCAAACTCATCATACTATTATTTTTTTCTTTCTTTATTGTGTTGAGAACTTTAACCTTTTCACTTAAAGATAGGACTCTGAGCTTCTCTTTGGCAGATTTGAATTTCCAACATCTCTACTCTTGCACTTTGGGTTCATTATTAAGTAAAATAATGGTCACTTGAACACAATCATTGTAATGCCCATGACAGTGGATCTAATAACCAAAGACAACCACTAAATGACCAATGGACAGGAAACACTGGACAACAGGATAATTCATGTTCTGGGTGGATGGAGTAGACTGTGAGATATTTGATCACAGTACTCAGAGCAATTTGAAATGTAAAATGTATGAATTATTTATGAAATTTTCTATTTAATATATTCAGATCAAAGTTGACCATGGGTAAATGAAACCAGAGAAAGTGAAGTCACAGATAAAGAGATAGACCACTGTGTAATGAACAGTGTTTAAGAACCAGTGCTCTGGATCCTGTATGCCTCACATTGTACTATTCCATAAAAAGTTTACTCACTTTTAATAATAAAACTATCCCTGTTGAAGCTATGATATATGCTAGCATGTTGCTAAAACCTAATATTTAAGTATTATCACAATAACTCCTGGCAATACATGGTATTTTTACATCATACAGATGAGGAAATTGAGACACAGGGCAAAGAATTTTCTGAGCTCAATTCATACAACCAGTCAGTGAAAAGCAAACCTAGGCTTGGCAACTCTAGAGCATTAGCTCTTCGCAATTACATCCCATTTTTTTTTTCACTCCTTATATGTGAATCTTTTCTTTGTGGGCTCATTTAATTCACTTTAACAAGTACAGTTTGCTTATACTAGATATTGCACTAGGTTTCAGTCATGCAGGAGTTAAGAGAACAAAATAATATGGACAAAGGTTCAGAGGTTCAAGGAGCTTCTTTTCAAATGGGAATATCTCTGAGTTGAACGACATCTTAAAGGTCTAATACTACAGTGCAACTCAGCAAGGAAGAACAGAGTCAATAGCTCAGGATTCGGAGTCAAGTAGAAATTGGCTGAATGTTGCCTTTGCCAATATCTGTCTAAATTCTCCCACTCTTTTTTTCTTTTTCTTTTTCAGGACCACACCAGCAGCATATGGAAGTTCTATCTTCCAGTAGGAATCGGAGCTCCAGTTGCCAGCCTACACCACAACCATAGCTGTTCAGGATCTGAGCTGCATCTGTGAGCTATGCCACAGCTTACTGCAAAATCAGATCCTTGCATGGCTGAGAGAGGCCAGAGCTCAAACCCGCATCCTCATGGATACTAGTTGGGCTCTTAACTTACTGAGCTTCAATGGCAATTCCCTCCACCTCTTAAATAGGAAAATAATCACCATTTCCAAGGATTCCTGTGAGATTTAAATTTAAAAAATGGCTAATGCATCATACCTGGCATGTACAAGATGCTTATTAAATTACATTAGCCTTGCGCCAGGACTTAGTGTATGAAATTGCTTTCTCCCAAGCTTAAGGGAGATTGGAAGGGCAGGAACAAGAGATATTTGGATAAACTTAAGACATCCTCAGACCAGCAGCATTGGTATCACCTAAGAGATTATTAGAAATGCAGACACTTGAGTTCCATCTCAGATTTTGTATTTCAATAAGAACACCAGGAGATTTGTATGTTGAGTAAAGTTTAAGATGTCCTAGCAAATCCCTGAGAGAATAAAGCACACATTGGTTAAATGTTGATGGAACATGTGGGGAGGTTGATAGTTGCAGGGTTAGGTGAGTTTGGGAAGAGGGTTTATAAAGATTTCAGGATATAAAATTTAAGCCTCAATTGTAGAAAATCCTTTCTCAAGGTAAAGAATTCTTTTTCACAGAATCTGGCTACAGGTTTTAAATTTCTTTTCCTATTACTATCAAGTTAGTACAGTTCTAGCCCAATTCTATTGTGATTGTCCAATAAATCATTTGGACAGATTGCTAAGGGTTTTCCTTTAAACTTTTGAATTAAGTTGATGTTTATTCAGCTAGGACTTTGTTCTTTCCTTCTCAAACGAAATATTTGAGGAGAAAATGTAGTCAGGTATTTGTATCTCCCTATGTGCTAAGGTAGGGGTAGTTCAGCAGTGACAAAATGCGTATCTTAGAAAGAGTTGTAAAACTACCTGGAGCCACGTACTTGTGATAGGAAAGAAAAGAGCATCCCTTTCTAAGATAATGACTGTCATAAAAAAGGGAAATGGAATGGCAGGGACAATTAACCTGCATGCTCTTTAGAATGTTAGGTAGTTCTTCTCAGTTAAGGTTGCTTTATGTCTATAAGCTATCTTGTACACTTTCAAGGTACAGTCTGCAGCAATTGTAATTATGAAATCCCTAGCATTGTGTCTGCAACTACTTGAAAATTTGATTGCTGTGTTCCAATTACATCCATTGCATCGTGTATGTTGCTGTTGCTTCTTTTTTCTTTTTTCTTTTTAATTGGCATTAAAGGTTGCACTTTATAGAATATTTATAGGGGAAAAAGGGTAGTGGGGAAGAGAAAATGTCATCAGAGAAGAACTGCAAAATAACACCATGAAAAGGAGAGCATATTGTAAGAGGCACTGATATGGTAGATGGTCCTTATTCAATGAAGAGTGAATCTAGGCCTAACGACCAGATGGCAGAGCTGAACACAGAAATTCCATATGTGTGATGGCAGCAAGGGACGGCCATTGACATACTTGCTTTTCCAGCCAAATGCCTCGGCAGATGCAGAGTTTTACACTTTAACATTGCAATATGGCACTAAAACCCAGGAGAAGAGTTAGATGCAAGATTGAAAGCTGATTTAAAGAGGCAGAGTTTAAACCATGCACAATCCTATCAGGGTGAAATCCATGAACAGAAAGTAAGGGGAGATTATCCCTCCCTAGGATTTTATTTTGGATCTCCTATTCTCATCACATTAACTAAAGAGGAGCTAAACTTGTTCATATTAGTTATAGGTTTCTTTCTGTCCCCAAGCCTTTCTAAAATAAACAAATAAAAATCAAGTATCAAAAAATGGGTTATTAAAGGAAAGCAGAATTAATGTGCTCTTCCATGAGAAAGAAAGTTTATAATGTGAGTTATTCTCCATCTTGTGTAAACTGAGAAATGTACTTGAAAATCATATCTTCATTTAATTGCATTTTTCTGCATGATGTGCTAGAAGCAGAGGCAGCCGTCTTTGTGGAAAAGGGGTTATGTCTGGGCTGTGCTGGTTACTAAGCCCTAAGAAAACATCAGTTTAAAAATTAACAACACCCAAAGATTTTTACTGTTGTGTGTATATGTATGTGTGTGAGTATATATATATATATATATATATTTGGAATACTGACAAATGTCAAAGTTTTTTGAAATTATTAATGGACTAGAAAGTCACTTGCAACCTCTCTCCTTGGGACTCAGTTTTCCTCCATAAGGAAGATGACTGCCAAAGGCAGCAACAGAAAACTCATTTCCCCAAACATATCCTAAGTTGAGTAGGGAAATAAATTTTCTTCCATGGTCTTGGTGTGAAGGTACAAAGTTCATTAAAGACAATAATGTGAGTATCTTAGGTCCTATTACACTTGCTTCTGCAGTGAGACCTAATCATCTGCTGAGAGTAGGAAATGTATTCTGTGACCAATATGTGACCATTCCTTTTTTAACTGCCCCCCCTTATTTTCCTATATGAATCTTTAGATTCAGGGGTACAAATATTCTATTCATTCACTGGGCAAATGTGGTATTTTCACATCATTGTAATTTTTTTTTTCTTCATGGTATTAAACTGAATGTTACATTCACTCTTTAATATTTCATTGATTTCAAGTGTTTTTTTTTTGTTTGTTTGTTTGTTTGTTCGTTTGTTTTATTTTGTTTTAACATGAGTAAATGTGACCACGGTTTCTTGGAGGACAGGAGTCAATACTTTAGTTCTTATTTCCCCATGATGCCAAGGGCACTGATATTTAATAATATTTGTGGAATTGCATTAATGATCATGATACTTACTGGGTCCATATGGTACACTAAGAAAACCTTAGGGAGAGAAGGGAAATGACAAGAAATAAACTTGTGTTAGTGTGGTTCATATGGTTGGAGGCACTGAGGTACAGTAGGAAAGTACAAATCATCTTCTGCCACCTGTGGTAAGTTTGATACTTACTAGGTAGAAATGCACCCACCATGCTCATTGTCTTGTGCCAGTTCAAGCCCTACCTCCTGCAAAACCTATCTTTGATGACATTAATGAGGGCTTGTTTCTGCCTTCTATAACCTCCCCAAATAAATAGTTTTTAAGATGACAAGCAACAACAGTAACTGTACTCATAGTAACAATAGCAATAATTAATATTTGTGAACATGTACTGTATGCCAGATAATGCAGTTATCTTAACAATTCTATTTGATAGGCATTATTATTTTCTTTATTGTTAAAGATATTTTAAAAACTTAGATTTAGGGATGCATGTATTTGGGAGATTAGGTAATCTCTCTGATATTGCAGATGTAGTAATAAAGCTGAGAAGTAAAGCTTACTCTATTTAATTCTGTAACCTAAATCTTTGTTGGTATGGAATTATACAAAATTTGATCATTGGACACTTTTAACCAGGTTTGTGTTTGAATCGTTCTGGGCTGATATTCACAGTCCATTTAGTCTGTTTAGGTGGATGGTTAAGACCTCCCAAATCACATGAGCACAATTAAACACTTGTATTTATTAGCTCCAGAGCAAGCACATTCCAATGTGCATTTGTTTTCATAAGCTGCTTTCTTTACCGAAGATTTTCTTATCCCCTCCCCAACCATACAATTGATTTTTGCTTATTTCTCAAGATTCAACTCAATTTCCAAATCCACATAAAAACTTTCTCTGACCTCTTAAGCTCAGAATGATCAATTTATCTGAAGTAGCTTTAAATCTGTCTACCTCCTTTGCCCTCCCTAGCAACTGCCCTAATCCATATTGCCATAATTTCTCCCCTAGACCACTACAAACATCCCTTAATTGGATTTACTGCTTCCACATTGTCTTCTCTCACTCTCATCTGTTATATATTCTTTTCCCAAAGTGATCTTTTCAAATTATGTCACCCATCCTGCACCCATATATTCTAGTGGCTTTCCACAGCCTTTATGCTTTAGGGTAAAGACTTAGCTCACTATCCAAGGCTATATCCCCTGACTCCCGAGTAACTTTCTGGGTTCAGCTGCCCTAGGCATAACCTCTCACTCTTTGTGCTCACTCAGTTAGCATTCTTTCCTTGCCTATCTCTGCTCAATCTCTCTCACTTATTCCAAGGTTGTACACAGGCTGTTTTTTTCCCCTGGATTTATTCCACTCCTGCCTAGTTTACTCCTGAGCACCCTTCAAATTCAGAAAACTTTCAGTATAAAGAAGAAGAACCAACACCTTTGAAGCCACATGCTTATTTTTGGCCAAAACCTAAAGCCAGTGGTAACACTAATTTTTTTTTTCTATTTTGGGTTAAATTAATCAAAAATTTTAGTAACTTTCCCAACTTCAGAATAAGGATTGAGAATCAGCAGCTTTCTCCCTCTTTGGAAGGATACATAGGCACCAGGACTCATAATATTAGCATGTTCTACCTGATTCCTTGTTCTTTACACCTATATATCTGTAGCATGTTGCCCTGAATGATATCTGATATCTCAAATACTCTTCTTACCATGTGACCTCAACATTCCTCCCATTCATTCACGGGGTCCATGACTCATTTCATCTATCTTGGGCAGAGTTCTGTGACTACTTTAACCAATAGAGTAAAGTGAAAGTGATGTTCTGTGACATTAAATTGATCAAATACCTGTATTTTATTAGCTTCAAAACATGGCCTTAGCAAAGGAGTAATGGCATACATTTCTCTTGTGCTATTTGAGGGCTCTCACTTTTGGAACCCAGTTGTAATTGTGGTGGACCAGTTCACAGAAAAGTTATGCGAAGAGACCACAAGAAGAAGTTCCAGTTTTCAGCCCAGCAAAGGTCCCAGCTATCCACCAGCATCAACCACCAGGTTGAGTAAGGATACTGCCAAATGACTCAAGCCCCAGCCATTGAGTCATTCCACAAGCATAATGGGGGCACACACTATCCAGCCCCATTTGAGCCCTGCCTAAATTATTTACCAATGTGTGAATATAATAAAATGGTTATTTTACATCAGTTATTTTTGGGCTGCTTTGTTATATAGTGATAGTAACAACACATAACATTGATAGTGATCTCTGAGTTCACTATCCTTCTTCGAATAGGTCAAAGTCACAAGACTCCTAAGGAGCACACCATGGACCCAAAGGCTGGCAAGAGTGATTTCAGTAAGAAAGATAGTTCCAGAAAACTCCCTCTTCTAGTATTATGTTCCTCTTTAATATTTTATTTTCCTCTTCTGTAGTGTCTTTCTATGTAACTTCTCTGTTAATACAGACCTAGAACCAGGATTAACTTCTCTTGTATTAAATTCTCTGTTAATACTGGCATAGAACCACTTTGAAAATCCTAGCAGGCTCATATTAGGGTCCAGGAAAAAGAGGAAAGAATTTGATGTCTTAAGTCAACTTGGCTTTAGGGAGGAAGGCTGGTTATCCTTGGGATAATTTTTCTTTTCCTTGCTCTCCATGTACCATGAAAATGATTTATCTTTAAAGTTAGCCTCTTGATAAGTTAACTACAGTTAACTTGCTTTGGAGTTTAGAACAGAATTATTGGTCAGTATTAAGATAATACTCTTAATTGTGCTGATAATAAAGAACCATAGGCTGGTGACTTGTGAACAACAGAAATCTATTTCCCATGGCTCTGGAGGCTACAATTCTGAGATCCGGGTCTCAGCATGGTCAGGTTCTGGTGAGACCCTCATCTGGTTGAAATTACTTGACTTCTTGCATCCTCACATGGCAGAAAGAGGGCAAGAGAGTTCTCTGGGGTCTCCTTTATAAAGACCCTAATCTCATTCATGAGGGCTCCATCCTCATGACCATATTACCTCCCAAATTTGCCACTTCCTTATACTATCATATTCAGGGTGACATTTTCAACACACAAATTGGTGGGGCAAGGTGATACACAAATATTCATTCTATAACAAATATGTAAGCTAGGAATACAATGTTTATTTATCTGGAGTATATTTTCTCACATAAACTCTGAAATCTACAGCTAAGGACAGATAGACTTCCACTGGTCAAGTGTTAACAGTCTTTTTCTTACTTTCATCTTCTTGAAGATATGTTTACAATTACACAGTTCCTTTTTCTTTGTTTTTGCACACAAGCACCATTCTTGTTTAAATTTTATGTGTGTTTTCTATGTGGGATACCGGAAACAACAAATGAACAAACAAAAAATAAATACACTCTGATATCTACCCTTAATTTCATTTTACCATATGAGAGAAATCAAGATTACATTAAAATGATTAAAAGCATAGGAGTAAGAATACCTGAGCTGAAATTCCAGTTTCACCTCTTATAACATAGATAACATTGAACAACCAAAAAAAAAAAAAAAAACAAAAAACTCTATACCTCAGATGTGTCATCTGTAATATGGAGTGAAAAGTAGTGCCAGTAGGGTTGTTGGGAAGACTAAAACAAGTAAATCAGATGTATGGAGATCAAGAGTAAGAATACAAAAAGATCCTATGTAAAAATTAATTTCAATGTATATGAAGTACCTGCTTCTAATCCAAGAACTGTGCTAGGAATGTAAAAAATTAATTGCACTGCCTATTAAGGTTTAAGAGTTTCAACCCTAAAACAGATCCTATGATGGAAATGTAATAGAATTGTGCAGGGGAATGTGATTTTAGATTTGGTCACTTTTATTTGAGACTCATCAATATGGAATTGTGAAGAATTAAAAATTCCTTCTCATCAACTGCTACAGTTTCTTTGCTTATTTTCACTGAAACTGAAGAATGTGTTTAACTTTTAATTTTTAATTGCATTAACTACCACAATTTATATTGTTCCGTATTTGATTCTTGTCTTGTTTTATAAACTACATTAAGAATGCCTGGAGTTTGGATTATGCTTTCTTGTTTGCACCAGCCATAACACTTTAAATTTTGTGAATGCTGTGTCAAGTACAGTCATCCAAAGCTTCGCTACAGCCAAAAAAACAAAACAAACAAACAAACAAAAACTAGTGTTTATAGTGTCATTTGTCATTCTGAGGGCATACACACATAAAAATTATGCATTTCTCTAAGAAAATGTGCTTGCATCTAATTTTGTTCTTAATTGCTTAGTTAAAGGCCAAACATTTCGAAGTTATATATTTACTTATAGGTTCTGCCTGACAGAAAGAATGAATTTAAAGGTTATTGCCTCATGAGATATTAACCAATTTTGTATTTAATCTAGTAATTTCATTTATAAAATTACTTATACTTTCCTATTCTTCAAATGTTCTTGGACCAGATTTATCAGCTTGCTGGTTTTCTTATTAGTGACTTAAGTTAAATTTTAGGTATATTCACTCTCTATTTATATTGGAGTCATATTTTTAACCTTTGAAAATCATGTTCTGACAATTCTAAACTGTATGTGAACCAAGTTAGAAATGTATTGTAGATTACTGAATATAGCCATATATTTTAGGACTATAAATTTCCCTCTAGGTACATTTTTAGCTGCATTTTTTAAGTTGTAAATTTTCATTATCATTCAGATTCAGATATATTCTAATTTTTATTTTTATTTTTCAATAGATTATTAAGAAGTATATTTCTTAATTTCCCAGCAGAGTCATTCTACAGTTCTTTTTTAATTATTAATTTCTAGTTAAATTGCCTTTTGGTCACAGAATGAACTCAAGCATTTTAATTTTGATGGAACTGGTTTTATTTGCCAGCAAATATTTCAATTTTATAATTTTGTGTGTACTTGAGAATGTATATCCTACCATTGTAGATCATGAAATTAAATTCTTACTACAAGTTAATTCAATATTAATTTTAATTTTTTGTTTAACCAAGGAAGTATTTAGCACTTATTCCTCTTGCTTTTCCAGCCATCTATTCAGAAGGATTTCTCTTTTGTCTAAAGAAAACATTTTAGTATTTCCTTTAGTGCAATTATGATTTTTTTTCCAGCTTCCTCCCCACCCACCTCCACCCTGTGTTTTAATTCCCTTTACTCTGCAAGGATAAGTTTTGTTGGATTTAGAATGCTAGGTTAGAATTTATTTTTTAATGCTTTAAAAATATTTCATTGTATTTTGGTTTCTATTGTTTCTATGTTTAAGTCAGATGCCAGCTTACTTGATACTATTTGGGAAGTCATTTTTTTCTGCTGCTTTTAAGATTTTCTATTTGTTTTTAGTTTTCAGCAAGTAATACTAATGAGCTTAGATGTGAATTTCTATCTCACTTAAGCTTTTTAGGGCTTCTTTTGTGTGTGGCTTGCTGTTTTTCATCACTTTTGGAAATTATGAGCCATTATATCTCATCCTATATTACTTTTACATATTGCTATTTTACTGTTGCCTCTTTCTCCTTCCTCTTTTTCTAGGACTCCAACTACAAATAAGTAAGACTTTCTTTCTGTGTTCTGTATTTATTTTATACCATAATTTATACTATAGTTTTCCCTATTTTTCATTTTACGTATTATATTCTAGTTCATTAATTACCTATTCAGCTATGTCCAATTTATTTTTAAATTCATTCCCTGAGTTTCTATATTCAGTCATTGCATTTTTTTAGTTTAAGGATTTTTAAAAAAATGTTTTTAAATTTATAGTTCTTTGAAAAATATTCTCCATCCTTATTGGAGTATTGGCAGATATTTTAAAGGTCACAGTAATAACTCCAATATCTCAGGCATTTGAAAGTGCTTTATTATTTTTTTCTGAATAAATATTTATACATATTTTTAAATCTCCAAATGAGTCTTACTGTTGTTAATTGTATGCTGGAGATGGCATTAGGAAAGGCATTTTCAGATATGTTGATACCTAGAATGATGTTTTTCTCCAAAAATTATTTATTTTTCCTCCTGCTATGTTTCTGGATCCATTGGAAATCCAAGGACATCTTTGCCCAATTTGAGTAGGTAAGGTACATATAACTGGCCTTTCTACTTTTGAGGTTCAAAATCCCTCTTTTGTGGCATCCGAAAGAGGTTATCACACCCTCCTGGGAGTGTCCTAGATATTGGTATTTATATCCCAAGCTTCTCAAACCTGTTGACAGTGCTTCTCTGCTTCTTAGATTCAATCTCTGGAGCTTACAATCCCCTACAGGAAAAGCAGACCCAAGTGCTGGAATCGTTTTTTTCATTTTCTTGGAGTTCCTGTTGTGCTGCAGGAGAAATGAATCCATGAGGGTGCCAGTTCAATCCCTGGCCTCACTCACTGGGTTAGCAATCCAGCATTGCCATGAGCTATGGTGTGGGTCACAGATGAGGCTCAGATCTGGAGTTGCTGTGGGCATGGCATAGGCTGGCAGCTGCATCTCTAATCCACGCCTAACCTGGGAACTTCCATATGCCACAAGTGCAATACTAAAAAGCAAAACAAAACAAAAACCCTCATTTTCATCCATTCTGCCTTCATTCCAGGTTGAGAATATCTCACAGTTTTGTTAGCTCTCTGATGCTTTGTGCTTTGAACATATACATACATGCAAACACACTCACACATGGAAACACACACGCACCCCCCCAAATATACGCAAACACATGTCAAGTATATTTAAATTTTTTCCAGTATTTCTAGTTGTAGTCAGTTGGAATATCATCTAAATTACCTAGTCTACTACTACAAGAAAGAAAAATTTACCCTCCTTACTTTTCTAAGAGTCTTTTATTGCACTCTCTGATAATAGGAAACTCAATCAAAATTCTAGAAGCACCTCAAATACATATCACTAAATGTACTCATTCATTTCTTTTATTCATGGTAGATCAAGCACAGACCCTGATGTAATTCAGATTATTTGTTCCAATATTACATATATGTAACAGATTTGCAATCTAGTTTTCTAGTCTATGAAAGGAGCCAAAAAATTCAGTAGGGGAAATTAGAAGTAGAGTGACTTTGTTAAACTTAATAACAGCATCTTGAAGGAAGAATTAGTCAAAGTTCAAAATAATAGTCAAAATTCAAAAAAAATAAGGAAAGAAAAAGCATTCACGACTTCATCAATATCAAGAGCATTGATGTACAATAATGAAAATTATAATGACTATGCTCTGTAATGAAATACTAAAATTTTCTTGGTGAGTTATATCTTTAAAAGGTAGTGAGGTTTGTGATGAGTTGATTATGAATTTCATGATGAATTTCTATACTGAGATCAACAAATTTCAATTGTGTTCAACTACATGAGCAACACTTTATGATTACTATTGAAAAATTTTTTTCTTTCCTTCCTTCCATTACCTTCTTACATTTTTAACAGTAACTAATCCTTTAGAATCCATGCTTCTTTATTAGCTGTGATAAAACAATTTAATTTCTATTTACTGTGCAACTATGTTTTAAATCTATAACTATTCTCGAGGTTGAAGTACATTTTTCAAGACCTTTTTTTTCTTTACAACAACTGGCACTGAACTGTTTTTAGGGCAGAGGGGGGAAAAATATTGCTGATATAGCAAATCTCTTTTTCTGCTGAGTTTTTTTTTTTTTAATCAATTTTGCCCAGTGGTACCTATTGGATTTTTTTAAATTATTACTTTTTTGTTCATACAAGCATGATGTATAGCAAATTGAATATCAAGCTGAATAAGTGCACTTAGTTACTAGTTTACTTATTTATTTGTATCACTAAACTAAACCAATCCAGTACTTCAGTTGACCTCAACTTAACTCCTGGGGAACTGAATACATTTCTAAACAGATGGGAATTTGTCCAAGAGACACTCTTTGGTCCACTCTACCAAGCAAATTTATAAATGGGAATGTAAAATAATAATAAAAAAAGGCAAGAATAATATTTCAAGTCCATTGTATTTTGCTGGCATAGATCAGTAGTCATCCTCACTTCAAGAACTTAGCCTTAGCAATGGTGTGTCACCTTTTCCTACTATTAAGAAAGAAAGGAGGGCTTATACTTGGGATTATCTAAAAACTGTTGCACAAATGCTGCAAATATTAGTGTATAATATAATTATAGTACTTAGACAAAGATATTTGAGATTTTTATTTTCACCTTCCATTCCACTGAGTTTAAAAACACTATGATTTTGAGAAACTTAAGTGAGACTACTATCCTAGTTAAAAAGTTGCATATTTTAAAAAGGATAATTAAATGTATCTAATCCCCACCTTCAACCCCTAAACATTACATAATCTTAAAACACACCTGTGTTTCAAGTTGGAAGTGTAGACAACTTCAAAATATCTTCTCTGAGGATTGTCTAGGGATTGCTACCAGTATTTAATGCCAAGGCATCAAGCATGCTAGTCACCTTGCAATGTGTACAAGAATCACTTAGATTTAAAATAAATAAATAAATAAATAAAATCCCAAATTATTAGGCAGTAGAACAAGATTTTTGAAAGAAATAAAGAAAGGAAGAAATTCAAGAAATTCCAGAACATGGACTCTATAGGGGAAAATTATAGACATTGAAATATCTTGAAGACTCAGGGACAGAACAAGTATTTCTGGGAATAAACAGAGCAAAAGGCATGGCATTGCAATAGAAGACTGAGCTGCAAGAGCATTGAAGACAAAACATTTGTCCAAAACTGACCTTGTTTCTTGGAATTTGGATGAGTGCTAAGAGTCTGGATTTCAAAAGGTTTTTCTGCAGAAAATAGAATTAAAGTGAAAAAAATATGTAAGACCTAAGTACAATTACTTCTTACTGACAAAGGCTCTGAAAATAACTTCCAATTCTGGATAAAATCTTGGGGAAGTTTCTGCTTTCAGATAATTAGTTTTCTCTTAGTGTCACTAAGTAATTAAATTATCCCAAAGGTAGGATACCCTTACCTTGTAGCACTGAGTCTGGTCCCTGGAACTTTTAGCAATTTCTATGAAATACAAGGGTTTAAAAATATTATCTGTAGAATATCTGTTCCAGTAACAGCAGATTAGATGTTCTGGACTGCTATTCCTTTCAGAGTAACTAGAAATATTAAACAAAATATTAAGAGCAAATCTATAAGAAATAAAATAAAATAAGGAACATCCAAAGTAGTGACAATTTGTGGATCTGGCATTCTCTTTATTCCTTAGTTATATTCTTAGTCCTAAATCTATATCTGAGGGGCCAAGGAAGTTGAACAGTGTTTTTCACAGTTTCATGGGGACACAAATTGGAGTTTGAGACTCTAGAAGTTATATTTGAAAATAAAAAATCATACTTCCTGACATTGTTTGGATATTTTTCTTTTAGTTGAAAGTATATGAAATGATTGAACTTCAGATTATTTTTTTTGCTTAGTCATATATTTAAAAACTATTCTCATATAAATTTCCAAGAGTACAACCCCTTTCTTAGGTTTAGCAGTTCTATTTTTCATGTTTTCACTGTTTGATTATTACTTAATTTTTTTCATTTAGTTTCCACTGTATGATTATTACTTAATTTTTTTCATTTAGTTTCCACTGTAATTTATGGTAACTAAAATCTAGCCCATGCCCTCACAGTATTTCTATTTTTTTTTATTAATTTCCTTTAAATGTTGGGCTAATAGAGGCCTGCAATATTGCATTGTTGTTTCTTAATGGGCCTAGTAACTTGTGTAAGACCGAATACAACATATGTCATTAATAAATGTTTCTTTAATTTTTAATTAGTTGGTCCTTTCATCTTCTATATACCACTTATTATTTCTACCATCTATTCTAGAATGAGGTCACATAATTTCTTAAGTTCTTCTATTCAGTATAATTTTATTGAATTTCTACCACATTCCCAGCATTGGTACATAATATACATAGTGAATAGAAAAAAAAAAAAAACCTATAGCCTAGTAAATAGAAAAAAAAATAAAATCGTAATACCCTTTAATGATATGGCAGAAATCAATGTAAGTTGATCTCTTAGGATCAGAATACAAAACCTAGAAAATGAAACACATAATTGGTGAGGACATGGTGTCCATTCAAGAACCCAAACAGAATAAATCATCAAATTATAAAAATCATGGTTACTTTGAAATATAATTTTTTAAATTTCCAAAAATATTATAAAGTATGGAACTATATGTTTTTCTTTCAAAATTAACAGTTAATATTTAGTAAGTATAATTAATGGGCAGCAAATGTTAGGTTTGGATTCCAAGAAGCATATGACATAACCTCTGTTGGATTTATTCTTTGAGAGAAATATACACAATTACTTGAAAATGGTTCATGGTGTACCAAGCCCTGAATGATCTTACTTCTGCCTATCACCACCCATAACTTTCACTGAGGATCAAACTTGGGGTATCCAGGATTTTTTTTTTATCCACTCATACCAGGCACATATATAATGGTTTCCTCTGTTTGGATCATAGAATGGAAATGAGAGGGTGGTTAGAGATCATCCTAGAATGATTAGAAAGGGCTAAGTCATTTAAGTCATTCTAACAATTTTTAACTCTTATCTCACAAGAGTTAGAGTAATGGTAAAACACTGAACAGTTTTCAAGAAGGCAGGAATATTCCAGCCCATCATACTCTACCCTACTCTGATTGCCATGATCAAGTTAATATTGTCCTAAAACACCAGCGAGGATATTTTGAGGATTGGAATCCAAAGCCCATTTAAATTAAGCTCAAATATATATTCACATGGTTTGTGTATCTTTTGTGTTTTAACCTCTACTTAGGGGCAATTGTTTCCCATTAAACAATCCACTTAAATATTGTTTCACATCAAGATAGTCTTATGTTGTTTCTATGGCTGTGGCATAGGCCAACAGCTACAGCTCCCATTGGACCCCTAGCCTGGGAACCTCCATATGCCGCGGGAGTGGCCCTATAAAAGGAAAAAAGACACACACACACACACAAAAGCATACTTAAAAAAGAAAAAGATAGTCTTATGTTATTTAAAATCATTAATGCTGTCTTTGTATGGTCCTATTTCAGTGAAAAGTGGTTTTCTATTCTTACTATTCCAATATTGAATGCATATTTGTTGTTGTGTATGTAGAAATATCATAAAGTGTAAAGAAGAAAAACAAACTAAAACTGTAGTGCTGCTACCTAAGCAAATTGTTTACATTCTTTGCCTTCACCATCATTACATATATAATGAAAACTTGAAACAGAAGACTGATACCATGGCTAGCAAAGGTATCACATTTTTGATTCTTAACTTCTATTCCTTCATCACCCTCATTCAGGCTCTCAGCTTTTTCAGTTCTATTTATATTTGATCAAATCTCTTTTGCATTCCCATTGCAACAATCCCCTGCCTATACCTCCGATTCCCCATGATCTCACCCTCTATTGAAATTGGAACTATTATTATCCCATCCTCAGACAATTACACTAGCTTCCACACTGAATCCCTGAGTTCTTTTTGGCCCCTTTTTCAAACAAGCTTGTGTAGCTTATGTCATTACCCATGTCAGAAAGATTTCCTGCTTATATAATAAAATTAAAATCTATAAGCTGGATTGGATTCAAATCCTCTAAGAAGCATTGTTCCTCTTCATATTTTCCATAATCCTTCTTATGCAGATATATATATATATATACCAACCTCAAAGAAACACAGATTCTTTTAGTTTTTTTTTGGCTGCATCTGCAGCATGTGGAAGTTCCTGGGCCAGCAATCGGACCCATGCCGCAGTAGTGATTTGATCTGCTGCAGTGACAATGCTGAATACGTCTTAATCCACTGAGCCAGAAGGGAACTCAAAGATGCTTTAACTTTTTATGAATACTATTTTTTTTTTTTTTTTTGCTTTTTAGGGCCATACCTGTGGCATATGGAAGTTCCCAGGCTAGGGTCAAATCAGAGCTACAGCTGCCAGCCTATGCCAAAGCCACAGCAACATGGGATCTAAGCCATGTCTGCAACATACACCACAGCTCATGGGAATGCCACAGATCCTTAACCCACTGTGCAAGGCAAGGGATTGATCCTTCATCCTCATGGATACTATTTGGGTCTGTAAACTGCTAAGCCACAACAGGAACTCTCATACTTTTTGTGAAAACATTTTTAGTTTCTTCTTTCTGTATATTGAAGATTCCATTGGCTAGAGTCCAGGCAATTTCTAAATCTCCAGGGAAGTCTCCAGAGACGAAGAATTCCATCCAGGAAATCTATTTCAATACTTTGTGCTCCTTATAGCAGTGATTCTCTCTTCCTCTAGCTTCACTTTAAACCTAAAGGAAATAATTGATATCTAGTATTATCTCTGAACAGAGAATGCTGATGGTGGGTCTGGAGGATGCATATATGAAAAAAAAAGTAGTTGACATTCATTTTATGTCACCACGGGTCCCAACTACATATTGCTTTATGGACTACAAAAATATAGATTTCACTTAAACAGTTCATGAGTAAGTACCTGATAGGATGGTAAGATGTTGTTAGATGAAGAAACTGAACTTCAGAGATGTTATGTGCTTTGCTCAAAGATTCACAGCTAATAAAGCAGAGCCAACACTTTAAGCCACATCTCCTGACATGAAGTTCAGGGCTTTCATGGCCACCAGTCCATATAATGTGTTAAAGGGTTTGCCATTTTGAATGGAAAGATTCCTTAAGACAATGGCTTAATTCTGTTATACAAAGACATTATCATAGTGCCTAGAAACATTTCCAGTTTTTCTCTGTTAGAATCTTTGCCTTGGTGCAACTTCTTTCCTGAAACCTAATGCTTTTCCTTTAACACTCAGAACTGTAAAACTGAATCCAGGATCTTACTTCTCTTAAACTTCTCATTATCTTCTCCCTCAAGCCACATCTCACCTGTGGATTTCCTTTTCGACGAAGCTGATATTAGGTAGTTATATTGTAAAAGAACTAAATCCTAATTATATAGGTGTTAATCATTGATTGGGTTTATTGTGTTTCACTATCAAACTAAAAATAGTCATGTAACTTGAAGGAGACAATCTTTTATAACGTGATACTAGATAATTTAGTAAAGAGCCAGGAAGATGTTTTTAAATGAGATTTCTTTAAGTCACATTCATAGTGAGCCTATTTGTCCTCAATCTAAAGTTAGACATGATTCCAATGTTAATTTTTTATTTTCTCTTTTTAAGCAATCATCTACATATTGTGCATAAATATACAACAATTGGGATTTTAAAAGCTAAAAGAAAGAGATAGGGTGATTTTATGTTTAGATGGTTTAGGCATTCTTCCATAATTTCATTTCTATAGAGTGGTCACTAAGGATCCACTAACCCTCCATCTATAGGAGAGGGCTACTTTTCTCCCTACTCAATTTGTATAGTACCAGAGTATTATTCTTTCACTTTGGGAAATAGCCACATGTGTATTTGCTGATGAATAAGGTTTAGGCAGAGAGTTTCCACATTTCAAATAAAGCTTAACAATTATTTACACCCAAATCTAATGAGTTTATTAGATATATGCGGTATACTAAATTTTGATAAACAAGTCTCTAAGCACTGGTGGAGGCAGAAATAAGTGGTTTGATGTAATTAAGTAAAGCATTTAGGAAGGAAGGAAAAATGGGAGACCTTGGAAGAGAACCATTGCTTTAGCCTTGAGCTAGCAAAATTTCACCACTGATAATACAAAATGGTGCCATGAAATCAAGAGGGTGACCCAGAAAAATCTTCTTGTCAAATAGTGTGTTTTTCCTGTTCAATACATCATCTCTGGTTTTTTATTTTCTCTCAAATAAATTCTCTCTGAGAAATACACATTCTAGAAAATAAAATGTTCAAGCTACAAAATGACATCTCAATTACTTGCACATTCAATCATTCTTACAAGTAAAACAAAATTGATCAATAATGTTTGCTGTAGTGTGCCCCATTAAGCAGCTTTTTTTCCTATTATATCTCCATAAAGCTTTCTATTCCCAGAAGGAAAAGGATTGAAAGAATAACAGCAAATATATATCAAGGAGAAGGAAAGTATATGGTATGTTAGATCTCTTTATTCTAATCCAAGTTTATCCCCTCCAAAGTGAATAAAATGGAATTCTAAGAATGTGTACTTCTCCTCCATGTCCTTACTTTCTACTCTGGAAATTGTCTTTCCTAGTATGCATTTGGAGGATGCAGCAGTTACTGAATTTTATACCAAATGTTCAATTTGTTCTTTATTCCTGTGATCTTTTTATACTAATTTTGACCAGTCATTTTAACTATTTCTTAATTTATATCATACAGTTTCCTCTTCTCTCTCTCTTTCCCAATATTTTTTTGCTGCAATTTTAGCTACATACAAGAAGTAAATCTATATAAGTGACCCCAAAATAATTTTTCATCTTTTTCCTCTTTCCCTTCCCTCTGTCATTCTGTTCATATGCAATATATATACTTTAATACAATTATAAAATGAAAACAATAATAGCAAGAGATAATCCTTTGACTTTATAACTCTAGTAAATGAGAAGAGGGAATAATATTATTTATAATATATTTATTTTCAATTTTATTAGTTTTCCCTGTTCTTTCTCTCTTCCATACTTTTCCATCTATTTCTTTTGTGATTATGAGCATCTAAAGGTCTCTAATCCCAGTATCAAGTATATAGCATGTGCTCAAGAATTGCTTGCTGGGAGATTTTTTAAAATTGCAAATTCAATTTCACTACCAGTGATTAATCTGTCCATTGTTGAATCAGGGAATAAACTCTATATCATTAACATCCCCATTGGCCCCTTTGCCAATGGTTTCTAATCTTTATTAACGTTTCCTTATACCTTCTGAATGTTATTAAGGTCTGTGATAACATTATTTTCACCATGATTCATGTTTGATTGGCACTTAATAACAATGCACTGAGGAGATGGCAATTAACAAAAAAAATAATCTTTGCTATCTTAATGTGTTCTAGTGAAGAAAGAGAAAAACAAAATTAACATGCAAAATATAAAATATGTAAAATGGATATAAATGTAAAGGGGGAAAACAGAAGAAATGGATAGGGTGTATTGAAGGGGGTTGCAATCTGAAGCGATCAGTGAAGGTCTCACTGAAAGACACCATTTGCAAAATTGTTTGAAGGTGAGGGGCAGAGCCATGGTGATTGTGGCTCATACAGAAAACCGAGTGGCCTGTGGCCTGTGGCCTGTATCTGTCTGGCACAAATGAGAAAAACCAGAGGATCAAGACTGTAGAATGCAAAGAATTTAGTCAGAGAGCTGATAATGCCCTTCTGGTCTTCTGGATTGGAGATTTAGGAGTTTCTATTGTGTCTTAGTAGGTTACGAACCCAACACAGTGTCCTCAAGGATGTGGGTTTGATCCCTTGCTTTACTCAGTGTCAAGCTATGGGGTAAGCCACAGATGTGTCTCAGATCTGGTCTTGCTGTGGCTGTAGCATAGGCCAGCAGCTGCAGCTCTAATTCATCCCCTAGCCTGGGAACTTTCATATACTGCAGGTGCAGCCATGAAGAAGAAAAGGAAAAAGAAAAAGAAAAAGAAAAAAAAAGGAGAAAAAAAAAAAGTAGAGATTTATTTTCTCACAATTCTCAGGCTAAGTCCAAGTCAATGTTTGACTGATCCAGATCCCAAGGACTACTCTCTTCCTGCTTTGCTACCTCATTCTCACTGTGTCCTCATTTAGCAAAGAGAGAGTGAGAACGCTGTGATGTCTCTCCTTAGAAGGACACCAATCTTATCATGGTAGGGCTCTATCATTATGACTTTATTTAACTGTAATTACCAACATAAAGTCTTTACCTCCAAATATAGACACATTGGGGTTTAGCGCTTCAATAAATGAATGTTGGGGGATACAATTTGGCCCATAGCAAAGCCCAAAACAAGAGCACCAGCCTGTTCTATAAGACTAAGGGCCACTGTTTCTCTGGGCTTTCCTGTGCACAGAGCAAATAGCCACTAAATGGCTCCTGCAACTCTAAAGGCCAGGCAGCTTGAGAGCAATGGGTCTGGCCTTAGTGATTTGTCTGGAGATACTTGCACATGTGCATATTTGCTAAAGAATCTCCTATATTCTGTTACTTATTAAAACATCTGTAGTGCCCTGTTGAGCATGTACACATGTGTTGTGTTTCTTAAATATTCCTTGATTCTCTTGCTCAAGTGCACAGTCACTAAGAAGCACTTGAGCAAGAGCTTAACCATTGCAGTGCCCAGTTCAGGGTTAATTTCACAGTGGAGGGTCAACAAGTGTCTTCAGTAGAGGCATACTTTATCTTTTATTTCTTATTATGAAAACTTTAATAGCCAGGATATAGTTAAAGATTCATAAAATTAGAGCTCTAAATGTGTTTTTAATCTCATATATGCATATTCACATGTATATGTGTGTGAATATATATAACACAACAACAGCTATGAAGGAAGCAAACATTTATGTATAAGATAATTTTGCTGCCCAGGATATTATGATGATCATTCCAAATTTGATCATTTCCAAATTTATAAGTTTGGATAAATAAAATCGCTCCGTGAATATTCAGCTGTGCTTTTGGATTGAGATTTTTTACTCTTCTGAAAAAATTCCAAGAGTATTTCCACATTTTAAGATTCTATAGCATTTTAAAAGGATAGCTCACTGTAGAGAAGAGAGTTTAATTTGCTCATTCTTTTAAGGCAGGCATGTGAGCAAAGTCTAAGATATCAGCTAGAGAAATAGTTGTGTTATAGGCATGTTTTATGCCTTTGAGAATTTCTACAGAGTTAAGTCTTTTTACTTTTTAAATATTGGAGAATCATTCTCACCATTTATTTTCTAGCAATCAAGCAGATATGACATGAGCCCATAAATATATTTTATAATTCATAAAGGACATATCATTTGTTAGATCCACAAATCTAACAATATTGGAACTACTAAGCTGGTTCCCAGAAGGAAAGGATAGTAAATAACTCATTAACATAGCCAAAATTGCTTGAGATCATTTGACTTGAAAACAGGAAAGAGATTGGCATTCTACTCCTCTTAAAATCCAGTTGAGTGACTTTGGGCAAGTCGTTTTCCTGCTTCTTTGAGATGCTTTATCTAGAAGGAAAATAGAAAATAATGTTACCTGATGAGATTCTTGGTAAGATTCAATAAAATAACGTAATGTGTGAAATAACATTTAGTAAGCTGAACAACACTATTTAAAATATTTTTAAAATCATCTAAAGTAGAAACCTAACCTTCAATATTTAAGAAGTTCATCCTTTTCCTGTTAGGAAAGGAAATAATTCAAATCCATAATAAATACAAATCCTAAAAATGGAATGTTGTACATACTAAAATAAAGCTTAGAGTTGCTCTTTATCTCTTTCAAAATTGAATACTGAAAGTCATTACACACTGAAAAATTTCATACAAACTTTTTTTTTTTAATTTTTGAACTTCCCTTATGTAGTAGGAATGAGATTGGACAGACATCTGGAATCACCCATTATCTTGGCTGTAATTTGGCATCTCCCAGGATGGTTCATATTAACATATTCCTGGATGGCAGGAGTTATCATATGCCTTCATAGCATAACTTGTGTATTTTGGAAGGCATTTCTGAGAACAGATTTTTTCGACAATGAACATGCCAAAGGCTTGACATGAAAAGTACTTATGCCTAATGTCTGTCATTCGCTCTCTGCCAGTTCATCTTTCCTGGGTTGGCCCTCTGCCACACTGGCACCTGAAATGCAGCAAATAATGTCGTTGGATGCTAAAGGTGTGACCGTAAGTTGTGGTTATCTTCCAAGCAATTACCATATGTTGTGCAATTCAGTTCTTCATCTCCTTTTTTGATGGGAGAATAATAACAATGACAATAATGCCAATTAATAACGTATTTTATATTTATGCCTATTTCATAACCATTTTTCTGAGTCTCTTGAATAACCTGATTCAGGGGTACCTTTGGCTACCATTGAAATTTAGTCACCTCTCCAGAGTGGGAGGCAATTGTATAAAAAAACAATTCCAAAGCAGACTTAATGAAGAAACAGGGGAGATTAGCATATTGAAACAGGATTAGGGAGACATTTAAGAAAAATAAATTATGAACTGAAGCATGTCTTTTTACAAAGCAGACCCTCTGTCCAATCTTCTTTTTGTCCCTATCATTCCTGAGAAATATTGTGTGAAGTGTCTACAGAAAAAATAGAGAAAGAAAAGACTTCTGGAGGCAAGATGCCCTCATAAATGTGCATTGGACTCTCTATCAGACCCCAGATTCAAGGTATACTACTTTTTTTTTTTTATTTTCCCACTGTACAGCAAGGGGGTCAGGTTATCCTTAGATGTATACATTGCAGTTACAGTTTTTTCCCCCACCCTTTCTTCTGTTGCAACATGAGTATCTAGACATAGTTCTCAATGCTATTCAGCAGGATCTCCTTGTAAATCTATTCTAAGTTGTGTCTGATAAGCCCAAGCTCCCGATCCCTCCCACTCCCTCCCTCTCCCATCAGGTAGCCACAAGTCTCTTCTCCAAGTCCATGATTTTCTTTTCTGAGGAGATGTTCATTTGTGCTGGATATTAGATTCCAGTTATAAGTGATATCATATGGTATTTGTCTTTGTCTTTCTGGTTCATTTCACTCAGGATGAGATTCTCTAGTTCCATCCATGTTGCTGCAAATGGCATGATGTCGTTCTTTTTTATGGCTGAGTAGTATTCCATTGTGTATATATAACACATCTTCCAAATCCAATCATCTGTCGATGGACATTTGGGTTGTTCCCATGTCTTGGCTATTGTGAATAGTGCTGCAATGAACATGCGGGTGCACGTGTCTCTTTTAAGTAGAGTTTTGTCTGGATAGATGCCCAAGAGTGGGATTGCAGGGTCATATGGAAGTTCTATGTATAGATTTCTAAGGTATCTCCAAACTGTTCTCCATAGTGGCTGTACCAGTTTACATTCCCACCAACAGTGCAGGAGGGTTCCCTTTTCTCCACAGCCCCTCCAGCACTTGTTATTTGTCGATTTATTTTTCACAGAACTAGAACAAACAATCCAAACATTTATATGGAACCACAAAAGACCCAGAATCGCCAAAGCAATCCTGAGAAACAAAAACAAAGCAGGAGGCATAACTCTCCCAGACTTCAAGAAATACTACAAAGCCACAGTCATCAAAACAGTGTGGTACTGGTACCAAAACAGACAGACAGACCAATGGAACAGAATAGAGAATCCGGAAATAAACCCTGACACCTATGGTCAATTAATATTTGACAAGGGAGGCAAGAACATAAAATGGAAAAAAGAAAGTCTATTCAGCAAGCATTGCTGGGAAACCTGGACAGCTGCATGCAAAGCAATGAAACTAGAACACACCCTCACACCATGCACAAAAATAAACTCAAAATGGCTGAAAGACTTAAATATACGACAGGACACTACTTTTGATTTTATGAAACTGGACCATAGTTTTTACAAATTTGCAGACTAGGAGATGACTCTACCCACCTCATAGAAGATTGAGTCATGTCTGAAAGACCAGTCAAAGTTTATTTAGTCAACAAATATGTAATGGACATCAGTGCATTGAAGATATAATAGTAATATAGATTCTAGTCCCCCAAATCAAGGATTTTGCATCATTATAATGGAGACTGAAAGTTAAATACAGAACTATGAACTATCACAAGAAGGGTTATGGTAGAGCATATAGCAAGTGTGGGTATCCATGACATCTCTCTGGATAAGAGGATCACTGTGCTGCTACTTAGTATAAATAATTAATTTTTATATGATTAATTCTATTTCTATAGGTAAAATAAGAATTAATGATATAAAAGAGGAGAACATATTTTTACATACAAAAAGCAACATCCACATAGGAGAATTAATCTCCACTACATATTCAGGAAACTAAAAAAAACAGATGGAATAAAATTTATAATGTGTTTTTAAGTATTTCATTTCTACTGATTTTTAAAAGAGCCCTATTAAATGAAACAAACAGGTATTATTTTTTTCCTTCTTATGGAAGAGGATATGGTCGCTCAAAAGGCTAGGCCTAAGTTAAACTATAGGAGTGAGGAAGACCCGGTCCTAGAAGTGTGGTCCTCAGATTTCCCACTTAGTACTCTGTGTGTTCACTCGCTCCTGCAAATTCATATTTTACAAGGAAGATGGACTAAGATAAGGGAATGCAGGATAATTAGTACATAAAATGGGAATTGGATTTTTAGAAATCTCCAGAGAAAGATAAGTACCTTGTCTCCCTATTGCAATATCCTAAGAATTTCTTCCTTGCCTCCATAGCCACTGTTTATATTTTGCTATTTATGGCATAAAAATTAATTTCAGTGAAGTCCTTCATATATTTAAGAACTGATAAGTAACATCATAGCCTTTCCTACCAAGTGATTGCAATTGTGCATTCAATACAATTTCACAAAGTACTATGGAACAATTTCTACGTATAATACATTTTGGAGTTACTAGGGAAAGTACGTGAGAAAGTAACAAATATGAGCATGGAATTGTCCCTTCCTGTAAGAATTTATAATATAGTAAGAAATACTGACTCACAAGGAGCTCTAAGTTAAGACAGAATAGGTACAAACAGCATAAATATACTCTGGGGATTTGAGGAAAGATGATTCTAGATTCATGTGAGAAAACATGAAAGATTTCTTAGAAGAGGGAGAGATTATGCTGGCATCTAAGGGATAGCCATGGATTTAATAGATGTTGTGGGGTCAAAACAGTTGCAGAGAGAAGGCACAAAGTGAGAAAAAAACTAAAGATCTAGAATGCCTAAGATATTATATTCAGCCATAAAAAAGAATGAACTAGTGGCATTTGCAGAACAACTTGCATGGAGCTAGAAATTATCATACAAAGTGAAGTTAGATAGTGAGAGGCAAACATCATGTTACATCACTTAAATGTGGAATATAAAAAAAGATACAAATTAACTTATTTGCAGAACATAAAAAGACTCACAGACTGAAAAACTTATGGTTACCAAAGTGGACAGGTGGTGGGGAGGGAGGTATGGACTGAGGGTTTGGGATGGAAATGTTCTAAAATTAGCTTGTGATAATGGTTGTATAATTATAAATATGATAAAATTCATTGAAGTATAAAAAAAGAAAGCCTAGGATATATTGCCTGAATAAAGTTGGATTATATAGTGATAAAGCTACCTGGAAACCTTAAGTGTTATAGAAATATTTATATTCCAAATAATTATTAGGGATTGAAATCCATAGTTGTATTAGAATTCACTTATTTTTCTTCAGAAAATGTGTATGTGGGGGGGGGGTAAATAAGTCATCCAATCACATAAAATATAGAAAGAATTTTCATCTGAATTCCATCATTTATAGATGTCTAAACTGATAACAGAATAATTAAGGAAGTCATACAAATTTCTATAGGTAGCAATCAATAAAAACAGGCTGTAAACTAAGTTTGAATTACCTAGTCTGTAAGGATGGCATTGTGCTCAGGATCAAGTCCTTACACTAAGCATAGAATCTCTTCCTTCTCGAATTCATCTGAATTTATGTTCCTGGTTTCATGTCCCCTAAACACACTCAACTATCTCCTCATGTCGAACTCTCAGTATAACTGAGCTCCCTAGGGCCTCTTTTCAAAATGTTGAAGCAATTGAACATACTATTTCTTCTAGGAATTTTTTCTTTTGTAGGGATAGTCACATACATCCACCCAGTTTTGTGAAGGGAAAAAGCCTCAGTGTGAAGAAAGCACTGACCCTAACTACACAGGATGGACTGGGGATGGTGTGGGCAAACGTTAAACTGGGTGATATATTGCTACTACCGTGCAATTTATTTATTTATGTAGTTATAATTTATAACCTGCTTACTTCAAGAAAGGATTTGAGTCAGCTAGCTAAAAGTTAAAATACTTGCAAAAATCCTATTTTGAAGTTCTTTGATGTGAAAATTATACAGCACAAGCTGGTGCACCGAGAGTTTCTCGTCTGATTTCTGCCTCCATGTCTGATCCATTTCAGCAATGCAATCGCTTGATGATTTTTTTTAAGCAAATTTAACTGAACAACTCACACTCTCAGAAATGCTTTGATTTTACTTTGGTTTGTGCTCAGGGCAAAGATTTTTGGCTCTGGTTTTTCCCATCCACAATTGAGAATTCACTTTCAATGAAATGCAAGAAGAAATCAATATCCAGTGTCTTGGTTGAAAATTAAATGAAAACAAACATTCAGGATGCACTAAGCATCCAGGTTTCTGTAACTAAACTAGATCAAAAGAAATGTGAGGAACCTGGGGGAGTCTATTTTTCTCCATTAGGAAAGGCCCAAGGGCTAGTATTTAGAGAGCTGAGACACTCTTCCTTTTCAGTGCTGGCCCTAACACATTGTGCATGAGGTCAGAGATCTTAAGTTGCCCTAAAAGTGATTCTCTGCATATTGGGCATTTTTTGATGCCTTAAATCTCTCTACACATTTCTCCCTCCTTCCTTTCTCTCAAATTTGGATGAAGGTTATTGAAGGACCCTCCTGATGTACTATCTCGTTGCATGGAGGGGACTTAAAGTGATTTATAATAATGAAAATGAAAGCCTGCGTCAATTTCTGCACTAAATTCCATAACAATTTAGTTATTTAATGTAAAGTATACTTTTTGTGGAGTCAAATAAGAAGCATGGTTTTCAGGTGCATATAAAAGCTGCAATAATAAATAATCCGTAGCTGTTTATTTCAAAAGAACAGCATCCAGTGAGAAGAAGAGGTTAGAATGATCCCCTCATAGTAACAACCCCTCCAAGAAAAGAAAAATAACCAATAACAGTTGAAAAATTAGAGAGAAATTTGGGATTTTTGAACTTGTCAAAGAAGAGGTGAGAACTCTGTAGAAGATGAGAGATATAGAGAACAGAGACTGGAGGGCTTAAAGGAACTATAAAACTAATCACTTGGATTTGAACTTGAGTTAATATAGTACATCCTGCTAGTAAATCTATGGTTCTTGGTTTCAGGTTTTTGCTATATGAAATAATCTTCTGTGTTCCTGCCTAATTCACCGTGCAGTCATTGTGTCCTCTGTTACAGGTGCTGGGTCTAAATTCACTTCCAAACATCCAGGCCAAAATACCAAACATGTCTGCTGAATGAGATTTATGCTTTTAAACTTTCATTTATTCTAAAGGTTTTCATAGCTTTTCCTCTCCTATTTTCTAAAGGGAATTCTGGAATAGAAAATGTAACATGATGAGACAAGCTATGTTACTTTAGATTAGAAAGAGTAGGGAAGAGGAAAAGTCAATATGGACAATAGTTGAAGACAAGAAACAAGAGATTTAGAGGGTGTAGATAGTAAGAAAGTATGAGAAGAAAGGTAAAAAGAGTCTTTGGAGCATGTGTCAAGGAATTTAGCTCCCTCTTTGATATGTCTTTGAGATTTCCACAAAGATTTCCATTGTATTTCAGTATTTTTTAAGAATGATTTTGTGTTTCGTTACTGCATCACCATTTAGGTCTAAGAACACTAAGGAGAGACATATTTCCTGACTTTACAGAATTTTAGATACAAATAAATGATAACAACTACCCCATAATTCTGACAACAACATGCCAATAAAGTTCTTGTGCTTTGTATTCATGATCTCATTTAATATGTATGTGATTTTTTTCATGAATGTTGAGATCTGTATTGTCTTTAAGGTTCTGTAGATCTAAGAGAAATGCTTATGGAACAGAATTAGGGAGTGTGACTTCTTCCTATGCCCTAACATACGCTGTTCTGTATCTTAATTATTGTCCATGGAGATATAAAACTTGAAGACAGATCATACTGATTCAGGACTTAAATTCTTGTCTTTACTCCTGGTCCTAAAACATCTAGTGCACAGTATTCATTATCATTTATATTTATTTATTGTTGTTAAGTAAATTTTCCACAATATTGGAAAAGGAATAATTCATAAAAAAAAATTAAAAATGTTCTCCCCTGTCACACAGTATGGACTATAGAAATTCTATATTTGACTCTCCCATTAACTGTGGCCTGATTTTAGACGACAATTGTGATCTCAACCAGATGGCATATGCTCTATAACATGTGCTAATTGATACCAATAACAATGAAGGGCATAGAGCACTTATGTATATCAAGCCCTGTTATGAGCATTTTTAATATGTTAACTCATTAAATTCTTCCAATAACCCTATAAAGTAGGTTTATTACTATCATTTTACAAATGAGGAAAATGAGGCAAAAAGAGTCTAAATAACTTGGATATGGTTGTACGGCTATTGATAGAGCTAGTATTCAAACCCACAATTTATGGCTCTGGATTGCTTTTTATGATTGAATTAATTCTCTTATTAATGTATAGGTTGACCTTGGGATCATCCTCACTCTTCTAAGGGAAAGGCAGTCAGTGGGATTGATATGTGCTAATGCGTTTAATGGAGAATACAGGTTATGATCAGTCCTCTCCTCCTGAACAACTATTTCTCCCCTCTTTATATTTTAATAATGGTCTCTTGGAGACCAGTTATATTAAGCTCAGAGTTGATAAGCACACCTTAATATAATTTCCTCATTGAATCCTCCTTATGACTAGCTAGTGAGGCAGGTACTGGTAACCTTTTATGTCAAATATGGAAAGTAAATATCAGAATGTTTAAAAAACACCTTCGGTCATCGAGCAGGTCTGTGCTCTAACCCAGAATCAAGATGTATTCTTCATTTGTGGGCTGTGCTAAGGCCTGAATATTTATATGCCCCCAAAATTCATATGTTGCAATACCAGTCCCTAAGTGAAGATTGAAGGTGGGGTATTTGGGAAGTGATTGGGTCATGATGGTGGAATCTCATGAAGAGGATTAGTGCCCTTATAAAAGAGGCCCAAAGAGTTCTTTGTCCTTCCACCACGTGATGGTAGATCTATTGAGGAAGTGAAATCTTGACAGATACCAAATCTGCCAGAACCCACCTTGATCTTGGATTGTGTAGTTCTAGAGAACTAAAAGAAATAAATTTATTTTATTACAAGCCACCCACTCTGTAGTATTTTGTTAGAAAAACTCTAATGGATGAACACAAATGGATTTCTTCCATCTTATATCAACAACTTAATATCTGATAAATATCATAAATAAAACCTAGTAGAAGACACAAATATTAATAAACATACCAAAAGTTATATGTAAAATGTAAATGTTTTCTCTATATTCAGGCACAAATATTTAGCCAGTAAGTTAGAATGGGTCTCTAAATTTGCATATAGTAGCCTCTTATGGTCCGTTGTTACTTCTCCTTTTTCATTTCTAATTTTATAAATTTGAGTCCTCTCTCTTTTTTACTTGATAAGTATGGCTAAGGGTTTATCAATTTTGTTGATCTTTTCAAATAACCAGCTTTTCATTTCAGTGATCTTTTCTATGGTATTTTTTATTTCTATTTCATGGATTTCTGCTCTGATCTTTATGATTTCTTTCCTTCTGCTAACTTTAGGTCTTGTCTGTTCTTCTCTCTAGCTGCTCAAGATGTAAAGTTAGCTTCTTTATTTGAGCTTTTTCTTGTTTCCTGAGGTAGGCTTGTGTTACTACAAACTTTCCTCTTAGAACAGCTTTTGCTGCATCCCATAGGTTTTGGAGTATTGTATCTTTGTTGTCATTTGCTTCTAGGTATTTTTTAATTTCCTGTTTGATTTCTTCAGTGATCCATTGGTTGTTGAGTATCCATGTGTTTGTGTTTTTTGCAGCTTCTTTCTTGTTGTCGATTTCCAGTCATACAGCATTGTGTATGACAGAAAAGATGCTTGATATGATTTCGATTGTCTTAAAGTTATTGAGGCTTGATTTGTAGCCCAGGATGTGGTCAATCTTAGAGAATGTTCTGTGTACACATGAGAAGAATGTGTATTTTGTTGCTTTTGGATGGAATGTTCTATAAATGTCTATCTTGTCCATCTGGTCTAATGCTTCATTCAGGGCAACTATACACCAATAAAATGGAAAACCTAGAAGAAATGGACAAATTCCTGGAAAGGTACAATCTTCTAAGACTAAACCAAGATGAAATAGAAAAGATGAATGGACCAATCACAAGGACTTAAATTGAAACTGTGATTTAAAAACTTCCAACAAACAAAGTCCAGGACCAGATGGCGTCACAGGTTCATTCTATCAAACATTTAGAGAAGAGATAATACCTATCCCTGGCCTTGCTCAGTGGGTTAAGAATCTGGCATTGCCATGAGCTGTGGTGTAGGTTGCAGACTCGGCTCAGATTCCACGTTGCTGTGGATCTGGTGTAGGCTGGCAGCTGCTGCTCCGATTCAACCCCTAGCCTGGGAAGCTCTATATGCTGTGGGAGTGGCCCAAGAAATGGCAAAAAGACAAAAAAAAAAAAAAGACAAAAAAAAAAAGAAAACTACAGGCCAATTTCACTGATGAACATCGATGCAAAAATCTCCAACAAAATACTAGCAAACCATATCCAACAATACATTAAAGGAATTGTACATCATGATCCAGTGGGCTTTATCCCAGGGATGCAAGTGTTCTTAAATATCTGCAAATCCCTCAGTGTGATACACCACATTAACAAACTGAAGAATAAAAACCATATGATCCTCTCAATAGATGCAGAAAAAGCCTTTGACAAAATCCAGCATCGATTTCTGATAAAAACCCTTCAGAAAGTGGGCATAGAGGGAACCTACACCAACATAATAAAGACCACATATGACAAACCCAGAGCTAACATCATTCTTGATGGTAAAAAGGTGAAAGAATTCCTGCTGAGATCAGGAACAAGACAAGGATGTCTGCTCTCACCACTACTATTCAGCATAGTTTTGGAAGCCCTAGCCACAGTAATCAGAGAAGTAAAAGAGATAAAAGGAATCCAAATTGGAAAGGAAGAAGTAAAACTATCACTATTTGCAGATGACATGACACTATACATAGAAGATCACACCTTTTTCTCTCTAGGTAGGTTTACTCCTAGGTATTTTATTCTTTTGGATGTGATAGTAAACAGGATTGCTTCCCTAATTTCTCTTCACCTACCTAAAGAGACAAAAGACCTGTACTCTGAAAACTGTAAGACACTGATGAAAGAACTCAAAGATGACACAAATAGATGGAAAGACATACCATGCTCTTGGATTGGAAGAGTTAATATTATCAAAATGACTATACTACCCAAGGCAATCCACAGATTCGATGCAATCCCTATCAAATTACCAAGGATGTTTTTCACAGAACTTGAACAAAATATTTTAAAGTTTGTTTGGAAGCACAAAAGCCCCAGAATCGCCAAGGCCATTCTGAGAATGAAAAATGAAGCTGGAGGAATCAGGCTCCCTGACTTCAGACCACACTACAAAGCAACAATCATCAAAACCATTTGGTACTGGCACAAAGACAGAAATCTAGATCAGTGGAACAGGATGGGAAGCCCAGAATTAAACCCATGCACCTACAGCCAACTACTCTATGACAAAGGAGGCAAGAATATACAATAGAGAAAAGACAGCCTGTTCAATGAGTGGTGCTGGGAAAACTGGGCAGCCACATGGAAAAGAAGGAAATTAGAACACTCCCTAACACCATACACAAAAATAAGCTCCAAATGGATTAAAGACCTAGGTAAAAGACAAGACACTGTAAAACTCTTCGAGGAAAACATAGGCCAAACACTCTCTGACGTAAATGACAGCAACATCTTCTCAGATCCACCTCTTAGAGTAATGACAGTAAAAACAAAAATAAAAAAATGGGACTTAATTAATCTTAAAAGTTTCTTCACAGCAATGGAAACCCTAAACAAAATGAAAAGACAACCCACAGAATGGGAGAAAATCTTTGCAAATGAATTGACTGACAAGGGATTAATCTCCAAAATTTATGAACACCTCCTATGGCTCCATACCAAAAAAACAAACAAGCCCATCCAAAAATGGGCAGAAGATCTAAACACACAATTCTCCAAAGAACATACAGATGGCCAAAAAGCCCATGAAAAGATGTTCAACATCACTCATGATTAGATAAATGCAAATCAAAACCACAATGAGATACCACCTTACACCAGCCAGAATGGCCATCATCCAAAAGTCTACAAACAATAAGTGCTGGAGAGGGTGTGGAGAATATGGAACCCTAGTACACTGTTGGTGGGATTGTAAATTGGTGCAACCACTATGGAAAACAGTATGGAGATTCCTCAGAAAACTAAACATAGAACTACCATTTGATCCAGCAATACCACTCCTGGGCATCTATCCAGAGAAAACCAGGACTCAAAAAGACACATGTATGCCAATGTTCATTGCAACAGTATTTTCAATAGCCAAGACATGGAAACAACCTAAATGTCCATCGACAGAGGAATGGATCAAGAAGAGGTGGTGCATATACACAATGGAATATTACTAAGCCATTAAAAGGAACAAAATACCAGCATTTTAGCAACATAGAAATTATGACGCTAAGTGAAGCCAGTCAGACAATGAGACACCAACACATCAAATGCTTTCACTGACATATGGGATCTGAAAAAAAGGTCACAGTGAACTTCTTTGCAGAAGAGATACTGATTCACAGACTTGAAATAATTATGATTTCCAAAGGAGACAGTTTGGGGGGCGGGGGAATGCGCTGGGGTTGTGGGATGGAAATCCTATAAAATCAGATTGTGATGATCATTGTACAACTATAAATCTAATAAGTTCTTTGAGTAATAATAAAAAAAAGGATAAAGCAGTTTGTCAACTACTTTTGTATCTTAAAAAATAAATAAATAAATAAAAATAAAGTTACAATAGGTCTCAGCATGACCCCGTATTTTTTTTCTTCACAAATGAAGTTTTTAAACATCATAAATTTAATTATGAATTATTTCAAATTCTTAATTGAATCATATTATAGTAATATGGTGGTAATGAATTGGTAGGACTGAGCAAAGGAAATTTTACTAAAAATGAACAAGCAAAATCTTCCAAGCCTAGCTACCAAAATATAAGCAGAATGTAAGTTACATGTATGATAAAAAGAAACAGAAAATGTTTATGCATACTTTTTCTGCTGTCAAAACAAATTAGCATTTATTGTATGATGGCATCTTCATCTGTGACCATACCTCTTACAGAACCCTGACGATTTTCAACTAGAACCATTATCTTGATATTAAGAAAAGTAGTGTGAGAAGTTTTAAATATTTCATTATTTGATTAGTTTTTAAATAAATGTTTTTATCTGTATAGTGATTTTGAGAAATATGTGTCTCTGTGGAGGCAATTCAATCCTTAGCCTGGGAATTTTCATATGACAGGTGTGGGCATAGGGGAAAAAAAAATCACCTTAGCTCTCATTTACAAATAATGATCAAAGTAAGGAACTTTTTGTTGTATTGTTCAAATATGACAGCAGAACTCAACATTCAGAAAGGCCTCATACTTGATTTAATGTTCTGCCATCTTGAAATTCTTAATACTTTTGAATAAGGCACTCCACATTTTCATTTTGCACTGGGCTTCACAAACTTTATAACCAGTTTTTCAGGGTGGGGAGATGTTATAAGTGTAGGAAAGAGAGTGTTGATATTGAAACCATGCTTAATGTCATTTTATTTTACTTTATTTTAAGGCTGCACCTGTGGCATATGTAAGTTCCCAGGCTAGGGTCTGCAACACTGGATTAGAGCTGCTTCTGCAACATATACCACAGCTCACAGCATCACCAGATGCTTAACCCATGGAGCAAGGCCATCAATCAAACCCACATCCTCAGGGATACTTGTTGGGTTCATTACCACTGAGCCATAATGGAAATCCTCTGATGCTTAATTTTATTTTATTTATTTATTTTTTTATATAATGTTTTTATTTTTTCCATTATAACTGGTTTACAATGATCTGTCAATTTTCAAATGTACAGCATGTTGACCCAGTTGCATATACATGTATATATTCTTTTTTCTCACATTATCATTCTCCATCATAAGTGACCAGACATTGTTTCCTGGGTTACATAGCAGGACCTCATTGCTAATTCATTCCAAAGGCAATAGTCTGCATCTATTAACCCCAAGCTCCCAATCCATCTCACTCCCCCACTCCCCTTTGGCAACCACAATTAATTTTAAATTAGTTTCTAAAATGATAGAATTGGCTCAAAAATCTATACTTCTACCTTCCACAGCTCATGGCAATGCCAGATTCTTAACCCACTGAGCAAGGCCAGGGATAGGTATTATCTCTTCTCTAAATGTTTGATAGAATGAACCTGTGACGCCACCTGGTCCTGGACTTTTGTTTGTTGGAAGTTTTTAAATCACAGTTTCAATTTAAGTCCTTGTGATTGGTCCATTCATCTTTTCTATTTCATCTTGGTTTAGTCTTAGAAGATTGTACCTTTCCAGGAATTTGTCCATTTCTTCTAGGTTTTCCATTTTATTGGTGTATAGTTGCCCTGAATGAAGCATTAGACCAGATGGACAAGATAGACATTTATAGAACATTCCATCCAAAAGCAACAAAATACACATTCTTCTCATGTGTACACAGAACATTCTCTAAGATTGACCACATCCTGGGCTACAAATCAAGCCTCAATAACTTTAAGACAATCGAAATCATATCAAGCATCTTTTCTGTCATACACAATGCTGTATGACTGGAAATCGACAACAAGAAAGAAGCTGCAAAAAACACAAACACATGGATACTCAACAACCAATGGATCACTGAAGAAATCAAACAGGAAATTAAAAAATACCTAGAAGCAAATGACAACAAAGATACAATACTCCAAAACCTATGGGATGCAGCAAAAGCTGTTCTAAGAGGAAAGTTTGTAGTAACACAAGCCTACCTCAGGAAACAAGAAAAAGCTCAAATAAAGAAGCTAACTTTACATCTTGAGCAGCTAGAGAGAAGAACAGACAAGACCTAAAGTTAGCAGAAGGAAAGAAATCATAAAGATCAGAGCAGAAATCCATGAAATAGAAAGTCTTTTTTTTCATGAAGCTTACATTCTAGTGATTAAGAGATTAGTATAAGAGAGAAGTAATGTAATAATATCTGATAGTGATATGACAAAAATCTAAATCTATCAAATTGACAGTGAAATTTTAGATTGATAACTTGTATGGCTTTTTTCAGATGATTACATTTGAGTTCAAATATATAAGATATAACAATTAAAATAACAGAGAAATGGCATTCCTGGGCTAGAAAATAATAAGAAAAGAGACAAAAATTGCAAGAATTCCTGTGTAGCCAGAATGGAGTAAACACAGGAAAGAAGGGTTAGGGAATATCATTGAGAATCAGACTGTAGGTACTGGTAGGCCATGGAAAAGACTTTAAATTTTAGACAACAGAAAGAGAAAGAAAAATATCACATGATACCACTTATATCTGAAATCTAATGTATAGCAAAAATGAAATTTTCCACAGAAAAGAAACCCATGGACTTGGAGAACAGACCTGTGATTGTCAAGGAGGAAGGGGAAGGAGTTGGATGTCTGGGAGTTTAGGGTTAATAGATGCCAAAAATTACATTTGGTGTAGATAAGCAATGAGACCCTGGTACATAGCACAGGCAACTACATCTAGTCACCTCTGATGGAAAATGATGAAGGATAGTGTGAGATGGAGGATAGTGTATGTATGGATATGCAGGTATGACTGGGCCAGTATACACATATATGTGAGTCCTGTCAACTCACACTTAGCCATCACCAAATCATCAACTCTTTACTAGTGTTCATTACTTTTTCCATGCTTGTATGACTTATGTCCCCATAGGTAACAACCCTTTTTAGATTTGGGGACAGTTGTTTGCCCTCCAACTTTGGCCTTATAATTGATTAAAAACAAACAAACAAACAAATGAAAAAACCCCATGAATTTGAAGTTAGCCTGGATTATTTTCACTGCAGAGTTAGAGTTATCCTTCTTTTCTGCAATCTGTGCCAGAAGCCCAAAATTCCATGTCAGGTTGTTAAGTAAATGCTAAATACATACCTAAGATGGATAGACTAGATCTCTAAATTTTAAGAAAATTCAATTTGCTAAATAATGCAAATAGTATGATAGAAATTACATATTTTTTAAATATAGAAAGCAATGCAAGATAATATTCAGGGATACATTCATAAATTAAAAGTGGGATGGAAATACTATAAAACTGGATTGTGATTATCATTGTACAACTATAAATGTAATAAATTCATTGAGTAATTTTAAAAATTTATAAAAACATAAAAAAGTGTAAAAGCAGACTGGAAGTGTCCATAAGAAGTTTATGATAGTGATTACTCCTGAGGAGAGGTAATAAAAGGAATTTTAACTTTATCTGCAAAATTCTATTTATTTTATTTAGGAAAAATCACTTTAATGTTCAACTATCACAAGAAATAAAGTATCCCCAAGGCCAAAAAATCATCTATTCCTTATTATGTGCCACTATGAGCTTAATTAGTAGCTCAGCTATGGCAGCCATTCTACAAGCAGAGGATAGAAAATTGTCTTCAATACTAAAAAATGTTGAAGATATTCCAAATTTATGTAGCATAGACCATACAAGAATTTAAGATTTTTTGCTTTATACTCAAGCTCAGCATTACCCTCCAATAAAACTCATTTTTTTCAAGATTTTTGGAAAGGATAATAAGGGATTTTTTTTTCTTAAATGCATACCATATGTATACAGCCATTGTGTAAAAGTTTAAGTACCTTTATTTAATCTTTGAACCAGTCTTATTAAAAAAAAGATATAAGTATTTCCATTTTCCTGATGAGCTCAAGGAAATCCAGAGAAGTTAAATAACTCATTTAAGCTCAAGTGATGAAAAGTTAGAATATCATGCTTGTAAGATCTACAGGACCCTGGAAAGACAGGGAAGCATTCTCAAATGACTAGAAGAGAAGGAAGCTTTCAGTGAGTTAGTGGGGCTATAAAGAGAGACTAACTAATGCACAAAGTTATATTAATCTGATTCTAAAGAACAGAAGAGATATATATACACATAAAAATAGCAATAATATGGTTGACACTTGGATGCACTGCCCAGATATATCTTCAGTAAATTCTTTTTGACTCCACTGTTTTCAATGTCCCAGAAATTCACTCAGCTGTTGAAAGATATCTTAAAAACATAATTATAAATTTTGGAAGGGTACTGTTTTCAAGAAATTTGCTGAACTCTTAATTCCCCTTTAGAAGAGCTTAGTAAGCTCAAATTTATTCTACTTTCTTTTTTTTGAATAGTGAGTAGACATTTTAATAGTGATAATAATAACAACAAACACAACATGTGTGAGAATCATGGAAAGCTTGTTAAAATACAAATTTCTGGGCCACACCCCAAAGCTGTTCTGGGGACCACATTTGCACAACTACTTTTTTTAGGATATCTTGGTTCTCTCACTTATCTCACCTATGGTAAGTGACACATGACCTTACCTAGTGAGATATTGTGATTTATAATGGGAAATCTGTCTTTGGTCATTGCACCTGTTTTTGGCACTGAACTCCCAAAACCCTTGGAATTTCCTAATTAGTAAGAAAGCAACAAAGTTTTCTTTTGTTATGCTAATGAAGTGAATTTTTGAATGCACCTAAGGATAAGGACTGATTGATAGGGGACCCAATCATGTGATTAAAAGTTTGGATGTTTTGGTCCTAGCCTCTGACCTCTAGAGACAGGAGAAACACTGGTGGTTCATTAATTGTGAATGACTAATTAGTCAATATGCCTATTTAATGAAGGATGAGATTCAAAAGCTTATAGGTTGGTGAACATCTGCCTACTTGGGGAGATTAGGAGATTGGAGAGGGCATGGAAAAATCTGTGCTGTTTCCCCATACTTTGCTCTGCACACCTCATTCATATGGCTCTTACTGAGTTATTTTATAATACAGTAATCTAGTAAGTAAAGTGTTTCACTGAGTTCTGTGAGACATTGTAACAAATTAATTGAAACCAAAGTGGTGGGGGTTGGAATCTCCAGTTTATAGGCAATTGGTCAGAAGCAAGGTGGAGATCTAGGCTTTCTACTGGTGTCTGAAATTGGGGGACAAAGTCTTATACAACTGAATCCTTAACCTGTGGGATCTGATTCTCTCTCTAGATAGTGCTGGAGTTGAGTTGAATTGTAGGACACTGCTAGTTATCTGGAGAATTACTGGTGTGGGAGGAATCCTTTTTCCCTACAGTGGAATTGGATCCTAGTGTCACCTTTTAAATAAGCACCAAGACAAAACAATGTCAATCAATGCATTAAAACATTTCTGATACTTTATCTAAGAGGTAAAAAGAAGTTTTAATCACAGGTGCCTAAATGTCTTACACATTTTCTAAGGTACATTTTTCCCACTTTGAAGCCTCCTTACTAAGATCTTCAGACCCTAGGCCTCCAGAGAGTGTTCCATATGAAAGATCGCTACTTTCTTACAGCTACCTCTTTCCTATGACCACCCTGCATTTTCTACTCTATAAGTACTCTAACTTTCTGAAAATGTTTCCTTCTCTTTCTAGTCATTTGAGGTTTCTTCCTCAGGAATAATTAGCATTCCAGACTTCTGTGAATCTTAAAAATTTCAGGTTATCTGTTGCCTGGAAAATAGGTGGGCTGAGTTTTGGCACTAGCTGAGTCAGGTCAAATGCCAGAGAGGCCCTACATGCTAAATGTTAAATGTCAGATACATTTCAGATAAATAGGATTAATTTTCTGAATAAAATTCATATTGTACCTTCATAAATTATCTTTCCTACTCCAATTTTTTATTAAATTTAATTTTTATTAAAGTATAGTTGTTTTACAGTGTTGAGTCAATATCAACTGTATATCATAATGACCAATTCACACATATACATGCATTATTTTTCACATATTATCTTCCATTGTGGTCTATCCATACAGGCTACAGTTCTGTGTGCTACAGAGTAGGACCTCATTGCTTATCCATTCTAAATGTGATAGTTTGTATCTACCAACCCCAAACTCCCAGTCCATCCCACTCCCTCCCACTTCCACCATGGCAACTGTAAGTCTGTTCTCTATGTCAGTGAGTCTGTTTCTGTTTTGCAGATAGGTTCATTTGTGCCATATTTTAGATTCCACATATGTGATATCATATGGTATTTGTCGTTCTCTTTATGACTCACTTCTCTTAATATGAGAATTTCCAGTTGCATCCGTGTTGCTGCAAATGGCATTATTCTGTTATTTTTTATAGGTGATTAGTATTCCATTGCATGTACATAACATATCATAACATTCATTTCTCAATGGATGTTTAGTCTAATTTCTTGTCTTGGCTGTTGTGAATAGTACTGTGATGAACATAGGGGTAAATGTATCTTTTTGAATTAAAGTTTTGTCTGGATATATGCCCAGGAGTGGGATTGCTTGATCATATATATGGTTGTTCTACATTTGGTGTTCTGAGGAACCTCCATACTATCCTTCATAGTGATTGCACCAATTTACATTCCCTACAACAGTGTTAGGAGGGTTCCCTTTTCTCCACAACTTCTCCAGGATTTGTTATTTGTAGACATATTAACAATGGCCATTCTGACTAGGGTGAAGTGGTTCTTCATTGTAGTTTTGATTGGGAATTTTCTAATACTGATGTTGAGCATTTTTGACATACCTATTGGCTATTTGTATATCTTTGGAGAAATGTCAGTTTAGGTATTATGCCCGTTTTTCTTTTGGGTTGTTTTTTCTTTTGTCATTGAGTTGCATGCATTGTAGATATATTTTTGAGATTAGGCTCTTGTATGTTGCATCTTTTGGAGATTTTCTCCCATTCTGTGGGTTGTCTTTTTTCTTTTCATTTTCTTTCTTTCTTGTTAATGGTATCCTTTGCTTCGCAAAAGATTTTTGAGTTAGGTTAGGCCCCATTTGTCTGCTTTTGTTTTTATTTTCTTTATTCTTGGAGGCAGATCAAACAAGATGCTGCTGGAGTTCCTGTCATGGTGCAGTTGTTAATGAATCTGACTAGGAACCATGAGGTTACGAATTTGATCTCTGGCCTCGCTCAGTGGGTTAAGGGTCTGGCACTGCCATGAGCTGTGGTGTAGGTCACAGACACTGCTCAGATCTGGCATTGCTGTGACTCTGGTGTAGGCCAGCAGCTACAGCTCTGATTTGACCCCTAGCCTGGGAACCTCCATATGCCATAGGAGCAGCCCTAGAAAAGGCAAAAACAAACAAAAAACAAGATGCTGTTGTGATTTATGTCAAAGAGAGTTCTGCCAAATTTTCCTCCATGAATTTTACGGCATCTGCCCTTATATTTAGGTCTTTAATTCATTTCAAGTTTATTTTCACATATGGTGTTAGAAAATATTTTAATTTTATTCTGTTACATGCAGTTGTCCAGTTTTCCTAACACCACTTATTGAAGAGATTATTTTCCCTCCACTGTATGTTTCTGCCTCCTTTGTCAGAGATTATCTAATCATTGGTGCTTGAGTTTATTTCTGGGCTTTCTCTCCTGTTCCATTCACAGATCTATATCTCTGTTTTTGTGCTGGTACTGTACTGTTTTCATGACTGTAACTTTGTAATATAGTCTGAAACCAGGGAGCCTGTTTCCTTCAGTTCCATTTCCTTTTTTCAATATTACTTTGGCTTTTCAGGGTATTTTTTATTTCATACAAATTTTAAAATATTTTGTTCTAGTTATACGAAGAATGTCCCTGGTAATTTGATAGAGACTGCATTGAATCTCTTGAATGCCTTGAGTAATATGGTCATTTTGATAGTATTGATTCTTCCAATCCAAGTGCATGGTAAATCTTTCCATCTGTTTGTGTCATCTTTGAATTCTTTCATCAGTATCTTATAGTTTTAAAAGTATAGGGCTTTTATCTCTTTAGATAGGTTTATTCCTAGGTATTTTATTATTTTTGATGTGATGGCAAATAGGGTAGTTTCCTTAATTTTTCTTTCTTATCTTTCATTTTTCATATATAGGAATGCAATTGATTTCTGTGTTTTAATTTTATATCCCAAAACTTTGCCAAATTCATTAATGAGCTCCAAAGGTTTTCTGGTAGTGTCTTTAGAATTTCCTAGTTATAATACCATGTCATCTGCAAACAGAGATAGTTTTGCTTTTTGTTTTCCAGTGTGGATTCATTTTATTTCTTTTCTTTTCTGATACCCTTGGCTAGAACTTCCAGAACTCTGTTGAACAGAAGTTGTGAGAATAGATCTTGTTCCACATCTTAGCGTAAATGCTTTCAGTTTTTCACCATCAAGAATGTTGTTAGCAGTGGCTTTGTTATAAATGGCTTTTATGGTATTGACATAGGTTCTCTCTATGACCAATTTCCAGTGAGATTTTATAAAAACCAGTGTTGAATTTCATTGAAAGCTTTTTTTCTGCCTCTATTGACATGATCATATGGTTTTTATTTTTCAGTTTGTTGTTGTGACATATAACATTGATTGACTTGTGGATATTGAAGAACACTTGCATCCATGGGAGAAATCCTACTTGATCATGGTGTAAGATCATTTTAATATATAATTAGATTCAGTTTGCTAATATTTTGTTGAGGATTTTTGAATCTATGTTTATCAGTGATATTGGCCTGTAATTTTCTTTTATTGTGGTATCTATGTATAATTTTGGTATCAGGGTGATGGTGTCCTCAGAGAATGGGTTTGGGTTTATTCCTTCCTCTGAAATTTTTGGAAGACTCTCAGAAGAATAGGCATTACCTCTTCTCTGAATATTTGATAGAATTCTCTTGCGAAGCCATCAGGTCTTGGATGTTTGTATTTTGGAAGTTTTTAAACCACTTTTTCAATTTCAGTACTTGTGATGGGTCTATTTATATTCTCTATTTCTTTTTTTTTTTTTTTTTTGTCTTTTGTCGTTTTTTGTTTTTTTGTTGTTGTTGTTGTTGTTGTTGTTGCTATTTCTTGGGCCGCTCCCGCGGCATATGGAGGTTCCCAGGCTAGGGGTGGTATCGGAGCTGTAGCCACCGGCCTACGCCAGAGCCACAGCAACGCGGGATCCGAGCCGCGTCTGCAACCTACACCACAGCTCACGGCAAGGACGGATCGTTAACCCACTGAGCAAGGGCAGGGACCGAACCCGCAATCTCATGGTTCCTAGTCGGATTCGTTAACCACTGCGCCACGACGGGAACTCCTTTTTTTTTCTTTTCTTCTTTTTTTTTTTTTTGCCTTTTTGCTATTTCTTTGGGCCGCTTCCACGGCATATGGAGGTTCCCAGGCTAGGGGTCTAATCGGAGCTCTAGCCACCGGCCTACACCAGAGCCACAGCAATGCAGGATCCGAGCCGAGTCTGCAACCTACACCACAGCTCACGGCAACGCCGGATCTGTTAACCCACTGAGCAAGGGCAGGGACCGAACCCACAACCTCATGGTTCCCAGTCGGATTCGTTAACCACTGCTCCATGACGGGAACTCCATATATTCTCTATTTCTTTATAGTTCAATCTTGGAAGGTCGTACCTTTTTAAGAATCTATCAATTTTTCAAGGTTTTCCTTTTTTTTTGGCATACATTTCTTATACTAATCTCTTATGATCATATGTATTTCTGTGGTGTTAGGTGTATCTTTTCATTTTTCATTTCTAATTTTTTTGATTTGAGCCATCTCTTTTTTCTTGATGAGTCTTGCAAGGTTTTCTTGATGAGTCTTGTTTTCTTGATCCTTTCAAAGAATCAACTTTTGGTTTCATTGAACCTATCTATTGCTTTTGTCTCTTTGTCATTAATTTCTCCTCTAATCTTTATACTTCCTTTTCTTCTACTAGTTTGGGCTTTGTCTGTTCTTTCTTTTCCAGATGTTTTAATTGAAGCATAGGTTGTTTGTTTGGGCTTCTTTTTTCCCGAGGTAAAGTTGTATTGCTATAAAATTCCCTTCCAGAACTGCTTTTACTGTGTCGCATAGATTTTAGATCGTTGTGTATTCATTCTCCTTTGTCTCTAAGTATCTTTTGATTTCATCTTTGACTTCTTCAATGATCCTTTGATTGTTTAGTAGCATATTTCTAGCTTACAGAAGTTTGTGTTTTTTTGTTTGTTTGTTTGTCTTTTTGTCATTTCTAGGGCTGCTCCCATGGCATATGGAGGTTCCCAGGCTAGGGGTCGAATTGTAGCTGTATCTGCCGGCCTATGCCAGAGCCACAGAAACACAGGATCCAAGCCACATCTGCAACCTACACCACAGCTCATGGCAATGCCACATCCTTAACCCACTGAGCAAGGCCAGGGATTGAACCCACAATCCCATGGTTCCTAGTCAGATTCATTAACCACTGAGCCACCACAGGAACTCCAGAAGTGTGTGTTTTTTGCAGGTTTTTTTTTTTTTTTCACTGTAGTGGATTTCTACTCTTATGGCATTATGGTCAGAGAAAATGCTTGAAATAATTTCAAATTTTTTAAATTTACTGAAGCTTGATCTGTGGTCCAAGATGTGATCTCTCCTAGAGAATGTTCCATGTGCACTTGAGAAGATGGATATTCTGTTGCTTTGGGATGGAATTTTCTATAAATATCACTTAAACCTCTCTGGTTTAGGGTATAATTTAAGACCTGTGTTTTCTTGTTGATTTTCTGTATAGATGATCTGTCCACTGATGTAAGTGGTGTGTTAAAGTCCCCCTCTAGCAATGTGTTGCTGTCACTTTTTCCTTTTATTCCTGTTAGCAGTTGCCTTATATACTGTGGTGTTCCTATGTTGAGTGCACATATATATTTACAATTGTTATATGATCTTGGATTTATCCTTTGATCATTATGTTGTGTCCTTCTTTGCCTATTGTGACCCTCTTTACTTTAAAGTCTATCTTGTCTGATATGAACATTGCTTCTCCCACTTTTATTTGATTTTCTTTTGCATGTAACACTTCTTCCACGCCCTCACTTTCAGTCTGTATGTGTTCTTATGTCTGAAGTAGATCTCTTGTAAAGAGTATATATATGTGGATTTTGTTTTTGTATCCATTAAGCCAGTCTGTGTCTTTTAGTCTGAACCTTTAGCCATTTACATTCAATGTAATTATGGATAAGTATATACTTATTGCAATTTTTTAATTGTTTTGTATTGTTATTTTGGGTCTTTTTCTTTCTTTCCTCTTTGGTTGTCTTCTCTTGTGCTTTACCATCTTTAATATTGTGTTTGGGTTGCTTTGGTTTTTTAAGTGTGTGTCCATTATAGTTTTTTGATTTGTGGTTCCAATAAGATTTTGATAAAACCACTTACATGTACACAAAGTTATTTTTGCTTGCTGGTTTCTTTATTTCAAATGTATTTTCAGTGTTCTGAAATTGTCTTCTCCTTTTCTCATGCTTGCTAGTTTTGATACATATTTGTCAATGGGTATTTTCCTACTTTTATATTATCTTTGCCTTCAGTGTTTAGCTTTCTCATTTGTAATTTTCCTATTTTTAATTGTAGCTTTTTCTTTTCTGCCCAAATGTTTTTTTTTTAGAAGTTGCTGTAGCACTTGTTTGGAGATGCTGAATTCTCTCAGCTTTTTCTTGTGTGAAAAGCCTTTGATATCTCCATAAAATCTGATTAAGAGCCTTGCTAGGTAGAGTATTCTTGGTTTTTGGTTCTGGTTTCCTCCCCTTCATTGCCTTAGATATATCTTGCCACTCTTATAACTTTAAGAGTTTCTGCTAGAAAATCAACTGTTATAATTCTGGGGGTTCCCTTGCATATTATTTGTTGCTTTTCCCTTATAGCTTTTAATATTTTTTCTTTGCATTTATTTTTTATCAATTTGATTTGTATGTATCTCACTATACTTCTCTTTCCCTTTATCCTGAATGGGATTCTCTGTGCTTCCTCAATTTAAGTGAGCTTTTCCTTTCTCATATTAGGGAAATTTTTTCCTATAATCTCATCAAATATTTTCTCTGGCCCTTCTCTTTTCTCCTTCTGGAACTCCTATGATGCTAATATTGGTTCATTTAATGTTGCCCAAGATGTCTCTTAGACTCTCCTCACTTCTATTCATTCTTTTGTCTTTATTCTTTTCTGTAACGGTGACTTCCATCACTCTGTCCTTTACCTCACTTATACATTCTTCTTCCTTCATTATCCTGCTATTGATTCCTTCTAGATTATTTTTCATTTCAGATATTTTGTTATTTATTTTACTTTGCTTGTCCTTTAAATCCTCTAGGCCTTTTTTAAATGTTTCTTGTAACTTTTCAATCTGTGTCTCCAGTCTTATGATATCTTGAATCATCTTTGCTATCATCACTCAGAATTACTTTTTATTAGATTACCTATCTCCTTTTCATTTAGTTATCTTTGTGTGTCTTTGTATTGTTTCTTTGTCTTAAAGATATTTCTTTGTTGTCTCATACTGTCTACCTTTCTATGTTCATCATCCCTTTGACAGCTTGTGTGTAGATGCAGTAGCTATTGCCCAGCTCTGGAGTTTTCAGGGGTGGTATCCAGAGCATGTGATGGTTGTAGCAGTATCATGCTACCTCTCCTGGTGCCAGAAGTCTGCTAGGTATGAAGTCTATTGGGGAGGATAGCTTTTTCATCAGGGGTGGTAGCAGTGGTTTCTGAGGTCCCTCTAACTACCAGGCAGCACTCAGGAACACTTCCTATAGCTTTCAAGGTCAGCAGCTTTTCCTGAAGTCCCTCCTTTTGTTAGGAATTCTCTTGGTTCTGCTTCTGTATCTATAGGGTCAGGTGACTTTCTGCAATCACTCACTTTGTTTGGTGATTCTGGGGAGCACTCTCTGTAGGCCCAAGGGTTGAGGTGTTCCTTACTTGTTGCTAAAAACTCTCTCTGTTTCTGCTGTATGTGTGCAGCTCCAGTGTTCCCTCACCCTGCCAGGTGGCTGGCAGAAGTGCTCAATGTAGCCACTGTAGATTGGAAGGTATGCCTGAGGGCCTCTCCATGGCTGCTTTTTTTTTTTTTTCTTCTGATTTTGACTTTTGCCTGCTCTAGAGCACATGGAGCTCCTGGGCCAGGGATTAGATCTGAGCCTCAGTAACAACCTAAGCACAGCTGTGGCAAAGTCAGATCCTTAACCCACTGTGTTTGGCTGGGGATGGGATCAAACCCACATGCCTGTGCTACCAAGATGCAACCAATCACCTTGTACCCATGACTCCTTTGGCTGATCCTATTGCCCCCTGCTGCACTGCTGTCAGGAGCCGAGGTGTTTGTGCTTTTCTTCATGGTCACTTCATCCTCCAATTGGGCAGTTTGAGGCTCCAATAGCTCCCTGTAGGGCCACTGTCAGGAGCCACTGTCAGGAGCCACAGAACTTGTGCAATTCCCTTAGTTGGCTCCAGGAGCTGGGGCAGATGGTGTCCTGCAGCCTGAGAGTTCATACAGGGAACAAGGTTATAGTGGTGGATCTTGACCCTTCCTTCCAGCACCCCCAAACAATGATGGCTAGCCTCCAAGTCTGACCAGGTTTCCTCAGCTTATACCCTTAAATGTGGTCACCACAGACTCTAGCCCCTCCAGGCTGTTTCTGTGTGCCTAGCCCCAGCTCTTTCTCTCAGTCTGATCCCTAGAGCCAGAGTTTCAGTCCTGACCCCTGCCTCTACCAGCATATGATTGGGAACTGCAGGATAGTAACACTGATCATTTGTGGAGGGTTACTTTCATTTTAACTATTCACACAGATTTCTACATTTCTAATATTCTAGAATTCCTCCTCTGTCCCAGCTGATCTCCTCAATGCTAGAGGGGCTTCCCAGGGGGCAGGACTTTTCCTCTTTCTGGCTCCCTCCTAGGGATACAGACCCTGCCCTGCTTTCTTTCTCATTTTCTCTCTTTTTCCTCTCTTTTGTCCTACCCAGTTTCATGAAGTTCTTCTTGTTCTATCAGAATCTTGAGATCTTTTGTTAGGATCCATCAAGTTTTCTGTCTGAATAATTTCACATGTAGATGCACTCTCAATGTATTTGTGGAAGTGGGTGAGTCCTACTACTCCGCCATCTTCATAATCCAAAATAATTGATCAAATTAGCATATCTCTGGTTTCCCCTTCTTTCTGGTTCTCCCTAATCCTTTTCTCCAAAGATAGCATCTCTTTTACACCTTAGGTGATGTCAACTCTAAAAATCCAAGTTACACCCGAGATTCCATTCCCCTGTTTTACTCATCTGAATCACAGGCATTTTAAGACCTGTCCGACCATAGAGACCACATCTACTATTTCACCATAATCTTCCTTCCTCTAAATTTGACTTCACATACATATATAAATAAACAAAAAAATAAATAAAATTTCCACCTCTCAATGTGAATGCAGAACAGTCTTCCAGTAATGTGACAAGAAAGAACACTATGCCCAATAGTTACTCACTGATAAGAGTCTACATTTTTCCAGGTGAGAAAAAGATTGCTAATGTTAAACCATTATACATTGATGGGAGGCAAAATTTGGAAGATGTGGTATATATACACAATGGAGTACTACTCAGCCATAAAAAATGACATAATGCCATTTGCAGCAACTTGGATGGAACTAGAGAATCTCATACTGAGTGAAATGAGCCAGAAAGACAAAGACAAATACCATATGATATCACTTATAACTGGAATCTAATATCCAGCACAAATGAACATCTCCTCAGAAAAGAAAATCATGGACTTGGAGAAAAGACTTGTGGCTGCCTGATGGGAAGGGGAGGGAGTGGGAGGGATCGGGAGCTTGGGCTTATCAGACACAACTTAGAATAGATTTACAAGGAGATCCTGCTGAGTAGCATTGAGAACTATGTCTAGATACTCATGTTGCAACAGAACAAAGTGTGGGGGAAAAAATGTAATTGTAATGTATACATGTAAGGATAACTTGATCCCCTTGCTGTACAGTGGGGAAAAAAAAAAAAGAAATGTATTGGAAAGAATGCCTTAATCAGTTAGTAGTAAAATATCACCATTTTAGTTCACAACAAGTTCAATAAATCAGAAAAGGGATACAAATAGGCAAGCAAAGCTCTTCAATGTTGTGGTCCATGGGTCGGTAAAATAATTTTCCAGATTCAAAGCAAGGCAAAGAAAAGACAAATTTATTGAGGTAAGAGATGCAATTAACACAGTGGGCCAACTTCCTGAAAATCAGAGATAGCTGACCCTGGGTGTATAGTCATGTCTGTTTTTATAGCCCAGAGACAAAGGAGGAAGAGGAGAGGTCTTCTCATATAACTGTTGACCTACTGGTTGGTTGGGAAAAGATGGGGTCTCCTGATACACTTGCCAGTTGATTGGGGAAATATATTGCCCCCTTTAGGGTTGGGTGAGGATTGAGCCACATACCTTTCCTAGTAGGGGGAAGGAAGGAGTAGGCAGGCAAATTTGCTGGGATGGGGAGGTCTTCAGGAACATTGTAATAATTACATTGAGGCAGGTCAGATGATAAGGGTCTGGTATACTTTATCTCAGCCAGAGACTTTGAATTTTTTTCTTTTTGAAGAGCCCTCAAATTCCCACATTCAAATGTCTTCAAAAGTTGAAATGCCAGAGCAGCAGGTGCCCTCAGGAACTCCTCAAAGGAAAGATATAAGACCTTTGTGCATCATTATAACAGTTTACAATTTTTCAGTGGTATATTTTTAAAGATATTAGAGAATGATTTACTATTATGGAAAAGTAAAAATTTTAGCGGTAAATTTAAATAATAAATAATTTATTTTTATTTTAAGCTATTTTTTACAGTTTTTTGGCTGTGCCTTTGGCATGTGAAAGTTCCCAGGCCAGAATTTGGACCCATGCCACAGCTATAACTAGCACCACAGCAGTGACAATGCTGGATCCTTACCCCACTGAGCTACCCAATAAATATTTTCTTTACTTATAATTTTATCTAGGAATAATGGGATAATATAAATATATTATAGAATAAGCTTAATTATTAAAGTTTAGTAAAATAATCTTTAATTATACTTAAATAACTTAGACAATTTTTGTCATTGATATAAACTGTATATTCACTGTGTGCACTGGTGGAAAGGGCAGTGCATAGTTTTAGCTATAATAAATTAACCAAATTAGTGCATTTTAAAGTACTTTTAATATTTTTTGAAACAACTCATGAATTAAGTAATTGTGAAAAAAACCTTAATCGTATGTGTAGTATGAAGCAGTTATTAAATGCTTTAGAAATTGAGAGATGCAACCAAGGAAAGCCAAAAGAGACTGAGTTCCTTTAACTTTTAGACAAAAAATAACAAAAATAAGATGAAGGGAAACATTGATCAATGAAGGATTTGCCTCCCTTTCTCCTGCTGTCATCTTTTATCATGGAATGAATGGACCACAATAAGATTTAGATGTTCATTTTTTAAACATTTTTATTAAAAGATATTTGATTTACAATGTTGGGTTATTTTCAGGTGTAAAGATTAGATAGATAGATAGATAATATATGCATATTTTAAAATTCTCTTCCATTATAGGTTATTACAAAATTTTGAGTAAGTTCCCTGTGCTATACAGTAGGTCATTATTGGTTATCTATTTTATATATAGTAGTGTGCATAGTTTAATCCTAATCTCCTAATTTAAAGAAATATATGATTCATTTTATATGTGGGATATAAAAAAAAGAGGTATGAGTTAATGAATTTAAAAAATAGAAATAGACTCACCAATGTAAAGAACAAACTTATGGTTACCAAAGGGGATGAAAGAAGAGGGATAAATTAGATGTCAACCCTTTTAATTATCCTGTTTCAGAATTTAACCTTTATTACTATCCTTTTCAAAAATATTAGCAATAAATAAAAACAACAAAAAGAAGAAGTAAAAGCAAGCCCTGAAAAAACCTACTTTCTTCTCTCTGTTGGACTCCTGGTGGGAAATTTGCATTCATGTTATCCTTGGTCCCTTTCAATTCTCTTTCCTGCAGGAGTGCTGGCTATGTCCCTGCACAGAAAGGATAGTACAAAAAGTGCTAAAATGGGAGATGCCTCACATCTCAGATGATTATCATGCCATTACTACTAGGAAACATAGCTGATAAGAATCAAATATGGATGATCTCTTCCTCAAAAGCCTGCCTTTCCCTCTGCCTGAAAGAATTCATTCTATCAGGCTACCTCCATTTCTTCCCTTACATGGGCCAGTGTTGAGAGTGACAAGTCTGTGTGCTGTCTTCCTGCAATGGGTCATTTCCTATCTATAGTCAAAAGTATTAATGTCTCAAGAGTTTTATATTTCTGGAGAGCAAATATAAATAATTAATTCAAGAATCATTTTATAGTGAGCCTGAAACCCATACTACACCCTGTGGAGGAAATATACAATTAAGCAGGAGACAAAAAATAAAAGCAACAAGGAAAATTTGTTTTTCCTTAAATTAAATGTGGGAAATCAACAACAAAAAGACAATGTGTTCAGCCAATTCAATTAATTGTCTATAGTGTAATGGGAAGATTCCTAACTGGGCATAATAAAATAAATCTTCCTTCTCTGGTGACCAAATAAGTTAAAGAAAAGAGAGTCCACATTCAACTAACCACCATAACATAAGGTTATTATTGTTGAATTGATAGACAAAAGATAATTTAAGGCCAATTAACTATAACATCCTCATCCTTGTCTCAATTAGTCAGGTGAGAGTGATGAGATATCATCTTGATTTGCATTATAATTATGTTGGTAGGAGACATGATATGGATAACAGCTTTCATGACCTCCAATAAAATTGTTACTTAGATTTGGCACATTAGTAATTAAAATGTTTTTCTACCAAGGTCCTAATCAGAGCTTTTCCTTCCAAATGAGATGGAGTAATAGGGACTGGGTTTAAACTCTCACATTAAATAACAAAAAATGAAAGAGAAAAAACATACAATTCTCAGAATATTAGATATTAGGTAATGAAGGACAGTGATTCAAGAGATGAAGGCAAGAAAAGAAGTTGAGCCCCACCTATAATTACTCCAGTTTACTGCCTGGTAAAATTTTTCCAGGCTTTGAGTTCCCATCCTGGCCCAGTAGAAGCAGATCTGACTAGGAACCATAAGGTTGCAGGTTTGATCCTTGACCTCACTCAGTGGTTTAAGGATCTAGCATTGCTGTGAGCTATAGTGTAGGCCACAGACACAGCTCAGATTCTGTGTTGCTATGGCTGTGACATAAGCTGGCAGCTGTAGCTCTGATTTGATTCCTAGCCTGGGAACCTACATATGCCATGGGTGTGGCCCTAAAAAGCAAAAAATTTCCAAGCTGTAGTGTATGCAGAAGGAACCCAAACAATGGCTACTTGTTTCTCAGAGCTTAGAAAAGAGCCCTGGGAATTCAGAGAGATCAATACGGCTAGAGTATTAAAATCATATTACCAGAGAGGAGAAAGTGGCACAGACAACTCTGGATATCTGAAGAAATTTCACTTTGAGTAATAGAGTTCTGGTCAGAATATGCATGTGAAGAAATTCCACAAGGTTAGAAAAAAACACCAAACAAGATAAAAGAGAATAGCATCATAGCACATGCAGAGCTTGGCATAGTGTCTCTTCCCTTTAGCCAGAGGAGTGAACATAATGGGATATCTTGCCACAAAAATGGGAAAAAATTTACTCTACATTGAATTCTGCTTTGTACTACCTAACAAAGCTTAAAAAGCATGATCAAATGATAAAATAATTTCTTCCAATACACAAAGATAATATTTACAACAATGCAAAAATATCCAGCACTCAATGAGGTAAGATTCACAAAGTTTAACATTGAATAAAAAATTACAAGGCATACAAAGAAGGAAATATAATCCAAAAGGAGGAAAAATTTGATCCATTAAAACTGAGCCATAAATTAAACAGATAACAAAATTGATAGAGAATGACATTAAAATGGTTATTATAACTACATTCCATATGCTCAAGAATATAGACAAAAAACTGAAAATACTAAATAGAGACATGGAAAATGTAAAATGACACAAATAAAACACCAGGAGATGAAGATTACAATGTCTAAGATAAAAAGTATAATAGAGAGGATAAATCAGCAGATTAAATAAAGAGAAAAAAATGGTATACATGAAAACAAAACAATAGATACTATGCAAAATAACAAGAAATTTAGAGGAAAAAATAGTGGTTACTAGTGGTGAGAAGGCAGATTGAGGTGCAAAATACTATGTATACAATAAATAAGCTACAGGAATATATATTACAGTACAGAGAATATAGCAAATATTTTATAATAATTAAAATAGAGTATAATTTATAAACATGTAGAATCACTATATTGTACATTGGAAGTAATATAATATTGTAAATCAACTATACCTCAATAAAAAAGGAAAAGAAAAAAGGCTAAAAACAAACAAAACTAAAATGTACAAGTGCCACAAAATGAAGAATATAGAAAGTTTGAACATTATTAATAAATTTACCTAAATGACATTCACAGATATTCACTCCAAAGCAGCAGAAGTTTCAAGTGCATATACAATGTTTATTAAAGGAGTTTATATTCTTTTCTATTAAACAACTCAATCAATTTCAAAGGACTCAAGTCATACAAAGTATACTCATAGACAACAATGTAATTAGATAGTTATGAAAAGCCAAGATAATGGGGAAATACAAAATATTTATAAATTAAAAATCACTTTTATAAACAACAAAAAAGAATGAAATAAAAGATGAAATCAGAATTTTGTTAATTCTAGTTAGAGTTTAGTCAAAATTACAATTTTAAGCCAATACATGATAAAAATTAAAGGTATCAAACTTGCAATGTACAATTAAATAAGTACTTAAAGGGAAACTTATAGTAATAAATGACTATTTAGGAAAAAAACCTCTCAAATCCATAACCTAAAGTTCTAACTTAAGAAAATAGAGGGGTACACATGGAACATTTTCAAGGATAAAACACATACTGGAGCACAAAGCTAACCTCAACAAATTTAAGAATACAGAAATTATTTCAAGTAACTTCTCTGAAAACAATGTCATGAAACCAAAAATCAGCCACAGGAAAAGAAATGAGAAAAAAAATAACTACATGGAGACTAAACAACATGCTACTCAAAAACCAATGGGTCAATGAGGAAATCAAGAAAGAAATTAAAAAATACCTCGAGACAAGTGATAATGAAGACACATCTACTCAAAACCTATGGGATGATGCAAAAGCAGTGCACAGAGGGAAATTCATAGCAATACAGGTCTTCCTCAAAAAAGACCAAAAATTTCAAATCAACAATTTAATCCAATACCTAAGTGAATTAGAAAGAGAAGAACAAATAAAACATCAAGTCAGCAGAAGGAGGGAGATCATAAAGATTAAAGAGGAAATCAAGAAAATAGAGATTAAAAAAACAATAGAAGAAATCCATAAAACCAAGAGGTGGTTCTTTGAAAAGGTAAACAAAATTGACAAACCTCTGGCCAGACTCACCAATAAGAAGAGAGAAAAAACCCAAATAAACAAAATAAGAAATGAAAAAGGAGAAATCACAACAGATACTGCAGAAACACAAAAAAAAGGAGAAGTCACAATGGATATTACAGAATACAAAAAAAACCATGAGAGACTTCTATGAACAATTGTATGCCAACAAATTTGACAACCTGGCAGAAATGGACAACTTTCTAGAGACTTACAGCCTGCCAAAACTGAATCAAAAAGAAATAGATCAACTGAACAGACCGATCACTAGAAATGGAATTGAATATGTCATAAAAACACTCCCTACATATAAAAGTCCAGGACCAGATGGCTTCACAGGTGACTTCTACCAAACATACAAAGAGGAATTTATACCCATCCTCCTTAAACTTTTCCAAAAGGGTGAGGAAGAAGGCACACTCCCAAAATCATTCTACAACACCACCATCACCCTAATTCCAAAACCACACAAGGATACCATGAAAAAAGAAAACTATAGGCCAATATATTTGATGAATATAGACACAAAAATTCTCAACAAAATTTTAGCCAACTGAATCCAACAACATATAAAAAAGATCATACACCAGGACCAAGTGGGATTCATCCCAGGGTCATAAGGATGGTTCAGCATATGCAAATCAATCAACATCATACACCACATTAACAAGAGAAAAAGTAAAAAACCACATGATTATCTCAATAGATGTAGAAAAAACATTTGACAATGTCCAACATCCATTCATGATAAAAGCTCTTACCAAAGTGGGCATAGAGGGATCATATCTTAACATAACAAACGCCATTTATGACAAACTCATAGCAAATATAATACTCAGTGGAGAAAAGCTGAAAGCCTACCCACTAAAATCTGGAACAAGACAAGGATGTCCACTCTGATCACTGTTATTCAACATAGTCCTGGAAGTCCTAGCCCCAGCAATCAGACAAACAAAAGAAATAAAATGTATCCAAGTTGGAAGAGAAGAGGTAAAACTGTCACTGTATGCAGATGACATGGTACTACATATAGAAAACCCTAAGGACACAACTCAAAAACTAACTGAACTGATCAGCAAAGTAGCAGGATATTAGATTAACATTCAGAAATCAGTCACATTTCTGTATACTAACAATGGAATGTTACAAAAGGAATACAAAAATACAATACCTTTTAAAATTGCACCCACAAATTTTAAATACCTGGGAATACACCTGAACAAGGAGGTAAAGGTCTTATATGCCAAGAACTCTAAAACACGAATCAAGGAAATTAAAGAAGATGTAAAGAAATGGAAAGATATTCCATGCTCCTGGACTGGAAAAATTAATATTGTAAAAATGGCCATACTACCCAAAGTAATCTACAGACTCAATGCAATCCCTACCAAATTACCCATGACGTTTTTCATGTAACTAAAACAAATAATCCAAAAATTTATATGGAACCTCAAAAGACCCAGAATTGCCACAGCAATTCTGAGAAACAAAAGCCAAGGAGGAGGCATAACTCTCCCAGACTGCAGGCAATATGGCAAAGCTGCATTCATCAAGACAGTGTGGTACTGGTACCAAAACAGACATACCGACCAATGGAACAGAATAGAGAACCCAGAAATAAATCCAGACACCTATGGTCAATTAATCTCTGACAAGTAGGCAAGAACATAAAATGGGAAAAAGAGAGTCTTTTCAGTGAGCATTGCTGTGAAACCTGGACAGCTGCATACAAATCAATGAAACCAGAACACACCCTCACACCATGCATGAAAATAAACTCCAAATGGCTGAAAGACTTAAGTATAGGACCAGCAAAACCTTCTCCAGCATCAACCTTACAAATATTTTCTCAGGTCAGTCTCCCAAAGCAACAAAATAAAAGCAAAAACAAACCAATGGGACCTAATCAAACTGAAAAGCTTTTTCACAGCAAAGGAAACCAAAAAGAAACCAAAAATACAACTTACTTATATGGAACCTCAAAAGACCCAGAATTGCCAAAGCAATTCTGAGAAACAAAAACCAAGCAGGAGGCATAACTCTCCCAGACTTCAGGCAGTATTACAAAGCCACAGTCATCAAGACAGTGTGGTACTGATACCAAAACAACTGACAGTGGTTTAATCTCAAAGATATACAAACATATAGAACTCAACAGCAGAAACCAACAATCCAATTGAAAAATTGGCAAAACACCTGAATAGACATTTCTCCAAGGAAGATATACAGATGGCTAAGAAGCACATGAAAAAAATTCTCAACATCCCTGATCATTAGAGAAATGCAAATCAAAACTACTATTAGATACCACCTCACACCATTCAGAATGGCCATCATTAGTAAGTCCACAAATAACAGATGCTGTATAGGGTGTGTAGAAAAGTGTACCTTCCTGCACTTTTGGTGGAATGTAAACTGGTACAACAACTGGAAAACAGTATGGAGGTATAAAACTATACATAAAACTTCCACGTGACCCCGCAATCCCCCTCTTGGGCATATATCCGGACAAAACTCTACTTAAAAGAGACACATGCACTCGCATGTTCAGTGCAGAACTATTCACAATAGCCAAGACATGGAAAAAACCTAATTGTTCATCAACAAATGAATGGATTAAGAAGAAGTGGTATATATACATAATGGAATACCACTCAGCCATAAAAAGAACAAAAGAATGGCATTTCTAGCCACATGGATGGAACTGGAGACTCTCATGCAAAGCGAAGTAGGTCAGAAAGAGAAAGACAAATGATATCATTTATATCTGCAATCTAATATATCATGCAAATGAACCTTTCCATAGGAAAGAAAATCATGGACATGGAGAACAGACTGTACTTGCCAAGGGGGAGTAGGAGAGAGTGGGATGGATTGGGAATTTGGGGTTAATAGATGCAAACTATTGCCTTTGGAATGGGTAAGCAATGAGATCCTGCTGTGTAGCAATGGGAACTATGTCTAGTCACTTATGATGGAGCATGATAATGTAAGAAAAAAGAATGTATCAAGTATGTGTAACTGTGTCACCTTGATATACAGTAGAATATTGACAGGATGCTGTAAACCAGGTATAATGGAAAAAATAAAAATCATTATAATAAATAAATAAATACAAAACAAACAAACAAAAAAAGAAACTAGAGGGAAAAAATAGAAACAACGTAACCTAATCACATCTGCAAAGTCCCTTTGTAATGTAAGAAAACCTATTCACATGTTCCAGTATTTTAGATGTGGAGATTTTTGGGAGCCATTTTTCAGACACTTTCTTTCATATGCTAGAAAGATATGTTTAAATCTGACATCTCATCAGTAATACAGTATGTTAAAGGCCAATCAAATAGTGCTTTAAGTGTTCTAAATGAACCACTTCATGAGCCAAGAATCTTAACCAAAACATCAACAAAACATAAGATTTAGAAAATATTTTGTCAGACATGTAAGAAGTGAGATTTTTTTTCCATGAACTTGCTCAAAAAAATTATAGTATTTGCAAGGGGAAAAATGTAAAAAAAAAAAAAAAATCTAAGGAAAGTGACATAGAAATCACACAAATTTTATGCTATTCTGAAAGTACAGTAAGAATTAATCTTATAAACCTGAGCAGGTTCCTAAAATATACTGGAACATATTAGAACATCAAATCAGTGCTCTGAGTAGGATAGCTTAAGAAAAAATGTACACTCCATGCACAGTGAATATGATTGAAGGATGGACCAACTCAGTTATTTAAGAGAGGATATTCACTCTGATATTTTAGGTTGAGAACATTGAAACTAATGTTCTGAATATTAATGCAATCAATCAACAAGCTATAATTGTATATGTATATACATATTATATATATATATATCTCCACAAAAATGAGAGAACTTCTATGCATATTAAATGCCTATGTATTAACTACCAAAAAGTCAAGATAATAGGCTATAAATGAATTTTCAATAGTTGAAAATGTTAACATTGCAATTATTATGTGTTTTAGTCATAATGCAATAAAATAATTAAAAACCACACCTAAACAGATCCTGTATGTTTGGAAAACTAACTAGCATATAATTAAATAACTCCTGAATTAAAAAGAAATCATAAAATAATTAAGAAATACTTAGAAATAAATAGCAATTAAACAGAATCACTCAAGATTAATGGAAAGCAGAAGAGGCCATACTTAAGTGGAAAAGCACCAGTAAAGAAGAAAAGTAAAAAAAACATAGGCACTCAACCTAAACATTGAAATAAAAAAAATAATGCTAACCCATAAAAGAAAAATTGAGAAGAAATAAACTACCAAGGTATTAAGGGAATAGTAATTTAAGAAAATAAAGAATAAAAATTATAAAATTACAAAATAATGGTCTTTTGAAAAGTTTTGCAAGTTCAGAAGAACTCATAATACGAAAAAGAAGGCAAAAATGAAAACTAAACAAAATATAACAATGAATGAAATAAAAAAATAAGTACTAGACATAATAGAAAGGACTATTATAAAATTTTGTAGGCTTTATATTTGAAACCCTAAAATAAATGAATAAATTCCTAAGAAATATAAAATCATCATCTTAATGAAAGAAAAATCAGTGAAAATTATCCAATGAATAAAAATCTTAATCATAATTTTAATTTTTCTCCTGAATTCAGACACAACTGGTTGCTACCAAAGTTTAAGTAACAGATAATTTTTTAAATATGTCAACATGTATTATTTATATCATACACTTACATTTCTTCCACCTGGAAATTTGCTCATCTGTGAGCCTAACATAATTTTGATGGTACAATTATTAGATAAAATCAGTGAAACAAAAAAGAAATACAAGTCTATTTTTCTTCATTTATTTATTATGAAGAAAATAAATATGCTAAATAAAATAATCCAACAGTATATTAAAATTTTATTTCATAATCAAGCATATAAAGAATATATAGAAAGAAGAAGAAAATCTATCAGCATAATTTTTCACATGAGTAAAATACTGAAAAGTCATATGATTATTTCAAAAAATGTAGAATAATCTGTTGATAAAACTCAGCATCTTTCAGTAGTATCAGCAATCTCAATATCCAGATCTTGAATTTGAAATGGCATTCTACAGTTAAAGGAATCATAAACCCTTATAGAAAATGCTGATTGTAAAGCTTAGGTAGAGAAAATAGAAAGTAAAAAAAAAGAAAAGAAAATAGAAAATGAACTAAGAAGAGTTTGTGGAACTAGAAAGTAAAGAAGTAATACAATTAAATAAATAAAAGAATAAATCATGGCAAAATGTTCAAGGAATCAACCAGAGTTTGAAACAACAACCACAAACAAAACAATTTTGTACATAGCACAAAGCATAAAATACGTATACTTAAATAGTGCTTTGATGAACATAGGGATGCATGTATTTTGTTGAATGAATATTTTGTCCATCAACAGATGAATGCATTAAAAAATGTGGTACATATATACAATGAAATACTATTCAGCCACAAAAAGAATGAAATAATGCCTTTTGCATCAACACATATGCGACTAGAGATTCTCATACTAAGAGAAGTCAGTCAAAAAGAGACAGAGAAATTTCATATGATATCATTTAGATTTGGAGTCTAAAACATGGCACAAATGAACATATCTACAAAGCAGAAACAGATCATGGACATGGAGAGCAGTCTTGTGGTTGTCAGAGGGGATGGAGGGTAGTGGGATGGAGGGGGAGTTTGGGGTTGGTAGATGCAACCTGTTACATTTGGGATGGATAAGCAATGGGGTCCTACTGTACAGAGAACTATGTCCAGTCTCTTGGGTTGAAACATGATGGAAGATAGTATGAATATATGTATATGTTTTATATATATATATATGTATATATAATGTGTGTGTGTGTGTGAGAGAGAGAGAGACTGGGTCACTTTCCCATATGGCAGAAATTGAAGGAACATTGTAAATCAATGATAATTTAATAAACAATTAAAAAATACATATACCTAGGACCATGTTGATATTTTAATAATTGAATTAATAAATTAGAAAGATAAATTTTCCTTAAAAGTCATTTTAAACAATTTATTTAGACACTACACCCTTCAGCAGGTGAAATTTCATCACTTGATTTGCTTAAGTTTAGGACGGCATCAGTGTTTTCCTTACATAGAATAGAGTATAAATAAGAGTGAAGGGGAAGGGAGGATGGCATGTTAAGGTGGAAAAACCTATCAACAGAACCTAGTGATCAAAGTTAAAAACCCTAACGCCATACCAAAAATAAACTCAAAATGGATTAAAGATCTAAGTTTAAGACCAGATACTATAAGATTCTTAGAGGAAAACATAGCCAGACACATTTTGACATAAATCACACCAATATCTTTTTGGATTATATCCTAGAATAATAAAAATAAAAACAAAAATAAACAAATGGAACCTAATCAATCTTAAAGCTTTCACACAGCAAAATAAATCACAAACAAAATGAAAAAACAACCCATAAAATGGGAAAAAAAATCTTTGCAAATGCAGTGAATGACAAGAATTAATCTCCAAAATATACAATTGCCACATGAAGCTCAATATTCAAAAAAAAAAAAAAAACTAGGCAGAATATCTAAATTGACCCCTCTTCAAAGAAAATATGCAGATAGCTACAAAGCACATGATAAGATACTCAATTCAATATCACTAATAATTGAAGAAATGCATATCAAAACCACAATGAGGTATCACCTCACACTGGTCAGACTGTCATCAAACAGTAAATACTGAGTTGACAAACAATATAAAAAAAAGTCTAAAAAGAATAAATGGTGAAAAGGGTTTGGAGAAAAGAGTACCCCCTACACTGCTGATGGGAATGTAAATTGGTGCAACCACTATGGAAAACAGTATGGAAATTCCTCAAAAAACTAAACATAGAACTACCGTATCATCCAAAAAGCCCACTTGTGGGTATACATCCACAGAAATTCAAAATCCATAATTCCAAAAGAAAGGTGAATCTCAGTGTTTATTGGAACACTATTTACAATAGCCAGGACATGGAAGCAAACTAAATGTCCTTCGACAGAGGAATGGATGAAGATGAGGTACATGTATACAGTGGAATGCTACTCAACCATAAAATGAATGAGATAATGAAATTTCCAGCAATTTTGACCTAGAGATTATCATACTGAGTGAAATTAAACAGACAATGAAAGACAACTTCAATATCACTCACATGTGGAATCTTTAAAAAAAGATACAGGTAAACTTATTTGCAGAAAAGAAACAGACTCAAAAGACTTTAAAATAAATTTATGATTACCAAAGGAGATACACAAAACAAAATTAAGGAAAATTCTACAAATATCTGTCCAAATCTCCTCAAAACCATAATGATAAAGAAAAACAAGGCATGACTGACAAACTACAACTAATAAGAAGAGATAAAACAGACAAGGCAACTAAATATAAGGTAGCATCTGTATTGCATCCTGGAAGAGGAAGAGGATCTTAATGGAAAATTATTGATATTTGAATAAAAATTGAAATCTAGACAGTGTTTTACAATAATTTTCCTTGATTTTGATAAATGTTCCACAGTAACTAGATCTTAAAATTGGAGGACTATTTGAAATTCTTAGTACTATGCTTGCAACATTTTTGTAAATCTAAAATTATTCTAAATAAAATTTTTATTTAAAAATAAAGTATTTTATTGACATAACATTTTTCACAGTAGTCTCATGATGCTCTGTGGTGTCAGTTGTGACTTCTCCTTTTTTCATTTCTGATTTTATCATCTGGGCCCTCTCGCTTTTGTATTTGATGAATCTGGCTAAAGGTTTTTCAGTTTTGTTTATCTTTTCAAAGAACCAATTTTTAGTTTCATTGATCTATTCTATATTTTTTGGTCTCTATTACACTCATTTCTGTTTTAATATTTATGATTTATTTCTTACTAGTAACTTTTTTATTTCTTCTTCTTTCCTTTAAGTGTAAAGTTAGGTTGTATATTTGAGATTTTTTCTTATTTCCTGAGGGAAGCTTGTATCACTGTAAACTTCTCTCTTAAAACTACCTTTGCTGTATCTCATAGGTTTTGGATCATCATGTTTTCATTTTAATCTGTCTTTAGGTATTTGCTGATTTCCTCTTTGATTTCTTCATTGATCCATCATTGACTGTCTATTGACACATTGTTTTACCTCTACTTGTTTGTGTTTTTTTGTAGTTTTTTTTTTCTTGTGGTTGATTTAGAGTCTCATGGTGGTGTTGTCAGAAAAGAATCTTAATATAATTTCATTTTTCTTAAATTTACTGACACATTTTTGTGGCCAACTATGTGATCTATCCTGGAGAATGTCCCATATGTACTTGAAAAGAACGTGTACTGACAATAATATACAACATAGGAGAAATGGAGAAATTTATAGAAAGGTACAATCTCTTAAGACTGAAAAATGGAAGAAATAGAAAAATTATGAACAGACCAGTTACCAGTAGTGAAAGTGAATCAGTAATTTAAAAAATTCCTGACAAAAAAAAAATCCAGGCCAAGATATATTCACAAGTGATTTCTACCAAACTTTTACAGAAGAGTTAACACCTATCTTTCTGAAATTATTCTGAAAAATTCCAGAGGAAGGAACACATCCAAACTCATTCTATGAAGCCACAATCACTCTGTTACCAAAAGCAGACAAAGATGTCACCAAAAAATAAATAAATAAATAAAATTACTGGCCTGTATTACTGATAAACATAGATGAAAAAAACCCTTGACAAAATAATAACAAAATGCATGCAACAATACATCAAAATGGTAATACACCATGATCAACTGGGGTTTGTCTTAAGGATAGAGTAATTTTTTTTTTCAATATCCACAAGTCAATATACCACATTCAAAAACTGAAGAACTGGAGTTCCCGTCGTGGCGCAGTGGTTAACGAATCCGACTAGGAACCATGAGGTTGCGGGTTCGGTCCCTGCCCTTGCTCAGTGGGTTAACAGATCCGGCGTTGCCGTGAGCTGTGGTGTAGGTTGCATACGCGGCTTGGATCCAGCGTTGCTGTGGCTCTGGCGTAGGCCAGTGTCTACAGCTCCGATTCAACCCCTAGCCTGGGAACCTCCATATGCCATGGGAGCAGCCCAAAGAAATAGCAAAAAGACAAAAAAAAAAAAAAAAAAAAAAAAAAAAAACTGAAGAACTTAAAACATATGATCATTTCAATAGATGCAGAAAAATATTTTGATAAAATTCAACATCCACTTATGATAAAAATGCTACAGAAAGCGCCTTTTCATACTTTATTATAATAAAGGCCATATATGACAAATCCATAGTAATATCACTCAACAGTTAAAAGCTTAAAATATTTCCTCTAAGCTCTGAAACCACCCAAGGATGCCTAATCTTGCATTCTTATTCAATGTAGTTTTGGATGTCCTAGCCACATCTATCAGAAAAAAAAAAAAAAAAAGAAAGAAAAGAAAAGAAATAAAAGAAATACAAATTGGAAAAGAATATGTAAAATTGTCACTTTTTGCAGAAGATATTAAAATCTTAAAGACACCACCATAAAACCACTGGAACACTGCTAGAGTATATCAAAGATTTCAGTAAAGTTGTAGAATACAAAATTAATATAAAGAAGTCCATTGCATTTCTGCACACTAATAATGAACTATCAGAAAGAAAAATTAAAGAAGTAACCCCATTTATCATTTCAAAAAGAAGGAAATACCTAGGAATAAACAACTTAAAGAGCAAAAAATCTGTACTCCAAAAAATAAAAGACATTGATGAAATAAATTGAATATACAAAGAAATGGAAGATTTACTATGTTCTTGGACTGGAAAAACTGATATTGTTAAAATGAACACAAAACCCTAGGCAAGTCATTGCAATTCCTAGCAATACACCATGGGCATTTTTCACAGAACAGGAACAGATAATTTTAAAATTTTTATGGAGGAGTTCCCATCGTGGCGCAGTGGTTAACAAATCCGACTAGGAGCCATGAGGTTGCGGGTTTGATCCCTGGCCTTGCTCAGTGGGTTAAGGATCCGGTGTTGCTGTGGGCTGTGGTGTAGGTTGCAGACGCGGCTCAGATCCCGCATTGCTGTGGCTCTGGCATAGGCTGGCAGCTATAGCTTTGATTGTACCCCTAGCCTGGGAACCTCCATATGTCGTGGGAGCAGCCCAAGAAATGGCAAAAAGACAAAAAAAAATTTTATGGAAACATAAAAGATTTCAAATAGCCAAAGTAATATTAAGAAAGAAGAACAGAGCCAGAGGTATCATGCTCCCTGACTTCAGACTATACTACAAAAATATAGTAATCCAAACATTAAACCACTGGCACAAAAACAGTCACATAGATAAATGAACAATGATAGAGAGCCTGGATGTAAATCCACACACTTATAGTAAATGAATCTTGGACTAAAAGGCAAGAATAAACAAAGGAGAAAAGACAGTCTCTTCAGTAAATGGTGCTGAGAAAACTGGGGAGCTACATGTAAATTGGAATATGCTCTAATACAATATACAAAAATAAACTGAAAATGAATTAAAGAACCTCATATTAAAGACCATATACTATAAATATCCTAGAGGAAAACGTAAACAAAACACTCTTTGACGTAAATCATAGCAATTTTTTTTTGTATCTGTCTCCTAGAGTAAAGATGAGAAAAGAAAAATAAACAAATGAGATCTAACTAAACTTAAAATATTTTGAACAGCAAAGAAAAACATCAACAAAATGAAATTACAACCTATTTATTAGGCAAAAAAATATTTGTAAATTATACAACTGATAAGGAAGCGATTAATATCCAACATATATAAAGAGCTAATACAACTCAACATAATAAAAACAAACAACTCAACTAAAAAAATAGTCAGATTTATAATTTTGTCCAGATATTTGCCTAGGAGTGGGATTGCCAATCATATGTTAGTTCTATATGTGTGACAGGGTAACTTTACTGTGGACCCAGGGATTAGCATAAAATTTTAAATCAAATAAAGGCAGAAAAACTGATAGACATTTCTCCAAAGGGGAAAAGCAGATGGTTAGCAGGCAAATGAAAACATACCAACATGGCTAATCATAAAGGAAGTGCCAATCAAAACCATAATGAGATATTACCTCACAGCTGTCAGAATGGCTATTATCAAGAAGTCTACAGTAGGAAAAATTGGTGAGGAGGTGGAGAAAAGGGAATTTTCTTACACTGCTTATAGGAATATAAATTGATGCAGTCACTGTGGAAACTAGTTGGAGGCTTTTCAAAAAATTATAAATAGAACTACCCTATGACTCAGCAGTTCCACTCCTGGGTATGTATCTGAAAGAAAGAAAACTAATCTTAGAAGATATATGCACCATAATATTCATAGCTGCATTATTTATAATTGTCAAAGTATGGAATCAACCTGTGTCCATGTACAGATGAGCGTATAAAGAAGATGTGGTATATATACATGATGGAATACTATTCAGTCATAAAAAATAATGTAATTTTGCCTTTTGCAGCACTATGGATGGAATTGGAAGGCATTATTCTAAATGAATAAGTCAGACAAAGACAAATACTATATGCTATCACTTATATGTGGAATGAAAAATACAACCAACCAGTGAATAAAACAAAAAAAAATCAGATTTGTAGATATGGAGAATAAACTAGTGGTAACCAGTGGGAGAAGAAAGGGTAAGTGGCAATATAGGGATGGTGCAAAAAAAAAAGTTTATAGGGTATTATATGATTTCACGTGTGTGAAACTTTTGAAAACAGTAAAGCACTATAGAATTTGAAGAATATTTCATTCAATAAAAATTAAACTATATTAAAATTTAAATCCTAAGACAAAACAAATTAAATCTTTCAGCTATGCGCTTGCAAATAATCCATTTTTCTAAATGTATATTTCAATTAAATGTTTACTATAAAAATTTTAACACTGAAGTTCCCACTGAAGCTCAGTGGGTTAAGACTCTGACATAGTCTCCAGGAGGATGTGGTTTCAATCCCCAGCCGTGCTCAATGGGTTAAGGATACAGCATTGCCACAAGCTGTGGTATATATTACAGCTGTGACTGGGATCCAGACTTGTCATGGCTGTGGCATAGGCCTCAACTGCAGCTCTGATTCAACCCCTAGCTTGGGAATTTCCATATGCCACACATGTAAAAAGAAAAAGATGCAAACATTTATTCACGATTCAAAAAACAATGCTTTACAAGTAAGAATATAAATGAATGCCTTAATTTGTCGAGTTCTATATCAAAAAATTATAGCTAAATACAGATAGATAAAACATTAGATAGGATTAGGATTAGGATCAATATACAGATCATGTTATACTACTGCAGAACATAATATAATATCAGATATACAAACTTTGTTATAATAATGGGTTCATCAGAAATCAGTGTACAAAAAAGGCAAAAAAAAGCATTTTTCATAAAAACATTATGAACTGTCAGTTATTTGTGATTTATCCTTATCAAAAGTATATAATTTATATGGTGAAAAGTTTAATTTTCCAATAAAAGATGTGAAACATGATCAAAATTAATCCCAAACACTTGGATAAGATGATTTAGCTCTTTAAGATGCTGGTTCTAAAAAATTATCTATATATTAAAAGTAATCTTCATCAGAGAGTCAATTGGATTTTTTAAAGAGCTTGATAAACTCATTCTCTGAAATTTTATATGGAAGAATACACTCAACTTTGAAAAAGTGTACATTGGATAGGTAGAAAAAAATCAGAAATCATGATATGACAATGCTATAGCAATAAACATTAGTGGCATAATAGTGAAAAAATAGACAAATTGACTAAGAGAACAGAGTAGAAAGTTTAGAGACATACTTATGTATGGGAACTATGGGAACTTAATGCATAATAAAATTGATACTTAAATCAATAGGGAAAATAAAGGCTCTTTCTATGCCTCGCTATATTGAGATAAATAAATTTAGGTAACTAAAATCACCCATTACAAATGGACTCCAGATGAATTAAAGACTTCTTTATGAAAAGTAGCAGTTTTAAATCAATGGGAGCAAATATATGAAAATGTCCCTGTGATCTTAATGTGTGGAAAGGCATTAAAATTCTCAAATCATGAAGCATATTTTTTTTTTCCAATGGAATACACCATGGGCAAAGTTTACAAATGAATAACAAATTAGGAGAGGATATTTCCTAGTTCTAAAAATATCAAGGTACTAATACCTAGACTATAAAGGATTTACTAAGAATAAACAAGAAAAAGACAATTACTATGAAAGAAAAAATGGCCAGAACATGCAACACACAGTGTGGGAAGAGGAAAATCTAAATGTATGAATTTCTCAAGCTCATTACCAAGGAATATTACTTTGCCCTGTGTATAGATATTAGACGTTTTTTGTTGGTTCAGTTTTTCCTCAGTGGTTCGAGGTTTAATTGAGCGTGCAGAGGGGCTGCATTGCCACTAGGGGAGAACTCCAAGGCAGCCTAGGCTCTAAGCTGAATATATTTTTTTTTTTCTCAATTGAATATAGGAACATTTATTGCATAACCAGAAATAACTGAAGTCCTGGAGAGAACACAGGGCCATTCCCTGTCCTGGAGAGAACACAGTTCTGGAGTCCTGTCTCTTTGGGATACGTCACCCTCAGTCCTGGGCCTGGAATCCATCCCACTGCTTTTCTGAAGTCAATTCCTAAAGGGGGAGGTGGTAATGGCAGACAGCTTCTAACCAATGATGGATAGGTAACTGGGACCCTGGAGCCTTCAGTAATGAGGAGCCCACCTTCAGCAATTTGGAAACAAGTGAGGCCAGGGTGAGGTGGCATTAGAGTGGAAATGTGCACAGGTGCAATGGTTCCAAAGAGCATTCTGGCAGGAATCCATCAATTAATTAGCTGCACATTTTATGAGCTGGTAGTTCTCTCCTAGATATATATTCCAAAGGAATTTTCACACATTCGTAAAAGAGGTATGCAAATAGATGCTAACCACAATATCCACAGCCTGCGGAGTGCATAGGTGAAATGTAATACAGAACCATGGAGTTAGATGCAATCAACCAGATATTCGCAAAGCAATATGGCTGCCTGGCCATATAAATAACATACTGAGATATAGCAGAGTATAAAATGCACTCATGCTCATGTAGCAATGACAAACATTTCACAGAAGCATTTACAAACAAAAACATATTTATCCATTAGAATGACTTGCCCATGAGGAAGAAAAATGGGAGGAAGCAATGATAATAATAGAAATTTAAATTACAGGAATTCCTTGGTGGCCTAGTGGTTAAGGACTCAGCATTGTTACTACTGTGGTTCAGGTTCAATATCTGGCCCAGGATTTTCAGCAAGCCACAGGCATCCCCCCCAAAAAAAATTTCAATAACGGTAGTCCCCCTTTATCTGTGGGGAATAAATTCTAAGATTTTTGTTGAATGTCTGAAACCACAGGTGGTACAAACCCTATGTAGTAATTTATAAAGTAGGTGCAGTAAATGATTAACAACAACTAATAGTAAAATAGAACAATTATAAAAATACATTGTGATCTGTGATAAAAGTTATGTGCCTGTTGGTCTCTGTATCTCAAAATATCTTATTGTACAAATTTAAAGCTTTTTATCTTAACCAAGCACTTATCATGAACTGTAGGCATAACCTTTGCAGCCTGAGATGTGACATCAAAACTAGCACAGATTTCTTTTTCCTTCTTCACAATTTCACTGATGAATATTTTCTTCTTACTGTAGATCTTAGCAACCTCAGCATATAAAGTTTTTCTTGCCCAGGAACTTTCATCTTCTCACTTAAAGGAAAAGCACTTTAAGGCTTCTCTTTGGCAGATCCAAGTAGCCAGTATCACCAATCTTGTGCTTTGTATTCATTATTACATAAAACATGGATCATTTGAACATAAGCACTGTGATACAAAGATGACAAAGTGACTATGGGAGGAGGCATATGTTGGACAGAGGGATGATTCACATCGAGGGCCAGATGGAGTGGAATGATGCAAGTTTTCATCTTGATACTTAAGGAGGGACAATGCAAAAGTATACATCTGAGGGAAGAAAAGAATAATAAAAAGAGCAGTTTTCTCTAAGAGAAAAGTGAAAGTAGTCATCAATGACATTTCATTGCAATACAGACATACCTCGTTTTACTGTACTTCACTTTTTTATTGTACTCTGAAGATATGTTTTTGTTTTTTTTTTACAAATTGAGGGTTTATGGCAATCCTGCATTGTCAGGTTATGGTTAGAATTTTTTAGCGATAAACTAATTTTTTTTTTGTTTTTTTTTTTTTTTGCTTTTTAGGGCTGCATCTGTGGCACATGAAGTTCCCGGGCTAGAGGCTAATTTGGAGATGCAGTTGCTGGCCTACCCCACAGCCACCACAACACTGGATCTGAGCCACAACTGCAACCTACACCATAGCCCAGGGCAACACTGGATTTTTTTTTTTAATGAGTAATTTATTATTATTATTTTTTAATAGATATTTCCCCAATACAATTTTTTTTCCTCCTGTACAGCATGGTGACTCATACATGTACACATTCTATTTTCGCACATTATCATGATCCGTCATAAGTGATTAGACATAGTTCCCAGTGCTACACAGCAGGATCTCTTTGCTAATCCATTCCAAAGGCAATAGTTTGCATTTATTTACCCCAAACTCCCAATCCATCTCACTCCCTCCCCCTCCCCCTTGGCAACCACAATCTATTCTGCAAGTCCATGATTTTCTTTTCTATGGAAATGTTCATTTGTGCCTTATATTAGTTTACAGATATGCGATATCACATGGTATTTATCTTTCTCTTTCTGACTTACTTTACTCAGTATGAGAGTCTCTAGTTCCATCCATATTGCTGCAAATGGCATTATTTTGTTGTTTTTTTATGGCTGAGTAGTATTCCATTGTGTATATGTACCACATCTTCCTAATCCAATCATCTATGGAGGGATTTTGGGTTATTTCTATGTCTTGGCTATTGTGAATAGTGCTGCAATGAACATGTGGTGCATGTGTCTTTTTTAAGTAGAGTTTTGTCCAGATATATGCCCAAGAGTGGGATTGTTGGGTCATATGGTAGTTCTATGTATAGTTTTCTAAGGTATCTCCATTCTGATCTCCATAGTGGTTGTACCAGCTTACATTCCCACCACAGTGCAGGAGGGTACCTTTCTCTCCACAACCTCTCCAGCATTTGTTTTTTGTGGACTTATTGATGACGGCCATTCTGAATGGTGTGAGGTGGTATCTTGCGGTAGTTTTGATTTGGATTTCTCCTATAATCAGTGATGTTGAGAATTATTTCATGTGTTTGTTGGCCATCTGTACATCTTCCTTGGAGAAATGTCTATTCAGGTCTTCTGCTCATTTTTCAGTTGGGTTGTTGGCTATTTTGCTGTTGAGTTGAAAGAATTGCTTGTATATCCTAGAGATTAAGCCCTTGTCAGTTGCATCATTTGAGACTATTTTCTCCCATTCTGTAAGTTGTATTTTTGGTTTCTTTTTGGTTTCCTTTGCTGTGAAAAAGCTTTTCAGTTTGATTAGGTCCCATTGGTTTGTTTTTGCTTTTATTTTGTTGCTTTGGGAGACTGACCTGAGAAAATATTTGTAAGGTTGATGCTGGAGAAGGTTTTGCTGGTCCTATACTTAAGTCTTTCAGCCATTTGGAGTTTATTTTCATGCATGGTGTGAGGGTGTGTTCTGGTTTCATTGATTTGTATGCAGCTGTCCAGGTTTCACAGCAATGCTCACTGAAAAGACTCTCTTTTTCCCATTTTATGTTCTTGCCTACTTGTCAGAGATTAATTGACCATAGGTGTCTGGATTTATTTCTGGGTTCTCTATTCTGTTCCATTGGTCGGTATGTCTGTTTTGGTACCAGTACCACACTGTCTTGATGAATGCAGCTTTGCCATATTGCCTGCAGTCTGGGAGAGTTATGCCTCCTCCTTGGCTTTTGTTTCTCAGAATTGCTGTGGCAATTCTGGGTCTTTTGAGGTTCCATATAAATTTTTGGATTATTTGTTTTAGTTACATGAAAAACGTCATGGGTAATTTGGTAGGGATTGCATTGAGTCTGTAGATTACTTTGGGTAGTATGGCCATTTTTACAATATTAATTTTTCCAGTCCAGGAGCATGGAATATCTTTCCATTTCTTTACATCTTCTTTAATTTCCTTGATTCGTGTTTTAGAGTTCTTGGCATATAAGACCTTTACCTCCTTGTTCAGGTGTATTCCCAGGTATTTAAAATTTGTGGGTGCAATTTTAAAAGGTATTGTATTTTTGTATTCCTTTTGTAACATTCCATTGTTAGTATACAGAAATGTGACTGATTTCTGAATGTTAATCTAATATCCTGCTACTTTGCTGATCAGTTCAGTTAGTTTTTGAGTTGTGTCCTTAGGGTTTTCTATATGTAGTACCATGTCATCTGCATACAGTGACAGTTTTACCTCTTCTCTTCCAACTTGGATACATTTTATTTCTTTTGTTTGTCTGATTGCTGGGGCTAGGACTTCCAGGACTATGTTGAATAACAGTGATCAGAGTGGACATCCTTGTCTTGTTCCAGATTTTAGTGGGTAGGCTTTCAGCTTTTCTCCACTGAGTATTATATTTGCTATGAGTTTGTCATAAATGGCGTTTGTTATGTTAAGATATGATCCCTCTATGCCCACTTTGGTAAGAGCTTTTATCATGAATGGATGTTGGACATTGTCAAATGTTTTTTCTACATCTATTGAGATAATCATGTGGTTTTTTACTTTTTCTCTTGTTAATGTGGTGTATGATGTTGATTGATTTGCATATGCTGAACCATCCTTATGACCCTGGGATGAATCCCACTTGGTCCTGGTGTATGATCTTTTTTATATGTTGTTGGATTCAGTTGGCTAAAATTTTGTTGAGAATTTTTGTGTCTATATTCATCAAATATATTGGCCTATAGTTTTCTTTTTTCATGGTATCCTTGTGTGGTTTTGGAATTAGGGTGATGGTGGTGTTGTAGAATGATTTTGGGAGTGTGCCTTCTTCCTCACCCTTTTGGAAAAGTTTAAGGAGGATGGGTATAAATTCCTCTTTGTATGTTTGGTAGAAGTCACCTGTGAAGCCATCTGGTCCTGGACTTTTATATGTAGGGAGTGTTTTTATGACATATTCAATTCCATTTCTAGTGATCGGTCTGTTCAGTTGATCTATTTCTTTTTGATTCAGTTTTGGCAGGCTGTAAGTCTCTAGAAAGTTGTCCATTTCTGCCAGGTTGTCAAATTTGTTGGCATACAATTGTTCATAGAAGTCTCTCATGGTTTTTTTTGTATTCTGTAATATCCATTGTGACTTCTCCTTTTTTTTGTGTTTCTGCAGTATCTGTTGTGATTTCTCCTTTTTCATTTCTTATTTTGTTTATTTGGGTTTTTTCTCTCTTCTTATTGGTGAGTCTGGCCAGAGGTTTGTCAATTTTGTTTACCTTTTCAAAGAACCACCTCTTGGTTTTATGGATTTCTTCTATTGTTTTTTTAATCTCTATTTTCTTGATTTCCTCTTTAATCTTTATGATCTCCCTCCTTCTGCTGACTTGATGTTTTATTTGTTCTTCTCTTTCTAATTCACTTAGGTATTGGATTAAATTGTTGATTTGAAATTTTTGGTCTTTTTTGAGGAAGACCTGTATTGCTATGAATTTCCCTCTGTGCACTGCTTTTGCATCATCCCATAGGTTTTGAGTAGATGTGTCTTCATTATCACTTGTCTCGAGGTATTTTTTAATTTCTTTCTTGATTTCCTCATTGACCCATTGGTTTTTGAGTAGCATGTTGTTTAGTCTCCATGTAGTTATTTTTTTTCTCATTTCTTTTCCTGTGGCTGATTTTTGGTTTCATGACATTGTTTTCAGAGAAGTTACTTGAAATAATTTCTGTATTCTTAAATTTGTTGAGGTTAGCTTTGTGCCCCAGTATGTGATCAATTCTTGAGAATGCTCCATGTGCACTTGAGAAGATGTATAGTCTGATTTTTTTTGTATGTAATGTCCTCAAAATGTCAATTTAGCCTAACTTTTCTATTTTGTCTAAGGATCTCTGTTGCCTTGTTGATTTTCTATCTAGAGGATCTGTCCATTGTTGTGAGTGGGGTGTTAAAGTCTCCTACAATGATTATATTCCCATTGATTTCTCCTTTTATATCTGTCAGTGTTTGTTGTAGCTATTTAGGTGCTCCTATATTAGGGGCATATATATTGATGATTGTAATATGCTCTTCTTGAATGGATCCTTTATCCTTTAAATAGTGTCCTTCATTGTCTTTCTGTATGGCCTTCGTTTTAGTCTATTTTTTCTGATATGAGTATTGCAACTCCTGCTTTCCTGTCTTGTCCATTGGCATGATATATCTTTTCCCATCCCCTCACTTTCAATCTTTCAATCACTCCTTTTCCCTAATGTGAGTCTCTTGTAGGCAGCAGATTGAAGGTTTTTGCTTTTTTATCCAATCTGCCACTCTATGTCTTTTGATTGGAGCATTCAGTCCATTGACATTTAAGGTGATTATTGATAGGTATGTATTTATTGCCATTTTAAACCTTGTTTTCCAGTTGATTCTGTTTCTCTTTTCTTCTTTTGTTTTTTTGTGTTGGATGGCTTCCATTTATTTTATGCTTGAGTACTTCTTTTTCATTTTTTTTAATGTAATGTTTGGTTTTGATTTGTGGTTGTAAACATGTTAAGCCCTTCCTATATCTGCTTGCTTTTGCCTAATAGTCATATAGGCAAGACACATCATTAAAATAAAAAAAAAAGAATCTATATTTTCTTATTTTCCTTCCCCACATTGTATGATTTTGATTTTTTTAAAAAAACTTCATGTTTAGCTCTGTATGCTGGCTGATTTAAGTGATTGCTTTTCAATTGTGTTTTCATCCATCCTGATTCTTCTTTTTCTCTTTTTTATCCTCTTTTTTTAATTTAGATAAGCCCTTTAATATTTCTTTTAGAATGGGTTTAGTATTGCTGTACTCTTTTAGCTTTTATTTGTTGGAGAATTTTTTTTCATTTCCCCTTCTATTTTAAATGATATTCTTGCTGGTTAGTGTATTCTTGGTTGCATTTTTTTTTCCTTTCAGCACTTTAAATATATCTTACCACTACCTTCTGGCCTGTAGGGTTTCTGTAGAGAAATCAGCTGGTAGCCTAATGGGGATTGCTTTTCTCTTGCTGCCTTTGGAATCCTCTCTTTATCTTTAACTTTTTCAGTTTTTATTATAACATGTCTTGGTGTGGGCCTGTTTGGGTTCAGCTTGTTTGGGGCCCTCTGTGCTTCCTGTATCTTGATATCAGTATGCTATAGATTTGGAAAGTTTTCAACCATAATTTCTTCAAATATATTTTATATCCCCTTTTCTTCTTCTTTTCCTTCTGGAATTGCCATTATGCATAGTTTGGCCTGCTTTATATTATTCCATAGGTCTCTTATTTTGCTTTCATGTTTTTTCATTTGATTTTCTGTCTCCTGTCCTGAGTGATTTCCATTATTTTATCTTCCAAGTCACTAATTTGTTCCTCTGCAGTTTTCATTCTGTTCTTTATTTCCTTAGGCTAAGTTTGTGTCTCTGCAAATGAATATTCTAGTTTTTCTTCGCTTCTACTTATATTTTCTAGTTTCTTTCTAAAGGAATCTTCATTACTGTTCATATCCTCTCTTAATTCCTTCAGTATTTTTAATACCTCCCTTTTGAACTCATTGTCTGTCTGACTGTAGAAGTCTGTTTCATTGTTGTTGACCTTAGGTGAATTCTCCTGTTCTTTTAACTGGGGATGTTTTCTGGGCTTCTTCATCTTGCTTGTGCTTTTCTTTGTCTGTATGTTCAGGGAAGCCAAGCTGTAGTCTTGTAAGGCTACTTCTATGCAAGAATAACCTTTTGTATTTTTATGCGGGGCTGCTGTTTATTTTTGATGTTGGATTTTGAATATTTGCTGTCTTTTCTTTGGTGTGAGCATGCTATTATTCCCAGGATTCTCAGTGTGTTTTCAGGGAGAAGGAGGCAATGGGTAGGCCCAGCAGTCAGTGCCTGGTCATTGGGCTCTCAATAGTAGCAAGGACCTGCAGGAAGTTGGCACAGGCTACTCCTAGTTGCAGGACCCTGGGAAGTGATAATAAGCTCCAGACAGATCTTTGAGGTGACCAGAGCATTTGGCAGTAGCAATAGCAGAATGCATGAGTTTCCAGAGGAGTGAGAGCAACAGAAGCTTGTGTTTGATTGCAATACCCTCCTCTGAGGTGATTGGAACCACAGGTGGTGCCTGTTCAGGGACCCCTACTGGGAGCAAACCATGACCATCTCTAGAGTCAGTGATAACTTCAGGGGTTTGCCCCTGCCACCTATAGACCATGCATGAAGAAACCTGTCTCACTTAGCCCACATACGAGGTGTTGTAAAGGGTGTTCCTAGTTGCAGGATCCTGAGAAGTGACAGAGATCAGGCATGTGGGTTCTGCCAGGAATATTTGACAGTGGTAACAGCAGGGGAGGTGTGTCCCTGGGGGTGTGAGAGCACCAACAGGTGGTGTTTGGTCACAATGCCCTCCTCTGTGGTGCCCTTTAGGTGAATGGGGCTGCAAGTGATTTTTGTTCAGATATCTCCAATGGCAGTGGGCCATGCCCACCTCTGGAATCAGGGATAACTGTAGTGATTTGCCCCTGCCACCTGCAGACCATGCAAGAAGCACCCTGTCCCACTTAGCCCACGCAGGTGCTGTACCAGTTATTCCTAGTTGTAGGGTCTTGGGAACAATCAGTGACCAAGTGTCTGGGAGTCCTCCAGAGCGTTTGGCAGTGACATCTGCAGGATGGGTGTATTCCCAGGGGACGAGAGCCAACGCATATGGTGCTCAGTTGCAATGCCATCTTTTTTTCTTTTTTGGCAACTACTGAAGTGACTGGGGTCTCTGGTGGAGCCCACTCACAGGCCCCCAGTGGTGGCAAGCCACGCCTCCCTCTGGCCTCTGAGACCACTGCTGCAGTCTGTCTTTGCCACCTATAGATCATGCAGGAGGTACCACTTTGCACTTAGCCCCCTTATGCCCTTAGCCCACAGAATAGTTGCCTAGCTACTGGTAGCCTGCACAAAAAGCTCCTAATCTCCCTTAAATGAGCAAAAGGCTTCTCACCACCCATAGCCTCTACAGAGTTGCCCCACATTCTAAGCCTGTGGGCATGTGCATGCTTCAGCATAGGGAGTTTCCTATGGCAGCCCACCCCACCTCCTCTCCCTTCTCTGACAATGGCGCCTTACCTCTCCTGTGGGTCTGGACCTTCTCCTGGGTTCCCTTTGCCATGGCTTTCCCTTCCTTAGCCCATGGCACACTGTTCCTTAGCCCCTCATGCCATCCCCCATTATCTCCCCAGGACTGACCTCCAGAGCCTGAGTCTCACCGAGCAGCCCCGCCTGAGCATCTCAGGCTGTGGTGTCTGGACCGGTGGTTCAGATGATCTGTGCAGCTCTCACTCTGTTTTGCTGTTTTCAGTCCAGCTGCTATTCTTTTCTTGGTGACTTTGAGGTCCCACCAACTCAGCCAATCTTTCCTCAGTTAACTGGCTTCCCAGGAGGTGGGTTCCTTTTCTCCTTCACATCTTGCTCTCGGGAATGCTAGTCCTGTCCTGATTCCTTTTCTCTCTTTTTTTCTTTTGTTCTACCCAGTGATGTCAAGAGTTTATTGCCTTTTTTGGAGGTTTAAGTTCTTTTACCAGCATTCAGTTGATGTTCTGTGTGAGCAGTTTTACATGTAGATGTGTTTTTTTGATGCGTTTGTGGGAGAAGCTGTGTGCAACCTTTTACTCTTCCAACATCTTGCTCTGCCTCTCTGAAACACTGGATCTTTAACCCACTGAATGGGGCCAGGATCGAAACTGCCTCCTCATGGATACTAGTAAGGTTCATAACTGCTGAGACACATTTGGAACTCCAGCAACACAGTATTTTTAATTGAGGCATTTGCATTGCTTTTTAAAAGGCATATGCTATCGTACACTTGATATACTAGAGTACAGTGTAAATATAACTTTTTTATGTACTTGGGAAACTAAAATATTCATGTGACTTGCTTTATTGTGATATTCACTTTATTGAGGTAGTCTGGAAAGAATCCACATCTCCAAGATGTGTCTGTGTGGTAGGGAAGAGCAAATTTGGTTCCATATTGTATCTGCTTCTTTTAATTTATCCTTTGTATTCTATTACTTTTGCTACATATTAATCCCTAAGGGCATGTTGCTTATAGCTTAAAGTATACTTAAAGGCCCATCTTCAGGAACTCTACCTCCCATGGCTGAATGTGAAGCTAAAATACTTTGTCTAGTTCACAAGAAACATCCTGATCAGGCCTCATCTATGAATAGCTGTAGAAAAGAATATAATAACAGATTCCCTCTGGAGTCTGACCAGAACCAGGAAATATTTTCAATATTATCAACTTATCACCATTTTTTACTATACTTTCTCACCTCCTCCTATTTGTTTTATAAAAGAAACTAGCATCCAAATCCAGGCAGATGGTTCTGTGGAACACTAGTTCACCATATTCTGGGTCTGCTGGCTTTCCTAATAAAGTCACCATTCCTTGCCCCAACAACTTGTTGTCTCTCCATTTATTAGCCTGCCATACTATATGCAGGGAAAACTTGGCCTTGATAGCATCTGTATGTAATAATGTTTGTGTTGTTTTGACTCCCAAGGAGCTATGTCATGGTTAAGGATATATCCTCCTATTTATTTGTTGACTTCATCCTTAAATCCTTGAAAACCCCTGACTAAGTTCAGGAATCATGATGCAACTCCTCATTAAGTGGTTTAAGAAAGAAACTTTTAATTAGGTGGTTTGATAAAATTCTGACTCATAATGGATTATGTAAACTTTCTGCTCTGCAGTAATTTCAACTACTAAGTGAATCCACTGAGATTAACTGTCTCTGATAGCCTAATAAATAAATGCATGCATCAGGGAAGCACTTTCTTTATCCACTCCTCTAATGCATTTACCCAAATGTGACAACTCTGTGAACAGTTTTGCAAAAGCTTGACAAGTGCTTATTTATCTCCCTTTGATACCATTTGATGAACATAACAGGTATTTCCTCATCTATTTATGAAAGTCTAAAATACACAATTAGATTTGCTTTTTAGATTTGAATCCCCAGAATTATCTTTCATATAATATTTTTTGCATTTTTTAGCAAGAATTGTATACTTTCTATAAAGAATTGGATATACACATGTAAAAGGCCTATATTGGACTCTCATAAATGAGAGTGCGTAAAAATTTTTTTCTTGTTTTTCTATAAGTTATCTATGCTTGTCTTTCAGTAGGCAACATATTCTATTTCACTTCAGGGTATCTATTTTGTCCAAGAAATACATTTTTTTCCAAGAAAACTTAAATATCCCAATCACTGGCATATTTAAAGCTTAGTCACTTTGGTTTAAATACTCTAGAATTTGGAATTTATCTGCACTTGCCCCAAGCTGAGCCTAAATCTTAAGTTTTATGTTTGTTTGTTTTTTCTACTTTCCAGGGTGATATTAGGCTGGCATCCCCAAAAATGTTTTCTGGAGCAAAGATCCTAATCCATATCTTTCTTTGTTCCAACTACACAAGTGGAATTTCAGTGGAATTTTCCACATCACACATATAATGTGTGACACTTGTAATTTTGTAATAGCACTTACTATGTAGTAGTCAAAATTCCTTATTTCCAGACTATCCTTACCCACTTATCCTCCCATGTCAATTTTATACTCATCAACTTCCAAAGTAATCATTTTCAATCTTTATTGAATTTGCATTGTATTTGGAAATTCATTTGTGAGAATTGCCATCTTTATATTTTATTTTAAATATATTTAAAACAAATTTATATCCCTCAATCAGGCTTAGTATTTTCTTAGATAACTTCAAAGTGATTTTTGTTATTTTTTTCTCAGTTTTTTTTGTGTGTGGGTGTACCTGAAATTATAATTTATTTATATTTTTGAATAAATTATTTTTAATTTATATAAGTGCAATCATATATTTACTATACTTTTCCATCCTATTATGATTTTTCAATAGATTATTTTAATTTTTTAATATTTGTTTTAAATATATATATATTTTTAGTAGGGCCACATCTCATATGGAAGCTCCTAGGCTAGGGATTCAATTGGAGCTGCAGCTACAAACCTATGCCACAGATATAACAATGCCAGATCAGAGCCATATCTGCACCCTACATCACAGCTCTTGGAAATACCAGATCTTTAAACCACTGAATGAAGCCAGGGATTTAACCTGCATACTCATGGATATTAGTCCATTTGTTAACTTGCTGAACCACAATTGGAACTTCAATTTTAGTTTTTTTGAAAGATAATTATGTCATTTAAAAGGTGGTGATTTTGCCCTATCATATATACATATTATTTTTTTTCCTTTTTATGGCCACACCTGTGTCATATGGAAGTTCCCAGTCTAGGGGTTAAATAAGAGCTGCAGCTGAGTTCTATGCCACAGCCACAGCAACACAAGATCCAAGCCACATCTGTGATTTATGGTGCAGCGTGTGTCAATGCCCCCAGATCCTTACTGAGCAAGGTGAGGGATCGAACCAATATCCTCACAGAAACAATGTCAGGTCTTTAACTAGCTAAACCACAGCGGTAACTCCATATGCCGATTTTTTTTTTTTGTCAGTCTTATCATATATAATAGAATTTCCAGAATTTTTTCAAATTTGCTAGTACTTAAATGCTAGTATATAAATACTTTACTGTCATTTTAAAAATAAATATTTTAATCATAAATTTCAATGTAATTGTCTCCAGAGATTTACAATTACATATAATGTTGGAGATTAAGTCTAAGTGGTAATTCTTAATCACACTGACAAATTACTAGAGCCATATATTTTTAATTTCCCAAAGCCTTGGGAGTCACTGAGGGTTGGTTAAGAGCTTATAGGAAGTAAACACAGAAAATGAGAATATATCTATGTGTGTGTGTATATATATATGTATATATATATATGCACACGTATATATATATATGTTCTGTTTTTGTTTGTTTTGTTTCTAAAGAGGAAAGCCCTTATCTTAACTGTGATTCTTTCCCTACAGAACATTTAGCAAACAGCCACAAAGAAATGTTTAGTTTGGTTAACTAACTCTATAATTTGCTAGGTAAACAGAGTTTACTAAACCTATACAAACTACTCATTGTATATAAAAAGAAAAAACATAAATATTTATTAAAAATTAACTATGGGGCTGACATTATGTAAACAATATAGCTGTCATCAAACATTTAAAAAGTTAGTGGTGATGGGTTTTCTTTATTCATCTTCTCATACACACACACACACACACACACACACACACACACACACACACACACCCTCTTGAGAGGTAGATACCATTCCCTTTTTACAGGAACTTGAGCCAACAAGACATTAAAGTCACATGTACATAGCTACTTAGCTATTAATACTTGGTATTTGGATGCAACATTTTCCCTGTAAGATAATATTCCTGCCTCTGCACCAGATTTGGCTTATAACTCCTGGACAAATTGCACTATGGGGATGTCTTGGAGAAAGAGAAACATTTTAGCTGAAGAAATTCAAGAAGGCTTCCTGTGTACAATTTAGAATGCTAAAAATGATTTTGGCAGAGGATATAAGTGGATCGTAACCAAGGACCTACTTCTTTTTAAATTATAAAGTTAGAATTCCATTTACATATTCTTAGATCAAGAGAATAAATTTTTATTTGAGACATTCGTGCAGCATCTGTAAAATCTGATAAGTAGATCCAGCCTGCTATGCACTATAGATCTCTGTAACTTAACTGCATTTCCCTTATTAACTTCTAAAAAACCCAGGCTGATTTGTTTAAAATGTTGTTATACTAAATAGTGAACCTGCCATAATTCTATGGTAAGATAGTACTTGACATGAATCTGAAACCAGATGCTCAAGAAAAAAAAAAAAAAAATATATATATATATATATATATATATATAAAATGCTGTCCTCATTTACTATCAGTTTATAATTACTGAAAATCCATACTTTAGGTCTAAAAACCCTAGAAGCAGTCCCTAATGCTATGTGTTGTGCAAGTTGTTCCTGAAAATTTCCATATGTGTGTGTGTGTGTGTGTGTGTGTGTGTGTGTGTAAGTGGTGTTAATAGCATACATATGTAGAAGAATTTAGCCTACATTTATAGAAATAGAATGCTCAGGAAAATGCTTAAATTGGTTTAACTCTCAGTTGGTGGCGTAGTCTTTAGATTATCTTATTTAATTCTGGATGATAAAATTCAAGAGTAATATTGACAAACATTAGTGCTTAGAGAGAATTTCCTTGGCTTTTGATTGACATAAGACCTTGCATATGACCAGTTTAATGAATTTGGCATTTTACACTTTGTGAACATGAGAATCAGGGAGATGACATAATTATTTTCAAATATTTGAAAGACAGTCATGTGGCAAAAGACACACATGGATTCTTGTGACCCAGCAAAGCACATTCAAACTAAAGGATAGAAATTATAGGGAAGAAAGAGAAGAATGGCTGAAACACCCTCAGAGGAAGATGTGCCAACACTACCATGCAGAAGGATTATGGGAACAGATCATCAGAAAGAGGAATCCTGGGAACAAAGTAAAGGAGAGGAATGTTGGGAACACTTGTCAGATAGAAGAATGAACAAAAAGTTACAGTGGAAAAATTCAAGTCTATACTTCTTGATTTTTTGAGAAAAAAAAATATGTTTCTCTTAGCAGGCACTGAGTTTGTTGTTATCAGAGGTATTCAGTCCAAGCCATGAAATGATACATTGGAGGAATTCAACCCCTCAGTGGAAGATGGAGTTATATAATCCATACTATCTTCTGACACTGCATCAGTGAGTATATTAAAAAAAATCCACTCATAATCGGTTTCCTAATTTCCATGACTGCAACTTCAATAATGCTCAGCACTGAATCAAATCTCAAGGCTTTTGCAAACAGAACCAACACCTTTTTTTCAAAATTTAAGGGGTTCTCCTATCTTTTATCCCCTTGCCTAACATAACTTTCTGTTTTGAGAAGGGGGGAGGAGCCCAAAAGTATCATATACATCAAAGAGCTCTTAAAATATAACATTTTGATGAGTTAAGAAGTAAAGCAGTAAGAAATAAGTATGGATTAAATGTCTCTTTAAAAAATAGGTGTTAAAAATTGATGGAACAGCACTGGCAAACCACACTGAAGATTTTGCCAAACTCCCAATGTTTGAAATATTCTTTGTTACACTTGACAAAGTCAACCCCGCTGAGTGTCTCAAAAGATATTGCCACTACAAGTTGGCAAAGCAACTCATAAATACACAGTCCAAGTTTTCAAACAGTTTCTTCAGTTCAGACACAAAATGCAGTCCAATTCTTTTTAAGCGAAAGAGGGTTTCCTGGACTGCTTCCAAATAGGGAAAATAAATTTGGAAAAACACACTTCTGAAAATAGCATTGCTGATATAATTATTGTCATTCTAATCAATAAAAAACTCATACTTTAGTTTTATATAGTATATTGTGTACTTGTTTTTTTTTTATCCAAAGGAGATGTATTGCTTTGTATATATTGCTCTTTAATATCACAGCATCATTAACACCCACCATCTTGCTTCTTTCCTTCCTTTCTTCTTTTTTTCTTCCCTTTCTTGCATCTTCCAACGTTTCCTCTCCCTGTTCACTGACCCCTCTCCTTATTCTACTCTGTATCTACTTTTTCTTTTATCCTCTTCTGTTTTGGTTGCCTGAACTACAGGTATGACAGTAGGAGCTTCAGCAGCCCTCTGTGCTGTAAAGTGAACTTAAGGATGGAAGCTAAACACTGAGAATGGCACAGAAGACATCTTGGTCATTGGTGACTATGGAGCCACCATATGAGTTCTAGACTGATCCTAATCCACATACTTTTTTGTTGTGAGAAATGTAATACTTTCTTTGTTTAATGTAGTCTTAATCTTTCAGTTCAATATAGCCAAATTTCATTCTAATTGCCTTTGCAGTGGGATCATAAAATAATCTAGAAATAATCCTAATATATTTCTCCAGCTCAACCCATGTGACTTCTGCTCTGGGAAACATTCATTGATCCCAGAAAACAGGTATCATTCCCCTTTCTCTGTTCTCTCCTATCACCTCTGTGAGAAAATTTTCAGAATTATTCCGACTGTTAGATTATCTGTCTCCCCTCATTTACAGTGTAGGACTGGTATACCAAGAGAACTGACAAAGTGACAGAGGTCCTGTAATGCAGGAGGTAATGAATATATTATAAATTAATTTATTAATAAAAAGATCCAAGGGGATAGGTAATCCAGTGGTCCACAACAGGAAAATGTGCCATCAATAATGTGGCTTACTCAAAATATCAGCAAGGATATGCCACTGAGGAGAACAAGGGCCTGGGAGGGGGTATCAGAATGACAAGGTGGCTAGCAAGTCAACTCTTAGACAAAGTAGAAAGGCAGAGGCCCAGGCATGGAGCTGACATATGAGAGGACTTGTTACAGAACCAAGGCAACAGCACACTGATAACAATCATGGGGAGTTCCTGTCATGGTTCAGTGGTTAATGAATCCGACTAGGAACCATGAGGTTGCGGGTTCGATCCCTGGCCTTGCTCAGTGGGTTAAGGATCTGGCGTTGCCAGTGAGCTGTGGTGTAGGTTGCAGATGCGGCCTGGATTCCGCGTTGCTGTGGCTCTGGCGTAGGCCAGAGGCTACAGCTCTGATTGGACCCCTAGCCTGGGAACCTCCATATGCCGCGGGAGCGGCCCAAGAAAATGGCAAACACACACACACACCCCAAAAAATCATGGTGGGTTATACAGAATTGGTGCAATTTTAGTATATGGATTCTTTAATTCCTCCAAGGCTTAGAATGTTGGAATGTGGTTGGCACAAAAGGAGAGCACTGAAGATAAGAAATACCTAAACATTTTCTTAGCATTTGGTGTTTGCCTGCTATAATACCACTCTGCTTACAGAAACGATAAATTAGTAACAAAAAAACTCCTTCCTAATCCATTTCTTAAACCACCAGAAAACAAGAATTCTTTCAGCTTCTAAAACATTAGGGTACTTTAAAAATTCTGTCTTAATTCCTTTTCACTTTCATTCTATATACATGCTACACATCATACATAATCCCACGTATCCCATGGCAAAAATTACTGTCTAGATTAGGATAAATGAATGTTACAAATACACTTTTACTCTCACTGTTCTTTGTATAAATGCCAAACCTCACTAATCAATTAACACTTTTTTTCCACTATGAAAGAACTTCACCTCAAAGTCCTTTTTCAAATCAGCGTTCTAGAAAAATGACATAGTATTTCAGAGTAGAATGATAGGATAAAATATTTTTGCCATTCCTGTGTCATATGTTGAAAACTGCCGAGTTTGCATCTTCATCAGATCGCCTTTTAGCTTCAGAGACACAGAGCCAACTGCTTGTTCAACCAGCATAATGTTTGAAACTGAATTCAACTTTTCCCCTCTCACCTGGATATTCTCCTCCTATCTTCCCTCTTCTGTCACCACCAGTGGTACTGTCTGTTATCCTTTCCATTGTCTATTGAAAAATCTCAACATTATCTTATCTTTCCCCTTCATCTTACCTATAGCAGATTATAAAATTTGTCAGATCCATCTTCAGTTACTACCGTAATTCAGGGTTCTCTGATTTCTTGCCTAGATTACTAAAGTGGATTCAAGTTTTAGTTATTTCCAATTTATCTTCCATTATTTATTTATTTATTTTTCTTTTTCAGGCACAGGTGTGGCATATGGAAGTTCCTGGGCCAGGGATTGAATCTGAGGTACAACCATGACTTATGCCACAGCAGCAGGAATGCCAGATCCTTAATGAACTGTGCTATAGTGGGAGCTCCTCATCCTTCATGTTTGAAGTCAGAGTGATATTTCTAAAATAAATTTCTCTGCTTTCTGTTCTGAAAAATTTTCCCATTGACCTTAGAATAAATTCCAACTCCATAAAAATATTTCATGATCTTATGTTAATGTTTCATGATAATTTTAATTTTTGACTTTAATGTTTCATAATAATCTTCATGATCTTCTTATTTCTCTATATTTCCTCTGTTTTTCCCATCTTTGCTCAACTGTGTGCTCTGGAGACTTCCAATATATTATGCATTCTATTCCTTCTACCAATACTTCATCTTCTGATGCATAGTTTATATGTCATAGAACACTTTGAGACCTATATGCTCTTAATCTATTCAACAAACACTTTTTGAGCATATATCATGTTCTAGGCATTGTACTGGTGAACAAGGATAAGAATAATAGAGTAGCTGCATGCAGACAACTATTACCTGCCGGAAAGGCATGTAGAAGTTTAAAAAAAATGCACAAATAGCTATTTATAATAACTACTGGATAAAATATATTTTAAACATTATACCAATAACCTTTTTATCTACTGACCTTAAAGTAAATGATCTTGGATAGAAGAAAAAAACAAAAACACGCACTTACAAGGCCTCCCATAAATAAACAAACTCAATGCCAATCAACACTCCCTTTATTGAAAGGGTATAAGTGGATCTTGACTCTATCCATGTGTGTGTTCCTAAAAAGACCCTAATCTTGGTATTTAGAGCTCAATAGAAGTGTCAGAATTTTTTTTTTCTCTGAAACTAAAGGTATTGATGGCAAGGGATGGAACTAAATAGTGTCCTCTTCTGTTTGGGGATGAAAATTCAAGAAACTTGTCAGAATTCACTGGGTGATCCTGGGTAATGTTTACTAGCAGATGAATATCTTACAGAGGAACACACAGTAAGGAACATCTTGTCTGTACATAAGGGCTTGTAATTCTATAGGAACATATACAAAGCTTGAAGTCTCTGTGTGGGGAGCTCTAGTGTCATTAAAAACTGAGTTTTTGGGACTATGAACATAATATTGCAGCTTAGTTATGGACTGATAAAAATCAGAACCAGAGCGACACAGCCATATTCCTCTGTATATGACCCATATACAGAGGGATACTAGCATGCCATCGGCACAGCCAAACATAAACAAAAACAAAACATACCAAAAAAAAAATGAGTACCAACTGCCACAACCAAATTGTTGCTGTGAGAGTACTGCTTATACATCCCAGTCATCTCTCCTTTCAAGCCTGACTTTTGGAATCACTCTCCTTTGGACTGATAAATCCTTGAGGGACTTGGGTATTTCAAACAAGAGGTCTCAAGGGAAATATAGTAAATTTCCTATAAAGAAGAGCATGTGAGAAAATAATTGTGATATGATTTTTTTTGTATTACAAATTAGTGAAGTATATCATTACACTATGAATTGTGAAAATTTCTATAAAAAGGAAGTTATAAAAGAGTTACAAGTGAGTACAAATTTTCCTCCAAAAAGTAGGGAGCCAGGTATTTGCTTAAGTAGAGGACTGCTGTGATTAGATTTGCAAGTAAGGTGTATAATTCTGTGCATGTAAAATGGATTTGCAATGCATGAAACATATAAGAACACCCATTATTGGAATGAATAGGGGATGGTTATTTCTGTAGTCACAAAGTAAGATAGTTTGTAATAGTCTACTATCCTTTTAAGAAAATCACCTCTTCTCCCTGTAACATCCAATATATAAAATAGTTATAAAAAACAAACAAAAATGAAATAAAGCTAACAAATGGATAAAGAAAGAGAAAACAAAACCAAAAACAAACATTGTAAAAGTTAAACAAATATGAGAATCATACTAGGGTTTATCCCTTTACTTCCCTTTGCTTTCACTCAATCTCAAAAATAAGAGCTGTGAAGAAGTTTATCCACACTTACCAGAGGTAAATAAAGAGTATAAATAAATTTAAAGACTGATAAATTTCAACAAAACTCCAATATCATCTATTTCAAATCTCTCATTTATAAAATGACAGGCCAACTCGGGGAAGAAAAGTGGCATATCTGGAACCAGAACCAAAATCTTCCGATTCTCAATAAACAATCTTGCAAGGGATCTTTGTAGGAGGCAGAGTAAACCTTTTTTAGACAATGCAAGGAGAAAGTGCTGATTTCTTGCTTTCTCAGGGGCCAGACTCCATAAACTGTAATTGGGTAGACCTGGAATTGTTCTCAATCTTTCTGTTGCAGCTAAAGGCATAACAGGGCTACTCTGTTGACACTGATGATCAGAATACTAGCAAAGGGCAGCAAGAGGCGCTTCTCTACTCCTCTCCTGAGACAAAGCATAACAGGCCTTCCTGGGCACAAGGAAGAAAATCCAGCTCATTAAAAAAAGAGTTTTCTCTGACATTTTGCCCCCCTCTTTGCACATTTCCCCTCTTGTCTTCATTTCTCAGCCTGACCCTCTCATCTCACCTTTGCCCAGAGGGTCAACATAACTTCATGGTTGACACTGATTTTTCTAACAGCAGCAATTTTAACCCAGTAAAAACTATCCCCAAAGCACAAAATGTATCAAATTAAAGTGCCTCTCCAACAACTTGATGCTGTGACTAATTCACAAAGGCATAAAGCAAGGGAGGTATTGTTTTTTTCTTGGCTTTTGCAACTGAGTGGATGTTCACCTGCTCTTGTCTCACCACTTGGCTTTTATGAAAAATCTGTTTTTTTTTTTTTTAAATGGGGTGCTCTGAATCAAAGATTCATTTCTATGTATGATGCCATATAAATTTGAATACACTCAAGAATCTGCCTCCCTGCTTTAACTATTTATCATAGGAAGTTTCAAACTTAATCAAAATTATAGAGGATAGTATAATTAATAACCGTAAACATTTCACCTATGTTCAACTTTCATCAACTCTTATCCAATTCTATTGCATTATACTATTCCTCCTCTTTTCCTCAGTCCATATTAAGACAAAATTCACATATTATATCTTTTTGTCTGCAGACATTTCTTTTGTAGACATTTCAAAAGGATATATCTAAAAGATAAGGAATCTTAAAAAAATAAATTATCATACATTTACCTTACCTAAAAATTAATAAGTGCTCCTTCTGATCGTAAATGTCAATTATCTCAATAAACATTTAAAATGTTATTTAATCTAAATCCAAGAAAGACTATTCACTGTGATACTTGATATGTCTTTAGTTCTCTTGTAATTTATAAATTGATTCTTCATTGTTGTTTTTAATTGATAATTATTCATGAAGCTGGATAGTTGACCTAAAGTACCAATTTTAAAACCTGTGTTTCATATTTTTTTCTACTTGCCTTTATTTTCTTAAAATTGACCAAGTTTTGATCATATTAAGTTTGATCTTTTTGAAAATTTTACTTATTTAGTAAAGTAAATACTTCTAAAGGAAGTACTTCTATCAGGAGGTATATAACACCTAGTTGTCTTTCTTTTTAAAATTATGCTTTTTTCCCCAATATTGAATTTATCTATAGGTTAGATTATTTAAATTATATCAATTTACATTAAAATTTCTTGTAACGGGAGTTTCCTTTGAGGCTCAGCAGTTAACGAACCTAACTAAGACCCATGAGGATGCAGGTTTGACATCTGGCCTTGCTCAGTGGGTTAAGGCTATGGTGTTGTGGAAGCTGTGGTGTAGGTCACTGGCACAGCTCAGATCCTGTGTTGCTGTGGCTGTAGCATAGGCTGGCATTGTAGCTCTGATTTGACCCCAGCCTACAAACTTCTATATGCTGTGGGTGCGGCCCTAAGAAAAGCAAAAATTAAAAAAGGTAAAAAATAAAATAAAATTCCTTTTAACAAAACTTAACTGCCTTTTACATAACGAATTACATTGCTAAAGCTTTCCTCTTCGCAAGAATCAAAGAGATTTAAATGAAGGAGAATGGAAAGGCAAAGCTGATAACAGAGGCAATGAAATAAGTACCTTAAATGAATTATTTCAAATCTTAACTCTTGAAAAATAAAGTTGCAGCTATAAATCGTGCTAGTAACTCTGAGATTGGCATTGGCAGTGCCTGTATAGATCATGCTCATTGATCTGATCAAACTTCAGCTGACATTTTCATTGTATCCCAAAGGAAAACAGCTCTGTGCTGATATTAGAGATAAAAGTATCCAGTAATGTGTAATTTTGAATACCTGGGAACACACACACATATGAACACATGCAAGCATATGAATTAAAGTATGCTATTAATTAAAGTATAGCATAACTGAACAAAAAATATATCAATTATATCAAAATTTGATGAATTTTTTCTCAATTTGAAGATGTCATGTAACCAGCACTTGAATATATATTTGAAAAACCACAATGTTGGTATATACCTAGGAGTTTCCTCATGACTCCTGCTAGCTATTATTTGCCTTTCAAGCATAAACACTATTCTGACCTCTAATATGATACATTATTTGCTTGTTTTCCAACCTTATATAAATAAAATCATACATAATATGTTTTTTGTGCTTACTCAACATTTGATTATGAAAATAATTTTTGTGACATGTAATTGTGTAGTATCAATGTATGTATTGTGTTCTGTTTTTATAATTACTTATAGCAACATATATCCATTCTACTGTTTATGTATAATTGAGAATAGTGTTGTCTCTAGTTTTTTGTTATGACAAATAGTGCCACAATAAACATTTTGGGGGTATATTATTTGGTCAACAAATATATGGATTTATTTTAGTTATATACCAGAAGCAAAATTTGTGTCCTGTAAGGTATCCATAAGTCCAGGTTTACCAGATATTGCCAAAGAGTTTTTCAAAGCAATTACATAGAGTTAAACTTTGACCTTAAGTGTGTGAGAATACAAATTAATTCACATCCTTGCTTAGGTTTGGTATATGTATTTTACATTCTAGAAACTTTGGCAAGATTGGCATCACATTGTGGTTTTTCTTTTTTTCCTCATGTCTAGCAAAGTTAAATCTTTATGTTTATCTCTTTTGTTAATTGCCTGTTCAAGTCTTTTGCTCATTTTACTGTTGGGTTATTTTTTGTTTTTATTGATTTTTTTAACTCTTTGTATGTTTGGCATTATTTTGTAATCTGGAGGTAAACAAATATGAAGTATTATAAGAAAGAACAAGACTATTAGTTTTGCAAATTTTATCAGTCTTTGCACTGTCAAATTTAGTTGAGCACATTAGTTAGCTATAATTCTAAAACTTACCTGAAGCATTTTCTTCAATGATGAAAGGTGTTTGCTTTACTTTGTTTGCACAATTAAAATTTATCCTTTATGTTTTTTTTATTCAACATTTTAATGATTCTGCTTCCTTCCTAGTCATACCATCACAATAGAAAATAGTGATCAGAGGCTGGGATTGTTTTTGGCCCTATTATTATTTTTTTTCTTTTGCTCATTTGCATCTTCACTTAGAAGTTAAATATCAGAATCAGGATTTTTTTTTTTTGTCTTCTTAGGGCTGCACCCACAGTATATGGAAGTTCCCAGCCTTGGGGGGGTTGGGGGAGGTGAATCAGAGCTGTAGCTGCTGGCCTACACCACAGCCACAGGAACATGGGATCTGAGCCATGTCTGCAACCCCATAGCTCATGGAAATGCCAGATCCCCAACCCATTGAGTAGGGCCAGGGATTGAACCCACATACTCATGGATACTAGTCAGATTCCTTACTGTTGAGCCACAATGGGAACACCCAGAGTTAGTTCTGATGCATGAAATTTTAACTGAGAACTATGAATTACATCCAAATCAATAGAGTTCACTTTCTTAAAGTAAATTTATGAACTTTATTTTCTGATTTATACAAGTAAATAAGACAAAGAGCAGAGGGATGAAAATATAGGAAATTATATCTACTGCAATCACAAGACAGTTGTGTACCTGAACCATTCATTTCACTTCCCTGGCCCAAAGACTTTGTATATAAAAATAATAATAATAATAATGATAATTCTCTTCTTACATGGTCTTAAAATGATATAATATAACGCATAGAATGTTTTAATGAACGTGACATTGTATTTTGGGGTGGAACTATTCATCTGACAAATAATTCATAGCCTTACTGAATTCTGTGACAAGAATACAGTTTAACAAGACTATTCGAAAGGTGAGAACATTAAAGTTTAAATTAAATTAGTCATCAAGATCTTATGGCTAGTTAATTTCTGAATTGTAAATCTCATCCTCTTCTACTTGTAACTTACAAATGTTGAATTGCAACTATATCTCCCCTTCTACTTGTAACTTACAAAGGTTGAATTGCAGCCTAAAATGTCTGTATTTTTTACTTCCTACTGTAATTTCATAGGTAAGCCAGAAGAAAATAAAGGTTAAAGATTGCTAAATTGCTAAGCTTCTCTTATGCAGGAATATGAACCATTTAAATTAAAAAAAACATGAATTTTTATAAACGAAGTGCAATGGTTTTATTTATTACTCCAGAATCAAGGAAAGGAAAAAGTTCTTGAAAAGAAAAACAGAGAAAGAACACATGGAAATGATTTTATTTGTGTGTATGTGTATCTAGGAGTTATTCACATAAGTAGTTTAAGTTGTATAAAATTTTATTCTATTTATTTTAGAGTTATGAAATGAGTTATGACAATCACTGGGATTAAAAGTCTAATTATAATTAGACTCTTAAGGTGAAGCCCAAAGACCCCTTAAACCCTAGCTAATGCCTTTTTTTGTGAGAGAGATAAGTGGTGTTCAAAAGCTGGAACAGGAGAGGCTGCATGAAAATACACTTGACCAAGTAGTTCCTGGAGGCAGCACTATGGTCACCACAGTGATCAGGACATCATCTTCTGTGATATCATAGACTGTCTGGTCACATGGTCCAACAGATGGACTCTCAAAAACTGTAATATATTGTCAAGGTTTAGAAGGGGGAAAAAAAAAATAGCCTCAAAGCCTTGTCCTTCTTTTAGTGGTAAACATCCAAAAGGAAGAGACTCTAGAGCCTGACATAAAGATAAGCACAAGGGAGACTAACCAGTTAATTGGGATAACAGAGAAATTAAATCATGTTGGTTAACTCAGTGAATCAATACAAATAAAAATGATAAAAGAAGAATCACAATTCTCCTGAAAGTTCAGAATAAATCTCCTCATCAATGTAACATATAGGTACAGAATAATAGCAATGATGGCAAGAAAAGTTCAGGCAGAAGGAGTTTTAATTCTAAAAACAATTTATGTAAATATTGTGAGATTCTAGAGAGCATTTACCTCCAGAATGTATGCAGATAGAGCCATCTCTGAAAATGACTCACCTGTCTTCAGCAAGGCTGAATGGAGATAAGGAGAATGGGGGCAGCTAGCAATAAGGATGTTTCTCTTCATCATTGTAACTCTTTAGTGAGGAGAAAAGATTATGTGGGAACTTACCCTGTGCTCCATATTTTCCTAAAATTACATATGTAAGCATTTTGTATTTTGTCATCATTTATATGTGGGTTTACTTTACCTTTTAACAACTGGCATATTGCTTTTTTTTTTTTTTTTTTTTTTTCTTTTAGGCCTGCACCCAAAGCATGTGGAGATTCCAAGGCCAGAGGTCCAATCGAATTGGAGCTGTAGCTGCTGGCCCATGCCACAGCCACAGCAATGAGGAATCCGAGTGGCATCTGTGAGCTACACCACAGTTCAAGGCAATGCCAGATATTTAACCCAATGAGCAAGTCCAGGGATTAAACCCAAATCCTCATGAATACTAGTCGGGTTTGTTAACTGCTGAGCCACGATGGGAACCCCTTTGTTTGTTTGTTTGCTTTAATATAATGATTTTAATTTTTTCCACTATAATTTGTTTGCTTTTGATCTAGTTCTTTGAGTTCATATTTACAGATTAAAATGTCCCATTCAAGAATTAGTAAAATGGAGTTCCCATTGTGGCTCAGTGGTTAATGAATCTGACTAGGAACCATGAGGTTGTGGGTTCGATCCCTGGCCTTGCTCAGTGGGTTAAGGTGTAGGTTGCAGACGTAGCTCGGATCCCACGTTGCTGTGGCTCTGGCGTAGGCTGGTGGCTATAGCTCTGATTAGACCCCCAGCCTGGGAATCTCCATATGCCGCTGGAGAGGCCCTAGAAAAGGCAAAAAGACAAAAAAAAAAAAAAAGAATTAGTAAAGTTATCATATATTGGCTACCAAAGTATCTGCCAAAACACAAATTTAAAGAATACTGTCTCTAAACTATATATCCAAAATGGTCAGCTGTTTTCAATATTACAAGGTAGTTACCCAACACCCGCCCCCCACCCACACACTCCATCCTCCTTAAAACACAGCGCTCAGTGGGTGAGTTAAGTCTCATATTACTACATTACAGTCATCTCTTAATAGGATATAAATCTTTTGGTTTTGAAATACCATTTTAAAGTTGTCGTTAAAGCATGATGGATTACCAGTTCTTAAGACATTTAATGACTCAGTGTGAAATTGACCCAGTTTCTGGGTTGATAAGGGAGTAACCTATTTATATCTCCTTAATGAACATTAAATGTCTTTTTGGAGTGATGAAGTAGGGGATAGTAATACAAGAGGTCTGAAAATGGCAAAGGAAACTGGGCATTCCTATAAGGTTCATGCTTTCCTCTGGGCTCCCACATCACTCTGTGTGTTACAAGCAGGACCTAGTACTTTGATCATCTCTTCATGGGTGTTTACGTATCCCAGAGAACAGGTACATTATCCCTAATTTTGATTAGACTACACAAGCCTCTTATCACCAAAATAGAAAGTAAGCAATATTTTTGAATATTATTCTAACCTAATTCCTATGTGCAATGAGGCATTAAATTCTGTCTATAACGCTACTATTCTATTATTCCTCTTTTAAAATATTTTTTCACTTCTCACTGTATCTTCCACAATGCAGGCATTTAGCTCTGCCCCACACTGTATTAACAATCTTCTTCTGGTCTGTCTAATTAATGTCTCTCACCTTTCTGACTCATTTTAAATAAAGCAGTCTGGTAAATCTAATGCCAGATGTTGACATTGATCACATTAATTCTTGTGCAAAAGCTTTACATCCTTGTTGTCTGAAGAGTAAAATTCAACTTGACCATATATTTCAAGTAATTATACCTCCCAAGCTTCAGTGCTCTCTATCCCTTCACTTACCCTAAGATTCATATCAGTGTATCCAAATTTTTGATGTTGTTATTCAAAGTGCTCAAGGGATATCAACCACCATCTGTTATGGTGTCTCACCAAGGTAGTGATTCCCTATCAGAGAAGGATGGGCAAAGAAGATCTGATCAGGATTAATAGAAAGGTGTCTCTCTTCTTCACACCTAACAGATCCTTATTTTCCCTCCTTCTTACCCTTCCCTCTTTCTTCACACTCTCATTTCCTTCAGCCTGTAATGACCTTCCCTCCTTTTCTCTCCATATAAATACGAGGTTTGTTTCAAATGCTTCCTTGAATGATGAATGAAGAAATATAACATAAAAATTACTTAATATAAATTCAATTTTACAAATATTGTCATAAAACATGACTGAAAATTTTGGTAGAGGCTACCAACTATTTACCAAAATAGGCTTTCTATCTGGGGTCCCTATAGGTGACATTTCCCAGCTTCTCCAGCATTTAGGAACAACCAGATGTCGAAGGATCTCACAAGGAATGTAAAAAGATAAAGCTAGATGTCACTTCCGGACCTACAAAACCTTTCAGATAGGTTCCTTTTTGCACACTTTATGCTCTTTCTCCTCTGCCATTGAAAAAAATACAGCAGTGATACCAGATGAAAGAAGTTGGAGAGTTTGTATCAGGGTTCTCCAGAGAAACAGAGTAAAACATTATATTAAATATACACATATGTGGAGTTCCCATCATGGAACAGAGGAAATGAATCTGACTGGAACCATGAGGTTGCAGGTTCGATCCCTGGCCTCACTCAGTGGGTTAAGGATCTGGCGTTGCTGTGAGCTGCGGTGTAGGTCATAGATGTGGCTTGGATCTGGCATTGCTGAGGCTCCAGCGTAGGCCAGCAGCTGTAGCTCTGATTAGACCCCTAGCCTGGGAACCTCCATATGCTGTGGATGCAGCCCTAAAAATACAAAAAATAAAAAAATAAATAAAAATATGCATATGTAAAATAGGTGTGTGTGTGTGTACACATATAAGCAAAGAAATTTATTTCAATAAATTGTCCTCCTGCCATTGTGGGAGCTGGATAATCTAGAAATAGTAAAGCAGGCCTGCAGGCTAGAAACTTGGGGCAAGATACCAAAATCTTGAGATAGAATGTCTTCTCCTTCAGAGAAAACTCAATTTTGCCCTTAAGGATTTTCCACTAATTAGATGAAACTCAATACATGAAAGAAGATAATCTCCTTTAGCTAAAGTTAACTGATTGTAGATGTTAACCGCATCCACAAAGTACCTTTACAACAGCACCTGGATTAGGGTTTGATTGAATAACTGGACACTATAGCCTAGCCAAGCTGACACATAAACTTATTACAAAGTTCCTACATGTGGAAGTGGTCTCCCTTGATAATCTGGGCACACACAGAGAAATGGGGTATAAGGAAGAAGTAAAGTTTATTATTTTAAACCATTGAAATTTGAGATTTTTTTTTATGTCAACTAAACCTATTTCAAATAATATACAAAGTATCACTAGATAGAGATCTTTCCAGTCCTACTTCAAAAAATAGATAAAAGTAGCCTGTAATTAAGCATTAAATGTTGATATGCTAGTAAATTTTACTCTGAGGTTGAAGTTGGCTTATTATCTTTAACAAGTTAAACACTTATTAAAATGTGGATGATGCTTTAATTTGCCCAAGCTGAACACATTTTTCATGGTACTATTTAAAGGTGAATATCCACCAAGCTTCATTTCAGATTATCACCTCTGAAATTAGTGGAGTGAATTTTACTGAGGTTTTAAAAATGTTGTGATTTTGGATTAAATGTTTCCAGAAAGGATATAACTATTAGCTTGGCTCTAAACTCTTGATGCAGTCTTCAAGCAGTTAAAGGGGCAAACTTGCAGTAGTCACGTGGTTTTAGGATGTAAACCTCAAAATTGCAGAGGCAATTGCTTGCTTGATTTGGTTGATATTTAGCCAAAATCTATGAGCTCATATTCACTGGCATTAACTATATTTACTACTATCAGAATGAAATTCAAATCATTCAGTGTGTAGCCCTAATAATAATCCGATATGACTAGGGGCTGCTTCTTCAACATTATTTCCACCTAATTTATAATCAAGATGTTCAATTAATAATTTCAGCACTTTATGCAGTGTTAAGTCAGCTGAAAAGTATGTGATTTTTCCACTTTTCATTTTTCACAATGCTGAGGAATGCATAATAACCTGACAAAATAGGGATGCCAGGAAAGCAACAATTATCAACAGACTAATGGGAAAAGGGAAGGATTTTAAGGGAAAAACTAAAAAGTTGATTGAGTTCTGTAAAAATGGAAAGGCACAAAACAATTGCAAAAATAAAGCAACCATGTCTATAACAGAGACAATTGTTAAAGATTTATGATTGTTAAGGATTTAATTGACACAGGTAGGAAACACCATCACCTCTTGTGGGTGCTTCCTTCATGGAATCTGCCAGAGATCTGTTGAAATCTTTCCATTTGTTTTAACTCTGTCCTTGCTTCTTTAGACTATTGTTATTTTCTCCATCCCCCTCTTGGGTGCTATTTTCCTACATTTTTAAGCTACCACATTAACAATGATAATCTAGGTTAATTCAATTCATTATTAACAAATTGTGTAAAATATTTAGCTCAGTGCTAAAGGGATGAAAAGAGAAGATACAACAAGTAATGTAACAACAGTTACCAGTTCACTGTGCTAAGGGGTTTGATGCACTTATTTCATTGCATACTCATAACCTCATAAAGTAGATATATATGGAATTCTATGAAAGGGAAGTTTCTGAAAAGCTGAATTTAAGCTGTGCTTTAAACTTGAGTATGTGGAAGAGCTAATAGCCATTCTTGGGAGCAGTGCCTAGTCTAGTTTGACTGAAAGTTACGAGGTTTAAGAGAATTGGAGGGACCATATACCATATATACTACTAACAAATGAGTACTTGGCTCAAAACAACATATCCACCACACTGTTATTTTTTTCAGCAGCTGCATCATTTGTGTTGAGTGATATGCAGCTGTCATTTTAGCATTTGAGGGAGATATAATTATACTTATCCCAACATTCACCATTTATATTATATTGGAATCATATTTCCATTTACCTAGGCTAATATATTAGGGTTCTTGAGTGAATGGAACACAGAGGCAGTCTCTTTAAGGAAATCATTCATGCCCTGGCAGGCCTAGATGAAGCACCATCTGTAGGTGAGCACCTGGGGGTAAGGGATAGGGGGCTTATAAGGGAGGAAACTCAAGCACAGTAGACACTTGGCAGAGGGGTAGTAATAATTAGATAAAGTTCACTGGGAAAGGGAGGGCTGACATAACAGATTTACCCTGTTACATTATATCCATGTTCTGTTCTGCTTTCTTCCAGATATCAAGGTCTGTGTCAGAAGGCTGCTTCAAAAGAGGACTAAACTAAGGACAGTATCCTTACTTCACAACTCTAACCATGCCTGGGAAATTTAGAAATTATTTTACTCTTTCCGATCTAGGTTTAGAGCAGTGTTAGATTGCATAAACTGTTTCTGAGACATAGGATGTACTTGAGAAAAAGATTAACAAGCAAATAAGGTAATAGCACATTATCACCAGATTTTTTTTAAAAAGCTTTCCTTTTTTCTTTTCCCTTTTATTCTTTTCTTGAGATGGAGAATTGTTAGAACTGCTAGAGTTTAGAAAAGTGACATTATCTATTTGGACAGAAGAAAATTGTGGAGATCATTTATCCCAACTCTCCATTTACTTTTGTATTGAGGAAAATTTTGTATCTTTAAATGAGGAAACTGAGGCCCAAACAAATTTAGTGATTTGTAGACAGTAACATCAAATTAGTAACAGTGTGTTTAAGAAAAAAATCCCATTATGCTAAACTACCTCTAAAATAAGTCTATGGAAAGGATTTTGTCCTTATGTCTTTTGGACAAAAACAATGTGAGGTCTTTATGTTTAAAGTTATAAAACTTTCTATTGATGCTGCATCAACCTTTTACATGATTGGCTTTTACCAATGAAGCAGGAAATTCAAGACAGAAATTAATTCTCGTGGCATCTACAAAGCCAGAAACTCTTTGAAGGTAAAACAGGAGAGATATCATTGACTTCGTTGAATGTATTCCAATGCTTAATGTACTGAAATAAATCCAAACCTTTGACTGAGGAAAGATTGCTATGGATTTTTATTTTATTAGAAGAAAAAAATTAATTTTTTAATAGACATTGCCAGAGGTGGAAATTACTTTTTATGTAAACTCAGCTAAGGTGTTTGGAATTAGTTCTTGAAAGATGGCCTCAATCATTTTCAAGGTCAAGTGAGAGTGAATATGATTCCCCAATATTAATAATTTCTATTCTGTTAACAGACTGTTAAGAAGACTTGGAACACCTATCAGATATAATTTGGGGGTGCCAAAAGTCCTCACCATTCTCAAATCTCTTTCCCACCATTGTCGCCAATGCTTGAGATTAAATCTTTGCACATTTCTCCTTTGGATTTCAAAGTTTATTTTCCCTCAGTTCCTTTTTGAAATGCAAATATCCTCTATGAGCTAATACTTTAAGCCCTATCAGCTAAAAATCCCCTGGAATTACTTAAGCATTAACTGGGAGCACAAAGGTACCTAAGGGTAAAAATAAGGAAATAAGGGCACCAAAGTTAGGCAGGGAAATACTGAAACCTGGAGCTAAGGCTGTCAAAAATGAACCTTCAGGGAAGCATTATTTTGCCTGGCACATATTCTGACCTCAGAAAGGACAATATGGGTTGATAGGTGCATCACAATGTTAGAATTTTTTCATTACTGTCCTGAGTGGTATTAAATAACCCATATGTTTTAAATTAACTTCTTCCCCAATGAAAAAATTTAACAATTGCCTATAGATATGTGCCTTGACATTTTGAAGGATTATTCAGAATCTTTTTGTAGTTAGATAATGACTTCCAAAGCACTTACCATGTTATGTCAGTCAAATGAAAATATTTTCTTCATCATTGTTGGGAGTATTAAGTATTGAAGATGTAAAAATAGGTAAGTAGTGACAAAAAATGAAGAGAGTCTTAATATTTACAATTGAATAAACCCAGTCTTTATTTCTCATGACTCAGTAAGGCAAGTGGCTAGTTATCCTGAATTTTAAGTGAGATACTGTATGTTTCTTAATTTTTATTAAGCCAACTATCTGTTTATCTATCTATCTATCTATCTATCTATCTATCTATCTGTCATCTATCTACCTATCTATCTATCATCTACATATCTACTCATCAAGGTTTTTGAAGACTCCAGAGAGGTGGTAGATGCATGCCAAGGCAAACAGAATGATTAATGGGGCTTCTCACATCCTGATGTATGCACCATTGCACCCAGGGGTCAGACTTTTGTACCGGTCACTCTAGTGCTGCTGGATTCACAAAGATCGCTTGTGACTTTTTAGTCACCAAATGCCTGTAGTCTAATTTTACTCTTCATTCTCCTTGGTCTCTGGCATTTATACTCTCAACCATCTTCCATTTCTGTAAACTTGCTTCTTGGCTCTAACTGTAGGAAAGTATTCTAATACATTTACATCTCTTTTTTTTTCTTTATCTCCCTTTTCCTTTTGTATCTTCTATATATAGCTTTGTTCACAATATTTGAATTCTGAGCCTTCCACTCTTAAGAGAAACTATAGTCTTAATCCTAATTTTTTTGTTTGCCTTGGCATATTAATTTTAATAAAAACATAGATCCTAATCTCTAAGGAGCTTGTAGTTTAATGAATGCTGATGGACATTTGACTCCTTTTTCCTCCTGCCTTATTTCTAATACATTTTGTCTACCACTTCCTTGTTTATTTGATCAATAAACCACTTGAATCTTATTAATTTCATGCTTTAAACACCTTCAATATTTATCTATTTTAGAGAGAGAGAGACAGCTATTTAAGTTTTGAAGGCTTCTACAGTTTTATCCCAGTATGTCTCTCAGTTTTATCCAAATATCTTTAATATTATCACCTCTTTTTATTTCCATTAAAACCTGCAGCTTCAGATCTTTTATTCCTTGTCCCTCAAAAATGTCACATGTACTTTGTTCTCCACAGCTCTTTCTATTTCATCATCACCGTTGTGAATCTATAACTCTTGCCTTTTCTTCTTCCCATTAGGCTTTCTGTGCTCATCTTAACACCCTTTCCAACACTGAGCCTTCTCCTTTATTTTTTCTTAACAAGTCACCATTTAAAAGTCTATACATTTTAATTATTTATCTTATGATGCAAATCTCCATAAACAAGATAAATAGACATGAGCTCTAGGAAGGTGGGGAGTTTTGTCCATTTTGCTCATTTCTAAACACCAGTGCCTGAAATATTTTTTATCACATACCATTCACTCAGTGAAATCTTTTAGAAAGAATGAATGGATTAATAAATTCAATCTTTCAGAACTTTGACTTCCTAATCTGGAAAATAATTTTTATACATGTAATATTTTCATGTGTATATATTTATACATAAGATTTTTGAAATATATCTCATGTAGGTGTGTCTATATTTTAGAATAATTAAATTAAATGGACTCTTGGCAGAAATACAATATCTAGTATCTTTTACATGGAACTGGGGAAAGAAAAGGTTGGGGTAAAACAGTTTTTTTTTTGGGGGGGTGGCCAGGGTGACAATGAGCCACAGCAGTGACAAAGCTAAATCTTTAACCACAAGGGCACAAGGGAATGGCAAGATGAGTTTTAAATTAGATTTGAGTATTGACCCTTTATGGAAATTTTTGTAGATTTTTTTTTTTCTATTTGCCTCCCTCACTCATTATATCTTAATGCCACAAATACACTATGTTTGTGTATTGTGGCCCAGTGAGGATAAAACTATTGTAACATCTATGGTTTTTCCCATCCACTGCTTGCTTTTAAAACAATTTTTTCCTCTTTGGGGGCAGGAACTCCTTTTGTTCACAGTATATGCTTCAGATAGTATGATAAGCACGTATTTTAAAATGAACACAAACAGGAGTTCCTGTCGTGGCACAGTGGTTAACAAATCTGACTAGGAACCATGAGGTTGTGGGTTCGATCCCTGGCCTTGCTCAGTGGGTTAAGGATCCAGTGTTGCCGTGAGCTGTGCTGTGGGTTGCAGATGCGGCTCAGATCTGGTGTTGCTGTGGCTGTGGCATAGGCCAGCGACTACAGCTCCGATTCGACCCCTAGCCTGGGAACCTCCAAATGCCATAGGAAGCGGGCGTAGAAAAGGCAAAAAGACGCACACAAAAATTAAATAAATTAAAAAAATTAAAAGAAAAAATAAATAAAAATAAAATAAAATGAAGCAAACATAAATCAATTCCTATGGCTAAAAAATGTCCCCATGCTAGAGATGAGTGGTTCTCATACTTGAGTTTACCACCTAGAAGGTTTGTTAAATCACAGTTTTCTGGGCTCAACCCGCAGATTTCTTAACTCACTGGGTCTGTATTTGGGGTTGAGAATGTGGATTTCTTACAGGTTCCCAAGTGATGCTGATTCTGCTTAGGATATCTCATTCTGAGGACCAATGCTGTAGTTTATGTTTGTCACAAAAAAAAAGAAAAATACTAAATTTATGCTTGAAAAGTTCTGCTATTATAATAACTAAAATTTCTTCAAGGTTTAAGTGGAGTACTAGTAGTCATGACTAAATCTCTTCCTTCAGGACATTCACCCATTATGCTGGTGATCACAGAGGCTATGGCAGCTTGGAAGCCACAGTGGAGTTTCTTGACCAACAGCGTGATTACTACATAAGTAAAAGACACTTGTGGTGGAATTTCATGCCTAAAATGTCTTTCTGAAGACCTTCCACTTTTATTTTAAGGGTAGTAACCTCTTTTTTATATGTTATAGGTACTCTGTTTCCCTTTATCTCCCTAAATGAACAAATTATTATCTCTCAAACAAGATTTAAAGGAGTTTGTGTAAAAAATGCAATATTTCCTGTTTCCTTATAGGTGGTTTGGATACTACAAATGCAACCAGATGATTACAAATCACAAACTATGTGATCTGCCTTGATGGAGCTACAAAGGAACCTTGAGAAGAACATGAATTCTAAAGTAAGAGATAAGGTGAAACATAGTAGTTGGGGAGTGAATGCATTATATGAACACAGCTCTTCTTTTCAGGATAGTACCCCGAAAGAGGTGGATTACAGAAGTTATAGTGGAAATATTTTCAAAGTCCAAACACATTTCCAAAGAATACAAAAAATCAACTCCTATTTGATACTTAACAAGTGCTGTACAACCCAGTCTATCTCAGACTATGCTTTATATCTAAAAAAGCCCAGCTACAAATTAGCACAGATTTGCCTTTATTAGGCCCAGGGGTAGTTAGGTCAGACTAGAATGCATGGTCTTTTGCTTGCATGAATACTTTTAAGAAGCAAGACAAAGTGAAATTTTAAAAATAGAGCTTCAAAGCCTAAATAGCAAAGCAAACAGAGAGCCCATTTGATTTGGTCACTTCTCTATCTTTAGGATCATGCTATTGATCCATGCACATAGATTAACACCAATGCTCTACCACGTATTGTCTGGGGTAATCTTGTATTTGCTTGCAAGACACTCTGCCTGGTTTCTTGGATAACGATACCCAGGAAATGAGGGAGGCTGTGGTAAAGCCCTGGATAAAGAGAGACACTGCTCTTTGTTTTTCATACTACCCTGTCCTCTCAGCTATTCTTCCCTCTGACTTTCAATTCTGTGTTTGCCAAAGAAAAGAATTAATAGAGTGGAAGTTTTAGATCTGAGGCAGGTTTCATTGGCATCGATGTTTTTTTCCAACCTATTCTCAGCTAAGTGGCAGGTCACCAGGAGGCTGTCTATATGCTAAGTTGCTCTTTTGCTGAAGGCTTTTCTGAGAGGGGAATTATTATTTGCCAACTGATGAAAAGCAAGCTTTAGAAGCCCTTTAAACTTGTTTATTCCCATGAAGGGACTGAACAACAATTTTAAATGACCAGAAAACTAAATCATGCTCTGAGTGTATTCAGCAAGTGTTCTTCGTTGTGTGCGCTGATCTTCAGCCTATTTTCAGCCTCCTTCTTCATGTGTCTGTAGAATGGGCATCACTTCACAATGTGCTTAGGAGGAGAATGCATTACTATTGTAACTACACTTTATGAACCTCTAACATGTTATTATAGTTGTGCAATTCTACCTGAAATGTAGCTAGGCATTCTCATTGGCCACCTCCCCAGTAGTCTATGAACTACTTCCAATTCTTATATGAATAGTTAGATGAGCAAATAAACACAAGTATGTCTATACTGCAAATGCAATTTGAACATCTACATAAAACCATAAATGAGAGATTTCTTTTGTCCAACTCCTCACGAGGCAGAATTCCACATTTTTCAATAATTTAGGGCAAGTTTCCAATTCTTGTCACTGTACAACACTCAACATCTCTAGATTCCTCTGTTCCCCACACCTTGTAAGCTCATACCTTCATTTTTCCAGCAGACTAGCTCACTTAAGGTTGTAAATGAAAGAAAAATCAAATGAAATTGTTTTAAATGTAAGGATATTTGTTGATTGGCTTATGTATATGCAAACTCCAAAATCCTGGAAAACCTCAGAGAGAATTGATAAAAATTATCAATTATACTATAATAAAATCCTTTACTTTCTTAAAAAAAAAAGATCCCAACTCTTTTCTTCCCCACCTATTTGAAAACATTTTTAAAATTTTACTCAATTTATTCACATTTTTTAAAATTATTTAATGGAAAGGAATATTTTTAATACTTATTTTTATTTGGCCTGTCTATATGTATTTTTCTGAAATATAAACACTATTTGTATGGATAAATATTATATATAAATATATGAATACATGTATATCAGTAAATATGTAGGTGCATGTGTGTATATATATATATATATATATATATGATACACGTTCTTAGGTATTATATACATATTATGTAGAATACATTGTATGTATACGTTTGCATACTTATTCTGAAATAATTAGAACATTGTGCTGAATCAGTTTCATTTCTTGGTGGGACATTTCAAACTAAAGTGCAGTCAGATAAATAGCAGGGTTAATTCAGAAAGCTTGAGATTTGGAGATATCTAAAAATTTGTGAACTCACCGTCAGTCAGGGACATCTGTTAGGTTCACAGAATAAGATATTAAGAATCCATATCTGGGATTCCTGTTGTAGCTGAGCATTTAATGCACCAGACTAGCATTATGAGGGTGCAGGTTCAATCCCCAGCCTCACTCAGTGGGTTAAGGATCCAGCATTCCTGTAAGGTATGGTGTAGGTCACAACGGTGATTCAGATCCCACGTTGCTGTGGCTGTGGTTTAGGCCAATGGCTGCAGCTCTGATTGGACCCCTCGCCTAAGAACCTACATATGCCAAGAGTGCGTCCCTAAAAAGATAAAAAGACCAAAAAATAATAATAATCCATATCTGGAGGTAATAATAAATTAAATTCATGTGAGAACATTTTGCCACCCAAGTGAAGCCCTGAGTTAGAGGCTGACCCTCCATGCTTACCATTCTTGCTTTCTCTCTTCTTCTGCATCCTTCTAGATGCTGCCAAAGCCTCCTAACCTGTCTCTATCTTAAAATCTCAGTTATTCTCATAATGACTAACTATCCAGTTACCTTGGTTATGTTTACAACTCATCATGTTACAACTCAGTGTAAGAAGCTGTGCCTGTTTCTCGGTATGTCAAAGACACCTTAATATATCCCATGGTGATGCTTTCAAACTGAGTCCATATTTTCAAGCTAATCTACCTCATTCTGTTGTATGAATTCCCCCTTCAGACCACACTGAAAATTTTCTTTTTCACAGAAAATGCCTTTCTGTGAAAGGCTTTCATATCTCCCTTATTGGTCACCTGTTTTTAAAAGGAACATTCTGTCATGTTTTCTCCTTTCCCAGTTTAGGTGACTTAATGGATTTCTTGATTTTTTTGCATTTTTTAATAACTAGTTGGACATTTGTTCATCCAGTCCATATGTATTGAACTCTAGCCTAGAGTTAGAGTAGTAGAAAAGGCAAATCCCATGTCCCAATGTAGTTTACTTTCTAGCAAACAAAGTGGTTAAACAAAGTAATAGAAGATCAGTTGATCGATTGATTGGAGTATAGTTGATTTACAATGTTGTGTGAATTTCTGCTGTACAGCAAAGTGATTAAGTTATGTATATACATAACATTTATATAGCTGTGCCTGCTATACACACACACACACACACACACACACACACACTCTCTCTTTTTATTAATATTACTTTCCAATATGGTTTATCATAGGACATTGAATATAGTTCTCTGTTCTATACAGTAGGACTTTTTTGATTATTTACTTAATATAGTAGCTTACATCTACTAACCCCAACTTCCCAATGCATCACTCTTCCAAACCTTCCCCCTTGTCAACCACAAGTTTGTTCAATAGGAGAAAAATTTAAATAGTGATAAATAATGAGGGTATAGAGTAGCTAGGGTGGGGTTTCCTTTGATTAACTAGTAGAAAGGGACTTTATCAAGGGCAACACATTTAGAGTAAAATCAGACTTAAGAGGAACCAAACCTGCAAAGAGCCAGGAGAAGAACATTTCAGGTGGAAGTGGGGAGGAAGCATGTGCAATGATCCCAAAATATTTGTCCTATGAACAAAGAGAAATCCTAACTGGAGAGTAGAAAACAGTGGTAATAAGTGATTAAGTTAGGTAGAATGGCATTTTCCAGGTCATGGCAGACTTTATTTCCGGTATAGTCTATGGAAGGACATTTTTGTTTCATTCTAATAAAAATAACTAGCCATTGGGTGATTTTAAGTGTATGTGGGTTGGAGAGGGGCAGATATTTAATTGCATGCTTTCAAAATATTACTTTAGCTTTTGTGTTCAACCCATAGAGAACTGATGATGGAGAGAAGAAAGAGAAACAAGGTGGGAAACCATTCCAGTGGCAAGCAGGAGTAGTCTGAATTAGAGGTAAAAAGTGAATAGATTCTAGATATGTTCTACAAATGGGGTGGATAAGACTTGTTGATGGTGGAGGAGTGAGAGAAAATATCTAAGTCTTAGAAGTAGGGTGGATGGCAGTGCCACATGCTGAGTTAAAAAAATGGACAGAAAAAAAAAGGAATTTGGGGCATAAAATGAAAGAATTCTGATTTAGACATGATTTTTTAAAATTTTTTTATTTTATTGGAGTATAGTTGATTTACAGTGTTGTATTAGTTTTCAGTGCACAGCAAAGTGAACCAGTCATACATATACACATATCCATTCTTTTTTCTCATATAGGTTATTACAAAATATTGAGATTTCCCTGTGCTATTCAATAGGTCCTTGTTAGTTATCTATTTGATATCCAGCAATGTGTATATGTTAATCCCACTCTCCTAATTTGTCCCTCTACCACAAGGGTGTACCCTTTGGTAACCATAAATTTGATTTCAATATCTACGTGTTAGACATGATTTTTTAAATTTTATTTTTATCAAAATATAGTTAATTTACAATATCATACCAATTTCTGCTATACAGATGAGTGACCCAGTCATACACATTATACCTTCCCTTTCTTATATTATTTTCCATCATGGTCTATCCCAAGAGACTGGATATAGCTCCTTGTGCTATATTGACTTGGAAGTGCTTATAGAGATCCAAAAATAGAAGTTATATATTCATTGATGTGACACATGAGTTTAAAATTCAATCATTTGATTAGGAAATATATTTTTGATGATTCAAAATTGTAGAAACAGTATTTAAATTTACTTAATTCATTAATAATATTTGTATTTAATTTAGGTGACCTCATCTAGTAAGACTCTGGATAGAGCAGCAAGTCACAACTTTAGCCTAAGGTATTCTAACATTAAGCAAAGAGGATGTAGAAATGGAGATTGATAAGAAATGAAGAAAAATAATAGAGACATAAGATAAAAAAATAGATTGGAAAAAACTTATGGAAAAATGTATTCCAGAAAGAGGGAGTGGCCAGCTGTGTTAAATGTGAATACAAAGTCATCTTGGTGAGAACAGAAGATTACCACTCAGAGATGTCAAGAAATAAGTCATTTGTGACTTTGCTAAGAGCTATTTGTAGAGTAGTGGAGATTTAAGTCAAATAATAGTGATTTGAGGGAAAATGGGAAGTGAGAAAATGGAAACTGAATAGAGAAAACACTATTAATGTCACTCTTATAAGAAGCAAAGAAATGAAGTACAGTCTAGGAAAAGAATAAAATAAAAGGGGGATTCTATAAAACATTATATTACAGAATTTTTTATAATTTAGGAAAAAATCCTGTTTTAAGGGAGGATCTGATGATGTCAGAGAGGTGGATGAGAGAAGACTTGTAGTCAATGTTTGGTCTTGAGTACTAGAAAGATGTTGAGAATTCATGACCCATCTGGAAAGATTAGCTTTAGATATAGCCATCAAAATTTGCTTCATTATAATGCAGGAGAAGGCAATGTAATTTGAGCAGAGATTTATGTAAAGTGATGGATAGACAGGTCATTTTTCTTTTTTTCTATTTTCTTCATAAAAAACGAGATGATGCCATGACTTGTGAGTGATGGACTGAAGAAGAGGCTTTGACTATTTGAAAAGAAAGTAGAATATACAAAATAATAGTTTTCTACAATAAGAAAGACATTTACCAGGAAGGTTAAGTAAGATTATCTTGACATGTTGATAAATTCAATGTGAAATAAGTCAACAGAGTTATATCATCTTCTATAATAATACTCAACTTTTCAGGGATACACATAGAGTAGGTGGTTAGTTAGGCTTAAAAAGGATTGGGTTTTTTTCAAGGAGCATTTGCAGGGCAGAGGACCAAAGTGTGAAAGGTATTTACAAGGCAGTGTTTATGTTACTGGACAACAAAACCTACATAGGTTAAGAATAGAGATAAAGATGTGATTGGGATGACAGACAGTAGAAAACTTGCAAAGTCAACTGACAATATCTGAAGGACTATAGTAAAGGATCTGGGGTGAGAGATCCCAGAGATCATCAGAAAGTAAGATAATTGGATTCACTATTTTCAGAGGTTTCAGTGGTGGTAAAGTCAAGTTGTAGCCATGGAAGTGAATGGCTCATGTGATATAGATGGAAAACTCATTGGAATTGAAGAGGTCAAGGAACTAGGAAACTGTGGTTTTGCATGGTCTAGTGGATTTGGGGTATCTCTGAGACTTAATGTAAACTATATGAGTTGGCAGCTTAATATCAAATTTTTGAGTGGACATACTTATTGATTCTGGTACATTTATTTTACTCTCTTTCCTTTCCTTTTTTTTCTATATTACTGAGCCATAAGTTCTTATAATATGAACCACCTCCTCTTCAAATATGTCTTAAGAAGCCAAGGAAAATACTGAGTGTATGCAAAACAAAGAGCAAAGAAAAAACCCTCAATAATTAAGAATAACCAAGAATAAATGAAAGTACTATAATCCTTAGACTTTTTGAGATAAAAGGAGTAGGACATGAATTTCAGCGAACATATTTTATTTTATTGGTAAAACATTGACACCCGTAAGATAAATTACTTGGGATTACCTGGCTTATTAGAGCCAGATAATGAAACCAATGCATTTTCTAAGAGAAAATCTTAAATATGTAGTCAGTACTTAAATTTCAACATTATCAAAAGTAGATAAAGAGGCAGGAATAGAGTTTGAATCCAACTGTCAATATCATTGATGGGATGGAATTCATGTGCAAACTAAGATTCAAGTACAACTTTGTCCAAGTGTTTTGGTAACTAACAATTTGGTTATATTTCTGCCTGCCCCCTTGTTTATTTGCAAAGCAAAAAATTGCGTTAAAAATCTCATATAATTGCCCTAAGTAGCAGGCTAGGGAATGTAAAAATTAAAGTGTCATTTTCACAGTAGGATATGAAAATCCCTGGCCAGATGTATTTGCTTGTAGAAATGAGAAATAAAATTGGGTACATCAATAAAACATGAGTAAAATTTGAGGGTCAAAGTAAAATAGCTTAAGGTGTCAAGACCTAAGGGATTTCCCCAGTGGAAGGACCACACCAGCAGAGAAAGAAATATAGGAAAAGTTCTCATAAATTCTTCTTTTCCCCCACCCCATGATGCTGGTTGCCTTTGTGACTGCATTAGCCAATTCTTGAGTACATACCTGCATCATAGCATGGTAAAAACTTCAGGTTCACAATTCCATTTCCAAAAGTTACAGCAAGGCCTTGCTCGGCCTTAGTTCTTTCTTCAGTTGGAAAGATGTCTACATTAACTTTACTTCCTCCCCTGTGTTATGGAGCTCAAGAGTCCCCAAATATCCTCTGAACTCTAGACTTTAAAGGGCTAGTCAATTATCATCAATGAATTTGTTCAGTTTTATTCTATTTTTACGTTCTGAATTTTCTTGGTTAATAGCGATTCAAATAATTTCTGTCTTTTGAAAAATAAAAAGATAAATAAGAAGAGGAGGGATTGTAGAGCAAGTGAAATGGCAGACTCTCCTTTTTTCCTTTTTCTTTTCCTAATAGGTGAATTCTATGAGTTTCTGAGGTGTTAGTGTGCTGTGTGTACACTTGTGAATGTATCCATGTGTGTATGTAAAAGAAGAGGAAGGCATATTAATTTTGTAGTTACCATAACACTGGACTCAAGTTGGCAAAATAAAGCAACCAGGGCAAAACTGTAAAATCAAGAAATGTCATTTCTGATTAAAAACTAATAATGCATTTAATAGAAAATATATATAGCTCTTGGAATCAGACATTTGGGGGCAAATTCTGGATATACCACTTTTTACTTTCCTATAAAATGGGAACATGTGTGTCTACCCTATAGGTATATGTCTGGCATAGTAAATGCTAACAAAATAAAATAAATGTTGGTTCTTTTCTTCCATTCCCTGGACCCTGGGGACAATCTATCATGGAGTCAACTCTTCTAATCAATCTAATGTTATTGGTATCAATCATGACACTGAAAAAATATAAAAGTACATGATATTAAACCTATCCCTAAAATAATTTTAAATTTTACTGAGAAAGTAAGATGTTCATAGAAATAATAATATAAATAATTACAAATAATAAGTGTTCCCCAAACTTAATTAGCATTTCAAATACTGCATCTGAGATGGTAAGATTAGTATTTATATTTATGCATATAAAATTTGTGAAAATAGAGGTTAAAATTATACTTACAAATTCTTAGAGTTGGGGGGTGATTATTTAATTTAAACCTCCCATTTTAAAATGAAGATACAGAGATTCAGGAATATGGTGTGATTTAAACAAAGTATCAGAGTAGTTGAAGGAAGTAAGTGCAAAAGCAAGATCTATACATGTATTGTCACCATTACATTCAGTGGAAGATTGTATGTTTCAAGTCTGTTTATTTTTAATTGCTTTAGCATACAAATATCCCTTTGGACCAAGAAAAGTTACTTTCAAACTTAATTTCATTTATGATGAACTTAAAACTATTTAAATAAAAAAGAAGGAATTTTTTTCTTTTTGTAGACAGATCTTATTTGACATATACCAATAGCTACAAATGGAATTTCTAAGTAATATATATGTATTTGTTTTTATAGGAAAATTTGAGATGTTTTTCCAAAGTGAGAGTAATATTTCATAGCCCCATTGTGAATGTGTCATGTACAACAATATATAGACATTGCAATCTCTATATTCTAAATAATTAGGATATTCTATAATATATAGAATTCTATAATATTTTCTATATTCTAAGCAGATTTGGTTTAATCAATCTCTTTAATTTTAACCATCTAGTGATTCATACCTGACAATCTCATTGTTTATAGTTTGTATTTCCTAAAGGAACAGTGTCTTGAGTACTTTTTTAAAAAAATTGTTTTTCTGAGCTCCTGTTTTTGGTTTTGTATGAAAAATGATTCATCTTTAAAGCTACCTAATGAGATATATTAACTACTGTCATTCAGTTTGGCTGGGATATTCCATATATGCAAAGGTTCAAAGACACTATTAGTAGTTTCAAAAGGAACTAACAAATTGATGATTCTCCCAGGAAGGACACAGTATTTGATATCAAAGTTTGAGATTATGTGACTTCAGTTAATCAAAACCTCATTGGAAAAGGGATGAAAATAGAATACTATGAAATAGATATCCTAGTTATTAAGATGAATTAGAAGACATTTTTTTTGTATTTTTATGATTAGCAAAAGCTAATATTGTGTATTAGTAAGGAAGAAGCCAGATAAGAATGAACCTTCTCTAACTGGCAATTTTGGTCACTGTAGATAGCTGTCATATGAAATATAGGGAAATCTAAGAAGAAACATGTCATGTAACTCATTTTTCCCTAGTGACTTCCACATTTGCAAGTTCTTCCTCTTTCTGTCTTTCCATAGGCCAGATCCCCAAACCTGGCAAAAGCAGAGTTCAATAAAACATATACAGGAAAAATAAGAAGCATTCCTATTCAGACTGGCACATAATAAACATCTGCAACTCATACTATGTGAAGTGAAATCATCAGAAAATAGTAACAGAAAAGGGTAACAGAAATTCAAATAATTTCATTGCTATCAGTGAAATCTAGGAAAGCTGCAAATACTTAGTCTTTAAAAGTATGCCAGGCAGCTCCCTATCACCCACATACATGTATTTTAAAATTTCACCTTTGTTTATAATCAAATGCAATGCAAAATAACATGCAGATATTATCCAGGCATATATTTTAGGGCTCTTCTCAAGGATAGAATTGTGGGTTGAATAAGTTTCACCTAATGTAACAGTCCCTTCTTTCTGAAGCCCTCCTATGATACGCAAGTACATTTTAGTACTTATATATCTGGTATCTTATTATCTCTTGTTATTGAATCCCTTGGGTTAATCCTGCCACTTTAACTGGATTTCAAGCTCTTAATGACAGAGTTTATATTCTATTTTTCTTGTTATTAAGTGTCATTTATAGTGACTAAGTCAGACCTTTAAGATATGGGAAGATCCTGACAAGCTCCTGTATCTCTGAACTGAATAGCATTGTCTGTTTATATACCTTCTTTAATTCACAAGAGAGAGTTAACTGATGTTTTATAGAATTGAAGATCCTTAATGATATACTATAAATAGAAATGTAAATATATTTTAAAAAACTAAAGGATAATGCATCCTCTTACTTTATGGATGCCTTGTAGTATTGGAAGGAGTTTCGGTAGAATTTGCCAGAGCAGGAGTTCCCTTTGTGGCTCAGTGGATTAAGGACTCAACATTGTCTCTGTGAAGATGTGGGTTTGATCCTGATCTCACTCAGTGGGCTAAGCATCTGGCATTGCCGAAGCTGTGCTATAGGTTGCAGATGCTGCTCAGCTGCTTGGATTCTATCCCCAGCCCCAGACCTTCTATATTCAGTGGGTGTGGCCAAACATAACAACAAAAAATTTGATTTGGCAGAGTACTACTTCCCTGGCTCACAGACTCCTTCTCTGAGTTTATATCTTCCTAGTTGTGTGGTTCTTGACATTTATTCTGAATGAATTTTATGCTGTGAAGAGGTCATTATTGTCACAGTTCACAATCTGTCCAAATAGCCATAAATATTATCATCACTTACTGTCTATTTCCTTCCTGAATAAGTAATAGTTACACCAGAAGAGAGAGGGTTCCACAATGCCAGTTTTATATTTCTGCTAGGTAGCAATAACAAAATCCTCACCACATCTTCTGATGGCAACCAGAAAATGTGCATAGCCTTTATACTCATCTGGTCTTAGAGCTGGGAAAGACTTTGGAACACTTAATTTTATAGAAGAGAAAAGAGTAGCCCAGAAATGGGAAAGAACTTGACAAAGGGCACACAGTCAGTCCTTCAAAATCTCCATGATTGTAACAGCAGTTGTAGAGATTTAGTTGGGTCACCTGGAGCAGTGTTTCATGTAGGGATGATTTTTGACAGGAGATATTTAGCAATGTGTGAAGACAACTTTGTTTTTTCTGGGGTGACATCTAATTTGGAGAAAACCATAATTTGAGAAAATATGTGCACCCCAATGTTCATTGAGGCACTATTTACAATAGCTAAGACATGGAAGCAACCTAAATGTTCATCAATAGAGGAACGGATAAGGAAGATATAGTATAGCACAGTGAACTTTACCTAATATTCTGTGATCATCTACATGGAAAAAGAATCTGAAAAAAAGATGTATGTGTGACTGTACTGCCAGGAAGAACAAAGTTGAGCTTTATGGCTACATCTAAATTCTACCACTTAAAGGAGTTTCAAGGAACCCCCAAATCTTATCCATAACTCTCTTTTCCTTTAGAAATGATAATCATATAAACTGAGTTCTGGAAATGCTTTTGGGAATATTGAGGAATTTTGCTATAAACATAAACACTATAAACATGAATAAAATTGAAGGCTTATGTGGAGTCATCACAACTCCTGCCTTATAGGTCCCTGGTGACCTAGCAGGTAAAAGTCTTTTGTCACTGCTGAGGCTCAGGTTTGATCCCTAGCCCAGGAAATTTTGAATGTGGTGTGTGCATTAAAAAAATATATATATATATATATATATCCTTCCTCAGGCCTCCTTCTGACCTGTTCAATTTTCTGGGCCCTTATATACATAAATTCAGACTCAGCATTTCAGTGTTTTTGATTGTTGAGAATACCACTTGTCCCTAAGTAATAATTTTGGGCTCTTAAAAAATGTAACATCTGGCAGTTATAAAACCAAATCATGGGTCTCTTAAGATAGTCAGACATAGGAGTCCAAATTAAATGCATATATTTTTATGTATATATGATATTAATATTACTAAATTCTGTACCACTGTTTACATTTGTAATAGGAAGTGAACAATTATCATAAGAATCAAAATCCTCTTTTAATAATCATCGTGAGGTTGATCACCTACAAATTCTGTCCTTTGTCTTTTCATCTTTTTTTCCTATTCCTTTTAATGAGTTAATGTTCTGATTCTCTCCTTATAATTAGTTCTGCCCTTGGTGAAGAATCTATCATAAGATTATACGTTAATCGAAATGTAGTCTGACTTGTTAAATTTCTTGAGGATATATGTGTTTTGAGTGATGAGTATGAAGCAGATAAGGGATGCATTTTGAAGGATAGTTGGTGTTTTGAATGTATATAGTCTTTTGTAGACTATAGACTTAGTCAACAAGTCCATTTGGGAGAATAATAGGAAAAAGTATTTCATAGCTATGGAGATAAGGAATGACTACATTGTGGATTCTAGACGTAAGAAATTAAGCTTTAAAGGTAAGTGGGACAGGCATGACTGTGTCCGCATGTTGTAAAGTTGGATGAAGTGAGGGATGACAAGTTCATTTAGTTGAGGATGAAATCATAGACAGAGAAGACATGTATTAAGATACTTTCTGTCTGTTACCTTACTATATTCTTTGTTTCCCAAATCTCTTTCTTTCCTTTTTTTCCATTTTCATATTTCTTCTCTTAAGTATCCTCAACTTCTACACCTGTAATGTAAAGAAGATACTCAGTGAGGCTTGCTTGGTTGGCTGGTTAAAACATTGTTTCACCTCCAACTAAACACTATGCTTTCTAAAAACAGAAGAACAGCTGCATTTACATAAGGTGATCCTGGACAATTCTCAGACATTGTAATTGGATTACCTCTTCAAATTATTGCTGTCATCAGTAAACATGAAACAAGTAGACCAGAATCCAAATTCACATGTCTGTCCTGGAAGTCAACAGTCAGGGCTAATCCAAGGAGGAGGCAGGGGAAATGGAAATGAGGAAAATCTGACTTTGAACTTTAGATTTCCTCATCCCATCACTCAGACAAAATTCTGCACATCCTGATTTCCTTAATGCCTTGATCTTTTTTTATTCAATCCCCTATCAACCTGAATAAAATTTACTTTTTCTTTCTTTCCTTTTTTTTGGATATGACATTCATATTTAATCTTTCCAAGATCTGGTAATTCAAAGATTTTCATTAGATATTTTTAAAATCCTTAACAAAGAGGAGATACTTTAACAAAAATAGGTAAATAATTAAAAGGAAGGAGGAATAAGATGTGGCAAACAAAATGTTATTTCTTCTAAGGGTATGTATTTCTATTAATTGAATTGAAAAATTAAGTGATAAAATATTACAAACATGCAGAAAGGAAACTCAAATAATTTTTTCTTCATGCTTCCAGTTCTTTATAGTACATTACATCAGTTAATGGCAATTTGTATAATTTGTGTAATGACATAAATTACTACAAACCCTCACTCAGTGAAGTTCTGTCAGAGTCATAAATCAGGAGTCAGTGAACACTGGGAAGAAGAGTCTGTCAGCCTTAGGGTGAAAGAGGAACAGGTCATGGTGGCAGTCATTCAGTCAGTAACTGTGCAGAGCTGAGGAGAAAAATGAGTGGAATGACAAGAGGAAAGCATGACTGAGCCATACCTCGATGAGCTAATCCTCCACATCAAATGGAATAATGCTTCATGGCTACATGTTTTTTTGCTCAACTTCTAAAATTTCTTTCCCTGACTTATGATTACTTCTCTATAGGGGTCTAAGGATAATGTTGAGAGCAAATCTCAAATCCTTTCAGATACTTTCCAACACAGACTAATTTTAAAAATATTATGTATATATATATGATTTTATATGTAAAACAAGATTATATATAATTAAATTATAGTACGTATGTGTGTGTGTGTGTGTGTGTGTGTGTGTGTGTGTATTTCTCAAGAACTGCAACTGCCAAAGGCTTGTGATTTTATCCTACAGTCAGACTAAGAATTTATCATGCCACAATGTCATGGACAGTAGCAGAAGATAAGAGGCTCCTGGGTCAAAGACAAAGGACTTCATTACTTAGGGCAATAGCAGTGACCAGATTATCAGCATGTTCTTCCACCAGTTTTCTAAGCCTCAGTTCTCACAGCATAATGCAGAAAGCCAGATGACACAAAGATATACAGATGAGTTACATTATAGGATGGTTACATTACGGGGAACACAAATCTTTTAAAATGGGCAGTAAACATTTCTATCATTTTTTCTAGAGGGAGACTCTATTTTTGTTTTCAAGGTTGCAAAGAAACCTGCCAGTGGCTCTGGAGGAAGATAAAATCTCTATTTTCCAAGGCAATTTATTATATAAACATCCTTATAAAGATAATTTCAAAACGGATAATCAGTGCCTCTGCTCGCAAGTAATGAAAAACACAAGACACCCATGAGAAATTGTTTTCTAACTCTTTTTAAATGGAGAAATGCTCTGATAAATCCCATGACTTTGAATCCCCTTGGGATATCAATATGTGTTTTCTTTCTTCTAGAGAAAAACTTCTCAACTCCTGCCACCCCCTACCAGCCCCTTTCTTGGAACTAATGAACTTGAGCTACCTAGACAGTGGAAAATGAAACAAAACATTAACTTTGGTCTTTTAGCATTGGCAGAGGGTCCAAAGAAATAATCTTTGGCATTTATCCCTTTACCTTTTATTATCTAAGCACTTTGTGAAATTATCTAGTTAGTTAATCTTCCTAACACCTTTGTGAGGGAGGTTAAATGATGCAGTTTCTAAAATAGATATATACAAATTATAACTTGATAGGTCTAGTGTTATAAGGTTGGGTTATAATTGTTCTTGGTGGTTGATGGGATTACAGCTATTTTATGGGCCACTGGTTGCAGTTTCTTCTACACGTCATCTGCTTTTATGGCCTAGCATCTGAAGGAACAATCCAAAATGGCTCAATGAAGCCACTATCCATTCTAAGTAAGCCGATCTTATAACACATAATCTTTTAAATATTTTTTCTACTATAGCTAGCCTCAGTTGTAACTCTATTTCTAATTTCAGAAGTAATTATTTGAACAAAAAATTATAAAACCTTAAAATTAGATAAGAACTTGAAAGATCATTTAAGTTTCTTTTTTTCAATGAGTAAATCCCTCAGAACTGATAACTTTTTGAAATAAAGCATAGATTAAATATTTTAATTAATCAGGTAATAATACAATTTGTTTCTTTAACATTTTGTTAATGTAGCCCAATATTCTCCAGACTTCACAAGATTGTTAGTACAAAAAGGGTCACAGTATCTCAAATTTCACACGATTATAGGATTTTTTATCTTTCACTGATGAGTCCTTAATACGTCAATCAAGAGTATACATAGCATGCACTGTAAATATTTGTTGAATGAATGACCACAGAAGTTTTTAACCTCCCTAGTGTCACTCTGCCATGCCAAGCCAAATTTACCCATAAATCTAATTATTAAAGAATGTGCCATTATGAATAACACTCCTTGGTCAAGGGTTATCATTGTCTCCTTCACTCTTCATCCTACTCAGCACTTACTCCCAGGGATCTACAGAGAAATTTCAGATGCTGCATGTTGCTAGGCAAATGCTGAGTTCTGGACAGGACAAGGCAGAAGGATTTTCTTCTCCATGCAGGGATGCATCTTTCCACTCATGGGCTCCAGCAAAAGGCTTAGATCCATGTCACACAAATCTTTGTGATTTCAAAGTCTTCAGCCCCAGTCTAGAGCCTTGCTCTCCAAAGCCCTAGACCTCATTCACACATCCAAGGTAGGGATAGGGTTTTTTACTATCCTCCACCTTTCCCTCTCTCTTCTCTCCAACTTACTGTTTCCACACACAACCATCTCTTTGTGGGGCTTTATTACTTACACACAGATAAGCTCTTGCTTCAGGGACACTTGTTCTTCATAGTTCGTGATATTTAAATTTGAATTTTACTTTGCTCAAGTATCACCTCAAATTAATAGGTGATATGTAATAATTTATATTCCAAAAGAATTGTTCTTCTTTAAATAGTTACCTGTGCAAAGCAAAACATGTACTTCAACTATACATAGGTCAAAATCTCCCTGAAGATGACACAATTTAGTCTTCCAATGGTGAACCTAAATTTTCAGAAGATCTGCCCATAATTAGGACTGATAAAGAGTGTTGTTCATTAAAATACATAATAAAACCCTTTTTGCTTTCTTTTTATAACTTTCTTTAAAAATAAGATCATGTAATGAGCCCATGTTTTCTAGTTGTATCTGATCAAATCTATTCAACATTTATTTTATTTTTCTTTATGACAATGATCACTTCTACTTAGAAATATTTTTTAAATTTTGTATCATTTCTTCTTATTTGCAATATCTCCCACTCTTCCAAACCCATGTAAATATGCTATGATCAGTCTCATCATCTAAACATAGATGACTGACAAAGAAGCATGTGGCCTAAGAAATGAAAGTTCAGCCTGTTTTTGACATAAGTGTCAAGACAATCCAAGAGTTACCCTTGCGACAGATAATTAGAGAAAACTGTCAAGCCTGCAGCTTAATCCTGTGTACATCTGCTCAAAGTCAGCTCTGAAAACTGTGGGATCTAGGGAGACAATCTTTGGTAATTAGCCAAGGCCACTATAATCCATAACAACATCTGATCAAATTGATTTCCAGTCCATCAAGCGGTATCTGTCAACAGCAACCTTACCAATCATCCTGGAGCTGTGACTACCTCATGTAAACCTTTAAGGTCATTTAAAGTTTCCTTTGCCTTGTAAATATAAAATCATTTTCACTTTTTGACAGACTGTCTTCTCATTTGGGGAAGTGGGGAAGAGGGAAAGTAGGACAAATGTGGCCTGTCTGAAGCATTCATCAACTGCTAACATCAGGGAGGCATAAATCCACAAAATGCCTCTGTAGCATTAGTGCTTTAACTAATATGTAGCCAATACTATGCATAATATCTGAAGACAGAAAATTATATCATATATACTTCTGCACTTGAGATCTTGACTGTGCTCTTATAACACTGCACCCATGCCTATCTTGCTGCTTAAATGTAGTACTTTCTCTGTTTCACACCTGTTACTTTCTCCAAGCTCTAGTCTCTAGATCATCTCAAATACAATCGCTTCAACAATTTTCCTTAAACTCAAGTTTTAAGAATGGATGGAGTCATGTCACTATTCTGCCTCTCTCTTGCCTGCCATATCTATTCTAATCCTTTCCCCAGCCTGATATCCCTGGCACTTCATGTTCCAAGCTCAGTGACTTCCCCCTTGCCTAGCACTTCTCTTATACAAAATTATCCTCATTCATTTCAAAATGCCAACCTCAGATCAGTTTAAACCCTCCCTCGCCTCTTCCGGATCCTAATTAGACATGTTTTTACTACCTTTCAGTGTGTATTACTTAATGAAATAGCCCAACACTTTAAGTCAGTTTGTTTTCTTTTACCCAGGCCCTGACAGCTGCTTAGAATGTGCCCTCATTCCTTCTTGAAACTTCCCTCTGTCCTCTTATGTGCTAAGGCAGTTTTCTGCCATCTTTTTCACTTTCTTTTTTAAAGATGTCTTTATAAGACCATCCCCTAAATAAAGAATACTCCTAATATATAGCACAAATGAAACTATCTACAGGAAAGAAATGAATTCATGGACTTGGAGAACAAACCTGTAGTTGCCAAGGGGAAGGGAGAGGGAGTGGAATGGACTGGTTAATTTGGAGTTCGTAGATACAAACTATTGCATTTGCAGTGGATAAGCAATGAGATCCTGCTGTATAGCACAGGGAACCATATCTAGTTACTTGTGATGGAACATGATGGAGGATAATGTGTGAAAAAAAATACATATATGTTCAGGGTCCCTTTGCTGTACAGCAGAAATTTACAGAACATTGTAAATCAACTATAATAGAAAACTACAAAAATAAAAATCAAATAAAACTCTACATGTATAAATCTTCAAAACAAGCAAACAAAAACAAAGAATACTCCTGCAAGAAATCCAGCCCTGTTTTCTGTTCTTTCCACATTTCCCTGTGCCTCCTACTGCCTACTCTAAGTTGATGACTCTCATTTTGTGTCCCCAGTAGCTTTAACTTTTGTCTCATATGTTCAATTGCCTAAGGGCATCACCACATTAAAAAACTCATATTTGTGCAAGTCTCACCATATTCAAAACTAAATTAATCTTCTCTCCACAATTGGATTCTTTTTTCAAATTACTTCATTCCAGTAAGGTAATTGTCCTGGCTGGTCTCCTCCTCTTGCTTTATTTTCAATTTGTCACCAAGTTGTCTCATTTCTTCCTTCAAATTTTGCCATATAAATACGATTACTCATTTTTTTTTACTGTCATCATCCTAGTAGGTGTTCTTATGACCCTCTTCCCAAAATTAAGAACAATTATATTAGATTTATTTATTGAGATATAATTCATATTCCATTTCCATTCTTATTTTTTTTTTCTTTTTGCTTTTTAGGACCACACCAGAAGCACCTGGAGGTTCCGAGGCTAGGGGTCAAATCAGAACTACAGCTGCTGGCCTATGCCACAGCCACAGCCACCGTAATGCAGGATCCAAGCTGCATCTGTGACCTACACTGCATAAGCTCACAGCACCTGCTGGATCCTTAACCCACTGAGGGTGGCCAGGGATTGAACCCACAACCTCATGTTTCAGATTTGTTTCTGCTGCACCACAACAGGAACGCCTTAAAATTCACCATCTTAAAGTGTAAAAATGTATTTTTTTAGTATATTTACAAAGTTGTGCATCCATCACTGTTACTTAATTCTAGAACATTCTAACACCCCCCCAAAAGAAAATTCTTGTGCTGATTAGTCAATAATCATTCCCCATTCTTCTCCCTTTTCCCCCATCTCTCAACCTCTCACTAATTTCCAATCTGTCTCTATGGATTCACCTATTTTAGACATTTTATATAAATAAAATAATAAAATGTGTGGCCATGGTGATTCTCTTCTTACACTAAGCATAGTGTTTTCAAGGTTTATCCGTGTTGTAGCATGTGTCAGTATTTTATTTTTTCTTATTAGTGACTAACATTCTGTTGTCTGCTTGTTTGTCAGTTGATGGACTTTTGGGTTGTTTGTAGCTACTATACTAAGAAAATACTATGTTTACTGTAACAGATTAAAAGACATGGTGATATAGAAATGTGTTGAAAGTGGAGATGGAGAGAATGCTTGGCACATATCCATGGAAGTAGAATCAATAAGATTTGTTGATGGACAGATGAGAGGTATAAGAGAGAAAAATTAATCACAGATGAATCCATAAACTTATGAAATCTATGGTCTTCCTTCCTTTCCTGCAGGATTGGGGGGGGGAGTTATTTAATGACATATAGAAAAATCTACTTACAATAGGGTGCCTAGAGTCTGAGTGTCTCCAGACTGGAGAAAGGACACTTGTTCTATAACTCTACTTTGGAAGAGATTACCTATGCTCATGGATTTAAATCCAAAAGTTTTATTTATATGTGTGTGTGTGTGTGTGTGTGTGTGTGTGTGTGTGTGTGTGTAAGTGGCTAATTGGTCACTATACTCCATGATGTGGCAACTGTAAAAGTTCTAACTGAATTTTTTGTGTATGTGTGTATGCGTGTGTGTGTCTTTTTAGGGCCATACCCATGGCATATGGAAGTTCCCAAGCAGGGGTCAAATCGGAGCTGTAGCTGCCAGCCTACACCACAGCCACAGCAATGCAGGACCTGAGATGCATCTGCAAATTACACCACAGCTAGTGGCAACGCTGGATCCTTAACCCACTGAGCAAAGCAAAGGATCGAACCCACATCCTCATGGATATGAGTCGGGTTTGTTACCTCTTAGCCATGACAGGAAATCCCCTGAATATTTTTTTTTATGTTGATGTCCAAAAGCAAAGCTAATACCTCCAAAAGACATTCACTGAGGATATGTTTTTTATCTTAGTTGTATACATCAATATCCACTCCTGGCACACATACTATTTAAACTCATGCTTGACTGTGACATTTATTCTAAATCTGCTTATGCTTCTAATAGTTCCTCTGTACTCTGCTACAATGCCACAATGTCATCAAATTCTGCCCATTTTTTCTCTTTATGAAATTTGTTTAATCCATTTCACTCATCCTCTTGCCCTCATTCCTATCATTTCTTATGTACATTCAAGTCTTTGCCATATCCATCTCTGTCTCCAAATTGTACTCTTCAAATTATCATCAGAGCTGCCAGCAATATCCAAATAAAATGCAACTCTGATTTATCTTGATACTTAGAATTTTTCAGGCACTTCCCATAGCCAAACCCCAGCTTGGGTTAGTGTCCTCTACTTTCCCAAATAAACAGTATAATACTAAAATACACATAGTATATATGGTAGATTTTATGTATCATATGTATTGTACCTATCCATTCTTATATATTGTCTTTTTTTCTTTAATCCTAAAAAATTATCATTCTGGGCCATTGCCTAGAATCTTACTTATAGTAGATCCCAAATAATGTTATGCAAATGAGTAAATTATATAGGTTAGGCTAGTCTGGTATGGGATAAATTGCTTTTTAAAAATAGTATTCCTATTCAAGTGTTTTTTCACACTGGTTATAAGTAAAACCCTCTCAATTCTTATAATCTTGCAATAATAAAAAAATAATTATATTGTCTGAAGTGTTGGAGAAAGATATTTCGTTGTTAAATTTGAGAACTTGAATTCCTGTACCTTAAATCTAAATTGGCAATACTTAATGGACTGCTGTGCAACAAGATATATTAAAATATAGTCAATTATAAGAGTATTTCATATACAAGTGCATAAAATATAAATGTTAGCATTTTTAAAAATGTTTCCTCATTTTCACATAGCTTATTAAAAATAAGCAGAAAAAGTTTGGCAGACAATTATCTGATATATATATGCATATATGCATATATGCATACATACATACATACAAATACATACATATTTAATATGAAATATGTTCAGAGCTCCAAATCACATTTCGATAAAGCAAGCTTTATTGAAGCTTTTCAAGCCAAATTCACACTAAGTCCTTTAGAACCTTGTTAGAATGCATAGTGTGATGGTCTCAAGGTTGTTTGATTTTAAATGTAGTAAACACCTGGGCTTCCTATGCAAAGTATTGTAAAGTCAGCAAAAACCAAAATAACTGAATGATTAAAATTTAGACTATATTTTTGTATGTGGTTCTTTCCAGTTCTGGGACTTTGCAAACTTGTTCATTTGGATTTAGTTATTGTTTGAGGTTTATACTTCAGGATTAGACAATTATAGAGGTTCTAACATTCAAAAAATTCTCCAGTTTCTAAATTAGTGTAAAACATGCTAAATTAGTACACTGATATTCATCACTCTACTTCCACTATTTAACCAAAACTCTGTTAATTCATATTAACACTTTTAAAATTCGGTAAAATCCCACCTCCTTTAGGAAGCCTTAATTTATTTAACACAGCTTTATCTAATGTATTTCTTTCTGTTGTCTATAGATTTGAATTTTCAGTTCATATTTTATATGTTTGAGCTTTTAAAATGACTGTTTTGCCATTATTTCTTTCAGGTAGGGTTTCTGGCATAGTAGACACTGCTGATGCCCACTTCATTTTTAAGATCATCTATAGCAACATTCGACAAGTCAACACTTTATTTATTTATTTATTTAGGCCACGCCCATGGCATGTGGATGTTCCTGGGCCTGGGATTGAACCTGAGTCACAGCAGTGACAGCACTGAATCCTTAATCACTAGGCCAACAGGGAATTCTTGCCAACACTTTTTTTTCCTTTCTTGAAGACTTGGGAGCCACAAGCACTTACTTCAGCACTAGCAAGCATAATCAGGAAGTGAAGTGGATTAAGTGGTCAATAGTTATCAGTAGTAACATGACCCAGTTTCCCTGTGTGTAATTCAAAGATACAATCCACAGTTTCTGAGTCCCAAAAGACATTGAACATCAGTTAATTTTCACAGTTAAAACATCGTTAATATAATTTTCAATCTTGCTATTATCCTCTACTTCTTCATTTGTGATTTCTGAAATCATCTCCTAAATAAGTTCTCTGTCCCCAATTCCTTGTCATAAAATCAACTTTTAAATGGTTTCAGTTTAAGACAGGTGTGAAATACTAGGTCTTCATAAATTCTTGTTGAATAAATCAGCAGAGTATAGTAAGTGACTCAGAAATCACATAAATGTCAAAGGTCTATGTGAGAACAATGGAAGTATTGCAGTCATATTGTGATACGGGCAACATTTTTCCTCATGGTTTTTCCTCTTTTTCCACTGATTTCTGCTCTCTCCCTTTAGAATCCCTTTTTCAGAAGTTTAGTATTTTCAAAAGTCAAAGTTTTCTCACTTCCCAGGACTCTCAATGTTGTTTTTTCCCCAGCTGTTCATTAGGGCCAAAACTCTTTCTTCAAATATTCCTCCCTCAAAAATTTCTTAAAGTGCAACTTCAATTCTCTGGGATTGGCCCTGTATAAACACACCCATGTCCAGATCAAGGATAGCATATTATGTCTTCTCAGTGATTTGCCTTTTCATAAGTATCTGTGAAAGATTTGTTGCTATAGCCAATCTGTGAATTATATACAAACATAATTATTGGTACCTTTGTGAACTTTTTCCCCAAAGGAAAATAAAGGAAAACTTCATTATTACTATTTTTAACTTGTTTACTCTACTTAAAATAATGCCTGACTTTGATGCATAATAGTTTTTTTGTTGTTGTTTTGTTTTGTTTTAATTTTTTTCTGACAAATATATTTACTAAATTCTAAGTCATGTCAACACCATTATTGTACTCTTTCTTTATCACACTTTGATGACAAGGTTACTTCTTCCTGATGTTTCCGTCATTTTTATCTTCCTTCCATTGTTTCTGTGTAGATTGGATTTATTATAAAGACGGACCAATTTGCTACCCTGACATCTGAACCTGCTCATTCCTATGTGACTTCTATCAAGATATGATCTTTATTTCCCCATATTTTGAATCTAAGCTGAACTTGTATGGCTTTGGTCAATATTGAGACTGTAGCAGAAGTGACAATTCCAACTTTGAGCAAGGGACTAAAAGGCTCTTTCTGTTTCAATTTCTGATTCTGTCATTTGAGCAAGACTGAGATAGCCCACCAGAGGATGAAAAAAACTAAGAGTCCAGCTATTTCAGGTGAGCCATCCTGAACCAGCATAAAGCAAGATGATTATCTGACATATTGTATTGTTTAGCCAATTTATGAAAGATGCTTGCCTGGCTCACAGTTGGAAATAAATGAATAAGCTCATCCGTAACAGGGACATCCACCCATCCCACCCATAGGCTTGTGAGCACTAATCAATGCTTAATGTTTTACACCACTGAGTTTGGGAGCCATGTGTTAGCAATTGCTAATTCAAACATTTCCTTTTCTACTTCCTCCTTCTTGCCAAAATTGAGTCATGTAGCAATTCTTATATAAGAAATTTAATGGATTTCTATAGGATATTGTATTTTATTTGAAATTGTACTTAGTTACATATGTTAGAATCTCAGTTTCATTTTGTTTTCTCCCATGCTTTGTGTATTTTCCTCATAAGTTCCCAGGTGGCAGGAGCTAAATCTCTTATTCACTCAACACATACTTAACTGCTTGTATTGTGATGGACATTTAGCTATAATTTATAGAAGGAATTAGGCAAATAAAGGAATATATGCATGATTAGTTGTAGTCCAAATTATTTTTCCAAATAATCATATGTATTTTAATGGCAATATGATGCTTTCTGTCTATTTTGAAAGTTTTTCTTCTTCTGAACTTATTTTTAATTCTGCCACAGAGATTTTCACTGAGTTTCATTAATGAACAAGAAATGCAAGGTTCCAGCCCTCGTGAAGCTCAGAGTTGATATAGACAATAGATTTAAAGTGCATGCATTGAGTTACCAAAGTACACATTTATTCATTTCCTTTTATAATCTTTTCTTTCATATAGTGTGTTATTTCATATATTAATTTAAACATCTTCCTCTATTGGCTTCTAAATATAATTGTCAATAGGTCTTTTAGATTACCTTCTTCTTTTGTCCACCTCAGTTTTATATCTCAGCATGATCTCTTTAGTTTTATCTTTCACAGATTTAGCCTTTTTAAAAAGCATATATAGGAGTTCCCATTGTGGTACAGTGGAAACAAATCCGACTAGGAACCATGAGGCTGTGGGTTCAATCCCTGGCCTTTCTTAGTGGGTTAAGGATCTGGTGTTCCAGTGAGCTGTGGTGTAGGTCACAGACATGGCTTGGATCTGGTATTGCTGTGGCTCTGGCATAAGCCAGCTGCAGCTCCAATTAAACCCCTAGCCTGGGAACCTCCATATGCCCTGGGTGTGCAGCTCCTGAAAGAAAAAAAAAAAAAAAAAGCATATATAAAACACTGTGTTAAATGCTGTCAGATTATACAGGTGGATGGACTGTTCTTTTCCTTCAACACTGCCTCTTTCCTTCATCATTACTTCTGTCTTGAGCTACCTTGAGCTGCACCTGATCATTCCAAAATGGAAGAGCTGGAGTATCCTCATGCAATGGTGAGCACATATCTTGCTTCTGAGTCTGTGAGCCAGGGGAGGTGACAGATGCTGAAACCTATCCTGTCCACAGGCTTCCTCCAGCATCTGGACTAAGCTAACATTTCCATTTCTTCCCACTAGAGAATTTCACTTATCACTCCTGGCAAACTGCAGGGCTCAAGAGCTGCTAAGAAAGAAACAAAATTGTTGTTTGTGTTCAAGGAAATGCCTCTGTAGAGAAAGGGTCTGGAAGGACAAGGTAAGTGAGTAAGACTTGGAAAATAAGTAGTGACTGAAATCTTTTTTGACCTTGACATTCAGAGCTGCAAATTCTCCCTAAACTCATTTTGACTCAATAGTTAGACATTTCAAGTTGCCTTCTCTTCTAACAGTGCATTTGTCTTTAATTTCTGGGAGAGTAAAATAGGTCCAAATCCTTTCATAATTGTCTTGCAATCCTACCATTTCTTTGACATTTATCAAACTTATCAGAACTTCCTCAATTTAGGAATTATAAAGACATATAATGTAAGGCTTTCCTACACACTTAGAAATCTGTGTCCTTTATTTTAAAAAAAATCAAGGTGCTGATTTAAAATTGGCCTTTTTCTTAAAAAGTGACTTCTGCTTGGTTCCATGTGCATGAGCTGCACTAATTTCTTAATATTTTTATTCTAAGTTTGTATTTCCAGCTTTAATCTGAAACAAAGTTAGGAATTTGGTTTTTTTTTTAATTTAAATTTGTATTTAGAGATTTGGTGTAAGTTTTATTCTTCAGGACATTTATGGGATAAAAATACAAAGGTTGTTATTTTTATACTACCTTCTACTATTTCCACCTAAGTTTCCCATCCTACGCATCCAAAACAATAAAATACCTAGGAGTAAACCTACCTAAAGAAACAAAAGACCTGTACTCTGAGAACTACAAGCCACTGATGAAAGAAGTCAAAGATGACACAAATAGATGGAAAGATATACCGTGCTCGTGGATTGGAGGAGTTAATATTATCAAAATGACTATACTACCTAAGGCAAACTACAGATTCGATGCAAACCCTATCAAATTACCAAGGACGTTTTTCACAGAACTTGAACAAAATATTTTAAAGTTTGGAAGCACAAAAGACCCAGAATTACCAAAGACATCATGAGAAAGAAAAATGGAGCTGGAGGAATCAGGCTCCCTGACTTCAGACTATACTACAAAGCAACAGTCATCAAAACTGCATGGTACTGGCACAAAGACAGACCTATAGATCAGTGGAACAGGATAGAAAGCCCAGAATTAAACCCATGCACTTACAGCCAACTAATCTATGACAAAGGAAGCAAGAATATACAATGGAGAAAGGACAGCTTGTTCAATGAGTGGTGCTGGGAAAACTGGACAGCCACATGGAAAAGAATGAAATTAGAACACTCCCTAACACCTTACACAAAAATAAACTGCAAATGGATTAAAGACCTAGATATAAGACCAGACACTGTAAAACTCTTAGAGGAAAACATAGGCCAAACACTCTCTGACATAAACCACAGCAACATCTTCTCAGATCCACCTATCAGAGTATTGAAAATAAAAAGAAAAATAAACAAATGGGACCTAATCAAACTTAAAAGTTTCTGCACAGCAAAGGAAACCCTAAACAACACAAAAAGATAACCCACAGAACGGGAGAAAATCTTTTCAAATGAATAGACTGACAAGGGATTAATCTCCAAAATTTATAAACACCTTCTGTAGCTCCATATCAAAAAAACAAACAACCCCATCAAAAAATGGGCAGAAGATCTAAACACACAGTTCTCCAAAGAAGACATACAGATGGCCGAGAAACACATGAAAAGATGTTCAGTGTTACTCATTATTAGAGAAATGCAAATCAAAACCACTCTGAGGTACCACCTTACACCAGCCAGAATGGCCATCATCCAAAAGTCTACAAACAGTAAGTGCTGGAGAGGGTGTGGAGAAAAAGGAACCCTAGTACACTGTTAGTGGGATTGTAAACTGGTGCAACCACTGTGGAAAGCAGTATGGAGATTCCTCAGAAAACTAAACATAGAACTACCATTGGATACAGCAATCCCACTCCTGGGCATCTATCCAGAGAAAACCATGACTCAAAAAGACACATGTACTCCAATGTTCATTGCAGCACTATTTGCAATAGCCAAGACATGGAACAACCTAAATGTCCATCAATAGAGGAGTGGATCCAGAAGATGTGGTACATATACACAATGGAATATTACTCAGCCATCAAAAAGAACGAAATACCAGCATTTTTAGCAACATGGATGGACCTAGAAACTATCATGCTAAGTGAAGTCAGCCATACAATGAGACACCAACATCAAATGCTTTCACTGACATGTGGAATCTGAAAAAAGGACAGACGGATCTTGTTTGCAGAACAGATGCTGACTCACAGACACTGAAAAACTTATGGTCTCCAGAGGAGACAGTTTGGGGGGTGGGGAGATGTGCTTGGGCTATGGCATGGAAATCCTGTGAAATCAGATTGTTATGATCATTATACAACTATAGATGTGATAAATTCATTTGAGTAATAAAAAAATGAAAAAAAAAATGACAGCAAATAAAAAAATAATGTTTCCCATCCTAATGTAATATTTTTGCCATTCTTTCTTCCTTTTTTTTCTTCTTTCTCTTTTTAAATCAAAGTATAGTTGATTTACAATATTACATTAGTTCCAGGTGTAAAGCTTTTGTTTTTATATTTTTATTAATTATATTCATATGAAATTATTATAAAATATTGACTGTGTTCCCAATGATGCACATTGCATCCTTGTAACTCATTTATTTTGTGCCTAGTATTTTCTAACTCTTAATCCCCTTCACATATCTTGACTCTTCCCCTCTGCCTCTTCTCTCTGGCAACCAATTATTTTTTTCTGTATTTGTTAACATTTGTTTTATGTTTCAGTTCCACATGCAAGCGATCATGTTCTATATTTGTTATCTGTCCTTCTTGATCTAATTTACTTCACTAACTAAGCAAAATACCCTTGAGGTCAACCCATATTATCACAAAAATCAATATTCCATTCCTTTTTATGGTTGAATAATATTCTGTGTGTGTGTATACATCTTTGTCCATTTATTTGTTGGTGGATGCTTAGGTTGCATTCATATCATTGCTATTGTAAATAACACTACCATGAACAATGGAATGTATATATCTTTTCAAATTAATGTTTTAATTTTCTTTGCTTATATAACAGGAGTAGAATTGTTAGAAGATACAATATTGTTATCTGTATCAATTTACATTCCCAATAGTGTACTACAATTCTCTTTTCTCCACACCCACACAAACAAGTGTTATTTGTTGTCTTTTTAATGTTAGCTACTCTTGACCAGTGTAAGGTAACATTGCATTGTGGTTTTGATTTGTATTTCCCTGATGCTTAGCATTTTTCACGTGCCTGTCATTGGTCTTTGGGAAAAATGCCTATTCAGGTCCTCTGCCGTTAGGGTTGTATTTTTTTTAATATTGAGTTTTAAGAGCTTTGAATATTATTTGGATATTAGCTCTTTATCAGGTATATAATTTGAAAATATAGTCTCATTTTCATTTAACTCTTTTATTTATGGCTTGCTTTGCATGAGCTTTTAGGTTTTTTTTTTAATTTCCTGTTTTTGATGTTATTTTTTAATCATAGTTGATTTGCGTTGTTCTGTCCATTTCTTCTGTACAGCAAAGTGACCCAGTCATATATCTATACACACTCTCTTACATTATCTTTCATCACATTCCATCAAAAGTGATTGGACACAGTTCCCTGTGCTATACAAGAGGATCTCACCGTCTATCAATTCTAAAGGTAACAGTTTGTATCTCTTAACACTGAACTCCCTGTCCAACCCACTCCCTCCCTCTGTCCCTTGGCAATCACAAGTCTGTTGTCTATGATCGTGAATCTGTTTCTGTTCTTAGAGAGGTTCATCTGTGCCATATTTTAGACTCTGCATATAAGTGACATCAGATGGTCTTTGTCTTTCTCTTTCTGTGACTTACTTCACATAGCATAATAATTTCTAGTTCCATCCATGTTGTTACAAATGGCATTATCTTGCTCTTTTTGTGGCTAAGCATTATTCCATTGTATGTATGTACCACGTCTTCTTAATCCATTCATCTGTAAATGTACATTTAGGTTGTTCCCACGTCTTGGTTATTGTGAATAGTGAGGGTGAATATATCTATTAGAATGAAAGTTTTGTCCAAATATATGCCCAGGAATGAGATTGATGGATCACAGTGTAGTTCTATATTTAGTTTTCTGAAGAACCTCCATATTGTTTTCCATTGTGGTTTTACCAATTTACACTTCCACCAATGGTGTAGGAGTTTCCTTTTCTTCACACCCTCTCCAGCATTTATTATTTGTAGACTTATTAATGATAGCCATTCTGATGGGTATGAGGTGGTACCTCATTGTAGTTTTAATTTGCATTTCTCTAATAATTAGTGACGTTGAACATTTTTACATGTGTCAATTGGCCATCTGTATGTCTTCTTTGGAGAAGTGTCTATTTAAGTCTTCTGCCCATTTTTCAATTTTTTTTTTTTTTTTTTTTTTTGCTATTGAGTTGTATGAGTTACTTTTATATTTCAGAGAATAAGCCCTTATTGATTGCAAAGTTTGCCATTGTTTTCTTCCTTTCCAGATGTGGTATTTTCACTTTTTTCTTTGTTTCTTTGCTTTTTAATGGTTTTACAATCTAAAAGCTTGTAAGTTTGATTAGGTCTCATTGGTTTATTTTTGTTTTTATTTCTATTGCCTTGGGAGATTGACCTAAGAAAACATTGTACAAATATCAGAGATGTCATTTGATGTCAGAGGATATTTTACCTATGTTCTCTTCTAGGAGTTTTATGCTGTCTTCTCTTATGTTTAAGTCTTTAAGCTATTTTTAATTTATTTTTGTGCATGGCGTGGAGGTGTGTTCTAGTTTCATTGATTTACATGCAGCTGTCCAATTTTACCAGGACCACTTGCTGAAGATACTGTCTTTTTCCCATTTTAAATTCTTGCCTCCTTTTTCAAAGATTAATTGACCATAAGTATCTGGGTTTATTCCTGGGCTCTTTGTTCCATTGGTCTATATGTCTCTTTTTGTACCAGTATGACATTGTATTGATTATTGTAGCTTTGTAATATTGTCTGAAGTCTGGAAGAATTATGCCTCCTGCTTTTTTTTTCTCTCAAGATTCCTTTGATTAGGCCTCATTTGTTGTTTATTTTTGCTTTTGGTTTCTTTGCTTGAGGAGGCATAGCTACATATGTAGTGTTATATATTTATATATGGCCAATATCTATGTCAAAGAGCCTCCTACTTATATTTTCCCCTAGAAATTTTATGGTTTCCTGTGTTGGATTTAGGTCTTTTTTAATTTTATTTTTGTATGTGCTATGAGAAAATGTTCCAATTCGAGTATTTTATAAGAAGCTGTCCGGTTTTCTCAATATCACTTATCGAGGAAGCTGTGTTTATCCCATGTATATTTTGGCCCTTCTGTATTATAAATTAATTGACCATACACATGGGTGCTTATTTCTGGGCTCACTATTGTATTCTATTATCTATGTATCTATTTTTGTGCCAGTACTTTTTAATTACTGTAATTTTGTAGTAGAGTCTGAAGTCAAGGAACATGATATTGCCAGCTTTTTGCTTGCCTCTCAAAATTCCTTTGACTCTTTTGGGTCTTTTATGGTTTCATAAAAATTTTAGGATTTTTTGCTTTAGTTCTCTGAAAAATGTCATGAATATAGTGATGAGGATTGCATCAACTCTATAGATTTCTTTGAGTAGTAATAGTATTAACTTCCAATTCATAAACACAGGTTATTTTTCCACTTATTTGTATGAACTTTATCTTTCTTCATTAATGTTTATTGTTTTCAGACACTAAGTCTTTTGCCTCCTTGGCTAAATGTGGCTCTAGATAATGTTGTAAATGTTATTATTTTCCTGATTTTTCTTTGAAATTTCATTAATAGTGTGTAGAAGTACAACAGATTTCTGCATATTAATATTATATTCTGAAAATTTACTAGATTCATTCCTTAGTTCTAATAGTCTTTTTATGGAGTCTTTTGGGTTTTCTAGACATAATATGGTGTCATTTTCAAATAGTGACAACTTTATTTCTTTCCTTCCAATGTGAATGCTTTTAATTTATTTTACTTATCTGATATGGCTAGGACTTCTGATAGTGTGTTAAATAGAAATGGCAAGAGTGGGCATCCTTATCTTCTTCCTGATCTTAGAGGAAAAGCTTTGAGCTTTTCATTATTGAATGATGTTAACTGTCAGTTTGTCATAACTAGCCTTTATTAAGTAGAGGTATGTTACCTCTACACCAATATTGTTAAGAGATTTTATCCTGAATGGATGTTGAATTTTGTCAAAAGCTCTTTCTAAATCTATTGAGATAATTATGATGTTTATTCTTCATTTTGTTAATATACCATATCACTTTGATTGAATCTTGAGAAGTATCCTTGCATCCCTGGAATAAATTCCACTTGATCATAGTGTATGATCCTATTTTATGTATTGTTAAATTCAATTTGCTATTGTTTTTCTGAGAATTATTTCATCAATATTCATCACTGGCCTGCAATTTTTTTTTTTTTTTTGGAGTGTCTTTTATCTTCTTTTGGTATAAAGGTTATGTTGGTCCCCTTAAATCAGTTTGGAAGTGTTCCCTCCTCTTCAGTTTTTTCAAATAATTTGAGAAGTATAAGATTATCTCTTCTTTATTTTATTTTAAGATATGTACATTGGGAGTTTCCATCATGGTTCAGTGGTTAACGAATCCAACTAGGAACCACAAAGTTGTGCATTCGATCCCTGGCCTTGCTCAGTGGATTAAGGATCCAGCATTGCTGTGAGCTGTGGTGTAGGTTGCAGACGTGGCTCAGGTCTCGCATTGCTGTGGCTCTGGTATAGGCCAGTGGCTACAACTCCAATTAGACCCCTAGCCTCCATGTGCTGGGGGAGCAGCTCTACAAAAAGCAAAAGACAAAAAAAAAAAAATGTATACATTGGTATTTTATTGTATTTTTAATTGTTATTTCCCCAATACAATTTTTTTTCTACTATACAGCATGGTGACCCAGTTAATATACATGCATACTTTTTTCTTCTCATCACATATATTTGGAATGTAATATAGGCACATATGAACCTTTCCACAGAAAAGAAAATCAGTCATGGACTTGGAGAATAGATTAGCTCTTCTTTAAATGTTTGATAGAATTTACCTGTGAATCCATCTTGTCTTGGTCTTTTGTTTATTGGGGGATTTTTCATTTCTTATTCAATTTTGTTACTAGTAATCCACTCGCTTAAATTTTTATTTTTCTTCCCAGTACAGTCTGGAAGTTTGTATGTTTCTTGGAATATATCCATTTTTTTCTATATTTCTAATTTTTTAATGTATATATATTAGGACTGCACCTCTAGCATATAGAAGTTCCCAGACTAGGGGTTGAATCAGAGCTATAGCTGCCACAGCAATGCCAGATCCGATCTGTGTCCATGACCTATGCCACATTTCATAGCAACACTGGATCCTTTACCCACTGAGTGAGGCCAGGGATCAAACCTGCACCCTCATGATGCTAGTCGGGTTCATTACCACTGAGCCACAATGGGAACATCTGTCAATGTATAATTATTCTTAGTATTCTCTTATGATTTTTTAAAATATTTATTATATGCTCCCATAATATATAGATGCTCCTATGATAATTGTGCATATATTTATGATTGTTACATCCTCTTCTTGGTTAGAATCTTTTAACATTATAGAGTGTCCTTCTTTGTTTTTTTTTTATAGATATTGTTTTAAAGCCTACTTTGTCTGATATAAGTATTACTAATCAGCTTTCTTTTTGTTTCCATGTGTATGGAATATATTTTCTATTTCTTCACTTTTAGTCTACATGTGTCTTTAGTTCTATTGCAAGCAGCATACAACAGTGTCTTGTTTTTCAAATCAGTCCATCTTCATTGGACTATTTAATCCATTTACATTTAAAGTGATTATTGGTAAGTATGTATTTATTGCTATTGTGTCACTTGTCTTCTGATGGTTTTTGTAGTTTATTTCTTTTTCATTTACTCTATTCCTTTGTAGTTTGGTACTTTTCTTTAGTGTTATGTATAGTTTCTTTATTGTGTGTTGTAGGTTTTTGGTTTGTGACTACTATGATGTATACATGTGTATCTATCTAGATAGCTATCATCTATCTATCTATCTATCATCTATTGTTTTCAACTTATAGTCATTTAAGTTCAAGCACATTTTAAAATCTCTAATTATTTTACCTTCCCTCATATTTTACATTTTTGTGTCATATTTCACATCTTCATGTCTCTCCTTGATCTGTTTATTAGAGTTGATTTTATGATTTTTATATATTAACCTTTCTGGTAGTTTAAGTGGTTGATCCACTGCCTTTACTATATATTTGCCTTTACAAGTGAGATTTTTTCCTTTCATATACTTTCTTATCTCTTGTTATAGGCTTTTCTTTTTTGCTTAAAGAAAACTTTTTTTTTTTTTTTTTTTTTTTTTTGCTTTTTAGGGCCACACCTGCAGCATATGGAGGTTCCCAGGCTAGGGATCCAGTCAGAGCTACAGCTGCTGGCCTACACCACAGCCACAGCAATGCCAGATCCTAGCCATGTCTGTGACCCACACCACAGCTCATGGCAACGCCAGATCCTTAACCTGCTGAGCAAGGCCAGGGATCAAACCCGCAACCTAATGGTTCCTATTCAGATTGGTTTCTACTGTGCTACAATGGGAATTCCTAAAGAAGACTTTTTAACATTTTTTTTTTATAATGTGCATTTACTGGTGATGAACTCTTTTAGTTTTTACTCTCCGGAAAATGCTCTATCCCTCCTTCAATTTTGAACGACATACTTGCTGGTTACTAGTTTACAGATTTTCCATTGCTTACAGTTGTCTTGGTGGGAGAGCTTGATTTGAAATGAGTGCAGACTGCTTCTTTTCCCAGGGTATGCTGGCAGCCACTGTCTTAGTGGGAGGTAGCACTGGTGTTAAAGTGACTGTAGCCAGAGCCAGAGACAAGCTGAAGCTTCTTCCAGGCTTAATGGTAGCCACAGTTCTATTGGAGAATGGAGCCAGAGATTAAGGATTAAGGGGCTAGAGTAGGAGCCTTAAGTAAATTGGATTTATCCCCAGCATGATGGGTGGGGTATGGCCAGGGCCTGAGAGTCTAGAGATGCACTTCTGAGCTGGCTTCCCATTTTCCCAGGTGTGCACACATACACACAATGGCAATTGTAGTCTCTATATGAGCAGGAAGCAGTGAAGTGGGAGACTGGTGTGGGCTTAGTATACTGGGGGAGGCCCAGAAGACCACTAGGCAGTTATTAATCTGCTGCTTCTCTCCTGGGACTAAGCAAGTCTGTGCATGTGCCCTTCAAGAACAAAGTCTCAGTTTCTTATAGCCCCCACTGGTTTTCAAACTAGCTAAGGGGGCTTGTCTTCCCTGGTTCTGAACCCCAGGGTTGAGGTGACCAATACAGAGATTGAATTTATCCTTTTTTGGGAGGACCCCTGATCTTGTTATACGTCCCTCCTTTTTTTGGGTCACCCACTAGGAGTGTGGGTTCTGACTAAATTACTCCTCTTTCCCTCCATCAGTCCTCAGGTTTTTCTTTTTTTGCAGCTATTGGAGAAAAGCCCTTTTGCTTTTCTTTAGGTTGTTCTGTGACAATTGCTCTTTATGTGCTTGCAGGGGTTTGTTTGTTTGTTTGTTTGTTTTGCTTTTTAAGGGTGCATGTGTAGCATATGAAAGTTCCCGGGCAAAGCCACAGCCACGGAAACGTAGAATCCAAGACATGTCTGTGAATTACAACACAGTTCACTGCAATACCAGATACTTAACTCACTGATAAAGGCAAGGGACTGAACCCACATCCTCATGGATACTAGTCAGGTTCATTACTGATAAGCCACAACAGGAACTCCCTACAGTTGCAGTTTAAGTGTCTGTGCAGGGAGGTTGTTTCAAGGTCTTCCTACTCAATCATTTTTACCCCTATTTTTCTTCCTTTGTCCCTTCCTTCCTCCCTTCCTTTCTTCTTTTCTTCCTTCCTTTCTTCTTTTCTTTTCTTTTCTTTTCTTTCTTTCTTTCTTTCTTTCTTTCTTTCTTTCTTTCTTTCTTTCTTTCTTTCTTCCTTTCTTCCTTTCTTTCTTCCTTTCTTTCTTTCTTTCTTTCTTTCTTTCTTTCTTTCTTTCTTTCTTTCTTTCTTTCTTTTTCTTTCTTTCTTTCTTCCTTCCTTCCTTCCTTCCTTCCTTCCTTCCTTCCTTCCTTCCTTTTTTCTTTCTTTCTCCCTTTCTTCCTTCCTTCCTTTCCTCCTTTCTTGGTATGCATCAGGCTCTGGCTAAATATCAGCGTAATATTCTGAAAAGAAAAAACCATTGCCTTTGCAACTTTATCAACGTTTGTAGTTGACAATTATTTGGAAATTTTTAAATTCTTAGGCCTACTGATTTCCATCAAATCATAGTAAACATAGATCTACCACTCAATATACCTACAGAATGGAAAAATATATCAGCTCATTTTAAAGAAATCATTGAAATTTATACTACCTTTTATTACTTTTGTGTTTTAAAGTTTTATAAATGATTGTATAGGCATTTGTTTCATCAACCCGGCTCTCTGAAAAGACAGGATATTGTGATGGATTTTTGTTATCATCTTAGTTCAGCTGAGTCTACATTTCCTTGCCTTTCCTTCTTTGTGCAGTTCTGGGTTAATGTGTGTCCAAGAGACAGTTTGCATTAGTGTTAAAAGGCAGATGTGAAGCACTGGCCCTATTCCTTTAACAATCATGTGGTTTATGCAGGGTTCTAGGATGCTTTAGCTCACAAATGTTACTTATCTGCTGCCTTACCTCATTGGCATAGGGCCTCAGCCAGGCCTGAAGCTCCTTTAACTACTGTCAGATCCTGATTTATAATTTCTAACTTCTAGGCCTGATACATATTTTGCTCCATGAAAAAAAAGTACCAAGTTCTGTACGTGACCTGCATCATCAATTTTGGAGGCTAGGAGGTAGTGGTGAGACATCAGTGTGTGCTGCATTATATCCTGTACTGCTAGTACTGTCTGTGCCCTTTCCCATTTTGTAGCTCCCCAACTTCTGACATCAAACCCCAGAACCATAGACACATATAAAATCCTGCCATAGACAATGTAACCAGCTCCCAAGTTGTATAAGCATAAATTCTTATAATAAATACCTTATTCTGTATCACTCCTACTCATAGTAGTTCTTCTTTGACTGAAACTTAACTGACAGAGATAGATATCACCAGTCCACATTTGCAAATTATGAAATGAAATTCAGAAAAAATTACATTTACTAAGTGATAGACTCTGACCCAACCAAGGTTGATGTAAGTCCATACAATAATAATTGAATGAATTAAGAGATTATGGTAAAACAATGGACTGGGAAATTTCCTGAAGTACTGGAGTCATCACTTGTAATATCAAAAGCAAAATGAAAAGTCATATACATAAAGTAGAAGAATTGGATCATGAATATAATTTATAATTAAGAGTTTCCATGTTTAATATATCCAGTGAATACTCTTTTCTCCTCTTAGATTGCTGCTACCGTTCTTACTTTCCTAAGCATGTCCTTCAGGTTACATCTTGGATATATCTGGCTTTGAATTTGAATTTCTACTTTTAATAGAAATTCTTCTTTGCAATATCTTCTCAGAAACAACTCTGACCTTTATCACTCTATATTTTCTTATTTCTGATATCTATATTTGTATAGGTAATATATAAATATAATCACAGGGTATATAATTTTATATCATTCTTTTAAACATAGCATTCAAGGAGACTAACAAAGCAATTCTTATAGTTCATGTTGGTAGACAACAGTATTCAATGGAACATCTCATTTTCATTTCAAGTAGTTCAGATGGGGATAAAAGCAATTTCTTCAAAAAAAAAGAGAGAAAAGTAAATATATATATTTTTGAAGACAGTGCTTTAACTTTTCATTATATTTCCAATTTAATTTAACCCCAAATTGTTAGTCTTGGATAATAAATGGTTCTAAATATATTTTTATAATTTGACCTAAAATTCAGCATTACTGGTTCAATTTCTCACTTTATTCTGGTTGTTAAATTAAACATTATAAATATTAAAACAGACGAAACAATAACCAATGCCTATCATGGGGGAAAATTAATGAATGTATTATTTAGAGTTTGATAATGTAACTCTGAAATGGGTAATCTTTTACTTTGAATATGATACAGAAATATATGGTATAAAATTTAAGATTAGGATATATATATATATATATTTTTTTAAATAGACAAATATACTGCTCTGAAACCAAATTTTTCAAGCAAATGGTTAGTTTGGAAAAGACAAATAGATACCTCATTCACTTGCAAACATTTTTTGTAACCATGTTTTGTGTCAGTTATAGTTCTAGGCCTTGGGGATACAGCGATAGGTCATACATTTGTCCCTGCTCTTCATTCCTTAAGTAGGAGAGGACTTCCTAAACACTGGTGTTTTTCAATGTGTACAGATTATGATTAATAGACGTTTCCTCAGATAAAGTGAGGAACTCAAGGAGAGGCCAATTCGTACTTCTCAAATGTCCCAGAAGACGTAAATAGAGAGAAGTTTGTGCTGGGCCTTGAAACATAGAGGTTAGCCTATGCTTTCAGAAAAATGAAATTACAATGTGAAAAAAGTCAATCTATAAAGAAAAAGAAAGGTGAGAACAGTATGTCTTTCTGTGTGCCTAGAACACAGAAGTGCATAAGGAAGAAAAGGAGTATATAAATTTAGAGAAAGGTATGAGGATCAAAATGTGGCTTATCTTTTCAAATAACTATTTTACAGTAAAGTGTTAAAAAATAAATTATAGAGAATTGGTCATTAATTCATTCATAGTTTTCCCATTAACTTTTTATTTTCCACTAAATAAACAAGAATATAAGCCTGAAGATGATATCAATACATTCTCAGAAATGAATTTGCTTTCTTGAAAAGAAAAGAAAGCCTTCTTTTAAAAATTACCATTACATATACATTTGGGGGTCAAACCATCAGATTAATATTGTCCTTTGATCTTGAAACTAAGATACTAAGTTTTGGAGTTCCTTTTGTGGCATAGCGGAAACAAATCTGACTAGTATCCATGAGGAAGTGGGTTTGATCCCTGGCCTCGCTCAGTGGGTCAGGGATCCAGCATTGCCATGACCTGTGGTGTGGCTCATAGACGCTGCTTGGATTCCATGTGGCTGTAGTGTAGGCCAGCAGCTGTAGCTCCAGTTCAACCCCTGGCCTTGGAACTTCCATATGCCCCAGGTGCAGCTCTAAAAAGTCAAAAAAAGTAAAAAATAAAGATAAAATGTGTATATTTCCAATTTTAAGCCATGATTAAATTTCTATAAGCAGATCACTAGTCTCATCTTCTCTGAACCTAGAGTCATACGTAGAATGGTAGAATATATATTCTAATAATGGGTGATGTTTCCTAAACTGCAAATCTGGCAAAAGTTCACACTCCTATTCTTTCACCTCCCACTCCCTAATATCAGGGTGCCACAAAGCCATGCTAATTGAGATCCAACTTACATGAGTAGATCAGAAGGTAGTTGGTATATTTGTCAAAAGAGAATAAATGCAGCCTATATCTCAAAGGACACTGTCATTCTGGTGGTAAGGATTGCAGGGAAGCATACTGAATAGTAAGGGTCTCTGGTACACATTATTAATTGAAAAAAAAAATCTAAATTCCCTGTCAGTGGCAGTAGAGCCAATGCACAGTAAATTGTTTAGGATTCATTTTTTAATCAATGAGCATTTAGAAAATAAACACAGCACATACCTTTTCAGATTGAGTGATCACGCTTACCTTCTCCCACCTCAACACACATGTTCATAACAATGAACCACATATAAATCATGTGAATTTCACAGTAGAAACAGCAGTAAAATGGCATCCTAATCTTTGACAATAAAAAGTCTGGTTAGAAATAGGAATTTCTTTAAAGAAATCAAGTGTGTCTTTTAGATAGCCTCTCAGTCTCAGCTTTGTCACACCATAAGCCTGAAAGAGAGGGGGGGTGGAGAAGGAGGAAGAAAGAGTTTCTTTTTCTCCTTGCTTTTTGACCTTGAGGACTTGCAAAAGTTAAATGGAGCACAGGTTGGGAACATCCATTGTTCTCATCCCAGCTGCTCTGAACACATAGAGCACATTGTCAGTGAAATGGAAAAGAAATTAGCAGCTCATTTTGTGCAACGTGAACTTTCCCTCTCTGTCTCACTCATGCTTGATAGGCACACTCTCTTTGATAGCTAAGTTCTATGTCTTATTGACATGCAAGAACTGGAAGTAAGAAATGTCAACAACACTCTCCTGCTTCCATTAGAATTATTTAAGTTTTTCATCTGCCAACTTAGTAGTTAGTTAACTTTTATTCACATGCCCCGAGCTGTGAGGGGATCAGGTGGAGAGGGCAATTACAAAGATAATAGAGGACAGATCACTCAAATGATCCACACTCCAAGGCACTGAAATAGTTATATGCTCTGTACATCAGCAGTAACTCTGGTAAAAGGCTGATTCTGCATGCTATTCTGAGGAGGCTGTACCTCACTGCACACCTCTGGCCTCCTAGAACACAGAGTTCAATTAGCAGTTAAGGGTGAGTTCAAGCATATTTAAAGAGTTAGCCATTTTTTGAGATCTTTATGGGGAAATTTAACTTGGTCATGTTTTCAGCCAGCCAAAAAAGAAAAGAAAGTAAGAAAATCAGCAGGAGCCAGCTGAATGTGCAGATGCGGCATCACTGGAGCATCTAGAGATGAAGGCAGGCTGAGGATCTGCTGAGTCGCCAGCAGTTTCAGGACAGTAAAGGCTCTTTTAAGGTCATAGAAATCACTTTTGAAATGTGGTGCTTTGGCAATAACAAATATTTGGGGAAAATTGGTACTCAACAAAGATTGAAGATCAGCATATTTAGGAAATATTTTAAGTGAATATGTTTCTCTATAAATTTGCATTCCATGAATAATGCCTTGGAAAAGGTGGTAATCCTGTATAGGGTAATCCTGTATAGGGTGACTATTTTTTTTTTTTTTTGTCTTTTTGTCTTTTTAGGGCCGCACCTGCAGCATATGGAGGTTCCCAGGCTCAGCGTCTAATCAGAGCCACAGCCACTGGCCTACGCCACAGCCACAGCAATGTGGGATCCAAGCCGCATCTTGACCTACACCACAGCTCAAGGCAACGCCAGATCCTTAACCCACTGAGTGAAGCCAGGGATTGAACCCGCAACCTCATGGTTCCTAGTCATATTCATTTCTGCTGCACCATGAGAGGAACTCCTAGGGTGACCATTTTTAATCACTCCTCTGGATCTCCAAGTGCACGGGCTTTAAATGATTTAAAACAAACAAATGAGTTTTCTACAATTACGTCAGAATCTATTCTGGACCCATTCACAAGGGAATGAGTGTTTGGGAGAGGAAAAAAAAAAAATTGTCCACTGGTTTGAATGTCTCCACATCTGAGAGATATCATATATTTTACTTTTTTTTATAAACTGAGTGTCAGTTTGGGTAAACTCACATAGGAATTTATTCATCATCAGCAATGTCATAGACATCATTTTTATCAGTTAGAAATTGTGTGTAGTACATGATATAGAGACCTAAACAGAAAATCTAAAATTAGGTTTTAACACAAAGACACCAAGGATCCAAGCTCCCTATAGATTTATGTCCCACATCCTTTGGCATCCATATTTTTTTTTCCATTTGCAATCACAAAATAATGATCATATTCATATTCCAGGAAGAAAACAGGATTACCCTTTAAAGAATCCTAAGTTAGAATTCAACCCCACAACTTCTGATTACATCTCATTAGCCGGAATGTGGTCACATGGCCATGCTTAGCTACAAGGGAGACTAGAAAGTGTAGTCTTTTACCAGGAATGTATAGCTAACTCAGAAAATGAGGGTTCTTGGAAGGCTGGATATTAATCAAGTCACAGTTTCTGGCATATAATTATTCATTTAAAAAAAGACATCTTTAAATCAAACAACAAAGAACTTATAATATTATAGAGTGCTATGGAGATATATACTGTAGTAAACGAATACATATAGAACAGCACTTGTACCTAAATAAAAAAATAAAATATCAGTAACAAGGCTGATATTAAATAGTAATAAACATTCTAGTGCCTAAAATAGTTCCTTGATGGACTAAGTAATAAATAATGTTTTCTTAAATAAATACATCACCATATTTATTTATTAACCCTCAATAGAATGTCTAGTAAATGCCAGGAGCAATGCAAAGACCTTTATGAGATAAAGACTTAAAGATTATTATGACAAAGAGGGATATTCCTGATGAAGAAAATATTAATTCATTAGAAATATATAACAATTTTAAATTGACATAATTAAAAATAGAGCTCCAAAATACATAAAGGAAAAAAACTGGCAGCCTTAAAAAGAGAAATACACTATTTTTTCCCACATTTGTTGTTGTTATTTCTGCAATACAATTTTTTTTTCTACTGTAGAGCGTGGTGACCCAGTTATACATACGTGTATACATTTCTTTTTCTCCCTTTATCAAGCTCCATTATAAGTGACTAGACATTATTATGATACTAGTAGGAGAGTTCAATATATTGTTTTAAGTAATTGATAGAATAGAAATAAAGAATATTAACAAAGACAGAGAATATTTGAAAACGTTTTCAATTAATAAGACCTATGTGACATTTATAAAATTCTCCACCAAAAATAGAACAAAATACACATTCTTTTCAAGTACATGTGGTATATTCTCCAAATCATAGACCATATAACAAGTCTCAACAAATGTATAAGTTGAAAACTTGCAAAGTAAGTTCTACTACCAAAATATAATCATATTGAAAATCAGTAACAGAAAGAAACTGAGAGGTTCCCAGGCATTTGGAATAATAAACAAAGTAACTCTATGTAACCAATGGTTAAAAGAAAAAATTGCAAAGGAAATTAGAATATATTTGGACTTGAGTGTATATGAAACCAAATTATAACTTATGGGATGCAGCTAAATCAGCTCTTAGAAGAAACTTTTAAACTTCAAATTTCTATAATAGGAAAAAAACCCTATCATATCATTCAAAAGTTTTAATACTTGGAGTTCCCGTCGTGGCACAGTGGTCAATGAATCCAGCTAGGAACCATGAGGTTGCGGGTTCAATCCCTGGCCTTGCTCAGTGGGTTGAGGATCTGGCGTTGTCGTGAGCTGTGGTGTAGGTTGCAGACGTGGCTCGGATCCTGCATTGCTGTGGCTCTGGCATAGGCTTGTGGCTATAGCTCTGATTGGACCCCTAGCCTGGGAACCTCCATATGCCATGGGAGCAGCCCAAGAAAATGGCAAAAAGACAAAAAAAAAAAAAAGTTTTAATACTATTAAGCCAGAAAAAGAAGAAAGAACTAAATCCAATGAAAGAAGGACAGAAATGATAAATAAAAGAGGGGGAATCACAGGAAACAAACAATAGAGAATATCTGTGAAATCATAAGATTTTTTGTAAATATAAAACTAATAAAATTTTTGTTAGAATGAACAAAGAAAAGAGGCACAGGTTAAAAAATTAGTAATGAAAAAGGGAATGTCACAAAGGATCCTATGGAAATTAAAATTATTTTAAGGAAATAGCATGAACAATTTTGTCAAAAAAGTAGACAACTGGGTAAAAAGAAAATTGCCTAGAGACACATTATAAAATTGACTTGAAGAAATAAAAAACAGGAATAAACTTATAACAAAGTAAATTTGATTGGAAATTAAAAATTTTCCCCCAGAGATAAGCCCAGCCCCAAATGCCTAATAAATTCTACTAAATATTAAAAAAGAAATTATATCAATTCTTCACAAACTCTTCCAGAAAATGGAGAGGATGGAAGATTTCCCAACACATTCTAAAAGGTCATTATCACTCCTCTTCTTGGTGAGTCTAGCCAGAGGTTTGTCAATTTTATTTACCTTGTCAAAGAACCAGCTCTTGGTTTTATTGATTTCTTCTATTGTTTTTTAATCTCTATTTTTTTATTTCCTCTTTGATCTTTATGATTTCCCTCCTTCTGCTGACTTTAGGTTTTGTTTGTTCTTCTTTTTCTAATTCATTTAGGTGTTGGATTAAGTTGTCTATTTGAGAGTTTTCTTCTTTTTTGAGGAAGGCCTGTATTACTATGAATTTCCCTCTGAACACTGCATTTGAGGCATCCCATAGATTTTGAGTGGATATATCTTCATTATTATTTGTGGTGACGTACTTTTCAATTTCCTTCTTGAATTCCTCATTGACCCATTGGTTTTTCAGTAGCATGTTGTTTAGTCTCCATGTAGTAAATTTTTTATCATTTCTTTTTCTGTGGTTGATTTCTATTTTCATGCCATTGCGGTCAGAGAAGATACTTGAAATAATTTCTATATTCTTACATGCCATTTGCAGCAACGTGTATGGAACTGGAGACTCTCATACTGAGTGAAATAAGGCAGAAAGAGAAAGAAAAATACCATATGATATCACTTATATCTGGTATCTAATATACAATACAAATGAACTTTTCCACAGAAAAGAAAACCATGGACTTGGAGAATAGACTTGTGGTTGCCCCAGGAGGAGAGGGAGGGATTGGGAGCTTGGGGTTAATGGATGCAAACTATTTCCCTTGGAATGGATTTACAATGAGATACTGTTGTGTAGCACTGAGAACTATATCTAAATACTTACATTGCAGCATGAAAATGGGAGAAAAAATTATGTATACATGTATGTGTAACTGGGTCCCCATGCTGTACAGTGGAAAAAAAAACAATAAAAAAAGAAAAAATAAAATAAAATAAAAGGTCATTATCACCCCCAACAAAGGCCTTATAAAACCTTTATGAGGGAGCAACAGATAAATACCCCCAATGGATTTAAACACCAAAAAGCTTCAACAAAATATTACCAAATATATAAAGTAGACTATATACCATTGATCAACTGTGATTTATTCCAGGAATCTAAGGCTGACTTAATATCTAAAAATCACTGTGAAATACATTAATAAACACAGCTTAAAAGTGCTTTATCCCTCAATAGATCTAGAAAAGTCATTTGAGAAAAATCCAACATACATTCATAATTAAAACTCTCAAAAAAATAGAAATAAAAAGGAATATCCTCCACTGTTGAAAGACATGAAAAAACTTCAGCTGTTTTAACTTAAAGGTTAAAAAAAAAAAAAAGGAAAGATTTACTCTCAGATTAGGAAAAATGCAAAAATGTCCACTCTTGCCATATCTACTTAACATTTTGCTGGCTTTTCTTGCCAGTACTAGATAATAAGTAAATAACTAGAGATTCACAAGAAGTTGCAAAAAAAAATTGCACAGAGAGGTATGTTTTATCCAATGGTAACATCTAATATGTCTATATTACAATATTAAAACCAGAACATTGACTGTAATATAACCCACAGAACTTATTCAGATCTGTTTGTATTTACGCTCATCTGTGTGTGTATGTGTGTGTATGTTTCTTTGAAATTTCATCAGATGTAGATTTCTTTAACCATGAGCACCATTAAGACACAAAAGAGTTTACTTACCATAAATGTCTCTCCTTTGATATTCTTTTAGAGTCAAAGGTCTTACCCTACTGTCCCAACATCCTTAACCTCTTGTGACTACTAATGCATTCTCTATTTCTATAACTTTATCATTTGAATAATTTATATAAATGGAAGCATGCATTATGTAACTTTTGAGATTGGCCTTTTTGTTTCTTGCTTTTTGTTCAATATAATTCCCTTAAACATTTTCAATTTGTTGTGTATATCAGCAGTCTGTTCCTTTTTTTTTTTTTTTTTTTCCATTAAAGATGTAACAGTTCAATCATTCCAGCATGGAATGCCATTTGGGTCATTTTCATTGCTCGGCTATTACAGATGAAGCAGCTATGAACATTGATGTATAGGTTTTTATGTGAATATAAGCTGTCATTTCTCTGTGATAAATGTCCAGGAGTGCAATTTCTGGGCCATATATTGAACATATGTTTGGTATGAACATGCCAAACTATTTATAGTGTAGATATGAGTCATTTGTCAGTTATGAAGTTCGCAAATATTTCTCCCAATCTGCAGCTTGATAAACCTCTTAATCAGAGCTTTTGAAAAATTTTTAATTTTGATGAAATCCAATTTTATATTTTATGGCTCATAATTTTTACATAATATCTAAAAACACTTTATTTGGCCTTAGAGTCCAAAGATTTTTTCCAACTTATTTTTTTCTAAAAGTTTTTACTTTATAACGTGTAAAACTTGTTATTATGTATAAGCTGTGAGATTTAGGTTGAGGTTCAACTTTATATTATTTTTTAATTATTTTTTGCTTGTGGATATCTGATTTTCTAACCTCCACTTATTTAAATGAGTACCCTTCCTCTACTGAATCACTTTTGCATCTTTTCCAAAAGTAATTTGGTATTTTTATGTGGATGTATTTTTTTTGGATTTTTATCTTCCATTTCATTGATCTTTCTGTCTTTTCTTCACAAATACCAACCTGCCTTGAATAGTGTAGCTAAAAAATAAGTCTTAAAATCTTGTAGATTTTATTATTAATTTTTTTATTATTTTTTTCAAAATTTCTATCCTAGCTCTTTTGTCTTTACATACAAATACAGAGTAAGCTTACCTACATGAAAAATCTTGCTGGAATTTTGATAGGAATTACAAAGAACATATAGATTAATTTGTCAAGAATTGCATATTTACTCTTTAGTTTTCATAGTACATTTCCATTTGATTTCTTTCCTCAGTGTTTTTTTGTTAATTTTTAAGCATAAGTACTGTATGCATATTATTAAATATATATCTGTTTTGAGTAATTAAAGTTGAAATGTGTTTTATTTTAGTTTCCACATGTTCTTTGCTAGTTTATAAAATTGCTGTTAATTTTTCTACGTTAACCTAGTATCCTTGAGCTTCATTTACTAATTCTAGAGTTGTTATTGATTTTTAAAAACATTTTGGATATTGTATACTAACCATCATGTCAACAATATACAGTGACAATTATTTTTTCCTTTATAATTTATATATTTTTATTTGTTTTTCTTGCCTTATTCCACTGGCTAGGGTTTCTTATATATATTTAATTGAGCTTATGTATTTATAATTGAGCTTATTAATAAGGTGATTGCACTGGTTATCTTTTGAATGTTGAATTGTTTTTGTATCTCTGAAACAAACCCCACTTGTGATATACTGCAGCATTAAATTTAATATTTTCTTTGTTAAGGATTTTTATTTCTATATTCATGAGGGATAATATGTTATAGTTGTCTTTTCAATTTTCTTTTTCTCATTTTGATAACAGAATGATAAAATTCTATTTGACAATAATAAAATTAAGTTCACGGTCTCCCCTCTACTCTCTTTTCTGGAAGAGATTATATACAATTACTGTTAATTCTTCCTTAAAAGTTTGGTAGAACTCTCAAGTGAAAAAATCTGGACCTTGAGGTTTCCCTTTTAAGAATTGCTTAATTGCAATTTCTACTTTAATGGTTATACAATTATTCAAATCACCTATTTTTTAGTAGATGAGTTTTGGCAGTTTGTGCTTTTCATGGAATTGGTCTATTACATTTAGGCTGTCAAATTTATGTGTATTGTTATAGTATTCTTTTATTAAATTTTTTATGCCTTTGTGTTCTATAGAGATGACCATTATATAATTCATGATACTGGCAATTTGTATTGATTCCCTTCTGTTAGTCTTACTAGAGGTTTGTCAATTTAATTGATTGTTTCAAAGAATGAGCTTTTAATTTTAGTTATTTGCTTTATGTTTTTCTGTTTTCAATGTCATTGATTTAGGTTCTTATTTCTATATTTTAGCTTGTTCTAGGTTCATATTGCTCTTCTTTTTGAAAAATAATGTGGAAGCTTCCATTATTGTTTTAGATATCTTCTCTTTTACAAATGAATCACTGCATTATAAATTTTGTCTTAGTAATGTTTTAGCTGCATATTAAAGTTCTGTATACTATATTTTTATTTCGTTAAATGCATTTTTAAAATTTTTACCTGACTTCCTCTTTGATCCACAAATTATTTAGAAGTATGTTATTTAATTTCCAAGTATTTAGAAATAATTCTTCTTATTCTGTTATTGATTTCTAGATGAGTCCACTGTGGCAAGAGGACACACGCTGTATAATTTTAACTATTTTATGTGCTGAGATCTATTTGGTAGCCCAAGATATGGAAAGGTATGTTTAACCAGCAAATTTCTAACTATATATTCTTAAGTGCACTTAATATGAACCATAGTCATCAATTCAAGTAGGGAAACAAGTAAATAATGTAATGAATGTAAGGAAAGCAAAGGGATAATTTGTCTTGAAATTGAATTATAAAAAAATTTGTGAATTTCCTGTTTGACTGTAAATATCATAAATATTTTGGGCAATCTTTTCTGTATCACAAGTATGGGTGCAGAAAAAAGGCTTAATTGCAAGAAGTTCTTATTAGGTATGCCAGCTTTGTCAACATCTATTCTTTTTCCCTAATTCCATATTTTCTTTGGGGATAGTATCTATTCTCCACTGTGTGCAATTTGATTAGCTGTATTTTACTTTATATGTAATTTAATAAAATAATAGTATAGTGACTAAGTAATCTTCTTGCCAGATAATTTGAATCCTGAGAAAAATCATGGGGAGATTAGAGAATGACTTGAGGGAAGTCATGTCTGCGGAACCCTTAGTTGATGACTTCTTGCCAAGCTATTTCACTTGCTAAAAAATTGTCTTAATTTCTTTTGCCCCAATTCTCCTTTAGTGTTATTTCAGAATTTTCTTGCTTGTAACCATTCAACTTCCTGCTTATTTCATGGACCTGGACTCCTATACCAATAATCTCTCACAAAGTCCATGTTTAGAAAGAAGTGCTTTATAACTATTGCAACAAAGCCTGATTGTCATAAAAAAAATGGGTATTCTTATTTAGATTGTGGAGATACTAGAAAAATAATATATTCCAGTGTTTAAAAATTCAGGTACTCTCACTTCCTACTTATGAAACCTTGGGAAATTTATTTGCCCTTCTCATTTTTCGACTAGAGTTATTAATGTTCCCTACTTCTGAGAACGAAGAGTTAATACTGCTAAAAAGTTTGGAACATTGCCTAACTCCTATTAAACAATCAGAACACATCAGAAACTCATTTCTATCATTTAATTGTGAAAAGCCTTATAAAAGATATCAAATTTAGAAAAAAAAATTGAGTATTGGAAGGGGGTCAAATACTTCTAATTATTACCTTAGGAGATGATTTTGGTAAGATGAAAATATCAAGTTATCAAGAAATTAAATTTCTTGGATACATATTTAAGAAACTGAGTTAAAGTTGAAGGTAATCATCAAGCCTCTTCAGGTAATAAGAAAATGAATTCAGTGAAGGGAAGAACACACTTTATTCATGGTGCAAAGGAAATGCTGAGGAAGATCATAAAAATTCCGACACATCTACCCTAATGCATCATTCAAAAACCAGCTTAAATCTGACTTCATTCCAGAACTTTCCCAACAATTCTACTTTCTTTTTGACCTTATTAGCACCATTAACCTGGTAATTCATTATTACCTGCAGGAAATGTTTGGCGACTTTTGGTTCTCCTTGTCCTCTCTCTTGTAATGTATTTACCTCTGAATTATCTGTCCAATTCACTTGCTTTTCTTTAATTTCATTACTACTCCTATAATTTAGGCCCCAATCATTATTTAGCTTGACTTTACAATAGCTTCTTAACATGTTGTCCAACTCTAGACTTGACACTCCTTCCCCAAAGACAGATTTTTATTTTTCTCCCTTTCCATCTATTCTGTATTTTGTCACCAGAATAATGTCACAAAGTCCACAATTGCCACCTTTTTTTCCAAAGCCTTTTTAGATGCCTGTCTCCTACTACACAGAGCTAACTCTTAACCTTTTATGGACTATCTTTAGCATTTAAGTAAGAAGATATGTGACAGTTAAAAAAAAAAAATTCATGCCATTTTTGCCATATTTTGGGTATTCACAAGCAAATAATGTATTTTATTCTTATTTGCATTCCTAATATACTAGCACTATTTCTTTCACGTAGTGTTAGTGCCTAAGTTTGCCCTAAATTGTAATAAATTACTACCTAATTGTTACTTACCTATGTATCTTACCTTCTTGCATTTTATTCCTTGAGTAGGAGATCAAACAATATTTTTTCATTCTTCCATAGCACCTAACAAAATACTATGCATAAAATTTCATTACATTGTTAAGTTGAATTAAATATAATTGGATATCTTAAGAACTAGAAGAAGAGTCTTTTGTTTTAGGTGCTTATTTTTTTTAAAGTTTTTGACAATTCATGTAAATATACAGTACTTTATTTTTCTCATCTCTTAAATGTCAATTATGATGCTTTCTTCCCTCCCTGGGTTCATGTGGAAATAAGCAATGTATTTTGTAACGGATTGGAGAATGTGAAGAACACTACTAATCAGCACGAGTAGCAGCAGGAGAAAAGATATGTTAAGTACTGATATGTGAATGATTTTCTGCAGAGCAAGATAATTAGGCAAACTTCCTGTCCTCTGGGAGCTGACAATCAAAAATGCAGAACAAATCCTGATGTAATATATTCAAAGAAAAATATACTCAAGAGTGCCCAAAGACAAAAGCCAAAATCAGATAGTGAAATTCCTAAAGCCAGACATTAATAAACAATGCATGAAGCAAATTATTAAGCTAACTATACCTTAAGATAATGATTTTATCATTAGCGCATATTAGGTAGACTTGGAACAAACTCATATGGACAATTTAGCAGCAAAAGTCAAATGAAGTTAGAATCCAGTAAGGGAAAGAAACCAGATTCATAAACAATCCGGAATTGACTAGACTGCTGGAATTGAACCAGAGTGGTGTGTGTGTGTATATACATATGTAAGTTTTCATGCACAGAGGAGTGATGCTGGTTGTGGGAGGTTATGAAGGCAAGGATTTAGAACGAGTATCAGGAGGAGGTAGGTTGTCTAATAAATGTGACCCATTAATGATGTTTAAACTCACTACACTTGTCTAAAGGAAAGAAGATTCCCCAGATGAGTATTGACACAAGAAGTTCTACAATAGTGATATCATAAATTATTTGGCTTTAAAGAAGACTATAGGAGTTGGGGTAATAGGTAATAGATGCTAACCTTCTATTAGCTAAATAGGGTATCTGTCATCCTAGGACAAATCTCTGGCACCTTGAGGGGAATAAAGAATAATCAAGAAACTGAATATTTCACTGAAATTATCACATAATTTATTAGTTGCACAGAAGGAAAACAATAATGAAAAATCAAACTGATAGAACCTTCACTTTTTAACCAGGCATAATGGCCATGTGTCAACATGTAGCCACTGTACTGGTTCCTATTAATATTGGGTTTAAGATGGTCCATAGTGGTGTTAGTCCCAGAAAAATTGAGTAGGACTACTTAGCCCCTGGCTGCAATGGGCAGTTCAGGTCCAAAGTGACTGCTTTTTGAGTCTCTATTCCAGGGGGTTGGCAGGTCCCTGGAATTTCACAACCGAATCACTTTGACCCAAAGTCATTTGTTCAATCATGGTTGACAAAAGGTAACGGAGACTTTCTACTGTTCAGAAAACAAATGGATCTCTTGGCTGTTTTCATAAAGATCAACAGGGACTTAAAATAGCCTGAGGTTAATATTATAAATCTTTCTAAAAGAGATTTTCAGAGCATATTCTTTATCCTAGCACTGGATCAATCTCACAAAATGACATATTTTCAAACTACAGTGAAGCAAAACAAGTTATTCTGAAAAAAGTTGAAAATATTAAGAAAGCTTTCCATTCCTGGCTCTTTTGTTTGTTTTGCTTATCCTTTTATTCTTGAACATCAACCAAAGAAAGAACTTAGACAAAAACATGTGATGAATATGGATTAGCCTTTTCAATAGCTTTGTGTATGTTCATCTAATCTTTATTGGTGTCCACACAGTTCCTTGGATGCTCACAGTGGGTATAACCCTATGGTAGGCTGGCATGAAGTGTGGGTCTTTAACACTGTATGGGATAAGAAAAACAAAAACAAAATATGATCAAAGATTCCAGTCTCTAATTCATGTGGTCATAAAGATCTACTATGAAATTAAAATTCACTGGGAATTTTGATGAGCAAATATTTTGGCACTATCCTATTCATATCAATCAAATGAGGGGGCGTTAAAAATAAAAGTTAACTTTGATCTTTGGATGAAAGGATATTCTGATGAGGTAGGAAGTAGTCTAAATTAAAGTTGAAACAGTGAGCATAAGGACAAGACTTTAGGGAAAGAATAAACACTACATAGACAAATAGAGCAGACTATATCATATTTTTACCACTTCCTGATAGGTCTTACAGTTTTATTTTATAAAGTACTACAAAGTTGCACCCTTTTCCCTTTTATTTTTTATTCAAACCTTCTCACATCTCCTTTTGCATTAGAAAGTTTTTGGAAGCAAAATGACCTGATCTTCAGTTGTAGCAGCATAATTTATGGATATAACCAAAATGAATGAAGCTTCAAATTGTCCTCTGAATAGGAGGAAGCCATGTTTATAGCTCTGACTCTGTTTGCCTCCTTACATAGCTTAGTGTCAGTTTGCTTATTTCTCCTGACTAGGTGCTTCTGTTTTCAGAGATGCATGAGAATTTTGCCTATCCCATCTGACTAATTTTGTGCTGAAAGTAAGGTTCAATTCTATTTCCTTTGAGGTCAGAGGATACCATAATACAATGATCTATTGTTTAAGAATGTTTTGTGTTTTAGCCAGGTTGTCTGCCTAGGGAACTGCAGACAACATCATGAAAAAAGCCTGGAGTGTGTCTTCACGAGCCACTGTTTTCTAACACAAGAACTTTGTTAGGAAGATTATCCATCATTCAAGAAAATTATGTGGAACAGATAGACTAAAATAAAGCTGTTTTTAGTGACAGTGACAAAAATGAAGACACAATGCAGAGATCTACTAAGAAGGTAGTTTTTATACAAAAATTATACATTTTAAAAAAATTTAAAAAACTAAGATCAAATTTGATGACATTTTAAATTTCTGATTTTATATATATATATATATATATATATATATATTTATGTACATACTTAAGTATTTGGATATGTGTCAAAAAAAACCTGACCAGTATAAAAATTCTTATTAAATAAGACATAAAGGTTGATGAAAGTAGGGAAGCCAAATTATCTATAGTATCAGGGCATGCATAGGAAACTGTTGTATCTCAAAATGTAATTCAAGAGAATTTTAACAGCTTTAATCTTATATTTATAGAGTCTCTAAGGGTATGAAGGGTCACTTATATATGTAATACACTATCACCTTTTAGGAAGGAGGTTCCATTATAATAATATTATCCAATTTGAAAATTAAAGAAAGATCCTCCTTTCCAAATATCTATGGAGGATGATTTTATTTTCTTGCAAACCTGCTTCATTTCTATATTGTCTCTTATAGGATCAATTAAATGAGTATTTTATCAAAATATTATTGACTCTAACAGAGTCTGAAGAGAAGTTGCTCTGACCCTCCTTCAACACTTGGGAACCAAAGTTGTCCTTAAGTTCTGGTTTTCAGTTTGGCTCTCTTTTGCCACTTCCTAGCCACTCTGAGCTTCATCTTTTCTCATCTATGAAATGATTAAATTGAGTGGTATAATCATCTCTAAACTCATTCATGGTATCACAAGAGAAAAATAAAAAAGAGAGTAAGAAGGAGAAAGAGGACACTTAAAAATAGGTGGATACCTTTGCTTCATGGTCTGTTAGAGAGAGTCACCATTTGTCACCCACATATCCGGCACTGCAAAAAATGCAGTGACAAGGTAGCAAGTGCAACGCATAGCTCTGAAACTGAATGCATGCTCATTGTTATGTAATTTTTTGTTGGTGCCAGGTGGGTGCACTGTTTGCCAGGAATTCATAATTCAGAAATACAACAGTGCACACCCAAACAAAGAGCTTGGTTGGGATGTCTTTGTTCAGGAGACAATTAAAATGTATTTGTACTGAGTGATAAAAAACCTTCCCCAAATATTAGACACTACAGCAAAGGATAATGTGCAATTGTACTTTTGAGGTAAGAAATGTAAATGCTATTCCCCTTCCTTTGCCAGTTATTATAGGACTAAGGTAGTGGCACTAAAATGAAAATTAAAAAAAAAGGAAAAGTATTAGAAGAACACTTTATCAAATACTCTAAAGTCCGAATGTTAAATATATTGCAACTTTTAATTCCAAACAGAATTGGAGACTTATGGAATTATGTTAGATAAAAGGAAGGGATATAGGATTGATAATTTGAGAAATATTCTTGATCCTAAAAGTCAGTTGGGCAAATACTCTCTTTTGATGGAATAGGAATACTTAGTCCTTTTCAAAAGGGGTTTTGCAGAACCAAGGTCTTGCAAAAACCAAGGGTTTTTTGACCATGTGACTTGTTTTCTTTGACAACTTTACTCTTGAGATAGAAGGATGCATAAACACAGATCCTAGAGCTAGTTATGGTAGAAGAAGGTAAAAGAAAGAACTGCATTTCCTACAGATGAGTCATCCAGCTAACAGTAAGCAAGGTTTTTTTCACTGTCGACTGCCGTTACCATATTCAATGTTCGCTTATTCTGTTCTAAAATTTTCTAGGGTGCTCTTGCTTAGTGCAGCCTAAAAACAAAAGGGCTTTGGAAAAGCTTTCTTGGACCTACAAGACAAACTCTTCCAACATGATTTGTCTGTCAGAAGGTTGTACCCTTTTGTGGGTTGAACTTTGTTCAATGCTTGAAAAATTGTCTCAGTCACAGCCACACTTTGTTTCCTTCAGAGCAAATTTTTCAGCATCATTTGTGATAGGAGCTGTTTGCTCACCCAAGCCAAGGCGTTCCTCATCCAGAAGGAGGAAAATCAATTCTAATTCTTCAAAGAAGAGCAGCAAGTGGTATTTGTTATTTATATTTAAAGAAGGGTCATTAAGTACTTTTTTTTTTCCTCTCTTCCTAGGGGCTTAAAGAGGGAATTTATAGGAAACAAATAGATGTGGGTTAGATTAGATGTGAGGCCAATTTAGATGTAAGGCCAAGTACCAGACAAATGTCTTTGACATTCTAAGAATGATCTTAAACTCAGTGTTGAAAATAGAGAGTCTATCCGAATTTCTGCTGTTATTTTGGTGGCAAATTCAGTAGGTCAGACCACTAAACTGATCTGGATTGGAGTTTATATTTTTATGTGAAAAAATTTATCTTTCAGAGGAAAATTTCATTCACAGACAAAATGTGTTGGAAGGTCACTTTCAGCAATGAAAATGCATGTATGTTATACAAATTAGTTACATTCAGTTACAGAAAATAGAAGGAAGCAGGCACACAAAATGTGTTTGAATGAACGATTACGCAATACATGTTCTAGGGAATGTGGGATCACTGGTGCCTTATTTCATGATGAAGACAGTGTGTCATTTTTTCAGTTTTGGTTGAACTTCCATTCTTGATTTTTTAGTTTTTTTGTTTGTTCTCGGAGAGGCTATTTAATTCTTTATCCAGTAAGCATGTAATAATAAAATATGAAAATGTACTGATAGGCCTAAAGGTACTAACAGAGTTATGCCTCCATTCCAGGACCACGTGTTTCTTCACCATAGCCAGGAAACACAATGAGAGGTCCAGATAAAATGTATTCTGTTGGGAGTTCAGAGGAAACAAATCTGATTAGCCTGAGGATGCAGGTTCAATCCCTGGCCTTGCTCAGTGGGTTAAGGATCTGGTGTTGCTGTGGCTGTGGCATAGGCCAGCAGCTATAGCTCCAATTTACCCCTAGCCTGGAAACCTCCACATGCTGTGGGTATATAGCCCTAAAAAGAACAATAAATAAGTAAATAAATAAATACAATGTGTCTTTATTGTCCTGTTGGTGTCAAGAAGTAAAATGCATGAAAAACAAGAAGTATAACAACATAGTGAGTGGTATAAACATATTATAGTGCATAGATGACATGCAAGATCAGTGGATCGAATAACCAGGCAATTGTTGATATTGAATATCTAGAATATACTTGGCATATAGTAGGAATAAAATTAATATTTTTAAAAGAATGAACAAATATATGGATGAATAGATTGAAAGTCTACGTGGTAGTATAGCACAATATATGAGAACATAATTTAGTATCAGACCTAAAAATTGAGTCTAAGTTTGCAGTCTAGGGTAAGTGACTTGGATGTTTACTTCTCCATAAGGTAGGGATAACAATATTTATCTTATGAATACTGTATATATGTATACACACACACACACACATATGAAAAAAAGACTTAGGAAAAGGTTCAGCAGGTCAGATATGCTCAGCTAATATTTTTCTTCTTATTAACTTTATTTTTGTTATCTCTAGTAGTTCTAACACCAAGTATAATGGAATAAAATTAAAATCTCTGGTTCTTGGAGTTCCCATCGTGGCGCAGTGGTTAACGAATCCGACTAAGAACCATGAGGTTGCGGGTTCGGTCCCTGCCCTTGCTCAGTGGGTTAACGATCCGGCGTTGCCGTGAGCTGTGGTGTAGGTTGCAGACGCGGCTCGGATCCCGTGTTGCTGTGGCTCTGGAGTAGGCCGGTGGCTACAGCTCCGATTCGACCCCTAGCCTGGGAACCTCCATATGCCGCGGGAGCGGCCCAAGAAATAGCAACAACAACAACAACAAAAAGACAAAAAGACCAAAAAAAATAAAATAAAATAAAAAAATAAAAAAATAAATAAAAAAAATAAAATCTCTGGTTCTAGGAGATTCCATCATAGCCCAGCAGAAATGAATCTTACTAGTATCCTTGAGGATGCAGGTTCGATCCCTGGCCTTGCTCAGTGAGTTCAGGATCTGGCATTGCTTTGGCTGTGGTGTAGGCTGATGGCTGCAGCTCCAATTTGACCCCTGGCCTGGGAACCTCCATATACCATGAGTGCAGCCCTAAAAAGACAGAAAAAAAAAAAAAAAAACCCACAAAAAAACAGCAAAAAAAAAACCCTCTAGTTCTAGAATTCAAAGAATATTTTAAAAAGTCATATCCTAAACAAATAAAGACATGATAATTAGCTTTAAACAAATTATCAAAATGTCATCTGAATTTTAGCAGTTCATTAATTATTTTTCCAATATAAATTCAACATTTCCTATGAACACAGTTCTTTCCTATATGCTTACTGAGTTTCTGAAAACTGTACCATTTTAGTTGGGGAGATAAAAACTAAACACATTAAACCTATAAGACAACCTGAATCCAAAAACCTCTCAAAAGATTCATGTGTAGATTTCATTGGGCTACGAATTTGGATGGGGAAAAAATTTCAGCTTTCTCTTCATTAACCTCTAACTAAAATTTATCATTTCATTAAATTATATATGTAGGCTATAAACCACAGTATTATTAGCAGTTCCTGAGGCTGTCAACAGTAGACACCACAGATATTTTCACATTACATTACTATTGTCACAGATACCTTGAGATTTCATTCAAAATTATGGTAGTTATTAGAACTGTTGCTAAATTGTGTTTTATGTGAGGCAATAATACATAGGACTCATCACAAATTTAGATTTTATAATATATTATAACTGCATTTTAGTGTAATTGGTTTCTTATATAAACTTATATATTTTATTTTATCAGGTAAAATTATTATTCTGGGAGTGAATCACAGCCTTCACACAACTGCTAACAGGAGTCATGGCATATAAAGATTAAGAAACTCGGGAATAAAGAGAAGTGTTGAAGGAGGAAAGAACCAAGATTATTGTCTAATTATTGAATCATATTATTCAAATTAATGAGTATGCTAGGTAGCTCCAGAAGGAAACCAGACTTCTTGAATGTTGAACAAAACGGCAATCTAAGAGTGTTAGGGCAACCTAAAAGCAATGCAGCAGAGCTAACATAATTGGTAAAAGGTTCTGGCAAAGGGATGTTCACATTAAATCAGTTAGGAATATTTTAATTTGGGTTCTAAAATATTTATTATAAATGTGATTAAAATAAGTATAAATACTAGTGTACTAATATTTTAAATAAAACTATTAAACATTTCCAATGAAAAAAAATTACAAAGGTAATTTAATACCCACCATGTATACTTAAAATGAGTTATTTAATACTTGGAAACTTTATACCAATACTTTTTTCTTTTATTACCCAATGAATTTACTACATTTATAGTTGTACAATTATCATCAAGGTCCAATTTTATAGGATTTCCAACCTACAACGCCAGTGCATCTCCCCACCCCCCAAACCATCTCCTTTAGAGACCATAAGTTTTTCAAAGTCTGTGAGTCAGTATCTGTTCTGCAAAGAAATTCATTTTGTCCTTTGTTCAGATTCCACATGTCAGTGAAAGCATTTGATGTTGGTGTCTCATTGTGTGACTGACTTCACTTAGCATGATAATTTCTAGGTCCATCCTTGTTGCTAAAAATGCCGGTATTTTGTTCCTTTTAAGGGCTGAGTAATATTCCATTGTGTATATGCATCACATTTTTTTTTCTTTTTTCTTTTTTTTTGTCTTTTTGCCTTTTCTAGGGCCTCTCCCGTGGTATGTAGAGGTTCCCAGGCTAGGGGTCTAATTGGAGCTGTAGCTCCCAGTCTACACCAGAGCCACAGCAACACAAGATTCGAGATGCATCTGCAACCTACACCAAGATCACAGCAACACCAGATCCTTAATCAACTGAGCAAGGCCAGGGGTCGAAGCCGCAACCTCGTTGTTCCTAGTCGGATTCATTAACCACTGAGCCATGATGGGAAATCCACAACACATCTTCTTGATGCACTCCTCTGTTGGGGACATTTAGGATGTTTTCATATCTTGGCTATTGAAAATAATGTTGCAATGAACATTGGCATACACGTGTCTTTTTGAGTCCTGGTTTTCTCTCGATAGATGCCCAGGAGTGGGATTGCTAGATCAAATGGTAGTTCTATGTTTAGTTTTCTGAAGAGTCTCCATACGGTTTTCCACAGGGGTTGCACCAATTTACAGCCCACCAACAGTGTACTAGGGTTCCATATTCTCCACACCCTCTCCAGCACTTATTGTTTGTAGACTTTTGGATGATGGCCATTCCAGCTGGTGTAAGGTGGTATCTCATTGTGGTTTTGATTTGCATTTCTCTAATCATGAGTGATGTTGAACATCTTTTCACGGGTTTTTTGGCCATCTGTATGTCTTCTTTGGAGAACTGTGTGTTTAGATCTTTTGCCCATTTTTGATGGGGTTGTTGTTTTTTTGGTATGGAGCCATAGGAGGTGTTCATAAATTTTAGAGATTAATGCCTTGTCAGTCTATTCATTTGCAAAAGTTTTGTTTAGGGTTTCCTTTGCTGTGAAGAAACTTTTAAGATTAATTAGGTCCCATTTTTTTATTTTTGTTTGTATTGTCAAGACTCTTAGAGGTGGATCTGAGATGTTGCTGTCGTTTATGTCAGAGAGGGTTTGGTCTATGTTTTCCTCGAAGAGTTTTACAGTGTCTGGTCTTATATCTAGGTCTTTAATCCATTTGCAGTTTATTTTTGTGTAACGTGTTAGGGAGTGTTCTAATTTCATTCTTTTCCATGTGGCTGTCCAGTTTTCCCAGCACCACTTATTGAACAAGCTGTCCTTTCTCCATTGTATATCCTTGCGTCTTTTGTCATAGATTAGTTGGCTGTAGGTGCCTGAGTTTAATTCTGGGCTTTCTATCCTGTTCCACTGAGCTAGATTTCTGTCTTGGTGCCACTACCATATGGTTTTGATGATTGTTGCTTTGTAGTCTAGTCTGAAGTCTGGGAGCCTGATTCCTCCAGGTCCATTTTTCTTTTTCAGGATGTCTTTGGTAATTCTGGGTCTTTTGTGCTTCCAAACGAACTTTAAAATATATTGCCCAAGTTCTGTGAAAAATGTCCTTGGTAATTTGATAGGGATTGCATTGAATCTGCAGTTTGCCTTAGGTAGTATAGTCATTTTGATAATATTGACTCTTCCAATCCAAGAGCAAGGTATATCTTTCCATCTATTATGTCATCTTTGATTTCTTTCATCAGTGTCTTCTAGTTTTCAGAGTACAAGTCTTTTGTCTCTTTAGGTAGGTGTACTCCTAGGTATTTTATTCTTTTGGATGTGATGGTAAATGGGATTGCTTCCCTAATTTCTCTTTCTGATCTTTCATTGTTAGTATATAGCAATGCTGTTGATTTCTGTGTATTCATTTTGTATCCTGAGACTTTGTCAAATTCATTGATGAGGTCTAACAGTTTTCTGGTAGGGTCTTTAGGATTCTCTAGGTACAGTATCATGTCATATGCAGATAGTGATAGTAATAGTTTCTTCCTTTCCAATTTGGATTCCTTTTATTTCTTTTACTTCTCTGATTGATGTGGCTAGGACATCCAAATTATGTTGAATAGCAATGGTGACAGCGGACATCCTTGTCTTGTTCCTGATTTCAGCGGGAATTCTTTCAGCTTTTCACCATTGAAAATGATGTTAGCTGTGAGTTTGTTGTATATGGCCTTTATCATGTTGAGGTAGGTTCCCTCTGTGCCCACATTCTGAAGAGTTTTTTATCAGAAATGGGTGCTGGATTTTGTCAAAGTCTTTTTCTGCGTCTATTGAGAGGATCATATGGTTTTTTTATTCTTCAGTTTGTGAATGTGGTGTATCACACTCATGGATTTGCAGATACTTAAGAACACTTGGATCCCTGGGATAAATCCCACTTGATCATGACATACAATCCTTTAATGTATTGTTGGATGCAGTTTGCTATTATTTTGTTGAGGATTTCTGCATCTATGTTCATCAGTGAAATTGGCCAATAGTTTTCCTTTTTGTGGTATCTTTGTCTGGTTTTGGTATCAGGGTGATAATGGCCTCATAAAATGAGTTTGGGAGTATCCTTTCCTCTGCACTTTTTTGAAATTGTTTCAGAAGGAGAGATGTTAGCTCTTCTCTAAATGTTTGACAGAATTGGCTGTGAAGGCATCTGTTCCTGGACTTTTGTTTGTTGGAAGTTTTTTAATCACAGTTTCAATTTCAGTTCTTGTGATTGGTCCATTCATCTTTTCTCTTTCATCTTGGTTTAGTCTTGGAAGATTGTACTTTTCTAAGATTTTGTCAATTTCTTCTAGGTTTTCCATTTTATTGGTGTATAGTTGCATATAGTAGGCTCTTATGATCCTTTGTATTTCTGTGATGTCTGTTGTTACTTCTCCTTTTTCTTTTCTAATTTTATTGATTTGAGACCTCTCCCTTTTTTTCTTTCTGGCCAAAGGTTTATCCATTTCTTTCTGGCTAAAGGTTTATCCATTTTGTTGATCTTTTCAAAGAACCAGCTTTTTGTTTCATTGATCTTTTCTATGGTTTTCTTTGTTTCTATATCCTTGATTTCTGCTCTGATCTTTATGATTTCTTTCCTTCTACTAACTTTAGGTCTTTCTGTTCTTCTCTCTCCCGCTGCTTTAGATGTAAAGTTAGCTTGTTTATTTGACCTTTTCCTTGTTTCCAGAGGTGGGCTTGTATTGCTACAAAGTTTCCTCTTAGAAAGGCTTTTGCTGCATCCCATAAGTTTTGGAGTGTCATATCTTCATTGTCATTTGCTGCCAGGTATTTTTTAATTTCCTCTTTGATTTCTTCAGTGATGCATTGGTCATTTGTAGCATGTTGTTGAGTCTCCATGTGTTTGTTTTTTGCAGTTTTTTTCTTTTTGTTGATTTCCCGTCATAGAGCGTTGTGGTCAGAAAAGATGCTTGGTATGATTTCAATTTTCTTAAAGCAACTGAGACTTGATTTGTAGCCCAGATGTGATCAATCTTAAGAGAATGTTCCATGTGCACTTGAGAAGACTGTGTATTCTGTTGCTTTTGGATGGGATGTCCTATAAATATCTATTAAATCCATCTGGTTTAATGCTTCATTCAGGGCCTGTGTTTCCTTATTGATTTTCTGTCTGGATGATCTGTCCATTGCTATAAGTGGGGTGTTAAAGTCCCCCACTATTATTGTGTTCTCATCAGTTTCTACCTTTAAGGCTTTTAGCAGTTGCCTTATATATTGTGGCAAACCTAGGTTGGATGTGGAGATATTTAAAATTGTTATATGTTCTTCTTGGATTGATCCTTTGTTCATTATGTAATGTCCTACTTTATCCCTGAAAATATTCTTCATTTTAAAGTCTATTTTGTCTGATATGAGCACTGCTACTCCACCTTTCTTTAGATCCCCGTTTTCATGGAATATTTTCTTCCATTTTCTCCCTTTCAATTTGTATGTGTCCCTACAAGTGAAGTAGGTCTCTTGAAGACAGCATATATATGGGTCCTGTTTTTATCCATTCAGCCAGTCTATATCTTTTGGTTGGGGCATGTAATTGATTAACATTTAAGGGAATTATTGATGTGTATGTTCTTATTGCCATTTTATTAATTGCTTTGGATTTGTTTTTGTTGCTCTTTTTTCATGCCTTCCTCTCTTGCTCTCTCCTCTTCTGGTTTGATGACTACCTTTAGTGTTGTATTTGAGTTGATTTTTCTTTGTTTGTGTATCAATTGTAGATTTTTGGTTTGCAGTTATTCTGTGGTTTCGGTATGAGTCCATATGTATATGAGATTGTTTTAAGTTGTTGTTCTTTTAATTGCAAGTTCATCTCCAGTGTCCTACATTTGTACCTTCCTCTTCTCATAATTTCTGATTTTGGTGGTATAATTGTGCATGGATGATTTCATACCTTTACTGTATATATACCTTTACTGGTGAGCCTTGTCATTTGTGGCATTTTTGTTTCTCTTTTCAGCCTTTTCTTTTCTATCTAGAGAAGTTCCTTTAGTATTTGTTGTAAGGCTGGTTTAGTGTTGTTGGATTATCTTAGCTTTTGCTTATCTGTGAAGGTTTTGATTTCTCCTTCAAATCTGAGTGAGAGCCTTGCTAGGTAAAGGAATCTTGGTTGAAGGTTTTTTTCTTTCATCCTGTGAAGTATATCATGCCACTCCCTTCTGGCCTGAAGAGTTTCTGCTGAAAAACCTGCCGATAACTTTATTGGGGTTCCCTTGTATGTTATTTGTTTCTTTTCCCTCGCTGCTTTCAAGATTTTCTCTTTGTCTTTAATTTTGGTCAGTTTGATTAATATGTGTCTCGGGGTGTTCCTCCTTGGGTTTATGTTATATGGTACTCGTTGTGCTTCCTGGATTTGAGTGAGTGGTTCCTTTCCCAAGTTAGGGAAGTTTTTGGCTATTATCTCTTGGAATATTCTTTCTGTCCCTTTCTCTCTCCCTTCTCCTTCTGGCACCCCTATAATATAGGTTTTGGTGTGTTTAACATTGTCCCAGAGTTCCCTGACACTCTCTTCATTTGTTTTCAATCTTTTTTCTCTTTTCTGTTCTGCATCCGTAATTTCTACTCATCTGTCCTCCACCTCATTTATTTGTTCTTCTGCCTCCTGTATTCTGCTGTAAGCTGCTTCTAGTGAATTTTTTATTTCAGTTTGTATTTTGCATCTCTTCTTGTTTAAGTTTTATATCTTGTATCTCTTTGGTCAGTGTTTCCTTTAAGTTATCCATCTTTGCCTCCAGTTTATTTCCAATGTCTTGCATCATCTTCAGCATCAACAGTCTAATGTCTTTTTCCTGGAGGCTGAGAATCTCTGGATCACTTAGCTGATTTTCTGGGTTTTTTTCTCTCTCCCTCCTCTGAGTTATAGTTCTCTGTCTTTTCATTTCTATGGGTTTTTTGGTGTGGTGACCTTTTTACAGATACTAGAGTTGTAGCCTCTCTTTCTTCTGGTGGCTGCCCCCCTTGTGGCTGAAGTTGGTATAGGGGCTTGCTGTAGGCTTCCTAATGGGAGGGGCTGATGCCTGCCCACTGGTAGGTGGAGCCCATTCTAACCCCTCTGGTGGGTGGGGCTTTGTCTCTGGATGGGGTTAGAGGTGGCTGTGTGCCTGAGGGTACTTTAGGCAGCCTGTTTACTGAGGGGCAGGACTGTGATCCCGCCTGGATTGTTGCTTGCCCTGGGGCTTCTCAGTGCTGATCAGTGGGGCCAGGTTTTCCCAAAATGGCCACCTCCAAAGAAAGGCATGCTGCTGAATATTCCTGAGAGCTTTGCTTCCAATGTCCTTCCCTCACAATAAGCCATGTTCACCCCTGTTTTCCCAGGAAGTCCTCTAAGAATTGCAGTCAGGTTTGACCCAAGTTTCCTATGGAGACTTTGCTTTGCCCTGGGACCCAGTGCACGTGAAAGTCTGTGTGCCTTTTAAGAGTGGGGTCTGCATATCCCCCAGTCCCATGGAGTTCCTGTACACAAGCCCCACTGGCCTTCATGTCAGATGCTCCAGGGGCTCTTTGTCCCAGTGCCAGATCCCCACTCATGAGAGATTGATGTGGGGCTCAGAACTCTCACTCCTTTAGGTGAGTCTCTGTGAACCAGTTAGTTTCCAGTATGTGGGGCTTCCCACCCGGAGGTATGGGACTGCTTATATTGTGTAATCACCCGTCCTACCTCTTGATGTGGCCTCCTCTTTGTCTTCTGGAGTAGGATATCTTTTTTAAGTTTTCTGGTCCATTTGGTCAAAGATTGCTTAGCCTTTAGTTGTGAATCTTATTGTTTTAGAAGAGAAGTTGAGCTCCAGTCCTTCTATTCTGCCATCTTAATCCCATCTCTCACCCATACTTTAAATTTTAAGACCATATTTCTGTTCCTCTTCTCTTGCAGAATTGTTATTTTTTTATAAATAGTACATATGAAATTATGGATTTATATTTTATTGATCAAATTATCATATTTCTTTGAAACAAAATCTGTACATAAAATGGCATTTTAAAATATTTCTTCAACCAATGAATTGTGCTAAAATAATACCTAGAGAATATTATCATTATAATGATTATTATTAGGTTGTTGATCAAAGCATAAATGTGTGTGTGTGTGTATGTGTGTATGCGCTTTTTAAGGCCACACCTGCAGCATATGGAAGTTTCATGCTAGGAATCAAATCATAGTTGCAGCCACTGGCCTATACTGTAGCCATAGCAACATGGGATCCAAGCCATGCCTCAGAACTACACTACGGCTCACAGCAATGCTGGATCTCCAACCCACTCTGTAAGGCCAGGTATCAAACACCCATCCTCAAGGATTCTAGTCGGATTTGTTTCTCCTGCACTATAACAGGAACTACCATAATATGTTTTTTGATAAATAGTTTTTCCTTAAAAAAATACTGCACTATTTGAAACACATTTTTTAATGAGATGGTTGGAGGCATATGGTAGATAGTTTGAATTAATGTTCATAATATTTCTTTCCATCCTACAGCTGCTCTGCAGTGTTATTTTGTATCACATTCCATCAAGAGGTGAGGTCTGTTTTCCTCTCTTTAGACATAAGCTGGGTCTGTGACTTCCTTTGACCATGAGATGCAGCTGAAGTGTATACCACTTATAGGGCTAAATCTTGAAAAGTTTGAAGCTTCTGTCATTGCCTTTTCAAACACTTCTATCACCAAGGTTAGGAAGTCTCAATTAGACTACTGAATTATAGAGACATATGGGGAAAGAAAGGCTGTGAAACTACATGGAGAGGGTGAGCCCAGTCCTCCCAGCATGTAATTTGAGCCCTACACTAGTCAACCCATCAGCTGAGTATATTACCATGAGTGAGCTCCAGAAAACAGAGGGGAAGACAATGTATAGACTCATGAGAAGTAATAAATTATTATTGGTTTATACCACTAGTTTTTGTGATAATTTGTTATGTGGCATTAGATATATAAAAGGCCAATTACAGCACTTTATAGTACTTGTTTAAAGAAATTACCTAATTGCTTTTTAAATTGTTTCAGTGCTCTGCTACTGGACTTTCCTTGGGTCAATGAATCCGATTATGACTATGAAATGGAGATAGGAAAGGAGAAGCTACATCCCAAGTAGTTGAGGTTCTTGACACCATAACTGAGGATCTGGGAATTAACTCTCTTAAATATATCTATATTTTTTGCCTCTTCGAGATTCTTTACACATCACCTAGTTGAGGATCAGTCTTTCAGCCTGAAGGGTATGAAGACAGAAGCTGTAAAACAGCAATGAGGTATTTCTGATGCAACAGTAATAGAAAGGGTCAGGATTGTTGGTTCCTTTGAGGAGATGCCTTAAACTATTTCTTTTTCTTTTCTTTCTTTTTTTTTTTTTCTTTTTAGTGATGCACCTGTGGCATATGGAAGTTCCCAGCCTAGGGCTCAAGTCAGAGCTGTACCTGCTGGCTTATGCCATGGCCATAGCAACTCCAGGTCTGAGCTGTCTGTGACCTACACCACAACTCATGGCAACACCGGATCCTTAGCCCACTGAGCAAGGCCAGGGATCGAACCTGCAAACTCATGAATACTAGTCAGATTCATTTCCACTGAGCCATGATGGGAACTCCTGCTTCAAACTCTTTCTGAAGAACATTAGCAGTATGAACTCCACTTGGGCAAAATATAATTCAGAAACAGTATGGTAGAAGCAGCAGAGTAGTTGACTTCACCCAGAGATTTACTCTGTCTTGTTTAGCTTATACATCTCTAGCACTGTAGTACAATGGCTGTCCTTCATGGGGTAATGTTGCAGGCACTATGGGCCTTCCAGTTGCAAATAAATTGAAATAAAATATTGCCATTTCTTGATCAACTACTTGTGCATAAATTTTATATAATTTCTATATTTCAAAGCAATTTTTTCCTATGGTATTATCACCATTTCATAAATGAGAAGAATAAGAAAATTTTAAATAACTTATCCAAGAAAGTGGGTGAGGTGGACTTAATTCCAATTTTTTATGATGCCAATGTCATGCTTATTTTACTGTGAGTAGGAGATTGGATTCACTCACCTCTAGCTTCTCATCAGATAGAAAACCTATTTTTTGCCAAAACAGGTAATGTTCCAGTATATGGGAATCATCATGAGCATATGGTACTGTGTGAAGTCAGTTAAGGACAAGTAACTGTAGCCTGGCTGCACTGGGCAGGGTTTCTGGAGGCTGCATGACCTGAAGTACATTGTCTAAAATGTGTAAAAATGAGTAAATGAAAAAGCATAAGGACAATTCAGAAAAATATTAATAGTATAAGGAAAGGCATAAAACAAAAATTAGCTTTGCTTCTAGAGGATTCTCTGAGGATATCGCCTGACTGAAAAAGAGGGAATACATAAAGGAAAGAGTGAGGTTGTATATAACACACCAAGGCAGGTTACAAATGGTCTTGACAGTTTCCTTATAGTCACCTAGGTAAAAGAGGGGACTTTGACAATTGAGACATTAATGATATTTGTTCAACAGAGATTGAGAGATTTTTGGTTTTTTGTTTGGTTTGGTTTTTGCCAAAGACCTCAAAGAATAGTTCATTACAAAATTGTTTTTACATTGTAAAGTAGTAAATAGTGTGTAGCACCATCAGGTTCCAACATTTTACATATACACATACATATATTTAATTTATGTTCTTGAACAGTGGCTTTTATCCTATACTTTTGAGCAACTGAACAAATGAAATCAGCTAAGGGAATTTAAGGTGAAATAAAAATAGAATGTCTGCAGTCCAAAAGAAATCATAGATTGAAGAGAAAGAACCTAAGTAAGATTGTATGAGGTCTCAGACAAACACCAGGACATAGAGAAGAAAGAACTGCCACAAAAGGCAAGAAAAAGCCAACAAGTAGCAGTGCTGGTAACAGCTAAGGAGAGCTCAGGAAAAGGCCAAAATGATTACTGCTCCAAAGCAAAGAGATATATTGATGTTCCCCTTGCCTTTTTTTAAATCTTTTTCTTTTTTTTTTTTTTTTTTTTGGTTGTTGTTAAGTCTGAATCTTCCAAGATCAATATGAGACAAAAAAGCACATTGGTTTGACTTTTATGGGTAAAGCTTTAGGTCTTAAATGATGAGGATATTTTCTTTTGTTTTTCTGTTTTGAAAGCTATAAAAAAAATCCTATTTTAAAGTACTCATTACTTTGTCTTTGCAGAGGGAAAAATAGGTTCTTTTTGGTCTGCCTTTCTGAAAAACGGAGATTCACAGAGCAGAAAGTAACTTCAGAAAGTTTTTCTGTCTCCTGCAGAAGCAACAAGGAAGGCCCCAGAATTTTTCTTTCTGCACACTTATTCATTCTACAATTTGTATTCATCTCCATTAATTGAACAACTGGTTTTTGCAGAAATCTTGAATATCATTAAAGTCTCATCATTGCATTGCAATGGGTATATAATTCCTGTTTAACTTTAGAGAATTAATTAGGTTATATAAACAGCTACAGTGTGTAGCAGAGTTGAGATTAGATCCATAGCAGCAAACATCCCACCTGTCCTGTTGATACCACACAAGGTGGCCCATTTTTCTCTGTGGTTTATTAAAATGTCTTATTTCTATTCCTATCTTCAACTCTATTCACCTCCTAGGGAGAGATGAAGGACCCATATTTTGTACATATCAGTGACCGTAAATCATGTGGTTACCTCTGTGAATGTTGTCTATTGTCTTAATACTGTGAGATGCAAGACAACTCTCTGTTGGTTTAAATTTTAAGCATTAATATTAAAATTCCCTACATAATCTCTGTTTTGAAAGATCCTAAGATATGGGGTTGCTCTTTGGTTACCTTTCCAGTCTTTAATTACTCTTCAGACCAAAGCTAACAAAGCTGTTTAAAGTCATATTCATTTGTACCTACAAGGGTTTTTCCTGCAGGCATAAGTCCTTGAAGTGCTATCTGTCAACCCATCCATCTAGCTAACACTATCTTCAAGCTGGTACAGTTCCTGGGACTACTTTCTTTTCTATCAAAATTTCTTTTTACTGTCAAAGTTGACCTAGGAAATGGAGGGGAGAGTGTATTCTTGTTAGTGTTAGACCCATTTCTGTTCCTCATGCATAATTTACTACATTCTACTTTTTTTGAAACTTAGCAGTTAGCCATTTATTAGTTAAGTGTTTTCACACTGGGGGACACTGTCAACCCTCTTAAGATCCCTGAATCCTTCCTGAGTAATTTATGTAATAGCTATCTGTGTATACAATAACCTTTCTACCTCATTCCATGAACTATGAAAATTCCTGTGACTTCTAGAGGATTGTGGTTCTAAGGTCTTCTTTCATTCCCATCTCTGTTTGTAATGAAGTTTTTTCATTAAAGTCATCGTTTCCCTTAACAGAATATTCTCTTTGTGTCTAGTCTTTTCTAAGAGAAACCAAAAGCATCACTTACAAAAGCTGTTTGTATTTAGCCCAAGACTTCTGAAAGCATGCACTCAGAGAAAAGAAATTCAGTCCTTGAAAAACAAAGTGCATTAGCAGAACATGAAATAATATGAATTCTGTTTCTAAAGCCCCATCTACTCCCACCAGTACAGATCCCTTTTGTGGTCATCTGCTCTGGGGATCCACTGTTTCAACCATACTACTCAGGCTTCAAATGCTTCCTTCTTGCTTCTCAATTTTTTCAAGAACTCTTTCTTAATCTTCCTTTCAAAACATCTTCCTTCTCACCCAGAGCATCTTGTTTAAGGATATGTCAACTTTTAAAAAGTGACAAAAATAAAAAAACACACACATATATAATAAGATTTTTCAAAAATAATCATTTTGGACAGTTTTCTTTCCCTTCACTTCTCTTTTCTGCCTTTTCTACCCCTTCTTTGACTTGCTTCCAACAAACAAAACAATGCTTCAAGGTGGTTTACAATTATGCTCAACTTTAAAAAATATTTTACTTTTTCCTTGGTTAATAATTATAATGATAAAATTTTGGAATCAAACAAAATGGACAACAAAATTTGTGGTCACATACATTCTAACATACTCATAAAATCTAAAATACTAATAAAATTAGCTACTAAAATATGTTCTGTCAAGTAATATTCAATTATATTGAAAAAGATTATATATGTGCATGTATATAAATGTGCATACATATACACTTGTATATATGTACTTGTATATACTTGTACATATACATGTACACACCATACATATATACCTCACATATATATAGTTTCTCAATTTTTAAAATGAATTAAATATTCTACTGAAGAAATATTTAAGTTATTAATACAAGCAAAAGTAATAAAATATATCATTATTCACCAGAAAATACCTACTAATTTATATGCCTGTCTGTATCTTTTAAAAGTAAAATTTGCCTAAACCTTTACCAAAATTCTTTTTGCAAACTTACTCTTCCTAAGAATTTGATGATGGAGATACTATTATTCCTAAGTAGGTGGATGGTTTAGAGAGGTTAAGAAGCCTGACTAAAATTCATAGCTTGTCAGTAACAGAGACAAAATTAAAATGGTTTGACCTCTCAGAGTATTATTTTTAAATACTATACAATCCTGCCTTTACAGTATCTATCTTTGTGTTATTGCTTAAATAAGGTCTTCTTGATTCTAAGATTGTGTACAGAGATATATAAATTTCTTTCTAACTTCTATGGTTTGTGTTTTATATGTTGATATTTTAACTATTTGGCCTAATGTTGGCATAAGTTGTAAAGTGTATGTTCAACTTTATTCAATAAACTATTTTTGACAAACCATCTGACTTTTTAGAAGAAAAATAATATATTATTTGTCCATTGAAAAATGGAAATGGAGTAAATAATGTATTAAAATGGAGCTAGAAATATGTGAAAGGATTCTTTGTAATCAGAGCTGGTGTAAGCTGAATCACCTAATAAATATTATACTAAGGACTAAGAAAACTTTAGAAGTCAGCTTAAGTGATATGCAGAATGCTGTTAATGTTGAATAGTTAAATTGTAGCCTGGTATTAAATGCAGTCTTTTCCATAGTACTCTTTTAACCAAACATAGTCCTTGGAATCTATGGATTAACAATTATTTCATATGCATGCCTAGAACCCCAGAGAAAACTTAGACGTACACATGTAATGTTTTTGCTATATCCTCTCTCAATAACTCTGGGAAATGTCTGCTCATACTAGTCTCAGGCAGAAAATAATAACCTAAGAGAAACAAGTTCTTTGGTAACATGAAACAAAGGAACTATAGCTTGAACAAAAACATTGGCCTGGTATCACTTATTCAGGGAAATAAAAATGTAATTTATATTTAACATGGATTTTTTTTTTTCTTGAGAGCTCTCCAAGCATAGTGAAATATGGTAAGAAGCTTTCCAAGTCCTCTGTTCCCTTCCTCCTCTTCTTTTCTAGGCAAATAAATAAAGGTAATTTTGTTACCGTGATCCTGAAAAAGTTGGTTGCCGGTTTAAGCCCTGAGGTTACTTTTCTGTCAGAACCTAAAACATACCTCGCTAATTCTAGAGGAGTTCTTGGCTTTGGTTATATTTTTAAATATGGTCTTGCAAAGTCACAACTGACCTTCCCTGGTGCTGTGACAGCTTCCAAATTCATGTCAACCACAAGAAACACAAATCTGTATTCATAGGTTTAGAGACCAAGAAAAAGGACCTATTTCAAGTCCAAAATGACTCACTAAGGTAATTTTTGTTGGGCTGGCTGAAAGAAGTATATAATTTCTCTCAGTCACCATTTCTTGAGGAATTTTTTATTTCACCTAATTACTCTATTTCCCTTGTAATAGATTGTTTCTTTTTAATTGGCTCAGGATAGAAAGGCAGTTAATTAAAGCATCAAAACAATTCTGAACAACTAATCTGCTATGATGTATGACTTCAGAAAACCTATGCTGTCATCTTAGGCTGTCCATATACTATTGTCATATCATCAGTGACCAGTTTTACAATGAGTTATCTCTTCTAGCTATTTAGGAACTTTGTGAAAGAATAGCAGATTGACAAGCTTTTTATTGAGAAAGGAGAGATTAAATGAAAGAAAAAGAAAAGAGAATTATTTACAGTACTTTAATAGGCCAATTCTCACTTGTGAAAATTTTTAGCTAAACTGTTTAAACTGGAAGTTGACATGACAATAGTTCAGAATACTTAAATATTATGTATCTCTATTTGGATTAACTTTTGTACAGAAAGGGGCAGTAAGAAGATGAATGTGAATCTTAACTTCAAGTGCTTATTAATGTAATTGACCAATGTGGAGATGAAAGATCATCCCAAATGAGCTCTGCAAAGCTACAGAGCCCATTTCTTTAGAGAATATGCAATTTGCCTGTCATTGTGGCTTTACGGATATTTTTTTTTTCCAGAATCTAAACTTTTTTAAGAAAGAAAAAGGCCCTACTAAACTTCCTCTTCTGTAACCCAAATTAGATTTATTAGAAATTCCAGACTTAGAGTTGGTCTTCAATATTCATGTTAGATTGAATGGACTGTGCCGAATCCCCAGTTTTCTAGAGCTGGAATTGGAGGATTCTCTTATCATTAAATTTTACCTAAATTTAAATTTCTTGCTTTTCACATAAAAATGTTTCCCAGTTTAATATAGCATGTTTAGCTTATATAGAATTATACAAGCTAATTTCCATCAAGGGTGCTAATGCTTGTCACCCATATGTAGGTAATCAACAGGAAGAGAAACATAGACACATTTGACAGCTCCATGCTTTTATTATAACTTTTTTTTTCCCCTAGAGAGATTTTCTGGAGTATCTAGAACCACAGTGAAATAAAATATGTAAATTTAGATGACTGTAACTAACAGAAATATAAGTACAATAATAAAACTGACTAATTTCTAGAATAAAAGAGAAATTTGGGACTTTTTTTTTTCCTGTCTTGGGGATCATTTTTATATGAGTATAGAAAAACTGTAACCTCCATGGGATATGTCAGTATAAAGTGGTACTTAAGGATAGGTTTGAATCTCCGAGCAAGCAAATGAACATAGAGGATATTCGGATAAGGTATGGAAAAGTCCTTTTTAAAGGCAATGAAGTGTTTTTCTTTTGAAGTGCAGAAGTTGACCTGGATTAGGCTTTTACATCTAAATATTCCAAGACTTTGAGTAGGTAATTAAAAATGGCCTGCTTACATTGCAAAAGTAGCAAAGAAATTATTTGCGTGTGTGTGTGTGTGTGTGTGTGTGTGTGTGTTTCTGTGTGTGTCTTTTGGAGCCAGTAAAATACTGGAATGACTAAGGAAAACATCTTAGTCCATTGAACAAAATTAATACATATATTTATTACCTTCAATTCTTAACAGATTGTGAGAAACGACTAGATGAAAAGCCAGTGAATCTCTAAAGAACAGAGAGAAGCAATAGTAGGCCCTGGTGAATTATTAGGTATGGTTGAGTAGAACTGATTTTATACAGCCCTTAATATATACTTCTATGTTACAGGATTTCCAGCCTATTCTATAAATGTAATGCATAAAGTGAACCAAGAAGATTTGTCCAAAATAAGATAAGGTACAAGATGGAAACTAATTACATTTGAAAGTGAATTTAGATCAAATGTATATTGTCTGGCTCCAAATTAGAAAACATACAAACAAAAACCTAGAGACCACTGTTTGCTGACAAATTTTATAAGTGATACTGGAATCTATCCATGTCACACTGTACTAAGTGATACAGTTACGGTTGGGTCAACATGTTGCTCTTAACTTCACTTACAGATTACAGGTTTAAAATATATATTTGTTTAAGTAGGTAAGTGACTTGTCCTTAAAATCTTTTCATTGTTGAAAACATCAGATTCCTGACCACTCTCCACCCACTTGCCTTAGCTTGGCCTCTGGGACTTTAGTATTTCCTTTTTTTTAGTTTTACTATTTAATTAATTTATTTATTCATTTTTTAATAGTTATTTCCCCAATACAATTTTTTTCTACTGTACAGCATGGTGACCCAGTTACACATACATGTACACATTCTATTTTCACACATTATCATGCTCCATCATAAGTGACTAGACAGTTCCCAGTGCTACACAGCAGGATCTCATTGCTAATCCATTCCAAAGGCAATAGTATATATCTACTAAACCCAAGCTCCCCAACCACCCCACTCCCTTCCCATCCCCCTTGGCAACCAAAAGTCTATTCTCCAAATCCATGATTTTCTTTTCTGTGGAAAAGATCCTTTGTACTTCATATTAGATTCCAGATATAAGTGATATCATATGGTATTTGTCCCTCTCTTTCTGACTTACTTCACTCAGTATAAGAGTCTCTAGTTCCATCCATGTTGTTGCAAATGGCATTATTTCATTCTTTTTTATGGCTGAGTAGTATTCCATTGTGTATGTATACCACATCTTCCTAATCCAGTCGTCTGTCAATGGACATTTGGGTTGTTTCCATGTCTTGGCCATTGTGAATAGAGCTGCAATGAACATGTGGCTGCATGTATCTTAAGAATACAGTCTGATGTAATTATTTACTTTGAATCATTAAACTTACCTATCTCTGACTGCTACCTAACTGAGCCCCTGATTCTGTCCTTAAATCAAATTCTAAGAACCCTCTGAGTGTGGTTTATCCTCACAATAGGTCCTATAATTTTATATTCATCTTTGCCTTAGCAGTCTTCTACTGGTAATTGAGATCACAGATGTGCCACTTTTATAAAGTGGAATATATACATAATTTTAGCTAAGTCAATATTCTATAATAGTCATTCTTATTATGATACTAATTTTTATCCAAAACAAAGTTTTATTATTCTTCATCTAATCTTTTGCTTACACACCTCAGCCTACCTGAACTCCTTTTATCTAACTGCCTTATCTTCTCTTTTGATCTCTTGTCTTCTGTCTTCTTATATTCCTTACTCCATTCTCCTCCACCACTTTTGGAGACTTATTACTTCATGTCCCTCACTACCTCATTTTACCATGATTGCAGAGCTATGACAATATCTAGTAAATAAGGGAGAGTAGTCATGAGGCTGAAGTTAACCCACTAAGAATGCAGTCTGAGAAAAATGATCTGTGTCTTGGATTCTTATTATGGGAGAAAAACAACAGCGGTAAAATACTATTCATTTTAGCCAATCTTAGATTTTCCATTAATTTCACTTAAATATATCTCTAACATAAAATTATCAAGACAGACTGCTGAGTGCATGAATAAATGAATGAATGTAGATTTGTCCATTGTTAGCTTAATCTCCCAATGATATTTCTTTTGTAAATGACTGTATATTTTGTTTGATGCCATTCTAAATAGAATATCGTCAGGCCTTCTATGCATGTGTGCTATCCCTTCCAAATGAATTAGAAACTTGTCAAATATAGAAGATGTGACTTACTCTTCTTTCTATCTCTACTACATCAGTATGTAACAAGAATATGATGATTACGATGATAATGATGATGATGAGGCTGATAAAATAATGGTAACAAAACATCTGCAGTTGAAAATCATTTAATTCACTGTCAACTGCTCATTTGCTTCAAACCACAACTGACTCTATTCTACTACATCCAAACAAAGCCATTATGATAAACAGAGTTTGACAGAGCTATAACAATAGCAATTGACCTTAAATTTGCAACTTCAGTCTCATACTGAAGAGATCTTAAAACAAGGTCTCTAATGGATATATGCTTTGGCACGGCCCTCAAGCCCACAAATGTGACTGCATAAACTTATAAACAGTCTGGTGATCTTCAGAGAGAATAACAGTTAATCCGAGCTAAATTTATTACCAGCACAGCCTGTTCTTTTAATTAAAGGGTTTTAACTCTCAGTTTTGCTAGCAAAAGTATGGTAATCTTTTTTCCCACACTATTTAAGGTCATTCTGCCACAAATAGAATAAAAATAAATAATGATGGATCCAGAAATATAGGAAAATGAGAAGACTTCTTCACAGAAATGTTCCAGAGCAACCAGAATCTTATTAAGGTAAGTGTATGTTGAAAAGTATGCGAAATTTCCCCCATCACTCTGTTTCCTACATGTTATACCACGGCTCCTTTACCCACAAATAGCTCTCATCTAGGTTAGGTTAAAGAGTTAGCACAGCTTTCAATGGGCATTCTTAAGTTTGAGTCTTCTCATGAAACCTACTCTACAAATAGAAATTCATTAAAAATACAACCTTCTAAAGTTACTACTTAAAGTCATTTAGAAGGAAAGGCTGTGGGTTATTGATTCCCTTTCACCTCTTCTTTTTGTTGTTTTTGTAAAGTATACATTAGCCCCTATTTATTCTGGACCAGACATAGTCATCTTAGGTTCTGTTCCGACCAGATAATTTCACCCCAAGTGACTATTAGACTCCAGAAATAAAGCTGTTTAAGGACAAGAGGTGTTGGGTTGATTAAAAGAGTTGAGATGAGGTTTTGAAAGTTTGTCAAACTGGAACAAGCTTTTATCTCTCTAATCAGTTCAAATTGGTATCTTTGGCATGAAACAGAGGTTTCTCTTTACTCTTTTCTCAGTTACTGCTTTACTGCACTCTCATAGTACAAACACAGGCAGTTTTTCTCTAGCTTCAAGAAGAGCTTAGCCACTATCTATTCTACAACTCATCCCATCTCTTTTCCTGTAACTTCTAAGGGTTATGCCTTTTCTAGTTCCTGAAAATAAGCAATTTCTGAACCATTATAGCCTGAAGTTATATTTTGAATTTTTAAAAGAACAAAAGACATACAAATGAATCTAAGATATTATAAAGCAAAGCATGTGTGAACTGAGAGTAGTAATGTCTTATTTTTTTTTCTATTTTTTAATAAGACCAAAAAACATTTTTTGGGGGGGTCTTCAAGGTAACTCTGGGGGTAAATTAAGAAGAAAAGATGTCCTGAAATTTTAGATGAGAAATTTGAGGTTCATAGAAGGAATTTTTCAAAGTCTCACAGATATTAAATGATGCAGTTGGAACATTGTCATGGTTCTTCCGATGCTGAAACGGCTGTCAGTCCCACAGCCTGTGCTGCCATCCAGCCTCCATGAGATACTGGAGTGTTTGCTCCCAATCATTTTGCAAAACCAACTGCATTTTAACTACTCTTTCATGATTTATAAAAGCCAATAATTGTTCTTTTTTAGTCCTTCACAAATAGCATGTGTTAATTGTGAACAACACCTTCAAATACCTAATAAGACACTTAACAATGGAATAGTTTGAATATATAAAATTGTGCACCACAGAATTAAAATTTATCACCACACTCTTTATGCCAGATCACATTGGATTACTGGTGCCTCTTTTTATGTTTCTTTTAAATATTTTCCAGGCAGAAAAAAAGCCCACACTGGTTATGAATTGTTTATGTGGTCACTTCCAGAGTGACAAACCATTTGAAGGATAGACCTTAATACAAATTTGTAATGGTCAGTCTCTTTCCTGCTATGTGTATGTGGGAGTATGTGTGCATTTGTGTGTATAATTATTATTTTTTATGTTAAGTGATGCTAATGATAATGTTTCATTAGATTAATTTTAAAATTTAAATTTAATTAATGAAGATAGAGGTCAATTTTAAAGAGTATTAACTTTCAAAATGATTTTCATAAATGTAAAAATAATTTATTTGATGAATAATTACCTAAAATTAATTATCATTAACTATAGAAAATTTATTTATTTCTTTGTCACTTTATCACTATGTTAGAAAGAATATGTAAATTATGGGACAAAAACACAAAGGCAAAGGGAAGTTTTCCATTTTACCCAATATCTGGAATGCTTCTTCAGCACCTGTTGACAAAAGGCATGCACTATTTATGTTACTGTATGGGTAGAATCATACAATTTCAAATTAAGAAGAACCATATAAGTTTTCATACAACCCCCTCACCCAGAGCAACATTCCTTCATACTCTTTCCCTTTATAAATATATGTATCTTTCCTTGATTGTCTTGGTAAGGGTAGTTCTGTGTTGTATAATACAGAGAACAAACACTTCAATTGTTTAAAACTCATTTGAGTCAAAATCAGAGTCTTGTAACTTCCCTGCAATGGTTTAAATTGGGTTGTTTGGAAGAAAAGATATAAAATCTATTTTCTTTCTATTTGTTAGGATTTTTTTTTTAACATTAATGACCTTTAGTTTAATCTTAAGGCTAAATATATCTAGTTTCTTTGATAGCAATTAGAGCAGTATAATTTCTAGACAATTTGCAATGTTGAACAACTTCCTCTGAGTCCTACTCCTCATTTTGCCAGTGCGTCCCTAAAATGCAAAACCATCAGTAAGGCAGGAGCTTCAGAGGTGATATGATTTATGTGAAATGCATCAGAAGAATGACTTCTCATTATGTCAACAAAATCCATTCATTAATGAAGTCTAAATTCAATTACATTACATTATAGCTTCTTTTTGTTTGACAGTGAGCAAAATCCCCCATGTCTTTCTACATGGCAGCTTTTAAACCAGGTTTTCACTACTCAAAACTTTAAAAATTAATCATTTTGGAGCTAAATAAAAACTATAAAATTTATCACAATTTTATTTTATCCTTTTGATGAAAGTAGTTTTATTTTATCCTATTGATGAAAAATCAGGAGAATGATTTTGAATCTAGAATCATCTATGGCATTGTTTATTTTCCTTATTTTGGTATAACCACAATTTTGATATAAAAAAAACTTTGTTATTGTCACTTAATTTTTTTTTTTTTTTTACTGTTCCCACAGAATGAGGAAATTCTCTGGCCAGGGAGCAAAGACCACACCACAGTAGCCACCCAAGCCACTACAGTGACAACCCCAGATCCTTAACCTGCAGAGTCCTTTCATTTAAGTTTTTGATGGATCTTTGTTTTTCAAGGCTAAGGGCAGAATTATAGTAAAACTGACGCTTTAGGTTGATAAAGTCCTATTATATGACATTTTAAATGAGAGGGCAGCTGGAGTAATTATTTCACTAATTATGAATCTACATATTGACACTATCATATAATTCACATATTCCCATTTAACAAGAACGTTATATGAGATGTTGAGGGAATTTATATGAAAGCAATATAACCTAGATCTAAGAAATTCACTTGTTCTAATGAAGTACTTCGGAAAATGTTTTCAATGACAGTTTTTCCATGATAATCCAAATGAATTCATTAATTACCTATTTAATAATATAATACAGAATTCTAATATGTTAAAGCAACAAAAATAGCCTTTCTAATTCTCAGTATCCACTTTTTGTTTGTTTATACATTGTTTTGACAGTGGATAGAGTGGTGTGAAGTAAAAATGACACAATTCTGTTTCTTATTTGACATTTTCTGTTCTTCATTTATTAATAATTTTTAGGAAAAAAACAACTTTCTCTTCAAGAATGAAACATTTTGGTGTTCCCATCTTGGCTCAGTGGAATTGAATCTGACTAGTATCTGTGAGGAGTCAGGTTCAAACCTTGGTCTCGCTCAGTGGGTTAAGGATCCAGTGTTGCCATGAACTGTGGTGTAGTTTGGAGACATGGCTCAGATCTGGCATTGTTGGGGCTACAGGCCAGAGGCTACAGTTCCGATTCTACCCCTAGGCTGGGAACATCCATATGCCCTGGGTGAGGCCCAAAAAAAAAGAAAAAAAGAAACATTTAAACATTTTTTGTCAATGATTATTTGAGTTATTTTTATATTTACTTTTTAATTTGGAAAGTTAACAAGTTGATTAGATGCTAAATAGCTTTACATATCCTGACCTCAAATTTTTCCTACAGTGTAAAATGGGGATAAAAACTTCTTTGTGGGAGAGATTCATATGTTTATGCCTTCTCTCTAACATGTTTTGAAGTTACCCTGTTTTCTTTAAGTATTAGAAAAGGTTTTCTTCTTCTTCCCTTCTAGTACAGGCTTATTTGGCTTTAACCAACTAACCAACCATAAAAACAGTACCACCTCAGCATTTTTATGAGTTCATGAACTATCTCTCATTTTATTGTCTTGCTCAGAATGTTCAAAAATAAGCCTCTCAATCTTCCTTTGATGTAATTTATATATATATATATATTTATTTATTTCATATCAGATTATTTGAGTATGAAACAGGGAGAAAGATATCCTCTGCAACTTTAGCATTAATTTTTCTATCCATAAAGACAAGGGTGGAAATAAAGCAGCAAATTAGGTGAATATGATAGTAATATAAAACTACTTTAAAAATGTAAATGATGAGTGTGGACAACACTAGAATAGTGTTCAAGAGAAAGCTCAAGTGAGAGGTCTTATTCAAATATCTGTTGGCAGGTGAGCATTTCCTGCCCTGTTATCTGCAGGGCAGGTGATGAAATGGAAGTTTACAGAAAGGGGAGCAGGGCCATGGAGGAAAGCAACAAAAGAGGAAAATCAGAAATATGGCAATGGGTCTTTGTGTCTCCACTTTCTAACCATTATTAGGTCCAGGTTTACATTGTGTGGTCATCCGATAAGCCTTTAGAGTTCACATTCTAAACTAAATTGTTATGGTATAGATGCAGAGCTCTCATCACTCGGTAATTGGAACAACATCCAAAGAGATATAAACGACTCATCCAGTAGGTTTATTGATTTGCATCTAGAAAAAGAGGCAAGCAATAAGATGTCAGTTTCCTCTGCTCTGTGCTATTTCTCCCTTGGTCCCTGCCTACACGCAAGGATTTGGAGGTGTAGGCCAAGAAGTGCTGTGATGGTACCAAGATAGAGCCCCTGTGGTCTTGTTATGCAGGGATGGAAGGAGCTGGTCTCGCCACCCAGGAGCTATCAGCCCAGGCTGGAGCAGTTCTGGGTGGAAGGAAATTTCCCCTCAAATTGACACTGCAGTGTGACTGGTCTGACTTGGGCTTTTTTAATGAGCCACTCCAGTCCTTCATCCTGTGTGAGAAACATTCCTGCCAGTTGCCTCAAAGATTGCAATCTTGATCAATCAAGAGTCGAGCTGCAGTGTACAGCAAGTTTTATTTACACCCTCAGAGAGAGATGGACACCCGGGGATAGGAACTGGTCCTGACTGCAACTGGGTCTCTCCTAATATTTCTATATCACATACTGTTTGAGGACCCATGTTCTTTTGCCTCAGGCTTACTAATTATCTGTTCCAACCACCCTGTGGCACTGTTTTGATCTCTGTATGGGGACCTATTTTAATCCTCTGATTGGTTCTGGGCAAGGACACCTTATTTGCATGGGGAGAAAGTTATAGGGATGTGCTCCGAAGAGCATTCCTTTGGTACCTGCATATGTTTTCATTGTTTGATCGCAGGCCTCCTGTTTTTGGTAATAAATAAATGGGCTGTTTTGAATAACCTGGGTCTGAAGCCCTATCCTATTCTACCTAACAGACTGCAAAGAGTTGAAAAATACCTATGGTGAAGAGGAGAAAGAAGGACTGCACAAATCTAATTAAAAATTAGAACTGAGTGTCAACTACTGAGCCTAGTACACATCTATATAATGCTTCAAATATCTTTGGACTAGATTCCTTTAGGGGTTAAACTTTTTGGCTTTGTGTAAAACTTGGCTACTTATACTGGCATTGCAGATGGATTTATCTGTGTTATTTTGATTTGAACTCATTCTTTCTCTTTCAGTGTGTTCCCCATTTTGCCAAGAAAATTCACTTTCAATTACACATATATCATAACATTTAAACATTAGTTTCACTTGCTTCTGCTTAATAACTCACCTTATAGTCAAACATTCATCAACATAAAATCAGCATAACAACTTTTATGAATCCCTTTATCATCAGCACATTCTAAATGCTTATACAATTCACTCTCTGGATTCATATAGGAACTTGCTTAATAGCCCTTAAAGTTACTATAAACCTTGGTTGCTTTCAATCATAGGAATATTATTCAAATTTTCAGAGTGAGCACAGTTTTTGTAATTGTTAAAGTTTAAAATCACTGGGATATAGATGCAGTTATCCTTATAATTAAAAAAAATTATATACATTTTTTCAAATGGTTGTAGAATCTCTAGGATTTTCTGAAATTCTATCTGAATCTCTATCTACTAATAATTCTTCACACTCATCTTGATATAAGTGTTGACTTAAAAACAATATACAACCTGAAAGTTGAGAGTCAAGTTTTATTTGGTATGAAATTAGGGCTTATGCCCAGGAGATAGCATCTCACATAGCCCTGAGAAATGGCTTCAAGGAGATGTGGGGGAGAGGGCTAGGATATTTAGGAGTTTTGCAACAAAGTGAATGTAGTAGGAACAAAAGATTTACAGATAACCAGATTTACAGAAAACCAGTTTCTATGGGAATATATAAAGGTCTGGACTTACTTCAATCACTCCTTTGATATTCATGTCAGCTTTGAGCCAGTCTTCTTTGTTTCTGTCCTGAGTTCCCTCAGGGCTCACCAGCTCACCCTTGGGAGTGACTGCCTTCACAGATGACCAGGACATCTTTATTTTGTCACTTAACTACAACCCAGGAGACAGTATTTCAGATAGCTCTACCAACCCAAAGAGGAAAGGGGAAATATCAGGATATGAGTAATAAGGGTGAAGGGAGAGATTCCTGCAGCCATGCACACATTTTTCAGAAGTTTGCTTCTAGTCCTGTGCGGGTTAATACTATAGACATCAATCATCATGAAGGAGTTCAATGTTTTTCTAGATATGAGGAGATGCAAGAATTGGGCTCATAAAATCTTCTAAAATTATGTAATGATCTGAAGACCTGTTCTTCCAGTTTTCCCAGAGTACAGAATGTCTCACTCCTTATCTCCACCCTGAGCTTGCTCAAGGGGTGCTACAAGTCAGCAGATGCAGGGGCTCATGATTTAATTCATATAGAGGCAGAAGGCAAGTGCCAAACTCAAGTTCACATAGGTTTTAATCAGGAGATAAATAGATTAGATAGATGATAGATAGATGATAGATAGATAGATAGATAGAGACATATACAAAGACAATGACATTGGCACAGATATAGATATAGATAAAGTAAAAATATAGAGAGAGATAATGAGAATTTTCAGTGGGGGAAACTTCTGAATGTCCCATTTCCAGAGTAGGCAGCACAATGGAGCAGCTGATTCTTTTTTGACTTGAGATTAACTCAGCGATAGCTGTGGAACCTCACCTCAGTTGCTTCATGGTGGAAAGATCATCTTCAGGCCTTATTACTTGCAGAACTGGTTTTCAGGCTGCCAATAAGCATTAAAACAGTGCTAGGTATGGACAAAGGGATGTTTTTGGAAGGATAAAATGGGCATGAAAAGGGAACATTGAAAGATTGCCAATGGCATACTTTTCTTCCATCACTATACTTGGGTCATTCTTGAATGATGCTAGCTGCTTTTCTTAAATTTCAGCAATGATGCGTATGGAAATGGTGTAAGCTATTTCAAAATAATTTCTTTCATTGAACATGACAATAAATATGACAACAATAGATAGAAAATGAATTTTAGATGTTATAGCTTTTCTGCCTGCCACTAGCATTTCTCTTTATCTAGGCATTCAAAGAGTAAGAAATAATTTGACAAAGTCTGATCCTTGTAATCAAGTTGTAATATTTCATATTAAGCTCTGTCTATATCTTCCAGATGACATGTAGAAATTCTATGGAAAGAAATAGAACAACATATAAGAAGTTCATGTTTTCCTTCATTCTTTTAACATATATTTGTGAAATAACAGCTATATGTCTCCTATATACATTCTTGGATTAACTCTTAAAGGAAGTTAGGAAGAGTTGATGCTAAGGCCCTCATCTTTGAGGTCCTCATAGTTTAGTAAAACAGCATTTAAACTAGGTATTATCATAATCAGTGAAATATCTTTTCTGTGTTGATACTGTGAACTAAAATTTGGCACTTGCCATCAGCCTCTACATGGAATAAAACATGAGTCACTGCAGCTGCTGACCTGCAGTACCCCAGTGTTAACCTTCAAGAGATCAGCAGCAAACTTCTATAAAATGTGTGCATGGCTGCAAGCACCTCCCCACTCACTTTATGACTTATATCTTGATATTTCCTTTTTCCTCTTTGGGTTGGTATTTCAGAGCTACCTGAAATCCAGCCTTCTGGGCTGCAGCTAAGTGACAAAACAAAAGATGCCATCACCATTTGTGAGAACAGCCCCTCCCAAGGTGGTCCAGTGAGCCCTGAGGGAACTCAGGACAGAAACAAAGAAGACTGGCCCACAGCTGAGGTGCATATCAAAGGGGTGATTCCAGTAAGCTCAGACCTCTACATCTTCCCATAGAAACTGGTTTCTGTAAATGTTTTTCCGTAAATCTGGTTGTCTGAAAAACTTTTTTTTTTTTTTCCTACTACCTTCCCTTTGTTGAAAAAGCTCATATATCCTAGCTTACCCCCTAGTCTCCTCAGAGTGATTTCTCAGGGCTACCTGAGATGCTGTCTTCTGGATTTAAGTCCTAATTTCACCCCAAATAAAACTTAACTCTCAACTTTCAGGTCATGTAAATTTTAAAGTCGATAATATAAACTAGCGTGATGACTTTGGGTTAGTCACAACTCAAGGGAGCTTTCAAGTTTTCTGTCTCTGCATTTCTTCCCATATGTAACTTTGATGCTTATATGCTTTTACATCCAAATTATAGAGTATTATGTGCAAATGTTGTGTTAATCTCTGAAGATACAAAGAAGATACTTATGATACTTGCCTTTAGTTAAAAGAGAGGGTATATATTTCTCTTCCTTTTTTATTTATTTACTAGTTCTCTTTTCACTGTTTTTGTTTTTTTAGATGAAATGTTTTAGCTAAACTGAAATGATAAATAATCAGTTTATTTATTTATTTTACTACAAAATGGATGGATAGTTTCCATTGTCTAAAGATTACCTTTTAACAGAAAATTTTGTGATTACAACAGGGTTTCAGGGTTACCACTCTCTGAGAGTCATGGTAAATGAAACTGCCCCTATAAAGAAGGTGAGTCATTTTGCCCAAGGAGTTTCATCTTCCTAAAGATGTTCCAGAAGTATATACCCTAAAAGCCCAAGGAGTTTTGAAGTAGACCTAGTGCAACATAGCAGGGCCCTGTGGGGCTCCTGGGCACACAAGCCTTTCTCTGTCCCATGTTTCTTGTTTTTAGGGAATAAGCTTCAGCCTACTTGACCTTCCCTGTGTTCCAAAGGGGAGGTTCAAATGATTGCTAATCAGGGGAGGGAAGGGATGCAGATACCAGGGAGGAGCAGTCAAGAGACATATTTTAATAGTGCACCCTTGGGGGCAGGGTCCTGGTTCCTCTTCAAGGAATATACATAACAATATCTTTGAGCCTTTCCACAGAACTAAAACTCCCAACAAATGTAAGATGTTAACTACTTAATGAAGCATTCTTCATTCCAGAAAGAAAAAGGACCACCAGAACCAGTCCTAGGGCCAATAAATACCAGCTTTGAGAAAAAATGCTAACTTGCCTCTACCCTGATCCTTATCTGAAGCCCCATTTTCCACTCCCAATACTATAAAACCACCCCCTAATCTCTCCCAAGGGGGGCATAGTCTTTAAGGCATTAGCCTGCTGTGGCCCTCTATGCCTGGCAAAGCAATAAAGTCTATTGTTTTCTCCTTCACCCAAAACTCGTTATCTTCATGTTTCTATTTGGCACCAGTGGACAGAGGCCAAGTTTTGGCATCACTAGTCACTGAGTAGGTGACCTTCCCCAAAGCTTAGAAGAAGGAAAAGATAATAATACTCTTAAGTAAGTTGGCTTGAAAAATCAAGAAGTTAATCCTAGACCTGGGCTTAAGACAAAGGTGTGGGGCACTGGGAAGAGAGCTAGTTGTAGTCAGGGAGGCGGCTTGGACTGGAAGTTATCTCCCAGCCAGTCTCTTTAGCAAACCAGATCCCCAGGATATGTAGTAAATTGGCATAATGAAGATTTACCCATTGCTTTGTAATTGCCTTGTAACAGAACAGAATGTGGGTCTACACAGGCATGTGATACACCTGGGATCCAACCCCATCATGCTCATCTGAAGGAAAGATACCTTTCTCTAAGGAATCGCCTTGCTTACACAAGATTGTAAACCAGTCAGAGAGATGTTGCTGCAAGGCCCAGTTCTGAAAGGTTCTGAAAGTCACTCTTTAACTGTCACATCATATGACAGTAAGAAGCAATGTTAGAGGTCTTCTTAGACCTCCAGGCTTGGGGTATGAGGATGAAGAATGGGCAAGACTCAAAAAGAGAATATTTACTGAACTTAAGTTTGGCTGCTTGCTGCTTGAAAGACAATACTACAGAGACAAGTGCTAGCTGGAAAGGAAAGTGTGCTTTATTCAGGAGACTGGCAACCTGGGGAGAAAGTGACTCATGTCCAAAACCAACTCTCAAGATTCTGCTTGACTGTGAAAGTTTTTAGAGAGAATCATTTGGGGGAGGGGGAATCATCCTTATCTTCCACTGTGTGAAGACTTTCCTCTGCTTGATTGGTGGTGAGGTAACAGGGCGGTGTTCCAAAAATCTTGTGCTCAGCTTGAAGTTACCATCCTCCACCTGGCTGGGACCCTTAGTTCCTGCAGAAGAATTCAAACATACCATTACATATATTCCTTGAGAAGGAACCAGGACCCTGTCCCTCTGCTGCACTCTTGTTTCTTAACTGCCCCTCCTTTGTTTCTGCATACTCTCTCTTTCCTCATAATTGACTGTTTGAATCTGTCCTTTGGAACTCAGGAAAGTTCAGAGAAGCTCAATGAAGCCTGTTTCCCACAAACAAAAAATGTCGGGCACAGAAAAACCTTGGACTCAAGAGGGCTCCATCAGGTCCTGTTCCACTTCAAATACATTACTGTTAGGAAAACTTGAGGGAAATAAAATATTAATTGGAAATATTAAAGTGCTCAAACTGTATTTGTGTTCCATGTTGTAAAGCAGATCCAAGCTGCTATAAGGTTGGATAACTAGATATATAAAAATAGAGTAAATGAGCTGCTTTGAATTGTTGTTCAAGAACTGAATATAATATGGATGTTGAGGTCTGAAATTTCCCAGGGAAAGATCAGTTCTGTGGGGGCAGAAGGAAGAAGGCATCCTGATGGGACTGGAGTTTGGAAATCAGTTGGTCTCTGAAAGTTTTAAGAGTTTAGAAAAGCATAGACAATGTGGGAAAATTTATCAGTCAGGAGAATGACATAAAGAAAGGTACAGATAAAAGAATATATATAACATATGTTTAGTAATAATGAGAATATATTGTAGTTCCTGTCATGGCTCAGCAGAAATGAATCTGACTAGCATCCATGAGGAGGCAGTTTCAATCCCTGGCCTCACTCTGTAGGTTAAGGATTTGGCATTGCTGTGAGCTGTGGTGTAGGCCACAGACATACTTGGATCCTGTGTTGCCATGGCTGTGGTGTATACTAGCATCTACAACTCTGATTGAACCCCCAGCATCCGCATGCTATGGGTATGGCCCTAAAAAGGTTTTTAAAAAATAATATATTAAAATATAAAGCTAAGTAGTTTATGTGTACTTGCTAAAGGGAGAGAACACAAAGGAATTTATGACCAAAAAACCCCATCTACCAGTATACTGGGTATTTTATTCTAAAATACATATAGTACATAGCACTGATTACACATGATATATGATTTTACTATTAACATGCTATATAACATATACATAATTTTATATGTATAACTATGTATATATAAACTATATATATATAGTTTCATTTAAATAAAAGAAAATATGCCTAATTGATATTTATTCATATCACTGGAACAAGCCCCAATTCCACTATTTAGGTGAAATAATAATTATTGTTAATTTCAGTGGTTCACTATCCAATAGACCCTATTGGAGCTGTAACTTTTCATAGTTTCAAAGGGCATCACTCATACTTCTGTTCTATATGTGCAATATCCCTGCACCTCATGTGTATCAGTGGGTGGTGACCCTGACTACATCTCTTTCATTACATGTATTCATGTTAGTATGTGGGATGCTAAAGAACGAGCTCTGGCATTTCTTGGGCAGAGTGTTTTTCTGGACTTTTTATAAGATGTCATTCCTTATAATCCACAAATGGGTCACAAATGTTGTACACATACTATTATTTTATGGTATGGATAACATTCCAAATAGTATAAAATAGAACTTGTCCTCAAAAAGCTTACCTAGAGGAAACAAGGACAAACAGACATGTTGTTTAAATTACACTTTGAAAGACTGAAAAGAAAAATGGCTTATGAAGAAATGAACCGTATGAAGGAATGAACCTTAATAACATTGACTGTTAGGAGGTTATGTCTTCAAGGAGAGAGACACTGTAGCACTATTTGTTCATCTATCTAATCATGTATTTCTTGGGTATTATACTATTTTGCCTGGCTTGTCTTATCAAGATGAGCAAGATATTACTTAAAGAATTATTTCCTGCTGTTACTTGTAATACAGAAGTTCAATTTTCACTAAAATTTTTGCATGAGGACATTGCATAAATGCTAGAAGTCTCATTGTAGAAGTGATGCTGTAAAGTCTCTATTTTTCTATTTTATTATTTTATTATTGTTGTTACTTCAAACATAATGTCCATATGGAGAGCAGAAAGAGCTGGCACAGACTTTGTAAATTGAATAATACATACAACTATTTGTGCTTACGAAGATGTAAATATATTGGACATTTGATGTTGTTTCTTCTCTGTCTCTCACACTAAGCTCTTTAAGAGATTGTGCTGTGTTCATCTTTTAAATCTCCCTCACTTTTTGCAGCAGTTACTAATAAATAATGAATAATACATAAATGAGCCAACTGCTTTGTGTAATTAGCTGGACTTTTATTCCACATCTCTCTTATTTTCCAAGTCTTTGGATCAGCCAATCTATGGATTTCTGAAACAATGTCTATGTAACTAAATACATTATGCAGCTATGTGTTATTTTGCCATGTTCTCAAATTTTTCATGTGCAGTCAATTGCCTCCTAGTTAAAAAGAAAATTTGTGGAGAGTTTTAAGTAATGAACTTTCCTATATCCCCTACCCCACTGAGACTTGTATAATGCTAAACTAAGGACAATAGATTCATTTATTGATTCTTTCTGTCTCTGTATTTGTCCCTATCTCTGTCTTCCTCTGTCTCTGTCTCTCTATTCTGTTTCCCTCTCTATATTTATATACACATATATACATACACAATATATGTACATATATACTTCTATATATTTTACACAATTTGAACACAAATAATGGATTTTAACTCAATCATATGATGGTGCTTTACCTTACAATCATCAGTGCTCTTTTTGAATTAAAATAGAAGAAAAAGCAAATGAGCAATACTTTTATTTCAGTGTGACCTCCATGGGGAAAAAAAACTCCTCAGGCTACTTGGAATTCTGGGTTTTCATAAACTTGCCTGCAAGACTTGGTGTTCTTTTATCCGAAGGCTCTGGAATATAACAGAGAAAATCAGCAATGTAGTGTGCAGGACTTCTGGCATAAATGTGATTTAGAGCTTTGTGATATGAGTAACACTGTGTCTTTTTACATTTATCCCCATCATCATGTGCTAAAATCACCTTATCTGTTGACACACTCATCCCATCACTTGTGCAGTACACATCTTTTAAAATATCCCCTGGCCTGAAACAGAGGAATATTGTCATGATCAAATCTATTTCTCTGGCATCCCTCAATGTAAACTTTTGCTAACTTTAAAGAGAATTTTACTAAATGAGCACTAGAGTAATTATTCATTTCTTGGCTACAGGCATTAGTTCACCAAGATAGTACTTTTCTGAACTGACAGACAGTATTTTTATAGTTACTTATGGGAAAATTAAATCACTTACTATAATTTGATTTTTATGTTGCTGTGGTTCAATGGAGTTTGGTGTCAGCCACCTTGCTTTCAGAATTCAGCTCATCTGAAACAGTTCATGAAAGTTAGTTTTCTCACTAAGGAAAGAAAGAAATATAAATACGGGGTCTGACTGAGGGGCAATCAGAAGTCTAAAATATATAGCCACAACATGAATACTGAAATCTGTTTTTATAAAGTTGAGCTTACTAAACACATATCTAAGTTGACTAAGAGATGCCATATTTTTCAAAGATATCATCTTTTTTTATTGAAGTATAGTTGATTTACAATGTGTTGTTATTTTCAGGTGTATAGCAAAGTGATCCAGTTATATATATTTTCAGATTATTTTCCATTATAACTATATTGAATATAGTTCTCTATGCTATACAGTAGGTTCTTGTTGTTTAGTTTGTACTTGCTAATCCCAAACTCTGAATGTGTATCTGTTTGTCCCTCCCCCTCCTTTTCTTCTTTGGTAACCATAAATTTGTTTTCAATGTCTGTGAGTCTGTTTCTGTTTTGTAAAAACAAAATACAATTGTTTAATTGTTTAAGATTCCACACATAAGTGATACCATATATATATATATATATTTAGATTCTATATATAAGTGATATCATATGTTTGTCTTTTTAGGTCCATCAAATGACATTATATTTATTTCCAAAGCTATTGTTTTAAAACTTCCTTATCTGACTAGGCAAAATTCATCCCTGCTATAAAATTAGCCATTCCTAGCAATAGAAGCTTATAAAAGTTAAGTGATGATATAGTTAATGATTCTGAAAAGAAAAGGTTTACAGGAAAATGTTCTGCAGAGTCAGCAGGAACCTGAGTCCTGGTGTCTAGGAACAGGGCTCACTGGGAAAGACTGTATGGCTTTGCTTACTCCTCCAGTTTTTAGCATGAAAGCCATAAATTCTTTACTGTGTAATTTCTATGACACAACATCACTAGTCAGTACCCTTCAAGTGGTATCTTCTTATCTGTATTTATATACTGACTCTTAATCTAGATTGAAAAGATCTTGGACTTTGGAATCAGAGTTTTAGCAACTGTGTGTTTTGGTACGAATCATTTTCCTTCATTATTAAGTCTTTATAAAACTGGATTTTTTTGAGGATTAAATAATGAAGTATTTATATTAAATCTTTGCAGTGCCTAGTTTATAATAGAAATTCAAGTAAATGCATTATCGTCTTTTTTTTTTTTTTTTTAACTTTTACTTCCATAGGAGGCTAGTGGGGTGGTTTGTACAACAGATATCAAAAGCAGATATGTTCAGTTCCTGCTTCAACCAGTTATTAACTCTAAGACTTTGGGCTTCAGTTTTTTTATCTATAAAATGGAGAACATAAGACTTTCTATCTTATAAGATCTTATGGAAAGCCCATGAGATCACAGGTATTGAATTCTGATGGTAGTTTCTGGCACTTAGTACATGCCATAAAAATACTTACTATTTAAGAGAATGATTTTGTGTCTCAGGATCCCATGCTCAGTCTGCGTTTGTTGAGAATAGGAGAGCAGCCATTTACAAGTACCCAGGTAAGTTGAGAAGTTAACTTCAGGAACCGAATAGAGCCAGGATCCTGAACCAGGAAAGGCAAAGTATATTAGTCACCTCCTTTTGCAAATAAGTTGACAAATCAAGATTTTTACAAATACAGGCATTGCCCTTATGGAAAGGTCAATGGGAGTGCAGACAGGAAGACTCAGAAGTTTTCTGATTGTTACAAAGAGTTTGATTTGAAGAGAGACTCTGGCTCAGATAAGAACTTCCACTGAGTTACTCTCTTCTTAAGAATTGGGCTACATCCAACCTTGCAGTCCATGTGAAGAAGCTGGACCTCAAAAAGGAAGAACTGTACATGTGATAATAAGATTTGAGCAAATTATTTCCACAATATCCTTCTGAGTACATGGAATATTGAATCAAGGGCAGCATAAGATTCTGAGCCCAAACTCAATTAGAGAAGGCTGAATAAAAAGTATACAAGAAAAGCAATCACTTAATGATTTGGGACAATGAGTTAGATGAAACTGAAGCTGCTAGGAATTCAGTGTGCTCACATGCATGCACACACATGCATAAGCAAACACACACACACACATACACACACACACACACACACACACACACACACATCCCCAACACACAAGTTTAGAACAGAATGTCTGGAGCCAGTTGCAAACCTGCCCAAGTTGCTTTATCTACTGTAATGTTGAAAGGAACCTGAAATGATACTTTTTGAAGGATGTTGCCCAAGGTAACGTACAAGATAAGAGCATTTACTATGTAATGTTGACAAGAGTGAAAAGAAGTGTGAAATGGGATGCCATCAGGATTCAGGTCAAAGTCAAGTTACTTAATCTCTCTTTGCTACATCTTCCACTATAAGGAAGAGAGGTCATCTTCTCCCTCTGCCCCGCCCCTACTGACTGTGCTGGACTTCTTCTAAATAGATTATGTGATAATCATAACACCAATGAACATATGGGATCCTCTCCATAATGTGTTTTGTTCACCTTTCCACAAGAGACTCTTAAGGAAAGGGCAACTGGTTAAAACACAAAAGAATACCCTTTTAATGATGGACTTTGAAGTTGAGCATTACCATTTGAGAGAAAGTTGGTCCTTTCGGACTCTGTCTTGTCATAAAGACCAGCCCCAAGTCCAGCCACATGCTCTCCCCTCTCAGAGATCCCCTCTGCATGAGAAAAGAACATTTAGGTCATTCAGCCTGGAACATTAAAACAAATACTGATAGTTCAAGGTTAATAGATGCATAAAACAGAAGTAATTCCGTGTCAAAGCTGAGATGACAGGTGATTTGACTTGAGGCAGCCTTACAATCACTCTTTTACATGTGCTCCATGCTGAGACCAGGCAAAGGTGTTATGTTTCTGACATTTACTTGTCAGGAAGGTATGACAATAGAGATTGTTTCTATCTCTGCTGTTCCCAGATGTTAACCTTCCAGCTTTAGTTTGTAATTGGGGTTCTGTGGAGCTTTAACATTTTCTATTGATTCAATAGAAGCGATAACATTTCCAATCATAAGACAGCATTATAGAAATATCTCGCAATTCACATATCAGAATGTTTGATAGCCAGGCTCACCGCATTAATTTCTGTCACCTTTGCCAAGAGCCCTTTATCCTCTTTTTAATACTGAAGGACACCTGGGAGTAGTTGCTGCCACTTTTATTGTTCAATAAAGTAGACAAAAGTTTCAATTAACAACCAAGGGGCCTCTAGGAAATTTTGAATGAGAATATATTTTACTCATTTTACTGTATTTCTTTTTTCTAATGTGCCATCTGTGACTTGGAGGCTGTCCCTCATTTGGAAGACACACACACACACACACACACACACATACATGCACCCAAACACACACACGCACAGTACTCCTAAACCCATTTACATTATATTAAAACATTCAGCCAAGGAAGACCAAGACTGAGACAGTGAGGATATGGAGAAAAATTGAAAGTAAGTGAAAAAGCTGAAGCAAGTGCAACCAGAGGGCTGAAGATCTTAGGTTGCAGGACTGTGAGGCAAGAGGTTCCTGAATTCCATGTCCTTGCCCTTAACTCTGAGACTAAAGTACCCAAGAATCCAAGAATCCTCTTTCACTGTATAACTGTAACTCCTCAAAAAAAAAAATTATCCTCTGTCATTTATTCACTTAGACTATAATTCTTTTATTAAAGATTTGTATCATGGGTTTTTAAAAAATGTATTAACTGCTTTTGTAAAATAGCCAATAAACAGGAATATAAATTGAAAAAAACCTTTTATATTTATAAATATAAAATAAAATTAAACTTGGGACAATATTATAATTTTTAAGTTTGCCCTGTTTTAATCTCAGTTCAACATAAACTTTACACCTCTTCATGAATAGAGTCTTGTGTATTTCTACAGAAGCCATGCACATTTTGATCCTAAATCATGTAGATGTAAAACTTGTTACATTCTTTTAAAAATTAACTAATCTAAAAAGCACTGACACTTGTGTATTTTGTTTATCTGTCCAACAATATCTGCACATATTCAAATTCCAGTCCACCTCTTTTATGAAACACTGCTTATCTCTTCCCTCTGTCTTCATATCTTGGACTATTTAAGAATAATTCTTTATTTTTAGAAGACAAAAACCCATCTAAGATACTAACAATTTTTTATCATAAAATTATTCATTTGGTTACATGAATTAATATATTTAAACTTTATTGTTGACTTCAAGATAAAGACTGTTAGACAAAAACATTCACTTGTATTATTTATACATAGGTTCAGTATATGACATTGTGGTTATTAATATATCAACAGTATACATCAATATATCAGCTATAGCTATTGATAACTTTGCTATATCTCACAGTTCATTGCTATACAAAATTCTGATGCCAATGGTTTTTTTTGTTATAAATGTTATCTAGTGCATTAATAAAATGTTAAGCAAAATGGAACACACATAACGCGATAGTCCAGTTCTGGAAACGTCTACCCAGTGTACCTCAAGCAATTAATCAGCCTCATTTTAATGTGGTTTTTCAAATAATAATTGGTAAAAACAAATTTCTTTCCATTTAATTTGTATCTTTACATTTTGTTCTTAAATTCAATGAGGGATACATTGCCAAATGTCTTGTGGAAATCTAGACTTATTATGTTTACTACCAAAGAAATTAGGCTATTGGGAAAGACCTGTGTTTAGTAAATGCCCAGGATGTCCAGTTTCTGTGACTGCCTTTCCTTAGACATTTACAAGACAGTCCTTCAGTAATTATTCTAGAATTGTGTCTGGAAGTTAGCTTATTCTTACTGATCTAGAGCTTGTAATAATTTCTTTGATCCCTCTTTTGAAAATGATAATGATTTTTTCAGCTCCTTTTTTTGTATGAGTGAATAGAGCCATGTCTAAGAGAAAGTAAAATAATGCCATTGCCCTTGAAGAGGAAGGATTTGATATTGCCATCAATACACAGAAATGAACTTTGTGAACAGACACTGGAATTTTAGCAAAGAAAATAGAACATTTTTTTACTTTGTCAAACTTATCTATTATTATCTTGCCCTACTCACTTGGTGAAGATGCTGTTAACATGGATCTTAAGTTCTGTGCAACACCTCACTTTCTCTAAGCAGAGTGAATGGAATAGGGCCAATGATGGCACATGGGAGAAGGCTGGAAATGCAGACTTTTGGGTCCCTCATCTGAATCAGAGTTTTGATTTGATCAAAATCCCCCCAAATTCATATCTGTATTAAAGTTTGAGAAGCACTAATGTAAATGGTTTCTTTGTCTTCAAACTTGTTATACTCACTTTAAATATCCCTGCAACCACTTTCCTGACCCATGTCTTATCTGACCAACAAAATTGTCTGCATTGTATAGCATGTTCCATATAGTGTCCAAATAATCCTCAACAAAAACAAGTACTTCTCCCAGATATAATTTTTACCCTATACTTAAACTGATGTTGGCCTCCCAGAAAGTCTTTTTTTTTTTTTTTTTTTTTTTTTTTTTTACCTCAGGTAAGTGCCAAAAGGTTTTGAATTACTTAGCCAGGTTGCCATGAGATAATTCTTTCTTCAAAGGTTAATTGTTCTGATTTAGCCATTTAGAAGTCCAGGTAATACATTTTTTTTTGGTTAAACTACATATGAAAAATATTACTCAATACTGTCAATGTTCGGGGATTTTGTTAAAGACAGAATAGCTGTGTCATTATAAAGTTGTGAGTGTTCAAAAGATCTTAACAACAAACTAATTCTTAATGACGTTTTGCACAAAGTTATATGCTCAATAAATGCTTATGGAAATAATTAGAAAATGTAGAGGGATTGGGGATGTAGCAATATAGCTAAGCTATAGCATGGAAATACTGTGTGATCTTATTCAATTCAAGTGTAATTCTATAGACAAGGGCTCTTTTACTTTATGGTCCAGTCAGACCTCTTCCACCTCCACCAGGGAGAGAGGTCCTCCATCTCAGAGGCTCTGTCACACAGGAGACAGACATTTCCTCAGTCACACTGTGGAAGCCAGACATTATTTTTTGAAACCAAACAAATATGCAATTTGTCAGTCTGCAGATAGAATGTTTCTGCCTTCAGATTCAAAATGGTTTTCATTTATTCATGTAAAAAAGAAGCATTTCAGTTATAGTTGTAATATTTACTTATCTGGTTTCCTCCTGATGGATAACAAATGTATCCAGAACTTCCATGCCTCAGAGATGCCACTTCATAAAATGGCAATACAATTCCATATTACAGTAAAAACAGATACAATTCAATATGTCTCAAAGAGTTCCAAAAGCAATTATGGTATTTCAGAAGTAAACATTACTTACAAATTCATAACCACCCATCAAAATTATTTCACTAGGGTTAGTTAAGGAAGCATCTGCCACAATTTATGCATTTCGAGTATTTATTTTTCATAGCCAACCATGAAAAAAATGCTTCCAGCAAGTGCTACAGTTCAGAGTAAAGTCAGTTTTCCATTTACTTAGGAACACATATTCCTTTTTAAGCTCTAGCACAATCCTTTTACTGTAATAAAGGTATAAAATTCACATTTTCATCCATAGAAACTAGATCTGACCAGTACCATCTGCAGGGGAATAGTGCTTAAGATTAGCAGTCTTATTTCTTTGCCTAAGAATAGCAGAATAAGCTTCTTTTAAAAGCTGAAAAGATTCATTCTTCATATCCTGTCTAGAATAATGCTGAATTATTTCTCAACTACAAGTAGTGTTTCATAAATCATAAAAAGAATAAATCTTATTAAATCAGTTGTAGATTACAAAAACCTAAAGGCAAGGTCCATTATCCAAAGGACAGTGCTGCCCTCACTGATTTTTTTATTCTTTTACTTATTTAAGAGGAGACAGTTTCTTTGAGACATGGTTAGCTGAAATAAGAGCCTTTTTTTTTCTTCTTTTTATAAGGTGTCAAGTGGCAAATAACCAGGGTAGAACAGCTCATCCACTAAATGTCTATACAGCACAAATTTAGGTATTTTATACAGATGTAGACAATGGTGAGGGTATATATAATATGCAACATGTAAATAGATAAATTTATATAACATTTTAAAAAATCAATTGCCATATCTGTTCCATCTTTTCAGAAGATTAAAGAATAAAAACTTGATATACTATAAGTATGTTAGGAAAAAAAGTCTTTACAATTAACATAAAATGATATACAAATATCTATTCTCGAATAGTCAAAATACTTTATACATCTAGGTCTTAATGTGATGCAGTTTCACATTCACAAAAGACTAGTTTTATGTTTTAGGAAAAATAACCTCACTTTTGCATGTCACAGAACAAAATCTGAATGCAAAAGTTATGGTCCTCTTAGCAGTGTGAACTTTGCACATTACAAATAACACATTCAACAAGGTAGATATTTTATAGTCAGTCTAGTGATGAAAAATTCAATATGCATATATTTATGTGTTGAGCAGATTTATAGTCAACACGCCCACTGCCACTTGGCCTCAGTTCACTTTCACGTCCTTGAAAAGAACACATTTCACACATTTTAAAAAACATTTAGAAGATTTAAAAGCATTTGCCAATGTCACAAAGCAACAGCAAATGGTATACGCATCTCTAATAACTTAGTCTAGAAATATGGAATATGAAATGTGCAATGGGGTGTTTTGTATTCTGAACTGAAAGGCTTTCTAACTTTATTGACTCACATTTAGGGTGAGGACTGGCTTCACAAATTTAGGGATGTGTGGGTTTCATTTTACTAGAACCTGGAACAAATATATCTGCAGCTGAGAAGTTAAGCTTTACTAAGGATTTCCTCCTGTATTGGAGGAAATGGCTTGCAACAAGTTGAGGATCATTTTTCACTGCATACAGTATGTATTTATCATCCTTTTGAGGCAATGGTATATAATGTGACATAATAGGGGTCTTTACTATACATTAATTATCACATATGTAATTACTATACATGTAATTCATACTAGCACATAGAAAAATATAGTGATGAGAAAAAGTTTAACCTTTCCCCTTTACCCATACCATCAGTACTTTAATCCCATGTGTTTATCCACAGTTTACTGTTCTGTTATGTTTCCTGGAGCCCTCCTCATTAATGCATTCAACAAATATTTATTAAGCACTTTCAAGGTTTCAATCACTGTATTAGACTTTGGGGGTTAGAGTTATGAACAGGCTGGTCACAGTCTCACCCTTAAAGTTTACAGCATTATGACAAAAAATACACACAAATAAAGAGGCATTTAGAATATGCAGTGTTATGAATTCTATGTCAGGAGAAGTACAAGGTCCTATGAGAGCCAGTTGAAGGGGCGTCAAACACAAACTTGAAGGATGAGAGAAAGATGTCTTCATGAAATAACACTGAAGCTGAGAAATACAGGTTGAATAAGATTAGGAACCATCAAGGTTAAAAAAAGAAGAGAGAGAAGTATGTTTCTTAAAGAGTAATTGATATGTGCAAAAGCCAGAAGACTCAGAGAGAATGCAATCCAACTGAGATAATGAAAGACATTCCATAAGGCTGAAATTTAGCATACAAATGGTGAAGTTAATATAAAATTCTGGAAGAGGTGCAGAGATGGGACAAATCCAAGAAGAAATATGAAATCCAGATTTATTTTAAAAGTATGGAAGTCGTCATTAAGATAGAGTATAAAGCAGTGATATGATAGATCACATGTACTTTAAATGGTTCACTCTTGCTGCAATGTGAGGTTTAGATGGGTAGAATAAGATAATGAAAGGCAAGGAAAAGGTAATTTTTGTAGTCCAGGAAAACACTATGGTGTTTTGGATTGAATAAAGGGAGGAAAAAGAAATGTAGGGAGGAAGGAAGGAATATTGATACCACATACAATTAAGGTTACAGTTAAGGAAGGATTTGACTTTTAAGGGGTAACTAGAGAATGCTTCTTTGTCAGGATGAAAATGTGACACTATAGTAATCTTGATAGTAGTGGTGATTATACAAATCTATCATGTGATAAAATTTCATAGATAAAATTTCATCAGAAAATATGTACATGTAAATCCTGGTGAACTCCACATAAGATACGCAGTTTAGTTAATAGTACTGTACCGATGTCAATGTCCTGGTTTTGATATTGGACCCTGGTTATGTGGGATGTTGTCATTTGGGGAAGCCGGGTAAAGTATGTAAGGAAACCCTCTGTCATATTTTTGCAAATTCTTACAAGTCTAAAATTGTTTCAAAATAAGAAATTGATATTTTAAAAATGTAGAAGATAACATTTTTGGGAAAAATAAAAAAGAAGTTTGTCATGAGCTTAGTGGAGGTAGCTTTAAGTGGCCTCCCCCAGATCTTTCACAGCTGGACCAATCCCTTTGCCAAAAGAAGTTGAGGCTCCTTCCCTTTTGCTCTGCTTTAGAGAGTTTGAAAGATGGGCCCAGAAGATGGAGTCCTGAAAGATGGAGAGACCGTGATTCTTGACACTTTATCCCAATAAATTACCTTGACTCTGATCTATTCTTGTCCATGAACCTCCTCTTTACATCTCTGGATAGTGTGAAGGGAAGAGATGCAGGCTGGAACTTTCCCTAATAAAAATTCATCAGGAGATATGGAGAGTTAGTGAGGAACATTGTAGAGAGTTTTGTCAGTGTTTCTAATTCATTAAACAAAACAAAACAATGATGCCATAGAAATGAAGAACTGTCTTTTTTTAGGGCCACACCCATGGCATATGGAGGTTTCTAGGCTAGGAGTTGAATCTGAGCTGCAGCCACAACAACACGGACTCTGAACCACATTTGTAACCTACTGCACAGCTTGCTGCAGTGCAGGATCCTTAACCCACTGAGCAAGGCCAGGTATTGAACCCTCATCCTCATGGAAACTAGTTGGTTTCCTAACCCACTGGGCCACAATAGGAACTCCAGAACTGTCATTTTCTTGATGAAAGCTGTGTCTCTACTGCATCACTCAAACCAAATTAGTTCATTCAACAGGAACAAAACTTCTGTGAACACTATTTAATTATAATAAGATCACTGATGATTCTTTTAAAAATTCATTATTTTTCTAAATTTGAGGTTTTTTTTTTTTTTTAAATATTTTCCATGGAGAAGCCAGTAAAGAACTAGATGTCTTGTCTTTATTCTTCCTACTCTTTTAGATTTACTAGCAGTTTGTTTCTCCAGGGCAGAAGCAAGAATATAACACTGGTCCCAAGGAACTATGCACTGGTGACATTCTGAGGCGCTGCTGACTGCCTGCTCTGTTGGTTGGACCACCTCAGAGCAAGTTCATTTTGATACTTGAAAGTTATTCTCCTCTCATTTTTGCTCCTGTTTATTGTTTGTTTTTTAATTCTTTTGTGGATCTAGTCCCATGACCTCTATAGTGAATTCTTTACCATGGTTTACACAAATTTCCAGCACAGTGGTGGAGATACTACTTTCATAACTCTCAATTCTAATATGTAGGAAATAATGTTCTAGTTATTGCCCTTGCAATAATATAAATGCTAATCACTTTTTTAAACCACTGAATTCCTTTATTTAGTGAAGAGTTCTATAGTAAGTTTCCAAAGGAATAATAGAAATGCTAATTATTTTGATTAGCACAAAGGAAAGAGTCTATTAAAAGTTCCTGAAAATAGTTGCTTCTTTAATTTTATAAGTTTTATGGCTTCTCTGAAGACCAAACCAATCCAACCTATATGCCAGGATTTTATTCTTTATGTAAATGGTTTCACACAAAATGTCCTCCCAAGCTCTTATTTTTAAATGGTCTCTATGTGAAAGACTGAATCAATATCTATTCTATATTTGAAATCTCCATAATTGTGTTGAATAGAGGGAACAGTCAAGTGGAGAAATTGATGAATATTACTTTGGGAGAAAGAGCTTGTATTATTTGAAAATTTATTTGGTGTGTATGCGTTTGATATGTGATTGTTTAAAATGCTTCAAGTGAAAGCTTCATTGAGGTCAGTCTCTTTTCAAAGCATTTAGGGTTTTTTGTTTGTTTTTAAAGGAAATCTGCAGGCTAAGAGTATGTCTATTTAAAGATAAATGTTCTAGGTCTAAATAAATCCAAAATAACACATTACTTTGGTATTTTCAATAAAAATGAGCTATTCAATGAAAATATAATTTAACTAGTACTGGGAAGAGGTGGGGCAGGGAAGTAGAATAATAAATGTTTAATGGAGTGAAATCTGGAATCAGACAGCCATAGACTGAATCTCAGCTTCATCACTTCCTGTGTGATTCTGAACTGGATTTTTTTAACTCTTTTAGTTTCAGTTACCTTATCTGCTGTCAAGATCAAATCAGATAATTCAGGCCCCCTCCATCCTCAAATTGTACAATATCTGGTACATAGGAGGAGATTAACCTTTGTGTTACTACTGTATTGCTATTGCTAGTTACACTCTTACCAGTATTAGCATTTGCTAAGCCAATATTGCTGCTGATATTATCTTCACTGCAACTGCTTTAACATGAGTAAAGTATCCCCAGTTTAGCAGTCTTTTGTCTACTTTTTTATTTCTAGTTTTCAAGCACTACTTTTGGTTTTACCAACTTTAATACAATTCATAAAATACAAATTACTGAGTGCTTACTAGATGTCAGGATTTTCATTAGAAAGAACATTTACAAAGGAACAGAAGGGAGGAAACAGCCGTTTAGACAACAGCACATTAGAGAAGTGTGGTAACTAAAGTATCCGTAGGGCTAAAGAAATAAGAGAGGGTAACAAGGAAGAATTCTGAGGGAGAATGGCATCTGAATTGATCTTTGAAAAATCATGAGAAATTTTTGAATGGAACAAGGAAGAGAGCAGGAATTCAGGCAGCGGGAGCAGTATATTCAAAGGCCTGCAAGTTTACTGCTGTTCTTGTGTAAATAATGGCATGTGCATTGGAGAATTAAGCATCATCCTTCCTGATGATGAATGGACCCATAGATCATGAAGAAAAACATCACTTTACTCAGTAAAAATACAAAGGAATTGAAAAGTTACAAGTGGGTCAGTCATGACTGTGGATGACTCTGAAGAAAATGAGGTGAAAGATATGTGTTGGGGGCAGTGCTTGAAATGGGAGAGGAAAAAATATGAGACTACTATAAAAAATCCTGGAAAAAGACAAAGAAGAGAGTAACAGACTGATAGAGAAAGATTTGAGAAAAAAAAATAGAGGTTGATATAAACAAGCCATGATGGCCGACTTGCTCTGAGGGGCTTGGCAGCCCACAAATGAGAATGGGCACTCTGGGGCCAGTCACTCTCCGCAGAACAGGAGAGGTGAGTTTAACTCAGGTTGGGTGTGAGGGTGCACAGGCCCTCTGTTTCCTTATGCTGCATACGGTTTTGGCTGGAGACTGTGAGGTGCAGAGAATAGATCTAGATCAGAGATTTAGCTGTGAAATATACTGGAAGAGATGGAACTGCACTGGAAAGCACAGAGAGAAAGACAGACGAAAGGAATGAAGTTGATACTGTTAGGATCACTGAAGCTATTAATACAAAGAAAACTGAGGCAGCCATCAAGAGGGTCAGTAATGGCTAAAAAAAGGAGTTTCTGGATGCAGGGAGTGGTCATCAGAGTTCAGTTCCACAAGAAGGTCCGATGAAGTGAGATGTGAAAAATGGCCAGGGAACCAGTGGTTAGTGTGAACTTGCTGAAGGTCTACCTTTCAATAGAAGGGTAGTGAGCAAAACCCAGGTTGTCACATTCAGCAAGTGAAAGAAGGGAATTGAGAATGCTGGTAACCCCTGAACAGGAAGTTATAATTCAGTGTCAAGAACGGCATTCACTGAACTCCCTCTGGCCAAAGTGGAGCAACTGCTGTGCTGAGTCTCAGCTCACTTTTTTCATTGGTCACCGTCCCAGCAACTTGTCAACAAGAGCACAGCTTTGCTGTGTCATCTGTTACTAAGGAGGTCTAGAGAATGGAGGTAAGAGTTCTGATGTCCAATATCAATCAAATATTTGAGTCTCTGGTTACTTAACAGCTAGCTGTCAACCCGAAAATGGCTGGTCTGGAAACATTTAGATCTGCAGCCACAATCCCAGTTGGAATGTTCACAATGAATGAAGTTTGTCTTTCCAACTTTCCAAACTGTTTCATTGGCCTGGAAGGGTAAAGTACATTATCTCCTGCTATTTCATTTTTATTAAAACTGTTTGAACTTGGAAATGAGGCCTGATGGTCCCATTTTCAGAAGGCTGAAGGTCACTGGGTGTTTCTGCTCAAAAAGAGAAAACAATGTGTAACCCCTCTGGCACCATAATCGAAAGAAATAGTGCGGTGATTACAGCCTGGCGCTGAGCTGGCGGCTGCTACAAATACTGGAACCGAATTTGATAGGATCCTGTATTACCTTATAACAGAGTATCATTCCTTACAGTTCCAAGGTCAATGTCTCTTTCTCAAATAACATTTCGGACCTATAATTGTTCATCTACATGTCAGCAATTATGGGGAAATTGATCAGCCAGTAATTAATGCCATGCTATTACACTTTTTAATTTGTAGATTATGCAGCTGCAAGCGTTCTCACATTTTTAATTTGTATATTATACAGCCACAAATGTTTACAATGCCCTTTTTAATCTCCTTACACTACCACTGCCATTATTCACTATAGATTAATGATACCCTGGATGCTAGGGTTTATTTCATTTACCACTCTTACCAGGAGAGCAGTTAACATTACTGTGCTCTATTACTTAATGTCTTACTGCAGCTGCTAGTGAGCATTGGTTACCCTTTAAAATATTTTCAGCCAGTTATTTTTTCCCTATTTTTTTTTTAGATCTCTTGTCACCAACAATACACCTCTGTGGTAATATTACATTTTATTTCCAAATTTATTTCAACTGGTTCTACTAGAGATATTTAAATAATTAATTCTAAATAACGCAAATGACCTGAACTCCTCCTTAGTTGCCCTTGTCTATCTTAGGGCCTATTTCTCTTTCACCTCCTATTTCTTTTTCTTTTTTTTTTCTCTATACCAGCATGTTAAGGAAATGTAAAGACAATTTTAAATGGTACTGGACTCTTTTTCACTTAGGCAGAAATAGGTATTCCCAATATTGACTGAGCATAATAAGTCTTAATAGTTGAAGTTGATACTGCTGACTGGGGTTATTGTGGGCTTGCATCTGCCTTGGTTTTCCTCAAGGTGATCTTCCATTTCAAAGGGAACCAGTCTCTATCTCCTTGATAAGATGCAGTGACAACTTTAACACTGACAGTGACTACTTTAAGCCATCAGGACACACAGCATGCACATCGTAGCAGAATTCTATGAAATCATAGTATTCTATTAGTTACTGAGCAGGATACACAGAAGTAAAAAAAAAAAAAAATGAGTGTATGCTGTTGATGTGAAATGTAATGAAATGATGATATAAGAGAACAGTAAACAGATTGAAGGCATGTGATAAATGGACAAAAGGGCTTTTATAAGCAATTTGAAGGGTGGCTTTTCAGAGGGAGGAGAGAGGAAGGCCAGGATGGTCAACTTGAGCTGGACTGTGAAGAAGTGGGCAAGGGGAGGCAGGTTGAGGATGGAAAGGGGCTTTCCCTGAAAAGAATACAAAATGAATAGAATCTTGACATGTTAATGTTTTGTTAAAGAGTAAACAGTAAAGCAGTAAAGAGATGAATGTGGATCAAAGAAGGTTCTTGTTGAGGAGTAGCATGACTTTAGGACAGACATTCTGCCGTGCAACAGTGGGTCTAGAACACACCAATAAAGATTTTCAACTTTATGCTCTACAGAGTTTCTGTGGAGCATTTTTGAATTTTTTGTTTTGTTTTGGCTTTTATTGTTATTTTTATTTTAACTTTTTTTGGTATGGGAATGTCATCATGGAAGCAGTATTTTGAGGAAAATAAAATGGTAAAGGCTAATGTCAGGATCATTTAGGAGGCTGATGAGTTAATTTAGGTGTGAGATGATAAGGGATGAATCCAGCAGATCCCAGAAACATGGGGTGTTCTTCTTGCTCCATCCTAATTCAATATTCCAGTGCCTCAGCTCCTCTCTTCTCCAATTCTACAAACCTAGCCACCTTTAATGTTTCAGAACTTGAATCCTGAATCACCTTTTAATCACTGAGATGTATTTTTGTGTATTTTAATATAACATTACATGTTGCATGTCTTGTTTCCTAAAATAAACTATTATTATTATGAGTCAGGCACTATACTAAAGGTTTTACACTCACTATTTCATTTTATTTTATTCATAAAGTTGCCTCAGAGGTAAGCACATTTATTTTTTTATTTATTAAGAAATTAACTGTGGCTTCATAATTATACACAGTAACATAAATGGCAGAGTTGTAGTATAGTAGATTGTAACATCAGTCTACTGATTGTATTTATTCCTTTGCTTCTGGATTTAATCTCTCACTTATTCATTCATTCATTGATATCCATAAAATGAATATCAGTCTTGATACCAGGCCTGATCCTGTGCTGGGAATACTTCAAAGAACAATAACAGATGAAATCTCTGTTTCTTGCTCCTATGGCTGAGCAGAAAGTGCAACTTCTGTGCTGAGCAAGTTCTATTTGTTATAATGTAATTGGAAAGCACATTTATTGTCTGTCTCCCTATGTCCTTTTAAATTTATCCTCATACTCTTGATAAAGTGTTTGCAAATTCCTATGATTTGGGGGTGATTTTGAAGCAATAAAAAGACCACTTTTATTTTATTTTATTTTATTTGGCTTTTTAGGGCCACACCCGCAGAATATGGATGTTCCCAGGCTAGGGGTCTAATTGGAGCTACAGCTGCCCGCCTATGCCACAGCCACAACAATGCCAAATCTGAGCTGCCTCTGTGACCTACACCACAGCTCAGAGCAATGTCGGATCCTTAACCCAATGAGCCAGGCCATGGATCGAACTGGCAACCTAATGGTTCCTAGTTGGATTTGTTTCTGCTATGCCATGATAGAAACTCCAGAAACATCCTCTTTTAGATAACTAAATTTCTCCAACTTCATTGAGGAATAATTGACAAATACAATTGTATGTATTTAAAGTGTACAGCATGATGATTTGATATACATATACATTGTGGAATGATTAATAAGATCAAGACAATTAATAAGATCAAGACAATCCCACCACCTCACATAATTAACTTTTTTATTTTATTTTTCGGTAAGAGTGCTTAAGGTCTACTCTCTGAAGCTGTCAAGTATACAATACTATATTATGAACTATAGTCAACATGCTATACATTAGAGTTTTAGAACTTATTCACCTTACAATTGAAAGTATGTACAATTTGACTTACATTTCTCTGTTTCTCATTCTCCACAGCCCCTGGCAACCACCATTCTATTCTGTTTCTATACAATTGACTTAAAACCTGTACTAGTCCATGTAAAATTGATACTATACAGTATTTATCTTTTTCTATCTGACTTTCATGCATTTTAATGCCTTCCAGGTTTACCTGTGTTGTTGCAAATGACAGGACTTCAGTCTTTTTTATGGCTGAATAATATTCCAGTATGTATATGGGGGGGTATTTTAATCCATTCATCCATTGAAGGACTTTCAAGTTATTTCCATATCTTGGATATTGTGAATAATGCTGCAGTGAACATGGGAGTATAGATAGCTCTTTGAGACACTGATATTATTAACTTTGGATATATACCCAGAATCCAGATAAGTACACAAGAAAAGAAAATTACCATCCAATATCTCTGATGAACAGAGATGCAGAAATATTCAACAAAATACTATCAAACTAATTCAAAAGCACATCACAAAGGATTCTATAACATGATCAAGTGGGATTTATTTGAGATGCATTTATATGAGATGCAAAGATATTTCAATATATGCAAATGAATAAATGGTACACCACTTTAACAGAGTAAAGGATACAAATCACATGATCATTTGACAAAACTCAACATACTTTTTATGATAAAAACTCTCAAATTAAGTATAAGAGGATTGTACTTCAACATAATAAAGGCTATATATGACAAACCCATAGCTAACACCACACCCAGTAGTGAAATTAAAAGCCTTTCCTTTAAGATCAAGAACAGGATACCCACTCTCACCACTTCTATTCAATGTAATACTGGAAGTCCTAGTCACAAGAGTTACACAAGAAAAAGAACTACAAGGCATCTAAATCAGAAAATAGTAAAATATTCTCTGCTTGCAGACAGCATGATCTTATATATAGAAAATGTATGTAGATAGTTAATAAGCCCAGATATAGTAAAAGTCAAAATCTTATATTTTATTCAATGTCATAGTCACTCCTCTTTCCTAACCCAGCAGACTGTAGGCAAGACTTTTGCAAAGGGAGATGCATGGCTGGTATAGGCATTTCCCTTGCTAAAAGAAATATATTCCACTTCCAGCTTGTTAACTTTGACTTATGCTGATCCTTCCAGAGTCAGAGGTAGGTAAGGAGGAGCAGAAAGGTGAGTGGAGTCCTACTTGACCAATAATGTCAGATTCATCCACTCTCTGTGGCTGGGTAGGTTGGTAAGCCTGACTTTCTCAAGTGGGGTCTTGGAAGACCTGTCATTCCTTTTATGTGGTTGATTCTCTCGCTTACAGCTGGTTGTTCAAAGAACCTGCTTTAGCATATGACCTTCTGTGAGGACTTCCTACTTCTTTCTGTGAAGTTCTTTTTGCCCTTTTGGGTAGAACTTTAGGGTGGGGTTTATGAGTATACCCTGGGGCCTAAGGGGGATGTCTTCTATACCTCCTTTTTCTCTTCAAAGTCTAGGAGCACAGCTCACCCAAGATATCCAACTAATTTTCCTTCTTTCCATTGTCAGAACAAGTAACTAGACCATCTTTCTCACACTTGAGATTTTCTTAGACACAAATTCAATGTTCTACAAATAGTAATTCTCAAAGAGAATTATTTGGGATCTTCTGTCATTTGAGATGATGAGGAAATCATGCATAACCTTTCTTAAGTAAGAGGGTAAGACCCAGAACACAGTAGCCACCTCCTCAATTAACCTTTCTATTACACAGCCCTTTTCAAAGCCTCTCAAATCTGTTTTATACCATTGAATAATCCTGTAAGAGTAAAAACTAGGTTGTTTTTTCTTTCTAACTTCTTTCTAAAAGTTCTTTGAATGACTTTGCACCCCACATTAGAATATGGAATTTATAGTCTTAGGACTTCAGTTCAAATCTATTATCATGATAGATACACCTGATTAAGTTCAAATGGTAATAATTATTATTAAGAAAATGAGAAGCTTATGCAGAAGAAAAGAATGAGGAGAACAGCATTAAATGGTGTGATGAGGGGAACATCTCTGAAGGGATATTACTTAACAGAAACTTGACTGACTAGGAGAAAACCCTGCAAAGATGTAGGTATATTCCAGGTAGATAAAGGGTTAAATGTCCTGGCTACAGAATTGTATTGCTGGGTTCAAAGAGCAGAAATAAATCATGTAAGTTGTGGCAAACCCAGCAAGGAAAAAAGGGCTGTGGGGCAATGATGGCAAATTCTAACATGCATGGAATCACCCAGAGGGATTATTGATATACCAAATCCTAGGTCCCATCCCAGAAATTGTGACATAGACTGATGCTGCTTCAGAGTGACACTGTCCTTGCTGAGTGTCTGTGCTATGAGGTCAGAGGAAAAGCAAAGAGCCAGAGTAAGGATTTGGGATTTTATTTCAATTCATTGGAAAATTTAAAATTTCTAAAAATGACTCTGACAGTTTGGGGACAAGTACACTATAAGGTATGGCAGGTAGGTGTTGAGGGAGAAAGGACATTCACAAGGTTATTTCTTTTGTCCTAACAGGGAATGATAGTGGTTTGAATGAGTATAGTATTGATGGACTTGAATAAAAGTAGTAGAACTGGAAATATTTGAAAAGTGTGATTCCAGAAATGGATTATGGAATGGCTTGAGAAGGAAGAATCGTCTTTAAAACCTAGACTCATGACCATGTCTAGTTTTTTTTTTGTTTTTAGAGTTAATTATTACGTTTAACACTATCTTTACATGCATATGGCACCAAACAGATGATTTGAATATAGTAAACACTCTGTAAAAAAGAGGATTGAATCAAACAGACTCAAATGACTTCTACAATAACAGTTCATTATATATAGTGTTTACAGTATTTTGAAAACATAAATACATTAAGAATTAATCTAGAAAACTTGGCCAAGTTAATACAAATGGAATTTGAGAACAAATTGTTAATGTTGGTAATTTTGCAAAGTAAATACAATGGAGGTTGGGAATGGGTTAATATTAGGAAATGTTAAAGGTTGATTTTACCTATTTCTAAGGAAACCATGGTGGTAACAACTGTATTCTCACTAGAAGGGAGAAAGAAAATTCTTAGGAAAAACCTGAAGCATTTGGACAAGGGTAAATAACACAGGGCCTTTGCCAACCATATTTGTTCTTATCCTTCAGGATAAGATGAACATCAAGATCAGTTTAAGTTTAGGAGGTAAACAATGAATAAAAGAAAAAAATAGATTATACATAGAATGCCTAAAAGGTTTTATTATGATATGACACTGGGCACAGAAATCTGAAGAAAGGGATTGTGTGTGCATATGAATAACTAAATTGCTTTGTTGTACAGCAGAAGTTATCACAATGTTGTAAATCAACTATACTTCAATATAACTTTAAAAATTAAAAAAAAAGGCCGGTATGTGTGGTTTGAAGGAAAAGAGGCACTTCAAGCAGATGGTGAACAATAAGAAATTGATTTTAAAATTCAGATCTTACAAAGATCAAGAAGCAAAGGACACTGAGACCCAGCTCCTGCCTCCCAGGGACAGGAGAAAGAATAGCTGGGTGCAGGGCTGGAGAAATCTCTGTGCCATGACCGGTGTCCCTGAGTGAAACAAAGCAGACATGCATTTCAATCTGGACTGTTCCCATGTTTCAGGTACCTGGCCATTAGCTGACCAAAAAACAGTTTATAATGATTTCTTATCTTATCACATTCTTAGATACAAACAAAAGAAAGTTTTCAGTCAGTGGGAAGACTCAGCAAAGGGTTTCAAATATCTGTGGAAGTATTTGACAGGGCTTCTCCAAGATATGCCAAGGAACAGAAACACTGATGCAAATTCTCAGTATTCCAGCCCTAGAGAAAAGACCTCTTTTATTTTTTCATTTTTTAAATTACTCAAATGAATTTATCACATCTATAGTTGTATAATGATAATCACAGTCCAATATCACAGGATTTCCATCCCACAGCCCAAGCACATCCCCCCACCCCCCAAAATGTCTCCTCTGGAGACCATAAGATTTTCAATGTCTGTGAGTCAGCATCTGTTCTGCAAAGAAGTTCAGATTCCACATGTCAGTGAAAGCATTTGAGGTCAGTGTCTCATTGTATGGCTGACTTCACTTAGCATGATAATTTCTAGGTCCATCCATGTTGCTAAAAATGCAAGTATTTCCTTTTAACAGCTAAGTAATATTCCATCATGTATATGTACAACATCTTCTTGATCCACTCCTCTGTAGATGGACATTTAGGTTGTTTCCATGTCTTGGCTATTGAAAAGAGTGCTGCAATGAACATTGCAGTACATGTGTTTTTGTGAGTCATGGTTTTTTCTGGATAGATGCCCAAGAGTGGTATTGCTGGATCAAATGCCAGTTCTATGTTTAGTTTTCTGAGGAGTCTCCATACTGTTTTCCACAGTGGTTGCACCAGTTTACAATCCCACCAACAGTGTAATAGGGTTGCATTTTCTCCACATCATCTCCAGCACTTATTGTTTGTAGATGTTTTGATGATGGCCATTCTGGCTGGTGTAAGGTGGTACCTCGTCATGGTTTTGACTTGCGTTTCTCTAATAATGAGTGATGTTGAACATCATTTCATGGGTTTTTTGGCCATCTCTATGTCTGCTTCAGAGAACCATCTGTTTAGATCTTCTGCCCATTTTTTGATGGGGTGGTTTGTTTTTTTGGTATGGAGGTGCAGAAGGTGTTTATAAATTTTGGAGATTAATCCCTTGTCAGTTGATACACTTGCAAAGATTTTCTCCCATTCTGTGGGTTGTCTTTTCATTGTTGTTTAGGATTTCCTTTGCTGTGCAGAAACTTTGAAGTTTGATTAGGTCCCATTAGTTTATTTTTGTTTTTACTGTCAATACTCTAAGAGGTGGATCTGAGAAGATGTTGCTGTGGTTTATGTCAGATGCTTTCCTCCAAGAGTTTGATAGTGTCTGGTCTTATATCTAGGTCTTTAATCCATTTGGAGTTTATTTTTGTGTAAGGTGTTAGGGAGTGTTCTAATTTCATTCTTTTCCATGTGGCTGTCCAGTTTTCCCAGCACCACTTCTTGAACAAGCTGTCTTTTCTCCATTGTATATCCTTGTGTCCTTTGTCATAGATTAGTTGGCTGTAGGTGCGTGGGTTTAATTCTGGGCTTTCTGTCCTGTTCCACTGATCTAGATCTTTGTCTTTGTGCCAGTACCATGTGGTTTTGATGATTGCTGCTTTGTAGTCTAGTCTGAAGTCTGGGAGCCTGATTCCTCCAGGTCCATTTTTCTTTTTCAGGATGTCTTTGGTAATTCTGGGTCTTTTGTGCTTCCAAACAAACTTAAAAATTTTTGTTTGAGTTCTGTGAAAAATGTCCTTGGTAATTTGATAGGGATTGCATTGAATCTGCAGTTTGCCTTGGGTAGTATAGTCATTTTGATAATATTAATTCTTCCAATCCAAGAGCATAGTGTATCTTTCCATCTATTTGTGTCGTCTTTGATTTCTTTCATGAGTGTCTTATATTTTTCAGAGTACAGGTCGTTTGTCTCTTTAGGTAGGTATACTCCTAGGTATTTTATTCTTTTGGATGTGATGGTAAATGGGATTGCTTCCCTAATTTCTGGTCTTTCATTGTTAGTGTATAGAAATGCTGTTGATTTCTGTGTATTAATTTTGTATCCTGCGACTTTGCCAAATTCGTGGATGAGCTCTAACAGTTTTCTGGTAGAGTCTTTAGGATTCTCTTAAGTATAGTATCATGTCATCTGCAAATAGTGATAGTTTTCCTTCTTCCTTACCAATTTGGATTCCTTTTATTTCTATTATTTTTCTGATTGATGTGGCTAGGACTTCCAAAAGTATGTTGAATAGCAGTGCTGAGAGCAGTCATCCTTGTCTTGTTCCTGATCTCAGCAGGAATTCTTTCAGCTGTTCACCATTGAGAATGATGTTAGCTGTGGGTTTATCATATATGGCCTTTATTATGTTGAGGCGGGTTCACTGTATGCCCACTTTCTGAAGGGTTTTTAATCAGAAATTGGTGTTGGATTTTGTCAAAGGCTTTTTCTGCCTCTATTGAGAGGATCATATGGTTTTTTTATTCTTCAGTTTGTGAATGTGGTATATCACACTGATGGAATTGCGGATATTTAAGAACACTTGCATCTCTGGGTAAATCCCACTTGATCATGACATACAGTCCTTTTAATGTATTGTTGAATGTGGTTTGCTAGTATTTTGCTGAGGATATTTGCATCATTGTTCATCAGTGAAATCGGTCTGTAGTTTTCTTTTTTTGTGGAGTCTTTGTCTGGTTTTGGTATCAGGGTGATGGTGGCCTCATAGAATAAGTTTGGGAGTATCCCTTCCTCTGCACTTTTTTGAAATTGTTTCAGAAGGAGAGGTGTTAGCTCTTCTCTAAATGTTTGATAGAATTCACCTGTGAAGCCATCTGGTCCTGGACTTTTGTTTGTTGGAAGTTTTTTAATCACAGTTTCAATTTCAGTTCTTGTGATTGGTCCATTCATCTTTTCTATTTTTGTCTTGGTTTAGTCTTGGAAGATTGTACTTTTCTAAGATTTTGTCCATTTCTTCTAGGTTTTCCATTTTATTGGCGTATAGTTGCATATAGTAGGCTCTTATGATCCTTTGTATTTCTGTGATGTCTGTTGTTACTTCTCCTTTTTCTTTTCTAATTTTATTGATTTGAGTCCTCTCTCTTTTTTTCCTTGATAAGTCTGGCAAAGAGTTTATCCAGTTTGTTGATCTTTTCAAAGAACCAGCTTTTTGTTTCATTGATCTTTTCTATGGTTTTCTTTGTTTCTATATCCTTGATTTTTGCTCTTTTCTTTATAATTTCTTTCCTTCTACTAACTTTAGGTCTTTCTGTTCTTCTCTCTCCCGCTGCTTTAGATATAAAGTTAGCTTGTTTATTTGACCTTTTCCTTGTTTACAGAGGTGGGCTTGTATTGCTACAAATTTTTCTCTTAGAAAGGCTTTTGCTGCATCCCATAGGTTTTGGAGTGTTGTATCTTTGTTTTCATTTGCTGCTAGGTATTTTTTAATTTCCTCTTTGATTTCTTCAGTGATGCATTGGGCGTTTTGTAGCATGTTGTTGAGTCTCCATGTGTTTGTTTTTTGCAGTTTTTTTCTTTTTGTTGATTTCCCGTCATAGAGCGTTGTGGTCAGAAAAGATGCTTGATATGATTTCAATTTTCTTAAAGTAACTGAGGCTTCATTTGTAGCCCAGGATATGATCAATCTTGAGAATGTTCCATGTGCACTTGAGAAGACTGTGTATTCTGTTGCTTTTGGATGGAATGTCCTATCAATATCTATTAAGTCCATCTGGTTTAATGCTTCATTCAGGGCCTGTGTTTCCTTATTGATCTTCTGTCTGGATGATCTTTCCATTGGTATAAGTGGGGTGTTAATGTCCCCTATTATTGTTGTGTTCTTGTGGAATTGTCCTTTCATGGTTGTTAGCAGTTGCCTTATATATTGTAGCAAACCTAGGTTGGGTGTGTAGATATTTAAAGTTATATCTTCTTCTTGGATTGATCTTTTGATCCTTATGTAATGTCCTACTTTATCCCTGAAAATATTCTTCATTTTAAAGTCTATTTTGTCTGATATGAGCACTGCTACTCCACCTTTCTTTAGATCCCCGTTTTCATGGAATATTTTCTTCCATTTTCTCCCTTTCAATTTGTATGTCCCTACAAGTGAAGTAGGACTCTTGAAGACAGCATATATATGGGTCTTATTTTTGTATCCATGCAACCAGTCTATGTCTTTTGGTTGGGGCATTTATTCCATTAACCTTTAAAAGAATTATTGATGTGTATGTTCTTATTGCCATTTTATTAATTGCTTTGAATTTGTTTTTGTTGGTCTTTCTTCTTCCCTTCTTCTCTTGTTCTTTCCTCTTCTGGTTTGATGACTACCTTTAGTTGTATGTGAGTTGATTTTTCTTTGTTTGTGTATCAATTGTAGATTTTTGTTTTTCAGTTATTCTGAAGTTTTGATATACATCTCTATAGGTATATGCGATTGCTTTAAATTGTTGTTCTCTTAATTGCAAATTCATCTCCAGTGTCCTACATTTGTACTCACCTCTTCTCATGATTTCTGATTTTGGTGGTATAATTGTGCTTGGATGATTTAATATATTTACTGTGTATATACCTTTACTAGTGAGCCTTGTCATTTGTGGCATTTTTGTTTCTCTTTTCAGCCTTTTCTTTGCTACCTAGAGAAGTTCCTTTTGTATTTGTTGTAAGGCTGGTTTAGTGTTGCTGGATTATCTTAGCTTTTGCTTATCAGTGAAGGTTTTGATTTCCCCTTCAAATCTGAATGAGAGCCTTGCTGGGTCAAGTAATCTCAGTTAGAGGTTTTTTTCCTCCATGACATTAAGTTTATAATGCCATTCCCTTCTGGCCTGAAGAGTTTCTGCTGGAAAATCCTGCCGATAACTTTATTGGGGTTCCCTTGTATGTTATTTGTTTCTTTTCCCTCGCTGCTTTCAAGATTTTCTTTGTCTTTAATTTTGGTCAGTTTGATTAATATGTGTTTCAGTGTATTCCTCCTTGGGTTTATTTTATATGGTACTCATTGCGCTTCCTGAATTTGAGTGAGTGGTTCCTTTCCCATGTTAGGGAAGTTTTTGGCTATTATCTCTTGGAATATTCTTTCTGTCCCCTTCTCTCTCCCTTCTCCTTCTGGCACCCCTATAATATGGGTTTTGGTGTGTTTAACATTGTCCCAGAGTTCCCTGACACTCTCTTCATTTGTTTTCAATCTTTTTTCTCTTTTCTGTTCTGCATCTGTAATTTCTACTCATCTGTCCTCCACCTCATTTATTTGTTCTTCTGCCTCCTGTATTCTGCTGTAAGCTGCTTCTAGTGAATTTTTTATTTCAGTTATTGTATTTTGCATCTCTTCTTGTTTAAGTTTATATCTTGTATCTCTTTGCTCAGTGTTTCCTGTAAGTTATCCATCTTTGCCTCCAGTTTATTTCCAATGTCTTGCATCATCTTCAGCATCAACAGTCTAATGTCTTTTTCCTGGAGGCTGAGAATCTCTGGATCACTTAGCTGGTTTTCTGGGTTTTTTTCTCTCTCCTTCCTCTGAGTTATAGTTCTCTGTCTTTTCATTTCTGTGGGTTTTTTGGTGTGGTGACCTTTTTACAGATACTAGAGTTGTAGCCTCTCTTTCTTCTGGTGGCTGCCCCCCTTGTGGCTGAAGTTGGTATGGGGGCTTGCTGTAGGCTTCCTGATGGGAGGGGATGATGCCTGCCCGCTGGTAGGTGGAGCCCATTCTAACCCCTCTGGTGGGTGGGGCTTTGTCTCTGGATGGGGTTAGAGGTGGCTGTGTGCCTGAGGGTACTTTAGGCAGCCTGTTTACTGAGGGGCAGGACTGTGATCCTGCCTGGATTGTTGTTTGCCCTGGGGCTTCTCAGCAGCTGACTGACGGGTGGGGCCAGATTTTCCCAAAATGGCCACCACCAAAGAAAGGCATGCTGCTGAATATTCCTGAGAGCTTTGCTTCCAATGTCCTTCCCTCACAACAAGCCACATTCACCCCTGTTTTCCCAGGAAGTCCTCCAAGAACTGCACTCAGGTTTGATCCAAGTTTCCTATGGAGACTTTGCTTTGCCCTGGGACCCAGTGCACGTGAAAGTCTGTGTGCCTTTTAAGAGTGGGGTCTGCATATCCCCCAGCTCCTGTACACAAGCCCCACTGGCCTTCATGTCAGATGCTCCAGGGGCTCTTTCTCCCATTTCCAGGTCCCTACATGTAAGAGTATAATGTGGGGTTCAGAACTCTTACTCCTGTAGGTGAGTCTCTGTGAACCAGTTAGTTTCCAGTATGTGGGGCTTCCCACCCAGGAGGTATGGGATTGCTTATGTGGTTGTATCGCCCCTCCTACCTCTTGATGTGGCCTTCTTTTTGTCTTCTGGAGTAGGATATCTTTTTTAAGATTTTTGGTCTATTTGGTTGAAGAATGTTCAGACTTTAGTTGTGAATTTTGTTGTTTTTAGGAGAGAAGTTTAGCTTCAATCTTTCTATTCTGCCGTCTTAATCCCATCTGAAAAGACCTCTTTTAAAGAGGCATTTCTGTTGTGCTTTACCATTATACGAACCCAACTAGTATACATGGGGATGTGGGTTTGATCTCTGGCCTCGTTCAGTGGGTTAAGTATCTTTAGTTGCTCAGTGGGTTAAGGATATGGTGTAGGCTAGCGGCTACATCTCCAATTCAGTGTTTAGCCTGGGAACTTACATATGCTGCAGGTGCAGCCCTAAAAATGCAACATAAATAAAATAAAATAAATAAAATAAAATAAAATAAAATAAAATAAAATAAATAAAATAAAATAAAATGAGACGTCCTTCCTCTGTGATTTTAGTAAACTGGGATGAACTATTTCCTAGCTTGTTGATTTTTTTCTTTCCCTCTAAGAATGGCTTTTCAAATCCATCCAAGGTGCAGGGGACTGATGAGAAATAAAATCTTCATTTATTTCTTTTCTTTTTTTTTTTTTTTTTTTTTTTTTTTTTTTGCCATTTCTTGGGCCATTCCCGCGGCATATAGAGGTTACCTGGCTAGGGGTCGAATCAGAGCTGTAGCCTCCGGCCTATGCCAGAGCCACAGCAACAGGGGATCCGAGCCATGTCTGCAACCTACACTACAGCTCACAGCAACACCAGATCCTTAACCCACTGAGCAAGGCCAGGGATCGCACCCACAACCTCAGGGTTCCTAGTCAGATTCATTAACCACTGAGCCACAACAGGAACTCCTCTTCATTTATTTCTGGTAAATTTTTTAACAAGAAAAATAAGTTTGCTTTTTCATGATGCAAAATCTATTGGATTTATAAAATTCTCTTTCATTCTGAGATAATGCTTTTTTTAAATGTTTTGGTTTTAAAATACAATGCATTTTATGAGAAAGGAAGCACAATGCCAATAAATATAGAAGTACCTTTGAACTATAAAGCAATTTTTTTCACACTATTTTCATATGTACACATAAAAATAGAACTTCAGTTGATAAGGGTCAATTTTTCTCTTTTTTTTTTCTAAATAGAGTTATAAAGAATATTTCATGGAGAATGTAAGTGTGTTTCTTTGTTTAACTATTTTTGTTTGTTTGTTTTTGTGGTTTTTAGTTTGTTTTTGTGTTATGCTAGGTCATGAGAATAGGAAGAAGGCATGTAACTAGATGTCAGGTAGCAGAACATCCCATGCAACAGTATCCTACTGAGTGAAGGTGGAAAATATTTTGCATGTTTTAGAAAAAATGAGTATTGCAGCTTGTTTCTAACAAAGAAATTGTACAGGAAAGAAATGGGAAACTATGTGGAAAGATTTGATAATGCCAAATTGTAGATGACATTGAATGTCAGGACAAGGTTTCTCAACTTTGTCTTGTTAAGAATAGAAAGTATTGATGGCATTTATGAGATGCAGGCCTATAAAAGCAAAACTGACAAATGGAAATTCATTCTTCCCCTCCTTCCTTTCCTTTTCTTTCTTTTTTTTTTTTTTTTTTGGCTTTAATATATCTAATGCCACAAAAATAAAATGACATGTGGCTCAGCCCCCTTACTTTGAATCTTCTCTAGGAAGGCAGTTTTGTATCTTCAGATTTCTGGAATGCATTTAGTTGTTTTCTAGGGGGTCCACAACAACAAAGAAAGCTCCAAATGGGAGAAGCAAAAATAGGTTCTTAAGGACCACCCTGCTGCCACTAAAAATAAGACCATTTGATAAAGAGTGTCCTTTCAGAGATAATCTATTGTGGGCTAAGAAGTATTAACCATAGCCCCCAAATTGCATTCAGCTCAGGATGTTTCTTATTAAAACCATCCTCATCTGTTTTCATCCTCCTATTCTTCCTTACCTCTATCAGATTGATCCAAAATTTATGATTTTAAACTTTGTTGGCTACTTCTTGTGACATGAAAGGGAAATTAGCCCATGGTGATGCCAAATATTGGGGAAGGTCATTCAGTTCAGCTGGAGAAATTACAGCATGTCATCATTTTGTCACTGAAATCAGTTTAGGGAGAAATGTTTCTAGCTACTCATCTTTTAGCTGTTCAGGTTTAAGCATGTGAAAGTTTTCAATTATATTCATACCAGGAGTGGGATTTTTGGGACATCCCTAAGCCCCTTAAATTGGTTTCCTTCTCAGCCTCTCCCATCACCTCCTTTCCTACTGAGATCAAGGAATGTATAAAATACAACCTGTTACTACCAGGAGGGATTACTACTATATATTATCACTCACAGCTCATTAACCTCGAAGCCCTGCTAACTAAGAAAATCCTCTCTAATGAGGTTTCCCTTGACTGCACTAAAGAACAAAAGGTCTAAAAGTTTTCCCTATTACCAATGTTCCTCAAATTATTGCACTGTAATTAAAATGTAACTTTCAGGCCAAAGAAGAAAAAAAAAAAGGCTTAAATTTGATTTAAGCTCTAAAAAATACCTTGTTAAAAACTTCTGGTTTGTTCTTTGGTAGCAACTAAACCATAGGAAACCATTCAGTTTTGGGGAGATGATTTTTCTCAGCACGTCTGGGTTATACCTACATCACTCAAGAGAGGTAGTCATGGATCCATATCATTCAGACAGAATGCACTTGTAACATAAAAGGTAAAAGTAAATTTTTACTTCAGAGACCTAAAGCAACTCCTTCTTTTGGTAAAATAATCCCCTGGATAATAACAAAAGTCTACTATCCTTAACAAAGAGAAACCTGGAAATCGGTATTGAGATTAGTAAATTGATGGGTCCTAATGTATTTTTTTATTCAGAGCCCTAGAATCAGGGTCTTCTGTCTGGTTGTATCACTGGACTCTTAAGGAGTAGAGATGTAGATAAAACAACCAGGAGGAGCTGTGTTCCCAGGAGAAATTTATAATGTGATGAAGTAACTAGAATTAAGTATCCTCACCTCTGTGCTTTGAGTTTTTAAATGCCCAAAATGCAAATAATAATTACCTCTTTTAGCTTCCTTGGAAGCCTGATTTATGTGTGAAGTGTATCCTCAGAGGAACAGAATAAAGAGTTAGGGACTCTTAGTCTGGAAAATGAAGGCTGAGAGGAGAATAAAACTACCGCTTCTAAAATGGTGAAGGGACAGGCTTGAGGGAATACAACCTTGACCACTGAGTCCTGGAAGACTAATTAACAAGCTGAGACGCTCTTGAAACTCAAACAATTTAAATTTAAAACATTGAAGATAAGTCTTACTCCACAAAGGAAGAGTAAACACAAGACATTCATTAAGCAAAAACCCTTGCAATTTGAAAAGAGAGAAAACTTCTAAATTTGGATCATAATCTCCTAAGAAGTTTCTGAAGGGTAGTAAAATATTTAGGACACATCCTTGATCTTAGCATTAAGGTCAAGAAGAAAAATCTTTGGACCATCCTATGATGCATCAAGAAAATTCTAAGTTATAAATATTGGATATATTCATGGTGGTATTAGTCATGTTTTCCTTGGAACTACAGAAATGGTTTCTTAAGAGATAATGCTAAAATAAGACTCTGAGAGGTGTCTTCACTGTGTGCTCTTGAGAGGAAAATTTAAAAAATCAAATAAGCTAAAGCCATGCTAAACTCTAATGGCTTATGCCACTGGCTTCATACACACAGGTTCTTTCATTAAAACAATTTTCTTCGAAGTACAAATAGATAATGAGAATTGAAAGACACACTCTCCTACTGTTAAAGAGCTTACAATTTGTTGCATTTTCTTAAAAAAATCAATTGTGAAGACCCAAACATTCATTCTAGTCCTAGCATTAGTGTTAATTAATATAATATAATAATCTGGTTTGTCTACACTGGGTTAAAATTTCCTCATTTTGTATTAGAACTAATAATACCCATCTTTCTATATCAACAGATAATTTTTAAAGCTAAATAGAATTAAATATAATTAATATATACATAGTTAAATATAATTTTATAAAACTGACACAGACATTTAAAAAACAAAACAATAATTAAATATAATAGACACTATGGAAGTACTTTGAAAAATTGAAGACACTCTACAAACACTATATAAATGCAAAGTATACCTGTTAGTAACATTATTACCATATTTAAGAAATTTTCCCTTTGCTCCACTTATGAAGATATTTCATTAAAAGACAAAAAAAAAAAAAGCACAACTACAACAAGCATAAGACTCTGTGTGCCATTCCTATGCTTATAACAACTTGAACAAATGCTTATGGCAGATTCATTATAAGAATTCTAGGGCCTTGAGTTCAACCTGGAGCCTACTGCGGGTGAAGCCAAGGTTTATGAGGAGAGTCCATGTAACTCTTTAGTTAGAATGAATGGAATAACTTTTTTAGCCATAATGTGTTCAGACCTTCCATTTTGCCACTGAGCCCTGGTTTATGATGTAAACACTAGGGATTTGTTGGGATGGAATAGAAACTGCCTTAACCAAACCTAGGCCTGTATTATATACCCAGAGTGATTCTATAAAGGCAATCATGGTCCCTGCCCTATAGCGCTTTTTAATTTTGTATAGACACAGCCAAAAACCCCAAAATGATTAGAATCCAGTAAAAGAAAGTATGCATCACTACACAATACTGTAATAACCTGGATGGAAAAAGAATCTGAAAAGGAATGGATATATGCATAACTGATATACTTTGCTGTACACCTGAATCTAACACAACTCTCTAAGTCAACTACACTCAAATAAAATTTAAAAAAGAAAGTGTGTAATTGAGTGTTAGTCCTTGTTGGACAGATTTTAATGAGTTAGAAAGGAAAAAAGTTATGAGCTTTAATGATTTGTAATAGAGAGCGGCAGAAAGAACTAGGTGACCTCCAAATATTTTTTATTTCCCACTCTTTGTTTTCCCTCCATAGTGAGTTGTGCAGGAGATAGACACCCAGCAGGGGTATTTCCCTGTTCCCTTGCATGCGGAGTAACCATGTGACTAGGAGTGGAATGGGGGCATGATTTCTTCCCAGCTCTCACACCCACCACTGACTGTCATTTAGCATAGAACCCACAGATCAATAGGAAAAGGTGGGGCCAAGAGGTAAAAGAATCCTTGGCCTCTGGATCACAGTGCAGAGGAAAGCTGCCTGCAGAAAAGGAACATGTGAACCTGTTTCCTACCTACGTAAGAGATCGTCTTTAATCATGTTAAGCCAGCATAATTGGAGGTTTATTTGTATTGTAGCTAGTTTCCCCTAACTAATACATTGGTTGTTAAACATAAAACCAATTGGATATTAATTGATCCTTATTTAGAATTCCCCAAAGAAATTATTCCAAAGAGCTAATTTTCACAGAGAAACACAGTATGAAACAATTTACCAAAACTGATAGTTTGAGGGAAATGTTTCTTCCATAAAATTAAGGTATAGCTACACAGCTTATTATGATTCAACAGTAAGTGAGAAATGGAGGTCCCATCCAGAATTTCATTATTTTTAATAACCTTCTGAGTAGGGTATGAAGTAGAAAATTTTAGTCAGCACAATGGCTCTTATTCTAAGTACAAGCCAAGTGCCTCCCTCTGACCTGGAACTTCAGCCTCCTCTGAAAGGCCCCTGAGTCCTGGAGAGAGAGGTGAGACGGGCATCAAATGAAGAGTTTAGAGCAAGGTGCAGTGTAGAAAGTGCAAATGATATAGCTCGTGCCCTCAAAGAATGGAAAAAAGACCAAAAGCAAAACAAACAAAAAACTCAAAGCACAAAATGTGAATGATACATTACATGATTTCAAAGGCAAGGAATGAGAAGGTTTTATGTTTTGGGGTTTTGTGTTTTTTTTTTTTTTAGAAGCAGTTTTCCTGAGCAAAGAGTGCTGGTTTCCCTAAGGAATAACACTGACATGGAAGGTTCCAGCCCTTTACATGCAGGACCTAAGAAGCACCTCATGTCTGCCCCTCTCTCACTCAGCCAGCATGTACTAGTACTCCTGGGTCCCTTGCTAGTTTCAGAGAGCTTTCTCACTGCTTGATCATAATCAGCCCCAGGAACAATGTCTGGGTTAACAAACTAGTCCTTAAAAAACAAATCGGGATGTACAGGTTTTTATATATATATATATGTGTATATACATTCACATACCTATATGCTCATATAATATTTCTTTCAGATTTAAAACTTTTCCTGACATTTCTCACAAATATCTAAGTTGATGTCATGCTCTTTTCTTAATTAAGTGTGTGGTAACACACACACTCACACACACACACACACACACACATGCATGTGCACATTATTAAGTGAGCACATTTATCCTCTAGAAAGCTACTGTAACTTGGCCTTGCATATTATCAGTTGGAACAAATCGCTGTTATCTTTCTGTGTTAAATATTTGCTTAGTGGCACAAAAAGGTATGAAAGCAAATGGTGGGGAGGACTACAAAGTCTTGGCCAGCAGTCCACTGAGACTTCATATGGTCAACCAATGAGGGGGCAGATATTTCAGCTTTTATCTGTAACAATGATGAGCTAGTCTCAGGAGAACAAATTATTTGTGGGGATCTCAAATTCACCCGGCCTAGAATGCCACAAATGGTCTGATTCTTTCAGATCCCTGGAAAGTGGAGGACAAGGTGCTTTCATTGGGGACGGATGCAATACTTTCAAATAAAATGATGGTTATTCTCTTTTAGCTATAAACACAAACACGTATACACAGTTACAGTCTATTTTCTTTCTCTATATTTCCCCAGTAAAGAGCAGGAGAAATCATAAACATTTGTGAAGGAAGCAGCTGCTCCTATGATGTGAAAATCTTAAAATATAATCTGACTTTCACCTTCATTCTAATTGACACGTGCTTCATTCTTTTCTATACATCTTAACCTTTATTAGTGTTGGTATTTTCTAAAAATAGCAATAATGTAGACATTTACCCCCACCCTTTATCAGTGTACCTTGCAGCATTGTTATAACTTTGAAATGAGATACAACAGGTATAAATCCTTCTCAACTTCTATTCTTAGAATCAGGACCACTCTTTCTCAGACAGAGAATATGAACTGCAACAAAGCAAGATTTAAAGTCTTGGTTATTGATTTTATGGAAATGAAACCATGTAAATGCACCTAAAGGAAATAAAATAATTTAAGGAATGAAATATCTCAAACTTTAATGCTTTAAAACAGCATACATGTATTATTTCTGTTACTGTGGGTCACGAGTCCAGGAAGAGATTAGCTGAAGACATATCAGAAGTTGCCTGCTACAAATAGTGTCATGGTATAATAAAATCACACTCATGATACCATATTTTTCTTTCTAAAATATATTTTCTGCTAAAATAAGCAAATGCAATGTTATGTTTACTTTCTAACTTATTTTTAACTTTCTAGTATAAATTTGGAACTATAGATTTTTCCCCTATATTCAAATTCTGAACTCATATATTGTATACATTAAATCAACAAATCATGGGAGTTCTGTTGTGGCTCTCCAGGTTACAAACCTAGCTAGTACAAATGAGGATGTTGGTTTGATCCCTGGCCTTGCTCAGTAGATTAAGGATCCAGTGTTGCTGTGAATTGTGGTGTTGGTTGCAGACATGACTCAGATCCTGTGTTGCAGTGGCTGTGGCTTAGGCCTGCAGCTTCAGCTCCTATTCAACCCCTAGCTTTGGAACTTCCAAATACCCCAGGAGCAGCCCTAAAAAGCAAAATAATTGTTTAAAAAATAACAAATTATTATAATGCAATCCCTGGCAAGTAGCCATAGCACTAGATGCTTTAAAGAAGAATAGACACATAAGGCAGTATTCCACACTCACAAACAAGTTAAAAAGAAACTGAATTTTTATGTTAACACCATAAGTTGAACAAAAAAGCAACTAAGATATTAAATGTTGTGATTTCAGGGTGGAATAATAGGGTTGTATAGTATATGATACAATTTGGAAGGGTGAGGATTACACAGCTAGATTATCAAGATTATTTAGTATTTTTGAACAAGAAGAAAACAAAGAATGTCTCAGATGAAATATGAGATGTAAGCAAAAGCAGCCACAGTGAAAATACTCACAGTGCACGAGAGAAATGATGGAAAGACCATTCACACTCATCAGAGGATTTATACATTGGCATAGTAGAGAATAAGAGAAAGTACAGATCCAGGAAGAATTTGTGGAGGCAAACTACCTATGGAAATAGACATTTTGAACTAAGAGGAGAGAATTCTGTTCATGCCACTAGTTAAAAGTATGCTTCCTCAAATAAGAGAGTTTTAAATTATTGGGTTTTTTTTCTTTTCTTTTTTTTCTTTTTTGTCTTCTGTCTTTTTAGGGTCACACATGCAGCATATAGAATTTCTCAGGCTAGGGACCCATTGGAACTGTAGCTGCTGGCTTATGCCACAGCCACAGCAACACCAGATCTGAGCCACATCTGTGACCTACACTACAGCCACTGAGTGAGGCAAGGGATCGAAACTGCATCCTCATGGCTACTAGTCAGATTCATTTCTACTGAGCCACAATGGGAACTCCTTAATTTTTTTTTAAAGCAATGTCTTGAAATCAGCAGATAAAGGACTTTTTCTAAAGAAGTAAATATTATTGTTTTTCACCACATAAATATTTCTGGGAAATTTATTGCAAAACTATTGACAATATCTCCTGTCCTTGAATTTACAAGTTTCATTGATTCTTTCCATTTGGTCACTGTATACAGAATCAAATGGAAACTTTTACAGCAGTCCACTCTATATTCTAAGCCATTTTTTCACCTTTTTTATCTGATTGACAAATGTATTGATTCCAAAGTCACTGTCAGCAGATAGTGTCCACAAAGTGCAAGGATTAATTTCGTGCCTGAGAGCACTCTCAACCCAGGTCCAATAGAGAATTCAAGGCCTTCTGCTATTTCAGGTTGACAATGCAAATGAGTTTAAGAGAATTTCATTTCTTAAAAATAACTTGAAAATATGTTAAATTGGTAAGCCATCTTTCCTATAAAGGGCCAGATAGTAAATAAGTAAGTATGGCTTTGTGGACCATATGGCTTTGTCCCAACTACTGCACTCTGTTATGGTAACACAAAGGCAGCCATAGACCATAGATAAACAAATAAGCATGTTTTTGTTACAAAAACCTTTATTTATGGCACTGAAATTTGAGCTTAATGTAATCCTCAAGTATCACAAAATATTATTTGTCTTTTGATTTTATTAACCATCTAAAAATGTAAAAAAAATAATTCTTAACCAGTAGATTGGATAAAAACAAGTTTCACTTGTGAGCCAGAGTCTGCCAATCCCTTATGTATTCTTTTTTTATTAATTAAAGTTAGTTGATTTACAATGTTGTGTCAGTTTCTGCTTCACAGAAAAATGACCCAGTCATTCATATATATACAGTTTTTTCTCATATTACCTTCCATCATGTTCTAGCAAAAACACCAGATATAGCAGGACGTCATTGCTTATTCATTCAAAACGTATTAGTTTGTACCAACTACCTCCAAACTACCAGTCCATCTTATTTCCCCCCACTCCCTCTTGGCAACAAAGAGTCTGTTCTCCATGTCCATGAGTCTACTTCAGTTCTATAGTTATGCTCATTTGTGCCACATTTTAGATTCTACATATAAGTGATATCATATGGTATTTGTCTTTCTGACGTACTTCACTTAGTAAGAGAATCTACGGTTGCATCAATGTTGCTGAAATAGCATTATTTCATTCTTTTTTTAAGGCTGAGTAGTATTCCATTGTGTATATGTAGCAGATCTCCTTAACCCATTTATTTTTCAATGGACATTTAGTTTTTTTCCATGGCTTGGCTATTATGAATAGTGTTACTGTGAGCATACACATAACATGTATCTTTTTGAATATAAAATGGGAAAAAGTATCTTCAGCAAGTGGTGTCGGGAAAATTGGTCAGCTGCATGTAAATCAATGAAACTAGAATACATCCTCACACCATGCACAAATGTAAACTCAAAATGGCTTAAAGACTTAAACAAAAGACAAGACACCATAAAATTCCCAGAAAAATACATGGGCAAAATGTTCTCTGACATCAACTGTACAAATGTTTTCTTAAGTCATTCTCTTAAGGCAATAGAAAAAATAAAATAAACAAACAGGACCTAATCAAATTTAAAAGCTTTTGCACAGCAAAGGAAACCATAAAAAAAAAAAGGGAAAGAAAAGAAGAGAAAAAACAACCTACAGAATGGAATAAAATAGTTTCAAATGATGCAACTGACAAGAACTTAATCTAAGGAATCTAATATATAGCACTAATGAACTTTTCCACAGGGAAAAAAAAAAAGCATGAACATGGAGAACAGACTTGTGGTTGCCAAGGGGGAGGGGGAGAGAGTGGGATGGATTGGGAATTTGGGGATAATAGATGCAAACTATTGCCTTTGGAATGGATAAACCATCAGATCCTGCTATTTAGCACTGGGAACTACCTAGTAATTTATGATGGAGCAAGATAATGTGAGGAAAAAGAAAGTATACATGTATGTGTGACTGTCACCTTGCTGTGCAGTAGAAAATTGACGGAACATTGTATATCAGTTATAATGGAAAAAATAAAAATCATTATAAAAAATAAAATAAATAAAATATACAAACAACTCATACAACTCAACAGAAAAATTTTAAAACAAACAAACAACCCAATCATAAAATGGCAGAAGACCTCAATAGATATCTCTCCAAAGAAGACATGTGATGACCAGCAGGCACATGAAAAAGTTCAGCATCACTAATTATTAGAGAAATGCAAATCAAATTATTATGAGGTACTACCTCACACTGGTCAGAATGGCTATCATAAATAAATCTACAAATAGCAAATGTTGGAGAGGATGTGGAGAAAAGGGAGCCCTCCTGTACTGTTTGTAGGAATGTAAATTGGTACATCCCCTATGGAAACCAGTATGGAGGTACCTCAGAAAACTAAATATAGAACTACCATATGGATCCAAATATTCCACTCCTGGGCATATACCCTTATGTGTTCTGATACAGTATATTATTTTTTTCTTGTTCTGGTGCCTATAGCAGCTGTAAAAAATGAACCAATTTGGATACATTATATAATAAAACAGAAGTTGACTAGGTACAAAAGTAACATGTATGGGTAGAATGAAGGTAACACTCAGAATCCCCAATAGCCTAAATTTATTTTTCATCCTGTCTCCCATCTCTGGACAAGTATGTAATTTTCTTCCAAAGACCATTGTTCTAGTGGCCCTCACCTGGAAGAGTTCCTTAGATTCCAGAAGAAGGGAAATTTATGAGGTACAATGTGAAGAACACCTATTTTGGCTTTAGTCTTGCTTCAAAAAATAGGACATACTTTTTTTTTTTTTTTTTTTTTTGGCCAGTAGGGTTCTTTTGTTTGGCATAAACTAACAACATTCCCTTCAGTTTGGTATTTTGTAAAATAAATGCATTGTTTAGTTTCCTCTTATAAAATCTGTATTTCATGAAAAAGTACTCACTGACATGATCTTCTTTTGAATTCCAATAGATTTTGTCACTTATAATCTATATAATTTATTTGTCATACTGCCTGGCATTGCCACATTGTAGTAAGAATAATGCAAATGAATGTGCCTACATCAAGGCTGGACACTAAGCAAATTCTCAACAAATGTTGACTAATTTTCATCCTGACAAGAGTGCATCCCAACAATGTGACTCTGCATAACTTAATGGATGTCTAATGTTGATGACAATGATAAAAGCACTGTGTATTCTTTGATTTTTACAATTAAAGTGTGTGTCTTTGTGCACACAATCAGAGGAAATAGCTAATACAAAACAATATGATGAAACAGTGACATTTCCTTGTCATTATTTTTATCGTCTAGTGAGAGCAATCCATAGTGGGAATTTGACATATTTTTAGGGCCGGTTTAGCCTCTTTTTTCTCTAGTCCCAATCTCATAGCCTGAATGAAAAAATCATAAGAGATTATTCTAGACTGCAATGGAGTAACCCATAGAAGACTTGAAAAAAAGTAACAAAAATATATTTTCCATATCAATTGAGAATTTTTTTGAGTTGAGTTTTACTTCAGAGGTTTTCTGTCAGTGTTTCCACATTTCTGTGGCTGTTTTTTGCTTTTATTCTACAAATAGGGCAGAGTTCAGAGGAGGTCATAGTTTTATTTTCTTCTGAAGCATTTTGCCCAGTCTAAGTATATTTCTGGATTACAGTGGGTCAAGAATCCTACATGATTTCTAGATTTGATAAACTAAACTTCAAGACAAAAAAGAAACCAATAACATCTGAAAATAAAGTTTTGGTCAGGCAAAGTATTTTTTTTACAAGGCAAAAAATATGATTCTCCACTTTACAATTTTTTTCTTGGCTGTATAGTCATCACCTCAAGCATTAGCGAGAAATAGAATAAATGTTAATGGAGCCTTATCAGAGAATATAAATTTTATTATACTATACTATATATACTATGCTATACTATAGTATAGTATAGCATTTTATTATTATACTGTAAGTGCCGATGTTGTGAAATCTATAAAGAGTTGGAGGAAATTGAAAAATTTATTCTGTCATCTTTTGGGGAATTAATATAGGTAAATTAAGAAAACCAATTATGATACAAAAACAGCAGGCTTGATAGTTTCAAGGCAAGAGATAACAGAACAAAGGTTCAGAAAGAGACAGAAAGATCTCTTAGCTTTCAGCAAAGGAACAGCGTATGAATTTTGACGTCCATAGCAGAAACTAATAGGAGATGAAAGCAAAAAAAAATAATAAAATGATCAGAAAAAGTGAATATGTACCTTCTGAGTAGCTTCCTACTTTGGGGAATTTTGTCCTATAGTTAATGGAGAGCCACAAAGAGAGAGAGACAAAGACAAAATGTGTCTTAAGGATAAAGGTGTTTGGCAAATATCCAATAATCAAATAGAAATTTCCAAGTGTACCACCTAGAAGTTATTTCTTTTCTGAAAATTATATGAATCTTTAAAAAAAAAACAAAAAAATGTGTCAAATATGTTCTAAGTCTTCACAATAAACAATATGCATATGTATAACTTTATTTATAGGCTTATGGATGATTGCACAAGTTAAATCAATCCAATTTAAAAATTCTATGCTATAAATCATATTGTTATTTGAAATTCTCTCTGGTAGATTAAAGATAGCCATGTATTAGTTGATACTGCTCCAATTGAGAAAAGGAGGGTCTACACTTTTGAACCAGGCAGTTCCCGTCCATGACTATTTCACCAGGAGAATACAGAAGAAGTGATGTTGCACCTTCTGGGTCCAGTCCTTAAGTGACAAATATTTTTGACTTCCTGTTTCTCTTGGCCTTCTGCAACTCAAGTGAGAAATCCAAGTACCCAGCTGAAGAGAATATTGAGAAAGTCCCTGAGACTCCATGAGAAGAAAAGAGGCTCATATCAGCCCATTCTTCTAGCCATTCCTACTCTTATCTGCAAACATGGATTATTTCTGAGAAAAAAATAAAGGATGATTCACAGTGAAGAGACAAAAGCCATGATGAATCATTTCCAGAGAACAAGGCTGAACTGAAAACATGTGCTTAGTTATGTGTCAGAAATGCTGCAAGACAATGACTTTTATCTGTATCCTAATTCTTCCCTTTCTCAATTCTTCCCTAGGGTCTGCTATAGTTATATCTTTCACATTTTATGCTATGCATAAAGTTAGATAACTTTTCTTTTATATCCCAAGACCTGGAGCACAATTGCTATGTTGCACAGACACACCAGTAGCCCCATAGTGAAGCTCTTGTGTGGAAAACAAAGACCTCCAGCGTAGATCTCAGCTGGCAGCCAACACTGACTTTCTAGGCAGGTGCATGGACCATTTGGAAATGGATAGCTTAGCCTCAGTGAAACTGCCCAGCTGATGTCATGTGAAGCAGAGATAAACCATCTCCACCAAATCCTACCCAAGTTTAAGACTCATTAACAAAACAAAGTATTGGCATCATATTAAGCCACTGAGGTTCTCATGTAAAAAAAAGGAACGTAGGTTACAGTTTTATTAACAGAAGGCAGCTACCATCTCCAGAATTATTAGCAAACAGGACTAGAAAGAAAGTCATGAAAATGGATAGAATTCCTCATAGAGAACACAAACATGCAGTTCAGAAAGTAAGGGACTGTCCAGTTTTCCCAGCATCACTTGCTGAACAAACTGTTTTTCCCATTTTATATTCTTGCCTCCTTTGTTGAAGATTAATTGACCATAGGTGTCTGGGTTTATTTCTTCATTCTCTATTCTGTTCCATTTCTCTGTATGTTTATTTTGGTACCAGAACCACAGTGTCTTGATTACTGTAGCTTTGTAATATTGCTTAAGTCTGGGAGAGTTATGCTTCTTGCTTAGTTTTTGTTCCTCAGGATTGCTTTGGCAATTCTGGGTCTTTTATGTTTGCACATAAATTCATTGTTTGTTGTAGTCCTGTGAAAATTTCATGGATAATTTGATAGGGATTGCATTGAATCTGTGGATTGCTTTGGATAGTGTGGCCATTTTTATTATTTTAATTCTTCAAACCCAGGAACATTGAATATCTTTCCATTTCTTTGAATCCTCTTTAATTTCCTTGATTAATGTTTTATACAATAAAATTTCAGCTCCCTAGTCAGGTTTATTCCTAGGTATTTCATTTTTTGGGTGCAATTCTAAAAAGTATTGTATTTTTGTATTTACTTTCTAATATTTCATTGTTAGTATACAGAAATTCAACCTATTTATGAATGTTAATCTTCTATCCTGCTACTTTGCTGAATTCCTGGATAAGTTTGAGTAGTTTTTGTGTGGAGTCCTTAGGGTTTTCTGTATATAGTATCATATCATCTGCATACAGTGACAAGCTTACTTCTTCTCTTCCAAGTTGGATACATTTTATTTCCTTTCTTTGATATGGTTAGGACTTCTAATACTATATTTGAATAAAAGTGATGAGAGTGGGCATCCTTGTCATGTTTGAGATTTTATTAGGAAGGCTTTCAGCTTTTCTCATCAAGTATGATATTTGCTGTAGATTTGTCATAAAACGATTTTATTATGTTATTTTCCCTCTATACCCACTTTGGCAAGAATTTTTATCATGAATAAATGTTGGAATTTGTCAAATGCTTTTTCTGAATCTAATGAGATGATCATGTATTTTTTTACTATTCTTTTGTTAATGTGGTGTATGACATTGATTGATTTGCGTATGTTGAACTATCCTTCTGAACCTACGATGAATCCCACTTGGTCGTGGTGTATGATTTTTTTTTACATGTTGTTGGATTTGGTTGGCTAAAGATTTGTTGAGAATTTTTGTGTCTATATTCATCAAAGATATTGGCCTATAATTTTCTTTTTTGATAGTATCTTTATCTGGTATTAGGGTGGTAGTGTCTTCATAGAATGTCTTTAGAGTGTTCCTTCTTCTTCAAACTTTTGGAAAATTTTAAGAAGGATGGGTATAATTTCTGCTTTGAATGTTTGGTAAAATTCACCTGTGAAGCCATCTGGTCCTGTAATTTTGTTTGCAGGGAGTGTTGTTAATACATATTCAATTTCATTTCTAGTGATGGGTCTGTTCAGTTGACCTCTTTCTTCTTGATTCAGTTTTGTCAGGATGTAAGTCTCTAGAAAGTTGTCCATTTCTTCTAGGTTGTCAGATTCATTGGCATATGATTGTTCATAGCATTCTCTCTCTCTCTTTTTTTTTCTTTTGTATTTTTTCAGTATCCATTGATATTTCTCCTTTTTCATTTCTCATTTTGTTTATTTGGGTTTTTTCTCTCCTTTTCTTAGTGAGTCTAGCCAGGGTTTGTCAATTTTGTTTACCCTTTTAAAGAACCAGCTCTTGTTTTTTTTTTTTTTTTCCTAATGTTTTTTGAATCACTATTTTATTGATTTCCTCTCTGATCTTTATGGTTTCCTTCCTTCTGCTGACTTTAGGTTATGTTTGTTCTTCTTTTTCTAATTCATTTAGGTGGTGGGTTAAGTTGTTGATTTGAGATTTTTCTTCTTTTTTGAGGAAAGTCTGTATTGCTATGAATTTCCCTCTAAGCACTGTTTTTGCAGCATCCCATAGATTTTGAATGGTTGTGTCTTCATTATCATTTATCTTGAGGTATTTTCTAATTTCCTTTTTGATTTCCTCATTGAACCATTGGCTTTTTAGTAGCATGTTGTTTAACTTATATGTATTCAGTTTATTCTCATTGCTTTTCCTGTGGTGGAACACACCCTCACACCATGCACAGAGGTAAACTCAAAATGGCTTAAAAACTTAAACACCAAACAAGACACCATTAAACTCCTAGAAGACGACATAGGCAAAATACTCTCTGACATCAACCTTACAAATGCTTTCTTATGTCAGTCTCCCAAGACAATAGCAATAAATGCAAAAATAAGCCAATGGGATCATATCAAACTTACAAGCTTTTGTACAGCATTGAAACCATTAAAAAAAAAAAGAAAGAAAAAGACAACCTATGGCATGGGAGAAAATAAGTTTCAAATGATGCAACTGACAATGGCTTAATCTCTACAATATACAAGCAACTTATACAACTCAATAGCAAAAAAAAAAAAAAGAAAAATGGTCAAAAGACCCGAAAAAGCTTTTCTCCAAAGAAGATATACAGATGGACAACAAGCACATGACAAAATGCTCAATAGCACTAATTATTAGAGAAACGCAAATCAAAACTAGTAGGAATTACACCTCATACCTGTCAGAATGGCAATCATTAACCAAATTAAACAAGCCAACAAATAACAAATGCTGGAGAGGGTGTAGAGAAAGGGTACTCTCCTACACTGTTGGTGGAAATGAAAATTGGTACAAACACTATGGAAACCAGTATGGAGGTACCTCAGAAAACTAAATATAGAACTACCATATGACCCAGAAAGCCCATTCTTGAGCATATTTCTGGACAAAACTTTCCTTGAAAAAATACATGCACCTTTATGTTCATTGCAGCACTATTCACAATAGCCAAGACATGAAAACAGTCTAAATGTCCATTGACAGATAAATGGATTAAGAAGATGTGGTATATATACACAGTGGAATAATACTCATCCATAAAACAGAAAAAATAATGCCATTTCCAGCTACATGGATGGAATTAGAGACTCATACTAATTGAAGTAAGTCAGAAAGAGTAAGACAAGTACCATATGATATCACTTATGTCTAGAATCTAATATAGAGCACAAATGAACCTTTGCACAGAAAATAAACTCATGGACTTGGAGAAGAGACTTGTGGTTGCCAAAGAGGAGGAGGAGGGAAGGGAGTCAGATGGACTAGGAGTCTTGGGTTATTAGATGCCAACTATTGAATTTGGAGTGGATTAGCAATGAGATCCTGCTATATAGCACACAAAATACATCTAGTCACTTGTGATGGAACAAGATGGAGGATAACGTGAGAAAAATAATGTTTTATATATATATATGAATATTATATATATATGAATATATATGAATATATCTTGGTCACTTTGCTGTACAACAGAAATTGACAGAACACTCTATACCAAAAATACTGGATAGAATAAAAATCATTAAAAAATAATGAAAAAGAAGTTAAAAAATAAAATAAAATATGTGAAAATCAACACACAAAAAATATTAATGCAGATTACATGACATTTATTCATGTATATAAGATATAATTGATCTAAGATGATTCAGAATTTTCATATATTAATTATAGAAAAAAGACTTTACTAAGGCAAATTTGAAACTCCTACTTTAACTTCTCATGCATCCTTGAAGATCAATAGACAATAGATTCTACCAACGTTGGGTGCAGAAGCATAGAGAAGCCTCTGAATTGAGACTGGATAGTCATTACTAAAATAAAGGGAGAAAAAGAATGTTCCAGAAGGAAAGGTATTATAAGCAATCCTCGGATCAAAATGCATTTTTTATGTAGAGGAATTCACTCTTGTTGATGAATACCTTTTTTTTAGACAGATGCTAAGAAATAATCTAGTAGTAGAAATATACAAAAGCTACTGGTAAACAAACTGGAGGTTTTTGAATTTCATAAAAAGACAAAAGCGGATTGGGTATGCAGCCCAGGATAATATAATATGCACTGTACCTAAGAGTTTGAAACAAAGACCTATTTTGTATACAATATATCTTCTGCCATTATTCTCTGAGTATGTCATTTGGAAGATTAAGAAAATAGAAGAAAATAAAACAAACTACAAATGTAACTACAATCATTAAAAACGCTGAATATTTGAAACAACAGGCTTCTCCTTGATGATTATACCAGTAGAATTTCAGGGAAGAAAGCACAGTTCTTTATACCCACATTCTTCCAAAGAGCAGACATGCCCTGTGCTCTCAACAGATAAGGTTCACTCTGTTGGGTAACTGGGTTTTATATTTAAAGGGAATATCGAGGGGCATACTTTAGATAAGTGAAGTATTTAAATACATTCAAGTTCAGTATGAAAAGTAAACATAAATGATACATGTTAGCAATAGTCACTTTGAATTCACTGAGTTCTTTTTTTTTTTTTTTTTTTCTTTTTAGGGCCATGCTAGGGGTTGAATTGGAGTTGCAGCTGCTGGCCTACTCCACAGCCTCAGCAATGCCATTTGAGCCACATCTGTGATCTATGCTGCAGCTTCTGGCAATGCCATATCCTTAACCCCCTGAGTGAGTTCAGGGATTGAACCCACATCCTCATGGATACCAGTTGGGTTCTTAACCTGCTGAGCCACAATGGGAACTCTTCATTGAACTCTTTTAGGAATAAGAGTCAATTCAAATAGCTTCTTACTGTAATTACTATATATTTTTAGTTTAAGAATAGATAGAATGAAAAGGTACTCAGTTAATTTGCAACATAGGATTCAATTACTGAAAATGAAATGAATTGGGTTTCTATTTATGAATTTACTCAAGTTCCTGATCTAAATCAACTCTACTAGATCTAGATGAATCTAGATGCTCATGTTTTTATCATATTTGTTTAATCTCATCAAAAACATATTACAGGTAGGATAATGATGGTATATGTAAGTTGGGAGTAAAAGTTTATCTCCTATCCATTGTCATATTTGTATGTCCATTAACTTAAATTAGTATGCAGTATGTCACAAATATTCCCACATTCCTTCTCCAGTAGCTGTGTTAGACCTAAAATTCCCTTTTCATTACTCTCTGTATCCCTCAGTTTTACCCATAAGACATAGCAAATGTGACTCAGGCTCTGAGAGGCCTGTTCTGGCCACTTATTCTCATGGGATTGTTTTTCTCTTCTAAAAGCCTAGAATATTATTATGCATATTATGTGTGTGCCATTATTATTTTTAACCTTGACTATTTATTTAGTGGTTTTGCATATGCATCATTTTCCCAAAGATGTAGAAGCAGCATCTGAGATGACTAAACAGACAACAATTAGAAACATACCATAGTTAATTAATTAGAGAATATTTACTGAAAATATACTATAGGAAATTACTAGTAGAAGTTGTTTTCTTGTCGGAATTCTCATCCATATCAATAAATATATGATTCTTTAGTTGTAAATTTTTCATAGCCTAAAAGATACTGGTAGAGTACTTTTTTCTAATGCTCATCAGTTTGAATGGTATAACTGTTATTCTGTTAGTGTTTTAATTTTCCTCTTCTTGATTCTTGTGAGGATGAACAGTTTTAATGTATTTATCAATATTCTCCATTCTACTTCATAGATAGAACAAACATTACACTATACAACTGTAGTGAGGAGAAAACACATCCTTCTCCTTTTCTTGTTTTTTTCCCCATACTCTGAATTTTTACTAGATCTGGTTGAGAAACCTCTCCCCTAAGACCTACTACTCTTTGGACTACAAGTTTCTCATGTTTCTCTGAAATCTCATCAACTTTCACTGTCCCCAGGGCCCTCCTAATTTGATATGTATATTGTGGATGTGACCAGTTTTCAGAGACTAGGATTGCCTCAGAGTTAAAGTCAAATGCATGTGCAAAATTTTGTATTTCATAAATAAGTCAGTACTGGTAGTCTAAAAACAACCTCGAACAAGGAGGTGAACAGCAATATGAGTATGTTAGAAAGAGAAGTAAACACCTAAAAACAAGGTAGAGTCTGAACATGTAGAAAGAATCTTGGAATTTACATTTAGTATCAGTGGATTTTGAGCCTAGTATCCCTCTTGTGTTAAACAGTGACCATATTAATGTCTGCCCAAATTTCCCCACAGGATTTAGTGCAAGGATCAAATGAGAAAATATAAATAATCATAAAGATGCAGAGTCTCAGAAACTTAAATATATAATAGACATGATTAAGTAGTGATTAATTAAAGGAAAATCATAGAAGCATAAGTTAGAAGGAAAAGTGATATAAAATACATTATTTTCATCATATCTAAGATAAGAAGCAGACAGACAAGGAGTTAAAATTTGGCAGCTTTAACTGTCATATTTATTTTCAGTTGTTCTAATGAAACACAATCTTCTTGCATATCTCTCAGCAGGATATGGGTAAATTCAATGGGATACTTGATAATTTTCTATGAAAGTTACATCTGGTGTGATTTTTAGCATCTTACATCAAGGTTGCTAGTTTCATTTCAGAACCATAAAGGAGGATGCAGTGTGTTATGCTGTTGGCAGAGCTGGGTCATGACTCATCTCCTGTTGCTGTTCTCTGAGAGGTGAGCTTGAAGGATTTCTGGAGCAGAATTATCTCAGTAAAGCTATTGCCATTTAGTCTTTAGGGATCAGGAGATGGTATAACATTCCTCTGCTGCATTCTCTACAGTCTGAATCAACATTATCATTTGGGGAATATATTTGCCAGTTAGACCTGAACACAAAATGTTATTTGCATAAAGCGAATCTTCAATTGCTCTGAGGGGAGAATGTAGTCTAGCTTTGTTTTCTGCTGTGTCTAATGCAATGCCATTTAGCAGCTTTTAAGAGGAGCTCATGGTGGGAAGTTGGAGTTGCTCAGCTTGTAAAGGAAAGGAACTCAAACGTTAGATCAAGAAAGTCCTGAATACTCATTGGATATATTATATATCAGTCATATTTGCTCAGAATATAAAGGAAAAACAGTCATATTGGGAGCCTCCAAGAGAGTATCTTTAAGAAGTAAGGTACTGGTGTCTGCCAGGGAAAATGATATGATGCACAGGAACCACAGAAAGAAGGCAGTGGGGAAAATACACTCAGGCCAGAATCATCTTTAATAATTGGCTTTTGAATACATTTCAAGAAAAAACTTTTTTTCAAGGTTAAAAGAAAATGCGGCAAAAAGAAATTAAACAGGAATGAAGTAAAGAACTCCATGGTTTATAGTAAAAAAGAGGCCATGATAGAGGTAAAAGGGGCATCGCCTAAGTTCCAGAGCAGAAGTATTTGGAGTCTAGGAGTTCCCTCTGTGGTGTAGTGGGTTATGAATCCGAACTGCAGCAGCTAGGGTTGCTGCAGAGGTGGGTATAGTAGATTCAGTCTTGGCCTGGGCATAGTAGGTTAAAGGATCCAGTATTGCCACAGATGTGGTGCAGGTTTCAGCTCAGCTCAAATTCAGTCTCTGGCCTGTGAAGATCCATTTGCCATGAGTGCAGCCATTAAAAAAGAAAATAAAAGTAAAAGAAAAAGAGAAAAGGAAAGAAAAAAAGAAAGAAAGAAAGAGAGAGAGAGAGAGGAAGGAAGGGAGGAAGGAAGGAAGGCAGGAAGGAAGGAAGAAAGAAAAAGATTGATTGATTTGGAATCTCAGTAAGACACTCTTATCTTCATCTTGAGGGAGGTTTAATTATTAGTTAATGGACAGAAAACAAAGTTAACCATACAGGATGGAATGGCCCGGTAATGAGGATCATCATTACTAGCTGGGCCTAGGTGAAAAGTCTGTCTCTCTCTCGGGGTTCTGTCTCCTGAGGATATCATAATAAAAACTGCTGAGCTATCAAACAGAACTCTGTCCTTTTTGGAACACTCAATGCCAATACACAGCTTGGATTTCTTTTTTCCCTGGAAGCAGATTTCTTATTGGAGGCAAGTTGTTCTAATTAGGGGAGGTAGTTATACACAGTGATCAGGGCAGGAAAATCATTGTTGTTATCCACAATAGGCATAGAAGGTCATTTGGCTCTAGGTATTTCAGCAAACTTTAGCCCAGTTTTTTTGTTCTGTTTTTTTTTTTTTTTTTTTTTTTTTTTCGAACTTTTCACAGCTGCACTTTCAGCATATGGAAATTCCCAGGCTAGGGGTGGAATTGCAGTTGTAGCTGCCAGCCTATACCACAGCCACAGCAACATGGGATTTCTAGCCATATTTGTGACCTACACTACAGCTAACCACAATACCAGATCCTTAACCCATTGAGTGAGGCCAGGGATCAAACCTGCCTCCACATGGGTACTAGTCAGATTCATTTCTGCTGAACCACAGTGGGAACTCCCATTCTGGTTTATATTTGAATGAACTACAGACACAACTATCTTCAAATTTATTTGAACTTGGCACCTATATTATGTATTTATTATTTTCAATCATTTTTTCCCCAGTATTTACTCGTACAACTTCAAAAGAGTTTGTTACAGATGTAGATAGGAAGTTAATAAATTAGCAGAATTCTCAATTTTTAACTGACTCAGAAGAAATTGGTTTATATTGACTCTGCAGTGTAGTGAGAGAAGACTGTGTGTGCCCAACTCTCGCAACTTTGCAAAGTGATAGATGATGGCAGCCTCAAGGCCTCAGTAAGACTATTGATACCAAAGAAGGCTGGAAATGTTACAGATCAATGTCTCCCTCCCCCACAAGAGACAGAGAGTCAGTTCTTAAATTTTTACCAGCACAAAACTGATCATAGGTAATGGCATCTGGAAGGATATGTCAGATAATGTCAATCACCAAAGCCTGAAGTCAAATTGAGGTCACTGATAGAAAGCGAGTTCAGGCCAGTAAATAACCCAAAGAATGTTTAACAGGGAGTCTATTCTTCAAATGCCAATAAATAAACAAATAAATAAAGGCAAACAAAACGGTTGATGATTACAAAGTTATAAGAAATAAAGCAACGTTTGTCTTTATGTTGCACTGTATATCCTCAAAGAGTGGTTTGCAGAGTACAGGCAGTAATATTATCTTAATTGTTACAGCAGTAGAATAAATCATACTGAAACTTATTCTTTTCCATACTTTACAGGGGAGTATTCTTAGGCTCACTAAGGTTAAATATTGCCCAAGGTCAGAGAGCTTGTATATGACATAAATAAAAGTAGCATTTTTCAGTTGATTTTCATACTGTTTATGTAATTATGATTCAAATGTTTTCCTAAAAGGTAATTGTTTTTATTTAATACTATTCTTGGCTAATTTTATTTTCTTAGGTATGTGTGAGGAGATGAGCCACAGCCTCAAGCTCATCCTTCTTCTACTACACACGCTCAGCTTCATTGAGGTTCCGCACTGGTTGTCCACCAGATGTTCAGTGTTAACTCCCTACTGAAGGTTGTGACAAAACCCTAGAGAGTAAAATGACGGCAATCTGTCAACCAGTCATCATTATTTTTTTTTTCATTTTCCGTTATTCTCCACCTTATGTCACTGTTTTTAGTGTGTGAATTGCTCATTGCTTATTTCTGCTCATTTCTTTCATCACTATTTTTAATTTTAATGACATTCAACTGCTGAGAAAATTCTTCAGCGCAAAGCTACACTTTTCTCCAGTCAATAGAAAGACAACAAGGACGTATCCATTACTCTGAGAAATCCAGAGGTAAAAGGATGTTTTGCCATCAACAGCAAGAAGTGTGATGGATGCCTTTATTTGCATTTTAATCCCATCAGATTGCTGCTGGAAATTATGATACAGTGATTCTTTACCCACTAAAACTCTTACAATTTAATTAAAAATGGTTGAATTTGAATCATCCTACAAGCAACCAAAATTTTAGTTAAGTACTTAGAAGTGTGAAATGTTAAACCATCACCTAATTTTTTTTTCTGTTCTGTTTGCCTCCTTTTTCTAAGTTGAATTCAGTAAACAACAGACTTTATTAACCAAAATTAAATACCAAATAAATACAGGCCATACAAACATGAACATATCAACAAAAGCCCTACCTTAAAAAAGTTCATGATTATGTCCCAAATGAATAAAACTATAACAACATGTGATAATAAATACAAGACTATGAGATAACAGAAGTGGGAGTGATTAATTTTCAGCAGGAACTTAGAAGAAAGCTTTTATAGAACTAATGATATTTTATCTGGACTTTGAATTATGAAAGCAATTTTTTAAATATGTGTGAGTTAAGAATATGTTCTGCATACTAAATAAAATATGGCTAAAAGTCACAGAGGGAATGTTAGCCTAATAAAATAACACATAGTAGATTTGCTGCAATGGTAAGAGATAAAGATTAAAAAATAGTAAAAGATAAATTGTGAAGAATTTTGAATGCTGGGTTTACTTTGCAGAAATATATGTAATAGGTATTGTTGTCCCCATTGGTAATTTTAAATCACTCTCATCATTTATGTATGAGTCCCACCAAAGATTGGACTTTAATCTCAATCAGATTCATACTATGACTATTAAGAAAAATCAGGAGTTCCCGCCATGGCTCAGTTGTTAACAAATCCGACTAGGAACATGAAGTTGGAGGTTCGATTCCTGGCCTTGCTCAGTGGGTTAAGGAACCGGCATTGCCATGAGCTGTGGTGTAGGTCACAGATGTGGCTCAGATCATGTGTTGCTGTGGCTCCTGCATAGGCCAGCGGCTGCAGCTCTGATTCGACCCCTAGCCTGGGAACCTCCATATGCCGCAGGAGCAGCCCAAGAAATGGCAAAAAAAAAAAGAAAGAAAAATCATAACATATCCTTGATTGAATAAACCTTGAATAAAATTTCCCTGTTCAATTAATTTAATACTACAAATAATTTTCAGTTCTTCTTCTCTCCCTCAGATTCTACTTGATAATGAGGAATAATGAGGAACAATACAGATACATTTTGTGACATGACAGGATTATTCTTTACATCATTTAAAAAAATTTATCCTGAGTATTTAAATATAAAAATGGTTTTGGTTTGAGTATTCAGGACTTAGAAAAATTTTTAGATTTTGAAACCATGATCATTATATAATATTCATTTCTTCCATTCTACTTGGCATGTTTGAAAAACTAACTTCCTTTTGCTGAGTCAAGAAGCAATATGATTAATTTTCAAAATCCATTGGTCGATGTATCAATGTATTACCAAGTATTAGCACATACAGTTGCCTACTATTTTATTACATGACTATTAGAATCCAGGCCCTATACTTGTTAGTAATTTAGTTAATACAAAATCATAATTTAGGTAGTATTGTCACTTCTACTTTGTTCACCTGAAGCCTAATGTTATGAGTGACTATGCAAATTGATGTCCTTGTAGTTTGTAATTTCTGCAAGTAAATTCAAACTCAAATTTTCTGGACCCTAAAAACAAACCCTAATATTTTAGGTATATATGCATTCATGTTTGTTTTTGTTTGTTTTTTTGTTTGTTGGTATATTATATAGGGTGCTGAAATAACCATTGAGTGAGATGGAACTAGGTCTTCCCATTTATATCTACACAAATACTAGCAATCAAGTAATTACTAAATCTGAATTAAAGCCCCCAATCCACCTCAAAAATATGAAGAATAAATGGAATATAAATAACGTCATTTTCAAATGTTTCTTCAGGAAGAAACAGATCATTATTTTTCAAACTAATCATATCTGTTACACAAAGCCAACTGTCTGTATTCCCTTTAATAAGAAAACTGCTTTTGTCTCAAAAGATTCATAAAATCCTACCCATTTGATGAAATATAAGAAATTTCTTCTAATTAACACTCCAAAACTAACATTATTCATCCAATTAAAATTGGAAAAACTTTGCTAATCAATAATGTTTAACAGCAAAGTTACTGATTTTATTAAACTAAAGAATAGCATATTCCTAATTGAATAATTATAAGATGGAATGTATCTTAGAAAACACGAAAAATAGATGCAAGCAAATCCAATGTAATTGATTTGATTCTAGAAAATAGGTGGGTCTTTGCACAAACACTGTTTCCTTCTTTTCAATTAAAAACAAGAAATCCGATATGTGTGTGTGTGTGTGTGTGTGTGTGTTTATTTAGTCAGAATACACAGCTGGATGGATAGATAGGTGGGTAAATATTGAAAAGACAAAAACCTAGAAATTGAACTATTCAGGGATGGTCATAGCATTGCAACACTTTCCCCAATAACCCTCATTTTGTATTAGAAATATTGGACTTTTCATAGGACATTAGCTGAAACTGTATCCGTATTTGTCTTTTCTGTCTCAGTTTCTTAAGGTTCTGTAGACATCAGAACAATTCTGCCATTGATACTGAGGATAAGAACTTGAAAATGGCAATTCTGAATGCAGATGCAAATTGAATCTGCCAAGGAAAGTCTTCTGCTTACCCATTCACTGCAGACAAGGTTTTCTTGTATGGGCATTGCAGCCTTAAAAATGTGAAGTATAAATTTAGACCTGCAGTATTATGATCTGTGATCATTATAAATAATAATACTAGAAACCCTGGAATCAAAATAAAAATTCCCCCACTGGGCCTATTACTCTAGCTCCTTTTATTGGCTTTTTCTTGAATTTCTCATTATTTGCACATCTGAGATTACATGACACAGCTCTTCCCAACCAACACCTGACCTCTTAATAGGTGATAAGATAAACGACCAAAAGACAAGCTAAATATATGGATTTTTAACCAGGAACAGGTTTCTATCTTTAAAATGTATTAAAACAAGAAGTTTACAAAGAATCAATGAGTTCCAGTCTGTGAGCTAGAGAACTGATATTGGATCTCGATTAGATGTAAGAGGTCCTCAGTAAGAGTTGCTTCCTTTTAACCCCAGAGATGTCCTGTAACTATGAATATCAGTCTAATTTAATTCCATTTCATGATCATCCTAGGAAAGGACACAGTATGTTATTCTCTTTGCTGGACTCTTCAGATTCATTCGCATGCATTAACCTTCATGGTATTTGTTGAGCTATTTGACTTTTTTATATCATGAATAATTTCATTAAACATTAAGAATTTACCCACAGTGTATCTTTGTGTATTTTTAAATATTTACAATTTGTAATACCGAATAAATATGTAATAGGTGGGGTAGGGTTTCCAGGTTTTAATATTGCTTAAACCTGTCATGTACTATAACCTTTTGGGGCTTATATAATATTCAGCTCCTTAATTCAGCGTCAGAGCTGTTATCATATGTTGATGGGAAAATAACAGCCATGTTGGGGCTCTCCAGTCACTAATAATTCCTATTTTGATTTGATTAGCATATAAATGTTCCTAGATTTATGCAGTGTCAGGGGAAAATATATTAAAAATACTCCTCAGGGTTCTCTCTTTCTCTCATTTTAATCAGGCCAGAGAGAAAGAATCTTGTCATGCATGAAGCATAACTTGCCTTTTGTCAAATCCTTGACTTATGGAAGTTTCTGGGAAAAAAAAATAGGTAAAAGATGACATCAAAGGAAACTTTATTTCATAGTTTAGAATCATGAGCAGGAATCATTGATGAAGTAGAACTTTCCTGAAGTTTAACTTTCCCAGGATGTCCACAATGTGGTGGAAGAGTAGATAAAGGTTCTGCTCATAGAGACACCTCAATTAAGCTCTGACCAGATCAGCTAACCTATGATCAGCTAACCTATGCCAAAGCATTCCCTTGGAATAATCCTAAATAATGCAAAACTCATAGAATAATTTTCTGCACATTTCTTTCTCTAATATATTAAAAAAGTCAAGGGTATCTGTTTTGTCTCCAGTGTCACATTATGAGTGCTCCTCCATATGTGAGCAAATAAAATTTTGTAAAAATGCAAATACATTGTGACAGTCATAAAGACACAATCTCTTAAACATCTCAATATTCATTGTATTGGGAAGAGATGAAAATGGAAAGGTAGCGGCAAGGCTTTGATGCACATTGAAAACTTTTTTGAGAAGCTCCCTGTTGCTCTAGTGGTTAAGGATTCAGCATTGTCACTGCTGTGGTTCAGGTTACTGCTGTGGCTTGGGTTTGATCCCTGGACCAGGAACATCCACATATCACAGGTGTGGCTGAAAGAAAAATAAATGGTTTAATTGACTATGAAGCAGAGGTAAAATACCCTTGCCCTGTAAATGAATACACTAGCTCTCAGCACAGAGTCTTCCCCACAAAGGAATATTTGAAAAAAAAAATTGATGAAAACACAGGAATAATCAAATATAAATTAATATAATATAAAGTGCCTAGGGATTAATAGGTCATCTCTTAATAAATACACAAGACTTTCAAAAAATCTAATTTAAATGAAAAATAAAAGGCAAAAATAATCAGATAGAGATCAATATAAGACATAGTTTAGAAAGATATGCTTTAAAAATGTGATTTGAAAATTATATTTAGAGAAATTCCCATCTTGGCTCAGTGGTTAATGAATCCGACTAGGAACCATGAGGTTGCAGGTTTAATCCCTGGCCTTGCTCAGTGGGTTAAGGAGCCGTGAGCTGTGGTGTAGGTTGCAGAGGCGGCTCGGATCTCACATTGTTGTGGCTCTAGTGTAGGCCGGCAGCTACAGCTCTGATTAGATCCCTAGTCTGGGAACCTTTATATGCTGTGGGAGCAGCCCTAAAAAAGGCAAAAAGACAAAAAAAAAAAAAAAAAAAAGAATATTATGTTCATAAAAAAGCTTGATGAAACAATTATCTCAATCTTTTTCAATTAAATTTACATTTGTCTTTCTGATTGGTTTTATACTTTTATGGGCCTTTTTAATTGCTGATCATTTTTAAAAAATATTCTTGTCCTGGACATATTTTCAAGATCAAATTTTAAAGATCCAAGAATTTGTATTCCAAACTTTATCTCATTTTGAGTTTAATTTTCTCAAAAATATTCAGTAATATTTTGAACAACATTCAGACACCTATCATCACATATCAGACAGATGTGTGCTATACTCTTGTAAAATTATTTTGTTGCTTTTCTTCTTGCCACATGAATTATCTTCTTTAAAAATTAGCACCACCTCCTCCCCTTTACCACAGGAGAACTTCTTTGTCCTCATAGGCCATCACCAATTCATTCTTCTTACAATGTCATTTTAAGAATTGGATCTTCTGAAGTATTTAATAGAATAATTATAGATTTATTTATTAAAAATTTGTTACATGTTTGACTTTTTTAATTAAATATGTATAAAGCTGCCTGCCATTCATTTCAATGATTTGCAATTTATCTTCATAAGTCTATGGTAAAATCTATATTTCTTCCCTGGCTATCACAGTTTAAAATATTTCACAATCACTTCTCACAAGGTTCCTATCATTTCCACTCTACCAATTCATTCCTCTGTATTATGCATTATTAGCACTAAATCCATGGATCCTCTATCATTTCCTGTATTTCTGGAAAATGAAATTGTCAGCTAGTGTATTAGGAACTTCTCAGATTAATAGGGGAAAGCCCATAAATTGAAAGCCAGGCAGACATTTTATAAATATTTACTAAATAAAAATATGAATATGCCTAGTGGCACAATTTTATAATACATAGTAAGGTATGGGATTTTATGTCAATATGATGAGAACTCTTTGGGAATAACTAAAGCTATGCAGAGCAGAAAAGCCTAGATTCATGAGTCCAGGTGAAAGATGGCATGCTAAATACATGCTACAGGCCTCACATGTATGTTAGAAAATGCAAAAAGTATTTTGGCAGAGAAAGGATCATGTAGAAACAAACAAACAAAAAAATTAGAATTATCAAAGAGGCAGAAACTGAGCAGACAGGGACTTGGTTAAATAAAACAGCCTAGACACTTGAAGACATTTCAGGAGAGTAAAAATAATAAATACAGGAAAAATTCAAAAGATTTCATGCCTAAAAAGTGGAAGTCATGAGTATGAGGGGCCTGTGGGTCAATTAGCAGAGGGAGGGGCTTAGCATTAGGATCATGCTACATTATGTTACATGATTTCTTGGAAGAAATAAGAAGTAGTTGACCTTAAAAGACTTTAAGCATTGTTAAAATTAAATGCTTATATTAGAAATAAAAATTTTAAAGCAATAGTCAATGCTTACATTTTGAGACTAAGAATATAACACAAAATAAACTAGAGAAGCATGTAAATTGGAACAAAAAAGCAATAAAATATAGGAAAATCAATAACAAAAGCCGATGACACCCATAAGCTTGTTTCTTACAAAATTATCACAATTAAGAAATTTGTTGCCATATTGAAAAAGAAAAAGTGAAAGAAGCAACATATTACCAATATCAGGAAAGAAAGAATAAATATAACAGATTCCACAAAGAATAATAATGCCATAACTTTATTTTTTTAATTTTTTAATTTTTATTTTTTCCATTATTGTTGATTTACAGTGTTCTTTCAATTTCTACTGTACAGCAAAGTGATCCAGTCACACACACACATATCTATATCTATATCTATATCTATACATTCTTTTTACCACATTATCCTCCATCATGTTCCATCACAAGTGACTGGATATAGTCTCCTATGCAATATAGTAGAATCTTATTGCTTATCCATTCCAAATGCCATAGTTTGCATCTATTAACCCACACTCCCTCCCCTTCCTCCTCCCCTTTGGCAACCACAAGTCTCTTCTCCAAGTCCATGTGTTTCTTTTTTGTGGATAGGTTCATTTGTGCTGTATATTAGATTAGAGATACAAGTGATATCATACGGTATTTGTCTTTCTCTTTCTGACTTATTTCACTCAGTATGAGTGTCTCTAGTTCCATCCATATTTCTGCAAATGTTATTATTTTGTTCTTTTTTATGGCTGAGTAGTTTTCCATCCATTGTGTGTGTGTGTGTGTGTGTGTGTACCAAATCATCTTAATCCATTCATTTGCCTATGGACATTTAGGTTGTTTCCATGTCTTGGATATTGTGAATAGTGCTGAAATGAACATACAGGTGCATGTATCTTTTTCAAGGAAAGTTTTTTTGGGATCCAAGAGTAGGATGGCTTGGTCATATGCTAGTTCTATATTTAGTTTTCTGAAGTATTTCCGTACTGTTTTCCACATTGGTTGTACCAATTTACATTCCCTCCAACAGTGTAGGACAGTTTCCTTTTCTCCCCACCTCTCCAGCATTTTTTATTTGTTGACTTTGACAGGTGTGAGGTGGTACTCACAGTATTTTTAATTTTCATTTCTCTAACATTTAGTGCTGTTGAGCATTTTTTCATGTGCTTTTTGGCCATCTGTGTATCTTCTTTGGAGAAAAGTCATTTTGAGGTCTTTTGCCCATTTTTCAAATTGGTGTATTTTTGTTTTGTTTTGTTTTTGTTATTGTTGTTTTTGCTGTTGAATGTATAAGTTTTTGGTATATTGTACAGATTAAGCCCTTGTCAATTGCATCATTTGAAACTATATTCTCCCATTCTGTAGGTTGTCTACTTCTTTTCTTTTCTTTACTTTACTTTTTTTTTTTTTAATGCTTTCCTTTGCTGTGCAAAAGCTTGTCAGTTTGATTAGGTCTCATTGGTATATTTTTGCTTTTATTTCTGTTGCCTTGGGAGACTGAACTGAGAAAACATTTGTAAGGTTGATATCAGAGAATGTTTGCCTATGTTCTCTTCTAGGAGTTTGGTGGTGTCTTATGTTTAAGTCTTTAATCCATTTTGATTATTTTTGTGCATGGTGTGAGGATGTGTTCCAGTTTCATTGACTTACATATGGCTATCCAGTTTTACCAGCACTACTTTGTGGTAAAGGATATTTTTTTCCCCATTTTACATTCTTTCTTCCTTTGTTGAAGACTAATTGACTATAGCTATCTGCTAAAGGCTAAATGAAAAAAAAAATAACTGCACTCATATACTATATTCTAGTAAATTTGTTTTTCACAGAGGATTCTGTTATTAATTCTGATATTTTGCTTGTTTATCAGGGTTGAACAAATAAACACTTTGTTAATAGCAAGAATATTTTCTTGCTGTTGGCATAGAGGTTAAAAATAAGCATGGTCAGAAGACTGTAATGAACCTTGTACAGCTGGACTAGGGTATGAATATATACCTGACAGGCATACATATATGATCTGTCTTTGTAGACTGAGACTATAAGCAGTGACCCTTAAATAGCAAAGCATATCCAGTGCTCAGATCTTGGTTTCCAAATAACAATCTTCAGATAAAAGAATCATAAATGGCTAACTCTAGAGCTGAGGAAATACCAGATGATTCTAGAGCATCTACTAGTTCCAAAAGTTAAAGAAAAAAAAAAATGAGATGTTTACCAAAAGGACATACAAGATAATCTAAGAGAACTTCCAATTGCTAGAGCAACAATAATTTAAGCAAAAAAATCAATATATTATAACTGAAATATCTAGAAACATATATAAATTAATGGCTGAGTAATAATTGAATAATTATTGGTTAACAATTGACTAAATAATAATTATTATGTGACAATCTTCCTTAAAGAAGAATATCAATAAATAAATGTAGAACAAATGAGAGGAACAGAAAATATAGTAAGAATAGCACAGTAATACATATTTTAGGAATGATCAACTGACAAAATCTAAAATTAGTAAGAGAAAGGACATTTTTGGAGCTTGGCCTAGATGTTTGAATAAGAAAACCCTGAACTCACCTCTGCTCATGGTCACCTACTTACTGAGCAACTATTGATGAGAAAGACCAGAACCTAGCAGAAAACATCTTCTATAAATAAAGATATAAAATAAAAACTACAATAAGATGGGTGGGGAGGGTAGAGTGAAAATATAGTCAATATCTTTGGGAAAACCCACAAATAAGAGAACAATTACAATTTTGTAGGTTCTCAAGGAACAAGGAGTCTGAACCTCTTATCAGGCTCCTCAGACCAGGGTTCCTGCATCTGGAAGATGAGCCCCCAGAGTGTTTGGCTTTAAAGGGCAGCAAGGTTTGCTTTCAGGAGACTAAGATAATCATAGGAAACACAGACTCCACAATTAAAGGGCACACACAAAACCTCACATGCTCTGGAACCCAGGGCAGAAGCAGTCAGACACAGTTGCTGATCTTGGTGTATCTTCTAGAGAGGCCAAAGACAATTGCAGCTCACAGTGGCGTCACAGAAACTGGTGGCAGCCACTATGGGAACTCGTTCTATGACATAATCCCTCTAATTTAATAGCTTTAATACTAATCCCCATCAACTAACCTGTAAGCACAAATACTGGGATTGCCTCAGGCCAAGTAATTATGTAAGTAGTCACATAGGCTCACACACCAGGAGCCATACTGCCTAAGTCCCCATGAACCCCCAACTTGCACTGAATATGGCTTTGTCCACCAGAAGGTCTAGAACCCAACCTGGCCCCACACACCAGTGCATAGACTCTAGAACCAGGAACCATAGGGCCCTTCAGTCAGACACCCAGATACAACTTGGCAACAAAGGGGCAGACACCAGACCCAGAAACTCAAGATCCATGTCCACCCACCAGCAGGCAGACACCAGCCATAGGACCACCCACAACCCTGCACCCTGACATGGCAAAACTCAGCCTGCATGCTAATAGGCCAGCACCAATTCTGAGAAACCATGGACTCATCAGTCAGCCACTGTAGGATCCAGCCTCATTCATTAGCAAGCCATCACCAGGTTTATGACACCACAGAACCTAAAGCTAGCCATGTCAGAAACTGACCCCACCCACAGGAGGTCGACACTAGTTCTGGAAACCCAGGCCCCACAACCACATACCCCATAACTAGCTCTATCCACCAGTAAGCCAGCACTACACCAGGGACACTTCCAGGGCTCTGCACCTAGCCACTTCATATCTGACCCTGCCTACTAGTAGCCAATGGACTCTGAACAAGTTAGGGCCTAGCAACCCACCAGACTAGGGGGAAAATACACCTACTAAACTGCTCATGGGGGTCAGCACACCATAATAGGAGGAACCAAGCAGCCCGTATAGGGGGTACCCCTAGAGCATATATTGTTGATAACCAGAGGGTTGTGCACTTCTGGGAGCTATAGGACCTCTCTAAAAAAAGGCCAAGGTCAGACAACCTACCAGGTGCCAAGAAATAAAAACAGCAAATCAAGCAAAATGAAACAACAGAACATGGTCCAAAAGATGAAACAAATAAATCCCAGGAGGAAAAACAAAGTGAAGAAGAGATACATAATCTACTCAATGAAGAATTCAAGGTAATCATAAAAATGATCAAAGACTCAGGAGAAGAATGAATGAACAAAGCAGAATTTAGAAGTTTTTAATAATGAGTTAAAACAATAAAGAATAAACAGAGATATGTAATAAAACAACTGAGATTTATTTATTTATTGTCTTTTGTCTCTTTAGGGCTGCACCCGTGGCATATGGATGTTCCCAGGCTAGGGGTCTAATATGCCAGATCCCAGCTGCGTCTGTGACCTACACCACAGCTCACCACATTGCCGGAATCTTAACCCACTGATTGAGGCCAGGGATTGAACCCACAACCTCATGGCTTCTAGTCCGTTTCATTTCCACTGTGCCACAACAGGAACTCCAAATAATTGAAATTTAAAAATACACTAGAAGGGATTAAGAGTAACTCACATGATAACAGAAGAAAAAATTAGAGAGCTAGAAGACGGTAGTGGCAACAACTGAAGGTGAACAGAAACAAAGAAAAAAAAAAAAAAAGAAACAAGTCCAGTTTAAGAGACATGTAGGACAGCATCAAGCATGTTAACATTTGCATTTTAGAGGTCCCAGAAGAAGAAGAAAAGAGCCCATATAACTGAAAACTTTCCTAACCTGAGAAATTAAACAGATGTCTAGATCCAGGAAGTACGGAGTCTCAAGTAAGATCAACTCAGTGAGGACCACACAAAGATATATTGTAATTAAAATGGCAAAAGATTAAAGATAAAGGGGATTTTTTGTCTGTGTGAATCTCTTTTAGGCAGCATCTATATAGCTGTAATTTTTATATCCATTCAGCCATTCATTGTCATTGGATTAGAGCATTTTGTCCATCTACATTTAAAGTAATTATTGATAGGTATATACTTACTAACATTTTATTCATTGTATTTGGATTATTTTTATAGTTCTTTTAAATTTCATTCTTCTTTTACTCTCTTCCTTTTGGTTTGATGACTATCTTCAGTGTTATTTTTTTGCATGTGTATATATTTTAGATTTTGGTTTACACACACACACAATTTTAAGTGGCTGATTTCTTAATTTCAAACTCATTTTTAAAATCCTGCATTTTTATCTCTTCCCCACCATTACTGTTTTCACTATAGAATTTTATATAATTTTGCGCTGTGTATTTTTTTTTTTTTTTTTTTTTTTTGTCTTTTTGCCATTTTTCTAGGGCCGCTCCTGCGGCACATGGAGGTTTCCAGGCTAGGGGTCTAATTGGAGCTGTAGCTGCAGGACTATGCCAGAGCCACAGCAACACAGGATCCTAGCCCTGCTGCAACCTACACCACAGCTCACAGCAACGCCAGATCCTTAACCCACTGAGCAAGGCCAGGGATCAAATCTGCAACCTCTTGGTTCCTAGTCAGATTCTCTAACCACTGAGCGACAAAATACACTGTGCTGTGTATTTCTTAACTAGTTATTGCAGATACAGATGATTTTGTTCCTTTTGTCTTTTAAGACTTCTACTGGCTTTTTACGTGGTTGGTTTACTACCTTTACAGTATATATGCATTACCAACAAGCTTTTTCTTTTCATAAATTTTATGTTTCTAGATGTGGCCTTTATTTTTTGCTTAGAGGAATGCCTTTAACATTTCTTGTAGAGCTGGATTGCTGGCACTAAAATCATTTAGCTTTTGCTTGTTTACAAACATTTAATTTCTCTTTCAAATCTGAATATTTTTCCCTTTTATTTTCTTTAAATACACAGTGCCACTCCTTTCTGTCTTGTAGAGTTTCTGCTGAAAATTTAGCTAATAGCCTTATGTATATTGCTTGTAAATAGCCATAATTTGAAAATAGATGAGCATCTCAGTATTCATTGCCACACTATTTACAATAGCCCAAGACATGGAAGCAAACTAAATGTTCACGGATAGACAGAGGAATGGATAAAGAAGATGTGGGTACAATATACAATGAAATATTACTTGGCCATAAAAAAGAATGAAACTTGCAGTGACAAGGATGAATCTAGAAATTATCATACTGAGTGAAGCAAGTCAGATAGGGAAAGACAAACATCATAGGATTTCACTTATATGTGGAGACTAATAAGAATGATACAAAAGAACTTAATTATAAAACAGAAACAAACACACAGATTTCAAAACCAATCTTAGGGTTACCATAGGGGAAGTCAGGGTGAGGGGAGGGAGGAATTGGTAGGATGGGAATAACAAATAAACACTACTGTGTAAACTAGATTGTTAACAACACCTACTGTATAGTACAAGGAAATAATTTACTCAACAGTTTTTAGTAAATTTTATGGGAAGAAAGAATGGATATGTGTGTGTGTGTGTGTGTGTGTGTACACACATATCATATGTATGTATGTGTGTATGTATAACTGATTTACTTTTCAGTACACCTGAAAAAAATACAGCATTGGAAGTCAACTATACACCAATCAAATTTTTAAAAATAATAAAAAATAATAATTAAAAAAATGCTCCTTCCTCTAGGAGGTGGAGCTTAATTTTTTTTCCATCTCATTATGGGCTGGACATATTGTTCCACTTACAAAGAATAGAGCATGGAAAGAGAAAAAATTATGACTATATAATGGAACAATTTGGTAGTCAACACCACAGCCAAGTGATCAAGTATAAGATTACCAGAAATAAGTCATTTTACTGTTATGTATTCCCTGATATGATGCAATGTAAGGGCATTTCCACCTCTCTGGTGTATTTCACAAAAATCCAGAGCCCCAGGCCCAGAAACCATGAGATAAAGCCTGTATTCTTCAGAAGTGTCTAACTCATAACAAATAAGGAAATGCAGAGAAACTGTCACTGATTTAAGGAGACTAAAGAAATATAACAATTAAGCGTTGTACGGTATTCTGAATTGGACTCTGCAACTAAAAAGTACATCAGTGTAAAAAGTGATGAAATACACATAAAGCTGCTAGTTATTGTCTGGTATAGTCTCCTCTTGTTCCTTAGTAGTAAAATCTCTCATTTTTATCCATTTACATTGTAACCAAATGAAGATTACAGTTCTGCAGTCTCTTTGAAGCTTTACCACCTGGCTATGAATAGTTCAACAAGTTCTGAGTAGAAGTGGTGTATATGACGATAAGGAGTCCCTCAAAATGAAGAAGCATTTCCGTCCATTCTCCCCACCCTCTACTGGGTGGAACAGGGCACATCCAGGACCATTATGTTCCTTCAACCACATGGAACTCATAGCCCCCAGACTGCTTTCTTTTTATAGAAACATCTCTATTGTTTAAGACACTGTTTTCTAGCTCTTTTTTTTTTATTGGATCCAACTGATACATGTTACTTTATAATTGTTCCATGTTTTTCTTTATTTTATTTTTCATTCTTATCAATAATGTAAGCTGCTCAAGTGACTGTCGTACCCCCTCAGAGGGGGCAAAACTCAATACCTATTCCATAGTAATAATCAAGAAAAACTCATTAGATTGATAGATTAATCATTATTCTATGCCCCAAATTCCTAAGGACAAGAGTCCAAACTATGGCAAAATTGTGAAATAAATCTTAAGAGCAAGTTTGTAAATGATTTAAAGTTTACATTTATCTGTGAAGTCTCACCGAACTGCTCTTTTGTGCAACTATGACTCCCTGCTTCTCAGGGTATTTCAAATCCACATAGCAAATATTTAACTCTATAATGAGTTCACTGTTAAGAACTGAAATGGCTATTTGTGTTTTCTGTTCATATATTGATACAGCAGCATTTATTGATTTGTGTGCTGTGCTTATCACTATGATATTAATCCTTATTAACATTAATGCAGCTTACCATAAGTCTAATTAAGATTTACCAGGATAAAAATGAGATTGGGACAATTCTTATTTTCGCTTTAACCAGCTTGTCCATTCCCATTTATCAGACTTTCCCTATTCATCTGTGAGACTGTTGCCTTTCATTAACACTGAAAAGCAATATGTCGTTTTGATAGAATGGTGCCTGAGAAAATCAGATGATATTTTAAAAATTCATTTTTGAAAATAGAGAAAAATGAGCATATGATGAGAATCAAAGAGTATTATCAATGTTATTAATAACAATAACTACCTTTGAGAATTTTTCTTCATATCTGGAAATTACAGTAGCTCTAAATCTAACTGCTAATGTGCTAAATGGAGACAACCATGACTTTTCCATATTGGAAGGTGGGGTCAGGAAGACTTAACTGTGATGGTCACTTAGTTGCATGATGTGATTCTGGAAATAGAAATAGACTTAGGCCTTAATTTGCATTCAGTAAATACACCAGATGTGGGTTCCTTTCTATTAATCAGTAGTTACGGAATCTCTAAATAAATGCATTCTCTGAATTTAAACTTCTAATGAAATGATGTAGGCTACAAAAAATTATATCACACAGTAAGTGTCTTATGAGGATCATCAAGTCTTTTCTTTGCCTCTCAGTAAGGTTCCATTTAAACTAGTTTTATTCAGAGTTCCATCATGGCTCAGTGGAAACTTATCTGACTAGCATCCACAAGGATGCAGTTTCGATCCCTGGCCTCACTCAGTAGGTTAAGGATCTGATGTTGCCGTGAGCTGTGGTGTAGGATCTAGCCAAATAGTATGACTAGGTATAGGCTGGCTCCCACACACCAATTGGTTGTATTTTTTCCTTCTCTATTTATTAGTTTATAATTTTTTTTGTATATTTGACTAACCCATCAAGTAAAATTTGAAATAATAGTAGGTATTGTGACTATGTTGCCTGCTTTAGTAAGTGGACCAAGCTCATAAACCTTTCCCTCTCCTAGAAGTAAAAAATTTCCCCCTTGCCTTTCTTAAGCTGCAGAGGGTATTTACTACTGCCCTGAGCACACAGCAGTGCCCTGAGCATAGCGATACCCTCTCCTCTACATACTACAAGTTTTCTTAAGGAAGGAAGGTTGAGAATAATCCAAGTTAGTTCCTTGCTCCTATTGTCTGATTGCTATTTTCTTTCTCTAGGCCTATGACACATAAATCATTTTTCTGTGAGGACCCAGTAGGGTTCCTAGGGAAAAAGCCTGCGAGAGAGTAGACTCCCTCACTTTCTGGGTCCCAGGGATTTTTACATTCCTCTGCCCAACCACATGGTGCCTTCGCAAAGTTTTCAAATCCATTAGCTAAAATTTTCTTACTAATGATAGGTTACTCCTATTCCAAATGAGAAAGCACTGTGATCTCCTCAGTACCCTTAGGAGGGATCTCTCCTTTTATTTTGGGTACAAATGATTGTTTCTCATTAGTTTGGGTAAATATCTTAATTTAAATTTAGTTCCATCATGCTGTAAGGATGGGTGTAACTGGCTCTATCTTTGGGGCCTGAAGATAGAAACTCCAGTATGTTTTCTTTTAATGTCTTCTCTATTGAATACCAAAAAGAACTGATTGAAACCCCTTAGAAATACTACTTATAATTACACACACACACAGACACACATACTAGCACACACATACACACATATAGGTGTGTGTGTATCCATGTGGTTTTGTCACCATCCAATAGGATGTATTAAAGAATACAATACACTTATATATGTGATAATGTGTGATTATGTGTTTGTGTGTTATGTATGCTACATACATCTGTATGTAATACTAGGCAACCAATAATCTAAATTATATGTGCAAAATTGACAATAGTATTTAGATCTAGGGAAAATGAGGTAGTTTAGGTGAGGGAGAGATAGTCAAAATGGACAGTATCACTTTCTGATATGTTACAACTAATAAGTAAAAGAAAACAAGCAAAGTGTTATTCCAGATACTGTTACAATTCTGTTATTTATATAGATGGTGCAAGTGATTATAAGAAAAAGATAAGGATTTTGTTGCAGATACACACACACACACACACACACACACACACATTGATCTTAAACTTTTTATATGTAAAGGAAAGGAATTAGAATAGCTCAAATGATTTTCTTAAAAATAAGCACTCACACCACCTATATTATTTTATAAAGCTTCTATAATCAAGACAGCGTAGCACTGTGGAAACAAGACACATAAATCAATGAAACAGAATGGAGTCTAGAATTACACCCACACAAAATGGTCAATTGTTTTTTGACAAATGAAGAGGCAATTTGACGGAGAAGGAAAGACTTTCTAAGACTATTGTTTTGGAACAATCAGACTTCCATTTGAGAGAAATAAAATAAAAAACTTTATAACACAAAACTCATGAAAAATAGCTCAAAATGAGTCATAATAGAAAATATATATAAATATAAAATATAAAACTATAAGGAAACAAGAAAATGTTTGTGATCTTGGTTTAGCTAAATATTTCTTAGAAAGACTTAGTCATAAAAAATAAATGAAAAATTAACTTTAACATAAAAACTAGATGAATTATTGTGTGCCAAATGTCTTAAAAGAATGAAAAGACAATCTACAGACCTGATGAAAATACTTGCAAATCTCATATCAGACAATGGACTTGTACTCAGAATATATAAATATTTTCAAAATACAATGGTACAAAAATAAACAACTGAAGTAAAAATAATGGGCAAAATGTTGAAAAGATATTTACCAAAGAGTGTATAAAAAATGGCAAATGAGCATGTGAAAAGATGGTCAACATTTGTAACTACAGAAATGAAAATAAAACACTGTGGTACCAATTTCAGAATGGCTTTAAAAGTCCCCGAAAAAAAAAAAAATATATTGACAAGGATGAGTAACTGGGATTCTCATTAACTGCTGGTGCTATCGGAAAATAGTGTGTTCACTTTGGAAAAGAGTTTGGCCATTTCCTTTAACTTTCTAATTACATTTACCATTTGACCCAGGATTCTACTCATACACATTATTCAAGTGAAATTAAAGCTTGTGTTCATGCAAACACTTGTACAAAGAAATAAAACTTTGAATTGTACACATTAACTGAAGGAATTTATGCTATTTGAAATTCAATAAAATTGTTCCAAAAAGAAGAGGAGTTCTCTTGTGGCACAGTGGGTTAAGGATCCTCTTATGTTTCTGTTGTGACGGGTTGCTGCTGGGGCGCAGTTTCGATATTTGGCCCCAAAACTTATGCAGAAAAAAAAGAAGAAGAAGAAGAATGAGGCATTGATATGTGTATAGCAATATAGATGAATCTCAAAGACATTGTGTTAAATAAAAAGATTTAGTTTCACAATGTATGATTCAATTTCTATGATGTTCTGGAAAGGACAAAACAAGGATAGAGAACAGATCAGTGGTTGCCAGGGGTTGGGGGTTAGAGGAGGGCTTGATTACAAAAGGGCCTCAGGAGGGAATTATTTTGGTGAGGGAACTGTTCTGTACCCTGAAAGTGGTGGTAGTTAGTTATACAAACCTGATCAAACATTAAACTTCAATGATTGCACAGCCAAAGACAAAGAAATTATTTTTATGTATCATGTATTTAATTAAAAAAATTATGACATGTACTATTTGATTCATAAATTGACATGTAGCTGATGAATTATATAAGACCCCTTCTTTTAACCCTACATTTGAAGATACCCCCCTCCCAAAAAAAAAACTGGTTAAATAATGTACAGTTCCAGGATATAATCTCAAATTTGCTACTTAATGTTTGATTTTGGATATAATACTTAATCTCTTAATATTTATCCATAGAATATGGATACTAAATCCTACTTAATGTTATGAGGAGGATTAAAAATGTATGTGAGTGGATGTGTATGTATTTGTATTTAGAGGGAGTTCCCATTGTGGCTCAGTGGGTTAAGAACCTGATATAGTCTCGATGCTGGTTAGATCCCTGGCCTAGCTCAGTGGTTAAGGATCTGGAGTTAGGGCAAGCTGTGGCATAGGTTGCAGATGTGGCTTGGATCTGGTGTGGCCCTGGCTTTACATAGACCTGCAGCTGCAGCTCCAATTTGACCTCTAGCCTGAGAACTTCCATATGATGCAGGTGCAGCTGTGAAAGGAAAAACAAAAATACTTAGAGGAATAAATACATTTTCTTCATAGGTGGTGAGGTTTTATTCTACTTATAGTTGTGTCTCGGGGCACAATTCATAAAACAGAAATATATGGAATCAGATAGTATCTGTTGCCAGATGAGTCAGGTTTTATTCTTAAGAAATAAGGGGAGGACAATTTTGTGGAAGGTTGACTTGTTCATATTATTTATTGATATACATGCTACTCTCTTATATGCACCAACTAGTCTAGATATTGGGTTTATTTTTATAAATGAACTTGATAAATTATTAAATAAGAAACTGCCCCTGCTCTTCTGTCCTTGGGCTCCTGGAGCATTAAGAATTCATGCTTCTCTTGACCTGCCAGCTTCTACTCCTATTCCAGCAGCCCTGTGCGGCATCTAAAGAGACTTGTTGCTCAAGCTGAATTGTATAGTGTTTTTCTGATGTGCAAAATGTTGGCCCATGGGAAGCCACTGGAGTCATTTTCATTAGTGATCCAAACACATTTGGAGAGTAGGGCAGGGAGTGGGTAACTGATTATTTGCCTCTCAGCACGGCAATACCACCCTTATTGTCACTGCCCAGTGGCTTAGAAGAAATTGGCCTCTGAAGTCTGATCGCCACTTGTTCTGCATTGTGATGGGCTGATTTGTGCTATCTGGTTCTTGGCAGTTGTCAGTGAGGGCCAGAGCTCCACAGATTAATCAGGTAGGACAGATCCCCAAGGAACAGGGCTGGTTCTTTTTGTTCATTTTGAGTCTTCATTTGCACATGTCTTGAGTTGCCCACAGAGTAAGAATGTCAGCTAGATTTTAATAAAGTTGGATACTCTATTGCATTGAGTAAGTCATCGGATTCTTTGCTACTTAATTATTTAGTACCTATGAACCAGCTATTAACATGTTAGATACCAGAAAACTGTTTCTTTTCTTGGTGGGTTTTAGGAATCATTATCCTTTGTTGTAGAGACAGAGGTTAAGGCCCAATTTGACTGTAGAACCCTAATATAAGCATTGTATTTTAATGACCTACTATAGTTTGAAGGAAAGCCCTAAGGTTAGGTTTACAACAGACTACAATTAGAAAGAAGTAGTTGTGGCAAAGGTGAGCTCAGCAAAAATTATATTCCAAAATGGGAAATTTTTGCCCTGGATATTATAAAAGCCAGAGACACAAAGCACCATTACTTCGAGACAGAAGGGTTTGGATGACTTCCCACTGTTTGCAAAGGAGAAAAATGAAACCTCCTTCTCTCACGTTCTAGGGAACTGTTTTCTTTCTGCAGCAGTTTCTGTAATTATCCCTATCTTTCATCCATAAACATTTTTTTCACTAAATAAATTATTTTATGAGACCAAATAACACAATGGAACAAAATTGTTTAAAGTCCACAGGAACACCCATCATATTAATTTCCAAACTACTCTTGGGATTGTTGGAGATCTGTCATCAGCCTTGGGCAGGGTTGTTGAGCAAGTGAGCCGAGCAGCACCAGTGGCTCATTGTTTAATTCTCTCAGGTCCTGCAGGGATGATCGTTGGTCATGGACCTCCTGCTGACCTCTGCTGTGTCTGCATATACCATTTTGCAACTTCCTTTCTCTCTCTTCTCCAAACTTTTCCCATTTTAACCAAAAAAGACAAACTTATTCTAGCTCTCACAGGTTTTGATGCAGCTGAGGTTTCACTTTCCTGGGTGTGGCAGATTCCTAGGCCCAATCCACAAAGATTTTGATACAAAATGGATAAAAATATGCATTTTTAATAGCAATTAAACTGACTCAGCCATAACAATTGGAAACATACGTAGAGCAAAAATGCTTTAAATGAAGGAAATATTTTTTTCAAATGTTTTTTACAATGTCTAATTTTGTCATTATGGTATAAAATGTTTTATATTCATTAGCACATTTAATACTCACAAATCCTTTTGAGCTAGGTATTATTATTGTTAAGTGGTATTTATCAGGTTTTAAGAAAAAGGAATATTAAGAACTTTAAGTACTTGCCCAAGGTTACACAGCTAGCATACAACAGAGCTGGGATGAAAATCCATGTCCTTTTGATTCAAAATCTACTGCGTCATACTGCCTTCCCAGGTAGAACCTTGCCAAGATGCTTGCCAATGAATCTGGCAACCTCTTACTCTGGCATAGTCTCATCCTCCTCTCTATATCCTTCTGTGACTCCATAAGGACTAAATACTCATATATTTTTGGGCTTTGTCCCAAATAATGTGGGTAAGGCCAAAGAAAATTGAAAATACATTATCTGCTCTCCAGGATTATGAATTTCACTGGCAAAGACAGGTGTCACACATAACAATATACACAAAGAATAAATTGTACTAAATGTGATTATGACTTGGTACTTACTTAGTTTTGAGATAAATATAGCCCTGTTTTATTATTACTTAAAATTGATGTTATGGAGATTTCCTATTTAGCAATAAAGTTTTGTGTCAAGGTCAACCAGATGAGTTTCTAATACTGGTTTTAACGGTAAAATCTCTAAAATGTTGTGTCTCCCAAACTTTATAGGGTATATTTCTTCTGAGGGAATCCTTTGAAAAAAAGAAAATTTGACCAACACTTCACAATCAAAAGCATAACATACTAAAGATAAACATTGTATTAAGGAAACACTGATCACCTTGGTTGATTTAACCGATAAAGAGAGGACATTCTCTCACCGAAAATACAGGAAATGAGTCATAGGCAACAAATATAAATCCATACCAAGAGTAAACGTTGCAGAGTGCCTTCAGCTAATGAGGGTTTTAGAATCCTGAAAACACAACATAATAAAATGACCCGAAATACACTATAAAGTAACAGTGAATGAAAATTTTAAAGGTAAACTCTAAAGGAAGATAAATACCAAGGTGCTAAAATTGAAGTGAAGTATCTAGGTAAAAATATTAAAGAGAAGTTGCAATCTTAACATTTACAATAAGCCATAGGCAACACTTCAGAGTTACCAACTGGGAACATTCCCTTGTAGCCTAGTGGGTTAAGGACCTGCTGTTGTCACTGCTGTGGAACAGGTTTGATTCCTGGACTAGGAACTTCTTTATGCCACAGATGTGGCAAAAAAAAAAAAAAAAAAAAAAAAGTTACGGACTAGGATTCTAATATTTGGGAACCAGAATAAGGATATAAAGAGTAAGAACCTGAACAGAGTGATTACATTAGAAATGAATCTCTTGCATATATCCTAGAGCTCCAAATTCTCCCTATCATTTTCAGAAAATACTTGTGGACACTGGTCTGGGCTGTTGAGATCTTCCTAGGAATAGAAGTTAATTCCTCAGCTACAGAGCTAGTCCTCCTTATTAGCCCTTTTTGGGAACTGCCTCAACTGAAGAGAGACACTTTTCCCAAAAAACTCATGTCCCTTCCTGAGCTGGCCCATGTCAATGTCTGGGCATAGGGGCATAAAGGCCTGAGTTCTCAACCCAACTCAGGACATCCCATCTCCAGACTCCTCATAGGAACAGCCAAATCTTCTATGAATGCAGAGCTTGAATCCTCCCTGGGCCTAATCCTGCATTCTTCTCCTTCCTTCAACTGGTACTGATTCCAAGAACCCATCTTAATAAATCCTTCCCCAGGGAAAACCACCTGCAGAACACTTTTAGAAAACTCTACACAAAGAGATTAACAAAGGCACAAGCAAGTTTGCACTTTTTTTTTTAATCTTAGGTGTTGGATGTTAAAGAAGGAGGAGCAGGAGGAGGAAGAGAAGGAGAAAAAAAAAGGAAATTTAAATTCAGGACATTGTACTGCATAGCTTTCAGTTTGAATTCATACCACTTGGGCAGTGTGTAAACCAAAGCCAATAAGGAAATCTTAAAATTGTTCTTCGATGAATAAAACCCTAAAACTCAAGTTGGTGCAGGTAAGAAAATTCTGTGTTATGAAGCTTTCATATAACATGACATACCAGACTTTCCAAGAATAACAACTTCACCAAAGAAAGGCATACAATCAAAAATGTAATATTACATGAAGAAATAAAAAGCAAGCAAGCAAGCAAGTAAACAAAAAACTCTGACAATGTTGAATTTCAGTTGACTCATATTCCCAGAAAAAACAATGGTCAAGAAGTACTTCCATGTTTTTGTGCTCTAAGAAATGGCTAACTGGAAAGAACTGCCCTGTTCTTACATGTTCAGAGATAAGACCTATCTCCAATCTTCCTCCTGAATCCCTTAAGGATCTTTTTACTTTGCTTTGAGAAGTTTCTGATTAATGGATATCCCCTCTATTGTAATAGACTGAATAAAATTATCTCCTTAAGTATCTGTTATAATCTGTCTTTCACTGATTTGTTGACATGACTCAGGTAGCTTTGATCTTTGGTTTCACCTCACTTTTTCTCAGCTTGGTAAGAAGCTGTTATGCAGCCCCTTTGCTCTGTCTCTGACTGGTGATCAGGGGATCTAACTGTGAACTCAGCTCTTGAATCTGTGTTCCTTACTCTTTTACATCTGCTTCGTGATGAGGCATTGATTTTGATTCCTTCTGATTACTCATTGCTCTCTGGTACCAGAATCTTTTGGCTTCCTTGTCTGATCATTTTGTAATATCTGAAAATAAATTGATGGTTTACAGAGATTTTTCTGTTTGGAGAAAGACAGGTAATATGGTTTCTTAGGGTTTTATATTTGTTTGTTTATTTTGAACTCAAATAAAGTAACAATCTCAGGCCCACCAGCAAGTGTGTATCTGAATGGATAAGTCTGATTCTGTGTGTTTATATGTGACCCATAGCTAAATTTTAGATTGAAGTATTAGACCTGTTCCTCTGACTCTCTGTAGGTTTATGTATCTGAAATTCATGAAATACTTTACCTCTCATGTAAGTATATATTTTCCTAGATCTAAATGTGTTCTCTATTTAATTATAAAACTTTTTATAGTTCTATTGTAATTAGTATAGAAATAAACAAGCACTAATGACAATTGAATTTTCTTAAATTTTGAGAAAATAAATTAAACCCCTATAACTAATTTCAAATTATAGTTGATTTAAAATGTTGTGTCAATTTCTGCTTTATAGTGTAGTGATCCAGTAATACACACATATACATATATATATTCTTTTTCTCATACTATCTTTATCATATTTTATCCCAAGAGATTGGATATAATTCCTTCATTGATTTAGATTCCTCATATAAGTGATATCATGTGGTATTGGTCTTTCTCTTTCTGACTTACTTCACTTATTATGAGAATCTCTAGCTGCAATCACGTTGCTGCAAATGGCATTATTTCATTCTTTTCATGGCTGTGTAGTATTCCATTGTATATATGTACCACATCTTATTAATCCAATCATCTCTCAATTAATGTAAAAAATAAAAAAATTGAAATTTAAGAATTCAAATTTATATAATTTAGGCAAATCTTTGACACATGAGACTACACCAATACGTTTGGTTCACTATCAAGAGCTGTATATCCTCTGATTTTTCAGTGCTAAGTAAGATATACTGGAATATTTGCCTTTCACTTTGCTTTATTATTTCTGAACTTATATAAGTTTACAGATTGAATAAGATAATATTACTCCTATTCAATGTTTAAGATTACTAAAATTATAAATTTGAGAAACCAAATTGAATCATTATTCTCATAAATTTTATTTCAATAGCAAATATGTTTTTTTTTTTTTAGATGTCAGCTTGAAGATAGTATTGAAGATCTTTAGGTAACTGAAAACTTGAACTGTTATTAAATTTAGTTAGTTAATGGATATCCAGTTATTACCTAGAAGTAAGACAGAATACTGAGATAACTTTAAATTTATATATATGTGTGTGTGGGTGTGGGTGTGGCTGTGGATGTGTGTATACCACATTTTTATTTGGTAGAGACTATATATATTTTGCCACCTTGAAAATTCTATTATAAGGGATGTATATAAACATGGAAAGTCATACAGTTTTACTTGTTATGGCTAAAGCTGGCTAGAGTTTGATGGGTTTATTTATAAGACTTTCAAAAAGAGTTTTAGTATTAAATATTATACTAAGCAAAACTAGAATTTGGTTTTCCCTCTATTAAATAAATAGTTTTGGACATTGGTCTGTCCTTGAAAGAGATTGTAAAATATATACTTTATTTTCTATGTAATTTGCCTAGATAACAAAGACTCTATGTCTTAATGTAATAACTTTCTATGCTTTACATTTTTTTTATTATATCTTTGATTAAGTAAACAGAATTTTCTCCTTTAGGAAAGATTAATGTTCTTTAAAAATCATATTACTTCTCTTTAAAAAATGTTTTCTTTTTTCTTTAGTTAAGTGGGTAGTAAAATATTATTGCACAGCAATCCATGATCATATATTAATAAAGTGTTCAAATCTCCTGGAAACTTGTGATATTTTGTCTTCCCCAAATAAAATCACAACTGCTATCTTTTGCATCTGAAACTGCCCTTTATGTATCTCAGAGGGTTCCTGGAAAAATCTCAACAATTTCTTCTTTCATTTATAAAAAGAGAAGTGATAGAAATACCTAGGTTTATCTGATATGTTACTATTAATGAATTGTATGGGAGGATTTGTCAAATTAAAAGGTATGCTTAGCTTCCTTAGGTTAAATTTGTGTAGATAAAACAATATTAATAAACATAGTTTTTAAATTGTATACTGTATGGGAAGTTCCTAGGGATTTCTCAATGCCTTACCAGCCATGGCATGTTTCTCTTTACTGGCCCTGATGCTATGTTACCTGATACTAGAAAACAACAGTACAAATTATCAGCCATAATTTCAGGTATCTTTCAAAATGTCACCAGTCATATCTTTATTTCTTTAGTGTGAATCTAGCATCTTCTAAGTCAGATGTTTACAATTGAGGATTTACATCAGTTGCCTATTTTTATTTTATTATTATAAGATTTTTAGGACCTATTTCAGACTTAATGAGCCTCTTTACTTGATATTCTTCTAATTTTATTTCTTTTTTCATTTTAAGGCCATACCCATGGCCTATGGAATTTCCAGGGCTAGTAGTCAAATTGGAGTTGCAGCTGCCAGCCTATGCCACAACCATAACAACACAGGATCTGAGCCACATCTGTGACATATGCTGCAGCGTATGGCAATGCAAGATCCTTAACCCACTGAGTGAGGCCGGGGATAGAACCTGCATCCTTGTGGATGCTATTTGGGTTCTTCACTCCCTGAGCCACAATGGGAACTCCAATATTCTTGATATAGTCCAGGTATATTCTTATGGTATTCATGGTATATTATTCTCATGATTATTTTATGTTATATTTGACTTTTTCATTGTTTTACTCTTTATCTATTTAAATAATTTAGATATCATATTCACTCTTTTATGAAAATAAGGTTAACCATTGTATTTACAGATATTCTGTTTAATTTTCTGAGTCCTTTTTTTTTCTGGCCACACCAGGGTATTTGGAGTTTCCAGGCCAGGGAGTCAAAGCTGAATCCCAGTGTTCCAGAGATACAAATCCCATTGTGCCATAGTGGGAACTCTGAAATTTTAATTGCTTTTAGCCCTATTGTTTTACATGCCACAGGAAGAATCCAATTTCCTTGTTATTTGCATTATTTTTGTAATGAACAAATAAAAACCAGCTAAAGTGAGAATTATAAGACAGATTTGACAATGTTAAGTATTTACCTAAATGAACAGAGGGAGAAATCAAATGAAACATTTGGAGTGTGGTAAAGTCTAAAACTCTTAGTTCTCCATTCACGTCTCCTACTCATTTGCATGTGGATGATTTTTTTTTTTTATTGCAATCATTTAGGTCTCTTAGGCTAAGGGCATTCTCTGACTCTAGCAGCCAGACTCTAGATTATACACAGAAAATGCTCAGATTTCAAGCAACTGAAGTCTGAGGGAGTAGCTTCAATAAATATTATGTGGGAGTTAGTGGATAAATGCCCTATATTTTGAGCTATGTTTGACAATGCTGGGAACTTCCATATGCTGGGGTTATGGCTCTAAAAAAAAAAATTTTGTACTTAAATTATCAATATGCAAAAGCAAGAGAGAAGTAAAGCATTTTCCCTATTGCAGACATAATTATGTTAAATATATACTATTGAATGCAAAAGCATATAGTAAGGATAACAAATTTGAGAAAGATTAAATAAGTTATTTCCAAAATAGTTGAAGGTAATAAATATCATTTTCCATGTTGAGAATTTGTTTTCTGCTATATTGAGGGATATGTGTTGTTTTGCATGAAAGTATTTGTATTTTATCAAATTGCTTTTCTGTATCTCTTGAAGCCATTTTATGATCATTTTCATTTAATCTTTTAGTTTTTGGGGTTATGTCAATACATTTTCTTATATTGAATAATTTCCCATTCAATTTAATTTTTCTGTTAACTTTTAAATAGCAAATATAGAAATCAAAAAAATAGAAAGTACACTTCTTTTATGGAATATATAAAAATATTTACAAATAATTTTTTCCATATTTTTGAAAAGTAAACAATAAAAATAACAATCAGAAAAAAATAGCAACTGGATTTCCCGTCATGGCTCAGGTGTTAACGAACCCAACCAGCATCCATGAGGATGCAGGTTCGATCCCTGGCCTAGCTCAGTGAGTTAAGGATCCGGCATTGCCATGAGCTGTGGTGTAGGTTGCAGACATGGTTCAGATCCTGTGTGGCTGTGGCTCTGGCATAGGCCAGCAGCTGTAGCTCTGAATGGACCCCTAGCCTGGTGTAGCCATTATAAAAGAAAGAAAGAAAGAAAGAAAGAAAGAAAGAAAGAAAGAAAGAAAGAAAGAAAGAAAGAAAGAAAGAAAGAAAGAAAGAAGGAAGGAAGGAAGGAAGGAAGGAAGGAAGGAAGGAAGGAAGGAAGGAAAGAAAGAAAGAAAGAAAGAAAGAAAGAAAGAAAGAAAGAAAGAAAGAAGGAAGGAAGGAAGGAAGGAAGGAAAGAAAGAAAGAAAGAAAGGAAGGAAGGAAGAAAGAAAGGAAGAAAGAAAGAAATAGTAACTAAATAGTATTCTTCTTCTAGAACTATATAAAAACTCAATTGAATACTGTGAAGAAACAAGGAAATTTTTTTTTAAAAATTCAGAATTTCTAGAAAATAATGATCTGATTATAAAACAGCCATGTTAAAATCTATGACGTATTGCTTAAATAATGCTTAGAAGAAAATTCCTAGCATTACATATTAGTACCATTGAATTTTTTTAAAAAAACTAATACCTGGAAAAGAACAAAATAGTAAACTGAAGTAAGAATAAGAAAAGTATGTCGATTTAAACAAAAACAGTAATTATGAGTAAAAGTATATAAAGCAGGAGTTCCCATTGTGGCTCAGAGGGTTAAGAACTTGACACATTGTCTTTGAGGATGTGGGTTCAATCCCTGGCCTTGTTATGTGGGTTAATGGTCTGGCATTGCCACAAACTGTTGTGTGGGTCACAGATATATCTTAAATCTCATGTTGCTCTGGCTGTGGTGTAGGCCAGCAGCTCCAGCTCCAATTTGACCCCTGGGAACTTTCAAAGGCTGCAAGTGCAGCCCTGAAAGGAAAACAAACAAACAAAAAAAACAAATACAAACTTAAATTTAATAAGTAAATAAAAAGGTGAGACCTAAAGTAAACTAAATACAATAGTTTAAATGATAAAAAAATAAGAAAAAATAAAAATTAAACAAATTAGAGAAATTTTGAATAAAATAAAAAAGGGTACTCCTTTACAAAAAATTATCAACAACTCTTTTGCACAATTTTACTTGTAATTTTAAAATCTGGATAAATGGATTATCTTCTAGGAAAAAATAATTAACCAAAACTAACACCAGTGAAGATTATCTAAACTGACAACCAGAAAAGTATCTGAGAAACTATGATGAAAGACATCTCCATAAATAAGATCCATAAAAAGTTTTACAGGGAAATGTTATCAATTCCATAAATGTGAGATAATCCAAAGGGGAGAAAAATAATAAAACTTTCAAATTTTTGTATACAGTGAATATACTATTGCTACAAAAACAGCATTGAGATATAAACATAAAATGAAATTGGTGACAAATCTCAAATATCAAAACTATTGCTAAAATATTAAAGAAAATATAAGCAGATATAATTCAACAACAATTAAAAATATAACTTAGCAAACTGATAATGATTATAGAAATATAAGACTTTTTGCATATTAGGAAACATAATGATACAATTTACTATATTAATAGATCTATGAAGAAAAATAACAATGATTACCATAAATTCTTACCAAGTACTTGACAAAGTTCAACACACATAAATTTCATCCTTAAAGTAGTTTTGTTAGGAAAAACTTTAACAAAAATGTGCCATATTTATATAAGGAAAACTTTAAATCACTGTTAAAAAAAATTAAAAAAAAAAAATGGATGTGTTCCTGTGGTGATGCAGTCGAAATAAATCCAACTATGAACCATGAGGTTGTAGGTTTGATCCCAGGCCTCAGTCAGTAGGTTAAGTATCCAGCTGGAAACCAATCAAACTAGGAACCATGAGGTTGTGGGTTTGATCCCAGGCCTCAGTCAGTGGGTTAAGTATCCGGCACTGCTGTGAGGTGTAGGTAGCAGATGTGGCTCGGATCTGGCATTGCTGTCAATCTGGTGTAGGCCGGCAGCTGTAGCTCTGATTGGACCCCTAGGCTGGGAACCTCCATATGCCACGGGTATGGCCCTAAAAAGACAAAAAAAAAAAAAATAGGAAAGAAAACTTGTCCTTGTATATTTTGACTCAACAGTACCAAAAAAATGGTCAATTTTTTTTGAGTTAGTTTTTGAGCTCTATAAAAATGCCAAGCTTTATTCTGGAATTAGAGAATTTGATTACAAAAGTTATATGTAAATATATATTTATCTTTATCAATATAAAACCCAGAATAGTCAGAAAATTACTTTAAAAAAGGGTTATTGAGATAGAAATAATTCTATACAGCTTCTCTGATATACATATGTGAAATTTATGCATCTTCTTTTGGCAGGGCAAGGAAACAGAAAAAGTTCAGACATAGAAATAGACAAGTGGATTTCATACTTTTGTGTATGACAAAGTTGCAACTGGGTCAGGGGTTAGTCTTGTCTACCAATGTGCCCAGGAGAGTTGCCCTGTCCAATCAGAGGGCCCACATAGTCCACATAGGGGGCGCATAGAGGTCTGGTGACCACAAGGAGAGTGGGCCATTGGGCTCCACAGGGCATCTCCAACATAAGGCCACTTCCTCAAGATCAAGAAATGTAACCAACTTATCTAATACATAGAAATAAGCACAGAAAATTGGATAAAATTAAATCACAGAGGAATAAAGAAACAACACAAAAGTGAGAAGAAAATCTAAACAATGTGGAGATAAGCAATCTGCCTGACAAATAGTTCAAGGTAATGATCATAAAGATGCTCAATGAACTCAGGAGTTGAATAGATGAGCATAATGAAAATTTTCAAAAAGAGTAAGAAAATATAAAGAAGAACCAAGAAGAGCTGAAGAATGCAATAACAAATTAAAAAATGCACTAGAAGGATTCAACAGGAAATTAGATAATATAGTGGAATGGATGCAGGAACTAGAAGACAAAGTGGAAATCACCCAGGCTGAACAGAAAAAAATTAAAAAATTAAAAAATGAGGAGATTCTTGCTGTGGTAGGTGGGTTAATGATCTGGCTTATCTCTGTGGAGGTGTCAGTTTGATCCTAGGACTGGCAAAGTAGGTTAAGGATCTGGCCTTGCTGCAGTGTGGCATAGATCACGACTCCAGCTCAGATTCAATCACTTGCCTGGGAAATTCAATACACCATGGGGATAGCAAAAAAAAAAAAAAAATATATATATATATATATATATATATATATATAAAATAATAATAAATACATAAATAAAGGTTTGAGACATCTCAGACAATATCAAGTGTATGACCATTTGTAGTAGAGGGGTCCCAGAAGGAAAAGAGAGTGGGAAAAAAGGGTAGATAAATTATTTGGAAAAAACTAGCTGAAAATGTCCCTAACCTGGGAAGGAAACAGATATCTAGTTTCAGATAGTTCAGAGAATCTAAAATAAGATGAACCCAAAGAGGTCCATACCAAGATACATTATATTTAAATTGACAATAATAAAATATAGAGAGACAGTTTTAAAAGCACCTACTTACAAACTAAGGAACTCCCATTAAACTATCAGCTAACTTCTTTAGCATAAACTTTGCAAGCCAGACAAGATGGCAGTATATATTCAGTGATGAAAGAAATACCTTTAGAATCAAGAATACTCTTACCAGCAAGACTATACTTTAGATTTGAAGGAGAGATGAACAGTCCTACATTTTAGGCAAAAGCTAAATGTTTTTGGCAATACCAAACTGGCTTTATAATAAGTGTTGTTGTTGTTGTTGCTTTTCTTTTTTTAGGCTCACATCAGTGGCATATGGAAGTTCCCAGGCTAGGGGTCAATCAGAGCTGTAGCTTCTGCCCTTTGCCACAGCCACAGCAACACAGGATCTGAGCTATATCTGTGATCTACACCACAGCTCACCACAATGCCAAATCCTTCACCCACTGAGCAAGGACAGGGATTGAACATGCATCACCATGGATGCTATGCAGATTTGTTTCTGCTGAGCCACGATGGGAACTCTAACAAGAAATGTTAAGGGGACTTTTCTACGTGGAAATGAAAAGAATGCCAGGGTAGCAATACATAGGAAAAATAGATTTTAAAACAAAGATTATAACAAGGGACAAAAAGGATATTACATAATGAACAAGAGTTTTCTCCTAAAAGAATAACAATTATAAATATATATGTACCCCACAAAGAAGACTTGAATACATAAAACAAATATTAGCAAACATAAATGGAGACAGTGACATGGATTTGATCCCTGGCTGAGGAACTACTATATGCTGTGGGTACAGCCAACATAAATAAACTGGGGAAAACATATAATCAGTTATGTGAACAAGAAGAAACTTCTTAATCATGTGAAACAAATATTCAACCTTATAAATAACAAGAAAAAAGTATATTAAATTATATTGATAACACTTTCAAATTATGTCAAAATCTAAAAGATTGGAATTCATTACTTTCTCAACTAGTTATAAGGCTGTAGGAAAGTGGGCACTTTTATATATTGGTTCTTTAAGAAGATTTAAAAAATTGTGATTCCATTTAAGCAGACAGAACAAGAAAATATAATAAATTGTTCAAATTAGGAATGGGAAAGAGAACATCACTATAAACCTACAGAAACCAAAGGAGTTATAAGGGAAAATAATTTTATATTAACCCAGTAGCCAATTTAGATGAAATGAATAAATTCCTAGAAAGAAAAAAATTAAAAAAAAATGAGACAGAAGAATTAGAAAATCTGAACTGTTTTAATTAATGAAATAAAATAATAATTTAAAATATTCTCACAAATAAAATCCAATCCCATTTGGCTTCAGTAATGAATTCTGCCAAATATTTAAAAATAAAATAATAACAAAGTCCCCATTGTGACTCAGCCGCAATGAACCCAACTAGTATCTATGAAGATGCTAGTTCAATCCCTGGCCTTGCTTGGTGGGTTAAGGATCCCACGTTGTTGTTGTGGCTGTGGCATATGCTGGCAACTGCAGCTCAAGCTCTGATTTGTCCCCTAGCCTAGGAACTTCCATAAGCCGCAAGTGTGGCCTTAAAAAGGAAAAAAATCAAAAAATTAAAAAAAAATAAAATAATAACAATATTTCTTAAACTCTTCCAGAAAATAAAATATGAGAAAACACTTCACATCTCATTCTATGAGGTTAGTATTACACTGATACTAAAGTCAAACAAGGTTTTAAAAAAATAACTGCAACCCAATATCGCTCATCAATCTAGACATGAAAATCTTCAAAACAATGTTAGAAAACTGAGTTCACCAAGATACAACGAGTTATACATCATGGCCAAGAAGGATTTATTCAGGCAATGCAAAGTTGGTTTATTATCTGAAAATCATTTAGAGTAATGCATTATATTAACATAAAATGAAAAATAAACCATGTGATTATCTAAATAGAGGATAGGTAATTGACAAAGTCATAAAAAACTCTCAAAAAAAAAACTAGAAATAGAAGTGTACCTTCTCAACATGATAAAGGACATCTATAAAAAACCTAAGATTTCCCTGGTGGCTCTGCAGTTTAAGAATTTGGCACTGTCAATGCTGTGGCTTGGGTTACTACTGTGGCACAAGATACCTGCACTGGGAACTTCCACATGCTGCAGGCATAGGCAAAAAATTAATAAATAAAATTTAAAAAAATTAAAAATAAAAAAATTAATAAATAATTTTTTTAAAAAAATGAAAAATGAAAAAGCATCACAGTTAAAGATGAAAGACTGAATATTTTCCTTGTGACATAAGGAATGAGGCAAGGATGTTCATGTTTATGACTTCTATTCAACATTGTATGAGAGGTTCCAGCATATAAAGTCAGGAGACAAAAAGAAATAGAAGATATTCAGATCGAAAAGGAATAAAACTATAATTATAGCAGATGGTATTAATCAGTATGTCTAAAATCTTTGGCAATTCATCAAAACAACCTCTCCCTCAAGAAAAACCTAAACTGTTACAACTGGTAAACCAATTTATCAAAGATGAATAATATGTGATATAAAAATTGTATTTATATATTCAATCAATTAATATTCAGAAAAATAAGTTATTCCTTTCTCAATTACCTCAAATAATAAAAGTTTTAGAAATAAATTTAACAAAAGATGTGTACAACTTGTACACTGAAAACTATACATCCTTGCCGATTGAAATTCAAGTCTAAAGGAATGGAAATGCATTCTATATTCATGGATTTGAAGATTCATTATCATTAAGATAGAAAGTCTTCCAAAATTAATCTAGCAATTTCTATAAGTAGATGAGCTGACCCTAAAATTGACATGTAGATACGAAGGACCCCAAGTGGCTAAAGAAGAAACAAGGTTGAAGGACTTATACTTCTCGACTTCAAAACATACTATAAAGGCACAGCAATCATGATAGTATGCCATTGGCATACATACATATAGACAAATAGATGCTTGAAAATCTAGAAATTAACTTTTACACTAATAATTGAATTTTGACATAGATACCAAAGCATCTAAGTGTAGAAAGGAAAATCTTTTTAAGTTAATTAGATATCTACATGTTAAAAGATGAATTTAAATACTTAACTCACATAATATACAAAAAATGAATTATAGTAAATAATAGAATTAAATGTAAGAGCTAACACCATGAATGTCTTAGAATAATAAACAGGAAAAAAAAATTTCATGGTCTAGTTAAGCAAAAATTTCTTAACTACAACACCTAAAGTATAATTGATTAAAAAAAAAATATTTAAACTCCACGAAAATTAAAAGTTGCACTTCAAAAGACATCATTAGGAAATTAAAAAGATAAGAAAGACAGGGGAAAAGTATTTACAAATCAATAATCAAATAAGGGACTGTGCTCAGAATTTGAATTTGAATGGGCAATTGAGTAAATACTTCACAAATAAGTCTTTGAGTAAATGTTTCACATTATTTGTCATTACAGAATGCAAGTTAAAATTGCAATGATTCACTTCTTTAGCTGAACTCTAAAAGACAGTCAACAACAAGTATTGGTGAGGATCTGCAGAAATTTTAACTCTCAGATATTCCTGGTAGGAAATAAAATAGTATTTAGTCTCTCTAGAAGACAATACATAATTTCCTCCAAAAAGTTAAATATAAATTTACCGTATGACTATCAATTCCACCCTTAGGTATTTATTCAAGGAAATGAAAGCATATATCTACCAAAAAAAAAAAAAAAAAAAAAACGCACACTGACATTAAAATATTTATAGCAGCATTACTTATAATAGCCAAGAACTGGAAACAATTCTATCAACTGGTGAATGGATAAAGGAATGAGTTATATGCATACAATGGAATGCTACTCAGCAAGAGAAAGGTAGGAAGTGCTGAAACATACTGCAAAATGGTAATCCTTAAAGACATACTAAGCCTGGGATAGACTTTTTCTCTAAAGGGACAAATCATAAAATCTTTAGATTTTGTAGTCCATAAAATTTTTGTTGCAGCTACTCAACTCTGACCTTGTAGTATGAACATAGTCATTGATATTATGTAAATGAATGAATACTGCTGTAGGCAATACATCTTTATTTACAATAAAGGAATTTGGCAGGACTGGCCTGTGGGCTGCAGTTTGCATATTTCTGTGTATAGGGGAAAAGTCAGATAAAAAGACCACTGACTGTACAATTTCATATATGAGATATTCAGAAATGGCACATCTAGGAATGAAAATTGACTGTGAAATGTATTTTAGAGATTTTGGGGAGGTGAAAATGTTATAAACTTGGACTTAATGATAGTTACAAAACTGTAAACTTATTAAAAATCTGCACTATAAGTTAAAATTAATTTTATGATGTATAAATCATATGATAAATTATTAACATCTGTTAAATACATGTATTAGAATTATGATTGTAATATCATTTGGTACACGTTTCTATATTCTTAAGATATTTCATAATTAAAATATGAAAAGTTAATTATGTTAGGTTCCAAACCCACATATTGAACAGAATTAAAATAAGACCCAGAGAAGTAACATTACTCATTCAGAATTACATAACCAATTAATGCAGAGTCAAGACTCAGATTCAGGCCTCCTTATAGTCATTTCTTTCACACTGATTTCATTGCTTTATTTTTATACAGGGAAAATACATGGAAGCAACAGAGTATTTTATTCTTTGTTCTCCATTTCTTTTCCTAATTCCTCCATGTTGATCTACTCTAAAAGAAACTAATTCACAGAAACAATAGTAAACTAAAAGTTTACAGGGGAAAATATAAACATTATATGTGCAAATGCTGTGTTTTGGGGTCATCTTTGGTCTTTGATAACTCCTTGTAAATAGTCTTTGTTAATCTAGTAAAACTTTAGAAAAGTATCATTTTAATAGCATACAGGATTTTTTTTTTTCTTTTTTTTTTTACCATCTTCCATCAAACACAGTTAGAGGCTAGGGACAAACGCAATGAATCAGCTTCACAGGGATTAACATCTTTTATTAAATATGTGCAGTCTTCAAGTACTATATAGAAGATATTTTTGGAAAGTTTATCAACTCACCATGACATATTAATGTGTGTGTGTGCAATTCTTTCATCTTTTAAACACCTGCCCCCCAAAGGAGGAGCACTTGAATTCATCCTCGTTTGCATATGTTTTAAAAGTTTTAGAATTATTAAATGTTAGAATATGCTAGAACACTAAAACAAAATTTCGATGAAAAGTTCAGTACCCATGATTATTATTTATTATTATTCATATTGATTGCATTCCATTTACGTGTTTGCCTTTGACATTTCTTTAAATTGGGAAAAGTCATTTGTGTAATTTCTGTGTTGATTCATACAGCTTGTTTCTTTGCTTGGTTCTAGGATACTGATCTCATTTCTCATAAAAGATACTACAGACCATTAAGTTAAGTAGTCTGTATCCCAAATGTTTTGTGCCCAAATCATTTTTTTTTTTCTATTTTGTAAGAGGTTGGTTTGCCAAATTTTTATGTATTAGGTTTTAAGAAGAGGAAAGCTTATCAAAAAACATGAATCAATTTTTGTAAACATTAGCAATTGTTCTTCCACTGAGTACAGCTCTAAACAGAGCAAAAGGACTGAGATTCAGGGCATATTCGGAGAAATTTCCCATTCCATATTTCTCATCCTCCTCTGTTGGAAGTAAAAATACTAAAGGAAGTGAAACAAAGTAAAAACATTCAAATCAAATAAATGCAAATCATGGGAATGTATTCAGGTGGTCAAGAGGAAGTATTTAAAATTTTATAGAAGAGACCTAAGCTTATTCAGTGCCAAGCTGAGTTAATTGGGATTAAAATGCTATTACTCATGTTATTCTATTAGGTTGGATTTGAAGTTAATACTGCAGGAGATTAGGTCAGAGTATCTTATAAAGCCAGTCAAATTTCATCTAAATTGTTTATTTTTACTTATGCCTTTAAACTGAGTACATACACATATATGAAATAGCTGACTGCATATGAGATTTTATGTTGCTTTTAAATTTCTCTTATTTGCATAGAGTAGTTAGTAGCTTGGATAGTCAAAAATCTATGAATTAGTTTTCTGTCCTATCAAAGTTTTATTAAAGTTAGATATATTCTTTTGCTTTCTCTGCATAAAGTGAGCACAGTGACTTTGGCTCCTCTTTACATAGTAAATAATCTTTAAAATATGGGGTTATTAAACTGGCAGAGGTTTAAAAAAAAACCACACAAACAGAAGCATTTTGTTTTCAGCTGACATTTAATTTTTTAATTTAATTATATATTTGGAATGTAAAAATGTCATGATACTATCTCCTAAGTGGTTTTGTAATCTATATTCAGTGTAAATTTACAAATTTTGGAACTGCTTTTCCCCAAGAACATTTGTTACCTCAGGAGATGATGTCTGGCAGGAGAAGTTCTGGATCAAAGAAGTGGGTATAGTGGTAAACGATGATCCCATTAATGTTTACAGCTTGCATCCCCTAATGTATGTCTAATTAATTGTTTTGCACCAAGAAATATACCACTCAATTTAATTACCTATATTTTATTTCAACAGTTTCTACCTCAATTCTAGTATTAGCCAATATTATTGAAGCTTGTTTTTTGTCTTTACTATATCAAAGCACTATTTGAAACCTTTAAAATTTTAAATATATTATTTAATTTTAATTCTCTCAATGACTCTAAGAAGTTAATACTGTTCTAACTTTACAGATGGGGCAGTTGAAACACAAAGAAGCTAAGTGACTTGCTCAAGTTAATCCCAATTTTAAGAGACAAGACAAGATAAACATAGGCTTTTGTATTTAATTTTACCTTAAAATAACTTGCAATTTGGTTATAATAAGGACTACTTGAAAGGAATACATGATCAGTTCAGAAAACAACATCCAAAGGAGCATTCCAACTATGTTTGGGACAGTGTAGGATGTTTAGAAGTGGCTATCCTCTCAGTTTTTTTAAAACAACACTCCTATGGATAAGTCCTCATTTGTTTTTCAGAAACAAAAGCTGTATCACTTGTCATCCCTCTGATGCTTATGAAAGTGTTTCTTTCTCTGAGAAAGTATCCTTTATCCTTTAATCCCAACACACATACACACAGACAGACATACACACACTCCATTCCAGTCCACCTCTCTGTGTCAAAGTATGAGTGGTTGTGTTAGATTCTCATGCAAATTCATTTGCTCTGGAAGGCTTTGTAAAGAATCCCACCTCAGTCCAATTAGCAGATCTTAACCCTGCCATTTATCACTAAGGTTAAAGCTCAAGAGGACATTGAGAGGGACTTGCTCTAACTTACATCTGAAGGCTGCCCTGCCCTGCCACCCTGTCGGTAGGCCAGATAGTCAGCATATGCACGTCCAGATTCTTTGACTGCAGGCTAATCAGAATGGAAGGCTGGATAATGAGAGAAGATTAATGCAGATCTGGAGATAAGCCTGTATGGACTCTGGTCAAAAAACAATAAGACTCTTTCACTGGTGGTGGGGTCAGTACTTACTGTTGATCTCAGTAGCCCTCAGCTTGCAGCTCAAAGTCATCATATTACATAAACATTATTATTCACTTTAAAATTGCCCAGCCCTTCAACAGCACAGCTCTGCAGTATTTGACTCTGTGACCTATTCTTAAAGTGACTCTTAGGGGTTGACTCCATGCTGTGTGCAGAGAACATTTTTTCCCCCTTTATTTGTTAAATTTATTTTGGTCATTAACCTCTTGCTGTAACCCTTTGATCTCCCCCTTTCACTGTTTTCAGTATCTGAGTGAGAAATAATTGACCTGTTGTCTGGAATCATCCTAATAGGAAACCCCACAGTGAAGCCTTCTTGGAAGAAATTTCCCTAGTTGGGTATAAGCTCTCCTGACCAAAACCTTGCCTTAATGTTCTCTTCACTGGGGACCAATTTACAGATCCCAGGCTGTCCAGCTACTTGGTGAGTCATTCCAGTTTCCTACGGGGAAGGAAATGATCACACACACAGGGGTCTACGTCACATTCTCTACTCTTAACCCAGTTTTCTAAGTTTTCTGTAATAAAAAAGGGAAGAAAATATATTAAAAGAGAAAATTAAATAAAGCGTCTTTTGTCAGTCAAATTCTATGGCTGAGGTGGAGGTCCCCAAGAAAAGAGAATGTTCTGGATACAGAACAGACATGACCCAGCTACATCCACCCATACGTCAGTCACTGACAGGAAGGCCACTGAGGTCAGTTACAGGGTGCCAGATTTTCCTCCTTAACCTGAAAGACGTAAAAGTCCTCTGAAAGTGTCCATACAGGGCATGTGGAGAAGCACAATATATTTTTCAACATGTTGGGCAGTCACTCTGCTGCATTCTATTGGTGGGAAGAACGTTTCCTTGGCACTGAGTGAGTGGTTGACAAACATTTGGAGGGTAAATACTTTTATCCTGAACATATTTTTATCTTTTCTTAAACTCAATGTTTCTAGGTTTTAGTTACTTCCTTTGTCAAATAAGAAGATGGACAAAGACCAAAATTTCTCGAAGTGTGTAATCTGAAAACAACAGCAGCAGCAGCATCTGGAAACTTATTAGAAATGCCCATCCTCAGGCCCCACCCCAGACATATTAACACAGAAATTTTTTAGTGCTTATTCCTGGCCATACTTTGGAATCCGTTCTCCTGGTGGAAAATTACTACCCCTCATCTCCCTATGTCAGCTTACTGTGTCCACACCTCAGCTACTTTCAAAATAACACCCTGATGATCTGTGATTGAGGAAGGCTTTAAACATTGGTTGGTGCAAACAAAACCTTGAAATTTCCAGGGTGACAAATATTATCTGATGTGTGTAAGTCTGGATGTGTGAATGGATGTTGTGTCAGTGTGTCTGTGGTGATGGTAAAATTGAAGAATTCATTACACAGACTATATTACATAGGATAAACAATTGCCTACTCTGTTTTCTTGGAGTTCCCATTGTGGCTCAGTGGGTTAGGAACCCAACATAGTGTCCACGAGGATGAAGGTTCAATCCCTGGCCTTGCTCAAAGGGTTAAGAATCCTGCGTTATGGCAAGCTGTGTCATAGGTCGCAGGTGCAGCTTGATCTGGGGTTGCTGTGGCTGTAGGTATAGGCTGGCAGATGTAGCTCTGATTCGACCTCTAGCCTGGGAACTTCCATATGCCACAGGGGCAACAGTAAAATAAAAAAATAAAATAAAATAAAAAACCAATTGCCTACTCTTTTTCTTATACATTCCAACTTCAGCTGATCTGGACCTTAAAAAATTACTTTTATACTCATTCATATTCTTGAGTTAGCCTTGATAATTACCAGGTATTAGGCTCTGAGGCTCACAGAGATACTTCTCACCTTCTCTGGGGCTCTATAAACCATCTGGCATCACTGAACTAGGAAGCCAGGATCTCATGACTACCTTTAACGACACTTTGGGGTAAATGATGCAGTTGAGCTACTTGTAGGCTATGAAATGGCCCCATCTTTCTTGGCTTGGGACAGGTTTTATGAACCTGTTCCCATTTAAGATTGTTGGTTGTTAATGCAATGAACAAAAATAGGAAATTGAGAATTGAAGAAGTCTGGGAAACAATTTGATTACCTTGACAAGTTTACATAACCTAGAGATTGTTAACCCTGGTATAGTAAGAAGGACTGACTAGCCTTTGAACATTCAATGCTAAGTATACATGAAAATACCTTTTATCCCCCAAAAATGTGGTTGGAAAGAAGTTAGTGCTTAGTTCTCATTCACATGTCACTCTGCTTGTTTCCCACATGCTGTCCCCTCTTACATATCACTTGTCCTGAAGGCCCCTGGACATCTCATCCTCCCTCTTCAAATTGTACTGTGTAGCCAGGCTTCTTCCACACCCAAATCCTCCTGGAAAATTCCATATGCTGTATTCCCCACCCCCTTTCCTGCTTGCTTTCAGAAGAATTAGTTCTTTTTTTCCCCCATCTACTAGTTCTAGTTTTGTTAAACTCTAATGATTTTCCTAATTTCCTCATTTAAGTTGGATATATTGAACCTTACTTTCTGAAAGGTATTTGCTCCTTGACGGCGATACTCAGAGAATAAGGGCATTGTAAGTGACTTCAGGGAGAAGTCTGGTTACACAGTGGGATCAGAGGAGGCCCTTTCTCTAGTATGACATTTGAGATGAGAACTGAAAGTTGAGAAGGAATTGGCCAAGTAGAGATCTTGGGAGGTGAACTCCAGGAAGAGGAGACAGCAAAGTCAAAATTGCCGAGGCAGGAAAACAAGCTTCTCATGTTAAAGGAAAGGTCAGAGAGCCTGAGAGTGGATGACGAAGAGGAGGAATAAGAGTTTAGTTTCAGGGCTGCAGGTCAAGTAGTTTAGATGTTATTCTAATTTGCTGGTTTTCAGCAGGTGGCATGACTTGATTTAAAGGATGAGTCTGATGAATGGTAGAGGAAGATGGCAAAGAGGAAATTGAGTAAAATATGAGACCAGGCATGATATAAAAGTACTGACAAGACAGAAGGATGGCTCAACTAGATAGATAGCAGTGGAAATGGAAGTGGCCAGATCAAGCACATATTTGGATGACAGGATTTCTAGGCCCTGGTGATGGATAAGATACACAACAAAACGAGTGAGTTATTCTCAGTAATTCCCAGTGGAATTAGCCATTTAAAAAGGACTTATTAAAGCTATAGTGCCTTAACTCAGATGAATGCATTGCTAACAGTGCATTTCTATTTAAGGGCATTTTAGGGCCAGATGTCTTTTAAAATACCTCAGATAGCACCCATAACTAGATTGAGTGCACTATTTCCTGCTTGGTAACTCACTTGACCAAAGCCAGGCTTTCCCTCATTTGCATGACAAAGGCTAATGATGCTTGCTAAATGACTACAATTTACTGAGAAAAAGAAAGTAAAAAGCCAAGTTACAAAATAAACAAATAAACAAATAAGTAAAAAAAAAAACTAAAAATGGGGGTAGAGAGAAATAGAGAAGAAAATCAAAGTCTACCAGGTTGATGCATCCTGCTTCAGGCCTCATAAGTCTTGGGTTCCTTGACCTCCATGATCTGCCCACAGCCTGTGGTCTGGAGGCAGCTTGCCCAGGAAAGATTCAAACCCTGTTAACTTTGGTTGACCTTCCTATCACTTTCAAAACAACCACAATAACAACAGCCACTACATTAGCAGTGACCATAAAATCCCCTGGCCTAAATCTTCTCTTTTATTTTCCTCCCCTCCTATGGCAGAGAACACAAAGGACAAATCTGTCATTAACTATTTGCAAATGATCAGTTACCCACTGCAGCTGTTTGCTCACCCGATTGCCATGCCAAGCACAGCTGCTCAGATGTGCCAGGCCAGTTTGGCTGGGCCATTCACCACCCACTCCTGATGGCCCCCAAACTGCCGCAGGAAAAACAGGGCAGGCTGAACCCCAGATTTGGCAGGATGAATTGTGGTTTCCAATTCCCAGGTGATCTCAACTTTTCCTTCCACTTCTTGACCTTCTTGGACCACATGGTGAGACTGGCTAAGAAGTGCATGCCCAGCAGTCTCACCTCCATGGATGCTCCTGGTCTGAAGACGGAGAGGTGATAACTCTTCAGAGGTTATCAGCCAGTTCCTAAGAAAGACAGCCTAAGTGCTGCCTGGGTCCTCTAGCCGCATTTTTTAAAAGCAAGCAGCTTTGTGCTTCCACTTATTAATTTTCGCCGGCTTCTAAAGGTCAACGACCTGGCAAGCGGAGATTCACAAATAACAGGTGCAGAGACTCTGCCGCCTGCCTCCACGGGACATCGCTCTGTCACTTTTATTTACTGAATCAATCCACCAGTGTCCAGCAGGAGAACAACAGCTAAATGGCCATTAATTGTGGGCTGATGTGCAGATGAAACAAATCTCCAAAGGGACTGTAAACCTTTGTTCCTTCACCTCCTCCTGCTCTTGCTATGGGATTAGCAGTAAACCATTCAGCAGCCTCATCTCCTTATTATAAATTTACCATTAGGAGCATCCCAGGCGATCTAGTACAAACCTCTCTCTCTGTATCTTCTCCTCCTTCCTCTTCCCTCCTTCCCCTCTTTCTTTGTCTTCATCTTTTTCATCTCTCTTTTCACAATCTCTGTCTCTGTTTTTCTTTCTCACACACACATATGCTCATCCCCAAACGTAATAACCTTTTATTAAAGTTACCTCACTGTCTGAAGGGAATCTCATTTTCTGCTCATGCCAACATCTATTTTTTGCCCTTTTGCTACATATGTATATATAGACACAGAGTATAGACACAGCTGGGATTCCTATAGAATAAGAAAAAGGCAGAAAAAGTCATCTTCAAAAGGAGTTTTCCTTTCCTCCTACTTTCTGTCATTATTCTTTAGAAAAGCTCTTTAACTCCTCAGAGTCCAAAAGGAGCTTAATTAAAGTGTAAAAGGGAATTTGAAAATAAGCAATAGACAAAGAGGAAATACAATGGCTCTGAGCTCTGTCAAAGAGTCTGGGGAACACACTATGTGATTTTTTTTTAATCATCTCTAGGACACAGACAGCACTGACTCGGTCCCTGGTGTCCAAACATTGGTACAGTATGATTTGAGAGGTATTAGGGAGGCAACCCTGAGTTCCCAAATGAATCTCTAAACTTGTCTCCATATTAGCACAAATCCATAATAGGTTTTAGTCTATATACATATTTGCAATAAGCATCAACTTTTTCATGTGTCCTTTAAACATAATCTATGCTTTATGTTAATTAGTCATCTATACTTTAACATAAAAATTTCTCTCTGCAGTCATAGCAGGAATGAAAGACCAGCAAAGTATTGATATGGGACCAAAGTGGGTAGGCCCTGAGAAGACCTGTCCTTAAACAGAAAAATAGTACAGAAAACCAGGGAGGGAGAGCAGGGTAAATAGAGTATACTTTCTGTACTTCATACCAGGGCTAAGAAAAAAGGGCTTCCAATAAAGTCAGGGTGCAGAGTTGAGGAAGGGTGTCTAAATAACACTTGCTTAGAAGTTGCTTCTATTAATAAAATCAAATTACTGTTGTGTATGCCTGTGAGTTATTCATGACACATATTTTTGTAGCTGCATGGCATAGCACATTGCCTGGGACACAGGAGAAAGCAAAACTAATGTTCGCAAGTGTGTATTGAGGGTTGGACATAGTCACAGATAGGATTTCCTGGTTATCTGAAATTTCCAAGGAACTAAAGAACAACCAGATTTTAAAACATATTGAGACTGTGTAACATTGTTTCCTTACCAATGTTCATAAAATGTTTTCGGGAGGAAACATGGTATAGTGTAAGACTATCATCTCTAAATCTAGAGATCTTAGATATATATCCCCACCTCTTCCATGTATCTGTTGTGGTACCTTAGATATTTAAAGCTTTTATTAATTTATTCAACAAATAACAAGAGTTTCTAGAGCTAACACAGTGAACAAAATTTGACAGTGTCCCTCCCTCCATGAGACTAACAGCCTAAAATTTAAATTCTGATCCTATGAAGTGCCAAGAGGTATAAGATCCAATATGAAAGGATACATTGGGTTTGACCATTGAAGAAGGATGAGTGCTTAGCAATATTTTCCGTTTCTGGGCTGTGTTGTGTAAGTGAGTTACAGGATCCAGAATTTGATCCTTTTGCTCTCGGAGTGACTAGGTAGGACTCAAGCTGGAATGGAAACCCAGGACAATTGCCCTTCCTGTGAGCAGTTTCTTCATTTTTCTTCAGTGTTTTTGTTTGTTCATTCTTATAATTATCAGAGAATACCCTCCTGTGAAAAATTTGGAAACAACAGAGTGAAGGAAAACCGCTGAGAGAAATCAATCATCATATTAAAATTGAAGTGATGACTAAGCATTGACCCTCTCATGGTGGGATCAAAAAGGACGTTTCGGGCTTCTCCAAGGGCAGTGGATAGCCAGCATGATAAATGTGCAAAGTAAAATGTGGCAAGGAGTAGAAGCAGGTGAGGAGAGGTTGAGGGTCACAGTGGACACTTTGTCTTCAGGGCCAGGGTAGGCATTTTACGCAAAGGTAAAGAGTCATCGAACTTTTCACAGCCTCTTAATCACTGAACATTATGGGACATCACCTGAGTATCAACACCAACTTGGCTGTAAAGGAATTTTGTGAATCTTGATCAACCAGAAAAAATTTTGTTCTTCAGTTTCCTCATCTCTAAAATCAGAGATATTAAATACATTTTCTCTGAATTATTTATAGCTCTATAATTCTGACTTTCAAGGTCATTGGCAGAGATTCAAAAGGGCGGGTTGCTTAATCTCAGATATAATCCAAGAATATATCACAAAATTTACTTTTTTTTTTGTTTTTGTCTTCTAAAGAGATATTGACAATTAATAATTGTGTCATTTGACTCAATAAAACAATATTAAACTGGACTTTTGCTGAGGCCATAAAATATAAATATTAATAAGAACAGGCAAATATCTAGATGTCAGTAGAGGCTTTATCCCTAGATAAGCAAATCTAAACAATTTCTTAAGCTTCTAGATAGAGAAATTCCAAATACTGAGTATTTCAAGTATTAAAACATTTTAAAAAACCCACAAAGCATTTACAGAATTGTAGGTGAACAAAGAAGCTAAGACTACTCAAGATCCTAGAAGAAAAATTCCAGCCTGGCTTCCATGAACACCAACCCACTGTTTCAGTTCAGTACGTGGAGTATAACTAAGTTCTTACCAGTGATGATTTATGTCTGATCTCCAGTTGGAAATGAATTAAGATGACAATACTCTCATAGACATGATTATAGGAAACCCTTGGCTTGAACAAATCATTGATATTAAAAAAAAAAAAAAAGATGTGGAGAATAGAAAATGCATTTTTCAATCTTTATGTAAATCATGTAGTCATTCTGAAATAAAACATCTCAATTATTGCGTAGCCTATGTCCAAAAGTCCTCTCAACATCCTTGGTGGTAATATAATTTTATTTTAATGTTATAGGAGGAGCAAAAAGTCATGTCATCGTTCTTACTATGAAATAAAAAATTATTTTCCCTCTTACTTTGAGTCAAAAAGAGCTAGATTTAATTGGAAAACCTACCTAAATTATTGTGAAAACCATTAATTTATTGAATAATTCATTTTTCAAAGGAGATATAAGTATTTATCATATGCTATGTCCAGTGCTTGATGCTAACATACAAAACAGACAATGTCTGTGCCCTCATGAAGTTTATAATCTGAATACCCTGCATAGGAACTAGAGCATATAAGAGTACATAGGAGTTCCCGTCGTGGTGCAGTGGTTAACGAATCCGAGTAGGAACCATGAGGTTGCGGGTTCAATCGCTGCCCTTGCTCAGTGGGTTAACAATTCGGCGTTGCCATGAGCTGTGGTGTAGGTCACAGATGGGGCTCGGATCCCGCGTTGCTGTGGCTCTGGCGTAGGCTGGAAGCTACAGCTCCAATTAGACCCCTAGCCTGGGAACCTCCATATGCCTCAGGAGCGGCCCAAGAAATGGCAAAAAGAAAAAAATAAAAAAAAAATAAATAAATAAAATAAAATCTGTTTAAAAAAAAAAAAAAAAAAAAAGAGTACATAAAGGGGAAAGCTGGCCTGCTCTCAGAAACCAGGAAAAACTGAAAAGTGGTGTTTCAGGAGCGATATGAAGGAAATGTCTGTGAACAATGCCTGAGAACTTAGGAAAAGTTTCAAATTCCTGGCAATTGAGGAGCCACTCTTGAAATTTCATCTTCATTTTGAGAACACCATCCAAGATGCAAGCTTTACCAAGCTTTTGACAGTGAGAACTTTACCTGCAGCACTTAAAAAAAATCTCCTGGGTATCTCCACATATATTTCAGCCTCAGCACCATTAAGGGATTGGACATGAATATTCTTTATACCTTTGATCCTTTCAATAGGGCAGGACAGGATAGGAGGAGTCTTTCATGCTGGAAATTCTTATGTCATTGTCCAATGTAATACATAACACACCTGTCATCTTCACAGAAAAAGAACCAGTTGTCTTTCAAAAATTCAGCCCTAAGGGTCTCTCCTGTGATTTGTGACCTAGAAGACAGATAACTAGGGGGACTCTTTGAGTGAAGGAATCCTGAGTTTTATTACTTTCGGATGTAACCACCTCTGGAGCTATGGGAGTATTGCTATTTAATTAGAGAGATTAAACCAGGAATGTACTTTTCTCCTAATAAAATGAGAAGACTGCAGGACTCAGGGGAGTTCTGGGTGTCTATACCTTGCCCAGAAGGCAGGATTTGCTTCTTTAAAATGACCCATCCATATGTCTTGGCTCTCTATATTCACCTTGTTTTATTTATACTTACGAATGACTGTCCAGTGTTCGAGAAAGAGTGGGCACAATTATTTATCTGTCCTCACCAATGTGGCTGGGCTTATAATAAAAGGACTCTAGATTGCTTAATAGAACAATTGTGATAAAAGTACCTGTTTATATAAAAAAGTTTACCAAAAAAAATATGTTTACTTATTTTTGTGGGATTTGAGGGGTTTATAGAAGGCTTTCTATTTGAGAAACATATTTCCTCTTGATACTTGTTTTTGCATTATAAGAAAGAAGTGATGTGCAAATTTAAGATACATGGGATTTAGAAGTGAGAATTAGACAAAAATGTTTTGTTGGGAGTAGCTGTGTCAAGACATTTGCAATGTACTTACCAGGCTACAGAGGCCCGTTTAAGGTTTTGAACAAGAGACTGTTTTCATAAATAACTGCAATAAGATCTGAAGTGAAATCCAATACAATGAATCTGAGCACATTTCCACATTGTTCGTATATGAATGGGATCCTTATGTGGACTGGAATTTCAGAGTAGTCTGGATGGCCTGGAGGAAACTCAAATGACAGCAAATTTAGTTGTAATTGCTACCATCTTGTTGCATTAGATTTAACACCTCCTAGTCATGTACAAACCAATTTCACCTCCAAATCCAAGATTTGCTCTATTAAAGACCTCTCACCCGGTGACCCCACTGTATTACTCTAACCTCAGCTACTCTTTCTCTCCCCACTGTATCTGACTGTCCAGTCTCAATGAAATCTTTGCAGCTATTTTAACTCACATGAACATTCAAATTTCCATGCCATTGCTTCACTCATGGAATACCCTTCACTCATGATTATTTATTTTTCTTCTCCTCCGTTATCAAATTTCAGCTTATCTTTAGGATTCAGTTCAAATATCACTTCCATTTTAAAGGACTCCTCACTCTCTCAAATAGACTTCACACCTCCTCTTCCACAAGACCATGTTTGTGCTCAATTTTGGCACTCCATTGATCTACAAGTATTTGCTGAGCAATTACTATTACCACTCAAGATATAACAGTGAGCATGTGATACTCCATTTAATTTTTTCCATATATACTTACCTAATAGACTATGGCTATAACAACCTTAAAAAAAGTTGTTCCCAGGCTAGGGGTTGAATTGGAGCTGTAGTTGCAGATCTACACCACAGCCACAGCAATGCAGGATCTGAGCAGCATCTGCAAACTACATCACGGCTCTTGGCAATATAGGATCCTTAACCCACTGAGTGAGGACAGGGATTGATCCTGTATCTTCATGGTTACTATCCAGGTTTGTTACAGCTGAGACACAATGGGAGAGCCGATGATGGACACTATTATAATTGCCCACTGAAAAAAGTTCACAACCTAAAATTTGAGAATTATATTTATTTGGTTGACAAAACTTAAACCTGGGATATGGCCTCTCACGTAGCTCTGAGAGACTACCTCAAAGAGGTAAGGGAGGAGCCAGGTATAGAGGGGTTTTTGCAACAAAGACCAGGTAATAGGAGAGATTACTCTTCATTAAACAAAACCAAATATCTCAAATTAGGGAATTTAGTGTTTTTTCCATGATTGAAAAAGTGCAAAAGTCTGGACTCACTGAAATCATTCTTTTGATATGTACCTCGGCTCTCTGGTACCAGTATTCTATTTTCCCACCCTGAGTCTCCTCAGGGCGCATCACTGGGAGTTGCTGTAGTAACTGATTGCTTGACAGTGGGCATCCTGTTTCCATCCTGAGTTTCCTCAGGGCTCACAATCAAAGATGACTCTAATGTGATGGCTTGAGAGGCTGCAAAGTCCTTTGTTTGCGAATATGGCAGGCAACATTTTTTCATTGACATAGTCATCTATATGTCCTAAGGACCCAGTAGGGTTTCTGTTATTTAATAAAGTCCCCGGTAGTTGCCTGATTTATGATGAATTGATTGAAAAGTTATATTTTTATGGGCTCCTGATTCTGATTACATTAATATCATCAGTATCTCAATTATCAAACTATTGCTCTTTTATGTACTTATGTTTCAGAGAGCCTATAAGATCATTCATTCATTCATTTATCAAATAAGTTTTGAGTCCATAATCCAGGCTGTTGCATTATTCTCTCCTCTCCTCATAAACCTTGCTTTGTCCCCATCCTCTATTTCTTTCCTTAGGAGTCAGTCATTGTAAACCATTTCTTTCCCAAATAAACAAAACAGAAATAAGGGGTTAAAAAAGGTCCTTTGAGGATTACATATTTTCAGAGTACTATAGGACTATAAAGAGGGATGACTCATGTCAGAGTACATTCATGCTTCAGGTTGAATTAGTTGAAGTTTATAGAATTGGGGGATTTTAGATTTAAAGAGATTTTGCAGGTGACTCCCTGCAATTCCACATCCTACCACAGACTTCTAGTTCATCAATGATAAGGCTTCTAGGCTCTATTTGAATGCTTCCAATGCGGGAGCCCATACTGTGTCTTAAGATATTTTAAGTCATTTTAAAGTTTCTGAAGTTGTGTTTGAATGTTTTTTAAATGTATTAACCCAAAGTCTACCTTCTTATCACTTCCTGGTGCTAAAAACTTATTAGAATAAATAATAATTAACATGTTGACAATTTACAAGATCTTTCAGGAAAATTTTCTAGCTTTCGTTTTAGAAAAATGTTGTTGAGGTGAACTTCAAAGTCAGCATGCCACTGTCCAGGCTACTTTTAATTCCATGATCCAAGGTAAGGGCTGAGGGCTGATAATCCTTAAAGCGACCAAGGACTTCACAAGTTTCTGCTCTGCTGCACCACTGGAAGTTCTGACTCACCCTCTCTGGGTAATTAACTTGTCTGTTGGATCTCAGCCATTGACACGTTTTACTTTCTTAGTTTGTGTCAGTTAATCAACACTTACAGAGTGCCTGCTGTGACAGAATTCTGTTCTAGGCTCAGTAGAAACTTTACCCAACAGTAGTCATGGCAGTTGTGGATTCTTCCTCTTCTTTTTTTTTTTTTTTCTTTTTTTCATGAGCTCATGTTAAACAGAAAGGAAGAAAACCATTGAATACAACACTCAATTTCTCATTCTTAGTCTTCTAAGAACTTTGTGAAACATCCTACTGAGGTTAACGACATATCTCTTCCGGGAATCTGTCTGGTTTAGGTTATGGATACTTCAATTAAATATTCCTTAAAACACAATAGTATTTTTATTTCCCATTGTACACACACACACACACACACACACACACACACACATATGACGGAATACGCAATTTTACAGAGAAAAACCTGGGTGTCTAACCATGTTTGACCTCAGACCCTGAATTTGTCACTTAGTGGGGATCATATCTGACCACACAAGGACCACAGATACATATTATGTCCAAAATTGGGCTTAAATGCTTTAATTCTTTCAAAAATTACATGAGAATTAACTCGCATGCTAAATTTTTGAGAGTGAGGATGTTCATCAGAAAATAGGGAGTTCCCGTCGTGGCGCAGTGGTTAACGAATCCGACTAGGAACCATGAGGTCGCGGGTTCGGTCCCTGCCCTTGCTCAGTGGGATAACGATCCGGCGTTGCCGTGAGCTGTGGTGTAGGTTGCAGACGCGGCTCGGATCCCGCGTTGCTGTGGCTCTGGTGTAGGCCAGTGGCTACAGCTCCGATTCAACCCCTGGCCTGGGAACCTCCATATGCCGCGGAAGCGGCCCAAGAGATAGCAACAACAACAACAACAAAAGACAAAAAAAAAAAAAAAAAGAAAATAAATGCTAGGTAATAGAAATTGCACAGAACTGTGAAAAACAGACAGCATGGTCCTTATTTCCAATAATTGTTTATTCAAATAACTAGTTCTGTCCTTATTGTGACTTTATCTTTTTGCTCTGTACCTAAAATAAAGAAAAACAAAGCTATATATATATTAACATAATAATAACAACAGCAACACAAACATTTTGTGGAGCTACCTATTTACAATACTGTGAAAATGTTGGAAAATAATGAAAAACAGAGTTATTCAGATTTCTAAAAATCATGGATAAGTTACATTCAAGGTCACTATATAGTCAGCATTAATCCTATGGTGTCTTATCATTGTTATTTACTAAATAAATGTAAATATAGCTCTTTAAATGGAACAAACATAGAAAAGAAAATATAAAACTGTGGTTAAAGATGGTGACCAAATAGGTCAACTATCAAAGCTTTGCTTGATAGATTTTTTTTTTTCCTGTGTTTCATTATTTCTGGGGTCTGTCATTTGCTCTGGGGAGAGAAACTGTGCTCTTATGAGTTTTCCTGAGGAGGGTGAAAAAAAGGCAGTTAAAAGGCTTTTGAGTTCAGCAAATGTGTCCTGAGAGCCAAATGGAACAGGGGTGAAATCCTAGCTAAAACCCATGGGGAATAATTTGTTGTTAGCAGCATCTGGAATGGAAGCATGGCAACGGCTGCAGAGTTTTGTTTAGAGAACAAATGGAAGGAAAAAGGGCTTTAAAAAGGTATGTTTGAAGGCAGGAGGGGGAGGAAGAAAGTGATGGAGACCTCGAATGAGTTTGGGGATTTAGGAAGGAGATTTAATAGACTGAATAGCAGGTTACCGCTTAAAGAAGTGAAAATCTGAGTGGGAAACATCAGTAAGAATGTGGTGTTAGTGCTCCACTGCAGACCTAAAAGCAAATCAAATTAAGTAGTTTATTATTCCTCCGGCTGCTCCTACTACTAATAATGTGTTTTCCCTCAAGAACTGAGTATTTTGAAAATCTATATTAATCATCAAGACCAGTGTTTGCTCTTCTCCAGGGGCGGCCTATTTTTGCAGCTGCCTTAATTCTTGCACTGCCACTGTTTCTCGGACCAGAGAGATGCTGGGATGGCCCAGCTGTCGAGGACCACCGCTTGTCACCTTCAGCCGGCAGGGACGCTGGGATCCTCACAAGGCCAAGCTAATGCTCTTGAGCCTGCTGCCTGGATGGCTGGCTGCCTTCAGGGCTCTTCTTGTAGGAGCAATATTTCAGTTACAGGAAAAATGAGACATAAAAGCAATGACTACTTCAATATAGTCAATATAGTTCTATTCTAATAGTCTATGGCTTCCATCCTAACTTTGCCTTTTCTTCCCTACATTCCACCACTTCCTCTTCATAAGCTGTTCACAGTCTGGGAAGATGGAGAAAGCAAGAACCCATGGCCACAGTGTGGTGTCATTGCCCCCACGGCCACATTTCAGGGGCACGATCAGTGCCATGGACCCTCCCAGGCTGCTGGGGGCTTGGTGCATGGCTCCTTCGGCCGGTTCTATAGGAGAATTATTTTGTCCCATTCTGAAAGTCTCTCACTTTCCAGTGTGTGGGGTAACAGTAAAGAGTGAGAAAGACTAGTTCAGACTCACAGTACACGGACTTTCTCTCAGTCTAGTCCTAATTCTGAAGCATTTGGACAACGTTCTACTTCAGGTGCATCTTCTGCTTACTGCTAAGGATCGCTCCAGAATGCTTTACCTGAGCAGGAACTAAGCTAGTGCTAGCCTTCTTACAGATACTGACTGTTATAAGAGATTCAACCCAATGACAGCTATTATTTATTGGAAAGATAAAGTAGCATAGTGTTTACCGCCTACCTGTACCCTGGGGTCTGGGTTCAGGGTTTGAATGTATATTCCCCATTTGCTGGCAGTGAGATTTCAGGCAAATCACTAAAGTTCCTAGATCCTCAGTTCCCTTATCTGCCAAATGGGTTGTGCTGGGAATAAGTTAATATATATTCAGTATTTAAATCATTCAGTGTTAAAAGCCAGAATCTTAAGTGTCACTATATGGTGTTACATATTACTATTATTTGTCTTGGCATGGTTATTATCATTGTGTGATTTTTACTGTGAAAGTACTGTGTAAAGTTTATTATATGTTGATTATTTTATCTGAAGAATGTCATGTGGCATGTATTTTACTGATCATTTAGATTACACACTTATAAGAGGCAGAGCCATTATTTGATTTTAAGTCTGTCTCTTTCAAATCCTGTGCTTTCCTCACTATGCAAGTATTTCAACTATAAAGAAATTAGGTTAAAATATTAAAATTTCTGGAGTTCCCATCATGGCACTGCGGAAACAAATCCGACTAGGAACTGTGAGGTTGCGGGTTTGATCCCTGGCCTTGCTCAGTGGGTTAAGGATCCTGCGTTGCCATGAGCTGTGGTGTAGGTTGCAGATGCGGCTCCAATCTAGTGTTGTTGTGACTCTGGTGTAGGCCAGTGGCTATAGCTCCGATTAGACCCCTAGTCTGAGAACCTCCATATGATGCGAGTGCAGCCCTAAAAAGGACAAAAGACAAAAAATATTAAAATTTCTACCATGACAAACGATGGAAGAGATCTTAGATAACTGGTAAGATTTTAGATAACCGATAATATATTTTATTACCTTTTTATTTACTTCTTTTTATTATTTATTCTGTTGCCAAGCTCTACACCAACCCACCAATATTTCTCTCTCTCTCTTTTTTTTATTTTTTTTTTTTTTGTGGTTGTGCTCACAGCACATAGAAGTTCCAGGGCTAGGGTTCGAACTTGTGCCATAAGGGCACCCCAAGCTATAGCAGTGCCAGGGTCAGATCCTTAATCTTCTGAGCCACCAGCCACCAACACCAATATTTCATTCTTTTATGATAAGAAACCTACAAGGAGCCTTTGATTATTATTCCCATTTGACAAAGTGTCTAAGGTTTAATGCGATTCTTTTGGAAACATACATATAGTTACAGAACTAGCAAATAATAAAGGTGGAATTTACCCACCTCAGAGCCCAAATTTTTACCAAAATGCCTCCTGTAGAAAATGACAACCTCTGCATGTTCAAAAGACAATGTGAACAGGATGAAGTACTGAATGATAGCTGGGATTATTGATGACTAGAGAAACTCAGAAATTCTTGAGCAATGACATTCAGTAAGACAATTTGATGAGATTTTAAAGCTGAATGAAAAGATTTTTATTAGAGGTTCAAATCCATTCCTTTTTCTTAATCTTCTGGAGCATAATTATCACTATTATAGGCATTGTCTTCTTAACAATAACCTCATGATCATTGCTTTTTATATATTTTCAAATAACCTCATGTGAAATATCTAATTTCTCTTTCACTGCATATCTTTGAGAGGCTTAGCATTTGAGATATCAGAAAACTGAGGCAGAAAGACTAAAGGATTTCTTGTAAAAGCTAATGAAGATATGGCCCAAATCTCTTGACAACTCATTCTATTCCCTTAATATTTATTCTTGTCCACTTCTGAGAAGTATACCAAAAAAAAAAAAAAAAAAAAAAAAGAGGCCACCATCTCTCTCCACGCCTCCTCTGCTTGTATATCCCAATCAGTAACTGAGATTTACAGTGTTTCTATGTAGTGCTAAAGGCAAGACATGTGGAAGAATAATAAAACAATAAAATTCTCTTTTAATTCTTGTGATTTTTTTTTTTTAATTTTCAGTGTCTTCATTTAGCAAATATACTTTGGGCAATGGCTCTGCAATAGCCAGGAGTTTAGTTCCAGAAATGAATAGATATGAAGGTCATGGCCTCTGATCTCAAAGATTTGAAAATCCAAGTGAAATAGATACAAATACAAAGCACAATGACATAATATTGTAATAGAGGTGTCAAGCAGGGCTATGAAACTGCCAGGGATGAACAATGAATTCTGTCTCAGAAATCTAGGGAGGCTTCAGAGGGGAAGGTATTAGATATAGGAATTGGGGAATAGAGGGTCCCGCCGTGGCACAGTGGAAACGAATCCAACTAGGAAACATGAGGTTGTGGGTTGGATCTCTGGCCTCGATCAGTGGGTTAAGGATCCAGAGTTGCCATGAGCTGTGGTGTAGGTCGTAGATGCAGCTTGGATCTGGTATTTCTGTGGCTGAAGTGTAGGCCGGCAGCAACAGCTCCAATTAGATCAATTAGACCCCTAGCCTGGGAACCTCCATATGCCACAGGTGAAACCCTAAAAAAAAAAAAAAAAAAAAAAAAAAAAAAGAATTGGGGAATAATTTAATTCACCAAGTGTAAAAGGGTTAGCATTCATTAACAGTGTGTGTAAAGAAAGGTGCAGGTACAGGACCATTACCCAGGTCATTTTTCCTGATTAGAATGAGTTCAGTGACATTAGTGTCCAGAATAATATGGCTACAGTCAAACCTATTTGGGAACTCCATTTGATCAAATGACCTTGAGAGGAGAACAGACCTGCATATCAAGAGAATATCTATTTTTATAGCCCAAATTTGTCACTAATTGGTTATGGGGCTTTAGATGAGTCAATTTTCATATTGGAACCTCTGTTTCCTCATCTGTAAAACAAGAGAATTGGTATAAGTTCTATAAAATCTTCTAATATCAGTGCCAAATCCTCCAAATAATGATGGAAACGTTTTTTTCCCCACCAGATTTTGTGGGTGAGTATGTGAACCTTGGATCCAGGTGTTTTTGTAATTGTGATAAATTGAACAAATACTGAATGCTCAGTGGTCTTCAAAAATTTTCCTGCCACCTGTGTGGTAGGCTGCCCTTCTAATAGCAGTGGAAGTGGCCACTCATCCACTGATCTACTTCTACCATAGATATTTAATACAATATTTTGTGAAACTTTAATAGGCCAAAAAATTTTCCAAAATAAAGTCCCTCTCTATCTCCAAATAGATAGATAGATATAGAGATATAGATAGATATAGATATAGATACACACTCACACAAACACATATGTGTATATTGTGGACTTATATATTGTGATGTCCTCTGAAGGATGATTTGCTCTAGGGTGGAGGATCAGAATATGATGCAGACCTAATTGAAGATTTGCATAGCTCCTGATATAAGGGAGTACCCATACTAAGTGAAGAAGGCAAAGGACCTCTGGCAATCTGGGCAAATGAGAAGCCAAGAAAAAAGTGTGCTGAAAAATTAATAGGTTAAAATCAACCTACTTTGATCTATTCCAAAAAGAAGACCACATCTAAAATAGTAGATGTTGTTGGGGTGAACAGCTAAGTTTATGGTAATTTGCTAGCATTCTGTATGTTTTTTTTCCCCTCTTGTTAAAGTAGAAGTGTAAATGGGGAAGTTTATTCATTTTGTGACAATTATTTGTAGAGCATTTAACTCATACCTGTCATGTCTTTTCCTACCATAGCATGCTCGTCACTTGAGGCCATCATGAAATAACAATAGAGCATCTAGATGAATGCTAGGGGCACTACTTACTTTATGATAATACTATGATTGCAGAAAGCCAAGTAGAACATTTACTTTGAATCAAATAATTGGATTTCTCTCTGTTCTTTCCTCCTTGTCCCCTCCATGCCACCAATCCCTCAACCACCGTCGCCCTGTCTTGACAAGAACACTTGGGAAAAACACATGCACAGAGAGGGGAAGTATAATTAAACAAAGGTAGACTGCTCTCTGAGGATTTTGGCCTCCATTACTCAAGAGGACACCCCTTTGCATTTAGAACAGGTAAGTCTAGATTTCAAAACATAGCTCTAAGCAAGCTTAAAACTCTGCACCTCATTATATCAGCAAAACCTAGATGTGCATTTGAAAATGTCCAACTGCAATTGAAGAAAGGTACATGTAGCTGATACTCATGGGAGGGAAAAAAAAATCCAGAAAAAAAAGGACAAAGGTGTGCATGTATTTTTTTTTAATGAAAGTTTTATATGGATATACATCCAAGAGTGGGGTTACTGGATCATATGGCAATTCCATATTATTTGCCATAGTGGTTGTACAAATTTACATTCCCACTAACAGTGTAATAGGGTTCCATTTTCCCCACACCCTCTCTAACATTCGTTACTTGTAAACATATTAATAATGACCATTCTGACCAGTGTGAGGTGGGACTTCACTGTAGTTTTGATTTTCATTTCTTTAACAATTAGTAACATTGAGCATTTTTTTTTTTATGTGCCTGTTTGCCATCTATATGTCTTCTATGGAAAAATGTCTATTTATCTTTTGCCCATTTTTTAATTTTTTTTCTAAGTTGTATGAGTTATCTGTATATTCTGAAAATTTAGCCCTTGTCAGTCGCATCATTTGCAACTATTTCTCCCATTCTGTAGGTTGTCTTTTTATTTTTTTATGGTTTCCTTTGCTGTGTAAAAGCTTGAAAGTTTGACTAGGTTTCGTTGGTTTATTTTTGTTACTAATTCTATTGCCTTGGAAGACCTAAGAAAATATTTGTATGGTTGATATTGGAGAATATTTTGCCTATGTTGTCTTCTAGGAGTTTTATGGTATCTTGCCTTATGTTTAAGTCTTTAAACTTTTTTTTTTTTTTCTCTTTAGTGCCACACCTGCAGTATATGGAGTTTCCCCAACTAGGGGTCGGATCAGAGCTACAACTGCTGGCCTATGCCACAACCACAGCAATACAGGATCCAAGCCACATCTCCGACCTGTGTTTGACAGCTCATGGTAACTCTGGATCCTTAGCCCACTGAAGGATGCCAGGGATCAAACACTAAGCCTCATATTACTACTGGGATTCGTTTCTACTGCTTCACAACAGGAACTTCCTCTTTAAGTCCTTTTGAGTTTATTTTTGAGCATAGTGTGAGGATTTGTTCTAATTTCATTGATTTACATACAGCTGTCCAGTTTTCCCAGCACCACTTGCTGAAGAGAATTTTTTCTTTTTTTAGAATGTATTTTTATTTATTTTTTATTTTTTTAATTTTTCTAGGCTTGGTTATATATTTATTATGAACCCAAACTGTTAATAAAGGGGATTTGCTAGCAAAAGTCACTTAATCTATCTCATAGTAAATGTTTGTCATTGTTAATTTTTTTATTCTATTTTTTTTCAATTTACCCAATACATTATTATTTTTTTTTCTACTGTACAGCATGGTGATCCAGTCCTTTGGAATGGATTAGCAATGAAGAGACTTTTTTTCCATTTTATATTCTTGCTTCCCTTGTCAAAGATTAATTCACAGTAGCCGAGACATGGAAATAGTCTAAACATCTATCAGCAGATGAATGAATTGAGAGGATGTGTTATATATACACAATGGAATACTACTCGGGCTCTAAAAAAGTACAAAATAATGCTCTTTTCAGCAACATGAATGCATCTCAAGATTTTCTAAGTGAAGTTAGAAAGAGAAAGACAAATGCCATATGATGTCACTTCTACATGGAATCTAAAATATTGCACAAATGAACCTATCTATAGAACAGAAATGGACTCACAGACATGGAGAACAGACTCTTGGTTGCCGAGGGGGAGAGGGAGGGAATGGGATGGATGGGGAGTTTTGTTTTTGTAGATGCAAACTGTTACATTTAGAATGGACGAGCAATGAGGTGCTGCTGTATAGTACAGGGAACTATATTCAGTCTCTTGGGATAGAACATGATGAAAGATTATATGAGAAAAAGTGTGTATATATATGTGTGTGTGTATATATACATGTATATATACGCACACACATATATACACACATGACTGGGTCATTTTGCTTGTACAGCAGAAATTGACAGAACAATGTAAATCAACTATAATAAACTTTTAAAAAAATTGAATAATAAATAAAACAACTTTGCTTAATGAAGGACAAATAAAACAGTATAAAAATAAAAATTAAAAAATCAAAAAAAGATAAAAGGAGTTTGCTACTTTGGCTGTGTTATACTGAATCTAATTAGAGGAAAGAGTAATAATTTCCCAATGAGTAGATAAGGTTGATTTGCTGGAAGGTAGCTCTTGAGCAAGATCCTGAAGAATAAGAATTGATTAAGTGAAAGAAGAGGATAGAAAAATCTTAGCAAGTAGAACCCATGTTAAAGGCAGAGAATAGCCACAACTCTGGATAATTACAGGGCACAGAAGAGTTTAGTTTGGTTAGAGCAATGGATACACGGAGATTAAAGTAAGAACAAAGGCAATAGGAGCTGATGATAATTTTGAGCTAGAAATAACAACACACTTAAAGTTTCTGACCAGGAAGCTAAAGATGAATAGAACTGTGCAGTGATTGGAAGTAGGGACTGCAGTCAGGAAACCACTGAAATATACATATAAAAAATGATAAACACTACTCAGGCAGTTAAGGTGGAAAGTAGACAATAAATTGGAGATGTTTTAGGAAGGCTGAACTATTGAATTGGAAAGAAAGGTAGTGTTATGGGCAAGGAGAAGGAAAAATCAAAATGATGCAAGGAGAGGGTTTAAACCTGGTATCCTTGGAGGAGTGTTGTGTCATTACAGAGAAAGGGAACATGCAAGAAAAAAAGGTTTGCAGGCAAAATACACTCTAAAATGTATTGAGTTGAAAAAATCTGCAGAAGATGCCAGATGAGAGTTCTTGCAAAGTATTAGAAATTTAGTTCAAGAGAGCTTAGGGTTTCCACATTTTTCATAGAGTTGATTTTAAATATATAATTGGATTACATTTTTCATTTAGTTAGTGTGGAAAGACAATAAAGGGAGGGGACAGATATTTAAGAAACATGTATATTAAAGCATACGAAGAAAAAAGAACTAGAAACCAGAAAGTATAATGTCAGAAAAAGAAGTAAAAAAATAAGTTGATAGATGTTGGACACAGAAAGATTGAGGATGATGGAGAATTAGCATAAAGAGAAAAATCTATTTTTGCGTAGGAGTATTATAACATTAATTAAAAAACAAACGAAGGAAAAAACAGCACATGGCTTAAATAGTAGAGGGAAAAAAAACAGACTGTAAAAGGTTTAAGAAACCCGTGGTTAACAATCAATGGAACACACGATTTCATCAATTCTGTATCTGCAAAAAGGCTAATAGTCTGGAGATGAGAGGTCTCGTAACACCAGTAGTCTATAATTTTCTTTGGTTTGTACATCTGATTTGAATTGGGTTCAGGCACATACTTTTCTAAAGTGGTGGACAATAGCAGTACATGACTGATATTTAAAATATTAACCCCAATAATATGGGTACAGAATTAAGTGTGTCACAGACTATCTATAGGATGCCAACATAGAAATCATTTGCCCCTATTAGTCAGTATAAATGTATAAAGCGATACATTTATTAAGTAATGTTGAGGAGTTCCTGTCGTGGTGCAGTGGCTAAAGAACATGACTAGGAACCATGAGGTTTCAGGTTCAATCCCTGGACTTACTCAGCTTTGCTGTGAGCTGTGGTGTAGTTCACAGACTCGGCTCAGATCCCACGTTGCTGTGGCTCTGGCATAGGCCTGTGGCTATAGCTCTGATTAGACCCCTAGCCAGGGAACCTCCATATGCCATGGGTGCAGCCCTAAAAATAGGCCAAAAAAAAAGTAATGTTGAGATAAAACAAGCTGACTTATCAAGTACTTCTGTTTTCAAAAATACTGCTATTTTTTGCATACTTTATTGATTATTTCAACAGCAGGTTCTAAAATAATTCCAGCACCGGTAGAATATTGATTGCAGAGCAATGGTGATGAAGGATAATAATGGCGATGGTGATAATTGCTATAATTTCAAGGGTACCTACCATGTTTTAGGTGGTTGATGAAAGGATTTATGCATGTTATTCCCATCTCCTACCTGTGGAGGAGGAAGGATGCTATGCTTTTTCTGGAAAGTTTGTATTTGGTGACACCTTATCCCTCTGAGCTCATCAGCCTTCAACAAGCATGGTATTATAGTGATATTATTTAGCAATTCTCATTTGCATTTCTCTTGTCAAATATTAGCTAATTAGTTCTTCAAACACTTGTGAGAATTTTCTACATATATATTATTGTTATTACCTTGTCATAACTTTTCCAAGGAAGTGGAAGTCATTATTGGTAAAGTCTAGAATCTAATTCAAAAATACTGGTTTTGATCTTGTCCTTTGGTCCCAGGACCACGTCTCACTTTCTATAGAAGACATTTATTAATACAGCTAGCTGTATGAATTTTACAAAGTACATCTGAAATATAATAACAGCACCAATCTATATCACAGACATTTACACTGTCTCCAACCTGCATATGTCCAACACAAAAAGTGAAAATTATCTTTATATATTATTTGATGACTTTAGTTTCTAACTCTTACTGATAGTCTAGGCATTACTAAAGCCTCATACAGAAGAATAGTGTCCTCATCAGTGGCCATAGAAGACACTTCTTTTTCTTTTATTACTCAAATGAATTTATCACATCTATAGTTGTATAATGATCATAACAATCTGATTTCACAGGATTTCCATCCCAAAGCCTAAGCACATCCCCCCAACCCCCAAACTGTCTCCTCTGGAGACCATAAGTTTTTCAATGTCTGTGAGTCAGCATCTGTTCTGCAAAGAAGTTCAGTCTGTCTTTTTTTCAGATTCCACATGTCAGTGAAAGCACTTGAGGTCAGTGTCTCATTGTATGGCTGACTTCACTTAGCATGATAGTTTCTAGGTCCATCCATGTTGCAAAAAATGGTGGTATTTCGTTCTTTTTGATGGCTGAGTAATATTCCATTGTGTATACGCACCATATCATCTTGATACCTCTGTCAATAGACATTTAGGCTGTTTCCATGTCTTGGCTATTGTAAATAGTGCTGCAATGAACATTGAAGTACAAGTGTCTTTGTGAGTCGTGGTTTTCTCTGAATAGATGCCCAGGAGTGGGATTGCTAGATCAAATGGTAGTTCTATGTTTAGTTCTCTGAGGTATCTCCATACTGTTTTCCACAGTGGTTGCACCAGTTTACAATCCCTCCAGCAGTGTACTAGGGTTCCATTTTCTCCACACCCTCTCCAGAACTTACTGTTTGTAGACGTTTTGATGATGGCCATTCTGGCTGGTGTAAGGTGGTACCTCATCATGGTTTTGTCTTGCAGTTCTCTAATAATGAGTGATGTTGAACATCTTCTCATGGGTTTCTCGGCCATCTATATGTCTTCTTTGGAGAACTGTGTGTTTAGATCTTCTGCCCATTTTTTGATGGGGTGCTTTGTTTTTCTGGTATGGAGCTACAGAAGGTGTTTATAAATTTTGGAGGTTAATCCCTTGTCAGTTGATACACTTGCAAAGATTTTCTCCCATTCTGTGGGTTGTCTTTTTGTGTTGTTTAGGGTTTCCTTTGCTGTGAAGAAACATTTAAGTTTAATTAGGTCCCATTTGTTAATTTTTGTTTTTACTGCCAATACTTTAAGAGGTGGATCTGAGAACATGTTGCTGTGGTTTATGTCAGAGAATGTTTGGCCTAGGATTTCCTCTAAGAGTTTTACAGTGTCTGGTCTTATATCTAGGTCTTTAATCCATTTGGAGTTTACTTTAGTGTGTGATATTAGGGAGTGTTCTAATTTCATTCTTTTCCATGTGGCTGCCCAGTTTTCCCAGCACCACTTCTTGAACAAGCTGTCTTTTCTCCATTGTATATCCTTGTGTCCTTTGTCATAGATTAGTTGGCTGTAGGTGCATGGGTTTAATTCTGGGCTTTCTATCCTGTTCCACTGAGCTAGATCTCTGTCTTTGTGTCAGTATCATACGGTTTTGATGATTGTTGCTTTGTAGTCTAGTCTGAAGTCAGGGAGCCTGATTCCTCCAGGTCCATTTTTCTTTTTCAGGATGTCTTTGGCAGTTCTGGGTCTGTTGTGTTTCCAAACAAACTTTAAAATAGTTTGTTCAAGTTCTGTGAAAAACGTCTTTGGTAATTTGATAGGGATTGCATTGAATCTGCAGTTTGCCTTGGGTAGTATAGTTATTTTGATAATATTGACTCTTCCAATCCAAGAGCATGGCGTATCTTTCCATCTATTTGTGTCATCTTTGATTTCTTTCATCAGTGTCTTCTAGTTTTCAGAGTACAGGTCTTTTGTCTCTTTAGGTAGGTGTACTCCTAGGTATTTTATTCTTTTGGATGTAATGATTGCTTTCCTAGTTTCTCTTTCTGTTCTTTCATTGTTAGTGTATAGAAATGCTGTTGATTTCTGTGTATTGATTTTGTATCCTGCGACTTTGCCAAATTCATGGATGAGCTCGAACAGTTTTCTGGTAGAGTCTTCAGGATTCTCTAGGTATAGTATCATGTCATCTGCAAATAGGAATAGTTTTCCTTCTTCCTTTCCAACTTGGATTCCTTTTATTTCTTTTACTTCTCTGATTGATGTGGCTAGGACTTCCAAAATTATGTTGAAGAGTAGTGGTGAAAGTGGACATCCTTGTCTTGTCCCTGATCTCAGCTGGAATTCTTTCAGCTGTTCCCCATTGAGAATGATGTTCACTGTGATGGCCTTTATTATGTTGAGGTAGGTTCCCACTCTGCCCACTCTCTGAAGGGTTTTTATCAGAAATGGTCACTGGATTTTGTCAAAGTCTTTTTCCATGTCTATTGAGAGGATCATATGGTTTTTATTCTTCAGTTTGTGAATGTGGTGTATCACACTGATGGATTTGTGGATATTGAAGAACACTTGTATCCCTGGGATAAATCCCACTTGATCATGATATACAATCTTTTTAATGTATTGTTGGATGCGGTTTGCTAGTATTTTGTTGAGGATTTTTGCATTGATGTTCATCAGTGAAATTGGCCTGTAGTTTTCTTTTTTTGTGGTATCTTTGTCTGGTTTTGGTATCAGGGCGACGATGGCATCATAGAATGAGTTTGGGAGTATCCTTTCCTCTCTACTTTTTTGGAATAGTTTCAGAAGGATAGGTATTATCTCTTCGCTAAATGTTTGATAGAATTCACCTGTGGACTTTTGTTTGTTGGAAGTTTTTTAATCACAGTTTCAATTTCAGTTCTTGTGATTGGTCCATTCATCTTTTCTATTTCATCTTGGTTTAGTCTTGGAAGATTGTCCTTTTCTAAGATTTTGTCCATTTCTTCTACGTTTTCCATTTTATTGGCATGTAGTTGCAAATAGTAGTCTCTCATGGTCTTTTGTATTTCTGTGATGTCTGTTGTTACTCCTCCTTTTTCATTTCTAATTTTATTGATTTGAGACCTCTCTCATTTTTTCTTGATAAGTCTGGCTACGGGTTTATTGATTTTGTTGATCTTTTCAAAGAACCAGCTTTTTGTTTCATTGATCTTTTCTATGGTTTTCTTTGTTTCTATGTCCTTGATTTCTGCTCTGATCTTTATGATTTCTTTCCTTCTGCTAACTTTAGGTCTTTCTGTTCTTCTCTCTCCAGCTGCTTTAGATGTAAAGTTAGCTTGTTTATTTGAGCTTTTTCTTGTTTCCTGAGGTGGGCTTGTATTGCTATAAACTTACCTCTTAGAATGGCTTTTGCTGCATCCCATAAGTTTTGGACTGTCGTATCTTAATTGCCATTTCCCTTCTAGGTATTTTTTTTTATTTCCTCTTTGATTTCTTCAGTGATCCATTGGTCGTTTAGTTGCATTTTGTTTAGTCTCCATGTGTTTGTGTTTTTTGCAGTTATTTTCTTGTTGTTGATTTCCAGTCATATAGCGTTGTGGTCTGAAAAGATGTTTGATATGATTGCAATTTTCTTAAAGTTACCAAGGTTGGATTTGTAGCCCAGGATATGATCAATCTTAGAGAATGTTCCATGTGCACTTGAGAAGACTGTGTATTCTGTTGCTTTTGGATGGAATGGCTTGTAAATATCTATTAAATCCATCTGGCTTAATGCATCATTCAGGGCCTGTGTTTCCTTATTGATTTTCTGTCTGGATGATCTTTCCATTGCTGTAAGTGGTGTGTTAAAGTCCCCCACTATTATTGTGTTCTTGTGGAATTGTCCTTTCATGGTTGTTAGCAGTTGCCTTATTTATTGTGGTGAACCTATGTTGGGTGCGTGATATTTAAAATTGTTATATCTTCTTATTGGATTGATCCTTTGATCATTATGTAATGTCCTACTTTGTCCCTTAAAATATTCTTCATTGTAAAGTCTATTTTGTCTGATATGAATATTGCTACTCCAGCTTTCTTTTGATCCCCGTTTGCATGAAATATTTTCTTCCATCCTCTCTCTTTCAATTTGTAAGTGTCCCTAGAAGTGAAGTGGGTTTCTTGAAGACAGCATATATATGGGTCTTGTTTTTGCATCCATTCAGCCAGTCTATGTCTTTTGGTTTGGGAGTTTAGTCCATTACCATTTAAGGTAATTATTGATGTGTATGTTCTTATTGCCATTTTATTAATTGCTTTGGATTTGTTTTTGCTGCTTTTGTTTCTTTCCTTCTTCTCTTTTTCTTTTCTACCTAGAGAAGTTCCTTTACTATTTGTTGTAAGGCTGGTTTAGTGTTGCTGAATTCTCTCAGCTTTTGCTTATCTGGGAAGCTTTTGATTTTGCCTTCAAATCTGAATGAGAGCCTTGCTGGGTAAAGTCATCTTGGTTGGAGTTTTTTTCCTTTCATCATGTTAAGTATATCATGCCACTCCCTTCTGGCCTGAAGAGTTTCTGTTGAAAAATCTGCTGATAACCTGATTGGGGTTCCCTTGTATGTTATTTGTTTCTTTTCCCTAGCTGCTTTCAAGATTTTCTCTTTGTCTTTAATTTTGGTCAGTTTGATTAATATGTGTTTCAGTGTATTCCTCCTTGGGTTTATTTTATATGGTACTCATTGCGCTTCCTGAATTTGAGTGAGTGGTTCCTTTCCCATGTTAAGGAATTTTTTGGCTTTTATCTCTTGGAATATTTTTTCTGTCTCCTTCTCTCTCTCTTCTCCTTCTGGCACCCCTATAATATGGGTTTTGGTGTGATTAACGTTGTCCCAGAGTTCTCTGAGACTCTCTTCATTTGTTTTCAATCTTTTTTCTCTTTTCTGTTCCACATCTGTAATTTCCACTAATCTGTCTTCCACATCATTTATTTGTTTTTCTGCCTCTGTATTCTGCTGTTGGCTGCTTCTAGCACATTTTTTATTTCAGCTATTGTATTTTGCATCTCTTCTTGTTTAAGTTTATATCTTGTATCTCTTTGGTCAGTGTTTCCTTTAAGTTATCCATCTTTGCCTCCAGTTTATTTCCAATGTCTTGCATCATATTCAGCATCAACACTCTAAAGTCTTTTTCCTGGAGTCTGTGAATCTCTGGATCACTTAGCTGATTTTCTGTTTTTTTTTTTTTTTTTTTTTTTTTTTTTTTTTTTTTTTCTCTCTCTGTCCTCTGAGTTGTAGTTCTCTGTCTTTTCATTTCCATGGGTTTTTTGGTGTGGTGACCTTTTTACAGATACTAGAGTTGTAGCCTCTCTTACTTCTGGTGGCTGGCCCCCTTGTGGCTGAAGTTGGTATGGGGGCTTGCTGTAGGCTTCCTGATGGGAGGGGATGATGCCTGCCCACTGGTAGGTGGAGCCCATTCTAACCCCTCTGGTGGGTGGGGCTTTGTCTCTGGATGGGGTTAGAGGTGGCTGTGTGCCTGAGGGTACTTTAGGCAGCCTGTTTACTGAGGGGCAGGACTGTGATCCCGCCTGGATTGTTGTTTGCCCTGGGGCTTCTCAGCAGCTGACTGACGGGTGGGGCCAGGTTTTCCAAAAATGGCCACCTCCAGAGAAAGACAGGGCTGCTGAATACTCCCAAGAGCTTTGCTTTAAATATCCTTCCCTCACAATAAGCCATGTGCACCCCTGTTTTCCCAGGATGTTTTCCAAGAACTGTGGTCATGTTTGACCCAAGTTCCTATGGAAACTTTGCTTTGCCCTGGGACCCAGTGCACATGAAAGTCTGTGTGCACCTTTTAAGAATGGGGTCTGCATATCCCCCAGTCCCGTGGAGCTCCTGTACACAAGCCCCACTGGCCTTCATGTCAGATGCTCCAGGGGCTCTTTCTCCCAGTGCCAGATCCCCACACATGAGGGTTTGATGTGGGGTTCAGAACTCTTACTCCTGTAGGTGAGTCTCTGTGAACCAGTTAGTTTTCAGTCTGTGGAGCTTCCCACCCAGGAGGTAGGGGGTTGTTTATATCATGAAATCGCCCCTCCTACCTCTTGATGTGGCCTCCTCTTTTTCTTTTGGAGTAGGATATCTTTTTTAAGGTTTCCGGTCCATTTGGGTGAAGAGTGCTCAGTCTTTAGTTGTGAATTTTGTTGTTTTTAGGAGAGAAGTTGAGCTTCAATCTTTCTATTCTGCCATCTTAATCCCATCCCCTCAGAGGACACTTCTAATCACTTTCTCCTTACTGACTAGGTCCTATCTCCACCATTCCTTACTCCAGCTTTGATTCAGTGAAGGAAAAATGTACTCCAGCTTTGTATTCAGTGAAGGATAATGATGCTACCAACTCTTAATAGGCTAGATTACTTTAAACTCTAATACTACATGCATAGGATTTTATATAATTTTCAAGCTGTATATCATTTTTTCACAATTAACTTTTCTCCTAAACTTTTTCAAATTAGCTTAAAAGTTTCCATCTGCATGGAAATTTCCTAAGCTTTTTTCCCAGTTTATTTTTGTATCTCTCAGTTTGTCATCCCCCTTAATTGAAAAAAAATTAAAATGTTCATATTTTCCATATCAGCTCTCCTCAGTTTTATTCCGTCAATGGTGCTGTCTTTCTCCAGGTAGCCTGGGCCCAAAACCTTGGATTTTCTGCTTGTTTAACACTCGCAGAAAGAAAGTAGTGTTCAACCTTGTCTTTAGAACTTGGTGGTATATACTATTTCTTCCTCCCCTATATATTCCCCATTGCTCCTCCCTCAATACAAGCCCATCAATAATAGGTTACTGGTTTGCACTGAAAATTTTTTACCATGGTTAAGTGATCATATATTCTATATAACCCAACTCAAATAATCTTGTTATTCTAGCTGATACCAGTGAAGGTAAGCCAGAGAGGGTAGAAACTGAATTTTTATGGAAGTTAATAAAAAATCTTCATGGGTTTTATCAACTAGACTTTGAAACTCCTCAGCTTCTAGCATCACTTCCATGCTGGAGGATGTACTTTTTAGCATTTGGTGGGTATATTCCCAGTCTAGCAATAGAGAATTCTACAATGGTCATATTTGGAATAAAAATCAAAGATAAAAAACAAGAAGAGGAATTCCTGTTGTGGTTCACAGGTTAATAACCTGACATAGTGTCCATAAGGATGCAAGTTTGATCCCTGGCTTAGCTCAGTGGGTTAAGGATACCATGCTGCCACAAACCATGGCATAGTTTGCAGATAAGGCTTGGATCTGGTGTTACTGTGGCTGTGGCATAGGCCTCAGCTGCAGTTCCAATTCAACCCCTAGCCTGGGAACTTTCATATGCTACAGCTACAGCCAAGAAAGAAAGAAAGAAAGAAAAAACAAACGAATGAACAAACACAACAATTAAGTCACCGCTTACCTGATCCCCCACACACAACAAAACCATGGACGCTACCATTCCAAAAAGTTCCTTAGGGCTGTTTTAGCAAGACCTGACTCCCAAGAGAGGGTTTCCCAGAGGCATGGAGGGGTGGCAGGGGGGTATCCAGTTCTCATATATTTGAGTGGATATCTATTTTTCAGTATCATTGGCATCCTATTACTACTTGCTGACTGCCCTTTTTTCATTTATTTTGTTTGGATTTGTTTGAGGTTTGTGTTATTTGTCTGCTTAAACTGAATTTAAAATATCATTTTCTGTTTTCTTCCCTAAAGAATCAGATTTCATGGGGAGGCCATGGTAGACCAGTCTGCCTAGCATAACTGAATCCTGGTTGATAGAAGATACCATGGAGGTTGAGGATTAGTGCTGATAACACTAATTCACATGTCTGTAGAAAGAGAGAAAGTGTCTGAGATGGGGCTAGTTGTATACTTACCACAGAACATTACTTCTATTTCTGTATTTCTTTTCTTTTGTCTTGTTTCTTGTATCTTGACATTTTGTGGAGAAACAGCATCAAGCAGATAATAGCAGTTATGTGGGAACCTGACTACAATGGTTGTTTTCTTTCAATCTGGTGGTTCTGTATGTATTCATAAGCCTTCAATCTACTGTCTGGTCTCTTAGGTAGCTTCGTTCTATCTTATTAGTCCAGTGTCAGGAATTGGAGCACATGGTCTTGAAGGAATAAGTGCAGAATTTAGCACAATATTCATGCTAAATGGACCTGGGCAACATTATAGATTAGCAATAAATTCTTATGAATGACTATGTGAGATTGTAGAGGAATCTATTATATAAGCCTACATTTTTGCATATTCTTATCCCCAGGAATTATAATAAACATTTTATATAGAAAATGTTCTTGTACTTAGGGAATGTTTTTGGAGAAAGAGAATATGTATACAAAATAGAAAAAACTAAATAACACCTTGAAAATACTTCAATGTGTTCAGTGGAATATATACATGAATAGTTAAAATATAGAGATGGTCAGTGTGAGTGTTAAATGATCTAGCAAATTTAAATAAAAGTCTACTTCTTCTTATCTCCTCCTTATCATTTCATCTCTCATTATATCCTGTATTTATTCATATTGATCAGTTCAATATCTTCCCGGGTATCCTATTGTATTACTATTACATGTAGATATGTGTGTTTCTAAATAGATTATGAGTTATATTCATTCTTTTAATACTAACCTAGAAGTAAAAAGGGCCACTGTTTTTGCAGGTTATTATTCCTGCCCAAGAAATGACAGGAGAGACAGAAACTATTTGGAGCTCCATCTGAATTGCAGTTTTAAGCACATCTGATATAGTACATGTCTGGAGGTGGCATTTCTAACCTTTTTATCAACTGGGTTCCATGGATCAGAATAAATGATAACAATAGCTCACCGCCTTCTGCTGGACAGATTTGCTACTTGAAAAACCATCAGGGCCCTATTAAGAGAAGCCACACCACCCTAATGGGGAGCAGATCACAGGCCAGGTCTCTCTGTGGCTGTATCTCTCTGTGTGAGGGGACATGACCTTGCCTGTCTTTTTCCCTGGGATCAGTTGAATGATAAGGCTTCTTTTCTTTCCCTGAATTGTTCCAGCAAGAGGAGAGGAAGGTTTGCAGATTTTTTTTTTCTTTTCCTTCAGAAAAGAGACATGGCCCATTTTAACAGCCCCATTATCTATGTGTCTGTCCATAAAAGCTCTGTTTGAAAAGGCCCCATGGTTTCACAATGAGGACAAGCCCTTTCTAATGCCACTCTCACTGTTCACAGTGTACCTGGGGCTCCATTTTCATACTTGGAATGGCAATTCATTTACTAACTGCCCCCAGACTTTCCTTACACTGACCCACCCCTTAGATTTTGCTCTGGTCTTCCCTTTCGTGAATCAGATCCTGTTCCTTCTTTTATGTTCCCATATTGTATTTCTCCTTCAAGATATAATTCAAATTCTGCATTCTCTCTGAAGCAGTCCTTACTATTCTGACTCACAATACTACCTCCTTCTTTTGAACTACTTTGTATAAGAATCAGCATAGACACTTAAATTTATTACACAGTGTTCATTTCTTTATGGTATGAGATTTAAAGAACTGACCTTACATTTTATTTGATTTTCTCCCCTTCATCCTCTCTCTCCTCCTTCATTTTCCCTATAGTTACCCAATTTAATGTGTTTCATCTATAATCTTAAAAATGTATGCATCCATTAAATTTTACAGTGTTATTTAATGGGTATATGAGTTTTTCAAAAAATTTATATATAAATAGTATTGTGCAATATTTATTTTCTTTCTTACATATTACTTCACAAGTTACAACAGTAGAAAAATTAGACACCTATTCTGGTGGATAGACACATGAATGAATAGTTAGAGAAAGAGCGGGAGAACAAGGGAGATAGAGAGAACACACAAGTTAGAGAGAATGATTATTTCTATTCCCATTATGCATTATCTCTCAGCTTCAACAATTCACCCTAACACTTCACAGTTTGCACAGCATTTAGACTTTATCTTATGTGTTACCTACAAAAACTTTGTAAAATAGGTATAAATGGCACCAGTTTTAGAAATGCCAAGACTGATTATTAGAGAAATTCAAATCAAAACTATCATGAGATACCACCTCACACCAGTCAGAATGGCCATCATTAATAAGTCTACAAGTAACAAATGCTAGAGGGGCTGTGGAGAAAAGGGAACCCTCCTGCACTGTTGGTGGGAATGTAAGCTGGTACAACCATTATGGAGAACAGTGTTGAGGTACCTTAGAAATCAATACATAGAACTAACATATGACCCAGCAATCCTACTCTTGGGCATATATCTGGACAAAACTTTCCTTGAAAAAGACACATGCACCCTTATGTTCATTGCAACACTATTCACAATAGCCAAGACGTGGAAACAACCCATCAACAGATGATTGGATTAGGATAAAGTGATATATATACACAATGGAATACTACTCAGCCATAAAAAAGAGTGACATAATGCCATTTGCAGCAACATGGATAGAACTAGCAACTCATACTGAGTGAAGTAAGTCAGAAAGAGAAAGACAAATACTATATCACATACCTAAAATCTAATATATAGCACAAATGAACATTTCCGCAGAAAAGAAAATCATGGACCTGGAGAATAGACTTGTGGTTGCCAAGGGGGAGGGAGTGGGAGTGGGATGGATTGGGAGCTTGGGGTTAATAGATGCAAACTATTGCTTTTGGAATGGATTAGCAATGAGATCCTGCTGTGTAGCACCAAGAACTATGTCTAGTCACTTATGATGGAACATGATAATGTAAGAAAAAAGAATGTATACATGTATGTGTAACTGGGTCACCATGCTGTACAGTAGAAAAAAACTGTATTGGGGAAATAATAACAACAAAAAAAATTAAGGAGTTCCCATCGTGGCTCAGTGGTTAACGAATCCAACTAGGATCCATGAGGTTACAGGTTCAATCCCTGGCCTCGCTCACTGGGTTAAGGATCCAGTGTTGCTGTGAGCTGTGGTGTAGGTCGCAGACGTGGCTTGTATCCTACGTTGCTGTTGCTCTTATGTAGGCCGGCAGCTACAGCTCCAATTCGACCCCTGGCCTGGGAACCTCCATATGTTGCAAGAGTGGCCCTAGAAAAGGCAAAAAGACAAAAAAAAAAGGTTAAAAAAAAAAGTCTTGCCAGTTGTAGTGCTATCACAGTGAATCAGTAAATGACATAATTTCACAAGAACTTATATCTTAGTTCTCAAAGGACCAATGCAACTTATTTTCCCTGTTGTAGGATGAGTGTTAGATTCAGAATTGCTTCTGTTTTATATGTGGGTACAAATTAATTTCCCCTTTCAATAAGAAATGCAGGCTCTTTCTCCTCATTCATATATGCTTGATCAGACATATAAATATAAATATGCGTTGAATACATGAAAATAAACATAAAGCATACTTTGTATGAGCCTAGCCTTTTATTCATGGCAACTAGTACCCTCACCCTTCCACCCTTCCAAAAAAACAGAAACAATTTTAATGTCCTTTAGGAGGATTTGTTTTTGAAAAGTTGAATGCACCTCAAAGCTTCCAATACTTCTGGGATTGGCCTATTAACATATTATGTGTTTGGAAAAAAATCTTATTTAAAAAGAAAAAAAAAACCGAACTCTATAAGCTTTGTTCCTAAATGAAATGAAAGTTGCACAAGATTGAATATGTTTAGGAGTGTATAAAAGTGAAGGTCTTCCTGCTGTTGGGGAGTAGCTCCCTTGTTTTTGTGGAGGAAACTGCATGTAGTAGAGTCTCCAGGCTCTGTAAGGCGTTTGTCAAGCTCTTTCATTTGAAAATAATGAGCAGCATAGAGTTTAAAAAACTAAATCTATTAAGAATATTTATGTAGGAAAACTATTACTAAACACCTCCATTCACTCATGTAATGAGATTGGCATCACGATAAAATTCTTGTCTTGTAAGATAATGATCTTACGGCTTTTTCTGGCTCTTAAACCAAAGATAATTGGGTTAATCTCTGCGGGAAGTCCATCTGTTTCCAGTAAACCATTTTAATTGTGGATGACTTTATTTCAGAAAAGTGGAAAGGTCTTGCCACTTGCTTCCTGATCTTGGGAAATACAAGAATGGATATCATAATTCAAAACATTGATGTGTCAGTTGTGCATAGTTCAATGCAGACAATATGATACTATATTTGTTGAGGGTTTTACTTTATGGATTTAAACATTAAGTTTTGGGCATTAATCCTTGTGCATCATTCCAGAGACAAAGACAGAGGAATGTATTAATATGGCAGAGGTCACATGAGATTGTACATAGGCAAAGCTATAAAACTCAAAATGTAGATTGTATTTGCAAATCTTCCATATATGGTGCCACACGTATATTTATCATATATTACAACATATTGTGGCATGTTCTAATTGTTTCATATGCGAGAATGCAATGTGCCCAACTCTATTTTGCAAGCCTGAAGTAAAGACTAGGTATATGTCTTATACTTAGCTCATAGCTGCTAGGGATATATTAGGTGCTTAACACACTTTTAAATATTTGTTTTTTCTGAGCAATGGACGAATTCATAGTTGAGTTAGATAAGCAACAATTCTTTCAAAAATTCAATGGCTTTAATTGATAAGTTAGGAAAGAAAATTCTCAAACATACTGGCCTTAGTTTGTATTTTCTTTTCCTATATGCTAGAACATCATTGAACAGAAAGAGATAGTAAATACATTCTCCTTTCCAGACTCTGAATCTAAGCTGTTAGATTTAAATCCCAGTCTGTTTCTTAATAGTGGAAACAACCTACAGCACTTTTATGGTGACCGAAAGACCTCCCTGTGTGTGGTAAACACTCTGTATGCATTTGGCTTTTCTGTAGCCATTGTTAGCAATATATAACCATGACTGTTGAAATTATCATGCCTGACTTCAGACAATTTAGCAAGATGCCCCTCCTTCTGCTAGTCTTTGCCTAAGTAAGATGAAGCCAGATCAAGAAGCAGACTCTCCCTTAGTAAATATCACAATTTAAAGTTAGAAGAAATGCTTTGTTCTATATTTCTTTTTTACATATTGGAAACTAATGCCTAGTAAAAGTCATCTGCTTGCTGTTATGCAAGTAAGAGGTAAGGCTTCTACAAAAAGAAGATAACAGGAAAGCACAAGATAGTGATTTTTGCTTCATTTTTCAATATGTATTTATTGAGCAGCTGCCATTTGGCAAGCACTATACAGGAAGAAGAATCAGAGATGTCTCTGCTGTTCTCTGCCATATACAGACCAAAGAGCATGAACGACCCAGCGTCTGAGTTACACCAATGAAGACACAATTACAGCTCTGACCAGGGCTACAAAGGAGAATGATATAGTGTTGAAAGAGTGGGTCATAGAGAGACATAACCTGTAACAAATATTCAGGAAAAATTTCTTTGAGTAAGTAATGAGGTAGAATTTGTGCTGGCTACCAGGGTGCAAATGGTGTTTAGGACAGCACTGTTCTCAATGTTCCAGAAACAGGGAGCATTAGTGGGAAGCTTCTTGATGGAAGGGAGCAGGGCATATTTGAGAGACTCTGTAGTGTAGGGATAGAGAGTGACTATAGAGATACAGAGAAGCCATGCTAGAGCTTAAAGTCATGATGAGGAGTGTGTTCCTATGCTAAAAGCATGAGAAGACCATTGAGTGTTTTTAAATTAATAAATAGGTTAATTAACATATTGTGGCAAAACATATATAACATAAACTTTACCCCTTTAACTGCTTTTAAGTGTACATTCCAGTATCATTGTGTTGACAGTCCTGGGGGACCATCACCATCACCCATTTTTAGAATATTATCATCATGCCAAATAGAAACTCTATACCCATTAAATAATAACTCCATTTCTCCTTTCCCCTACCCATGACAACTTCCATTCTGCTTTTGTCTCTATAAATTTGCCTATCACAGGTACTTCATCAAAGTGGAACCATACAATACTTATCCTTCTGTATCTGACTTATATAACTTAGCATAATATATTCAAGGTATGTTTATGTTCTCCACTAGATAAGGGAGTAGATTTGAATGTATGTTCCTGAATACTTCTTCAGAAGCAGGATGGGGAATATAGAAAATAGATACAAGGACACTTTCTAGAAGGGTATGGGGATTCTCATAGTGAGATACCATGTAATCTGGATAAAGATTTATAGTAGAAGTTGGAGATAAAAATCAGTGGATTTAGGGGATATTTAAGAAGAAACCATTGTCTTCAATGAGCTTATCTATTTCAGGGGTATGAAGCAAATATAAAGCACAATGGTGCTAATTTATTATAATAATTACGGAGCTCTGTACATATATAGAGAGTCAACAGACATTGATTTAATAAAATCATACCTAATGATTAGATAAGCAAAACATAGTTTAGATGAGAATAACAGACATAAGGTATATGATAGTGAGAGAACAAGATAAAATAGAACGATCAAATGTCAAACCCTGGGGGGCAAGATTCATAATAGCTATATAAATTCTGATAAGGGGAAAACAAATGAGAAATATGGAAATCAGGAAAAGCTTCATGAAGGAGGTAGGACTGAACTGACCCTGGTCACAACGTAGGGTTTGATTACATGGAAGAAAAGGAAGGGCTCATTCCAGGGATAACACAGAGTGTTAAGAAGATGCCGCAATACCCCAAGGTCCATAGTAAAACTTCAGAAATGCATGGGAACTTTCTCAAGGAAAGAGAAGCAATGTTTCCACATATATTTAGACAATAATAAATAATGCAAGAGCAGAAAATCAATTTAGCGAAAGACAATCCTTCTTTAAACTTATCCCCATTATGCCCTAAAATGGTGGATTTAGACACTCTTTTGCCCTGAAATGACTCCCTGAGGATCAGCGGAAATCTTCTAATTTAGAGCAGCATCCCCAGTTGAATATGAAGACAAGTTCCCATTTTCTAACTAAGTTTAGTGATGTACTTGAAAGTCCAGAACAAATAGCCAGAAAATAAATGTTTTCTGTAACATCCTGGACAATTCAGTTCTGAATGTCAAGGAACTGAATCTACTTCACACTGCCTGAAAAACTGCCTTTGTATCTGAAGCAACTAATATGAGTAGGTGAAGGAGGTAAGTAATGAGGCAGAAAAAGAAGACTGGATGTACCATACAATCCATGGTGAGGCAAGATATTGATTTGAAATTATAGTTGATTACACTGGTAAGGGGCAAAGACAGCAATGTTTTCTCACATGTGAACGAGTGACATTTCAAAGCACTTTCTGTGTGTTTGAACTCAGACCTCTCATTGGGGCTTGTGTTGGCACTGAGAGGAGAGAGAGAGGTAATTGCATGAGGTCAATTCCCTTTATTTAGAAAAATGTATTTTCTGGTTAGAATCTCCATTTAAAGACTGAAAAATGACAGATGAAAAATATTTTGTCATAAGGCTTAACATTTTCTTTTGGCTTTGACTAAAGTTTCTCCATAACTTTGTTTACTTCACTTTGCACTGGGTCCACCAATTAGTCAGTTAAACATTACTTTCTCAATATATACTGGTGCAAACAAAGCACCAGATCAGGTCAATAACTATGGCCACCTCTAGAGATTTGAGTGCAGAATACGGTACTAAAAGTCAAATAAATGGTAGGGAAACAAAGTGTTATGAAACTTAAACAATCATTCTGGACAGGTGAGATCAAAGGACAGGTGGACCTTGAATGAAGTCTTAAAGGGTTAGAGAATATTCTATCATCCATAAGGGAAGAAATGTGCTTCCAGTTGGGGCAGGTGTGTGAGCAAAGAAAGAAGGAAAGTAACAACAAGGGCTTGTCAGACCACAGTTCTTTCAGAGAAGTCCTGATTGGAAGAGATAATAAGTTTCCATGAAAGGAGTGCTGACCCTTAAGTTACAAAGACAGTATGACTTTTTTGTATATAAGTATATATGTCCCCAATTTCTGTTTTAGAAAGGTGGAGACAATAAAAGCTTGTTTTTGTTTTTGTTTTGTTTTGTTTTTATGTTTAATGGAAAAGGATAGGCTGGAAGACAAGTTGAACAGTAAAATCTTGAGAGGACTTGTGTAGTGGTAGAAAGACCCCACTGCCCAAGCAGAACTTTTGGTACTACATGATGAAGTGGTACTCCTGGAGTTGTGAAAAAATAAAGATCCTGGAGACAGAGGCACTGAGCATAGGGAGATCAGGGGTGTGGTCAGCAGGCCCAGGGTCATTCAAAGGGGATAGAATAGGGTTGTGAGGTGGTTCATGGTAGTTCCCTGAGGTTTAATAAATCCCCAAGGTGGTTGCTAAAGGTTGCTTTCTCATGGGGACAACTTACACCTTAGCAGTCCATCTCCAAGAAGTTGTTTTCATTATTTAAGCACCTATCCAATTAAGGAGGTTGATTCCACAGAATAGAGATTGCTGGATTTTAGGTAATGAAATTCTTTCCTAAAAAGCAGTGCTGGCCATCAGAAGTCTGGATATTCATAGAGGACTCAAATTACTCTGAACTTAACTCCACTTTAGAACCACCTCAGGGACCTTTTCAAAAGATAATAAGATGAGGTTCTCTTGAAGCTGATTAAATCTGAATCTTTTGTATGGGCAGCATTATTATTATTTTTTTAAACTGGTTAATTGATTCAAAAGGGTTAACAAAGAGTCTTGATTGATTTTTGTTTCAGTATGAATTATTCACATCGAACTCACTTCAGACTCACATGAGCCAGTAAATACATACATTGAGCAGGGAAACAGTTTCCAGCTGTGGGAGTGGGCAGTGGCCAGATGTGCTCAGTCTAAAGAGGGAAAGATGGTTTGACACCAGACCAACAGCCAAGATGGAGTTGCTAACTGCCTTTTTATTTATGGCTCTGAGGAGCTGATATAAAGCTAAGGGTAATGTTTACCCAGAATTTGGTGAAGCACTGTATTCTGCGATCTACTAGGGCGAAGGAATGCAGTTGGACATCCCAACTGATGTGTTCTGCATAAGGTCTGGAAGGGGGCTTTTATTTTATTTTGTCTTGTTTTATTTTATTTCATTTTATTTTTTAATTTTGGCTATACCCATGGCATGCAGGACTTCCAGGGCCAGGATCAAACCCATGCCATAACAACAACCCAAGCTGCAGCAGTGACAAGCCAGATATTTTACCTCTGAGCCACTGGTGGGGTAGAACTCCAATGGGGTCTTTAAAATGAGATTTTTCTCTGAGTATTTTCTTTGGGGATTTTGAAACCACAAAGACAGTTTTAAACTTTTCTCAGGTTACATCCTGAGTAGAGACTGGTGCCTTTAGCTGCAGTAGGGTTTTCCTTAAAGTTGCCATATCTTTTAAATAAATGATGACTGAAATCTTTACAGTCCTGAAGATATTAGTAAGCTTAGCTCTGAATTGTTGTCTCTGAAAGCATTGTCACCTACAGACATTCACTGCTTGTAGGGAACAGGGAAAGGCCCCCGAGACACCAGGTGTGTGAAACACAGTCATGCACTGAGGGTTATTAGAGTCACATTAGAAAGGAAAGCTGAATATTAAAAGAAGTGTAAAAAATATAATTTTTCTAACTTTATATTTTAACTTTTCAGATGTGGAACCTGAGATCATGGATTTAGGTTTAGGTTGTTTCCTTATTTGTCCATTTTATATCGGCCACATCTGACATATCACTTGATCTAATGTTCCTTGCAAATATAACTTTTCTATGGCTAGGGCAACAAAACATGATTCGTTTGAATAATCATGGTTTTCATTTAGAATAAAGAGATCACAATCTAATGAATCTGGCTAGTAAATTCAGCAGACTCTGGATACACCTGCCTTTGTTATGATCAAACACTGACCCCCAAAAGGCCTGTAATTCATTCCTTACATCATTTTGAAATGTATTGGCTTTATCACATTTACATCATATGTATAATTTTCCTGCGAGGAGTGAAGATTTTCATTCTTCCTTTTTCTTTATTTCTTTTTTTTTAACCCACTGTTTACATTCCAGGAATAAAACTCATTGCCTTATAGTTTAATATTCTCATTTTCTTTGCTTGTACTTTTTAGCATGCTTCAATCAGCTCCCCTCCCCACACAGTTAGTAAACAATCTCCTACATTCATGAAGCCACTTAACGATCAAATATTTTATATTTACTGCCCACTGGAATCTAAATCATTATCATTATCATTAACCAACTGCTCTAAAGCATGAACTGGTGGAGTGCATACATCGAGCAGGGAAACAGTTTCTAGCCATGGGCAGTGGATGGTGGCCAGATGATCTCAGTGTTTGGAGGACAGGATGGTTGGACACCAGAATGACAGCCAAGAGGAAAGTGGTACCTGTCTATTTTTTTTTTTTTTTTTTTGTCTTTTGGCCTTTTCTAGGGCCGCTGCCATGGCATATGGAGGTTCCCAGGCTAGAGGTCTAATCGGAGCTGTCGCCACCCGCCTACAACAGAGCCACAGCAACACGGGATCTGAGCCATGTCTGCAACCTACACCACAGCTCACAGCAACACCGGATCCTTAACCCACCAAGCAAGGCCAGGGATCAAACCCGCAACCTCATGGTTCCTAGTCGGATTCGTTAACCACTGAGCCACGAAGGGAACTCCAGTACCTGTCTTTTTATTAGTGCCCCCAAAAAGCTGGTATAAAGCTAAGGATGAAATTTATCCAGAACTTAGTTTAACTGATTAACAGAAAACACTGCCAATCATTTTTTGAGTTGATTTATTGAATCTGGGATGATTGCATAGTCCTGTCAAAAAATTTATCAGTCAGTCAAACTACCTATCTCAGGAATAAATCTCCATTATCACTCTATTAAACTATTAAGTCACTTGGATAGAAAATACCTTGGTATTTTTTTATTTGTTGTTTAATTTTTGTTTTATGTTAGGTTTAGAATTATTGCAGATACTGCTGTGAATCTTCCTCATATGGATAACTGAAAGGAAGTGGTTTGCTTAAGTATTAGGCAAAAAAAAAAAAAATTCAAACTTTCTTTTCCATTCTTCTCTCTTCCTGTGCATCCTCATTCTTTTTCCTTTTTTCCCTTTTTGTGGATGCACCTACAGTATAAGGAAGTTCCTGGGCCAGGGACTGAATCTGAGCTGCAGCCACTACCTTTAACCCACAGCACTTGGCAGGAGAAGAAACTGTATCTTCACAGCAACCTGGGTCACTGTAGTTGGATTCTTAACCCACTGCCCCAGGGTGGGAGCTCTCTGTGCATATCCATTCTATTTCAATTATTTAGATCCCTAAAAAATAAATGCTTACACATACACAAACACACATGTACCAACATACCAACACAATTTTTTAGGGAGAGGAATTTATCTCTAACATGAATCTCCATATTGGCTTATTAGTTTTTCTGCATACAATATCCTCATTAAGTTTGACAGAAACCTACTGAGACTCATGCTAAGCACTGAGCCAGGACACGAGAGTACTTATAGCCACAGAATGACATGAACTACATATACATGGAACATAGGTAGCTACATGACATACCCTTTCCTTTTCATTTCCAAATCGGACATCCATGTACATCTTATACCTTACTGTCCATACTGGCATTCGTGCTGAGAAAATAGTGCTACGTATGTAATGGAAAGCTCATTGTTGAAGGATCAATGACCAGAAATCTACCTATTTAATCTAGGACAGTCATAACTTCTGTGGTTCTTAGCATCCATGTATGTCAAGTTCAACTGACTTGTATATTTAATGGAGTTGCTAGTGAATATCAAACAGTGAAATAATAATAGGGATCCTTCAAATTACTTTTAAGAGAGATAGGTTATAAATAAGTAAATGCGCAAATGTGTGCTTAATTTTCTTAATGACAAAAAAGTATAAAGGATGACTGTTGATAGAGATACATTTTTGCAGTATGCAAATGAGCAATCTCAAGCTCCATTCCACATATCCTCATTGTTATATACACAGTCGTCTTACTATACATTAAAACTGAGACTATGCTCAGGATTTCAAACATATTTACTATCTCATGGCTCTTCAATTCTTAGCTTGTAGTTTCTGGGAGTGCTAACTGAAAGATTCAGATGCTGAATGCAAGCTCAATGGAAGGGTGTTCTGTGAGGTGAAAGAGGGGCACCAGGAGTTGGTGAGCACATGTTGATGATGCTTGAGAAATTTGATCCAAAGCATGGGCCCTGGAGTCAGTGCCATAGTAAGAAACACATATCTTTATTTATTTCTCTAGTTTTTCAAATCCATAATATGGTCCTTTTCAAAAGGCTTGTTTTGATGATCCACTTAGCAGTTGGGTAACCTGAGGAATGGGATGACTAACTTGTTAACACTCCCTTCCCACAATTTGAGTTTCAGGCTTGCTAAAGAAAACTGAAGGGGATTCCATTGGGGATTAAACAAGCACACATTGAGCAATTACTGAATACATAGCCTTCAGACTTGATACCAGGGAAGCCGTAATCATCTTGCATAGGAAGGATAAACTCAACTCATAAATCGTTTCAGCTGTCAAGACTGATAATTTCACATACTCACTAAGAGCCTATGAAAAGACTTATTACTTACATAATGAAGTTTCCTCAGAGCAGATCAGGCCTCCTACACAGGTATGAAAATGGCTTGAGTAAGCAAGAAAATAAGACTGGTTTGAGGTTTTCATTATGGTTAAGGGATGAGGTCAGAGTGAAGTTCCCTATGTGTGGGTAGGCATGATTGGAGTCTCTTATGTACAGAAGAGGAGGGAGCACGTGGCCTATCAGTTTCCCTAGATGTATGGTAGATTGAGGAGGAGAGAGGAGTGAGGTTTCAAAGCTGCCAATAATCAAAGATAAAAACCTGAAGTTAGATTCTTTTATATGATGTTCAAATCCTATGTCCAAGAAGCTTTAAATTGTTACCATAAGTCACAGTTAAGACTTTATTTAACAAAAACAAAAAGTGCAGCTAATATCGAGTAACAATTTGATTAACTTTCAAAATATAATAGGCCACATAGGGACTTTGAAGATGGCCAGATTGTGAACTGGAGTACTCACATATGCTCTAGAAAGTCGGTCAAATTGATAGGTCCTGAAACATGGTTAAGATTTGACTAGGCCAAGAAGATAGGGACAGATTTTTCAAGCAAAATGCCCTTTTCAGTCTCTCCTGAAACATCCATTTTGCTCATGCCTTTTATTTAAGCTCCAAGTATATACATACACATAGGAAAAAATCAGCTTTGAATAAAGTTTGGATAGAACACATAGCCCACTGTGCATAGACTGTTCAGACAGAGACAAAGTAAAATATATTTTAACTTTTGAACTGAGTAGTTATTACTTTTTATGATTGCTTCTCTTTCTTCTTCATTCATTTCCCCTTTGCATGTTTGTTTGGTGCCTCTCACAGTTAGGTGGAAAGGTAGATAGGCATAGATGTCCAGAGCATAAAGCAGCTTTCCCTAGGGTCAAAGCAAATCACTGCATAAATCAACATACATGAGAATTTCACAGTGTCTCAGCCTCAAGAGGACTTTTGAAAACTGACATGCTGGAGCTTTTCAAGTTGCCTTTGTATAACTTGCAGGGTATTCTCAGCATTACTCCCTCACTATTTTCTACAGAAATGTTAGAAAACTTCAGATGACAGCTTTTCCTTTGAAATTTTTGTATATTTTTCCCACTACAGCTTTGTTTGCAAATCTTGACTGCCATAAGCAGCCTTATAAACTGGATTGCTAGACCCCAGAGACAGTGTACCACCAGTCTGCCAAATATGAAGGAGATTTTGCTGAAGAATGTCCTGGTTGACTCCCCCTACCCAAAAATGAGGATTTGGAAAGAACTCAAAGTTCTCCCTTTTTTCTCAACAACTGGGCTCACAGGGCCATGAACAATTTGTAAAATACAACAAAAGGAATCAAGATAAAAAAATCTATATACCCTCTGGCAGGGTTTTATGCATTCATAAACAATTTCAGTGGACATTCCAGAGCTCTGTGGGGGAAGCTAAGCTGCAAGGAGATGCTTCCTTTGCTTTTCTGTTTGTTTTATTTTAATTTTTTTGTTTGTTTGTTAACTTTTAGAGAGAAGCAATTCCATTATTTAGGTTTCAACACCTGTTAAATTGAAAAAAAAATTAAAAATCGTATTTATTTTGTTTCAGCTTAGATCATGAGTTAGACAGTGAGGTCAATTAGTAATGACATTTAAGGAGATAGCGGGATTTGAGGAGATAATCAGTTTTCCCTTGTTGATGTAAAGTGCTTCATTTCTCAACCAAGAGTTCTTACTCTTGGGAACTGACAATACCTCCAGATTTTTTTCCCTTTACCTAGAGGAGTGGCTATAGATGTGACAAAGATCATTCAACAGGTATTTATCAACATTTTCTATTTGTTGTTTCTTCTATTTGCTATTCTATTTTCTGAGAATAAAAAAAGATTGAATAAAACATCTTACTTTGTCTTCAGGTAGCTCTCCCAATCTGTTGTGTAAATGGGTATATAAACAGTTGTAAAATAGTTTTATGAATACAATGAGAAATCTGTTTAGTGTGTACTGGGGGAGTGGGGGGTCTACTAAGAAATAAATTTTACCAAAATGTTGTGTCAATCACATAGGCCAGACAGAAAGACAATTACCAAAGAACTCATAAGCAATGGTATTGTTCCATATGTTTAACTGATAGTGTGGAGATAAACACACACACACAATTTTTTTTCACTCTACCATAATATTTATTCTGCTTGTAATTATCATTCAGATGATTTTCCAGAAAAGTCCAATTTAAAAATATATATTGCAAAACAAAGTCACAAATCAGCATTTCACTGTAAAGGAAAATATTTCAAGAAATGATATGTAACATTGTGGATTCAAAAAAATATTAAATTGAGGAAAAACAGAAATAAAAACATCACAGAGAATTTAAGTCTTAATTGGCATTCATAACACTAGGAAACCTGGTGGGTTCAACTTTTCTCTAGAGGACACAGATCAAGTGTATTATCTTTTAACTCTGGTTCTCTAGGGTTTTAAGATTAGAAATTTATCATCTAGGTGACCAAAATTAATTTTTTTAAAAAAGTGCTGCTATCACCATTGTGCCCTTTTTTTAGAATCCATAGTAAGTGATAGTGTACGATGTTGGTGTCTCACTGTCTGAAGTAACTTCACTTGGGATGATAATTTCTAGGTCCATCCGTGCTGCTTCAGATGCCATTATTTTTTTCCTTTTAATGTCTGAGTAATATTTCATTGCATATACATACCACATTTTCTTTATCCACTCCTCTGTTGATGGACATTTAGGTTGTTTCCATGTTTTGGCTGTTGTGTATAGTGCTGTAATGAACATTGGAGTACATGTATCTTTTCAAGTCATAACTTTCTCTGGATAGATGCCGAGGAGTGGGCTTGCTGGATCAAATAGTAATTCTATTTTTAGTTTTCTGAGGAATCTCCACATAGTTTTCCACAGCAGTTGCACCAATTTACATTCCCACCAGCAGACACACACAATATTTTAAAGCAATGAACAAGTAAGTATGAAAGAGTCTTGTTAGAAAACAATAATATATTTCTACAGCATTTTCCTTTTTTAAAGTCTAAGGTTTAAAGAGACATTATAAACATTGGTATTCTTGTTTCATTAAAAAATAGGTTAAATGAGCACACTTACATTAAGAGTAGAATATTTTCATTTCCGATTTTCAGTTTTCTGATATCTAGGTGAATATTTTTTAAACAACTTTTGTTTCAGCCAGGAAAAAATATATATGGAAAGATGTTTAAAAGGAGGACAAAGACAGAAAGTAGAGTTATGAGCCAGTGTCTGCTTAAGAGAGGTAAGCCTGCATATTTGATTAAATGGAGAGTTTAGAATAAAGAGTGGCCTCATCTTGATATTCTAATAATGAAACATCAGGAATAATTTCTAATGAAGTGATAAAATATGCAAAGCACAATTAAACAATAGAATATAAAATATTAATATACTATAAAGCAAATTATAGGATCATAAGTCCTGAGCATACTAAGAAGATCCAGTAGAAATGGAGAGATTTACAATGAATCAGAAGTTTTCAAAAGAAAAATAAATTGGCAAATAAATTAAATTTGGGAAGCAGAAACACTATTTCTTCTCGGAAATAGCAGGAATGAAAAGGGGGAAGGGTAGCATCTAAGCTGAGATGTTTAAGTGAACAAGATAGAAATAAAAGTTCATTTTGGGTGATATAAATAGCCTCAGCAAGTTTAGAAGTAGAGACATCATCTAAAACAGAATGTGTGAGTGATAAGGTTTAAGACTGAGAAGATTGGAGAAGGTTTGGAATACTAATTTAAATAATGGGACAAAGAGAAATGAATTAAATGACTGAGGAGTAGATGAAGATTTGACTCAGAATAGATAGCAAGGATGAATGACAGAACCAGTCAGTATACTGGATGTCTAAAATTATATCATACCAGAAGCAGAATATATGAGAAGAGTAGATAAGTGTTCTAGTTTGAAATATTGTTTTGGACTATTGCAACAAATATTGGGCAGTAGTGGGGAGAATTATAGTTAAATAGGTGTATTTCTGGGGAAGCAAATATCCACTACAATATTAAAATAAACAAAGTAATTAAGATGGTGGGATAGAAATTACAGCGTTTTTTAGAATTAAAACAAGAGAAATTTAGGAATGGGAGAAATGAATGTATTTTGTAATAATCATAATATTTATAAGGCAACACTAAATAATATAGTTCCAGTATAATATATGTGGCAAAACATTTTAGAAATGTGAAAAAGATTAATAGAGCCATAACCATAGTGCAAAGTTTAATTCACTTCTGTAAGACTTTAAAAGATCAAACAGAACATAAGCATGGGTGTATATATAATATAAATTGTAGAATCAATGAACACAATCTATTAGAATTAACTATCTTATAATCAAAAAATAAATAAATAAACACTATTTCATGCATGTGAAAGATTTAAAGTCCTTCATGTACTTGGTCAAACAGGAAATCTTGATACATTCTTGAGATTAGAGAACTGTCCAAATTCTCTGACCATGACATTGTTGTGCAGATGTAAATGAACAAGAAAGCAATCACCAAATGACTTTACCACTCTTTTTTTGTTCAAAATAACTCTTAAGTGTTATATCAAAGGTTGGAAATGTGGCTAAAGCTTTAATAAGAGGAACATGTGTAACCTTGTAACGTGTTATTAACTAAAATGATCGAAAAAACTATGCTGTCTAAACCAATTTGATATAGTTAGTTACAAGTTAACATACTTGAAAGTCAAGGTAATCACAAATAAAAATATATAATAAACTCACAAGTATCAAAAAGAAAGGAATTTGGAGTTCCCATCATGGTGGAGTGGAAACAAATCCAACTAGGAACCATGAGGTTGCGGGTTCAATCCCTGGCCTTGCTCAGTGGGTTAAGGATCCTGTGTTGCTGTGAGCTGCAGTGTAGGTTGCAGACGTGGCCTGGATCAGGCATTGCTGAGGCTGTGGCATAGGCTGGCAGCTACAGTTCCAATTCGACCCCTAGCCTGGGAACCTGCATATGCTGCAGGTGTGGCCCTAAAAAAAAAAAAAAAAAAAAAAGAGAGAGAGAGAGAGGAATTCAATTATAACACATAAAGAAAGCCATTAAATCACAAAAGGAAAAACAAGAAGAAGAAAGATGACTATGAAATTAACTTGAAAACAAGATTTAAAATGCAATAAATACTTACCTAAATGCACAGATCAAAATACATAGAACTCCAGATTGGATAATGAAACAAGAACACACGATTTGATGCCAACAGGAGACACACTTTAAGGGAAAAGACATGTACAGATTGAAAGTGAAGGGATGGAAAATAATAAAGACAAAGAAGGAAACCATATCATGATTAAAGTTTCAATATAAGAAAATGCTAAAACATTTTAACATATATACACCCAATATAGGAGCACTCAAATACACAAAACAAGTACAAATAGACACAAGGGAGAAATTGATGGGAAGACAATAATACTAAGGGACTTTAACACCACACTGACATCAATGTACAAATCTTCCAGACCAAAAAATCAATAAGGCAACAGAGATCCTGAATTGCAGAACAGAACATTTGGAATTAATTAATCTCTACAGGGCACTACATAAAAAATAAAAAGGATACACATTCTTTTCAAGTATCTATGGAACATTCTCTAGGATAGCCCACATTCTAGGACACAAAACAAGATTCAACAACTTTAAGAGGATATAAATTATCTCAGTATCTTTTCTGACCCTCAAACCACAGTAGCATTAATCTAGAAATCAAGCACAGAAAGAAGAGAGAAAAAAAAAGAAAGAAAAAATAATTACATGGAGACTAAACAACATGCTACTAAAAAAATCAATGAATCAATGATGAAATCAAAGAGGAAATTAAAAAAAATACCTTGAGACAAATGACAATGACAGCACAAATCATACAACATCTATGGGATAGAGCAAAAACATTGCTAAAAGGGTAGTTCATAGAGATAGAGGCCTTTCTCAAATAACAATAAAAATTCCAAATAAATGGCCTAAACTACCACCTAAAATAATTAGAAAAACAAGAGTAAAAAACAGCAGAAAGAAGGAAATAATAAAGATCAGAGAAGAAATAAATGAAATACAGGTCAAAATAAACAATAGAAGAAACGAAATAAAACCAATAGATGGCTTTTGAAAAGTGTAAAAAAGGGGACAAATCTCCGGGAAAAGAGAGAGAACCCAAATAAACAAATTAAGAAATGAGAGAGGAAATGAGAGAGGAAAAATAAGACCTAATACCATAATATAAAATACCATAAGAAAATATTGTAGACAGTTGTATGCAAAAAAAGGTCCACATTTAAAAAATGGAAAAGTGGGAAAAAAAAAAAAAAAGGAGTTCCTGTCATGGCTCAGTGGTTACCAAACCCTACTAGCATCCACAAGGATGCAGATTTAATCCCTGGCCTCACTCAATGGGTTAAGGATCTGATGTTTTGGTGACCTGTGGTGTAGTTTGCAGATGCAGCTTGGATCATGCGTTGCAGCTCGGATCATGTGGCTCTGGCACTGCAGCTCAAATCTTGTAGCTCTGATTCGACCCCTAGCCTGGGAACATCCATATGCCACGGGTGTGGCCCTAAAGAGACTAAAAGACAAAAAGACAAAAAAGAAATGGATAAGTGTCTAAAACACACAGCCTGCCAAAACTGAATTAAGCAAAAACAGATAATTTGAACAGACCAATCACTAGAAGTAAAATAGAATCTGTAATAAAAAGAGCCTCTGCAAACAAAAGTCCAGAACTAAATGGCTTCACTGGGGAATTCTACCAAACAAAGTACTTATATCTATTCTTCTAAAACTATTCCAAGAGAGTGAAGAGGAAAAAAACTCTCCCAAATCATTCTATGAAAGCACAATCACCATAATACCAAAACTATACAAAGGCAATACCAAAAATAAAAATGCAAACCAATATCTTTGATGACTATAGATGCAAAAATCCTCAAGACAATATTATAAAACCAAATCCAACACTTAAAAAGGATCATACAACATGATCAAGTTGGAGTCATTCCAGGGTTACAAAGATGGTTCAACATATGTAAATCAATCAATGTAATAGACTACATAATAGAAAGAAAAGACAAAAAAACACATGATCATCTTAATAGATGCAGAGAAAGCATTTGATAAGATTCAACATCCATTCACGATAAAAACTCTTGGCAAAGAAGGTATAGGGCTAACATATCTCAAATAATAAAAGACATTTATGACAAACCCATAGCCAACATCATACTAAATTGAGAAAAGCTTAAAGCCTTCTTGCTAAATTCTGGAACAAAACAAATATATCCACTCTCACCATTTCTATTTAAATTGTATTTGAAGTCTTAGCTACAGCAATCAGGCAAGAGAAAGAAATAAAAAGTATCAAGATTGGAAGGGAATAAGTAAAATTATCATTAATTGCACGACATGATTCTCTATATGGAAAACCCTTAAGACTCTACACAAAACCTATTAGAACTGATAAATGAATTCAGCAAGGTAGCAGGATACAAGATTAATATAAGAAATCTGTTGTGTTTCTTTATATTAACAATGAACTATTAGAAAGAGAAAGTAAAAAAGAATCTCATTTAATATCACATCCAAAAAATATTTAGAATTAAACCTAATCAAGGAAGTGAAAGACTTAACCTGCTGATAACTATAAAATATTGATAAAGGAAATTGAAGATAATTCAAGAAAATGGGAAGATACCTCATTTTCTTGGATTAGAAAAATTAATATGATTAAAAGCTATCCACAGGTTTAACTCAATCTCTGTCAAATTACTCATAACATTTTTCACAGAACTAGAACAACACACACACATACACACAATCATAAGCCATTCTCATGTATGTACCAGGAGGCAAAATCTTAATAATAGGTAAAAGCATTGAGTTTGCATATGTTGCACATAATTTCACAACTATTTTGTATGATTCTCATATTAGCTTTGTGATTATTAGGTATTGCCATTGTTTTGCAGAAGGGGAGTTAAGTCAGAGAGGAAGAGACAATTTTTCAATTCCCCCACAGTAAGTAAGAGACAGAAGTGGAACCTCAAATGTGTAGTTTCTAATCTGTTTTGTTCTCCAAGGTGCTCAGTTCTGCTATGGTAATGGGGTCCAGGCTGTAGATTTCATCCTACCATGGCTGCTGTGTGATCAGCTCAATGGTATATTTTCCTTCCACTTTTGACTTCAGTCAGAATGTTGCCCAGTGGACATCAACACAGTTGCACTGATACTGGTTAGCATGTCTCTGAAACTAGCTGATCTGAGGGTGAAGCAAATCTTAAAAGATGAATCAACCAAGATACAAGGTGCTCCAAGTAAGAATAGGAGGGAAGAAATTTAGTTGGTTGTTATTTTAGTACAGTGGACATATGATGTTGAGTGTTTTCACAGAAGGGCATGGGAGTGGAGTAGGGCACAGAGAAACAGACTGTGTGTGCAGTATGTTACTCCTTAGGGGAGAATATACTGAGGTGGTAAAATATTCATTTGGATTAGCAATTAGAAACTTGTATTGGTTGATTCAAAATATATTTAAAGATCTACTATACTTGCCATTCTTGGCTATTAACTCTGTAAATAAACATATTTCTTGCTCTTGTGGAACTTAAAGCTGTTAACGGGAAGTAGGCTGTAAATAAATGATGAATAAAAAACCACTAATGAAATTTTATTCCAGTACTGACTACCGTGCTAAAGTCAGCTAACATTTGGATGCACTTTAGGTCATGAGATTCCTGAGAGAGTGTTTAAATTTTTCAGCCTCACATTTTCTTCCTTAATAGGATGGAAATAATAATATTTGTGTGAATTCTCTTCCGGTCCTAATAAGATAATATGTATGAAAGCATATTTGAAAGAAGTAGCACCACTATTAATAAAAGTGATTATTTTATTAGATGTATTATTTTCCAGATAATAAAAGATAAATATATCTGAGAATTTTAAATTGTTATTTGAAAGCCATATGGTGATAGCATTTTCATTCTTTAACTGATTACTATTAATATGGTAATATCACTGTGTAATCATTAAAAGATAATTTTAAGGATAAAGAAACCATTGTTGAACAAGCTATATATATTTAACAAGTATTAAAGAAAATAAATGACTTCACCATGGTTCATTAATAATTTTTGTAATTATCATTCTTATTTATTTGCTTTAAATTTTGACCATTCAATAGATAATTAATTGTTCCATGAAGAGAAGAGAAGATAAGGGGATAGAGGATGAGGGTAGAATTCAAACTAATTGCCAGCTAATGTGTTCGTATAGTTTAAAAAGAATTGAAAACTGTTTTTAAAAACTCTTATTTCATGTCAGCTAGCACTAATTGGTGGTAAAACAATACACATATGGAAATGAAATTAGAAACCCAGGGGGAAAAACGTCAAAGCTAAAATGAAAGCAAATTACATAGCAAACATTACTTACTTTGTGTTATCAAATAAAGAAAAACAGTACAAGTGAAGGCACATGAGCAAAAAGTAGAAATTTGATTTCTATTTGCATATCCAAACTCCTTTTAACTTAGATGCAAATCTGAAGGACTAATATTCAACCCTTCTGAATTTGCTCATTTCCCCTTTCCCACTGGTTGAATTGACTATGTCTTAAAAGCAACATCATTTTTAAATAGTTTGATGAAAGTAATTATCTCATTATATAATTCTTTGGTTATCTTAATAGCATTATGAGATGAGAAACAGATATAATGAGACCCACAAGGCTAGGAAAGGAGGATGTTGTGTTTGCTGACCTAATGGATATTTAGGATAGATATTTGGGCAAATTTTAAGTCACAAAATGGTAGCATTTGAAGAAACTATAAAACTGTCTCCTCAAAGACTGACTCTTTGTCTATACACAGTATCGCAAGACTTAACTGATAACATGCAGGGATGGGCGCTTCTGATTATCTTAGCTGAGGATAAGTATATATTCCTAAAATTATTATTGTATAAAAATGGTATTGGGAGTTCCTGTTGTGGCTCGCCTGAAATGAAACCAACTAGTATCCATAGGGTGTGGATTTGATCCCTGGCAATACTTGGTGGGTTAAGGGTATATATGGCATTGCTGTGAGCTGTGTTGTAGTTCACAGATTTGGATCAGATCTGGCCTTGGATTCAACCCCTAGCCTGAAAACTTCCATATGCTATAGGTGTGGCCCTAAAAAATGATATTATTAATGATATTAACATCTCACATCTATATATTATTTTTGCAATGCAAAACACTTTCATATTATGCACACTGTTTTCAGAAGTATTTTTAAGCCCTAAGAAAAACTGTGGAATACGCTAATTGAAGATTAGTTTCCCCAAACAAACCCAGAAAAAATATCACATACACTGCATTAATATTATTGCTTTCTCTATATTTTAGGTTTGTCCATAAATTGATTTACCCTTTCAGCTTCTTTTTTTTCTGATCATTTTGTAATTTTCATTATTTTCCAGAAAATGTTTATTATAAACACCAGTTAATTAAAATATTTTCATTATTAATACTTTCCCAAATCTATTTTTTCATTTTTTTTTTTTTTTTGTATTTTTCTAGGGCCGCACCTGTGTCATACGGAGGCTCAGAGGCTAGGGGTCTAATTGGAGCTGTAGTCGCTGGCCTATGCCAGAGCCATAGCAATGGAGGATCCGAGCCGTGTCTGAAAACTACACCACAGCTAAGGGCAATGCCAGATCCTTAACCCACTAGCAAGGCCAGGGATTGAACCCGCAACCTCAAGGTTCCTAGTCGGATTTGTTAACCACTGTGCCATAACAGGAACTGCTTCCCAATTCTATTTTAAATGAAATTTCATTTTCTTCCATAAAAAGGATACAAATTATTAAAATATTAGAAATATGAAAATAATGTATTGAAGAAAAATATCCATTCCTCATTCTGCAACTTAGCACAGAGGGAGAATTACATTTTAAAATATTGATGCATTTACTATTGGAATTTTTTCTGTGCATGTTAAAAAACTGGTATATATAACATTAAACCTATGGAGTTCTTAAAAAATAGTATTTGTCTGTTTTATAAAACTTACCCAGTATCCTTTTAAAATTTATAAATACAACATGAAAAATATAGGTTGAAAAGAAACTGTTAAATATTTTCTCCTTCTCTCTATTTTTATTTCTATACTGAGGATTATACCTGTCTAAAATTAATGGAAACTATGAATTTGGTGTCTATATCATATAAGAGGTGACCCTTTGCTTGCTTACAACATGACTTTTTACGTTTTTGAGTACCTAAGATTTATTCCTCATTTGTTTAAAGCCTTGGTTACAAAACTGTTTACTGTGGTGTTCAAGGTGCTTCAGATAACAAACAGGGATAACTTGGTTATTTTAAATTTTTGAGGGACACACCTACAACATCTACTAAACACTCTCAGTTGAGAAGTTCCAGTTTCAACATTAAACTACCTATGTATTGTCATAAAACTTTTTTTTTTTCGGTAGATGCTGTGATAAAAAGCAAAGATTGCATTTTTTTTGATTCCAATGGAAATGAGTGATTGGATATTCAGTGTGATTTCAATGTTTAAGTTACACAATGCACAGCAGGTACAAACAACCAATTAATAAATAAGGATGGTTATTTAATAATGAAATACAAAAACATTATTTTAAAATCTCTGCACAATATTTTTCAGATTTCTAAGGTTTAAAATATTGTGAACTGGAGATTGCCACTTACCATGTGCTTCTACATAGATTGAAACTTTAGCACTGCAGCTGCAGACACTCCACACACCCTGAAAGAGCTCAGGGTGGAGATCAGGAGTGAGGCACTGGGAAAACTGAGAACAGGTCTTCAAATAGATATTTTCAGAAGAAGATTTTAGAAGCCCAATTCTTGCATCTCCTCACATCTAGAAAAGTACTAAAATCATTCATGGTAATGTCTACTTCTTGTGACTAATGATAAACTTTAGAAGATTAGCAGCAAAATTCTATAAAATGTGTGCTTACCTGTTCTTCTCTATCAAGCTGCTTTATATGTAAAGTTAGCTTGTTTATTTGAGCTTTTTCTTATTTCCTGAGGTGGGCTTGTATTGCTATAAACTTTCCTCTTAGAACAGCTTTTGCTGCATCCCATGGGTTTTGGAGTGTCATACCTTTGCTGTCATTTGCTGCTAGGTATTTTTTACTTTCCTCTTTGATTTCTTCAGTGATCCGTTGGTTGTTTAGTAGCATGTTGTTTAGTCTCTATGTGTTTGTGTTTTTTGCAGATTTTTTTTCTTTTTGTTGATTTCCAGTCATATAGCATTGTGGTTAGAAAAGATGCTTGATATGATTTCAATTGTCTTAAAATTACCGAGGTTGGATTTGTAGCCCAGGATGTGATCAATCGTAGAGAATGTTCTGTGTGCACTTGAGAAGAATGTGTATTCTGTTGCTTTTGGATGGAATGTCCTATAAATATCTATTAAGTACCTCTGTTTTAATGCATCATTCAGGGCCTGTGTTTCCTTACTGATTTTCTGTCTGGTTGATCTGTCCATTGCTGTAAGTTAAAGTCCCCCATTATTATTGTGTTATTTTTTATTTGACCTTTCATGATTGTTAGCAGTTGCTTATATATTGTGGTGAACCTATGTTGGGTGTGTGATATTTAAAATTGTTATATCTTCTTATTGGATCATTATGTAGTGACCTTCTTTGTCCGTTAAAATATTCTTCATTTTAAAGTCTATTTTGTTAGTAGAAGGAAAGAAATCATAAAGATCAGAGCAGAAATCAAGGAAATAGAAACAAAGAAAACCATAGAAAAGATCAATGAAACAAAAAGCTGGTTCTTTGAAAAGATCAACAAAATCAATAAACCCGTAGCCAGACTTATCAAGAAAAAAAGAGAGAGGTCTCAAATCAATAAAATTAGAAATGAAAAAGGAGGAGTAACAACAGACATCACAGAAATACAAAGGATCATGAGAGACTACTATTTGCAACTATACGCCAATAAATGGAAAACCTAGTAGAAATGGACAAAATCTTAGAAAAGTACAATCTTCCAAGACTACACCAAGATGAAAGAGAAAAGATGAATGGACCAATTACAAGATCTAAAATTGAAACTGTGATTAAAAAACATCCAACAAACAAAAGCCCATGACCGGATGGCTTCACAGGTCCATTCTATCAAGCACTTAAAAAAGAGATAATACCTATCCTTCTGAAACTATTCCAAAAAAGTACAGAGGAAAGGATACTCCCAAACTCATTCTATGAGGCCATCATCGCCCTGATACCAAAACCAGACAAAGATACCACAAAAAAAGAAAACTACAGGCCAATTTCACTAATGAACATCAATGCAAAAATCCTCAACAAAATACTAGCAAACCACATCCAACAATACATTAAAAAGATTGTATATCATGATCAAGTGGGATTTATCCCAGGGATACAAGTGTTCTTCAATATCCACAAATCCATCAGTGTGATACACCACATTCACAAACTGAAGAATAAAAACCATATGATCCTCTCAATAGACATGGAAAAAGACTTTGACAAAATCCAGTGACCATTTCTGATAAAAACCCTTCAGAGAGTGGGCAGAGTGGGAACCTACCTCAACATAATAAAGGCCATCACAGTGAACATCATTCTCAATGGGGAACAGCTGAAAGAATTCCAGCTGAGATCAGGGACAAGACAAGGATGTCCACTTTCACCACTACTCTTCAACATAATTTTGGAAGTCCTAGCCACATCAATCAGAGAAGTAAAAGAAATAAAAGGAATCCAAGTTGGAAAGGAAGAAGGAAAACTATTCCTATTTGCAGATGACATGATACTATACCTAGAGAATCCTGAAGACTCTACCAGAAAACTGTTCGAGCTCATCCATGAATTTGGCAAAGTCGCAGGATACAAAATCAATACACAGAAATCAACAGCATTTCTATACACTAACAATGAAAGAACAGAAAGAGAAACTAGGAAAGCAATCATTACATCCAAAAGAATAAAATACCTAGGAGTACACCTACCTAAAGAGACAAAAGACCTGTACTCTGAAAACTAGAAGACACTGATGAAAGAAATCAAAGATGACACAAATAGGTGGAAAGATACGCCATGCTCTTGGATTGGAAGAGTCAATATTATCAAAATAACTATACTACCCAAGGCAAACTGCAGATTCAATGCAATCCCTATCAAATTACCAAAGACGTTTTTCACAGAACTTGAACAAACTATTTTAAAGTTTGTTTGGAAACACAACAGACCCAGAACTGCCAAAGACATCCTGAAAAAGAAAAATGGACCTGGAGGAATCAGGCTCCCTGACTTCAGACTAGACTACAAAGCAACAATCATCAAAACCGTATGATACTGACACAAAGACAGAGATCTAGCTCAGTGGAACAGGATAGAAAGCCCAGAATTAAACCCACGCACCTACAGCCAACTAATCTATGACAAAGGACACAAGGATATACAATGGAGAAAAGACAGCTTGTTCAAGAAGTGGTGCTGGGAAAACTGGGCAGCCACATGGAAAAGAATGAAATTAGAACACTCCCTAATATCACACACTAAAGTAAACTCCAAATGGATTAAAGACCTAGATATAAGACCAGACACTGTAAAACTCTTAGAGGAAATCCTAGGCCAAACATTCTCTGACATAAACCACAGCAACATGTTCTCAGATCCACCTCTTAAAGTATTGGCAGTAAAAACAAAAATTAACAAATGGGACCTAATTAAACTTAAATGTTTCTTCACAGCAAAGGAAACCCTAAACAACACAAAAAGACAACCCACAGAATGGGAGAAAATCTTTGCAAGTGTATCAACTGACAAGGGATTAACCTCCAAAATTTATAAACACCTTCTGTAGCTCCATACCAGAAAAACAAAGCACCCCATCAAAAAATGGGCAGAAGATCTAAACAGACAGTTCTCCAAAGAAGACATATAGATGGCCGAGAAACCCATGAGAAGATGTTTAACATCACTCATCCTTAGAGAGATGCAAATCAAAACCACTCTGAGGTACCACCTTACAGCAGCCAGAATGGCCATCATCAAAACGTCTACAAACAGTAAGTTCTGGAGAGGGTGTGGAGAAAATGGAACCCTAGTACACTGCTGGAGGGATTGTAAACTGGTGCAACCACTGTGGAAAACAGTATGGAGATACCTCAGAGAACTAAACATAGAACTACCATTTGATCTAGCAATCCCACTCCTGGGCATCTATCCAGAGAAAACCACGACTCACAAAGACACTTGTACTTCAGTGTTCATTGAAGCACTATTTACAATAGCCAAGACATGGAAACAGCCTAAATGTCTATTGACAGAGGTATCAAGATGATATGGTGCATATACACAATGGAATATTACTCAGCCATCAAAAAGAACGAAATACCACCATTTTTTGCAACATGGATGGACCTAGAAACTATCATGCTAAGTGAAGTCAGCCATACAATGAGACACTGACCTCAAGTGCTTTCACTGACATGTGGAATCTGAAAAAAAGACAGACTGAACTTCTTTGCAGAACAGATGCTGACTCACAGACATTGAAAAACTTATGGTCTCCAGAGGAGACAGTTTGGGGGTTGGGGGGATGTGCTTAGGCTTTGGGATGGAAATCCTGTGAAATCAGATTGTTATGATCATTATACAACTACAGATGTGATAAAGTCATTTCAGTAAAAAAAAAATTAACAAAAAATATGTGCTTATTTGTTGTACCACCCCTTCACCAAAGTCACATATATACTGACATTCTCCCTTACCTATTTGGAGCTATCCAAAATGCTGCCTCCTGGGCTATAGCAGCAAAGAAAACTGAACTCTCAAATTTTAAGTTGTTCAAATTTTTTAAGTCAACAGTTTTTGGTGACCACAAATTATTAAAAATAGAGTTATTATGTTTTTATTTTGGTATGGATACTTTGAAAAAATTACCAAGACAATAGGATATCTTTAGAATGGAAACATCTTTTTTTAAAATTATTAGTGACAATTTATTTAAATCTTTACACCTTTAATATTTATTTCAATACCTTTACTCATACAAGATCTCTCAACTAAATATAAAATGTTTGAGTCACATACTTTCCCTCTCAAAATCCTAAAGATTATTTTTCTCTGTTTTAAAATGCTGAGTGAAGAGGTTCATTCTTAAGTCAAAAGTATATTTAATTTTGAAATGTGTTTAGTATTAGTGAAAGAAATTTTGAATTTGTACAAAAAATTATTGACAGAATGGAAACTATAAACTATCTCAATTAATTAGAGTATTAATATAGTTTTCTGTATAAGATCAATATTGCTAAACTTATCCCAATTGTTATATATTGTTATCCCAATCACTGAAATACTATATATTCTTGAAAGAAATGCATTTTGTTCTTGAAAAGAGCCAAAGCTTTCATTATTTTTCCAATGAGATCCATCATCAACACAGCTTTCCACTATTAGTACTTTGTCCCACTATGTTCTATATTTTTACAGCTATTACGTCAACAATATACATTTTACTTTATCAGAATCATTATCCTTTGGATAATCTCTATTTTAATTATGCAGTTCCTTTACTGCAAAAATTCTTTGTGATGTATAAACTGAATAAAAGCCACATGAATTTTTGTAATCCTCTGATATTTCTACTGAGATTAAACACAAGATATTTTTTTCTGATAAATTTAAACATAATTTATGTTCCTCTGCAGCAAGGTAATCTGGGAAGTGAATTTTTTTGGCCAAACTTTCTATAGATATGATCACAAATAAGAAGCTTGAAATACAGTCACAGAAAAAAAGGGATCCTACAAAGATTGTTATAGGGAAAAAATTTTGCTAATCACAACCTCGGTTCTTAAAACCAGTTGCCACACTGAGTAGGTTCTGGCTACTTTGTGGTTCTGGCATTGGCTATAATGCTAAAACTCAGCATGCTGGATTCATTGATATTCATTTAAATTACTCATTTGGGCTCCCAAGGGCCTATACTTCAGATTTATTTTGACATTCAGGCATCACTGAACCAAAAATAAAAAGCAAAGAACAGCCAAAATCATAGTATCTCAGTTCATTTTGAAATTGAATTTGTGAATTTGCAAGAGAAATGAACTTAACACAGAGAAATGCCCACTATTGTTGGGAATTCTTGTAAAAGCCAAGGACCTTTTCAGGAATTGAGCGTGATGATTTCGTTGATAACATAGTAAAGAAACCAGGTAAATATCAGGTGATTATCACCTGGTTTGGGGTTTTGCTGCAAACATTTTGCAGAGCTCTAACTGTGATGTGCATTAGTCACGCTACTGGAGCAGAAAATCAATAAAATGATGTTCCAAAAATAAAATATTCTTTTGGAATGTTACTCTGAACTAATTAGCAATGAGTCACTTAAAAGGACTTACCTGTCATTAGGAGAAAAAAAAAAGTATTTACCAAAACCAGTTTCATGAGAAAACATTTTTTAGATTTGGGGGGGAAAGATTAAAAACTTTGACTCATAAAGTGACTTTTATTTTGAAAATAAGTAACACAGAAGTCACATTGTGAAACAAGAAACAATCTTTTTTTTTTTTTTCTCTCATGTAGTTTATCAAAATTTAGAGAGGAAAATGATAACATAAATAATAGGTAATTTTATTTCATTTTTGCTATTTGTAAAGTTATAGGAAATAAAAACGCTTCATTTGTTGATGATTTGGGATCACATACAAATGGAATGAAAACTGATCATAGTGTTTAATTTGAATTTTGTTTGAAGTTAAACCTTTTAATTTGCTAAGCCAAAATCATTTTTCATTAAAAATTATTGTATTCTCCATTTTAAAAGTAAAATTTAGCAGTACAAATATGTAGTCTCCACAGGGAGCAAGGTTTCTATCTCCATATGTGTAATTTATATACAGAAAGTAGATTTGGCATTAAACACGCTAAATAACTTTTAGATCAGTTTGACTTGCTTCACTTGATTTTTCTATTCAGAAATTTGTCTTTAAAAGGTGAAATTTCCGTAAGTTAGAACTAGTTAAAAGGGACACAGCATAATCACTTCTAAACTTTCTCACTAATAAAAGACATGAAGGCACTATATTTGTAAAATTTCAGATTATTTTACTTAAACAGATTTAAAAATTAAATGTACTCTATACTTGTGTGCAAATAATAGCAGGAATGACCAGCAAGCAAACTAAGAATCTGCGATTACTATGCGATTGTCTACTTGTTAATTCTTTTTTTTTTTTTTTGTCTTTTTAGGGCCACATCCCTGGCATATGGAGTTTCCAAGGCTAGGGGTTGAATTGGAGCTGTAGCTGCTGGCCTACACCACAGCCATAGCAACATGGGATCTGAGCTGCATCTGCAACCTACACCACAACTTACGGCAATGCCAGATCCTTAACCCAATGAGCAAGGCCAGGGATTGAACCCACATCCTCATGGATGCTAGTCGGGTTCATTAACCACTGAGCCATGATGGGAACTCCCTACTTGTTAATTCTTACCTATCAGTTGTTCTTTCTCTATTATACACAAGGTCATCTCTCAAACTGATGAAGAAATAAACTCTTTAACCTGAAAATCCCTTTCCATCTACATTTTTTCCATTTCCTTCCCTCTTTCTTTCTCTCTTTCTCTTGTTTCCCCCTCTTACTTTCATCATACATTCCTTTATTTCATCACAGAGAGGCCTCTCTTCTGATTCATTCCAGACACTTGGAGCCTGAGTCTGTTGCTCCAATACCACCCCCATCTCTACCATCACACTAAATCTCAGGTGTGTGCATATCTGCAGAGTCATGTTCATGTTAACAGACCCATTCATCCCCTGGCTCAAGTGAAGAGTGACAAAAGAAGGAAAAGCAAGTCCAGGAGAGTCATCTGTACTAAGGCCTGGGTGGAGGGAATTTAGAGTAGATTGAAAGAGGGAAAATGGATGAAGGAGAAGAGTTGAAAGCAGGTGAACAATAGAGCACAGTGTGAAGGGGTAGACAGTACAGAATATATCAAATTATGGAGATGTTTCCAATAAAATATCTGTGATTTCAAACCTATATAGAAATTGTTAGGGTTCCTGTCATGGCACAGCAGAAACAAATCCGACTAGGAACCATGAGGTTGCAGGTTGGATCCCTGGCCTCACTCAGTGGGTTAAGGATCTGATGTTACCCTGAGCTGTGGCATAGGTCACAGACATGGCTCGATCTGGCATTGCTGTGGCTGAGGTGTAGGCTGCAGACTCAGCTTGGATCTCACATTGCTATGGCTGTGGCAAGGCTGGCAGCTGTAGCTCCAATTGGACCACTAGCCTGGGAACCTCTATATGCCATGGGTATGGCCCTAAAAATACAAAAAAAAAGAAATGGTCAAGGGTACTTATTAAGTCTAAACTGTTCTGTTGAGATTTATTAAATTTAGTAAACAAGTAGGACAATGGACCATATTAATGAAATCCAGTATTTAGATTAAAATAAAAGTAATACAATAATGATAGTGAAAATAATAGAACAAATGTGCTATTTAAAGACTTCTGGGCCTATGAAAGAATCGTAAACTTTGGATTCCATATATTTTTTAAAATAATCTTTGTGTATTGAAACTCCTCAATGAGAAGGGCTACCAGCCTGTCTGTTTAGTGAATACATTTTGTGGGTTCAATTTTGCAAATCAGCTTCTAGTAGAATTAGAATTTTTGTAAATTTCCTTTAAAAACATAATTTTAATTTTAAAAGAAAGCTAAGCCTAAGCTTGAGAACAAATTAAGAGGTTACCATTAATTTAGTTTAACAAAATGTAGTAAACAATCAGAGGATGTAGAATGGGAAAGCAGAAAGAATAATGTTATCATAAACAAGGGGGAGAAAAAATATATGAACTATAAATTGTCACAGAGTCACAAAATGAACTGATAAAAAGATAAACTATATGAAATATATTTGATTTTTAATTTATTTGATATAAGATTTTATAAATTTTGGTGGTGAATTAATATAAGGCTATTCAGGAGTTCCCACTGTGGCACAACAGGATCAATGGTGCATCTGCTGTAACAGGATGCAGATTTGATCACTGGTCTAATACAATAGGTTAAAAGGATCTGGCATCGCTGCAGCTGCCACTTAGGTCACAACTACATCTGGGATTGGATCTCTGACCCAGGAACTCCATATGCTACAGGGTATGAAAAAGGAAAAAAAAAGTTAAATCTATTCAGGATTAAAAAAAAGTCACTTCAACCAGGAATTGGCTGAGAAAGAAGAGACAGACTAATGACAAATAGTAATATATGAATTTGGGAAAGGTACAGTGTTAAGTCCTGCCTTATTTACTATTTTAATGAATTAGAAATACATGAAATTGTGTATTATATTAAAGTGGGGTGATTCTAATCCCACCGAAAGTAGATAAATCTTCTCTGCCCTAAACTCAGCTTTCCTTTCAGCTTTTCCTCTTAATCCCTGTTATTCCATTCTAACTGGCTATGCCTTGGGAGAGAAGGACAGACAAAGCTACACAGAAGCAGGATGTCAGGAAACTGATCAGCATATATAACTCCTATGTGATTCAACTTAGGTTGTCAATATCAATATTTTCTTATACAAAATGGGGTGAACAGGAGTTCCCATTGTGGCTCAGCAGTAACAAACCCAGCTAGTATCCATGAGTATGTGGGTTCAATACCAGGCCTTGTTCAGTGGGTTAAGGATCTGGCATTGCCCTGAGCTGTGGTGTAGGTCACAGAGGCGGCTCAGATCTGGCATAGCTGTGGCTGTGGCTATGGCTGCAGATGCAGCTTCCAGGTACTTTCATATGCTCTAAGTGTGGCCCTAAAAAGTAAAAACACAAAAACAGAGGCAAAAACAAAAAATGGGATGAACAATATTGTTCTTACAAAGATATTTTGTTTTAAGGGTACAATAAGTAAAGAAATACTCAGGCCTATTACAAAAATTGTATCAAGTAAACTGTGAGTAGTGCTGTTTAATAAATAGTAGTTTCCTTTTTCCTTTTTAAAAGTATGTAACCCAACATGATAATTTTTCAGATGGAGAAATTACATCCCAGATTTCTGAAGAAAACTCTTCAAGTAAACATGAATAATAGGTTACAGAGGCAATCTACTGGATATAAAATATCCTAGTCCATAGGCCAGCGATCTTTCCATCTTACTGTGCAATCATTTAATTTGTTTCCTTATTCTTTCCCCAGATATGTGTCCTCTAAAAGCTCATGATGGTAAAAGCACTGTGTTATTTTCATCACAGTCACATTTTTTGTTTGTTTGTTTTTCTTTTCATGACCACACCTGTGGCATATGGAAGTACTTGGGCCAGGGGTTGAAAAAGAGCTATAGCTGCAGGCCTATGGCAGCCACAGCAACACTGGATCCAATCCACACCTCTGACCTATGCTGCAGCTAAATGGCAGCAGCAGATCCTTAACCACTGAACAAGGCCAGGGATCAAACCCAAGCCTCCGCAACAGCCTGAGCCACTGGAGTTGGATTCCCAACCTACTGTATCGTAGTGGGAACTCCATCACAGTCACTTTTAGGATCCACGGGCAAAAGTATTTATACTCTTGTTTTCTATTGTGTCTGCTTAAAAGCCATATCTACTCTCATGTCCTAAAACTTAAAATTATTATTTGGAAATATCCAGGATATTATTTCTTCAAAGTTTTGTCTCCCAAAACTTCTATCATTGTATTAACTTTACATTAGCTAGAAGCAAATACTTAGAGTTACTTTTGAACTCCACTTTTTCTTTATCAACACATTTTTATGAAAAATTGCATTATATATTTTTTTAAAGTTCTTTTTTCCATTTATTACATTTCTATAACCACCACTGAATTCTAACCTCATCACATGCTAATTTGTGTCATGGAAATATTTTGATATATTTTAGTAGATATGTTTTTCAATGTAAATAATTTCTTTTCATGTACAGTTTTCCCTCCTAGTACTTCCATCTTTTAAAAAAAATGTAATTATCCATCACTATAGGAAAGTCAGGCCACCATAGAACATCAAAAAATAAATGACCAAGAGAGTTATTTATGTCTGTTGAGTTTTAAAACTCAAATTCTGAGGATAAGTAATAGATTTTAAAGAATATTAGATAAGCAAGTGTATTTAATTGTATTTCACTTTTCTGCACCTGAAGAAATACCCTTACTTTTCTGGGAAAGATAAGACATGATTCAATTACAAGAGAAATATGCTTCTGCTTTCAGTACGGTGGTGTCAGCTTTTAACAGACCATAGTTGTCAACTATAAACTCTGAATGACATGCAAAAAGAATTACCTTAAGGATCTGAAAAATGAACAAAACCAGATTAATTGTGATAAAAACCTAAATTGGTGGATCCAGACAGCATGGGGTGAATTTCCCATTGTTACAGCTTCAGTGTGAGAGCAGACCTGTGACATGGGAGAGTATAACCCGAATGACTAAATCTCTCATAGAAAACCTTGCTGTTATGGTCTGAAGATCTAGAAGACATGGCCAGGTTCAACACAGCTGAGAATGTTAGAGTTGGGGGAACAACTTAAAAGAGGGAAGCCGAAAAACAGAGACCTAAAGTCTGCATGTAAACTCTGCCCAAATAGTTGACTAGTATGTATACAATAAATAAGCAAAGAAATTTAAGTAACTTTCATCCAACTGGAAGAATTCAACCTATGCATGTGTTGCCTGGGTTAAGGATCTAGCACTGCCACAGCTATGGTGCAGGTTGCAACTGAGGCAAGGGGTTCAGTCCCTGGCCTGAGAACTTCCTAATGGCCTAATGTGTGTGTGTATATATATGTGTGTGTGTGTGTGTGTGTGTGTGTGTATAATTAAAAATCACCTAGATAAGCTCAATAACACCATGGATAGAAGAGTGAATGACCCTGAACTTTAACAAAAAAAAAAAATATTGAATCTGAAGAAAACTATTGAAAAAGAAACTGAAAAAATGAATAAGACTCTCAGGGACCTATGTGACTATAAAAATCTCACAAATTGAAGTTTGAGTTGTAAAAACAAAGGAAATACTTAAATAATTGCTAAAAACTCAGATTTGGCAATAGACTTAAATTTATAGATTGAAAAAGGTCAATGAAATGTAAACAGAATAAATAAATAAAAATCCATGACTAGGCACAACATAGTCAAAATGGTTGAAAAATCAATAATTAACATAAAATTTTGAAATTAGATGGGAAGAAAATGACACCATTACCTACAAGGAAAAATAATTAAAATGACTATAGATTTCTCCTCAGAAACTATGGAGGCCAGAAAGTGAAATATAATTTTAAAGTTCTGAAAGAATGATGTCATTAATTATGAATTCTATATCCAGAGAAAATATCCTTCAACAAGAGTGGCAAAACTATGGCATTTTGGGGTAAAAGACTAAGACAATTTGGTGATAGCAGACTGATCCAGAAAAATATTCCTCAGGATTAAGTGAAAACACACAAGAGGGGAACTTGGACCTTCAGGAAAAGTAAAAAACTTGGAATTTATAAACAAATAAAAAAATAATAAATATAAAATAATGTTAACTTCTATAAAAGACAAGTGACTAAAGAAAATTATCATCTACTGTTCTTTGCGATGTATATAGAAATAATAGATATGATGAATATACCATGTTCAATGCCAAATAGATATTACATAGACCTCTACAGATAAAGTTTTTATATCTTAAGTAAAGTGGTAAAGTTATTAACTCTAAATAGTATATGAGATGTTAAGGAGGTACATTTTAATTTCTCAAAAAACTACTAATGAAAGTACTAAATAATGAAAACAGGTAGAGGCCAAAAGGAAATAAGTTGCAGGTAAATGGAATTCTAAAAGAAATACTCAATGCAAAAAAGAAAGCAGGGAAAAGGGAACAAAGAAACAAATAAAACTAAATGCAACAAACAGTAAACAAAAAATAAATTTAATTCAACTATATTAATAGGGATATTAAATATTATCAACACTCCAACACAAAGGCAGGATTTCTCAATATGGAGGAAAAAAGAGCAGTATCAGCTGTAAATTTTTTTTTTTTTTTTTTTTTTTTTTTTATTTTCCCACTGTACAGCAAGGGGGTCAGGTTATCCTTACATGTATACATTGCAATTACAGTTTTTCCCCCACCCTTTCTTCTGTTGCAACATGAGTATCTAGACATAGTTCTCAATGCTATTCAGCAGGATCTCCTTGTAAATCTATTCTAAGTTGTGTCTGATAAGCCCAAGCTCCCGATCCCTCTCACTCCCTCCCCCTCCCATCAGGCAACCACAAGTCTCTTCTCCAAGTCCATGATTTTCTTTTCTGAGGAGATGTTCATTTGTGCTGGATATTAGATTCCAGTTATAAGTGATATCATATGGTATTTGTCTTTGTCTTTCTGGCTCATTTCACTCAGTATGAGATTCTCTAGTTCCATCCATGTTGCTGCAAATGGCATTATATCATCCTTTTTTATGGCTGAGTAGTATTCCATTGTGTATATATACCACATCTTCCAAATCCAATCCTCTGTCGATGGACATTTGGGTTGTTTCCACGTCCTGGCTATTGTGAATAGTGCTGCAATGAACATGCATAGAACTTCCATATGACCCTGCAATCCCACTCTTGGGCATCTATCCGGACAAAACTCTACTTAAAAGCTGTAAATGTTTAATTAAAAGAGACGAAGTGGGATTGAGGAAGGAGTAACTGTTGCACAGGGAACAGATAGGGCTTGTCACAAAGAAAGCCTGACTATTCTGGCACTGTTGAAGCGAGAAATATCACTGAAGGTTAGTCAATTCACTGGTTAGCTTTTAACTTATTACATTCTTCTATGGTATTTTGAAATAAAATACATTGTATAAAGAAATGCAGTCATCTATGGGCAATTGGTTGAGAAAAATAGTTTACAATGCAGAATAGAACAGTTAAGGATTGAACTCTGGAGTTTGACATTTTAAGCTTTCCAATTTGACTTTTCTCTATAAAATGGTAAAATGAAAATATGTATTTCAGAGCATTGTTATAAAAGATTAAGTAAAATGTTTATAAATCATTTAATAAAGAGCTTCAGAATAAGAACACTGAACACTTTTTTTATCAGCATCATCGTTTTCACCATCATGTTCATCATTGATATCGTCACCAACATCATGATCATCATATTTGGGACAGTGATCAAAGTTACGGAGTTTCTATTTTTAAAGTCTCAGTTCAGAAGCCACTAGTATGAGTTTGAGTTTTTCTCCTTGGTTTCTGTCCAGCTCTCCTTCAAGAAAACAGCATCTTGTTGAACAAGTTTGAATGGACTTTAGTTTACTGTGATTTATTTTGCCTATGTATAAATCCTACTTGCTTTTCAACGTGTATCCTCAAGTAAATTCAACAGATAAGTCGCTTTTTTTTCTTCCACATGTTATGTTAATTCTGATGTTTTTCTGTGCTGAATCTTCCTTCTGATGAACCACTGCTCCCTCATTTTCTATTGGAACAAATTCAAATCACGCTTGCTTCAAAGACTACTGAAATGAGCTTTCATTCATTAATCCATATCTAACCTGATTTACTCTCATAAATCAAGCCATTTTCTGAAATATTTTACTACTAATAACACTTGCACTGTAATCTAGTCATTGTGCATGTACTTCCTTTCAGCTTTTCTTTAACCATTGTCACTTTGTCACATCTTATACCCCAATAAGAACTAAAGTCCATTGAATCAAGTCTTTGAACTCTCTTTCATCATTCACAGTACATGAAACAGGTATCGGTAAAACAGTTTGTAGTTACCCAATAGTTACTAATGAATAAAACAGGCACTGTGTCTTACCTCTGGAAGATCTCAGTTCAATGTAAGATGCACTAATCTATCGTAAGAACAATGATAGAAAAAACGCTGTTAGGGATGTACAAACTTCAAAAGGAATGACTATTTTGTTACTATATTCCCTTGCCTTTGGAAAGATAATTACTTAAATGTCTCCAAATGTTGATTGAAATCAGTAAACTTCCCCACAGGTATCGGTACCTATTCTTCTTGCTTATATTTTTTTAATAGATAAAAATGTAGGATTCAGGTTGGAGAGAAACCCTTGGGATTTATTTGCTTGTTTATTAATTCGAAACAATGCATTTAAAGGATCACTTTGATTAGACTTAAAAGAACTAGATTTTACGTGGTACTTACTTGGCCACTGAAATATTATGTAAACTTAGATGAGATAATTAACTTCATAGGGCCTCAATTTCCATATATGGAAGAAAAAAATCAAACTGTACACATTGTGTATTTCTAATATGAAAGTGCAATTAGAGGCTAAGATGAGATGTTTTCTAGCTCAGCCATTATATAGAAAGAGCTAACATTTTCATATCATTTGATAAGGGTAGCATGATACTTCTGTTATTAAATATTTAGTGTCTTAATTAGAAAAAAGTATATATCTAGGAGAGCTCAAATACAGTTCATTTGTAAAAATTGTAAATAACAAATATGTTACACTTATATAATAAAATCTGGGAAGTTCACAGTAATCTGTAAACTAAATAAAGAAGGAAAAACAGATAGCACTTATTTACAACAAGGTAACAAAAAATAAGAGGTAGATTCCAGGATTAACAAATTGCACATCTTCACTCCACCCAAAGCCATTGGCTATTACAAAGCTACCTTTCATACCATGGTTATTCCATTGTCAGTACAATCCAAAGAGTCACCTTTCAGGAGTCTCATGTGGCACACTTGCCTAAGGTAATCAGTGCCTTCTTACTGTGAACTAAATTTTTAGAAACGGCATATTTTTGTGATGATTGGTAATATAGGTTCTACAGATTGGAGTTCACGTGTATAAGGAAGTTAAGTGACATACACAACATATTCAAACTTACGATTTTAGCCCTTTTAGCACAATATTTTAATCTTTTAAAAATAAGCCTTAGGTACTCCAGTGTGTATATATCTATAAAATGTAAATATAAGTATAGGTATATAAATATAGATATATTTATTAAGGTGACATATGTAAATATCCTGTTCATACATATGAGAGATCTATTTATGAAGAAAAATGTCATCTTGACAGATTACCAAATACAAAGTGTTATTGTTTTCTATAAACTTTGACTAATTGAAAAATAAGAATTGGCATATATCAGAGGGTAATTTGTCCATTTTACTGAAAAAATGAGATTTTTAACTAGGCTATTCTCCATCTATCCAATATATCTTTCATAATACAACATATGTAACATTCACCACCATAGAAGGGACTCACTCAATATGCTTTAATATATTTGCAGACTGGAGACTGCTGGTTTGATTTTTTTTAACTTTTATTTTTAAATATTTTCCCCTGCTTTTATTTGTTGGTTTTATGTAATAGCCATTCATGATGCTGTAATTTGTCATGAGTTCCAGCATTTTTAACATTAATTTTTCTTGAGTGTCCAGGCCAAAAATCTTAGAGGTAATCTTAACTTCTCTTTCCCTTGCAGAATTCTTCTAAACAACAGACAATACTTTCAGCTAAACCTTGAATATCCAAGTCAACTTCACTCATATATATTTACTTTTACTTATACCACTTCTAGTTTAGAATATCAGAATATTCACTAAAATTCAATATTCAGGTAATATTTGTTCTCATTGGTGGTAATCAACCTCCTCATGGGTTTTGTTTTTTGTCTTTTTACTATTTTTCCCCATGCCTCAGTCAGAATGATCCTTTAAAAATCATACTATGAATGGCATTTTCCTAATGATAACTTCCAATTGTTTCCCATCACAATTACAATAAAATTCAAAATCTTCACTGCAGCCACCGTGACCTGGTATGTGTCTCGTTTCCCACCACTTTGTCCTCCTTTCATCTCTTTCCAGCTAGAATGCCGTTATCTTTTCTAGATCTATCATAGTCCTAACGCTAGTCCTTCACATTTCCTCTTCTGTATTTTTCAGGCTCTTTCTCTTTTTCTTGCTTTATTCAGTTATTACATTCTTAGCAAGACTTTATGTCACATCATATTTAAATAGTTTCTCCATTTCTCTTTATCAAATTTTCTTGCATTATTTTTCTCTATAGCAATCTTCACTCCATGAAATAATATTTTGTTTTAGATTCATTAATTTATATATTGTCTATGGGCTTCATAAGATCAATGAATCTTTGTGTCATTCATCACTCTCTTCAGTACTTAGTCAATGGACACATTTGTAGAATGGAAATATTTGCAGAATAAGTAAGTAAATGAATATATATCTTCTCTCAGTGACATGCTCAAAAGTTAGAAACTGAGTTTATTTCATATATAATATATGCATATATTATATGTAATTATATTACATATAAAAGATATGATACTATTATAGAAGTATCAATATATAATTTATGTATATTTAAATACAACATTTTCTTTCTTTTTTTTTTTTTTTTTGTCTTTTTGCATTTTCTTGAGCCACTCCGGTGGCATATAGAGGTTCCCAGCCTAGGAGTCCAACCAGAACTGCAGCCGCCAACCTACACCACAGCCATAGCAATGCGGTATCCGAGCCACGTCTGCAACCCACACCACAGCTCACGGCACCGCCAGATCTTTAACCCACAGAGCAAGGCCAGGAACCAAACCTGCAACCTCATGGTTCCTAGTCAGCTTCGTTAACCACTGCACTGTGACAGGAACTCCTAAATGCAACATTTTCATTTATTATCTCAAAATAAACCAAAGTGTATAACCATACAAGCTCCATTTGTCATTTAATAAAATTTTATCATATTTTCTTCCTACATTCAAGTTTTCAAACTGAAAAAAAGAACATATATGTGCTATTACATTGTCCTAATATATTTAATTATTCATTTACTTTTTAATATTCAATGAATTTTGTTATATTTATAGTTGTACAACCATCATCACAACTTAATTTTACATTTCTCTCCCAAACCCCAAACCCATCACCACCAACCTGTCTCCTTTGGCAATGGAATTTTTCAAAGTCTGTGAGTCAGTTTCTATTTTCCAAAGAAGTTGATTGTATCTTTTTTTATATTACATATATAAGTGATAACATACGAAGTTTGTGTCTCACTGTCTGATTAAATTCAATTAGCATGATAATTTCTAGGTCAATCCATGTTGCTGCAAATGCCATTATTTAATTCCTTTCTATGGCTGAGTAATATTCCATTGTGTATATTTACCACATCCTCTTTATCCACTTCTTTATTGATGGACATTTAGGTTTATTCTATGAATTGGCTATTGTATATAGTGCTGCAATAAACACTGGGGTATATATATCTTTTCTAGTCAGGTTTTCTCTGGATAGATGTCCAAGAGTGGAATTGCTAAGTCATACAGTAATTCTCTTTTTAGTTTTTTTGAGGAATCTCCATATTTTTTTCCATAGAGGTTTACTAGTTTATATTCTCACAAACAGTGTAAGAGGATTTCCTTCTCTCCACACCCTCTCCAGCATTTATTTGTTTGTGAACTTTGTGATGATGGCCATTCTGGCTGGTGTAAGGTTGTACCCCATAGAAGTTTTGATTTTCATTTCTCTAATAATTAGAGATGTTGATCATCTTTTCATGTGTTTTTTGGCCATCAGTATGTCTCCTTTGGAGAACTCTTCTGTTTATATCTTCTGCCCATTTTTTGATGAGGTAGTTGTTTTTTTTTGTATTGAGGTGCAGGAGGTATTTATATATTTTGGAGATTAATCACATATCAGTTTCTTCATTTGCAGATATTTTCTTCCATGCTGTGGATTGTCTCCTTTATTTGTTTAGGGTTTCCTTTTCAGTGCAAAAACTTTTAAGTTTAATTAGGTCCCATTTGTTTACTTCTGACTTTATTGTTGTTACTCTAGGAGATGGATCTGAGAATATATTGAGAATATATTGCTGTGGTTTATGTCAGAGAGTGTTCAGCTAATGTTTTCCTCTAAGCATTTCATAATATCATAGTACTTAGTTTTATATTTAGGTCTTTAATCCATTTGGAGATTATTTTTCTGTATGTTTTTAGGGAGTGTCCAAATTTTGTTCTTTTTTTAAGATTTTTATTTTTTCTATTATAATTGATTTACATTTTTCTGTCAATTTCTATGTATAGCAGAGTAACCTAGTCATTCACAGATTTTTTGAAATGCATGGGTCCACTTACATGAAGTTTTTTTTCACTAAACATGTAATACAGGACTACTTAAACCATGGTTGGTTGAATCCATGGATATGGAAGCAGCGATACAGAGGGCTTACTCTAATGTTACATGTGGATTTTAAACTACACAGAGGGTTGGCACTCCAACTACCATTTCATTCAAGCATCAACCATGCAATGTAATATCTAGAGCAATCGCTAAGAAGTTATGTGAATATGTATACTGCAAAAATAATATAGACACATCCAAAAGGAATTCTAAAGGTTTTTCAAGCTATCCATAGGAAGGCAAGAAAAATGAAATAGAGAAACAAAAACTAGAAAGACAAACAGAAAGCTATACAAAACTTCAAAATTAATTCTTAACCTATCAATCAATAATTACCTTAAATGCAAATAGTCTAAATATACCAATTGAGAGAAAGAAGTTGGCATAGTAGATAAAAAACAAGATCTAATTATATGTTTTATAGGAGAGTCACTTCAAATATAAGAATACAGATCTTCGACTTACAATATAGTTACATTCCAATAAACTTCAACCCTTTGTATCATTAATTGAAAGACATTTAATATGTCTAACTTATCAAACATTATTGCTTAGCCTAGTCTACCTTCAATGTACTCAGAACACTTAAATTAGCCTATGATAGGCAAAAGCATATAACACTAAACCTATTTTTTAATCCTTTTATTTATTTTTTTAATTATTTCTCCAATCCAGTTTTTTTTTTTCTACTGTACAGCATGGTGACCCGGTTACACATACATGTACACATTCTATTTTCTCACATTATGCTCCATCATAAGTGACTAGACATTGTTCCCAATGCCACACAGAAGGATCTCATTTCTAATCCATTCAAAGGCAATAGTTTACATCCATTAACCCCAAGCTCCCAATTCACCCCACTCCCTCCCCTCCTCTCCCCCTCCCTCTTGGCAAACAAAAGTCTATTCTCCAATTCCATGATTTTCTTTTCTGTGGGAAAGGTTCATTTGTGCCCTGTATTAGATTCCAGATACAAGTGATATCATACAATATTTGTCTTTCTCTTTCTGACTTACTTCACTCAATATGACAGTCTCTAGTTCCATCCATGCTGCTGCAAATGGCAGTATGTCATTCTTTTTTATGGCTGAGTAGTATTCCATTGTGTATGTATACCACTTCTTCCTAACCCAATCATCTGTCAATGGACATTTGGGTTGTATCCATGTCTTGGCTATTGTGAATAGTGTTGCAATGAACATGAGGGTTCATATGTTTTTTCAAGGGAAGTTTTGTCCAGATATATGTCCAAGAGTGGGATTTCTGGATAACATGGTAGTTCTATGTGTAGATTTCTAAGGTACCTCCATTATGTTCTCCATAGTGGTTGTACCAGCTTACATTCCCACCAACAGTGCAGGAGGGTTCCTTTTTCTCCACACCCCCACCCATCATTTTTTATTTGTGGACTTAACAGACCAATGGAACAGAATAGAGAACCCAGGAATAAACCCAGATGCCTACGGTTAATTAATCTTTGACAAAGGAGGAAAGAACATAAAAATGGTAAAAAGACAGTCTTTTCAGCAAGCATTGCTGGGAAACCTGGACAGCTGCGTGTAAATCAATGAAACTAGAACACACCCTCACACCATGCATGAAAATAAACTCAAAATGGTTGAAAGACTTAAATATAAGACAAGACACCATCAAACTCCTGGAAGAGAATGTAGGCAAAACATTCTCTGACATCAACCTTACAAATGTTTTCTCAGGTCAGTCTCTCAAAGCAACAGAAATAACAGCAAAAATAAACCATGGGACGTAATCAAACTGACAAGCTTTTGCACAGCAAAAGAAACCAAAAAGAAAGCAAAAAGACAACTTACAGAATGGGAGAAAATAATTTCAAATGATGCAACTAACAAGGGCTTAATCTCTAGGATATACTAAACTTATTTTATAATAAAGGGTGAATATTTATATAATTAATAGAATACTATACTGAAAGAAAAAAAATGATTGTTTTATGGGTACAGCATGGTTATAAGAGTGTTGGCTATTGACCCTCATGATTGTGTGAACAACTGGGAGCTGTGTCTTGTTGCCACTGGCCATCATGAGAGAGTATCTTCTTCCATGTCAACCAGCCCAATAAAAGGACAAAATACAAAATTTGAAGTATGGTTTAAGCAGAATGCATATCACTTTCACATCACTGTGAAGTTGTAAAATTGTAAACAAAACCATCATAAATTGGGGATTAGTGGCATATGCAGATTGTAAGTAAAATAATGCCCCCCAAATATATCAAGATGGAGTATATTAGAGACCATTAAATAAAGATCAACATATTAAAAATCAATTTTGAATATATTTAAAGATTAAAAAATGTTTGAATCAATGGATAGACCTATTATGTTTTTAATTAGAAAGTTTAAGTATTATGAAGATCAAAATACTTTCTAATTATTTAAAAATGAATGGAAGTTGTGGAGTTCCCATCATGGCTCAGTGTTAAGAAACCTGACCAGTATCCATGAGCATGTGGGTATGATTCCTGGGCTTGCTCAGTGGGTTAAGGAGCTGGTGTTGCCACCAACCATGGTGATCTTTCCTGCATAAAACAAGTGGTTTGAGTAGTGGTATTAATGCCCTTGACTTACCTATCTCTGCACACAGTTGATTGATAAAGGCCTGGATACCCCAGGTTCCTTTAGTTCTCTATTCCTGCCTACAGATGATAGATAAGTGGAGAGGCAAATAAATCAGAGCAAGACAGCTAGAATTTGTCTGCAGGCTGTTTGAGCTCAGTATCCTTCTGGTAACAGTCAATAATAATACGGCATAAAACTTGTCAAAGGGCAAGGTTGTGTGGCATAACCTAAGATGGGAAGAAGCAGCTCACACCACACCTCTGAGGAGTGAGATCATCTATGACAAAGGAGGCCCCAAACCACCTAGTTAGGTCAGATGTGGAAAATATGTGAGGAACTTACAAGGCTCCCTTATTTTGAGGCTTGATCTAACCTGAGTTATGAATCCTTGGTCCATCAGGCTAAATCCCATTACATTTGCTTCTAGGAAGCAATAGACACAACATGATGTACCCTGGTCATACATGAATAACCCTGCTATAGGGCTAACATGTTTGGAAGGGGGAAGCATAAATAAACAGTAGGTGCCTTGTCTCTGGGGTAGAGTATCACAGCCTAATAATGAACAATAAGGGGAACAAATATTTCCCTGCATGTTTTATACAGCTCCTTCTTCTTCTTTTTTTTTTTTTTAGATTTCCAGGAGGCAAATTCTTATTTTTTTGATTCTAATGTGTAGATATGTCATTGGATTTTCCAACAAATGCTAGGTTCCATAAAATTACTCACAACTGAACTTTCTAGATTATGGCAGTTGAAATAGGTTGAGAAATGATCTAATCAATTCCCTGTCTAGTGTTGAAAACACACTTATATTACTTTGTTTGGTATTATTTAATATTATTTAACACCAAAAAAAGTGCAATGAGCAGTAGCAGGGGCATCTTGTTTTGGGAAATTCAACTTAATATCTTATAGTTTCTAGAAATATTCTTTTCCTGCAGGAGTGATGGCCCTGGATTCAGATTTCTTGCTTTATATATACCAAAACCTGCTTAAGTCATAGCTATACCGCATAATACTGCCTTCTATATATAGTAATAAAAACTTTCTTTTTAATTTAAATATTTAAAATATACTTTTTCTTGAAATCATGTGAAATACTATATTGAACAAATGGGGAAACTTAAACATAGCTAGTTATGGGCAGAATGAGCTGGAAATTAGGGGTCTTTATTCTTAGTCTGGTCTTTTCTGAAAACTCTTACTGCCTCTCAACTGAAAACAAGATATATTAAAAAATGAAAAATATACAGAAAGATTATGTCTTATTTCAAATTTGGAGAGAAAAAAAAAGCCTATATATCTATTTTTATGTTATTCTAGGCCTGCACATACATTCTTGGTTGAATGAACTATTTCCCCTCTCCCACTCCTTTTCTACTTGCTATCTAGGAATTGATACAAGCAAAGTTATCAGTAGTAGATCCAAACCATGACAATTCTATTTGGTCATTTAGGAGACAACAATTTATACAAAGGCATTTGGCCACCTCTGCTGCAACTAAGAAGCAAGCTGTAAATATTCCCTGTAAAATAGAACCTCCCATTTAAACAAGGCTGTATTAAAATCCATAAAATATTCTAAAGAAAATGTCTAAAAGTTTTAAGCAGGGATTACACAGCACCAATCAATAAGACTAACTGCAGAGAGGCCTAATGGTGGAGTTCATAAAGGGGAGGTAAAGAATGAATAAAAAACAGAAAGAGAGATTCTCCAAAAAAGTCCTAATTTTCTGAAGAAATACATTAAAAAAGAAAAGGTTTATTCAACAGCAATGATCAAGATTCACAAAGCAGAGGCGCTGTTGGTAGTTATAGAAAAGCTATTTTATAATGTTCTCTCAAATGGACTCTCTTTGTTCCCTTCACTTTCCTTTCTAATTCAGTGCATTGTTTCTCCATGGTGCTGCCACTTGACCAAGGGCACCCTGAGAAAACTCAGCTCTCTTGCTGAAGTCCCAGAATTTGTGACACTTGCTGTGACTCCTTTCTGTGACACATTTAACATCTCTGTCCCTTTCCTCACCTTCCTTAACATGGATCCAATTAAGGCATTTTTATCCTCAATACAAAAAGATTGGGCTTGTTCTACAGTATAGATTCTGTCTAAATGCTGGTGGCATTTCTTTAGCATGTCTAACTAGTGCAAAAAAATAGAACTTTCCTTTCACATAGGTGTTAGGAGAATTAATTAATGTTTATGAGGCACCTCAGATCTTTGGATGACAGGGCCCTGAAGAATTCTATCATTTGAAAGTGGTATTATTGCATCATCCGATCCTGTGGTGAAGCAGGAATATAAAAATATCCTTCTCAAGTACAGTGACCAGCTGCATTTCTGTGAGGGCAGTGTACACTGTTCAGTGTCTGGCTAATACATTTACTTAATATTTCTAGTCAAAAATAGACTTTATGCACGTTGTTTGCTTGTGCAATTTTCTTTTTCTTTCTTTCTTTCTTTTTTTTTTTTTCTTTGCCTTTTCTAGGACTGCTCTTGCACCATATGGAGATTTCCAAGCTAGGGGTCTAATCAGAGCTGTAGCCACCAGCCTACACCAGAGCCATAGCAACACTAGATCCTAGCCGCATCTGCAACCTACACCACAGCTCACGGCAATGCCGGATCCTTAACCCACTGAGCAAGGGCAGAGATCAAACCTGCAACCTCCTGGTTTCTAGTCGGATTTGTGAACCACTGTGCCACGATGGGAACTCCTGCTTGTGCAATTTTCTTTCACAAGAGAATCTCCCGATTTCATGCCTTTATTTTGGGTGAAGAGTTTCTATCTTCTCCAAATATGACACCAAGAATATACCTTTTTTATTTCTTCTCTTTCAAAATCTGATAGCAAAAATATTAGTAGTTCGTATACTAATGTGAAGAATTAGTAAATCTTAAACTAGTACTCTTTTTTCTTTAAATTTTTGTCTTTTTTAGGTCTCTGCCTGTGGCATATGAAAGTTCCTGGGCTAGGGGTCGAATCAGAGCTGCAGCTGTGGGTCTATACCATAGCAATGCCAAATCCAAGCTGCATCTGTGACCTTCACCTCAGTTCATTGCAACATCGGATATGAAAGAATGTTAACAAACACTGGGTTAAAAAAACCACTGAGCAAGGCCAGGGATACTTATTGAGTTCTCAACCTACTGAGCCACAACAAGAACTCCTAAACTAGTACTTTTAGATCCTAAACTAGTACTCTTAGAATGAACACTGATTGACATCATACACTCAATAACTCAAAAGAAATAACCAGGTAAATGGAAGAATTATCAAATAAGGGGATTCCAGAGCATTCTGATTGTCTAAGGTGGTCCTGCTACCTTCTCTAAATTCAAAAATGCATTGTCTGACATATTATAAAAACCAAATCAGTAGTAGTAGTAGGAACAAAAGTTAGTAGTAGAAAATAATTAGAAAATTATTTTTTTCTCTTGGAACAATTTTTGACTACACTAAATACTCTTTGTTTCATAGTGTAGTGGTAACATCTGCTTTAGATTGGGAAACGTTATTTACTCACAGTGTTTTGTGAAGATATAATTTTATTAGTAATAATAAAGGAGTTCCCTCATAGCTCAACAGGTTAAGAACCCACTGTTGTCACTGTTGTGGCTCTGGTTACAGCTGTGTCCTGGGTTTGATCTCTGGTCAGGGAATTTCTGCATGCTGTGGCCACAGCCAATAGCAATAACAATAATAGTAAGTTGAAATTGCATTTTTAAGCTAATTATATTTCAGGGTCATTTATAAGCCCTTCATCAATACTACCTTATTTGATGCTTATAACCTGCGAGGTAGATACACCATTTCTACCTTACTGATGGAGAAATTAAGTCACAGAAAAGTGGAGCAACTTGCCAAAGATGACATACTAGAAAGAGGCAAAGTCTAGGTTTAAACTCAGGCTTCTTGACTTCAAAGTTCTGCTATGTACAGATCCTCACTGTGAAGCATCATGAAGGTCCATTTGATAACAAAGCTCTGAGAGTGAGGAATTATAAGCACTCTGAAAAGAGGCAACTCTTGAGACAGAGTACCTATTTCAGCAAAATGTTGAAAAGAGAGATGTATTATTTTTTTCCCGTTAGTCAGTGATATACCTCTCTGCATTTGAAAAATATTGTTCCCAATGAAGTAGGAGCATGGCTTTCCGCCAAATGAGAACTTTAGGGCTAACAGCAGGACAGACTGTGAGCCTGCAGACAAAAGAAGACTATTCATGCTTGTTCTCTATTTGGGTCTGTTCCATCTTTTCCAGACACAATTGTGTCCTTGGATCTCTATTTGAAGAACTCACAGTTGGCATTCTGTTATTGACTGTCTGGAGAAGTTTGGTTATCTCTCCACAAGGAATCCTAGGGCTGGACTCATGACCTTGTCACAAAGACTAAACCTTGTGCTCTCCCTGAAAGAAAATAAACAGATGTGTCTCCCCTGGTTAAATGGGGTGTAAAACAGCACTTAGGCTTGTCACTGTTCCTCCCAGCATTCATCAGCATCTCACTACTAAATAGTGTGCTCCCAACTCAAGCAGCTGCCGTCAAGGTAGGAGGTGACAGGCTCTTGGATGGCAAGATGTGTTTTCAGATGTGGAGCAGTCAAGGCACAGACATGAGTAACCTGTAGGGGAATTTAGCCATGGCAGTTTTATTTTCAGGGGAATGAGTCAAAGGGAAGGGCTAACCTATACAGACTGAATCCAAGAATGAGACAAGCAGTGAGATTAGGCCAAAATAAGTATTTTGTTAAGAGATTTGGGAAATTTGTTTTTTTTTTGTCATCTATCTAATTATTAGATGGTAATTAATCATACTTAAGAATGCTTCTTTGGGGTTCATTGGATACTTGGATAGCAAGACGACCATAGTGATTATCAGCAGAGTTGGGTGTTTGATTCATGTAGTTTCACCCCTTTGTCTGTCTTCCTGCAGGTTTCAGAGTAGACTGAGGAAGGTTATTAAATGACCCTGCTTTGGGCAGAAGCCTTACTGGATACATTGTCCCCATGCATGAGAGGCACTCACAGACTCAGAGAAGAGAAACAATGTTTTAATTTCAAACATTTATAAATTTGAGGTTATGTCTGTCAACACAAAACAAAATCCAGGAGGTTACCTGCAGAATGTCATCAGTGAGAGTAAACACTTGTCAAAAATCTTTGGCTTTCCTGCCTTGAATTAAACATTCTAAATATTTCTTTTGATCAAATTTACCAGAAAATTTAGATTTCTATTGCACGAGGTGCTGCATAATGGTAGGAGTAAAATACTAACTAATGACAACACTTTGTAGTTAAAATGTCAAGTTTAAAATTCTTAGAGTCTTTGTAGGTATCTCATCCCATGTTTAAGCTTTTGCCAATAACAGATCATTCTTCAAAATCTCTATTTCCAAGCATGGTAGAAGTAGAGAAGAAGTAAACAAAGAACATGGTCCCTGAAATGTAGGAGCTTACAATGTAGGGAAATTACTCAATATTACTAGAGAATGAGAACGAAAAAAAACAAAAACAAAAACCCACAAAAAAACAAAGGGAGTTCCTATTGTGGCTCAGAGGTTAACAAATCCAACTAGGAACCATGAGGTTGTGTGTTCAATACCTAGCCTCGCTCAGTGGGTTGAAGATCCGGCATTGCCGTTAGCTGTGGTGTAGGTTGCAGACGCGGCTCGGATCCCGTGTTGCTGTGGCTCTGGCATAGGCTGGTGGCTACAGCTCTGATTAAACCCCTAGCCTGGGAATCTCCATATGCCATAGATACAGCCCTAGAGAAAAAAAAAAAAAGAAGAAAGGACAAAACCAAGGAAATAATATAGTATTGATTCTAAGCCATGGAGTATAGCAGTTCAGAATTTGGACTTTAAAGGAGTTTTAACCACATAGTAATATTGGCTTGTGAGTTGATGGCTATATATCCCTATGCCATGAGTCCTTATGTATCCTAATTTATTTAATCTATAAACTAAACAACATCTACAATCACAGGGTTATTTTGAGGAGTGAATGGAACAATGTAGGACCATGTTTTACATAGTACATATTCAACATGTATTAGTTATCACTGAAATTAATATTACTGTTATTATTTATCGTTAGATAAATTATAGCTATTATGGATCTATAATATCAAGAAGAAGAAAATGTTTTAAAATCCTAGCTACTGTATCAAGGTTGTTTAAAATGCAGGTTTAGTGAATAACAACAAAATATCTTCTATAATTCTCTCTACATCGATCTGCATACTTAATTCTAAGTCATGCCAATTCTTACTCTCATATATATTAGATAGAGTTTCTAAAATAGAGACACACAGACCCATCATATACCAGGTGGTGAAATATGGCAATTTCACTTTGTTTAACTTATGTCTATTGTCTACTTTTCCTGCATGAACATGTGTTAACAGATAATGTTTGCACAATGGATAAACAGGAAAAGTATTTTTGAATTACTTTCTTCCTCCCTAATCTCACTATTAATGCCTTAGTTCATTTTACTAAATCATTTTTTTCAGCCACATTGTGGAATCAGCCCCTTTGATGAGTATTTTCCATGCAGTGACTTTGGTGGGAACTCCCATTTGCATCTCTATGTACCTGCTAGTTCTGGAGTATGTGGGCCATGGGTACACACTTTGTACAACCTTTCACACAACTCTAGCACAGATTATTATATGTCTCATTCTGTCTCTCTTTGCTCTCTATGAATGAAATAAATGAAATAAAGTGGAAGACATTTACCATAAATTACAAGATTTGTTCAAAATTCTATAGATAATATGATATGTAAATCCACAACTTTACACTTAAATTGAATTTCATTGTTGAAGTTTGCATTTTTTTAAGTCGAAAATTTCCAACCAACAGAAGTTGGGTAGTAATAATTCACTTTTTTCTAACTATGTTTAATTCATTTGAAAATAAAATGAAACATAAGTGTTCAAAAGAATTGTATCCTATTCGATGAAGGAAATGATCAAGATTTCACTACTTTTTTTCCTTATATAAACTGCCTGTTGTACTGCAGAATGTCAGCGCCTGGCATGCCTTCCTGCCAAAATGCAGAACAGATGTAGGAGGGCACCTTGGGAACCATACATTATAAAGTATGGCTGAAGAACTATTTTCACACCTCTCCCAGCCCTGTCTTCACCTGTTTATGCAGGAAACAGACCTGTGGATTTTAGTTCATCTGGTTCCATGCCAGTGGAGTCCCAGTGGCTCCAGACAACTGCTTTCTCATTTGAAGTTCTGTTCTTTTCCTCCTAGTTTTTGGCTGACAGTTGCTTAGGATTGGCTGCTGGCAGGATGTCAGAGGTTTCTTTGCCACAGGTTGCTTCAGTTTAAGAAGTTGGAAATAGAACCAATTTCTAGGAATGAGAATCAGATATATGAGTGGTATTATTTTAATGATGAGAGAGGTTTCTGTGTAGGCACCTTCAGATGCTTAGTTCTACCTGGTTCCCACCTATTACCATGAACCTAAGAAAGTGAGGACAGAAAGCTTAAACCTATAAACTCTAGGCATATGTCCATAGCCATCAATTAACAAAACCATACAGTGTAACAGAATCTAAATAATGTCCTGTAACTAATGATTTTGCTGTGGTGTACTAAGCCACACTATCGAATGCCCCAACCACCTCAGGTCATATGTGTTAAGTTATAATATTAATTGTGTTATAGTCTAATAATTAAAAGAGAATTAGCCATGAACTCCTATGAGACAGAAAACTCAAACTTTGATGCTTTATGGATTAGAATGAATGGAGACTAACAGCAGAGCAATACACCAGTCACTGAAAGAATACCAAGAAATCTGAACTGGAGATTGACAAACTTTTTTCTGTAAGAGGGCAGGAATTAAATATTTCAGGGTTTGCATGTGATACAGCCTCTGTAATACCTATTCAGCTCTGCTGTTGTAGCACAAAATCAAACACAGATAATATAAATGTCTGTGACTAAATTTCAGTAGAACTTTATTTACAAAAATAAGTGGCCAACTGGATTGGCATGTGGTCTATAGTTTGTTGGTTTCTATTCTAGACTTTTGCCCACAGTAAGTTCACAGTCCAAATGGGCAGCTATGAAGGAATTAAAGAGACAACTGAAGGTAATATAACATGAGAAAAACCAAACAGCAGTGGAAATAATAAGATATACAATAGTTCAGAGGCGTAAGCAATACTTGAGAATAATAATTATATTTTTCTTGAGCCTTGGATAAGATTTTTGTTTTTAATTCTACAGTCCTAAAACATACCATCTTTAGAGGTTCTTCTCTGTTGAACAGATTTCCATTCCTGGTAAGTATGCCTCACAAAGACACATTTTTATTAAAAGAGGTGGACGAAAATGTTCTAGAAGAAAGGTACAGAAAATCAAGGACTTCTGAAATTTAAGCAGATGATTAAATAGACTTGAAAGTACCATAATATGAAGTTTGCGTAATTGCCATTTTCTCTATTTTAACAATCCCAGATCAGGGCCTGTGAGCCTTAGAGTTTGATGATTGTTTCTTTTAAGAAAACCATGTATGATGATGATTCTTGTAAATATGTTGGCTTTCTGTTTGCATTACTGACAAATATGGAGCTCCTTTCAGCCTAAAAATCAAACTTGTAACTTCCAGCAAATATTGTGGCCAGCACATTTATTTTTGATACAAATGAATGCCAATTTAATTGCAAATGAGGCACTCTCCTTAGACTTATGGCAAATTGCAATCCTCGCCCTCAGTGCTGAAAGTTTGGGTTTTTCATGCTACATTTTCCTGACCTGGTTTAGAAAATAATGTTCTGAGTTTCACCCAGCAATATTTAAAAAGGCATCCTGTGCAGATGGTTATATGGACATGTGAAAGAAAATGAGTTGACGATGTCTCAAAGCAGCTGTAGTCTCTCATTCAGAGCAACCAAAGACATCAGAGACGCGGCATGAAAACAGAGGACTTGGCCATCTTCCTTATCAGGGAGCTAAATTTCTTATCAATGAAAAGAGCTTCTTTCTTTTAATGTGAGCAAGATAGGTCCCTTAGGGTCAAAGTTGAAGTACTTTAGTGGAGAGATTAAAAACTACCTTCTGCTCATCTATATTTAATCTGACCACAAAAGATTAAGAAGATTTTAGACTCTGGTGAGCTAACTCATTCTTATTCTCTCTCTCCCTCTCTCCATGAGCACTGAATTTATCATTTAAATGTTAAAAAGGGAAACCAGATGCTATAGTTATTAACTTTTGGAATCAACTATAATCTTCCTATTAAATTCTTCCATCCAGGTACCAGCAATTATTTGCTTGATCTAAAGGTGCAGAAAATGCAGGCACACAGGGTTTCAGAAAGTCCAGTTTAATAAGACAGGTGGGTAACTAATAATGTGGAAAATTACCTGCAGATTGAGGATATTGGGAATGACTAATGGCCAAAACTAAGCGAGTAAATTAGTTGCAAAATGATACCATTTGCAGTAGTTGTGTGAACGGGGGACGGGAAAGCACAGTGGCATGTGGCAGTGAGCAGAGCTGAGCAGAGTTTGAATGTGGCCCAGACTCAGGAAAGCATGTCATCAACTTATGCCTTCCCCCAACCCCCACCCCTGCCCTGTGGCTGCCTCAGGCCTTCATTTATTTATTTATCTTTGCTCATCTGTGCTGTGAGAGTAAGGTTTAACAGTGCAGGCTGTGAAGTCTAGTTAGCTTTATGAAGTCTAACATAAAGCCATCGTCAAGGTCAAAACCATCAGTTACAAAATTTGAAATTTGCTTCAAAAACTCAATAGATTTCAGACAATCACATATGGTCAACCTTTGTACAAATGGGTACAGGGTGGGCTTTGGAACATTTGAAACTTTAAGGCTTATTGTTATTATTTGGAAATATGTTGGTTGGTATTTTCCACCAAGACAAGATTGCTGAGCAAATATAACATGAAAAACTTTTGTTTAAAGATTTTTAAGATGATCAGAAGTCTCATATAATTGGTTGTTTTCTTTTATGTGTTGGTGTTCCTCTTCTCAAATATTCATAAACTGATGATGTGTCTTCATTCTATGGTGTTTTAAGGTAGATGATATACACATCTTATTGATATTATATCCATTTCAGAGCAGACTTGCTGAACTACTCATTTTTCCTTCTTTGGATCCTCTTTGAGTTCTCACCCAGTACTAACATTCAAAGGTGGTAACACATAACATATAGTCCACTCTCTAACCTTACCTCAATGGCAATAGAATGACAATTGAGGTAACTTTAATCAGTAAAATACTATTATTTTCTGTTTTAAAAACTGTATAAATTCAAGAAGCATTTCTCAGCTCTAATGCTCTTACTGCTCAAGTGGTAATAATCTGAAGAGAAGGCTAATTGACTATTAATCTATGTTCTCTAGTAAACATTTAGTTGAAGTTTACCATGTTCTTCCCCCACAGTGGTAGAGGGAGCACACTGTGAAATGTTTAAGAGAATCACAAAACAAGATGTCTGCCCTCAAAATACTCATAAAACTAAGATGCTATGTTGTATAAAAAGTGTATCATTAAGTGTTGTATTATGTACTATATTCCCCTAAATCACAGGATGGTAGATTTAAACTCTTTTCCATAGCTAAAGTGAAGATATGAAATACATAATTAACATCTTTGTATCTTTACTGTCAAAAAACATGTTTTCAATATGTTATGTGTACAAGTAGCAATTGCTTTATACTTAAGCTACAGAAAATGTATGCATGTGTTTGACTGTCTAGTCTAACTGGCTTAAGACTTCCTTGTGTTGACTTTACTAGAAGGCACTGTCATCATTCTTCAGGTCAGTTGATTTATCCGTCCAATATAAGAGTTACGTAATTCCCTGAGTATTTTGATGACCAAATCATTCATGGGCTTTTGTAACATGGCATGAAATAACTCATGCTGCAACCCTAAAAACCGTGGATGAATCCCCTTTGCAATGTTCCTTTAACAATGCTTGGTGATGCAAAGAAGACTTTACTAAAGTCTGTCCATTGATATGTTTAGGATAAAAACATACATAATAGTCCTGGGGGACAAGAGTCTAAAGGAAAAAGAAAAAGCTAGCTCTACTGTAGTTGGGCATGCATATTTCAGTTTAGTATAGCATTTTAACTTCTGCAATAAGCATTGCATGAAACAAAACTGCCACTGCATTAGCTGTTAAGCTGTTACCAAATAGAATATAATTCCTTTAAAATGTACTTACTAGTTTACCTATTTGGTGTGAAGTTAAATATTTTCCTTGGGTAGTGTACACATTATTGTGATTATATAATATACTGATGAAAAAGATGAAAAAATGAAAACATACATTTATAAAATGCTTTCATTAGAGAATTTCATTTATTATCTAATTCATCAAATTTTCACTTCCAATGTTGAATTCATTATCTTCTACCCTAGGCAGTCACTTCCCCTGGCTTTTTCCCTGTTTTTGTTAGTCATGCCTAAATCTTGGAAGCCATCTTATTTAGCTATCAAGTTCTCTTCCACAATGTCTCTTACACCTGATACTTTGTTTTCATTTCTATTGCTGTCATTCCATCTACTATTATAAAAATTCTTGAATCTTCTTTCATCATTGTTTACTTATTTAAAAAAATCCCAAGATGATAGAACGTATCTGCAGCAGATGATTTTCATACTCAAAAACAGTACATTATCATTGTCTGTAAAATAAAGTTCATTGTAGTCAATCATTCAAGGAGGATGGAATCAACCTTGCAGGAATTCTCATCTGTACTATCTGATTTAGGATTGAAACTGAATTTTAAGATGAGTGTATATATATGTATATATATATATTTAAATTTTATAGACTTCTCTTTACTTCTTTTTCTCCTCCTGCTGCACATGCTTGATTTATATATATATATATATATATATACATATATGTGTGTGTGTATGTGTATATATATATATATTTTAATAATTAGTGACTGCCCACAAAGATGGCCTCTTCCTCTACTGGGCATTGGCTGGACTAGCCATGTATATGAGTCATTCCTCCATTTCTTAGTAAGTAAGACAGAGTTAGAAGATGGAGTTGAACTGCCTGCTGCTCTTATAACTTTGGTTGATATTGCAGGCCAAAGGAAATATAATCAGTTGTGATGACATGCATCCTGAAAGTGGAACACAGAGCAGCACTCAGCTGTGTTCCTAGCTTCCTACTTTCACATCTTCACACTGAGAGGACACACAATAAACCAATGGATTATATTATGGCAAGTTATCAGTTTTAGCAAGAAAGAAAGAGTTCTTTTGGGTTTTTGTTTTATTTTGTTTTGTTTTTGCCTATAAGTATGTGCAGTTTTAGGATGAATAGGAATTACTTGTTCAACTACAGGGGCCTGGCACATGGGACCTGGTAAAGGGACTTGGCATAATGAAGCAGGGATTCTGCAAAGACTAAATAGCAAAGGAGAGAGGCAGTCCAATGAAGGAAGGATGGAGGCCCTAGGGAGAAGACAAACTCTAAATGAAGCAAACTCTGTATGAAATGAGAAATCAGATGATAATAGTAATAGATTTTTTCTTTTTGTATCATATTTCTACTTTCAGATATTTCTCAATTATGACTTAAGTGGTGTTTCCAATTCTTGACTCTATGAATCTGTTATGGCCACTTTATATGGTCACATAAAATTTGCCTTACTTTCAAAACTGACAATACCACATACATGCACATACACACCAAGAGACCATGAAAAGATTTATTTTTTACATAATGAAGCTTTTTAGGAAGAGCAAGTGGTTCCCAAGAAGATATGAAAATTGATTGAAAGAACAAAACGGGAGACTGATTTGAGATTTTTATGTTTAGGAGATGTAGCTGGAAGGAGGTATTGCATGCATGTGCAGAAGACTGCATGGTTTCAACTTCCCAGCTGTGCCAAGGAAGGGAATACCTAGGCTTTCATATCAGCTTGCCTAAATATGTGGCATCCTTGGAAAAAAGGAAGGGTGAGGCTTAATAGCTGCCAGCAGGCAAACATAAAAAAAGTAGTCTTTCTCTTTATAACGGAAACTTGCTTGGAGTGAAACATCCAAGGTGGGAGCGTGGTGATTAAAATGGTCCACCTCCGTGGGGAGAAGCATTTTAGCACTGATATTGTCTAAAATTTCTAGTGTATGGTGATAATAAAAAGCATATCAATTTTTAATCAAGCTTTTATTATTAAAAAAAAACTTTTCTAGAAAACAGATTACCCCATTTGTCTGCACACTCTCATAGCATCCACTCACAACCTTAGTATATTTGCACCTAAAGGAACAAATAGCCTCTGTCTTTTATTCTACAAAAATATATTTCCATTGTGTCTTTTTTATCATATCATAACAGGAGATGCTAGTTTTTATTTTTTTTTAAATATCTCTTCTGCTACAAAAGCTTTTTGAAATGATGAAGAATGACTTTTTCACTCTTGTATTCTGCCATCTTAGTTAATAAAATGTTTTCTAGATAGTAGATACTCAATACTTATTTTCTGAATTAATTAACAAAATGAATAAATTCTCATAACATTTCTCATCTAGAGGAAAGGGTAAGGAGTTCAAGATTTTAAATTAGAGTCAAGAAAAAAGATATCCAAACCATAAAGTTGGTAGTTAGTCTAGTTAGGACAAAAAAAAACAAAAAAAAAAAAACAAAAAAAAACTAACAAACAGGTTTTTGTGACTTCTATATTTATGCCAAGATCATTTAATCAAAATGCTTTCTATTGGTTCGTGGCATGCCTTGTTCCTCAAATCTCAGGGTTTGTTTTTGGAAAGTAATTGTACACTTTTCTTTTTGATAAAACTCTCAAAATTCGAGGGAGTTAATCCTCAGGACCATTTTAAAGTTAGGGAAATAGGTATGTTGGCTGATTTGGTATACTGTTCAGATACAACCAGTTAAAGTTGGCTTTAAGATATAACGTTAAGTGGAGATTTCAAGATTTCTACTGGTCCAGGAAGAATAGATATTTTTGACCCTTGAATCTTTTAACTTCTTCTGAGTGTTAGCTGTTTCATCTGCTTGTGCGTTGTTTGACCAGGCTCAAGATTAAAATTGAAGGCAAATCTCAACTCCTGAAGTATTCAGAATTTGGGGGTTTGGCATTGAGTTTTTCAGTCCTTAACATACCAATTTTCCCTGCCAACTAGACTTTTATATATGATTATGCTCTGAACCCATATGGTATAAGTGAGAAAACTGAAATAAAACCCTCTTATTCAAAAACCAGACACACAGACAAGAAATGCTGCCGTGTACATGCATGTCTTGAAATACTTGCTGTAAATCCCTGAAGTCCTATAACCTTCCCTGACATCAGTGAGAATTATTAGTTTTGTTCTGTGCTGTCGTGTATCATGGTTACCCCTAATTGAAATGGAGGTGTTCCGAATAGCACAATCAGTTAAGAATCTTGCCAAGTGCCTCATTTGGATAATTTATAGTAGGTTTCGAGGCTGATGAGTTCAGAGCTCATGAGTCCCCAGAGTCCTTAATCTTTGATCATATTTTGTGGCGGGACAATGCCTGATGAGAGTGGAGTTTGAAGATAACTCTTTGCTGCAAATGTATTTATCAAATACCAATGTTCCCAGCAAAGTGATTTGAGAAGGGGATTACCTATCACTGGAAATGAACCACAAGGAGTATCTTAATTTGAAGAAAGTACAGCCTTGATTCTTTTTAATAAATTCCTGATATTGAATAAAATGTACCACAGCTCTCAAGTTTAAATCACTTTTCTTTTTCATTAGAGACAAATAGAAAGTTGGAAAAGGATAAGAAATGCATAATGGAATTAGCATCTTTGAAAAGATTCTACTGAGAAGGGGCAATGATTGTAGTTAAAAAAAAAAAAAGAAGAAAAATTCATGTGGATCAGCTCAGGGGCACATTCCAGTCCTGTGTTCCATGTGTAACACCAGGAGTCTTCAAGGTGGGTACACCATGTCCAGGAATATTGCCACACAATCCATTAGGGCAAGAAAATAAATTATTAAAATTTAGCGGTTAATTTTTTACCTCACCCTATTTTGGGAGAATCTGTTTTATAATGCATATAATATTTTACAGTAAAAGTCATAAAAATAAATAAATAATTATTGGGAGTGCATATTGTAATTTTTAAAAATTGAGGTAGAAGCCTGATGACATTTTGGTGAACACAGTCAGACTACCCTGGTGTGTCTTGTGATAGTGCGAGGCTGTTCTTTAAAATGGAAATACTTGGGAGTTCCCATCGTGGTGCAGTTGTTAACGAATCCGACTAGGAACCATGAGGTTGCACGTTTGATCCCTGCCCTTGCTCAGTGGGTTAAAGATCCAGCGTTGCCCTGAGCTGTGGTGTAGGTTGCAGATGCAGCTTGGATCCCGCATTGCTGTGGCTCTGGCGTAGGCTTGCAGCTACAGCTTGCAGCTACAGCTTGCAGCTACAGCTCCGATTCGATCCCTAGCCTGGGAACCTCCATATGCCGTGGGAGTGGCCCAAGAAATGGCAAAAAGACAAAAAAAAAAAAAAAAAAAAAAAAAAAAAAAAAAAAAAAAAAAAAAGGAAAGACAAAAAAATGGAAATACCTTTCTGCATATCTGCCTTTCATTTATCTATAGATGTTTACCATCCCTAGATATACTTGAATATTAGCTAAATCTGTGTAGTTAACTTGTATTATTTCTTGAACAGAGCTACATATGTTTACTAAAGCCTGAAAAATAGTATTATCATCAATTATTGTATTTTTATTTTAAGATTTAGTGTATAGAGAGTGTTTTCTCTTATTCTAGTGCCTCGATTTGATTTAAAGTTTCAAGCTTCTTTTTTCTATTATTTTATATTTTTATGAATGATGAACACAAATACTTTTGAAGATAATTACTTCACATGTAATCAATAATTTCCCCATTTGATACTTTAAAATTTTCCATTGTTTGAATCTTCTTGATGTATTTTGCCCAGAATGCTTTACAGTGTTAGAGATATTGATGTATTTGAAAGATTGGTTTGAAAATATGTCATTATTAGTGTTTAGAAAGTATGACACTTGTTTATACATTCATTTAACACATATTTATTGCCTAGCAGTTTGTGCCCTACATGTGCTAAGACACGATTATTAACTTCATAGAGAATATAGGCTAGCAAGGGAGAAATAGGCCTTTCTTATCAACTGTGACAAGAGCTATGAAGTAGAGATACAAAAAGGAAAAAATGGTTTAACTCAGAGGTCAAGAAATGTTTCCAATGGAAATTCTGTTTACACTTGGATGATGAAGATGATGATGCTCCAAATGATGATGTATGATGATAATGAATATAATGATAATAATCACATTTTTATTGAACATGTGTTTGAGAAGTATATCAAGCACCCTTCTGAGTACTTTCTGTTAATTAATCCATTTAATTCTCACAATAACTCTAAAGACTGGCTAGTTTATTATCCTCATACCTCAAGAGAGGAGATTGAAGAAAAAAAATGTAGTAATTTATCCATAGTTATACAACTATCACATGGTGAAACTAAAATTTGTATACTATCTACCTGGGTCCAGACAAAATTTGTAACTAAGAAATAGCTTTATTGCCAAGTAGAACTAAAAAAATAATAGGAAAAAGGCTGAGAGCAGGTGTTTCAAGCACTGGGAACAGGATATAAAGACAGTTAAATCATGGAGAAACTAGCATGTGTGATTAAAACACGAAAGACCAATACAGGAGATGAAATACAGAGAAAATCTAAGACAAAAAGAGAGAATGGGGGGAGCAGACTGTTGATTTACTTCTAGTACTGGTGAAGAATTTTTATTTATATTATGAAGATGATGGGGATCCATTTATGGGTTTTAAAGATTTTAACTTTAAATATATATGTGTGGTGGTACATGTTGTTTTTGCACATGAAGAGAGCTGATGTTCAAAAGTTTATTCTGATCTCCTACTGAGAATGGACAGCCAGGGGCCAAATATGTAGTGGGCCAATATCACCCAGGAGATTGCAATAGTCCTAAAAATATACTTTGGTGGTTTAGAATAGGGTAGTGAGGATGGCGATAAAGAGAAGAAAATCTATTTGGATGTGTTTTTCAGGACTTAAAACCAACTGGATCAGTGATGTGTTAGATATGAGGAAGGAGGAAATCAGAGCTGTAGAAGAAGTCTTAAGTTTTCTGGCTTGTATAACTGGATGGACCATGTTTCCATTGCCAAGTTCCAAACCACCGAAAAGTAATAGCCAAAGGTAATCATGAGTGACAAAAAAACAAAAAACAAAAAACAAAAAACAAAACACTGAAGTGAGACTGCCAACTTCCTGGTTAGGAAGTGCAGAAATATCCTATAAGAGGGACTAGGATGCAATAATTAGGAGATTTGTAAGAAAACCAAAAAATGTATTCATTGGAAATTAGAGAAAAGCTCATATTAAGAAGGAGGGCTGGGGCATTCCCATTGTAGCCTAGTGGGTTAGAAATCTGACTAGTATCCATGAGGATGCAAGTTTAATCCCTGGCCTCTCTCAGTGGGTTAAGGATCAAGCTTGCTCTGAGCTGTGGTATAGGTTGCTGATATGGCTCAGATCCCACATTGCTGTGGCCGGGGCTGTGGCTGTGGCTGGCAGCTATATCTCCAATTTGACCACTAGCCTGGCAACTTCCATGTGGTACAAATGTGGCCCTAAAAAAAAAAAAAAAAAAAAAAAAAAAAAAGAGGAGGTAGTGGTAATGATCGATCAGTTGAATGCTATTCCAAAGACAGGAAAATGGGCAAATAGATCTGAATTTAGTGTCATAGGTGTCTACATAAAACTTTCACTCTTGCTAATGTGTCAAATATTCTAAACTTTGACTCAAATACTAATTGTATATAATTTATATTCTGAAGCTTTTAGTTTATTTACTTGTAGAATAATGGGAAAATAAGGGAAAAAAAGAATCACATAAATGATCTCTGAAGTTCTTAGTTTTAAAATCTATGATGACAGTTTAATTAAAAACAGAAAAAAAATGTATAGATATCAAGAGAAGATTTGTACTCACTGAAAACATTCCTTTGTAGCAGAGCCTACTTTACTTATAACCATTCTTTAATTACAACCCTGATTATATCCAAACATAGAAGATAAAAATTGTTAAGTGTTCTAAGTGGAAAACTATGAAATTAGCAAACTGTTGATATTTGCAGAGACCGTTTCTTTTTCAATGATTAAGAAGAAAACAGCCTGGAAAAGGAGAGGCCATTTATTCTCATTGGAATCTGCCAGAAAACTGCACTTGTAGGTTCGTCCTTTAGTAGTAACATGGCTATTTGGAGAGTTTTGCGGAAAACAACCATTGTGGGAGTAGGAAGGAGGACCAAGAAAATAATAGTATTGTACATTATAGTAATATCAGTTCTCTGCCAAAATAATCCGAATTCTCAGACATTTTACCTAATTCAAAGTAGTCTATCATTTCAAATGAGATACATTCATTTTGTTTATAAACTACATACTACATTAGGAGATAAAGGGTGATATAATAAGAAACTCACAAAAGATATCATATTAAGTGACAGCTAGTCTATAGTAAGCCTCAATTTCCCAACCTGTATAATAGTGGCATTTATAGATAAATAATAGAATCATAGGAGTTCCCGTTGTGGCGCAGTGGTTCATGAATCCAACTAGGAACCATGAGGTGACGGGTTCAGTCCCTAGCCTTGCTCAGTGGGTTAAGGATCCGGCATTGCCGTGAACTGTGGCATAGGTTGCAGACATGGCTCGGATCCTGCATTGCTGTGGCTCTGGCAGAGGTCGGTCGCTACGATTCCGATTAGACCCCTGGCCTGGGAACCTCCATGTGCCATGGGAGTGGCCCTAGAAAAGAAAAAAAAAATAGAATCATAAAATCTTTTAATGAGTTCATTTATTTATACAGATTTTTTTCAATATGTATGTTATGTCAAATCTTTTGTTGGGCACTAGGGTCTGCCTTCTAGAACTTGCATTTCAGTTGAGGTAAACAGGCAATAAACAAACTTTGCCAATGCAGAGGTAGGTGAGCCCTACACAGGAGTACTTATCTAGAGAAATTGGTGGTATTCCCAGTGGAAGTGATATATAAAATGGATCTTAGAGATGAAGAGCCAAGAAGCAGTGTGCATGGGGGGATAGAAAGACCAATCACTGGGACTGTATATCAATCCCAACTTTTTTGGGATGTTATAACAAAGTACCATAGGTTAAGTAGTTCACAAACAATAGATATTTATTTCCCAAAATTCTAAAAGCTGAATGCCTGAGATCAAGATGATAGTATGATCAAGTTCTGGTGAGGACATGCTTCCAGGTCCTAGACTGTCACTGTCTCATTATATTCTCACATGGTAGGTAGAAAGAGAGAGGGGGAAGCCAGCTCTTTCATGACTCTTGTTAAGATCACTAATCTCCATCATAAGGAGTCCACTCATGTCTTTATCTAATCCTAACACCTTCCAAAGGACTCACATCTTTATACCATCATATAGGGGAGTAGGATTTCAGCAAATTAATTTTGGGGGATGCAAACATTTAGTCCTTAACATATATGAAACAAATAAGGAGGAGAGTGTAGTGCTTTCCAACAGATCAGGTAGAGTTTGATATGTCATAGAATATTCAAGTGGATAAATTTACTTGAAAGTTGGATATGTGTGTGATTGTATTTCAGAAGAGAGATTTAGAAAATAATAGAGGTAATCATTGAATCAATGGAAGTAGAATTGAGGTTATCCAGGGAAAGAATTTAAAGAGAGGGGAGAAGAAAAACTCTGAGGGATATATCATATAAACCATAAGCAAATGAAAAAAGAAAATAAAGGAAACAGAGAGATAAAAGGGAAAATAAGAACAGTTTGGAGATATTGCTGCCAAAAGAAGAAAAATCTTTCAAGAGAAGGGGAGTTGCCAACAATGTCCAATGATATCAAGAAGACACATGATAAATCTTTTAAAACTAGTAAATTTGGGATTTACTAACTACAAATTCATTGAGTTATTTTGTGAAAACAATTTTTGTGGAGCCATGGATTTAAATGCCAGGTTGTTTTGCTTTGAAACATTAGTGAGATACTAGATGAAGAGTAAGGGCATCTGCATTAAGAGACTTGTCTGTATTAGGTTATTTGATTAATTTTAAAGTCAATAGTCAGTGCCTACAGGTAAGAAGATAAAGAGTATGCATGATTGAATGTTATCTCTTTGCCAAAAAGAGAGATGCATATTTGGATAAATTATATTCTAAGAACTGACTGGCTTAAATATGAAAGTTATATTATGACATGCTTTGTTTGGCTGGAAAATGCCCATTTCTTTGAACAACCTCAGTGACTCTTTACCATCAGGGACTCAATTTAAGGAACCACAGAGTATCAGGAACAAAGTGAAAAAGACAACAGAAAAGTAATCAAACACGCAAACACCCACACACATACACACATACCTACACAGAGCAGTTGAAATTATCCAAACAAATACACAGGAGACCCATAATCCTATAGATTTCCAAGCAGAGGTGTAAATGATGAACATATAAACAAGATGATCAAGTATCCAAAGATAGTACACTGCTGCCCCTAAATTCAAGACAACCAATCTATTCAGTGTAAAAAATCCATTAACCTGGGTGTCTGGCAACTTATATACAGAGAAACAAAAGTCTGACAAACTTGGACTTTGCACTTTGCAGTTGATGGGCTGTTATCCTGTAGAGTCAGATGAAAATATTCATTTAATTAGACCAAAACTTCTTCCCAACTATCACACAAATCTCCAGATTTTTCTTTTTCTCAGGGGAAAACCTTCTTAAAGAACCAATTTATCAGCTACTCAAGTAAGAATAGTAGAAGCCATAGAGAAAGAAATGTCTTTTGTTTTTTGGCATAAGTACTCTTTTGAATTCACAACAGTGTGTTAACATGCTCACAGCATTTCAATATAATATTAGAGTGTGAAAGAGAAAAGGCAGAAATCACCCTAAGAGTAATGCTATTGAGAATAACTGGAAAAAAGTCATCTTCTTCATGGTAAGATTCACAAAGTAATTCCATGGCAGAAAAGGCAAGGTAAATATTTACTCCAAGTTTCTTAGAACCTGCAGGAGGGTAAAACCTTCAGTGTTTCTATTTTAATATTTATCTCATGTTTTTGTAAATTAGTTTCATGACCATCATTTCCCAAAGGGTCACTATTTGAGAAAATTGCTGCATGGGGACCATACTCTGAGGCCGATATGGAATAAAACTTTCTTTCTTTCCTTTATTTTTATTTTTATTTTTTTCAATAAGGAGAAAAATATCTCCATTGGCTCTTTGGCACAGATGAAGTCTGGCTTTTCTGTATGCATTTAGGTTCCCTCATCCAGAGGTCAGGTTGTCCATAGCACATGGGAAAATACGCAATATTTATCTATTTAGTTTGTGAAGAAAATAGAAAGCAATCCCTGCGAAGAATATATCAGAATGGAGGGGCAGTGACTAAGCCACTGAAGAAGTAAACATGAATACTGCAAAGTATTGTTATTTTTCAGGCTCCAATGACACAAAACTACTGTGAGTGTTTAATTTCTGCCTTCAAGAAGGGGTGCAAAAAATTATGTGACATAAAACAAATTATTTTTGCTTTCTATCTCCTCTACCAACCATGCTCAGCTCTGTGAACATTATCTGAATCTATTTCAATAGAAATGGTACATTTAGGTAGTGTGCCTTTGGCATTTTTTCAAGGGTACAAAGTTGGCAATCATTTATCAATGTAAAGTTCAAACAATGAACTTATTTTGCATTAAATCAGGTGTCTCTGGGGTGTTTCTGTGGATGTGTATAAGAGAGTGTAGAAGCTACTTAACATATTTCTTAAAATACGTAAAATCAATGTAGTTAGATTTTAGCCAGATTTTGGAAAGGAGAAAATGAAACAAGGAAAATGAATGAAGTTGGCTGTAGCCTCTTTTTTGCAAGGAGTCAACTGAGATTGTGGAGAAAGGAAACTACAGAGAGAGCTGTAAATCAGTAACCAAAAGACTTAAGAGCAAATTTTGACACATTATTTATCTGGATTACAGTGGGTTATATCATAGTTCATAGGTAAAAATTTGATTTCAGGTTAGATAAAACCCAGTATTTGAATTGTGCCTTTAACTCTTAATGCTAGTGTAATCTTGAGCAAGTTACTTTATCTCAATGAACCACCATTTCCTTATCAATAAAATTGAGATGATAAGATCTACCTAAGTCACCAAGAAAGTCAAAGAAAATAAATCTTGTGAAAATCCTTTATAAATTATAAGCAGTTATATAACTATTAGGGATGATATGTGTTGAAAAATCTTCACATGTATATATATATAATTTTAAATATTTCCCCCACATTTTATTTATAAAAGAGATATCTATAAATGGCTTGATTTCCCAACTACCTTATTGACAAAACATCTACTGTCTCCCTGACTATTGAATAATACCTGCGTGACAGAGTCCTCAAAGAGGGTTGTGTTCAGTTTTCACTTTATAATTGGGAAAGATTTGGAATCTGATAAATCCACCACTGCCAGAATTTCTTGCTGTGATATGATATTGCTGTTAAGAATTAATAACACACAACCTGCCTGCTTATGCTGGGCTACTGCTGATATCTCATTTAGGCTGCCATGGCTTTTCAGGAAGACAGTCCTGCTCATTTTAAACTCAACCAAATGTTCTGCATTAGCTATAGCTCTTAGAGAATTCTAGTCCTTTCTTTACATAGTTTACAGTTTCTCTATATATTCTAGGGCATAACCAGGCCCCATTCAGTTCAGGCCCACTATCAACATCATCACAAACCCAGAATTGTTATCCTTTTCTCCTACACTCCTTGTACCATTATGTACTCTCTTGTCCTTTGGGATACTAACTTGAATGAATTTGAATTTGGGATAATTTACTTTTCTGAGAATGTCTTCTAAAGTTATTTTTTTCAAAGTCCAAGCTCACAGTGCTTGCAGCACAACAGACCAATAAATTGAGAGACTGACTGCTGGATCAAGGAATAGCTAATTTATTCAGAAGGCCAGAAGACTAAGAAGGGGGTGGGCTAGTGTCCCAAAGAACCATATGACCCAAATTAGAATTCAGATTTCTTTTATACTAAAAGCGGAAGAGTGTAGCTGTTGATACAAACATCTTGATCCTAGAATCCTTTACTCTTGGGCTGAGTCAGATCAAAGCTAAAGCTGAGGGCCTCTGTCATAGCCACAGCAACACTGGATCTAAGCCCCATCTGTGACCTACACTTCAGCTTGCAGCAGTGTGGGATCCTTAACCCCCCTGAGTGAGGCCAGGGATTGAACAAGCATCCTCACAGACACTATGTTGGGATTTTAGCCTGCTGAGCCACAACAGGAACTCCACAAAGAAACTTTTGCCTTATGATGTTTATGTTTTAATTTTTATCTTGTTAAATAAGTGAGACACAACCCTTCCAAATTCGTCTGATACCCTTAGCTTTTTTTTTTTTTTCTTTATGTGTTCCATGGTCTTTCCAGGCTCTTGGCTCTGTGACAGCTGTTCCTTCTGCTAGGTCTTCCCATTTCCTGCATCTTTGTATAGCCAAGTTTTTTCATTCTTTAAAAGCCTCAAATTCATCTTCCTGATCCCAGTATCTAAAGTCACATTACCCCAAACTCACAATTTCTGTAGAACCTTTCCATCAATAGCATCCTATGTGAAATTATTTTTGCAGTCAGGCATCTCTGGTTACTTATTCATATATTCAGTTTTTTCTAGAAATAGAGATTTCTTCTTTCTTTTTTATACAACCAAACTGAATTCCTATTAACAAAGTAGAAACTTTATTTCAGTACACTTAAGAACACCCCTGCCCCTTCTCCCCTTCTTCCAGACTCAAAATTGCAACTAAAATTTAGAGTTTCACTAGATGACTCTGGCTAGGTGCTAAAAGAAGAATCTTGTTATTTGTCCTTTTCTTTGAAATTAATGAAGCTTGAGCTTCATGACCCCTCCATGTTCTTGTATCCAATTCTGTTTTTTTTTGTACAAAAATAGGACCTCCTAATTGTGTAAACTTTAGGTCCCAGAATACCTGAAACTGCACCTTACGATACCCTGGGAAAAGCAATAAAACTAAACACTGTATTTTATACTAATTAATCTATCCATACAAGTCTCATTTTCACTTGGGGAGCTTCAAATTAAGAGGAATAGTGACAAATTGCTTAATCTGATATCTCTGTCACTGGAGGAATTCATGACACTTCCACTGAGATGTTTATCCCAAGGAAAAGAAGCCTGTGTGACCACTTTGCCTTATTTAAAAGACTGATGGATTCTCATGCAAAAGTTAGGTACAGTATGTTTTGAAAATACCAAAGGAAGAAATTAGACAGAAAAGGAAACTAGGAAGGAAGCGGCATTATTGGCAACTAGATATGTACTAGGTTCTTTATATTCCCTCATTACTTCTTTCAAAATAGGAAATATATGATAGGTGTTTCATTAACATCTCTTTACAGTCAGCTTCAGAATTGAATCTCCTCTTCAAGGTCACTTATCTAGTAAGTGGCCAAACAGACAACTCACTCTTTTATGACTCTAAATCTTCACAGGTGTAATAAATACCTTGTGAAATATGTCAGTGTTAACACAATGTGCTTAAGAACACATTGTAGTTCAACAGTTATGTAGTATGGATTTCACATTTTTTTTAATAATAAAATAATATTTCTTACATTCATATGAATGGGGCATTCTAGACATATTGAAATATCCTGCATCGACCACAGAAACCACACAAAAAGACAAATGAAACAGAAACACAAATAAATAGATGTGTGTGCATAAATTACTTTTGTACGGGAGATGGGGAAAAACTGCACACAACAATGCCACCTGTGGCCATAAGAGAACCATTCTGAAGAAAGATAGAGGAAATAAGACTGGATTGTAGAATGTGGATGGGGATGGCAGGGGTGGGAATATTATGGCTAGAGAAGAGAAAGCTGCTTTGGAAAGAGGGATAGTGGGAGCAATATAAAAAACAAACTCACAATGGAAGGAATCAAAATAAGATAAAATGAAGCTCTTCCATTATTTTGAGTCCCATAAGGAGCCTGCAAAACAACAACTTGCTGTCAGAATGAAACTCTGAGTGTTCCCATCAGAACTCAGTTACATTAAACAGGAGAAGCTCTCGGCGTATTATGCTGCTGTCATTTCTCGGTAAATCCGTGTCATTAGCATTGATTTCTTGAGGAGAGATTAAAAGAGGTTTAGTTAGGAGAGTAAGGCAGGAGTGGATATTATCCAAGCCAGTGCAGCTCTGGGTCTCAGAGATGACATTTTCCTCTCTACTTCATTAACTTGCAGAGCTTGTCGAGCTTTGGCTGTTTCTAATTAATTCTTTTACTGGTTTTTTTTGAGTGTGTATCATCGCTGGCAAACCATATAAAATGAAGAAATCTCTCTAAGGTTTTACCCTTTTAATTATTATTTTTATTGCTTAAATGATGCTCCAGAATTGCAAATGTTGACATTTTGGTTTATCCTAGGCATTAGAGTTTTCAAAGGGGTGGAAAGAAAAAAAAAAAAAAAAAAGGAAGAGGGGGAGGGGAAGAGTGAAAAAGAGAGGTGATATTGAGCAGAGGAAAGAGGTGAGGTTGGGTTTCAATTGTGATAAACGCTGAGAAAGGAAAAACAAACGGCTTTGTCAAAAGTGGCTTCCATTATGGTTTTGCTCTTTTAAAAAAGAATAGGAAATGAAATATCATTAGAAGTAATTGCTAGTGGTCTCTTACACCAGCCAGAATTCATATTATACAGGGCTGGCTGCTGCCCAGGACATTTGCTTTGATCTAACAAAAGTAGTTCCTAGCAGATAGGGTTCATAGTTTTTTGTGTGTCCATTTGTTTGTTTTTACTGGGGTATTAGAAATAAGGATTATAACTCTGGGGGAAAACAAACTTTAATCAAAACAAATATGTTAAGTGAATTCACTTTAGTGATCCAGAAAGCAGTTGCTCAGAAAAGCCAGCTCTGAAGGGCCTAAAGGAATCAGTTTCAACCAATATTAATTGAACACCTACATAAAAAGTATTACGTTGGACATGTGTATAAATGTTGGGTGGTGTGTATAGGTGGAGTGTTATAAGGAAACTCTAGAGAAATCTACCTTTTAATATTTTACGTTGAGTTTTTAATCTGACATATTCAAATAAAAATGTAACACAGGCTATTACCAATAGTTTCCTTCTCATATATTGGAACGAAATTTGATTTACAAGTCCATTTTTGAAGTTGGGAGGCATTTCTTCCCACAGAAATGTGTTTTAGACATGGTGTTTTAGTTCCCAAGCCACTCACAAAAGCCTATTTAAGTCATAATGTAGCTGAACTGTGGTAATGTCCTAATAACTCCATGGGAACTAAATACAAAGTGTAGTGAAGTTTCTATTGGGTAATGCATTCAGAATTTAAATTTGCATCTCCAGGAATGGGTCTCTGCTGCTGTTTTGGAAGGATAGTTATCTTAGCTCCAGGTCCATAGGGCACCTTTTATTTGCACTCAGGGCTTCAGCAGGGCAGGGCTTGTAGACGTGTAGAAGTCTGTGCTGAGGCCCAGTGGCGAGGTCAGAGCACGAGGTGGTGGTGGGGCTGGGGTCTTGAGAAATTGAGGCTACTGGTCTGTGTGAATCCCTAGGGGTGTGGCTCAGCCTAGCTGGCCCCTGGTTGCCAAGTTGTTTTTCTTTTATGTACCACAAGGAAAGGATAGGTTTTTCCTCTGGGATTGGTCTCACAACTTTTCTCTCCTTTTATCACATCCTTGAAGAGATCACATAATTTTTTTTAAGAATTTTTAAGATTTGTTCACTCTTTTTTTTAACTCCTTATGTCAAGGCAAGGAAGATGTAGAAGAAAAGGCTCTTTCCTTTTCTGCTTCTATACACATCTCCTCTCCCCTCAGTGTCCTTTTTCATGCCTTAGCTTAGACCCTATAGAAAAGCCAAAATCCATGCATAATAATTTCCATTTCAAAGACCAGAACCAGTCACACAGCATTCCTGCCTAGGAATGGAGGGAATTGAGAGGATAAAACATTAATATAAAAATAACTCATATTTATTGATTACATATTATGTGACAAATAGTGTTTGAGGTAATTTGCATGTATTAATTCATTCAATCTTCCTAAAAAGTGAATTGCTATCCATTGTGTACAGATGAGAAAAGTGAGGCAATGCCCAAGATTGCGGAGCTTCACAGTGGATGAGGTAACGAGTGTCTTCAAAAAGGATGAGGCCCAAGAATTCTGCTAAGAAGATGAGTGTTGAAACCAAATAGTCCTGGTAAGAAAGGCCTTGCTAAGAGGATGCCATTTCCCTCCAACCTCCTTTTTTTTTCCCCCTAATCATCTGTCACAATTAGTCCAGCCCCTACAAATCTGAATTGATTCTAAATCCAGCAATGTGAAGAGATTGAATTTAGAGCTTTACCTCAGGTGTGCATGAAACTTTATTTTTTTTCCCTAATTTTTCTGTACCTCAGCTTTATTTCCAGATATGGTTTCCCATCTTATGAGGGGTCTGAAAATTTAGTTTAGCTATCCTTGGAATTTCTCTAAGGTAGGTTAGGATTCTAGGACCTTATACATGGGTTGAAGCTTTGAGAAGATGCTGACATGTCATTATCTATCTATTCAGGTTACCTCTGACACATCCCTAATTTGCAAGTGCATGAACTCTTCAGGTTCCCAGACTCTATGCTGCATCGAATTCATGCTTGGAACTTGGGAATTTTGACTGACTGAGAACTCTGTGACCAGAACCTACCATACTCTGTTACCATTCCATTTGGGGGAACTTGCCATTAGCCAGCTATACTACCCAGACAAGGACAAGAGTCTCCTTTCTGTGGAATTTCCAGAACTTTCTTTTCCCACTTCCCAAATTTTCTATTATGGGGAAGGATGCAAGTGGATTCTCTTCACATTTTTCTTAGTGTTTCTTTCAGATCATACCCTTACATTACTTGATCTTTGAGTACATTCTACCTGCTCTTAAACATTTTAACCTTTTAAGGAAAAAAAAAGAAAAGAAAAGAAATACCTGTTGGCTCCTCCAGCCCTCCAACCTAAGCTTGATAACAACGGAATCAGAAAAGTCCTTAAATGCAGGAAAAAATAGGACAAATACAAGATAATGTTTTCTTTTTTTTTTCTTTTTCTTTTTTCCTTTCTTTTTCTTTTTGCTTTTTAGGGCTGCACTTGTGACATATGGAAGTTCCCAGGATAGGGATTGAATCAGAGCTACAGTTGTCAGCCTATGCCACAGCCATAGCAACTCAGGATCTGAGCCACCTCTGCAACCTACACCACAAGCTCGTGGCAATGCTGGATCCCCAATCCACTGAGCAAGGCCAGGGATCAAACCCACATCTTCATGGATACTAGTCGACTTATTTCCACTGCACCACATTTGGAAATCCCCAAGATAATGTTTTCTTAATATTGAAAAATGTTTTATAGTCACAGCAAGAATAAGGAGAGAATCCTAGGGAAAGATAAAACAGCAGGGAAAAAGAATACATAAGGGAAGCCAGTCTCTTGTGGCAGCACTAGGTGGGTAACAGGTGTTCCGGCAGCCACAGTATCCATAAGGGTGGCACAAGCAAACCCTAGATTTAGGTGAAGAATGGCTGGAATGAAGAAATTGGGTAGTGGGATTATTGAGGAAGGATGTGGGGCTTCCTCTGGGTTCTGAAAGATGAATAGGATTTTAAAAGCAGAAATAGAAACAGAAACTAATTAAAGAGTTTACTATCTAGTAGAAGATAGCATGTTGAGTTAGGGTCTGGTATAGCCTGTCAGGAGGGATAAGGGAGTCAAACTAGCACTTGGACAAGCATGAGGCTCAGACTAACGTACCTGCCTTTACTCTGCCCCAAACCCAACCTTGTGCATGGAGGTCAGGTTCCTTCTGTAGAACCAGAGAGTTTCATTCTTGGATCCATTTGTTTCCTTCTACTTCTGCCCTTTTGTATGTGATACTGACAAGCAGACCAACCACCAGGTATTGGGCATAGACATTGTCCATCTGCTTACCTGGGAATTATGAACTGAGTATATAGTGTGCTCCCTTCTCTCAAGCAATTTACAATTTCAGAGTATAAATTTCCATTAAAAGTAAATATTCAAGGAAGCAAATATTGTTTTCTTCACTTTACTGGTTTACTTTCAAATATCACCCTTCCATTCTTTTATTCCTGGCATAAGACATAAAACTTATTTTTCAAACTACACCTCTCTCAATGTTCCTCTTTCATATCTCTGTGAAATTAGTCCCAGTGAGACCTTAGCCATGAGTACAGGTGTATAGAGGTCCCACCGAGGAGCTGGCACAACTTGTGCAGCTGCACTAATGAACTGATTCTCTAAGTACAGAGGCATTGGTGTAGAGTGTTTGTTGTGTTTCTACATAGCACAAATTAATTTTCCAGGGTTTCAGAATGATCCAACTCTAAAATGTTTACTTTCACTTCTCTCTGATGCTGGCCTCCATTGTTTAACTCCCTCTTAATAAAACCCAATAGTTCCAGGCTTCAAACTGCATCTGCCCTTTTCTTTGAAATTTCATAGTTTTTCCAAATACCTACAACTTTACAAAGAGACTTCTCCTCTGGAATTTTTGTCAAAGAAATAAACAGGAGTTCCCGTCGTGGCGCAGTGGTTAACGAATCCGACTGGGAACCATGAGGTTGCGGGTTCGGTCCCTGCACTTGCTCAGTGGGTTAATGATCCGGCGTTGCCGTGAGCTGTGGTGTAGGTTGCAGACGCGGCTCGGATCCTGCGTTGCTGTGGCTCTGGTGTAGGCTGGTGGCTACGGCTCCGATTAGACCCCTAGCCTGGGAATCTCCATATGCCGCGGGAGCGGCCCAAGAAATAGCAAAAAGACAAAAAAAGAAATAAACAAAATGCTAGTGTGCAGTTTGGAAAGATGGGATGATTTTTCAGCATAATTCAAAATTATTTCTTTTCAGTATCTTGAGATTTGGTTTAATTATTTCCATAGGTGTAGTTCTATTTTTATTTATTTATTTATTTTTCCTCTGCTGAGGAATAGAGAAGAATTAGAAAAGATGATGAGTCTGTTTGCACTTGGATTTATCCTTACATTACCATCAGGTGTTCTGGCAAAGAATGATGCCGAGTTTAAAGGAACACTGGAAAGCAGCCACTCTAAAGAAAATAAACTGGAGATTTTCAAAAGTCTTGTTTTTTGCCATAGTGGTTTTTTGAGTCAAATACCTTTGACTTTCATGAAGCTCATAGCGAATAAATTCAGAAATGATTCACTGTTTATGAATGTGTTGGTTTTGGAGAAACGAGGCAGAGAAGTGACAGAGAGAATTTGCTGGTGAGTAAAACTTCTTTCAGGCAGGTGGGTAAATCTTGACAAACTGCCAAAGCACTTAACAGCAGCCACCGTTGCTCAAGCCATTCTTCCATGCTTTTTATTTTTCCAGACTGAAAAAATTTGTGCAAAAGAAACTGCCAGCAACTGCCATAAATGGAGGGTTCTATAAATGACAGAAAGAGAGGTTATGGAAGTGTCTGAGCAAGTCAGGTAATAGGTAGGCCTTCTGGTGATGGAGAAACAGCAAGGAATCAGGTAAATAGAGGTGGCTGCATGAATATGAGTTTCTTGGGAAACCATGGAATCTGCTTTATAATCTTCATAGAGAACATAGAGAAACCTAATAGTCTCAGGAACACGGATTGGGCCTGATTAGTCTACTACTAATTATTTGACTGGTAAATAATTATAATTTATAATTATAATATAAATACTAATTAATGGTTGAAAATATGGATTAGAATTGCTTTGGAGTAAGAGTGGCTAGAAGAGCACAATAAACTGAATTAAACTGGATGACAAGCTGTAAGCAGTTTCATTTTTTCTTGAAAGCTGCAGTACTTGAACTGGAGGCCTGACTTTTAGCTCCACTTCTTCTCAGTCTGGCAACAGGACTTTTCATGGGCGGGTGGCTTCTCCAGACCTTAATATCTTCACCTGTTAAAAGAAAATAAAAATAAAGATTGATTAGGTCACATTTTGTACAGCTTCTAGTTCTGACACTCTATTTCATTTCATTTTCATTTTTTTAGGAGATACTTGCAAAATGGCAGATGTTTAGGGAGGGAAGACAGGAGGAGTGTGTTAAAACATGATTAAAGTAGTATATAAATGCTATAATTGCAATTGAAAATTCCAGCATTAAGGAGGTTACCTGTCCACAGGGGGAAGTGAGCTATTATAAAACACATCCCTGACTCTCCATTAACATTCACATGATTGAGAATTTATTTTTAAACTCAAGCAATATGACTTTACCTATAAATGTGCCATGATGAAATGAGAGCCTCAAGCAGGAGCAGCTTTGAGATAGCACAATATGTTTAGATAAGTTTAGTAGGATTTATACCTTTAGTTGTTGGTTTCTTTAATATCTTGAAGATCATTTCTCAGGAATAAAATTCCTCCAATTCTTCCTCCTTCTTCCTATCTTTTCTGCCCACTTAGCAGGCTTATATGCACACATCCTCATAGTTACTAAGGAAAATATTAGTATGCTTTCTAATATTAGTTATTAGAAAGTAAGTTGGAACATATGTTTACCCAAAATGCAATAATACTTTCTTTGGTAAGGCTACAAGTTTGTAGAAAAGATCAAGCATATATACCAGGATGATGCAGCTCTGGGTTTTTCGGGAAAGTGATCACCCCTCGAATATACTTTGTTTGCCTTCTCAAAGAAACTGATTTACAATGGGATACATCTTTTTATCCACCACATCACATTGCAACAGCTCATATTCATGCTGGAGTGCAAATAAAGCATAGCCAAATATTAAGTTCGGTTTGAAAAGGGGGTGGTGAAGCAGCAGGTGCTGCCATAAAGTTGCAGCATCATCACATTAATTTTTTCAAAAAATGGTTCTAAAATAAAAGATCAAATAAGAATTAGTCATATAATGTATTTTTAACTAAATTATAGTTGACTTACAATTTTGTGTCAATTTCTGCTGTATAGCAAAGTGACTCATTCATTCACATACTTATACATTCTTTAATATTATTTTCGCTTATGGTCTATCCAGGAGATTGGGTATAGTTTCCTGTGCTGTACAGTAAGACCTCATTGCTTATCCATTCTAAATGCAATAATTTGCATCTAGTAACCCCCAAATCCCAGTCCATCCCACTCCTTCCCCCCTCCCTTTTGGCAACCACAAGTCTGTTCTCTACGTTTGTGACTCTGTTCTTGTTTTATAGATAGGTTCATTTGTGCCTTATTTTAGATTCCACATATAAATGATGCCATAAGGTATTTGCATTTCTCTTACTGACTTATTTCACTTCGTATGAGAATCTCTAGTTGCATCAATGTTGTTACAAATGGCATAATTTCCATTCATTTTTATGGCCTAGTAGTATTCCATAGTATATATGTACCACATCTGCTTAATCCATTCTTCTGTCAGTGGATGTTTAGGTTGTTTCCATGTCTTGGTTATTAGAAATAAGGCTTTTATGAACATATGGATGCATGTATCTTTTTGAATTATAATTTCATCCAGATATACAGATAATATATTTTATTTTATTTTACTTTACTATTTTTTATCTGAAAGGATTTACATATGATCCTAGCAGGAAATACAGATCAACAGCATGCTGTAATAGAAAAAGGTCTGTTCCTGGAATTAGGAGATTTAAATTCTAAACTTCTGACCTTGGGTAACTATGTCTCTGAGCTTCTATGCTTTTATTATTTTTGTTGTTGTTTTAATTTGTAGTATGTAGGGAGAGATGACATAGATCTCTATGGACATTTTCAATCTAAAATTTTCCCACTGCCTATAATTAAGAATTAAATTTTATAGTACAAAATTTTAGATACAAAAAGAGCATCAGATTCAAAAAGAACATCATCACATATACACAGGACACCTAGAGGTAATGGAATATTTACTTTGAAACTGGTCAACCTTTGGAGAATCCTGACCTGCATGGGAATCCTGACTTAGTGCACTTAATTTCATCCTCAACCAATAAGCTTATGGGTGACTTGTTGGGGAAGGTGAATCTGAAAGACTAGAGAAAGTGTTGATTACTAGAACGGTCACATTGTTTAACCAATCTATTTCTATTTTGTTTGTTTGTTTTTGTCTTTCTGTCTTTTCTAGGGCCGTGCCTGCAGCATATGGAGGTTCCCAGGCTAGGTGTTGAATCAGAGGTATAGCCACTGGCCTACGCCACAGTCACAGCAATGCGGCATCCAAGCCATGTCTGCGACCTACACCATAGCTCATGGCAATGCCGGATCCTTAACCCTCTGAGCAAGGCCAGAGATCAAACCAGCAACCTCATAGTTCCTAGTCAGATTCACTAACCACTGAGCCATGATGGGAACTCCCCCAATCTGTTTATTATCCTTCTCCCTGAGATATAACTCTATTATAATTTCTACCTTACACAGCAAAAATTATAAACCAACAAAGTTAAGGGATCTTTGCCCAATATTTTAAAGTAAGTTAAGATTCAATATTGGGCCTTGAACCTAAATCTCACAATCACATCTCTAAAGCTTAAAAGAGCCTTAAATTTTAGATTAAGAATCCAAGTACATTGTTACTTTGAGAAAACATGTAGTTCAAGAATCTTTCACTTAAAATAAAGATAGATTCAGGAGAGATATTTTCTAACCCTATAACTAAAAATTTCCTTTGAAAAATATCTATTTTTCTTTGCCTAATATAACCTAGATAGTGTAGTCTCTAGATAAGCAATAACACTTTCAAAATTTGTCTTTCTTGACCTCATTCCTGTTTCCTCAACCACTGTAAAATTCCATAGTAAAATTTTATTTTACACCAGCTTCTGATACCTCCCAGTTCTTTACATTCTGCCTAACCAATAATCTATACTTCATGGTACCTTATTTCTAGCTGACATTTTCTCACTTTTTAAAAAAAAAATTATTTCTTAACACCCTAAATTCCACAAAATGTAAATTAATTAAAGCATCATTAGTCTGCTAGCCTCACCATTTCACCATCCCCAACCTCAGTGCAAATGTAGGCCTCCCTTCCTATTGCAAGACACCCAGACACATAATTGATACTTGTTGGCTCAGCTGACATTAATTTAATGTATATTCTAGATCCTGTCATATTGTAACTAATTTTAAGTGGTGTCTTGCCTGTGTCCTAACAATCTCCAGTGTTTAAGTCCCTATTTGTTCCTTGCGTGTAACTGGTTAATTGATAAATTGTCAGATGCTATTCTCCCATATTTTTACATAAGGTGAAGCTAGAATAAGAAGGTATGAATACTTTTATGAATGTTCATATTAACACAGTCATGTTTGAGGTATATATCCCTTTGAACCTTATAGTACTCTTGTATTCATTTAAACATGTGTTTTCTATATTGTTTTCAAGCAATTTCAGTACTTATTTAAAGAGAATATAAGTGTCTACCTTCAAAGATATTTAGAGTTTAGTTTGGGAAATATTTCTGATTGGAAATGATATATAACAATAGATAAAAAATCAATGTAGTACATTTAAATTGGTCAAATGTCACCTCTCTTAGAATCTGGGCTGCCTCTGTGGCTGCTTGTCCAAAAGATTGCATTGGAAGTGACACTGTGCCAGTTTATGGGTGTGGATTTTAAGAGTCAGGAAATTTGTATTTTCTCTTTAAATACTCAAATTTGGAGAACTAGCCATCTTTCTATGAGAAAGCCCCAAAAGTCCTATTGATAGGCTCTTGTAGAAATGAACTAAGGGTTTCCACTGAAAGGTACAACTGACCACAAGCACCAGTTTGGTATCCATATTACTGAGCCATCTTGGAAATAGATTTTCCATCCCCAATGAACTGACACTGGTGGAGCCTGGCTGAAATGATAGCTCTCTGAGGAAAAAAAAATTACTCAAAATGTTAACTCCTTACATTTGGAGATGACTTATTATGAGAAATAGGTAACTACCACACCAGGTTTTGTTAGTTTTGTTGTTATTTTTAAATGCTTTTTTCTTCCTAAGTTCATTTAGACTTCTCTCCAACTTAATTTCTCAGTGGAATCTTCCTGTCAATCATACCTAAAGTTACATAATGCTAACTAACCATCCCTCATAATTTTGTTTTATTTTTTTAATCATAGCATGCATTTCTACCTTAATTATTATATGAATCTATTTATTTATTTCCCTCTGCCTCATTAGAATATAAGGTTCATGAGCACAGGGACTTTTTATTTATTGTTACACCCTTAAGTATTATATTAGTGCTTGATGCCAATGCCCTATGTGATTAAATGCTTGATGAGTAAGATGCAATGTGTCAGGGTGGCTCAGAGATGAAAGAGATCATTTTTGATTAAATAAGGAAAAGTTGTGCACTGGAAGTAGGAGAAGGATTTGGAGAATGGATATTGGGGAAAAGGAAAAATAGAAGAACTTTCAGATGAGAGAAAGAAAATAAATAATAGATAAAAGAAGAGAAAGTTCATGATATAGTCAGGGAAGGTGGGTAAACTATTTGGAATGGAGAAAACCATGTGTGGCCATGGTAGAATAACATTTTTCTTTTACACTGAGGACCATTCACTTCTTTTAGACAGCCACCTTCCCTGGAGTGACAGCAATCCTCCCAGATGGGCTACCTCGTAACATGTTTGCCTGTTGTAGTCTCATATCACACTGAATGGAGCTGATGTGTCAACTCATAGGATTGTGTAGAAATGATGTTGTACCTTCTAAGACAGGGTCACAATGACGTTGTAGCTTCTCTGCTCTTTTAGAGCACTCACTCTCAGGAAATTTAGCTGCATTGTTAGGCCTCTCTGTTATGAAGAAGTCCATGAAGTGAGAAGCTGAGGCTTTCTTGACAATAGCCCCATAAGTAAGCCATCTTGGGAGCATGTCCTGCAGCCCTATGCATGTTTCAGGTGACTGCAACCCCAGGTGATATCTTGGTAGCAATATCACAAGAGGATCTGGAATCAAAAAAATCATCTAAACTATTTTCAAACTCTGTAACTATAGATTTTATGATAAATTCTTACTATTATTATTTCTAAGCTTTGGAAAATATTTTACACTTATAACCTATACTCCTAGATTTCTTCACACTCTTTTCTGATCTCCTTCTTCAATCTCTGGATGCTGCTTGTTTCCTTTTGTATATATATATTTTTTGGTCGTTTGCTTTTCTTTCTGTATTTTTAATGGGGTGTTCCCTATATCATCATCTTAAATCTTTTCTCTTTTCAATTTATAAAATATCTTAGGGAAATCTCTTTCATTCCCATGATTTCTTTTACCACCATTATGTTAATATTTTCCAAGTCTATATTTTCATCCCAAATGTATACTCTGATTTATAAATCATATATCTAGGTTCCCTCTGAGTATTTCCACTTGATGTCTTTAAATATGCACCTCAAACATATGCCTAAAGTTATTCTCATCATATACCCTCCCCAACAAACATGCTTTCCATTCAGTGTTCTTTGTCGGGGTGATCGCTTTTTTACTCATCCCATTGTACAAATTAGAAATTGGAAATTAATTTCAAGTTCTACCACACATACAATAGATGTCAAGTCCTTTGGTGTTCCTTGCTTATTAAACCAAGCAGGGCCCTGTGGGGCTCCGGAGCACAAGCTTTTCTCTGTCCCCTAATTCTGTTTTTAGGGAATAAGCTTCAGTCTCCTTGACCTTACCAGAATTCCAAAGAGCAGATTCAAACAGTTACTAATCAGGGAAGGGTGGGGATGCAGAAACAAGGGAGGACCAGTCAAGAAACAATAGTGCAGCTTTGGGACAGTGTCCTGGTTTCTCCTCAAGGAATATAGCTAATAATATCTTTGAGTTCTTCTGCAGAACTAAAACCTCCAACAAATGAAAGCCAGAGAGGAGGACCACCAGAACCAGTCCTGGGGCTTCTAAACACCAACTTTGAAGAAGAATGAAAGCTTGTTTTTATCCTGACCCCTTCCTGTGGTCCTATTTTCTATTCTCAAACTATAAAAACACCTTCTAATGTCTCCCAAGAGAGGGCACAATTTTTAGGTCTTTATCCTGCTGTGGCCTCCTTTGCCTGGCAAAGCAGTAAAGCTATTTTTTTTCCCCTTTGCCTAAAACTCAACCTCTGTGTTTCTATTTGGCACCTGGGGACAGAAGACAAGTTTCAGCAACACTTACGATATTTTTCACACCTATTCCAAGTCCCCACTCCCATAATTGCTTAAGTATTTCAAACCTCTATATATCTGGTCTGAATTATTAAACTACCATAGTAACTTGTCTCCCTGACTCTTTCCTTATTTTTTCCAAAAAAGTTTTTATTCTGCTGCTATGTAATAATGCTAAAAGGAAAATCTGATTGAATCGCTTCCCTGCTTAAATATTCCCCAAATATTAAGTTTACTAAACTCCAAAAATCATTGCCTAAGATCCTAAAACTCTTCAGGGCCTACTCATCTTCCAGCCCAAGTCACTTAATGAATTAGAAGCCAAAACTTAGTGGTTTAAACCAATAAAGTCATTTATTTTGTTCAAAGTACAACTTATGTAGAGTTGGGCAGGGACAGGTCATCTCCGCTCACTCAGTATCAACTGAGGCAGCTCAAATGCTGAGGCCTAGACCCATCTTAGGGCAAACTCACTTATGCATCCTTTGGTCAATGCTGGCTGGTGCAGTCCATGAGAAGATTTACTTGTAAATTTTCTGACTTTCTACTTTGCTTTCTCACAGCATGGTGGAAAGATTCCAAGGGAAAAGAGAGAGTCAAGTGGAACCTGTGGCTTTTTTTTCCCCCACACCCACATCTTGTGGATGTCCCTGGGCCAGGGATGGAACCTGAGCCACAGCAGTGACCACAGCCACAGCAAAGATAATGCAAATCCTTAACCTGCAGAGCCACTGGGGAACTCCACTGTGATCCTTTTTTGACATAGCCTTACATGACTTTTGTGTCATGTAAGATCACTCTCTCTGTACTCTGTGGGCTTGTCACAAGCCTTCCTATTTTCAAGGGATGGGAAATATATTCCAATTTTTAATGGAAAGACAGAAAGGCAAGTTTCTGGAAGAGTACATACAGCCAGAAATACTGTTGTTGCTAATTTTGGAGAACTTAACCTTACACATAGTTCCATTATTTGACAGTTGGACATTGTAATCCTTTTGAATTAATTGCAATTTCCAAAATAGATAACATACTTTATATGTACACATATATTCTTCTGCATATGTTCATTTCTTCTTTTAGAATATACTCTAATTACCTCTCTCTTATGTCCTATTATTTCTTCAAGATTCAGTTTGGCTGACATTTTATCTTAAATTCTCTCCTTAAAGCTCTAGCCCCCTTTAGGCTCTTTCTGCTGGGCTATTTTAACATTATTTTCAATATTATCTTCTATCTGTTTTCCCTGAGATTGTGCTTGCTTGAGTAATGTCTGTCTTCTCCACTGGACTCTAAGCAACTCGGAACAACTGGTAGGGATGAAATATCTGCAGTTAATGTTTAATGAATATGGCTATAAAGATGCCTTGGGGTCCCATTGTCAACGACCTTGATTGTCTGACTAGATGGAGTTCAGACTATATCCTTGCCTTCCCTAGTTAATAAAATTTATTTAGATAGCATTAATTAAAGAAATAATATAGAACTAACATGATAATAATATACAGTAGGCCAAGGGTGGGAGGCAGGGTATTCTCTAATGATCCACTAAAAAACAAACAGCAACAACAACACAAAGCAACTATTTCTATTAGAAAGATTTCAGATTCAAGTTGAGGAAATGATTCAAGCTTTAAGATCTGTTGCCATCCTATGGTGCTATAAGCATTCCGTCTAAATGGCTATTGTTCCTTTACAGAGCCTTAATTGCTAAACTGAGCAATTTCTGACCTGGTTTTCTGGAAGTTGATGAGTCACACACTCAGAGACTTAGAAGCTTTACTAGTGTGGGTCATTTGTAATGTGTAGTGCTTGCAGCTTAAATTAGCATGGCTTTTGCAGATCCCTTAATATGCATAATCTGACCCAATATTGAGATGGTCTTTAGAAAGATAGAGAGTTAAGGGGAAAAATATATATGAAGTGATTTTAGAAGATTTCCCAAGTGCTAGCAGACTAATTTGAAAGACCTTCACTGAATGCTGATCAGAACCTCTCCAAATCTCTCTGTCACACTTGGATTTGGCCATCTGGCTACTTCATTTTAATATTTTCCAATCATGACTCAAAAGTGTGGATATTGGATTTGGGCTCAAAAATGATTTCACTCTTTAAAAAAGATGTGAACAGTGAGATAAAAGCTTGAGAAATAAAAGCTTGTTTGGCATTTCCTATCAATTAGTGAAAAATTTCAGTATATGATTTTATGTGTAAATAAACGATGCTTTTATTCCAAATAACTCTTTGACATTCATATAAAATATATTTATAATGAAAATTACTGTTTAATTATAATATATTATGAATTATATAATATAGAGGTATTAAGCAAGAGACGTGGCTATTACCTTAAGACATGAAAATATAATTTGAAAGATGATACATGAGATATAAGAATCCAGAACTATGCTTAATAATTAGGTATAGCAGTATATTGTGATACTAAACTTGAATGCATTTTGAACAAAGAGTTGAGGCTACTTCATGCCAGATACTTATATATTTATTCCATCTAACAATAATAATGATTTAAGTATCTTATTATTTTAAGATATTGCCCTATTTTCAGATAAGGAAAAGGAAGTCATGCATTTGAAAAGTGTATAATTTAAAACGCAATTCTTATTTCAGAGATATTTCCCTTTCCAATTTATTCTGTCTCTCATGTATTTTTTAAAGAGTTTATAAGTCATATAGAAGATAAAGAGTTGGTGATTTCATGGAATCAATTTCTAAACAAACTGGAATTAGGTTGACTCCATACCAGATGTAAGGAATTAACCTGGCCTTGAAAGATGGGTAAGTTATAAGAGGTGAAGATGTGGATGGTTTAATTAGGGGAAAGGAATGATTGGGCAAATGGAAATTGGATAGAAATGCAGATTGCAGGGAAGTGGCCCATGGGAACCCTCTCACCTGAAGTATAAATCAAACAAATGAATTGTCTAGGGATTATAGTCAGGTGAATAATTAGAAATGGATGGAAGATGGTATGAGAAAAAGAAAATGTGTATCTATAAATATACACACACATATATGACTGGGTCACTATGCTGAACAGCAGAAATTGACACGACCCTGTAAATCAACTATAATTTTATTAAACTAAAATAAAAATTAAATTAAAAATAAATTTAAAAATAGAGAATGAGGAGCTCTTATGTTGGATCAGTGGTAACTAACCTGACTAGTATCCATGAGGATATGGGTTTCATCCTTGGCATTGCTCAGTGAGTTTAAGGATTTGGTGTTGCCATGGCTATAAATCGACAGCTACAGCTCCAATTCGACCCCTAGCCTGGGTAATTCCATATGCCATGGGAGTGGACCTAAGACAAACAAACAAACACACAAAAAAGAGAAAGAAAGAGAATGAAAAGACAAAAAAAAAAAAAAAAAAAGGAATGGAGGAGCTGTTGTGAAGCCAGACTAAGCTGATACCAGGCCAAGGGGCTAAGACTTTTAAAAGGTATACATTTTCTGTTGACAGTGGAAGACAACAAACTATTTTTTTTTTTCAATAGATGTTGTCTGATAGTGTATAGTCTGGTGGATCTGTATAGTGTGTGTATGCGTATGTGCGTGGGGGGGTGTTTATACAAACACATATACATTGACCAAGGGTACATGCATTGGAGCACATGCATTACTTTCATAACTTTAAAACAAACAAAATTTCAACAAACAAAAAGATAACAATTATTGGAGGAAGCAAGATGAAAAGCAAGAAAAGATACCAAAAGCAGGACTGAGTTCATTTCTATTTCTCTTGAGAGCTAAGCCTATTCCTTATAACTCATGGTAGGATGGATGCTTTCCCAAGCTATGTTTTTATGTTTCATGTTTATACAGAATTGCCATTAAAAAAAAATCTAAGTCATAAGTAACTCACTGTAATAGGCAATGAGGAGGAAAAGAAAAACTGATTCCAAATTTCCACTCTGATTTCATCCTTAACCACCTCCTATAAAACCCCAGGCCTAAGGAGTCCATGATGTAACCATACCAAAGCAAAATGACTTTTCACACAAACACATGAGTCCCTTCAGTCTTTGTGGCACTTATCAATACCTGACAGGACAGTTTTCCCCTCCCTTTTGCATCAGGAAAACTAAATACGGCTCAAATATCCTTTGCTTCTGGAAACTATATTCCCTTATTTTTCTACCTTGTCATACCCTAATGGTACATACCTATTAAAGTCCTTGACACATTGCAGAACATTTGTTTGTTTCCACAAGAATAACTTTATTATATTTAAATTTACTTTATTATATTTCTTTCCCTCTTAAGTTTTCCAGGGATGTTTTAGAATAAATAGATGAATATTATTGAAGCTGGAAATATCTCTATATTTTTAAATCATGATGATTCTGAGAATAACCCTAACAGGAAATATTAAGTAAGGAAGTAGGGCTCTTTAATTTTTTTGATAAGTTACTTCTGAATGGGAATGTTGAAGGGATGAACTGAAACTTTGAGCCCTAAGACATATTACAAACAATATTTCTGTCCATTTTGGGAAAAGTAAAAATGACAGTTGCTAGTCATACTTTTTCAAAAGGTAGGTCTGGGGAGCAAGCAGTGAAGAAGGATAGAAGTTGAAAAGGAATTCTAACATATCAATTAAATTCTAACATTTGATATATAAGTAATGTATTTAGTTCAAGCAAAGTTACCTTTCAAGCCAATGATAAGCCCTAAATGTCCTGAGAACATTTCTCATAGAGGAGATGGGTAGACCCCCAAGCATAAAGACAGTGATAGAAGCCACAGGTGCCCCTTAGCAGCCCTTCCATGATCTTACTGGAGACACAGATGGGCCTCTTTTATGTGACTTCTGCCAAAAAAGAATATGAAGACACCTAAATGTAACTGACTCCAGCATGTGGGATTGTATGCTCCCTCCTGGCTTCTGTAATAGAAATGGCCTTTCAAGCGACAAGCACTTAGGGAAACAGGCTAACTTGTAACATGCAGTGAAATAAGCAAAGCTGTCTTCTATGCCTTCCCATCACTTCAATTTTGATTCTATTTCCCATCCCTGGAGCTCAGTGTTCCTACATTTCTCACCTCTTGCTCTCGGAGGAGGTATGGTCTAGAGGAAGAAATCTGGATTCAGAAATTGGAGGCTTCTCTTCTCTTCAAACTCACTAGGTTTCCTTTTTCAACCTTAGACATCTTTGTGACTGCACTTTTTTTTAAAACCTGAAAATTAAAAGACACAGGACTTATAAAGAGTCTTCCAACTCAACTTTTCTTACTTAGGATGCTGTTAGAGTTAATGCTGAAGGCAGAAGCCTCAAATGAAGTCAGCCCATTGGTGTGTTTTGAATTATCTGTTTATGTTTCATTTACTTTATTCTTTTTCCTTCTCTTCCTCACCCACCATGCACTGTGTCAGGCCCTCATGTCCACCTGACCCAGTTTTCTTCCTCTTCATGCTAATGTGCTAGGGGAGACCTAGAAGTAAGTAATAAACCAGGAAAGGGTAATGAGAGGGCCAGGGGACTCAACAAGACCCAACCAACCTTATACTTCTAAGAGGGATTGAAGCCAAATAAATCAGGTACTTAGGCATCCATTCAAACATAGAAGCATTAAATAAGCAGTAAATCCTAATTGAGAAAGGCAGATGGGTGTGAGGAGGATAATGTAGGGTATTAAATGTAGGTGTCATCCAAGGGTTAGACAGATAAAGACAGAGGAAAGGGCTAAGGTAGCAGCTGGTCTGGGATCAGCAACAACATTTAGGATTTTCTCCCAGCAGGTGGTGTGGCTGCTAGAAAATAATTTCCATAGTGAGTTTATTAGCCTTCTATGCTGACACCTGCCCAGTTTTAAGGACAACTGACTTGAGGGTTATAGCAAGTTGGGTGGACTGATCTCTGGATCAGGCATCCAATTCCAGCAGTGCCAGAGTCTCTGAGGTTTTTCAGCAGCTATCTCTCTGGGATGAGTAAAGACTCAGTCAGGGCCAGATGGAATAGGTAGTATGTAGGCTTAGATTTCACTTTCTTGTCCATTGTATTTTCTTCTCCATTTTTCTTTCTCCCCAAAGTCAGCAATATAATATTAATCCCAGACTGAGTTGGTGAGGTCAATATAATCATCCTCATTGCTCTCTTTTTCCACATCAATTTTGATGGCTCCTCACCCTAGAATAAGAGAAATGTTCCTCTTTCTAAATAAATACCAAATCAACTATCTTCATTAGAAAAGAGGTCTTCAATGGCTCTCATGAAAAAATAGAAACAGGGTGCAATTGACAGTTCTGACCAGAAACACCCTTCATATAAGTTGTCCTGGCTTATAGAGGACTGAGAGAATCTCTTAAATACTTTGGAAAGTTTTATATGTCACTAACATTGAAAGTTGATTAGAAGTTGACTGAAAAGATTAATGTTAGGGTTAAACGTTGTCTAAGTCAGGCCTCGAAGTTTGACTGATAGCAGCCTAGGCCCTCCTATCTTTGCATAGTGGACTGATTTGTGATCCCTGTCAGGGTCTGGAACTTGATGGGGACCACTGGGCAGGACAGGAGTCCCATCCTGAGAGGTGCTGTCTTTAATTTCCACTCACTAACTCTTTCATTCCCTCTCTCTCTCTCACTCTCTCTCTCTCTCTCTCTTTTTTTTTTTAATATAATAACTTTACTGTGGAGAAGCCTGGTAAGATACCACCTTATCAAATGATAGAATGAGACAAACAGAAATAATATGCCAATTGACAAATTGCAATTAGAAGAATGCAAGATCTTTTTTGTGCTATCCCTGCCATCCCAAAATAAACAATTGAAATATTTTCTTAAGGAAAAATTAGAAAAAAAAATTGAAGGACATTATTCAAAATAACTGGCTTGCAATCTTCAAAAACATCATGTTCAATCAAGTCTAGGAAAAACTAAGGAAGTTTTTCTGGTTGAAGTCAGCAAAAGACACATTTTAAGTAAACCAACACCTGATTCTGGATGGAAATAATTTACTGAAAAATGCATTATTGGAACAATTGGCAAACTTGAATAGGCAAGAGTGGATATCATAACAAGTCAATATTAGTTTCCTGATTTTGATAGTTCTACATTGATTAGGAGAATGTCATTGTTTGTTGGAAATGCAAGGGAAATATTTAATGCTGATAGGAGATTGCGTCAATAACTTACTCTCCGGGGACAAGGAAAAATAAAATATTTATTTTGACTACTTTTGAGTTTTTCCGAAAGTTTGAAATTACTTCAAGATTAAAAGTTTCAAAATAATTTATAAAAAGCAGGATCAAATATCTATTGACCTAAAAGTACTATGATTTAAGTTCCTAAAAAGTTACTTCCAGAAAATTGTCTATTTATAACACTTCTGACACCAAATATGTAGGTTTTCCATACCAAGCAATTGTCTCATTCTTGTGAACATGAATTGGGTGTCCTGAAACTTAATTCCATTCTGACACTAACTAACCAGAGTTAGTGTAGATTCCAAGGTTAAGGGCTTAGCACCATGAGACTGCCCCACTTCAGACATCACTCACAAGTACTAGCTCTCTAGCTTATGCACAATTCTTGTCCAACTCAACTACAAATTCAGTATTCTAAAACATCCTCCTCAGTTTCACTAATTTTCTATGACAGCTTACAGAACTCAGGGGAATACTTTACTTATGATTCCCAGCTTATTGTAAAGGGCATGATAAAAGATATCTTTTATAAAATGAGAGGGTAAAATGAACAGCTAAATGGAAGAGGTATGTCATATGAGGTCCAGTAGTTGCCTGAACACAGGAACTTCTGTCCCCTTGAAGTTTGGTGTGTACCTCCCTTTTGGTACATGGATGAATTCACCAACCTACAAGTTCTTTGAACCCCTGTACCTACAGTTTTTATGGAGATTCCATTATATAGACACAATTGAGTGGATCATTGGTCACTAGTGATTAATTCAATCTTTAGCCTTTGTCTGCTCCCAGGAAGTCAAGCAGGAACATTGAAATTTCCAATCCTCCAATCATACAGTCTGTTCCTCTGGCAAGCAGCCTTTATCCTAAAATTATCAATGAGCCCACCAAAAGTCACATTAGTAGCATAAACTCAAGTATGGTTGGAAAGGATTTATTATGAATAGTGAAACATGCTCCCTTCACCCTCTCACTCAAAAAAATTATAAGGATTTTAGGAGCTCTGTGCCAGAAACCAGGGATAAAAAACAAATGTACATTCTTATTATATTACAACGTAATAGTTCCTTAAAAAAAGAGTAAACCATGTGGGGTTAATGTGCATTTATTTTAGGGATCATATTTGATAATGGGAAATCAGTCCAAAGATCACTGAATTGGCAGGACTGGGCCTTATATCCATACCTTTCATGGACAGACTCATGTGTGACAGTTTACTTTTGACACCCACATTGGTAATTAGAGACCACTCTTGAACTTTGGCAAGAGAAAATTCAGATCAAATAATATATATGAAAGTGCTTTAAAATATCTCCCCAGAGGAAATGAAGGATATCTTTGAGAGAGCTCCTTAAGCTGATTCTGACAGATAAAAGTAAATACGTTTGAACATTCTTTCTAATATGACTGTCTTTATTTCTCACATTATATTTTTCTTGTAGAAGTAGACCCAGTCTCAGATTAAGCAAGTTCTAGTATTTCCAAAATTAATCATTTGGTTCCACTGATATTTAGTACATAAGATTTAATGGTAAGCTTTTGCCAATCTCTCATCTGAGCACTGACAGAAGAATAAACAATACTTAGACAGTTCATGTAAATACTGTGTTTTCCCTCTTAATCAGACTGGTAAGATTAGTGGTCTGCAAATAGTGTCCTCCCAGGTAACAACCCATTTGCTTTCTCTCACTATAGATTAGTTTTCATTTTCTAGAGTTTTATAAAAACATAAAACCATATAAATGTATATATATATATATATTTTTTCGTTCTGTTTCCTTGGCTTCTTTCATTCGGCATTTTCATTTTAAGATAAGTTTGAGCTATTGTGCATGCCAAGAGTATATTTATTTTTATTGTTGATTAGAACTACATGCATATACCAAACTTTGGTTATTCATTTACTTCTTGAAAGAAATTTGAGTTGTTTCCAGTTTTCAGCTATTACATATAAGGCCTCTATGAGTATTCATGTACAGGTATTTTTGTGAATACTTTCTTTCTTTTTTCTTGGTTAAATATCTAGGAATGGAATGTTTGGATCATATAGTAGGTAAATATTTAACTTTTTAAGAATCTTTCAAAGTGTTTTTCAAAGTAGATATAACATTTTACATTTTCATCAGCAGTGTATGAGAGCTCCAGTTTCTCCTCATCCTTGCCAAATTTAGTATAGTCAGCTTTTTAAATGTTTGCTTTTTGAATGGGTGTATAGCAGTATCCCATTATGGTTATAATTTGCATTCTGCTAATGATTAATGATGTTAATCATATTTTTCTGTGCTTATTTGTCATAAATATATATTATCCAGTAAAGTATTGGTTCCAACCTTTTGCCCATTTAAAAATTGTTGTTTTCTTATTTTCTTATTATTGACTTTTGAGAGTTTTATATATTCAATTATTCCAGCACCATTTGTCAATCTCAGGTTTTTAAATAGGTAAAGTGAAAGTTTCAATTTCATCAAATACAAATTGTCAAGTTCCATTACCATTATGTTTTAATGGTAGTATACAAAATATTGTTCCAACTGTTTTAAGAAGCATCCAGTTAAATTAGAGATATATAACTTAGATACATAAAACTTGCCTTTTCTGGTGTTATTCTAAAGTTAGTAACTGTTAGTTTCAACCACAAGAAAATTTTGGCATGTTTTTAGATATAAGAATTAGAATTCTAAAATATTATATAAATTTATTCTATTAAAATATCAGCACACTATTATGCACAAGGATATGCCCATGCTATTGCTGTTAAGCTGTTGCAATTTTGTGGTCTTCATGTATGAAGTCTGAGTGTCATTTCTCTTTCTTGAGGGTGTCAGTTGAAATTCTAAAATGCTTCCTTGTACCTATATTTAGCAGTTGCCTGAGTTATATTTCCTAGCTTGGGATTTCACATCCTCAAGAGTTAAATAGTAAGCAACATATGCAAATTTTAAGTCAATAGTCTTTAGGAGACAATAGGAAACTTTTATTTTAAATTTATTTTTTTCAAGGCTGCGTCTATGGTATATGGAAGGTTCCAGACTAGGAGTCGAATCAGAGCTGCAGCTGCAGTCCGATGCCAGAGCCACAGAAACTCTGGATCTGAGCTGTGCTGCAACCTACGCAGAAGTATGGGGCAATGCCAGTTCCTTAGTCCACTGAGCAAGGCCAGAGATCAGGCATCCAAATGGACATTGTCTTAACCCACTAAGCCATGACCAGAATTCAGACAATATAAACTTTAATACAGAGATTGTTTGATGCCTATATTAAGTTTCTTTTTTCTTCTTTTTCTTTTTTTGTAGAAGAATTAAAGCTGACAATCTGCCTAAACACTGACATCTTAGGAAAGGAGGTGATATTTTCTTACTTGTATATAATTATTTTGTTTTATAAAATGATTACAAACAAGACCCAATTTAATAAATATCATTACATATCATCCTATTTATTTTCCCCCACCACTCTGAGTGAGACATAGACAATTATTATATAGCTCAATATTTGACTACAATTTTAACTATGAATGATAAAATCCGATATTACTTGTGGAATCAGAAAGTCAGAAGCAACCTAGGTGCCCATCCCTAAGGGAATGAATCTATAAAATGGGATGCATGCAAAGAGAATCAATAAACTAGAGCAGGAATTATTAACCTTAGTAAGAAATCATATAGAATTCAGAGACCCAGTGAATTTATATGGAGAAAATGCATATTTATATTCACAAATATCTATCTGACATTTGGTATTTCATTTAATTACAAATGAAGATAACTAACTACAGGTCTATTAGCATTATCTTCACTTTGTCAGTAACAGACGTCGCATTTTATTTATTTATTTATTACCTTCTTAGGGCCTCACTCACAGCATATGAAGGCTCCCAGGATAGTGGTTGAATTGGAGCTGTAATCCACTAGCCTACACCACAGCAATGCCAAATCCAACCCATGTCTACAAGCTACACCACAGTTCATGTCAATGCCAGATCCTTAACCCACTGAGTAATGCTAGGGATCAAACCTGCATCCTCATGGATGATAGATTCGTTTCTGCTGACCCACAATGGAAACTCCCACATTTATTTTTAAATTATGTTAAACTTGCTTAAGATATTTCAAAAGATTTTATATGCTAGTTGCCATAATGGAAAGATGGAACTTAGCAAACTGACCACTTTACTATATTATTTAATGTGTTAATATATAAGCACATATTTTACTGTCACACATTTCTTGTTCTAAGTATCTTTATAGGTGTACTTCAGTATAATTCTTTTATTTTGTAATCCACTGTACTTGAGTATACCTACCACAACTATTAAAGACATTATGGTCCATAATGCTCCATAATAGATTCTTCTGGGGAGCCTAGAGTGCCAAAGGGTCTCCAGAACAAAATCATTTAAGAACCCCTAAAATGTTCAGGATAAAGAATAGATGTTAAAATATATCATAAGTTATTAAAAGCACAAATTAGAGAGTTGATGCACAATTTCACTCATGTATAATGAAATGTCAAAATAATACTATACCTTAAAAGATACATGCATAGATACACACACTAGAGAGGAAAGCGAAGAATAAGTGCTTAACTGAGAATAGGAGGGGGATTTAAGTAGACAGACCAGGCACATGAAATAAAGGTAATAACATAAAGACCTTACAAAAAAACTAGTGGTGATATGTACATATATATGAGGGCCAAAAATAAAAAATAAAATTAAGAAAATTAAGAGGTTTTTTTTTTCCAGATCCATAACCTCCAATAAGACATGTAACCTTCCAGAGAACCCCTAAGAGATAGTTCTTTATCTCTGAATTCATAACTGTCAGACTCTACTTATGTAAATTTTTTTAAAGTATTCTCCTTATCTCTCCAATATGAATGAGTTTAACATATGAATTCTCTTAGAGCATCTTATTTCTGCTTTCATCAACTGAAACAAGAATTTTTTTTTTTTTTTGCTTCACCATTTGTGACTTTATTAATTTAAAAGCAGATAACAATTTTTTTTTTTTTTTTTTAACATGTGAGGCTTGTCTGCCTGGCACAATTGTTTTTTTAAAAGCACCTTACACAAAATGTTTTGGTCCACAAATGAGACTGTACATTGAACCAAAGTATTAGTGTACAGGTGCATTATTTGTATATCAGAGATAGCATTTTATATTTGACTTATATTCCTAATAGCACTTCATTTAAATTCAGATCACATAGTACAATGTCACAAAATACTTGCCAAATAAATATACTTTAGGATTTTTGGGCAGCAAATAAGATGATTTTCCCCGTGTAAATTCTGGTTTGTTTACACCTTTGACCTTCCAAAACCATATATGCTGTTACATACCTGAGAAAATTTATTTTAGTGGATTTGAATGAGTATACTATCTTATCATTTTCTGGAAATGTATCCTTTCTTTCCTCATGTGAATTCATGAGCTTGACCAATGTCAGCGTCTCTTGAGCTATCTTCTTCACCTACTAGTCTTGGTGCAGGATTCTTGTACAGAGAGATGGGACACTTGAGGCTTTTTGCCAGGAAGAAGCCTTTATTTGTGCCAGCACCGGCTCAGCAGATTCATTTCCAAAGGCTGAGCCCCAAACGCAGTGGGGTGCTGTCTTATATAATCTCCTTCATTTTTTTTTTCTTTTACACTTTGGTCCCATTGTCCCCCTTATAAGATAATATACATTCTGTAAATTCTGGTTGGATGGTCTATGTTACAAAGTTGCACATGGATACTGATTATGTCTTACTGCTGCAGAGTTCTGGGTGCTGACAGATGCTGGTTATGCCACATTGCCTTCCCTTTGTTCTGGGAGGGCCCTTACCACAGTTTGGTGGCCACTTTTGTTCTTCACCAGACTGGTTGCTCTGCTTCTGAGTGTGTGCTTGCAGGATGAGTAATAAGGAGAATCTATAAGAAAATATTTCATCTTCATCTGTATAAAATTCACTTCCTTTAATCCTCCAGGATGCAAGTGCTGTGAGGGCAGGATTTTACTCTTGGTTCTCATATGTTGCCCCACTGGTTGATCAATCAATACTATTTGAATTAATTTTATGAGCAATAAAGAATAAAGTAAAAAAAATTATATTTATGTTTTAATATTCTTGTATTAATCACCAATCTTCAGCCCTGATAGAGAATGTGAGAAGCTAAAGTGATTCTCTTAGCAAATAGCACTAGTAATGGTGATTTTCTTCTTAATGCTTATATCTATTATTTCCAGTTTTCCATAATTGGGGTTTGCCATATGATTTTCTATTAAAAGGTTAAAAATATATTTGCATTTTTTTTCTGTAGTTACCTTGCTTATAGACTAGCAAGTTTTGGTAAAATATGGTGATTATTTAAAAATTTTATTCAGGTGCTGATGAAAACAGAAGAGCATTATTATTTCTGTGATGTACTCTAATTCTTTAGAAAAATATTATTTGCTACTTTAGATCATATACTGTATAATGCTTATTTTAAAATATACATTAATTCTAGCAAAAAAATGCAAATAATCCATTTATTTTTCTGTCACTCATTACTTAATTTTCAAACTCATGATGAGATATCAATATGCTATACTTTCATACTATCTTATTTTCAGAATGTTTCCCTATGTAGTTATTAAGTAGATACTAAAAAGGAAATCTTTTCACTAGTTTTCACTGTTTACTGAATTGCAGAACTATAGTCTCCCAATACCTGTATTAGTTAGAAAAGTTTTGTGCCCTAAAAAGTAGCCATATATTACAGATCAATGATTTAAGTAGAGTGTATGGCTAGCAAACTGTTGCAAATCAAAGCTCTATGAGTTCTATAAAGAAAAAAAATGGTGCATATAGCATATTGAAGCTATTAAAGAAGATAAGACTACATGTGGGTAAGGACAAACAATGTATGTAATAAATTTGACTTTTAAAACATTTCGTGAGAGTGTTAAATCTCACTAATGAAGAAGAAAAAAAAATGAGAATAGAAAGCAGACAGGTATGTTCTACTAGAGCCAGGGGGTAATTGAATTAGCAAAAAGTGAACAAAAAATTTTGGTTGTTCGAGGGACAAAAATAGTAGCAAGGGACGAATTTTACCAGGTCAGGTCAATTGCTTGCACTTCTTTAAACTTATCACTTTCCAGATTGGAAAGATGAGTTTCTAATTAGCTCCTTTTTCATCAGTCAAGGCTCAGTCTCTCTAAACAATCTTTGAGTAATGACCATATCCCCACTTTGAGCAACTTTAGGAAAATTTCAGAGCCTAATATTAAACAGGTGCTTATGAAATTGTGCTTAACTACCTGTTCTTTGAACCTCTGTCTGACCCAGTTAACAAAGACCAGTGTACTTCAATTAGTGCAAGTGATACCAAGTATAATCAACCCCTAAATAACACTGGACACATTTCTCTCAATCTTGCAATCTTATTTTCTCAAATTAATCTTCAGTATGTTTTTATATCTCAATGAAATATCTCTAAGAAACTGTAACTTGGTCCAGAAAAATGTATAGATAATAATGACTACAACAAGAAAGACTACAAACTTCCACTCCTTTTTTTTGCATATTTATTTAATTTGCTTTATTTATTTGTCTTGAAGCTAAAACAAATGTCTGTGTAGATCTGTTAAAGAATTTTCCTTATTTTTTAAAAAACGTTTCATTGGTGTCAAAAAAAAAAAAAAAAACAACCTCCTGGAGGCTCAGTTAAAAATGAATTCCAGATCCTGCTTCAGAACCATGGAATGAGTATCTTCAAGGATGGAGTCTAGGTGTTTGCAGTTGTAACAAGTTCACTGGTGATTCAGTTGGAGAGAGTGATAGATGAACATAGTTGACCCTTGAACAAGGGTAGGGGGTTAGGGGCACCAACCTTCTGCCTGTGGAAAATCCTTGTATAACTTTATAGCTAGCCCTGTGGCCCTCCATAACCCTGGTTCTGTATCTCTGAGATTTAACCAATCCAGGATCATGTAGTATGGTTTTATTTTTTAGTAAAAGAAATCTAGAAGTAAGTGGGCCTTCAGAGTCCAAACACATGTTGTGCAAGGGTTGGCTGTATTTGGAGAACATCAACTTTGAACAGAGCATGACAACTTTGAGTGGAGTATCTGTTTCTGTTGCATAGCAATGAAGCTGTTACCTAACAAAGAAGAATCTTATGATAAAAAGTAGTTAAATTGTGGGCAAGTGAAAATTTGGGTAGAAGCAAAGAGAGAAGAATTATTTTTTATTTGCTCTCTATGGTCATCTCAAATTAGTCTCATTTTTTCATTCATTCTTAAAAACATACCAAATGTATATCATTTGCCAGGAATATGTATGTTGGGACACAGATGGGAGCAAGATAAATGTCATCTTTATATCATGGAGTCAAAATATTATAGCAGTTAAAGGTGCACATTCGGAGTCTGAAAGATTGCCTTTGAAATTTGGCTCTGCTATTTAGCAACTGGGATAAGTTATTTTTCCGGTCTAAACTACTTACAGCTTTTTCATCTGAGAAATGGAGTTATTGATACATATTTAAAAAGGTTGGCACAAAGGTTAAATTCTTGACTGGTAGTTATTGCTCCAAGTAGTATTGTTTATTGATCAATAGATAATGATATTCTTTCACATAACCTCTTTTCAGTGTTTATGTCATTTTTCTTTTGAGATTTAGCTTTGCTAAATCCACTGTTTTACTTTTCATTTCCAAGTATCATATCCTAAGTGTGCCATCTAAGGAAAATTTTTATTTATTTATTTATTTTTATTTTCCCACTGTAGAGCAAAAGGATCAAGTTATCCTTACATGTATACATTACAATTACATTTTTTTCCCCACGCTTTGTTCTGTTGCAAGATGAGTATCTAGACATAGTTCTCAATGCTATTCAGCAGGATCTCCTTGTAAATCTATTCTAGGTTGTGTCTGATAAGCCCAAGCTCCCAATCCCTCCCACTCCCTCCCCCTCCCATCAGGCAACCACAAGTCTCTTCTCCAAGTCCATGATTTTCTTTTCTGAGGAGATGTTCATTTGTGCTGGATATTAGATTCCAGTTATAAGTGATATCATATGGTATTTGTCTTTGTCTTTCTGGCTCATTTCACTCAGGATGAGATTCTCTAGTTTCATCCATGTTGCTGCAAATGGCATTATGTCATTCTTTTTTATGGCTGAGTAATATTCCATTGTGTATATACACCACATCTTCCAAATCCAATCATCTGTTGATGGACATTTGGGTTGTTTCCACGTCCTGGCTATTGTGAATAGGGCTGCAATGAACATGTGGGTGCATGTGTCTCTTTTAAGTAGAGTTTTGTCCGGATAGATGCCCAAGAGTGGCATTGTGGGGTCCTATGGAAGTTCTATGTATAGATTTCTAAGGTATCTCCAAACTGTTCTCCATAGTGGCTGTACCAGTTTACATTCCCACCAGCAGTGCAGGAGGGTTCCCTTTTCTCCACAGCCCCTCCAACACTTGTTATTTGTGGATTTATTAATGATGGCCATTCTGACTGATGTGAGGTGGTATCTCATGGTAGTTTTGATTTGCATTTCTCTTATAATCAGCGATGTTGAGCATTTTTTCATGTGTTTGCTGGCCATCTGTATATCTTCTTTGGAGAAATGTCTACTCAGGTCTTCTGCCCATTTTTCCATTGATTGATTGGCTTTTTTGCTGTTGGGTTGTATAAGTTGTGGAACAGAATAGAGAACCCGGAAATAAACCCTGACACCTATGGTCAATTAATCTTTGACAAGGGAGGCAAGAACATAAAATGCAAAAAAGAAAGTCTATTCAGCAAGCATTGCTGGGAAACTCTGACAGTTGCATGCAAAGCAATGAAACTAGAACACACCCTCACATCACGCACAAAAATAAACTCCAAATGGCTGAAAGACTTAAATAGAAGACAGGACACCATCAAACTCCTAGAAGAAAACATAGGCAAAACACTCTCTGACATCAACGTCATGAATACTTTCTCAGATCAGTCTCCCAAAGCAATAGAAATAAGGGCAAAAATAAACCCATGGAACCTCATCAAACGGAAAAGCTTTGGCACAGCAAAGGAAACCCAAAAGAAAACAAAAAGACGACTTTCAGAATGGGAGAAAATAGTTTCAAATGATGCAACCGACAAGGACTTAATCCCTAAGGAAAACTTTATATCGTTTTTTAAAAATTTTAATGGTTTAATTTTTTTCATTTTTGAAAGTTTTATTGGAGTATAGTTGATTTACAATGTTGTGATCATTTCTGCTGTGCAACATAATGTATACTTCTTAAATAAATATTAGTTTAGGTAATATTTATTAATATTTTTTACCATAGCAGCTGAAGATCCAAACGCTCAATGTTGTATGTGCTCATTAAATACATATTAAGCTTAATTATGTTATAAATATATAGAATATATGTATATATGTATTTGTGTCTGTATGTGTCATCTATCCCTCACAATTGAGCAGCTTAAAACAAAACACACTTTTATTCTCTCATAATTCCTTTGGTTTAGGAATCTTGACATAGATTAGCCAAGTCCTTTGCTTTAGAGTCAAACACAAGGCCATAATCAATGTCTGACAGGATGACAGGGTTACAGACTCATCTGAAAGCCAGTTTGGGAAGGACTCACTTCTAAGCTCACTCATGAGGTTGTGGCAGGATTCACTTCCTCCCAGACTTGGACCAAGGGCTTCAGTACCTTACCAGCGATTGTTCGGAAGCTGCCCTTAGTCCCTCACCACTTGTGACTTACCAGCTTGCTTCATCATGACAGGCAATGGAGAAAAAACAGGGAGAGAGACTAGCAATATAAAAGCCATAGTCTCTTGCACCCTAATCAAAATCATACTCCTTATTCTAAGCAAATGTCTAGGTCTAACCAATATGTAATGGGAGAAGATTACACAAGGGTATGATTGCCAGGGATTGCGATCTCTGGGGACCATGTCAGAAGTTGTCCACCACTAAAGATCCTGAAGAGGCACAGGTAACACTGAGTAACTTAGGAGTGCTGAACAGTCTATGTTTCTAAAGCATTCTCAGTCTAGCCTGCATCCACAATCACCTGGATTCACCTTCAGAGTTACTGATTCAGCAGTTCTGGTGTTGGACTTTATAGCATGCCTTTGGGTGATGCTATCGCTGTCAGTTCAGTCACAACAGAAACCAAAGAAACCCTGCTGTAGAGCATATACCATGTCTTATTGCACAAGGATAGGCAAAATTCACCTCTTAGTGTAAGCTCATCTGTCAGCCAATCTGGTTGTCCTCCTTTCTCCTGCTATGAGAGATACTGAACTGTGCTGTCATCTGTTTCTATTTATAAAAAAGTACATTAAAAAGGTTTTCTTTTTTTCTTCTCCTAAATGTTTTGTTTACACATGGAGAGATAAATGGAGATCCAGGTATTACCCAGCATGTTGAAAAATCATAGGCAAATCTTGTCTAGATTTCTTAGAAAAGTTGACATTTAGGGTGGACATTAAGGAACAGAGGATAATGAGAGATAGGAGAACCAGGAGTGACTTAGTAAAAGCATTGTGTTCATGTCCATTGCAGCACATTCTTCACCTCTGAGTTAAAAAAAAAAAATAAGAGAAGGAAGAAGAAACCTTAAAGACCAATTAACACCTTGGAAAGCACTTTGGAATTGCTTTCTACACTTGGTGTAATGAAAACAAATGGACATTTTGATTAAATAGATATCATTAGGATGACATGTTATGATCTCAACCCCTAGTTTAATGATCTAATTAAGACTAAGGAAAATTCATTATGGACTCTCAGATCAAATAATTCATTTTACAGAGCCATGGAAAAAGATTATATGTTTGTTCAGGATAGGAAGACTGTCCCAGATGAATGAAGAAAAGAAATTCAACCCTGAGAAGTTTATAACTATCTTCATTTCAAGGAGGGAAAAGATACAGGCAAAGAAGCCAACAATGGAAAATGCAAACTACTGGGAGGAAGAGGGCTGAGGTCCTGGAGGTACTTTTGCCTCCAGTCATTCTTTGCTGTATTTTACCTCTGCTTGTCTGTTACAAAAGGAGAAAGAGTTGGGAGAAAGATAAGGTGAGGGAACTAGGATAACCAAAATCCCATAGTTTTTTGGGCATGTGAGTATTACCATATCAAGGGGGTTAAAACAAAGCAGGAAGTCAGTAAGAGGCCAAAGGGGAATAAGAAAAAGTAAATTACACACAAGAGGTCAGGAGAAGCAGTGGTAAGAAGCTTAGAGGTTAACAACACAGGAACTCTGACAGTTAATTTTGCGTAACTTTACAAAGCTAAGGTATGCACAAATAGCTGGTAAAATAACTATTTCTAGATGTATCTGAGAGTGTATTTCTGGAAGAGATAAGTATTTGAATCAGTGGACTGAGTTAAAGAACATCTCCTTCCCACCAATATAAGTGGACAATATCTAATCTATTGAAGCTCAAGTAGAACAAAATGGTATAAGGCAAATTCTTTTTCTCACTTCTTGAGGCTGGACATCCTTCCTTACTGGCTGTCACATATCAGAGTTCTTGGTTCTTAGGACTATGGACTCTAATAAGACTTAGATTCTCAGCCTTTCAGTCTGCAGCTGAGAGTTTTATCCTTGACTCCCTGGTTCTCATGACTTTAGACTTAGACTGAATTATATTCTGCTGGCTTTCCTGGTTTTTTAGCTTGCAGAGGGCATAACATGGCACTCCTCAGCTTCTATAATTGAGTAAGCCAATTCTTTCAATAAATTGTCTATGTCTACATCTATGTCTATATATCCTATTGGTTCTGTTTCTCTAAAGAACTCTAACACAAGAACCAAAGTATAAAAAGAGAAATGGAACAGTCTAAAATTAAGACATGGAGTAGCCATGAGATTTCTATGCAATACCATATGTAGTTTTCTTGGAGATAGTGTTTCCTCCATCAAAAGTTGAATATCACTGAAATCTGTATGCTAAAAACACATTACATCGACTAGTTTATTGAATGTCTCCTGGCTGGAGTCTTCACTTAAATATCTAAAGGAGGAAATGAACAAACAAAAAAAACCACTATAGACTATTGAGGAAGTCTCACTTGAAAACATTTAAGATTAATTCACTTAAAACCTTAAAAACAAAATATTACCAACATTGCCTCCAGCTTAGCCAGTGGCAATTTATCTGCTGTGATATATCATGGTGCACTGAAGGGGGGCATAGCTAACAGCTGTCAGTATTCTTTCCATTTTGAACATGTAATATTTCCACCCAATCCATTTGACCCTCAATTATTCTCCTTAGGCTTGATTGCACAGAGTTAGGACCTCAGCCGCATGAGCAGGGAAGAGAAGAGATGGAAGTTGAAATGGAAAGGATGTTGAATGGGGAAATTAATCTAATTGTAGGTGTGGCCCCTTGAAGGTAGCCAACTGGTATGCAGATTTTGTGAATTCTGCTTGATTGGAAGTGTTAATGTCTGAGAAGTTTCAATGCAGAGTGAAATCCAAATGCTAAAGAATGCCCAAAGCAAGAGTTCCCACTGCGGCACACCGGAAATGAATCTGACTAGGAACCATGAAGTTGCTGGTTCCATCCCTGGCCTCAGTGGGTTAAGGATCTGGCATTGCTGTGAGCTGTGGTGTAGTTTGCAGACACATCTCGGATCTGGCTCCAGTTGTGGCTGTGGCTGTGGCTGTGTCCGGCAGCTGTGTCTCCAATTCAACCCCTAGCCTGGGAATGTCCATATGCCACAAAAAACAAACAAAAAAAGAATGCCCAAAGCCAAACCATTGCAGGGGGAGGATATTTTCACCAGCGCTGATGCGGCCAGTAAGCCCCAGTCTCCAAAGAGAATTGCTTTCCTTCTTCCCATCAACAATAGCTCCCAAGAAAACAGGATCCATGAGGAATAAGACCAAGATCCACAAGATCTCTCTGCAGATGCCACAGTGGAGGTATCCTTGGACAGCACACAAAATAATCAGAAGAATCTGCCAGCCAAAACGCTCATTTTTCTTCCTCCACAGGAAGGCACAAATTCTTCTCAGGCCCAGACAAGCTATGAGGAGCTAGTGGAAGAGGAAGAGGAAGACCAGTTTGGTTTGACAGTCGGTGTAACTGATCCTGAGAAAATAGGGGATGGTATGAATTCCTATGTGGCCTACAGAGTTACAACACAGACAAGCTTACCAATGTTCAGAATTAAACAGTCTGCAGTGAAAAAAGAATTAGTGATTTTCTGGGTCTTTATGAGAAGCTTTCAGAGAACCCCTCCCCAAATGGCTTTATTGTCCTTCCTCTACCCAAGAGAAGCCTAATAGGAATGACAAAAGTAAAAGTTGGGAAGATTCTTCTGCAGAATTTCTTTGAAAACTGAGGGCTGCCCTAGAAAGCTACCTTCAGAGGATTGCGAATCATCCTACAATGTTATAGGACTCTGATGTCAGGGAGTTCTTGGAAAAAGAGGAGCTGCCATGCGCCATGGTACCCAGACATTGAGTGGTGTTGGTCTCCTCAAAATGTTCAACGAAGCCACAGATGTGGTCAGCAAAATGACCATAAAGATGAATGAATCAGGGCTGTCCTGTCATGGCTCAGCAGAAACAAATTCAACTAGGAACCATGAGGTTGTGGGTTTGATCCCTGGCCTTGCTCACTGGGTTGAGAATCCAGCATTGCTGTGAGCTGTGGGGTAGCTCACAGATGTAGCTCAGATTTGATGTTGCTGTGGCTGTGGCATAGACCAGTGGCTACAGCTCCAATTAGATCCCCAGCCTGGGAGCCTCCATATGTCACAGGTGTGGCTCTAAAAAGCAAAAAAAAAAAAAAAGAAGAAGAATGAATTTGAATTTGATTTGAGGGAGGAGAAGCTCCAGGAGGTAGAATGGGAGGTGCAGTGCTTACAAAAACTGCATAACCTTGTAGAAACTCTATTCAACCACAGGAAAGAGCTAGCGCTGAACACAGTCCAGTTTGCAAAGACTCGCCATGCTCAGGAGCTCTGAGATCAACACAGCATTGTCACAGGCACTCTCCCACCTGGCTGAGGTGGAAGCGAAGATCAAGCAGCTCCACCAGGAACAGGCCAACAATGACTTCCTCCTTGAAGAGCTCCTGAGTGAATGTATTCGCTTCCTGGCCATAGTCTGAGCCACATTAGACCAGCACATCAAGACATGGCAGCACTGGCAGGATGCTCAAGCCACACTGCAGAAGAAGTGGGAGGCCAAGATTCAGCTGCCTTGGGCTAACAAGCCCAACAAGTTGCAGCAGGTCAAAGATGAGATCGTAGAGTGGGAGTCTCAGGTGACCCAGTAAAAAAGGGACTTTGAAAGGATTTCAACTGTGGTCCAAAATGAAGTGATATGGTTTGAGAAAAAGAAATCCAACGACTTCAAAAATCAGGTGATCAGGTACCTTGAAACACTCCTATATTTGCAGCAGCTGGCAAAGTACTAGGAAGGCTTCCTTCCTGAGGCAAAGCCCATATCCTAATGGACCAAAGACACCAGAGCCCACCTGCCTGATGCTGCCTTTTTACACACTGTCCTCCTTCACCTCTGCTGGACCCCAGTGGGCATCCTGCCTAGCTTGGACTTCACTCCTTCCTCCCTGCCCCATGACAAAACTGTCCCTAGCCACTCTAATGTCACTTCACTTAGCTTCCATATATTTCTTACCTGAGAGAATAGTATCTTGCTTTAAACAAAAGACCTATAATAGATGCTGGAATTATGGAATAGGGGTGGAGTATTGATATAAATATATAAATACAAATGTATATTTTTCAGGATGTGGTTAGTGAACTGGGAATAACGTTTTCTGTTACTCCTGATAGTGACATGAACAGATTATGTAATAAAATAGTTTAAAATTGGGGGAAAAATAATCTATATATTGAAGAATTTAGCTTCCCGAGGTGATGGGTACTCAACAAAATAAACGGAAAGTTTTGGGGTAGGAATAGCATCATGTTGGATAAATGTTAGCTCATAAAGCAGGACTACAGCCTTCCCAGGATAGTATTGCTATTTCTCCTATTGAAAGATGAACAAGGTACCTCTGAAATCCTGAGAACTCTTTTCAGTGGATGGGCTCAACATGAAGCTTCTCATTAGGAGGGAGGTTCTGAAGGACTACATAGATGGACTATGTAGAAGTTAAGATATAAGGCTAGAGGAATTGTATCTGGGTCCTCTTTTCTAGAGTTTTCAGGAGAAGAACAAACAAAAATATTATTTTATTGACATAAAAGCTAGGAACTTACATTGTCAAATACTCTCTGAATATAATAATATCTCCCCTCAGATTGTAGATTTGTTAATAGGGAGGGGAATTATATGCCTCTTCATAGGGTATGTTGAGTGGTAAAAAAATAAAGGAAGGATGCCTAATGTCAACAAAATATTCACATAATTACTAGTAGTAAACGTACCATCCTTATAAAGAAGCACTCTCCAATAGAAATATAACTCATATCACGTATGACATTTTAAATTTTATTGTAAGCACATCAAATATTTTAAAAGCTGGTAAAATTATTTCCATTAAATAATTCATTTTAACATAATAGTACATTCACATGCAGTTGTGGGAAATAATATACTGAGATCCTTATACCCTTTCCCCATTTTTCCTCCACAGATAAGATCTTATAAAAACCAGGATACAATATTGCAACCAGGATATTAACATTAATGTGATCTCATCAATCTTTTTCTTTTTCATCAATTTTACTTGTACTCTTCTCTGTGTGTGAATGTAGGATTTTTTTACAGTTTTATCACACATGTCTGTTCATATAGCCACAGCCACAGCTGAGACACAACAGTTCAGTCTCCACCAAGATCCTCATCTCCTGTGTCCCACACTCCTAACACCAGGCAACTAATTCACCTTCCATTTCTATAATTTTACCTAGAAAAATGAATTTTAACAACATATTTTATATAATATATCTAAACTATTGCCATTTCAATGTGTAATCAATGTAAAAAAATGTGATACCTTACAGTCTTCCTATAGTACTAAGTCTTTAAGACCTAAGGCATAATTTATATTTATAGTACATATCAATTTTGATTAGTAACCTTTTAATGGTCATTAGTCACATGTGTCTCATGGTTACTGCCTTAGATCCCTCAGGTCTAGGGGATGCATATTTGTCCTTGGATCATGCATGCCATCCAGTGCAGAGGTTTTAGAGTCAGAGCTATGTAAAAATCTGCGTATATTGGACTCTTGGAAATAAGCTGAATATTTAGCATTAGAGAAATGGTTAAATAAAAGGTTGTGTAATACCTTAATAGTTTACATATATATTATATTATATTATATTATATTATATTATATATATATATTCTTTTTATAGCCTCACCCATGTCATATGGATGTTCTTAGGCCAGAGATTGAATCTTATCTGCAGCTATGACCTGAGCCACAGCTGTGGCAATGATGGATTCTTAACCACTGTGATGGGGAAGAAAATCAAACCCATGCCTCTGCAGTGATCCAAGCTGCTGCAGTTAGGTTCTTAATCCAGTGTGTCACAGTGGGATATCACTTAGTTGCATGTTATAGACACTGAAATTTTGTTTACAAAGAAGATTAAATAATATGATATAGAGTGACCAACAATTTGTTTTCCTCTGTCTGAGGGATTTCTTGAGATGAGAGATTTTCATTGATGGAACCCTAACTTAATGGAAAAATCCTTATAATATAAGAAGTATTTTATATAAATATATAGGCAAATATATCACATATATATAGTATATATATCATATGTGTGTGTATATATATATATAGATATAGATATGTACAATGTGAATCTATACATATATATCATGAAGAATGACAGAGTAATAATATTTAAAATAAAGCATTTTAGAAATAAATATACTAGATGATCATTCTCTAAAATTTAACCTAAGGTATCACATTAATCAAATTGAGCTTTGCAAAGTAGGCATACAATACGAGGGAACCTGGGGTTCTTGATTGTGCCTTTGTAAAATAACAAATTGGACTAGACAATCACTAATATGCAGTCTAGTTCCAAAATTCTACAATGATGATTCCAAATAAATATTTTTTAGCCTAAAATTGCTACAGAAAATCAAAAGGCAATTCCATTATTGAGTAAGACATTCACAGATATGAGAAGTACCTTTGACTTTGAGAGATTAGGTGAATTAGGAGAATTTGGCCTAGGTGAATGGAATAAAGGAGGTAAATGCAAGTAACAGAATAACAGTAAACCCAACAAGGCACAGTGACAAAACAATTGAGCTAAGGTCCTTGCTAGGTGAACCACTTTAGGCAAGCAAAATTATATTAAAATAATTTTATTGATCAACCTTAAGGTATTCCTCACTGTATTAATAAATGAATATTTTACATTGCCAAGGAGATTATAAGCAGAATTTATTAGTTTAAGGGAAACAATGATTTCTTTTTTTAAGAAAAGTATTATAGTTGATTTATAATATTTTGCTAATTTCTGTAGTACAGCAAAGTGACTCAGTCATATATATATCCTTTCTTATATTATCTTCCACCATGTTCTATCCCAAGAAACTGTATATATTTCCCCATGCTGTACAGTAGGACCTCATGGCTCATCCATTCTATATGTAATAGTCTGCATCTACTAACCCCAATCTCTCTGTCCATCCAACTCCCTCCCCCTCACTTTGGCAGGCACAAGTCTGTTGTCTATGTCTTGAGTCTGTTGTTGTTTTGCAGATAAGTTCATTTGTGTCATATTTTAGATTCCACGTACAAGTGATATCTTAAGGTATTTGTCTTTTTCTTTCTGACTTACTTAGACTTGGTATGAGAGTCTCTAATTTCATCCATGTTGCTGCAAATAGCATTATTTTGTTCTTTTTATGGCTGAGTAGTACCCCATTGTATATATGCACCACATCTTCTTAAACCATTTATCTCTCTATGGACATTTAGGTTGGTTCCATGTCTCGGCTATTGAGAATAATACTGTTATGAACATAGGGGTGCATCGTTTTGAATTATAATTCTGTTTGGATATATGCCCAGCAGGAATATAATTGTTGGATCTTATGGTAGATCTATATTTAGGGTTCTGAAGAAGCCCCACACTGTTTTCCATAGTGGTGTTACCAATTTACATTCCCACAACAGTATTGGAGTGTTCCCTTTTCTTGACACCCTCTCCAGTGTTTGTTATTTTAGACTTATTAATGATGACCATTTTGATATGTGTGCGATCAGAACTACTCATAGTTTTGATTTGCATTTAATTTCTATAATAATTAGTAATGTGGAGCATCTTTTCATGTGCCCATCAGCCATCCATATGTCTTCTGGAGAAATGTCTATTTGGGTCTTCTGCCAATTTTTCATTTGAGTTGTTTTTTGTTCTTTTTGTTTATATATTTTGGATTAAGTCCTTGAAAGTTGCATCATTTGCAATAATTTCCTCCCATTCCATAGGTTGTGTTTTCATTATTATAAATTTTTTACGGTTTCCTTTGCTATGCAAAAGCTTGTAAATTTGATTAAGTCCCACTGGTTTATGTTTCTTTTGATTTCTGTCTTTTGTCTTTTTTTTTTTTTTTTTTTTTTTTTTTTTTTTTTTTTTTTTTGTTGTTGTTGTTGTTGTTGTTGTTGCTATTTCTTGGGCCGCTCCCGCGGCATATGGAGGTTCCCAGGCTAGGGGTTGAATCGGAGCTGTAGCCACCGGCCTACGCCAGAGCCACAGCAACGCGGGATCCGAGCCGCGTCTGCAACCTACACCACAGCTCACGGCAACGCCAGATCGTTAACCCACTGAGCAAGGGCAGGGACCGAACCCGCAACCTCATGGTTCCTAGTCGGATTCGTTAACCACTGCGCCACGACGGGAACTCCTCTTTTGATTTCTGTTGCCTTGGGAGGCTAACTTAAGAAAACATTTGTATAATTTATGTCAGAGTATGTTTTGCCTGTCTCTTTCTAGAAATTTTATGGTGTTGTGTATTATGTTTAAGTCTTTTGAGTTAATTTTGAGTTTATTTTTGTTCATGGTATAAGGGTGTGTTCTAGTTCTAAGTTCCCAAGGATGGTTCAACATATGCAAATCAATGTAATACACCACATTAACAAAATAAAAGTCAAAAATCACATGATTATCTCAACAGATACAGAAAAACACTTGACATAATTTAACATCCATTCATGACAAAACTGTTATGAAAGTGGGCTTAAAGAGAATATATCTCAACATAATAAAAGTCATTTATGACAAACCCACAGCCAGTATAATACTCAATGGAGAAAAAGCTGTAAACCTTTCTGCTAAAACCTGGAACAAGATAAGGATGCATATTCTCACCACTTTAATGCAATATAGTACTGGAAATCCTTGCCACACCAATCAAACAGAGGAAAAAATCCAAATTGAAAGAGGTGTTAAAATTGTCACCATATGTATCCTGGCCATCTGTATATCTTCCTTGGAGAAATGTCTATTCAGGTCTCTTGCCCATTTTTCCATTGATTGATTGACTTATTTGCTGTTGGGTTGTATAAATTTCTTATATATTCTAGAGATTAAGCTCTTGTCCATTGCATCATTTGAAACTATTTTCTCCCATTCTGAAAGTCGTCTTTTTGTTTTCTTTTGGGTTTCCTTTGCTGTGCAAAAGCTTTTCCGTTTGATTAGGTTCCATGGGTTTATTTTTGCCCTTATTTCTATTGCTTTGGGAGACTGATCTGAGAAAGTATTCATGACGTTGATGTCAGAGAGTGTTTTGCCTATGTTTTCTTCTAGGAGTTTGATGGTGTCCTGTCGTATATTTAAGTCTTTCAGCCATTTTGAGTTTATTTTTGTGCATGATGTGAGGGTGTGTTCTAGTTTCATTGCTTTGCATGCAACTGTCAGGGTTTCCCAGCAATGCTTGCTGAATAGACTTTCTTTTTCCCATTTTATGTTCTTGCCTCCCTTGTCAAAGATTAATTGACCATAGGTGTCAGGGTTTATTTCCGGGTTCTCTATTCTGTTCCATTGGTCTGTCTGTCTGTTTTGATACCAGTACCACACTGTTTTGATGACTGTGGCTTTGTAGTATCTTTTGAAGTTTGGGAGAGTTATGCCTCCTGCTTGGTTTTTGTTTCTCAAGATTGCTTTGGCGATTCTGGGTCTTTTGTTGCTCCATATAAATTTTTGGATCATGTGTTCTAGTTCTGTGAAAAATATCATGGGTAATTTGATAGGTATTACATTGAATCTGTAGATTGCTTTGGGTAGTATGGCCATTTTTACAATATTGATTTTTCCAATCCATGAACATGGAATATCTTTCCATTTCTTTATATCATCTTTGATTTCTTTGATTAAAGTTTTATAGTTCTTGGCATATAGGTCCTTTACCTCTTTGGTCAGGTGTATTCTGAGGTATTTGATTTTGTGAGGTGCAATTTTAAAAGGTATTGTATTTTTGTATTCCTTTTCTAATATTTCATTGCTGGTACACAGAAATGCAACTGACTTCTTGGTGGGAATGCAAACTGGTACAGCCACTATGGAGAACAGTTTGGAGATACATTAGAAATCTATACATAGAACTTCCATAGGACCCCACAATGCCACTCTTGGGCATCTATCCGGACAAAACTCTACTTAAAAGAGACACATGCACCTGCATGTTCATTGCAGCCCTATTCACAATAGCCAGGACGTGGAAACAACCCAAATGTCTATCAACAGATGATTGGATTTGGAAGATGTGGTGTATATACACAATGGAATACTACTCAGCCATAAAAAAGAATGACATAATGCCATTTGCAGCAACATGGATGGAACTAGAGAATCTCATCCTGAGTGAAATGAGCCAGAAAGACAAAGGCAAACACCATATGATATCACTTATAACTGGAATCGAATATCCAGCACAAATGAACATCTCCTCAGAAAAGAAAATCATGGACTTGGAGAAAAGACTTGTGGTTGCCTGATGGGAGGGGGAGGGAGTGGGAGGGATCGGGAGCTTGGGCTTATCAGACACAACCTAGAATAGATTTACAAGGAGATCCTGCTGAATAGCATTGAGAACTATGTCTAGATACTCATCTTGCAATAGAACAAAGCGTGGGGAAAAAAATGTATACATGTAAGGATAACTTGATCCCCTTGCTATACAGTGGGAAAATAAAAAAAAAAAATTGTCACTACACACAGATCACATGATACTATACATAAAAAAACCCTAAGGACTCTACTCAATTAGTACTTGTTCTGATCAACAAATTCAGCAAAGTAGCAGGATACAAGGTAAACATTCAGAAATCAGTTACATTTCTGTATATTAGCAATGAAATATTTGAAAAGGAATATAATAAAAATTTCATAATTGCACCCCCAAAATAAAATACCTAGGAATAAACCTGGCCAAGGAGGTATGCTTAGAACTATAAAACATTAATAAATGAAATTAAAGAAGTTTCAAAGAAGTTGAAAGATACCGCATGCTCCTGGATTCAAAAAATTAATATTTTTAAAAATGGTTATAGTACCCAAAGAAATTACCAACTTAGTGTGATCTCTATCAAATTATACATGATATTTTTTCATAGAACTAGAACAATGCAAAAATTGATATGTATACATAAAAGACTCAAATTTGCCAAAGCAATCCTCAAGGTTGGGGGCTGGGATTGGAGGGACAAAGTCAAAGTAAGAAGCATAATTCTTCCAGACTTCAGGCAATATTACAAAGCTACAGTCATCAAAACAATGTGTTTTGGTACAAATACAGACATGCAGATCAATGGACGAGAATAGACACCTATGGTTAATTATTCCTTGACAAAGGATGCAAGAACATAAAATGGAAAAAAGACAATCTCTTCAGCAAGTGGTGTTGGGAAAACTGGATAGCAGCACCATTTCATGATTTTTTTTTTTGTCTTTTGTCTTTTTGTTGTTGTTGTTGTTGTTGTTGCTATTTCTTGGGCCGCTCCCGCGGCATATGGAGGTTCCCAGGCTAGGGGTTGAATCGGAGCTGTAGCCACCGGCCTTCGCCAGAGCCACAGCAACGCGGGATCCGAGCCACGTCTGCAACCCACACCACAGCTCACGGCAACGCTGGATCGTTAACCCACTGAGCAAGGGCAGGGACCAAACCCGCAACCTCATGGTTCCTAGTCGGATTCGTTAACCACTGCGCCACGACGGGAACTCCCCCAACTCTTGAATGAGCTTAGAATGTGGATAATAAAATGTTGGAATGTAGAGTAAGGCAAAATTAAAGAAACTCACACAATTCTGAATAATTGAAATTTATCTTTTAGGTAATAAGAAAGACTTTACATTACCTGTAGGAAGTGGCATTTATCTCTCAAGATAGTTTAATTCATCGCTAATTTCTCAAAGCAGAAACATTATTCTCTTCATTATACATCAGACTTTCCAAGAAGAGTTAACTCCTTTGCCCATTGTTTTATCCTTGGATGAGAGCTTTGTATTTAGTAAATGCTTCAGTTTGGAATAAAATGGCTCAGTTGACAAGAAAATGTTTCTACTTCATTTATTTCACTTAAAATATTTTGACCAAGTTGAACATTTTAATCCATTGGATGATATTTTAAATATAACAAGAATAATGTATTCTTGACCTTGCAAATTATAATCGATAACAAGCAACGCAGACCCAAGTCATAAATATTTACAGAAAAACTTCACTCAAACACATATAAAAATTCAGTGAAATATGCCCATTGAAGTCCAGATACCAATTACCATTTGGAGGCCATAAGACAAGCTTAGAATCTCAGGCACCAATAACAAAAAAATAAAACTGAAACCATATTATTTATCCACGTAATCAATATCCAAATGTAAACTTAAGTCAAAAATCCATCATTCTAATTACCTATTTGTGTTGATGATCCTTGTTTCAACAACACAAACCAAAGTCAAAATAAGAGAAGAGCACAGGAGTTCCCGTCATGGCTCAGTGGTTAACAAATCCGACTGGGAACCATGAGGTTGTGGGTTCAATCCCTAGACTTGCTCAGTGGGTTAAGGATCTGGCATTGCTGTGAGCTGTGGTGTAGGTTGCAGATGTGGTTCGCATCCCACATTGCTGTGGCTCTGGCATAGGCCAGCAGCTACAGCTCCCATTAGACCCCTAGCCTGGGAACCTCCATGTGTTGCGGGAGCAATCCTAGAAAAGCCAAAAAGCCAAAAAAAAAAAAAAAAAAAGAGAGAGAGAGTAGCACAGATTCTATTATGAAATAAAATAAAAGTAAATTGCAATTAAATTCGGAGGAGACAAAATTAAAAATACAGTGTTATTACTGAATGAAATAATAACACAAAAAGATATATCTTTAATGTTTCATTTGTAAGAGAATTTTCTTCCTTTTTTTTTTTAGGATATCATGTCTCAAAGCCTCTATAATCATATATACTCCTAAAAGAATTTTATTGATTCATTTATTCAAATGCTAATTAAACATGTGTCAGGCATTGTACAAGGTATGGGGATACAAGGATATAATACCACTTATCCGAACTTTGACAAATATGTAAACTCTTGTCATACTTGAATAATTAAACCCTATGGGCAAATTGTCTATATTTTAAAGTCAGTAACATGAAGGATGAATAAATTGGACATGTATAATTGTGACTTTTTTTCTTTAATCTAGAGAATAAGAGATTGAAATTTAACATTTTGCTCATCTTACTACATAGCTTGAGAAAGAATTAGCTTATAATGACATCTTTTGATGCCTACACAATACATTATTTGTTTGTAAATAGCCCGTTATAACTCATAAAATAGCCTTCTGTTGCCACTTTGGTATACATTCCTATTCTTTCTTGTCCACATCTTTTTGGATCAGAGGAGAGCAGCTGACATAGAGAAAGTTAACCTACTATATGGCCCAGGCCAATTATATTATCTCTCCTGGGAATTTCTATGAGCCCAAGAAGTAGCTGTTATCTATGGGAATGGACTCACTTGTAAGGATAGTAGAGCTGTGGATGGAGCAGTAGTATTTAGATGTTTTAGCAGAAGAGCAAAATGTCTGCAGGAAGAGAAAATACAAACAGAAAGGACAAAGGAGGCATATAGTATACAAAACTATACTTCTGCTGGCCAGAATGTCCCCTGACCATTACATCATTTTTCAGTTCAAGCACATGAAGAAGGGGTATCAAATAAAGAGATACTTCTAGAGTAGGGCAAGGAAAGAACAAAATTATTCATAAGCAAACATTAACTCTATGTTTAGAATACTTCTAGAAGAAAAAAAAATAGGTCTTGGCTTCCTAGAGCAGGAAATTGCTCTTAAGGAACTTTGGGATGCAAAAATCCAGGTGTATTGGGTTTCTTTCACTTGTAGGTATGTGGTACCATCTGCTCCAGTGCCAAAGAATTTCATCCCAAACAATTTATTTCCCACTTAAGGATGAATGAGGGGGTGGTTAAAATGTATGCTGGGTAATGTGATGGCAGGCTAGGAAGTGATTCAAGTTCTTTCTGTGCCTGAGTGTAAGAGGTTGATTTTGATGAGCTTGCCAAAGGACATAGACATTTCTCCTCCTCTAAACATCTGTGGGTGATCCATTCCCCCCCCCAAATGACAGTATCTATCTTCCTGCTAGCTGGCTTGAGAGCTAACATGCCAGACTCTCACAGCTGTGGGGGCACAGCTGACAATCCATCTTCAAAATGCACCACACACCAGTTGTTTGGATCAAGGTAGCTTGGAAAAGTCACTTCTTGGGAAGAAAACTTTTTCTGAGAGCTGATCATCTCACTAGGAGCATATTTCTCCCTTTGGCTCAACTTCTGCATACAAAGGGAACATCAGGTGAGAAGTGCCCATCATCAGATAATGACCTTGTCTTCAGGGGCTCTTTCTATCAGCTTTTAAGAGCATGACAGAGTCATCTGTGTTGAGAGATTTTACCATCCTAAATAAAGGTCATCCTCATTTTACAATGCATGTTGGCAGCTGGGCATTTTGAAAATTAGTTATCTCCCAAAAAAATGTCTCCCACTTTTGCTCACAGAAAAGAATAGACCTTCACTTCTGCCAATAAATAGATTCTATATATTCCTTCATTTAATTTATTAATTACTATTTCAAATTTTCTATGTTGTATTTTGAGGGAAAATCCATATACTTATATTGTATATATTAAGGCAAATATAATGTAAATTAATTTAATAAAATGTGTCCTAGGGAATCCAAACAATTATGTATGTGTTTATCTATAGATATACAGATAAATATATATGTGTATATGTATATCGATAGACATATCACTTTTGTGTGTGTGTGTATATATATACACACACACATATATATATACACATATATACCCCCATACGCATGTAAAAACATACAATAAATGCATGTAGTCATATAGTTTGTGTATACATACAAGCTTATAAAAACATGTGTACTCTGTAACCATATACAAAAATATCATTTCATTAAGTAACGTAATACTGAATGCTCCAGTAGTATGATTCACCTGAGCATTTTGTATAAATCCCATGACAATATCTCTGTTTGGATAAATGGATTCAGAGAGGAAAAAGCAAGATTCTGATGTGATTGTAATGCCTTTAACTATGCCTGAGTTCATAAGATTGACAAATGCATTGATTGATATTTCCCTCAATTAATAAGTTCTTTGAGAGAATTGATGGATTACACCTAACAAAGGCCAATTACTTCTCCACCCAACAAATGACCCTCCTTAGAGTCAAGAGTGCCTCTTGATTTACCTGTGAATATGGTTTCTCCGGTTCATATATTGCACTATCTACAAACGGGTCACTGGTGTCTAGTGCACATTTTATTAACAGAATAAAAGTGTAATAAAACTGATAATGAAATAATCATTTTATATTCTGATTAAGCTTTTTCTTTTTAATTAAAATAACCATTATGTGTAAATTACTTAGCTTAATTCTTGGCAAAGAGTGAGAGTTCATGAGTGTTTATTATTGTTTTATTAATAGTAGTATGAAGCACCACAATACCACGTCAAAAAGGTCAAATCTAAATATTTTGCTTTCTCCGTATGAGGGAAAATGATTAGTGGATGGGCTGAGGGTGTGGGTGTGTACTGAATATGCTCTATGGAGGGACATATTAAATGACTCTGTAAGGATCTAAACAATTTAATTTGGTGTGTAAATAAAGAAAAAGGTCAGATTCTGGAGGACAGAGGAACAGCAAATGAGTCATTGCTTTTATAGTAGTACAAGTTCAAGAGATAGAATGAAAAAGAGGCCATCCACAGTATCAGATTTATCATATGATACCACATATATGTAGAATTAAAAAAAAAGATACAAATAAACTCATTTCCAAAATAGAAATAAGAAAGAGAATCACACTTAGGAAACAAATTTATGTTTACCAAAGGGAGAATGACGGGAGGTATAAATTAGGAGTTTGGGATTAACATATACACACTACTACATACAAAAAAGATACAGGGAACTGTACTCAAGATTTTGTGATGGCCTATAGGAAAAGAGAATCTGAAGATTTTATATATATATATATATATATATATATATATATATGATAGATTTATATATATATATATATATATCTGAATCATTGTGCTGTACACCTGAAACTAACATAATATTGTAAATCAGCTATACTTCAATAAAACAAAATAAAATAATTAAAATTCTGTCGTTGCCTTCATATAAAAGTTATCTTTTCTTCAGTCGAAACTTATTAGTTCTTTGGGGACTAGTTCTACTTAATTTCTTAAAGACAATTCCTTATATTCATGGATTCATAATGATATTACAGAACTCTTTCATATATATTATTTGTTATTTGTCTCAAAAGAGTCCCACAATATATGGAACATTTATGATTAAATTCATTTTGGATAAGTGCAACCAGAGAAAATATACATAGTTTACCAGAGTTTAGAGAGCAAAGTGCTTCCAAAAGACGTCTAGAGAAGTCTTTGAAAGCTGGAAAAGGGCAGCTATCATTTTCCCATTAGAAGTGAAGAGTTCTGCTTTGCCCCTAGCCTCATTGGCAATGCCTGATTAATGTACTCATTTTCCCTCTATAGTTACTTTTCCAGATAGCATCTGTCAAAAAAACAGTCTTGGACAAAGCTCAGAGGACGCATGTGTTTGCAACTCCTTTTCTTTTTAGAAGAAAAGGAGGGGAGATGTATGGCCTGGGTGTCTCCTTTCTTAGAATGATAACTCTATCTTCATTTTGAGTTCTCCTCTGAACAATGGGGGATACAATCTAAAAGAGAGCTTTTCCCTTTTTGGCTGACCTACAAAAAACAGTCACTACACGAAACTCCCACTGAAAGGAAGTGTCCTTTTCCTTTTGACTGATAAGAGTTCATAATAATTTCGGAATAAGTAGTTATTCTTTATTGTCTTTGTTAGGAGTATGATGAATGTGGAGAGGGCAATAAGAGGGAAATAAACAGAGGAGACTGGGCCACAGGGACCAGGATTGGAGAGAAACCGGCTGCCACTTGAAGTGGGGGAAAAGGGCTTTTTCTTAGAAAATGATCCTCCTTTAGAATGTTGATAAACTTTACTACAAGAAGAGCTGCTTTGCCTCCTAAAGGAGTTTATTTCCTATAATTATCTTTGATGGAACAGCTGATCCACATAGTTACCTTAGGTATTATCTAAGTGGAGATTGAATTACTTTTATGCTACCACTAGTGTAGAAAAAATTCAAACTTTATTTTCAACATTGTTTTATTTCCTTATGTCTGTTTGGAACAGTAACTACTTATTTTAATCCTGTTTAAACTGCCTTTCTACAAATACAATAAATATAAGATTTAAACACTTAGAAAGAATTGGGAGATGCCATTGAGCAGAGTTGCATTCATTATCTAACCCAGAGAAAAGAACTTTGGGAGAAAAAAAAAAATCACAAATGGCAAGACTTTGAAGAATCTACTTGTTATCTTTTCCACTCCGGTGATTTTAGACTTCCCCACCAAATTGAAACACCATTTTCTGAACAACAATGTAATACATTTTTGACATCACAAAAGAATGCTTTTAAGGCATAAAAAATGCATTTCCCTTATGTAATCAAAAACAAAAAACTTATAAATTACAATGCAACTAACAGTCCAATTCCTCTATTGAATGTATTTAAAAAATATATGCTGATTAAGCTCTCAGTCATTTGTGTTAACAGTCTAGAGAAAGGTTTCCGAATATGGTTTAACCCATATTAAATGCCCTAGTGGTGGCCCTCAAATAAAAAGAGAAAGGGAAAATTAATTCAAGGCTTTGTTCCATTACATATTTTAATAAATGTTGCTGTACATTTCTAATACATTTATGTCTCATGCAGAATGTCAAATGGTATGATTTTTTTTCCAATGGAAAAGCCAAGAACAAATTTACACATTAAAATGTAAAGCAATTCAACAATGCCGGCTTTGTTTTTCAGAAAATGATGTGTTTTCTCTTTTTTTTAATTATCTTTTCATAGTCATTTCAGCTTTTTATATAAGTAGGCATTGGTAAAATTTTTCAGACTATCTTTTTTTTTTTTTCTTCTTTCCTTTGTTCCCCTCTGCATTGCTGAGAATGTCTTAGGGCTGTCCTATGTATTCACATGTTAGCAGTCTGTACTTCCTTAATATATCTTACCGGTTGATAGGGACATTGCTAGATTTTGCCATGAAACGCTTTAACATGGAGAAAAAAAAGTAATAAATTAAATTAAATTAAATTAAAGAGATTATTCTCACAATATTATTAGTAGGGATGTACTTAAGCAACAGAATGCCAGAAGATATTGCAGTAGACAATGAGGTGCCCATTTCTGGGGCATTTTTAAGTTGAGACCATGTAAAAGTGACTGATACTCAAAAATATGAAATAAAACAGAATAAAGAAGGCTACCTGTAGATGGTACAGCCTCCAGCTTTCTAGTTGACAGCACTCTGGTTTAAGAAAAGAAACAGGCACAGCTATAATATAGATTCAGTTCACATGCTTAAAAATGTAATTGTCTTTGGGAAACAAAAACGCAGTCAGTCCAGTTCCTCCAGAGCAATTCTTTTGCTGTTCCAAACTCTGGAATGTTGCCTTGGGGTTGGGTGACATCCACTGATGTGAACACCTCTTCCTTTGCTCCTGGCTCAGAAAATGTGGGACATAGATATTTCTGAAGCATGATCACTTACACCTCTCTTCCATGTGCTAATAACCACTGTTGTAGTAAAGAATACAGATGTCTTTCATTTGCATTATATACTGCCACTGCACATTACATCTTATAGTTCCATTTTTCTTTTTTTTTTTTTTTACTAAGACTCCTGTGCTACAGATATTCAACATGTTTTGTACATCAATGCAACCGTCTTATGTTTGTTTTGTTTCCATGATGATAGCATATACATAACATAAAATGTTACACTTTAACCATTTTAAAATTTAACATTTAGTGGTATTAAGTACATTCACATCATTTGCATTGTAATTATAACTATCACCACCAACCATCTACAGAACTTTGTGATCTTCCCAAACAGAAACTCCGGGGTAATTATACAAAATTGTTCTTTCCCCTCCTCCTCTCATCCCCTGGACATCATGAATTTGAGTACTCTATATATCACAGAATCATACAGAATTTGCCACTTTGTAATTGACTTGTTTCACTTAGCATAATGCCCTCAAGTTTTATTTATGTGGCTGAATTCATGCTAAGACTAAATAACATATCTTTGTATATATATAACATATTTGTTTACACATTTATTGGTTAATAGACTTTTGGGCTTTTCTACACTTTAGCTATCCCTTACATTTTGAACAGTCATCAATGGAGACTATGTTGAAGGAGATGGTGTTGACCACATGGATTTAAAATTGCAGATGCTTCCTCAAAAATGTCACTTTCTGGGCAGTCACAGAAAAGCACTTTGAAAAGCACTCCTGCTCTATTCGGCCCCAATGTGAATAAAACACAAATCAGAAAATGAGAAATTTAGAGTTATACACATATGTCAGCTCAGCACTGATTAAAACCATGAACTCATTGGGGATTTTCTGGTGTGGATCATTTTGACTAAAGATAGACCATCCACTAAACTTATTTTGCTGCTTGCTTCTTATTTCATATGCAGTTTACAACAAGAATCATGGAGAAAAAAAATGAAACAAATATCAATGACAATAAAATCAACAATTTGCCAGACAGTTCAAGGGGAAAAGCCACAGTAAATAGATTGAAAAGTGCCAGCAAAGAATTTCAATGCTCTAGCCCCTCCCTATCTCTCTCTCTGCTTTCAAGGATATTCCTTTCAACTTTCTGCAACTAAAGCAAATATAACCCACCAAGGATTTATGAACACTAATGAAAAAGAAAATTTCCATTTTTAGATGAGATTTTGATTTTTCAGATAGATAGGTAGATAGACAGACATATAAATAATGGAAGAAAAATAGTCTATTCATTTGTAGATTCATCTCACCACTCAGTCACTTGCTTGTGACTCATCTAGGATAAGTCAAAATTTCCTCAGCAATAAGTGAAAACTATTTTCTCAGCCCACTTTAGAGGTTGCTATGTCTTAAGTGATATTTTACATTTTAATGATTTGAAGCACCTGAATTTGTTGACTTTCACTGTTAGCTTTAGAAATTGTTGTATAAGTCCTATTTATTTAATAGCACTGAAAATAATGGTGAAAATAAAAACAAAAAAATGCTTTATTAATATACCAGTAGAGTTTGGGATTAGGAAAAAATAAACAATATATTACCTTCGTTTTCTCATCTGGAAGATTTTCTCCTTCTGTGAAGTGATATTAAAGAAGAGTGCCTCAGTGGTTTGTTCATTCTCCAGCCTAAACATTCAAATAGACAGCAGAGACCATTTGCAGCATATCTGAGCCACTGGGAGACAATCATGTGATCACAAACTAGTGGTTCCAAAATTTTCTTCAGATCATGAATCATTTTTAGGTTTTCCTTTTTCTTTTATAATTATTATTTTAGAAACAAATACAATGGTAAGTAACTTTCAGATGTTCACTTCTTTCTGGGGAATACAACTCAACTGAATAATCTCTGATGTCACCTTAAATGGGACAATACTGAGAAAAAAACCCCAATTAAACCAATGTTAAACATATAAACACTTGTATAAATATTTCCATATTATGGTAGTAAAACAACCATTGATACCAACTGAAGAAAAATTACAGGAGTAAAAACCAGTATGTAAAGATTTTTTTTTTTTTTTTGTCTTTTCTAGGGCCACTCCAATGGCACATGGAGGTTCCCAGGCTAGGGGTCTAATTGGAGCTGTAGCTGCTGGCCTGTACCAGATCCAAACAGCATCTGGGACCTACACCACAGCTCACAGCAACACCAGATCCTTAACCCACTAAGCAAGGCCAGGGATCATACCCACCACCTCATGGTTCCTAGTTGGATTTGTTAACCACTGAGCCACGATGGGAACTCCAAAGATTTTTTTTTTTTTTATAAATTGTTTCCATATGAAATCTGCATCCTGTGTGTATTTTGTAAAATTTTAACCAACATTAATTATCCAGAATAATGCTTCTTTTATACATATATAATCATAAAATATAAAAAAATAAGGATTTTAACTTAGGATGTGACAGGAGTTGGAAAAATAAGAAAAAAATGATTTATGTCACTCTAAAAATTTGCATCTCTAGCACATAAAGATGTCAAAACTTTAGTCAAAACTTTGAAAGCAAAATTTAAAAGCCTCTTGATCTTAATGTTTGCTGGTGTTATTTTATTTGTTAATGTAAGTTACTTTTATAAACCTAATGTAAATAATACATCATTCCTCCTGATAAGAAAGGAATATAGAGACAGAATCAAGAAGGCAGAGGAGTAAAAGAGCTCAACTACTCCCACAAACACATCAAAAAAATCCGTCTACATGTAGAACAATTCACAGAGAACATCTACTGGATGATCGCAGAAGACCTTAAACCTCCAAAAAGGGCAGGACCTTAAACCTCCAAAATGGACACATAATTGGGTAGAATGAAAAGGAAAAAATATATATAAAGAGAGAGAGAAAGAAATGAATCAAGACAGGACCAGCACTCCTGAGAGCGTGTTGGGAAAGACGAAATGAACACACACCCTGGGAAGCCATCTAACTGATGGGGAGATAGGCTGAGATGTAGGGACTTCAAAGCTACAGAGAAAAGTGCAGCAGCTGGACTGAGGAGGGTAAAGCAGAGTGAGAGCTGAAAGGAGTATTGGTACCACCGTCCCTAGAAACCACAGCCTGAGATGCTCTGGTGAGGGCTAGGCACTGAAACTCAGGCTTCAGAGGTCAGTTCCAGGGAGAGGACTAGGGCTGACTGTGTGGAGACAGCCTGTGGGAGGTAGAGAATGTGTGCCAAGGGCTGGGGAGTAGAGCACCATAGCCGAACATATCCAGGAGGAGGTCTGGGCCTACAAGAGAAGCAAGGCACCATTGTTGGGGAGGGAAAGGGGAGGAGGGGTGGACCTGCATAGGAATATCTTTCTCTGTGCACGTGCAGACTCTCTGAAGGCAGGACTATGGGAGGCAAGGTGCCTTTTTCTTGGGTTATGGGCAATGGTCCCTCTTGAGCTGGTTAGGGGTGGTGGCACCACCTACATGGGCTAAACATGACAGGGCATGTCTTGAGTGGTCTACAGGTAGTGGGGGCAAACCACCAAGTGATCTCTGACTCCAGATGTGGATGTGGGCGATCACCACTAGTGGTCAATGAATAGACAACACCTGAGGCTCCAGTCACCTCAGAGGTTAGTGCAGAGGAGAGCACCGCAATCAAGCACCACCCATTGTTGCTCTCACTCTCCTGAGAATGCAAACATCTTGCTCCTGTCACTCCCCTGGAAACTCTATTCCCTGCTGCTGCCACTGCCAAATCCTCTTGGTGCCACAAAAACATGCCTGAGGCCCACTGCCACTTCACAGGGCACTACAACTAGGAAAAGCCTGTGTCACCTTCCTAAGGGTACTTGTTAATGTCAAGGCCCCAGCAACCATGCACTGGCTGCTATCCCTGCCAATTGCCCCCATCCTCTAAAAGCACATTCAACACCCTATTAAGGGGATAACAGCCTTCTCACACTGAGGAAAGAGATAGAAAATATCTAAACTCACATGCCAAAAATAAATAGTAAGCACCCACAAAATACACAGGTGTGCTCTTATGTATAAATAGTCCTCCAAGACTACAATAGTTGGTTTTCCTAAGCTCATAGAATAAGAAAAATATAAACAAAATGAAGATGCTCAGGAACCATTCCCAGTTGAAAGAACAGGAAAATTCACCTGAAGCAGCAAACAGAAAAATCATCTCTGCAATCTAACAGAAACTGAGTTCAAAAAGGAGATAGTGAAAATGCTGAAGGAATTAAGGGTAAATATGAAGGAACTGAGAGTGGATATGAACAGTAATGCAAATTACTTTAGAAAGGATCTAGAAAATATAAGAAGCCAAGACAAATTAGAAAATTCATTTGCAGAGACACAAGCTGAGTTAAAGGCACTGAAGAGCAGAATGAACAATTCAGAGGAACGAATTAGTGACTTGGAATATAGAATAATGGAAATCACCCAATCAGGACAGCAGACAAAATACCAAATTGGAAAAAAAATGAAAGCAATATAAGAGATCTATGGGATAATATAAAGTGGGCCATTCTATGCATTATAGGGATACTAGAAGGAGGAAAAAAGGAAAGTGTATTGAAAATGTATTTGAAGAAACTATGTCTGAGAACTTTCCAAATCTAAAGGAAACATATATCAAGATACAGAAAGAACTGAGGGTTCCAAACAAGTTGAACCCAAAAGACCCACACCAAGAGATATTATAATAAAAAGGCAGAAATTAAAGGATTCTCAAGGCAGCAAGAGGAAAACAAAGAGTTAATTTTAGGGAGCCCCCATAAGGCTATTAGCTTATTTCTCTACAGAAACACTGCAGGTCAGAAGAGAGTGGCAATATATATATATTCATAATTCTAAAGGGGAAAAATATACAGCCCAGACCTCTCTTCTCAGAAAGAATATCACTTAAAATATAAGGAAAAATAATTTCACGAACTAAAAAACTGAAAGAGTACATCAATACTAAACCCATTCTAAAAGAATACTGAAAGTGCTCCAATAAATAAAAAAGAAGTAAGAAAAAATATGATGGAGGAAATCACAATTGAAAAGTAATTTATCACTTAAATAAGCCAATATACAGATCTAAAAAAAAAAAGAAAAAAAAACTATTGTAAAACAGGTGATAAGCACCAGGAACAGCAAAAAGATAAACATGATGATGTCAAAAAAGGACATCAAAATCATAAAATATGGGGAAGGAAAATAAGAAAGCCTAGACTCTTTTTTTTTACCTAAAATGTGTCTGAACCTATATGGAAATCATGCCAAAGCAAGCAGATATATTAAGGGGTAAACATACTTGGAGAACAGTGCAACCATAAATCAAAGCCAAACAATACATTCACAAAAACTAAAAAGAAGAGGACAGAAGCATAAAATAAAAGGAAATCATCCAACCAAAAATAAATAAATAAATAAAATAAAAAAATAAAAAACAAAAAAAGGAAAAAGAACAAAGGAGAAACATAGGATCAACTGGAAAATAAGGTTTAAAATGATGATTAAATACATATTTATCAATAATTACTTTAAATGTCAATGGACTGAATACTCCAATCAAAAGACATAGAGTAGCAGACTGGATAAAACAAATAAATAAACAAACAAACAAGAGACTACTATATGTTGCCTATAAGAGACTCATCTTAGGGCAAAAGAACATATAAACTGAAATTGAGGAGATGGAAAAAGATATTTCATGTGAATGGAAAAGAGGGGAAAGCAGGAGTTGCAATACCCATATCATACAAAACAGACTTTAAAACAAAGGCCATAAAGACAAAGAAGGACACTATTTAATGATAAAAAGATCAATCGAAGAAGAGGATATCATACTCATCAGTATGTTTGCCCTGAACATAGGAGTACCCAAATACATACAATGAATGCTAACAGATATGAAAGGATAAATTGAGGGAATACAATAATAGTAGGAGACTTTAGCACCGAGGGACAGATCCTTTATACAGAAAAACAATAAAGCAGCAGAGATCTTAAATGACACATAGAAAAGTTAGAATTTAATTGATATTTTTAGGACATTACATCAAAAATAATTCATTATTTTCAAGAGCACATGGAACATTCTCAAGGATTGAACACATACTGGGGCACACAACTAATCTCAAGGAATTTAAGAGTATAGACATTATTCCAAGTATCTTCTCTGACCACAATGCCATGAAATTAGATATCAGCCACAGGAAAAGAAATGAGGAAAAAAAAACAAAACTGACTACATGGAGTATAAACAACATGGTACTGTAAAATCAATTGGTCAAGGAGGAAATCAAAAGGGAAATTAAAAAATACCTTGAGACAAATGATAAGGAAAACACAACCATTCAAAACCTATGGGATGCTGCAAAAGCAGTTCTTAAAGGAAAGTTCATAGTGATACAGTCCTTCTTCAGAAAAGAAGAAAAATCTCAAATTGACAACTTACCCCACCACATAAAAGAATTAGATAAAGAAGAACAAAAAAACTTAAAGTCAACAGAAGGCTGGAAAATCAGAAAGAAAATCAATAAACTAGAGAATAAAAAACAATAGAAAAAAATCAATAAAAACAAGAGCTGGTTCTTTGAAAGGGTAAACAAAACTGACAAACCCCTGGCCAGATTCAGCAAGAAGAGAGAAAGAACTCAAATAAACAAAATAACATATAAAAAAGGAGAAATCTTAATTGATACTGCAGAAATACCAAAAACATTAGAGGATACTAGGAACAATAACATGCCAACAAGTTTGACAATGTAGAAGAAATGGACAATTTTCTAGCCCACCAAAACTGAATCAAGAAGAAATATATCAACTGAACAGACCTATCACTAGAAATGAAATTGAATATGTAATAAAAACACTCCCTACAAACAAACCAGTTGGCTTCACAGGTGAATTCTACCAAGCATATAAAGAACTTATAGTCAGCCTTCTTAAACTTTTCCAAAAGGCTGAAGAAGAAGGAAACTCCTGAAGACATTCTATGAAGTCACCATCACCAAAGATACTACCAAAAAATAAAATTATAGGTCAATATCTTTGATGAATATAGACATAAAAATTCTCAACAAAATTTTAGCCTAAGGATCATACACCACAACCAAGTGGGATTCATCCCAGGTTCACAAGGATGGTTTAGCATATGCAAATAAATCTATGTCATACAGCACAATAACAAAGAAAAGTCAAAAACCATATGATCATCTCAATAAATGTAGAAAAAACATTTAACAAAATCCAACACCATATGTGATAAAAACTCTTACCAAAGTGGGTATCAAGGGAACATAAATTAACATAATAAAAGCCATTTATGACAAGTCCACAGACAACAGAGAAAAGCTGAAAGCCTTTCTGCTAAAATCTGGAACAAAACAAAGTATGTCTACTCTCACCACTTTTATTCAACAAAGTATTGGAAGTCCTAGCCACAGCAGTCCTACAAACAAAAGAAATACAATGTATTCAGATTGGAAGAGAAAAGGTAGAATTGTAACTATATTCAGATGTCATTATACCGTATATATAAAACCCTAAGGACTCCACAGTACAAACCAATCAAACTGAACTATGGGTTCTGCAAAGTAGCAGGATACAAGATTAACATTCAGAAATCGGTTGCACTTCTGTACACTAAAAATGAAATATTAGAAAACGGAATGTAAAAATACATTTTAAAAATCACACCACAAATAATTAAATATTTAGGAATAAACTTGATCAAGGAGTTGAAAAAACTTATATGCAGAGAACTGTAAAACATTAATCAAGGAAATTAAAGAGGGTTCAAAGAAATGGAAAGATATTACATTGGATTGGAAGAATTAATATTGTTACAATGGCCATACTACCCCAAGCAATCTACAGATTCAATGCAATCCCTATCAAATTATACACGACATTTTTCACAGAACTACAACAAACAATCCAAAATTTATATGGAACCATAAAACACCCAAAATTGCCAAAGCAATCCTGAGGAACAAAAGCCAAGCAGGAGGCATAAATACCCCAGACATCAGACAATATTACAAAGCTATAGTAATCAAGACCATGTGGTACTGGTACCAAAAGAGACATATATACCAATGGAATGGAATAGAGATCCCAAAACATAGGTAAAACGTTCTCTGATATCAACCCCACAAGCGTTTTCTTAGTTCAGTACCCCAAATCAATAGGAGTAAAAACAAAAATAAACCAATGGAACCTAATTGAAGATAAAGCTTTTGTGCAGCAAAGGAAACCATAAAACAGGCAAGGGAGTGGGATGGACTGGGAATTTGGGGTTAGTAGATGCAAAGCATAAGATTTGGAGTGGATAAGCAATGAGATCCTGCTGTATAGCACAGGGAACTATATCTAGTCACTTTTGATGGAACAGGATGGAGGATAATGTGAGAAAAATAATGTACATATATGTATAACTGGGTCTTTTTACTCTACAGTGGAAATTGACAAGACACTGTAAATCAACTATAATAAACATTTTTAAACTTAAAAAGAAAGGAATATATATATTAAGAAATTTAGATGATCAAAAACAAAAATAAATTACTTCTAATCTCACCATGTAGAAATCAACACAAACCCCTTTGTGAATTTTGTATTTTAGGAATTTTTCTGCAATTTTTCTTTACTAGATCCATCTTTTTAAAATATCAATTTACATTTAACATTATTGACATATAATATTAGTTTCAGGATTACAACATAAAGGTTAAATATATTTATTAAATATATTTAAATATACTTATTTATTTATTTTCTTTTGTCTTTTTAGAGCCATGCCTGCAGCATATGGAGGTTCCCAGGCTAGGGGTCAAATTGAAACTGTAGCTGCTGGCCTATGCCACAGTCACAGCAGTGCCAGATCCGAGCCGTGTCTATGACCTATACCACAGCTCATGGCAACTCTGGATCATTAACCTACTGAGCAAGGCCAGGGATCGAACTTGCATCTTCATGGATGCTGGTCAGGTTTGTTTCTGCTGAGCCATGATGGGAACTCCAAGATTCAGTATATTTATATATTGTGATCACAATATTCAGTCTAGTTTATATCCATCACCACACCTTGTTATAATTTTTTTGTGTGATCATAATTTTTAAAATTTCTCCTCTTATTAATTCTCAAATGTTAGTAGAATATTATTACTTAATTAACCATCCTTTACATTATATCCTCAGGACTTATTTTTATAACTAGAAATTCTCAACTTTTGACCACTTTACCCATTTTGCCACACCCTCCTCCCTTTTCCCAGCCCCTGTCTCTGACTGTCACCAAGCTGTTCTTTGTAGCTATGTGTTTAGGTTTGCTGTTGTTGTTTGTTCTATTTTATATTTTTTTAGATTCTACATATAAATGAAACTATACAATACCTATCTTTCATTGTTTGACTTACTTCACTTAACACAATGCTCTCAATATCCATCTCTGTTGATGCAAATGGCAGAATTTCCTTCTTTTTTTAAACTTATTTTCCATTTATAGTCATTACAAAATATTGGCAGAACTTTTTTATGGCTGAATAATATTCAGTTGTACATATACTTACCACAAATTCTTTATTTATTCATCCCTTGAAGGACACTTTTGTTATGTCCATGTCTTGGCTATAGTAAATAATCCTACAATGAACATGGGAGTAAAGATAACTTTTCCAGATAGTGATTTTATTTCTTTAGACAAATGGCCAGAAGTGGAATTGCTAGATCATATGAAAGTTCTATTTTTAATTTGTCTGTGGAAATTCCATATTGATTTTCAGAGTGTCAGCACCAATTTAGATTTCTACCATCTTTGCACAAGGGTTCCATTTTTTCCACAAACTAACCATTTTTGCCAGGTAGATTATTATTTGTTGGCTTTTTTTTTAAAGCATCTTGAATATATAGTGTTATTCCCTTCTGGCCTGTAAAGTGTTTGTTAAAAAAAATCTGTTAATAGCATTATGGGAGTTGCCTTGTATTTACCAGATCTCTTGCTGCTTTTTAAGATTCTCTCCTTGTCCTTAACATTTTATGACCATAGCCAAAGCATGTGGAAGTTTCTGGGCCAAGGATCAAACCCATACCACAGCAGCTACCAGAACTGATGCAGTGACAAGGCATATCCTTGATCCTTAACCTGATGCACCACAAGAGAACTCCTAGCATTTAATAATTCAATTATTATGTGTCTTTATGTGCATTTCTTTGAGTTTATTTTATTTGGAGCTTACTAGGATACTTGGATCTGAATATCTATTTCCTTCACCAGTCTAGGAAAATGTTTAACCATTATTTTTTTTCAATATTTTATACTCTTTACTCTCTCTTCACTATATGGGACAATTATCATGCAAATATTGGCTCACTTGAATTTTACCTGTAATTCTTTTGCGCTTTCTTTACTCTTTTAATTATTATTTTTTTCCTTCTCTGTTCTGATTAGATGAATTCTGTAGTCCTGTCTTCTATTTGTTGATATTTTCTTCTGCTTCATCTAATCACTGTTGAATCTTTCTATTTTATTTTTCAGTTTGGCTATTTTATTCTTCAGCTCTGTGATCTCTGGTACATTCTTGCATTGTATCTTTTTAAAAATTATCACAGAGACTGGGAAAGTTTCAGTTGGTTGTCTCTGAACTGTGTCCTGGGGCATCAGTCACAGAGAATCTGATCTGTGTGAACATTTTAAGAATTGCTTCTCAGTTCACTATAGCCTTTTGGATCTCATGTTATGGGAATCCATATCTCAGGTGAAGGTCTTAAAAGATGGGGTGTCACATGTGAGGTTCAAAACTTTCAATCATCGAGGTGAAGACGAGAGTTGTTCCCTTGTCACTGTAGGGGTGAGTTTATGATGAACTTGTGTCCCAGACTTTGCTACCCATTTAGGTGTATTTTTTTCTTATTGACAGAGCCAGTTTTTAGGTTACTTTCAGAGAGAATTGTTCCATTCACTCTATCTGTGGAATGAGGTGTGTTTAAGATCCTCCTATGTTGCCATCTTGGAAAAAAAACCTAAATCCATTTCAATATGATTATGAGTCAATTTCCTCTAAACCTATATTTTAAATATTTTCAACAAAATTAAGCTTTAATGATATATTTTTAGTACTTGCAGAGTATTATATGAGTATACCATAATAAATTTAAACCATTTCCTAATTGGGTATAAGTCATGTCCAAATTGATAAGACTATAAAACACATGTTTCTAAACATCTTTGCCCAGAATTTCTTATTGTTGTCCTCAGGCTAGATTCCTAAAAATATGATTATGGGTCAAAGGACACAAAATTTTTTTTTAATTTAATTATTGTCAAGTGTTCCTCTTGAAAATATGCACCAATTTAGCCTTCAACAGCAATGAATGAAAACTGTTTTTTTTAGGCTTGCAATTCTATCATTACCAAAAAATAAATTTGCCTGTGAGTGACTAAATTGCATCTTATTTTAATCCATTTTCAGGTGTTTTAGATTTGGAACTTGAAACTACTTTGTAAAAATAATTTTTACTCTTCCAAATATATGCAAAATATATTTTAAAGTAATTGTATATTATTATTTTTAAAAATTGTGTGACTTCAGGAGAAACTGTAAATTTGGAAATTGTACCTAGTTACTTCTGCATATAAGCATCTAAATCTCACAACTTTTAATACAGAAGTGGAATAACAAATTGCCTCTATTTATTCTCAAGAGAGAACAGAAAGCCCTGGGCCTCAAGTCATTTCTTCTCTTGCCCACTTAAAAAAATCATGCTATTTATTGTATTTTTGTACAAAGAAATTACTGCATTAACTTGAAGTTAGGAAAAATATTTTTATCTTTTCATTCAACTTTCAACTATTTTTTTACTTAAATGAATTTTATTAAATTTATAGTTTTACAATTATTTCATAAACCAATTTTATAGCATTTCCATCCTAAAACTAAGCCCACCCCTCCAACCCCAACCTGTCTCCTTTGGAAACCATAAGTTTTTCAAAGTCTGTGAGTCAGTATCTGCTCTGCAAAGAAGTTCAGCCTGTCCCTCTTTTAGATTACACATATAAGTGATAGCATGTGATATTGGTGTCTTACTGTCTGAGTAACTTCACTAAGCATGATAATTTCTAGGTCCATCCATGTTGTTGCAAACGCCATTATTTCTTTCCTTTTAATGGCTGAGTAATAGTCCACTGTGTATATGTACCACATCTTCTTTATCCACTCCTCTGTGGATGGGCATTTAGGTTATTTTCATGTCTTGGCAACTGTATATAGTGCTGCAATGAACATTGGAGTACATGTACCTTTTTGAGTCATGCTTTTCTCTGGATAGATGCCCAGGAGTGGGATTGATGAATCAAATGTAATTCTATTTTTTGTTTGATAAGGAATCTCCATACTGTTTTCCATAGTGGTTGCAACAATTTACATTCCCACCAACAGTGTAATAGGGTTCCATTTTCTTCATACCTCTGCATTATTTATTGTTTGTAGACTTTTTGATGATAGCCATTCTGGCTGGTGTAAGGTAGGACCTCATAGTAATTTTGATTTGCCTTTCTCTAATAATCAGTGATGTTGATCATCTTTTCATGTGTTTTTTTGGCTATCTGTATGTCTATAACAAATAATAATACTGAAAAAAATTTGAAATATTGTGAGAATTACCAAAAAGTGACACAAAGACATGAGGTGAACAAATGCTGTTGGGAAAATGGTGCTGATAGGTTTGCCTGATATTAGGTTGCCACAAATTTTCAATTTGTGAAAAGGACAATATCTTAAAAGTATAATAATGAAAAACACAGTAAAAGATATGCCTGTATAATGGAAATTTCCTTCCTGATTATATTGTACCATCTATGAGGGCAGGCCCACAGCACTTGTCTTGTATTAGTAACTGAACCCAGTTGTTGGATAAATGAAATTACTGTGGATCTAATGCCTCTAGGGAGAATGGGCAGAATAGACGTGCCAGTTCATCACACAATAAGAAATATAAGAATAAACATTAACTCTTAAAGATTAGTTTTTACAATTTAGTAATAAATTAACATGATGGCAAAAACATAAAATTCTATTCAGAAAATCTGAAAATATTAAGGTGAGTTTGATAAGCTAATAAACTACAAGAAAATAAGATGCTCTTATGATCTGTATAGAATCTGAGATTATGTTCTAAAGAACAACCATTGTTCTTCTGATATAACTTTGAGGATGTGAACTGGCCTAGGGGGTGGGGGATTACTTTGTAACGGAGGTGAATATAAGAATCATGATGCTAAATCAAAGATTAAAGGAAACCATAGTTTTTTTTTTTTCAATTAAAGTGACATAAAGAAATAATTTATTAATTTTTAGAGAGGTTTAGGTCCTAAATATCTTCATATATTGCCAAATTAAGATTATAGAATAAAGCTAAAAATAAGTATATTTGAAAGTCATGCTCTAGTTTTAGTGAATGAAAACAAAAAAATTCTGCATTTAAATTATTTGCTCTGTAAAGGTTTAGTATTATCAAAGTAAATGGATATATAATACATATAATAAAATGAACATATATAATACATATAATAAAATAAATGGTGTTATGGTGTGTATTGATGAGTAAAATGTACTTCTAAGTGAAAATTCCGCATGAATGGGGAAGGATAGGGGCTCTTTCAGTAGAAGACATATATTCGCAGCTATCTGTTGATTTTTAAAGCTGGTTTTAGATTTCGCTTTTCAATAATTTTAAAATGTCTTTAAGCACTTCGTGTCATCCCATTGTATTCTGAGCTTCGTGTTTTCTGATAAGCAAGCAACTGACAATCTTATTGGGACACTCTCACATGTCATAATTCACCTTTGTTTCTTTCAAGATAATTTATATTTGGTATTTGACACTTTATCTTTTAACAATTTATGATGTGCTATATATGGAGCTTGTAATGGTAAATTTTATGCGTCATGTTGATTAGGGCATGAGATACCCAGACATTTAGTCAAACATTATTCTGGATGTGTCTGTGAAGGCATTTTGAGATGAGATTTACATTTAAATTAGTAAATTGAGTAAAGCAGATTATTCTTCCTAATATTAATGGCCCTCATCCCATAGAGGGCCCAAATAGAACGAAAATGTTGAGTAAGGGAAACTTATATACCTGACTTATTGAACTGGGGCATCAGTCTTCTCTCGCGCTTGGACTAGTAAGACACCATTCAGTATCTGTGTTTCCAGCTTGCAGACTATAGATATTGGGACTTCTTAGCCTCCACAAACATGGCAGTCTATTCCTTAAAATGCACAGCACAGCACACACACACACACACACACACACAAGCATATATCTTGAATATTTATGTGTTCCCTCAAAATTTATGAACAAATTCTAACCCTTAAATTGGTGATGACAAGATATACCATTATATTAGGTGGTAGGGCTTCTGAGAAGTGATTAGGTTATAAAGATAGAACCCTTGTTAATGGGACTAATGCCTTTATAAAGGAGGCTCAGGAGAGATCCCTCACATTCTTACACCATGTAAGGACACATTGAGAAGTTGCCATCCATGAACCACACCAAAGCTGCTGGCACTATGATTTTAGTCCCCAGAACTGAGACAAATACATTTCTGTTTTTTATAAGCTACTCAGTCTATGGTATTTTGCTATAATAGTACAGACTAAGACTGAATACTTGCATGAAGAAGTGGGGGGTGTTGTAACAAATACCTACAAATGTGGAAGCAGCTTTGAAACTAGGTAATTAATAGAGGCTAGATGATTTTGGAAGTGTGTTATAAAAAGCCTACTTACCATGACTGGATCTTTCAAGGCAATTCTGGTGAAGGTCTAGAAGGAAAAAAGGAGAGCTATAAAGAGGTCCTCAGCTTTTTTTGAGAGTATGTAAGTGGTCATGAAGAGAATGTTTGCAGAAATATGGACAGTAAAGGCTACTTTGTTGAAATCTTAGACAAAAATGAGGAATATGTTACTGGACAGTGGAGGGAAGGCCATCCTTGTTTTAAAGGAATTCCAGTACCATTCTTCTCAGCTGCCCCAGGATCAGCTCCAGTTGTCATGCTGAAGATTTGCTTTATCCAGAAAATGATAGGGAGGGGTATGGTTACCCTCACTTGGATTTCAAAGGATGGGGCCTTCTGGAACCATAGATGCACAACCCAGGCAGAAAGCTCCTGCAGAGATAGGGCCTTCATGTGGAGAGTCCCTACTAGCGTAATACCCAGTGGTGGGACTGCTCCCAGGGAATCCATACTAGCAATTCCAATCAGAGCAGCCACAAGCATGTGATTTCAATCCACCATAACTGCAGTGTGGAGTGTGTTTAGCTATGCCATGGTGGTGGAGATGGTTAATGCTGAGGGGTCATACCACCACCATTGTGTGACTAGAGGGCAGGACTACCCACCCCAGTGTGTCTTAATATTGTGGACTTGCTTAGGACTTGTTACCCCATTTCTTTTCATCCCTAGTTCTCACTTGAAGATGGTGATCCATATCCTATGCTTGTCTCACAGTTGTACCTTTGAAGAACATAACTATTTTGATTTCACAGGTTCACAGTAGGAGACCAATTTACCTCAAAATGAATCATCTCACTCACATGTTAGATGAGAATTTGATTTGCACTTTTAAGTTGATATTTAACTTTTGGATGTTGGAACTGATGCAGGAACAAGTCTTTGGTGGCTACTGAGATGCAATGAATGTTTTTTTTTTCATACAGGAAGAACATGAATTTGGGGAACCAGGAGTGGAGTGCTATGGTCTGAATGCTGTATCCCTCCATTATCTCTACATTGAATCCTAACTCCCAAGGTATTATTATTATTATTTTTAGGAGGTAGGGCCTTTGGGAGGTGATTATAACAGGAGGGCAATGACCTCATTAATTGGATTAGTACCCTTGTAAAAGATATTCTGGAGAGTTTCCCTTATACTTTCCACCCTGTAAAGACAGATGATAAAGCCATAGTTGATGAACCAGGAAGAAGGCCTTCACTCACTACCACACTAAATATGCCAGTGTCATGATCTTGTATTTCCCAGCCTCCAGGACTGTAAAGAACACATTTCTGCTGTTTATAAATGATCCAGTCTGGATACTTTCTTATAGCAGTTCAGATAGACTGTGACACACTCACCAAACCTATTAATTTGCATTTCTGGAGAATCCTGACTAGTACAGAGCTTTTTGAGTTTATTCTACTTTTTGTTGAATTTGACAAACTTCTTGGATATGTAGACTAGTGTTTTCATCAAAACTGGAAAGTTTTCTTCCACTGTGCTTGTATTGGTTAGCTTGATGCTATCTTACAGGACTCTGTCCATTTATCTTTATTTTCTTTCTGTTCCTCAGACTGGATAATCTCAATTGATGTATTTTCAAGCTTACTGATTCTTGTGTCTCCTCAATTGTTGTTGAAATCATCCAGTGCTTTTTTTTTTTAAATTTTCAGTTATATTTTTCAACTGTAGGGTTGCCATTTGACTATTTTAATATAATTTCTAGCTCTTTACTGATATTCTCATTTTGGTGGGACATTAGTCTTATATTTTCTTTACTTTTTTAGCTATGGTTTTCTTTAGTTCTTTGAACATATTTAAATAACTGATTTAAAGTCTTAATTTACCAATTCCCATATCTGTGCTTTCTCCAGACAGTTTCTACTAATCCCTTTTTTTTTTCCTTGTGTATGGATCACACTTTCTCATTTTTGGGGTATATTTTATATTTTGTTGTTATTGTCAAAAAATGAAATTTTTATTTTATATCCGTAGTAGGTACAATGCTGGGTCCTTAACTTGCTGAGGCACCAGGAAATTCTAAAATTGAATACTTCAAACAATATAATACAGTAAATCTGAAATCAGAACCCTCTCCGTCTAGAATTCATTATTACTTTTATAGGTGCTATTGCTTTTTTAGTGACAATTTTGAACGAGCTGTATAAAATCTATAGTCTTTGTTGTATGTCCCATTGACATATCTGCTTAGTTACCTTAGAAGTCAGATAATTATTAGACAGAGTTTTCCTTGACACACGGAACAATGTCTCATATTGTGTTAGGGGACTTGGTGTGTTTGTTAGGGCATACCTTCAATACTTTAGCAGGTAGTTGACAACTGTGCCTTTGCCTCTCTATTCTGCTTGTGCAGAGCCTCAACACAGACAAAGGTCATAGTCCTAGTTCTTTAGTGAGCACTATCCATGTGCATGACTTTAGGGACAACTCAGAATGTGGTGGACCTTTCAAAGTGAACCAGTTTCCTCTAACTGTATTTGAAAAATTCATGGGAAAATAGCTTTTCACACTGGAAGAGCTCCAATTCATGTATCCATCAAGTCAACCTTGCAAGTCGAGTCTTTTGGCAAACATCAGCAAGGTCAAATATTGATAATTTTCTGGGAGTGGAACTTTGAAAAAAAGCTGGTTGCTACCAGGATGCTGGTTTTCCCCATGACTGCAAGTTATTGCTTTTAAATATTATAGTGAGTTGGATGAGAGAGAGGGGAATAAGGAAAGGGTATGCTGAAATGACACATAGCCCATTGTTCTCAGTAAGTATCCAGTAGTTTCTCTCGATTTTTGTTGTTCAGATTGTTGTAAGCCTTTGATTGATATCCAAAATTCTGAGAACGTTAATTCCAAAGTTACTGCCATTTTTCTTATTTGTGTAGAAGAAAGAATTTTTTGGAGGTCCCTAATTTGACATTTTCACTGGCTATGCCATGTTGCTTAATAACAACAAGAAAAAACACCTGCCTTAACTTTAATGTCAAAAGACAGATATCAAGTGTATAAAAATTGACATTGCAAAACAATTTTCTTTCATAATTTATACAGGAAATTTTATAGATTTTTTCCATTTATTGAAAGTTAAAAAGAACATAAATACAATTACTTTCACATATTTTTAACACCTGTTCTCCTCATGAGTTTCACCATCTTACTTTCAGGTTGGCTGTGTTGGTGGAAATCATGATATGGAAATACTCACTCATTGATACTCTCACAGAATTTTGTAAAATCAAAGAGATATTTCCTTCTCCAGGTAAAAGCAAAGAAAGCACTTGCATAGAAAGTCATAACAGAATAAGCAGCATGTTTCAGCTAAAGAAGGGGCAAAGTTTACCAAACAACACCACCAATAGAAACAAACAAACAAACACCTGAAGATGAGTGATGAACAGTAGATATCAGGAATCAGGCTGCATTTGCAGGCAGAAACTTATAGTATTACAGAAGCAGAGAATTATCAGAATCTAACAAGAAAAACCTACAAACACATAGGATTATAGAAGTTATATTGTTTTCCCTTTTTAATAAATAAAGAAAATTCAATAACTATGTTCATTGGTGGAAGCTTTATAGCTCTACTTTGGTTAGGGGATGCTTCTTTCTCTTTTTCTTTTTGTTCAAAAGTATGAACTTAGAAAAAGCCAATTTCATGTGCTGTTAATTTAATTCTCAACAATAAAACCTTACTTCTACTGATGAAAAATGAAATTACCTTTCTAAACCCTTTTTATCTGTCAATTAAATGCTGCTTTTTCCACCCCAAAATAAACTTTGCACAACATTTGGTGTATATCCTCATCTCTTGGCAAAAGTAAAAATAGATGGGAAATAATTCACTGCAGTAAGTCTAACAAATCCTATCACTTAAAGTTGTTGGCATAATGACCCTGAGAGCTACCATATATCAAGGTCCACAGCTCCAGTGAGTTGATACTTTTTATGGAGATGTGTGTTATTACTTTTGCATTTAGTGGAGTAAGTAGAAGCATGATACTTCTTTGGCAATTGCATAAACACCTATGGTATTTTAACCCAAGTTTAGGTGGGGTTTTGTCACTTTTGCTTCTTTTTATCTAGCATTCTTGGCAGAAAATAATCAAGTTTGTAAAATAGGAATATTTCTGGGGGGGATATATAAAAGATAATAATATATAGGACCCCTTCCTCTTCCATTGACTTAAATGCTGGCTAGATATTTTCAAAGTACTCTAACCAAGGATTTAAACTGGCTCCATCCACACTAAATAAGCAGTCATATAAATCATCTTGGTCCTTCCAGTCATCCAGGCTTCTTGTTTTCCCTAGAGGCACAATGTGTAGAGAAACAGATATCCACTGTTCAAACGTAGGTTAGGATACAGAAACTGATTTTAGTAGACACATATTCATTTATGTGTGTTTGTGTATGTGTGTGTGTGTGTATAAAAAGAAAAAGTAGGTCTTTGAAAAGAAAAAGCCCATTTGCAAAAAAAAAAAAAAAAAAAAAAAGAGAGAGAGAGAGAAAGAGAAAGAAAAATGTCTGACATAGTATAATTTGAAATGTAAAAAGCCAAAACCCCAAAATTATGGGATAAGTTATATACCATTCTATTCAGTAACTTTGAAAACTAGAAAAGTTTAAAAGTTTTCTAGAAATAAAAAAATTAACAAAATTAAGTTCAGAAAAACAAGTAACTTTTATATAACTGAGACTGATATTGATTTAAGGTCTGCCGTTAAAGCAGCCAAAGGCCAGATGGTTTCACTGTAAATTCTAAGTTTTAATGAATATACAATTCTAGCAATAATTAAAATATTTTAGGTGTTATTAAAAGATGAATACCTTACCAAGTCATTTTATTAAGACTGTACAATTTTAATCCAAAAACATAACAAAAATAGAACACCCAAACAAAAGGCTAAAAAATTTATTAGTATAAATGGAATTATTATTCATAAATTATTAACAAAATATAAATTCAATGGCATCTATAAATTGTATGTTATTTAATCCTGAAACACAGGGATGATTAAATATTATAAAATCAGTCATTATATGCAATACATAAGTAAATTCAAGAAGTAAAAATATAATTAATTACTAAATACTAAAAGGTAATTCTATGACATCTATCAGTCATTCCTCATTAAAACTGCAACAATAACAAAAACTCTAAGCAGAGAGGAAGGAAAGAAAATCATGATTTTTTTATGAATAGTTTTTGTCACATTATTTAAATATTATTTTAAATGGAGGAACTCTGTCATTTCCATTAAATCAAGAATACAAAGAAAAGGCCCTCCATTAATGATGATAATCATCATGGTTTTATCAATTCTAAAATAATAGTTTATTCATTCAACAAATACTTATTGCATACTTGATAAGTACCAGCTCTGAAGATATAGCAAGGAACAAAGGATGCGCTTTTAGCTTTCATGGAATTATTTCTTCTAATGAAAGAAACAGAAAATAAATAAAGGATAGAAGATATAAGATGATGATAATGACCATAGAGAAAATCAAGATAGGCAATGGAATTTTGCAAAATTTCTTAAAATTAATGTACAGGTATTCTTTAATCTAGGTTTCCCCCAAAATAATAAGATAAAAATCCATCTGTGACAGAATATTGATAAAAAAATGTGACTATAAAATTAAAAATTAAAGAAGTTATGGTAAATCCTTTATGAGGAGTGTTATTTAATCATTTAAATAAATGAATGATACCTCAGCTTGACGGAAAATTCAGTTTGTTATTAAGGAAAGAAATAAAGATGGAAATAGGAGACTCAATTTTGACAGAACAAATAATAACAAAAAAAGAAATTGTGCATGTGTGTGCATGTTAACATATTTGTACATATAAATGAACATATAAAATTATATGAAGAATATATAATAGTAAATAATGGTTCTCTGGCAAATGAAGATAATGACCATGGAGGTGGGGAAAAAAAAAAAGCAAACTAGTCCATGTAATAACAATGTGTATAATATTTTCTCATTTATCAGGTCGTTATGATGATTTGGTTATGGAAAATGTTCATGGTGACCCTCAGATTGGTAGGATGTTGGTTGATTTTTATATCCTGTTAACTATGTTAAGTATCATCCTCATTATCATCATTATCACCTGTGAAGATGGTACAAATTAGATTGATGTTGATACAGTGTTTCCAAGGGGATAACTTGTTACTTAAGAAGTAGTTATAACAGTGAGCAAAAGAAGGAGTATGTGCCACCAGTATAATACTCCAAGAAACTCAGGTGTATTTTTCACAAGTTTTTTGTATACAGTAAGATTCAAGTCTATAACTTCAAACAGAGTATATTTTATCTACACCTGAAATCCTACCTTTCTTCCATCCCCTTTCAAGACCAAATTAACCCGAATAGCTTTTTAAGATGAAAAATCAACTTGCCTTTGGATCCCTTTAAGGCATTCCAAGCATGAATTTCAGTTACAGGATTTGTTACTCCAGAAATGGCTAAAGTAATCACGCTGTTTAAGATGAAAAATGTAGCATGCACACAACCATTGCTCTCCCTACGTCACCCTCAGTTCAGATATTTTTTCCTCCTCATCAAAATGCAAAATGTAGTTTGAAAAATTAAACTAGACCCTGGGTGTTTATCATGAAGTTTATTTGTATAGTCAGTACTCAGATGCATTAGGAAGGTGGCCTATTGGGAGCAGACTCTTCAGTGTTCAGTGTTATGGATCACTCACCACCTTGGTAGTGGAAGGGGATGTGCCAAACTCTCTGTGCAGGGGAAGCTATATGCATTCTCATTGCAATTTCTATTCCTGGTTAATACGCAGATGATTACAAATCTTAAGCATAATTATGATGACTTGCTAAAATTTAGTACATCAGAGTGAACGTTGGTCCTTTCAGTCCTCCAATTCATCTAACGTGTTCTAGAGGGAGAGACCCATGAACATTTCCATTTCCAGTTTAATCCCCAGGAATGTTTTCAAGTTATAACTTTTTTTATTTTTTATTTTTAGGACTGCACTTGCTGCATATGGAAACTCCCAAGGAAGGAGTCAAAGCTGTAGCTGCTGGCCTACACCACAGTCAAGGCAGCACCAGATCCTTAAACCACTGAGCAAGGCCAGGGATCAATCCTGCATCCTCATGGATACTAGTCGGGTTCTTTACCACTGAGCTTCAGCAGGAACTCCCTCAGGATGTACCTTAAGATACAAATCGTGAGTGAGAAAATCCAACAGAGTATGATACATAGTGTTTGCAACTCAACAAAATATGTTTCCCTAGGTTTTAAAGAGATTAAATGAACAAATATGATGACTTTGACAATAATTACAATTTCTATTTCTTAAAATGGGGTTTCACAAGCTCAGGGTGAGCACTGCACACAACTCTGAGGCAGGAGGTATTTTTTTCTAGCCACATTTCATCTTCTTCCATTCTTCATTGTATGTCAGTCTGGGTTTCAATATCCTTCATTGTGATAATAATGAGTGGAAATTCTGTAATTATAGTTGTTCATCAGTTAAGTGCAAAAGATAGTTAGAGCTGGAAATCTAATTTAAATATATCTATTTAAAACATCTGGGAATGTTACTGCACCTTATAGGTTTCCCTTGGAAATGTCTAAAAGTAAACTATGTATCCTGGCTGAGACAAAATTCCTTGCCAATATAGCATCCACATTCTGAACTTCCACCCAAGAATATTTTGAGGGACATCTATAATGCTGGTAAAAGTAATGATTTAAAAATAATTTAAGCCAAATTAAGATAAATCAGATATTGCAGCTATGTTCTCCAAGGACTGCCTGCTGTAAGGTAGAGAAGACTGGAAGGGCTTTAAGTCAGAGGAGGAAGAAAATCCTTGAGGTGTTGCATAATTCGGATGCCTGGGAAATGTTTCAGGGTTTGGAGAGTACAGCTGATTGAGTAGAAGACCAAGATTAAGGAGCGCCATCCCCTCACCAACTACTTTTTACAATACCAGTTTTCTTTTCTTTTTAGATATAGATAAGAATTCCTCTTATGACTACATTAAAAGTGGGGAAAAGAAATAAGATAAAAATCTCCTATTTAAAAAAAGTGAATGTTATTCTGATTTCCCATCTCAGAATGATTTAGCATGTGCAAAGACATCACTTCTGGAGATTGCAGTTCATAGGTTTGAGATGGAGGTCTAAAAATCTACTTCGTTTTGTTCTTTTGTTTAAATTAAGCTCATGGGTTGACACTGATAAATGTGGTCCTGACCACAATTGAGAAATACTTCTCAGGACAATTTTTTTTTAATATTACTCTAATACTTACTTCCCAGCGCTTTCACCACACCTTGTTACCTGGGCCACCCTTCATCCGATGCAAATCTCTTTTCCTTTTTGGACATACAGGGACTTCCTAAACTCTACATCAACTTCCAATTTTTAGCAATATGGGAACTCTATCTCCCTGAAATTTATTCTTTCTGATATTATGCTGTAAAAGAGACTTTCTTAGGAATGTTTTAGAATTCTGAATTCAATTAATTGAGATTGGATCTTAAAATTAATATATAATATTTCATTGTGTTGATGATTTTGAAACTGATTTATTTTCCTTGTCTCTAGTTATAATATTTGTCTGGTGTTTTGCAGCGGGGTTTTTTTGTTGTTTTTTTGTTTTTTGTTTTTTTGTCTTTTTGACATTTCTAGGGCTGCTTCTGTGGCATAGGGATATTCCCAGGCTAGGGGTCTAATCGGAGCTGTAGCCGCTGGCCTACACCAGAGCCACAGTAACACGGGATCCAAGCCGCGTCTGCAACCTACACCACAGCTCACGGCAACACCGGATCCCCAACCCACTGAGTGAGGCCAGGGATCGAACCCGAAACCTCATGGTTCCTAGTCGGATTCGTTAACCACTGAGCCACGACAGGAACTCCCTTGCAGTGGTTTTAACAGTTTTGTAAAGCCTGATGATTTTAACTCAAGATTTAATGGGAACCTCAATATTTGAAACAGTATACAAATTCTTTGGAGACTTTAATTTTTGGTTGTTGAAAGGAAAATAATTTTATAGCTATACTTAAGCACTTCTATTGAGACTTAAGTTTCCAGGTTGAATGGATTGGAAACCATTTCCATCAGTTGTATAGCTTTGTGTTAACTATCTAAAAAAGAGGTTTTCCTGGTCATTTTCTTTTACGCAGGTTTTTCTAGGCCATTCATTGAAACTGTAAAAGTGTCAAGAATGTCTAGTGAGCCTAGAATAAGTAACACATGAGCATTTCTCTTTGACTCGGTGTAAATTTAAGTTTAAATTCTCTCTTGCTCCCTCTGCCCACCCTCTTTCACTTTATGTCCACATGCACAAGTTGGGAGAAACACATAAAGTGGCCTCTTTATTAAGAAAAGAAAACCACAGCTTTAAATCATGAATTTATGCAATTTTTAACTGTTTTTAACAAGCACAAAATGGTTCACAGGAATTATGCAAGTATAGATCATTTTAATTTGAATCATTGTGGAATCATAAAAGACTCAGTTCTTTAATTTTGTGCCTTCAAGTCAGCTACTTTGATTAAAAAATAATAAAGCATGAGAGCCGTGGGGTCCTCGCAGGTTCTCGGCGCTATCATGGCTCCCTGATCTTCCGTGCTAATTCTTCTCATTAATATTAATAAAAGGCTGATAGGCCACTGCAAAGCATGATACAAAAAGCAGGCAATTAATTGCTTGTCGTATTTTTATGCTTATTTTGCACAATCAAAATAATGCCTTGGAACTATCAGCTAATCAATAATATCAATGGTATTGAAAATGAGCACCATCAGTTTCTTTTTCATAAATCTCCCTTAAGTCTGAGAAACATGAACATCTAGTGAATGTTCTTGAAATTAATAGTTGTAAAAAAAGTTTTATTTTAGTTTTATTTTAGCTGGCACTCTTCTGTTTGTCATGTGTGTGGCATATATATATATGTATTTCAGATTATCCAGCCAGTTCAATCAAAGCATTTTAGGTGTTTTTCCCTTTCTGTAGGTGAAATTGAAACCTAGAAGATGAGAGTATATTTTAGGTTAAATAAGCTGTCTGGGGGATGCAAGATCAACACTTTTGATTGATTTGATTAATCAGCAAGTTTGATTGATTTTGTAAGTCACTTATTAATTGTTACCTAATATTTTAGGGCCAAATTCTCTACTTGTGAGTTGAGTTTTAAAAACGTGATTCAGATTAAAAATATTCTAAATTTAGGCTTCCCTTATTCTCTCTGAAGACTGGACAAGAATGCTTCTGATTCCAGTATTCCTGTCTTACTCTGGGAAATTATACAAGCTCTACTCTAATTTTTGTCATTTAAAAAGCCATGTTAAGTATATGAAAACATTTAATTTGGCCTTGTCCTTGATGTGGCCATGTTTATTTCCTCTGATGCCTCTTTCATTGTTAGGATGTTGGTGCCTGTGCCATATCTAATAAAGGTCAATCATTAGATGTTTAATAAATTCAGTTGCTTATATATGCATACACATATCATTTAGATGAAAATACATAAAATAAACAATTTCATGGAAATAATATTTTCTGAGAAAACTATCTTTAGTAGTAATCTGTGTATTTAAAGATGATGAAATAATAAATTGTCATAGACAAGAAATTTTGTATACATATGATTGTATTCAGAAGAATTTGACTGAAAATTCTGATGAGAAATCCGTGAGTAATGAAATAAAAATTCTAATCCAGCAAAATAATTTTGGTATGGGATTTTTCCAAGTCAGTCATATGTCAATGGGAGTAACCAATTCCAAGTAAAAGTATAGGACATTATAAATGAGTGGAATCTCCATGGAATTTGCAAGCCAAATTGCCATATTGAAGAAAAAGAATAAGAGGAGAAGGAGGGGGAATAGGGGAGGAGAAGGAAGAAGAAGGAGAAGAGAAGGAGAAGAAGGAAAAAAACAAAAGAAGAAGAGCAAGAAGAAACACACAATGCCAGCATAGGATCTGACAACAGGGCTTGCCAGTTCCATTTGTGCATGTTAACTTCAATTCTTAGTGAAATAACCAAACAGAACTTCTTAGTGGATACTGATGCTGGAAGATGAAAGGAGCTGTTCTCAAGAATCTAGGCCTGTAGCAAGTACCAAATTTTGGCATCATCAAGATGGCTTTTTGTAAAATGCCCATTGAAAGATTGTTTGTCTTTTATTTTGAAGCTCTGTATTTCTAGAAGTTACCACCGAGTAACTCATGGCATTGTAGATTTACAATTTTGATTTACTGATCTTGTTTTGATGATAAATGGTTCGAATCAGAAAGTGGATTTAAAATCCTTAAGAAAAACATAATTTTATTAGTCCATTAGACAATTCATCTCAATGAAAAATGGTAACATTTAGAAAAGGTATAGAAAGCATTGTTAGTGATGTGACTTCTTTCTATTATTTCTTTTTATATAATCAGTTATTAAACACTAATACTTCATTTATTTATTTATATTTATGCATTAAACATGGAGATACTTTAAAGGTAAACAATAAAAAATTAAATTATGCTAACATAATATGCTATCTACAGAAGTGAAAGAAAGCTCTGGAGAAGTTGTTACTGTCATTAGAAGCTTTATTTTTCTATAAAATTTCTAAGATCTAATCTAATTTCTAAGTTTCTTAAAAATTAAATTAAAAAAGGAAACAAAATATGATGGATAATTTTGATTTTCTTATAAAGTATATTTGCAAATTAGTCCCCAGAAATAAATTTTTCTCCCAGAAACTCAACTCAACTAATCGACTCATCTAAGATTGCAGTATTTCTCAGAATGAATTTTAAAACCTTTAGAAAACATCTTGCCTTTGTTATACACTCAAACATTTTTAAAACTGAAAGCTATTTTGGAGTCCATCTACATAAACCTGATAGTTTATGAACAGTTGAATAGTCTGTAGAAAAAAAGATAATTTTTCTAAGAACACTCAAGCGATGAGTAGAAGCAGCTCATTCAGAAACCACTGCCCTCATCTCCATTTTATCTGACTTAATTCTCTCTTATTTGGCCTCAAAATTTAAAGAGTTAAGCTTAGCCTTCCATTCTGCCCAGATTGTTCTGGTTAACAAACTCCACTGAGAATTTTATCAAATTATGTCTCTTATTTGATTTGTGGCATTGTTTTCCTATCTTTCTGCTAAACAGCCTCAATTCAATTTCCCATAGAAGCTACTTTTAAATTTTTACTTGATTTGAAATATTGCCTCTTTCAGTCTTCTTTTGGTGATAATAAAGCATAGACTTATGCTAGACACATGCTATATAGCCCACCTGCTCCAGATTCAGATTTTTCCACTTATCACCATTAACACCACATTATTATCCAAATAGGCAAAACCATTTATTAGCAAAAACCTATGTAGCAATCCTCTATGGAAAGGTTTATTGTGACATATTATCATATGTCTTAAATATGTATAGACTTCCAAAGGATTTTATTGATCCTTATGCCTCCACTTCACTTTGACCTGAAAGAACCCAGTCTAGTGGGAACTCTACTAAATCCAACAAAATGTTATGTGTATTCATTATCTTTGAGGTGGTCCACAATGGAGAATAATGAAAACAGGGATAGCCTATGTTATCAGAAGAAAATAACTGCAACTGTGTAACATTTTGATATATGTCATGAGAAAGTTAGCAAATATTCTTTGAACACAGAGGTAGTGACTGCTACTTTTGCTAGGGGACAATGTGATGGTTTCAGGGGGGGCATTTCTTCAGACTACTATTTGCAATAACTAAGTTGACAATTACCATAAGATTGGGCTGAGGTACCACTTCTTTCAACTCCAATAAAAGTGACATGAACAAAAATCTCTCCCGCATAAAATACAGATCATTGTTTTGTGATACACTTGGGCTTTTTTTTGTGGTCTAATATTTTATTTTTTCCATATCCTTATTGTCTATTGCTTAAGATTGCAGATACTCAATGTGTGGAACAGAGATTCAAGATGGACTGAGTGGATAATATATAAGGGCCAGTCTGTAGGAGGAATGCTTCACCTCTATAGGCAAAATAATGTTATCTCTTTTTTTTTAAGGGCAGTTAAATGGAAGTTTCAGGATATGCAAGCAATATTGACTAGTCAAAACTCTGCAGTCATTATCCTTTCTCTAATGTGACACAAAATGACACTTAGAAAACCCACATTGCCTTGGTCTTTTCCCTGATGGTTGTATACTTTACTTGTCTTAACTCAGGTTCAAGGGCCCCACAGTTAACATTGTTTGCTTAATTAGGAACATGACCTAGCAATTGCTTTAAAGTAACTGAGCCTCTTCAAGGACCACAAGAGGAACCAGCAGAGTGAGGGAAGGAGATGGAGATAGGAAAAAGTTATTGTCTTTTTTTATTATTTCCAATAGAAATATTTAATAACATATTTTCTGATAGCCTGTTTTAATTTTTTTCTGATGCTGAATATGAGTTTCTTTCTAATGTTTATAAAAGAAATGAGAGGCCAGAAATCAAAATTATAAGCAAGGGAACTTGTAGCTGATGACTTGCAAAGCAGATAGAGCCCTTCCACACAGGCTCTTGGTGAGTTTCTCTGAGGAACAGGAGACAGCAGTGTGTGTCAGTCAATCCCACCTCTCAAACAGATGGAGACCATGGAAGACAGTGGTTTATGGGTATTACACACTTAAAAATTTTTTTCTTTAATTTTCTCTGAACACATACAAATAGACACACACATGAACACACAGATAAAATTTTGATTATGCAGATTTATTCAATTTAATCCTTCCTCTTGCTGGCATCTTTATTAAACACAGTGATGGTGTCTGGGAGAAGGTGCTTTTGTGTGCTTTGGTTTCTGAGATTTCCAAAAAATTTCTTCATAAAAAGTCATCCAAAGGCTAACAAGAGAGTCCAGATGGGTAAGTAAAAAGTTAGAAAGAACACAGGTGAGAAAAACCTTTCAATTCCTCCACTTCCACCATGAGCTAGCCCTATCGACCCTATGGAACATTCTGCACATAAAGCAAAATCAAGGATTCCCATTCAATCAAGTATTAAATGAACCACTTTTTGAGAATCTTGTTTTGGATGGTGGTGTTGTGAATTGTTTAGGAAAAAAAAAAATTGTCCTGATTTCCAAACAAAGGCACAACTGCTTTTCTTTTAAGAAAATGTGCTGTAAGCCTTAACCCTGTTCCCTTTGGTGACATTTGCTTGGAAAAGTCTTTGTAAATTTTGCTCACAGGCAGTTTTCCTGCATGAGGGTTTTACGGCACAGCTAGCCTTCCCAGGATATACACATCTTCAGGCTGACATTGACATCATTCAGGTGACAACACTATACCCTTGACATCTGTAAAAGAAAAGCTATATGTGACTACAGAGTTAACTTATATTCAAGTTTGGCAGTGTCAAGTCTTAAAATGTTACAGAGAAAAATATTTGGGATTTCACATGTCTTTCATAGAGGCTAGATTTTTCACATCCCTTTTCTACTTCAAGTTTTTTCCTGCTTAGAAGTAAAGAGCTACTTGTGTTTGAGCGGGAAAGGGCTGAGAGTTTGGAGCTGAAGTAAATAGAGGCAGGGAATCTGGAGCATTGAGGCTTCAAGTAGGTTTATTAACCAGCAAATGGCAGGAGCACTGAGAGGAAGTTCAGGCTTTCTGGCATTAGGCGGGTGGTAGGTTTTATAGGGGCAGTGGCTGAAGTAACCAGAGTCAGGGTTAGCATCAGACCACATGTGAGGGGTAGGAGGAGAGGGTGAGAATGTTCCAGGATACTGTGTGGGTTGAAGATTAACAAGGTCAAAAGGTAAGGCATCATTGTTCTGGAACGGTCAGTAGGTCTCCTTAAGTCCCATCATGAGCTTCAGTGTGCCTATGAAATATGCAAAATGTCTGAGTGCTCAATTTTATGGGCAAACATTCTGAATATCTTCAAAACACTATTCAGTTTCTTACACAGGTAAATTTTTGTCCATATACTCACAAAATAAAAATAAATTTTCCTTTTTTTTTGTGGAAGAGGCAGTGCAATTTTGTCTCTGCAATTAACTAAATTCTATTGGCAGTGAATTCTACCATGGTCCGTATAAGGGGAGCTGCTTATTCTTAAAGCCCCCCCTTAAGGTTTCCATTCTGTATGTCATCCAGTCCTGCATGCAGAGTAGGTGACTGCCCTTTTGCTACAACATGGTTTTCCCCAAATCCCTATCCCATTAACCTGGCTAATTATGCTACGTATTAGGTGAATTAGATAACAGAAGTAAAATTAAAGAAGCTCCTTTTATTTATTTTATTTTATTTTTCATTTCTTTATTTTATTTAATTTTTATGGCTGAACCTGTGGCATATGGGAGTTCCCAGGCTAGGGGTCAAATTGGAGCTGTAGATGAGGTCTACAGTATAACCACAGCAACACTGGATCTGAGCTGCCTCTGCAGCCTATGCCACAGTTTGTGGCAATGCCAGGTCCTTAACCCATTGAATAAGGCCAGATATTGAACAGGCATCCTCAAAAACTAACCCTTTAAGCCACAGTGGGAACTCCAGAAGCTCCATTTAAAAAGAATCTATTGCTAAGAGTTCCCATGTGGCTCAGCAGTAATGAATCTGACTAGTATCCATAAGGACACAAGTTCGATCCAAGGCCTTGCTCAGTGGGTTAAGGATCCAGCATTGCCCTGAGCTGTGGTATAGGTTGAAGAAAAGGCTCGGATCTGTGTTGCTGTGGTGTGGTGTAGGCCAGCAGCTGCAGCTCCAATTCAACCCCTGACCTGGTAACTTCCATATGCTGTGGGTGCAGCCCTAAAAAAAAAAAAAAAAAAAAAGACACACACACACACACAAAATTACCTACATGAAAAGGGTATGACCTAGCCCCTCTGGGTGACTTCCATAAAACTTTCTATCATTTACTCTTGAGTATAACTATAAAACACAATTTGTGAGGGCAGGAAGGTTTGTCTGCATTGCTCACTGCTGTATCCCCAGCACTTAAGCCAGGGCTAAATGCAGTACATGTTCAGAATATTTGTAGAAGAAAGGAATGAACATATGTGTACCTGAGGCCCTTTTCTCTTATGAAAAGAGTCACTTTCAGACGGATTTCTTCCACTCACTAACTTTTTACCTCCACTTCTGCGTTTCCTCCTCCTCAGCATCCTGTTTCCATCAGATATTCACAATATTTCCTGGAGTTTTTCTCTCTCCCTCCTTGCTAATTTTTTAACATAAGCATGTACATATCCTCAGGTCTTTCATGTTAAAATATACAAAAATGGAATCCTTTTTGTGACCCTCACATTTCCCTTAAAACTTTATTTTTCATCTCCCTTTTTATAGCCATAAGTTCTTAGTTGTGAAAAAATTGTCCTCTCCACTTCCTAATCTCCAATTCATCTATCTCATTGAATTTCATTCAATTCTCACTATAATAATAAATCTACTCTTTCCAAGATTATCAGGTACCCCCTTGCTGCTAAATTAGAACAAGAATCTCTTTCTTATATTAGTTGACTTCTGAGTAGCATTTGGCACCTTGGTCTTCTCTTCCTTTTCAAATACTTTACTCATTTGGCTCTGTGACATGTCTGATTTCTCTGCCAATACTATATATGATTGAATCTTCGTGATATTATTTGTAAGCTCCTCTTCCTCTGGGTATTCTTAAAATGGTTGTATCTTTCAAGGTTAAGACTTGGACCCACCTTCTTCTCATCCGGCATATTTTTCTTTGCCATTTTCATCAATCCCTAAAGCTGAGCTTCATGCACATATATCTAAGGCATATGTGACCCCAATTTAAATTCATCCTAACCACTCCCACTCCCAGCTTGCTGTCTTCCTTGCCTAAGAGCTCCTCATTTCTTTTGTCCAGAGTACTTATTGCAAACGGCTCTATATTTTTGTGCCCATTCTACGAGTCTTAACTCTTTGCTCTACATAGAATTGAGTGATATTTCTCTAAAATGCAAATGTGGTCTCATCCCTCCCATGAATAAAAGCCTAGAGTGGCTCGGGGTTAAGTATAAACTAATCATGATGCACAAAACCATTTTTGATGTGGCCTTTCCCTACAACTCCAGCCTCATCTCTTAATCCACTGTGAACAAGATAGCCTAACTATACTGACATTTTATGGCACACTGTCTCATCTCTTCACCAAATCTGCACATTCACAAGATTATAAATCTTACTGGGACATTAACTAATTTCACCTTTTCTTTTTGACTGGACAGTTCCTTCTCATACTTTATTCTGCAGCTTCAATTTTATTTCCTCTGGGAACCCTATCAGAGGTCCTGATCTATATATGTGGAGCTAACCGTTTCCCCCATTGCTATACCCAGCTGCTTAGAATTCATCTCACTGCATAGTAACTTAGTAACTGCCTATGTACTTCTCAACATTCCCTAACAGTCTAAGCTAAATTTAAATACCTACTTTACCCTGTTTCTCTCTGTATTTGCAGTCCTTAGTACAATTCCCAGAAATAACGAGTGCTTTCTAAATATCATTTAAAAAATGAATAAATAGAACACGCTTTTATTATTGTTGCAGTTGTTGAGCATGTAATACTTAATGTGAACCTGATTATCTTCCAATCCATATTATTACTTCTTAAATAACATGAGGTATGAAAAAAGTTCACTTCTTAGGAAGTAAGTTCTGTTGCTATCATGCCCATTTTTTCCACAAGTTCATTCAATTCTTCTGGGTATTATATTATCACAAAGAAATGTATTTAATCAAACGCTTTCTGTGCATGAGACACAGCTAGTCAATATGTGGTAAACAGGTTTGTTTCAATATAAAATAGAGATATTGTTTCAGAGAAATGCATTGATCTCAAATGGCAGAGTTAGTTTTCTTTTGTGAGAAGAATCTTTCAAATAAAGCTACTTGAGTGTTTGAAGGTGTCAACACTTTGATGTTTCAAAGCCTCAATTATTCAGGTACCACAGAGCAGAGCATTGTATGTCTGCCAATGTCACATTTAAAAAGCTCAGATGGCTAAGATGCCATGTTCTGTTCAAGTCTTCTGATATTTGAAATTAAGAGAAGAGCCTTTCATTTCAGCAGCTCCTAAGGCTCTCCCAGTCTTCGTGCTGCTGCTAAAACTCAGCATTCATTAAGTACTTGCTTGCAATTTGAATACATTGTTAATAGGGTGGATAGCTTCTAAGGTTGAAAGTTCAATTTATACTCTAGGGCAGAGAGAAACTTTTGATATCTCTGATTGAGATTGGTAATTGAATCAAGGACCTGGTCTGAAGCCAGAAATGTATTAGACAAATTATCCAAGAGGCATGAATAAAGTGTTTTTATCTTTTGTAGCATCTGCCGAAGTCACAACCATGTTTCAACATATGGCATTCAAAGAATATGTTACCCTCATCCCAGATGGGTTTGAGAACTTTCCTCAAGAAGCCAACTGCAGACACTGTGACTTTCTACCAACATTGTATAACACTGCTTTATATGATTTCCTGTGATCTGAAACTTCCAGCCCAGTGGCTCTGAAGTCATAACCATCAACTTCAGTGCTATGCAGTCTTTTGTTTGCTAGACAAATATTTGCTTTCAAATTCCTAGTCCATTGTGTTCTAAAAAGTAGACTTTCTCAGTTTCAAAGAATCAGTCATTTGCACTGGTCTGAAATTGTCTGGAAATGACATTTGGATTGAATAATCCTGTGGTAGAAATTAATCTTAAATATTTGTGAGAAATAATGCATGAAGAAGTGACACCAATAATACTGACAAATGAAGATAGAACCTCCACTTTTGCATTCAGTTCCATGCATAATCCAGATCTTTATAGGTACTCCAATGATAATCTTGTTTAATCAAGAAGGGAAAATAAGTATCTATCTACACCTTACTCTCAGGCGATTCATTCTAAAGTACCATTTTCAAAAATGCCTAAATAAAACATTCAAACTACTTAGCCACACTGCCATTCCCTTTTGACAGCATATTAATCTTTATCCACTCTCAGGGATGTACTTTCCTACTTTAGCATTCTGCTCACTATAATGCCCAGCTCCACAGATGCTTCTGCCTGAAGTACACCTAATCTACCCTTTAAAAATCTGTTAGACCGCCTCTACTCTGAACTATTTCTTGCTATTCCAACCTAGAGTGGCCTCTCCTGTCTCTCATTTATATCACTTACCATATGCCCTATTTATTTCACATTAAGTCATACATTGCCTAGTGACATCTGTTCTATTTTTGGCTGATATTGATATTGACCTTTTTATATACATAGCTTGTCTCCTTAACTGGATGGAATGCTTCTTGAGGACAGGGTCATGAATTGAATCATAGATTTTTACACTTTGAAGAAACTTTAGAGATCAAATAGTCTAATGCCTCATTTTATAATTGAAAAGAAAAGAGTCTGGTAGAAGTTAAATAACTGATTTAAGGTCAAAAATAATTTAGTTAGAAGATCAGAAATAGAGTTCTTGGCTTGAAAGACACTGTTTTTTAGAATGTGCTCCACTGGAACTTTTATAACATATTAAAGTTGAAATGGATGTTAGCAATCCAACCTCCTTAATTTAAAGAGAGAACTAAAGCCCAGAGAAGCTGTGAAATTGTTGCCAATGTCATGTTTTGAGTTAATCTTAAGAGTTCTGGGACTACAAAGGACAATACTTTGTCCACTGAACTAAACTTTTTCATCTTTATGTATTCCAAAAAGTTCTGTGTACAGAGTAAAATACCTACTAAACATCTGTTAAACTTTATCTATGAAAATATCAATGTCTCCAGCATAGAAACTTAGAATTTGATATTTCAATAGAAATGGAGAAGTAATAAATTTCAAAGTTTAATTTTGACTCCCTCCCATTAATTTTTCTCCATTGCACTTTGCAGACCTTGGTTGTGTACAAAAATGTATAGATTCAGGAATACCTTTATTCATAGGAAAAAACATACCTTCTGTTCTGTAAGGAATCAAATTCTCACCATTTTGTGCATAGCAGACCTATTTTACAAAGAGCTTTCAATACATTTAGCATTGAGTTGTGGTTTCAATTTACCTTCACACAATGTTTTCTCCTTAAGTATGAAACATTCTTATTTTCTGTAATGTATATGCAGAAAAATCCTGCACAAGGAATATTATAAATCATCTGCCCAGTGAAGTCCACACAAGGGTCTCAATTGTCTTAGACATGTCAATGTACTTGGCAGCCATAAAAACCTAAGTCTTCAGGGTTTTCTATATTATCACCATAAAATGAAAACTCAATCTCTGTAACTTCCAAAAGCCCAGAGATCTCTTCAGTCTAACTCGATTCATGAATTTTCTTTAGTGGATCCTTTTGGCCTAATAAAACTGGATGCTGGATATGTCAGGTTATTGTGATCATGAGAAGATATTGTATCATATGGAAGGAAGCACGGCCAGTGATACCCTGAGGGGTTTTAACCAAGTATGAATGTCCCTGAAATTGTTCCTTCATCTGAATAAATAGAAACAGAAGTTCTAGACTAAATAATACCTTCCCCTTTTCTCTCTTGATAAGTGGACCAAAATGTTTGAAGATATGGATCTGACTACCCTACTGCTGAAGTCTTTAACAATTATGGAAAAGCTATTTTATAAATCTAAATTTCCTGGAATGAAAGTTACCATCAGAGTGCCAGAAGATATTAGGGGTTCTTGGAAGATACCAGCTAAACATTTGTTGAAAGTTTATAGTGTGCTGTGAATTTCATCAGTATTAACTGATTTATTCTGCACAATAATTCCCTGAGATAAACGCTGTTAGATCCTCATTTTAGAGCTGAAGATCTGAAGCCCTGGTTTTCAAGTAAGATATCTCAGAGTGCATAGCTAGTTAGTCACAGGTTTTTCTGTGGGCTGCCAAATTTCAGGTTCCAGAACCTGTACTCTCAACCATTGCTTTCAACTATCTCAGGGACAGTCTCCAGAGAGCCCATGTGTTCATGCTAGAAAACGATCAACAAGATTTATAAAATTTCACACCGAGGGTGGGAGGGGGACTGAAATAAAAAGACAGACTGGCAGACAGACAACTAAATGGGTTGGAGGATGGAGGGTGGTAAGCCAAAATTTTAGGGTAAAAATCAATGCAATTGACTTAAAACAAAACAAAACCAAAAACCCCACTCTATTTGGAACAACAGAACACAGAACATGAATTTTATCTTATTTTGTTTTATTTTAAGCCACACTGTAGCATATAGAGTTCCCAGGCCAGGGCTCAGATCTGAGTTTCATTTGCCACCTATGCCATAGCCATGGCAATGCCAATCTTTAAACCCCGATGCTGGGCTAGAGAGTGAACCTGGGTCTCCACTCCAGAGACACTACCAATTCCATTGCCCCACAATTGGAATTCCCTGAAGTTTGTTTTTAATGAGCACATTCATTCTCCTTATTTCCTTTTCAGTTACCATTTTGTTTACTGCTCAGTACATCTGCACTGATTTCACCTGCTCTTAGGGTCCTCTGTCTTCTTTTAAATCATTCACTGAAGATAATTTGAGAATTCCTTTTTTGTGTCCATCACCGTACTTGTTACCATCTATGATTAGTTCAGAACACATAGTATACAAGCACTTAGGAAATTCACAAATTTTATAATTTTTATGGAGGGAGAGGCTACACAAGAGAGTAATTGCATTATGGCATGAAAACTTGAGCATCATCTTAATTCTAAATGCTGTGATGGCAACAACTCAAATGATATCTCTTCCTATCTCTAATATTAAAAAACACTTGTTGGCTGAGGCTCAGTTACTTTATTTGTAAAATGGGAGAGCTGGACTCATTTGTCTCTAATATCTCTTCCTGATCTGTATTTCCATGTCTTCCAATTTTGGTTAGATTTTGGAGTCTGTATTGTATTTCACATTGTCAATTGTGTTACTTACATGGTTCATGGTAAATGATGTTTAAATATTCTTGATAAAGTGTTTGGTACTTCTGAAATTTAGAAGAAATAGTTTACAATTTTATGGCTAAAATTAATCTTTCCTAATGATTTACTTAGGTAAAAAAAAAGTGTCATTTTCCTGCTTGAATCTTTCATCCTGTCAGTGGAAGCTGTAATACTTGGGGTAAGTAATGGAAGTTGAGAGCTTATCTTCCTTAAAGTAAATGATGGCATTGATGATTTGAAGTTCATGCTATACCATGCTCTCTTTTGTCCCCATTATGTTCATAATTTATCCATTTCATTTTGGCCCTAAATGTCTTCTTCTTGGTTCCTTTATCGTGATTTCTGTCATCTTTATCTCACAAAACATATTTAACAAGATGTCTTTGGGTATTCTTAAGCCTTAGTTACTGATGTGGCACTGCTAAGAAGAGCTTGAGAAGAAATATGATGTTTCATATTTTAATTTTCCTTACTCAAAGGACCTATTGTTTTCTTATATTTATTTTTATATGTATTTTATTATTTTTTTAAATAACTGACTTAGATTCTTAGTTTTAATATCATAGCTTTTAAATTTGAGGTTGATCAATGTCAAGTCCTTATCTTCTACTGCTTTGAATTTAGACACATTGTTCTCTAAAACCATACATATGCTTCAAGAGTCAAAAACCTGGTGAAGATAGTTTGTTAATTTGATTTATTTAGAATGAAAAGAAAGAAATATTTGAAGTAACACTCTCAACTCAAAACTATAAAGTAAATACCTGGGAGTAACAATTATTAAGTATACTTCTGCACAATTAATTAGCTCAACTAGGCAGTGAAATCTACATAGCCACTGAGATATTTTCCAAACAATCTGTGGCTAGTGATACAAAATCATGACTTGCCATTTCCAGAGATAATTTAAAACTAAGGTTTTAATTCTGAAACACAAAACTACAGACACAAGAAGAATTATAAATAAGTTTTGTCAACTCTCTTGCATTCCAATTTATTGTATCCATGCTTCTGTGTGCTATGAGGCTTAATTTGTCTAGACTAGGGACTCTCTACAAATTTACTCTGAAAAATAAATTAAATAGAGAATAGAGATATTTGTGATTTATTACAGTCCCTATAAAAAATACTTAGTTAATTAAAAAAGCTTCAGGTCACTATATGTTTTAATTAATTTTAGCTATAAGTTTAGATTGTTGAGAAGGCTAAGAGAAGGTGGAGAATAAATATAGCTAGCAAGAATGCTAGAACCACTTTAATTCTCCCGGTTTATTAAAACCTATTCAAGTCTTTGATGATTTCCAAAATCATGGTGTTCTATCATTTAAGATATGAAAAGATTCCTGAAACATTTTTTAAGCAAGAAGTAAGTAAATTATGGGTTTGTCTTTTAAGGTGTGTTTTATTATGTCATTACTTCAAATAATGTCAGTAACTCAGTACCAGTTTGAATGGTTATGGAACATTTGTAATTCAAGGGGGTGTGATTATCATTGTATATTCTGGTTTAAAAAAAGACTTTAGCCAGATTACTTTTTATCGGCTCATGAATTTAGATGCAGTTCCTTTAGTTCCATAATGCAGCTGTCTAGGGGTAGATATATGCAACTCTCCAGACTGGCTGCCATTGAAAACTTGTAGTCTGAAACTTGATAGTTCAGGGTAGGGAGGGATTGCTGGCTCTCATGGAGAAAACATTTTGAAACAAATAGCTACAACAATGACAAAAAAATGAGATTTGGGCTGTTTCCCAGGTGGGATATTTTTGTTCTGCATTTAAACAAAAAAGCCACCCTCTTTAGGTTCATTTCTAATATCCATCTTTATATGATAAATGTCAATTTCCCCAATCATCCAACAAAATAAGGCCTCCCTGCCACTAGGAATCATTCACTTAACTGCCAAATTTGTTCCCTCGATTTAATGTGGCTTTATTAACAACATTTGCTGTCAGCAGTTCTCAGCCCATCGGCTGATGAATAATGATGCATTCTTCTTACATTAATGCTCACTTAAGAAAATAATTCCTAATCTTCAAAGGCTGAGTAGGCACACTGTATACTCTTTTAAAAAAAGATGTACATGAGAAAGAAAGACAAACTTATTTATGCAGATTGGTCAAAGACTGAATGATGACCAGGTAATTGCAGGATGGCGGAGGACTCAGCTTCATACAGATACACCTGTATCTGTTTATTACAGAAAGTTTTTGTGCAGGAGTCTCGCTAATAAGTGATACAAAGTATGCCAATTAGGAATTAGAAATATTAGACATGTTGGTCATGTAAACTCAATGTGTGTTAGAAAAAGAAATCGTAAGTCTAGACTTTAATAAAAATATGATTCCTGATATGTGTTTTTAAGGCCCTAAAATCCTCTACCTGAGACTCCTTTGGAACCATTTCACCACTCTTCCATTTCCTTATAGAACTTAATAATCTTGAGCTCTAATTGCAGATGAGGGGCACCTAACTAAGCCCAGACTGATAACAGAGCACATTTAGGATGAACAAGGCCTCTATTTATCCTGAAGGACACAGAAATTTGCTGGATAATAGTGGTTGAGGAATGACAGGGCAAGCACTAAAGTCAAAGAAGAGGCCCTGAATATTACAAAGGAGATGGAGACCAAGAAACTTTTAAAAAAAGAGTAAGTCCTAGTGGCTGTAAGGGAGGGAAACACTCTTAGGTTCATTGGGTGGGACATGCAAATAAAACTGTCAAAAGACTAATTCACAGGAGAAAAGAAAGATTTATTACATATACATACAGAAGCTTCACATAAAAGGGGTGAAAATCCAGAGGTGAAAATCCCACTGTGGTGCAATGAGTTAAGTATCTGGTATTGCATCAGCTGTGGTGTAGGTCATGGCTGCAGCTCAGGATTCAATTCCTGGCCCCAGAACTTCCAAATGCCACAGGTTATGGAAGGGGTGAAAAAAATGGAAGGTGAAAATCCAGAGGCAGATAGATTGAGAGTTATATACCATTTTAACAAAGTGTGGAGAAGTGGATTTGTGTTTACAGAAAAGTGGCATCTGGGTGGGCAAGGATTGTGGGAAGATGACTAGGAAACAGTGATAAATAGAATAGTTCAGTAAGGTTTTCTCTGCAGATCCCAGTCCTCTCGTATGATAAAAATTATCTCTCAGTCATTCTCATTGTCCTGGTACAGGAGACGAAAACATCTTTACAAATGGAAATATGTTTTACAAAAGGGAAATTTATGCCTTTTTTAGATGGTTAGGAGGAGGGTAGAGAGTTTTTCCTGTGTTGGTTGTTTTTAATTGCTTTTAGCTCAGAATAATTTGGAGATGGCATGTTCTGGTCCCCTTCATGTCAAAGTATGAAGTCATAATCAAAATCAAGTGGGTAATGCATATTTGGTCAGACAGTGTGGAGTTTTGGAAACAAACTATTTAGATTCTATATTTTTATTTTTATTTTTTTTTAGGGCTGCACCTGTGGCATATGGAAGTTCTCAGGCTAGGGGTTGAATCAGAGCTACAGCTGCCAGCCTACACCACAGCCACAGCAATTTATGATCCAAGCAGTATCTGTGAACTATGCCAGAGCTCATGGCAATGCTGGATTCTTAACCCACTATGTGAAGTCAGGAATCAAACGCACATCCTCATGGATACTACTCTAATTCTTAATTTGCTGAGCCACAAAAGAACTCCCTAGATTGTGTATCTTTTTGAATCATTACTCTTTTCATTATTATTAAGTAGTTAAGTGTTGTGAATATGTTGTTTCATGTGAACCTCTATACAGGCCCTATAGAGTTCAGGATATTAATCCTCTAAAAAGAACAAGAGAAAATATCCAGAAAGGAGGATATAACCAGTCAGTGGTAGAGAAGCAACTTAAATCTAAGTCCAAGCAATTTGTTCTTTCTTCAGGTGTGGAGTCTTCCAGGAGAGATAGAAGTATAGGCAGACAAAACTTCTTGAGAAGCTAGAATGCTTGGCTCAAACAAAATGTAAAGAAAACATATACATTTAGCTATAATACAACTGTATATCATAAATGTGGAAGATTTAAAAGCCAATGTGTCCAAAAAAGCACACCATTAGCTTACCACATGCTTTATGTGTGCCAAATGTATAACTTACCTCTCAAAACATACTTCTCAAAAGGTATACCACTGCACATATTAGAATGGCCAAAATCTGGAACACTGACAACACAAATGCTGGCATGGATGTAGAATCACAGCTAGTCTCATTCATTGCTGGTGGGAATGAAAAAATGTATAGTCACTTTGAAAGATAGTTTGGCAGTTTCTTCTAAAGCTAATCATATTTTTATAAAATCCAGCAGTCATGATCCTTGATATTTACCCAGAGCAGTTGAAAACTTATGTCCATGAAAAACCTGCACACAGATGTTCATAGCAGCTTTATCTATAATTGCCAACACTTAGACAAAACCAAGATGTCCTTCAGTAGTTGCCTTAATTACATCAGGCAATGAAATATTATTCAGCACTTGAAAAAAAATGGAGCTATCAAGCTATGAAAAAACATAGATGAATTTTTAAGTACATGGTACTAATTGAAACAAGCCAATCTGAAATTCTATCATTTGCATGCTTTCAATTATACGTCATTATGGAAAAGCAAGAATTGTGGAGATAGTAAAATGATCAGTGGTTATCTAGGGTTAAGTAGGGAGGGATAAGTAGGCAGGGTAGAGAATATTTTAGGGCAGTGAAAATACTGTGTATGATACTATAATAATGAATAGTTGCCATTATATATTTGTCCAACCCTATAATGCAACCAAGCATGAACTGCACTGTAAACTAAAGACTTTGGGTGATTATGATATGTCATTATAGATTTATCCTTGAAAAAACGTCTACCATCTGGTGGAGGATGTTGATAATGGAAGAAGCAATGATTGTGTGGAAGCTGGGGTATATGAGAAATATCTGTGTCCTTCTCTTAATTTTGCTGTGAATCTAAAACTATTTGAGGATTGGTCAAGTAAGGATGGGAAGTAAGTATGACCTGATATAATACCTGGCTCCTGGGGTGAGGTAGTAATGCCTGAAAGGATGCAAATGCAGAAACTAAGTGTGTTGACACAGGTAGGCAGGATAAGTCCATCACTGTAAAGAGAACAGTAAGGTGAGGCATGATTCAGGAAAGAGCCAACAGTTAGGTTCCTGTCATAAAGAATGAAAATCCAAGTAGTAGCTTGGACTTGGGAAACTGGGGGATATATCATCACATTCATGGAACTATAATGCATCTCTTTTCTCCAAGCCATTAGGAAGGGTAAAAGGAAAAAGTCTCCAGTCCAAAGTAATGGGCAGAATAAGGAAGGATGGCTGGTGTCCTTATTACTCAATGTGGTAGTCTACTAATCTTTGAAGCTATATAGAATATCTAGCTGAGCAAATGTATAAAAACCTTATAGGCATTTCTATAAACTATCAACCCTTGGGGAAATTAATGTGACTGTTTCGGGAGACATGGGCTTTGCCATCTATAGTTTGACCTATGAAAAATAGCCATTACACTTCCATTGAAATATATCAAATAATTTTAAGTGAAATAATAAAGATATCATACAAAAGAAATAGAATTAAATGTATGTGTGAGAATAAATCATATGTGTGCCTATTTTTGTGTCCTAGGGGAAGAAAAAGAAAGAAACTCAGAAAAAAACTTGAAAAACCCTTTATTATGGTTTGTTATGGTCCTAGATGTGGAAGAGGGATTGAGTTAAGTCTTATTGGGTAAATAAGGAGAAGCAAAGAAAACACTGAAAAATGCCCTTGAATTGTTTGGGGAACTGGAACAAGGACAATCTTCAGTTGGGGGATTAGTGAAAAGATTGGAGGACCACATGATTATGGTGGGAAAGGAAAAAAGGAAACACTTGTTTCCTTAAAGAAAGTGAATTCTGTTCATAGGCTGTAGTAATAGAAGAGTAACACCTAAAATAAGAGAGAAAACTCCTATTTTTCTCATGCTGGTAGTATCCCATTTCAGTTGTATTAGTTATGAAAAACTATTTATTTCCAGTCTTCACATTATCATCAATGATATATGATGGAGTTTGTGGGACCTATTTGCCCTATCTGTAGAAAATCTCCCTCTAATTGTTAGGCACATATATTCCTTGTTCTTCTATGTCCTAGAGATTGAATTAGACACACCATGGTGATTTAGACTTATCACCAGATTTGCTTCAATCCTGCAATGGCAATGCTGATGTATAACTTCAAGTAAAGCACACTGTTCTCCAATTTCCTCAAGGTAGTATGAACATATGATAAGCTCATTCCAATCAAGGAAAGAGGAATACCATGGTGCATTTTCTTCTTGTCTGTTTGTATTTTTAAGGAGAACAGCAGATAAAAGATAATGATTGGGAGGGTTCCCTTTTCTCCACACCCTATCCATCATTTGTTATCTGTAGACTTAATAGCGATGGCCATTCTAACCAGTGTAAGGTGGTGCCTCATTATAGTTTTGATTTGTATTTCTCTAATAATTAGTGATGTTGAGCATTTTTTCATGTGCCTGTTGGCCATTTGTATGTCTTCTTTGGAGAAATGTCTATTTAGGTCCTCTGCCCATTTTTCAATTGGGTTGTTGTTTTTTTGCTTTTGAGTTGTATGAGTTGTCTGTATCTGACTTTTTTTTTAATTGTTATTTCCCCAATACAATTTTTTTTCAACTGTACAGCATGGTGACCCAGTTACACATACATGTACACATTCTATTTTCTCACATTATCATGCTCCATCATAAGTGACTGGACATAGTTCTGAGTGCTACACAGCAGGATCTCATTGTTAATCAATTCCAAAGGCAATAGTTTACATCCATTAAGCCCAAGTTCCCAGTCCACCCCACTCCCTCCCCCTCCCCCTCCCTCTTGGCAACCACAAGTCTATTCTCCAAGTCCATGATCTTCTTTTCTGTGGAAAGATTCATTTGTGCTATATATTAGATTCTAGATATAAGCGATATCATATGGTATTTCTAAACCCTCCTCCACTGTTGGTGGGAATGTAAATTGGTACAACCGCTATGGAAAACAGTATGGAAATACCTCAGAAAACTAAATGTAGAACTAACATATGATCCAGTAATCCCACACCTGGACATATATCCAGACAAAACTTTCATTCGAAAAGATACATGAATTTCTGTGTTTACTGCAGCACTATTCACAATAGCCAAGACATGGAAACAACCTAAACAATGTCCATCAACAGATGAATGGATTAAGAAGATACAGGAATTCCCATTGTGGTGCAGTGGAAATGAATCTGACTAGTAATCATGAGGTTGCAGGTTTGATTCCTGACTTTGTTCAGAGGGTTAAGGATCCGGTGTTGCTGTGAGCTGTGGTATAGGTCAAAGATGCAGCTTGGATCCTGCCTGGCTGTGGCTGTGGTGTAGGCTGGCAGCTTTAGCTCCGATTAGACTCCTAGCCTGAGAACCTCTATATGCCACAGACATGGCCCTAAAAAGAAAAAAAAAAGAAGGTGTAGTACATATACACAATGGAATACTATTCTGCCATTAAAAAATAAAAAATGCCATTTGCCGCAACATGGATGGAACTAGACGTTCTCAGAAAGAGAAAGACAAATGAAGTCAAGTTAGAGAAAGCAAAGTCAGAAAGAGAAAGGCAAATACCATATGATATCACCTATATGTGGAATCTAAAATATGGCACAAATGAACCTCCCTACGGAACAGAAACAAACTCATGGACCTGGAGAACAAACTTGTGGTTGCTGAGGGGGAGAGGGAGGGAGTGGGATGTACTGGGAGTTTGTGGTTTATAGATGAATTTGGAGTGGATAAGCACTGATCATGCTGTATAGCACAGGGAAATATGTCAAATCATTTGTGATAGAAAGTGATGGGATAATATGAGGAAAAGAATATATATATATATATATATATATATATATATATATATATATATATATAAAATTGGGTCACTTTGCTGTACAGCAGAAATTGACAGAACATTGTAAATCAGCTATAATACAATTTTTTAAAAAAAGGTAATAGTTAACTGAAAGTTATGAAATAGTACATTTTTAGACTCCATGACATATTGCTGAAAAAGCCCTTCAAAATTCCCCTGAAATGACCCCACAGAAACACCCAATTTCTCTTATTTTATTTAAAATGATCCTAATAGAAATTAAGGATATATTATGAATTATGAGGCTGGATTTTAATAAAAACCACGTCTTTACTAATCTAAATGTTCATTCCATCAAACTTAAAAGAATATTAATCTAAGTGCTATTCTCCTGATACCTAGAAGACTTGATTCATTCTATTCAGATTCTTCTGCACTATTTCAATGTCCAAGATAATAAGAAGCTATGTTTACTTTTATTTAAACAAATATGGAATTTTCCTGGATGCACTCAATAGGAAATGTCCCAATGCACTTATAACACAGAAGACAAGTTCCCAGCACAATAAAGAGTCACATAGTGTACAGTTGTATAATTTAGACTCCTGACTAGTGAAATAGTTTCCTCAATTGAGTAAAAATAATTATTGATTAAGAATTGTATGCATAATATTTTTCTGAGATCTGAATAGCCTCATTTCTTCCTGCAAAGAACATTAACTCTACTTAAGTAAAATAGACATTATATGCACAGTATTGTATATGGAATGGGTGGTTAACAGGGACTTACTATATACAGGGTCAAAAATAAACTGCACTCAATATTCTGCGACAACCTATATGGGAAAATAATCTGAAAAATAATGGACATGAGTATATGTATAACTCATACTCGAGTCACTTTGTTGTACAGCAGAAATTAACACAGCATTGTAAATCAACTATACTTCAATAAAACTTTTCCAAAATGAAAAAAAAGACAAAATAATAGAATTAGTTAAATTATTATCTACAGCATTATTAGAATAAATAATAGTTGTGCACAGAAACAGCTAATGTTTTATTTTGCAAAGCCCAGGACAATTTTATAAAAGAAGACCCATTTACTGTGTATCTGAAAGTTATAAGCATTTGTAGCAAACTGAAAGGCCAAATTGAATTTAGGATTCTAGAGTTTCTGTTGCTCTGCTAGAATGTTGTGCTCAGAGAAAACCCACTAGAAATTCATCTTCTATAGCAGCCTGCTTTGTTTTCAATATACTCTTGACTCTGAGCTATACTGCAAGTGACACTAAATTCTTCAGGCATGTTATTTACTTCAGTCCACAGGTTGAAATTCCATCTATACTTTCCATGAACAGCTAGTTTTTGGTCAGTGTACACTGGTGATGGGATATACATTCTGGAGGAGGGATGTGGAGAATACACCAGTTTTCTGGCTGAATTGGACATTGAATCAGGTCCCAGAGGATGAGTAGGAGTTGAGATTTGCTGAGAAGAGAAGTCCCTTGCAAACAGGGCAAATAATAAATCAGAGCTATGGAGAAAAGAATTGTATTGGTTATTGGAATTGTAGGGGCCGTTTTAATTAATTGACAGAACTTAACAAGTATAGAGTACCAATTAAGACAAACATTCTCCTTCAATGATTCTGTCCACTAGAGTAGAACTATGTTAAAAACTTCTTGGAATTGAGGTCACAATTTAAATAATCTAATTCTAGACTACCATTTTGGCCTCACTGCCCATTTTTTTCTCATAAGCCAACTCTATTTTTTTCTGAATAAAAGCCATGATATTTGACAGTGGAATTTAGCCCTTAAATCTAGGAAGGGCTTAGTTATATAGGGCTAATATATCTTATGTTCCATGTATAGCTGTTACATCAATTTAGCTTATCTTTCCTAACTCATGCAAAGTTTGACTTCTACATTTTATGGTAAAATGTTTGTTCAGGTCAATGCCTCATACATTATTGAGCTAGTCCTTACAAAACTTTATGACCCATCTCAAATATGATTGTGGAATTCTTTCTAATGGAAGAATTAATGAATCCTTATTCTATAAGTCTCATTTCTATAGGAATGTGTTTATGCCATACAATTTATTATGTAGATTTTGTAACTACTGGATAGTCAATGCTTTAGGACAAAGATCATGATGTGAATATTTACAAGGTGCTTATCACAGTCCCTAACATATTGTGATCATCAAATTGATAGTCAATAAATATGTATGAAGAATCTATTAATTAAATGTGAGTACAATAAGTAATGGATATTGACTGTCAAGTAAATAACTCTTTTGAAATACATAAAGCTCAAGGGGACCTTGTTTTATTAATAAAATTTCTTAAGAATTCCAATAAAATATTTCATCTCAGCAGCTGATGCCAAAAGTCTTCATCCTGAATAGTTTATTTTTTTATGGTTTCATTGTGAATGTAGACTTGGTTTGATGGAAATTTCATTGGAATTTATGGTGCTTTTCCTCATTTAAGTGCCATTTATCACTAGATCCCACCTTATTTAAGAAGAACCACCAACAAACTGAAACCAGGTTGTCACTCTATTACAAACTTCACAGAGCTCAGGTCATGACAGCAAACATCAACAAGCTCCATGACGTGACTGGCATTATCCATAAATCATTGGTTGGGTGCAAAGTAAAGGAGAGGATTTTCTTTATGGGGGATACACTAAGAAAAAACATGGTCATCCCAGGTTCATTTATTTGTAAATATCAGGCCTTAATACCATGAACACAAATAACTTCCACCTATTATTCACTTTTCTTCCTTCTGAATGTTGATTTGCTCCATCAAAGATAATGAAATAGTAAATTGCATAACCAGGTTATGGGACTGAAGTAATAATCCTGATAAAACTTTTGGAGTGAATGTGTTCAATATGATAGGGTTATTTTTTTAGGGTTAATTTGCTTTTGTCACTGAATTGCTTATGAAAATTCGTTATTGGTGAAACATCATAATATAGCAATTTTTACTTCCTCCCATTGAGTATTCCCAAACTGTGCAGTTTTTTGATAATAAGAACATTGTGTTTTATTGATACATATATATAACATTTCTCTTTTACTTTGGCTGGGATTGAGATTTTCACCAAGTAAATAATTTTTTTTTCTCATGAGTCTATAGAATTTTTAGGAAATAAACTGATTGGGACTCTAGTCTGATAACCAGTCAAACTGTATCTCCATAACACCGAAAAAGTCATACCTTAAAATAAAGATTCACTGACTAGAAATTTAGGATCTACAAATTACTGGATATTTTTGTTCAAAGTCTGTATATATTTCACTTTTTACTCTTCTACCATATTTCTAGCACCATGAAAATATGATATATGAGAAACAGAAGAGAGAGTAAACTTTGTTTTTCATCTGATTAGTTTTGCAGTAAATTTAATGAATAATTTATTAAATCTCTGAGGTCATCAGATTATTAAAACCAAAGGCAAAGTCAAGGTCTGGATAAACTGACATTAACTCTGGACAAATTTTCATTCTGGATTTTAAAGTTTCCTTTCAATACTTATTTTTAAAGAAACATATATGAGCCTAATCAAGTAATAGCTACAGTTCATTTCCCTTTCATGAATTCAAACTATACTCTACCTGTAGCTTCTAAGCTTACGAATGAAAGGTCAGAAAGCAGTCAAGTGGAGACAATGTAGGCTGTCCTCACTCCTGGAAAAGGTTCTCCAAATCCACCCACAGAGCTACTACTGGCTTAGTCATTCCCCTTCCTCTTCAAAGAAAGGAATGTAATAGAAGCTGTCAGGGCTGTTTTTACACTTTATTGGGCAAATCTATAGTATCCCTTGAGTTTCTGTCTGTGACTGATTGAGAAACACTCAGCTAAGATATTTCAATGAATTACATAAGACTGAGTGTGATATAGACCCAAGTAGGTAGTCCCTGTGATTACCTATATAGGGATATTGTAGAAGAATTTTTCTATCACAAATTTTATCAGCAATTCACAAGGAAGTTTGGGAAGAACACTGATACAGCTCATCTTATGGTGCTGTGAGGACTTGAGGAAGGGGGATATCAGTCATAGAAGAAAACTGCCTGAATGATCATTTCTGTAAGCCTTAGGGCACTGGTGGAAGAGGAACAGGGGAAAGCTTTCCTTCAGGACAGACAGGGGTACATGCTGGCCTAATGCCGCAGAGAAGGAGGAACAAGGGAAACTTGTGAGGGATTTACCTTGAGATTTAGGGGCATAGTTTTGCCTAAGAAAGAGGATTAATTAGCACAGCAAAGAAATGTTCACTACCAGAACACTCTTGAACTCTTCACTATCAGACTAACAAGCACAGAGTAAAAACATCAGTGGAATACACCTGGGAGAGATACAAGAAGCAGATTATCTCATGGACAAAGCACATTGAGAAAGACACAAAATCAAGAGTGAGGGTCAGACACTTAGAAAATAATCTTTAGGATTACAACTAACACCCTAAATATAAGTAATTACTAGAATAAAATAATATCTTTAATGCTCTGATGGAAACAAAAGAGCCACCAAAACTCATATATATTGTTACTCCTGACTGTATTTTAAAAAGCCCACACACTAAAAGTCTAGCAGTAGGAATGTTATGGTCATCTCCAAGCAATACAAAAAATATTTAGCTGAGTATCACCTGTCTTTCATAAGATATCAGACTTTCAATCAAAAAACATATAATCATGGAGTTCCTGTCTGGCTCAGCAAAAATGAATCTGACTAGTATCCTTCAGGACACAGGTTCAATCCCTGACCTTGCTCAGTGGGTTGGGGATCTGGCATTGCCATGTGAGCTGTGGTGCAGGTCACAGACCTGACTTTGATCCCATGTTGCTGTGGCTGTGGTGTAGGCCAGAAGGTACAGCTCCAATTTGACCCCTAGCCTGGGAACCTCCATATGCTGTGGGTGCTGCCCTAAAAAGACAAAAAAAAAAAAAAATACAATCTCAAGAGACAAAACATCAAAATCAAGCACATCACAGAATAATCAGTCAGATAATTTCAAATAACTATTATTAAAATGTTAGAAAGGTGGATAACATAATATCAGGCACATGACTGCAGCTGTGAGATAGACACTCTAAGAATATATCAAAAGAAAATGAAAAAGTGGAAAACATATTAAGAGAGACAAAGAAAATCTTTGGTGATTTCATCAATAGATTCAGCACAGCTAATAAAAGAAACAATACATTTGAAGATAAATCAAGATATAAATTATGCAATCTAAATCACAGGGAGTAGGGTGCAGAGTAAAAACAAAGGCAGAGAAGAAAGGATCTTAGAGTTGTAGAGCAATATCAAATGATCTAATATACATATAACTGACATTCTATAAGAAGAGGTAGAAAGCAAAGATGAAATATGTGAAGAAGTAAAAGACAAGAACTTTTCAAAACCAGTAGCTGTACCTACCCATTGTCTCCAAAAATTCAGAGAACTGCAAGCCAGATAAATCCCCTGTGTCTCTTCCACACACATCTTGGCATCTTATGTTCAAACTGCTGAGAACCAAACATGAAAAGAAAATCTTTAGAAAAGAGAGAAAAAAGACCACATTATAGAGGAATAAGAGAAGGGATTACAGCTTCTTTTTAAAAATCAGAAACTGCAAATAGGAATTTGATGAAGTGAAATATTAAAATGCTAAAATGTAAAAGAAAAGAGAACAAAACCCTGTTATCCCAGAATTCTCTATCCAGCAAAAATGTCCATCAAAACTAAATGAGAAATTAAAAACTTGCTCAAAAACTGAGGGAATTTATTGCAAGTACTCTTATTCTATGGGAATTGTTAAAGAAATTTCTTTAATACTAAGAATTATGGTAGATATAGAAAAACATGAAGAAATAAACATCTCTGGAGAGAGAATAAAGCTAAAATAATAAAATTTCTTTTCTCATATAAATACCATAAAGTATAATAGGCTAAAGCAAAGTTATGATTAGTTTTTATAGCATATGTAAAGGCAAAATATTTGACGACAATAACGACAGAAAAAAATGTGAGGGGAAAATTTGGAATACATTGTTGGAAATGCCTTATACTACATATGAAACAGTATATTATACAAATGTAATCTTAGATTTATTAAAATGTATAAGCCCTAGAGTATTACTTAAAAAAGGAACAAATAAGTCAGTAAGAGAAATAAAACTAAATAATAAAATGCTCAGTAAAAATTAAAGCAAATTAAAAAACTAAACAACAAATATAGTCAAAACTAAAAGATAATTTTAAAATAATAAAAATCTAAATAATATATAAATAGAAAAAGAGAAGAAAAGAGATGGACTAGAAGACAGCCAACAAAATGATACATATTAAAGAGGACTATAAATGAAAATAGTAGTTGACATAGGATGTTAAAAAATTCTTAAGGCTAATTCACTTCATAAGAATTCTAAGTTTTATTTATTCTTGTATAGATTCTACTGATATTAATTTCTACCAAAATACAGAGGTGAATAGTTTCTATTTCCTCTCTGATCCAACAATAAAGGAATGCATATTCCTTATACAACCTTAGAAATTAGAATTTCACAACCTATAAATTGCATTACTTAAATAACATGATTTATATAAACAACTATGATAGAAAATCATTTGAAGCAGTTGTGTTATGATGTGATATCTGAGTTCATTTGCTGGCTTAACAGTTTACATGCTTTGTAATATTGAAGAAAGTTCTTCACCATTCTTAGCCTACCTTCTCGGTTACAGTGAAGATTGGAGTTATGCATTTATCAAGGATGCTTTTTAAGATTAAATCTGATCAATATCTGAAAATGTCTCTTACAAGCTATTGAATCAACAATTTTGACATAAACAATCAAAACTATTTCTATACAAAGTAATATGTTAAGTTATTTTTTTTGGCTTAAGACATTGAAAAATGCCTCCCTTCCAAAATTATTTTCATTCCTTAAGAAATTATGTTATCAAGTTATATAAAGGTTTTGTTTCTTTTAACTGCCCATTTTTAAACTTTCATTGACTCACTTTTCTCAGTCACGAAGTCATAAACATGAAACTTAAAAAAAAAAATTAAAGTTAAGTAAGCTCGTCTAGTTAAAGACTCTTTATTAGTGATTAACACCCTCCACCAAATCTTTAACATATAGTCACTTGGTATCTACATGAAGATACCAGAGGTTGGTAAATCATTTTTATTGTTTCATTTATTTAATCATCAATGGGGTGATATAATTTTCCCAGGGAAGTTTATACATACATTGTGTGAAAATTTCAAATGTATAAGAAGAAAGAAACTGTATCCTGGTTTTGAATATTGTGTCTGTTGTTACTCTTAAGAAAGAAAAAGGATACAGGCAGGAACAGGGAATGGCAGCAAAAGAAGTGATAAGAATGCCTCTGGGAGGAGAGCAGGGTGCCCGGAAGCCAATTATTACTCAGCACTTGAACTGCTTCTGTGATTTTTGGTGTTGATATAATAAAGCACAACCAATTTCCCAAAAGTTAAATACATACATAAGGGACCTGAAATAAAATGCATCTAGCTCCACAATTTTATAGAACATGAGCTGTTTGAATAAATCTGTTGTGAGATGAACAACCTCTTAGGTTGAAGATCTTTTTCAATATAAGGCCCTGTGGGCATGGATGGTCACATAATATCAAAGTATAAATTTTGGAAATTGATTTGGTTCAATCCAACAAATATTTATTAAAAGCCTACTATTTTCAAATTAAATGAAGTCAGTCAAATTGTTGGTTGATATAGGAAAAGCAACTGATAAAAACTAATGATTTTATTAGACTGCATCAGCAGAACTAGTACCCTGTAGAAGAGAAATAACATTCATGGTTCCCTTAGGTAGTCACTTCAGAATTTTTGAAGAATTGGCAATCCTAGACTCTTTGCAGAAATTTGAAAATTTATTTTCACCATGCCTGTGACACGTGGAAGTTCCTGGGTCAGGGATGGAACCTGTGCTACAGAACTTACTTCATTGACAGTTTCAGATCCTTAACCCACTGCACAACAAAGGAACTCCAGAAATTTGAAATTTTTGACTCTATATTGACTATGAGACAATAAGAATTTGACTTTATGAAATCCATTTGGAGCTACTCATTTCATCTAAAAATCCTATTAATTTCATCTAAAAATGAAATCCTATTAATTTCATGTAAAAATGTTACAACTCTATTTACTTCTCTTCATATTCTACATCCTAGTTTTACCCACCATCATCTTCTTTCTGGGTAGTTTCAATTCTTGGTATCTAGTCTGATTGCTTCAACTCACACTTCTCTCTTGTGTATTTTTTTCCTCAATGCAGCCAAAATAATTTCCTAAAACATGATTTCAGATCGTGTTATTACAGTTAATAATGTAACAAGTAAATTATTTTTAAAAAAATTACCCATTATGGATACTATAAAATCAAGGTTGTAAACCACAGTTCATGGATTATGCATGCTTACATCATTCTTATGGGATATGGTGTTGCAGACTGCATTTTCCAAACTTAGGTTAGTAATATTGGCTGGCTAATGGGGCTAATGGGAGGTACTGGCCAGAGAAGGATACCGGGAGGAAGGAAGCATTAAGGGTATCTCTCCTCTTCATGGCTCATCCCCTACTAGTCATGATCTCTGTGGTTTTAGCTTCAACCAGGTAGCCCTAGTTTCAGTACCATCTATTCAACTGCCCATTTAGGTCTAGAGTTTGTAGACATATTCCACTGTTACTGATCTCTGAAGGGCCTCATCATCCCCTAATTTGTACCTTAGATCATCTAACAGGTTTCTCTGTATTCTGTTTCTAATGTTAATTTCCCTTGATTTGAAACACACAGAAGTTTAGTTTCCAAGACAGCACTCTGGCTAATACATAAGAATTGGGTTCTTTGCCATCAATTGCCATATCTTGTTGGAAAAACAAAAGCAACTAGTCTTTAAATCTTTATTGGAATGTTATTTTATGGGACGTATTATTCCAGTAGTTCTAAAGCAGTGTCACCACCAAGTCTTGTAGTGTTAGAAAGATAGTTTGAAATGCTTTGGTCAGTAGGGTGGTTCTGGGAACCTGTCTTTCTAAACTGTGGACTATTACAGGGAGTTGCAATAGTTTCCTTGGGCTGCCATAACAACATAGCACAAACTAGGTAGCTTAAAGTAACGTAAATACATTATTTTACATTGTGAGAGGCTAGAAGTCAGAAATCAAGGTGTTAGAAGGAATAAACTCTCTGTAAAGGCTCTAAGATAGGATTCTTCCTTGCTTCTTCCAGTTTCTGGTAACCCCAGGCAGTATTTTTCTCATGAAAGCATAACTCCAAACTCTGTCTCCATCCTCATATAACCACCTCCACTTTGTGTCTGCGTCTGTGCTTATATTTCCCTCTTCTTATAAGCAAACCAATCCTATTGGATTAGGACCTCCTCTAGTGGCTTCCTCTTAGTTTGATTACTTCTGCAAACACCCTATTTCCAAATAAGGTCATATTTGCTGGTACTGGGCTTAGGATTTTCAACATATCATTTTGGAGGACACAATCCAACCCATAATAGGAAGGATGTGGATGCTGTAAGATTTCCTTTTTCTTTCTGCTCCTTTCTTCTACTATTCATTGTTCCTCCAGCTCCTAAAGCTATTTTACAGTATTTGGAAAAAGGCAGGGTTTTGTCTAAATTTCTGGCCTAGGTCTTTGTCATACACTGAAATTCCTCCATGAAAATCATAAAAAGTCCTATTTCAAATAAGTGTTCAAATATTCAGGAATGTCCTGGTCTATAGCAGCTAATATGTCCAGGCCTCCTGCCCAAATTGACCAGGCTATTTCATGCTGTCCATTCCAAAGTGTTTATTGCCAGGAAACTACATTTACTGAACCTTTCATAGGGGCTGAAATATAGCTACCTTACTGTGTGTCTGGCAGGTACAGCCCATGCTGTAAACTTCTTAGTAATTAAGCAGTTCACTTTATAAAATATCAGAATCAATGCTGAAAATAACAAATTCTCTTGACTTCCTGGGAATCCTGACCTCAAATTCCCTTCTAAGATTTTCTAACCTAAAGGGAATTCATTTACTGTCTCTAAACAGCCCCCAAATACACTATTTTAAGATCTATTATTTACTGTACTGGTTAGCAAGTTTTATCTCTTATTTATGATCAGGTAAGTTTTAATTGGAAGTGGTTTGGAAGGCATCCAAGCTAGGTGGGTACTGTGGTCCCTGTTGTAAATTGATCTTACAAACACCTGCTTGTTGTGTGAAGTTATGCAAAAAATCATCCTTGAGCTCTTGTTTTTTTTTTTTTTTCCCCTTTCATTTTTAAACTGTTGAAGTACCCTGGAACTTGCCAATTAAATCAAGAAAACATAAATAAATCTCTCTGAATTTGAAAGCAGTAGAAGAATCTTTGTTTAAAACGTTGTTCTCTTGGCTAAATTATAATTAGTTAGTTTCATGTGTTATGAGGGGTTTTATTGTTTTTACTCATAATGTGCTTGACTGAAAGAATATTAACCTAGTTTAAGTAAATGAGAAAGAAGAATCTTATGTCCTATGAGCTGAAAATAAGAGGACAGGTAGAAGGATAAAAAATTTGATTAAAAAATGCATAAATATTTTTAAATGCCCATGGTCTAAGTTCATATTTTAGGACCTATTTAGAGTAAAAGTTTTCCTTCTTTATTCTCTAACACCACTTAGGCAGGTTAATTCCAGTTCCTCAGTGTGCTTTTGGAAACAGTGAGTAAGTACTTTGGATTGAGAGATTTCTGGAAGGCCAAATTAAGTCATTCAATCTAATTAGTTTTTGACTTTTCTTTATTATACATAAGTTGGTGACTGTATGTAGCTATTGTATTCTATTCCAAAAACAATGCAGCTTGAGAAAATCTGAATTTGTGTTGAAATAGTCATTTTTTTGCGTATACATTCAACTCTCAATTACATGCGCTAATAGAGAGGAACAGTTGCATGATTGATTCAAAGAAAAAAGATCATTCACAATTGTCTTCAGATTGTATTATATCACTTTTGCTGCAGCAGAATTGCCTTCCTAATTCTGTCTTGCTCCAGTTATTCAAATAAGTTTACACTAGTTCATTGTGAGGAAGGGAGGAAGCTGTGGTGGTTCTCCTAGGTAGCCAACAGCTGAAAATTGAACATTTCCCACAAGTAAATGCAAAGACACACAAACAATACAATACCTTAAATTTTACTTTTGCTCTAGTTAATTTTTGAAGTAGTAGAATAATTGTCATGATGGGCAGCATCACTTCTTAGCTTTGCTCTTCCATTAGCTGAATCCTCCTTTTTAGCCTGGAGATAAATAAAATTCCTCAGGCAAAGTCAAGCAGAATGATAGGTTAGGACAAATAATGAGCCTGTTTCATGAGAATGGTTGCAATTATTATGATGTTCAGACAAGTCACTTTGATTTCTTTCCTAATCTATAAAATGGGAATAAAATTCGTCCTTATTCAGGGTTATTTTAAATCAAATCAATTATTGGATTTGTCAAATACAATCCATAGTAAAACTTTAAGGACAAACAGTTACAGAAGAAGATATTGTATCACTAAGGGAACACAGGTCTGGAGTGAAGACCTTTAGGTTTTATGTGCCATGACACTATGCATGTAAGCATACAACTAGTGGATCAATTAGCATATCTCAGTTGAATATCTATGACTTTAGGAGTTGAAATTTAAGAAACTGTGTCTTATTTCTTGTCAATAAGAATTTCTGTGTCATTGATTTTTACTTACAAAACTCCCTAGGTCATTTCAGCAGTTTTTTTTTTTTTTCTTAATTTAATATTGCCCTACCATCATTTATAAGTAAAAAAAAAAAAAATGAGGTTTTACATTTCAATTCAGAGAGGTAACTCAGTAATACTATGTCAGATTTTTTTTCTTAATTGGGGTTAAAGGACTTTTGGGGAAACATTAAATCCATTATTCTCTTTTTTAATAAAAGTACGTATTCATTTTTTTGTCAATTGATGAATGTGTAGCATATAAGTTTAAAATGAAATCTGTTAAATACAAGGGATGTGCTAGGCTTAGTAAGACTTGCACAGTGATATTAAACTAATTGAATTATAAAAGTGGCAAAAAATCAACTAAATATGTGACTATTAAAACAAGTAGGCTATCATTGATGAGACTGTTGGGACAGGTGTTGTGAGTTCAAGTGAAAATTTAGAATGGGTGTAATTGAAATGGGATTTAAAAGGCAGTTTGGAGTCTGAATTTGTGTAATAGGTTAAGGAATTTTGAATCTGTACCATTGTTACACACAAAATATTATCGTTTTGTGAGCAGAACATTATTGTCCTCATCTAGAAATAAAATTAAATGTGGACCCTCCAAAAAAATAAGAGAGTGACAAAGGGCAAAGAAGAAGCAGTAAACAGGTATGATTTTAGTGAACATGAATAGAAAAAAAAAATCTAGCAAAGATAGGAAAACATTTAATGCCTATAATATAACCAGTGATATCTGCTGATTGAACAATTAATCAATTCATAATTGGGTGATATAAAAAGAAGTGGAAGTTGAAACCATTTTGATATCAAAGAAATTCATGTTTGAAGGCTCCAGAATTTAAATTCTCCTTTTGTTATTACTTTTTATTTACCTTTTTATGTGTTCTTTCCTTTTAAAACCTATTGTGTACATCAAAATTTTATCTTATATTTGTTAGAATATGTTACAGTAGTCTGAGTTTTTTTTTTTTTGTCTTTTTGCCTTTTCTAGGGCTGTTCTTACAGCATATGGAGGTTCACAGGCTAGGGGGCTAATTAGAGCTGTAGCCACAGACCTACGCCAGAGCCACAGCAATGCAGGATCCAAGCAGCCTCTGCAACCTATACCACAGCTCATGGCAATGCCATATCCTTAACCCACTGAGCAAGGCCAGGGATCAAACCCACAACCCAATGGTCCCTAGTTGGATTCGTTAAACACTGAGCCATGAGGGGAACTCCATGATAGTCTGAGTTATGAATTATGAGAGATTAGGGCATATTCCTATGTGGCTGCAGACTGTATCCCTTACCACTAACATTATGCTTTCTCTTAAACCATTACTTCTTTAAGTAGCCTTTGTATTTTGAAAGGAAACAAAAACTTAAGCTAAAATAACGTACATACTAGCAAGTAAAAGTGTGGGGTTCTCTGTGAGGAAAAATAAGGCTATACACACTTGTTTAGTTTCAATAAAATCTTATCGGAGTCAGTTTCTGCTTCTGTTGTGGTTGTAGAAACATAGTTTGCAGAAATACAGAATAGAGAAACAGAATCCAATTGGAGGATGAAAAAAAAGCATGATGTAGTTGAATATTGTAAAGAAAAAAAATCTTGACGGTAGTCAGGCTGAATAAGGGGAAGCCAATTATATAAAATTTAAAAAATAACACAAAATTCAAATAACATTATTTTTCTCCCCACACATTGTTCTTTGCCAGATATAGGTGGTATTATGTTACATGATATTATACATTGTGAAAGGAAATGGTTTAAGCAAGTCTCAGTTATTTAGGGAAAAAAAGCAAAACATATATGAAATGATAATAAATGTAAAATAGTGTTATGAATAAGTCATGTTGTGACATTATACTTGGGGGCTTCATAATTCAGGAAAGGCATATGCTGTCCAAGAAATACAGCCTCCCGAGTACATCATTTTAGAAGGAGTATTTAGTGAGCACATTAGCAAAGCTTAGTCTCTCATTTATGATCAGGTTGGTTTTAATTGGAAGTGGGCTGGAAGGCATCCAGGCAAGTAGCTGTGGCCATTGGGTTTCTCAGCACTCAGTAATACTGCTCTTTGAAGAGTCTGTACAAACTCTTGGGATATAGGCAAGATCTAATCAGATGTCCTAAAAAGCATATCAGCATCCTCTTTTCATATGAAAGCTAATCTAAAGGAAGACCTTAATTTAGAGAGTACGTGACAAGTTCATCAGATGGCAAAAAGAATATAGCCAAGAGGAGGAGAAATTGGTGTGTTCTGATTGTACTCAATGAAGTAGTTGAGATTCTGGATGTTTACTTCACCTCTGTAACTACACATAATATTATAATAACAGGATATAAAGAAACTACCCAGCATCACAGCCTCCAACCCTATAAAGAATTGTGACAGTGCAAAAAGTACTCCAGCAAGCCCTCCTTGTTCCAGGAAATGACTGGACATAGAAAACCCTCTGCCCTAATATGGATCAATCCTTCCTCTTTTGAAATATTCCCTAACTGCTCGTCTTCTTTCATCCAATTAAGGACAACCACATGTGCTTAAAGATCAAACAGCACATCTCCACACTTGTAAAAATCCTCCTGTAATAGAATCATTTCCAGCCAGAGACTGCCTCAGTATTTCCTCTTTCTTGATCTATACAATTTTGAACCCCCGCAGAAAGAAAAATGATGGAAGTTAGGGACACCTGCAGTAAATTTGTGAATAAATCACTTTCATTACTTTTATCACTGACTTAGTTTTGTTTTTGACAGTTATTTCAATGCCACACAGACACCACCAGATCTGTGATGCAGATCTGGCTCTTGAGAAGGAGATGAACCCACTCCCTTGAGCTGCTGCTGCTCCTTCCATTGTTTAAAATAGTGTGTCTTCTTTGCCGGGTCCACCCTCTTTGTCTAAGTATTCTTCTGATGTTTTAGTCATTCCTGGGTATTGGCATTTGTTGGACATTCCCTTTTGGGCTTGCATCCCTGGTGATTTGCCTGCACTTGCTGGACCTTTGTTTAGTTATAAGAAGGGAAGCCTCAGGATATGAGTCTGTGGTTCCTACCAGTTTCCCAGCTGAGGAGTTTACAGTTTTCTCCACAACAGTGTTCTCTGAGGGCAACAAACTTTGCTCTTCAGTGCCTATAAACTGGAGATATGCCTCTCCTCTCCTTGGCTATTCATCCTGAGAGCTTGTTCTCACACACAGAAAGGATTCTTCTTGAGTTTTCCATTGCTGAGGTGGGGTGCATCTCATCATATTTGCCTTTAGCTCTAACTACTTTAAAGTAAGAGTCTTGAGACACAAAATACACAAGCAACTGCTTTCCACTGACTGACCAAATCTCACGGACTCTCCTTAATCTAAACCTCCTCCACCTCTACGAAAACTCTTACCTTCCTTGTATGTACTTTTACAATGCTAACTCTTGTGCCTAGTTCTCTAAATGGCATAATTTCACTAATGCCATTTAGCAAATGCCAGTAAATTGGGTCTCTATACCACTTTGGGGAGCATTTGATTTAGCAAAATTTAATCATTTGAGAGATATCAGAAAAAAAGGGCATACAACTGCTTAGCTCAAATGGGAAAAAATATTAATTGATATCTTGAAGTTTCTAAGTGAAATTCTGACTCAAATTAGCTTCTCTGAAAGATTCTTTGGCCAAAGCTAGAAAAGGTTTTGATGACACTAAATTAGGGGCATCTTTCTTCACTAGAACCCTACCCTCCTGTGCACCTCACATTTTCTCATAACCTGCTGTACCTCTAATCCTTCAGGCATGCCTTCTCCCTCTTTGTTCCCTGAACCATTTCCTTACAAGTTTCCTACCACTCCAATCTGACAATTCCTTTTAATCTCCACCAGGTTCATAAACCTAGGATATGATCCACAATCAAATATTAAACCTTAAACCTTGGTCCTTGGAATAACTGAGTCATTATTAGGGATTTCCCCTAAACCTGGGAAAGACAGAAAACTATTCAGTGAAAATCTTAGAATCCTTGTCAGGATCTAGGAGACTGGCTCACCTAACTTTAATCAATTAATCCACGTCTTGGTAAGTTCCTCAAATGCAAGCTTTGCAGAAGTTGAAGCATGTCCTGTGAAAAGCCTTCAGTATTGCTAAAAAAGCTACTTTATTTTAGGATTCCAACTTAAGCAGACAAATTTTTATATCAACTAATAGAAACACACATCATCCAGGAACCATTAGAGATGAAATCTGTAAAGTGTTGCCTCTTACTCAAAAACTACACTTCCCTCACCACCTTCATATAATATTTTAGAAAGGTGCAAACTAAGGGATAGGAGCGAGAAAACACAGACATGCTTGAGAAAGATGCACAGGTGCACAGTGGACAAGGATCATGCCACCTGGAGCCCTGCAGTGTACCCTGCCTCTGTGTTTCATTTGCTTCACACTATAAGCATTCTTAAGCAGACACTACCAAAATTCTCAGGAACTCTTAAAATCTTCAATAGAAAGGTCCTGAGCTGTTGTGGCCAATCCATCACTTCAGGACCATGTTAGTTCTCCCTACGAATCTAAGACAAAAGAGAGATGAATGAAGTAATTCACCTCCCACCCTAGATTCTGCTCTGCTACATGCAGGTGAGGCAAAATACTGCAAGGAATCCTGTACTAAACCAGTGTTCACCAAGTCAAAGCTACTCTTCAACAGCATCTTCCTAAACAACCTCTTTGTAAACTTCAAATGCAAGATTTTGTTTCCTGGGTGAGACACTGAAGAAAGACTGTGCTCTTGAACCTTGCTGGGAAATTACATGTTGGTTATCAACTGTGTCATTTCCAGAATGTTAAATGCTATAGGGCAGCTGCTATCTTAATGGGCTATAGAAGAGATGATCATGCAACACTGGACTAGACAACAGGGTAGACTATGAGGACACAATATTTAGGGAGGATGCCTATGATGACAGCCAAAATATTCAGTGATGGTGACCTAGTGATGATGACACAGTAGTCTGGGTCAAGGTTAATTTCTTGATTTCAGTGGGGAAAATGACTAAAAGAAGGATTGAGATACTATTGCCATGACAGTCATTTTCATATGGATTATTATGACAGTTTAACCACATAAAAGCACCCCATCCATCCAGACCTTTTCTGGGAACTGATTGACTACAGAAGTCTCTTCATCTTGACATTCAATATCCTTCATCTTTGACATGTCCCAAACTGTTTGCTTGTCCTCTTGCAATCAACAAAACATTGACAAAAGTACCTGAAGACCAAATATAAAGTGGCCCCAGCCTTACTAATTTTGCTCTAACTTTTTGTCTTTGAGAATACCAAATGGAGAGATTGGTATCACTCATCATTGCCAAGCACTGCACTTTCCCCCTCATCACTTATGTGGTATTCACAATAATGTTGCAAGCTAAGTGTTATTCCTGCTTAATAGACAGGAAACAAGCTTTGGAGAGTTACAATATGTTGGCAGTTGCATAGTAATATCAGAAACACCTTAAGAGATTTGCTGGTTAAATGACAAATTGGAGGTAGAGCCAGCACTATAAACTAGTTTGGATTACAGTACTGGTGGCTCCTGAGTTTTCTTGCTTTAAGACACTAGAAACATTTCTTCTGGATCCATATAGTCTTCTTTCAAGGCACATTACTTTTAGACTTCTGTTCTAGGGAATTCCAAGAAATAAAAAACAAATTGACTCATAGTTTGTTCCTTGGGTCGCAAGGTCAGACATGGAAAATCACTTGAGGGAAGGTTAGGGCTGAGGAAAAGATGAGAAGGTGTTGGAGAATGTGAAAAGTTTTTCTATAAAGCCAAACAAGGAACTAGTTATTTTAAGTCTTTGGAGAAGTGGTATTTAAAAATTCAGGATCAACTTTCAAAATCTGATAAAATATAGGAATACTTCTCTAGTAAAATGGAAACAAATTTATGTTATCTATTGGTAAATAGTTTATAGTACACACACACAGATAAATTTTTATACTGTGATATATTATGCTTAAAATGTTAAACTTTTTTTGCTGACAGTTTAATTCAAATGGGTGTTTTTTGACTGCTATAAACTTAAGTTTAAGGAAACTTGCAAAAGATTACAGAGTTCTAATTTATCCCTTCTCAGCTTGCCATATATGAACACCTTATATAACCATTGCACAATTCACAAAATTGAAATTTTTTTTGTGAAGATTTTCTTCTTCTCTCCTTTTTCTGTTCCAAGGGTCTATCCAGGACCCCAAATTGCATCTAGCAAAGTTCCTCCTTAGTCTCCTCAATCTTTAGAGTTTCATAGCCTTTCTTTGTCTTTCATGATCTTAACTTTTTAAAAGAGTATCTGCTGAATGTTCCTAAAATTGGATTTATCTGATATTTTATTGTAATTGGGATAAGGTCATGTACTTTTAGCATCCATACCCCAGAAAGTATGTTGTGTACTTCCCAACACATCATCTCAAGGAGATCATGATGTTTATCTCCCTTACTCCTGAGAATGTTAACTTTGATCACTGATTAAGTGATGTCTTCTGCCTCCTTTAATATAGTTATCTTTCTCACTATCATTAATAAATGCACTGGGGGAATTATTTTGATAATGTGTATATCATTTTATTTTGAACTTTAACCAACTAAACTTAGAACCATTTACTGGGACTTTTCTGTGTCAATTTTTACTCTGGCATTTGTTTTATAATGATTATCTATTTCCCTCTTTTTAAATCAAAAATTTATTTATTTATTTATTTATTTATTTATTTATTTATTTATTTATTTATTTTACTATTTACAGCTGCACCTATGGCATATGGAAGTTCCCAGGCCAGGGATCAAACTGGAGCTGCACCTGTGGCCTCGGCCACAGCCACAGCAATACCAGATCCAAGCTGCATCTGTGACCTATGCCTCAGCTTGCAGCAATGTTGGATCCTTCACCCCCTGAGCAAGGCCACAAATCAAACCCACATCCTCACAGAGATAATGCTGGGTCTTTAACCTGCTGAGCCACAACAGGACTTCTATTTCCCTCTTTGATATTACATTTATTTATGAAATTTCGCTGTAGGGAAGAAGTGCCTATTCTTTCTTATTTATTCATTTATTTAAAAAATCATGAGTACATATCAGCATTTATGATATATGAGCATGAACTCAAAAATTTCTTTTTTTTCTGTCATAAATACTGTTGTTTTTAGTTTTAATTTGTAAATATATTCTCTCATTTTATTAATTTTTATTAAAATATTGCCTTTTTTGAAGAAAACATATAACAGAATTATGCAAATAAAGCAGACGATCAGATGCAATTACACTGAGTAATATCAATTACTTTTAAACTTGCCTGAGTGAAAAAAGTTAAAATTTTCATACGTTCTTTGACATACAGACTGACATTTCACCTCAGAAAATTAATCAATGCCATCTTTACCCTTGGTGAAAGCAAATTTTGATGAATCTGATTTTGGTAAATCCAAGATTTACAAAAGTAAGATCATTATTAGCAAATGGAATAAATGTTCTCAAATATAACTTTTTTTGTTTCATGGCCTTGCTCAGGGGGTGAAGGATCCAACATTGCTGCAAGCTGAGGCATAGGTCACAGATGCAGCTTGGATCTGGTATTGCTGTGGCTGTGGCCTAGGCCACAGGTGCAGCTCCAATTTGATCCCTGGCCCGGGAACTTCCATAGTCATAGGTGCAGCTGTAAATAATAATTAAAAAAAAATACAAAATAAGGAGAGCTCTGGGTCAAGGAACACCGTTAAGGTCCTCCGAACAAGAATTCCCAAACCGTACCTCAATGTTTATAGGTATCTGTGAATCCCCTGCCTGCAGAGAAATCAATAAAAAAAAAATGCTTTTCTAAGACAATTCCAGTAGAATTTCATCACCAATATAGCCTTGCAGCATCTTTTTCAAAAGGAAATGGATAGTTTTTCTCCTAGGACATCCATGGTGGTGACTAAAGCCGTCTGCACTCATGATAGTTTAATACTCTTACAAGATGAAGGCAAATGGGCGTATTTGACAATTTCTCCATGATTTGCTTCAAAAAATTGAACTAAATAACATGTTCTATGGAGTGGAAGATATCATCTGACAGAAGCCCCGCTTACATTGTCTTTCTCTGCTTTGAACCACAGACCAGTATGGTAATTTTCAAGCTCCATTTTCCCCCCGAGATTGTTCCAATTTTGCATAGCTCTTTTTCTTGCAATACGATTACCAATCTAAGATACTGCCTAATAAAGATTTCTTTGTCTTGGGGTCAATTCAAATTTGCGCAAATAAAGATTTTAAAAATCAAGTTTTATCTACACACACACACACACACACACACACACACACACACTCTCACTCTCTCTCACAGTCTAGTTTATTGTAAGAATGAAGAGAAACACATTTATTAGCTACATGTTTCCTTTGCTATGGATAGTTATTGAAATACAAAAGACACTGTTGACCTGGGGTCCCATTTGAAACAATGATGAAGGAATTGTATCAACTATATGATCTAAAAACATCAAAGTGCACCCCTTTTTTGACATTTTATAACTTTAGCTGGGCTGGATGCAAACCAAGGTTCACCTCTATAACTACAATGTTTCCTGCTTCCCACTAACTCCTCCTGCTATTGTGCTTTGGTGGTGATGACCAACACACCTAATATTCTAGCCCTCTAATATTAGAAACAACACATTAATAAATAATTTGAACATAATTTGACCTCAAATACCTTCCCCATTTGAATTTCCTAAAAATATATCAAGCAAAATTAGGTTTGTGTGTTTGTGAGATTTTTGTTTTATTTTCTGGATCATCTAAATACATTAATGTCCCTGATGCTTAGTTAAGAAAAGCCCCTGTCTTGGAAACAGAGCCCTTGATCGTATGAGATACTTCTCAGACTCATTGCTTTGAAAAGTACAAAAATGATATATTTTTCTCTTCTCTCTTCTTCCCTTTCTGCATATATGCATGTGTGTGTATATATTTACATTTACCTAGTTATAACATTGTATAATGCATATAATATTTATGTAATGTATTTAATATAGAGATAATGTATATATATAAAGCTTATATAATGGGAAATCTTGTTTTATAGTAGCTACATTGCAAGTAGACATTTGGTGCTTAAATATAGACAGTAGTAGGTAGATACTGGATGTGTGCATATTTGATTACAATTAAGAAAACTTCAGATAGAAGTTGAAGGATGAGTTGTATTTTGGGGAGGGAGGAGATCCATGCGGGGAACTAATGTACTGAAAAGTGTGGGAACTCAGAATATGTGCTCCTGAGTTTTGCGTGGGAGGGAAGAAAAGAGGATAGGCACATCTAAATGGGACAGGAGGGCAGACTTTCAGAAGGGAGAACAGAAAGCAGACTAGCCTCTCTCAAAAAAAATCCTTTGTTTCAGAGATGTTGGAAATATTTCCTAATTAAAGAGAAAGGACAGAATTCTACTATTCCTTTAAACACATCTCTTACTTTACTGGTGTGAAGTAACTGTGGATACACATGTTGTTTAAACAAAGGAATATGCTTCAGGAAGTTTGTTTTGAAATTACTTCATAAAAATACCAACATATTCGTTTTCCCATGAGTTATATCTGTACTTCGCATTCATGTGGGAGAGACATCCGCATATCTGGGATTTAAACATCAGTCATAAGTTTTCTTGCCATGATCCATAATTTTACCTTCCTTACCAAGTAGGCAAAATTAGAAAGTTATTAATTTATATGCATTTCTGTTTTTTTCATAGAGCTCTGCATTCAAGCTCATTGTCCAAACTACAAAAAGTCTTAAATTCTCCATCTTACACACTGAAGTGGGTTTTAAAACAGCCAGTGAGAAGGTTTGTGGAGGAGGAGGTACACTTTTACAGCTGTACTGATTTAGTTTAAGCTGGAGACACCAAAGGCTTTGAAATGTTACAAACTTTCCTGAACAGAAAAGTATTAAACACTATTCTTCCCTTACTCCCCTTTCATGATGTAGATAAAAAATAATTTCTAGGGTTTAATGGTGATCCCCTTAGGAACTTGAGAACCATAAAGCATTTTGTTTTGCTGCAATGAAATAGCATATTATCCTCTTCCTTCTAGCAGGGCAAGCTCCCCAGTACCTATCCACTCTTGAGAACTTCAGAAGTCTAATATATCACGCAACACTTTTCATCAGGGCTTGAGAAATAGACTCGGATGATTTTTTTGCTTGATGCACCAAAGATTTTAAAAATATATTTGTTGCACCTGAGAAGATGTATGTGCCATGCAAGATTAATATGCATAAAATGTTGCCAGTTATCTACCATATCCAGAGGAAAATACATACAAATCATTTTAGTTTTAGGTACAAGATGCTGAACCACATCTGTCCAGGGGCAAGGTCACTGCCTTAAATTGTTCAGTGTTGTCCCTGCCCCAGGATATTCTGATTATGGCCAAAGTGGGACAGACAAGATCATTAGATAAGAGAATAAAACCTACAGAGGGATAGATGTAGGCCCTTAAATCTTCAGTAGTTTATGAAAATAAATGTCATCTTCAACCCTGTATCTCTAGAAAGGTTAAATAAATACCTTTTCAAGGCAGTTATTAAAAGGAAAGTGTTTGTGTCTCTCTCAGCCTGCAGTGTTTGAGAATAAATGTTTTAAAGTAAAATAAGTAAATCTGTGTCTTCTAGGCTTGTGTACAGCACAGTTATATTTGCTGTAGCATCTTTCCTAGAAATTCTATTCTGAGAAATCAGACTAACTCTGTATCATAAGTAATATTAGATTATAGAGGCTATAAAAATTGAAGTTGAATAATACGTCCTCGTCTTTCACTCAAAGATGCCATTGGATGAGGAAGAAAAAACTGGGGTCTAGGAGATAGATATTTCAGAGAGTGAAAGGCATAAATTAGAAAGATACTTATTATTATTAAGATAACTGCAGGAATTAATTGCTATTCTGTGCTACATGATAACAGAATAAAAGACAGAAGGGTTCAAACCCAATGTCCATTCAGAGAAGGGTTTAATACACTGGAAGACATACTATTATATTTCATCTGAAATTATTCTCACATATTAGGAATAAATTCCAGATACTTGGTGAATGTTTTTTGTTTATAACATTACTTGGATCAATTAAATTATCTATACTATTTCTTCACACCCATTTATATTTTCAATGTATGTATACTAAATTCATGTCATCTAAATTCATATTACTTACTACAGGTTCACTTTACACTGAACCTGTAACAAAGCATACAATGTTGCAAGTTAGCTACCATATCCAGAGGAAAAGACATAGAAATCATTTTAGTTCTAGGTACAAGATGCTGAACCATATCTGTCCAGGGGCAAGGTCACTGCCTTAAATTGTCCAGCTTTGTCCCTGCCTCAGGATATTCTAATTCTAATAATCTAAATATTTAAATATGCTAATATTCTAAAACTCCTTCTAAGATTGCTAAGTTTTTTTTTGTTTGTTTGTTTGTTTTGTCTTTTTGCTATTTCTTGGGCTGCTCCCGTGGCATATGGAGGTTCCCAGGCTAGGGGTTAAATCGGAGCTGCTGCTGCTGGCCTACACCAGAGCCACAGCAATGCAGGATCTGAGCCATGTCTGCGACCTACACCACAGCTCACGGCAACACCGGATCGTTAACCCACTGAGCAAGGGCAGCGACCGAACCCGCAACCTCATGGTTCCTAGTCGGATTCGTTAACCACTGCGCCACAACGGGAACTCCTAAGTTTTTTTTTTTCTCTATCAAGCTTCAATAAGAAGATCATAAGGAAAGTGACCAAGATGGCTGAAGGGGAAGACCTGAGCTGACCTCTTTCCACAGTCACATGGAAATTACAGCTATTTGCAGAGCAGTGATTGATGAGGAAGACTAGAATGTCAGAATAAAAGATCTTCTACAATGAAAGATATAAGCAAGGAACCACAATAAGATGTAGGAGGAACAACTATACTCCTGGATGGGGAGTGCACTAATGGCAGGATAATTATAATGGCAGAGGTTCTCCCCAAGTAGTGAGTGATCTGAGTTCCCCAGCTTAAGGGTCTCACACTTGGAAGACAAGCCCCCAGTATGTTTGGCTTTGAAGGTTTAATGAGGCTTATTTCAGAAGAGTAGAGGGTTGCGGAAAATAGAGACTCCACTCTTAAAGGGCACACACAAAATCTCACATGTTCCAGGACCCAGAGCAGAAGCAGTGATTTGGAAGGAGGCTGGGTCAGATCTACCTGCTGATCTTGGGGAGCCTCTCAGAGAGGCAGGAGGCAACTGGAGCTCACACTGGGGACACAGACACCACTGCAAGCCAATTTTGGAGAGCTCATTTATGCTGTAGACACTGGTGCTGTCAAGTGCCTGTTTGGGGTGCTCCTTCTAGCTTATTAGCACGGGGACACAGCCCCACCCATTAGTCTTTATATTCAGGTACCAGGATGCCGCAGGCCAAGCAGTTAGTTCGCCAAGGACCCCACTACCAGTAAGCAGGCTGCTTTAAGACCCCCTGAGCCCATAGGCACCCTAGGACCTGGCTTTGTAATAGCCTCACATTCAGTGCACTGGCATTAGCCCAATGACCCATTCAGGGCCCTAAACTCAGCCACTAGGACTAGGTCTTATCCTCCAGTGTGTCCACATCAATCTGGGACCCCCAGGGCTTTGCAGTCAGAGGTTCTAGGGCACAGCTCCTCTGACAACTGGACCTGGAACCCCTTGAGCCTGAACTCTACCTACCAGTGGGCAGCAGCAGCTCTAGTAGCTTGGGGTCCTGCAGCCTCAGGACCCAGCACCACTTCCAGTGGGCCAACACATCCCCCTTAACCTTGAGTGGGCAGGCACCATCCCAGGAAGACTTGGATCTGGCCCTGCCCTCCAGTGGCCTGAAACACCAACCCTAGCACCCCCAGGGCTCTGCAGGTAGAGACCCTGGGGATCTGGCCCCACATAACAGTGAGCTGGTATTGGCCCCAGGACCCCCTGGGCCTCAGCCCCACCAGCAGGCTAATACCAGCTCCAAAACCCCTTGGACCTCTCAGCCAGCTGTCTTGGGATCCAACCCAACTTATAGCAAGCTGATACCAACTTTTGGACCCCATATTCATGGACCCCATTTGCAGCCATGTCAGTAAGGATCCCTGCCCACTAGCAGGCCAACCCTACCTCTAGGAACCCCCAAGGTCTCTGTATCCAGCTGCCTCCTGATCTGGCCCTGTGCCATAGTGGCCAGCAGCCTCCACAAAAGGCAGTGCCTGGCAACCAGCCAGAATGAGCATCAGACATCTACCAGACTGGCCACAATAATCAGCCTGCCGCAACCAAAGGATACACATAGCCCATACAGGGGGCACCTCTAGATCATAGAGCTCTGGTGACCAGAAAGGAGTGAACTTCTGGGACATATAGGGCATTTTCTACAAAAGGCCACTTCTGCAAGGCTGGGAAACATAAACAACCTACCAAATACATAGAAATAAATAATAGAAAACTAGGCAAAATAAGGTGACAAAGGAATATGTTTCAAATGAAGGAACAAGATAAAACCCCCAGGGAAGCTCTAAATAATTAGAGGTAAGCAATCTACCTGAGAAAGGTGAGTGAGATTAACTGGCAATGAAATGCCTGTGATGTCACAGCAAATCGAGGGTCACAACCACAGAATGTACTTGTGCCCATTAAACATTTTTTTCTAGTTATAGTGACATATATATCATGTGTTTCATATATTTTCATAAGACAGTCTTCTGGGAATTATGCAGAGGTTACAACACATTATTGAACATGTTCCTTCACATGTTTCTTGCCTCCACTTCCAAGAAAGAAAGGAAGGAGGAAGAAAATACTCTTTAGGTCACTACAGAAATAGAGGATTCTATTTAGAGAAGTAATTAATCTGCCAGGAAATATTATAAGGATGATCTTTATTTTAATTTATGATTCTGTCAATAACTTAAAATATTACTGAAATATTTCCACTCATGTAGGAAAATATATGGGTAAGTTATCTACTTAGATGTCCTCTAAAAATCAGAAACATAACATATGGATATCCTCTAGAGCCCCAAATGTTTATCTTTCTCTCAATTAGTATTGCTACCATTCATCTGTCTTAGGTGAACTTCACTACCCCCACCACTTACCACATCAAAGCAATAAAAAAATAATATAGGTTCATCTCTCCCATTACACATCCTGAATCTGTTCATTTGTCACCAATTACATAGATTTCTTTCCTTCCCTTTTTTTTTTTTTTTTTCTTTTTCTTTTCATATGGAAGTTCCCTGCATAAGGAAGTTCCTGGGCCATAGGTTGAATTCAAGCCACAGATGTGGCAATGCCTGATCCTTTAATTCACTGCACTGGGCCTCCTTGACAACCCAAGCCAAGCCATTGCTGTGAGATTCTTGACCCACTCTGCTGCAGTGGGAACTCCGTACATAGCTGCTTTTCTAATGCACGTCACCATCATCTCCCTCTCTCTACCGCACAATTATACCGGCTTTCTAACTTGTCTCATCACTTCCATTCTTCACCTCCTAACTGTCAACAGGGGAGCTAGAGCAGCTTTTTAAAAATCTATTATCAGATCATTTCAGGGCCCTGTTCCCAAATTTCTATGGTTTCCTATAACTCAGTATAAAATCCAAACACTGCTTATCTACAAGGCAAGCAAGACTGGGTCCTGTCCACTCACCAACTACATCTCCTCATCCTTCTCATGCTCTCTACTCAGACCACATCAGCTTCCCAGTTGATTGACTCTCAGGTAAATTTAAGTCCATCTTGCTTTTCTGTCTCACTCTGGTTAGCAGACTTGCCTCCAAGTACTAAGGAAGGATTTTTTTCCTCACTGTTTTCAAGGCTGTGCTGAATTTTCAACTCTTGATCAAAGTTTCTCTGATTATCATATTTAAAAAATTCTCCTATAATACTCAAATGTCTGTCTGCATCTTTTGTTGCATAAACATTGTTGATGTCTATTCTGTTATCTAATGATAGGCTGTTGTTTTGCTCTCAATTATACCATAAATTATATGATGTCCACACTGTTTTACCAGAGTCCATAAGAATGTTTAAGACATAAAAGATGCTTAAAAAATATTTGTTCTATGGCTGAATGAGTTCATATATTTGAATGTACCTATATAGAAACTAGAGTATGCTGAAGGACTTTGATCAAGTCAGAAGACAAGAAATCTATTTGAAGCTGTTCCTATCTAGATAGGTGATAGTTTGAGAAGCTTTGTTATGCCTCCAGGTCCCATTCTCCTGTCAGTATGAGTACAAGAGTCTTGGACTACTATATGATGGTGATAAATGTGTATTTCAAAAACAGTTTTAAGACTTTGCTCCAGAAAGCTCTCATAGCTCACCAGTCAATACTCACCTTGCCATTTTTACTTCTCCCATTGTAGGTGTATAACACATCCCAAAGGGGGTGTGCTTTCTCCAGGACCCTGAGAGGACTGAGTCCCTTAGAGTCAGAGGCCTCAATGTTGCTGCTCTGTGTGTTGACAATGCCGCAAAGGAAACGTAGTGAAATATACTTTTCTAATTATCCCTTTTCTTCTATTTACTCCACAATTCTGAGAATCTGAGAAACAGATATATTATGTGCCCCCTACATTATCCCCTTATTTTTCTTCCACGTGGTAAGCTGAGTCCAGAGTTGCTTACTGTAGCATGTCTCTGACAAAAACGTAAAACCTAGGGTGTATATAATTGAGACTACTGCTGAGGAGGCTGTCAAAAGAAAAAAAAAAAGGTGGATGGTATCCACATCTTTCAAAACATTTCAAACTATAATAGAAAGCAATAAGTATGCTGTATTTCTTTCTCTCACTTCAACTCACTAATACATGTTTAGGTAATTTCATATTTGCATTGCTAATAGCCCTCCCTCAAAGTGTGTATACATTGTAGGTTTTCAATATTACATTTTTTTCCTTGATAATATGGACAATCCTTTGCAAGAGGGCTAACTTTTTAATATAAGTCTCAGCAGCTACATAATTGGTTTCTTTCTCCAAATTCCTTTTAAGTCACAGGGATTTGATATCATCCCTACTTACTTAATTATAGAAGAATATTTCTTGGCATATGTGGTGATAAACTTACTGGAAGCCACTGGAGGCAAGCACATGCTTATATCTAATGTTTGCTTCTCTTACACCTTTCCTGGAGAAAGAATATCCTTCCAGAGGAAAACTGGAGTTTTCTGTCAATCAAGATGTTGAAAAACCTTCTGCAGCCAGGGGCTTCCTCCCCCTCTCCCTTGGACAGCTGGTCAGAGCCTTCCCCTGAACTTGCTTGGAGGCCTTGAAAGTTCAAGAGTGCATGCTAGTCTCCATTTTCCCTCCTAAAAAGTAGAAAGAAAAATGCATAAAGTATGATAATGGTCAAACTAGTAAGAATTAAAGTAAATGGTGTGATATAAAAAGGGTTTCAAACAGGATTAATAATTCTGCAATTTGTTATACAAAGTCAATTTTTTCCACTTGCCGAGCAAAGTTGCCCAGTGGGTTTATTGGTTCACTCATTATTAGGTATATATCACTTTTATTGTTTCACATTTTTATAGTTTATTAAAAAAAGACATCATTCATGAATAAAACATTTTGGCTCCAGGCTGCTATACACTGAGGTTGGTCAGAGAGATTATACCATCCCTGATTTAAAATAATAACCAAACATACAAAGTAAAAATAGCATGCTATTAGGTAATATAGAAGCTTATAGGGGGAGTCTTTTCAAACTACAAAGAAATGTTTATATCTCCAGTAGACTCCTCAGCATCAGACCCTTGGTTTTCCCTGTCCACTCTCTGGATAGGACCTCTCTGCAGTGGAGCACTATTATTTCTTCTGGTGATCCTTCAACAACCACCAATGCTCACCGTGGTTCACATTGGATAACTCTAGTTTCTCTTGTCCTCACCCTTCATCACACATGATGATGGTGTATCTGAAGTGCAATTCAAGTTCTGCTATGGATGAAGTGGAGACATGTAGCCTAATGGAAATATTGAATTTTAGCTCTTTTCAATCACTTTGAACATTGAAATTTCAGAGCTAAGCAACACTGAGTTAATTAGAACTCTATGAGTAATATTTCTGTCCATTCCCACATTGATTTGGTTAGCATACATGGTAGCTTACACAATTCCTGAGAACTCTGGGGAGGTTGTCAGGAGGAAGTTCTGGTTATTGTGTAGGGCCCCCGTGTCTACACCAGGAGAAATGAACAAATGCAGTGGTGTGGCCAATTTGCCAAGAGCTGTCTGTTAGTTTTGTAGGTCTGTACCTGTGGATAACCTGTGGCTCTAATGCCAAATTAACCACTAGTATGACAACCTCTGTAGAAGCATGAGCCACTCATGGCAAAAGGGGACACTAAGGAGAGCAGAAGAAAAGGGTGAGGCTAAAGACATCTTCCCCAAACTTTCCACTTTCTAAGCTTAACATTCATATTTTCCATTCAGAATAAATTTTCTATTGCTGCCATGAAAATAAAAGAAAGTGGATTTTTAAGAAATAAATCAATAAAAATTGATAAATTTATCCTTTCTCCATGATTTGATGGATCTTAGTTAATGTTTTGCTGTTACATGCCAGAAACTATGGGCAGAGCCAGAAAGGGGACATATCTATGAGAGTAGCTCTTGTTTTTCAAATGATGCTCTTCCTTAGCTACATTTTTTACTATGTAGCTTTAATTCTATAGTTATTTTAACTTTTCAGCATTGTTAATTACCACTGTTTTAATTTATCTTGAAACTTAGAAAACAGAATAATTAACTCATTCAAAATTTAAGACCAGTTGCATTGATGCTTGCAATACCATAAACTAGCTTACTGTTTAATCTCATTTTACCAAGTCTTTAAGCAAGTAGGTAGCTTACAAAAAATTATTAGTGTTTTATTTAATTATCTACACTTGAACATGGATTTTTCTCTTTTTTTTCTTCTATTGATTATTGGATATAAGGTAACACATGTACAAACCTTTGGTATACTGGCAAATTAAAAGACTCCAGGACTGTAGAATATATTGCTATTAAGAGGTAAGGATTACAGTAAACAGACAGACAAGATCTCTCTTAAGCTACTGAAATTGTTTCATTCCCCTGTACAGCTCAAGATCATAGCTCCCACTTCACAATTTAATTTAATGTGAGGGAGGCAATGGAATCTGCCTTTAGTTGGATTAATTTCAATTTCAAAAAGGAATCAGATTAGTCAGTCAAGCAATAATCATTTCAATCAATCATTTTGACCACTGCCAGTCACTGGATTCATATGATATTTAACAGAAATATGATAGAAATATCTGATTTTCTATAACCATGTATATTATATAAAAAGTCTAATCTACTTATTAGATTTTAGTAAACAACATTTGTCCATTTTAGGATCTTACTCAGATATCCAGAGCAGAGAAGAGAATACCCATCAGAAAGAACTGGCTTTGGTGCCCTAGTTAGGCTTTCTCAGAATAAGAAAAGAAAAATGCAATTCTCCATAATTCTAGGTAACACTCAACTTTTCAGAGAGCCATTGTGGTAATTGGGCCACTCTGGAGAAACTACCATTTTTGCAGTATTTATAAAAATAAGCTTAACCAAAACATGACATAAGGGAGCCCCTAAACTTGCCTACCTTATTCCTGATGAGGCAAAGCCTGAAGCTTGCCTTGGAGAAGAGGCAAATGGACATCGTACACAGAGCTCGCTGCTAGCATCAGTAATATGTTATAAATGTGATCTGTCAAAACCTTCCCTGAAGAAGCAAAACTTAAAGACCTAACAGATTGTGAAATGTCTAGAAAGATGATTTTTTGCTTCAGTTTCAACATAATCCTTTGGCTTCTTCAGAGACTGTGTATAGATTCCTCTAAAAGGTCTATTCTTTCACAGAGCAGCCCATAGTATAAAATATATTTTAGTTTGATAGGGTTACTTTATATCCTTTCTTGACGTTTAAGTTCTTCATTTACTTCACAGTTATGCTGAGTGAGTCATGTATAATTAGGTCGATATTGATATATTGAAATACAAAGGCTATTACTGATAAAACATTGTGAAAAACATAAAAATGATGTATCATGTCATACATAACTCAATAGAGCTTTTGGAAAACAAATATTTCTGGGTCATAGTGCAATAAACACAAAATATATTGTCTGTATTTATTTTTATTTTTAAGGATTTTAGGTTAGAGCTACCTTTATAAAGTTTAGGAAGTGTGTCTAAAATGTCTGGATTCATGTTCAGCCCAGGCAGGAAATATAAGAATGTCATTGTTTTTGAAACTATAGATGGAAAACAAGCCAATTATTTACCATTTCCATTTTCTTATGTATAAAATAAATAGAGCATAAAAGAGAAAAAGAAGGTAGAAATAGTATTGGAAACTAGCTTATTAAAGGATTTCCATTTCTGTTTGCAACAAATAAGGGTAGAGGCATTTATGGTAGAACTAAATCAGGACTGTAAAAAATGTCCTTTGTTCCAATATTCAGAGTTTGGCAAAGTCTCATGTAAATGACAGACAGCAGGTAAATTGTGCTCTGGTGAGATAAATACACCAGCCCACAACCAGGAACACACAAAATTGTATGGCTTTTCAGTGTGTCTCACTAACTGTAAGTCACTTAAAATTCAGCAAATTCAAACAAGCTCAATTTATGAGATTAGTTTCTTTTCTTAATGAAATATTAAGTTCATTATAACATTATTTATATATGTGCATGTTTCTTCTTCAATATCAGACACTCAGAATATATTCACAATTCAATGTTTTCACAAGTGCATATACTTACAAGGACTTGTCAGAGAATACTATTTCTATTATTATTAAAAATTAGAAAAACCTAAATCTTCCTAAACAAGGGAGAAGGAAAATGGGGTTGTGTGATCATAAGATGAGCTAATGTATTTAATCAAAACTCATATTTTAAAGAATAAATATTATAAGGCATTATAAGGCATGGATATAAAATTCCATGCAAAAATATAAATGAAAATCCGTGTAAGGAGTGGTACAATTTAAATAAATATATGCATGAAAATGATGGAACACACAGGACATTTATAGCATTGGTTGTAAGTAATTCTCTAGAATCATGATATTATAAATAATTTTCACCCTCATGATTCTTCTAAGCTTTCTATTTTCCAAAATCCCTTTCTACAAATATAGATTAATTTTATAATTATAAAAACAAAATTCTAAGTTTTATAGAATTTCTATTCTACCAGAAGATTCTGAAAAGAAACAAGTAAAAACATCCCCAAATTATATCAATATCTATTTATGTATTTGTGTACTTAAATATATCTATATCTGGTTATTTATGTACTTATCATTTAAGTGATAAATAACAAAGAAAAGTAAGGGAGACTTAAGTGATGGAGTATGATGGGGTGAGAATGGAATCAGGTGGGCTAGACAGTGAAGACATCAACATCGTGTTACCATCTGAAATAAAGCTGAATTAATAAAGAAAGTAAAGAATAAGATGGATGAGGATAAGAGTATTTCAAGCAACAGAAATAGAAAAAGCAGGAAGCAGGAAGAATGGAAATAGAAGTTCTAAGGTAGAAGTCAGTTTAGCCACATGAAGATATTTGACATCAGTGCTTATTAGAGAAATGCAAATCAAAGCTACATGAGGTACATCTCACACTGATCAGAATGGCTATCATTAATACATCTACAAATAACAAATGCTGCGGATGGTGTGGAGAAAATGGATTCTCCTACACTGTTTGTGGGAATGTAAATTGGCACAACCACTATGGCACACAGTGTGGAGGTTCCTCTGAAAACTAAATATAGAACTGCAACATGGAAGCAACTAGAGTTTCTCATACCAAGTCGGAAAGAGAAAGACAAATACTTTCTGTTATCTCTTATATGTGGAATCTAATGGCATAAATGAACACATTTACAGAACAGAAACAGACTCACAGACATAGGGAACAGATTTGTGTTTACCAGGGGAGAGGTGGGGAGGAGTGGGATGGGCTGCAATGTTGGGGTTAGAAGATGCAACTATTGCATTCAGAATGGATAAGTAATGGGGTCCTACTGTACAGCATAAAGAACTATATTCAATCTCTTGGTATCCCAAGAACATCACAGAACATGATGTAAGATAATATGAGATAAAAGATGGATGGATCTGTATGATGGGCCACTGTGCTGGACAGCAGAAATTGGCACAACATTATAAATCAACTGTACTTTAATAAAAATAAAACAATTATGGTAGTATTGTGATATAATTTATATTTAATACAGATTATTGTTGTTGCATAGGGAACCAACTATAAAAGGGGAAGTTTCAAAGACATGAATAAAATTCAGGTATTTCAGAATTCAAGAATGGGTCACAGGGAGCTCCTGTCATGGTGCAGTGGAAATGAATCCCACTAGTGTCCATGCAGGTTCAATTCCTGGCCTCGCTCAGTGGGTCGTGGCTCTGGTGTTGCCTTGAGATGTGGTGTAGGTCCCAGATGTGGCTTGGATCCCACTTTGCTGTGGCAGTGTCATAGGACAGCAGCTGTAGCTCTGATTCGACCCCTAGCCTGGAAATCTCCATATGCCATGGTGTGGCCCTAAAAAGCTGAAAGAAAGGAAGGAAGGAGGGAGGGAAGGAAGGAAGGAAGGAAGAAAGAAAGAAAGAAAGAGAGAAAAAGAAAGAAAGAAAGAAAAAGAAAAAGAAAGAAAGAAAGAAAGAAAAAAAGAAAGAAAGAAAGGAAAGAAAGAAAAGGGATAATGGGCTACAGAAGTAGTAGTGAAAGCAGCTATATTAATATCCAAAATCTCTAAAAGAATGATTTATTGATCTTATCACTGTATTTTCTTTTTTCCTATGTCCTTTTAGGGCCATACCTGTGGCATACGGAAATTCCTAGGCTAAGGGTTGCATTGGAACTGCAGTGGCTAGCCTACACTACAGCCACAGCAATGCCAGATCTGAACACAACCTACACCACAACTCACAGCAATGCTGGATCCTTAACCTACTGAGTAAGACCAAGGATCAAACCCATGTGTACTAGTCAGGTTTGCTACCTCTGAGCCACTTTGGGAACCCCTGCTCTGTGTTTTCTTGATCAGGACTATAGGGTTGTTAATTTAAATGGCATCTAAGTATTAGAAGAATAAAACTCTATGCAAAATTGGGTAACTTGAGACTTAAGCAGAAAACCAAACTCTTACTAGAAGAAAGAGTTAGAAAATTAAATTCAAGGCTCCTAGACTATTTGAAAATTGAGGGATAAGTTCCAGAATGGAAATAGTTGCAGAAAAGATGTCCCAAAACTTATATAAAACTTTGCCTAATTCCATGAGTGACTTTTCATTTAGAGATCCACAGAAGAGAGCCAAGGAAACTTGTAGAAAATAACAGCTAAAATAAACAAGGACTTGAGTTACTCTCCAACATAGAATGACAGATTTTGGAGTTTAGGTGCAGTCAAGTTAACCATCTTGGGTGGAATGAAAAATTAGCATTTTTCAGAAGAAGATATCAGAATCTGGAATCTCTAATACATATCATCTATAACTTCCAACATTATAGCAAAAGTTCTACACATAAGAGAAAATAGTAAAGTGTGGCCAATTGTCATGAGAAAAGCTAATTACTAGAACCATATGCTGAGATGGCCCAGATATTGAAATTAGTAGCCAAGAAAGTTAAAACTGCTATTATAAACATGCTTAAGAACTTAAAATATAGTTTTAATAAATGATCAGATATGGGAATTTCAAAGAGAAGTGGAAACTGTACAAAGAGGAAACAAATGAAAATTTTCAGAACTGAAAAGTACAATGGGAAAAACTTCTGGAGAATTTGCATATGCATGAAGGCAGAAGAAAATAACAAGTGAATTTCATAGAGAAGCCAATAAAAAGGACATAATATGAAGAAAAAAATTTAAAAACAAAAAACCCTTGTATTCTTTCATATTTATGTGTATATTTGCCACTGTTAGTACTCTTGTGTATTTCTATGGATTCATGTTTTCACCTGATAAAATTTCTTTCCAAATTGAAGAATTCTTTAAAAGATGTATCATTTTTTAGAGAAAATGATATATCACTTTCTTTTGAGTGATAAGTTTTTCCCACATATGCAGATGTAGTGTATATGACAATCACACAAATAGTGAAAATAGTGGGCAATGTAACAATATAATTACAGATGTCTAACAATACATAAAGTTCTACAACATTTATAATAAATTGAATGCTATTTGTTAAGCCTACACTAAAATTTCCAGAGCAACTACTAAATAATGCAATGAGTCATATTTAAAATCCAATAAACAAATTAAAATAGGATATTAAAACAATATTTATTTAACACAAAACAAACTATAAGTATAAGAATATATTGGAAAAATTGCAAAATAGAATAACTAAGTCCAACAGTATCAATAATTACATTATGTGTAACTGAGCTCCAATTATAACTGCCCAATAATATATAAATTAAGGTTCATTTATGAGCATTCTAAAATACCACTCAGGATGAAGAGTATTAAAAAAAAAGGATATGCCATAAAAAATTAAGTATAAGAAGGCTTGTCTATCGGCTTTTTACCCCTGTTGTAAAAAATTAACTCACATTCATATTCTTAAAGTGCTACAAATATTTTACCTTACTTTTGGAGGTCAGAAGTCCAAAATGCAGCCCCCTGGTCTAAATCCAAGATGTAGTAGGCATGTCTGCATTGCTTCAAGGAGAAAATTCATTTCCTTACATTTTCCAGTGTCTAGAAATGACCCCATCTCTTATCTCACAGCGCACTGTCATCTTAAAGAAAAAGAAATATGACTTTATTTTCATATGATATGATTATCTACATTAAAAAAAAAATTCCTAAGGGATTTCCCGTTGTGGCTCAGTGGTTAATGAATCCGACTAGGAACCATGGGGTTGCATGTTCGTTCCCTGGCCTCGCTCAGTGGGTTAAGGATCCGGCATTGCTGTGAGTTGTGGTGTAGGTCGCAGACGTGGCTCAGATCTGGCGCTGCTGTGGCTCTGGCGTAGGCTGGCAGCTACAGATCCGATTAGACCCCTAGCCTGGGAACCTCCATATGCCATGGGTTCGGCCCTAAAAAGACGAGAAAAAAAAAAATCCTAAGGAATTTACAAGGCAATTGCCTTAGAACATAAAAATGAAATTAGCAAGGTCACAGGACAGTAGGCTACCATACAAAATCAATGTTATTAATATATACTAGGAATAGACAATTTGAAACCAAATACAAATGAATGTCATGTACTGTAATATCAAAAACTATAAAATACTGTCTGCTGTCCTAATGTGTAGCACTGGGAACGATGTCTAGTCATTTATGATGGAGCATGATAATGCGAGAAAATAGAATATATACATGTATGTGTAACTGGGTCACCATGCTCTACGTAGAAAAAAAATTGTATTGTGGAAATAACGATTTAAAAAAAAGAAAAAAAGAATATTTCAGGCGAAATTGTGGTTACTACCATTTTTCCCATCAGTATATGTATGTACTGCTTTATGTTGAATATCTGGTATTCTGCAATTTAAAACAAAGTGTGCATTCTTGGGTTAAAAAAAAACCTATAAAATACTTAAGGCTAAAGTTAATAAAATGGAAAATTTATACATCTAATTCTATCAAATGTCACTGAAAAATTAAAATAGATATAAATAAGTGGAGGAATATATGATTAGCATACTCACTATCACTGAAGTATTAAATCTCTCAAATTGGCCTATAGATTTAATACAATCTAATTAATAAACTCAGCAGGCATTTTTATAGCAAAGGAAAAACCCATTACCAATTGGCATTATTGATTTCATATTATTCATTATTAATATTATATTAATATTAATACTATTATTTAACATGAAAACCTAGAACTGGCAAAACTATTCTATGATGGAAATATCGTTAACTGTTTTTGAGTAGTTTGGGATTGAGCAGGGGATGATATGAAGGAATTTAATGAGGTAATGGGAATGTCTTTTATCCAGATGGAGGTGTACATTACATGTGTTTATGAAATTGGCAAAAATCACTGAATTATCCACTCAAGAATTATGCATACTGTGTATAAAAAAAGAACAAAATAATGCCATTTGCAGCATCATGGATGTATCTAGAGATGATCATACTAAGTGAAGTAAGTCAGAGAGATACAAATACCATATGAGATCACTCACTAATATGTGGAATCTAAGAGAAATTTATACCAAAAATTTATTCACAAAACAGAAATGGACTAAAAAAATTTGAAGTAAAACTTATGGTTACCAAAGGGGAAACCTTGTTGGGAGGGATGGATTGAGAGTTTGGGATTGGCACACACACGCTACTATATACAAAATTGATTGGCAACAGGGACCTAGTCTATAGCTTGGGGAAATCTAGTCAATAATCTGTGGTAGACTATATGGGGAAAGAATCTGAAAAATAATATATATATATATCCATAATATATGAATATATTATGGCTGATTCACTTTTCTATACACCTGAAACTAACACAACATTGTAAATCACATATACTCTAAGAAAATTTATTTAAAAAATAATTATGCATATTGTATGCTTTGCAAAAAAGTTAACATTTTTAATGTTAAGATCTTTGTTACTGAATTCTAGTTTGTAGGTTTGCTTTTTTTCAGTGCCATAATGGCATGAGCAGTTTAGAAAGAGCTTTAGGTTTATTCTGGTCTTAGGAAATAAAAACAAAGAGCAAGGTTAGTAGAAATATATTTGTCACTGGTGGAGAAGGTATTGACAAATAATAGAAAGTAGGAAGATGATAATAAACCCTGTGTTAAGGAAAAGCTCAAGATGATTAAAGACTTGTCAGAAGAAAATAGAAGCCAGACTGAAGGGATTTGTATTGAGAAAGTCTAGGGCAATTTGTTCATTCAAAGAATAGAAAACAATATAATCCACCGAATAAAAATACAAATTCATGAGCCCATATAAACAAATTAATGAATTAAGTAATTTGGGAGAAGGGAAAGCTCTTTCATTCAGTAGACTATCAGCTAATAAATACAGAAGGAATGAGATAATCTTCAAGGTGCTAAAATTAGTGGGTGAAAGTTTGATTAGAAAGAAGATGCTTAAGTTGTCTCAAAATACCTTCACACAAATCACTTATTACAAGGGGGAAAAAATAACTTCACTGTGGAGAGACCAGATGGACACTACCTTAACAAAATCATCAAAGTGACATCATTAACATGATGTATCTCCTGATATGATTCATGGAAAAGAAAACAGCTTCATTTCTGTGGTATTCTGCCTAAAATGCATAGCCCAAATCTATCCATGAGGTATACAGATGCATCCATATTGGGAACATTTTATAAGATAGTTGGCCCTTCATAATTACCAAGTTTAGGAAAGAAAAAGAAATGCTCAGATTATGGACGACTGGGAAGATTTGGAAAATCTTTCATGTATTCCTGCACCAAGGAACAGGTGTAAGAGAATACCACTGAAAAGACTTTAAAAATAATAAGTATAGACCATGTATGAGATGATAGTATTGTAATTAATGTCAAATTTTCTGACTTTTCTAATTGTTCATTGGTAATGAAGAGAATACTATTTTCTGAAAAAATTAGAAAACCTCCAGTTAAAAAAATTTTAAAAAGTCATGGGGATTCAACACACGGCATAGGGAATGCAGTCAATAATATTTTAATAACTTTGTATGGGGAAAGATGGTAACTAGACTTATCATGTTGATCATCTCATAATGCATATAAACATCAAATGACTATATTGTACACCTGAAACTAATATATTGCAAGTCAATTATACCTCAATAAAAAGATAAATGAAAACATTTAATGGTAAAAGATCATGATATCACAGTTTTACTCTCAAATTTTTTTTTTGAAAATAAATATATGTGTTCAAGCTCAAACTCTCACATACACATATACAGAAAGAAAATGAATGTTAAAACAAATGAGGCAAAGGAAGAGTGGTCATTCTGGATAAAGAATGTAATAAAGTTTCCCGTATTATTCTTGAAAGTTTTCTTTGTGTGAAATAATCTAAAAATAAAATGTTATGCACACAATAAAGCTTTAACCTAAGGCTATTTTTACTTTATTGGGTTGAAGTACATACATTAAATCTCACAGAAAATTGGTCATTCTGAAACTATCAGAAAATTATATAGGTTGATTTTCTTTTTTTAAAAGGAGCAGATATAGCTTTCCTGTGTGATTGACAAGCCTTGGAAATGAATTTCTTTTTCTCCAGAGGACAATTGCACTAGCCCTGCATCACCTCTGTTAATCTGCTTCAAGCTTGGCTTTAGTTGCCACTGAAAATGAGAAGGTGGTTTTGCCTTTGGGGCCTATTACATCCTTAGATCCTCTGCATAGGCTGACATCTAGAAGGGCAAGTGAATGTGTTTTGTGATCTGTACGCTTGGTCTATTGGGAACAGAGTTGAAACTCTGATATGTTTCACATGCCTCCCAGAAACAGGCCTGGGAAGGTAATGATTCTACTGTACTATTCATCTGGCTTGGGACCGAACCTGAATATGAATGTTTAGAGGAAAATTACCATGTTTTAACTCAATATACATTAACTGAGTACCTGCTACAGCCCTAGCTCAATGCCAAGTACAGTGGAGAATAACACATAAAGAATATGCGGTACCTGATTTCGGCTTCTCAGGTGCAGTTCGGAAAGAACAAAAGGCATATGAGTAAAATAATAATTAATAAACTATATATTTATGTGCTCTAAATGTATAGTGATTGTTTCTACTTCTAAATGGCTACTTAAACCACACATTTTTACTTCTTTCCTCTTGTATTCCCATTCAAATTACTGAACAATAGAATTTGAATAAAGAAAACTACTGTATCAGAGCTGGAAAACAGAGATCAAGGCCACCTTCATATAATAAATCAGAGAAATAAAATTACTATCATTTATTGAGCAATTCTTATACATCAGACAGGATGTTGCATACCTCATATATATTATTCCATTTAATCCCTGAAGAATTATTATTATGAAATTTACCTGAGAAACATGAGACTTAAGGAAGTTGAATTTGACCCCAAATCATACAAGTTATAGCATTCTCTCTCAAGTCATTGTGTTTGTAACAGCTTAGCATCATAGAATGGGGGGGATTATAATTCACATATTTGTATATACAGGGGAAGTATATGATAAACATCAATACTTAAATAAGTATAAAAAAACCCCTTCTACTAAATGGAGAATATATTTCTAAGAAATTTGAAAAAGAAATACATTGTGTCATAGATAAATTAGCAGTGTTTTTCGTTTCCTTAGAAGACGCATAAAATAATGATTTGTCTCACAATTGACAGTAACTCAGGTTCATTCAAAAAGAAGTGTAGAAGCTCCCCTTGTGGCTAAGCAGAAACAAATCCGGCTAGTAACCTTGAGAATGTGAGTTCGATCCCTGGCCTTGCTTAGTGGGTTGGGAGTCCATAGTTGCTGTGAGCTTTTTTGGAGGTCACAGATGCAGCTCAGATCCTGCATTGCTGTAGCTGTGGCTAAGCTGGCATCTACACCTGTGATTTGACCCCTAGCCCAGGAACTTTCATATGCCCTGGATGCAGCCCTAGACAAACAAACAAAAAAAGCAAAAAGAAGTATAATATCTTAAAAGTTTAGTAACAATGCAGGAAATGGAGGAGAGATGCTTAAGTTATGACCCCCCCACAAATGCCTAGTATCCAGGTGATTTTACAAGTCTACACCTTCAAATTATAAATACTTATAAATAATGCATAATTTTCATGTGATTCAAATTTTTCTAGAGCATAGAAAAAGGGAATATCCCTTTTAAAGCAACACTTAGATACTAAATAAGGTAGACAAAGTGAGAGCAAATTCTGCTAACAAAGAAGTTTAAAAAGCCCACAGGATATATGGAAGAATTAAAAAAAAATTCTTCAAATAAGTTAATCACTGTAGATAATATACCATGGCCAAGGAGACTTTAATCTCAATTAGCAAAAGAGAATTCTGTTAATATATTTTATCGCTTTTTTATTCCCGAGAAGAAACATATTCTCTTTCAAAAGGTTTCAAAAACATTTGATAAAATTCATGCATAATCCCAATTAAAAACTCCAAGAATAATTTGATATCTGCCCAAACCATTATATTTAATGAAGAAATATTAGTCTTTGCCATAAAAAATAAGAATAAGAAAAATATTTGCCTAAAATACTTTTGTATAATATTTCCAGAGCTTCTGTTGTGGTTCAGTGGGTTATGAACCTTACATTGTCTCCATGAGGATGAGGGTTTGATTCCTGGCCTCACTCAGTGAGTTAAGGATCTGGTGTTGCCACAAGCTTCAGCATAGGTTACAGATGCAGCTTGGATTCCACATTGCTATGGCTGTGCATAGGCTGGAAGGGCAGATCTTATTTGACCCCTAGCCTGGGAACTTCCATGTGCCAAAGGTGCAGCCATAAAAAGAAAAAAATTAAAGGCACACTCAATGCAATTATATGATAAAAGAACATGTACAGTGAAGAGTTGATGGGAAATATTATTTCAGATTATATGATGTGATATCTGAAAATCTCAAGAAAACAAAAACCATTTGGACAGATAAAGATGTAAGTTGTTTCTTCATGAGGTAAATACAACATCTTTATATAACAATAATTTTTTGGATATTTCAATGAAAAATGTCCCAAATCACAACTATAATAGCAAATATAACCTTTTGATGAGAATTATGCATTATTTTATTCTTAGTATTTACTTAGGCTGCACCTGAGGCATATGGAAAAGTTCCTGGGCCAGGGATTGAAATCCTTGCCTCAGCAGCATCCTGAGCCACTGCAAAGACAAGACTAGATCCTTAACCCACTGAGCGAGGCCAGAGATTGAATCAACATCTTCATGGATATTAGTCAGCTTCTTAATCCACTAAGCCATGACAGGAACTCCTATTTTTAAATACATACAAACTTTTCACAAGGACTGGAAAGCTGAAAATATCAATCAATTTCCCCCATTTTTCTCTCTTTTATTTTTCCAACTCTTTCTATCAGGTAACACTGAATTTTTCTGCTGTATATTAAATAATATCTTCACTTTTAAAATTTTATTTCCAGATATTTGATTTTTTTAAAATTCTTATTCTGTTGTACTGAACAAAACATGATGATATAAATATTTAGTATAGGTTTGATTTCCTTTATGGACTCAGTATGCCAAGTTCTACCTTTGTTGAAGACAATGTATATATTCTACTTGCTTGTTTAAATCTCTGCAATATCTTTACTTCAGATAGACTTTGTAAATTTCTTGCTTTTTTCTGTAGATTTTCAATTTTTCTTAGAAGCTCATGCTTTTTTTTTTTATTTGCTTTTTATACATCATACACTTCTATAGAAGTATTTCAGTCTCTGGCTCCTTCCATCCTCATCCTTTGTATCAAAGTCAGAGCACACTATCTATAGATGTTCCTATTTAGTCATCTTTTCCTGTAGCTTATTTGCTTCATTCCAGAGCATTCATCAAAACCTAAAATAATACATTATTTACAATGAAATATTACAATGGAATATTTCAGCCATAAAAAAGAATGAAATATCACTATTTGTGAAAACATGGATGACTTAGAGAGAACTATGTTACATGAAATAATTCAGACAGAGAAAATCAAATACCATATGATTTCACTTATATGTGGAATATAAATAATACAATAAATGAACATAAAACAGAAAAAGACTGATAGGTACAGGGAAAAAAATGGTGGTTGTCAGAGAGAAGGGCAAGTCAATTAGTGAAATAGGTTAGATTAAGAGGTGCAAACTTCCAGTTATAAAATAAATTACATTACAGGGATGTAACTCTACCCTAGGGAATACTGTCAATAATACTGTAATAATTTTGTATGGTACAGATGATAGCTAGACTTGTTGTGATCATTTTGTAATATATAAAAATATCAAATCAATATGTTGTGTAACTGAAACTAGTATAATATTGTAAGTCAATTATACTTCAATAAAATGTGAATGAAAATATCCTTAGTTGCCTTAAAGATCAATAAAAAGGACTATGTTTAGCAACATAGCTGGATATAATTTGAAATGGGAAACAAAATATGTAATAGTTCAGTACTCATTTTAGTGTTATCTACCTAGGAATGCTTATCAAACAACTTTGGATGCTTTTTCAAAACATATAGGGTCAAATTATTTCCCTAGGGATATGAATTTCAGATTGGAGTTTGGAGGCAAATGTATACATAATGGAAATATTTCCAAGCCATTGTGATACATACTACCCCATATCATAAGGACTAGGAATTTAGCAATTATATAACAATCCTAAAGCATTTCAGAGTATCCTGAGAGCAACACAGAAAACAAGACAAAGCAAAATGAAACATTCCAATTAAGAATCTCAGTTGATATTCTCATCAGTTTCAGTTTGGCAAATAGAAACAGTTATATAGTCAACTATTGTGTAGACCTACATGAAGCTTTTGACTGATACCTGTCTTGATCTCTTTGAGAGGAACAGAAAGACTCTTGATAATTGACAGGACTGACTTGTCAATTCACTGAAGGTAAATTAAAGGATATAATATGAAATATTATAGGTTCACCAAAAATTCTAGAGAGCCCTCACCAAGAGAGAGAAGCCCTGGTATATCTGATGAGTACTCTGTTATCCACCACCTTTTGATGGAGATCCTGTGATGTATCAGATATTAAATTAGAAGTGGGTATATAATTGAAAATAAAATAGTCCTACTTCCTACTCTTAAGGATCTTAGGCAACAAAAGGGTAAGCAGAAATGTATTGTATCATATTTTGATTTATGCTTTCAGAGTAAGTAAATAGGCTATGGGAAAAGATGATTAAATAAGAAAAACTATAGATAGGGTATTCTGATTTCATGGTGATAAAAAGGATGAAGATGGAAAGAGTCAGATATTAAAATACTTGTTTACAAGGAAGGTTTTCTTCCTAAAGTTTCCCACTTCCTTGAAGAAAATGTGGCAATAAAGCATCTGACTCGACTTACTTTGAATAAGTAGTATATGAATAATTACCTTGATTAATTAGATCAGGGGATTCTGGCTGGGGCTGAGGAGAAAATAATCAGTCAATCATTCAGCCTATTCCTCTCCAGGTAATTAATCCCAAGGAGAAAAAAAAAATGCTTCCCTGCTTGCACCTGCTGTCACTGCAAAATGACTTGGTAGGAGATTATTTTATGGTTTAGGACACCACCTAGAAATAAGGCATGGTACTTTTCTTCAAATATTTGGGCTGTATTCATCTCTAATTCCTTTGGTGGCTCTGAGCATCTTTTCCATGTATTTTTTTTTTTTTTTGGATAACTTACTCTCAATTAGTAAACAAGAGATCATTAACAGCAAGCAGTATATTAGATGACAGAGTATAACTCAATATGAGTTTAGTGGACTTTATAAACATGTTAGGTAACATGGAGAAGGTAGGGCATTTAATGAATCTTGGAGGATCAATGGATTAGATAGTAGAGTTAATGAAGCTAAATGAATTAGCTTTCAGAGAGAAAAAAAATGTTGCCAGCTCAAGAGTGTCTTTATGCAATAAAAGAAACCAAGTGAGTAACCATGGATAACTTAGTGAAAACTTTCTCTCCCACAGAAAAAAGTTCAAAGAATATGTCTTATTGACAATATATCAGTAGTATCATTTTCCTATATGAAATATGGTCCATTGAATTTTTCTTACTTCTTCTTCTTCTTTCTTTTGGCTCATTGATTTTTTTAGGTTGAAATGAGCTCATTTTTTTCCCCTATGGGGAGAGTATTTTCCTGGAGCAAAAAGAAAAATGATTCATCTTTGCCTAGTAATAAAAGTTTCCAGCAGTTTTGCATCTGTCAAACCTTGTCGATTTATTTTAAAATTGAGCTATAGAAAGTTACAGGTAAGTAAAGAATTGTTTCTTTAGAAATAATTATTAGTTTTATTTTTTTTTACATTCTTGCTGTGATTTACCAATCCTTAAAAAAATTACTCCACTTTTTCATATGTAGTTGCATCATCAAAATGCAAGGGTGGTTTTTTGAAGTGACAATCCCAATGCACTAGATAAATGGTCAGATGGCAAAGTGCAGATAATAGATGACCTTGGGAGCTAGGGTCTTGAAACTCTCAAGGAAACAATTATGAATGCTTTATATCATGGCAGTAAGTCATTGCCCTAACACTTGGTCTGTAGGTATGTGTTGTTTTCCCAGTAATTCAGGAAGAAAATGGAGGCACTGACAAGCTGTGTACATGCTTACACGTAATCCATACTAATAAGAATACAAATAATTCAAGAGAGGTATTTTAAAAGCTACCGTTCTTCATTCTCTTAACTATACCAAAATAGATCTGGGGCGGGGGGGCGGAGTTTGCTTATATCATTACAATAGAGTTTTAGCAGAATAAAATAAAATTACTCACTTGATTGCTGATTTTTTTTATATTCAGCCATGAATGATGCACTTGTGAAAGAAAGTCATTTTACTAAGGAAAGGATTTGAAATTGGGAGCTCAACAAACAAAATTATGTATATATCTACTTTTCTGTTTCTGTCTGTCCATCTGTCTCTGTCTCTCTTCCCCTGTTTCTGTCTCTCTGTCTCTCTCTTTACACACACACACACACACACACACACACACACAATTATGTTAATCTTATTTTTCTCTTATGCCAATTTTACAGTTCTCTAATTATGGGACTTTGGAAAAATATTTAATTCTTCTAAAATTTGTTTTCTTCAATGTAAAAAGCAAATAAAATATGCTCTGCCTGTACTAGCATGCCATTGTTTCCTCCCTGTTGGGATGAACTAGTTGATACTCAGTAAATTGATTATGTCTACACTAGGGTTCTATGATGAGTATGGAAGAGTGCCTGAGCATGGGGACTTTTTTAAGGGAATCAACCACTAGAACCTCAACCTCCAAATTTTCACCTTGCAGTACAGCTTCTGCAACACATGACTCAGTTTTTCATATCCTACTCTCTCTTCCACAATCCTAACTTTTCTAACTTATAGAAGAAAGACATACCTCTTATCCATTCCACCCCTCATAATTGAAGTTCTGGATTGTCTGTTCAAGTAGGGTATGAGATTATTTTGCTTACCAAAGAGGGAATATGCTAAAAGTATGAACTGTGATTATCAGTACCTCAACTCACCAAGAATTTCTGGTTTCATCTTTTTAGCACACAGTAGAATTATATGTCTTACCAATGATCTGGGAGGCAAGTGGCATATGTTATTTCTGGGGTGGAACATTTTATTTCTGGTAATATCTTGCCTTATGCCACTGTGATTACCAACTTTCACAATGGTGGTTGCTCTGACAGCCTGAATACTGGAGTAACAGACATGGACCAGAGCCCACAACCAACTTTCATTAAATACATAGAGGGGGAAAGAAACAAATTATTTTCTTTATTTGTTGCTTTCTTGCTTTAGTGGCTGAAGTTTTGAGGTTGGTAATTACTTCTTCATAGCTGGTCCTTTCTGACTGATATTGTGTTTCTGAACAGTACATGTATGAAACCTAATACACATACAAGGGAGTAGAATTAATGATGAAGGAGTTACCTTCATGGCTCAGTGGAAACAAATCTGACTAGTATCCTTGAGGATGAGGGTTCATTCCCAGGCCTTGCTCAGTGAGTTAAGGATCTGGAGTTGCTGTGAGATGTAGTGTGGGTCAGGGATGCAGCTTGGATCCTGCATTGCTGTGGCTGTGGTGTAGGCCAGCAGCCACAGCTCCAATACGACCCTTAGCCTGTGAACCTCCATATGCCACAGATATACGGCATAAAAAGACAAAAAAAAAAAAAAAGAAAAAGAATTAATGATGAATAAGTAACAGTGATGAGACTTACCCTCATCCATCTCATTAGGAGATTTAAATAGCATTTAATTTTTAATACATAAAAACAATTTTAATTCAATTTTCAATATATATTTATATTGTGTATAGTTTTATATTAATAACCGTGATAACTCATTTAAATAAATTTTATAGCACTTAGAAACATTACGTTTAATTAAATTTCAAGTTACATATTGTTTATACTATGCGTAGTATATGATTAGGTGATCAATAATATGTTTTTCAGTATAAATTACATGTCTGACAAAAAATAGAAAATCTCCATTTTATATATAAAATATATGATGGATCATAATCATGGAAACAATAATATATGCAATTTACAACTCTTGAAGAGTTTTGATGTATTTTTAAATAAGTGGCAGTGGGTAGTTAATGACATTTAAATTCCATGGGGTCATTTATTTTTAAGTGACAAAATTGACCATAGGTTGAAAGCTGCATTCACTGCAACTTATGGAAAATCATGTTAGATAATGCAAAAATGTGAAAGGAGGTATCTTTATATTCATGATTAGTTTAGTGGCTCACCAAATACTTAAAAGACTACTGGGTTATAAAAATGGGGCATGTGGCTTAATACATTCAAAAGTCAATGCTTCTAAATCAGAAATTTAAAGTCTGAGCTGTAACTTATAACAATGCCTGGGCTACCGTGGCTTTCATCCAATAAATCTCCATCATTTACTGATAAAATGTAGGGAAGGAGAAAAGCCAAAGCATGACATAGTGATAACTATTTGTGTTACTAAACATTGACATGAGAGGTGATAAATTATGATTTTTTTTTGGTCAACCTTTAGGTATTGAGGCCTGGGAGGTTGTATGGGGGAGCCAGTCATGAAGTCCAAGCTAGTGAGCCTAAAGTTGGTTAGAGGTGGCTGTCTGAGTTGAGGGTGGAGAGTACCAGAAAGTCCTTTCATTCTCAGTTGTCCTTTGATATGGGCCTGAAAATATTTTGAGAAAATAACTGTAGGATGTTTTCAAAGTAAAAAGTCTTTTCAAATTCTTTCAAAGTGATGCAATTAATATAATAATATATGAAATAATATATTATTTTTCATATTTTTCTATTATAGGTTATTGTAAGATATTGAATACAGTCCCCTGTGCTATTGAGTAGGACCTTATTTTTATCTATTTTACATATAGTAGTTTGTATGTGCTAATCACAAACCTCTGATTTATCCCTCTGTACCCCCCCCATCATGGGAATTCAAGCATCCCAGAAATCTAGGAAGGTCTCCTCATCATAAGATCTTTAATTGTAATTACATTACAAAAGCTTTCACTCGTCCCCCTAAACAAGGTAACATTCTCAGGTTCTAGAGATTAAGATATAATTATATCTTTAAGGAGGCTACCATTCATCCTACTACAGACAGCACATTAGGTAGCTGCTTTCTGCATCCATGAATAGGTGGCCACTTCTGAGAGGGAAGTTGGATGACAGAATCACAGAAGACACAGGGTGGAGGGGAGCAACTTATAAAGCAGTAGCTATAAAATGACGTATATGTATTTATTGCCATTTTAAACCTTGTTTTCCAGTTGATTCTGTTTTTCTCTTTTTCTTTTTTTCTTTTTTTTTTTGGTTGGATGGTTTCCATTTATTTTATGTTTGAGTACTTTTCAGTTTTTGTGAATGTAATACACAGTTTTGATTTGTGGTTGCCCTGTTTTTTAAGTACATTAACCCCTTCTTACATCTTCTTGCTTTAGCCTGATAGTCATATATGTGTAACTGGGCCACCATGCTATACAGTAGAAAATGGACAGATCACTGTAAACCAGCTATAATGGAAAAAACCAAAAATCATTATATTTAAAAAAATGACATATAATAATACTATCTTTCCTTTTCCATCATTCATTAACCCCAAATCATGTAGAGAAGCTAAAGAGTACAGTTTGGCAAACACATTAACAGAAGTCTAGAGTTTAGGCAGCTAAGCTTTGAGCTGTCCTATATATGGACTCTTCTCTTTTTTTTATTTTTCAAAAAATAATTGGACCTGAGGGCACTACTGCTTGAGAACCCTTAGCCAACTTCACCTGGGCTGTCCAAGTTGGCCCTTCCATGGGAATTGAGTGACCTTTGTGATCTGGCTTTTTTGATATTAGTGTGATAAATCAAAAAGGGCAGAAAAAAAATCTGTTTTAGGCCTAGTTTTTAGTGCTAAGCATGTGGTTCTCAGACTTTAACATGCATTTGATTCACCTGCAGGACTTGTTAAATCCCGTATAGAATGACTTCACTCTCACAGAGTGAGATTCAGCATTTCTGGGTTTGGATAACAATCTGTATTTTTTTGGGAGGGGATCTTTTTGGGGCTGCACCCATGGCAAATGGAGGTTCCTGAGCTAGGAGTCCAATCAGAGCTATACCAGCCTACACCACAGCCACAGCAATGGGGGATCCGAGCTGTGTCTGTGGCCTACACCACAGCTCATGGCAATGCTGGATTCTTAACCCACTGAGCAAGGCCAGGGATTGAGCCCACATCCTCGTGGATGCTAGTTGGGTTGCTTAACCTCTGAGGCACAGCAGGAACTACAGGAATCTGTATTTTTAACAGGTTTCTAAGCAATGCTACTGCTGCTGGTCTAGGACCATGCTTTGAGAATCACTGTTCTAGGCTTCAGGTCTATTTTTATCTTCTGCCAGGAATCCTAAATAGATCCATCTGGTTGTCCTCACTGATGACTAGCTGAGACTTTATAATATAGACCTCATAAGAATAGAGCAATGCTTTTCAAAATTTGAGTACATCAATGACATGAAATCTTGTTAAAATCAGAATCCTGCCTGTGTCCCTGTTTCTGGTCTGAATCAGGCCTGTGTTGGAGGAGGTCATCCAGAGGATGTAACTTCCAGTTGACCTGCAAGCTGGTCTGGAGCAATAAAATGTGCCTCGCCCCCTCCCCTGCCCTTGAAATGTATCTTCTGTTCACAGTTCCCATAGTAGAAGCTATTTTCAAGGGCACAAACTGAGAGCACAGTGTGTGTGTATGTGTGTATATAGTAATGCAATCCTCAAGATATTTTAAGACACCAGCACTGTTAAACATTATTATCCCTAATGGATAGGTGAAAAATATGGATATACATAGATATTATATGACTTGCTCAAGATTACAAATTTCATAAATTTTAGGGTTGGAATTTGAAGTGAGGACTTTCTTTCAAAAACATAAGATTTCATGGGTCAACCACTTTATGATTGTTAACAGATACTTAGATATCACTTAGAACTGATATACTACTTAAAATCCCTTAATTAAATGTAGAATTATAGAAATCAAGATGGATTTTATAAATCATGTATGATTAAGGGAAGGGAAACCTCCATCTTTGGGAAGCTCCCAAGATTCATACAGATGAAATAACCATGATGAAATGGTAACAGGATGTTGAGGGGGTATCTATTATCTGACAATATGGGAAAAAAAGAGGGAATTCACCCCTTACCCTTCTCCTCTTTTCTTTTTCCCTCCTGGAATTTAAAGTGGCAGAGCAAGAAAATTCCTCTCTGAGATAAGTTTGTTCTAAATTTCTGCTTAATCCTTTGGCTCTCCCAAAAGATGATGGATCTTTAGAGAGTGAATCCCAGATTGTGATTTGCACTCAGTTCCTCTAAGCCACAAATCAGATTTCTGCAAAAAAGTTACCAAAGAGAACTGTGCAATTTTGTCCTGGTTTCCTGCTCAACCATTTCTTGACCATCAGTCTCAGAGTTCAGAGAATGTGCACAATTTTATTTTAAATTTGCTGAAACACAAGATAAAATGCAAACCAGACTCTTCATGAAATAAATTTAAAGACAAATGAGAAACCACAAACAACAAAAATAATAACAAAACAGTAATGTAATATAATCTCTGCTAGTATAAAAATTTGAGTCTTGATTCTGTATTATTTTAAAACAACTGGAAGTTAATAGTATAATAATAATAATGTAGCATTTATTGAGTGCTTAACTGTGCATCAGACACTATCTCTTTCTTTTTTTTATTTTTATTTTTATTTTTTTTTGGCTTTTGCTTTTTAGGGCTGCATGTCTGGCAGTGCTTAGTCTAGGAGTTGAATCAGAACTGCAGCTGCCAGCCACAGCCACAATCACAGCAATGGCAGGACCCAAGCCGCATCTGGGACCTACACCACAGCTCAGGGCAAAACCATATATTAACCCATTGAGAGAGGCCAGGAATCAAATCCACATCCTCATGGATATTAGTTAGGTTGTTACCACTGAGAAACAAAGGGAACTTCTGCCAGGTACTATCCCAAGATTTGTGCCTATCTTTTCCATTTAACCTATGATTTGACTTTTAGTGATATTTTTATTTGAAGGATGAGAATAGTGAAACAAAGAAGGGGTGTGTAGTTTGCCCAGTGTCACACAGACAGAAATGCATGAAAATCATGCAGAGCATATATAAATGCTTAAATATTTAAAGTCCTCCTAGTCACAATCTGAGACTGAATGTGTACACAAACACACATGCATATATATTTACTCAGATAAGGCATCTATAATTTTGTTTTTGAATGACCCAAATCAATGGGCTTCTGTAATATCATAGCTGTAGTTATTTTAGCTAGTAGTAAGGCAGTATTTAGACAAACTATAACAGTATAAGTAAAGCATCTTTATTTGCAAGTCACATGGTGTAATATTATTAGTTTTTACATCTATATGTTTTACTGCTTAATCTTTGACAAAGTCTGAAATAGTACACTGGTGACATTTTTAAAAATTAGTCTTCTGCATTTAAAGAACACTCACTACCGTCATCTATCATTGTTCTGGAAATGTCACATTGATTTTATCCTTTTTGATATAAATGGTAACATCCAAAAAAAAAAAAAAACAATAAGGGTCTGACACTTCAAAATCAGCTGCCAGTCTTGGGTAAAGCAAAAATGAATAAAAGGGCAATTTTACTTGAAGGACAAGGAAAGGGAGTGAGAAAGAGAATAATGCTCTGTCAGACATGGAAAATATTGACAAAGGTCCAAAGTAACCTAAATTATAATATTTTGTCTTTTCTATTTAAGAGATGTCATACAAATGATAAATATAGCATGTCATATCATAGGTCTATTAAATTTTGCATATCATAGCAAACTTCTTGAAAATGGATTTAGATACAGAACCACAGTAAAGATTGAAAATTACAAAATCAATGTACATGGAAAGAAGATTACTTCTAGATAACATATTTTGGAATTCTCATGGATCATGTCAAATTAATGGTGTATAATCAAAGATAAGAGTGTCAGAATCATTTGGAATTGCATTAAAAAGATTTGATGTGAATAAATTAAATTTTATTCCTTATGGGTACAGAATAAATTGAGAAGCATATTGGAAATAAGCATTGAACTAAGAGTCTAGATCCTTGGATTATATCTCCAACTCTTCTTTTATGGTTGTTGATTTAGAGGCAGATAACTTCAACTATATGTAGAATAGTTTCTTCATTTACCAATAGTACTAAAAATATGTGTGCCTTGACTATATTCCCAAAGCTTTTAATTCAGTGTTTGTGAGATTATGGCTTAAAAACGTATGAATTATCAAATTCCTTGGATGCTTCTGATAATCAGCAAGGTGTGGAAAACTTTGTTTTAGAATCACAGCTGTAGACACAGGTAGAGAGGAAGCTAATAAGAGGCACCAAATGGACTCACAATTTGTCTTTTTACTCCTCTGAGTGGACAAAAACTTACAAGTAGAATAAGGAAGGAAGTATTTAGAAAAGGTATCTGTTTAGATTCAGTTTTCTCCCAATATATTTCTAACATGTATTTGGATATCTCAACATAGAAGCATGTGTGTATAGGAGGTTGAGAATGGGATGATGGAAAACTCTGTGAGAGAAAAGGAGGGGGTGGATTTTTTTTTTCTTTCTCTCATAGTTAAGGAGGGTTGGATGTCAGGGTATCTTTCATCCACTAAAAAGGAAATCTTTTTTAATGTCTTCTCCATAATCCTACCCATAAAATAATTCACCATAAAATTACTATGGGAGTTTGCAAAAAGTGGCCACAATACATTTATGTTACTTCCATTATAATTTAGTAGGAAATTATATAATAGGTATTACCTGAACCAGATATAAGTTCTTACTTTCTCATCTGTACTCAGTCAATTCCTTCACTCTTGAATCTAGGCAGATTTTCTGAATGGCTTTGACCAATGGAATGGAGCCAAAGAAATGCATGATTTTTATTCTGAGATTCAAGAGGATTTCTGGGCTTCCTTTTCTTTCTCTTGTTAGACCTACTATCACCAAGAACACCTCTGGGCCATTCTAATGAGTGATGAGAGGTTACATGGAGAAGATGTAAGAGCTAACATCGGAGGTCCTCACCTGTTGACCTGGAATCTGGTAAACCTAGAATGATTTAAGGAGACTAAGTTAATAACATAGGAGAGTTAAAGTTCTCTCTGGATGACATTCATATTTGTGCATTGTTATGGAGTTCACTCATGAAAATTTGATAATCTATCCCTTCCAATGATGTTGCAAGTGACAGAAAAACTGAGATTCCTAAACAGTATGATTGATTTTATATAGCAGTAGTTATATTCTTAGGTATTTTGAGTCACCACATTTTCAGTGTTAATCAAATGAACAAAAGCCCTTGTGAGTCATAGAGTAAGTATATAGGAATTAGATATTACTCAGTCGTGGGAAGGACTGGATGAGTGAAAGTTCAGGAAGAAAGATAGGACATCAAAGAAGTCACTAACTATTTTGAGAGGCCGAGCCACTGAAGGGGATTATGAGAGAGAGGCTAATGGGGATATATAAGATATAATGTGATAATACTTCTATAGATCTCCCCTCAACGATTTGGGGATAGGACTGGGCTGCTATTGATCATTAGGGTAAACAGTGAGGAAAATGAGCTACATACAAAGTAAAAGAAAAATCAGCTAGAATATGCCACCATCTCTGCAGCTGTCTCTCACCAAATCTGACTTTGATGACCTTCAAAGAGTATTGGCTGCTGCTCCATTTTACCTTCAAATACATTTTACCTTCTGATACATTTTCATCTTTTGGCTAACTCTCATGTGGCACTATAAAGTGGAAAGGTTTCTGGGATATGTAATTCCAACTAAACCAATTTGATATAGTTCAACTACCACAGTTACTACATGTTAGTTGAATATTATGCACAGTTTGTTGAAATCATGTTCCTACATTCTGTTCTTTTAAACTCAAACTTAGAAGAAAACTGTTAAAATGACTTGATCATGGGAAACAGAGACCTCAATTTTTGTCATAGTACTGAATATGAACCAAGAAGAGCACACAATAAAGGCATTAACTGGATATAATGAATAATAAACTCCCTTCCCTACATTATCAAAGTAGCTTAGTAGGAAATTATATAATGGGTATTTACCTGAACCAGATATAAGTTCTTACTTTCTCGTCTACTTTGATTAAGCCCATATAAAACAGTAACAATCATTTTCTGTATATTAATTTTAAAAAGGGTTATTTAACATAATTTCCTGTGTTTTCACTCTTCTTTTTTACCAACATTTACTCAATTTCTGAAAACAAAATCTAAACTCTGTGATCAGTTTTATTCTATACTGTCATACAATAACCACCAAAGTCAGATTTATAATTTTTTATAACCTTCTTATAATGACTCAATACCCCTTTGTAGTCAAACCTTTTTTTTTCTCCCATTTAGCCTCCACTAACTACTAGTCATTTTTTCAGTCATTATTATATTATCTTTTGAAAATTTCACATAACTAGGAGTGTTCTATATTTTCTGTTTTGCTTCTTTCACTTAGTATAGTGCTCAAGAGATTGAGCTATATATCAACATTAATTTATTTTAATTGCTAAGATATATTTATTTTAATGATTACACTACATTAGGATAATCCATTCAACACCCCATGTAGAGGTGGCCAAGATGGCAGAGTAGGAAGGCCCTAAACTCAACATCTCAGTGGACACACACAAAATTACAACTGCTTACAGAGCAACTGTATATGAGAATGAATTGAATACTAGCAGAGAAGATTTTCCACAACTAAAGGCATTAAGCAGGAAACATTAAGAAAGGCAGGATGGATATAGACACAGTATAGTAAGAACACTCAGGCCTTGGCTGAGGACCCACAAAAATGAGGAATATAAAATTTGAGCCCCATATTGGCTCCCTATCCCAGGATCCATGCCTTGGTAAGATGAGCCCCAAGAATATCTGGCTTTAAAAATAATAAGGGCTAATTTTTGGAAGGAAACTGAGATTTTACTCTAAAAGGGAATTCACAAAATCTTATCCACTCAGTTTCATTGAAGAAGCAGTAGTTCGAAAGGATCCTGGGTCATACCCACTTGCTAATCTTAGAGAGGACCATGGAGAGGTAGAGGCAACTGGGACTCCTTCTGGGAACAAAGATACTGGTAACTTCCATTTGGGGGAGCTTATTCTACTGTGATAACACTGGTATTGGCAAGAATCATTTTGGAATACTCCTTCTAGCCTATAAGTCATAAGGATCAATCCCCAACTTTCAGCAGGCCAGCACAACCCAGAGAACCCTAGGTGACACAGACAGCTGCATAGGGACCCAACTTAACCCTCTAGTGGACCTGCAGCCACTGCATGAGGCATAGCCTTACAGTCAACCACATAGGGAGCCAGCCCCACCCACTAGTGAACCCACAGTAGTCAGCCAGAAAATAAGGAGATGGAAAAAGTATTCCATGTACATGGAAATGTGAGGAAAGCTGGAGTAGCTATACTTATATCATTAAAAAAAAACCTTTAAAACAAAGACTGAACAAAGGGAAAAAAAAGGAAATTATGTAATGATAATGTAATCAATCCAACAAGAAAATGTAACAATTGTAAATATATATGCATCCACAGAGCAGCCCCTAATACATGAAGCAAATATTAACAAACGTGGAGTGGGGAAATAGAGAATAATATTAGAAAACTTTAACAACCCATTTATATCTTCCAGATAGATAGAAGATCAGATTTTCCAGATAGAAAATAAATGGGGAAATATTGCCTTTAAAGGACAAATTTTACCAGACAGACACAATGGATGCACATAAAACATTACTTCCAAATGCAATAGAATATGCATTATTTCCAAGTGCACATTGAACATTATCAAGCAATGAGATCCTGCTGTGTAGCACTGACAACTATATCTGGTCACTTATGATGGAGCATGATAATGTGAGAAAAAGAATGTATACATGTATGTGTAACTGGGTAACCATGCTGTATAGTAGAAAATTGACAGAACACTGTAAACCAGCTATAATGGAAAAAAATAAATATCATCATATATATATATATATAAGAGAACATCACATATTAGGCCATAAAACAAGTCCTGATAAAATTAATATTGGAATCATATTAAGCACATTTTTAGAAAAATTAAGTATAGGTGATATCAAATATTATGTTATAGATGTAAATTAGAGTGCTTCATAATTTAAAAGTTATATTCAACTTATTGTCAGTATAAAATACTGGCTATATTCCCTGTTTTGTACAAGATATCCTTGTAGCTAATTTTATACATAATAGTTTGTACCTTTTAATCTCCAACACTTATATTGACCTCTCCAGTTTTCTCTCCCCACTGATAACCACTAGTTGTTCTTAACATCTATGAGTCATTTTCTATTTTTCTGTATGTTTTAGAGTCCATGTACAAATAACATGGTATTTGTCTTTCTCTATCTGACTCAGCTTAACATCTTCTGTGTCCATCGTTGTTATTGAAAATAGCAAAATTTAATTCTTTTTAAGACTGAGTAGTATTCCATATTGTGTGTGTGTGTGTGTGTGTGTGTGTATGTATCTCATTTATCCATTAATCTGATTATGGATGCTTAGATTATTTCTATAACTTGGCAATTGTAAATAATGTTACTGTGAATGTTGAAGCGCATGTATCCTTTCAAATTGGTGGGGTTTTTTTTGTGTATTTCTTTGTTATACACACACACACACACATATACCATGGAATGAATGGAACTTCTGGGTCACATGAAAGTTCTATTTTTAATTTTTTTTAGGGCCACACCTGTGGCATATGGAAGTTCCCAGCTAGGGGTTGAATTGGAGCTGCAGTTGCTGGCCTACACCCCAGCCAAAACAACATAGGATCTGAGTTGCATCTGTGACCTACACAACAGCTCATGGTAATGCTGGATCCTTAACCCACTGAGCAAGGCCAGGGATTGAACCCCCATACTCACAGATATTGAGCCACAGCAGGAACTCCCCTATTTTTAATTTTTTGAGGAAGCTGCATACCATTTTCCTTGGTGGCTGGACTAAATTACATTCTTTTTTTTTTTTTTTTTTTTTTCCCACAACCACACATGCAGCATATGGAGTTTCCCAGGCTAGCTGCTGGCCTACACCACAGCCACAGCAAGGCCAGATCCGAGCCACATCTGCAACCTACACCATAGCTCATGGCAACGCCGGATTCTTTACCCACTGAGCAAGGCCAGGAATCAAACCCTCAACCTCATGGTTTGTAGTCAGTTTTGTTTCCACTGCGCCACGATGGGAACTCCCTGATTTACATTCTAATCATCAGTGCACTAAGGTTTCCTATTCTCTACATCTTTACTAACACTTGTTATTTGTTGTATTTCTGATAACAGCCATTCTGACAGGTGTAAGGTATTATCTTATTGTAGTTTTGATTTTCATCTGCCTGACAATTAATGATGTTCATCATCTTTTCATGAGCTTGTTTTTGGTTTTATTTCCTTTGCTTTAGAAGAAAAATCCAGAAAATATTGCTACAATTTATGTCAGAATATTCTGCCTATGTTTTCTTCTAGGAGTTTGATGGTTTCCAGTTGTATATTTAGATCTTTAATCCATTTTGACTCTTATATTTAAGTATTTCCTCCATTTTGAGTTTATTTTGTATATGATATTAAAGGTTGCCCTAATTTCATTATTTTACATGTAGCTGTTTAGTTTTCCCCGCACTACTTATTGAAGGGACTACCTTTCTCCATTGCATATTCTTTCCCCCTTTGTCATAGATTAATTGACAATATGTGTGTGTGGATTTATTTCTGGGCTATTTAGTCCCATTGATCTATGAGTCTGTTTTTTGTGCCAGTACCATACTGGTTCTTTGTTTTATTTTAACTGTAGATTTATACTGTAGTGTAGATTTGAAGTGTAGTCAGGAAGTGTGATTCTTCCAGCATCTTTTTTCTCCCTGAAGATTGTCTTGGGTATTCAAGGTCATTTGTGTTTTCACATAATTTTTAAGTTACATGTTCTAGTTTGGTGAATCAAACATCTTTTTTGACCACCAAAAGATGACAGTAAAAATCAGCTTCAAGAAGAAAATGGAAAAATAAATAAAGAAATTATGAAAGCCATAACCAATAGACCACTGAAGAGATCAAAGAAGAAATTAGAAAAAAACTGTAGACAAATAAAAATGGAAACTCATGCATTGCAGCAAAAGCAGTTTTAATAGGCAAGTTTATAGTGATAAAAACTTACTTCAGGAAATAAGCTATATCTCAAATAAACAACCTATAGTTACGCCTAACGGATCCAGGAAATGAAGAAACAGAACCTAAAGTTACAGTAAGAAAGACATCATAAAAATCTGAGCAGAAATGAATAAAATTAGAGACCAATAAAACAATGGAAAAGGAATTCCCATTGTGGCTCTAGGGTAACAAAGCTGACTTGTACCCATGAGGATGTGGGTTCAGTCCCTGGCCTCACTCAGTAAGTTAAGGATCCAGCATTGCCGTGGACTATGGTGCAGTTTGCAGACATGGCTCAGATCCCACATTGCTGTGGCTGTGGTATAGCCTGGCAGCTACAGCTCTTATTTGATCCCTAGCCTGGGAACTTCTGTTATTCCATGGGTGTGGCCCTAAAAAGACTAATAATAATAACAATACAATAGAAACGCTAAATGAAACTAAGAGGTGGTTCTTTTTTAAAAGATAAGCAAAGTTGATAAGCCAAACTCATCAAGAAAAGGTAAGTGAGGGACCAAATCAATAAAATCAGACATGGCAAAGGAGTTACAACCAACAATAGAGAAATACAGAGATTACTATAAAATTATATGCCAATAAAGTGGACAAAATGAGAGAAATTAATAAATGTATAAAACTGTGCAACCTCCCAAGATTAAATCAGGAAGAAATAGGTAATATAACCTAATTGACACAAGTAAAGAAATGAAATCATTAATAAAAATATACATCCAATCAAAAGTCCAGGAACAGCTATCTTCACAGATAAATGGTACCAAACATGAAAAAAAGAAAAAAAAAAAGAGTTAAAAACTATTCTTCTCAAATTCTTCACAAAAAATTATAGGAAAAGTAATGCTTCTCAATTGATTCTATGAAGCCAACATCACCCCAATAGCAAAACCAGACAAAGAGACCACAAACAGAGACGATTACAGGCCAATATCAGCATAGATGCAAAACTCCTCAACAAAGTATTAGCAAGTTGACATCAACAATATATTTAAAGGATCACATCCAATTATTAAATGATATTTATCCCAGGATGCAAGGATGTTTCAATGTCCATAAATAAATAAAGCATACATCACATTAATCAATTAAAGAATAAAAAGTATATGACCATCTCAATAGATGTAGAAAAAAGCTTTTGGCAAAGAACTCATACAACTCAACATCAAAAAAAAAAAAAATCTGATTAAAAATGGGCATACAAAACATCTGGCAAACTTCAACATCTGTTTCTGATAAAAACTCAAGTAAATAAGTATAGAAGAAACATACCTCAAAATAATCAGTGCCGTATATGACAAATCCATAGTCCGACAATATACACGAGTTAAAAGCTAAAAAAATTTACTCTAAGATAACAACACAAAGATACCCACTCTTTGAACTTTTATTCAACATTGTATTAGAAATCCTAGCCACAGAAATCAGAGAGGAAAAAGAAATAAAAGTGTTCTGAATTTTAAAGAAATAAAACTATCATTGTTTGCAGATGACATGATGCTATATATAGAAAATCCTAGACACCATCAGACACATTAGAACTAATAAGTAAATTCAGTAAAATTGCCAGATATAAACTTACAATAGAGAAATCAGTTACATATATGCATAATGATAATGAATTCTCAGAAGGAGAAAGGAAACAACCCCATTTGTAACTGCATCAATATCAAAGTGATTCATTTATACATATACACACATCCATTCTTTTTGAGATTCTTTTCCAATTATACAGAATATTGGGTAGAGTTCCCTGTGCTATACAGCAGGTCCCATTGGCCGGTCATTTCATATACCACAGTGTGCATAGCCAGATATTGTTAAAATGACTATATTACTCAACACAATCTATAGATGTAATGGAACTCTTATCAAAGTACCAATGGCATTTTTCAGAGCTAGCATAAATAATTCTCAAATTTGTATAGAAATATGAAAGACCCTGCATAATCAAAGCATTCTTGAGAGAGAAAAATAAAGCCAGAAGATTTAGGCTGTCTTTTAATTGATACTACAAAGTAAACTGCAGTAATCAAAACAGTATGGTACTGGCATGAAAGCAGAGATATAAAGCAATGGGACAGTATAGAAATCCCACAATAAGCACATACTGATATAGTAAATTATATGGTTAGCCTCTCCAAAAATAGTTTTGGGTAAACTAGACAGCTTCAGGTAAAATAATCAAACTGGACTACTTTATCACACCATATACAAAAATAAACTCAAAATGAATTAAAGACTTCAATATAAGACCTGAAACCACAAAACATTTAGAAGAAATCTTAATCAATATACACTTAGAAATAGTTTTTGGTATGTCTTTCTCAGTCAAGGGAATGAAAAGCCAAAATAAACAAATGGGATTACATCAACCTTAAAAGCTTTTGCATAGCAAAGGGAATATCAACAAAACAAAATTTCGTATACTTCAGGCAGCCTACTTAATAGAGAAGATACTTGCAAACAATGTATTTGAAAAGGGGTTAATATCCAAAATACGCAAATAATTCATACAACTCCACACCAGAAAAACAACCTGATGAAAAAATGGACAGAGGACCCAAATAAAACTTTTCCAAAGAAGTCATATGGATAGTCAATAGGCACATAAAGCAATGCTGAGCATCACTAATCATTAGGGGAATACAAATCAAAACTACAATGATGTATCACCTCACACCTATCAGAATGGCTATTATCAAAATACAACAAATAACAAGTGGTGGAAGGATGTGGAGACAAGGGAACACTTGTATACTATTTCTAGAAATGTAAATTGGTGAAGCCACTATGGAAAACAGTATATTTTCTATTTTTCCATTTCCATTTTGTTTTCATTTTTTTAGCTTCCTCAAAAAATGAAAAATAGGACTTCCACATAACCCAGCAATTCCACTCCTAGGTATATACCTGAAAAGCAAAAACAAAAATACTAATTCAAAAAAATTCATGCACCCCAATTTTCATGGCTGTATTATTTATAATTGCCAAGATGTGGAAGCAAACTAGGTGCTCATCAACAGATGAGTGGATAAAGAAAAGGGAACGTACACATGCACATGTACATATATGAAGAGGGAAGGTATATATTTATATAATGAAATACTACTGAACCATAAAAGGAATGAAATGTTCTCATTTGCAGCAACATGGATGGACCTGGAAGGTATTAGGCTAGTGAAAAAGTCAGAGCAAAAATGACAAATACCAGGAGTTCCCGTCGTGGCTCAGTGGTTAGAGAATCCCACTAGAAACTCTGAGGTTGTGGGTTTCATCCCTGGCTTTGCTCAGTGGGTTAAGAATCCAGCGTTGCCATGAGCTATGGTGTAGGTCACAGACGCAGCTTGTATCCTGCGTTGCTGTGGCTCTGGTGTAGGCTGGCGGCTACAGCTCCAATTAGACCCCGAGCCTGGGAACCTCCATAGGCCATAGGAGCGGCCCTAGAAATGGCAAAAAAAAAAAAAAAGAAAAAAAATACCAAATGATCTCATTTATATGTGGAAGCTAAAAATCAAATCAAGCAAAAATGAAAACACACTCATAAATTCAGAGAAGAAAATAGTGGTTGCCAAGAGGAGGGAGAGAGGAAGCAGTCAGTGGGAGAAAAATAGGTGAAGGGCATTAAGACTTACACATTTTCGGTTTACAATAAATTACTCATGGGAATGTAATATACTATGTAAAGGAAATGGTCAGTAATATAGTAACAACTTTGTATAGGGACAAATGGTTACTAAATTTATAGTGGTAATCATTTCATAATGTATGCAAATGTCAAGTCATTATATAGCACACCTGAAACTAACATAATATTGTAAGTCATCCATATTTCAATGAAAAAAATAGTTGATAGACATAAGTTTATTTCCCATTTTTTGGCTGCTATGCATAAAACTCTTATAACAACTGAGTGCATGTTTTTATATGAACATATATTTTCATTTCTCTAGGAAAATATATAGGATTGATGGATCACACAAAATGTGTTTAATATTATGAGAAATTGCATTCCTACCACTAATTTTGCATTCCTACCACTAACGTATTTGAATTCTAGTTATCCTACATTCTCACAAGCACATTTTTTGTGTATTTTTTGTCTTTTTAGGGCTGCACCCACAGCATATGGGAGTTCCTAGGCTAGGGGTCAGATCTGAGCTGTAGGTGCCAGCCTAAATGACAGCTCTAACTACACCAGATCCAAATCATATTTGTGACCTACACCACAGCTCAAGGCAATGCTGATCCTATCCCACTGAGCAAGGCCAGGGATCAAACCTGCGTCCTCATGGATACTAGTCATGAGGATATTAGCAATGAATAGTAACTAGTTCAATACTGTTGAGTCATGAAAGGAACTCCAAATTTTTCTTTTTTAATTGGCTATTTTAGTGGGTGTGGAATTCTATCCCATTGTGGTTTTAATTTGTACTTTCCTAATGGCTAATGGTAATTATATTTCAATGCATATTTGCCATTCATATATCTTCTTTGTAAGAGGGCCTATTCAAATATTTTTCTCATTTTTAAATCAGTATGTTGTCTTATTAAATTGTAATTCATATTTGTTTTCTTTTTTTATATAATGATTTTTATTTTCTTCCATTATAGCTGGTTTACAGTGTTCTGTCAGTTTTCTACTATACAGCACAGTGACCTAGTTACACATATATGTATACATGTATGCATTATTTTTTCTCACATTATCATGCGCCATCATAAGCGACCAGACATAGTTCCCAGTTCTCATTGCTAATCCATTCCAAAGGTAATAGTCTGCATCTATTAACCCCAAGTTTCCAATCCATCCCACTCACATATTTGAATGCAAGTCCTTAAACAGATACATATTTTGCAAATATTTTCTCTGGGCTTGTGGCTTAGCTTCAGAAAAGAAGAAAAAATTAAAATTAATGAGGCAATTATCTATATCAAAAATTTGTATAAGAATACTTAAATACAAAATAGAAGGAAATAAATAGCAAAATATACATTAATAAAATAGAAAATATTTAATCCATTACAAATTCTTAACAAAAGCCAATGCTATCTTTAAATAGACTAATAAAATTTATGAGCTTCAAGTAAAACTGATTAAGAGGGACAAAATCTTAATTATTTCAGGAAAGATAAAGCAAGAATAAGTATAGTTCTTATAAACATTAAACAAATATGAGGGTATTACATGCAAATTTTGTTAACAAATTTCAAAATATTGTTAAAAAGAGCAATATATTACTTACCAAAGCCTACTGAGGCAGAAATCGAATATCTAAATAGTCTTATGATTAATAAAGAAATTGAATTTATGAATAAAAGTAATTCCAGGAAGAAATCAAATAAAAAATAAAGAAAAAAGAAAAAGGCTATTTATCTGAATAACTACAACTTTAAATTCTACTAAACATTTAAAGTAGAAATAATACAATTATTATGCCGATTCTTCCAGAGAATAGGGGCAAAAGGAACATTCCACAATATATTTTAGAAAACTATTCTAAATTTGATACAAAAACTTTATGTCAATTGATAAGGTAAGTTATAGGCCAATATTTATCATGAATACAAATGAAAAATTCAACAAAAAATTGTATAAAACTGTATCTAACAATATGTAATTTAGTTAAGCCTCACTAGCAATTTGTATTGACCTCGGAAATGTAAAGTTAGTTTAACATTTTAAGTCAATCAAGAATTACCATTTACAGGTTTAATGAGAAATATCAGATGATCCCATAAATATATAGTGGGAAATTGGTAAGTTCAACATCCACTTATTACTATAACAAATCAAGATTAGAAGAGAACTAATCTGAAATATCTGATAAAGGATGTCTGTTAAAAACTAAAAAAACACACCAATAGAAATGACTCTCTTTAATGGCAAAACAATACATTCTCTGTGAGAAAGAGAATTAGATAAGGAATAGTGGTCACCATCAATATTTCCATTCAACATTGTATTAAAAAAAATCTGAGACAGTAAAACAAAATATATACAACTGCATAATATTCAGTATTCTTTTATACGATGGCCAATTAGGTGTGGTTGTAAGAGAAAACATAGGAGATACTCAAGCAAACACAATTATTATACTCACAAGTCCTAGAAACAGGAGGCATGGGCTGCCAGACAGAGCTGCATGGGGAAGCACCACTGTAAGTCTGGAGGCAGAATGGCAGAGAGAAGGCAAGGCAAGGGAGAGTAAACAATTTAGGATTGGCTAGTGTGAATACTACTGACAGGATTTAATCTATAAGGGAAGCCTAGCAGGTGGTCCTCTGATGATTAAGGCAGAGGTGTATTTCTTCCTGGGGCATAAGGACCAGATTGAGATGGTCTGGCTATAGAGGGATCAGTTTACATGTGGAAGGCATGCTGCTGTCTTTGACATCTCTAAAAATTGACTAGCTCAAGAGTTCCCTTTTTTCACAGTGGAAAAATGGATCTGGCATTTTTTTCTGTAGCAGCTTGTGTCACTGCTGTGGCTCGCATTCCATCTCTGGTCCTGGAACTTCTGCATGCCATGAGTGTGACCCAAAAGTAAATAAATAAATAAATACCTACATATTGACTAGCCCTAATCTCTCCCCAACTAGAAAATTTCTTATGATGTCAAAACATCATAATACAATAAATTATAAACAATACATGTGTATATATATAAATGAGCAATTATATAAAATTAAGAAACATATGAGAGAGAAGAAATAAGCTTTTATTATTTATAAATGATACAATTACATATACAAAAAGTCCAAAAGAATCTACAGAAAATTATTACACACAATAAGAGAGTTCAACAATCTTAGTATTCAAAGTTATTCTATTTTACACACAGGAAGAAATAGCAAACAAAATGAACTTTTTAAATGATACCATTTAATGAGATAAATTAAGAGGTTGGGATTAATATATACATATTATAATATTGCTATACATAAAATATATAAGTAACATGGATGTACTGTATAGCATAGAGAAATCTATTCAATGCTCAGTAATTACTTATATGGGAAAAAATCTGAAAAAGAATATATATACAATATATTATATAAATAATATATATAGTTATGTATTTATAAGATATATATAAGAAAAATGATATATATGTATATATATAACTGATTCACTTTGTTACACACTTGAAACTAACACATTGTAAGTCAAATATACTCCAAAGTTAAAAAAATAAAATGATGCTATTTAAAAATCACATAAAGATTAAATTCCTAGAAATAAATCTAACAAATCAGGTGTTAGATTTCTATAGAGACAATCCAAAAAATTTCTGAGATACTCAAGTGATTTAAGAGTAACAGAAAAGTATCCCACTTTTATGAATTTAGTATTCAAAATTTTATAGATGTCAATTATCCTTAATTTTTAGACACTGTGAAATACCAAATAAAACTCAAACCTTTTATTAGGATTATTAATGGATGACACTTACTAGGCTGAATTTAAAATATATATGACAAGGCAAATTGTGAAGAAAGAATAGCTGTGGCATTCTTGAAAACCAACAAGGGGGTTGGACTTACAGTACCAGAAAATAAATTGTATTATACAGATACAGTAATTGAGACAGTGTGCTTGCTTATTGCTCAAAAGTAACTAAATAGACCAATAGAATAAAATAGAACCCCTGAACTGATCCATCTATTATAGATTTATTTTATTTTATTTTTATTTTTTCCATTATAGCTGGTGTACAGTGTTCTGTCAATTTTCTATACAGCATGGTGACCCAGTTACACATACATGTATACATTTTTTCTCATATTATCATGCTCCACCATAAGTGACCATAGTTCCCAGTGCTACACAGCAGGATCTCATTGCTAATCCATTCATTTTTTATTTTTATTTTTATTTTGTATTTTTTGCATTTTTTTTTAAAGCCTGCACTTGCAGCATATGGAACTTCCCGGGCTAGGGGTCAAATTTGAGCTGTAACTGCAGATCTACACCACAGCCACTGCAACACCAGATCCAAGCTGTGTCTGTCACCTACACCACAGCTCATGGCAACACTGGATCCTTAACCCACTGAGGGAGGCCACAGATCAAACCCACATCCTCATGGATCCTAGTTAGGTTGGTTAACTGCAGAGCCATGACGGGAACTCCCACAAGTTTTATTTTATTTTTTGTTATTTTGTATTCTTTGTCATCTATTATAATCATATGATGCTTGATGTATGACTAAGGGTAAGAATGAAGAGCCTTGGCTATAATTCTAGTTATATAATAAACTCAAATAAGAAAAAACAATCTGTATTACTTAGAAATGTATAACTATTTGGCAAAAGTGTAAGTAAAAACAAAGGATTTGATATAATGTTTTATAATGGCTACTTTCCAAGGATGGAAATTGTTTATAAATGGGTAGGACATTGGGGAAGATTTTGGATGTAGAGAATAGTCTTTGTCCAGGGTTATGCTTACACAGGGGGTAACTTTTTCAAAAAATCAATGTTTCATGAAATTTTCCATATATATATGTATATATATATGGAATGATATATATATATGTATCATACATATATCACATATGTATGGAAATATATATGTATATCTTACTATCATTCACAGTATGTATAGTATGATTATAGCATACTCTGAATTAAAGTTCACATACTATATATAAACCATATTATATTTTTATACTATAAAGTTTATATACAAAAAGCCAAAAATCAGGGGTCTTTGAGTTCAGAAAGGATCATACTGTAACTACAACTCCTCTCCATTCTGCCTGTATCTCTTTAGGTAATGCTAAGTATCTTATTCTGTGAAAGGGTGACATCTATTTGCATAATTGTTTTGAGGATTCAGGGTGCATAGTTATATAGGGATGGTGTGCCTGATATTTTTGAGTGTTTTTTATTTCCAGGCAGTGTCCAAAGTACTTTACATGTGTTTACTCTTTTAATTCTCACATTTAGCCTTTCAGATATACATTATTATTACAAAATTTCCTGAAAATTATAACCCATTCATTCATAGTATAACTTCTGTGAGGGCCAGAGATATTCTATATTATTACCTATTAAGTCCTGGATCAAGATGCTTATTTATTTATTTTTTTCTTTTTTGGCTGCTCCAAGGCTTATGGAGTTCCCAAGCCAGAGATTAAATCCAAGCCACAATTGCAAACTACACTACGTGTGTAGCAGCACTGCATCCTTAAACCACTATGCTGGGCTGAGGATTGAACCTATGTCCCAGCACTTGAGGGACCCTGCTGAGGGATCCTTGAGGGTCCCAGTAGGAATTTGAAGATGTTTAAAATTCTGAACTTGGGGTAACCGGTGACAGCTTATAAACTTATGCTAATAACCAGCGACAGATAAGGGTCATAATAAACTATCTGTCCAGGTTCACCATTTTTTTGTTCAAGACAGATTATAATTTAATTGAAGGAAAAGGGATCTAGGAATGGCATAAGATGAAGGCAGTTTTACTCTCTTACCACCTCAAAAACTCCTCTGAGGAGGAACAAGTTCATTTGTTTGATTTTGTTATTGGAAAAAAATCCTAATTAGAACATGTAAGTCGTTGAGGACCTTTGAAATTGAGCTTGTGTCCAGATTTTGCAAAAAAAAAAAAAAAAAAAATATATGAAAACTATTCTGTAACAGACAAGAAAACATGATGTTTTCTTTTAAGTTGGAAAGGTGCATGATGGGGAAAGAGGAGGTTAGAAGGAGGAGAAAAAAAGGGGAATGTGGTAGACAGAATTTACAACCTTTTAATAAATCTACTGAAGCTTATAGAATTCTTAGTGTGGTGACTGCAAGATTTTGTGGAAATGATTTTGAAGGCTGAGTTTTGGGCCCCCATTGACATGAGGCAAAATAGCATGTGAATATTGAAGCACAAGACAGAACACATCATAAGAAATCAAAAACTCCAAATTTGTAGCTCTCCCAGAGGAGGATTTTGGTCTGGTGCCCACAACAGAATTTAAAGCCTGAGCCCAGACAACCAAGATGACCAAGTGACCTAAAATTACAACTGGGTTTTAGAAAAATTAAAACAAAATGTTGGTTACAAGGTCTTCATGGAGAATGTAGGCAAGAAAATCCTATTTTATGTGGAAAACACTTAGAAACATTGAGCTTATTTGCAAATGAAACGTTGACAGCTTTTCTAATAAACTTAAAAATAAGTCTTCAACAATCCATATTTTCTGGTAACAGGCCCTAGGAAGTAACAAAAGGAGGAATGTGGGATGCTGAACCTCCCTCCCCCATTCTGCAGCACTAAGACTTTCCCTGGAGGTCACACAAAACACTTAGCTTGGAGCTCCCAGGATTATTGATGGCAGTAGCCAGCAGAATAAAAATTCCATAGGTAGGCAGTAAATATTTGAAAAGACCTTTCAGTTTGGGGAATGGTTTATATTGTTGCTTAAAAATGTAGTTTGAGAGCCATGGGAGCCTATGATTGGGTGCAGCATGTTTTACAAATGATACCCATTTGTCCTGAGCGAGAAACATTCCACCCTGTAAATGTCAGTTTCACAGTGACCAGATATGATGAATGAGTCCTCTGGCTCCTGTTAATATGGAGGTCACACATTTAGAAAAAAAATTAGAGACCATTGGAAAATTAATTCTCCCTCACGTTGTGGCTAAAATGATAGGAAAGGAAATGGGGAGAACAAGTTTGCAAAAATATGAAACATCAAGTTTCATTCTGTTTCTCTGAGCCTCCAACTTCATAAAGGAATTATCTTAATCATATTGAAAAAAACTGAGAGGGCTTGAAATACGATCTCAGATGGAAACTCCGACACAGGGAAATATAGCATAAATTTCTAGGCACTCAAGCTTGGGATATTGCAGGCATGATTCCATAGCTCAACCCCTGAAAGGAATAATAATTACTATTTGGCTATTTGTCAAGGTAAGGGTTCCACTGGAAGGAACGTCTTATTCAATTTGGGAGCTGAAATTACACAACTGGTGAGATATTAAATAACAGCACAATGCTGGAAAGGGAAAGAAAGGAAGCAAGTAGCTGAATTTTAAGTGAGGCATAAGTAGATAAAAAGCGTGAGGGGTGCCTGAAGGAGAGAGTGGTTAGCTTCTCTGATGCTAATTTGGGGCTTAATCTGATTATATTCAAATTCACATGATTTTTGATAATCCATTTATGTGACTTTTAATGACAAATGATGTCACTTTGCAATTAGCAGGTGTGGTAAATCAATTAATCAACCAACAGATATTTATTAAGAGCCTAATATATTCAGAGTCAGTGCCAAATATTATAGAAAATACAAGTATAAATTATAGTACTTATTTTGCAATTTACTTGAGCAATAAGTCTATACGCACAAAATCTAGCAATGCAAAACATAATATGAGACATAACATATGCCATAGAATTTCAGAGAGAAAGCAGTCAACTCTTCAAGGGAAGAATGAATGTAGGTACAGGTGGGGATGAGACAGACAGATAACTGTGGCATATTTGAGCTTTAAGGATAAATTTGTTTTGCCTTTTCAACATATATTTAAAAAATATCTATCTATCTATCTATCTATATCATATACTGTCAGTGCTCTAAGAAGCGTACTAGATGTTAAACATACAAAACAAGTTGAGTCTCTACTATTTAATTTTTATTATTCCAAATTAGGTAAAACATTTTCCATTGCTTGATAGAGTGAGTCAGGAAAATCATTCTGACTTTGTATAAGAATCAGCAGATTCCCTGGGGAAAAATTGTTCCTATGTACTGTGGCACGTTCCTTGGTGCCCTGGCTTTAAATGCGTCTTATGTAAACTAAGCAATGGATAATTTGTAGCAAATACGTGTTAAATATTAAAGTGTTTTATTTGAAAATCAGTGTGTGAATGTTGAGGGTTGGTTTTTAATCTCTGGTGTACTTAAAGACTCGCTTATATATGAGTTACTGCAAAAATATTTAGGCATCATCATGTTTTATGAAGAACCTGAAGCCCCTGGGTAGGGGTTAGAACAAGGACAGGCACTTTTTCTTGACAAAGGTATTAAGGTATCCATTATAACCTCCTGACCATCAAATTACTCTTTGTTTGTCATACCGTTTTAAATTTACATGATACCAGGGCCTTAAATGTCAGGATTCCTGTTATAACTTAGACTCTAGTGTCTTTAATTAATGCTTCATGTTCCTGTTATGGTTATTTAGAATTTGCTGAAATCCCTAGAGCCATAAATTTCTTTTACAGGTCTTTGCGGTATGAACTTTAACAAAACAGCTATAAAGGGGTAATAGGCAAGGACAGTATATCACAGAATTGCAGTGGCAAGATGGGAGTAAGGAGGGAATATTTTGCAAACAGATTAAAAGATTTTGTTTTTGTCAAGGGGTTTGGAACTGGAACAAATTGAACATAAAACTTAGGCAACAAAGCATGATCTCCTTTAATGTTTTGAGTAGGTCTAAGTTGCCACTTTTTACAAAATAGACAATTTAATTTGGAGCTTGTTAAATTCAAATCTGTTTAATTCAAATGAGTTCATTTTATCTGAATGCCTACTGTGTGTCTAGTGTTTTCTTGTTCCTATGGGAGTCACACAGAAAGGAAAGGCAAACTCCTGTCTCATTAATCTTCAAAAACTAGTTTTGGAGGCAAGGTTAGCATATATGAAGCAATTACAGACCATTACCAGAAAGAACATAAATCTGCCAAAGTGCACAGAATAGTTTGTGAATTTTGAGTGCTACTGCATCTCATGGGAAAATATCAGTGAAAACTAGAATTATCATGGGAGCCAGCATAAAGTAAGAAATATTAACTGTTCCTTATAAAATGGATGGCCATTGGAATGTTGAAACACAGGGGAAGGCCATTCTAGAGGAGAGAAGAGTTCAAGGAAATGCATAACAGTGAAATAAAAAAAAAAAAAAAACACTGTATTCTGTAGTGTATTAGAACATATTTTTATATTTGGAAAGGCATAGCTTTGAATCACTATATTATTACATTATTCACTTAAGGAACAGAAGACTGGTTAGACAAAGATACGGAGTTTGGGATTTGAAGCATGAAAGTCTTAGATATTTCAAGAATTGCTTAAATCATTGGAAAAGGAATTAAAATATCCATTGAGGGGTATTTTTAGTATGAGCTGCTTATGTAAGTTTGGACTATATATCAATATGCTGAAGAGTTTTTTTGTTTTTAATTGTATAGCAATTTTTAAAATTTCTAATACTACCCACTTACTGGGAAAATGGAAAAGAGACAAATGAGAAGGAAAGGAGGGAATAGGAATCCATATTTATTTGGAATACCAAAACCATATGATAACATTAAAAAGGGAAATAAAAAGCTTTAAATGACTTCCTAAGAGAGATGCACAGAGCTGTGCTGGTCATTGGTCTTGGATATCATCTCAATTCAGAAATAGTATGCCCAGTGTTAATGAAAAGACTCACTATGACAATGGAAGTTTAGCATATTGATAATTATTTTAGAGATTGCTACTTTTATATTCCATAATGAATGCCAATCATCTGGTGCCTTATCATTGATTCTTGACCGAGCATAGTATTGTAGGTATTATAGTGAATTTGAATGTATTTATTCAGTAAATGTCTGTTGAATGCCATTATCCTTTAAGTCAAAGGAGGCTAGATTATGCTACAGCAACAATTAACCATAAAATCACTATGCCTTAAATCACCACACATTTACCACCCCACCCCAATCTACATATCCATTTTAGGTCTCAGGTATTCTTCTAAAGTGGTTCTCATTCAAGAAATCACATTCAGAGGGCTCATACAATCTGGAAGATCTTTGATCTCTGTGGCAGAGAAAGAGACATGGCAAAGTACACAGAGATTTTTAAAGAGTTCTTTCTCAATGTGGCAATTCAATTCTAATCACACAGCCATGCCCAATATAAGTGTGGTCATGGTGATGGGGGAAGGGTGCAATATTAATCTGGGGCAAGTAAGAAGAGAACTGGAAATAGAGATGAGCTTTAATGGGTCCAACAATTATGCAGTGACTTCAGAAAAGAAAGATACACAAAGCACCTGACTTAATGGAGCTCAGATATTTGTTGGGTGACAGAGAATAATAAATATGTGGAATAATAAGTAATATAAAATCAGATAGTGGTAAATGACATAAAGAAAAAATAAGGCAATAGACAACAGAAAAATGGGGAAAGGAAAAGCCTTACCTATGGTAGTCAATAAAAAGCTCTGCAATATTGGAAAGATACCTGAAATTAAATGACTAAGAGAATCAGCTGTGCAGAAATTCTATGAAAGTAGCATGTTTAGCATGGGAAACAGTGAAAAGGTGTTACCAGATGAAGAATAAGATGACATGTGCTTTTGCAAGGCAAAGAAAAATATTCTGTTCTTTTTTTATTTACGTGATTTTCATCCAGAAATGATAAGATCTAATTTACATTTTAGGAGGTGTATTTGGCAGTTTTAGGGTGAACTGATGGTTAGAAGAAAAGAACGAACACAGGGAACACAGTTAGGATTCTAGCAATAAATACAGCTTCTAGAACTAGGATTTGGGATAGTCAGCAGTGAGAAGGGAATGGTTTAGAGACAGTTGATACAGTATTTTGCCAAGTGTATTCAACATGAGTGAAAGAAGAGATCACGTTACTCTCAGGCTTTGAGTATGAGCTACTGACTGGAAGAAGTTCTCATTTTCTAAGAAGGATAGAACTGAGGAAGGACCATGTTTAGAAGTGGTATAGTGGTAGAGTGGAGGTTAAATGGTTCTGTTTTTATATATCAATCTGGTGATAAATGTTTGACATCCAGGTAGGCCTGTGAAGGACTAAAGAACTTGAGAAAAAATGTTAAAGGTGAATATTAGAATCTGGAGTCAATAATATATTGTTCAAAAAGATGAGAATAATTTAAATAGGATATAGAAAAATAGTACATCTGCTTCCAGTAAAAATATACTAAGGGAGAAGAACACCAACCAGGCAGGATAAATAGAAATCCAATAGTACAGTGGGAAAATAAAAAAAAAAAGAACCGGGAAAAAAAAATAGTAAGATGCTAAATTTAAAATCATTTAGTAAGGACTATAAATGAAAATTAAATATTCCAAACAAAAGATATTGTCTACTACACATAAAATGTTCTAATACAAAAGGACCAAATTTATAACAAAATGTTCTCTTAGTAAATGACAATTAAAAAAAGAATCAGAAATTTAACTGTGAGAATCAAAAATACAACATAATTAACATATTAACATAATTGACATGGAAATAGGGAATCTGAAATCTGAGATTTCATTATATTTTCAAGCATATTTTAAGTGTTTAAAATTTTTATGTCATCTTGCTAAATTGAATTTTTATGATTAGGTACTATTTATAATTGTTTTTTCTTTAAAAAAATCATTTTGTTTCTATTTTCTTTCTTCCAAAGTCTACTTTAAAAGATAATATTGCCACTCCAGATATTTTTGTTTAGCTTGGCATAACAATTTCCATTACTTTACCATTTACCTACTTATAGATAATATTTGAAATAAGATTCTTATAGACATCATTTAGTAAAATAACTTTTAAAATTCATGCTGCCAATCTATGTTTTTTAATTGATGTGTATAGACTACTCACATTAAATGAAATTATTGACATTTTAGGACTAAATCTGTCATTTTGTTAATTTTCTCTTTGCCCGCTTTCATTTTGGTTCCTTCATTTCCCCTTCCTTATCTTGTCCTGGGTTATTTGAACATGTTTTTATAATCTGTCTTTTTTTTTTTTTTTTTTTTTTTATCTTTTGTCCATTTAGGGCCACACCCATGGCATATGGAGTTTCCCAGGCTAGGGCTCTAATCGGAGCTACAGCTGCTGGCCTATGCCACAGGCATAGCAATGCCAGATCCTTAACCCACTGAGCAAGGCCAGGGATCAAATACACAACCTCATGTTTCCTAGTCGGATTCATTTCTGCTGCACCATAATAGGAACTCCCTTTTTTTTATAAATAGTATTTTTGAGTATATCACTTTGTAGTTCTCTGCTTCCCCACAGATTGCTCCAGAAATTATGTTATACATATGTAATTTATCATTTAGATCTTTTTATCCTGTTTGCTTGCATTGATAATTACATCAGACATTTGTATTTATGTATTTATTTTGCTCTTAACTATCACACAATATGAAAACCTAAAAAGAAAAACAATAGTTTATTTCTATCATTTATTTATCATTTTATTAATCTTTCTTCATTTTATATGCTTATCTGCTATTTATTTTCTGCTTGAATAGATTTCTTTGATCATTCTTTTATGGCAAGTATGCTGGAGACAAATTCATTTAGTTTTCCTTCATCTAAGAATATATTTTACCTTTATTTTTTAAGGATATTTTAGCTGGACAAAAAATCAAATAGAACTTAGTAAGTTCTTTCTCTCAAGGTGTTAAAAATATGCTTTCACTTTTGCTCAGTTTGAATAATCTCTATTGCTCTATCTTCAGTGTTACTAATTTATTTCCATTGCCATCTCTACTGTTTAGTCCATTGAATTAAGATTTTTGTTTCTTGTATTTTGATTTTTTAACTCAAAAATTTCCATTTAATTATTTTATTTTCCAGTTTTTGAGACTTTTTTGTTGTTGTTCAGAGTCTTTGTATTGTTTGATAGAGCATTTTAATCTGATAATTTCAATGTGTCATTTCACTGTTAATTCCTATTGATTGTTGCTTTCTGACTTGAGATATTCCTGCTTCTTGATATAACAAGGAAATTTGGAATGCTGATACTAATTATCTGATGGAACAACTGAAATGCTGATATCAGAGAGGCATTCTGGAAGGGGTAAGAAGAGGAATGATAGGGAGTACAACCAAGTAGTTGTCCTCAAATGTGAGACAAATCTTCAATTACAGAAGAAAAGGCAGAGAGCCTCCTTGCCTGCCCTATTTCTTGCCTATCACTTTGTCTCTTACTGAATTCCTTCTGGCTGTGGTGCAAAGAACCTGAACTTCAGTAAATCCAGACACTGGGGGTGGCTGTGATGAAAGGTGGAGAAACTGCCTTGAGGCCTCTGTGACTGAATGAGGATTTTGAATCACTCAAGAAAGATCTCAGTTTCCTCTTCCCTATCCATGGAAGGAGCTGGGTAACACTGAGCCTTGCAACTTAACATCACCTCTTGCAGAGATTATCCAGAAAATCCCCCTTTTTTGAGTTAATAAACAGAGGTCCAGTAGGACCAGTTCATTCCATGTGGGCAAAGAAAAAAGGCTTCAGACAATCCGAGGAGGGGAAGTGAAACTTTATAGTTTGAGGGTGTAGCAAGATGGCAGAGGAGTAAGAGGTCACACCCACCTTCTCCCACAAACACATCAAAAAAACACATCTACATGTAAAACAATTCACACAGAACATCTACTGAATGCTGACAGAACTTAAACCTCCAAAAAGGACAAGAAACTCTTGACATAACTGGATAGAACAAAAGAAAAAAAGAGAGAGAGAAAAGGAATCAGGATGGAACTAGCATTCCTGAGAAGGAGCTGTGAAAGAGAAAAGGAACCCACATCCTGGGAAGCCACCTAACTGATGGAAAGATCAGCCAAGTTGGCTGGACCTCAAGGTTGTCAAGAAAAGTACAGCAGCTGCACTGAGAAGAAAAAAGCACTGTGAGAGCTGCACAGATCATCTGAACCACTGGCCTGGAAACCAGAGCCTGATATGCTTGAGTGGGAGCTGGGTGTTGAGACTCAGTCTCCAGAGGATCCTGCAACTAGAAGCAGCCTGTACAGCACTTCTTATGTGGGCTAGGTGAGACGGGTTGCTTCATGAATGGTCTACAGGTGGTAGGGGCAAACCACCACAGTTATCACAGACTTTAGAGACAGTCATGGCCTGCTCCCAATGGGGGTCCCTGAACAGGCACCACCTGAGGATCCAATCAACTCAGAGGAGGGCATTGCAATTGAACACAAGCTGTTGTTGCTCTCACTCCCCTGGCAACACATGCACCCTACTGTTGTTACTGCCAAATGCTCTGGCTACCTTGAAGATCTGCCTAGAGCTTATTACCACTTCCCAGGGCTCTGCAACTAGGAGTAGCATGTCCTACCTTCCTGCAGCTCCTTGCTGCTATTGAGAGCCCAAAGACCAGGCACTGACTACCAGCCCTACCCATTGCCTCCTTCACCCTGAAAACACACTGAGAATCCTGGGAACAACAGACTGCTCACACCAAAGAAAGAGACAGAAAATACTCAACCTCCCATACCAAAAATAAATAGTAGCCCCCTCGAAAAAATACAAAGGGGTCTTCTGTGTAGAAGTAGCCTTACAAGACTACAGTTTGGCTTCCCCACACTCACCGAAAAACACAAGCAATATGAAGAAGCTCAGAAACCATTCCCAGTTAAAGGAACAAGAGAATTCACCTAAAGCAGTCCACAATGAAACAGACCTCTGCAGTCTGACAGACACTAAGTTCAGAAAGGAGGTATTGAAATTACTGAAGGAATTAAGAGAGGATATCAACAGTAATGCAGATTCCTTTAGAAAGGAACTAGAAAATATGAGGAGGAGACAAAAAAAAAAACAACTAGAAAATCCATTCGCAGAGATGTGAAGAGCATTTAAGGCAATAAAGAGCAGAATGACCAATGCAGAGGAAAGAATTAGTGACATGGAAGATAAAATAATGGAAATCACCCAATCAGGGCAGCAGACAGAAAACCAAATGAAAAAACATGAAAGTAATATAAGAAACCTATGGGATAATATGAAGCAGGGTAAACTATGGAAAATAGGAATTCCAGAAGGAAAAGAAGAAGAAAAGGGGATTGAAAATATATTTGAAGAAATTATGGCTGAAAACTTGCCAAATCTAAAGCCTACTGATACCAAGGTACAGGAACCACAGAAGACCCCAAACAAGTTGAGCCCAAACAGGCCCACACAAAGACATATTATAATAAAAATGTGCAAAATTTAAAGAGAGGATTTGAAAGGTAGCAAGAGAAAAGCAAAGCATTAATTATAAGGGAACCCCAATAAGGCTATCAGCTGATTCTCTACAGAAACACTACAGGCCAGAAGAGAGTGGCAAGATATATGTAAAGTACTGAAAGGAAAAAAAAAATTGCGGCCTAGAATACTCTAACCAGCAAGAATATGATTTAAACTAGAAGGGGAAATAAAGAATTTCTCCAACAAACAAAAGCTAAAAGAGTACAGCAATACTAAACCCATTCTAAAAGAAATACTGAAAGGGCTCCTCTAAATTAAAGAAAAAAAATTGAGAAACAAGGAATAAAGGAGAATTAGGATGGAGGAAACCACAATTGGAAAGCAAACACTTAAATAAGTCAGCATACAGATTTAAACAAGAAGATGATAAAAAAAGACATCAAAATCATACAATGTGGGAAGGAAAGTAAGAAAATATGGATTCTTTTTTTTTTAATTTTAAGGATGCATCTGAGCCTATATGACTATCAGGCTAAAGCAAGCAGATATAGGAAGGAAGGGCTTAATGTACTTAAAAAACAGGGCAACCACACGTCAAAACTGAACATTACATTCACAAAAAATGAAAAGTACACAAGCATAAAAAAAAATGGAAACCATCCAATCCAAAAAAGAAAGAAAGAACAAGAGAAACAAAGAATCAACTGGAAAACAAGGTTTAAAATAGAAATAAATACATACCTATCAACTAATCACTGTAAATGCCAATGGACTGAATGCTCCAATCAAAAGACACAGAATGGCAGATTGGATACAAAAGCCAAAACCTTCAATCTGTTGTCTACCAAAAACTCACCTTAGGGCAAAGGACACATATAGACTGAAAGTGAGGGGATGGGGAAAGATGTTCCATGCCAATGGACAAGACAGGAAAGCAGGAGTTGCAATACTCATATCAGACAAAATAGACTTTAAAATGAAAGCCATAAAGAAAGACAAAGAAGGACACTATTTAATGGTTAAAGGACCCATTCAAGAAGAGCATATTACATTCGTCAATATATATGCCCCTAATATAGGAACACCCAGATACCTACACCAAATACTAACAGACATAAAAGGAGAAATTGACGGGAATACAATCATCAGAGGAGATTTTAGCACCCCGCTCACATCAATGGATAGATCCTCTAGACAGAAAATCAGTAAGGTAACAGAGATCCTAAAGGACACAATAGAAAAGTTAGACTTAATCAGCATTTTCAACGTTACATCCGAAAAAATCAGAACATACATTCTTCTCAAGTGCACATGGAACATTCCCAAGAATTTATCACACACTGGGGCATAAAGCTCACATCAACAAATTTAAGAGTATAGAAATTATTTCAAGTATCTTCTCTGACCACAAGGGCATGAAACTAGAAATCAACCACATGATAAAAATGAGAAAAAACTGACTACATGGAGACTAAACAACATGCCACTAAAAAAACCAATGGGTCAATGACGAAATCCAGAAGGAAATTAAAAAATATCTCGAGACAAATGATAATGAAGACACATCCACTCAAAATCTATGGGATGCCGCAAAAACAGTGCTCAGAGGGAAATTCTTAGCAATACAGGTCTTCCTCCAAAAAGAAGAAAAATCTCAAATTGACAACTTAACCCAACACCTAAATGAAGCAGAAAAATAACAGACAAAATCTAAGGTCTGCAGAAGGAAGGAAATCATAAAGATGAAAGAGGAAATTAATGAAATAGAGATTCAAAAAACAATAGAAAAAATCAATAAAACCAAGAGCTGGTTCTTTGAACAGGTAAACAAAATTGAAAAACCTCTGGCTAGACTCAACAAGAAGAGGAGAGAAACAACCCAAATAAACAAAATTAGAAGTGAAAAAAGAGAAGTCACAATGGATACTGCAGAAATACAAAAAAAATGAGAGAATATTATGAACAATTGTATGCTAACAGATTTGTCAACCTGGAAGAAATGGACAAATTTCTAGAAAATTATAGCCTGCCAAAACTGAATCAAGAAGAGATAGATCAACTGAACAAGCCAATCACTAGAAATGAAATTGAATATGTCATAAAAACACACCCTACAAATAAAAGTGCAGGACCAGATGGCTTCACAGGTGAATTCTACCAAACATACAAAGAGGAATTTACACCCATCCTCACTAAAATTTTTCAAAACTTTGAAGAAGAAGGAACGCTCCCAAAGACATTCTATGACACCACCATCACCCTAATTCCAAGACCAAAGATACTACCAAAAAAGAAAACTATTGGCCAATATCTTTGATGAATATAAATGCTAAAATTCTCAACAAAATTTTAGCTAACCGAATCAAAAGACATATAAAAAAGATCATATATCACAACCAGGTGGGATTCATTGCAGGTGCGTGAGGATGGTTCAACATATGCAAATCAATCAACATCATACACCACATTAATAAAAGCAAAGTCAAAAACCACATGATTGTCTCAATAGATGCAGAAAAAGCATTTGACAAAAATCCAACATCAATTCATGGTCAAAACTCTTACCAAAGTGGGTATAGAAGAACATCCCTTAACATGATAAAAGCCATTTATGACAAACACACAGCAAAAATAATACTCAATGGAGAAACACTGAAGGCCTTCCCACTAAAACCTGGAAGAAGAGAAGGATGCCCACTCTCATTATTGTTCTTCAACATAGTACTGGAAGTCCTGGCCACAGCAATCAGACAATAAAAGAAACAAGAGGCATCCAAGTAGGAAGAGAAGAGGTAAAACTGTCATTGTATGCAGATGAGATGAAATTATATATAGAAAACCCTAAGGACTCAACCAGAAACTACTCGAACTTAACAAATTCAGCAAAGAAGGAGGATATAACATTAACATTCAGAAATCAATCGCATTTCTGTATACTAACAATGAAATATTAGAAAAGGAATACAAAAATACAATACCTTTTAATTTTGCACCTCAGAAAATCAAATACCTGGGAATACACCTGACCAAGGATGTAAAGGACATATATGCCAAGAACTATTAAGCATTATTCAAGGAAATTAAAGAAGATCCAAAGAAATGGAAAGCTAGTCCATGCTCTTGGGTCGGAAAAATTAACAGTGTAAAAATGGCCATACTACCCAAAGTAATCTACAGAATCAATGCAATCCTGATCAAATTACCCATGAAATTTTTCACAGATAGAACAAACAATCCAAAAATTCATATGGAACCACAAAAGACCCAAAATTGCCAAGGAAATTATAAGAAAAAAAAAAACAAGCTGGAGGCCTAACTCTTCCAGACTTTAGGCAATATTACAAAGCCACAGTCATCAAGACAGTGTGGTACTGGTACCAAAACAGACATACAGAGCAATGGAACAGAATAGAGAACCCAGAAACAAATCCAGACACCTATGGTCAATTAATCTTTGACAAAGGAGCAAGAACAAAAAATGGGAAAAAGAGAGTCTTTTCAGCAAGAATTGCTGGGATACCTGGACAGCTGCATGCAAATCAATGAAATTAGAACACACCCTCACACCATGCAGGAAAATAAACTCCAAATGGCTTAAAGACTTAAATATAAGACAAGATACCATCAAACTCCTGGAAGAGAACATAGGCAAAATATTATATGTGGTTTTTTGTTTGTTTGTTTGTTTTTGGAATTCTTCAGTCTCCTATTTTTATTTTTTCATTGTTATTTCCACAATACAATTGTTTTTTTCCTACTGTACAGCTACGTGTGTCTTTTAAACAGTTGCCTCTTCTTTGCTCCAGCTGGGTTTGGGCTCCCACACAGGTGCCAACTGACAATGCCTTACCTCTTTCTCTTGTCTCAGATCTTCTATCTCTTTTTCCTGATTCCGTGTTGAAGCCTTTGTCAAATCTTTATGGAAGCCCATGCATTCACAATCAAGAGAGCTACACAGGCCAACAGTTGGCCAGTAAGAGATATGAAAAGGATACTTTTCCCCATCTCCTCTTTGATTAATAGTCTTAAGATGCTATTGTCTTTTGTCACTGGGGGACAATTTCACATGACTGGACAACTGGTTTCACTTAGTGTTGTCTATCTTAATAATGTATCTTCCTTGTTGCTCTCCCTTATTCCCTGGTTTTCCCTCATCTATTATTCCTGCTACCATTTAAAGCAATTCATAGTGATATAATAGAATACAAACCTTCTGCCTTAGGCTCTATACTCTGTGAGACTCACGCTAAAGCATCAGAAGAGTAATTTATGCATTTTTCCCAAGTTAACTCAGCTGTTACATTTCAGAATTGACATTCAAAGTAAGAGTTTTCTTAATCAAAACTAGGGTTCTTTCTCCGCAATATTTAGGACCATGAGAATCAACTGTGTTTTTGTATTGGATTGGCATGCATAATATGGCCTATTTCCAAAGAATGTCACTGAAGGTCTTTTTAATAATGATTTTTATTTTTTTCCATTACAGCTGATTTATAATGTTCTGTCAATTTTCTACTGCACAGCAAAGTGACCCAGTCACACATTCTTTTTCCTCACATTATTATGCTCCATCACAAGTGGCCAGACATCGCTCCCAGTGCTATGCAGCAGGTTCCCATTGCTTATCCATTCCAAAGGCAATAGTTTGCATCTATTAACCCCAAATTCCCAGTCCCTCACACTCCCTACCCCTCCCTCTTGGCAACCACAAGTCTGTTCTCCATGATCATGATTTTCTTTTTTGTGGAAAGTTTCATTTGTACCATATATTAGATTCCAGATATGTAAAATCATATGGCATTTGCCTTTCTCTTTCTGACTTACTTCACTTAGCATGAGAGTCTCTAGTTACATCCATGCTGCTGCAAATGGCATTATTTTGTTCTTTTTTATGGCTGAGTATCTTAAATAATCTTTTAAAATGGTGATTTGGGAAAGTAGAGGTTATACAATCCAAGACCATATTTGAAAATTTAAAAAAATATATCAGGCCAACCTTGGGTGTTCATTCCTGTTGGAGAGTGTTACTTAGTTACCAGCTGGAGGTTATTTAGTGTGACCATTGTATAATCAGGAAGAGACCCAGATGTATAATCCCAAAATTCCAAATATTAGTGCCTGTAGGCTATTTTTCTAGAGCCCTTCCATTTCTCCAGTACCCAGCCTTATAGGAAGAATCATCACTGTTGCTGAGCAGAGAGCTTAGAGTCTCAGCTCCATTCCAGATTTTCATATAATATCTCTCCTTCAATATAGAAGCCCCCCTCTCCCCTGTAACCTTCCTTTCTTGGTGTACTGAAGCGACTGGAAGTAATCTGGTTTGATTTTCCTAGACAAGAAATCTGTATACTCTGAGTTTTTGAAAAAGAAACTGCTTAATTACTTGAAATGATAGGTGGTACATGGAAGTATAATTACTTATGAAACATATTTTAATTATTCCACTGTTTCTTGCCCCATATTTCTCCTTTTAACAGTTAAGGTGACAGGAGCTTCCCATTCCTAATTTATCTCTGGGTTGTATTATTTGGAAAATACTTTCTGATTATACAGAAAGATTTTATCACTCTATGCCCTGTCAAATCTAATAACAATACCACATCCCTTTCTATCTTCCAAAAGTTTGTTGACATCTCTCATACACCCATTCATGTTGTGCTTGTGATGTTCACCAAGTTATTATATTGTACCTTGAGACAGATTAGAAACAAATGCATACATTTAATCTGCCATAGTAAACTAAAACTTCAATGTTATATTTTATATAGTCTACTTTCCACTTTCTTTTAAAATTATCACTCATATTTTCCCCAGTGTTTCTTTCAAAGTTATGTCTAAGTTGATAGTATTGGTTATATAGTCATATTGGTTATATAGTCATAGGAAAATTCCAGGACTTGACTCACCGGAAATGCTGTAGATGGGGACTAAGTATTTGATAACAATTTGGAATTGAATAACTCATTCAATCAATTAAGATACATAAAACATGTATAGGTGCTAAGGTGTGTGTGTGCAGCGGTGAAAAGAAGAAATTGGAGCTTTGTATACTGGAGAAATTTAAAGAGGACAGATATGACTCTAGGAAAAGCAGGTGGTTCATTTCAGATAGGTGGTTTATCTTGTAAATACAATGAATGGAAAAAGGTTCATCAAAGTAGATTTTATGTTATTAATTATGGTATATGGGAACAATAGTCAGATAAAAATAAGGTAGGTAGAGAGGCAATAGATTTATAGAAATGAGTGAAACATAACTCTTGATAAATTAAAGGAGAGTTACACACCAGATCCTTGATCAAGTGAGTTGGAAGGATAAAAAGTAATTGTAAAAATAGGCAGTTGGCCTCCTGATTTTAAGGTATGGTTTCTGGTGTTTTATAAAGTTAGGGATTTTGCCTTGGCAATATGCAGGTAAAGTAGAATTGAGGGAAGGTTCATGGCAGAGGAAGCCAAAGAAGTGAGAGTCTAGTGCTGGGTCCACATGGATGCTGACTATACTAAGCAGGAGGACTAGCGTTGGGTGGAGATGGAGGCAAATATGATCCTTCTCAATCATGATATTTGACAGTTCTTTCAATTTTAACAACATTATTTATATACTGTATTTTATCACTCGTTGCTGACATCTATAAAATGGAGATCAAACTGTACCAAAGTTACCTTCAAGACCTCTTTGAATTCCAATAGCATCAGTGCATGAGCCAGTGTTACAACATCAAGTCTGCTCCATTGGTCATGGTACAACATAGCAGTGAGTGTGTGTGTGTGTGTGTGTGTGTGTGTGTTTGTGTCTGTGTGTGTGTGTGAGAGAGAGAATATGGTCAGGGGGTAAATGTGAAACAAACCAGCCTAAACAGAATAAAATCTGCAAAAGTTGACTGTGGCTCTTGAATGCTGTTTGGGTTTCTACTGTTCTAACTTCGGAGATGACATGCTATTTCAGGAAGTAACATTTTTTTTAATTTGGCATAATTACTTTTTAATAAAATGATATAATTAAAATAAAGCTTTTTTTCTGAATATTATGACCAGAACTTTTCACCTTTCCCTAAAAATTTAGATACAAATTTAAGGTATAAAAAGCAATTTATCTTAAGTTACAGGTTATCATGAAAATTCTACTGAAGAGAATTATATATCATTATTCAATACTTCAGTATTACGCATGAAATATGGAAATAGAAAGCATTACTTTGATATTAATTTTTCTGTTGAAATTGTCATGTCTCTGAAAAATAAAATATGTATATTTTTACAAATACGCAGAGAATAGGCAATGCATTGGTTTTAAGACTATTCTCTTAAAGTACTTGATCGATTGAGTTCAGGTGTCAAAGAAAATAATGAACTGCTTCACATGAACAGGATGTGGCTAAAAGAAAAAAATGCAAATGAAACGGCTTTTTAAAAAATTTGGAATATAGTTCTTTTAAAATATTGTATTGATTTCAGGTGTACTACATAATTATTTGATATTTTTATAGATTTTATTCCATTTAAAGTTGTAGCCAAAAAACACATGAAAAGATGTTCAGCACCACTAATTATTAGAGAAATGCAAATCAAAACCAGCCAGAATGGCCATCATCAAAAAGTCTACAAACAATAAATACTGGAGAGGGTGTGGAGAAACAGGAACCCTATTACACAGCTGATGGGAATGTAATTTGGTGAAACCACTATGGAAAACAGTACGGAAATTTCTTAGAAAACTAAAAATAGAATTACCATTTGATACAGAAATCCCACTCCTGGGCATCTATCCAGAGAAAACCATGACTCATAAAGATACATGTATTCCAATGTTTATTGCAGCACTATGTTCAATAGCCAAGACATGGAAACAACCTATATGTCCATTGGCATTTGAAGTGACATGGATGAATCTAGAAATTATTATGCTAAATGAAAGCAGTCAGACAGCAAGACACTGACATCATATGCTGTCACTTACATGTGGCATCTGAAAAAAGGACACAATGAACTTCTTTGCAGAACAGATGCTGATGCACAGCTAAAAAACTTACGGTTTCCAAATGAGACAGGTTGGGGGGGTGCAGGGAGATGTGCTGTGGGTTTGGGATGGAAATGCTATAAAATTGGATAGTGATGATCATTATAAAACTATAAATATAATAAAATTCACTGAGTAATTTAAAAATAAAGTTATAAAATATTGACTATATTTCCTTGTTCTGTAAAATATATACTTATAGCTTATTTATTTTGTTTACTTATAGCTTATTTACATAGTTCTTTGTACCTCTTAATTCCCAATCTCTATCTTGCTCCTCCTATTTTCTTATCCCCCCAGTAATCACAAATTTGTTCTCAATATCTATGATTCTGTTTCTGTTTTGTTAGATTTATTCATTTATTTTATTTTATGCATTCTCATATATAACATACAGTATTTTTCTTTTGCTGTCTCACTTATTTCACTAAGCATAATATCCTCTCAGTTCATCTGTGTTGTTGCAAATGTCATAAGTTATTATTTTTTATGGCTGAGTAATAGTCCATTATATACATGAGAAGGAATTATTATCTATAATAACTATATATAATAATCGCATAATTATTATATATTAATAATTCTATATTATATATAATTAGTAGGCATTATATATATAATAATATAATACATATAATATATATACATAAACAAGTTAAATATGTGTGTGTATATATATACATATGTGTGTAGGTATATACATACATATACATACATATATATATATATATCATAACTTTTTCCATTCATCTTTTTTTTTCTTTTTTTGGCAGCAATTAAACCAGGAACTGAACCCATGCCACAGCAGCAACCTGAGCTCCTGTGGTAACAATACCAGACCCTTAAACCACTGAGCCACTAGAGAATTCCTATCCATTCATCTTTTGATGAACATTTTGGTTTCTGCCATATATTGGCTATTGTAAATAATGAAGCTATGAACATTGGCCTGCATGTATCTTTTCAAATCAGTGTTTTTCTTTTCTTAAAATATATACCCAGGTGTTTAATTGCTAGATCATATAGTAGTTCTACTTTTAGTTTTTTGAGGAATTTCCATGCTGTTTTCCATAGTGGCTGCAACAATTCCATTCCCAAAAACATTGTATTGGAATTTTCCTTTCTCTGCCTCCTCACTAACATTTGTTTGCAGACTTTTTTATTATGACAGGTGGAAGGCAATATCTCATTGCAGTTTTGATTTGAATTTCTTGAAACTGGCTTTTTATTGCAGATTTTATACATTGCAGTGCAATATAGCAGATCCACCTGCTGAAAATGAATTTCTGAACTGGGACCTCACTATTATTTAAAAAGTACTTAAAATGTCAGTCTGTAGACATTTGTATGTTAAAATTGCTCTGGGAAATACTGGGCAAATAGTTTTAATAATTTCTTGGACTGTAGTCATATCTTTCTTTTTCCTTCTATATATTAATTATAACATATATATATAGATAGAGTAAAATAATACATATAGAATATGCATATGTGTAATTATATATTTATGTATGCATATCATGTCTATATATATGAAAATACATGATTTTTTGGGGTCTGTTGTCTTTTAAGGGCTGCACTCGTAACATATGGAGGTTCCCAGGCTAGGGGTCTAATCGGAGCTGTAGCCGCCAGCCTATGCCACAGCCACAGCAACGCCAGATCCGAGCCCTGTCTGTGACCTACACCACAGCTCACGGAAATGCTGGATCCTTAACCTCCTGAGCGAGGCCAGGGATCGAACCCGTAACCTCATGGTTCTTAGTAGGATTTGTTTCCACTGCGCCATGATGGGAACTCTGAAAATATATGATTAATACATATTAAGCAAATTAATTTCTTCAAGGTAGAACAGAACTGGAGGAATAGTTGTGTTTTATTTACAATTTGAATCCAGTTATTATGACAGCATATATATCCAAATTTTATTTCAGAAATGATTATACCCAGTTCTACTCAGACTATCATAGAGCACTCTGATTATTAGAAAATCAAAATATGCGAGTGCACATATGAATACAAATTCATAGCAAAAATGTGTGTAATTCCTTTTGAAAGTTCTAACATCTAAATTGGCTAAGGATTGTGAATATGTGTAAAGAAACACTAACAGGGGTTTTAAAACATCTGTTTGGATGGAAGGAACAGGGTCAGATAGAATTTTCAATGATAAAGGTAAAGTAGAACTACTCTGTCACAAGGTTTTTCTTGGATGTGTCACATAAGTTTTCTGGGTTCAAACTGCCTATAAAGTAATTACCTATGTTTCAGTTGCTCTACCTGTCCTCTTAATAAAGGGTCTTTTACTCCATTGCCATACCTGAGTACAGTTTCCATTTATACCAGCCATTATCACTGCATATTCCAATCACCACTGCTTCTACCAAACCTTCCAGTCAAGGTGGGGCTGAACTAGCATGGCTGAAGAGCAATGAACAAGTTTATGTTATTCAACAGTAGCACAATTCTTGGAGCAGTATCATGCTTCTAATTTTTTGTTGATACACGCAATATTTAATATACAAGTGAACAGAAAATGGCAATGGAAATAATAAATTTTGGTGTAACCTAGTATCAGACCTGGTATGGCAAATATTTAGTGCTAGCTAGTTGCAAAGATCAGAAAATCAAAAGGCTTCCATAAAACAGTGATTTACTTGGGACTCACTAGGAAAATGAATGATTTCTGTATACCTTCTTCTATTGGTTTCATCTGGCTCTGATTTTTTTTTTCCTTTTTGCTGCTGGTGTTGATTTGCCATCTGCAGGGATCACATGTGGCCAGGGCATAACCCAAGGACATATCAGGACAGACAGCAAAAGTGAAAAAGAATGGAAACTATGGTGAATACAAGAGTCTGTGCTCTATCACAAAGAGCACATGCCCTTATCAGCAGTTGACTTGTGCCCCTAGAAATGCTAATCCAGTGCTTCTGGGTCTTCTGCATTTTTATATATTAGCAAATAAATCCCACAAATAAAAAACAATAATGCCTCACTGGAGACCAAACACACCTGTGACTTAGACCAGCCCACGGTCACTCACTGAAGATTTCTCTTTCATCCCCTTTTTTGTGTCATGTCTCAAGTTCTCATCTTTTCTCATGCTAGTTTTAAATCTGTAAACTATAGAATTTCCTGATAAATGATATGCAATTATCTTAAATGATTGTCAGAAGGAAGTCCTTCACTGTGATCTGAGTCATGTTTCAGTAACTGTGAAATAAATATCTCTTTTATTTGGGCAAGTAGTAGCAGCAGTGGCTTCTCTTGCGTACTGCATTTCTAAAATCATATTTTTTTTCATGCCCTCATTATTGTCTAGCTTGTTGTTTCCTTCTAAAGGAGGGAAAAAGAAAAGCAAAAGCCAATATTTCTTCTCCTTTGAAACAGAATGCTGTGGGATACCCATATGGAACAGCCACCACTGACTAGGGAGGGGAAATACTGACCAGGAGATATGTGTTTCTTGCAGGCTAGTCAACTTCCTGATCCTGGTGTGTTCAAGCAAGCAAAATAATTTTTGTGAAGGTTGTCACTCAAGATTATTGTATGGGATGGGGTTGAATTAAAACTAGCACACTTCTGGAGTTCCTGTTGTGGCGCAGTGGTTAACGAATCCGACTAGGAACCATGAGGTTGCGGGTTCGGTCCCTGGCCTTGCTCAGTGGGTTAACGATCCGGCGTTGCCGTGAGCTCTGGTGTAGGTTGCAGACGCGGCTCGGATCCTGCGTTGCTGTGGCTCTGGCGTAGGCCAGTGGCTACAGCTCCGATTCGACCCCTAGCCTGGGAACCTCCATATGCCGCGGAAGCGGCCCAAGAAATAGCAACAACAACAACAACAACAAAAGACCGAAAAAAAAAAAAAAAAAAAAACTAGCACACTTCTTAGCATCTTTATAACTCAGACTTTTTTTTTTCATTAAAAAAAAGAAAATTCTTTCATAGCTCAAATTCTAGAAATATCTTAGGTCAGATTCTAAACATCAATATTTTATCTTTCTGAACTGTAAGAGTCTGAAATAATTTGTTAGCGCCTTTTGTTTATAGATAGTATTTTGATCATCATGACTGTGCTGTGTAGGACACTAAACACATAGTAAGTGATCAATAAACACTTGCAAAACAAATTGGATTCATGACTATAGGTCTCAGCCTGCCACAGAGCACATATGGCTTTAATTTATGTTGCATTAAAATATTTAAGAACAGATTAAGTTAAGGTACCACCTGCCAAATTTCTAAAACCAAGGGAAAAGAGATTTATAGACTAACTGGAACAGGAGATGAGAAGATAATCACATAGGACAAAGACCAGATTTTATTCAATTAAACATGTATTAATGAGTGTATAGTCTGCAGAATTTCTGTGTTCAGTGCTGTGGTGATGTAAAGATGTTTAAGGACAGTTCTGGCCTAAATTGTAAAGATGTAATTCTCCCCTTCATCTTTGTGATCCCAGAAACTACAAATACAGTGTTCACAGGGCTAGAACTGTATGAGGACATCAAAATCCCTGGGTTCATATATACCACGTTTAAGCAAAAATAGTCATAGACACTGTTTTTCATAGATATGTTGTTATTATCATTAACGCTTTAACCAGCATAGAATTGTATTCAACACAGAAGTCTGTGGCCCAAATGAAAGGGAAGAATTGGTGATAATCACACCAGAGCATCCTGAGAAGCCATGTGGCATGAGGTTTTGAGAGCAACCCCTTCGAAAATAACGCGTTTGATCAGATGACTGCCTACCCTTACCTTAGAATGACAGGAAAACAAACTCTGCTATATGTAAGAAGGAAATCATTCTTTCCTACAAATAAATAGAGCAATCATTCTTAAAATCCTAATCCATGTCCAAAGTGGTGTGGCAAGCTAACTGAAAGGAAGGTCAGGTCTGGCAAGGCTCCTTGTATTGGAGAATGCTGATATGAGAGGAAGTTTTTACTGCTACTAGAGGTGTTGCTATGGGCACTGATGCATAGAAGCCAGACATAGTGGAAGGAAAATAATGAAAAATGCTGATTAGGAGCTCAGAGAAAGGAATGGAACATTTGTGCTCAACAATAAAATGTAATGCTCTGTTAATCCATTTCTTGGCTGTCCTTACTCTGTAGGTTTTTAAAATACACTTTTGTTACTCATTTAGTTCCTTACACTATATTTCCTCCTTTCTCATCACTTTTCCTATTTTGACATTGACTTTAATTGTGAATATATTCAAGTCTGCAAGGACCTGAATATGAAATATAATGTCAGTATCAAGAGGATCAATGCTTTTTTCTTTGTACCAAATCAAGAATGTTAGATATGGATAGCATATATTGGAACCATCCCCAGTAGATGCTCAGGCAAAAATCACTGTCAAAGTCACAAGAGATTTCCCATATTTCTGGGGGAGAGAAATGTCTTGTGACCTTAAATATCCTTGCCACAGGTTTGAATATGAATACATCTGTGTGTGTGCAAAATTTATCTGATATGTTTATATAGATTTGTCAAGAAAGCTATTAGACCTGAATGACTCTTTGTTAGCTATTTCTCAGTGATGTTCCAATTAAGCTTATACATAAAACATCTCCATTTCAATTATTGAAATAAGATAAACTTAAAACATGCTTGCCCCAATATCTAGCCATATGTATTTTTTTTACCAGCCAATATATATATTTTACTTATCATTTGTAAACCTTGCTTCTGTAATGGACTGTAATTCTATTTTCCATCTTGTCATTTTACTTACCCCTCATGTCACTTCTACATAATGGAAAATTGCAAGGCTGCATTATACCATTCCAACTCAAGTTCATATACGTTAACCACTTTTATTTTTCAACTTTCTTTTTTCCTTAATTCTACAAGGTGGTTATATTTGATTTTGTGTATTTTTGCCCTTTATGCTTCATAAAAACTAATAATATTTGACATTTTAAAACAGTGTGTTAACATCAGCACCTGTTGTTTCTTTGGATATCCAATTTATTTTCACCCTTTGCAATTTTAGGATATCAGTTTCTTAAATGTCACCCCCATTCTTACAGACTAAAAAAAAAACATTGTCCTGTCATTGATAAGATGTCATCAATGTTGACCTCACTGTGAGTGAAATATAAATCATGGAATGGAGCAGTATGCTTTAGTTAGTAGGACGATTCAAACTGAGAGTCACCATGATGAGGAGGAAGACTCTTCTATAGACTTTCCCAGAGAGTACCCTGCTTTTTGGTGTCTAACCTGCAAAGGACCAAAATGGTAAAATTAAACCTTGACTCTCTAGGATATGCACCTCCTCCTTCAATACCACAGTCCTCTGCGGAAATAAAAAATTGAGCTCAGATAGGGGGTACCTGTGGCAAAATGCTACGGGGTGCCACTATTATCATGTGGTACAGATTTAACCTCCAGGTGCAAAGCTGCTGATTTGATTTAGGGTAGCAGTTGTTAGGAGCAGAAGGAGCTATTGGCACAAGAGGTGACCCTCTTGGCCAAGCATGCTCTCCAACTGTCCTGAATTTAGGAGGAAGGAAAAAAGAGCCACAAAAGGGAGAAAGGGAGGGAGAGAGCATGGTATCAGACCTATTGAAGAGTTGGGCTGTAGCTCACTCAGAGGAATTCCATTAAATGAACTCATCCGTCATCTTGCCTTTTATTGATGAGTGGCATTGCTTGGTGGCAAGTGACATAGCAGAACAAATAGCATCAGAGTCTTGGCTCCTGTTCCACGGCACACACAGACGCATGGGCCCCCAAACAATGAGTCATTACTTATTACATCCATTATTAACTCAGCTCAGCCTCATTAGGCTTAGAAATTGAGGAGAGAAAAAAAAATCAGAAGCTAAGTAACACCAAGTACCACACATTTAGGAGGAAGAGGGTGGTGCAGGAGAGATAGTGAACTAGTGAAGGACAGTTAAAACCAGCAACTCAGCAATTGTGACATTTTCAAATCCTGAGGGTCACAGATAGTTGATTGTGTGTTTTCCCTTTTCTGACATGATTCCATTGAGGACTACATTTTAAAGTAGTGGGGCTGAAGTGAAGAATAAAGGAAGTACATTATTAGCTAACACCAGTGCTTCAAGATAAAATTTATTAGGAGGTGGTTTAGTCCCTTTATTAATGAAAGCTTGGAGGGTGAAATATGCTAAAATCCATATGCATTATCACATCTTCTAAAGGGACTTGTAGAAGTAACAAGGGCAGCCTGACTCTGCTGTAAAGCAGTGTACCTACTAATAATATTACAAAAATGCAGGAGAATTTCTTCTTGTTGTTCTTCCTAATCTACCCAAGCTTTCTCAATGATGGTGTGGCTCCCCAAAGTAAATACATTTTCTGGAGTTTAATTTCTCTAACACAGAATTTGGATAATTAGAAGATAAAATTGCTTCATCTTTTAGCAATGATGTATGATGATGGAAACATTGTAAAGAAGAATGAGAAGTTGTTTGAAAATGATTGTCTTGGGGACAAAATATGGACTCAGGTTTAGAAAAACTTACGGAAGCATCTCTTTTTTTCCTGTTGAACATGAACAAAAATAATGTTTTATATGACTCCATGTGAGACAAACTGATCAACTCTGTCAGCTAAGTTTCTGAGCTAAGTCGAAACACTGAATATATATTTTCCTTCCTGAATATTAATTAAATAAACAAATTTGTCTATGTGGCTTTGATTTCTTGATTCTGGATACATAATCAGTATCATTCCTAAGCTTTCACATACTTTATTTTTGAATAGAGTCTTTAAAGATTTCAATCTTTTAAGAGAGTCTAAGAATAGATTTCTTGAGTATTATTTCTCATTTGAACTACAAAAACACCTATTTTTCTATGAGGCAGTTAAAACTTAGAGTAATATTTATTTTGCATCATATATTAGTAGGTTGTTCAGTTGAAGTATGTTTATGGATCAGCAGTTGATTAAGTTGCAGTGTCTGAGAGAAGGGAAAAACAACCACAAATCCATAGTATTTAAGATATATATTGAAGGTCTTCCTTTCACGGAGTTGTTATTTTGCTAAAATAACATTTTGGATAGAAAATAAAGGCAAATATGGTCACCAAAATTGGTTAAATATGCAGCTAAATAAATGAATACTTAGCAATATTAATTTTCCTCTGTGGTTTTTCTATGTCTACATTTAATTATATATTTGGAAAATAATTAAATACCCCAAAAATACGAAGTTATATACACTAACATATTGTAAGACATTGTTTGATTGCAAATATATTTTAAATAAATATTTAACATCTCATGAAATTATTTATTTATTCAATTATACATTCACCTAACTACTTAATATCATCATTTCATGCTAACTATATTTATAAAATTATGAACAGTGAAACCACACTATACCGCTCATCTTACCCTATAAATGGGTGATGTTTCCCTTCTGACATTAATATTAATGAACAAGAAAGAAAGAGCAGAAAAAGAAGAAAAATGGAGGAGAAAGAGGAGAAGGTGGAGAAAGAATATTAAGAAGAGGAAGAAGAAATATATATTTTGGTTTGTCTTGCTAATTTTGAAGTGTAATTTTCTGATCGTGATATTTCTAAAAAATTACCAAATGTGCTTTGTTCTCCTTCAGATTGGATTAGGCAAGTACCTAATATGTTGGCCATGGTTTGGATGAAGGTATCTAGTAGAGAAAAAAGGATTAGATATAAATGAGATTTGCTTTTTGGTTTTGTTCTTGAGCATTTCCACCTCAAAATAGACTCATAGGTATTCATTCATTTGGACTTCTACACTTGAAGGGATAAACCTGTTTTATATGTCTTTAAATCTGCATTGTCATAATTTTGCAATCTGGAATAATGGAATAAATCTATCTTTTCTGTCAAATGTCCTTAAAATTATTCAAAGACAATTACGATGTCTTTCAGCATTCTTCTGTTTTTCAGTTTCTGCACACTCAATCCACTCAACTCTAATGTATGGAAAAGTCACATCAAGCCAAGTCAACATGGAGAGTATAAAAATTTCTCTGAAGGAGGAATGTTGCAGTAATTTAGTGGATTCATTTGCCCTCTTATCACCCCTTTTCTAGGCAGATAGCTATGTGAGTTACCCAGGAGACTTTATTCTTATTTCTCTATTTCAGAGGGGATCGAGCCCAAGGACAGCTAATATTTCCTTAATGCACAGCTGTTTTTCCAATGATGAGGTAGTGTGCCCTAGAAACTATCAGTATCATTGACTTTTTTTTCTCCTACAGCTGGAGGTTGCTCTACTACAGAACCTGGCTCTTGTCCAAGACATCTTATTTTCCACTAAAAATCACCATGGAGTTTCCCTTTCTAGCCTAGCAAACTTTTTGGAGGCTTATTGATGAGAAATGCCTTTCCCCCAGCAAAAGTGCCTTATACTATAGAACAAAACTGACATGTGTCTTTATTTTTCACATACAGGATCCTGTGGTATAGATTCTCACCTGAGTTTCTTTTTGTCACCACATCTCTTCTTCAAACTCACTCTGACCTGAAGAAGTTCAGGACAAAGAAAATGTGAGTAATATTTTACTACCATGTAATCAGTAATATTCCACCTGTGGCTCTGACCATTTTCTCCCATCAAGTTTAAACACAACTCTCTTCTGAAGGTGAACTCCTTTTCCATTCAGTGTACTGCCAAGGACATGCAGAGGTTGTTCATGTTTTTCACAGATTATAGAGCTTAGTCCTTATGAATTTTCCAAGAATATATCATTTTAGTGAGACTTGCTTTCCAGTCTCACACCAGTCCACCATTTCTCAATGTTCAGGAGATACATAACTTAAACCCTCTCCCTGAAATTCCTTCCACATGTCTGTCAAGATTTATACAACTTTTGGTCTCAGATATTCCTATGAACCTTTGTGATAATAGATTTCTACTTGTCAAGAATACTCTTAAATCATCCTGAGCACTATCAACCAGAGCTTTTTTATGTTTGATCATTTATCTGTGGTATACAGGGTATTAGCCTCCTAGCATCTGGGTCTGGTAGGAGACTCATCCTTTGTTGAAGTACAGCTAATCCAATTATGTTACCTTTTAATTCATGACACTTTCTGATCTAATATATAAATTCACTGCTCTAATGATGCTAGTTAAACAAAAATAAAATCACCTCAATCAAAGAAAATTCAAAGATTTTCTACTTTTTCTCCTTAGATTCCATATAAAAAGTCTGGATATTTTGATGTTTATTATAGCCAAGCTCAAGCATTTTTTCCCCATAGGTAATGGCCTATGGGAAAAGCAGAGCATTTATTCATTCCAGTAGAGAGCCAGAAGCTTATGGCAAAGAGAGATTCGATGCTGTGACTGAGTGGGTTTTTGAATGGAACTTAAATACCTTATAGAATTAGCTATAGACAAGGGCTAAGTAAGCACCTGCCTGCTGGTATGATTGAGCAATGATAGTCAATCTCACTGCCCAAATGTATGTATATCTCCTAAACTTCCATGCTGATATTAGAGAATCATTCCTTTGAGTATTTTTTTCTTAAATGTCACTTTAAAAATGCAAGTAGTTTATCTAGAAGTAATAGAATGTTAAGCCATTTATAGTCATGTAAATTTTAGTAAGGCTTATAGCATTGCCAGAGGGCCAGAGTAAATTCAGGAAAACAGGGTATATAAAAGAGTTATTGATGCAGAAGATGAAAAGAAGTACCTCAAAGAGGGCTATGAAAACTTGGGGCTGCAAGAGAGTTGCCCTTTGGAGACAACAATACCTTGGTAGGACAATTTAAGGATCAGTATGTAAAAACTGAAGAGAAGAAATATCGAAGAATGACTTTCCAAAATTTGCCAAATCACTGAGATCATACTTTGATACTCTGAGCTAAATCAAAATTGTCATTATAGCATCATCATTTTCTTCATTGCCTTGAAGTATGTAGAAGAAAAATGGAAGCACATGACATTAAACAGACTTTAAGAGTCCTATGATAGGAAGGAGATGTTTAACACCACTGAGGGAAGAGACTCTTGTGTTTGTGTGTGATGAAAACTTGTAAGATCTACTCTCTTATTAACTTTCAAATATGCTATACAGTATTATTTAAGTGTAGTCAATATACTATCCATTACATCCCTATATGTATTTTTAACAAGAATTTGTACCTTTTGCTCTTTTTCATCTGTTAACCACCCATCTGTTCTCTGTATCCATGAGCTTTTTTGTTCGTTTTTCTTGATTTTCTTTATTTGTTTGTTTTTTGCTTTCCCCATACAGGTGAGATCATATAGTATTTGTTTTTCTCTATCTGAACTATTATATTCATTCAACATAATTCTTTCATATTCCAACCATGTAGCTGCAAATGGCAAAATTTAACGCTTTTATGACTGAATAGTATTATAATAATATAACCCTTTATCCATTCAACCATAGATGGAATCTGAGGTTATGTTGATATCTGAACTATTACAAAAATGCATCACTGAACTTGTGGGTGCATCTTTTAAAGTTAATATTTTCACTTTCTTTGAAAAAATATACAGAACTGGGATTGCTGGATTATATGGCGGTCCTATTTTAAATTTCTTAAGGAAACTCCATACTGTCTTCCACAGCGACTTCATCAATTTACATTCCCACAAGTGGTGCACAAGGGTTCCCTTTTCTCCACTTCCTTGCCAACATTTGTCATTTCTTATCTTTTTGATGATAGTCATTCTGACAGGTATAAGGTGATATCTCAAGGGAGAGGATGTTTAAATGCCTAAGTGTACTAATGGAAAAATGCTAGAGGACTTTGTGTCTATAGGTACTGATGGATATGATAAAGTCCTCTCTCTATGCCCATTATCCCTTATTGAAGTTAGGCTCCACCCTCTCACAGTTAAGGAATATTATATCCTTCAATGTGTGTATATTAAAAATGTGACGCACAAATCTTTGTGAAAGACATTTCTCAGTTGTAGAAGATTTGGATCTTCAAAGGGACAGAGAAAGAATTTATAATTGCAAGTTTTCTAAAGTAAATATTCTAAGAAAAGGGAGGACTCTGAGTTCCCCTCATGGCTCAGTGGTTAACGAATCTAACTAGGCATCATGAGGTTGCAGGTTTGATCCCTGGCCTTGCTCAGTAGGTTAAGGATCTGGCATTGCCGTGAGCTGTGGTGTAGGTCACAAATGTGGCTTGGATCCTGTGTTACTGTGACTGTGGCATAGGCCGGCTGCTACATCTCTGATTCGACCTCTAGCCTGGGAACTTTCATATGCTGTGGGTGGGGCCCTAGAAAAAAGAAAAGAAAAGGGAAGACATTTTAGTTGGGAAGAAACCTGTCTAAAGTTTATTCAAGGGGTATAGTACTTTTTATATGTTGTTGAATTCAGCTTGCTACTATTTTGTTGAGGATATTTGTAACTATATTAATCAGTGAGATTGATCTGTAATTTTCATTTTTTGTAATCTCTTTGTCTGGTTTTGGTATCAGGGTAATGCTGACCTCATAGAATGAATTTAGGAGTGTTCCATTCTCTTCAGTTGTTTGCAAGAGTTTGAGGAAAAAGGTATTAGCTCTTCCTTTTTATTTGCTATAATTCCCCTGTGAGGTTGTCCAGTTCTGAACTTTTGTTTTCTGAAATTCTCCTTTTTAAGTCACAACTTAAATTTTAAAACTAGCGATCAGTCTGTTCGGATTGTCTATTTCTTCCTGATTCAGACTTGGAAGGTTTTATGTTTCTAGAAATTTGTCCATTTCTTCTAGATTCTAAAACTTGTTATATCTCTGATATCAGTTGTTTCTCCTCTTTCATTTCTTTTTTCTTTTTTTTTTTTTATTTGGGTCATATCTCTTTTCTTTGTGATGAGTATGGCTAAAGATGTATATATTTTATTTATCTTTAAAAAACAGCTCTTGGTTTCATTAATCTTTTTTCAGTTTCTATTTTATTTATTTCCCCTCTGACCATTATTATTTTCTTCATTCTGCTGACTTAGTCTTTCTTTATTCTTTTTCTGATTCCTTAGATGTTAGATTATGTTGTTTATTTGAGATTTTTCTAGTTTGTTAAGGTAGGCCTCTGTTACTATAAACTGCCCTTTTAAAACCACTTTTACAGCATTCTATAGATTTTGAAAAGTTGTGTTTTAATTTGTCTCAAAGTCTTTTATGATTTCCTCTTTGATATCTTCGTTGAACCATTGGGTTTTGGTGTTATGTTATTTAGTCTATATGGTGTTTGTTGTTTTCCCATTTTAATTCACATAATTGATTTCTAGTTTCGAACCATTGTGGTTGGAAAGTAATGCTAGACATTTTATTCTTTTAAATTTACTTTGTAGCCTAGTATATGATCTATCCTGAAGGACATTTAATGTGCTCGAATGTTTTTGTATGGAATGTCCAATAGATACCTATTAAATCCAACTGATCTATTATACCATTTAAAACCACTTTGTTTTATAGATTTTTGTCTGGGTGATCTGCCATTGATGTAAATGGGGTGTTAAGGTACTCTACTATTATTCTATTATATCAATTTCTCAACTTATATCCTTTAATTTCACTTTATATATTTAGGCTCTTGTGTATTGGATGGTTATATGTTAGTGAGTATATCTTTTATTACTGATTCCTTTATCATTATATAATTCCCTTCTTTGTTTTTGTTGTAGACTTGTTTTAAAATCTAGTTGCAGGAGTTCCCTGGTGACTTAGAATTTAAGGACTCAAAGTTGTCAGTACTGTGGCTTCAGTTACTGCTATAGCTAAGGTTCAGTCAATGGCCTGGGAACTTCTGCTTGCATAGCAAAAAAAAAAAAAAAAAAATCTGTTTGTAGTGCTGAAACTGAAAATGTGTTAATGTCCAAAATGGATAAACAGCTCATGCAATTCAAAATCAAAGAGACAAACTACCCAATTAAAAAATGAACATAAGACCAGTATAGATATTTTTCCTAAGAAGATATACAGATGGCTAACAGGCACATGAAATGATGCTTAGCATTGCTAATCATCGGAAAAATGTAAATCAAAACCACGAGATATCACCTTACCCCAGTCAGAATGTCTATAATCAAATAGTCTCAAATCACAAATGTTGATGAGGACATGAAGAAAACTTGCACACTGTTAGGAAAATTCATTCAACCACTATGGAAAATAGTATGGAAGTACTTCAGATATACAAATATTATGTAAATATTCATACACAAACATAACGTTTTCTTAATTTGATTAAACTTTTTCTTTGTATACACAGTAACACTTTACATTAATGAAACATTATTTTTTTTCAAATAATTTATATTTTACTTTGATTTTTTTCTTTGCCACAAACCAAAACAAAGCAGGCAATGTACTTATTTTACAAGTGGCACAGACACCATTTTATCTGAGGTCACAAAAGTTAGTTCATGTCTCATGCTTTGCAAAGCCATGTTGCAACTATTATCTGTAAGAAGCTCAGCCTCTCTTTTGACTTACCCATCTCATTTTTATATTTGATCTCAAAACCTTATCTTCATCCCAAACCTAAAGACAGTTGATGTCAGTGGGGTCAGAAAAAGTGGACTAGAGAAAGATAAGTTGTGAAAGGGTAGATCCCTTCCATATAATTTTCTGAGGAGCTGGCTTCCAAGTTCTTTTTGGCAAGTGAGTGAGTAGTTAAGTGTCTTACAGTGATAATTAATTCTAAAAAGAAAAGCAAAGGGAAACGGAACTGCTTGACAGCTGCCCTACACACCAAAGTGTCAATGACAGTTAACACATGCCACTGATCAGCTGCTTTCAACTTGTTTTCATAAGTCTATCAGCAGAATTTCAGGAAATTTTTATCGTTTCTTTCATGGATTTAGACTCAAGTAAAATAATACTTCCTCTAACCATGTGCATTCGGTATTTGAACTTCCTTGGACGTTATTGCCTTTGCTATTTTTTTGCTAATTTTCATGGGCTCCTGATTATTGTCAGTGGTAGCTGCAAAATTTTATAGGGCATCTACTGTGTGCAATAATCTCCAATGAGAATTAAGTAGTATAAAAAGATGTAGGCAAAACTTTTAAAGTTAAAGGAAATAAGATCTAGGGAGTTCCCTTCATGGCTCAGTGAATAATAAACTTGACTAGGAACCATGAAGATGCAGGTTCTATCCCTGGCCTCCCTCACTCAGTGAATAAAGGATCCAGAATTGCCATGAGCTGTGGTGTAGGTTGCAGATGCAGCTTGGGTCTTGAGTTGCTGTGGTTGTGGCTATGGCTGGCAGCTGTAGCTATACTGGGACCCCAAGCCTAGGAACTTCCACATGCTGGAGGTGTGGACTTAAACAGCAAAAAAAAAAAAAAAAAAAAAAAACAAGATCCAGAATAAGAAAAACAGTAGTATACAAAAATACAAGACAAAACTTACTAAGCACTAAAATAATATTCATGATAAGAAATACTGACATTATTAAAGCTGAAACTCTTATGGTGTATTTTTATAATTTAAATTATTTTCCTCTTGATTAATCTCTCTTTTTTTGGGGGGGTGTCTTAGTGTGATATTCCAACATACTTATTAAATACACAGAGCTGTTCCTATAGGAGTCATTAATTATTGTTAATTAAATAAGCTTTACTCTTGCCCTTAAGCAAAGAGAACCAATATTGAATGAAAGTGCCTGATCTGGAAAAAGACTAGGTAGATTGGGTAATTCTTTCAGGTTAAGGCAGAATTCTATTATTTTTAAGAATTTAAGTAGACTATAATTTGGAAATTTGGAGCTAAAGATAAAAATTCATCGTGTTCCCAATCTGACCACTGATGATACAACACTATTACTTTGTATTTGAAATACCAAAACCTCCCAAAAATCTACTCAAGATTGAATTCTAAGACCAATTTTAGACATAGTTGTAAAGTCAAAGTAGTCTGTTTTCAGCAGCTCTCAGCCATATTCTGCAGCCTCCCTTCCCCTAACCCTTTATCTTCCACGTACTTCTCTAAACCCACTGTTGCTTCCCTCCAGGCAGAAGGCATTTATTGCTTCATATTTCTTGACAGAGACAAAGAAGAAAATGAGATGTACAGCCTGGAGAAATTGCCTGATACAATTATTGTTTATCTACTATATCTTTCTGCATAATCTTTTGTTCCAAGGTTAGAAAAGAGACTTTGGAAGGTTAATGTTAGGAACGCAATAGCAAGTTCTATCTATCCTTTACCTTTCCACTAGAGTTACCTCCTCTTGGGAATCTCTCAGGCACAGTTAACTTATTTTCCTCTTTTGTAGCATCCTGGACTTATCCCTATTGCAACACAATGTATTACCTGCTATTATAATCTTTTTCTAACAATTGTCTCCTCATCGAATGTGAGAGCTTTAAGGATTCTATCCTCTTTACCTTTATCCTGAGCACCATGCTGAGGAAACTATAAGTGGACAGTATATATTTTTCAAATGATAGAATAAATGAAGTGGAATAAAATAATATTAGGATGGTCCATGTATTTAATTCCCACAATTTCTTGGTCATCTAAATCAGAATAATACATTTATCAAGGAAATTCACAAGCATTCTCATTCTGGAAGGAACTCTTAGGAAATCACTGTTAAAAGCATAACAAAATTAAATAGTCATAGACTTTAGATTGCAAAGGAAAACTTTGTCAGTGATACACCATTCCTAAATCAAAGGGTAGATGAGAGCATTTATTTCTCACACCAATCACTCTGGAATGTGCCTGAAACTAATAAAGAAAATGAAATATTATTGTCCAGATGTAGCTGCATTTTATTCCAGTTATTTTAAGTTCTCTGAGTATAAAATGAACTAGATGCACATATTAAATTATTAATATGCTAGCTTTAAAGCTGAAGCCAAGGTGAAAAAAAAAAAAAAACTGGTATAGGAAAGCTATAAAACAAAATAGATCAAAGGATGTGATTTGATCAAAACTCTCCCATCAGCCTTTCAGCTTTTTCTCCTTGTGGTATCAAGGAGCTTTTAGTTGCAATTATAATCAACTGAGTGGAAGGAGTATTCAGACCACCTGGAAGCAGTCAGTGTTAATGGTTCAAGCCCTAAATACATCTAATTTGGTTCTATTTATCTGAGTGATGGGACATATTTTTCTCAGATTCATTTTAGCTTCTCCTCTAAGACTCATGTCACACCCCAGAAATTTGAAGCCAATTTCAAATCAACTATATCCTTCTTCTAAATGTAATTAAGTAAGTTAACAACAATAAGTAGGCAATGGAAGCTCTTTCTCTTCTTCCCCAATTCAACAAATTTCAGATTTGGAAACGAAAATTCTGCTAAGTTTGAGACATCTTAGTAATTGAGTCAGAAAATTTTTACCTTACAGAAAGGAAAATATATATGATTTCATTTTTATATAATATTTTGCATTAAAACATTTATTTACAATAAGTTGCCCTAATTGTCCTCAAAATAGTCTTGTGAAGTAAAGTGTGCACTATTATCCTAATTTTCTACCTAGGCAAAATTAATGATATTGGTATATGTTTCAGCCATCCATAGTAGGAGAGAGCATGTAAGAAGCACTAAAGAAGTAGGTATTCATTTCTTGGGCCAAGGGAAACAATACAAAATGAGGATAGTTGTTATATGGGAGCATAGCATAAGAGGAGCCTTACTGGAATCATGAGATGAGGTTTTAGGCAGCATGTAAAATACAGGTGGATTTATAGCATCATTTAAAACATTCCCCCACTGGATTAGTCAGTGTTTGATCAGTAAAGGAGAACTGCTGATAACTAAGTATAGTGTATGTGTGAGAGAGAGATTCAATATGGACTTGAACAGATGCAATTCTGAGAACTGATGCAAAGCTGTTTTCTTTGTATCTGAGCCTGAAATAATCAGAGAAGACAGTCAGGAAGGGATGACAGATAGTGAGGAAGGAAAAGACAAGGACAAACTGGAAACCATGAAGATGAATTAGAACCTACAGGATGGATTGGAACACATGTTTTTCTCTCATTACATGGAAACTTGTTCAGACTTCACCGATGTGGGTGAACTTATGGAAAACATGGACCTCCTTTTTATGGAGTTAAATGTAAGTGATTCAGAAGTTGGAAAAGCTAAAGAGGAACAAGTGTAAGCCACAAGAGTTAAAGACCCAGTGACTGTCCCACCCACACCAAAAGGATAGGCCCACCCATCCATTAGTGACAGTGTACGTGAGATATAGCAGTTTCTGGTACTCCTGCAATGACCTTCCAAAAATAAAACTGCAGTTTTGCTTTTTGTATTCTAAATCTCAATATGTTGCTTTAAGTTTATGCAATGTCAGATATATATAGAGAGAGAATGTGGAATCTGGGAAAGGCAGTTCCAGTTTAGCTATATTGAATTGATACAAATTTACTACACTACCATCAAAGGTCTGTGTGTGTGTCTAAAATGCGTGCAAAAATTTATAAAGAAAATATATTGAATTCATAAATATTAAAAGCTAATAAACTATCTTTTATTAACTATTTAGTAGATTTAAGTGCTGAGATGAAAAGTCGAGTAATATAACATTTTGAGAGTCTAAATTTGTATTTATCAGACTCATACTTGTAGATTTAAAGAAGATTTGTGATAAGCTTGAGAAGGATATGATGTGTAAAATAATATTTGAAGTTAGTTTAAAAATTAATAAGATGAGGGTAAAGGAAAATTGGTTGATTTTCTCAAGAGTGGATAGACTTTCTGGCTTCACCTGTTAATCTAATAATAGACCAACTTGTTGAAGAGACTTTGGTAACACTACGGAGATTATTTTTTCTAAGAAATGTGGACGCCTATAGATTATATGGAAATTAAAATAACGAAAATCACAGAATGGTGAAAATATTCTATACATGTTGAATTTACACAATTTTTCTTAAAATTATTTGATCTATTCTACAAAATTGTTGCAACTAAATGCTTTATTTCTAGGACTTTAAAAATTTACTTGGTCAAATTATTTCAGAGATAGAGGGCTATTGAGGGTTTCCACTCCTTGATTTTATTCAGGTAATTTTTTCAATAAATGTGTCTTTTTGCCTAAGTCTTCAAATTCTCTGGGTAAGTATTGTCCTATTACTTTTTAAAACCTTATCTATAATTCTAAACTATTTTTCTTTTTAAATGTTGTCTGTTTATTCTATTTTGTTCCATTGTTCTTATCATAGATTTCTATATCTTATTATTTGTATAATAATCAAATATTGGCTGTCTTGAACATTCGTATTCTATTGTATATGTTATTCAATTTTGTTTTGTGTTATCAAATGTTCTTTTTATTTTAGTTTTCTCTTTCCAACCACTTTCATTGGGTATGGTTCCTTTTAGATAATCCATGCTTCTGGATAGGAATAATTAATATAATTAAAATGGCTTTATTAGCCAAAGCAATATACAGATTCAATGCAACCCCTTTCAAATTACCCATTTTTCACAGAACTGGAACAAATAACCCAAAACTTTATATGGAAGCATAAATGACCCAGAATTGCCAAAGCAGTCCTGAGAGAAAGAAAAAAAAAAAAAAAAAACTCTCCCAGACTTCAAACAATATTACAAAGCTTCAGCAATCAGGACAGTGTGATACTGGAACCAAAACAGATGTACAGACCAATGGAACAGAACAGAGAACCCAGAAATAAAGCCAGACAAATATGGTCAATTAAACTTCAATGAAGGATGGTTCCTGTTATGACTCAACAGAAGCGAATCTGACTAGTATCCGTGAGGAAGTAGGTTAGACTCCTGGCCTTGCTCAGTGGGTTAGAATCCAGTGTTGTTGTGAGCTGCAGCATATGTCTGAGACATGGCTTGTATACTGTGGTGGTGTGGCCAGCAGCTGTAGCCCCATTTAACTCCTAGTCTGGGAACGTCCGTATGTCATGGGTGCAGCCCTGAAAAGCAAAAAATCAAAAAAGAACAAACAAACAAACAAACAAATAACACTTTGACAAAGGAGGCAAGAATATAAAATGGGAAAAAGACAGTCTCTTCAACAAATGGTCCTGGCAAAACTGGACGGCTTCATGTAAATCAATGAAAGTAGGATACACACTCATATCATGCACAAAACTCAAAATGGCCTGAAGACTTAAACATAAAGACAAGACACAATAAAACACCTAGAAGAGAACTTAGGCAAAACATTCTCTGACATCAACCGCACAAATATTTTCTTAGGTCAGTCTCCCAAAGCAATAGAAATAAAAACAAGATAAACCAATGGAACCTAATAAAACTTACAGGTTTTTGCACAAAAAAGGAAACCATAAAAAAAAAGACAACCTATGGAATGGGAGAAAATCATTGCAAATAATGCAACCCACAAGGGCTTACTCTCCAAAATATACAAACAATCCATAAAACTCAACAGCAAAAAAACAAAATAAACAAAAAACAAAACAAAAAACAAAACAAAACAAAAAACCAAAAAAACCACAAAAACCTAATTATGGGCAGAAGACAAGAGTATATATTTCTCCAAAGAAGACACACAAATGGCCAATAAGCTCATGAAAAAAAATGCTCAGTTTCACTAATTATTACAGAAATTCAAGTCAAAACTACAATGAGGTACCACTTCACATTGGTCAGAATGGCCATCGTTAGTAAGTCTACAAATAAATGCTGGAGAGGTGTGGAGAAAAAAGGAATGCCGTTATACTATTGGAGGAAATGTACATTTGTATAACCACTGTTGAAAACAGTATGGAATACCTCAGAAAACTAATGTAGAACTACCATATGATCTAGAAAACCTACTCCTGGGGACACATTTGGACAAAACTTTCACTGAAAAAGATAGGTGTGCCCCTATGTTCATTCCATCACTATTCACAATAGCCAAGACATGGAAACAAAATAAATGTCCATCAACAGATGAATGAATTAAGGAAATGTAGTACATATACACAATGGAATGCTACTCAGCCATAAAAAACAACAAAATAATGCCGTTCTGAGAAACATGGATGGAACTAGGTACTCTCATACTAAGTGAAGTAAGTCAGAAAGAGAAAGATACCATATACTAACACTTACATGTGGAATCTAAAATATGGCACAGGAGTTCCCGTCGTGGCACAGTGGTTAATGAATCTGACTAGAAGCCGTGAGGTTGCAGGTTCAATCCCTGGCCTTGCTCAGTGGGTTAAGGATCTATCATTGCTATGAGCTGTGGTGTAGGTCGAAGACACAGCTCAGATGCTGCATTGCTGTGGCTCTGGTATAGGCCGGTGGCTATAGCTCCAATTAGACCCCTAGCCTGGGAACCTCCATATGCCACGGGAGTGGCACTAAAAAAGGCAAAAAGACAAAAAGAAAACTAAAAAAATAAAAAATAAAATAAAATATGGCACAGATGAGCCTATATACAAAACAGAAACAGAATCACAGATTTGGAGAACAGACTTGTTATTGCCAAGGGGGATGGGGAAGGATTGGGATTGACTAGGGAATTTGGGGTTAGTAGCTACAAAATATTGTATTTGGAGTGGATAAGCAATGAGACCCTGCTGTATGGCACAGGGAACTATATCTAATCACTTTGGTTGGAACATGATTGAGGATAATGTGAGAAAAATAATGTATATATATATATATATATATGTATGATGGTCACTTTTCTGTACAGCAGAAATTGACAGAACAGAGTAAATCAACCAAAATTTAAAAAAAATTAAAAATCAATTGTTCTTAGCTAATTTAAAAATTAAATAGCACTAATATAAGAATTTAAGGATGAATGCTAAACAATGTAAATTTTTAACTACAAACAGTAAGTTGCATGTAGTTAATATTTAAGTGTTTTTAAAATTTTAAAACATTTTATTGTGATTTATTTTGTAACCCAAGAATGGCTTCAGATTTTTTTGTAATGAGGATCATGGCTAAATAATATTCCATTGTATATATGTACCACATCTTTAACAACTCCTCTGTCAACAGATATTTAGCTTCCTTCCATATTTGGGGTATATAATGCTGCAATGAACATTGGGGCACATTGGTGTACATATATCTTATATCTTTTGAGTCATGGTTTTCTCCAGATAGATGCACAGGAGTGGGATTGATGTATCATATGCTAATTTTATTTTTAGTTTTTTGAGGAAACCATACTGTTTTCCATAGAAGTTGCACCAATTTACATTACGAGGTAAGAGGGGTCCCTTTTCTCCTCATGCTCTTGTTTGTAGAGTCTTTATTCTCTTTTTATGACCAAACCCATGGCATATGGAAGTTCCTAGGCTAGAGGTCAAATCTAAGCTGCAGCTGCCAGCCTACATCACAGCCGCAACTCTAGATCTGAGCCACCTCTGCTACTTATACCAGAGCTCACTGCATTGCTAGATCCTTAACACACTGAGTGGGGCCAGGGATCCAACTCACATCCTCTAAGATAATAGTCAGTTTTGCTAATATTGGCATAAATTGAAAAATCCTTGCATCCCCAGGGTAAATCCCATTTGATCATGGTGTATGATCCTTTTAATGTATTGCTGGATTCAGTTTGCTAGTATTTTGTTGAGGATTTTTGTGTCTATGTTCATCAGGGATATTGGTTTATAAGCTGTGTGTGTGTGTGCGTGTGTGTGTTGCTCTTATTGTTCACTTTTGGGTTTTACAAACATATTTTGTAGAGATAAATCTTAATGTTTAATCATAATTTTTTTTTTGGTTACAACCATGTCATGTGAAAGTTCCAAAGCCAGGGATCAAACATAAATGACAGTTTCAAGCTTCAGTAATGCTGGTAATCCTTAACCAGCAGCACCACATGGGAACTTCCAATCATAAATACTTAAAGCCTGAAGTATACAGTGTTTTTTGCCATGTGTCCAAAAATTATAAGGAACTTGTGGCAATTTATTTATATTTACTATTTTTGTATGTTTTAGTGTTTTATATTTGTTTTAATTCCACAAGTGACACATTATTTATAAATCTACACACCAAAGCATTTGTGTGTTATGTGTATATACACATGTATTTTTTATTTGGATACCATTTCTACCTCAATTTCCTATTATGCCTATCCATTAGAAATATACTTCTAATGGATTTCTAATGGTGGAGGACATTTTATGCCACACTTCTGTTTATCTATATACATATTTTATTGCCATTCTTTCTCTTTTTCTTTTTATGGCCAAACCTGCAGTATATGGAGTTTCCCAGGCTAGGGGTTGAATCAAAACTGCAGCTAAGGCCTATACCAAGACACAGCAACGCTGGATTCAAGGCACATCTGTGTCCTATGATGCAGATTGGAGCAATGCCAAATCCTTAATCCACTGAGCAAGGCCAGGGATCAAAACCAGGTCCTTACAGAGATTACATCAAGTTCTTAACACATTAATCCACAATGAAAACACCTTGTTGCCATTCTTGAAAGAGAATTTTTGTGGGAAATATTTCTAAGTCGACAGTTATTTTGCCTCAGAATATTGAATACATTTTTTTCTTTATCCTCTTTTCATTTTTTAATATTGAGATGTCCTTTGTAGTTCAGCTGTATTTTTTTCTGTGACTATTTTTTAAGATAATTCCTTGTTTTTCATGTTCTTTCAGGTATTTTAACGTGTCTTGGTATGTATTTATTCATAATTATTCTTCTTTGAATATATTGTACTTTCTGCACCTGTGTATTTATGCTTTTAATCAACTCTAGAATATTCTGAATAATGGGTTCTATAAATATTGCCCTTTGGCCGTTTTCTCTATTGTCTTCTCCTGAGGATCCAATAAGAAGCATTTAAAGTCTCTTCATTCTATCCTCTGTATCTCAATTTTCTTCTATGTCTATATGTTATTCTATTATTTTATTATGAGTGCTATTGTTTTTGCTTTTCCTGACATTCATGCATCATTGCTTCTCTATTCTTGTGCTTGTTGATCTTTGTGGATTGATTGGATGATAGTAAGCTATGGAAATACTGTTTGCATACATTAGGGATGCTTTCCTTAGGATTGGATTTGCAAAAAATTCTTCTGGGAACCAGAGAATGCTAATGACACCAATTCAGTCTCCAACAGGGTTTTAGCTCAATATAGATGTTCTGGGCTTAATTCCCATACCATGCTGGTTGACAAAGTCTCATTACCAAGATCACAGTGATGCTACAGACATCTACTTTCAGGGCAACAATACCCTCTTCTTTGCTCACCTTTTCTTAGCACTTATCACTCTTGGTTCTGCCTCTGGATACAGCTTATATTTCCTTTTTCTTCTTCTTTACTTCTTTCATTTCTTTCTTGTATCAGGGAGCTTAAGGCATCCTCTACCCCTTACAATCCCAGTAATAATGATGTCCCAATGTTAAAAGTTTTCTTACCAAGATCTAATGGTTCAACACTAGGGCGGGGGGATCACTCACCTTACTTAGTTAACCATATTACAATTCAAAATAAAGACATACATTTTCTTTTATTCTAGAATTTTATCTGTCATTGTTTCTTTGAATATAACTTTCCTGCCATTCCTTCTATTAGAGATGGAGCAGTAGTAACAGTAGTAGTAGTAATAATGTGCTATAGCAACACTTTTAGTAATTTTGTGTGAAAACCATGAGACTGATCTAGATGATTAACCCAGAAGAGCCTTGTCAACCAAATAGAAGAATATTAAGGGTAAGTTGAATTCTAAAGAAGTTAGGTAAAGAAGAAGAAAGGTCATCGTTGAGTACTGGTCTCAGGAAATTTCTAACAGAAGAAGGGAGGGATATATTGTACTTTTATAAGTCCAATCATCCCCCAACGGGGAATGGATCATGGAGAGTGGGTACCATAGGAAATGTTATTGATAAATCTTGCCTCTGAGCAGAAAGTCAAAATTAACACTCCTCTGAAATATCACTATTAAAAGAAGCAAACATAAAATTATAATTGACATTTAGTGTGAATTCCTTAATATTATATTCCAAATTAAATTCTCGCAGATATTCCTCAAGCTCATCTTCTTGATGCTGAAATCCATTTACTTGTTTTCTCAACCTGTAAACTTCAAGTCACTTTTGACACCATCTCTCATTGATGCTTCCTTCTTTGCTGATCTGTGCACATTTATCTATCTGCATACTCTCTGTTTTAATCATCACTAATTCACTGGCATGATTACAGCTGGGTCTGCCTGCCTCCCATACATAGAAACCAATTAACATAACTTTTGTCAAATTTTTATCCTGAAGTTAAAATCTGATCATTCCACTTCCCTATTTGTTTTATGACTTTGCTGTTTTCTACTGGTTTCTCAGTCTTAGCAATTTGTTGTACTATCTTCATCTGTGTTTGCTTCTTCTGACACTTCCAACTACGCAAGATGCAACTATTTCCCAAAATACCTCTGATATATGACTTTATGTCAAAGATTTTATTAAAATTTGGCTAGGTTGCACTGAAGTGATTATATCACAGTGTGGCACAGAAATAATTTATATCATAGTAGAAATCCATATTCCAAAACACCACAGTCTTCCCTGGAATTTTCCTTTTTTCTAATCAAATCAGTCAGTCAAGGGTTTTCTCTAAACAGAGAGTCATCAGCCCTGAAGAACAATTATGCTTCTCCCCTGGAGGGCAAGCATGGTTTTCAACAATGTTTTATTCCTCTGATATTAGGAAATATAGGATGTTTCTTCTCTACTGCTTCCCTTATCCTTGCTCAGACATCACACCAAATGTCAAATGAGTAATTATTCTTTTGCCTTTCCAATAACAGCTTGTGGGCTGAATGTCCTTATTCCTCTCCCCAGTCTAGTGAAAGTCATTGATGTTCCCTGTCCAGTGACCTTCCCCCCCTTGAACCTCTTTAGTACTAGTGACTTCAAATATTTATTATTACCACCTTTGTAACATAGGAAAAATATTTTTTGCTTTCTCATGAATACTTATGTTCCTTAAAAATAGGTACTCCTTCCTAGTAACATGCATTATAGTAGCTGGAACAAAGGAGGTATGTATCTTATGTATTTTTATGAAATGAGCATTTTCACTTCCCTCACATTTCTCCAAAAATATCTAAGTCAAATAAATTATGTCCTCAGAATAACAAGGGAGAGTCCCTTTATTAGTACAATAAAATTTATGAAATCATGTGAAAACATTATAAAATAATCACTAGCAGAAGAACAATAAGATATAAGCAGCAAGTACTTTACAATCATTATAATCAATTTTCACAATAACTCTGAGAAGAAGGTATTGCTATCCTGATTTTGTAGATGAGGAAATCAGTCACAAACTATTAAACAAAAGGCTAAAAGATGAACTATTAAGAATTTATGTTAGGATATGGGATATTTGCCATCTTAAATCATTTCTCTTTTTTAAAAACAATTGTTGGATTTGTAGTATATTTTATAATGTTTCTTATCTTTTATAAATAAAAACTTCAAGAAATTTTGGGAGTTTCAAATGCTACAATAGAAATGTTATGGTAAACTTGCAGGGGTTGGAGATACCAGCGTCTGACTAAACTTTAGGGCAGAGAAAGCAATGATGAGGCCGATCAACCATTTTCAAAAGTTGGGAAGGGAATTCAGGTCACCCAGTTACCAAATTCCAGTCCTAAGTGGTAGACTCTCGGTCATCTACTGCAGCAACATTCCCTGTGAGATACTCTTCAGTGTCTAGTCAATCAAGTTTACAGTTGTCTAAAGGAGTTGATGTACCCACTGATTCAAAGAACACAGCATTTCACAGTCAGAGATTTTCATGATCAAGAGTTTTGTTTTTGAGAATTATCCAAAATTGTCCTTTCTTTCCCTATATACTTTCATCCTACCTCATTCAAATTTGTTGTCTAGATCCTAATTGGCTACAAAATTTACCTTTTAGGAGGGACAAGGAGGATATTTCAGTTAAAACATATCTTTTCTTGAAATCCTGTATGCTTCTTCAGAATGTAAAAGGACCAGTAATTTTGAGAAGTATTAAGTAGTGGCAATGGAAAGCAGATATTTTTTCTTTATATAGTCAATAAATACTGAGTAACCTACTTTATATCCAAAACAATATAAGGTCCCAAGAAATTAATAGTAAAAATTGTGAAGGGATGTTATTCTTGTTCTCAGTGAGCATATAGGACAAATAATGAGACTTAACATGTAACTAAAATACAGGTTTATAAGTATATTGTGGGTGAGGCTGGTCCTTATCTAGGCTTGGAGTGTCCAGGAAGCCTTTCTAAAGTGTCATCTCACCTGAGCAAATCTACAGAGAAGCACGGGAAGAGCATCATAAGAGGAGGGATGCACATAAGAAAATGTTAATGACGAGATCTTGTCAGTTTTAGGAAGCAATATAGATGAGCTGTGACTAGGAAGGAATTGTGGTTCAGTGCAATATGCAAAACAAAGCAGGGATCAAGGGAATGAAGGAGAACATTAGAAAAGTCTTTCCTAAAAATAAAACAATAGGAACAACAGCAACAATTCCAATACCTATTGCTAGCTACTATTGTATTATATACCACTGGAACTTTATTTCTTTGAGTCTTTTGTTACATGTTATCGCCCAGGGCCTCCCACTAAAATGCAAATGTAGTTGGAATGAGTATTAATCAAAGCTCCTTTATAAAATAAAAACTTGGAGGATTTTAGAATAACTGAGGAATGTAGGTAGAAAATTGCCATAGGAAACTTCACCCATTCTACAGTTTTGCTGCAGGCCACTTCCACTTATAATTATCATAGCCCCTTTCTAATCCCTGGGAGGGGCTGTATTAATGTTTCAGTGCCAAGACCTTAAGGCAGGGGCTTCCAGGCTGGCTGGAAGCAAACAGTAGAGAAAATGTCATAAGCATATCCTCAATAGATTTCTACCAATTTTTATAGACTCTGAGATGTGATTCCAAAGTTTTCTGGGTAAGCATCCAACTCTATCCTTTGGAGATTCACCCATCACCAGTCTTTAATCCTTTTAAATGTTTGAAAATGATAATCATATCCCTCTTCCCTTGAGCTGTGAATATTGCATTTTACTTGGTTCTTCGTAAATCAATCCTTTTTGACACATAGGCAATGCCTTTGCAGCAGACAGATTTACAATTGCATTGTTAATTTAGGACAGTATATTTCCACATACACATTACTTTAAAAAAAGTCTAAGTGGATAGACAGGAAGAACAATTGTTCCATATTTAAGTGTGAAGTCATCAATTCTGGATATCTATATTGCTCATTCATCTCTACTTCACCTCAGAGACACAAGAGGAAAACCCTTAAGATAGGATGTGCAATTGATTCAGCCCTCTAGGTATCTAGCATGCTTTACTTTATGGCTTTATTTTATGATTTTTAGCCCCTTTCCTAACTAAGAATTCTGTTCCTTAAGATGAAGACTTTTTCTTGAAAGAAAGGAAAGCTTAATATGGCTTAGCAGGCAGGTAAAGGAAGGGGGAGGTGTAAATAAAAGTAAGGAAAAGAAGAATGATGAGTGGGTGGCTTTTGCAGATATCTTTAAACAGTGCCTATTCAGACACCATGGATGCCTAAATTTATTATAATTTCTTTACTTCCTTCCTTCCTAAAACTGATATGATGCATGAATTAGAATATGTGGAGGGAATCTAAAATATCCATTTATGTAAGATTTAGACAAGGTTGAGTTTAGAATTCCAATGGCTATTTTTCCCTCAGACTGGATTATATGGGCACTGAATAATGGGAGAAAACATGAAATAATAAGCTTATAAATTATAATATACATTTTATTTGAAATATAGAACATTTTGATAGAGGGCACTAAGACTCATTGTACAATGCAAGATAAGATATTCTAATTTGAAAAAAAATTCAGTATCTATTTTTATATGCATGAGGTATATAATTATCAAATTCACATAATTTTGACTTTCCCCTTTTCTCCCTTCCTAAACCTTTTTTTGCCAGACTAGATATATGCCTTTGGCTGTTGGCTTGATGAAATGAACCAGATAATTGCCAAATTTTTACTTTATTATGTGCCCATGTAGACACAGTCTAATTGGAACATATAATGAAATGTTTAAATATATACATACATTTTGCACAAAATGAAGCCCCAAAATAATCCTCCTCCCAGAACTTGGCCACTAGGGTATTTAAGGATGCACAACTGCAGCTGATGCAGAAGTTCTTTCCCAGATGTTCAATTTGACCTGGGGCATCTCAATCAAAGTTTGTAAGGTTTCCAACATTCCTAGTGGGAATTTTCAGAAAAGGAGGCATATGGATTATTCTGGCAAGTGGATATACAGGCAGAAACTTGTGTGCAGTGACTCCAGAAATCTCCCTGAGAGCAAGTCAAATAATAACATTATTTGTAACAATAATATTAATAAATAATGAAAGGAGCTGTGTTATTGCTTTTCAAGGAAATGAATTAACCATACAAAAAGCAATAGGAATAAAAGAAGTGAGGCTACATGCTGAGAGCCATAGGAGAGATATGGAAGACAGAGAAAATGAAAAAAAAACATAAAATGTTATAAAACCCCATGCATTATAACTATATATTAAGGGAGATAGGCAAGTAGAAGTTTGGGGAAACTCCCCTCTAAAGTTATTGTCCACATCCCAAATTAATCAGATTTCATTCCTTATTTTTATTTTAAGACGTATAAGCCATGCCCAAGCCATAAAGAACAAAGCCAAGCAAACTTTTTTTTTTTTTTGGAGCTATTCTATTTGAACTAGCAGTTTAACATTAAGAGTTTATCATGTGTTCAGCAGCATGCTGTACACTCTGAGGAAAGACACAGGTTTAGGGACTTAGACTCAATTTTAAAAGAGTTTTGTGAAATTTTGCAAAGCATTTTGATCATTTGTAAGAAAAAAGTTATTAAACTGCCATATCCATTCATTTCTTTCTAATGGTTAAGATATGTATAAGTACTAATTATTAAGAAAAACAACATGCATAAAATCTGTGGATTAAAGACTGTGTTGTGATGTAAGTAGTGCAGTTATTCTAAAAAGAAGAGCTTGATGACAGTTTGAAAAGGATTATAGGACATTTACTGAAGCGAAGGGTTACTTGCACCTAGAAGATTTTATTAGCTAGAGAGGATTGATAGAGCATCCTCCCAGAGTTCAAAACAGAGAAACAAGTATCACTGGTAACAGAGGGATTACCAGATAGACCTGGATCACAGAATAACTGAGCTGAGTATGGAAGATGAATGCAGTGGGAAATATGACTGCATGAGATAGGCAGAATTACAAAAATAGAGACACAGAATGCTAAGAATTCTCTTTCCCTGTTTCATGATGATGTTTCAGTGCCATGACCTGATTCTTGAATTTTTCAATGATCTTCACTCGTTGACCTGCCTTCACTCTCTGGGAATCACAAAGATCTGTGAATGCACCTGTGGGTGTTCTGTTGTGGTGACAGGATGAGTGTTACATGCAGAAGGCCTGTTACTTTCTTCTCCTCCCCTCAAAGCAGGCCATGTCAAAAAAGGATTGACAAAGCACAGAAGGGTGTGTTAACCTTGGTGATTAGGAAGAGGAAGAGCTGAAAAATGAATAAAATGTGTGCTTGGGAACCAACTATGGCTTAACTCTGAGCATCCTCTCAGAGTTAAAATCTTTCATCAGATTCATAAAGTATAGATAAATCCTAAGATGTAATGAAAAACTTTCATCAGATTCATAGAGTATATATAAAGCCTAAAATGGAACTAAGTTAGAAGTTGGAAGTGAGACTAGTGCCAGGATCACACAGGTTAAAGAATTAGAAAAGTGAAATGAAGGCATCCAAGAATTGTGCCACAGATTAAGGTAAACATTTAGATATCTATCTTCATTAGGGCCTAGCCATGTGTTCACTTCAAATCTTTTCTTGAGAATAAAATTCCATGACATATGGTATATATAGTTAATTTTCAAGGAATATTTGCAATAATAATTTCCTTTTCTGGAACTTTTTTGTTTGGAACAGTGAGAACATATATTTCATTATCGTTCTCAACCTTCTTAATCAATAGTGTATAATTCTTTGCTGGGCCATTTTCCTCTCATGCTTTCTTAAATTCTGGTATTCCATAAGGCTGAAATATAGAGATTGCAAAGAAACACCACTCATACTTGTGTTTTAAAAAAAGTAGCACTATTTATCCTTTGTGTTTTCCTTATGTCAAGTTCAAGGTTCATGTGTACAACATACCACACTTTATTTGCAAACAGGTGTTTCAGTGTATATCTGTGTAACTATGAGTTCCTTGAAGGCATAGACCAGTTTTGACAGAAAAGTGAATATACCAATAGGTTAGTTAATGCATACGTGAATATTTGATTGTTTCTACCCAAGTGGTACAGAGAGGTCTCTCAAGGATACATTTGAAACATAGGCCACTAGCCTAATTCTCTTCAGATTTGCCTTTTTAAATCTTGTTTATCTATTGATACAAATCATCTATGCTTTTTATCCTATTACAGCACACTACAAACTCTTGTCAAAACATCTGAAAAATTTTTCCTTTGAATGTATTCTTGATTGCATCTAGCCCCTTCCAACAACGTGGCTGGAGAGAGATTGTTTTAAAAACAACCACTATGGAAAACAGTACAGAGGTTCCTCAAAAAACTAAAACTAGAACTATCAAACGATCCTATAATCCCAGGATATATCTGGAGAAAACCATAATTTGGAATGACACATGGTTTACTAACGTTTTGTTGAGAATTTTTTGCATCTATGTTTATCAGTGATATTGGTTATTTTCTTAGTTTGTGATACATATAAATTTTGCTATCGGAGTGATGTTGGCTTCAAATAATGGGTTTGGATGCTCTTCCTCATCCCTGAAATTTTGTGGAATAGTTTGAGAATAATAGGTATTAACTCTTTTCAAAATACTTGATAGAATCCACCTTGGAAGCCATCTGGGCTTGGACTTTTGTTTCTTGGGGTTTTTTTTCTTTATTCAGCTACACCCTTGGCATATGGAGGTTCCCAGCCTAGGGGTCAAATCGGAGCAGTAGCTGCCAGCCTATGGCATAGCCACAGCAACGCAGGATCTGAGCCACATCTGTGATCTACAACACAGCTCATGGCAATTCCAGATCTTTAACCCACTGAGCCAGGGGTTGAATCTGCATCTTCATGGATGCGAGTCAGATTCGTTTCTGTTGAGCCACAATGGGAACTCTGGGATTTTTTTTTTTTAATTACTCATTCTATTGGTCTGTTAAAGTTTTCAATTTCTTCCTAGTTCAGTCTTGGGAGATTGAACATTTCTAGCAGATTGTCTATTTTTTCTAGGTTGTTAATTTCATTGCCATGTGATTAGTCATAGTAATCTTTTATGACTCTTTGTATTTATGTGGTATCAGTTGTAACTTCTTTTTCATTTCTGATTTTATTGATTTGAGCAATCTTTTTTTTCTTTTTGATTGTTTGGCTAAAAGTTTAACAATTATATTTATCTTTTCAAAGAACCAACTCAGTTTCATTGATCTTTTCTATCATTGTTTGATCTTTATTTTATTTACTGGTGCTCTGATTTTTATAATTTTACTAAATTTATGTTTAATTTTTTTCTCTTTCCCTTAGGTCAAAGTGTAGGTTCTTTATTTGATATTTTCCTGTTTTATTAGGTAGAATTACATCAATATAAACTTCCATCTTAGATTTGCTTTTACTACATCTTATAGATTTATAATTTCTGAGTTTACTTTTTCATTTGTCTCCATATTGGTTTTTTATTTATTTAATTTTTTCAGTGATACATTAATAAATGAGTAGTATTTTGTTTAGGTACCATGTGCTTTTGGCTTTTGTGTGTTTTGTTTTTTTCTTGTAGTTGATTTCTAGTCTCACACAATTGTGTTTAAAAAAAAAAGGTACTTGATATGACTCAAGTTGCTTCAATTTACCGAGACATGTTTATGGCCTATCATTTGATCTATCTTAAAGAATTTTCCATGTGTGCTTGAAAAGAATGTGTATTCTGTTGCTTTTGGATGAAATGTTTCACATATATCTATTAATTCAATTTGGTCTAAAGTGTCATTTAAGGCAGTGTTTCATTATTTATTTTTCATCTGGATGATATGCTCATTGATGTAAGTGGAGTATTAAAATTCCCCACTATTATTGCATTACTGTTTCTTACTTTAGGTCTGTTAATATTTGTTTTATATATTTAGTTGCCCCTACAACTAAGAAGGAGCAATGTTCTGCTTCAATTAATCCCTTGATCATTATGTAATGTCCTTCTTTGTCTCTTGGTGAGTCTGTATATTTTTTGTTTGTTTGTTTGTTTTACTTTTTAGGGCCACACTCACAGCATGTGGAAGTTCCCAGGCTAGGGGTCAAATCAGGGCCATTGCCACCAGCCTACACTACAGCCATAGCAGTGCAGGATCTGATCTGCATCTGTGACCTACACCATAGCTCATGGCAATGCTGGATCCTTAACCCACTGAGTAAGGCCAGGGATTGAATCCATGTCTTCATGGATACTAGTATGGTTTGTTACCACTGAGCCACAATGGGAATTTCTACAGTCCTTGCTTTAAAGTCTGTTTCGTATGATATAAGTATTGCTATTGTGGCTTTTTTTTTTTTTTCCATTTCCACTTGCATGAAATACCTTTATCCATCCTCACATTTTCAGATTTGAAGTGAGTCTCTTGTATGCATTTTATATATATATAAAATATATATATATATAATTTTGTATCCACTGAACTACTCTCTACCTTTTGATCAGAGCATTTAGTCCATTCACATTTAAAGAAATTATTAATATGTATGCACTTATTTCCCCTTATTTGTTTTGGGATTGTTTCAGTAGTTCTTTTTTCTTGCTCTTCACTTGCTGTCTTCATTTGCCCTGCCCAGCTTACTATTTGGCCTCAGGGTCCTAGTACTGATGCCAACAGGCTAGTGGGCAGGGCCAGGTCCCAGGGTTAGTAAGTGAGATGGAGAATTTCAAAATGGTTCTTGAGATTACCAGCATCCTTGTTGTAGGACAAGCTCCCAAACATGACTGCTGCCACCATTGTCTGTATCGCCATGGTAGAATCTCATTTCTTCCTATCTCTCTAGGAGGCTCTCCAAGATGAGCAGGTGATCTGACCCAGGCTTCTTTCAAATTGCTACTTCCTCAGTATGTCCTGGATGTTTAAGATTTTGTGTGTGCCCTTTAAGAGTAAAGTTTCTATTTCCCACAGTCTTATGGCTTTTCCAAAACTAAGAGTCTTTGGCCTTTAAAGCCAAACATTTCTGGTCTCTCACCTTCCTGTGTAGGACCATTTCACTGGGAAGCCCAGTATGACACTTGTAAATCTCACTCTGTGAGGAGAGAAATTTTAAATTTTCTCCTGTTTATGTTTTGCCCACCTGAAGGTACAGGTCTTTACTATACTGCATCGCAATTGCTCCTATTTATATCATTGTGGTTCCTTCCTTATATCTTTAGTTAAAGAAGATCTGTGTTGATTGTCTTCTTGGTATTTCTCAATAGCACATATATGTAATATTGATGTGCCCATGAGTGCAGGTGAATTCAGTGTCTTCTTTTTTATTATTTATTTATTTTTTATTTTATTTATTTATTTTTTTTTTTCCCCACTGTACAGCAAGGGGGTCAGGTTATCCTTAGATGTATACATTGAAGTTACAGTTTTTCCCCCCACCCTTTCTTCTGTTGCGACATGAGTATCTAGACATAGTTCTCAATGCTATTCAGCAAGATCTCCTTGTAAATCTATTCTAGGTTGTGTCTGATAAGCCCAAGTCAGTGTCTTCTTATTCCACAATATTGCCCAGCTTCTCTTTAAAATTAGAATACCCCATTAGTGAAACATAATACTTTAAAAACAGGAAAAAATAGAAATTGCCAAAGAATATCTTCAACTTAGGATAATCATTATGTTAGGAAATGTGTGTGTTCACATGTACATGCTTATGGGCATCCAAAGCTAAAGTAATTTTTATGGCAAATCATGATTTAATGACTTTGCAAACTCTGGTTTCTGTTGATATGGCGATTTTCAATTCCTGCTATTCTTTCTCTCCTGCTAGTCCCACTAATTTTCTTTACTTAGCCATTCCATCTTTTCTATCTCAAGGACTTTGCACTTTGTACTATTATTCAACATAGATTCAGAAGTCCTAGCCACAACAATCAGAGGTGAAAAAGAAATAAAAGTAATTCAAATTGGAAAGGAAGAAGTAAAACTATCACTATTTGCAGATGACATGATACTATACCTAGAGAATCCTAAAGACACTACCAGAAAACTATTAGAGCTCATCAGTGAATTTGGCAAAGTCACAGGATACAAAATTAATACACAGAAATCAACAACATTTCTATACACTAAAAACAAAAGATCAGAAAGATAAATTGGGGAAACAATCCTGTTTACCATTGCATCAAAAAGAATAAAATGCTTAGGAATAAATCTACCTAAAGAGACAAAGACCTGTTCTGAAAATTATAAGATGCTGATGAAAGAAATCAAAGATGACACAAAAAGATGGAAAGACCTACAATGCTTTTAGATTGGAAGACTCAGTATTGTCAAAATGATTATACTACCCAAGGCAATCTGCAGATACAATGCAATCCCTATCAAATTACCAAGGACATTTTTCATGGAACTCAAACAAAATATCTTAAAGTTTGTTTGGAACCACAAAAGTCCCAGAATAGCCAAAGCCATCCTGAGAAAGAAAAATAGAGCTGGAGGAATAAGGCTGCCTGACTTCAGACTATACTACAAAGCAACAGTCATCAGAACTGTATAATACTGGCACAAAGACAGAAATCTAGATCAGTGGAACAGGATAGAAAGCCCAGAATTAAACACATAAACACCTACAGTCAACTAATCTATGACAAAGGAGGCATGAATATACAGTGGAGATAAAACAGCCCCTTCAATAAGTGGTTCTGGGAAAACTGGATAGCCACATGGAAAAGAATGAAATTAGAACATTTCCTAACACCATACACAAAAATAAACTCAAAATGGATAAAAGGTCTAAATATAAGAGTGGATATGATAAAACTCTTAGAGTAAAACATAGACCAAACAATCTCTGACATAAACCACAGCAACATCTTCTCAGATCCACCTCTAAGAGCAAAGACAATAATAAAAAAATAAACAAATGGGACTAATTAAACTTAGAAGTTTATGAACAGCAAAGCAAACCCTAAACAAAATGAAAAGACAACCCACAGAATATGAGAAAATATTTGCAAATGAAGTGACTGACAAGGGATTGATCTCCAAAATATATAAACACCTCCTGCAGCTTAATACCAAAACAACAACAAAAAAAAAAAAATAAAAAAATGGGCAGAAGATCTAAAAAGACACTTCTCCAAAGGTGACATATATAGATGGGCAAAAACACATGAAAGGATGTTCAATATCAATAATTATTAGAAAAATGCATACCAAAACCACTATGAGGTATCAACTTACACCAGCCAGAATGGTCATCATCAAAAAGTCTTCAAACAATAAGTGCTGGAGAGGGTGTGGAGAAAAAGGAACTCTCTTATGCTGTTTATAGGAATATAAATTGGTGCAACCACTGTGGAAAACAGTATGGAGATTCCTCAGAAAACTAAACAAAGAACTACCATTTGATCCAGCAACCCTACTCCTGGGCATCTATCCAGAGAAAACCATGACTCGCCAAAACACATGTACTCCAATGTTCATTGTAGCACAAATTTTCAATAGCCAAGACATGCCAACAACCAAAATGTTCATTGAAAGAGGAGTGGATAAGGATGACATAGTATACTTACACAATGGAACATTACTCAGCCATTAAGAGAAAATAAATAATGGCATTTGCAACAACAGGGATGGACCTAGAAATTATCACACTAAATGACGTTAGCCAGATAGTGAGACACCAATATCCTATGCTATCAACTTACATGTGGAATCTACAAAAAGGACACAATGAACTTCTTTGAAAAACAGAAATGACTCACAGACTTTGAAAAAATTATTATTTCCAAGTGAGATAGATTATACTAACCAAGGCAATCTACAGATTTAATGAGATCCCTATCAAATTATCAAGGACATTTTTCACAGAACTAGAACAAAATATTCTAAAGTTTGTTTGGAAGCACAAAAGATGCAGAATAGCTAAAGAAATCCTGAGAATGAAAAATAGAGATGGTGGGATCAGGCTCCCTGTTTTCAGATTATACTATAAAGCTATAGTCATCAAAATAGAATGGTACTGGCACAAAAGCAGAAATCTAGATCAGAGGAAAAGGATAGAAATCCCAGAATTAAACCCACACACCTATGGTCAACTAATCTATGACAAAGAATGCAAAAAATACAATGGAGAAAAGACAGTCCCTTCAATAAGTAGTGCTGGGAAAACTGGACAGCTACATGTAAATAATTAAATTAGAACATTCTATAACACCATACACAAAAGTAAACTCACAGTGGTTTAAAGAGCTAAATATAAGAGTGGATACAATAAACTCTTAGAAGAAAACATGTCAAACACCCTCTGACATAAACCACAGCAACATCTTCTCAGATCTACCTCTCAGAGTAATTACAATAAAAATAGATATAAACAAATGGGACCTCATTAAACTTTTAAACTTAAAAGTTTTTGCACTGCAAAGAAATCCCTAAACTAAATGAAAAGACAACACATAGCTTGGGAGAAAATATCTGCAAATAAATTGACTGACAAGGGATTAATCTCCAAAATATATAAACACCTCCTGCAGCTCAATACCAAAAAAAAAAAAAAAAAAAAAAAAAACTGTCAAAAAATGTGAAGTTCTACATAAATGTTTCTCCAAAGACACACAGATATCCAAAAAACACATGTAAAGATGTTCAAAATTACTAATTATTAGAGATAGGCAATCAAATCTACTATGAAGTACCACCTTACACCAGGCAGAATGGCCATCTTCAAAAAGTCTACAAATAATAAATGCTGGAGAGGGTGTGGAGAAAAGGGAACTTTCTTAACCTGTTGGTGGGAAAGTAAATCTGTGCAAACACAATGGAAAGCAGTGTGGAGATTCCTCAAAATAAATAAAAATAGAATCATCATATGACCCTGCAATTCCACTCCTGTACTTCTATCCAGAGAAATCCATGACTTGAAAATTTACATGTACCCCAATGTTCATTGCAGCACTATATACAATAGCCAAGGCATGGAAGCAACTTAAATGTCTATTGACAGAAGAATGGATAAAGATATAGTACATACACACAATGGAATATTACTTAACCATAAAAAGAATGAAATAATGTCATTTGCAACAACATGGATAGACCTAGAAATTGTCATGCTATGCTAAGTGATGTTAGATAGTGAGACACAATCATCATACGCTATCACATATGTGGAATCTAAAAAAAAAAGGACACAATGAACTTATATGCAGAACAGAAACAGACTCACAGACATTGAAACTTTTATGATTACTAATGGAGACAGGTTGTGGGGGCTTGAATGGGCTGGACGTTTGGGATGGAAATGTTGTAAAACTAGATGATGATGTTTGTACAATTATAAATATAATAAAGTTAATTGAATATCAAAATAGGGTTATTTCTCTGTCTTATAGCAATCAAATTATGTTTTAGAAGTCCAGGGCTAGCAGCTATGCTACAATTCTTCACAAGTGTTTTCTGCATATGGAAATTCTCCAGTCCTCATTGGTTTTGAGTAGCTGGTAGGGATAAAGAACTACTAGAGCTCACAGCCAAATTTTTAAAAATAATATCTGGCACTGACCAACACATTAGAACATCTAATCTCTTGCCAGAACTTGATCACATGGCAATAATGGGCAGCAAAGAATGATGGGAATGTACTTTTTAGTTGGATCGCCATGGTCCTGTCTAAAATTATATTACTATAAAGTAGAAAGTGGATATTAGGTTACAAGTAGCCATCTTCCATACATTGTTTGTGTGACAGAAATATGCAAAAGCCCGGCTTTTACCAAGGCTATTAGCATTTTTAAATTGAAGATTCAAAAATATTTATCAAGGAGTAGATTCTTCTAGATTTACCACTTCTCTGCACAAACTCAGAGGTTTCTGCAAGGAATGTAAATTGCTTTAAAGTATAGCTCATAGACCAACTATTTATAATGTTTACTTTTTCTAATTGAAATAATGTGCCATCAAAATCAAGCTTTAAATGAACCATTGCTTTTTTTCCCCAAATATGCCACATATGAACAATATTTATTAGAAATTTCCTTTTTAGAACATTCTTGTTGTGCATCATTTTCATGTAAAAATTCCACTAATTTATCCTAAATTTATATTTTCATAAAAATTTAATATCTACTTTAAATTCCCTGAGGTATTATTTTACATGTACACCTCTCTCCATGCTGAAGGGTCAACTTACAATAACCTGTCCACATTTTTCTAAAGATCTTTTTACCAAAGGATTTCTGATACAAAAAAAGAATAAATTAGGTAGTTTAATGGGCATTTGTTATATGCTGAAACTTTTTCTATTATTATTAAAAATATTTCAGTTTAGTTTTCTTAATTCAAAAGTTTAATGCACATATTGCCTATGCAATGCTGGATCTAATACAGGTCTGTGACCTACACCACAGCTCACCCCAGTGCCAGATCCTTAACCCACTCAGCAAGGCCAGGGATCCAACCCACATCCTTATGGATACTAGTCAGGTTCATTACCACTGAGACACAGTGGGAACGCAAGACACATGTTATTAAGTTATATTTTAAAGTATAGTTTGGTAACTGAGCAGCAGAATACAACAAAAACTTTTTAAAAATGATTTTATAAATTAGACTTTGTGGAGAATTAAGACAAAACAAACCAAATAATACCTATCTTTATGAAATGTTCTTTACATGGTAAAACAGAACTCACTTTCACTGAATTAGTAATATGAATGTATTAATACATGATTAGTGGCAAATATTATGTTACAGACAATAAATGCTATTAGGCATTAATAGAAGAGGAACTCCTGAAAAGCTAACTCAGTTGTCCTCTTTTTCTATAGTTTTCCTTACACTCAGTAGTTATGCAATAAATGTTTGCTGAATGCATCAGCATTCTGTCCTGAACTGTGACATTAAAATGGTTGGCTCTAGGTTGAATGGAGATGAAAGAAAGAGAATGTGATCCAATTTTGGAAGAAAAGTATAAAAAAGAAGGTCAGCATTAAATAAGAGATGGCATGATACATTTGGTCAAACTGGCTTATTAGAAAAAAATAGTTTTAGCATTTATTATGTAGTTATATTCTACTTCCTTCCCAGATGTTCAGAGCTGCTAACTTCTTTGTCTTTGATCTAGATTAAGAAGTGGAAACAGGGTGAGGACATTCTTTACCCAAATGCACATTAATTCATATTCAGACATATGTGGTTACTTGGCATCCTAAAACCTCCTCATGGTAGAAAATCACCCTTGGTCTGTAAAAAGAAGGTATTAAATTCCAGGGTAAAAGAGTTCGGTCTACTTGGCCTCTGAGTGCCGAGTCAGTAGAACATATTAACTTTTCACAGTGCACTCAATTGACCTGTCCTTCACAACTGCATCACTATGCTAAAAAATGTGATTTTCATAGAAATGTTCAATTTTGCTGCTTGGAGATTGTGTGAAAGGAAAAAATACAATTTCTGCACCTAAACTGCTCCTCAAATTGCTCACCTTAGAAAGTTAAAATTGTCTCTGAATATAGTGACACTGGACCAACATGTGTTAGGATATTATTAACTCTTTCATCTTCAGTTAGCTCTGCTGTCCTATGACCTCAGGTCAAATGTAGAAAGCAAATAATAAAACACTTCAAACTTTAGCTTTTCCACCTTCCCCTGGACAATTCCAGGGGATGTTAAGAAGTGCTAAGATTTTTTTTTTAACTTTATTTGGCTGCTTGAAGATGAGTGAGACTTTACACAACTAATTCTAGACATTAGGACTACATAGGACCATGGAAATCTTTCTATGAGAGAGACTGCTTTTAGCTCACTTCCCTTCATCAATATCCCCCCACCCATCATCAATACACCAATGAGTTCTGATTGCAGTTTTATTCCCAGTCGACCAGTTTATAAGCTTTCTGTAAAGGAACTTCCCTTCGTGTGAAGACTAGGATAAAGCATTAAGGTTTCAGTCATACATATTTAAAAGTGCAGTTGCAAGAGTCTTTACATCAGAAGATAAGGCTGTGTATTTATCATTATTTTAAATCATTGAGTGGTTTCTGAATTTCTCTTTGCAAGTTATCTATCATGGCTCCCCTATTGAATATTCTAACACTCTACCTATTTAATCTTCTTATGTAAACAAAAGTTTAGTTTTTTACATCTCCTGCACTATCTGACAAAAATTTAAGACTGACTGTCAATTTATCTTTTTAAAGCAACTATCCAAAGTAATGAAAATACCCTCAATAAGAAAAATGCCCATAGCACATACTTCCTTTTTCTTATCTCTCTTACTCTTTCTTTCCATCATGATCAACATAGCAAATATTTATATAATACCCACTATAAATAAACTCATTTAGTGGCACTGTATGGAAAAACAAAAAAGCCACCCTGGTCTTTCCATATCTGCCGTATTAATATCATTTATGTTAAAATTACCCCATACTGGAAAAATCTCATCTCTATCTCCAGCCCCATCAATAAGCATTTATCCAACATTACCAATCATAAAACACCATTTTTTGCAAGTAAGGAAAGAAAGAAATGCTAAGAATAGTCCCTATGTTTAACCAATTTTCATTTTTCTATTTTCCATTTTTTTTTGTGGGGGGGGGTTGGGGAACACCTGGGGCATATGGAAGTTCCCTGGCTAGAGACTGAATTGGAACTACAGTTGCCCATCTATGCCACAGCCACAGCAATGTGGAATCCAAGCCACATCTGTTGACTACACCACAGCTCATGGCAACGCCGGAACCTTAACCCACTGAGCAAGGCCAAGAATCGGACAAGCATCGTTATGGATATTAGTCGATTTCCTTTCCACTGAGTCACAATGGGAATGCCCTAATTTTCATTTTAATAAGAGAGAAAAGAGCTGTTTATATAATTTAGGAACAATAAAGAAACAAATACTCAGTAATTTAGTTGAGGTTCCCAAACTTCTGTTCACAAGAATTTCCTGGTGTGCTTTTTCAAAATAGTTTTCTGAGCTCTTCTGAGCTAGAAGATAACTCTCACCTTTAATGTTCAGGTGAAGCTGATGGTTCACCTGCTAACTCTGAGTACCAAGGCCCAAGGATGTTCTGAATCTAATTTTATGGGAAAGTATTAGATAAATTGTATTTTTATGAGAATCCTAGGTTTAATCATGCTATGTTCTGTAACTCTAATATTATTTTTACAGATTAGAAAAAAAAAATAGTACAGGTTGATTAAATCGGTGTTTACCAAATCTAGTTGTAGATCAAGGTAGTTTTTGAAAACAGATAAACAAACAAAAAAAAAAACAACTCTTACTTTACTGAATAAAACTATCTTGGGTGGTGGCCTGGGAACTGAACTTTTGAAAAGCTGCTCAGATAATTCTTATGCATAATCAAGTGAGGCAACTCTGCACTAGGATTTGTCCGCATTTACTATAGCAACTTTGAGCTTGAGCTAATAAATTTTTCTCATATAGAGAAGTAGGATGTTAATGATTGGAGTCCACACATTGAAGTGTAGATCTGAATCATCACTCACTTTTATGATCTCTGCCAGTCATGGTAGTCATCAGCACAATTCTCCTCCAAGGCACAGAACAGAGCTGCTTTTCTTTGCCCTGTGTTGTTGGGTTGGCCCAAATGACAAGTTCATTTTGTGGAAAAAGAAAAAGGTAAAGTGAAATGTCAAGGCCTTTTTCTCACACTTCTGTGTGCCTAAAGGGTGAGATTGAGAGTAGATTGGCCCCTTTATTTCACCTAGCATGTTAATAAACCTTTGGATATAAAAAAGTAGGTTGGAAGTTTATTTGAAAATAGAGTGCCAAAGTGTTCCACCTGATCAAGGATGAAGGACTTATTTTGGAAGTAGCAGTCATAGTCCAAAAAAAAAAAAAAAAAAAAAAAAAAGACTCCACAAAAATAAGGATTTGGGTTATGAGATGAGAAAAGAGTCCAGGGGTTTGTGGGGGGAGTTCCCTTCATGGCGCAGCAGAAAAGACTCGAACTAGGAACCATGAGGTTGTGGGTTTGATCCCTGGCCCCACTCAGTGGGTTAAGGATCTAGCATTGTCATGAGCTGTGCTATAGGTCACAGATGTACGTGGTTCAGATCTGACATTTCTGTGGTTGTGGCATAGGCAGGCAACTGTAGCTCTGATTAGACCCCAAGCCTGGGAACCTCCATATGCCACAAGTGCGGCCCTTAAAAAAAAAAAAAAAAAAAGAGTCCAGGGGTAGAAAAATGGAGGTAAGTAGTGGAAAAGAAATGTCTAGGAAATAAATGAGGGAATTGCTGAAAAGTTGAAATACAGGAAGATAAGAATGGTAACCCAACTGGCAGGGTAAATGACATTTAATAAAAGGATTAGTAATCATTTTTGTTAATTTATATATCTGCCTTATAACCTTTAGTTGAGGTGCATTAACTAATTCTCTGTGTGTCTGTGCATGTGCTTGAATTTAATAGGGTTGTATCAGACACAAACAAACAAAGCAAAGCTGAATACCTTGTAGATGCTTGTGCTTTTCATTTTAATAAGAGGGAAAAGAGCTGTTTATATAATTTAGGAACAATAAAGAAACAAACAAATAAATACTCAGTAATTTAGTTGATGTTCCCAAATTTCTACAAGATATTCAGTTTTGCTTTGTTTATATGTCTTTTACTTTTTTTAAGATTTTTATTTTTTCTATTACAGTTGATTTACTATATTCCATCACATTCTGCTATACATCAAAGTGACCCAGTCGTATTTCCAATTGATTTCAACCCATCATTTTTTGGGTATTGATGGTGTTTAATGTCACTCCTTCAAAGGTATTTTAATATTGGGTCATTCATAAACCAACAAATATTTAAAGCATATGGACTTTTAGTGTTGACACTAAAGGAATTGTGGCAGGTAAGACATTGATATTTCAGCTGGGGAAATAAATACAAGAATATCTAATAAAATCACTGTAATGAATGAAGTATTTTAAGGTCCAATACTTGAATATATGGAAGAGGAAGAGAACACTATCTTCAAGGCATTTTTCAGAATTTGTCATGTGTAAACTTCTCAAAGTTTTGAGTTTGTGAACTAGGTATTTTATCTCTGATTTATATGTGACCACTGATAAATCAAAAACATATTGAAGTAAGGCATAAGAACTTTGTCTACACAACATTCTCATAGAAGTAGGTCATATCCAGATCTAATAGGACAGTACAGTACTGAAGATAAGTCAGTTTTAATTCTATCTCAACTCATGAAAATCTTTAGCCTTTTTTTGCATCAGAAGGCAGATCTAGACACCCAGGTAGAATTTTAAAAGATGACTTTATTAATTTTTTTAAAAAACATAAGCCTATCCAACAATGGAATAAGTCACCTTATTTATTTAGTTGCCTGGAGTAGTGTTTTTTGTTTGTTTGTTTGTTTGTTTTTCTGCTCTACTGAAAGGATTCCAAGGGAAGATGGATGACAATCCGTCTGAGATATTGCAGAAAGTTCTCTTTCTTTTGTGTGATGTTGGATTAGATGTCAGCTAAAATCCCTTCTAAATCCCCAATTCTATGCCTCTATGATCCTAATTGCTTTGTAGTGTGATGCAGACTATAAATGAAATAATTTAAGAGAAGTGATCAACCAACAGATATTTATTACTCTTTCCACAATGTGCCTGGTGCCAGGAGTCTCATCTCATATATGAGGATAGCTCCTTTTCCCACTTACTCCCTCATCTTTGAGAATGTGAATCAGTTGGTGACAGGAAGGAAGTAAATAAGAGAAAAAGCTCTCAGAAAAAAGAACCCGAAAAAAAAAGTCAATGTTACCTCTCAGCGTTTGCCCAAGTCTAGCTGTTTCATGAGCATCTTCTTAGAGTTCTATTTTGACTTCTCCCCTTTCCCGGAGTGTCGGAATGTGGAAGAAGAATCCTGCTGATTGACTCACGAAACACATTACCAGAAGCTCTCTATTTTTACAGTTAAGGCCATGGAAGCAATTTATACTTTACTTAGAAGTTTATTGCATTTTGATAATTGCTTTTCCCCTTGAACTGTAGAGTTTTAAAATATAATTTTTGACTGACTATAAAAAGGAAAAAAAATCCATATAACTTTAAGAGCATTTTCAAAGCTTTTAAAGTCTTCACTAAACTAAAGCAGCCCAAAGTTACCTTGTTGGGTTGTTTCAAGTTAGCATCATAATTATTTTTTTTAACCCTTTAACACCCAAAGCTCCCAGAGACAAAGAAATGACAGCGATATTATCTCCATATAGAAATTCTTATCCAAGGACTGTGTTTCTGAAGAACACAATGAAGGGAGGAGGACATCAAATAGCTTGTCAATGACCTTGGAAGGGCTCTGTTTGTACACACACAAACAAACAATGAGTCTAAAGTGCTCAAACTCATAGAACCCAGTAGTTATTCAAACAGTATCCATGAACAAAATTAGAGGATGAATTTTCCTATGGATGACCATTTTCAAGTGCGGAACTGAATATGGGCAGTTAGTCAAACGTCTATTAGGTTTGTTTATAAACATAATGAAAACATTCTCACAAATCTTCCCACATAGACTATCAACATCTGGAAACATTTGCTTTGCACAGATCCAGGCAGGTAACAAGGATAATGGTTGTTTTAAGTTCTATATGCCATTCTAAAATGATTCCTAGGATCACTTTTGAATTTTGCCACCTCCCTCTAGCTTTGTTGTTATTAGACTTAGATTTAATTAAATGAGCTAGTGGTTTGATTTCAACACAGCAACTCTTCACAAGTGTTGGCTAGTAAACTAGCTGAAAATCAAAAAAGCAATCATCTACTTGTCTATAATCATTTATATTCAATCAACTATGTTCAAACTATTTATTTATTATGAGTCTTTTGTAGTATCATAATTTCTATATTCTAGAATAGGTCCCCAAGTTAGCACAAGTGTTTATTGACTTGCCGGGACTCCACAGGTAGATAGTGATAAAGCTAGGATAGAAACTAGAATTGTTAATTCAATATCTAGATTAGAAGTACTCATTCGGACGCAAGTGAGGCAAATTATCTTCCACCAGAGTTCCTCCCTTCATATCCACCCAATAATCATGTACAATTATGAATTTGTTGCAGGAAAGCACAAACACAGTGTGGTAGGGGATACTTTTCCACAATGACTTATACTCAGGTAAGATAAAGATATTTCTTTCTTTTTTTTTTGGTCTTTTTTAGGGCCACACTAGTAGCATATGGAGGTTCCTATGCTAGGGTGTTTAATCAGAGCCACAGCTGCTGGCCTATGCCATAACCACAGAAATGCCAGATCTGAGGTGCATATGTGACCTACACCACAGCTCATGGCAATGCCAGATCCTTAACCCACTGAGCGAGGCCCGGGATGAAACCACAACTTCATGGTTCCTAATCGGATTAGTTTCTGCTGCACCACAATGGGAACTTCAAAGATATTTCAAGGAAGGGGCAGTTCATAGAGGGCTTTCATTTTGGAAATGTGTTTCCCTTTTCTAGTGCATCCAATCTCTACTTTATTATCCCATCTATGTAATAAATTCATGGATGATGGATCCATAATGGGTGATAAAGAGAAATTAGGTTAATAACAATAACTCATTTATCTAATGTTCTATACTTGTCTAAGTGCTTTCAATTATAAATGGTATTTGATGAAACATCCTAGTGAGGTTGACAAGGCAGAGATACATAGTCTTTGGCAATAAGATGCCATAAATGACACTATTATTTTGTACAATTGAAAGACTAGTGAATAATATATACTCTATTATGTGCATAAGAGTCCAAAAAGAGTAATGATAATATCCAGTTCAAAACAACAACAAATTAATTCTTCACTTGAATCATAGTATGTGTGCACAGAGGCAGGGTGAACTGTCTTCAATTTAAAGAAGAGGAGAAAATGGCAGTTAGAAAAAAACATACTTGGTTACTCAGGCTGTTAGTGCAGAACCAGAAAAAATTGCTTGAGGGTTTGAAGCTGAGATAAGAATAGACAATCACACTTCTTTTCATTGTGTCCCCTACTGTTTCTCTGAGAGGAAAACTCTTCTAGGTGAGACATGAGTCCACTTATTATGGCACTTCTGGTCATTTTTGATGAGACTCCATATCCTAATGGTGTACATTTAAAATACTTTCTTTAATCCATGGCTTCTGTGGAAGCTTTTTCCTTCTTTGCATCACAAGGTTTTTCAATATTGTATTGGAAAGTACTTTGAACTCTTAGGAAGATAAGTGCTATTTAATTGCAAAATGTTATTAATCCTATGACTGTCATTATGAGCACCAGCAAAATTTTCCAGTTAATGCATCTCAATATTACTGCTGTTGACATCCTTTACTTTTTTTTTTTTTTTTTTTTTTAGCTGGTTCAATGGCAGAATTGAATGTCTCAGAGGACTGGTAATTGGAAATTGGATTCAGAGTATCTTGCTTCTAGGTCTTTAATATCCAATATGTTGCCCTATTACCCCCATGTTGAATGGTATTTTAGTAGCATCAGTGCTGTCCTCACACGTGATTCACAATCCTACAACATTATGCCTCAAGTCTACAAGGTGGAGGAAAAAAATCAGTTTGCAGAGAGATGTAGCTCTCATCTGGACTTAATGATTTTAACATTTCTATCTGTGGAAATTATTTCACTAATCAATCTTTTTTAATAAAAGAGACAAATTCTTTTAAAACTTTTCATCGGTACTCGATAAGACAATCTTAAATGGTGTAACTTTTTAGGTTCCTTCTCTCCTTTACTAATTCTGCCCACAGCTCACACCAAATGTACATCTCTTACTGAAACACAGATATTCATTTCTGGTTGACAAGAAAGGCACTGATGTTTGAAATATATCATGTGTTAGTTCCAATTTTGATGATCTAACGACTCAGTTCTTTGTCATACTACAAAGTTCATTATTTCCATTACTTACTTCTTACCCAATCTTGTTGGCATTTATTCCCTGAATTGTTAAATTCCCTATTTTCTACTCATTAAACCCTGTTGTTGGCTATTTAAGGTTGAAAGTATAGAGTTTGTATTTTGGGATGAGGTAGAAAGAAATTTTGTATGGAAACAGAACACTTAATGAGTTAAATATCAAATAAGCCAAAGAGGTAAATAAATATTTCAGGTCCCAAAACAAAGCTACAGATGAGAACTACCTTTTGTTTTGATATTGTTATTTTTTTCTGTCTGTAAAAATGTGAGCAAAATGGAAAGATGGTATGTAGGGACAAAATATGCCTTGTAGTTTAAAGGAGTTAAGGTGTATTATATTCATATCAAAATGTTATACTAAACTACTGTTCTGTAATTATTGGTGTACATTTAAATCAGTTTGTTAATGTTTTCAATGCATTATATGTTCAATGTCGGTCATAAAGTATATATATCATAGTTCTTTCTACATCTCTTTTCAAGGACCTCAAAATATCACTAAGTAAATACAGCCTATATATGTGAAACAATAATAAGGCAAATATATAGGTTAATAGATTCTATAGGTTAAAGCACTCTGGCAAAGCATATAGCATTATACATTTCAAATCAGTATTATTATCATGAAAATTAAATTATGTAGTAAAAGCAAGCTTTACTTTAGAGAATCAGAAAGGAGACAACGAAGAGATTTAGATAACCGTAGAAAGGTGTGAAAAAAAAATTGATTTCAACCCTAATGCTTTGCAAGACTTGGGTGATCAGATATAGTAAGTTGATCTTTATCTTAGGTTGGATTCTCCCAGAAGTGAACTCTGAGACCAAGTGGGAAGTAATGCAGGGAAGACAAACTGCTAAGCTAAGAGGTAACTAGATCTAGAAACCCTGGGGGTGACAGGAAACTAGGGGAACATACTTAGAAATATCCCATTCAGAGTTCCCTTGTGATGCAGGGGTTAAAATTCAGCATTGTCAGTCCAGTGTCTTCAGTTGCTGTGGTGTGGATTAGACCCCTAGCCTCAGAACCTCCACATGGCTTGGGTGTAACCAAAGAAAAAAAAAACAAAACAGTGATTTGACTAAATAGAATGAAAATTTTCTTTTTAACTAAGGATATAATAGATAATGAGAAATAGAAACAGGTTAATGTAGCCAAAGACCCAAACAGGTTATAAGAAAACCTCTCAAATAAATGTGTCCAGAGCCCTTTCTCACTGACTCTGATATGTGATGTTAAGGAGATGATATCAACTACTATTGATGTAACTGGTCAAGAATGTAATATTTATTATAAAATCATGTTAATAAGCATGATTCTTGACCTCAAACTGGCTGCGGGGGAGCCTCTGTTTCTACCCTGTGAGAACTTGAAAATATGTCAATTTCTCAGCTAAATGTGGAAAGCACCTACCACATATCATTATATAGAAATATTTACTATTCTTACTATCTACAATAGCATAGAGCTGACAAGTAAAGTAGTTCAGTGTTTGGCCTTTAATGTTAGATTGTGATAGTTTATAAGATTTTTTTCACTTATATATTCCGTCATTTCTTTTCTCTATACCTCCTTCCTTCTCTCCCTCTTTCAATCTGCAGGTCACTCTGCCTGGAGATGGTGATACAGACAGGTACACTTCTACAAGGAATTTAAGTCTATAATTTTGGACAGACATTTAATAGTAATAGTACTGCTAACAAATAGGTAACAATAACTATTCCATATGATCCACCCTGGCAAAAATAATACTAAATAGATGTAGGAAGTATAAATTTCCCAGATTTCAAAACAAAACAAAACAAAAAACTTTGTAGTAATAATTTCCCAATCCCATAATTCTGCTGATGACTGAAAACCTAACTTGCCTATTCAAAGCAAATTCAGTCATTTCTGTTTACTAACAATCTCTTTGAAATTAAACCTATGGAATATGGAAAGTTTCTTCCTTCCTATTTTTCATTCCCTTCTCTTCTGGAATGAGAAAAGTTCCAAGGACGCTAGGTTAGATGAGAGTTATCACTGGAGTATAATCTTTTCCAGATTGTCTTCCTCTGAAATGTAAGAATAACAATTAATGAAATAAAATTATAATATTAACAGATGCATACTGAACACTTACTATGTTTCAGTTGATATTGTAAATAATTTATGTGTAGTAAATATTTCATTTTCAATTCAATTCAGTGAGGTGGACACTGATTTCACATTTTACTAATGGAGCCACTGGTCATCAATCTCTTTTTGATGGTTTCCACATGGGATATTTATGTCACTCTCAGATTCCCAGGTCCATACATGTCTTTTTCTTTGTTCTTTTCACCCTGGTTTAAGGACTTCCCAGGTCTGCTGGCCTTCTTTCAGACATTTTTGCATCCTCTGAACACATAAGGAATTTTGGATGTCATCCCACACCACACTGACCTATATGAGACTGTCTGAGGCAACTCTTAGCCATCACACTGTGTAATTATTTCTCTCCCTGAAGGAGCCATCTCAGCATCAGGATATATGACTTCCCCTAGTGACAATTTCTAATTTTATTAAGGAGTTTAATATTTCTCTATCCCCAAAGTGATGATTCTAGCATTTGGAATCTATGCAAATGAGGCATTAGTGACAAGGCAATGGGCACCATTGGAATAGAAAGACCTTCCTCCTTTCTGACTAACCCCGGGATGAATGGCTGTTCTTTGGGAAAATAAATGCTACAGATATCTAGATCAGGATCCTTCCTTTCTCAGTTCTAAAGGCACAAAACTAGAATGTCCACAGGAGGATTCTGCTTTATCTCTTCTCAAAGTAATTTTACTTCCTGAAGGAGAACTAGAAGGCAGAGAGCACGGTCACCATAGAATTATTTCAAATTGGCAATACAGAGGAGAAAATATAATTCACTAGATTAAAATTTCAGTGGAAATATGAATTGAGAATGGGTTTTATAAAGGAGAGACTGTCAGTTACACTAAGAAACTAATAAGCTGATTTCCATCCACTGGGACAAAGGAGAAGGGAAGTAGAATGAATCACCATTTTCCACTATAACAATGACAGTTGGAAGACTCTTATGACTCTTCTGATGATAATAATTTCCATTTCGATAGGCTTCTTTTCCAAGATGTCTAAAGTATTTTACAAGAAATTCTTGCCAACTATCCACATGTCTCAAAAAAGAGAGATACAAATACTTGAATTCTCATTTCATAGGCAGCAAGTGTGTCTGAAGGTTTGTGAATACACTGCATTTTTTTCCAAAGAAATTTTTAATAAGGTATGCTGTGCAAACTGAAGCATTCAGTCATATCTAAGAAGAAAAAGAAAGGAAGATAGAAGTATAATATTTGGATACAAAGTCCCCTAAAAGTTCTTATTATCTTCTTAAACCCATCTTTTGAAAAGGAGAAAATTAAAAAGATACAATTGTATTTTCTGTATATATTATATTGTGGTTTTTGATAAATATCAACTTTAGTCCTTTAACATTGAGTCTTTATGTACTTCTCTGATTAATATATTATTATTTCCTCCCTCATATCATAGTATTTTTGTTTTCTTTTATCTATGTCAACACCTAGGATGGAGTGAACATAAATCAGATGCCCTGTTAAGTTGTATTACTTAGTGAGTATATATAATATCAAGTGTGGAATGAAAGTATATAAATTATTCAGCACAATAAGGCAACTGAAGATTTGTCTACTAAGAGGAGGGAGATATCCCGTAATGATGAGGATTTCCTCAATTCCTTGTCTTTCTTCTAACTTAGAAAATAATTATACAAGAGCCTTCTCTTTCTTCAAGTTTTTCACTCATTAAAAAAGGGAAGATTTCTGCTAATTTTGTATGACAGGCAGGATGACTGTTACCCAAGTATGTCCATATCCTAATCCCCCAACTCTCTGAAAATGTTTGTGGACAAGGGGAAATAATGTTGCAGACAGAAGTATGGTTGCTAATCATCTGACCTTAAAATAGGGAGAATATCTTGGGACTCTTTGGATGGGTCCAATATAATGAAAAGGATTCTTTAAATATAGAAGAGGGAGACGGAAGGGTCAGTGTCAGAGGAATATAATGTGTAAAATAATTAAACGGCTATTGTTGGTTTTGGATTTCCATGGACTCAAGAATGTAGGCAACCTCCAGAGCTGGAAACGACAATAAAATGAATTTCTCCCTAGAGACTCCAGGAAACATTGTGGCCCACCTGACACTTTAATTTTAGCCACCTGCATCCATTTGAGACTTCTAATCTCCAGAACTGTAGGCTTACAAATTTGTGTTGTTTTAAGCAACTAAGTTTGAGGCAATATGCTATAGCAGCAAAATGGAACTAATATAGCATGCAATACATGTTCAGTAAATGACTGAATGATGGATGAACCAACTAGAATAAATAAAATCCTATCACTTACTCACATTCCAAAATCTGAAATTAAGCTGGAAAAACTAGAGTTTATGGACTAGTTTCAAAAGACAAAACTTCAAAATTGCATATGTCAATCACAATGCCCATATCCATCATTTTTATCCCAGTTTCATGTCTTCACTTACATCTGTGAGGAGAAGCATGGTATTGGAAGAAGAATAAGCAGTTGCCCATGAGCTACCCCAAATGATTTTTTTGGAGGTTCTCCAGTTCTATAATAATAGCTATGCTAACATAACGCTCACCACATGCATTGTTCTAAGCAGTTAACATATATCAAGTAGCTTAGTCTTCATAATTCTATGAGGAATCTGCTTTCATTATCCCCATTTTATGGATGGGTACTATAAATAGACACAGAGAGTAAAGTAGCTTGTTCAAGAGCACATAGCTAGGTAGTAGCAGAGTCAGATTTCAAACTCTTAAATATATCTATTAAATAATGTATTCAATCTAAAAAGATCTCCCCCACTTCCCAGTGCCACTTTTTATAGGTATCGTTTAATTTGAGCATTAATTGATATGTTTTATTAGCCCACGAGATTGAGACTAATGATAGTCTAGAGTGAGGAAACAGTATGAGAATAAAGACCAAGTAAAAGTCAGAGAAGTGCTTTTCCGTGGTCTCAGGCATGTGAAAACTGTAGTGAAAAATGAAACTAGATATTTGGAGTTGATTTACAGAAGTTTCTCAACTTTAGTTTAAGAGATTAAATTCTTTCCAACAATCAGTAGAAATATTAGTTTTTAAGTTGTGTTGATATTTTTTGTTTGTGTTCTCTGTTGTTGTTGTTATTGTTATGTTCACAGAAATAAAAGGATCAGAGTTTTCATGTTTGGCAAGTTAATGCATCTTGGCTCATGTCCAGAGGGATGGCCGTGGAGAACATGAAGCAAGACATTCAGTGAGAAGAAAAATGTGGTTGTACAAATGAAGAGCATGGGGATTTGCAGAAAGGGAAGTGACCCCTGGAGTAGAACATCAGGGTTCAGATGCAAGGCATATTAGGAACATAGAACTGACTTGCAAATCCCTCAAAGTGTAAGAGAAACCAGCATGGATGGCTTTAGCATTCAAGACTGGGTAACAAGGAAACAGATTAACTTGAGTAGAGGGAAAGCTCAGAGAAACAGACTGGTTTGTGTTTGAAGAGAGAGGATAATGAAATTGGTTTGGGGAAACATCACTGATACTGAAGGAATTACATGCATTTGAAATATTTAGCCCCATGAATAAGTACCTGCTTTGTGATTGGCCTTTAGATGTCTTGATTTCTATTAGGCCTTCACTTTGAAGCTGCTCATCTAAATTTCATTGACTGTAACAATCCTCATATCAGAGGGTCTTTGATTCCTAGATTCTCCATCAGTCATTCCTAAGTCCTGCCACCCTGCTACCTGGTCACTCCCTCAATTTCAGTTTGGTGGTTTTTCCACCCACGGAGATGAGAAGTTCCCGATATAAATAGACATTTTGGAAATTAGTAGCATCTCTATTGTGTAACCAGATGTGATCACATATATGCACTGGGACCAGAATTCTCTACTACTCTTAGGGATTTTCAGGGGTTCCTGAAGATCTGTTTGTTAGCTGCATGACATACTGTATTTTTTACCCACCTGCTACAGATGCATTAGAACCAAGATGCTATTTGAATATTGCTTTTATACCACTCATTTAAAAAGCTACAGACTTTCAGTGTTTTTCTCTGAGGAGACAGATGCTTCAAACATAGAAATAGGAACAACATTCACCAGCCCAGACTATGTCCTGACCTTCTGCAGCTTTTTTCTTCATTGTTTATATCAAACTCCTAAGCCATGAGTATCTATAATGTTTCCTGGCAATCTTCTTTCAATTGGCTGCCCTGTTTCTATGTAGTTTAAAAATTCATCATACTTGAAAGTCATAATGAATGTGCAAATTATCATTTTTGTTAGAATGCATCATAATGCCTCACAATCCATTGCAACAATTACAACTAGTCATTACAGGATAGCTCTCGCAAAGTTTATTACAATAATGTTAAATAAAGCTTCTTCACTGGTCTTTAACCAAAACAGTTTTCTTATGTTGGAGTATAGTTTTATGAAATTTGTCAACTGCCAATATTCTCTTTTAGATCAAGGAAACTTCTAAATGAGTGGTAGAGTTATTTGAATCTTCCTTGATCCCATCTGCCTCACCTCCAATGGAATTATTTTTCCCTCTTCTCTTTTTCCACTAAACTATCTATATATTTCTATTCTTGTGCCTATAATGCCTTAGACTTTTATTTCTATACATCTTTCACCCTCCCATTGGACTATGAGATCTTTGAGGGCAGGGTTGTAGGAATCAGAAAAAGCTGGTTCTGCATCAGGGTTCCATCAGATCTCTACAGTGTGTGGCCAGATTTCTCTAATCTTCAATTTTCTCATCTGAAATATGGGATTTGTCAAAATATCTTATGTCTTATATACTCCATGGGTGTTATGCAAATCCAGTGAAATGCTTTGTAAACTGAATGTGCTCTAGAACTATAGATGTCATTTTCCCTTGCCAGCCTATTTCCCTTCTCCAGTCCGGACTTCTTGTCCCATTCTGCCTTGTTGCTTCTCAGTATTAACATGATATTGTTTCTGGTATGAAATAGAAGGGAGTAACAAAAACAAATACTTGAATTTTCAGGCACACGTAGATAACAACTGCTTCCTGTAGTGTCCTTCTTAAGCAGAAAGGACAATGATATAAATAGCTCCTGTGTTACGAACAGTGATCCACACCACTGTCAGACCCTTTCCAAAGTCCACTGGGAAATTAGACCTTATCAGTGTCAAGCATCAATTCACAATCACCACAACAAAGTGGCAGAAGTTGCTGGAGTGACATGCTCTGCTGCTGAGGCCAAGAGTCTGTCACAAGGAAATGAAGAAGGACAATTATCCTGAGATTTAAGTCTGTGTAGACAGCCACTTTATATCATTCAGGACCCAAGTTTTCACATTGTTAGAACTCCCCAATGACCGTCCCCTACTAGTACCCTATCACTCCCTAGAGTTCACATTACTTTTTACAGAGTAAACTGAATCTGAACTTGGAATCCAGAGGGGAAGAAAGGCCACCATCAAATTACCCTTGGTAAGTCCTGACAGCTTCAGGCAACCCGAGAAGTTGGGAGCTGTTATCCCCCCGGGGGCCTCCCTCAAAAATGACACATGTATCTCATGAAGATATCCTAGCAGGTAGCATCTGAAAAAAAAAAATAAGTCTCACTATAGAACACTGTCAGGTAATGAGTAGAGTGGCTTCAGTAACTAAAGGCATCAGCCTCTTGGGGATATGTTAATCTGCTTGTATCTGCGAGGAGGAAGGATGAACTGGAAGATCGAAGTCTGAAGCTGTCACTGCCTGCAGGGAAGTGATGGGTGAACATCAAACTTCAATTCAGATGAACATGTCAACACCTGGATAGGAATTTCACTGCTGGGATCTGTTGATCTGTTGATGGGGAGGGGTCCAAAGGAGAGGGAATGAATGTCACAATACATACACCTCTCCAGGCACCACAGTATTAAGGGTGGTAGTGAATTTTCATAAAGGGCAAATAGAAAAAATAAACACTGAATTCTACACGTGATAAGCTCTCAATAAATGGTAATAGCAAGAGGAAAGGAGCTTCTGAACTGTCTCTTATGAATTCTGTCCACAAGTTAGAAGCAGTACATAGGCAAAGAATCACACACCAGAGATGCATATGCTTAGAAACAATGGGAAAACGTTCAAATTTAAGGTAAATGCATACCCCAATAAAATGTTTAATATTCAGAGAAAATAAGGTCAGATTATGAAGGCACTGTCATTGGATCAGACTCCTTACTTATCAATAAATCAAGAATTCTACCTTGAAATTCTTCATTTCTTGAAATTGTTTTCTAATATTCAGTGGTTAGTTTTGTTCACATTCAAATTTTAGAAATTAAAATTTTAAAGAAAATGGTTACAAACTAATTGAATTTCAATTTATTAAGATGCCAATTGATAGGATCATTTTTTTTAACTCTTAAATATTCACTTCAAAAGAGTATCTTACTGAAGTTTCCTTATTGTTCAGCTGATTAAGGATCCAATATTGTCACTTCAGTCTCTCAGATCACTGTTGTGTGGGTTTGATCCCTGGCCTGAAAACTTCCACATGTCGTGGGTGTGGCCAAAATAAAACAATGATAACAACAACAACAAAAAACAAACAGTATCTTGTCTGTATTCAATGCCATATTGGCTGCCAGATACAGAAAATTACACCATTACAGCTACAAAAATAAACACGTGTGGAGTGTTTTCTCTATTCCAGTTCCCAATCCTGCATTTTAAACAAATTATTCCATCTAATCCTTGCTTTAACTATATAAAGTTGGTGTTGTTATTTCCATTTTATGGAGAAGTGAACTGAGGATTAGAGTGTCTAAATAATATAACTAGGGTTCTGCAACTAATAATGGGTAGAGCAAGAATTTGAAAGGGAGTCTAAAATTAGAGCCTCCAATTTGAAGATGTTTATTATGCTATCTTTCTCTTATTTAACATGTCATCAAACCAGCTCATCTTCTGTGTTAATTATTACATTGCTAGAGGACACATGTCAACTGGCCATACACTATTAGAACATACATTTTTTTCTTCCTTCAGACAAGACATAATCCATCAAAATTGTTGATCAAATAGATTCAAAAGCAAGAAATTTAGCAAACATCCTTGAGAGCTTAGTTATGAAAACTACTGCTGTAAAAATTATGAGCTATGTTACTGTATTTTTTTACTTTCTTAATTTGGAATGGGCAACCAAAATGCATTGCACCAAAGAATTACAGCTATGTGAAGAAAGGGAATGCCCTGGACATATTACTCACAGAACATATTTATGCTACATATTTCTAGATTTTTCCAAAGCAGGTCTAATTCTTGCCTTTATATTCCTTTGTGTCCTTTGGCCTCTATTTTTGTCAGACTGTGAATCCCTAAGTATTGTTTGGAAAATATAATAGCTCTCTTTTTAAGAATGCTGCTATTTTTTAAGAAAATAAATATGGCTGCATTTATAGATATAGATATTAAATAAAATACATATGCATGCATCTGTATGTTGAAGATAGACATGTCTACACTCTAAATTGCATGTAGTAAGTGTTCATTTTTCTACTGATGTCTATAATAAAACTAGGAGTATGTTTTTGGGGAAGCAAACAAAACACAACTTAACCCTAAGACCTAATATAATCATACTTAAGAATGCAGCAAATCCCTTGAAAGCATATGCTGAAAAAATTCAATCTTATAATAAAAGGCTAATGATACTATAAATATGTCATATATTACTAATGTAAGTTAGCTAGTGATTTTTAACATTTGGGAAAATATACTGAACAACCACAGTGGGAAAAAGACTAATAGCCTGAGGGAAGAGAACACACTGGTGTGTAAAGTTCTTCAGCTTTCAAAGATCTTTGATCCCAGAATTCTTCTAGAGGATGACATGTTACTGTCCTTCTTCCTCAAATCCACTGGCCAGCACTTTATGGAAGCTGTTGCATGTAAGAGAGTAAATAGATTGATCTGAACTAATAGGGAGGGCATCTTTCCTCCATTCCTCCCTCCCTTCCTCTCTCTCTCCCTCCATTGACAAGCACACCTACACATGCACATTCGCATATTCATGTACTGTAAAGGTTATAAAACACAAACACCTCTTTGTTCTGACACAAAACTAGTATATGTTCACAGTAAACAATCTGAAAATGAAAGAAGCCCTCAAACATAATCCATAACCCCAAACCCAAAGAAATTCATTGGTCAATCTTTGCTCTTCATTGCTGTATGTATTTGAATAGATACTAATATTTTTCACCTTTTCCCATATGTTTCATAGAATTTTGTTTTATTGTTTTGTTTCCTTTTACAGCCACACCTGTGGCATGTGAACATCCCTGGGCCAGGGGTTGATTCAAAGCTTCAGCTGCAGCCCTATAAAATAGCTACAGCAACAGCAACAGTGGATCTGAGATGCATCTTCAGCCTAACCATAGCTCGTGGCAATGCCAGATCCACAACACAACGAACAAGTCCAGGAATCAAACCAGCATCCTCACAGAGACAGTGTGAGGTCCTCAACCTGCCAATCCATAACAGGCACTCTTAATAGAATTTTAAATGCCTAAGATAGAATGAAGGTATTTATTTATTTTAGGAGACATGTGATTGTTTCCATTCAAAGAGTTAATCATGGATAGAAGAAAGAGCAGTAGAATATTTCAATGTTTCACAGAAGAGATCCTGTCAAAGACAGAAGAGTTAAGAAGGGGAGTTAGGAACTCTGAGCCTGGCCAGCCAAGAGATCATTTGCTAAAAGAAACAAAACTTTTCTATTTAGCAAGGAGCTGAAATCAAAGATTACTCAAACTATCAGAAGAAGAAACAGGCTAGGAAATAAAAAACAAACAACCCAACTGTATATATTTGGATAGCAATAGAGTTATCATAAAAATGATATTTAAATTTGTTAAAATTTATCTAGGAGTTTCTTTTATTGTGTGATTAGATTTATATACATAAATCCATATCTCCTTGATAAGTTAGCTATGCCAAGTCAAATGTAATATTTTCCATTTCTAAGAAAATTTTGAATTATTAATACATATGTTTATGCTCCTTTTAGTTCCACCCCCAAATTATTATGTTACTTGTGGCAATAGTTGCTTCCCTCAAGAATTTCAAAATAAGAAAAGTAAAATTGGCCTTCAGGTCCTAAACTATGAAATAAATTCATAGTTCACAATCAAAAATATGCACAAATATATTAAAGAATTAGAATGAGTCCAGAGATAGTATACCAGAATCACAGACTGATTGAAGGTTAACTTATCCAGAAAAAAAGGAGAGTAAGAAATAATTGGCAAGAGAACCTTAGGTAAAGAAGGGGTAAACTAGAAATGTTCATCTAAATTCACCCCTGGGGTGGAGGATACCCTGGTTCAGTGCTGTGACCTACTCTTTTTCATCTCAGGCATATTGACATTTTCTGTTCCCCTGTTCACTAATTAAATTTCTGATTATAATTTGACTTCCCAAGCAGTACTGCTATAATCAGTGACTGAGGTGCTCAGCGCCCATATTCATCCAGACTGTTTGGTAATTATTTTACTGTCAATTATTATATTGACATATTAGGGAGTGTGAATGTGCACTCTTGTATTCAGATGTTCAGCTCTGGGATGCTGTGCAGATAAAGCTACTTTCCATTCAAGGTTAAGGGCCGTATCTTACACAATGCTGATTTGATTAGTAATATGTGTCTCGTCTAAAAGTACGTGCTGTGTGATTTCACGATTTCCCTTGGCCACTCAGGAATTGACATCTCTGTGGCAGCACCACAACCTTCCGGCACCCCTCCATCTGTAGATACACACAGATAGATTTCAAAGCTACTGTGCTCAGCCTGGGTTCAGTGATTGGGGAGATAAAAGAATAAGAAGGGATGATAAAAGTGGGTTTAGCTGAGACTGGAATCTCAAAGAATAGGAGTCATGTGTCAGAAATGAACCAAAGCCTAGGAAGATAAACAATAAAAGATTACATACATGCAGCAAGGACATAGAGAATTAATAATCATTCATATTTCACCGGCAGAGAATAAAGAAAATGGAAAGAAATTCTGTTTCTGTTTGAGAGGGATGGAAGGAAAAGTCTATCATATCCACATCTCTGCAATTTAGGGCAAAAACTAACGATCATTTTGGGCAGTTGTGATGACAGTTGCGATGACAGTGTCCTAAGGCAAAAGGTTCCATGATAGCCCTGATTTTCAAAGACCTTTTTGAATCTTCTAATTAGATGATGCTTCATTATGTTCAACATGCCTTTTTCTATAATTTAATTGAGCAGAATATGTGGATCCTAATTCATTAATAGCATTCCTCTGGCAATTTCATATCCTATTATTATTCAAGCAAAATGCAATTTTTTAACCAGCAAAATTCTTGGATAATTTACCAATATCCATTTCTCTATAAGACCTATTTTCATGTAATGATATTTGCAGTGCTCTGTTATAAAACTTTACTAACCTCAAATGTTATGACTTAACAAGTATTTATTTAGCACCTGTGATGTGCATAGGCAGGGTCACCCTGATTTATAATTCCTAGGGCACCCTCAGTGCCTCAGAATAACACTTTAGAATCGTACAGTGTGAAAGCTTCATGGTCCTATGTGGCAGCCTATATGTAGGCTCTGCTGAAATCACTGGGCAGACAGTGATCTGGATGCCTGATGCCTGATGCCTGCCCAAGAGATTTTGGTTCTCACACTTCCATGATGCCTACTATATATAAAATATATAGCCACAAAGGGTCTACTGTATAGCAGAGGGAACTATGCTCAATATAGGCTTTTAGAACAGCCTATAATAGAAAATAATCTGAAAAAGAATATATATGAATATATAAAAAGAATATATATCTATATCTATATAGATATAGATACAGATACCTGAATCACTTGGTTGTGTACCTGAAACTAACACATACTTATAAATTAGCTTTATTTCAATAAAAATTTAAAAATCCCTCCATGATAGGTTATTTTAAGGTACTGAATGTTTGTCCTCCCAAAGAGCATATGTTGAAATCTTAATCCCCAATATAGTAATCTTAGAAAATGGGATATTTGGGAGGTAATTGGGTCATGGTAGTAGAACATTCATTAAATTTCATTAACACCCTTATTAAAGACACCTAAAAAAGTTTTCTTACTCCTCCCACCAGGTGAGGACATAGTGAAAAGATGGCCAGGAAGTGACTTTCACCTTCACCGCATGTGCCACCATATCACTCTTGGACTTCACAGCTTCCAGAACTATGAGAAATAAATTTCTGTTGTTTGTAAGACACTCAGTCTGTGATGTTTTGTGAACTAAGTTATTTTGAAGTGCTACTTCTGAGTATCTGACTGGAGCATGAAGGAAGTAACACCACTTCTCTCTATGTTATATAAAAAAAACAGTTTCCTAAAGGACCTATAATTTTCCAAGAACTTTCTAATTGTAGAAATGTTCTGAAATTCTTGAGCTGTAAGTGGCATAGCTTTTTGGTGGGGAAGGATTTGACCTCTAACCATAATTGGAATTTGACTATACCTGGACTTGTCTGATGTTTTGGAGAATACTCAATGAAACCGGATTGGAGTAAAAGATAATGCAGATTCTATGTCAAAGAGTGAGTGAGGTAGAAACTGGCTGAGAATTAGTGGCAGCTCTTTCCCAGGGAGCAGTGGAGAGACAGTCCTAGAAATCCTTACAGGAGGCAGGGACAGGTGAGGATCTTGTTGGAAAGAGAGGAAAATCTGTCACTTCTGAGCAACTGAATTACCTCTCAAGGGTGATGCTTTTACTCAGAATAAATGTTTATCATGTGTTCTTTGGCAGGACAGAGATTGAGATTATGGCTAGGATAAACTCATACTCTTCTTGTTTCTTTTTCTTTTTTTTCTTTTTATGGCTGTATTTGAAGCATATGGAATTTCCCAGGCTAGAGGTAGAATCAGAGCTGCAACTTCCAGCTTCTGGCCTACACCACAGCCACAGCAATGCCAGATCTGAACCTCATCTGCTATCTACACAGCAGCTTGTATTAATGCAGGATCCTTAAGCCACACAGAGAGGCCAGGATTTGAACCCGTGTCCTTAGGGACACTATGTTGATTTCTTAACCTGCTGAGCCACAACGGGAACTCCTCCCCTCTCTTCTTAATCCTGGCTTTCGAATCACCAGAAAAAGAATAATGCAGTCTTAGGATGGAACTGAGCCGGTCTAAAACACACACTATTATCTGAGGTGTAGCATTCCACTACGTCACACACCTGTACAAATCCTGGGCCTGCTAATTCTCAGGTGTGCCTCTCTGCATCGTATATATCCTGTTATCAGGAAGGGTGACTCCAGCTGACTTGACTCCTCAGATTCTCATAACAACTGCATCCCAGCTGAGTTTGGCTAATAGTAAATGTGAACATTTGGAGGGCAGGAGAAAGAGTACAGTCTGAGTTCTTTCCAGTTTCTTTGTGTTAAATGACACTTGTCGAATTGGCCACATCTCCACTTGGATCCCTCTCCTACTGGGTGGGCCTTTATGTTTCAGCAATGCCACTTTCTCTCTTTCTTTGTCCAGCCTATGGGCAATGGCTTTCTTCTGATGTAACTAATTTCTTTGTTGCTTTACCATTTCCACTTGGCTTCTCGGATTTACTATTACTTTTGTAATAAATTCTCTGAATTAAAATTTCTCTTTTGGAAAGACTAAGAGATCTCTGTTTTTCTGGTTAGAATCTAACTTGATGCTATTTGAGACTGATGCTAATTTTGCTAGAGGCAAATGAAGCCTCAGTACCCTGGGCCTTCCTAGATGTAGCACTATCTAATTCAGAGCAAGGGATCCCTTAAGTAGATATCCTGGATTTTTTAATATGCTGAGAACCTGGTGTAATGTCACATCAGAAACTTTGATGCTATTGCTTTGTCATTGTTTGGTTTTGGCTCCTGCTGTTTCTGAGTTTGAGGGTTTGAATAGAAAGACAGTCTTGAGATGTTTTGAAAACTTATGAAAATTCCACTTCTGTATCGACCCCAATTTTGCTTATGATGATGATTATAACCATATATGTCAACTTACTGGTCCTCTTTTTCATGGAAACATGGGAATTTGATATAGTCTTCCATTAGATTATAAAGTATAGTCCGTTAGATTATAAAGTATCTATGAGTAACTAAAGACTCATAGATACTATATATACAAAACTGCCAGGTGTCTATTAGTAGAGGCATCTCCGATAGTATATGTACTTGAATACTTTCACTAAAAATTAATTACATGTATTTAATTTAAACATTAGGAAAGAAACTTAGATTTTTTTTTTTTTTAATTATAAGACTATCTGTCTCAGTGTGACTAGAGACTTTAAATTTGTTTGTCGGTTTTCTCTTTTCCTTGAATGTTTTTTAAACATCAAAAACATTCTTCAAGAGCTATAACATCAGTAATTGACTTTTCACTGGGGAAACACATCATGAACATCTCAATTTTATGATGTTTCTACAACTCGAGAGAACTCAAGTATGTGGCTTCAAAGAGATAATAGTCAAAAATAAAATTTCCCAGGGAAGCTATGTTATTAATGGGCAGAGTTCTCAAGTTTTTGAGGTTAAGTTCAGTGAAGTATCCACATGTTAGAATAACCTCTAACTTGTCTGAATATGTTGCAACTGTAAATTGAATCTGAAAATATCCTTAGGATATTCTTTATTTTGAAATGTGTCTAGTACTAGATTCTCTTCTTCCAAAAAACATTACTTTCTACTCTCCTCCTTCACTCTCAAGGTTCTGAGGAGGTCATGCTGCACAGTTAAACCAAGTATTACTAAGTTTGATGTTTAGGAGTGTACTTCAGGTGTTATACCTAGACAAATAGGTGATCAGAAAAGCAGGAAAGAGAGGAAATGAGTCTAAATATAACATAAGACCCAAATAAGAGATTATTAATTAAACACTATATTCTAAGAAATGGAAGAAAGAGAAGAACAGTAGGGGAGGTAATAGTGATTTAGTGGGAAAAAGATTTGCATATGAACTGTTTTCGCTGTGATGTGCTTTATGCTATATTTTGTAGAAAATTGTACGCAAATATGTGTACAAAGGAGAATGAATCTGAAATAACTCTTAGATTTCTTTCCATTTCTTTAAAATATAAAACTTTTTTCACTAAAATGCAGAAAAGAAAATGAAAACAATTTGTTCATTAAACTATAAAGATGGAAGATATTTTAGATTTTGCTTTCAGTTCTTCTGATTCAGTTTGTAAAAACATTGTTTTTTAATCTTTAGGGACTATTAGATCCCTGACAAACATTGGGAAGAAAACATGCTCTGTCTTAGAGAATCACAGCTTTTGTAAATTTTCATACAAAGCAAGATTGCATTTGGGGATTAAGAAATAACAGGTGCTCAGATCAAAATGCTCAAAACTATATTTCAAAATTATGAAAACTGAAGCAATTTTTTTAAAGAAAGAAAATGTCTAAAAATTGGGGTAAAAAAGTAAATGGTCCACTTTGGCAAATAGAAAAGCAAGAAAAATATGTATTATTTTTAAAATAAAAATAAAGATAGATAAGGAAAAGATCAGGAAAAGATGAAAGGCTTCATATTTTTGGCTTTAACCTATCAAACTGGTAGCAAGAGTACCTAGAAATAAATATTCATAATCCCAGGAGTAACAAGAAATTTTCTCTAAAATCACATGAGATGATGTCTATTTAACTTTTAAGGAAGAAAAAATGCAGAAAATCTATATTTTCCTATTTAGATAATATCTAGAAATGTTCCCAATATGAGATAAAGCAGTTGGCTATGTGGAATATATTTCTGGGGAAAGGAAAAAAAAAGGCATAAAAATGAATTTTAATAGGAAAAGCCTGGAGGATTTAGCCAACATTTTTTTCTTTGGTACAAGCTTTGAAAAGTACCTAGAAGTAGGAGATATCACTATTAACTTTTTTGAGGAAAAGATTTGAAGACCTAGTAGACAATTTGCTACAAGATTTGGTAATTGCTTACAATTAGAACATATATCGTTTGATTTCAAGAGAACAAAGTATGTAGAAGAGAATGCCTTGTCCTTTAAAACCACAGCTCTTAACAGTCTCTCTCTCTCTGTTTCCCGCAGAATCTGGGCTCCTTTCACTATTTATTGAAAATGCTAGGAGTTCCCCGTCGTGGTGCAGTGGTTAGCGAATCTGACTAGGAACCATGAGGTTGTGCATACGCTCCCTGGCCTTGCTCAGTGGGTTAAGGAGCCTGCATTGCTGTAAGCTGTGCTGTAGGTTGCAGACGTGGCTTGGATCCCGCGTTGCTGTGGCTCTGGCAAAGGCGGGTGGCTACAGCTCCAATTAGACCCCTAGCCTGGGAACCTCCATATGCCTCAGGATCAGCCTTAGAAAGGCAAAAAGGCAAAAAGGCAAAAAAAAAAAAAAAATGCTAGCTCAATCATGGTTCATATACATTGCTACTTCCTTCTTTTCTTTCAGGAAAATTATCCAGTCAACATTACCAGGCCTGATGAAACCTAAAACAGAATATTTCTATTTGCTTAGCAAGATTACCTGTGACATTGCTAGCCTGCTTAGAGTTTTTTGCAAGTGACTGAATTTCACCCCTGCATACGGAGGAACTGTGCTCACAGATCCACCACTGGTTAAGAAGCCAGGGACTGGATTTCAACTCCTATGTGTTCCTTAGCTGAGCACCCTTGTGCAAAACATGATTGATTGCAAGACCAAGTATGGGATCCAGAGTGGCACAGTAAACTCCAAAGGAGGAACATGGTAAATTTATCAGTCATGGCAGGAATTGAGTAACTGAGGACAAATTAATTAATAACTCACAAAGGAATGGTCAGGGCTAAGGAAAATTTCTAGGAGATGACAAAGCGCTATAAGCTAAGCTCAAAGGATCAGAACCCAGAGAGAGTTGTAAAAATAGCTGCCACTGTAGTTCTATCTGATCCATAAGGTAAGCACAACCCTAAGGAGTTATGACTTTGTAGAACACAGCCCCCGACAATTCATGCCTTGCAGGAATGGAATAAGTAAACGATTACTCGGACTTTTTTCTCCGCTCCCCAGTCTATCTTCTGCCTTCCTCCATTCATGAAACACAAACAAAAGCCAATGGCAAAGGAGTTTGGTTGATACAGTCCAAAGGGTCAGATTCTAGAGGCAAAAAATATGGTTGAGCAGATAGAAGAAATATCTGGACAGGCAAACAGAAAGTATTTAGCATAGTAAAGCTGTTTATTCACAACTATGTATCAGCCTGCATCAGATCTGGCCTTGAGACAATTGGATCTCTATTTGCCTATCTAAAACAATTTATCATCTGCCATTCTCTACTTTGAGACTTTTGTTGCCCCCAGTTATATCCTGAATTCTCATTTAGAAACTGAAATTACTCATATATTCATTCCTTCTTCACTCCCACTACGGCAGAGTAGATAGACCATCTTGTACTGTCAGCACAGGTCTTTTCTATTTTGGGCTTTGTTCCTCCTGACCACAAATGGGAGACTTGTTGGGAAAATATATGAAAAAACCAAGCCTCTCATGATATATGAGAAGAGTGACATTTTTTTCCAACCTTTTCCAGGCATGTGATTTTGTCAGCTTCCCTTTACTCTCTGTATAAGAATCAATGTATAATTTGAGTTGAGAAATCCAACAGGAAATTTGAGCTGTTTGAGCAGGGATTTAGATTTCCATATCTTGTATTGAGAGTATGTCATCATGTATATTCTCTTTCTAACCACCTAGATCCCCTACAGTTAGAAGAAGTTTAAAAATTGTTAATTATGATAATGATATTCTCTGATACTCTGCTACAGACAACAGTGTCCTAGAACAGAGAAAATTTTGCTATAGGGTTGGGCATGAGATTCTTACTTCTCTTCATCCTTTTGTGAAATGAAGCATTCTGGCACCCTGAAGACATATGGTTTTGGAAACACCAAGAGACCAAAATTTTGCTTAGAAATGTATGTTTTCTTAGCAATCATTATCAGTATTGTCATCATAAAAGCTCTTTCCAAGGGATTGGGAGACATTAGACATTGACATCTGGGAAATACTGTGGAAGTTGCTTCTGATAAATTGACCATTGAGCACAAGTCAAACCCTTTGTGAAGGCCCTTGTTATAAATTGCTACTGTGGCAAGGAGAGTATTCATCTTCATTTAAATTGGGGCATAATTGTTAATATAACCTCAATAAGAAGTCATAGATGGTCTAGTTTAGGAGATACTGAGTTATAGTTGTTTAGCGGTAGATAGACTGCAATCTAAATATGATGAAGGGTCACATTTCAATACATAATCCTTAACAAGACCGAATTTCCTTAATATTATGACATCTCCAGAATAGGGTTAGCAGGGACAATTACTCTTTATCACAACTTGGAGGTGGAATTGGCAGAGAATATGAATATTCTCTTAATGTATTAGGTAGGCAGTTTTGGGGAAAATAATACAAAAGTAGTTCTGAGCAATAGCATGGGAAAAGTAACAACAAAACTGAATATAATCAGACTTAAGCTTCTACTACACATTATCACTAACATGAAATGGAAATAGTAATTTTTACTATATAACTTTCGTACTGACTAGGGATCTTATTCTTATTACCTAACTTCAGCACAAACTTGCAAATAAATTTTTGCTATTACTCTTTACAAAAGAGAAATCCAGAATACAAAGAATTTAATTTGTTCAATTTATAGAGGTATCTTAAGCACCAGGATTGAACCCCAGATTCTCTGATTCCACTTTACTCTTTCTTCACCTTCCGTCCCTGTACATTGAATGCTGTTCTTTAAAAATTGTTCTGTATTTTTATATTTAATCTGAAACTTTATGGTAGGATTCTAGAGGAATTCTGAGTGAATTTCATTGGATTTTAAATGCTTCAAGATTCCCTTGTACCTAAAATTGCTGTGAGAGTTAATCCTGCCTACTGGAATTTATTTTAAAATTAACAAATTTGTATTTCAAAGGAGAGCCCATTCAGTACTCAGTGTTTAGTTGTTTTTATTCCTATAAAAATAAATTACTGTTCTGGTTTCACTAAAATTTTCTATTGAGATGCTGTCTATACCTATCCATCTATCTTTCCTTCAGACATTTATTGCTCATCTACCTTGTGTCTGATACTGTCTTTGGAGTTCAAAGAATGCGGCGATATTCTTAGGATTTCAGTTGTACCGTTCACAAATATTGAATCTGTTCCCTGATTTATATACTGAAACAGAATGAAAAAGTGAGCCTTGTAATGAGGCTACACTTTCAATGGATAGAGGATTTAAAATGCCAGTAAAAATTTAAAAACAATAAACTATATAGTTGATATTACTTCTTGAAATATGAAAGCTGTACCTAATCCTAATAACAAATGTTATTTTCCATAATACACAAAACCTAGAATTTCAATAACACAAGGTTTACTTTTCCCCCAGGTCACACTTTTATGTAGGTAGAGTGGTTCTACACCATCCTATATCTCTGCCATCCAGAGTATGTGTCCTCCTAGTTTACTGTGGCAGGAGAAATGAGAGATGAATGTCAAAGACTTCTTAACTGTCTTAGTCAGAAATGACACACATCAGTTTTTCTCACTTCATTTGCCAAAAGTAGTCACATGGCCTCTACCTAAAGTAAAAGAGCTTTGGAAATACAAGGAAGCAAATATAATGTCTGAAGTACTATGTCGTCCAAAGAGAGATTGCTAGGGATGCTTTCACAACGAAGTTTGTATGGGAGGGTAGTAGATGAAGGTATGCTATGAAATTTATATTTTCAGGAACAAGAAAGGAGTAATACTTTTTATTTTTTTACTATTTAGGCCACACCCACAACATGTGGAAGTTCCTGGGCCAGGGGTCAAACCTGCTCCACAGCAGTGACCAGAGCCACAGCAGTGACAATGCTGGATCCTTAACTCACGGAGCCACCAGGGAACTCCCCATAAAGCAGTTATAACTTAGATTTTAATTATTTCACTGAGGCAATCCTTTCATTTGATTCAAGGATAAGAGTGGAGCAAAAAAACATAGGTGCAAAAGAAAATATTTCTATAACACTCTGGCATAGTGCCTGTTTGGAATTTCTGATTTCTGGTACAAGTCTAGCCCAATTTCCCCAATAATCATTCTTTAGCTACAAGAGTCTAAGAATAATTTAGTTTAAATAGCTTATTTCAAGAATATATGTTAGATTTTTGCTTTCACAGAGCTGGTGTCACACTGAAGGTGTAGATCATAAAAGCCATTCAATTTTCCTCAAAGAAATTATTGGACATGTTTAAGTAAATGTGGTTTACTACTTCTGTGGAAATCAGAGCAAAACTAGTGCTGTATGATTCAGCACAACATGATTTTTCTCCTCAAATTGAGTAGGCATATGGCTTTCCATTACAATTCAACAACCATGTCAAATCTTGAGATCTAATTGCAGCTCACACTCCCTCTTTCGAAATGGTTGACTTGGGCAAGCAACCAGCAACAGAAGCATCAAGCAGGTGTTCCTAAATCGTTCACTGGTTTCCATTTGGTTATTCTTACAGACCCTTTGGCAAGGCTGCCTGTTGATAAACTCAAACCTGTTCATTGTTTTGGATTGATAAATCAGGAAATAAATACCTTAAAGTGAATGGTTTCAAGTTTAGGTAACATCCAAGGATTTCTATTTACCTATGAGACTGTGTGGGGCAACATTTGATTATGAAACATATGCTGAAGCAGCAGGTTTGAACTAAATTCAAACAAAAATGTACCATTTGGCTTGGGTGGATTGATCAACAAGAGCAAACTATGCTCCCATATGATACTCAGGTAACAAATGGACCAATTAAAATTCTGAGAGGTGTCCTTGGGAGTCAAAATGGCCCAAAGTTATACTGATAGGAAGTAGATTAGCATGAAAGTGTATGATGGGGGGGAGTCTCAGGAGCTTTTTTATTCAGTGAAATCAAATTCCTCACATCTGATCAGAATTATTGTCCAAGACCTGCGTCAAAATAACTCAGGTAAAAACTGTTTGGTCAGTTTGAAAATAACTTCCAATAAAATATTTAGGCATTCTATAGGAAGAAGAATGTTCAGCCTGTTCTCTATTCCATTAGCTTAAATTGTTTCATGGGTGAAGATTTGTCAGTGTAGGTAGGATATATGGTAGAAGGAAACTCTGTGCTGTTACTCAAAAGGTGGAAGAATTCTTCCTAATAGTTTGAGCTCCTGTGCAGTGACCCTCAGTCTTGTTTGCACTTTGCTTTCATCTGGGGAGCTATATAAAGTTCTGATGCCTGAGTTCTACCACACATCCTAGGTTTAATTGGTCTGAGGTGTGAGATAAATGCCACAAATTTAAAAGCTCCTCAGATGATTCTAATAGACAATGGTTGTTAAGAACCACAATTCAAACACTTGTTATGGGCAATACCCTCTTGGGTTAATAAAAGATACTTTAAAAAACAATATGTGTTAAAAAAGCTAGAAACTCTTTGCATATTCATTACCTAAAATACATATAAAATAATGCTGTCTTGTGACCTTAATAAAGTCCCTGAAAAGAATAGCAAGAAAATATGAACAATACATAATAATGAAAGACCTCAGTATGTAAATCAGTTTTGAACAATTTTATATTTGAGATTTAGTCATTTTTTGACATGAAAGTTTAGCGTAAGTTTTCTAAGAAAAGTCACCTTGGAAGGACACAGGGCCAAAGATAAATTGGGTTACATTTACTTCCTTAAATTTCAGTTTCCTCATCTTAGCAATAATGCTAATTAGATAGGAATACATTGAGAGTGCCTTCTAGGTTCAAAGTTCGTGGATTCAAAGTTAAACTTTGGCTACCCTTTGACTTGGAGTCCCTTCTCCTCGGAGTCCCTTCTCCTCTCATTTAACCAAAGTGCAGCTATTATAAAAATGATCCATTTAGTCAGAAGTCCTATTTGGGCCTAGGGAATTGTAAAGTTCAAAAATATTGTGGACTAGAGCACAGTTTACATATGAGGCACCATATAGGCCTTTGCATGGAAAGTAAGCACTTGTTCTCACAGGTGATGCTTCTGAATGGCTTTAGCCTCAGTATAACCATGTAGGAACTGCACAGGCCCAGCAAAGCACAAAGAGTCTTTCATGTTAAGGAAAGACAGCTATGTCCTTCATATAACTAATTCATTATCAAATAAGTTCAATGAGAAAAAAACTAGATATCAAAAATAACTTTATCTCCATATAAGTGGGGGTTTTATTATAAATCCAGAATTATCCACAGAAAAATCAGAAAAATAAAGTGAAAAATGCATGTGTCATTAACGTCATAGGATAGTGAACATTTTATGAAAGTAAATTTCAGTTAATTTCTGTTTGAAGACCCTCTTGGTGACATGTTTTATTGACATTTAATTTACTTATTACAAGTTTGATATTTTTCAAAACACTTTCATGAGTCCCTCATATTTTTTTTTCTTCTTAAAGAGGAAGAAGTGATTTACTTTTGAACATGTGAAAAAATGAAGATGGGGAATAATGAAATAATGAAGTTAAATTGGAATTTTAGATTCTAAGAATTAATAATCTTAGTCCAGATTCTTGGTCTTTGGGAGTATCCCAAGGCCATTAGAAACAGGATTTTATATAATGTGACCTAGCTACTTAGTACACTCTCCTGTTGCCTTCCATATTTTGTGTTGTTTTCATTTGGAGAAGAACTACATAAATACTTAGGAGTAGTAGTAACCCTTAAACTCAATAATATTTTAGGACAATCACCATCTCCCAAGTTGAAGATATCTCCCCTAGAAGCTCCTTTCTGAGCTCCCCAATGTTGGAAGATCTATACAATATATGATCACAATGTTCCAAACAGAACTTGAGAGAAATTAAGACCTGTTTATCATACCATATAGCTATTTGGTATGAAGTAAAGAAGGAAAAGTTTTGAAGCATTCATGATAGATAGCTAAATAGTACCTATAATTGATTTGGTTATCTGAATATATCTGAAATGATACTGTTAAAGTATTCATAAATGAAGCATTGTTGAGTGATGGATTCTTACCACCAGAGTAGTATATTTTTACACCAGCTATCTCTGACAAGCCCAAGAAGTCTAATACTTCAAATTGGACTTGCAGACCTCTAAGTGAATATGCCAAATTTAAGTATTCTCATTCTTATGACCTATTCTGTCTTTTACTCTGATCTCTACTCTTCTGAACTCACAAATCACATAAGAAAGTGATAGAAAATAGATGTACAGTTTCTTAGAGTTAATTTATTTCATTTCCTATAATTTGGTGATGAATAAATGTTATGGCCAAGGTCCCAAACTTAGCTGATTGTTTATCAGAGATTTTAACTAAACCAGGTTCTTTTCACAATCTATTTATATTATTTTCCATAAGTTGAGTATCAATTGATACAGCCCAATCTATGAAAATTGAGTGTCTTCTTCAATAGTTTCTGTTTTAAATATGTCATATCACCAGTCCTATAAGATTTTTTTTTTTCCTTTAGACAAAAACTGTCTTCTTTGGAGTGTTTCAGTCTAAGACAAACACAGAGCAAACCCCTGGAGGTGTATAAATAACACAGTTGGTCAATCTAATTCAATCAAATGAATATTTGCTCCATAAAAAAGTCCAAAGTTATTTTGAGTCAAATGATGCTTGTTTTGATCTCTGACAACTTTTCAACCCCCCAATCATTTACTTTTACAGATGCTTTACAGCTGAGGAGAGAATGAATCTCAGAAATAAAGTGTAGGGAAGGAAACATTAATCCCAGGTGTTTTGAGAATTGAGAGGGTGTTGGGTTAGTGGGCAAGTTCTAATTTGGGTTTTAATAGTGGCATTCCCAAGCAATTAGCTGAACACCACAGGAGGAAATTAAGGAAGAGGTGGAGAAAGAACAGCAATTTATGAACAGAAGCATAACGGGCAGCTAAATGGGACTCAACTTCATTCATCCAGAGGGTAAGACACCCAGGAGAATTAGGCTAAAATGTTGTCTTTTGTTGGCTAGAACAAAATGGTTGCCTAAACTCATGCAAATCTTGTGAGGACCTTCCCTTTGTTGAGACTGATTGAGAGCAGTGCATGCTTACTGTGCATCTGTCCTCTTCTTAATGGACTTCAGTGTGCCTGCGTGTTTGTTTTGCCAACAATCAGTCAAGATCAACAAAATAACTTGTGTATACTCCTTTAACATCTTTGGTGGGAATTTTTGCAGGAGTCGAACTGCAATTTCCTCTTCCATGCACAATTAGTGAAGTTTCCCCTTCTGAAACAGGATTTGACCATTATATTAATTCAATTAGTGCTCTAAATGTGTGCAGAGAAACGAACAAATAGATTGGAAGATATTGACTATTGAAGTAGGATGTTTGCTGTAAAAGAATTGTATAAAAAGCAAGAAGTTTAAGGAAAGAAAGGGGAAAAGAAAAAAAATACCATCATATATTTATTTCCTCATGATTGTATGTTGGAAACACTTGGAATATTTGTAGGTGGGGATGGAATTTTAGATTATAAGAGTATACATTTGTCAGGAAAGATTATAAACTCCTGCTCTAATCCTGAAAGGATTGAAAACAGTACTGCTTTACAAACCTATCTCTCTAATTCTGGAATGGATTTCTCAATTGTTCTTTCAGAGAATCAGACTTTTAGTATGATAATTAGCTAGTTTACCTAACTGAGAAGCAAATATCTCTGTGATCACTCAGGCTGACAGAGAGAAAAAGAGCAGGAGAGCTAATCCATATTCTAATGACTGCAGATGGCAATACCATCACACATCTCATCTGTTCCTAGGTGCAAATTTTCTTATTAATACCCAAACTTATGTCCATTTCAGATTGGGGTGGTTTTTTATGTTGCCACTTACTTCCCACTGGGATTGGTAATTAAAAACTCTCCAGAGTAGGTCATAGTTAATCTAAGTTTGTTTTTCCCCCCAGAGCTTTATAATTATAAAGTTACTACATTTATGGCTATATACATTGCCCCATGTTTTATCCATTTCCAAAATAATGCTGCTGCATTTTTCTTCTTTTTTTTTTTTTGTTTTTAAAGCCAGAGATATGGCACAATGCATAGTATGAGATTTAGTAAAGTAGCAAGGATTTTAGTTATAAAAAAAAAAACCAGCATCCAGAGAGGGTGGTCATTTGGGCAATTTTAGCAAGCTGTGGTAAAGTCAATTGCATAGCAATGATGATAGTACTAGGTTGCCAAAGTCTCCTTTTGGCTTGGGAACAAATTGCTTAGGCTGATAGCCACCTTTGTGTTAAGAAACCTATTGAAAATTTGGGAAATTAAAATGTAGCTCATTGCCTTATTAAAAAAAAAAAATCAACTCACCTGAACCATATTACTGATATATTTGCTACTAGTTTTGATTTTCTGAAATGATGATTTTCTTATCTGGATTTAATGCATAAAATGTACATGTTGAATTCTATGGTTCTGATTTTTAATACTGAAGTAATGTAATGGTAAAACAATATTAAGGAAATGAATATGTGTTCTTTAAGAAATATGAAAAAGTAGAAAAGTTATATTTTTTCTAGAGATCTTATTGTACTATTCTAAATCTAATATCATCATTAATATTTACATTATTTTGATTTAAACTCTCATCAATTCCAAAATTTAATACAAACTTGGAAGCCTAAAAACGAGCTCCAATATGGTGGACTTTACACAGCAGTAATTATCATTTTCAGTCAATATCATTTTAAACAGTTGAGTGGGTCAATAATTAAAAGGTTAGTAGTGAGTGACTGACTCCTCCAGTGTTCCTCTTCATAACAAGATATCCTACTAAACTCTTCATTTTCATTATCTCTCTCTCACACACACACACACACACACACACACACACACACACACACATACACACAATCTCCTTGATCATTTTTGGGATGGAAGGAGCTTATCTAATTTTCTTCCCTAAATCCAAGGCCAAACACCCTTAAAAATGTGAGTGGTGTTGTGTTTTCGGATCTGAATTGAAAGCATTACATTTATTTTCGTTGATTAAATTATACAGCATTCTTTATATGTGGAGAAGAAAATCCAGGGCCTATGATTGAATTACTTGTTTTCCATTTTCAGAGGTAAATTTAAGGATCGTGAATTGCACTCCAAAAGGCATCCAAAAATGGATTGGTAGATCTGTCATAATTTCTCATAGAATCAATTGAATATCCCTCTGTATTTAAGGGATCTCCCAATTCAGCTTAATCAGGAATTCTCCTTGTTGGAAAGTATTGGTCATTCAGCTTAGCTGAAAAACTAAATTTATGAATTTCTTTTCTGTAGGACTTTAAAAAGGAGGAATCAATGTTGTAACAATTAAATTATTTTCCCCTTCTTTTCTTATCAATATAATATATCTAATGTGATTTCTTAAAAAACCGTTAAATCAGACAAAAATGATTAAACTAAATTGAGACAATGATTTTCAGCATAAATTTACAACCAACATCAAGCTGTCATGTTATAAGGCAGTCTATTGAATACAAAATATAGTAATTGACTGTCCTGGGAGATTTTACATTTTAAATGTCACCTGAAATTTAATCCAATTATATAAAGTAATCATTCGAGATGCATGAAAAAGGTTTTCTACTAACAAAAATGCTTTAGCCTACTATCATTTCTCTCCTTGCCAAATTTTCCTATGGCGTAATACTTGCATACTATGACAATTTTTGCAACTTTATCTAATCAATAGTAGTTTTTAGGTAAATAGCAAATTTTTAAGACAAATAATATTTTTGTGTCTCTTTAGCTGGAGAAATATTATAAGATTAGTTTGAAAGTAAATATGATTTTATTGTGGTAGTTCCACTTTTTCTCCTCAATCCCAAATTTCTCAGTAGCATGAAACTCATTTGTCAAGCTAACTGGCAAATAACATCCAAGAATAGCAGCCCTCTCCTTCTTAGGACAACGGACATGAAAAAACTTAAAATAACAATTAAGCAACACAAGTGGGAAAAAGAATCTGTTTCCTTTAAAATTGGCAGTTAGGACTAGATCTATCAGTCCATATTTAATAAAGAGAAAAATATTAATTCTATCCAATTTTTGTAAAGAATATTAATTGCAAAATTATTTTCCAGCATTCTTACCTTAAAATTTTTATGAATCTTTGCAAATATTATTAACATGAGACTAAAATATATTAATTCGCTAGTTGTGCAATATAAGTTAGGTGAGCATTATGAAAGTTTAAATTTACTGGTGAGGAAACTGAGGCACTGTGATTTTCCTGCCAAAGGCCTCAGAGACAGTACACAACAAACCCAATCCTAGAATCCTAGAAAAAAATTTTTTCAAGGAAAACTTCTTGCAATCAATAAGCTTGTGCTAAGTAGGATTTCTTTTAAGAATCTCTATGATGGTGTGAGGCTGAAATCAAATGTATTGACCAGTAAGATGATCCTGGGACAACTCCTTGTGGTATGATTTTCAATTCTCAACCTTTGACTCAGTGACATTTAGTTATAATATTTAGGAGATTAAAGTGGACAAGATGGAGCTAGTCTCTGAGGAGAATTGCTTTTGAAGACACCACACAGTTTAAATCTCATCATCAAAACAGTGGTTCCTAAACATCAGAATGCTTAAGAAAGCAGGATCTGCTTCTGGGATAGAACCCAGAAATCTGTATTTTAAACAAGCCCTCAAAGTGAAAGTGAGCCAGCTGATCCAGATTTTGAATTAGTTTAGGCAATCATTTTGATGAACGAATATAGCCAATAACATAGGTACATTTTTTAGGCATCATTGAAGATAAGTAACAGTGTTTCATTTATCTACAAAATAGAGTTTTAGGGCAGAGAGAGTGGTCACTCCACATGGCCAGACCAGCAGGCCTCATTGTTGCCCTAAAGGGGCATTTCCTAGATGAAAGTTGTAGCTGAATTTTCACAGCCCATTTAGTCCTTGGCCTCTCTGTTTCACCTGCCAACAAAGGGGCCAATTAGTGAAGACAGTTTCAGTACTTTTTTTCAGAGACAAATCCCTTCCCACTAGGGAATTATATAAGCCCACCAAGATACTTTGAATAACATGAGAAATCAATTCTAGAAGGGGCCCAAAATTCTGATTGTGGGCCAGAGTAAAACAAAGCCATTAATCTTTTGTGAATAAGTGAAACGTGGGCCCATGTGGGTAGAATCTTAGGTAAGGTAAAATCAACCTTTTAGAAGGCAGTCTCACAAAGAGGGCAACCCTATCTGTGTGTTTCAACTGTCATTATAACACTGAATTTGTGTAATATAACATTGAATCAAAATAATGTAGTATATATTTATTCAGGGCTGTTATGAAAACAACACAAAATGAAAAAATCTAGCTACATAAAAGAGGAAACGACATGTAATCTTTTACTCTCAATTTTCATAGCAGTATCTTATAAAATCTTTGTGTTATGGGAAGCTTTTTTTTACTCTATCACCCAACTCCTAAGTTTCCCACTGAAAGTACATTTTTAGTGAATTGCGGTTAAATTATTTAGCCGTTCTTTTATAGGCATAAGGTAATCGGATACATAATGTATCACACAGCTCCCCAAATGTCCCTGATGGATGCTGTCTTTCTGCTAATTAAATTTATACCACTACCATTAGGAGGGGAGAGAGGGGTTTGAGGTTTTTTTTTTTTTTCTTTCCTTCTTTCTTTTTTTTTTTTTAATTATTATTATGCTAAGTTCCTCTTCTTTAAAAGGAAAATTAAAGGTCAGCTGTTAATTAGCTACTTTTGAAAAGTATCCATTAATATTACATAAATTACTGTCTACAAATCCAATTAAATTCTTAGGTCATATTGGAACTAAATAGATGATTTAATTTTCAGGGCACATTATGAAATGAGGTCTATAGGAGAAATCAATAGAGATACAGTGAAGGACTAAGCTATAAAGGGTATATGTGTGTGTGTCACATCTACAAGTTTTCCACATATTTATTTCTACTATGAGTAAATAGATGTCCACTGGATACTCAGGTAGCCCTTTGTGTTACTATAGAAATCAACAGCCAAAATTCACCTTAGAGAAACTTCAGTGGTTTAAAAAAAAAATGAATGAAGAGGGGATATGGGGGAAACAAACACATAGAAATTTAGAAATGCTTACCTCTGAGTACAAGAAATGAGGTAGTCTGAAAGTATACGCACCAATTTATTAATATAGGCCTTCAGAAAATATTCAGTTGCCCAGAATTTAGTGTGGTTTAATAACATAAATGATAATAAAATGATATTAGTATAGTAGAAAAATTTGATATTTAAAGAAAAGACAATCATTATTCCCTAAATTATCTTTTGCTAAATAATTTGCAATGTTTATTTTGCCTTGTGAACCCCACTACATTGTGGCCTTAGAAGCTGTATAAGTTTTCTATGGCTGCTGTAACCAAAAACCACAGATTGGGTGGCTTAAACAGAAAGAATTTGTATTCTCATAATCTTGGAAACTGGAAGTCCAAGATCAAGGTTCCCATAGTTTTGGCGTCCTCTGAGGAGTCTTTCTTTGAACTGCAAATGACCACCTTCTTGCTATCTGTTCCCATGGTCTATTCTTTTTATTTATTTTTTATTATAGCTAGTTTACAGTGTTCTGTCAATTTTCTACTGTATAGCATGGTGACCTAGTTACACATACTAGTATACAATCTTTTTTCTTACATTCTCACACTCCGTCATAAGTGACTAAACATAGTTCCCAGTGCTATACAGCAGGATCTCATTGCTAATCCATTCCAAATGCAATAGTGTGCATCTATTAACCCCAAGTTCCCAATCCATCCCATTCCCCACCCCCTCCCAGCAATGACAAGTCATGTTTTTTTCTTAATTGTCTTGCATCCTTGGTGTCTTCTTGTGTCTTAACATCTTCTTTTTATAAGGATTAGATTAGGGTTCACTCTAAAAGTCTCATTTTAGTTTAATTCTTTAAAGATCCTATTTTGAAATAAGGTAATATTCTAATATACCAATGTTAGTGCTTCAAAATATGACTTTTAGGAAATCACAATTCAATCCATAATAGAGGAGTATCATGGTATGTTAACAAGAATGGTATATATTACTTATACCTAGGATGTGTCATGACTGAAGAATTATTCTGAGATTCTAGGTGGTGTAACATGTTGATTTAAGTCATGGAGTTTTAATTCAGACGTTGATTCAAATGATTCTTACTCACTTATTTATAGGCTGAAAAAGCTACAGCATGTTATTTAACTTCATTAAGTTTCAGTTTCATTATTTGAATTTTATTTGAGTAATTAGTATTTCTGAAGATTTAATGATTAAACAAAATATGTTTAAAACATTTAGATTGTTGCACAAATGAAAGGGGTGGCTAATAAATTGTGCTATTATCTTTTTTTAACCAAAAGATTTGGTTTTGTTAAGGTCTAATTTATGTACCATAAAATTTACTAAATTCAATGATTTTTAATAAATTTACAAAGTTGTGCAACTATACTACATTCCAGTTGATAATATTTTCTTCATCCTAAAGATATTTCTTATTATTTTTGACGTCATATCTTGTTCCCATTCCCAAGTCTCTTTAGATTTAGCTATTCTGGAAAACTTCGTATAAATGGACACATACAATATTTGTTCTTTTGCATTCAGCTTTTTCACTTAGAATAACATGGTTGATGTTAATCTATGTTGTAGTATGTGTAAGAAGTTTCTCCTTTTTATTTCTGAGTAAAATACTGTATGGATCTATGACATTTTGTTTAATCCTTCATTACGTGATGAAAATTTGAGTTGTTTCCACTTTTTGGCACCTGTGAATGTTCACGTACAAGTTTTTGTGTGGACAAATGTTTTCATTTTTTCTTGGAAGTTCCTAGAACAAGAATGACAGAGTTGTATGATAAAATGTTGCTTAGCATTATAAAAAAATTTTCAACTTTTTTCCAACATGACTGTACCATTTTACATTCCCACCAGCATTATATGAGTGTTCCTGTTTCACTATATCTTTCCTAATACTTATTATTTGCATTGCAGCCTTTCTATTCTAGTGAATGTAAAGTGGTACTTCATTGTGGTTTTAATTTTAATTTCCCTAATGAGTAATGATGTTTAATATATTTTAATGTTTGTATTAATTCTTCACTTATTCTTTAGGAAAATTTCTTCAAATATTTGGTCATTAAAAAAATAGGTATTTATATTCTAACTACTGAGCAGCAAATGTTCCTTACGTTTCAAATTCTGGCTACAAATATATCCCTTGTCATACACATGATTTGTCAACATTTTCTCTCAATGTATGGTGTAGCTCACTGTTCATTTTCATTTTGGTGACTTTTACAGTGCAAAATTCTTAAATTTGAAATTGACAAATTTGTTATTTTTTTTCTTTCTTAATCCTACTTTTGATGCTATAGCTAAGAAATCTTAACCTACCCAAGGAATGAAGGATTTCTCCTATGACTTCTAAAAGTTTTACAATTTTATCTGCATCTTTCTAGGTCTGTGATCTTTTTTGAGTTAATATTTGTATAAGATGTGACATAAGGATCTAAGGTCATCTTTTTACATTTGGATATCTAATTATTTCAGCACAATAAATTGAAAAGGTTATACTTTCCTCAGGAAATTACTTTAACGCCTTTATCAAAAATCCATGATCATAAATATGAGTTATTTTCAGATCATCAATTTTATTCCATTGATTTGTCCCTCTTATGCCAATAACACATATTCTCAGTTACTGTAGCTTTATAATATATTTTAAAGCTGGAAAAAAATAGTCCTTCAAATGTGTTCTTCTTTAAAATTGTTTTGAAGTTGTTTTGATATATTTGCATTTCCATATAAATTTAGATCAGGTGACCAATTACTGCAAAAGAAAAATGGCTGAGTATTTTTTGTTTTTTTGTTTTTGGTCTTTTTGTCTTTTCAGGGCTGCACCCATGGCATATGGAGGTTCCCAGGCTAGGGGTCTAATCAGAGCTACAGCTGCTGGCCTATGCCAGAGCCACAGCAATGCCAGATCTGAGCTGTGTCTACAACCTACACCACAGCTCATGGCCATGCTGGATCCTTAACCCACTGAGCAAGGCCTGGGATCGAACCCATAACCTCATGGTTCCTAGTCAGATTCGTTTCTGCTGCACCATGATGAGAACTTCAGAGATTTCGGATAGGAATTACACTGAGATGATAACATGGCTCTTATCCTGTATTTAATTTAAATTCCACGTACCTGGGGCTGATTTGGGGAGCATTCCCAAGCTAAAACAGAAGATTCCTCCCTCCCTCTTTTCACTGTTTCAATAGTTTTTTGAATAAATCCTTATCAAGTCACTTTTTTAGTTTCCAGAGTACAGAAGTTTCTGTTTTGACAATTTTTATTTGGGTTTTATTATTGACTTTTGGAGAGACAATTTGTCATGTTTATCATCCAGCCATTTCAGAAGTCATCCCCTACCACTGCATAGATATTCTTCTTGATCCAATTATTTAATTTCAGACATAATTATTTTCTCTTCTTTAAAATAGAATTACTAGCCCTCAACTGGTTTGTTGGGAAGGTTAGACATTTAATATATTTGAAAGTGGTGGTGTGTTGAACCACTTGGTACATGACATATTCAATATATTCCCATTGCCTTTGAAAATCAGGCATATATTAATAGATGCAGTCACTAAGAGGTAACTAAAAGTATTTGCAAGATTTCAGTGTAAATTGGGTAACTTTTTTGACTCCCCAGTTAAACTAAAAGGCTCAAATCAATATTTGCTAATGCAACTTTCTTTTTTGTTCTCTTGGATAGATACTTTTATATCCTTTTATCTTCTATTTCCTTATTAAACCAGGGCTACCTTGTGACAATCCAACTTTCTTCACCAGACTCAGAACATTTTACTTTCAGCTGCCCCTTTGTTAATGAGTGTGGGACTAATCTTGGTATACAGTTGATCGTTAAATTGTTTGAACTGTATGGGACACACTTATATACAATTTTTTTCCGATTGTAAATACTGCATTACTACAGTATCTGTGGTTTGTTGAATCCATGAATTTGGAACCACAGATAAGGAGGAATTGTGTAAATGGGGGGCTGACTACCAGTTATATGTGGACTTTTGACTTCATGGAGGGTTGCCACCCCTAACATCTGCATTATTCAATAGTCAACTAAAATCTTATTTAATGAGGTCCTTTGAAAAAGCCAGTAGCAATACCATAGGTACCAATTGATCACAATAGTACAGGTCCATTTAATAAAAAACACTATTATTTATGGGTAGTTCTTATATATCACAACTATCTAACATTTATAAGCAGGCAATAAAGACCCTGGTAAGTGCAGATAAAGTCGAATTTGCTGTCTTCAAGTTCATTTTTGCTTGCTTTCCCTTAAGATTTTGGTTTCTTGGTTTGGAATGTCTTGTTATGATATGCATATTGGAATGGTGGCAAGCTTATAGAGAATTAAATAGCAAGGAAGGAGCTAAACCTTTATATGAAATTTTATATGAATTGAACTAGGATTCAGCCTAAGCAAGATTCCATAATTTGAACTAAACCTTGTAGGATCAACTCAATATTCTATAATTCTCTAAAATAGTGTTCTCTATCTTCTTGCCTTAAATTACTCATTAGTACAATTCAGAACCCGTAGTAGTGGCTTCTGGTGGGAAGAAGTTTTCCTGGTAGTGATAACTACATTTATTTTGTATAGACAGATATAGATATAAATATAGATATGTAGAATGTAGGAAAATAGTATAATAAACAGTGATAATTGGACTTGGTTATTTTTATCATGTATACATATCTTGATGCATTGTTTATTCCATTTTTTCTATCTCTGCTCTTTTCAAAACTTTTCTCAACATATTTTCTTATTTCTCACATCTACTTTTCATTTTTTTCCTACACCATCATCCTACTATCCTGTTGCACTCATCTCTCTCTCTCTTTTTCCATAAAATGCCTCACTCACACTTATTTCTCTTTGTTTTTTCTGTACTATTTCAAACATGTCCATGTACATTGGGAGCAGTTTATATTCCTCAAATAATCCACTTGAAGAAGCAGTTAATGTTATATTTCTAATAAAGAATTTTAATCATGGTAGCCATAAATATCTCAAAGATGATTCTCTCTGCATTTTCATTAGAGTCAGGGCTTTGTTTAGAGTTTGCTTTTAAACAAACACTTGTCCCAGCAGTGCAGCTCACCAATATAGAACAGAATCACAATGTACTTCCAGCCAAATTCAGTTTATTGTCAATTTCAGTAGTGTTTCTTATGGTAGCAATTATTCTCTGTAAGCCTGCAAGCAAGCAGCAGAAAACTGAAATCATCAAAGAGTTTTTATCTGCAGCAATTCCAGAAATGGCAGGTAGCTGATAGTTTAAACTTTAGTTCTCTGCAGTGGAATAGTGCAAATAGGAGAATACCATCTGCCTGCTCCTGGAGGCTTTCTGAAAAATATACTCAAGTTAATAAAGTTTTGGGGTGATATTTAATGACTTTGGTTACTGTTGCACTGGATGCCATGGCATCTCTATGATCCTGTACTCCTTCCCTGGACACTCCTGAGACACATTTTATATTAGAGTGGCACTGCATTTTTAAAAATATGAATCAATACTTAAATATTTATCTAAATTTTCTAATTACCTGGAGTGAGATATTCCAATGTGTAAGTCCCTTGATTTAATCTCAAAATAGGGTGATTTCTAAGAGGTACATGAACAGGAGCGAATATAAAAATAGGCACCCAGATTTGGATTTGTTTTTGAGTGAATACTTTGGATATTAGATCAAGGAATGATCGTAAAACGTCATCCAGACTATTTTTCCTGTTGATAATTTATTTAAAGCATACTAGACAGCAAGTAGATTTTCTATAACTGTTCTAAGCAAGCTTTCTATAAATTTTCTAAAGGAAGATTTTTTCCTTATTTCTTTGAACATTAATGCAACAAATATGTATTTATTTGCCATGCTGTGAAAATACAGTGGTAGAAAAAGCCATGAGGTTAAAACAGTGACCAAGATGGAAATACTCTCCTGTAGCTTACATTTTAGCATAGACAAAAATGTTAATAGCACAATTTCCTAAGTGCAATTATAATAACTGTACAAAGGAGTCATGTAAATAGTGCTATGAGGACATAAAATAAATGATGTGATCTGAATATTTGTATCCCCCTCAAAATTCATAGTTTGAAATCCTAACGACCAATGTGATGGATGATTTGTTAGATGATTAGGTCATAAGGGTAGAGCCCTCATAAATGGGATTAACACTATTTAAAAAGGACTGAGAACAACCTCTCCTATTGCATCAAGGGAGAACCCAGCAAGAAGACAGCCAGCTGCAAACCTTTACCAGGACCCAACCATGTTGGCACTATCATCTTTGACCTCCATCTTCTAGAACTGTGAGAAATTAAAATTCTGTTGTTTATAAACTACAAAGTCTGTGGCATTTTGTTATAGCATCTTTTGTTTTATGAAAGTATAGTTGATTTACAAGGTTGTGCCAATTTCTGCTGTGCAGTGTAGTGACCCAGTCATACATATATATACATTTTTTTTCTTATGCTATCTTCCATTATATTCTATCCCAAGAGATTGGATAGAGTTCCCTGTTCTGTACAGCAGGACCTCCTTGCTTATCCATTCTAAATGTAATAGTTTGTATCTACTAACCCCCCAAATCCCAATCTATCCCACTCCCCTCTCCCCCTTGGCAACCACAAATCTGATTTCTATGTCTGTGAGTTTTTTTCTGTTTTGTAGATAGGTTCATTTGTGCACATTTTAGATTCCACATACAGGTGATATCTCATGAGATTAGTCTTTAGTTTTTATGATTTAGTATGATTATCCCTAATTGCAAATGACTGAGAGTTATTCCATTGTCTTTATGTACCACATCTTTTTTAGGCTAGGGGGCAAACCAGAGCTGTAGCTGCTGACCTACTCCACAGCCATAGAAATGTGGAATTGGAGCCACATCTGCGACTGACACCACAGCTCAAAGAAATGGCGGATCCTTAACCCACTGAGTGAGGACAGGGATTGAACCCACATCCTCATGGATATTAGTCGGGTTTGTTACCACTGAGCTGAGCCACAATAGGAACTCCTGTACCATATCTTCTTAATCCATTTATCTGTCAACATTATATTTATGTTATTTTCATGTATTGGCTATCGTGAATAGTGCTGCAATGAACATAGGGGGTGCATGGATATTTTTCAATGAAAGTTTTGTCCAGATACATGACCCAGAGTGGGAATGCTGGATTATCTGGTAGTTCTATATTTAGTTTTCTTAGGAAACTCCATACTATTTTCTGTAGTGGTTGTACCAATTTAGATTCCCACCAACAGTATAAGTGTCTTCCTTTTTCTCTACATCCTCTCCAGAATTTGTTATTTGTAGACTTATTATTGATAGCCATTCTGACCAGTGTGAAATTGTACCTCGTTGCTGTTTTAATTTGCATTTCTATAGTAATTGGTGATGTTGAGCTTTTTTTTTTTTTTTCATGTGCTTACTGGTCATCCATGTGTCTTCTTTGAGAAATAGCCACTTAGATCTTTTGCCTATTTTTTTGATTGGGTTCACTTTTTTATTGAATTGTATGAGTTTTTTTTTTTTATATATATACATTTTGGAGTTTAAGCCCTTGTCAGTTGCATCATTTGCAACTATTTTCTCCCCTTCCATAAGTTTTCTTTTCTTTTCCCTTTTTTTGTGGTTTCATTTACTGTGAAAAAAGCTCATAAGCTTGATTAGATCCCATTCGTTTATTTTATTTCTATTGCCTTAGGAGACTGCAGGTCAAATATGTTGATCTGTATTTTAAGAACAATGGGAATCTACTAGGGTTTTAGGCCAGGAAGTAACATGATTTATTCTTTTTTTTTTTGAAATTTTACTGTTATATTTTTTACAGAATAAAATACATATATTTAAACACAATTACATTCACATGGATTATTATATCATGGATCTTAAGAAACAGATTAAATGACTCCCTCTGGAGAAGTGGAATGGAAAATATGCTGAGACAAATAGGAAATTTATTCTATACTTTATCCCATTTTGTATGGCTTTCATCTTTTTTCTTTAAAAATTAGCTTTATATTAAAATTGTGTATATTATGCAACTAAAATTTATAAAGAAGAAAGCCTTATATACCATTAAATATTTTATATAGCATAATAAAAAGAATAACTTAACTGGTAAGAATAGCAAAAATAATACACCCTCTGAAAATAAGTAAAATATAAAATGCATAAATTGTTTAAAAAACAGTGTAACTATATAAATATGTCCTCATAACTTGTTACATCTTATTGATTCTTCAACATAGGCATTACACCATTTTAAGTGATGTGATAAACAGGACATTATAGACCTTACATTGTACCATGGAGAGAAGTGGTTATTAATAATACAATTGTAGAACTGTATTATTTAATTGTACAGTTGCATTATTTAATTATAATTATCATAAATTATTTGATGGAGAGGAAATCAGAATCAGATCTAAGAAGACTTCAGCATTCCAAGAATGATGTCATATGACCCCCTTCATGGTGGAGTGTGCACTTATTTACTATGAGATATATTTCTTCTCCAGAGATTCCTTGTTTGTGTATCAGTTGTAGATTTTTGGTTTGCAGATATTCTGAAGTTTTGATGTAAGAGTCTACATGTGTATGAGATTGTTTTAAGTTGTTGGTCTCTTAATTGCAAGTTCATCTCCAGTGTCCTGCATTTGTACCCACCTCTTCTCATGATTTCTGATTTTGGTAGTATAATTGTGCATGGATGATTTCGTACCTTTACTGTATATATACCTTTACTGGTGAGCCTTGTCATTTGTGGAATTTTGTTTCCTGTTGCTGTCTTTTCTTTCCTGCCTAGAGAAGTTCATATAGTATTTGTTGTAAGGCTGGTTTAGTGTTGCTGAATTCTCTCAGCTTTTGCTTACCTGTGAAGGTTTTGATTTCTCCTTCAAATCTGAATGAGAGCCTTGCTGGGTAGAGTTATCTTGGTTGGAGGTTTTTTCCTTTCATCATGTTAAGTATATCATGCCACTTCCTTCTGGCCTGCAGAGTTTCTGCTGAAAAATCTGCCAATAACCTTATTAGGGTTCCCTTGTATGTTACTTGTTTCTTTTCCCTAGCTGCTTTCAGGATTTTCTCTTTGTCTTTAATTTTGGTTAGTTTGATTATTATGTGTCTCAGGGTGTTCCTCCTTGGGTTTATTTTGTATGGTAGTCATTGTGCTTCCTGGATTTGAGTGAGTGGTTCCTTCCCCATGTTAGGGAAGTTTTCGGCTATTATCTCTTGGAATATTTTTTCTGTCCCCTTCTCTCTCTCTTCTCCTTCTGGCACCCCTATAATATGGATGTTTCTGTGTTTTATGTTGTCCCAGAGTTCTCTGAGACTCTTTTCATTTGTTTTCAATCTTTTTTCTCTTTTCTGTTCTGCATCCATAATTTCCACTAATCTGTCCTCCACCTCATTTATTCGTTCTTCTGCCTCCTGTATTCTGCTGTTAGCTGCTTCTAGTGAATTTTTTTATTTCAGTTAATGTGTTTTGCATCTCTTCTTGTTTAAGTTTTATATCTTGTATCTCTTTGGTCAGTGTTTCCTGTAAGTTATCCATCTTTGCCTCCAGTTTATTTCCAATATCTTGCATCATCTTCAGCATCAACAATCTAAAGTCTTTTTCCTGGATGCTGAGAATCTCCACATTGCTTAGCTGATTTTCTGGGGTTTTTCCTTTCTCCCTCATCTGAGTTATAGTCTTCTGTCTTTTCATTTTTATCGGTTTTTTGGTGTGGTGATCTTTTTTCAGATAATAGAGTTGTAGCCTCTCTTACTTCTGGTGTCTGCCCCCCTTGTGGCTGAAGTCAGTATGGGGGCTTGCTGTAGGCTCCCTCATGGGAGGGGCTGATGCCTGCCCCCTAACATGGTTTATTCTTTCAAAAAATTCAATCTTCAATGTAGAGAGTTAATATTTGAGGACAAGAATGGATATTAAGAGGCTGATGCTAACTTAACCTAGGGTTGAAGTAGAGATAGAAGATGTGAATGTTTTTAAGTGTTTTAATTGGCAAAATAACATGTTTCAGGATGAATGAGATAGGGAGTGGAAGATGCCAAGAGTGATTCCTATCTCTGAACCTCCCATAATGAAGTTCAGAATTAGCAGAGATATTAAGCAGAAATTGAGGAATAGATGAATTTTAAACTGTGAAGTAATCTAGGCTAGTGCAAAATATTGATGACAATAACATACCAGGGGACACTGAGGCAGTATATGAAATCACCTAAATAGTGTGGAAAAAGAGGTAAGGTCTTGGTTCTAGACTGTTAAAACTTTAATTTTTAAAGTTTTATTAGATAATGATAATGAGCAAAGTATATAATAGCAGAGATATAGAAGAAGAAATAGGATAATTTGATTGTAGGGAGTAATGCAATATTCTATATGCCATATTTTGTCAAGAAATTTAAAGATCTACTTGATTCTGATCAGCTTGTTTTTATTAGTTTGATTCTGAAAATAAAGGAGATGTAGAAACAGCTCAATTTCATTATTGACTATGGGAATTTTTTTCTCTCGTAGGTTAAATGTAGAGTACTGTCTGGCTTTAAGGATAATCCCCTCTTTATACAGATAGAATCTGTAAACTTAAGCCCAGTGTTCAGATGGATAGAATCAGAGCAGGTGAACTGAGGGACCTCAAATCTGCCATTGCTTACCTTTCTTCTGCAATTTTTTCCCCTATAAATACTACGAAAGAATAAGGATCCCTTTAATCAGTAGCGTGGTTTACATTGGTAGTGCTCCTATAAAACAGAAAAGTCTTTGAGTTATAGGGATCAAAACATTGTTTTAATAAGATATTCATAGTAAGGTAAACTGTATTCTTAAGATGTGTTCATATTAGCGAAATGTGTGTGGTATAACCAGATACTGACTGTGCGTATCCCAGCAATATATTCTCTTGGAGAAATGTGTTAATATGAAGTGCTTACTCTTGACATGTAACTTTGATTGCAGTGAAGTTTACTTAATGTACATAACCTAGTAATAATAATATCTAGAAGGATTCTTTAGGTTGAAATTTTATTTTGATAATGAAAATAATTGTATTTTCTATTGATAAAATAGTCATAATAATAATAAAAAGCCATAATAATTATAATATTATAGTAAAATGTAGGTTTGTTCATATTCACAATGATAACAATTAAAACATAGATTTTCATATACTATTATACATTTTGAATAACATAACATTCACTATTTTAAAGTGTATACTTAAATGCATAAAGAAATTTTAACTACTAAATGTCAACAATTTAGCTCAAGATTTGATGAAATCCTTAGATTGATGAGATTAACAGAAATATATTTGTCTTCATTTTAACATCTTTCGTTGCCCCTGATTCTGACTCTCTTCACTCTCCTTCATGGGTTAATGTACTCTACCAGTCTAAATGATATTGTGAGATGCTTATACAAATTCTCAGTGGTCTCTTCATGAATGTTGAAAATTCATATCCTTGTGGCTCAGTGGGTTAAAAATCTGGTGTTGTCACTGCAGTGGCTTGGGTTGCTGCTATGACACAGGTTCAATCCCTGACCCAGGAACTTCCACATGCCATGGGTACAGCCAAAAAAGGAATTCATAATTTGGACTTCCACTACTTTTCTCATAAACACTACTCTAGCTATACCAATATAATATGAGAGATCCAACTACTCCTATAATTGGAAGGAATTAGTTTTTATAAATATGTAATGCTAGCTATCATTGAATATTTAAGTTATCTCCCTCATCCATGGATCATTCAATGCTGAAAATTGAAAGCTTCATATGCTATTATTTTCAAAAGCTCCATATGTTACACTTATTGTTAGGAAGAAAGAAAAGCAACCTTTGTACAGAAAATTTTGTTTGTCACTCTTTCAAACCTTTACAACTTATTAAAACTATATGAGGAGTTCTCTTGGGCTGCAGCAGGATAATGACCTGGTATTGTCATTGCAGCAGCTCCATTCACAGCTATCAGGTAGGTTTGATCCCTGGCCAGGGAACTTCCCCATATCATGGACATGTCCAAATAAATAAAAAAATTATATGAGATGTTTACTATACTACTTTCTCTTAGCCATTATATGCAAACTGTATACACACTAGTGCTTGAATTTATATTCCCTACTTTGGACTAGATAGTAGTTATAGAAATAAACAGTGGTTATATTTAATGAAATTATAGAAGAAGTCATCATTCTACTAATTATTATGTTTAATAACAATAAACTTCACAAAAATAATTAGAAGTTTGAATTTTAGGGACTTCTTTCCAATGACAATATTGATTGATTTTTTGACAGCAGATTTATAGGCTCATTTCCATGAAGGGAATAGATTCCCCTGTGCTCATAGATTTATCTTTTAAGTTCAAGATCCTTTAAGCAGATCTAAGCCTGTTTTGAATGGGCTTCTATTGAAGGATTTCTGATCAGTCATTGAGGAACAGATTTCTTCTTTCTGCTACACATTCCACTGTGTATAATGATTTGAAAGAAACTTAGTATAATGTGGTTTCTTGTACAGACATGACAAATGGCATTTTATATTCAATTCTTTAAAATTTTATGGTGTTGAGTTTCAAATATTTTAAAAGCAATTTGGCAATGAATGAAATAGTCACTTCTGATAGTTTCTAGCTTTTTTCACTGATCATTTTAAATGTATTCTTTCTTTTCTTACTTCCTCATAATAATATTTTTTCTCCTTGTGACTGCTACCATAAGTGTCTCTATTCTTACTCTGTTATTTCATTACACCACTTTATACTTTACAAAAATATTTTTAATAATTGTTGCTTTTTATCCACAGTCACTAAAGTCCTGTGAAATATTTGAGGTATCTCCCATTAAACTTAATAAACAGATATGGCAACTAAGACACACAAAACAAAGTCAAGTTCTGAAGGTGTTTTTAACAATGTTATCAGTACCTAGAGCCCTAATTCTCAGGGTCTGCAATTTCTGATCATTGTATGATTCCACTCTTTGGGAATCATAACTCTTGCTCCCAGGACAAATTCCTAAGATCATTTGGGCATCTGCTACATGCTTAGCACTGTTCTGAGAAAGGTGGATATGGAGAACAGACATTGCTCCTGAACAAGTGTATAAACTAAGGAGGAAACATAAAATTTGTTTCATAAAAATATAGAATGATCTACAGTGAACATAAACATAACTACATGGGATGTTCTTTTCAAAGCTTCTTAGAAGTGATTATTCTTATTCAGGATTTGTGGAAGTAAGGAACATAGATTTTGAAGTTATGATAATGAAATAATATCACATGGAAAATGACATCATACAGACTTTGAGATATATGCAGGAAACTTCTATTCTTCCATCTCCTTGTTCAACTTAGTTGCTCTGTATCCCTTACTGTTTGCTTTCTCCAGTTTTATGAAAATAAAGAGGAAGGCCCATGGAACCCTAAAGGGTTACAGAAGAATACACATAAAATATGCATATAGAAAGTATATACATGTTTTCAGTATGTCTATATTCTGTAACTATGAAAACACAGCCCCAGTTTTTTTTGTTGTTGTTGTTCTATGTCCTAGATAAATCTAATGTTTAAGACTTGATGGAATCATAGCACAAAAGTAATGTAATATTATAATGGTGGGCTGATTGGATTTGCTCCCAACTTTGAATTGTTTCTTTCCCATTTACTAACAATCTGGGTAAGTATTGGGACCAAATGTGCTATCCACCTAATAGTAACAGGACAATAAAATCACATTTATTTCACTGTTGTTTTCCTCCCTCACTGCTGGCAGCCGAAGAGAAGAGAAAGATCCAGTCCAAACTCATTTTCTCTACATTATGCCTTTGTGATATCTCTCTATATAAGTAACAGTGGCTTGCAAACCATTCTTCTCATCTAAATAAGAAGAGATCTGCCACGAGACCAAGAGAGATCGTGCAAGTATTTAGACACAAGGGTATTGTTCATGGAAAAAAATCTATAAAGTTGGACCTGTAAATCTTGATTTACAGAATCTTGAATAACTTGGTTCAGTTACAATAACTGGAATGACAAATCTATCTTTGTATCTCAATCTTCTTTTTTGCCATTCATCTTCTTCACTCTTATTCTTCCTTCCTCTTCTCCTTACCTTATCTTTTCTATTAACACAGCTCTTATAATGGGATAAATATTTTACTTGGGTCAGGAGATGTGTTACAAGTTGTCCCTGCCCTTAAAAAACATAATTGCTGGGGTTAAAATGTAGCCATAATGGTGAAGAAAATATTTGGAGAACTGAAGAATGGGGAAACAAAAAAGGTTTATTGCTAGCTACAGGACAGCATAGAAGGTTAGGCGTGCAGGAGAGTTTTTATAGAAAGTCCTATGGACAGGACTGTAAGTTAGCTCCAGTTCCAGTAGATTAGTAAATACATGCTCCTGCATGCACAAAAGATGTGATAGTCATGACACACAAGGTAGTTTTAAGTAGTACAGCATGAATTGGGGGGGATTTTAATAAGCATAAATAATATTTGTTTTTCTTGAACTGTTTATTTCTCTACTGTTATTTTTCCCAACATTTTATAGTGAACATTTTAAATTTATTTTAAAGTCGAATGAGTAATATATTGAGGCTCTATCCTTTCACCGAGATTCACCAATTGTCAATGTTTTACCTTGTATGATGATTTTTCTCTGTCAACATATGCATATACACACACAATTTCTTTTTGCCAAATAATTTGACAGTTGCAGACTTCATAACACTTTAACCAATATTCCGTTATGATCATTCTACATAACAAAAATATGATTATAATACACAAGAAATTTATTATTGATACAAAATTGTATCGAATAACATTACAAGCAAAATTCCCGATAATCCACAAATAGCTTTTGAAATTGCTTTTTACAGTCTAGGTTTCAACCAAACTTCACACACTGCTTTGTCACTTCTCTCAACTTTGTTTTGGTCTAGAAAAATGTCCTGCCATATTTTAATTCAGAGATTAACCATTTTTTTATTTTATTATTTTATTTTTTTTCATTTATTTTTGAGTCCTGACCAATTGTTTTGCAGTATAACCCACTCTCAGATTTGCCACATTGTATTCCATAGTTCAATTCAGGTCAAACATTTTGGTGAAGAACACTGTATATGTGACAATGTTTGAGTGTACCTCTCATGGCATTCCCTTTAGGAAGCACATAATATCTGATTGCCCAGTTATTGCTTATATTAATTTTCAGCATTGGCTTAAAGTAGCATAAAACAATGAAATTAAAAAATTATTGAAGTATACTTTATTTACAGTGTTGTGTTAATTTTTGCTATATTGGCAAAGTGATTCAGTTATATATATATATATACACATATTCAGTTACATATATATTCAGTTACATACGTATATCCTCTTCTTTTTCATTATGAAAACAACCCAACTTGAAGAGGTACAGTGTTGAATTCCCGTCGTGGCTCAGCAGAAATGAATCTGACTTGTATCGAACTGGCCATGTTTGATCCCTAGCCTCTCATGAGCATTGCCATGAGCTGTGGTGCAGGTCACAGACCCGGCTAGGGTCCCCGCATTGCTGTGTCTGTGGTGTAGGCTGACAGCTACCACTCCAATTCAAACCCTAGCCTGGGAACCTCCATATGCCGCTGGTGTGGCCCTAAAAAGACAAAATAAAATAAATAAATAAATCAAGGATGTTCAATGTGATGATTTAATATATAGAATCAGACAATCTCCAATTTATAATGATTGGGTTCATAATTTTTCAGCTCTAAGATGATGTGAAAGTGATATAAATTCAGCATAAACTGTTCTTTGAATTTTGATCTTTTCCTAGGTTAATGCTGTGCAGTGTGGTACTTGGTCCTGATGCTGGGCAGTGGAAGTGAGCCATAGTTTCCAGTCAGCTACCCAATCAGGAAGGTATATGACAGATGCAACCATTCTGTAACCATATGAGCATTCTGTTTTTCACTTTTCAGACAGTATCTGATAAATTACACAAGATAGTCAACCCTACTGTAAAATAGTCTTTGTGTTAGATGATTTACCCACCTGTAGACGAATGTAAGTGTTCTGAGAAACTTTAATGTAGGCTAGGCTAAGCTGTAATATTTGGAAGGTTAGGTGTTTTAAATGTATTTTCCACTTAATATTGTCAACTTACAATGGGTTTGTCAGAACATAACTCCATCATAAATCAAGGAATTCATCCATAATTTATCATAATTCTGTACATTGTGAAATGATTACCACAATCAAGTTAACATATTTTTCACCTTACGTAATTACCTTTTTTGTGGGGGAGGGGGTTATAAACATTTGTGATCTCCATTCTTAAGGATATTTTAATTATGCAACACATTGTTATTAACATCATTTTTTCATCATATTGTGATCTGAGATCAATTTATTGAAATTTCTTAAAAATCCTGTGACCTTAATCAGGGGTATCTTAAAAGATTATTTTCCAGTTTTTGGTGAACTGTTCTGGATATGTAGTCCAGACTTTGAGTTGTATTGTTTAAATATTCTTTGTTTTTATGATTTTCTTTTCAGCTTGATACATTAGTAAAAAAGTTCGGTAATGTATCTCAGAGAGATTAATCCCTTCTTATTTTCTCCTTGTAGTCTGATAATATCTATTTTACTTTGAGGTGTTCTTATTAGATTCTTACAAGTTTACTATTACATATCTTAGAAAATTAAATCTTCTGTCATAATATAATCAGATCTTCTATTTCTAGTAACACGCCTTGTCTTTAAATTCAATTTTGTCATATGTCAATCAGTACCATAAAATTTATAGTATCTTTCATAATTTTCCTCTTTCTGAGTCCTTATGTATTTAGTGTCATATTTATTATACAGCTGAAGTTTTTTTTATTTTTTAAATTTTTGCCTCATAATATTATGATGTTCAGATCCTCTACTATTATTCTTTGTGCTTCTTAATGCTTCCTATTTTCTTTGATTTTTTCTCTCCTCCTTTTAGTTTAAGGTTTTTCAATATTAGAATTATTGATATTTTGTGCTGGATAGTTCTTTGATGTAGGGGCAGTCCTGTGAGTTTCAGGATGTTTAGTATCATTCCTGGTCTGTATCTATTCTAAGCCAATTGCAGTTCCCTTCCCACATAACCCAGTTAAAACAATTGAGATGTGTTTAGATGTTGACAAATGTTACCTGGGAGGCAAAAATTCACTTAGTTCTAAGAATCTCTGGAGGTTATGTTATGTTTTGTTTTGGTTTTGACCATGTCCATAGCATGTGGAAGTTCCTGGGGTGGGGACTGAACCCACACCATAGAAGTTAGTGACCTAAGCCACTGAAATGATAACTTCAAATCCTTAACATCTCACCACAAGAGAACTCCAAAGAAGCAGTGTTTTGGATTTAGATTGTTTTATATTTTTCCTTATTCCATTTTTCCCCTCCATTAATATGGATATTAATGTAGTCTGTTTCCATTATTTTCATTATTTCCCTAAAATTTTAATAATCTTATTTAACTTACAAAGTTAATAGAGGTCAATATATATTTTTAATTACCTTCCAGAGCAAAATTTTTTTCTAGATAGAATTTTGTGAATATCTCTTCAGAAATTACCATTATTATTTGGTATTATACTTCTATCTTTTAAAATTTGGAAGTTAGAAGATATAATTTCTATTGTTTATAATGTTTGTCATATTTAACTTATTTTATCATTTCTTGGCCCATAAATCTTTTATGTTATATTTACCCAAATGCATATATGTTGATTTTTCTCTATTCGGAACATTCCTAGTATCTATTTTTAATAGTTATTTCCCCAATACAATTTTTTTCTACTGTACAGCACAGTGACCCTGTTACACATACATGTACACATTCTATTTTTGCACATTTTCATGTTCCATCATAAGTGACTAGACAGAGTTCCCAGCACTACAGAGTAGGATCTCATTGCTTTTCCATTCTGAAGGCAATAGGTTGTATCTATTAACACCAAGCACCCCATCCACCCCCCTCCCTTCCCCTCTCCCTTGGCAACCACAAGTCTATTCTGCAAGTACATAATTTTCTTTTCTGTGGAAAAGTTCATTTGCACTTTATATTAAATTCCAAATATAAGTGATATCATATGGTATTTGTCTTTTTCTTTCTGAGTTACTTCACTCAGTATGAGTCTCTAGTTCCATCCATGTTGCTGCAAATGGCATTATGTCATTCTTTTTTATGGCTGAGTAGTATTCCATTGTGTATGTATACCACATCATCCTAATCCAATCATCTGTTGATGGACATTTGGGTTGTTTCCATGTCTTGGCTATTGTGAATAGTGCTGGAATGAACATATGGGTGCATGTGCCTTTTTTAAGTAGAGTTTTGTCTGGATATGCCCAAGAGTGGGATTTCTGGGTCATATGGTAGTGCTACGTATAGATTTCTAAGTTATCTCCATACTGATAGCCATAGTGGTTGCACCAGCTTACATTCCCACCAATAGTGCAGGAGGGTTCCCTTTTCTCCACACCCCTTCTAGAACTTGTTATTTGTGAACATATTAATGATGGCCATTCTGACTGGTGTGAGGTGGTATCTCATGGTAGTTTTGATGTGCATTTCTCTAATAATCAGGGATGTTGAGCATTGTTTCATGTGCTTCTTGGCCATCTGTATATCTTCCTTGGAGAACAGTCTATTCAAGCCTTTTGCCCATTTTTCCATTGATTGATTGGCTTTATTGCTGTTGGGTTGTATAAGTTGCTTGTATATTTTAGAGATTAAGCCCTTGTCAGTTGTATCATTTGACACTATTTTCTCCCATTCTGTAAGTCGTCTTTTTGTTTTCTCTTTGGATTTCTTTGCTGTGCAAAAGCTTTTCCGTTTGATTAGGTCCCACTGGTTTATTTTTGCCTTTATTTCTGTTGCTTTGGGAGTCTGACCTGAGAAAATATTCATGAGGTTGATGTCAGAGATGTTTTGCCTATGTTCTCTTCCAGTATTTTGATGGTGTCTTGTCTTATACTTAAGTTTTTCAGCCATTTTGAGATTATTTTTGTGCATGGTGTGAGGATGTGTTCTAGTTTCATTGCTTTGCATGCAGCTGTCCAGGTTTCCCAGCAATGCTTGCTGAATAGACTTTCTTTTTCCCATTTTATATTCTTGCCTCCTTTGTCAAAGATGAATTGACCATAGGTGTCTAGGTTTATTTCTGGGTTCTCTATTCTGTTCCATTGGCCTATATGTCTGTTTTGGTACCAATACCACACTGTCTTGATGACTATGTCTTTGTAATATTGTTTGAAGTCTGGGAGAGTTATGCCTCCTGCTTGGTTTTTGTTTCTCAGGATTGCTTTGGCAATTCTGGGTCTTTTGTGGTTCCATATAAATGTTTGGATGGTTTGTTCTAGTTCTGTGAAAAATATCATGGGTAATTTGGGATTGTGTTGATTCTGTAGGTAGCTTTGGGTAGTATGGCCATTTTTACAATATTAGTTTTTCCAACCCGGGAGCATGGAGCATCTTTCCATTTTTTTGCATCTCCTTTAATGTCCTTCATTAATATTTTATAGTTCTTAGCTTATAAGTCCTTTACCTCCTTGGTCAGGTGTATTCCTAGGTATTTGAATTTTTGGGGTACAATTTTAAAAGCAATTGTATTTTTGTATTCCTTTTCTAATATTTCATTGTTAGTATACAGAAATGTGATTGATTTCTGAATATTAATCTTATATCCTGCTAATTTGCTGAAATGTGGATCAGTTCAAGTTGTTTTTGGGTTGAGTCCTTAGGGTTTTCTATATATAGTACCATATCATTTGCATACACTGAGTTTTACCTCTTATCTTCCTATTTGGATGCCTTTTGTTTCTTTTATTTGTCTCATTGCTGTGGCTTGGACTTTCAGTACTGTGTTTAATAACAGTGGTGAGAGTGGGCATCCTTTTCTTCTTCCAGATTTTAGTGGAAAAGCTTTCATCTTTTCTCCATAGAGTATTATATTTGCTGTGGGTTTGTCATAAATGCCTTTGATTATGTTAATGTATGTTCCCTCTATACCCACTTTGGTAAGAATTTTGATCATGAATGGATGTTGGATTTTGTCAAATGCTTTTTCTGCATCTATTGAGATGATCATGTGGTTTTTGACTTTGCTTTTGTTAATGTGGTGTATGACGTTGATTGATTTGCATATGTTGAACCATCCTTGTGCACCTGGGATGAATCCCACTTGGTCATGGTGTATAACCTTTTTTAATATGTTATTGTATCCAGATGGCCAAAATTTTGTTGAGAATATTCTTTTCTATATTCATCAAAGATATTGGCCGATAGTTTTCTTTTTTGGTGGTATCTTTGTCTGGTTTTGGAATTAGGGTGATGGAAACATCATAGAATGTCTTTGGGAATGTTGCTTAGTTTTCAAAGTTTTGAAAAAATTTAAAGAGGATGGGTGTAATTTCCTCTTTGTATGTTTTGTAGAATTCACCTGTGAATCCATCTGGTCCTGCACTTTTATTTGTAGGGAGTGTTTTTACGACATATTCAATTTCACTTCCAGTGATCGGTCTGTTCAATTGATCTATTTCTTCTTGATTCAGTTTTGGCAGGCTGTAAGTCTCTAGAAAGTTGCCCATTTCTTCCAGGTTGTCAAATTTGTAGCATACAATTGTTCATAGTATTCTATCATGGTTTTTGTATTTCCGTAGTATCTGTTGTGACTTCTCCTTTTTCATTTCTGGTTTTGTTTATTTGGGTTTTTTCTCTCCTCTTCTTGTTGAGTCTAGTCAGAGGTTTGTCAATTTTGTTACCTTTTCAGAGAAGCAGCTCTTGGTTTTATTGATTTTTCTATTTTTTTTAATCTGTATTTCATTGATTTCGTCTTTCATCTTTATGATTTCCTTCTTTCTGCTGACTTTAGATTTTGAATTTTCTTTTTCTAGTTCATTTAGGTGTTGGGTTAAGTTGTCGATTTGAGATTTTTCTTCTTTTTTGAGGAAGGCCTGTATTGCTAAGAATTTCCCTTGGGGCACTGCTTTTATGGCATCCCATAGATTTTGAGTGGATGTGTCTTTATTATCATTTGTCTTGAGGTATTTTTTAATTTCCTTCTGGATTTCCTCATTGACCCATTGTTTTTTTAGAAGCATGTTTTCTCCATGAAGTCAGTTTTTTCTCATTTCTTTTCATGTGGTTGATTTCTAGTTTCATGCCCTTGTGGTCAGAGAAGATACTTGAAATAATTTCTTTTTTTTGTCTTTTTGCCATTTCTTGGGCTGCTCCCATGGCATGTGGAGGTTCCCAGGCTAGGGGTCTAATTAGAGCTGTAGCTGCCAACCTATGCCAGAGCCACAGCAACACGGGATCCGAGCTGCGTCTGTGACCTACACCACAGCTCATGGCAACGCTGGATCGTTAACCCACTGAGCAATGGCAGGGATTGAACTCGCAACCTCATGGTTCCTAGTCGGATTCGTTAACTACTGTTCCACGATGGGAACTCCTTGAAATAATTTCTATGCTCTTAAATTTGTTGATGTGAGCTTTGTGCCCCAGTATGTGATAAATTCTTGGGAATGTTCCCTGTGCACTTGAGAAGAATGTATATTCTGATTTTTTTGGATGTAATGTCCTGAAAATGTTGATTAAGTCTAACTTTTCTATTGTGTCCTTTAGGATCTCTGATGCCTTACTGATTTTCCGTCTAGAGGATCTGTCCATTGATGTGAGCGGGGTGTTAAAGTCTCCTATGATGTTTGTATTTCCATCAATTTCTCCTTTTATGTCTGTTAGTATTTGGTGTAGGAATCTAAGTGAGCTTATATTAGGGTCATATATATTGACGAATGTAATATGCTCTTCTTGAATGGGTCCTTTAACCATTAAATAGTGTCCTTCTTTGTCTTTCTTTATGGCCTTCATTTTAAAGTCTATTTTGTCTGATATGAGTATTGCAACTCCTGCTTTCCTGTCTTGTCCATTGGCATGGAACATCTTTCCCCATCCCCTCACTTTCAGTCTATATGTGTCCTTTGCCCTAAGGTGAGTTTTTGGTAGACAACAGATTGAAGGTTTTGGCTTTTGTATCCAATCTGCCATTCTGTGTCTTTTGATTGGAGCATTCAGTCCATTGGCATTTACAGTGATTAGTTGATAGGTATGTATTTATTTCTATTTTAAACCTTGTTTTCCAGTTGATTCTTTGTTTCTCTTGTTCTTTCTTTCTTTTTTGGATTGGATGGTTTCCATTTATTTTATGCTTGAGTACTTTTCTTTTCATTTTTTGTGAATGTAATGTTCAGTTTTGAAGTGTGGTTGCCCTGTTTTTTAGGTACATTAAGCCCTTCCTTCCTATATTTGCTTGCTTTAGCCTGATAGTCATATAGGCTCAGATGCATCCTTAAAATTAAAAAAAAGAATCTATATTTTCTTACTTTCCTTCCCACATTGTATGATTTTGATGTCTTTTTTTTATCATCTTCTTGTTTAAATCTGTATGCTGACTTATTTAAGTGTTTGCTTTCCAATTGTGGTTTCCTCTTCCTAATTCTTTATTCCTTGTTTCTCAATTTTTTTTTTTAATTTAGAGGAGCCCTTTCAGTATTTCTTTTAGAATGGGTTTAGTATTGCTGTACTCTTTTAGCTTTTGTTTGTTGGAGAAATTATTTACTTCCCCTTCTAGTTTTAAATGATAGTCTTGCTGAATAGAGTATTCTACCTTGCAATTTTTTTCCTTTCAGTACTTTACATATATCTTGCCACTCTCTTCTGGCCTGTAGTGTTTCTGTAGAGAATCAGCTGATAGCCTTATTGGGGTTCCCTTATAATTAATGCTTTGCTTTTCTCTTGCTACCTTTCAAATCCTCTCTTTAAATTTTGCACATTTTTATTATAATATGTCTTTGTGTGGGCCTGTTTGGGCTCAACTTGTTTGGGGTCTTCTGTGGTTCCTGTACCTTGGTATCAGTAGGCTTTAGATTTGGAAAGTTTTCAGCCATAATTTCTTCAAATATATTTTCAATCCCTTTTTCTTCTTCTTTTCCTTTTGGAATTCCTATTTTCCATAGTAGGCCTGCTTTATATTATCCCATAGGTCTCTTATATTGCTTTCATGTTTTTTCATTTGGTTTTCTGTCTGCTGCCCTGATTGGGTGATTTCCATTATTTTATCTTCCATGTCACTAATTCTTTCCTCTGCATTGGTCATTCTGCTCTTTATTGCCTTAAAGCTGTTCACATCTCTGCGAATGGATTTTCTAGTTGTTTTTTTTTTTTGTCTCCTCCTCATATTTTCTAGTTCCTTTCTAAAGGAATCTGCATTACTGTTGATATCCTATCTTAATTCCTTCAGTAATTTCAATACCTCCTTTTTGAACTTAGTGTCTGTCAGACTGCAGAGGTCTGTTTCATTGTGGACTGCTTTAGGTGAATGCTCTTGTTCCTTTAACTGGGAATGGTTTCTGAGCTTCTTCATGTTGCTTGTGTTTTTCTTTTTCGGTGAGTGTGGGGAAGCCAAACTGTAGTCTTGTAAGGCTACTTCTACACAGAAGACCCCTTTGTATTTTTTCGAGGGGGCTACTATTTTTTTTGGTGTGGGAGTTTGAGTATTTGCTATCTCTTTCTTTGGTGTGAGCAGTCTGTTCTTCCCAGGATGCTCAGTGTGTTTTCAGGGTGAAGGAGGCAATGGGTAGAGCCAACAGTCAGTGCCTGGTCATTGGGTTCTCAATAGCAGCAAGGAGCTGCAGGAAGGTGGCACAGGCTACTCCTAGTTGCAGGGCCCTGGGAAGTGGTAATAAGCTCAAGGCAGATCTTCAAGGTGACCAGAGCATTTAGCAGTAGCAGCAGCAGGGTGCCTGTGTTCCCAGGGGAGTGAGACCAACAACAGCTTGTGTTCAATTGCAATGCCCTCCTCTGAGTTGATTGGAACCTCAGGTGGTGCCTGTTCAGGGACCCCTATTGGGAGCAGGCCATGGCCATCTCTAGAGTCAGTGATAACCTCAGCAGTTTGCCCCTACTACCTGTAGACCATCCATGAAGAAACCTGTCTCTCTTAGTCTACATATGTGTTGTTGTAAAGGGTGTTCCTAGTTGCAGGGTCCTGGGAAGTGTCAGAGATTAGGCATGTGGGTATTGCTTTGATTGTTTTTAGTGGCAGCAGCAGGGCAGCCATGTTCCTGGGTATTCTAGAGCACTGACAAGTGGTTGGTCACCATGCCCTCCTCTGTGGTGCCCTTTAGTTTATGGAGCTGAAAGTGATTTTTGTTCATATATCTCCAATGGCAGTGGGCCATGCCCACCTCTGGAATCAGGGATAACTGGCAGTTTGCCCCTGCCATCTTCAGACCATGCAAGAAGCATCCTGTCCCACTTAGCCCACACAGGATGTGCTATACCATTTGCTCCTAGCTGTACTGTCTTGGGAAAGGACAGTGAGCAAGTGTTTGTGGGTCCTCCAGAGAGTTCAATAGTTTATTCAGATTGGCTGACTTACATTGATTTATGATCATTTTTTCTGACCCTTCCATCATATCAATTATGCAATCGAACATATCAAAGTTTTTAAAAAAATTCTAACTGTATTTTTTATTTCCAAAATATAAGCTGACTCACATTTTTATCTTCTGCTTCTTCTATTTATCTAGTTATTTTAAATGTTTTAAATTATATGAAATATTTATGTATAAAGTAAATATCTAATTATTTAGTGAAACTTTGCATTTTTTCCAGTGTCCACACTTGCCTGTTTGAGCATTTTATTTTATAATTTTTATTTTTTAATTACTCAATGAATTTTATTACATTTATAGTTGCACAATGATCATCACGACCCAGTTTTATAGCATTTCCATCCCATATTCCCAGCAAATTTCCCCACCTCCCAGCATGCCTCATTTGGAAAACATAAGTTTTTCAACATCTGTGAGTCAGTATCTGTTCTGCAAAGTTCATTGTGTCCTTTTTTAAAATCTAAATGTAAGATTAGCATGTAAAGTGATAGTATATGATGTTAGTGTCTCCCTGTCTGAGTAACTTCACTTAGCATGATAGTTTCTAGGTCCATCCTTCCTGCTGCAAATGCCATTATTTCTTTCCTTTTAATGGCTGAGTAATATTCCATTGTGTATACATACAACATCTTCTTTATCCACTCCTCTGTTGATGGACATTTAGGTTGTTTCAATGTCTTGGCTATTTTATGTTGTGCTGCAATTAACATTGGAGTACATGCATCTTTTTGAGACATAGTTTTCTCTGGATAAATGCCCAGAAATGGGATTGCTGGATCAAAAGGTAATTCTATTTTTATTTTTCTGAGAAATCTCCATACTGTTTTCCACAGTGGTTGCACCAATGTACATTCCCATGAATAGTATAATAAGATTCCCTTTTCTCCACAACCCTCTCCAGTATTTATTGTTTGTAGATTGTTTGAAGAAGACTATTATGGCTGGTGTATGGTGGTACCTCATAGTGGTTTTGATTTGCATTTCTCTAATAATGAGTGATGTTGAACATCTTTTCATGTGTGTTTTAGCTATCTGTATGTCTTGTTTGGAGAATTGTCTCTTTAGGTCTTCTGAACATTTTTTGATGGCATTATTTGTCTTTTTTGGTATTGAGCTGCAGAAGATGTTTATAAATTTTGGAGATTAATCCCTTGTCAGTAGCTTTACTTACAAATATTTTCTCCCATTCTGTGGGTTGGCTTTATGTTTTTTTAGGGTTTCATTTGCTGTGCAGAAACTTTTAAGATTAATTAGGTCCCAATTTTTTATTTTTGTTTTAATTGTCATTACTATAGGAGGTGGATCTGAGAATATATTGCTATGGTTTATGTCACAGAGTGTTTGACCTATGTTTTCCTCTAATATTTTTATAGAATCTGGTCTTAAATTTAGGTCGTTAGTCCATTTCAAGTTTATTTTTGTGTATGGTTTTAGGAAGTGTTCTAATTTCATTCTTTCACATGCAGCTGTCCACTTTTCCCAGCACCACTTATTGAGGGGGCTTTTTATCTCCACTGTATATTCTTGCCTCCTTTGTCATAGATTAGTTGACTGTAGATGTGTGGGTTCAATTCTGGAATTTTTATCCTTTTCCACTGATCTATATTTCTGTCTTTGTGCCAGTGCCATACAGTTTTGAAGTCTGTAGCTTGGTAGTATAGTCTGAAGTTAGGAATTCCTCCAGCTCCCTTTTGCTTTCTTAGGATGGCTTTGGCTATTGTGGGTCTTTTGTGCTTCCAAACAAACTTTAAAATAATATGTTCTAGTTCTGTGAAAAATGTCCTCAGTAATTTCATATAGATTTCATGGAATCTGTAGATTGCTTTGGGCAGTATAGTTGTTTTGACAATTTGATTCTTCCAATCTGAGTGTATGGTCTGTCTTTCCATCCATTTGTGTCTTCTTTAATTTCTTTCATTTTTCAGAGTACAAGTCTTTTTTGACTCTTTAGGTAGGTTTATTCCTAAGTATTTTACTATTTTCATGCAATGGTAAATTTGATTGTTTCCCTAATTTCTCATTCTGACCTTTTATTGTTAGTATATAGAAATACAGTTGATTTCTGTGTATTAATTTTGTATCCTGCGACTGGCAAATTCATTGATGAGGTTCAACAATTTTCTGATTGAGTTGTTAGGCTTTTCTAGGTATAGTATCATGTCACCTGCAAATAGTGATAGTTATACTTCTTTCTTTCCAATTTGGATTCCTTTTATTTCATTTTCTTCTCTGATTGCTGTTGCTAGGACTTCCAAAACTATGTTGCATAGTAGTGGTGAGAGTGGACATCTTTATCTTGTTTCTGATCTCAGAAGGATTTCTTTCAGCTTTTCACCATTGAAAATGATGTTAGCTCTGCGTTTGTCATATTTGGCCTTTATTATGTTGAGGTAGGTTCCCTCTATGCCCACTTTCTGAAGGGTTTTAATCAGGAATGGGTCTTGGATTTTGTCAAAGGCTTTTTCTGTGTCTATTGAGAGGATCCTTTGGTTTTTATTCTTCAGTTTGTTAATGTGGCATATCACGCTAATTGACTTGAGAATATTGAAGAATCCTTGCATCCCTGGGATTAATCCCACATGATCGTGATGTACAATCCTTTTAATGTATTGTTAGATTCTGTTTTCTAGTATGTTTTTGTTGAAGATTTGTGCATCTATGTTCATCAGTGAAATTGGCCTTTAATTTTCTTTTTTTGTGATGTCTTCATCTAGCTTTGATATCAGGGTGATGGTGGCCTCATAGAATAGGTTTGAGGGTGTTCCTTCCTCTGCAGTTTTTTGGAATAGTTTCAGAAGGATACATGTTAGCTCTTCTCTAAATGTTTGATAGAGTATTTTATTTTAATTTTATTTATTTTAATGATATTTGGTCTAAAGTTCTTGTCAGATAATTTCATCACCTGTATTGTCTTGTCATTTTTTTCTGTTGTCTTTTCACATCCTACTTGAAATTTACCTGATTCTTGATATAATGAGCAAATTTTAATTTTTATATGGAAATTTTAACTCATGTTATGACAATTTATTCTCTATTTAAACATTTATTTTAGTATGATGTCTACTTTTTAGGTTCAGAATGCACATCATTGCCCATTGTGAGCTGTGGTTTAGATGTTAATATAGTCTTCTGAGGTGAAAGACAAACATCATATGATATCACTTACATGTGGAATCAAAAAAATATGCAAATAAACTCATTTTCAGAACAGAAAGAGACATATTTACAAATTTTAAAAACAAACTTATGGTTAACAAAGGTGACAGGTTTAGGGGCGGGTGTATGTAGCAGAATTTTGGGATTTGCATATGCATATACCTATGCATACTGTGGTGTATAGAATGACTGGCCAGTGGGGACCTTCTCTATAGCACAGGGAACTTTACCCTGCATTTTGTGATAATCTTTGTAGGAAAAGAATCTGAAAAAGAAGTGATGTGTATATTTGTATAACTGAATCACTTTTTTGTACAGTAGATATTATCACATTGTAAATAAACTATATTTCAATAAAACTTAAAAAGAAAAAACAAAAAAAACCAAAATTGATTGTATTTATAATTCATTTGTTTTTTTTCTTGAATTTAGATGTAAGGTGTCATTTATTAATTTTGAAGAAACATTGTCCATCTTCTCTTTGAAACACAGCATATTTCCTTGACTCTCTCATCTGTTCTTCTATAATTTATATTATATACATTTCATTATTTTTCACTTTGTCTTTGATTTCTGTTTGATGTTTCCTCTGTATTATATTTTGTGATATACTGGGACTGGCTTGTAATGTCTTTTAAAAACCAATTGTTAAATACTTATAAAATTTTGAGCCCATTTTTAAACCATCATTAGATTGAAAGTGATTATGATGGGAATATTTAGAATTGTCAAATACTACAAATCAGGGGCAATTTTTTGAAAGTGCAGTATTACCAGCACATCACTGATTGTATTCTAGATAATTTCTTCATATGAATCATCCAACTTATAAATGATTTCTGCACCTCTGTTTAATCTTATTTTTATAATCAATTTATTCTCTAATTTCAATTATAATATTCCAACCAGAAGGTTAAGTTGATTCTGTGTCAAATCCACCTTACCATTTTTAATAAACACAATTTATTTTAAAAGTTTTATTGATATACAATTTATATACAGGACTAGGTTAGTTTCATGTGTATAACATACTGATTTGACATTTGTTTACTGCGCAAAATGATCACCAAAATAAGTGAAGTAATCATCTGTCACCATATAGACTCACATATCATTTTTCCTTGGTGATAACTTTTACAATTTGTTTAGCAACATAGCAATATAGTATTACTTACTATAGTAACCATGTTGTACATTACGTATCTGTGACTTCTTCATTTTATAGCTCAAAGTTTATAATTCTTAACACTTTCACCTATTTTTCCCACCTCCAATTACTCTCCCCTCTGGCATTCATCAATCTATACTCAGTAGCTACATGTTTTATTTTGTTTTGTTTTTTAAGAGTCCACATATAACTGAAATAATACAGTATTTGTTTTTCTCTGTAAGATTTATTTTATTGATTTATACCATCAGAGTATATCCATGTTTTCACAAATGGCAAAATTTCATTCTTTCTTTTTCATTTTTTAAAGTGTTATTGAAGTATAATTGATTTACACTTTGTGATGATTTCTACTGTACAACAATGTGATTCAGTTATACATATACACATACACATCCTTTCTTTTTCAGATTATTTTCCCACATAGACTATCATGGAACACTGGGTAGAGGTCCTTGTGCTATACAGCAGGTCCCCACTGGCCAGTCATTCCATATACCACAGTATGCATATGCCAATCTCAAACATCTAACCCTCCCTCTCAGGTTCCTTTTGGTAACTATGTTTGTTTTCAAAATCTGTGAATTATTTATGTTCTGAAAATGAATTTTTTGTACTCCTTTTTTTTTTTTTTTTTAGATTCCACATGTAAGTGATACTATATGATACCTATCTTTCTCTAACTTCACTTAATATGATAATCTTGAGGTCCGTCCATGTGGCTGCAAATGATATTATTTCCTTTTTTTAATGGCTGTGTGTGTGTGTGCATTGTGTATGTGCATCACATCTTCTTTATCCACTTAGCTTGTTTCCTTATCTTGGTTATTGCATATGTGACTTCTATTAACACTGGAAGCACAAATCTTTTTGAATTAGTTTTTTCATTTTCTGATAAATACCAAGAAATGGAATTGTTGAGTTATATGGTATATACAATTTAACTTTTGTTAGAACCACCATGTTGTTTATTTATAGTGACTACACCAATGACAGTGTTGCTATCCCATCAACAGCACACACGTGTTCACTTTTCTTCATATTTTTGCCAATACTTGTTATTTCTTATACTTTTGAAAATAACCATTCTGATAGGTGTGAGGTGATCATTCATTGTGGTTTTGATTTGCATTTCCCTGATGATTAGGAATGTTGAATATCCTTTCATGTTCCTTTTCTCCATCTGTATGTCTTCTTTGGAAAAACATCTATTTAGATCCTCTGCCCATTTTGTAATAATTTGCAAAAATTTTCTCCCTTGAAATAGGTTGCTTTTTATATTGCTGATGGTTTCCTTTGCTGTTCAGAACTTTTTTTTTTTTTTTTTTGACTTTTTTGGGCCACACCAGTGGCATATGGATTTTCCCAGGCTAGGGGTCAAATTGGAGCTACAGCTGCTGGCCTAAATCACAGCCATAGCAACACAGGATCCAAGCTACATCTGTGACCTACACCACAGCTCATGGCAATGCCTGATCCTTAACCCACTGAGTGAGGCCAGGGATAGAACCTGTGTCTTCATGGATACTAGTCATATTCATTTCTGCTAAGCCATGATGGGAACTCCCACTTTTGAGAACCTTTTAGTTTGATGTAGACTTATTCGTTCATTTTTGCTTTTTGTTACCATTACAGTTGCAATCAAATCCAAAAAAAAAGGTGCAAAGACCAAAGTCAAGATTTCTGCCCATGTCTTTTCCAGGAGTTTTAAGTTTTCTTGTCCTACTCTCAAATCTTTAATCCATTTTGAGTTAATTTTTCTATATGGCGTAGGTGGTGTTCCTTTCTTCACATGACTATCTAGTTTCACCAACAGCACTTATCAAAGAGAATGTTCTTTTCCCAGTGTACATCAGTCTGTTTTGTCATATATTAATTAGATATATGTGCAAGTTATTTCTGGGCTCTCTATTCTGTTCCATTAACCTATGTGTCTATCTTTATGCCAATACCATACTGTTTTGATAATTACAGCTTTATATTATAATTTGAAATCAGAAGGCTTGGTGTTTTGATCATAATTATCCATATTGCTTTGTCTTTTCAGGATCTTTTGTACTTTCATACCAATTTTAGGATTGTTTGCTCTATTTCTAAGAAAAATTACATTGGAATTTTTATGGGGATTGCATTGAATCTGTATATCATTAAGGGTAATATGACCCTTTTAACAATATATATTTTTCCAAGTGATTAATATGGATTTTTTTCACTTATTATGTCTTCTTTAAGTAGTTTCATTAACATCTCCTAGTTTTCTGTACCACAGGTCTTTCACTTTCTTGGTTATATTTATTCCTAAAAATTTTATTGTTTAGATGTAATTGCAATGGGATTGTTCATTTCTTTTTCTGATATTTCATTGTTAGTATATTAAAACAGCATATTTTATATTGATTTTGTACTTTGCAAATTTACTGAATTAATTTATTAGTTATAATAGTTTTGGGATATTGTTGAATTCAGTTTGCTAAAATTTTGCTTAGATTATTTTCATCAGAGATACTGGTCTTTAGTTATATTTATGTAGTTATTTTTGTTTTCTTGTCTTTTTTTTTTCTTTTTTTTAATCTGGTTAATGCTGTCCTTTTGATATAAGTTTAGGAGCATTCCCTTCTCTTAAATTTTTGGAAAATTTTGAGAAGAATATGTATTAAATCTTACTTGAATATTTAGTAGAATAAACCAGTGAAACCCTCTGGTCCTATACTTTTCCTATATTGAGAATTTCTCAGGTATTGACTCAGTCTTCCTACTCATTATTCATCTGTTCAATTTTTGTTTGTTCCAGTGAGATTTTTACATTCAAACGTTTTCTGATACTAAGTTGTGCTCTTTCTTTTTACCTTAAAAATGTCTCTTCAACATTTTTGTAAGGCTAATGTAGTGATAATAAATTCTTTCAGCTTTTGTTTATCTGGAAGGTTCTTTCTCTATCCTTCATTTCTAAAAATAGCTTAGTGAAGTACACTATACTCAGTGGATTTTTTTCCCTTTCTCTCTCTCTCTTTTTTCATTCCTTTAAGCCCTATGAATATATCATGCCAATCCTCCTGGCTTGTAGACTTTCTACTGAGAAATCTGCTTAAGAATCTTTGTGAGTTCTCTTGTACATAATAAATTCTTTATTTCTTGCTGCTTTTAAGATTATTTTGCTTTAATTTTTTCATTGAATTATAATGTTTTAGTGTGTGTCTCTTTATATTTCTCTTGTTTGGAACTCTGAAGGCTTCCTGGATCTGGATTTTTGTGTCTTTCCCCAGGTTAGAGACATTTACATTCACTATTCCTTCAAATAAGTTTTCTGCCCTTTTCCCTTTCTCTTTTCTCATGGGACTCCTTTATGTCAATATTACTTTCCTTGATGTTATTCCCATAGAGCACTTAAGCTATCTCTACTTTCTAAAATCATATATATATATGTATATTTTTTTTTCTTTTCTATTTAGTGCTCTGTTTGGGTAATGTCGACTGCCCTGTCATCCAGTTCACTGATGCTTTTTGCTGTTTCACCTAGTCTGTTTTTTAACAAACTCTAGTGATTTTTTTTTCTCATCAGTTATTTTGTTTTTTCACTCTGTGACTTCTGTTTGAAAGTTCCTTATACTGTCTATCTCTTTGCCTTCTCCACTGGTCTTATCCATTCTTCTCCAGAGTTGGTGAGATCTTTATGACAAATTACTTTAATATTTTTTATCAAGTAAATTACTTATATCCACTTATTAAGTTTTATTTTTTCCTAGGGTTTCATTTTGTTATTTTATATGGAACATAGTTCTCTGCCTCCTCATTTTGCTCAACTCTGTTTGTATGTTTTTGGCAACTATATCTCTCAGTCATGAAGGAGTAGCCTTGTCTAGTAAATGAACTTTGTTACATAAGTGAATGTTTAAGCAGCCTAACTTATTGTTGATAGGTTCCAGTTGTCGAGGGTGTGACAAGACCTATGAATCTGCCAGAAAGAAATATCTCTGTCAGGACCTAATTTCAGTATGATTAGAAACTAGACCCTCAGCTAGAAGCTCTTAAACTATGCAAATATATACCTATCTACCATCCTGTGGGATTGCCATCATAAAAACTGATGGCCTCCTGACAAGGCAATCCAGAGGTGTCTACTCATTGACAGCTGGAAAAATCAGGGCTCCAGTTCAGTATTTGAGCTCCTTTATGGGAGGTACCAATAAATTGTAGTGAATTCAAGGGGCAGTGTGGAGAGGGAATCCCCCTGCCTACTTTCCCTGGGTGTAATTCTGTGAATTCTAGATGTGTGGCACACCTGAAGCAGATCCCTCAGTCTGAAGCTAAAAGATGAAAAATTAGGACTTTTTTGTAGGGAGATTGAGATGTGTGTCTACTATCTGGGCAGTGCCCTGAGGGAGGTAGTTTGCCAGGAATTTCCCTTTCAAAAACCATGGGATGCATGAATCTGTGGACAAAGAATCGTGAGGGAATGGGGCATATCCACTGATACTAACAGGTTAGAGAGGAAGTACAAAATTGGTGCCAATCAGTTCCTCCATCCCTGGTCTCTGGAGAGAGTGCCTATAGTCTCCCATTCCTCTGGCAGATGCTTTAAAAGTTGCAAATGAGTCTCCTTCACATTGGTCTAGGCACTTTTGAAAATATTGCTGTTGCTCTGGGTCTTGGGTGAGTGAGACTACAGACAAGCTCTTTAAGAGTAGAATCTCCACTCTATACAGCGCTATAGTTCTTCTAAACATACACCACATCAATTTTCTATATGAGATGTTTAGGGTGTCATCTCTTAGATCCAGTTCCCAAGGATTGGGGTGCCTGATATGGGACACAGAAATCTCATTCCTCAGGGAAAATCTTTGTATTTGCGACCTCCCTTCTGATTGTGTGTTGCGGTACTGGCTGTAGGGTTTTTGAGGAGACCATGTCTCTGCCTTTCCTATCTGTCTTTGAGAGGCTCTTTTATCCTTCATTATGTATGAATTGTTCAGTTTTTTATCAGTTTTTTTCAGAAAGAAGTGATCCCTATGTAGCTGTAGATTTGTTGTGTTAGTGGGAGGATGAATTCAGGTTATTCCTACACCACCATTTGAAGTGCCTACTCTCACATCACAATTTTAGCTAATCCATTGCTTTTTAACCATTTTTTATTTCCTCATATTATACATTTGTATATTCATTTTATTTGATAATTTCAATGGCTCTCAACTTAGTTTGCAGTCTAATTTTTCAGATTTTTGACTAAATATGTTTTTTACTTATTCCCTATATCTTACTAAAACTATTTCTAGCCCTTAAGAGATTTGCAAATGACACCCAATGAACTCACCAGCACTTGTTATCTCTCTAGTGGTAGCCATTCTGTTTTGTTTGTGGACAAGGAATATCCCTTGCCATATGACTAAACAAAGGATGTTGGGGCCATCAAGACATCAGCAACTGCAGTCACCTCCAACACTTCACCCTAGGTAATTAAGGTGCATATCAAATGAATACTTTTGGTAATCCCAGATTCTTGCATCCTTCCCTAAATAGTAAATTTCTTAACTTTTGAAGTTCAGCATTTGTTCTGTTTTTGTTTTGTTTTTCAAAAACTCCTATGTATCTTGGCTATGCTCTTTATCTCTTCAGAACTGTCCCTGACAGCTATCTGAGAGTCTGCCTTCTAGGCTTAAGTCCTCAATAAATCCACCAAATAAAACATAATTCTCAAATTTGAGATTGTGCATTTTTTCAGTTGACATGGTTTCAAAATTTATATTTCCAGTGGGTTCAGGAATACAGTATAACACATAGATTTAAAAACATTTTTTCCACAAATTTTGGGGGTTTGTTTGAACAAGTTTTATTCTATGTCTATTTCATCACATGGTTAACAATTTTTTTATTTAAAAAGAATGTCTAAATTGATTAGATCAACATTATGTAATTGATATTTTTTAATTAGTATAGTATTGATTTTTAAATCAGTGCATTGATAATGTGAGAATAAAATTTACCAACGCATAGTAAAGTGGTGTGGTGGATACACTATTGGTTCTTCTTGGTGAATTTTTCTTTCACTTTAGTAATGGTTACATCACTTGTCTTGGTCAATGAATATGAGCTTAAGGGTAACATTTTTCTTTTCTGGATAAAAGCATGGAAGAAACTGTGCGGCATCATCTATTTTTTTCTTCTTTTAATCTGGAAGCATGTGTTAATCTGAAGATTCCACAAGATTGAAACGACCTAAAATGTAGTCCCGTCATAAGAACGACATGTGCCTTTGAGAATCACTTCATCTCTCACTGAATACTGGCAGAGTAAGAAATAAAGTTTTAGAATTGAAAGTCACTGAAAGAGATAAAGATAGAGATACGGAGATATATGGAAAGATGCAGATATATAGATTTCTGCGTAACATAGCTTAGTCCAACTGATACAAATACATTTTTTTGTCTGGTTTATGTTCATGATTTGCTATATTCTACCTCTTTAATATTTACTACAATTGAATACTTTATATTCTCTACTTGTTCCTCTCTAATTAGATAAAATATCCTTGGATCCTAGGGTCTTTTGGACACTTTTTAAAATACTTATTTATTTGAAATTGAAAAGCTTGAATTTGTTACAATATAATTTATAAATTATTGGGAATATTGATAATGTATTTAAATCATTTTATTTCACAGACTCACCCAGCCAAATTTAAATTTGAGAGCTATTTTCAAAAATTATGAGTAAAATAAAATATGATTTACATTGAAAGAATAATTATTGTATCTTTTTATACCATCTTCAAAAGTAAGTTAAACCAATAAAGCACTAGACTGCTTAGAGTATAATGTATGTATTTTTCTATCCCATAGACTATTATAAAAATATTTTAAACAACAAATGTAGTATATTTCTGAAATGTGCAATTTGTAGGGAAAATTAATTATTTGAATTAAAAAGTCCTTTAAAATGATAGTAATTGTAAAAACCAGGTTGTGCTCATTTTTTTTGGCCATTTATTCTCTCACTTCAAAATAGTACTGACTAATTTCAGTCCATACCCCAAAGCGATAGCACATGTTTTATAACAGATGTTTTATTGCCTGGCACTTTGCAAAACTCATCCATCCAAAATACTATAATATGCCCCCCAACACCAACCACTACTGAAAATAAAACAGCAAGAATTGTAAAGCAACAACAAAACAAACCCAAAAATTCATTTTGTAGCTTAGGAAGTCTTTTGTTCTTAAATTTATCCACAATATGTGGTTTCTCTTTCTTAATTAAACTTTGGTCTTAAAAATTGAGTACTATGAGCTTTTGTTCTTCTACTTTTTCTTTACATCAATGCATCTTACTCATCAGAAATCATAACTGTAGGTAATACTACTTGAGCAGTATCATCACCCTTGTAAAAGATTTGATTAAGATTTATGAAAAAACCTTTCTAAAATTCTGAAAATAATGGCAGAAGGTAGACACAGGAGAAGAAAATGTATTCTATTCTATTATACTTCTGACTTCTGCCAACATATCTTATAGTGTTAATCTATGATTTCTACATATAAACTATTCAACTATCCAGACAAATAAAGTAGCCAGTTAATGGAAAAGGGAATGGTGCTAAGGAATATCATAACAGTAGCGAGAATAACAAATAGAAAATCTCAAATAAGGCACACTCAAAATTCTTTGCTACCGGAGAACTCAGGCTTTGGTCTGCCAGTTGGCCTTCTCTGTTTAACTAATACCTAGTTTAACTGGATACCACTTGTTATTAGCTTATAGAAGGATTTATAGGGAAGAACTTTTTTTCAGTGAAATCTTTTGGTTTGTGGTACTTCTATACATGTAAGAGAATGCCCTGACATATACTAACACTTAATCCCAAGTCCTCTCTGTTGTTGTGTTTATTCATTAGTGTCTCTTGTTTCAACCATAATTCATATCTATTGGACCTACAATCAGTAATTTCCTATACCCTTTTTCTCATTTCTGTCACTACTTCCTTTAAACATTTAGCCTCTTTTTCAAAATGTTGCTAAGGAGAGAATCCATCCTATATTCCAAGTTTGTGACCCCATCCTATATTTCAAGGATGTTATTGCCATTCTAAAGACAAATAGAAGACATTATATGGGTAGTAACTAATTGAACAGTAATTATAAGACAGGTTAATAAAGCAAATCAATGTTATCATTATTTCAGAGGTCAAAAGAAGCAAAACTATTTATTATTAAATAATGACTGAATATTTTCTTCTTGCCACTTGTTCCAACTTTCAAAGCAAGTTATTAGAAAAGAAGAGGGAAGTAAAATATTAGCCATTGTTTTTTTCTGAATTGGAGAATATTTGATTTACAATGTTGTATTAGTTTCAGGTGTAGAGCAAAAGGATTCAGTTAGACGTAAATGTATGTATATGTGTATCTGCATATGAGGCTGCCACAATTTACATTCCCAGTAACAGTGTAGGCAGCTTCTCTTTTTTTTTTTTTTTCACACCCTCTCCATCATTTATTATTTGGAGACTTTTTAATGGTAGCCATTCTTGTGGCTGTAACTGGTGTGCAGTGATAACTCATAGTAGTTTTGATTTGCATTTTTCTAATATGTATTGATATTGATCATTTTTTCATGTGCCTGTTGGCTATCTGTATGTCTCATTGTTTGCAATTATTTCCTCCCGGTCTCTACATTTTCTTTTAACTTTATTTATGGTTTACTTTGCTGTGCAAAAGCTTTTAAGTTTACATAGGTCCTACTTGTTTATTTTTGCTTTTATTTACATTATCATAGAAGATGGATATAAATAGATATTGCTGTGATTTATATCAAAGTGTGTTCTCCAGGAATTTCCAGGTATCTGGTCTTGCATTTAGGATTATAATCCATTTTGAGTTTATTTTTTACATTGTGTTAGAAAATATTCTGATTTCATTATTTTACATGGAGCTGTCTAGTTTTCCCAGCACTGTTTATTGAAGAGATTATCTTTTCTCTATTGTATATTCCTGCATGGATTTATTTCTGGCCTTTCTCTCCTGTTTCTTTATATCTGTGTCTGTTTTTGTACCAGTACCATTCTTTTTTTTTTTTTTTGTCTTTTTGTTGTTGTTGTTGTTGTTGCTATTTCTTGGGCCGCTCCCGCGGTATATGGAGATTCCCAGGCTAGGGGTTGAATCGGAGCTGTAGCCACCAGCCTACGCCAGAGCCACAGCAACGCGGGATCCGAGCCGCGTCTGCAACCTACACCACAGCTCACGGCAACGCCGGAGCTCACGGCAACGCCGGATCATTAACCCACTGAGCAAGGGCAGGGACCGAACCCGCAACCTCATGGTTCCTAGTCGGATTCGTTAACCACTGCGCCACGACGGGAACTCCTACCATTCTTTTTTGATGCCTATAGATTTGTAGTATATCTAAAGTGTGGGAGTGTAATTCTTCCAGCTCTGTTTTTTTTCCTCAAGATTTTTTTTTTTTTTGGTCTGTTTGGAGTCTTTTTTGTTTCTTTACAAATTTTAAGATTATTTTATTCCAGTTCTCTGAAATAGGTTATTGGTTATTTGATAGGGACAGCAGCAAATTTGTATATTGCAATGGAAATTATGGCCATTTTAACAATATTGATTCTTCCAATCCAAGAAAATGGTATGTCTTTCCATGTGATTGTGTTGTCTTCAATTTATTTCATCAGCTTCTTATAGTTTTCAGAAGTTCCCATTGTGGCTCAGCAAGTGAAGAACACAAATAGTATCCATGAGGCTATGGGTTTGATCCGTGGAATAACTCAATTGGTTAAGAATCTGGTGTTGCTGTAAGCTGTGGCATAGGTCTCAGATGTGGCTTGGATATGGCATTGCTGTAGCTGTGGTGTAGGCCAGCAGCTGAAGCTCTGATACAACCACTAGCCCAGGAACTTCCATATGCTGCAGGAGTGGCCTATTAAAAAAAAAAGCATCTTATATTTTTCAGATAAACCTCCTTAGGTAGGTTTATTCTTAGGTAGTTTATTCTTTTTGATGTAATCATAAATAGGATTTTTTCCCATAATTTAAATTTATAACATTTAATAATTTATTAAATTTATAACATTTTGTGATTAGTGTTTAGAAATGCAATAGATTTGTATATGTTAATTTTGTATCCTGCAACTCAACTAAATTCATTGACGAGCTCTAGTAGTTTTCTGGTAGCACCTCTGGATTATCCATATGTAATATACTGTCATCTGCAAACAGTGACAATTTTACATTTTCTTTTCCTTATTCTTTTATTTCTTTTTCTTCGCTGACTTCTATGGCTGGACTTCCAAAATTATGTTGAATAAAGTGGTGAGAGTGAGCATTCTTATTTTGTTTTGGATCTAGGAGGAAATGCTTTCTGCTTTTCAAAATTGAGTATGATGAAGCTGTGGTTTGCCATAAATGTTGAGATATGTTCTGTCTAGAGTCACATTATGTAGGCTTTTTACCATAAATGGATGTTGAATTTTATCCTATCAGAAGTCATTTTTCTATATCTATTGAGATGATTATATAGGTTTTATTCTTCAATTACTTAATGTGGGTATCATAGTGATTGATTTACTCATAGTGAACATTTTTTGCATCCTTGTGATAATTCCTAATAGATCATGGTGTGTGACACTTGCCGAGACCAGCTCAGCAGGTGAGGGCTGAAGAACGGGTGCTGTGAAACTTAAGAAAAAGTTAACATAAAACAAGACACAGAGAAATTTATCTTAATTAAAGGTGGGAACCCAGGGACTCAAGGTCTCAGGGACCAAGAGCTCCACCTCAAGAAACCACATTGCTTTTATTGTGCTCTTTAGGATTACGTAATGAGGAGGGGTCTATAGGTGCAGGATATAGTTTTCTATTATTATTATTTTAAAATTCACACAGCCTATAGATTGTTAAGCTTTTATTCTGACCTTTAGGCATTTAACAATCATTAGCATTGAGGAAGCTTGGTGTCAGCTATCTATGCATAGCATCTAGATATGTGCATTGTGCTTCTGCAGACTGTGTGCCTATCTGCCACAACACAGCTTGCCTAGGTTTGCACCTCAGTTCTCCTTGCTGATGCATATCCTGCTAATGATCCCTCGTAAACCTCTTGGGGCCATGAGACTCATCTTCCTCTTATTCTTAAGAGGACATATCATGCTGTGCAAACAATGTGCCTATCTGCACAGGTCCTGCATGCCTAGACAATGCATTATGTCCTCATTCAGCTGACCACATGAATAACTTATGCCTTTAGGTCTTTGTCCTAAAGCTTGTCATTTGCCAGCACTGTGATTGTTTTTCAAGCAGGAATATAGGATAAAGGTAAATCAGAACAAGATGGAGTTTTTAGCATAGAAAATAGAAATAGAGAGGTTAAGAAAAATTGTAGAAACATGTCTCCCGACAGATACTTCTAATTTATTTTTGGATTCGGTTGGCTAGGATTTTGTTGAGGATTTTTATCTATGTTCATCAGTGATAGTGATCTGTCATTTGCTTTCTTTTTCTTTTTTTTTATATCATTGTCTGGTTTTGGTATCAGAGTTATGATGACCTCAGAATGAATTTGGAAGTGTACCTTCTTTTGCAATTTTTGGAATTGTTTCGTAAGGATAGGTGTTACTCTTCTCTAAGTCTTTGGTAGAATTTACCTGTGAAGCCATCTATTCTGGGACTTTTGTATCTTAAGTGTTTTAAAATTGCTGATTCAATTTTAGTACTTGTAATTGGTCTATTTATATTTTCTATTTCTTCCTGGTTCAGTTTTGGGGGATTGTGCCTAATAATTTGTCTATTTCTTCCAGGTTGCCCTTTTTATCATCATATAGTGGCTTATAGTAGTCTCTTGTGATCCTTTGTATTTCCATGGTGTCAGTTGTAACTTCTTTTTCACTTCTGGGTTTATTGACTTGATTGACTAGGGCCCATTCCTTTTTTTTTTTTTTTCTTCATGAGTCTAGCTAAAAGTTAATCAGTTATGTTCATCTTTTCAAAGAACCAGTTTTTAGTTTTGTTTATCTTTTGTATTGTTTTCATAGAGTCTCTTTCAATTTTTATGCTCTGATATTTATAATTTCATTCATTCTACTCTATTTGGGTTTCATTTGTTCTTTCTGTAACCTCTTTAGGTGTAAAGTTATGTTCTTTATTTGAGATTATTCTTATTTATGGGGTAAGCTTGTATTGCTATAAATTTCCCTCTTAGAACTGCTTATTCTGCATATCTTTTGAATTATTGTGCTTTCATTTTTACTTATTTATAGTTTTTTTTTCTTTGATTTCTTCAGTGATTTATTGGTTACTTAGTAAGATATTGTTTAGCCTCCAAGTGTTTATGCTTTTTGGAGGTTTGTTGTTGTTGCTGTTGTTGATTTCTAATCTTACAGGGTCATGGTTGGATAAGATGCTTGATAAAATTTCAATTCTCTTAAATTTATCATGGCTTGCTTTGTGGTCCAGCATGTGATCTATCCTGGAGAATGTTTCATATGCACTTGAAAAGAGTGTTCAGTCTGCTGCTTTCAGATAGAATGCCAATTGAGTCCATCTGACCTACTATGTCGTTTAGGGCCTCTGCTTTCTTATTGATTTCTGTCTCAATGAGCTATCCATTGATGCAAATTAAATATTAAAGCCTCCTAGGATTTCTTGTCAGAGCCAGTGGTAATTATGCTGACTAGTATCCATGAGAACATGGGTTAAATCTCTGGCCTCGCTCAGTAGGTTAAGGATCTAGCATTACTGTGAGCTGCAGTGAAGTTTATAGACATGGCTCAGATCCCACATTGCTGTGGCTGGGGTTAGGCCAGCAGCTGCAGCTCTGATTTGAATCCTAGCCTGGGATCCTCCATATGCTGCAGGTATGGCCTTAAAAAAAAGCAAAAAAAAAAAAAAAAGTCTCCCACTATTACTGTGTTACTGTCAATTTATCCTTTTATGTCTGCCAACAGTTGCCTTATATATTGATGTGCTCCTATATTGGTTACATATATAATTGTTATATATTCTTCTTGGATTAATACTTTGATCATTATGTAGTATCCTTCTTTGTCTCTTGTAATAGTCTTTATTTTATGGTGTATTTTTTCTGATAAGAGTATTGCTACTCCACCTTTCTCTTGATTTCCATTTGCGTGGAATAATATTTTCCATCAGCTCACTTTCAGTCTGTTTTTTCTCTAGAACTGAAGTGAGTCTCTTGCAGATAACAAATATAAGCATCCTATTTTTGTCTTTATTCAGCCAGTCTGTTTATTTTGGTTAGAATAAGGTAATTATTGATATGTATATTCTTGTTATCATTTTTTAATCGTTTTGGATGTGCTTTTGTAGGCCTTTTTTTTTCTTTTCTTCTTTTGTGATTTGGTAACTCTAATTAGTGTTATGTTTGAATTCTTTTTTCTTTTCTGTATGTATATCTATGATACATTTTCAATTTGTGGTAAAGGAAGTGTTGGTATGTATGTATGTATGTGATTGATATAATTTTCTGATTTTTTTTTTTTTTTTTTGGTCCTCATACGTGCCATATGGAAGTTCCAGAGCTAGGGTTCAAATCCGAGCCACAGCTACAAACTACAGCACAGTTGCAGGAATGCTGGATCCTAAACTCATTGCCCCAGGTCAAGAATCAAACCCATGGCTCATTAGCAACCCAAGCCACTGCAGAGAGGACACTGGATCCTTAACCCACTGCACTGCAGGAAGAATTCCTAAGTCGCTGATGTCTTAATTTCAAATCCATTTTAGATACCCTGTGTTTGTACCCTCCTTTCCTAATGATTAGGTTTTTTTTGTAATCTAGATATATTTTACATCTAGATGTTTTGTGCACCCCTTAACTGCTTATTGTAGATACAGATGATTTTACTATTTTTGCCTTTTAACTTCCCTACTGGTTTGTGTGAGGGTGACTTCATAACTTCAGTGAATTTTATTACTGATTTTTCCATATCCTAAATTTCTTTTTTCTCATTGTGGCCTTTTCTTTCTCATATCTAGAAGTTCCTTTAGCTTTTGTTGTAAATCAGGTTTGGTGGTATTGAGTTCTTTCAGTTTTTGCTTGTCTGTAAAGCTTTTAATTTTTCCATTATTTTAGTTGCAATGTGTCTTCGTATCCTCCTCTTGGGGTTAATCATGTATGGAATGCTCTGCACTTCTTGGATTTGGGTGGCTGTTTCCTTTCCCAGATTAGGAAATTTTCAGCTATTATATCTTTAGCTATTTTATTAGATACTTTCTCTTTTTCATCTCATTCAGTGACCCATATAATACAAATATTAGTGTGCTTGATGTTATCAGAGGTCTCTTAAGCTGTCCTCATTTCTTTTTATTTTTTCCCCCTCATTTTTTCTTTGTACTGCAGCAGTGATTTCCACTACTCTGTCTTCCAGCTCATTGGCCCTTTCTTCTGTCTCATTTAGCCTTCTATTGATTACTTCTAGTGTATTTTTTTTTTCATTTTGGTTATTGTATTATTTAATGCTATTTTGTTGTTATTTATATTTTCTAATTATTTGTTAAGAATTTCTAACTTCTAATTCTGTGCATTCCTTCTTTTCCCAAGTTCCTGGATCATCTTTGTAATCATTACTTGGAACACTTTCTCTTGTAGATTGCCTACCTCCACATCATTTAGTTGTTCTTCTGGTATTATATATTTTCCTCTTTCTGGAACACACACCTCTGCTCTCTCATTTTGTCTAAATTTCTATTTGTATTTTTATGCACATAGTAGGTTAGTTATGTTTCTCAACCTTGGAGAAATGGCCCTCCATAAGATATATATTGTGCATTCCAACAGTGCACTCCATTCTTGTCACTCAAGGAAAGATGCAAGCTTATCCTGGGGTAGGGTCTGCCCTGCATTTGAGAATTCATTCTACAGGTTGCAGAATCATAGTTTTTTGTTTGTTTACATTTTAATTTTTAACTTCTGCTATTTACTCCCTGGTGGGTGAAGCTGATCTAGAGGTTTGTGTAGGTTTCCTAGTCCATGGGCAGGGGCATTACCTGCCTGGGTGGAGCTGGATCTTGGTCCTCTGATGGGTAGGTCCATGTCTAGGGTCATGCCTAGAGGCAGATATGGACAACGAATTCCAGTAGCCAATGTTTTGTTTTGTCATGAGGTCATGAGGATAGAATGGTTTTATGCTCAAGCTCTAAGATATTTATTCCAAAGTTGTGGATTTTATATTTTATGAGCAAATAGGAATTGTTCAAGTAATGCCCACTGGCCTGAAGATTTTTCACATTTATTTGAAATCCTTAGAGTATTTCAAGTTGGCCCTGCCTAAATGCATGGTTTCTGTCACCTTGTAATTCCTATGAGAACTTCTGGCATAATATATCATCTCCAATCAGTAACAATGTACTCAAGGCTAGCCTAAATTAAGAACCATGATAAGTCTGTTTGCTCCTACAGTATTAAATAGAACCTCTGCACATAATCATATCAGATAATTGACATATACCCTCCTTGTTTTGGAACATATGAGTATTGCTATTGTACAGTAGATAGAACAGGCCTCCTGGAAAGTTATTTCCTTATTGATAACTGAGAGTCACCCGAGTAGGATATCTTACACAAAAGCCAGTGTCCCTAGATTTCCTGTACCTCCATTATATAGTTGAGGGTTGGTGGGAGGCTGATCATAATGCATATAATTTCCTTTGAGGAAGACATTAAACATTAGAAGAACTGGGATTCTCACACTACATATAATGAGTGATCATCCACAAAGCACTCTTGTAAAATACCTAGGGTAGAAAATAGATCATATAATTCCTTCTTTGGGGACTTTTGTAAATCTGGAAATTTCCTCAAATGGTCTAAGTATATAAAGTCATAAAATTTCTCCAATATACATTTGATTTCATGGATGAGTTAAGATTCAAGATGTATCCATAGGAAATATTAGACTATAAGAAATCCTTCATTAATCATATTCATTTAATTTTAAGTTTCAGATATAATAATGATGTCCTGAATGTTAGAATCTTCCATTTTCTCCTGCCTTAGGCTTCTTCAGCTCCACCAAATCAGATCTATTTACATCTTCCATGTTAGAAGGAAATCATGTTAGAATGCACAGTGAGAAATTAGGGTCTAACTCATCCCCGAGTTCCTTATGCTCCTAAAGACCATGACTGACAACTTGGCCTGGATTTCATTGCATCAGAACTACATCCTAAGCCTATGTAGCCACAAAAGCCAGTGTCCCTACATTCCCTGTACTTCCATTCACTAATATTTTTATAGGATCTTGTTCTAAGAGAGAAGATCATTTGTTGGAAGACCCAGATTCAAGTTTATTTATTTTCCTTCATTGACAAAGAAACCACAATAAAGATGCTGTTTCAGAAGCTGTGCTATGGTTTGGCCTAATAAAAGGTCAGGAAAGAATTGCTTGTTTTAGGAGATGTAGACACAAAGATGTGAAAATTTAATGTCAGGCTATATGGGAGCTGCATTACTGCATCAGAGACCATGAGAGAGGGGTTTTGCTTATTATGTTTGCTAATTATGGGATATCATGTTTTTATGGAGTACAAGGTTAAGTTATTAACTAGAAAGAGCCTAGTTTGAGGTCAATGTTGGTAAACATACAGTCAATCCTGATTATTTATGGACTCTATATTTGTAGATTCTGTTCATAAATTCACTATTCAGTGAAATGTGTCTTTAACCCCCAAATTAGCACTTGCTGCATTCTTGTGGTCAGTTATAAGCATGCATAGAGAAACAAAAAATAGAAGTCATTCTACCAGTACACTCCAAGATGAGGGTGAACAAGACAAGACTTTTCTTCCCTGTTTCATGCTTTATATAAGTATCATTTTCCATAGTTTATTTAGTGCTACATTTTTTTAATTTTTACATTTTTGTGTATTTTGTTGGCAATCCCTGTTTAAATGGCCCCTAGGTAGAGCACTGAGGTAATGTCTAGGGTTCCTAACTGTAAGAAGGCTGTGATGTGCCTGCCTAACAGAGAAAATGCAGGTGTCAGATAAGTTTCATGAAGATTAAGTTATAGTGCAGTTGGCTGTGAATTAAATGTTCATGAATTAACAATATTTGGGGAATTCCTATTGTGGCACAGCAGAAAAGAACCTGACTAGTATGCATGAGGATGCAGGTTCAATCCCTGGCCTTGCTCAATGGGTTGGGGATCCAGCATTGCCATGAGTGCTGGTGTAGGTCACATATGAGCCTAGAATCCTATTGCTGTGGATGTGGTATAGGCAAGCAGCTGCAGCTTGGATTCTACCCCTAGTCTGGGACTTCCATATGCCATGGCTGTGGCCCTAAAAAGCAAAATAATAATAATAATAATAACAATAATAACAATATTTATTAAGTAAAACATCTCTAAATGCATACAGCAGAAGCTCACAGGAACCTAACCATACTTGGATCAATATTTACTAATTCAATAGTGTCCATTGTAATTTTATGGGGCATTAGTACCATGAATAATGAGAATCAGCAGTAATGTGTTGTTTAACTTCTGTGTTCAGTGTTTTTATGCTCAGCTTAGAATGAATATCTCTGGTGCATTAAGCTGAATAACAGGGTTCTGGTCATGCTCTAAGTGTTTCACTCAATCCCCTTGATTGTAACTTGTATCTAGTCACACCCTTCTCCTTTGTGGAAAATGATTTTGGGTTTTGCACAGATGAAAACTTGCATCAGGTGCCTGACATATTTACTTCTGTGCTGGATAATTATTTGCCCCTTCAGCTCTAAAGATATACTTAATACTGCAGGGGTGAAGCCAGCCTCAACTCAGGATAATTCTATTTTTATTTTGTCCTTTAAGGCAGAGTCAATAAACTCTCAAGATCAGGTTCTTGTTGTATCTAAATATACCTAAACTAGGGGAATGACTGCTATAGTCACATATGTCTTTATGTGATCACTTTTTTTTTTCCTGTAAATTATAGGATTGCATGCTAAAAGAACCAAAATTTTTCCATCATTTTTGCTGACTTCATACTTGGTCTGCTTTTAGGAATGAGAAGAATTTCAAGTAAGTATTGAGCTCAATAAACACAGGCCTGCAAATCTACCTATATAAACAAAATTCCTTCTAGAGGCCCTAGATAACCAGTATTCTGACACAAAGCTTTGTAATAAAGCTGCAAAATATCCACTTGGAATCTTGGAGTAACTAATTCATTGTTATAACATGGTCCTCATAAAATTATGTAAAAACCTCATTTTACGGTTGTCAGGGGAAATAACTACCCAGATAAATAGGCATGAAAGTACCATAACTACAGAATAGACAGCCAATTCAAAATTGGGTCCCGTCCTCAATATCCTAATTGGCCTTATTATAATGTCATAAGAATGAAAAGTTCTGTTAACAATAGTTTTAGGTTTGGTCAACTGTTCTGTAAGATAGTGCCCTATATGCATTATCACTTAGAGATTGTACTACATCTCGATATGGTATATAAAACATTTTTGCATAGATTTCTATGTGAATTTGAAGTACTTATGCTAAAATTTAGGCACTAATTTCTGTTATTTAATTCTCATATGTATTTCTAGTCCTTATTTTATATAAGAAAGGCTTTTTATTAATTAGGCAAGTGTCATGTTTAGAATATTTTTATGAATATTTTTAAATGTAGGTTTCTCATTTGTCAAGGCTTCTTATCATGTGGTACTATGTTCTCAAATAAATGGAACTAAGAGAGAAATTTGTTCATAATTTCCTCTAAAGAGAAAAGACAGTAGCAGTATTTTTGCTTCTCAGAGTCTGAAAAGGGGATGAGTGCATGTAAACAATTGTTTCACACTGTCCAGATACACATTTTGTTAAAATTATGTATTTTAATAAACATGGTCATGTGTACATGAGATTATACACATATATGTATAAAAAAACTGAAATGTAATGTTGAACTTAAAAGAAAGAAAAATCTTTATATATATTGGTGCATGCATATACACACACCAATGAATACAATTTAACAGTGGAAACTCTGATAATCGTCTAATCCAGGATTTTGTCAGTGAATAAGCCTCACAACTATTTTCTTTAAAGCAGAATTTTATATTTCCTCTTCTCCAGGAATTCCCCAAACTATAAAGAATGTTCCATAAGACCATTCCTGAGACAAACCTACCAGTAAAAGACTCATTGGCCTAGGGAGATGGTAATGAAGATTCAAAATCTGACAGAAAATTTATGAATGTTTGGCCTATTTGCCATTATAACTTGATTGACAATGAAGAGTCATGATTCAAAGGCAGATGGTGGGATGAAAAAATATGTTTTAACTTATACAGAGTTGGGAGCTATTCCTATTCCAAGAAAATGTGCGTGTATTATATGGAATGACTTTATGTTTGATGGCCATATGGATGCTAAATGTATGTACCTTTCAGCTTACCCTGATTGTGTGTAACCTGGAAAAATGAGAAAAATGTTGTGTATATCATTAATGTGTTAAAGTATTTAAAATTATACTGAACTCCCAGCATTTACTAAGAAGAGTATATAATGTATGCTGTACGCTTTATTTTCTCTGTAGAAACTTGAGGTGAATGAGTATGGAGTGAGGTGTTGGGGGAGCTGGTGGAACTACAGCTAAGCTTAGGACAGCTCCTCTGAGGACAATAGACACAGCCAAAGCCTTTATTTATTTATTTTAATTACTTTTCTCTTCCTCCTATTAAATGCTTCTTCCTTTGTTCTTAATTTGAAAGCATCCCCATCCCTATTTAATTACTGTGGTTTTGATTGACAAGAACAGAGGACAGAAAAAAAAAGAAAGCTGTCTCCTTCATGTCCTATTTGACACAATATAATGAATGTGTGATGGCTAGTTTATTTTTTCCTTGACAACTTAAATATTTGAAGATGAAATGTAGAATTTAAAAGCATAATGCCAGAGAGCAGAAGAGAAGCAAAAAAAAATAATAAGAAGAAAGGAAGTTAATTAGACTAGGAACCAAATACAATACCCATTTGTGCATTTGCCTAATAGTTTAATAACTGCCAATTTGGTGCAAGGATTCTGTGTAATTGTAATAAGAATTGCATCTTGAGCTCTTCCCAGGCAAAGAAGAGTCAGCAAATAGACTGTGTCCACTGGATGCCCTGGTCCTATGTTTTATTATGTTTACTTTATAATCCCATCATCCCCAGCCACCAGCATGCTTGAGGGGTAGTGAAGGCAGCAGCGGCTGCTCCCTCTCGGCCCCCTGTCTTTCAGAGCTACCCTAAGGTACTTAAGAATGACAGTATAAAGAATATCTGTGCAGATGAGCCTGTAGATTTGGGGAATTGGCTGCTTATAGACAGGGATTTTTTTGGTAGACTTAATTCCTTTAGCAAGGGTGAAGTACCATCTGTGGGGATTCCTGTCATGTATAAGGAAGTTAGTCATGCTCTCGGTGGAGTTGGGTTTCTTGAATTTTAATGAAACCCATGTCAATCTGTCTCCTCTATACCCTAGTGTTAAAATCAGTGGTCAGCTACTCAACAATCACAACAGTAAATCAGAGCAGATAAACCAACCAGGACAGCTCTGAAGAATTTAAGGCTGTGTTCCCCCCTAATACCCCCCCTTCACAACTATGATGCTGAAAGAATACATAATGAACTGGTGGCATTTCTGTTTTAAAGGAACATCCTTGTGCTCAAAATAAGAATCTAGATTTTGTAATAGCTTCTTCATTGGAAAGGTTTTCTTCTCTGTTAGGGTATGTATTCCTTTTAATAGATCTGTTACAGATTCTGAGGCTTTTGTATAGTTTATATGTGGTAAAGCTGACTTTTACAAAATGCTGTGAGAGAAATGCTGATTCTAACCAAAGAAAATGAACCGTTATGCAGAAATTAAGAGAAAATGATGTCTGTGCCACCTGAATATAAATTAACTGTGGATGATGTAACTGAAGGAAGCAGGTGGTAGTTCTATATGAGATATTTACTATCAGTTGTATGCATCACTCTAAGAGCTCAGTGTAGGAAAGATCACACTCAGATTGGATTGGCACCCAGTGGGTTATAATAATATTAAAGACCTCAATGTAACTTTCTGATTCTTCTGTGGTGTGTCACTGCCATCTCAAAGACAAGGTCATTGGAACAAACTTTCATTGTCACTCGCTTTGCATGTATAAGCCAAAACTGTTTCTATGGGGAGGACTAACAGAGAAGTTGGAACTGAAAGTTCTTTTTGGCAGAACTGTTCTGGCACAAAATAGAATTCTAACTGGTTCCTTAATGGTGAAAGCTACAACTTCCATTTATCTTCTTGTTTGAGCCAGTGGTTGGAATTACTGGCTGGCTGCTTCCACAGATCTATTGTCTGTACTCAGTGTCATTTTCTCTTTATTTGGTTCCTCTTCTTGCTGGTGACGTTATATGCCATGACGGCAGGCTGGTGATTTTTCTATTTTGGATCAATATTGACACCCTCCATTTAAGTTAAATTGTGTTTTCTTCTCGACTACTTATTTGGGTTAGGGCCATTAATAGGTCAGTGCTATGCTAACTCACATTAAATCTCCATTTAAAATATTACCTCTCTTACTTTCAAATTAATAACGTGGATGTGTGTTGTTTTCTTTGTCATTTTTCACAGCTGTGTCCATTTACTATTATTTGATATTTAAATGTAACAGAAACTAAATTGATGCAAATGTCTTAGTATATAGAAAAAGCTGTGTGTTTTTTTATTGGTTATTTTTGTGTGTGTGTGTGTGTGTGTGTGTTTGTGTATGACTTTTTGTCTTTTTAGGGCTGTACCTGCAGCATATGGAGGTTCCCAGGTTAGGAGTCTAATCAGAGCTGTAGCTGCCAGCCTACACCACAGCCACAGCAATGCCAGATCCAAGCTGTGTCTGCGACCTACATCGTAGCTCATGGCAACGCCAGATCCTTAACCCACTGAACAAGGCCAGGGATTGAACCCACAACCTCATGATTCCTAGTCAAATTTGTTTCTGCTGAGACATAACAGGAACTCCTGTTTTGTTTTTTAACACATTTCAGATGTAGCTTTTAGCATTTGCTGCCTGATTCTGTCTTACTCCTTCTTAAATTATTCAGTGGAGGGCATATATAAGATACTCAACAAAATAATGTAATTAATGAGTGTGTAGTATGTTAGCTATTACATAAAAATGTAGTCCTCAAAGAAAAAAAGAAAATCAACATATACTTTGTTGTAATCCTCACTCAAAAAATATTCCTATTCAGAGTAAGTCAGTAAAACATTATTTCTTAAAAAAAAAGAAAAGTAGTCCTCTATTTTGATTGTAAATTTGGTTTTATGGAAATCCTCTACTTTCCACCTTGGAAGCCAGCAGTCTATAAATACTATATAGTCACCATTCATTTGCTTATTAATTACTTTATTTATTTCAATAAATATTTAGTGCGTATACAGTATGTGTTGATTAGCGCTCTAAGCTCTAGCAGGATGAGAACAAGACAAATAAGTCTCTCTGCTCCATAAGTGTTATAATCTAGAAAATATCATCTATAGATGATCCAAATGGATTAATGTCCTTAATGCAGATTTCAGCAATCCATCCACATTTTACCCATATATCCCCTTCAGCACTGCTGTACTTATTCCTCAGTTGCTAGAACCATTAGCAGTTGATTACCCAAATTTAGACTCTCTCCAGAAATTTTCCTCTATCAAAGAAAGCTTCCTTCAATTTTACGTTCTCTCTATGGGACAGCACTCATCCATTAAGTGGTGAATTAAAATTCAAGGACCTGGATTTCTTTCCCCAAGATCAGACTCTTCTGAAGGGCCAAACTTCAACAGAGCTCCAATGGGATTAGCTGAGTCCTTTGTTGAAATGACATCATAGTTCACTTTCTCCTTCTGCCTAAATCCCACTTCCTCCACTGTCATAAAGGAAAAGTCCCGTAGAGTATCCCCCAACAAAGTTGTGGATGCAAATGGCCACTTCAAATTCTCTTTCTTATGGAAACTTATTTAAGTGAAGACCTTGGAAGCTACTAATGATATGGTGTAGTAGATGTGTTACTAAGGGTAAGATGATATTGGATTAGGAGTATGAAGAACAAATTAAACAGAGTGGCATTTGACATATGAAAGGAGGTATATGAAAGTCCAAAGTTGGGTACTCTCTCATTTTATATTAATCCCAAATCACACAGAATAAAATCAGAAGGAATTTATCTCAGTTTTTCTCCTCTAAGAATTTTTTTCCCCTTAAGTCCCCACATACTAAAGAATTAACAGGAATCCAAAAGAACATTTTCTCCTCAACCTCTATTGTTTATCTGAATATTTCCTATCACATAGTAATTTCAACCATCCTGAAATTCACAAAACATCTATAATTTCTGCTAAACAATTAACCTTTGTTTTTATATTCTAACTTTGTGTTTTTATTGTATGCACAGGTGCTTGTCTTTTCTTCAAATTTATATTTTTTGCAATCTTCCTGAGAACTGAACTCCTATCTTCATACAGCAGCATTTGGTATAGTGTAGAAGACATGGTAATATCTCAAAACTTGAGAGTTATTACAGGAGAGAAACTAAGTCAATGCATTCCTTTGTAGAAGCTTTAAAAATTATTTGGAATATCAAAAATTGCTAGCCCATTAAAGTTTGAACAGTATCTCTTCCCTATGGTCTTGCTTGTATTTGGCTATATAAACTTTCAGAATGCCGTCTTGTAATGTTATGAAGCTGAGTTATAATATTGCCTACTAATAACTATATAGAATATTAAAAATAAACAACATAAAATCAAATATTAATCAAAGCTGTTGAAAAGCATGCTACCTAATTAATTATTATAATCTAGTAGAAATTAAAATTGCCCATAAAACAAAAAAAATCCAAATATATTTTTCCCTTCATAAAACATGACTGTGCCATCTACTTGAAGTTAATAGTAACTTCTAAAGTAATATTTCTTGCAGATTTTTTCACTAAGGCTTCTAGTTTTTCAAAATGTTGGTCTCTCGCCTTGTCATCTCCATACAAAATATTCTTGCCGTTTTTGCTGTTTTAACTGTTATCTGTGACATTCTTTTTCTTTTAATTTTTTTTCTAGTAGTGTAAAGAGGATGGATTTCTGCAATTTCTGAGATGCTTAAGTACTCCTCATTTGCAGGATGGAAATTCATTTCACACAAGAAACCCATTTCTAGTTGGCTACAGTGTCATTTGATCAGTTGGACACAGTAAAATATCATCAAGATCCATTTCCTCTCTCTGATATAATGAATGGGGTGATTTCTTTCTCATTTTTTTTCCTGAAATCTCAGTAAAAATTAATCAAGCATGTTTTACTAAAACCCAGTTGTTAAGCCTCACAATTGATATATTCATTGCTTCTACTTAAAAGGATAGGTTGGATAGGGCAGAAAGAGTATGCATTCCTTTTCATGAATGTACATAAATAGATTATAAGAATTTCAATTACAGTATTTGCATCCATGGCTTTATTTTGAAGATTGAATTTGGTGTCCTATGATTGCTTATTTATTATTCATAAAGTATATGTTACTTTGATTTTATACATTAATGGTCTTCTCAGCAGCAAAGACATCATATCCAAACCACTTTCTCTGTTGTTACTGACATCTGTGAGAGACTATTTTAAGATGTTTTAGATTTTAACATTTTCAAAAAATTATAGTGTCAAGCTGAAAGAATATGCATATAATTTTACTAAAAATATAGAAAAATCAACTTTACCCCATTGATTAGAATATTTAAATGTGAAATATAGAAAGTGTAGGAATATATGCAATAGTAAAAAAATACTCAAAACCTGGTGTTACTTGTCAAAATGGATTTGGACATTTTACTAAAGTAATTTACATTTTACTAAAGTAATTTACTAAAGTAATTTATATATTCTCCTCTCTCTATTATATACATATTTCTATTCTAAATAATAGCTTTGTAAATTTTTTATCAAGATTCAGATAAAATATTAATTTTTATGATCAATTTCAAATTCAAAACCATTGTTATTTCCTCAGGATGGACAAATGAACTCTATTTTCTATTATGTTTACCTCCTCTAGATCTACCGTAGTACATAGCCCACAGGGAGCACTCTGTAAATCTTAGCTATTAATAAATTAATAATGCAAATATTAAATGGTATTATGATATTATAAACAAATAGAGAAAATTTAGGTTAATTCTCTCAACTTTCTTTTGCTTTCCTCCAAACTTACTACTTTTTTCTTCTTAAATCCAGTTTTCAATTCAATCCCTAAAAAAAAAAAGATAAACCAATTTGTCATTTCATATCAATGTTGTGAATCAAGTATTGGAGGAAAGCAGAATTATAATAAATAGCAGTGAAAAGTTCCATCTCAACCCCAAATAAGTACTGAATGAGCCAACGTAATTGTTGCTATGGTAGAACACAGAAATGAGAAAACATTTCTGATTACAAGGGTTTAACATGTCAACAGGAAATAGACATCTATCCTCCTAGCTCTTATTATGTGCTAAAATTTGCATATCAAGTTTTGTATGCTATTGCCCAATGCAGGAGCACTCACATTTTATTTCAGAATAACCATGTTTTTGGAATTTACAATACAGGATAGAAGATTGCCTACATAAAATATCCTTCATATCTGTCATATGCTATATAATGTAAAATGAAGGTTTTCTGCCTTAATTAATTTCCTTGCCTAAAGAACACTGTAAGGTCGACAGTTCACTAAGCACTTCTTCCAGATGTAAAATCCAAGTGGAACCTTGAAGATATGCATTTACTTTCTTGCACTAAAAAAACGCACTCAGTTCAGCCAATCCATATTAAGCAAATAAACAATTAGTCTTGACCTTCTCTCCTTCAAGATGTCTCAGAAAGAAAATATAAAATAATATGTCATCTGACAACTTTCTTCTTCTAATATTTCCTGTGCAGAATGGGTGTTGCTGCAGCTCATGGACAGTAGTTTCTAAAGTCTCAGCCCCACACAGAGTCTCACCTCCAGAGCTCAGCTTTTGATTGCAACATAATGTAGAAAACATTCTGCTTTCACTTCCAGAGATTATACTAGGGGCAAGAAATCACTTGCTCTAATTTAGGGTTATTTATTTTCAAACTTATTTCTCTTTTAAAACTTCTCTTTGTTCTTTTCTCAACAAAGGAAATACTATACTTAAAGCCTCAGAGTAAACTACTGAATGGAATTTTGTATTTTATTTAGATCTCCTTCACGATCTGCAGTGCTAGACCTATAGAAGTCACTCTGTGGATCCTGGTTAAATGTAATTGAATTAATAATCACCCAAGAGTTAAGTTATCTGAAATGAAAATGAGGTGAAAGGCAGAAAGATAAGCATTTAGTGAAGATTTAGTGTTACTAAATTACAACCCCAAAGTCCAATGTGACTAATATTTAATAACTCTCAATACAAGTACTAACCTTCTTTTACTTTTGGTTGAAGAGGTTAGTGACTCTATTTTCCCTTTATCAAGACCTCCCTAAACTTTTGATTGTCTTGGTTTCAATTTCAAAAGAAGCTCACAAGCTAATATTCCTCCTTCGCCATCAGAGAAAGTTAAAAACAAGCCAAATAAAACTACCAAAAACAAAACAAAACCATAAAGTGCCAAAGTGCAATGTTTATAAGTTTTCAAATAGAAGCTGAAAAAATAAATAAAGTTTGGATTTAACTCAAATGTACCATCAACCTCAGGCAGATCCTGCCCGCTCCTACCCCTTTTTAATGGTCCATTTGTCTAGTCCTCCTGGAAGATCTATAGAGAAAATTACCAGGGCAGAATGTAGATCCAATTGCACATCCTGCTACAGGAGAAACGATTCCTGTTCTCATCATCAGGATCAATAATGTGCTAACACAGTATTAGCAAGAGCAACAACTCCACCAGGTTAAAGGAGTTTTACACTGAATAATGACGGCCTAGGAAAGAGAAAAGCTGAGCGAGTAAATCCTGGCAGCCTTTTACTATTGAGAGAGCACATGCCAGTGAATCAATAGTGGCTCTGGTGAGCCTGGGCTGTAAAGATGCTTTATTGTTTTGCCTAAGCACATTGGCAGAAACTCTTCTCTTAATATCTGTACACTGGAGCCACTGGGGTTCACGCCTGCCCTATTAACAAAAACATTTCCTCCTCCAAAGGATGGTAGTCCTTTCCAGGGACCGTGAACATGGCTGCATCTTATCTATAAAAACTCTAGGAAAAAAGGAAGTGTTGAGATGGGAAAAATGAGAAGGGAAGCCCCAGAGAGAGTGTTTAAGGGGATTCAGAGCTAGAGAATGCTATTTGACCTTAACAGATTTGCAAAATCCATAAAGAGAACTTTCGCCTAGATATCTTCCTAAGTCGTTTAGTTATACCTGGATTGCTAGAGGCAGAGACTATTAAAATCTGTGTGTTTCTTGGTTGTCCTGTAGGACAAATACGTCATCTCTTGATAAGAAAACTAAATTTTGGAACAGTGTCTTGATTTATCTAAAGTCATCAAATATGGAAGAGCTGAGGAGGAGGTAGAATATTCTGTGTTGCTTACTAGGCTGGAATGGGTCTTCCACTGCCTCCAGTGATAACTCTACAATTTATGTCCCATTGAATAGTCTTATAAATCTTCTCTTGCCAAATAATATAGTTAAGAAAGGATTTTTTTTTTAATTTTTTGCTTTATAGGGCACATGTGCTGCATATGGAAGTTCCCAGGCTAGGGGTCAAATCAGAGCTGCAGCTGCAGCCAGCCTACACCATAGCCATAGCAATGCAAGATCCTTAACCCTCTGAGTGAGGCCAGGGATCAAACCTGCATCCTCATGGATACTAGTCAGACTGGTTACCACTGAGCTACAATGGGAACCCCAAGGACGGTATTTGTTTATCAAATATCAGGTTCTGTGCTTTATCGGCACACAGAAAAAATTGTGCATTCTGTCACCACTGTGGTCAGACAAGCCATGGGACAAGTTCTGCTAATGAATTGTGAGCAGATGTCCTTCATATCCTGGAAAAGTTATTTGCCCACTACATTCTTGATGTGAAAATATAGCTAAGCACAGAAGTGGTGCATCTCCCATGGAAAGCTGACAGACTCACAGGAACCCACAGTTAATTAAAGAAAAGGCAGGCATACCACTGAGAATGTAGGAAAAAGTATCTTTAAAAATGTCTAAGAATGAGCTCCTATTGTGGGTCAGTGGGTTAAGAACATGAGGTTGTGTCCATGAGGATATGGGTTAAGGATGCATCATTACCATGGGCTGTGGTGAAGTTTGCAGATGCAGCTCAGATGGGGCATTGGTGTGGCTGTGGCATAGGCAGGTAGCTGCAGCTCCAATTTGACCCCTAGTATGGAACTTCCATATGCCACAGGTGTGGCCCTAAAAAAAAAAAAAAAAAAAAAAAAAAAAAAAAAGTTTTGGAGCGAAAAAAAGGCAATTAATTACATGAGAAATTAAGTTTCTCCAAGAGTTGTACTTCTCAAAGATCAAACATCCTGGACTAAAATCCCCACCAACTGCTCAAGATTTAAAACAACTCTTGGCCTCTCAACCTCTGAGTAATGTAGCATTTCATGGGCCCACTTCAGATGTTGTGTGTGAGTAAAGGAGAAGGGGGGCCTCTTGGAATGGAGTCAACAGCTGTGGAGAACAGTTGTCTGAGTGCTCTCGCAGGAAGCTGTCTCAAGGTCTGATCAACAAACATTTCCCACTCACAAACTAGATCCCTTGATATATCTGCCGAGAGGATTTGAGAAGTGCTGCAGACCAGAGGCGGTCTTGTGGATCATCACTATGATTACCTTATCCCTCTTTCATTATGGGTTGTGAGGCAGTGGAAGCAATTAACTAGCGTTTCAAACGGATTTCCTAATCAAGAGGTGTTTCCAGTGGACCTGACTAAAGGCTTCCACACAGACATCCTGATGCACTATTAATATTAGATTGCACAGGATCCTGAAATGACACCTTTTAGGTGGTCTCCCTTGGGGAAAGAATAAATATATTTTATCTGAGGAAAAAGTATGATCCGAATATTTTGTGAACAGAATGGTAAACTTTAGTTAATGTCATTGATCAAGTATTTGCAGCTTAATCAACAGCTCTCTGCCATGAAATCACATCTTTAAATTATACCCCCTGGATTCTTTGAAGTTGGGAAGGGCCATGTTCACGTCCAAGGAGATTTGAGCAGCTGTGATGTTTGTTGCAAGGACATTTCATTGACATTTCCAAAACCTCTAGAACTCTCTTTCCCTTTGCCATCTTAGAAGTGCTTTTCCATGCTTAATATATGGGACACCTGAATGAAATGTTGTAGAGTCAGACCTACACAAGCCGTAACAGACATGAAGAAAAAATAAGCATGTAGTTGTAAAAAGCCTTACATCATAAAGGATTTTAATTACTTCAGCATAATCTATCATATTATGACTGGTAGAGGGTCTCTGCCATCACCTTCTCTTGCATATTTGATACATGTAAACCAGTTCTATGCTTAAAGTAGGTGGTTATAAAAATAATAAGCAAATATATGAGTAAAAGTGTAATAGAATAATACTATCTCAAGACTTTTCTCATTTTTATATCTTGAGTCTGAAAATCTGAATAACTGTACAGACTTACACAAACCCTGAAAAGTAGAAGTAGATAGTCCAACGTTCCTATAATAATTTCTCATAATTTTCAGAAGATTTTATGATAGGCTCTACAAATGAGTCCAGAAGTAGATATTCTCAGCCAGCAAACAAAATAGTTTCTATTATATGCATTTGATTGTAAAGAGAATTATTAGCTGGAAATATCACCATACAACTCATCCCATCATTTGAATGATATACTTAAAAAATATTTCTTCAGTTGGTCTTTTCTAAATTTAGACCCACGCCTATAAAATGGCATCCAGGCATTAGCCATATGATATGCTTTAGAGACTTGGGGATTTGATTTTTTCCTCAACATGGAGATTGGATTTACAGAGTTTTCATGTTATGTACATATTTTTTTAAATAGCTAAGGACTGTACATGGGGATCTACTTCCAGGTTTGAATCTTGTAAGCTGGTGCATCCTAGAAAGAGGGACTACAGTTGTAAAGGTAATGATCCTTCATACTTGTAGCCAGAGAAGATTTATGTAAAGTGCTTCTCCTATTTGTTCTTCTAATGTGCTTACATTATGCCATTGCCTAAGAAAAGTGGTTATTTGGAGCAGTATTTTCCAAAGTAATCTACTTTCATCAGAGCACACCACCTGCACATTTTAGAAACATTTAGGGGAATTTTAACTATATTCAATAGTACATGGTTTTTCAGAGTCCAGCCAAGTGAAATAAGTGGCAAAAACAGCTCAGTTCTCAAATGAATCTCATTGGCAGCTTCCAGCCCTCAAGTTAATTAATATTGGATAATACTTCATAGGGGACTGTTTTCTCTTATCAATCTCTTGTTCTTTAGCTCTGGGAGTAGCTAAAAAATGCTAAAAACTCTTCCTGAAATCCACCTATACAGGCAGGAACTGATTATCATCATTGTGCCAACAAATGGAAGAGAGTGAATTTCCCAAGCAAAGATCCATTCAGTCTTATAGAATAAAAGAAAATTAGAGATAGAGGAAATTTCATGTACCATCCCATCATTTTGCAGCAGAGGAAACTAAAGACCAGGTATCTAAAATATTTGATTTCACAGAGATAATTAACAGAAGAAGCACTATTGGTACCAAAAGATATTGACTCCCTCTCTAATATTTCACTCATTTGAAAGTCCAAATCACTTATATTCACACATCTAATCAATAAAAACATGCCATGCTATGGCGTGGCTCATCAGCTCTCCCTGTGGTAAGTCAGCAAAATGCTAAAATAATGAAATCTATAGTTATATTATTATACATATCAGCTAAATCATAGCTGTTCCAATGCCTATGCTCATTGGATTTCAGATGGATTATTAAGCCCCAAGTTTCCTCTAAAATACCTCATGAATGGGTTAGTGGTATAACTTATTGTACAAACTTGTTCCTTTTGAGAGTGAAATAGATGATGATTTATAACATCTCCAGGGTCATATCATCTGGGTAAATTGGTTTATACTGTCACCTTTCTCATTGTCTGCAAGAGTACAGGAAGTTGACTCTGAGCAAAGAGGGCACAACCAAGGGGTAATGTGTCTCTCTTCTCTGATTCAAATAGAGGAGCTCTGTTTTGCAGTTTATGGAGCTGCAATGCATAATTCCATTTAAAAAAGTTTTCAATAACAATAACAAAAAGATTTGAAAACCACTGCTTTGAATGAATCACAATTATTTGGGTGCTCAACAGAGAAATACAATTTACAAACACCCATCCAAGAGTTTTTCATAAAACAAGTCTTCCTTGAATGACGTGATGATCAGAAAATTAATGATTTCCTGGTGTCAGTCCACTTTCCTTAAGACTTGTCCTTTACTTATTCCAAGACTGATGTATCTCAGACCTCCATATGTAGTCTAATCTGAGGCCTGAAAGAAGTTCAACCTTCTCCTTACTTCCTTCATAGTCAAATTTAAACCAACATCACCAAAAATATAAAATTAAAAGAATAAGGGGGTATAAATGGAGTAATACTAATAGGTTTCTTTTTAAAAATACCAAAGAGAACAGGTTATGTTTTGTACCCAGAATGACTTCCTCAGAAGTCTTTCTTTCTTTGCGAACCTAGACATAGCCTCCATTTCTCTGAAGGAATTGGAGAAAAGAGGAAATATGTTGTTAAATTTTATTACCTAATCTCTCAGGTGAAGGTAAAGATAACATGGAATATGCTGAAGGACAAAGTATGAGTCCATATTATTTCTATATTCTACTAAACATCAATACTTTTAGAAATAAAATAAGTGTTTTCTCTGAAATTCTATTAGCATATCCTTTCATCTTGAAACATCAATTCCCTTCCTTCAGTGTACCTTTGGTAACCACTTGTTCTGAATTCTTCTGAACAATTCTTAGTTTTGTACTTTGGACCCAACCTACTCTCTAATTCCATATATCAGGGACTAGGCACAGGAGAGTAAATGGCTATCATTATGCTCATAATTCTAGTCCCGGGACGTCATCAGAATATGTCAAAGTAAAGAGATTTATAAAACAAATCAACATATTTTATTACAGTAAACAACCTGTAAATACTGCTTAAAGAATTCCAAATCTTATCCAATAAGCTTTGGTTTTACTATTTAGAACATTTTCTCAACTATTATTCTGCCTTAAACATCCACTAGATAATATAAACAAATGTATTTAATTTCCATGTGCCTAGAACTATCCACTCACTGAGGTGCCAAAGAAAGAAAGTGTGATGCCTAATCTCTAGAAGTTAACAGTCATAGAGGCAGTATAAATTCAGAAATGATGCCTTACAATATCCAATTAAATCACAAAATATAAGCTACAGATAATAACTTTCTTAGGACTTATTAAGAGGGAATCAATGACGGGAGCAATAAATTGGGAAGCCTTTATCTTAAAGGTCATATAGTAAAGCTGAATTTCAAAGTTTAAGAGAATTCAGATAAAGAGAGGTTAAGATATGCCAAATACTGCTGGGTATCAGTTTAATTCTTATTCTCTCCTTCCTTCGAAACAGATTGTGAACTTTGCAAGGTTTAGCATTATTCCCAAGGGAAAATATAGTTTACAGTCTTCCTTACTTCTAATGACAAGAATGAAGGGCATGTGACATAAGTATAACAAACCAGAAGTATAACAAACCAAAATTCATTGGATAATTCTGTCTTCCTTGGTATAAATTTTGCACATCTCATGGTTTTCTAATTCTTGCCTGAAATGCATATATGACACTAGAGTTGGAAAAACGGTTAGGAGGAGTTTACTCAAATAAAATCTCTGCACTTCAGAAGACAAAGAACCTAGAAGTAGCTACTTTCTTGATGATCTATGCAAACTCTAACCTGCATATTTCCAAGGTCCTAGTTGAAGAAGTAAAATAAAACTCCTTTTTGGTTAATTCACAATAGTTGTGTTTCTGTCTCAGGCAGCCAAACAATATTTCACTGCTAACAAAAGATTTAAGAGTATTTCAAATGGGAATAGATATGAGCTTTGATATATGGAATATAGAGAAAGGAACTGACCAAAATGAAGCTAAACATTCTTGTGAGTGTCATGTCTGTGGGACAGAAAAATATGACGTCAGTTTTGTTCAGAGAAATTATAGCAGCTGGAACTTTTCTGGAACTGCCGCTCTCCATTTTTATATATATGCTTGAGCCACTTTAGTCCCTGTGATTTACTTCAGCTGTAATAATCTCTTCCACGTAAAATCCCAAAGGAGAAAAAAATGCACTTCAAAATATGGTTATTTTTCCTTATTTTTTTTTTTTGATTTTAACAAAGTTTATCATGAAGGTAAAAATCCTTTCCCCCCCCCCAAGAAAAAAAATCTTTTTACTTTTATTTTATTTTTTTTTGTCTTTTTGCCATTTCTTGGGCCGCTCCTGTGGCATATAGAGGTTCCCAGGCTAGGGGTCGAATCAGAGCCGTCGCCACCGACCTAGGCCAGAGCCACAAAAATTCGGGATCCGAGTTCATCTGCACCCTACACCATAGCTCACTGGCAATGCTGAAACCTTAACCCACTGAGCAAAGCCCGGATCGAACTGCAACCTCATGGTTCCTAGTTGGATTCGTTAACCACTGAGCCACGACGGGAACTCATCTTTTCTTTAAAGTGATATCATTTCTGGTCTCTCTATTCTATTCCATTGTTTTTAATGTCAATGCCATGTTTTTTAATTACTATAGCCTTGTAATATAGTTTGAGATGAGGGAGCATAATGCCTCCAGCTTTGTCCTTCTTTCTCAAGATTGCTTTAGCTATTCAGATGTTTTTCATATAAAGCTTTGGATTATTTGTCTTGTTTATGTGAAAAATGTTGGAATTTTGATAGGGATTGCATTGAATCTGTATATTGTGTTGGGTGATATGGACATGTTAACAATATTAATTCTTTCAATCATTAAGCACAGCATACCTTTACATTTATTTGTGTCATATCCAATTTCTTTTTATCAGTGCCCTATAGTTTTCAATATGCAATTCTTTAACTTGGTAAAATTTATCCTAGATATTTTATTCTTTTTGATAAAATTATAAATTGGATTGTTTTCTTAATTACTTTTTATGATAGCTCATTACTATCGTAATGCAACTATGTAGAAATGCAACAGACTTTGATTTTATATTCTATAACTTCTCTGAATTTCTTTATTACTTTTCATATGTTTGGGGGGTTCTTTAGGATTTCTTTATGTAATATTATCATCTAAAAATAGTGACAGATTTATTTCTCCTTTCCAATTTGGATGCCTTGAATTTCTTTTTTTCAGCACAATTGCTCTGGTTAAGACTCCCAATACCATGTTGAATAAAAGTGGTGAGAGTGGGTATTCTTGTTCCTGATTTTAAAGGAAAAGCCGTCAGATTTTCACTATTGACATAATTTAGCTGCAGGCTTATGTATGGCCTTTATTATGTTGAAGTATGTTCCAACTATACCCACTTTTTTTAGAATTTTTTAATCATAAATAGATGTTGAGTTTTGTCAGATGCTTTTTCTGCACCTATTGGAATGATCAGATGACTTTTACCTTCATTTTACTATAGTGATATTTCATATTGACTGTTCTGTGGATATTGAAACTCCAGTATAAATCACACTTAGTCACAATATATGATCATTGTAATAGGTTGTTGAACCTGGTATGCTAATAGCTGTTGAGACTTTTGCATTTATGTTCATTAACTGTTATTAGCCTGTAATATTCTTTTTTTTTGTGGTGTTTCTGTGTGGTTTTGGTATCAGGGTAGTTCTGGCCTCATAAAATTAATTTGAGATAGTTTTCTCTCCTATTTTTCAGACAAGTTTGATAAGGATAGCTATTAATTTTTCTTTGAATGTTTGGTAGAACTTACCAGTGAAGTAGTCTGTTCATACTTTTAAAATTAAATTTTAAAATAATGCAAAATATATTTGTCTATTTTGAAACAAACAAATAAGAAAGAAACACACAGAATAAAACTGTAAATCCCCCTCAGACCTTTCCCATCTGTCCCTGCCCTGGAAGGATGACTCTTCTCTACGTGGATAAGCAGTATTGTGAATTAGTTGCATGAGTTTCTGGATCTTCTTATTATGCAAATAGAGTGATATATTTCTCATAAATAGATACCATTGTAAAAAGGATTTTGTTATTATATTTTGTTTATCTATGCTTGCATATTTAACATTAATGTATGATCAATTTATTTTAGTGTGCATTTCTACCTCTCTTTTCTCAGGGACTCCAAGTGTGTTAGTCAGGACAACCCTGGTTATGGTTCATTAACAATCTTATTGACTTAAAATAGCAAAACTGTATTTCATAACCATGATACATTTCCATATCCACTAAGTGAGAGTTCTTCTCCAAGATGCCCTTGCTTTGAGACTGAGGCTAACAGAGAAAACACCATCTGGAATGTCTCATGTCACTATGGCATGAGAAAAAAACATGGGTAATCACACATTGTTTTTTGAAATCTTCCACTCAAAAGTGAGGGATTACTACTGCTTATATTTATTTAGTCAAAGCAGGCCACATGACCATGTCTGACTTCAAGGGGGTGGAGAAATAAACTTCTACTCTAAGTCTAGAGGAAGATAAACTGAAAAGATATATTCATTCTTGATCACCATTGCTTTTCACTAACTGGTATAGCATAGTGGATTTTACATCCCTAGAAACTACCTTCAATTCAGAGCCAGTGTTCTGTAACCTCTGAAAACACTTGGGAGTTTCCCCTTCCTCAACTCAGTTATCCTATCAATAGTTATAGGTTCCTTAAGGAAAAGCTAGGAAATAGAGTTACAGCTGTGGCAGCATTTTCTCAAAGAAACTGATTATCTCCTAAGTTAATGGTTTCCCATATCAGCAAAGGTACTTGGGACTTGACACTGGATAAGAGATATTTAAGTCTATTGTGGAAAGATGAGTCTGTTCATGACCCAAAGGTTTTCATTTATGTAGATAATGTGTGAGTTCAAGGGCTTTCCATCTATTTTGGTCCTAGAAACACCTCAATTTGGCATCATCAGAAGGTCTCTGTGTTTTATTCTTTTTGAGCTCTACTCCAGCCCTACTTATTGCAATAGCAGAATCCACTTTGTTTCTGGAAATTTTCTGCTGCCATTAGACTCTATATTTCAGAGTAGAGGAAATCAAGAAGTTTGTTTCAGTGGTGACATATTTTTCTAACAATTGGCTTTCAGAGGCCATCTTCTGCAGAGCTATTTAGAGATGCTTTTGCCTTCCTCACCAATGTATTTTTCAGTGTGGTGAAAGACATGTGCCCTGGATCTTTCTCTGGTATGTATTTAGAAAATAAACAGTTCAATTCATCATTCCTCTCCTTGAGTATTTAAGTTACCATAGCATGAAAAATATGTTTAGGCATCTCAACAGTACTTAATTTAGAAGTTGTGCATCTAGGATTTAAAGAACCAACTAAGCAAAAAGTTTGAAAATCTTACACTAATTAGGTTAAGTTATGAATCCAGTGCACTTGTCAGTGCACACATATCGACATATTTTATATCAATCCTTGGCCTTACACATTTAGGGTCAATCCCCACAGATATTTATCAAGATTCTGACAATATAAATAAATATTTCAGTGCTTTCCATGAGAATGATGATTCTTTTTGAATCAGACTTTATGTGTATTTTTATACTGAGAATTAGAGGTTTACTCAACAATTGAAAGAGTGATGGGGGTTGAATGGCAGTAGAACTGGTGCAAAGGATATAAGTTTTAAGCAGTACTATGATGGTTATGAATGAGTTTGTTGGGAAGCCATAAACATGTCTAGTGGGTTATGCCAGGAACTGAATAAAGTTAGCAGCATGATAGCACAAATTCTGATAGGTCCTTCTCGTAAGAATTGACATATGGTTGTGAGGCCATTTCCTCAGCACTGAATAATAAATGTCTTCAAGAAATAAGGAATTAACCACCTCATACAGGGAAGAAGGAGCTTGTTTGCTGGCAAGATATGCAACCCCATGGGATTTTGAGTTTCTAAGTACTTACACTCAGTGGAAACTCTCCAAATGTCCTGATTCCAATTCTCAAGATTCTACACTTTATCACTTTGGACTTAAAAGAGATGGTGTAACTTTGACTTCAGCATATGCTGCAACTTAGCCATCAGCAAACCAAACATTGAATGTTCTGTTCAGAACATTAACTTTGAAGTTTTAAGAAACAAGATAACTTTTCAGATCAAAGAAAGAATCTCTCTGCTTTTCTGATCAAGCCTTGATCTGATAATTTAAATCTCCACATTTGTCACATTCTTTCTGCAAACTTTCCAATGCAGTATGCTCACAGTCCTTGTGCTCATATACAGTCATCTTTCTGTAAATTATTCCTGAATTTCATCTTTGAAATTCTATATCCCAGAAAAAATGTCCTACATGACATACTATGTCAGAATCCATTAAATTATTACAATTATTATTCTTTTTGTGCAGATAATTGGAGTTTTGTGCAAACTTTTGGCTATGGTGGGGGATTGAATATAAAGAAAAATGTGGCCAATAATAGAAATTAACAACATCAAAATAATGATTCCCAAAGATTTGCTTGGAAGCCATAGGTACATATAAAACTCTAGGAAGCTATTTGCTTAGTTACACATAGTGGGCCAGATTTTGCTTATTTGAAATTTCACTAGATATCACCAATTTTCATTTTGTAAATGATTTTCGAATGCATATTCTCCCAATAACCATATGTTTCCAATTTCCTATAATTTTTACCAAAAAATATATTAACCTTTTAAAAATGTACCAATATCATAGGAGTAAAATAATGTCTCAGTTTAAAAAACCCACTTTTTAAAAATTTGAATAAATTGCTATTTTTAACAAAGAAAAATCGATGGCTTTAGTTGCATTTTTCTATCTATTTAGACACCTTTAGAGTCCTTCATATCAGCCTTTGCTGTGCATAACTTTCTCTTAGGTTTAGGATCTAATCTCAGACAGCATGTGAGAAAGCAGATAGAAAATGGAGAGAGACATATGCATTTTCATTTTTGATGATTGATATGGTGCCAGCTCCATGAGTTGAACATCATCCACCATCACCGTTGCCAGTTACATACATAAAATATCATGTGGGCAATGGATTTGAAAGGACCTGCCAAGTACAGTGTTGAAAACCCTAGAGATATTGATTTTACAGTTTCTCCAGTGATTCTACATCATGCTCCTTTACTTTCTGGCAATGTTTATAACTTTTACACTGACATAAATTGCCATAAAATAAGCATCCAGTACACCCCTCCCCTTCCTCCTCTAGAAATGGTTAAGGACGTTCCATTATTCTATTAACATGTTTGACCATTAATTCAGCTGATCTCCCTGGGATGACGAGGTGACTTTAAACTTGGAGGACAATTTGTACTACCCAGAAGATTTATTATTATCCTCTCTAGTGGAAAGCACATGAATTCATCTAAACATTTATTTTCCTTAGTGTGCTGCTATTTTTCTTTTTATGTTTTTTAAAGTAGATTTAGTGTCAGAATATTAGCAGCTGAGGATACCAGAGTTGTTGTCTATGCAGCAAGGCAGGCAGTTCAGCTCTCTGAATGTGGCCTCAGACCCAGAGACTTTCCCTTGGCTGTAGTGAGGGAAAGGCATATGGAAAATGGGCAGGGAAGTACAGGGTTCCCTAATTGGTGGGAAATTAGCCAGTCTTTAGATGAACAAAAGGGCTCTAGGCCATAAACACAATTATACAGATGAGACCACTGCTAGCCTAAAATACCACTGCATTAGTTTTCTGTTCCTTTTATAATAAATTACCACAAACTGCATGTCTTAAAACAGTACATATTTATAATCTTATAGTTCTGTAAGTGAGAATTCCTACATAGGTTAAAATCGAAGTGTCAACAGAGTTGTGATTCATTCTGGAAACTCTAGGGGAGAATCCAATTCCTTGCCTTTCCTTCTGGAGCCATCTGTACTATTTGGCTTGTGGCCTGCTTCCCCCATTTTCAAAGTCACTAATGGTGACTTGAATCCTTTTCACATTGCTTTTCTTTGATTCTCTTTTTTTGCCTCTTCATCATCCACTTTAAAGACCCATGATTAGCTTGAGCACACTGCTTAATCCAGGATAACCTCCTCATATCAATGTCAGCAACCTTAATTGTATCTAACACCTTAATTCTCTTTCACATAAATTAAGATTTTCACAGGTTCTGAGGATTAGAAAGTGGACATGTTTGGGGGTTATTATTCTGCCTACCATACCTGGTTAAATGATATTTGTCTTTAAGTATGAATAAAAAATATAAAACTGGGTAATTAAGAGTTAAAATGATATATGTGAGTCACCCTAGAGTTCACAAAACTAAAGGAAATAGAATATGCAGATTGATGATTTTTTTCACACTAAAAGAGGGCAAAATGGTCAATTTGTTTTCCTACTGGTGTCAAAAAAATTCTGTGGGTCCAAGGATAAGGCTTTTCAGCAAATAGTATTGAAACAACTGGACTTTCATATGCAAGTCCAGTTGTTTAGACCATACACACACACATATCCATACAAAATTGATCATGGGGTAAATCTTCATGAATTAAGTAATTTCTTCTTCCATATGATACCCAAATCACAAGCAACAATAGAGATAATAAGTTAAATTGTATTATACTAAGTTTAGAAGCCTTGTGCTGCAAACAACACCATCAATAAATTGAAAAGACAACACACAGAAATGGAGAAAGCATTTGCAAAATATAATTATTTGATAAGGGACATATTTAGGATATATTTTAAAAATACTGTTACAACTCAAGAGTACAAAGATAAGAAATCCAATTTAAAAAATATTTCAAGGAATTTCCATCATGGCTCAGTGGTTAACGAATCCGACTAGGAACCGTGAGGTAGTGGGTTCGATCCCTGGCCTCGCTCAGTGGGGTAAGGATCTGGCATTGCTGTGAGCTGTGGTTCAGGTTGCAGATGCAGCTCAGATCCTGCATTGCTCTGGCTGTGGAGTGGGCCAGCGTCTACAGCTTCTATTAGATCCTCAGCCTGGGAACCTCCATATGCTGTGAGTATGTCCCTGGAAAAGACAAAAGATGAAAAAATAAAATAAAATAAAATAGGTTAAGGATCTAAAAAGACATATCTCCAAAAAAGATATAAAAATGCTTAAAAAACTCATGAAAAGAGTTCAACATCATTACTCATGACCAAATGAAAATTGAAACCACAATGAGACATCTTCACACTAACTATGGTGGCAATAATTGTTAAAAACGGACGATAACACATGTTGGTGAGAATGAAAAGATACTGGAGCCCTCATGTATTGCTGATGGAATTGAAAAATAGTGCATCTACGTTAGAAAACAGTTTGAAAATTCCTCAAGACATTAAACATAGAATTATCATATGACCAAGAATTTCCAGTCCTATTTATGTAGCCAAGACAAATGAAAATATGCCTACAAATAAATGTGTACACGGATGCTCATAGAAGTTTAATTCATAATAGGCAAAAATTAGAGCAATCCAAAAATATCTAGAGAAATTATAAATGGGAAGGTAAAATAGGATATTCCCATACAATGGAATATTATTTTCCAATAAAATGGAATGAAGTGTCAACACATACTAAATATTGGTTGACTTTGAAAACACTATCCTAAATGAAAGATGTCAATCACGGAGTCAATATGTGATTCCATTTACAGGAAAAGAATGATCGCATGATCTATATGAAAGATCTAAGATAGGTAGAGAAGGCAGATTAGTGATTGCTGCGGTGGAGAGAATGGGGACCCAAGGAACATGAAGTGACTTTAAAAATGAATATGGAGTTTCTTTGTTCAGTGATGAAACTGTTCTGGAATTAGATTTTGTTGGTGGTTGTACACCTCTGTGAGGGTACTAAAACCACTGAGCCATACATCTTAAATGGGTGATGTACATGGTATTTAATTATATTTCTATGAAGCTGTTAAAAAAAAGGGTGGTGCATCTAATATGTCATTGTGGCAGGTAGATATCTGAGGGGCCATCATGGCTCCATTTAATGATCAGTTAAAGGTGATTCCTGACAGTCAAATCATGAGCAGAAATTCTTTTAGAATGCATTAATAGCCATCTGCTAATGTGACTGCTTGTGAAAAATTACCTTCACTCTCACATGTATATGATAATCATTAGAAGCATCTGGCTTTAACATCATTTTGATACATCAGGATGCTGGTGGTTGTCCATGAACAATAGGCCTGCTTACTTTAAAAAATGATATGTGAGTGTTCTCATGTTTAAAATGAGGATAATGACATTTTTAATGGTTGCTGTACATTGAGAGATGCTGCAGTGCATTCTCGTTTCATAGTGCTTGACCCCTTGTGGTTGCTCAATCACCCAAAAGACATCATAAGGCAGAGACTGAAGCCCTTCATTTGCTGTTGTCTGAAAACCTTTACATTATCTGCTTTCTGAACCTTTTGGTTATCCTGAATGTACCTCAAACTCAATGTATTCCAACCACAACCTCTTGGCCAAGGCCAATCTTTGGTTATCACAAGCCCCTCCTCCTTTGCTCCATGTTCACTCCCCTTCTCCACCCCCACCTGCAATTCAGCCACTGAGTTAGAGTGATTCTGCTTCCTAAGCTGTTCTCGGTTCTCTGGTTTAGGTCTTTATTATCTTTCACCTACATGACTTATTTGCTTTTTCAATCTTACCTGTACTCCGCATTTCAAGACTCTGTAAATGGATCCATCTACAACTTAAATTTGTGAAAATTTTCTCCTGGAAAAAAATTCTGTAGTAATTTCTCAGGCAGGACAGGGTTTTGTTTTTGTTTTTAATAAGTTTAACTATTTGAGTAAACAATACATGGTAATTATTCAAACATTTAAAAAGTATATATTAAAAATTTATATAGGAAACTTTAATTTCTCCTGCTGTCCATCCATACAGTCATTGCCCATTCTTATGAACAGGAAAAAACTATTATTACTTTGTTCTTTCTAGAGAATATTTATACAAATATAACCATAGTGTAAATATATATATTCATGCATACATAATATTCATATATATCAATATATAAAACATATGTGTGTTTCTATACATATATAAATTATACTATATCATAATGTATATATGTGCATATATATTTTTTATTTATTTTTTCTCAAATAATAGCATAAGTTAGACACTGGTTAGCACTTTCTTATTTTAAAACAATCTGTTTTTGATATGTCTCACCACGAGAACCTTCTTATTCTTTATTTTTTAAAATAACTGCATGATATTTAATTGTAGGGATAAGCCATAGATTACTTCATCTGTCATTCAGATTTTTTTCAAGTCTTTTGGCAAGATTCCTTATCTTAAGGTACAGAGATAAACTTTAAGGAAAATAAAAACTTCTTTATGGAGTACCTGCTGTGGCACAGGGGGTCACTGCAGAGATAGGAGTTTGATCTCTTGACTGATGTAGTGGTTTAAAATGTTTTGGCCATTGCCACAGCTGAGACTTATGCCACAGTTGTGGCTCGGATTTAATCCCTGGCCCAGGAACTTCTATGTGCTGTGGCCATAAAAACTAAAAAAAAAAAAAAAAAAAAGAAAGAAAACTTCCTAAGAGGTTGAAAAATCTATATTTATGGCTATATAAATATATTTTCCTGGGTGATGATTCAGCAGTTTGCCTGGCATTCCCAAAAATGTCTCTCAATTAAAAAAAAGAAAAAATTAAAAGCCTTTGATTCTCACAGTAAGTATTCTAACTAACCAGGAATATTTAACCAGGAATGGTTAAGGTATAGCTTACAAACAATACAATGCAAAAATCTTTGGCAAGCAGTTCAGTGACTGTTCATGAATAAATACACCCATGTAATCAACACCCAGATCAAGTACGGAATAATTCCATCCCGTCAGAGAAGCCCTTTCAAAAATAAATCCTCCCAAGTCCCACCCTTGGAAATCCAAATTCAGCAGAATTTATAAAGACCTGGGATTGTGGAAACAGATTTTGAAGTCAGAAGTGGAGTTGGAAAATTGTTTACAGCAAAACAGGCATGTGAAGATGAGAAACTGAACTAGTGTCCATGGGAATTTCAAAGAATATATGAATAACAATAGATCTGGCAGGACTTTGTGAATTGAAAGTAATAAGCAGATGAGAAAACAGAAGTTCAGAGGAAACTGCAGGACATATTTCCTACTATGAGCATTTCTTAAGGACAGACTTTGGATACTTCTTCTTTGCATTTCCAGAGCCTAGCACAGTACCTGTCATTTTTCAAAATGGTAAGTTCCAAAATGTGTGAGACTGACCAAATAAATGTTGAAAGTCAGCGTGCATAGTTCCTGTTTGTCAAAATGCTTTCTAAAGTGTATAGCTGATTTACAATGTGTTAATTTCTGCTATACATCAAAGTTACTCAGTAATACATATGTATATATTTTTTGTATTCTTTTCCATTATGGTCTGTTAGAGGTTATTGAATATAATTCCCTGGGCTATGCAGTAGGACCTGTTATTTATTCACCCTGTATATAATAGTTTGCCTCTGCTAATCCCAAACTCTCAATCCTTTCTTCCCCTGCTCCTCTTGTCCTAGTGCTTTGACTATCATTTAAACCATGTCTGGTATTCAGATACAAAATAATATCACTATTTTAACCAGAAAGATAAATAAAATCTCCAGAGTTATATGAGAATGGTTTAAAAAGAGAGAATAATGGACTTCAAATGATTTACCAACAGTTGTGACCCCAAACTGACCTTGATAGGATAAAGTATTTGTCTGGAGACTTCAACTGAATAGTCAAAAAAAAAAAAAAAAAGAACTTCACATGTTTGAACAAAAATCATAGACCATTTAATTAAAGGCAGACATGGTGGGAGAACCCCATACACAACTAGATTCTTCCTCTTAGATAAAGAAAATCATGCTACAGAGGGAATAGTCCCAAAGCACTTGTGTAGGATCTAGCACTGTAGTTATTAATGTTTAGGAATAAGGCAACTGTGAAAGAAAACTTGCCCTAGGCAACATCCAGTGAGAATGAGAGAACAGCATGGAGAAATGGGGTCTCTGAGAAGACCTCACGAGAAGAAAGCACATCAGCTATTTAGAACATGTGGGAACAAAGGGACGCTATGAACATTAAGATCAGACTCTGGTTTTGATCTGGCCTCTGCCATTATCTGGTTTTGTTATCTTAGGTGGATCATTAAAATGATAAGAACTTCAGTTTCTCTCTCTATAAAATATACTTATGGCTGAAGATAATTTTTGAGATTCCTTTGTATTTCAGATTTCTATGAAATCAATTAGAAAATCAATATGCCATATTGCTAGGCTGCATTTATGGTTGCACGTATGTATGACTGAATAAAGAAGGGCTAAATTATCATCAAAGCAATGATTCAAATGCAAGGAAAACACTGAAACTGAAGGTCTTTCTTAAAAATGAAAATTATTCATAAAGCTATAAACAATAAAACAAAAAACTACCCAATGTAAAATATGTATAGATTAACAAAAAATAATTGGGGGGAAAATACATTCTGATTAGTTCTCTTCTCAACTACTCACATGACTTAGTAAGGAATTGTTTCCTAATGGTCATTTTAAGTTTTAAGGAAAAATAAAGAAATCTACTCCCTGGGTCCTGATTTACATGATTACTATTCTTATTATATAGTCACCACAAAATTGTGTTTGAAATTTATTGTATTATACAAATTTATAAGATTTTTTTAAAATATAATGATGGAAGATAGTATGAGAAAAAGAATGCATAAGTATATATACATATGCATGTATGTGTGTATATACATATATAGATACAGATATATGTATGAATGGGTCACTATGCTGTAGAGCAGAAATTGACACAACACTCTAAAGCAACTATAATAAAAATAAGGCAAAATAGCAATAAAATATAATCCTATGATTCTAGAGATTTATTTTCTTTTATTTTTTCTACTAGTGACTAAAATTAAGAATAAAAATTACTCCTTGAGTATAAGAAGTACTACAATATTACCCCATCTAATGGAGCTACATGTTTGGGATCAGGAGGTGAAAAATAGAGGGCATGTGCTCAAAAACAATAATGTCAGATAAATGAGTTCCCGTTGTGGCTCAGCAGATTAAGGACATAGTGTCCTTGAGGATGTGGGTTCCATCCCTGGCTTCACTCAGTGGATTAGGGATCCCATATTGCCACAAGCTGCAGTGTAGGTTGTAGATGAGGCTCAGATCCCACGTTGCTGTGGCTGTGGCATAGGCCTCTGCTGCAGCTCCTATTCAACCTCTAGTCTGGGAACTTCCGTATGTCATGGTGCAGACATAAGAAGGAAAAAAAGATGTAATGCCAGATAAAGAGAAATCATAAATCTATTTGAGAAAGGAAGTCATGTGAACTGTGATTTTCTTCCTAGGTCTTCAGAGATGTTAAATTCCAATACAGAAAAAATAGACTCATTTTCCATCTAATTTTCATTTGTTTGTCAATTAAAACATCGGCTAAATATCTATTTTGTGGAAGTAATTGTCATGTTCGTCATTGTTTCATAGCTGTATTTCCTTGCACAGAGGAAAGAAGTGCCCTGTTGGTATAAACCAGGGCTTTTCTCCAGTGGTGAAGCAGGAGTTTGTAAAGTAGAGAGCAGGGGTAAAAACATTCTAGGTAGAGAGAATCACATAGGATGGTGTTTAATATAAATGGAATATAGAACTAGTGGCAGAATGGTATGATTTCAATTAGACCAAAGGTTCGAACGGTAGGTTTGGGATGTGACAACACACCCAGGCTAAGCTAAAAGGTTGTGTTGTCTTATCTTCTAGGGCTTCATGCTTCTCTAAGTTAAGTAGGTCTTATCTGCCAATACACAGCCTGTCTCCACGCTGGGTTTGCAAAACTGAACATGACAATTTGTGTATAAGAGTGTTCAGTACCAATGATGCTGTTTTCTCAATCACCTTCCTCTTCTAAGTCCCTCCAACATCACTGCCTGTGTTCTGCATTTATCACAGCACTAGTACAGGGAAGCCAGGCACATCTTCAGGCCTAGTTAGTTTCAGCAGTTGACAGGAATTGAAATGCTAATAATCTCTCTTTTTTTCCCCTGAATTCCTATAAAGATACAAATGAGTCACACAGCTGCAAATCATCTGATGGCAGGAAGAATCTCTGACAGCTTCATTTGAAGTTCCAAAGTTCCTGCTTTATGGCTTGTTTAATGTTTGGTAAAAATAGGCTGTTTAAATTAGAGAAACCTCATGGTAGAATATAGAGTCTCACAGTGAGCGACAAGCTTTTTCCCCCCAAAATTTGAAAAGAACAGAAAATGCACAATTTTGCAAGCTTGTGAAAAGCAAAATAGTCTTTCCTTTTCTGTGCCTTTTTTGTTTAAATGTTTGAAGAGTATGCAGTATTGTGCAAAACAAATATTTTCTTCCACTTGGTCCATTAGTTCAGGGCTTTGTCCAGTTCACCTCAAAACTGCCCTCTGTATAAGTAAAACAAACCACAGCCAAGATGAGACAAATATTCATATAGGTCAAGAAAATACAAAGTAAACCAAGATAATCCTCAAATTTATTGAGAGGTAGAACAACTGGAATGGATAGTCTATAGCGATTCCTTAATGATGACCTAAGTTCTGCTAGGTAAGGTGCACAAAGAATTCTGGGGCTTGTAGTCAGAAAGACTTTATTCCCATGTTCCATAAACCCAGTTTCCCCTTTGTTCTTTTACTTATCTGAATCAGAGCTCTCAGTAAACCACTGAAGATTGATGAGCCTGTGGCAAGTCAGTTGCTGAGTTTGAGTTTCTTTCATTTGGGGAGTCACAAGACTGCTCCCTAGTTCTGAGACATGTGACTATGACTTGATGGTAGGCAAAATTCTGCTATTTTACAGATACTAACGTTTAACAAGTGTATGTGACATCGTCTTAGAACAACGGTTATCAACTCTCAAAAAGGAGCAATTTTACCCCCCCCCCACAACCCAGGCAATGTCTGGAGACATTTTTGGTTGTCACAACCAGGTGGCAAGATATATACTGCAATGCCCAATAAAGCATAATCTAGCCCAAAATGTCAATAGTACTAAGATTGAGAAGCCCTATCCTAGAGCCACAGAATCTAGGTTTAGAAACCAGGTCTATTCAATTCCAGACTCTTAACTCAAGCATTGCAATGATATGCTTATCAATAATAATAGTTTAATCACTATTCCTTCAGGGATCTCTGAAAGGGTGAAATGTACCAGGACAGACAGATATGGGGAGATTTTAGTTGTCTGATGTGCGCTTGAGAGCAACACTTCAATTTATCCTGGCAAAGCATAAAGAACTTCATGTATTTGCAGTGGCAGTATTATAATTAGCAATTTGTCTTATTCTTTGATTATGAAAGTTCATTTTTACGTTTGCTGAGTAACCCATGCCTATCTTTGAAGGTTGTTTTCAAATGACAGCACATTTTTCTTTATGTCTATACCTGTCCCTTATCTTTTATCTTGATTGATACATAGCTTGTACTCTTTAATACTGCAATGTCCCAGAAATCTGCAGATGAATTGAATTTAAGCAGGGCACCAATAAGACAAAAGCTCTGAAAGAGGTAGCCTTATCACCCAAAGGCTTCATTTGATATTGACTGAATACTAAAGTCTGGGTTCCAAAGACTCAGTAAGGTAAATGGGCCCCAAATACACAAAGCTGTCAGAGAGAATTGTCTGTGTTGTATTTGTTATCCAGGGTATGTAATTGCTAAAGAAGTTAATGGAATTGTCAGACCATTGGTAAAAGTAGATCCTAAAGAAGAAAAGGTAGATTTACTGTGCAGTTTACCTCTGTCCTCACAATGCAATGTTCTTGCTATCCCAGTCCTGACACCTTGTTGTTCCAACCTGTTCTAACATGTCTGACTTACCAAAGAGAAAATGGTCAGTTTTCCCTATAATTGCTTTCAAACGTACGTCTCTGATAAGCCCTTTTATTTAGCTTGTTCTACAAATCGACCCTTTAAGGCTCATTTTAAATTTGCTTCTTGGAATATGTACAATGATTAGATTAAATGTGCTGCTTTAGGTGAGGTCTAACAAAACACATTGCATTTTTTCAATAATAATGGAGTTGAATAATCTTTAATACAGGTTTTTATTAAAATAACTCATATCTCTCTCCAGGTCAATATGCTATAGTACCTTCCCATTAAGGAGATATTATGTCCTTTTATTACATGCTACAAAGCTCATTATTCTGCATTTATCTGCATTGGATTTTCTATCTATTAGCCCAGGTATTTAAGTGAGTTAATTCTTTTCCTACCTGAGGACTGTTTTTCAGGGATGACCTTTCCTCCCAATTTAGCATCATCAGCAAACCAGAATACTGTAGAATAAGTATTATGCTTAGAATCAGTTGTTTAAGATCCTTAATAACAGGATATCCAATATCACTTTCAGACCAAGGTAACTCTGCCATGAGTAGCTTAGCTGTAATTATATTCTTTATCTCCTATTTCATTATATAGAAGGCTTGATTGGAATAAGAGCAAGAAAAACTATCTTGATTAAAACAAAACCTCATTTTCAGTAGAGTTTCTTTGGCTTGATTTCTTTGTAATGCAGTGTCCTCCAAGATGAATCTGCAGAGCGTCTCTCGCATCCTGGCAGCTAGCTATTCACTTTACAACTCTGGGTCACCACGATAGACATCACTTAAACTTAGAAAATTGGTGCAATTAATTCCAGGCTTCTACTTCAGAAGTCCCTGAACTGGTAACTGTGGGTCAGTGACTCAAGGAGGGAGGGGGGTGGGAAAGGAAACAAACCACAGCTATTTATCTGTAAGAATTTCCCAAGTTAAAAGAGGGGGATGTGCCTTCATGCAAACACCACAAAGGAAGAAAGCTTTCATTTGGGGAATCTTTTCACCTTACACCTGTATTTAAGAATATCTGATTTTCCCTGAATAAAATGGCGGAGGCAGCATGACTCTTTCACAGTGAATCCTTCCTGTTCTGAAAGCAGTCTTTAAAATATGTACTCCTGATTGAGAAGGTCAGTATCTGTGGGCTCTTGAAAGGTTACACAATTTTAGAGTGAAAAAAAGTTATCAAACACAAACATATATAAATATAAATTCTCCGTGTAAACAGTATGGTTGTTGCTCCAAAGCATAAAGCTAATGATAGCAGCACACTTTATTAGAGGGCTGAATTATTTATCTGTCGCTGTTGGAACAAATTAGCAGAATTTTAGGGGCTTAAATCAATGAAAATTTATTATCTTGCAATTCTGTAGGTCAAAAGTCTGGTACAGATCTCACTAGGCTGAAATCAAGGTGATAGTAGTGTGTTGTTCTTGAATACTCTAGGGGCAAAATCATTTCCTTCTCATTCAGAATGTTGGCAGAATTTAATTCCTTGTCATTTTAGGACTGAGGTCCCATGTCTTTGTTAGATGCCAGCTTAGGGACATTCCCAACTTTTAGAGACCTCCACATTCCCTGGCTTGCAGCCTCTTTTCCATTTTTAGTGCCAGTGTGTCAAGTCCCTCCCATGCTTCCTTGGAATCTCTCCTGCCTCTTTAGTCCTCTTTCTTCATCACACCTCTCTGACTTCAGTAGGGGAAAGTTATATGCTTTTAAGAGTTTGTGTGATTAAATTGAACTTATTGGATCATCCATAAAAATCTCATCTCAAGATCTATAACATTAATTACATCTGCAATGCCCCTTTTTCCATTTAATATAATGTATTCATAAGTTTCAGGAATTAGAAAATAGACAACTTTGGCCCCATGATTTAGACAACCATAGGACCTTTCAGTAGCTGATTAGGACCGGATTTACCATTTATTTATTTATTTATTTATGTCTTTTTGCCTTTTCTAGGGCTGCTTCTGCAGCATATGGAGGTTCCCAGGCTAGGGGTCGAAACGGAGCGGTAGCCACCGTCCTACGCCAGGACCACAGCAACATGGGATCTGAGCTACCTCTGTGACCTACACCACAGCTCACAGCAACACCAGATCCTTAAACCCACTGAGCAAGGCCAGGGATCAAACCTGCAACCTCATGGTTCCTAGACAGATTCGTTAACCACTGCGCCACAACAGGAACTCCCCAGATTTACCATTTAAAGAATTTTAATCTTATTGTCTCATGAGTTAATCTTGGATGATTAGTCCATTTTGGTGATGTTTTACCTTGACATGCTGGATTCTAATTACAGCCATAAATAGCCCTTATGGGTGCCCACATGTGGACTCCAAATATTTATTGCTGTTAGTAACATCATTAGGGTAATATATCTTAAGAATTTATTTTTTGTGTAAACACATTGGTTTTGCATTACATCATAGACACTGTTACTAGCATCACTTCCATCTCGTCTACTTAGAGTTGCCTTGATCAGATCAGTCAAATTAATTGATATGTTTCATATTTGAAATGCATATCTTTTTATCTGCACAGCTCAGAGGCAGAGAGAAACTTAATTCTAATGGTTAGTGTATATGTTATGGAATGAAGTGATAGGGCCAGGAGTAAAACTTCTGATCTTCCCAGGGACAATGTTTAGGAAAGCTCTGTGTAAGAATATTCCCTCTGCCTCATCACTACCCCAATCTAAGTCTTCAGAGTTTGCAATGATTGTAGGAAATGCAGTATTTCTCCAAAGCCTTGGTGTCATTGAGTAAACTATCATCCCACAGCCATTTGCAGGTTTCTGTGACACCCTGGGCAGGACTGTTATAATTTTGTTGTCTATGGAGAGAATAGGTATTATTCTTCATGTCTGCATGGTAGAGGCTATGTAGTAGGCAGAAAAAAGTGCTCACCCATGATGTCCACATGTTAAGCCTCATAACCTGTGCATATGTTTTATTACTGATGAAAAGAAATTAAGGCTTCAGATGAAATTGAGGTTACTAATCAATTGACTTTGAAATTGACAGATTATTTTGAATTATCTGGGTGAGCTCAATGTTATCACAAGGGTCGTGGTAAATAAAATAGGGGAGCAGACATGTCTGTCACAGTGAAGATAAATGAGAAAAATTCAAGTAGTCATTGCTAGTTTTGAAGATCAATGAGGTTCATTTGCCAAATAATGCCATCAGCTTCTAGAATCTGGAAAAGGGAAGGAAATGGACTCTACCCTATGGCCCTAAAAAGTAGCACAGCTAGGCTAACACCTTGATTTTAGCCTAGTGAAACCCATTTCAGATTTCTGATCCCCAGTACTATAAGATACATTTGTGATGTTTTAAGTCTCCAAGTTTGTGGCAACTTGTTATAGTAGCCATGAGAAACTGATACAGGGTCCTAAGAAGAGACCAAAATCTGCCTTTGAAACCTACCTTACAGTGATTAGTAATATGAATCTACTTTAAAGTATTTTCAGAATACTCAAACTTGGGCATAATTCTACCTTAAATCATCTCAGATATAAATAACATTTAGAATCTTAAAAATGATTTGACGAAACAAGTGAAAAATACATGGAAGTGTTAGAAAGGCAGTCTGATGTGTCTTATTTTTTGACTCTTGCTTGATCGCAAAAAATGGGCCTTGGAAATATAGCACTTTGGCATCAAGAGATTAAGATGACATCTTTGACAAAAGATGCAAGAATATAAAATGGACAAAAGATAGTCTCTTAAGCAAATGCTATTGGGAAAACTGGACAGCTGCGTGTATATTAATGAAATTAGAACACGCCCTCAAACCACGCACAAAAATAAACTCAAAATAGCTTAAAGACTTAAACATAAGACAAGACATGATGGAGTTCCCATCGTTGCACAGCAGAAATGAATCTGACTATATCCATAAGGATGAGGGTTCGATCCCTGGCCTCCCTCAGTGGGTCTGGGATCCCGCATTGCTGTGGCTGTGGTGTAGTCCAGCAGCTGTAGCTCCAATTCAACCCCTAGCCTGGGAACTTCAATATGCCATAGGTGCGCCCTCGAAAAAAAAAAAGACACGATAAAACTCCTAAAAAAGAACATTACCAAAACATTCTCTGACATCAACCATACAAACATTTTCCCAAAGCAATAGGAAAAAAACCCCACAAAAAAACAATGGGGACTAATCAAACTTACAAGCTTTGTAAAAAGCGAAACACTAAAAAAAAAAACAAAAACAAACAAAAAAAAAAAACGACAACTTACAGAATGGGATAAAATAGTTTCAAATGATGCAACTGGACAGCTGCATGTAAAACAATGGGCTTACTCTACAAAATATATTAACAACTAGTACAACTCAATATAAAGAAAGAACAAACAACCCCCTTGAAAAATAGCTAGAAGACCTGAATAGACACTTCTGCAAAGAAGACATACAGATAGTCAACAGACATTTAAAAAAAATGCTTAACATCACTAATAATCAAAGAAATGTAAATCAAAACTACAGTGAGGTACCACTTCACAATGGTCTGTATACTATCGTTAGTAAGTCTACAAATAACAAAAGCTGGAGAGGGTGTGGAGAAAAGGGAACTCTCCTACACTGCTGCTGGGAATGTAAATTGACACAACCACTATGGAAAACAGTATGGAGCTACCTCAGAAAACCATATATAGAACTACCATATGATCCTATAATCCCACTCCTGGGTGCATATCGAGACAAAACTTTCATTGAAAAACTATATGCACCCCAATTTTCATCACAGCAATATTCACAATAGCCAAGACATGGAAACAACCTAAATGTCCATCAACAGATGAATGGATTAAGATGTGGTACATATACACAATGGAATACCACTCAGCCATAAAAAAATAACAAAATAATGCCAATTGCAGCAACATGGATGGAATGTTATACTCTCACACTAAGTGAAATTAAGTGAGAAAGAGAAAGACAAATACCATATGATATCACATACCTGGAATCTAATATATGGAACAAATGAGAAGAAACAAACTTATGGATAAGGAGAACAGACTTGTGTTTGCCAAGGGGGAGGTGGAAGGAGTGGGATAGACTGAGAAATTGGTGTTAGTAGATGCAAATTATTGCATTTGGAGTGGATAAGCAATGAGATCCTGCTGTATAACACAGAGAATTATATCTAATCATTTGTGATGGAATATGATGGAGGATAATGTGAGAAAAAGAGTGTATATATGTGTATAATTGGGCCCCTTTGCTGTACAGCAGAAATTGACAAAACACTGTTAATCAACTATAATAAAAATCTTCTAAAAAGATAAAGATTTATAACCGCCTATGCTTGTTTTGTTGCCTTGTGTGGGAAGGTCTTTCCCTATTTCTGACTCAGTGTGTACTCCTCTGTTCTTCTCAAGCACATCGCCCTTAGGCAAGATCCCAGTTTTCTGCATTTCAGATTCCAAGGGGGAGGGATCATGATTCTTCTACTGCAGCAGGTGGGATGTATTGCAGCCCAATCTCTTTAGTCAGAAGAAAACTGGATACTGTAGCCATGGGGGACCCACATCACAAGGGGCTGGATCTTGTGTGCTCTTCTTATTCTCTTGCTGTAAGTAAACTCTATACTACTTGAGCCTAATGTGTGTGTGTTGTCTGTTCTCAGCAACCTTCCCTGGGTGGCACTTGCCTGCTTTTCTTGCTTTTTAATTTTTTTGGTATGGCCTGGCCACCCCATGAACAGTGAACAGGAAGGTTAATTAATACTAAGAGACATAAATGTATTTACTATTTTATTATTCTGTGTGTCTCAATTTTATCATTTATAAAGCTAGGTGGACCAGCTCTGGAATTCCATTGAGCTGTTAATCAAGAGTCTATGGTTCTAAGATGATGCAGACTTGCAAATATATAGCTCTTATTTCTCTTTCCCCACATATGACAAGTCATTGCATATTTTTATATTATTTCCAACACAATATTCCCAAACTTTGGTGTTAAATTATAGTGTTCATTTAGTGACCAGTTTAATATAAGTTAAACTATTCTATGTCCTAAAAGTAGTTCTTAAATCATCCAGACAGAGATAAATGTCTAAAGCTAAGGTGAGCTACATCTTTTTCACCTCTGTGTTGTTTGCAATTAGATAATACACACAGCCTAGAGAATGGGCTATGGACTCTGACTACATTGAAGTCCCTCATAACTCATCAAAAGAGTTTTAATCTAATGAACAAAGTATACCTCCATTGCAGCACTGGTGTACAGACTCTATAAAATAAAGTAAAACATTTAGAACAGTTCCTGACACATCAGTGTTTGCTTCTAAAATTTTGCAGTCTCTATAGTTGGTATAACTTTTTAGTGAATGTTAAGTATTTTGTCATTATCACTTTTGAGATATTTTAGGTAGATTGGATAATATTAAAAGAGCCAATTAATACATGGACCATAGGTAATCTTTACCTTGTTGACTATGTTAAATTGTTAGGGACATTATACAAACTGAAAACTAAAACCAATTTCTTCAGCTCTGACTCGATGCTTAATTATTCACAATAGCAAGAAGCTCATTTATCTGTTGAGTTCACATATCTTCTCAAACTTACGTTTGACAATGTAACACAAAATATACGTTCATAATGATAAATTTTAGCTATTTTTGTAATTTTCGGGTGGCCTGATTTCTCTGTTAAGAAGTGTTGCCATATTCTTCACCCTCTCTGAGCATCCATGTCTAAAGAAACAGAATATTTTCTTTCTCTCAGGACACTAATAATAGGAACAAGTGAGGCAAATGATTGCTCCTTGTTCCACACCTGGGAAGCAACTGAAAGAAAATAGAATGCAAATACCTGTAATTTCATTTAATCCTCCTAGTAACCCTAAATATGCATCTAACTAACCCTACATACAGATGAGAGGACCAGGATTCAAGCAGGATTCAACCTACCAAGACACTTGGCTAGAAGGAAAAAGAGCTGTGGTTGGGGTTTGGACACCTTCCTTTCACCAAAGCCAAGGATTTTCATAGACACCCAGACTCTCTGGTACAGTGTACATGCTGTGGAGTTGAATATGGAATTTTTTTAGGCCTGATTTGTAGGTTTAGCGTACCACATATAATTTCGAGCTAGCATATTATATGTGATATTTTTTACCAAATCACTTAAACATTCTAAAGCTTAGTATCCTCTCCTAAAAAATGGGAATGCTTTTCTATTACACTAACAGGGTTTAAGTAGCTATTAAATATCACATGAAAACTTGAGTATAAGTTTTTAACACTTCAGTTAATGAAGTTTATCTAGCACCCTAGGACTTATAAAGATCATTGTGCCTTCTGAACTTCTTTATTAAGTACATATTCATTTCCCTACTTCAGAAGCATACTCTGGAACAAGTGTGTTTATAGAGTCTGTAGCTCTCTAAAACATTGATGACTAAAGCACCTCTACATAAATTGCAGCCTGAATGTCTTGACCAGAATAACAATGGATGCTCTTTGAGTTAGACTTTAGAAGCTAACACATTGTCTACAGTGTTAAATTGGCTTTTTGCTAAGCATCAACCACAACTCACTCTGAATTTCTACCTAAAAACCACGTACTTTAAATCCCTGGTGATCATTAAACAGGAACTGCAGGAGTTCCCATTGTGGCTCAGTGGGTTAAGAACTTGATATTGTTTCTGTGAAGATGCAGGTTTAATCCCTGGTCTCAGTGAGTTAAGCATCCTGTGTTGCTATGAACTGTGGCATAGGTTGCAGAAGCGGCTTGGACCTGGCACTGCTGTGACTGTCGTGTAGGCCTGTAACCTAGGAATTTCCTCATGGTGCAAGGTATGGCCGTTAGAAAAAAAAAAAAAAAACTTCATGCAGCTCATCCTATTATGGAAGGGACTGGCATCACTGTCTTTATGCCAGCATGAAGGAATGGGACATCCCACTAAACGCCTTCTGAGACCTCCTACAGAGGCATCAGTCAGCCCTTGCTCTTCAAACAGGGGATATGCAGATTGTTGAAAGGACTTCCCCAACGTTCCTTGCTATTGTCAGTATATTGAATAGATGAAGAAAATGTCATGCTTCACTCTGTTCTTTGAGGAAGAATCCTTGCTTCCTTCTCTTCTAAGTAGGATGGGAGATGGTGCTAAAACCCCTTGTGCTGTGCTTATGTGATGCTATGTGTCTGTTTAAAAATCCCACCCACTTTGGAGATTAAGAACTTGTCTCTCCATCCTCTACTGAAACCATGTTATTAGGCTTTACAAAGATTAATATAGCTCCATGGGGCTTAGATGGCTTCAGTCTCTTCTGTGTCATAGACAAATGGTTGCCCTCATACCTGAAGAGCTACAAAAGGCAAAAATCTCTTATACTAGACATGAAACAGCTCTTGCTTCCTAGTGGTACTGAGAGTAAGAGTCATCTCTATCTGCTAATTTTATGTGGGGTACACTTTGTGCTTCCTCACACTTTTATTTATTTATTTTTAATTTTGTCTACTATAGTCATTCTCTTTTTAGAGATTTTTATAAACTTCAGAATTTGAAAAGATGGGACAATCTTTTCCTTTAGTTCTAAAACAATTTTTTTATAATGCCCAACCCCAAAAAGCTATAGTCATCTTTAATGATCTCCCAGGAAAAAAAATAGCCACAGCCCAATGTTTTTTGGCCTTGCTAAGATGAGGTGAATTTAAACATAAATATTATCTACAATTTGCTTGACTTTGTGATATCTATCTATAATATATCATCATGTCACTTATAACCAGATGAAATGCAACATAACAAACAAATAAAAAAATGCAACAATGCAGAATAACCTTAGTTACCTGAATCTAGCATTAAAGATTGAAAGTAGGATTTAAAGATAGGAAAAAAAAAAGAGAGAAAGAAGTAAATAAAATCATTTATAGAGAGCTCTCCTCTAAAAGCAGAAGATGAGTAAAATCTTTTTCTAGGGTCTTAAATAATTTAAATTCTATCAAACACATATTTTCCCCATAACAGGTTCACACAATTTTCACAACACTGTAAATTGTAACTTTCTTTGGCTTTTTCTTTTTGGCACTCCCTGAGGATGTTCTTCGATGATTATTTCTTTCTATCTTTATTTTGTTCCTTTCTATTTTCTTTCCAGCCCCTCCTGTTCCCTGAGGTAGTGTGCAGCCATAATGCCGAAACGCCGCTAAATGCAATAAGGCAAAAATCATCACGACTTGATGGTACCAGAGTGCCAGTGCTTTGGATAAAGAATTATCCCACTAACGCAGCATGAACCAGCCAAAAGGAAAAAAAAGAAGAAAACAATCTAAAACTCATGGCATTTTATTTTTTATGATCCTAAAAATCTTTATTTAAAAAAAGATAAAATGGGAATCACTGGATGAATATATTTGAAGGCAGGAATCTCACAGGCAATTTGGACGAGCCGTAGTTTTGTGTGCTGGTTCTTGACATTGAGAGTTCTGAACTAGGTGGTAAATATATACATTGTCCACCAGCTTCAACCTGAAATAAAAAGTACTCTCTGATTTGTTCTTTGTAACAAAATCTATGCTTTAACATTGAGTTTTCTGTCATTAGAAATTTAAAAGAAACTGAAAGAGTTGACTGAGTCCTGGGTTTCAGCTATAAAGAATATGATGTTTTCCCTTAAAGTATCAATAAATTAGTACAAATATTAAATTAGATATAGTATATATCTTAATTACATATTTAAGTACTCATGCTTCTTCTTAGTGAATGTACCCATTAGCCAGGAAATGTCCTTGTTACTGATTTACATTACTCTTATCTTCCCCAAAGCACAAACAGGCTAGATTTGGATTCACTCTCTTTCTTCTTTCTCTCTCCCTCCTCTCCTGCCTTCTTCCCTCTCTCTGTGCTCACATTCAGATTATGATGTGACTATTGTGACATGAATAAATACTCTAGATTAATTTAGCTTGGGCATGATTAAGATTTTCCTTACTTTCATTGTAAAGTAAGGTTATCTTGTATCCACATCCAAATATTGCTGCTTCAGGTTTTAGGTTGACAACTACTCCTCTTTCAGAATTGTTGTATGTTTCTGGATAGAGATGATAATTTATTCTGAGGTCATTTCCATTCAGTTTTTCCTATTTAATATATTTCTCAACTTTATTTAGATAGCCAGCAAGCAGAATATCACCTATTGTTGTTGATGGGCTGTGGGCACTCTTGTTGGTTTAGAGATTTTGCAGCAGGATTTTAAACTGCAAACCCAATTCTAGTTCTGAGTCCTGCATTTCACAAGAGACAGCTAAGAATTCTATACATATAAAAGGGCCTCTTTGATTATTTTACTTCTGAAGATCTTGTTTATCTACAGGTAGGATTTTAATGATGATATTACCAACTATAATGGGCAACAGGTCTGCAAAGCAACATTGTTAGGGATTTCACTTTTTTGTCTCATTGCACTGCTATCTAGATTGCTTTTTCCCATCTATCTATCTCTTTTCCTTTTTCTTCTTTAAAATCCCAGTTAAGGGAGTTCCTGTAAAGGTGTGGCAGAAACAAATCTAATTATTATCCACAAGGATGTGGGTTCAATCCCTGGCCTTACTCAGTGGGTTAAGGATCTGGCATTGCTGTGAGCTGTGGTGTAGGTTGCAGATGTGGCTTGGATACTGCATTGCTGTGGCTGTGGCTATGGCCAGCAGCTGTAGCTCTGATTCGACCCCTAGTCTGGGAACTTCCATATACAACAGGTACAGCCCTAAAGAGTGAAAAAAAAAAAATCCCAGTTAAGGTGGCATAGTTTTCAAGATGGAATTATTGAAGAAAAATTAATAATTTAAACAGCATTTTCTTACGGGATTTTTAAAATTCAGTGTTCCATACTCAGAGATTCTAAAGATAAGAGAAGACCTTAGAGGGCCTTTATTCTGTGTATTGTTTTCTCATGGTGATGTTGCAAGTTAATGGGGGTAAAGACTAGAAACCAAGTTTTCTTGGGCAGCTCCCAGGGCATATGGACGTTTCCAGGCTAGGGGTCGAATCGGAGCTGTAGCCACCAGCCTATGCCACAGCCACAGCAACACGGGATCTGAGCTACCTCTGTGACCTACACCACAGCTCATGGCAACATCAGATCCCTAACCACTGAGCAAGGGCAGGGATCGAACCCACAACCTCATGGTTCCTGGTTGGATTTGTTAACCACTGAGCCACGACAGGAACTCCTTATGCTACATTTTGTGATGTGTGTTTCTGCTCAGGTGGCTGTTTCTGGAGGGTCACTCTTCTCCACGAATCTATTTAGGTACTGAAACGCCAACATCCTGTGAAAGACCTGGAGTCCACCACTGGATTTTGTGTATTTGGAAGCAAATGAAAATAAAAAGAGAAGCTGGCATGTAGTGTGGGAGGCATTCTAGAGGCTAGTCCTAGAGGTAATGTAAATCAGGTATAATTTCTTTGGATAGAATTCAGTCCAGTTGCAGGAGTGGCCCTATCCAAATATAGGGCTACCTGGAATATTAGGTCTAGTTTTATGTCCAGAGGGGTGGTATACATAGGATTTGGAGAACACATAGCCTTATTGCTGCCAAATAGTAAAAAATCATAGCTCCTAGTTCTCAAAACTGTGGTGTGTATAAAAATAGATACTGCATATTAAAAAAAAAATCCTACTACTTGATAAACATTTGTTTATCACGGGGAGAGGCAAATAAAATATTAGCAGTTATGGTTGTGGCTCAGTGGGTTAAGAATCCAATACAGTATCTGTGAGGATTTTGGTTCAATCCCCGACCTCATTCAATGGGTTAAGGATCCAGTGTTGCCACAAACTGTGGCATATGTCATGAATGTGTCTCATATCTGACATGGCTGTGGCTGTGGCATAGGCTAATAGCTCTGACTCAACCCCTCACCCAGGAACTTCCATATGCCACAGGAGCAGCCATAAAAAGAAAACAAACAAAATTAAAATAAATAACCACAGGACTAAAGTGATAAATTCCATAAAAGAAGTGAGGGCAGATTACTACAAGGGTTTGGAGGCATAGAAACCAGTTTTTGCTGGGAGGGTCAGTTTGAACACTTCAAATTTTCTCAGGCCCCAACTAAGTCCATCACACCTTCCTTGTCTGCACGCATGTGTACATTCATTTCTATACTTCCCTTTCTGGCAATCATGTTTGTCCTTCTGTGTTTTTCACACCCTATCATCTTGCTCCCTCTTAGCCTTCTTACACAAGCAACCACTAAATCTTGACCAGTTTATCTCCCAAGACTTTTTCTTAATTAATTAATTAATTTTAATTGAGGTATAGCTGACTTACAGTGTTTCGTGTTAGTTTCAGTTATACGGAAAAATGACTCAGATATACTTGTATTTTTTCATATTATTTTCCCTTATTGGTTGTTATAAAATTTTGAGTATATTTTATACAGGAGGCCTTTTTGGTTATCAATTTTATATATAGTAATCTCATACTCCTATTTTATCCTCCTCCCTTCCTCCTTCGGTAACCACAAATTTCTTTTCTATGTCTGCAGGTCTATTTCTGATTTGTAAATAAGTTCATTTGTATCATTCTTTTAAGATTTCAAATATAAGCCATATACAATATTTGTCTTTCACCTTCTGGCTTACTTTAATTAGTATTATAATCTCTAGTCCGTTCATGTTGCTACAAATGGGATTATTTCATTCCTTTTTTTATGGCTAATTGATGGTCCATTATGATATATATAGATATAGATATACAAAGAAGAGGTGATAAATATATATCATACATATATGTATATGTATGTGTATTATACAATTTATATTATAAAAATATATGTATTAATATATATGTATATAACTTCTTCTTTATTCATTCCTTATCAATGGACATTTAAGTTGCTTCTATGTATTGGCAATTGTAAATAGTGCTGCTCTGAACATTGGGTGTGTGTATCTTTTTGAATTATAGTTTTCTCCAGATATATTCCCAGTAGTGGGATCCCTGGATCATATGTTAACTTCTATTTTTAGTTTTTTTAAGGAACTTTCATAGTGTTATCATAGTGGTGATCTCCTTGATCTTAATCCATTATTATTATTATTTTTTATATCCCACTTACTCTAGCAGAAGATCAACCAACTCTAACATAGATTACTATGTGATTTATCTGCCTTTTGTTTTGATACATCACACCGTTCTCTTCAGAGGAGCCCAAACTTTTATTTTCAATATTATTTTTTCTGGAAATACACATCTAGTTAGATGATTCCACTGTTCAAGAAATTTTGATGACTCCCAATTTTATTAAGTGAGCAAAAACTCCTTGACATAGCTTAGAAAATCCTAAATTACATCAACTCTCTGGTATTCTAGCTTTTTCTCTTGTTAATTTTCCTCTCTGAAACTTAGCATGAGCTGTTCTATCTGCTGACATAGATTTTCATTTCAACCACCTGTGATATTATTATTTATACTAAGAAATATATATTTGGTCTTTGTCCCCAGTTCCTGGCTCACAGATCTTAGAATTTCTTCAATGATAAAAACAATGGAAGTATGTTTTGTCATAATATGTGGTATCTTGTCTAGTGCCTAAAATTATTTTAGAATCATAAAGGTGAAATGGGAGTCATGGTAGGCCCCTTTCTACCATAACTGGGTTTATGTTAATGATCAAATAAAACAAAATTAGGTGTTAACATTGTTGCTCAGTGTGTTAAGAATCCAACACAGTGTCCGTAAGAATACATGTTCAACCCCTGGCCTCGTTCAGGGAGTTCAGCTCATGTTGCCAGATGGGTATATTAATGACCTTGGAAACCACCTAAAAATGGGGGCTAGTTGACTAAAGAATGACCCATGTGATTTAAGGTTTGAAGCATTCAGTCCCACTCTTAGACCTCCTGGGAGGGTAGAGGGGTTAGAGATTGAATTCAGTCACCAATGCCCAATGATTTTCTCAATTGTGCTTATGCAATGAAGCCTCCGTAAAAACCCAAACAGACAAGGTTGAGAGAGCTTCTGTTTTAGTGAACCTGTAGAGATTTAAGGAAAGTGGTACTTGCAGAGAACATGGAAGCTCCACGCCCTTTCCTTGATGCCTTGAACTATGTATCTCTTCCATCTAGCTCTTCATTAGTTGTATCTTTTTATAATAATTCAGTAGTCTAGTGAATAAACTGATTTCCTGAGTCCTATCGGCTTCCCTAGGAATCAATCGAAACTAAGGAGGAGAGCATTGGAAAATCCCATCTATCTCTGGTCAGTCAGGTGATAACCTGGATGTGTGATTGGTGTCACACTGGAGGGTGATCTTGTAGGATTGAGCCTGTGGAATATCATGCTATCTCCAGGTAGATAGCGTCAGAACTGAGTTGAATTTGTAGCTAGTGTCTTGGTATAGGGAAACATGCCCCCCATGTTTAAATTGGGTGCTCAGAAAATTTACCACCTGCCCCCTTAAATAATGAAAGAAGAAATCCAGCTATAGCCTACCCATTCCTTAGAACTACATGGTATATCTTTTCTTCCAGGGAATACTGTAATTCAATATGGCCCCACACTCTTATATAAGTATCAGAGTGCTCCATCTTTCCCCTTATGTGATGATCCATTAATTGTTGCTTTACTTTTCACACTATATGTTTAAGTATCTCCTCACTTGATGATAAGAGCCAGGAGATTAGTAATGGGAATAGTATGATTCAACTTTTTCTTTGCAGAAACTAGCCTAGTAGAATTAGACATCAATCACGTTTTTTTTAAATTATTTATTCATTTTTAAAATTTTTTATGATTTTTTGCATTATAGCTAATTTACAGTGTTCTGTCAATTTTTACTGTACAGCAAAGTGACTCATATATATATCCTCCATCATGTTCTATCGCAAGTGACTAGCGAGTTCCCTGTGCTATACAGCAGGATCTCATTGCTTATCCACTCCAAATGCAATAGTTTGGCTTCAAAAATTATGTGTCATTTGAACCAAGCTTTGCAAGATAGAGGATTATGAAAACTAAAGGTAAGAGTTTTCCCAAGAGAGAAAAGCACAGGCAAAGTCCTGGAGATAGAAACAGGCAGATTGAGTTGTGCACCATGACGAAGTTCACTGAGGCCCTCTCTGGACCCTGATGAAGGTCCTAAGGGAGGAAATAACAGTTGCTTTCTGATTGTTACAAATGTATTCTCTTATAAAAGAAAGAGGCTCACTCTAGGAGTTATCCTTTGAGATGAAAACAACATCCATATTTCTAGAGATCAGCTTCATGTTCAGCTTCTACTGGTTGGCATGTGCCAGAGGAGGAGACCCAATAGTAGTTGAATTCCACTGAAAACCCCCTTACCTGTCACCCTTACTTCCCCTTAACTCACATGCATGGGATATGTCCTCCTCTCCATCTCAGCTTGCTTTTCAGCTGCACCAGTGTCTCTGTGCAACAGTCCTGAGCTACAGTGGAGAAAAACAGCCTGGCAGCTGGGGTTTCACGGCTCAACTTTTCTCCAACAGCTGAGGGTGATCAGCTTTGCAACAGCATATGGAGGTCTTCTCTGGATATTTTGTTATAGTAGCAGCTGGGAACTTATCACTTTGGGGAAATTAGTATTGAAAGGCAGGGAATGGTCAACACACTCAGGGGGCAGATGTGTTCTTTGTTTTCCCCTCCTCCTTTGTTCAGTATGAAAGCTCAAGGCAAATGCATTTTACATGTTTTATTATTATAAATCATTCTGTTTTCTCACCATTAATGTCAGTGATTCCTTACAAAAAGACATCTATACCACACCATTTTCTTTAAACATATAGTACGCTCCTCCTTACAGCTTGATTACATTATACCTTTTCCTGATTTCCAAGGAGCAGGAGGAATATCTTAATATGAATAATCCAATGTCCTTTGGGCTAGACTTAACTACTAAGGCAGTGTCCTGCTTACAGGATCTAGTAAGTATAGGGTTCTGTCTGTGATGAAAATACTAGGGAACATTTTTTTATTAAGAAAACTTAGAATGTCCTTCATAATATAAACAATGGAATTTCAGTGTTTTCTGTGATACAAACCACCACTGTTTTCCAAATTCTTACTATTTACTCTTAAGAATTTGCCATTCATATATTAATTTGTGATATTATTTGCATTTCAGATTATTTCAGATAATGCAGTTTTCATTTACTCTGTGGAATTCCAGAATTGAGTGAACACTCTATATTCTTTGAACAATCTATATTCTTTCCCCTTCATGATCATATTACTAGGGATTCTATTCCTTTTAAGAATTAATGTAATCCTTTTAGGTCATTATACTCCTTCTGCTCATCCTTGTACAAAAGCCTCTCCATATTTTGGCTATTTGACTAACTTTTTCTGGTATAACTATAGAACTGGAGAATATGATAAGGCCATGACCCTTTTCCTCTAAATGTAGTAGAGAGAGGAGAACAAAAACTGTTGAAAGCTTAATAAACCCCTGTCATCATTTATGAATTAAGGCATGCTTTAACTTAAAAGTAAATTACAATAGTGTTTGGGAGTTCATAGTATGAAAATCACCATTTTAAATCTATACAGAAAAAAGAAATATGTATTTTTTATCATGTTGACATAATTCAGTTCATAATGACACTTTAATAAATCCATAACATAAGATACAATTCCCATTTCCAAAATAACCAGCATCCCTAAACATGAAACCAGGGCTATGTTCTCTAGTTCTACAGTAACCCAATTATAATAGAGCAACAGGAATCAAATGCAATTTTCCAAATTCTAAGGCATCATAGGTTTTTGCAAATGTAATAAATTGAAAGACTACTCTGGTAACATTTCCATTTTAAACTCCAATAGTGCAATGCTTCATGAATTTTCTTGTTTTAGAAGCCCTTTTGAATATTTGTTAGATATTGAAGCCCCTCTATCTGTCCAGAAAAGTATAACAAGGTTTCCGAAAAATGCATAAAGAGGTCCACTTATGGGCTCACTGGCTACACACTGCACAAATCCAGGAAGTAGTATTGATACAGGTGCAATGTGAAGGGCCCTAGTGGAGGTCTGCAGTGAAGGAGCTCTGTTCACAGGTTATGCAAAGCCTACCTTTAGACTCTGTAGGTATCCTCAGTAAAAGTGCTCACTGAGCAATGTCTTTCTCCTTGGGTCATAATTCCCTGGGTCAAGAGAGAGCCAGGAAATGGGTTATAATTTTGTCCTGTTCCACATCTCTTCTATGTCCCTTGTTTCCACCTTTCTTTCGAAGACTCTTCCACTGGGTCCTATTTTCCGATTCCTTTACCATCAGAACATGCAAGTTGATCATTTTGCAGGGTTGAGAATTTAGAACTTGTCCCAGAAACTTCAAACATTTTCCTCATTGTCACACTAATGTAAAACCAGTTGCCATTACGGGAGTAGGCAGGCAAAGTAGAGACAAGGGCTATCAGTATAGATGTTCATGTTTTTCACCACACACCTTATCTTAGTCCATCTGGCTGTTCTGAAAGAATGCCATGGCCTAGGTGGCTCACAGACAACAGAAACGAATTTCTTACAGTTTTGAAGGCTGGGGAGTCCAAAATCAGACTAAAGATTCATTTCGGGTCTAGTGAGGGCTTGATTCCTGGTTTAGAGACAGTCCTTTTATTGCAGTGTCCACAGATGATGGAAGGGGATTAGAGAGTTCTGTGTTTTAGAAAAGTACTCATACCATTCATAAGAGTTCTACTCTCAAAAATTAAAGTGCTCACAGATCTCAGAATCAAAATTATGGTTACCAAAATGGAATCACGGAAAGAAGGGTTACATTAGGAGTTTGGAATTAATATATACCCACACTACTATACATGAAATAGATAACCTACTATTTAGCACTGGAAACTCTAGTTAATATCCTGTAATAAACTATGTGGAAAAAACAATTTGAAAAAGAATGGATATATGTATAACTGATTTACTTTGCTGTACATCTGAAACTAATACAACATTGTAAGTCAAATACACCCCAATAATATGTAGTTAAAAAAAATAAGGGCCTTACTCTCATGAAAAAAAAAAAAAAAAAAACCTTCTAAAGGCCCCAACTCCATGTACTATAGCACCGAGGATTAAGTTTCAATATATGCATTTTTTTCAAAACCATTCAGTCTTTAGCACCCCCCAGAGGCATGACACATATTGGAGACAATGTGAGCAACATCCCTGGGGTTGGTGTGAGCACAGAATGAATGGCGATCTTAATGGCAGAGCGATCCTGGTGGACAGGTTCTCAGTGCTTCTGGTGGGAGTATTCTTTAGGGAAATATTTGGCACTACGTCCATTTTAGAGAACATGTGAGAACTCTCATAAGCCCCCTCTGGGCTGATGTGCAAGTTGATGCTGCAATCTCGTTATATGACAGGCATCTCCATTTTAGACATGACTTTAAAAGTTATTTAAGTCAATCTTCTGAAAAATGAAGCACTTTTTTTTTTTTTTTTCAAAAAAATTGTTCATGCTAAAGGAGGCAGCTTGATTCTCTGCTCCACTGGTTTACCCTGTTCTCCCCATACCTCAGTGCTGGCTTAACCCAGGGTAGAGTTGTGACAGGTATGAGAGACCTTTGTGGTGTGGTTTGGGGAAATTTCTGTCGCTTTGAGTCATGGGAAATTTTGTGGTAAAGGAACAATGGGAGGTGGGCAGAGACAGCCTAAACTGGAGCAGAGGAATGAGGAGCCTTAGGCCTATAAATTCTGTTGAAACCTCAGATTTCTGGGGTCTGGTCATGAGGTTCTGACAGCCAGGTTCTGTTTCTGTCTCCACCAGTGCTTTGCTTGTGACATTGAACCTAATCAAAGACTTTGAACTTAGTCTCTCAAGTCCTTCTATTTTTATCTGCACTGGAGACCTAATAAAGTTTTCTAATAACACATCTAATCTCCATCATGTTTCCATGAAAAACTTGTAAGAGGAGACTCTGTGTATGCTACTCTGGTAGGCAGTTACTTTGCCATGCTCATGCCTACATCCCCTGGAGTGACTGAGTACAGAAACACATAGCACACACTCAGTGTGGCTCCTTGTTTTCCCCACTGACATACATATATACCCTAGCTTTTACCTGTTCTCTTTTCTCGTGGCTTTGCCCAGAAGATTAATCATTCAGCTGGAAATTTCAGGGTGTATAGAAAGAATACTGGGCTTGGAGAAGAAATCTTGTTTCTTCCTCTGTCTCTTCACTTCCTCCCTCCCTGAATGCTAGCTAGAGAGTAAGGGAGCCAAAGTCCTTGCTGATTACCTGGCCTATGAAATGAGAGGTATTTATAAGACATCATACCATAGGCAGTAAAGAAATGCCACTCTCTCTAAATAACCCAGGTTCTGCAACAAAATGTGGACAGAAGAATTTGAGCTTAAAGGGATACAAGTAAGGTAAAAAATGTGATTCTGTAACTCAGGATATTGGCTCTTTTTAGGGGAGATAAGTTGCGAATGTCATACGTGACTGTCATGGGCATCTTCTAGAGTGGTTGGGAAAACTGTTTTTGACTTAGGTAGTAGTTAACAAGGAATTCTTGCACTTCCCCTGTATTTTAATTTGGGACCAAAAAAAGTCTTAAAAATAATGATAGTGAAAATTAAAAAAAAAAAAAGATTTTTGAGAACAAGGATCTGAAGAGGTTGAAGGACACTATAAGAATGGAACAATCTCAAAATTAAAGAAATATAGAATGTTAAGAAAGAAGGCTATTTCACAGACTAAAATGCTACAGACAGATCAGCATAAGTACGCCTGTTATGGTACAATGAAGCAATCCTGGGTAACACTTGCAATAGCAGTTTCATTGGAGCAGTTGGGGCTTTAGCCAGAGATGAAAGTGTGAGGTCAGAAATTACGGAAATTTCAAACAAGGATTTTTTTCTCTGAGGATGAGGATGGAGGTGACTGTGTTTTCTGTTAATGAATCCAATAATTCTCTTAGATCTATTAGTTAAGACACAAAGTTTTGGCAATTTACATTATTTTCCTCAAGTATCTCTTAGGTAGCTATTAATTCTGCAAAGAGTTCAGCATAAAGTAGTCAAGAGAACTTATTTGGCCCTAGAAAAAGAGTCAGATTCAATTGGAAATTATAATAATGTATTGTATGACTTGGAGCATATTCCCCCATATGTATTCTTCCTTTACATATATTTTACATTTTTTCCTTATTTTTGTTAATATGCTTTGGTCACATGCTTTTATGATACCAAAGTCATGTAGAAATAGACCATTTTCATGTTTAAAATTCCATGCATTAACAGGAAGGTCCAGGCTTATGGGAAATATGTAAGAAGTGGGAATCTAAGGCCATGTACAGAATAAATTATTCAAGGAAAAAAAGAGTGTTTAAAATAGTTGGTATCATTTGGTCTTTAAAATTGAATGATACCCACAAACATACATCTGCTTCTCTATTCTCAAGCTGCAATGATAACATACACTTCATATTTGAATTGTCACTGACCTGGTATTTGTCATTATTATCTCTTCCAATGTAATATTTCTAAAGTGTGAGTCTAGCCTGGACATTTTTGTTGAGCTCCAAACTGGTATTTTCAATGATCAAGTGGATGTTATCACCTGGATATACTAAGGAACCATGATTTCATGTATTTTCTATATCCCTCTCTGCTTTCAACTGTGACAAAATTATCTGATATTTGATATATCGATGAATGGAATTAACATGCATCCAATGATATAGACCAGCTATTTTCAAATCATTCTCAACTCTTCCCTTGCACTTATCTCCACATCCAATTATTTGCTATCTTGCTTCCTAAATAAATACCTCCTACATCTAGCTGTTCCTTCTGTCCCATTGACCACTATCTTAATTTGAACCTCTTGATCTATCCATGGACCAATGGGATAGCTTCTCAATTAGCTTTCTTGAATACAGTTTCTACTCACATCCAATGGAGTTATCTTTCTAGAGTGTAAATAAAAAATATGCAGAATACCATCCCTGCCCACTGCCTAGAAAACAGATAGACTAAATTAAGTAATAGGCATCTCAGGATTTGGTTCCTATCACTTTCCAGCATATCCTACTCAATTCTCAGTCCTCAATTTTCCCACACTCTTTATCACAAAGATCATTTTCCAGAACTATCCAAGTACTTTTACATTTCCAAGTATGCCATACTACTTATTAAAGCTGTTGAGCTATTATTTCTGCCATATACACTACTTTAATTGCTTTTCCTTCCTATTTAATTTATAAACATTATTTTAAAGTTGATGTCCAAGTATTCTCTCTACTCTAAAATTTCTCATTTTTTGAGGGTAAAGGTTGGAAAATTTTATTTTATTATTTAGCTCCTTTGCATATATCTCATTTTTATTACCTATATTCTATTTCAGTAATTTAAAAGTTCTCTATCTTTATTACTACCTCTTCCTTTATCTATATCTCTTCTAGGAGACTGAAATTTCATTGAGGGAAGGGTAAAATATATTTATTGTTTTGTTTTTAATGTTTAGTATAGTGATTCTAAATTGTATGCTGCTAACCAAATAAAGAAATGCACTGAGAAATATGAGTGGGAAGTGAGAATGAATCATTCCTGAAGAGAAGAAACTTTAGAGAATCTGCACAGCAAAATATAAAGCATTTTAAAAAGTTATTAAGTTGCCCAGTTAATCTAAATTAGAAGTTGTACATTCTATAGATCAAAACATCCACAAATCTAAAATCATAAGTTGACACTGACATTATATCCCCTTTGAATAACCAAGGAAACATTAGAGAATTTTCTTCATTTTTCTTGATTATCTGGACAGTAGAAAGAATATTTCATCCTGATACTTTTTGCAAAATAACCACTAAGATGTGGGTTCCAGATAATGACCACCACCAGGATTTCCACCTGTATGAGCATTGCGTGTAAGTGTAAGTGAACACACTTTTGTGTGTGACTTGAAGGTATCTTAGCATCCAATTTAGTCTGTAACATTGATGAGTCAATCAGCTGAGCCATAAGACAGCTGCAAATCTGGGTAACACACAAAATGCTCAATTTGTTGGCCATATGTAGACATAGATTTTGTGATGAATAAGCAAGACTAAACCATGCCTTTTCTTATATGGGAAATGCACATGCATGTTGATGAGCTGTAAGATCCTCTGCTAACTCAGGGACACAGAAAAGGAAGCCCCCCCAAATCCATCTTTTACAAATAGAAAGCCTACAAAATTTCACTGAAGTTTATTTGCCTAGACATTGAATATACTCATTCTGGTTGAGTACACAGAAGCTGGAGCTCCTATTGCAGCTCAGAGGGTTGAGAACACGATTAGGATCCTGGCCTTGTTAAGTGGGTTAAGGATCCAGCATTGTAGGTCGTAGCTGCAGTGTAGGTTGCAGATAAAGCTAAGATCTGGTGGTGTTGTGGCTACAGAATAGGCTGACAGCTGCAGCTCTGATTTGACCCCTGACTCAGGGACTTCCATACGCCACAGGTATAGTCCTAAAAGGGAAAAGGAAAAAAAGGAAAAAAAAAATAAAGAACACAAAAGTTATTCAATCTATTGGCTTCTAGAATCAGCAAATTTATTATGCTACAATTGTATGTGGGAAGTGTTAGTGGAGACAACTCACTACTGTGGAAGGCCAATTGAACACATTGGTGGCCGTTTATCTAAAGCATGGATTATCATTCTAGGGCTAGCATTTATATTTGTAATTAAATAGACATGTACACGTTAAAAGGGCAAAACAATATCATTCCCATAGGAATGGCTAATGGCTAGAGAGAGGCCAGGAAGTCAGCCCACATTTCATACTCTTCTGTCCCAAGCACTTTTTCTCCTCTTCTGGGGAAATGTGCTTGTTTCTCAGTGCCCTCCAGCACTCTTTGGTCTCAGTGTCCTTGGTCCCGATGGACCCAATGAATCCCGGGCATGTCGTGAACAGCTGGCTTCAGCTTTGCCATGGCTGGGAGGATAGCCTTTTCTGTAGATTCTAGGTGGAATTTCAAAATATGAAATGTACAAGTATGTCTTTAATGTCCTTTTCACCTTAATTCTACCCTAATGTTTTCCTATTCCTGTCAGGTAACCCAGAATTTCAAGGTGCTCTACATCTTCATGATTCTGTCACTTCACTAGAGAATATCATCTAAATACCACCATCACAAAGTAGCACCAGAGCAGTGACCCTTTTCTGGATTTCCCCACCAAAACTACTTTGTCTTTGAGCTGTTGCTTATGGAATTTCCTGTCAGTAAGAATTAATCTTACAAAATACTTCAGGTAAGTGTGATTAGCAAGGCTTGTGATTATCTTAATCTGAAGGAGGAATATTTGTGGAAATTTTCAACTGGGGGTTTTGGATTGGCATATGCACATTGAGGCACATGGAATGATTGGCCAATGGGGACCTACTGTATTGCACAAAGAACTCTACCTGATATTCCGTGATAATCTATGTGGGAAAATAATCTAAAAGAGAATGGATGTGTACATATATAACTAAAACACTTTGTTGTATAGCAGAAATCACAACATTGTAAATCAACTTTGTTAGTTCAATAAAACATTGTAAATCAACTTTGATAGTTCAATAAAACTTTAAAAAAAATGAAAAAAGACATGGCAGGGTATGAATAAATATATTTTGGCACAGGGGACTTTGGGGAGTCTTCAAATCTTACTTCATTTATGACTGTGGTAATTTGGCTCTGAAATTTGCCACTACGTAAAAACAAACAGGAGTTCCTGTTGCGGCTCACCAGGTTAGGAGCCCTATATGGTCTCCTTGAAGATATGGGTTTGATCCCTGGACTTGCTCAGAGAATTAAAATTGGGTATTGCTTCCAGCTGTGGCTTAGGTCACAGATGCTACTCAGATCTGGCATTGCTGTGGCAGAGGTGTGGGCTAGCAGCTGCCACAGCAATGCCCAGCTCCTACTCAACCCCCAGTCTGGACACTTCCATATGCTTTGGGTACAGCCTTAAACAAAAACAAAAACAAAAACTTAACACAGTAGAATTTTTCTAACATTGCTCAATTCTTACTGTCTCAGGAATTGTTCCCTGAAGGTTTCAATTCACAGTGATCCAGCCTTAGAGATTGCAAAGAGAAAGTAAATGTTAAATAATATACCCCCTCATGTGTGAAAAGGCCCTCATATTTCATTGGATATAAGTTGTTTTTTGTTTGTTTTGTTTTGTTTTGTTTTTGTTTTTGTTTGCTGCACCTGCAGCATGTGGACGTTTCCAGGCCAGGAATTGAACCCGAGCCACAGCTATGCCAACGTGGGACATTTAACTGGCTAAGCTATCAGGGAACTCCAGACCTGAGGATTTATGATGTGTCTGCTTATTTACAAAGTTTTCCACCCATGATGGACACTCAGAATATTTTTCGTATATAACTCCTTATAACTAGGAGACATTTTTTTCTGCCCTGTATTCCTGCTTTCAATGGGGTCATTTGAAAAAAAATAAAGAAACTGCATTCTAAGCTCCCAAAGGCATCTTAGTTTGCAGAAGGCTGGAGACTGGCTCCAGGGCTTGCAAATATGAAGGAGGGTGTTTCACCTCAGTGTCCCTGAATCTCAGCCAGTTCGGGTTAATAGTGCCCAAAAGTCATTTTCTAGCCTACTCACATGGTTGGAAGGGGGTGGTGTGATGGTGGCGATTTCAGACATCCACCTCCCAGATGAGCAATGCCATATGGACGCAGAGCTGGAAGGGAAAGTATGATGAGTTTGGAGGCAGCAAATATAAATGGGTAAGGAAGCAATTTGAGCCAGGATGCCAGGAAGAGCAGGGCATAAATGAGGGAAAACCGTTTAGAGGAAACAGCTTATGGCCAGGGATCAGGATACCTGAGTTTTTTCTGGCTCTACCTCCTTTCAGCTAAGTGACCTTGGAGAAGCTACTTATTCTATCTTGGAGATAGAGTGTGTGTATGTGTGCATGTGTGTGTGTCATGACATGATCAATTTAATGATTTATTCCTAGTTACGTACAGCATCAGAATTCTAAGGAAGGGATTCTCACATAATATTTTGTTATCAAATAATTATACTTTGTAAATCAGGAAACAATCTATATCTCAGTTTTACTTGCTTATATGTGAAATAAAAGGTATACATGCTGTTTTATAAGTTCCTTAAGACAATCCAATCATTAGTAATTCTATAATATATATTGTATTGTAATCTTATATATTCTAATACATGTGTTATTAGATATTTGTGCATTACACATGAACATTTACATATACTCTCATTCAATATTCTCCAGAAGACTGTCATGTTTTTATTCCCTTTCTATGGATGAAAAAACTAAAGGTCAGCAAATATAACATTTGCCAATGCCACATAGCAGATGAAAACCCAGGATTTTCTGACATGAAGGATAAACTCTTCCAGAGTGAAACAATAACTCTAACACATGTCTCAATTCCATAGGAGACATAAAAATGGCAGTCTCTGCTCTTTATAGACTTTATGAATTACCCATGGAATCAACACACATGGCACATATTACAACATCAACGTGAAGAACATTAAGAATATAATCAATATACACAAAAAGGATCAATAAAATATAATAATACCAAAACCCACTAAATGACAATATGTCTTTGACAATCAAAATTTGGGGAAATAAAAATAATTACTATTTATTGAACACCTATTATATATGTCTGTTTCTCTAATTAATACTATGAACATGATTTTCAATTTAGACATACACACATCCCAAAATGTGTATTAAACAATGTTGTCTTTTTCCACATCATAAAATTAAAGTTTAGTAAGGTGAAATGACTTTCATAGAACTCACAAAGTGGCACAGCCAAAATTTAAGTTACAATCAATAAATTGTACAATCCCTGATTTTCTTTCAAGGGCCAACTCTATTTGAATATATTCATAAAAAACTTGGAGGCCATAATGAAAGAGAGAGGGAAATCTTTCCATATTGTAGCAGTAGTGTGAGGAAATGCATATAGGACTAAATTTATCTTGGGCAGAAAATCCAGAAATCACTCACCTTTCAGAAGATTTATATGTATAAAAATGTGAATGATAAAAATAAAAAGGTGATCGTTATGAGAAAATGAATTTATTATAAACTTAAAAATAAAAACATATAAGGGATCTGTATGCCAAAAAATAAAGACTGATAAAAGAAATTTAAAAGTACATAAATGAATGGAGAAATATAATGAAACCATAGATCAGAAAATTCAACATGGAAAAGATATCAGTTCTACCCAAACTGTCCTATACTTTCTACCAAAATCCCAGCAAGACTTTTTGTAGGCATACATGAACTGAAGATAAATTTATATGGAAACTCATGGGCCCTAGGGAAAAAGTATTGATAAAATGGGTGGGATCACTCCTCTTGATATTAAGACTTACTATAAAGTTGTAATAATAAAGACTACATGGTATTGATGGACAATCACATATAAATGGAATCAAAAAAGAACCCAGAAAAATACACCCAAGTGATTTTCCACAGAGATGAAAAAATGATTCAATGGTGAAGAGACAGACTTACAAGAAGGACAATTAAAGATCCAAAGGGGGGGGGGACATACTTATATACATAGGAACTTTATCTAAACCTAATACTTTAAAAAAGTAACTTGAAATTGATTGCTGACTTACGTACAATAACTTTATAGTTTTAAAGTTTTACAACTTTTCGAACAAACAATAGAAAAGCTACAGGATCCAGGACTAAATGAGTGTTATTAGACTTATCATCAGTTATGATCTATAAAGGGAAAGAGTGGCAGATTAGATCTCATCAAAATTAAAATTACTTGCTCTGTGAAACATCTTGATAAAATGATGAAAACATAATCTATAAAATTGGGCAAAATATTTTCAAACTACATACCTGGTAAAAGACTAGTGTCTAGAATATATAAAGAACACACAAAAATCAAAGCAAGAAAGAAAAAAACAAAACATTCCATTAGAAAATAGGCAAAAGATGGAGTTCCCTTCGTGGCTCAGTGGTTAACGAATCTGATTAGGAACCATGAGGTTGCACGTTCGATCCCTGGCCTCGCTCAGTGGGTTAAGGATCTGGCGTTGCCGTGAGCTGTGGTGTAGGTCACAGGCATGGCTCAGATCTGGGGTTGCTGTGGCTGTGGTGTAGGCTGGCGGCTACAGCTCTGATTAGACCCCTAGCCTGGGAACCTCCATATGCCATGGGAGCAGCCCTAGAAAAGGCAAAAAGACAAAAAATTTAAAAAGAAAGAAAGAAAGAAAGGAAGAAAGAAAGAAAAAGAAAGAAAATATACAAAAGATGAAACATTGCACTACAGAGGATATTCAGGTGAGAAAGTGCATGATATGATATTCAGCATCATTAACCCTCAGGGGAAATGAAATTAAAATCAAAATGAGATATCAATATATGCTTATAAAAATGGCTTAAAATTGCTGACATCATCAAACATAGGAGAAAATGTAAATAATCCTCATCATTCCAGCTTGTCAATCATTTATTCCATGCTGGTGGATATGTAAAATTGTCCAGTCACTCTAGAGTATAGTGTGTCATTTTCTTATGAAGCTAAACATGCAATTACCACAAGACCCAACAATGCTACTCTGTGCCATTTTTTTCAGAGAAATAGGAACACATGTTCAAGGAAAAAAAAACTGTATATAAATGTTTAAATGTTTATAGCAGCTTTATTTTTATAGCCACAAACTGGAAATTATCCAAATGTCCTTACTGAGTGAATTATTAAACAAATTCATATATCCATGTAATGGACTGCTACATAGATATATTAAAAAATATTGTTACAAATAACCTGAATGAATCTCAAGGTAATTATGCTTGAAGAAAAAAGAAAAAAAAAAGAAACTTGTTCCAAAGTATAATTGTATAAGCGATACTTTGGAACAAGTTTCTTTTCTTTTTTTTTTTTTTTCTTTCAAAACTTTCCTTAAAAAAAGACACATGCACCCACATGTTCATTGCAGCTGCATTCGCAGTAACCAAGACATGGAAACAACACAAATGTCCATCGACAGACAATTGGATTAGGAAGATGTGGTATGTATACACTATGGAATACTACTCAGCCATAAAAAATGACATAACGCCATTTGCAACAACATAGATGGAACTAGAGACTCTCATACTGAGAGAAGTTAAGTCAGAAAGAGAAAGAGAAATACCATATGATATCACTTATATGTATGGCACAAATGAATCTTTCCACAGAAAAGAAAATCATGGACTTCAGAATAGACTGGTGGTTGCCAAGTGGGAGGGAGTGGGGTGAATGGGGAGCTTGGGGTAAATAGATACAAACTATTGCCTTTGGAATGGATTAGCAATGAGATCCTGCTGTGTAGCACTGGGAACTACATCTAGTCACTTATGATGGAGCATGATAATGTGTGAAAATAGAATGTGTATATGTATGCGTAATTGGGTCACCTTGTTGTACAGTAGGAAAAAATTGTATTGGGGAAATAAGTATTAAAAATAATAATAAAAATATCACTTATACAATTCACATATTTGATGTTCTTGATATGACAAATTATAAAGATGGAAAACAGTTTATAGCAGCCAGGAGTTAGGAGCACGGATATTGACTATAGGCTGTAAAAGGATAACTGGGAAGGTTTTAGGGAATGAAAATGTTCTGTATTTGGACCCTTGTGATTAAATATTCTGTATTTTGACTTACCATGTGATTAAAATTGCATGACAATAAATACACACACACACACACACACACAGAATTTCATGTGAAACTGGTAAAAACTTAAAAAGTTTGAAGAAATGTATCAAAGTCAATCCTCTAGTTTTGATATTGTAATATGGCAATGGCAGATATCACTATAGGGATACTAGGTAAAAAGTATACAAGATTCCTCTGTATTTTTTTTTTACAACAGAAAATTATCCCATGACTCTCAGAATATAAAAGTTTAAATCAGAAAATTAAATTAAAAACTTTGAAAAATTCAAAGGGTCTTGAAAAAATTCGATTCAGTTATGATGTGTGTAAAATTTGAGACACTCATCAAGACAGTGCATTACTGGTACCAAAACAGACAGACAGACCAATGGAACAGAATAGATAACCCAGAAATAAACCTAACCATCTATGGTCAATTAATATTTGACAAAGGAGGAGAGAACATAAAATGGGAAAAAGAAAGTCTATTCAGCAAGCATTGCTGGGAAACCTGGATAGCTGCATGCAAATCAATGAAACTAGAACACACCCTCACACCATGCACAAAAATAAACTCAAAATGGCTGAAAGACTTAAATATAAGACAAGGCACCATCAAACTCCTAGAAGAGAACATAGGCAAAATATTCTCTGATATCAGTCTTACAAATGTTTTCTCAAGTCAGTCTCCCAAAGCAACAGAAATAAAAGCAAAAATAAACCAATGGGACCTAATCAAACTGAAAAGCTTTTGCACAGCAAAGGAAACCAAAAAGAAAATGAAAAGACGATTTATAGAATGGGAGAAAATAATTTCACATGATGCAACTGACAAGGGCTTAACCTCTAAAATATACAAGCAATTTATGCAACTCGACAGGGGCTTAACCTCTAAAATATATAAGAAATTTATGCAACTCGACAGCAAAAAAGCCAACAACCCAATTGAAAAATGGGCAAAAGACTTCAATAGACATTTCTCTAAGGAAGATGTAAAGATGGCCAACAAGCACATGAAACAATGCTCAACATCCCTGATTATTAGAGAAATGAAAATCAAAACTACCACTAGATACCACCTCACACCAGTCAGAATGGCCATCATTAATATGTTCAGAAAAAACAAATGCTGGAAGGGGTGTGGAGAAAACGGAACCCTCCTGCACTGTTGGTGGGAATATAAGCTGGTATGACCAGTGTGGAAAACAGTATGGAGGTACCTTATAAAACTATACATAAAACTACCATATGACGCAGAAATCCCACTCTTGGGCATGTATCCAGACAAAGCTTTCCTTAAAAAAGACACATGCACCCACATGTTCATTGCAGCTCCATTCACAGTAACCAAGACATAGAAACAACCCACATGTCCATCAACAGACAATTGGATTAGGAAGATGTGGTATATATACAAAATGGAATACTACTCAGCGATAAAAAATGACATAACGCCATTTGCAACGACATAGATGGAACTAGAGACTCTCATACTGAGTGAAGTATGTCAGAAAAAGAAAGACAAATACCATATGATATCAAAAATGAACCTTTCCACAGAAAGGAAACTCATGGACTTTCAGAATAGACTTGTGGTTGCCAAGGGGGAGAGGGAGGGAGTAGGTGGATGGGGAGCTTGAGGTTAATAGATGCAGACTATTGCCTTTGGAATGGATTAGCAATGAGATCCAGCTGTGTAGCACCGGGAACTACATCTAGTCGCTTATGATGGAGCATGATAATGTGAAAAAAAATGTATACATGTATGTGTAATTGGGTCACCCTGCTGTACACAGAAATTTGACAGAACACTGTAAACCAGATAAAATGGAAGAAAATAAAAATCATTACATAGTCATCCCCCCCCACAAAAAAAAAAGAAAAAATTGAGACATTTAGGGAGCAAAGTCTACCGGGTATTCTTGTACGATGGCGTGCATTTTGCAGAGGAGAAATGTGAGGACAAAAACCATTAAATCCCAAGTTCTTGTAGAGACTTTTTTTATACGTATATATAATGATTTTTTATTGTAGCTGGTTTACAGTGTTCTGTCAATTTTCTACTGTACAGCATGGGGACCCAGTTACATATACATGTATACATTCTTTTTTCTCACATTATCATGTTCCATCATAAGTGACTAGATGTAGTCCCAGTGCTACACAGCAGGATCTCATAGCTAGTACATTCCAAAGGCAATAGTCTGCATCTATTAACCCCAAGTTCCCAATCCATCCTGCTCCATCCTCCTCCCCCTTGGCAAACAGGAGTTTATGGCAACAGAACCTTGCTTTGGAGCCTCCATTCTTTTCACTCAAAGACAAGATGTATTCTTATCCATTTAATTGTTCTCCCTTTAAGACCCTTTGATCCCACAGTTACCAGACTACCTGGACTGACCCCACTCATCTTGCTATAGAATAGATTGACCACTTCCTTTTTCTGTTAATCCACTATATTTTCTAACTGCCAGACTTATTAAGTTTCCTTTCTCTTCCCAGCCCCATGGAGAGGTGGGTGGAAAAATTTGCTTCTGTGAAATAGAGCATGTTTCCTAATTGTTAAATGGCTCTCCTTCATGTTCCCATGTAGACCAGCAATGACACATCACCTTTCCTCTCCCACTGCACAAACAGGGCCTTGGATAGTGCTCATATATCCCAAATGTTGCATATTAGAATTGATTAGACTAACACAACTATTAGGCTTTAAACAGCATAGTATTTTAAGCCCGCTCAACAAAAATACTATAGTCTATGCACAATCAAACCTCTCTGAGGGGATAAGTAGAAACCATTTTAATTTATCCATTCTAGAGGATGGTGCCAAGAGTGCTGAAAAGATGAAAACAAAGAAACTGCGGAGTGTGTCATTTCATTTTTTTTAATCCATCAGAAGAGTCACCTTACTTTGGAAAAATAAGGAATAACACAATGCTTCACCAAGTCGACTCACTTAACAAATGAAAGAGCCTCCTCTAATTAAGTTCCTAATTGACTCTCTGCTTACCTATACCTAAGATTTCAGAGAATTAGTGTTAATCTGTGTATCTCTTCTTCCTCAAATAAGGTCTTTCTTTAGATGAGAGCCATCCCAACATAGTTCTATTGAATCCTAATCAAACTGTTGGCACCTAGCATGCCTAAAACCAGCTTGGTAATACTCTGTTACTTCTATAAATATCAATGTCTATTATCATTCTTGATTTGAAATGGGAAGATTTGTAAGAGTTCATTGGAAAAAGTGTTCCATAATTAGTTAGGAAAAACACTCAGATCTGTGTTTTAAATAAGGCCATTTTTTAGTTCCATTGGCTAGAACATAGCAGCAGCTGCTAGAGGTATGGACATAGCTTCTAAATTAATGTCACTCTTTGGGGGTCCTATGATAATTGAGGCAAAGAGTTTGAGTCTAGGCAGTCAGTTGCACAGAGATCTTTAAGTAGGATTATACATATCAAATGTAGTATGCCAAAGTTACTTAAAAAACTACCTTTTTGTTGGATGAAGGGAATAATTTTAGCCAAAAATTAAGGCAAATAATATAGGAAGTCTGCACTGTTATTATTTATAGAGCTATTTGAGTAGAAGAGTAAAACCTGGAGTTTCGCAGAGTTCCCATTATGGCTCAATGGGTTAAAAACCTGACACAGTGTCTGTGAGGGTGTGGATTTAATCCCTGGCCTTGCTCAGTGGGTTAAAGATCTGGCATTGCCCCAAGCTGCAGCATAGGTCGCAGATGTGGCTTGCGTCCGATGTCACCATGGCTGTGGTATAGGCTGGCAGCTGCAGCTCAGATTTGACCCCTAGCCTAGGAACTTCTATATGCCACAGGTACAATGGTTAAAAAGTGAAAAAAAAAAGGTGAAGTTCCTGCTGTAGCACATTAGGCTAAGAGTCCAACTGCATAGCTCAAGTTGCTATGAAGGTGCAGGTTTGATCCCCAGTCCAGTACAGTGAGTTAAAGATCTGGCATTGCTGCAGCTGAAGTGTGAGTCTCAACAACAACTCAAGATTCAGTCCTTGGCCTGGGAACTTCCATACACCATGGGTGTGGCCATGAAAAAAAAAAAAAAAAAAAGAAGAAAAGAAAGAAAAGAAAGAGTAAAAGCTATTTGTAATTGAAGGTCTTCTAAGGTATATGGTAGAAATTTGAAAGTCTCAATAACTTGCCTTATAGGATTTTCCTAAAAAAGTTCTCAATAAATAAACTAAAATAATGTATTAATCATTATTTATTATTAAGCATTATTAAAGATCACCATAGGCATGAGCATGTTTGTCCCTAGACAGAAAATCCTAACACTAACTTTCTATAGCAGGCAGTATCCTGCCCTACAACCACTCGGCCCCATTTCTGTCTGGTAGAATACAGATTTGGTCTTCATGGATACCCAGGTATAATTGCCCTTTTCAACCCTAGAGCACACCTTGTGGCTGGCTTACATAATAACCAATACTGAACAGCACTGAGATTGTTTTGCGTGGTCTCAGTCTCTCAATTACCAGTGTTGAGACTGGACTAGCCTTTGCAGTTCTTATGACTGCAAGATGCCCTTCAGCAATAACAATCAAGAAACTTTGAAAAAACAACGTTTTTTTCCTTGAAGACCCAGAAATTACACAGCACACCTGGGGCTACACAGAGGTCATGGGTAGACAGAGAAGAAAGGGCCTAGGGTTCTGCTTTTATTGGTGTTAAGGGTGGGGGCTTAGGTTTTCACAAGCTCACTCTTTATTGATAAATTAAAACATAAGTGAAGGAATTTAAAGCATGCGAAGAGAAAAACAAGTAGCCCAAAAGGTCAGTTACTTAAATCTTCCACATCCATAAAACAAAGGAGTCTCAGCTGGGGAAGGTTGGTTTAGCTCTTTATCCTGGCTCAGTCCTGTGGCTGGCAACATATTTATTCCAGATCTTCAAAGTGGATGCCTCTTTGAAATGGATACCTGAGCAATCAAAGGTTAAATCAGGCACTTGCATTACTCCAAAACACAAAAATAGTAACAGCAACAACAGCACACACACACACACAAAACATCAATCCTGTCAGGGTATACTTTATGACATATTTCCTGAAACACAAAAATTTTTCTTCTAAGTAAAACATTGTAGGGCCCTGTTATCATCACAAAGCAGATGTTAGAGAGCAGATCCTGGCGAACTATGTCTTAGCCAGTATCAGACTTGCAAACAAAGTTGTATTGGAATACAGACACACTCATTTGTGTTTGTATTTTCCATAGCTGTTTTCACACTATAAGGACAGAATTTAGTTGTTGTGGCAGTGAACTTGCAGCCAGCCCACAATATTTGCTATCACACCCTTTTGCAGAAAAAAATGTTGCCATGCATGCTGTGAAGAGAGGTGATTCAAGCCCTCTAGTGTTATTGTCAGGTTAATTTACTTTATTTTATTTTTTTTCCATTATAGTTGGTTTACAGTATTCTGTCAATTTCTACTATACAGCAAAGTGACCCAGGCACACTTTGTATATATATATATATATATATATACATATATATATATATACACACACACACACACACACATATATATATATACTTTTTTCTCATATTATGCTTCATCATGTTCCATCACAAGTGACTAGATTTAGTTCCCTGTGCTATAGAGCAGGATCTCATTGCTTATCCAAGGCACAACCACTATTATTGTAGTCAAGCTATGTTTTGGGATGAAAGAGATTTTTTTTTTTTTAGTTTAACTTTAAAACTTAAGACAAACTTAAAATGAGAAAACTTTAACATCACACCTGGTAAGAAGTTTGGGAATAGTGGATATCAGCATTGGTAAAATTCTGATACGAATTCAACATCATCATGACACATCTTCCATCTTTCTGCTCCATCATCCTCAATTTGGTAGTCTGGCACTTAAGCTTACCAATTATAATCCTAAAATAATTGGAAAATCTGAGACAATGTGTTCTCAGATAGCCAGATTCAGGATCATAATAAAGTTATATTTCCATTAATCCATTTTTTAAAAATTAGAATATAAACTATTCTCAGAAACTCATTATCAAACTTTCCCTTAAGTCCCATTGATTAGATTTCAATTTCTCTCATTTTTGCCCTCCTTGAACATTAAAAATAAGTCCTAATATTGGAGACATATAAAGCAATTTAAAATTATGTAGAATTTTTTTTTTTTTTTTTTGCCTTTTTGCTTTTTGCTATTTCTTTGGGCCGCTCCCGCGGCATATGGAGGTTCCCCAGCTAGGGGTCTAATCGGAGCTGTAGCCGCCAGCCTACACCAGAGCCACAGCAACGCTGTATCCGAGCCGCGTCTGCAACCTACACCACAGCTCACGGCAACGCCGGATCCTTAACCCACTGAGCAAGGCCAGGAACCGAACCCGCAACCTCATGGTTCCTAGTCGGATTCGTTAACCTCTGCGCCACGACGGGAACTCCAAAAAATTATGTAGAATTTTATTTATTTTGGGGAAAAAAGGAAATGAGAAGGAACCAGAAGATAGCAATGATTCCAGGGTTGTATATGATTTGTCACATATGGACTTTCAAATTTATAGCTGACAGAGGTCATCCCATTGTGGGGAGGAATGTTTTGATCATGGCTTCTAGATGGGCAGGCTGGAATGATCAAAAGTGTTAATAAAGCATCTGAACAGGAAAGGATCCTAAGATGATGTTTCATGGATAGTTTTTCACATGAATGATTGAAATTATGGTGAATTTTATAGAAGTGTTCCAGGTATGTATGTATTTTTTTGCATCTCCCTTACACTGGTCCCAGATGTCCCACTGAAGGATATCTTGAAGGATGCTGCTCATTGTACAAGTGCAATTTTATACCAGGATTATCGATTCTCAGAAGAATTCACACTGAATAGGATTTTCCACTTTTTTTTAATGATTCTGAATAGATGTCCAAATCTAGCAGATGTATTTGAACAATTATATCTGCAGGGATAATCATGTGTAAATGCCATATTCATTTCAAGCTTGTTCTTCACTGGACCTGTTTGCCAAGGACAAGACACAAATGCATAATGTTTGTCAAGTGACAATAAAGTAGGTCTTTTTTTCAAATGGTCATTTACAAGTCCCCTTGTATGCCTGTCTTTTTAAGCTGTAATAATTGCTTTAATAACATTTTAATTTCAGAAAGAACAACATTCAGAGGTCTAAGAACAAAAATTCCTTATCTAGAAGACATGAAAGAAAGACTTCTAGAATAACATTGTACATATTTTAGTTTAGCTAATTATATATATACATGTATATATATATAAAACCAACTTACAACATTTTAGGCATATAGCAAAGTGTCTACATACATATACATATATGTATATGCACACACACACATATATGTATATATATAAAATCTCAGGTTATTTTCCATTATAGGCTATTATAAGATATTAAATATTAAATATAGTTCCTTGTGCTCTACAGTAGATCCTTGTTGTTTATCTATTTCATATATAGTAATTTGTATCTGTTAATTCCAAGCTCCTAATTTATCCCCTCCTTCCTTTCTACTTTGATAACTTTAAATTTATTTTCTATGTCTGTGAGTCTGTGTGTGTGTGTGTGTGTGTGTGTGTGTGTATCCATTCATCTGTCAATGGACATATAGGTTTCTCCCGTGTCATGGCTATTGTAATTTGTTCTGCTATAAGTATCAGGGTACATGTGTCTGTATCTTTTCAAATAGTATTTTCGTTTTTTTTCAGGATATATACCCAGGAGTGGGATTCCTGGATTATATGATAACTCTATTTTTAATTTTTTAAGGAATCTCTATTCTTCATAGAAGCTATATCAATTTACATTCTAACAAACAGTGTAGCAGTTTCCTTTTTCTCCACATCCTCCCCATCAATTATTATTTGCAGATTTTTAATGATGGCCATTCTGACTGTTGCGAGGTAGTGCCTCATTGTAGTTTTGATTTGCATTTCTCTAATAATTAAAGATGTTAACCATCTTTTCATGTTCCTGTTGACCACTGTATGTATCCCTTTGAAAAAAATGTCTATTTAGGTTTCTTCCTATTTTTGATTGGATTTTTTTTTATATTAAGCTGCATGAGCTTGTATATTTTGGAAAATAATCCCTTGTTGGTCATCTATTGCAAATATTTTCTACCTCTCCATCAGTTGTCCTTTTGTTCTGTTCAGAGTTTGCTTTTATGTGCAAAAGCTTTTAAGTTTAATCAGGTCCCATTTGTTTATTTTTACTTTTATTTCCATTGCTCTAAGAGACAGATCCAAAAAATGTTTCGGCAATTTATGTCAAAGAGAGTTCTGCATATGTTTTTCTCCAGGAGGTTTATAGTATTTGGTCTTACATTTAGATCTTTAGTCTATTTTGAGTTTGCTTTTGTATATAGTATTAGAGAATGTTCTAATTTTATTCTTTTATATGTAGCTCTCCAGTTTTCCCAGCATCATTGTTAAAGAGACTATAAGATCTCCATCATATATTCTTGCCTCCTTTTTCATAGATTTGTTGACCATAGGTGTGTGGATGTATCACTGGGCTCTCCATCTTGTTGCTTTGATCTATGTGTCTGTTTTAAATACTGTAGCTTTGTAGTATAGTCTGAAGTCAGGGACTGTTCTTCCAGCTTCGTTCTTCCTTCTAAAGATTGTTTTGCCTATTTGGGGCCTTTTGAGTTTCCATATAAATTTAAAATTTTTTCAGTTCTGTGAAAAATTCCATTGGCAATTTAGTAGATATTTCATTGAATCTGTCAATTGCCCTGGAGAGTATAGTCATTTTAAAATGACTAATTTCTGCAATCCCAGAATATAGTATGCATTTCCATCTGTTTGCATCATTTTCAATTTCTTTCATCAGTCTTATAGTTTTCAGTTTAAAAAAGTTTTTGCCTCCTTAGGTAAGTTTATTCCTAGATATTTTATTCTTTTTGATACAATGGTACATGGGGTTGTTTCCTTAATTTTTGTTCTTATGTTTTGCTTTTAGTATATAGAAATGCAACACATTTGTTCATATTAATTTTGTTCCCTGCAACTTTACCAAACTCAGTAACTAAAATATTTTATATTGAGCTTATGAATCAAAATGAATAAAGAAAAAGAATATGATCAATGCAATTTTAAGAGTTCTTTGAAAACCCCAGTTAATAATAACAACTAAAACTGTTTGGCGGAGTTCCCGTCGTGGCGCAGTGGTTAACGAATCCGACTAGGAACCATGAGGTTGCGGGTTCGGTCCCTGGCCTTGCTCAGTGGGTTGGGATCTGGCGTTGCCGTGAGCTGTGGTGTAGGTTGCAGACGCGGCTCGGATCCCGCGTTGCTGTGGCTCTGGCGTAGGCCGGTGGCTACAGCTCCGATTCAACCCCTAGCCTGGGAACCTCCATATGCCGCGGGAGCAGCCCAAGAAATAGCAACAACAACAACAACAAAAAAGACAAAAGACAAACAAACAAACAAACAAACAAACAAAAAAAAACTGTTTGGTGGCTTTTGCTTTAAATATAATTTAATTGTGAGTTCCAATTATGGCTCAGTAGTAATGAACCTGACTTGTATCCATGAGGATATGGATTTAATCCCTGGCCTTTCTCAGTGGGTTAAGGATCTATTATTTCCATGAGCTGTGGTAGAGGATGCAGATGCAGCTCAGATCCCACGTTGCTGTTCCTGTGGTGTAGGCCAGCAGCTGTAGCTCCAATTTGGCTCCCAGCCTGGGAATTTCCATATGCCTAGGGTGCAGCCCTAAAAAGATAATATATGTATATGTATGTGTATATATATATGTATATGTATGTATATGTGTGTATATATATATATATATATATATATATATATATATATATCTCCACAATGGTAACAGTATGTAACTCATATAATAAATATTATAAGATAAAAACATGTGTGTGATTGTGTATTGTACATATATATGCAAATGTGCAAACACACATATAAAATATTCTGCCCCTATTGCAATGCCTTTAATATATATCATTTTTCTGACTTTGTTAGAAGGCAATTTTACCTCAATAAATTCTAGAAATGAAAGTCATTTTATCATGTGTAATTTTCTTTCACATGCTTCTTATTTAGGTTCTGATATTAGAATTATACTGATCAAATTATATGAATTGAGAAAGATGATTTATTTCTCCAAATTCTGAAAAAGTTTATAAACAATGGTATTATTTTTCCCTTAAATACTATGTAGAATTCCCCAATGATATTATCTGAGTTGATATTTACTTCAAGGGAGATTTTTTTTGTAGACTTTTAATTTCACCAATACATTATTTTTTTTTCCTCCTGTACCACATGGAGACCCAGTTACACATACATGTATACATTCTTTTTTTTTCGCATTATCATGCTCCATCATAAGTGACTAGATGTAGTCCCAGTGCTACACAGCAGGATCTCATAGTTAGTACATTCCAAAGGCAATAGTCTGCATCTATTAACCCCAAGCTCCTAATCTATCCCACTCCCTCCCCCTCCACCTTGGCAATCACGGATCTAATTCTCTGAAAAATATGCCTTCATAATTTCTACTTCTTCTATTTAATTTGGAAATTAAAGTACTACACCAGTGGTAGTTTTCTGGTCTTTTCTCTTTTTTTCTAACCTAGATGATTAAGCCAATTTGGTATTAAAGATTATAGTATTTCCTTTCCAAGCTGGATGGTTATTACTTGTTTTTCTTTTCTTATTTTACTATTTGGAATCTCTAACGCAATGATGTCATTTTCTTGTTTTTTTTTTTTTTTGTTTGTTTGTTTGTTTGTTTTTGGTCTTAGGAAAACATTCAGGGTTTTTCGTCTTCATTTTTTTTTTTTTTTCAGTCACATCCATGGCAAATGGAAGTTCACAGGCCAGGGATTGAATCCAAGCTGTGGCTGTGACAACTTGGATCCTTTAACCCACTGGGCCAGGGATTGAACCCTTGCCTCTGCAGTGACTGGCGTCACTGCAGGAAGATTCTTAACCCACTGAACCACAGCAGAAACTCCCTCAGGGTTTTTCAGAGTGCTTTTTACTAGGTTGACTAAGCTCCTTTAAAAGCAAATTTAAATATAGATGTGAACGTAAATACTATATTTCCTTCCAAAACCTCAGTATATTTTATCGCATAATCCAATCTAATGAGTATTTGATTAGAAAATTAAGTGGGAGTTCTTACTGTGGTGCAGTGGATTAAGAATCTGACTGTAATGGCTCAGGTTGCTGCAGAAGCATAGGTTTGATCCTCAGCCTGGAGTGGTGGGATAAACAATCCAGAATTACTGCAGCTACAGCATAGGTCACAACTACAGGTCAGATTTAATCCCTGGCCCAGGAGCTTCTATATGCCATGGTGGGGCTATTAAAAAAAATAGAAGAAAAATAAAAGAAAATTATGCACCCCCTCTACATTGATGTCATGTATGTTTGAGAAGTTAATTTTTGCATGTAGTAGGTCATCATATGTGAGATAAAATATCAACATGGTAATATTTCCTCAGACTGAACTGTACATATTTTATTCAAGGGCTTGGAATGTGACCTTTTTTATCCATCTGATGAAGACATCTACTCACCAAAAATTCTTATAATATGAGTTCTTTAACTGCAATATGACGAATATAACAAAAATGCTGTGTTTTGCAATACCTACAAATTCCATCTCATTCAGATGACGTGGTTGATAAATATAGGTGTGTTTTACCAAATGCTCTGCCAAGCACGGCCTGATCAATTACTGTGTTGTAAAAATGTAAAACACTTTGTTTCCATAATATTATTTTCATAGATTAATAACGATGTCTTTATCCTCATTCCCCTGTTCTAAAATGCTAAGTAGATTCATGACACCTTGCTGTTTCTCTGCCGACAGTGACTTTAGCCTCTATATTTAATGAATTCAAACTTACTTTTTGTCATATATCCTGTAAAATTGTTATCTACTCAACTATCCCAGGCACAGTAAGTTGCTCTTTTTTTTTTTTCTGTTTTCCTAGAGGATCTGTCTTAAGAGATATATTTTTTTTATTTCATTATTTTTTAATAGTTATTTCCCCAATACAATTTTTTTCTACTGTACAGCATGGTGACCCAATTACACATACATGTACACATTCTATTTTCACACATTATCATGCTCCATCATAAGTGACTAGATATAGTTCCCAGTGCTACACAGCAGGATCTCATTGCTAATCCATTCCAAAGGCAATAGTTTGCATCTATTAACCCCAAGCTCCCCAACCACCCCACACCCTCCCCCTCCCCCTTGGCAACCACAAGTCTATTCTGCAAGTCCATGATTTTCTTTTTTGTGGAAAGTTTCCTTTGTGGCTTATATTGGATTTATGATATAAGTGATATCATATGGTATTTCTCTTTCTCTTTCTGACTTACTTCACTCAGTATGAGAGTCTCTAGTTCCATTCATGTTGCTGCAAATGGCATTATTTCATTCTTTTTTATGGTTGAGTAGTATTCTATTGTGTGTATACACCACATCTTCTTCCTAATCCAATCATCTGTCAATGAACATTTGTGTTGTTTCCATGTCTTGCCTATTGTGAATAGAGCTGCAATGAACATGTGGGTGCATGTGTCTTTTTTAAGGAAAGTTTTGTCAAGATATATGCCCAAGGGTGGGATTGTTGAAGAGACTTATTAACTTTATGATACTTTATAAGTAAACTTTAAAAAACAGAGAGACTTACCTCACTGAATTATTATGCGTTTTATATGTCTATGATCTCTCTCTTTTCTTCATTCTTTTTTTCCTCCAATAAAGCTTAAAAAAAAACAGAGATTTGTATTCTTCATGACAGGTAGATTGCTTATGAAAATCGGGAATGATTTTTATTCAGCAGTGATTCTCGAAAGTAAGAATAAATGAATGGCGAACTTTGTTTTAGGAATTGTCAAATTTCCTGACTTTTTGGGAAAATCAGACAATTGAATTTTATGTGAAACCCTTGTTGCGGCCTCTGACACATCCAGCAACTTTAGTTAGAAACAGCCCCAAATAGTAAATAAAAATCTATAACCACTCTGCAAGGCTGTCAGTGACCTTGAACAGGACACCTAGATAAGAGATAAGAATCTGAAAATCAGTGAGACTAAACAGAATTGACAAAGGGCTGGCAAGAAGGCTTTGGCCTTGTACCAAGAAGAACAGAGCAGAGCTCTGAATTAAGGAATATAGAAAAAATAATTTACTTTTTAGGTGAAGCTTGTAGCAGAAATAGAAGCTGGGGATGAAGTGGTATGCGGGTTGTAGAGAGGAAAAAATAGATAAACATTGCTAGCTTTTTGCAAATGTGTCATTGTTTACATCAATCAGAGGACTAAACTTCAAAATTTGGTGTTTAATTTTTTGAACCCTGTGGCATGAAGAGGTTATCTCTTTATTTCTTTATTGCAGCTACCTGAGGAACATAAATTTTCAATAGAAAAATTCAGCTGTGAGTACTCAGTAACTATTTAAAACCAAACAAAAACAAACAAAACATGCCTTCTATTGAAATGAAATAATTCAATCAGAAATAGTTTCTGTTCTTTGACAGGTCAAATTGATTTGCCCCTCAGCCTGACAGTAGGGATATGACTAAAGAGAACACATTTCCAGCAGAGTACCCAAAGCTCTAAAACATTTCACACTTTATAAACTAGAAAGGAAATTTGACCAATCAGGAAAGATGCCCTATTGGCAACTTGCCAGAGTTCTTGGGAGAAAAGGCAAAACCTATGTGTTTGTTCTTTGAATACTTTATGTAAATGTGTTAATGTATATGCACATGTTGGTGGGAAAATAAATGCAAAAAGATAGAAGTTTGAATGAATGAATATGTTGAATTGCTAAAAGCAACATATTGCAACTTATGTTCTGAGAGCTCTTTGCTCACCATGAAATCCCCAAGCTGAATGTATTCAGAAGAAGTGCAATAAGTTATGGAATAGTTCCAGGTTCAGATGTGAACACAGATACAAACACAGTGAATGCAGGAATGTGTATTTGATACTGTTGTGCATTGTTGAAAAAATAAATTGGATGTTGTTCATGTTGCTAATGCAAAAACAGAATGAATGCTAAAATGAAGTTATCTGCTGATTTTGGAATCTCATTTATCCCCTGCTGATTCATATCATCTGTTTTGGTTATACATGTGATGCAAACATTCGTTCTGCGAAATCCCTTTCCTAAGTCTTCAACAATGCTACCCCAGCTTTTGAAAATTAGCAGTAGTTCAAATACCAAAAGCATAAAGTAATTGATTTCAAGCTGGTTAACAAAGTGTTTTCTGGGCTTCATGCTCTGTGGAAATAAAAATTATTTTTTAAAATGTGTTCACAAAAGAGAAAGATGCTTCTTTCACCTAGTAAGCATACTTAAATATTTGTTTACTGATAAGAAAAAGAAAAAATAACAAAAATAAAACCCTGTCTCTGACCTAAGGAAGCTGACGATACAACTGGAGGGGACAAGGACTGTATCTTTTCTGCACTATTAAACTGAAATACAATACCAAACCAAATAATTATCACAATACAAAGCACTGCATGTTTAGGTGTAAATTTTTAGTGAAGATGAGTTGCTATAGGAATTTAAAGAAGGGGAGTGTTGGATTTAAAGTGAGATTATTTGAAAGATCTGTATGCTTGAGTCAGAACATAAAAGGAAAATATAAATAAGCTGTAACTATGTAATAATTTTCTGTTGCTGCAACAATCCAAACAAAGGAGAAGAGATGATAATGGACTAAATATATATGAGACATTATGGAAATAATAAATTCATGATCTCAGTCTTCTATCTGTGTGATCTATTTAAATATGGAATTCTTGGCCTTTGGAGAAACTCTGGAGTACAGATTAAAGTTGGCTGCTTGAAGGTATTTATACTCTTCTTTTGCCTGCAATTGTCCTATTAGGTAGTTAAATCTAGACAGCTTTATTTCTTCTTGAATTTTACAATAAATTGATCCTTCAAAATAATTAAATGAATATTTTCTTGTATAAAATGTATCCACTATACAATTAAGTTGAGAGAATGTATACTCCAGTGGTGGTTGGATTAGATAGCCCTAAATAAAGGGTGGTTTTGAGTTTGCAAATTATATTATTTCACACAAATATTATTTTTTATTTAACTAGGATATTTCACTGAGCTTTGCAAGTAAAGTATCTTTTTCTGGTGAGCCAGACAGTGATAATTGAAGTTCATCATGACAAAAAGTATCAGGATTGATTGAAGATTTCAGGAAGACAAATAAAAAATTTTTAGTAAATCACATTTGATTCATTCTTACCTATTGTTCATACCTCATGACATAATATTTATGGAGACCAACTCTGTAACAAGTGGCTTGTTTAAGCAACCATCCATATAATGCTAAACATCCAGATAATTTCCAACCTCTGAATGTATTCTTACAAATAAAGGAAACACAAAGCTTTATCACTATTGACAGATTGAGCTGATATAAGAAACCTCCCTTCAACCACAAAGAAATTCTGAATAAACTATGGCAAAATGATCCCAGGTGGGCACTGGGGTATAAATGAGATCAGAATTGGGAAACTAAACTTGATACACATTTAGAAAGTGAGGTTTTTATACTTCTATGTGTCTTGAAACAAACCCTAGATAGACGACATAGAAAAAATTAACAAATAAGAGATATAAGAAATATGAGGATTTTTATGGTCTAAATTGAATCATTTGACACATCTTAACTAAAAACGGACTGAGCAAAAACTAGAGGAAAGTGAAAGACATATCCAGATGTATGTCCATGCAGAAGAAACCACTGTTACAAAAGTCTTTAGTCAGAAGACTTCCAGGAATATTCAAGAACAGTAAGGTGATCATTGTGGTGGCAGAATGATACAATATAAGGAAATTAGATCAGAGTATTGATAAGCTATTTGGGTAATTTAATTTTAGGGTGAAAGTGCAAAGTTTTATTCTGAGGCTATGGTGAATCAAGTAAGAAATGATGATGGATTGGACCAGACTGTTAAGAGCAAAGGTGAAAAGAATGCTTATATCCTGGGTATTATTTAAAATGAAGTCACTAGGATTTCTTGACAAACTGTATATGTGTGAGAGAGTTAAGAGTCAAAGTTTATTTTGGTACTGGAAGGATGAGGTCATTAACTGAAATGAAGAAGATGGCTGGGAATGTCTTTTTTTCAAGAGAATTTAGAACTAAATCATTAAGTATGCTAAGGTGAGATATTGCTTGGAAAACTGTCCAGCAAATGGACAGTTGGATGTATGAGTCTGGATTAGATGGGAGATGTCTGGGTTAAAGATGTAAATTTGGAAATCATCAGTGTATAAGTAATATTTAAAGCCATTAGACAAGATGAAATCACCAAGGAAATAAGTATAGAGAGATTCATGGTTATTAAATCATGTTCTTGAAAGACTATATTTCCTGGCCAGGGATAGGTTGAAAACTGGATGTCCAGGGCTGTGACTAGGAAAAGATCATTAATTTAGAATTAGAAAATCAAGCCTGCTCCATGTGAAAGGGTAGGGTCTGAACTCTAACTACTCATCTGTAGAAAAAAGCTTACATTGAAAAATTAATGTCTGGCCCAGTTTAATGTAACATGTGATAAATATCTCCAGAGAGATAAATAATGATATGCACCCAAAAATGCTTCCAAAGGACAGGTGTGAGTCTTCATAAAACCCTATAATGTATACAAGATGACATAGCTGTCAGCATTTACAAATCACAATAAGTTTTCAGTTAGTACTTTGTTAAAAATGCAAAATGAACTTTGTAAGAATAACACTAGGGAGAACATAGTATGAAAATAAATGTGAGAAGAAAAAGATGACAGTGGAGGAGTAAGACATGATGCTCACCTACTTCCACAAATACATTGAAAATCCATTTATATGTGGAACTACTCACACAGAAAATTTGCCGAATGCTGACAAAAGACCCCAGGATTCCAACAGAGGAAGAATTTCACAAAACTGCGTAGGACAAAAGAAAGAAGAAAAAAAGAGGAGAAAGGATAAACAAAGTGGGTCAGGACCTGTGCCCCTGGGAGCGAGCTAGAAAAAGAAAAAAATCCTGCACACCAGGAAGTTTCCCCACCAGCAAGAAGACCAGCCAAGCCAGAGGAAGAACTTTAGAGAACTGGAAGAGAGTGCACCAATTCGTGTAAAGCAGTTTAAATAGAAAAAGTCCCCTACAAACAGTCAGTGTCACCATCCTGCACCTCCCAACCACAGGCTGGTGCAGCCAGGGGCTGGGAACTGAAACTCCAGCTTTGGAGTTCAGAATTGAATCAGAAAGATTAGACTGGCTATGTGGGGAAAAACTAGGACTGGTAGCACAGAGACAGCATGGAGGGATTGGAATCGATAATGACCATATTTGAGGCTGTAAGCTAAGGAATACTGCATGGGCTTGGAGGCCAGGCCCGTGTTAGGGGGTGCTGAAGGGAGGGAGTGGGATCCACCACTATAACCTTACCCCTGTGAGCACTCTCAGGCTGCAAGACATCAATTGTTCCAGCTCCAGGATCTACCCTCAATCAGCAGCTGTTTAGCAACAGTTGAGGAGTAGCCCGATGCCCTTTAGGCTATGGAGAAAGTAGACCAAGTGGAGAGAACTCAGGGATAGCATTTGCCCCATGTCCCCAGCCAGCAGGTGGGCAGAGAAACACTTAATGAATTGCTGAAAAAATGAAGAAGGCTCAGGGTACCATGGTTATCCCAGTGTGTAGGCAGAGAGCTGCAATTTGCCTAGGAGACAGAGAGTTATTTCAGAAGCAGTGCAAACCATCCTGGGAGTCCACAAGGGGCCCTCTGGGTGGGTGGAGAGCTGTGAAAAGGCCATTGAACTGGTAAAACTATTTCTGAAACAGCACAAAAATTCCTAGCAGTCACAAAAGGCCTGATTGGTGGGCAGACAGATATAATCTGCATAGGAGTCAGAGAAAATAAATTTGGAAAAAGCATAAAGGATCCCAGGAGTCTCAAGAGGCCTACTGGGCAGGTAGAAAGCCACAAAAGGCCCAAGATGGGGACAAAGTGAATTTGGAAACAGTATGCACAGACTGAGAGTCACAAACATCCTGGCAGGTTGGCCAAGTGATCTTGGAAATAGCATAAACTCCATGTTGACCCTTGCCAACAGTCAAGCAGGAGACCGCAGAAGAAGTGTGTGCTGCATGGCTAGTCAACAGAGCCAAGACAGGCCCACTGGCACATGTTTTTACTTTGCAGTGACTACAGGGAGCAATCTTCCATCAGCTTGGCAGGGGGGAGTGTCAGCCAGAACATTGTGTATCCCACACCTAGAGAGAAAGGCTTTTAGCCACAGCTATGGAGCAGCCCCTGCTGTTGGGGCTACAGAGAATGCCACCAGACCATTCAAACAAAGGGAGTGACTACAGAAGGGCACCTGCCCCCACAGCTACAGAGAGCAGTCCCAATAACATCCCCAACAAAGGGAGGGAAATCAGGAGAAGCTTCTGATGTTCCCAACTATAGGAAGTTGTTATGAAAGCTATGTGGAAGCAGGAGGGGGGGTCACAGGAGCCTATGAGATGAGAAAGAAAGAGCTTTCAGACAAAGGAATAGGACAAAAACAAATGAAACAACTAAATGAAGAGTAGATGGGTATTCTACCTGAAAAAAGTATTCAGAGAGATGACAATAAAGATGATCCAAGATCTTGTAAAAAAAAAAAAATGGAGGCACAGTAGAGAGGTCAAGAAAAATGTTTAGCAGAGAGCTAGAATACCTAAAGAACAAACAAATTAAGATGGATAGCACAATATCTGAAATGAAAAATACACTAGATGTACTCAATAGCAGAATAACAGAGACAGAAGAATGAATAAGTGAGGTGGAAGACAGAGTGGTGGAAACCACTGCTATAGGAAAAGAAAGAGGAGTTCTTGTAGTGGCTCAGTGGTTAACACATCCGACTGGGAACCATGAGGTTGCAGGTTCAATCCCTGGCCTTGCTCAATGGGTTAAGGATCTGGTGTTGCTGTGAGCTGTGGTGTAGATTGCAGACATGGCTTGGATCCTGCATTGCTATGGCTCTGGCATAGGCCAGCACCTACAGTTCCGATTAGACTCTTAGCCTGGTAACCTCCATATGCTGTGGGAATGGCCCTAGAAAAGGCAAAAACACACACACACACACACAAAAAAAGAATGGAAAGAACAGAGGAGGGTCTAAGAGATCTCTGGGGTTACTGTAAACATAACAACATTTACATCAGATGGATTTCAGAAGAAGAGAGAGATAAAAGGCCAGAGAAAATATTCAAAGAGATTATAGCTGAAAACTTCCCCAATATGGGAAACAATCACTCAAGCTGAGGAAGCGCAGAGACTCCCACACAGTATAAACCCAAAGAGAAACACAATGAGAGATACATACTAATCTAACAGACAAAAATTAAATACAAAGAAAAAATATTAAAATCCAAATCAACCCCCATAAGGATAACAGCTGATCTTTCAGCAGAGAATCTGCAAATTAGAAGGGAGTGTCGAAATATATTTAAGATGATCAAGGGGAAGAATATAGAACCAAGAATACTATACCCAGCAAGGCTTTCATTCAGATTTGATGTAGAAATAAAAAACTTTCTGACCAGCAAAAGCTAAGAGAATTCTGCACCTCCAAAAAACTATCAAAGGGACTCCTCTAAGCAGAAAAGAAAAAGCCACAAATAGAATCAAGAATGTTTCAAGTGAGAAAACTCATTGGTAAAGATAAAGAAATACAAAGGTAGAAAATCACCTATTGACAAATATAATATCAAATCTAGCAAGCATTAGAAGAGGAAAATAAAAATGAAGAACACTGAAAATGCATTTGAAAATAAGAGTACCACAACCCCAAATAATTCTGTACACACCTAGATAGTTAAATCTAAATCTAATGGTAATCACAAACCAAAAGTTGCAATAGACACACACAAAAAATAGAAAAAGCAATCCAAAAACAACACTGAAGATAGTCAGCAAGGGAGTTCCTATTGTAGCTCAGTGGAAACAAACCCGACTAGTATCCATGAAGATGTGGGTTCAATCCCTGGCCTCACCAGTGGGTTAAAGATCTGGCATTGCCATGAGCTGAGATATAGGTCATGTGGCTTGGATTCTGCAATGCTATGAATGTAGTGTAGGCTGGCATCTGCAGCTCTGACTCGACCCCCTAGCCTGGAAACTTCCATAGGATGCAGGTGTGGGCCTAAAAAAAAAAAAAATAGCATCAAATGACAAAAGAAGACAGCAAAAGAGGAAGGGAAGAAAAAAAGGCCCTGAGTAACAAATCAAAACAATTAACAAAATGGTAATAAATACATACTCATCCATAATTACACTGAATGTAAATGGATTAAATATTCAACTAGAAGACAGACTGAGTGGATTAAAAAAAATTGATAAGCTGTTTACAAGAGACACACTTCAGACCTAAGAACACATTTAGATGCTTTGGAGAAGATAATTACACGCAAATGGAAATCAAAGGAGATGGGAGTATCGATACTCATATCAGACAAAATGGACCTTAAAATAGAGAATATTATAATAGACAAAGAAGGACAATACATAATGAATGATCAATCCAAGAAGATAACAACTGTAAATATATGTGCATCTATCATAGGAGCACCTTAATACATAAGGTGCCTGCATATACATTGCTTTCTCTAGACATAAAGGGAGAAATCGACAGCAATGCAGTAATAGTGGGGGACTTTAATACCCCACTTATATCAATGAGTGTATCACCCAGACAGAAAATCAAGAAGGAAACACAGGCCATAAATGACAACCTAGACCAGATAAACTTAACTGATATTTATAGCACAGTCCATCCCACAGCAGCAGAATGTACAAAGCAGCACAAGGATCATTCTCCACGAAAGATCACATTTTGGACCACAGATTGAGCCTTGGTAAATTTTAAGAAGTTGAAAATATTCCATGCATTTTCTCCACAATGCTATGTGACTAGAAATCAATTAAAAAAAAAACTGCAAAGCCCACCAACACCTGGAAGCAAATAACATGCTACAGATCAACAATTGGAGAATTGAAGAAATCACAGAGGAAATCAAAAGATTCTTAGAGACAAACAGCAATGAAAATACAACAGTCCAAAACTTATGGGACAAAGGAAAAACAGTTTTGAGAAGGAACTTTATCTCAGGAAACAAGAAAAAGCTCAAATAACCTAACCTTACACCTAAAACAGCTAGAGAAGGAAGAACAGATTAAATCCAACATTAGCAGAAGAAAGTAAATCATAAATATCAGAGCAGAAATAAATGAAAAGAGGCAAGGTAAAACATAGGGAAGATCAATGAAACCAAAAGTTAGTTCTTTGAAAAGATCAGCAAAATTGATAAACCTTTAGCCAGAGTCATCATACACACACACACACACACACACACACACACACACACACAAAGAAATAGGAGAGGGCTCAAATCAATAAAATTAGAAATGAAAAGAAAAATTACAACTGATTCCACAGAAATACAAAGGATAAGGGACTATTATCAGCAAATATGCATCAATAAAATAGAAAACCTAGAAGAAATGGACAGTTTCTTACAAAGGTGCAACCTACCAAGACTGAACCAGGAAGAAATCGAAAATATGAACAGACAAATCACAAGCACCAAATTGAAAATGTAATTAAAAATCTTCCAAAAACAAATGTACAGGACCTGATGGCTAAATAGGTGAATTATCTAAAACATTTGGAGAAGAGTGAACACCTATACTTCTGAAACTCTTCTAAAACATAGCAGATGAAGAAACATTCCCAAGCTCATTATTTGAGGCCCCATCACTCTGATACCAAAACCAGACAAGGATACCACACAAAAAATATTACAAGCCAATATCTCTAATGAACACAGATGGAAAAATACTGAAAAAAATATTAACAAACTGAATACAAATATATGTTAAAAGGAGCATAAACCATCAACAAGTTGGATTTATTTCAGGGATGCAAGGATTCTTCAATATCCACAAATCAATCATTGTGATATACCACATCAACAAACTTAATAGTAAAAATGATAAGGCCATCTCAATAGATGCAGAAAAGACTTTTAACAAAATTTAACAACTGTTTCTGATTTAAAAAAATTCAGAAAGTGGGCATAGAAGGAACCTACCTCAACATAATAAACGCCATTTATGAAAAATCCACCGCTAACATCATTCTAAATGGCAAAAAAAAAAAAACTGAAAATATTTCCACTAAGATCAGGAGTAAGACAAGAATGTTCACTTTCACCAATACTATTCAATATAGATTTGGCAGTCCTAGATGTGGCAATTAGAGAAAAAGAAAAAAGAAAAGAAAAAGAATCCAAATTGGAAAAGAAGTAAAACTGTCACTCTTTGAAGATGACATGATACTATAATAGAAAACCCTAAACACAATACCAGAAAACTGATAGAACTCATCAATGAATATAGCAAAGTTGCAGTTTACAAAATTAACACAGAAAAATTCATTGGATCTCTATATACTAACAATGAAAGATCAGAAAGTGAAATAAGAGAAACATCCCATTTTCCATCATGTCAAAAAGAATAAAATACCTAGAAATAGGCCTACCTAAAGAGACAAAATACTTTTATTCTGAAATCTGTAAGATGCTGATGAAAGCAAACAAAGATGAAACAAAACGATGGAAAGATATATCATGCCCTTAGATTGGAAGAATAAATAGTGTCAAAATAATTAGACTATCCAGGGCAACCTACAGATTCAATGCAATCTCTATCAAATAACCAAGGGCATTCTTCAGAGCACTAGAACAGAGTATTTTAAAATTTGTATGGAAATACAAGAGGCCCTGAATAACCAAAGCAATATTGAAAAAGAAAAACAGAAATGGATGAATCATGCTCCTAGGCTTCAGACAGTACTACAAAGCTACAGCTATCAAAACAATATGGTACTAGCACAAAAACAGAAATATAGACTAATGGAAAAATATAGCAAGCACAGAAATAAACCCATTCTCCTATGGTAAACTAATCTATGAGGAAGGAGGAAAGTAGAAACAATGGAAGAAAGATAGTCTCTTCAATTTGTGGTCCTGGGATAAGTGGACAGCTACATGTAAAATAATGAAAATAGAACACTCCTTCATATTACACACAGAAATAAACCAGAAATGGATTAAAGACCTAAAAACAAGGCCAGATACTAGAGAAATCCTACAAGTATAAGCAGAACCCTTTTCAACATAAGTCATAGCAACATCTTGTTTGATTCACTTCTTGGAATAATGAAGATAAAGACAACAATAAACTAATGGAACCCAATCAAACTGAAAAACTTTTGCCTATCAAAGGAAACAGCTAAAAAAATGAAAAGAAAACACACAGAGTGAAAGAAAATCTTTGCAAATGATGCAACTGAAAAGGGCCAAAAATCCATAACATACAAACAACCCATGCAACTCAGCAACATAAAAACAAACAACCCAATTGAAAAATGGGCAGAAGGCCTAAATAGACATTTCTCCAAAGAAGACATATGAATGTCCAATAGGTACCTGAAAAAATGTTCAAAATCACTAATTACTAGAGAAATGCATATCAAAACTGCAAGGAGGTACCACCTCACACCAGTCAAGATGGCCATCATTAATAAGTCCACAAGTAACAAAGGCTGGAGAGGGTATGGGGAAAAGGGAGCCCTCCTACACTGTTGGTGGGAAATGTGAATTGGTACAACCTAAATGGAAAACAGTATGGAGGTACCTCGGAAAACTAAATATAGAAGTACCATATGATCCAGCAATCCCCACTCCTGGGCCTATTTCCAGACAAAACAATCTTTCAAAAAGATACATGCACCCCTATGTTCATCACAGCACTGTTCTCAATAGACAATTCATGGAAACAACTTAAACGTCCATTGACAGATGAATGGATTAAGAAGATGTGGTTACGTATATACAAAGGAATACTACTCAGCCATTAAAAAGACAAACTAATGCCATCTGAAATGACATGGATGGAACTAGATATTCTCACACCAAGTGAAGGAGATTCTCACACCAAGCCAGAAGGAGAAAGACAAATACCATATGATATCACTTATTTGGGGGATCTAAAATATGGCACAGATGATCTTGTCTCCAAAACAGAAACAGATCGTGGCCAATGAAGGCAGACTTGTGGTTCCCAGGGGAAATGTTAGGGAGTGGGGATGGATGTGGTGTTTATGGTTTGGGGATGCAAACTGTTACATTTGGAATGGATGGGCAATGGGACTATACTATATAGCAGAGGGAAACTGTGCAATTGGGTTATCTTGTCATACAATAGAAATTGAAGAAACATTGTAAATCAACTATACTTTAATAAAAAAAAAGAAAAACAAAAACAAAAATAGTGATTGGCGTATTTGAAAAATTGCCATTTATAAGCACAAAAAGTTGTTTTAAATTGATGGGAAGTTTTTTTAATTTTCAGTAGTATTTCTTAATACCTACAAAAGAAAACAAGATGATATTAAAAGGCAATTACAGGCAGTTCCTGTGGCATAACAGGTTAAGTATCTGACATTGTCACAGCTGTGGCACAGGTTTGATTCCTGACTTGGGAATTTCCAAATGCCGTGGGAATGACTTAAAAAAAAAATTTTAAGTTGGGAGTTCCCATTGTGGCACAGCAGAAAGAATCTATGAGGATGCAGGTTCAATCCCTGGCCTCACTTAGTGAGTTGGGGATCTGGTATTTCCATGAGCTATGCTTGAGGTTGCAGATGCAGCTCAGATCCCTTGTTGCTGTGTCTGTGTAGTATGCTGGCAGTTGTAGCTTTGATTTGACCCCTGGCCTAATTACACACACGAAACAGGCATAATACATTATAAGATAGATTTGAGAAAGTTATCCATCATGCATATGAGAAAGATAGAGAGAATGAATATATGAGGAAGAAGTTAAGAGATATAGAGAATAGAATAAAGAAGGGCCAATTTAATTTTAATGACTATTAAAGAACAAAAAGAGGAAAATGAAACAAAAAAGGATAATGTCAGGGAATTTTTTCAGTATTGAAGAGAGTTAAAAGTCTTCAACTTGAATGAGAATCTTAGTGTGTTAATAAGCATAAATAAAAATAAATCAACACCTAAACACATAATGGTGAAATTAGAAGACCCAAAAGGCAGAGAGAAATATAAAATGTTACCAAAGAAGATTTAATAAGAAAAATAACTACCAGGGCCTTCTCAACAGCAATAATAAATTCAAGAAAATATACTAATTTGCTCAAGAGAAAATCATTGCTAATCTAGAATTGCATTGAGTTTCATTCCTATCATTTAGTAATGAAGGGAAATAAAACATTCTCAGGCAAAGACAGAAAGAGTTTACCATATGTAGACTTTACCTGAAGAGCTAGTAAAGATTGGACTTTAGATTTTTGCATTTATATATATTTTTTGGTCCAAATACTTTGATAAAACCTTGTAGGGAATCTAAAAAGGTACTGCCTTATTGAGAAGAAGGGAGTTAGAGAGAGAGGGAAACAATATTTATATACTTATATATTTAGGCTTCAGAATACAGAAACCTAAAATGGCTTAGATTATAGTTAAAAATGACTGCTTAACAGAAATCAAGAGGTAAGGTAGGCTCTAGTTCAGTAAATCATGGCTAACTGGTACTAACAGGGGCTCAGCATATTGCTTTGAACACAGGTGCAAACTGGATGTGACTGCAAGCTAACTTTGAAGCCATAAATTAACTGTAGCAGATCCATAAATGATGTGAAGGAATAACGATCCTCAGAGGAATAAATGGGTCCCTTCTCTGCCTGCTTATTAAAAAAAAAAAAAAAAAAAAAAGGCAGTGAGGAAATTTTTTCTGGGTGCCCCAGCTAGAAATATCCTCATGATTCATTGACCAAAATTATCTATCACATACCCATTCTAAGCCTGGAGGAAAGAGAGGAGTTACTATAATTTTCTTTTTTTTTTTTTTTCTGTCTTTTCTAGGTCCGCACTGGGGGCATATGGAGGTTCCCAGGCTAGGGGTCTAATCGGATCTGTAGCCGCCGGCCTACATCAAGGCCACAGCCATGTGGGATCTGAGCCACATCTGTGACCTACATCACAGCTCACAGCAGCGCCAGATCCTTAACCCACTAAACGAGGCCAGGGATCGAACCCTCAACCTCATGATTCCTAGTTGGATTCGTTAACCAGTGAGCCACGACAGGAACTCCAATTTTCTTAAGATTTGATGTTGAGGCATCAATCACAAGAAAGAAAAAGGTATCAGGTTGGGAGTCTAGAAATCAAAAGTCATTTGACCATCCAGAAGAGAATGAAATGATTGATATATATTAACTGTAGCAGATTTAATTTAGATATTACCAGATAAATCATAACCAAACAAGTTAGCAAATAATAATTAATGTAAGAACATGAGTAACATACAAGATAATGTTTAAAACAGAGAGTATTATGGGAAATGAAGAGATATAGCTTGATAATAGGATGATCTACCAAAAAAAGGCATTATAATCAGGAGACCTTATGCCAACAGAAATTAACTAATAGGGTTACTGCAAATTTAGCACTTAAAAAAAATTCATGCACATTTAAATTTTTCTTAAGCAAATGCTATATTTATTCTAATAAATGTCTTTAACTCTCTCTGTTGGGTACCTGATGATTTCAGACTTGCTTCAATAGTTAAGGGAAGCAGATGGTTGTAGATATTAAAATTAAAAGGAGTACCTAGTTTGTTAGTGCAAGTGCTCCCTAAATGGTAATGTTGGCCAAGTATACAAAGTCAGTGGTATATGGGTATACCAATAATTTTTTAGTTAAATTATAGTTGATTTAAAATATTTAGTTTAAGGTGTACAGCAAATTGATTCATATATATATACACGCACACACACACATATATACACATATATGTATACATATATAATTTTACAGATTTTTCTTTATATGTTATTATAAGATATTGAATACCATTCCTTGTGTTAACAGTAAATCCTTGTTGCTCATCTCTTTTATGTTTAGTAGTGTGTGTCTCTTCATCTCAATAGGTTTTTAACAGATGCTTTTTGATTGGCTAGCATGGTAGGTCTAGCAGTGATAATTCTCTTAATGTTGTTAATGATACAAACATTGAAATGGCCAAGGAAGAAGTTTTCAAATGTGAATATCTGAAAAATGGCATTGTAGTTATAATTTTTAGTACACAGTGAATTATTAAAGTTCAACTCAAGATAAAACCAACTGAAAGTTTACCTTAAACTTGCTCCATTGTGATCATAATTGATACAGTAAAAGGTCTGATACTTTGAAGAAGTAAGGGTGAGGATAATATGAAGTCTGTTACCATGAAGTTTGGTTATTTTTTCCTTTGGCACTACAAAATGTCATTCTTTTATAAAATTTAAGCTCTCTGGCTTTTCTAGAAGTCTCCTGAGAAGTCTACATTCCAAAAACAGAGTTGGTATTTCCATATCAATGTGAAGAATGTTTTTGCCACCCCCTTTTAATTTTATTCTCAACCATTCCCACAGGCACTAATATTGTCTCCATTGTTTCCCCTAGGAGACTGTATATTTTTAGAGAATTGCTTGCCCCATGAAGGCATTATCTCTCATCTTAAAAAATGTCAATAAAAAAGCAAATTATATTTGTTCTCTAAGATGGTTGCTACAAACCATGACTGATTAGTGTTATATGTGACATCTAGAAGAACAGTAATCAAGGTTATGTTAGCATTGATTTCTATAGAGGTGAAGTCCCTTTGATGTATTACTCCATCAACACCTGCAATGACAAAATTTGCACATGAAATTAATCCAAATTAATTATGCTATTTGTAGATAGCACTGGTTCTTTTATGTTGCAATATAAATATTAATTTGGTGAATTTTTTTCACCTTGTGAAGTTTATTTAGTCAAGGGGGGGCCTCTATTGATCACCATCCTGAACAAAAGAAAGATTAGACAATTGAAGGAGCCTGGAAAACTAAGCTAGTCAATTGAGAGGAACTTAAGTCTTAAGGAGATGTACAACTATCACATTTTCTTTGTTATGTCAGCTTTAAATTCAGGTTTCTAAGAAAAAATGCTCAATCTTGTATGACCTATATTTAATATTGATGTTTACTCACATATGAATTTACTATACTTCTTCACATAATTTTTAGCTTAACCACTTAGCGTCCTCTGAAATTGGGAAAAAAAAAAAGAAATTCTTGAACCACATGATGACAGTTATAACTGGGCAGTGGCAATTGTTGAGAACCTTCTCTGTTGTTTCTTTTGTCCTTTTTAAAAAATGCTGTAAAAACTTGGTAGGGTAGCTACTTTACATTCCCAGTGTGATGGGAGAGAATGTTCCAATATTGTCTTTCTAAGATAACTGAAGTTTACTCTTCAATTCTTAAAACTTATATATAGGCGGTAAAATAAAACATCCTTATATTATGCACATCCTTAAGCATACTGTTGGTGGGAGCTATGGGAACTATCTTGTATGTGTCATAATTATACGTGTAAACATTATACTACTCCATAGAACAGGGGTATTTGGAGGAACCATTAGTCCCTATCCTAACTGGCCTCTACAGTCTTTATCTTTCCAGCATTTTCATTGGCTTAACAGGGTTCATAGCTCCTCTTTTCAGCTCCCAATATACTGACTAATTTCACATTAAATTGCCTACTTGTGAGGAGATGTTCCATATTTTACAAATACTTACAAATCTATAAACATTTGCACTCAGAAATCAACCCCCATCTCTTAGGTATATAGTCAAATTCTAGGTGACAGAGTTGATTGGGAGTCTGACCCTGAGAATTAACATAACCATCCTTCTCCCAGATATACTTTAATGCTCCATTCTTTTATTGGCATTACCATAACCCCCTAAATTATGTAATTGAAACTTTTGGGTAGACATGATTTTACCCATAGCATTGACATTGAAACTGCCAAGCAGTTAATTGAGTTATTATAGCAAATTTTGATTTAAAAATCACCAGTTCCTCTCTCAACAGGCAATAATTTCTATTGTTTTGTCTAAGATGACTAATTATTAATACCCTCTAATGTTACAAGTCTCTCCAAGTAAATGCATATTAACATTTGGGCAATTGTTGAACAGCTGGCTGTGATATATAATGTTTCAGTGATACAATATTGTGAAGGAATGATGTGGAATAGTGTAGAGAGATAAGGCTCTGCAATCAGATATTGTATTTACATCCAGCTTTTACAATTACTGGCTACATGACCTTACACTAGTTATGTCTATTTACTTCCTTTATATCTTTTATACTTATAAAATATTCCCCAAAGCAAAGCCCAATAAAAATTTCCATCATAATACTTATTGGGAGAACTCAAAATGTTAATGAGTTGTCACTAAAGGTTAGATGACATATTTAATTAACTCTAATCTTCACAGTGACCTTGCAAGGTAAACCTATCACATTACTTTCACTGTAAAATGGATGAAATTTCATGCAGGGCCCATTCTCAGTAAGCCAGTTGTTCTATAAGTCTTCAACAGTCATGCCAGCATAGGTATTTCTAACAGAGAAAGCAAATTCATACTCTGAGGCAAGAAAATTTTATAGTAGGAAAATTTTCCTATGTCCTGGAAGGTGGAAGGAATCTGGTCGCCTTTGTAGTTTTCCGATCATCTCAAAGGAAGGTACCATGACGAAGTCTCAGCACATTTATGCTGGTAACAGCACAGCATTCAACTGGAGTGATATACAGATCAGCTTGCTGATATGGAGTCTAAATGTGGGATGATTTCATCTTTAAAACCATGGCTATTCCATCTGAGAATTCATTGTGCAAATTGTTGCATAGGTTGAAGACAGTTCTAAATAAGAGAAGACAGGCCATTATGTTCACATGGTATTTAAAAGTCTCCTCCACAGTGGATGGTTTCTGGTAGGAAATGGAGAGAAAAAGACTGGCATACAATATGCTCAGTCCCATTAGTTTTATCCACATGCCTCTTCCCAAGATCTCAGATTTTCCCAGGTCCCTGACTGATGGGCTAAACCCAATGCCATTGCCAGGAGTTTTTGTATATCTTCCCTTCAGTCTTATCTCCCTCCACATAGAGTTCTCTATCAATTTTTAAAATAAAATGTACTCCAGTATAGTTGACTTACAAAATTGTGTTAGTTTCAGGTGTACCACGTAGTAAATTCATTGCACGTATACATACATCCTTTCCTTTTCAGATTCTATTCACATATAGGTTATTACATGTTATTGAATTGTTCACTATATTCTATGCAGTAGGACCTTATCGCCTATTTTATATGCAGTAGTGTGTATATGTCAATCTCAACCCCCCACAATATATCCCTCTCCCCCACGTTTCCCCTTTGGTAACCAGAAATTTGATTTAAAAAATCATTGACTCTGTTTCTGTTTTGTAAATTCTTTTCTATAATGTTTTATTATCAACATGAAAACATAATTCAAAAAGATGCATACACCTTGATGTTGATCACAGCATTATTTACAATAGCCAAGACATGGAAGCAATGTTCATCATTATCCATCCTAAATGTCCATAAAGAGAGGAATGGATAAAGAAGATATTATATATGCATAATGGAATATTACTCATATGTAAAAATAATGAAATGATTCCAACAAAAGTTTAATGTTTGATTTTCTGCCTACTGGAAGAATTTCCCTCATCTTTATGTCTTTAATGACTGACCCTATAAATGACTATGATACAATCTATAACATACCAAATGAACCCACTCCTGATCCAGGCCTGGGTTTTTTCTTCTTCATCAGGTGCATTTGGGAAAACTCTTAAGAGGTCATAAATGTGAGTTGAGAGAAACAGGACAAGAGGTCATAAATGTGCAGCAGAGGATCTGAACTAAATGTGTAACTAACTTATGCCCTCTGGATACATTTCCATCATGTAATGTTTGTTGCAAGGCCTGCTCAACATCCTGATATGTAAATGTCAGTATCTGGCTCCAGAAGGAAAGATCTTGCCAGAAGGCTTTAATTCCAGTTATTGGATGCACAGTCACTATTTGTACACCTGGAGCTCCTTTTCAATGTTTTCTGGAGTTCTCTGTCATAGAAGACAGAATCACTGTGGCTTCAGCCAGAATTAGAGGTGGATATAACTCTGAAAGTATATAATTCAAGGAACTTACATCTTTCGGCAATGAGATAGGGATATTTGTAGCAATTATAGAATAATTAGCAGTATATATCAATTAAACAAAGTATTTGTTAAGAAACTATGGTATCGAACACTCTCCTAGGTAATGTGAAACTCAGAAAGGCATAGGCTATAAACTTAAGCAGTTTGGGTTAAAGCAAAGCCAAAACAAAAACAAAAAGGATTTAAGAGAAGCCACATTAGGGACTAGAAATCCCTGTGATACTAGCAATGAGAAAAGAGAGACACATTGTTAGCTAATCTTCAGCTTGCACAATGATTTAAAAATTAGAACTTAGGTCTCATGATTTATACAAAGGACATAAGGCCAAGCAGGAGTTGCAGTTTCTGAGTCTAGTGCAAATTAAGTGCCCACAGAACTAATGGGTCAAAAACTATTCAATTCAGGGGTAGCATGTTGAATTGAACAAGCAGACCATGCCTGGTTCAAGCACCAGTGCTGGGGCTGCCAGCAAGCTTTAGGGCAGAGGGCAGATGGTTTCCCATTTCAGGAGCTATTTCTTCTAATTTAGAAGCTTCCTAAGTATCCTTCCTGATCTTAAATTTTCTCTATAACTGGGAAATTAGGTAAGATGATTAATACCACTTATCCCTGGCTTTTTTCCCTTATTTATATGGTTATCTCTTACTTTCACATAATTTTCAGTAGTTTCTATGGCTATAATAATCATTCAGAAATGGTCTTATATTAAATTAGTTTTTAACTTTAAAAATATACTCATAAATATACTGTGACATTTATCACTATTTTTATGGTTATACATTTTTAAGCATAGTGACTTGTTAATATAGGAAAATACACCCAAATATTTGTCAAACAGATAATTTTGGACAAGACACTTGGTTAGGCATTGTGAGGACAAAAAAAGTGAGGAATTAGATACTATTTTTAGTTCTAAGCATATAAAATCTAAGTGGATATTTAAGCTTTACATAGTGTGTACACAGTTTCATACCTGCATGCATGTGCCCTTTCACTCAAGGTGAATAACAATGCGGATTAAAGTAATAGATATTAAAATACAAAAGATCAACCAGTGAAAGTATTTAATATTGGCCATGGAGTAGAATAGTAGGGGCTGGGGGTTATATCATCAGTGAGGAATGTGGTGCTGTGGACAGTGGGAACACTTGAAAAGAGCCTTGAGAAACAGTAAGAATACAGTTATGAAAAGAGAATGGATAATATTATATAGGCACAAGCATAACATAAATGAATAAAAGAGACTGGAATGAAGTAGACTTCAGGATTGAAGTCTACTGATTTTTTGAAGAAAAGGGCTTAATTGGAACCAGAATGATGAGTTAATGCTGGAATATATAGGGAAGTGATTACCACAAAAGAGACTAAGATTTTATTAGTCAAAAAAGAAAAGGGTAGGAGTTTGCAATTTTAATGTATTATAATCGCACACATAGGAGCCTGATTTTGAGTGTTTTTACTTTCTGCTTTCAATATTGTGTTTTTCATTCATTAAGTGTATACATATTCTACTTGTGCTATTAAACTGCAAGGGGCAAAAAAACTAATAACTGTTTTTTTCTTTGTTCTTTTGCTTCTGATATCAGTACAAATAATTAATATCTCTTGAGCAATCTAGTAGAATCTATGCATATAACTTTTGTCAGTGGACCTTAGCCAAAACAAAGTTCAATCACAATTTCTAGGGACCTTATGAAATCCATAGGTCTGTAGTGCATATATTTACTTTTACATATTTATTTATTTTTTTTGCTTAGGTGCCTTTTACACACCTAAGTATGCCAGTGCCAAATATAATGCTTCCCTGTTGATACATGTTAGCATGTTCAGAGAATTTGGGCATCACTATTTGCATGTAAATATAAAATAATTCTATGAATGTCCATGTGGGATTTAATTGTTTTTTTAAACAATATAACTCTTATCTTTCTGGAAGCAATTCAGGCCATCAAAGTGTTGTTAGTGATGAGCTTGCTAATTACTTTCCATACCTAGCCTGTATTTCCCTTCATTACTGGTGCTCAGTTCCTTCTAGTTTTACATCAGTATCAGAAAGTTCATTTAGAATCCAGTCAATCTTCCAGTGCCAATTCTGCACTTTAAATTTTTTATTCAACAAGGACACAATGGGAATAATATTTCTAGCTGCCAAGGAGATAATCATAAACTTTTTCTGCATTGTCTTTGCAAAATTTCATGGAAAATATAATTCAAAAAAAGAACAGATTACAGCTATACAGAATTTGGAACAGGGACTGTCATTCTAGGCCAGAAGACAAATAAAGACAAATAAAATCAGTACATTAAATTTGTATTTTTCTATGACATGGATGCTGATTGTTAAGTTTTAATTCTTCTATTGTTTTCTAGGCCTTTGACAGTAGCTAGCAGATCAAAAGGAATCTAGTAGGATGACTTCATGTCTTCATGTCTTCATGAAACTGATGATTTCAGTTACTTCAGCAGCAAATGCAGAGCTTATGTGTTTCTGATTTTGTTTGTTTTGTGGGCTGCACACTGAAAGAAAAGTAGGTAAAATAATTATTAGCAAAATAGATTATCTGAGAGTAACATTATCCCTTTCAGCAGACTGGTATATGTGTTCACATCATGCCACTCATAGATATTTCCAAACACATGGATTTTAGGAATCAATCCAATAAAACATCTGGATAATCAATTATCACATTGCTTTTATAATAGCAGAGATGCTCCATATATTTAATTCTTCCTCAAAATAAGATAAAGGTAGAATGTTTATCAGTAGACTCCAAAGATTAGAGTTTTATGGGTTGTTCCATCACCATGTGTCAGATAAGGTCTTCCATGTTTTAACTGAGTAACATATCTTTATACACAGTCACTGACGAATAAATTTAAAAATCATAGCAAAACTTTCATAATCACTGATGAATACATTTAAAAAGCATAGCAAAACTTTTCAAGTAGGGAAAGACTTGTAGGTAAGGTGGGGACAATTAACCAAAGACAGATTAAGACTGTGATGACAGTTTATTTGAAAGATGATTATAGGCAAATGCCAGTAAACCTGTTGGTTATTCACAGTTTTGATGAGTGTTCAGGGTTTGTGTGATATTGAAAATGAAACACTTGAAGCATATGTGAGCCCAAGAAAAGAGAAAGCCCATTGAGAGGGAATATCATCACAATCTTATTTGATGCATGAATATTAAATAGTCAGGGCAGGGCAATCCTCTGGGCTAGTTAGACATATGACATTCAGAACACATTAGAATTTAAACCAGAGTGGCTTGAAAATGTCACAAATTCTTAAATTGTCCATTTTTAACTTGGAGAAAACGTCCTGTGTATTATATTCTCTGTATTTGAAAACAGAAGATATTCCCTCCTACGTGGCTATTTCCACACAGCTATTTAGTAGAGCAATTTAAACTGAGATAATTATAAAACCTATCTCCATCTACCATGAAACGTCTTCTGTGCAAAGTCCTAGTATACTTAGAAATCAGGCAATTAAAGCAAAATAAGAAATATCTTTGAGGAAATATGCATTCCAATTATTTGGTTCAAGAAAACTAAAAAGACCACAATTATAACTACCTAATGTATACCACATCTAAGTGAATGATTTTGTATTTTAACTCAGACTTCAAGAAGGCAATAGATGTCTAAGTAATAAATATGGTAGCATGGACTATACCAAGGTATGAATGAGTTGCAATCATATAAATAAGAATATCTTAGAAAGGAAAGGGATTTTTTTTTTTTGGTTTGGTTTTTGTTTTTCCAATTCTGTATTTTGTAAGTTTCACCTATTTAACTGGAAGCCCCAGGACACTATCCAGGTAATTTGCTGACCATGAAAAAAATACTCAACTAATCATTTGTCTCCATGATGTGGAGGTGGTTTCTCCCTGAATTAGCTGAAAGTATTACTTGAGTGAACCAAGCCCAAGTACTGATTGAGTGAGGTGGAATGCCAGAGTGGCTTGTAGTCAGGAAGAACAAATCTGACTGACTCCATATTAGATTTGTTTGGTTGCCTGTGCTTGGTCATGCTGGCTCTGAACCTTCTGTAAAAGAATGCTGCCTATAGCCTGAAATATACAGAATAGCCTATTCTCATGGCTCTGACCTTACGAATCCATTCATATAGAGATAAAAAGTTGTAGAACAGAGGATAAAATTTGTTTTATTAGAATATCCAGACTTGGCCTACATGGACAGCTACAAGAACAAAAGATTATGACACCAGGTTTGTTACAACTAACCATGACACTCCCTCCTCTTCCCTATAAAAGTGCTTTGCCAAAACCTTGGAAGAGTTTAGAGTTTGGGGGGGCCACAAGCCATCCACCTCCTTGTATGACCCTGCAATAAACCTTTCTCTGCTCCAGATTCTGACTTTTTGGTTTGTTTGGCCTCACTATGTATAGGAGATACAAACTTAGGTTCAGTAACAGGCTCACAAGTTGAAAGATAGGTTGGCAGGGAAATCTAAAGCAAATTAACAAGAATCAGCTAAATATCTCATTTTACAAATAAAATCTTTCCTGCATATCCAGTCATAATGATCTTATGACTTCATGACAATTAAACTTTGTGTCATACTTGTGGTAGGTCTATATAACCTGATGAAAGACATTGCAGTCTATACTTTAAGGCAATTTTTATTCATGTATGTGGTATACCTAGGTAGAAATGAAGAGGCCTTCATGTGCAAATCATTGAGCCAAATGAAGTACTTTACACAGTCACAATTTCAAAAACCTCCTCTAGCAACCTAAGCCAACTAAAAGATGGGACCTAACTGTTTAATGTTGTGTTTAAGTGTTTAAACATTGAACTCTCATTAGTATATTGTTCAGAACACATATTAGGTGCTCAATAAATTAGGTGATGGTTGAAGAATTTCTGAAACCCTGGTATTGTGAGATATAATATTGAGAATTCATTAATATTCATTAAAGCAATGTCCTTTCTCGTTATTATAGAGTTCTTTTGTTCATAATATGTAGACGAAACGACTGTCTCTGTGAAAGAAATGAAGAGGTTGTCTTTCAGTGTAGAAATCAGTAAGACACATTCTAAGGCCTATTAAACTAGTCACTGAACCTCAGTTTTCTTCCATACACATCGAAGAAAATAATGTCTGCCATATCTACCCTAGAAGTTTGTTGTGGGAATAAAAAATAGAAAAGATGCATAGGCATTCAGAAAGCAAGTGCTGGTACCAATGGAAATTCTATCATACTTGTAAAATACTTGTAAAAAAATTAATTGCCATATTAGTTCCATAGAAGAATCTAAAGAGATAGAAGGTTAAATTATGTTTAGGCAAAATGCTGTGATATGAAATAAATCAATATATGTTAAAGTTGCATGCTGTCCCAGGAGGACATCTACCTCACATGCACTACATCAAGTGCAGCATTTGAGAGAGGAGGTAAAAGGAAGGAAAAGTTTTTAAAAGTTTCAATTACAACCCCACATAGAGATAAAATATCTTCAGTTTTCTCATTTATTTTTATTAGTTGAGTAGAAAGAGAAATGTGTAGATCTTCTTACAACTATAACAGTTTATGAACTATAAAGTTAGGTAATAGAAATTGTTGATTAAAAAATACATGTTTTTTTGAATAGTCTTAAAAATAATAAGACACCCTGATGTTTTCAAGGTTTAGGTGCATAAGTCTCTTGTTTTGACACTTATATTACCACTGAAATGCCTTGATTTAACCATCATTTGAAGTTTGTTTGTCCTTAAATTTTATCTCACAATTTGATTCAACCTCTTGCTTCACTGATTTAATAAAAAATACTGTTAACTGTTTGCAAATTATTAAATTGTAGGACTTTATTGTGGATTGTTAATACATCACATGGGCATAAAATAGCAGTTAGCTTGGGGAAAAAAGGTAATATTGTATGCTCTATTTTTCACTTTTCCAGACTTTGGTGGTTTTGCTAGGATGAAAACTGTTAAAAGAAAAAGCAATTGATTACTTTAAAAAGCAAGTTCCTGGTTTGAGCAGGATGGTAGGTATGGGGTGCTTACCCTCTTACACACTAACCAATGAAAGGGAGAGGCACAACCTTAACAATCTTAAGTAGAAAATATGTGTTAGTGCATTATTTCACATTGAAATGCATAAAGAGAGAGTGATCCTATAAATATATTTTAGATTCCAGCTGCAAGGATATGAGTCTTTTTAAGAGTAATACTTAGAGGTCTCTGAAGGCCAAGATGAGTCTTTCAAAAGTTTGTGCCAGTCTGAAAGTGACATAAGCATATATTGCATGAGCATGTGGATTTTATGCCTTGTGGTTGTGTTTTGTCTCAAAATCTGCCTTTTTATGAGGGACCTTGAATACATTGCCTAGATGTATTAGACTCAACTTCCCTAAACTGTATATTACTTATTAATAGAGTTGTCTGAAAGGTATCTCTCTAAATGTTAGTTACTAATTGTAATAGTCTGCTCAAGCTATGGTGAGGAGACTGGGTTATTTAACAACCAAAATTTATCTCTCGCTCTGGAAACTAACACATTCAAGATCAAGGTGCCAACAGGATTGTTTTCTGATGAGATCTCTCTTCATGGTTAGGTAGATGGCTGCCTTATCATTATGTCCTCACATGGCTTTCCCTCTGGGCCTGTGCATGCATGCAAAAGAGGAAGCTCTGGTATCACCCTCTTCTTATAAGGACACTAGTTCTATCAGATTAGGGCTCCAGCCCTGTGACTTCACTTAACCTTTATTACCTCTGTAAGAGCCCTGTATTCAAACAAACTCACATTCAGGGGTTAGAATTCTAACATAAGAATTTGGAGAGGACACATTTTGATCCATGACATTGGTTTTACTTTCCATAGCATTTTCCTGGGTATGAAGGATGCCATGCTGTATTGAGACATGGGTTTATTCTTGCCCTCTTATTTTGACCCATACTTTATGACTGGGTGAGTCTCAGACTTGGTCAGCAGCTCATGCCTTAATTAGTTTATAGGGACCCCGATTGTATTTTTCATTTATAAGATTCTGTTCATGCCTATTGAAGCTGACCCAGATTAATGCTGAGCAATTCGGTCATGTGGGTGGAGGGGAACGTTGAGAGAAGGTATAGGGGAACTGCAAAGGACTCAGAAAATAAAATATGGAGGACCAAAGATTAATATTTCTGATTTGACGTGCTTGCAGGGATCCAGGGTATATTTTTCTGGCAGAAAGATCAGTAGCTGCTTCAATAAAGCTTTAGAATTACAAGAGACATTTATTAACTATGCTTTATCCTACCATCAGGGAAAGTAGCATTAAAAGGGCCATGAGGCATATATCCGGACAAAACGCTACTTAAAAGAGACACATGCACCCGCATGTTCATTGCAGCACTATTCACAATAGCCAGGACATGGAAACAACCCAAATGTCCATCAACAGATGATTGGATTAGGAAGATGTGGTATATATACACAATGGAATACTACTCAGCCATAAAAAAGAATGACATAATGCCACTTGCAGCAACATGGATGGAACTAGAGAATCTCATACTGAGTAAAATAAGTCAGAAAGACAAAGACAAATACCATATGATATCACTTATAACTGGAATCTAATATCCAGCACAAATGAACATCTCCACAGAAAAGAAAATCATGGACTTGGAATGTAAACTTGTGGCTGCCTGATGAGAGAAGGAGGGAGTGAGAGGGATCAGGAGCTTGGGGTTATCAGATACAACTTAGAATAGATTTACAAAGAGATCCTGTTGGGTAGCATTGAAAACTATGTCCAGATACTCATATTACAACAGAACAAAGGGTGGGGGGAAAAATGTATACATGTAAGGATAACTTGATCCCCTTGCTGTACAGTGGGAAAAAAAAGAAAAATAAATAAAAGGGCCATGAGAACATGTGACATGGATAGAAGTCTAGTGCTAATAACTTCTTAGGTAGGAAGGGTATAAAACTATGTACCTCAATTTTCAATAGCTCTCACTGAGAATTAGATCTTTGAGCTAGGTATAGGTTATGTCTGTGAAGTTTGGTTTGACTCAGAGTAGTTGGGAGACATTCCTTCGGCTTAGTACCAATGCTGCTGCTGTCAGACTTCAGACACCATCTCAGACCCCCATTAAGCTCCATCTTCTAACTATACATGTAGAAACCAGCAGTGAAGTAACTGATCCTATACCCTTCTGTCCTGAATTCTGTGTACACAGTTAACCCTCCTCTTTACACATAGTTCATACATTTTGAATCTTTTAAGAATAACTGGATGATCACAATAAGTGAAGTTAGTCAAACAGTGAAAGAAAAACACCACTTATGTGTGGAATCTAAAAAAAAAAAAAAAAATACAAATGAACTTATCTGCAGAACAGAAACAGATTCAGAGAATTTGAAAACAAAGTTATGGTTACCAAAGGGGACAGCTAGCAAGGGGAGGGGGATGAATAACTTTGTTTTACAGAAGAAATTATCATAACATTTTAAATCAACTATACTTCAATACAACTTAAAAAATGAAAAAATAATCATTAAAAAAGAAGAATTTATGCAAAAAACTTCCAGCATGCACTCATGCAAAGTGTTCTTTTTCAGTTGATTCCAAGACCCTCACTCTATGCCCTGTCCCACAAAGACACAGAGCTTCAATAGGCCAGCAGTCTTTCAATAGATTGTAGCAAAGATGATTCTGAGGAGACTGAAGGTCATTACACCAGATCACGAACCCTGGATATTTCTATGTACTTGTTGATTTAATGATAAAATGATTTTTTTTCTGTTTATGAATATGGCCCTTTGACAGAAAAAAAAAAATCTTAATTAAGAGAATGGGCTGAAGCTTTGAGAAACACTTAGTCTTATTCCCTCTATGCCAATTGCAATTAGATATGTGATTTTTGTCAAGTTATTAATCTCACCAAATCTCAGTTAACTTACCTGTAATATGGGGATAAGAGTAGGATTTCCTTTATACTGTGAGAAGCAATTAACACAATCCTAGGACTCAATGAAGAGTCTGTTTTTATAAACAGCTACAGCAGCTACAGCAGCTGCAGGTTTCAATTCCATGGGATTCTCTCTCTTCCCACTTGTTTCTGTCTCAAAGGCAAGCTACTCAATAACTTAAAAGTCAAAAAAAATGTGAAAGGAAAGGGACTTCTATGAACTGAACACTGTTCTAGGCCCTGGACAATGTAAGCACACACAAGACAAAGTCCTTGCCTACATGAAACTCTTTTTTAACAGAAAAAAACAACAACATATATGTATATAATATAATATAAAATAGTGTCAAGTTTTGTGGGGAAAATAAAGTATATTGAGAGAGCATGTTCTGTGGTAGAAAGATGAATAGTCAATGAAAGCCACATTATGAAGGGGATATTCAAGCAAAGATCTCAAAGAGTAAAGGCAAATGAAGATTTGGAAGAAAGAATATTTCATGTAGAAAGGGGACAGGTAGAAAATCCACATGGGTTTCTCAAAGCTCAGGAAACAGAGTGTGGCTAGAGTGATAGGGAGATGGAGCCAAAATCAGAGCTGTGGGCAGGAGTAAGACAGTGCGTTGCCTGGTAAGGACATTAGCAAATACACGCTAATGTGCTGTAATTAGCGAATTTCAAAATATAATGGCTCAAACACAGCAGACATTTGTTTCTCCCTCATAGTATGTTCTGGAAGAAAGCAGTCTAAGGATCTTGGATTGCCCTGCTCATAAATCATCCAGTCCTTTGCCACTTGTCGCCCTGTCATCAGGTGATAATCCTAACCCGCTATGTCTGGGTTTTAGTTGATGAGAAGAGTGTGACTGTTTAAGAGTGTGACTCCTGAGTTGTACATTTTGGTATCTATACCAGTCTTCGAAAGAAGCTAGGTAGTCCCTGTCCCACTAGATGTTCTGATAGCCATATTACTGGTGAAAAGAAAAGGGGTGTGGAGTAGGGAGTTCTTGATAATGAAAGCCCATTGCTACTCTCTGTCATGGCATGGGATGTAGATTTTATTCTAAATGTGATGAGAAGATAATAAAAATATTGAGTAGGAGTTAGGCCATTTAATTCACAGATTTAGAAGATTATTTCAACTTTTATGAAAAATTAGAATATAGAACGTATTTTTAGAATGGAGAGTGGGAAGAGAAGGAAAAATAAAACTTAGGAAGTGATTGCAATGATACACATGAGAGACAAAGGTAATTAGGGTCAGGGTGTTGTGAATATAAGTTTTAGATTCAGGATATGCTAAAGGTAAAGTCAGAGATGATGCTAATGAAGTGAATGATAAAAGAGGGAAAATGGTAATGAAAGATCCCTTCTAAGATGTTGCACTGAGAAGCAGGTTTTCTACTATCCTTGAAAAATTTGAGAAATGTATTTATTTATGTATCCAATATAAAATATGACTTATGCCTTATGGTTATGTGTACGCACATGTGTGTGTGTGTAACAGAGAAGATCAGTACAAGTACCAAGATTTAGGTTAATACCAGTTTGGCTATTCTGTGATATCAAAATGCACTATTCTTTCTTAGTTCTAGAGTATGAATAAGCACAGTATCTTTTTTTTTTCTGACTAGCAGGCAGAAAAATTGAAGCCCAGAAAGAGAAAGAGGACTCTAGGATCTATTTCTAGATGAAATATTGCTTGACCCTAGGCAACTCATTCAAGTTTCAGGGGCATGAATTTCCTCATCTCTAGAGTGGGGATAATGATATTTTTCTTAACCTACCTCAGAAGATCATTGTGGATCCCAATGGGATACAAGATGTGAAGACTCTGTTTAAAATGTTAACATTGTGGTGAATAATTTATATCACATTATGAATTTCCATCTGATTCCTCCCATGGTACCACTTGGTAAAAGCAACCACTTCTCATGCTGTTCTCTCCAATTCCCATGACAATTTAGCTTCTCAAAGCAGGTCAAGCAGATACCAAAATAAACTTCCAAAGTTAGAATCTCTAAGTATAAGGTAACTAAGTTGTTGTTGTTGTTTTAGAATCTAATTCATTGTTTGTAATATAATTATCAAGCAATCTTATTATAAAGAGTAATGGTTATCATTTTCTGACTAGCCAATATTACATTCATTTTAAATATTATGAGTAAGTTATCAGAAATGTTGGACCAACATCTTTTAATCAGGCACTAAGCTTGGTTATTGTCAATATATTTTACATGCATGGTAATTTGTGTGATATTTCCTAATAAATAGACAATATTTTGGATTTAGGACCAAAAAAATAAGCTAGATTTTGTAAAGTACAGGGGACTTGGAAATCTGAGCTAAATTTTAACATGCATTTCTTTCCCTGAACTCTCATTGGAGAATAAAGCTTGCACTGTTGTGCCAATATGTTTTGACCGTCAACTGTTCTCAAGCAAGGTTGCACCTTCTTTTAGGGCTCTAAAACCTGTGCAACTAAAGATGATACAACTTCGTAGTATAAACACAGTATTTCTTCCTAATGCATAACTTTTTACTGAAAAACTTTTGGAAAAGAGTTTGAAAATTTGAAGCACTACATTGTTGTTAAAATAAAGATGTATATAACAGATTTTAATGCAAAATTTGATAACTAAGAAAAAATAAAGATACATATTTGAAGCAATATCACATTAGTAAGGAAAGCATCAGGCTAATCCCCTGATTTCTAGTATTTGTATTCACTATCTTTTCCCATGAAGGGAAATCAGTAAAAATACCTAAGATGAAGATCTTTAGAGTCTTAATCAGGTCCCAATGACCAATCCACACAAAGGAAGAATTTCTCATGTGATCAGTGTCCTAAAACTGTCCTGATAATTTTAGGACAAGGTGAACAGAAAAGCCATTTTTGACATGATTTTTTTCTTAAAATACACTGGGATTATCTCTAAGAGATAATAACACAACAGATATACTTAGTTATATATAAGTTAATTTGATGAGATTAAGTTAGATCTTCATGTTAGACTATTTAGGGGGGCATTTAGTAAATGGCATAGTCGGGAAGCACAAGATTGAAACAGAAGTATGACAGAATCTAAAGGAAACTAAAAATATCCTTGGGACCTTTACTTTTTTAATCTTTTGGCTTAACCATTATGTGTAGTCACAGTTATTGGCACTGCACATATGTTTCCTACATTTGACCAGAGAAAATAACTACTGGGCACTCACAGATCAAACCATTCGACTTAGCAACCACATGGAAGGGGTGGGGAAAGTGGTTCTTCCCATTCATTGCCTGTCTAGAGAATGTGAATTTTTCTTACCTAGATAAATCACTTTTGCCACAGTAAAGTGATGCGATATCTATACTTTTTCATCTTGACTATTTGGCCACAGTGATTACCAGATGCATGTTTTATGTTAGAACTAGAAGAGAGGGTAAGAGTGCAAACAAATCAGTTACATACTACAATCAGAAAAATCCTGTAGATAATTACTGCACTGCATCATCATTATGTTTGTTTCTTTGTTTAAATCTGAGCAGTTGGATTTGATTAATTCTCAACAGCAACCAGAATTAATGCCCAAGATATTAATCTCTTACATCAACCTTGGCATACTCAACTTCACTGTTTTGTTTTTAGGACCACAGGTGCAACAAATAGAATTTCCCAGGCTAGGGGTTGAATCAGAGCTGCAGATGCTGGCCAAAGCTATAGCCACAGGAATGTCAGATCTGAGCCTTCTCTGGGAACTATATTGCAGCTCACGACTATTCTGGATCCTTAACCCACTGAGAAGTGCCAGGGATCAAGACTACATCCTCATAGATAGGGGTCAGTTAAGTTTCCACTGAGCCACAATGGGAAGTCCAGCTTCATTTATTTTTATTTTTTATTTTTATTTACATGACAGCAAATCTTTGTCCCCACTAGGCAGCACTATTCTATTCATTGTTGGATTACTTTTGCTTTTATAAAAGTCATAATGTAAGGCCAAATCTGTATCTTGGTTCTTTTGTTCCAGTTTTACTTTTTGGAATAACCAGGAACAAAAAGACTTTTTATTCTCATATTATTAGCTCACCATCTTAGTAGACACAATGTATCATTTTAAATTATTTTCCTTTCCAATTGTGTGGTTTTCTTTCCCATTCACTTGCCATTCTGATGTATCTCCTCTGTACAATTTTCTAAGACTGATACATATATGACCAAAGTCAGGGAGGGAAGGAGAAAAGAAATGAAAGAGAAAAATAGGAAGAAGGTGTAAGGATAGCTACAGGAATTACTAGTTTTCTAATGCATAAGCTGATAGGCGGCAGGTGGAAGAGAGAGAAATTAGTGTGTGATTACTGTATTTGCCCATCAGGGTAAATCAACCTAGTAAGAATACTAAGCAAATTTAGCAAAATACCAATCACTAAAATTAAAAGAAGCAAGATGGTATTTAAACAAATAGGATTAAAAAGATGATGTATTATAGAAGAAGAAAGATTACCTGTAGTTCAATCATACCTCAAAGCCATTCCTGATTCTGAGGTACTATTCACTTAGGTCAAATTGAGCACCATCTTACTACCTCCTTTTTAATACAACATGTGTTTATCCATTCTTTCATTCATTTGCTTTACTTTATGGACATACTTTTCTGGAAAATGGGAGTATCCAGGGATGCGTGGTTACATCCTCAGTGTTGTATGTAAGATGCTGACCAGCTCTCTTTGGTGCAGTCATAGAACACTGTTCATAGCCAGCAAATGCGGTATATTAAGGTAAAAGTAAATTGGAAAGATTTATATTTTTTCTGTTATCTTCCCTCCTAACCTTATTTTTTTCTGTTTTTTTATCATTTATTTATATATATATATTTTTTTCTACTGTACAGCATTGTGACACAGTTACACATACATGCATACATTCTTTTTTCTCACATTAAGTATTCCATCATAAGTGACTAGACAGAGTTCCCAGCGCTACACAGCAGGATCCCATCACTAATCCATCCTGAAGGCTACATTGTGTATCTATTTACACCAAGCTCCCAGTCCCTCCTAGTCCCTCTGCTTCCTCTTTGGCAACCAAAAGTCTATTCTCCAAGTCCATGATTTTCTTTTCTGTGGAAAGTTTCCTTTGTGCTGTATATTAGATTCCAGATATAAGTGATATCATATGGTATTTGTCTTTCTTTTTCTGACATTTCACTCAGCATGAGAGTCTCTAGTTTCATCCACATTGCTGCAAATGGCATTATTTTGTTCTTTTTTACGGCCGAGTAGTATTCCATTGTGTATATATACCACTTCTTCCTAATCCAATCCTCTGTTGATGGACATTTGGGTTGATTCCATGTCTTGGCTGTTGTGAATAGTGCTGCAATGAACATGCAGGTGCATGTGTCTCTTTTAAGTAGAGTTTTGTCTGGATATATGCCCAAGAGTGGGATTGCTGGGTCATCTGGTAGTTCTATGTATAGTGCTCAAAGATACCTCCATACTGTTCTCCATAGTGGTTATACAAGCTTACATTCGCACCAACAGTGCAGGAGGGTTCCCTTTTCTCCACATCCCCTCCAGCACTTGTTATTTGTGGATTTATTAATGATGACCATTCTGACTGGCGTAAGGTGGTATCTCACGGTAGTTTTGATTTGCATTTCTCTCATAATCAGCGATGTTGAGCATTGTTTCAAGTATTTGTTGGCCATGTGTATATCTTCCTTGGAGAACAGTCTATTCAGGTCTCTTGCCCATTCTTCCATTGATTGATTGGCTTTTTTGCTGTTGAGTTGTATAAGACGTTTATATATTCTAGAGATTAAGCCCTTGTCGGTTGCATCATTTGAAACTATTTTCTCCCATTCTGAAAGTTGTCTTTTTGTTTTCTTTTGGGTTTCCTTTGCTGTGCAAAAGCTTTTCCGTTTGATTAGGTCCCACGGATTTATTTTTGCCTTTATTTCTATTGTTTTAGGAGACTGACCTGAGAAAATATTCATGATGTTGATGTCAGAGAGTGTCTTGCCTATGTTTTCTTCCAGGAGTTTGATGGTGTCTTATTTTATATTTAAGTCTTTCAGCCATTTTGAGTTTATTTTTGTGCATGGTGTGAGGGTGTGTTCTAGTTTCATTGCTTTGCATGCAGCTGTCCAGGTTTCCCAGCAATGCTTGCTGAATAGACTTTCTTTTTTGCATTTTATGTTCTTGCCTCCCTTGTCAAAGATTAATTGACAATAGGTGTCAGGGTTTATTTCCGGATTCTCTCTTCTGCTCCATTGGTCTGTCTGTCTGTTTTGATACCAGTACCACACTGTTTTGATGACTGTGGCTTTGTAGTATTTCTTGAAGTCTGGGAGAATTATGCCTCCTGCTTGGTTTTTGATTCTCAGGATTGCTTTGGTGATTCTGGGTCTTCTGTGACTCCTTATAAATGTTTGGATTGTTTGGTCTAGTTCTGTGAAAAATGTCATGGGTAATTTGACAGGGATTGCATTGAATCTGTAGATTGCTTTGGGTAGGATGGCCTTTTTTACAATATTGATTTTTCCAATCCAGGAACATGGAATATCTTTCCATATCTTTACATCTTCTTTGATTTCTTTGATTAAAGTTTTACAGTTCTCGGCATATAAGTCCTTTACCTCCTTGGTCAGGTGTATTCTGAGGTATTTGATTTTGTGAGGTGCAATTTTAAAAGGTATTATATTTTTGTATTCCTTTTCTAATATTTCATTGCTGGTATACAGAAATGCAACTGACTTCTGAATGTTAATCTTATATCCTGCTACTTTGCTGAATTTATTAATCAGTTCAAGTAGTTTTTGGATTGAGTCCTTAGAGTTTTCTGTGTATAGTATCATGTCATCTGCATACAGTGACAGTTATATCTCTTCTCTTCCTATATGGATGCCTTTTATTTCTTTTGTTTGTCTGATTGCTGTGGCTAGGACTTCCAAAACTATGTTGAAGAGCAGTGGTGAGAGTGGGCATCCCTGTCTTGTTCCAGATTTGAGTGAGAAGGCTTTGAGTTTTTCTCCATTAAGTATTATATTTGCTGTGGGTTTCTCATAAATGGCTTTGATTATATTCAGGAATGTTCCCTCTATACCCACTTTGGCGAGGGTCTTGATCATGAATGGATGTTGGACTTTGCCAAGTGCTTTTTCTGCATCTATTGAGATGATCATATGATATTTGACTTTTCTTTTGTTAATGTGGTGTATGACGTTGATTGATTTGCATATGTTGAACCATCCTTGTGAACCTGGGATGAACCCTATGAATATCTATTTTAGCTATTTTACAAATATTTTCCTTATATTTTTTATATTTTATGGTACTCGAACTTGAAATAATTTATTATTTTTTTTTCATTGTTGATATATTGTGGAAGTGAGATTGAAATTCTGTCTTTCATTCAGCCTCCATAATATGTAAAATAACTTTCCAGGCTAGCAATCCAATTGAAGTTACAGGTGCCAGTTTATGTCACAGCCACAGCAACACAGAATTCCAGCCATGTCTGCAACCTACACCATAACTCGGGGTAACGCCAGATCCATAACCAAAGAGTGAGGCCAAGAACTGAACGCACATCCTCATGGATCCTAGTTGGGTTTGTTATTGCCGAGCCACAATGGGAACTCTCTAAAATGTTCTTAAGTAAAACTTTTTAAGACTCATGACCTAGTATCTTTAAGTTTGTATACTTTCCAATGTTTATATTTCTAAATGTTATGATTATCAGCCCACTAAATCATTAAACATCAGAATTGTTCTAAAATCAATTTTAATTATTCTGTTTTATATTATTAAATTTTATGGTCAGCTCGTGACTTAAAAGATATCGTGTTCTTTATAAAATTATCTAGGCAGGATTTCCTGCTGTAGAGCAACTGGATTGGGGTGTCTTGGGAGCTCTGGGATTCAGGTTTTAACCTGGGCCCAGAACTGTGGGTTAAGGATCCTGCATTGCTAGAGCTGTGGCTTGGGTTATGACTCCAGCTTAGATCTGATCCCTGGCCCAGCAACTCCATATGTCATGGTACAGCCAAAAAATAAAATCAAAGTAATCTAGGCAAATCACTCTTAATATCCATATTAAATATTAACTTGTTTACCTATTTAATTATTTCAAGTTCCTTATAATGGTTTTACATAAAACTGATCATTTTTAAAATCAAAATTTATCATCTTTATGGTTGCATTAGTAAATATAAATATATAATTCAATTAATATATAAAGCACAAAGGAAATTTCATTAGAATTTTTAAGTATATTTTAATTCTTATTTTTTAACTTTTTAATTTTTTATTACATTTTCTTTTTTCCCACTGTATTTTAAGTACATTTTAAAAGAAATATTCAGAAATTGACAGTATATTAAAATTATATTTATTTTCAGTTACTAACTTATAGGTACAGATCAAATTTTTTTCCTTTTTGGCCACATCCATGGCATGTGAAAGTTCCAAGCCAGGGATTGAATGTTCCCCACAACAGTGACCTGAGCTGCTGCAGTGAGAATGCCAGGCGCTTAATCCACTGAGCCACAAGAGAACTTGCCAGATGAATAGATGTTTTTATCATTGTATGAGTTATGACAATGTACAAAATCACATGATTATTCATTGCACATTTCATCAAGTATGCCTGAAATAAAGCTGAAGTATATAACTATTCACCCTTTAAAAGCCAAAATTGAAGTGTATGGATAATTCATTATGGATGTGGTTTATATAAGAAAGAAATTATAAATATCAATAGACATCAATCAATGAAGCCAAAGAAAAGACTCATGATTTCAAATAAATATGTGTTTTTAAATTTAATGAAAATAAGCTTTTTGTTAACCAACCTCCTCTTATTCCAAACATTTTGACTATCAGGATTTCTATATGTGTCTGGATCTTATCAGAGAATAAATAAATATACCATATTTATCCTTTCTACTGTTATATACATACAACCATAATACATTAATAGACAGCACTATAAAAAGGGGAATCAGAGATAATACATTATTTACTTTTTTTCTGTCATCCCTTTACTATCCTTAGTATTCCCATTTATAAGAATATTGATTAGTGTGCTTTTCTGAATATGAACTCTGTTATGCTTTCATGTCTCCATAGGCAAATATTCCTAAGGAAGGTGATTACAGGTTTTGCATAGTTTCTAAGATAAGTTATAGTAATCAAATTTTCCAGTTATTTTTTGTTCATATCCTAAGCCTTGAGAATGTTGCCATGTGCTTAGTTAGGGAGGAATGGTAATTTAATATTACAGGCCCTGTCTGTCATCTTATGAAAATAGTAAAGTTCGTATCACACTGATAGGACCTTGAAATCTGTGAGGTCAAGACAGAGGCTGAAAATGTACCTGACCTCTGATATGACTTTACTAAAGTTTGTGATGACAGGCAGTAAATTGAATGTGGTGTTTCACTGAGTTGATTTGACAGCTCAGAGTAAGCTGTAAAACTTTGTAGAAACCCAGTTTCTATTATCTCAAATGCATGATTACAGTGTAGAAACAGAGAGAATCAAAGTATCAAGATATTTTATTCACAGAGGTAATATGTATGACTAAACACACACATGCAACAAACCCATTAATTTGGTGTGCTTACATTCCACATTTTAAAATGCAAGCTATTCAATTCTTTTCCACTAGGTTATATTTCAATAAGAATTTAAATTATTTGGAGAAATTGTTGATCAAACAAAATTTTTGCAGAAAGCCTTTACTCAAGGATAAAAGGATGGATGCAGGGAGTTCCTGTCGTGGCTCAGTAGTTAAGGAACCCAACTAGTAACCATGAGGTTGTGGGTTCGATCCCTGGCCTCACTCAGTGGATTAAGGATCTGGTGTTGCCATGAGCTGTGGTGTATATCACAGCCATGGCTCAGATCCCACGTTGCTGTGGCTCTGGCATAGGCCAGTGGCTAAGGCTCTGATTAGACCCACCCAGGCTTAGACGCCTAGCCTGGGAACCTCCATGTGCCACAGGTACAGCCCTGGAAAAGACAAAAAAAAAAAAAAAAAAAAAAGGATGGATTAAGAAGGATGGTTGATTAATGTACTTCTAATTTTTAGTTCATGCATGAAATGTAGCAGTTATTCAGGAACTATTTTGATTGACAATTTTATTTCATAGATACAACTTTTTGTGAAAAATCAAGGTAAAAGAATGTCACTTTGCTTTCTCTGACTCTCCTTCCCTTTTGTTTTGATCAGTTTATTTATTTTGTTGAGATAAATAAAAACCAAAAACCCTAAGTCTATTCTTAAGCACAGAGGTATATTGGAAAGGATGCATCCCAAAGAGAAACAAACTGATATGTAATTACATGTATAATGGAAAAGTATGCTGTCTTTTAGTGAATTATCTTCAACAGTTGACCATAAATGTCACTGAAGTGCCTTGGCATACTTACCCAAACCTCTCTACCTATGTAGACCTGTGTCAGATGGACTCCAGAATCTATGGACCATTATTAGTAGAGAGGATCCAATTAATTTATGCTAAATGTGAGTTAATAAGTCAAGTGATGAGAAATAAATTTGAAAAACAGAATCATCTTAATAATCCCTTGTGTGCAGACACTAAGTGTTCCTATTCTTTACCTTAGAGATAACATAAGTGGGAAAGAAAAAGAAAAAGAAAAACCTTATAAAGTGAAGACACGGAAGACATTTGCTGTAATATTAGGAGATAGATTATCAATTTACTCATTACTTAAGTACCAGCAAAAAATTCAACACATTCTCTGATGCTTTGTTTCCCTCTCTTCTTCCCTTTTTCCCATCAGCCATCTGTCTTTTCTTTCCTATTTTTCCTCTTTTTATTTATCTCTCTTTTCTTTCTGAAATATTTTTGCAAAGTAAAAGGAATTCTAAGGAGAACTCATTACTTTTAACTTAAATTTTATTGTTCTTTCACTGAAATAAAATACTCAATTTCACACTGCCCCAATACCATGACTTCCAATTGGTCAATTTTAAGTTATATATGGATTTGTATATATGGCTAGATATATATAATCCTATATTTTTCTAAATGCTTCATAGGACAGTTAGAGGTTATGTGCTAGTATACTCTTCTCACACAAAAATGTTGTTAAGCTTCAGCTCATAAAAATATTTGCCTCTAGCTATCAAGTAAATTATAGTCTTTCAAATGCATTCTTATGGCCTAAAATTAAGAAGCAAGTGCATCCTCTCTATAGTAAAGATGATCAATAGAATGCTTGTTATTATCCTTTTTTATTAAATTATGAGTACCATTGTTAAATCAGGAGAATAACATATTCCATTTGTATTAGACTTATTAAAAGGGTTCATCCCATGCGTATTTTTAGTGCAAGTTCGTGAAGAGAGATAAGTCTGAGGTTTTTTAACATTTGAAATGAAAAACAGAGACAAATTACAAGTAGGACATTATAAGCAGTATAAATTAGGTCAAAGAAAAGACTCTACATACACTCTTTATGGAGCAAGAATATTCTGGATGGAAATTATTGACAGGATCCTTCCAGACACAGGCTTAGTGAATTACTTTTCATCTAGAAAATGGAAAAAAGTTCTTGGAATAATGGTAGTTTATTTACACTGCTTTAAAATTTCTTAAATGCAAACCAAAAGAAAAAAATTTAAAAATAGGAATATGTTGTATGTCTAATTAATTTGGTGAAATTATTATCTTTAGGTCCATTAAGATGCTGAAATACATTAGTATATAATCTATGTTAAAGGAAAAGCAAAATTATTGAATGATATCTTCTAAAAAACTGCATTCTATTATTTAACTTAAAGAAGCAATCAATACTAAGAAAAAATATTTATATACAAACAGTATCAGAGAGCTGTTTGTAATAGTAAAAAAGTGAAAGAACCTAAAACTTGATAAGAGAGGATTGCTTTTAAATTAACATTCATATGAGGAAACTAGAAATATTTTTGCCAATGTAAAAATAAATAGAAGTCTGCAATATATCGTTAAGTGTAAAAAAAATGTTATACATAGTAATATCAAGAATGGCCTCAATTTCATTTTAAATTCATATAGAGTTAAAAAAAAGTACTATAGAAAATATGCTTATATTTTCACAATGGTTACTTCAAGGTGGTGAGATTACAGGTGAATTTTTTCCATTATCTCTATGTTTTCCTATATATTCCAAATTGAAGAAAATAACTCATAATATTTTTGTCATAAAAAGGTAAGATAATTTTTAAAGAGTAATACATAAAAATATACCCTCAGTATTCCATTTCTTTACTGCCACCATCGTTTCCCATTTATCTAGTTATTTTAGGAATTTTTTTTCTGTGTTGTAGGAATACACAATATATTGCTCTAATCAGATTGCTCTATTAATTTACTCTAATTCTCTCTTGTGGCTGCTCATAAAAAAAATGTAGTGTAACTAATAAGAAGATAAGTTGAGGGAAAGGGAAAGGAGAATTGAAGGGTGATCAGAGGAGAGGAGAAAGGTGAATAATCATATTTATTATGACTTTAGAAATCAATTAAACTTCTTTGTGCCCATAAGAAAGTACACCTTATTACCAACTACTGCATATACTATCAGAATGGAAAATAATAACTTTTCATAATCGGCTAAGGATTTTCTTGTCAAAGGGATTGGGTTTAGAATTAGATCCTTTAGGCAATCCTATCAATATAATTTCCTCTGGTCATATCTACATTTTATACATCAGAAAGAAGGGTAAGTCATTTTTGTAATGTTCTTGAAGCTTAATTTCATTAAGAAATTTTGTTATTTTGGGGACTTAACCGTCTTCTGTCACACAAACTAGGATTTCACTCAAAAGGGATTTTTTTTCTCCTCCAGGCTTATACCAGGATAGGCCAGAAAAATTGAATTGGGAATTTTGTACTGAAAAGTAAATATTACTAGTACCTTAGGGAGATAGCTTCAGTGTGCCAAGAACTATACTTGGCATAGATTTCTAGCCGCCCGGTTCAGAGTTCTGATTACCTACTGCCTCTGCTAGTACACAGCCTATCAGGATGGAAGTCATCACTGCCTGTGACTGCTCTCCAATGTGGGCCTCTGTTTACGGAAAAGGGAAAAAATCAACATAGAGCCTATAAGAAAATGAGATATAAGAAAATGCTAAAAATGTTGAGGAAATTAGTAAAATCAAAACAAATACTCTCCAAATTAGTGTGGGTATACCAATCATGGTCTATACATAAAGAAAATACAGAAGATTAGATCAATGTAAAAGCAAAATGAAGGCAAGTGTGAGGACTGTGGTGAAAAAGTCAAGAAAATTTAATTGATGCAGATGAAGAGGCATCAGTTAAATATTTTATCACAACAAAAACTAAAACATGCAACAACATGTGAGAGCAAGCCAGTGAGTAAATATTAAATATAATATTAAATACATATTAAATATAAAATATAATATTAAATATATTAAATATATATTATATATTAAATATAATATTAAAAGAGGCAAGGATGGAAATATAAATGTTATGAAAAGTACAGCTCCATAGTGTAAAAGAAATATTTGACACGGGTACAGATTTAACTACATGGATCAAAAGGATTAGCAAAATATACAAACTCAAGACTATTTAAAAATGTTGAGCAAACAGAAACAAAATTATGTATAAAACTATTTCTGAAGTTTATTCATTCAGACATATCTATATTCACAAATGCATCAAGGTAACCATGATATACCTAGGAAACAACAAGCAGACCTTTTTTGTTGTCTATTCCATTTTTAAAAGTTTTATCTCCCTACCCCTTCTCTTCCCTGATATTTTCTATCCCTTTCCTGAGACAAACAATAATAATACTGTGTGCCTTCACTCATTTTTTTTTTGTCTATGCTTACAACAAACTATTCTTATTGATTGCTGCATGTTATTCCATTGTAGAGATTTTCCATAGTTTATCCAATCATGCACCTATTGATGATTAATTTCTTTTATTTTTCCTCTATTTAAAACTTTACAATATACAAACTTAAAACATTGTTTTTGGCATATTTTTATTATTCCTAAGAATTCCCATTTCTCAGGAGTAGAAGTGATAAATATTATTTTCAAATGCTCAGAATACTTAATCTGGATTGCTTTTCAAAAAAGGCTGTTTCAGTTTAAATATCCATAAGCCATTTTCCCACCTGCAGTAAGTTTTAATGCTCCGTTGAAATTTTTCCCATTCTGATGGTTGTAAAGTCGTAACATTTTTATTTGCATTTTCCTAACTTCCACTGAGTTTGAGTTTTTTCTTTTTTTTTTTTAATATAGCCATTTGGATTTTGTCTGTCATTAATTATATCTTAATATCGCTTGCTATTTTTCTTGACAGTAGATAAGAATGAAACCCTATTTTTGATCTTAGCCTTCTCTCTAACCCCTGTTTAATAATTTATTCTCTAAATTTGTGGTGAATGTATTGAGACATTTGTAGCCTTTAACAAAAATATTTTCATTTTGAAATTAGAACACTTTCTAACACCATACACAAAAATAAAATCAAAATGGATTAAAAACCTAAATATAAGACTAGATACTCTAAAACTCCTAGAGGAAAACATAGGTAGAACTCTTTCTGATATAAATTGCAGAAGTAATTTTTCAGCTCCACCCCTAGAGTAATGGAAATGAAAATAAACAATTGAGACATAATTAAACTTAAAAGGTTTTTCATAACAAACGAAACCATAGCAAAATGAAAAGACAAGCCACAGAATGGAGAAAATATGTGCAAATGCTACAATTAACAAGAGATTAATATCCAAAATATACAAACGAGTCATGCAGCTCAATATAAAAAACAAAATAAAAAAATGAGTAGAAGACCTAAAGAGACATTTCTACAAAAACAGACAGACAGATGGCCAACAAACACAGGAAAAGATGTTTAACACCACTAATTATTAGAGAAATGAAAATCAAAACTATGATTAGGTACCACCTTACACAGACCAAAATGGACGTCATCAAAAAGTCCATAAACAACAAATAATGGAGAGGGTGCAGAGAAAAGGGAACACTGTTGGTGAGACTATAAATTGGTTCAATCACTATGGAAAACAGTAGAGATTCCTCAAAAAACTAAAAATAGAGTTATCATATGATCCAGCAATCCCACTCCTGGGCCTCTATCCAGAGAAAACCATAATTCAAAAAGATAAATGCTCCCCAGTGTTCATGGCAGCACTATTTACTCTAGCCAAGACATGGAAGTAAACTAAATGTCCATCAACAGAGGAAAGGATAAAGGAGATGCAGTACATATATAAAATTGAATATTAGCATATATATTATTGAATGTTTCATTCAGTAATAATGAATGAAATAATGTCATTTGTAGTAACACGGATGGATCTGGAGATTAGCATATTAAGTGAAGTTAGATAAAGACAAACCTCATATATCACTTTTATGTGGAATCTAAAAAGAGGATACAAATAAACTTATTTACAGAGCAGAAAAAGGCTCACAGAATTTGAAAACAAACTTAGGGTTACCAAATTGGACAGGTGTCGAAGGGCAATGGACTGGGGGTTTAGAACTCCAATATGCACACTGTGGTATATAGGATGACTGGCCAATGGGAACCTGATGTAGAGCATACAGAACTCTACCCAATGTTCTGTGATAATCTATATGAGAAAAGAACCTGAAGAAGAAGGGATGGGTGTATATGTATAACTGAATCATTTTGTTGCACAGCAAAAATTATCACAACATTGTAAATCAATTATATTTCAATAAATCTTTTAAAAACTAAAAAATAATTTTCATTTTTATGGTTATATATGTACGGTTTTCTTTCGTTGTTTTTTAGGATTTTTATTGATTTTATTATAGTTTATTTACAATCTTGTGTCAATTCCTGCTACACAGCAAAGTGACCCAGTCATACATTTATATACACATTCTTTTTCTTGCATTATCCTCCATCATGTTCCATCACAAGTGATCTATGTTTTTTACTTGTTTACACTTATTTTTAACAAATTTTCTATAAATCTAAGCTTAACAGATCTTCATGAAAATTTGTTTGTGTTTTACTGTTAACTAACACATTAAATTTTGTTTCCTATACTATATAAGATAGGTAAATTGTTTTATTTTCATAAACAGAATTATCTGTTTGTGCTAGGGCAGTTTATACTACCTTTGGCATTTAATAATATGTCATATATAAAGAGAACTAATACTATAATATGTTACACAAAGAGTTATCAAAGTTTTTATGAAAAGGGAAGGAAAATAAATTATCTTTTGCATGCCAGATGGACTTTTTCAAAACTATCCAGCTCTGCTGTTGTACCACAAAAGGAGCCATAGAAAATATACCAATAAAACTGCATATGAACACTAATATCTAAAATTCAAATAATTTTTATGTCATGCCATATTAATTTTTGATTTTTTCAATCATTTAAAAATATGAAACCCATATGAAAACATATGAAAAGCAGTAATTGACATATGATCTTAGTTTGCCAACCTCTACGTTATATGAATGTATTTTCAATTCCTATGGCAATGTCATATTGATTAGATTAGATTAGATTAGATTAGATTAGATTAGTTACAGTGTGCTCTGATATGAGATAAAGCTATTCCTCCATAACAGTGTAGGTCATAGACACTGCTCAAATACTGCATTTCTGTGGCTATGGCATAAGCCAGCAGCTCTAGCTCTGATTCAACCTCTAGTCTAGGAACTTCTGTATGTGAACTTGCTGCTGGAAGCCTCAGACACTAGACCAAAGTCCCAGGGATGAAGTAAATAAAAGAAAACATTCAAACACAAGTATCCAAAAATTAAAATTTTCTTAAGTACCAAATGAAAGAACTAAAAGCATATACAGAAGAGATGGCTTCTAGTAAAACAGAATTACTGAAATAATACATCAGCTGATAATAAAAAAGTTTAGGAAAATACATTTTTAAGACAAAATTTATATGGGAATATACATGTCATTTTCCAATTGAAATATTTAGTTACTGAAACAGAGAGGATATTGCTATTGAGATGTAGTTATATATGTAGAAAATAAGTAGAATAAATAAATAGGAATAAAAAAAGAAAATAATAAAAATTGTGAAGGAAAAGAAAGAGACCTGGAAGATAATCATAAGACCTCACCATATGAATAGCAGGCATTTTAGAAAGTAAGAAAAAAAGTTAGAGGAGAAAGCTTAGTAAAAACTAGATGTTGGGTGTATAGGAAGCAATTAGAAGTGAAGACAGGTAAGAATAATAAAAATGAGTGACAGGATTAAATGCCCTTATGATTAACAGAGCAAACTTTGAGGTCATACATAAATAAAAAAGTAAGAGAACAGAAGAAAATCTTTGAAACAGTTCAGAAATATCTCCCACATAAACTGAGTAGAACTAGCTCATGCTATAGTATCATTAAGAAGATCTGAAAAAGTACAAGACCTCTTCCAGTAGCCACACTAATTAAAGCTAATTACCAGTTCTTCAGCAAAGTAAAATTGGAGCTAGATATCAGATATATTTTCTAAATTATACTATTCTCTTGTATAAAACAATATATAAAAAATACTATGTTCTCATTAAAAACCAGCAAACATTGACATTTTTGGTTATCTCAAATTATATCTTGAATTCAACTTCAGCCTTCCTTGCTTTATTTGGAATCAGTTTTTGACCTAGTATCTAATGCCTGCAGACAAATACTGCTTAATGCCTACACCCGACATCAGGTCCCTAAGCCCTAGCCTCTCTGCAAAGTTGTGACCTCCAATTTGTTCAAGACCATAAATCAGATAATAATTATGATGTTTAAAATTAAAAATTGGTGGTAATATTAATAAAATACAATTTTAGAGTAAAAACACAGCAAAAGTTATGAAGAAAGCAATGTAATTCAACATTATTAGGCAAAATATTTAAAAAATAAATCTGTATAACAGAATTTATGGGATAAAGCAAAAGTTCTAGAAGGAAAGGTTCTCAACTACTTGCATTATCAAAATAAAAGAGGAAATATTTTAAGTAAATATGATCAGTTGTTTGGCTTCAATAAATCAAAAAAATTGTTAACAAAACTTAATATGTTTAAAAAAAGGAAAATTAGATAATTAGAATTCAGAACAATGCTAATTTTTTTAAAATATTAGTTGTTAAAAGAAAAATCAACAAAACTCCTAGAATTAAATCTACTATAAATTTTATACAAGTAATTAGAAGTGAGCATAATAGATAAATTTGTCATGAAAAAGCAAATACTATGCTTGATTATGTGCTCATTACTATGTATTTCATATTATTAAATGGAAATGACTGAGAAATAAATTAAATTTTAAAGCACAAAATCAAAATTCATAAGTTCCAATGATTTTACTGAAAAAAATACATTAAATTTCTAATGAGCAGTTAGTACATATAATATATAAACCACCAAATTAAATAATGGAAATGTTTAAATTTACTCTCAAAAGTGAACAAGGCAGGCCCTAAAACTTGGCCAAGCTTTCCCCAAAACAGAAACAATGCACCAATCTCATTTTGGAAAACAGATACTAAAAAAATGCAAATTAATGATAACAAATAATGGCCCATTTGGATTACAGAGTGTTTATCTCACAAAAGTAGGGGAAGAACTCTGTTATTTATATAATGCACCAAAACAAAAAGTTTTCTTTTTTTTTATTTATAATGATTTTTATTTTTTCCATTATAGCTGGTTTACAGTTTTCTGTCAATTTTCTACTGTACAGCAAGGTGACTCAGTTACACATACATGTATAAATTTTTTTCTCACATTATTGTGCTCCAACATAAGTGACTAGACATAGTTTCCAGTGCTGTACAGCAGGATCTCATTGCTTACCCATTCCAAAGGCAATAGTTTGCATCTATTAACCCCAAATTCCTAATATATCCCACTCCCTCTCCCTCCTGCTTGGCAACCACAAGCCTGTTCTCAATGTCCATGATTTTCTTTTCTATGGGAAAGTTCATTTGTGCCATATATTATATTCCAGATATAAGTGATATCTTATAGTATTTGTCTTTTTCTGACTTACTTCAATCAGTATAATAGACTCTAGTTCCATCCATGTTGCTGCAAATGGCATTATTTTGTTCTTTTTTAAAGCTAAGTAGTATTCCAATGTGTATATATAACACATCTTCCTAATCCAATCATCTGTCATGTCTTTGTTATTGTGAATAGTGCTGCATAGACCATGTGGGTAAATGTGTCTTTTTCAAGGAAAGTTTTGACCAGATGTATGTCCAAGAGTGGGACTGTTTGGTCATATGGTAGTTTCATGTATATTTTTCTAAGGTATCTCTATATCATTTTCCATAGTGGTTGTATCAATTTACATTCCCACACCCTCTCCAGCATTTATTCTTTGTGAACTTATTAATGACAACTGTTCTGATTGGTGTGAGGTGGTACCTCATAGTAGTTTTGATTTGCATTTCTCTAATAATAGGTGATGTTGAGCCTTTTTTATGTGCTTGTTGGCCAGCCATAGGAAAAAAAAATGTTTTAATACAATGGTCATAAAATTGCTTAGTAATTGTAGTATCATAAAAGTGCTAATTATTTTAAAAAGATTTAGTTAATCTTCAAAACAATCCCATGAAATTAATACAATTATTATGCCCATTTTACAGAAGAAAGGGAAGCTTGGATGGTGGATGTAACACTTCCTTCATTCAATGTGCAAGTGACCACACCCTATTCCCCAGCTTTGGCTTGTAAAAAAATATGTGCAATACCACCTCCCATCTGATAACAAAATATATTGATAAATTGTGTGCTTACCCATAATAAATATATAAAATAGAAAAATATAACAAAGAATATGTGGATGAACACCTATTTTGCAAACAGATAAGCAGTTAAAATAAATAGCAAAATGTTTATCATATTCAAGTAAAACTCAGGAACACATTACTTTTTTTAATTAGTTTTCTCACATAGGCAATAATATATATTATCAGAAAGGAAGAGATTTAAGCCTATCAGAAATTTCACTTAGGATCCAAGAAGAAACCAATTCAATGGAACAGCTCAGCCTCACAAGGAAGTCAGAATAAAATGGTTTTCCCTGAGTTCCCCAAGTCATCTTGGATGATTAAAATGTTTTATGGTCTAAACATTTTCCAGAATATTACTTTTGTATTATTATTATTTCAATTACTCAATGAACTTTATTGCATTTATAGTCATACAATGATCATCACAACCCAATTTTAGGATATTTCCATCCCAAATCCCCATTGCATTCCCCACACCCAAGCCTGTCTCCTTTGGGAACCATAGTTTTTCAAAGTCTCTGAGTCAGTATCTGTTATGCAAAGAAGTTCATTGTGTCCTTTTTTCAGATTCTAAATGTAAGTTGGTGTCTCACTATCTGATTTCACTTAGCATGATAATTTCTGGGTCTGTCCATGTTGCTGCAAATGCTGTCATTTCTTTCCCTTTAATGGCTAAGTAATATTCCACTGTGTATATGTACCATGTATTCTTTATCCACTCCTCTGTCAATGGGCATTTAGGTTGTTTCCATGTCAAGTTTGATTAGGTCCCATTTTTTTATTTTGTTTTTATTGTCAATACTCTAAGAGGTGGATCTGAGAAGATATTGCTGTGGCTTATGTTGGAGAATGTTTGGCCTATGTTTTCCTCTAAGAGTTTTATAGTATCTGGTCTTATATCTAGGTCTTTAATCCATTTGGAGTTTATTTTTGTGTATGGTGTTAGGAAGTGTTCTAATTTCATTCTTTTGCATGTGGCTATCCAGTTTTCCCAGCACCACTTATTGAAGGGACTATCTTTTCTCCATTGTGTATTCTTGCCTGCTTTGTGGTACATTAGTTGGCTGGAGGTGCATGGGTTTCATTCTGAGCTTTCTATCCTATTCCACTGATCTATATTTCTGTCTTTGGGCCAGTACCTTATGGTTTTGATGACTGTAGCTTTGTCATATATTCTGAAGTCAGGAAGTCTGATACCTCTGGCTCCATTTTTCTTTCTCAGGATTGCTTTGGAAGATATCACTTAATACTTCCGCATTGAAGATCATTCTACATCTAGTATTTTATTTGTTACATAATGAACTCATTGCAATTTTGTACCCATTTTCATGGATTAGAGAGCTGAGAAATTAACTAGCCTACCCAAAGTTATGAAATAAAATGGGGCAGGTCCACTATTGCACTCCCTAGTCACCATGTGTCTGTTTCCTATCTCATGTTTCCTCTGCCTTATTTCCCCAACTTTCTTATGCAGTTCCTCCCAGAACTCAGATTGCCAGAATCCCATTCTTCACCCAGGTTTTTTGGATATTTTCACATTTTATTTTCTCTCCCCTCCTCTCTTTTTCTTTTGCTCCCTTCCTCTCTCCCTCCCTTCCTTCCTTCCTCCCTCCCTTCCTTACCTTTCTCCTTTCTGCCTTTCTTCCAAGTCACCATGCAATTTCATTTATTGTTTGAATCACCTCTTCATTTGTTTCATTAGTACTGGGCATGTCACTTTCCATCATAGCTATAAGAAAAAAATTTGAATAGCAATAAGAGCAAAATAATACTAACTTAAACAATATGATAAATGATAATAGCTAATGTTTACTCAGTACTATCTGCATGTTCACATCAGAATGCGTGCTCTATAAGGGAAGGGAGTTCAGTGTGTCCATTCCCAAATCTTTGGTGCCTAGGGCAACACTTGCCACACAATGGATGGACACAATGAATAATCTATATGAGCAAAGGAATATTGATACTGTGCTGGTAAGTTTACACATTATATTTCATTTAATTTCAAAATATCTCTGATATTGGTCATAAATCCTGATGCAGTGATTTGCCCAAGGTCACAGTCTTCCTAAGAAACAGAAAGTGAAAGAATATTCAACCTCCTAACTTCCTTTTCATTGTAGTCTAAGCACTAAGCAAGTTTGTCCTTGCATATTTAAAGTCTGTCATGCAAGTGGCTTCCACTTTTTGGAGTATTGCACTATATGAGTAACTTTGCTGGTGGACACTTAATTTTTCTGCCTTTTCCTATACCCATTTTTGCTAGAAGGCTAGCTATTTTGAGTTGACATCCATTACCAACCTCTCAGTGTTGCTTAAAGTAGCTTCTCATATGGGTAGCCTGTGAAAAAAGGTGAATGTGGATAGACCCAATCTGGTTACCAAAGCCTTTGTCAATGACTGTGCTTTTACTCTGACTGCATTCTCAAATCTTGGATCTGGAGCATTTTCAAGGTTTTATTTCCTAAAAGTCTTCACTCTGCAGCCCTGGGTTTCCACTGGCAGCTGCCCTTTTACCTAAATCTGGTTCTAACATTCTCCTAGTTCTATTTGTCTTCTCAGACTGGGCCCTCCTGTTGGCTCAGGCTTTGTACTTGGGAACAAACCATGTCTTCCCTTGTTCTAACTCTTCTGCTATCCATTCTATGTGTTATTGCCTATACCTGCACATGATGGTCACATTTCCTGTTCCCTGAGACATTTGCTTTTGTCATTTCCGTTGCAACTGCTAAAAATCTTCCATAACAGGTCACTCATGGGTAGAAGGATATTTTGAGAATGCCAGCTGCTAATTAAGATGCAAACCCCACCTCAGTGCAAGATGAATGGAAATGCTATATATTACATATATTTCCACTGGATTACCAGCAGCCATGTCCATTTTTCTCTGCATCGCTTTCTGTCGCTTGTATTGTCTTATACCTTTCCTGAAGGTCAAGTCTCTGTCCTTTCCCCTCTTGGCAGTAGGGTGTGCTTTTTTGGAGTTGATCCTTATAGATCCAAGACTTGAGGATATGTAGTAAAACAGAGGGCGGCAGACTGTTGCTCAACTTACTTGATATTAAGAAAATTACTTCAGAAATATTTGCATTTCCTAATACTTCCTTTGTTTGTTGTACATGACAGGCATTTGCAGTGTGAGACTGCAGTACAGAGAGCACATGGTAGAGTACAGCTCTCAGTCATGAGGGATAGTTTCCTAACAAAAGAGGTTTTATTCTCCCTTGTATTTCTCTTGCATGTTGCAGGCATTCCCCCCACCCATTCTTCCCTTTTATTTTTTCTTGGACAGTATATGTGGTTTTGGCTACAGCCTTGTGGCATTTTGCTCATTGATCAGCATTAGCTCAGAACTAATAATAAATCTCTTTTCATTTCCCCCACTGGAATGCATTAGGGTTATGGCTTTGGAAAGTAAGTCATACCAGCTGGGTTATCTCTGTTGTCTGTGCCTCTGGTGGCTGGGTGTTGTCATGAGGAAGCATTTATGAATCCTAGAATTGTGATCCAGTTTTGTTTTGTTTTGCTTTTTCTTTTCAACACAGATTGTGCCTTGTAGTATCATGGAGTAGGTGTGTCACTCTAGATAGTGGTGATTATGGGAAAGGAAGCCTCAAGCATGACCTCTGAGGTTGAATGAGTTAGAATGGAATTTGGTTTTATAGAGCATGTTTCATGATTAAGATCCCTCAAAGAGTTTAAATATAGTGAGTTCAGCATTGATAGTCCAGGAACCGTGTAAGCAAATAAGGCAGCCTCCCTTGATCTGGGTATATTTTGCCATGATTTGAGAAAGTACTTCATCGTATCATTTACTTTTAAAAGATAAATTATTTTCTGTGACCCTCTAGCTGTTTATTAAAAGTACTGAAGGATATATTAATGTTCAAAATATGGCTTGTGACAATTCAGTTTTTATCCATATAGGAATGTACTCCACTAACTTCTAAATAACACATGTGAATGCAGGCCAAGGCCTGGTAATGTGCTCCACTAAACTTTACCAAGGAAACCCTTCTGACCTTACAGGTCAGTGGGTTCTGCTAGTTTTTAAATTTTTAATTTTTTTATAACACAGAGGCAGCGACAGTGATCATATGGTTTTAATAACCATAATTAGTATAACTAGAAGATATTTGGGTTATCATTCAGCCTTTGAGATTCTTAAGGGTGAAGTGACATTGAAATCCAAATAGAGTTTTCACTGTACAGTCATAGTAAGACTAATCCTCCAAAGACTCCGACTGCAGCCTCTTTCCCAGTCTGACTCTCTCTCCTCCTGTTCACTTTCTCTTCTGCCCTATCCTCACTGCTCAGTGCTGTTCTCCAAATTCCAGTCAGGGAGACAGAATGGGAGGATTCCTTTGGGCTGGAAGAATAACTGTTAGTATAGTATTAATTAAATAATACTTTGGATGTTTTGTGGATGAAATAGTTACTTGAGAATTTGGTTTAAGGTTCTCACTCTCATTATGCATATTAATGGGTATGACTCAATATACTGTACTACATTTATATATTATGCACTGATAATAACAGTAGCATGTAAGAGAAATTGTGGAAATATTAAATTCCAGGTTCAAATATTTCTTGATTTTAGGCAATATTTGGGGTAGTTGGAGATATCATAAAGAAGAACAACCATGGTGCCCTAATAATTGTTCTAGTAAAAAGAGAAGATGCTTTCTGATAACTGAAATATGCTGTCTCATTAATTTCTGTTCAAATTTTCATCCCTGAGAAAAGGTTTTAATTACAGGTTTGTCTTTTGATAATGTTTTTTTCTTGGCAAACAATGCAATTAGTTTGCATTCATGAGTTAACCTCTTGTTATCACAGAGGTCACCACAGCTTAACATTGCATTTTTGTTGCAAGTAAAAGCCATAAGCCTAATGGGAGCTGATGCTCTACAAATAAATGAGGATGACTATATGAAGAACGTCAATTGGAAAAGCACATTTTTAGAAGAGTGAGAGGGGGAAAAGAAGAAGAAAATCCAGAGCCAAGTTGTTAGCAGCTCCTTGACCTATCTGAGAAGACTTGATGGAAGGAGAAAAGAAACAAAAGTTTTCATCTTCCTGACTGTTCCTCCCTTCTGTCATTGACTAATGAAGTTGAGGCCTATAAAACATGACTTTTAATAAGAGGGGAAACCACAGGACCTAAAAATCATTGTATTACCAAGTTACTGATGTCATGTGATATGAGCTCTAATTCAGCATTTGATACCTATGTCATTTGTCCCATGAAGGATTGACAGTCACAAAGCATCTCATAATTAAAATACTGAAGCTAGTAAAGTTATACAGTCTTCTGGGGTAGTCTGAGACAGCTGGAAAAAAAAAGGCAAATAAGAATCTAGAAGAGATTTTATCAGAAGAATTAGAAAATGACAGAATGCCAGCTCGGTTACTACTTTGTGACAGAGGGTGCCTGAGTTTGCAAACTGAAAATATTTAGAAAGATATCCCAGAATTTCTCATTTCTAGCCTTTTGTGTTAACTGAGCTAGGCACTCATTCATAATGGTTCTTATAACTGCCTTCCCTCCTTTATTTCCTGAAAAATTATACTGTGAACACCTGTCATACCAATTAAATTAAAAAAAAAAATCTCATGAATGCCTCACCATCCTCCCAGGGTCCCAAGCCAGGAAACTTGAAAATCATAATTAAGCACCTCCTATTACTCCCTAAATGCTTCTGCAACATTCAGTTGATCTAACCAACTAAGATATGAGATGCCCAAGATCAGTGGGGAAGCTTTTATGAGGAAGACAAATAATTAAAAATAAGATTATGATGATTCAAGTTACACACTTGCACATGCACACACACACACCACTGCTCATTTATTTTCCTGTAATTTATTTTCCTTTCCTCCCCAGTTTGTTTCCCATTGATCAAGATTTCTTGAGAATTGAGTTCTTCCAGACTGAAATTTTCCTATAGTGACCACAAGAATTTTCTCAGTCTCTTCTGTGGAGGTTATCCAACATGGAATATTCTTGCTTTATTTACTACCCACTAAACATGGGCTATATGGAATTTCATCTCATTAAATTTCATTTCTGGAAAATGAACATCTTGATGAACGAATGTGATTCTGGCAAAATTCATACATGCACAGCAGAACCTGATGCGACCGAAAGATTCAGTACATCCCACACAATATGCCTCTTTGGCAGCAAGTACAAGCTATCTTCATTTCACAGCCAAAATGAGCCTGGCTTTGCCAACTGGGGACAGGCCATGAAGCAATAGGAGGAACTGGGAAGGGAGACAAGAGAACTGGATTCTAATCCAGCTCTCCTTACCAGCTTGGAAATTTCTGAGCAAGTGAATGAATCTCATTTAGCCTCAGCTTTCTCACCAGTAAAAAGATCTAATGATAACCACTTTACCTATTTTATGCAATATATTTAAAGTAGTTTGTAGTGAAATACTTCATAAAGTCCTATAATCATCACTGTTCATATAAGTAATAAATCTATAGGCTTTTCATGGTACTGAAATAATCTGAGTTAAAAATTATTTTCTCCATTCAGTAAATCATAAATCTAGTAAGTATGGAGAGAAAGGACTTTCACTGAGTTGTTTTTGATGTTTGACAAAGCAGGAAAAAAAAACTGAGTAGGTTAGTTTTAAAATACTATATACTGACACAGAGATGAGATTTAAAATCTATTTCCTATGTTTTAGCTAAAAACGCTTTACCTTCTGCAAATGGTTTGGCTGAGGCTTCAAAAGCTTCCCACAGTAATTACTGTAGTAAAAATAAGTAGGCTACAAGGAAAACAGGTAAGTAGGATTCAGATTTTTCTACTGTTTAACAGTTGAGCAAACGATGGCACAACAGATTTGGGGGGGGGAGCTAAAATAGAGCCTAAAGTTTAATACTGATCCTTGTGTCTCTCATAAAAAATTAAAGTGCATTGAACATATAATATACAGAAGTTACTCTGCCAAGTACTTACACTGCCAAATGTGAACTGGGCATTCAAGATATTTAAGGCTAAGACGGGGAAAAAAAAATGTATACACCTAAAAGTTTAATTAATAATGGAAAGTGACAAGTTCAGTAGACCTAAAAAATGAAAGGAAAGAGTGGAAGAGATCTTATATCTGGTGTAGATTCTTACTTTGTCTTGTGTCAAAATCTTTCACAAGCTGTGTGAGCTTGGACTGTCCCTCTTCTAGTTAATTGTGTGATTCTATGCATTTAAATTTTTTATTATATTATATATTAATGATAAAGTTCTTTATATTTGGAAGAAGTTGTTATGAATTTAGGAAAGACCACAGTGAGCAAGTAATATATAAACTGTCCCTTAAACAAATGAGTAGGATTAATGTGAACAGAGAGGAGTTGGATGAAATTCCTGAGGAAAAGAATATCATAAGAAAGTGCACATTCTTAGCTATATAGAAGATTCTAGAAACAAAAAGCCCACTGACCAATACAGATATTTAATGAAAATAAAAATAATAAGAAAGTTTGAAAATTAAATTTGAAGCAGAAATTTTGCATGGCCAACTCAAGAACTTGGACTTTTTGTTGTACATAATGCAAAAGTTCTGACATTTACTGAAACTCCTAATATCTGCTTGACAGATCTACTGCTTCCCACAACTTCCAAAGGCATGTATATGTTATTTGCTTCCAAAAGCTGTCTTCAATGTAGACTTCTTTCTGGGTTGAAAAATCCCACATCTGCGGTTACATTTTCTTTCTGAATATTGACTCAGATATCTTTATCTCAACAGGTCATAGATTTAACTATTTCTAAACCAAAAAAAAAAAAAAAAATGGAAGTTTAATTGTGGAGAAAAATGGGTTTGCAATGAAGTCTATGCTATTTGCCTTTGGGTTTTGTAGCATGAGAACTTAAGTTGATGGATGGAAATAGAGAAAATAAGTGTCTTCATGGAGGAAACAATGACATCAAAGAAATGGAAACACAAAATTTCACAGAATTTTAGGTCAATGATGAGCTGTTATATTGTCCATAGATGTACAAAGAATGCCAATATGACTGCAGTGCTCAAGATGGACCTAATCTTGAGATACAGTTAAAAGGCTACAATTATAAAGCCATAGCCAGAATAGAATTCAGAGGTAATCATGGTCTGGTTTAAGGAAGTTGTAACTGAAGAAAAGTAATTAAAAATAATAACACATAGAACTAATCAAATAACTCTAGTTACTGATAAATTGTAAGTGGCAGCCAAAGAGAAAATAAATCTTCTGTATGATGTGAAACTTGTATACTGAGAGCTTGAAATTCAAGTTAAAGATATCAAGAATAAGAGTTTGAGTGAAAAGAAGAATGTGTCTTCCTCCAGGATAGCTGACCTGAGTCGGCACTGATGTCTTGCAGCAGTGACTTTTAGTATATATAATTTATGAAATAATAGGATACAGTATTATAATCTTTCTAAAGAAATAATTTCTTCAGCTTATGCTAATTATGATATTCTTTCCCAAGCACAATCTTGTCAAAAATTAGGTATTGGGAATATTCTATTTCAACTAGAGATGAAAAAAAAAAAAAAGAAAGAAAATAACACAGTGACTTCTCTAGAGAAACAAATTCTATAACTTTTAAATCACACTCTTTTTGAAAATTAATCTTTGTTCACATCCATCTTGCCAATACTTCTTGTCTTTAGTCATTCCGTTGTTTTGCTTTCTTCTCTAGGCAGGTAATTATTACACTTGAGTCTGAATCTGTAGTTCTTCACCGGTTCCCCACCCTTCTTATCTTTGTCAAGTTTCTTGCCTCTACCATTTATTTGTGTCAAACAATATTAAGAAATCTGTGAAAATCAATAAAGTTACAGTAATTTTTTTCAATTTCCTCTCATCTAATTTAATGTACATGTATACCCTGTAACTCCTTATCACTCACCAAATCCATCTTCTGATTAGTTAGATGTAAAGTTAATTCTTTCTGAGTCACTTCAAATTTTACTGGATCAGAGCTGGGTCTGCTTGATCAGTCTTCTTAGGCAATTGAGAAAGTAAGGATGACAATGACAAAGGCAAAGGCCACAATCATCTCTAGCAGTCATATTGTCACAAGGTAGGGTCTGTGTTGTGAATATTTTGACACACACACACAAAGAATAATAACTTGGCCTATAATTCCTAGGTTATGGTCTTCATTTCATTGGGGTTGGTAGTTGTCCAGCTATGAATTATTGGGTTCATTGTTTCAACAATACAGAGAGAGAAACTGGACCAAAAATTTCTGGTTTGAGAATACCTTTGATTTGAACTTTTTGAAATAATTTTCGAAAGAATACTAAAGTTTCATAAAGAATCTTCTCCACTCACTTTATGTTTCACAGAATGATTCATCAATGTATTAAGGGAACTGTTTGTATTTTCCAATATATTCATTATGTATGTGCCAGGTTTTATTCTTTACTTTCCTTTTCTTTATTTTAATGTCAATGATTTTTCCCTATTCAACTGTAAATGTAGAATATACTCAATATATAATGCTTGAGTAGAGCAATAAAAATGATCTCTTTTAGTTTTGTTACTATACTACATGACTATTATACAAATATATATGAGACTATAAAAGATTTTATTATTTTTATTTTTAACTCAGTGCATTGTGGCTATTTTCCATGTGTTATTAAAAATAAAAATGTTTAAAATGTGTTTCTTTTAACAGTTATTTCTGGTTCTTGCAAGATGACACACAAAGGTAACTTAAAATTTCTCTTTATAAACATCTAAAACACTCATTAATTACTGTAACAACAAAAAATAAAATGCATTGCAAAAATCGTGTGAGAAAAAAACAAAATATCTCAACAACAAAAAATTCTTAGATGCCAGATCAAACCCAGAAAGACCTAGATTTAATAGTTTTAATGACTTGAGATGTGGTCTGGAACATTTGGGACTTGGGTATTAAAACCAAGTGTTGCAAGTCAAAACTTTAGACCCACAAGAGTCAAGAACTTAGAACTAAGGGTCCTTAATGAAATCAATTTTGGAGTGAGTGAGGAAAATAATGCCCATTGCCATAAAATATAATAAAGAAGCTTGCTTCTGTTTTCTCTCTCCCTTTAAAAATCAAGTTTTGGACCTCTGTCCCTAAGGCAAGGACATAAAATAAATTGAATCTGGCAGGGAATAATCTAGGGTCACTCCTTGACATAAGCAAATAAAAACCTATGTACAGAAAGATTCAAAGCCCAGGAAATCCTGAATCTCTACTTAAGATGAGCTCAAATATAAAACTTTTTAACCCACAAGAATATACCTACTATAAATAAAAGTCAGCAGACTGTAGTTAAAAGCAAAGCCATCTGCAACTTTTTTCTACTCCTTATAACGTGTTTCTTTATTTTGCCTTATTTCATTAGCTAGGTCCTCCAACAAAATGTTGAACAGAAGTGTTAATAAACATCTTTACTATTTTTTTTATTATAAGAGGAAATTGTTAACTATTTCACCACTAAGTATGGATTTAATTGTGCTTTAATTGTGCTTTTTTGCTTGTGTTCGTTTTTCCTAGGTGCCTTGGATCAGAGTGAGCAAATTATCTCCTATAGCCCATACCTAGTTCTGAGCACTTTTGCCATGAGTGAGTATTGAATTTTTTTCAATTGTTTTCTGCATCAGCTGAAATGACCATAACTGTTTTCCTTATTTCCAAATTTAAGTACATTACATCAAGTGACTTTGAACGTAAATCTATCCTTTATTAAATGTCATGTTGTATTATCTTTTTATTTATTATCATAAATTTTATTACATTTTGTTAAGCATATTTACATTTTTACATTTTTTTTTTTGAATGAGGGACATACATCAATCTTTTTTTTTTTTTTTTTTTTTTTTTTGGCTTCACTTGTAGCTTGCATGGAAATTCCAGGGCCAGGGATAGAACTTGTGTGAGAGCAGTGATTTGAGCCACAGTAGTGAAAACACCAGGTGATTAACCCTCTAGACGACCAGGGAATACTTTTTTTTTTTATTCTGTGAGGTCTTTGTTATATTTTGCTTTAAGTATTCTGTGAGGCTTATAAAACAATTTGTGAAGTATTATTATTCTGAAGGACATTGTATAGGGTTGGGATTAATTATTTTTTTGAATGTTTGATACAATTCACTGGTAAAGCTCTGGGGTCAGAATGTAATTGGTGGGAAAGTTGGATAATTAATTTAGGTACTTTAATATCTATATGGCTATTTATACTTTTCATTTCACTTTTTGTAAATTTTTGCAAGTAGTATTTTTTTAAAAGTTTGTCATCCCACTAAGTTGTCATGAATGTGTTTATAGTATTTTAATATTATCCTTCTAACATAGGTAGCATCTGTAGAAACCCCAGTATCCTATTGCTGATATTAATTATTGATATTTTTACTCAGATTTGTTAGACATTTACCAGCTCATTGATTTATTTTTCTCTATGGTATATCTGTTTTCAATCTCACTAAGATCTTATCTTTATTTATATCTTTCTACTTACTCTAGGTTTAGTTTTTCTCATTTTTCCAGATGTTGAAAGCATCAATTTAAGTCAATGACTTTAAAATTTTCTTTGACTTTATAAAAGCTTAAAGCTATGGATTTTTATCCAATATCTTTGGCTACACCTCACAGATTTCCACCTATTTTATTTTATTTGAAATATTTTCTAATTTCTTTGTGATTGCTTCTTAGACTCATATTTTTTTTAGAACTTTGATGATTAATTTAAAATATCTGGATGTTCTTTCTTTTTTTTTTTTTTTTTTTTTTTTTTGGTGTTTTTGCCATTTCTTGGGCCACTCCCATGGCACATGGAGGTTCCCAGGCTAGGGGTTGAATCGGAGCTGTAGCCGCCGGCCTACACCAGAGCCACAGCAACACAGGATCCGAGCCGTGTCTGCAACCTACACCACAGCTCACGGCAACGCCAGATCGTTAACCCACTGAGCAAGGGCAGGGACCGAACCCACAACCTCATGGTTCCTAGTCGGATTCGTTAACCACTGAGCCACGACAGGAACTCCTGGATGTTCTTATATAGCATGTTATAATTGATTTCTTAGTTAATTTCATTGTGATTAGGGGATATCCTCTGTATGGTATTATCTTTTAAGACACAAAAATAGTGTCATTCCATTCTTCTATATGTTCATTGATACAGTATCATGTGTAATATTACTATAATTTTCTAGAAAAGCAATAATAAAATTTCCTACTATTGAAAAATTTCATATTATTGAAATTGTAAGTTTCTTACTTTTGTCAATTTCTGCCTCATACAGTTGAAATTCTGCTTTACAAATGCAGGCTAATAATTGTTATATCTTACAGTTGCTCACTTATATTATAAAAGGGCTCTCTGTCTTTGGTGAAATGCTTTTCTAAAAGCCTATTATATCTAATTTTTGTATAGTCACAACAACTTTTTTTATTTTCTATTTTTATGCATATTTTTACATTCATTTATTTATATTTTATTCTTAAATTTAAAACATTTCTTTGCAAGCAGTGTACAGTAGGATCTTACTCTTATAGCCTTTCTGATAATCTCTGCTTCTTAATATGAGTTTAGTATATTAATATTTAACTCAATTATTGAAATGAACAATTTTAAATCTACCATTTTATAATTTATTTTATTACCTCTTCTATTGTTAGCCTCTTTTAACTTTCGCATTTTTTTTGATGGAGTGTTTTTTATTTTATAATTCCATTTTAACTATTTATTTCTTATTTATACCTTTTTGCATTTTTTAGTTATTGCTCTGGAGATTATAATATATAGCCTTAAATGACCTATGTCAACCAGTTGATTCCAAATTCAACTCTCCTCTAATATTTTTTGGGTTTTACTTATTCTCTAGAAATGTAGAGATATCAAGCAGTTTTTTTTAAATCAGATATAATTTAAATTTATAATATAAAATATAATTTGTTTTAACCTTAATCATTCCTGTCAGATGTTAAATCCCTATTAATGATATTTTATAAGAAAAAAAGAAAAAACTGTGATGATTTACCATGTATAAATCCCTTTTTAAAAATAACTAATTATTATTATTATTATTTGTATTTTTAGGGCTGCACCCGTGGCATACGTAGGTTCCCAGGCTCAGGGTCAAATGAGAGCTGCAGATGCCAGCCTATTCCACAGCCACAGCAAGACAGGTTGCAAGCCACATCTGCAACCTACACCAAGGCTCATAGAGCAAGGTCAGGGATTGAACCCACATCCTCATGGATACCAGTCAGGTTCATTAACTTCTGAGCCACAATGGGACTCGCAATAGCGAACTATTACTGAACTTCAATAAGAATAATAACAGTAACAGAGGTTATGAAATGCTATAAGCAACATTGAACAACTAGATTTCTAAACCTGGTGGTGAAACTAAATTTACACTGATCATTTAAAAATAATAATGATTAATATTGTATTAGACAGGAGTTCCCGTTGTGGCGCAGTGGTTAACAAATCCGACTAGGAACCATGAGGTTGCTGGTTTGGTCCCTGCCCTTGCTCAGTGGGTTAACGATCTGGCGTTGCCGTGAGCTGTGGTGTAGGTTGCAGACACGGCTCGGATCCTGTGTTGCTGTGGCTCTGGTGTAGGCTGGCGGCTACAGCTCCGATTCAACCCCTAGCCTGGGAACTTCCATGTGCCACGGGAGTGGCCCAAGAAATAGCAAAAAGACCAAAAAAAAAATTGTATTAGACAAAAAGATAGAATTTTCAATACTTGACATGTGAAGCATGCATTATAGAAAAAGGAATATGAACTCTCTGGAAATTATTTCAGTTGAAACATAAAACCTGACTAAGGTGGCTGAATCCAGTAGCTTCTTGGAGAGCACATATTTAACTGCAACTTTTCTTTATAGTGAAATACAGGAATTTACTGGTGACCTAGGGGTTAAGGATCTGGCATTGTCACTGCTCAGCTCAGGTCACTGCTATAGCACAAATTTAATCTCTGGCCCAGGAATTTCCACATGCCGAAGTGTGGAAGAGAATAAAATTAATTATACTGAAAGACAGGAAAGAAGTTTTGACAGAAATTTGTTTCAGGTCAGTCAAACATAGAGCTTTATTTTGAGAAGATGGAATAAGTACTTGCAGCTTTCAACATTCTTAAGTAAAGTATTTGTTACAAAATCTTAAGGGTAACTGATAAAATAAATATAATATAAACTTATATATTACTGGAATGTAAAAATAAAATAGCAAATAAAAGGCAAAAGGAAAAAAAGAAGCAAAAAGTAATTGAAAAAAGAACATAAAATTAGTTGGTTTGAGACAGTTCTTTTTATGAATATCAGTTAAGTTATATATTAAGTTAAAATTATTATTAGGGATGATGAGGGTTATTATGTAAAGTTAAGATAATGATTCCCTCTGAAAATATAGTAATTTTCAATATCTGTATAACTAAAAATTAAGACAAAGTATAAAAAATATAATTTGCAGATTGTAAATTGATTTAACACTGGTATTCCAACTCCTAACATTATTATTGATATCATTCAGAGGATCTTAAATATTGTTATCCTATTGTCATGCTTGAGTCCATAGGATTCTCTTATTCATAAGAAACAAAGAATTAGAGGAAGTCATTTATTTTTGGAACTTGAGAATACCCTGAAGTCAATACAGTAAAAATCACAAAGGTGGTAATATTGGTCTCTTACCTAATGAGACACAATGAGAAAATTGATGGAGCTGACATTTCTTTTATCTTTTTCTTTCCTATTTTCTCATTTTCAAAGAGTTTATTAACAAAAGGAAAAAGAGAAAGGAAAAGTAAAATGAAAATCAGACTGTTGTAGGACAAAAGGTTTATGAATCTTCCTATTATGTTATACACAAGAAAGACCTAACTGAAATTATAATATATGCTTATTTCTAATTTTCAAAGCCCCCAAATGTCTTTATATGTATGTTATTAAAGTTATAATTCCTATATATTCTTTGATTATTAAATCTCTATATCATGGACAAAATTTGTCAACCAAAATTTTTCAATAATAATAAAAATATATGTAAACTCAGAAAATAAAACTATATTTTCAATTCTAAGATAAATATAACTGAGGTCAGACCTAAAAGTAGATGTTCTGATTTTATTATCTATAGTACCCTGTGATTTCAGAATATTGTCCATTGGAGTGTCTAGAACCTACTGTGCTGGAAACAAAAAGAGCAAAATATTTAATAAAATGGTAAAAAAAATATATTGGAGGTGTACTCAAAAAGCCACCAAACAAATACAACTACCTTCTCAAAGTAAACATGGTTATCCTATTCACATATTTTTCCCCTCCTAGGATATTAGGCTGTGACCCAGCAAAATTAATATGTTGAATTCCTAACACATTCTGTGTTGGTTTTTAGAGAATGGGCTGTTCCGAGGTAATTAGGTCATGAGATGGAACCATCACGAGTGGTATTAGTGCCCTTATAAGAAAAAACCTGAGAGTTAGCCTGCTTTCTTTCTGCTATGTGAATGTATAAGAAGAGCTCAGAAATCTTCAACCCAAAAGAGGGCTTTCCACAAAAGCCACCCAAGTTGGCATGCTGGTTTTAGACTTTCAGCCTCTAGACCTGTGAGAGATAAAATTTTATTGTTTACAAGTCATCCAATTTATGGCAATATGTTATAGAAGCCCAAATAGGCTAAGACAAGGATACAACAACTCAAAGGGCATACTCTTGTGTAGAGAATAGGGGTAATCTTTCTTTTCATTTCTTGGGCATTTATAGTGATATCACACAGTGGCAGTTTTGATTATCTGTTTACTCTATCATGAACTTTGGTTGAAACAAATAATTTCCATTTTAGTTGTGAAGATATATATTGGGTGCAGAACACTAAATAATCTATAATAATCAGAGTAGTTTCCTTTATAATCACCAAAAACATATCCTTTCCTAAGATTGTATCATATGACTTGTCAGTCATTAAAATAACCTAGATGCCAGATATTTTGGCTTTCAAAACTTCCAAGAAGAGAGAATTGGTGATATACAAGCAATATGAGACTGTGGACAAAATTATGTCCATTTTACATAAATTATATCAGGATTTACCAAAACAGACTGATCATGCTTATTGGTTACCATTATCCCCTTGCAAAATACCAGTAATGTAATTAATATATTTAACCATACCTCAATATCTCTTCTACATGGAACTTTGTTTATCTTTTCACAACCCTTGTTGTTTTATTGTTTGAGATGCTTTTACAGACCTTAAGTTTCTTCTTCCCATTCAGAAAAAGCTGTCATATTGCAAAGGGTCTATCATCATGTGTGCTTGCTGGAAAAAAAAAAAAATTAAATGGACTTGGGTTTCCAGTTCCATATGTAAGGATATTGGAAATTGACACCTTGTCCTAATAACAAGTGAAAAAATGAACAGATGGAAAAATCAACAACTCTTCTTGGATCCATAAGAGAGGGGTGATTACAGGGCAGACCACTACCTCCAATCTTGGAGATATACACAGGTAAATAGAGAGAGTCACAATTGCAAACCACCACAGAAACCAGTGTCAGGTGGCTATCTTGACCTATAATTAATGAATTGCTAAAGATTCAGTATAGACAAATCTAAGAGTTAAAACATTGAGGGGATCCACTTATAGGAGGCCATCACAGTATTGTGAGGGTTACCTCCAGGAACTAATCTAGGTTCCCATACTAAACATCAAAATAAAATTTTAAAAAAAACCACTTAACGGGATGGGGAGCAATGCACATTTTGAAATATATCAGGACATTCTGTTCTTAAGAAGAGCTAATCTCAGGAGAAATTCGTTGTCCAGAGCCTAACACACTGGATTATTTTCTGAGTCTAACTTAACTGAGGGAAGGAAAACAACCAACACCAGTCATCTCTAGTGTTCCAATGGATAAAAGGAAATACCTAGCACCAGGTTGTTCTGGACTTTCATGTAGGGAAAGGAGACAACTCCAGCCCAATCTAGCAATCCTCTCCTACACAGTGGGAGGAAATAACTGAGAAATATTTGTTAAGTGCACAGTCTAGAGGCATAGACTCACTAAAAGACTCAGACTTGACCACTGGTCTCTAGAACATCTCTCACAATTCCTTTTCAACATTATACCAGAAGATCTAGATAATGCAAAAAGACAATAGGCCAGGGATTAAGATGGCAGAATAGAAGGATTGGAGCTCAACTTCTCTCCTAAAAACAACAAAATTTACAACTAAATGCTGAGTTATCTTCAACCAAATGGACCAGAAACCTTCCAATAGATATCCTACATCAGAATACAAATGAAGGAGGCCACATCAAGAGGTAGCAGGGGAGATTACACAATATAAGCAACCCCAAACCTCCTGGGTGGGAAGCCCTACAGACTGGAAACCAACTGGTTCACAGAGACTCACCTACAGGAGTGAGAGTTCTGAGCCCCACATCAATCTCTCAAGTGTGGGGATCTGGCACTGGGACAAAGAGCCCCTGGAGCATCTGGAATTGAAGGCCAGTGGGGTTTATGTCCAGGAGCTCCATGTAACTGGGGGAAATGGAGACTCCATTCATAAAAGGCACACATAGACTTTCATGTGCACTGGGTCCCAGGGCAAAGAAAAGTCTCCATAGGAATCTGGGTCAAACCTGACTGCAGTTCTTTGAGGACCTCCTGGGAAAACAAGGGTGAATGTGGCTTGTTGTGGGGGAAGGACACTGAAAGAAAAACTCTCAGGAATCTTCATTGGCATGCCTTTCTCTGGAGGTGGCCATTTTGGGAAAATCTCACCCCACCCATCAGCACTGAGAAACCCCAGGGCAAACAATAATCCAGGCTGGATCACAGCCAAGACCCTCAGTAAATAGGCTGCCCAAAGACCTCACAGGCACACAGCCACCTCTAATCTCATCCAGAGACAAAGACCCACCCACCAGAGCGATAGGAATAAACTCCACCTATCAGTGGGCAGGCATCATCCCCTCCCATCAGGAAGCCTACAGCAAGCCACTGTACCAATTTCAGCCACATGGGGGAGCAGACACCAGAAATAAGAGAGGCTGCAACTCTATTATCTGTAAAAAGGTCACCACACCAAAAACCTATCAAAATGAAAAGACAGAGGACTATAACCCAGAGGAGGCAGAGATGAAAAAAAAAAAAAAAAAAAAAAAAAACCAGAAAATCAGCTAAGTGATCAGGAGATTCTCAGTATCCAGGAAAAAGACTTTAGACTGTTGACGCTGAAGTTGATGCAAGACATTGGAAATAAACTGGAGGCAAAGATGGATAACTTACAGGAAACACTGAGCAAAGAGATACAAGATATAAAACTTAAACAAGAAGAGATGTAAAATACAATAATGGAAATAAAAAATTCACTAGAAGCAGCTAACAGCAGAATACAGGAGGCAGAAGAACAAATAAGCGAGGTGGAGGACAGATTAGAAGAAATTACAGATGCAGAACAGAAAAGAGAAAAAAGATTGAAAACAAATGAAGAGAGTCTCAGAGAACTCTGGGACAACATTAAATACACCAGCATCCATATTATAGGGGTGCCAGAAGGAGGAGAGAGAGAGAAGGGGACAGAAAATATATTCCAAGAGATAATAGCCAAAAACTTCCCTAACATGGGAAAGGAACCACTCACTCAAATCCAGGAAGTGAAACGAGTACCATATAAAATAAACCCAAGGAGGAACACCCCAAGATACATATTGATCAAGCTGACCAAATTAAAGACAAAGAGAAAATCTCGAAAGCAGCTAGGGAAAAGAAACCAATAACTTACAAGGGAACTCTGATAAGTTTACTGGCCGATTTTTCAGCAGAAACTCTGCAGGCCAGAAGAGAGTGGCATAATATACTTAATGTGATGAAAGGAAAAAACCTCCAACCAAGATTATTTTACCCAGGATGTAAAGGAGGAGAAATAAAAACCGTCACAGGTAAGCAAAAGCTATGAGAATTCAGCAACACTAACCAGATTTACAACAAATATTAAAGGAACTTCTCTAGGAAGAAAAGAAGAAGTTGCAACAGGAAACAAAAATACCACAAATGACAAGGCTCATCAGTAAATGCATAAATACAGTAAAGATACAAAATCATCCACACACAATTATGCCACCAAAATCAGAGATTGTGAGAAGAGGGGGGTACAAGTGAAGGACACTGTAGATGCACTTCCAATTAAGAGACCAACAACTTAAAACAATCTCATGTATCTATAGACTTATATCAAAATTTCAGAATAGCTGCAAACCAAAAATCTACAGTAGATACACAAACAAATAAGAAAAATCAACTCAAATACAATGCTAAAGATAGTCATCAAACCAGAAGAGGAGAGAACAGAGAGTTCCTGTCATGGTGCAGCAGTTAACGAATCCGACTAGGAACCATGAGGTTTGCGGGTTCGATCCCTGGCCTTGCTCAGTGGGTTGAGGATCCGGCATTGCCGTGAGCTGTGGTGTAGGTCGCAGATGCGGCTCAGATCCTGCGTTGCTGTGGCTCTGGCGTAGGCTGTCAGCTACAGCTCCAATTAGACCCCTAGCCTGGGAAACTCCATATGCCATGGGAGTGGCCCAAGAAATGTCAAAAAGACAAAAAAAAAAAAAAAAAAAAGGAGAGAACAAGAGAAGAAGGGAAGAAAAAAGAGCAACAAAAACAAATCCAAAGCAATTAAGAAAATCACAATAAGAACATACATATCAATAATTACCTTAAATGTTAATGGACTCAATGCCCCAACCAAAAGACGTAGACTGGCTGAATGGGTACCAAAACAATACCCATATATATGCTGTCTTCAAGAGACCCACTTCACTTCTAGGGACACATACAAATTGAAAGGGAGAAAATGGAAGAAAATATTCCATCCAAATGGGAATCAAAAGAAAGCTGGAGTAGCAATGCTCAAATCAGCAATGCTCAAATAGACTTTAAAATGAAGAATATTTTCAGGGACAAGGAAGGTCACTACGTAATGATCAAAGGATCAATCCAAGAAGATATAACAACTTTAAATATCTATGCACCCAACACAGGTTCACCACAATATATGAAGCAACTGCTAACAACCTTGAAAGGACAAATCAACAATAACACAATCAGAGTGGGGACTTTAACACCCCACTTACAGCAATGGACAGATCATACAGACAGGAAATCAATAAGGAAACCCAGGCACTGAATGAAGCATTAGACCAGATGGACTTAATAATATTTTTACAACAGTCCACCCCAAAACAACAGAATACACATTCTTCTTAAGTGCACATGGAACATTTTCTAGGATTGATCACATCCTGGGCTACAAATCTAACCTCGGTACCTTTAAGAAAATTGAAGTCATATGAAGCATATTTTCTGACCACAACACTATACAACTGGAAATCAACAAGGAAAAACCTGCAAAAAACCACAAATATGTGGAGACTAAACAACATGCTACTAAACAATCAATGGACCACTGAGGAAATCAAAGAGGAAATTAAAAAATACCTAGAAGCAAATGACAGCAAAGATATGATACTCCGAAACCTATGGGATGCAGCAAAAGCCATTCGAAGAGGAAGGTTTATAGCTATACAAGCCCACCTCAGGAAACAAGAAAAAGCTCAAATAAGCAACCAAACTTTATATCTAAAGCAGCTAGAGAGAGAACGGACAAGACCTAAAGTCAGTAGAAGGAAATAAATCATAAAGATCAGAGCAGAAATCAAGGAAAAAGAAAGGAAGAGAACCATAAAAAAGATCAATGAAACAAAAAGCTGGTTCTTTGAAAAGACCAACAAAATTGATAAACCCTTAGCCAGACTTATCAAAAAAAAAAGAGAGAAACTTCAAATCAATAAATTTAGAAATGAAAAAGGAGAAGTAACAACGGACATCCCAGAAATACAAAGGATCATAAGAGAATACTATATGCAACTATATGCCAATAAAACAGAAAACTTAGAAGAAATGGACAAAATCTTAGAAAAGTACAATCTTCCAAGACTAAACCAAGAGGAAATAGAAAAGATGAATGGACCAATCACAAGAACTGAAATTGAAACTGTGATTAAGTAATTTCGAACAAACGAAGTCCAGAACCAGATGGCTTCACAGGTGAATTCTATCAAACATTTAGAGAAGAGTTAATACATATCCTTCTTAAACTATTCCAAAAAAGTGCAGACAAAGAGATACTCCCAAACTCATTCTATGAGGCCACTATCACCCTGATACCAAAACCAGCAAAAGATACCACAATAGGAGTTCCCGTTGTGGCGCAGTATTTAACGAATCTGACTAGGAACCATGAGGTTGCATGTACGATCCCTGATCTTGCTCAGTGGGTTAGGGATCTGGCATTGCCATGAGCTGTGGTGTAGGTCAGAGAAGTGGCTTGGCATAGTGCTGTGTCTCTGGCATAGGCTGGTGGCTACAGCTCTGATTAGACTCCTAGCCTGGGAACCTCCATAAGCTGTGGGAGTGGCCCAAGAAAAGGCAACCCCCCCCCCAAAAAAAGTTACCACAATAAAAGAAAACCACAGGCCAATTTCACTGATGAACATAGATGCAAAAATCCTCAACAAAATACTAGCAAACCACATTTGACAATTGTGTACAAAAAGAATTGTACATCATGATCAAGTGGGATTTATCCCAGGGATGCAAGTGTTCTTCAATATCCACAAATCAATCAGTGTGATACACCACATTAAAATCTGAAAAATAAAAACCATGTGATCCTCTCAATAGATGCGGAAAAAGCCTTTGACAAAATCCAACACCCATTTCTGATAAAAACCCTTCAGAAAGTGGGCATAACGGGAACCTACCTCAACATGATAAAGGCCATATATGACAAACCCACAGCTAACATCATTCTCAATGGTGAAAAGCTGAAAGAATTCCTGCTGAGATCAGGAACTAGACAAGGATGTCTGCTCTCTCCACTACTCTTCAGCATAGTTTTGGAAGTCCTAGCCACAGCAATCAGAGAAGCAAAAGAAATAAAAGGAATCCAAATTGGAAATGAAGAAGTAAAACTATCCCTATTTGCATATGACATGATACTAAACCTAGAGAATCCTAAAAACTCCACCAGAAAACTGTTAGAGCTCATCCATGAATTTGGCAAAGCTGCAGTATACAAAATTAATACACAGAAATCAATGGCATTTCTATATACTAACACTGAAAAATCAGAAAGAGAAATTAGGGAAGCAATCCCATTTACCAACACATCCAAAAGAATAAAATGCCTAGGAGTAAACCTGTCTAAAGAGACAAAAGACCTGTACTCTGAAAACTATAAGACACTGATGAAAGAAATCAAAGATGACACAAATAGATGGAGAGACATACCATGCTCTTGGATTGGAACACTTAATATTATCAAAATGTCTATACTACCCAAGGCAATCTATAGATTCAATGCAATCCCTATCAAACTACCAAGGACTTTTTTCAAAGAACTCAAACACCATATTTAAAAGTTTGTTTGGAAGCATAAAAGACCCAAAATAGCCAAAGACATCTTGAAAAAGAAAAATGGAGCTGGAGGAATCAGGCTCCTGGACTTCAGACCATACTACAAAGCAACAACCATCAAAACCGTATGGTACTGACACAAAGACAGAAATCTAGATCAGTGGAACAGGATAAAAAGCCCAGAATTAAACCCACACACCTACCGCCACCTAATGTACATCAAAGTAGGCAAGAATATACAATGGAGAAAAGATAGTCCCTTCAATAAGTGGTTCTGAGAAAACTGGACAGCCACATGTAAAAGAATGAAATTACAACACTCCCCAATACCGTACACAAAAACAAACTCCAAATGGATTAAAGACCTACATATAAGACCAGAAACTATAAAACTCTTAGAGGAAAACATAGGCCAAACACTGTCTGACATAAATGACAGCAACATCTCCTCAGATCCACCTCTTAGAGTATTGACAATAAAAACAAAAAATAAGCAAATGGGACCTAATCAAACTTCAAAGTTTCTGCATAGCAAAGGAAACCCTAAACAAACAAAAAGACAACCTACAGAATGGGAGAAAATCTTTGCAAATGAATCAACTGACAAGGGATTAGTCTCCAAAATTTATAAACACCTTCTGCAGCTCAATACCAAAAACAAACAAACAAACAAACAAACAACCCCATCAAAAAATGGGCAGAAGATCTAAACAGATGGTTCTCTGAAGAAGACATAGAGATGGCCAAAAAACCCATGAAAAGATGTTCAACATCACTCATTATTAGAGAAATGTAAATCAAAACCTCTATGTGGTACCACCTTACACAGGCCAGAATGGTCATCCTCAAAAAGTCCCCGAACACTAAATGCTGGAGAGGGTGTGGAGAAAAGGGAACCCTATTGCACTGCTGGAGGGAATGTAAATAGGTGCAACCACTGTGGAAAACAGTATGGTGATTCCTCAAAAAACTAAACATAGAACTACCATTTGATCCAGCAATCCCACTCCTGGGCATCTATCCAGAGAAAACCAGGACTTGAAAAGACACATGTACTCTGATGTTCATTGCAGCACTTTTTGCAATAGCCAAGACATGGAAGCAACCTAAATGCCCATTGACAGTGAAGTGGATAAAGAATATGTAGTACATATACACAATGGAATATTTCTCAGCCATTAAAAGGTGTGGAATACTGGCATTTTTAGCAACATGGGTAGACCTAGAAATTACCATGCTAAGTGAAGTCAGTCATACAATGAGACACCAACATCAAATGCTTTCATTGACATGTGGAATCTGAAAAAAGGACAAAATGAACTTCTTTGCAGAAAAGATATAGACTCACAGACTTTGAAAAACTTATGGTTTCCAAATGAGACAGTTTGGGGGCTGGGGGGATGTACTGGGGTTGTAGAATGGAAATCCTCTAACATTGGATTATGATGATCATTGTACAACTATAAATGTGATAAATTCATTAAGTAATAAAAAGACAATAAAAGACACTAAAAGGTATACATATTGGTATGAAAGATATAACTCTTTTTGTCCATAGCTGACATACTCATTTATGTAGAAAATCTAAATTAATAAACAACTAAAATCTCGTGGAAATAATAAGCAATTATAGCAAGGCTTCAGGATACAAGGTTAATATAGAAAATTAATCACTTTCCAAATACCTAGAATGAAAAAATTGGATTTAAAATTAAAACATATTATCATTAATATTGACATTCCCAAAAATGAAACATTTAGGTATTACTATAATAAAACTTGTATGAAGGAAGTTACCAAACTCTGAAGAACAAAATCAACTGAAAGGCAGCAATATTCCATGTTTATGAATAAAAAGACTCACAATTATTAAGATAATAGCTCTTTCCAAATCCATCTATAGATTCAATGCATTCCAAATCAAACTCTCAGAAAGCTATTTTGTGGATATTGACAAACTTATTTTAAAGTCTATACATGGAGAAAAAAAAAAAGACCTGAAATAACAAACACAATTTGGAAGGAGAAGAACAAATTTTGAGAACTAATGCTACTCCATAAAGCCAATAGTAATCAAAACAGTGTGCTTTTAGTGAAAAATATACAGATTAATCAATTGAACTGAGTAATCTTTACTCAATTCCATTGGTTTGTATATTTTTCACTAAAATAGACAAAGTGATAGCTCAGCATAAATACAGTCGATTGATATTTGACAAAGTAGAAAAGTTACTAGAGTAAACCAAAGGTAGTCTTTGGTGCTGAAATAATTTAGTTGAATATTCATACAACTAAAATAACAAATCTAGAGACATTATGTCCTTCACAAAAATTAACTCAAAACAGATGATATATCTAAATGTAAAATAAAAAACTATAAAACTCCTAGAAGACAACCTGAGCAAAAACCTGGATAACATAGATGGCAAAGATATTTTTACATACAGCTCCGAAAGCATGATCCATAAAATGCAGGTAAGCTTGACTTCATCAAAATTAAAAACTTCTGCTATGTGAAGGACAATATTAAGAGAATGAGAAACAAGACAGAGACTGAGAGAAAATATTTTTAAAAAGCTAGAAATTGCTATTATCTGAAATAAAAAAAGAACTCAAAATTCAAGAATAAATGTATATATAACCTAATTATAAAATAGTCAAAGATCGGAACAAGCATATCACCAAGAAAGATCCACAGCTGCCAAATAAACATGTGACAAAATGTTCCATATCATATGTCACCAGGGAAATACAAATTAAAACAATATGTTACCACTACATACCTATTAAAATGGACAAAATCTAGAAGACTGACAATACCAAATGCTAATGAGAATGTGGAGCAACAGGAACTCTCATTCATTACTGCTGGGAATGCAAAATAGTATAGCCATTTTTGAAGATACTTTGGCAGTTTCTTATAAAACTAAGAAACTATGAAAGACATGAAGGAAAAACATGCATATTACTAAATGAAAGAAGGAAGTCTGGAAAGTCTACCTATTACAGATTCCAACCTGATGTTCCTAGAAAAGGCAAAACTATGGAGACAATCACAAAATCAGTGGCTGTCAGGGGTTGAAGATGGAGCACAGATGATTTTTACAGCAGTGAAAAATACATGATTTACAACAATGGATTCTTGTCACTGTACCTTTGCCTAAACTAATAGAATGCATAACACCAATAATACATCAGAGCAAACTTTGAGTAATTGTGATGTGTCTATCAATGTAAGTTTGTCCTTGGAGAAAAAAAAAGTACAATTCTTGTGGGGAATATTAATAGGGTAGGCTGTGCCTTTGTTGAGCCAGGGAATATATGAGAGAAATTTCTGTACCATTCTCTTAATTTTTCTATGAACCTAAAATTGCTTTAAAAAATCTTTAAAAGTTTTACAAGTGCATTTACAAAATTGGATAGAGAAGGGGAAGCTTTTTAAATCTATAAATTTCTAAGAAAATCTGCTCTTGTTACCATTTTTAAGTTCTCCCTTTCAGCATGCTGTGTTACCCACTGAACAAAGAATTTTAGGCTAACGTGGTTTAACTACTGTCTGAGATGTCACAGAAGCTCAGTAATAGAAATGCCAGAATGTCCACATTTTTTTTAGGCAAATTTCCTTCTCAACTTATTTCTCAAAGCCACATTCTTGTGGAATGTTACATTTTCAAAAGAAAACACCAAAATAGCTCAAAAATAAATGACTGCAGGTAGATTGACTTCTCTTGTTTCCACTGGGCCAGAAAGTGCTGGGAATGACACACTATTCAGAATAAAACTTCTTGACTTCTTCTAATTATTTTGTGACACTGTAGCTCTCAAAGTCTGAAATAGTTTTGCCATGTAGGAAGTCTTGTCTCACCATATAGGATAAAATACATAGTTTTATTTCCTGCACAAATCTCCCTTCCTCCCCACCCACCAAGTGTCCACTGTTTTGCCCTATGACATCTAGGCATCAGGGGCCATTTTTCTCTCTGGAGTTTGGTTTAGCATTATTCCCTGCTTGGGTTAAGCCCTGCTATTTAGACAATTTAAACATTGGAAGTAATTGAAGCAGATCTTTCTCTGGATTGCACACATTCTATGACATCTTATCATCTGAGTTTTTTGTATTTAGTGACTCTGGGGATCATTCAAAATCATTTTAATTACATGGTGGCTTAAGTCCACAGCCTCATGGCTTTAGGTTTTGTAAAAAAATTCCTTTATTCTACATTTTACTTTTTCTCTGTTTTCCCACAGGAAATAGACATTTTGGATATATCAACATCCTGTTACTACCCTAAGTAAATATAAAATACAAAAAATGATTTTGTCATGTAATGTGATTAGGATGGATCTTTATGGCTTTTCCATTATTTACAATACTTGTCTTCTGTCTTCTTTCATGAAAATTACTAATGAACAGATAAATGAATGACATCAAGAAAAGCATATAGGATTTTTTAGCCTTGATGACAAGATTGATTTAGAATAGAGGTTAAAAATGAAGGCCCACAGCCTAAATAGTGTTAGCAAAGTCTCTTGCTCTCAAGATAGATGGAGAGATGATAGATATGCATATATATATATATATGAAAGAGAGAAGGTGCATTTGCATTGTTGGGCATAGGGTTTAGAACAGGTTCCTGTGTAACTGTAGGCAAATAATAAATCCTCTAAGTTACCATGACACCACAACTACCAACTGACTTGCAGCCAGGTCAGTTAACACATTTTATTACCTTCTTGAACTCTGTGTACTTTAAGTTTGAGGCTCCTGGTTTATTATATTCAACCAAATAATTTTACTCTAAAAACACTAGCAAAGATAAAGTCCCATGAAAATAAAATATGTTGCATAGCAAACTCATGAATCAAAAGTAAAACCGAAAACAATTTAATAGAACAGAACTTTCACCAAAGGCAGCATTTTCTAAACTCTGTTGAAGACATACAGAACAAATGAAGATTCCAAAAGCAAATAAATATTGGAAACACTACTTTAAACAAAAGTGAAATGATAAACTCTTTTCTTAATTGCAGTACCCCACATAATTTGAAATGGATTAATGTACAATTTGGGTCATTAAAATATTAGCAGTGGTGTATGTGTTCTGTGTATCATAAACGTATTTTGTAACGGAACCTTTAAGAACGTGTGTTCAGGCAGCATCTTCTGGAATGACTGCTTCTTGAACCATTCTTTAGTTCCCCTATGTTTTTATCTATCTCAAAAAGTACCAGGATTCACATGAAGCACTCTGTAGTCATTCCAATTTTAAAAAAGAATGATGAAATAGTAGGCATAATAACATGTCTATTAAACATAATAGAGAACTTTGCTAGAGTTTAGGCCTGGAACTGCCTTCACTACTGTTTCCTGCAGGCTCTTTTTGTCTGTACTTCCTGTATGGATACCTAAGATGTACTGCCATATGTTCTAATTCAGTAGGCCTAGAGGTTTGGAGGGCTTTAGACATTAGTATCTTTTAATTAGATCCTATTTTGATTCTAGCACAATCCAATTTTGAGATCCACCCTTCTGGACTCCTCTTGCTTACCATGATATTCAATACTTCTCTGTCCAACAAAATAATAAAGACATCATTCCTCATTTACCTTTACCTGCAATATATATTCCATCTTCTGTGAATCTAATCTTTCTTGCCTGGACACTTGTGATGCCCTATTATCGTGCATGCCACTGGCAGGAATATATATCTCCAGACCCTGCTGGGATCATTACTTTAGTTTTTACAACTGCCTAAGACTTTTGACAAAGAGCTGCATTAGCTGTTGTGGAGAAAAATGTCTTATTCCAATATCCAAGGGAATTACCTATGATATAACATTAGGACATAGTGACTATAGTAAGAAAAATTTTAGTAGCTGGAAGAGAGCAGGTTTATATATGCCCAAGATAGGCAGATTTTCATTCAAAGCATAAATGAAAGCTGCTGGTATTTAGGCAAACAATACCAGTACATTCAGTTTCAGGTTTTGCATAACGGTGCATAAATCTAATGAAATATATCCCTCAGGTTAAACAGGGATGCTCCCTTCAATATATGACTATTAACCAGAGCATGACATTCTCAGTTTCATTAGCCCCAACTAGTTATCTCTGCTGTTGCATATACAGGCTGGTCTTCCTCAGAGACCAACCCACACTTGGGTAATAAATTGAAAAGCGATGTTAAGAGAATTGCAGATGGATTTCAAAGCAGAGAATTACTATGGGGAACATCAATGCTGTTGACAAAACTTCTCCTGGTGTTCTGCATTCTGTCATCAGCAATTCTCACATGGGAAGAAACAAAGAGGATTGTCCCATATGAATGTCACTTTCTTGCCTTCTTTTGTATACGTGGCTTTCTTTGTCATTTCTCCTTTTTTGTTTGTTTGCTCTTGGTTTTTTTCTTTTTCTTTTCTTTTTTTTTTTTTTTTGGCTTCTATTTAATAACAAAATGGAATAGCCAAAATACAGAAAAATGCCCTATAAAATACAAGCAATGGTGGAAGATTTTCAATGCATTTTCTCAACTCTACCTCTTTTTGTGAGAACTATAGTCAGTTATGAATTGCTCAACATTACCTGAATTAAGTCTTTGTCTTGAAAATATCACCTCACCTGAATTACTCATCTTATCATCCCTGTCAGTTACCTATTTACCTGAAAATTATATTAGATTTTGTGAATAAGTATCTTTGGAGATTAAAAAATATGTCAAGGCAATTTTTAATACAATAACATAATTCAATGTCAAAATTACTAGTGACTGCTACATTACTAAAACCAATGGCCAGTTCTCATTATTTTCTTGATACACTTTCTTCATTTGGGTTCCAGGGTTCTACATTCTCCTTGTGTTTCTCCTAATTCACTGGCTGCCTCTTAGTCTCTATTTCTGGTTTCTTCTCATCTCTCTAACCTCGAAAACCTAGTGTTACCAAAGTTTCAGACACTGGACTTCATCACTCTCTAACTATGTTTATTATCTTGAAAACTTTCACTAGTTTCTTAACTTTATGTAACTGCTATATGCTGATGACTTATGTATTAATTTTCAGGGCTTCTTTAACAAAGTACCATAAATTGGGCAGCTTGAAATGATAGAAATTTCTCTATCACAATTATTTTCTTTTCTTTTCTTTTCTATTTCCCCAATACATTATTTGTTTTTCTACTGTACACCATGGTGACCCAGTCACACATACATGTATACATTCCTTTTTCTTACATAATCATGCTCCATCATAAGTGACTAGACATAGTTCTCAGTGCTACACAGCAGGATCTCATTGATAGTTCATTCCAAAAGCAATAGTCTGCATCTATTACCCCCAAGCTCCCAATCCATCCTACTCCCTCCCCCTCCCCCTTGGAAACCACAAGTCTATTATGCAAGTCCATGATTTTCTTTTCTATGGAAAGATTCATTTGTGCCATATATTAGATTCCAGAAATAAATTGATATCATATGGTATTTGTCCCTCTCTTTCTGACTTACTTCACTCAGTATAAGAGTCTCTAGTTCCAGCCATGTTGCTGCAAATGGCATTATTTTGTTCTTTTTTATGGCTGAGTAGTATTCCATTGTGTATATATACCACATCTTCCTAATCCAATCATTGGTTGATGGACATTTGGGTTGTTTCCATGTCTTGGCCTATCACAATCCTGTTAGCTGGAGGTTTGAAATCAAGATGTTTTCATGGTAGTACTCTATCTGAAGGCTTTTGAGGAGACGCTGTTATATGCTTTTCTCTTTGATTCTGGTGTTGCTGGCAATCCTGGTTGTTCCTCGTGCTGCTTCAATCAATCTCTGCTGCACTGTAACATGGTATTCTCTTTGTATATATCTACTCTCCTTTTCCATAAAGAAACAGTTGTATTGAAGAACAATCCACCTTATCCTACTCCAGTATGATCTCATTTTATTTAATAAAAATTTACATCTACCATAAGCATATTTCCAAATAAAATTCCATTCTGAGATCCCAGGAAGATTGTAAATTTCATGGGGACACTATCGAACCTAGCATCTCTCTTGTGACTTCCAAACATGTATATCCAAATTCACACCTATACCTCTATCTAACAGTTGCATACCGTAGTTTATGGAATGATTGGCAACAGGGACCTAATTTATAGCACAGGGAACTCTACTCAATATTTCGTGATGGTCTAAGTTGGAAAAGAATCTGAAAAAGAATGGATGTGTGTATGCATATAGCAATGATTTTACTGTACGAAAGAAATTATAACAACATGGTAAATCAGCTGTACTTCAATAAAACTTTAAAAATGAAGAAGGCAAAAAAATCTCCAGTTATTTCAGGTTTAATATATACAAAACTAGATATCTGTTCCACCCCACCCTAAATCTATTCTTTCTTTAGTCTCTCCATCTCACTGCACAACAACTCTTTCCTTCTAAGTACTCAGTCAAACACCTTAAAGGCATTCTTTTTCCTTTCTTAATTTCATATCCCATGACTAATTATTCAAAAATTTCTGATGGTTTAATAATGTATCTAGGGTCTATTTTTTTCCTTGCCACTTCTACTTAAAATCCTTTCAGGCTAATCAAAGAAATTTCTTATGATTACTCACACACAAGCCATCCCATTTTTCCTCTTGTCCCTTTTGTGTGTATTCTCAAAACCATGTAGAGACAGTAGAGCCATAACTTTAAAACAAAGTCAGATGATATCATTTTCTGTTCAAAGTGATCCTGTAGCATGTCTTCTCTCTTTGAGTACAACTAATATCCTTTTACAAGATTCTATGAGAATTTTCTTCCACTTACCTCTCAGACTATACCCCGTCATAGAAGGGGCTTATTTCTATTCTTGCTATTTATTAGGTAAATTACTGTCTAAGAACCTCTGTTTTTGCTTGCCTCTCTACCTGAATTCTGTTTCACAGCTATTCCCAAAGATAGTTCAATCATATCCTAGAAGTCTTTATTTAATGTCATGTTTTCTCTGAGGACTGCTATGAATACTCTATTTAAAATTATGCTGCTCCAAACTCTCAATCCTCCATTTCAATTAATTAGATTTGTCTCCATAGGACATACAACATACACTAGTTCTGTGTATTTACACTACAGAACTGACACTATTTTGACTATGTGTCTCCCTGTTTCAGAATGAAAGCATAGGGAGAATAAGGGTGTTATGAGCTTTGTTCAATGCCATAACCCATGCATTTTTAAGTGTGCCACAGAGTGACACTAATCACTATTTGCTGAATGAAAGGATGAGCCATGTCTGTTAACAAGAAATAGTAGGAAACCTTGAGAACTGTATTTAAGAACAGCAGGTTCTACCCCAATTCTACTGCTTATACAGCATTTGCTCAGTAGCGAATCTCTTATTAATCTTATGAAAGTTCCTAGGACTCTCTCCCATTATCTGAACCCAATCTGGGAAGCACTGAACTATAGAGCCACTCTCTGTTTCAGGATTTTCTGTATATGTGGAAGACTCATAAAAGGCCAATGTTACACCACAAATAAACAACACCCCTCTTTGCCATTGTCAAATGGATCTCACTTTGAAATTCTATAATTATTTTGAAAGCTTTAAACAATTATGAAGCATGGGTAAAGTCTCTTTTCGCAGATGTGTTAAGTCTAAGGTCAATATTTCTAAGGTATAAGAATTGAGAGATTTAGAGTTAGTTCTGATCAGGATGATGAAAGAAGGATGCAAATAGTAAAGAAGAAAATGATTGCTGGACTGCACTTATTTGTCCTGGAGAGACTAAAAATGTTACAAATCCCTCACAGAGCTCCTCTACCCCTTCTCCACCAGTTGGTAGGTAGAGATAACACTTAAAAAACTTTCATTTCTCTTCTCCTTTTAATTGCCTCCAGAATTAGGATTTATCTTTCTGATGTGGAGACATGTTTTTTCATAAACTGCAATGTTTGGAAAAGGGAACAAAATATTTCCCAAAGTATTATATTAATGAATGTTTATGAGATTCAGTTCCGGTGATTCAAAAGACTCCTGAGATACCTATTCAGAGAGCTCATTTCAACAAGACAGACATTTAGTTTGACAATAAACAGGTTATTTCATGCAAGATGTGGAACTTTCCTTCATATGTTAACTAATTTTCCCACTCTGAACAAAGATAATCATGAATTCATTTTCTTTCCCATTGACAGAAAAATATTGAATAACATACCTCTAAAGATTGACACTATAAGAGGTTTGGAACCTCTTTCAATTTTAATTGCATTGTGAAATCCCAATTAATTATGGCTGGAATTAGACTGTTCAAGTATAAGAGAAAGAAAAGCCATTTCCACAGGGTTTGGGCAAATACCTACTCATTCATTGATCACAGAACTTTCTTCATATTAGAAAGTAAAATTGGATCACCTGATCAACTCCAGTACACACTTGTGGCAGATGTAGTTTTGGGAACTACAAACAATATTTTCCGGGGGAGAGACATAGTACAATTCTTTTGCCATGCTATGTGAAGATAAGTTTTCTGATACAATTAGGCTTAAAGATAATAATCACTGCTAGTGAGTGTTTTAAGAACCTTTTCCACAATACACCAAGTGCCTTTTGACACGTCAGAGGAGAAAGAAGAAAAATTAGGTCTTTGTGACCTATTACTTCTATGTCTTTAGAAGATGAGTTAGAAACATTTGAAGAATATTGACATTGTACAGCTCCTGCATCAGTGGGTGAATCATCAGGCTATACGTATTCTGATGACTCAATTCAATAGACATTTCAGTTTGAAAAAAAAAATTCCATTAATTTTTGAAAGAAAAAGATCTCTTATTTCTATGAATTACTGCCATTGATTGTTTATCTCTTCTTTTTTCTCTAGAGGATTTGAGCCTATGTGGAGGGCAATGAATTCTGAAAGCAAAGAGTTAGAAACCAACTAAAGACTAGCAGAAGAAACTTTTGTAGGTCACAGAGACCGTAAAGAGTGGGGATTACTAAGACAACCAATTCCTGAAACTGACTTGGTGATGACTTGGCTATAACTGGCAAGGGAAGGCATATATCTAGGTCTCTTAGTTTCTGACTTATAAATTTTGCTTAACAGAGATAATGCATAGACAATGGATATAAAAGGAACACATCTGATGAGGAATCATATTTTATATGTGTATGTATAAATTTACTTGGACTTAATGATTTTAAATAGGTTTGAGAATAAGAGTGAATGCTAACTAGACAGCTGTTAGGATCTATCTGGAGGTCAGAAAATATAAAACTGAGAAACATCACTACCACATGTCTGCTGAGAAAAAAAAAAACTAAAAATGATGTAAGACTTCTTATCAATAGAAAACAGAAGAAAAATTGAAGAGCACCTTGACGTGAGTCTTGGGAATTTCAAGCATAGGTGCCCTAAAGGGACCACGCATCTCCATCTACTTAAAGTAAAATGCTTTGAGTGTGCATGTAATCATATCACACTTCTGGCCAAAAGCTTTTAGTTACATTAAATATTCACAGAACTAGGCCAAATTATTTGGACTGGCATTCATGACCCCACCACCACCATGGTCTAGTTTCTTTCATTTCCTTTCTTTCTTTCTTTCTTTCTTTCTTTCTTTCTTTCTTTCTTTCTTTCTTTCTTTCTTTCTTTCTTTCTTTCTTTCTTTCTTTCTTTTTGCTTGTTTTCAGTTCTACACCTGTGGTATATGGAAGTTCCCAGGCTAGGGGTTTAATTGGAGCTGCAGCTGCTGACCTACTCCACAGACACAGCAATGCCAGATCTGAGCCATGTCTGTGACCTACATCACAGCTCACAGCAACACTGGATCCTTAGGCCACTGAGCAAGGCCAGGGATAAAACCCACATCCTCATGGATACTAGTCAGATTCATTACCACTGAGCCACACCGGGAACACTGGTCTGGTTTCAGCATACCATTCTAATAGTATTTCAAAGAAAATTTCTCAATATTCTCTTTGCTTCAAAATCATCTTCTACCTGTTTCTGTAAGATTTCCTATTTTTATGACTGTGCATATAAAATGTCCTTTACATATTAAGACTGACTGTGTCCCCTTGCCTCCGCCTGCTCTACATTTTTCATTTTTCTTCAAGGCCCAGATTCTTTGCTCCTCCTGGTGACATTGGCAGGAAGTTTCTGCTTCACTTTATGTCACATATCCTTTACATGTAAAACCATGTTTTGTGACATGATGTAAAGAAGTAGTATGAACAAATCTCTAGCTTGTAGAGCCTAGTATGTTGCAGGCACTCAAATATCCTCAGTTGCTTTCTGCTGTGTCTAAGGAAATAGCATGCATATGGCCTTGTATGGAGACTTTTCTGTAAGCAACTCACATTACAGAATGAACAAAACAACTATGTGAGATAATATAATATAAAATAGATTAAATTTCCTTGCCCAAATAATGATAATCACGTGTATATATTGTATAAAGCTTCTATCAGGAGTATGTTTTTGCTCTCTGCCCTTCCCCTCATACATACATATATTCACAAAACATAGCTTTCATAACAATTATGCCCATAACATGGTTAAAAATGTGAACAAAAGTAGATTATTTTAGAAATATGGAGCATAGAAAAGAGCAACTATGTTCAAATATTCAAGCACTTTGGGAAAAAATGTGTAGAATTTTGTTTATCCTTAGCTATTAGTAATAAAATCATATCTTGTTTAAAAATACATTTAATATTTGATAGAAGAAATAATTTTCTTTAAAAAAGGAGAAATAAAAAGGGGCCTGACCTCCTCAGAGCTGGTGAGTTTGTTTTCCATGAAGGCATGAAAATAAGATCTAAGTATTAATTTCTGGAGTTTCTTGGTAATCTGGGGGTTAAAGATTCTGAGTTGCCATTGCTGTGGTGTGGGTTCTATCCCTGTTCTGGGAATTTCCACGTGTTGTGGGGACCGTGGCCAAAAAAAGAAAAATTTCATTTCTGAGATTGAGAGTTTCATTTTGATAGAAGATGAGACAAAATATTTTGGACTTAATGATTCTAAGAATAACACATATAGTCAACCAAAGTAGCATAAGTGACAATTAAGGGTATATGCAACAGCATTTACAGAATGGATAATTTTCACATATCATATAGAGAAATATTTTAACATAAATTCACTATCTGGTTGCAATATCAAGTCAGAGATTTTTCCTCAAAATAGTCTTTAGGCTAAAATCAAAATAAAATGTGAGCAGTTTCCACAATCTTGATATTTATGTCTATATGGTCAAAAAATCAGAGGTATAGTACAGATAACCATGTCTAACCGAGATGCTCATTTTTATTCCAAATTTTTGACATCACTTAGATTTATTCATGATTTTCTCACTGTCTCCAGTGAGGCTCAGTGTTTCTTTCTTCCTCCCCTGCTGTATGAAGCCCTATTTTCATACCTACTCCTATTGAAACCACAGTATTTCACAAGTATTCAGAATGCAGATATGTCTCACGTTGGGCAATGGACATATTTTGAAATATGAGATAAAAACTGAATTTATCTAAATTAAATCTTATTTGAAAATAATAAGCTGCATTTTCCTTTTTCGTTTTTTAAAGTTTTATTCAGTTATGGTTGATTTACAATATTGCAATCATTGCTGTACAACAAACTGATTCAGTTATACGTATACACCATATCCATTCTTTTTCAGGTTGTTTTCCCATATAGATTATCACAGATTAATGGGTAGATTTCCCTAAGGTATATGGCAGGACCCATTGGCCAGTCATTCCATATACCTCAGTGTGCATATGCCAATCGCAAACCACCAAGTCCATCCCTCCCTGCAATCTATCCTCTTTAGTGACCATAGTTTGTTTTCAAGCCAGAATTGGTTTCTTTTTTTGTGAATAAATTCATTTGTATCATTTTTTAAGATTCTACATATAAGTGATATCCTAAATTTGTCTTTCACTATCTAACTCCACATAATATGATAATCCCTAGGTCCATCCATGTTGCTGCAGATGGCATTATTTTGTTCGTTTGATGGCTGAGTAATAGTTCATCATATGTATGTACTATATCTTCTTTATCCATTCATCTGTCAATGGATATTTAGTTTGCTTTCATGTCTCAACTATTGTCAATAGTCCTGGAGTGAAACAAAAATAAACAAACAAGACCTAATTAAACTTAAATGTTTTTGCACAGCAAAGGAAACCATAGACAAAATGAAAAGACAACCCATACATTGGGAGAAAATATTTGCAGATGAAGAGACTGATAAGGGATTAATCTCCAAAATATACAAACAAAATAGTGCAGCTCAACATCAGAAAAAAACAAAAAAACAAGTAAATGGGCAGAAGATCTACACAGAAATTTCTCCAAAGAAGACATACAAATGGCCAAGCAAACACATGAAAAAATGTTCACCATCACTAATTATTAGAGAAATGCAAATAAAAACTACTATGAGGTACCACCTTATACCAGCCAGAATGGCCATCATAAAACTTCTACAAACAATAAATGCTGGAGAGGGTGCGGAGAAAAGGGAACCGTCTTTCATCATTGGTGGGAATGTAAATTGGTGCAATCACTGTGGAAAACAGTATGGAGAGTCCTCAAAACACTAAAAATAGAACTGCCATATGATCCAGCAATCCCACTCCTGGGCATCTATCCAGAGAAAACCATAATTTGAAGAGAAATTGTATTATATTGAAAGTAAATATATAAAAAGTAATTTAAATACAATTTTGTTTAAAAAAATCACAATCTTTTTTATATTTCTCCTAAATCTTTATTCAATTTCATATAGAGTTATAGTAAAGAGAATGTTCATAACATAGAGTGGATTTTAAAATAGTCCTTTCTTTCATTTGGTTCATGTAATTGCCCTGTTACTGATGCTGCTCTGCTTTTGCAGATCAGTGGGCCTAGTAGTAAGTAATTCTAGAACTCTAACTTCATCCCAGGACCACCTTCTGGGTGTTCATAAATTATTAAATCACCAATGAAACTACTAAGAAAACCAAATAACCAAACAAAACTCAGACTTCATGTTACATAAAATTAAATACTTGCACAAATTTTAGCTCTTATATGTACAAATTGAAGCAAGAATGACAGCAGAATCCCAGTTCTGCCCTCAGCACACCAGCATTTTTTCTTTTAGATTCTTCTCTGTGAAATTGTTTTCATCAAATGTCCTTCCAGAGATTTTTTTCCTTTAAAATAAAATCCACTTCCTTTTTGAAACCCCTTTCAAAAAGATATTTTAGGATATTTTTAAAAATGACAATCAGGAAATGTATTAAATTTCCATAGTCTGACTCATTACACCATTGCATGCCAATTCATGGACAGCTTACTCAGGTAGAATTAGATACTCTTGGAATTGTTTTAACATCTTTAGGATACATATAAGCTAGTCTTCACTTGCAGTTGGAGAAACTACTGCCCAGAAAATGTACATAAATTTCCCAGTGTTCTGTAGCAAACTAGAGGGGGACCAGACCATCAATGTTTTCTCAGAGCTTGTTGCATTGCAGTACACATGGAAACATTTATGTTAAGAGTAGAATAGGAGACAAGATGGTGGAAGAGTAGGGGGACACACTTGCACTCTCCCACAAACACAACAAAAAAAAACACATCTACAGGATAAATGATTCGCACAGAACAGCAACCAATAGCTGGCAGAAGAACCTAAACTCCAATAACAGCAAGAAGTTCGTGACATTACTAGGTAAAACAAGAGAAAAGAGGAGAGTGAGAGAAGGTGAATCTGAGCTAGACGGGCGCTCCCGAAAGGGAACCAAGGAGGAGAAAGGGATCCTGAACCCTGGAAAGTCCCCTACTCAGGGGAAAGATCAAATGAACCGGAGGAATCTCCAGATGCAGAGAAGAGTGTAGCAGTAAGTTGGAGTTCTGAAAAGCAGAGCGAGAACCAAACGGACCATCTGAACTACGGGCACAGTCACCAAAAATTGAGACGCCTGGGTGGGGGCTGGGCACCGGGACCTCGGCTCCAGAGGTTAGTCCCTGGGAAAGGGTTGGGGGGCGGGGTGGAGCAGAGACTGCTTGGGAGGTCTAGAAACCAGTCTGTCAAGTTTGATGGGGCAGAGACTGCCTGGGAGACTAGAAAACAAAGCTATCGCAGAGGAAGGGAGAAATACTCTAGGGACAGGGAAGTGGAAAGCCATATCAGAGGGAACCTGGGAGAAAAGCCTGGTCTGTGCCAGTGCTGGGGAGGGGAGAGAAGAAGGGGTGGGTCCCCATAGAATACTCCCCATGCCACAACAAGCTTACTGGCCCACTAGCTAGCAGAAAGCTGTGCTTCCCAGTGCATGCCCTCCCCCCACCCCCACCACCCCCTATGCACTCGCCAGACCTGGGGCTGCCTGCCGTCCGGGAGGGCTGGCCTCAACAATTGCCTGAAGCCTACCACCACAGGGGCTGTCCCTGCACAGGCCTGCTTGCCCTTTGGAGGGGCTACACCCCCACAGAGCAGCACCAAACACCACCAGCCCCCGAGAAAAGGCCTGCAGCCCAGAAAATCTAGAACAAGCCTAGACAGGCTGTGAAAAGATCTGCCTAATCTGGATGGTCTTTCTGAGTCGGGCTGCCCTGGGAGGAGCCTCCTTGCTTTGCAGTGACCCAGCTAGCCACCCAAGCCCTCAGGGGGTGCCGAGTTCTCACGGATCAGCTGCATAGGACTGCCAGCTCCAGGCAGGACTCCCTGCAGCCCAGAAAAGCTACAACAAGCATGGCCAGACTGTGAAAAGATCTGCCTACATTCTCAGGCCATCCATCTGCATTGGGCTGCCCTAGGGAAGAGCCTCCTGGGTTCTCAGTGACCCAGATAGCTGCTCCAGCCCTCAGCAGGTGCTGCACTCCTGAGGAATAGCTGCCAAACACCGCCAACCCCCTGCAAGAACCCCACAGCCTAAAAACACCAGAGCAAGCTCTGCATGACCAAGTGAAATCTGCTACCGTTGTGGTGTGGACCTCCCAGTCCTGTTTGCCCTCAGGAAGTCCTCCTTTGCTTCAAAGACCCTGTTAGCCCTACAAACACTCCAGAAAAGCCACACTGCCTCAAAAAAGACTGACCAACAATGCCAGCCCTCAGGAAACATTCCACGGCAGTGACAAGGCAAACACTGCCTGGTCACAGAGAGTACAACTTCCTCAGGAAAAAGAAAACAACAGCAAAATGAAGAAGCTGAGAAACCACCCCCAGTCAAACCAACAGGAGAACTCACCTAAAACAGTCAACAATGAAACAGATCTCTGCAGTCAGACAGACCTGGAGTTCAAAAGAGAAATAGTGAAAATACTGAAGGAATTAAAAGAAGATATGAACAGTAATGCAGATACCCTCAGAAAGGAACTAGAAAATATAAGGAGGAGCCAAGAAAAACTAGAACATTCATTTGCAGAGATACAAACTGAACTAAGGGCAGTAAAAACCAGAATGAATAATGCAGAAGAACGAATCAGTGATATGGAAGATAGAATAATGGAAATCACCCAGTCAGGTCAGCAGACAGAAAACCAAATCAAAAAACAGGAAAGCAATATAAGAGACCTATGGGATAATATAAAGCAGGCCAATCTATGCAGAATAGGAATTCCAGAAGGAGTAGAAAAAGATAAGGGGATGGAAAATATATTTGAAGAAATTATCGCTGGAAACTTCCCAAATCTAAAGGATACTGAGTTCAAGATACAGGAAGCACAGAGGGCCCCAAACAAGTTGAACCCAAATAGACCCACATCAAGACACATCATAATAAAAATGGCAAAAGTTAGTGATAAAGAGAGGATCCTAAAGGCAGCAAGAGAAAAGCAGAATGTTACCTACAAGGGAACCCCCATAAGGTTATCAGCTGATTTCTCTACAGAAACACTACAGGCCTGGAGGGAATGGCAAGAGATATTTAAAGTGCTAAAAGGAAAAAATATGCAACCTAGAATACTCTATCCAGCAAGAATATCATTTAAAATAGAAGGGGAAATAAAAATGTTTTCCAACAAACAAAAACTAAAAGAATACAGCAACACAAAACCCAGGCTAAAAGAAAGACTGAAAGTGCTTCCCTAAACCAAAAAGAAAGGAAGGAAAGGGAAGAAAAAAGAAAAGAAAAAAAAAAAAACAAAAAGAAGAAGAGGAAGAACTAGGACTGAGGAAACCGCAATCAGAGAGCAGTCACTCAAATAAGCCAGCATACAGATTTAATCATGAACATGCTTCAAACAAAATAAAATTAAAAAGAAAAAAATAAAAAAGAGTCATCAAAACCATAAAATGTGGGCAAAGGATGTTAGGAAATAAATAACCCTTTTTGTTTGTTTGTATGTTTCTCTTCTTAATTTTAATATAGTAATGAAGAGTTTGAACTTACAGGATCATCAGGCTAAAATACACCATTATAGGAAGGGGTTAGCATACTTAAAAAACAGGACAAACACAAGCCAAAACCAAATATTGCATTTGCAAAAAATGAAAAAAGAAAACAAACACTCAAGCAGATAATAACAGGAGAGCATCCAACCAAAAAAAAAAAAAAAAAAAAAAAAAAAAAAAAAAAAAAAAAAAAGAAGAATGGAGAACCATAGAATCAACTGGAACACGAGGTTCAAAATGGCAATAAATAATCATCTATCAATTATCACCTTAAATGTCAATGGACTGAATGCCCCAATCAAAAGACACAGAGTGGCTGAGTGGATAAAAAGGCAAAAACCTTCAATTTGCTGCCTACAAGAAACTCACCTTAGGACAAAAGATACATATAGATTGAAAGTGAAAGGGTGGGGAAAAATATTTCACGCCAATAGACATGACAGAAAAGCAGGAGTCGCAACACTCATATCAGACAAAATAGACTTTAAAACAAAAGACATAAAGAAAGACAAAGAAAAACACTACTTAATGATTAAGGGATCCATCCAAGGGGAGGATGTTACTATCGTCAACATATATGCCCCAAATATAGGAGCACCCAGATACATACAACAAATATTAACAGACATAAAGGGAGATATTGATGAGAATACAATCATAGTAGGAGACCTAAATACCCCCCTCACATCAATGGACAGATCCTCTAGACAGAAAACCAATAAAGCAACAGAGATCCTAAAGGAAACAATAGAAAAGTTAGACTTAATTGATATCTTCAGGACAATACATCTAAAAAAATCAGAATATGCATTCTTCTCAAATGCTCATGGAACATTCTCAAGAATCGACCCCATATTGGGACACAAAGCTAACCTCAATAAATTTAGGAGCATAGAAATTATCTCAAGTATCTTCTCTGACCACAATGCCATGAAATCAGAAATCAACCATGGGAAAAGGAAAGAGAAAAAACTTACTACATGGAGACTAAACAACATGCTACTAAAAAACCAATGGGTCAGTGAGGAAATCAAAAAGGAAATTAAAAAATACCTTGAAACAAATGATAATGAAGACACAACCTCTCAAAATCTATGGGATGCTGCGAAAGCAGTGCTCAGAGGAAAATTTATAGCAATACAGGCCTTTCTCAAAAAAGAAGAAAGATCCCAAATTGACAACTTAACCCTTCACCTAAACGAACTAGAAAAAGAAGAACAAAAAAGACCTAAAGTCAGCAGAAGGAAGGAAATTATAAAGATCAAAGAAGAAATCAATAAAACAGAGATTCAAAAAACAATAGAGAAAATCAATAAAACCAAGAGCTGGTTCTTTGAAAAGGTAAACAAAATTGACAAACCCCTGGCCAGACTCACTAAAAAGAGGAGAGAAAGGACCCAAATAACCAAAATTATAAATGAAAAAGGAGAAATCACAACGGATACTGCAGAAATACCAAAAAACTATAAAAGAATACTATGAACAACTGTATGGCAACAAGTTTGACAATCTGGAAGAAATGGACAATTTTCTAGAATCTTACAGCCTGCCAAAACTGAATGAAGAAGAAACAGACCCATCACTAGAAATAAAATTGAAGAGGTCATAAAAACACTCCCTACAAATAAAAGTCCAGTACCAGATGGCTTCACAGGCGAATTCTATCAAACATACAAAGAGGAATTGGTCCCCATCCTCCTTAAACTCTTTCAAAAGTTTGAAGTAGAAGGAATACTCTCAAAGACATTCTATGATGCCACCCTCACCCTAATTCCAAAACCAGACAAACTTACCACCAAAAAAGAAAACTATCACCCAATATCATTGATGAATATAGATGCAAAAATTCTCAACAAAATCTTAGGCAACCGAATTCAACAACATATCAAAAAAATTACACACCATGACCAGGAAGGGTTCATCCCAGGTTCACAAGCGTGGTTCAACATACGTAAATCAATCAACGTCATACACCACATTAACAAAAGAAAAGTCAAAAATCATATGATCATCTCAATAGACGCAGAAAAAGCATTTGACAAAGTCCAACATCCATTCATGATCAAGACCCTTGCCAAAGTGGGTATAGAGGGAACATTCCTGAATATAATCAAAGCCATTTATGAGAAACCCACAGCAAATATAATCCTCAATGGGGAAAAACTGAAAGCCTTCTCATTCAAATCTGGAACAAGACAGGGATGCCCACTCTCACCACTGCTCTTCAACATAGATTTGGCAGTCCTAGCCACAGCAATTAGACAAACAAAAGAAATAAAAGGCATCCATATAGGAAGAGAAGAGATATAACTGTCACTGTATGCAGATGACATGATACTATACATAGAAAACCCTAAGGACTCAACCCCAAAACTACTTGAACTGATTAATAAATTCAGCAAAGTGGCAGGATATAAGATTAACATTCAGAAGTCAGTTGCATTTCTGTATACCAGCAATGAAACATTAGAAAAGGAATACAAAAATATAATACCTTTTAAAATTGCACCTCACAAAATCAAATACCTCAGAATACACCTGACCAAGGAGGTAAAGGACTTATATGCCGAGAACTGTAAAACTTTAATCAAAGAAATCAAAGAAGATGTAAAGATATGGAAAGATATTCCATGTTCCTGGATTGGAAAAATCAATATTGTAAAAAAGGCCATCCTACCCAAAGCAATCTACAGATTCAATGCAATCCCTGTCAAATTACCCATGACATTTTTCACAGAACTAGACCAAACAATCCAAAAATTTATAAGGAATCACAGAAGACCCAGAATCGCCGAAGCAATCCTGAGAAACAAAAACCTGGCAGGAGGCATAATTCTCCCAGACTTCAAGAACTACTACAAAGCCACAGTCATCAAAATAGTGTGGTACTGGTATCAAAATAGACAGACAGACCAATGGAACAGAATAGAGAATCCAGAAATAAACCCTGATACCTATGGTCAATTAATCTTTGACAAGGGAGGCAAGAACATAAAATGGGAAAAGGAAAGTCTATTCAGCAAGCATTGCTGGGAAACCTGGACAGCTGTATGCAAAGCAATGAAACTAGAACACACCCTCACACCATGCACAAAAATAAACTCAAAATGGCTGAAAGACTTAAATATACGACAGGACACCATCAAACTCCTAGAAGAGAACATAGGCAAAACACTCTCTGACATCAACATCATGAATATTTTCTCAGATCAGTCTCCCAAAGCAATAGAAATAAGAGCAAAAGTAAACCCATGGGACCTCATCAAACTGAAAAGCTTCTGCACAGCAAAGGAAACCAAAAAGAAAACAAAAAGACAACTTACAGAATGGGAGAAAATAGTTTCAAATGATGCAACTGACAAGGGCTTAATCTCTAGAATATATAAGCAACTTATACAACTCAACAGCAAAAAAGCCAATCAATCACTGGAAAAATGGGCAAGAGACCTGAATAGACTGTTCTCCAAGGAAGATATACAGATGGCCAGCAAACACATGAAAAAATGCTCAACATCGCTGATTATGAGAGAAATGCAAATCAAAACTACCATGAGATACTACCTCACATCAGTCAGAATGGCCATCATTAATAAATCCACAAATAACAAGTGCTGGAGGGGATGTGGAGAAAAGGGAACCCTCCTGCACTGCTGGTGGGAATGTAAACTGGTACAGCCACTATGGAGAACAGTTTGGAAATACTTTAGAAATCTATACATAGAACTTCCATATGACCCAGCAATCCCACTCTTGGGCATATATCCAGATAAAACTCTACCTAAAAGAGACACGTACACCCGCATGTTCATTGCAGCACTATTAACAACAGCCAAGACATGGAAACAACCCAAATGTCCATCAACAAATGATTGGATTCGGAAGATGTGGTATATATACACAATGGAATACTACTCGGCCATAAAAAAGAATGACATCATGCCATTTGCAGCAACATGGATGGAACTAGAGAATCTCATACTGAGTGAAATGAGCCAGAAAGACAAAGACAAATACCATATGATATCACTTATAACTGGAATCTAATATCCAGCACAAATGAACATCTCCTCAGAAAAGAAAATCATGGACTTGGAGAAGAGACTTGTGGCTGCCTGATGGGAGGGGGAGGGAGTGGGAGGAATCGGGAGCTTGGGCTTATCAGACACAGCTTAGAATAGATTTACAAGGAGATCCTGCTGAGCAGCATTGAGAACTTTGTCTAGATACTCATGTTGCAACAGGACAAAGGGTGGGGGAAAAAATGTAATTGTAATGTATACATGTAAGGATAACTTGATCCCCTTGCTGTACAGTGGGAAAATAAAAAAAAAAAAGAGTAGAATAGTATGACATTTGGTAAGAACTTTTTTTATTTTTAAACCTTTTTTTTTGAAGTGTATTTTTACCACAAACCAATTTTAGAACATTCCCATCATCCCAAAAACATCCCTTATGCCTACATACAGGTAATTACCAGCCTCCTCCTCTAGACCCAGACAACTACTAGTTTACTTTGTAAAATTTTTGACAACACTTTAAATTTGTTGGTCTTCAGTTTATTCAGCTTTAAAAGGGGTAATGATAAAGCATTGTGAAAAACAAGGTAAATGTTTGATATAATGAATGTTCAAAACAGTAAAAGTAATAAAACCATAACTGTATTCCCTAGCATCATTCTAAGCAGAATACAAGGAAATTACAAGAAACTGAGATCCCAGTCTATACTTGCATGAGGAACAGTGGTAGAGTTCAAATTCAAATTGATGCATCCCATTACTGTACTTTACTAACTAAAGCCAAATGAGCTGTGAGATCTTTTCATATTTCCAAGCTTCTGCTTCATACCTAGTGTATTCCAAATTCTATCTTTGACATTAGGCCTCAGGAAGTGATGAATCAGTTGAATGCTCAACTTTTTGGCCTTAGAACACCTGTTAATGGAGCCAATTAAAGCAAAGGATGACAGAGATTTGGAGGAGATGTTGACACTTGCCCAGGAGGAACTGTGCTGAGACTGCCCATGGAAGTCTTAAATAAACCACCAAACAGCTGTTGAAGGGTAAGGATTCTGAAGGTCTTGGCCCATGCCAGGCTTTAGTAACCGTAATGAAGTCAAAGTCTTTGGATCCTGTGGTTGAAGAAATGTGCCTGCCTGACTACGGAAGCATCTTTTCTATCCTGCTTTTCACTGTAAAGTCTGAGTTATGCATCTGAGAAGAATCACTAAAGATATCCATTCTCTACATTCGAAGCCCTTCAGGATTCCAAAGTGAGTCAGGTGAGAGGAGTGAAGGAAGCTGCAGTGTGGATGTGCTTATTCCAGAAAGAATAATGACTAATGTTCAAAATCGAGTAGCACTTCACTGCTTTGGAGGTAGGACTGGGGCACCTTGAATTTTTTTTTTTACATTTATTAATGGGTGCCAACTCAAAGTATACACAAGTTCCCAAGATTTCAACATTAATCACATAAATGAACTGAAAATAATTAGTTCACGGTGACTTTCTGACTTACAATAATAAGTCCCAACTTAAATGTATTTAGTCCAGACAGCTAAATATAACATGGAAAAAAGGAAACAAACAAAACAACACCTCCAGGCATTTTTTTCCCTGTATAGCTCTCCTAATAATTAACAGAGTGTTCTATTTAATTGCCATGCTTGATTAAATGACAAAAGTGGAGCACCACCTAAGCCAATAAACTGTTTTATTCAGTAGTAATGTATGAGGAAGAGAAATTGTGGCAGGGGAATTAACATGGAAAAGTGGGGTTTCAAAAATACTTGACAAGAGTTCCTGTTGTGGCTCAGCAGTAATGAACCGACCTAGTATCCATGAGGACATGGGTTTGATGCCTGGCCTTGCTCAGTGGGTTAAGGATCTGGCATTTCCCTGAACTGCAGTGTGGGTTACAGACACAGCTCAGATTTGGAGTTGCTGTGGCTGTGGCATAGGTCAGCAGCTATAGTTCTGATTTGACTCCTAGCCTGGGAACTTCCATACTCCATGGGTGTGGCCCTAAAAAGACAAATACACGCGTGCACACACACACACACATATATATGCATGTATGTACATACATACATTTGACACTATTGCTAATCTCTAAATATTGTGATTATACTACCCAAATTTAAGTATTATCTCTTTCTTTTTTTTTATTTCTGTTTTTGGTTATATTTCTATAATTTAAAATACTGTTGAGCTCTTGGGAGTTCCTGTCACAGTACAGTGGTTAACAAATCTGACTAGGAACCATGAGGTTATGGGTTCGATCCCTGGCCTTGCTCAGTGGGTTAAGTATCCGACGTTGCTGTGAGCTGTGGTGTAGGTCGCAGACAAGGCTCAGATCCCGCGTTTCTGTGGCTCTGGCATAGGCTGGTGGCTACAGCTCCGATTAGACCCCTAGCCTGGGAACCTCCATATGCCACTGGAAGTGGCCCTAGAAAATACAAATAATAATAATAATAATAATAATAATAAAATACTATTGAGCTCTTAGAATTTCACCCCACATCCCACCCTACTGCTACCAGCACTACTCCTACCCCACTACCTCAGAATGTAAAAATGAAGTTGTGACTTTTGGTTTATAATTCTAAGTAGTTAATCTGACTACCAATACAGGTTTGCAATGTAGATTTGTTTCAATAATTTAGTACAGTAAAGTGCATCATAAAATAAAAAGAAACCAACTCTGGCTTTTGGACATTTTAAAAAAGTTATTTCCAAAAATTAAAACAAAAATGCCCTTACTGTAGTTGTACGCATGCTTAGGAAATTGAGGAGAAATCTGTTGGAATCTAATAGAAATGATAAAATAGAATTTAAAAACAGAAACATTCAAAGATTTTGAAAACAAATTTATGTTTCCCAAAGTGGAAACATGGCAAGTGAGGAATAAGTTAGGGGGTTGGGATTGATATATACACACTACTATATGTAAAATAAATGGGTAACAGGGAAATTTAATACTGTGCCATAACCTATATGGAAAAGAATTAGAAAATGAATGGATATACGAATATGTATAACTGATTTATTTTGTTGTACACTTGCAATTAAGACAATTTTGCAAGTCAACTATATTCAAATTTTTTTTATTTTAAAAAATTAAAAATTAACTCTAGAAAATAAAAGGATCTGGTGTTGTCACTGCTGTTATGTTTGATGATCTCTGGCCCTGGACCTTCTGCATGCCACACATGTGGCCAAAAGAAAAGAAAGAAAAAGAAGAGGAAGTTGATACATGTGCTTTAGAAATGTGAGGGTAACATGTAATGCAGACAGTTAAATAAAAACAGCTGAGTTTCACCCAGTACTCCCAAAGGGAATGTTCACAGTGCTGTCAGGGGTATCTCCACAATGTAAAATGAGTAACTAATTTAGCTACCCAAAATTCACTCAAATGCAAATGGTAGGACTGATCTTTTAAAATCAATATCTATTTTGAAATTGCTTCACTTACAGACACTTCAACACTCAAACACAGCAAACAACAAATCCATGGGCAGCCTGTTTTTCCCAGTGGACAAAGAGTTTCCATCTTTCTGATCAGGTGGTAAGAATATTGCTAAGTCTCAATTCTTCATTCTCTATTTTTCCTTTCAATAAGACATCACCCATTCCCATGATCTTTATCAAACTCTCTATATATCTGCTTCACAATTACATCCAATGTCGGAGTTTGAAAAATGTTCCAGTCCTGTGTCTCAAACTACCATATTTTCAATGTAAGCACACTAATGACTCTGGTACGAAATGTAAAATAATTTCTTTTAGATAGGTTCTTTCTCCAAATAGCCAGGTGTTATACTACTCCTTGGGGAGTACCATTTGTCCTTTGCCTTCCTTTTCGGCTCCTCTTCCTTCTATCCTTGTCAACATGCTTGTCTCTCATCTTGTTTCCTGAACAAGCTTCCTTGGAGCCTCACCACTTCTCTACTTCCATATTGACACCAAGTAGATTTTCCTTTAGTGGACAGACTATTCCTTTAGTGGACTGTACATTACTTGTGTTTTATTTATTTACTGATTCATTTTAAATAATCACTCATTTGTTGAGCATCCATGATGTGCCAGTTTTTATAATGCATGCTCATTTTCAATGAGATAATTGTTCTACTTAAAGCCATTCATTTGATGCTTAAGTTTGTAGTTGATCTCCGTCAACCATTTTCAACTTTCATGTTGACAATTTTCCATTATATCTTCACTCAATGGAATAAGTGTGTTCTACTCATGTCCCTCCTTTGGAAGTTTTAAATTAGCTCTTACACCTATCCACATTTTTGCATGTATTATTTCCAGAACAAAGACCATTCAATTTTTTCACTTTTCCATTATCCTATTTTTTTCATTACCTCCAGAACAAGTTTCATCTTTTCTCCCTTTTGTATTCACTCAAAAATCACTTATATTATCTTCATCCAGTCTCCTCTCAGTGGCTTTTGCCCTCTAGAGTTGAATATCTTTTCATTGTTAATGGGATAAATTGCATGGCAAGGTATAATTTCTTGGGAAACAGAGGATGTGCACATCACGTCCTTTTCTCTATTGCTAGTAAACCTATCCTGTGGCTTACTTAGTATTAAATACAGAATAGATATTCCAAAAATCCATTGGCTTTACTCTCATTTCATTCTCTTTCTTCAGTCTCTGCTACTTTCATCAAAGTGCCCCTTCTATTCCTTCACTTTGAGTGGCTCTTTGTATATTTTTTTAATATTACATACATCCAATAAACTCTTTTTAAATGTTTGCAGTGAGTTCCTGTTGTAGCTCAGCAGGTTAAGAACCCAACTATTTTCCATGAGGATGTAGGTTTATCCCTGGCCTTGCTCAGTGAGTTAAGGATCCGGCATTGCCTAAAGCTGTGGCGTATGTCACAGATATGGCTTGGATCCAGGGTTGTTGTGGCTGTGGAACAGGCTGGCACCCGCAGCTCTGATTCCACCCCAGCCTGGGAACTTCCATATGCTACAGGTGCAGCCCTAAAAACAAACAAACAAAATATTTTCAAATTACTGGTTAAAATTGCCCCACAGTCATTAGATAATCCCATATATCTTTGATTCCCTCTCAGTGAGGTATCCTTGGGGTTTGGGGTGTGTGTGTGTGTGTGTGTGTGTGTGTGTGTGTGTGTGTGTGTAAGTTTTAAAAATGTAGTACTGGAGTACCCATTGAGGCTCAGCAGTAACAAACTGACTACCCATGAGCATGTGTGTTCAACCCCTGGCCTTCAATCAGTGGGTTAAGGATTCTGCATTGTGGTGAGCTGTGCTGTAGGTCGCAGATATGGCTGGTATCCCACCTTGCTGTGGCTGTGGTGTAGACTGGCAGCAGCAGCTCTGATTTGACCCCTAGCCTGGGAACCTTCATAAGCCATGGGTGAGCCCATACAAAGCAAAATAAATAAGTAGATAGATAGATAGATAGATAGATAGTACTAACCCATCAATGAGCATTACTTGCTCATACATATTGCACCAAACTGGAAATGTGGTGAGCATGAATAAGGGTTAAATTTGAAGAATTACATTAAGTGGCTGACTATGATGGTTGAATGCAACCAGGGAAGGACTCTTAGAGGGTTTGGGACAGTGGCAGCAACAATGACCTTCAGTTCAATTCCTCTTCTAGCCTACAAAATGTGGCCTCTATTGCCTTCTGATTTCAACGATCCACCTTGCCTTATCTCTGACATCTCTCTTTCATATCCCTCTACTTTCTAGCACATTGGCTCAAACCATTTATTTGTCTTAATTGTTTCTTTATGTAATTCTATCTTCCCTCACAATTTGAGTAAAAGCATAACTACCATGAATATCCACATTGAAGACATAAAAAAGAAAATAATTTGAGGAGCGAGGACAAGTAAAGAGAATTAAATCTGAAGAAGACTGAAGTTAATTTTCATTCCCCTATCCTGAATCCCTGAAAGGGATTGTTTTACCTAGAGAATTGTTTTCTGATATCAGGCATTTACCTCAAGCCATTCACATTTCTATTACAATGTTCCCTGACTGGTTAACTGTTACTTGTCATTGAGCCAAAACAAGGAGAAGGCAAAATAATGTAGGAAACTGCAGAATAAGGCTGCCAGTAGAGACTTTAAACAAAACAAAAAGAAAAATCGAAACATCTAAGCATTAAATCTAAAAAAAAGGGGAGGGGTCTGTCAAGAAATGCTAGAGATGTGCTACATTTTATCTATTTATCACTTAATATTACCATTTGTATACTTTACCCTTTTTAAAACCCTGTTAGCTGCATTCACATTTTATTCCAAAATACTGTTTTGAATCTAAAATTTCCCACCCTCAGAAACAAAATGATAATTGAAATAACATAATAAATGCAATGTCTTTTCCATTTCTCTATCTTAAATTTTTTCTTTGCATTCCAGACATTACAGAACCAAATTACATTTTTTGCATATCATATCAAAACAAGTGCAATCACAATAACCATTTATTTCTCAGCGTTTTCATTTCTTTTTTAATGAACTTTCCCTGAGGACATTCTCACAATTGAGTATTTATTTATTATAAGCAACAAAAGAAATCTTGATTGTTCCAGCTGTGACAGAGAAACTTACTTTGATAAGCATACAGTAGATGAAAGAAGTAATAATAATAATGATAAGAATTTCGATATTCTGGGATCTAAAGAAACAAAAAGAAATGAAGAGGCACTGTGTTAAGATGTTCCCTTTTCCATCTTTCTATGAAATATTATCTTTTCCAGGATCAAATAAAACTTTTGTTTCAAAATATCAAGGCTCAATATAAATTACTTAGAAAATGAAAACTTTACTAATAAAAATGCTATAACAACAGCTTTGAAAATAAAATCTCTAGCACTTAAATATTTAGTAATAGGAGGAGTATTTGTAGCAGGTAAACTCATCATTTTCATAGACCCATTTTATCTCATAAAATTGTTGATTCGCTTTTATATAGATATTTAGTATCCATCTGTTCATTCATTCATTTACTCATTCATTATAATTCATTTAATGATTTTGAGGGACAAAGATTTGTCATTGTTTGTCTCTAAAACTGAATTCAATGACTTTATTCTCATTTACATTATTGATTAATACTTCAGGATACACAATATCAACTGGGAACTCTTCATTATATCAATTCTGCTCTTTCCAAAAAGATAGGCAGTAGTGTACTTGGTTAATGTCTATGATAACAATTACTGAAGAAGTTCAGAGTGGGGAGAAGATAATGCTTTCCCACTATTTTATCCACATCCACTGGACTCTTGGAATATTATATAACATAAAAATGGACTATCCTTTTTTGTTTGTGTGTGTGTGCATTTGTAAAAGAAAAATCAAAATGGTTTCTAAAAGTCATCCATCTCTATGAAGATGTATATTACATTATATTTTTCCCTTAATCACTGTCCTCACTTCTAATTCTTCTTCACCTTATAGAAATCTCAATTTGCCTTTTTAGCAAGAATACAACTAGAGGAGAGACTCCATGAATGCTCTTTGGATAAAAGAGAGAATAATTAACCAACTGCCTAACTTACTAAATATAAAAAGTACAGACAGGCATTGGCAGTTCTGTTTTTCTAAGGTAAGTAGAAAAACTATATTTTAGTGGAGATTACAGAGGTATGGTTCTTCATTTTGGAAGGATGAGATATTTTAAACACAGCTTAATTTGGTGGGACTTAGTGTAATGGATATCTTGGTATGTAATTTAAGTTTAAAGACCATTTAAAAATTATTTACAATTCAATTGAAGAACTAAGTGAAAAAGACAAAACTATTACAGTCAAAAAAGATGATGTAGAAACTACTTCCATGAGCTCAGGGAAAAAAAAAATTATTTTCTAGAATTACCCTAAAAGGGGCCATAAAGAAAAACATAAAGTCAAATACATTAAAATAAAGAACTTTCATTTAAAAATAACAAAGAAAACCTCCATAAAAAGGGAAAAACAAACAAGTTTCCAACTGGGAGAAGATATTTGTAGCACATAAAACTGACCATGTGTAACTATTCAAATATATGAAGAACTCCTAGAAAACAACCTAACAGAAATTGTCAATAAATGTGGAATAGGCACTTCACAGAAGAGGAAACCTAAAGGACCAATACACCAAAAAATAAGCTCCACCTATGTAGTATTAGGAAAGTGCAGCATTAAATCCAACGGAATGACTGATAGGACAAAGCCTGGCCATGTCAAGTATTTGCAGTGATTTTAATTGATTGAATCATCCATCACAGGCATCTCCATGTTTCCATAGATATCACCTTGCATGGGTACACTCAGAAAAGGGTGAAAGGATATTCAGAACATGGATACTTTTGGTAATGGCAAAAGCTGGAAATAATCCATGTGCTGGTCGACCATAGAATTAAACAGATTTACAGTTGTCAGCAGAAGTGGATCTAAAAAAAGCAATGTTGGACAAAGAAGCATGTTCTGGGAGAATATACAGTGTATAATTACAGATGATATCAGGTTCAAAAAGGGGCCAGATGGCAATTTTACCTCAATTTTAAAAACAAATAAAGTTGAGGCCAAAAAAAGTGATGGAACATGCAACACTAAAATGTAGATGACATACAGGATATTTACAAAGCATCAAAGTAACTCCCCCTAAATTATTTACTAATTTACGAAGGGGAAAATAGCAAACTTAGAATGGAAAAATCCCTGACAGATACTACCTTAACCAGGAAGAAAAAACAAGATCATTTTTTTAAAGGCAAACTGAAACTATAATTGGTAATATAAACAAAGATAAAAACACTGAAGAAAATGATAGGCTAATGAATGAGAAAGTCAGCCTAACTGATTCTCTCCTGTGAAGGAGCAGGGTGTGATTCAAAAAGAACACAGTACAGAGACTAAGCTCCTGACAATGGTCTATTTCTTAATATGAGTTGTAAATACACAGTATCTTATGTAATTTATAACAGCAAACATATATTTTATTTACTTCTCTGTAAGCATGGTAATTAATGTAAATAAAATGGAAACAACCCACCAAACTAAAAGAATTGTTAGGTAAAACAAGCAGGAGTCCATTGCCTATAGAATTTCTGAACAGAGGTCTCAAAGACTGTCATGCATTGGTCCCTAATAGTCACTATTTATCTCAGCAGGAAATGGACAGAGATATCCTCAAAAATATAACCCAGTGTGATAGCTACTGTCATTCCAATCAGATCCTCTTTTTTCCATTTCTAGGAACCCATAGCTTCCCCCTACTTCCATGCTTTGTTCAGCTTCCAATGGCCCACACTTGTGATGATATTTGCAAGGATGTCTCTTATTGTGAGGAAGCCACCTTATTCAAGTAAGACTTGTCTCCATCACAAGTCCTTAAATTAATGATCAGCTGATCCTTGGTTATGGAAGCCCAGCTCCGCTGCCTATACTCAGGACATAACATGGGCAGAATTTAAACTTTGCATCTCCCATAGGTATTCAGGCTGAGAATGTAGTTTTACCTACTGGGTTTCTTTCTGCCCTCTAACCTCATTCTTTTGCTCTATTCAGAAATCCCTTGCAGGAGTTCCCATGAGGGTGCAGGTTTGATCAATCCCTGGCATCACTTGGTAGTTTAAGGATCTGGCCTCTCCACAAGCTGTGGTGCATGTCACAGATGCAGCTGGGATTCTTTGTTGCTGTGGCTATGGTGTAGGCCACTACGTGCAGCTCTGATAGAACCCTAGCCAAGGAATTTCCATATGCCACAGGTTCAGCTATAAAACGAAAAAAAGAAATTCCTTTCACATTAATCCTTTCCTCAGTGCACCCAAACTCATACCATCATAATATTCTTGATATGCCAGAGTTCAACTATGCCTTCTTTTTGTAGAAGATCATCACTTGGGTTAAATTTAAAATAGGTTTGGAAAAAATAAAATAAAATAAAATAAAATAAAATAGGTTTGGTTTTGCTCTTAACAGGCAATATTTTCTGAGATATATCTAGAATATTGGCAAATGTTAGCTCCTATTCTCTGAACGATGGTTTATAAAACTCAATATTTTAAATGTAAATCTTTCAAATAATAACCCTGTAGTAATGACATTTTAAAGTCTGATGTGAAACACAAAGAGGAGAATCAGACAATGCTGCCAAAGATGAGATCCTGTGTTCCTATCATCTCCAGTGTTCAAAGCACAATATGCATTCTGGCCTCTTCTTATGGAGAGATACCACCTATTTCTTTCTTGCAAAAGTTTCTGACTAAGCATGTACACAATAAAAGTGAGTGATACTTTGCTTTTACCATACATAGAGGAACACGGATCTATGGCTCTGTAACTAATCATACTTCCAGAATGGATAATGTGGGGGCATATGATTAGATGCATGAAAAAGTCATTCAGAAGTTCTGACTCCATGTCCCTATTAGATGGACATAGGACCCAGTGAAATTAGTGATAGTGAAAAAGGGTAATCCTTCCTAGGCTTGGATGGGCATGGATATTTTTTTCACTCTGGAATGTTTTTCAAAAATGACAAGCATAATTTTATTAGCTTTCTAGGTCTGTCATAACAAAAAAAAAAAAAAACACAAGCTGAGTGGCTTAAATACAATATCTTTACTGTCTCCATAGAAATCCAAAACCAAGTCATTAGTAAGGTTCGTTCTGTCTAAGGGATGTGAGGGAAACCTTTCTTCCAGTCCTTTACACGTGGTTTGCTTATGCAATCTTCCCCCTTTGTTTCTTCACAATGTCTTCACTGCACACCTGTTTCTGTATCCACATTTCCCATCTTTACAAGGATACCCCCAGTCATACTGGGTTAGGATAGATCATAATAACCTCATTTTTTTACCTGATTTCTTCTTTAAAGACCCTTTTACAAGAAAGATCATACTATGAGGTACAACAGGTTAGGACTTCTAAATATGAATTTTGAGGAGACAAATTCTATCATAACAAATGTTCACATTAACTAATAATATTGTAATATTTTAGTTAATGAAGTGCTCTGAGATGTTGCACTTTACTGTTTTTAATTCCATTCCATTCTAGAACTGAGTTCAGGGAGGTTCCATGACACATTCCATATCCCAAAGATAGGATGGTAGGGCCGTTGTTAAACTTTGAAATCTGCTGAGAAGGTAAGATAAGAAATCTTCATTGCCACCCAAAAGCAAAGGTTATATTTTAATGAATCTAAGAATTTCTGTTTCAGGACAATTTGATCTGCTATCAGTGGAGACCTTTGGTAAAGATAATGGATGCTTAAACGGGAAACTTTTTATTTATAACCATGACCTATAAATCCTTCCTTGTTGACTTCACACTTTTAATCTGATTTCTTTTTTAATATCTTTTTTATTGTGTAGTTGTTACAATGTTGTGCCAATTTCTACTATATAGCAAAGTGACCCAGTCATACATATATATAATTTTTTTCTCATATTATCTTCCATCATATTCTATCCTGAGAGGTTAGATATTGTTCCCTGTGGTATACAGTAGGATTCCATGGTCCATCCATTCTAAATGTAATTGTTTACATCTACTAACCTCAAACTTCCCACTTCCGTACTTCAAGATAACAGAAAGGAACCCCAATCCTCCTCTCCCACTACCACCACATAAGAAGCTATGTGGACAGCTATGAACAATGAAAGACTAACGTGTTATTACATGCATGTGACTGATTTGTTTTCTATCATTACTTCTAAGGCAAGTATATGAGATATCTGAAAAGTTAACATTGACTCAAACTCAGCCTACTCTGATATTATCACCCTTATAACAAATTATATCTCAACATATTTTATTGCTTATGATTATTGTTTAAAATAAAAGTCTTAACATTTTAAGATATGCGTATTCATATATGTAGATTCCTTCCTATGAAACTTCAAAATTAGAGGTTAAAATTAATTGTCTATGAGACTATGCCTCTCTTCCTACCTTTCTTTGTTCATCTATCAATTGAAGGGAAAACATTTGGTAATATTCCTCATTCAGCTCTCCAAACTCAGAATTCTGTTCCTGGAGAATTGATATTCACTCATATGCCTTCTGCAGAAAGGAAACACTTAAGTATCACAGTCACTCACACTTGCATAACCTTGTTTCTTCTTTTCTCTTTGGTTTCTGGCAAAAGGAAAACAAGGGTGACTAGCTAGAACATAGAAGCATTTTAAAATCAACTGTGAATAAAAAAAAAAAGGCGGGGGTTTCCTGTCATGCCTCAGTGGTTAACCAATCCAACTAGAAGCCATGAGGTTGAGGGTTTGATACCTGGCCTCGCTCAGTGGGTTAAGGATTCAGTGTTGCTGGGAGCTGTGGTGTAGGTCATAGACACAGCTTGCATCCATCATTGCTGTGGCTCTGGTGTAGGCCGGCGGCTACACCTCCAATTAGACCCCTATCCTGGGAACCTCCATATGCTGAGGGTGCAGCCTTAGCAAAGACAAAAAGACAAAAAATAAAATAAAATCAACTATGAGTAAATGGTTAGTCATAGAGGTGGCTTTTCTGCAGCCATTTTTGGAGGAAGGGTGTTGACTAAATGCCATTTTAAGGATGATTCCAAGTCTAAGACTTGATAATAACACTTATCAACCTGTTCTAGTTGTCAGACATTAAAATGCGAGTGGAATGGGCAGTCTATTATTAGCCACAATCTTCCGATTGGTCTTTTAGTTAAGGAAGCTTGTGTTTCAGTGAAGATGTGAAGCAGAAGTCTGAGGTAAGGCCATTGACATGCTAGAAATGAGAGAAATTAATCATTAAGGAGGAATTATATCCTTACGACCATGGTGAAGTCAAGAATGGCTGGCTGGCTGGACAGGAGAAGCTAGTTAAGAGCTAATACAATGTCACTCTAAGTAATGCTGAGCCATATGTTCCAATTGAAAATAACTACACAACCACTCTTTTGTTACCTTCTAGGGGATTCCAGTCTGCAAAGGAATGAGAAGGTTTGAGAGTTATACAAACTATAGGCTCTATCCTTCATTTTAAGATCATGTGTATATATATGTACACCTATGTGTGGTTATGTGTCTTGTCTTATATCTGTGCATGTGTGTGTATTCTGGCCAATATCTATAACATAAAGAGATAATCTTTGATTTTTAAAAATACATTAGGTAAATAAATCATACATTGCTTACAAAAAATATGCCCTTTCTCCAATTATGATTTTTCTATGCGAAGAGATCAGAGCTGAAATTTGCAATTATATACATGGTTTGCTCATCTTAGATAGCCATCAAAGTCTCATCTTCTATCAATCTTATAGAATAATTTAGAATTTTGGATCCAAAGTCAATTAATCATTCAAAGAAAACTATGATTAATGAATCAGTTAAATATGGTTTATTTGTCCTTTCATATATCTTCCTCTTGATCAACACAAATGCTGCAGGTATTGCTATAGAAATGTTTGGTGGCTTCATAATGATCATTAAGATAAACATTTAAAAATCTTAAGTACTATTCAGTTCTATGGCTTACTTACATCTTAAGTGTTGGTCAAGAGTCTTCATTTCCTTTCCATGTAAAACAAGGACGATAATGACCTTCTCTCTATCTGGTTGCCATGAAGATCACAAGCAACAGTGTCTGTTAAAGCGCTTTTGGATCTATAATGGGGCGTGCGTATCATTGTTGATGCCATTGTGTTTGTTATTATTATTGTGGTAACATGAATGTGGGCACCAGGTTTGGATGTTCACCATTCTATATTACATGTCTAGTGAAATAGTTGGCACAAAGTCAATATATAATGAATGCTAAGTTGTTTAATAAGTTGTATGTTGATATAATCAGGTATGCATTATACCTATATATAGCATGAAATTATCAAGATAATGTTCAATCATAAATGTATCTACCTGTACATAAGAGTTCCACACACATGTGATTTTAAAATTTAAGCCCAAATGGTTTAATCTTTTTGCTTATCTTATAATTCTCACCTTGATTTCAACTCTGATATCTATTCATCCGTCTACTTACCCAAAAATCTAAAAACAGATCAAGAATGAATGTACCTGAGTTCACATACTCATTCAATAACTTACCCTCTCTAAATGCATATTTTCCCATCTCTAACAAGAATGATAGGAAACAGAGGTGATATTAGCATTGGGAGGATGAAATGATCTCATGTTTATTAAAGGGCTTTGCAATGAACCTGACTCATAATAGGCAATCTAAAAGGTATCTATCAGTACCCATTTAGCACATCCTTTATTCAGCACAAATGTGTGTTGGCTTCCTATTCATTTAGCACATCCTTTATTCAGCACAAATGTGTGTTGGCTTCCTATTCATTTAGCACATCCTTTATTCAGCACAAATGTGTGTTGGCTTCTCTGCCACTGACTAATACAAAGGAAAGCAGCAGGACAGAGTCCACCTCAGAGCCTATGGTGAAGGACCACATAATGATCAGTAGAATTGAGATTTCTGAACTTCTCCCAAGGCACTAAACTTATTTAATTTCCAGGAGGGAGATCTAAACTTGCGGTTTTTGTTTATTTTTTATTTTTAGGGCTGTACACGTGGCATATGGAAGTTCCCAGGCTAGGGGTCAAAGTGAAGCTGGAGCTGCCCGCCTATACCACAGCCACAGAATGCAAGATATGAGCTGTGTCTGCAGGATCTGAGCTGTGTCTGCGACCTACACCGCAGCTCACTGCAACACCAGATCCTTAACACACTGAGCCAGGCCAGGGATTGAATATGCATCCTCATAGATACTAGTTGGGTTCATAACCTGTTGAGCCACAACGGGAATTTTAAGTGTTTAATTGTTTTAAAACACTTAAACACCAGACTGTGCCAACTTTTTAAAACTAGCTGATCTTCATGTACAGTGTTGAGCTGTCAGATGTGAATTTACCAAATTCTGCTTACAATGTGTGGTGGAGATCATCATTTATTTCTCACACTGATGCCTCGATGTGGCATTTCTCATCCTGAGCCGTTCACTTTGTCTCCTGCTTCAGAGAGACCTACTCCTCCAAATTAATACTCAAAATCCAGTTGGGTTAAAAGTCTACCTGAGGTCCTCTTTGCACCTGAATGAAACATAAATGTCCTTGGTCTTTCTCTCCATTATCTGTTTCCTTAGTGGCAATAACATCTTCAGACTCTTTATAAGACTTGGGTTCAGTGCAAGACCATCGGAAGAGTGAGGAGAGGGTAAAAAAGATGCAGAAGTATAGGAATGGGCCTGGGATCACCACATGCTTTGCCTTCTGTTCATTTTGATATAAACCAAAGTGCAAAACTTTAGAGAGCTGCCCCAACAATGTCAAAGTCTCAGTCTCTGCTCCCCTATTAGAAAAATGGTGATTTCCATGACTTCAACAGAAAAACAGGACAGGAATGGAAAGATAAAAGACTTTAAATACTACTTCGACACCGCAAAGTTGTCACATTGGCAAAACAAACCTTAGCTAGTGTGTAGAAGTACTTTCATTTATCATTTTGCTCTTTTTATTTCTAATATTTACTCATTTTAGTCACCCTCAGTACATATCTATATTAAAAATTTACAAGTGTATGCACTAAAATTTATTAGCATTATGCATTAATAAATATTAAGAATCAAGATAAATTGCAAGTGATCTTATGTATTCTGATTCACGTACCTTAAAATATAAACATATACATGTATATATAAAACATTATAGCTTTCACGAATCAAAATAGTCCAGTATTTGCCAATTTATCTTATTATTTAATATTCATTAATACATACTTCATTCCTATAAATGCTGGGAGCTAACTGATTGTTGTATCTTCAGAGGGCACTGGAGTCTGTTCCATAACCAGAAAGCAAAGAGTGTGACATTTATTCATTGGACTCTGAAATGGATCTGTAGCGTTAGGGAATAAAATAAGACCATGGTGCCCAGAGGTGTAAAAAACAAAAACTGAGCAGCAGACACAGTAGCTTAGGAATACTGTGCCAACTTTTTAAAACAATCTTTGTTCTGGCATTAAGGTTAAGTAAACCCTCCTTTAAAACCCTTGACCCCAATTCCATGTCTTCCTCCTCTCCTAGGCACTAAAGCCTCTCTTTTGCCTGTTTTCTCTTGTAAAAGGAAATTGATCTGATAAATGTATTCACACTTGTTTAGGGTGATATTTGTTTCAGTATAATTTGCATTCTAATGAAGACAGTGGGGAGAGGGCAACACTTAACACAGATAAATAAAACATTAATAGTGGGACTGCAGGCATAGAGTAGAGAAGAGGTTTTCCAGCTGGAAGACTGCAGTGACAATAATAATCAGCTCATACTGAACAGAAAACCATGGCAGTGCCTAGGCACAGTCCAACCCCACAGAGGGGCAACCTCTGCTCCTGGTGTATATGAGGTGCAAGGGAGATGCCATGGCACACAGCTGTACTAGAAATCTCTTCCATCCCCTAGACATACAGATAAAGCTAGATGAGAACTGCTAAAACGTCCAGTCAGATGAAGTACAGTCAGAATTCCTTATCTCTAAAACCATCATCTTGACTTTATGCTGATAAATGAAATAATACTCAATGAGGGTATCTGCTAGCTGGGAAAAGTGTAGTTAATCCATAAATCAGATCAAGTTATATCCTATGGACTTTCTTCTGGGACTTACTACCTCAGTTTTAGTCTTTTTTTTTTTTTTTTTTTTCCTGTAGGGCTCTAGTTTTTCTGCATGTCTGAGTTTAGTCAATAATGTGACATCACTATTTCTCATATTCCAAAAATACTACCACTGATCCAGAATAAGCTTTTAAAAATAATGTCCGAAGTCTCTGTTCTTACACTTTAAATCTGAGAAATCCTTGAGTAAAACAAAGAAGCTGCTGGTGATGCTGTACTGACATTAATGATGCTGAAACAACTTATCTTCAGAGTTTACAATGAGTCAGGGAGTGTGATAAGAATTTTATGTGTATTATCTATGTTAATCCTCACAGCATCTCTATAGAGTCAGTAGTATGGTTATATCCATTTTATAATCTAGTTAATATCATAATTATGATAATAACCCTATATTTTTATTTATAGGTAAAAGCTTATGAACAGGCTTCCATTTTCATTATCTCTTTAGAGCTTCACCACATGATTAGGTCTCCATAAATCTGGTAATGAGGGGGAAGAGAAGGATTTGCTTTTGGCTCTCTTTAGTTTCAGAAACAGTGATTGTCCCTTACTCCATTACACGAGAACAATTTGGAAGCAAAAAAGCCTTGGTGATTGTCCCTAGTTAATTTCCATTTTCCCAGAAAATTCTATTGCACTGTTACCCCACAATTGAGAAACAGCATGAGATAATGGCAAGGACATTGGCATCTGAACTAATAGTTCAGCTTCTGTATCTCAGTTTTGTAATTATACAAAATTTACTCATAAACTGAAGTTTTCTGTTTTTCCACATCTTGGAAGGATTATATATAGTATGTAAAAGCATTTTTTAACTCTCAAGCTGTATGTACAATTTTATGTGTCATATAAAATATATGACATGGATATGGTTTAACTTTAGTATAACAAAGTTAAAGGGTATAGTTTATGCATATGCTCCCTGGTAAAAGTGGCATCAGGGAGGTCTTTGTGGCGATAGAACCATATTCTGATTGCTGTGGTGTTTCCATGATCACGTGGTAAATTGGAGTAGAACTATACAGACATAGATAGTGACAATATGCTTCTTGGTTCTGATTTGTACTACTTAGTAGTGTAAGATGTACCCAATGGAGGAAGCTGGGTAAAGGAGCTTGCTATAATATTATATCTTTGCCACTCCCTCTGCATCTTTAATTGTTTGAAAATAAAAACAAAAAAATTAAATAAATCCTCTGAAAGAAAAAAGTCAATTATGCTATTAGATGGTAGATGAAGGCAATTGCATTTGCAATATTCAACAAGTCAAAGAAAGCACAAGATCTTCCTCCTTAGGTCTGGTTGATGGACTTAAAAAGAGCTTGTAAAACTGAAAGACAGTATGCACAATGCAACTCAAAGTCCTTGTGATTAATAGTTTCTAACTTTATTGACTTTTATAACAATAATCATGGCTTTCTCTCCAAGGGATATTCTTTTTATTTGGGTTATACTTACTTCTCAATTGACTGGAGGAACTGAGCACTGTTATTGCATCTTATGTATAACTGAGGAAATCAGAAAGTTGAGGATATTAAAGCAAGAGGATTCTCTCCTTAATCCATTTTTTTTTTTTTTTTGAGCAGTGAACTCAGAACTCTTACTTTTCTTTACATCACAAAACATACTATTATAAGGAGAAAAGTGGGATTTAAAAGTCTTTGTTTCAAAGCCCAATTTTTGCGCTGTATTTATTTACATAATCTGCATACATTTCTGCCTTTATACTACTTCTCAGTCATACTGTCTCAAAACTCAAGTGCTTGCATTCCTCTCCTAGTTTAACTTTTCTCCTCTGCTGAAACAACAAGCTAGACTCAGGGAACTGCCTTGGCACATATTGTTTTATTTGGTGTTCTTGAAGGTCATGAGCATTCTGAGCTCTCCTTAACCGATTAGACAGATCATATGCACAATTAATCTCCCCTAATCCCTCCCCTCAGTTAGACCATAGGAGAAAATGCACATCCAACAAGGATAATGCTTTTGTACATCCGAGGCTTCTTTCATCTGAGGATCTCAAAGTCCTTGTTACACATGTCAAAAGCTCCCTATCACTCTTTTGAAATGGGTATTACAAGATTAATTTGCAGAAGGGCAAAGCCAGGCAGAGAAATGTTAAGAGACTTTCCAAAGAGCATATACTAAGAAAGGCAGCAGTAATACTCTCAAGTTTGGGGTTCCTATGCCCTAGGGGGATAGAGGACATTTCATTATATATTAGGCTTATCTTTTAGGAAATGAGGTCTCACTAAACAGAAAATGAATTTCTTTACGTTATCGCAGGTCATAGGGTTGAATAAAAGACCTCAGATTTGATGCCTTACTTTCCCTTTTCTTTGAGTCTCCTGGGTTTAAGAGTGAGAGAGGCGAGCCCGCTTTCACTGTCTCTAAGGGAAGAGTGCGTGGAAGTGATAGTCGTTGGCATCATGTGCCCTTGAACTTTTGCTTTTTTTCAGACAACTAACAGGACTTGTAGGGGGAGATAATTGGAAAAACAAATGTGAGGCAGCAGAGGTGTTCTTCCTTTGTTTTAGTTCTTTAATGAACCATTATGAAGACTATCATATTAAGCCTAATGCAACCCAGAAAACTAACATCAATAAAAGTTTCAGGGACCTAAACATGGATACTTCTGTAAGACTCTTTTGAAGTCACGTGTTTGGAACTCAGAATTTATGTTTCCACTGTAACTGTCAAAAAGGAAGTTAGATTTCTAGACCACTCCCACAAACTTACTGCATAGATAATGAAGTTGAACTACTATCTTATTCATCATTGACATTTATAAATTATTGTAGTGGCAGTTATTTCAAGGAAAATAACATTTTGATATCTAACTTTTCCAAAACATTATACTTTACCAAAGATCTACAGTCCAGGGGACAATGGTCTCATTTCTTTCCACATTTCAAGGATAATATTTGTGGGAGGAGGACAATGACTATGCCCAATTCTGAGCCAGTGACTGCAGAATCATTGGAAGACAGGAAAACTGTATGGAATATTTTCTTAAATGACTCCAGCAATGTCAATGTGGGAAGGGAATGTTGCTTAGACCCTGGAAGGTGATGGTGTGGGACAGTTCCTCCCATGTTAGAGACAACCTGGCTAACTAGACTTAATCTGGGACAGAAGCGAATTCAGTGATATCATTAGCCCCTTAAATCCTCATATGAGAGAGGAGTTTTAATAAATACGAGTTTTTTTCCAACCCGTGTTTCTCCACACACAGCTTTTCCAGGGTATATCATGCAACTTCCACCACGAACTTCCATTTTCACATTCCATCTGATTCCTTGTCTAAACTATTGCTAAAGCTGAAGCCAGGTTGTAAACTTTACTTGGAATATGGGACCCCTGGTCTAATTATAAGCCTCTCTAGCCCTTCTTATGATTGAATTCTCCATTTCAGTTCCAATGTGTTCTCCACCAGACTGAATTACCTGGAACAAGCGCAGGCTGAAGCATACCTTAGGTAAGTATACATTGTGAACACTGCCCTGGGTTACCTAGTTGCCATCTAGAAAGAATTATACCTAGCTGAGTCAGTTTCTTTTCTTTCTTTCCATCTTTTTTTTTGGGGGGGGGGGCTGCATTTCAGGGGCAGGACTTCTTAGGTGTGACATGATCCTCTTCCATAGCAGGAAACCTCATACCCTGCTCTGAGGTATTGGCTAACTACCACAGAATATTTCATGAGATTAGTCTCTATCCTATTGATAAGGTGGAGGCAGAGGATAGGATAACCACCACAGTTATTTCCCACAGACATGTGGAGGAAGCATACAAAAATATACATTATCATGCACGTAAGTATGTAATGGTTAATAATGGTTGTGGTAAAGAAAGTTTACACAGAGAAATAAATTAAGAGTATTAGCAGAGAATATCACTGAAGAATTGTGCTGAAGTATCTTTTCAGTTGAAGGAATAATAGAAATGCGTCAGTGGATAAACCAGGAGTTAACTTCTCTGCCTTTTTCATGTTTTTCTGTCATCATTGCTCTTTATAGAGATGACATATGGGTAATTCAATGTCAAATCCTAAAATTTTCCCCAAAGCACCTCACCCTCTTCCCACTGAAGAATTGACTTGATAATGTTCCGTTTCTCCCAAATCAGAACTTAAAACATATAATACGAGAATCCAAGCACTCGTTTTAACAGAGTTTATCAATTCACTCTGTTTTACAGAAGTTTTTTTTTTTAAAAATTGCTTTTATTGTTTTCAGATTGTCATAACCTAATGCAAAACATGTCACAATCATTACCTGAGTTTCAACTATATGTATATCATCCATCAGCTCATCTGTCCCCATCTAAAAGTCTTATCACCATAAATTACATTTGAAAACCTAAAGTAGATGTTATTCATCCCTATTATTATTGCGCAACAGGGGATACACATGTTTTTAAATCAAAATACTCACTCTATATTCACTAAAGCTTTTCAACATCTTATGGGATATTCAATTGGCAAATTAGTAATGAAGTTTTTCTAAGAGAAATGATGCCCTTAAAAAAATAATTTCAATACAAACCATTTTTGCAGAGGATAAGCATTTCAAATAATGATCCGATGATCCCTGCACAGCTGGGGGGAGAAACTATCTTTCAATCTATTCATTTTGACTCCTGTGTATGTTTGGTAATGCAGCATTATTATTCTACCCACTGAATTTATCAAAATGCAGCTTTGCTAATCTTTAAGGTTACCTGTAGGTCTTCTCCAAGATCATTTCCTGTCCCTTATCTGCTCATATTCCCTTTTTCCTAGTAACAAGGACCATGGTGTGATGAAGGTGCAGTGACAGCAGCTCTTTTGACATTATCAAGGTCACTGTCATCACCATCAATAAAAGCTAATCTTTATCAAATGCTTCTTCAGTTGAGAACAAGGAAATAAATTCTCTAATAGGTTTTTGATCTAGTTTGGAACTTTAACACATAATACTTAAGTCCACCTGATGTTTGGAATTCTACTCATAGACTTGGAGGAATACTCATATATGACCTTCAAATTTTGGCATTTCTATTAAACTTATAAAATTTCATTGACTTTTTGATTGTTCACCTTGTTTTTCACACTAGTTATTATCAATATGAACACTGAAGTAACTCAGTTAATTTTACATATCCTAATCACTGAATGTCATTTCTATTTAGAGTTTGTATGTACCCTGCACCATCTATTACATTAATCCCTACCTGATCAATCCCTACCTGATTAAGACTAGTGGGCAAATAAAAATATAAAATCTGTAACATTTTAATCTGTGGGTATCTGCATAGTTTATTAAATAAATTGTATTCTATCTGATATGTCTTTTGACGGGAAGGATTTTTTTTTCTTAAATTCTTGGTATGCAATAATCTGGAACTCAGGACATTTATGCAACCTTACCAGAGTAGACAGTTACTAGGTAGTTACTAGATAAGTAGTAGGATGAGAATTATTCATTTATTGTTCTATCACAAACTGAATTATGACAAATTTCAATTGCTTTTTAAAATGAATTTCATAGTTATTGTCATTTATTTTAATTATTATATAGTTAAAATTATGCAAGTAATACATAATCATTTCAGGAAGAAATAAAACAAAATATAGGTGAAAAAAATATTTTAAATAAAAATTACACCAAACCACACCATCAAGCTAGTATTTCTTAAATTATCATCTTGGATAATGAAATATTGTCTGTGATTTCCTAGTAATTAAGTGGTAAAAATAATGATAGTTACCTATTATTAATGGCTTACAGTGACACGACCCTGCTGTCAATACTTCACGTGTATGAACATGTATCATCTTCAGAACAATCACATGAGACAGATTAAAGAAGTAGCCAGTGTTAAAAATGAGGAGACCCACTCACAGAGATGTTAGTAATCAATATAGACTCACAGAATTAGGAAGTATTGAAATTGATTAAACTAGGCTTTTAATCTTTTTGCCATATTAGCTTTTATGAATAAATTAACAAAGTTAAATGTCCACAATTTCTTCTCCCAGGTTCAAACTTCTGTTTTTGATTAAGGTCTATTATTTATTCTTATATAAAAGTAAATATTTCCAAAAATATAATATTTATAATCTGAATTTATCAAATAAATGAGGATGTTACTTTTCTCAAGTTCTTTTACAGTCGAGGTGGTCTTTTGAGCTTCACCTATGGATCACCTCTTCTTGGCTGGATATAGAATTTGAGAACCTTAACTCTCTTCAGTTAGAACCTGGTTGCTCATTATGCAAAAGCGAATTGTCAACCAGCCTCAGCACAGGGAGAGTTGATTTACTGAATCCTTTCAACATCTTTTTTGTAAGAAACAAAGAATTCTGTTGTGTAGACATGTTAGCTTGAAATTGCTTCAATCAGTGCTGGTTTTGCAGGTTCACAAAATTCACCCAACAAGACCTGAAGCCAAAGACTTTAATTGAAATATCTTCATTATTTCCGAGGATACTACCTCATGGTGGCGAATGTTGGGTTGCATTGTAAACAAACCATTTAAAAAAATATATACTTAGGTCACAGAATTTCACTGTAGACTATATATATCTTTAGGATTTTTACTCTATCCTAATATAATGAAAATGAAAACATGTAGCCGTATATAAAATTCCTATTGATTGTTTTTTGACACCCATTCAAAAGAGCCATAACTCATCAAGCGTACGTGAAGGCTCCTGGGCTTGGTAAAAATTTTAGACTGAACCATAGACAATTGTTCATCTGAAGTCAAAAGCAAGCTGAAACTTGGCAAACTAGTATGTTAAATGAGCCTAAAGTATCTCTGGAAATGATGAAGAGATTGACATGTTAATCAATCAGCATGTTAAGAGTTTGAACAAAATTGTTTTTATTATTGTTGATTTTCAATGTTGTGCCAATTTCTGCTCTATAGCAAAGTGACCCAGTCATACATATACATATATATATATATATACTCTCTTTTTCTTATATATCTTCCATCATTATCTATCTCAAGAGACTGGATATAGTTCTCTGTGCTAAATTGTTTTATGATATAAGACAAAGGAAAACGCATAATTTCCAACTACCACTTTTAAATTTTGTGAATTTAAATTTGCCTGAGCAAGTAAGTTAATAAATTATTTTTATTATTAGAACTCATAACTGTTTTCAAGGTGGTCCCATTTTTTTTAACATCTTTATTGAGAAAATAAAAGACTGGTTTATATCAGAATTATCACCAATTTCCCCATTGTGCATATATGATATTTTATTCTATGAAGATACATGTAAAATGTTATCTTTGTTCTTTATATTTATTATTTCACTAGCACTTGTTTAGATATGATTTATTTTTACCTTGCTTATGTCGAAGACTTTCCATCTACAGAAGCAAGTCCTCTGTCAGTTAAATATATTAGTTCTACAGTATTTTTTTATTATTTTTATTTTCTTCTTCAGGAGCAGAGATTTTTACAAGATGATCTCCACTGACATATGTTATTTATTTCTTTCTTCCTTTATTTCATCTTTTTTGTTCATTTATTCCATAATTTGAATGTCCTTAAGCCCATGCTCCACATGATTGACTTGGTTTTCTATCATTTCAATTCTGATTGTGACTGCTCAGTTTGCTTTTCAGAATCTGCACTGTGATTATGTGCTGGTGTTCTTTCAAGTCAGCTGCTGCCTTTGCCATGTGTCTATTCTTTTATTATCCCAGTTTTCAATTGTTTTTTTTTTTTAAGAACAAAGCAGTTGCTATTTATAAATATCTCTACTTTCCTAATATAAATGTTATTCTCAGCCATCTGACTGCTCCAGAATATGCTTAATTTCTGATTAAAAAATAAATAAATAAATGTATTTTTCCTAATCTGTGTGAGGGGAGTGAGGAGTTCTAGCTAGCTCTGAAAAGTGCTATAGTGAATGGCCAAGTTTTAAAAAAACTGCATTGCCTTTTTAGTCCCAGGCTTTCTCATAGCTTGCCCCTCACTAAGTTTCAAATGTTATTAATCAACACAGGCATAGAAAAGATAGAAGAGAATATGGAAAGGAAGAATTCCCCAATAGATTTATTTCTCCCATCATCTACACAGACCATCAGCCCATGCCCCCTACTTTTCAGTACTAAATCCCACTCATTCAACAATGGCTGTTTGTCTTCCCTTTCATCTTTCTTTTTTTTAATTGTTATTTCCCCAATACAATTTTTTTTATACTGTCCAGCATGGTGACCCAGTTACACATACATGTATACATTCTTTTTTCTTTGATTCAGGTCCATCACATGGCACATGCCAGGAGGCAAAGTCAGCATTGATAGATATATTTTCCACTCTATCTTCTCTTTAGTGACTTGGGTAAGGTTTTGGGGGAAGAGTTTGGAGATGATTCCTACTTTTTCAGAAACTCTGGACATTTTTAAGACTTAAGAAATGCTAAAGTAGATTGCTTGAGGGATTACTTTTTTTCCTTTTATAAAGTTGTAGATAGCTTACTCTCGGCAACTCCTCACATCAAGAGAGAGAGACCTTAAAACTGGTCCATCTTATTAAGTACAAACATTTAAAGCTGTCATCTTAGGTCAAAGGCAAGCTCTTCCAGGGAGATTTTGTACTTACTTCCAATTAGTAACTTCATTTTCATGCTGCAGAGAGGTGCCATAGTGATAACTAGAAATCAAGTCTCCCAGATTATGTCATATACTGCTGAAGGACTAGCAGAATGGCTGGAAGCATGATGTCTGCCACATTAAGAAGCCCAATTCTCTCTTGGGCTGAATTATTTCCTCTGTATCAGCTGCTGCCCAAAAGGATGTCATTTTCTCCTTGCTTCTTAGAAAATGATGGTGCACATTTTTCCTGTCTCACAAAAAGTTATTAGATTATCTTGTTAATGTAATTCTCAATTTCATAATGTACTACAATATGGCTGGTGGGAACTTGTTCATATTTTGGCTCAACATGAAACATTAACAGCTGAAAAAAAAACAAACAAAAAACCCTAGAACTACAATTTATGTGTCAAAACAGGCTTTCTTGGCTGCCCTTAAATGATGGTACAAAAGAGGTCTGGCAAATTCTTGGAGTCAGAAATGTTCTGTATTTTTTAAGCATTTCAGAAGTAGAAATGCTCTGAAATAATCGTGAAAACAGCAAGAGATGACTACAGAAACTAAGAACCTATTTTACTTCTTATGAATCTTGTTGGATTTAATTGAACACATACTATGCATCTAGGCTCTACAGGGATAAGGATGTGTTAGACAATATGGGAACAAAGAGAAAATACAAAAGATGCTAATGTCTTACAGAGCTTATGATATAATTAATGAAATGAAAACCTTTATTTGGATTAACTAGAAAATAACTGTGGTTCCTTGGAAAAGTATCTTGTATATGGTAAAAATGCAGTAAGCATATTTAAATAAGAGTTTATAACATTTGTGTTTATACATCACCATGCTACATACTGCAAAACGCTACCAGCATATATAACTTCTATTACTATTATTTGTTGTCCATGCCAGTAGCATGCAAAAATTCTTGGGCCACGGATCAAAGACAGACCACAGCAGTGAAAATGCCAGATCCTTCACCTGCTGAGCCACCAGGGAATTCCTCTATTATTTTTATTTTAACAGACTTGAAGGAAGATAACCATAGACTCATGTATTCAGAAAAAGGCATTATGCAGAAAAATAGATTTGAACTAGGCCTTGGAAATTAGGTAAGGTAATGATAGCAAACTTATGCGTTAGAACAAATAAGATGTACTGTTAAAGGACTGAATTAAGGAATTCCTATTGGGGCTCAGCACATTATGAACCAGACTAGTATATCCATGAATATGTGGGTTCAATCACTGGCCTTGCTCAGTGGGTTAAAGGATCCAGAATTGCCATTATCTGCAGTGTAGATTGCAGGAACAGCTCGAACCTGGCATTGCTAGGGCTACAGCCTAGGATGACACCTGCAGCTTCAGTTAGCCTGGCCTGGGAACTTCCCTATGCCACAGAACCAGCCCTAAAAAGACAAAACAAAATAAAACAAAACAAAACAAAAAAACAAAAACAAAAAAAAAACCAAACAATTAAAACACTTTCACTTACTAGTTAGCATGTTATTATTGATTAACTTATCTCTCTTCCATGACACAGTTTCCTTATATGTGAAACAGTGACAGTAATCACAGTGCCCAGCTTGTTGGATTTGTGTGATATTTTCATGAACTTTTTTGGTGAAAATGCTTAGAAGACCCCAAAACAACCAATAATTATTTTCTAAATCTTGTGTTGTCAAACCACAAGGCGTGTGTGTGTGTGTGTGTGTGTGTGTGTGTGTGTACATAAGCATAGGCACCAAGGAAAGAATAGAGTCATAATAATATAAAAAGAAAGAAAAGAGCCATCATTCTGGGTTTAGTAGCATGAGTATCTCTGAAGAAAGAATTCTGGTCATTGGAAAATGTGAGCAGACAAAAGGACATTGTAGGGAGAATAATTTGGAGGAGGAAAGGGGGGGTTGACTCTCAGGGTACAAAGAAGATTGATCTCCCATAAGGCAGTTCTTTCTCATCTCTGAATCCTTTACAATAAATATGCGAAGAGTAGCCTGTGCTTCTTAAGTTCTGTCTTTTCCCCTTTACCAAGCCCTGCTCCCTGGCATATTTGCTGTCAGGCATTTTCCTTTCTTAGTGTTTTCAGGCTACTCTGCTCCGTCTCCTTTGTTTCTTCAATGGGCATCCTTTCCTGAAACTTGAATACTAAGCTGCCATCCATCGTATCATAGATCAGGCAATAGCAGTTGGCCTGGGTATGTGGGAAGGGATAGGAGATGGTAGAAGAACTTGGAGAAGAAATGAGCATATCTTTCTCATATGTCTGACACACATATAAACCTGTTTTTCTTTGTCTAAACTGCAGTCATCCATGTCTTCAAGGAGGCCAAGTGTCCTGTAGAGAGAATGAAGGTGAGAGAAAATCTTCATCCCTGTGTTACAAAACAAGACAAACCCAGGCTCCAGTACCCTGTTAGGCCCTGAAGACAGGGGGTAAGTGGGGGAAAAGTCTCTAAAACTTTTCCTTGTTCTTTTTTTTCCTCTATGGCTCCATCCATCTTTTCTATGCCTTACTGTCAAAGACATGATTTTCATTTCTTCACTGCATTTTCCTCTTTTTGTCCCAGACTTTCAATATTGAATCCATCTAAAACAAAACAAAACAAAAAAAGAAAATAGTTTTTGCTCCTTGGGTTTTCCAGTATTTTGGGCATTTCGGTCCTTCTTTTAGCATTGCTTTTTCTTGGAATATTTCATGAGAGTCAGTTTGTGCACTTATTTGAACCTGATCTGTAATCTGCAATGTAAAATGACCCCAGGATTGAAGTGAGATTGCATATAGCAGGACCCAGTGGTAGAGGACAGATAATCTTAATCTCATGTAAGTGAAGGGCTCTCTATGGCTTGGCATCTAGGGAGCTGCCTATCCTGTAAGATCCAAAGACCCAAGTGTCAGAGCTGGCAAGAGACAGGAATAGAGATTAGAGACTAGTGTAGAGCTTTCTCAGATTACTCTTTCCTTTTCTCTGAATTCCCATGGTATTTTCTTTTTACTTAGTACTTTCTCACGATGGCAGTGTTCATGGATTTCTGTACACTTCTGCCCCCACCCTCAACCCAAACTGGATGGTACCTTCTTTGAAGATGGGATGTTTGACACCCAGATTTGTTACTTTCTGTGTACTCAGCACATTGTCTTTCACACAGTATGTTGAAACTTTCCTTAAGTGAATGAATGAATCATAGTAATTTGGTACAAAGTTACAAATCAATGCAAGGTGAGGAGAAAATGCTTGAGCAGCAAAGTAACATGTACTGCCTCCTCCCCTAGGAAACCTCTTTCTCTACTGCTTGTAACTACAGTATCAGCAATTTATTTCCATTCAGGAAACACTTATTATGACAAGCTCTCTGGTAGGTTATGGCGAAACAAAAGAAAGCAAAATATGGTTCTTTCCAGAAGGCAGTTATAATCGACACTGTTCCTTCAAGAAAAGGAAATGTACAAAAATAGTGGAGTATAGTGCATGCACCAGAAGAGTCTCGTGAATTGTAATAGGGGGTGGGCATGGTTCATCTCTGGGGGAATGGTCAGAGAAGAGGGACCCTCCAGAATCAGATTTTTAAGGACGGATATAAGTTTTTCAGTTCCAAGAAACTTTGTTGTATGCTGACCAATAAGAGAGGAGTGTGCCTGTATACCAGAGTGTGTATGTCTGCATGTGAGTATGTGTATATAAGCATGACTGGGTGTGTACTTGGGTGAGATGTGTGTCTCTGTGCATGTATATGAGTGCACCTGAGTGTGTACATGTGACTGCATGGATGTGTGTGTGTACATGCAAGTTTGTATGTATCATTGTGGAAGGAGATTGTTGCAATGATGAGGTGGTGATTGCACTGGGCAGTGAGCAGCCTGTAGGGTTAGAAAGTTGGCCTCTCAACATCAGCTCCCACTGTAGCAATGGTCTGATGAGGATCAGAAAAGTGATGTCTTGGAATTCCCATCATGGGTCATGGTTAACGAATCTGACTAGCATCCATGAGGATGCAGGTTTGATCCCTGGCCTTGCTCAGTGGGTTAAGGATCTGGTGTTGCCACGAGCTATGGTGCAGGTCGAAGATGCAGCTCAGATCTTGTGTTGCTGTGGCTGTGGAGAAGGCCGACAGCTACAACTCTGATTTGACCCCTAGCCTTGGAAATTCCATATGCCATGAGTGCCGCCTAAAAAGGAAAAACAAAAAAAAAAAAAAAAAAGAAGAAAGAAAGAAAGAAAAAAGAAAAGTGATGTCTCTAAACTGGAGGGTAGGAGGCATGGACATTAATTCCAATTTTACATGAAATCAGCGATCTTAGAAAAAGTCCTCAACCTCTCTGGAATTGTATTTCAGTCTACTCAATGAAGATGTACATCTAGACAATGGCCGACTCATGGCTGAAGCCCAGGACCAATGTGGTTCTCCCATGGATGGCCAGAGTAGAGAGACTGATATTTATGAAACCTTACTTGGCTTGATGTGGCTTGTGGGAGCATGTGATCTGCCACAAGAGCTTTGACTCACACTCTATAATTCTGTTTGTTATGCTAAATCCTACTTAGAGATGACAAAAAAAAAAAAAAGTTTAATTAGGTAAGTGTCTGAAATTCCAAATCTTTGTGGGAGGAATTTTAAAGAGAAAAAGGGTAAAATAAACTTAAAACAGTTTTTTACAAAAACCAAGTATTTTTCAAGGCACATAGTGTTTTGACCACTACGACCTCTATAATTTTTGCCTTTCCTTCTCTTTCTCTGCTCTCCTCCTGCTCCTTTCATGCTCTCTCTCTTTCTCTCTCTCAGCCTGAAAATTCTAGTTAGCCTTGGTTTAGGGTACACGTCTTGGTTGATCACAGATAACGACATTCCCCGTTCCAAGATGCTGGAACACTTCCTTAAAGCAGAGAGTGCACGGACTTACAATTATATTTCAAGCTGCATTTAATGTTGAAGTATGAGACAACAAATTGATCTTAGATTTCTTCAGTCAAGCGTGACCTCACCTCTGACTCTGGCAGAAGCTGCCTCGGTGCCAAAGCAGTAGTTGAACTGCTGCAAAACAAATACAAAGGGGGGAAAAGCCTCCTCCTCCCTAAAACAAAGCAAAAGAGAAAAACTACCAAGAATTTATTTTTTTCTGCATAAACAATACCTGCTTCTGGAAAGGCAGACTGGTAAACAGTAATTGAAACCTCCTTGGCAAACCACCTCCTCTCAGAAAAAGACAGGAATTCATAGATGTGTTTGTATAACCTGGCTCTTTTCATTTCAGGATAAGAAGTTGATATATTCCAATATTTGCCTCCAAAACATCTAGCAAGATGCCTATTTGATGTCTAAGAACAATCTTTATTTGGCTATTTATTGAATCCCTGTATAAAAGTAGCTCTTGAACAAAGAAGAGGGAAGTATCTGCTTCTGAGGAGATCAAATATTGTTTCCTTAATTCTCAGACGGTTTCTTTGAGGTAAGCAGGTTGTATTATTGCTTTATTAGACACAGGAAGAAATAAAAATCCAAGAGAAATTGACAGGTCCCAGAATTATGCAGTTTGTCATCACTGGAATAGAGAACCAAATCCAATGGTAAAAAGAGTATATTTAAAAGAAAAAGAAGAAGAAAGAAGGAAGGGAAAAAAATCAGAGATCAAACACAGCATTTTCTCTTAAGCTATAGATGAAATTTTAAACAATCTAAATGTATGAAAATCAGAGAAAATGTCTAATTGGCAACAGATTTAAGATGTTGAAGTTATATTTCAAATATCTTTGTTGTAAAATAAATATGGCTCCTTTGGCAAAGTTTCTATTGTGAGATATTTTCTGAATGCTGAACAACTATCTCAAATCTGGAATGAACAATGGAAATGTCAGTATTTGATTTTCATTTCTAATATTAAAATAAGTTAATTTAGAAAGTGGACTAAATTAAAATCCTTTGTCTCTTCCCAAACACCAACATTTAAGATCTAATTTTGTTCTCAAAGAAAGCAAGATCAGACCTTTCCCCAAAGTTGAAAAATTTACGTACCCTCAGTTCCCAAAACTGCCTGCTATTCCAGGATTAGCTGCTGTGTGGCGTCAGTCCTCTTCGAATAAAAATGCTCTTCCTTCAGCTCCTGCTCTTCTGCCTTGTTGCTTGAAAATGGTTCTCTTTGCTGTCACTGTAACAAACGGTTCTAATTGCTGGGTTGACTGTTGTGGTGGAAATTGCAGCAGTCCGCAGTTGAAGGCTTTCGTTCTGCTTTGGTAATGACACAGAGAGCCAAACTGCTCCTTTCCTGAAGGAATAAAGAAGATAATCTTGAAAAAAATAGTAATAAATAATAAATCATTTTTAAAGCAGCAGAAAACAAACACACACTCTGAATGGTTATAGTCTAATCTAATTGTAATGCATTTTCCCTGATGAAGGGAGAAAAGTTCTTGGATATGTTTTCGTATATTCTTGATGGTGATGATGGTGGTGGTAGTGTTTGTTTTTGTCTGTGAAGTAATACATGGTAGGCAATGATTTGGAATTGTAAACTTTCCAATTTATTTTCATGGCAATCTGTGAGATGTGTCCCTGGAGGTAGGCAAACAATTGCAGTTTTAGAGCTGAGTTGGGTTCGCTCTCTCTTTCCTTTCTTACATTAGAAAGCATGCAATCCCATTTTGAGCAGGATTACAGAATTCCACATTCTAATAAAGTGCCAGAGGAATATGGGATGGTCTGAGATGCTCCATGTGTTATTGAAGAAATACCCCATAATAGTAGAGGAAAAATAAGAGAAGTTATTGTCAGATTTTAACCCCTATGACAGAATTCAGGTTACAGAAGGCAATCCCTTTAAATTTGGGAGTTTAATCAGATTGCAAGCACCAAGGACAGCAGCTGCTGTTACATTAGCTTGGATAAAATTATAGGGCCTATCAATTCTTATGCTTCAGGGCATAAGCTGATCACCAGCTGAGGTCAGGAGAAAATTTCCCCAATGGCAGACTTACATGGTTATATCCATTATAGGAGATTTAACAACTAGTCCTAAAATATCTGATATGAATCAGATATTTAGTTTGTATTACCGAACGAATACAAACATACAACGGGCACTCATGCTAATGCCCAAGTGTGTGTGCACAGGGACTAGATAGGAGTGAAAGTGAGCACTGGTTTGCATGCCCAAGTCTTAGATAGGGTCACAATAGACCACAAAGTCAAACCACTTTCCCATTGTCTGCTTTCACATAGATTCCTTTTGTCTTAACTCTGTCAGACACTTTGGTGGATATTTCCCAGCATCTTGTCTTATCAGACATTCACTTTGGCTTATGTAAACCTAATCTTCAGAAATAAGTGCTAGTAAAAGGGCTTGGTATGGATTTTCTATCACTATATAACCAATTACTACACATTTAGCAGCAGAAAATAACATAAATGTATTTTTTTAATTTCCATGGGTCCCAAGTCTTGATATAGTCTAGCTGGATCCTTTGTGGAAGGTCTTACTACATGGACATCATGTTGTCATCTGGGGCTGTGGTTTTTACCCAAGGCCTGTGCTCCTCTTCCAGGCTCACTATATATTAGAACATTCATTTCCTTGTGGGGGTGTGATTGAGGTCCCTGTTTTCCCGCTAGCTATTAGCTACCTGGAGATTCCTCTTAGTGACTAGAGGTCCCCCATGGTTCCATGTTACATGGCCTCCATAGGTAATTCCCAACATGGATGCTTGCATTCCTCCAGGCCAGAAGTCTCTTTGACATCTCCAACATCTATAACTGGCCAGCAGAGAGTCTCCTAAAACAATCCCTAATCAGGGGAATAGCTATTTTGTCATATGACCAGGTTCTTCCCTTCTTCAAGAGGAAAGAATTACACAAAATATGCATAGAAGAAGTCGGAATTTGAGGACCATCATGGCATTCTAAGACAAGGCTCTAGTGAAAAAAGAAAGATCAATATTAATAGTGTAGGGCTACTTAATTTGGCTGACTCTATAAGGATTTTTAAAAAAACTATTAGATGGAACCAGTCGTTAATCTATCCTGTTATATCTATTAGCAATTGTTCACTAGGGAAGGACAGATTCTTGGCAAATTTGCAATTATAACTATATAAATAAAATTTTAGAATGGAAATTAGAGGTCATCTTGTTCAATCGTTTTGTGTGGCAGTTAGAGAAAGTGAGACTCAACAAAATTAGCTAGTGTGACTAAATTGGCTCTGTCATTTAAAGCCAGGATGAGAGTGTAGTTCTCCAGACTCCCACATAAATTACATATCCACCTCTAATTCACCACCAGGGTCTTTTCCTACTTTAGAGTCTACAGATTCCAAAGTGTCCCCCCCTCCCAGATCTTTGTGCATTTTCACTGAATAAAATTGCTTCTTTTGGAAGATAATATACTCACTGAGGTGCTAGTGACTGCATTTTTTGCAATTACAATGGTGGTAACATTTTCATAGAAATACATACAAAAGCTGAAATGAGAAATGGCACTCTTAAGATAGAATCTTGTCTGAGAGAGTGTGCCTATGTGTGTGTTTATACATAATGACTTGCTCTGTTTTTTCTTTTCTTTTCTTTTCTTTTCTTTTTTTTTTTTTCCTTTTTGGCCAACCCATGGCACATGGAGTTCCCAGCCAGGGATCAGTTCCTATGGCATTCCCAGATCCTTAACTCATTGTGCCTGGCCCATGGATCAGTGCCGTGCCTGCAATACAGCACACCCAAGCCACCACAATCCCATTGCACCACAGTGGGAACTCCCAGAAATTAACAGATGAATGGAGGTGCTGAGAATTGAACTCAGAGCCTCCTGCAGGCTAAGCATGTGCTCCACCACTGAGCTATACCCCCTCAGGTTGTTTTTATTTTAACAGTAAAGCAGATTGTTGTCTATTTAGGTCAAATTACCTAATAAAAGTATGAATGAAAATGGAAAAGTAGCAAATTTTCCTTGCTCGTTTACTCATACAGGGGGGTTTTCCATTTCCTCAAGCTCTTATCATTGTTAAGATAACTACCAATTTGGAGGGGGTATCATGAAGGCTCTTTTGCTATGAACAACTAGAAAGGCAGTGACCCTCAATGCAGGAAGTCGGAGAATATTGGAATCTACAAATAAATGCTGAAATCTATCCTATTTTTAATAGAGGTAGTAAAATCTAGAGCAACTCTCCCAGTTTCAACATCAAGAGAGACTTGTACACAATGTTCTCACTTTAGGTGCCTGTAATGGATGAGATTCTTAATTAAGCCTCTGCCAGTGATTGAGATTGGAAGTGGCCAATGTTGGAGGCTTTCTTTGTGAAAGGCATCACTGAAGATGGACCTGCTAAGATGCATTTGTATTAAACAGGCGGATGTTGGGCCTTTGTATCTTTCATTTTAGCTAAGACCACAATCAACATTTTAGTCATTGCAGCTGGATTGGGTGAGAATGAGAAGGATCATGGTACCTAAAAATCTGTATTAATAAAACTTCTCTAGTTTGGGTGGTACTGTTAAGATGCTTGCAAATTTCATCAAGTTAGTTTTTTTAAACATATATTTTCCTAAAATATAGCATTGCCTTAAGAAAGCATCAAATTTTGTTATGTGTTCAGCATGAATTTGTCATCTCCATATTAGACAGGGAAAGGCTGTCATCTTCATTTGAGCTATGAAGAAATATTCTCATATTTCCTAAGGAATGCCAATATTTTAAACAAAATGTTATCTTAAACTCAGGATGAACAGTTTTCTCATCTAGCATTCACACATTCCTATACTTTCAAGCAACCATTTTGATTACACTGTTATGAAAAATAATTCTTCAGAAATGTCATCCTCCTTGTCCTATCATCTAATTAACCAAATCTCACCTGATCTTTCAATGTAAACTTTATACTTTGCCTTTATATAAAAATTCTCCCACTAGTAGGCTCATGATGATTCTTCCACTCTCTGAACTCACAGAGCCTATGTCTAGGGTTATTGTTTTAATATGGAACTATTTTATATTTGTTTTCTTCATGTAAGTCTTATTCCACATTAAATTTCCAAATTCATTGAAAATATGAGCTTTGAGTCACAAGTTTTTCATACCTCCTAACTTGTCCAGCAAATAATATAATAAAGACTTGCAGAATTGGAAACTAAAATCTAAAGATAAATAAATTATATATTATATGTACATACATATAATATAGTCACTGACCTTTTCATAATTGAGGCAGTAATTTTTGTTATTCCTTTTTGTTGTTGTTTCTGTTGAATTTGTTCACTTGTTTATTTTTTGCTTTGCTTGACATACATGGCTGGATTTGCTTAGCCTTGACAACTAGAACTAAGCTTCATAATAGTTCGTTAATTAGCATACCATTTTTGACAAAGCAGATCACATAATGCTTAAAAACAAAAACAAAAAATATGTGTGAGATCCTGGTAAAATATATGCCTACCAATTTAATCTGGCTCCGAAATCCAACTCTTAATGCTTCCCTCAGACTTAGTAACTCAGCTTTTGCATATTTACTCCTAAGAATTGCCTGTAAATCGGCATGTGGTCAACATAATCATATATTTCAAAACCAACTAAGGAATTCACTGTATAAATGGATGCTATTGTCATTTCTTTCTGATGTGAATAATCATCTCCTAATATTTTATTATCCTAATAGTTGTCATTTTGCTGTGGAATCGCACATGCCAGGTTAATTAAGGCGAGACGCAACTGTAAAAAGCGGCCAACTAGAGGTGGTTTCATTTGCGCTGTTTTCCAGCATGCTAGCAACCAATAGCTTGGCTAGATCTCTAGTCACTTACACCTTAAGTTTTAATGGTTACCATGGCAATGAAAAAAGGCATTACAAAATGCACAAGCTGTTAACATGTTGCAGAAGCCAAAAGAAAGCTAAGAATAAACTTCTGCAAATTCCTGATCATGCCACAGTTAAGGAAAACTGCTGTTAAACCAACGTCATGTCCCAGTCAAACAGCTCATTAATCTGAAGCTAAGGCTGCTTATCCCTCCCTCTGAGCTCCCCATCAGCTGGGATTGGGCCATCTTCCTGTGAGAACATACGTGAGTGTGTCAAAGTGGGCAGGGGAGTGTACTGAACTGGCAGGGACAGAGACAGAGAAGGAGAGTAAACAGGCTGCAAATTGAGTCTCAGTTCCTTCATCAACAAGTAAGAAAACCTTCATGTTTTCTAACAGAGATGACAGACAAGCTAATTTAAATGAATCTAATTTAATAAATCTAAATTTTATTGAGTGGGTAGAATATTAAAACTGTAGACAGATTAGATGAGTGCTTCACAAGCTTTGGGTTCTTCAGCCAGAACCCAGATATCTGGGCTGCAAAGAAACAAAATATATGCACCATAGAGTCTTCTGTGAGGAAGGAGGTATTGCTCACTGAGCAGAGTGTCTTCTTAATGATATAGCTTCCAGAATAAAGCAAGAAGGAAGAAAGTGTTCTTGGTTCAGGAATATGAAACAACTCATGAGGACAAAGGGTAAGGTACCAGCGTTTATATTTAAGGGCATTTGTTCCAGAATAAACAGACAGAGATTCAGAACTCCCGTTTGTCATGCATGGACATAGATCCAAGGCAATGAGGGAGGTAATGAGAGAAGAAGCATCAAGTATGATAGAAAGGCAAGGCTGATCGAGATGATTTAAATGTGTGTTTTTTTTTCCAGATTTGTAGTTTCCAAGGAGGGAGGTAAACATTCTGAACTAACCCATATGGTATTGTGGGCACCACCCGGAGGGGTCCCTTCCTTATATCCACCCCTCTTAAAGCAGAGCTCTTGTTACTAAGTGCTGTTCTGCCCACACTCTGGAGAATCTCTGTGTCGTTATCTTTGCCTGCAAGTCTTTTCCATCCCAGTTTCCGTGTGTGTGTGTGTGTGTGTGTGTGTGTGTGTGTGTGTGTGTGGAAGGAAGGGGAAGTCCTCCCTGTAGAAAGTCCTATCTCTACACCATGACCCAAATCCCATCTCCCCTTTGCCCTCTGCATCCTAGTACATACCTGATAGCAGCCATGTTTAGCTTTGTGCCTGATTACATACTCTTTTCCTTTGTCATCAATATTAGAGGATTTGAAGTTTCAACTAAATTCCTGATAGTGCTATCAGGCCTTCCTCAAATACCCCAACGTCTTGTGTATTTCAGGCTATTACTATAGCCAGTGAGCAAGGTCAAAGCCCTAGAATATCTTCTCTCTTCTCGTTTTTGTTTTGGTTTTACTTCTTTAGATTTTAGAGTCATTTAGGACTGAGGTTTCATCCTATTTTTTTGCAGAGTTCACTATTCCTAAAACACTATGGTGCTTCTACTAAGTACCCAATAAATGTTCAATGAATTGACTTATATTTTAATCCCCAAAGGCCATGTTCTCCAGCATCACAGCATGTCTTGAAATTGTATTTTAAGACATGTTGTAAACTCAAAGACTTGCGTTATAGAGATATAGTAAATCAAGGTGAAACTCAAACCATGATAAGATTATATAATTTTTGCCAACTCAAACTGTAGAGCAGGAAGGAATTTGAGATATCAACCACCCTAAACACATCTTTCTTTTAAAGGGAAGGCCATAATTCACAGTGAAGTGCACTAAAATTGCGTGTGTGGTTTAGAATAGAAAACAGGCTCCTTGAGTCTCCCTCTTGGACATTACTCCAATATCCTAACATTTGCCTCCATGGCATACTATTATCCATGTATTGTCCTATACATATTCTATTACATACATTATTTGTCTGTTTACTTCTCAGAATATATAACCTTACCTGTTTTAAACTTTCCTGGTAAGGAAGTAAAGGATACTTTTGCCTGAAGTATCTCTCCAGCCAATAGTGTAACCAACTTATTCTCCTATGATACTCAATCCTTGATCAATCAAAACTTGTTTTAAACCAGACATTGTGTTAAGTGTGTGGAATACTAAGTAAAACTGACAGCGTATATCTGCCCCCAAAAATATGTGTGATCCAGTAGGAAAAGGACCAAGGAGAAATGTGGATCAGATGACTACATTTATGCAAAGATCACGGGAGGGATACTTAAGTAGAAATGATGTCCAGTGGGAAAGTACTAATTTTTAGAAGCAAAGACTAGAAGGTAAACATTCCTCAGAGTGGACTTGACATGTGCAAAGGGCCAGAATCTAAGAGGAGAAGTTCGGAAACTTGGAAGTGAATTTAGTTTTTTCTTGTCCTAGATTGGGAGACAAAATAGAGTAGAAAGGTAGGGAACAACTCTTGAAGCTTGATGGTCAATGTCATGTCATTTTAACCTCAAAATCATGCAACATGGAAACAGAGCATTGACATAACTATAGCCATATAAAGAAAGATCTTTAATGTCATTGCAAATGAAGGGAGTGTCAAAAGAAAATTCAGAGAGCTTTAACTGATATGAATATTTTATTGAGTGAAATACAAACTATTTACACACTGGGAGATCTCAAACTGGAAATAGTTATAGGCTCAAATTTCAGCAGCTATAATTTAAGTTATGAAGCATGAGTGAGGGTGTACTTTATTAATGTGATTGGTTTCTAGAAACTTACATTTCTTTTAACTGCATATGCATAATTGTTAGTAGCTTATTGGCCAGGAAACTAGAAAGTCATGCTAACACAAAAGTAACTTAAGGTTTATTTAAGGTCAGAGTCAGCATTTTGGGGAAATCATGGCTGTATTAAGTTTGATTATATGACTGATTGTTTGATCTAAAGGAGTATTCAGACTGTGGCCTCCATGTTTATTACTCTTAAAGTAGTTATGGGCTTTGCAGAAGGAAAGAATTTGCAACCACTTACAGCAATCCAAATGAGATAATGTGAACTTCTGAATGAATGTAGAAGCAACAGAAATAGAGATAAGGGGATAAAATGCCAAATGTTTAACAAAACAGATTTTTTTCAAACAGAAGGGGCTGAGGGACTAGTTTATGTTACAGTGAATCATGGTGCCATATCCTCAGAGAGGGACACAGAAAGCTGAGCAAGTTTGAGGATGGATGGCTTTAGGTCAATTTGAATTTATGGGTTTTGCTGTGCCCAGGAGAGGTTTTCAGGAAGAGGTTAGATATCAGAACCTGGAACTCAGGAGTAAGGACAAAGCTGAGAAGATAGACATCTGTGCCCTCCATATGGAGATGATGACACACTGAATCACTCTGACCCTGGCTCTGACCCAAGACTAATCAGAGACAAATATCTGTAGAAACAGGGAGTGTTTTTGTATGATCCCACCATATAACAGTGTACTTCTTTTGACCCTAGTCTCCTATCCCTGTCCCCACATCCCAATCCCATTCACTTATTCCTCCCAATACATCTTTTTCTAAACCAAGGCTCTTAGAAAGTAAATATATAACTCAGCTCCCTACCCATCTCCCTTTTAGGACACTGGAAGATTGAAAAGTCTTCCAGAAAATAAGAGAATAAACCTCTAATGTTATAATTCCATGAGAGAAATTAGTTTCCTTCCTTGCAGCCTATTGTGGGTAATAATAACGGCTATTTATAGGAAGCCAAGGATGGCATTTGGACAGAGGGATATACACATCATAATCATACTGCAAAGGTAGATCTCAAGCCACTGATACATAAGAGGAAGACCTAAAGCTTCTACAGCACTCACTATATACTAGAAATTGTTCTAGTCATTTAATGATCAGAAAAGCCTTTAGATAGTCTACTTTTCCAGCTTATAGATGAGACACTGAGTCACAAAATTAAGTGACTTGAATACAATTAGCAAGTGTAGGAGCTACAACTCTATCCTAGAGATTCTAATTCCACTTTCTTTTCTCTAGCTATTTCTAAAATGAATGTATTAATTGATTAATGCCATTTGCTAAAGTAAGTAGCATTATATAGCAAAGATAGAGAAGCCAACTCAATGTTTCAAGTCTTGCAAATCATTTAATATTTGTACTTTTGGTTCATGAATTCATAAAGACATTTTAGCATTAATGGAGACCAGGAGAAGGAATTTCAATATTCACTATATTCAAATAACTTGCAAATATAATATGATATATAAAGTGAAGCACTAAGGACTAATTGAAACATTACTTCACGGTGGATGACAGCAGACAACCTAGAAGGAGCAGGACCTTGGAATTCAACCAACAACAACTATTGTTTTTGGTTTTTGTTTTTAACCAAGCATTAGTAGAATAACCTGGAGCAAGTTATTTGAAGTCTCAGAGAGTCTTGATTTCTCCATTTGCAAAATGGGAACAATATAACCTAATTCACAGAGTGGGTGGGAGAATACTATGTGACATGATTTATTTAAAAACTCTATCTCTTAGCTTAGGAAATATAAAATTTCCTATAAATATCTGCATTACTATTATCCACATTGACCTAATCAAAGAACCAAGAGAAACAAAATATAATTTGTCAGATTATAATCACATATTCATACACATTTTATTTTACCATCAAAACATCCCTGAGCAAAATGTGCAAAGGCATATTATTTGACAAATGAAGCAATTGAGATTCAGAGAGATTAAATTAATATCTCAAAGTCCTAAAGCTAGTAGTTTGAGAAGAATTACTACCTTAGGTCTCTGCAATATGGGTCAAAAAAATCTTCTCCCCTCTCTTTTGTTAAACTACAACATTGCCTTCAAACCAAGTCATTTGACAGTCACCCTTAGGGTTACTGGCCAATTAGGGCAGCCCATAACAGTTAAGTTTCTGGAACATCTATGCTAACACCCACAATTCTTTGCCCTTCTACTTTCTCGGTGCCACCTTTACAAATCTACCTTATGAAACTGAATGATTTAGCTGTTACTTAGAAGGTGGGATGAAGGTCAGGCCTGCAGGCAAGCAGCAGAAAGCTGCCCACGGTTTTAGCAGTTTGCCTACAACAGATGGGTTTGCTTTGGAGGTCTCCTATATCAAGTACTGACTCATCCCAACCCTGATAGCTGTGAAACCTAATAAGATCAGAGCCCAAAGAGGTATGGGACAATATCCAAATTGGCAACTGGGCCTGATTCCTGTGGTTTCTAGAACCACTGAGATGCCCTTGCAGCCCATCAATGGCCCACCCCATGCCACTACTCCAGTGTCCACACCTCAGCTTCAAGAAAATTCCAAATAAAAGCCCAAACACCCTGCTCCATTTCCTCTGGCAGAGTCAGTAAGCACTCTCAAGCTGCTTTCAGTCTCCCGAATAAGTGAAATGTTTGACACAAAAGCATATGTTTTTTGGCAACTTTGTTTAATCCACATCTTAAAGGGAAAACTGAAACTCCACAAGGTGCAAAAAAGATTAGTGGAACATTTCAGTATCTGGTGGAAAGCAGATCGTGTTCCCTCCTCCTTCTGTTCTCATTCCTCTTCCTTCATGTGTAGATATTTGCTTTATAAAAGCTGAAATCAAAATGAATCTTTTAATTAAGAATCTGAGCCACCTAACTGCAGAACAGAGAAAAATATCAAATTACACGGGATGCAAGAGCAATCTGTAAGACAGATTGGACACAAACCTGTTCTCAACAAGGGTCACCTTCCACTGAAGTCATGTGCAGGATCCTAAAACAAATGTTAGGAGATTAGAAAAATTTGATTTCTAAAATTAAAATTCTTACTATAAAATGAAGAAGTGACTCCCCCAAGAAGAAAGTTACTTTGCTAAGGTTTGCTTATCATTTTAGAAAAATACAGAGTCTTACAGACAGTTGCTTTCAGAAATCATTTTTCCGGAATTTCTGACTGAACTATATAAGGCTTCACTAGTTTAGATTCCAATCTGTCTGAAAAAGGGGAGGGGGAGGGAGTGGGATGGATTGGGAGCTTGGGGCTAATAGATGCAGACTATTGCATCTGGAATGGATTAGCAATGAGATCCTGCTGTGTAGCACTGGGAACTAGGTCTAGTCACTTATGATGGACCATGATAATGTGAGAAAAAATAATGTATACATGTATGTGTAACTGGGCCACCATGCTGTACAGTAGAAAAAAAAAATAATGGAGAAATTTAAAAAAAGAAAAAGAAAAAGAAAAAAAAATTCGCAGAGGCATGCCTTGTACAAAACAGATTTGGAAGGGCCCCAGGGCTAGAGAAGGCCCTCAGGACTGGGAGGAGTAACAGTGGTGTTGAAGGGCAAGTCACCCACTTCCTTACTCTTAGGCCTTAGTCTCACAGGTACTAATTTAAATCCTCCAAGAAAGACCTTGCCTGATGGGAGAGGAGGAAGCTAGCACTGGAGATTCAGAGCCAACTTTCCTAGTAAGTCACTCCTGAATTGTTACCCAAACCCTAGTATTACTACACTAAAGATATCTTAAAGTCCTATTGGTTCTGAAAATACTGTGTTCAGAATAAATAATAAAACTGTTATTTGAATATTTTTACAATTAAGCAATAATTTGGGAAGCATCCATATGACTCAAGAGGCCACATATTAAACATCCAGCTGGATCCAGAGTTTGAGGATTCAAATTTGAGTCTCCCCACCTACCACACATAGACTTATTATGTGACCCCTGTCAAGTTGTTAAACCTTTGTTTCAAACTTTTTTTCAATATTTTTTAAATGGGTGTAATAAGAATAATATTTTCCACATACTGTATTGTGAATAAAAATAATTAGTTGATGAATCAGTCAGAATATACAGGGCATAAATTAAATGCATAGTAAATTTTAGCTATTCTATTTTCATTGTTATTACCATTTGAAGGTTTCAAAGGTTTTTTGCATTTTTTTATTCTAGCAAAATATATATAACATAAAATTTTAAACATTTTATAATTCAGTAACATTAAGTCAACTCAGTGTTGTGCAACCATCACCACTATATATTTCCAGAAACTTTTTATCATCCCCAGATAAAATGCTATACCCATTAGCATTTCATTAACAATAACTCCCAATTTTCCCCTCCTACTAATAGCTTATAACCTCTATTTTACTTTGTGTCTCTATATATTTGCCCATAAAATAAGTAGCCCATATAAGTGACATCATATTTGTCCTTTTGTGTATGGCTTAATTTAGTTTGTATAATGTTTTCAATATTCACTCATGTTGTGTAGCAGGTATCATAATTTCATTTATGTATATGCTGAATAATGTTTCCTTGGATATATAAACTACATTTTGTTTACCCATTCATCTTCCGATGGACACCTATCTTTTGGCTTTTATGAAAATTTCTTTGTGAAAAAACAGTATAAGGTATCAATTTGACCATTTCAGTTATTTGGGGTATGTACCCAGGAGTGAAATTACTGGATGGGATAATAATTCTATGTGTAACTTTTTGAAGAACCATCAAACTATTTTCCATAGCACCTACCCCATTTTATATCACCACCAGCAATACACAAGGTTTCCAGTTTTCCATATCCATATTAACACTTGCCATTTTCCACTTTTTAAAATAATAGCCATCCGAATGTGTGTGAAGTGGTATCTGATCATTTTGATTTGCATTTCCCTAATGCATCTTCTTGGGTTCTTACTAGTCATTTGCATATCTTCTTTGGATAAAGGCCTAAGTCCTTTTCCCATTGTTGTATTAGGTTGTTGTTATTTATTTACTGTATGAATTCTTTGTATATTAGGCTATCAAGGCCTTATCATATATGATTTGTGAATAACATCTTCCGTTCAGTGGGTCATCTTTTTATTCTTGATAATATCCTTTGATGTACAAAAAAGTATTAATTTTTTTGAGATTCAATTATCCACCTCTTCATTTGCTGCCACTACCTTTGGTATCCTATCCAAAAAATTATTGACAAACCCAGGACCATGAATTGTCTCCCCTATGTTTTCTCCTAAGAGTTTTTTGGTTTTAGGTCATATATTTAAGCTTTGATCCATTTTGAATTAGTTTTTCTACATGGTGTTAGGTGAAGGTCAAATTTCATTCTTTTTGTATTACATCCAGGTATTCCCACACCATTACTTGAAAAGACTGTCCTTTCCCCATTGAAAGTGCTTGGCACTCTTGTCAAAAATCAATTGGCCATATGTGGAAAAGTTTCTTTCTGGGCCCTATATTCTATTCCACTTGTGCTAGTACTGCACTGTTTTTGTTACTCTGGTGTTACAGTAACTTTTGAATTTAGAAAGTGTGATTTCTTCAACTTTTTCTATTTTTTTTGTTTTTGCTATTCAAAATCCCTTGAGATTTCATATGAACCTCAAAATCTCAAGATCAGTCTCTTTTTGTAAACTACAAAAAAAAAAAAAAAGGCTGTTGGAATTTTGATAGGGATTACATTAAATCTATAGATCATTTTGAGTAGTATTGTCATCTTAAAATTATCAAGTCTTTCAATTCATGGACACAATATGTTTTTCCATTTATTTAAGTCTTCTCAATTTCTTTCAGTGATATTTTAGTTTTCCATATACAAACTTAGCTTCTTTGGTTATTTTTTATTCTAAGTGTTTTATTCACTTTGATGCTCTTGTAAATGGAAAAAAAAAAGAAATCTTGCTTTTATGACTGATTTTAATTGATATTGACAACAATAATTCTGTGAGTGAGGAGAGTCATTTTTTTTTCTCATGTTAAGACAGATGAGGAAGGACATGTCAAATTTGAGGACTAATTTGTAAGATTCTAATTCTAATTTCAAGTTTGGGTCATAAACCTGTAACAGATCTAAAACCATCATGAAATGATGACAGTATTTCTTTACTCCTGGCTTCATGAATTTGGTAGGCAAGAGGAATTGGGAGGTTCCTTCGAGAGCTCTTTGGAAAGTCTCAGAGTTGCTGTCTTCACATATTCAATCTTCCTGGCATAACATTTTTTTATCAGTGATGCTCTTGATGTTTATCTGAACACCAGGATGAAAGCAATGGTGTGAACAATTGACTCTGTAAAGCCCTGTCAGAGAAGTGAATATGGCTTGGTGTGAGGGAAATTAAATTTCTTGTCATTCATAGTAACTATCTCAAAGATGATAACTGCAGAAATAAAAGATGTACTTATTTAGTATGTCTTAAAAGTTTATTTGAATCATTCTTTGGTTGATGAATGACCCGAAGAAAGTTTGGAGGTTAACAATAAAACAATAAACAATAAAAATCCCACAAAGCTAACTTACCTACAAATGAATTAATTGTATCTTCTTTAGAAGTTGGGTGTATATATATATATATGTAACTACGCTGTGGAGCAGAAATTGATACAATATTGTAAATAAAATATAATCTAATATAAAATAATAAAATAGAATTGGAGAATTGGACCAACTGACTTTAGGGGGTGATTTTTGTGCCTGTTTTTTCCCCAGTATAACAATGATGAGGTTTTTAAGAATTGTTAATTTCATATGTTGATGAATGAACAGAAAATTTCAGATAAAGTGATCTTTAGTTATATAATTGATTATTTAACCATGTTTGTGATAAGACATATTCTTGTAAGGAAAATTATTAACCATTTCAAGTTTATTTATTTAGTTTTTGAAAGAACTTGCTTTAAAATATTTGAATTGATGGATATTTTAACACTGTATCCATTTCCTTGTGAGACTAACAAATTACTACCAATTTAGTGGCTTCAAAACAGTGTCATTTTAATACCTTAGTATCTTAGAGGCCATAGGTCTGACTGGGTCTCACCCATCTAAAATCAAAGTGTCAGCAAGGCTGTGTTTCTTTCTGCTGCCCAGTTCTCTGGGCTTTCAGTTCCCTTTCTTCATCTCCAAATCCAACAATTCAGATCCTTTTCAAGCTGTCATCCCTCTCCTCTACATCCCTCTTCCACTTGTGAGGGCCCTTGGGGTTACATTGGGCTTACTCTGATAATCTAGGAAAGTCTACCTAACTCAAAGTTAGCTGATCAACAAATGTAATTCTACACAAATATAATACCTTCTGTCATGTAATTTGATAATACTAATTTCAACTCCAGGGATTAGGGTACAGACATCTCTTTTCTGCCTACCACAAACATTAAACAGACATCAAAATATATAGTTACATTTTAGAGCTAGTAAGAAACTTGTCAAAACTTCTTCATTTGCTAAAATAATAATAATAATGCTGTGAGAATCAAAGTGACTTGCCTCAGCCTGTCTTCCTAGCTGTCTCCTACCCCCAGTCAAATATTGTTCCCAGAAACTATTAATCAGGTCAACTTTCATTTTCCAGCTCTTCAACAACAGAAGAATCTCATCTATAATATACAAAGATCTAACTGTAGTTACGATTATTTTCAATTTCTATCATCTATAAACACACATCTATCATGTTGCTTAATGTGTGATATTTCCATTGATAATATTTAAATGTGGAGAAAAAATAGAAGGTAATTCAAAGTAAGGCAAAATCTGGAGTATTCTAAAAGGAATGATCCTAAGACACATGACTATCAAAAGTGGTTACCTGTTTATCAATGCTTAGTAGAAATGGGGTAATCTCCAACTAACAAGGACATCCTGGTTCTATTGGTCTTCTTCCTGAGCAGTTTTCCATCATAAAAGCAAACATGCTGTAATATTTCTAGATTGATCGATTCCTTTTCTGTGACTGCATAATCATGAAGAAATATAAACAGCAAAAAAAGCCAATCACCCAATGGAAATGGGCAAAAGACCTGAATAGACTGTTCTTCAAGGAAGATATACAGATGGCCAACGAGCACATGAAAAAATGCTCAACATCGCTGATTATAAGAGAAATGCAAATCAAAACTACCACGAGATTCCACTTCACACCAGTAAGAATGGCTATCTTTAATAAGTCCACAAATAACAAGTGTTGGAGGGGTTGTGGAGAAAAGGGAACCCTCTTGCACTGTTGGTGGACATGTAAACTGGTACAACCAGTATGGAGAACAATTTGGAGATACCTTAGAAATCATACATAGAACTTCCATAGGACCCCGCAATCCCACTCTTGGGCATCTATCCAGACAAAACTCTGCTTAAAAGAGACACATGCACTCACATGTTCATTGCAGCACTCTTCACAATAGCCAGGACATGGAAACAACCCAAATGTCCATCAACAGATGATTGGATTCGGAAGAAGTGGTATACATACACAATGGAATACTACTCAGCTATAAAAAAAGAATGACATAATGCCATTTGCAGCAACATGGATGGAACTAGAGACTCTCCTACTGAGTGAAATGAGTCAGAAAGACAAAGACAAATACCATATGATATTACTTATAACTGGAATCTAATATCCAGCACAAATGAACATCTCCACAGAAAAGAAAATCATAGACTTGGAGAAAAGACTTGTGGCTGCCCCAGGGGGAGGGGGAGGAAGTGGGAGGGATCAGGATCTTCGGGTTATTGGATTTACAAGGAGATCCTACTGAGTAGCATTGAGAACTATGTCTTGATACTTATATTGCAACAGAACGAAGGGTGGGGGAAAATGTATACATGTAAGAGGAACTTGGTCCCCATGCTGTACAGTGGAAAAAAATTAAATAATAAAACAAGAAAAAAATACAAAAAAAAGAATGTTCAAAGCATTTTAACCTTGCCCACTCAGAGTAACAAGAAAATAGTCTTCCTTTTCCTTTGAAGCCCCCATTTTATTTGCTCTCATTTGACTCTGATATTCAGGAAGAAACATGTTGATTCTGACAAATGATAGTAATTACAAAATCTACAAATCAAGCATCGAAATAGGCACTTTGCTGTAACTCATTTTTCTCTCCTCGATAGTTTGAAATACTTAAAATATATTGAATGAAAATTTAAAACACTAGAAAAATTAAACGACACTATTTTCTTCTCAAACTGTATGCAATTGAAGGGTGAAAACTGTGTTCTTTGTGCGGATGCATTTTTTTTAGAATAGGAGGAAGGACCACTTTAGGACTCTCCTGTACAGCAAAATATCTAAAAAATATGAATCGCTCTGAACCTTAAGGCCTGTGAACAACATGAATTTCTTTTATCAGAATTATCAAATTGGCAAGGGTGCAGAACCCAAGGTGGATTGTATCATAGCCGTGAACCATTGTGATATGTTTATTCCAGGAGTAAGGAGACTGTAAATATAACTACTTGCTTGAATTTGTGAAAACCAAAATGATAGAACACTAAAACTGGAAAGGAATATAAAGTGTATCAAATACAGGTCTCCTCTTCTATAATTTAAGAAACTGAAGCTTCTTCAACTTAAGTGTTTTGAATTTAATGTGTATTGGAGTATGGATGTGTGTTAGAATAAGATTTGAGTACTTTTTACCATATAACCACCCTAAAGCTCACATGTGCTCACACATTTCACTCAAAACACATTTCATGATCTTCTGCTAACTCCCATCCTATGATAAATTCTGAGCTAAACCAAAGACCATGCTCTTGTCCTGAGAGTTTAGAATCTAACTCAATAACCAAAATAAATTTACAGTACAGATAATCTAAGGCACTCAGTAGTGAGAAGCATGAGTTATTTTTCTTAGTTCATAACTTATTATTACTCACCAAGAATATTTAATTATCTTTATGATTAAGGCCTCTGATCCCATCTTTTCCCATGGCTTCAGAATGATTTTTCTGAAGTTTGTATCTGACCAAGTTTTATCCAGTTACTCCTTGTGCATGCTCTCTAGAACATACTAGCCCCAGTTATTTCATGTACTTGCCAGTCCTTTCACACTCTGCTTACTACTGCCCAGCCCATATCTTCCCACACTCTTGTGAACCCCTGTCTCACCATCTCATACCACTTATTGTTCCCTGCCTGATCATGTCATTTTATTCTTCTGATTTATCTATGTTACTTACAAAGTTGCATGTTCAGATTAACACTTTATTTGGGTTGGAGAAATCTCCTTCAAGCGTCCTGTTTTCACCTGAGAAATGGTATTTCTTTAAAGGTCCCTTACACACAAACACTTAAGAACCCTGGGTTGAAGATTGTGGCAATTACAAGGGTTCAGCACACAGAATATTTTCACCCAGTAGAGTAGTTACTTGGGAGAGACTTCATAGAGGAGATAAACATAGAGAATGAAAGAATAAAGTGGAAAATGTGTCACACAATTACTTCATTTTACAAAATTTGATTTAATACAGTCTAGAAATGATTTTCACACACTTCAGATGATTAAAAGCAGTGACACCATATTTTTACTCTTTTCCTTGAATTGTCATAGCCTGCTCATGATTTCCCCTGAACAACATCTCTATTGCCAACAATGCCAATAATGACCCAATATTTTGTCCAGGGTGCCACAAAGGCCTCCAGGGAGAGAAGGTACGAGGAAGTATGATCAGATATCTCCTGACTAGGCTCACAATTCCTGTAGTCACCTTTTTTTCAGGCTTTCCAAAATTACAGTTCTGCTCCTGGTCAATCTGTTTCTTCAGGCTACTTTCCAAATATTTCTCTTTCCTTTTTTTCCTTGCCAGGAAATATGGTGGTTTTCTCCAAAGACCTGAGGTCCTTCGATTTTGAAAAACTGATTCTAAGGATCCTGAAGATAATCCCTGAGCCTAATTAATACTTTCACCTATGAAGCAATTCTAGCATTCTTCCAATTGAAACCTAAGGTATACATTTCACAGCTATAAAAATCTTAGGGATACCCACAATTCAGATTTTTATAAAGCAATGCCTGGCTCTAGCTCCTTTTTGATGAATAATTCCCTGCCCATAATTCCCCTGAGTCCTGCAACATACTGTAATCAGTTTATTCAACCTACCACACAAAATCTACTTAGCTATACATGAGTACATTTTATCAATTATTGATTTATGAATGCTGAAGGTATGCTACTGTCACCATTTATGCACTAGGGTTTTATATCTCCAATGGAGTAACAATCTACTCTAAATGACATAGTCCACTATTAAAAATTAAACATCTTCCATCTGATTACCCCATTAACCATTATGTTCCCCAAGTTGCAGAGTTGTTAAGGTAATTAAGTGTCTCCCAATAGTCATAGGTCTTTGGCCATAGACTCTTATTCTCATTTGTAGCAGTGAGCGCAAGAAGTGGTTGTCAAAACTCTGGACTGTGGTGAGAGTAGATGTCAATCAAATTAATAAACATAGCCTCATTGGGAAAGGGCTTGCACTCATAATCAAAGGGAATGTCCAAAGTTCTGGCTGCACATATTCCCAACCAACCTAAAACACTTCATGTAATTTACCTCTCTTCTTATTATATGATACATTCTCTTTCTTAATAAAGTTCATCAATTTCCACAGTCTCCACTTTCATTGAAAGTCAATGACTCAAATGTCTATGCACATCCTACAGAGATAAAAATTCCCCACGTTAAAGTCATGCTTTTCCTCTTCCCTTCTACTCCTATAACTTTAGCATCACCAGTCACTCCATTTCAAAAAACACAAAGGATCATATTTTTGAAATTTCTCAGTCACGCACAGATCTCTCCTTTCTCTATTTTTTTTTTTTTGTTTGTTTGTTTGCTTGTACCCTGGTCAACTTTTGGTGATTAAGATACATGAATCTGGAACCAGATGGACTGGTATCACTTTGCTCAGTTCACTTAAGTCCCTGGGTTCCCATCTTCCTTGTCTATGAAAAACAGATGAAAAAATATTTTCTTTATATTACTGCTTCAGTAATTTAAGATGTTAACACATTTAGTAGACTTTGAGTATAGTGTGTCACATAGAAATCATTCAATAAAAATCATCTGTTATCAGTCACTCCCTGAAATGTTTCTTAGACTCCCCTAACTTCTGTTTCTCCTGTGCAACCTCTCAATTCTTCTTACTAGAGTAAGGGTGGAATTTTTAAAACAAAGATGCAATTAGCAGCCTCAACCCCTACACACAGCTGATGTGCATTTCTCAGTGTGGTAGATCTTCTCAGTGTTTTATTCCAAGCTTCTTTGACACTCCATCCACTATTCCCAGAACATAATCTGCTCTTCCTCCACTGGCACATGCTAGAACCTAACTTTGAAATACTCCATAGCCCTTAATTTGACTTTCAAACCCAACTTGCCTTTCAAAACCGAGTACAGGCATCAGTCTATCCAGTCATACCCTGACCCTCTCCTGAGTTAGAATTAGTTTTCTTTGTATTTAAACTTAAACAGCATTTCTAGCATATATTCATGTAGTGCTTACCACATTAGGAATTGCACTATGGTTGTTTGTTTATACCATTGCCTTTTCTCTCTGCCATGTCATTCATATCAGAATTCTAGAGATACCATCCTATTTGTGGTATTACACAAACTCACACATAATCTTCTCTTCCATATGTATCACGATGTATTTCTTAGAACTTCCTGAACAGTAATTTGAAATAATAGAATACTTCTAAGGGGATAGGAGAAGGAATATTTGCTGAAAAGTAAGAGGAAGTGGCAGAAAGGGGCAGCAATATTGATGAAGATACATCGCCTATTTTCAACTTTTTTTTTCTAATTGCTGCCGTTGAATTCAATTCTAAAATAATAAAGTTTGTTAAATTTATAAAGCACTTTTGCATCTTAAAATAACCTTATGAAGTAGACATGGCAGATACTATTTTCATTTAGCAGGTGAAGAACTAGGTTTCTGAGATGTCAAGTATCTTTCATGAACTGATGAAGCTGGAAATTGACAGAGATTAGGATGGAACCAGGCTTGCCCCATAATCCAGGTACCACACAGATTGGTGCCCTTTGGTCCTAAATATGTACAGAGGGAGGAAATGGAGACTCAGTGCAAAGGCTGTTCCTCCTCCTTTTCCCTTATAAGTTGATGTTCATGGGCATCTATAGGAAAACACTTTGCTGTGTGTCTTGAGCTGTGTGTTCATGAGGCATTAAAGCAATATATCAAAAGGTGAAAAGATCAGTCAGCAAGCCTACTTTTATTATCTGTTAAATTATTTTGACTGCATCGGCAGCTTACATGGAGTATAAGGAATCATTTCATTCTAACATATAATACTTATCCTTTAAAACCCAACTTAAGTTCTGGCTCAGCTATGAAAATTCTTCTGACTGCTGAAGCCAGCATTGGCATTTCTCTCTTCTGAAATTGTAAGTAATATATCACAGTGATGTTACCACAGTGAATAAAATAAAAATTGCATTGTTCTCTTATCTCCTATTTTTCAACAATAAATTTATGACATGTTGGTTTGATTAATAATTTGGAGAGAAAAATGACAATATATTATATTGTGTACTTAACACAGTCACTAAGTGTTGTATAATAAATACTTATCTGGTCATTTTCTCAGGTTCTTGAGGAGGAACTCCCTTGAAATTTCATAAGTGGTAGTTTTATCTTTGTTATTTGTGGTGTGACCCTGGGCCACACCTGAATATATCTTCAAAAGGTAATGTGAAATGGGTCTCTATGTAATTTCAGAATGGAAGCTGGCCACGATGGAAAACCATCCATGTTCTTAGAGGGTTGGGGCTTTAAGCCAAGTGACATCAACCCAAACTTTCAACCTCTAAAGAGTTGAAAGTTTAACATACAGTTAAATATTGAGTTCAGTCTCATGGCCAAAGAGTAAACCAATCATCCCCATGTAAGGAAACTCAGTGGGGTTTTTTTTCTGTTTGTGAACACATAGATGTGCTGGGAGGGTGATGCATCCTGATTCCATGGGGAGAGAACATGGAAGCTCCATATCAGGTCATTCCTATAATCACTGTATTAGTATCTTCTTTTGGCTGGTTCTTATGTTTATCCTTCATAATAATACTGTTATCCTAAGTGACAGCTTTTCACTGAGTTCTATGAGTTGGTCTAGTGAATTACCAAACCCAAAGTAGTGGTGGGAACTGCCAAATTTATAGCCAGCTGGTCAGAATGGTGGCTTAGGAACCCCAGAAATTGTGATTAGTGTCTGATGTGACAGCAGACTTGCTGGGGGTCTGTACCCTTAACTTGTGAAGTCTGAACTAATTCCAGATAGTTAGTGTCAACTTTCCCATGGGGGGATAACTATGGAAAAATCAGAATAAGTTGGGTTTTTTTGTTTGTTATGGTTTGTTCTGCTTTGCTTTGTTTTTACAAACAGAGTAACTAAAGACAAGATAGTTAGGTAACTTACCCAAACCCAAAGAGCAAACATAGATGAAATAATGCTAATCTTTAACTCAAATGACCTATCACTGCACTATACTCTTAGTTAAGATATATGTTAGATTAACAGAAATTAAGAACAAGAATATGCAATCTTTTCCTTTACTTGCATATGCTCCAGTATATGTTTGAACAAATACAGTAACTAATACATACAAACATTTGTATTGATTAAGCTCATGAGCTTCTTAGTTAAGTATTTTCACAGGAAGAAAAATCCTTGCCTGGGATTGCATCTAGGTTGAAAAGACATGGGTAATTTGAAGAGGGAACAGGAGGAAATGGGTGCAAGGCATTGGCAAATGTGGAAGGAGCCAATCCCCAATTTGGAGCCGACATTGTTTTTCTGGTGGGCTGAAATATTTTTCAAAATATCAATTGAGGTTATCTTCCTGTACAACTAACCTTATTGGTATTCAGAGTTGTTGAGACTATATCTGGCCTGTTTCCTGAAAATGGTATGTAAGATCAATATTCTGAAAAACCTCCACTCACCCCACCTGAGTATGTATATCTCCATCTGGGCCAGACATTACGGGATTCATCCTCATTAGTTAGCTGACCCTAAAATGAGATCACCTACATGTTCTCCAAAGGAACTGAACCATCTTCAGGTAGAACCGATATGGGTCCCAGGAGCCATTTGAATTTTATTAGAACAGGTCAGGTAGAAGTGAGAGGATTCATAGCCATCCTGTAAACAGGGTAAATAGGGACTGTACCCTTAAGCTGTCTGATGCTCTACTGAATCTATTCCTATGATGCTCTGATAAGAATGTCATTCGAATTTACATTTGAATGTCATTTTGCCCTTGGATATGGAAAGAGCACCCCTGAGAAATTAGCTTCCAAAGAACACTATCTCAAGCAATTTCTTTTGTTTCTCTCTCTTTCGATAGACTTCCTCAGATGCATATTTTCCTCTATTAATCTCAAACTTGTACAAATTAACAGTATAATGGTGTACAAGCTGAACAATAGAATCATTTCTTTTACTTCAATCATGTGTTTTTCTTTTAATCGCCTGATTGCCAGGACCCATAATCTACAATCCTGGCATTTCTTTTTAATTCTATGAGCCAAAATCCATCATTTTTTAATATTTTCAAGACAAGGAATCTGAAAGGTTTATTCTAACCATTATTCAGTGCCTCCAATTAAGCTCAATTATACCCTATAACCATCGCTATAATTATTGATTGATTAATCTTTCAACTATTAATTGAAAGTTTTAATTAAACTTTTTTCTGATGTTATTTAAGCTAAAATACAATTATTATGCAATTTCCGTAGTATATGTAACATGTCCTACTGGTCTTATGGTGCAGTCATTGGCCACTAATCATTCACTAGCAGAATCTGAAAATGAGTGAAATCACCTCCTTAATATCCACTTCCTATACACATGTGCATGTGGGTGGACACACGCAAGCTCATGGATAAATGCTAAAAAGAGTAGGTGTTGCAGAATATTTAAAAACAATATCAATCCAGGAACACTAGTCATGGGTTGACTTTTTCACAAATCTAATAGGCTGGAACCAGGACAGAGACAAGACAAGAAGAAATAAATTCACGAAATATTTATCTTTCACAGGTACCACTAAACCTCCCAGACATACTAACATGTGTTTATAGGAAAGAAGCATACTTCATATATGAAGCTGATGCTGTGGCCTTTGTATAAAGTTGTGTTTGCTGGTTTGGTGGAAAACCAATAGGGAGTAGGGGAAAAGAGTTAACGTATACTCAGCAGAAATCATATTCTGGAGACTTTGAATCCTTTATCACTTTTAATCCTCTCAAACTCCCTAAGGGAATAATTATGTCCATTTTATAGATAAAGAAATATAATCAGATACGGAGTAAATTTTAAGCTATATGTGTCAAACACCTAATTTGTCATAATAATCTTCATGCTCTTATGAGATGTGCTGGGTAAAACGAAAACAAAAATACTTGTTTAAGAGGACCTTTTTGGAATCATATCAATGGGGTTCAAATATCAGAAACTCCATTGATAGCTTGTGATCTAGGGCAAGCGACAAAACACTTGGAGTCCAGGGTTCCTAATCTATATATTGGGGATAAAACAAACCTTGAAGGATTTTTTTCAGGATTTATGAGAATGTGTGGTACATCACGTGCTCTCTGTAGATGATATGCAAGGGTATTCATAAATACTTGATATCATCTTCTACTTAGTGTACCCTTTCTCTTTCTCTTAAGTCATCAGATCTTGTCTTTAGTCCTGATTCTCCCACTTACCACTACCAGAAAGCTATCCACACTCACATACTCTACCTTTCATCCCTGTATTTTGGTTCTCATAGAATGTTAATAGTTGCAAAAATCACAGAAATCCCACAGAATAACCCATGATGAAGATACCAAGGCCCAGAGAGGGTTAAGGCCTTGCCTGTGGATGCACTACTAATTACTGACAGAATCAGGTCTCTAGACTCCCAGTTCAGAAAACTCCTTCCACCATTCCACATTGTCCCTCAAGCTAACACTTGCCCTACATTTTGTACAGGGTTGTCATGAGGATCAAACATGATTAAATATGGGGAAGTGCTTTAAAATTGCAAAATTATGAGCAAGAGCAAAGCATTACTATTAATGGGATTCTTACTTGGCTTCTTTGGGTAGAAATGAAGTGTTATTTAAAGTGGCTTTAAAGATTTTTTTTTAACAGTGAAATGCTATGAAAACGTGTTATCACGTTTTGGAGTATAAGTGACAGGACTGGCAGAGGATCCCATGGTGTACATTTCACCTGCATCATGAGGAATTCTACCATGGGTAAGATTCTTTTCAGACACAATAATTCAAGTGCAAATAGCTTATTTGGGTGTGTGTGTGGCGGGGGGGGGACCCAGGAAACTCTGTTAAGGGACTTGAGAAGTAAGACAAATAGAGAAGAAACCAATAAACAGTATATTATTAGTAATGGTGGGATATTAATAGTAAATGCTACTCTTTGGGTACTTTGCTCTTCATCCAACTGGAAACACTGGGAGTCCTTTTAAGAGTGTATATCAGAGATACTCCACCCAACATGATTTATCCACAGATTCCCTCCAGTCTTTGGTTACAGGCATCTAACAGGAGGCATTAACTTGCTTCCAGGACTGAGTGGGCACTTACAGGCAAAAGACAAAAAAACAAAAACAAACGGACAAAAACCCTGAAGCAAATATTACTTGTGCTTGTAGTTCCCATCTGATCAGCTTGCTTGGAAACAGTTAAATGTTGCAGTGATATGAACATCGCATACCAACATCCTCTGTTGCCATGATCCATCAGGAGAAACTGAGCTCTCTAGTTTCAGGGTGCCAGCAATATCATCCATACATACTCCATCCTTATATCCTTATCTAGGTCAAAACAAAGATCTGTATAGGAGTTCCTGCTGTGGTGCAAGGGGAAGGGGGGCGTCTCCGGAGCGCTGGGATGTAGGCTCAATCCTTAGCCCCACAGAGTGAATTAAGGAACCACTGTTGCTGCAGCTGTGGCTGAGATATGATTCCTGGCCCAGGAACTCCATATGTTGTGGGAAAGCCAAAAAAAGAAAAATAAAAGAAGTGCTATGTAAATAGGGGTTGCTTTGGGTTGTGAATAGTGAAAATTACATTGATAACAAGCTGGGAAGCCTGGGCTCATGAGGATTGCACCTGTTGTTTCCTGTCCCTCATAGTCTTTGTGTTTCCTGAGCAAAATTATTGTGTCTCCTGAGACAAGTCAATTGATGAGACTGAAATAATAAGCTGGGAAATGAGACACTGCATTGTCCCCAACTGACCTTTAGGTTCCCTTTCCCGTGGATCCCCAACGCCCTCCTGTCAGAAAGGTTCTTACCAGGGAACTGCCAACCATGGTTAGCTCCCTCTGCTGTATCCCCTCATTACTTCCTTTAAACATCCCATGCCCTTTGGCTTTCAGTTAGCACTTAGACAGAATTTCAAATTGAGGGATTTATACAAGCAATGACATTAATGCTAGGTAAGATTTTGTAATTTTTTTCTTTCCAGAAGTCTAAACTTTTACAGTGGACTCCTGGGGGTCTGAAAAATGAACTTAGAAAATTAAGGCCTGAAATCTGAAGTTACCAAGACTCTGTCTGAAACACTTTTGAAGAGCCGTAGAAGATTGTAACTTGGTGACCTTTTTCCATAGATAGAACAAAGAGTCAAACCATTCCTTCACCTGGACTCCCACTTGTCTATGGCAGAGCGGATCCCTGGAGAATCAGTCTGTATCTCTTCCTAAAGTCAGCCTGACAGTACTATCCCTCACTCATCTTATCTTTGTTAAACACCTCCCCATGCATCACACATTTTTTTTGCTACTTCTGCATGAGTGACACTCATTTCCACAACCAAGCTGTAAGTTGCTTGAAGTAAGAATTCTATTTTGTTTATTATAAAATAGCATTAGGCCTTCAAAATGGGCTAAACCCAGGTTGGAGGTGAACATTCATACACATTATTTCTTTTACCCTTAGAAGTACCTTTGTGAGGTGGCATTTTTGGACTGATTTGGCTGGTTGAGAAATATGTTCAAGAAGATGAAAAGACTTACTTCAATCACGCTATACTTATTTTTTTATAGTGCCCAGTATGCCTCACACATGCAAGTTGTGGAATAGCGCATGAAAATTTGTCTTCTTTCACGGAAGGACATGCTGTGTTCCCTTCATTACACAAGCATCATGTGACTTCTTGTAGCAGGTGTGTAAGCTGGAGTCAGAAGGTCTGAGCTAGAGACATTATCCTGCTACTTTCCAGCTCCCTTTAAGTCAGACCCACCATTTCATTGCTTGTAAAGTGAGCGGATGCTTGCTCTACCCCCTCATAAAGTTTTATGGGTTCAAATAAAATAATGAATGTGGAAGCACTTACTATAGTTAAGCACTTATCAAAGTTATGACCATGAACTTTGGAAACAGACATGGGGTTAAATACCTTCCCATCACTAGCATTTATGCAAACTTAAGAAAATTACTTACCTTCTCTTTGTCTCGCTTTTTTTTTTCCCCTTTAAAATAGGAATAATAAGTGTTCTCCTGTGGCACATCAGGTTAAGGATCTGGCACTGTCACTGCCGTGGCTTGGGTTGCTGCTGTGGCATGAGTTTGATCCTTGGCCCAGGGACTTCCATATGCCATGGAGATGGCCCAAAAAAGTAGGAATAATATTTCAAAGGTATTCAAAATATTTCTTTTTTTTCAAAGAGTTGTTTTGATGATTAAATGAGACCGTGCTTGAAAAGGGTCTATGACATGTTATATATTGATTAATGTTAGCTGTTTGTTTTTTGTGCTATTGATATTGTCATTATTATTACACATTTCCATTTTTAAAATTTTTATTAAAGTATAGATGATTCACAATATTCCTTAAATTTATGCTCTAGAGTAAAAAGTGGCCCAGTCATGTATACAGTCTTTTTTTTCTCGTATTATCTTTCATCATGTTCTAATTCAAGAGATTGGATGTAGTTCCCTGTACTGTACAGTAGGACCCCATTGCTTATCCATTCCAAATGTAAAAGTTTGCATCTATCAACCCCAAATTCCCCATCCATCCTCCTCCCTCCCCTCTCCCCAGTGGCCCTCACAAGTCTTCTCTTCATGACCATGGTCTGTTTCTGTTCTTTAGACCGGATCATGTGTGCCAAATTTCAGATGCCACACATACATTACATCATATGGTACTTGTCTTTCTCTTTCTGACATACTTCACTTAGTATAAGAATCTCCAGCTGCATCTATGTTGCTGGAAATGGCATTACCCTGTTCATTTTTGGGGGGTCGAGTAGTATTTCATTGCATGTAAGTACCACATCATAATCCATTCATCTGTCAATGGAAATTTAGGTTGTTTCCATGTCTTGGTTATTATAAGCGGTACTGTGATGAATTTAGGGGTGCATGTATCTTTTTTATTGAATGTCTTTTTATAGATACATGCCCAGGAGTGGGATTTCTGGATAATATGGTAGTTATATGTTTAGTTTTCTGAGGTACCTCCATATTGTTTTCCATAGTGGTTGTACCAATTTACATTCCCACAAACATTGAAGTAAGTTTAACTTCCAAGCAAATATATTCCATGATTATAGACATAACATTAATATTATTGAAAAATACTGGGCTTTAGAGACCCACTAATTGGTTTCTTATCCTGGTTCTGAAAATAATTTCATGTAATAGTTGTGCTATAAAGTTTCCTCAGCTGTAAATATTGAAATCACATGCATCTCACAGGGTTTCTGCAAGTGTTAAATGAGATAATGTACATAAGCACGTAAGAAAACTCCTGGTAATTCACTGACTCTGAAAAATTGGATCATCTTTCCTTCTTATACTTAAGATATAGGGGTTGATATTAAATGCCTTGAAGATTTTAGGGAAGCATTACTGAGCTTCCTGTATGAAGTTTTACAATTTTCCTAGTATGTTTCCTTAAGCACATCAATGTGTATAATTTAACAAATAGGAAAAATCACAAAACATACCCATTTGTTAGATATAGAAGTATTAAAGAAAATCTCCTTGGAAGTATGTCCCATTTTTCGAAAATTAGGGGAAAGAGGTAACTTGAGGGATAATTGGGGGTGGGGAGAATAACATCAAGAGTCAATTTCTTTCATAGCAGGTGGACTGAAAGTACCTGATACAGGATACTTCACTGGGCAGTGCTATTGCTGAGGAAATGTTGAGAAGCTCCGGACAGATTTGAGACAATATATAAAATGCTAGATAATGGATAAAAAATGAAGTCTATTTTATAAATTCACTTGTGTCAGGCACTTAAGTTTTTCATAAGAGCAGCCGAGATCAATAATGGACAAATATTCCAATCATCAAATAAGCAGATAAAACCTCCTATATCCAAGACTTAAGTGAATCTCTGTTGAGAAACAACCTCTACAAAGTAGGAGACTTCCAGCCTTTCAATCATACAGCTGGAAACTAACAGATGACAACAGGATCAGGAATTGTTAGATCATTTTACCATTCATGGTTCAGAAAGGCCTTGTTGAGTCAATATTCTACTGTACATAAACCAGCTATAATGAAAAAAAAATAAAAATCATAATAAAAGAAAAAAAAATTGAAAAAGAAAGGCCTGTTGAGGAACACTGCTAAGGAATGTTATTGGGAAATCACTTCTGTGTTTTCCCAATAATGCTGACTTTTGATTTCTCATTTATTGTGCTGTTTATCTCTAGAGCTCTATCTCGCTTCTCATTCATCCAGAACCTCCTGCAAATGAAATGTTGCATCCAAGTGGCTTTGTCAGATAATTGACCCTTGCATGGCCTCCCCCACCCAATCTCCCAACGTGTAACCCTGTTGTCCAGGAAACTTTCTAAACAGTTTGGCAAGAGTACCTGCATTTTAAAGCAAAGGAAACAGACAAGAACAAAATCAACCTTGTTCACTATTGTTCTTGCAACATTTCAGTTTCTGTCTAGGGTACTTGGTAACTGTCAGTTGCCACACCTGGAGTTACATCCTTTAACAATATCTCTTTTATGTCTGTCAACCCATGCTTCTCACAGCACACATTCTATTTATGGGTTTACTCTTAAGTTGAATGGAAAAATTTGTTGTATTATTGATTATATGACTAATGTTTTTATTATGACATACATTTTCACTAAAGTATAGTTAATTTACAAAGTTTCTTCAATTTCTATTGCACAGCAAAGTGACCCAATCACACACAGTTCCCTCTACTGTGACCCAATCACACACAGTTCCCTCTACTGTACAGTAGGACCCCATGGCCCAGCCATTCCAAATATACATTTTATATGTAATAAAGTTTTTTTAAGTTTAATTGAAGTGTAGTTGATTTACAAGGTTGTAATAATTTCTGCTGTACAACAAAGTGCTTCAGTCATACAAATATACATATCTTTCATATTCTTCTCCCACTTAGATTATCACAGAATACTGGGTAGAGTTCTCTGTGCTATACAGCAGATCCTTGTTGGCCAATCATTCCATGTACCTCAGCATGCATATGCCATTCCCAATCCCCCCAGTCCATTCCTCCCATCTCCCCACATGTCCCCTTGTGTAACCATAAGTTTTTCAAAGTCTGTTTCCATTCTACAAATAAGTTCATTCATATACATTTTTTTTTTTTAGAATCCACATATGGGTGGTATCATATTATTATTTTTCACTGTCTAACTCCACTCAAGGTGATAGTTTCTAGGTCCATCCATGTTTCTGCAAATTACATTATTTCATTCTTTCTTATGGCTAAATAATATTCCATTGTATAAATGGACCACATCTGCTTTATCCAAATCTCTGTGGATGCACATTTTGGTTGCTTCCATGTCTTGGCTACTATAAATAGTGCTTCTACAAATATTGGGGTGCATGTATCTTTTCAAATTATGGTTTTCTCTGGATAGATGCCCAGTAGTGGGATTGCTGGATCATATGAAGTATTTTTAAAGTAAAAATCACATGAGCATCTTGTTAAATACTTTGTGAACTTATAACCTGTTTGATGGCCTCATTGTAAGGCCTGTTCTCTTAGTCTTTTCTCTGAGATATCTCTCTTTGGCATAGTGCTTCGATGATACAAGGGAATCTACCCAGAAATCCTCAAATTCATACCTATAGGCTGCATCCATGCAAACAGTGGGAGTTTTTGGTCTCTAAGAAAAAAAAAAAACACATAAAAAATAGTGGATCCACAGCCTGGAGGCTTGTTATTCAATCTGTTTGTTAGTCTTTCTGGACCAGTTTCAGCCATTGAGTCCTTGTCTCATGCCTCATGGCAACTCCCATGGTGTGTCCAATTTCAATAACTCAGTGTGTTCCTTCTTTGGTACTCACGTAATGTTTGTACCACACTTTGAACTCCACGTCTTAAGTGCCGTAATTATTTTTCAAAAGATTGAGTGCATGGCTGGTTTCTCAAGTCTGCCTTCCAGTGCTAGACATCTCTAGTCCCAATTATACATCTATTTAAGTGTATAAATAGCAACACAAAGTGTATAAATAGCAACATAGCAACAGTCACCAAATTTCTATGAATTATGTCTTCCATCTGTATGCTGAGATATTTTCCAATTGGTTATGTGATGTTGACATCTACTTGCTTTAGCTTCCTTTTCTTGGCTTGTTGACACCTTTCTTATTTCTGGGCTTTTATCCTGGCAGATGTTTCTAGTCATTTTCTAGCTCAAGATGACGCCAGCTAATCTCCAGTACTGCCTCTTCCTTCCTTCTGTCCTTTTCTCATCAATGCAGTAATACATTTTTAATGACAGAATATTAATAGTTCAATTTTATTTCTGATTTGATATATTCAAATGTCAGTGGTAAATTCCCATCATGTGAGCGTTGTAACATAGAAATTTGCAGTTGTTTAAATTCTTAGAGCTTCTCATTGTGCTCTTCTTCCTCATGTCAGCATTCTTCCCTCCACAGTTAAAGACAAAGACACTTCACGTCACTACTCAGCCTGCTCCCAGCCACGTACAGCAAAACATACATCTGTAAGTCAATCTCTTCAGAAGATAACTTCCCTTGTAAAGAACAAGTTGGTTGAAAATTCACGAACAATTCAGAAGATAAAAGGTAAACACCACAAAATAGCCTCAAGCAGATATCCAAGTCTAATAAAAGAGGACATGTTTTGATTGTAATCTCACAAAAATACCCAGATTTTTCACTGAGAATTAAGTACCAGTACCAAAAGCTCTTTAGATTTCTTTTTTCCCTCGAAAATTTTGAGATAATTTTAAGATCAAATATTCTATGTGGCCTGAAATTTTACCTTCAGATAATATTTATACTTAACTTATAATTCAACTCTTTTGGTTTCTTATAGAGGAAATGAGCAATTGAATCCTCCTAAACAGCTTCTCCGGGGCATAATAATGCCTCCAGTAGAAAAGAACCACTCCAGCCCAGGAGAAGAATACTCCTTCATCTCCAACATAAATAAGGTCATGATTTTTCTCTGTAGGTTGTGACAAAACTTAGTCACAGTCTGCCCATATGGCTGTTTGAGGTCATAACACCAGACAGAGGTCTAGGAAAAGAAAATGATGAGGGAAAATATTTTTCAATGTTCTCTGCTTCATTCACTTGAATGCTGATACCATTAATAACTCAGTAGCCTTTTATTCACCAATCACCGCTACCAACACAAACCTGAAATTTACATACTAGCGTGCTTATAAAAAGATTTTCTTTGCAACTCCTACCTGTGCTAGAGCTATTGCTGCAGCAATAAAGGATCCTTAACCCACTGCACAACAGCAAGAACTCCTAAAAAGACTTTCTTTTCCATTTAAATACATACTAAGTGCCTACTGTATACTCTTCTATATACTCTGATTGCAAAGATGAACGAGATAGTTTTGTACCCAAGGATTGCCACAAGTGACTTTTTAAAACTTCAGGTATTTGGAAAAATTAAGTTATAGACAAAGTTAAGAAATTAATAAGGTACTTATCTCAGTATCTGCATTTTTAAGCATATTGCAAATCCTTATCAGACTTCAGAAATATCAGACTTCTCGGAAACAAAGAGCAATGGAAGCAGTACATGCATCACAAGTTGCATTTCTTGACAACTACTTATAGAGCCAGCTTTATATATTCTGAAAGTGGCTAGTTAGTTATTGTTTTTTCTTTAACAATACCTCCAAAAATTTTAGTTGCAGACACATCAAAATTAATCACCATGCCAGCACTTGGTATCAACACCATTGTGGACATTGTGCAAGGCCTCCCAGCATCTGAGGGAGGAGCCCTAGCATGTAATTCCAGCAATAACGTTATTTAGCATTTCTGTGCCAAGCTCTGGACTAAATTCTTCAGGCCTATTACCTTGATTTATAATATCATTGAAACAATCATTTTTCTTTTTTTTTTTTTGTTTTTATTTATTTATTTATTTTTTATTTATTTTTTTTATTATTTTCCCACTGTACAGCAAGGGGGTCAGGTCATCCTTAGATGTATACATTGCAGTTACAGTTTTTTCCCCCACCCTTTCTTCTGCTGCGACATGAGTATCTAGACATAGTTCTCAATGCTATTCAGCAGGATCTCCTTATAAATCTATTCTAGGTTGTGTCTGATAAGCCCAAGCTCCCGATCCCTCTCACTCCCTCCCTCTCCCATCAGGCAGCCACAAGTCTCTTCTCCAAGTCCATGATTTTCTTTTCTGAGGAGATGTTCATTTGTGCTGGATATTAGATTCCAGTTATAAGTGATATCATATGGTATTTGTCTTTGTCTTTCTGGCTCATTTCACTCAGTATGAGATTCTCTAGTTCCATCCATGTTGCTGCAAATGGCATTATGTCATCCTTTTTATGGCTGAGTAGTATTCCATTGTGTATATATACCACTTCTTCCGAATCCAATCCTCTGTCGATGGACATTTGGATTGTTTCCATGTCCTGGCTATTGTGAATAGGGCTGCAATGAACATGCGAGTGCATGTGTCTCTTTTAAGTAGAGCTTTGTCCGGGTAGATGCCCAAGAGTGGGATTGCAGGGTCATATGGAAGTTCTATGTATAGATTTCTAAGGTATCTCCAAACTGTTCTCCATAGTGGCTGTACCAGTTTACATTCCCACCAGCAGTGCAGGAGGGTTCCCTTTTCTCCACATCCCCTCCAGCACTTGTTATTTGTGGATTTATTAATGATGGCCATTCTGACTGGTGTGAGGTGGTATCTCATAGTAGTTTTGATTTGCATTTCTCTTATAATCAGCGATGTTGAGCATTTTTTCATGTGTTTGTTGGCCATCTGTATATCTTCCTTGGAGAAATGTCTATTCAGGTCTCTTGCCCATTTTTCCATTGATTGATTGGCTTTTTTGCTGTTGAGTTGTATAAGTTGCTTGTATATTCTAGAGATTAAGCCCTTGTCAGTTGCATCATTTGAAACTATTTTCTCCCATTCTGTAAGTTGTCTTTTTGTTTTCTTTTTGGTTTCCTTTGCTGTGCAGAAGCTTTTCAGTTTGATGAGGTCCCATGGGTTTATTTTTGCTCTAATTTCTATTGCTTTGGGAGACTGACCTGAGAAAATATTCATGATGTTGATGTCAGAGAGTGTTTTGCCTATGTTTTCTTCTAGGAGTTTGATGGTGTCCTGTCGTATATTTAAGTCTTTCAGCCATTTTTAGGTTACTTTTGTGCATGGTGTGAGGGTGTGTTCTAGTTTCATTGCTTTGCATACAGCTGTCCAGGTTTCCCAGCAATGCTTGCTGAATAGACTTTCCTTTTCCCATTTTATGTTCTTGCCTCCCTTGTCAAAGATTAATTGACAATAGGTGTCAGGGTTTATTTCCGGATTCTCTATTCTGTTCCATTGGTCTGTCTGTCTGTTTTGATACCAGTACCACACTGTTTGGATGACTGTGGCTTTGCAGTATTTTTTGAAGTCTGGGAGAGTTATGCCTCCTGCTTGGTTTTTGTTTCTCAGGATTGCTTTGGCGATTCTGGGTCTTCTGTGACTCCTTATAAATGTTTGGATTGTTTGCTCTAGTTCTGTGAACAATGTCATGGGTAATTTGATAGGGATTGCATTGAATCTGTAGATTGCTTTGGGTAGGATGGCCATTTTTACAATATTGATTTTTCCAATCCAGGAACATGGAATATCTTTCCATTTCTTTACATCTTCTTTGATTTCTTTGATTAAAGTTTTTTAGTTCTCGGCATATAGGTCCTTTACCTCTTTGGTCAGGTGTATTCCGAGGTATTTGATTTTGTGAGGTGCAATTTTAAAAGGTATCATTTTTTTGTATTCCTTTTCTAATGTTTCATTGCTGGTATACAGAAATGCAACTGACTTCTGAATGTTAATCTTATATCCTGCTACTTTGCTGAATTTATTAATCAGTTCAAGGAGTTTTGGGGTTGAGTCCTTAGGGTTTTCTAGGTATAGTATCATATCATCTGCATACAGTGACAGTTTGATCTCTTCTCTTCCTATATGGATGCCTTTTATTTCTTTTGTTTTTCTAATTGCTGTGGCTAAGACTTCCAAAACTATGTTGAAGAGCAGTGGTGAGAGTGGGCATCCCTGTCTTGTTCCAGATTTGAGTGAGAAGGCTTTCAGTTTTTCCCCATTGAGGATTATATTTGCTGTGGGTTTATCATAAATGGCTTTGATTATATTCAGGAATGTTCCCTCTATACCCACTTTGGCAAGGGTCTTGATCATGAATGGATGTTGAACTTTGTCAAATGCTTTTTCTGCGTCTATTGAGATGATCATATGATTTTTGACCTTTTTTTTTGTTAATGTGGTGTATGATGCTGATTGATTTGCGTATGTTGAACCATACTCCCAAAGACATTCTATGAGGCCACCATCACCCTCATTCCAAAACCAGACAGAGATACCACCAAAAAAGAAAACTATCGGCCAATATCATTGATGAATATAGATGCAAAAATTCTCAACAAAATCTTAGCCAACCGAATCCAACAACATATCAAAAAAATTATACACCATGACCAGGTTGGGTTCATCCCAGGTTCACAAGGATGGTTCAACATATGCAAATCAATCAGCATCATACACCACATTAACAAAAAAAAGGTCAAAAATCATTTTTCTTTATATTTTACAATTAAGGCAAGTGAAACTCAGAGACATTAGCAACAGAGTGATGGAGACACTGCTAAAGCTTCCCAAAACTGTTAAGTGGAAAACCTAGCATCTGAACCCATATGTGCCTGACTCTGCAAACTGACTATTAATTGCCACAGAATATTTACCTAGATGTAAGTAAAACTTGGTGAGAGACGGGTCATATGCAAAAGAAAAAGTTAGCCAACAATATAAAATAGTAATGTGATAAATGCACTATAATTTATTTGGATAATTTGTGGTATGAGATTCATCAGTCACTTCCTAAAATATCATAGACTCTTAATAACTATTTCTTAACTCAATTCATTATTTAATATTATAAAGTATGTATTAAATATTGAAGCAGGGCTTTTTTACTCCATAGTGGATGTGAAGTCTGGTAGGAGATGAATTGGGATATCCGTGATTCTTGATTCAAAATAGGCACTTTCCACATCTTCTTCTTCTGAGAGACAAAAGGTCTCCATTCGTTGGAAAAGCAGAATTATCTCCATTCCAATCTTTGACTCTTTTCAAAGATCAAACACACCTTCCTAAAGGAAGACTTGTCACAACTTTGAATATAAATTTATATGGGTAGTGGGATCAAATATCAGGGAACAATTTTGTTTATATGTATTTGGAAAAGTTTTGAACAGAAAAGGCAAAGGACCAATTACTTTGCAGACACATCCTGAAGGTTTTTGAGGCTACTACTTAAAGCATAGTCATAAAGTGAGGTGATAGCTCAAGAATAAGTCCTTTAATTAGAATCCTCTCTAATTCCAAAGACATCTCCTCCACTTGTCTTATTTTAAGACTTCAACTAGACTCAAAATTCCCAGATCTAAACATTCAGTGTTTTTACCCATTGATTTTATAAACTGACCAGTTTCACATATTTTTTTAAAAAAATAATTAATCACACAAATATTCAAAAAGAACGTGGTTGAAACTATTGAGAAATATAATGCAGTTCCTAGTCTCTGGCTTGCAGTATTAAAAATCATGACGATGAATAACCAGTTTTGAATAGTTCTTCAAATTCTGTGAGGTCAAGGTAGAACAACACATGATGTTGAGGATTCGTTATTTCCAGACTATAAAGACCAGAAGAATTAGTCATTAATTCTGAACATTTAAGTTATTGTGATGCATAAGTAAAATTTTACAGAAGGGGTTCTTCCCACTACCCTTCATATCAAACACACCAGTGCCTTCTTTCTCTGCCTATATATGAAACAGACCGTCTTTTCACAGTTAAAAAAAATAAAAAAGGAAAAGTATGCCTTGCCTTTCCCATCTCCTGCACATCAGCACACACAGAGGCTACATTTCCTCAAAGTTCAGAGAGGGTTCCTCCCCTCACCTCTACCTGCCACACAAACCTCTCACAGCTCAGGGAGAGACACAGCCTGAAATGCGCTGCCGGGCTTTGAAAGCTCTGAATAGCTCTTGTCAGTCAGAAGCCTGCATTTCATGTTTTGGATTTTTCCCAGGGGGCTTTGATGTTAATCCATTTCACACTTCTAACACATCTGTTCTTCTTCAGGCTTTTTTATCTTTTCTGAGCATTCAAATATATATGTGAGGGGAAAAAAAAATCCCACTTTTGGCTGTCATTGTGCAGTTTCTGAAAAGAGACTTTAATGATGTAGTACATTCCATCTTACCTCAGGACTAAGCACACAAGATGCTGTGTGTGGCTTGTAATGTTCCTAACTTTACTACCCCTACTTTAAGGTCAGATGACCTGGATGCTGGAAACAACTAAAGGAGCCCCTAAGTACCCGGAAAAGGGGTGCAAGCGACTTTGTGTTTTTGCCACATGAATAGCCCAATGCAAGTGTCTGAGGAAAAGCGAGGACGTGTAAGAGCTATCTACTATTGGCAGCTTAAAGTTTGAGTTTTTCAATGAAGACAAACAAGTAATATATTAAATAATCCTATAGAACAACAAAAAATTAGTTCAATGTGACAATGCATTTAATTGCACATTGCAACATATGAATAGTTGGTAACAATGGCCTGACCACTGATTATTATGAAACAAAAAATAGAGAAAAAATGACTCTGGGCTGAGAAAAAGATATGATTTGGCACAAAGAAGATATGACCAGAAGATAGAGTGGGAATTGTACCTAAGCTGTGTATTAAGAATTCTACAGAAGAAAAGTTTATTAATCAATAACTACTAGCATTGTTCAGATATATCTTTTTTGTTGGCAGACATCACAGTTGCTGAGATAAGTGATTAGGCCTGGATTTAGCCCTCAGAAGGCTTGCAATTTCTAAGATCAATAAAATTTAAAAAAATAATAGTTTTGAGCTAATAATGTGCATGATAGTCCCTATGCTACTAGGGTGAAATACTGTAAAAATTAATGCCAAAGTACTTGTTCTCTTTTAATACACTTTTTTGATCCTATTCTTTTGTTAAAAAGTAACTACTCCTATCCTGATAAAATAAAGAGAACAGCTCTGCAAAATGCTACACGGTGCCATATTAGATCTATTACATGAATTTAAATGGAGGCTATTGTCAAAGTTATCGGTCTTTCTTCTCCTTTCACTGAATGAAACATGAAAAAATTTAATCTATGAAATGCTTTGCAGAACATTCTGCAGTTACTGGAGAATTTCATCATTAAGCCTTCATGCTACTACAATTAGCAATGTGCCTTACAGAACCTCCAATCTGGGATTAAAAGTAGCTAAAGAAAAGTGAAATGTTGAGTATTTAGTTTTCATAGAAATTTAGAATCAGAAGCTGAATTGCACTTTTTCATGTTAGTATAAAAGGCTAGAACTTGACCAATGTGGAGAGATTATAAAGAGATATATTTTCACATAAGGAGAAAATTCTAACTACAGTTGCCCAATAACAGAAATATTGTAGGATAGAATGACCATCCACCCACATGTGGTAGTAAGAATTCCTAAGTGAATGAGCGCTTGTTTTGGATAGCTCTTAGGACTTCTTCCAAGGCTGTAATTCAGAGTCTGTGATATAGTCATAGCATTTTATACAAGACCAGGGAGAGATGTGAAAATGAATATCTGTCCTGACATGGAATGAAGGTTGAGTGTCATGGGGGTGAGTGATTGGGTGGGGAGTGTGGTGTGGGTTATCTCCCAAAAGCTTTCACGTATCATGGTTAGATAAGTAGGTATGTAGATAGAAGATAGAGAGATATGATATTCATCCTAAATATTCATCTATTCCCTCCTTATAAGTACACACCATCTTCATAGTTTTTCCATTTAAGTGATGAGGAAAATATTATAGCCAATCTGTAGTCAGTGTGATATCCATATCAGTTAAGGAAAAGGGACTAGAAACCCAGGGATCTTATCTCACATACTAATTCATCTCTTTTCCTCTCATTAACCCTTGTCCACCTCTTAATGGTTAAACATTTCCATATCATTCCTTTATAATAAATGACTGAAAACAAATAAATTTGACAACATTATCTCAGACATCTAAATACAACACAAACAAATTCCAAAAAAAAAAAAAAAATGGTTCACCTGACGTAATAAGATGCTGGTTTACAAAATGCCAAATCCCTATTAGGCCTAATGTTACATATCATACATTTGCAACTTTAGCGGTAAAACAAAAGTAATGCTCATTTGCCCTTACCATTGTGGTATTGAAACGTTAAGGCGTTTTTTTTTTTTTTTGTGGTATTATTTTCTGGAAAGCTTAAGAATTCAGCCCTGAGAGTATTTGCTATAACTCATGGTGGCAACCTATGATCTCTGAGCCCATGAGGCCACCACGTATGTCAGCTAATTCCAGCCTAACCTCTGGCAGCTAACTGGTAAACAAAACAATGAGAAGGTTTAAATATTAAATTAGATCTTGAATTACCTTCAACCCCATTAGCACATTGTATTGTTGAGCAGTGATTTTAGTAAATGAGAATTCTAAGTAGAATGAAACACAAAAGACCAAAATAAAAAAAATACTAATCATATAGATTATCCAGCACAGGCACTTAAATTACCACTCCTGCTTTATAGTTATTATCATACCTCTCTAATCCATGTCCCTTTACAAGGCTATTTAAGCTATAACACATGACAGGCAGTGCATTGCTCTGCTATTTATAAGGTGCCTTGGGTCATGTTATATGGCATAAGACTAAAGGCAGAATGACTTAAACCACCCAAGAAGTGCAATAATCCCTAACAAATGCACAGCCTGGAGTGTCTTATTGCTGTTATGAAATGAAATTCATACATTAAACTAAGAAAAATTGTCAGACCCAGAGCATTTATTGGGAATAATAAACATGTCTGTCTACCCATTGATGCATTTTTCCAGCCTATAGGAATCAGAAGTGATTGTTTCAGCCCCACAGATTATCTACTGTGTCTGAGATGCAAACGTCGTCAATCTTGGTGGTTTCTGACTTCAACTATCACAAAGAGACCCATTATACCAACACCTTTTAAGCTGGTGGGTTTCTTCCCCTAAATTCCTAGTTTCCACTAGGTTTGTTTTTAGTAATGATTCATGTGGGCTTGAAATAAATATTAGGTTCAATATGCAATGAGATGCAGTTGCAAGATACAATAAAAATAGACTTGAAAAAGAATGTGGTTACATTGGCAAAAGAATGTGGTTACATTGCCTGTTTGGTTCCCAGTAAACTGAGGGTAATGATGAATGGGCATGTGTCCAGCTCAAAGGAGGCACTGGGCAGTGGGCACCAGTGGCTAGGAGAGCTGGCTTTATTCAATATGATTATAAATGGCCTGGAAGAGAGAGGGAACCACATCCTAATGAAAACAGGAAACAATGCTAAATTAGAAGGTGTTGCAAGTGCTAGTAAAGGACAGAAAAATAAATCAAATCCAATTAAAGAGGTTTGAAATGTCAGCAAAAAGAATAATAATCGACTTGAATTCAGTTGATAATGCATAGACATATTAATTCAGGAAAGATAACATCCAATTCATACCTTTGCTAAAGAAAAATAGTTGTTAAGAAAGTATCCAAATTCAGATATACCCACACTGAATGCCACAAGTGACACCAAGCACCTAATTTAGTGACTTGTCTATTTCCTATCAGGTGTCTTAATGTTATAATCCAAGAGACTCTGACTTCACTTCTTATAACTGGCTGTTTATTGGAGCTTTTACAGCAGTAAAGTTTCTTTTGTCTAGTATCTTTGGTGATGAATCTTATTCTGATGGTTAAGTCTCCATGCCAAAGCTGTATTAAATATTACATGGAAAAAAGAAGCCCTCATTCCTGAACAACGATATATATATGAAAATAAACAGCATAAGAATAATACAGAATATTCTTACACCTTCAGGAAAAAAATACATATATGGAAACATTCATTCACAAGTTTATATTGTAAACAAAATATTTCTTCCATGTGTGGCTCAGTGGGTTGAGAACCTGCCATAGTGTCCTTGATTCAAGTTCAATCCCCAGGCTTACTCAGTGGGTAAGGTTTCAGTGTTGCCACAAGCTGCAGCTCAGATCTGGCATTGCTATGGCTCTGGTGTAGGTTGGCAGCTACAGATCTGATCTGATATCTGTCTAGCCTAGAAACTTCCATATGCCATAGGAATGGACATAAAAAGAAAATTAAAAAAAAAAAAAAACCTTTGGGGTTGTTCAAAAAGTAAGTTCTTCCAAGCTATGTCTAATATTGCATATGATACCCCCACATACACACATTCATGCATACTACTCCAAAAGAACCAAGAAGTTTTAGGGATTTTTCAGAACTGGCATTTTGGGTACAGTGAGGAGAACCCTTCCTCCTTAATATAAAACAGAACCATTTTTACCCCTCATAGGAAACAGTATGGAAGTTGACTCATAGAAATATGTTTGCTTTACAATCACCCAAGAGTAAAAGATCCCATTCTGAAGCACCCTTTTAAGAGTCAAGATTTCTCTATGATGCTCCTGATGAAGAACAGAACCTGGAATAATTAATGGCTTATGGGACAGAAGCAGGACATTTTGGTTTGCTAAAAATAGAAGCCATTAATACAAATTCCTCATTTTTTTATTTTATTTTATTTCCCAATACATTATTTTTTTTTCTACTGTACAGTGTGGTGACCCATTTACACATACATGTATATATTCTTTTTTCTCATATTATCATGCTCCATCATAAGTGAATAGACATAGTTCCCAGCGCTACATAGCAGTATTGGGAGCTTGGGGTTAACGGATGCAGACTATTGCCTTTGGAATGGATTAGCAATGAAATTCTTCATTTTATGTATGAGGAAAAGCAGACCCTGAGTGGTACTCCAGAACTTCTTGCTTCCTACATAGCTCCCCTTATGAAAGTCTGATTTACACACTTTTAATTAGCGAGACACACTCCCCACCCCATTCAGTCCTGAGGATGCAGCACAAAGTAGTAGAACAACAGAGACAGGACTCGAGCCTGACTAGCATTTTGTGACCTTAACATTGTCTCTCAACTGTACAGACCCCCTATAATTGTATAATTATGTGCCACTTAATTACTGACCTCTATCCCCCAGTCCTTTAAAATGTTTTCCACATAATGCAACTGAAAACTGAGAGAGTCAATATTATGTCAATCATATTCTCCATGTCCAGATGTCTTCTGGTTCTGCCCCCATGTGACCTATGACAAATAACTTAAACTCTGTGCCTCATTGTCCTTATCTGAAAAATGATGATCATAAGCTACCTATCTCACAGAGTTTAGGGACTTCTAGGTGAGTTTATGTAATGCTCAGCTCCACACAGCTTGTGGACAACCTAAACCTGTCCTAAGGTTGTAATGCATTTTCAAAACCGCCAAAGCCTCAAGGACACTGCTTCTGTATTAGCTGTTCTCATCATACAATATGTTAACCTCATTGCAAGTACTGTAGAGTTTGCTGGAGTATGCTTTCGGAGGAGAGTGAAGGAGGGAGAGAAGAGGAATAGTTTATGTCACTGCAGTGCAAGTAACTTCCAATTAAATCATATGTACCTTAATTTGTAAAATGTTATTGTCAAGCTCATCATCAGAAACACCCTGCTCTTTCTATAATATCCTTTTTATGTTTTTTTTGTTTTTGTTTTTTGGTTTTTTTGTTTTTGTTTTTTGTCTTTTTAGAGTCATACCTGCTGCATATGGAGATTCTCAGGCTAGGGGGTCCAAGCAGAGCTGTAGCTGCTGGCCTACACCACAGCCACAGCAAAGCCAGATCCTAGCCACATCTGTGACCTATACCACAGCTCACAGCAACGCTGGATCCTTAACCCACTGAGCAAGGCCAGGGATGAAACCCACAACCTCATGGTTCCTAGTCATATTTGTTTCCAATGTGCCACGTTGGGAACTCCTATCCTTTTTAGTTTTTCTCCAATACCTAAGAAGCAAAATTGCAGATTCATTTTATTACTTATTTTTATTTATATCTCATTTTATTATGCAGAAAAGCTGTAATTGCTTAGGATTCCACAGACATACATGTTTTTATGTCTCTCTCTGGATCTAAGGTCTTATCAAAATATCATCTTTCAGGGAATTCCCATGATGGCTCAGCAGTAATGAAACCAATTAGTAGCCATGAGGACATGGTTTCAATCCCTGACTTTCTCAGTGGATTAAGGATCCAGTGCTGCCATGAGCTGTGGTGTAGGCAGGCAACTACATCTCAAATTTGACTCCTAGCTTGCAACTTCCATATGCCATAGGTGCAGCCCTAAAAAGACAAAACAAACAAACAAAAAATGTCTTCTTTCAAAAAGATAGTTTCATTCAACATACACTAATCAATCAACACCATACACCATATTTAAAAAGTCAGAAACCACATGATAATCTCAATAGATGCAGAAAAAGCATTTGACAAATTCCAACATCCATTCATGATAAAAACTTTTACCAAAGTGGCTATAGAGGGAATATCCCTTAACATAATAAAAGCCATTTATGACAAAACCACAGCAAATATAATCCTCAATGGAGAAAAACTGAAAGCCTACCCCACCAAAATCTGGAACAAGACAAAGAAAGATGCCCACTCTCATCACTCTTATTCAGCATAGTATGGGAAGTCTTAGCCACAGCTATCAGACAAACAAAATAAATAAAAGGTATCCAAGTTGGAAGAAAAGAGGTAAATTTGTCACTGTATGCAGGTGACATGATACTACCTAGAGTGTAAGGACTCCACAAAAGAAACTCAACCCATAAACTACTTGAACTGATCAACGAATTCAGCTAAGTAGCAGGATACAAGATTAGCATTCATAAATTGGTTGTATTTCTGTATATTAATAATGAAATATTAAAAAGGGAATATAAAATGCAATACCTTTTAAAATCACATGCACAAAATTAAATGTCTAGGAATAAACTTGATCAAGGAGGTAAAAGACTTATATACTGGGAACTATAAAATATTAATCAAGGAAATTAAAGATGATTCAAAGAAATGTAAAGATATTCCATGCTCCTGGGTTGGAAGAATTAACAATGTAAAAATGACCACACTGGGAGCTCTTATCATGGCTCAGTAATTAACGAATCTGACTAGTATACATGAGGATGTGGGTTCAATCCCTGGATCCGGTGTCTGTGGGTTCAATCCCTGGATCCAGTGTCACTGTCAGTTGTGGTGTAAGCCACCGATACGGCTCAGATCCTGAGTTGCTGTGGCTGTGGTAGAGGCAGGCAGCTGTAGCTCCAATTTAACCCCTAGCCTGGGAACTTCCAGAAGCCTCAGGTGCAGCCCTAAAAAGACAAAAAGACAAAAGAAATAAAAATAAATGGCATACTACCCAAGGCAATGTACAGATTCAATGAAATCACTATCAAATTACCCATGACATTTTTTTTGCTTGGCGAAAAGGAAAATACCTCCATTGTTGGTGAAAATGTAAATTGGTATAACCACTGTGGAAAACAGTATTAAGTCATCTCAAAAAACTAAGTTAGAACTAACATGACCCAGCAATCCTACTCTTATGCATATACCCCAACCAAACTTTCCTTGAAAAAGATACATGCACCTGCATATTCATTGCAGCACTATTCACAATAGCCAAGACGTGGAAACAACTTAATGTCCATCAGCAGATGATTGGATTAGGAAGAAGTGGTATATATACACAATGGAATACTACTCACCCATAGGAAAAAACGAAATAATGTCATTTGCAGCAACATGGATAGCACTAAAGACTCTCATATTAAGTGAAGTAAGTCAGGAAGAGAAAGACAAATACTGTATGATATCACGTATCTGGAATCTAATATATGGCACAACAAAACTTTCCACTGAAAAGAAATCCATGAACTTGGAGAATAGACTTGTGGTTACCAAGGTTGGGGGAAGTGGGATGGACTGGGAGTTTGGGGTTAATATATGCAAACTACTGCATTTGGAGTGGATAAGAAATGATATCCTGCTGTGTAGCACAGGGAACTATATCTAGTCACTTGTGATGGAAACTGATGGAGGATAATGTAGGAAAAATATGTATATATATGTGTGTGTGTTTGTGTGTGTTGTGTGTGTGACTGGGTCACTTTGCTGTACAGTAGAAATTGACAGAATATTGTAAATCAAATGTAATGGAAAAATTAAAATCATAAAAACGATAGTTTCTTTCTTAAGAAAGTCCTGGAAGTATCTGGTAAAATAAAATAGTTTCCTCTGTTCCATGTGTATTATTATAAATATTCCTATACAAAGTTAAGGCCATGATTTCACTTTGCTCTTCCACTGATGAAAGTATAAAGTGTATTATATGAATAAGGAAATAGGAACCTCACTTATCAGGTGCTTTCCCAGGGTCACACCACAAGTTTGTGATAAAACCTAGATAAAGCCTTTATTTTTCCTATTCAGATTGGTTTCCCTGAGGTATTTGGGCTTTGCAAATAGGATATTACCTACACACACAACAGATGTACTCAAAATGAACCTTTCCACAGAAAAGGAAATCATGGACTTGGAGAATAGACTTGTGTTTGCTAAGGGGGAGGGGGAGAGAATGGAATGGATTGGGAGCTTGGGTTTAATAAATGCAGACTATTGCATTTGGAATGGATTAGCAATGAGATCCTGCTGTGTAGTACTGGGAACTCTGTCTAGTCACTTCTGATGGAACATGATAATGTGAGAAAAAAAAGAATGTATACATGTATGTTTAACTGGGTCATCATGCTGTACAGTAGGAAAAAAAATAATGTATTGGGGAAATAAAAAATAAATAAATAAATAAATAAAATCAGCTAGATGGTTCACTAACCAAATGTTTTCAGTACCCAAACAGCCAAATTAGCAGCCAAAACTATTAACTGATTGAAAGTGTTGATTCAATAAAAAGACTTGGAATTTCATTTAAGGTCAGACGAGAAGAGTATGTGTTAATGTTTATTTACAGTAGAATGCTTTTATTTACCACTTGCATAGAATTATATATTTTTAAAATCCGCTTCAGGCTTAGAAACAAATTGTTGGATGTTCACAGAAATGTTTCAGAATGAACAAATTTGTCACCAAACTAACACATAATCAGACTGGCTGAATGCACCCTAATTAGATCTCAGCCTTGGGTTGACACTGACATGTGTGGAGCCACATTTTCGGCAAGATGAAGTCTCATTGTATGAGTCGTTGTGACTACTGCTATATTGCTATTATAATTTTACCACATTTCTTGACGTGTACTTCATGTTCTTCTTTAACCTCAGCCTGTGTAAATGAGATAGAATTGCAAGTCATTCATAGAAAGGTTTAACATTTAAAAACTTTGATGTGCATTGCAGTGATGCAATGTGGTTAAAAAATCATAAAGAACAAACTAATCTAACTAATAACAAGAAAAATAAGATAGGAATTCCAAAATTAAAAAAACTCACATTAAATTGCCTAGCTTGGCTAAGCAGTTGATAGTTTTGATTATTTTTTTTTTAGATTTTTAAATATTATTATTATTATTATTATTATTATTTGTCTTTTTAGGGCCACACCTGTGGCATATGGAGCTTCCCAGGCTAGGGGTTGAATCAGAGCTGTAGATGCTGGCCTACACCACAGCCACAGCAACTCTGGATCTGAGCCGTGTCTGCAACCTACACCACAGCTCATGGCAATGCTGGATGCATAACCCACTGAACAAGGTCAGGGATTGTACCTGCATCCTCATGGATGCTAGTCAGATTCATTTCCCCTGAGACACAGTGAGAACTCCCATTATGACTATTTTTCATAACAAATATTTAAAAGTAATTCTCAATCTTGTATTAGGTGTTATGAAGTTCAATGGAGTCACCAGGTAGAGAGGAGCCTTGATGGGTTTCAAGAAAATAAATATCTCAAGTGTTCAGACAAGGGGTATCCACACACGTAGGACAAACTCAAGTACTTTTAGGACAAGAGTGAGTTGGATGAAGGGACAATTGGACAAACTAGCAAGATCAGAAGTTCTAGAATCCACATAAAATATAGTTAGATGGAAGATGAGGGTGTGAACCCTGAAGAAAAATGGAAGGAAAGTATACATAGGGAAGTGAGGGGATGAAAGCAGTGAAATGAATGAAATGGAATGAAAGCACAGAATGTTTAGATGGGAATGAAACCATCGTGATCCGAATCAGTGGACCTTCAGAAATGAGCTTATGATCACCCTGATCGAATGGAAGTGCCCACATCTGTGGAAACTTGCATCCATGGTTAAATACCTGGCTGGTCAGGAACTGATAAAAACATCAGGGATGGATGGTTTTTATGTAGCTCTAACTCCCCCTTAGTTTTCATTTCCAGTAAAGGAAGACAATCCCGGCAAAATCTCATATACCTGTATCACTCTAAAATTTGGAATACCCCGTTGATGTTATTCCATATTAACCATAAAAATATAATTATTAGATCTAATTTGACCTGTAAATAAACCCAAAATTTCACTTCTTTGTCAGTTTAAAAGACAAAATGGTGGTTGAATCATATACTCAAAGGTACAGATTATATGTATTTTTATACTTTTTCAATGAAATTGAGTCAATGAACAGAAGTTATGAAGGTATACATTTATGTTGAGTAAAAACTAAAGGTCATGGAATAACTTAGATCAACACAAGGGAAAATAAACAAGGAAATATAAGAGAAAACATTATTAGAATGGCATATTTTGCAACTGAAAACAAAATTTCATTCCACATTAGAGGCCAATTTTGTGGATTACATATATTACTACTGCACTGCATGGTGCAGATCATCTTGCAACAGGTACACATTGGTCTGAAGGTACACTGCCTCACACATATTATATTGATACTTTTTCTTTGCATGTCAGAAAAGGAGAGGTGATAGGCCATAAAATAGACACTAGTTAAATCCAGGTTGTGGCTTGCAGGGTGGAGTCCTGAGTCACCTTCAAAATAGAATTTCCTGAGTTCCACTTCCACCTGAGAACTGGCTTCATGGTAATAAGTAAGATACAAAATTTCAAGTATCAACTCACAGAGAAAGAAAATCAATGGCTACCCAGGAGCCACAATTCAAGGCTCTTAAACCCACCAGGCTTACAGGTTACAAAGGAAGTATCTAAGCAAGGGAAACTGTCTTCTAAATATAAAATGGCACTTTGTTAAATGAATAAAGAAAAAAAAAACTATAGGCTCATCCCATGTAATATTAAGAATTTTTAAAATTCTGCTGCAAATTACTCAGTTAATTTAAGGATTGAGTTCATAATAGTAAATGTAGTGGTGCTATATATATTTAATTCTTTCAGAGTCATTGCAAAGAGATGGAAGAATATTTCCTCTGCAGTTCTACTTGGTTGAGAGTAGAGGACCTTATCAAGAAGGCTATTGACCCCGGAGAAATGTGATTTCTATTTTCAAGGCCATTGTTCATTTTCTTTGTTTAATGGACTCTTTGGAAGTGTGATGTTAAATAGGAAGCATTCAGTAAGCATATCAGCAAGCAAGGAAGACTCAAAGATTTCCTTGATTTACAGAGGTTCCTGACTTCCTCAGGTGCTTGTGGGCAATAAGTAAGCATGAATTGTCTCATATTCTGAACATTTAAAAAATTTAACAGATGCAAATATATACCATGAAAGGTTTCTTAAGTATTGTAGTACACATTTTCTCCTAATATAAATTGGTATTCCCTTGTGTTTTGTGGTTCTTGAAGTGAAGCCAAGGTAATTGCTACATTACAACTGACAATCAATGAACATATTCAATTCAACTAGTACCTATCCTGGGCTGGATGACCTGTCAGCTTTGTATAAGGTATCAGTTTTGTGTCTTTGGGCAGGTAATCTGCATTCCTCTCAGAACTTCCCTTCATTTATGAAATGAAATTATCCATCAATTGCTTTCAAATTCTACTCCTTAGGGTTTTATGGATTCTCTAGAGAAATGAACAAATAAGATAAATAGAATAGGTTGGTATGGGTAGTTTACTCACCTCTGGAATGTTCTAAATATAAGTTTCTATGCTTGAACCAAAAGACTTCTGTTTTAAAATGCTGAGGAATCACTCCAATGGTCTTTAAAGTCCCTCCTAACTTGGGTTATTGGGTTATAAGAACAGAGGATCTGTGCAAACATCTCTGCTCTCAGAACCTCTTGGATGAAATGGGTTAAAACACAAACAACAAAAGCAAGCATAAGAAATGGGAGAATGCCTTCAACCTTTGAAGAACAAGAGCACAGTCTCTGAGGTCAGATGTCAAAGGTCTAGGAGTTCAGAGATGGAGTAAGAAGAAAAGTTTTTAACAAAGATAGACAGGAAGGGCTAGCTCCAAAAAAAAGGAGGAATGAACATATATGGATAGATGAAATACAAACAGGAAAGAAAATGCAGAATGTCAGAGAGAGGGATGGAAATGGCCCATATGGAAGTCACATTGTCTATTCAAATATAAGTGAGAAGAAAAGTTATCCAGAAATATCCCAGCCAAACACTATGGGTATGAAGATAAAAAAAAAAAAAAAAAAAAAAACTAAACAAACAAACAAGGTAGACTCCTCAGGGCATTGAGTACAATCTTGAGGAAATTACCCTGGCTATTTATGAAACTGGGCAAAAGCAGAATAAAGGGAATTCAGCTGGAAGAACAGGTGGCCATCTGGCTATAGTTTGGTATGTGAAATGCATAGAAAGTAAAATCCCATTTCACTGAGATGGCATCATTTTTACTGAGACTCATATTATTATCACTATTATCATTTAAGCTTCCTTGGTTTCTTATTTACCTTTTTTTTTTTTCTTTTTAGGGCCACACCTGTGGCATATGGAAATTCCCAGGCTAGGGGTCGAATCAGAGCTGTAGCCATCCTCCTACGCCATATATCACAGCAATGCTGGATCCCTGACCGACTGAGTGAGGCCAGGGATTGAACCCTCATCCTCATGAATACAATAAAATTCACTTCAGCAGCACCACAATGGAAACTCTGGTTCCTTGTTTACTTTTGAGTGTTTTTTCCCACCCTTCTACTCAAAGCAATGGGTTACACATTAAAAACAGTAATAAATCCATAATCCACAAGCTCTTGGGAACATGGCGACAGGTAGGTAACTATTTGTTTTAAGATCTAGCTTTTCCATCTTACCCTCATTTTCATTTTGTTTTCTGTCATAGGTAAATTGTGTACTAACTTGTTTCAATTTCCTGATATGTAAATAAGTTATAAACTCTGACACGTGAATGGATTAGGGAAGCAATATAAGGGAAACAATGTTTATAAAATGTGTGTGTGGTATACTGCTTATCCTAAATGGTAAACATGATTTAGCTAGATAGTAATCATTACCCATTAAACCACTGGGAAAAATAAAATGTAGGAGGTTTTTTTGAGGGGGGAGTGATGGTTTGTTTTGTTGTTTCTTTACTTTGGATCAAAGAATAGTGTGTCAAACTAAGCAGAAATGTCCATTATAGGATCTGATTATATAGTTAAGGAAAGTCATATATAAAAGTTTTAAAGATATGAATGTGCTCATCTATGATTTTTTTGATAATAGTGATACTCTTTTAAATTAAAAAAGGAGCATTCTTAGATAAAAGAGCTTGGTTTTATTGAGGAAAAATTTTTAAAGGTGGAAATTAACTAACAATGATAAAATGTTTGAACCATTGGTCTTATCTGGCCTCAGAAAGTGGAGAAAATAAGAGCTATTTTATAATAATGTTAATAATACTAAGTAATAATTGAGGCAGCATTGACCGAGTACTTATTAAGCATTAGGGAATGTTAAACTTCACAGTGATACCGGTTACTGCTATTTTCTTCACAATAGATTGGAATAATCAAATGCTTAAATAGGTTAGTAATTTGCTCAGTTTTTAGCCCCAGATCATACATGGTAGAGTTGTGTTTTTGCCCTAGGGTTTTCTGACACCAGATCCTGTGTTCTTAACCACTTCAAAATATGCAAAGCTCTGTACAAATTACAATGTGAGAAAGAGGTTATACAGATAGAGTTCAATTCATGTCTGAAAAAAATGGGCCTGTGTGTGTTGTGTGTGTGTGTGTGTGTGTGTGTGTGTTACTTATGGACAATGACATAACTAGAGAATTCATCAGATTTCAGCAGTTGGTGATGGGAATTAAGCAAAGGCAAGCTTCTTTTCAAAACTCTACTAGTCTTGGAGGGGGAAAGTAAGAGCAGAAAGTAAGCACACAAAGCAGTGAGAGATTAGACAAAATAGAAATACGAAATTATAGGGCAGGTGGCTTGGAGATAGGAGGGAGGTCAGGTATAAACCCTGGGAGTCAGACTCAGGGTTTCTCACAGTACATTGGACACCAGGTAATTTTTCAATAGCAGTGACATCTATCGATTTATTGGCCTCATCAGCATTCTGAGAATGGCTGGACTCCACATTCCAATTATTGTTTACCCTCATGGCTACAATTTAAGCAGTGATGTTATATGATCACACGAGTTGCTTATTGTTCAGTGTCCCATATGTGGGCAGGCATCTAGACATACTAATATTTGCAACAGGGAAAGTTCAGCTGAAGGACAAGCTGTAAGTACCCTGGAGACCCATATTCATTCCTTGAGGATAACGTGCACTTTACACAAACAGAATTCCTTTGAATCTGCTTTATCCAGCAACGCACAGCAACTCAAACCTGAGATTCTCTAGGAAGTTTGCCACCTCCAAGTCTTCTCCTGTACCCGACCCTGAGTTAGTCCTAAGGGCAAGACATCAATCCAGTGTCAGACCTGTACATTGCTTTTCCTACCCTCCAACCTACTGGAACTTAAATTTATTCATCTAGATCCAGGACTAAGGCTCCAACCAAACAGAGATTACCTTCTATCATTTCTTTTTCACTCTCTAAGTACATAGCACTAACATTGGCCATGAATCCACATGTTTTTCCTTATCCTCATCCCATACACTTACTCTTGGCTCATTTGGCTAAAGTTGGACTTCTGTTACCTTGGAATTCCAAACAGTTATTTCATCAAGTTCCCTAGTTCTATTTTAGGATAGAAGATGTACACTGAAATCAATTTTTTTTTAATTTAAGTGCATGATTTTGCTCCTCTAAGGCCTTTGTTCTCCCATAAATGGAGAATATTTGCTCCCAGAACCCAAGGAACAGGGCCTACCTCCCAAAGGTAAAGGTTCAAATAATTACTTTGTTTTCTCCTATTCCAGTACTAAACACCATCTACTTTTCCTAAACCCCAGCATCCCACCACAAGCTCTGACTCTTAAGCTTATCTGATCCTTGACAAGCTTTTTCAAAGAGCCAATCTCTTTAATAGTACCAGCACCCTTCACACCTTCTTCCAACATCTACGACTGAAGTAAGAATAAAAACAGCTCTGCCAACTGAGACAAACAGTGGGTTGTGTCCTCTTTGTGCCTGTTTTGGGAGATCCAATGATCTAGTTGAGAGACAGAATGAAATCTGAAATGATAGGACACCTTTTCTTTATATGCCAGAATCCTAATAATACTGTAAGTGTATGAAATTGGAAACACTTGAATAAAGTTTGTGGAAACTGTACTAATGGTGATGACGCCATTCTTCAAAGTTAGTCACTGTTGATTGTTGTACCTACAAGGAAGACACCATGTTGTAGATGAAGAAACAGACTTAAAACTTAACTACTTCCCCAAGATCACACAGTCAGTATGGCTTGAAAATCAAACTTTTGACATCTACAACACTTAATCTGCTTTTGTGGAGAAAAAGCAAAACAGAACTAAAACCTTAATGATGGAACATAAAGAAGGATACAATTTGAAGTGTTTGAAAACATAAACAAAAGGAATCTGATTGGGAACCCATATGGCTTTGTCAATGTTGATCAATCATGTGTGCCAGTCAATTTTCATTCAAAAGGAAGAAACCAGCATGTGATTTATTGACCAGTCTGTCATTTCTACTAATCCCATTTAGGATTCTAATAGTGAATACTACCTGGCTACTATAGCAAGATTCTGGAAGCTCACAGGCATAGGTTCTGGGCAAAATGTGACCCTGGATGATTGGGGAGGAAAGCCAGATCTATTCAGTGCAGAACCAATTAGTTCCTACCCTCCCCAATTTCTCACTTGCAAATGGCTTTTTTTTTTTCTCCAGCTGTTAACTGTTTTTCAGCTTGTACTTTCTCTAATGAGGTATTTGATACTTAATCTTTCAGAATAATGAATGAGTCCTTCTCTCTATAAAGGCAGTTCCTGTCCTGGGAGCACTGCAGTGGCTCCTCTGGATGCCAGGCTACTGTTTGTCAGGATTTTAGGAGGCTGACTTCTATGAATGCATCTGACATTGGAATTATATTGCCTCCTAGAGATCAGGCAGCCTGAGAATGGCAAGGCTGTGAAGACAACCCCCTTTCTCTGATAAACCTAATAGCTTAGAATCATGTGTTGGATTCTCAAGAGAAGTAAAATTCATTACATGGACTATTCTATATATTAGACTTCTCAGTAAGATAAAATAAATTACCAAGTTTCTAGAGTATCTGCATGTACATTTATACACGCTATTCTAAAGCTGCATCTTATAGCCACTGGCTTCAGTGGATATTTAAATACAGATAAATAACAATTAAATAAAATCTATATATTTTTAATATTTAATGCCTCACTTGAACCAAGCACATTTTCTGTACACAAAAGGAACATGTGACAACTTCTACTGGTTGTTGGACAGCACAAATATAGAATATTTCTAATGTTGCACAAAATTCTGTTCTAAAAGAAAAAGCAAATGAATTTATCATTCTTAATGACTACCCTAATAATTACATCATGCACACACCAATATAAATAATAATCAGTTAACACATATTCTGTCTAAACAAGGGACAAAAATCTAGCATTATTCACCAAACATATACCAATTAAAAATCATACATTTTCCTCCATGGGACTATAGAACAAACAATATGATTTCCAAGACTAAATAAACTAAATTAATATACAACAGGAAATAAGAAACTTTTCATTCCTCTGCTCCAATCACAGAAAAAGAATTAGTAAATCCTATCAAGTGATGTATCTCATGGCATAATCTCAAGGCCACCTGCATCTTGACCTGGTCAGAGAATTTAGTAATAATAACATTAAAGTGGAACATTGGAATCTGCATTTAATAAACTTTCTAAGGTCTTCCTTCTCACATTACAGTTTGAGGATGTCTGTTGTAGAGTCAGAGAAAGAATCTCTTGATCTCTCTTGCAGAGACAGAAGCAGATTTCCTGGGTTTGAATCTTGGCTCAGCCACCCACAACTGTGTTACCTTGGGCAGGTTGCTTTCCCAAAAGCTTTCCCATGGATGTCTCCTCCAAAATCATTAGCCAAGTTCGACTGTGGCATATGCCCTTAAGTGAACTCAGAGTTGGCAAGTAGAATAAATGATTGCTCATGGTAAGCTTTCATCCCAGCATAGTAGAAAGTGCCAAGGAATACATGATAACCCAATACTAAACAAGGTTTGAGATTTTTACCCAGGAAGAATATGGGTGGGATGGCTCTTGGGAGGAAACCATCAGTGTGAACCATCTCTGACACAAATTGGTTATCATTGCTTCTGCTAGGTGGTAGATAAATGTAGCAAACCACATAACTGTTTAAAATACTTATTCAAGGAGTTCTCTGGTGGCTCAGCCAGTTAAGGATCCAGTGTTGTCTGTCACTGCTGTGATTCAGTTTGCTGCTGTGATGTGGTTTTTGTCCCTGGTCTAGAAAAGTCTGCATTCTGTGGGGACAGTCAAAAAAAGAAAAAAAAAAAGAAAAAATAAAAAACAAACAAACAAACAAAACCCTTAAATTTGAGTAGTTTTTGGAGAGATTTATAATTAGAGATTTATATAGAAACACTCTCTGTTCAGTTAAGAATGCCTTTTTCTTATACATAGATGGCTTCTATTGACTTGTTTTTCTCCTTCTGTCACAATGTTTTTCCTTTTTTATGTGATTCCTCTTTTCCTTTTAATATGTTATGTTATGTTATGTCATCTCCTCTGAACATCCTCCAAGTGCCCCCTCACCATACCTGCTTGCTACAAGACTTAAAAATACCCCAAAAATCGGAGTTCCCGTTGTGGCTCAGTGGTTAATGAATCCGACCAGGAACAATGAGGTTGAGGGTTTGACCCCTGGCCTTGCCCAGTGGGTTAAGGATTTGGTGTTGCCGTGTTGCTGTGAGCTGTGGTGTAGGTTGCAGACACGGCCTGGATCCCGTGTTGCTGTGGCTCTGGTGTAGGCTGGAGGCTACAGCTCCAATTAGACCCCTAGTCTGGGAACCTCCATATGCCTTGGGAGTGGTCCTAGAAAAGGCAAAAAGACATATATATATATATATATATCAAAAATCCCTTTCCTTCCCCCTATTTAGCAGCAAATATTGTGGTACTTTTTCATTTACCCACTTGATTTCAGTCATTACCTATATAAAAGGGTAATTCTACATTCCATTTATATATATTTTTTTCAACAAGACAAAATAGATAAGAGATGCAAGCCTTCCTTTACTATACAGACGTAGGAGATATATTGTTAATAGAATATCTGACATATTTTTATCCTCAAAAGAGAACCTAGATTGCAGACTTTTGAAGATGTGGTAGGAGTACCAAACATGAAAACATAGCTCTACAAAGCCTAAGATTAGAAACCCCCAGTCCATTTCAGTTTTTGCAACAGTCTGGCTGTGTTTTGAAAAGCCGTATTTATGAGATTTCACTCAACATTCCAGCTGTCCCAGGCAATGGTCTAAAAAGAAGATGATAGCTTTAGGTGGAGAATGAGAAGCAGATGGGGATGGTCACTTAAGGCATGGGGCCCTGTTATCATCACCATGAATCTGATTCCTTAATTATTAAGGCATGAAGATAGGGAAATTAAAGAAATATAATGAGCATTTTCAAATAGGCTGTGTTTTTGCAAAGTGCCCATGAGAAAGCACCTGTTCTGGTTATACTCATTATAAAAAGAGTGTGCTGGTGCCTCTGTCTGTTTACTTTTGCCTGTGTCACTTTGTTTCTAGGAAGCAATTTTATCCTTGATCATTTAATTTAGGTAATAAGGATCACATTATTCCTCAAAGAGGTAAATTGTCCACCAGAAGCAACACTTGTTTGACCATATTGTATTGCAGGTAGTCTACAATAAAAGTGACAACTATGCCATTTGAGGTAACTTACTTGAAATTTCTTACCTTTCACTTATCTAATTGTAATGGAGAGATGATATCAAATTTAGTTCTATATCCAAATTCACTCCTAATAACAGTGCAGGTTAGCTGAGATGATTAGAACATTGTATAATAAATAGTTGGAAATTATGGTTTGGATCTGCATGTGCGTCAACTGATATAGAAAGTGGCAAACAGCACTGTAGTAGTAATTGCATGTGTCTCGATCTCCAAATTTAGTCTTCTATTCTGTCCGGTCATCTCAGAGATGTTCATTGTTACATGCAGGACTACCCTGAAGAATCCCTTAAACTGCCAGAAGAAAATGAAGTTAAAATGATAATTCCTTCTCTCTGTACAAAAAGCTGCTTAAGGAAATATGCCAAGGTACTGGTGTGCACCTTGAGGCCAGGGAAACACAAAGATATTTGAAGAAAAGTTAGGGAAAATAAAAACAGAATGGCCAGTTGAGGTAGCCACCTGTGCATTTTGGGGGAATATAGGACATAAATTAGCCCTGAAATGTTAAACTGGATCTAGCAGAAGGAGAAAAGTGTAATCTAGGTAAGGAAGATTCCCAAAGGACAGAAGCATGGCATGAGCAAGAGCCATGAAAGGCAAGGTACGAGAAAGAAAGGGAACTTGTAGATGTAGAGATTTGTGTTTGCTTGAAGCAATCTCAGAAATGAATTATGGTGTAGAACTTCTTATCAACATTGAATGCAAAAATAAGTAGGGCTATTTTCTTGAAGTTGTTAAAGATATTTATGATTTGCTCAGTAAAATTACATATTTTTTAATTTTTACATTACCATAAATTAGACATTTTTATGCTAAATTTCAAGTTTACTGTGAAAAATAGTAAAATCATTAAACTCCTTTATTCTATTATAACAACTTTGAAAATGGAAACAATGGAAAAGAGACAGTGACATATCTTCCCCTAAGGTATGTGTTACCATACTTTTTAAAACTCTATGGATTCTATAGAATAGGAGAAGGCAAACTACAGTCCGTGAGCCACAGGCAACCTGCCTTTTTTTTTTTTTTTTTTTTTTTTTGGAAACAAAGTTTTATTGGAATCCAGCTATATCCACGCACTGACATATTTTCCAAGCATGATTTTGTACTCTAACAGAAGAAATGAGTCAAGAATTGACAACACACATGGTCTACAAAGCCTAGAGTATTTCTTATCTGACACTTTACAGAAAAAGTATTCCCATCCTGCTGTGGATGTCCGTACATACCAGTATTATCAAACAGAAAACTGGGCAACTAATCATGAATTAATCAATTTTAAGATAGGTAAATGGAGAAAGGTGCTGTTTTATAGAATATAATCTCTCTTCTTTTTTTTAATCTCTTTTATTTTCTCATAACCACTGCTCTTCTCTGGCATCTCTTATCTCTAAAGCCAAAAAAGAGCAAAAACCTTGAAGAAGAAAAGCCAAAAATCTATGGAGATGCTTTTTTGGGGTTCAAGTAGTGGCTGGTTAAATAATTTCAGCTACTTATAATTTCCCCTAAATTTAGCTCTCTAGAGAAGCTGAGAATGCAGATGGAGTGCCACAAAAACATATCCTCTTTATTAAACAACATTATAATTTATTCTCCAAGTCCATGATTTTCTTTTCTGTGGAAAGGTTCATTTGTGTCGTATATTAGATTCCAGATATAAGTGATATCATATGGTATTTGTCTTTCTCTTTCTGACTTACTTCACTCACTATGAGAGTCTCTAGTTGAGACCAAAAACACATAGGTAGACAATAAATGGCTGTCCTTATGATGACTTCTTTAATAAGAAAATATTTGGATACAATATGACTGACAAGTCTTATACTGATAAAATTTACCTTGCTAAATGATTCAGGCTTGATCTTCATTTTATAAACCTGGCTATATCACTATGAATTTTTGGTGTCTTCAGTAATTTTATTTTCCTCATGATGACCATCAGTACAACTCAACTAATGATGTCATGTTCCATATATCGACAAGATTCTGTATCTTGGGGCGAGACAATGTTTCAAAATGAGTTTCTGGCCAACCAGTTCTTTGGCTCTCAGAAAAGTCTTAAGCTCTCTAGGGGTTAAATGAATATGTAATTGTATAATTAGTCTACTGCTGCTCCTTTTCTCTGGTAATATTGTCTGGCTGTGCCACTGGACAAAGTCACTGAACATCCTTATACTAAAAATGGAAATAAGCTGATTGGAGAAGCTGACAAGAATGACCTGCTATAGACTGTTTTGTGTGGGCATGAGGCTTCATTGTTCACTTCCTAAATTAGATTCCCCTGTAGCTGCACTCCACCTTTTTGTAACACAGTTTTTCTTCTTCCTCACTTACTTTTAGGCAGAAAAGGAAGCCACCCAGGTAATTTAATTTGAAAGATATAAGGAAACTATCCAGCCCAAGAAAAAATGCATCTCAGAGTCTGCTCCTGAAACAAAATCCCATTATTAGTTCATTGTCCCTTAGCACTCACTAAGAAGCCAAGCCAGAGTGGAAACAGGGAATTCTGTGAGAAGTGACCAAGCTTGGGACACTCACTACTCACAGTCTTCCAACATACTTCTTTTTGTCCTGAGTCATAGTTTTTTAACATGTAAAACTGAAACATGAATAATAATTATCTTTAAAAATGTTTTAAGTATCAAATTACATATTGTATATGAGTGTCTCATTATAAATTATGATGTTATAATTGAGGCATTGTTTCTCTAGCCATTCCATTTCAAATTCCAGCTGCCTCATGGAGATGGGCATCATACTCACTCTGGTGGTATAATTTTATTTGACCATTTTCTTCTTGACAGTTAAGGGCAGGTGGTGAGCAATAGTTCTCTAAAGGTAGAAAAGGAGTAAAGATATAAAATTATGTGGGGAATTTGCAAATGGGAATATTTTTAAGTGATACCTATATATTTTGAGGTAAATTATAAAGACAAGGCTGGGTAAGAAGAAGAGAATATAGATATAGGATGGTGAACTTACGGTATACAAACTTCATCTAGTTCAAAATGATACCAAAGGGAAGTCCTAATTCTAACTACTGTTTTTTGATTGTTTGTTTTTGTAGTCAAGCAAAAGAGATTGAACCTAATTTGTTGCAAATTTTTTACCAAATGGAAGATTTCAGTTAAAATATTAATTTCCTAGGGAATGATTGAGCCCCAGAAATATAACTCTGCCCTTGTATAAATCACAAAGGAAAAAGAATAGAAGGGCAGACTTGCCAAATGCATATAAATCAAATATGCCCCCAAATAAACTGCATTCCTAATAAAGTCATGCAAATAGTCCAGGAAAGAGGCATGCAAATCATTCTGCATGTAAATCACAGTAAGTGGGCGCTAATAAATTTCAGCTTGACTGAAATGGCAAAATTTCAGAGGAATTAGTGGAAGGTGGGTATATTTAGAAAGCAGATGGAATACCGTTAATCATTTGATCAAGTGCAACTGGACCCTATAAATTATTTTAACATATTTTTTGTCATTTCTGGCATTATCAGGGACTCATTCCCATACTAGGTCCATTTTGCAGGTCTAAATTAAACTTTATTTTACATGAATTCCTTCCATATGAGAAAATTTCCCACTCTTTCTTTAGAGTCACCAGTTGGGATTAAGTCAGTTGTTGTGCAGGTGCCTGTATTTACAACTCTCTTCTAAAATTTTTCCCCTAAACTTATTGATTCTCAAGAGTACTATTCTAAGCATGGAAATCATTCCATCCCTCCACACCTCCCTCTTCAATTCATCTTCTCTCTTCCTTCTTCAGTTATAAATATGTTTATCATTTAACTGAGTAATTGTATGATCCAACTCTGGGACATGTTTAAAGATGCTTGAAAAGATAAAACTGTCATTTGATTAGATTTGTTTTTACTCACTTTAGTCTCATTCCTGTTCCTTGTGCCTATCTAAACTGCTGTTGATATCTTCATTCTTTTATGATTCTAGGGAATAATAATATATGACATGCTCATTTGACATAAAGAGCTGAGGAAAAGAGAGCTGTATTCCAAAAGGTTTTAATGGTGATTGATTTATATTAGCTTTGAGTCACACTTGAGTTTGTCTTTTAAACATGCTGCTCATAGTTGGAACATATTTCTGGTATTTGAATGGTTACCTGAGGGAACAGGTGGCTTTGCAACCATCTCTGCTCACCAGAGCCATCCACTAAATACTACAAATGCGTTCTTTTGGCTCAGGCCCAAGCCGACTGAACTGCTTAATCTGCTATTAAACTGAAGCTAGAAGCAGTGATTTGAAAAATAGAGAACTTTCTTTATCAAAGGGTTTTTAAAAGTTTGAGGCTCATATGTGTATAATTGCCTCCTCCTTATAGGAATGTACAATGTCATCATATCTCTGCAAAAGCAGTGGTTTTGTAAATGTTTGTCTGTTTGTATTTTACATAGGATCTAAACTGCCCAAATATATGGAAATCACTTTACTCCGGAGATGAGAGGAACATCTGAGCTATGTTTTACTCCTACAGTGGAAAGGACTCTATAGGGGGACAATCAAGTAGACTAGGCAGGCTTGATGCAGAACGTCCTTTGTAGCCTCCACTAACTCCTGTATGGTCCTTTGTAGCCTCCACTAACTCCTGTATAACTCCTGAATGCCCTACAGAGGTCGACCCCTTCAAGCCACTGAGGCTAAGTGTTTCAGAACAAAATGACTTCAGCTCCTATGAACCAAAGTCTACCCTTTTCAAATAGCACACACCTAGGTAAATAATGTCTCTTAATGCTCTGCAGTCATGAATGTACATGTATACACATGCAATCAAATCAGTCATATGTGCTTAATGCCTGTGCCTCTACATCGAAGGGTGTGGAAGTGAGAAGAACCAACAAGGTTTGGAAAACATCTGAGCTCTGCCTGGATCTGGAAGGGGATGGCTTTGTGTGGAACAACAGGAAGAACAAAAGGCCTTGCTTGCAGGATGAAGCATTTGGGGCAAATGCTATGGCAGAAAAATGTAAAGCGAGTGAGGATAATAATCAATAAAATTAGGGAGTTCTTGTTATGGGTGCAGTGGAAATGAATCCGACTAGCATCCATGAGGATGTGGGTTTGATATCTAGCCTCACTCAGTGGGTCAGTGATCCTCCATTGCCGTGAGCTGTGGTGTAGTCGCAGACTTGACTCTGATCCTTCTTTGCTGTGGCTGTGGCGTAGGCCAGCAGCTATAACTCTGATTCACCCCTAGCATGGGAACTTCCATATGCCATGGGCACAGCCCTAAAAAAAGCAAAAAATTAAATTAAATTAAAATAACATGGGCAACTGAGCAATTGCAGTGGAATTTGAAGAAATGGGTAAAAATCTTTTTTAGAGTCTCACAAGATCATTTCTTCGTAAGGAATGGGAAGCCATAGTAATTTTGGAAAGAGTGGGACTAAAGTACACTGTTTGTGTGATCAGGTGTTAATAGAGTGTTGACAAACCTAGTAATTCAGTGAAATGAAAATTAAAAGGCAGAATTATCTTGTTCACAGCGGGTTAAGGATCCAGGATTTTCACTGCAATGGGTTGGTTAGCTGCTGTGGCACAGGCTTGATCCCTGGTCTGAGAACTTCTACATGCCATGAGCATGGCCAAAATACATAAATAAATAAATAAAATTCTACCCTGCTCAGACTTGAGTGCACATCTTCTGCTGCTATAGACTTACTCAACATGAATAACAGACCCCTGAGGTGACTTGAGACTTTTCCCCAGTTCCTCTGAAAGATGTATCCGATTCTGCCTTTTTGTCCTAAAGTAGGAGTATATCTGATCAGTTATCCAGGGCTTCTTTTAGGTTTCTCATTGATTATTTATGTAAGGTATAATTAATTTACTTGCTGTTTGACACTAAGAAAATGAAAAACTGGGGAGAAGCTTCACTGAGAAATTGGGGCTATTCAAAAACATAGAAAAAATACCAAGTACAAAATTGGTATATAAGCAGTATACTTTGTGGAGTTCCCATTGTGGCTCAGTGGGTTACGAACATGATTAGTGTCCATGAGCATGTAGGTTTGATCCCTGGCCTCGCTCAGTTGGTTAAGGATCTGGCATTGCTGCAAGCTGTAGTATAGGTCGCAGATGCAGCTTGGAGGCTGGGATCCCACATTGCTGTGGCTGTGGCATAAGCCAGCAGCTGCAGCTCTGATTCGACCCCTAACCCGAGAACTTGCACATGCTAGAGGTTAAAAAAACAGGAAAAAAAAAAAAAAAAAAAAACAGAGTTCCTGTTGTGGTTCAGTGATAACTAACCCAGCTAGTATCTATGAGGATGCGGTTTGATCCCTGGCCTCGCTCAGTGGGTAAAGGATCTGGTGTTGCTGTGAGCTGTGGGAAAGTTCACAGGTGTGCCTCAGATCTGGTGTTGCTGTGACTATGGCACATGCCAGCAGCTGTATTTCTGATTTGACCCCTAGCCTGGGAACTTGCATATGCTGTGGGTGTGGCCCTCAAAAGATTATATGTATATATATACACACACTCAAATATATATATATATATATATATATAGTAATACACATATATAGTTATATACATGTAATAAGTAATAAATGAAATAGGAAATGTTTGAAATATTGGAGAGTTAGGAAATATATGATTGCATGACTTGAAAGAATGGAGAGAATGGAAGGACCTCTGGTTAGAGAGGGCAGTTCTAATGTAAGGGGTTAGCTGGCAGATCTTAAATGAGTGTCCATTTATAGTAGGGACAAGGGAGCAAAGAATGCCACTTTTGCTTTCCTCAGGCTTTTGGCTGGGTACCTCTCTAGTCAGGCTAACAATTATTTTGTATTTGAACCTACTTATTTGCTCCAACCAGCCAGATTTATCTCTACCTTGAAGATTTATCACTTCACTCTGAAAATTGTTTCTCTCTTCCCTAAACATTTTAGAACATTTTTACTCTTTGACAAATAATGACATCCTTAGTGCCCTTCTGTCATCAAATGTTACCTAAATGTTTATTCTTATTTTACTTCATGCATGCAAATCATCTATTTCCCAAATGAAACTGCAAGCTTCTTGAGGGCAAAGACAATGACTCGCTCTTCTTCATTTTCTGAAGCACTAAGTCACAGAGCAGAGAATTGTTACAGGAAAAGCTGATAATTCAATTTGCTGATCTCTGAGCATGAAGGAGAGTATGAACCAATTTTTTGACATGAAGGTCCAAAGCTCCCGTGTTTAATCTGTAGCCTGGTTGTTATAACTCTGTTCTTGTTGGCTGACCTTCTAGTCCTGGGAAAAGGTATATTTTTTCAGCTTGGGTAGCTCAGGTGGCCATGAGTGAAGGAGCCGGACCATCAGCCATGCATTGGACAGAAATACTGAATCATTTCACCTAGTCTGAGCTGGAGATGTAGCTGAGAAATCTGCAATTTCATAAGAGAGCTAGTCATCCATGACCAATCACCTTGAAGAGACAAATGTTTTTCTGAAATAGTTTAGAATTCAAGAGGGTTATGGTCTATGTGTTGGCAAAGGAAACTTTAGCTTATAGAAAGATACTAAAAGAAAATGGCATTGCTTTCTACATTAAATCAACTTATATCAGCAAGTATTTACTGAGCACTTATTATGTAGAGGGTGTTGCTTAGCAAAGAGAAAAATGTCAATACCTAGTCCTTTCTTGAAAATTACCTGGGAGGAACTGACATACATCATAAATAAAAGTGTACACTAGTTGAGCTGTGGGACACTTTTATGATGCAGACATCATCATTATGAATTTTTTGAATTGAGGGAATAACTGTAGTTGTGTTCCTAATATAATCTTCTCAGTTTCTGGTAATGCAGATTTTTGAACTATATCTCACTCGTTATGGAGAGGAATGTCTGGACCAGGTGCCCAGTTACGTGTTCTTTCTATACACTGAAGTTTAAGAATCATTGCCCTATCAACCCAGGTAATGTTTAAGGAACACATCAAAGAAGAGATAGGAGGAATGATTCCTAAGGCAGAATCCCAGCTCCTTCTGTCTCTTTTCTATCCTATTTCCTATGCCACTGACCAGTCATAAGCAAAGCCTGGTATGGACTGAGAGACTATCCTGGTAATTTTCTCAGAAAAGTTTTAATTTTATGTATTAATTCCTCTCTAATTGTTAATGTGTTTCACCAGAGAGAATACAGTTTTATAGCATTGAAACATTTCAGTAGCAATAGGCCTTATGTCTTATCTCTAAGCAGAACTGCTATAAATTTACAGCAAAATCAAGTACCTAAAGAGCCTACTAGCTCACAGTAGCCTACGGCTTCCAAATTTCTGACTTCATATTTCTAGGCTGAGATGTGTAAAATGTTTCCTTCTATAAACATAAAGAGCAACACACAAACACACACACACACACACACATATACACACGTGCCCACATAGAATGGCCCTTGTATCACCACAGCATTGGTGCCAACTCTTGGTGCCCAGTTAAGAAAATGGTTTTCATAGGTGTGCCACATGCATGAACAGACACCCATGTGCAAGCTTTGGTTTCCTTTTTATGGTCACAAACTTTAGCCTAATTTCTTAGGTGAGTGAGATGCTAATCAAGCAGTTGAAGACAGAGAGCCTAGCGAAAATAATCAAATGTGAATTTGTCCAGGGGGACTCTCAACTTTGAAGAGGGAAAGAAGAAATTGTCACATTGATTCCACTGGAGACAGCCTTCCTCTTACTAAGCGGCCCCTGGGGATTCACTACCTGATTTGCTCTTCGTCAGGCTGGCATCTCAGTGACAAGGCAATTGTAATTAGAATGAATAAAATGAGAGATGTGCCAACTCTCTGCTTATAATTCAGACTGTGACATTAAAGAAACATTGCAGTTTTATTATTTTTTTTTTAATTTTTAAGGAGTTACAAACAGCTAGTAGGTCTTTGCCTACTGGGATGTCTTCCATAAAACTCAGAACTGTCTTGCTAAAGAAAGAAAATATGATGTGCTTGTTGTATTCCAGATGGTTATATCTTACCTTTTGGGATTTTTAGACTGTCTTTGGAAATTGTCTTATTTTTTCATTCTTGTTCTTGCAATGCACAGGCAATAAAGATCAGGGGTAAAGAGGAGACATAAAAGAAGATTCCTGCTATCCTATTGCCTCTAAGCTCATTGCTGCTGGGAAAGTTAGATGAAGACAATTTGGGCTATGACAATAGAAACTGTAGCCACTTGAATATAACAAGGAATGGGCCATGATGGGGGTATGGGACAGTGGTAGACTCTGGTTGATTTTTGAGCTGGGCCTTAACTTAGCATAAAAATTGTACAAAGTCCACCCCCCCAAAATCTGAAGGCACATTTTGATTTTTTGTCTCTTTCTATTGAAAACTGGGGAATTTCTTGGAAATCTGAAGGACTTCAAGAGGTTATTTATTCATTAGAACCTAAGGGACACTATCAGTGTCAAAATTATAAAATCATTAAACCGAAATGTTTAGTCCTCTGTTTTTGTGTCTAATCTAGACTCTCCCTAGAGACAGTGAAGAATTTCTCATTCTTTTTCTTCTATCACATTTGGAGATAAAATGTACTGTTCTGCCCTCTGCAAATAAGATTCCCATTTATCATAATTGTGCTGCGACTTTCCTTTTTCTACTGGTCATCTCTGCTCTGCTCCTGTACAACTCCACTCTGTACATGTATGTGCATTTCTTCCTGTCTCCTTCATCAAATTTTAACCATCTTTAAATAGCAAATCAGACCCTTTCCGTTCCTATTATGACAGTGTCTAGTTTATACCCAAAGAAAAACTGTTGGTTAGATCGTTGGAAGAATTAAGCTAAAATTTAGGAGAAAAAGACAGGCTAGAAAAATGAGTTTTGGCACATGGTGCTATTTGAAATAATGAGACTGGATAAGATCCCATACTGAAATAAGCTCTTAAACTCCATCATACCTGTGATTGCTTTATTTCTTATCTATGCTCATGATTCTCAGTCTTTTCTTTTAGATTTGTCACAACTTTTGAAGGACACACAATCATATGATACACTGATTGCTTGGTTTAAATGATGCCAGATAATTTTATTTTTCCTCTAATGGAGTCAATCAATATTGACTGAACGAGCAGGCAACTGAGTTATATGGACCCATGATGTGTGGTGACAGCTTTTGGTTACCACTTCCCTGTTGAAGAGAACACTCTCTAATCAACAAATTTTCTTACTGGCCCCCAACACAGATTGCTATTTGCAGATATGTTCAATCACTCTCCTGAAAGGTGCCTTCATGCTGCAACATTTTATCTCCAGCAGTAAGTCAATCATCTGCCATGCTGATTCAAAGTCCTTTGCTTGCCAAGCTGTAATAACACATGTTTCATCCATGACATTATTTTTTTCAGACAATTAATTATAACTCTTTATACAAAAAAAGTAGAGTAATATTTATGTTAAAATTTAGATGGGGGAGATGTTTTTTTATAAGAACCTGCCTTTTTAAATAGGTGACTATGAGGATAGTTCCATGCTTACTTGCTATCTCAGAGTCATTTTCATGAAGAAACATCATGCTTGTAGTTGATCCAAACCTGTATACCTATCTCTGTGGAAGTGGCCCTGTATTCTGAATTAAATGGCACTTTTATTTCATGTTGGTAATTCCAGCTTTCCTCTGCTCTTTGTTGTTAGTAATAATGTCTCACCTTTATCAGCATATCTTCTGAGCTTCTAATCTGCCACCTTATTCTACACACATCTGTCCAAACAAAGGTTTGAGGAGGCTATAATTTTGCTGAATTCCCTTCTTCAGAATTAAAAGCATGGAAATTGTTTTTCTTCCTGCTAAGAATCTTTACTTTAAAAAAGTCCCTCCTGGAATTCCTGCTGTGGTGCAATAGGATTGGTGGTGTCTCTGCATCAGTGAGACTTAGGTTTGTAGGTCACAGCTGCCGCTCAGATCTTATCCATAGCCTGGAACTCCATGCAGTTGTGTGGCAAAAAAAAAAAAAAAAAAAAAAAGAATGAAAAGAAAAAAATCCCTTCTACACGTTTTGTTTGTTTGTTTCATTTTTTTTTATTATTATTTCTCCAACACAATTTATTTTTCCACTGTACAGCAGGGGGACCCAGTTACACATACATGTACACATACTTTTTTCTCCCATTAGCATGCTCTGTCGTAAGTAACTAGACATAGTTCTCAGCACTACACAGCAGGATCTCACTGTTAATCCATTCCAAAAGCAATAGTTTGCATTAACCCCAAGCTCCCAATCCATCCCATTCCCTCCACCTCCCCCTGGGCAACCACAGTCTATTCTCCAAGTCCATGATTTTCTTTTCTGTGGAAAGGTAAACTAATTGAACTGATCAACAAATTCAGCAAAGTAGCAGAATGTTTCATTTTTAAAAGTTTTATTGAAGTACAGTTGACGTACATGTGGTGATATCTTCTGCTGTACAATAAATTGATTCAGTTATACATGTACACACATCCATTCTCTTTCAGATTCTCTACACAATATTCTGTGATAATCTATGAAAAGAATGATACAATATTTTTTTTCTTCAGCAATGGCAATACAGAAGAGCTGAGGTGGTTCAAAATTACCTACGGGCAAGTAGGCCATTGATTTAAATGATACATACATTAAGCATTCTACTTTTTTTTTTAAGGCCACACCAGTGACATATGGAAGTTCCCAGGTTAGGGGTCAAATCATAGCTACAGCTGCTGGCCTATGCCACAGCCACAGTAACACTGGATTTGAGCTGCATCTGCAACCTACACTACAGCAGCACCAGATCGTTAACCCACTGAGCAAGGCCAGGGATTGAACCTGCATCCTCATGGATTTTCATTGGGCTCATTATCATTTAGCAACAATGGAAACTCTGCAGCCTTTATACTTTTCAAAGAACTTTGGTATATGCTATTATATAATTTATGAAAAAAAACAGATGCAAAAAACAAAATGCATTCTTGAAAAAAGTTTCAATTCATAACAGTTATCAATTAAGATGGTCTTCCAAATATTCTTATTTTCATGGAAGGTAAACTCTCACTTTTGCATAAGATGGTTTTACATAATTTTGAGATAAATTTGCCAATATTTTTAAAGTATGTCATTGTTTATATGGCATGATTCTGTCTCCCTCATCCTTAAGAGGCTTCACCAAAGTACACGTCTTATTGTCTATTAGGTAGGATAGCTATGTCTATAAAACTTGCAAGTGAGAGCAGCCCTCTGAAATCAAATAGTTTCAGCCTAATTTAGGGCACCTAATTTATTTTGGTAAGCTTCAGTTTCCTAATCTGTCAGAAACATTCATGATATAACTTCCTAGGATTGAAATGAATACTCCATGAAGCAAATGTTTAGGCCCAGGCCCAGTAAAGTGTACAGCATTAATTATTTGAATATCTTAATTTTATTATGAAGGAATGTAGATGACAGATGAGTTAAGTGACCCCCCACATCTGTTTCTTACTTTTCTTAGAAATGGGTGCTCTGCATGGATTATTTCCTTTAATTGCTTTGAATTATCATATTCTATAATATTCTTATTTTAAGGATGGTAATTGAGGCTCAGAAAATGTAGGTTATTGACCCCAAAGCACACAGATGTCAAGTTGCACACATTATTCAAAGTCAATGCTTTATGCATCATTCAATGTTGACTAGGCTCCACCTACCACCACATAAGGAGTCTTCCACCTCATGCTGCCCAAAGATCTCATTTTCAGGACTATAGAGGGGAGAAATGTAAAGAGAAAGTGCTAGAACTATGGAAAAGATGTAGGAAAAGGTAGAACTATCTGCTTCCTTCATCAAGTATCCTTCTCCTACACGCAACAAGATCCTTATCATCCAACAGAATTAGAATGAGAGGGGAGGTAGAAAATTCTATATGGATAAATAGAGATAATTATGTAAAAAATGGTTAAAAGTCATTTTAGCAACATACATTTCCCATCCCTGTCTTCATCATGATAACTAGGAAGATGCTTGTCTGGATTTGGAGCCCCATTTTTATGTACTTCATAGAAATACATTAAGAGAGGGCAGAGGTAAAGCACACATCTATGAAGGAGAAAGGAATCCAAACCTTACTCACAGCAAAATAAATATCATTTACAAATATGCTTCCCATTTAACTGAGAAAATGGGAAATGGAGAAAACAATGTCAGATCACATTCTGAAAGCCACGGGTGATGGGACACTGCAATGTGTTTCAATAGAGACTCAGGGTATTTTGGTTTTGAAAATTGCAGAGCAATATGTGCAACTGAATTGGAAGAGTTTCATCTTTCCTGATGTATTTTCATTGAACCCTAGTCACACACATCAGACTTTAATATTCTAGCTATCGACTGCTGTCACTTCTTGGTGGGTGTAGTTGCCAACCCCATTCACAGAGGAAGGGAAATATGCAGACAAAATCACTGGGCAGGTTGTGTATCAGAAACTGTATCATCAGGCCCTGGATCTTACACTCTTCCTGGATGATGCTAAATGGTAGATCACAAGAAAATCAGGAAAAAACAAAACAGAGAACAATACCTCCAACTATTTACATTCTGTTTAAATCTTGTTTTGCTTAATTATGAACTTTCTCATCAGTATTTCTGAATAATTGTCATTGTTTCCCCCCTAAGCTATCAACACGTAAACTTACAGATGGCACTAACCTCTCCAGAATCTTTTTCATTGCTCTGAACTTCTGGTGCCTCTGGAGGTGTCTGGCTTATGGCTTTGTTTTGCCACTAATGAGTCTCCTCACCTTTCTTTGCAGTAAAAATCATTTATTCCCTCCCCCCAAACCCTCCTCTATGATATGATGGGTCAGTTTCCAATAATAGGTACCATGTCCTATGATTCCCACCCCTCATCCCAGTATGATCATTATTTGCTAAATCCAGGTGATTCTCTGCCAGGAACACCTGGAGAAAAACACCTCCACATACTCATTGCATATGCCTATCACTAATTTCCTCATCATAGTCCTCCTGCTGAAAAAGTTGAAGCATTATTTACCTAATGAAATATTTAGCACCTAGTTCATTCTCTACTTTGCCTAGTACTCTGCAGCATATGAGATTGTTAAAGAAATTGCCCCATATTCAAGGAATTTATCTGTGGAGTAGATAAAACCACGCACCTGAAAGGTCAAACTCACACTTACATATGGTTTGAACTGTAATATGACAGAGATACATATAGCAAATCTGATGCCCAAATTAAAGTTAGTAGATTTTTGGTCTTTGAGTTCAGAGGAGGAAGGTTTCACATTTAGCTGAGGCAGGGAGGAATAATTTAAAGATGCGTTAAATTGTGGGTTGACATTATGTTTAAAATATATGCAATTTAATTCCTCTGAGGCTTCAACAAGCTGTACTCAAATCACTTTTCAGTCCTATGTGACTTGTTGCGCTTACAGTTACTTCCATTGTTTCTCTCACTTTCATTTCCACAAGTAGCATTCATTTTAACAGTGTTTTTAAAAAAATGAATGCATTTTAAGCACAAAGGATCAGTAAAATAAAGTGCTATATCACTTTATAGACTCAATGTTTCCAAAACAAAAAGGAAATACTATATTGTCAGTGCTTTTTAGAGTACTGAAACCTTTTACAGCCCCTCTCAACTCTGCAAAGAAGAAACATGAATTCATGGAGTGGAGGTCAGCTATCTCTAGATATCAAAGCAATGTCATGTCTGAGGAAGAAATTGGATGAAAATAGCAGCTTGTCAATTCCCAAGTCAGGAAAAACCACTTAAAACATCCAATACCAGTACATGCTTAGCCTCTGCTTTTCAATTTATTCAAAGTCTTATCTATGGACATACAGTCCTAATTCTATAACAAAGGAGCACAAAATTAAAGCAACTATTATGTAGATTTTTTTTATAATAAACCACTCACCTGTGATGATGGAGCCCATATAAGAAAGTAGGATCTGCAATCTTTTTGTTGTTGTTCTATGCAAATCAGCTAGATCTGCTTCACCTTAAGGACATCATCAGTTAGTAGCATTTCATTTTCATTTGAGAAATTCTGAATTCATAGATCTGAAGTCTCTTGTACTTTCTTTATTTGTGGAACAAATTACATTATAAAACTAGCCCCTTTTCACTTCCTGCCAGGATGGTGGTGGCCAGAAACCAAAAAAGAGAATCAAACCTCTATTCTCTGTGTGTGCAGCAGGCCATGGGGGTCCAAGGGCTTATTAGTGACTCCATCACTTCCATCCATCATTCTCTGTGCACCACGGCGTTCACAACAGCCAGGAGAACTTTAAAATAAGAAATAAAACTCAATGAACTCACATTCAATTAATATTAGTCATATTATTAATCCTTGCTGGTGCAGAGCTTATCAGGAGATAATTGACCTTGTCAGTGTTTCGAGCCTGCTGCATTGCTGTAGGACCTCTCACTCCCCTCATGCTTAATTAGAATGCAATAAAACTGAAAAAAAAAGGTTTTATTTTTCCTGCTTAACCATAGAATGCCCACTTTTCTCCTCTGCCCCCCATCCAAGAAAGGGAATGTGAAAACGTGGCTATCATAGGTATATAATCTTCTCAATTAATAAAGTGAAAGCAGCGTCATCGCTCCCCAAGGCATGACAAATGCACCTGTCGGCAGAGCCAGACGACTGATGTCTCTTACGTGCCCAGACGCTTCCTTCTTTTTTCTGTGTGTTCAAAGAAAACGTGATTTTAATTGGACTGTGAAAGAGACACAGGTGGAGAGGAGGGGGGTTGGTCGATTTACTTTCATGTAAAAGGTTATGTTTCCTGACACTGATCAACTTGGTATCAGACTTGGTATCATTTCTCTTTTTCAAATTTTCTAAAAGTCAATTGCCCTTTATTCTTTCTGGATTCTAGTATCTCTTTGCTTTGGCTGCTGTTTCACATTTAACATGCAAACCTTGAATTTCTCCTTTTAAAATGTTCTCATCCCGGAATTTGTGAAATGACCACTTATTCAGCATGGAGGAAATGAATTTTCATTTCAAGAATGATCCCTAAGGACGTTTTCAAAAGAAGAAGTCTAAGATTAATTTCAGGATGACAAAGGTAATATTTTAAGAGGGGATGGACAATAACCCTCTTTGTTCAAAGTGGGATGTCCAACACAACTAGTCTCCCAAAAGTAGCTTAGCCATCTGGAGATACTTCTAGTGCCTTCTCTCCCCCTCTCCCCCTCTCTCTCTCTTTCTCACAAACACACACACACACACACACACAGCATGGGCTATATGAACAAAACTCGATCTGAAAGTGTGTGAGCATGATTTTTATGGAGTATGATTTCCACAATAGAAAACAAACTCCTTAAGTTTTGTTTAATCATGTATTTCATTATTCAATACCCTGGTCACAAAGAGACTTTCAGCTAAACCTGAAAATAGGTGTCAGGGGAAGTCAAAATAGTCTTAATTCTTTAACATATGCATATCTCATATTTACTATCTACTATATATAATTGAAAGCTCACCAAAAATGCATAATCCATTTCCTCTGTGTATTGACTGAAAATAAAGACAGAGTATTAAATAATAACAATTATCATTATTGTAAGGCTTTTGCCTTCTGTCTTATACACATAGGGATTGCTTTCCTGTTATGTCTGTTGCCCAAGAAGAGTATGCCATTTAATACAATAGATATTTAGTGAATATTCCCTTTTGGTCCAATCCAATGGGATTTTTTGGGGTGTTGTTTGTTTTTGTTAGTTTTTTGTCTGGCCATTGTGATTGTTTTGGATTAGACAAGCTCGAAGTTTATGTCTTAGATCACAAAGCATGGTGAAAAAAAACTAGGATAAATATCTGTCACAATTGTTTGTTAGGAAGCAATCAGGTCACTGTTGGGGGCTGGGAAAAATCACAATTCTCTGATAAATACAAGGAAAATTGTGTCACCTTTAGGCTGAATGCTCTCAAATCAGCCTACTCCACCCCTGCCAGTCTGGCCAAGCCCAATGAATTTGAAAGTTCTTTTGTGAGGAATGATGAGGTAAACTCACATAGAGATGTATGTTTTCCAGGAAGCCAATTTTTTTCTAAATATTATTTTGTTCACAAAAAAATATTTATTGAATACTGCCTATGTTCACTTTTTCAGTTGTGGGATTGCATTGTAAATAAAACAAAACTATGCTCTCATACAACTTAAATTGTAGTGAAAAGAAAGGATATTATTGAAGAGATAAATACTTACATATCAGGTTCTCAGGCCACACTTTCTACCCACTGTTACTTCCTAGGAATTTACCGAGGCCTTGTTCATAAGAGTCCTAAGTTTCTAATATAATTTCCTGGTGAGATTTTTGAAATTAAACAATTCTATAATTTAGAAAATTCACCTTAGTATGACAATCTCTAGTTGCATCCATGTTGTTGTGCATGGCATTATTTAACTCTTTTTAGGGCTGAGAAGTATTTCATTGTATACATGTACCATTGATATCACTTACATGTAGAAAATAAGATATGGCACAAATATATTTTAAAGTTTGTTTGGAAGCACAAAAGACCCAGAATAGCCAAAGACATCCTGAAAAAGAAAAATGGAACTAGAGGAATCAGGCTCCTGGACTTAAGACTATACTACAAAGTAACAGTCATCAAAACCGTATGGTACTGGTACAAAAACAGAAATATTGATCAGTGGAACAGGATAGAAAGCCCAGAATTAAGCTTCTTATTTTCTACTTTTGCTAGAATTGTTATATTTTAATAGAAGCCTTCTATTCTAACTATAAAGAATTAACTTCTAAGCCTCAAATAAAACATTTTAAAGTATTAAAAAAAAAAAGCCCAGAATTAAATCCACGCACCTACAGCCAACTAATCTATGATAAAGGAGGAAAGAATATACAATGGAGAAAGGACAGCTTGTTCAATAAGTGGTGCTGGGAAAACTGGACAGCCACATGGAAAACAATGAAATTAGAACACTACCTAACACCTTACACAAAAATAAACTCAAAATGAATTAAAGACCTAGATATAAGACCAGACACTGTAAAACTCTTCAAGGAAAACACAGGCCAAACACTCTCTGACATCAATGACAGCAACATCTTCTCAGATCCACCTCTTAGAGTATTGACAATAAAAATAAAAATAAACAAATGGGACCTAATCAAACTTAAAAGTCTCTGCACAACAAAAGAAACTCTAAACAAAATGAAAAGACAACCCACCAAATGGGAGAGAATCTTTGCAAGTGAAGTGGCTGACAAGGGATTATTCTCCAAAATTTATAAACACCTTATGCAGCTCAATACCAAAAAAACAAACCACCCCATCAAAAAATGGGCAGAAGATCTAAAGAGCCGGTTCTCCAAAGAAGACATACAAATGGCCAAAAAACACATGAAAAGATGTTCAACATCACTCATTATTAGAGAAATGCAAATAAAAACTTCTATGAGGTACCACCTTACACCAGCCAGAATGGCCATCATCCAAAAGTCTACAAACAAGAAGTGCTGGAGAGGGTGTGGAGAAAAAGGAACCCTATTACACTGCTGGTGGGATTGTAAATTGGTGCAACCACTGTGGAAAGCAGTATGGAGGTTCCTCAGAAAACTAAACATAGAACTACCATTTGATCCAGCAATCCCACTCCTGGGCATTTATCCAGAGAAAACCATGACTCAAAAAGGTACACGTACGCCAATGTTCATTGCAGCACCATTTGCGATAGCCAAGACATGGAAAAAACCTAAATGTCTATCAACAGAGGAGTGGATTAAGAAGATGTGGTACATATACACAATGGAATATTACTCAGCCATTAAAATGAACGAAATACCAGCATTTTTTGCATCATGGATGGACCTAGAAATTATCATGCTAAGTGAAGTCAGCCATATAATGAGATATCAACATCAAATGCTTTCACCGACATGTGGAATCTGAAAAAAGGACAGACTGAACTTCTTTGCAGAACAGATGCTGACTCACAGACATTGAAAAACTTTTGGTCTCTGGAGGAGACAGTTTAGGGGGTGGGGTATATACTTGGGTTATGGGATGGAAATCCTGTGAAATCAGATTGTTATGATCATTATACAACTTCAGATGTGATAAATTCATTTGAGTAATAAAAAAAGGGAAAAACATTAAAAAATTAAAAATAAAATATGCCACAAATTAACATATCTACAAAACAGAAACAGACTCACAGACATAGAAAACAAGTTTGTGGTTGCCAAGGGGGAAGGGGAAGTGGGTAGGATGGACTGGGAGTTTGGTATTAGTAGATACAAACAATTACATATAGAATGGATACACAGCAAGGTCCAACTGTATAACTCAGGGAACTATATCAAATTTGTTGGAATAGACCATGACAGAAGATGATATAAGAAAATGAATGTATGTATATGTATGACTGGGTCACCTTGCTGCACAACAGAAATTGGCACAGCATTGTAAATCAACTATACTTTAATTAAAAAATAAATAGAAAATTCAAAAAGAGGATATAGAAGAAAAATGCAAAAACACAGTCACAGTACAAAATAAATGTCTGAACACACCAATGTCTGAACTTACCAGTAAGTTGATAAATGCTCACAACAGCAAGAAAGAGGAAAGAACATTAAGATCAAGGTAACTGAGACAGATACTTAGGGAAAGATCTGAGTTGCAATGGGTCAAGTTCATCCTGAATTTTCTCATATGACATAACCAAGTTCACAAGATTTTCAGATTTTTAAAATCCTGGTATCATAATAACATAGATACAACTCAGAGATAGTTGGAGTCAGACAAATTTTCCAGTTCTCTTTACAATGCTTAATCAACCCTAATTCCTAGAATTGCAAACTTATACTACTGGAGACCCATATGTTTGCACACTTGAGGTCAGTTCTGCTTCACAGGCTGTTCTGGAAGGTCTACCATGCTAAGCACTATGGCATTGCTGGTTTTGCTCACAACTTTCTTTCCCTACCAGGAACTCATAAAAAGCTACCATATCAGTACTACCGAGTTCAGTTATTTTCATTGTCTCATTATTATTATCATTGATTATTATGACTTTAAAAAATGTATTAAGTGCAAATAATGTGCTGTCTACTATAAGAGGCACCATCAGATAAGCATGGGTTTAATTATACTATACAAGTTTTCATGAATATGGTCTTAGGCCATGGATAACTTGGTGCCATCAACATACTCTCCAGAAAGGAAATCTGTATGATCATTTGTATGACACAGATGTATATCATTTCAAAATGATGTATATCATTCCAAAGATTTACCCGAGTGATTGCAACAAGAATGTCACAGATTCCTAGGGGATCCAGGGAAAGTCTGAGATCTTCACTGAATCTCTAAGGTTATTAGAAGTAGAAAAGAGAAAAAAGGAAAATTGTTCATGGAATTTGATGTATGTTGTTAAATACATTTTGTTTCAAATATTTTATTTTTCTGATCATGAAATAGTGTTTGAAGGAAAAATCTGGAGATTAAAATCAATATAGGTGTTTTGCCAAAAAAAGGCTAATACTTGCATGTATTTACTTTAAAAAAAATAGAATCATATATACATATGAATACATAAATGTAAATCCAGACAAGATAGTTCCATATTTATAATTTTATCTCAATATTTCTTTGCCTACTCTTGTATTGTGAGTTTTTCCATATCATTAATTATTCTTTTAAAAATGTGATATTAATATGAGCATGATCTTATATCAAAATGTAAATATTCTATCCCTTTATATCAGATATTGAAGCTATTCCCATATTATATGCTAACATATATAAATCTCAGATAAGCAGTCTCACCTATCGTGGCTTAACTTTATATATTGTGTTTCTTGGGTTGAAATCATAAAAGTGAAATAAAATAATGGCCTGTTTCTGCCATAAGGCAATCTATGTTTCAAATCTCCAGTGAGATATGGGAGTGACTATTTCCCCATAGACTTCACTAGGATTGAGTCATTGAATTAAAATCTGGGAAGGGAGTTCCCTTGTGCCTCAGCAGGTTAATGATGTAGCATTTTCACTGCTATGGCTCTGGTTACAGCTCTGGCACTGGTTCGATCCCTACCTGTGAACCTCAACATGCTGTGAGTACAGCCAAAAAAAAAAAGCTAGGAAGGACTTTAGAATTCCAGTGACACGGACTTAACCAATGAGAGTTAAGAGACTTACTGAGGTTATACCACGCAAAGGACCATAACGTCATGCATAATATGTTATAATTAGGTGCTCTCCCTCTTGCCTGGGTTCAAACCTGACTCCAATGATTATTCCTGTGTGACTTGGGCAAATTGCCTTATTCATGCCTCAGTTTTCTTATAATTAATTCCAAAGTTGTTTGAGAACACATTAGAAAGTAAAATTTTATTCTAGCAAAGTATTGATATTGAATAATTGGTAATGTAAAATGATGTTAACGAATTAGTTATTACCATTTAGAATGTGGGGCAGAAAGGGTGTTTTTCTATCATGATGTGGAAAGTCAGGCTGAAGCTTTAGACTCTACCTTTACCCATCCACTTTGGAGATAGTGTCCCTAGATGACTATAATTTATTCTCTGTCCTTGATTTTTTAACCTGTCCAAAATGGCCCTTACATAAAAAAAAAAAAAGTTTGGAAGAGTCCCTGATTTTATATTTACTTTACATATTAAATATTTAGCTGTTAATGATATTGGCCATGACATTCCACATATTATCTAATGATCTGCTTGTAGGTCCCACAGGAAGTAGGATTTACTGGCTAGAGAGGATTGTTCTCAGCAGATGTATGCGGAAAGGTCAAAGTGACACATTCAGGGACACTTTTCATGGCCAACAGCTTCTTTTCCTTTATGTTCTTTCACATTTCACTCTCATTGATCTTTAAAGGGTATCATTCTGAACAATGGCTGCTACATAAATATTATTACCATTATTATTAAGATGATTATTTTGTTATGTTTTGTTTTACTTTTTCTCATTCTCCTTCACAAATGCAACATTTCCCAAGTATGGTCATGTCATTTGATGAAACTTAGGTATTTTTATAATGTCCAGAAAAAGTTCTGAATTCTCTCTTGGTAAATCTAAATTATCAGAATGCAAATCCATATGATCCATGTAGGTCTACTCCCCAGTTCATATACACATTTTAGTTTAGAACACTGATTCAGTCAGCAAATGTAATTTACCTGGGTATCAAGATTTGAGACAAGTCTAAAAGTCTCAGTGCTACCAGAACATATTCTGTCTTCCTAGAATCCCTTCTCTGTGCTGCTTTATCTGAACTTTCCTCCCAGCAATGCTCCATGGTTCCATGACTTTAGGGATTTTAACTTCATAAATATTCTTGCCTGGGTCCTATCTCCCATTGTCTCATGGTCCTCCCCTTTGTCATAATAAAATTGTTAACTAATTGGTAATAAGATATTAATGTCTAATATTATATTTGCATTTTAATAAGGAACATTAATGTCTTAAATAAAGGGGATGTCTAATGACAATTTCGGCTTCCTGGTAGAAGAAGCATGTTTAAAAGAGAATCATCTGACTGTTCTCAAATATGAGCCTACCTGATTAAACATGTGTTGCAGAGTCATAAGGAAAAAATTGTGTCAGAATCTCTCAAAGACATCTGACTCTATGCAATACACGCTTAATAAGGAAGAGCTTTTTATTTAACCCTTCCTGGCCACAGTACATCAAGTTGAAATACCAGCTGCTAGTGTTTGTCTGTCTCATGGTAGAAAATATGGACTTCTCACCATCTCAAAATAAAAAAAAGATTCAGGTATTTGGAAATAACATTTGAAAAAAATGATATACCTATGATTCATATTACTGTAGACCTGTAGGTTCTTAGAGCATTTATTTTTTGTCTTTTTAGGGTCCCACCTGCAGCATAGTGGTCTAACTGGTCTAATTGGAGCTGTTGATGCTGGCCTATGTTTTACTTTGTTTTACAAATTACTTTTTATTGTGGTCCAATGAAATAGAGTTGTCTGGATTCTCGTCATTCTCCTTCGATTTTATTTAACTTGCTCCATCTTAAGATAGAAATGTAATAAGATGTTAATTATCTCCTGAATGGTGAATGGTAGATAACCAGAGAGAGGAAAATGGAACCAAGCAGGTAATGGATCTGTACAGCAGTGTGTAATCTCACAATGAATGTGTGAATTGTATTGCTGTGCTGTCAGAATGCATTCAGTTCAAACACTACCCTTAGGAATTGTACAATTGTAAATAAAAGCAAAGTGAGGTTATTTAATACTTTAAAGCTTATTTTCATTTATTCCCTTTCTTTATGGCATATAGATAGTTAAAGGATACATCAAAGCTCACTGTGGACGCATCCCTAAGCATGGCAACTCATGTCGATCTCCATCCACTTTGACACTCTGGAGTATTCGATGCTTGCATGACTTAGATGAGTGATTACGTAGTTTCTGCACTTTTGCAGGGTCTAGAACAGTTCTGGAAATAGAGTCAATGTTTAGTCATTTCCTCATCTATATTTTAGTCCCCTGATACTTTGAACTGCAAATAGTTATTTCTTGGGGTTCCAAGAACTCAATGAGATTGGGCCACTGGGATGTTAGTGTTTTGACCTAAAAATAGTAATAAATAATAATAATAGAGTGTATGTCAGAAACAGAGCTGATTAACAAGTTCATATATCTCTTTTCTGTTTGCTTGATTTCTCATCATTGTTAATTCCTTTTGGCCAAGAAATCAGACACTGCAATATCCTTCCTCTCTAAAGATATGAGAAGTTATTTATGAGCTCCTAAACAAGCTGAGTTGTGGAAGCATACACTTCAAATACTCACAAATATAAGCTTTCTAGAATGTATGATTAGATGGGTGTTATAATAAGACTCAATCCCAAATAATGCTTGCCGCACTCAAGTCATAATGCTTAAATCCTATTTTTAATTATTTTTAATTTAAAAATATCCTATGATTATGTTTTTTTTATAAGAATGGGGTTATATGTCATTAAGAAATACACTAACAATTCATTTATTATATCATCTTTAAAGTAGAATAAAACTCTATGGGTAAAAGAAAAACTAGTTTGGGAAGAAATCAAATTGGACAAGAAAATCTTAATTAAGGAGAAAAACAAGGTCATGGAGAATAGGGTATCTGTGGTTATCTATTCCGAGAATTTCATTATGGAATGCTCCAGTACACTGAAAGTATTAAACAAATATTTGTCAAATAAGCAAATAAATAAACCCACATAAAAACATCAAAATATTAGATGCTCAGTGACTAGTGCATTCAATACAAAAAAGAAGCTATTGAATAAAAAATGGAGACTGTACCCCCAAATTTTAGCAACTATTTTATTTTATTTGCTTTTTAGGGCCACACTCATAGCATATGGAAGTTCCTGGCTAGGTGTCGAATTGGAGCTACAGCTCCCGGCCTACACCACAGTCACAGAAACGCAAGATCCAAGCTGCGTCTGTGACCCATACTATAGCTCACACCAAGGCCAGACCCCCAGCCCACTGAGAGAGGACAAGGATGGAACCTGCATGCTCATGGATGCTAGTCAGGTTCGTTATCACTGAGTTATGAAGGGAACTCCCAAAACTTTATAATTTTACCTGAAACCAGAACTCATTTCAAATAATGCTTAATACACAGGGATTCTTCTTATATATGTAAACTTAATTCTCGAGGTTCACATTTTGTTCTATTACCATGAGTTAAAAAAAGTAACTCGGAAATTCCTAATATCAAATTTTATCGTATGGAGTGTTTCCAAATGCATTTCTTTGTATTTTTATGCTAAACAGGCAATTGCTTATTTTGTTTTTCTATGGCCATGGCCAGTTTCACTGTATTTCAGAAAACAGTCCACAGGAAAGGAAATGAAAATGTAAAAAAAGAAGATAACCAAATTTACTAGAGAATGTGGAATTTTTTAATAATGGAATTTTAACTATGTAACTCAAATTGAAACATTTCTGTGGTCTTTTCCTTTGATGTGTAAATGTATTTGATGCAGTAGAAATTAATATGTGTTTTTTCTTTTATTCTTTTAAATCAAGTCCAGGTCTGATTACAGGATGTTTACTGGCGCCCAAGAGTGTGGGAATGTCCTTTTCTTAGAGCAAATATGAGGTGTAGACTTGCAGGACACAGCCATCTAAGCAACCTTGGCTAACTGGTACCTCCTTTTTCACTGATCTTCTCCCCTCCAATGTATTAGCAAACCTGAGAAATACTTCAGTCTGTGGTCTTTGGATTTTTATTTTTAAATTATATATTATTTTATAAAATAATTATGTTACTATGGGAATTGAGTTCTAGATTTCACTAGATAAAGTAAATAGAGTAATTATTTTCTGAAATTAGTCTATTTGGCTGATTTTACTCCATCTTCTCTTATTTAAAACTCTTTTAAAATTAATTCCCATAATTCTTCTTTGGGTGTTTGATTCTGTTCTCAACCTCTAGGGGCATTTGGCAATGTCTAGGGGCATATTTGGTTATCAAAATTTGGGGAAGGGTGAAATCGGCATCTAATGCATAGGGCTAGGGATGGTTAAAATTCTACATTGCACAATACATAGGATAAAATCTCCCTACCCCAAGAAAGACATATATAGCCCAAAATGTCAATAATGCCATGGTTTAGAAATGCTGCTTTAACATATTTGCCCAAGTAATCCCAGCTTCAGGAAGTTTTTTTAAGTCTCTGTTCTATTCTCCATTCATCTTCTGATTCAATCATGAAACAAATGTTATTTGAATAACTCTCAAGACCCAGGAACTAAACTAGGACATAAAATATTTGTGTGTGCATGTGTATGTAGGAATGAAGAGGAAATAGAGTAAAATGGTCATTGACATCATGGAGCATCTAGGCTAGTGTACTGACCACAATATGTCTAGCTTACTATTCTAATATTTTACTCCATTCTTTCTTCCACCCTCTGTGCTCTAGCCTATTTCCTACTGAACTTCCCTATTCGTCACTACCTCTAGAGATGTCCTACTCCCATGGGACTTTGCATCACATACCTGTCAGTTCTGCAAATTCAAACCTTTTGTATAATAACCAGACATGTCATTGATTAATATTTATTTTGAATGATTCTAGCATTCATGTTTTCCAGCATGACTTTCTTAATTTTCTTGTATTCTATTATGCATGCAAATTTTATTTCACCAATTAGGTTGTATGCTTCTGAAAATGGTAGCATAGCTTAATGACTATTTTATAGTTCTTAGGTTACCGGCATTTTGTTTTGAATAAATTAGAGGGAGTTTCCACTGTGGTTCAGCAGGTTAAGAAGCCAACTAGTATCTGTGAGGATACAGGTTCGATCTCTGGCCTTGCTCACTGGGTTAAGGATCCACAATTGCTGCAAGCTGCAGCATAGGTTGCAGATGAGGCTCAGATCCTGGCTTGCCGTGGCTGTAGCATAGGCTCAGCTGCAGCTCTGATTCTACCCCTAGCCTGGGAACTTCCTTATGCCATAAATACGTCCCTAAAAAAGAAAAATCATTCAATAAATAAATAATTTTTAAATAAAAATGAATAGATTAGAGGGTTTATTAATTTTAAAAAATAAAGGTATAATTTACTGAGAACTTAAGTCCAAACTGCACTATACACACTTTTATTTAATCATTATGACATGAAGATGCACAATTTCTTCAATATTACTTTGATTGTGCAGGGATGTGAACTTAGCTCTGCTGAATCACAAAACTGAAGTTATAAATATCATGCTACATTTAACAGCAGCAATAGCAAAGATAGCTGTTATGGTAGACTGATAATTGCTACCAAGGATGTCAAGACCCAGCCTCTGCAACCAGTAAATATTAACTCTTTTGAAAAAAGGATCTTTGCATATTTGATTAAGTGACAGATCTTGAGATCAAGAGATTATACCGGTTATCTGGGTGTATGCTAAATGTAGAAGTGTCCTTGTAAAAGAGAGGCAGAGAAAGGTTTGGCACAGCGACAGAAGGGGAGAAGGCAATGTGATAACAAAGGCAGAGGTTGAAGCATCCAGGCGCATGGAATGCCAGCAGCCACCCAAGCTGGAAAAGGCAAGGAAAAGTCTCCCTCCTAGAAAGGCCAGAGGAAGTAGGACTCTGCTGACGTTTTGATTTTGTTCCAGTGATACTGATTTCAGGCTTCTGGCCTGTAGAATAGTAACAGAAAAAATAAATCCTATTGTTTTAAGCCACCATAGTCTTTGGTTATTTGTTACAGTAACTACCGGAAACAAATATAACTGTCATCTCTTATACACCCACCTTTGTCAGTCTAACAAGATTATAAGAACACACTAGTCTAAAGTCCAAGATGCAATTTCTCATGAGGTCTGGGAAAGTTAGTAAAAACCAAGGATTTTTGATGGTGTACTTATTGTTACATTATTTTAATTTCAAAGGTTAGAAAATCTTCCTAAATAAATGTTTTTTTAATCCATTAATGTTTATTTTTCCACATCTTTTGAATTTATTCGTTGTCCATAAAGTAGTAGATTTTACACCCTTTCTGCACTTGCCCTCTAACAGGACTTCTTTTTAATGTACCTTGCATTTTTCAAGATTTTATAATACCCTTTTTGTTCTATTATACTTATTTGTCATATAAGGACTATTTGTTCTAAGTTTCAGTAACAGAAAAATTTAACATATTTATACGGCACAAACTGTAAGCAAATGACTCCCTTTTTAAGTTAAGTACGTATGGACTTTACCCCTGAGAATCTTGTAATTTTGGGGGAGAAATACAGGATAAGCATGTAAGAAGAATTATTTTAGTTACAATTTAAGACTACTATGGGAGTTCCCATGGTGGCCCAGTGGTAATGAACCAGACTAGAATACATGAGGATTCAGGCTTGATCATTGGCGTCACTCAGTGGTTAATGATCTGGAGTTGCCATCAGCTTCTGTGTAGGTTGTGGCTTGGATTCCACATTGCTGTGGCTGTGGTATAGGTGTAGGCTGGCAGCTATAACTCCAATTTGACCCGTACTAGCCTGGAAACTTCCATATGTCACAGGTGCAGGCCTAAAAAGAAAAAAAAAAATCAAAACTACTATAAAACACACTGTAATTACTTAGCAAATGATTGCATAGGCCAACAATTGGAGTAACTTTCAGAGGAAGATGACTGAGGCACACTGTAGCTCTTCATAAAGTTTCCTCACTGGGATTCTATATGATCTGCCTTGCAATATCCACACCCTTAAATGCTGGATATTTATGACATTATGACCACTTTAATGCATGTTTATGTCCACCAATTCTGAGAAGCACTTGGTTTCCATAAATTCTTTCACTCTGAGGTTACATGTTAACATGGCACAAACTCAGTCAGAGCTCTGCTGTCCTTTAAATAATTGCCTCTTCTAGTCAAATTCAGGACCCTGGACAGACGTTTTTCAAATCCCTTATATGTTACAGTCACATACCTTAAAAAGACTCTCAAAAATTGAAAATTTAATGTAATTAAATGATGGAAATGTACCTTGTCAGTAATAACACAGGACAATTTGGTGACCCATTTATGTTCCATATAGAATTAAAAGTAGCAAATCCTCTCACAGGAGCAGAGTCTTCATGATAAAGGAGGATTCATTAAGAATTATATAACCATGATCATAATGGAAGTCAGGCAGTGGTACAGCTTGAGAGAAAAAAGGTTTTAATAGACCAGCCAGCATCTTCAGAAAAAAAAAATCTCTGGAGCAAAAAGAATGAAGAAGTAGCTACAATTCAGTGAGATCTTTGGGTAGCCAGCTAGAACTTCAATAGCATTTTTCTGAATGGGAATCAGTAGTCTCTTACACTAGTATTTACCCCATTGTTTAGGCACATTTCTGATGTAGCCATGTGAGGAGAGAGGGAGATGGCAGAAATCAGGTAGATCACAAAGGAGCAATGGGAAACCCTTTAACTAAAGAATAAAAACAGTCAATTGACTGGTGAAAAGACAGAGGCATGTCAGGTAAGTAGAAAAGGCAGAGGATACCTGACTGTGTGGTGAAATAGTCAGGCGACTTCTACTTCAAACAGGCCTTGGTCGATCATCCCTTTTGGATTTTGTTGCTGCCCCAGTTGTAAGCTATGCTCCTTTCTATCCTTCCTTCCCCCAATGGTAGATCTAGGCAATTCCTTGTCCATGTGATATGATATGCATTTCATAGTTCTTACATAATAGTAGACAAATGTATGTGTTGTTTCATAAATGCTACATCATTCATTCATTCATTCACTCAACTTACATATCAAAAGATGACCTGGTTAGGGTTGTACTGAAAAGCTTAATGTGAAACTCAGTGATCACACAATCTATCGGAGGAGAGGGAAACGACTAATGATTTTAATACCATAGTCAGGTACAATTAAGAGATTTTGTTATTGTTTAATTATACCTGGCTTTATATGTTAGTATTTAATTAAAATTTCTCAGTTTTCCGGATACTTATTTTATGACATGCAAGTCTTTTTATATCAAGAGAAGGGCTTAAAAATTGGAATATAAAATTAAGTGGATTCCATGGCAAAATTAAAATGAGTAAAAGAAGTAAGAGACTAGAATATGGGATTTTTTTTCATATATATGAAGTATAATTGACACACTGTAAGGTGTGCATATTTAAAGAGAACAATTTTGTTTACTTTTGCATATGTACACACCAGTGAAACGATCATGATCAAATTGGGAACACATCACCCCAGGTAATTACAGATATGTTTTCTTTCACTATATATCAGTTTTTATTTACTAGATCTTTATTTTTTTCATGGAATTATATAGTATATTTCTTAAAATACCATATCTGTTTTTATATTTACCCATGTGGCTTGGATCAAGAGTACCTTATATTTTATTGCTGAATAGTATCACATTATGTCTATATAATACAATTTCTTTATCCCTTTATCTATTTGGATTGCTCCAAGATTTTCTATTACAAATAGACCCACTATGAATATCCCTTATAAGTCTTAGTATGAACATATATTTTCTGACCTCTCTGTGCAGATATAAAAATTTAGGAATGAATAGATTAATATGGATAATATAGTAGGTGTGTGTTTAGCTTTTTAAAAACATACCTCTTTTCCAAAGCAGGTATTCTAGTTCTTTTATATCCTTACCTACACTTGGCATTGTTGGACTTTTTAATTTTAGATATTTCAATAAGTGTGCAGTGGTACCTGGTTGTAATCTTAATTTAAATTTTCCTAATGGCTAATGATATTTAGCATATATTCATGTATCTTTTGCCATTTGTATATCTGTTCAAATATATTTCATGTTAAAAATTTTGTTTTTTCTTTCTTCCTTGAGGGCTTTAAGTTCTTATTATATTTAGAATACAAATTCATTATTAGATATATATTTTGAAAATTTATATTTCTGTATTGGGAGCTAGCTCTTTCATTCTTTTAACAGTATCGTTTGATGAAAATAAAGTTTTAATGCTGATGAAGTACATTTTTAAATTTTTTTAATGGGTCATGTTTTTAACTAAGAACTCTTTGCCTAACTTAGTTACTAAGATTTTCTCCTATTTTCTTCATCAAGTCTCTTGATAATAAGTCTGTGATCCACTTTGAGTTCATTTTAACATATAGATCTTTTTTTTTTTTCTTTCCTTTTAGGACCACACCTGCAGCATATAGAATTTCCCAGACTAGGTATTGAATCAGAGATGCATTTGCAACCTACACCACAGCTCAGGGCAATGCTGGATCCTTAATCCTCTGAGAGAAGCCAGGGATCATCAAACTCACATCCTCGTCGATACTAGTTGGATTCATAACCTGCTGAACCACAATGAACACCTAGATCAAATTTTTTGTTTTATTTCTTTTCTTTCTTTGCATGAGTGTGTTTCTGTGTGTGAGTATAATATTGTTCCAAGGTCCTTTGCTGAAAAACTGTCTTTTTTCCATTGAATTTAGTAACTTTAGCAAAAGTCATTTTGGAATAAGGGAGAGAAATATGTACACTTCAGAAGGAATAACTAAGCTAAGTTAGTTATGAATTCCTTGCATTCAAAAAGATGAGAAGATTCAAGATGAGAATGTTTAAATGCAATTATTATTTATGTTATGACATTGCACACCGTATGAGATCTAAGTTTCTTTGTCCTACAGGAATTTCATTTTTTTTTTTTTTACCCTGACATTACACTGACAAGTGAGGACATGGACAGCGAGGCTGCACTAATACAGATAAATTAATAGTATACATTTTTTACCAAATTGGCCAAAAAATGAATGGTAGGATTGGTAGCTGAAACCATGTACAAGCCCCTGTGTCCTTGCCTTTTGAAATAAAATGTTTTTCCTCCCATCCTATCAGGTGTCCCCTCAGTTTTAAAACGCTAATTCAAGAATTCATTGTTAGGAAATGTGATGATGTAGAAAAAAGGATAGCTGTTAGACTGGGGAACTGGTAACAATTTAGACTATAATTCTGCCACATAGAAGAATCACCAAACTCAGTTCCCTGAAAAATATAGATAAAGGCCTGACACATATTTTTAAGTTATTTTCACAGGAAGCAGACCCCACCAGATGAAAACTGATGGCAGTAAGAACATAGACACAAGACTGGTGGGAAACAGAAAGTTGATGATACTAACTCCCAATTACCTCATCACCAACCAGTCAGAAGAATGTCTATGAGCTGATCACATCCCACTCCTCGAACCTTTACTGTAAGATTCCTCACTATCCTTTCCAAGGTTGGACACACAGACTTGAGGGCATTAGCCTGGCAAATCAATAAAGCTATTCTTTTCTTCTTCACCCCAAACTCTGTCTCCAAGATTCAATTTGATGCAGGAGTAAGGAGGACAAGATTCAGCAACATAATGGATATATATTTTATAAAATACTTAGTTTTTTTTTTCTTATTCTTATTGTTTGCTCTATTTTTTCCCCTTTTTATAGCCACAGCTGCAACATATGGAAGTTCCTTGGCTAGAGGCTGAATTGAAGCTGCAGCTGCAGCCTACACCAGATTTTGCAGCAATGCTGAATCCTTAGCCCTCTGAGAGAGGCCAGAGATCAAACCTGCATCCTCATAGGGACTGTGTCACAACAGGAACTCATATGCAACTTTTCACTCTTCTCAGCATTCAAGTAAGTTAACCTCTACTGAATGGATCAATTATTCTCTGTTATCCTGTAGTTTCTGGTTGGTTTTGCACCATGGGAAGAACCAGCATACAACCAGAGTGAGGGAGGAGAGATAAATTGGGGTATATATATCCCAGGATGCTTTCTACAGGGCCATGGGCATATAGTAGCTGCACTTTTTTTTCCAAAGTTACCCTTTCTGATGGACTACTACTGCAAGAACAGTATAGCTCTCTTGAGTCTCATAATGGTTCCCTCCATTTGCACTTTAAGTTTAGAACTATTAATGGTTAATCTTGTTACCTGCAAGAAGCGTCCCTATTTCTTACCATTTTTCTCCTAATCCTGCCCACACTTTTAAAAATCGTTTTTAAAAATCTCTTCAGTTACTGTTCTGTGTGTGTCATTGGTGTTTTAAAGAGACCCTAACTAAAAACAGCTATTAAATAAGTCTCTTATTTTGATCCCTATCTCTTTACCTGGTCTATGTCAATAAGTAGGACATATTTTATATAGATAACTAAAATGTGAGAAAAAAAATAATGTATGCTTGTATGTATGACTGGGTTACCTTGCTATGCAGCAGAAAATTGACAGAACACTGTAAATCAGCTATAACGGAAAAAATAAAAATCATTATTAAAAAAAGATAACTAAAATGATGGAATTTTTACCCTTGGTGACTGTTTCCTTTAGTAGCTTTTCTTTTTTAATGAAGTAGAGTTCATTTACAATGTAGTTTCAGGTGTACAGCAAAAATGATGTAGTTACACATACATGTATGTCAATTTTTTCCTTGTTATTATTTCCTTATAGATTATTACAAAATATTGAGTATAGGCCCCTGTACTATATGACAGGTCCTTGTTAGTTATCTATGTTATATATACGTTAACGCCAAACTCCTAGTTTATACCTCCCCTACTCTTTCACTTTTTGGTAACCACAAATTTATTTTCTAAGTCTCTGTGTCTATGGCTCTTTCACAAACAAGTTCATTTGTATCATAATATGATGCACTTTTTAAAATAAATAATATTGCAGAACAGATGTAAAAGCCTTGTTTTTATACTATACTTACATAAGATGTTTTTACTGGGGAAAGTGAGAAATTACTTAGGAACTCTACTATTTTTTTGAAATGTCTTATGAGTATTAAATATCTCAAAGCGAAAAGGGTTAATGTAGGAGTTCTCTTTTGGTGCAATGGGTTAAGGATCTGGTTTGGCACTGGAGTGGCTTGGGTGGCTGCTGTGGCACAGGTTTGATCCCTGGCCTGGGAACTTCCACATGCCATGGGCATGGCCAAAAAAAAAAAAAAAAAAAGCATTAAGGTAAAAAAAAGTATTAAGGTAAAAATTTTTAAAGTTATATATAATATATATATATGTATTTATAATCTTCTCCCATGTGATTACATTAAAACTTTGTATATTTAAATGCAAAATAGCAAGTAAATTTGTAGCTGCTACTTGACACTTGAACAGGTAAAATTTTACCTTTGCTGCTGACTGGTTTGATAAGCCTGAAAGAAGATTTTAAAAGTAAATTAAAACCATTTTCTCATAACTGAAATGTTCAATCCTATTCATTTTAAAATGTCAGTGTATACATTTATATTTATGTATTATCTTCCTTCTTTTTTAATCCCATGGCCCTGAACCCTTTTGTTTATGTATTATAGTATAGAAATGTGTACATGTAATGTAGTATAGTAAAGTATGTTTTTATCCATACATCTCATTGTCATCCTTCACAGATCAACTTAATGGCCACTTTTAATAAGGTTTTTGGACTAAAGAATCACACATTTTCTATTTCAATGGATTCAGTTTAGTTTAGAATCATATATAGTTGAAAAGAATCATCTACTTTATACCTGTGTGTTTTGTAGACAGAATAAGGCTATTGAGGAAAAATATTATGCCTTTTATTTCTTTTGTAGAGCAGCTCTGGGCTTCTGTTCAAGTAAATTCAATTCAGTTTCTGAATGGAGTATATATACCTGTGCAGAATTATAAACTCAGATTCTTATTTCCATTATTTTACTAAATAACTGTGTGATCTTGGTTTACTCATTTTCAGACTTTTTTTCAAAATGAACTCATTCAATCAAATTAGCTCCCAAGACATTTTTGTCTCTGCAATGGTACAATTTTCACTATAAATATTGGGTAGTAACAAAGAAGTACAATCATATGGCATCTTCTATATATTGAAAACTCTTCTCTTCCCCCAAAATCATCAAAGAATATTCATCAGTATACTTTAAGCCAAGAACCTATGGTTTTGATCTTGCATATTTAGAAGTTCATTATGGATAAACAGCCCTAAACTAAAACTAGTTAGCTAATTTGAAACATTGGAAACTACTAGTAGCTAAAACTCTCAGGTTTGCAAAATTGGGCAGTAAATTGTATGACAAAGGGTTTTCTCCTGGGATTTGCTGTGTTTGCTGCTTCTGGCAGGTTGGAATTAGAGTGAGAAAAGCCAGTTTTGTGATACCTTGTTACTGCTGTTCCCAAGTGGAGTTCAGAAGTGTAGACACAATGACAAAAGTGATGAAAACATAATAACAACAAAAGAAGAATTTAATCAAATTTTATTGGCTCTCTAAAAGCTCACAGGTCTAGCTCTACTGGTGCCTTGATTTATTTGTATATTGCATTTGTAAAATGAACCCTCTCCTTGGGGAGGAGGAAGGAGTTATGTAATTACCAGCTGAAAATGACTAGATCTGTACCAGTGAAGCAAAATATAACCTTGGATTCTAAGTGGAGGAAATTGGATTGTTATGATCACTATACAACTACAGATGTGATAAATTCATTTGAGTAATAAAAAATATATATAACACCGAAAGGGAACACCTTCAAATTATTTTTGGCAATATCCTAAATATCAGATATCAAAACTCTATATAAACCTTTTTATGATTCAGCCATGCTCATTAATATCAAATTTAAATAGATTCTCCCAAATCAGTCTATCCTAGCTTCCTGAGGCTAAGCCTACTTGCAGCTCCATTCAAGATTCATCCTCATTTCGTGACCTGGTAAAACAAAATTTGTTTCCTTCCTAGAGCTGTGGTCTTGTAGCCCAGAGAGGTTATATCTCATCTTGATCTTGACTAAAGCCAAAGATGAGATTTTTTTCATGGACCATAATTCCTACATCCTAAAACTTTTTTGTTCCCCAGAACTGATGTCTATCTCTGAAACCTATTGCCAACACTTTTGGCCATGGGAAGATTTTCTCAACATTACCTGTCTTTAGTTTGGTGTTCTAAATATCACTACTGCTAGTCCTCTGCTATGTTCTGTTCACCTGGGAAAACGTCTTTGCACTTAAATCTATATTTCACCTGAAGAATGTCATAACTGCTATATTCAACCTCCACTCTTTTTTTCTCCTGAGTGATTATTTTTTCTTTTCCAGGACCTAATTAACATTCTTTCTCTTCACTGTCTTTTCTGAGTTTATTTTTGTGCCCCATTGTGCTTTGGATTCAAAAAAGAAATTATGACTACTAGCACCTTCATCTACCATTCCCTGATTATAGTACATTTCTGCTGGGAAACCGTGTCCCATGGTTATTTTCAATTTACTTGTTGCATTTATGCAAGTGTCAATATGTAACTTAGCACATTTTAGTACATATTTTTTTCATTTGTCTCACATATGTTTGTCTTCCATTGAAAATCACAAACCCTTGAACACTGAGGTTATATTTTTCATCTTTTTGATCATACACTATATCTAGCATGCCATTAGCACTTGGTAAAAAGTTCCAGTGTGACATTTAAATACAAAATATTTAAATGATTTAATGTTAAGTTATAGATTTTTATTTTGAATATATAGTTACTTATATTTATCCTTATCTCAGTTCAAGAAATGTTCACCTAATAACTAACACAGTGTCTTGTGCATAGTAAACATTCAGTAAATACTTAGACATTGAGTAATGTCCCCATATTCATTGCATTTTGAATGGAGCCTTAGCAGAAGAGGAAATAGATAATTTATTTTATATGAGAACTCAGGATTTACTCTTTCAACAATTTTCACATATAACATATCATATTGTTAACAATATTGGTCATGTTTTACATTATATCCCTAGTACTTATATATCTTATAACTAGAAGTTTGCACCTTTTGAACACCTTCATCTAATTCCTCCAACTCTCCATCTCTGGCAACCAAAAATCTGATCTCTTTTTCTACAAGTTGGTTTGTTTGGGTTATTTTAAGTAATAATTAACTTAAAACTCAATTTTAGTTCTAGATGCACAACATACTGATTCAATATTTTGATCTATACATGATTAGTCTAGTTACCCTCTAGATAGTATTAGTTACTACCTTACCCAGGTTGTATATTTCATCCCCTTGACTCAATTATGTTCTGCCTGTTACAACTCTTAATCTCCCTCACCTATTTCTTTTCTTCGCCCACTCCTCTCCCTTCTGGCAATCACCTGTTCATTTACTGTTATCTATGACTCTGTTTTGCAGTTTGTTCACTTGGTTTGTTTTTTAGATTTTTCTTACAAATGAAATCATATGATTATTGTCTATCTCTGTCTGACTTACATTACTTATAATAATACCTTCTAAATCCAGCCATGTTATTGCAAATGGCAAAATTATATTCCTCTTTATGGCTGAGTAGTATTCCATTGTGTATATACTACCGATTTTTTTTTTAATTCATTCATCCATCAATGGACAGTTAGGTTGCCTTCATACCTTGGCTTTTGTAAATGATGATGCAATGAACATAAGTGTGCACATATCTCTTGAAATTAGTGTTTTTATTTTATTCAGAAAAATACCTAGAAATGGAATTTCTGGATTTTATGGCAGTTTTATTTTTAATTTTATGAGAAATCTCCATAGTGTTTTCCATAGAGGGTATACCAATTTGAACTTTCACCGAAGGTGTACTAGGTCTTCCTTTTCTTCAAACCCTAGTCAAAAATTGTTATTTGTTATATTTTATACAATAGCTGTTCTTTTTTTGTCCATTTATTTGTTTGTTTCTATGGCAGTGCCTGAAGCATATGAAATTTCCAGAACCAGAGATTGAACCCACACAAGAACAGTGACCCAGGCCACTGCAGTGACAACACTGAATCTTTAATCCACTGTGCCACAAGAGAACTCCTGTAATAGCCATTCTAACATGTGTGAAGTGATTTCTCATTGTGATTTTTATTTACATTTCCATGATGCTAGTAGTGTTGTGATCCTTTCATATATCTGTTGGTCACTTGTATGTCTTTTTTGAATTTTTTTTTTCCATTCATGTCCTCTGACCATTTTTAATTGCATTATTTGAATTTGTGATTTGAGTTGTATGAGTTCTTTGTGTATTTGAAATATGAATCCCTTATCAGGTTTACAATTCACAGATATCTTTCTTCATCCATTCAGTAGGCAATCTTTTCCTTTAGTTGATAGTTTAATTTGCTGTGGAAAAAAAACTTTATTTTTTTATTTTATTTATTTATTTATTTATTTTTATTTTCCCACTGTACACCAAGGGGATCAAGTTATCCTTACATGTATACATTACAATTACATTTTTCCCCCCACCCTTTGTCCTGTTGCAACATGAGAATCTAGACAAAATTCTCAATGCTGCTCAGCAGGATCTCCTTATAAATCTATTCTAAGTTGTGTCTGATAAGCCCAAGCTCCTGATCCCTACCACTCCCTCCCCCTCCCATCAGGCAGCCACAAGTCAGTATGGTGCAGTACCATTTGTTTCCCTTACCTGAGGAGATAATCTAATATAGATAGATAGATAGATAGATAGATAGATAGATAGATAGATAGATAGATAGAGACTATCTTTGTTTTCTTCTAGGAGTTTCATGTTTTCAAGTCTTACATTTAAATCTTTAACCCATTTTTTATTTTATTTTTTATATGGTGAAAGAGGTGACTAATTTGATTATTTTTCATGTAATGGTCTCTCCATGCTCACTTTTTTGGAGTTTTAAATCTTAAACAGACCTTTGATTTTATCAAAATTTTTTGCTTCATCTGTTGAGATTATCACATGATCTTTATTCTTCAGCTTGTTAATGTGGTGGATCACAATGATTGATTTGCAGATAGTGAATCATTCTTGCATCTGTGGAATTAATCACTCTTGGTCATGGTGCATGATACTTTCAATGTATAGTTGAATTCAATCTGCTAATATTTTGTTAAGGATTTTGCATTTATCTTCATCAAAGTTATCGGCCTATAATTTTCTCTTTTGTGAATGTCTATCTGGTTTTAGTATCAGGGTAATGCTAGGCTTACAGAATGGATTCAAAAGCATTTCTTGCACTTCATTTTTTTGGAAAGGTTTGAAAAGGATAGGTGTCAACTCTTCTTTAAATATTTGGTAGAATTAACCAGTAAAACCATCTAGCCCTGGACTTTTGTTTTGCTAGTTTTTGCTTGTTTGTTTTGTTTTTATTACTGATTCAATTTAATAAATGGTAATTATTTTTTTCTTCCTAATTCAGTCTTGGTACTCTAGAACTTTATCCATTTCTTCCAGGTATCCATTTTATTGGCATACAATCATTCATAGTAATCTCTTATGGATCTTTGTATTTCTATGATGTCAGTTATAATTGCTCATTTTTATTTCTTATATTATTTACTTGGGCCCTCTTTTTTATGAGTCAGGCTCAAGGTTTATGTTTTTTATCTTTTCAAGGAATTGCTTCTTAGTTTCATTGACCTTTCTAAATTTGTTTTTTATTCTCATTTATTTCTGCTCTGAACTGTATCATTTCCTTACCTCCTACTAACTTCAGGATTTTCTGCTTTTCTATTTCCTTTAGTTGTACGATTAGAGTGCTTATTTGAGTTTTTTCCTTGTTTCTTGAAGCGGCTTTGTATAACAGTAGACTTCCCTCTTAGAACTTCTTTTGCTGCATGCCATAGATTTTGATCCTTTTTTTTTTTCATTTTTCACCAGGTATTTTTGATTTCTTATTTGTTTTATTCAGTCTTCTACTTATTTTTAAGTAGTAAATTGTTTAAGCTCCATGAATTTTTTCTTATACTTGATTTCTAGTCTCATACTATTTTAGCTGGAAAAAATGCTTGATATAGTTTCAACTTCACTAAACTTATTGAGACTTGTTTTGTGGCCAACATGTGATCTATCCTTTAGAATATATCATGAGCACCTAAAAATAATATGTATTCTGATTACATAAAGCATTTTCTGATTTGTTAATCACATTTTTCTACATTTTGGTTTAGGGTGGATTTTATTAAAATCTTGCAGAGCCCTGTTTGAGAAGCTGATACAAGATTCTATTACAAAAGTTGGCAGTCCATTGAACTTGAGATCAATACAGAAATTAGGGAGTAGGGAATGAGCTTTTATGAGACTCAGCCAATCTTTCTTCATCTCTCTCTTCCCATTTACAGATCATTTCTTCAGTAGATCCTCAATAGGAGATTTAATAGATATAAATTAAGATGTATTTTTAACAGTTCCATGGTGATGTGGTATGTTGTGTTTTTTTCATTATGCATAATTTACATTTTTAGAAAAAATATGTAAAGGCTAAATGGCAGCCCTTAAAGAGGATAGACCAATGACAAATAAATACATGAAAATAGGCTCACATTTTATAGCTTAGGGGAATTTAAAAATTCATAAAGAGATACTAATGAATCTCAAAGGTATTAAGCTAAATTATAAAATCCAGACTCCAAACACTTAATCCTGTATAATATCATGTATTTGACATTCTAAATATGTCAAAATTATTGAAACATAAGGAAGTCTAGCTGACTTACTAGTAAGTCACTAATAACTTAATAACTATTATAACTGACTAGTAGTTACTAGTAAGCTGACTAATAAAAAGAGGTGACTACAAAGGGGCAACATGAGGAAATCTTTCAGACTGATGTAACTGTTCAATATCCTAACCGTTTTGATGATTTAATGTCTGCCTGTGTTTATGAAAACTCATAGAAATGTATACTTTAAAATGTTGGATTTAACTTTGTACTTTTTAAAAATATGAAGTGATCACTTTGAGTTTTATCATGTAAAAATTTGGGAGTACATAATTGGAACTTAAATAACTTGATGTTGTCTTAGGAATTAAGACAGATAAGCAGAAGAGTAAAAAGTACAGCCCCTGAAAGCTATTTTGAACAAATTTGCTATATATCAAACTTTAGGGAGGAAGAGTTGCTGTGCAGCAGGAGACTCTCCATTCTGTCAATAAAGACAGATACGTTTTTGGGGATCAGAAGTACATCAGATATTATGTTCTTCTGTGTCAAGCATGTAATATGCAGTATTTCTCACTCTGGATACACTCTAAGGAATTTTAAACTGAATTTCTCCAGTGTCACCTCTTTCTTGATTACAGAAGTTTTCTTCCATTGTATTTGGATACATACTTACTAGAAAAAAAAAATTGCTGCTATAAGAAATATTGTCAGATTTGTATTATCATCTCTGTTGTATAGTTGAGGAAGCTGGATCTGAAATGAACTTACTGAGTTATTCAAGGAGCCTAACTCTTAGATGTTATAAACTTAGAAAAAGGAAGTTACAAAAAGTTAATAAATAATGTCCTTGTTTACAGAATTTTTTACGTAAATCTGTTATATACAATTACACTGAACATGGTATCCTTTTTTTTTTTTTTTTTTGGTCTTTTGTCCTTTTTTAGGGCTGCACCCATGGCATATGGAGGTCCCCAGGCTAGGGGTCCAATGGGAACTGTAGCCGCCAGCCTAAGCCACAATCACAGCAACACCAGATCTGAACCGTGTCTGCGAACTACACCATAGCTCAGGGCAATGCCATAACCTTAACCCAATGAGTGAGGCCAGGGATCGAACCTACAACCTCATGGTTCCCAGTCAGATTCATTTCTGCTGTACAATGACGGGAACTCCTGATATCCCTTTTTAATTTTTATTTACAACAGTAAAAGAAATAATAAAAATTAAATTACTCATAATCACAGCAATCTAATCTGGGAATCATTTTTTTTCTTTGTTCATCTTGACTCCTTGTTCTCACAATCAATACATTTAAATCTTACAACATTGCAATTTTTTTATATTTTGTTTTTGTTGCTCACCAAAGAATTACTGTTATTTGTTTTTAGTGTTGAGCAATTCTGTTCACACTTATTGATGGTCTATAATATTTTAGTGTCTAGATTAGGGCTAGAAAAGGCACTGTTCTTATCCACAATAGGTTTACATTTCTAGTGAGGTCATAATCATATTTGGAAAAGTGTTATCATGGAACAATTCTCAGTGGTGCTGCAAACCCCAGAATAGTGCAAAAATAGAGTTAGATTATATTTATATTTGGGCTGCACAAGAAGAAGCAGTTCAAAAGGAAAATTGAGGATGTGTGATCACAGAGGTAGAAAATGGTAAACTGAGTTTTATACCTTTTAATATTAATATGATGTCATCAACTGAGGTAATATGATATGTTTAGCAGTTTTTTATTGGACATCTACTTATAACCAATTTTAACCATTAAAATAATGTTGTAATGAATGCTTTTGTGCATATAGCTTTTACCTTACTTGGAATTATCTTGTTAGGATGTATTCCCAAGTGTAAAATTATTGGAAGAGGTATGGGTGTGTGTGTATGTGTGTGCATACAAATGCAAATGTATATATGCAAATGTATATATATTCTGTATATGTAAATGCATATATATAATATATATACATCTTCTCTCCCAGTTTTTGTTATATAATTCTAAATTGACTTTGAAAAGGCTTATACCAATTTATAGCATCAGGAGTTTTATATGAATGTACCACATATTACTAGTTTTGTGTAATCTTGTATTTCTTTAAATTTTGCTAATCTAATAATTACAAAGAAGTGGAGGTAATTTCTGGAAGATGAAATATTTAACCAAAAAAAAAAAGCATGAAGAAAGGAACACAACACAATTGGGGCATAGTAATGAGTGGGATAAAGAAGAAACATTCAAAATAAAGCACTTTAATCATACAAATCATAAAATTTTAGAGTATAATTTTGTAATTCAAAACAAGAAATTAAGTTAAAACGTAATATTTGAAACAAGAAGTAAGACCAATGTCCTTTAATGGGGTTTCAGATTTATGCATTGGGTCTTGACAAGGCCAAGCCTTCAGGCAAAAACACCACTGGAGTGTTTTATTTTTAGAGATATTAATGAACATTATACAGCAACCCTCTGGTGACCCAACTCACTGCACTTATAGACTCATTTCTCTCTTGGCAACATGGGCAGTGCTTCCAGATGAGCCATGGACCTAATGGTAGAACTCAGAATGAGATTATTTTTTCCTAGAATGAGTCCCACCAGGTCCTTAGTCACTTAGAAGTGTCAGGCAAAAAGGACTCTGACAAGCAGCTCTGTCAACCTGAACAGAGAGTTTTAGATCAAGCCCAGGAACATTACTGTCAAAAATTACAACCTCAGCGTTGACATAAATGTTGACAGCACCATTTTCACTGATAGTGGTATCAGAGCAGATTATGATTCACAAAAGACTGTCCAACAAGCAATGATTTAGATGAAGTGCTCCCAAATAAGAAAAGGGAGAAGAGGGATATAAGCAAAACATAAAGACTGTTGGTTACAAAATTTTATTAAGACAGCATCACTCTATGCAGCAAATACTTCTACTTCCTCATAATTAGAGCTTGTCTGCAAGTTTGTATAAAGAGAAACATGGTAATGAATTCCGGCTCTGGCCTCCTTTTCATCTCAGTCCTGTGATATACACACTTCAGTGAAATATTTTGAATGAAACATGGTGGTATATGGGCCAGATGACCAATCTTTTTGGGGTACAAGCAGAGTTTTTCAAAAATGAAGACTATCTAGGAAAGCAGATGACATTTTGCTAAAAAGAGATATATGGAGATAGAGACACAATTCCTTTTAACACATATATAAATAGAATTAATTGACCAAAACTCATTTCAACTTTCCCTAGCAACTCTCCTTGGCTCCAGTAATTAATCTAATTTTGCAATACTTGGAGGTATTCTATTAAGCTGTATTTTATAATGTCTTCTACTCTTTTCAACACTGCTAATATGTAATGCTTTGACCTCATTTAAATTTTACATTCTTCTTCTACTATTTTTTACTCAAAACACTGAGCAGAGGTTTGGGTACTAGGTGGTGGGGATACATCGAAAAATTTGAATTAAGATGAATTGACTTACCTCGTGGAAACCAAGAAATACTGGTTAACTCATCTTACTTCACCCTGTGTGGATTTGTTTCCTATTCTATTTACTTCCAAGAAAAAGACTTTTTATAAATATTTTGTACAAAATGATTTCTGATAAATTAGTGAATGATTTATAAATTATGTCTCTAAGCTCCTTTGGCAAATTGTCTAAAGTTCAAGGTGAAATTAAATGAATACAAATCAAAAGATTTTGTTTAAATCTCAAAGGCTTACACTTACCTCTAAATGTCATAGTAAATATTGTGAATGATTTTCTGGAGACCACCATATTTTTACTCCATTGTAGCACTTTATTATGCTTAATTTTAGGGACGTATATGTTTGTCTTTAAAACTCAATCTTAAATTTTTATTAAAGGGAATGTTTTTTGAATAACATTGTTTTACTCAACAGCTCAGTATGATAGCTGGAATATAAGAGTACTTAATACATAATTTTTTGATCAATATGTAAATGAAGCCTTAAGTCAACATTGCTTCCATAAATATTTTTGGAAGCAGGCATCAAAAAAATAAAATAAATGTGGAATGCAAGAAAGGGAAACTAATAGATACAGGATGCAAATAAACATTATTCATGAGGAAATAAAATTTTCTGGCCTGTAATCATCACAAAATCAACTATCAATTGAGTACAAATATTTGTATATAGTCTCCAGAGAGAAGCATGGATTATGATGACTTCCAATCCACTGACAACTGAAAATATTATTGAGGAGTGAAAATTCTTCTTAGTTTATTTCTCAAACTTTGAGTCTATAAATATTCACCTACTAAATAAAAAGAGTAACTTAATTGACATGTTTTTGCAAATAGACGTCAATTCTGCCCTAGAGGACTGCATGTTTTGATTGTCTTACCCAAATTAAGGCTACCTCTGAATCAGGCTACATCATGACTCAGGGAAACAAATCTGACTACTATCCATGAGGATGCAGGTTCAATCCCTGTCCTTACTCAGTGGGTTAAGGATCTGGCCTTGCCATGAGCTGTGGTGTAGATCACAGATGCAGCTTGGATCTGTCATTGCTGTGGCTGTGTCATAGACCAGTGGCTACAGCTCTGATTTGACCCCTAGCCTGAGAACCTCCTTGTCTTGGGTGCAGCCCTAAAAATATATTAAAAAAAAGACAAAAAAAGAGGAATATCTCTGATTTTCTTTCTAGAATTTGACTTAGAAAATTTATTACTCCTTCCAAATGATCAGTTGAGTAATATTATAAATTCCATGCCATTTATGACATGTACTTTTAATGAAAATGAGGTTTTATCTTATTTTACTAAAAAATAAAACTACTAGAAAACATAAGGTGCAGGAAAATACAGTGAAATAAATTAAAAGCAATCAGACTCCTACTAACCAAGAAATTGGCAATCAACATTTTGCCAACTTTTTAAATTTAATCTATTATTTAACCATCCTAATTTCATACTACTTTAGTGGTTATATTATTCCTCATATTTGTCCCTACTAAGTTCAACACAACTTTGCTCCAAAGATCCGACTATACGGTTCCCCTTGGAGAGCATCTGGAGAAGAGAGAGAATATTGGTAAATGTAGAGCATTTAGAACAGAGATCTGAGTTAATAATGGATGTAAAATAGAATTAACAACTCTGTACTGGTAATAATAATAATAATAACTAATAATAATAATAATAATGACAACTTATATCTACATGTGTCAGGCCCTCCTTGGAGTGACTTACATTGATTCTCACAAAAATCCTATATGTTAGATACTATTTCAAAACACATGCTATAGTTGAAAAAACTGAATCAGAGGAATTAAGGAAATTTATCCAAAGTCACAGATAGTAATTAAAAGAACCCAGGGAGTCTGGCTGTATATGCAAATATTTCCTTCCAGAAACAAATACTGTTTATAATAACATGATTCAAGTATTTGTGCTGATTATTCCAACCTATTTTGTTTCAATTCAGTGAACTTGAAAAAAAGAATTACAAGAAATGAAAAAGTTAGAAGGGCCCAGAAGAGTTATCATAATAAAGAATAAACTTGGTGCATATCAGTCCAAATATTTGTGGCAGATAAAATTTTGGAAATTCTGACAATTTAGAATTTAATTTCTCAGGCTACATTCCTTGATTAGAGGTGATAACTTACATAAGATCTCCAAAGTCTGTGGACCATAACTAACCACCATTACAAATTCACTTTTAAAAAATTAAATGAAATAGTCTCACTTTTCATGTGACTTTAGATATGATTATGGTGGTTTCACTAGGAGGTCTGTCATCTTGACAGCGGGGATTGAGCCCTTCAGATAATGAAAAGACACATGTATGGACTGTGTCTGAAGTGGTTGTAATGTTCTGGTTCTCATAACTTTCAGTTCTAGACTTTTTAAGTGGCATTATCCATCAGGAGAACTCTAAAACTCAGTCCTGGTCCTGCAAGGTATAGAAAGGAATCTACCTCCCACCCTCAGTTCTGCTCTCCTCTCATAGTGTCCTGTTTCCAAAAAAATCACATGCCGTGTGTCTTATTCTAATACCTTTTAGTCACTGATCATTTGGGAAGAGAAACTCTTCTACCTAGTGCCAAATAGGTGAACATGTTTATCCAAGCTGACAATGGATGGCATGCTCATCCCAAGAAGTGGAAGATAAACACATTTTCCACAAAACGGTACTTTTGTCTTAGCAATTCAGACTTCCAGGAGCAGCTGCCATAAAGAAGTTCTTTTGAGATGGGGAGATTGTTAAAGTTGGCAATTGATGAGATGGAGGTTTCATCACTGCAGGTGTAGGTCTTAATTGGGGGATCAGGTGCTCATAAAGAGTGTGCACAGAGGGTGTAGATGTGACCTTGTTCAGAAAATAGAGCTGCAGGAAGGCCAGACTCAGGAACCCATATAAAGACCCCTTAAACTTTCTTTCTCAGAAGCTTTGTTCTGTCTCAGCTCTATGAAACAAGGTTATAAATAATTCTGTTCTGGGCATTCTAGAATGACCAGTAAGCCCTCACCACCTGAAATTCTTTTCTTTTATATATGTTTTATTGTTATTAGCATTCTTGGTTATACTATCAATGATAATATAACATTATCGGTATTATCATCATCGTTAGTTTCTAAAAACTCAATACGATAATTCCTAAAAGAGAGAAATATATCATGATTAGGACACAATTCAGTCAAGGAAATAGATTTCAGCATTTTTTGAGGAGAAAAATGTACTGAGAGAGAATAAAGTTGTGGGATAAAAGGTGAGAGGATGTACAGAGACCTTGCTAATATCATGTTTTTCAGTTTATTGAATGGATTTGGATCCAGTTATTATAAACAAAGGAACTTTCTCCTTCTGTAATAATTTGACTTCCATCAATGTAAATATTTTAAGTGAATAGATATTAGGTAAATAATTGGTGATTTCCTATTGGCATACTGTCTTTTAACATCCAATCTTGTTTGTGAACTTGCACAGCCACTTTTGACATTATTTACCACCAACTTAGATGATTTAAAAAATTTTTCTTTAAAGAATGTAACCTGAAATAACAGTATCATGAGCCATGAGAGAATTGCATCTATTGTTTTTTCTTCATGCTCTGTATTTTTTCTTTCCTCTTTTTCTCCCAAACAGCATAAAATCTCTAAAACTAACACCAAATAAAATCGGAAAAGAGATAAATGCTTGAAGCATTGTTCTATTTTCCTGTTTCAATCCACACACTTACCTAACACTTCTGGCAAATCATTTACAACTCCAGAAGTCTATGCTGAGCTCAAATTTAAATAGAGGAATAGGAGTTTCCATTATGGTGAGGCAGAAACGAGTCCAACTAGGAACCATGAGGTTGCAGGTTCGATTCCTGGCCTCACTCAGTGGGTTAAGGATCCAGCATTGCCATGAGCTGTGGTGTAGGTTTCAGACTTGTCTCAGATCTGATGTTTCTGTGGCTGTGGCAAAGGCTGGCAGCTGTAGCCTCAATTGGACCACTAGCCTGGAACGTCCAGACACCAGGGTGCAGTCCTAAAAGGCAAAGAATAAAAAATTAAAATAAAATAAAGGAATAGAGAGCTACAATGAATGTATGATGTGCCCATTGTTATGCAGCTTGTGAGTAGCATGGGAATTTTTTGTGGCTATTGTAGAACCCAGGGCTCATCGTTCCAGGACAGGTATCCTTTGAATTACCCATTACCAAATGTGTTCATATTTCACAGTGACTTTCTGTATCACCCCCACCCTCTTGTTGAAAATATTCTAGCTCTGGGCAATTATGTATATTTCCATACTTTCCCTTTTTCTTAATGGAACATTTTCATGTTCAGTAATGCAATATTTATAGGAAAGTGCACTAAATGTTATACTCCTCAAAGAATATTTTTGAGTGTAGTGTGAATAAATATGATTATTAATTGGCTTTTTTTTTAATATGTTCATATATTTTGTGATTTTTTTTTTTTTTTTTGCTTTTTGCTTTTTAGGGCCACACCTGTGGCATATTTCCCTTCTGTTCTGAAGTGCCATCTTTTTCTCAAATCAGGTTTTAGATAACTGTCTGTGAGCTCTCTATTTTGTTCCATTTCTCTATTCATCTATTTTTGTATCGGTATCATACAGTCTTAATTACTCTAGTTTCATAATAATTCTTGGTATTTAGTAGAGCAAGTTTCCCTACTTAGTTATTCTTCAAATATGTCTCCATAATTCTTGCTTCTTTGCATTTCCATGTGAGTTTTAGAACTGCATACAACAAATAACTACAAAACAAACACACACAGACACACACACAGACACACACACACACACACACACACACACTGGTAAGATTTTGATTGAGATTTAAGCTACTTGAGAATTTTAAGACTTGTTTTATGTCCCTGAAAAAAAATTATTTATTTTGTAATAGTCCAGTGAAGGGTTATAAAAGTCAAATATGCTAATTGTGTTCTTCAAAACTTCTATCTTTTAATATTTTTCTTTAGCTACTCTGTGAATAATTGTATGAAGTTATTTCCAATTCTAGTTCTATAGAATTTGTGTCTTATTTTTGAGGCTATATTATTAGTTCTACACAAATTTGCAATCATTCACCTTTTTTCTTATATATCTGATTATTCTTGATTGAGTGTCAGACATTCAATGCAAAATTATATAGAAAAATAATTTGAGGTCTAGGATTATGTTATTTTCTTTTAGAGAAAATTTTGTTTGCTTCTACCAGGCACCTGGTAGCACTAGAACCTTGGAATCACGTTGATGCACTTTCACAAGTTGAGGGGATTAGAAACTGCAGTCAAGAGTTGCTTCTCAGGAAATATAAAACAAGACAAATAAACAGACAATCAAGTAACTCATCACCACCACAATAACAAAACCTAAGTATGCTCATCTTACTCGAGTGAATTTTCTACATAAAATTATTTAAAAAATTTTCTGTAGATTGTCACTCAGATGCAAAGATTTTTTAAAAAATCTGGCAATTAATAGCCTCAGATGATAAATAATATCTCCTGGTCTATGTATCCTGAAAGAAAACTACTTATATAAGAAACTGGTCTCAATCACAGTTAGCTCTTTTACTATTTTTCCCTTAAATATAAATATGCAAAACTTAGAACATGTTTCTGGGAAAAAAGAATGAATAAAATAATAGAATAATTTCCCTTTAAGAAATAATAAATTATTATTTATTGGAAATAGTGGAAAACAAAAAGAAAAGAATTGAAAATAATAAAAGGATTTTTTTAAGTATTCTCAGACTTCAGAATATTTGGCTTTAAAAGAAGAACACGATGTTATAGAAAAAGAACAATGAGACAGCAATAAAAAATTATTTGAAGTAAAAATATGGTTGTTAATTTTAAGGAAAAGTATAATAAAATGTAAGAGACAATCTTGAGAAAATATCCTCCAATGTTTAAAAAAAAAAGACAAAAATTTCCAAGGTATAAAAGAAAAGCTGTGGAAAAAAAAGCTGCACTTCTATATGAATTACAGATAGAAAGAAAGCAGGAGTAAAGAAAATTATGAGGGAACAAATAGAAAAAGATTTCCCAGAACTGGCTACCTGTATATAATTTAAAAAGGATCACAGTGGATCAATACAATAAATCGGCAAAAATCAGACAATTATCTTAATATGTCATCATAAAAATCATAAAAGCAAGGGATATAAAAGAAAGATCTAACTTTCTGTTATTGAGTAAAATCAGGGAGCATTTAAAAGAATGAAAAAAATTATCATTACATTTTTATCGGCAAAATAGATCTCAGAAAACAATACGGTAATAACTTCAAAGTACTGAGAAAAATTATTTTCAAGGTATATTTATTATACTTTTCAACAGTTTCATGAGCAAAACAAAGACATCAAATAAGCAAGGACTCTCTGTATAGTTTCTCAAGATGTTACTAATTCATGACCCAAACCTGGAGAGTCCACTGCAAAAGGTTGACATATGAAACAAAGGTCTTAACTCTGGAAGGAAGGGAAAGAAAATCCTGGGAAGATATCCCCATACCAGACTGAGATGAGAGGATGGAGAGCTCTAGGAGGAAGACCTCTGAGAATAAGAGTAAACCCAATAAAACAAATGATGAGGAGTTTGGGGAGGAATAAAGTAAATAGTGCAATAATAAAGGGAATTAGAAATTTCAAGAGAAAAATGTGTGCCAAAATAGGACATGCAATCATATCACCAACAGGGATGCTGACATGAACATTTATGTAACCATGACTATGTAAAATATATTTACGGATTTTTTTCACTTATCGAATCATCCTTTTGACAATGTTTCTCAATCCTGGCTACACATTAAAATGTCTGTGGAGTTTTGAAGAGTAACAATACCTAAACTCCCTTGGAGCTATTAAATCAGAACTCTGGGGATAAGACTTGGGCATTAGTCTTTGTCAACAGTACCAGGTGACTCTGATGTGCAGTTGGATTTGAGAAATGTAGCTATAAAGCAAACATTAAAGCTTAATTATGGTTACAGAATGCAAAGCAAATGTCATCCATATAGTGACAGGTGTAGGAAGGTACAAAGTGTGAATTATGGGGAAGGGAAATCTTGAGATAAAAATGTCTTCAACTTAAAAAGTGGGAAGTTGAAAGATACTATCTATTGTTATTAGATCAAAAGATAGTAATCCATATCCTTACATTGACTAACAATTGAGAACAGCAATAACCAAAAAAAAAAAAAAAAAACTGGACAATGAAGAAGGGAGGTGGACATATAAATCACTTATCCTCATCATTAACAACTGAATTAATAGGTAATGTCTAAGCTTCATAAATCAAGAAATAGTGGTTGGAGTATATACCTTAGAGAAATAGAGGATGTTTTCAGAAGAAATGAACATTTTAAAGGTAGCTTCTTCTAGAAGCAACTTATCTGAGCAGCTGGTATGTGGCAAAGTCCTGTAGATATCCCTCATTTCTTTTTAAAATCACGCTACCATAATGTTTAGGTGCATGTGATCAAAATGTTGGAAATAAATTATCCTCTTGAAGGACTGATAATGTTGTGTTTTAGGAATTTGTTATTCTGGTGAGTTCACTCATGACAAAATACTTTGAGATACACATTTGTAATATGTGTATTTTACATTTGTTTAGCTAACTCTAATAGACATTGAAAAACAAGAAAAGTAAAATAACTAGTCCTCAGAAGACTATGTTAGATATCTATTTAATTAAACTAGAAATCTATTTTGATCTAAGTGTTTAATGGGTGATCAGTTGAGAAAATTAGTTATGAAATGGTTTTAAAACCAAAATATACATAAACTGATAAAACTATTTTTTAAGAGTATGGTAGGCAGCTAATAAATGAAAGTCAGAGAGAAATGATACCCATATAAGCTGGGGAGGATCCTCTGAACAAGAGAAGAATTTATCACAATGTTGAAATCCCTGTAGCTGAAGGAAATGGGTCGTGGTCTAACTATGTGTGAACAGAAAGACACGGATGTTTGACTAAACATTGCCTGAATGTGGGTTTAGGTGTTGTAGATGGAGTCACACCATGGAGAAGAGGGAAGAATGTTAGGAAGTCAGGTAGGCTAAGACTTTGTTGTGTGCTGAGTATGATGGGAATGTCTTTGAAGCTGGGGCACTCAAGCTTTATCATGTAAGGAAGGGTGAACTACTAACAAATGGAAGGTAAGATGAAGCTCTGAGGCAACTGGCATTTTAGGACTAGAAGACAGGAAGCTGTATGTCACAGGAAATGAAATAGAAGGCTTGCAACGCTCACCAAATCCTAAAGGATATTCCTTTTAGGAAAAGTCCGTTTCATCAACCACTGTTCTTCAGATATGGTGTTTATATTGGTAGCTGCATACATACCTGTCTAGGAGTTTGGATTATAGCCATACATTGTGATGTGGAGAATAGTTACCACTACTTTATAAATAGGAATATAAAGAGGGTTCTTGGAAGATGGAGAGCAGTAAAGACAAGTTTCTGGAATGTTCATTTCTCCCTGATAAGCATAAAGTCAAAGTGATAAAATGTAAAATAAAAATGAAATTCAAATTCATATGATAATAACATTTTTGTGTGGTTCTATTTTGCTAAACCCACCTAGCAAAGCCAGGGATCGAACCTGTAACCTCGTGGTTACTATTCAGATTTGTTAACCGCTGAGCCACGATGGGAATTCCAAGGCATAGAATAGTTAACAAAGCACAACTGGGATTGTATCCCAGAAGCATCTAACTCTAAAGCATGCACTTTTATCCATTATAAAGTAGTGCTTCATACTTAGGCAAAATATGATACTGAGTACAGGATGAAAACACAACCATAAGTGGGAAGACACTTGGTTGTGCCTCAAAAAATTTTGCAGTATCTATTTGAAGGTAAGGTGTATCTACAAAATGATGACAGGCTGCAATACATATTCCAAGATAAAGAAGGTGCCAATGCAGGCCCACAGGTGGTTGGACACTCCTCCGAATAGAGAAAGAGAAGGATGCTCAACAGAAAATTGTCACTGGAGTTCTTAGTTGAAGATACTAACTTTTGAAGAGGGAAATTTGAAATAAAAGGAGGGATATTTTTTCAGATTTACTGGAGTGCATGATATTAGAATAAGGCTTGGGAGGGAGAAAAAGGCGGCCAGACTTTGTCTGCCAGGCCGGATGAGATTTGGAGCTGTGTCCTGGGGGCAATGAGTGAGATGGGAAGGAGGATGGTATTAATGGAATGATTGAGGGATGGACACTGAGATGAATATTTATGCCTATTACTTTATGTGATTCTCACCACAATACTGTGTTGATGCAAAATACATGTGATTGCCACAATTTATAGGTTAATAAACCAAGGAAGAGAAGAAGAAAGTGCCAGGCCCAAAGGTCACATAGTACATTAGATGGGCCCAATGAGCAGGAGAGACAAAAGCACTCCATCAACCTAGCTATAGCAGCTACAGCCATGAAAATGTATGGAGAAATAAACACCACTCTGGGAACAACAGTCATTGGAGTTTAAAGCTCAGTTGCTTTCTATTTTTGTGACTTGGAAAAGACTATAATCCCCCTTACTGTCACTGTTTCCTTCTCTTTGTAAAGATCCTTATGATATTTCCCCATATGTATTTCAAAGATGTATGTACCATCAAATTGAATATTAAAAGCATATGATTCAAAAGAGTTTCAACCACAAAAAGTGTGAGGTTTTGTAAAGTAATTACACAAATCAATTTGTACTGTATTGGCATATGAATGATATGGGATCTGTGGGGCATGTGAATTTTATATATAAAGACTGTGGTGATTATCATTTTTTTTTCTCGGGACAACCACTCTTAGAGACGTACATTGGCTTTTTAGGAAGCAGTTCTCCATGGGTATCTTATGTTCATGTTTCTGCACATTTTATAAGGAGAGAGACTGAGTGTTTTATGTTTTTTTTTCCAGACTCTCTTCAACAATCCTAGAAGATAGAATGTGTGTCACTCCAGAACAAAGGATAGGTTTGCTACTGTCTTGGAATATACAGTGTCTCCTTCTAGAGGCAAACTTCTCAGTAAAACAAATTAATGTCTCCCTTTGGGACAAAAGATAGGCATATATTGCCCATTATAAAATGGTTCGATTCTCTAAACTCAGAGCCTCTCTACTGAAATCCAACCCACTGCATGTACAGGTGTTACCTGGCCCTCTTTGTAATGTCTAATGGGAACTAGCACAAAAAATTGCAGATATTCTGACTACTGTTGTTGCCATGTTTAAGAAAATCCTTTGCCTTTGACCCAGGAGTCTCATGCTTCTTACCAACATTCCTATGAGAGTGGCAGGCTAAATGTTTTGTTCACAAGTAGGGCAAAGTCTCAGGCCCTTTACAGTTCTTGGCATGGTATAACCCTGGATAACCACACTCAAATAGCTACTACGCACTGTTTATAATAGCCAATACATGGAAACAACCTAAATATCCATTGAAAGATGTATGGATAAAGATGTGATTATATGTATGTGTATATAAACACTATGAAGCAAGTCAGAAAGAAAAAGACAAATACCATATGATATCACCTATATGTGAAATCTAAAATAGGACACAAATGGAGATCCTGTGGTGGCTCAGTGGTTAACAAATCCAACTAGGAACCATGAGGTTGTGGGTTTGATCCCTGGCCTTGCTCAGTGGGTTGAGGATCCGGCATCACTCTGAGCTGTGGCGTAGGTCGCAGACATGGCTCACATCCAGTATTGCTGTGGTTCTGGCATAGGCCAGCCACTGCAGCTCCTATTAGACCCCTAGCCTGGGAACCTCCAAATACCGAGAAAAGGCAAAAAGACAAAAAAAAAATAAGTAAAATAAAATAAAATAAAATATGACACAAATGACCTTATCTATGAAAGAGAAGCAGAGTCACAAACATAGAGAATAGTCTTGTGGTTGCCAAGGGGGAGAGGTATGTGTGTGTGTATTTTTGTGGTGGTGGTGGGGACTGGAAGTTTGGATTTAACAGATGCAAACTATTATATATAGAATGAATTTTTTAAAAAAAAAGGTGCTACTGTATAGCACAGGGAACCATATTTAATATTCTGTGATTAAACCATAAGGGAAAAGAATATGAAAAATAATGCATGCATATACATAACTGAATCATTTTCCCATACAGCAGAAATTAACACAATATTGTAAATCAATTATTTTTCAATCAAATAAAAATAAAGCTGCTGTGGACACACATGGTCTCTTCTCGTGCAGGGCAAAGTCACTTGATTTAATGTTAAAACCTGGTTGTGCAAAAGTCCATAGATAGAAACAGAGAGCAGAATTGTGAAAAATGGTTTGCATGGGAGATAAACTGGTAATAGCAAAACTCCTTATACTCTTCCTGTTTTCCCATTGTTGTCACTTTATTAATTTAATAGCCCAAGACTGGAGTGCCTTCTTCCTTCTTACCTGCTATATAAAGACTAGCTAATTATAGGGGACAGTCACAATCCTATCTGGGACACTAAGGTTTTCCAGATTCTTCTGACTATTTTTATGTCCTAGATGTCACCCTAATGGTCACTCTTCTTTTCTCAACCTCCTTAGCACTCTGTAGCCTATCATTTGTGTGTCAACTCCCTTCTTTTAGTTTACACTCTTCCCCTCCCCTCCCCCACCCTTGGGTTCCTTCTCTGCAGCAGCTTTGCCTCCATATACACAGTAACTCATCTTCTACTGAAGTCTCAACTGTTAGTATTTTAGAGGATTCTATTTTCAGGCACTTCATTTTTTTACTCTACCCATTCTCATCTATTCCCAGGATAGCATCAACAATGTAATCTATATTTATCTGTCTCTGTTTATATTCTGAGCTTTATATTCAACTTGTAAATATAAAATGTGTATGGACTTTGAAGTCATAAAACCTTGACATTAAAACAAGAAATATTTTGTTCAAGTGACTTAATCTAATTGGAATTCAGTGCCAATATCTATATAATGGGTATAGTTATGCTAATATTTTAGGTGCTTAGAAAACTTATATTTAAAGATTTTTGTAAAGGTGTATAGCCCATATAAAGTACCCAGCAAATGATGACTGTTTTATCATTTTTACTCATACCCTTCTTCTATAGTGGAGGAATAGTTTTTCTCTCCTGTTGTTTTTCCTATCTTTGCGAAGGTCGCTATCATTTACCAAATGTCTCAGGATAGATACCTGAAAGCCATCTTTGCTTTCCCCTTTTTTTCAGTGTACTGATGTTACCTCAAAATATATCTGGAATTCAAGGATCACTGTCCATTTACTTTTCTTTTGCTTCAAATGCAGCCTTTCTCTATTCATCATCCTTACCTCCAAGTCTCTAATCTTTCTATTCAATCCGATGGTCACACAACCAAGAGTTTTGACCTAGACTTTGACGTCTCTGTGTTTTCAGGATATGTTCCAATACCCAAAGAAAAATGTACAAGTCTCAAAATCACTTCACACCAACACTCACCTTTTCTACTTCCTTTCTCCAGCTACCTACAACTTCTCCCAGTTCTCCGTGTAGGTCATTTCCTTTAACATCCAAAACCTCTCGTGTGTTGGTTTCCATAGTTCCTGATTTCCACGTTCATCAGGAACACTTCATTCTTCCCAAGCAAACTCTTAGCATTCAGGTCTTAGTTTAAGGAGCTTCTATTATTTTATAGATTTTTTTTTCTTCCATAGATTTATGCACTTCCTTTTTCCTGTCAAAGAACCTCTTATTGAGACTATCCTAATGCTTTTTTTGTATTTTCTTACTAATCCTAGACCCTCCTAGAAGAGATGAAGATTTTTTTAATGTAATAATAATGATGCCAATAAGAACAAAATTTATCGACTACTTCCTGTGTCCCAAACTTTATACTGAATGACTTCTTTAAATTGTTCATCTCATTTTTAGCTTAAATCTCAAAGTAAATTATAGTATATTTAACTATTATCATTCACATTTTGAAAATGAAAAAATTGAGCCTCAGGAAACATAAGTAACTTTCACAGTCACACTGCTAGTAAGTAGAATATCTATTGCTATAGTTATCTAATACTACATTATAAACCACCCCAAAATGTAGTAGCTTGAACCACAAAAACTTTATTATACCTCATGTATCTGTGGATTCAATAGGGTCCAGCTGGGAAGTTCCTTAGCTAGTCTTTCTCACAGTCTCTCATGTAGCTGCAGCAAAATGGTAGATGCTGTCAGATGGCTGAACATCTGGTATCTCAAAGTTCTTTGGGGTGGCTTCTTTTTTTATGGTGTGTTTCACATCTAGGACCTGTCTACTTTGCTTCTCTCTCCACCAGGATAGTCTAGAACTTATCCATAGTGAGGGGAAGGGCTTTTTTATTACCTTGCTCAGAAGTCCCAGAAGGTCACTTTTCCACATCTTCTCAGTCAAAGTAGTTACAGATGCAGTGTAGTTTCCATTATGAGAGGAGCTGCATATACATACAGAGCAGAATGGAGCAGAGTGGACCATCTTTAGAGACTCTCTTTCCCAGGACAAGGGCCAGGATTCATGTATTCTTCTCCATTTGTAGCAGGAAAACTGAGAAAATGTGATTTTAATGGAATTACTTAAAGTCCTAGAAAGGCTGAACATAGTATTAAGATGTCCTTCCTTTTAATCTGATTTTTTTTATTATAAGGACATTTAATAGGTTTGAAAAATATCTTATTTACTTGTAATCTGATGAAAATCACATTTATGTTTCTGGCAAGAGTGTTAAAACACTGCAGGAGAAGGAGATAAGGTGATAAGGAGATAAGGTGTTTGTAGAGCTGAAGCCAAAGAAGAGAAGCAGCCTGGCAGAAGCTGTGCCATACAAGAGGCAACAAATGACATAGGGAAGGAATAGGGTGAAAAATACCCTAACCTCTATCTTCCTGACATTAATCTCCTGGAGCAACTTATATTGGTGGAACCCCACTCATGCCAAGAGAACAAAGAAGTTCAGAAGATACAGTCCAACTGGGTCAACTTCCCAGAACAAAGAAGAGGACAAAAAATGAAGGCATCAAGGAAGATGGCAGTAAAGACTAACCAGAATCTTGTTGCTACTGCTGTTCTTTTGTTGATATTGTTATTTCCACTTACCCTCACTTTATCTGGGGAACTAAAGTGAATTTAAAATATTGTTTCAGTTTATTTGAATGTCTAGATAATTGAACTGTAGTTAATTGAGATTGCACTTGTTTTAATTGAGCATATATTATTTAATATGCCCTTAGGAACAACTGATTCTCGTCCTTGTTCCTCATTCCTCTGCCCCTCTTTTCCCAACTTATCCCCTTATATTATGTGCTCGTCAGAGGATCTTGCAATTCAGAAGAGCTTATTCAGAAGGAAACTCTCATGATTAAAAAAATCAAGTGAATATCCACACTTGGCTCCTAGGCAGAACAATGAACAGAAAAACTTTTCAGATTTTTATATACAAGGAACTTCAGCAGTATGCCAAATATGGCTTTCTGATGCTTGTCTAATCAAAGCTTGGGCTGGAAAGGAATATGATATAAAGCTTCTTTTTCTCCCACTGTGATTTTTATTCTGGGTCACCATATTTCTCTTACTTTAAACATTTCTGTCAAATTAACTTCTGAAATTAGAACAGACACTGTCCTGGAACAACCTCCAGTGGTACAATTTTTCATAGGTTGGTGTCTTTAATTTCAGTTTCTAATTAATGAAATCCATCATGGTGATTCCTGTTGCTTTATTGTTTTGGACCATCTTATCCTATTTTCTTGTTTTCAGTGCTCTATGGCATTCATTAAGGAAGACATAAACAAAACTGGAGATGGGTGGGAGGGTAACGAGTGGGATAAAATAGTATTTCCATGGAGAGGACTCAACACATTCTGCTCCTTTCCAATAAACATGACTATGTTGGTGATGTCCATAATAGAGTCACCAGTCTCCATTCTTCAACTAAAATGTCACAGAAATCCTCCCACTTCTACATTATTTTGTTTAATACAGATATCCATGTATATTGTTTCACTTTAGAATTTCCATTGTTGCTCTATCTAAGATTCCTCTCATCTCCCACATAGAATTAATTTTGTAAAACCGTATAAACGGCCCATGTCTCTATCAGGAAAATGATGCCCAGGATGAAGCAATCAACATGCTAAAATAGATCATCTCCAAGACATAAAGCGGTCCTGCATAAGTCAGCATAGCTGCCCATAAAATTCATGACTGACTCAGCACACATGGGCAGCCATTAGTTCTCCAAAGCCTCTTTCTATTTCTTTTATGACTTAGCAGCCAGCTTTTAGGAAGTCCATAATCAGAGGAATCAAACTGGCTTCTTAATTACTGAGATCACAAAAGGCGTTGATGGCCCCATTAGGAATAAATGAAGCCTTGACATATAAACTCATACAACAGTGCTACTTGATTTTCAGGCTTCCTTTCCTAAATTTGATTTCTGAAACAAAGGTGTAATTCTTGTGATTTCTTACAATTCTATCTTGTTCTCCAGTAGGGCATATGTAAGGGAAAAATGTAGTAATTATTTGAAATGCTTTTTCAAAAGTCACATCATATTAATGGAATCTAATATAAGTATAATGAAAAATCCTTTTAAAAAGATTATCTTTGCTGGAGTTCCCATCGTGGCTCAGAGGGTGAGGGACTCCACGTTGTCTCGGTGAGGACTGAGGCTTGATACCTGGCCTTGCTCCCATTGTGGCTCAGTGAGTTAAGGATCTAGAATTGTGCAAGGCATGGCATAGGTCTCACAGGCAGCTTGGATCTGGTGTTGACATAGCTGTGGTGTAGGCCTGCAGCTGCACCTCCAATTCTGCCCCAGCCCAGGAACTTTCATATACCTCAAGTGCGACCCTAAAAAGAAAAATTCCCTTTATTTAAGAAGCTTCTTACTATATGTTTTTATACAAGAAGTGAAGTTTATAATTATAAGGCAATGTAAATTAATACTTGAATATATCAACATGTATCCTTTCATTATCTTTTCAACCTGTGATCCAGGAATAATCCAAATATCTCCTTTTCCATAAGGCTTCATAATCTTTCAAAATCATTGGAACATTTAAATTTGCATAACCAATCCCTGACTTTACTAACTACTTATGTAAGAAATGAAATACGATATCATTTTGTTCTAAGTTCTTTTTGCATAACATAAATTTTATTTCCTCAGTTGCACTCTAAGCTTGCTAAAGCCAGTGACTATTTTAAGAATTTCCTTTGTGTGCTCCATGGAACTGTGAGGGCACCCTCTCTGTATATATTTAAATATTTTCTTTCAGTCAAAAATTTTAAAAAATATGAATAAAACAGTTGCTTATATTCACAAAACCAGCAATTACCTGATTGAGTTTTTATGAAATAATTGTTACAGTATTGTATTGATAAATATCATGTCATAACAGTATCATATTAATAAAGCCATGAAATTTGAAGAGAGGATGCTAAATCATTATTAATATCATAATTATTTCTTATGTTTATTATTTACCTACAATATTCTCTTGTAATTTATAATTACCAGTGTGACTGGGTTATTTTTGTATCACACTTTTCAAGGTGTTGCTACCTGCTACTATCTTCTAGGAGGTCAAAATTATGGAATCATTTTCAGCTTTTTCTTAAAGGAACTCTTTATTCAAAGCATTTTACTCAGATGTCAACCATGCAAAATATATGAAAATAAACTCTTCTGCTTGAGGAAGGAGTTGGACCCAAGAGCCCCATTTGGCTCCCCAGCCTCCTCTAAGACCTGTGAATATAATATTACCACAATTTAAAAATTGATGCTCTGTGTCTTGAAAGGACTGTTCAAATTAGTTACCTGAACATTACCCACGAAATCAAAGGGCCTTCTGGCCTGAGCTTTGTATGTACCACACTTGCTGGTTTATGTTCGTATACAGAGTAGCCATTCAATGACTTTTTGACTAGCTTGATTTAACTCTTTTTCTACCACCTCCTTCCCACCTTATCTTTTCTCCTCTTCTATTCTTTGAACTGCCCTTCTTTAAGCCCCACAAGACACACACACATGCATGAATGCATACAAACACACACACACGTATGTTAACACAGGCTTACACACACACGAGTACAGAGAAATAGGTACTAACCAACCTATGGTGATCCATGGTCAGTGGATCACCATGCCTATGATGCAATTTTGTTGTTTGTAAAAAAGTCAAAAGTATTTAGGCACATTGCTTTGCAGTCTGGTAATTTCAATCATTTCAAGCCAAAGAATCATCAAACTCTGGAAATCCAATCTTAAGTCATCTGCCTACAGCGGTGAATTTTGAAATCTACACCAGCATATAATGCTTAAAATGGCCATAATCACAGCAAAATGACCATATCACAGGGAAATGAAAAACTCTGAACATTAATGTTAGTGTGAGTGAATGAATTTGATACTGAAAAATCTAGTGGAAAATTCAAAATGAAACAAAATCTAAGAAAACCAGTATGTTGTTTATATTTACAAATGTGATTAAGTTTTCACTGAATTAGCATTTGTAGTATTATATTAATAAAATGTGAGAAATAAAATAACATCTACTTTATCTGAATTAACCAAGAAATTATATGTTATGAATGACTGCATTTGTCATTAAAACATTTTCTAATCATTTAAAGTCATTAAATGATTAAGATCATTCCCTACCTTAATTAACATATTATATGAAATATGTTTAAATTTATTTTTTTAGGATTGAAAAATCATCATTATTAACAGATCAAGCAGATCAATCAAATTAATTGAGACTTAAACCTCCAGTAATGACAGCAAAGCAGACATCAATATTCCCAGGGATAATAATTATAAAAAATAGATGTAACATATAAAAACTCTTAAGATGCTGGAAAGTATTTCAAAGCAAAGAGAAACAAGAAGAGGTAGAAGAGAAAAGATCTACTAGTTTATGTCCTTCTGATTTTTGAGGATGTTGTCTGTTCCTCAACCTGGCTTCAGAGGAAGTACAAAGTCTTAAGGAGTAATGGGATATCTGCCACAGCCTCAAGGTGTCCCCCTAAGTATTGTTAATTACTCTCACATTCCTAACATATATGTCCCCAAAATTTTTGATACTTTTCCTTCCAGAAAATAGAGTTTGATTCAATTTAAATTCTCTTAAATATGGGTTGGACTTAGTGACTGATTTACAACAAATTTAGTCCAGAATGAAAAAAAAAAATTAACTTTACATAGGTGGAACTTAATAGACATCACATTAACCAAATCACAACATTAGCATCACCAGTTCTAAGTCATGTTGATATATTCCCACGGATATGAATATAATGCAAAGGCACTTCAGCTTTGTGGTGTTCTTTCCTAAATTCCATAACCCCAGTCCAATCATGATAAGCATCAGACAAACTAAAACTGAGAAACATCCTCCAAAATCAAGCAGCAGTAACTCTTCAAAAGTGTTGTCAAGGTGACATAAAACAAGATAAGATGGAAAAACCATCACAGATAGGAGGAGACTATGGTATCATAATAACTCAATGTTAATTGGGATTCTACTCTAACTTCTGGAGCAAAAAAGAACATTAGTAGAAAACCTGATGAAATCCAAATATAGTCTATAGACAACATTATTGCTCCAATAATGATTTCTTAGTTTTTACTTGTACAACAGTCATGCTAACATTAGGAAGGGGGTGTGAAATGCAAATGGTAAAATTTTGTATTAGTTTTTTAACTCTTCTTTAAGTCTAAAACTTCAGATTGAAAAGTAAAAAGAAAATAAAACATCATCTTATATCATGTTACGCAATGTGAATGAGACAAAGATTTAATGCTATCACTAATTTCTTTACAGCAGGCAGACAAATAAACTCCATTACTTCTGGAGCCACATCTTCAAAGCTAGTGACTGTGATATCCAGTATGTGAAAATCCCAAGATTTATTGTTGACCTCATTTTGGGTGGGATTTTTACAGCTTCACAAATAGCTAACACCTTGGCCAATATCAGAAAATGACAATAAAAGTTGACAAAATGATCATGAAAATTATGGCTATTTCATAATTGGCTAAAGTATCACAAAACTAGAGTGATAAAGATAGGGAGAAGGCAGTTAAGGTTAAGTTGACCTAAGGGAAATTCCAAAGATTTCTTCCTTATGACCTAAATTGTTGATCTTCCTAACTCTCATCTTTATGTCAGAGATTTCTTCAATTTTTTCCCTGATCGCAGGGAGGACCCAAGCTTAGCAAGGCCCAGAGGGTAAAGGAATCTTTGAAGTGATGTTCACTAGAAAGCCAAATCCTTAATGAAACACAGGTGTATCTCTGTCTAAAGTAAATAATCACTGGAAGGACAAACCCTCACTAAACAATCAAATAAGTATACAGATTCTTAGAAATTGCATATAATTTGCTTAAAATACATTTTTTTATAAAGAAGATGAGTGATCAAGGTAGAAAAGAGGCAAATAAAAATAAAGTAAATTAATACTTAATATTTGTTGAAAAAACCAAAAGCAAATTCTGCAGAATTCATAAGTTTGATAAAATTATGAAGGTGGCTATGCCTCATCCATGTTGCGGATGTTTCTGCATAAGCTATAAAAGAGAGAAGGAGAGAGAAAATGTAGTCAAAGCTGGCTAGCCAGCTCAATTTTGAGGAATGAAAATTTCCAGCTGTAACTTTCCTTAGATCTTGCAATCAGCAAATTATGGGGCAAGTTCTCCTGTGTTGGTTTCATAACTTACTCCATATTATATAATTTTAATCTAGATTTTTCATTAAAGCAACAGTAAAAAAAATGATTGTTATTGGGCAAAAGAAGGTATAATTTGAATATTTAATCTACATATGTTTCATGTGGAAATACATGTTTCTAACTTTCAAAAACTGTTTGTTCTTTTAAAAGGACAAATATTGCACCTTACAAATATTTTTGCAAAATGCCTAAATTCACAATAATTCAGCACGTGCGTCAATGAGCATACTGTCTAAATATGAGAAATCTGAACTTTTCTGGTTTTTGATAGAGGATAGGAAGAAAGGGGGAAAAATTAAGGAAAGAAAAGTGGGAGAAAGGAATAAAGTTATAAAAAAAAGAGAGAGAAAAGAAAGAAGAAAAGATGTATACACAAGAAGTAGACTGCTTTCTTTAGGGGCCAGTAGGAATGTTATATGCACATATATATTAGCTGCTTTCTTATTCTCTTTTTCATTCAAAATTCAAAAGTTTTCACACCAGAGAGAAAGATATACTTTCAAGCTGCAAATCTCTACTTCCCAAAGAGGATGAGATAATGAAAAATGAATTAAAATCCTCAGATATGCTCCATGCCTTCATAGAGTTCTAATATAATGAAGGGTACCAGAATATGCCACACCAAAATATGCCTTTTTGTCATATGGATTATCTTGAGCTAAAAGCCATGAGGACCAACGGAGACAAGATAAGCTCTAAAAATGGGGCACAAGTTTTCCTTTTGTAAAGGAAATTTATATATATAAATTTCCATTTGTAAAGTTGTCTCCTTCTCCCTGATTTTGACAGTGAGACGTTAATAACTTTATCAATATAAAAAATGATATTAATCTGCATAATGGATACTACTAAACAACTCTAGTTTACTAAACTTTCTTCTTTCTCATCTTCCTATAATTTGCCTCTTGAGCCCAGAAACCTAATGTATTTTTCCTTTTGTTTACCTTGCTCGGAGATACTCATTTCACCAGGAAGGAACCTGAGTCAACCTTAATACAGGCACAAGCAAAATGACTTGGCCATAGACAACCTGGAAACTAACCCCTTTACCATAAGTCCTAAGGTTGTGAGCCACATGACTGAGATGTTCTCCTGGGTTCTTTTACCCTGCTGCTCTCTCAAGTGCCTCTTGCCAATAAAGTCTTTTACTTTGTCAGTATGTGTGTCTCCTTAGACAATTTATTTTGGGATGTTATACTAGAGCCCTTGTTGGACTTGGGAACTTGAAGGGAACCCTCTTACAGCAACAAAGTTATATATAAATTCAAGTACTAACCAATGCTGGTTTGTTCATCATGGGGTGATCCCATTTATACATGCAGGATGCAAGTGTTAACTTCTATTTTTCTCTGGTTAATGTGCCTTTTTCCAGTATTATTTGTTATTTATTTATTTATTTATTTAGGGTTTTTGTTTGTTTGTTTTTATATTTTTTTTTATCTTTTTTCCATTATAGCTGTTGTACAGTGTTCTGTCAACTTTCTGCTATACAGCATGGTGACACATTTACACAAACATATATACATTCTTTTTTCTCACATTATCAGTCTCCATTATAAGTGACCAGACATAGTTCCCAGTGCTACACAGCAGGATCTCATTGCTAATCCATTCCAATAGCTAAGACATGGAAACAACCCAAATGTACACCAACAGATGATTGGACTAAGAAGATGTGGTATGTATACACAATGGAATACTACTCAGTCATTAAAAAAGAACAAAACAATGCCATTTGCAGCAACATGGATGGAACTAGAGACTCTCATAATGAGTGAAGTAAGTCAGAAATTGAAAGACAAATACCATATGATATCACTTATATCTGGAATCTAACATATGGCACAAATGAATCTTTCCATAGAAAAGAAAACCATGGACTTGGAGAATAGACTTGTGGTTGCCAAGGTGGAGGGGAAGGGAGTTGGATGGATGAGGTGCTTGGGGTTAATAGATGCAGACTATTTATTTATTTTTTAATCACCCATGCAACATGTTGAAGTTCCCAGGCCAGGGATCAATTCTGTACCATGGCAGCAACCCAAGCAAGTACAATGACAATGCCAGGGAGTTACCCTACTATGCCACAAGGGAACTCCTTTTTGGTATAATTTTTAGGTCTGGAGGAAAAGAACCTAAGATGGGTAGAGGGAAAAGATTTATTATTCCTCCCAAACAATATACAACATTCCATAGGTAACTTAGATCATGATTTTCATATGAAAGATGAGAAAACCTAGATGAAATTTATGGACTTAATAAAACTTGTTACATAAGATTTTCGTCTAATATATCTCCTGTTATAACTATCACTTACATTGCTAGAACTTAAATAATGTGATGTCCTCAAATAGTCATGTTATTTACTGTTTGCAAAAATATTTTAAAAGTGAAATTAAGGAATTTTGGAATTTATAAAGAACTACCGGTAATTCATTAATTATAACTGTGATATGCACTTAAATTAACTGTGTGAAAACATTTCCAGAACAATTACTCTTGAATACATTTCTTTGTGGTTCTTTTTCCAGATTTATTGAAGTATGATTGGCAAAAATTGAATATATTTGTGTGTATACTCTGTTGTTTTGCTATATATATACATTGTGAAATGATTGCCATAATCAAGCTAGTTTTTTGTGTGTGCTATGAGAACTCTAAAATTTACTCTTAGGAAATTTCAAGTGTAGAATGAGTACATTACTATTGACTATATTCAGTGGCACATTAGTTTTCCAGAACTCATTCACCTTATAACTGAGGTCTTGTACCCTTTGACTAACATTTCATCATTTCCACCATGACCATTTTTGTGATTCTATTTCCATACCACCTTCCTCTTCTCACTGTCTTCAGAGAGTCTGATAGGTTAGGAGTAGTAGTGTAGAATATTATTTTTGAAGTGTGCTGTTTGATCATTGCATGAAATATTTTAAAATTCATTACATAGCCCTAGGTCCCTCTCTATACCCTTACTTTTTTTTTTTGCTTAGATAGTCAACTACATCTTTCTGACCATTGCAACCCAGAGGAAGTTTTAGTTCTTAAAAATGTCATTCTGTGTTTAAACAGATCTGTGCCATCTGGACATATCACTTAGCATCAGATAATGATTAACCATATGTAAAAATGCTGTATATACATGGCTAACTCTTTGAAATAAGACTGATTTTCTTTGTCCATTGGATATGTAAGACAAATCTATTTTAATTATCTACCATGAAGCCTTAAGGTAGTGACAAAGAAGGGATAATGTTTCAAATAAACACCAACAAAGTCATGAACATGAAAAAGTTACTAAACAAAGGTTCTGCAGCTCGCCCCTCAAAAGCCAATGATGTGAGAGGAAAGCGTCAATAGAAGGGAAAAGTGTTTTAATCAGAAAAGCAAGCAATCTGAAGAGATGGTGGACTCATGACCAGAGACCAACTCCAAAGATTCTGTTCAGCCATGACAATTTTTTAAAGGAAAAACAGAGGGGAGTAAGACTTTGATTCAACCAGGCATCATTCTCCATTGCATGCAGACTGACTGAATTATTCTTCAGATGCTATCTTGCCCAAGTAATCTGCCTGCAAGATTGCTTAGGGGTTTGTTGGAGGTAGAGAGCTGGTCATTTTTTTTTTTTTTTAACTGCTTACCTCTTCATAGTTACTCCTTTTTATCTAGGAAAAGAATCAACAGACTAGACAAGACATGGTGTACAGTCAGGAGGGCATAAGTTAGGAGTTTGGTCAAATTACCTACAGATCTCAGTCCTATAATTAATTTTTTTAAGGTTGGGGGAAATAGAAATGAGTAAATCAGAAAGAGGCAAAACAGCTGCTTTCAATAATTGGAGGTGACGGTAGTGATAATGGATACCATGAGGATGGATTTTCTTCTTGACCATAAAATTGTATTTTTTAAGTAATTAAAAGTTATTTTTATAGAAAAATTCAGTCTGTTTAATTTTTTTCACAATTTAAATGTTGAAGACATCACTGGTTTCCCTGCAAAAAAAAAAAAAATGGCAGAGAAATAGCTGCCCCTCTCAGCTAGTGAGCTATATCATTAATGGCATACATCAGAACTTAGAGAGTCATTTCCCATTTAATCTTCCTGGCTTGCTTTATAATTTCTCCCCATATTTCCCATTTGAGCTGATATTTTTACTTCACTTCAGCTAAACACGAAAATTTAACTTGGGCACAGGAAATGTTCATTTTTTTTTTTAAATGAAAGTATTTTGCTTAGAAGGACTATTTAAAAAGGGCTCGATGAATTCAGCAGGAGCATATGCTTTGATACATTGAAAGAAATCTGCTTCACAAATAAGATGAGATTTTTTTTAAATGCAAATGACCTCATACTGATATATGTTGCAGTGAGTATACATTTAGATGATTTTTAAAAGAATTTCAGCATGGAAAGAGAGATCTGGAAAGTAGTAGAAAGCCAAAGAATCACACAAATACAATTGTAATAATCCTGGGCATGAAAAATGTGGGAATAATGCTTCAGAAATAGAATGCCATTTCCAGAAGTAAAAACCATTTACTTCAAGTGCTTCATATTGCATATAGGAAAAAATGACAAAAGCCAAAACACACTCTGCCACTCCCCTTTCCTATAGACATGACAGATGCAACATCAAAACTTTGTTAGTGCGCATTTGTCCTTAAACTTTGTCTCTATTTCTAGCTACAGTTAACCACTTATTTTCTTTCTCTATGTACCCATTCACATTTTCTGTGCATTTCATAAAAATGAAGTGATACAATATGTGGTCTTCTATTTCTGGCTTCTTTCACTTACCATAACGATTTTTTAGGTTTATCCCTATTGTAGTATATTTCAGTAGTTTGTTGTTTATTTATTGCTTAATTGTGCTCAGTTATATTGATTTAAAACATTTTGTTTATATATTCATTACTCGACGCACATTGGGAATGCTACTGACTCAGCTATTGTGAATAATGTTCCTATAAATGCCTTTGTATATCTCTTAATTTCTTAATATACATATATGTGTATAATATATGTATAATATACTTAATATACACTTAATTTCTATCAGTATATTCCCAAGTGTGGAACTGCGGATCATATATTATAATCGTGCTTACTTTTTTAAGACTGCCAGGTTCCAAAATGACTATCCAATGTTACATTCCCAATTAATTATCAACATAAGGTGGTTTTGGTTTCTCCTCATACACCCTAATTCTTCTTGTTGTGTATATTTCTAAGTAGTTATGCTTGTTAGATGTGCGTAGTACCTCATTGTTGTTTTATTTTTAATTTTCATAATTATTAAAAATATTATAAATATTTGAATGTGCTTGATAGCCATTCCTATAACTTCTTTGTTGAAATGACTGTACAATTCATTGACTTTTTTATTGGTATTTTTGTCTTATTATTTACTTTATAAAAAAGTTTATGTCTTCTGAATGTAAATCCTTTATTAGATATGTGATTTGCAAATAATTTCTCCCAGGTCGTGGCTTTAAATTCTTTTCTTGACAGTTTCTTTTGAAAAAATCCTTCATCATTCTCTTGTGAAATGTTTTCGGCATTGTACCTAAGAATTCTGTCAAATCCAAGTTCCTGAAGCTTTACTTTAGCCAATACCACACTGTGTTTACATCAAAACTTCAGAAACTGTACAAATTAAAACCAGGTCAATAAAATAGTATTTAGGAAGAGGCGATTGTGCACAAAAGTACAGTTTGCAAAGTGGGAGTCTTCAAATCTAAAACTGATGTGAAAGTGAGAAGCAGGATGTTACAGGATGGCTTATAAACTGAAATGAGTGTTGTTTGTCCTTTACAGCAATTGCATTACAATGGAGATTTTTAGATGGCAGGGGAATGGTTAAAAATGATTATCTTATACCATTTTAGGAAGATAAGTTTTTTTATGGTTATCTGAAGCATATATAAGAAATAACCTGTTTCCCTAATAAAGTAGATTTAGTTTTGCTGGCAGGATTTAACTGGTTTGGTTTCTTGGGGCATGTTCAAGCCTGGTCTCCATTTTATTTTATTTTAACAATTGTAAATTTGAAATCAGTTATGTAAATCCCTCTTCTTCACTTTTTCCTCATCCTCCTCCTTCTTTCTCTTCATTTTCCTTAGCACTTTGAAAATACTTTACATTTATCGTCTGCCTTCATTTTTTTTTTCTCTCTCATGACCTCTTAGCCATTTTCCTTATTTCCTGTACGTGTCTTTTTCTCTGAACATTTTCTTTTTTTTTTAATCTCTTTTTTAGAGCCACAACCACAGCGTATGGAGGTTCCCAGGCTAGGGGTTGGTCAAATGGGAGCTGTGGGTGCTGGCCTATGCCACATCCACAACCACATCAATGCCAGATCCAAGCCATGTCTGCAACCTATACCACAGCTCATGGCAATGCTGGATCCTTAACCCACTGAGCAAGGCCAGGGATCCAACCTGTGTCCTCATGGATAATAGTCAAATTTGTTTCTGCTGAGCCACGATGGGAACTCCTCTGAATAGTTTTCAAGATTTTCTCATCTTTTTTTGCATGTGTTATATGGGTTTTGTTTGTTTGTTTCTTTGTTTTTAATCCTGTATGTGTTCACTGATTCTGAATTTCTTTTATCTGTGATTTGATGTATTTCAACAAATTTGAAAAAAAAAATTTCAGCCAGTATTTCTTCTAGTGTTCTTTTCACTCTATTTTCTCTTTTTTTTTTTTTTTTGCATATGGATCTCCATATACACAAACATTTTAGGTGAGTTTATTTTTTTTAACAGATATTGTTTTACTTTTTCCCATTTCTTTTCTTTGTGCATAAATTTCACTGAACTGATTCTTTCCATTTGACTGGTAAATTCATCAAAATTATTCTTCATTTCCATTTCCATTTCATTCATTCTAGCACTTTTAGCTTAAATTACTCATTTTATCTTTTGTACTGCACACTTCTTTGTTAGATCCTTTGTTGTACTTATTATTTTAAAGTTTCTCTTTGATAATTTTAGCATCTGGGCTACCTACTTCTACTGATTGTTTTCCACTTGATGATTGGCCACACTTTTTAAAATTGTCTCATCATTTCATTGAATATAGGCATTATGTGAAAAAAAAAAATGGAAAGAATAAGTAATGTTAGTCTATGCAAATGCATGCCTCTTTTTTGTTCATCCTTTGAGTTGGTATTTATCTATGGAAGTGCCCCTTTACACACGTCATAATACACACAAGAAATCCAAACACAATGTGAGATTATACTTAGAGAATTTCTGTTAATCATGATGACAGAGAAGAGCAATAAAAAACATTGAGAAACATATACATACAGAATAAAAAATGTGTTGTCTTGAAAGTCGGAAAATTATAATTTTATTTATTTATTTATTTATTTTGTCTTTTTTGCCTTTTCTAGGGCCATCCCACAGCATATGGAGGTTCCCAGGTTAGGGGTCTAATCAGAGCTGTAGCCACCGGCCTATGCCGCAGCTTCAGCAATGCCAGATCTGAGCCGTGTCTGCAACCTACACCACAGCTCACAGCAATGCTGGATCCTTAACCCACTGAGTGAGGCCAGGAATCAAACCCACAACCTTATGGTTCCTAGTCAGATTTGTTAACCACTGAGCCACAGCAGGAACTCCTATAATTTCATTATTGTTCTTCATAAGTCCATTTATGTTGCACAGAAGGTGTGAGTCTCTTGTATACTTAGAATTACAAAGTTTTACCTGTACTTGTTTAATCATAACTTCACTTGACTTATTTCCCTACAGTTGTTCTCTTTTATCTTTAGGTTTCTTGACATCCTGTTACTCAACAACCTGACCGTTTTTAGTTAGCAATCTTATGTAGACAGCATTTTACTTGGAGATACAGAAAATGTCACCATAGGCATATTGTTAAATGGTTGAACATTCAAAGTAATGACGTCTCTATCTGTTCTTATATGTATGACATCATCCAGAGTATTATTTTTCAAAGGAAAAAATAATAGAAGGACTGTCATTTATATATCCTGAAAAATTTCACACTACCAAGCACAGAAATGAAAACAATTTTAGTGCTTAATATCTGCTTTTGAAGGGACATAAAACTTCCTTGGAGTAAAAGGTAACTGCTACATATATCTGCAGTTTAATAATCATTATATCGAAATATAAAAATGTTCATGCCTTCTAAAATTCATTACACTGCGATTATCATCTCTACTCTATTAATGAATTGAAATGCATTACATTGGTGATCTGAAAATATATCCTAGACCTGAAATAATTTTCTCTTTCCCTGCAGTGAATTTTCCCATGTATTTATTTATTTATTTATTTATTTATTTATTTTTATCTACACCTACTCACCCTTCTGAACAGTTCAAACACCACCCTTACATGATGTTTTTATTGAGTTTCCCAGGTAGTATAAATATCCTCTTTGTGATTCCATTTTCTTCATATGTATATTATAGCATTAACCATGTTGTGTGTGTTGAGTTGTGAACTTAATGTTTTTTAATCTTGTTTACCAGTTTACGTCTTCAATAGCTTGAATCATGATTGTAAAATAAATTGATACAGAGTGGTCAATTCATATTTTTCTCCTGGAATGCTGGATAAATACAAGTGAGATAACCATTCAACAGGCTCTAATTCTTTTTATTATGTACATTTCAAAAAATTTTTCAATTTTATTATTTTTCTCATAGAGAAAACCTGTTAGGTTAAGATTAACAACCTAACTTAAACAATATGTTAGCAAATAATTTAGTAATAGATAAAAACAAAATCTTTGATTCAATTTACATTAAAAAACTCCCTGATGGATAAAATGTATTTATGTGAAATATCTGTTTCCTGCAATAGATTGTTTGCTCTCTCTTGTATAAACTCATGAGTTTGTTTTATCCTATATATTCTCAAATTCCAGCACAGGAACTTGAATATCTCAAAGCTAATGTAGTGGCTTTAGTTTTGTAGGTTTGCCGTAATAGAGTACCACAAACTGAGTAGTATAAACCAGAGAAATGTAATCTTTACAGTTTGAAATCTAGAATTCCAAAATTGAGGTGTGGTCAGGACAATGCTTCTTTTGGCACCTCTAGGGGAAGATCCTTCCTTCCTTATTCCAGCATCTGGTAACACTGAGTATTTCATGGCTTTTGGCAGCATAATTCCAATCTGTGCTTTCATCTTCGCATGGTCATCTTCTTTATGTTTTCACATTGTTTTGTGCATGTCTAGGTGCAAATTTCCTTCTTCTCATCAAGATACAAGTCATATTGGGTTACTGATCAACCCTACTTCACTATTACTTCACCATAATTAATTCTGTCTCCAAAATTCTATTCCCAAGTAGTCATGTGCTGAGCTACTGGGGTTAGAACTTCAACATATGTTTGTGAAGACCCAATACCCATAACAGGAATATTTCTGAATCACCAGTGTTCTTTTTCTATCATAGGAGGTTAGCCTTATTTCCCCAGGGAAGATATCTTTGTGGGGACTTACATTGTTCTCAGGCCAAAGTGTAACATTTTGTGCTTCTCAACAGCAAATGCCCCCCACAGTGGGAAATAAATCATTGAGGTTAATTTCTTAATGCATTTGATCAGTTTTATTATCTCCATGAATGAAGAAGCCATGTTCCTTTTGTAAACACAATTTATCAGAAATCAGAACAGTGCTCTAACTCTATCAGGCTTTGAATTATCATGTGTTCAATGAAGAGTTCTTTTTTTAGAGGATGAATCCTCTTTGACTTTACCTGAGCCATTTCCAAATGGTTTTCTAAAACCTAAACTGAGTTTCTTCTTTCTTAGTGCCTATAGGTCTGTTCCCACTTTCTTCCCATTGAAGGCCAAACCCTGCTGAGGGCTATGTGAGCATCAGCTGCTATTTTTAATGACAGCCTTCAACAATAGCTAAGAGCAGATTGGAGCCCAGGGCTCTTTGAATGCATGAAAGGTGGAGGAGAAAGTGTCAATTGATATTAGAAATTACAATCCTCATCACTCACCAGCTTTAAATCTATGTCCAAAAGCATTATAGCTTCAAATGTTAGCAATTTTTTGTGCTCTTTCACATTCTTTTATATCATGATGAAGATAAGAGAGTAGAGTGAAAACCACAAAGAAAAAAAAGAAAGGATAAAAAGAATTGCACTCTTAGTTTGTTCATCAACCATACCACCTGTATTTTCCTACTGAATGATTTTTGCCACAACAATATAATGAATATAAACTTCTCATAGTGTCTCCTGGGAAACCTATTCTGGAAACAAATGAAGAATGTCATGGCCTTAATATATTGTATCCCTACTTTAACAGCTTGGCATTAGAATGAAAGAGTATTAAAATGGACATCTTCTCTCATGTGTTTGCCCTCTCATACCCTCTTTTTCTCTCGTTTCTCTCTCTAAGAATAACTGCCTTCTAGAGATAAAATTAAATATTTTACCTTTGTAATATGTAATATTTCTGTTTAACACATCCATTTGCGGTTAAATATCCTATACAGTTGAACCAAGAGAGGTAAGGTTGGTGTTAACAATAATCACACAGATACTCCCTCGCTTAGTTTTCCTGGAGTTTGGGCATGTTTATTCAGTTTCCTCAATGCCTTTCTAGTTTTGACCACCTTTCATTGTCTTAATTAACTCAGTTACTTTTCTACCTGTTTGAAAACTAGTTGATTTAAATAAAAATTGATGGATGGAAATAGGATTTTTCCAATGGAATTCATCTGTAGAAGAAAAGAGATTTTTCTTATCACAGTTTTTGCTCTCAAACTTATAATCAGGGCAGTTAGTTAGATAATGAAAGCACAAATCAATCTTACGGCTTTGAGTTGAGCTGAATTAACTTTATTTTATTACTTTTCCTTTGGAATTGAGGATTCTGTAGTTTTGGCTTTTTTTTTTCTGTTTTAGATTTTGTTTCTTGGGAGTGCCTTAAATTAAAATTATAAACTGAGTATTACAAGTACTCATGTTTTACCCCCGTACCATGTGTTTGTGTGCTTGCATAAGTAGAATTACTACTTAAAATCTAGTATGACACTTCTTAAAATAATAATAATAGTAAAATTAATTCTACACATTCCATTTATTTTTCCTATATATATATATATATTTTTTTTTTTTTCCTTATTCCACACTAGTCCCCAACTCTTTCTTGATCTGTGTTTTTTTACCCAACTTTCTTCTGGATGTTTTCCCAACATTTTTCTAGAGTACATTCTTCCCAATTCATTCACTCTAAGGTTCTTCAACATGAGCTGCCTTCTACTCTACCTCTCAACAGGTAGCAATAGCCATGTTCAAATAAGAATTTAGTTTTTGAATTTGAAGCAGAACTTTTGCAATTTAGAGGACTTTTATATCATTTCATTCATCCTCAAACAGAGTTAGGATATTTTGTTAAAATGGACATTAAGTTTAAGGTAGATCAAATGATTAATCACAATGATATAACTTACAAAAATGGCACTGGGTCTGGGACTAAGAATTTACTCTTTCTGAACTCAAATCTTTGCTGATATTTCATGACAGGATAGATTTCCTACAACCAGTTCATCACTCTGTACACTACTGAAGTATTCACAGCTGGCAGGTGAAGATGGCTTCAGGAGGTCAAAGGACAAAAATAATTTATTTTTATTTATAGTCTCTGAGTATAGGTAGGCAAAGATTCCTGATATGCCATTTCTTGGCTCTGTGTAATATGACTTAAAAATAGAAATGCGAAAATAAAATTGACTGGAAAAGAGAAAGTCGATGACTGATGAATGGGTCCTAAAATAAAGTGGGAACAAAGAAATGCCAATTGGAGAGAAGGGGAAGCATGACAATGGAGGAAAAATATCCTGAGATTTCCCGCCATTACATTTCTGAAATTGGAGGAGGCTCCATATGTTGTCACTGATATTTTGTTAGTTTGCTTGCTTTTGTTTTGATTTTTTTTACTTTACATAATTTTGAAAACAGAGAGTTCATTTGATTGAGAAAATTCATTTGACTATGTAGACCAAGGATTTCTATAGATGGACAGAATAACCTCATTACTTTTGACTCACAATGTGACTGTTGTACTGGGAGGTCCTAAATGGAAGACCTTAGATGATCAATCCTTTCAGACTAGAATACAACACACTTAAAGCCATGAGTATGTCCCAGGGCACAGCAAGCACCAAAAATATAGTTGGAGGTTTCTGAAATGTTGTATTCAAGCCAGTAGTGTGTGTGTGTGTGTGTGTGTGTGTGTGTGAGCTTATATTTTCTAATTAAATTAATTAAATAATTTGCCCATAGTTTCCATGATATTTGTATAGTACTTATCTTCCCCACATGAATTAATCTGATGGCTATTCCACAGTATTATACATATGAACAAATGGGATATTTATAAGATTCTCATTCAGAGCTCTCAGTGCTGGCCTGAAGAGCAACAGAGGTTACCTTGGCAATTTCATGTAGATATTCCCAAAGGAAAGAAACACTGAGGGCTTTCAGACATCTTTGCCCCTCATGTTCTTTTTCTTGCCCTCTTCTTTGGCCTCAATGAAAGTGAGAAATAGCTTTTTTATTCCATAGAAAGTGTTGCCTTGATATTAAAGAGCAATCAACTTACAAAACTTGGAAAAGAGTATATTGTGCCCTACATGAACAAACTAAAATCTCTTTTTAGAGTCATTTTCATTATGGTAGTTTTTCTGATTTCAGCGGCCTAAAAATAATGTCTTTTTTTTTAATGTCACTCTCGGAGCCAATGTTCTACAGATATATGAATGTGAATGCCACTGAATAATTTAATGGGGCTGTGCAAAGCAAATAGAGTAGTTCAACTCCTTGCCAGTGGAGTAGAGAAGAACTGAACGCAGGAAGCTTAATCTGCACGAGTAAACTGTCCTACTCAAACATGTACATGAAGAGACGATTAGCCAGTGGCCACTCTTTATATATAGCAAACAAACCCAATTGCATAAGGAGAAATAGTTAAGCCTGCATAAAAAGTTATCAGAAGGCCTGCAGAGATTCCCCCTGGAGTTTCCAAGCACAGCTTCAGTACCAGTAATTTCTACTTTCTTAGATAATGTGTGGGGACCATGTGCTGATTAGGCCTTAAATCACATTCTCCCAGGAAAAGTAAAGACTTTAATTTTCTTAATAGGCAGAGATGTGTTTGTTCCTGGTTTTCTCTTTTTTACTTTCAACACTTTCCTGGCAGTTGTAACACACAGTTATAAGGATGTATGTGTGTCTGTATGTCTGTCTGTGTAATAAGCAAGTTGAAGAGTTTGTTCCTTTGAGGGCTACACTTACCCTTTATTAAGTTAGTAAGAAAGAGTTTCCCCAAAAATGTCATTTTAGAATCAGTTATATATATATATATATATATATATATATATATATATATATATATAAAATAGCTGCTCAGATAGCTCTGCCTTTCTTTATTCACACTAAGCATGGTCCACTTACCTGCATCTACACAAAGTATTACTGAGAACTCAGCTCAGGGAAAATAATAAAATGAAAACATATATCAAGCCAGCCCTCTGGAGTTTTCATGGTCTATTTCTTTGCTGGAAGCAAAGATGGATAAAAGTATTTACCTCTTAAATGTTTACCTAATACTGTATGAAGCAGTGACCTTAAGTGGTCTTTACAGCTCATAGACCACACACAAAATTATGAATGAGCAATTTTTATTCCCCTTAAACTAATGGTTCTGGCACACTCTCTTCCACTTGTAGAAGACTGTAAGTAATATTCTCTGGTGAAATTACTATAATTCATAGATGGCAGTGACCAGATTTCTTAATTTAGGCAAAATTGGAAGATAGAATGGAGTAAACAGTAGAGAAAAACTGTCAGAATTTTATTAGAAAGTGTTGATTTTGTTGACTTAGAACTCTAAATTTGACCTTGAGTAATTAATTAACAAATATTTGTATTTTCAAACAGTGTTTCCCGTGTGTACTGGTGTAAACTCAAATTCCTTCAAGGGTCAGGTAGTCAGTGAGACAAAGTGGGGCAGAGGATCTGTGCTGAACTATTAGTAAGTGCCCATTTACACACAGAAACAGCCACTTATTCTCTCCCTCTCATGCAGGGATAAAGACCATTGATGCCACAACTTCTGATTTTTGAAAGAAGTCAGAAATTGAAACCTATGTGTAAAACTTCCATGAAAAAAAACTGGAAATAAACTCATTATTTTTGTTTTAAACACACATTATGGTTTTTTTATTTTGTTTTAAAATAATTTATTTTTAAATATATTATTTTTTGTTTTAAACAAATATTTTTGTTTTAGATATTTTGGTTTAAAGACAGGATAAATTAAAACTGGGTAAATAAAATGTGTCTTGGTGGAATGCAGCATATAGATTTCCAGTTGCAAATTTTGGGTAAGGCATTGTGCTGATCATTTTTACACATCAAAGTGTAAGACTTAATTTTTGCTCTCAAAACCTCTCAAGAGATATGGAAAAGGAGGGACGACACCCATGGAAAAATGTAATAAAAAATATAGAACTATCCTCCCCTCTTCCTTTTTGACAATGGTTGGGCTCATGTAAGGAAGCAAGGAAGACAGGGCCCAGCAAGCTAAAGAGATAAACTGGTGCAAATGAAGCCCATGCCAATGAGAGTTGGTAGGTTTTGGATAATAGGAATCAAGTTCCACAGTGTTGAACTAGGAACTAACAAATACAGGAAAATAAATAAATAAATAATACTAGAATGAACCTGAAATATTGGGATTAAAATTGAATACATTGGTAAAATGGCATGGTTTTACATATATATCATTATATATATATATATATATATAATGCATACTATAATTATATATGCACATGTAACATTTATTTTAATGTGGTTCATATTTCACATGCTTTTCTATTTAAGTACAGACATTTGTAGATAGGTATAGAAATATGTTTGGAGGGAGTTCCTATTGTGGCTCAATAGGTTATGAACCTGACTAGTATCCATGAAGATGCAGGTGTGATTCCTGGCCTCGCTCAGTGGGTTAAGGGTCTGGCACTGCCATGAGCTATGGCATAGTTCACAGAGGCTGCTCAGATCCCACTGTAGTTTTGACATAGGCCAGCAAGCTGCAGCTCCAATTCAACCCTTAGCCAGGGAACTTCTATATGTCGCAAGTTAGGGTTAAAAAGCAAATAAATAAATAAATATGTTTGGATAGAAGTGTGTGTGCATAAGCATGTGTGTGTTTATACTTACACATATTTTCTAACTCTCTTCAATGAAAAGACTGGGAGTAATTACACTCCAGTATCAGCAAGAATACTTAATGTCCAGATCTTGAATAACAGTTCCAGTAAAATAAACCAAAGCGGGGGGACAAAAACACAAAATAATCCTAGACCATTTTGTTGGGCCAGAAAGCTTTAAAAAAATGATCAAAAATAAAGGAGGTAAATTAAAAGGAAAAAAAATAGCTAGGCTGAAAGGGCTCTTACTAATCCTAAAATAAAGCAATTTGAGAAGCCTTTTAAATTTGCATTTTAAGTCATTGGAGAAAATGGAAATACAAAAAAAAAAAACCTCAAAAGAAAGAGAAAAGAAAACTCTTTTTTTAACAAAATGAAAACTGATAAGTGTAGAGAAACTGAAGCAATTGGAAATTTACTATTTTTTGACTATTAAAGTAATAATTAATTCATGAAACAGACATCAATAGATACTAAGGTTGAACAGGTTAAGTATTGAAAAGTAGTATATTTTTATCTCAAGATATGTGAACACAACAGACTTATTGCATAGAATAACTGTATAAAGTAGAAAATTCTATAAGATAACATCCTAATTATGTTATAAAGCTGATCTGAACTCCCAGAAAGCATCTTAGAGAGTCATCTGAAGCTCCAATTGTTCAACTGCAACCCAGGAGATACCTTTAGGTTTCCTGGCTTTTATGGCCACTGGGGCTTATATTTTGTAGTTCCACAGGCTAAAAAGTTAAATTGCTAAAAAGCTGATGTCTGAAATTCTGGAAGATTTTATAGTCAAGCAACGAGAATACATAGGTAAAAAGATATAAAATGTGGCATCAAAAATGAATATAAAGGGGAAGAGTAAAACTCAGAGCTTTAGAATGTGCTCAAACCCAAGTTATCAACTTAAAATAGGTGTTATAAAGATAAGTTGTTGTACACAATCTTACGGTAACTGGAAAGTAAAAGCCTAGTAGATACACAAAAGAAAATGAGAAAGGAATTCAAGCATACCACTAAAGAAGTCATCAAACTACAAGAGAAGAAAGAAATAAAAGAAGTAAACAATGAACTCCAAAGAGCCAGAAAAACACTATCAAAATGGCAATAAGAACATACTTAATAATCACTTTAAATATAAATAGATTAAATTCTCTGATAAAAGACATGGAGTAACTGAATGGATTAAAAATTTAAAAATCATGCATTTATATGCTGCAGACAAAAGATTTTCTTCAGACATAAGGGCACATAGACTAAAAGTTAAGGACTGGAAAAAAGCATTCTATGCAAATGGATACCAAATGAAATATGAGGTACTGTACTTATACCAAATAGATTTCAAAATAAAAACTGTAATAAATGACCAAAAGTGGTAATCCAATATGAGAATTTATGCACCCAGCATAGAACTGAAATATAGAAAGCAAATATTAACAGACCTAAGGGGAAAATATAGAAGAGGAAATAAAATAATAGTAGGGGACTTCAATATCCCACTTCATCAATGGATCAATTATCCATACTAAAAAAATCAGTAAAGAAATATTAGCCTTAAATGATAGACTTAACATATATAAAGCAGATAGACTTAACATATATAAAGAGAGCATTCCATCGCAAAGCAACAAAATAATCATTCTTCTCAGGTGTACATGGAACATTTTCCAGGATAGATCATATGTTAGACAACAAAAAAAGTGGTAACAAATTTAAGATTGAAATTATATCAAGTGATATTTCCAGTATCAATGGCATGAAACTAAACATCAATTATAAGAAGAAAACTGAAAATTCACAAATATGTGGAAACTAAACAGCATGCCACTGAACCATCAATGAATTAACAAATAAATCAAAAAATAAATTTTAAAATACCTTGAGGCAAGTAAACGTGGAAGTACAAGATATGAAAATTTATGGGATCCAATAAAAGCAGTTCTAAGAGAGAATTCATAGAAATAAATACCTACCTCCCTTAAAAATGAAAAACCAAACTTAATACCTCAAGGTACTAAGAAAAGAAAAGCAAATGGATCCACAAGCTAGTATAAGGAAGAAAATAGCAAAGATTAGTGTGGAAATAAATAAAATAGAGGCTAAAGAGACAACAGAAAAGATCAATAAAACCAAGAGTTTTTTCTTTGAAAATAAGAACAAAATTGACAAATCTTTAGCTAGACTCACAAGAAAATAAGAGAAAGGTCTCAAATGTATAAATCAGAAATAAAAGAGGAGGAGTTCCCATTGTGGCTAAGTGGTTAGCGAATCCAATTAGGAACCATGAGGCTGTGAGTTTGATCCCGGGCCTTGCTCAGTGGGTTAAGGATCCACCGTTGCCGTGAGCTGTGGTGTAGGTCACAGACACGGCTTGGATCCCTCGTTGCTGTGGCGGTGGTGTAGGCCGGCTGTGGTATAGCTCCGATTTGACCCCTAGCCCTAGCCTGGGAACCTCCATATGCTGTGGGAGCGGCCCTAGAAATGGCAAAAAGACCAAAAAAAAAAAAAAAAAAGAAATAGAAGAGGAGACATTACAGTTGATACTACAGAAATACAAAGGATCATAAGAGACTACTATGAACAATCGTATTCCAACACACTGGACAGCCTATGAGAAATGAATAAATCCTAAAAATATACAACCATCCAAGACTGAATCACAAAGAATAGAAAATCTAAACAGACCAATTACTAGTATAGAGATTGAATCAATAATCCAAAATCTCCCAACAAACAAAAGTCTAGCACCAGATGGGACAATTTCATTAATAAATTCTACAAAGCATTCAAAAAATAATTAATACTAATCCTTCCCAAATTCTCCCAAAAAATAAAAGAGGAGCAAATGCTTCAAAATTCCTTTTATAGGGCCAGGATTATCCTGACATCAAATCAGAAAAATGACATCACAAGAAAGAAAATTACAGGCCAATATCCACGTAAACATAGATGCACAAATCCTCAACAAATATTAGCAAACTGAATTAAAAGTCTAACATAACATGATCAAATGAGATTTATTCCAGGGATGCAAAGATAGTTTAATACCCAAAAACTGACCAATGTGAATCACCACATCAACAAAATAATGGATAAAAATTATATGATCATCTCAATAGAGGCAGAAAAATCATTAGACAACATTCAATATTCCTTTATAAGAAAAATTTCCAATAAAGCCAATTTAGAAGGAACATTCTTCAACATTAAAAAGTCCATATGTGATGAATTCACAGTTAATATACTCAAAGGTGTAAAACTGAAAGGTGTCTCTCTAAAACCAGGAACAAGACAAAGATTACCATTCTTCCCACTCATTTAACAATATTAGAAGCCCTAGCCAGAGAAATTAGGCAAGAAGAATAAATGAAAGGCATACCAATTGGAAAGGAAGTAGTACAATTGTCACCATTTGTAGATGACATGATATTATGTGTAGAAAATACTAAAGACTATCAAATTTTTTTAAAAGTAATAATTGTATTCAGTACCATTGTAGGATACAAAATCATTATACAGAAATCTGTTGTGTTTCTATATACTAATAGTGAATGGTCAGAAAGAGAAATTAATAAGGCAATCCCACTCAAGTAATATACAACATAGGGGATATATTTAATAGCATTCTACAAATTTGCATGATAATAAATGGTAACTAGTCTTACAGTGATCAATTTATAATGTATAAAAATATTGAATCACTATGTTGTACCCCTGAAATTAATATAATATTGTAAGGCAATTATAATTCAATTTGAAGAAATTTATAATTAAAAAGAACCCCAAAATTGTATTCATTTTTATGGCTGAGTAGTGTTTATCTGGTGTGTCTATACAAGGCACATGTTCTTTATCCATTCATATGTTTATAGACATTTAAGCTGCCTCCATATGTTAGCAATGGTAAATAATATTGCTATGAAATTGACAATTTTGCCATTTATAACAACTTCAATGGATCTGGAGGGTATTATGCTAAGTGAAGTAAAACAAAAAAATATTAAATACCATATGATATCACTTATATGTGTAATCTAAAAATACAACAAACTAGTGAATATAACAAAAAAGAAACAGAATCACAGATACAGAGAAAATATTAGTAGTTACTGGTAGGGAGAGGAAAGTGTAGAAAGGGAATATAGGGGTGGGAGATTAAGAGGTTTAAGGATTGAGAGGATTAAAATTAGGAGATTAGATTAACTCATGCATATAATAAATTACAAAGGTATATTATACAACATAGGGAATATAGCCAGTATTTTATAATAACTCTAAATTGAGTATAACCTTTACAACTGCAAATCATTGTATTGTACACCTGTAACTTATATAATATTTACATCAATTCTACTTAAATTATAAAAAGAAAAGATTACACTTACAATTGTATCAGAAAGAATAAGATAACCTTGGAATAAATTTAACTAAATTGGCAAATACTTGTACAATGAAAACCAAAAGACCCTGACAAAATAAATCAAGAGTGCACAAATAGAAAGATATATAGTGCTCATGAGTTGAAAGAATTAATATTGCTAAGCATTCATACTACCTAAAGCAATCTACAAATTCAATGCAATCCCTATCAAAATTCCAGTAATGTTTTTTACAGATACAGAATAAATTATTCTAAAATGTGTACAAAACCACAAAAGAAACCAAATGGTCAAAGCAATCTTTGGAAAGTATAAAACAACATGCTCCCTGATTTCAAAGTATATTACAAAGCTCAGAGTTCCCTCATGGCTCAGTGGGTTAAGGATCTGGAGTTGTTACCACTGTGGCTCTGGTTACAGCTGTGGCACTGGTTTAATCCCTGGTAATTCTGCATGTCATGGGTGTGGTCAAATAAATTAAGAAAGTATATTATAAAGCTATAATAGTCAAAACATGTGGTATTGACATAAAAACAGACTCATATATTATTAGAATAGAATAGAAAGCCCAGAAATAAACCCACACATATATGGTCAATTAATTTATGACAAAGCTGCCAAAAATGTACAATGAGGAAAGACAGTCCCCTTAATAAACAGTATTAGGAAAACAGAGCCACAGGCAAAAGAATGAAACTGGACCGCTATCTTACACCATACACAAAAATAACTCAAAGCAGATTAAAGACTTGAATGTCTTCTATGGCCCTGAAACTATAAAACTCCTAGAATAAAATATAGGCAATAAGCTCCTTGACATTGGTTTAAGCTCCCTGACTTTGGTTTATGTATAGATATATACACATATATGCATATGTATATGTGTGTGTGTGTATGTATACATATATAAGCTTTGACCAAAAGCAGCACCATGAAAGTAAAAATAAACAAGTGGGATTCAGACTGGTTTCTGCACAGTAAAGGAATCCATAAACTAAATAAAATGTCAAACTATTGAATGAAAGAAAATATTTGCACATCTTATATCTAATAATGGTTAATATCCAAAATATATGAAAAATTCATAAAACTCAAAAGCAAAAACTAGGCAATTAAAAACGGGCAGTTCCTATAGTGGTTCAGTGGAAAACAAACCTGTCTAGTATCCGTGTGTTGGGGACATGGCTCGGATCGTCAGTGTCGAAAAATGAGACACATGAACATGGAGAGAACTCGACAAGGCTCTTTACTTCTGCAGAAGGGCGCAGGTGCTCCAAAAGGCACGTGCTGAACAAAGGACCCTCTCCTATTTATCCTTAACTCAGGTGATTTAACTGTCCCCTTCCCATTGGTCAGGTCAGGGCGCACATTCTTTCTGGTTGACTAATTTGAAAGAAATTGATACTGGGAGAAGAGGGAAAGAGGAGGGGGGTTGCAGGAAGGAATTTCAGCAAAATGGAGTAACAAAGATTTCCTTTGATAGAAAAGACATTGTTATTTTCCACACATGAGGACATGGGTTTAATCCCCAGCCCTGCTCAATGGGTTAAAGGACCCAAAGTTGCCATGAGCTGTGGTGTAGTTCGCAGATATGGCTTAGATCTGTCATTGCCATGGCTGTGGCTGTGGCTGGAAGCTGTAGCTCCAATTCCATCCCTAGCCTGGAAACTTCTTCCATATGCTGCAGTTGCAGCCATAAAAGAAAGCAAAAAAAAAAAAAAAAGGCAGATATGAATAGATATTTTTCCAAAGACATAGAGATGTACAACAGGTACAGAAAAATATTCTCAGCATCACTAATCATCAGAGCAATACAACCTAAAATAAAAAAAATGCTATCACTTCACATCTGTTAGAATACCTATTATCAAAAAGACAACAAATAACAAGGATGTGAAAAAAAGGGAATCGAAGTACACTGCTGGTGGGAATGTAAATTGGTGCAGCTTCTATACAAAACAGTATGACACTTATTCCAAAAGTTAAAAGTAGAACTACAGGATGACCAGCAATTCCACTGTTGGGTATTTACCCAAAGAAAGTAAAAACACTAACTCAAAAAGAAAAAGATATGCTCTCACATGTTCATTGCAACATTATATATAATAGTGATGTTATGGAGACAACCTAAGTGTCCATCAATGCATGAATGGATAAAAAAAATATGGTATCCATATATACATTAGTCATAACAAAATGAAATCTTGCTATTTGCAAATATGTGAATGGACCTTGAATGCCGTATGCTATGTAAAATACGTCGGACAAAGAAAGATAAATTCTGCCTGATCTCATATGTATATGGAATCTAAAAACAAAACAAAACACATAAGACAAAAGGCAAACCCAGAGATAAAGAGAAGAGATTAGTAGTTGTCAGAAGGGGAAATGAGGTGTGGGCAAAATGGGTGATGGGAGGCAAAAGGAAAAAATTTCCATTTATAAAATAAGTAATCACAGGGATATAATGTACAGCACGATGATTATTGTTATTAGTACTATATTGCATATGTAAAAGTTGTAAGAAATTATGTCTTAATTCTCATCACAGGGAAAAAATTCTGTATGTTAATAGATGTTAACCAGACTTGGTATGATCACCTCCCAAGAATATAAATATCGAATCATTTTATTGTCCATCTGAAGCTAATATAATGTTGTATGTCTATATATCTCAATTTTAAAACGTTGATTTGTCAAGTAATCAAAGACACATTATAAAAAATCTTATCAGGTATATAATTTCTGTAATACTAATATCTAATAAAATCATGATGTAAATCCAGTCTGAGGAAATATCACGTAGAATCTTTGACAGCCTGTAATACTGTTGATTACACCTTTAAAAAAAATATTCCCCCCTTTCTTCAGTGTCTCTTCTACAGTGGTCTACTTTTTTTTCCTTTGACTCTTTCCACTTCTCTTTCTTCTAACATATTCCTCTGAAACTATCCCCTCCTATTCAGTGTTTTTATCATTCACTGTGATAACTTTGATTTCCACTTTTGATTCTCTAACCCACAGATTCAAACTCATATGCCTAACTTTCCACTAGACAACTTCTCCTGGGCATCTAATAGAAAGTTGAAGGCTACTTCCATTTTATTTTCTCTCCAATGATGCATGTCCTCCTGCCCCACTCATTTCAGGAAATAGTGTTATTTCATCATTTGTCTAAGCCAGAAACTTCACCAACCTTGATATCCCACTCTTTTATAACCACATGCAATAAATCAACAAGTCTCCTCCATTTTCCTTCACACTTGTAACTACCAGTGGATTTCTTCAACACTCTGCAATTATTCTACCTACTTAAAGCTTTGTGCCCCTCCGATCCATTTCCCATTCTACTATCAGGATGATGTTTAAAAAAGAAAACTTCACAATAACTCCCTCCATATAATTTTCTTAGAGTACAAAGTTAAAGTTAATAATTGATGCTATAAAATCTATCTAAACCTCCGACCAACCTCACACAATATGTTCCAGCCTATTCCCTTTAGGATGCTATTTTTTACATGCTGATTTTCCTCCTCTCACTTACCTAGGACCAAAATTCCTTTCCTAAATTTAGCATCACTTTTACCAGCTACATTTCCCTAATTCCCTAAGACTAGATAAAATTTCTCATCTATGTGTAAATATAACACTACTTTTACCTTTTGTTGCACTCATTTGTCTCTTTCACTAGACTGTCTTTTTAAGAGTTTTCTAATTTTTCTGACTACAATTTAGCTTGAACACTTAATAATATTTGTATTTTTTTTTACAAGTGTAGCTCAGGAACAAGCCATCTACAGGGAAAGCAGCCATCACTAAAACCAAGATGAGCACTCGGACTGCAGTAGCACCCATATTGAAGGCTGACCCCTAAGGCAAATAGCACTTACTCCACATCAATGTCCAGATGATATTCAACATAATGTTTTAAGAATAATTCTTTGGGGGGAAAAAAAACTTCTTGTCTGTATAAAAGAATTTTCTTTTTCTGGCTGCACCTGTGGCCTATGGAAGTTCCCAGAATAGGGGTCGAATTGTACCTGCAGCTGAGGCCTATGCCATAGCCATAGCAACACTGGATCCAAGCAGCATCTGCAACCTATGTATGACACAGCTTGCAGCAAGCCAGATCCTTAAATCACTGAGCAAGGCCAGGGATCAAACCTGCATCCTTACGTAGACTACATTGTGTACTTAACCTGCTGAGCCACAACAGGAACTTCTGAATGAATTTTATGCATTTTTAGACTTGGAGAATTCCTTAAACTCCATGATAATTGTTTTAATACACATGAGCTAAGAGAAAGCACACGAGATGATGCAATTTTTATTTTTTTATAAATTGTTGCTTTCTCCAAGGGGCTATTCCAGTCTTTCTGATAACATTTTCTGTGATCTCTTATAGCACTTAGAGTCAATGGACTCTTACCACGTATGATCAGATGTAGCTTAATCTGCATTATTGTCCTGTATGTAGTCCATATATCCTTCATGGGAATGTTCTGCCCTTGTCATTCTCATGCGTGTCACCCTGAAAAACTCCAACTCTGATGGGCCAAAATTTAAAAGGTAACCTTCTCTCTGTGCTCGTCTTTGATGTGCTTCATTCCAATGAATTCCAAGTATTTCTCAAATGGATCCATATTCTATAACAACAATTAATAGTAAAATGTGTATTTATGTCTATAATCTGCCTGACTGTGAGCTACTCAAAAGCAGGAATTTCAAATGTGTACTTATGTCCATTGGTTGCCAATAAATGCCTGACATATAAATAGCATTTCAAAAACATTTATCAAAGAATTCTAAAATCACCTCTACTAATTTTCTAATTTTAGAACAATTCTCACCCCACAAACATACCCTATACCCTTTAGCAACTCATTTTTCATCCCCTCTCCCCTCAGCCCCTTGAAACCAACAATCTATTTTATGTCATGAATTTCCTTCTTCTGGACTTTTCCTATAAATGGAATCACACAGTGTGTGGAATTTCATGTCTGGCTTTTTCAAATAGTATCTTTTTTTTTTTTTTTTTTTTTAGGGCTTCACCTGCAGCATATGGAGGTTCTCAGGCGAGGGGTCAAATTGCAGTTATACCTTCCGGCCTACACCACAGCAGCAGAGTATCCAAGCCATATCTGCAACCTATACCACAGCTCATAGCAACGCTAGATCCTTAACCCACTTTGCGAGGCCAGGGAGCAAACCCTCAACCTTATGATTCCTAGTTGGATTTGTTTCTGCTGCACCATGATGAGAACTACTAGCATCATGCTTTTGGTGTCCATTCATGATGTGGCAAGTATTAGTACTTCATTCATTAAATGGCCAAATAATATTCTATTGTATGGACTTAACACATTTTGTTTATCCATTAATCAGTTGATGTACATTTGTATTGTCTTCATGTTTTGACTATTATGAATAGTGCTGCTATGGAGATGTGTGCACAATATTTCGTGAGGACACAGATTTTTATTTCTTTTGGATATATACCTAGGAGCATAATTCCAGGTTACATGATATCTCTGTTTAACATTTTGAGGAACTGCCAAACTTATTTTTTAAAGTTGTTGCACACTTTTGCATTCATACCAGCAGTGTTAGAGGGTTCAAATTTCTTCATATCCTCACCAATTCTTGTGTTGACTTTTTTTTTAAATTGTGGACAGGATATAGTAACTCATTTTGGCTTTGATTTGAATTTCTTTAATGGTTAAGAAAGCTGAGTATATTTTCATGTGCTTATTGGACATTTATATTTTTTCTTTGGAGATATGTATATTAAAAATCCTTTGCCAATTGTTTAATTTGGGTTTTAACTAGATTGTTTGTCTTTATAATATTGAGCTGAGAGTCTACTTTGCATATTCTGGATAAAATTCCCTTATCAGTGTGTGTGTGTGTGTGTGTGTGTTTATGTGTGTGTGTGTGTGTGTATAATTTCTATACAGAAAAGTTTTATCAAGTTGAAGTTTCACAAAGGGACAGAGGGATTGCCTTATCTGCCTGACCCTAGTCTCCAACTTACCTTCATTGATCAGGATCTGCACATCTTCCACAAATGGCCTTCTATTTCTAACCTCTATGTGTGAATCTCCACCAGCTCTTAAAAAAACTCTATTGTATTCATATAATGACATTCTTACCCCATGATCCTTACCCTTTATAAAGCAGTAAATTCCTGAGATCTGAGTTATCTAAGGGTATGGCAGGGAGATTTCAGTAGAATAAATAGAGGTAGGTCTTGACAATTCATATTCTTCATAATATTTGGGGACTTTTGGTGGTTCAGTTTTTTTTTTTTTTTTTTTTTTTTTGGTCTTTTTGCTATTTCTTGGGCCGCTCCCGCGGCATATGGAGGTTCCCAGGCTAGGGGTCGAATTGGAGCTGCAGCCACCAGCCTACGCCAGAGCCACAGCAACACAGGATCCGAGCCGCGTCTGCAACCTACACCACAGCTCACGGCAATGACGGATCATTAACCCACTGAGCAAGGGCAGGGACCAAACCCGCAACCTCATGGTTCCTAGTCGGATTGTTAACCACTGCGCCACGACGGGAACTCCTGGTGATTCACTCTTTAATCTTATAGCATGTCTCAGGATAGTCATGAGCTCTCTGAGTCTGATTTCCATTGACTAAAGCCTTCAGAACTACTGGCTTACTATTTCAGATGTTTCAGTTCTGAGTTTTGGATATTTTAGTCCAATAAAAACCAAACATCAATTATAAGATTTGTCAAAACCTTAGACACAGCAGAAAGTATTTTTTCTCAACAGAAGCATCAACTGGCAGTTTTCTGTATGGAAACTTGTAATTGCACAGAGCATATTTTTTTCAAATATTCTATTATTTTTCTTCTGAAATACATCTCTTTAGATTCAGAGATGTAGTACATATATACTATGGAATAATACTCAGCTATAAAAAAGAATAACATGCCATTCACAGCAACATGGATGGAACTAGACACTCTCATACTAAGTGAAGTAAGTCAGAAAGAGAAAGACAAATACCATATAATATCGCTTTTATATGAAATCTAAAATATGGCAAAAATGAACCTATCTATACAACAGAAACAGACTCACAGACATGGAGAACCGACTTGTGGTTGCCAAGGGGGAGGGGGAAGGGAGTGAGAAGGTCTGGGGGTTTGGGTTTAGTAGATGCAAAGTATTACATTTAGAATGCATAAGCAATGAAGTCCTACTGTATAGCTCAGGACACCATATCCAATCTCTTGGGATAGACAGCGATGGAAGAAAAAATACGAAAATGAATGCGTATATATGCATGACTGGGTCACTTTGCTAAATAGCAGAAATGGCACAACATTGTAAATCAACATTAATAAAAAAGAAAAGAAAAGAAAAAAGAAATGAGAAAAGGCTTTTATCACTGAGTTATATAACTGAATGCACATTGCCTTAGATTATATTCAGACAAATACCTTTATGTAATTTTCCATTTATGTTTAATTTTCCAGTTTTATTTGTATCTTCTGCTCACCTTAGTGTGGACTGGAACACATAGTAGTTGATTAGTAATTAGATGATTTAAAGACATGTCACATGAATGAAAATTTCCTCTTTTGTTTAAATCTCATCCTTCTGTATGTCTTTTAGATTTTATTAATAAAAAATATTGGACAATTTATAAAAAAAAAGTCTTTGCTTTGGTTTTATTTTGTGTTGGGTACTTTTCTTTTCCTTTAGCATTCTGTTTTATCTAGATGACCATTTTCTTAGGGCATTCCTGCTCATTCTGGTGTTAAATAAATAAACAACATCATGCAAAGATTTTAGTGTGCACTATTTTGAACCACTTTTCTAATATTTGTTATGATTTTATTGTTTTTGCTTTCACTATAATAGTTTTATTGTTTTGTGAAATAAATTACCAAGTAATAATTTCCCTGAAACAAATTTAATAAAGGCTGATCCATCAAAATATCATTTTAGACACTTCCAGAAATACTCAAATTACAAATACTTGATTGTCACCTGATCCACTTCAGTATGGGTCATATTCTGAATTTAAAGCTATTACAATTATTGAGCCTTGTACCTCTTATCAAATAGCCCCTCAGTGAAGAACTTGGCAGGCAGAGGGTTCAGAGAAAATTCACTTACAAGCCATACATATTACTTTGTAGCTACTTTGAGAGCTGTGACAAAAATCCTTTAATGAAAGATCTACAATGTATTTAAAAAAAAAACACTTTTTTCTGCCTCTTTTTACTTTTTTTTGATCTTCTTTTCCCCTCATGTATCCACATTTTTTTCTTCTTTCAATCTATGAAAACAGTAATAAATACCAGCCCTTCATTTTCAATACATTAGTTAAGAGGGCACAAGTCTGAAGAGGTCCTCGGTGAACTCTGGGTTGAGTTTGTCTAAGAAATTCTCAAATCGTTATCAGAGAATGTAGCTATTCATTCTTGAATGTCAATCTTTAAGAAATGAAGAGAAGGAGTACCCATTGTGGCACAGCAGAAACAATTCCAACTAGGAACCATGAAGTTGCGGGTTCAATCCCTGCCCTTGCTCAGTGGGTTAAGGTTCCAGGATTGCTGTGAGCTGTGGCATAGGTCACAGACATGACTTGGATCTGGTGTTGCCATGGCTATGGTGTAGGCTGGCGGCTACAGCTCCAATGAGACCCCTAGCCTGGGAACCCCCATATGCTGTAGGTGTAGCCTTAAAAAGACAAAAAGACAAAAAAAAAATTGAAGATTAAAAAAAAGCATAAGATTTCATTGAATTAGTGAAGCTCTTACTTCTCTAATTAGTCACCAACAAGTCAGAAGGGAGAGATATTTATTTCACAAATAATAAAGTAATATGTTAACTTTTTTAACGAATGAAAATATTCGGTAGTTGAAAATAATAATTAATTATACAGAAGACAGACATGTAAAGTGACAAATTAAAGTTCACGAGTACATATTGTGTTATGTGAAATGATTTTAGAACTCAAGAGATGTAAACATCATAATACTCCAGGTTTGTTAAGTTTATAATAATATCTCACATTTATTGAAAATTTAATTTGTGGCAGGTACTGTTGTAATCAGTATATATTAATTCCTAATCCTTTTAGTTAAATGCTATTATTTTCACTATATATAGCTGAGGAAAACACAGGTTTCTAGAATTAATAATTTTTTTTCAGTCTCACATATTTGGAAATTCAAACAGGTAGAATTTGAAACAATCTAATTCTACTTCCTGGAGTTCCTGTCATGGCTCGGCCTTAACAAACCCAACTAGTGTCCATGAGAATGCAGGTACCATCTCTGACCTTGCTCTGTGGGTTAAGGATCTGGCATTGCTGTGAGCTGTGTTATGGATCATGGATATGGCTTGCATCTGATGTTGCTGTGGCTGTGGCATAGGCCATCAGGTGCAGCTCCAGCTGGGAACTTACATATGCCACAGGTGCATAAAAAGCAAAAAAGAAGCAAAAAGAAAAATTAATTATACTTGTTTTAATAGTACTCAGAATTTGTTTCAATCAGCTATGGTAAGACGTGCAGATAGAGAAACACGTGTCATGTAATGGACTTAACTTACAATTTCCTAGAAAAGACATGGAACGCTATGCAAGGGGGTGGAGGGCAGCATTGGAGAAGTAGTAGAGGCAGAGAAAGCAAAGGAAAAATGTGTCAATACCCTTTATCATGGTTTCTATGGGAAGAAATATGTGAAGCATTTTTAGGATTGACTCATTTGAGTAATTCCATCAGGCCTAAAATATAGAGGCTGTTCCTATTTTTCTAGTACCAGACCCTGAAGTGATAAGGGCCGATGGATAGTGGCCTGAAGTGTGAGAGCATAGTAGAAGAATTGTTGCTATATGGGGTCTACATTGTCTGGTTTGCATTTGGAAATTATATTCCTGGAAGTGATGTTTACTCACTCTCTAGGGGTTGACTAACATTGAGAAGGACAATCCCATCAAAATCAGTTAAAACCCAGAGGCCAAATCATCAAAATACAGAAAATACAAGCCATACTCAATAGTTTCCATGTCCAACATCCTCTGTGCTGTAAACTCCTCATAGTAAAACCCACTGTTTTTTTTTTATTACTATTATTATTATTCATTAGAGTTTTCTTGGCCTTTTGAATAAATATATTCATTTCAGTGAAAATTTTTGATAGGCCATTTAAGTCTACCTAACTATAAATTTATGTACTGAAATCATTAAATATACAAAATATATAAAAGGTCAAACAAAAATCAAACCAGTATATATTGAAACTATATACACATTTCAATAAATGCACATTTCCTACTCATAAGTTTACATAACAATTATTTTTCTTTCATGAAAAGTAGAAAAGTGAGGAAATCCCTGGTGGTGAAGTGGGTTAAATATCTGCTATTGTCACTGCTGTGGCATGGGTTCGCGCTCTCATCCCAGAACTTCCACATGCCATGGACATGGCCAAAAAAAAAAAAGTAGAATGGTCTTAGGAGATAGATAATACTTCCTTCTCAGGTCTGCTAGTGTCTATATAGGGGTCACTTAAAATAATATATCCCTTTAGCCAACCAAAGCCAACAACATATAAAAAAAAAAATCATACACCACAACCAAGTGGGATTCATCCCAAGTTCACAAGGATGATTCAACATATGCAGATCAATCAAATTCATATACCACATTAACAAAAGGAGAATCAAAAACCACATGATCATCTCAATAGATGCGGAAAAAGCATTTGACAAAATCCAATATCCATTCATGATAAAAACTCTTGCCAAACTGGGACTAGAGGGAAAATGCCTTAACATAATAAAAGCCATTTATGACAAACCCACAGCAAATATAATTCTCAACAGAGAAAAACTGAAAGCCTTCCTGCTAAAATCTGGAACAAGACAAGAATGCCCACTCTCACTACTTTTATTCAAAATGGTATTAGAAGTCTTAGCCATAGCAATCCAACAAACCAAAGAAATAAAATCTATCCAAATTGGAAGAGAAGGGGTAAAATTGTAAATCTATTCAGTTGACAAGATACTATACATAGAAAACCCTAAGGCCTTGAAAAAAAAAGTACTTGAACTGATCAATTATTTCATCAAAGTAAGAGGATATAATATTAATATTCAGAAATTTGTTTAATTTCTGAAAACTCACAATGAAATATTAGAAAAGGAATATAAAAATACAGCACATACTAAATAATACCCCCCAAAATTAAATACCTAGGAATAAACCTGACCAAGGATGTGAAAGATTTATATGCTGAGAACTATAAATCATTAATCAAGGAAATTAAAGAGGATTCAAAGAAATGGAAAAATATTCCATGCTCCTGGCTTAGAAAAATTAATATCCTAAAAATGGCCATACTACTCAAAGCAATCTACAGATTCAAGGCGATCCATATCAAATTACCCATGACATTTTTCACAGAACTGGAACAAACAATCCAAAAATTTATGCAGAATGATAAAAGACACAAAATTGCCAACAAAATCCTGACCGGGAAACAAAAAAACAAACCAGGATGAATAACTCTCCCAGACTTCAGACAATATTACAAAGTTACAGTAATCAAGACTGGTATGAAAACAGATATACAGACCAATGGAACAGAAGAAGAACCCAGATATAAACCCAAATGCCTAGGGTCAATTAAGAATATCAAATGGAGAAATGTATATTCAGGTCCTTTGCCCTTTTTCCATTGGGTTGTTGGCTCTTTTCCTGTTGAGTTGTATAAATTGCTTGTATACTCTAGAGATTAAGCCATTGTCAGTTGCATCATGTGAAACTATTTTCTGCCATTTTGTAAATTGTCTTTTTGTTTTCTTTTTGGTTTATTTTTTGGTGCAAAACTCGTCAGTTTGATGAGGTCCTATTGATTTATTTTTGCTTTTATTTCTGTTGTTTTTGGAGACTGACCTGAGAAAATATTAATAAGGTTGATGTCAGAGAATGTTTTGCCTGTGTTCTCTTACGGGAGTTTGATGGTGTTTTGTATTATACTTAAATCTTTCAGCCATTTTGAGTTTATTTTCATGCATGGTATGAGGGTGTGTTTTAGTTTCATTGATTTGCGTGCAGCTGTCCAGGTTTCCCAGGAATTCTTGCTGAATAGACTGTCTTTTTCCCATTTTATATTCTTGCCTCCTTTGTCGAAGATTAATTGACCATAGGTGTCAGGATTTATTTCTGCATTCTTTATTCTGTTCCATTTCTCTGTATGTCTATTTTGGTACCAGTACCACACTGTCTTGATGACTGTTGCTTTGTAATATTGCTTGAGGTCTGGGAGAGTTATGGCTTCTGCTTGGTTCTTGTTTCTCCAGATTGCTTTGGTGATTGTGGGTCTTTTGTGGTTCCATATAAATTTTTGGATTGTTTGGTCTAGTTCTGTGAAAAATGTCATGGGTAATTTGATACGGGTTGCATTGAATCTGTAGATTACTTTGGGTAGTATGGCCATTTTTACAGTATTAATTTTTCTAATCCAGGAACATGGAAGCTAGATGCTTACAATGCAGCACAACGATAGGAGAAAAAATTACATATACATGTATGTGTAACTGGGTCCCTGTGCTGTATAGTGGGGAAAAAAAGTGTGTTGGGGGAAATAACAATAAAAATAAATTTTAAAAAAAAGTACATCAAATGGGAAAAAGACAATCTCTTCAGCAAGTGGCTCCAGGAAAACTGGACAGTTGCATGTAAATAAATGAAACTAGAACACATCCTCACACCAGGCACAAAAAATAAATTCAAAATGTCTTAAAGACTTAAACATAAGACAAGACACCATAAAACTTCTAGAAGAGAACATAGGCAAAACATTCTCTGACATCAACCATACAAATGTTTTCTTAGGTCAGTCTCCCAAGGCAACAGAAATCAAAGGAAAAATATACAAATGGGAACTAATCTAACTGGCAAGCTTTTTCACAGCAAAGGAAACTATTAAAAAAAAAAAAGATAACCTATGCAATGGGATAAAATAGTTTCAAACTATGCAACTGACAAGGTCTTAATCTCTAAAATAGACAAGCAACTTATACATTTCAACAGGAACAACAACAACAACAAAAACCTCACTGAAAAATGGGCAAAAGATATTAATAGACATTTCTCCAAAGAACGTATACAGATTGCCAACATCACTGATTTATAAAATGCCCAACATCACTGATTTATTACAGAAATGCAGATCAAAACTACTATGAGGTACCACCACCTCACACCTGTCAGAATGGCCATCATTAAGAAGTTCACAAATAACAAATGCTGGAGAGGGTGTGGAGAAAAGGTAACCCTCTTTCATTCTTGGAGGGAATGTAAATTGGTGCAATTGCTATGGAAAACAGTATGGAAGCACCTCAGAAAACTAAATATAGAACTAACATATGATCATGCAATCCCACTCCTGGACAAATCTTTCATTGAAAGAAGTACATGAACCCTTATGTTCATTGCAGCCAAGACATGGAAACTACCTAATGTCCATCAAGTGATGAATGGATTAACAAAAAGTGGTACATATACACAATGGAATACTATTCAGACATAAAAAAGAATAAAATAATGCCTTTTGCAGCAACATGGATGGAACTAGAGACTATCATACTAAGTGAACAAAGTCAGAAAGAGAAAGACAAATAAATACCATATGATGTCACTTATATCTGGATTCTAATACATGGCACAAATGAACCTGTCTATAGAAAGGAAATAAACTCATGGACATGGAGAACAGACCCATGGTTTCCAAGGGGGAGGAGAGGGAGTGGGACGGACTGGGATTTGGGGGTTAGTAGATGCAAACTATTGCATTTGAAGTGAATAAGCAATGAGATCCTGTGAACTATATCTAGTCACTTGTGATGAAACATGATGAAGTGTAATATGATAAAAAGGATACATGTGTATATATATCTATTTATGACTGGGTCACTTTGCTGTGCAGCAGAAATTGACAGAACACTGTAAATCAACTATAATAAAAAAATATTAAAAAAAGAGTCCTCTTTGTAGTATCAATTAAAATTTTAATCTGCTTTCTCACTAACTAAAAGCCAGAATTATGCAAAAGGATGATGGATTTGGCATGCTGCACTACATCATTGGTTTTCCAAAATATTTTAGGATATTCTTATAAATAATTTAGTAATTTATTATATAAAATACCTAAAGATAAAATTATTCTTACTTACTTTTGAAAACAAAGGAAAAACCTAGCTACCTCTACATTTTTTTGCTGTTCCTGTATGAGAATCAGGAAAGACATTTTCCAAGAAATAGTTTGAGTACAAGATATTCTCTGAGAAATACAAGTTGTAAACCAGTAGATTAGAGCTCCAATATCTTATCCCACTCTAACGTTCATGATCCTCATGATCCTAACTTCTTGGTGTCAGTGATATCGGGTCACTGCATAGCACCTGGAAGGCATGGTAGAGAAAATAACTGTGGAGTTAGAAAAGTTCCAGATTCTGCTTAGTTTAGCAGTTTTAATCATTGTTGACCCCAACACTATTTTAGTTTTGTCGTATCAGGTCAACCTATCTTCCTGGTACCCCAGAGTTTGCACAAAACTCGAACTAATTGTAATTAGCCCTGTGATCTATTATATTAAGAAAAATGCATAATCATATTTCAAATTATCTTTAATCTCCTTTGGTTTTTATGAAGACAACAAGTAAAGTAGCTGTTGTATAAATACTTTAAAATTATAGGTATAACCAACATGCTTAATATAAATGTGTCAACTATCAAATTTATATGTTGGTCATGAGCAGAACAGTAAGAGAGTTATTGCCCACGTTAAGCTGCCATTCTGGGAAAGCTCCTTTGGACAGCCTCCTTAGTATGTTTGCTTTACTATTGTTAAATAAGATGCACTAAGTTCATATATTTTAATGAAACATTCTGTGGGCATTCTATCTTTCAGCATTTTATCATGTAACAATTGTATTCATGTTGGTATTTTAACAACAATTAAATGGCTATGCAAATTACTATGAAGTTAATTTAAGTAAAAATATAGTAAGTTGTATCAGATAGGGTGAATATTTCAAGTAGTAGCATGTATCAATCCTTACCAAAACATCAGGAAATTATTTGGCCTAGTAGATCTAGTCCAATAGATTTTCTCCTTGTATTACTCTGGTTGGGTATCAATAGTTTCGTGCTCCCTGGGATACCTGTGTTGATCTGGAAATATTGCTTAACATAATAATTATAGGGAATTGTCAGTCAACTTTGCAATTCTCTGAGTTCATTCTTTACTTAGTACATTGCCACTTTCTACTTATCTAGGTTTACAAAACACACTCATCTATGAAATGTGGGAGTTTAGAGTTGGTTCTTTGTTAATATTTCAAACGCAAAAAAAAAAGGTACCCTTTTTTGGCAGGGCAGGAGGCAGGCAGATCTCTGTTCTGCATACACTCTAGCAAGCAATTATAGAACTCTCTCTAAAATTCTGAAACTTGCTCTGTTTCCCCTTTCTGGGATGACGTACCTTTCTCCCTAATGATGATAGATAAATAGATGATGATGATGATGATAGATAGATGATAGATAGATAGATAGATAGATAGATAGATAGAAAAACTTTTCCCCTCCTCTTTCTTCTTCCCACCCCGCCCTTTCTATGTCCTAAGGAACATCACTTAATATTAGAACAGAATGCAAAAATCCTTACTTTTTGGAGGAAGAAAATAATACATTAGTTGAAAAATACATCCTCATCTAACAAAAGTCTTCTAAAAATGTTTTATCATGTGTTCTTTATTCTCTAAATACACACACTCCAGCCCTGGTCTATTGCATCCTGAAACCTTCCACAGACCATAGCACATAAGCTATTACTTACTAATTTTCTCTCATTGCTGTTAATACTAACTCTCTGGAATGTTCTCCTTTCAAAAGGAGAAAATTATGTCTCAAATAAGGTATCAATTACACAAAGTCTTATATTTTGTCCCCTATTAAGCTCACCAAATTGTTAGCACTGTGCTGTATCACCCAAATATATAGTGTATGGACTTTGGTCTTTGAATCAATACCACCCACCATTTCCAGTAGTTTTTTTAAGCTGGAAAAAAAGGTGATGCAGACAATCTTGTGAAGAAGGAGGTATAAATGTCAAGAAAAGAATAGAAAAGCAAAAAGAAAGGTTTTCAAAGGAAAGGGAGTTAGGTAAGGTGAACAGAGGAAAGGGCTAAATGGCTCAGTCTTGGACTATAGTGTAGAAGTGTGGGAAGCTGAGGCTGCTGCTGAGGGAGGGACAGTATACCTAAGGTTTTTTTTTTTGGTTTTTTGTTTTTTTGTTTTTTGTCCTGGTGGACAGTAGCAGAGTCAAAAAAGAGCAATGAGACTACTATGCTTACCTGTTGAGATGGCTTTGTACATGTAGGTGATGGAAGAGGAAGAATTTTGGCAAAGGGACAGCAGAAGGGCTTGGAAAGATAATAATTAAATATATATCATCAAAAAATCATTGGGACTTGAATTAACAGATTTTGTTGTAGAGACTGAAAAGATGGAATGGATGTTTTTTGTTCCAAGATTACCCTATTTATAAAAACCATAAAAAGGAAAATGAACCCATTCCAAGAAGCTGATGAAATCCCCTCTGCCATCATGCTTGGTCTGCCAATGATCCACCCTTTTTATTTCAGGTTTTAATAGTGCCACTCCAGTTTAGGAAGGAGCACTACAGTTTATGTCTGTGCTTTCATTAAGCACTTCTTTCCTAAACACAGTATGTTTTATACCCTTAGCTACCAAAGGTATTCCTTCTTGGCAGTATTTCTTTTTCATAAGTCATTTATAGTGTCTTAGGTATCATTTTATGACAACTTTACGAGGTTTTCCTAGGTGACCATAGTTATCCCCTGAAGATATAACTAATGATCTTCAAATTTCTGTGGATTCACTTTATAATGAAACTTTTAAAACTCATAAGATTAGTAATGAAAGTTACCCCAGTGTTCTAGAAAAAAAAAAATCAAATGTCAAGATAGAGTTGGTAGGACATTACAATATAGCTGTATAAAATTTTTCAGATACTCATATAGGCTGCAAGTTGCATAGAATTCATAAAATCATGAATTATCATTAGGTGGGCAAGGTAAAGATAAATGGTCAGGAGACAATAACTGGGTCCTTAGAGGTAAGCAGTGGATCTAATCTCAATCTTCGTGTCTTGAGAGCAAGTAGAAAGAATATGAAGCATGAATTCTCATGGGATTCCAATTAGATCTCCAATTACTTATCAGGTTTTTCAAGAAAAAATTCATGTGACAAATATGTGATAGCATACAGTTCACTAAGCTCTATGCTAGGCACTATGAAGAATGCAAAAGCAGTTTATAGTTAGAAATATAAATCTGTATGTATTATTTATGAATCAATAATAGGAAGTAGAGAATAGCAAGGAAACATGTCAAGTTAAATTAAATAGGATTGACTGGGAAAGACACAAAGATCAAACAAACTAAATAGGAATTTGTTACAGATGAGCTACTATTTTTCTTATTGTCTTTGACTCATCACTTTATTTTAATTTTCTCAGATATTAAAGAAGAAAACAAAGACTGGAAATATTAATACAAAATTAAAAAGATCTTTTAAAATAACAGTATTTTATTTTTCACATTTTAATTAAAATTATTAATAAAAGAGCATGGCTATATACACACGTGTCTTCAACTTAAAACTAGGCTGCTTGTATATACAGTTCAGAACTCTTACTATGATGGTACAGTTCAGTTGCTGACTCTGAAGAACATAGCTATATAAAATCCCACCAGTTAATAAAAAATGAGTATTTCGTATGACTTCATGTACTTGACCCATGTATATGAAGTTGATTTAGCTTCTTTAAAATATGTCCCAACAATTGGATGACAAATGGCAATCAGAATGTATATGCTGTTGAATTTCCTTTTTCTGACAGTATCGCACCTCATGGCTTAGGATTGTCCTTTGCAAATGAGAACAGGCAAGGGAATCTGTTGACTAAATGATATGCCATTCAATGGGCCACCTGAAAGAGTTTTAGTGAACAGGAAGAGTCAGAGGTTTCTCAACGGTGTTTTGATTAAGATAAAATTGTAGACTAGCTAAAAAATGTATATTCTGACAGAACTGAAATGTGATAACAGGTGTTCTGTTAATAGAGCACTTTGTACATATATGAGGTAAAATCATGTGTAAATTGTTTCTAAAGCAATCAGGGATTACTCATATCTCTAGGATTATCTAACAGGTCCTCTCTCAACACAGATCAGAAAACACTAAAGAAGCAAAATGTGCTTCCGAAATATCTTTCAAATAAAAAAATGATTTTTAAATCAATTACAAGTACTGATATTAGAGTCAACATTATCCACATGCACAGAATGCCTCTAATAACACATAATCAGAGAGATATTGAGAAGGATGAAGAGGCAACTTTTCACAATCTTCTCATAACAATGACTAAATGTCTGATTTTAGATAGTAGTTCTTTTCAGTTATTAATTTATGATGAAAAATTCTAATTAGATTCCACTTTTCTAGAGAAATGTAACCCTCATTTTTTCAGCTATTAACATTATAGCAAAAGTGCAGTGAGTTAAATACCCATTCATCACATGTGTGTATTGCTTTGCTCATCTCAAGTTCCTGAACATAAATTTTGTAGGATAAAGTCATCTCAGTGACAGAGATAATGTGAGAAAAGGGAGGAGAGAGAGACATTGCACCAAAGTACTATATACATAGTCCAACTTGTGTTCAGATATCACAATAAAAAGTCATGTGTTCTCTTACACCTACACTCTTTCTTTCCATGAAGAAGTATTGTATGGGAGAAACTGATGTTCTCATTGTGGAAAAACAGTTTTCTACCACTTTTTCCTCATTTTGATAATGAAACATTTACAAGAGTGCAGTTATTGAATTCTAGGATTTCAACAGAAAAAAGTTTAGCTAGCATACATTTGGAGGAAAGGGGAAAAAAAGAAAAAGAAAGCAATAAAGAAAGAAGGAAGGAAGGAAAGAAAGAAAGGTGCTTTAAAGATTGAGATTAGGAGTTCCCATCATGGCTCAGTGATAACAAAACTTACTAGCATCCATGAGGATACAGGTTCAATCCCTGACCTCGCTCAGTGGTTTAAGGATCTGACATTGCCTTGAGCAGCAGTGTAGGTCACAGACATGGCTCAGATTTGGTGTTGCTGTGGCTCTGGCATAGGCCAGTGGCTACAGCTCTGATTTGACTCCTAGCCTGGAAATGTCCATATGCCATGGATGATCTTAAACACACACACACACACAATCGAGATTAGATGCTTTGATTGGGGTAAGAAAAATAATTTTACTTTACCTGCATAATTTATACCTAAGGAGGTCCAGATCAGTGCCAAGAGAAACCTCCTTGGCCTGCAATTTCTCCTGCAAGTAAAAGTGTGTGGATGAATTTCCTCAGCTGTGTGGGACAAAATGCCAAAGAGACAAACTTCTTGCTTGTCTCATCTAGAATATTTAATTGTGAACCAAATGACTAGGGAAAGAGTAGTCAGACCTTAAAATAGAAAACATAAAAAGGATGTAGATCTTATTAACTAGAAATCAATAATAAGAGGAAAACTGAAAAATTCACAAATAAGTTAAGATTAAATAACATATTCCTGAAAAACAATGGCTCAAAAAAGAATCAAAAGGGAAATAAAAAAATTGTCTTGAGATAAACAAACATGGAAACAAAGCCTACCATAACCTATCAGAAGCAATAAAAACTTTTATTAAGGGGGATATTTTTAACTGTAAATGCCTATATTGAGAAAACAGAAAGATTTCAAATAATCGACTGAACTTTACACATCAATGAACAAGAAAAAGGAGAATAAAACTAAGCACAAATTAAGTAGAAAGAAGGAAAAAGCAAAGATCAGAGCAGACTTTTTTTAAAAAAGGAAAGACTGGAAAAAGAATAGAAAAGATCAATAAAACAAAGCTGGTTAATGGAAACAAGTGAAATTGACAAATCTTTATAGTAAAATGTAAAGAGAGACAACTCAAATAATAAAATCAGAAATGAAAGTGGAAATATTTACAATGGATACCACAGAAAAAGGAATATAAGAGATTGCTATGGACAACTATATGCCAAAAAGTTGTACAACTTTGAAGAAATGGATATATTTCTAGAAATATAAATCTTACCAAGTCTGAATTATGAAGAAATGGAAAATCTGAACACACCAAAAATGAAGAAGGAGATTGAATAGTAATTAAAGCACTTCCAATAGAGAAAACTCCAGGACCAGCTAGTTTCACTGATGAGTTTTGCCAAACATTTAAATAAAAATATTTCCATCCATGTTGCTGCAAATGCATTATTTTTTATGTCTGAGTAGTATTCCATAGTGTATATATAGCACTTCGTAATCCATTCATCTGTCAAAGGATATTTAGGTTGTTCCACGTCTTGACTATTGTGAATAGGGCTGCTATAAACATACGGGAGGATGTATTTTTTCAAGGAAAGCTTTGTCCAGATATATGTACAGGAGTGGGATTGTTGGGTCATGTGGTAGTTCTATATTTAGTATTGTGAGGTACCTCCATACTGTTTTCCATAGTGATTGAACCAATTTACATTCCCACCAAGAGTAAAGGAGGGTTCCCTTTTCTCCACACCCTCTCCAGCATTTGTTATTTGTGGACTTATTAATGACAGCCATTCTGACAGTTGTGAGGTGGTACCTCATAGCAGTTTTGATTTGCATTTCTCTAATAAATCAGTGATGTTGAGCATTTTTTCATGTACTTGTTGGCCTCTGTATATCTTCTTTGGAGAAGAGTCTATTCAGGTCTTTTGCCCTTTTTACACTTCGGATGTTGGTTTTTTTAATCTGTTGAGTTGTATAAGTTGTTTGTATATTTTAGAGATTAAGCCCTTGTCTGTTGCATCATTTCAAACTGTTTTCTCCCATTCTGTAAGTTGTCTTTTTGTTTTTTTTAATAGTTTCCTTCGCTGTGAAAAAGCTTGTTGGTTCGATTAGGTCCCATTGGTTTATTTTTGCTCTTTCTTCTGTTACCTTGAGAGACTGACCTAAGAAAACTTTTGTATGGTTGATGTCAGAGAATGTTTTGCCTATGTTCTCTTCCAGGAGTTTGGATGGTGTCTTGTCTTATGTTTAAGTCTTTAAGCCATTGCCAGTTTATTTTTGTGCATGGTGTGTGGATGTGTTCCAGTTTCATTGATTTACATGTGGCTGTCCAGGTTTCCTAACACCACTTGCTGAAAAGGCTGTCATTTTCTCCATTTTTTATTCTTACCTCCTTTTCTGAAGATTAATTGACCATTGGTGTCTAAGTTTATTTCTGGGTTGTCTCTTCTGTTCCATTGGTCAGTATGTGTGTTTTGGTATGAATTCCACACTGTCTTGATTTCTATAGGTTTGTAATATTGCCTGAAGTCTGGGAGAGTTATGCCTCCTACTTGATTTTGTTTCTCAGGATTGCTTTGGCAATTCTGGGTCTTTTGTGGTTCCATATAAATTTTTGGGTTGTTTGCTCTAGTTCTGTGAAAAATGTCATGGGTAATTTGATAGGGATTGCATTGAATCTGTGGAATGCATTGAATCTGTTGATTGCATTGGGTAGTATGGCTGTTTGAATTATATTAATTTTTCCAACCCAGGAGCGTGGAATATCTTTCCATTTCTTTGCATCCTCTTTAGTTTCCTTGATTAATGTTTCATAGTTCTCAGCATATAAGTCTTTTACCTCCTTGGTCAGATTTATTCCTAGGTATTTAATTTTGGGGGGGTGCAATTTTAAAACACGCTATATTTTTTTATTTAACGAATCCGACTAGGAACCATGAGGTTGCGGGTTCGATCCCTGCCCTTGCTCAGTGGGTTAATGATCCGTCATTGCCGTGAGCTCTAGTGTAGGTTGCAGACGTGGCTCGGATCCTGTGTTGCTGTGGCTCTGGCGTAGGCTGGCAGCTACAGCTCCGATTGGACCCCTAGCCTGGGAACCTCCATATGCTGCGGGAGCGGCCCAAGAAATAGCAAAAAGACAAAAAAAAAAAAAAAATTAAAATAAAATAAAATTGCACCCCAAAAAATCAAATACCTGGGAATACACCTGACCATAGAGGTAAAGGACTTACATGCCTGCTGAGAACTCTAAAACATTAATCAAGGAAATTAAAGAAGATGTAAAGATATGGAAAGACATTCTATGTTCATGGATTGGAAAAGTTAATATTGTAAAAATGGCCATCCTACCCAAAGCAATCTACAGATTCAATGCAATCCCTATCAAATTACCCATGACATTTTTCACAGAACTAGAACAAACAATCCAAACATTTATATGGAACCACAAAAGACCCAGAATTGCCAAAGCAATCCTGAGGAACAAAACCAAGGAGGAGGCATAACTCTTCCAGACTTCAAGCAATATTACAAAACCACAGTAATCAAAACAGTGTGGTACTTGTACCAAATTAGACATACAGAACAATAGAACACACAGATCTTTTATTTCAATGTCTTGTTCATTACAGAGATTGTAAGCAAAGAGGAGGGAGTAGACTGCTTTACACAAAAATCAACTATTGTACATGTAAATAGTATTAATTACAGTGGTAAATTAGACATCACTAAAATAATTCATCTTTGATATTTTGTCAACAATTCAATAAAAATACTATATCTGTGTCGATGTATTTTATTATGTATATTTTATAATATTCTAATCAAGAAGAACATAGGAAATACTGATATGATCTGCTGAATTCCAAAGATACCATTCTTTTGCTTGACCTCAAATGATTTGACTGTACTTGTAACCCAGAAATTTGGTAGATCTGTTGGCTCTTGTTTACAATAATAAATTCATTTGCCTCTGACTCACATACAAATGAAGTATGGAATGAAGTGAATGAAGTATGGATCAGTAGCCCAGCACAGTTTGCAACAAAGCATTACATAGTAAGACTATGTGACTTAAATTAGACCTTTTTACTATGGTCTGTAAATAATCCTCTGAACTACTAAAGGCAAGAAAACCATGAAAATTTTAATATAATATCATGAATTATTTAAAATATACTTATTAATGGGTCACTATTTTCTATTATTTTAAAATCATCATGTGCATACCCAGATTATCAATATAGAGTTTTAGCTCACCCAGCCTGCGATAATGACATACAGTTTTATTTCACTAATAAATACAAATGAGAGATGGTCTCATCTTATACTGCCTCAATTTTCTGTTATTTCTATTTAGTGGATAAATTAAATGTGTACAGGAATCTCTTATCTGTTGTGCTTTATAGTGTATACATAATTTTTAAATGTGAATCCCATTTAAATCAGAAATTTGCCTTATGATATTAGAAATTTTCTCATAGTAAAAAAGGACACATAGATCATTTGATTTTATTCCAGAATTATATTGAATTACACTGGAAGTGCCCTACCGGGAGGCTGAGCCAAATTGAATATGTTCAAAAGGAAAACATCTTGTTTAGAATCCTTGGACTTGTTTGGGTGAAGCCTGTTGGGAGTAGGTAGATGTAATTGAAAAAGAAAGACTGAAGTGTAGTTTTTCCAGTAAGCTCTTTTGCCAGGGAGAAGGAATTAGACCTGTATCTATGGAATTAGAGTTACCTGCTGGTCAGGGGATGAAAAGAGTGTTCCTATAGAGAGAGACATATTTGTTAATTATCTCTACAAGGGTTAAAAAAACAGGTAGACACTAACTCATGTTTTGGTTGTTGCTTAACATAAAAACTGGCATCTTTTTCTTTTTTTTTTTTTAACACTGTTTTGGTTTTTTTGTTTTTGTTCTTGTTTTTTCTGCTTTCACTAGCAACTCTCCTTTAGGCCCTTAGAATTTTGTTTCCTTACCCCAATCCATCCATTCAATTTCTGAAATATATATTATTCTGCCATCCTTTATATACTAGTTTTCAATGTGTTGCCATTTTACTGTGCCATTTTCAAGTTAAAAATATGCTAAAAACCAGTGGTTCAGGGGAATACATGGGTCATACCTGAAGCATTTCTCAACATAAGAATAGAAGAAGTTATAAATCTCTAAGATGGGCAATAAAATTATCAAGTGGAGAAAACTTTATTGATAACCCTAATGTTAAGTACTAAAGGTTAGTGTCCATCAAAATTTATGTAAACTCTCTCTGCTTACTCATTTTGAGATTCAAATTCAAAATTAAATTATTTTCAATTGTTTTATATTTAACTTATAATAACACTGAAGATAATGAATTCTGTGCATTCTCCCTCTATTTCCATCATCTCATCCAGTTTGTGAAATGACTCATATGATAATTGGATTCAAATTCAGTGCATATCACATTCCAATGCACCCTGTTTGGAGATTCTGATTTTTCTTCATGGGTGGTATTGCCATTGCAAAACTTCTTGAATGTCCTGAGACTAATGGTGGGCATGGGATTGGGGGGGTAATTGTAGCTACAAAGGATTGATGATGAAGATCAGATACAATCAAATACTGCTGAAAATTTCTCAGAGGAATACAAATGGTCTTAAACTATTATCACTAAAAGAATTAATGAAAATAAATTGATTAGGATGTAAATTTGGAAAGATAGGAAAGAGAATAAAAATAAACAGAGAAAAGAGAAGAAAGGAAATAAACAAAATGTAAAAATAAATGCAAGGGAAAAGAAAAAATGTATTAGTACTAAGTAGACTTAAAGTTTTAAAAATTAAATCATAAAATATTAAACTGGTTAGTTTACTAGAAAAAAAAGAGAAAAAGTGTCAGATATACACTGTCAGATATACTAATAGTGAGGTATCCACAGACATAAAATAAAACATATATTCTATATAAAAGTCTTTTTATCATTTTGATAACAAACTTTAAAATCAAAAATAAAAATGGGAGTTCCCATCATGGTGCAGTGGTTAAGGAATCTGACTAGGAACCATGAGGTTGTGGGTATGATCCCTGTCCTTGCTCAGTGGGTTAAAGGTTTGGTGTTGCCGTGAGCTGTGGTATAGGTCAAAGATGTGGCTTGGATCCCACATTGCTGCAGCTCTGGTGTTGGCTGGTGACTACAGCTCTGATTAGACCCCTAGCCTGGGAACTCCCATATCCCACAGGAAGTGGCCCTAAAAAAGGCAAAAAACAAAAAAACAACAACAAAAAAACACAGACAAATAAATAAATAAACATGGTTGATTTTTTTATAAAATATAATTGATGAAAATTAATCAAAGAAAACATGAAATCTCAACAAGCTACTGTGATGCAAAATTTAAAAATTACTTAAATCAAGAAAAAGGAGAGAGGTCTCTGGGATGTGGCCACTGAAGGAAGGTGCTAAGGACACTGGATTCAGAGCCAGCAGCCATGACATGAAAGGACCCACCTGAGGATCTGGATGCTCTTCCTGAGAAGGATGAGGCTTCAACACTTCAGAAAATAGGCCAATGAGTCTCTCATACAACAGCCTTCAAGAAATAAGGGATGGGAGAGAGGATTAATATGGCAGAATAGAAGGACTGGAGCTCAACTTCTCTCCTAAAAACAACAAAATTCACAACTAAAGGCTGAGCAATCTCCACCCAAATGGACCAGAAACCTTAAAAAAGATACCCTACTTCAGAAGAAAAAGAGGAGGCCACATCAAGAGGTAGGTGGGTCAATTGCATGATATAAACAACCCCCTACCTCTGGGGTGGGAAGATCCACAGGCTGAAAACTAACTGGTTCACAGAGACTCACCTACAGGAGTGAGAGTTCTGAGCCACACATCAAACCCTCATGTGCAGCGACCTGGCACTGGGGGAAAGAGCCCCTGGAGTATCTGGCATTGGAGGCCAGTGGGGCTTGTACACAGGAGCTCTACAGGACTGGGGGAAATGGAGACCCCATTCTTAAAAGGCACACATGGACTTACATGTGCACTGGGTCCCAGGGCAGAGCAAGGTCTCCTTAGGGATCTGGGTCAAACCTGACTGCAGTTCTTGGAGGACATCCTCGGAAAAGAGGGGTGAATATGGCTTCTTGTGAGGGATGGACATTGAAAGCAAAGCTCTCGGAAATATTCAGCAGCTTGCCTGTCTCTGGAGGTGGCCATTTTGGGAAAATCTGGCCCCACCTGATAGTCAGTGCTGAGAAGCCCCAGGGCAAACAACAATCCAGGTGTGATCACAGCCCCACACCTCAGTAAACAGGCTACCTAAAGACCCCTCAGGCACACAACTGCCTCTAATCCCATCCAGAGACTAAGCCCCACCCAATAGAGGGAATAGAATCAGCTCCACCTACCAGTGGGCAGGCATCAGCACCCCCCATCAGGAAGCCTACAGCAAGCCCCCACACTGACTTCAGCCACAAAGGGGGCAGACAACAGAATTTAGAGATGCTACAACTCTATTATCTGTAAAAAGGTCACCACACCAAAAACCTATAAATATGAAAAGACAGAGAACTATAACTCAGATGAGGGAGAAAGGAAAAACCCTAGAAAATCAGCTAAGTGATCAGGAGATTCTCAGCCTCCAGGAAAAAGACTTTAGATTGTCGATGCTGAAGATGATGCAAAACATTGGAAATACACTGGAGGCAAAGATGGATAACTTACAGGAATCACTGACAAAGTGATACAAGATATAAAACTTAAACAAGAAGAGATGCAAAATACAATAATGGAAATAAAAAATTCACTAGAAGCAGCTAACAGCAGAATACAGGAGGCAGAAGAACGAATAAGCAAGGTGGAGGACAAATTAGTAGAAATTGTGGATACAGAACAGAAAAGAGAAAAAAGATTGAAAACAAATGAAGAGAGTCTCAGAGAACTCTGGGACAATGTTAAATGCACCAACATCCCTATTATAGGGGTGCCAGAAGAAGAGAGAGAGAAGGGGACAGAAAAAATATTCCAAGAGATAATAACTGAAAATTTCCCTCACATGCAAAAGGAACCACTCACTCAAATCCAGGAAGTACAACGAGTTCCATATAAAATAAGCTCAAGGAGGAATACACGAGACACATATTAATCAAACTAACCAAAATTAAAGACAAAGAGAAAATCTTGAAAGCAGCTAGGGAAAAGAAACAAGTAACATACAAGGGAACCCTAATAAGTTTACTGGCCGATTTTTCAGCAGAAACTCTGCAGGCCTGAAGGGAGTGGCATGATATACTTAACATGATGAAAGGAAAAAACCTCCAACCAAGATTACTCTACCCAGCAAGGCTCTCATTCAGATCTGAAGGAGAAAGCAAAACCTTCACAGGTAAGCAAAAGCTGAGAGAATTCAGCAACACTAAACCAGCCTTACAACAAATACTAAAGGAACTTCTCTAGGCAAGAAAGAAAAGACAGCAACAGGAAACAAAATTCCACAAATGACAAGGCTCACCAGTAAAGGTATATATACAGTAAAGGTATGAAATCATCCATGCACAATTATACTACCAAAATCAGAAATCATGAGAAGAGATGGGTACAAATGCAGGACACTGGAGATGAACTTGCAATTAAGAGACCAACAACTTAAAACAATCTCATACACATGTAGACTCTTATATCAAAACTTCAGAATAACTGCAAACCAAAAATCTACAATTGATACACAAACAAGGAATCTCTGGAGAAGAAATATATCTCATAGTAAATAAGTGCATAATCCACCATGAAGGGGGTCATTTGACATCATTCTTGGAATGCAGAAGTCTTCTTAGATCTGATTCTGATTTCGTCTCCATCAAAGAATTTATGATAATTATAATTAAATAATGCAACTGTACAATTAAATAATACAGTTCTAAAATTGTATTATTAATAACCACTTCTCTCCATGGTACAATGTAAGGTCTATAGTGTCTTCTTTATCACATCATCTAGAATAGTGTAATGCCTTTATTGAAGAATCAATAAGATGTAACAAGTTATGAGGACATATTTATATAGTTACACTGTTTTTTAACCAACTTATGCATTTTATATTTTACTTATTTTCAGAGGGTGTATTATTTTTGTTATTCTTACCAGTTATTATTTTTATTATGCTATATAAAATATTTAATGGTATATAAGGCTTTCTTCTTTATAAATTTTAGTTGCATAATATACACAATTTTAATACAATATTAATTTTTAAAGAAAAAATGAAATGTAATAGATAATACTAAATGGTAAAGACAAAAGCCATACAAAATGGGATAAAGTATAGAATAAATTTCCTATTTGTCTCAGCATATTTTCCATTCCACTTCTCCAGAGGGAGTCACTTAATCTGTTTCTTAAGATCCATGATATAATAATGTGTGAATGTAATTGTGTTTAAAAATATGTATTTTATTCTGTAAAAAAATAAAAATAAACAAATAAACAGGTAAAGAAAAAAAAGAAAAAGGAGAAAGTAAAAAGGAAGGAATAAAAGGACTACTCCTCCACCAGAGCAAAATAAAAACAAAAGTAGATCCTGATAATTCATTCACTCCTGAATACTAACATAAATGTATAAACTTAAAAAAAGAGAATAATAAAAAAACATTAACACAGTCATCCACAATCCTGAGAAACAAAAACCAAGCAGTAGGCATAACTCTCCCAGACTTCAGGCAATATTACAGAGCCACAGCAATAAAGACAGTGTGGAACTTTTACTAAAACACACATACAGACCAATGGAACAGAATAGACAACCCAGAAATAAACCCAGACACCTATGGTCAATTAATTTTTGACAAAGGAGGCAAGAATACAAAATGGGAAAAGAGAGGCTTTTCAGCAAGTGGTGCTGGGAAAACTGGACAGACGCATGTATATCAGTGAAATTGGAACACACCCTCACACCATGCACAAAAATAAACTAACAATGTCTTAAAAACTTAAACAAAAGATAAGATACCATCAAACTCCTAGAAGAGAACACAGTCAAAACATTCTCTGACATCAACCTTACAAATGTTTTCTCAGGTCAGTATCCCAAGGTGACAGAAATAAGAGCAAAAATAAAATGGTACCTAATCAAACCAAGACGCTTTTGCAAAGCAAAGGAAACCATAAAAAAAAAAGAAAAAAAAAACTAAAAGACAATTTACAGAATGGGAGAAAATAGTTTCAAATGATGCAACAGATGAGGGCTTAATCTCTAAAATATACAAACAACGTATACAACTCGACAGGTAAGAAACCAACAACCCAATTGAAAAATGGGCAAAAGACCTGAGTAGACATTTCTTCAAAGAAGATATACAGAGGGCCAACCAGCACATGAAAAAATGCTCAACATTTATTAGAGCATTTTTTAGAGAAATGCAAATCAAAACTACTATGAGGTACCACCTCACACCTGTCAGAATGGCCATCATTAATAAGTTCACACACAACAAATGCTGGAGGGGGTATGGAGAAAAGGGAACCCTCCTGCACTTTTGGTGGAAATGTAATCTGGTACAACCACTATGAAAAACAGTATGGAGGTAATCAGAAAAGTATATATATAACTACCAAATGACCCAACAGTTGGGCATACATCCAGACAAAATTTTCCTTGAGGAATACACATGCACCCACATGTTCATTGCAGCACTATTCACAATAGTCAAGACATGGAAACTACTAACTATTAATCCATTTTGAATGGATTAAGAGAAGTGGTACATATACACAATGGAATACTATTCAGTCATAAAAAAGAACAAAATAATGCCATTTGCAGCAACATGGATGGAACTAGAGACTCTCATACTAAGTGAAGTAAGTCAGAAAGAGAACGACAAATACCATATGATTTCACTTATATCTGGAATCTAATATATGGCACAAGTGAACCTTTCCATGGAAAAGAAAATCTTAGACTTGGAGAACAGTCTTGTGGCTGTCAAGATGGAGGGGAGAGAATGGGAGGGACTGGAACTTTGGGGATAATAGATGCAAACTATTGCCTTTGAAATGTATAAGCAATGGGATTCCTGCTGTATAGCACTGGGAACTACGTCTGGTCACTTGTGATGGAGTGAGGTAATGTTAGAAAAAAGAATGTATACAGGTATGTGTGACTGGGCCACTTGCTGTGCCATGGAAAATTGACAGAACACTGTAAATCAGCTATAATGGAAAAAATAAAAATCATTATAAAAATATTGTCATCAAAATTAATTACTTATATAGCAATATAATTTATGACTATTAAAATGCAAATTGTAAAGAAATAAGCACATTTTTTTTTTTTTTTTGTCTTTTTGCCATTTCTTGGGCCGCTCCCGTGGCATATGGAGGTTCCCAGGCTAGGGGTCCAATCGGAGCTGTAGCTGCCAGCCTACGCCAGAGCCACAGCAACACAGGATCCAAGCTGCGTCTGCGATCTACACCAGAGCTCACAGCAATGCCGGATAGTTAACCCACTGAGCAAGGGCAGGGATCGAACCTGCATCCTCATGGTTCCTAGTCAGATTCGTTAACCACTGCGCCACGACAGGAACTCCATAAGCACATTTTAAAATTCTTATGAAAAATATTACAGTTTTAATTTCATTTTTAGTGACTGGTATATTCAATTTATCTATTTATTCCTGATTCAGTTTTGGTGGGCTATATGCCTCTAGAAATTTGTACATTTTTTCCAAGTCATCAAATTTTGGCATATAATTTTTCATAGTATTCTCTTATTTTTTTTTTTTTTTTTTGTATTTCTGCAGTATCTGTTGAGATTTCTCCTCTTTCTTTTCTTATTTTGTTTGAATTATTTTTCTCTTCTTGGTGAGTCTTGACATAGGTTTGTCTATTTTGTTTATGCTTTCAAAGAGAGCTCTGTGTTTTTAATTTTCTCTATTGTTTTTGAATCTCTATTTTATTGATTTCCTCTATGATCTTTATGATTTACTACCTTTAGCTGACTTTGGGTTTTGCTTGTATTTCTTTTCCTAATTCTTTGAGTTGGCGGGTTAAGTTGTTGATTTGAGATTTTTCTTGTTTTGTGCAGAAGGCCTGTATCACTCTGAACTTCCCTCTAAGCACTGCTTTTGCAGCATCCAATTGATTTTAAATGGCTGTGTTTTCATTATCATTTGTCTCAAGATATTTTTTAATTTCCCTTTTGATTTCCTCATTGACTCATTGGTTTTTTTAGTAACATGTTTTTTTAAGCTCCATGTAGTTTGTTTTTTTTATCATTTTTTTTTTTTTTCCTGTGGTTGATTTCTAGTTTCATGCCATAGTGGTCAGAGAAGATGCTTGAAACAATTTCTATACTCTTAAATTTGTTGAGGTTAGTTTTGTGCCCAGTATGTGATCAATCTTTGAGAATGTTCCATGTGCACTTGAGAAGACTATATATTCTGATTTTTTGGGATGTAATGTCTTGAAAATGTCAGTTAGGGCTAAATTTTCTGTTGTGTCATTTAGGATCTCTTTTGCCTTATCAATTTCTGTTTAGAGGATCTGTTCACTGATGTGTTTGGGGTATTAATGTCTTCTACTATTATTGCATTCCCATTAATTTCTCCTTTTATGCTTGTTCATATTTGTTGTAGGTATCTGGGTGCTCCTAAAATAGGGGCATATATATTGATGATTGTAATATCCTCTTCTTTTTTTTTTTTTTTTTTTTTGGCTTTTTGCCATTTCTTGGGCCGATCCTGTGGCATATGGAGATTCCGAGGCTAGGGGTCAAATCAGAGGTGTAGCCAGAGCCACAGCAATGTGGGATCCAAGCCACGTCTGCAACCTACACCACAGCTCAAGGTAATGCCGGATCTTCAACCCACTGAGCAAGGCCAGGGATCGAACCCGCAACCTCATGGTTCTTAGTCGGATTTGTTAACCACTGCGCCACGATGGGAACTCCCTCTTCTATTTTTTATAATGATTTTTATTTTCTCCATTGTAGCTAGTTTACAGTAATATCCTCTTTTTGAATGGATCTTTTTACCATTAAATAGTGTCCTTCTTTGTCTTTCTTTATGGCCTTGATTTTAAAGTCTATTTTGTCTTACATGGGTATTGCACTCCTGCTTTCCTGTCTTGTCTATTGGCATGAAATATCTTTTCCCATTCCCTCACTTTCAATCTATACGTGTCCTTTGCCCTAAGGTGAGAATGTTGAATATGTAATAAAATCAGTCCCTACAAACAAAAGTCCAGGACCACATGGCTTCACAGGAGAATTCCACCAAACATACAAAGAATAACTTATATCCATCTTCCTTAAAATTTTCAAAAGTTTGAGTAAGAAGGAACACTTACATAGACATTCTATGAAGCCACAATCACCCTTACACCAAAACAAAACAAAGATACTACCAAAAAAGAAAATGATAGACTAATGTATTTGGTGAATATAGATGCAAAAATTCTCAAAAACAAAAATTTAGCCAACCCAATCCAACAACATATAAAAAAGATCATATATCATGACCAAGTGGGATTCATCCAGGTTCACAAGGATGGTTCATCATATGCAAATCAATAAAAGTCATAGATCCCCTCTTGCCACTATTATTGAAAATATATTGGAAGTCCTAGACACAGCAGTCCAACAAAACAAAGAAATAAAATGTGTCTAATTTGGAAGAGAAGAGGTAAAATTGTCACTGTATGCAGACGACATGATAGTATATATAGAAAAACCTAAGGACTCATCACAAAAACTACTCATACTGATCAACAAATTCAGCAAAGTAGCAGGATACAAGAGTAACACTGAGAAATTTGTTTCATTTCTGTATACTAACAATGAAATATTAGAAGAGGAATATAAAAATAAAATACCTGTTAAAATCTTACCCCCAAAAGTAAATACACAGTAATAAACCTGACAAAAGAGGTGAAAGACTTATATGCTGATAACTATAAAACATTAATCAAGGAAACTAAAGAGGATGCAAAGAAATGGAAAGATATCCCACGCTCCTGGGTTGGAAAAATTAATATCATTCAAATAGCCATACTACCCAAAGCAATCTACAGATTCAATGCAATCCCTATCAAATTACCCATGACATTTTTCACAGAACTAGAACAAACAATCCAAAAATTTATATGGAACCACAAAAGACCCAGAATTGCCAAAGTTATCCTGAGGAACAAAAACCAGCAGGAGGTATAAATATCCCAGACTTCAGGCAATATTACAGAGCCGCAGTCATCAAGACAGTCCGGTACCAAAACACACATACAGACCAAAGGAACAGAAAAGACAACCCAGAAATAAACCTAGACACCTATGGTCAATTAGGTGGCAAGAATATAAAAATGGGAAAAAGACAGTCTTTTCAGCCAGTGATGCTGGAAAAACTGGACAGACACATGTAAATCAATGAAATTGGAACATACCCTCACACCATGCACAGAAATAAACTGACAATGGCCTAAAAACTTAAACATAAGATAAGACACCATGCAAACTTTAAGGAAAACTTATGCCTTTACAGCTGTGGGAGGAGGGGCATGGCAAGAGGTAAATGGCTAAAAAATATTAAAATTCAAGAGGGAAGAAACAAAGCTAAATTCCAAGAGTTACTATTCCTGTAGGAAACCAGCATGCATCCTTTGCAGTACTGTTTCCTATATCTTAAGACAATTCTGGTGAAGAGAGTTAAAAGGATGATTAAGATGACAGTCAAAGAATGAGATAGTGACTTCAGAGGTTCATGCAAACATCTGAGGTCTCCAGTCTGGAACTACCCCTTGTCTTTGGAGGTAACCAGGAACAGCCCAGCCTGGGGATCTTTCCACTTGCTGACCCTGCTACCTGGAAAGCTGTTTTCATATATTTACTTGCTCACTTTCTCCCCACCTTCATTCCAATATCCACATACTCAGAAAGGGCTTCCCTGGTCACCTTATGTAAAACTGCAACCTTGTCTGTGGACACCTTTGTTCTTTATCCACCAGCCTCCATTCCACACTTCCTCTTCTGCATTCTTCCTTCAGTTTCTCCTTAGCACTTTACATGGTCTGGCATAATTAATTAGGTGAATAGTTGTTCGATAAATGATAGATACTAGATAGATAGATAGGTAGATAGATAGATAGATAGATGAATTATATTGTTTTCTTCAGTTTATTGTCTCCATTCAAGATAGCCTCATGTGAGTAGAGAATTTTCTGTGTTTTGTCACTGCTAAATACCCAGCGCCTATTATGATGCATGGCACACAAAATACTTAAAAAAATTTATCAATTGAATGATGAACAAAATGAATGAATTAGGGATTGACTGAAGACTGAAAATTAGAAATGGGGCTTGAAGTTTAAAACTGTCCTATAGGGTGGGAAGAAAATACAGACGATGATCTCATGGACTGTTCTACCCAGAGAATCCTCTTAACATTTCTACAGTAGTAAATTTAGGGTTAATAAAGGGGTTTTATTACCCACTGAAACAGAGTCCATGTGAAAACACCTTAATGAAATTTTACATAAATCAGTGAGGACAATGCATAATCGGCTTTGATAGAAATGGGTATTTTTCATAAATAAAGCAAATATCTGAATTGTCCCTATGATAGATATTCCTGCAACTCTAAAAGAACATCTGATGCTACTGATAGAAGCTGCTTCTTGGGCTAAATGAAGCCTGATGCCTACTGTGGCAAATCCAATTAGTCTATTCAACAAAATTTACTGAATACTTTTAATAAATAGCATACCTAAGCTACAAAGGGAATTATTTTGGCATTTTTTGCAAGAGGTAGTTCTGAAGAGACCTGCATATTTTGTGTTCCAGAATTTCACTTTAGTTCTTAGTTATGTCCCCATCAAAGGAAATTTCTAATCTGTTGACATCTTGTTTGTACAAAGTAAATACAAACAATAAAATTAAAATTGATTTAACCAGACCACAGTAATAAGTAAGATAATGTGAATGGATCCTTATCTCTTTTTTCATCACCTTGATGCTGAGTCATTCTCATATACCATTTTTTAATCCAATTGACCCATTTTACACTGTGGTTTGTGTTTGAAAGGTCACTGCCTTATGGTTTTCATGCTGTTATTGTGAGATCTCTGCTAGTCTGCCATTGTGCAAAGTTCAAAAATGAAATAAAATTTTTCAGCAGCTGTGGCATAGCTTTAAACACAACCCTATTTGTAACTTCTTACAGCAAATTTTTATGATTAAAAAATTAAAAAATAGGTTTTTTTCTCTTTTAGTGTATATTATAGAATGTCTGTGATACTTAGAAATAAACTAGGGAATATTTTTTGCTTGTTAAAATTTAAGAGATTATAGAAAACATCTATTTTTGCATAAAAATTAATTTTTTACAGAGCAAATATTATCTGAAATAAAGTCCCTGGCACAGAGAGAAGTCATTTCATCTGTAATACACATTTATTTGTGTTCAAATCTACCCCCTCATTCCAGCTATTGATTTCTCATACATGATATACAAGGTAGAAATTATGCTAGAAGCTAAGAAAAAAAGATGAATGTTTCATTGTTTTATCTCATCAAACAGTGTGGATTTCACATAATACAGGAAAGAATTGACGCCATCCAAAGAGACCTGTGGGAAAATGTATTTGTAGGAAAATATGTAAAGCATAGGATAAAAGACTCATTTAAAAAAATTTTTTTAAACTTTTCTGTTACCAACAAAACTTATGCCTTGAAAATGACACTGGTTGTTTAATTAAAAGAATACAGTTGAAAAATAATAACTGTACATAATTATAGAGAATAATGTAAGAAACACTCTGATAAATACCAGGTTAAAAACATAAATATTTTGACATCCTCTTTGAATTTTTTGCTTAGAAAAGCAGCATTTAGATTCCTCTTAGTCTGTTTTGGAGGAAAACCTGTTCAAACACTGGTTAGGGTTATTGCTTATTCACTACCTATATATGTATATTTGTCAGTGTTAAATATTTGTTTCATATTTTTAATGTATATAATTGACATCATTATGCTGTATAGCTTGACAACTTTTTCTCAAAGTTATGTTTTTTAAATTAATCAATTCATATCTGTATCTCTACCATTTATATGTATATTTATCAAGTATTCCATTGTAAGAATGTTACAATTTATTTATCCCTTCTCCTGTTTATAGACATTTAGGTGATTACAATTTTTCTCTGTGCCACAATAATCACTCACATGCATTCTTCCCCAAGTTATGAGCTAGGATTTCCAGGATTTTATGCTTAGGAATGGAATTCTTTGGTCTTAGAGATTGAAAATTTTAAATTTATTATAAATTAACTGCCTGCCTGTGAGCTGCAACAGTTTATATCACAATCAATGCATTGAAAGAGCACCCCCTCACTGTAGTCAGCATTCTCATAGAGTTTGGTGCCACATTCTGGGAGGCACTGGAAATGTGTTGGGAAGTTTTGGGTTGCCATAATGATTGGAAAGTGCTACTGGTATTAAGTGGGCGAGAGTCAGAAATGTGACATGACTAACAATGCACATGACAGTCCTCTATGAAAGAATTGTTTTGCTCCTCAAATAACTTTTGAAAATACAATTGAACATTCACAGAGATAAAAAACCCCGCACTTGTCCGTATTTATCAGTGCTACAACATAAATCAGCTTCCATATGAATCCAAAGAATTTTTTTACTTAGTTTAACCTGTGCTAAATTTTCAATGATTAGGGCCATTACGTAAACTATAGAGAAGTACCTTTTTTTTTGGTGGGGAGATATGGATATGCACAAAAACTGGTCATTACTTTAAAGAAGCACATCACTAATGACAACAATACCCATGGTCATTAAATTATCTACCAAAAATAGCAGGATTTTTCTGGACTCACTGCTATCCTTTTCATAGTAATTCAGATCCAAATTCCTAACATTATGCTGTCCTGCCCAGGCATTTATGTATGAAAACATACAATCATATTATAAATTACTTTATTTTATTATCCCTTTCATATTTTAATTATGATAGTGTATATTATAATACTATGATATTACATTATTGAGTTTTTTAAGTATATGCATAGGCAAGTAATATTACATTTGAGTTTTCTATTTGGCTACCAAAGGGGACATTATATCCAGCACATTTTATTGATAGATATTTTCAAGTTTGTTAAGTACATATGGGTGAAGTATTTTATTTTTTATTTTCCTGATAATATTTATGTTGAACATCTTTTCATGCCTTTAATAAAGATTTTTCTCTTTTATGTGTGGTGCGCATAACTTTTGAGTTATCTTTTTCTTACTGATTACTGTTTTTAATGTAAACCAAAAAATAATCATTTATCACTTAGATGCATTATAAATATTTTTCTGCCATTTGTTGCCTTTGAACTTTGTTGATCATGCCTTTGTTGTAGTTAATTTTCAATTTCATCATATTTTAATTTATGTATCTAAACTATTCTAAGATTTTTACATAAATTCAATATTATCTGGAATAAACATTTTTCCCAGGAATTTATATCTGTATACCTATATATCATTGAATTTTCATTTGTTTTGCAATTTTGGAGGAAATGCCAATTTTGAGTGGGAAGTTTTTTGTGTGTGCATGTGTTTTTCTCTCTTTTTCTCACTTTATCTTCCTTTTTCTTATCTGTCCTTGTCTCATGATTTTGACCTTGCCACTCTTCCTCACTGGCCCTCACTATTTATAGGAATGATCCAAATCTCTTTCCTGCTATGCTCTCGGCGGATATTACAGTTCCCATTATTCAGCCAACTCTAGTTTGTTGCATTTTCTGGTGACACAATTTGACCTTGTGCTCAGGCTTCCTTAGATTCTGAAGTTTCTAGCCTTTTCAATCCTGTTTTGGAGTAGACTCGTCTGACCACCATCCTTTGGATGGATGGTCCATTACTGAATATTATAGTCACTATCTACGCACAGTCTCAGAGACCAGAAAGCCTGTCATCTGAGCTGTGTTTGCTTTTCTCTGCATCTGTTCCATTTCTGGCCCACAAAGATATCTTATCAGGTTTTTGATCCTAACTAAAGTTTTGTTGTTGCCATAGCTGTTTACTCTTTTATATTTTATTTATTTATTTATTTATTTAAAGTATTGTTGATTTATAATGTTTCTTCAATTTCTGCTGTGCAGCAAAATAATCCAATTACATTCAGTTCCCTGTGTTGTACAGTGGTATATTTTTCCTATTATTGTTGTATACTTGAAGCGCGGGCTTTACTTCAAGTTTCAAACTTACAACACTCTGATAGAGTTTGAAAACACAGTTTGAGAGAAAGGTGGTAGATTGTGCATTTATTAAATGCTGCACGTTAAAAAAAAATATCTACTTCAACTTTGAAGGGAGAGTACCTATTGGTATGATGAAAAAGATATATCCCAGGCTTATGAATGAGCATAACTCTACTCTCTTCCTGAGGCAAGACTGTAATTTCTTAATAACAATGCAAGGTTTCAAGTTAATGGAGCTGCCACAGAGGCAGTGAGTATAACTGAGACCCCCTAAGTGTTTATGTGCTCTTGTCTTACCTATTTATTTTCATTTGTGAGTCTAGGTTGAAAGTGATAATTGTTTAATTGTGCATATTGGCTTTTTCATTTTTTAAATTTAACGTTTCACAACGTTTTTAATCTAAAAGAATGCCTCATGCTGGGATAATCAACATGATAAAATGTAAAAATAAATAAATAGCCCACTTTTAAAAGATCCCTCTTATCTACCAACAAGCTCTATCTGCTGAACATAAACTTAATTGCAATATATTTCCATAATGATCTCCTTTAATTGGTTACCCTGCTATGGTATCTTTGGAAAGATGAAGTTCTATAACAAAGCATTAGTAGTTAGTTATTCTCACCAAGAAGCTTGTAATGGTCAGAACACATATTTTCTCCTTTATTTTCTCAGTATTTAACCATTAAGCGAAAATGAATATACTTTGATTTTCCAGGAATTTAATTCCTTTTTGCAATTGTATTAAAATTTACAGCAAAGAGCATGGTTAAAACTGGAAATATTTATAATACTAAGAAACAGAAAATTTTATCTAGAATTTCAGCCTCTTTCAATTTTCCTTGATAAAGCGGGGCTTTAAAATTGCAGACTCTTTGAAGACAAAAATCTGTTTAGCCATAATGTCCGTCCAACGTAATATTCTAATCATGAAGGTCAATAAGCACTCGCCCATGTAAATGATAAAATTAACACATTTCCCTCTTCCCCACTCTGAGACAGGACAATGGGATGTCACTTCCTTTGTTCCTTCAGGTTTTTAAAGATCATACTATTCAAAAAATTTAAAAAAAATGGTATCTGTCTTTCTCTTTCTGACACTTATATCTGGAATCTAATATACAGCACAAGAAAAGAAAATCATGGACTTGTAGAATAGACTTGTGGTTGCCTCGGGGGATGGGGAAAGGGAGTTGGATGGATTGGGAGCTTGGGGTTAATGGATGCAAACTATTGCTTTTGGAATGGATTAGCAATAACATCCTGCTGAGAACTATGTCTAGTTAGTTATGACAGAGCATGATAATGGGAGAAAAAAAGAACATATACATGTCTGTCTAACTGGGTCACTCTATAGTAGGAAAAAAATGTATTGGGGAAATAAAAAAATAATTTAAAAATTTTAAAAATTAAAAAAAGATCTAATGGGCCTCCAGATATTGTTAAGCATTAAAAGAACTGTAATTTAAATATAAAAATCTCATGTATGTTTTGCTAGGTTAAATTTTACAGAACTCCTCTTCACACTCCTTTCTTAACACATTCTCTTCTCTCGCTGGAAGGGGCATCCTACCCTCATGTGTTCATGAGCCATGCATTGTGTGCTTTAAATTTTGCATCAATATCTTCATTCTGTTCTTACCAGTCTGCAACTTTTGTTTTTCACCTAACATTTTTCAAAGTAAATCTGTATCTATACAGATAGTACTTTTTCATTCACTTATGAATATGTACAAATTATATATTCTTCTTGCAGTGAACATTTCCAAGTTTTTGGAATGCAAAGACATTTATTTTTCAAAGTCATGGAAACTGGAAGTACTGTACCATGAGTTTGTGATAATTCCTGATAAGTATATCCTTTCTAGTCCTTTGCACAGTTGTACTTCTAAAGGTCAATGATTAAATTTATGCACAAGTCAAGTCTATCAGAAGTTGTGATGATAAATCATTCTTTTACATTTTTCATTTATTTTCTTTTTAAATGTCTAAACATATGTTTGCCTTTGCTCTGCATTAAAATCCATCTTATATTTCACACTATTTTGCTTACTACACATACATTAATGTATATACATTTTATAATATTATAAATTCCAAACTTATTCTGCATTTAGAATGCATTGGGGTGGTTCTATTTTACAATGTTCACTTTTAAATATTTTTTCCTAGATCATTGAATTCTGATTCTTGCTTTTAAATTAAAGTATAATTGACTTAAAATATTATATTGGTTTCAGGTATATAACATAGTGACTCAATATTTTCATAGATTATACTCCATTTAACATTATTACAAAATAATGGCTATATTTTTTGATTCTTTGCTCTTTCTTCTAAACACATCTTTCTATTTTCTTTTTGGAGTCAGCTTAATTTCCAAATAAATAATACGGTGTTTTTTTGTTTTTGTTTTTTGGGGTTTTTTTGCTGTTTGTTAACATTTAACAATGTTGCTTCTTGCTGACTTTTCTTTTTTTTTAATAGACAACTGGAGATTTGACCATGTGATCCAGATCACACATTGCTCACAAAATTGACGTCTTAAGAATTTTTGAGACCTCAGTGAAATATGCTAAATTTTACAGACTATAACATCTTTTGAAATTTTTGTTAAAGTACATTTAATAAAAGTTTATACACAGGTGGAGATGATGTATTGAACAAGCAACAACCTACTCTCACTTCTCTCAACTCCCTGAAATAGTAGAAGCCTTCATCCAGATCCCTCTAAAGACAGTATAATAGTAAAAGGAGACCCTGATGGTGAGAGGACTGCTTTGAGATTGTATGCAGTTGACTTTCATACAGAATTGTTCCCCTTCTTTTTTCCTAAATCTTTAATTCCATAAATTATTTTCTTCTTTCTCTCCTGCTAAAGGAGAAAAAGAAAGAAATTATCCTTCTACAAACTATATGCCAAAATAATTATTACTCCTCACTTCACTCATATAGGTATATCATTAAGCTGTCATAGATATTCTTTCATATTTCCATTTGCATTGTTATAATTATCAGAAAATGTGTACAAAGGAACAAGGAAATAGTTGGATTTTCCTTAATCTATGAACTGCTCTGTTCTTTAGGTCGATGATGGTAGATTCATAATTATATGACTGATGGGATTAAAGGTTTATAGATATTAGAACCATATGAACAAGAAAATAACTCTGGTGGTATCAGCCAATGTCTTCTCATCTTCATGGTAACTGGTTCAGAACCAAAAAATCTACTCAATATATATATGCTTTTTGCCAATTGCTGAACTAGACAGATTCAATCTTCTTAGCAAAATACACCTAGTCAATATTATTTCAAAGCAGCCTGTCAATTAAGTAAAATAACTACTGAGTAGAATAAGCCAAAACTTTGCTAGACTGAATTTACTGAATATCTCAATCAAAATATCCTCTCATTTTCTCTTTTATACCATAAGTTTTTACTGAGAGTTAAATTGCCCCCAACCCACACACAGTCATAAACAAGATGGATAAATCCCTGCACACAGTTTGCTATTTTTTTTATAGAATCTGGACAGAGACTATGGGATATCACCTGGTAGGGTTTGCAACTAAAGGTTTTACAGAGATTGTCTTTGACAAAATGGATATTCTTAGATTAGAAAGGGTAATATACAAGATTTAAAACCTCTATAAATATAATGTTTTTTTAGTCTCATCTTACTTTTGTTGCAACAATTTAACCCTGTGGTATCCAAAGTATAGTCACCCAACTAGCAGCATCAGCATCACATTGAAACTAGGTAGAAATACAAATTCTTAAACCTCACCCCAAACCTACTGTGTTAGAAATTCTGATTTCAATGCAGGCTAAAGTTTGAGGAAAAAAATAGTGCATATTCAAATCACCTGTAGGGCCTACTGGATGAAAGGCTGCTGGACCACAAGCCAGAGTTTCTGACTCAATAGGTCTATAGTGGAACTTGATAATTTACATTTTTAACAGTTTTCCAGGTGGTGCAGAGCTAATGGCCTGAGGAGCACACTGGAAGAGCCACTGGCTTATGGAATATTCATCCTGGAAGACATTAAATGAAAATCATCTGGAAGCTTCTATATACACCCATGTTTGGACTCTACTCCAGAACAATTACTATATGCATGTGTGGCCCAGACTTTATGTTTGAAAAACAAACTCTATGCAATTCTGAAGTCTATCCAGGGTTATGGAAGCATGCTTAAGGAAATCACTCCAGTTCCCTCTGCTTTTCAGCACTCAAGTAGATGTTATTCCTCTTACTAAAAACCACTGGGAATTTTAAGCAGAACTCATTTTAAGCTGTTTCTACATAATGCTCCCCCCAAAGCAATAGTAAAATGAAAAAAATCAATGAAACATATTACCTAGCGTTATCTAGGTCAAAATAATATATTAAAACTCTAGGTATTCTGCAGAATTCAACTTAATAAGGAACTCTCAACTACTGAAACTTTTTCCAACTGGGACATGTGTATAAATAAAACTCAACCATTTCATATTTTAGGAGGGCCTGAGTATGTGTTGTGGCATAAACCTTAATCACAGTTTTACATCTTGGATTGTAGTAGAAGAGAAATGCAAAAAATATTTCCTTTATTAATGTACTGGATTAAATGATAAATCCTTGCCTTACACTGAGGCCATTACTTCCTCCAGTCAAGGTGAAGTTTGTAAGCTGTTCTTGAAATTTGAAAAGCAAATGGCAATTTAAATATGGGAGCTAATTCTTTATGTGTCTCAGAGGCTGTGCCTCTCTTATCAGAGTCTTCTGTTCCGCAGGAAGCCAATGGGCTTTGGGGGGTCTCTTTGTTTTATGATCTTATTCCTTTTCCATTAGAAAAAGCACCAGGCCTGTAAGTTGCTCTGTTTCGCAGATGTGTCTCCTGTGGCTTTAAAGCTCTCCAAATGCCACAAGTTCTCAACACCCCACCTCCCAACTCCCCTGCAGAATTTGTAAGTGACAAGAAGCTGGAAAAATACAGATGGCATAATTATATATTTTGCAGTTGATTAATCACCACAAAACATTAATCACATTTTGTATAACAATACGTAATCAAATTCTTTATAGTAGAAATTAAGTTTCTCTCTGATAGGGAATGGATTCCTTTAGGATATTGACAGGGTTTTTCAGCATCTGTTTGGCTCCCATTCCACATCTGCATTTGATTTTCATCTGCTTTAGGGCTTAGTAAAATGTGGCTTAAAGGTTGTTTTATGACTATAAATGTTCGTGCTAATAGAAGAATTTGTTGAGAGGAAAATATTTGCACAAGTTAGACACTATAAATACATTTTTTCCAGGCCATAACATGTTTCTTTAGTGAAAAACATTGGATTTTCTTTTCCTAAAGAGTAAGCCCACTGAAATAAAATATAAATTATACATGTTATTTTCTCAATAGTTATTGTGATAAATTCTTAATCTTATAATTAGATTTATATTATTGTGAGACAAAATCTGTGTATAATTTTATATATACATAATATTTTTATAGTTTAAATACCTAATTTCTTGATTATTACAAAATGATAGCACAGATTGTATTTATCAACTTGTAGGTATTTATAATAATCTGCCAAATAACTATAATATATATGCATTACATATGTTATATGCAAGCATATATAAACTTCATGTTGCTACACTCTATGTGGAGCTTATGAGCTAAAATTATCATACTTCTCAGGAGTTCGAGTCACTGAACAAAATGAGCATAAGAAGCAAGGACATTTTCTAAAGCAAGATATAAACAACAATACAATGCTTTTACATATAAAAATTTAAGATTCAATGGTATGTATGTGTGTGCAGCGCTATGCATATTATGCCATGATTACACATTGGGCCTGTAGAGCTCAAATAGATATTAGTGTGATCATGCTACTCTAAACCAATAATGATTTATATACACATTTATTACAAAGTAGATACAGAAATGCACATATTAAAGGAAAAAGACTTAAAGGAACATAAACTTCATTTGGGTTATTAACATCCGAGATAGGAATCACTAGAAAGACAAGGAAAGTGTTTTAGTAATGATCGGAGAAAATAGTCACATGGGAAGTGTAGAAAAGAGAAGAAGATGAAATGGCAGTAAAGAAATTAAACAGATAAACCTGAACAGAGTGGAAGAGCCATGTTGAAGAAGGGCTAAAAAAACCACTATTATAATGGTTTTGGAGGTTTTTTTTTTAACTCATATTTATAGAGCTTTATTCATAATATCCTCAAAGTGGAAACACTCCAAATGTTTGATGAATGCATAAACAAATTGTGCTTATCCATACAATGGAATACATCTCAGCTATACAAAAGAAAGAACTATTCATACACATAGCATAGATACATTTCAAAAGTATTATGCTACATGAATAAAAATCAGAAAATACTGCATGATTTCATTTAAATGTGTACTAAAAAAGGCAAAACTTATGTTAGAAAGCACTTCATTGGCTCCTAAGTTGGGAGTGGAATGTTAGCTGTAGAGGATATAAGAAAAGATTTTAGGATGAAGGAAATTTTCCACATGATGATTATGGTGCTGACAACACTGAATTATTTCCTTAGAATTGTTGAATTGTATTGTGCATAATTTTTACTTTAATCAAAATGTTATATATAAGAATATGAGTATAACTTTATCTTAGCAAACATCAGATTTGGCTAAACAATCATATTTTGTCTTTTTGCAAGAATGTTTTTAGTGTTAACTGTTGGTTATTTTTCTCTCTTTCTTATAAATAATGGTTAGCAAATTGTCATTTCATGAAGTTTTACTATTTATTTTTAAAAATACTGATATTAAAATCTGGTTAGATTCTTTCAATGCCTTCAACTTAAGCATGGTTTTAGTAGGCATATAAGGTTTGCTAATAAAGAAGTGACATTTGTGTGTTCCTTTACTTAAAATTACCAAACCCCAGGGATTTGGTTACTAAATGCAGCTCATGAAATTGTTAGTACTTTATGATAACTTTCAATGCAAGGATGTGAGTCTCATAGCAGTGAATTCCCTATGAAAGTCCACTGGGGAAACTGACACATCCTTTTACCTGCAGGTTCTTATGGCCTCTCAGACTCCAGATTCCAAGAGCCAAAACTGAAATTTTCACAACATCTCTGCTCATAGAATGCCATGGGCACCCTAATTTCACATTCAACCAGTAAAACTCTGCACACAGAAAGGTAAGCAGTGCAGGCTTGATAAGCTTGCCTTTTGAACAAATAATTTGTCAGTCTATGTTGGGAACTGGGATGTTACTAGTTCTGTGAAGCACTTTTAATGCTGTGAAAAGTGGTATACAAATAAAATGATTGATGTCCTGTCAATAGGAACTTCACGAAGAGGATCAAACAGAGCAGTTTCTTTTGAAGTAGGGATGGAGGTTGGGGGAAAGAGTTAGATGTTACTTTTCTATCTATCATAAACCCCAAAGCATCATTCCATCAAGAAAAGAACCTGGTATCTGAAGAGGGCAGAACACAATTTCTTAGCAGTAGACACATCCCAGTGAAAAACACAAAAGCTAGATTTGTAAAAATCTATTCATAAGGATTTTATTATAACTTTTTTCCATCACTGGAATGATGTTGGCTGGAAGACTCACATATATATCTTCAAGGTTTTTTTTTTTTTGCCTTTTTGCCTTTTTGCCTCCATTTATCATAGGCTTCCTTTTAACTGGTTAAATTACCATTCCCAAGGATATTTGACTGTGAAAAATATTAATAAGATAATTTAGCAACTTGCTCAATACTACAAGTTTAGTATATGGAAAAACTGCATTTCTGTAAAATAGGTATATTGGAAAATTTTTAAAATAAAGTAATACAGTATACAGTAATCAAAATTGAATATAATTAAGTATGAAACTTTAAAAAAAACACAGAATTTGCAAGTAACCTATGGAAAAATGTATGGATCTTTATTGGAAGACATTAGAAAATATTTAAATAAATGGAGTACAAAGAATGCTTACCATTAGAGGATATTATATTGAAAATATGCAGTTTTCCCTCAAATAAATTCTAGGTTCAATAAAATTCAAGTAAAAATTTGATAGCATTAAAAAAATATTCCACAAAATGTATGTGGAAAGCAAAATACAAGAATAAACAATACATTGCAGGTATTAAGAGTGGTCAAAATATTACCAAATATAAAGGTTTATTGTTAAGTTATAGTAATTAATCCATGGAAAAAATGGAAGTAAGATAATAAAGAGAAAGAATCCTTTGAAGTTAGAAACAGACCCAAGTCTCCAGGGAAGTTGATTAATGACCAGCTACACTGCTGGGTAGTGACAAAGAAAGCAATATCTTCAATAAATTTTACTAGGACAATCACTTGCCCATTAAAAAAAAAAAAAAGTAGTTAAATCTTTACCTCACACTATTAACAGGAATCATCAAGGCAGGTTGAGTTAAACGTAAATGTCTAAATAATAAAGATAGAACTGCAAGACAATAGCAAATAATATTTTAGAGACCTTTGCATAGGCAACAATTTCTTAAATATATCTTTGTATCTCCAATGTGACTTCATATTCTTAGGGCTAAAACTACATCTTCTTTAAATCTCCCATGTATGTGAGACTGGTTGTTGAGCCTCCCATAATATAAATCATCTTTCTCTAGTTCTGGATTCTCTCTAGTTCTCTTTCTTAAGAGGATGCCAAAATCTACTTCTAAAATTTCATGGGATAGCTAAGAAGCTCAAAAACAATGGGAGGATTTGACAGGGTCTTTGATCTGTTTTCTCTACATCATTCTCTTCCATTATATATTCATCTATTCACTCATCCAGCAAAGAGAAATTGGGAATTAAAATCCAATCTTAGTTCACACACTCAAGATGTAGGGTACATGCAAGATTGGCAGAATTTGGAAATGAAGAAAACTTCTACTGATTTAGTACAAAATTATAAGAGCTTTTTTAGCAAAGTGGACACTCTAAATTTTAATTGGGGAGTTTAACTGCTATTTGCTAAACTGATCTACACTGTAGATGATGTGAACAATGCTATTTATCACAGCAAATTACCAGGGAGTAGATGCTGAGTCAAAAATTTGTTTACAAGAGGTTTCTTTAGTAGTATCTATGGGAATGAAACCTTTAATTAAGTGAGGGAAGCGGAACTGGGCTGAAGAAGTTAAACTCTAATGCAGAGTTAACAGAACTGTCAGCCAATCTCATAGAAAATTCTGGAGCTGTAATGGTTCTTCAGAAGTGTCTTGGCCCAAGCTGCGAAGACAGGCCTTTGTGCTCTGACACTGTCTAGTATCAGATGTGTACTGACCCTGGGGAGGAGTGCTAACCTTGGGGATGGACCCACTTCATCATAGGGGAACTTCCAGAGAAGAGATTGCTGCAGGGGGCTTGGAAAAATGAGCGTTGTGGTCCTGAAGGAGGATCTGAGCACAGGGGAGCATTCAGTCCCTATATTGTAACAATTCTATACATTTAGAAAAACTACAAAGTCAAAATGCAGTATAAGGATAACTCTCTATAGATTTTATTTAAGCCATTGCATGAGATTGTAATATATCTTGAGGAATTTATTTTGTAAAAAAAAACTCCCAAAGCCAAGTATATTTTCCTTTTGTTTTAGTTAATTTCAAAGAAACACATTATGCTGGAATGCGTTTAGGTGAGTGTCACGGAGATGGGAGAGGAATATGTGAGAAGAATTGGCATTGGTCTCAAGGGAAAAAAGGATGTATTTAATGATAAGACAAACTTTAAACAAATACAAACACTGTGGTTTAGATACATTTGAAAATTTGGTGCCCACTTAAGAATAATAATTATCTATTTGAATCTTAGACATGGAATTACAAATGTAAGGAGCAAGGAGCATTCTGGATCCCACTCTTGACTCAGCTAACTCTTGAATATCATTCAAGTTGATGCCAAAACATCAACTCTCCCCCCAATTTTTTTCTTAACCCAATACCAAAAAACCTTTCCTACCATTTCTACATTTTCCTGCAACATCATGAAAAATTGTATTCCATCTCATTGGAAAGGTTTGTTTACTTTTCTCTTTTCCCCTTTAAACTGGAAATTCCTAAAAGATAAGGATGTCTTCTTTAAATTAGTAGTTACATCATTGTATCAGTCTCTGACATTGCCTAATCAGTAAATATTTATTAAGATGGATGAATTAATTCTTTGAATTCCAAATCCCTATATCCAAATTGCCTATTTGACATTTCTGTCTGGATGTTTTACAGGCTCTTTAAGTTAGCATGCCCCAAAATAATTGCCAGTTGTCTTTCCTTCACCCAAACCTGTTCTTTCCATGGACTTTATAACTGTCAATCCCATCCTTCTAAGACATTAAGCCAAAAATCTGTGTCATCCTAACTTCTCTCCTTTTACCACATTATACATTTAAGCCATGAGCAAATTCCATATGCTATGGCTTCAAAGTATATCTAGAATCTGACCACCTCTCCTAGTATATACTGCTAATACTCTGGTTCAAAGTGATGGCACCTGTTAACCTAGAAAATTAATGTACCTCCTACCTTGATATCCCTATTCCACCCAATTCTGCCTCCCCAAAGTGTATCCAAGAGCCAGAATGATCTTTCTAAAACAGGAAGCAGTTTAATCCATTCTTCTGTGTAAAATCTCCAATGTACTTATTTTAATAACAGTAAATACTTCATCACCTTGAAACCAGCAGAACACATCTGGGAACTGGGTAAGGTGTAGGTTCTTCTATCTTGAGGTAGAAAAAAAATTTCAATGGAAGACAAAATGACAGGTAAGGAAAGAGTTTATTAGAATAGGATGCTTGTGAGTAATACTAAGGGGCAGGGAAAGAGGTGCCCCACACTGAGAACTTAATGAGCTACAGTTTTATAATAAAATGAAGAATGGGGAGGAGGAGAAGACCATCATTAGCTCCTCCTCCCTGTGTGGTGGGGGAGTTTTCTTGTCCTTACATGGTCAAACTGGGACTTTTGTGGCACAATGGAAATGGGCAAAAATATGGCAACATATATCAAAATATGGCAAATCATCTTGTTTCAGTATAATATCACCTTTTCATATATTTTTTGTTTTTAATATGTACAAAGAAGCATGTCCTTGGAATCATTATACTAACCTTACTGATAGGATGTGTGGTCTTCCACAATTATTTTATTATTTTGGTGCATGTCTCATGCTTCTATTGCATGGTTTTGTAGCTAAGCAAGCCTGCTTGGTTTTGTTACTGAGCAAGCCTGCTTTCTTGAATGATCACTAACTTACAGGGGTCTCCCATACTTTTTTTCTGCTTACATTCCCCTAGTGGGATTAACTAATCACTTACTTGTCTCTTTACTCTGTCCATATCAAGTTCTCTCAGGGTTCTACATAAATGTTACAATATCCTAAGATCTTCCTTTCTAGTACATATAACAACCCCTTCTAAATGAAACATATCTAAGCTTCTGTGTCCTATTTTTCTCCATAGTGCTAATCACCACCTCAAATGATATATAATACTTGTCTATTTGCTTCATGTCTCTCTCCATCTGTGGACTGCAACTTACTTACATAAGTATAAATGTTTGTCTTTGTGTTTACTCCTATCCCCAAGCCTAAACAATGTCTGACATTTAATAATAATAAATTTTATTGAATAAATGTATGAATGCATGGGTGGATAAATAAATGCATAGATAAATTAATTATCAAATAAATATAAGATACAGATATGGACTAAATCCTCTGGAAATAATAGGTAAAAACAAGAAAATATCACTTTCCTGATGGAGCTTAAATTCCAACAGGAGAGGACAGATAACAAATTAAGTTTAAAAAAGTGAATAAAAAAAGTTTTTCAAAAGTAGTGGTGAGCACTAACTCTATTGAAGGAATAAGCTTAGAAATATGATAGCGGTTAACTGGAATGGAATATTGGCTAATTTAGAGAAGGTCAATAGGGAAATTCTTTTTACAATGGTGACATATAATCTCAGAGTAGATGGATAGCAAGAAAATCATCCCTAGATAAGAAAAAGACAAGGAAGAATATGAAGATGACAAAGGAGATAGTTAGAGGAGCAAGATGCCTTAAATGCCTTGATATGATAAGGAAGATGATGCCCTGAAGGGAGTCTATGAACATGGGAGTGGTTTGTTGAACAGTGATGTTTGCTTCTTCTTCACTGTTTAACTGCAGTGCTTTGTAAACAACTTCAGTTAAAGTAGAAAACATATTATATGATAATTTTGTTTGTTGGTGTTTTGTTTTGCCTCCGCAATTGACCATAAACCTCTGGTAAACAGAGTCCATGTCTCCAAACACCAGGAAATATACCAGATACAAAAGTTTCTCACATAAATTACTGTTGAATAAATGTAATGAGCAAAATTTCCAAAGCAGGTGAGAACAGTATGTACAGGAGGCAAGTCACTTAAGTTGGGGAGGCAAGTCACTTTATTTGGGGAAGCAGTTCCGTGCAATTAAATAATACATTATCAAGATGGGTCAAAACCTTATGTTCCATATTGTATTTTATTAGATAAGAACTGAAAACAATCCAATCTAGTTTCATTGTTGCTGCTATTGTTCTTCTCTATTTTCTTTGATAGTTGGTCGTTTGGTGGTAAATTTCGGTTTAAAGGGTGTTGGTAACTGGGGAAAGAGATAATGAAGCAATACAGCAAAGAATCCATTAACCCAAAGTACAATGTGCTAATGATTTTAATTGCTGCTTCCAGAAGTTTTAATAGGGATTTCAATTTAGATTAATGATAATTAAATCCACTTTTTCTGAATATGAACTATACTTAGTTTGAAATGTTTACAAAAATAGTGAAATAAACTTAAATACAATAAAAATTATAAAACAGATTAGTACTTTGTAAATTAATTGAATCTGAAGGCCATTAGACTGATGTGGCTCTAATGCCCTGGTGGTTTTTCTAAGCAAACAAAAAATCTAATCATGTAAGTGCCTCAAGGATACAAAGTCAAAACTCTAAGGATGACCAATCACAAGCAGCCAACGAGGCTTTTAGCTATAGCCAATCAATACTTTCCTTAATTTCTTCCACCTTTTCTCTATAAAAGTATCTCCCTTGCTCCTGTCAGTGGAACATCCTGACCACTTCCAGTTTGGTTCTACTTGACTCAAATTGATTTTTACCCAAATATATTCTTTTAACAGTTCACATTGACAAAAACACCTAAAACCTTTGCTTAATTAAGATTTTGGAATTATATTGGATCATCTCAGTTACTTGTTATTTTGATAAATTGTGAATAGCTTTATGAATTTTTAAAAGGTTAAATATTTTTAGATTTTTATTCTACAATTCTTCAACCAGCCTATTAGCCAAGAAGTAATATTTCAAACATTTAAATATTGAATTAAAATAGAGTAAAATTAATGTTGACATAGAGTTAAATTTAAAATTCCTTAAATATAAAAGAATTTGACAAATTAATTTTATGTTAAGTATAAATTTATAATTAAAGCTAAATTTAATTATGTTTCTTACAATCTATTTTACTTAAATATTAAATTAAATTATTTTTAATTGCAGAAGTATTTGAAAGAAGTAACCAGAAATCATCACATATTAGAAGTTAACAAATTTTGGATGCTAGCAAAGATGTTTGGACTAATTTAACTTGGTAGTAGTTTGCACAAAACTCCAAAATAAGAGTTTATCACTCAAAAGAGGAAGTAAATATTCCGAGAAATAATTATCATACCCCACCATATGATTATAACAGATTTGAAATTTATTAAATACAAAAACAATTTAAAAAATCATATTGAAATATAACAATAATTTCTATGCTAAGAAAGAAAGATTTGAAGTTCTCTTGGCTATTAGCAGGTTAAGAACCCAATGTAGTGTCTGTGAGTATGTGGGTTTAATCCCTGGCCCCATTCAGTGGGTTAAGGTATTAAGGGGCCTGGTGGGGGATTGTTTGGTTGGAGGAGTACTGCATCAGCACATGATAGAGCCAGCAGTCTCCCTAGTTTGTAGGGATGGAGGCAGGCAGGCTCTCCAGACAGACCATTCAGGATGAGAGCACCTCTGGATCGAAGGTATTCCCCTTAAAGCAACAGCATTTTAGGTAAAAAGTTACAGCTCTCATTAGGGCACTTTCAAGGGGCTATTTCTGGGCATCCTGCCCCAGGTTGCCTTGGCAATTGCAGTCAAGTTGGAGACAAGTTATCAGGGGTGTAAAACAAATTTTATTCACATCCTCAGAGTGAGTAGGCAGCCTGGAGTAGGGACTGGCTCTGCTCACAGCTGGGTCTTTCTTTATATCCACATCCTTCAGACTTGATTGAGAACCCAATTTCTCCCACCCCAGTCCCTCTAATTTCTTCTCCCCCAGCACCCCCTGCATAGTGCATAAGGGCTAAGTGTTGTTTGAGCTCTATATGGGGGTGAGTTTTGATCCTCTTTTTGGTTTCCTGGATGGATGCTTTATCTGTATGGGAATAGGTTATAGGAAAGTGCTCTCCAAAGAGCCTGCCTCATTTGTATAGAGCAGTGCTCCAAAGAGCATGCCTCTGGTATTTGTTCTTGTCCTTACTCTTTGATTACAGGACTCCTGTTTTTGGTAATGACAAATGGCTTTTTCTGAGTCACCTGGGGCTGATTACCTTTCCTATCCTACCTAACCAAGTGTCTAGCATTGCTGTTACCTGTGACTTAGACTGGCAGGTGCAGCTCTGATTTGACCCCTAGACTACAAACTTCCATATGCTGCAGGTGCGGCCAGTAAAAAAAAAGTAAAAAAAGAAAATGAAAGATTTACAAAACAAAACCAAAAAAAATTATTAAAAGACTAGACGGATGCCAATAAAGGCTAAAAATGTGGGGAAAAAATAAAACAGAAAAGGAAATCCCAGGATTTTTGTTACTGATGATAAAATATAGTTGTATAACTATATTTATAATTGAATATTCCTAGTAAAATTCTTTCAGATTCATTTTTAATCTGTTAAAATTTTGATGAAACGTTCATTTGGGAAATTAATCATTTGGTGAATCAACTTTCAGCTAATTGTTTTTAGTGGATTGACTCAGAGCCAAATAGTAAAAACCTAAACAAAGGTTATGAAATTGGAATCTTATGGAAAAGAACAGATATAGAAACATCAATAAGGAAAGGAAGTTAGAAGCTATTAATGGGTTTGCAAATTCTTCCAACTAGTAAGTGTTCAAGTCAGAACGTAATGCAGGAGGGCAGCTTTCTTTTCTGGTATATATTTTCAGCTCTATAATTCTTCTTGCTGGAACCAGAAAGAAGTGTAACAATAATCACCACCCAAATAATAACAGTGCTTATCTCTGGATACAGAAGAATAGATTTCTTTTCTTTTTAGGGCTGTATCCACGGTACATGGAAGTTCCCAGGCTAAGGGTCCAATCAGAACTGTTGCTGTTGGCCTATGCCACAGCCACAGCAACACCAGCTCCAATCTGAGTCTGCAAACTATACCACAGCTCACCCCCATCACCAGATCCCTTAACCCACTGAGGGAGGCCAGAGGTTGACTTGCAACCTCATGGATGCCAGTCAGATTTGTTTCCACTGAGCCATAATGGGAACTCCTGAATAGATTATTTTTATTTAGTGTGATTTTTTTGTATTCCATATTTATTTTCATCTCACACAGGCATTATTTTTACATTAAGAATAATCAGTACGGTTTATTGCTTTTCTTATGGAAAAGTATAGGAATAATACCCTGTAGCAGCATATGCTTACTTCATTGTTTTGTAGAAATCTACATGATTGGAATTAACTTATTTGCCTGATAGGAATGCACATTCTGGTCCATTTGTACTCTCTATGATTCCAAATACATTTTAAATGGTAGAGTGTTATCATTCTATTATGTTTAATTGTTGCTGTAATAAGAAGTATCAGTGAGAACAGGCTGGGTTTATACTGATGTAACAGATATCCCACAAATCTCCATGGCTCTGTATTCCTCTTTCACACAGATATCCCATCTATGCTTGTGTGTTCTCTCAGTTCAGGGGTGGCTCTGCTCCACAGTACCTATTGATGGAGAAGAAAGTGATAGGGATGGAGTAGACACAGGTAGTTGTAGAAGTCCCAATAAAGGACTATAGATAGAGAGGGAAATCCAGGGAACTTTGGGAGATCACTGTAAGTTAATAATTGCTCAATAAAGCCATCAAAAAGGCAGGCTTGCTTGACTAGTGGAGGCATGAGCTTTTCCTCAGGTCGTTGGGTGGGGGATGGGATGAGGCCTCATTGAGGTTCAGACCAAGGGCAGGAATTTAAGAACCACTTTTCTGATGATTTGAATAGGAGATACCCAGAAAGTGAGAGGCAGACTTTTTCCACCCCCACACCCCTTGGATGATAAAACTGTAGCCCACCTAATCCTCTGGGCAGAGGCTCCTTGTATCTCTCACAAGCATCTTATCTTAATAAATCTTTCTTGCCTATCACTTTGTCTCTCACTGAATTCCTTCTATGTGGAGAACCTGAACCTCAGTAAGTCCAGACACCAGTTGAGTGATTCTAATTTAAAACTGTGGGTTCAAGTCCCAACCTAGGTTTAGACTGGATTTAAATCTCAGCAAGTGTGTTCAAGTCCCAAACTGTGTTCTAGCTAAGTTCAGCCCCTTAGTGCTGTCAGTTTCAAAAGGAACTGGAGGACCAAGGGGTCTTTCACCCGGGGAATGGGATCACTTGTGTTTGCTTTTCATGAACAAGGCAAGAAAAATGAGAAATGTAACCTTTTGTGGTTTAGGAAAGAAAAGGAGAGTAGACTATTGGTGAACAGCAGTAAGGAAATCAAATATAATTTTTTTTTCTTTTTTCTTGATTTATAAGGGAATTCCCAAGTTGGCTGCCATCTTGAAAAATCACTCTTCTGTACTTTAGATTTTTGTGATGCTGATCTCCCCCACAAATTAAGAAAAAGAAAAAAGGACATTCCTTTGATTCCTTTGACACCTATCAAACATTGAGGATTAGAGGAGGACAAATGAGATAATGTATGTAAAGCACTTTGACTAGCTCAGCAGGAAGGAGCCATCTGCATTCAAGGCACTTTTTAAAAACATGCTGATGAAATAAGCCCTAGAAAGATAGAGCAAAAGAGAAAAGTCTCCCCACCCCCATCAATTTCCCAAGGACCAAAAAGAACAAAACTTTCCAACGTTGCCTTCTCTTGTTAATGCATTTCCAGGGGTTGAATTTCAGGGCTTAAGCACCCATGGCTGACCTCACTAGATCCATAGTGCTATAGACTCTACCTCCAGAATTCTTAAGATACTGACAAGGATATTGTCTGCCTCAGTAACATTAAAAGTCATCACAATTAGTGTCCACTCTTCTGTTGACTGACAAAATTTGCCTATAAAATGTACTATACATATTAAGTCCTCTCCTTCTATTAATGAAAAATGAGTAGTTGGAGAATTAAAACTAGTCCCTAATCTGAATTGGTGAGATTTTTCATATGGAGTGGGGATGCAAACTAGAAGATTGTGACAATGTGAGTAAATCTCTTTATAGAGAATTTTTATAAGACAGGAGAAAAACAACAGCAAAAACCCTCAACAGGGGAAGAGCTACATGTTTTTTCCAAACACTCAGTGACCTTAAAAGGGGATCCTTCCTTTAGTATTACTATTAGCTTTAGTCTTTCTTCCTACTTTCTTAAACAGAAAAATTACATTTGAATTTGTTTAGGAAATTCTATAGTTTCTTTAGAAACCATTTTTTTAAATTTGTAATTGAAAATATTCTACTGGATAGGAATGAATCTTTTTCAGTGATTGCCATCCTTCATTTGTATCATCACAAGAAAAGGACAACAAACACCACAAAAATCAAACAAAAGTTTTGGTCACTTTTGCAGTGGTCAGAAAAATTTAGATGACAGATTTATGCTTCAGGATAGGCCATCCATTTTTATCTTTATTTTTTATTATAGTTGATTTACAGTATTCTTTAATTTATTCTGTACCACAAAGTGACCCAGTGTATGAAATGTATACATATTAAAAATGTACATATTTTTCTCACATTATTTTCCACCATGATCCATCACAAGTGACTAGATATAGTTCCCTTTGCTTATCCACTCCAAATGCAATAGTTTGCATCTACTAACCCCAAACTCTCTGTTCATCCCACTCCCTCCCCCCTCCCCCCAGTGACCACAGGTCTATTCTCCAAGTCCATGAGTTTCTTTTCTGTGGAAAGATTCATTTGTGCCATATATTAGATTCCAGATATGTTATATCATATGGCATTTGTCTTTCTCTTTCTGACTTACTTCACTTAGTATGAGAGACTCTAGTTCCGTCCATGTTGCTGAAAATGGCATTATTTTGTTCTTTTTTATGGCTAGTATTCCATTGTATGTATGTGTGTACACACACACACACACACATAACATATACCACATATTTTTATCCATTCATCTGTCATTGGACATTTAGGTTGTTTCCATATCTTGACTATTGTGAATAGTGCTGCAATGAACATGTGGGTGCATGTATCTTTTTCAATGAAAGATTTGTGCAGATATATTCCCAGGAGTGGAATTGCTATGTGGTAGTTCTATATTTAGTTTTCTGAGGTATCCCCATACTGTTTTCCATAGGGGTTGTACCAATTTACATTCCACCAACAGTGAAGGAGGGCTCCCTTTTCTCCACACCCTCTCCAACATTTTCTTTCTGCATGAAGTTTTTGTATAATGGCTAACTGGTCTTTCCTGTACAGGTTAGGGAATCACTCAGAACCATTTTGATGTGCAACTGGGAACCATTTCCTTCATTTTTTCAAAAATTGTATTCTTATGTATTCCTTTAATTTTAGCTTTTTTCTGTGTTTTGCAAAAAAAAAAATGCAGATTGTAATAGAACAAGTTTAAAGATGGGAAGAGTTAAGAATAAAATATTTTAGGGGATGACAGGAAACCCAAGAAAATTAGAACCTGAAAGAACTTTAGAAACTGTGTTATCTTGTAGACCTTAGGACTGGATTCTTCAGAGTGCTCAGGGGGCACACTAGGAATGGAAAGAAAGTTGAGCATCATGCTTCATCATTCTTGCCCCAAGATAGTATGACTCTGCTTCTGCCTCTCAATACTTGGGATCTGTGAAAGAAATCTTCTTTGAAAGGTAAAATTTTTATTACTAGAAGGATTAGCTATATGTGTGCATAAATGTATATGTGCGTGCATGTGTGTATGTATATATATGCTTTCAAACCACTGATTTTACCAATCTGTTCATTTAAAAGTTGAAAAAACAAAGTTTCAAAGTTGTCTAAATAAACACTTAAGAGCCAAGACTAGAAATCTGCTTTCCTGACTCCCAATTCTGTTTGGTTTTTGTTTTATTTTTTCCATATGACACTGACTTTGTCATTTGGCACTAAGCTAGGAAAGACAAGGCTGGCGTGGCAAATTGTTCTAAGTCAGGGGAGGAGGAGTAGGAAATGGGATGGCAATGGGAGGGAATGAGAATCCTAATACTTCAAAGTGACCAAAAGACTCTGTAGGTGTGGCCAAATGAAAATTTGACAGAGTCAGAGTCGTTTTACCCAGATGAAAACTGATCATTGAGGAAGTGAATTACTTTGCATAGGTGAAAAACACAGCACTGAGGTTTCTTCTTAGCCAGTTTTGTTTTTCCATGAGAACAAGCATAAATAGTAAGTTGAGGGGAGCAGGACTCTTGGAGAGTTGATGGGTAAACAGGGATCCCAAATGTACCCAGATTCTTCTACTTTACTAGGATCTTTTCCTTTGTCCTCTGTATTAGTAAATACTTTTCATTTACATCAGACTCTATAATACTTACATATTTTTTTATATTTTGACCTGTTGGTGCAATTCTATTAACTTGATGACTGATTTCCTGAAGGAGGGGCAAATTGTCACCCCATGTCCTGGGGGTGCTTTTCACTGTTCTGATTACTGCTCAGCTGCTCAAAATGTATGAGAATATTTTACTGAACCAATTTTATTGTAAATAAAATTAAAGGTGGGCAATTTAAATAATTATATGTTCCACTTATCAAAAGACTGCAGGATTCTTATGGACAGATTGGCTTAACAGTCTCTTTGACAAAGCCTGGTAGATCTCAGAGGAAGTGGAGTTCAGAAGCAGTCTTCATAGCTCAGGGAAGGCAACCTTGTCCCTGCTTTCACAGCAAGCTGCTCCCTGTTCCAGTGAACGCTTCCCTTTGCAGAAGCCCTATAACATTATCATGCATAACAATCTGTCACTATTATTCATGGCTTTTCTCCAGTCTCCATACTTTTGACATTGCCATTAAAGAGATTCAGTGTGCTTAGTAGCTCTTTAAAAAATAAATAATTGAAAACTAAATTATATTAAACCGGGCCAATGCTGACCCCTTCACCTCAGTCCATTGCTATCTCCTTAAATGTATTCCTTCTTAAATCATATTGTAATTTGAAGATGCTGAAGTCTAAGTTTTTTGACTCAAATGCAGTTTCTTCTGATGCATAATTCATTTTCACTTTGTTACTGGTGCTGCACACGCAATCGCTTTTTTGGCAGCTAAATGCAGGATGAAATCAACAACTCTGTAAAGGGTGAGGAATCAGAGTGGACATCTTGGCGGAAGAAATATTAAGCACGTCACAATGTTTTGTACTCTGGTGCATTGGAGACAAAAACCTCCAACAATCCCCAAGTTAATGTGAGACAATGGCATTTTATGGCTGAAATTATCTACCACTGATGTCATGCTGATTTTGCATTTAATTATTCTACACATCACAGAAGACAATGACTTTTGAATGTTTTCAAGGCCTCACAACTATTTGATGAGCATCTTCTTAGAGTTTGGCTGTCGTTAAAAAAGAGAATGCCCTCTGGTTTTCCTGTTGCTCTTATGTTACCTAAAGGTGTAGAATTCCCAGTAAAACACAATAAACAACGAGAAACTAACCTGGAATGTCTCAGAGTGATGAGATGGACAATTTAGGAATTTGAATGCCTGGAAAGTTAGGAAAATTTAAATCTACAACAATCAGGAAGTTTGCTTCTGATCACTTTCCACTGTTTTTGTTCATTGATTTAAAACATAAACCATTAGCTTGTAAAATTGAATGTCATTTGTGCTAAATGAATACCAGAAAACATTTTAAAGGCTTAATATTTTATTTAATTTATTTTTAAAATTTTTTTTATTTTTTTTAGGGCCACATCCGTGGTATATGGAGATTCCCAGGTTGGAACTACCACTGCTGGGCTACACCAGAGCCACAGCAACGCCAGATCTGAGCTGTGTCTGCAACTTACACCATAGCTGAACCGGATTCGTTTCCACTGCACCATGATGAGAACTCTAAGGCTTAATATTTTAAAAGCATAGTGTCAAAGTTATATTTAACTAGGGAGAACAAAGAAAAGGAATACCTTACCTTGTTTTCAAATCCTTACTCCCCATTCCTCTTTCTCATTCCATGTGAAATTTCTCCAGTAACTCTGCCTTTAGCTTCTGCCTTTCAGCAAAGCATTTTTGGGGTACTATTCACCTGATTAGAGCTTGGGATGTGAGCATTCCAAATGCATGAATATCTGTCTATTGGTTAGGATTTCAGAATAGACAACCGTGAGAAAGACTGTACCTGTGTGTGAGGATATGTGGTATTCCTCATATTTTTTATTAATTAAACTATGACCTTTTTGGTCTGTTTCTTAGACTATCCCACTGTCTCTCTTTGGCTCTTTCTGAACACCTTGAAAGAAGACAAATTTTCAGAAATAAGGGGAAAACAACCTGAAAGGCTAACTACTTAAAGGGATTGTTTGATCATGACTGATTTAAAAAAATAAATCTTTGTAACTGATGCAATAACAATTAGTGACTAAGGCAGGGAAAGGGGGGTTACATCACCTTTTCCCACTTTCATGTTTCCAGGGTGACAAATTTCAGATGGAAGAGATTTATGAGGTCCATGGGTAGCACTGGGATAAAATTTAATCAGTTGGCCAATCTCTTTAAATCCATATAATGGACAAGCCCTATGCTAAGCATCAAAAGAATGCCAGAAAACTGAAAGATCATCTGAAGCACTGGCTGAATTTTTTTAAATGGTAACAAATAACTCATTCTTGAAAGAGACACCGAGTATATAGTCTCAGAAATCTCAGATGAACTCTTCAAATGACCTACCTTCTGTTGCAAGAATCAGAATCCTTTTGAGTCACATACCCCCATTATTTCATCATGCCCATGCCCTTTAAAATTGAGTAATATTAATTCATAGTTTTTCTCTTCAGAGAAGTTTCATCAAGCCAAGGAAATATATCCCTCTGCTTGGGAATATAGGGTGTGTTTTCTGAATCATTTTTTCAGTAAACTAGGAAGGAACATTTTTCTTAGCAGATAATACTTTACCTGAATTTGATAATGGACTGCAGATATCTCCTAGGTCATAGATCAATGGTAGACCATCTTTAGCCCAGCTATTTAAATATCGGTGAAGGCAAAATATCTCTTGAATATTATGGTCCCTCCTGAGCTTCATTCACCTCTCTGGATATCAGAATAGATTTATGATTCTTAGTAACCAACAACCCTATTACTAAAAATTGGAGGTTCTTGAAGGAAATTCAGTCAAGCAAACTTTTAGCCAGAGAGTTTTTGTTGGTCATTTCCCCACTATCTTGGGACATTCCTGACTCCCTCTTCTCCTCTGCTTTCCTTTATTTTATCTTCTCCTGCAAAGACTTGTCCAAAAGATCTGTCTGCCAATATGACTAAGCCAAGTGACAGATAACATAGGTTATGGTGTCAATATCCTCCATTAAATATGAATTTGCAAAAAGAAAAAAAAAATCTACCAGGGTCTAAAATACTAACTTGAGAAGAACAGGAACACCAAGAGTGTGAAAAGCACTTTGAAAGGTCATCTTATCCCAAGGCTTGTTAAGTGCACATCCTTACTCAAATCACAGCATACTCCTGAAGTCCAGTCCCATTCCAAGTCAATTCAATATGGGCTTATTCTCTAAGGGGAACTACAAACACGCTCTACTTGATTTGAGAGAAAAGAACACACGCTTGGGACTATTTAAATTCTTTGTTAGAAGGCTAGGGATATATAGACTCTACTTGAATTAGAAGATAAAATTCACACAAAACAGAAAAGTTAGAAAGTGATTGCATTTACTCTGCAAAGAATTTCCCTAGTGAAATTACCTGTCCCCAAATTACCACATTTATAACCTTAATTTTTAGTGGTAATGATTCTTCATCTCTCAGTCTTCTTGACCTCTTTATAGAATAAGAGTACATTTTTGTTCTTCCTTTTGGAGTCAGCCGGTTTTTTTGAATGGCCTAAGCTAAGATTTTTTTTTTCTTTTATATTTTGAAAGAGTTGTAAAAACAAACCCCAAAATACAAAGAAAAATAGGCAAAGGATAAAAAAAAGAGGCCATATGCAGCCCACAAAGCATAAAACATCAAGTAGCTCAGGTCTTAGAGAAAATGTTTGTCAGCCCTTGCTCTAATAGGTAGGAGACTAGTAGAACTAGTAAGACTAGTGTTAGGACTACTTAGTGGTAGTTGGTCTAGTAGGATCTACTCTATAATTATGGATTACATTTCTGAGGGGAAAAAAAAGCAGTGGGCAAGTTGAGGAAGCTGGCGAATAGTGCTGTTAAAAAATAAGAACAATTAACCAAATTGTGAAGTTAGAAAAGGCAGTATAAATGAATCTAGGAGGACTCTGATTGTCAAAGAGAATCATGGAACAAGACACTTCAAGGCAAGGACTTCAAATCTGTCATTAGTGGGCTTGTGTGTGTGTGTGTGGTATTAAAACCAATTGGAAAACAGCAAAAGTGGAGGGATGACAGTGTTCAAAGGTCATAGCAACCCAAGCCTGTAATACAAGCACAAATACTAGACTGAGAATACGAACCAAGTTTACTGCCAAAATGGGACAAGAGATCAGGGAACCTCAAGAGCAATGACTGTCAAACCATGTGATCAAAAGAATTGTAACTTTGAATATAAGCCCAAATGTTAAGCACGGACTCACTGATTCCATTTAAAAGGAACTCAAAACAGAGAATGTCTCTTAATACCATTTTTTTTCTTACCTTTAATAGCATCACTCCTTCCAAGTGTGTATGCTCTTTCAGAATGTTTCCATTTATGTTCTGCCAGTACCTAAACTGCAAGACTTCTAAAATATAGATTATCACCTGGTTCCAAAATGTGCTCACCTTCTAGACCTCCAAAGACTGAGGTGGTTTTGTCCACTCCCACTCCCACTTTCAGAGTGTGAATTGGTATGTGGCCAATTCCCTTAAGAGTCACTTTGGCTCTGCTCTGAGTCCAGTGTAAGCAGAGAAGTGCATCACTCTGCTCAGCCCTGCCTCAAATAATTTCAGATTAAAGGGGCATGTGTCTGTCAATAATATCAGGAAAGCAAAGAAAAGTGATTGTGATATACAGCAAACTTCCCCATAAACCTGCATAGAATTAACAAAATCAAGGCATAGCAGGAAGAGAAAAGGAAAATGTATAAAATAAAATCTACACTAGTCAACTTTGACAGCTATAATATTATAGAGTGAATTATGTTCCATAAATACATGCTGGGCTCTTCCATTACAGTGATGTCGGCTCTCATTGTCAGTTGAGCAATTGCCTAGATGGTAAACTGCATGTGATTCTGCAGTAGAGCTTTGATGAGGCATTTTGATGGGCTGATATAAACTCTGGGGATGCTGTGAGTATCCAAGTCCCCAAAAGGAAGGGAAACCTATGAAAAGAGAAAGAGCACATCATGTGCATCCATTTAAAAAATGTTCCACACCGTTGAAGTGGGCATTACCCACTCAAGGAAGAGTTTCCCTTTAAATGTCATCCTTTCATGTAACTATGTAACCATGATACAAGGATTGACTCACTCCCATGGCATCCCTTCTAATTCTACCAGGCAGAATTTAAAATTAATCTTATTTTATGGATCTCAAGGTCATACGTTTTTGCACTCAGATACTACTCTTCTATTCCTCAGCTTAGTCATTCACCTCCATCACTTGACTTTAGGTGCTTTTACTCAAAAAAAAAAGATCAATTCTGGGACCTCTTATATTAAAAAACATTCTTCTTGACCCTGTCACACCTTATGTGCAAAGAGCCTTGTATGCTAATGTAACCTATTAGAGACAATGAAATGTAGCATCTGGTATTTCTTTCTTCCTTAAAACAGCAGAACAGTTCTTATGTGTTAGCATGAGAGGGAATTTAGGGGCATGCTCTTGTACTCTACACTTGAGAGGATCTCTTTTCTCACAGACATGGGTTCTAATTTTTACCTTTGGAAATCTGTCCCTTCTGTGATGCCTTGCCCCTTCCAGTACCTATCATTTATAAAGTTCAAATTCCTCTTGACACATTATGAAACATAATGCATAGATTTAGCATGAATGATTTTACTAGATCATGTGTTCTTATTATTGGGAAAATAAAAATAGCATGAGAATATGGTTTACCTAAATGTGAGAGAAGATGGGTCATGGAAAAACAGGTAAAAAAGGACATGGATTTTGAAGAAATGAGGGAAAAATAGACAAAATTCAATGATGTCCCTTCAATTTCAGAAGTTTCCATTCTAATCTTTCAATTGTGGGTTGTTCTCCCCTCACCTCCTGGAAGACAAGAGGGGCTGATTTTTCTTTTCTTTTTAGAATAGTGTTCAGCAAACACCACACATGTATGGAGTGAGAAAGGAGAAGAATACTGCAAGCTTTCAAAGGGGTGGTGGAAATTATAGGTAGCGAAATTGTAATTGTCTGACTTGGAGTTTTTCCAGGCCAGATCCACCTCATCAGAGACATTAGAGCAAATGCATTACACTTTTAAAAATTCTCCTGCCGGGCTCACTGAATGAAAGTAATATCATATTGCCTATGGTTCTGGTAAATAAAAAGCATCATTAACAATAACACAATGTGAAGAGCCTGCTGAAATGATATACTGTATTTAGCCACGATGGTGCATCAGATCACAAGGCTGGCTTTGGAAATGGGCAGATGCACTGGAGGGGCAAACAGTGATGATTAAAAAATGCAGTCAGAGCAGGAACAAACTCTTTTCATCTTTTTCTCATAGAAATTTTCCTCTTCAAAAGCAATCATACTGGGAAACTTATCCCACTTCAGAAGAGGAGAGCCTATTATACTGAACATTAGGAAAAAAAAAAAAAAAGTTCTTTCTATTCTGGCACAGTGGCACAATCACCAAACCAATGGCAAATGCATTTGCAGTTATGGTTGTGTCACCAGCCGGGTGCAGCACCTACCAGGTTGGGAATGAAAAGAGGGCTCAAGTGTGACTGGATAATGATGTCAGTGTCATTCCCCTTCCTAACAAACTCATTTCAATAAACTTCAACAAACATTTTGAAGCATCTTTCAGGTACAGCAATTTCCCATGATATTATGAGTTATGAAAGAAATGTGACATACTCCCTGTTCTCAGAATGATTACAGTCTACTTGGGGGATGGTGTGTGGAAATTGTAAAATGGGAAATAGGTTAATTAAAAAGTGTTAAATTATCAGAATAAAGTAGACATGTGAAAATGCTATGGGAATCCAGTGAGGGAGATGTTATAAACAATGGATGGTATCGATGATGACATCAAAGAAGAAGTTTTATTGAATATTAACTCTGAATTTAATTCAATATGGGGCTGATAATAGCTGGAAGATGACCTCCCTGTTTGTTTATAATCATTGTCCCTTCTGATTGGACAAAGTTGTAACCAAGTGGACAGATTAGCTTAACAAATACAGAAAAGGAAATGGTGGCAGCCTATATACTGTGCATGATATATCTAATACGTTATATACAGAGGCAGAATCTGATGCTGTATATAAAGATCTATATGTTCCAATTAATCACATTCAGTTAACTGTGCTATTTATTGTACAACTATAATATCTATCAAAATAAATAGCTTATGAACTGCCTACTGTATGCATTCATGTCATTGCTGATTTTCACAGTAATACCTTTTATTTTCATTCCCAGATGAGGAAACAATATCAGTAAAAGTATGATTACTTAGGAAGCTTAAGTTAGAGAGATAGTGGCAGGATTCATTATCACTTCTCACTCAAAAACTTAGATTTTTTCCTACTGACATATTACCCATAGAGACCTGCCAAGTAGAGAAAGCAGTTTGAACAAAAATACTAAGATATATGTGTCTCATGCATTGCTCAAGAGTGTGCTTGCCTGTCAACTGACTAGAGTTTTGTACAGAAGAAAGCAAAAGATGGAAGAATAGTAAATACCTGTATATGTCATTTGAGAGGACTAGGTAGACCTCTTATCAGTAGACCTCTCTTTGCTATCACTTCTGGCCTTGATAAGAATCATGAATCCCTTAGGTCCTCATCTGGTCTGTTTTTTAACATGAAATTTTTTCAAGGAGAAGTTAAAACCAAAACTATCTACACCTTAATGGAAATGGGTCAAATCACTTTTCTCCATGACCAGCATGACCTCAGGTAACATGAAAGTACTGAGCTTCCTGGATGTATGTACTTTCTTGAATGGGAAACTAAGGAGTATACAAAAGGGAAAAGGGTATAAAATAGATCTCTTCTTCTTCAAAGTGGATCTATAACCCACTCTGGTGACAACTGATCTGATTCTCTGATACTTCTGGAATAGTTTGAATTGTTGAAATCCTAATCAATTCCAAACACTGTGAGTGATTCAGCAATCTATGAACAAGTCAGAAAATTATTCTCTGCATCTTTAATTACACCTTTAAAGAATTTTCCCTCCAGTGGATTTTCTCCCTCCTTTCAATCTTCTAAGCCAAGTCTTCTTTAAAAGTTTTAAAATTTCCATTTAAAACATCTACCATTTCAGAAGTCAGAGATCCAGCAAGAATTTTGTTACATCTGGTTACACTTTCCTTTTCATAGCATCCCAGACTCATCCTCTACCAAATTTTCATCGTGGTCACTTCTTGATTAGCAAATGATGTATGATGGTGGTGATGGAGACAGGGCTAAACATAGCTAAAACATTATCAACATTTGGATTTTTTATACATAATCACAAATAATCACCTAATACATTTGATAAGAAAACAGTGTATTTCAGAGTATTTGTGGGCTAAGTATGACATCTGAGTGTGTGTGTGTGGGGGGGTGCATATGTGTATATATTTGGCATATATTTCTTTTTCCCCTATTTTTAGATGCTTACAATCCAGTGTAAAAAGATTTAAATGTACTTGGAAAGACTGTACAGAAGACATCAACTCTAGTAGAATTTTAGAACTCTCCTGTTAAATATAATCAACATCATGGAAAACTTATTTGCAAGTGAAGTTTTGAGTTTCTCCTGAAATTGGAAAGACAATGAGTTCTCTGTTCCTCAGGATTTGGGAAAACAAGGGAGAGTAGAGAGAGGAGAGAGTGGTACAGCAGATTGTCACTCCGGGAGTATCAGCCATGGCCAAGAACTTGTTTCGTTCAAGTCCTTTTGCTCCCTGATGTGCTTATTAAATTAACAAGATCTATATGGAAAAGGACAAGGTGCGAAAAAAAAAAGAGAGAGAGAGAATAATTAAAGACTGGACAGGAATATGGCAGTGCTATTTCCAAGAAGGTGAGATGAGATAGCCAAAAAAAGACATTTGAGGAAATGTTCCTGACAAAAGGAACAGCATCTATAAATCCCTTCTAGCTGGAAAAAATTGACTCCTTTGGGGATCCGAAAGAAGGATAGTGTAAATAACATTTCCAGAGTGAAAGTGAGTTGTGCCGAGGCGACTCATAGGGGCATGATTCAGTCTCCACAGTGTAGAGTTCTAACAATTATTAGGAGTGTAGTTATAGATGGCTTTTCAGCAGAAAGGTGACAGAATTCTTTTAATTTTAAAATTATGACTGCTGATTTCATTCATGCGGGTTTTCTTTATTGTTATTTACTATATTCCATATTAAACTTAAAAATTAAATAATTCATTTAAAAATGTAAAAAATCAATTGCATCCTAATGTTAAGAGCATATTTTAATGCAAAATCACTACTTTGTTTTTCTTAAAATAGCTACTTCTACAGAGAAGATTATCATTGTTTTACATTTTGCAGATTTGCTTAGTGACTCACTGTCTGGATTCTCATATGTGTTTTTATCTTCAATCTACTGCAATATCAGAAATCACAATCTCTGGAAAATTCCACTGTATACTTGCTAAAGAATGTGAGTGAAGGAGAAATGTGAAGTCTTAGTTTTATTATGAAAATTGTCTTGATCTTGTTGACCACCTGAGAAGCTTCATGCTCACACACTGAGAACCACTAATCTAGATGAAACACTCACCAGTTTAGCTGGAACATAAAGGCCTCGACAATCTGTATTCCTCCAATTGTATCTTTTACTTGTCAGAATTTCCCTTCAAGACAAACAGAACCCAAGGCTATTGTACCTGGAGGGAATAAGGGGCTTAAAACAGGACTTATCCTCAGGCTACAAAACAGAGTTGAAGCTAATTTGAGTTACTGTGTCCAGGGGTAAAACACAAATCAGCAGCCAGGTGATGGTCCTATAGAGGTTTCTGTCTGCACAAGACATCAGGTTGCAAACAGTAAATAAGTCACCAGGGGCTTAGGTTTCAGACAGGTGAGTTGGAATCTGGCCATCCTCCTGATATTTTCTGAAAGGAGGGTTAGAGAAACTTCCTCAGCTGGTAAAGTAGAGCTTCAGGGACTTTTGTAAATATTGGCAACACAAGTATGATTGGCAGGAGAAGATATTTTAAGGACAACTGTATGTCAAAGTATGTATCCTAAAAAAATCAGTAAGAAAAATACCAACAGTCCCCCCCAAAAGAAAGACATAAGTGAGCCTACCAATATAAATATGAAATAAACTTGCAATATAGTTAGTAAATACAAATTGTGAAATAAAATACCAATCAGTTTTCATGTTTCACCTATGCAATCGACCAATCTCAAATACCAGAAAATATAGTAAGGTAAGCTTTTTAATAAGTGGTGATAAGAATTCCAAAGTGTGCTTTTCTGGAAAGCAAATTGGTTCAATTTCATGCATTTACTTCAGGAATCTCTATTTGCAAGAAGATTACCCTAAAAAGGCTTAAAATATATCGTCAAAAATATGTATCCAGCACGTAAAAATCCAGTCTTACTTATACACATAAACAAACAAATAAATAAATATAGTGAAAGGAAAGCTCTTTCTTACAGTGGAATGCTTACTAATATATGCAGACGGAAAAATGTGGTTAGTTGTAATCATCATAGACATAATGATTCTGATATGTATTATTAACAAATGCAAATATTTAATGAGGAATAGGATATTTAGATAGACTCAAAGTATCTCTTAAGAAAAGCATTTATAACAAAAGAGAAACTTTAAAATTAAATAAACATTAAATAAACATGGCAGACACACCCTAACCAAATGATCATTAAAAATGGGAAAAAACAACACTCTGGAGTGGTGAAATGAGAAATTACATCATTACTTTGTTTTGTTCCTGATGAAGTAAAAATGAATAACCTGAATCTTTTTTTTTTTTTTTTTTTTTTTTTTAGGGCCGCACCCATGGCATATGGAGGTTCCCAAGCTAGGGGTCCAATCAGAGGTACAGCTACCAGCAGAGCCACTGCTGCAGCAACATCAGATCCAAGCCACATCTACAACCTACACCACAGCTCATGGCAATGCTGGATCCTCAACCTACTGAGCAAGGCCAGGGACCAAACCTACAACCTCACAGTCCCTAGTAGGATTTTTTCTGCTCTGCCACAACAGGAACTCCCTGAATAACCTGAATCTAATTGTGAGGAAACGTAAGTAAAAGACAGACCACAAACTCAATAGACTATTTCTATTTATCGAACTATTTCATAAAAGACAAAAAGACAGAGCAGTTCTATATGAAAAGGTCTGTGCCATCTAGAGTCCTGTCCTGTCCTATCACAGTTATGAGTCCTGTAATAGTTATGAAATTCAATGTATAATCAAAATCGGATCCTGGAAATATGGCTAGTGTAAAGAAAATTATTGAGACTATTGGAGAAATTTGAATATGGCTATGGTTAGATGATATTCTTTTATTAACATTAAATTCCTGGATTTATCAACTGCTCTTGAGTTAGTTCCTTGTTTATAGAAAATATACCCTGGAGAATTAGCATTACATGACATAATGTATGCAATTTTGTTTCAGAAATGCTGTAGAAAAGGTAAATATATGTACATGTGAGAATGATAGAACAAAAGTGGCAAAATATTTTAAAAATGGAGAATATGGATAAGCATTATTTAATGCTTCTTCACATTATTCTAAAATGGTCCTTTATATATATAGCCAAATAAGTTTGAAAAAAAATCACATGCACAGATTTTCATTGAAACCTTATCTAATATCTACATAAGAATTCACTCCTAGTACTACTTTATCTGGATTCCATGAATGTTGACATGTGGCACTTCCATTATGTCTAAATATAATTTCTATTTTTATTTAATCCTGTTTAAAAGTGTTAATTACTTTCCCAAAGTGTGGAGCTTTTGTTGCTGTTAAAGCTTTTGTGGATGCCAGTTTCCTTCCTTTCCCTTTCCTTTTTCCACCAGTCTCCTTCTCCTCCTTTACCTTTTCCTTATCTTTCCTCTCCTTTTTTCTTTGCTATTTTATGCTGATTTTATGCTAATTTCTAACCTACCACATTTTTATCACTTGTTGAGGTCTAGATAATATCAATTACAAATTATCAAAATTGTTATGGTCACCCAGTATATAATCAATTTATGTAAATGTTCCATGTGCATTTGAATTATTTTAATGGAGTGTGTATGTTGAGAAGCCAAATGCACAAACCAAAGCCAGATTGTATATAAAATAAAACTGATTCATGACCTGCAGCAACCTACCTACAAAACTAACCTCTTATCTGCGATTACCAACCTTGAAGCCAATCATTAGTAAGAATTGTAGGATGTAAGGCTACAATCTAAAGTAGCAGTCCAGGAAATCAATCAGTAATTTCTGTAACAGTTGGCCCAACATGCTAGGCAGGACTTGATTGATAATTGACAGCTTTCTCATTTTGTCCCCACTTCCAACATAGGACCAACTAGAGAAAGCCAAACTTACCCTTAACCAGTCACATAGGATGGCCTTCTTCTGGTTGACTGAGTCATAGCTTCCTCATGCTGAGATATGTCTCCAATCAGGCCCGACCTGAAGTCTATCATTTCTTTCCCTCCAAAATTTTGACACTCCTCTGCCTGCCTTTGAGTCTTCGCCAAAACATAATTGATGGTGGTTGGTTCATTTGCCTTACCAAGCTCTGAATGGCTAGCCTTTATTCGTTCTGTCAATCTTTGTTTATTTTGTAATATCTTTATTTTGTAATATGAGATAGGTCTCTATCTCTGCCTGTCTCTTTTGTTGTCTCCTCTCTCTCTCATTAGTATGTTGTATATGTGTGTGTATATGTGTGCATGTGTATGTGTGTGTATCTGTGTGAATGGACCAGAATTTTGCCACCTCAAATAGGCTTCTTTGGCACAAGGATTATTTTGAACTGATTATTTTTAAGAAACAATAGACACAGAAAAACTCTGAAAATGTAGTAGAACTTACTCTTTTATAAGAGACATTTGCATTTATAAAAGATATCTCCACTTTATCTTCTTTGTACCAGGAAGAGGGGGATGATTAAATTTCTAGAAACTTGTCAGTGGAAATGGCATGGACTTAAGTCTGCATAACAACAATTCCCTTTATTTACTATGCTTTGCTTAATAACTTCCTATACCCGTGCCCGCCCCCAAACCCAATACCGTCTTTTGTCTTCAGCTGGATATGGTATTTAATGTTGTGGCTTGCCATTTCAAGGAGTTAATCAGTTTATCCTGGATATTTCCCATGTATACAGAAAGCATACATGTTATTAAACTTCTGTTTGTTTTTCTCCTATTAATACATTATTATTATTATTATTATTATTATTATTATTATTATTATTATTACAGGGATGTCTTAGCCAAGAACCTAGGAAGGCAGAGGAAAAATTATTTTTCCTCTGCTACAATATATGCATGCACTCACACATGCACGCACACATACACACACACAGTTATAACCAGAAATAATTCAAATGCTCATAAATAAAAAGATGGTTAAAAAATAAAATAAAAACAATCTATAAATGGAGTTCCCATCGTGACGCAGTGGTTAACGAATCCGACTAGGAACCATGAGTTTGCGGGTTCGGTCCCTGCCCTTGCTCAGTGGGTTAAAGATCCGGCGTTGCCATGAGCTGTGGTGTAGGTTGCAGATGCGACTCGGATCCCGCGTTGCTGTGGCTCTGGAGTAGGCTGGTGGCTACACCTCTGATTAGACCCCTAGCCTGGGAATCTCCATATGCCACGGGAGCGGCCAAGAAATAGCAAAAAGACCAAAAAAAAAAAAAAAAAAAAAAAAACTATAAAATAAATAATTAGATACTTACATTAAAAATTGTTCTGTCCAGATATAAGGAAAATGCTCCTTCCTGATATAATGGAAATCTTTTTTTTTTTAAAGCAATATATACATTTTCAAAGAGCAGGATGAAAATTGCATAGATTGTGAGCCCAAATTTATAAAGCAGCAGGGATAATAAGTTGTCTCCTTATGAGAAAAAAGTCCCATTGTGTTACAATGTTATAATACAGTAACAATCGATTTCTTTTTCCTTTTGTTAAGACTACACCTGTGGCATATGGAAGTTCCCAGACTAGGGGTATAATCAGAGCTGCAGTTGCTAGTCTACACCTCAGCCACAGCAACTAGGGATCTGAGCTGCATCTGCAAAGTATGGTGCAGCAATGCTGGATCCTTAACCCACTGAGCAAAGCAGAGATCTAACCCACATCCTCATGGTCGAGTTCTTAACCTGCTGGGTCACAACAGGAACTTCAACAATGGATTTTTTTTTGAAAGTAGTAATGAAACCCTACACAACTCATATGGGATTCAAACACAGCTAAAACTCGGATTGGTACTTAAACCCACAGGTTGGGACTTGAATCCACTGTCTTTTAATTGAAATCACATGCCTGGTCTCAGGACTTACTGAAGCTCAGGTTTTTTGTGTCCCCATGCAGAAAGAATTCAGTGAGAGGCAAAGTCACAGATAAGAATTAAATTTATTGAGAGAGAAACATAGACCATAAACCAAATGCAGTCCATCTCAAAAGGTAAGAAGAGAGTAGCTCTGAAATATGGTATGGTTAGTTGTTATGGACTGGGTAATTTCATAAATTAAGGAGTGGGAGGATTATTCAAACGATTTCAGGTAAGAGGCAGGGATTTCCTGGAATTGGGCCACCGCCCATTTATTTGCCCTTTTATAGTAGACCTCAGCACTGTCATGGCACCAGTGGACATGTTGTTTAGCATGCTAAAATATTACAGTGAGCATATAATGAAGCTCAAAGTCCACTTGAAATGGAATCTTCTGCCATCTTGGGCCTAGTTGGTTCTAACCAGTTTATATCACACCCTCAATGGCCATGAAACTGACAGTATTAACAGCCTTAACCTAGCCAAAACACAGATTGGGACTTGAACCTGTGTGCCAGGACTCAAACCCAGCCTAAACCCAGATTGGGATGTAAACCCAAGGTTTTAAATTAGAATCACTCACTCTGTGTCTGGACTTACTGAGGTTCAGGTTCTTCTTGTCTCCACGCAGAAGGAATTCAGCGAGAGATAGGCAAGAAATAGATTTATTAGGATAGGATGCTTGCGAGAGATGCAAGCAGGCAGGCAAGGAGGCTCTGCCCCAAAGATCCTGTGGGCTACAGTTTTATCATTCAAGAGGAGTGGGAGTTGGAAGATCCCACCTCTTCCTTCCTGGGAGTAGCAGCTCCTCCTTAGTGTCCATAAAGTGTGTATTTAAATCAGCAGATGAGCAGTCCTCAAACTCCCCTCCTTGGTCTGAATCTGAATGCAGGACTCATCCCATCCCCCATCCAAAGACCTGAGGCAATTCTCACACTTCCACAAGTCAAGCAATCCTGGTATGTTCTGATGGCTTTTTTTGAGCAATTTATTTACTCACAATGATCTCCCAATGTCCCCTAAATTTTCCTCATTATCTGTGGTCCTTTATTGGGACTTCTAAAACTACCTGTGCCCACTCCATCCCTATCAGCTATGTAATTCTTTTAAAGGTTGTGCCCTGTCCCCTTCCTTCCAGTTTCAATAAGACTATTGACAGTTATATTTTTATGTACTTGACTGAATTTTCCAAAACTTTTACCATAAATATGAATTTCTTTAATAAACAACAACAAAAAAATCAATATATGTCTTTCTAAAACTACTTAATGAAATGTCACTCATCTCTGAGGAAGTCTGGAGGAGGAAAAGCTTAAGGCTATATAAGACATAACTGTACATACATAAAAGGTGATTAATTTGGTTATAGAGATTAAAATCACCAATTTAAATATATTAAATATTGCTAGTAAATACTAAAATGTTTATCCAAAGAGTTAATGACTTAGGCTGTGGGAAAGTGTCATGAGTGACCTGTCATGAAATAAAATGGAATGGAATAGATGAGATCAAATAAGATAAAATGTACTTGATCTGGCAAAAGTGGTAAAAAATGTCACAAAAATTTATCCCCTAAATTGAATCTACTCACTTTTGGCCCGTGCAGTGGGAAGGAAAAGTTGCTTTACGGAATACCATTTAACCACTATTTTTTTGTTTTTAATCCACATCTGTTCGGTTAGCAAAACCAGCAATATAAATTTGAAAATCCCAGTTGAATCCCCCTATCTCAAAACTCAAGACAGTACATTCCTTATAGTGAATTCTTTGTTTTTTGTTTACTCTGTTTTTAAATAACAGTGCTAACAATAATCCTCCCCTGGGATCCTACAGCTTCAGGCCCCCACCAAGGACAAATCCAAGGATTATTTTAGAGAATTTAAGGGGGTGGGTGGAGTTTGGTGCTCACAAGCCCCTGAGGAATACCCTCCCACCCAAATCTGGAAATTAGAAGGTGAAGGTTAACTGTTTAAAGTCTAAATCATTTGAGCCAAGCTTGTCAGGCCTTAACTTCACATCCCTGTGCTCCTGTAGGAAATGTCCTAGATTTTTAACAAATATTCTTAAAAGAAGTATGGTGCCCTTAACAATGACAAAGTCCTAAGTTTTAATCACTCTAATTTTTTTATTATTATTTTTGGCCTCCCCAAAGGATATAGAGTTCTAGGGCCAGAGATCAGATCTGAGCCCCAGTTGCAAACTGAGCCACAGCTGCAGCAAAGCAGATTCCTTTTAACCCACTGTGCCTGGCCAGGGATTGAACCTGCATCCTGATGCTGCAAAGATGTTAAAGTACTTTATTCCCAATAAACTTTCGGTCTATAATACATTGTTTTATTTTATAGTTTTTCTCAATATTTTTTAATTCAAATGTGCACCTTGAATTTTTTTAAATATAAACACTAATGCAATGCATTTTGTTGGGTTAACTATTTTCTTTAAATTACTTAAAAATGAACAGTAATGGAATGCATAGAAAATTATTTTGGTCATTTTAATTAGATTTTCTTATAAAAATAGTACAATTGCAATATCTAGAAAATATTAAAAATAGAAAAAAAAAGAACTATTAGCACATATAATTCTTGAACAGATGCACACACACACTGGAATTGGGATTCATTTGCCTGTTATTTTAATATTAAAAAATTTTAAATAAAAAGAGGCAGTATATGGTTAAGTGGACAATAGAAACAAAAATTCAAAAGTATTTGGAGAGAACATTTTTTAAAAAGTATGAGAATTCTGGTTTAACTTGTCAGGTCAAATGCTTATACTGTTTCCTTTTGAAATCACAATGTAATAAAGTAAAGATACAAATCCAAGTAGACAAGGAGAACAAGATAGTAAATGATTCTAGACTAATGATGTCTACAAAATATTGGAAGATGAGAAACAGATGGGCTGGTGGTAACTAAGTATAGCAGGGAAAAACTCTCCTCTAAATGCTGCTGAGGGGATAGTTTAAGAAAAAGCAAGCATATTTGTCCATCAGAAGTCTAGTAAAATCACAGAGATTAAAGATAACAAGCATTTCTAGAGATGAGGGAAGAGAGGGTAGAAGGATCCCTACCCCCACAAAAGGCAGGAGAAGCCCTCTTCTGTTACAGGAGGCAGTATATCAGTCTCTGGGGATCTCTGGAATTCAGATCTCAGGAAGTCTGAGAATTTGTGTCATGACACTCTGAAAGTATCTTTTCTTTTTTTTTTTTTGGTCATGCTTGCCTGGGCCCGGAATCAAACCCACACCACAATAGCAACCTGAGCTGCTGCAGTGACAACACCAGATCCTTAATCTAATGAACCACAAGAGATCGCCTTGAAACTACCTTAATATATCATAAACAATGGAAAATTTGCATTGATCCTGAGTATAGCATAAATTAAAGATTAAAATAAACTGCAGCTTAATTGACTAAAAATCTAAAATGTGGCTAGAATGCAATGATTTTAGATAGTTTTTAGCAAAAATTAGAGACAAAGGCAGCAGCATCCAGATTCATAATAGGAGGCATAAGTTAATATTTGGTTTGAGTAAAGTACAATAAACTAAGTAAAATCTGGCTTGACTGAGATGCTAAGTTCAATTATTATTGGATTTGGACTCTAAGATGATAATATCCATAGATCGAGGCAAGAGGAATTGGAGAAACCATTCCCACTTAATAACTGTTCATCTCTTGTAGTTATAGAATAGTAATTCAGGAGGAAACATTCATTTGAAGCCAGACATGCAGAAGAAAATATTTTCACTACAGTCTTATAAATTTAGAATTAGAATATTAGAAGGGATCTTGGATATCACTTAGGCCAAAATTCTACTTAAGTCATTTCTAAAATATTCTTGACAGTTTGCCATTCAGAGTGTACTTGGTCACTTTTGGCAGCTACCACTTTAAACATCAGCCCTCTCTTATTTTTTGTGGTGGGTAAATATGTATACTTTTCCTTATCAGTACAACTTTGTATCTTTGTAATCTTCCTCACTTGAGAATAAATTTGTTCCTATTTAACAATTTTGTTACCCTCTTGGTAGAAATGCATTACTCTTTTTTGCTTTCATACCCAAATATTTCAAATTATTAGGTTTTATATAACAGATTTTCCAGAAATTTTACTGTCTTACGTTACCTATCTAAATTATCCCTAGCTGGTTATATTTCTTTAAAACTGTGGTGCCCCAAACAAAATGAAAACTCTCAAATGTAGTTAATGTTTCCTTATTTGGGGCACTGAACTTTATAAAATTTAGGATTTGATTAACTATTTTAAAGGATAAATCACATTCTAACCCCTCTAGGAAACTCGCAAAACTTCAAGACTTCAAGAGGCATGCCTAAGTTTGCTTTTAAATAGATTTCCATATTTACATTTATCCTTAGGTATTTTACTTACAGGTACAATGTATCATTCTAGCCTAAACTTTTTTAACCTGAAATCTCTGATGATTTAGTGATTATCTGACTTTGTAAAATCTCAGGATTTAATAATTACTTTCTATTTCTCCACCCAGTTTTTAATTAGTCAAACTTATATAATTTCCATGATGGGAGGGCCTGTCTTTGCCAGTCTGGAGCTTGCTCACTGCTGTTTCCTCAAATTCTAGCACACAGCAGGCGTTTGACACCTATGTTTGGAAAGAAACTACACAGCTCTAAAATCTCTCTGGATTAATATTCATCCTTTAAGAAACAAAGTTCAACCTCCATTGACTTTATTCAAATGCTCGACATGTTTTCCCCCATCTTTAAAAAAATTACCTCGAGAGAAACTTTGATGAAATCCAGCAATACTGTTATTGAAACTTCCAGATTTTGCAGTCTAGCAAAAGGATCCAAAAAAAAAAAGTTATTTTAGCATGTTTATTTTTATTTTTATTTATTTATTTATTTATTTTTTGCTGCAAACACACTGTTTCCACTTTTCACTTCTTGATATTTTGAATATGGACAAAACAATTACCGAATAATCAATTAGACAATTTTCCTAGTTAAGAACGTCAAGCCCTTGAGCTATAATTTTTACAATCTAACTTTTTCTCCTTTTTGAAAATTGATGAGAGTTTGCATTTGTTGTCTAGCACTTATCTTTTCCATTTCCTCTGATTATAATTGCTTCATGACTCTGAAATTATGTTTGAAAGTTTTTCTTATTTGAAATAACCAGGTTTCTCCTTACTGTTTCTTGGTCTTCAGTAGGCTGCTATTTTGCTTATTACAGTTTGAATCTTTATTTTTCTTCTTTAATAATGAAGATAGAAATCTATGCAAGTGAAGATTTTTATATCATGGAATCTGAAAGTACCGAGATTACCTAGTATCATTTTATCTTTTGGAGGATCTGAAAAAAGTGGGCAAATGCTAATTAGGTTCTGGTTTTTAAGTCAATTCTGCTTGTGAGCAGACACAATGTTTGATCACCATTCCACACTCTTAGAAGTGCCCGTCATCCCTATACCTTCATTTCCTGAGTGCACAATCTCACACATTCCTCCTGAACACATCAGCTTTCCAAGTTTCGGATATTCATTGAGGCATAAGCAGCTGTGAAAAAGCCTCTAGCTGAGCAATAAGATGTTTTTCCTTGACCCATCACCCTGTTTTTGTCTTCCCAGGGGACTTTCTTTCTGGGTCTCAGAAAGGTTTGAAATAACAATAGTTTTCCTCTCTTTCCTTTCACTGAAATCTCTGGGTATCTTGTTTCAAACATTCTCTGCTTTGCTGTGTTACCTGATTACCTGGACCAAAAACATTTGCATTCCCAGGGCCACAGCAGCTTTCACAGGCAGGGGAGTTTGATCTATTCCTGATTTTGCAGTTATATTAGATGAGATGTCCCTGTAAGCTAATTACTTTGGCAACAAAGGGGGCACCAATGATTCTGTCAGGCATCCATGGGGGCACCTTAATAGTGTTTTAAACAGTGTGTACAGAAGGGGTTAAAAGCTACACAGAGAGGAGCAGAGCCTGAGGGGAAAGACACTGCAGGTGTGTGGTTAACAAGGAACTAATTGGGTAACCAGGCAGGAGGAGAAGCAAGCATAAAGCTGGTCAACGTGCTTGTGTAGAATTCCAGCAGTTAGCTAGTGCTGAGCCCTTGAGGAGTTGAAATAAAGACAAGTTGAAGCTGGAGTCTATTTTTTGCTGTGATCTTTACTAGAAACTGCAAATTGGGACTTGACAGCTTTCCTCACCGCCTGTTGCTTTATTTCAGGTGGTATTGTTTTGAACGAGCTAAGAGCTGACATTCCAGATGTCTAGCCTGAGTGTCTTGTATCCAGACAAGAATGTGCATCAAATCTTCAAGGCACCTTACTCTTTCTTCTGTTCTTAATTATCTCTGGGTATTGTGAGTGAGGGAGTAGATAGTGAAAAAAGTGTTGGCTTAGTACTCATGAGACTGGATTCTTATCCCAAGTGTGCACTCAACAGCATCAGCTCAGTTATCATGTCTACCAGGTCTTCACTGCTTTCCAAGCTATCAAAAGAGTGAGATCGTATATTTCTTTTCAGAATCCCTTTGAGCCCTAATATTAAAAAAAAAAAAAAGGATGTTTGCTCTATTGAATTTTGACCAAGTACCTAAAAATAGACTAGACATACGGAATATGGAAAATATATAGAGAGGAGAAGGCATATTTCCTATCTTCACGAAATCTACAAACAAACAAAGAAACATAGGAGTGCTAAATGCTGTAGTTTAAATGGGAGTGAAGGTCATTTGGAAGAAGATGTCAGGGGACACAGTCACACAGAGAGCAGTGTAGGTTTCACAAGGAATGAGTATTGGGATTAACCTCCTAAAGAAGCAGGCTTTGAGGCAACAGCCAAGCAATTCTCTAAGTTGTTGGAATGGTGCAAAGTATGACTTAAGCTTGATAATAAACCCATGGAAGTTTTTGCAATAAAGAGATTGATCAGACTGGGAAGAGATCAGTTAATGGGAAGAAATAAAAATTGTTCAGAGTCAAATTATGGATAACCAGAAATGACAGATAAGGAAATCTTAAATAAGAAAAGGAAAACACTTTAGATATGGGAACAGTTGGAAACACAATATTTAAAAAAATATATATATCCAGATATGGAGTAGCAATATAGAACAAACTCAAGTTCAATTATCATTTATCAGTTACCTTTAAATAACAGTGTAGTATATACTAATTTAAAAAAAAAAGCTCATTAGAAATATTTAAGTTCCCAAACGAAAGGAAAACATTTGTTCATTTTAGTCTAAGATATAGTTCCACACTTTCTTTGACCTCAAATGTGTGTCGACACAAAGGGAAATATAAATAGTTGGACAATGGTTTAATGCAGAACATCTTCTAATTTATTTTCTTTTTTTTTCTCTAATTTATTTTCAGCATAAATCTCAAAAGAGCTGAAATAGAGAGTCAATATGGTATATCACATTGGTGTATGCTATGATCACAGGGCTTGAATTTGGTTACCCAGTTTCTTACACATGTGATGTATTTACCCACTGGTCAACTCATGCATATGGACTTGTAAGTTCTGTTGGGTCCAGCACTCCCTACTGTTTCACATCCTTCCCACTGGACTCATTAATGATACTTTTATGGCCTCAGAGAGCAATTCAAGATATAATTCCTGGTTAGAAATGGCACTGCTGTTATGTAAGCTGGGTCCTTGCAGTCCGTGTAAACTCTCTGGCCTCCAGATTATCTTTTGGAAAATGAGAATGTTTGACTAGAGTAGCTGTAATTTTCCTTCTAATTCTAAAGTTCTGCAAGAAATAATATTTTTCTTACATGATAGTATGATATGACAGTTTGGAAAGAGGGGAGAAAGGAAACTTTTAAAAGACCAGATTAATGGAATGCAAATTGCAGCCATACAACTTTTATTTTAAAGAAATTACCTCATTTGTGCTGAATTTTCTGAAGAATCAAATCACAATTCTTAAAGGAATTTGCAAAATCAGTATCTGGCATGTCTTTCTCCACCCACTTCCATTCAAGTTTCAACATAGAGGGAAGAAAGAACATTTTAAAAAGAGCTTAGAATTAGGCTCAAACAGCAAGTTCAGTAGTTTGAAGACATTTTACCTATTTTAACAATAGCTGTACTAACACTTTAGCAATTCATTGAGATCAGTGATTCCTTTAAATTAGCCATAGTGAAGTTCAACTTCTGGATAAAACTAGCTGGCTGAATTTTATATAAAATATAGCTATTTCACAGAATTTATAATATAGTATTTCAGATTTCAAATTTCTGTTCCTTAATGGGCAGTGCCATCAAGCAAAACTGACATTTCTACAAGATGAGCACACATTCATTTTATTTCTATAACTTACTCATGATTAATTGCTTCCTTGCCTTTGATATTAGTTGAAGCTATGACATACTGCTTTCATATACACCAAAGACCCGTTTTTCTCCTTTTTTTCTCTTGTCTAACCAAATTCTTCAATTTACTTTATTCATTTCTCAAAATTGAATCTGTAAAGAGTACTCTAATAACAATCATTCAATTCTCCTATTAAAATTCCTTTCATCCTATTTTCATTGTTTCTGTGAGGGATTTTTTTTTTTTTTTTTTTAATGGTTGGGCAAGGCGTATAGAAATGAATGACTGAAAATCATAGTATGAGAGGTTTCCATAATGATAATATGGATGTGTTATAATGGGATACTTATATCCTTCACCATATCTCTCATGTAATGGCCTGAGTGTTAAATGATCATTGACAATGATAATGGCTTTGTGGTTCCATTACTGAAAAAGTGTATTTCCACAATTAAAAAAACCCCCAAAATTTACCTGATGTTCTAGACTTAGATATTCATCCCTCTCCTGAGACTTTCTCTACTTTGTTGAATATGCTGATGATAAATGCAAATACATTATTCTTCTCCATGTTTCCTATGATTCAAGAGAAGCTTTAAAATATAATGACCTGATATATTTATCCAGGCATCATTAAACTTGAATTTACAGGATGAAATAAGCTCCTGGGAGAAAATAAGCATCCATTTATTTATTCAGTCCATCTTTATAGATCCCATTTCCTTGTTAGCTATTGTGCATGGGCCAGGAGACAGTGATCTACAAGACAGTTATGGTCTTTGTCATGTTAGAGCTGTGATTGTTCAGAGAAGGACTCATGCAATGAACAGTACATAAAATAATAATTTAAAAAATACCCCAGGAATTCCCGTCGTGGCTCAGTGGTTAACGAATCCGACTCGGAACCATGAGGTTGCGGGTTCGGTCCCTGCCCTTGCTCAGTGGGTTAACGATCCGGCGTGCTGTGAGCTGTGGTGTAGGTTGCAGATGCGACTCGGATCCCGCGTTGCTGTGGCTCTGGCATAGGCCTGTGGCTACAGCTCTGATTAGACCCCTAGCCTGGGAACCTCCATATGCCGCGGGAGCGGCCCAAGAAGTAGCAAAAAGACAAAAAAAAAAAAAAAAAAAAAAAAAAAAAAATACCCCAAACACCTTAAAGAGAAACTAGAGATTTCTGATAGGAAATAAAGAATGTTGTTTAATAGGAGCTATCTTAGACTAGGTATTCAGCAGGGAGAGACCTCTCTGAGTAGGTGATGGCCAAGTGAAATCATGAGTTAAGGAGCCAGTCACGTGAAGATCTACGTCAGAGCCTAGAAAGGATGTGTTAAACCCAGAGGCAGGAAAGAAGTTGGAAAATTTTAGAGGATGTTAGTGAATGGTTGATTTCTAGGGGGAGCTAGAGCAGAGTGTGGGAAGTGGTATGAGAAAAGAAGGCAGAGGCTGAATGGTATCATATCATGAGGAGACAAATAAGTCATGTGCATAAGTTTGCACTTAATTTTGACAGCAGCCAAAAGGTTTTCACCATAAGATTAGGAGTTACATCATCTACTCTCTTTACTGGTTGCAGGAAATGGATTGGAAAGGAACAGGAGTAAAAACAGGAAGTCCAATGAGGAGTCATGGAACACAATTGTAGAGGTTCAAACACAATGGATTCCACTAGAAATGGAGGTGAATGTTCAGGTTGGAAAAACACTTTGGAGGCAAAAAAAATAAAGACTTGCAGTTGTATGGACTTTTAGAAAGAAATCAAGGAAGAATCTTAGATGTCTGACTTGAGAAACTAAGTATTTCATGGCATCATTTTCTCTGAGCAAGAAGACTTAAAATAAATCTGTAAAAAAATTTGTGTTTACATAAGTGGACTCATATGTGTGTGTCAAGGACTATAGTTTCATGTAAGATGCCTATAGAATGTGTTTCAGGTAAATATGTCCAATAAGAATCTGGAAGTAGCCATCTCAAATTTCAGGAAGAATTATGACCTAAGGACTTAACTTTAGAAGCCCTTAGCATGTAGATTATTTTGAAACCAAGGTTTTTGGAGAATTTTTTGGAGAAAAATAGACACTAAAAGACAAATAAATCCACTAAAAGACAACCCATAAGCATATGGCTATATCTAAAGTGGTCGTAAAATTACTTATGAAATTTTTCTCAGGAAATAATTGGAGGACATTCTCCACCAAAAGTAAAATAATGCCACCAAAATGTATTACCACCAAAACATTACCACCCAAAAGAGAAAAAGATATGTGCAATTATAGTACTATATTAGCTACAATAAAAAAGTAAAAGAAACTGGTGGTATTATTATTATGTTTTCTTTTTTTTTTAGGTCTGCATATGCAGAATATGGAAGTTCTCAAGCTTGGTGATGAATCAGAGCTATAGCCACCAGTCTATGCCACAGCCACAGGAGTGGCACGATCTGAGCTGCATCTGCCACCTACAACACAGCTCACCGCAATGCCAGATACTTAATCCAATGAGCGAGGCCAGGGATTGAACTTGTATCCTCGTGGATACTAGTCAAGTTCATTACTGCTGAGCCACACAAGAACTCACATGATGACATTATTAATAATAAATTTTTCTAACTCAATGTTTTAAAAATATCATCTAAAAATTTAATATATAAACAATTATTAGAGACAAGTTCTCCTTTTTTTTGTCGTTGTTCAGTATTTTCTTTGAAGTTTCTTTCCTATTTTTTTTGGTACATTTCAACTCATACTAACCACATTTCAAGTGCTTACATAGCCACATGTGATTCCTTGCCTCAGTATAGGACAACAGGGGGATAGAACATTTTGTTTGAATGATATGATAGATAAAGAAACAGATAAAGAAAGATTTCACTCAAAATATTTTATCTTAAAAAAAAAAATGAAAGTACTTACAAGGCTATGATCCAGGGCATGAGCTGCTGGGGGTTAGTATTTGGAGAACTGGCACTTCCTCAAATATAATAGTTATTAAAAAGGAGAATGGAATGCATATGGAATATATTTGTTAATAGGAATACTAAACTTTGTTAGCCCCAGAAATTCCTGGGCCTGGGATTGAACCCACACCACATCAGTGACAATGCTAAATCCCTATCCACTAAGCTGAATCCCTAACCACTAAGCCGAATCCCTAACCACTAAGCTACCAAGGAATTCTTGGAATACAGAAATATTATTTAGAAAAATCATAAATTCTTCCTGAAATATGTGGCAAAATCAAATGTGTGACAAGAAGCTGAAGTTACGTTTGCAGAAGGCCTTCTAGAATGTTGCCTGCTTCCACTTCATGAACTTGTGCTTAATAGGTGGTATCTGATAACAATACAAATTGACTATCAGAATTCCTCTGTGCAGCCTATTCCTGAAATGTTTAAAGGGTATCTAGGGCAACAGAAGAAAGGGTGGGGGAAAAAATGTAATTGTAATGTATACATGTAAGGATAACCTGACCCCATTGCTGTACAGTGGGAAAATAAAAAAAAATATTTAAAAAAATAAATAAATAAATAAATAAAGGGTATCTAGGTATGCATTTAACTTCCTCCCTCCTTTTTCTTCCCCTTCTTTTGGTAAATTTATTGGTTACTCAGTGTTCTCAGGATTCAACAGTATGCTTTCACAATTCAGTGGAATGTTGCTTCAACTTGAATGGAACAAAATGTTTTATTTATTCTGTCATTGGCAGCTTTTTGGTTCATGTGTGTGTGTGTGTGTGTGTGTGTGTATGTGTGTGTGTGTTGAAATGACACTACAATCTGTACTTTGGAATCATGGTAGCTATGTTCTTACTGGATCTTGTTATTGGCATTAATTTAAAAAATCATAGCGGGAGTGTTGGTTGTGGCTCAGAGGGTTAAGAACCCAACCAATATCCATGAGAATGCTGGTTCAATACCTGGCCTCACTTAGTGGGTTAAGGATGTAGTGTTTCCTCAAGCTGAGGCATATGTCCCATATGTGGTTTGGAGTGGCCTGGATCTGGCTGTGGCATAGGCCAGCAACTACAGTTTTGATTTGACCGCTAGCCTGGGAATTTCCCTATGCCACAGGTGCAGCTCTGAAGAAAGGAAAAAAAAAAAAAAAAAAAAAGGGAAGAAAAAAAATAAAAAATAAATCATAGTGAACAAATGGGTGGAGCTGCAGAATAGAATGGCTTCTCAACCCTGACTTCAAAATCCTCAACCCATATGTTTAAATTCTCTGAGTAGTAAGGAAAGAAATCAGAAAAACAGGAAATCCAGGGATGGAAGGAAGGTCATATGGACAAGATCAGGAGGCATGGCTGTCTTATTGTGTTGAGAAAATAAGAAGACAAGAATTGAGAAGTCAGATTGTATAAAAGTTACTGCTTTGTGTTTGTATTTAAGGAGGAGAAAGTGGAGGAGGAAGATAGAGCAATAGAACTGTTCTGTTTCCAAGAATGCCAAGGCTTTTAAATCAGGTCACTCCAAATCAATCCATACTGCACTCCCCCCAAATAAAGAAAACGCTAAAACAGCTCTTGATGTAATTTATTCTTTCAGATCTTGTGGCAGAGAGAGTTTTCTAAAGCTTTAAGCTGTGAGTAGCTTTCTTTCTTTTCTTTTGTTTTTTAAAGCTATATATCCCACACACTTAACCCACACTTTCTATTTTTAGTTTTCTCTTGCAGTTCATGAAGACCACATTTCTGAGCAAGATTAGACTACATGATTCCCAGGATTTGCTTTCTGTTCAGCTTTCTTTTTAGTTATATATATATTTTTTTCTCACTCTGTAATTCAATGCTGCATCTTGGTTCCATAAATATTGCACTGACTTTTGTTATGATTTCCAATAAACATAATAATCTTAGATGTAGAGAAAGATAAGTTGTCATTCTTTGTTACAAGTTCACTGAATAGGGGAAGATAAGAGGAAAGAAACAAAGTTAAGGGCAGGATTTTACATTAAGTATTTCTAAGTTATTTTGGTTTATACTTTTCTTCTCCATGTATACATTATTATTATTATTGTTGTTGTTGTCTTTTGTATTTTTAGGGCTGCACCTGCAGCATACGGAGGTTCCCAGGCTGGTTGAATATGAGCTGCAGCTGCCAGCCTACAACACAGCCACGGTAACACAGGACCCAAGCTGCATCTGCAACCTACACCAGAGCTTATGGCAATTCTGGATCCTTAACCCACTGAGCAAGGCTGGGGATCAAACACATCTTCATGGATACTAGTCAGGTTTGTTAATCACTGAGCCATGACAGGAACTCACAGGTGTACACTCTTTAAATTTGTTCTCACACATGTTAGGTTTGTTCTTGAGAACAAGCCATTACTCAGATTTATTTCACCCTTGGTAATGAGAATGTATCACTGAGGTGCCATTCAACTTCTACTCTATCATGAACCATCAAGGGCAGCCAACCCTTTTCATTTTCTGAACTTATATTCCTCCAGGATTCCTAAAACGGGGCAGGGGGAGCTATGAGGAAGAGTTTGGATACTCTAGCCTGACAAGCCCCTGAATTCTCATTCTAATTTCTCAGAGTTATGAACATTGAAAAGTAATGTAATGTCAGAGTCCTTATCTCTAAAATCAATAATTCCTCAAAGTAATGTTTCAGGAAGTAAATAAAATGTTGTTTGCAAATCAACGTTTATGTTGCCTCACTTTTAGGCACCGTAAGTAAGCAGTTACCATTCCTTGAGTTGTAATAAGGATGGCAATAGCAAGGAATGGAAAAGGGCTTAAACGTCATTGGGCAAAATCTTTAAGAATCTAGACCAAATGTAGCAACAGAGTTTAAAATAGAATTAACCTATTCCAACCCCCAATTCTGTGATCTTATGGTCCCCTAATCATCAATGTAAGAAGCCTCTAGTAAGAAGCAATGTCACACAGTGGATCTAATACCTAATTTGACACCTGACCTTGTTGGAGAGTTAAAATGACTCTGGCTCAGATCACCAGTGTTGTAAAGTGAGACACATGTACACAGGGAGATCTTGACAAGATTCTTTACTTTTGCAGAAAGGTGCGGGTACTCAAAAAGCTCATGCCAAGAAGAAAAGTCCCTCCCCATTTATCCTTCATACCTGTCCCCTTCCTATTGGTCAGGTCAGAGCCCACATTCTTCTCCATTGGCTAATTTGAAACAGATCGTTACTGGGAGAAGAGGGAAAGAGGGGGGTGGAGGAGGGTGTTTCAGATGAAGCAGGAACAAAATGGAGTAACCAAGACTTCCTTTGATAGAAAAGACATATGTTAATTCTTACAACCTGAAAGAACCAATATTGGTTTCATCTGGGGAGCATATTAAGCATAGCATGAAGAGGAAATTATGAAGACCAACAGAAAATAGCAGCAAAGAAATTTTTTATATGATAAGATTTGGGTTTCTATTCATCATCTCTTTAAATCTGTTTACATTTATATTTAGAAAATAATATATAGTAATTAAGTTCATAAGTCTGCCAAAAGTGTAAATAGAATTTGTTAAAAATTTAGGTTGCTTTCAATTCTAGAGCAAAACTGTAGGCATCCATTCTGTATGTGTGTGTGTATGTTTGTGTGTGTGTGTGTGTGTGTGGAACATATCCATTTTCTATGTGCCAACTGTATGTTGGTAGTGTTTGTCTTAAAAAGAAGTTTGAACTCTGATAATATTCTTCTGTTTTTCACCAAGTTGGTTGTCTTTTTACTTCTTTAATGTACACATGTATAGCACTAGAATTGAGAATTTTGTTTTTAAACACTTAAAACTCCACTTTATTTTTCTTTATTTCCTATTTTGCAGATTTTTTTTGCTATTTTCATAAACCAAATATAATTTACAATTAACTTCTCCCTGAAAGACATTGGATGATGGCTTCCAAAACTAATGGTGTAAGACAAGTTTACAAACTGTCAGGCTTTGAAGTGAAAATTAGTGTGTCATTCTTTCTGAAAAGAAAAGAGCATAGTACTGACTGCTCTGTTATAAGAATCTCTCAAGGCAAAATATATATATTTTTAGATGAGAGGACAAAAATTAAATAAATGTTTTCTTCCACCCCAACTTACCAAATTCCATCAACATACATATTCACACACATGCACACACAATTAGAGGGTTTTCCAGCAGTAAAATCCTTACTATTCTAAGAAATCAACAGCCATTGGAACTGTAAGGTGATATATCTTAAAATCCCATTTGACAAAAATGTTTATTGATTAGCATAAGTAGAGAGGGCTGGCTGGAAAAACTCTGCAAAATGTGTGATTATTCTTTGATTTCCTAAAGCAAAAACTGTTAATGTTACTTAAAATTAGATCACCGAGATGAGTGAGAAGATTTGGAAATATGAGCTAACATTTTCAAATAGAGTCAAGTACCTGTTTTATTTTCAGGCTAAAATTCCAGTGCCACTAAGAGTTTTTTACTGATTTCTACCTCAGGGTCTTAGAATGTTAGAACTGTAGATTCCCCAAAATTTATAAACTGCAATATTTTTATTGTTTAAAGAGGCAGAAGACTTGGAACACATATTTCTGGGGTTAAGCAGATTTTTTTTTTGCAGTCCACACTTGCTTTTTATTTTTAATAAAACTTTCCTGGGAAAGTACACATTCTTCTATAATTGCCCTGGTTAGGAACCTATATCTGTAGATAAAGGAAGTATATTCTACGTCATTCCAAAAAAACAGCTCAATAGCACAGTCTTTAAAAAAGGAAAGTCTTCTGGTTTGGGTGTCTTGACAGATTCTCTGTTTTGGCCAACTATAAATTTAGGACCATTGATATCCATTGTTATAAATTCTTTCAAAATATGTTGGAACCATACAAGGTTTCCAGTCATATCTAGGGATTGTTCTTTGCATAGCCAATATCACTGAACATGGCATTATAGAACCCACCTGCAATCTCTCAGTGAGGTGTGTGAAGTCTGGCACAGAGTGCCCTGTCTTTTCTCTCCGCCTGAATTGAGAAATGCTCTCTTTTATATTCATTTTAGTGCCACCAATCATTCTAAAACTTTTATCAGACCCTAGTTGTTCCCATAATACTGTTTCATTTATGTCATTGTCTGAAATTCTATTGTACATCTTCATAAAACTATACTGTTTGCCACTTCATTGCTCCATATTTTTAGAAAGGGTTATACTTCACCCTTCCCCTAAACAGGGGGTCACTAACGATAGAGATTATTTCCAATATTTTAAAATATTTTTAATCTTTCATAATATTTAAGGCAATAGACATTCAATAAATCTCTAATGATGGATTCCTTGATCCCATTTGCCATATTTTTTCACTGAACCTCCTTCTAAGTAATTACATTACCTCCTCTTTACCTGTTATTAGAAACTTCTTAAAAATGAATCCTTTAAAATGAAACTACTATGGATAATAATTTATGTCTACTGTCCTTTAATAGCCTGGTTTTCAGAAAGATATTTTTAAGTCCAAATAATGCAATTAGAGTTGCTTCAAGTTGGAAGTGGTATTATACACAATCAAATCTAACTTCCTCATTTTATGGTTGAATTGGAGGCTTCATGATTCACAGCCTCAAGGTCACAAAGCTAGTTAACTTGAGGTAGATTTAAGACTAGAACTCAGGCTGCTGACTTTTGATCGTGTTCTTCCTATATAACAACATACTTTCTTTCAGACTATAAACCAGAATTTCTTTTTTGATGAGCATGTTCTCAAACATACACCTTTGTAGTCACTTATCTATTCCCTGAATCCTTTAGCTTCTCTGTAAGTAATAAAAAATAAGTTATGAATTGGAATTTAAAAATCCTGATGCATCACAATCAGTTATTTAATAATACACATACAGAGCAATTTCATTGTCACACGTTTAGAGTTGTAATGGACTCTTTTTTTTCTCTTTATTTCCTTTTCAGTTCCTTTTATTTCCTTTTCAGTTCCCTTTAGCTTATGGAAGATCACCAAACATAAATTGAAACAGTGTCTTTTTATGTCATGTATTTATTATGAAAGATGTAACCATCTTTCTTCAGGAAAACCCAGCATTTTAGAACAATAGATAATTTTCCAAACAAAGTGGCAAATTCCCTATAATAATAATTATGGTGGTAGATCTATTTGACAGTTGAAATGATAGCAGTGGGTTTTATTATTGATAATAATACACAGAGTGAAAAGAGAAGAATGACATCCGATAGCACATTGATGTAAAATATTGGAAAATAATTTTAACTGAGATTAGAAAGTAAATGTTTAGACAAATTTTAAGAAGAACTTGGAATGGCCAGGCCTAGCCTTGGCAGTCAAGGGTTGTAAAAGATGTGGAGGAAATTCTAGTATCTCCCATAAGATGAGGAGTAAGACGTGACCTGAATGTTGGCAGAGCCAGTGATGCGCCAGGACTTTGGTGCTCTCAAACTCCAGAGAAATAATGCTGGATGCATTTTGGTTTCTAAAGATGACTTTTACTTGCCCTTGCTGAAGTGGAGACCATGTTGTCTTTCCCTTGAAACTTTCCCAGAAGCCTCCCATGAGTTCAGGGAGGAGACAGTGGTTGTAATCTGTGTGTGGTTCAGAAAGGATTGAAGGAAATTAGAGGAATGGGTACTTGCTCTGAATATATTTTCCTAAATGAGTCTTTGTCAATAAATTATGGTCCTACATGAACACAATATTTGTTTGGATATGGAAACACTTTAGAGGGATCAAATAAAAGCAAGACTGTGAGACGTGATAGGAAGATAATCAAAAAAAGTCATCCTTTTTCATCTATGTGCTCCCCATCAACTGACAACACAGGTTTCATGCTTAGTCTTGCTGCCCACTCCACAAATATTAGAATTTGGCTAAGCTTCTAGGATAGGATGAGAGGAAAGCTAAACTATCTTCCAATTCAATGATTCCAATAGTGTTTTTTTTTTAACTTGTTCATGTTATCACCTGCTCAGATATCTGACATTCTCTAGAGAAAGTGGAAAGCCTGCTTTATTAGAAGTTTACAAGTCCTATTAGAGAAAATGAGTTGACACTCTTAAAAAAAATAAAAGGCATAAAATATTGAAATGGTTATTCAAAATTAGATTTGAGCAAATAAGCAGAAAAATGGCTTCAATCTAATTTTTCCTAAGAGTGACCAGATGGATAGTTTAATGTTGGGGGTGGGGGAAGGGAAGAATAGAAAAGAAAGAGAAAGAAAGAAAAAAGAAACAAAGGAAGGAAGGCGGGAGGAAGGAAGGAAGAGAAAACACATTTTGGTGGCTTTTTGTAAAGGCATCTTCTCACTTACCTTATTTTTCACTTTTCCCAAGGACTTCCACTCAATGTTCATCGTTGGTGTCAACAATTTAAACTATAAAAAAAAAAAAAAAAAAAAAAAAAAGCTCAAAGAACAAAGTGCTTCGCTTGGGGACACATTATCTTTTCTTTTGAGAAAACGGGGATTTTTAAAGATGGGAGAAAAAAGTTCAAACTCAGATACAAAGGCAAAGCTTTACAAAGAAAATACACATTCTGTATACAGGGAACTAATTTAATAAGCATCCTCTCCCTACTAGCTTGCGATTAAACTAAATTGCCAGCCTAAACTTTTCTATGCAGAATTTCAAATGTCAACACATTATATTGCGATTCCTCTTAATTTCTCACAAAGAAAATGCAAAATGAATTCATTATGCTGGAGTAAGTGGAAAAAATGATGAGTTTCTCCAGAAGAGTATGCAATGGGGAGAGATTGGGCAGGATGATTATATTGAGATATTTGAATAGCTGGCCATTAGCAAGAGCATCCCCATTACTCTGCTGATAATTATATCTCTTCTGCTATGACTTCCCAGTGGAATAATAGAATGTTCCCAGTGCAGGAGATAATGAAAAATACCATTCAGGTGGTATATATACGCCAGGAATAGAATGCAATAGAATGCAGCATATCTTTCTTCCCTGTTTTTTGCTCCGCCTTCATCCCCATCAGCCGAACTCCCTGTACCTTGTCACTCTAAAGGCGCACACCTACACAATATATGTTAATATCTGTTTGGTTGTTCTACACTGTGTACAGGGAGAATAAATGTATCTTGAAAATGAAAATGGCAATGGAATATCATTCTTCCAACATAATTATCTCCTGTGTTTAGAAGCCCGGTGTTTTGCTGAGTACATTTTTGTTAGCTATTACATAAATGACTTTCAAAACCTACTCTGGTGCAGAGTGAAGGCTTTGGATGGGATCTTATAAGGATAGAATTCTTTTTTTCTTTGTTAGAAAAAATATGATTTCACAACGTCTAATTAATTCATCATTTTGCAGATACTTTTCATTTTTGCAAATCAAGTGAAATTAAACAGTCAAAAAAGGAGAAAAAAATGATCAAACAATAACACCCGCTCATTTTCAGTAACATTTTCCCTCCCTTTCTCCTGTTCTTTTCTCTCTCTTCCCCCTCATTTGAACGATTCATAAAATCTCTCATGTGTTATTGCCACCTTATCACACTGTGGCATTTTTATTGCTATTTATTTTCAGTTTGGGAGAATCTTGCTGGGTACTGTATGTTTTCACAAATTCATTAATTTTACAGAGAACTCAGTTTGCATCTCCCCCACCCTCCTTTGCTGTGCCACTGTTGTTTTAAATTCTGGATCTTTGCTAGTCTTATTTTCAAATTATATGCAAGAAGGAAACTTCTCTTCAAAGAACATACATTTGCATCCTGTAGAGGGCAGTGAAATGTTATAATGGTTTTTACCCTCCATAAGAGTTAAATTGAGACCAGCTCATTTTTTCTGAGGTTTGGCACTCACTAGAAATGAGAACAAAGGAACAGCTAAGTTAACCTAAGGATACCATTCTTCCCTATTGAAATTGTACTTATGTTTAAATTCAGAGGGATACTTCATTATTTGAATGTTTTCTGGTTAAATATTTACCTGAGAATGTATTTAGAATGCATTAAGTTGCAGTGTGTATGGACAAGTGGCTATGACTCAAACCTTGTGGAAACAAAGTACGTGTGTTCATGGTGTCAGTGGTAGAATATTCTCAAAATTTAGTTAATATCCAACCATAGTCAATGGACTAGTTCATGTTGTGATCTAACAAGAAATTAGAACCAATTCTAGTATGGAAATTTAATATACAAATTCCAGTCAAGCACAAAATTTTAAATTATAACTATTTACTATTTGCACTTTTTATCATCAATATTGAACATTGCTTAATAGCTTAGTGTAATGACATACATTATCTTTGAAATTTTTATAATTAAATTATTTTTACATATTTTAGGAAATGTCTATTTCCAAGGAGAACTTAAAGTATTTTATCTGGAATTGCCACTCTGACAGGATGGGTTATGAATCTGACTGCAGTGGCTCCCATTACTGAGAGGTGCAGGTTCAAACCTGGCCCAGTGTTGCTGTAGTTGCGGCATAGGTCCCAGTTGTGGGGGAACTTACATGTGCCATGGGTGTGGGCATAAAATTAGAGAAAAAAAAATTATCTTAGCCTATTGTTCTCTAAAACAAAACATTTATATAAAACAAAGTATATATTTTAACACATATATTACGTATATATGTATATATACTGACGGTGGCTGGCTGTTGTTTGTTGATTTTACTCAATATACAATGAAAATGTAATGATATATCTAAATGTTTTCTTAAATCTTAAATCCATATGATGCATTCAATGTCAGTGATTGAATGAAATCTATATGTGACAGTGTAATACATATTATGAAAAAAATCCTTAAATTTTAATAATGTTGTATGTAATGGCACACTCCCATTTAGCTTTACTCTGCAAAGCAGAACCTTAGTTTTCTCCTGTTTTTACTCTCTTTTTCTCTCCCAAAGACTTTCATTAAATTTCCAAACTGCAGTTGACCTTTTAACACCATGGGTTTGAACTACTCAGGTTCAATTATAGGTATTTTGTTTGTTTGTTTGTTTGTTTCCAATAGTAAAACCAAGGATCCAATAGTAAAACTACAGGATCTGAGGTTGGTTGAATCCATGGGTTTGGAACAGGGACTTAAAGGAACCCATGGATACAGAAGCTATCTATAAGTTACATGCAGAATTTTGACTGGGCAGAAGTTCTGGGCCACTAATCCCACTTTGTTCAAGGTCAACTATATTTTTTTTCTCTTGGATATATCAAAACTCTTATGATCAAGCTCTGATTGTTTGTACCTGAATTCCCCATAGTTTCCTCTTGTTTATCTGCAAAAACAAAAACTATTCATGCTGATACATTTCCAACTTGCATCTCCTAAGCCTCCTCTTGCTTTTCCAAAATTCGTATTTGCTAAATTCAGTTAGTACTCGTGCAGGGTGAATTTCCTCATAGCCTGAGGTATAATAACTTCCTCTTAAGAGCAAGTCCTGGAATTACCATTGTGGCTCAATGGGTTAAGAAGCCAACTAGTATCTAAGAGGACGTGAGTTTGATAACAGCCTTTCTCAGTGGGTTAAGGATCTGAGATTGCCACAAGCTTCAGCATAGGTCACAGATCTGGCATTGTGGTGGCTGTGGCCTAGGCAGCCAGCTGCTGCTCTGATTCGACCCCTGGCCTGGGAAATTCCACATGCCACAGGTCAGGCCCTAAAAAGCAAATGCTGTCCTAGGAACATTTTCTTTCTTATTCTTATCTTAGTGCTTATATAAGACTCCTAACTGTAGTAGTTTAAAATAATCTAATATGGTTTTCTTAATCTTTTGTCTTTCTATTTCTTTAACAGCTAATATTTTTCGCCAAGCTTTTGAATCAAAGTTTCATGTAGACTTAGAATTAGATAGGCTATTGTCCTTCTGATTTTAGTTGTATTAGTGCCAGCTTAAATTCCCATCCTGCTATAAATCTTTAGACCTAAATGTTTTCCCTATGTTCTGGGGCCCCACTTGTTCTGTGTACTAACAAAATCTAGAAGGGTAAGGGTAATAGCTTTCAACCAGTGAGTGTATAAAAGCTTTCATGTCCTATCCTTCAGGAACTAAAGTTTGGGTGACATTCTGTTTTATTGGGTGATTCTGGCCCCTATGAGCCATGGTGTTCATCTCAAAGGCTCACACTTATAATGACTTCCCCACTTTCTACTTAACAGTTCTTATTTTCTTACTCCTATTCCTTGGGTCATCTCCTAAATACAATTACTAGCACAGAAGTAAGATATTCTTCTTAAAGTACAAGAAACATAGTATATAACAATAAGATAGATGACAGGCTTATATAGTTCCCAATGGCAATTCGATTTCATAAAAGTCGTATTTATTTGCTGGATTATTTAAGGCACTGCATAGTATTGAATAGCCTCATCTTCTAAATTGTATGAATTTGCAAATAAGCCTATTGTCATAAAAACAGAATAATAAAAACTCTGGCTTATGTTGTTTTTATTAGGCACACAGCTCAAAAACTTTAAGTGTCATTTTGTACAACAATACATTCAAAAAATGTATTCCAGTAGTTCCTGTTGTGGCTCAGCAGGTTCAGGACACGATGTTATCTCTGTGAGGATGTGGGTTCGATCCTTAACCTTGCTCAGTGGGGTAAGGATCCAGCATTGCCACAAGCTGCGGCATAGGTTGCAGATGTGACTTTGCTCCTGTGTTGCCATGACTTTGGCACAGGCCCCAGCTGCAGCTCTGATTCAACCCCTAACCTGAGAACTTCCACATGCTGCAGGTGCAGCTGTAAAATGGAAACAACAGCAACAACAAAAAAAATGTATTCTAGATTTAAAACTTTAAAATAAAAAAAAAATCTGTCAAATTTCACTAGAAAAAAAGTGTTAAAACTAAATTCTATCTCCTTTAATCATTAAAAACATAACATCGTAATATTATTTTCCTTTTAAAGCCACACCTATGGCATATGGAATTCCCCAGGCTAAGGGCCGGATCAGAGCTGCAGTTGCCAGCCTATGCCATAGCCACAGTAACACCAGATCCAAGCCTCATCTGAGATTTACGCTGCGTTCGTTGCAATGCTGGATCCTTAACCCACTGAGTGAGGGCAGAGATCAAACGTGCATCCTCATGGATACTAGTAGGTTCTTAACCCACTGAATCACAAGAAGAACTCCTCAATATCATAATATTTTTATAATAACCTAATTTCAGAAAAACTGGCATTCATTAACTTACATAAAAACTGTGTATGAGAAATGATGCATATATATCAATTCAATATTTTAAATATATATATTAGCATAGAAATATCCAGAATGAATTATCTCTTTGGGGACGAGAACATCAGTAAAATGATGGCCACACAGTTTGAATATATATGAAAAAAAATTGTCCTCTTTAGAAAGTACCTACGTTTTCTGTATCATGAATTATTTTATTTAAAATATACCTATAATTTATGTACCATTAATTATTTTATCTTAAATCTATTTGGTCTTTAAATCTAGTGTTATTGAAGTATAATTAACAAATAAATGTCCTGAGTTTATTCGTCTACAAAATTAATGACTTTTTTGGGGGAGAGAGATTTTTATTAAGTAAAACAAAAAGGACTATTATAGGTTTCTTATCTCTGGCATATGAAATTTTCATAGTGCATAAAATTAACTAAAAAGTACAACCATAATTAAAGAAATAGAAAACCAATAGAAAGATGAGAAAATTATGCTAATAATTATATTAAAAACCGACCAAAAAATGAAAATAAAAGACAGGATTTTGGGGTCAAAAAATAAGGCTGAACTGTATAATATTTTCAGGAAATAATTTAAAATTGGAAAACACAGTTAACTTGAACATAAAAATATGAAATAAGATACCATGAAAATCACGATGATAAGAAAGCTAAAATAGCTCTGTTAATGAATAATAAAGTCATTTTTCAGACAAGGAAAATGACCAGTAAGAAAGAAATATTACTATAAAAGCATCAATTAATCAAGTTAACATAACAATTCTAAGTGTCCATACTCTTAATAAGATAATTTCAAATTAAATGAATCAAAAATAATTGAAAGGAGAAATACAAAAAGGCATACTTAACTTGGCCATATTAACACTCTTTTTTCAGTAATTAATAGAAAAATAGACTAAGTCATTAAGAATGTAGAAAGCTCAAACAACATTACTAACCAATTTGACCTAAGTGGATGTTATAGAAATTACAGACAAAAATCAGAGTTTTCAAGTATACAAGGAGTATTCAACAAAAAGGTCTGCATTCTTGGTCAAAAGAATAAACCCCCTAGTTGAAATTTAAGAATTTCAAAATGTGTAAGTCAAAGAAGAAATTCAAAGAAGTTAGAAAACATTTTGAAATAATAATAATAAAATAATGAAAAAAATAGCATAGTTTCCGGAATGTAGTTAAAATCATGTTTAGAGTAATGTTTATATCTCCAAATGTTTATAGTTGGGAAAAACAAATGATTGAATTAATGTTGTAAATTTCTATGTTAAGAAGCTACACAAAGAAGAACAAAAGTTAAATCCAGAGTAGATAGAATATACAAATTAAGTAACTAGAAGAAATCATAAATCAATGATGTAGAAAAAAAATTTAAACACACAATAGAGAAATTAATAAAATTATACTGCTTAAGAAGATTGATTAGGCTGAAAAAGCAGATAATGTCCATAGTCTTTAAAATTATAATAATGGAATTTGTAGTTAAGTTTATGCCAATATATTCTCTATCTTTGAAGGCATAATTTAATTTATTGAAAGAAACAAATTACCAGTAGACTTAAGGAGTAAGAGAAAAACTAAAAAAATCCTTTATGTAATAAAGAAATTTATAGTAAATGATTTCTCATTAAAAAACAGGTCACTAGTGGTTTGTCTGTTGAAATTTGATATATATCTAAGGAAAAAAATAAAATGAATTTTACACCAAGTCTTACAGAAAAAAGAGAAAGAAATATTTTGCTACTCACATTTTGAAGTTAGCACAACTTTGAAAACCATAATCAGACAAGAAAAATACAGACCAAAGATAATATATAATCATATATTTTTGAATGTTAAAAAATGGAATGAAATAACGTAAAGGGAGTAACTCATGATCAGGTGAAATTTTTCATGGAAATGGGGCATATATCCAGACAAATACTTCATTGAAAAAGATACATGCACCCTTATATTCATTGCAGCACTATTCCCAATAGTCAAGATATGGAAACAACCTAAATGTCCAATGACAGATGAACAGATTAAGAAGAAGTTGTACATATAAACAATTGAATACTACTCAGCCATCAAGGAAAACAAAATGATGGCATTTGCAGCAACATGATTGGAAATCGAGACTTGGATACAAAGTAAAGTGAGTCACAAGGAGAAAGACAAATACCATATAATATCACTTACATATGGAATCTAACATACAGCACAATGAACCTATCTACAGAAAAAAAGCATACTCATGGACATGGAGAGCAGACTTGTGCTTGCCAAGAGGGAGATGGAGAGAGTGGGAAGGACTGGGAGTTTGGGATTAGTAGATACAAACTATTGCATTTGGAATGGATAAGCAATAGGATTCTGTTGTATAGCACCGGGCATTATATCTGATCACTTGTGATGGAACATGATGGAGGATAAAGAGAAAAAAAGAATGTATATAGGTGTATGGCTGGGTCACTTTGCTGTGCAGCATAAATTGACAAAACATTGAAAAACAACTAAAATAATGATAATAATAATAAAAACATCAAGTGGAGTTCCCATAATGGTGCAGTGAATTAATGATCTGACTTGTCTCTGTGGAGGCACCAGTTTGATCCCAGGGCCAGTACAAAGGGTAAAGGATTGAGCATTGTTGCAGCTGTGGCATTTGTCACTGTTCCAGCTGGAATTCAATCTCTGGCCCAGAAACTTCCATATGCCACAAATGCAGCTGAAAAATAAATTTAAAAAAATTTTAAAAATGTAATTTAATACATTAACAAAATAAATGAGTAAATTTGTACAGTCATCTCAATGCATAAGAAAAAGTGTTTGGTAAAATTTAACACATATTTGTTGTTAGAATTTTCAGCAAGCTAGGAATAGAGGAAAATTCACCAATCTTAGAGGATTTATAAGTAACTTACACCTAACATCTTACTTAGTGGTAAAATAATTGTGTAATTTGTCCCTAATGTTTGTAACAAGGCAAAGATTTCCCTTGCATACCTTTTTGACATTATAGTGGAGGTCCTATTGAGCAAAACAAAGGGGGAGGTATTATAAAAGTAAAACTATCTTTAAACAATGATGGTTATTATTTTGGTTAAAAAATCATATGGATTCTACAAATCAAGGAATATTTCAAGAACAAAAAAAATCATTTTAAAAAAGAGTAAAGGTGAGTATACAAAAATCAATTGTATGTTTGTCTATATATTAGCAACAAAAACAAGAAAATGAATTCTCAAAAAATCTACAAATACTTGAAAAACTTCAGACTATAAAGCAAAATGTTCACATAAGTTATATAATTAAAAAATCCACCTCCTAGAATAATGACAATAAAGACAAAAATAAACCAATGGGAACTAATTAAATTCAAAAGCTTCTGTACAGCAAAGGAAACCATTAAAAAATGCAAAGACAACTCAAAGAATGGGACGAAATCTTTGCAAATGATTTAACCAGCAAGGGTTTAAATCTTCAATATATACAAACTCATACAACTCAATGACAACAACAAAAAAATTAAACAAAAAATGGGTAGAAAGCCTAAATAGACATTTCTCCAAAGACATACAGATGGCTAGCAAGCACATGAAAAAAAATGCTAAACATCACTAATTATTAGAGAAATGCAAATCAAAACTACTATGAAGTAGCACTTCATACTAGTCAGAATGGCCATCATTAACAAGTCAACAAAAAACAAATGCTATAGAGGATGTGGAGAAAAGAGAACCCTCCTTTACTGTTGGTGGAATGTAAATTGGTATAGCCACTATGGTAAACAGTATAGAGTTCCCTCAGAAAACTAAATATGGAACTACCATATGATACAGCAAACCCACTCCTGGGCATATATCCAGACAAAACTTTCATTCAAAAAGATACATGCAACCCTATGTTCATTGCAGCACTATTCACAATAGCCAAGACATGGAAACAACCCTAATGTCCATCAACAGATGAATGAATTAAGAAGATGTGGTACATATATATAATGGGATACTACTCAGCCATAAATAAGAAAAAGATAATGCCATTTGAGGCAACATGGATGGAACAAGAGACTCTCATACTAAGTGAAAAAAGCCAGAAAGAGAAAGACAAACACCACATGTTATCAATTATATGTGGAGTCTAAATTATGGCACAAATAATCTATCTACATAATAGAAACTGATCATGCACGTGGAGGGCAGACTTGTGAATGCCAGGGAAGAGGAGGGAGAGAAGGGTTCTGACAGGGAGTTTGGGATTGGTAGATACAGACCGTTACATTCAGAATGGATGGGTGATGGGGTCCTGCTCTATAGCACAGAGAACTGTGTCCAATCTCTTGGGTTAGGGAAAAAAAAAAAAAAAAAAAGAATGGGTGTGTATGTGTGGCTGGGTCACCTTGCTATACAGAGGAAAATTGAAGGAACATTATAAATCAACAATACTTTAATACAAATTTTTAAAAAATAAAATAAAAAATAAAACATAAAATTCAAAGTTATAAAATAAAGTAAGTCTCTGTAGAAAGGTTCAGATGTGCCAAATATTGGATTCTACCTATAAATGATATCATGGAGAACAGACTTGTGGTTGCCAAAGCGGAGGGGGAGGAAATGGGATAGAGTGGGAGTTTGGGGTTAGGAGATAAGCAATGAGATCCTGCTGTATAGCACAGGGAACTATATCTAGTCACTTGTGACAGAACATGAAGGAAGATAATATGAGAAAAAGAATGTATATATGTATAACTGGATTGCTTTGCTGTACAGCAGAAACTGACAGAACATTGTAAATTAACTATCATAAAAAATTTAAGAATTATAAACCCATGCTAAAAGAAAATGAGTAATGCCGAAATGAGTAATGCTTAAACAAATGGAGAGTTATATGCTATCATTTTTTAGGAACTCCATAGTTACAATATTGATTCTTACCAAATTTATCAACGGATTCGATAAACTTCCAATCAAAGTCCAAACACATTTTTAGTAGATCTTAACAAGTAGGTCCTAAAATATATATGGAAATGTGAGGAAATGAAGAATAAAAATCTTTAAAAAAAGAACATATGTGCAGGATTTACATTACTTGATTTGAAGAATTATTGGAAGGCAACAGCAATCAGGACAGTGTAATATTGGCTTGATTCCGAAGTAAGTCAATGAAATGAAATAAAGAACACAGAAATTGATCCATTCTTAGGCATTAAAATGGTTTTTTGACAAGGTTGTCAATGAAATCCAATGGAGAGGAGAAAAAGTAGTTCCATGGTAAATGAGAAGTAAAATAGAAAAAATATAAATGGTCAATAGTATATGAAAGAATTTTCAATGACATTAGTCAGAAAAATATGAATAAAATAACCAACAATTAAATGTCAGCACATTCCTACTATAATGGCTAAAATTAAAATGGCTCGCAATACTAAGAGTTAGTGAATTGGGGAAACAATTGGAACTTTCCTATGTGGCTGATGGAAGTATAAAATATTTAACTGTATTGTGACTTGGTGAAGCATTTTCTAAAGAAGTAAAATGTACATTAAACTTATGATACAACCATTTCACTTATAATCATTTGCCCAAGAGAAATAAAAACTTATATGTCCAGAAGAAAGTGTTTACAGGAATGTTCAGAGCAGTATTATTCATAAAATGTCCAAAATGTAAAAACACAAATATTCATTAACATAGAATGACTAAATAAATTGCAGTTTAATCACAAAATGAAACACTACTTCATAATTCAAAGGAACAAACTACTGGCATATGCAATTAAAACAGATGAAATTTTAGTTTTTATACTGAAAAGGAAATAAGGGTAACTTTACAGTGGAGAAGCCGAACAAACATCGCCTTAGGTAGGTGATCAGAGTGAGCATCAGTAATGGTAAGTCATTTGAAAACTGGTATCCTTGATATGATATAACAAAAACAGCACTTTACCTCTATGGTCTTCCTCCCCAAAACACAAAATTCTAATCATGATAAAAACATCAAATTCCAATTGAAAACATTCTATAAAACATCTTACTACTAATCTTAGAAAATATCAAGGTCATCAAAAACAAGGAAAGCTTGAGAAAACATCATAACCAAGAAGCCTGAGAAGACATGACTAAATTTAATGTGATACCCTATACAGGACATTAGGTAAAAAAAATAAGGAAATCTGAATAAAGAATTTGTTTTACTTAATAATAATGTATCAATATTGGTTCTTTAATTGTAAAAATTTTACCATAACAAGGTGAGATGTTAATAATAGAGGAAAGTAACTGCGACATATATGGGAATTCTTGGTATTATCTTATAATTTTTCTTTCAACCTAATATGGTTCTAAAAAAATATAATAAATGAAAAAGCCATAAATATGAATGTATATATTGCATGATTTAATTTATATTAAATTTTAGAACAGACTATACTAATATTTGATGAAAGGAAAAATCAGAGTAGTGGCTGCCTCTTGAGAAGAGGGTGTAAATTAACTTTCCAGTCAAGAGGACTTTCTGAGGTGAAAAGACAAAATGTTCTCTATCTTGAAAGAGGTCAGAATTATATCAGGATTATATGGATGTGATCATTTTTTCAAAACTCATTGAATTTTGCACCTCAAATCTGTGCATTTAATTATATGTAAAATACAAGTCTTTTTTTAATGTAAAAAATGTTATTGAGCAGCAATAATGAAGAATTCAAAACCTACCTCTATTCTGGCCTCTTCTTTCTGATTTAGCTGTTATCTGCCTAAAATGAAAATGGGTATTCTTTGCAGTTCTTTGCCTTATGAGATCTTTGTACAAAAGCCACTTGGTGAGTACAAAAGCTCATTGTAACTGTGCAGGATGACTCACTGCCAGTTGAACTTTTAAATAGGGAACTTTACTCCAAAATCTTATCTCCCTTTGTTTCTGGATCTGAATACATGCAGACATTCTTTCCTTCTCTTGTCCTAATTTAAATTCTCAAAAAGGAATGAACTCTCTCTATAGTCAAGGTAACATTTTTCTCCTTGTGATCGTTCCAAAATCAGGCCCCAATTTTACTCATTTTATCTGTATTTACCTGTCACTCTACTTTTTACTCAAATGTAATTATTGTTCAGATTTTTGTTCACGTAAAACAACTGTTGTCTTGAACCCCAAGCTCTTATCTTTACATAAGTGCAATGGACAGATCTTCCCACTTACTTTTCATACTCTTTAGTATTTTAACTCTTCATTTTAGTGGAAAAAATGTTTAAGTAAAACAAAAAAAGAGGAGGAAGCAGAAATGAAGAGGAATGTGAGGAATGAAAGCAGGACACTGAAAGGTAAATTGTACTACTATTTGACTCAGCCAAGCTCACCTAAAAGACTAATAGAGCCTCTAATAAGCTATGTGTGTCACAGTATCATTAACTTGATCATGTCTGTTATTCTCTTATAAGATTTTTCCCCTGAATTGGATATTACGTGGTAACGTTAAGGACATACTGATAAAGGCTTATGATAAAGGAAAATATAGGGTTCAAGTTGAGAGTGGCATCATTTAGAATTTCAATGAACTCCATGATTTAACTTTTCCTCATCGTGATTTATACCTACCTTATTTTATAAATGCATGTTTTAATGTAAAATAAAGACTTTTGAGATTCAAAACATCCAAAACATCTAAGGAAAATTACAAATGTATATCATCTGGCTCTGAACAGAGCTTATTCATATAAGAATTTACTTTTTATAATATTCAGAAGAAGATATTTGTCATGCAATACATACATAAAATAGTAATTTACTAAGAATTAGTATACACAAAATATAATTAAAATTATTCTGAAGATAATTGCTTCTCTTACAGAATCCAAATCCATATATTGCTATTTCTCTGACAAAATATTACTAAGACCTTTAAATATAATTTTCTGGAGGAGTGCAAAGTGCCATTTAATAAACAATTTCTTTTAATAGAATGTCCAGCAACTGAGAATTTGCTGCTTTTATAATTATTTTTTACCAAGGATATAATGAGTATTCAAGATATTCATAGAACAGTGCTAAATAGTGTTAGCCATAGGAAATGGACAGAACTCTGAGCCATGTCGAGATGGCCATACAAGAAAAGGGACTAAGTCAAAGGGGTGAAAGAATTGCAGGAAAACAGAGCGGTTATAAGGGGGCAAAAAAAAGTCATTTTTGGTAAGACATCAATGAGTATTGATCTAGTGCACAGAACTACAAAGTGCCAAGTCAAAACAAACAAGGTAGCGCAATGCCTCTATGCATGGTATCAACATGGAGACAATAGATCAGTGCAAGGCCATCCAAGTTAATTCCATCCAACACAAGGTGAAGAATTAAAATATGGATTGGTCTCATAAATGGACTGAGAAGACTGGTTCGGGTCAATAATCTCCAGCTGGTCATTGAAGTGAAGATAAGGGAAACATTCTGCCAATTATAAATATCAAATTGTTGGGAGGAGGCTGGGAAGGCCCAAGTACCAAAGAGCCAAAAAATGAGTGCTCACTACATACCCTAGCTTTCTCTTTGAGACAGAACAAAATTTGAATAAGTAATCTCTAAGATCCTTGCCCTCAGACCATGTCTAATATTTATTATCCTGTAAAGACAAGACTTCTGATGTTTTTGCTAAATAGAATCTTCATGGTTGCAGGAACACTACACACTGAATGTGTTTGGATGACCATGGAAAACTTCTTCACAAGTTTGCATTAAATCTCAAACTAATATTAGCAGGCACAGGATAAGGTATACAATAAAGTAAAAACAAACAAACGAAGACAAAAACTGATCCCTTGCTACAAGGGCAGTATATAGTAAATACCATAGTACGTAGACATAATATAGGATATGTAGCTTAAAGGTAAACAGGCTATACATTAAGGAGACATTCAAAAAAAGAACTGTCAAGATGAAGTGAAGAGTTCCTGGGAAAATGTCCATTAGTAAATCTGATCCTAAAACTTATGTAAATAAGAGGAAGACAGTCCTAACAGGAGAAATAGCGTAAATAGAGGCTTATATCCCCAAATAATTATATACCAAATGTGGACTCCTAGGAATTCTGAGTAGACCTCACTGAGCTTCAGTAGAAGGTTGCTATTGGGAACTAGGGAAATAAAATAATGCAATATAGGCATTTTTCTAAGCTCATTGTATAGTGAAAAACAGGAAAAAAGCTTTAAAAAGTTACCCAAGGTCACACAGCTAGTAGATAGTGGAGCTCAGAGTTTACCACAGACAAAATGGTTCCAAATTTCTTCTCTTAACCACCATCTCATACAAATCTCAATATTGAATGGATTATTTCAAGTTTGCAGTCTACCTTTAAAAAAATTTTCCAGACCAATACAAATATGGTAGAAATATTTGTCACCAAATAAATGAATAATGTTTCTGGGAAAAACCTTACTTATCCTGTCAGTTCATCTAGTGACTCTAAAATAAGGACCAAGCAGTAATGAATCCTCTGAAAGCTCAAAAAGAAAAACTCAATCCATCTCATTGCCCTAAGGACAGCAATCCACCCACCCCAACATTGGATATGAACCTTGCTCAAAAATTTCCCCAGAAAAGGTACAGATCATTGTTTTCTTATTTGCTATTACAAAGTTGTAGTTATAAGTATGAGCATGACCAATGAAGAAATTTCCTTCAAATAATCTCAATTTACATTTTAGAGGTGGAATGTTAAACCAGGAAACAAACACAATTTAATTATTATTGTCACATGGATTTAGCTCCAAAATCTGTGCACTCATAAAACCATCTAATTCAGCCCTCAAATTTTATCATGTGATTTGTCACACGAGATATTCACATGCAAAGAAGAGGTGTCAAATTGACTCACGCTCCCTTGGAGGACCTTTAAGTATAATTTCTCCTAGGTTTCTATTGGAGCATTTAACTTGCTTTGGGAAAATGTCACTCATACTTATTACTTCAGTCTTTCTTGCCAAAGAGACACCAGTTAATGTCCCAGCAGGGTTTGCACCAGGAGCCCCATTTTTTCAAGGGCTTTCTAACTCAGTCATAAAAATTGGATCTGGGCACAAGCTTCTCCCAGTTGTGGTGCACTTTCTAGCTTGTTTGTTATAACCAGATGTATTTAAATTTTGTTCAGCTGCTTTTGAAGGTGGAAGGAAAATGACATTTTCTGCTTTTGAAATGAATTTTGGCAATGCTGGGAACCTAAAGGGAGTCTGATTTTAAAATTAAACATGAACTTTTAGATTCTATTCGGCCCATACTTTTGATCTGGGGCCACTGCCTATGGGCATTTCTATTAACAAGCAAACAGAAAATAAAACCCAGTGGAAATCATCCAGTTAAAAAGAAGCTGATAATTCAGTTCCATTCCAACCCTTATGCTAATAGTCAGCCAATTGCTGAATGCCTTGACCTCTGTGGAAGATGCATTCTGGCTCTGTTCAACATCAGATCGGGAGCTTGGGCCCAGATACAATTTTGGTTAGAAACTGAGAAGGAGGCATAATGAGAAGAGGGACTTTTGATCACAAAAGAAATATATTGGAAGAACAAAACAAAAACAAATTAGACTCAACCAAGGGAGAGGAGAGCCTACTATGTGTTCCAAAATCTGGCTAGGGTTTCTTCAGACAGTGGGGGTAACCATTGTGGAAGATGTAAACAATATAAACAGTGGAAAAGATGTCATGGGGTGTCATTCTTATTTTGCTCAGCAAGAAAACCTAGACCTAGCCCCTGGGAAGGGGAACTGCAGGAAGAAACACAGAGTGAAGATGAACTGGACACTTTTAGAGGATCATATTGGCAAGACTAGATTGCCTAGATTGTAGAGGGTCTCATACACAAGACTGGGACCTGTCATTTGCTCATTTGTAATGGGACTTACAAAATTAATGAGGGCCTTTTGAAAGGAAAGACACTTGAAATAATGTTTTAGAAGATTGATCTGCTTTAGTATCTAGGAAGAATGAAATCTAAGCCTGAAGAAAGGAAGACAGAAATGTCTTCCAGTCAATGAGGATCTAAAGTTTGATGATTATCAGAAAAAGAAAAGAATAGCTTGAACTTAGGGTCTGATTTTGTGTGAGGCATGGGCGGAATGATAAAGAAGTGAGAGGTGAGATGTGAAAACACTGAGGAATGGATGCCCTCAGGGCCTTGGTTTCAAGTTCGGTTTCTTCTGTTCTGAATCTCCAGTGATGGGTCTTTCTAATGTGGCAGCCTCAGCTCTAGAATCAAAGTTAGGTATAGGGTACAACTTCTCACTCTTGCTTATGTTTTGGTGGAGAGGGAAACTGGAAGTGTTCCTCCTAAAGAATTAAGCAAACTATGGTGTGGCAGAGCTTACTACTTGATGCACACTCTCATCTTCTTTGCTGGGAATGTGGGTGCCAGGTTAAGAAAAAGGAAAAGCAGTAAGACAGCATTAAAATTAATGATCCATTTCCTTAAGTCCATGCTGATAAAGAGTTCAGTGAGTTTTTATTTTTTCCTCCAGATTTATTGAGGTATGATTGACAAGTAAAATTGTGTATATTCAAGGTATACAATTTGATTTATACATCTTCAAAATGATTACTACCATTAGGTTCATTAATACCTCCAGCGAGATTTAAATGGCAACTGTTGGATGAGATGTTCTGGAAAGCCTTTTAAAAGGAGTTGATTTCCTTGAAAGAAGATAATACTTTCTTCAGATGTGCTTCCTTTTCTTCTTGCTTTATCAAACAAATAGGATATTTGGAGATCCAGCAACAATGTCATAGCAATAAAGAAAATTGAAAATGTAAGCCAAGTGTAAGGATGGCAAAGCAGAAAGACAGAGGGAACTTCCAAAATTCAAAACCCACCATATTAGCCCTGTACTGCCTACATCTGGACTTTATATTATAGGCTCCTTCAGGGAAAATAACTGCTATTTTTATTTTGAGTTATTAATTTGTAATGGACACATGGAGAACACAACATTCATTAAGTGTAGAAGATGTATGCATTTTAATTTATGTCTTCTGTCATTAAAAACTGCTTGAAATAGATGAAATATGCTAATAAAAATGACCTTGTCCCTAGACCTAGGAAAAGACCGAAACCTAGTAAGTAATCAGGAAATGTTTGTTGACTGAATCTGTTGGTGGGTAAATAAATTAATAAATTAATCATTTACTCCCTCCTAGTCTGATTAATTTCATCCTCTTAATACCTGTTTGCTGGAGACACCCTTATATCTCTATCAGATGGTAGAGAAAGAAAAAGACTCATATTAGCCAAATATTGCTTATTTTAACTTTAATATCTCTGTAAATTGGAAGGTTCAATTTATTGGATCATATTAAGAGATCTTAGAGATATATAGATAAAAATTAATGCCTAGAAAGGCTAGGCAAGGACTAATACCCAAATATTTAAAGGACACATAAATCTACCATAGAAGGGCCTTTACCAAGTAGGGAAAAATAAAAGGACTTGAATGATGAGGTAACAGAAAAAGAAGTGGCTTTAAACATATGAAATGGTTCAGCCTCACACTAATAAACATTATCATAATAAAAAAATAATAATGACCTTCAATTTTTAAAATTCAGAATAACAAATATCAAAAAGTTGTCCTGGAGATAGGGAAATATGTGCTGTCACATCTCTTGTTAGGAGTACGGTTTGGTGTAAGCAACTAACTGGGCAATTGTGCAACATCTACCAATATTGAGACTATGTTTACCCATTGATCTAATTTCATTCAAAGGACTTTATTACACAGATATATTTGTACATATGCACAGAGATGTATATGCAATAATGTTTGTTATCAATGGTAATTTTTTTAAAAAGAACATAAAATATCCTTTATTTCCATTGAGATGTTCCCTCTAGTTATCCATTTTGTCTAATAACAAACATTTTATTTACATAATGAATACTAAGAAGGCTATTAAAAAAGTGGGTCTTTATGTGCTAAGATGAAAGGGTTCTGACTAAGTATTAAGTAAGAACAACATAAGCTTATAAGTTTATATGCCTTTAGTACTTAAAACAATCATTTTGGTTAATGTTCTCCATTTTCCTAAGGTCACAAACCAAAATCATAGCCTTAATCCAGTTATTTAGTAAATTTTGTCAACTAGAAGAGGGGATATGAATGGTTCAGTGCAATTCATTCCCACTCCTAGAGAAGAAAATTAGAGTGATCTTTTACACTGACACCATTCTATCACTTTCCTGTGGGGCCCATTGAAAAGTAATGTTTAATACCTGATTTGGAAGTCCAGTTCACAAGCAGGTCCTAGTAATATGAGAAAGCCAGCTCTAGTTACCCTGATGAATACTTTATCTGGTTCATGGGAAAATTAAATTCTCCTTGTCCTTGGGCTGATCATGAGATGTTGTGTATCTTCTTTAGCCAAAACACCAGGAAGGTTATTGGTCATTAAATTATCTAACCCGTAGTCCACATGGTTATTTGATTTAAACATGTCCTACAGTAGTGCATCCTGCAGACCTATTATCACTGTATTTAAGGTTATTGCCTTTAATTTGTTTCAAATTTGCCAGCCCTTCTGCATTGCCCCTGGTATCTCATTTTCCTGTTGTACCAATGTACAATAGAATGTTCTTTCCTTCTGTGCTGTCAGTTTGCTTATATTACTTTGCTAGAGTCCTAATGACTCTATATTTCATTACCTTAAGTGTTCTTTTACCCTGTTCCCAGTTTCCTTATTGTAGTCCAGGATATCTATCTTTTGGAAGGTAACTTTAAGTTTTCTTTCTTTCTTTTTTTTTTTTATTTTCCCACTGTACAGCAAGGGGGTCAGGTTATCCTTACATGTATACATTACAATTACATTTTTCCCCCAGCCTTTCTTCTTAAGTTTTCTTATTGTAGTCCCGGATATCTATCTTTTGGAGTAGTTGTGAACCTACTCCAGGCTACATAGTTCATGACAATGACAAATATCTACCATGATTGGTGACCATGAAAATGACTGAGATTTTAATTTTGCTTGGATGTGATCTAAAAGGCCAAAAGGCAAAACATGATCTGGAAATTTCACACTACTATGGAGTTTTTTTGTTTGTTTGTTTTTTCTATAGACAAATGTCTAAAAGATAAAGTGCTATATTAGGGGAACAGAAATAAAAAAACAAAATAAACAACAAAAAAATTAGACTTTGGAGTGAGGAAGAACTGGTTTTGAATTCCAACGCTATTCTACCTATTTGCATGACATTGGAAAAGTTATGTAAACTCCTTGGGTTTTAGTTTACTGTGTAAAATAGGTGTAATGATGCATACTCACCAAGTTGTTCAACCCAAGGACAAGTTGAATACATAGCAGGTATTCCATACATTTATATATTATTATTTAAATAGAGGGTCAGCATTGCCTTATCAAGATAAAGTTTTATTTTGGGGGCAGAAATATTGAGAAAATCAGACTACATGAAAAATACAAATAATAAAGATTTTGGAAATAGTCATGTTTAATTAATTGGCAAATATAAATATCATTGTATCATATACTTATCCTAATATTAACTTACAATTTTTTAAAAAATAGGTAAACAAACATCGGAAAGAAAAAATTGAACTATGATGTTCTGAATGAACAATATAATATGTAAGATTTAAAGTTAGAATATTTTGCCTCAAACATTGAGCAATTAGGAAAATTTCTGTTTTCTCAACTGTTAAATTGGAACGTTGAACAAGTTCCCTTCTGTTCTTTATAGTTTCATTATTCTATAATATAATGATATGCAGCCTTTCCTTATCCAGGTGGCCTTTCTTCTTTTTCACTTCCAGGTACTTCTCAATTCTTCTCTTATGATTATGTCCATGACAACCAGTTTTGTTCATCTGTATATATTTGAGAAATCTCTATTTTTCTACTCCATTAGCCAAATTATCAAATTGTTACTTATCTCCTGATGTTCAGCTTTGTGAAAGAGGGGCTTAGTCAATGGTGTGCTTATAAATGTTTAGTAACTAGGTTTCTAACAAAAAAGAAGAGAGAGAGAGCCCTGCTTTGTAAAATTTGCGGATTTCTGTGGTATAAAAAGTTCTGTCACTGGGGATTTGAGACTGGCACATGTATACTGCATATTGAATGCCTGGCCAGTGGGGACCTGCTGTCAGCACAGGGAACTCTACGCAATTAATATCTGTGATAATCTATATGGGAAAAGAATCTGAAAAAGAATGGATGTGTGTATATATGTGTAACTGAATCCCTTTGTTGTATAGCAGAAATGATCACGACTTGTAAATCAACTCGACTTCAATGAAATTTTTTAATATGGGAAAAAAAATTCTGTCATGGTTTGTTTCAGTCTATCATTGTGATATTTCTTAAGGTAGGGATGGAAGAGATGGACGTTAGCACACCATTGCATAATATCCCATACATAGTTACAATAGACAACAGAGAAAATATAATTAGAAAGTGATGTATTTTTAGTATTTTTGACACTTGCTTTTAGCATAGTATATTTATTTGTAAATTCATATAATTTATAATTGTGTCTTTTTCCAAAAGCAGATTGCAAAATTCCTGAAAATCGAACAATTAGTTGTTTTGAGCTAGTATGAGCTGAATCCAGCACATCACTAGCACTTAGTTCCAAAATTTAATTGGATGATGAAAAATGTTGTAGATTCCAGCTACTTGGACTTGGAAGGGTTAGCTGAGCTTATGAATGCCTTTAACTCCATGGAAGAAAAAAGAGAATCAGTAAATTACATAGTTTTCTATCAACTATTAGTAATAATGTATATTCTAGATATCATCAATGAGTATTAATATATATTTTTTACACATATGTCTAAATTTGTGTTTATATTGGTCATAAAAAGATGTTTCCATAAAATTTTAAAGTCATAGTGTATACAATTTAACACTTGGGGAGCTACAAAGCAAAGCGTAATAGAAATGGGAGCTATCTATCAATGAAATAGAAGTATTTCTATGCAATTCCAAAAGTAACCAGTAATGGTTAAAAGGAATTATGATTTTTTCAATTCCCAACAGTCAGGAAAATGATTGTAATTAGGACAATGGCCAAAATGATCACGTTCTGTGTGATAAATTATTTGCTAGTGATGCCTAATTCTGAGGGCACTGCCTCACCTGTTATGAAAAATCTGTGTAGATACAGATGGGCATTTGGAAGAACAAGACAGACCATAAAACATTCAAACTCTGTGTCAGATCTAAGGCTATAATAAAATTAACATATAATTTGCATATCAATTATAGGGAAAAAGAGCAATGTTGGTCTAAAGCAAATCAGAGGAATAATACCAATGTTACCTTAAAAGTTGGTGTTGGAAAATCATATAAATGAATCCATAGTTGGTTTGATAAAATTGATAACATGTTTCGCAAAGTTGTCTCATAAATGAAATCGAGGCATTTGCCACTGGTTGCGCTACTTCCAAAGAAAAAAGAAACTGCATTGATGAGGGCAAAAATGTAATGAGCAGCAAGTTAGCTGTGGCAACTGTGGGAGGTATGGCTGATCTGTAAAATCTACAGAGTTAGTTAATAGAACGTGGCATCCCTAGGTGCAAGATAAACAGACTAATAATAAGGGTTTTTCTCTATACAACAAAAGAAATCAAGAACACGTAATCAGCAACCTCAGAACAACTTCCCAATTTTCTTAAAAAAATCATAATTTTGTCAATTTATGAATTGTATTCAATTTTTAAACTTAAAACTTATTAATTGACAGGAGGACTGGATTCTCAGAAAAAAGTAATACTACATCAAGGGTATGTGATAATGATTCTCTCGGTTTTTACTAATAAGGATCCATGACCATTTACAAAAGTAACATACTTGATGGAAGAGAGAAACCACAAACATATTTGAGATTGTTGATTCTAAGCTATGATCTGTCATCAATACCCAGAAACCAAAACTTCATCATGCCCCCACCACATCATTAAATATGGGTCAAAAGGGGTAATAAATAGAATATTGGATCAGGTTTATCTCACAGCAGATCCATTGGACCATGGACCAACTCAATTGTCATTTCTCGGGTCCTCAAATATTTACTTAAAATATAACTGATTATTAAAAGGATACCTTGGCTTGGGTGATAAAAGTGAATATCATGTGACAACCTCCAATACTCCCCATGCCTTAGGGCAAGATGGCAAGTCAAAATAATATTACATCATTATGGGAGATTTTAGTGCCACTCTTAAAGATCTAAGGTATGCAGGATAGTAGTTCTCTTATATCTCTACTTATTGTATAGTGTTGATCTTACAGAGGCTAGAGAGAACCTAAAGGAGGATATTAAACTACCCCAAACTAAATTTTTTATTCCCAAATGCAGCTTATGTATTTACCTTTGTTCAGGTATATGGCATGTTATCATTAAACTCCTGCATGCATTATTTTTTTTTTTTTTTTTTTTTTTTTGTCTTTTGTCTTTTTGCCTTTTTTTGTTGTTGTTGTTGTTGCTATTTCTTGGGCCGCTCCCGCGGCATATGGAGGTTCCCAGGCTAGGGGTCGAATCGGGGCTGTAGCCACCGGCCTACGCCAGAGGCACAGCAACGCAGGATCCGAGCCGCGTCTGCAACCTACACCACAGCTCACGGCAACGCCGGATCGTCAACCCACTGAGCAAGGGCAGGGATCGAACCCGCAACCTCATGGTTCCTAGTTGGATTCGTTAACCACTGCGCCACGACGGGAACTCCTGCATGCATTATTATTTGCTCCTATCAGAAAGGAGGATCAGAAACATTTGGGGAGTACCTCTCATGGTTCAGCAGTTAACGAACCTGACTAGTATCCATGAGGATGCAGGTTCAATCCCTGGGCTCGCTCAGTGGTTAAGGATTCGGTATGGCAGTGAGATGTGGTGTAGTTCACAGACACGGCTCACATTTGACATTGTTATGGCCATAGGATAGGCCAGCAGCTACAGTTCTAATGGGATCCCTAGCCTGGGAACCTCCATATGCCACTGGTGCAGCCCTTAAAAAAAAAAAAAGAAAAGAAAAAAGAAACACTTGGCATATTTATAAGCCAAAAATCCATTTACATCTTTCTCTAAATTCAAATAAAATTCTATTAACAAAACTAAGTATCCAGCTGGATATTGCCCACCACCTACAGTTTTCCAATTTTTTTGTCTAGTGATCAAGAAGAGTGAGGAGGTAAATCCTGAGGGTTTGTGTGTTTCATAAATTATTTTTCAAGGAAGAAGATTTTTATTTTCCTTCAAGCAAGGGAGATGGGAGTGGGAGGGAGAGCATGATAACCAATAACATGGAGGATAAAGCCACTATTTTAGACTCAAAGAAGTCAGAACAATCTGGATATTTATCATTTATGAGTACATCAACACAAATACACAGATGTCCTCTTCCCATGTCTCCTTCCAAATCAAGAATCTAACCTTGGCACATCTGACTTTTAAGAATTGCAAAATTACCTTACTCTGGGGTTGTTTTACAATCCTGCTTAAGACCAGAGCCTTGATCTCAGAGTTCTTCTGTTCATAGGAGATAAGCGTCCTTTTGCAGCCTACCAAGGAGAGCCTCTGACTTTTGTCCTTAGCCTTTAATGGATAATTAATTACCTTCTACCTTTCATTGATTTTCACCAAATCATTTATTGACCTTAAGAACAGCCTTCAAATTCTACTGCACTTAGAATTATTTTCTCCCCTCAAATTTATCAAAAGGAAGATGCATAATCCTAGGCCATTCATTTCTTTCCATCACTATGCCATTCCACATTAGCACCAGTGAAATGTTTAACAATTGTTCTGCTATGGCAGGATAGCAACTATCAGTGCTCTATCTCCCCTCAGTGAGTAGGTACTCATTGCCAGTCAGCTAGTGGAGACTCTCTAAAATTCAGTTTTATACTCTACCTTCTTGAACCACTTTTACACCAACTGTTGCAGGTGAGAAGACCTGCAGGTGAGAAAACAGATTTCTGTTAGAATTTTGTTGTAAGCGTTCTTGTATCCATACATGATGGGCAGTTTAAAAGCAAGGTGAAGCATAAGGTTAAGATGGGCTATAATTAATTTATATCATTGAATCTCAACCTATGAGGGAGTCTAAAGTTGAGATAGCCCTTCATAATTAGAGCAAGAAGGCCAGACTTAACTCCTGCACTGACCAGTCACTTGATATAAGATGTCCCTGGGAAGAAGATGAGACTTTGGCTACAATGGATTTCTTTGGCCCAGGGTAACCTCTGGAAGGGAATTTTAAGTGAGACTCTGTAAGGCATCAACTCTCTGAGCAGTAAGACAGCTTACTCCTGTAAAATGGGTGGAGGATGAAAGCTAGGTAGTACTTACTAGACAGTGTTTATTACAGGGAAGTATTTCTGGAAGTAGTTATGAAGAACGACTTTGTCTTGTGAATAGATAGGGTTTTGAATGTCAAGAAGAAGAAGGCTCATGAATAAAAGTCAAGAGACAAGAAAAGAAAAATTATATAAGGAGAATGGTAAGTGGTCTTTTCATTAGGTAGAACCATAATTAGACAAACGTATTGCAGTTGTGAAAGATGAGGCTACTCATATCCATGCACAGAGGGCCAAAAAAAAGCCAGACTAAGTAGTTTGAAATATGCAGTGTGTCTCTTTTCTTTTTTTTCTTTTTCTTTTTTTAAATATAAGTTTCAGGTGTACAGCCATATAATTCAACATCTATATACACTACAAAGTGACCAACATCACAAGTCTAGTTACTACACCTCACCATACAATTGACCTTCTTCATTTATTTTGCTCACTCCCAACTCCCTTCCCCTCTGGTAATCACTCCTCTGTTTTTTGTCACTGTAAGTTTTTATTCATTTGTTTGTTCATTTATTTTATTTTATTTATCTATTTTTGTCTTTTTCCTTTTCTAGGGCTGTATCCGCAGCATATGGAGGTTCCCAGGCTAGGGGTCTAATCGGAGCTGTAGCCGCCAGCCTATGCCAGAGCCACAGCAACGCAGAGTCCAAGCCACATCTGTGACCTACACCACAGCTCACAGCAATGCCAGATCCTTAATCCACTGAGCGAGGCCAGGGATCAAACCTGCAACCTCAGGTTTCCTAGTCGGATTCGTTAACCACTGAGCCATGACGGGAATGAGTAAAATTATAAGGTATTTGTCTTTCTCTGTCAGACATATTTCACTTAGCATAATACATTCAAGGTCCATCCATGGTGTCACAAATGCCAGGATTTTAGCATTTCATTCTTTTTATGGTGGAATAATATTCCATTCGATATATATACACATATATACTACGTCCTCTTTATTCCTTTTTCAATGGATACTGATGGACAAAAGTTGTTTCCATATCTTGGCTGCAATATATATGGCTGCAAATTTTTTTTCAAATTTTTGTTTTTATGTTCTTTGGATAAATATCTGTAAGTGGAATAGCTGGGTAGCATGATAGTTCTATTCTCAATTTATTGGGGAAACCCCATATTGCTTTTATAGAGGGTGCATCAATTTATAGTCACGTAAACAGGATGAATAAGGATCCCCTTTTCTCCACATCCCCTTCAATACTTATTATTTCTTGTCTTTTCAATAATATGAATTCTAACAGGTGTAAAGAGATATCTCATTGTGGTTTTGATTTGTATTTATCTAATAATTAGTGATTTTGAACATTTTTTATGTGCCTGTTAGCCATCTATATATTTTCATTGTAAAAATATCTATTCAGGAGTTCCTGTCATGGCTCAGCAGTAACAAACCTGACTAGTACCCATGAGGATGCAGGTTAGATCCCTGGCCTTGATCAATGGTTTAAGGATCTGGCATTGCTGTGGTCGTGGGATAGGCCAGCATCTACAGCTCTGATTTGACCCCTCGCCTGGGAATTTCCATATGCCGTGAGTGTGGCCCTAAAAAGACTAAATAAATAAATAAATAAATAAATATCTACTCAGATCCTCTGCCCATTTTTTAAATTAGGTTTTTTGTTTGTTGTTTAGTCATTGCTTTGTTGTTTAGTTTAGAGTTCTTTATATATTGTGGATAAAAACCCTTTAACAGATATATGATTTGCAAATATAATCTCCCTTTTAGTAGTTCCCTTTTCATTTTGATGATGGTTTCCTTTCTAGTGCAGTTTTATTTTTATTTATTTATTTATTTATTTTATTTTTTACTTTTTTGTCTTTTCTAGGGCTGTACCCATGGCATATGAAGGTTCCCAGGCCAGGGGTCTTATCTGAGCTGTAGCTGCCAGCCTACGCCAGAGCCACAGCAACACAGGATCTGAGCCCCACCTACAACCTACACCATAGCTCAGGGCAACTCCAGAACCTTAACCCACTGAGCATGCCCAGGGATTGAACCTGCAATTCCGTGGTTCCTAGTTGGATTCATTAACTGCTGAGCCATGACGGGAACTCCCAGAAGTTTTTATTTTTATGTGGTCCTGTTTGTTTACTTTTGGTTTTATTTCTCTTTCCTTTTAAATAGATCCACAAATGTATTGCTAAGTCAGATGTCAATGAGGTTGCTGACTATGTGTTTTTCTAGAAATTATATGGTTTCCAGTCTTACATTCAAGTCTTTGACCCATTTTGTGGTGATTGTTGCTTATAGTGTAAAACAATGGTCCAGTTTCATTATTTTGAATGTGGCTGTCCAGTTTTCTCAACACCATTTATTGAAGATACTGTCCTTTCACCCTTGTATCTTCTTTGCTCCTTTGTTGTAAATTACTAGCCCATATATATGCGTATTTATTTCTGGACTCTCAGTTCTGTTACATTGATCTATCTATGTGTATATTTTTGTGCCAGTACTATACTGTTTTGATTACTATAGCTGTGTAGTATAGTTTGAAGTCAGAAAGTGTGACCTTCATGTTTGTTCCTTTACAGAATTATTTTGGCTATTGGGATCTTTTGTGGCTCCATAAAATTTTCAGATTTATTTCTTCTAGGTCTTTGAAATATGCCTTTGGAATTTTGATATGGATTTCACTGAATCTGCAGTTTGCTTTCATAGTGTGGACATTTTAACTATGTTAATTCTTCTAATCCATAAGCATAGAAGATCATCCCACATATTTGCATCTTACTTGATTTCTTTCATCGGTGTCTTGTAATTTTCAGTTTAGAGTTCTTTTATCTCCTTAGTGAAATTTATTCCCAGGTATTTGATCATTTCTGATGCAAGTGTAAATAGTATTGTTTTCTTAATTTATTTTTGTTATTGGTGTACAGAGATACAACAGGCTTCTGTATATTGACTTTGTATCCTACAACTTCAGTAAGAATTCATTTATTAGTCTAATAGGGTTTTTTTGGAAGTGTCTGTAGGGTTTTCTATATGTAGTATTATGTCATCTGCAAATAGTGATAGTTTTAGTTTTTTTTTTATTTTTTCTCATTTGATTTGGATGCCTTTTATTGTTTTTCTTCATTTATTTCTGTGGGTAGGACTTTCAATATTATATTGAATACATATGGAAATCCTTGTCCTATTCCTTATCTTATAGGAAAAGCTTTCAGGTTTTCACCATTGAATATTATGTTAGATATGGATTTGTCATATGTTTATTAAATTGAGTTATGTTTCCTCTATAAGCACTTTGTTGAGAGTTTTTATCATAAATAGATGCTGATTTTGTCAAATGCTTTGTCTGCATCTATTGAGATGATCATATACCTTCTATTAATTTTGTTAGTATGATGTATTATGGTGATTGTTTTGTAAATGTTGAACCATCTTTCTGGGACAAATCCTACTTGATCATAGTATGATATTTTGAATGTATTGTTGGATTCAGTTTGATAGTAATTTGTTGAGGATCTTGATTTCTAATTTTATTTTTTGTTATGCCTGTGTCTGGTTTTGGTTATTGAGGTAATACTGAATTCATAAAACATGTTTGGAAGGTTTCTCTCTTCTTCAATTTTTTTGCAACAGTTTGAGAAAGATAGGTATTAATTTTTTTAATTTAATTTTTTTTGTCTGCACTGGAGGCTTGTGGATATCCTGTTACAGTGGGGCTGTGATGGTTGCTATGGTGCACTAGTAGATGGGAGCCAGCTTGCCATCTAGCCATGATGCCTGGCCATAACTGCTGTAGTGTCCTTATGAGTCAGGATGTCTCCCACCCCCAACCCAGCCATGTGGCCCAGGTACATCTACTGTGGCAGGGTGGTGTGTGAGATTGTTGCTCAGCCAACCAGGAGGCTTGATCAAGATGCATAGATGAGCTGGGCTTCCAGTGGGGCATGCTGACTGGTCCTACTAAGTTAGATAGAGAATTCCAAAATGGTACATGCCAGAACTACATTTAATAAAGTAGCCTAAGGTTGCAAAACTTGTTCCCACCAAGTCTCAGTCCCTAGGGAGCATCCCAATTAGTCCATGACTCTCTAGAAGAAGCTTCAAAATTAGTAAGTCAGTCCCCTTTATTAAAGTTCATGAGCTTTTCAATATGGTGTTTTTGTAGTGATTTTCGGGTTGAATGAGTCTGTGTGTGAGCCTTTTAAGATAATGTTTTCCATTCTCTGCAGTTCTATAGTTTTCTTGGATGTTTTCTCCATTGGTTTTGAAAGCCAGGTATTTAGGGAGGCGTCCATCTCTCCTGTGTAGAATCTAGGGGCTTGAGTGCATAATGTGGAGCTCATATCCCTTGCTCCCTAGGGAAATATCTATACTTTTGTGATCCTTCCTGATTGTGAATCACCACAGCTGAAGTGTAGGCTTTATTCTTGGTGAGACCACATCCCCACCTCACCTGTCTATGTCAATGCTGTACTTTTCGCTTTGTTGTAGAGACTCTGCTTACCTAGTTTTCAGGTCCCTTCCAGAGAGAATTATTATACATGCAGTCATAGAGTTGTCATGTCCATGAGGTAAGTTCAGGATCTTTGTATGCCACCATCTTGAATCAGTCTGTCTCTTTTCTTGTATAGAGATACCTACACTAGTTTGCAAGAATTGTCCAGTCAGAACTGGAAATAGGGGGGCACAAGTGAGCCACCACAGGTGGAGAGGTTGAGGGAGAAATAAACTCTCAAAATGAAAAATTTGGTGCAAAAACTTAAAAATATTATTCTCTATTGACACCACTAAGATTACCAGCTTGTTTACTAAGTGTTTGCATTTCTTTCCAATTTCACTTGGGTCTAAAAATCCATTAGTTGGAATGGTCATGCTTGTCATAGAAGGTGGGAGATGGATTATTACTTCTTCCATCTAAACATCACAGTCAATGCATACTAGATCACATAGCCTAGAGAGGACCTCACCATTAGTAATGAGTTAGCATTTTCTGTTACTCTTCTTGTTCCCTTGTGATTTCCAAAAGTTATTCAAAAGGACACTTTTGAGCTCTTCTAAGGCTGGCATTGTAATGATATGTTTTTTCATGCCAATTAAGAATACTAAAATGATTTGCAGAGATTGATTCAAACAATCTATTTGGTGAAAGTAACCTTCTCCTGTGCTTTCTCAAATACCTCATTACCTGAAAAAAGTGAAACTTGAAAACTAGGCCAAACTCACAGTGGTGGACTTTCTCTTAATTCTCACATTTATAGGACTTTAGTAGTTGGAATGGATGATTTCCATGAAGAAAATGAGGAGAAACAAACATTAAAACATTGTCAGGCCACTGATTTTCAACCATATCTACTTGATAAAATGCATTATTTATTCAGGAAAGGCAACCCACACAAATCTGAACACATATTTTCAATAAAATACAGTATAAGAGAAATCTAAGGCATATGGAGACAAATATGTACTGGGTTAGGGTTATTAACACAATCAGGTCATTCTGATCTATTGGATTATACATATAGGCATATTAAATATATTAAAGATTCTCAACTGATAATTTGATTTTAAGACAAAGAACAAGCCTATAACAGAATAGGGGCAGAAAAAATGAAGTCCAAGTGAAAACCATGCCAAGGCAACTTTGCATTGAGTGTTTCTATATGACCCACAAGCTAAGAGCAATTTTCACATTTTTCAACATTTTCAGAAAATGACTCCATCTATTATTTCCTGATATATGAAAAGTATAAAAAGTTCAAATTCCCATGCCAAAATTTTATTGGAATGCATCCACACCCATTTGATAATGCATTTTTGTGATTGCCTTTGTTCTGCAACAGTAAGCAAAGTAGTTATAACAACGCCTAACATATTTATTTTCTTTCTTAAAAAATATTTATCAACACCTGGTTTTGAGTTTTGTAACTTAATCCTAGGAGCAACAGCATCAGCACCATCTGGAAGATGCAAAACCTCAGGCACACCTTTATCTCTAGAAATTGAGACCTGAAATAGCCAATTTCGTCATTAATTCTTATGCATAGTAAACCTTTGGAATACTGGCCAAGGTCACAAAGACATTAAAGAAGTATGTACTCTCCCCAGTTAGAGTTGGTTAAAGGGTAAAGAAAAATTGCATTTCAGATCAGGACTACATGAACTAATACTTACCATGATTGCTGAAAATGAAAATAAACTTCAGCACTTTTTACCCAGGGAAGTTTTTTGATTAAACAAAAGGGATGTAGAATGAAGAACAGCTATCAAGGCTGGAAAGAGTCCTCTAAAACAGGATTTCTCCCATGAAATCCTTTTACTGAAAGATGCTCTTAGGCCACTGTGGATCTCAGGATATAGAGGGGATATAGCTCTGACAAAGTCATGTATGCTGGAATATAGCCCTGATAAAGGGTGTCTAAACTCATTAGTGAGACAGGTACCAAAGAAGGAGACTCTCAGTTAGTTCCACATAGACTCGATTGAGTTTTGTTCTGCCACTAAACCCCTTTATTACTCCTTTTTTCACCTTACTGCTCCTTTCAACTCCAAAAGACACACATTCAAGGATGCACGTGCACACACACACACACACACACACTCACACACTCACATACAGACCCACACCCTCCTGTGAATGATTTGAACAGTCTCCACAATTTCTTCTGCCTTTTGTATTATGTGTGGAAAAAGAAAGTTAAAAATCGTCTCTACTAGCTGTAAAATCATAGCAACAATTTAAAAAATGAGATATGTGGGAGTTCCTGTTTCAGCTCAGTAGGTTATGAACTTGAATATTATCCACGAGGATGCAGCTTTGATCCCTGCCCTCACTCAGTGGGTTAATAAGGATCTAGCATTTCCATGAGCTGTGGTGTAGACTGCATATGCAGCCAGGATCCATGTTGCCAGGCTGTGCAGGCCAGCAGCTGCAGCTCCGATTTGACCCCTAGCCTGGGAATTTCCATATGCTGCTGGTGCGGCCCTAAAAAGCAAAAAAAAAAAAAAAAAAAAAGAGATCTATTGTGCTATTTTCTAAAAGTTTAAGTATAGCCACAAGTGGTGAAGAAACAGTAAAACCTGAGGGAGTTGTTACATGCATGGCGTTAGATCCATCAAAAGCAAGAAAAAGAACTTGTACGCTGCTCTTGTGACTCTCCATGTAACATATGCCTTGTCTTCGTTGCTAAACAAAGCCACATAGCAGAATGTATGGAAATGCTTAATTTTAAAAAGACATATACATTAAGCCTGTGGTAAATCCCCACTGTAATGACAAGTGTTCCTAGTGGTTAGCATTTCTGAGTTTCCCCCAAGCATAATGTCATCTTACTATTGATTTCTTTTTTTTTTAATCTTTATTTGTAGTATATTTGCATGAAGAGAAGCTTTAAAAGGTCAATATTCAAATTTACTTGCAAGTTATATATTCTTGAATAGATAAAACTTACCTGTTTAAACTTATATGCTTCTTTTTTTAAATGTTAGCATTTATTTATTTATTTATTTATTTGTTATTATTATTTTTTTAATAGTTATTTCCCCAATACAACGTTTTTCTACTGTACAGCATGGCAACCCAGTTACGCATACATGTACACATTCTATTTTCTTACATTATCATTCTCCATCATAAGTGACTAGACATAGTTCCAAGTGCTACAAAGCAGGATCTCATTGCTAATCCATTCCAATGGCAATAGTTTGTATCTATTAACCCCAACCTTCCCAACCACCCCACTCCCTCCCCCGTCCCCTTTGGCAACCACAAATGTGGTTGTGATTTCTAAGTATAGACCTACTTTGCACACTTAAGTCATGCATCATGCTAAATAAATTATAGACATTAGCTCATTTAATTTCTACAACACATTACAGGAGATGTGGGCATCATTACCCCTTTATAAAGAGGAAGTGATTAAGCCTCAAAAAGATTCAATAACTTGTTCAGGTCACAGGTACTATGGGAGGAGCCAGCCTGTAAGCCCACATTCTTTCCATCTTGTTATATTGTCAAACTGCTAAGTCTCCTATCTAGAGCTGCCATTGAAGCCTCTAGAGGTATCCCTTCAAGTACATTCTTACCCTCCTTATTGTTTCTAATCAACTTGAACAAAGGCTTGGTCACACTATATCTTCTCTAAACACTGTAACCATATTAATCATATTAGAGCTAACTAACTGAAACAAGATCTTTGTTATTTTTATTTTTGGCCATGACTGCAACTTGCATAAGTTCCCAGGTAATGGATCAAAATCAAGCCACAGAAGGGACAATGTGTAATTCTTAACCACGGGGTTACCAGGGAACTCCCTGAAACATTCTTAAGACCAAGTCAGTAATGGGAAGTTCTTGTCTGCCCTGCCTATGTACACCTAAAGTTAACATGTTGTTTTCTCTTCTCCTTCTAGTCTTTCAGCAGAGACCCTCTCTTACAAAATGTTCAGGTGTGTAGAAGTTTCAAAAGAAAGGTTTATTGAATATTGAGTGAAAGTACAAAAAAATACCAAATATAAGGCTTACTATGTTGTAGTTTTTCTTTAACATAAGATGCAGGATTCCAAACTGTATGAGGGATAAAAGACATGTAAGAACATAATACAATGTTTTTTTTTCAATATTAAGCCAACTTAATATTTTAGCTAAAAGTTTCAACTCCTGTCTTTATGATATTTTATAGAAAAAATGAACAACCCCCTCACTCTTCACCTTTTATCTTGAATCATAAAAAATTAACAATCTTGTAACTAAGGAGGTTTGATTCTCCTACTATCCTTGGATAGTAGAGCTGAGAAGACCATCTTGTCCGATTTCTCATCTTAGTTTTATCCACTGAACATTTGTCTTTCATAAAGCAAGACATTTTTTTAATATCAGAATAAGAGAAAAAAATGTTATCACCATCCTGTGGAACATGGTTCACACGACCAAACATTCATCCTTTTGGAAACAGGTAGCAGTGGCCCAGAGACCTCTAATGCCTGCTCAATGTAATCATACAACTTTGCAAACTGTTTTCAAATCCCATGCGTCCCTGTTAATAATGGCAATGTAGAACATTAGAAAAAAGTCATCATCAAGCTCGTAGATTGAGTCACAAATAAACTTAGAGTGGTCCTAAGTATCCTTTCAGATAAAAATCTGTCATCTACTTAAAAACATGAAATGGACAACTACAAATTGTGTTCCAGTGTCCTCATAAAATCATTGTGAAGAAGCATTTAGTGTGTCTGGAACACAATACCTCCTCAATAAATATTAACAATGGTTTAATAATATTAGTCGTATTTGAGGATTCACTTCATTTTGGTCAATAGCTTTTCACCAAATATTAATGACCTTCAGTCTTACAGGGTGGCTTTAGAAAGTGGTAATTAGACTGCTGTAGGCTGACTAACATGGAAATGAAACGCAAATATATTCATACTACTCAGATGCGAAAGTCAAGCACCCTCATGGGGCCTTTCAAAGGACACATACCCCCAGGGCACAGAGTCAGTTTGAATGTCCTTCCCTCCCAGTGGGTGTCCCATTTCTAGGACACAGTAGCCTGTCATCTCTTTCAGAGGAGGCATAGCAGGAAGCCTGATTGGGGCTTAATGAACAGCCTTTGGGGAATTTCACATAAGTGGTCATTAATGCTCTGCATATTTGCAAGGTGAATCCATCCCATTCTTCAATAGGTCTTCATCACAACAGCCTGATATACTTTTATCCATCATCAAGTAGAAAAGGTGAAGAGTGGATGTAGGGATACTATGTAGCATGACAAGGGTCAAATAGATATTCAGAACCCAGATTGGATTACAGGCTGATGTTGATTGCACTCTTCAGCTGGGGAGGGTGATGGGGAGAGGGATGACAGCTGTGAGTGTGTGATTACTTTTCTGCTTAACATACATTTATATAATTATATTTTAGGAGAAGTATTTTAGAAGTCAGTACCTTGTCTTGAACATATATTCTGATGTAGATGTGTTATGTAGTAGAATCTTTCTTTCCTGATCACAATGCTCCCATATCCTTCATGCATCAGGTGTGCTTTATCTGAATACAATTTCACCTACACTTTCAAATTTGCTTGCATAAAGGTCCATTATACAGTCCCTGTGATTTTTGCTGTTGTTAATGTTGTTAAATTTTGCAGTATAGCAAAGTGATTCATGTGTGTGTGTGTGTATTTACATAGTCTTTTAAAATATTTTCCATTATGGTTTATCATAAGTCGTTGAATATATAGTTATCTGTGTCAGTTATATAAGTTTTTTGAGACAGAAGGCTGTCCATCAAAAGAAATATTATTGACAGTTTACATAACCACATGACCGGTCATAGCCACATGACCGCTTCTGAGATCAAGAAGGAATGTTTTCTTTAAGGAGTTTTCCTATTGATACTAGGAGAATATTGCTCTTCATGGTTGAACAGGTATTTTTGCTAAAGGAGAAGGTTTGGTTGATGTATAATACACATTCATGATGCACAGTATGGAGAAAGAGAAAGCTAAAAGGCAGAGAAAAGGTTTTGTTTAAACTTTTCTTGCCTTGCCATAAAACATAAATTTTATTTCACTGTTACTTTCCATGTCTCACATCCTGTCTTGCATATGTTTGCTTTATCCCCTTTATTTTTTGATTAAAATAGTGGATTGTCTATTTTTTTGTTAATTTTTTCAAAATTTCAAATAGCAGAATATTGATTTATTAATTATATCTATTTTTCTATTCTCTTTGTGAATTCCTTTTTAAAATTGTAATTTTCTTTATTCTGTGCTTTCTTTGTGTTTACTTTGTTCTTTTTCTAGTTTTTGAGCTAGGTATTTATGCTTTTTTATCATTCTTTCATTTTTACTTATAAAAAAATGTACTGTATGAATTTTCCTCTGATCACTGCTCTAAATGCATCCTATGTTATAATCTATAGTACTTTCATTGTCTTTTTTCTCATAAAAATTTGAAGTTTCAGTTTGTATCCCTCCTTTTTTAAAAAGCTGGTTAATAACCAGCTTTTTAAAAATTTATTTTCCATGTGGAAAAGTCCTTTGTTTTTGTCTTTTGTTATTTTTGATAACTTACAGTTTTATTTCATTTCTATAAGAATGTTGTTTGTATTTCTACGTGATGAAAATTTTCCTTATGATTTTTTCGATAAAATTCAGTTTATAATCAGTTTTGAGATTATGTTGTGGGTGATTGAGAGGGACCTATATTCTATATAATTAAGGTGTGAATTTTGACAGATGTCTACAAGATCTCTCTTAATGGTTATTTTTTTATTTTCTCTGTCCTTATTTATTTACTTATTTTTCTTTTGTCTTTACAGGGCTGCACCTGCGGCATGGGGAGGTTCCCAGGCTAGGGGTCTAATTAGACCTATAGCTACTGGCCTATGCCACAGCCATAGCAACGCAGGATCCGAGCTATGTCTGTGAACTACACCACAGCTCAGGGCAACGTCAGATCCTTAACCCAACTGATCGAGGCCAGGGATTGAACCCGCAACCTTGTGGTTCCTATTTGGATTTGTTTCTGCTGGGCCAACATGGAACTCCTCTATCCTTATTTATTTTTGCTCACTTAACCTCTCTTGTTCGTGGATGATGTATGAAAGCATCCTATTGTTAGAGTTTCTTTTTATGTCTCCTTTTGTCGCTGTACTTTTTGGTTCATAAATGTGTACAGTATATTACTTAGTGCATAAACATTTATAAATGTTATATCTTTATTGTGTGGCTTTTAGCACTAAAAAGTGTTCTTTTCCTAAGGACATAAAATACCTGTACTCAGAAACTATAAGATGATAATGAAAAATATGGAAAAAGACCCCAAAAATGGAAAGATATACTGTGTACATGGGTTGGAAGAATTATTATTGATAATATGACCATACTACTCAAGGCAGCCTACAGATTCAGTGCATCCCTATCAGTATACCAGGGCAATTTTCACAGAACTAAAACAAATGACTTTAAAAATTGTATGGAACCACAGAAGATCCCAAATCATCAAAATATCTTGAGAAAGAACAGAGATGGAAGTATCATGTTCCCTAAATTCAGACTATACTACAAGGCTATAACAATCAAAACATTATAGTAATGGCACAAAAACAGACACATTGACCAACAGAACAAATTAGAGAGCATGGAAATAAACTCATGCACTTATGATTCATTATTCTATGACAAAGGAGGCAAAAACATACAATGGAGAAAAGCCAGTCTCTTCAATATATAGTGCTTGGAAAACTGGTCAGCTACATGTAAAAGAATGAAATTAGCATATTTTCTCACACCATATAAAAATAAACACCAAAAATATTAAAGATCTAAGTATAAGACCAGAAAACCTAAAACTCCTAGAGGAAAACATAGAACATTTTGACATGTATTACAGGAATATTTTTTTTTGGATATGACTTCTAAGGCAAAGGAACCAAACAAACACACAAAAATTAAACAAATGTGACAATTAAAATTAAAAGCTTTTGCATGGCAAAAGAAATCATAATAAAAGGAAAAATAATGTACTGAATGGATGAAAATATTTGCAAATGATATGATTGATAAATGGTTAACATCCAAAATATATAAGTACTGCATACAACTCAACAGCAAAAAAACAAACAACCTGATTGAAAAATAGGCAGAAGATCTGAATAGATATTTTATCCAAAGAAAACCTACATGGCCAACAGGCACACGAAAATTTTCTTTAAATGACTAATCATCAGAGAAATGCAAATCAAAAGCACAATGAGATATCATCTCACACCTGGCAGAATGGTTATCATCAAAAAGACCACAAATAACAAATGCTGGCCGGGATGCAGAGAAAAGGGAGCCCTTATATAGTACAGGTGAGAATGTAAATTGCTGCAGCCACTGGGGAATAGAGTGTGGAGTTTTCTTGAAAACTAAAGATAAAACTATTCTAAGATCTGGCAATTCCACACCTAGATATACATCTGAAGAAAACAAAAACACTAATTCAAAAGGCTCATACACCTCAACATTGATAGAGACTTTATTTACAATAGACTTTATTTACAATAGATATGGCTATGTCAGTACCTTTACTATGTGTTTCAGTTGATTATTCTTATTATTCCCTAGCAAAGGTGGTATCTTTTAATAGGAAAAATAATACTTTTTAAAATTTAAATGTAAGGTTTTTGAGTTAATATTTCAGTATTTGTTTTCTTATGTGTATATATACATATATATATATTATTTTTTCCTTTGATTATATATAGGCTAAATCTCTATGTCCTACCTTTTATTTATTTACTTATTTTTAGTAAATCCTGTTTCTATTTCATTTTGCATGTATTTTTCATTCCTTTGTCTTATAATCCTTAGTATATTTTATTTGTGTTCCTTTTATTTCTCCTACATTTCTGTGATTTATTTTTTTTCTACTTTTTCCCCAAACTATTTCAACTCGTGATATACTTGTCTCACTCTTGTCCCACTGTCATATTCTTTAATGCATTATTGTTATTGCTACTACTGTATGCTTCAAAGTAGGGCTGGGAATATTATCTTTCCTAACAATGATGAAATGTTTTGTTTATACTTTACATTTTGGCAAACCTTTTTTAGTAGTTTTCTTTCCCTCTTTGACTTATATCTTTCTGTGGATCTGTGTGTGTGTATGTGTTTCTATATAGGGCCATACCTTTAGCACATAAAAGTTCCCCAGTTAGGGCCTATCAGAGCTGCAGCTGCTGGCTAACATCACAGTCACAGCAATGCCATCCGTGAACACATCTCTGTCCTACGCTGCACCTTGCAGCAACATTGGATCCTTAACTCACTGAGCAAGGCCAGGGATGGAACCCACATCCTCATGACTTATAGGGTTCTTAACCTGCTGAGCCACATTGGGAATTCATTATTGTTTTTGTTTTCACTATCTTCACTGCAGGATGTGAATTGGTTCTGAGTCAGATAGTTTCAGGGGGATCTTTTGGTAGTTGAGGGTCCAGATCCTTTTTCTGGTAGAGTTGGAATTTTTCATAAGGTTAAGGTTTTTGTGTATGAGTCTACACAAAAACAATTCTAACAGCTAATAGAGATAAGCATCCATATTTATTTGTATTGTAAGAGTTTTCTCTTCCTTAGAGCCAGATTATATTATAAAAACACCACTTGTTTTTTGGTTTCATATAATCATCTCTGCTCCCTGAGTACATGGTATCTCCTATACCAGCCAGTGGAGAAAAGTATATTAAATATTTTTTAATCTAACTAACACCTTCAAAATCCTGGCCATTAAGACGCATTAATTTAATAAATTTATAAATTCTCTTCCTTGAAATAACTTATAATTAATCTTGCAGTACAGTATACATAAGAAACATCTTTAAAATGTCATAATAAAATGGGATGATACCTACAACCAGATTTCAGAGAAATAATGATCTCTGTCATCCCAGGAAAAATGAGGCCATATTTAAGCCTTTAAATAAATAAAAAATGTAAAAATGAAACTGAATAATTGTTCCTTATGTCCCTGCATGTGCAGTAATATTATCTGCCATCACTGCATGTTCAATGATATCTAAGATTAATATTATATGTAATTTTAGTTTTAGGTTGATATTTTATAATCAATGCTCATTTAGACTTAGCAATACATTTTATTGATTCTTTGCTCATTGTGGTTGCTTAAATCCCATTTCCTTCTCTAGATTTTATTTATTTTACTTACTGGCATGTATGTTTTAGTAATTCTTTCAGATTTGAGTTATAGATATAAAATATCCACATCCTACAAATTATGAAAATGTCTTTTTTTTGCCCAAAAGAATTTGTAATAGAGTTCAACCTAATTTTCTCTAAGAATCTTGAGGAAGTGGGCTTTGCATCTAGCAATACAGTTGAGCATGGCAGGTCAAGGTAGGTTGCTTTGTTGTGAATCCCACTTATACTCTTTCTTTCTCTTAAGACACTCTTAGTTCTCTCTCTTTATCTTTGGATAAAGAATTTTGGTGTTTCAAAATTTCTCCACAATATTTCTATGTGCAGTCTTTTTTTAAAGTCATAAAACACATATAGGATCTTTGAATCTAGAAAGTCATATCTTTTTCAGTCATGGGAAAATTTAAGATTCTGTATTTATCCCTTTTCCCCTTCATTTTCCTATGATCTCTTTCTGAAACTTTAGATATGTCCAGATTTCTTCACATGTACATTAGTGTTTCCATCCTGTCATACTCCATAAGAGTCGGGGAGACCCTTCAACTCCACTCTGCTACAAAAAATAAAAGTACCTTTCAGCATTATTCAAATTTTCTATTCACTTTTTTATTCAAGAATTACATTTTTTGGTTTCCAAGTTTTCATGTATAATCACATAACCAAGCAGGATACTCTGGGGCCTTCCTGGCACAGGCCCTTCCACCATATCCTCTGCTTTAGCTCCCCTCTCAAGTATAACATGTATCTTGTTGGAAGTTTATAGGGACATTGTGACCTAACCTATGTGGACAGCTATAAGAACAAAGTTTTGTGCACCAAGAAGTTTGGAACAACTGGCTATGCCTTTCTCTCACCTTGCCTTTAAAAATGCTCTGCAATTTTGGTTCAGGGAGTCTGGGATCTTTTGGGGCATTTGCCACTCATCTCCTAGCATGCTCCAAACTCTGTTGTTTCAGTTTGTTTGGCCTCACTGTGTGTCTGGCACACAGACTTCACCAACAATCTTTTTAAGAAATATCCATGATATCCTCTTATGTTTATCAAAGGTTATAGATAATATTTTGTCTAATATATCTTGCTGTTTTTCTTCACTATTTCTGTGAGTTTTTCTGCATTTTGTGTCTTTCCTTCAAGAAGGTGGCATTCTCCAGATATTTGGTTATGCTCTGTTGTGTCTTTATCTATTAATTCTTCCTGGTTGTATGTTTTAATTTAAGATTCACCATTGCCTTTTTGATAATGTTGTGTTTGAACAGACTCAGTGAGCTATGGGCCAGGTTGCATCACTGTGGTTTATGATACTGTCTGTGTAAAATTATGGTGAAGGAGAGGCAGAAGTGTTCTAGGTGTGGAGTTACCCTACCCATCCTGAGTTTTAGCAGCTGATCAAGTCATTACCTTGCTCTCTGCCCTAAATGATCACATTCATTATGGTTGCCTGTGCCAAGGCACCATTGTTGTTCAGCCAAACATTTGAAGGTGGGGAGAGATGCAGAAATCCCCAAATATGCCACCCAAATTAATTCCCCTGCAATCGCTTCAGTCTCACCCTGCTCCTGACACCACACTGTTGTTAGAGACACTCTGATTTTTGTTGCAGTGCATAGCATTTCCATATTTTAGATGTATTTTCCATATTTTAGAAACTACACGACAATGGAGGTGCCCATCCAATACAGCTGTGGATTCATTTTCTAACGGTACCATGAATTGGTGATGGAAAGGGAAATCATGTTGTATGTGCCATTTGCCCTCTTGAATTAGTAAAGTAGAGATTATATGTAACATCCTAACTATTAAGGTAGGGACATCTCTGAAATTTCCATATTCTTAACACTTGAAAATATAGTTATTCTTTCTGTCAGTTGTGAACAACCATCAAGCCTTGAGAGCTTGATGTTTCAACCGCTGCAACCTGTTAGGGGCTGCTTGGCTACGTTTGTTGTTTCCTGCTGCATGCAGTAGGGAGACAACTGGAAAATCTAGCAGGCATTTCCAGGTGGAACAATAATCTTCCTGCCTTCTCCTTATTTAAGTCCTCAACGATTGACACAAATCCTTTTTTGAATAATCATGTTGAGATAATGAGTAAATCATGTACAATAAGACCTAAATTCCTCATTGTTTTGAGCTCATCTCCTTCAATAAGCTTTCTCAAACCCACCAGCCTTCTTTAACTCATGGAATCCCTACAGTTGGATTTCAAAGTCAGGAATGGGGATGTTTGCAGGGGAAACACAGGGCATCATGTTTGTTGAATATGGCCTTCCACGTGACGATCTAATTGGAGGGAGGGTTTGCTTCTCAAATATAATATTGTCACATGAGAGTAAAGATTTTATAACAAATATTAGCAAAACTGAATTCAACAGGGAAAATGTTTGTGCTTATTACTTCATCAATATCCCCAGAAACAGGAATGCCAAATTCTATGTGTTACATTCATTCTGCTTTCCTCATTTCATCAGTCCTGCTAACATTTTATCTGCAATGACTCTTGAGAGCCTATTTCTCTGCCCTGTCATTCTTACTGCTATAAACTTTTCTTATTATCTGGTCCAAGCTTCTTCTTTCTTAGCTCCAGGCCATTGCACCTACTCCTGCCATCATCTGAGGCTGTGAATAATTTCTACCCTTCATTTATAGTGCTACCTCGAAGGTATTTACAGTCTGAGATCATATCCCTTGTGAGCTTTCTTTTTCCACCTCTCCAGCTTTCCCTAAACTCTCTTGCTAGTTTGTGGAAATTTGTTTCTCTTCTTTATATACTTCTCTAGTTTTCTTACTTCCTTCCAAAGAAATCCAAATAGTGCCGGATGTTCCAGGTGCTGTGGCATGTGGGAGGGGGGACAAGCAACTGTAATCCCTCCTCACTGTATGTGTCCTCTTTGGAGTAGAGCCTCAGAACTGATAATGGTTCTGCACATAAAAATAAGCATAATCCCAGTCAACTAACCCTGTTAATAAATCAGAGAAACCCGCCATTCACCGGCTGCTTCCACTGCTCCCAGGGTCTCTGTGATATAATAAGGCATAATTCACTCCTCACAAACACTTAATACTGCATTTCTGCCATTTACAATCTGATAATATTCAAATACTATTGCTGTATTATGCAGCTCACAATTGCAGATGCGATTCCATAACAGCTTCACACTTTGGCATGCATTATGTAAGTTGGTATAAAATTGCCTGTCTTAAAACTCTTCTTCAATTGCAACCCAATATCATCGTTTCACACACAGAGCTTCGGGAACATTAAAAATTTAGATTCTTCCCTATTTAGCAGGTTCTGTGAAAGGGAGCAAAAACAGACAAACAGATGTTCCCTCTTCTGAGTCCCCAGGAGGTCTGAGGCAGAGTAGAGACACCCTGAAACTGAGACAATAGCAATGTCACTGAAGATACATTTCTTCCAACTTAAAAAAGAGAGAGAAAAAAAGGTAGAAACCATTCACTGTCTCCTCTGCAAAAGTACAAATATTCCACATTATACTGGTGAATGCTGCTCTGGACTGGAGAGATTTTTCCAAGAGGTTACAACCTTATGAAACTAAACTTCCCCATCTTACATTTATTAACACATTCCCCACATAGTTTCCTGGAAAGTGAAGTGATGGGTTCATTTTGTATCGCTAGTAGTAGATATTAGTAGCTCAGAGACCAGAGTGTCAAAAGAAACAAAACAAAACAAAACCAAAAAACAAAAACAAAAACAAAACAAACAAAAAAAACATCCTTCTTTGCAATCTGCCCTGATACAAAATCCTTTAACAGGTACAAAATTTTTCCATTCCACAGCTCAGAGTATATGGCTGAACATGAACTCACCCTCAGGGAAGGCGATGCAGACCTTCTCATTTATCTTAAGTGGTAAAAGACAAATATAAAATATTTTCCCATTACAAGTTTTGATAGAAGAGATAAAAACCAAGGCTCCTGCTCAAAGTTAGGAAGGTGGGAAAGGCAGCTTTAAAAAGGCATAAAATAACATACAGTAAAGGGAAGATAATTTTTTAATGAGATGTTATCTTCGCCAGAATGCCAAATAAGGAAGGAGTCAGAATATGGAATTTCTAGTCCTGGGTCTCTTTCCAAGTAGTTTCTGGATCCTGGCCAAGTTGCCTAAACTTTTGAGTCTTGGTTTTCTTTATTGATAAGCTAGGGATTTGGGCTCTCGGCTGTCCCAGTCCTGGTATACGAGGACAAGTCTGCTGATGAGCAGACCAGAATATATTATCCACTTTAATGTCTTTGGGCTTAGATCAATGAGAACTTAAAAAGGAAAATTGTGAAGGTAACATAGGGAGATAACACATATAGACAGATGGTTTGCCAATTAGTCATTAGAATATTTTTTTTCTTTTTTCCCCCTCTCTTGCTTTGCTGTCCTTTGCCTTTGAAGATGACTGTGCCAATGCAGCTGATTCTCCACGTGAGAAGATGAAAGAAGGCTAGGGGACACATTTCCCTTTCTTTCGTAGACTTGGTGGGGAGGATCTGTCTTTTCTGCTCCCACTTTGATTTATGTTTCTGGTTATTTGGAGACCAGTTAATCCTTAGTGACAGCAGCTGACCAGTTCCACAAAACTTCAGAGAAATCCGCCAGGCTCCCATTTCTGGGAGGAGGGATTTCCTTGACAGTTTGGGAATGATTACCTTTGTGGGACTGCAGCACAAAGCGGGGGGGGGGGGAAGGACGGAGGGGGGGTTATAGGGTGGGGAGAAGCTTGCGGCTGCAGTCTGATATCTTCTCTGAAGACCAAGGGAGGGTGGGGAGACTGAATATTTTGAAGTGAAATCAAACACTGAACACAAGGGATGTCCCCCTAAAATTCAAGTAGGGTAAAGTTTTGCTTTTAATTTTGTCTGATTTTATCTGAAGTTATCCAGTTGCACTGTCTATAAAGATATTTGTAATTGCATATTTTCCCATTTCTGGTCCTCCATTTGCTTATATGTGTGCACTGGTAAACCTGCTTTACTGCTCAGTAGGATTTGAATACCATACTGAAATGGTTTGATTCCTTCTATTTTAATCTGAAATTTAGTTAGATAAACACAGGAGATTACTTCCAGAATGTTTGACTCAATGTGCACATGTTCTATAGTGGAAATATACACTGGATTGGGTGGGAGGAGCCTCAGAGTATAGCTTTGTCTCTTTCCCTCTAGTTTTGAACTTTATAGAACCACACCTTGCCTAGGAATCTTGAGTTTTTGATCTGTAAAATAACAGGTGGGGGGTAATATATTTGTCCTCTGAGTGTCTCCTCAGTAATAGGGTTTGGTGTTTTACCATTAACAATCAGATGAGTTAAGTAAAACTTCCAGGGGACTAGTGACAAGCAGAGAAATTCAACAGAATGGTGGAAGGTTGCACTAACTATGCCAGAGGTTATATCAGTGGCTGGGGTCCAGAGGGTAAGCCTGATGTAATAGAAACCAGATGGAAAGTGGTTGAGCACTGCCAATGTTTCCTTCTGTGCAGATGTGCCTAGGGTCAGTGTTCTCTACAACCTAATTGTTTAAAGTTGGACGCAATTAGAAAAACAAACTGTTTCATTGCAGGAAAGAATCAGATGAGCATACATAAGAAAAAAATCTTAACACCTAAAATTTTTCCTAGATATAGTTATTGAAGTTAGGTTTCACCATTTAAGCTGTCCTGGGAAAAGAACTTAGGAATGTATTGTAGGAAAGGTTAAATTAAGATGTAGAAGACGTTAGGAGCTCAAAGCTCTATTGAATTTTTTTTTTTTTTTACTTCAAAGATATCTAGTTTAAAAATCATGTAGAACTCACTTTTTGTTGATTTTTAAAATGTACTTTTTCATAAGCACTCCAGTACAGACAGAAATGAAAGTACAGTGGCAAATTCAAACAAACTCTGACATGGATAGAAAGCAAAAATATGCCGTCAAATCAGTAGAGGTGGAAGAGGATAGAGTTGATAAGGTTTTTGATAGCTCCAAGGGCAGATTCAAATGAAGGGTTGAACCATCATTTGCTAAATCTAATAAAAATTAATGACAGTACTTCCATTCTCCATACATCTATCAATTCACTTAATAAATAAGTAGCTGTTAGGGAAACGCATTAGGTACTAAGGATATATCAGTGAACAAGATACATCCATGAGATTGACCCCTGTCCTCAAGAACCATATAATTTAACAGAGAATGCAGTCAGTGAGCAAGTAATTTCAAGTATGATAAGAGCTATGAAAGGGCAAAGGGGGCAAACTAACTTAATTACAAAGACAGAGAAGCACCTCAAAAATGTCCTTTAACCTGAAAACTTCCAAATGAATAAGGAGTAAGGCAGGCATTGGTCATTAATCCCCACCTGCCTAAGAGCACCTCACCTTGGTTACAGCTAGAGGGTGGGGCTAAGGTGAAATACTGATAATTGTGGGATATTTCTGGGAAGAGGGTAGCCCAGGAGGGAGAACTTGAGGCAGGAAAGCATACTGCATGGAACAAATACACCAGATATAATCAGAGAATAAAGAGATGAGAATAACTAAAGTGGCATTCCTCAGGAAGGTAGTGGAGCCCCCTGATTTTGCTCAGTATTGTAGTATAATTTCAGGGGCTTTCCCTGGCTGCTTAATGGAAATTGTGTTAGTGAGGAGGCAAGAGGTATTGGAATTGATATGAGATAGAAGTACTTTATACATTTGAAAACAAAAATATATATGAAATGTAACATCCAAAAAAAGTCACTTTTTTGATGTGACTTTAATGATTGGTGATAGAGCCTTTCCAGAATTTATTAAAATTTAGCAGGACTGACTCTACTACAGTGCATCTCTACGTCCCTGTCTTCATCTCATCCAGGCTGTGGAAGGAAGCACTAGGATAAGGAATTGGTCACTGTTTTTATGAGGAGTGTGTGTAGAGAGGCCCAAGAAACTCTCTAGTGAAAATGAGATGCTGATGATAAAGGGAGTCTGGGTCTCAGGTTGGTTGCCTATGTAGATAGCTAAATTGCTAATCTATCCACCTCAAGGGTAGAAAAAGTAAACTGGAGAGAAGATGCAGGCAGAGAAAGGAAGGGGCAACATTGACTCACACCAGCAGGTTTGGCAAAGACAAGCTACTTCTAGGTCAAGTGGACACTTATGTAACTCTATGGAAGCTAGAGGTCTCTTGCCTGAAGCTGGCTCAACAGAGCTATTCTCTGAGTGAAAGCTCCCAAACTGCAAGAGTAAGTGGGACTGAGAGCAGGTGGAGCATTCAGGCTGGACAGGGTCCTGAGTAGTCAGGAGGCTATATTGGGCCCAGCCATCACACAGAGTGTGAGCAGCATATACACACGGTACCACAGAGGCCATCATCATCAATATGCATCAGAGTTAGGCAGAAAAGCAGCAGATAGTAGTTGAAAAGGATTGAAAGTATTCACAGAAAGGTAAGAGATATTTTGTCCTCATACTCCATTTCTTAGTTCTGTCCCTAATTCTTGGGGTGCTAGAATTTAGGAAAAAGATGATGGCGAAGGAGTGAAAGGTGCCAGCCATCCTGGGCTGACAATGACAGGGGAAAGTGTTTAGAACTGGAGATGAGTTGAGTCTTTGCATGTGGACTGACCGATTTTAATATCTGAAACTAGATGGAAAGTAATAGAATCTTCCCAGAATGTTGAGAAGAGGTAGGGAAGTGGAGGAAGTTGTTCACTATAGTACAGTTTGAGCAGTGTTTAGAAGAAAAAAAATCATATCATCTTGTACCCAAAAGCAGAGAGATTTCTTAGTGAAGAATTTGGGTTGAATTAAATGTGGCTGCTCTCTGGGTCCCCAGACCAGCCCCTGTGCCTGTTCCTGCCACATCCTGCTAAAGTCTAAAAGTCAATTTTATTTCAAGAGAGGTAGGTTTTTGAATTCTCCTAGAAGAGCATCTGGGCCCCAAGAGTAAACAATTTTTTAAGGTAAAAAGCAAATATCCCAGTGATCCAACTCAGCCCAAGGTGAAGTCACTATTTTACAATAAATGCAGACCAAATTTTGACCCATTCTTTATTTGAGAATAGGATGTTTTATCTTAATGTAACCAAAAATCTCCTCATCTACTCCAAATCCCATGAATTAGATTATCCTAAAATGTGATGGCAAATCTTTGCCTCTAGAGAATAATAAAATAAAATAAAGTAAGTGCAGGGAAAATAAAAACCTACTTAGTGTTTACAATGATAACTTTCCCCTCAGTCCCAACTCCCTCTTACTGTAAGTAGGATTTGCAGAGGTCTTGTGGGTTTAGAGAGCAAGTGTAAAACGGAGAACACTTGATATTGTGGTGGAGCTCTAGAGCAGGGGTCAGATATTTGTGTTTGAAAAAGAGTTTTCTCAGAAAAGGACTCAGGAGTTCTTGGTCTGTTTATGGTGTCTGAAGCCACAGACATGGGTGACTTTGCCTGGGAAGCAGGTGAAAGGTGAAAAAGGAGCCTGGAATTATATCTGAGCAAATTTTACATTGAACAGCAATTTTGTGCTTCGCTAAAATGTTTAATTCCTCATTTCTTCCCCATAATTTAATATCTGTAGACTTTTTGTTCCAATTTAGTATTAGAGAATGGAGAAACATGTGTTTAAATCGAAGAGGCATGTCCAGATGGACAAATCTTTTTTTTTTTTTTTCTTTCTTTTTAGGGCTGTACCTACCTATGTCAAATGGAATTTTCCAGGCTAGAGGCTGAATCAGAGTTGTAGCCACTGGCCTACACCAAAGCCACAGCAATGCACAGGATCCTAGCTCTGTCTGTAGCCTACACCACAGCTCATGGCAATGCCAGATCCTTAATCCACTGAGCGAGGCCAGGGATTGAACCCATGTCTTCATGGATACTAGTCAGGTTCATTACCGCTGAGCCATGATAGGAACTCGCATGCATCACATTTTAGTCCTAAGCTCTTTCCAGTACAGCCCAGTCAATTTCTATATTTGTCCCCATTGGAACAAGAATTTTAACATAAATTCTCTGGATAATTGTTCTAATTTTCTACTTGAATATTGAGAAATATCTCTAAAAAATTGACACATTTTCAAAGAGAAAAAAATTAAAAATCTAAAATACATATATATGTAATTGGTAATGATCATACATATGCTGTCATTATGTGTTTAACTAACTTAAAAATAGAATCATCTCTTTGATTTGATGCATCTTCCAGGTGGTAATTTTAGTAATACTTTAGGATACTTTTTCTCATGCACCAAAGAAATTACAGGCATTTTAAATATTACCCTCCAACTACTATCCTCAGGAGATGTAGTGCTGCTAAGGAGCCTGAACTCTGTGGTGCATTTGGAATATTATGTTAAGCTCTGTTTAGTACCAGTAGATGTGGGACAAGGTGGGTGGCCAATCAGTACCATCCCCTTAACCCCAGTGGAGATCAGCTGATGGGAATTCATACTTCTGTTCATGGAAGAGCCCTGTGTTCACCTTCAAATCCTCCTTTTGTAATAGGGAAGAACAAATATGACTCCATATTAGATTTGTTTCTTTTACTTTAACATTTGTATTCTCTTGTTTTGCTTAGAATATTGTATATAGGCTGAAATATACAGGATAGCCTATTCTCAAGGCTCTAAGCTTTAAGAGTATAACACTTTTCCATTCATATAGAGACGAAAAGTTGCAGAACAGAGAATAATATGCATTTACAGGAACTCTTGATCTGAGCTACATGGACCAAGGATTCTCTCACCAAGAATTTTGCAACAACCAACCTTGCCCTCCCCCCCGCCCCCTTCACTGTCCCTTTAAAAACGCTATGCTGAAATCCTAGGCTTTTATGGTTTGGGGGGGCATGAGCCACCTGTCTCCTTGCTTGGCCCTGCAACAAAAATTTTTCTGTTCCAAACTCTGATGTTTTGGTGTTGGTCTATTTGTCGAACACATGAACTTAGGTAATAGTTTCTGAGTTTGTGTTTAGAATTAAAAGTGAAATGTCCTTTTCCCTATCAACTGTCAAATTGTCAAAACACAATGAGCTTGTTTGGATTTGGGGTATTGGAATGGTGGGGATACCATCTGCTTTCTCTGACTTGATGACTCCCCATATTTTGCAAGATGTAATTATTCAGTCACTTGTACCCAAGCTTTCTCTGAGATGAGTCATTCAAACGTCCACTAGTAAATGTTTTTCAAATAGAAGACAGAATTTTATGAGTCTGCAACTGCAGGATCAGTGGTTTTATGTTCCTTAGCTCTGTGATAATGTGTGTCTGCTTCCCCCATGCAGGCTATGTTGTGGTTAGTGTTGATTTGATGAAGAATTTTTTGTTTCATTTTCACAGATATTGTGTCTATTGAAGGCAAATTGTATTTCCTGCTAGAACTTCCTGGTCTTAAAGCACACTTCAGGAATCCCAGTGCATATTTGTGGTTTTTCAATCTAAACCAAGAACACCCATTTTAAGCAAATCTGCAAGGGTGGGACAGAGGTGGCATAAATACAGAGACCAGTTGAGAAAGGAAAGCATTTAAATATAAAATATTATAAACTATTACTTAGATATCGAGTTAGTTAATATCCCCAGAAAATCTCTGACTTTATTCTTCCAGACTACAGATGACAGCCTAGCTTTTGCACAGATTTTAATATTACTAAAGTTAAATTTCCAGAAGACAACACCTGTAAATTTCTCCTCATACAGGTTTTCATAGATAGAAGCAGACTCATAACCTCTTTTGACCTTTAGAGAGAGCTGTCAGACTTGTGTGTTTCATTGTTTGTATTGCTTTGTATAAAAAATATATGCCTTTAAAGTCAGGTGTGTTCTGACACACGTCCTCTGAATCTCTGTAGCGCAGATCCTGGTTATAATGAGAACTCTTGAAATTGCTCATCTGTGCCATTGTTGTATTTGGCCCATTAAACCCTGAGCTCATGAAAGAAAGGAGTTACATGTAGTCTCTACTAGGTCAGGGGCTTATATGTCCCTAAGAAAAGTGCTGGCTAGAAAGAAGTGATTGATTGGATGTTTTGAAGTGTTTATGTGAACACGTGAACTGGTTACCTAGACATATTGTACCTGTTGCCTGAAGAGACAGCATTGGCAGCCTGCACTCTGTCTCAGATTTGCTCTTCTGGAGGGAAGATGATAGAGACAGAGGTGAGTTTCCTACTAAATGAAGTCTCCATGTACAAACTGTTTGTATTTAAGGCAAGTAATCAAAGGAGCAATATGCAAAGTATTGACTATTCAGTGACCTGTTATTCCTTCACTTACCTAGTGACATAGAAAATATGCTTCTGATTATCAAAACGTTTGACTGATCACTTGATCTTAAAATGGGTTGCTAGACTTCCATTTGAAAGTGGAAACCTTGCAGCTTCCACTGTGGGTCAGTGGCATGCCACTGCTCCCAGAGACATAAAACCATGTTTGCCAGGTAAGTGACATGGTGTGTCCCATGGCGGAATTCGATATTCAACTGTGGTGAAATCAAATGGCAGTTCTCTCCATGGTCAAATATATATTCTCTTCATGGTCATAAGACAAGAAGAGAATATCAGACATGACAAAGAACTGCCACACAAGGACTCAGTTTAGAGAGAGAGACTATACTTAAATAAACACATTAAGGAGCCACTTTGAAGTGCATAATGGAGTCCTGTGAGCTGAGAGGAACAATGGCACCTGAGAGGTGATGATGACCTTGAATCAAGGCATTAGCTGCCCCAGGGAAAATTTCCTGGAACAGAAGCTGTGTGGGACGTGGGAAGAGTTAGAAGATACTAGAACACAGGTTATCCCAATTTACCCAGGGAAAATACTCTTTTATTTCTTTGTGAGCAAGAGTCCCTCACTGGTCTGATGAGTAAGAAAGCAAATCTGTATGAGAAGTTTTGTTCTTGTATTTTTGAGACAGGCTGGTGCCTGGGACCCGGGGCTCTTTTCTACCATGCTTGCACCTGGACAAGAGTCTCCTTGAACAACAAAATACAGGAAACTATAAGGGCCTAAAAATAACTTCATGTATGTGCAGTTGGGACAAATTATGATCTACAAGGTATGAAAAGACCAGAAACCCAACTGCCACTTCTGTGGTGTTAGGAGCAAAAAGAAGGTGTTGCACATGAACACTTTACAGGGCATCATCAAAGGTGGTGGGGGAAGGTCACCCCAGCCGCCCTTCCAGCCTGACCCCTGGACCCACCCCTACCCTCACCCCATTAAAGGGACCAGCACAACCATCCTCAGGGTTTGAGCAAAGGAACATGTTACCTGTTTTTGCTCCTTCATGCTCTAGCACAAGTCTAAATAAATTTCTAAATTTCTCAACTGGCCTCTTATCAATTTCTATTGACTAAAGAATCCAGGAGCCCTGCCCAGTAATGCATTTAAGTGTAGATACAAGATAATGTAGTGAAATGTAAGTATTCTGTGAATTATTGTAATTTAAATGTATGTGATTTTAGATATATTACTAGAACATTTCTCAGGCTAAGGAGAAGAATTTATAATTCCAATTTTGAAAGAAAATTTAGGATAAAATTATTTATGGCATGATATCTTGTGTAGAACTTGGGGAGGCTGATTATTCATTTCTTCATATATTAGGATGGACTCGATCATTTTAGGAAAATTTTGGTCTTGCTCCACATACCCACTTGGTCTCTCTCTGTGCACAAATAAAGAATCCTTATTTTGTGATTTATTTTCTTAGAGAATGTTATTTCTAATTCTTCATTTCTTATTAAGTTATAGCCCATCCCTTATTCATAAATTAGATGACCTCAGACTTTGAATTTGGTAAGTATCTATCAAGATGAATACATCTATGACTCTATAATTCTCAAACCTGATTCCCCATGTATATTAAAATCACCTGGGATGCCAAGTTCCCCTGCCCCTAATACATACACATCCATCACATATTCACACACACACATATATGCACACATGCTACACACACTCACACACACACACACAAACACACACACACACACCAGCCAGAGACACAACTTGAAAAAATCTTTCTGTCGCAGGTAGGGGCCTGACCGTTGGTATTTAAAAGAACCACCAAATGGAATTTTAATTTGCAGCCAGGGTTGAAATCCACTGGTCTACAGCATGTAGTAATCTGCAGTTTTGCTGAGGCACAAAATTGAATCACCTGTGCTTGGTGTGAGTGATTCACTTGGTGGAGGGGGCAGCCTGCCACTCAGCTTCGCCACCTCTGGACAGCCTGGTTTTTTTCCATCTGGGTTTGCACACACATTGACTCTTATGAAGTAAACAACAATTTTTTTTTTAAAGCAAACAAACCCAAATAACACTTTGTTTCTACAAAGAATGTAGAAAATTGGCTGACAGAAAGAGCCACTCCCATGTCTCAGATATAAGTGAAAAGATTATGAAGACATGGAGAAAAATCCAAGAGTGGAAAATTTATTAAATGTGTTCTAATTAGGCAATCTTATATTACCTCTATTTCCTCAGGGATCAGCATTGTCGTGAGCTATGGTGTAGGTCACAGACACGGCTCAGATCCCATGTTGCCGTGGCTATGGTGTAGGCAGGCAGCTGTAGCTCAGATCCAAACGCTAGCCTGGGAATTTCCATATGCTGTGGGTTACGCCATAAAAAGCAAAACAAACAAACAAACAAACAAACAAAAAAACCCTTTATGTCCCTTATTTGTAGTAGTGATCCTTCTAGAGTTCTAAGTTAATGCAAAAAAGAGAACAATTTGTCTGACTAGTTAAATATTAGGTAATTTTTGTCTTACAATGATCATCATAGAAATTATGACTAGTTCCAGACTTAACAGCTTAATAGTGAAAAATCTAAGCAAGGATAGCATCACCTGGGATTTTATGACATGCGAATGTTTATGTACACACACAAGTGAAAAGAAAGAATACAACTAAGTCCCTTTCATATTGAAACTATTCCTCTCAGTGAATGCAGTGCCTCACAGCCATGACAGCCACAGATTTTCTCTTCCTCTTGAATCAGAATATTTTTTTTCCTCACAGATCTCTCCATTATTTATTATTATTTACCCCTTTGTACCATGAGACACTCATTGTGCATGAACTCTAAACGGTATGAAATATATGCTATTTTGCTAACAATATCAGGAAATCCACAAGAGGAGGGTTGGGAACTACTTAAAGGAGAGAGTTTTTATTTTCTGCTTTTTTTTTTTTTTTTTTTTTTTTTTGTCTTTTTGCTATTTCTTTGGGCCGCTCCCGCGGCATATGGAGGTTCCCAGGCTAGGGGTCGAATCAGGAGCTGTAGCCACTGGCCTACACCAGAGCCACAGCAACGCGGGATCCGAGCCGCATCTGCAACCTACACCACAGCTCATGGCAACGCCGGATCGTTAACCCACTGAGCAAGGGCAGGGACCGAACCCACAACCTCATGGTTCCTAGTCGGATTCGTTAACCACTGCGCCACGATGGGAACTCCCTATTTTCTGGTTTTGATACATCCAAATTGTATATTCTATCTACTAAAGGACAGAATATATCATGTGTATCATGAATCCACACTTTTTAATAGGTTTCCCATTTAACAATGATACTTCTTTTCCAATTACTAATAATTTATTTAGTGAATTTTATTGGAACTGTTCACCATCTTTGTACTGTGGAAAGTCTTGAAAAGTATGGATAAACTCATCCTAATGTTCATGTTCCCTTGATTTATTTCTCATCTTCTAGATAATCTTTGATGCCATGAGTTTTGCCCCCAATGGTGTCAAGTAAGGAGATATAGATATCTGAACCGAAATAGCCTCTTTATAGATGTAACTGTACTTCTCTATTTTGAAAAAGTTGTCTTCGTTTGTTCATGAATTTAAGATTCAATTATTGTTCTTAGAATATTCCTTATGATGGCAAATAACACTGTGGTAGAGGTTTTGCTTCCAAAACCTTTCTTGATTAACTTGACACCTGGTATTTGTATAGCTAACTGTTACAATAGCAATAACTATCTTCCATGTATCATTACACAGGGAACCAGGAACTCTACAAACAACAGCTCTGCTCACTAATGCCTAGAGATGAGCCCTTGGAAGCCTTTCCACTTAAGGAACTACATCAAACTAGCATCCCTTGTACTCCCCTTGTCCAGAAGAGTGAGCAGCAATCTCTGAGAAGTCTTGCACAGCACGTCTAGTATTAACATAATTGCCTCAGTCCCTGCTCTGCTAGAATTGAGCTTACATGACATGTTTGAGTGGTCTCTGTTACTAAGACCTGTGAAATCCAACACCTATATATCCTGACCCTTGAATATCATTGACTTCCTAATACTATATCCAAGTAAAACCCACTGTTCTCCCTGATTATAAAAATGGACAATACCATAAAACCTGTATTTGAATTAGAAACCTCAAGTTTGCTTACATCAGCAGTCTCACATGTCCACACTAAGCATATACCCAAATGAATTGTTGGACTTGTTTCATGCCTAGGATTATCTTTCAATTGAACTCCTCTGGGTAAATAGATCATGTCTCATCACTACTTGTATCCTTTTACAATAACTTACATATGCTTTGGGTATAGTTGGAAAATCCATTACGTTAATAAATAAATTCACAAAACAAAAGGGTCCTGTACTGAAATTCACAATACTCTCTGGCTGCAATTTTTGAACAGGTCAGCCCCCTCCCTGCCACACATACTTCTTTTCCCCCTAAAATGGGATATTTTTTCCTGGATTAGTAATATCACATTCAGTATTTCTTACAACTTTCTTAGAATTTTCTGATTTTGATTCCCTCTGAGCTAGAAAAGCAGCTAATTAAAATCAGTTCAATTTGTCTTAAGTTAAAGGGGACATGAAGAGTTGGTGGAATATTTCTCGACTGTTTTTTCTTGTTGAGTTTTTTCATTAGGCTTTTGGATGTTTATAGAACATTGTACGCTTCTTCTTTTGCTGCTTTCCCAATAACTTTCCTCCCATCTCTTCCTCTTCCCCTACTCTTCTTTTCCTCTTCCTCCTCCTCCTCCTTGAACTAGACTACTATGCTGTAATGTTAGCAATTTTTTATGCCTATGAAAGTTTATCCCTCTAGAAATATACACCTTTACCACATTTATCATAAAATCTAATGGGAATGATAGTACTTTTTTTTTTTTTAATGGCCCCAGCCAGGACATATGGAAGCTCCTAAACCAGAGATTTAATCCAAGCCTTAGCTGCAACCTGCACCACAGCTGTGGCAATGCTGGATCATTTAACCCACTGTGCCAGGCCAGGGATTAAACTCTCACCTCTGCAGCCATACGAGCCACTGCAGTCCTAACCTGCTGTATCACAGACAGAAGTCCAGAACAATAGTATTTTTATCCACCTAAAATAAAGAGTCAGGAATTACATCAAAGTGTAAAAGCTACATATATGTAAGCATCAAAATAGATGAATTCAAAATAAAGAAGACAAGTGAAAATTTTTTCTCTAATGTATTTCCTGAATATAATTCTAAATATATTTACCATATTTCTTGTGGTCCCTATTCTTTGATGTAGGAGTTCATGAAGATGATAAGATATCTTGTAAGTGATATTTAGTTAAGTTATTTTAATAGCAGTTTCGTTACCTATAGCCATTGTAAAAGGTGGAAAGTGAACCCTAGGGAAGAGTAATGACTTGACAAAGGTCATTTTAGCAGTAAATGATATAGAAAAGAGTGCTTCCCAGAGATTTGACCTCTAAACCTTGCCTCACCATGCTCAAATATTCTACTTTCCCCTGATACCACCATAAATGCTTGAGTTATTTTGATGGAGAAAAAAAATGATAGAAATATTTATTTCTTTTTATTTATTTATTTATTTTCCTGCTGTACAGCATGGGGACCAAGTTACACATACATGTATACATAGTATTTCCTCCCACTGTTGTGTTGTGATGTAAGTATCCAGACATAGTTCTCAGTCCTACAGCAGGATCTCATTGTAGATCCATTCCAAGAGCAATAGTTTGCATCAGTTAACCCCAAGCTCATGATCCTTCCCACTCCCTCCCTCTCCCCTCCACCGGGCAGCCACAAGTCTATTCTCCAAGTATACGATCTTCTTTTCTGTGGAAACATTCATTTCTGCTGTATATTTAGATTCCAGTTATAAGTGATATCATATTGTATTTGTGTTACATTGTTCTTTAGTCGAATAGAAAGATGTGACAATACTTGAGATATACAGATATTAGTGAGATGTACCTGTTCTTATAGAAGTATACATAGAAGCTTAAAACGCTATACTTTGAGCATGTCATACTATACCCAGTGTTTTGTTCTTTGTTCTTAACAAAGCTTTAAAAGCTATATATCCAGGTCCTATATTTAAAACAAAGAAAGAAAGAGGAAGAATGAAAGAAAGAGAAAGAAAGAAAGAAAGAAAGAAAGAAAGAAAGAAAGAAAGAAAGAAAGAAAGAAAGAAAGAAAGAAAGAAGGAAGGAAGGAAGGAAGGAAGGAAAGAAAGAAAGAAAGAAAGAAAGAAAGAAAGAAAGAAAGAAAGAAAGAAAGAAAGAAAGAAAGAAAAAGAAAGAAAGAAAGAAGGAAAGGGAAAGAAAAGGGAAGTAGGAAGGAAGGGAGGGAGTGAGGGAGGGAGGGAGGAAGGAGGATAATGCTTGTAAAATTTTTTTCAGTTAGGACTATAGCAAAATAATGTAAAATTTTTGTTGTCAAAAATGTTTCCACTCTTCACTGTTCTGACCATTCATTGCTGAACAGTTAAAATCAATATAAAAAGCATTTTCAGCATTATCTTATTAAGTGATGAGTCTGTGGTGTCCTCATGTATATGCCGTAAAGAGAAGGAAAGGCGAGATATACACAAAAGGATAGTATGATTTGAGAGGGTCAGGCACATAAAATCTGCCTATCTATCTCATGTTATATTTTATTCCTTTTAATTCTTCAAGCCTCTATTTAACAGTTTGTTTGTTTGCTTCATGAAAGGTGTTACAATATTTAAACTTAAAAGTGTTACTTTTATTTAATAGCTGTCACCTTAACTGGGAATCTACTGGCCAAATAAAAACCAGAATTTGACATGATTTGGGGACAGATAAAAGTTTAAACTAAGCTCATCAGCAGCTCATGCAATAGACAGAGATTTGGAGGTAGGAAAAAACCTGACATATCTCAGTGGAAGAACATTAATTAGCAAGTGAAGCCTCTGATACACCTATCAGTAAGTGGAGGTTAGACTTCCAGCCTAGAGATTGGTGAGGTCACTATCAGCCAAGTTGCCCAGTTTCTGAAGTACTCAGGTGGAAATGACTCAGGTCTTTTGTGTTAAGACCCTCATCTGAGTGCAAAAAAGCTATCCTTGGTTCTGTTCATTTGGAAGAATTTGTTTAAAGGCATTTCTCTATGCTATGCTATAGTTAAAAAGAAAATAAAACAGAATAATTTTTAAAGCTTTCTAGACATCATCTTCTACACAAATGTACTGTTCAGAAACAGTCATAAATTAAAGAAGGTCATAAAATCAACTTTTTGTGTCTTCTTGGTTCTAGGAACTCAATTTATTTAATTTTTTCTTATATTTCTTTGATAATAGTTTTTCTATTTTTAAAAATGCTTTAAAAACTTTCTATTCTTTTTTAAAAAAGTAATGATAATTGTAAAATTCCAAATGTGAAGTAATAAATGCAGAGAGAAAGAGAAAAATACCAAGTTTGTTACATTGTATATCACACTCTTTATGGTATTCTGGGTTTCTGTTGATATTTCTCATAATGGCTCATATTACCAATTATAACGCAGCTTTAAGGCAAGTAGGATCACAAGAACGAATGTAAAATAGAAACCTATCCCACTCAGAGATTTGAAATATGCTTCTTGATTAGTTAGCTTGACAAATAGAATCAATAACATATGAGTACCAAACTGTCCTACAGTAGAGAATATCTGAGAAAACATGTGTGCTGTTGTGGACATATGCTGATGCCATGTCCTTTTCTCTTTACCTTTGGAATCATGGAAGATCATTCTTGGCTTCCTAGTAGAGTGGTAATAACCTGTATAGGAAAAATAGAATGGATAGATAGAAAAATGATAGACAGATAGATAGATAGATTCACTTTTCTCTACACCTGAAACCAATGCAACATTGTAAGTCAACCATACTCCAATAAAAAATTTTAATAAGTGTCCAGTTGTTTCCAAAAGGTTGTCAGAGACACTAAAATATTCTAGACCCTATAGACCTCTTTCCCTTTTAGACTGGGTGTCAGAGTGAGGATAAAGCAGAGAAGAGTATCCCCATTCTCACAGAATGGCTATATCTCATAAACACGTAGTGACAATTTTTGTTTCAAAACAGTGACATTTTTGTTATTGTGGCATAACCTATTCTTTGCTAATAGACATGATGAACCTCTAAATACCTCTAAACAGGAAAGAGTCAATAGTGCTTCAAATATATATATATAGATATATATGTGTGTGTGCGTGTATATATTGTAATGATATATATGAATATATATTTCATATATTTCATGAATATATTTTCTAAATTGATCACAAATTAGACTTAAACTAAAACCCTGCCCATGTCTATCTCTAAGCTAGACATTTGGTGGGAAAGAAGCTGTAGTCTACCTTTATCAAAAACAATCAAGCATATCAACTCTATTCATTTCCTAGGGCTTCCATAATTAATTCCCACCAACTGTGGGGCTTTAAACAACAGAACTTGATTACCTCCCAGGTATGAAGGCTAGAATTCCAAAATGAATTCCCTATGTGAACAGGGCCATGTTCCTCTGAAACCTCTAGGGATTATTTCTTCCTTGTGTCTTTGACTTTTATTGTCTCCTGACAGTCCTCTGTGTTTCTCCACTTGTTGCTATATCCCTCCAACTTCCATCTGCATTTTTACATCTTTCTTTTCTGTCTGCCTCTTCATGACCTTTTTTATAAGATTACTAGTCATTGGATTTAGAGCCAACCACAGTCTGAGGTTTTAAGTAGACCTGAATTTAGGAGCCAGAGGAGACACTATCAAACCCCAGAACCATCCTAAATAGAGTTTCCAGTGTCAAATACTATCTGCATAATTATCGGGCCAACGTCACAAACAAAAAACTACTATGCCATTGGATCTTGCTGCTCTTCTTTTTTATTGCAAATAGTATGCACAGCTTATAAATGAAAACTGAGGACAAACACCAATTCTTAGTCATCCTTTGCTTCTCTATATGTTAATAGATATGACATAAATATTTACCAAAGGAACAAACCAATTGGATACATACACTTATTATTGATTATATGACAATTATATTTCTAAGTGTGAATCCACAGAGTTACTGGTTTCATAATTCTTCTGCTACCTGGATTATTTGTAGATCTGAAACAGAAATCCAAGCCTGCTAATTTCTTATTTAATGTTTCTTTTCTTTATTCTGTTATGTTGTGTTATTTTTTCTTAATGTGGCAAGAAGGCATGTAGTTCAGATGAATCTATAGAGAAACTGTTTGGAGATTATCAATATACACTGCATCAGCATCAGTATTAAGTACGAATTAAGTAGCTACTCAATATTTTTTTTTTTAATTTTATTTTCCCACTGTACAGCAAGGGGGTCAGGTTATCCTTACATGTATACATTACAATTACAGTTTTTCCCCCACCATTTCTTCTGTTGCAACATGGCTACTCAATATTGATTATGACAAATAGGAAGGTGGGTAATTTGAATTCAGTTTTGAAAAATGAACAATCAGATTGCCTTAGGCCATTTAAAAGCACACACACAAGACAGTTTTGAAGGTGATAAATATACAGACTACAACTCTTTTAGAGTATCATAGGCCTGAAATTAATTTCAGGAATTAGGGTTACCAAAACAAACTTCATTAAATATCATTTGAATTATTACCTAGGTTAAAGTGCTATGTTGCTTGAGGAAGACGTCTTTAAGGAATGAATCCTTTAGTCTAATCTGTTAGACTTTAAAATAAGGAGACTCAGCAGTGAGAAGAAAGCTGAGAACTTTACTGTACTTTTTGGTTAGCAGAACTCTGAAATTTAGAATTCTTGGTTGCCAGTAGATGAGAGTTAGAGACAAAAGGACCTTAGCCAGGTACCTGAAAGAAGGAGGCATGTCCCTGAATAAAATGTAATTTTTATTGCAGTTTTACTAAGGGCTATCCTTAAAAACTTCATAAGTTGTGGTTTCCTTGGACCTTATTTATTGCCTAGAATAGTGTCATGTTGCACTCTCATTTAGCATGGCACATTGGCGTATATGATAAATTTTTTTTCTGCCTTAAATTCTTGCAGAGCACAATGATAGAGACATAATGAATCTGCATACACATGCAAGGTAGTTTGAATTTAATGCATTTCATATCATTAAAGTTAACATTTCATGTATTACATTTCCTTTTAGAATACACTTGCATACATCCATATCCATATAGATATATGCACGCACACACACAAAATCCCATTATGTAGATCAATTTACATGATCACAATGTTCATATCTATAAAGCAGTGAACTTCCCAAATCAGATGCATGCATAAAAGCATTGATGCATAAAATTTCCATCTTGCAAGTACAGAGAAAGTTCTAGTAGGCATTTAGTGCCATGACAGGTCACTTAGGTTACAACTAGCTATACAGGACATGCTAATAAGATTTAACCTTCTTTGTTGCTGAAGAAGGGGAAGGAGGGGAAGGGTTAGACCTTATCTTTGAAGATATCAAAGGAAATTAAAAACAACCACTTTTGCTCTGATCCCTGTGGCTGAATGTTTTTGAGCTGCATAAATGAGGAATACACAAAAATAATATATTTTTAAGGGGAACAATATAAGATCTTAATCCATTCTCTACTGATCATACCATCAGTGACATAGATAAAACAGAATTTGATGGAGTGTGTGTACAGATTTACTTCCATCCTCTTACTTGATATGACTTTTCATCTAAACTCCATTGAGATTAATAGTTTAAATGGAAAGCTAAAACCCAAAGTGCCATATGACAACACAAGTGAAAATTTATTAGACTTGTCATTTCTTTTAATTATTGTCATTGCAGCTAATTAATAGCCATTTCTGTCGGTTATTAGATGTGTCGTCTCCCCTTCTAAGCTGCCATGTAACACCATCTCTGATCCTGGTTCCATTGCACACTCTCAGGCAATGGGTCGGGGGCCAGCCCAGTGGATCTGAATTTCAGAAAAACAATTTAGATTGTTGCTAACAGACAGAATGGTTAGTGAATAAATCCTTAGCAATTCTTGTCCTTCTTGTTTGCAAGGGTTAAAAATGAAGAAGATAGTATCATTTTGTTATAAATAAAAAAACGAAAGCAAAAGTGATTGTCTATGTGCTAGAGATAATCTATAAGGAGTCTATCTACAGCTTAACTAAATTCCAGAAATTGCTTGAACTCGGCTACATTCACCATCCCTGGGCCTTGTAGTCTATACTGGCCAACAGACTGAGAAGCATCAACTGAAAGGTAGTTTAGGGAGGTCAGTCTGATACTGATTTACAATAACAAAGTATCTGTGTCAGAAATGCTATCAGTGGCTGTTGGGGTATTGTGTGTATGTCTGCCCACATGTGTTTATTTTTTTCCCAAGGAAACACAAAGTATAATCTGCTAATGGTAACAGATTCATCTAGGAATTACATCAATGAAATGAAATCTAGGTATCCTAAGAAAGAAGACAAGGAAATGGAGACACTGTATTTAAAATAAATGTCAGTACATAAACTTAAGCATCCATAAGCAAGCAGTATGGACACTTGATTTGGGTATCTTCAGAGTTTGATTGGGAATCATGGCATGGTTCACATAAATAAGTCAGGTCGTGCTAATTATGAAGAGTATTCATGGCAACTTTATTGGATTGCTGGATAAATGCCCTCTCATTACATTTTAGTTTTGTACATAATCAAAATAAAATGGAAAATTGAAATATTATTTTGGAATAAGTTCAGGAGAAGTAGCCAAATTCATCAAACAAATTATTTTTCTGTGGAGTTTTTTCTCCAGGATAATCCAAACACTCTATTATTCACTTACTTCAATTTACCACTTTAGACTCAGAAATCTACCCTTACCCACAAAGGCTGGGTTTGAGTTGATAATTCAGTCATTTTCAAATTATGTATTCAGTCATTTTAACATAGATATTAATAAAGAGACGTCAATTTTAAAATGACTGGATATATATACACACACACACAGACTTCCCATGTGGCACACAATACACACACACACACACACACACACACACACACACATATATTGTCATCGGTTTAGCCTCCATACATTGGGCTGTTTTCCCACATCCTCTTGAAATGTGCATTCAGTGTTAATGAGGCAATAGCCTTTTGGTCACCAGTATCAAGGGTATTATTACTAGGGGGAGTTTAAGGGTGCCTGCCATACTTAATGCAAAAAGTGAAAAAGGGACAAGAGAGTTCCTAAGATCTGACAATGTCTAAGAAAAACTTGAGTGTTCTAAACACACGTATGACATTCTCAGGCTTTATGAGATACTTCTTAAAGGACAACGATGCTAGAACAAAGATCAAAGTCCCTTGGCTTGGAAAACATAGCCAGCCATTCATTGGACTAAAACCAGATACTTCAGAAAGTACCTTGTCTCACTGAAGATCTTCTGCCTAGAACTGTCAGCAGTTGAAATGCCTTTTAGAAGACTGTGATTACAAATAGGTTATTGGTCATTAAACAGTTAAATATGGCTTCCAAGTTACAGCCATAGACTGTCAGAACTCAAGTACTGAGATCTGGACACACACTGTCAGCTTGTGCTTTCTGCAAGATTAGGAACCCAAGAGCAGTTCCTTCAGAACAGGAGTCCCAGGGACAGGAACAAATTAATCAAATTGTGTAAGAGCTTTTGAAGGCAGGAGTGGAATGTAATTGCTACAAGACAAGGATATAGGAGTAACGTTAGGGGGCAGACGATTACATGTAAGTAGAGGTAGATTGTTCTTCAGGAGGAAACCAGAGTAATGGGAATAATACTTTCTTAGTACCCATGCATTATAGAAGGTAGAACATACCAAATTAATGAAATCTATAATTCACCTCTGGATTAGAGGCTAGTATTGTCACCATGATGCACAAATTACCTGTTCTGTTCAACACAGACAAAACAAAGTGAACAGAAATTGTCAGGAAGGGATGCAGGAAGTATATCCTAAACATAATTGCTAGACCTCTAGGCCTCCTTTCTAAAAGGAAACCAAAATACACATCTTGGTAAAAATAAGAAAAAAATCCTCTATATAAAAACAGCCACTAGGCACAATTGAGTTGTTTGTTACCTGTACAAAGATTCCCCCTCAAGCCTGAGAACTTTGTTTCTATCTTACCACCAAAACTCTGCAATAGGCTACAGGTATTTGCCTGGAGCAAGTCTGGGACAAATTGGAAAGGGAATAGAAAAATAACTTCCTGCACATGAACATGTGTGCCTCACCACAATCAATCACATTTTCTCTGACATTAGTTCATTTATGGATTATTGCAAAAACACAGGAAGAATGCGGAAAGATAATGTTGTAAAGCCATCAGAATGAAATTGGTGGGAGGAACCCATTTCTCACTGTTTTCCCAAGCACCTCTGCACTCAGAATCCTAGCATTGTTTAAACCTCCATTCTATATAAGAAAGCTAATCAAATGACACTCAGGAAAATTGACTTGGGTTTTCAATCTAGTTTCAGATCTCTAGTGTACTTATTTCAAATGGCATTTGTTATTCTCTGCATATCCTTAGGAACATGCCCTGTCAAGAAATGCCATACAACTTCAAACCATGTTTTTTCCCACCTCTATAACTTTTTATGTATTCCCTTTTTACATTTTATTACAGCATAACATCTAAAAATGAAATAAAGATTATAGGCAATGCTTCAGGACCTAGAGTTCTATGCCTTGCCCTGAATATAAAACTGTGTTGATAGGAACCACTGTTATACCTCTGTAAATTGCTCAAATCTCCCCACTGACCATCACTGTAATTATTTCTGCTTGGAAATGAAAGGTTTGATCGGCGGAGAGGTCTTTTTTTATGTCTATCTTTTCTTCCATTCATGCAAACTACACATTTCCCCTTGGTGGTGGATTCTGGAGATTAAATCTGTATTTATTTACAATACTTATAGCTGGGAGGGGAGTAATCAAACAGAAATGAAGAGTAAAACAAGTAATCAATTTTCGTAACTTTTTAAAAAGTGAACAGTATGTTAATTTGCCCTTCATTTGTCATGATTTTAGTGAAATCTAGTCAGGGTGATTGTTCTCTCTGAAATTGTGCACTTTGTACAAAATGGGGGAAAAAGGAGGGGGGAAGGGAAGGGAGAGAGAGAGGATTTTAAAGCAGAAATGGAATTTTCTAGAGAGAAGACAACTTCATCCAAATAGCTCTACATTTATACAAAACTTTCTTAATCAGTTAACCTTAAAGACATTGACTTAGTGATAATGTTAAGGAAAAAACTCTTAGCTCATTTCCTGTAGGTTTGAAAATATGTCATATCTGTTCTCCATTCTTTTCTTGTGTTTGTTTGTTTGTTTGTTTGTTTTTTTATATCTTTATAGGGCTGCACTTGTGGGATGGACATTCTCAGACTAGGGGTTAAATCCAAGCTGCCTGCCTACGCCACAGCTCACAGCAATGCCGGATCCTTAACCCACTGAGCAGGGCCAGGGATCGAACCCACATCCTCATGGATACCAGTTAGTTGGTCACCACTGAGACACAATGGAAACTCCCTGTTCTCCATTATTTCACCTCTGTTCCAACTTTCTTTTTCTTCTTCTCCTTTTTAGGGCCTTATCAGTGGCATGTGGAAGTTCCCAGGCTAAAAGTCTAATTGAAACTGCAGCTGCCACCCTACACCTTAGGTCATGGCAAGGCTGGATCCTCAACCCACTGAGCAAGGCCAGGGACTAATCTCGTGTGCTCATGGATACTGTGGGGTTAGGTACTGTGGAGCCACAGTAGGTACTCCCATCTGCTCCAACTTTTTAATAATATTCTCTTCTGGCTCAATGCTGACAAAGGATTGAGTTTCCTCCTTTCACCTAAACACCACTCTTTCTTTCTGAACATAACTTATGACCCGATTTTCCTTACATTTTATGGGAAACAGCAAACATTTAAAGGTGAGAAGGTAGTCCAATGGAGTGGGGTAGGGGTGGTGGTATGTGTGTACTGGAGATATGAATTCTGACTCTGCTGGTTACCAGCTACTTTCATTTCCTCATCTGTCCATTTTAGAGGCAGACTTAATCATATCTAACGACTTTGGTGCATCCGGGTGAGTCAGAAGTCTCCCCCTTACTTAATAAGAAGGTGTTCAAGAGGTATTAGGGGAAGTAATTTTAATTAATAAAAATTCATCACAAAAAGACAATAAAAGCAAGAGGGAAAAATAAAGGAAGAAATTTAGAGGATGTCAAAAATTATTTGATTCTATTTATAAAGCGAGGATAGTTTTTACTGCAATTGTGCTTGTATAAACCGTTAACCTGTACAATGTCCCCAAAGTCTCAGAGGTCAGAAATTTTTTCTCCTTGCCATTCTTTTTTTTTCCATCTTTCTTTCTTTCTAATATTCTTTCCCACTCTATTTCCTTTCATCTCTCTGTCTCTTTGTCTTTTTCTTTCCTCTCCCTTCTTTCCTCCCTTTCTTCCTTATTTCCTGGCTTCCTTCCTTCCTTCCTCCCCCTTTTTTTCTTTATCTAAACTGTAATTTGATGAAACTTATCAGAGGGCAGTGACCTCAGCATACATTTCCTGGAGAGACGATCCCTTTGAGTGTGGATATCCTTGACTAATGAGACCCAGTCTGCAGTCTCCGGCATCCAAATCTCAGGGGAGAGGAAGTTTTTTGTTTTTGGTTGTTTGTTTTATTGTTTTAGACAATGCATGGAGAGGCTCTAACCACGCTCCCAGAGGATGTACATCCCCCAGAACTGAGAATATATAGATTTGTTCTATTAAAAGAGTATCTGAGGAAGTCTTATTCCATGCACATGTCTTACTTTAATATGTGATCCCTGAGTCCTGTAAGTCAGGTCCGCAGATGCAACATTGCTTAGTGAGGATAAAAGCAAAAGACCTGACTACTTTTTAGGATAGTTGAATTTAGATGCCATCTTGCTCCATTTTACAGATGAGGAGACTAAGGCAACTTGCCAAAGTCAAAGATTTAGCTGGATGCAGAACTGAAACTTTTTTTTCCCCTACATACCAGGATGAGTAATGCTACAGTTATGCAAATAGAACTGGTTTCACTGGATACACACTTCAAATGAATCCTCTAATAGACATCTATGAAGCACCATTAATTACCAGTGAGAGAGCCATAGGCTAATTAGTGGAACAGAATGTCCCAGCTTCATCTGACTATGGTCATGCAAAGTCAACCTTGGTTTTAAGTGAGCAGACAAGGGCTTCAGCAACAACCAGCGCTCTAAGAGTGTCCAAGATAAAAGAAAAATTGCCCCTTGAAAGGAGAAAAGGGAGACTAAAGAAATTGTTGGTGTGAAATTCTGAAAGAATATCTTTCAGCACACTGATTTCCCCTTGCTTTAGTTGACTTCAGGTTTAAGAATCGTTTTTGATATGCATATCACTGCCTCTTGTTCAAGTTAATTTCTTTAAACATTCATGAAGGGGAAGGCTGTTTAATAGAAATGTGCCAAATGTTTTTTTCAATTACAGACAAACTAGGGTGTTTGCTGATCCATGAACAACGCGAATATTCAGTTGTGGAGTTTTACCGCCTAATAACAAAGTTTTTTTTTTTTAATTTTAAAAAATTTTTCCCTCTCTGTTACATGGCAAAATCCATAAGGAAAATGATGGGAACTGTTTTAGCAATAAGTTCCTCACAAACGGCTTGTTTTGAATTAGGCAGAGATTTGACTGGGACTTTGTTAGGTTGGAAAGCAAAACAAAACAATTGTGTCTGGGTGAGAGGCAGTAGAGGAAATGATTCTGTTGGCTGACAAAATCAGTGAGGATGCAGTGAGAAAGGCAACAATGCTGGTGCTGCTAAGTTCATTTTCTGATCCATTAGGTTGAGGGAAGTTGGATCAGAGACTTCAGGGAAAGGTGTTATTAGAGGTACTCAGCTTACCTGCCAAAAACCCTCTCAGAGTTGAAGATCAAAGAAAGGTCAGAGGAGAAGTTGGAGGTTTTGTGAGATCTGGCCCATTTCTGTTTTGCTCTTATCTTTTCCTCAGCCCCAACAGAGTGTCTGACAAACAATAGAAGCTCAATAGATATTTTTGAGTGAATAAATGAATGAATACAGCCTCTGGGCAATAGAACAGAGCTCTAAGCAGAATAGCATTTACAAACAGGAATGCACAGCTGCAAATAACCTGTACCCAGTTAGGAAGACTGAAGTTCACAAACAGGATGCTTTTCTAAAGAAGTAAGCAAAGGTTTGTGCTAGTGGAACTAAGGTATAATGTAACAATTTAGTTATAATTAGATTGCAAGAATTCATTTCTTCTAAGTAGGAAGGGTCATGAATCAGGCTACTTGGTTGTGAGCTTCTGAGCTCATTAGCTACTGATGTTAAGCTTCTTAGAGACTCTCGGCCTAAAAACTAGATGAATACCAGAGCCTGAGAAGGAACAGAAGTGGGGCATTGACCGCAGTGTGAAACTGTAGAACTTTGAGCTGGGAAATAGTAACACACATGATATCAATACCCTTTTATGAAACTTCAGGAGACACAGGAAAACCATTTGGTAGATAGTTCTTCCAAATCACTACCAGAGAAAGACCAATTTGGTGTATTGGCAGAACCACAATGGTGACCTCACTCAAAATCCCTTCCATCTTGGGATCTCTATTGATTTCACTGATTAAAAAGCAATTGTTCAGTTGAGCCTAATTACCACAATCTGTATCTTCAGCCATATTCTAGATACTTTTTCTGAAACTGGCGACATCTAATTTCATACCACCAGACTCTGCAACTGGTGAAGGAAGTCTTGACTCTCATCATCTGCTTGTCTCAAAAGGTATGCCATCACTACTTCCTTCATTAAGAGTTGATTAAAAAAGAAGATGTGATACACACACACTCACACACACACAACGGAATATTATTTGTCCATAAAAAAGAAATAATGCCACCTGCGGTTACATGGATGGACCTAGAGATCACAATATTAAGTGAAGTTAGTCAGATAGCAAAAGACAAATATCATATGATATCACTTATAAGTGGAATCTTAAAAAATTATGCAAATGAACTTATTTGCAGTACTCATAGAAACAGACTCATAGATAAAGACAAACATACAGTTACGAAAGGGGACAGGTAGTGGGGCAAGATGACTGAAGGTTTGGGATTGGTTTATGCACACTGAGGCATATGGAATGACTGGCCAATGGGGACATGCTGTATAGCACAGGGAACTCCAACAAATATTCTGTGATAATATGTATGGGAAAAGAAATTGAAAAAGAAGGGATGTGTGTATCTGTATTATTGAATCACTTTGTTGTGCAGCAGAAATAGTCACAACATTGTAAATCCAGTACACTTCAGTAGAACTTTCAAAAAATAGAAGGAAAAAAGAGAATTGATTGGCAAAATCTCCAAGAGTTTTCATTGCCTTTTCTCCTAAGGGCAAGAATGACTTTCTGGGGTATTTTCTCTATTTACAGAGTATCAGAGATGAGCCTCCCCTTTTCTTTCTTTAGCGCTTTCAGGAATTTCAATCTTTCTCTGAAGACTGGATCAGAGGAAGGGTATGAGATTTTTATTGGGATTTTTATTTTCTAATGGGGGCTATTCCTGGTTAAGATAACATTCTAGGGACACAGAGATGTGAAAGTTTACATGCAAGTCAGGTCAAATTCCTGAGAAGACTGAGAATAGGTGTGATTCATTGTTCATGCTCATACTTAAGTCAATCTGGATAATGTTAAGACTTGGAATTGAAAAACAGGTTGAGTCCATTGCTAGAGGGTCCAGTAATGGTGGGAAGGAATTATTGAAGCCTATTGCATAGGCTTGGGTTATCTGGTAGATCCAGAAGATCCAGAAAACAGTGTACCTCTCATTGGGAGTGGGTATCCTCTCATCTAATGGTGCACCTATAATTGGGAGTGAGTATCCTGTTATCCTCTCATCTACTCTCATCTAAGAATACCGAGTATTAAAAGAAGTGGTTAGAAAGCTTTGAATGTAGTTACAGACAATGAAAAATATGTTTGTAGAGATATGGCCAAAGTGGGTATCTTTGAGTTATTAAAATGTATAGATAGGTATGTATGCAAGTTTTCTGGTAAGAGGGACCCCAAGAAACCTTACAAAGTAGGAAACTTTATTCTTTTTCTTTCTTCCTTCCTTCCTTCCTTCCTTCCTTCCTTTCTTTCTTTCTTTCTTTCTTTCTTTCTTTCTTTCTTTCTTTCTTTCTTTCTTTCTTTCTTTTTAAGAAAGGAGGTTAAATTCCTATATTTCCCATCTGGCCTCTCCTCTAATTTTTGGATCCATATTATGCTCATTATTGTTGTGGCCATATTTTCCAAGCCCCAAATTTGATTCTATGATTTGACACTGAAAATTGGAAGGTTTAAGCAAGGGTGTACCTACTTTTCTGGATATCTTGTTTTCAGCTGGCAATGAAACTGATTGTTGCAAGTAAAGTAGATACAATGTAACACCTCAGAATTTTAAAAAATCTCCTAAAAACACTTTCGACAAAAAAATTTTTACTCAACAGAAGAGTCCTCCATTCCAACAAGGTTTATGTCATGGCAGACTAAATACTTCCACATTTTTATCTGAAATATTTAGTAAAATCCCCATTTTTACTAGCTTCTCAAAAGTTTATTTTTTTTATTTTTTTATTTTTAAGAATGAAGAAAAAAGAAAAGTCAAAATCCTAGGTCAGCATAGATGGTAAATAGTAGACACCCATGGAATCTACTATTACAAAGTTAGAGATGATGTTTAATAATGGAATATCGTGAGTAGTAGATAGTAGTGGTTCCTAATTCATAATAGCTAAGTGGTCATCCATTCTATTTATAAAACTGATCTTACAAATGATCTTAAATTATGTTGCTAGCCTGACCAAGCAAATAAGTTCATACTTTAGTTTCCATTGAAGCTGTGTTCACTGAAGCACTAGTGTTCAAAAGAGGTGACTGGCGGCTGATATAGAGATGAAGACAAATGTAAGAGCTAATCAGGTGGGGTGGTTGTCGTTGTGACCTTTTCCTTCTTTATTCAAAGTAACCTGACTTTCATTTGTTTTCGATAAGGGAATTTTGCATATTTTCCTTTCTTAAAAATGCTCTTCTCTTCCATATGTGAAAGATTTCATTTAGAGAATAGAGTGCCGAGGTTTATATGGGAGAGTTCTTAATGCTCTTTGTACACCTAGAAATGAAGTTGGTGATTTCTAAAGACCTCTTCCAGTCTTATTAATCTTTAGCTCAAGACTTGTCAGACTGAAAAGCTTTCTTGGGTAGACGTATCTTCTTCTGAGGATAATAAGGCACCAGTACTTAAGTCAGCATGCTCTCACAAATTTTCAGCAACTCTTTCCAGGAAATCCTCCAAAGTAAGCCGATCCGTGCTTCTGCTCAAACTGCAGAATGGTCTCTGAGGAATCCCACTATTATAGTGTGTAGGGTCACCAAGAAAACAGGTTCTCTAGCTGAAACTTTAGTTCTACTATATTGATTTAAATAGTTATTAATAAAACCCATCAGCTCCCTGCTTCCACAACTGTGAGTGGAACTCCGTAGCAATTCTTATCTGCTTCCTTTCGGTTTCAAGGGATAACATATTCCTCCTTTTCTTCCGTGCCAGTTCTTCTCCTTTGTACTCAGTCTCATTCTCACAAATTTTCTCCAAGGAATCACTGTCAAAAATTTACCTCTCTCTTATTCTCCTAATTTTTTTTGACTATGCCTCTCTTCAAGAGTACCCTACCTTCATTTTGCCTTTGAAGAAATGTTTTCTTCTAGCTGTATGTTTAATCAAAGCACCAATTGAAATTATGTGTGTGTGATATTGATATGTAGATATAGTTATAAATCTGTCTCTCATATACTTATTCTATGGCAGATGTTTGTATCAAAGTATTATTACATGCAATAACAGATTGGAACAGAAATATCTATTTTATTATCATATGTGCCTAGAATTCTGGAAGTTTGGAAGTTAGAAGTTCCAAGCCTAATATCAAATGTGCATATTCCCTCTTGCAATTTTCAGGATGTCAGCTGTTGTCCTTAGGCTTTTTGCCCTTGGTTGCAAGATGGCTGCTACAGCTCCAGAAATCACAGCCTTAGATAACTACATCCAGACTAGAAGGTAAGGAAAGGGCATGACCTTTTCTGTGTTTCTTATTAAAAACATTCACAGATGCCTGACAGCATGTTTCTTCTCATCTTTCATTGGCCAGGATCACCACTGTAATCAGGATCCCCTGGGGCTGAGTAAGGAACTGGGTCCTCTAAAGCATATGGCCACTTGATATTCAAACTAAATTAGAACTTTGCAAGAAAGGAAGAAGCAAGGATTCAGGATGGGGTGCCAGAGTGTTCTTTAAACTACACATTCAATTAATCAGAATGCCAGTCCCAAAAATTACTCTTTTGACTTTGCTCTATCTGCTTACGCAGCCTTGGCTCCACAGCAGTCTCTAATAGGATGTTTTGTTATTTATTTATTTATTTATTTATTTATTTACCTTTGGATTAAGGAAAAAATAAGTTGGTATTTGTATGTATAACTTTGCAGATGGAGGAGGGAAAGTAGGAAGAGTAAAGAAAATTCAATAAAACTCATAAAATTATGACTGCATTGCTGAACCGCACTCTTAATTATTTACAACACTTAACTGCTTCTTCTGCATGTTGGGAAATCTACCATTTAAATAACCATCTGTCTATTGGTCCAGAAATAGAAGAAATTAGAACAAAGGATCAGGTTGTAATTTGGGCTGGAGTAAGCATTCTATATGACTCTAATGCAGAGTTCTGTAAAGTTACACACTGCTGTGACTAAAAAGGAAAGAGTTCAGCAAAATACAGGGGTGGCTCTCTCTTCATACCTGTGGACTCATATCTTACCTTCAGGCTTAGGACCTATAATGACTTTTCAACTATGTTGTGAACTACAGGAAAATTGAAGAGAGATCTCATAGTGAACAGTTGTCTCTGCTAGGAGCAAATTGGAAGGCAAGTTTGATGCTTACTATTCTGAAAACATGGTTGCATGGGGCTTCTGAATGAGTGTCTCAGTTTGCCCTCACTTTTTCTGTGATTTGTGTTCTGATGCTGCCATAACCTCATCTTCCCAACCACTCTTGCCCTCTCCATTCATTTCTTCTTGTCCTTCTCCTTTTCCTCATATCTGGACCTTTTTCTCTTTTTTTTGTTCTCTCTTTTTTGATTCCTGTTCTTTCCTCTGCTTCTCCTGTCTCCATTCCCTTTAACTTTAGGAGTCTATTGGAGTGAATATTTGTCCCTATCAGACATTATTAGATTTTTAAGGGTATGTCCCTATCTAGTCTGCACTTTACCTTCTGGTAGCATCAAGGTAAATGCAATGAGCAGAGTGTTGTTTGGTCAAGTTTGACTATGTAAACAAACAATCTGGATAAATAATTCCCAAACTCCAGTCACAAAAATACCTTTTTTCTCCTTTGTAGTGTATTTTCAGGCCTTAAATTTTTTATGTTCCTGCTTTAACACTTCACTTCACAATGCCTCCATAAAAAAGTAATGCCTTTTCTCTTTCATTAAAAGAGGAATAGCCTCTGAAGCAGTTATCTCTCAAAATGTGTTGAAATCCCAAGAGGAATCATGTTTTACATTTAAAAAAATGCTTCCCTATGTATCATCTTGTTAGATAATCCCCCAAATCCTGTGAAGTAGGCAGGGAGGCAAAACTACTTCAGAGAAGTTTGGGCAACAATATAATAGGCTAATTAAGCACACAACACAGATCTCTCTGACTTTACAGTAGTGATAATCTTGAGTTTGCATTATAGTTATTTAAAATAAGCATATATACAGACAGTGACTATACAGTAAACACATGATTTTCTTCCTCTTTATCTTTTCGAAGTAACATTTGCAAGTACCCCAGAGAAAATGAAATTTCTTCCCCTGCATAACAGACACACTCTTATCAACATTGCTCTAGCTGCATTTCTGTGTCCATTAGTCCATTTTACTCAGATGCTTGACAAGGTCTCTCTCCCTCACTCTTTCCTTCTTCTTTCATCTCTCCTTCCCCTCCCCTCCCTCCTTTGCTTCCTTTTGTCCTTTTCTTCCTTCCTCCTTCTCTATTTCTCTACTTTCTTTCTCTATATTTTTAGTTTCTTTGCTCCCATCCCCGCTACTAAGAAATGAGAAATCCTTGATTCCCTGGATTCATGTTTTCTTTGCTTTCATTCCCCCCCATCCCATAATGCAATGCCAATTATTAGAGAATATAATTCACTGTGTCTCATACTATTATGTATAATCTACTGGAGCATTTTCTTCACATTCTTAATATCTCTGTTGTCGGAGAGAATTACATTTGGGAAGCTGACTGCAGGCCTCTGTGGAAGGAGAGGAGAGAGGAACATTGTTTTCACAGGCGAATTCTCTCTTGTGTAGTGGAGTTTCATGATTTTTCTAGATGAATTAGATATTTTGTTATGCATTTACAATTATTTTTGTTAAAAAAGAGAGACACTATGATTAAGTTGTTCTTTTCTTTCGTCATAGGAATAAGGATATAAAAATGCTTCAGTAGATCAGTTTAAAGGGAAATTCTTTTCTATACATTTATAAAGATATCCAGTAAATGATGATTCCTGGGCAGCTTAGGTCTAGAACACAGCTGTGCACATATGCAACTCATTCTATACCTTTAATGGTATATATGGCTCCTAGCTTCTCCCCTCAGTTCTGTCTTCCTTTTTCTCTTTTCTCTCCCTCCACACCACTCACTCAGTTTCTACACACACACACACACACACACACACACACACTCACACACTGGTTATGGGTTTCAAGACCCCTTCAGGAGACTAAACCCGAAAGCCTCTTGCCAGGTCTCATTGTGATGCCCCTTCCCCCACCTTGAGCAAGCTGGGCTGCTTGCTCCCTACTAGGGAGGAAATGTTGCCCATTCCTCATTGTCCTCTGTGTAACCTATTCCCCAAGCAAATAAGATATCCAGCATGGGGGTATAAAAGCAATTGCAAAGTGAGCTGGGCCCTCTTTTGACCTACGTGTGGGCACTCTCTCTCTCTCACTCTGAAAATGTACTTTCACCTTAATAAATTTTTAAAAACGCCCACCATTTGAATGCTTTGCTACAGTGGGGTGCGTACCAAGGAAACTGCAATTTTATCCTTTTGGAACAATTTTAACACACACCACACATGCATACACACACACTAAATCAAGGTGAACTCTTTAAACATAAATAAAGTACATTTTTTTCTTCAAAATTTAGCAGTCAGGTTAGTCTCTGTCCTGGGAACTCTGTTTTTTTTTTTTTCTTCCAAAATAAGATTTACGAATTTACCTATAGGCATTCAGACAGAGCTAGACAGGAAAGATAAATAGAAAAAAAATTTGGGAACCATAGTCATTAATTTGCAATAACCGTAAAGAGAAAGAATCTGAAAAACTCTATATAAGCATATATATAAACTAAATACACATATATATAAAACTGAATTGCAGAGTTCCCTTTTGGCACAGCTTGTTAAAGATCTTATTGTGGTGGCCATGGTCACTGCCTTGGCCTGGGTTTAATCCCTGGCCAGGGAACTTTCATATGCCACAGATACAGTAAAAAAAAACAAAAAACAAAAAAACCAAAAACAAATAAAGTGAATCACTATGCTGTACACCTGAAACTAACACAACATTGTAAATTAATGATACTTCAATAATTTTTTTTTTAATTTGGCAATAGGATGGTATGTAGAAAAGGAAGTGAAGAGAAGGTAAAGATGAGGTAGAGAGAAAAATTATTCCCTCCTAGGCAAGCAACATGCATCTAGTAACCTGGGCATGAGAGAATCTCAGCGCAATTTAATATTAGGACCTTGAGTCTTTTGTCAGGTCCACAGAACACACACACTTGTTTTTCCTATGCCAACAACCTTCAAGATGTTGCCTCTATCCTGTCTTGGTCATTGCAAGCACACACGTACCCTCTTGAGCTCCTTCTTGAGTAACTGAGGTAGACAACAACCTCTCTAGCCACCTGCTCTCTTCTGTCTCCTTGCTCTACTCTTGCTGAAAAATGTATAGCTATGCTTTACATTTTGAGAATTTTAATGCTAATTGTGATTGAAAAACATACATAGAATAATAGACCCCTAGAAGTTACAAATATTTTAGGATTTTATGTATGATCAAATTCCCTAGTGTGCATTTTATAAAATCCTCTGAAATTTATCCATTCATACAGCTAAGTGATTCCATTTTTATAAAATAGGTCATGGTCCTACTGGAATTTGATTTTCTCATAAATATTTTGTTAATGTTGGGCTGTGTAGTTCAATCAACAAATCAGCCCAAAATGTAGAATTTTGCTTTCTTTTGTTTACTTTTTAAATTATAAGTAAGCACAATACATTTTACCATATGGACTAGACTGAGTGGTTTAATTAACCACTGACTTTATGAAACATCCCTTCTGTAGACAGGGAGGCAAAAACAAATTCATTCATTTAGCAAAGCGACATCACCAAGGTTTGATGGTCACCAACTAAGTGATGGTGTATTAATTTCCTAGGACTGCTATGATGAAACACTATAAACTGGGTGGCTTAATTAAAACAACAGACTCTCACATTTATGGAGGACGTACATTTGAAATCAAGGTGTCAGCAGATTTGTTTTGTTCTCATGAGTTCAGAGAGAGAATATTTGCCATGCCTACTTCCTAGCTTTTTGAGGTTGCTGGCAATCTTTGCCACTTCTTGGTTTAAGATGCATCGCTCCAATTTCTGCTTCGGTCTTCACATGGTTTCTTCTTTTTATGTATTTCTATGCCACATTAGAACATGATGTTTGCTCCCCTATGTGTCCATGTTACATTAATAAGGGCATCAACCCACACTAATCTGGTGTGACCTTATCTTAACTCATTACATAGGCAAAATATCTACCTCCAAATAAGGTCACATTCTGAAATTTCAAGTGGTCATTGTTTTTCTGGTACATCATTCAATCCATAACAATTGTAACTAAGGTTCTTTTACTTCCCTGAAACACAAACTAAAACAGGATGGTGTCCTTGGATATTTTCTTCTCCTATCTACTTAGCCTCTTTTTTATTCTTCTGCAGAACAGTTAGATTTACATGTACTTTCAAGATATAGCAAGTCATATCATTAGCTGTGGTATAAGGGATGACTAATCAATAGGGATTTGTTGTATACTACAGGGAACTCTACCCAATATTCTGTGATAATCTAGATGGGAAAATAATCTGAAAAAGAATGAATATGTGTGTATATGTATAACAGAATAACTTTGTTGTACAGCAGAAATTATCGCAATATTGTAAATCAAATATAATTTAATAAAACTTAAAAAAAGAAAAAATTAATCTATGGCTTTGAAATTCACATAACTAGACAGAACAACTTCTATATGGACTTATTTATTTTTTATTTTTTATTACTCAATGAATTTATTACATTTATAGTTGTATAATGATCATCACAATCCAGCTTTATAGGATTTCCATCCCACAACCCCAGCACATCCCCCCACCCCCCAAACTGTCTACTCTGGAGACCATAAGTTTTTCAATGTCTATGAGTCAGCATCTGTTCTGCAAAGAAGTTCAGTCCTTTTTTCAGATTCCACATGTCAGTGACAGCATTTGATGTTGGTGTCTCATTGTATGGCTGACTTCACTTAGCATGATAATTTCTAGGTCCATCCGTGTTCCTAAAAATGCTGGTATTTCGTTCATTTTAATGGCTGAGTAATAGTCCATTGTGCATATGTACCACATCTTCTTGATCCAATCCTCTGTCAATGGACATTTAGGTTGTTTCCATGTCTTGGCTATTGCCAATAGTGCTACAATGAACATCGGAGTACATATATCTTTGTGAGTCATGGTTTTCTCTGGATAGATGCCCAGGAGTGGGATTGCTGGATCAAATGGCAGTTCTATTTTTAGTTTTCTGAGGAATCTCCATACTGTTTTCCACAGTAGTTGCACCAATTTACAATCCCACCAACAGTGTACTAGGGTTCCTTTTTCTCCACACCCTCTTAGCACTTACTGTTTGTAGACTTTTTGATGATGGCCATTCTGGCCAGTGTAAGGTGGTACCAAATAGAGGTTTTGATTTGCATTTCTCTAATAATGAGTGATGTTGAACATCTTTTCAGGTGCTTTTTGGCCATCTGTATGTCTTCTTTGGAGAACTGTCTGTTTAGATCTTCTGCCCATTTTTGGATGGAGTTGTTTGTTTTTTTGGTACTGAGCTGCAGAAGATGTTTGTAAATTTTGGAGAGTAATCCCTTGTCAGTTGATTCACTTGCAAAGATTTTCTCCCTTTCTGTGGATTGTCTGTTCGTTTTGTTTAGGGTTTCCTTTGCTGTGCAGAAACTTTTAGGTTTGATTAGGTCCCATTTGTTTATTTTTGTTTTTATTGTCAACACTCTAAGAGGTGGATCTGAGAAGATGTTGCTGTTAGAGCTCATCCATGAATTTGGCAAAGTCACAGGATACAAAATTAATACACAGAAATCAACTGCATTTCTATACACTAACAATGAAAAAGCAGAAAGAGAAATTAGGGAAGCAATCCAATTTACCATCGCATCCAAAAGAATAAAATACCTAGGAGTAAACCTACCTAAAGAAACAAAATACCTATACTCTGAAAACTAGAAGACACTGATGAAAGAAATCAAAGATGACACAAATAGATGGAAAGATATACCATGCTCGTGGATTGGAAGAGTTAACATTATCAAAATGACTATACTATCTTAAGGCAATCTACAGATTCAATGCAATCCCTATCAAATTACCAAGGATGTTTTTCACAGAACTTGAACAAAATATTTTAAAGTTTGTTTGGAAGCACGAAAGACCCAGAATAGCCAAAGACATCCTGAAAAAGAAAAACGGAGCTGGAGGAATCAGGGTCCTGGACTTCAGACTATACTACAAAGCAACAGTCATCAAAACTGTATGGTACTGGCACAAAGACAGAAATCTAGATCAGTGGAACAGGATAGAAAGCCCAGAATTAAACCCATGCACCTACAGCTAACTCATCCATGACAAAGGAGGCAGGAATATACAATGGAAAAAGGACAGCTTCTTCAATAAGTGGTGCTGGGAAAACTGGACAGCCACATGGAAAAGAATGAAATTAGAACACTCCCTAACACCATACACAAAAATAAACTCAAAATGGATTAAAGACCTAGATATAAGACCAGACCCTATAAAACTCTTAGAGGAAAACATAGGCCAAACACTCTCTGACATAAAAAAAATTCATTCTACTTGGTGGTAAGCTATATAAAGATATGGATATTAAACACATACACATGTACGTATGCACACATGCACATACATACACATATATACAAACAAAAAACAGGAAATGGGATAATCCCCATAAATTTTATTATTTTATTTCAAGAGAAAACATTTCATATTAAAATGACAGATTTCATACCTATTTAGAAAACAAACTCTCTCTTTGATTCATTGCATCTCACATTCTTGTCATAGCAGGTTTTAAGTTTATCTAGTTAAAATTGTGTGTCCAATCTGTCCTCTATTTCACTCCCCCTTCTTTTTATAGTTTTATTTTGTCCCATAATAAAATAATTTGTGAATGTGACTCAGAGGCAGCCTAGAGTAGCAATTAAGAGTGTTGATTCAGGAACCTGACGGCCTACATTAAAATTCAGGCCCCGCTGCAGTGTGCATATGTACTAAGTATTTGACCTCTTTGTGCTAGTTTTCTTATTTGTATGATTCAGATAATGAAAATAGGACATTCCTCATAGGAATGTGGTGAGGATAAAACAAGTCAACATATCTAAACCTCCCATACATTATAGAATATCCATTAAATAATTAAATACCTGCTAGAACAGAGGCTCACTGAGGGTGGATCCAGTGTCTTGCATCTCTGTCATTCTCTCCAACACCAAAAAAAGTGTAATTAAGGTGAATTAACTTCCCCCAGCAAAATTTGCTCTCTGCATATGGATTGATTTTATCCAGGGGAAGATGGATGTCTAGTCCTCTTAGAGGTTTATGATGCTGTGCATCGGACAGGAAACTGATCAGTGATCGTCTGGCATAGCACTTCACATTTTGAAAAAGTTCGTTGCAAGTATTTTTGCCAACTCTCTTAGACAAGCTAAAAGGTCCAGTTCAAAACCTATCTTTTCTTAAAGCCTTTTACGTTAATCTCAGAAACACACCTCTTCCTGTATCTGTGTCCCTCAGCATTGTTTTTGTGTTCTGTAAGGGTATGATTTATAAGTGTTACCATAGTTTGTAAAACTGTAAGGCATAAAAGGATTTTCTAAGCCTGTGGTGGTTATCAGTGGTGCACATTACAGTCAACAGTGATTTTAGTTTGTCTTTGCAAACACATGACTGGGGCCATTATCATAAATATGGATTATATAAGGCAGTAGGGTAGTGGTTTCATGTCTGAGTTCTAAGGTCTGTATTGATGAGGCTTGGGGCAGGCCACTCTGAAATCTGCCACGGTTGTATACTGATTATTTTGAATTAAAGATATCTGAGAAACATCTGGTACAAGAAGAACAGTCTGACCCTCCTTTGTTTCCCTGAAAGCAGGAAACAAAATTCCCACAGGAAGTTATCTTTCTTATTCTGGGGGTTTGGGGGACATCCTTATCATGGGAGAACTGGAATTCAGGGCAGACAAAGCTATATAAACAAACTTTGTTGCTTCTTCATTAATGTGTTACTCCAACCCCAAGCCCCTTTGTTTCGTCAAATCTTCACAAATAAATATTTGTCTAAAATGTATAAAAACAACCTGTTTTGGTCACTTCTCAGGTTCCATACCTAAGGAGCCTCCATATGTACAAAATCATTTTTTTTTCCTATGAATCTGCATGTGTCGACTTAATTATTAGATTAGCCAAGGAACCAACAGAGGTAGAGGAGAAAATGCTCCCCCTGCAATAAATCATGATCCCTTTCATTTGCCAAGAGTGACCCATACAGCAATGCTCAAATTTTAATGTGCATTCAAATTATCTGGGGATCTCTTGAAAGTGCAGATTTTGAATTAGCAGCTCAGTGGTGGGGCCCAGGATTGTGTGTTTCCAACAAACTTCAGCAGATGATTATATTGCCAAAGAGAATCATACTATGAGTTTTAAGGCAATAGAAGGTTACTACTTAATATCTTAAAATTTCAATTCCCTCATATGTAAAATAGAGTTGTAGTGAAAATTAAAGATAGAATGCATAGTAAGTGGTTTCATCAAACAGCCAGGCACAACGAGTGTTAGATATTTTATTAGTATCATTATTATAGCCATCTTTATGGGTTTGAACCTGTGAAGTACACAGAGTTCTGTTTTAAGGGCATATTTTGTTTATGTGCCATTGTTACTATCTTAAATTCTTAAGAATTTTATCTTCAAACTTGTGTTTTTATAAAATTCAGTGCGTAAATGGGACATGTGAGTAGAGATTTTGGAAATATGCATCATTACCAATATTCCTTGCTGACTATTTGTATTTAAAATTTATAAGGCACCAAGAACACAGAATTCTGATGGACCCAAAATGAAATGGAGTTCAGTAAGACTTAAAAGTACAAGGGAATGTGTTACCTCCACAACTAAGTTAGGTCACTCTTCCTCAACAGGCTATAATTTCCGTTTGACCCAGAACTTGCTTTGAATTCAGAATTGAAGACAGACAGGACAACTCACAGTTCTTTTCTTTTCAATTATTTCTTACTTGTCATTAAGCTGAAGATAGGGAGTATTGGTACATTCACCAAAAATTAAAATGCAAACAGCTGAACTAGTTTTGTGTAATTCTGGTAAGAAAAAATAGAAATAAATATGCAAACTTAGAATACACATTTTGCAATTTTGGTGATTCCACATGCAAGCTAAATGCCTTTATGTTTGTATGGAAAAGTACCATTATAGAATATAAAGATGAATGATAAAAACCATGATAATAATTGAAATTTAATTTTTGACTAGTTAGAATGACATTAAAGAGCAAATAAAACACACTCAGACAAGCTGAATGAGAGATCATGGACTAGAGAAAAAAAGGTTTATATTTTAGCATCTTTAATGAGCATTTTTCTGCTGGTTTTTTAACTGAGAGAACTGCAGTTTCATTTTACGCTGAGTTCCAAAGATTATGTAGCTGGCTCTGCCATCATTATTGTAATCATTATCAACAGGTATGGGTTGGGGCTTCAGGTTGAAAAATTCCTGATTAAACTGGAAATAATTTTGCAAAGTTATTATTCAGATCAGGAAACTGTATCATATTTATACTTGAGCACAACTGCCACTTTGTAATTTATTGTTAAAAGTGAGAATATTTTTTAATTCCACAAATATTGGATTCTGAGGAGTATTCATTATTTTTAGTTTTGTTCAAATTCTCCTTCAAAAGAAAATATAAGCATAGTGTTTGTTCCATCTCATTTCATTTGTCATTTGGCCCCTCTGTTTTCTGAATGCATATTTTATTTCATCTGTCCACACATGACAGATCATGTTCTTAAGTGCATCACAGTGCTACAAGTCCCCAACTATACTGAGCCTTGGGGCCCTTTCATGTAGCACACTTAACATTGGAGAGATTTCCACACTGTATAGTCTTTTCCTGATGAGCAAATGAGTGAATAGACTATATTACTGAACAGACTGAACCTATTTTAATCATTACCAACGGAAGAGGGATTCAGATCCTGAGGCATTAAGTTAAATTCTAGTTTTGACTGCATTTAAGCTTTCACCAGAGAGAAAGCAGTAATATGTCAGTTATCATAGAATATTGCCTTTATCTTCCTGGAATGGGGCAGTTTGATTCCACTATTTCAATTTATTATTGTGAGATAAATAATAGTTCTTATAATTGAAAGTGATCAGGAAGACATTGGACACAATTTCTAAAGGTAAGAACTGCTTAAATTGGTCTTCAAATGATGCAGCTTCTGCCCTGTTTAGACATCTTTGAATTCATATAGTCCCATCCTGAGCAGCTAAGACTCTCACTCCATATATTGCCCTGCACATTTGACTCTCCCTTGTGTGTGTGTGTATGAGGTGGGGGAGGAATTCACTCTCCTCCAGTGATTCATGAATCATCTGGTGCTGGAGGCAATGAGAATACAACATTGATTGTAATGGCTGATCCAACATGGCAAATCCTATATTGCCGTTTGGGTACAAATGAATAACCTCATACAGTTCTGCACACATTCAACAAAATGATGAAAGGAGGAGAAAAACAACAACAACAACAACAACAACAACAACAAAACAAATGGAATTTCCTGATCATTGCATTCCACTTTATTTCTCCGGTTTAGCATTGTAAGTGAATTCAGTGTCTGGACAAGGCAATTGATGGCTGTAAGAGAAAAGGAAAGAGAAATGTCAAAGCCCCAAACCACAATTTGAGCACTGTTAGGCTCGACTCTCTTCTCCAACTGGAATCTTCAGCTAGGCTCCTCATCTCTCAGACTTCAAAGGTCATGTCAGGGCCGAGGGTTCTCAGATTCTGCAAGACGGGGCTGCAGACCCAAGTCAGCTGCTTTTTATTAGTTGGGGGAGCAAGGAAATGAGGAAAAAAGAGAGGAAGGATTACTACATACATATGAAAGAAACACATGTTGCCTCAATTTGTCTCCAAACCTCTCAAATATTACCTGCAAAGCACTTCACTCCACACCAATCACTTCACCTTCTCCACAGCCCACCTTATACATATTTCCAACTTCTAACCTTCTGGAATGTAGTACAAGTTAATTTCTCCACCGATCTCATTCATGTGATGTATATTCTTCACGTCTCACCTCCTGTATGAAGTTTTCCTTAATCCAGCCAGACAACAACATTCTTTCCGTCACTATGTCTTTCTGAAGGATTTATTATATGTTACTTGTTTGTTATTGTCACTTTGCACTTTTTATTTTGCTCAAATATATGTTTCTACCTATTAAATAAATTCATTAAGGGGAAGTCTAGTTATTTTCAGTTAATATGCCTTTTACATAGTAAGTTCATAATTAATTAGTTATCTTTAAAATAAATATATGTAAGCCATCTTCATAGATTCCACGTTTCATATATTTATATTTTAAATATTAAAAAAAAGATCAAAATAAAATAAGTTGATTCTCCTTCTACACGGGATGAAAATAGCTGAAAAACAGAAACTGTATTTCCAAATGCCAGGGTCCATCAACTAACACCCTACTCCAGGAACAATCTTTTTTTTTTTTTTTTCTATTGAGTATCAAGGGCTAGGAAGTCCAATTCCAACTTGATTATATCTAGGTGAAGAAAGGAGGAAGTAGGATAAACCCATCCATCATAACCAATCAGCTAATTTAAAAGATCAGGGCATATTAACCAGAAAAGCAGACAGGAATGAGCAGGACAAAAGTGCAAAAGACCCAATGGGCATAAACAATATATGCAATGCAAGGAGGCAATACTGCAGAAAGAGCTAAAAAATAATTGAATGTGAACACTATACATAAATCCAGATGAGCTTTGAGCTGTGACCTTGAGGTGAAAAGGCTCCTTAAACTGCAACCAAAGCTTTCTATTCTAAAGGGATTAAATCTCTGAAAATCATTCTCTCTCTTTGCATTCATGTTTCACATTTTGTAGTGTTCACATAAAAAGGGCAGATAAACCAGCAATTCGGTGTTTACTTTCTTGTGTTTCTTTTCTTCCCAGATAGCTGGTATCAGCTTTATGGCAGATCAGAGTGGGTGAGCCTTTTTCACCTTCTGATTGTGGTTTGTAATTGTCAATACCAGGTTAGCAAGCTTTCTGATGGAAATTACCAGTGCATGGAAAAATGATAAAGCAATCTGCTCAGGTAGGAGAAGTATAGTAGACTCTGGAGCTCCAGTCATTTCTAGGGCTCACAATAATTATGAGAGCAAATTTAATAAACTTTTGCATGAAACTTGTAACAGAATATCCTTACATTCTATTGTTGCCATTGCATTGCAAAGTAGAGAATACCAGCAAAAGATTAAAATGTTTAAACACGGGTGAGGCCGGCCTTGGTCCTTAACTGAATTTCTATGGCCTCAGCATAACATTTCAATCCAACTCCGAAAACAGGACTCCCTGTTACATTTACAAGTTTGATTTTTCCTTTCTTACCAGACAAGAGGCAGTGAGCATGGAGCTCAATTTATTTAGAATGGCAACTACCGCAATAGACAGTGGTTTCTTAGTTCAATGCTTGAGAGGATTAAACCTGGATTAGGGGGAAGGATATATTCCCAATGGGCAATGTTTATGACAAGAAGATGGCATTTTTCCACTTCCTCTACAAGAATAACAAGGAGGAAAAATGAATCCTAGCAATGATTCTCAAAATGGCAAGATGTGGGCAGGATTTGAGAAATACACCTTTCTAATTCCCAGGCAATTTATGTGTGTGTGTGTGTGTGCTTAAGTATCCAATTAGCAGGCACAGATGCCACTTTGTATTAAAAAATATAGGGTTTTACAACTGCAAACCAGCTGTGCCCATAAATTTCACCAATCATTTTGCAGAGGTCTACCAAGAATTTAGACTTGGATATCATGGACTTTGTTTTCTTCTGAATTAAAATAATCAGATATAGACTGTCATGTTTTGTCCAGTGGGATATTTTACTCACAGAAGAGTGGGAAGTCACAATATATGTATAGTGCTAAGCCTCACCAAAGTCAGTAGAAATAGATGATTTCTGACCCATGAATGCCTATATTCTAAGCCAGTTTTGGCCACTGGAATTTTTCATAATGATAGGATTATTCTTATCTCACTGTTCATTCCAATAGCTACCTGACCCATGTGGCACTTTGAGAACTTCAAATATAGGTAATGCAACTGTGGGACTGCATTTTTGATTTTACATAATCTTAACTACTTTTAAATTTAAATAGCCACCTGAATGAGTATTATATTGAACAACACACTTTGAACCATTCATGGTGTTGATATGTTAATAAATTAACAAATGATGGTCTGAAATCAAATAGACACCTGCTTCTTCATAGCCATGTGATTTACATGCAAGCTAATTTGTACAAGGTCATCTTTTATTCCTATAAATACTTAGGAATAATGATTCTTCCAGTATTGCTGGGTAGTTAAATGTACAAAGTATGAATCACTTGACTTTTTACCTGAAAAAAATTAGGTCTGTAATCAATGTTTTTTATGTCTTTCTTCTTTTGTTTTTTCCTCTTTCTTTTCTCCCTTCTCCTCTTCCTTCCCTTATGAAAGAACAACAACAACAAAAAGCAGCAAATGGACAGTATCTTTGATAAGAAACAATGTTATACCTGTTGCTTCATTGAGTGTGCTGTTCAAAAAAAGAATTTTGCATGAAAGTTGCTTCCTTCTGAGCTAACCAACACTCTACAATCAGGAAACAATACACAACTCAGCCAGTAATCTGTGGTTAAATGTCTTGTATATTTTTAATTTGTATTGAAATTATGATAAAAAGATAAATTATTTGAAATCTCTGTGAGAGAAAAGTAGCTGTCACTGGACTTGGAAAAAAAGTATAGATAGAGGAAATGGCAGGATTAAAAGCCAAAAAAGAAAGAAGTGGAAAAAAATGGAACATAATTCAATATAGTGAATTTTAATTTATGGTAAATATTTTATCCTTTTAATCTCATTATACTTAATAAATGTCAGAAATTTTTATTTATTTTGTTTTTTTATCTTTATTATTCAATGAATTTTTATTACATTTGTAGTTGCACAACGATCATCACAACCCAATTTTATAGCATTTCCATCCCAAACCCTCAGTGTATCCCCCATCCCCCAACCTGTCTCATTTGGGAACCATAAATTTTTCAAAGTCTGCGAATCAGTATCTGTTACGCAAAGAACTTCATTGTGTCCTTTTTTTAGATTCCACATGTAAGTGATAGCATTTGATGTTGGTGTCTCCTTGTTTGACTGTCTTCTCTTAGCATGATAATTTCTAGGTCCATCTTTGTTGCTAAAAATGCCAGTATTTCTTTCCTTTCAATGGATGAGTAATATTCCATTGTGTATATATATCATATCTTCTTTATCCACTCCTCTGTCAATGAACATTTAGGTTGTTTCCATGTCTTGGTTATCATATATAGTGCTGCATTGAACAAGAGAGTACATGTATCTTTTCAAGTCATGGTTTTCTTTGGATGGAGGTCAGGGGTGGGATTGCTGGATCAAGTGGTAATTCTATTTTTGGTTTTCTGAGGAATCTCTATACTGTTTTCCACAGTGGTTGCACAAATTTATAATCCCACTAACTGTACTAGCGTTTCTTTTTCTCCACACCCTCTCCAGCACTTACTGTTTTTAGACTTTTTGATGATGGCCATTCTGGCTGGTGTAAGGTGGTACCTCAGAATGGTTTTGATTTGCATTTCTCTAATAATGAGTGATGTTGAACATCTTTTCATATTTTTTGGCCATCTGTATGTCGTCTTTGAAGATTATCTGTTTAGATCTTCTGCCCATTTTTGGATGGGTTTTTTTATTTTTCGGTATTAAGTTGCAGAAGGTATTTATAAATTTTGGAGATTAATCCCTTGTCAGTCACTTCATTTGGAAATATTTTCCCCCATTCTGTGGGTTGTCTTTTTGTTTTGTTTATGGTTTCCTTTGCTGTGGAGAAACTTTTAAGTTTAATTAAGTCCCATTTGTTTATTTTTATTTTTATTATTACTACTCTAGGAGGTGGATCTGAGATGATGTTGCTGTGGTTTCTGTCAGAGAATGTTTGGCCTGTTTTCCTCTAGGAGTTTTATAGTATCTGGTCTTATAACTGGGTCTTTAATCCATTTTGAGTTTATTTTTGTGTATGGTGTTAGGAAGTGTTCTAATTGCATTCTTTTACACGTGGCTGTCCGGTTTTCCTAACACCACTTTTTGAAGGGGCTGTCTTATCTCCACTGTATATTCTTGCCTCCTTTGTCATAGATTAATTGACTGTATGTGCATGGATTTAACTCTGGGTTTTCAATCCTGTTCCATTCATCAATATTTCTGTCTTTGTGCCAGTGCCATACACTTTTGATGGCTGTTGCTTTGTAGTATAGTCTGAAGGCAGGGAGCCTGATTCCTTCAGCTCCATTTTTCTTTCTCAGGATGTCTTTGGCTATTCTGGGTCTTTTATGCCTCCAAACAAATTTTAAAGTATGTTCTATGAAAAATGTCATTGGTAATTTGATAGGGATTGCACTGAATCTGTAGATTGACTTGGTTAGTATAGTCATTTTGATAATATTGATTCTTTCAGCAATCCAAGATCATTGTATGTCTTTCCATTTGTTTATGTCATCTTTGCTTTCTTTCATCAGCAACTTTAAGTTTTCAGAGTATAGATCTTTTGTCTCTTTAAGTAGGTATATTCCTATGTATTTTACTCTTTTTGATGCAATGGTAAATGGGATTGTTTCCCTAATTTTTCTTTCTTATCTTTTGTGTTAGTATATAGAAATACAGTCAATTTCTGTGTATTAATTTTGTATCCTGTGACTTTGCCAAATTCATGGATGAGCTCTAACAGTTTTCTGGTAGATTTTTTAGGATCCTTTAGATATAGTATCATGTCATCTACAAATAGTGATAGTTTTACTTCTTCCTTTCCAATTTGGATTCCTTTTATTTCTTTTATTTCTCTGATTGCTATGGCTTGGCCTTCCAAATCTATGTTGAATAGTAGTGGCGAGAGTGGACATCCATGTCTTTTTCCTGATCTTAATAGGAATTTGTTCAGTTTTTCACCAATGAGAATGACGTTAGCTCTGACTTTGTAATATATGGCCTTTGTTATGTTAAGGTAGTTTCCCTCTATGCCCACTTTCTGAAGGTTTTTTTAATCAGAAATTGGTGTTGGCTTTTGTCAAAGTCTTTTTCTGTGTCTATTTAAAGGATCACATGGTTTTTATTATTCAATTTGTTAATGTGGTACATCACACTGATTGATTTGCAGATATTGAAGAATCCTTGCATACCTAAGTCCCACTTGATTTTGATGCACAAGCCTTTTAATGTATTGTTGGATTTGGTTTGCTAGTATTTGGTTGAGGATTTTTGCATCTATGTTCATCAGTGAAATTAGCCTGTAATTTTCTTTTTTTGAGGTATCTTTGTCTGGTTTTGTTATTAGGGTAATTGTGGCCTCATAGAATGAGTTTGGCATTCTCTGTAATATTTTGGAGTAGTTTCAGAAAGATAGGTGTTAGTTCTTCTCTAAAATGTTTGATAGAATTCTCCTGTGAAGCCATCTGGTCCTGGACTTTTTGTTTGTTGGAAATTCTTTAATCACGGTTTCAATTCCATACTTGTGATTGGTTGATTCATCTTTTCTATTTCTTCTTGGTTTAGTCTTGGAAGATTGTACTTTTCTAAGAATTTGTCCATTTCTTCTAGATTTTCCATTTTATTGGCATATAGTTTCATGTAGTAATGTCTTATGATCCTTTGTATTTCTGTGATGTCTGTTGTAACTTCTCCCTTTTCATTTCTAATTTTATTGAGTCCTCTCTCTTTTTTTCTTGATAAGCCTGGCTAAGGTTTTATCAATTTTGTTGATCTTTTCAAAGAAGCAGCTTTTAGTTTCATTGATCTTTTCTAATTTTTTCTTCATTTCTATTTCATTGATTTCTTCTCTGCTTTTTAAGATTTCTTTCCTTCTGCCAACTTTAGGTCTTGTCTGTTCTTCTCTCTCCAGCTACTTTAGATGTAAAGTTAGGTTGTTTATTTGAGCTTTTTCTTGTTTCAATGTGGGCTCGTATTGCTATAAACTTTCCTCTTAGAACTGCTTTTGCTGTATCCCGTAGGTTTTGGAGTGTTGTATCTTTGTTGTCATTTGCTTCTAGGTATTTTTTTAATTTCTACTTTGACTTCTTCAGTGATCCATTTGTTGTTTACTAGCATGTTGTTTAAGAAAATTTTAATGCATAATGTTTTAAGAATATATATGTTCAAATGAAAGAATTAAGAACCTTTTGAAGACTTGATACAAATAACACAATAAAAACTTCTCTGCCCTTTTACCCTCCTGTGTATTTCCATCCTGTTTCCAGGCTACTTTGGAAGAAGACACATCTGCCTGTGGCTGGATTATCTGCTTTGGTTTATCTGCTTTCTTCTTCATATTTACCACCCCTCTTCCCACCACCATATGTTACTTCTTTTTTTTTTCCAGTCTTTTTCCTCTCTCTCTCTAAGTGTGTGTGTGTGTGTGTGTGTGTGTATATATATATATATATATATATATATATATATATATATATCTTCTTCTTCTTCTTTTTTTTTTTTTTTTTGTCTTTTGTCTCTTTAGGGCTGCACCCACGGCATATGGCTAGGGGTGGAATCAGAGCCACAGCTGTCAGCCTATGCCACAGCGAGAGTGATGCAGAATCCAAGCCTTGTATGCAACCCACACCACAGCTCACAGCATCACACCCCCTCCTCATGGATACTAGTTGGGTTCATTAACCACTGAGTCAGGACAGGAACTCCCTATATCTTCTTTTCAATCCCACTCTTATGTTCATTTGCTTGCTTGGCTGGCTGCCTTATTTTCTTGACACATTTTCCTGGACATGGTCAACATTTGGTGACTTGGTTTAAAAAATCCTATTTAGTACTTTGCAGGTGTCAGGAAAAGACCTTAAGCCGTTGTTTTGTACATGAAGTTTTTGCTTTAATTTTGAATCTGTGGGAAATTGGATCATGGAAATGAGCTATATAACATAAAGCCACCAGAAAACCATTGGCCTGTTGGGCTGCAAATGACTTTCTTTTAATTTTAATTTATAAAAATTTTATGACCACACTGCAGCATGTGGAAGTTCTGGGCCAGGGGATGAATTCAAGTTGTAGCTGCTGCAACACCAGATCCTTTAACTCACTGTTTGGGGCAGGGATCAAATCTGCATCTTTGCAGGTACTCAAACTGTTGTAGTTGGATTCTTAACCCACTGCACCACAGCAGAAACTCTGCAAAAGACTCTTAATACCATCAGGATAATACTTGTTTTTGAGGACCAGTGTACCTTAATGGAAAAAAAACAAAAAAACAAAACCAAAAAACTTTTTTTTTTTTTAAATTGGGGAAAAGTCATACATAAAATCAAGAAATAATCTTGGTAAAATCCAGGACCCAAGGTTCACTTCCTGGGGAGCTTTGCCTCTTGTCTCCTGATGTTGTTTTGGCCCAGAGGCTCCCAGAGCTGGTACAGCCCACACTCAAGAATCAGGGTTTGGAGGGAGCATAGCTAGACACACATTCTTAACTCCATTCCCAAGTTTTCAGACTAAATAGAGCCCTCCACAAACTACCTTAATTCTGAAAGTTCCGAACAACCTGATGCATTACAATCAAGAGGATTGCTATCTACATTGCATATGTATATTGTGTATATTGTATTGATATTTCCAAATCTTGGGGGTCATTCTAAGCCAAATTGCATAAACAGCTATATCCAGTACTTTACATGAATAGTAAATCATCATCTAAATTCTATAAATATTAATCTCTTTTATGAATGCAGAATAATTTTTTGAAAGAAGCCTATTATCATGTCTTTGGCAAGATGAAGGATATGATTGTTTTATGGGGACAAACTTCCTTTTCACAAAGTTTTTTTTTTTCGTCATTTAATTATCTTCTATTCACTCATCTGTCTGTCCATTTGGCATAACTTTCTAAATTATCTACAGAGTTTCTTGACTCCCTATGGATAAATAGTCACTGTTAACCAACAGAAGGACAAAGGAGTGAACCCACTCTCCTCACTTTCAGAATAATCCCCACAGAATCAATGTTTTCCCTGGACACATAAGATAGTACAGTCAAAACTGTGTCACTGTTATGCCCAAAGGTCTAAGACAAAGTGAGCGTTGTATTACTACTATAATTTAAAACTTAGCGCAGAAGCAAAAGCATCATATTTTTTCAATTTTTATTTTTTTTTTTTTTTTATTTTTTGTCTTTTTGTCTTTTTGGATCGCACCTGAGGCATATGGAGATTCCCAGGCTAGGGGTCCAGTCGGAGCTATAGCTGCTGGCCTACGCCACAGCTACAGCAACATGGGATCCGAGGCACATCTGTGACTTACACCATAGCTCATGGCAATGCCGGATCCTTAACCCACTGAGCAAGGCCAGGGATCAAACCCACAACCTCATGGTAACTAGTCAGGTTCGTTAACCACTGTGCCACTATGGGAACTCCTATTTTTTCAATTTTTAAATTTATGCTAGGGTAGTTCATTATTCTACTTTTCCAAGTTTTATTGAGATATAATTGACATACAGCATTGTATTAGTTTGAGGTTTACATCATAATTTGATATGGGTATCATATTGAAAAATAATTACCAAAAAAATTTAGTAAACATCCATCACTTCACATAGTTACAATTTTTTTCTTTCATATAATGAGAACTTTTAAGATTTACTCTCTTAGCAACTTTCAAATATATAATAGAGTATTGTTAATTATAGTCACCACAATGTACATTACCTCTCAGAAATTATTTATATTGTAACTGGAATATTATGCTCTTTGAACACTTTTACTCATTTCCTGCACACTCTCACCCCCTGCTTCTGGCAACCTCCAATCTATTTTCTGTCTTTATAAGTTTGTTTGTTTGTTTTAGATTCCACATGAAAGTAAGATTATACAATATTTGTCTTTATCTGGCTTATTTCCTTTATAATAATCCCGTCAAAGTCCATGTTGTAACAGGTGGGAAGATTTTCTTCTTTTTTAAGGCTGAATAAAATCCTTTGTATACACCAACTTTTCTTTATCCATTCATCCATCAAGGGATGCTTAGGCTTTTTCTGTGTAGTGACTATTGTAAATAATGCTGCAATAAACTTGGAGGGGCAGATTTCTCTTAGAGATACTTTACTCCTAAATGCAATGTAAACTGAGTATCTGTTGAAAGAGAAATGAACTCCAACATGAGAAACAAAACAGCCAGCATTTTGCAAACACGTAGTAGAGAATACTTCTTTGTAAATAAATTGAATATGACATGCATCCTTATGTAAATGTGGGAGCTTCAAACGAGGGGATCACAATTTAAAGAATACCTGAGGGATTTATGTGGGTAGTAGCAAAGGCCCTAAAACAAGAGATTTATTTAACTGTGCAGACTGCCATGAGGTAAAAGCAGTGCGAAATAGACAGAAAAGATTAAGAAACCTAAGGACAAGAGGATCCCAGATGGCCCAGAGAAAAGACTGTTTTCTTTGCCCCACAAGATTAAGGGTTTTCCCCCAAATTCCTAGTAAATCGTAAGTAGCATCTACCCCAGAATCCTCTACAGAGCATTTGTTTTCAAATGCACATAATTCTTTTTTTTTTTTTTTTTTTTTTAGGGCCACACCCATGGCATATGGAAGTTACCAGGCTAGGAGTCTAATTAGAGCTACAACTGCCAGCCTATGCCACAGCCACAGCAGCATCAGATCTGAGCCATGCCTGTAACCTACACCATAGCTCATGGCAATGCTGGATCTTTAACCCACTGAGTGGGGCTAAGGATGGAACCCTCATGGATACTAGTCGGGTTGATTTCCACTGAGCCACAATGGGAACTCCCAATGAACATAAATTTGTTTATCTTTTATATATATATATTTTTTTTCTACTGTACAACATGGTGACCCAGTTACACTTACATGTATACATTCTTATTTCTCACATTACATGTTCTATCATAAGTGACTAGACAGAGTTCCCAGTGCTACACAGCAGGATCCCATTGCTACTCCATCCCAAAAGCAACATTCTGCATCTATTTATCCCAAGCTCCCAGTCCCTCCCACTCCCTCCCCTTCCCCCTTGGCAACCACAAGTCTATTCTCCATGATTTTTAATCCCCATTTATCCTGTTTAGTTCTCAGCTATTGTGTTTGGTGGTTTGTGATCATGTTTTATCATTTTCATGAATTCCAGGTTAGAGAAATCTAATGGGTTGAGACAATCTTATCTGAGTGTTGTCATCAAGATCTTGAGGTTAAGTACAGACCCAGTGCAGAGTGCCTGTCCAGGACATGGCTGAGATCAGGGTGCCCTTTTTCTGCTTTGACAGTTAATCATTACACATAAACTTTAGTGAAAACTGGGCAACCCTGCTGGAGAACATTGATTGAAATCAAATATGGAAAAGTCAAGAAATACAGAGGATACCAAAAAACCAAAATAAAATATTTTTACTGGTATTTCCTGATACTTAGTAACTTTTATCTATTCGTAGAAATTCATATTTTTTATTCTATCAATTCCTTTCTTCAGCGTTTAGAAAGAGATCCTGAAAAATCAATTTCCCCATTAGATAGATATATCAACTTATGTCCAAAAGGATTAAGTGGGGTGTTCAGAGTCCCTCAGCATGAGGGTGGCAGAGAGGAGACTAGAATTCAGTTACTTTTTCCTAATATAGTGTCCCCCCCAGTGGCATCATATTTAATTGTACATATAGTGAAAAGGAGCCAAATCTCATTAGACTTTAGATAGGTTCTCCTAGGCTCAAATCAAACGGTGTCTCTATACTAAGATGAAAGTCCTTTTTTTTGAAGTCCATATACTTTGATTTTTTGTTTTCTTTTGCAGAGGTCCTTCCTAAAATGTGCCACTGGTATTCTGTGTGCTGTGGGGAGGTTTCTACCAGAGGAATTGTTATTTGCTATGTTCAAGAGGATCTGTGGAGGAATAAATTGCATACACATAGCTTGATGGCAGCTGGCAGTCAACTGTGACTGCTGTTGTGCACTTCACACCACGTTTTATGTGGCTTGGAACATTTACATTAAGGTCAATTAGGTTGCCAAGATGGAGAATCACAGCTGAGAGATGCTTAGTGCAGTGCATTGGTGTTTGGCAGGGGAAATGGTTCGGATAAACAGACATGTGCTTGGTCTGCCAGCTGGTGGGTGGTCTCAGCCGTCTCGCTGGAACACTATTCAATTCAATTCAACAAATATTTATTGAGAAACTAGATCATGTAAAACACCAGGCACATTGTGGATGGGGAGGCAATGCAGCACAAACCATGACTTGGGTCTTAGAAGATTTCCAACAGCGATAGATCTCTATCTAGCCTTGATTACATGATTACCATATGCTAGACATTGTTCTGTGTGCTCAACAGGTATTAACCATTGTAATGTTCACAATGACTCAATATATGTGCCCTGATTATTTTATCAGTGAGGAAACTTGGTTGGTGAGGTATGGTGCTTTTGCTGCTTTCAATCAATGTCTGTTCTCTTTTATGGGCATATGACAGTTGCATTTCATTGCCACCTTGAAGTTGTCCATGGGTCATGTGTCTTGCTTTAGCTAAAGAAATGTGAGGAGCAGTGATACTTGTCACTTCTTGTGGAAGAGCTTAAGAGCCACTGCTCAATTCACCTGCATTTGGTACCCATTGACCTTCATGATGATGGAGAATCCATCACCCTGGGACTGTGATCCAGGATAAATGAGAGCAGGGACCTCAAGGACATAAAAGAGGACATGAAGTAGTGTATCATTTAAGCCTCTGATATTTTAAAGTTGTTTGTCATGGCAACATACCTAGCATAGACTGGCTAATAAAAGGTAAAAGTAAAAGTAGTAGAACTATGAAGTCAATTGACAAAAGAAAATTTTGGGCATGATTAAGTTCCAAAGACCAATAGCAGTCATAAAAGAAGCTACCATTTATTCAATTCTTAGCAACATTCTAAGAACTTCCATAAATTTTTTCTAGTATGCAAAACAAAATAAAAATTGTAATCCACATTTTATAGAAAAGAAGCAGAAGCTCAGAAAGGTTAACTTAACTACTTTATATAACATGAGAAGATACAGAATTATGAATAAAACCCTGGTCTTTGTCTCTAAAGCTCACAGTGCTGACAGACAGGTTGAAAATCACCCCAGACAACTTTATCCTTAAACTTCTACACTATAGAGTTGAAATAATTTATAAGCATCCTTTATTTCTTTCTTTTCTCCTTCTTTCTTTTCCCATGCACCTTTTCTTTCACATTCTTTCTTTCTCATCCCTCCTTTCCTATTTTCTGCCTTCTCATTTTCTCCAGGTATTTATTGTGCATTTTCTTCATGCTCATGTAGGGGGCATGGGTTTTTCCTCAAATTTGCCCCATCATTTTACAACCTCAATGGGTGGAGGCCAGGGATAAATACCATAGAAATCACCATATGGCCTCCCTGCTATAAGCAATATTCAGCCCCAAATGACAATAGAACTGAAACTGAACAACCCTGCTCTAATTATCAGTAGACTCACCACCAGTTCTTTTTCACGTTTGAATCTGGAACCCCCTAATTCAAGCCTCTCAAAATTCAGTTTCACTTCTCCCACTTTAGGACCGTAACTCTAATTCTTTCTTCATGAATCCTTAGTCTTGGGAGATTCCTTGCTTAGCTCTGTTCTGGTTAGAAGTTGCTGTGTGGGATTGCAAACTCCAGCCCGATCATTCTAATGACCATAGTAGACATTAGAATCATAGGATTTTAAGTCTCTACTGATATCCATGCATTTCCAAAGTTTAAATCCATGGAAAACTATGTAAGCAAGATATTCATCTTCAGCGCTTCAATGGAACAACACGTTTTAAAATATTGTACATTTGGAAAAAGCTATGATGATATTAAAGAGGTTTTTCTTTCTTCTTTTTTTGCAACTGTAGGGCTTCTCTGAACCCTTAATATGCATTATGTCTTAATCTACAAGTTGGAAATTGTATATGAGTCTATGAGTGTTTCCTCAATATATTTTGTCACAGAACTTTTTTTTTCAAGGAACCTCTTTCTTGACTCTTCTCTGTCGTACATGCTTTGCAAACTGTTATTCGTCCAACTTACTCATAATTGACTGAGGTGCAGAAACTTAAGAGGTAACTCTTGTCAGAGCTGGGATAAGAATTAGCTGACCCTAATTTACTGCTATTTTCAATAGGTATTATATAATAAAATATGTTATTTTATTTTTTGTCTTTTTGCCTTTTCTAGGGCCACTCCCATGGCATATGGAGGTTCCCAGTCTAGAGGTCTAAAAGGAGCTGTAGCTGCCAGGCTACACCAGAGCCACAGCAATGCGGTATCTGAGCCATGTCTGTGACCTACAATACAGCTCACGGCAACGCCAAATCCTTAACCCACTGAGCAAGGTCAGGGATCAAACCCCAAAACTCATGGTTCCTAATCGGATTTGTTAACCACTGAGCCAGGACGAGACCTCCTAAAATATGTTGATTTCTGTGCATACTTATATGGCAAGTTTTTCCATTTAATTCAACAGTTTCTTTAAATAAGAATATACACATACTAGCATTATAATAAGTATGCTGCCCTCTTCATGATTTTTTTTCTCATGTAATATTTAGGTTTACAGCTAGGTTAACAAACATTTTGTTTACAGATTTATGCATGTGTAAACACCTATAGTTTTGTTGAGACTTCCTTACACATATTTAGGAAGAATTATATTCATATAATGGATTTACTTAGTTCTGTGAACCCAAAATATTTTACACTAACATTAGATTTCTTTAAGAATCTTTTATAGTGGAGTATACCTTATTTCACTCAAACTTCTGCTCTCACACTTTTTCCTTTATGATGTCCCAGATCATTGAATACAGTTTATTATTATCTTTCTTGGGTTCACTGAAAGGAGAGCTTAATACAAGGAATAAATGTGACAAAAAGAAAGAGAGGCAAGAAAGTATGTGAACAATTTGATGTCATGTGTTCTTGTCTGACCACCACTTTATGATTAGCTGCAAAGAACTCTAATTTTTTTTAAATATGTCAATTATACTTTTTAATTTTTTTATTATTTTTTAAATTAAAGTATAATTGGTTTACAGAGTGGTGTCAATTTCTGCTGTATAGCATAGTGACCTGGTCATACATATCTATCATTCTTTTTCTCATACTAACTCCCATCATGGTCTATCCCAAGAGACCAGATATAGTTCCCTATTCTATATAGTATGACCTCATTTCTTATCTATTCTAAATGTAATAGTTTGCATCTACGAATCTCGAACTCCTCATCCATCCCACTTCCTCTCCCCACTCCCTTAGCAACCACAAGTCTGTTCTCTACATCTGTGAGTCTGTTTCTGTTTTGTAGATAGGTTCATGTTTGCCATTTTTTAGACTCCACATTTAAGTGATACTACATGGTATTTATCTTTCTCTTTCTGACTTAGTTCACTTAGTAGGAGACTCTCTTGTTACATTCATGTTGTTGCAAATGGCATTATTTTTAATTCATTTTTAGTTTCCCACTTTTTAAAATTTTTTTAGAGCTGCACCTGCAGTATATCGAAGTTCTGAGGCTAGAAGTCCAATTGGAGCTGTAGACACTGGCCTACACCACAGCCGCAGCAACACCAGATCCGAAGTGTGTCTGTGACCTACATCACAGGTCATGGCAATGTTAAATCCTTAACCTGCTGAGCGAGGCCAGGGATTGATCCCATGTGCTCATGGATACTAGTTGGGTTCATTGATGGCTGAGCCACAACAGGAACTCCAGTTTCCCACATTTGCAATCATGTATGCTTGATTTGGCAGGTTTTTTTTTTTTTTTTTTTATTTTCCCACTGTACAGCAAGGGGGTCAGGTTATCCTTACATGTATACATTACAATTACATTTTTTCCCCCACCCTTTCTTCTATTGCAACATGAGTATCTAGACATAGTTCTTAATGCTATTCAGCAGGATCTCCTTGTAAATCTATTCTAAGTTGTGTCTTATAAGCATTTTTAATCTTTAAAAATTCTCAAGATGTTCCACTTTATTTCCAAACTCATATTCCAAATTTTCAGATTTTTCTCTGACTTGTCCTGAACTGAAATTTATTTGACTGTTTTCTGAAATTTCTGTGAGATATATACCATATATTTTAAATTTAGTTTAATGTAATTTTTTTTTTTTTTTTTTGGCTGTGCCCACAGCATATGGAAGTTTTCTGACCAGCGATTAAATCTGAGCCACAGCTGTTACCAACTCCACAGGTGGGGGCATCACTGGATCCTTAACCCATTGTACTGTGCCTGGGATAGAACCCACACTGCAGCAGAGACAACTCCAGATTCTTAATCATCTGTGTCACAGCAGGAACTCCTTATATTTTTAAATTTTATATTAAAATCTTAAAGCATTCATCATATCCTGTGCTTTAAAACCAAATTCCTCTTAGACATGTCTGATGTTCCTATTATTGTAGGAGCCCTATCTGGGTAAATATATTGCCTTTAAAAATCTCTGTACCTCTTACACTTCCTAGCATAGGATTGTGTATCATGTCCATCCTTAATATGACTTTTCTAAATAATTGCTTGTTTAACTTTGTTTACATTTTCTTTTAATATGCAAATGTACGGGCTTTTTCTCTTTCCACTCTTGACCTTTTTTTGGTTGTTTGTTTCCTTTTTTCACAGGAAGTTCTTAATTCCTTTTGATGTAATGCAATTGAAAAAAAATGCAAGTAAGAAATTATTTTTCTTACATAAAGCTTTAATATTTTTTTTTCCTGAAAGGAATAATGTGAGGTAGGTACGAATACAGCAGATCAACATTTCTAGTCTTTGCTCTGATGCTAATTAGCTAAGCAACCTTGAGAAAGTCATCTTAACCTTTCTAAGCCTTCATTTTCTTATCTTTAAAATGAGCTATAGTGTTTTCTATATGAGCTACCACACAGGATTGTTTGAAAGAACAAACACTGTCACATAAATACATTTCGGAGGTGCAGAGCAGCATATAATTGCAAACACTATCACGAATAGAAAATAATAGTGTCTCTGAGTAGGGCAGTACTTTGAACATATTTAGTCCTGTCCTTTGAGGTGAGTGATGAGTAAACTGGATACTGGAAGGTTATGGAACTTGTTAAAAGTCACAGAACTGGTTGATGCTAGAGCCAAAAAAGTGAATCCAAAAAGATTGACTCACCCATTTATGTTTCTCCAAAAAGTCTACTCCCAGATCTCAAACTAGCTTGACCTCTCCAGATTATCAAATTGTTTCTATCCTTGCATTCCCAATGCACTCATGATTATTGTTTCCTGATCCCTTGAAAAGGTCGTAATCACTGTGTTTGGCATTTGTGTAGGCTCTCTTTACTCTTCAGTAGTTCTAGGTTTCTAAATTTTAACTTCAACTTGTGTCCTGGCCATGTGTCTAAGTGGCTACAAGCCATGCTAGCTGGCGTCTTCTTGCTCTGGCTTGTCTATACTAAGCTAACCTGTGTTGAAAATCACAAACAGGCTCCTTGACTTTTCTGATTTGAAGATTTGCCCCTCTATCCCACACATACTTCGTATGTGTTACTCTTTACACACAAAAGATGCCTCCCAGCTCTGTGTGCATTTATATAACAGAGGTAATTCTTGTACCTGCAGTCTCCACTGCCCAAGTGAGCTTATGTCATCAGCCCTGCCAATTCTCTGGGCTATTCTTCAGGAATTTATCACTCAGCTATTCCTAGAGATATAAATGTAATTCAAAGTTTTTTCCTTGCATAAAGTAGTGCCTGGTACTTTAAACAGTATAATTAATACAACTTTTTTCAATGAATTCTGGCCTTCTGACTCCTACATGAGTTTTTTTTTTTTAATATAAACACTATTTTATTGTTTATTATCATCATTGCTACTCTTATTTCAAGAACATGAAAAATATATGTGATTTATATATTAACACAGCTCAATCAGTTATTCATTCTTAAAAAGGGTGTTTTATTAGTTGTCTTTGAATCTCATCAATCTATTATTTCCTTTGACAGTGAAAGAAAAGTCAGAGAATCTGAACATTTTCTATTGGCAGTAGTCAGATGAAGCCTGTATATACAAAATGGAATGAAAAGCTGTTTGATGAGCTAGACCTGAGGCAGGAGGACAGGTGTCATATATCTTGTTGTTTTATTTGCTTTCTTTGGTCCTCCAATAACTATCCCCAATTTTGTTTTGCATCATCTATTCCCCCAAAATATACTCCTTAGGCTTTTATATTTATAGGTCCTTCTTTCGTTTTCATTCATTTTATTTTTTTTCCCTTTTTCTTCCCTCCCCAATTATTCCATAGAGGTATTTATTGACTTTATCCTTTGATAGCTTTATGTATTTGAAAGCAGCCATTCACCACCTCCTCTGGAGAAGTACCAATAAAGTGCAAAACCATTATCACAAAACTGTTTCTCAAAGTTTTGTCACATCCCAGACAGTTTCGTGAAGATATGCTGAAAGGATTTGTTTTATTTGCTTCTGATTTAGGGATTACTAAGGGGAACAGTCTATCTGGGGAAAGGGGTTATAAATCATGGATTATTGTGATGCATCTTTGTTTCTAGGGTCTTTTGTTTTCTTGGGGCCAAAAAATTCAAAGTTCTGTTCACAACTATTTTTAATGGCCCCTGACATGTCAAAGGAAAAAAAAATGCATTTTCTGGCTTGAAATCTCGAAAACTCTCTCAGTTATTTTTAAATGATTTCCAATCCTAGGTCAATGCACACTGCATTACATTGCAACAGATTTTGATTTAAAAAATTAAAAGTTTGTAGAAAATTTGCAAGACAACAATTTCTAGAAGGCTGTTATGAAGAAGAGGGAAGGGACAAGAATTAGCCTAGGCAGGTCATGTTAATGTTACTTCTCCTCCTAGGAAACTTGGTGGTATTATGCTAGGTCACTGGAGTTCTATTTATATGATTTTATGTTGATATTCTGGGTCGCTGTTCCTAGGTATCAGTAGTCCAGAGACTTAATCAGAGTACTTGCAGTATTGGAAGATGTTTAGATTTATTTTGAATGGAAGATGATTTTTGTTCGTTTGTGTTTTAAAAATCTTGACTGAGGATCCTGATGAAATCTATGCTGAGCATTGACCCTTGCATCAAGTCTGGAACTCAAGAAAGAGATCAAGACTAAAAGCATTGTCTTTCCCTATATTTTACTAAAATATAGGTATCAAGCTCTTAAGTGAGGGCCACTTTGTAGTGGGCCCAAAGGACATAGTAATGAAAACAAACAAACAAAAATGGTCCTTGACCTCAAGGAGTTCAAGTTTGGCAACACACATAAGAGAATTTTAAGCCATCCCTAAGGAGGGAGCTGAAGAAGAAGTCAGGTGGACAGAATAAAGAGAAAAGTGGCATGGGATTCATGGAAGGAAGTATGATGAATAAATAAGTTTTCAACTGTATCAACCTTTGAAAAGTTCTTTTATAAAGGCAAATATTAAGAAGAAGATATTGAAGTCGGTGAAATTAGAAAGACATATTTTGTTTTGTGGCATTATAATTTTTTGTCCATGCAAGGACCCCTTAAGATCAAAAGCAGCTATCTATAAAGCATCATCATTCTCTAAAAGGTATTTTATTATAAATTTTTTATGAATTTACAGAGAATCTTTTTGTGAATTCCCTTGATGTTTATCCACAAATATACATATTATCCTATGATGTCTTGTACTTTTATCTCTAATTGAACATTCAACAAGTCTTTACTGATTAATTGATGAAAACAAAATAAATACCCGTTCCTCCCCATTTGGCTCAGATAGCTTTTGACAGTGTAAATTTCATAGAGATGTACCAAGGACTTTTTAACTATGTCTTGTACACAAGGCATAATGCATGAGAGGAAGTTACATATGTCTTGATTAATATACAGAAAATGTAAATAATGATTCAAAGCAAAAATAGTACATAGACATGCAATAGCATTCTTATTAGATTCACTGATTCTTTCATTCACTAGTGCAATTATTCATTCCATGAATACCTATTGAGATGATGTTTGAATTCCTTCAAAATCTAAGAATCTCTGAACATATAATTTGATAGTTTCAAATCTATGCACTGGTCTAGGTTTGCCTTGATTATTTTCTTTTTTCTTGGTAATGTAAGCAATCCAAACAACCTTAAGAAAAGAACCAGAGGAGTTCCTTGGTAGCCTAGCAGTTAAGGATCTGAAGCTATCACTGCTGTATCTTGGGTCACTGCTATGGCGCAGATTCAGTCCTTGGCCTTGGTCAACTTCCACATGCCACAGGCACAGACAAAAAAAAAAAAAAAAAGAACTCTGAGAACAAATTTTCTCTTTGTATCTCTCCTAAAACTCCTGGCAACATGTATGAGAGTAAGTCATTTTTCTCTCCACAGCTACTTGCTAAATGAGATAAGTATACCTTTGTACATAAACATACATACAGATATCTGTAAGTATATATGTATAAAAGTATAAATGAAGGGTCAGTATCTCAGCCATATTTTGTGTTTTGTTCTGGATTCGGTTACTTATCCCAGGAAGTATTTTGCTAAAATATGGAATGAAGTATCGCTCAGGGCATTTTGATATGCACAATGTAATACAGCTGTTTTAATGTGACCATTTTTTATTCAGGGAATTACCAGCAGAACTTTTTTTTTTTCTGATTTTAGCCGCATAAAAATCTAATTTCACGATCTGTATCTCCTTGTTTTTATTTGCCAGGGAGCATACATAGTGGAATCTCTGATGTGAATCCATTCTTGATCCCAGCTCAACACAGTTCCCATCTGTGAAACAAGATGGACAAAGGAACTTTGCTATTGTCATTGTGCATTTATTCCTATTGTTTCTCAGCCCATTCCCTGCCTATTCAAAATTCTCCGTATTTCCAGGCCAAGCTACAAAAGAAGCTGGTCTGATTGATCTATTCAATTACCATTAGCCTATAGGGTAGAGCCATTTATGACTGAACACACTATTGTGCATCATGCAGAAAGTTGCCCAGTTACTTTAAAATCATAAGGGAACCTGATTCTGATTAATTATGACTGTTTGTGCTTGAAGAACACTTCAATACTTATTTCACAAGCACATGTTTGTGGTTATGGTAGGTTCATAATGAAAGAGATTTGGGGCATAGCTTGGATGACTATAGGTGCTAATTTGCCTAAGACAGCTCCATTTTGCCTCTGCAGTTCAGCTCACCCAGCTGGCAAGCTCACTGATTTCTTTCTCAAGAATGGAAATAGAGACACTCTATCCTTTATGTCCTTGCAGCCATCTTCCTACATATATAATTTCAAGGATGCTCTTGTATAACATGATCCATGAGAACAAACATAAACGCAATCATTGCCTTCCAGCAGGGAGGCAATTCAAAGACATCTCCGTTTACTTTATCCACAGGGAATAGCACAGGCTCCTTTGAAAGCTGTTTGTCTTGGAATCCACACTCTCCATATGTTGTGTATTTCTCCTCTAATTCCATCATAATCCCACCCAGATGTTACCAGATTACCTATAAAGTATGGACTTTATAGCAAATTTAGCTACCAATATAATATCTTTTGTGTAGTGAAGAGGGAATCAGTAGAATACATGTAAATAAATATGAACAAGAGCAATAATGACAAGACAGAGAGTAAAACAACATTTGTCATTTACAATGTATATCATAGCACCTTAGCATGTATTTTTTTTTAATTATTATTTTCCCCAAGATATATTCTATGGTCTTCAGTCTTCATCAAGAATTCTTACTCCAAGTTGTGAGACAAACCCTTGGTCATCAGGAATCCAATGCCTGGGTGGTCTTATCTGTAGGTGTACTAAGAGACTTCTGTTAATGTTCATCACTCATCATGGTTGTACAAGGATCTTCACAGGGGATTCCTCAAGGTTTGATATACCAGATACAAATTTCTCTCCTAATATTTCTGCATAGCACGATACACTTTTTCCTCCCACTTGTTTCTATGAAATTAAAGCCTTTTGAGATAGCTAACATGTTCCATCTTAATCAAATACTTGTATTTTCCCTGGGTTGTATTATCCTTCTTTTGGCTTTTATTGCTATAAAAAAACAGAAAATACATATTTAGATAGTTATCTTTTAAGAATAATCATAAAAGATTCAAGCCAACATATCCAAACCACAGTCTCAATTTCAAGTGCTGTTACAGGGCAAAATAGCCACAAATTTTAGATGATATATATATTTCAGAGCTCAGACCACGTCATGGGATATAAATTCATTTGGAAAGAAGTACCCACCTTTTCATTATACAATCCTTTGGTAGTCTTTATTTTGTTTTGTTGTTGTTTTAATTTTATATTTTATAATTATAATACCTGTATATGATTGGCTACGAGTATAGTGAAACCCATTTGTATCAAGTCACCTTACTTCTGGAATAAATACTTTTGTTTACCAATCCCAATCCTAATTTCCTATTCTACTTTCTCAAAAGAATTCTCCTTTACTTCAGCCATATGCCCCTCAAGGACAATAACACTGTTCCCAGTTCTTTAACTAAGCATTTTAATTCCATAATACTTGCTGGTGACTTGTTTAGGGGTGACCATATGACCTAATAGGTAGCTCAGTTGAAGAGCTTCTAAGGAAAAAAAAAGTATCACTCTTAAAAAGAGAGACAAGAAACTGATGAGGTTTTCTTCTACTAGATGATGTTTTGTTATCGTGGGCTATATCTTAAAGGAAAATGCTGAGGGTGAATATCAGACCTTAATAGCAAGTGCACTACCTTACTGGGGATGTACGCTAAATATGGTAAACACAGAGGAAGGAATGATGGACTCTCCTCAGGGAGTCATGCAATGCTCCATAGAAGGTGAGTTTTTTTTTTTTTTAAAATATGAGTTAGTACATAGGAGTTCCCTTCATGGCTCAGTGGTTAACGAACCTGACTAGGATATATGGGGAGGCAGGGTCGATCCCTATCGTCACTCATTGGGTTAAGGATCTGGCATTGCCGTGAGCTGTGGTGTAGGTTGCAGATGTGGTTCAGATCCCATGTTGTTGTGGCTGTGTTGTAGGCTGGCAGCTGTAGCTCTGATTTGACCCCTAACCTGGGAATATCCTCATGCCTCAGATGTGGCTCTAAAAAGAAAAAAAAAAAAGAGTTAGTAAATAAATTGAGGTTCATCAAGGGCAACCTCTTTCAGGAAGAGGTGATCCAGGTAGAAGGAATAGAATATGCAGAGGCACAAATCCTTAAAAGAACATATCATATAAGAGCGAAATTTTCTCTGGATTCTTTAGGGGAAGTAGTCAGGAAGTGAAGCTAGAAAAATTGATCAAGGCCAGATACTGGGGATCATTTTAGGAGTTGTTTTAAGGAGTATGAAATTCAAGCACAACAGATGAGGAGTAGCTAAAAAGGCTTAGTGATCACATGTTCAAATTCACTTTTTAGAAAAGTTTTTGAGAGAATTGTAGGGAAGTATAGATTTAGAAGCAGGGAAAACCATCATCAGGATGGTAAAGTAGAATAAGTGAGAGAAGTGAGAGAGCTAATAAAAACATTGGTATCACTTAATTTCCTGACCCTTCCTTTCAGGGAATTTGATATTCTGTAACTAACCCAATGCAGTGTGGATTTGAAACCTGGCTTCATTCCACCAATTTCTGTGGCAAATCTTTTCATAAAATTTTCACAAATATTATATATTTTCAACCAAGAACCGTGGACAACTATAATTTTTGACATCCTTGTCTCAGTCTTAAAGAACATCAATTGCCTTTATGCTGTTTTCTTTCTTTCCTAAATTATGTTGAAAATTTCTGCCAAAGGCATAAAATCATCATTAAAAAAATTCAGTCAGCCCATCTGTTGCAGAAGTTCTACCTTCCCTGAAGACTACTAACACATTTCTCTTCCTCTCCAGCAGTCAATGTTGCTTCTAAATTCCCCCAGTAGTCTTTGAGAGATCTCAAATTCTTCCCCATCTTTTTGGTCTCAATTTCTAAAGCATGGATGAGATTTGGTGATGGAAAGGACTTCTGATCACATCAACATTTCTTTTGAGTTTCCTAGTTTTTTAGATTTTCAAAATATGCATTATGTACTCTTTCCTGAAAGTTACATGAAATTTGCTTTCTATCTAGACAAATCCAATAGGTATGATGAACTGTGTGATATTAGTTTCTGAGAAGAGGAACCCTGAACCAGGAACTCAGCATTAGAGAGTACCTTTTTGACCTTTCTCTCCCATGTACCTCTGCACAGTGAGAGGAATCCATGAAGCTGTGCAGATGTGGTCACTTGGAACCACAATTTCTCTTTTAGATCAATAATCAGTTATTTGGGACCTTGGAATTCTCTGTCAAAACAGCTCCAGCTCACTTTTGTGGTTCATTCAGACCCCTCGCTAAGTCTTGTCTTTGAGACAATAGCCAGTGTACTCATCCCTAGGGCCAAGAAACAGCTAAAAGGAGACTGTTTACAATAGGTATACATGGAGTTTGATATATATAGTCTTGAGTGTCCACACATGTGTGTACCTGCATTCCTGGACAGAGCCAGTGAGAGGAAAAAAGTGGGATCGCCAGCTCACCCCACACGGTCATGTTTGGAAAGTCCAAAGAATTCTAAATTCAAGTGTACCCTTCTAGGTTTTTATGAAGATATATTTTTTAAAGTGGGAGGATAACATATAATGTAACAGTTTGCTGGTTTGTCTTAAAACAATTTAAATATTTAAGCATGTATTTGTTACAAATCTCCCTTTGTATTCTTGCCCCAGGAACTACACATGTTAGGAAGAACAGTTGATGAGGTATGATTTGATGGATCCTAGATAACATTCCTTTCTAGCCAGTTCTTAGAGCTAAAAGCCCACCATCATTGCTCCTTCTTTAAATGCAAGATAACATGAGGGTTTTACTTCTGTGGGATTGGCATTACCAAATTATTTCTAGGTGGTAGGCTTGGAGAAGGAATTTTATTAAGTGTAAGGTGGAAATGCTATGGAACAAACACTAAATATGTGGGTCTGAGAAAAACTTAGGGGAAACCATAGAAAAAAAAGGATGATTCCCAAAGGCTAGTCAAAATCAGTTTCATCTGATCACCACCGATGATCATTGGATTTCCTGTACATGTTGCTACATTCTTCTGGGGGCTGGTCCAAATCTAGGGCTTTTCTTATATTCATGGTGAGATGAAACAGATGGGACAATACCTACTTATTGCCTCTCTGCACTATCAGGGTGTATGGCTTTAGAAATAAATACAACTCTGCTGATCATTTCCTCTTCTCTGAATTGAGACATTTCTTGAAAAATATAACTCACAAAATATTTTCTTATTGGTTTGATATGTTTTTGTTTGTTTTTATGAAACTCAGGAAAGAATTTAGAATATTTATTTTATTTTTTCAATGGGGTTTTAATTTTACTGCAGTATAGTTGACTTACAATGTTGCATTCATTTCAGGTCTAGAGCAAAGTGAATGATATATATATAAAATTCATTTTCAGATTATTTTCCCATGTATTTTTTTTACACAACGTTGAGTAGATTTCTGTGTACTAAAGAGTAGGTCCTTATTAATTATCTATTTTTTAATTTAAAATTTTTTAAAGTCCCAGATTTTTAACTTTTTAAATATTTTATTGAAGTATAGTTGATTTATAATGTGATTATTTCTGCTGTATAGCAAAGTGATTCATTTATGCATATACATTTATCTATGCTTTTTTAGATTCTTTTCCCATAGAGATTATCAGAGAATATTGGATAGAGTTCTCTGTGCTATACAGCAGGTCTCCATTGACAGTCAATCCATATACTACAGTGTGCATATGCCAATGCCAAACCCTGAGTCCCCCCCCACACCTGTCTGCTTTGTTAACCATAAGATTGTTTTCAATGTCTGTGAGTCTGTTTATGTTCTGCAAATTAGTTCATGTGTATCCCCACCCATTTTTTTTTGATTCCACATATAAGTTATACTGTACGGTGTTTATTGTGTGACTTACTTCACTTAGTATGAAAATCTCTAGGTCCATCCATGTTTCTATGAATAGCAATATTTCATTATTTTTATGGTTTAGTAATATTCCATTGTATATATTACTGCATCTTCTTTATCCATTCCTCTATCAATGGACATTTAGTTTGCTTCCATGTCTTGGCTTGGTAAAGAGTGCTACAATGCACAACTGAGGTGAATATATCTTTTTGAATTATAGTTGTGTCTAGATAGATGCTGAGAAGTGGTAGTTTTTGATCATAAGTAGTCCTATTTTTAGTTTTTTTGAGGAACCTCCATAATGTTTTTCATAGTGGTTGTGCCAATTTGCATTCCTAACAGCAGTGTAGTAATGTTCACTTTCCTCCACACCTATATAGCATTTATTTTTTGGTAGACATTTTGATAATGGCCATTCTAACTGGTATAAGGTGGTACCTCACAGTAGTTTTGCATTTCTCTGATAATTAGTGATATGGAGCATCTTTTGTGAATAGTCTGATGTCAGGGATCCTGATTCCTTCAGCTCCATTTTCTTTCTCAGGATTGCTTTGGTTACTCTGGGTCTTTTATGTTTCCACAAAAATTTTAGAATTTTTTTGTTCCAGTTTGGTGAAAAATTCTATTGGTAATTTTATAAGATTTGCATCAAATCTGAAGATTTCCTAGGGTAGTACAGTCATTTTGACAGTATTGATTCTGAATCCAAGAACATGGTGTATCTTTCCATCTGTCCATGGCATCTTTCTTTTCTTTCATCAGTATCTTAAAGTTTTCAGAGTACAAATCCATTGCCTCTTTATTGTATTATTGTATTCTTTTTGTATGTTTTTATTGTATTCTTTTTGATGCAATGGTGAATGGGATGGGATTTTTTCCCTTAATTTATCTTTCTGATCTTTTGTTGTGTTTGTATGGTTATGTGAGAGATTTCTGTGTATTAATTTTGCATCCAACAAATTTACTGAATTCATTTATGAGCTCTAGTAACTTTCAAATAGCCACTTAAGGATTTTCTATATATAGTATATCATCTGCAAACAGCAACATTTTTTCTTCTTCTTTTCCAACTTGGATTCCTTTTGTTTCTTTTATTTTCTCTGATTTCCCTGGTTAGGACTTCCAAAACAATATTGAGTAAAAGTGGTGAGAATAGACATCTTTATCTTTTACCTGGTCTTACTGGAAATTCTCTCAGGTTTTCACTGTTGAGAATGATGTTAGCTGTGAGTTTGTCATATATGGCCTTTATTGTCTTGAGCTATGTTCCCTTTACGCCCACATTCTGTAAGGTTTTATAAAAAATGGGTGTTGGATTTTGTCAAAAGTTTTTTCTGTATCTATTGATATGATTATGTGGTTTTGTATTCTTCAGTTTCTTAATGTGGTGTATCACACTGATTAATTTGTGGATATTGAAGAATTCTTGCATCTCTAGAATAAATTCCACATGATCATGGTGTATGACCATTTTCATGTTTTGAGGGTTTTCTCATCTATGTTCATCAGTGATATTGGCTTGTAATTTCTTTTTTTTTTGTGGTATCTTAGTTTGGTTTTGGTATCAGGGTGATGGTTTCATCTTTTCTATTGTTTTCTTCACCTCTATTTCATTCATTTCTGATATTTATGATTTCCTTCCTTCTACTAAATTTGTTTTTTGATATTTATGATTTCCTAACTTCTACTAAATTTGTTTTTTTTGTTGTTGTTGTTCTTCTTCTTTCTCTAGTTGCTTTAGGTTTATTTATGATTTCCTTCCTTCTACTAAATTTGTTTTTTTGTTGTTATTCTTCTTTCTCTAGTTGCTTTAGGTATAAAGTTAGGTTGTTAATTTGGGATTTTTCTTGTTTCCTGAGGTGAGATTATATTGCTATAAATTTCCCACTTAGACCTACTTTTACTACATCCCATAAGTTCCCATAAGTTTTAGATATCGTGTCTTTGTCATTTGATTCTAAGTATTTTTTTTTTTTTTGGTCTTTTTGCCTTTTCTAGGGCCACTCCCACAGTATATGGAGGTTCCCAGGGTAGGCATCTAATTGGAGCTGTAGCTGTCAACCTATGCCAGAGCCACAGCAACACAGGATCTGAGCTGTGTCTGCAACCTACACCACAGCTCACAGCCGGAACCTTAACCCACTGAGCAAGGCCAGGGATTGAACCCACAACCTCGTGGTTCCTAGTCAGATTCGTTAACCACTGAGCCACGACGGGAACTCTGATTCTAAGTATTTTTTGATGTTTCATTTTGTCTAGGTTTCTTGTTTTTCGTTTCTTTTCTTTTTCTTTTTCTTTTTTCTTTTTTTTTGTCTTTTTTGTCTTTTTTGTCTTTTTTGTCTTTTCTAGGGCTACACCTGTGGCATATGGAGGTTCCCAGGCTAGGGGTCTAATCAGAGCTGTAGCCACCAGAGCCACAGCAACACAGGATCTGAGCCATGTCTAACCTACACCACAGGTCATGGCAATGCCAGATCCTTAACACACTGATCAAGGCCAGGGGTCAAACCCACAACCTCATTGTTCCTAGTCAGATTCGTTAACCACTGAGCCACTATGGGAAATCCCATTTTGTCTAGGTTTCTATGTTTCTCTAGATTTCTACTTTATACAGGCTGCAGGGTTGTAACCTCTCTTGCCTCTGATGTCTGCACCTTTGTGGATAAAGTTGATACAAAAGCTTGTGGCAGCTTCCTGGAGAGGGACTAGTGTTTGCCCACTGGTGGGTGGAGCTGAGTCTTGATCCAATAGTAGATGAAGATGTGGTTCTGAGTGTGACTGGAGGCTGGCAGGACTAAAGGCAGTCTGTATGCTGATGGGTGGGTCTATGTTCCCACCTGCAAGCAATTATTGAGTGAGGCTAGATTTTTTTCCAAAATGGCATCTGCCAGAGTATATCATGATTATTCCCTCAAGTGTCCTGCCTTCACAGTGAGCCCCAGACCCCTCCTGCTTTCCCAGGGGACCCTCCAAGAATGGAAGGTAAGACTGTCCCAGATTTTATGGAATTCTTTTTTGTCCTGTGGCCCAGTACATATGAAACTTTGTGTGCACCCTCCAAGAGTGGAGTCTCTCTTTCCCCCAGTCTTGTGGAACCCCTGCACTCAAATCCCATTGGCTTTCAACACCAAATGCTCCAAGGGCTTCTTCTCCCAATGCCAGACCCCCAGGTTGGGGAATCTGACATGGAGAGTTTGGAACTCTCACTCCTGTGAGAGAGCCTCTGCAATAAAGTGATTTTCCAGTTTGTGGATTGCTCACTCAGTGTGTATGAGATTGCTAATAACTGAAAGCACCCTTCCTACCATATTCTTGTTGCTTCTTCTTTGTTTTGTGGTATAGGATATCATTTTTCATGACTTCCAGTCAATTTTGTTGATGGTTGTTCAGCAGATAGTTGTAATTTTGCTGTTTTCATGAGACAAGGTGAGTTTAAGTCCTTCTACTTTGCCATCTTGTCTGGATTCCCCTATTCTAGAGGGATGTTTAAAACAAAATGTCTCTTACATGAACAGTTTGATAACATTATTTTGTTCCTGGTGAGAACTAGCTTTTCTCATTATTGTAATATGTGTGTGTTTCTTTTGTGTGCCAACCTTAGAATTCTAATCAGGGAATCTACAACAGGCACATTACAAATTGGGGAATTCCAGTTGTTCTAATTGCTCTGGTTTGACTCAAAGAAGGGGTACTTAGGCTCAAAAAATATCACCAAAACCAGATTCCTGATCCTCCTTCTGTGACCAGGTTGGATAGAACTCCATATTGATGGAGGTTTTCAGGGCCAAATTGTATTTTAGGGGTCCATTGTCTCTTTGAGATGGTTAGAAGATAAGAATTGTTACCCATACAATGCTTTCTAAGGTTGTAATTTGTCTGATTAAAAATTATTTTAAAATCAAATTATATTCCAAAGAATGCTCCTAATATACCATGGTCAAATGCTTATTCTGTCCATTATATTAGGGATCATATATTGAGGGTTTACCCTGTGCCAGGCATGTGTTAAGCAAAACATTATCTTATTTTAGACTCATCACGAGAGACTAGAATTAAGTAAAATTCTTTTTTCATAAATCAATGAGGATTAAGCAGGAAAACAGATTCCAAGAGAGACTTTTATGGGGAAGGAAGAAAGGATTTAGAAGTAATGCCTATATGAGGATGCTGTTGGCATAGATGTCAACAAAGCAAACTGCCAAAGCCAAAGTGTGCTGTTTCAATTGCAACCAAGAGTCATATTTCTAAGTGAAAAAACAACAGCAAGAGCAGCTACAACCACAAAACATTGAACATCTAATCTGTGCCAACCTACAGTCTTCCCAGGAGGTCAAAATATGAAATAAACACAATTCTAACTTCTATGCGAGAGGCAGATACTAAAATGCAAATTTTAACATGGTAAGAGTCCAAAAGGGAGATGTGTAGTCTCAAGAGAAGGGGATGAATAACTCAACACATGGGGATGGCCTTTCAGAAGAGATGACAGTGGGTCCAGATTTTCAGGGGTGCATATATGATCATAGTCATATGTTATAGATAGTTACATTGATGTAATAACCCACATTTTAAAAAATAAGCTTTTATACTATCTAACTAAAACAGGAAGAAAACTTATATTAGAAAATGATTAGTAAAAAATTAAATTGCTCTAATATTTCATGCTGACAAATGACTTTTTAATAGAAAAAAAAGTATTTAGCTTTTTTCTATCACCTATAGCATTTTATGAGTCAAACAAACTCTCTCTTTAAATGTAACTGAAACAAAATTTAAGAATAAGGTGCAGAGGAAGCTCAATTTTGGTTTTCTTCATCTACCCCTTTAAAGCCTTTCTTGTTCTTCACACCTCTCTTCCTTCAGATTACATAATCCCAAACAAGATGATACCATTCCCTGATAAACAGATTACCTCAAGCACTGAATAATATCCAACATTTTCCTGAGGTGAAATCTTTGCTATCAGAACAAGTGGTGGGAAAGAAAAAAAGCTGAGGTGTTTCTTGTCACCTTTCAGATCTCAATAGTCCAAGAAGCTATATACACCCTGAAAGCACAAATGAGGCAAAAAAGCATCTGCAAAGAGCCAGAAGTTGACAAGCCCCATAATAGGAAGCTGTAAAGTGCTACCCAAGTAAAGGAACAGAGAAATCAAGCAGAGAGAGAAGCAGAAATGCTGCTGATTACTTTGCCCTACTATAAATCATTCTGTTGGGCACTTTGTTGGTATTTCAGTCTCCAGTGTGTGTGTGTGGTGCTGAGAACCTCTGGTAGCATCTGATTAGAAAGGTGCAGTTGTCAGTGCATTTCAACTCTTTAGAAATGTGAAGTGATGAAATATCAAAGTCAATATTTTTGCCAATCTTCCCTGCCCTTTGCAATCTCACATCTCTCCAGGGGCGTAAAATCTGCAGGTCCTGGAGCAGATCCACGTGTGACTGCCAACAAAGCCTCTCTGAGGAGAGGCTGAGGTTTTGATTCCACATTGGGCACACAGACATGCTCTCCTGTGTTCTCCCCAGTGAGTCCAGGAAACTCCAAAGACAGACGTGATGATAGACCCAATGGTTCTGTGGCAACAAAGCCAAAAGTTCTGTTGTGATTGTGATTTTATTTGCTTATTCTGTTTTGTTTCTCCTTTTCTATATTTATTTTCTTTTTTGAGAAAATTGAATATAAAATAAATATGTTTTGAAGAAAATGGTGAAAGAACTATTTTCTACTTGAAGCATTTTTGTAGAGGAAATGCTACAAAATTGAGTGGAGTAAAATTTGTTCCTCCCAATTTTTTTAGTTTTCTTTTCACTTGGATATTTATACTAAAGTCTGTTTATCCTATTAGTGACTTTTAGTCAGATTCACTCTCAGAAAAATTTGGGTCCTTTTATATTGGTTTTCCTTCTCTTCTTTATTTTCCTACTGTTGCTATTCCTTCGATGTCTACTATGGTTTTATGTATTTGAAATATTAGCCATTTGTAAAAGTGAAATATTAGCCCTCATTGTTTTCCACCCTCTGGGCTCTTTACATGATCTGAAAGGAGGTTGGATCTCGATGTAGAACTCTGGATGTCTATAGTAGTTGAAACTGATTTGAGTTCAGACTTGACAATGATGAGTAAACTACAGGATTATCACTCAGGAGGTCTGTGAAGTATACATGTTCCCAGAAAACGTGTATACTGGGATTGTGGTCCTTTAGGCCTATTTGAGGACTCAGGAATCTGAATTTTAACATGTACCCTGGAGTTCCCATCATGACTCAGTGTAAATGAATCTGACTATGATCCATGAGGACACAGGTTCAATCCCTGGCCTTGTTCAGTGGGTTAAGGATCTGGTGTTGCCATCAGCTGTGGTATATGTTGCAGACTCAGCTAGGATATGGCATTGCTGTGGCTGTGGTGTAGGTCAGTTGCTACAGCTCCAATTTGACTCCTAGCCTTGGAACCTCCATATGCCACAGACTCAGCCCTAAAAAGAAAAAAAATTGCCCTAAGAATCCCGAGATGATACATACATTAAGATTGTTGGCCTAGAGGAGTCCCCATTGTGGCTCAGTGATAATGGACCCAACTAGTATCCATGAGGATGCAGTTTGATTGCTGGCCTTGCTCAGTGGGTTAAGGATCTGGTGTTGTGATGAGCTGTTGTGTAGGTCTCAGATGCAGCTTGGATCCTGCGTTTCTGTGGCTGTGATGTAGGCTGGTGGCTGCAGCTCTGATTTGACCCTCAGCCTGGGAACTTCCATATGCTGCAGGTGTGGCTCTTAAAAAAAAAAAAAAAAGCCAAAAACATTACTGATCTAGAGTACAATGCTCAAATTCATTAATGAGTCATCCAAGGTCCTTCATAATTGACTGTTGAATGGAAGTTTAGTTCTCAAAATTTCAAAAGGTACCAAAGAGGTTCAGAAGTATTTTTTAACCAACTCTTTTTCCCTATGCCTTTCTTACTTTTTACAACTTATTTTATTATATCACACTGTATAGTGTTTAGAACACATGTCTTAGTGTCAGACATTCTTTAGAATCAGAAAACTTCTCTCCAGCTTCACAAGTAGTTTTGTCACCTTACGGAAGCCAATTTACCCTTCTGTTCTGCAGTTTTTTTCATTTGTAAAATGGGGGAAAAATTAGGTTGCCATATGAATTCAGTGCCAGCTTCATGGAAATGTAACCTACGCAGTCACATATGACCTCACACATAGAAGGAAGTTAAACCACACCTGGTTTAATGCTCTACTTTTGCATCTTGAAAGGTTAATAATTTTTGAACAAGGAGACCTGCATTTTAATTTTGCCTGGGCTTTGCAAGCAATGTAGCTGGTCTGTAGACATCAAAAGAGATACTGAAATATAATTAGTGCATATTTAGTTGTTCTTCTTATTCTTACAAGTCTGCATATTCTAATTTGGATCCTTTAGAGACTAGCCCTGATTTAAGAATGTTGTTTTATGGGTGTCCAAAGAAGGAAAATGCTGAGGAACCATCAATATTCAACACAATTGCTCTCCAATATTGCCCCAGAAGCCCCAGAAGTATTTCTAATTTCTCTGAAGAGACTGGACATATCCAACTACAGCTCAAGTTTTCTAGGACTCCGGGCCAAAGCTGCTGACTAGTCACCACTTTCAGAATGAGTTTCTTATACTAGTTTTTGCACTGATAAGTATTTATATCTGCTTTGAGACTTTCAGAACTTGATGTCTAAAATCAAAACTAGAGTTAGCCCTTCAACTCAAAATATCAAATATAAGATTATACAAGTAAAAAACTAGGAAATTAAAAAAATAAATGGTCAACTTTCTCTTGAAGATTAATTATTGAAGTGTATAGTAACACAATAAATATTCTGGCCTAAAATGTTGATGCTGAATCCAATAAATTTGTCATTGTTAGTTTACAGGGCATATGCAAGATAGAGGAATAAGTTTCATAATACTAAGAACCCTTATGAGATAGATTTCAAAAGATGCAACAATCTTGGTTTGGATCTTGATTTTGTATAAACAATTAAGACTATGTAATTGATAGACATATAGATCAACAAATGAGAATTGAGAGTCCAAAAATAAATCAATTAATATATGTACAAATGATTTCTTACACAGATGACAAAGCAATTCAATAAAGAAATGATAGCTCTATTCAAAAAATGGTACTGGAACATTTGAGGATCTACAAGGAAGAAATCAAACCTTGACCCTTCCCTCATATCACATATAAAATTCAAATTAAGATGGGTAAAATATAAATGTAAAAGTTAAGAACTATAAAATTTCTAAAATAAAATGTAAGAGAAAATCATTGCAATTTTTAGATAGACAAAGATCTCTTAGGACACAAAAACCCTGAATCATAAAATAAAAAGGGAATAAATTGAACTTCCTCCAAATTAAATACCTCTATTCATTGATAAACTAAATTATTAAAATGAAAGAAAAAGTTACAGAATTGTGTAGATACCACTCTTCTAATCCCAAAATGAGACAAACATAGAAAATTAGGCAAAATATGTGAATAGATATTTCCATAAAAGATATATGAATAGCCAATAAGTACTAATATATCATAATTAGTGATCAGAGAAATGCAAAGAGAGACCACTATACAACCATTAGAATTGCTAAATTTGAAAAAAAAATTGTCTATATCACAGTCAGACAGGTTGTAGAGAAAAGGAACCTTTTATATTTGTCGGTGAGAATGTAAAATGGTACAATTACTTAGGAAAATTAGCTATTTCCTGTAACCTTATTCTTAGGTTATCTCCCTAAGAGGAATAATAGCATCTCCAAACAAAGGTTTGTTCTCAAATGTTTGTAGCAGTTTTATTTATAATAAGCTCCCAGCCTAAATATCCATCAGTATGTGTACACATAAACAGAAAATGTTGTACTTCCACACAATGGAATCAGCAATAACACAAATGACTGATACATGAAATGACATGGCTGTATCTTTAAACTACAACATCGAATTTTAAGAACCAAGTATGAAAATGTATATACTACATAAATACATTGATATGAATTTCTATACCATGTAATTTGGTGCAATTATATCTGTATTCGCCTGGCACAGAATGTTCAAAACGGAGAAATGAGTGAATTTGAAAATGCACAGAAAAATTTGGAGGCTGGTGGAAATACTTTATACATTGAACATGATGATAGTTAAATACAGTGTACAGTTTTCAAAACTCACCAATATATACTATTATATGCATGCAATTCCACAGCATGCATATATATATGTGTGTGCATGTGTGTGTGTGTGTGTATGTATATGTGTGTAAATACATATAAAATCACCTCAATTGACTTAGTTTGGATTTCCTGTGAATGAGGAGTAGAATTCAAATTAATTGTATTGACTATAACTTCAAATCAATTTTATTTTATTTTTTTGAAAAACACATATTATGTCAATTTAATCTTCTATTCAGGGGTAACTGCATTATACTGATCTTAAGGAAAGTTCAAAGCAATTAGTCAAGAACAGGGGTTTGCTAAGACTTAAATCTAGGACCTAGTATAATAAATTTGTTCTTGGCATTCAGACGTATGTGTGTGTGGAGAGTCCACTACTTGTATCAGAAATCAGGTAATGGAAGGGGGTGGATATGAGAATGGAAAACTAGGAAAGTGCAAGTGTTAGAAAAAGAAAGTAAAAAGGATATAAACATGTTCTCTCAATTGAAGATTAATTTGTATTAAGAGCTCAATTTGAAGTTACTGATTTTATTTGCTCTGTAGCTATTCAGATTGTATTACCAAAGTTCAGATCAACTAATGAAATCAAAGCTTGGATGTTATATGACTGGGTGAATGAAAATTCTGATTAGAGTAGTGGGTAGTTTTAACTCTAGTTATTGATGGGCATTGCAGATATGAATAGAATGGCACATACTTTGAAACTCAGAGTTTCTTGATGAGTGAAGGTAAAAGAAAGTTATAGACAGCAGTAAGAGATGCTGGATTTTCACCTTGCTGGTGTTAGGTTTTTCTGATTAATAACTTCAATTACAGACTTACACTCTTCTATTTAATTGATCTCTAATAATTCTGAGTCACAACTGCAGAGAATCATATGTGTTAAAACTGTCCCCAACACAAAAGATAAATAGATTCAGGCATAGAGAATAGACTTATGATTGCCAAGGGGGAGGAGGAGGTAGTGGGATGGACTGGGAGTTTGGGGTTGCAGATGCAAACTATTACATTTAGAATGGATAAGCAATGAGGTCCTACTACACAACACAGAAAACTGCATACAATCTCTTGGGATAGAACAGGGTGGAAGATAGCATAAAAAAAAAGAATGTATATGTATATGTGACTGGATCACTATGCTACGTAACAGAAATTGACATGATACTGCAAATCAACTATACTCTAATAGTTTTTTAATTATTATCTTTGAATAAAAAATTGTCCTGAGATTTCCCTCATTTCCACTCAATGGAGATTTGTTTAAGTTTTCTGTCTGAGGGTCAACAAGCACCCCAGTTATTGATTTGTGGCTACAGTAAAGCTGGAAATCCCTAGTTAAGTGTGCACCCACTTAAATATTGAAGAAATTTGTAAAGTTCTGCAGCCTATATTATAGAAGCTATGTCCTAATTTTTGCTGTCTAATTCATCCAATTTTTTGTAAAAGTGAGAAAGAGAAGGAGCCCCATGAAGAACACCCAGGGAGTCCATAAAGTAAGAGAATGACACTATAATTGTTTAATCTTAAGCATGAAATGGCTTCAAGAAAATGGTACTTAATTTGTTTCCCATAAGCCCAATGAGGAAGTACCTTATCTTGCATTCTATTATCTATATATGACATTATATGTTTTATATACATACACACACACCAACACATGCATACATATATGTTATATATACATATATGTTACATGTTACATATACATTGTATATGTTATATGCATATATGTTGCATGCTATATACACATATAGGTTATATATACATTTTAAATACAAAGTACATATATTCACTAAAACTAAAAATAAAACCACAATTACTTAATCAATAGAACTATTAATTTTATACCTTGTTTTAGCCATCCCTATATTTACTGACTACTCTGAAACCCTGATATTAATATTGTACAAAAAATTTAAAAGATGCCGTAACCAGTGGAGATTACACTCCATTTGATGAGACTAGACTAGTGTAGATCTCTTAGAAACCGATAAAAATTATATGCAAATATCTCCAGAACTCTATATCGATGATACACAAATAGAGAAGAGATGAGTCAAGTTCAAAACACTTGAGGAGAAATTTCCATAGAGAAGATAACATATGACCTATTCTTTAAGACTGGGTAGAATTCAAACCAAGATGTGTGTGATGGTTATCACTAGGGAAGCAATAGAAGCAAGTCATAGAAGGCAGGGAAAGTTACTGCCCCAAGAGGATTAAAAGGATGAAGCATGGCATTATGTCAATAGCCAGCACAAAGGGGTTAAATAGAACATAGAATTTAACTGCCAGAAGTGTTATTTTATGGGGGAGACAACACCGGTGAATAATTAACAATCATTTGCAGAAAGAAGACTATCACCTTAGGAAGGAGATCCTGAAGTTATTGAGTCTGGAGCTGATTCTAGAAAAATGAGATAACTGCATGAGTAGTAAAAACAAACAAACAAACAAACAAAAACTGTAGGATGAAACAAATAGACACTGAAAGAAACTGAAGTCTGGTGATAATGGGCTGGTCCTCAACTGTAAGGTGTTCTCATATTGAAGAGTTCTTCGTTTGTCTGGAAAGTCAGAAAATGTCTTGAAAGATTTTCATCAGAAATTAAATGCAATAGATTTGGGTTATGGAAAGATCAATCCTGTCATGGTTTTGGAGGTAAATTAGAGGCTCAAGTAGAAGCTGGTTAAAAAAATGATGTGACACCTTAATTCATGTATGAAGTGGCAGGGTTTTCTCTAAGTGGCAGTAAATACAAAGCCAACTCTGGGGTTGTAGGAACAGAAGGAGTAATGGGAAGCAGCAGTGGGAATGGGTAGCATTTGCTGTCTGTCATCCACCTGTACTTCACCCTGTGAGTCTCTTACAGCATCCCCATTCCTCTGCTTTTGATAGCAGGGTAAGGCATATACATGAGTAGATGTTCTTCTTTCTTTCTTAATTTGTTTAATCATTAATTCCCAAGTGTATGCTTAAATATGCATGTATGACTGAGTTTGTGTGTGCATGCATGAAAAAGGAAGAGGGAGAGAGAAGAGAAGTAAAGAGGAGAGGAGAGATGGGATGGGGGTGGGGAAGCCTGCTTCAAACACAGGGGTGTTTTCTTAAACTGGTGTAATATCTTGTTGGCTAAATGGAGATGCCTGTCATCCTTCATTAATAAAAATTAAATGTAAATCTCCTTGCCTCCCACAGGAGGGCCTTTTAAACATTCCATCAGGGGCTTTCAGAGGATGTCTGGCGGTGAGTCAATCAAGAAGCAGCATGAATTGGCAGCAGAATCTACAAGGATTTTTTTTTTTTTGATTACACACACGCACATATATATATTTAAAATATTCAAGTATATGAAGTATGTATTTATATACTTTGTGTCTATCTGCCAGTCCTAGGAAGTCCTTGCCTGAATTTGTTTCCACAGCCTTTCCACAGACAGATTCTTCCCACCCTCCCATCATCACCAGCCCCTTATTCTTCACTCATCACCCCTACACCCCCACCCCCTGCTGTCCTCCTGGTGCTGGAGACTTGTGCAATATCATTTTCCGCATAATGAAATCTGGAGTGACATTAATATAAGTGTAATTTTATAGAAGGGAATGGGCCTGGCTGATAGTTTCTACCTGCTGTGTTTTGATGATAGACATCGGGATGTCACCATCTGTGTAATGAAATTTCACCTCCGTAATGGTTCAGATTATCAAACATTCTTCCAAGCTGGCTCTGGGAATCTACTTATTTATTTATTTAAGTATTTATTTATCTGTGAACAGCACTAGGGGCCTGTTAATCATAGAAGTTATGGGTAAGGAGAGTTTTTAGGTGCATTAGGCAAAGTAAAGGCAAAGTGAATCTAAACCTTTGCTGTTCCTGTGTAGATGTATTGATCATGAGGTGACAGTACTATTTACAGTCCTGGACAGAAAGGGTTTTTTCCCTTATATATCCCCTCCATTGCTCTATAACTGGCACACATAAAATTGCTGGGTTAATACTGAGTAAGTATAAAATTAATATAATAAAAATGCATTGAGTGTTTATAATATAGATGTTTATATGCCATCTCATAATTTCCAAACAGTGTTTTGAGGAAGCCATGAGTTAGCATATAGCACAAATAGACAAATACAAGACAAATGTGTAGTGGCCACCAAAATGTAGGTGCTATTACCAATCTAATCCAAAAGTAGGACTTATAGAAGATAATTAACTTGTCAAGATGAACCAGGAAAGAAAGATGTTTTAACTGAGATCTGTCTTTTCACAAATTCCTTTAATTTTCATTACTCTAAGTTGCTTCCCAGGCACTGAAGCCGAATTGGGACAGGTAATTTAGAAACAGTAGAGAGAATCTCAGATATGTCCAAATGGCCAATATGTCTCAACATAATCGAGCTCTGACATCAACTATCTGCATCTCTAGTTGCAAGCAATGACCCAGAATTTGCTTGTTTTCTATTTCCTTAATGTGTAGCTGAGACAATATCATTAAGGAGATAAAGAAGATAGGAGAGAGAGTAAATATTGATTTATCATCATATCAGGTTGCAAACTGCTTATGCCATTATATTATAAATCCATTTTTCTATGACTACTTAAAAACCACATTTCAGATATACCCAGATGCCTAGAATATTTGGTAATCAATTTCTGAATATTATGGCTGATTATATCTTCTATTCTCTTTTTAAAAACTTCCAGTAATGTTATTTCATATATTCAGTGTTTTATATTTCTATTTCTAACCCAAAAAGATTAAAAGATTTGAAACTTTGTCTCAACATTTTAAAATTGTTGTGAACTCTTTAACTTTGACGTGTACCACCAGTGATAAATACAATTGATAAATCATAAAAATTGAAATCATTTACTTCTGTTGCATTTTTATGCTTTTTACTCATTTGCAATCCTCACATGATTTCTTGAATAGGGAAGAAAGTAATGGAGTTAGTATTGCTTGCCATGTAAAATCCGATGCTCTTACTTATGAATTGGCCTAAAGGAGTACATAACCCACATGAAAGTCATTTATTAAGTCCTAGAAAAAGCCTGAGAATTGTGAATGTACTTTATTAAGTGCAACTTGCATCTGATCCCTTCTTTAGTCATGCCAGAATTTTTCATGTTCTCTCTCATCCATTCTATGTGGTTTCCTTTTTTGTGATGACTTAGTTTATATCCCCTCCTGTGTACTTGTCTGACACACCCAATTTTATCAAAAACCTTCCTAAGTGAGGGACTACTTTTACTTATCTTTAAGTCTACTGTAATAGGTAGCACAGTATCCTCACCAATCAGGTACTCTGTTTATATGTGTTCAATCACTCTCTTTTTAACTAGTTTTAAAACTAAGGGAATCACCTTAGTTTACATATTTTGGGAGTATACTTCTACTAGAACTTAGATTTTCTGCCTCGAGTATAGCTCCTAAGTGTTCTTATTGTTTGTGTCATTTCTCATTCTCAGATTCTCCTGCAGGGATCCTTAAGCCTTTCTTCATTACTTCAGCCAGGAGTCTCTGTGGCTGGAGATTGAAGAGACCATCCTTGATCACCATCTTATGTGAGCAGAGGAAATAATCAAAATACTTAATACCTGGACAGATGGTCCAATAGTCACTGGAGTGTGAAACCAGCAATGTTTTGTTGGTTGTGAGCATTGGCTTATCCACTTTGGAATAAACAAACCCAGTGGTATAGGTTTGTTTATCCATAGGGGGTAGGGATAGAGGTGGGGAACAAGTTTATATTCTTGACATCTTCCATCTGGGTCTTGGGGGAAAAAAAAAACCTGCTAACTTAAGATTAGAATATTTCTTTTAAAATAAGATTTTCAGGGTCCTAAAACCTTCATGTTGACCAGTGACTGGAGCTTAGGGTACTGACTGTGAATTATGAGAGACTTTTAATGACTTTGCCTGTATCTGGGTATAGTGATAGCCTCCAAAATACATTATACCATTCTATTTGATCTCCTTCCTAAATCACACCTAACTTCATTCAATTTGATATAAACATTAAATGAAAGATAATTGGCATATATTTGATTGTCATTAACATCAAAAAAGATAGGCTTATCCTAGTGAAGACTTGCTGGCTGAAGTCCGAATCTTAACTACCAACTTTTTGCTTTCTAATATCCTCAGAGGCCCTCACATTTCCCTTTTGGAAATATGTCATTTTCCAAGACACCTCAAGGGAAATCATTTACTGATAATTCGCAATGACAAAGACTGTTACATTCACTGAGCTTCTAATACTGAAATTTTAAGTTCAAACACACACACACCACAGACATATGGAGCCTATTTTTTATCTTTATACTTACTTTTCATTGGGTCATCCTCCAGTGTCTAAAACTTCTTCAATTGCTTTGACATTTGCTCCTTATTTATGGATTTGAGATTGAAAGATGAATAGTTCGGGTGCTATCTATTTTCCTCAACATAGGAAAATAGTTTCTATGGAATCACAGCAGCAAAAGAATTCCAGGTAAGGGTTTAGTGTCAATGAATTGGGGCTCTGGGTATATAAACTAAGGTTAGGAAATTTTCTACTGCTGGAGATTAGGAATAGGCATGAACAAGGAGTTAACGGAACTAAAAAAGTTAGAAGGGGAGTTCCCATTGTGGCGCAGTGGTTAATGAATCCGACTAGGAACCATGAGGTTGTGGGTTCGGTCCCTGCCCTTGCTCAGTGGGTTAACGATCCGGCGTTGCCGTGAGCTGTGGTGTAGGTTGCAGACGCGGCTCGGATCCTGCGTTGCTGCGGCTCTGGCGTAGGCCAGTGGCTACAGCTCCAATTGGACGCCTAGCCTGGGAACCTCCATATGCTGCGGGAGCGGCCCAAGAAATAGCAAAAAGGCAAAAAAAAAAAAAAAAAAAAAAAAAAAAGTTAGAAGGAACTGGAACTGCCTGTGTCCATAACCTTTTTGAGCAGATAGCTTCTAAGACAGAAGAGGGTTTATGATACAGAATAAACAAGAAGCCAGAAATCAAGGTTTTATCTTATGACATAAAAGTGAAGGAAAATTGTCAGAGCTGGAATTCATTAACTTGCTTTGAGTTTAGAAACGAAGATTAATTATCAGAGATCTCAAATCACTGGGAGTTTCTGAATTCATGAAAAGTGTGTTAGCGTTAGCAATAATCTAGTCAGAAGGATCAAAATGGCAGAGGAGTAAGACATCACACTCACCTTTTCCCACAAACACATCAAAAAAAAAAAAAAAAAACCCACTTCTACCTGTAGAATGATTTGCACAGAACAACTACTGAATGCTGGCAGTAGAACTTAAACCTCCAAAAAGGGCAGGAAATGCTCCACATAACTGGGTAGAACAAAAGAAATAAAAAGGAGAGAGAGAGAGAGAGAGAGAGAGAAGGAATCAAGATGGGATTAGTACACCCAAGAGGGAACTGTTAAAGAGAAAAGGAACCCAAACCCTGGAAGCCCACCTTATCGACAGGGAGATCAGCCAAGATGGAGGCAACTCAAAGTTGCCAAGAAAAGTGCAGCAGCTAGACTCAGGAAGGCAAAGAAAAGTGAGAGCCACACAGATCACATGAACCAGACACTGTAACTTGAAATGCCCGGATGGAGGCTGGATGCTGAGACTTGGGCTCTGAAGGTCAGTTCCAGGGAGAGGACTAGGGTTACCTGTGTGGAGACAGCCTGATGGGCTAGGGAGCAGTGTGCCACAGGCTGGGGAGCAGAACACCATAGCTGAGGGAACCCAGGAGGAGGTCTGGGCCTATAGGAGAATCAAGGCACCATTGTTGGGTAGGGTGAGAGGAGGAAGAGTGGACCTCCATAGGAATCTCTTTCCCTGTTCATGCATGGACTCTCAGAGGGTGGAGAGCCTCTGTTACATGCCATGTGTGGCAAGAGGCCAGTTGCTTAGGCTATGGGAGACTGAGCACCTCTTGTGTGGGCTACAGGTGGCTGGGCACCTCTTCTATGGGCTAAGGGCAGTGGGGGGCTAAGCACAATGCAGTATCTCTTGCATAATCTACAGGCTGTGGGGACAAATAACAGCAGTTACCTCAGAAACCAGAGGGGGTAAGGCCCACCACCAGGGTCTGTGAACAGGCTGCACCTGCTGCCCCAGGCACCTCAGAGTTCAGCCAAAAAGAGGACACTGCAACCGAGTACCACCCACTGTTGCTCTCACTCCCCTGGGAACACACCTCCCCTGCGGTTGCCACTGCCAAATGCTCCTGGCAGCACCCACGCATACCTGATCACCATCACTTCCCAGGACCCTGCATCTATGAGAAGCCTGTGCAGCACCTCCTGAGTGGCCTAAGTGGGATGGGATGCTTCTTGTATGGCCTATAGGTGGCAACGGCAAACCACTGCAGTTATCTCTGACTCCAGAAGTGGACATGGCCTGCCACCACTAGAGGTCCATGAACAGACACCACATGCATCTGCAATCACCTCAGAGGGCACCAGGCAGGAAGGCAACCTGACCAAACACCACCAGTTATTGCTCTCATTCCCCTGGGAATTTACAAACCCTACCACTGCCACTGCCAAATGCTTCAGTCATTGGCCAAATCTGCCTGAGGCTCATTAAGGGCCCTGCAAATTGGAGTTGGCTGTGACACCTTCTTGCAGGTCCTTGCTACTGTCAAGAGCCCAGCAAACAGGCACTGACTACTAGCTCTGCCTGTTGCCCCCTTGTCCCTGGAAACACACTCAGCACTCTATCAAGGGGATAACAGCTGTTGCATAGAAATAGCCTTCCAAAACTACAGAAGTTGGTTTCCCTAAACTCACAGAAAAAGAAAAATATAAGCAAAATGAGGAAGCTCAGGAACTATTCCCAGTTAAAAGAACAGGAGAATTCTGCTGAAGCAGCAAAAAATGACACAGACCTCTGCAGTCTAATAGACACTGAGTTCAAAAGAAAGATAGTGAAAATACTGAAGGATTTAAGGATCAATATGAAAGAATTAAGAGCAGATAAAACATTAATGCAGATTACTTTAGAAAGGAACTAGAAAATATAAGGAAGAACCAAGAAAAATTAGAAAATTCATTTGCAGAGATGCAAACTGAGCTAAAGGCACTAAAGAGCAGGATGAATAATGCAGTGAAACAAGTTAGTGATTTGGAAGATGGAATAATGGAAATCACCCAATCAGGACAGCAGACAGAAAACCAAATGAAAACACATGAAAGCAATATAAAAGTTCTATGGGATAATAAAATGTGGGCCAATCTATGCATAATAGGAATTCCAGAAGGAGAAGAAAAAGAAAAGGGGATTGAAAATATATTTGAAGAAATTATGGATGAAAACTTCCCAACTCTAAATAAAAAAGATATCAAGATACAGGAATCACAGAGGGCCCCAAACAAGTTGAACTTAAACAGGACCATGCCAAGGCATTATATAATAAAAATGGCAAATTTAAAGATAGAGGATTCTAAAGGCAGTAAGAGGAAAACAAAGCATTAATTATAAGGGAATCCCTATAAGGCTATCAGCTGATTTCTCTACAGAAATGCTACAGGCCAGAAGGGAGTGACAAGATGTAATTAAAGTGCTGAAAGGAAAAAAATTGCAACCTAGAATATTCTATCCAGCAAGAATATCATTTAAAATAGAAGGGGAAATAAAGAATTTCTCCAACAACCAAAAGCTAAAAGAGTACAGCAATATTAAAACCATTCTAAAAGAAATAATGAAAGGGCTTCTCTAATTAAAAAAAAAGAAGTAAGATGAAATAGGATGGAGGAAAACATAATTAGGAAGAAATCACTTAAAAAAAGCCAGTATACAGATTTAAGAGGGAAAAAAAAAACACAACAGAAAAACAAAAAACAAATTTCTAAAACTTACAATAAAGGAATAGCAAAACAAGGAATAGCAAAAGGACAAACATGAAAATGTTAATAAAGGACTTCAAAATCATAAAATGTGGGGAAGGGAAGTAAGAAAATCTAGATTCTTTTTTTTTAAAGAATGTGTTTGAGTATATATGACTATCCAGGCTAAAGGAAGCAGATATAGGAAGGGGTTAACATACTTGAAAAACAGGGTAACCACAAATCAAAACCAAATATTATATTCTCAAAAACTAAAAATAAAATGACAAGTGTAAAACAAAAGATCATCCAACCATAAAAAGCAAGGAACAAAGGAGAATCATAGAATCAATTGGAAAGCAGGGTACAAATGGCAGTACATATATATATTTATAAATATTTACCTTAAATGTAAATGGACTGAAGTCTCCATTGACATACAGTGGCAGATTTGATTTAAAAAAAAGAAAGCTAAAGCCTACAATATGCTGTCTATAAGAGACTCACCTTAGGGCAAGGGACACATATAAATTGAAAGTGAGGGCATAGGAAAAGATATTTCATGCCAATGGAAAAGACAGGAAAGCAGGAGTTGCAATAGTCATATCAGACAAAATAGACTTTAAAATGAAGGTCATAAAGAAAGACAAATAAGGACACTATTCAATGATAAATGGATCCTTTCAAGAAGAGGATATTTCAATCTTCAATATCTATGCCCCTAATATAGGAGGACCCAGATACATACAACAAACACTAAGAAACATAAAAGTTGAAATTGATGTGAATACAATAATAGTAGGAGACTTTAACACACCACTCACATCATGGTCAGTTCCTCTAGACATAAAATTGATAAGGCAACAGAGATACTAAATGACACAACAGGAAAGTAAGACTTGATTGATCTTTTCAGGACATTACATCCAAAAAAAATCTGAATACATATTATTTTCAAGTTCACATGGAACATTCTCAAGGATAGACCACATACTGTGGCACAAAACTAACCTCAGCACATTTAAGTGTACAGAATTTATTTCAAGTATCTTCTCTGACCACAATGACATGAAACTAGAAATCAACCACATGAAAAGAAATGAGAAAAAAATGACTACATGGACACTAAACAACATGATACTAAAAAACAAGTGGGTAAATGAGGAAATAAAAAATGAAATTAAAAAATACCTCCAGATAAATGACAATGAAGACACAACCATTCAAAAATATATTGGATGCCGCAAAAGCAGTTCTGAGAGGGAACTTCAGGCATCTCCTCAAAAAAGAAGAAAACTCTCAAATTGCCAACTTATCCCACCACCTCAAAAAAATTAAGGGAAGAAGAGCAAAAAAACCTAAAGTCAGGAGAAGGAAGGAAATCATAAAGATCATAGAGGAAATCAATAAAATAGAGATTCAAAAAACAATAGATAAAGTCAATAAAACCAAGATCTGGTTCTTTGAAAGGGTAAACAAAATTGACAAACCCCTGGCAAGACTCACAAAGAAGAGGAGAGAAAGAACCCAAATAAACAATAAGAAATGAATGGATACTGTAGAAATGCAAAAAAATATAAGAGAATACTATGAATAATTATATGCCAATGAAATTGATAACCTAGAAGAAAAGGACAACTTTCTAGAGACTTAAACCCTGCCAAAAGCGAATCAAGAGGAAATAGATCAACTGAACAGACTGATGACTAGAAATGAAGTTGGATATGTAATAAAAACTCTCCCTACAAACAAAGGTCAGGGACCAGATGGCTTCACAGGTGAATTCTACCAAACATACAAAGAAAAACTTATACTCATTCTTCTTAAATGTTTCCAAAAGATTGAAGAAGGGGGAATACTCCCAAAGATGTTCTATGAAGACACCATCATCCTAATACAAAAAGCAGAAAATATTTTACTAAAAAAATTATAGGCCAATATCTTTGATGAATGTAGACTCAAAAATTCTCAACAAAATTTTAGCCAGCTGAATGCAACAACATACAAAAAAGACTATACACCACGACCAAGAGGGATTCATTCCATGTTCATAAGGATGGTCAACATATGCAAATCAATCAATATCATTCACCATATTAACAAAAGAAAAGTAAAAGTAAAACCACATGATCATCTCAATAGATTCAGAAAAAGCATTTGACAAAGTCCAACATCCATTCATGATAAAAACGCTTACTAAAGTAAATATAGAAGGAACATACTTTAACATAATAAAAGCCATTTATGACAAACCCACAGCAAATATAATACTCAATGGAGAAAAGCTGAAAGCCTTTCTGCTAAAATCTGTAAAAAGATAAGGATGCCCACTCTCACCACTTTTATTCGACATAGTATTGAAAGTCCTAGACCCAGTGATAAGACAAAAAAAATAGTAAAAGACACTCAAATTGGAAGAGAAGAGGTAAAATTTTCACTGTAGGCAGACAATATGATACTATGTATAGAAAACCCTAAGGATGTCACACAAAAACTACTCTAACTGATCAACAAATTCAGCAAAGTGGCAGGATACAAGATTAACATTCAAAAATCAGTTGCATTTCTGTATACTAACAACGAAATATTAGAAAAGAAATATAAAAATATTATAACTTTTAAAATTCCACCACAAAAATTTAAATACCTAGGAAGAAATCTGAGGAACAACGTGTTTGACCAAGGAGGTAGTTCTTATATGATGAGAACTATAAAATATTAATCAAATAAATTAGAGAGGATTCAAAGAAATGGAAGGATATTCCATTCTCCTGGATTGGAAGATTTAATATTGTCTAAATGGCCATACTACCAAAAGCAATCTACAGATCAATGCAATCCCTATCAAATTACCCATGACATTTTTCACAGAACTAGAGCACACAATCCAAAAATTTATATGGACCCATAAAAGACCCAAAATTGCCCAAGCAATCCTGAGGAATAAAAACCAAGTAGGAGGCATAGCTATCCCAGACTTCAGGCAATATTACAAACCTACAGTAATGAAGACAGTGTGGAACTGGCACCAAAACAAACATACAGATCAATGGAACAGAATAGAATAGAGAACTCAGAAATAATCCAGACACCTATGGTCAATTAATCAACAAAGAGGCAAAAATATAAAATGGGAAAAAGACAGGATTTTCAGTAAGTGGTGCTGGGAAAACTGGACAGCTGCATATAAATCAATAAAATCGGAGCACACCCTCACACCATGCACAAAAATAAACTCAAAACATCTTAAAGACTGTGGACAAAGCATTCTCTGACAACTGTACAAATATTTTTTTAGGTCAGTCTCCCAAGGCAATAGAAATAAAAGCAAAATAAACCAATGGGACCTAATCAAACTCAAAAGATTCTGCACAGCAAAGGTAACCATAAAAAAACAAAAAGACAACTACAGAATAGGATAAAATAGTTTCTAATGATGAAAGTGACAAGGGCTTAATCTCTAAAATATACAAACAACATATACAACTCAACAGCAAAAAAAAAAAAAAACCAAAACAATAAGACAATTGAAAAAATGGGCAGATTTCCTGAATAGACATTTCTCTAAAGAAGATATACAGATGGCCAACAGGAACATGAAAAAATGCTCAACATCACTAATTCTTAGAGAAATGAAAATCAAAACTACTATGAGGCACCACCTCACACTGGTCAGATTGGCCATCATTAGTAAGTCTACAAATAACGGATGCTGGAAAGGGTATGGAGAAAAGGGCACCCTCCTGCACTGTAAATTAGTGCAACTACTATGGGAAATAGCATGGAGGTACTAAGAACACTAAATATAGAACTACCATATGACCCAGTGATTCCACTCTTGGGCATATATCCAGACAGAACTTTCATTGAAAAATATGCATGAACCTATATGTTCATTGCAGCACACTTCACAATAGCCAATTCATGGAAACAACCTAAATGGCCATTGACAGATAAATGGATTAAGAAGATTTGGCATATATACACAGTTGAATACTACTCAGCCATAAAAAAGAACAAAATAATGCCATTTGCAACAATACAGATGAAACTAGAGATTCTCATACTCAGTGAAGTAAGAAAGAGAAAGGCATATACCATACATTATCACTTATATCTGGTATCTAATATTCAGCACAAATGAACCTTTCCACAGATAAGAAACTCATGGACTTGGAGAACAGACTTGTGGCTGCCAAGGTAGAGAAGGAGGGAATGGGATGGGACTGGGAGTTTGGGGTTAATAGAGGTAAACTATTGCATTTGGAGTGGATAAGCAATGAGGTCCTTCTGTATAGCACAGTGAATTATATTTAATCACTTGTGATGGAAGACGATGGAGGATAATGTGAGAAAAAGAACATATATATTCTTATATATATGTATGACATATGTATTTATGACTGGGCCACTTTGCTGTGCAGTAGAAGTTGACAGAACATTGTAAATCAACTATAATGGAAAAAATAAAATCATATACACTTTAAAAAAAGGAATAATATTAGTCACTTTTCCTACTGTTCTGAATTTGTAATTCATCCAGAAAAATGAAGTTAGCCTCAGTAAACTGGAATAGAGGAAGACTTCATCAATTTGATTAATAATATCTCAAAAAATATATAACTAATATTATACAAAAATGATGGGAATGTCAAAACTTTCCCCTTAATATTTCTAGTGAAAGGAGACAATGTAAAGTCCCCTCTCACTACTCCTTTTCATATTTCAAGTACTACCTAATGCAATATAATATGAAAAATAATAAAAGGTATATAGAGACTGGAAATGAAGAAATATAATTGTATTTGTTCACAGATGACATGATCATTTTGTGGAAACTATGAAAGAATCAACAACAACAATAACAAAAAAAATCTCTTGGAAATAATAAGCAATTATGGCAAAGGATATAAGGTTCACCTATAAAAGTTAATCACTTCCTTATACACAGACAAATAATATGAAATTAAAAATAAAATACTATTTACATTAGCATCCCCCAAAATGAAGCACTAAGATATAAATCTACCAAAATATAGACAAGATCTATGTAAAGAAAACTCCAAAATGTTAATTAACAAAATGAAAGAAGAGGGAGTTCCCATCATGGCTCAGTGGAAATGAATCTGATTAGCATCCCTGATGATGCAGGTTTGATCCCTATACTCGCTCACTGGGTTTAAGGATCTGGTGTTGCTGTGAGCTGTGATGTAGGTTGCAGACACAGCTTGCATCTGGCATTGCTGTGGCTGTGGCATAGGCCAGTGGCTACAGCTCTGATTTGACCCCTAACCTGGGAACCTCCATATACTGCAGAAGCAGCCCTAAAAAAAAAAAAGACCAAAAAAAAAAAAAAAGAAGAAGAAGAAGAATTAAATTAATGGAGAATTTTAAAATTTCACCCAAAAAATCAAATACCTGGGAATAAACCTGACTAAGGAGGTGAAAGATTTATATGCTGAGAACTATAAAACATTAATCAAGGAAACTAAAGAGGATGCAAATAAATGGAAATATATCCCATGCTCCTGGGTTGGAAAAATTAATATTGTAAAAATAGCCATATTACCAAAAGCAATCTACAGATTCAAAGCAATCCCTATCAAATTACCTATGACATTTTCCACAGAAGTAGAACAAACAATCCAAAAAATTATATGGACCCACAAAAGACCCAGAATTGCCAAAACAATTCTGAGGAACAAAAGCCAGTTAGGAGGCATAACTCTCCCAGACTTCAGGCAATATTACAGAGCCACAGTAATCAAGATAGTGTGGAACTCATACCAAAACACACATACGGACCAATGGAACAGAATAGAGAACCTAGAAATTAACCCAGGCACCTATAGTCAATTAATCTTTGACAAAGGAGGCAAGAATATAAAATGGGGGAAAGACAGTCTTTTCAGCAAGTGGTGATGGGAAAACTAGACAGCCACATGTAAATCAATGAAACTGGAACATACCTTCACACCATGCACAAAAATAAACTCAAAATGGCTTAAAGACTTAATTGTAAGACAAGACACCATGAAACTCCTAGAAGAGAACATAAGCAAAACATTCTCTGATATTAACCTCACAAACGTTTTCTTAGGTCAGTCTCCCAAGGCAACAGAAATAAAAGCAAAAATAAACCAATGGGACCTAATGAAACTGAGAAGTTTTTGAACAGCAAAGGAAACCATAAAAAAAGAAAACCAAAAAGACAATTAATGGAGAGATATTTCATACATTTCATGTCCCTGGACAGGAAGAGTCAATATTTTCTAGATGTCACTTCTTCCAAAATTGATCTATAATGATTACATTATTTAAGTAGAAGAACAAAGTTAGAGGATTGACATTACCTGATTTTTTTTTTTTTATTTTGCTATTCAAACTGTAAGCTCAGGTCTTTTATTTATTTATTTATTTTTTATTTTTTATTTTCCCACTGTACAGCAAGGGGGTCAGGTTATCCTTACATGTATACATTACAATTACATTTTTTCCCCCACCCTTTGTTCTGTTGCAACATGAGTATCTAGACATAGTTCTCAATGCTATTCAGCAGGATCTCCTTGTAAATCTATTCTAAATTGTATCTGATAAGCCCAAGCTCCCGATCCCTCCCACTCCCTCCCCCTCCCATCAGGCAGCTACAAGTCTCTTCTCCAAGTCCATGATTTTCTTTTCTGTGGAGATGTTCATTTGTGCTGGATATTAGATTCCAGTTATAAGTGATATCATATGGTATTTCTCTTTGTCTTTCTGGCTCATTTCACTCAGGATGAGATTCTCTAGTTCCATCCATGTTGCTGCAAATGGCATTATGTCATTCTTTTTGATGGCTGAGTAGTATTCCATTGTGTATATATACCACTTCTTCCAAATCCAATCCTCTGTCGATAGACATTTGGGTTGTTTCCATATCCTGGCTATTTTGAATAGTGCTGCAATGAACATGCGGGTGCAAGTGTCTCTTTTAAGTAGAGTTTTGTCCGGATAGATGCCCAAGAGTGGGATTGCAGGGTCATATGGAAGTTCTATGTATAGATTTCTAAGGTATCTCCAAACTGTTCTCCATAGTGGCTGTACCAGTTTACATTCCCACCAACAGTGCAGGAGGGTTGCCTTTTCTCCACACCCCCTCCAGCATTTGTTATGTGTGGATTTATTAATGATGGCCATTCTGACTGGTGTGAGGTGGTATCTCACAGTAGTTTTGATTTGCATTTCTCTTATAATCAGTGATGTTGAGCATTTTATCATGTGTTTGTTGGCCATCTGTATATCTTCTTTGGAGAAATGTCTATTCAGGTCTTTTGCCCATTTTTCCATTGATTGATTGGTTTTTTTTGCTGTTGGGTTGTATAAGTTGTTTATATATTCTAGAGATTAAGCCCTTGTCAGTTGCATCATTTGAAACTATTTTCTCCCATCTGTAAGTTGTCTTTTTGTTTTCTTTTTGGTTTCCTTTGCTGTGCAAAAGCTTTTCAGTTTGATGAGGTCCCATGGGTTTATTTTTGCTCTAGTTTCTAGTGCTTTGGGAGACTGACCTGAGAAAATATTCATGAGGTTGATGTCAGAGAGTGTTTTGCCTATGTTCTCTTCTAGGAGTTTGATGGTGTCCTGTCGTATATTTAAGTCTTTCAGCCATTTTGAGTTTATTTTTGTGCATGGTGTGAGGGTGTGTTCTAGTTTCATTGCTTTGCCTGCAGCTGTCCAGGTTTCCCAGCAATGCTTGCTGAATAGACTTTCCTTTTCCCATTTGATGTTCTTGCCTCCCTTGTCAAAGATTAATTGACCCTAGGTGTCAGGGTTTATTTCCAGATTCTCTATTCTGTTCCATTGTTCTGTCTGTCTGTTTTGGTACCAGTACCACACTGTTTTGATGACTGTGGCTTTGTAGTATTTCTTGAAGTCTGGGAGAGTTATGCCTCCTGCTTGGTTTTTGTTTCTCAGGATTGCTTTGGCAATTCTGGGTCTTTTGTGGTTCCATATAAATGTTTGGATTGTTTGTTCTAGTTCTGTGAAAAATGTCATGGGTAATTTGATAGGGATTGCATTGAATCTGTAGATTGCTTTGGGTAGTATGGCCATTTTTACAATATTGATTTTCCCAATCCAGGAACCTGATTTCAAGACTTCTTGTAAAGCTGTAGAAATCAAGATAGTGTGGTATTTGTAAAAGCAGAGTGAGTCCTGAAATTGACCCACATATATATAGTTAACTTATCTTTGACAACAGAATAAAGTCAAGTGCAGCACATCCTGCTGTTCTCACCATTTTACTTTGTATAGAATCTACTCAGCCACCCTTTGGTGATGATTTTCTATTTTGCAGGGAGAAGTCAATAATCTAGTTATGATCGTAAGGTAACAAATTTCTATATACTTGTGATGAAACAAAAAAGAAAAAATATTCAGATGCAACATAAAAAGGAAAAGAAAGACAATGACATATATGTTTAGAATCACATCCTGTATATTAAATCCTTAATTATAATAAACATAAAGCATAAATCTTTGTTATTTGGTTTATATTTTGGGAATTGTTTTTGACAGTAGTAAAGAGTAGACAATGTAGTCATCACAGGTAGGATTATGCAAAGCCTCAAAATCATCCTTACAAATAGTAGGAAATACAGAGCTTCTTATAGTTAAATCGTCCAGGAACTCAAAGTGATGAATACTAAAACTGAGAGATTAGATTTATAGGAGTTAGAAAACTATAGTTCATGGGCCAAATCCAGTTTACAATCTGTTTTTGTAAATAAAGTATCATTGGGGCAAAGATATGCTTTTTCTTTTTTTCTTTTTCTTTTTTTTGTCTTTTTAGGGACCCACCTGTGGCATATGGAAGTTCCCAGGCTAGGGGTTGAATCAGAGCTGCAGGTGAAGGCCACAGCCACAGCAACATCAGATCCAAGCCACATCTGTGACCCACAGTGCAGCTCATGGCAACACCAGATCCTTAACCCACTGAGCAGGGTCAGGGATTAATCCCCCATCCTCATGGATACTAGCCAGGCTTGTTACCACTGAGCCACAAGGGGAACTCCAGCTCTTTCTTTATGTATTGTATATAACTGCTTCTCTGCTAAAACTGCAGATTTGAGTAGTTGAGATATGTGGATGCAAGGGCTAAATAATTTGCTATTTGATCCTTGACAAAAAGTTTACTGACATTGATATAAAAAAGTTATTGATGCTAATCTAAGCTAGAGAATAAGGATATTAAAAGTGTTACCTAAGCATACTTTATGTGACTGTACAAAATAAAGACAAATAACTAACAAAACAAAATAAATACAAATGATATGCCTCATGTTTTATAGAGTGAATAGCTAATGAAAACAGGAAGTAATTTGACAAGTACAAATCCTGATGAAGACAGAAGATGATACTAAAACCCTTAGTTTCAAGATGCTCCATTGTGACAGTATTTGGGAACAATCTGTCCCAGTTTATAGAAGTGAAGGAAAATGCAACTTAACAAAAAAAAATCTTGAGAGTGATCAGAAGTGCATTCATGAGGAACAGAACATAAAAGTTATACACATTATTGAAAAGAATAAAACAGGAAATAGGAAAGGAATGTAAATTAGAGGTAATACTTTAGTATATCTAACTGATACTTATTAATACCTATTGGATTATTTTAGGGTAAAAAAAATCATTGTAAATAACCCATCCCCAAATCCTTCTCTCATTAAGAATGAATAAATTATGAGGAAGAAATAAATAACTGCCAAAAAGTATTATAGAGTACACAAAGTGCTACATTATGAAAGGATGACTTTTGGAATGTTCTAAATGGTTAGCCATGAACAAATATCTATTACAGGTAATATAATGAGTAGGTAAAATGTTTGGGCAAATGGGATTTCCTGTACCGGAAATACATTTTGGTACCGGTCCACTCAAAAATTTACATTTGTGTTTTTAATGATGAATTTTTCTGTACCATCTTCCTTCTCATGTGTTTTTTCCCGTTTTTAACAGCAAGAAAAACTTTTCCAGAAACTGTCTACCAGACATCATCTGCTGTCTCATTAGCCAGAGTTGTATCACTTTTTTTTAAAGAAATCATGGAGCTACACCTAGAGCAGGGAAAATATACCTTAAGACAAAGGTATATCAAGAGTCAAAAATGTCACATAATGATGAAAGTGTCAATCTATCAAAAGGATATAGCATTTGTAAATACTTATGTACTTATCATATGAACTCCTAAATATATTAACATATTTGAAGGTGTAAATTGCAAAATGATATTAGGGGACTTTAATACCCCACTTTCAACAGGGGATAGATCATCCACATGGAAAAATCATAGAGAAACACTGGACATAAACTACACACTAAACAAGATGGACCTAATTGACATGTACAGAACATTCCAGTAAGCAGCAGCTGAATACCCATTCTTTTCTTTTTTCCTTTTTTTCTTTTTTTTTTTTTGTCTTTTTGCTATTTCTTGGGCCGCTCCCACGGCATATGGAGGTTCCCAGGCTAGGGGTCCAATCGGAGCTGTAGCCCCTGGCCTACGCCAGAGCCACAGCAACGCAGGATCCGAGCCGCGTCTGCAACCTACACCACAGCTCACGGCAACACCGGATCGTCAACCCACTGAGCAAGGGTAGGGACCGAACCCGCAAACTCATGGTTCTGAGTCGGATTCGTTAACCACTGCGCCACGACAGGAACTCCTGAATACCCATTCTTTTCAATCACACAGGGTATATTTTCCAGAATAGATAATATGTTAGGTCACAAAATCAATCTTAATGAATTTAAGAAAATTGAAATCATATCTAGCACTTTTTATGACCACAGTTGTATGAAACTAGAAATCAATTACAGGAAGAAAACTGGAAAATTCCTGAATATGTAGATATTAAAACACGTGTTCCTGAACAATCAATGAATCAAAGAAGAAATCAAAAGAGAAATAAGAAATTATCTTGAGAAAAGTGAACTTGGGAATAAAACATAACAAAAGCTTATGAGATACAGCTAAAAAAGTACTAAAGGGAAGTTTATACCAATAAATGCCTTCATTAAGAAAAAGGAAGAAAAATATTAAATGACCTAACTTTGCATCTCAAGGGACTAGAAAAAGAGGAAAAAAATAAGCTCAAAGTTAGTTGTAGCAAGGAAATAACAAAGAGCAGAAATAAATTATATAAAGACCAGAAAAATAATAGAAAAAAATCAATGAAACAAAGCAATTTTTTTGAAAACTCAAACAAAATTGACAAAAAATTCCTATTCTTACCAAGAAAGGAAGAGAGAGGACTCAGACAAATTAAATTATAAATGAAAATTGTTGCATTACAGTTGATATTATATAAATAGAAAGGGTTATAAGAGACTACTATGAACAATTTTATATTAACATAGAAGAATTTTACATTAACATAGACAACCTAGAAGAAACAAAGTCGTCAAAACAATATCTATGAAAACTAAGTCATGAAAAATAAAAATCTAAACAGGCCATTTACTAGCAAAAAAAATTGAATGTGTAATAATAATAATAGAAAAAAACTCCCAAAAAAGAAAAGCTCAGGACCATGTGGCTTCACAGGTGAATTCTACCAAATATTTAAAGAAGAAAGAATACCAATGGTTCTCAAACTCTTTCAAACATACAAAAGGGATGGTACACTTTCACACTGATTTTGCAATGTCAGTCTTACACTGATCCTAAAGCCAGAAACCTACATTACCCCCATATCTCAGTGATACTGTGGGTTCCATTCCAGTCTGCCGCAATAAAGCAAGTCACATGAATTTTTTGGTTTCCCAGTGCATATAAAAATGATATTAAACTAGTAAAAAATAGCATTTTGTCTAATATGTATCTTGGAGTTTCTGTGGTGGTACAGTGCGTTAGGAATACGACTGCCGCTGCTTGGGTCACTGTGGAGGTGCTAGTTGGAGTTAAATGATCCAGCATTGTTGCAACTGTGGTGTTGGTCACAGGTGTGGCTTGGATTCATTCCCTGGCCTGGGAATTCCATATGGCATGGGTGCCGCCATAAAACTAAAACAAAAATGAAAAATAAAAAATGTCCATACTTAATTGAAAAAAAATGTTAATTTTTTATTATTATTAAAAAATATTGCTAAAAAATATTGCTAAAAAATGTTAATCATCAACTGAGTCTTCAGAGAGCCATAACAGTAGCATCAAAATCACTGATTACAGATTATCATAACAAATATAATAATAATGAAAAAGTTTGAAATATTTTGGGGATTACCAAATGTGACACAGAGACACCAAGTGAGCAAATGCTGTTGGAAAAATGGTTCTGATGAACTTGTTCAACACAGGGGTTTCCCAAAACCTTCCACTTGTAAAAGTACAAAATCTGAGAAACACAATCAAAGGAGGCATGCTTGTACAAGAAAATAAAATTACAGTCCAATATACATTAAAGTATTCAGTGAATGGGAAAGTACTATAGAAATATGAGCTACTATTTTTATTATTATTACTAAGCATTGACAGACTCAAAAATATAGCCCATATTTTCACAGCAGTGAGTGTTCAGTGAGGATTATTAACTATACTGGGCTACCAAATTGTAGTTTTTAAAGTGTTTTCACCCATTTAGTAAGTTGGTACTAGATTTTTAAATAGTAAAATAATTTGATAAGTCAACTTTCCTGGAAGTATTTTCACACTTTTCATATTCACTTACTTCATATACATATTAGTGACTTGGGACTCAATACTGCTAATTATACAACTAATGTCAGGAACTGGGCTAGTTACTGTGTGTGCCTCATCTGCCTTAAACTTCATAATTCTATATAGTGGGTATAATTACTCTAAATTCATAGATAAGAAAAATGAGGATTAATGAGATTATTATAAACACCATGTGTCAAAAATTGCATAACCAACAGAGGTATGTTTTGAGTCCAAAAATGTCAAATTTCGTAGACAGCCCTTGTGCTTGACCATGATTTTCACTAGACAGTGTAGATACTCGATATTCACCTTCAAATGAATGAAAGAATGAATGAATGAATATATCCTTAGCTTAGATCTGAGGACTTTACAAAGACAATATTTCAGGAAGGGAAAGTGTCTGGATCCCTACCATGCAGATTGTGCGTAATTATATATTTTAAAAAATTCCGCAGTTATCGCAAATCCAAAAGAATCAAATTGTAACTCACTATTTTCCAAGTTATACTTGTTCCATGTCCTGTGTTTCCTGAATTACTAAAGGTATCGCTATACACCCAGTTGCCTGCATTAAGTATTTAAAATCCTCTCTCTACCGTATCTCCTATTCATAATCCATTTCTAAATCATGTATATTTTTCTGTGAGGTCTCTCAAATGCATCCATTTCCCATCTTGTTCCAGCCGTCACTGTGCCTCAGCTGGGTTACTGCAATAGAGTCCTAAATGATCTTTCTCACTCCCTTCCTTTCTCCATGCTGCTGTTAGATGGTCCCTTCTATCATTAGATTTGATGACACTATGTTTCTGCTTTAAACATGAAAAGTCTTCCAACTGTGATGAGGACAGGGCTCAAACATCTTAGCTTGGCTCTAAGGATTTCCTTATTGCTCCTTCTCCAATTTACTTCATTGCCCACTAATTGCCGCCTCATACTTTCCACCATCAAAATAGTTACTTAGTTGCGCTTTCACAAATGGGCCAAGTTTTCAATGTCCTTACAGCTTTTTCCTTTCTTTTCCTCTGCCTGGAATGCCTCTTCTCACACCTAGCCTAAGTAATGCTGAAAGCAAGACTAACTAGATAGTAACATTCCCATAAGCTTTACCAGCAGAAGACTACACAATTCCCCATAAACTCCTGTTATGATACTATCCCACCTCATTAATTGCTTACTTGCCCCTGAACACACTAAGTGAAATCACCTTGAGGCCGTGAGTCATATCTTTTTTTTTCTTTCAGTTTTATATATTCACAATTTAGCATGCCTGGCACAATTTTGCTGCTCAAAAAACTGTTTCAAGTAACATAATCAATGAATAATAAATGGACAAATAGAAAGGAAGGAAGGAAAGAGGGAGAAAGGAAGTACGAGAGTAAGAAAGGAAGAAAGAAAAATGTATGTCCTCTTGCTCAAGAAGAAAATAAAAACTTAATATTCTTGGTTTTGGGGGTATGGGGATGGGATCAGAAGCACTGTAAGATGCAAGTGTTATTTTTAGAGAAAATAAATTACAGTATGTTTCTTGTATAGCAGACTGTAAACCTATCACCTCCTGCTGTAAATCTGACCCACTATGGAATAAATCTTGCCTGTAATCTCAGTGTTTTTCATAAAATAGTATTCTATTATTTAAAAGTGTAAAATTATCTAATCTTCCATTCCAAAGTTTCACTTTTCAAAAAAAAAAAAAAGAAGGATTATTGAAATTTATAAATTTGGCCATGGCAAAATGGCATTTATGTTTTTCAGAGTTAAAATGAAATAAAACATATAACTTGTTGGGTTTTGCTTTCATGACAAATAGGCACTGACAAATACATACCACATTACCATCCTTGATTGCTCTGATGGAACTCATTTTCATCTTGTGTTCCTCTAATTACATGAAAATTGCATACTTTTTATGCATGACACATTTTGCACAGCTTTAGCAAAAGGTTGTGAAGAGAGGGGGAAAAAAAAAACATTTATCAGTTTTTTCCCCTTTCACAGTGGCAATTGATCATCTTCCCAGCAATCAATCTTGCTTTATGGGACTACTTTTCGCCACTATTGTTGTAACCAAGTGGCAGCAGAAAGGCACTGTACACAAAAAAATATGGTGGATGGTTTTAGGTGTTTTTCTCTGCTCTTATTAGATGAGATTTAGGATGCCCTTGCTTTCCACCAATTGTTCTGAGTTGCTTTCTTTGCTCTTCATCCCCCTCTCTGCTGGGATTTGAAGCTTTTATCATAGAAAGAGATGTAGGAATCCTAAGAATCCTGCCCCACCCTTTATTTCTCATTCAAAGTATTTTACATTTACAGAGAATATTTAACATTGTAAAGCACTCTCTTATCAATTTTTTTTTTAATTTTTAGTTTCACAATGAAATGGGATATATTTAGAGATCATTTGAATCTGCAGTTTAAAGATGAGGAAATTGAATGACTATGACTTTGACTTGCCTAAATTGGTGTGATTTATTTGTTTTTAATCTTAACGTTGACTCAGAAGTCCTGGCTTCCAGTCCCAGCTATTCTCAGAGGGTTTGGCTTCTCTTTAATGAAGACCTGGGAACATAATTTCTCTGCTACCTCTCCTTAAAATACATACAAAGAAGACACCAATAACAAATACAGGAGGAAATTACAGGCAATCAATTGGGTGTTTCTCTTCCCATTCTTTATTTCTATTCTTTCTGAGGAAGAAGGCATTGGTATTCACAGGAAGCTCGGCATCATAGTATTTAACTCGAAAGGGATTGTAGAAGGCGCATCACATTCCTTGAAAATAATGACAAATTATGCAATTTTTGTTTTACCCAGCTAGATTGAAAACGCCTGGGGAATAGCCAAGCTGCCTGGCAAAGGGAGACATTTGATGTTTGGGGCTTTGGAGCCCAGGGAGCGGTATTGCTTTTCAAACAGGTGCAGGCTCCTAAAGCCTCTTTCGTTTCCCTTTTTTGGACAAGCGCAGCACCTGACCAACTTCAGGAGAACAAAGACTCCATCTGGACCGAAGGGAAAGAGCTGGTCGCCTGTGGAGCCACAGAGAACAAGGCTCTGCTTCCCTTTGAAGTGCTGGCGTTCTTCTTAATCACCTGGCAAAGTCTTAATTTAAAGAGGGGCTCTTAGAGAAGCAGGGGATCTCAGGTATATTTGACTTTCATACCCAATCTACTTACCTTTCATCAGGTTTATTAAAATTGGTGATGTGTTAATTGTGAACCCCGTTTGTATCTGAATATGAAGTACTGCCTTTAGTGTCTCTCATGCTGCTCTGTTTGGTCCTGGGATGCACTCACATTGCTGCCTTTGCCATTGAGTAATTATTTCTGGGGATAAATACCGTAATGTCAGGCACACTGGATTATAATTGTTGCAGGGTAAACACAAGGGGACTTTAGGTTCTTAGAATGCCTAATTAGACGACAATAAAAGCATTGTGGGACAAGTGAAAAACACAGGCCTGGGAAGTGTTGCAATACAGTATGAATGTACTGTATATACATTCATTGATGCCCTTCCTGTCTTTACTCTTATGAGGTAAATGTCTTAAAGGAATTCTCTTTCCTTTTTAGATAGATACCTGAAAGATTCACTTTGGGGAAATACATTAAATCTATAAAGCAATAGTCTCGGGAGAACTAGTTAGCTCCACACAGTGCTTGTGAAATATGACAGCCGTTCTAGCACATGCACGTCACCCAAATGCCACCTTGGAGCACATTTTTTTTAAAGGGGGTCATAAGCGGTTTCTTGATTTTATACTTTATATTTGTCCTGGTTGTAGCGCTATGTTGGGGATACAAGAATAAGTAGAGGGGTTGCTATAAAGGAGTTTGCATTTCATGTTGGAAAAATAAAACAATCTTAGAACACAACTGTAAAAATATAATTAAGCATCAAAAAAGATTAATGGGAAATCAGAATAAGACAATTTTAGTAAAAGACATACATAAAAGGATTCACAGAACTGCAATTTGAGATTAACTCTCTCTATATTTTTTTGTTTTTTTTAGGGCCACACCTACAGTATATGAAGTTTCCCAGACTAGGGGTTGAATTGGAGCTGTATCCGCAGGCCTATGCCAGAGCCACAGTGACACGGGATCTGAGCCACGTCGGTGACCTACACCACAGCTCACAGCAGAGGCAGGTCCTTAACTCACTGGGCCAGGCCAGGGATTGATCCCATGTCCTCATGGATGCCTAGGCAGGTTCGCTAACCGCTGAGGGACAGGAACGCTGAGATCAACTTTAAAAGTTGTATACAGTTTTAAAGGGGGGATGTGAATGGTGTGTCCTTAGTGTTATTGAATTACAAGAGCAAATACGTATAGGAATAAACCAGTGGAGTTTCTAGTGGCTACTCTCATTGTGTCATAAGTGGAGTTCTGATGATAACTGAATAAATGAAGACATATCTTTAGACTGTTATCAGATTGGAAGTTAAAGATGAAGTTCAGCTTTTCATTTTGAGTAACGTGCGTGTGTGTGCGTGTGTGTTTGCGTGTGCGTGTGCACACACATGCACATGCTCCTGCATGCCTGATGTCTTATCTCCTCGCTTTACAGATTTTCTTGAAGTACTGCATCCAAACACAACCCATTAGTCCAAGATCCATACTTGATAGCATTATTCTCTTTTTCTGTCATAGCAATCTTTCCCTTTGGGGCCTGTTTCAAGCTGACAGGGAAGGAGATGACCAATAAAATAAACTTACTCCAAGCTGTATATCTATGACTGCAGTAATGCACAACATTATCTCCCACGATGTTTCTTGATATTTGCAAAGGATATTCCTAATGCAAAGAACTAGTGCAATGTCCCTTCAAGGAACAGATCATTGCAGAGTACTTTTGGGGAACAGGAGGACATCCCAGGGTCCTTAGTTCACTCCATTTAAGTTGCTGTCTTGGTGCCTTAGAACAGAAAAGGACTTGTTCTTCAGCCTTCAAACATTCGCAGGCCTGTAAACAATGGTCCCTGTCATATGGGAGGTTGGGAGTGAAAAGACGGGCAGGGAGGTGGTGCTCACAAAAATCCCATTTGGGGAATTATTTATTATTCTAGTTTGTAGTTTATGCTTATAGCGTCTGTAATAAATAAACACGCTCCAGAAGAAAGCACAACTTAACAAGGAGTAGATGAGATTGAATGTGACGACTCCAGTCCTGTACAAAAGCCACTGGCCCATTAAATGAATGTGCAAAGCTACTTCTTAATGCTCTCCCTAAGTAATCAATTTCTGAAAATACCAAATAATTTTAAAACAGCCCTGTCTGACCTCGCTCTCCAGTGATGCTGGACCAACCCTTGCTGATTTGCCTAGGTAGTTTTTAATCAATTGACTTTGACATTTTTTTATTTTTTTGTTTTTTTGTTTCTTTCCTTTACCTACTCCTGTACATTTTCCCTTCCCTAGGCAATGTTAAATGATAACTGCCCTCACTCAAGTTCAGGGCCCCAAAATGTAGCTTAATATTTATAGGTTTGGAAATAGCACCAGAGTAATCTAAATTCCACTGCAAGAGGCTACAACATTTTGATGCTGTACTAGGATTTGATTTTGTTGTTGTTGTTTCTTTTTATCCTGTGTGTGGCTTATGGATGTTCCCAGGCTAGGGGTTGAATTGGAACTACAGCTGTTGGCCTATGCCGCAGTCACAGCAACACTGCAACCTACACCACAGCTCACGGCAATACCAGGTCCTCAACCCACAGAGGATCGAACCTGTGTCCTCATGAATCCAAGTGGGGTTTGTTATTGCTGAGCCACATGGGAATTCCCTGATTTCTATTCATATAAAAGGACTCAGGATTTCCAGAGTCTTAACACAGATGGAACCTGAGAAGGAGAAAATGCAGGTCTGAAATATCTTCTATCAGACTTTCAAATAGAATTCAATTCAGGAAAAAAATGGATAAAAAAATCTGATTTGAGCCTCCTTTCTCTTTTTGACTAATTAAATTCTCCAGCTAACTCTGAAAGTAAATTTTCCAATTTCCTAGGTTGTAAGGATAATATTTGTGAAAGAGTTTTATAGATTATCATTTTAAAATATATATTGTATACTGTAAACTTCCTCTTTGTTGCTTCCTTTTTGGTCTCTACTTCCTTTTACTGCTTTTCCCCTTTCTTTATATTCCTCATCCTTCTACTCTCCTTCCTCTTCCTCCTTCCTCCTGTCATCATCCTTGTTTTGAATGTAAGGATATATATTTGCTGTGGATTATTTATGTCCATCCCAAGATTCGTATGTTGAAACCTAATTCCCAACATAACAGCATATGGAGATGGGACCAAACACTGTAGATAGGACCTTTGGGAAGTAATTAGATCATGAGGGTAGAACTTTCATAAAATGTATTAGTACCCTTTCAAGAGACCTTCAAATGTCCCCTATTCCCCTTCTTTCATATGAGGACACAGGGAGAACATTACCATCTATGCACCTCACCAGGCATTGAGTCTGCCAGTAACTTGAACTTGGACTTCTCAGTCTCCAGAACTATCAGAAATGAATTTCTATTGTTTATAAGTGACCCAGTATGTGATATTTCATAATAGCAGCCTGAACATAGTAAGTCAGAATCATAATATATCTCAGGAAGGAATATTAGGTGTGTGGGAAAAGGAGTTACTAGAGAAAACTATGAGTTCATAATTTCCTTTTGAGGAGGAGAGGGAGTCAAGGTGAGTAAGATCAATTTAGTAATATTAGTATGATTAAAAGTGATGCTCTGTTAAAAAAATTAAAATGCATTAGATAAGGAAATAAATTGCTTTAACAGATAAGAAGATGGCAATTCAGTACTGGAAATGATAGGTAGAGTTAATCATTAACAGTCTATGAAAGTATTCAAGGTTCAAAAAAATGCAGGAATGCAGCAGAAGAGTATGCTGTGAATTTTGGACAAGTGTTGTCAGCAAACATGGTTCCTGCTGGGAACAAGCGCATATTTGATATGTCTGAAACATGGGCTATGTGCAAACTTGGTTCTAAGTCATAGAACCAAGGTTAAAATAAAAAAATCAATTTGGCCAGATGATGAGGAACCTTCATGGAATGCTAAGAATTTGGAGTTTTGCTTGCAGTAAAGGATAATGATATATTTATAATTTTTATCTTAAATTGATTATGAAGAAGAGTGAGTCTGACAGATATTTCAGGGGAAGAATCAATGAACTTAGCTACTAACTGTATGTGGGTGGTGAGGAGAGAGATGTGCGGAGGTTCCTGAATAGGGTAACCATGAACAGCGGTCATCCCAAGATGGTGAATGGAGATGAGGAGCAAGAGAGTGGTGAGAATGAGATCTGTCACGGGAGATTTGAGTGGCCCTTGGAACATGCATGGACACAGATTGAAGCATAGGGAAGAAGTGTCTTTGAGTGGATAAGAAGGGTTAAAAATTATCAGCACACAATGGGAACTGAAGTCTTGGGGTGAATGGGACTACCCAGGGAAGTCAGATCAAATGCAAAGCAAAGGGATCTGGGGGAGTAATTAGAACAATAATGCTATTAAAGAGTTCTCAAAGGGATATAACATCAAATCTTCCTTAAGCCTCCTTAAGACTTAAAACCTTGTGGAACTGAGAACTCGGCTATGCACCTGAATACACCAGTAAAAGGGAACATGTGTAAAGTGGTACACGAATGTCACCAAAGATGACTCTGGCCACACTCTTGGCTTTGGTGGCAGTCCTTCTTGTGCTCTTGATTCCTAATTATGAGCTTAATTTACTAAAGCTAAAAATAAAAATAAAACCTATACAAAGCAGGCTAACATGAAATTGCTGGTTCTCCTGGGAGAGCAACCTCTCCTCCAGCCCCAATTAGTTACATTGTCATTTCTTGATTCCTCCCCCAGTTTCAGAAGCTGATCGTATTTTGTTTTCCACCATCTCCCTTTATTTCTTCCTTTGCCAGTTGCTAAGCACTCCCTTGTTGCTAAGTGGGATATGAGCACTTAATTTACTCCATTCTTTTTTCTCGTACCAGATTTTAGAAATTGCAGATCCTGTTTAATCAATGTGTAAATGCAATGCTTTTGATGTATTTTTCCTAAGAGCAATATTTTGATCATTCTTAATGATACTTAATGAAGTCACCGCATGATTTCTGATTGTACCTAATTGAAGCTTGTGACTTGCATTTCAATATTATCATCTTACAGCTTTAGGCCTATGAGATGAAATTTTTCCAGGGCCCCAAAATATTAGAAAACATGAAGAACTGATGTTTTATTTTAAATCAAAAATTATTCCAGAAAACTGTATGTACATGTGAATGTCTATACATGAAACTTAAAAGAAAATGAAACAATTTTCCCAAAATGAATTTAATATGTTGACGATAAATGAAGAACCCTCTTTGATAAAAGGGAAATTTATCCACTAGTTTTAAGTCTTATGAAGGAATCTAAATGTCCTTAATCTTAATACTTTTACATGAGTCCCATGCTGAATTACAAATGGAACAATATGCAAGCAAATCTGAAACTGAGTCCCCATAAAACTGAGTTCTTCTTCCAATTTTATGATCAATCTCTCTAACCAAAATGTTATTCACTTTCTTGTCCAATGCTTCCCCTCAAGATTAAGGAGCATCAAAGGAAAGAGGGGATTGAAATTGAGAAGGACACCATGGGGTCTTCCCAGGTAAAAAGCCTTTCCACATCCCCCATTTCTTGTTTATAGGAAAAAGGTTTTATCCTCCTAGACCTTCCCTAAGTTCCAAATAGTAGGTTCAAACAGTTACTAATTACAGGAGGTAAGGAATGCAGAAACAAAAGGCATCAAGGAACAATAGTGTGGGAGTTCCCATTGTGGGCAGTGGAAATGAATCCAACTAGTATCCATGATGATGTTGGTTCAATACCTGGCCTTGCTTAGCGGGTTAAGGATCTGGTGTTGCAGTGAGCTGTGGTGTAGGTTGCAGATTTGGCTCGGAACCCGAGTTGCTGTGGCTATGGTGTAGGCTGGCGGCTGTAGCTCCAATTCGACCCCAAGCATAGAACTTCCATATGCTGTGAATGCAGCCTTAAAAAAAAGAAAAAAGAATCGAGTACAGACATAGGGGTAGGGTTTTGGTTCCTCCTCAAGGAATACACAAAACAATCTGATACATATCTTTGACTTCTTTCAGAGGAACTAGGGCCTCCACCCAGGATGAGCACAAAAAGCATGTGGACCCCTGACTGGTGGACCCAGAAGGCTAATGATTGAGATTCCTGGAGCACTGCCCTCTTACCTCGCTGCCAACCAATTAAAGGAGGTCACACACCTTGCAGCCCTTCCCCTAAATCTTGCCTATAAAAATTGCTCCCCCCAACCAAACTAAGGGAATTTCAGGTCTTTTGAGCATGAACTGCCCTGTTCTCCTTACTCAGCCCTCACAATAAACTTTTCTCTCCTCCAAACTCCAATGTTTAGGTTTTCTAGGCCCACTGTGTGTCAGGCACATGTATTTGGGTTAACAACAAATTCTAGGTCTTGAAGAAGAAAATAAATTAGGTATTCAGTGTTCTTAAAGCCTCTTCTAGAGACCCAGTCTCAATGATCAATTGCCTGGAAGTCATGAAACCAAAATTTTAACTAGCCCTAAATTTAGTCTCATGCTTTTAATTTTGCTTCTTCTTCATCAAAATGAGCCCATGTGTGCTGTATTCCTCCAGGGTCCTTTTTTTGCTATAGGACAGTGGGTGGTAATGGCTTAATCCAAGACAATAACCCCTGCTAATACGTTAACTAGCTAACATATGTATCCTCCTAGGATAACACATTAGCCTTGACCCAGATTAAAAAGAAGAAAAAAAGAAGAAGACAAAAAAGAACTATAGCTGCACTAGATGCCCTTAAGGAATAAAACCATTATGGCAACTTAACCCCATAGCAAGCCAGTGGGTGATCTACTTAAGGGCAGCTTTTAACATTTTTGATATAATATGATAGTCTCCATGTTGGGTCAATTGTAGAAATAAATGGCAATTGTGGTGCTAGCAGAAATCATTCCACTTATTCTCCTAATACCTCCCTCAGGGATTTCCATGAAGAATTATAAAGCATTTTCAAAGCATAGGTTGTGTATAATATCTTTGGAAGAGAGGAGAGACCACCAGGGTCTAAGGAGGAAAATGCTTCTGTCATCAACATCTCTTTTCTTCTTCATGATTTTCGTAGAAATTAAGAGTTTACAAAGACATTTATAACGAATATTCATTTTTTAATTGCCTGGTGAGAATATTGGCAAATCTTCCTATGCTATAAGTAAGGAAATGAAAGCCCAGATAATTTTAATTGAATAAAGTTTGAATTTTACTAAATATGAAAGCTGAGACTCAAATCCAAGACTTTTAATTCCAAAGCCGGGGTTTCTTTCTGTTTATTCAACTATTTACTATCCTACTCCTCAGAGAGCTTGGTGGAAGCCAGGTCTATACATGGATTCTGTCAACTGAAAAAAATGCACAACCTAAATTTGAGAATTATGTTTTATTTGGCTATTTTACTGAGGACTTAATATAGGGATACAGCCTCTCAGGTAGCTCTGAGGGACTCTTCTATAGAGGTAAGTGGTATATAGAATTTTTGCAGAAAAAAAAAAATCCCAGGATTGAACATTAAAACATTACTGCTAATAAGAGAAAAAAAACCACTAAATTTAATTAATTTAGCACTTCTCTATATATGGGAAGACGGAAGAGTCTGGGCTTACTAAAAATATTCCTTTGATAATAAGGTGTATACACCTTAACAATCTAGGGCCAGTGTTCTCTTTTTCTCCATCCTGAATGCAGAACATTTGGCTGTATTAGCTGATGGCTTCATGGCCAATACATCCTTTGTTTACACATATATCTACAAATCATGCCAATAGGTTGTGACTGATTTCTGGAGCACCGACTCCCACCCTCACCTCATCCCAGTCTCTGTCCTCAAAAGTCCCTATAGAGAAAGACACTAATTCTACTGAGCCAAAAGGAGCCCTCACAAAAACAGTAAATGTTTTTTTCAGTAAATAAATTGTTATACAAAGCAATTAGACACTATCGTATGATGAACAGTGGTAGTCATAGGAGTATAATATGACTATTACCATCCTGATTATTGCTTGGATATTCATTTGTGTATTAGGTTAAGATTCTATTGAAAAATGCATTTCAAGTTTCAAACTCTCTCACCTATGGACATAGACGAGTAGCCTGGTTATGTATTAGGGAAAGCCTACATAAGATAGTATCCTTATCATCAAAACACTTTGAGTATAAATATGGAAACAACATGCAAAAAATCAGTCATGACCAGAGCAAATCCTAAATAACTGACATTGTAAGGATTCCAAAAGAGAAGGGAACACTCACTGTGTTTAATGAATTTTTCTAAATTATTTACATGGGTTTTCTTGTTTATTCTTCTCAAAAAAAGCTAGGAGACATGTACTATTATTATCCTCATTTTACAAATGAGGAAATTGGGACTAAGAAGGTAAGCAAATGGTCAAGTCACACTGGGAATTAAGTGGCCAAGGCAAGATTTTAATCTAGGAATCAACCTTCTAAATAGAGATTGTGCATTCATCCTCCCTAGCCTTGCCCCACAATCACTAGATTAAGATCTAGAATCCAATGGGGAGCAAATTAAGAGGAATATTTGTTCAAAATTTTTATAATATTTTTTGAGAGAATAATATAATTTAAGTTACAGTAACACTAGGTGTTCTCATTTTTTTGAGCATATAATAAAAAGTTTATTAACTGGCCATTATTGAATTAAAAGCATTTCTCCAGTGTGCTATATTAGTTAATATTTTTCTTAGCTCTGTGGATAATCATTTAGAGCTTCTCCAACTATAATTTGCATCACTTGGGTAATTTGTTAAAAGCAAATTCTAATGTGAGAAAAAGAATGTATATATCTATGTGTGACTAGGTACTTTGGTATACAATAAAAAATTGATAGAACACAGTAAACCAACTATAATGGAAAAAATTAAAATCATTTTTTTAAAAAAGGAAAAAATAGAAAAAGCAAATTCTGATTCAGTAGGTCTGACGTGGAGCCTGAGAGTCTGCATTTGTAATAAGCTTCTAGGTTATGTTAATACTGCTGGTCCATGGATCACTCTTTAAATATCAAGGTTGTAGAAGACATATTATTGTTACAAGTAGATGGTGGAAAGCTAGTAGAAGAATGAATTCTTGAACAATATCAGGTATGAAAGCTTTGAATGACTTTACGATTTCAAAGTAACTTAAATATCTACCTCAATATGCTCAAACTGAAAGGACAACATTTAACTGAGAAGAATAGATAAAGGGATATCTAGTGCATTGCTTAAAAACAAAGCATAGTATGGCATCTGAAACTGACAACATTGTAAGTCAACTATACTCCAATAAAATTTTTAAAAATGCATAATTAAAAAAAAGCTGACTGATTCATAAACTTTCTCAGTCTCTTAGCCTGTGCCTGGTCCAGCTGAGATCTAAATCCATTTAGATCTGACTCCAGGGTTAATTATCATACTGACTATGAGTACTCTCTCTGAAGGTGCACAGATTAGGGCATGTGTACAAGCTTTATCATAGAACACAGAAGGTTATTCGATCAGGGCTAAGGGCATGTATGAGGAGGAATGAAGTGTAATGCCAATAAAATTAAACAAAAAATAAAATCATAGTCCTATTGAGCCCCCCTCGCACTCACACCGACTACATCTGGAGTGCATATTTACTTATGGTGCACAGTTTAGGTATGACATTCACAACATGAAATATGAAATATGAGAGGAAAAGTCACTTAGGGGGTCTGGAAATATGTCACGGGAGCTATTGAAAGAAATAATGATATTCAGAGTGGAGGAGAACATATTTACTGAGGGATGCGTGAACAAACTTACTGATAATGTAGTTTAGCAGTTGTAGCAAAGCAATTTTCAGATGAATCTGAAATATCAGCATTGGAAGTACTCAAGCAGAGGTCAACCAAAACCCTTCCAATAATCACACAATTGAGATTTGAATCCTGTTTGAGAGTTAGGATTGGATGATCTGCAAAGATTCCCCGCTAAGTGTCTGTGTATAAATACTATGAACTTAGGAATCATATGGCCAAGTTTTTTCACAAGGCTGTGCTCAAGAAGCATTTCAACAGCCAGAAGAAATTTAACAAATGATTCCATTATTTAGTTGTACGTCTTGAAGGATGTTAAAGATCTAATTAATGACCCACCGAAAACTGTAAAAGTCACTCCCACTGTCTGCAATCCTTTTATACCGCATAGGTATTAAAAATATTCTGCATGACTTAAACCACAAGTGTTTCTGCTCTAGACCAGCCACAGATGGCATTTGTTTTCCTTCTCTCCTCCCTCCTTCCAGCAAGAACATATTATTCTTTTTTATAAGAAGGAAAAGGGGGAAGTTGATTAGAGAAGATTTAAAAAAAAAGTTTCCTTTTGCTGGATTAAAGACAGAAGTAGCCATCAGTTCTGTCTCTTCACAGATATCCAGATGTGGAAGATTTTGGAAAGCTTTTGTTCTGGTTTGTTCTGATTAACAGCCAGCTTAGACCCCTATGTGTCTTTGTTTGGATGGAAGGATGTTGCTGTAGGAGAGATTAGGAGGAGGAGAATGTGGAAAGCTGGCTCATTACCTTTCAGATATATGGGACAAAAACACAATTATCACTAACAAAATAGAATACTCATTCCATTCAACTCTACCACCTTACACACTGCAAAGAAAAAAAAAATAGCAACCTAAAATCCTGTAACTGTCAAATTGCCTTCCTTTTCTTCAGGATCAAACTCTCACTTCCTTGAAGAAATTGATCATCATTTGATGACCATAGAATTTCTTCCTGGCTAGAAAACAGAATCTGTGGAGGTTGTGATAATTTTTTAAAAATTATTATTTCAGTCAACTGCTTAGTACCAACTATGTGCTCATTCGCCTAATTGGTGTCCTGAGAGGATGCAAGAGTGAGGCGAGACCTGGTCTTCTCTGGGCTGTGTTTTGAGTTCAATGCTAGCTTTGCAGAGTTAAATTCAAGTTCTCCCATTTGTCTAGATACTCATGTTGCAACAGAACAAAGGGTGGGGAAAAAATGTAATTGTAACATATACATGTAAGGATAACTTGATCCCCTTGCTGTACAGTGGGAAAAGAAAAAAAAAAGAAAAAAAAATTCAAGTTCTAAGCCTTTGAAAGTGTGATGTTCCTGCGTTTGTGTGTGATTTTGTATATGAAATGGAAATACTGACACAGAGGCAGAACCACACCACAGGATTCTTTTTATTAACAACTTTGTGCAAGATAGAAGTTTAACAACTTGAATTAGCAAGGAGTTTCTTTAGCGAGAAGTTTCCATTGTTTTTTCTAAGTATAATAATGTTTAATAAACTTTGCAGATTTCTATATCACATTCAACTACTTGGCAATATACCAATGTATGCATCTCAGCAGAAGTTGATGTAGTGTCTTTTGTAATGGCTCTATTGATAATGGCTAATGCACTATCACCAAAACAATCACATAGACCGTAACAGATACACCTACAGTATACATAACACTGATTGGATATTGCACACTGTAAGGAAAATGGCTCATAAAAATTCCAGATGTCTTTTTTGTCCTCTGGTCTTTCTCTTTTTCTCCACATGTGTTTGTTCACGGTGTCATAGTGCTATGTAAATAACGGAACTGGGGCATGTGATGGATGAATGAGCAGATGGATAGACAGCCCTGTCATTTTTGTTGATAGTTCTAGGGACAATTCCCTTGAACAACGAAAGGTAGAATTTTAGAAGGTCCTAAGAACAAAAATCGTGTGCCAAATTTAAAAGAAAAATGAAGACAATAGAAAAGGGATAACATTGTGGAGGCTGAATTTGTTATGCTCCGTGAGACACAATATAGTGGAGGATACTAGGCTGGGAATTAGAACACCTGAGTTCTTGTCCTGGATGGCTACCAACTACTGGCGTGACCTTGGGCAAGTGGCTTAAATTTACTGAATTTTCAAAGGTGGGGTGGGGATGGTGTTATTCTTTAAATACACTTCTGCTTTTCATATCCTTTGTTTTGTTTATATATTTATTCATTTATTGTTAATATTTTGCCTGTGCTTAGAGCATGTAGAAGAAGTTCCCAGACCAGGGAGCAAACCTAGGTCACAGCAGTGACAACATGGAATCCTTTATTGCCAGTCCACTAGGGAACTTCATGTTCTTTTTTTTTGTTTTTTTGGGGGGGGGTTTTTTTTGGTTGTGGACTGTATCAGCAAGCATTCATTGATTTCTTTTTAACAGTAACGTCCTTTATGATGCGAAGAATATTAAAATGTAAAAGATACTACCTTTGCTTCACTTGAAATCACATTCACCAGATAAATTATAAATCCAGAAATCATAATTTTAAAAGCAAAGACATGTGCTTGAGTCCAGATGGTATGATGAGGGAGCACCTTGATACCAGACAGTGATGAACATGGTAGAAATCTGTGTGGAAGAAGTTGATGGGAATAAGTGAGATGTACCAAGTTTATGACTTCCTCCAGCCTAGACTACAGAGGGTGTCTGTGAAAGAGATCCTTGCCTCTGCTTGATGTCCAACCTCTCTATGAAGTCTCACTTCTCCACAAAGTAACTCTTTCTTCCTTCCCATACCATGTACCCTGATCACCATAACACCTGCCTGACACTAATCACTTGTACTCTGTCATGAAGGTTAGAGACATTGTTCCTAGCCCTAGTGTTAAATTTTATTTTTTAGAGAAGTTTTAGCTTTACAACATATTGAAAGTGTCGATACTGCTCATAGTCCCCCTGCTCCCACACATGTAAAACCTCTCCCCAATATGAACATCACTCACCAGAAGAGTACATTATTTTTTACCAATGAGGAGGCTAGTCTGACACATCACAACCACCTAAAATCCAGAGTTTACCTTAAGTTTCACTCTTTGTGTTGGACGCACCTGTGTAAATAAATGAATTCATCATAATAACATGCAGAATATTTTCGCTTCCCCCAAAATCCTCCATGCTACACCTTTCCACATGTGTCCCTGTACCCCCACCATAGGCAACCACTGATTATTTCATTGTCATCATAGTTTTGCTTTTACCAGAAGGTCATATGGTGGGAAGTACACAGCATGTAGTCCTTCAGATTGGCTTCTTTTACTAAGTAATATGCATCTAAGTTTCCTCCATGTCTTTTCATGGCTTTACAGCTCATTTCTTTTTATTGCTAAATAATATTCCATTGTCTGCATGTGCCACCGTTGATGTATCCATTCATCTACTGAAAGACATCATGGTTGTCTAGCTTTATTTTAAAGTGTGAAAGTTTAGACATCAGCAAAGGATTGGCAATGTGATTTGGGAGCAGTAAATCATTGAAAATCTAGAAATTACACAGTGAAATCAGTAGTCTTTTTTTAATTATTATTTTTTTATTTCCACATTTTTTATTTTTATTTCCCCTATACAATTTTTTTTTCTACTGTGCAGCATGGTGACCCAGTTACACATACATGTATACATTCTATCCCTATCATTGGGAAATAAATTTGATTGCAAATTAATGGGTTAAACTTAAATCCAGTCCAGATTGTGAGTTCTTTCTGATGTTGAACTGCTCATAAGTAGCGACTTCTAACTTAGACACATTTTATGTGGTGGAATTCCAGAAGGCTGGTTCTGTTGAACCAGATGCACTGTGAGGCCATCAGCACAGTCCTTAAAGGTATATTGTGGTTCCCTTTGGGTCAAAATCTGATTCTCTCTCAGGACATGTTAGAATTTGAGGCAACCAGAGAGGCTGCAGCAGTTAGTTATTAAAGCTGTATTTTTCTTGACAATTTTTGCACACCTTCTTTTTTTCTCTTGGCTAGGAAAGTCACCTAAATCCCATCTTTTCTAGCATTTTATTCCTGGATAAGAGGGTATTCATTTTCTGTCCTGTTCTATTTCTGTTATTCCAGGCATGGTTAGGAGAGAACTATTACTCATAGCATCCTTCTCTTGTGGTAAATTTTTAGGTAATTTTTAAAACCTTTTAAACTGTGTTACTCTCTTAGTTCTTAGGCTTTTGTCTGTATCTATGTCCCTCTCCTCTCTCCACACATATATAGATGTCACAAACACTCAAATACTTTTACTATTAATTAAGGTACTATCCCTTTCTTTAGGATGATTTTATGGTACTTTTTACCTCCTTTCCCTATTTGTCTTTCTTCTAATTATTCTCATTCATATCACAAAAACTTATTCAAACTGCCTCTTTGTTGATTAATGTATTTATTCAATATATCAACTTAACAATCAGGAGGTATTACTTGGGTATCTAATAGGCACAAAACATTCTGCTGAAAGCAACCAGGACTCTAAATATATAACATTTCATTTCTTCAAGACAGTATATTTAACTTGGATGGACCAGAATACTCATAAGAGCAGTAAATCAATTTTCCTGATTATCAAAAATTCTCATAGACCTTCCCTCTGCAGATTTTTAAAATTGAAAGGCAGTTATCATTATCATCTTTACAGGTTAATGAGGTACTTGAGGATGATGGACCAACAGTTCGATCCTTTGTCTGTTGATACCAAAGTTTAAGCTAATCTCACTGTTCATGTTGCTTCCCAGAAAATAATAAACAACCAAAAAATCATATCAACCTCAGTCCATCATTAAGCTCCAACAGAGGGGCTGTCGATAAATTCTCTAAGTGCTCAGAGAAGAGGGATAGCACTACAGGTTTGAAGGGTCAGGAAAAGCCCCCTGAACCTAAAGGAAATCAAATAAAGCATCAGTTGTCAATATTCTAAGGCAGGGAATCTTTTGAAAAGGAAGGGAGTGTAAATAAAAATATTGATGCTGGAATAGATGAGATTTACTTGAGGAATAATGAATACCTATTGTCAATTGAGCCTTTGCTCTGTCCCAGGTAGCATTCCAAAAGTCTTCCCAGAATGATCACTTTTCTACAGATAAAAGATCTAAGGAACAATAACTCATTCAATATTTCAGAGCAGAGCAAGTGCTCACATTCAGGAAGCTTTCCAAGAGCCTGTGCACATGTCAACTATGGCCAGGCCATGTCTCTTCTCCAACAGCTGGTGAGGTAGGATATGTGTATGTATGAAAAAGGATCTAGAACACAGCCTCATTTTACATATTCTTCATATCTTACTTTTGCCTTCTGAATTTATTTGTGACTTGTTATCTGTACTTGCATTATTTTTCATGTAAGGTAGTGATTGGCTGACTTTTTAAACCATTTACCCACCACATTCACAGGTTATAGTGCATTTATTTCTTACTAGAGTTTTAAATACAGAAAAATCAGATATTCTTCCCGTTCTAACAGAAAGCAGAGTAAAATGCCATATCCAGGGCTCATGGGGTACCAACTTTGTTCTCTGCTTTTTCCTGGCTCTCACACATTATGAGCTGGCTGGATCGCAATCTACTGGGAGATGCCACCATCTTGGGGTTTCTTCCTCTTTCTTCTCTCTCTATATCTGGCCCCTACACCGTCCTGTCAACGTGGGGCACATCAGAAAGAAGACCGGGATGCATTCACTTAAATTGTAACTTGGAGATAGGCAGAGTGGGAAAAAATGGGGGAAAAGAAAACTATTTCCAGAGGGCCCATTTGCCAGCAGCTATTGGACCTGAGTGATTCAGTGGCCCGAAAACTTTTCTAGAAGGCTAAGTCACTGCATCCATGATAGCCATTCCACTGGGCAGGGGACAAATCCTTCAGAAAGCTGCAGGAAAAAAAAATCTATTACTTATGAACAAAATAAGCTACACTCCTAAGCTTTTGACTCGTTATCGACTCAATTGGCTACATCCCCTACAGAATTTCGTGTTTCAATTAAAAACAGAGAGAAAGAGAGAGAAGAGGGATAAAAAGTATGAAACCTTAGGAGATTTCAAGCAATAATAGACTTTTACCCTATTAGCGGGTCTAATTTTCAGGAACTTTATCACCTCCACAATCTGTCAGGGCTGTTTTTCTTTCCTTTCTTCTCTTGGAACAATTATAGGAAATCGCTCTGGAAAGACAGTCAGGCCCAGCTGAATTGCACCTGGAGACTGAGGCTCCATGTTCAGGGCAAGCCCTGGGCATTCAGAACTGGGCAAAGGTTTCCATCTTCATACTCATTATGGCACAATCTTCTTTAAAGCAGAAATGCCCGCCAAGCTCCAAGTACACACATCCCATAATGAAGACAAATGTCCCCTGGAAGTCAGCTCAAACTGTGGAATTCATTTTGCTATGGAACTTTATTGCCTTCTAATTAGAGTGACATTTGGTCAGTCTTGTTATACCTGGAATCAAACCAGAGACATGGAGGTAAAAGCCACTCTCTACCTGGCCCCTTCAGAATGGATTCATCTAGTTAGGGTGGATAGCATTCCTTTTGGATTGTTCTCATCCTCACAGCCTGTTACTGAGATAAAGATGTCAGTTCTGAAAGCACTTCCTGAATTCTGATCTATCTTTTTTTTTTTTTTTTGTCTTTTTTTTTGCTATTTCTTGGGCCGCTCCCGCGGCATATGGAGGCTCCCAGGCTAGGGGTAGAATCGGGGCTGTAGCCACAGGCCTACACCAGAGCCACAGCAACTCGGGATCCGAGCCGCGTCTGCAACCTACACCACAGCTCACGGCAACGCCGGATCATTAACCCACTGAGCAAGGGCAGGGACCGAACCCGCAACCTCATGGTTCCTAGTCGGATTCGTTAACCACTGTGCCACACAGGAACTCCTGATCTATCTTTTAATATGTGGTGAGTCCTTATTCAGCTCTCCCCTCCATTCCTGAGCAAACTTAGGAGTACCTGACCAGGGACACTCTCTCCTCACTCTTCTTCCTAAAGGAGGTACAGCAATGGTAGGCATACAACAAGGGGCCTTTTCCTTTAGAAACAAGTAACAGGAAGAAAGGAACACAAGGAATTTGCCTGGGTGACTTTTCTTCTAGAGAATTCAAATCTCAGTTCTTCAGTTATGTGGAAATAAATATGTAGGGCTTTCCCTTGCATGTGGAATTCCTGTATTTTGTCCAATGCCAGAAGGTTCAGGCAGTAGATCTTCAAATAGACTGAATGTAACTGAGCTAGTGTCCTGAGGGGCTCCTAGGAACACAAGTCTTTCTGTGTCTACACTTTCTGTTTTTAGGAAATAAGCCTCAGCCTCCATGGACCTCCCTAAATTTCAAAGGGCAGTTAATCAGGGAAGGGAGGAGATGCTAAGACCAGGGAAGAGCAGTCAAGAGGCCATGGTGCAACCTTGGTGTAGGGTCCTGGTTCCTCCTCAAGGATTATACATAACAATATCTTTGAGCCTTTCTATTAAACTGAAACCATCAACAAATGGAAGAACTACTTCATGAGGCATTCTTCCTTCAGGGAAGAAGGAGGACAACCATAACCAGTCTTGGGGCCAGCTTTGAAAGACAAGGCAAGCTTGCCTCTACCCTGATCCTTATTTAAGGCCCTATTTTCCATTCCACAAACTATAAAACCACCTCCTAATCTCTTCCAAAAAGGGCACAGTCTTTAAGGTATTAGCCTTCTCTGGCCCCCTTTGCCTGGCAAAGCAATAAAGCTATCTTTTTCTCCTTTACCCAAAATTCCACATTTCTACTCAGCAACAATGGACAGAGGCTAAGTTTTGGCAACATTAGGAAGCTGAAGTGAAGTGAAAGGAAGTGATGTATCAGAGGATTGGATCAGGGGAGATGGAGGTGCACACTGCAGGTCTTATGGCTGGTGGGTCTGTGCCCCTGCTCCAAGATTCCTCCCCTTATGACTCTGATGGCAAGTGCCATCTTTAGGCTTACCCTGCATCAAAAAGGGTGATTTTTGCAGAGATCACACGTCTCTGATCTGTGAAGCCAGCTCTACCTCAGAACCCCACACTCTAGGATGAATTTTTGTGTGTGCCTACCATTGAATCCATAGTGAGGGGGGTCCTTTAGTATCCAAGATCAGTAAAAAAATGCATAACAGACAATGTACAAGACAATAGGATACAGGTTAGCTAGCCAGTTCATACATTTCCAGATTATTAAGCAATATCCTTCTTCATTATTAGTCATAATTACTTCAAATTCCAAAGCTGATTATCCCCATATCCCTGCCATGTCTGAATATGGTTTAGTAGCTTGCTCTGTCTCTACAGATTGCGTTTTTTGCCTTTCAGTAAGCCTTGTAATTTTTCGTTGAAAGCTAGACATGATATACTGGGTACAAGGAAGTGTTGTAAATAGGCCTTCAGTGATATGGTGGCACGGTCCCAGGGGGCCTGGGGGAGAGGTTTTTGTATAGTTCTATGGTAGGTCTCAGTCTTTTAAGTGATCCTGTGCCCTTGGTCTGTGAACTTAACAAATGCTTATTAGTTTGTTCTGTTCTGTTCTGTTTTCCTTTAGGTGCAACAGGACGTTGTTTTCCTTAGTTTGGGTAACTCCCTTTTGCTAAATTGGTTAGACTCGGATGAAACCCCTGTAGTTTAGGCTCAGGTCAATAGTTTCTCTTAAGGGCAGGCCTTATTAAAAACATAATGTTCTGGAAAATGTCAAAATGTTCACCTTCCCCCTTCTCTTGCAGACGGAGTGGGGAACATGCTCCAGTCTTTACTGAGAGAATCTGATAGAGCTCTTAGAAGTAAACAAACTCCTTCTGCAGGTCTCACAAATGTTTACCCCTGGCCCAAGACAGCACCCTGAAAGCTCTAATTCTTAGACTTGTCCATACTTAGCCTTCAGAATTAATAAACTACACTTTAGGTCTTTCTTCCTTGGTACTAGTTCCCACAAAGCTTTTGGCTCATGGGTCCTGCTCTGGTAAGTTGTAATTCACTATATATTCCTCACTGTTTCTACAGGGGAAATCTGCTTACCCTATGAGCACAGTTCTCTGACAGATCTAAGAAGAATTGTTGATTTTGAGTTTGTTCAGATTTTTATTTGTTAGGAGGAACAGTTTCCAAACTCCTAATATGGTGGAACAGAAACCGAAAAAACAGCATTTTTCAATTTTCCTGTTGATTTAGTCCTCCAGTATGCCTACATTATTTTGCTTCATATGGCTAAAGTTTTCCATCACATATGGGTGAACTTAGACTTATCATAATGATGCACTTGTATTTGTTTCTCACTTTATTCTGTATAGCCAGTTCTAGAAGTTTCCACTCATGACCTAGAAATGATTACAGGCTTCTGTATGACTGAGTGTTGGGAGAAGGGGAAGATGCCCTATTACTCTTGTGTAATGTGAGGAATTTATGTTTTCCGGGTTTCTTCACATTACCATCATAGTAATCATTACCCTTATTGTAGCATTCATCCTCTGTGATGTTAGATTTTGACTCTAAGGCTCTCTGTGCATTGAAATACTTGAGTCCAGTTATGGCAAACTTAAATGCTTACTGGGTCCAAACAGTACCCAGTACTGATTTAAGTCCTCCAGGATACCTCTGGGGGAGTCCTGGCCCTCATGCTCTTGCCTGGTTGGGACAGTAGTACTTAGCTCCAGGGGCTATTGTTTTGAAAAAAGGAAAGTTGACTCTTGCTAGACCCTCAGGTAGGGGTCTTGAGGGGCCCCCATCATGCATCTTCTGTCAGGACACTCTAGTAAAGATGTAGGTACTTTCCCCACTTTGGTGTGTTTGATCGACTAATTTATTTCTCTATTTTGAAAACAGTTAAATGAGTAACCCTTTAATTTTAAGCTCAAGACTTAAGAATGGGTCTTGTTTACCTGATTTGTAATTACACTGACAAAGAATCATGTCACTAGATTATTGTGTATTAGCCAGTTTTTCACATGCAAACAGATTTGCATATGTTTACTAAAAAAGTCCTATGGGACAATTGTTGTGCTCTACATAATAGGTTTAAGATTAAATAAAACATGACCCTTTATTAAATACTTAACATATATCTATGCAGTGGAATATTATACAGCTATTGAAAAGAATGAAAATGTTTTATGTACCCCAGTATGGAATGCTCTCCAAGATATACTGTCTAATGAGGAGAAAAGTGAAGGATATAAATAAGCTGAAACTTTCATTAAAATGAGAAATATATGTTTTTAGTTTTTGTAGATATTAAAAATCATTTAAAGAACACAGAAGTTGATAAGACTGTTACCCTGTGCTGGAGAACTGGGTAGGTAAATGACAGTACAGGAGGATGTCTATTTATGATTCATATAAATTTAACCCCTAAATTAGGCTTATTATATTGTTGATTATGCTAATAAAAATGGCTAAAACAAGATATTTTTTATTTTAAAAAAATCTGGGAGTTCCCCTTGTGGCTCAGTGTGTTACGAACCTGACATATCCATGGGGATACAGGTTCTATCCCTGGCATTACTCAGTGGCTTAAGAATCTGGCATTTCCATGAGCTGCAGTATAGGTTGCAGTCACAGCTCAGATCCATTGTTGCCATGTCTGTGGTGCAGCCCAGCAGCTGCAGCTCTGATTCAACCCTTAGACCATATTCCAGGTGTAGCCCTGCCAAAAAGAGCAAAAAAAAAAAAAAAAAAAAAAAAAGCTATCTTGGATTATTATGATCACTGACTTAGATAACGTCATAGCAGACACAGAAAGACATACTGGAAGCACTCCCTGACCCCCAACCCCACAAATTCATATGTTTCTAAAATTCAATATAGAGAAAATTAGCACTATGCAAATATATTTCAGAAGAAAAACTCTCCATAGCCCTAGCAGTTTTTGTTTGCAAGAAGCAAGAATCATAAACTGTGAAACAAATCCCAAATTGAATTTTCTTTGTCCCCAAAACATATTCTGGCTGACCTGCTGGTGAGAGACCAGAGGATCCACAGCAGAAATCTCTTAGTTATTCATAAATTCTTCTTTTTAAAAAAAGTTATTGCTGCTGTTTTAAACACAAGACTGGAGATGAACTCCAGAGCTCAGAAACCATTTTCATGCAAAACCAGGTGGCTCAGTATACAAATAAAGACCTAGATGGAAACCCAGAACAGAGCAACATAAATACTCACATCTGCTATAAATAAACAACAAGATACATTGTTTTATGATTAATGCCCAGCTCATGAATAAGTACACACAATGGAGATAGAAATATTTAATTTTGTGTTGTAGAACATAATTAGAAATTATGAAACAAAGTCAGAACACAGTTGAGACTTCTCAAAATGCACAGGCCCCTGGTACTCTCTGTGTTTGGAACTGGTTTTGTCCAACATCAGATTCTTTTTTTTTTTTTTTTTTCAGGAAAACAATCAAGAAAAGATGCAAACATAGTGTTTCATTAACTAGTTCATAAAAGTGTCTCACTCACTCTCTCTCCTTCCCTGCTTCCTTCTGGGAGTTTAATGCACTGTGATAAGATAAATATCTGCCTTTTAATGATGATCACACCGTATTAAAATGTCTCACCCTGTTACTGATAATGCAAGAGATTATGAAGGATGAAAAAAATTAGAAATTCCCTTTTCTCCTCCTTGCTGATGCTGTTTGTTTACCTTTCTCATTTCCCTAGCTTAGACAGTAAAACAATTGCAGCTAATTTTACTGGATTTCTGTTTGTTCCACTTTGATTTCTCGCACAGATGAAATCCTTACAAGTTTTATTTATTATTTTCTCTTAGACAATGCATCATAATTTTGTTTCATTCAACTTGACTGGAATATCACTTCAGCCTGCTTTCATCAACAAGGATAGAATTGGGTAGAACTAGGACAAATTGCCAGGGTTCATTAAAATAACAGAGGTTGCCCAATCTTGAGTCTTGGGGAGGGACAGAATGAATACTTCTGCCCCAGACACATGCACTTGTGTGCAGTCACCCACACACATGGCTCAAAGAACCAGTGGAGTGATTTTTCTTCTGATTCTAATTTTTAAGGACCACTCTGAATCAGAAGAGGGTGGAAATCTCAGCCTTCCTTTTTAAATTTTAGGAAGGAACACATCGAGAAGAAGCCAGGCTGAAGAATAACCAAGGAGATAAGCAGAAGGAGCTCTTCGGGGAGATAAAATGGACCCAAACAGCGTGATTCTCACCTTTGCTTTGCAAGATGATGAAAGCAAAAATAGGACTTTTGTCCTCAGAGAGAATTGTCTCCTGCTCTGACTTTCTGTCAAGTAACATTTCTAGCTGATTTATCTCCTTAGAGACCAAAATGATAAGGATGCTGAATCTCTTCCTCCCGGCCTTTCCTCTACTCCCCTGCCAGCAGCTTAACTCTTATTTGTTTTGAAAATTAGCCATTTAACAGGGCATTGCCTTTGCTGGCTATTTGTTCTGCTGACCTATGGGGTAAGTTGGAATCAGTGCTGCAAATGGGCTCCTCTAACAGGTCTGTTATTGCATTATTCCTTTATGGGGACTTCCACGTAATTATACCAAATGTTGTTATAAATCCCTCCAGAAGCCACCTCTCTGCCGAAGTCTAGAGGACACTTTCAGCGTATATCTCCCACATCTACCATTAGCACAACTCCACGTTCTTCCCATTGTATTAGAGGACACGCTGAAAGGGGACAAGGACTACGTGATCCAAATGGAGAGAGAGTCATTTGACAAGAAGCCAACCAGCACTTAGAGCAAAACTAACTACCATCAAAACATTGCCTCCACAACAAAGGTTGAATCAAAACCCTATTCCCCTAGCATATGAATTAGAAGAACAATTGTCTGATTATGATTTAAAAAAAGAGCATTACATTTTATGTTCAGCCATAATTGGTATTTATGACAATTTATGTAAACAGTAATGAAGCCTATGTGATTTTTGCGGGGAAATTTCATTATGACACCAATGATCGTTACTGTTAATTTTCCTGAAGATGATGGCAATCAGCAGGCATAGTTTCATTGTAAATAGGTTAATTTAAAATTCAAACACTGCTGGTATTTCAAAATGAGTTCACATTTGATTTCTGAAAGCTTTGGCCCAGTCTTTTTCTGTGTCAAGATAAAAATACATGGATGATATATGTCAATATGTAAAACTTTGTTCTTCAGGATTGTGTGTATATAAACACGTGAAATATATACATATATGCATGTATGTGCATATATGTATACATATAATGTGTATATATATGAATGTGTGTTATATATACTGCACATCCTTTTAAATTTTGTTCTGTTTTTTGTGCTGTAAAAATGTTTCTCAAAAACTTATTGCTAATGTAATCAGGAAATATAATTATCACAAACTAATTTTCTAGCTTTGTAGGGTAAGTGAAGACATATCAGAATATTCTATTATTTCTAATATGTATTTGAAGATTACCTAATCAAATTTTTAACAGGATATAAAAATATAATCTTATCTCTCTTTATTGACTTTGGGTTTCTGGCTAGTTCCTCAGCTAAATCGATATTCTGCCAGTCCATATTTTCAGACCACATCAACCAGTTGCTTTTTTGTTATTGTTGTTTTAAGATATATGCTTCCTAGAATTTAGATCAATTCCTGCCAACTTGTCTAAACAAAGTGAAAGTGTCTAATTTTCACTTTTGACACTTTTAACTTTTTTACCTTAACTTTTTTGCTTTTATGTATATAACATTACAACAAATGTTATTAAAAAAGGCATTTGGAATTATAAGAAAAAAAGGAGAAGAATTATTTTAAATCCTGGCCTGTGTATACATATTTTAATCACTATTTAAGGAATCAGATAATGTATTCTCACAGCTTTTGTGATTGTAATAACATGAAAACTATACTAATATAAGCAAATAATTTTTCTTAAAAAAATAATGTAGTCTATATGCATTATTACAATAGATTTTATTGATGATAGAAATGAACCATGTCTCCAAATAGCTTCTCTATCTCTTTGTTTTTTTCTCATTTTTAAAGCAATTTCTGTGTGGTCAATCAATTGCTCATAGTTTGTTATTCTAATGAGTGAAAATGTAATCATGAATATTCAAAGTATATTGTAATTTTAATTATATTAATCCTACCAGCTTGATCTTGAAAATTTCATTTTTCGTAGAGAAGCTATATGACTATGCCCATCTTTATATGTAGCACTTTTAATTAAAATGCCATTTCAAAAGGAACATTCATAGTTTAGCCTGAACCACTCATTTAAAGGAATAGGTATTAGAAAATATATTTTAGGTAAGTAAATACCTGGAAAACTGGAACAAATACATTGAAATTTGATGTTTATAGCATTAAATTCATTTTGCTTTTTTATTGAATATAATAAAAATAAAAAATTAAATATATATGTATGTAACTAATTTACTTTGTTGTATGCCTGAAATTAATACAACTTCGTAAATCAACTGTATTCCAATAAAATTAAAAAAAATAAAGTATATTTATAAGAATGGAAAATATACATATGTTTATGTATTAGTATAGATACTTCATAATCTCAACCAATTATTCATACTGCCTTCAAGAGTGGAAAATACAAGATGTTTAAGAGGCTTGTTCAGGTCTTTCCTATGTTTTTGTCTGAATATTGATTTGTAACTTGTTCCTTCGATCGAATAGCTCTTGTTAGCACACAAGTAGTAGCCAACTCTAATGTCTGATGGGAGAAATTAATACAACTTCGTAAATCAACTGTATTCCAATAAAATTAAAAAAAATAAAGTATATTTATAAGAATGGAAAATATACATATGTTTTAAAATTAAGAAAATGTTTACAGTTATTAATATTCTGAAAATTAGATGGAGGCCATAATTTGAATTACTTCCTTTAGCAGGTATCATTTTATATGTGTTTATATTGAGAATTACTTCTCCAAAATATAATCAAAACAATATAGGTCTGTTGCTGAATTAATGTTTTCAACCATTTCGTTTATGTCTACATTTTAAATTTTTAATTTTATTTTGGCCATAAGATTGAACCCATGCCACAGCAGTGACCTGAGCTGTGACAGCACCGGACCCACTGAGTGTAGAGGAAGACCTTAACCAATTCTAATTTCATCTGTAATTCTCTACTGAAGAGATCAAACTCCTGTTTGGATCCTGGGTAATTCCAGTTATTTTTCTTCCATTCTGACATAGATGGGATAATTCCTGAATCAAGACAAACTCCTTAGTCAGAAAGAGTAAATTGCTTAATGCGAATCCATCAACATATTTTAAAAACATAATCTATTTCTGAGAATTCAGTAGCAATTAGTCTTCATTTTTTCATATGAACACTGATGGCCTGTACTTGCCCCTTTGCTGAACTCTTTTGAAATAAAACCTCAAGATTTTTTAACTTTTTAAACTTTTTGTAACCCCACACCCCAGAAGGGTCAACTATTAATAAAACCTAGTTGTGTGACACCGGAATGAATAGCATATTGATTTAGTGCTAATATATAGTTAAACAAATGCTATGTTAGTACTTAAAAGCAATTCAACCAAACTGATCCATTAAGTAGATGTGAATTGATTTGTACTGAGAATATTCATTTCAAATTAATCATCAAATAAAGAAGAAAATAAAGACAAAAGAAAGGTAAAAGAAAAAAAAAAAGGAAAATATGAAATAAAAAATCCCTAAAACAAAATGTCACCATGAACTGACCCTAGAATGTGATCACTGTTCTACTTGACAGGGCTTCTTTGCATAACTCCATGGCCCAGAATCTAGTTTAGGATAGCTAAATGGGTTTTGAGTCTTGGATTAAACATCAGTACAGGTTACCATATTTCATTGTATAGACTATATCTCTAGTTTCAGCAAAGATATATTTCTAAGCTTAATCATGAATTGTTCCTTTAACCAAGTCTGTAATCTCACAGAAGGGTAGGGATCAATAAGAGAAGAAACAAAAGTATAAGTACATAGTCATCCTTTCAGTTAAAGAACAAAAACTGGGAGTTCCCATTTTGTCTCAGCAGAAAAGAACCTGACTAGTATCCATGAAGATGCTGGTTCAGTCCCTGGCCTCGCTCAGTGGGTTCAGGGTCCATTGTTGCCATGAGGTGTGGTGTGGTTGCAGCTCAGATCCTGTGTTGCTATGGCTGTGACATAGGCAGGCAGCTGCAGCACCAATTCGACCCCTAGCCTGGGAATGTCCATATGCCACAGGTGCAGCCCTAAAAAGCAAATAGAAAGAAAGAAAGAAAGAAAGAAAGAAAGAAAGAAAGAAAGAAAGAAAGAAAGAAAGAAAGAAAGAAAGAAAGAAAGAAAACAAAAAATGAAGCAAACAAAAAAACCTCACTATTGTACTATAGAGAATATGAAATGACATCTCTCATATATGAATTTGCTTGTGCAAGGTGTCACCTACCTTTCCATTCTTTGTGGGTATTTAACAGCATCCAAAGCCTATGTAAAAAAAGTTGAGACCTGCATCATCCTACATCCACATGATACTTACCTTAGAGGCTAGACTCTACGGCATGATTGGTAGAGATGAAAAATATCCATGAAGGTTTTCCCCATCTACTTGTCTCTTAATGATTTGCCTATCAATAGGATTTCAAAAATGTTTTCTTACTACGGTTGATAAATTATATATCTTGTTTAAAGTTTTGGCTCAAGATATATCTTTTTAAATCCTGTAATTTGATGAAAGAAAATGATATGCTACTGGTTACCCATGTTCTCACCTTCTTAAAAAGGATGACACAAATGGATTGGATGTAGTATGCAGGCAGGAGTGCTGATATGGTCCAGAGATCTTTTCCACACTATAGGGATGATAAGCTGGTTTTTCATACCTCTAATTATGTTGAGGTAGAAGCTTGTTAGGAATTACGTAAGCCTTAGGCTTTCTGTTCTAAGGGGAGAAAATAACTGACAAATCAATTTACCTCTGGAGTTTTTGATCTAAGGATAAACATAGAGAGTCTAACTCCATTTGTTAGTATCTGTCTTTCATCACTCATGGCTGATGAGAAAGAAAGAAAATCACACTCAAATAGCATTCTTTTATTTCCAAGAGGAAAAGGAATTGGACCACAAAGATGACAGTTACAATTCTTTACCTTTAAGGGCGACCTTTGGAGGATGACTCTCTCATTCTAAAAATGCAGGCATTGCTTTTTTCTTTTGTACTCTATTAAGAATTGTGCATGAAACCACTCAGAGTAGATGGGGACTGAGGGTCAACAGAACAGTTAGAAAGGTGACAAATAGCAATTCACTTCACTGTTTGTTTTCTAGATGATGGCTGCCTCTTTCTGCTGGTGTCCCATGTTTCTGGGGAGTTACACAATGAGTTCTATGTCCTTTTAAATAGGGGCAGAGCTGCCACAGTGTAAACTAATAAATAGCACAATTGAAGTTTTCTTGGTCATGAAATACAATGGATTCCTCTCGGTTACTTTATTCTTTCTCACAATTATCTTTTCTGTAGAGAAAAAAAGTTATTTTGTGATTTTATTCCAACATTTATGGATTAATTAAAAAAAAAACTACTACTGCTTCCCTGTAGAAGCACAAATTTGGAACAAATTTATGTTGTGTTTGCTGAATAAGATTCAAAACCTCCTGCCTTAAGACAATTTCTAAAGCTAGACTTTTATTTAGTAATCAGATTATTTCTGGTGCATTACCTTCATATTTTCCTTTTTTTAAGGACAATTGAATGAAAAAGAAATGGAGAATTTTCAACCTGAATATTCTATAGTTTCTTGTAGGATCCACCCAGTCAGGATGCCAAATGACCTCAAAAATGAAAAAGAATTCTACCTGATCAATACGCTAATTTCAGTTGCCTTTACAATTAATATCTGTCAGTCCATTTAAACAGATACTTAGAAATCTGTATTGATTGCTAAGATTTTCTGAAAACCACCAGGGAAAAACAACAGCATGCCAGTGTGCATTAATTGCACCCATATTGACATATTCTAAACACCAGAATGTGTAAGATAGTGACAATAAAATATTAGAATGCCAAAACCAGGAAAAATGATATTATGATGTTGATTTAATCAGAAAATATATCCTCAAAAATGCTAATCATCTCCCCCCCAATTGAGTTCTCATGTACGTTCTAATTCCTCTGCTCAAATAGCCTTATTATAACAACTGCTGACTTTAGGTACAGCATAGTTCTCAATACATTGATTTAAGATTTTTCCTCCTGCTTGCTTTACACCCATTCTTACCAAACTTAAACTGCATGTTCTATGAAAACAATTATGGGGTGTTCTCTTTCCATAGTACCCTGCAGTAGATTGCTTAATAGTTTAAAATATTTGCTGACTCTCCTAGAATGTTGGTGTTTTTTTATTTTCCCTCCATATTGTCTTTATGCAATGAATGGAAACTAAATATCATACACATATATAGATATATATAGCATTGTATTCATTTTTCCTCAGCTATGAACCTGGCAATGTCATAGACAGAGATAACTCTGTCAGCTGAGTGAAGACATTGTGAAACACTGCCACCTCTGACCCCAGTGAACATTTTAAACTTTTTGTTGCAGTGTCCTGAGCATATAGGTTCTGCTGGCTGCCGAAGCATAACTTAGCCCATGCTCACTGCTCTATAAATTGATACCAGGAAAGAAATGCTCTTGTGCTATAACCAAACACCTAAAAGCTAGGATATTGTTCTCAGAACATGGTAGAAAAGGTAAGGAAACAATTATTAAAGATATAAAAGTTGTTATGAAATATTACAACTTATGAAAAAATTGTCACCAGTGGTAACTTGGAAGATATGATCCTGGGCTTGGGATAAGCTGATTCTGGGAATTAGAATTGTATTAGCCTTCTTGGGTTGCCATGAACTACATTTGACAAGTGACTCTAAGAAAGAGGTAAATTAAGAAACAAACAAGCCAAAAAGTGCTCAGTGCTGAAACAGAAAAATTAAAGGAGGAATTGGGGGAGGTGAAATTGTCCAGAAATTTTGGAGCTTCTTATACTGAAGCTGTAATTGGGTGCCAACGTCTATGAATACAGTAAGTAAAATTAAGGAGTTCTTTGGAAATAAATAAGTACTCGTGACTAAGTGAAAAGAGAGAGAAATACTACAAAAAGAATCATGGATATGACTGTTGGTGCACAGAATTGTCTAGAATATAAGAGTTAAGAGACAGAACAAGTTTTTGCAAAGAGACCCTATTTAAAGAAACTCTTATTATTTGAAGTTGAAAATGACCATTGGGTTCCCTAACAGGCAAAATGTAAGAAGCAGGGTTAGAGAGCTTCTCAGCCAGCCATGAGGATGTATTCCTCAAAGAAAAGTGGAATGGAGAGAGGTTGTTCAGGCAGCTAAATCAGCTATTTAAGGATACTCCCAGAGAACCCTCCTAATTCTGCCAGCAGAATGTCAGGGTTGGTACAGAGCATCCACACTGAAAGTCTCTACTGCCCCTCTCCAGATGGGAGTGTCTCCTGCAACTGCTATGTCCCTGTTTCCACAGTGCATATTCTACAGGAAGGGACCAGATGACTTGATTTTGGAATCAAATTTCTGGACCCCATAGAAACATATCTGTGTCTAATGTAGTTACTATCCTAGGATTTGGACTTGAGTCTGACACTCTGCTTGAATTGGATTGTTTTGGTTTCTTCTTGACAGAGGATAGATAATAAGTGTCTAATAAAAGGGAAGATTGCATTTAAGTACAGGTTCTGTCATGAACTGTAAGCTATTTATATATTCCTGTCACATTGGCATTAAATTTGGCTATTTGACTTGTGAACTCCATTGTGCAAGGTTATATCTATCTTTTCCCTTGATGCCAGGCTTGATCAGGTGACTTTCTTTGGCAAATAACATGAGAGTAGAATCCACTTCCGAAAGGAAGCTTTAAGAATACACTCCACGGTGTCTTTTTACTTCTATTATAACACTAGAAATCTCTCCAATGAAGTGTTCTCGATCAGCCTGATATTAAGAGTCTCTACCAGCTGTTATTGTAAGCCCCTGATTTATATACATTGCCCTTTAGAAAACTCAGCTCTTAGTATATGAAACCATCATCTCTCTTGTCAGTTTCCAATCTGTTTTTTTTTTCTGCACTAAGAAAAGCAAACAAATGTCATCACTGTAAAATTAATAAATGCCAATATAAACTGGGTAATCAGCACTGTCAAAAATCTTACTAGGGGATTCTCCTAGGCTCATTGTCTCACTCTATTGCAACTGCTATTCTGTGTATTTTTTGTACTTGTAAAATATATATTAGTTATACCTGACATACACTTACTATAAATAGCATGAAGAATTTAATATTTTGATGTATATATACTTTTGAAGCCATCAGCACGCCAAAATAATGAACGCATTCATCACTCACAACTATTTATTTCCTCGTGATCTTTCACAATACTTCCTTCTGATCCTAAGGCTTCACTTTTCTGCTTTCTGTCAATATAAATTAATTTGAATTCTCTGGAACTTTAAGAAATGTAATATACAAGCCATCATAAAATTTGAATTCTTTTGGTCTGATTTCTTTTACTCAATTATTTTAAAAGCCACTTGTATTTTAAAAATTACTAACTTGTATTTCATTGTATGCATATACCACTATTTATTTATCTATTTATCACTTGATAATTAAGGGGATTTTCTTCAGTTTTTGTCTATTAAAAATAAAGTTATTATAAACATTCGTACCTAGGAGTTCCCATCATGGCTCAGTGGTTAACGAACCCAATTAGTAACCATTAGGTTGAATGTTCAATCCCTGGACTTGCTCAGTGGGCTAAGGATCTGGTGTTGCCGAGAACTGCAGTGTAGGTTGCAGACACGGCTCGGATCCTGAGTTGCTTTGGCTGTGGTGTAGACTGGCAGTTACAGCTCCAATTTGACCCCTAGCCTGGGAAACTCCATATGCTGGACCCCCCAAAAATGACAGTTTTCAGGGTGATTATGGTAGTTACCATACAGACCTACAATTCTAGTAGGTGTGTAGTGATATTTAATTGTGTTGTTAATTGAACTATTAGTATAATGGCTAATGATGTGGAGTGTATGTCTTCTTTGAAGCAGGGTTTATTCAAATCACTTGAGCATTTATTTATTGGGTTATTTGTATTCTTGAATTTCAGTTTTGAGAGAACTTATATATTCTTAATACACATCTTTTTTTTTTTTCCTTCAGATATATGCTTACAAATATTCTCTCCCCATCTAGGACTTGTCTTTTCATTCTTCTAACAGTGTCTTCAAAGAGCAGAAGTTACTAATTTTGATGAATCCCAATTTATTAGCATTTTCTTTTGTGTATCATGTTTCTGGTATCATAGCCAGTCCAACAAAACTCTGCCTAACCCATGGGTAGAATTTTTTTTTTCTTTCTAGAATTTTTAGAGCTTAATTTTACTTTTAGACCTATAGTTAACATTGATTTTTAGAGTTTGATGCAAGATATATATTAAAGTTTATTATTTTGTTTATTAATATCTAATTGCTTTAACATTATTTGTTGAAAGAGGTATCCATTCTTCACTGAACTGCTCTTGCAGTATGGCCAAAATTCAGTTGTTTCATATGTGTGGGTCTATCTGAGGAATCTATTTCATCCAGTGGTTCTATTTTTCTATCTTACTACCAATAATGGATTGTATTTACTACTGTTGCTTTATAATAAGTCTTGATATCTGATATTGTTAGCCCTCCAATCTTGTTATTCTTTATCAAATTTGCTATGGCTATTCTGTACCCTTTTAAATTTTATTTTATTTTAGAAACAAGTTAAGAACAAAAGTTCCTGATACTTTGATTGGCATTGTATTGACTCTATAGATCAATTCAGGAAGACTGACATTAAAGCATATAAAACCTTACAGTCCATGAACAATGTGTATCACCCTAAAAATTTAGGAATTTAAAAAAACATTAGTAATGTTTTTAAGTTTTAAATGTAGTTTTGCATATCTTTTATCAGATTTATTCCTAAGGTTTCATATGGTTGATAATATTGTAAATAATATTTTTAAGTTGTTTCTTCAATGCTAGCATGAAGAAATAAAATTGAATTTTGTATATTGATCATAGTTCCTCTGATCTTGCTAATTGTGATTATTAGTCTGGTGTGTGTGTGTGTATATATATATATATATATATATATTTGCCTTTTAGGGCCACACCTGCAACATATGGAGTTTCCCAGACTAAGGGTCGAATTGGAGCTGTAGCCACTGGCTTAGGCCAGAGCCACAGCAATGCCAGATCCAAGCCACATCTGCAACCTACGCCACAGCTCACAGCAATGCCAGATCCTTAACCCACTGAGCGAGGCCAGGGATTGATCCCTCAATCTCATGGTTCCTAGTCAGATTCGTTTCCACTGTGCCGCAACAGGAACTCCTGATAGTTATATATTGATATCAGAATTTTTATATACATAAGCATTTTTTCTGCAAATAAAGACTCTTCCTTTCTAATCCAGATGCCTTTTATTAATTTTTCTTTCCTTATTGCACTGGTTAGAACTTCTACTACGTGTTGAATAGATAGGGTGAAAGCAGTCATCTTTTTCTTGCTCTTGATTATCAAAGGAAACATTACCCTTTAAAAAAGCATTACCCTTTAAAAGGCATATGTCTTCAAACATTAAGTATAATGTTAACTGTAGGTTTTCATTATCAGATTGAGGACACTTTCTTCAATTCCTAGTATACAGAGAGGATTTTTTTTCTAGATTTAAAGTTTTACTGAAGTATAGTTGATAGTTTTACATATACATACATTCATTCTTTTTCATATTATTTCCCTATATAGAGTACCATGGAATAATGGGTAGAGTTGCTGTACTATACAGCAGATCCCCATTGTTCAATCATTCCATACATGGAGTTTTTATCATTAAAGAATGTTAAATTGTACATTTTTCTCTCTTTCTCGGTTTGTTAATTTCATGAATTAAGTTGAATGCTTTTTCAATTGTTAAATCCCTGGAATAAACATCACTTTGGCAATTCTATATTACTATTTTTATATAATTTTGATTTAATTTGCTAAAACTTTGTTTACAATATGGTCACAAAGAATGTTGCCCTGTCTTTTCTAAAAAATTATAGTTGATTTACAATGTTCCTTCAATTTCTGTTGTACAACTAAGTGACCCACATAGTTCCCTATGATACACAGTAGGGCTCCATTGCCCGTCCATTCCAAATACAAGAGTTTGCATCCAAAAACCCTAAACTGCCTGTCCATCCCACTCCCTACCCCCCACCCCTGGGAACCACAAGTCTGTTCTCCTTGGCTGTGATCTATTTCTGTTTTGTAGGTAGGATCATCTGTCCTGTATACTACATTCCAGATATAAGTGATGATATGGCATTTGTCTTTTTATTTCTGGCTTACTTCACTTAGTATGAGAATCTCTAGTTCCATCTGTATTGCTGCAAATGGCATTAGTTTATCTTTTTTATGGCTGAGTAGTATTCCATTGTATACATGTACTACTACCTAATCCATTCATCTGTTGATAGACATTTAGATTGTTTCCATGCCTTGGCTATTGTACATAGCACTCTGTTGAACATAGGGGTACATGTACATTTTTAAAATGAAAATTTTGTCTGGATATATGCCAAAGAGTGGGATTGCTGATCATATGGTAGTTCTATAATTAGTTTTCTGAGGTACTTCCATACTGTCTTCCATAGTGGTTGTACCAGTTTACATTCCTGCCGACAGTGAAGGAGGGTTCCCTTTTCTCCACACCCTCTCCAGCGTTTGTTATTTGATACTGATTAATGATGGCCATTCTGACTTGTGTGAGGTGGTACCTCATTGTAGTTTTGATTTGCATTTGTCTAATAATTCATGATGTTGAGCATTTTTTGAGGTACCTGTTGGCCATCTGTATGTCTTCTCTCAATAACTGTCTGTTTAGGTCTTCTGCCCATTTTTCAATTAGGTTGGATTTTTGTTGTTGTTGAGTTGTATGAGTTGTTTGCATATTTGAGATTAGGCCCTTTATGATTACATTGTTTGCAAAGATTTTTTCCCATCCTGTGGACTGTCTTTTAATTTTTTTAATGGTTTCCTTTGCTATGCAAAAGTTTTTGAGTTTAATTAGTTCTCATTGGTTTATTTGTTTCTTTACTGTCATTTTTGGAGGAGATGGATCAAAAAAGATATTGCTGTGATTTACATCAAAAGCATTCTGCCTATGGTTTCTTGTAGGAGTTTTATAGTATCTGGCCTTATAATTTAGGTCTTTAATACATTTTGAGTTTATTTTTGTGTATGGTGTTAAAGAGTGTTCTAATTTCATTCTTTTACATGTAGCTTTTTAGTTTTCCCAGCACCATTTATTGAAAAGATTTTCTTTCTTCAACTCTATGTTCTTTAATCCTTTATCAGAGATGAGTTGACCATAGATGCTTGGGTTTATTTCTGGGCTTTCTATCCTGTTCCATTGATCTGTTTCAGTTTTTGTGCCAGTACTATATTGTTTTCATTACTGTAGCTTTGTAGTATTGTCTGAAGTTAGGAAGCTTAATTCCTCCATTTTCATTTTTCTTTTTCAATACTGCTTTGGCTATTTGGGGATCTCTTGTGTTTCCATACAAATGTTTAAATATTCTGTCCTAGGTCTGTGAAGAATGTCCTTGGTAATTTCATAGGGATTGAACTGAATCTGTAGATTGGTTTGCATAGTATAGTAATTTTGACAATATTGATTCTTCCAATCCTAGATCATGGTATATCTTTCCATCTATTTATGTTGTCTTTCATTTCTTTCATCATCATCATCTTATAGTTTTGAGAATATAGATCTTTTGCCTCTTTATATGTTTATTCCTAGGTATTTTCTTTTTCTTCTTTAAAATGATATTTATTTTTCCATTATAGCTGGTTTACAGTGTTCTGTCAACTTTCTACTATACAGCAAAATGATCCAGTTACACATACATACATACCTTCTTTTTTTCACATTAACCTCCACTATGCTCCATCATAAGTTACTAGATACGGTTTCCAGTGCTATACAGCAGAATCTCTTTGTTTATCCATTCCACAGGCAATAGTTTCCATCTATTAACCTCAGATTCCCAGTCCATCCCACTCCCTTCTCTTCTCCCTTGACAACCACAAGTCTGTTCTCTGAGTCCATGAGTTTGTTTTCTGTGGATATGATAGTAAATGGGATGGTTTCTCTGATTTCTCTTTCTGATATTTCATTGTTAGTATGTAGAAATGCAATTGATTTCTGTAAATAATTTTTTAGACTGCAACTTTACCAAATTCATTGATGAGTTGTAACTGTTGCTGTCTTTAGGTTTTTCTAGGTACAGTGTCATGTCCTCTCTAAACAGTGACAGTTTTACTTCATCTTTCCTGATTTTGATTCCCTTTATTTCTTTTACTTCTCTGATTCCCATGGACAGGACTTCCAAAACTATGTTGAATTGTAGTGGTGAAAATGAACATCCTTGTCTTGATTTTGATCTTAGCGGAAATGTTTTCAATGTTTCACCATTGGGAATGATGTTAGCTGTGGGTTTTTCATATATGTTTTGTATTATGTTGAGGTATGTTCCCTCTATCCCCACTCCCTGGAGAGTTTTCAGCAGAAATGGGCATTGAATTTATCAAAACCTTTTTCTGCATCTATGAAGATAATCATATGGTTTTTATTTTTCAGTTTGTGATGTGGTGTTTCATATTGCTTGATTTATAAATACTGAAGAAGCTTTCCATCGCTGGGGTAAATTGCACTTTTAATATATATTTGGATTCTGTTTGCTAATATTTTATTGAGGATTTTTGCATCTATATTCATCAGTGATATTGGTATGTAATTTTTTTTTTGTGCTATCCTTGTCTTGTTTTGGTATCAGGGTAATGGTTGCCTCACTGAGTCAGTTTGGGAGTTTTCCTTCCTCCATTAATTTTTGAAAGAGTTTCAGAACAATAGGTGTTAACTCTTCTCTGAATATATGATAATTCACCTGTATAGCCAACAGGTCCTGGACTTTTGTTTTTTGGAAGGTTTTTAATTGATTTTTCAATTTTGGTACTTACTTGTGATTGGTCTATTCATATTTTCAATTTCTTCCTGATTGAGTCTTGGTAGGTTATATTTTTGTAAGAATCTTTCCATTTCTTCTAGGTTGTCCTTTTTATTGGCATATAGTTGCTTATAGTAGTCTCTTACAATCATTTGTATTTCTGTGGAATTAGCTATAACTTCTCCTCTGTCATTTCTAATTTTATTGATTTGATCCTTCTCCCTTTTTTTCTTGATGAGTTTGGCTATGGGTTTATCAATTTTGTTGATCTTTTCAAATAATCAACTTTTGGTTTCATTGATTTTCTTTATTGTTTCCTTTGCATCTATTTCATTTATTTCTGCTCTTATGTTTATAATTTCTTTTCTTCTGCTAAATTTGGGCTTTGTTTATTCCTTCTCTAGCTGTTTCAGGTGTAAGTTTAGGTTGTTCATTTGAGTTTTTCCTCCTTTCCTGATATAATATTGTATTACTATAAACTTTCCTCTCAGAAGTACTTTTGCTGAGTCCCATAAGTTTTGGGCTGTTGTATCTACGTTGTCGATTTTCTCTAAGTATCTTTTGATTTCCTCTTTGATTTATTCATGATCTATTGTTTGTTCAGTAGCATATTGTTTAGCTTCCCGGAGTTTGTGATTTTTTGCTATTTTTTTCTTGTAGTTGATTTCTAGATTCACAGCATTGTGGTTGGATTAAATGGATGGGATAGCCCTGCCTTTTATTTTAATTGTAATGACTTTTTTCCTGTTTTTGCTATGAGGACAATGCTAATTTTGTAGAAAAAGTTGAGAATTATTTCCTTCTATTTATTTTAATGGTAGTTGGTGTAGAATTGGTATCATGTTGTCCCTAAATGTTTGGTAGAGATAGTCAATAAAACCTAAGCTTAGCATATCTTTGCTGTATAGTTTTAAAACACACATTCAATTCATTTTATGGGAATAGAGGTATTTATGGGAATAGAGGTATTTAGCCTCCTTTTTGTTTTCTGAGTTAGTTTGTTATTATATGTCTTTCAAGAAATATATTATTTTCATCTACATTGTTGAGTATATTGGCTTAAACTTGTTCATGACATTTCCTATCATTTTAATAATGGTATAATGATTGTTTTATATTTGTCTATAAGAAACATTAGAATGATTATTTATGCTCCATCTCTTAGCCCTGATATTGTTAATCTGTGTCTTTTCTAATTTTTTCCTGATTAGTGCGACTAGAATTGTATCACTTTTATTGATTGCTTTCAAAGAATTGGCCTTTGGTTTCATTGATTTTCTCTATTGTTTTTCTGCTTTCTATTTTATATTTCAGTTCTGAAATTTATGTTTTCCTTGTTCTGTTTATTTTTAATTTGTTTTTGTTTGTTCATTTGTTTCTTAAGTGGGAAACTGACCTTATTAGTTTGAGACTATAATTTTGCTCTAATATAGTATTTTAGTGCTATATATTTTCACCTTTTTGAAAAGATTTATTATCTGATGCTAGATTTCTAGGTTGAGAGTGTTTCTTTCAGTCCTTTAAAGATGCTTTCCCTGTTTTCTCATTTGCCTTTTTCTTTTTTTTTTTTTTTTTTTTTTTTTTTTTTTTGTCTTTTTGCTATCTCTTGGGCCGCTCCCGCGGGCATATGGAGGTTCCCAGGCTAGGGGTCCAATCGGAGCTGTAGCCACTGGCCTGCGCCAGAGCCACAGCAACGCGGGATCCGAGCCGCGTCTGCAACCTACACCACAGCTCACGGCAATGCCGGATCGTTAACCCACTGAGCAAGGGCAGGGATCGAACCCGCAACCTCATGGTTCTTAGTCGGATTCATTAACCACTGCGCCACGACGGGAACTCCTCATTTGCCTTTTTCTGAAGAGAAATCTGTCATCCTTTTTTATTTTTCTTTTTAAAAGTGCATTTTTTTCCCTTTTTTTTTTTCCTGCATGCATGGCATATGGAAGTTCCCGTCCAGGAGAATTGAACCTATGCACAGCAGTGACCAAATCAATTGCAGTTACAACACCAGATTTTAACCTGCTTTTTAAGATTTGTTTTTTATATGTGGTTTTGAACAATTCAATTATATTTCTTATTGTAGTTTTCTTCATACTTCTTTTGCTTGGAGTTCATTGAACATATTCAATTTGTGGCTCTCTCTCTCTCTCTATATATATATATATACACACACATACATATACACATTTTTTTCTTTTTTCTTTGTAGGGTCACACCTGCAGCATATGGAATTTCCATGGCTGGTGTTGAATCAGAGCTGCAACAGGGCTATGCCACAGCCACAGCAAGGCCAGATCCAAGCTGCATTATTGACCTATGCAACAGCTTGTGGCAATGCTGGATTCTTAACCCACTGAGCAAGGCCACGGATCAAACCAACATCTTCAGGGACACATGCTGGGTTCTTACCCACTGAACCACAAAAGAAACCCCTGGCTTTATATTTTTAACAAACTGGAAAAAAAATCTGGCGATTATTTTTTCAATTCTTTTTCAAAATCTCCTCCCCACTTTTCTTTCTTTAGAGAATTCCAGTTACATATATATTAGGCCACTTGAAGATGTCCTAGAATTCACATATTCTTTTATTCAGTTTTTGATTATTTCCACCTCTTTTTTATTTTTTAATTGTTTCTATTACAGTATATTTAATCACTTTAGTTATTTTTTCTTTATTCTTCTTGCTAATTCCTACTGACCTTTCAGATCTTGATCAGGGCTAATTTTCATTGGAACAGCATCTGACCTGATTTCAATTGCTTTCCTCAATTACAATATCTTATATCAATGTCTATGTTTAGAACATAATCAGTTAAAGTAATATATGCTGTTTCTTTACAAACAAATCTTTAAAATATAATAACTCAAAGGATAGAGACACTTCCTAATCAGACTCTGATTTTGTTTCTTAGGTGGAAATCTCTTTACTGTTCTCCATTACTCTCATATCTATTCTCTGGAAGTTAAATCCTTGTTCATTGATTTCCATAGTCATATAAAAAGTATAAATTTTGCAAAAAGTCCTCTTCAGAAATGCATAGATTTCACACTTCACAAGTCTAATAGTCTAAAGTTTATTGTTGTTATTTGTTCATTTGTTTGTTTTGCTTTTACTAATGTGTAAAAATATTTTCTATACTTTTTATTGTTATTTCCCCAATACAATTATTTTTTCTACTGTACAGCATGGTGACCCAATTATACACACATATACATATTCTTTTTTCTCACATTATCATGCTCCATCATAAGTGACTAGACATAGTTCTCAGTGCTACACAGAAGGATCTCATTTCTAATCCATTCCAAAAGCAATAGTTTGCATCTATGAACCCCAAGCACCCAGTCTATCCCACTCCCTCCCGCTTGGCAACCAGAACTCTATTCTCAAAGTCCTTGATTTTCTTTTCTGTGGATAGTTTCATTTGTGCTGCATATTAGATTCCAGATATAAGTGATATCATATGGTATTTGTCTTTGTCTTTCTGACCTACTTCACTCAGTGTGAGAGTCTCTAGTTCCATCCATGTTGCTGCAAATGGCATTATTTCATTGTTTTTCATAGCTGAGTAGTATTCCATTGTGTATATGTAGCACATCTTCCTAATTCAGTCATCCACTGATGGACATTTGGGTTGTTTCCATGTCTTGGCTATAGAGAATAGTGCTGCAATGAACATGCGGGTGCATGTGTCTTTTTAAAGGGAAGTTTTATCTGGATATATTCCCAAGAGTGGGGTTGCTGGGTCATATGGTAGTTCTATGTATAGTTTTCTAATGTACCTCCATACTGTTCTCCATAGTGGTTGTACTAGCTTACATTCCCACCAACAGTGCAGGAGGGTTCCCTTTTCTCCACACCCCCCTCCAGCATTTGTTATTTGTGGACTTACTAACGATGGCCATTCTGACTATAAAGCATTGATCAAGGAAATAGAAGATGTAAGAAATGGAAAGGTATTCCATGTTCCTGGGATGAAAAAAATATTTTTTAATCTCCAGTCTAGGTTTGTTGTTTCTTTGTTAATATAAATCACTCAAAAATTTAGTAGGATTTCCATCCCACAAAAATCCCTGTGAAATCAGATTGTTATGATCATTATACAACTACAGATGTGATAAATTCATTTGAGTAATAAAAAAATAAAGAAATAAATAAAATAAAATGTAAAAGAAAAAGTTAGGCTTCTTATTTTTCATGCTTTTAGAGATGTTTATTATCATTATATGTTAGAAAACAGGACATTCTCTATGAGAATATCACAGTTTTTCACATCTTTCAACCAGAGGCATGGACTGTCTTTGCTCCTGGGCTGTTTTTTCAAGGATGTTTGTATAATGAAGGTACTTGGCAGTGGGAGATAGTGTCTCGCTCTAAAGCTAAGGAGAGGCTTATTTGGAGCCTTAAGAAGGAGACAGTATCTCCTTCCAGGCACAGGTCTGACATGCTTACTATCCATTAGAAGATATTTGGATATCCAAAGCTTAGGGTCCGGTATTGTAATGCAACCAACTTTCCATGTAGATGTCTTCACATTTTCCTGTGGAAACTAGGACATAGGGAACTGGTGAAAAAAAAAAAAAAGCCAAATCTTTAGCTATAACTAAGCATTTCTTTGTCTTTGATTCAGAATTCTTGCATCTTCTAACAGTAGCCATTACAATGTAACCAGCCAACTATTTTAGCTTTTAAGTAAAATAAAAATTCATAGCCTTTGGTTATTAATAATACTTCTGTCCACAATTTTATTTTTTTTCTTTCTTTCTTCCTTTCTTCCTTCCTTTCTTTCTTTCTTTCTTTCTTTCTTTCTTTCTTTCTTTCTTTCTTTCTTTCTCTCTCTCTCCTTCCTTCCTTCCTTCCTTCCTTCCTTCCTTCCTTCCTTCCTTCTCTCTTTCTTTCTTTCTTGTCTTTTGTCCTTTTAGGGCCACACCAGTAGCATATGGAGGTTCCCAGGCTAGGAGTCTAATCAGAGCTGAAGCTGCTGGCCTGCAAAACCCACAGCAATGCCAGATCTAAGCCACATCTGTGACCTACACCATAGGTCATGGCAACGCCCAACCCTTATCCCACTGAGCAAGGCCAGGGATCGAACGCACAACCTCATAGTCCCTAGTTGGATTCATTTCCACTGCACCATGATGGGAACTCCCCTGCCCACAGTTTTCTTTAACATATTTCTTGTGCTTGCTTAATTTATTTGCTTCCTCATTACCCTACCATTTTCTCTGTTTAATGGTGACATAGAATATCTGAAATAAAAGGCTTATTATGAAAATAATACACTTACTTTGATTCAGTGCTAAGTCTTTGATTTCAACTTAAAAGTTTTATGCTACCATATTCACCCTCAATCTTTCTTCTCTCTTTTTGGAGCCCAGAAGTTTTTGGATTTTCCAACGCTTTAAGGAATGTAATATCTGTATTCTTTTCTAATTCTGTTTGAAAATCAGCACATTTTTGCCTGAATTTGTCTTTATTATAATATCTATTGAAGGCAGGAAGTAATAGCTATACCACACTAACTTTTAGGCTTTTTATGTTTAACAACTGGTCTTACAGATACCGTTTGAATAAACATATGATCTTTCTTCCAAATTATTTCAAAGAGAGGGTTACCATATATTTTGCCACTGCAGAGCATGGATATCCATCATTTTAGCTTGTGGAACATGTTCTCTCACTGCCCACTATTCAAGTGCTCAGCTACTAAGCCAGTGTCATACATTTTAGCATTTTCTGTCTATGCTATGGCAGCCACTGACTTGAAGGTACTAACAATTATATTTTGCTGAATATTGAATGTTAACTACAGAATCAATCTAACTCAAAATTATGATTGTGAAAAATAATACATACTATCTCACTAGTATGAAGTCCAAAGTATACATTCCTTTCTGCAGATGGCATTTTTTCCAGGCAATGATTGAAAAATCCTGGATCATTCCATTTTTTGACCATACTAAGTTCAACACATGACTTCCAAAATCACTGTGTCAGTTTTTTTCAATAGGGTAGGTATTGACAGATCATTAAAAATCACCATCATATGCGTGATTTTATGCATGGGAGACTTTTATGTGCCAGAAATGGAAGTTAAGTAAATTGCTTTCAGTTATGCCACACTGGCCACCTAACTGCAAGGTTACATGAACATGGTCTAGCTGTTGGTCCAGTAAGAACAGAAAATTGTATGGTAATCCATTTGTCAGTCTATACAATAGGTTACTTATATGTTTATTGGTATGGTTAGTCTATGCAATAGCTTATTTATATGTTTATTGGTACGGTTATTTATATATTTATTGGTATGGGACTTTGCAGGTACATGAGTCTATGTCACTAGATTATAAATGCCATGAAGAAAAATTTTATGTATATTGATTTTATAATTATGCTCATTAGCTAGTATACAATACAATATTTTGTAAAGAAATGAGTGAAAGAATTAAGGAGACAATAAAACTGCACAATTTTAGTGACAAAACAGAAGCCACTGTATAATTTACTTTTCCATTTAATGTAGTTCTAAAGTTTAGAAAAGATTAAAAAACCCAGATCTGCAGATTATTCCTTCAGTGTTCTAGGTAATTTTATAAATATTCATTATTTATAAATAATGCATAAGGCATTTCATCTGTCCATGTTTCTCTGTTATTGTCTCACATTAGTTTTCCACTGAACATGAAAAAAAAATACTGGAGCCATCTTAAATAAACCTTCATTAAAGAATTTTTCAGGGGCTAAAACTATGAGAACATAAGATGTGCATTGAACTTTAGACATATAGCAGGATTTCCCATCGTGGCTCAGTGGTTAATGAATCCTACTAGGAACCATGAGGTTGCAGGTTCATTCCCTAGCCTCGCTCAGTGGGTTAAGGATCTGGCGTTGCCCTGTGCTGTGGTATAGGTCGCAGACGCAGCTCGGATCCTGCATTTGGCATAGGCCAGAGGCTAAAGCTCTGACTAGACCCCTAGCCTGGGAACCTCCATATGCTGCTGGTGAGGCCCTAAAAAGACCAAAAAAAAAAAAAAATAGACCTATAGCAACTTGAAAATTATTAGGATGATAAGAACACACTCACCTGTTCTATTTACAAAAGATTCAGTCTTCAATCTGTATATGTTAAGCCTCAGATTCAGCTTCTCTAATATATATGAAGCTGTGCTTTGCCCAAATACTTCAAAGCAGGTCAGTAAAAGTCAGTTTAGAACTAATTTTCCTTCCCTGTTGGACCACTTGTTCATCCCTAGCATAATGACTATCTTCAATTTTTTTCCTGCCATAAAACTTTCCCTTTAACATCAGGCTGGCTTTATGTATAAATGTGGTTTATTTTTCCTCATAATATTATCTTATGATATATTCAATGAATTGTCCTAAACAGAAATAGTTTGTTTATTTTGAACAGTGAGCAAAATACTACTCCTAAGACAATGTCACCTCTTAGACACTGTAGCCACAACAGTTTTCTTGGTGTGAAAAATTGTGTGTATTTGGTATGTTTTGAACATTAACTAAGAGCAGTGATGTATTTCCACTATGGGAGAAGGATGATAGGAAAGTCTGGAAGATAGTTCAGACTGAAGATTGTGAGTACTGTCTACATTTCTTTCTGACAGGGTCGACTTCAAGGACGACATTAACAACTTGTTCTCACTCTAATGACACATTTAGATTGGAGTTTTCAATGTACACAGCCCCCATTTTTTCTTCTATTCAGTGCTAGATAAGATGCTTGATAGGTATCTGCACAGTAACCTTTCAGAATTCATTTATTTAGATGAACCAAAATAATGAAATGCCAAATGAATTAAGAATGATATTTTTTATCAGCTGAAAATAATTTAAATAGTCCATATGCATAAACTCTGTGACATGGTTGATCTTTTCACTTCATGGTTTAAAAAAATGAAGGGTGTGTTAGTTACTGTTGCTGGGTATGTGTGTATGGAAGGGGGGAGATGGCTGCACACTGGGATTTTGCAGCTACACGAGTCTCATTAGACCTATCACAATCAGAACACACAACAGGAAGGTTTATATAAATTTATAATCTTCAAAAAGTATTATTATAGAAGGTTATACTTTCCTTTTCTTTCTTTCCTTTTGAAAACTTTTAGCTTGGATTTTAGGTACATGCAAATTAAAAACAAGGTCAACAATTTTGAAATTGTCTTCTTGTGATTTTGCAGAAAACTAAGGTATCATTATTTGCATCTTTTTATTCTGTTCTGCCCCAGTTCTCTTTGATAAACTCTACCTGCTTAAGATATAGAGCAGCTTAGCAGCTGCTACTATGAAATGTCTAGCAGAAATTCTCTGTGAATGCTTAGATGATCATATTTTGCATGCACCTGCCTTTGTGAAGTCCCAGTGAATGAACTACAGATTTGAGCACCTTGGAAAGTCCTCAAATTGCTTCACATATATGTGTCCTTAAAAATCTTACATAGATTTCCTTATGCAGGATCTATGTAACACCTCTCTTCTACATCTCACATAGCAGTTAATAAAATGTTGCCTGCATGACAAGCATTCAGTAAAGAGATATTGAATTGGATTAGCTAAGTAGAATTGCTATTCATGACCCTAGAATAGCCTGCCTATTGACAAGAAGACACTTGCATAAATGAAGCCTGATATTTGTTGAAAGATTGCCGAATGCCACTTTGTCTAACTTTCCATTTATTCAAGATGGCTCCCAGTATTTTTTTTTCATGTTCAGTGGATAACTAATGTGGGGCTACAACAGAGAAGCATGGGCAGATGAAATGCCATACTCATTATCATGTGTAAATGTCAACAGAGTTCATGTTAAAAAAAACACCTTTTAATGTGCGAATAGGCATTGGGCCATGCTTCCTCATGTACCATCTGTCACAGCACCTTTGAAGTGCTACTGAATTCTCGTCCTTTGAAGTCAGACACTCATCCTTCCACACAAAGGAAGCTGCTACATGCAGCCGCAGCAAAGAGATGAAAGTGTGTGCCTCAGCTATGCTGAATAAACTGTCGATGTTTTAATTTAAAGAGCTAATATTCACCTTTGACATAGAAAATTAGCCTTTGGCTAGTTTTTCTGGAAGTGCTTGGGAGCACGTAGATGCAAACATTACAGATATTTTCTCCCCATGTTCTAGTTTCAACTGTAAATTCTTCTCATAGATGCTTATTATAATGTGATACGAGCTATAATAAACAACATTGAGAAAAATCAGTAAAGTCAAAACCACCTTAGAATGGTTTCTTAAATCCTCTTTGTGACTAGGTCTTATCCTTGGATGCTCTATTCAGCAGGCTGAGTTTAGTTTTGGCAAAAATCCTGCTTACTCAATTTAGTAGGAATTCTTAACCCTTATCAAATACTCATCTGCCACCTTGGATATCTGATAACCCTGGCCTGCCTTCAGCAAGAATCTTATTAAATTTGTTTAACAAGAATTCTCCTACCCTTGATGTCTCTCCTTAGTAATATTATGTACACTGACCCCCTCATTTTGCTTGTTGGCTATAAATTCCCACATGTCCTTGCTGTATTCAGATTTAAGGCCAGTTTCACAGAGGTCACTTTTTTTCTCTATTGCAATAGTTTCTAATAAAAGCAGATAACTAAAGGCAGACAGGGTGCACTTTTGCAGGGGCTACACAAAGTAGGAATAGGATCTCCTATAGCTGTGTCTCTGATATTAAAATTATTCCAATCTGCTAGGATATAATTAGGTTTTCAAATTAAAAAAATGTGTTCTTTGTGTTTCATTTTTCTATCAGAAGAGGTAGTGACAATTAGAATATATTTATTGGGTGTCCGAAATGCACTGTGAAATCTGTTGAGTCTGGATGTAAGGAATTAAATACAACAAAACCCAGTCCTCTATGAACAATGCCTGGTGATGAACCAAGTGAATAAACATATAAATAAAATAACCTGAGGAAGTACAACAATGAGATGCTATAGACATTAATATCACTTATTGGAACAGGCTGAAAGAAAGCATTCTGGAGGTAGTAGTATTTGAGGTGAGGTATCAGGTAATTGGAATTAACTGAAAAATAGAGAGATGAGGTAGGAAGAACAATAGGGAAAGGGGAGATGGAGTTGAGGGTATTCTAGGCATAGGAACAGGGAAACAGCAGAGGTATAAGGTAGGTATATTTGGTGGCTTTCAAGGTATGATCTTTGACAAACTTTGGATTAGAATCACCTGTGTTAGACTTTGAAAAATTTATGGTTATCAAAGGGGACAGGTGCAGGGTGGGAGGTATGGACTTGGGATTTGGATTGGCATACCTACACTGAGGTTTATGGTATGATTGGCCAGTGGGGGAATACTGTATAGCAGAGAGAACTCGATCCAGTATTCTGTGATAATATATGTGGGAAAAGAATCTGAAAGAGAATGGATATTGGTACATGTTTGACTGAATCGCTTTGCTGTACAGCAGATGTTATCACAACCTTGTAAATCAACTATACCTCAATAAAACTTTAAAGCAAGTGAAAAAAAAAGAATCACCTGTGTTGATAAAAACACACAAGTCCTCCCTAAAGCTGTTTAATGTGTCTTTCTAACTGGTAGGTAAAAATCAGAATTCTAAATGTATTGTCTTTATTTATATGCAAAGGAAGTTTTAATCTTTAGCTTGAGACACAGAAAGCACACTCTTGCCCTCAATATAATTTGAAATAAACAAACATTTTCCCCAGACATCACTAATTTGACACACAAAAGGACTCAGCATCTTTTAAGGACCAGGTGATTAAGACTAGCTAGGCATTTTTTTTAAGAAAGAACAATAAATCTGTATACATGTATAGTAGAAATGTGGAAGACTAAGAAATTTGAAGAATCATACTAGAAAAATTCCTGCAAACATAACTCCGAAAGTATAGCTGAGCTTACAAGAAAGTAAAAGGAATTTCTAAGGAAAAAATAAATAAATTTAAACACCAAGTAGATAAATAAATAATAGTGACTTGCAGCAAGAAGGAATTGTACACAAAGGAGATGATAACCCTGGGGTAAATGGCACAAGTTCTGGGAGCCACAGAAAGACTATGGTTTCTATGATGTTAAGGAGCTGAATTTGAGATGAAATATTAAGCTGATTTACTCAAAGGGAATAAAAATAGTGGTAGGTCTAGTATAATACCCTTGCTGTCAACAGAACCCAGAGCAAAACTTTGGAGTAAAATATATAGCATCCTGCAAATTAATTTTATTTAATTAATTAATTTATTTTTTTGGTCTTTTTGCCTTCTTCTGGGGCCACTCCTGCGGCATATGGCAGTTACCAGGCTAGGGGTCTAATCGGAGCTGTAGCTGCTGGCCTAGGCCAGAGCCATAGCCACGCGGGATCTGAGCCGCATCTGCGTCCCACACCACAACTCATGGCAATGCCGGATCCTTAACCCACTAAGCAAGGTCAGGGATTGAACCTGCAACCTTATGGTTCCTAGTAGGATTTGTTAACCACAGAGCCACGACGGGAACTCCTGCAGATTAATTTTAATAAAATATAATTCCCAACTCCCAATCACCGAACATGCAAGTCATCAGCAGTAGGAGTAATAACAGTAAGAACAATAATAGACCCTATGAAGACTCTAAAAACTTCACATATGAAGATATTAGAATAGATTATGAATTAGGCTGGAATGTTTATAGAAAAGATGAAATACAATATTCAACGAATATTATATCCATTTAACATTGTGCTATTGTTGCAAACCAAAATAACTCACAAATGCAATATTAGAGGCATATTTAATGAAATCTCAGACAATAGAGAATCAACAGTGTAATCACATGATATAAGCATCTAGTCCTTGTGAGAGGCTCTCAAAGTTTCCCTTTAATTGAATTCAGAAAAGGGTTGATAAGTACGGGCTTTGGTAAAGCTTAATTCTTGATTCTTAAGCACACTGGCATGTTTGATTCTCCCTCCGTAGTCTGCTGAGACCTGGTCAACACAGATTCTCTGATAATAATTTCCCTTAAAAAGGAAGACCAAAATATTTTGTTTAACATGGACAGAACTGAATGTTCTGACCACATAATGATCTCCTATGGTTAGTGAAAGTAAGTATCAAGGTGAGGTAGACACATTAATTTCCAAAGGAGAAGACTATTTTTCAATCACAATATCCAATTTCACTTTTATTGACATTATTAGGAGAAAAAGAATTTATGTCAAGAAATGAAAAGTAAACAAACAAAATTACTGAAGGCCCAGTGTTGTTGAGCTCTGTGACCTGCTTCTGATTTAGGGGTTAAGTGTTCCTAGCTCATAATGACCCTACTTAGCAAAAGTAAAATTAAGTCTAATTTGCAAAAAACTTTGCATTCAGATTTTCAAAATTTTTGTGCTTTGTATTGCTTTTCTTTAGGATTCATTTTAGTAGATTTTAATGGTTCCCTGTTCCCATTGACTAATAATGGTTAATTTTCACTTGTGCCTGATTGGAGAGGCAAAATCAAATTGCCCATTGAGAGACAAGCAAACCAACCAACATAAAAATATTTATTTGGAATTCTATGTTGAGTTTGTCTTCCTTACTTTTGTCTCAAATACTGGACAATTTCTCCAACTTTTCAATTCAATATTCGTTCATGTAGATATAGTCCTTAGATAAGAGACTCCCAGAAATGCTGAGCAGTTCTGAAATACAGTCATAAAAGAACAATGAGAAGTGTATTCTTTCTCTAATGCAGATAAATGTTCTGCTGAAAGGCATTTTTATTCTAATATCTGTACTTCACTAATGTTTATTCATTGTTAGCAGAGGCTATGGAATTTGAAAATTAATCCTCGGGTTTCTAAAAATCTAAATCAAAATGCTACAGTTCTCAATGTTTTATTGTGAGATGCATAAAGCCAAAAACAAGCAATATTGTCCATCCTCCGAGAATATTCCACATGTCATGAGCCCATTTTTGAAAAGAAGTAGTTTTCCAATTTTTACACTTCACCATTAATTGCATGATTCTAAGAAATAGTTCATTTTGCATTACTATGGCCTTAACTTATGATTTGTTTTCAGATAGTCAGTTTTTGTGCATCTTTCAAAAAATGCTGAATTTGTATTTCATAAATACATGAAATTTTAGTAAGCCATACTGTTGGTTTAAATTTATTTAATGTTAATAACTCACTGTTCTAGTTCACTCTTATCCCTGCTTCTAATTTATTTACCTTTGGCCATGTTCTTCTCCCAATCCAGAATGATCTCACATTATTTTTCAAATGAAATTCATCATTCAGAGTCAACTTGAGGTCTACTTTCTTCATACTATTTCTTCATTGCTCTGACCTTAACACCTCTCTTAGTCTATGGTTTTGACTTCACAATGTTGGTCAGATGGTTTTTATGCTTACGCCTGATCCCACTAATTAAATCATGCACCTCCTAAAATAGGTATTAGTTGAGTACTAGTTCTTTGGCCCTTATAGCATCTAACACGGATATGATCATATGTTGTAAGATACCTGGTTGAAGTGAATTTAATGAAATTGGTGAAATATAATTGAATTGAATGAAATAATTTATTTTCCAGAATATTTTAAGTTGTATTTTCTGGATTTTAATTTCTAGAGTAAGTGATTTTTATATAGAAATCATATTTTCCTACCAGTAAATATCATGTATAATATTTTAAATTGATTATTTCATCATAGGATCAAAGTCCTTAGAGAAATACATAGCTAGTGAATATAGCAAAATGAGAAAATATTTTCTTTGAATGGGAAATCACTTTTAGCTCAAACATCTGTGTGTATTATATAATATTCAGAAGTCATCGTCTTTCCTTTCATTTCTCTGATACTGATCTGAGATGACCTTTTATAGGATGTTAGTTATTCAATGCCTACTTGATGGTTTCCATCTCTCTAATATGCAGCCTCTGATCTTTCAACCTAGAGTACAACTGAAAGCCAAAAGGGAGAGTCCAGCTTTTAAATGCTTTCAGTAGTTCATTTCTAATATCATGATCATAAGGCGCTTGCACAGTGTTCCTTTCATCTGAGGCTCTTTCAAATGAACTAATTACTAATTATGAACAGAACAGCCACCATCCAATGATATATTACTTATCCACCCTTTTCTTTCTCTGCCCAGCTCTATTCTTTTTATTGCTCTTACTTGTTTTTCTTCTATCTATCCCTCTCTTTATTTTGAAAATATGAAAGAAAAAAAAACTTATAATTCTACTAATGGACAAGGATAGGTAGCCTTATCTATGCCAGTCCTATGAACAGTTAACTTACCCTGTAAGAATTTCAGGTTCTTCTGCAATTACAATTGAATTTCATGGTCTCTGATGTCATATTTATATCTAATGGTCCATGAGTCTAAGTACTCTTAGTATAAGTCTTAAAGGAAGATTTGCTCATGGGAAAATCTGGAAACTAGGTGGAATTTATTTTTAGGGCTAGATTTTCTATTTCTGTCCCTGGCTCTTATTCTGAAATCATTGTCATGGAAGCAATCCCTGCATGCTTTTTAATTCTGCCCAAAGGCCCATATGTTACCATTGATGCAGGATTCACTGTCTCTGAGCAACACTCCATGTTTTCCCTCTTGAGTGGTCTCCATGATAATAGCCCCAACTTTTATTTCTTGACATCAGGACAATCATAGAAATTTGCTAATCTAAAAATATAACTTACAATAAAGTGATAACATGCAAATTCCCATGGGAGAAGTTACAATGAAAGTATTACCAACCAGGCAGAAGGGAATCCTGCAGATAACCTGTATTTCCCTAAGAACCCAGTCCCAGCTGGTGAATTTTCAAGTATTGTGTCAGACCAGTAGGGGAGATAGTTTTGCTAACAAGTGTCTTCCCCTGAGGCCACTGACCTCTTCTTCTCCCAACAGATCAAATGGGTACATTTCTACTGTAGTCACTGCCTAAAGTGCTTTAGGATCTTTAATGCATGCAGGGAAGACTGAAGGGCACCGTACTTTCAGAAGACTGAGAGCCTCTGAAAGGAGATATTGGAGTCACCTTTCCCCAGTTGAGAGATGTGCTTTTATCAGAGATATTTGCAGGGTAGTTAAGTGCATGAGCTTTGTAGACAGATCTGGGTACAAACCAGGCAGCAACGGCTCATGTGGTGGCTTAGAGCTTTCAAAATTCCCAATTTTGTATCAGTTTTTTTTTCCCATGATCAAAACAAACCCAAATAAAAATGCAAAGTAAATAAAATCAGTATAACATTTATGCAAATGTAGTTTTATGACACATGTACCAATACAGTACACTAACCAGATTATCCTTGTCCTTTCTAAAATCATGGAGCCACTGTTAGAACCTCTATTTTAATTGGCTGCAATGTCCCATCCATTTAGTTGGAGACTTGCCATTTCAGTAGCTATGGGAAGATTGGCAACTATGTACCGGGATTTACATCATTTGTTTGGAGGTTTTACTTGAGGCAGAGAAAGTTTACTTTGACTATGGTTATGGAGAGTTGCCATTCCTCCCAGCAGCCCTCAAATAATAACTTAGCAGAGTTGATGGATACATATTCCAGCTCCCATCCCCTGGAACTGGAAAAGTCTGAAGAAAGTAGTCTGCTGTTTCTAAGAGTTTCCCCACAGATAAATTTCTGGTCATCAATAGTGATAGCCTACTAGATACGACACCTACTACTAACTACTACTAACTTCAGCTTCTCAATTCCCTTATCCAATGCTATTTCTTTCACTTCCCTGTAGACTATTTTTACCCAAATCTTTGACAGGGTCTCCTTCTAAAGGAACTTAAACTAAGACAGCGTGGACTTGACAGTTATCAGGAGTGTGCCCTAAGGATAGTTACACTCTCTTAACCTCCATTTCCTTATCTTTAGAATGGAGGTAACAATAATGCTTGCCTTATCAATTGTTTTGTGAATACTTAGTAAAATAACACTTGTAAAGCTCTTGGCACAAGGAATGGCAAATATAAGCTAAGAGTTAAGTAAAATTAGAGCAGATGGTAATTACTGTCATTATTTCTCTCATGGTCGGAAATTGGGCAAAGCAAACTTACAAAGGCATTCAGAAGTACACTTAAAATATATGAAAATATATATGTATGAAAATATGAACAACTGCTGTACTGTCTACAACCATAAGTTTTTGTAGGGTTTCGTTATTATCCGTATTATCCATGCTTACTCTCTAATGGACGTGTCTGAGAGGAGGATTTCTTTTGTGTACGCCGCTGTAATGATAAAGGTGTCAACAGCTGATTTTCTTTGTCCAGAGCTGGATAGGATGCAACAAGTACCACAATGTATTCCAAAGTTTAAGTGTAAAGTTCCAAATTCTTATGAAAGAAATAGGGATGGCATGCCTGTCTTACCAAAGATGAACAAAAGATATTAACAGATCTATGAGTTCCTTTTGTGTACTGGCTAATTTTCCCAGATTCATAGATCACAATATATTCAAATTGATGACACCTCCTGGAGTTTAAGAAAATAAATTAAGAGCCTCGTTTCTAGTAAATTTATCCTGCTAACCAGTCTATTGTAAAATTATATTCAATACAATATAGTAGCACAACAATGGGAATGTTATTGGATTGCTAAAGTTTTCAACAATTCTAAGAACTTTGAGCCAGTGTGTATTGTTCAAAGTTTTGTGTGTGTGGGTGTTTATGAGTGTGTGTGTATATTCACCTGTGAAAAATACATAATATGTTTATAGACGTTAACTGGTTCATTTAGACATCTATTAAAAGCCCACTCTTGCCTGAAATATTGATTGTGGTGGTTGTGATTGTTGTTAAAATTTGTTTGAGTTATCCATGTAACTGCACTAATTTTCTAGAATATTCTTCTTGTGGAGATGTTTCTATTAAAATGTCCAATCAGAAAATATTTATAGGTGCATACAGTTAAATTTACATGGAAGTAAGTGACACATTCTCTTGAGAAAATACAGTGGTGGAAAAAAGTTTTTAAATAAATTTCATTTAAATAAAGTAAACATTTATTGAGACAAGTTTTAAAACAAAGATGGGATACCATTTTGAATCAAATTTAATTTAGTTGGTCTTTTTTTGTCAATATGATTTTTAAAATAAATCAAAGATATTAAACTTGAGGTTTGCAATAAAAGCAAATATTCCCCAGTTGTTTTCTAGAAGGTAGCACTAATCATTATTGATGTATCTGGTACCTACCCCATACCATATCCTAAACTGATTATTTTACACTCTCACACAGTTGAGAGAATTGACCTATTATTCTTTAATAAGAAATACTGGAGAACCAACTCCAGTGCACAAATACAATTCCTGTGGAGCAGGGTGCAACAAGGGGCATGTGTATGTCTGTTTGACAGAAATAGACAGAGATAAATGAGATAATTTTTTATACCATGATAGATACACAGAAGGAAACACAAGAAAAAGGTTGTAATCAAGTGGTGATGATGTGTGTGGCTTGTAGCTTTTCTAGATGGCCAAATGCAAAGTCAGTGAGAGAAATGAGGCCAGCTGGTAATTGGAAATGCACTTTCACCTGTAACTTTCAGGTCACTGAAACAGAAGGAGTGATTTTATTTGAAAAATATAAATAATAGTGTAGATTCTCCTCATTACGGCATAAGGAGCCTTAATCATTGTGTGTGGGGAGGCAGAAATTCATTGGAATTATATGTATAAAGTATGAATGGGAGGTAGAATTTTTGTATGGCTGTAAAGCAGCCTGTTCTTTTGGTTTACATTGTCTTCACCATTGTGTTTTCATTTGCATGAGTTGGCTTATGTTGTGTGAGTGTGTTTTATGGGGATGAGGGCAACAGAGTTGTTACAAAGGAAACACATATGTTTGTGGGTGATTAGATGAATAATAGTTTTATTACTATCCCTTAGTTCTCTGCCTTGTCCCCCCAAGGTGTGAGTGGGAATTAAATCGAGTTGGCAATTACAAAGCTCCCGCTGCTGAATGTGAGAACAGGCACTGCAGTTACTGGCAGAGATTTCCCCCCCCTTTCTGTCTTTCTTGAGGCTTAAGACAAGTTTGGAGGCCAGTCGTTTCTCCTCTGCACTCTACTGGCTGTTGCAGCCTGAAGCTAGCTTGTTATAACCTACTTAGGCAGTGGGGAACTGTCACTCACTACTTCAGAATCAATGGTTGCAGATGGAAGCTTGGATGCAGTGCCTTTTCCCCCTGCAGTAACAAGCAGTTAATAGATTTTATTATAATTATTTTAACTGCACAAGCTCAGAAGGAAACGTAGATTAGGTGTGTAGGTTTGCTAATCAAAATCATGCACACTTACGTACAACAAAGGGCAGCGGAATCTTTTGAAGGCATCGTTCTCAGAGCTGAGTAATATTAATAATGATACAAATAATAAATTCATTCCATGGGGAATTTGTTTGCGTGAACCTGAATGTTGGTTCATCAGAATTTTTCTAAAGGAAGGAAATATTCACTAAGCTGTCATCAAGGGAGTGATGTTTTGTTAATATATATGTACATAGGACTATGTCTTTACAGATCTGTGTGTGTGTGTGTGTGTGTGTGTGTGCAGTTGCATTCATATAGTTAATTTTTTTTCTTATTTCTCTCAGAAAGCAAAGAATGTTTAAAAAACAAACAAACAAACAAACAAACAAAAAACCAAGGGTCATATCACAACTCAAAGGAGGAAAACTCACATATTCTATTTCTCTTTGCTAAATTTATAGTTTCTGATCCAGAATGTGCCTTAATCCAGAGACTGTTCTGTTGGGAGAGGCAAGGTTCAGCCTTGGCCATAATTTAGTCTTATATTTACCTATAACTGCCTACTGCAGTTTAGTAATCACGTTCCATTTTCTTTGATTTTCCATTTTTATGTTAGGAATTAAGAAGAATCCTGAGGAAAATTCATGAAAGAAAATCAGTAATAGAAGTGAAAAGATCCATGGAAGGATTGTGATAGATAACTTTAGGGTTACTAAGAAGTCCTTCTTATTAAAAAAATAAATTTCCCTGTTCTTTGAAATTGAAATTTCACCAGTAGTTACTTAATTCTTATAAGTTAATGCCTTTTAAGAAATATGACACAGTCTTCCACTCCTAGCCAGTTCTGTAGCCATCATTCACTTCTCTCTTCTCAAAGTCAGTCTCCTAAAACAGAGGCTGAGAATGCTGGATACTCATGTTCCCAGCACTTTCTTTCTATAGTAGTGGCCATTTGACCCAATTCTAGCCAATAAGACATGGAGAAAAAAATCTGCTGGAGGCTTCTGGGAAAAGCTCACCTCCATTATAAAGCACAAGAGAACTCTCACCCCTGCCCCTTTCTTTCAAAATTTTAACACACCTATGGTGAGAGTTGCTGTAGAAGCTGTCAATGACCAAAAGTAGTTATCACTCACTCAATTATTAGGAAAAAAATTGGAAGATGGAACAAGATCCTAGCAAAAATATTGGTGAGCCAGTAAACAATCTCTGAGACTGTATATATCCAGGGCAATTCTTTTTTTTTTTTCTTTTTAACAATATTCCAGAAAGCCTTTCCAAACTTTCTTTCTCAAAATTAAAACAAGTTAGAAGAACCAGTAAGAACTGTGGTATTTATATGATATCAGTCAAAAATACAATAGTACATTTTGTTTAGGTTTTCCTTTGCTGTGCAGAAACTTTTAAGTCCCATTTATTTATTATTGTTTTTATTGTCATTACTCTAAGAGGTGTATCTGAGGAGATGTTGCTGTCATTTATGTCAGAAAATGTTTGGCTGAAGTTTTTCTCTAAGAGTTTTATAGTATCCGGTCTTATACCTAGGTCTTTAATCCATTTTGAGTTTATTTTTGTATATGGTGTTAGGAAGTGTTCTAATTTCATTCTTTTACATGTGGCTGTCCAGTTTTCCCAGCACCGCTTATTGAAGGGACTATTTTTTCTCCATTGTATATTCTTGCCTCCTTTGTCATAGGTTAGTTGACTGTAGGTGCATGGGTTTAATTCTGGGCTTTCTATGCTGTTCCACTGATCTATACTTCTGTCTTTCTGCCAGTACCATACAGTTTTGATGACTTTAGCTTTGTAGTATAGTCTGAAGTCTGTGACCCTGATTCCTTCAGCTCCATTCTTCTTTTTCAGGATGTCTTTGGCTATTCTGGGTCTTTTGTGCTTCCAGACAAACTTTAAAACATTTTGTTCTAGTTCTGTGAAAAATTTCATTGGTAATTTGATAGGGATTGCATTGAATCTGTAGATTGCCTTGGGTAGTATAGTAATTTTGATAATATTGACTCTTCCAATCCAAAAGCATGGTGTGTCTTTCCATCTGTTTGTGTCATCTTTGATTTCGTTCATCAGCATCTTATAGTTTTCAGAGTGCAGGTAATTTTTTCTCTTTAGATAGGTTTATTCCTGATAACCCACAGAATGGGAGAAAATATTTGCAAGTGAAGTGACTGACAAGGGATTAATCTCCAAAATTTATAAATACCTCCTACAGCTCAATACCAAAAAAAATGAACAACCCCATTGAAAATCTAAACAGACAGTTCTCCAAAGATGACATACAGATGGCCAGAAAACACATGAAAAGATGTTCAACATCAATCATTATTAGAGAAATGCAAATCAAAATCACTATGAGGTACCACCTTACACTGGCCAGAATGGCCATCATCAAAAAGTCTACAAACAATAGTGCTGGAGAGGGTGTGGAAAAAAAGGAACTCTATTACATTGTTGGTGAGAATGTAAATTGGTGCAATCACTGTGGAAAACAGTATGGAGAATCCTCAGAAAACTAGAAATAGAATTACAATTTGTTCCAGCAATCCCACTCCTGGGCATCTATCCAGAAAAAACCATGACTTGAAAAGACACATGCACTCCAATGTTCATTTCAACACTGTATACAATAGCCAAGACATGGAAACAACCTGAATGTCCCTCAACAGGAAGTGGATCAAGAAGATGCAGTACATATATACAATGGAATATTACTCAGCCATTAAATGGAATGAAATACTGGCATTTTTAGCAACATGGAAGGACCTAGAAATTGTCATGCTAAGTGAAGACAGTCAGACAATGAGACACCAACATCAAATTCTATCACTTACATGTGGAATCTTAAAAAAAAGACATCATAAACTTCTTTGAAGAACAGATACTGACTCACAGACTTTGAAAAACTTCTGGTTTCCAAAAGAGACTGTATTTATGGAGGGTGGGGGGAGGCACTGAAGGTTTGGGATGTAAATGTGATAAAATTTGTTTGTGATGATTGCTGTACACCTATAAATGTGATAAAATTCATTGAGTAATTTAAAAAATACAATAGTGCATGCTCTTGATAATGACAATTCAAAAATTAATTGAATTTATAAAAAGTCAATGAATTGCTGTATATTATATTAAATCATAGTTTTTTTTTCCTGGCTTTTAAAAAATGTAATAGGCCATTCTGTTCCACTTTTTCTGGACCTAGGGTGATGCAGGTTATTTTACAACCAAAATGTTTAAAAATATTGGAAAAGAACAAGCTGGGTATCAGCAAATTTAATATTTATTGTAACAAAGTCATTAAATATTAACTATGATGTGATTCCCCAGCCCTTACATTTTTTTGTGTCTGAGAAAGAGAAGGGAGTGTTCACTAAAGGAACTGACTATGATTTGATTGGCAAATATAAGGTGCCTCTTTCCCCTTTTCTTACACAACCTGACAACTCAATTAGTTCCTTTCTAAAAGTGAGAAAAGAACCAGTATATGGATAGATTAGGATAATAATATGGTCGAGAGTTAAAATTTATCTTAGTAATATTTCTTTTTATTCTTCATTTTCAGAAAAATATAGGTACTATAATAATAATGAATAATTTACTTTTTAAACCTCAATAGATAGTGACTTATTGAGAGTATGAACTTGATTTTTAAAATGCAGTTTCGATTTTATTTAAAAAATTATGTTAAAGCATACATTTACATTTTATATTGATAGAAGGAAGTTTATAAAAACTTTTTCTTGATAAACAGGACCCAGGTTGCATGTGACAGCCTTTGGGTGTCAAAATCGCTACTGTGACTGGATCTCAGATCCATCTCCAAGTGGTCATAACTTCTTCTCCAGGCACACCTTGCATTTATTCATACTTTACTCATCCTCTGGGATTGTCATGAATAGTCCACCAATGGCCCAATCAATAGGAGATATTTTCTTTATTTCCTGAGAGGGCAATAAATTCCCAATCTGAAATCCACCTTACATGCAGGCATACTCATTTTCTTACTTATTTTTTCAATTACTCAATATTAATTTAACCTACTGGGAGTTTTGCATGCAGTGGAATACAACAATGATGCAGATAAATCTTTGTTATCAAAGAGTTTATCCTCCAAAGAGAGAAACTGACATTTAAAGTTAATACCCTAAGAGTGGTATGGGTTTAAGAAAAATTTTTTAAAAAGACATGAAAAATTATAGTGGACAAGGCCTTGCTAATTTCCTTTATAGTCATTTCCTTGCAGACTTAGAAACCTCTCCCAGGGTAAAATTGAACAGCTGCTAAAGACAGCTGAAATAGACTACAGAAAGTTGTAACTCTTTCTCATATACCAGTAGTTCTCAGACCTTAGCAGGCATCAGAATCTTTGGAGCTTGAAAACAGATTCCCACTCTTAGAAATTCTGATTTAGTAGTAGGACTGGAATAGGGTCTGAGAGTGTTTTTCTAACAAGATTTCCAGTTCTGCTACTGGTTTGAGCACCATATTTTGAGAAGCATATTCATCCTATAGCTTGTCATTTTTTTTTTTTCTGCTTGTATTTAGGATACTGAGGACACATGGGGAGACAGTAGTGGGGTTAGACCTATAGAAAGTCCTTCCTTGCTGGCTACTCTATCTAGGCTGGGCCTGTGAATTTCTGCTTCTGAGAAACTTTCCAGGAGCTAAGTCGGAATACAAATAAACTGGTAGGACAGTGAAATGGGGGAAAAAAATTGTGAATGAAATTAAATTGGCTTGTGGTATCCTTAAAAGAGAGCCATCCATATATGCCAAAGCATACTGTTTCAGAATTAACATACACTGCATTGTATGAATTTCCAATGTTATTATGCTCTCAGGGGAGAGCATTATCCACTCATGTCACCTAGTTTCAACGTTGAAGAAACAGAAAATTGCGTATGTTTCTTCCCTCCAGAATCTGCACGTCTCTAAGGGACATGTTGATCTCCTATGTGTCCCATACAGTTTCATATAGGTTCTTAACTACAAAGGTGAAGATTGGTCTTTGTTTATTTGTTAATTTTCATTTAATTAACTTGTGTTTCTATATTTTCATCAGTAAAGTGAATAATGAGAGATTTCACTCTAAAGTGTCCTTGTAAGGACTAAAAACACCCATATATGTAGAGTTCAGGTAGTAAAGGACACATAGGGGTCTATTGATAGCAAGTACTATATATTTAGCTTTTAGAAAAACATTCTAATGTAAATATTTTAAACACAGAAAAGTTGAAAAAGTTTTAGTGAATTTTTGAGATAAACCATCAAGATTTTTGATGCATTTTATAGTAAATTTTCTTTATCAATACTCTTTCCCCCAATTTTTTTTCATGCAAATGTTTATAGCTCATGTTTTTAATTTATTTTTCTTTTTGAACTAAGATTTACATCTAAGAGTTTCCCTGTGGCTTAGTGGGTTAAAAATCTGGGGTTCTCACTGCAGCAGGTCTGGTCTCCGCTGTGGCAAGGGCCCGATCCCTGACCTGTGAACTTCCACATGCTGTGGGCATGGCACCCCCAAAAATATTTACATATAAAGAGATCTTAAGTATACATTAACTGGATTTTGTTGTCAACCAATCCAAGCCAATTGTTGTTACCCTAAAAATACATGGAAGGTCAACTGCAACCCAGAGACTTCCCCCATGCCCCTTCTTAGTTAATCCCTACTTTACCCCAACCTTCCCAGGGCCCCCATCTCAAAACTCATGTGTTCTATCTGTTCCAACTATTTGCCAGCATTTTCAGTTGACTATTTCTTCAGTGTTTGGACATAAAAACTAGTGTTTTATTATGATTTTATTTTTAATATATTTTATGATTAATTCGTGCTGAGCATTTTCCATTTGCTTATAAGCCAGTCTCATAATTTTTCAAATACTTTGCCACTTAACAAATGTTTCATCTTTTTACTTGGGGTTATAGAAGTTCCTTACCTATTCTTTTTTCTCATTTTTGTGTAGTTCTATTGAAATAGAGTTGATTTACATTGTTGTGATAATTTCTGCTGTGTAAGAAGGTGATTCAGGTATACGTGTACACACATCCATTTTTTTTTTCAGATTCTTTTCCCACGTAGCTTATCACAGAATATTGGGTAGAGTTCTCTGTGCCTTACAGCAAGTCTCGGTTGGCCGCTTATACATACTTCAGTGTACATATGCCAATCCCAAAGCCCCTGCCCATCTCTCTCTGCCCGAACCTGTACCCTTTGGTAAGCATAAATTCTGTGAAGTCTGTGAGTCTGCTTCTATTCTGCCAACAAGTTCATTTGTATCTATCCTTACCAGTAGATAGGAAGATAATTTTCTAGTGAATATTGTACCCTAGTTTGTGACTTGTTGATTCATCTTCTTAATAGTGTATTTTGATTAATACAAAATTTAAGATTTCATGAGCACTGAATAGTAATTATTTTTGTCTTATGGATACGTTTCCTTCTTAAGAAAAGTTTGATTGCTCCCAAGTCAGGAAATAGACTCTTCTGTTTTGTTTCATTTGTTTTTTATTTTCTAAAATCTTTGTTGTTTTAGTTGCTGTGTTTAGGTCCAAAATCTATCTTCTTCTTTTTTTTTTTTTTTTTTTTTTTTCTTTTGTCTTTTCTAGGGCTGCACCCATGGCATATGGAGGTTCCCAGGCTAGGGGTCCAATTGGAGCTGTAGCCACCAGCCTATGACAGAGCCACAGCAATGTGGGATCCAAGCCGTGTCTGTGACCTACACCACAGCTCATAGCAATGCCGAATCCTTAACCCACTGAGCAAGGCCAGGGATCGAACCTGCAACCTCATGGTTCCTAGTCGGATTTGTTAACCACCGAGCCACAACGGGAACTCCTAAAATCTATTTTCAATTAATTATTATATATGGTATGAAATATATACCTCTATCTATATCTGTATGTTTATATAGATATATATACCTCTATCTATATCTGTATGTTTATATAGATATAGATAGAGGTTTTCTTATAAGTATGTCTAGCTATTCTAGCATCATTTATTGACATTTCATTACTCACTGAATATTTCATTACTCACTGAAATGCTTTCACTTCTCAATTGCAAAGCAAATGATAACATAAATGTAAACATTACTGGATTCTCTATTTAGTTATTTTATCTGTTAGTCAATCTTTATTGCAATAAACACTGCAGTTTTATAAATGTACTGGGATCAGGCAGAAAGTTTTTTTTCTTTCTTTCTCTTTCCTTGAAGATTACTTTAGGAATTCTGGATCCATTTTTTTCCATGTCAATTTTGGCATGTTTGTAATTTTTTATATTTGTATTGGGATATTTATCATGATTGTGTTAAATTTACATTTAGGTAAGAGCAGAATTTTCATCTGAACTATAATGAATCTTGTGATCCTTGAATCCAGAGTGTCAACATTTATTTAGGCTTTCATGATTTATCTAGTAATATATTATAGCTATCAGTAAAAAGGGTTTGTACATCTTTTGATAAAATTATTTATTAACAATTGATATATTTTGATGCTATAATACATAGAATCATTTTATTATTTTTAATGCTAATATAAAAATTTTCAGTAGCTTTTCGTATACCAGGCTTATATCCTATAACATTCATAGAGTCATTTGTTAGTTCTAATAGTTGTTTAGTAGATTTCCTTTGATTATCTGCATTAATAAGCATGCTATTTATAAATAGATATGTATTTGATACTTCCTTTTAAATATTTTTGCCTTATATATATTTTTTTCTTTTTCATTGCAGTAGATAAGACCTCTAATGCAATGGATAATAGGAGTGAGAAGATATATATTTGCCTCATTCCATTTTTTAGGAGAAAAAACTTTCAGCATTTCAAGTTGAAGTATGATATTAGTTATAGATTTTTTTGGATTATTTTTAATCAGGTAGAGGGAGCTCTATTCTATTCCTAGCTTACTCAGATTTTTTACCATTAATTGGTATTAAATTTTTATCAAACTTTGATAATGCAATTTATAGAACTTTAGTTTAATCCCTTTGTCCAAGGCTGAATTCCATGACTCACTGCCTTACCATTTGTAGTAACACATTTTTAAAAATGAAGTTATTATTTTTTTCTCATTGCATACAGTTGTCAGGCTTGCAGTAAAATCAGAAATAAAAGAGGAGACATTAATTATCAGTGATGCCACAGAATTTTTTAAATACCATAAGACCCTATTATTAACAATTCCATACCAACAAACTAGGCAATCCAAAAGAAATAGATAATTTCCAAGAAACATATATCCTACCAATTCTGAATTAAAAAAAAAACTTAGAGCAATAAAAATACAGAGATACGATTAGTAAAAAAAGAAAAAGAAAAGAAATGAGAGCCCAAAACTAGGTGGTTTCACTAGTGAATTCTGCCAAACATTTAAAGAATAATTATTCATACCAAGACTTCTTAAAATCTTCCCAATATAAAAGAATAGGGAATACTTCTAAATCCATTTTATGAGACCAGCCTCATTCTAATACCAAAGAAAGACGAAGACCTCACAAGAAAACTAATTATTGGCCAATATCCCTGATGAACATGGGTGCAAACATTCTTAACAAAATATCAGCAAACCAAATTCAACAGTACATTAAAGGATCATACACATGACCAAGTGAATTTTATCTCTGGGAAACAATGCTTCAACATAAGCAAATCAATGTAAAACACATAGTAATAGAATGAAGGATAAATGCATGATCAACTAAATAGATGAAATAAAAGCATTTTGTAAAATTCATCATCATTTCATGATTAAAAACTCTCACAAATTAGGTACAGAAGGAACTTGCCTCAACAACATGATGTCCATGTATGAATAGCTGACAGAAAACATTATACTTAGTGATAAAAACTGAAAGATATTTCCCTCTAATATCTGGAACAAGGCAAAGATGATCACTCTCACCACTTCTATTCATATATCATATATCCTGGAAATCCTACCCAGAGTAATTATGTAAGAAAAAGAAAGGGAATCCAAATCAGAAAGGAATAAGTAAAGTTACATATTTGCAGATGACATGTTCTTATATGTAAAAAACCCTAAGGACCCCACACAAACAACAACAACGACAATAAAACTGTTTGACCTAATAAATGAATTCAGTAACATTGTGCAATACAAAATTAAATACAAAAATCAGTGCATTTTTATGCACTAGAAATGGACTGTCAGTAAATTAGGTAAATAATTCCATTTATAATAGAACTTGCGGCAACATGGATGGATCTAGAGATTCCCATACTAAGCAAAGTAAACAAGAAAAAAACATCATATGATATCTCTTATTTGTGGAATCTAAAATATGGAACAGATGATCCTATCCAAAAAAAACAGAAACAGATCATGACCAAGGAGAGCAGACTTGGGGTTCCTGGGACAAGGTGGGGGTGGCTGGGCATTTTGGGGTTTCTTTCTATGCAAACTGTTGTATTTGGAATGGATTGGCAAGGAGGGGGGCCCTACTGAACAGCACAGGGAAATGTGTGTGATTTGTTCACTTTGCTATACAATAGGATTTGAAAAAACATTGTAAATTAATTATACTTTAATTTAAAAAAATAAAGCACAAGAATAAACTTAGTCAAGGAAGTAAAAAACTGTACTTTGAAAATTATGAAATACTGAAAAATGAAGCAGATTCAAGTAAATGGAAATCCATCCCATTTTCATGAGTTGGAAGAATGAATATTATTAAAATGTCCATAATACCCGAAGCAATTTACAGATTCAGGTCAATTCCTATCAAAATTCCATTGGAAATTTTTACAAAAAACAATAATAATACCAAAGCTATCATACTTTTTTTTTTTTTCAGATTGTTCTTGCCACACTGCTTTCTTTTTTTATATTGTGTAATGATTTTTATTTTTTTTCCATTATAGCTGGTTTACAGTGTTCATGATTTCAAAATATATTTCTAAGCTACATAATAAAACAGTAAGGTAGTGGCTTCCATACAGATGAGACATCAATAGACTAGAATAGACAACATATAAGTAAACCCACCCTTGTACAGTCAACTGATCTTCAGCAAGGATGTGCATGAAACATTATTAGAGAATGCTGAGTAGATTTCTCTGTACTTGTTAGTTATCTATTTTTAAATAGCAGTCTATATATTAATTCCAAACTCCTAATTTATCCTCCACCACGCTTCTCCTTTGGTTACCATAAATTTAATTTCAAAATCTGAATCTGTTATTTTTTTTGTAAATAAATTATTTTTTGTCATTTTTAATTAGATTCTACATATGTGATATCATATGATATTTGTTTTTCCCTGACTGACTTATTTCACAAAAGAATCTGAGAAAGAATATGTATATGTAAAACAGATTCATTATGCTGTACATTTGAAACTATCAATGTTGTAAATCAACTATATTCCAATGAAATTTAAAAATAAAGAATTCATGATAGGAAATGATGACTTCTTCAATAGTGTTGGGAAACCTGCTGGGCCAGATGCAAAAGAATGAAAAAAGTCTCATCTTATACAATATAAGAAAATTAACTTAAAGTGGGTTAATACCTTAAGTATAAGACTTTAAGTTGTAAAATTTTCAGAAGAAAACATTAGAAAAGCTTCTTTACATTGTCCTTGGTAATGATTTCTTGAAAAGGACATCAAAAGCAAAAATAGACAAGTATGACTACTTCAAACTAAAATCTTTATTTCAAAAGAAAAATCAACTAAATGAAAACACAACCTACAGAATGGGAGAAAATATTTGCAAAACATGTATCTGATAAGGGTTAATATTCAAATTAGATAAAGAATCTGTATTATTCATTAGTTAATCACCCCCTCAGAAAAAGCCTGGTTTAAAAATGGGGAAAAGGAGCAAATAGAGATTTCTCTAAGGAAGACATACAAATGTCCAGCAAGTATGTGAAAAATGTCAGTACCACAAATCATCAGGTAAAAGCAAAACAAACTCACAATGAGCTACCACATCCTCAAACCTGTTAGAATGGCTTTTATAAACAAACAAACAAACAACATTGGCAAAGATATAGGGAAAAGGAAACCTTGAACATTCTTGGTGGGATATAAATCTGTGTTTCCATTTTGGAAAACAGTATGGAGGTTCTTCAAAATATTAAAAATAAAACTACTCTATGATGCAGAATTTCTCCTTCTGAGTATATATCCAAAGGAATTCATATCTGAATGTCAAGGAGATTTACACATTCTCATGTTCATTATTTATAATAGCCAAGACATAGAAGCAACTTAAACATTCAGTGGATGAATGAATTAAAAATGATGAAACATTGAATGCTACATATACATACAATTAAATATTATTCAACTTTTAACATAACCTTTAAAATAAGGAGAATCTTGCCATATATGACAATAAGGATGAAGCTGGAGGACATTATCCCAAGTGAAATAAGCCAGACATGGAAAAACAACTATGATGTATAACTTATATAAGGAATCTAAAATGGTCCAGCTCAGAAGCAAAGATTAGAATGGTGGTTAGATTAGAATGGGGGCAATGAGGAGGTATTAGTCAAAGGAACAATATTTCATTTATATGAGATGAATAAGAACTAGGTTTGGCTGTGCTGCATATAGTTAACAACATTTTATTGTGTGCGTAAAAATTTGTTAAAAACACAGATCTTATGTTAAGCATTCCTATCATCATCTTCATCATTGTAAATAAGGGCAGTAGAAAGCTTTTGAAGATGATGGATTTGTTTTGGCATAGATTGTGGTGATGGTTTAACAGATATATATACAAACTCATCAAGTTGTATACACTAAATATGTTCGGTGATTTTTTTTTCCCCCTAAGGGGAAAGAGGATGAACTTGGAGATCTAGAGTTCCTTAATAACAAAAGATCTTATGTAAAAATGATAGTTTTCCCTACTTCAGTTCTTCCTTATTAGGAATCAACATCCCCCACTAACCAAGTAGGAACTGCTACTGATTTACACAGATGTGGAAACGCCCTTTCTTTTTATTCAGTTATGATAACATTGGTTAAAATTATGAAATAATATGATTTAACACTGACCCCTAACATATTTAAAAGTTTGATATGGAGGATAATGCCTTCTTTTCAATAAGTGTTTAATTGGCTTCTGATCACCCCATTAGTAACATGCATTACTGTATAATGTTACCTTTCAAAAACTTTGATTCCTGTGCTTTGTATACAGATACTTCCAGAACTTCTCTTCTTGCCCCAGATCCAATCTTATATTACCCAATTTCATATTTCATATTTTGAGTGGACTTGACCTGAGGAGATTAACCTTCTGCATGATTATTATTATTATTATTATTATTATTTTGGATTGCATTTCCCCCCAGTGGAAGTGAATCTTTTTGGGGAATCTTGCATGATAACACTACACCAGCAGTGCTGTGTTTGAATGACCTCTTGTTTGTATAATTTGAGATTCAGTTAATACTGATATTTACAGAGTTGAGATGTTCAAAAGTAAATATTTAATTGTTGATATGTTTAAAATTTTGTCTTTTATCATTTGCATATTCTAGCACAAAACATTTTTTGTTGGTGGTTTTTGTTTGTTTTGGCTAAGCCCTGTGGCATGTAGAAGTTCCTGGCCAGGGATCAAACCTGTACCAAAACGACAGTGACAACACCAGATCCTTAACCAGCTGTATCACAAGAGAACTCCAAAACTTCTTAAATTGAAGTAGTATTTTAAACTATCACATATCTTCTTTATTTTGCATAAGGAGATGTTTTGGCTGTTGTTAGAATGTGTTCCAAATGCGTGAAGTTCTCCTTCCTATGCACATGGTAGGATTGTATTCTTGGATTTATGGTTCATTGAGGCCATGCACCTAGCTCTGGACATTGAGTAGCAAAGGCCAGAACACTCAGATACATCTGAGACCCTACAGAACTTTCACACTTTCAATATATCACAGGGAAAACAATATCAAATAGTGGCTTTTCCATCATCCTGGCTCCAAGTGGCATGACGCTTGGCTTACTCTTGAGGAACAGGAATAATAAGTAAAAAATTACATCTGTGTGGTTTTCACCCACTGAGTTTTGAGCGTTGTTTGCTATTACATAGTGAACTAGACAATTCTGATTAGTAAAAATGCATAAAAGTCTATAACTGAGAGAAAAAAATGTATTTATGGAGTTCCTATTGCAGATTGATGGTAACAATCCCAACTGGTATGCATGAGGATGCAGGTTTGCTCTCTGGCCTCACTCAGTGGGATAAGGATCCAGTGTTGCTGTGAACTGTAGTATAGGTCACAAATGCTGCATGGATCTGGCATTGCTGTGGCTGTGGCATAGGGCAGAAGCTGCAGCTCTGATTCGACCTTAGCCTGGGAATTTCCATATCCTGCAGATGTGACCCTAAAAATTAAAAAAAAATTATATTTATATACATATGCATTTCAGTTTGCCTTGTCTACACAGACTAAATTAATGATATACATTTTATTATTATAATTATGATAAACACTAAATAACTTTTAAAACCTATTACCTAAAGACATTATGTTAGAATTTTGAAACAGAGTAATGAATAAAAGACAGGCATGATCTCTGAAATTATAGTCTAATCGGGGAAATATATATTAAATTACATAACATAATCCTAATTTCAGTGTCCCTTTATATTTGGGCTGTGTTCCAGTTGATTCAGACCAAGGACAGGACATAGACTCAAAACATATTTTCTTTGTGTTGATAGAGGTGCACCATGAGGCAGGAAATTTCATAGTCATGTAAAGATATATCACATGCAATGATATTTAAATAAGTAGGCAAAGTTCTTGTTCTAGATTATGAGTCTATATTTAAATTTAGACAACAAGGGCAGGGATTGTAGGGAACCAACTCCTGTGCCAACAAGTGAGTTAAGTTACCTTGGCTTCAACACAGGCCAGCAACTCCAGTAGAAAACTATGAGCTTTATAGAAAATTCAGGTAAGAGCCAACATGGCAAAAGCTACAGAAGTCAAGAAACACCCATGCTGAAGATCAAATGTGATTCCACATTTAAGGAGAGAGGACTAATTCAGTTCACCATTATTTTTTACCATGTTTGCTAATATGCTCTCTGAAATATTGAGCTCTGTTACAGGATGGGGTAGTCTTAGCCTCCTTCAAGGTGCATCAGAAACTACACCTTAGCAAGGATTGGAGAGACAAAGGCCTGCATTTCACAAGCAGGTTTCTTCTAACAGCTTTTGTATAGAATCACTCTTCATCTAAAGTTGCTGTCTTACATATATTCATTGAAAGCATAAATTAAAAATAAGAAAAGTGGAGTCAAGTCTATCTAAAACCCATGAATGGAAAAGGGGGCAATTTTGTCTGTTTGATGAATTAATCAATTATTATAAGTTTTTTTTAATAGGCCAAGTCTAGATATACACCCCATAGAATGACAGTCCTTGGATCTCTACACTGAAACTTTCATTTCCACGAGAAGGGAAGCTTGGATTCATATGGTTATCTCTAGGGCATTGTGCTTGATGTCATTAGACATGTCTTTGGAACCTGGGAAACTTGGATGGCCAAAAAGCCATCAAACCACTAAAAAATGAGCCAAGGTTTATGGTGTTTATTTTTTTTTCTCAAGAAATGTATTTATTTTAATTTACATTTAGATGAGGTTTACAGCAGCAGATGGCAGGAATTTTAGTCAATTTGTAAGAAGCGACAGGCTTTTTAGCCAATAAGATAGCAAAAAAGCCATAGCACCTGTCTTCTCTTTACCTTTTTGGACAACCATGATAGAAAAAGTGTAAACCACTGAGGATCCCAAATCCAGATTAAAAATATACATATATTTTCTTAAATTCTTATGGAAGAAGTCCAAAACTTTTCCAAAGAGAGCATTTAAGCATATTGGATTCAAATCTCTAAAGAAATAGTTAACAACTAGGTAGAATAAATATGATTTTGCCATTATTGCAAACATTATTTTTATGCCAAAGAATAATTTGTAATTATGAAAACTCACGCTATAGAGCCAAAATACCTACATATCTTTGATTTTATCTTTGTAACTGTCTATAATAACTTTCTGAACTTTAGTTATATAGGAGGTAATATTTTGTCTACAGATTGTTATAAATACTAAATATATATATGGATATAGATAAATTTATGGGAGGTATATTTGAAAATTTTAAAGTAATTTCTAAATATTTGTCATCATGATTATGTATAAATATGAGAAATTCTATCATAGGAACTATAGACAATGAAGAGATTTTTCAGAACAAACGTTAGTAATGTTTTTTAAATTATTAGAATACAATACTGCACATTAAAAACAATGAACTAAGAGCTAACCAAGGTAAACTAACACATTTCTCCAAACTAGTTTTCCTTTATTTAAATGCTTTATCAATCTGTTCATCTGATGACTGCCTTAGCCATAGCAACTCTTGGTATTCATTAATATTTTCCATGATTTCTCATGATATCTTGCATAAGGTTTTAGAAATGCTGACATGTATACAGTTAGTTTTTTAAAGTAGCCAAATAATTACTCACAAAAAACATTAATTATGTATACCATAGTCATGGAGACTGTTGGAATACAAAAATCATTTGGAGAGCATGTCCTATATAAAAAGTACATGTGAGAAGAAACATATGAGTCAGAAAAATGGGTAGATTACTGAAAATCACACATATAAATATCTGGCACCTACACCTTTATTAGTCAGTTAACTATTTTGACTGTGAAAGGCTTTCGGAGAAAGAGGGTTCCATGTCTGGCATAAAAAAACATATGGGATCATTAAGATGATCTAATTTCTTGGTCCCACTTCTAGTTTCCATTTCAGTAAATCTTCATAAAGGAAAAAAAAAATTCTTTGATTCTACAGTGTTGTAGGTAATTTTGATATGGAGTGATGTTTGGGAACTAGTATTTTGCACTTGCAGAGAAGTAAAATGAGTTGACAGCAACTAATATTTAACCATAAGCTGAGTTGAGATATAGGTTCATGTCTTGTTCTTGCTGTACACAAAATTACAGCAAATTATACACTTGTTTTCTGAATCTGTTACCAGTCGAGTATCATGTGGATTGTCAAATTGCATATGGTTTGATTTAAGGCAATAGATGACCTCCAATCTTACGCTCCAAGGATAGAGACTTTCCTATTATTTTAACAATGAGTCTTAAACATCAAGATTTCACTAATTCTATACATAATAGTGTGTGTATGTCAATCCAAACCTCCTAATTTATCATTCACTCCCAATGTTTTCCCTTTGGTTTCAAAATATTTGAGTCTGTGTCTGTCTTGTAAGTTATTTTGCGTCATTTTTATCATATTCAACATATTAGTGGTCTCATATGATATTTGTCTTTGTCTAACTTCACTTTGTATAATAATCTCTAGGTCCATCCACACTGCTGCAAATTGAATTATTTCATTCCTTTTTATGGCTAATATTCTGTTGTGTATATGTACTACATCTTCTTTATCCACTACACATTACTGTATATAAAATAGGTAACAAGGACCAACTGTATAGCACAGGGTAATCTAATCAATACTGTGTAATAACCTATATGGGATGAAAAGGAATGGAAAAAATAAAATAAAATAATAAAAAAGACAAAAAAAGAAACATTTACATTTCAATCACAATATATTGGTGAAATTGAGGGAGAGGTAACATCTTATATCTTTATTAGATATAAGTTATTTTCTTTCTTTTTATGACCACACCTTCAATATACAGAAGTTCCTGAACCAGGGGTTGAATCAGAGCTGTAGCTGTGGCAATACATGATCTGAGCTGCATCTGTGATCTATGTTGCAGCTTACAGCAAAACTGGATCCTTAACCCACTGAGCAAGACCAGGATCCTCACAGAGGCAATGTATGGTCCTTAACCTACTGAGCCACAATAGGAACTAGTTGATAAAAGTTCTAATTATCTAATAACACTTTGGTTATCAGCAGTGCTGTGTTGGTAAATGTTAAAATGCGGATTGGTCCTCTACTCCCCCCAAATCCAAGCCGTTTTGTGTGTGTGTGTATGTATACATACATATTTATCTTATAAATTTTAAAAAGTAAAATATGCATGGCATATATATTACAAATAATAGCAATATGCGTTACTTACTGCATATTCCATATAACCAATTGATACTCTTAGAAGAGTGTTTTGATTTTTGCTGTTCTTTTATAGCTGAGGTCAATCTATGGTGATAAATTACTAATGTGATCAGAGACTCCCTTACTGAGCGAAGTAAGTCAGGAAAAGAAAGACAAATACCATATGATATCACTTATATCTAGAATCTATTATATGGCACAAATGAACCTTTTCACAGAAAAGAAAATCATGGACTTGGAGAATAGACTTGTGGTTGCCAAGGGGGAGGAGAAGGGGGTGGGATGGAATGGGAACTTGGGGTTAATAGATGCAGACTATTGCCTTTGGAATGGATTAGCAATGAGATCCTGCTGTGTAGCACTGGGAACTCTGTCTAGTCACTTATGATAGAGCAGGATAATGTGAGAAAAAAGAATGTATACATGTATGTGTAACTGGGTCATCATGCTATATAGTAGAAAATTGACAGAACACTGTAAACCAGCCATAATGGAAAAAAATAAAAATCACTATATAAAAAATTAAAAATTAAAAAAAACTAATGTGGTCAGTTTGGACAGTTGGTGGATACTTTGTTCACAAGCAAGAAGAAACAAAAATAATGAAGACATGCAGAATCTTAATATTTGGAAATGGCATTTTTTACTTAAAGGGATAATAGTTTTAAACAGTGTAAAACATTTCCTCAGTTTTTGTGCTATTCACAATATAAAGTCTACTGACACACCACACACTAAAGTTTAACCTGTGTTAATAACACTAACTCCATCACTTTCTTAAGTCAAGACAATCAACAAGACAATAAACCAAGACCTAATTTGTTGGGTTTGCTGATTTCTGTGAATTTCAAGCTATGCATATGGTGCAGCTGAATGTGGGGCTGGGAAGAGGTGAGCAATAGCACTCCATTATATCCCCTTTCCACTGTAGAGACAGAACAAACATAACTATCCTCAAAAGCATAAATAGTAACTTGAAATAAAATACTTAGGAAGATATGTGATGAGTATTCTTTTTTGTTTTATTTTTCAATATATTTAAGTAATGGAAGTGCAATTTAATTTTAAATAATAATTTTGGTGTCTTTTTTCCACGTCACTAATTTGTTCCTCCGCATTATCCATTCTGGTTTTTACTGACCTTAGCTCAGTTTGTATCTCTGCAAATGAATTTTCTACTTTTTCTTGGCTCCTTATTTCTGAGGGAGTCTATGTTACTGTTCATATATTCTCTTAATTCCTTCAGTATTTTCACTATCTCCCTTTTGAACTCCAAGTCTATCCGACTGCAGAGGTCTGTTTCATTGTTGACTGATTTAGATGAATTCTCCTGTTGCTTTAACTGGGAATGGTTTCTGAGCTTCTTCACCTTGCTTGTGTTTTTCTTTTTTGTGGTGGAGGTGCACTCCCCGTGGCCAGGCGGGGCTTGCCCTGGCACTGCCATGGAGTGCTTCCCGAGGGCGGGCGGTGTTGGCCAGCCTGCTCTGTGGCAGTGGGGCATTTCCCGAAGGTGGCTGGGGCTATCTGGGTCACTCTGTGGTGGAGGGGCACTTTCAAAGGGTGGGAGGGGCTAGCCCGGTCACTCTGCAGTGGAGGGTGCTTCTTGAAGGTGGGTGGGACTGGCAGGTGCTCACTGTGGTGGAGGTGCACTTCCCAAGGCTGGGCAGGACTTGCCCTGGTCTCCTTGACAGCGGAGTGCTTCCTGAGGGCAGAAGGTGCTGATCAGCTTTCTCCACAGTTGAGGGCACCTCCCAAGTGCAGTCAGGGCTTGCCGCGTCACTCTGCAGCAGACAGCACTTCCCCGGGGGCTGCTGTACTGGTAGGTGTGCACCACAGCAGGGGTGTACTTCCCATGGCTGGGCAGGGCTTGCCCTGGTGCTCCTTAGCAGTGGAGCACTTCCCGAGGACGGATGGTGCTGGTCAGCTTGCTCTTGGCAGAGGGCACTTACCAAGGACTGGTGGGGTTGGCAGGTGCTCACTGTGGTGGAGGTGCACTCCTGGAGGCCAGGCAGGGCTTGCCCTGGGCTTCCTGAGGGCAGGAGGTGCTGGCTGCCCTGCTCTGTGGCAGTGGGGCACTTCCCCAGGGTGGGCGGGGCTAGCCAGAATGTAAGATGGTACAACCACTATGGAGAACAGTATGGAGGTACCTCAGAAATCTATACATAGAACTGCCATATGACCCAGCAAATCCACTCTTGGGCATATATTCAGACAAAACTTTACTTAAAAAAAGACACAGGCACCTGCATGTTCATTGCAGCTCTATTCACAATAGCCAAAACATGGAAACAACCTAAATGTCCATCAGCAGATGATTGGATTAGGAAGTGGTATATATACACAATGGAATACTACTCAGCCATAAAAAAGAATGACATAATGCCATTTACAGCAACATGGATGGAACTAGAGACTCATCCTGAGTGAAGTCAGTCAGAAAGAGAAAGACAAATACCATATGATATCACTCATATCTGATATCTAATATATGGCATGAATGAACCTTTCCACAGTGAAGAACATCTGGACTTGGAGAATAGACTCATGGTTTCCCGGGGGGAGGGGGAGGGAGTGGGAGGGATTGGGAGCTTGGGATTAACGGATGCAAACTATTGCTTTTGTAATGGATTAACAATGAGATCCTGCTGTGTAGCACTGAGAACTATGTCTAGATACTTACAATGCAGCACAGCAATGGGAGAGAAAATTATGTATACATGTATGTGTAACTGGGTCCCCATGCTGTACAGTGGGGAAAAAAAGTGTGTTGGGGAAATAATAATAAAAAATAAATAAATAATAGCTCTCTGATGCTGGATTTCAATATTCCTGAAAATTTAAAATTTGGTGTTTATGAGCCTGTACATCCTGTATACCACTCGTTCACCTAATACTTTCATTGAAAATATAAAAATAAGGGGGAGAACACTAATACGAAAGATGTGTCCCACTATGGGAGAAAAATTATGTTCCAATTAAAAGTTGAATATTTTAAGATGATGCAATGCAACTTTGGAAGTAAAATTTCAGCATAAGAATTTATCTTTTGGGGTCCTTTTCTCTTCATGTCTGGTATTAAAGTGAGGTCACCTGTCCAGATTTAGGAAATCATATTTCTTTCTGGAAGAATGATTTCACAGCAAGTCATGGAGTCGGAAAAACTATTTGTAAGAAAGTTGGAGATAAACATGATACAAATAATGCCTGGCAACCATGATAGGGTTAATAGATTGACCACTATTCTTGCAACCCCCTGCATTGTTCTGTTGAGATCCTATTCCAGTTTGAAAATAACTTTTCTTATTTTTTAATGCTCAATTTTAGATGAACTTTACCAACACTCTCCATTCCCATGCTTTCTGCCATGGATAATGCTTGACCAAATGGGCACAACATATAAGATGGCTTTTGTTATGAGTCTTAATGAAATTTCAAAAGAGTTCCTGAGAGTTTATAATCTGTAAAAAGAATATTAAAAAGAAGTAGAATGTAAAAGAAAGATATATGTTTATAAACTTTCTGCAAATATTTGTCTCTATATCAGAATATTGTTTTAACCTATAAATTTCATTTAGCAACTACCTAGACAATTTAGGAAAGTTCATCGTGAAGATATACATTTAATCAAGTAAGAAACAGTGAATTTCTCAAGTATGGAGCAACTTTAGATAGAACATCCATGGGAAAGTTAATGAGTGTTTTTTTTCCTCCTACTCCATCCAGAAGTGTCTGTTTATTCACTCAGAGCTTGAGCTGAACATCATCAGAAATGTAATGTGGCCTTTGGAGGTTCCTAAAGATGATCTAAGAGAAGAAAAAATCATATTTCCTGCCACAGAGGATCTAATAATCAAGTTAGAGAACTCAACTAATTCATAAGATACCACCAAAAAGATTTTAAGAGAAGATATAATTGTACCCTAAATTAAATGCTTAAAGATAAAAAATTATATGGATGATGTAGTTTGAAATGTGTGAGAGAGTTATAGATCCTCATAAAGAGAAAAAAATCTGAGTGAATGCATATGTATAAAAATTCATAGGTAAAAGTCCACAAGGAGTAAATTAAATCCTAAGCCCTGCTCTCTGCATTTGGGGATTTCACCAGCTCATTGGAGGGGAAAAAATGCAACAAAAGAGTTAAGGAGCAGTAGAAACTGATGTGCTGAACTCCTATAGTTTGAGGCAGCACTCAGTGTATTAGGAAGGGAGGTCATCTTGGGCTGGAATCACATGAAAAGACCTGGCGTAGAAGGGAGGATTCAGTTCAAAATTGCAAGTTGGTTGGTATTTTTCTCTGCTTAGTAGGAAAAATAAATTGCAGGAAGGATGAACAAGGGAGTCAAGAACATGGAATCTGAATTGAGAGTGGGATCTCTGAGCAGGGGTAACCAGCAACTGAAAAGACAGATCAATCGTGCATTTAAGAATTAATGGCAAGTGGACAGTAGAGGGCTATACTGCAGCGGATTTTGGAAGCTAGACTAAGAAGCTGCCCTTCATCCTCAAGGGCAGTGAGTGGCCAGATTTAGTAATTTCTTCTGGAGAGGGCTTCAGAATTAACAATGCTATGTTTCAACATTTTTTAACATATCCTGGGGTGCCAGTGTTTCTGCTGAGCTGACCAAGACATCTGGTGCCCTCAGTAGCTATCTTCAACTGTCCTTTTGCAGCAGTATCTGGTTGGCTGAAAGTTTTTATGGCTATACTACCACATAGACTTGCCCAGGTTGAGGACTAGAATGAGAAAAGTAAGGCATTCATCTCAAAACCAAAATTTAAAGGGCACAAATAATTTAGTCATTAAGAAAAATGCTTATCTCAGTGCAATATTTAGAAAACAAAAGTCAATGGAAAGTGCCATATGAAAAAATATCAGTGAAATAAAGACAGGATCAATATTCACCACACATATTTGCATGCCCTATCTAATTTGCTCCTATCACCATATGGATGATACCTTAGTCATTATTCCTCCCATGTGTGTTCCTCTCATGTTTCTCCCATGAGCAGTGGAAACTCAGAGATGTTCACTCACTTGCTTGAAATATAAAGAACTACAAACATAGATAATCTTATGCCAAAAGAATAAATTTCCTGTTCAGCAGATTGGTATGACATTTTGTGGATGCTCTCTGAATAGATTTGGGCAAGGGGCAATTCAGAGAGCTCAGAACTTTCATGAAACTCACTTAAGCCCACGAGGTTTGCTCCATATCATGCTGATTCCATGATATAATCTTCTACCTGAGCATTTCTGTTAAGACTTGGGGGGGGGGGGAACATGGGAAGAGGTAAACAAGATCACCCCCAAAGAGGAAAATGAAAGAAGTTTCCACTCAAAAAGACACTGAGAACAAATTGCAGAGTCTAAAGAGTGTAAATGACATGCTAATCACATGCAAATAATGTATGGCCCAACTATTTCATACACCTGCGCATGACCCTCAGGGATTCAAACTAGCTAAATCCATTGCTTTTTGGCATAGTGTCTGAATTGGATTTACTAGGAAAATCGACTCAGATAAATTTTTATTTATTATTTAGCCAATGAGGATGGTTCCAAGGTCACTAATTAGCAGTTTTAATCTTTCTAAACCCCATCATATTTGGATCCAGGGTTGCCATCTACACCTTGTGCTCCCATCTGCATTTGCTTTGATTTGCCACTTGGACATTCATACTGACCCCATCTGCACAATGGTCTCTGCCAGCCCAGAAACTGGTCAGTTGCATTAGGGGAATGAATACTGGGCCTGAAGATGGCAATGAGGGCTGTAGGCAGCAGCATCTGTGTAGAAGAGGCCAAGGCCTGAAGCCAGAGCTGATATTCAGTCTATTGGGCCCAGGAGTTAGGACTGAAGTGCTAGGTGCACGGCAGGTGGACTGATGAGATGGCCAGGCAGCAGCAGTTAGGAGTTGGCAAAGTTCTGCTCACAGTTTGAGTGCAGCAGCCTTATTAGCATGGTTGAAGCAGTGGCTTAATCCACTGATGTTTCCTGACAAATGCATTGTCCCACTTTCAAAACTCAAATAAAATCTCAACAGGAATGCAAGCCTCCTGCATGTGAAAAGGTATTGCTCTTTGACCAAGCACTTTACTTCTAGTGGGAGAGAAAAGGAAGGAGAGGGCATTACCTACCCCACCAGGGTAGCAATAAAGTTGTTTATCTCAGCTATCCAACACATAACATGGAAATAATGGCCTTCCCTATACCGCGGATAAGTTATGAAAAAAAATGAAATAATGTTTATACACAGATTTTAACAGAATAAAGTATCATATCTTAGAAATTATATTAAAAATATTGTTTGTTTTGAATGTAGTGGAATGTGTCTAATTTTTATTTCTCCTAAGAAGGGATTTGGAATTGACCTGAGGACCATTACTCTTGCACCATTTACTTCTTGCCCCCAAATTCCAGTTAAGGTTTGATTGCGCCAATTCTATAATCATATATTTTGTATGTTTTCCTGTTTCTGTTATTTAATAATTCAGGCTATTTTTTATACCTGAAAAATTTCTTGCCTTATATTTGTCTGTCTGAGTTTTACTCATTTCTTCAAGTCACACCTAAAATAGAATTTTATCTATGAAAAATTTTGTCTCCCTTTTGCTACTTGAAACTTGGAAAAAATACAGTCTTTGAATTTTGTTATGTTACAACATGCCTCCTCCTTATGATATAGTCATTTGTCCTTGAATTATTCCTTTTGACAGATTTTAATCTTCTTTGGGGTAAGATCTCTAGAAGGCCTAGGGAAGACTTCTCCCTGAAACTCTTCAATTTGTTTTGTCAATATGAACCTAAGACTCATCCTGGACTCTTCCTCCACCAATTTCACCTTTTTTTTTTCTTTCTTTTTGTGCACGAAGATGGGAATATAACTGGAGTCATTTCTGAAACAGAAATTTTAGTAAGTTTTCCCTGACCTTGAGAAAAGTGGCAGAAGGAGTACTGTAGAGGGCTTTCCAGGTAACCATAGCATCCATAATGAATTGGGGGACCTATAAAATGCAAAACAATGGTTATCTGACTCACTGGTAAGAGAAATAATTCAAATATCAAAACATAATAACAGTGATGTATGTGAAAGTCTCTAGCATACTTCTGATATCAAATAGATACTCAGAATATGCTATAAAGACAAATGAAATGAGAATAGCAAACATACTTTCATTAACAGTGCTAAACAGGGAAATAGGACTAATGGTGGATGAAAAACTACCTCAACCGATGACTCCTTCCTTTATGAGACTCAAGACCCACATATCCTGCACACAGGGAGTTGGTGAGATAAGTACATATGTGCAGAAGGTCATTGTGCCTCTCATTAACAAGTTGGCCATATCAGAGTAGATCATGTCAGCTTTGTTTGGTTTGCCCAAGGGGAAGACATGCTGTCAGAATCCTTTACCATCTTAGGTCTAGTGGGAAGATGGGAGAATGCAGTTGTAACATTAATTCTATTTATCTTAGGTCAGTGGTTCGATGTGACTCATCTTCAGACCTTGGGCAAAATGAACAATGCACTTTTTTTTTTTTCTTCAGCTTGTAGCAACTCATCCCCAATGCATACCTAGTGAGACACTAGGAAGCTGGGTTTTGGTATTGTGTGGCACTTACAAGGCATGTGGCCAAGCCACTTTACTCTCTTACACCTTAAGTCTAAGGTCATCATTTGCCCCTTATTGCTTGTCATCATCACTGCTTATGCCTATTGTTACTACTTAATTAGTAATAGCACTACTTTTTAAAAATTTTATTAGCATACAGTCGAGTTATAGCATTGTGTCAGTTTCTATTATACAGCATGGTAACCCATTCATATATATATATATATATATATATATATATGTGTGTGTGTGTGTGTGTATACACACATACATTCCTTTTGTTATATTATCTTCCATCATGGTCTATCCCAAGAGACTGTACCTGTGCTATACAGTAGGACATCATTGCTTATCCATTCTAAATGTAATAGTTTGCATCTACTGACCACAAACTCCCGCTCATCCCACTTTCTCCTCCCTCCCCTTTGGCAACCACAAGTCTATTCTCTATAGCACCATTTTTCATTCTCAAAAGTATCCACATTTTGGTAATAAATGACACAGTCACCCTATATATCACCATATATGTGTGTATGTGTGTGTGTGTGTGTGTGTGTGCTTGTATACATATATATGTAAGCAATAAGCAAATACTCTGTAAATTCTTTTCCTTCTGCAGATTTCTATAATTTTAACAGGAAAAACACATCAAAAATGAGACATAATTATATACTATATATTTGAATGTCACAATGGACCAACATTTTTATATTCTGTATGCAATAAGTTTGCAACCCCACTAGGTTTGCAGAGTTAGACCCAACTCAGTGGGCTCATTGACCTATCCTCCCTTCTACCAATCCTGTTTGATAAAAGCTAGACAGAGCAACTTCACAGAAGGATGTAAAGTCTTATTTTTTTTTCTTTTTGTTCTTGTCCTCTCTACTCTATAAAGAAAAGGGTGTTTCTTCTGAAAGTCTTGTCTTTGAGAGTTCATTGGGCTCCAGTCTTCTTGAAGTGATGTTTCTCAACAAAATAAAATTTATAACAGCAAGAAATGTAAATTTAGCTTGTGGATAAGAGTGAGAGCATTACAATAAGAAGGGTTGCCATGGATAGAGTCAGGTTGACAAATGCTATGGAATGAAGGAGAGATAAATATTAAAATATGAGAAAAATGAAAGAGTGCATTCAGATTTGCTAGGTCATATCCTTGACTATGAATATTTGTCAGATGTTGTGACAGCTATGCCTCATGGCGTGACTTTTGAAACTAGGCTTTGTCTTTGTTTAAAAAGGAATTCATATACTTAGTCAATGAACTGGAGGTAGAAATATCAAGGAACATTTAAGAAAGAGCAAAGAAATCTGAGCAATGATAAGGGCAAGTTTTGAGTCCAAATGCCCCCCTCCCCCCACCACACATACCACACCTTTTAGCATGCTCTTTGGGCTTGTGTTTGGATCTGTGACAGGCTTTAGAAAGTTGAGAGGAAAAGTAATAGCAAAGACAAGGATGTATGATGTCTTTAAAATTGCTTTGACTTTAGCCTGTGTCTTTGTCTCTTAGATTGCTTTGTTTAATGATGTTAAATAATTTCAAGTATGCTTTGAAGTTGAGTAACCCACAAAGTTCATCTTTGAATAGCTTTGAAGTTAGATTCTAAAAAGCCTCAAATTGAAATATAATTCAAGAATCTTGAATGTGGTACACATCTTCAGTCACTGTGATATGAGACATGGGCAGACAGAGGCTATATCTGAGAAGAACAAAGTCAAATGGGCAGTTGAAAAGTTTGCCTGTGGAGGTGACAGCTTTTTATATGTCAGATTAGTTTTTCCACACATTCTTTATTACAAACAATAGAAAGTATCATTAATATGTTTAAAAGTAGGTGTTTAAGTCTTTTGAGAGTTATAAATAAAAATTACAATATATTTCTACTTTGACCAGAATAAAACAAAACCTGGAAAAATATAATAACCTGATAACTAGTAAGTGGAAAGGTGAGGGTTTAAATCAATGTGACTGTCTATTCAAGATTTCAAGTTCCTGAAAAGCAGGAATTAGGTAGCATCATTTATTCTCATTTTTCATCTGGCACAGAAGCACAGAAACTTTAACTCTTCTATAAGCTTCTCAACTCGGGAGACACAGGAAGTCACCTTATAGAGGAAACTGCTACTGGCAAGACTTTTGTGGATACCACTTGAAAACGTCCAAAGAAATGAAAATAATGTCCAACCTCTTGTAACCTAGACTGAATATACTAAGAATGAGCACTAGACCTAAAGGCAATCTGGCCATTAAAAAAATAGGTACAAAGAGAAAATACATGTTGTCATTAAATATATGAAGAGGTGCTCACATACTTTAGTAATGATAATAAGGCAAAATAAAATGCAAAACAAGGTGCTATTTAGTGCCACTTGGATGGCAAAAAATAATGTTTATAATGCCAAATGTTGAAAGCTCAATAGGATATTTTTTAACAGTGATGGTGGAGATGAAAACTAGTATAGCCACTTTGAAACACAGACTGATGTTATCATGTAAAATTGAACATTCATATAAAACTATAAAACCCTGGCAATCTGACTCCTTCGTACATACCCAGGAGAAAATGCTTGCACATATTCACCAGAACATATAAAAATAATATTCATAGAAGCACCATTTACAAAAGTAAAAACCTGGGAAACATATACACATATAAATTCTCATCAACAAAAGAACAGAACTATAATGTGTAGTATAATAACACAGTGGAATACTATACATCTGTGAAAATTATCCAGAGCCACATACCACAATGTGAGTGAGTCTACTTAATATTGACTGAAAAAGTATATTCCTAAAAATTATACATTAAGTTAAAAAAAGGGTAATACTATCTATCATACACACACACACCAGGACCTGGTATTTCACCACTCAAATACCATCTTTGTGTAACTTATGAAAGTATTTACACCTCTGAGAACACCTTGTTAAATTGTGCATGCCTCTGGAATAAAAAGTATCCAACACATATAGAAGGAAGTAGCATTAAAATAGACAAAAGAAAGCAATGTCTGGCTGGAATGAAGCATGTGATCATTTACTGATCATCATGTTTTCCCAGGCCCCAGAATATTAGGGTAAGGCCAGTGGAACGAAAGTTTGAAAGGCATCACAACCATTCTTAGCATTTTTTATTCTCCCAAGAGCTATATTGAAATATGACTTTAAGGGTGAACTTGGATATACTTCAGCAGTCCAATCTCTCCCCACCAGGGTGAGCCAGGCCATTTCCCTATTTTGGTACTTAACCTAATTTGGAATCTTCCTTTGCAAAATGCCTTTACCACCTGCCCGAGGTGAAAGGAATAAGCTCATGCCAACTGACAGAAATGTTTTCTGCAAGGCTGAGTTAACAGGGCAACCTTACATTATCTTTTGCTGAATAAGGAGATTTTTTTCCAACAGTGAAGGCTAGAATGTACTTTTCTTTATTCTTTTAAATGAAACTCGAGTTAAGTGGAGAGCAGCCAAAGCAGCAGATTTCACATATTGGAGGTGATACTAATGTTCTTCTGGACTGAGGAAGGAAGAAATACATAAGAAAGGAAAGTATGTTTTCTCATAGACCTTTACTAGAAAATGATGCAAATCTCTCAGTGGCATATTTTCCCTGAATCAAATAATTTCCATGGGTTAATATCCATGTTATTCCCTCCCATTATTCAGTATGAAATAAGCCCTCATAACTCTCCTGGACTATTGCAATCTTTAAATTCCCTTACTGAAGACGTAACCTCCACTCTATCACCAAGTTCATTGTCTCCTCTATCATCTACAGCACAACCCTCTAGGGCTCAAATATTTCTAGGACCTCTCTATTACCTATAAGATAATGTGTGAAGTTAACTTGACATTGAAAGTCTTTCACATCCAGACCCTGGTTCACCTTTACATACCAAAGTCTAACTAATATCATCACAAATGTTCTATATCTAGGCCTTGTGGTCTGTCAATTCTTTTCATTGTTACTCCTTGCCAATTCTACTGCTTTGTCATATAGTTCCCCCAGTTGAGTATATGTCCTTTCATAAAATTCTATCTACCCTTTATGTCTTCCCTCTCCTCCCTAAAATCTCCCTGATTTCTTCAGCATGCCCCACTGTTCCTTTCACCACAACTTTTGCATTATATATGGCCATGAGAGACCTACACTAGGTCTTAATAAATCTTGGCTTATTGTGTATATTAAGTGTGTTCATTTTATTCATTTAATCAACTAGTGTGACTATGTTATTACTTTCTCATGTTCAATCTCTGGGTCTTAGACTGATTTCTCTCCTCCGATCAAATATCATTGCAATGGCCATGTTCATGCTGACATTTGAAAATGAATTTCACATTAATTTAAACCACCAAGAAAAATAATTAAATGAAAATCATCTCCATTAGCAACACTAGAAAGCTCACATTGACTGCAAGAAAGATCAATTATGGGTGCAATTTAAAAAATTATTGATGTGTTCAGACTCTGAACAAGTAGCACAAAGGATTCCGTGTTGTGTTGAATAGTATCCTCAAGAAATGTTTATCTACTCAGAACCTCACAAAACGACCTTATTTATAAATAGAGTCTTTGCAGTTGTAATTACTGAAGTTAGGATGAGCTCACTCTGCCTTAGGATGGGCCCTAAATCCAATGACTCGTGTCTTCATAAGGAGAGAAGAGACACACTGAGACACAAGCAAGGAAGAAAGCTGTGTGGCAGTGGAGGCAGAAACTGGAGTGAAACAGCTATGAGGCAAGGAAGCAAAGGATCACTGAGAGTCACCAGAAGCTAGGAAGAGGCAAGACAGGTCTTTTTTTCTAAAGCCTTCATAGGGGCATGGCCCTGGTGATTTCAGACTTCTAGCCTCCAGAACTATCAGAAAATAAATTTCTGCGTTTAAAGCTATCCAGTACATGGTAATTTGTTATGGCAGCCCTAGGAACCTAATACAGATGCTGAGTGTTATAAGTGTCCTGAATGTGAGTGAGGCATATCCTTCAGAAGAGAGATTTTAACACTCGCTGAAAAAATTCTGTCAGAGAAAAATCTTTTTCTATAGAAAGCTTTAAAAATAGACTAGCTTCTCATTTTTCTGGGATGGTTTTGATGTGATCCTACTTGAAAGGAGGTGAATGAACCAAGTGACCTTTGAAGATCTTCTTCAATCCTTTGATGCTAGGATTTTATGAACTCTGCTCACTTGATAATCTGGGCCAGCTTTACTTATGCGTTTATATTTCTAGAACAGTTCTCCATCTCAAAATTTCTCTTAGAGGCAAATAGATTCTCTTTTGGTTTCCATCGCCCCCACCCCCAACCCCCACCCCCACTTTTACCATATTTGGGCTAAAGAACAGCCATGTCTTTGTTCATAATAATATATTTGTTCTTACTAATATACCTTGAAGGACATTCCTATTGAGAGTCCTCCATGCTGTTTTTTTTCCCCATTATTTTAGGTGACATTGTTTGATAAAGGCTTATTTCTGTTCCTCCCTCCTTTCTTTTCCAGTGGGATATAAAGTGGTAAAGGGTCAATTGTGATGATCTTAGTTTGAGCTGCTATAACAAGTTACCATAGACTAGGTAGATATCCCAAGAAATTTATTTCTCAGGGCTCTGGAGAGTGAAATTTGTGATCAGGGTGCCAGCATGGTTGAGTTCTGGTGAGAAATAGCTTCCTAATTTATAGATAGCTGACAACTGAAAGAGTGGAAACAAGCTCTCATATCTCTTCTTGTAAGGGATATAATCCAATTTATGAAGGTTCCATCCATGACCTGATTATCTCCCAAAGGCCCCATATCCCACTATCATCACATTGGGACTAGAATTTCAACATATGAGGACACAAATCTTCAGTCTGTTACAGTGTTACTTTTTTTCTTTTTTTTTTCTTTTTGTTTTCTCTTTTGACATATAGAGTTCCCAGGTCAGGGATTAGATCCAAGCCACAGGTGCAACCTATGCTATGGCCATGGCAATGCCAAATCATTTAACCCACTCTTCCGCGCTAGGGATTGAACTTGTGTCCTGGCACTGCAGAGATGCTGTCAATCCCACTGTGTCACAGTTGAACCCATTGTGCCACAGTGGGAAATCTATGATCATTTTAATTGAAAATTACAAGTAAGACTAGAATTTCATGTACTATATTTCAGCTCCATTCATAAGACAAAGATACAAAAATGGAGTGGTGGTCTCATTTTCTTTTTTTCTTATTCTTTTTTTGGATAAATTAGGAGTTTGAGGTTAACACATACACACTACTCTATATAAAATAGATAACCAACAAGGACCTACTGAATAGCACAGGGAGCTCTATGCAATACTCTGTAATAATCAATATAGGAAAAGAATCTGAGGAAGAATGAATATATGTATATGTATAACTGAATCACTTTGCCTTACACCTGAAACTGTGGTATTCTGGTGTTTTTTAAATTTCCGTATTAGTCATAATTGGTTAATTATAGTCCGCTTGCCTATCATATCCATCTCAAGTCAATGGGAGAGTCTATTCTACATTCTACTCATTCATAAAGGCAGATTAGTGGAGTTCCAACACCTAGGACAACTTATAAGTGTGAAAGAAATGTGGGGAATCATGCACTAGTTCTAAAGTCTTCTACTTCAAAATTACATGTATCCCTTACCACCGTATTTCATCATCCAGAGAAGGTAACACACTTCGAAAGGGCAGGGAAGTACAATCCTATGTCTTCAGGAGAAAAACTACAAATAAATCATAACCAGCATTCCAAACTAAAATTCAGATGATGTTTTATTTGACATTACAAATGACATAATAGGCACTTGGGTGTGGCACCTTCCTAGTCTTAAAGGAATTTATATTTCAGCTAAGGATTCTCTTTGAGGGAGGAGTCGCAGATGTGGACAAGCATTTGATCTGACTCTGTAAAGAGGAAGTATGAATCTCAGGATGGAGAATAGGATGCAGAATGTTCTGAGTAGATGAAGAAAAAAAAGCAGAGTTTCAAGGCCAAAGCCATGGAAGCACCTGAAATGTTTGGGGCCAGGAAAGAGGATCTAGGAAGTTCATGTGGCTAGAATATCAGCATCAGGAATACTGGGGTAGTTAAAGTAATTATTTCTCTTTTCCTCAGATTCTCATGTCTTGCATATAGTGCCACATCCTGGTCCTATGTGCTTGGGATACTGAGTTCCCACATCTGATCTATCAGATCCACGCTTGCTTGAATCAACTGTAAAGTGTGTATTTCTTCTCACAGGATATAAATGAAGATGAAGCAAGTGAAGCATGTAGAGTGCAAAATTTAAAAAGACATTCCATCTCAGATGCTGATCTTGCAACTGTATAAACTATAAAATAAGCACTTCCTTAAAAGTGAAGCATAGGAGTTCCCATTGTGACTCAGTGAGTAAAGAACCCAACTAGTATCCAGAAGGATGTGGATTTGATCCCTGAACTAGTTCAGTGGGTTAAGGATTCAGTGTTGCGGCAAGCTGCAGCATAGGTCACAGATGCGACTTAGATCTAGTATTTCTGTGGCTTTGGTATAGGCTAGCAGGTGCAGCTGCTATTGGACCCCTAGCTTGGGAACTTCCATATGTTGCAATCATGGCCCTAAAAAGCAAAAAAAAAAAAAGTGAAGCATCAAGTCTAGTGCGCAAATCAAAACTATTTAGAGCATAAAATAGAAACTCATTATTTCTGGGTTTGCTTTACATAGAGACAAAAAGAAATCCATCTAGGGAATTCCTACTAACCAAATATTTACTTTTTTTTGGCTTTTTAGGGCTGCATCCACAAGGTATATGAAGGTTCCCAGTTTAGGTGTTAAATTGGAGCTGTAACTGCCAGCCTACCCCCACAACCACAGCAACTTTGGATCCAAGCCTCTTCCTCTTCTGTGACCTACACCACAGCTCACAGCAAGGCCGGATCCTTAATGCACTGAGCGAGGCCAGGGATCACACCTGCATCCTCATGGATACTAGTCAGATTCGTTTCCACTGAGCCACAATGGGAACTCCTAGATTCACTTCTTGTGTGTTGGTTTTTCTCATTTGGACCCATCCCCATCCCTCAACACACACACCCTTCTCTATGTCTGTCTGCCTCTGCCCCTTGCTATGTGCTCCTACAGGGCATCCTTTCTTCCCTGTCTCCAGCTTTCAATGGGTACCACTAGTCATACTGTCTCCCTGAAGTCCTTTGGCCCTAATGAAGGGCTGCCAGTCTTTGTGCACCTGAGATTGTTGCAGTTCACTAAGTGGAGGCTTACTATCTTCTCTCTGTTCCCCTAAATCTGTACAATCTCTATAAAAAGTCCCTCCATTAGTCACCTTTAAACCTATAAATTCTGTTTCCTCATAAGACTCTAACAACATCTATTTAATCCCAAGCTTTCCCCATAGCACAGAATTGAGGAATTTGCATATTTTCTTCAGGTGAAAGGTAAGGAAAAGGACAGATTCCTGTTACACGTATCCAGCATGATTCATGATGATTTGCTCGAGGCAAGTTTTCAGGTAGATTGCATTTGTGCCATCAATTATTATGATGTTTTTCTGATTTCAGTATTATGGAGAGGACTGTCTTTCTTCTCACCCTTTAACACAACATATTAACCCAATATTTAAAATAATAAGACAATTATTTTATTTTTTAAATTTATTTTTTATTGTTATTTCCCCCAACATAATAATAAGAAAATTAAAAGGCTCATGTTTCCCTCAATACCATCCAGAAGTTTCTCATGAGAGAGAGAAAAAAAAAAGCTGTCTCCTCAGTGATGAGAATGCACCAAAAACTTTATAAAGGAAACAAATTCCCCTTGGGCAGTAATCGGTGGTCAGACAGTATCTGACAAGCACAGCAGAATTTTAGCTATCGCTCTAGGGCTGTTCTTAGTTCTGGTCAATTCCTTTGCTAACTGGGATATGAAAGGAACCCAAATGAAAATAGTCCAGAGGGGGAAAAATAAGCAAGATAATATAAAACAAACTCATTATATCTGGAATATTAAGGCTTTTCCTTAGAAGATTTTCTTCTTTTTGCCCTAGAGCACTTGAAAGTTCTAAAGATCCATTTAATGTAAAGACAAAGTAACATAAGTCAAAATAATATTTAACATAACACTTATTTTCGGTTTAAAGGCTGGCTACAATGAAACTGGGACTATAGTGAATTAAAGCAGCAAAGTAAACTGCAGATGCCCCCATAAAAATATATAGGCAGTGGCAGTGGCCAAGTTATGCAAGCAAATAAGCTTTATGGGACGAGACTTTATGGGACTTTGGTTAACACCTAAATTCTTTGCCTCATCCTAGAATTCTCATTCAGGAGTAGACATTTTCTACAACAAGGAACAGCAGTTCTACTTCCTGACTAATTAGAATGGTTTATAATTAGATTTTGGCCTGTAGGAAGGGATTAATCTCTCTAAGAGGTGTGGGAGATTTGGCAGCTTCTGTTAGCAAGGGTATTCATGCCAATTTTTGTTTATTTATTTATTTTGTGAGTTTCATTTAATAAGGAGGCTTCATTCCACAAATTTCCTTTTGATGTCAGGATTAAAGTAAAATTTCAAATTCTGTCCCCTCCACACAGACGTCTTTAGATTCAGAGTAGTCATTGAATGCTGCAAGATTAAGAATCTGATGATTCTCACATCTTTATCCAAAAACAAGTAATTGGGGTCTCTTTCCCCCTCCCCCTTTTCCCTACCCCTCCCCCACCTTCCCACCATCAGCCAGTTCTTCAAATGCAGTGATGGTTCAAGTGACTTGAGTAGACTCTATGGGGTATGAAAACAGGTGGGTGGAGTCTTTCTAGAAGTTTGCATGGTCACTGAAAACTATGTTATAAATAATAATGCCAGCTTGAACTGAACATCAGGGTCATCATGCAGGTCACGCATGATTAAATAACACATGCGCTCTACCTACAGTAACAAATATATTTTCAGAGGAAATTGTTCCAGTCCTGCACGTGCCACCAACCAGAGCTATGGTTTGGAGAAATCATCGTTTTTCTCATTAACATAATAAATGACATAATTCCAGTGATAACTTCCTAGTCTAAAAGTTTGTGGTTCTATGATTATTTTACACCAGGCATCTTGGGGGTGGAGTGGACTCAAGAATTCTCACTTAGCAACATGGCCACCCTCTCCATAAAGTGATCGACATAAGGAAGGTTAGCTTTTAATTACATTCCAGTGGAGTCATTTCTCCTCTCTCTCCTTCTGGAGTTGATAAAACACAATCACATAGTTCTTTGTGAGAACTTTTCTTCATTTTGTATGTTTAAAATATAGATTTAAATGTTTCAGTTAAACAGGCTACGTATTACTAGAACTGTATAATGTTGAAATGAGAGTTGTACATACCATAGTTTTTTCATACCTCGTTTCCTCTGGACTCAATTCCTTCCCCCCAGGATGGCAGGGAGAGTGTATTAGCTCTCATCCCCACCTCTCAAACCCAGTCTACAGCAGCTTAAATTTTTCCTCAGGTCACAGAGCTTCATTCTGCTGCATGACTAGACTTAGACTTAGAATTGAAGTGAGATGGAGATGTGCAATGAGGATAGCAGAATATGGACAGTCAGATTTCAAAGCAATGAATTCTTATATCCAGCCAATTTTTATCCCTCGAGTTTGCCAATGTCCTTGGCTCCATTCCAACTGTGCTAGTATGTATTTTACCCATCCTTAAAAGTCCAATACAAACTCTTCCTTTTGAAAGCCATTTAGGGAGACCCAGTACACTGGGACATAACATTTCTGGTTCTTAAACCAGGCAGGCATTTTCTCTCCTATGTGTAAAGTGGCTAAGAACATATATACTTCAATCAAACCTCCTGGTCTTACACCTTAGCGAGCACGTTCACTATCTGTGTGACCTTAGACATGTTACTGACAGTGACTATGGCTCAGATTTTCCATCTATAAAATGGGGTAATAATACTATCTGCCTTATCAGGTTGTGGTGACAATAAATGAGGTAATACTTATAACACACACCAAATGAAACTTGGCACATAGTAAATATTAAACATCCGGGGATGTCAGCTATCCTTATTTGATACCTAAGGATACTCCAAGGTGTACATCCTTTTACATAGCTGGACTGTAATCTCCTTGAAATTTGCTTTAATTTCCATACTTCTCACAATCTTCCTGGCACCCAGTGGAGAATCCTGCGGATCAAATGCTAGATGAGTGTTATCCAACCAATGCTTAGCTGTGGTGACTCACAGAAATACAACCTAAGAAGTGGCCAAAACAGCTTTTACACTTTTTTTGAAAAGAAACAATATATTTGAGAGGAATTGACAGGACAAACAAACTGGTTTGGGTGCTTAATCAGTAAGGAATTTCAGCAAAGTGTGGGCTTGGGCTGTAAATTAGTAAAGAAATAACATGGTTTCTTTATGGAAAGGCTTTTCATCTTGAATTCCCTACCTGTAGTGAAATGGATGTCTTTCTATTTCCTGGTAAAAGGAGCACACTTTTCACATGGGAGGTTTATTTTTTTGCTTTTAGGGAGACAAGAGGGGAGAGTCAATGTGTCCCTCTGGTATCAATATGCCATTGATACATATTTTTGGGCAGCCTGCCCTAGACCTAATAATATAACAAACAAGGCTAGAATCAGGCAATTCAGAAGAGTGTGATACAGATAATGCATAATTTTCCATTACACTACAAGAGTTTTTTGTTTGTTTGTTTGTTTTCCCTACAGTCTACTCTCTTTTCTTCAAAAATAATCTTATCTTTATTTTCTTTTTAGGGCTGCATGCATGGTATATGGAAGTTCCCAGGCTAGAGGTTAAATCGGAATTACAGCTACCAGCCTTCACCACAGCAACAGCTATGCCATATCCGAGCCACAGCTGCCACCTACACCACAGCTGCAACCTACAGCTCATGGCAATGCTGGACCCTTAACCCACTGAGCAAGGCCAGGGGTTGAACCTGCATCCTGATGGATACCTGTCTGGTTCATTACCACTGAGCCACAATGTACACTCCTTAAATAAATTTCTTAATTACAAAATAAGACTGGTTTTATTAGATTTGGCCTGATTATTGACACAGGTACATTGAGGGTGTTAAACTTTGCCACATGGACCTATTTACATTTGCTTTCCTAGAAATTTTTGTGAAGGATCTCAGATTGGATTTTTAAAGCATTTTTAGACTAGGATTTCATCTAGAGTATCTATAAATTGGGCAAATTCATCACCTTGCAAGTTCTCACAATATTCTAAGCTTCCTGTACCTGACTAAAAGTGACCTTTCACATTTAAACCTTGGAGTTCCTGTTGTGGCACAGCAGAAACATATCTGACTTGGAACCATGAGGTTGTAGGTTCAGTCCCTGGCCTTGCTCAGTGGGTTAAGGATCCTGCATTGCAGTGAGCTGTGGTGTAGGTTGCAGACACAGCTCGGATCTGGCGTTGCTGTGCCTGTGGCAGGCAGCAACAGCTCTGATTATACCCCTAACCCGGGAACCTTCATATGCCGCAGGTGCAGCCCTAAACAGACAAAAGACAAAACAAACAAACAAACAAAAAAACAAACATATAAACCTTTTAAGACAGAGCACTCTAAAAGCCAGGTACCAAGCTGATTTTCCCGAGAGGAATTCATAAACACTGATTCCATAAAGTCAGAATTAATTACTTAAAAGTGGTTGGTCAGGGCTGATTAAATGAGCAACATTCTCAAATATGACATTCTAGACAAAGACTTGGCCATATAACCAATGTTTCCAATTTTGTTCAGGAAAAGGATGGTGATTTTTTTTTTTTTTTTGCTTTTTAGGGTCACACATGTGGCATATGGACATTCCCAGGCTAGGGATCAAATCAGAGCTATAGCTGCTGGTCTATACCACATCCATAGCAACACGGTATCCCAGCTGCATCTGCGACCTACACCACAGCTCATGGCAACACTGGATCCTTGACCCTCTGAGCAAGCTCGGGGATCAAACCTGAATCCTCATGGACACTAGTTGGATTTGTTTCTGCTGCCTCGCAACGGGAACACCCAAAGATAGTAAATTCTTATTGAATCTATGAAAATAACATGAAGAAAGACTACTCAGTAAGAGATTCCCAAGTCCATAGGCATCAGGCATGGATATAAAGAGTAAGAAAACATTGTTGCCTAGTATATAAGGAAAAGTAGCAACAGAACTCTGATAAATAGAAACAGTCTGGGAGAGGGGCACTGATACATCCCTAGGGACAGCCCACACATACTAATGTTAACAACAATATACCTCTGAAAATTTAATCTAGGGAAACAGAAGCATCTCTTCAGATTTGAGAACTCTTCGAATAAAAATTAATATTAACATATAAAATAAATATAATTATTTCTGGCACCTGTCTTTTATAAGCTTCAACAAATCTTTGTGATTTTCTAGGACCCCTCTAGGAAATAGCAAAGATTACATTTTTTTGGTGCAAAAAAATTTCATGATAGTTCTATTTTATTTTAGTTCATTTTACATTTAGGATTCAGTTTGGGGAATGCCAAAAAGTAAACAGTTGCCATGAGATTTGAACACTTTAAATAGAAATAATACATGATTACTCATTTGAGAGTGATGATAAAATACTTAAAAATAAACATAAAAAATAACATAAGTGGAAAGAACCTTAGGTCTTTCATAAGTAAGAAGCCTTTATTGTTGTTGCTTTGAATAATCAAGGCCATAATAAATTGAACACAAAGCTCAGAAAATTATTATGACAAAACACAAAATCTGTACACATTACACAGAATTGATAAACTGTAGGCCAAGGGAATACACAGTAAATGAGAATACAAGCCCATCACAACTGAGCAAACTTTACTCAGATTTTATCATATTTTGTAGCTTTTTCACACTCATTATTTACACACATTCTTATCCAAAGTAATCAAATTCCCTTTCTATGAACCTTCCGCAAATTTCTATACTCATTCAGACTTTTTTGTCTTTCACCACTCTTCTTGTTATTATGGAACAAATAGTCACTTTACTTTAGAACAAGTATTAAACAAGAACGGCACTTTACCTTAGAACAAGTATTAAACAAGAACACATCTTGTCACTTCACATACAAAGTTGCACCTTTCTTGTTTTGATTATTTTTATGGCCACATCCACAGCACATGGAAGTTCCCAGGCTAGAGGTGGAATGAGAGGTGCAACACGGGGTCTGAGTCTGGTCTGTGACCTACACCCCTGCTCACAACAATGCTGGATCATTAACCCACTGAGCAAAACAAAGTTGCACCTTTGTGCCACTATCCCTCCTAGTCCACGCTTATTTACTTAACAGTGACTAGAACTTTTAACTAAAGTAAATTCTCTTTCACTGAGAACAATGGTGGTAGATGATTGTAAATTTAGACAGCAGCAGTTTATGGCAGACTAGCAGAACCTCTCCATCCCCCCACATGCTAGCTTTCTGCAGACACATGCATCCCTGAGTGCAATTAACTTAAAGTGGCAACAATGAACAGAGTCATCAACAGACTCAAAGATTGAGCCTCTAGGTAATATATAAAAATAAGAAGAAAAACACATAAACTTGTTAGAGTCATGCTTAGCAATCAATGGTTTGGTGTTCTGTCTTACTTAGAAATGATCTAAGTATCCAGTGAATGTGCACTAATTAACTTGATTTAATATCAGTCCAAGGATTTAAGTAGCCTAAAGATCTTGGAAATTTTCTTCAAGCTGACAACTATAAAGAACAATTACTGTTCGAATAAAATTAATTTGAATAGAGATTCAAAACATAGATTTATATTTTTCATAATTTTAAACATTAAATAAATGTAATGCTAGCTTGTTTTATTTGTAAATTGTATTACTTTAAGAAAAACATACACACAAAGAAAAATGTACTCTGGCATTATACTTAAAACTGATAAATCAGAGAAAATATAGCTGTTTTCATTTAACCAAAAATATTTAAGTTGTCTCATTTGCCAGACATATCTAAATTATGTTCCTTTGAATTCTTAAAATATTTCTAAATTGTTTTTCGTAAAAATATATTTTTTGCCCATTAAAGTTCAATTTCCTTATTTTCTGGAAATGTTAGGATTATTCAGTTTATGTAAGTGCTTATTTATCTCTATAAGCCAACCAAAACAAGTTCCTTTAAAAGACTTTATAGTCTAATTTATCAGCATCATCTAGAAGTAGCAAAACATCACACATTTATACAATTGTAGGTAAGGGCCTGCCTGAGTTATGGACAACAGGACTCACAGATAAATACAAAGAGCTTCACTTCTAAAATCAGTCAGGAATCAAGAGTAAATAAAGAACCACAAAATCTTGCCAGTCTACCATAGAACTGACCCTCTTCTCTGCAGAAAAATAAATCATAGCTGATTGTACCTTGAACAAACCAAAAAGGTTTTACAAACTAGATTCTCTGTCATTTCTCATCTAACAGAGACTAGAAATTGCCACATGGTGAAGCTGTGAAACTCAATTCCTATCCAAAAGATTATTAAACTACAGTCCCTGTTGTCTTTTGCCCAATACAGAATACATTTCTAAGAACAATTAATCCTTGTGCAGAAATCAGCAAATAATCAGACTGTAAACTAAATCCTCAAACACTACTACACTGCTGCCAGCCATGGGAAATAACTTACTTGTAAGAAAAAAAAAAAGAAGAAGAAGAAGAGAAGAAGAAAGGAAAGAAGAAAGAAAGAAGAAAGGAAGAGAAAAGGAAAAACTAACTTAGAGAGTGATATTAACATCAGAAACAGAGTTTTCATTAAAGTTCGATTACATATTTGGAGTCAACTCTGAGAGCTAATAGATGTGTCTCGGCATAAACTACCTGAAAGTTGCCCTCCTCTGGTAAGGAAGTTTACCTGGCTGTGGTAGGTGAACCCATTAGTCATGTTGGTGGAAGATTTCTGAAACTGTTTAAAAATAGTTTTTAGAAGAAGATAAAACCATGTATCTCTTGTAGATATAAAAAATGAACATATGTTAAAAACTGGATATATCGCGCATGAGAGAATCAAACATATTATAACTGTTCAAAGAAAAAGTAAAAAAAAAAAAAAAACTAGCAAAAACAAACAAACAAAAACCAAAAAAAACCTACAGATTTACATGGAATAGCAAAAGATGGGAAACTGTTTTTCCCATAGTGGGGAAGGAAGTCTGTGGAAACTCTCTTGGAAAAGACCCATTTATTAGTTACCTACAATTTACAAAGTAGTGTAAAATAGTGAACAGGGCTAGACTCTGAGATGAGAAGAGCACATTCTAACCAATGCATAATTATGCATTGAAGTGTAAGCTTACATGTATTATTTTATCAGACTCTTAGCTACTCAGTGAAGTCTGAGGATCAATCACTGTTATCTCCATTGTATAGATAAGGTAAAAGCTCATAAGCATTGGGAAAACAGTTTACATTTTTTTTTTTTTATATTTAGGTGTTCCAACACAAGGATTAGTGATTTTATCCTTCTGTTCTAGGCCTATGTCTATACTAACCACTTCGGAAGGGTGTAAAAAAGTGAAAACTCTCACTTGATGAACTTTGCAATTTTAAATAATGCAAGTCATATAAATGTGCAAGAGAAAATATGTGTCAAATAGTGTTAAAGTTCTAAGAGAAAGATATAACCACTTAAAATCTAAATGAACTTTTTATATAATACAGTAATTCAGGATAGCATATTTAATGTATTGATTTTATAACAAATAAAAACAAGCAAAATGTATTCATATATATACATAATATATACATATATAAACATATGTATAGATATATATACACACACACACATATATATACACACACAATCTTACTTTCAACATCAGTCTAATTTTTGTTTTTTGGCCCTAGTATTTATCTAGTCAAATAAGAGGAGTATTGGCTCCATATTCAGTTATTTCTGTGAACAGCAGCAACTCCCTGTGTCTGACTGAAACATCTTCAGTTTTCTCTTAAATCTGTTCCTTCAATAGTAGGTCATATGGTAATAGTGGTTGTTTGACCATGAGGTCATTGAAATTGGCATCAACCAGGAAATAATCTTTGAAGAGGAAGCAACTATAATCTGCAGAAAGATTTTAAATCAGGGATTGTGCTCAAGGTAAGCAGGGTCAAATTGCATAGTCAATAATCTAACCCTGTCTCTAGCTATCCTGTAAAAATGAAATCTGTTTCTTTGTCCTATAAGCAAGATTGGTTTTCATTCTTATTTTAGATTTTTGTATTCAGGTGTTCAGAAGTTATCATCACAAAGATAGAAAACAAAGGAAGAAACTGAGAAAGATTTGAAAATTACATTTAAAGGAGGTGCAAAGCAAATAAAAACCCCATAACACTTAACATAAGCTGTGATGAGATTGAAAAGATGGTCCAGAAAAAATTAAGGTGAACATGTCAAAGGACAACTGAATAAATGCACTGGGAATTGTACTTGGTTTCTCTCTTTACATTTCTCACCCCTAATTCCTTTGTCATCCTTCATGTCTACAGACTTTCTCTTTATAATTTCAGCATACCTCTTGGGGCTATACGCCTCCTTGTTTCTAGTTCAGAAGAATTTGTGAAGTTCACTTTTTTTGGAGCGGATCAGATTATGAACACCCCTCTGCATCATTCATCATGGTCATTGTGATGGAATATCTTGATACTTTAAGCTAATAGTGGTAAACTCTGGAGTTGTTAGGTAAATTCCATCCAAAGTTCTAGTATAGAAGTGAAATGAGGGTGGCTTTCCTTTGAAAATCGGTTTTATTTCCTTGGTAGAGAACCATTGGATGCTGGGCAGATGAGACCCATCAACTTCCTCTAAGAGTGGACTACTTTTTCTCAGCATTAGGAATTGCGAACATGTGTAAAATCATTCAATCTCTCAGTTTCAACTTCTGTCAAATGGAAGTAAAGATTAACTCTTATGGGGAGGAAATAAATAATTTTAAAATGTTTTTATAAAGTATCTACTTGTATGCAAATTATTCTGTGATTGTTTTCTTTCCTCATCTCTCTTTTCTCAGTTTTAAGTAAGAAGACAATGGCTTATAATAGCAAATAAAAATGAAAAAATATTTTGCCTGTCAACTCCGCTTGTACTCATGACTTAAATTAGACAAGAGTCAGAGAAGATCTGAGTGGACTGCAATGACCCTGCCTGAGTGTGAGAATCTCTACTCTTCCTGACTCTTCTTCCAATAAAGCCTAGATGTTACTCTTGGAAATATCTCTGACATTTACTATTTTGATCATTTACTAAGATGGCATTTATTAAGTTCTCAGAGTCTGCCAGGTATTTTTGAACTAGAAAACACTTAGTTAAGATATTCTTTTCAGTTGCCTTAAAGTAGATAATCAGTTGTATTTAAAGGTTGCCAGGATGCCTGCTCTCATTGTTTTTTGTTTGTTTTTGGCTTTTTAGGGCTGCACCTGCAGCATATATTGGTTCCCAGACTAAGGGTCGATTCAGAGTTTCAGCTGCCAGCCTACACCACAGCCAGAGCAACATTAGATCCAGGCCACATCTGTGACCTACACCGCAGCTCATGGCAGTGCCATATCCTTAACCCACTGAGCGAGGCCAGGGATTGAACCTGCAACCTCATGGTTCATAGTCAGATCGTTTTTGCTCTGTCATGACGGGAACTCTGCCTGCTCTCATTTTGTTTGCTTATGTATTCTTCTCTCTGACTGTCCTGATAATACTTTAAAATCAATCATATGAATCACCAAGTTAGTCTGATTGTTCAGTGATAACACTTTGGGGTGAGAAGAGTGATCCTGTCCTATTCAGAGTTACTTTCTTCACTATGGGGGAGGAAGGAGCTACAGTGCATCAGTTGGAAACTATGCTGATTGTGTCTTCTTTACAAGCAATGTACCTCTTAAGCAGCTGTTTAAGCTGGTGAGGGTGATTCACACTATTAAGAAGGGAACATCGTGTAACATACTAAAAGCTGCATCAGGGAAAATGTGAGTTAAATATTAGAAATAGCTCTGCAAAGCTCAACTCTAATAGGTCAGAAAAGAAGTTGCCAAGGCATGAAGTGCAGAGCCAGCCATAAGTATAGAGAAGCCTCTCTCTTTGCAGCTGCCTGATTCTCATATCCGCTCTGCCAGAATATTCTGGCTGAGAAGATGACTCAGTCTTGAAGAGTCTTGGAGATTGCCACTTCACAGACTGTACCTTCTCAGACCAAGGGGTCAACAAGATAATATGTCAGCTTTAGTTAAAGGCTTTGGCATATTAACAGATGCATAAAGAAAGGTGTTTTCTGTCATTCAAACCCCAGAATATATGTTTTTGAGTTTTTCTCTTCCTCAAAACAGTTGTTCAGTAATGGAGCCAGACTATGGAAGACTAAACATGCACAAGTACACTTAGTCATTGGAGTAGAAAAATATGTTTGGAGCTGGACAGGGTTTTAAAATCATCCAGTATAGGATTCTTGCTCTCTCTCTCTTTTTTTTTAATAATGATTTTTATTTTTTCCATTACAGCTGGTTTATTTTTTTTTTGTTTTGGTAAGAAAATTTAGAATTAAAGAGAGAAATTATCTTCCAGAAAGTGATATAAATTTGAACACAGTTTTCCTATCTTTTAATCCAGTTGACTAAATTGCTACCAAATTCATTTTTACATAGGTAATATTTTAATATTTTGACCTATAAATGAAAATGCTTGGATAAAATATACATTGTTTATAACATATATATTATAAATGTATGCATATAATTATATATAATTATTTATTGATTAAAAATCAGCCAGAAAGGACAAATACAACACACAATGCATTTCTTCTTTTTTTTTTTTTTTTTGTCTTTTCTAGGGCCACACCTGCAACATATAGATGTTCCCCGGCTAGGGGTCTAATCGGAGCTGTAGACGCCAGCCTACACCACAGCCACAGCAACTTGGGATCCGAGCTGCATCTGTGACCTACACCACAGCTCTCAGGCAACGCTGGATCCTTAACCCACTGAGTGAAGCCAGGGATCAAACCCACAACCTACTTGGATTTGTTAACCACTGAGGCAGGATGGAAATTCCCCACAATGCATTTCTTAAATTTACCTAGCAGGTTTTTCTGAGATGGAGAATGGAAGAAATGTCATTTCCTATTTATATATAGATAAAATCTTAACAGAATGTATCAGTTGCTTTAGAATGCTTTTAGCCTTGAGAGCTTGTTAAAAGGGATAGATAGACAGACCCACAGAGCTCCTGATTTTTGGTAGGTCTAGAATAGTACCCAAGAATTCTCATTTCTAACAGGTTTTCAGATAATGCTGAAGCCATTACTTTGGCTATCACATCTTGAGAACCACTGGTATTTCTGATACAAAGTGTAAAATTCTTACCCATGAGTAAGGAAATTTGGTTTACACTTTAGGCTCAGGCAATAACCAGAGATGTGAATTCAAGAAAATGAATTGGACTTTTTCACTAACATTTTTTTATAGATGAAGAAAAAAATTAAGTTGATTCAATCTAATATACCATGGTTGGGGTTTTCCAGTAGTTGTGGTATTTAGCCTGTGATTAGACTTAAAACTTCTTCACTGAAAATCAATTCATGCATTTTCGTACACTTGAAATCTCACCTGATCCAAGAAGATTGCTATAGTCTGAAGTAGCTGTTGGTTCTCAACCATATTCTCTTAGCAGTCTCATCTACTCATAGTCAGCAGGTGGCAAATCTGCCTAAGAGGCTGATTTATGGCCACAAGAGCATTCTGGGAACAAGCACAGGGCAAGCTGAGCCTGCTAAAGAGTGAGTACTCCAGGATCTGTCTTCAAATGATTGAGGGGAGTGGAGGAATACATGCCTTAGACCTGAGTTGGAATTCTTCAGAAGTGTGTTCTTCACTGCATCCCAGGGTTCTCCAGTGAGATGGAGCTCCACTTGCAACAGTGATAACTGGTCTAATTTTGTATGTGTGATTAACTGCCAGTGTTTCTCTGCTCTCTGCTTCCTCCTGAGATTCTCTCCAAAATTAATTACTTTCACTTAAATCCTTATTTAAGATCTGATTCTGGAGAACAGAAATTACACATAGTTTTTTATTTGTTATTTTAATTTTTTCTTACATCATGATTAACAATTCTCTTTTATTCCTGCTCTTGTTCAATATTAATTTATTCTATTGATTTATTGATAGCTAAAATATTAATCAGCAGTTGTATACTTAATGTACCTTTAATCAAAGGTATTTCAATTTATAAGATTCCCTGAGAAAAGTGATGTCTACTTTTTAGGTCTTATGTTTATAATCAACAAAGTTTATAAACCTAGGTATTTTATTCTTTTGGATGTTATTATAAATGGGACTATTTTCTTAATTTTGCTTTCTGATAGTTAGTGTGTATAAATTCAGCATTGCTGTATACATGTATTTTTTTATATTTTTTGACAGCCGCACCTATGACATATGAAAGTTCCTAGGTTAGGAGTTGAATCAGAGATGTAGCTTGCAGGCCTATGCCACAACCACTGCAACACCAGACCCAAGCCAGATCTATGACCTATGCCACAGCTTGCAGCAATGACAGATCCTTAACCCACTGAGCAAGACACTATGCCACAGATACTATGTCAGGCTGCCATAGGAACTCCAGTGCTGTATATTAATTTTATATCCTGCTATTTTACAAAAGTCATTGATGAGTTCTGGTTGTTCATTTGTTGTGTCCTTAGGATTTTCTATGTATGGTATCATGTCATCTGCCAACAGTGACAGTGTTACTTCTTTCTTTCCAATTTGGATTTCTCTTATTTATTTTTCTTATCTAATTGCTGTGACTATGATTTCCAGTACTATATTGACTAAAAGTGTTAAGAAAAAGCATCCTTTTCATGCTCCTGGTCTTAGAGGAAATGGTTTCACCTTTCACAATTGAGAGTGATGTTAGCTGTGCATTTATCATATATGGTCTTATATGATATATGTTGAGGTATGTTCCCTCAATGCCCCTATACCTACTTAACTGAGAGGGTTTTTTTTTGTTTGTTTGCTTGTTTTTTAAGGCTTCACCAGCAGCATATGGAAGTTCCCAGACTAGGGGTCAAATCAGAGAGCTGCAGCTGCTGGCCTATGCTACAGCCACAGTCACATCAAGGCAGGATCCAAGCCATACCTATGCAGGACCCATACCACAGTCATGCCAACACCAGATCCTTAACCCACTGAGCAAGGCCAGGGATCAAACCCCAATCCCCATGGATCCTAGTCAGGTTTGTAACCCACTGAACCACAGTGGAAACTCCCCAAGAGGTTTTTTTTTTTTTTTTTTAATTTTCCCACTGTACAACAAGGGGGTCAGGTTATCCTTACATGTATACATTACAAATATATTTTATCCCCCACCCTTTGTTCTGTTGCAACATGAGTATCTAGACATAGTTCTCAATGCTATTCAGCAGGATCTCCTTGTAAATCTATTCTAAGTTGTGTCTGATAAGTCCAAGCTCCCGATCCCTCCCACTAATCAAAAATGTTGAATTTTGCCAAAGTTCATTCTGCATCTGTTACAATGATTATACATATTTTATCTTTCAATTTGTTAATAAGGTGTAGTACATTGATTAATTTGCAAATGTTCAACCATCTTTTCCTCCCTGGAATAAATTCCACTTGATCATAATATATTATACTTTTCATGTATTGTCAAATTAAGTTTTGCTAATATTTTGTCAAGGATTTTTGCAACTATATTCATCAGTGATATTTACTTTCTAAAAAATTGAGGATGATGCATATAGATGAAAAGGTACATTGTGTTAATGGACTTAGAATAATTAATGTTGCTAAAATAACAATACTAGCCAAGACAATCTACAAATTCATTGCAATCCCAGTCAAAATACAAATGGTGTTCCTTACAGAACTAGAACAAATAATTCTAAAATTTGTATGGTAATACAATACTCCAAATAGCAGAAATAATCTTGAGAAAAAAGATCAAAGCTGTAAATATCATACTTTTTAATTTCAAACTATACTACAAAACTACAATAATCAAAACAGTATGGTAATGGTACAAAAACAGACACTTAAATCAATGAAACAGAATAGAGAACACAGAATTGAACTCACACTTATATGAGAAATTAATATATGACAAAGGAGGCAAAAATATACAATGGTGAAAATGTATCTCTTCAAAATTGGATGGCTACATTCAAAAGTATCAAACTGTACTACTTGCTACCATGATGCATAAAATTAAATTCAAAATGTATTAAAGACTTAATTCTAAGACTTAAACCCATAAATTTTCTAGAAGAAGACATAGACCTTACGCTCTTTGACACAGATATTAGTAATATTTGTGTAGGGAAGGATGGCTTCTCAGGCAAGGGAAACAAAAGCAAAAGCAAGTAAATGGAACTATATCAAACTTAAGAGATTTTGCATAGTGAAAGAAACTACCAATAAAATTAAAGGCTGCCTACTGAATGGAAAAATGTATTTGCAAACAATATCTCTGTTAAACAGTTAACATGGAAAATATTCAAAGAACTGCTGCAACTCAACATTAACATTAGAAGCAAACTGATTTTTTTTAATGGGCAAAGAATCTGAATATATATTTTTCCAAAGAAGACATACAGGCATATGAAAAGATGCTCAACATTACTGATTATTGGGGAAATACAAATGAAAACAATGAGATATCTCTTCACACGTTTTTACAATGGCTATAATAACAAAGACAACAAATAACAAGTGCTGGTGAATGTGGTGAAGGGGAACACTTGTGCACTCTTGGTGAGAACATACATTGGTGCAGCCACTGAAGAACATTGTGGAGATTCCTCTGAAAATTAAAAATGGAACAACTATATCATCCAGCAATTCCATAACTGGGTACTTAGCTGAAGAAAACAAAAATGCTAATTTGAAAAGATATAGGCACCCTTATGTTCATAGCATCATTATTTACAATGGTCAAGATATGGAAATAGCCTTTGTGCTCATCAATTACACACACACTCACATAATAGAATATTACTTAGCCATAAAAAATACTGAAATCTGGAGTTCCTGTCGTGGCACAGTGGTTAACGAATCCAACTAGGGACCATGAGGTTGCGGGTTTGATCCCTGCCCTTGCTCAGTGGGTTAACGATCCAGCATTGCCATGAGCTGTGGTGTAGGTCACAGTTGTGGCTCGGATCCTGTGCTGCTGTGGCTCTGGCGTAGGCTGGCAGCTACAGCTCCGATTAAACCTCTAGCCTGGGAACCTCCATATGCCATGGGAACAGCCCAAGAAATGGCAGAAAGACAAAATAAATAAATAAATATATAATGAAATCTTGTAATGAAAACATGGATGGTCCTAGAGGATATTATGCTAAGTAAAATAAGTCAGATAGAGAAAGACAGTTACTCTATGACTTCACTTATATGTAAAATCTAAAATCAAAATAGATATCCAAGTATAACAAAACAGAAACAGATTCTTAAGTACAGAGAACAAACTAATGGTTGCCAGGGGGGAGGGGAGGAGAGGAGGAAAATACATAGGTGAGCAAGAGTAAGTGGTACAAACAATGAGTTTCAAAATAAATGTCATAGGTAGGAAATGTACTATTTGGGAAACATGGTCAGTAATGTATTTGTATGGTGACAGATCATAACTAGATATATTGTGATCATTTTGAAATTTATAAAAGTATCAAATCACTGTGTTGTGTAACAGAAACTACCAGAGTGTTTTAGGTCAATTATACTTCAAAAACAAATAAACTCATTGAAAAGTCATAGATCAGATTTATGGTTACTAGAGGTAAGTGTGTAGGGAGGCAGAATTAGATGAAGGCAGTCAAAGGTACTAACTTCCAGCTATAAGATAAATATGTACTAGGGGCATAGTGTACAATATGATAAGTACAGTTAGCACTGCTCTATGTTATACGAGACTTATTAAAAGTATAAATCCTAAGAGTTTTCATCTCAAAGAAAAATATTGTATCTCAATAAACCTGAAGGAACAAAAAAGTGAACAAGTTTTATATAGGCTGGTGGCACTGTACTGGGGAAAATCTAATTTATTAAATATTATTCAATGCATGTTTTAATTTTAACCATAAAAGGTTTATGTACAGTGTGCATTTTTGGAGACTTTAGATTGTCTTAATTCACCTTTAAACTCCAACTAGAATTATTATAACCTTTTATTAGAGCTGGAAGAGACCCTAGATTTATTTTTAATACAACTATTCTCTACATATGAGCAAACCATGTTCTGGGAATGATATTAATTGTTAGGCAGGGAATTTGTGATGGAACAGGAAAGAGAAGCTTGGTGTCTAATTTCTAGGGCATTGTGCTTCTAGAAAATGCTTTAAAAGGCATTCAATTTAATTCTCACTAATAGCCCAAACCATTTAAATGAGTGAGGAATCTTCTATAGCATATATTAGAACATCTATAATTTCTTAAACTTAAAAAATACTATCAGGTTTCATTCCACAAATGTAACTATACTTGAGTACAAAATGGTAGTGCTATGCCTTCTAGGTGAACTCACAGAATTTGAGGAGACAAAAACACTGAAATTGTTGATTGAATAGTTGGGAAAAGGAACTGTAATTACAGGTGATATTAATTACCCCTGAGCTGTACAGCACATATGGTAAAGAAGAAGAGAAAAATAAAGAAAAGGCAGGCCAAGCTATATTTTATATGAAGAAAAACTTTGATGCATTTGAATAGTTTAAGGATAGTATGGAAGTTTCATTGTTAACAACCCACTTTATAATTGAAACATTAATGTTATATAAAAGCAAAATTTCATTGTACATTTTATTAAACTGTTTTAAGATATATCTAATAAAAGTTAATATTCTCTTAAAGAAATCCACAAATATTTCCCCAAATATCTCCAAACAATGAAGAAATACACATTACATATAATAAAGAGAGAATAACTTTCAAGTTCTCCATCATCCAGAGAGGAAAGGGAAGATAAAGTGGCAACCCTCCTAATTACTAGTCTATTGCAAGTTCCAAAGTGAGCTTAATACACATGGAAAAATAACTATGGGTGCTAATTTTTATTTGGGTAAAATTTACCTACAGCAAATTGTCACAACTTCAGTGTGCTCTGTGACAAATGCATATTAAGACCCAGATAAGTTCTTACACCATAGAACACCCTTGTGCTCCTTCCCCATTATTTTATTAAAAATTGCGTCACAGAAGCAGCTACTGACCTGATCTATATCACCATAGGTTACTTTTGTTTACTGTAAAATGTCCTATTCATTATTTGCTGTTATGTCCAACTTTTTTTTTTTTCTTTTTAGGGTCACACCTGTGGCATAAAGAATGAGAAGTGGGTAGATGAGGGAAAGAGGGCAAGCTTTAGGGAATAGGTTCCAATCAGAACGAAAATAAAGAGTATTTGTAAAAGGCTGATGGTAAGAGAGTTTGCTGAAAACTGTGGGGATAATATCTCCATCACAGTTTTCCATTATATTTCAGCCTAGCCTTCCTTAAACTTGCTCAGAACACTTACTTCAGCCCACAGTTGGGCTGCTAGCCTATTCTACAGCTACAGCAACATGGGATCCAAGCTGTATCTGCAACCTATGCCACAGGTTGCAGGAAGGCGATACCTTTAACCCACATAAAAGTTTTGCTACTCCGTTTATAATAAATCTGAGCTATTAAAAATAGGTGAGTTTTAGGACAAATAATAAAAGAATGCTTTGAAAAAGTACATGATTATAAGTTGTCTGTCATGCCTTTACTGACCATCTCTGGTTAATCATTAAACTTAGTGGCTGGTTGGTAAAGAGTAGGATTGCCCATGTTTATTTTTGTTCTGGGTCTAAGTGTTGAGGAGGCAGAAATGCCCAGCATCAGTGACCTCTGGTTCCTCCCCAGAAGTTATTATTGTAATTGGACCTCGGTCAATCTATTAATTGGCTAGACTGGATCACAAATAGATTTAGATCACAAATATAGATGCCATTCATAATCATGGATGAAAAAAATTTCATATAATCCAAGGTTTTGCATTTTTTTCTGTTTTACAGATGATTTTTAATGAGAAAGACAACATATTGATAATTCGTGATATAAGTACTACCTTCTCTTTTTTTTGATTAGTCAAAAATGAGTTTAGAGAAAGTTCATTAGGCTTTGGTAATATATACAATCTCTGGGCTACACATTTCAGTTTGAAATGTAGGTGACACATTTCAATTTATCATTCAGTCAATTGTAGAAAAATTCTTCCACACTTGAATAGTCTTTTCAATTTTATTTTCTTTATTTTTTTCTCAGATTTTTTTTTAAGTTTTATTGAGGTGTAGTTGATTTACAATGCTGTGATTTTTTTCTACTGTACAATGAAGTAATTCGGTTATATGTGTACACACATCCATTCTATTTCAGATTCTTTTCCTACACAGATTATCACAGAGAATTGAGTAGAGTTCTCTGTGCCATAGAGCAGGTCCTCATTGGCCAATAATTCCATATACCTCAGTGTTCACATGCCATTCCCAAATCCCCAGTCCGTTCCCCCCACCCAACCTGTCCCCACAGGTAACTATAAGTTGTTTTCAAAGTATGTGTGTCTGTTTCTGTTCTGCAAATACATTTACTTGTGTTATTTATTTATTTATATATATTTTTAGGGCTCCACTGGGCATATGGAAGTTCCCAGGCTAAGGATCAAATTGGAGCTACAGCTGCCGGCCTATGCCACAGCCACAGCAATGCGGGACCAGAGCAGCATTGGTGACCTACACCACAGCTCATGGCAACACTGGATCCCCTACCCACTGAGCCAGGTCAGGAATCGAACCTGCATCCTCATGGATACTAATTGGATTCGTTTCCGCTGTGCCGCAATGGGAACTCCCTCCTTTTTTTCTAGATTCCACTTAGAAGTGATATCACATGATGTTTGTCTTTCACTGTCTGACTTACTACACAAACTCTGGAGCAACCTATATGTGAAGCTGATTAACAGTCAATAGAGTTTTATCATTTATTGTTTTTAAGTCAGTAAAATTTCAGTCTATAAATTGGGGTTATATTTTTAATGGTGTACATATTAAGTGTTTCTATCTTGGTGCTTGAAATTATCATCATAAAATAATTCAATCACAGTGTATTTTAGTCTATACAATCTATTTTTTCTGACATGTAGTATTTGAATCTCAACTTTTAGAATCTCAGTGTTTTATGTGTATCATTTATAAACAGTATTTGCTTTTTTATTTTGGAGTGAACATGATTGTCTTTTACCTGGATTGTCTTTTGCAATTAATACAGTGTAGGTTTGCATCTATTATCCTACTTTGCAATTTTTCAATCTATCCTACCTGTAGTTTTGCACTCTCTTTTATGTCTAACTCTGAAAAAATTAGCAATGCACATGACTAATCAAAGTATAAAATTAATAAAATATTATATTATTTTCTGGGATTACCATTAGCTATGAATACCTATTTACACCTACGTGATCTATGTCTCATGCCATTAGGCCTGGCATTTTATTTCTATTTGAAAATATACACTAAACATTATTCTTAATGTTTTATGTAGTCAGTGTCTATTTACATTTCTCCACAAGTATACTATTTTCATTTCTTTTTACATCACAGATAAAATATCACTGAAATTTTTTATCAAGAATCGTATTCTTTCTATCTGGAATTCATGCTTTAAAAGTTCTTTAATAAGTATCTCTGGTGATTAATCCTCTCAGTTTTTGTTTTTAAATGCCCTGATTTTCATTTCTGTCCTTGCAGATATTTTCATTGCATGTAGCGTCAATATGTAATTAATTCTTCTGGTATTTTGAAGATACCATTCCATGGTGGGTTTTTTTTGTTTTGTTTTGTTTTGTTTTTTTTGGCTTCAATTTTTGCTTTTGTGAAGACAGCTGTCAGTCTATCTGGCATTCTTTAAAAGGAATCTGTGTTTTATTTGCTGGCTGACTTTTGATTCCCTCTGACTTTCATTTTTCAATGGTTTCTCTGTGTCTCCTGGTATGAATTTCTATTTAATTTATCTTGCTTAGGGCTGAATCTGTGGACTGGTTTATTATCAGGTCTAAAGAATCCTCAGGCTTTACCTTTCTGTTTGTTTTCTCTATCCAGTCCACCATCCACTAGTCTTCCTGGATGCATTCTACTCTCTGAAATCATCTTCTCTGTCTTGAATTTTCCTGGGGTTTCTCCTTGTGTTTTAGCATGAACAATATCTTCTCATCTATCTTATTAATCCCCAATTAGATGTGTCATTTCCACTGCTAAACATTTTCAATGAGTTTTTAGTTTGTTTTTCTATATTTTACATTTCTGTCATCCTACTGCTTTCTTCAGAAACTTCAGAAACTTTCTTTGGTCCTGTGGGTATTGTCAGCTTGCTTTTTATTTCTTCAAACATAGTGAGCATTGCCATTTTATAATGTCACTCATTTTCAGTATCTAAAGTGTGAGTAGGCATCTTTCTGCTACTTGCTGTTCTTTTTACTCTTACTCATATTGCTTTGTTCTTTTGAGTGAGGTGTTATTTTTAACTGCATGTTGGACACCTTCTTCAACGAGTTTTTATGTCATTAATTTTTTTACAGTACATGTCATGGTTTTTCAAAAAAAGTTTATTTTGTATAACCTAAGTCACCATTTACCAGTCAGGGAAGTCTTAGTTACATTCTCCTATAAGATTCATTTCATACGTTTCGGCCAACAAGGAAAAATATGTAATACAGGAGGAAATACATATTTAAAGAATAATTTGTCTTATTACTTTTGTATTATACTTCTTTAAACTTAGTAAACATGATTATTTCATCAACAGTGCTGAGCCCCTTAAAAACAACTTGTCTAAAACTTTATTTAAATACGGGCAAATATGAATAAACAATATTTTGTATTTTATTTATATTATTTGACAAACTTTTAAAACAAAGTATCTAATATTCATATAATATGAAACATTATGAAGCAACTGTTTGTGACTTATAAAGCATTCTTAATGATGTAGGGAATTATTCAGGAGATAATCTTTAGTTTTAAATGTAGCATATAAAATTGTTCAAAGAGCATAATCTAAATTTTGCATGATACATAAAGAAGCTGCCTTTGAGTGGTGGAGAAATATGGAGAATTTTGCTCTCTACCCAAATTGTGGAAATTTTCAAATTTTCTTCTAAGATTATATATAGGTTAAGAAAAAAAAAAGAACTTTCTGATTAATAAAATAAAAGAAAATGAAAATGTCTGTGTTTATTACCTCTGGTTTCACACGGCAAGGGTTGCATTTTCCTTTCTTTTTGGTCTAACGATTCTAATCTGTAAACTTTTCTTTTAAGGGGCAGCAACAATATAAAAGAAAACAAATACAAACATCAATAAGGACAGCAACAACTCAGAAAAAAAAAGTTATGGAAGTCTGTCTTCTCTTTGTCACTGCCAATACCAGGCCACTCGTGGGTCTTTAGCCACAGCTTATTCTCCCTTCAATCTTCTTCAAAATGTAGTTATCCTTCTTTTTTCCCTTGGCATCTTGGTAGCCTAGCACACTTTTGCTCTGCAGCCTTCTCATCATGAGCTTTCAATGCACAGGTTTCTTGTCAGCATCCCCACTGGTTGAGTGTCCTTCCTTTCATCATCTGTGCAAACACTTATAAGAATCAAGAGCCCATAGGAAAGTATCCTAGGCCACAGAGCTGGCTTCTTTCAAATGTTATGTAACTTTCTTATTTCAATTGCTGTCAGAATATCACTTTTTAGATTCCTATCCTTTATTCCCCCCCCCAACACACTATTTTTTCTCCACTGTACCGCATGGGGACCCAGTTACACATACATGTATACATAATTTTTTCTCCCATTACCGTGCTGCATTGTAAGTATCTAGACATAGTTCTCAGTGCTACACAGCAGGATCTCATTGTTAATCCATTCCCAAGAGCAATAGTTTGCACCCGTTAAACTCAAGCTCCCAATCCCTTCCCTCCCTCCCCCTCCCTCCCCCTCTCCCCGGGAAACCACAAGTCTATTCTCCAAGTCCATGATTTTCTTTTCTGTGGAAAGTTTCATTTGTGCTGTATATTAGATATCAGATATGAGTGATATCATATGGTATTTGTCTTTCTCTTTCTGACTGACTTCACTCAGGATGAGAATCCCATCCATGTTGCTACAAATGGCATTATTTCGTTCTTTTTCATGGCTGAGTAGTGTTCCATTGTGTATATATACCACATCTTCCGAATCCAATCATTTGTTAATGGACATTTGAGTGGTTTCTATGTCTTGGCTATTGTGAATAGAGCTGCAATGGGCATGCAGATGCATGTGTCTTTTTTAAGGAAAGTTTTGTCTGTATATATACCCGAGTTGGGCTGCTGGGTCATATGGTAGTTCTATGTATAGTTTTCTAATGTACCTCCATACTGTTCTCCATAGTGGCTGTACCAGCTTACATTCTCACCAACAGTGCAGAAGGAGGGTTCCCTTTTCTCCACACCCCCTCCAGCACTTGTTATGTGCGGACTTCTTAATGATGGCCATTCTGACTAGTGTGAGGTGGTATCTCATGGTAGTTTTGATTTGCATTTCTCTAATGATCAGGGATGTTGAGCATTTTTTCATGTGCTTGTTGGCCATCTGTATATCTTCCTTGGAGAATGGTCTATTCAGGTCTTTTGCCCATTTTTCCATTTGGTGGTTGGCTTTTTTGCTGTTGAGTTGTATAAGTTGCTTGTATATTCTAGAGATTAAGCCCTTGTCAGTTGCATCATTTGAAACTATTTTCTCAACATTCTGTAAGTTGTCTTTTTGTTTTCTTTTGCTGTGCAAAAGCTTGTCAGTTTGATTAGGTCCTTTAATATTTATAGAATAACTGTTCATGGATTAAAAATAATCTTTTCTCCAAATTTCTTAAGTCCAGTGCTCCTCTAAAATAAAGTACTAACTAAACCCCAGGGTCTTATTTATATTTCTTTCCCTATTACGAAATAGAGGGAGGCACTCAGTGTAATATCCTTATTATTTCTACAAAGCTACTAATTCTCCCCTATTGGTGTGAATTAGGTCTAGAAAAGAATGATTGTTGTTGCTCTACCATCCTGCAAATATTACCATTGTCAGTAGGGAAAGTTAAAATGAGCCTTTTAGCAAATGTTAGGATAAAGGAACAAGGCTGTCATTCTGAAAGTTTTGGGACAATGTGCTCAAGATGGACAGAATATATCCTTTTGTTTTGTTTTGTTTTTGGTTATCTGAAATTCCAAATTATTATTGTTCTTCACCTTCAATAAAAAATGACAAAAACCCCAAACTTCCCCACCTGTTCTACTTCCCATAGTGTTTCAACAATTATATATAAAACCATGTACTTTGTGTAAGATAGCCTAATTTAAAAATCATTCTATATATTATCAATACCCCAGAGCTGGGACTATTTTCATTTCTCAAGAATATGTTAAAGACTGCTATATACCTGCTTATATGTGCAGCCAGCCAGGATTATGCACAAATATTGCCATTCCCATGGTCTTTTCTCATTAATTTAATTGGCCTATAGTTATCTAGTCTCCCACAGGGAAACAAAATAGCGTGAAACCCTTCACCATTTGTATTTTAAGAGGAGGGGAAAAATGCTTTATTTGGAATATTGCAACTTTTATTTGATGAAAGTTACTATTAACATATTTTCATAATCTTCTCAGCCTAGCAACAGCAGGAGTAAAAGGTGTGAGGGCCATGTAATATTCATGAAATTAAGACGACTTGAGATGAAAGGGAGTTCCATTAGAGAGACCAAGTGTGACAATATGACACATATTTGCATATTTTACACTTTAAATCTTTTCAGCACATCCAAGTTGATATATGGATGTAAACATGCATTGCCAGTTTTTAGCATATTATAAGCCCTCAAGACTTTGCATGCATTTTAATATGTTTCATTATTGCTGTAGATTTTAATTTCCAAACTGCACGGCTTTGATGGAAGGAAGCTGGAAGTCGAGGCATCTGGCCTCTGCCCCAGGCAAACGCAGACTTTTCCTTGAATATTTTGGGCAGAAACCAGGCTATTTATTTGTGGGGCAGTGGGGGAAAATAAAAAAAAAAAATGTGCTGCCCAGAAGCACGTTTTGTTTGGTACACATACTAATTAAGTGTTAACTTAACCATCCTGACAGGAGAGCTAAAGTATTCAACTGTAGATGTGCCAAAGGAGACAAGTTGTGTGGAGCTTTTATAATCCCTTTTTCCCTCCTCTCAGCCAGTCTCAGCTCCTACGCTTTGAAAGTGGAGATTATTCAAAGCAGTTTTTTTTTTTTAATGAGTTAGAAACAGTTTTTGTTCTTTAAAAAACTGAAAATGATTTTTAGTTGTCCATTTTATTTTCTGGAACACAGGGTCTCTTGTTAGTAGAGGAAAAGTTCTTCACATAGACTTATAAGAGCATATTAGGTCAAATTAACATGGCACCTAAATAGTTTTCTTAGAGTTTTTTTATTGGCTTCACAAAGCTTTATATTTACATAAAGAAGTGTGAACTTATTTTGTAAACTGTCACCTAAGAATAAAGTAAGTTAAAGATAAGAAAAATAATTACTAAAAGTTGCCTTTTAGTCCGTTGTTGTGACCTTTATAGACGAGAGATGAATTTCTAAGATGCTTTCTAATGATCATATCAAAATTTATTTTTATTAATATTGAACTATGACGCTTCACCTATTACCTTCTCTCAGGTATTCTGTAGCATTTTATTTTAATTTTCAGTGCTAACATTAAGGCATTGAGTTCAAGGGGTATTCTAGTTATGCATCTCCTCAGAAAAGGTAGAAAATACATGGCAATCATTAACTCTTCAGGAATATATTTGGACACTCTGCACATACAAAATGCTGTAAGAATCTTGATAGAAATGGATAAGAAGTAAATAAAAGTCTGTATTGTTCCTCTAAAGGGATTTTTAAACAAATGAGAAAAAGGTAATGCTTAGGCTTTTTTCTTTTTAAACATGTTTTGTCATCCTAAGGACACAGATATTCATTTGCAAATTAAGCAAATAAATGAGAAAAAATAGTCCCTTGGTTTTCTCCAGTCTTTCTTTTCTAAAATTTTATATATAACAAGATAATATTCCCAAGACCTATCTGTGCATAAGTTCTATTGTTCAACCAGAAACATTGAAATTTTCATTTCATTTTCAAATTAACATACAATTTACCAAAAATGTTCCCAGAACACTAGAGGTATATATAGTTGTTTCCATTGCTCTCCTTAGCAAATAACCTGGTATCATCTTATGACATCTATGTCTAACCATGCTGACTTGTAAAAAGGAGGTTTCTAGTCGCTGTTTTGATTCTCTTAGTCATGTCATTTTTCAGGTCCCCAAAATTGAGCTTTCTTATGGATAGAACCACAGGTAGATGGCCCCCAATTTCTGAGCCAATTAACACAGATTCAAAGTAACATCCCAATTCCTAACATACTGGTGGAACTTGGTAGTTGTATTACCAAATACCTCCAATGCCTGGTGGAATAAGAATGAGCTTTAGATTCTGTAAAGGTATTCTATGGAAATACATGGTCTGTCCTCCTACTAAATCATGCTTAATTTCCATAGCTTTCTCTTCTCTTTTATCCCAGTAAAGTAAACAAATAAACAAGTTCTTAGTTTGTTTCCCTATGCATCAGTCAGTATGGATTGCATCTTCATTCCCTGTCTAGTTTCCTGCTAGATCTTTCCCCAAGGGGCTGAATTTCTCTCCTTATGGCCCCAGACATTGTCTGGGAGTCAGGCATGACTCCCAACAAGATGGTATTTTGCCTAATTACAATAAACATTGCAGTCCTGGACTCACTTTCTTATACTGGTGCATATGGGCCTGTGGCTGCACTTGATGCTTCCTTTGGAAACCCTGACTTGGAGAAAAAGGAGAAAACTAACTTTTTCAGAGCCATTCCCTTCTGTCAACTCCAATTCCCTTGTTCTGAGTCCCAGCCTTCTCCTTCTCACCACAGAAATCTCCGGCTTTGCAATGGACCACCCAGTACACATTTCTGTTAACTCGCCTTGATGCAGCCCCCTGTGCAGCTCTGCTTTGAGGGCTAAACAAGCCGGTGTGTGTCTGCCATCACCGACGCTATTGTGTGCTGTGTGAATCACATTTGTCATAAATGAATAGAGAACATTTGTTGATTTATCATCTTTGAATATTTGATCAAATGAGTTAATGCACTTTTAATTCACAGAATATCAAGTTCTTCTGAATGTCTTGCAGACCTTCAGGTAAATTAGACAGTGACACAAGTGGTAAAATTCACCTCATTTGTGTTTTGCAGTTCTTTTGTGGTGTAACATCTTGTCTGCATGATTATTTATTTCTACTTGGAATCTTACATGACATTTAATCAAAAACCACAATCAGAAAACTAATTTAACAAGGGTACATAACTCACACTGAACCTTTTTATCTTAGAATGGAAACTGCAAACACAAAATAATAAAAAAGGAGCACAATGTGTCATGAAACTAAAAGATATTTCATTGAATGTTTACTATGAGCCAAGCACTTTACCTGAACTACATTCTTTTTTCTTCATGACAGACTCATTGCTTTAGACTTACCAATCAGACCATAGGGTTTCTGAACTTGTGTTCTGTGGCATTCTATCTGCCAATCACAGATTTTAAAAATTCCTCTTCCAATTCAAGAACTATGGAAATATGGTCTCCTGCTGTCCAAGTATCTGAATAGGGAAAAGAGTAGAATTTTAGTGTCCTTCATACAAGCTTCCCTCTTTTCCCTGACAAGTTCCCGATGCTAGGTCAAATGGTTTAAATACCCCATTCTAGTACTTCATTAAATATAAATTTATTTTCTATTGTCAAGGACTTCTATATTCTCCCTATGTCCCCTCCCCCAACACTTGTCAGTTTCCCAATTTTCTCAGTATTTCTAGCATACACCTACTGCTTCTATCAGATGATTGGTGTTTTCCATTATCATAATGCTTTTTTTCATATAATTTCCCACAGTGGAATGCTCTGTATGGCTCTCTCAAACTCTGGCCAAACTCAATCTGTCACTGCTGGCTTGTACATTGGAGTTACCCTTCTCTTACAAAACTCTCTCTTTGCCTTTATCCTGTCCCATGTTTATTCACTCAAGTATTAATTACCAGCCATTTATTTAATGGCAGGGACTGATCTAGCCTCAGATGATAAGAAATGAATAAGTCAAACTGATACCTCCTCTTATTGAAGTACAGAGATGAGGACAAAGACTAGAATACAAAATTACATAAGCTGATGATCATTATGACTGAAGGCAGAACCCAACAGAAATACAACACAATGGTGTCATGCTTTCCAAAGATGGATATAATCAGTGAAACATGGCCAGGGTGCCATAGGGCTGGAAGACAGAGAAGAAGCAGAAAGGAAGTCACAGGGCCAGACTGTACATCCTTCTGTTGAGTGGTCAGGAAAAAGCCCTGTGAGTTAAGCTGGGGCCAGAGAAGCAAGTGCCTAAAAGCCAGGATGAGGAGCCCAATCTCCTTAAGAACCAGAGTGAGTGATTGGGTGATTTTAAACAGGATTGTTTCAATAGGCATGTGGAAGAAAGGTGTGAAAGATTGAGGTTGTGTGTGAACTTAACGACACTATAGCATTTGGCCTTTACAAAGGTCACTCTGGCTCATATGTGTGGGATATATCTGCAAAGGGAAAAGCTGGAAATCATGTCTTTTCCATCCCAGTAGACTGTAAACTCCTAAATCCAGGAAAAGGCATAGTTTTTCCTTCTGCATCTCCCAAATAGCTCAGAATTAAGCTAAAGAATTTAATAAAGCATCAAATAGTACAATAGTTGGCTTCATCAGTGCTGATAGATAAGACATTGGGCTATGGATCAGAGACATAATTATAGGATGTATTTTCTCCAATCATAAAATCACAATTGAAATTTACACGTGCTTTACTTTCATATACCTCACCTCAGAGTGGAATTTCTAAAGTCTGCTTTATAGAAGATATACATTTACACAGTAAAGGTGAGTAAGAAAAAAAATCTGTTTTCAGAACCTGGGAAGATGATGTTACATTAAATGTATTCCAGTGAAATTGGGGGAGTTAGAAAAAAAATAACAAGGCTGGCCAAGCTTCTTTTTGGGTAGAAATTCAGTCAGCCAATGCCGCTCTGGTCCCCTGGGTTTATACTTTTCCTCTCACTATGACTATCTATCACTGCTTGTAAAACTCCTCCAATAAAATATCTTAAAGTTCACAGTAAAGCAATGCAATTATTCTGAGTCGTTTCTTCTTACGTTTTAACCTAATCTTCAGAGGTGCCAGGACTGAAGAAGCACGGCTCCTGCCCAAAATGAGCCTAATCTTGTCTCTGAAAATAGCACTTCCTTGCCAAGAAGAACTTTCTTCTTTTGAATGGCTTCAATGATGAGAAAAAGGAGCCAGGCTTCATTAATGGCCCTGGGCATGGTGGGCACTAAGTCAGAGTGCCCTTCCTCTCTATAGAGAATAGCGCTGTCTACTTAACTGAACCTTTTTCTGTTTCTTTTTCTTTTCTTTTTCTCTTTTTATCCTTGCAGTGGCTGTTGGCAGAACACTTTGAAATAGCTCATTACTGATTTCTAATTCAATAAGTTAAAGGGGTGAGGTGGAGGGCAATGCAAATTCAGACTAACTGTAATTTTATGGAATGCCTACTACGTGGCAGGCCCTGGGTAGATGTTGCTATGACAACCCTCTAAATCAGGCATGATGAACCTGGTTTAGTAGTTAAAGGGCACTAACTCAGGTATTGTAAGAAAATCATCAAAACTGGGGAATTTGAACCCAGATCTTCAGTTTCCAAATGCACTGATCACTTCACAACCTTTAGCTTTTTCCAGTTTATTAAGATAAAATTGACTTATCACATTGTATTAGTCCAAGGCGTCAATTTGTTGAGAGTAGGGATCAGTATACAAGAGGGCAGCAAAAAAGTGAATACTGGAGATATTGGCTTCACTTGTTTTTGTTTTTGTTCTTTTATCCCTACAACCTTTAAAATCTGACTGCCAGCAAATGAGCTAATCCCCAACATTTCCCCGCATATGGAACTATTACAAAGAAACAGCATCTTTTCTACTCATCAACTTGCCTGAAGCTGCATGCTTTCATCTAGCCACTGTTCAGGGGAAAATGAAAGGTACTGTGATGCTCCTGGTACTGGCTGATACTCATCCTTCCACTTATGCTCTGTATCCGTTGCCTCCTGCATTCGTGGCTGAATTCGCTCTCTATTTTCCCCTCTTTCCCCTGCAAATCCTAATGTTCTACAGGTCTTGCCCATCAGCACTTAAGTTTACTTAAGTATCTCCCAACTTGGGAATAAACTAAAACAAACAAACAAAACACCACAAACCAAAACAGTCTCTCTTATCCTGTATCTCACTGGAGCTTCTTGTATTACTCCTACACCCCTTCACAGGCAACAAGCTACCTCACTTGATAAGAAAATTTAAATGAACTATTATGGCTCAAGATTTGGCATACACTAAATGCACAGTAAGCTTGACCTGCTCCTCTTCACAGGCGTTGTTTGTTATATTTTGCATCTTAAGTCCATACCTGCACTGCATGTGCTTTTGGGATTCAGCATTGTAAATCCTATTTTATTCTTCTCTTGTCTCTAATGATACCCACCCCAACTGGCTTTTTCTGCCTGCTCTTTCTCAGATTCCACTTATTAAACGTTAGATGTCTTTGGTATTCTGACTTATTCACTCTTCTTGACTGACTCTCTACCCTTTTCTTGTTCCTGTCATCTATTACTATGATTAACAATTGGACAATGACTCCCATTTCATTTTTTATCCCAGAATATCCATATTCAAATTCACAGTCTATATATCTGTTTTGATAACTCAGAATCACCTCCAACTCAGCACTCGAGTTTATAAAATCACTCAAGGTAGAGGAAAGATAAGTCACTATTTCAGAAATGAGTTGGGAGTTGGCATATTCTAGGTTAGTGGCAATACAGAAGATTTTTAGAATGTGAAGATTCTAAAAATATATTTTTTTTTTTTTTGGCCACACTCACACCATGTTCAGGGACTGAAACCACCCACAGCAATGACCCCAGCCACAGCATTGGCAACACTGGATCCTTAACCTACTGTACCACAAAGGAACTCTGAAGTGCAAGGATTTGGTAACTGATTGTATGCAGAACTGGTGGAAAGAATCTAAAATCAGTAAAGTATTTCTGTTGGTTAAAATTTGAAGGAGAGGAGATGGTATACACAGGTTATAGGTGAAGCCATAAAGGTGGGCATGAGTCAAATAATCAAAGTAAGTCCTTATATGTATTTGGGCTTTATCCTAGCAGCAATAGGGAGCTGCTGGAGAGTTTAAGACAAAGGAAAGATATAATCAGATATGTCTAATAGGAAGATTACTCTGACTGCTTTGGGGATTCACCATACAGCTGGGTAAACAAAGGAGATCTATATGAAAGAAAAAACAAACAAAAAAATAAACCCAAAAAAAAAACCTGCAAAAACCTAGGATCGCTAATGATTAAGTTGTGCCAACATGATTAATGCAAGCAATAAATGTGGTTAAAGATAAGAGGAGGAAGAGACTTCTTTTAGATTTCTAAGGAAAGTTTCATAAAGAAATAAAAATTGAAAGTTTAAGTTAAGACTTGGATGATGCATTAACTATAATTAGGGAAAAATTGAACTTTTCAGGAAGACAGATTTGATGTGGATACGAATTATACACAAAAGGCAAACCCAAACAGGAATTTTTTTGGACCAACCATCCTACCTGTTGCAGGAGGTTTACATGGAAGAACAGCATGAGAAAAAGCAGAGATGACAGCACTTGTGAATGTCACTGAACTGAAGAGTGCCCAGAGTTTTCCCTAGGCAATTGGAAGCCATTTCAGAATCCTGGATTGGAAATTTAGATTAAAAAATTCTGTGCTTTAGGATGGTAAACATGGTGAGAGGAAAATTAGTAGTCAAGGCTAGAAGGATTAGAGACAGAAAAACAAGTCTTGAGCGCATTTATGGGGGCTGGTGTCATAGTAAGCTTCACCGAAAATGAAATGCAATTGTTGGAAGTGAGAGTATCAAGGAAGAAAAAACATTGGAACTTTCAGAACTTGAGGCAAACATTACACACATTGACCTAGTTATCTAATATCCGTTCAAGATGTAAAGGGGAAATAAATTTGGCTCTGGTAGACTGCAACACAGTATCTGTTTTTGGGAAGGGTTTGCAGTCTGCCAAGGGACTTGGGGTGGTTCCTATTTGCAGTTTTTCTTCTAATCTTACAACAGAGTCTTTATCTTAATCCTTTAAGAGGAACTATTCAAAGATGACGCTAAAATTGGAAATAAGTCCATAATTCCTACTCAATATCTGTTAGGAATCTTGTATAGAAAATGCTGTCTATGAAGACAATAAACAATGGAAAAACATTCTGGTAATGGCAGAAATGTGAAAGTGGGGAAAAGAGGTGGGGGAGATGATAGGAAAAGATTCTGCTTGACGTATCATGTGTAAGTAGGATTTAATATCTTACACAGAGAGAGCCACAGTTAATTGTAGGACAGCAGGGAATTTGATTGGAGGGAATAACTTATAGGAGGTAGTTATTGTAGACAATCAAGAACTCTTTGCCAGCTAATGCTAAGATGTTGTGCTATTTTGATATATGTCTTCAAAATAAATGTAGAGAGTGTTAGACCAAAGAATGAGGATAGAAATTCAGACCTTAGGTATTTCTCATTGAAGGAATAAGCCAAGAAATAACAACAGGCCACAGAGGCAAAGTTAAGAGAAGGATAACCACCACTAGGGAAAGTTAAGAAGAAGTAGGGGTATTGGGGCTCACAGTTTTGAGTGCTAGTCTAATAAATTTAGGATAAAGAAGAGGTAAGCTATTTCTTGCATTTTCTTTAAAAATTTGCATAATTTTTAATGTATATGTTCATAGTGGTGATAGCAGTGAGTATTATAGGTCTGAAGGTATCACTGTCCACAATATTCTAGTAAGTCTCAGCAAATACTCAGTTTCAGGAAATCGCAGTCTATCTGGAGAATGCACGATCCCCCTCTGGGCTATAAACATTTAATGAGAATGTATGACAAAAGCAATGATAAGGAAACCAAAGTTTAATATAAAGTCTTACTTCTTTATCAGAACTCATACTCTTGCCATGATGCTACTGCTAAACACCCAGAGAACCTGGTGACAGTACTGAAAAATATAACCAGTAAAGATTTGGCCCTATTAATGAATCAATGCTATTTCCCTGAGTCGTAAAATGAAAACAATCCTAAAAAATCAATAATAAAGGGAGTTCCCCAGTGGCTGATCAGGTTAAGAAAACAGTGTTGTCACTGCTACGGCTCAGGGGCTCAGGTCACTGCTGTGGCTCAAGTGCAGTCCCTGGCCAGGGAACTTCCACATGCCATGGGTGTGGCAAAAAAAAAAGAGCAATAATGTGAATTTCTGAATACTTTGGTAGGATAAATATCCTTCTCTACCCTCTAAAGTAGACCTAAAGGAGCACAAGAATCTGAGAATTCAGACAAATAGTATATTTGGTAAAATAGCATAGAAAGAGGAAGTAGTAAGACATGTGAAATAAACTCTACACTTTTATCCAGGGTTATTTGCGAAGTTGTTTTTTTTCAAAAATGGTTAAGACAGTCCATCCAATTAATGATGCTGGGACAACTGGATATCCACATGCAAAAATTTTTTTTTTAATTTAGATATAGATTTTATGGTCTTCACAAAAATTAACGCAAGATGTATCATAGACATAAGTATAAAATGTCAAAGTCTAAAACTCATAGAAAAAGACATAGGAGATAATTTAGATGACTTTGGGTATGGCACTGATCCTTTAGATAAATTGCCAAAGGCACAATCCATAAAAGAAAGAATCAATAAGCTAGACTTCATTAAAATTAAAATTTTCTGTTCTGCAAAAGACACTGTCAAGAGAATAAGAAAACAACCACAGAGTGGAGGAAAATAAAATGAGGATGACACATCTGATAAAGGACTAGTGTCCAAAAATGACAAAGAATACTTAAAGCTTGATGTTAAGAAAACCAAATTAATAAATTAACTAAAGACCTTAACAAACATCTCACTGAAGAACATACGCACATAGTCAATATGAAAAGATACTGCAGATCATGTGTCATCAGGGAAATGCAAATTAAAGCAAGGAGGTATCACTACACACCTACTATAAAATGGCCAAAATCCAGAACAATGACAATACCAAATGCTGGTAAAGATGTGCAGCAACATGAACCTCATCGATGGCTGGTGGGGATGCAAAATGGTTCATATACTTCTGAAGAGAGACATTTCTGACAAGACTAAATATACTCTTATCATATGATATGGCAATCACACTCTTTAATATTTACCCAGAAGACTTTGAAAGCTTATGTCTGCACAAGAACCTACACATGGAACTTTCTTCATAATTGTCAGCTTTAGTCATAATTGTTGAAACTTGAAAGCAACCAAAATGTCCTTCAGTAGGTGAATGATAAACAGCGGTATATCCCACAATGACTATTATTCATCACTATAAAGAAATGAGATATTAAGCCACAAAATGATATGGAAGAACCTTGAATTCATATTTCTAAGTAAAAGAGGTCAATCTGAAAAGGCTCCATACTGTATGATTCCAACTCTGTGACATTCTGACAAAGAGAAAACTATGGAGACAGTAAAAAGACCAGTGATCACTAGAACCAAGGACTCTATGTGGAAAGCATCTCCTTAGCACACCAACAGGGGGCCTGAGAGCCACTTTTACAATAAACAAGTTCTCAGGAAATAGAAATAATTCCTATCTTTATCTATTCTCCCCTACTTTTTTTTTTTTTTTTTGTCTTTTTGCCTTTTCTGGGGCTGCTCCCACAGCATATGGAGGTTCCCAGGATAGGGGTCTAATTGGAGCTTTAGCTGCCGGTTTGCACCAGAGCCATAGCAATGGGGGATCCGAGCCGAATCTGCAATCTACACCACAGCGCACTGGCAATGCCAGATCCTTAACCCACTGAGCAAGGTCAGGGATTGAACCCACGACCTCATGGTTCATTAATCGGATTCGTTAACCACTGAGCCACGACGGGAACTCCTATCCTCCCCTACTTTTAATCATCACCTTTCTCCAGGGGCCAAACACAATTTTTGTGCCCTCTTTCAAATAGTTGTTAAACAAATACCAGGCCAAAAAAATCTTTCATGTGCAAACCCAGCTGTGCTGAGAGAGAGTCAAGGAAACCACTGGAATGGCTCATGACACTCCCCTCAGGACGTGGACATCATGGTCAGAGCCGTGTAGGGTGAGAGGAGAAGGTGGGCAATGCGATGGACAGTTAAGAGGCCGACTTAAGTTAAGTTCCTGCCCTCTCACTGACCCAGATGAACCTGGGCAGATCACACGAAACTTCTCTCTCTGTCTGGGGAGTTTGCAAAACGGGGATGGGGAGAGTTGGATTTGGTGATTGCTCCTAGCTCTAAACATTCTCTGATCTTTCTGTCTCTTTTTCAGGCTTTTTGAGCTAATCCCATTGATGTTGAGGCCTGTAGGGGGCTTGAGGGATTAATCAGTATCCCTTTCATTCTGGAACCATTCCAGCTAAGCTCAGAGAAAGGAAGCAAGCAGTTCCAATCTGCTGTGTAAATCTATAACATAGATACCTACATGCTCATAGGCAAAAATATGAGGTCTAACTGTAAGTATAACATAGACTCATATAGGAAAGAAACTATCATAGCTTTTGAGATTTATATGAATTATATTGGTCTCCTTTATTGTGCTAACAAAACTGTTTCTTTTTCCCCTTAGCAAAATTATTTTCCATTCCTTTGTTTTGTTTCATTTTCTTCTCTTTGGGCATTGAAGTGTATTAATACTAATGCTCAAAAACATACTAGGATAAGTGATTTAGCTGTACTCATGCAACTTATAAGTGAAAGAATGAGAATTTGAACCCAGCCCTTTCTGATGTGTGATTTCTTATATTTACTGATATATGATGCTGCCGACAACAAAATATCTAAACACTTATATATTTAGAGTACATCTCCTTTGATTCCATAAACTTAAAAAATCACTTTGATATGATGGGAGGAAAAAAATGTTTTTTTCCCAAACTCAAGAGAAAAAAAATATCTTCCTATAACAGGGAAAGCCAGGACCTGATATAAATTATTATTTTTTGCTTAAATTCAGTGAAGTGATAGCTCTGTGGACAATAAATACATCATGAGACTTCACAGAGCTCTGCTTTGCAAAGCACTCTGGGATTACCTGTGCAGTTTGCATCATGGTGCTGGGCATCTTTTGTTTCACAAGGAAAAGTGTACACTACCTTTATAGTTTAAATAGTTTCTCTTCTTATCCATTAAATGTCTTGTAATCTAATGTTTTAGTATTCTCCAAAGAAACAAAATCAATAGGCGATGTTATAACATATATATGCGTATATGTATGTACATATATATGTGTATATATATGCACACATATCTATGTATCTTATATGCATTAATATAGGTGTATAATGTATATATGTACACATACATAACTATATATGTGTTATGTGTGTATGCATACACATGTGTATATGTATGCACATGCATCTATATATGTGCATATGTGTGTGCATGTGTGTATACATGTATACACATGCGTTTGTATATATATATTTGTATGTGTATATGTGTGTATACACATACATGTGTGTATGTATGTATATATATGTATGTGTGTGTTTGTGTGTGTGTGTACAATACAAATTAGCTAACTAGCTCATGTGATTGTGGATACTGATAAATCCCTTGGTATCCCAGGTGAGTTGGCAAGCTGGAGACCCAGGAAGGTGAATGTGTAGTATCAGCTAAGGTTCAAAAATCTGAGACAGAGAGCCAATGGTGCAGTTCCAGTCTGAATGCCATCAGGCTTGAAACCCAGGACAAACTAATATTTCTGTTCAAGTTCAAAGCCAAGAAAAAAACTGATGTCTCAAATAAATGAGTCAAACAGGAAGACTTCTCTCTAACTCAGGGTAGTATCAGCCCTTTTATTCTATTCATATATTCAACTAGTTGGATGAGCCCTAACCACATAAATGTGGGAAAACTGCTTTACTCAGTTTATCAATTTAAAGGTTTATCTCATCCAGAGACACCCTCAAAAATACCTAGATAATGCTTGACCAATCATTAAGGCATCCCATGTCCTGGGCCAGTGGCCACGCAAAATTAATTATCACAGCATACTTAGGAAAGGAAGCCTACTGTGGATTGCCTGAGCTGTAAAATGTCAGGGGGAAAACTGGTGAATGTTGAAGTTATTCTACTATATCAATAGAGAACATTCTAGAAAGTCCCAGGAAATAGAGCAAGCCTCCACACAGCTATATTTCTATCTTCTTTCTCATAGCTACTATTATGAGCTGAAATTTTTAGAAGTTCACTTGTTCATTAGAACAGAAAGAAAAAAACATGGTAACAGAGACTTAAAATAACTTTTGCCTACAGTAGCTTCAAAGAATCTTTTTCAAAAGCATATTTTAAAAGTCCTGGGGAAAAATGTTAGTCTTTCTAGTTCTCATATACAAAAAGTAAAGTTTGGGGTGGGTGCTTTTCAGAATACAGTTCTATGGTTATTAAAATAAAGCAATCTATAAACTTGTAGGGCTCTCAGATGGAATTCAGAGGAAGTGCAATTCCCTAAAAATATAAGCAGAAATTTTTGTGTAAGGGAATACTTTTTAAGAGCTGGTTTATTACTTTAGTGAGATTTCCTTTGGAGTTTTTGACCCTCTCATAAAAGGATATTTAAAATGTTCCATTCAATAATGAGTCATAAAAATAATACCTAGAGTCCGAGCAGAAGCAAATGGGATAGTGAGGGTCACTCTCATATGGTGAAATCTGAAAAGATTTTCTAAAACAGGTGACTTTCTAGGTCATCTGGGATTCTGTCCATATATGTCAGAAAGGTTTAGAGGAAGAAATGAAAATGAGGCCTCTAACTATTGGTGGCTCTTGAAGCCTTGGGAGGGAATTCATACTCCATTTCTTGAGACCACCCTTGCCCACAGTATCCTCCCATGCTATGCTCACCTGGCTCCCACAGGAAAATAGAAAACTTCTTTCAAAAAAAACCTTCCTACATAGGAGTTCCCTGGTGGCACACAGGGTTAAGATCCAAGGTTGTCACGCAGTGGCTCAGGTCACTGCTGTGGCATGGGTTCAATCCCTGGTCCCAGAACTTCTGCATAATGCAGATGTGGCCAAAAATATTTTTAAAAAAACACTCCTATATATAAAATAGATTACCAACAAGGACCTGCTATATAGCACAAGAAACTATCCTCAATATTTTGTATTAACCTCTAAGGGAAAGGATTCTGAATAAGAATATGTTCAGAATACACACACACACACATATATAAAATAAATGAGTATATAGATAAGTGTGTGTGTATATATATGTGTGTGTGTGTATACACATATACATATATAAAAATGAATTGCTATGCTGTATACCTGAAACTAATATGATACTTCAAACCAATCTGAGTTTGTTTTAGCTTAACTGGTTACTCCATCTCATTGGCCTTCCAATATTATAAATCTTCTATACTCCAATTAAAAATTTGTAAATTAAAAAAATAAAACAAGAACAAATCTATGAAAGCAGGCAGCAAAGTATCAGAGTATTGTCTTAAAATATGCTGCTCTGTTTCTTAATAGCTGGAACATGTAGACAAGGAATATACTGTGTAGGTCTCAGTTTCCTTGGTTAAAAAAATGGAGATGATTTGTCTTCTCCCCTCAGATGGTTGTTGTGGACATAAAGGAAATACTACACTAAAGGGTTTTACTGACGAAGTTGAAGAGAGTAGATTGGATATGCTCATTCATCTCCATTCCCTGCTGAAACCCCACTAAAATTACAGTAAGTGTATCTTTTAAGAGTATACCAACCCCCTGAAAAGAAAAAAGTAACATTTTGGACTCTAGAGATTGGATGGATATTAAATAATCCCCAAAAATTGAATTCAAAATTACCAGTGGATAAATTGAAAAAGTGATTCACTTTTCACAAAGAAATCCTAAAATGTTCCAGAATCGGTAGTGCTCTGGAAAAAATGTTAGCAACCTCACGATTGGTGGTATCTTTGGGAGAGGGTTTACACTGGGCTTAAAGTAAGAAAAGTGGATAAAGTTGTGTTTGGAAATCACTTCTCTACCTAGGCACTTTCCTCTCCAGGCAGTAGTGGAAATCTGAGAGCGTGTTTGGATCTTGAAATGACTAAGTGGTGCTTCTCATATTTAGTGGGCTGGGAGTAGCTATGATAACTTTTCTGCACCATATGTGACAATCCCACACAATAAAGAATTGTCTAGCCCCATATGTCAATAAACTTCTCTTATTGAGAAACACTGATTTAGACTCTTCTCAGGTTCCTTCACCCAATTTGCATAGGCGAAAAACCTACCACCTTTCACCCTATCAGAAGACTGAAATTTTATGTTCTGATGAACGTATGCCGTGGTCTCTAGACAGGATGTCAGACAGAGTTGTGAAAGAGTACACCACACTGCAGACAACAATATAGGGATTGTTAGAATTCCTAGCCTTCTTTTCCAATCTAACCACTGGGCTTCCAGCCAATTTGCTGACCTACAGGCAGAATAAATAATGCACCTTGTCTGAAAAATATGGCTACCTCATGGAACATTTTCTAAATGTGCTGACATAGATGATTGCTTAGTGAGACAGACAAACTACATTAGCCTTGGTTAACATCACAGATGATGATTCCCACCAATGAATTCAGAGGTCCCAGTAAGTGTTTTCGTTTACTCTCATAAATGTAGGTGGCAGCAGATGATAACCAAGAGAAAAGCCAGAACAACTAAACAAGTAAGCAAATATGTGGAAAGAAACTATGCAGAAAAAATAAATTTCAGTATATAAATGTATGGATTTATTATCCTAAAAGAGAAATTTACCTGTGTCCAAGTAAATTTGGAGAAATAGATAATCTATGAACTATGAAGATAATAAAAATATTAATAGAACAAATGTGATTGTTAGGGAATAAAAGGTATAAGAAATAAAAAATGTAATAAAAGGGTTGAAAGATAAATTTGAAAAAAATTCCTAGAAAGAAGGCAATAAAAGAATGAGATGAAAAATAATAGAGAAACAACATAAAAATCATAAGATTGGAGTTCCCGTCGTGGCGCAGTGGTTAATGAATCCGACTAGGAACCATGAGGTTGCGGGTTCGGTCCCTGCCCTTGCTCAGTGGGTTAACGATCCGGCGTTGCCATGAGCTGTGGTGTAGGTTGCAGACGCGGCTCGGATCCCGCGTTGCTGTGGCTCTGGCGTAGGCCGGTGGCTACAGCTCTGATTCGACCCCTAGCCTGGGAACCTCCATATGCGGCGGGAGCGGCCCAAGAAATAGCAACAACAACAACAACAACAACAAAAGACAAAAAAAAAAAAAAAAATAAGATTAGTATGGAGATCCAACATCTGCATAATAATGTTCAAAAGAGAATGAGCATAGAAAATGAAGAAAGAAATTCAATAAAAAATAAAACTGAAGAACCATTCTGAGAACAAAGGAAATTTAGTTTCCAACTTGAAAGGGTCCATAATGGGACCAAGGAAATAAATGAAGACACATCTTTACAAAAACGCAGCAGGTTGAATTCCAGAACAATGTGGGCAAGTAGTTTTTTGGGGTTTTTTTGTTTCCACCAAGTAAGAAATTTGCATACTTCTTAATTTGATTAAAAATCAAAATGTATCAGATTTTTTAAAACAAAATAAAGCAAAACAAAATTAAAAATAAAAAGACAATGGTTGTCAAGAGGGAGAGGGAGGGAGTGGGATGGGCTGGGAGTTTGGGGTTAATAGATGTAAAGTATTGCATTTGGTGAGAAGCAATGAGATCCTGCTATATAGCACAAGAAAGTGTATCTAGTCACTTTTGATGGAACATGATGGATGATAATGTGAGATAAAGACTGTCATTAGGTCATTTTGCTGTACAGTAGAAATTGACAGAACACTGTAAATAAATTACAATGGAAAAAATCTTAAAATTAAAAAATAAAATAAATAAATAAAAAGACAATGGGAGGGGTGGGAATAACGTATGCACAATACTGTATAAAACAGATGATTAATGAGAATCTACTCTATAGTACAGGAAAATCTACTCAAGAGTTTGCAGTAATGTATGTGGGAAAAATAATGGATATATGTATATGTATAACTGATTCATATTGACATATACCTGAAACCAATACAACACTGAAAGCCAACTACACACCGATAAAATTTTAAAAATAAGATTTACATCATTAATGAAAGAAAAAGTGTGTGTGTATATATATACATACATATAACTGAATCACTTTGCTGTACAGCAGAAATTAACATGAGATTGTAAATCAACTATATTTCAATGAAATAAATTTTTAAAATAAAAAAATGACAATGAAATGTTTTCAAAATTCTGAGGTAAAATGTGAGAAAAAAAGAATGTATACATGTATGTGTAACTGGGTCACCATGCTGTGCAACAGGAAAAAAATCATGTATTGAGGAAAGAAAAAAAAAAAGAAAAAATTGTTTCCAACCTGTGACATTATACCTCATCCCTATCAAAGTTAAGGTAGAATAGAATAAAGACATTTTTGACTTGTGTGACTACAAAACTTTTCTTTCATGCACTTTTTTTTTTTTTTTTTTTTTTTTTTTTTTGTCTTTTTAGGTCTGTATCCACGGCTTATGGAAGTTCCAAGGCCAGGGTTCAAATCAGAGCTGTAGCTGCCAGCCTATGTCACAGCCACAGCAATGCCAAATAAGAGCTGTGTCTGCACCCTACACCATAGCTCACAGCAACACCAATGTGGATCCTTAATAAACTGAGAAAGGCCAGGTATCCAACCCCATGGATACTAGTCAGCTTCCTTATCTCTGAGCCATGAAGGAAATTCCCAATGCAACTGTTCTTACAAAATGCCAGCACGATATATTTTGCCAAAAACACAAAAATAAAACAAAAAAGGAGAAATGGGAAAATGAATAGCATAGGTTCTGATGCAATAGAAGTCACCTGGATGGTGGAGGGGCATCCAAAAAGATAGCTAGGGCTTGATTCACAGCTGCAGCTGGGATCTGATTCCTGGCCCAAGACCTCCATATGCTGAAGGGTGGTCCAAAAAAAGATAGCTAAACAGCAGTTCTAGAGATCAGTCAGTCAACACAGACTGAAGCATGTCAGAAGACACCTGGGAAGGCAACTTCAAGAAGATGAAACAGAGAGAATACCTAAAGGATCAAAATGTATTGAAACATACATGCTGTACAGTAGAAAATTGACAGAACACTGTCAACCAGCTATAATGGAAAAAGAAAATCATTATACAAAAAAAAAAGTATTGAAACAAAATTTCAACAAAATGAGGAAAGGATGGAATAAATTAGTGAAAATGAATTTGATACTACAGTAAACAAGAAAAATTTGAAAATTATTAACAAAAATATTATTTAATAAATTATTTAATATAGATTTAATCCAATTTATGATATAATAAATTTTAGATGATGGAGAAAAAGGATACATTTATCAAAATATAATCGATTTATATTATATTAGTTTCAAATGTACGGCATAGTGAATCAATTTTTTTTTTTTTGTTAGGGCCTCACCTTTGGCATATGCATGTCCCCAGGCTAGGGGTTGAATCAGAACTGTAGTTGCCGGCCTATGCCACAGCCATAGCTACACAGGATTCAAGATGTGTCTGCGACCTACATCACAGCTCAAAGCAATGCTGTATACTTAACCCACTGAGCAAGGCCAGGGATGGAACCTCATCCTCATGGATACTAGTTAAGTTTGTTACTACTGAGCCATAAAGGGAACTCCTGATTCAATATTTTTAGATTATACTTCAATGAAAGTTCTTAAAAGATAATGGCTGTAATTCCTTGTACTGTATACTACATCCTTGTTTCTTATATATTTTATGCATAGTAGTTTGTATTTCTTAATTGCTTTCTCATATTTTTCCCTGTCCCCTCTCCTCTCCCCACTGGGAACCACTAGTTCTAATTTCTACACTAGTGGATCAGTTTCTATTTCGCTATAGACATCTTTTTTAAGATTCCATATATAAGTGATATCATATAGTATTTGTCTTTCTTTGGAATATTTCACTAAGCATAATATTTTCTAGGTCTGTCCATGTTCCTACAAATGGTAGAATTTCACTCTTATATGGCTGAGTAGTATTCCACCATTATATACTGCAATAATACACCACAACATTTGGTTTTAAAAGCCACTATTTTTCTTTTAACCTAAAAATTACAAATGGGCATAATATTATTAGATATTAATTATTTAATGCTTTCTATATACAGAATTATATATTAATGTATTCTCCAAATTGAATCATTTAAACCACTTTAAAAAATAAACTTAGATTCATGAAGCCTACGTAGTTTGCTCACACTCAAAGCTAGTATAAGAATGTAACAGTTTAACACTTTTTTGTTTTTTGTCTTTCTAGGGCCGCACCCCCTACATATGGAGGTTCCCAGGCTAGGGGTCTAATCAGAGCTGTAGCCGGTGGCCTTCGCCAGAGCCACAGCAATGCAGTATCCAAGCCACATCTTTGACCTACATCACAGCTCATGGCAACACTGGATCCTTAACCCACTGAGAGATGCCAGGGATCGAACCCGCAACCTCATGGTTCCTAGTCGGATTCATTAACCACTGAGCCACGACGGGAACTCCGACAGTTTAACACTTTTAAAATCATTATTTTGATCTTATGTCTTGCATCTTCAAGTTCTGTATGTATTTTCCCTATACTCTAACTTTTTGATTCTACCTTCTGAGGAACAAAATGAGTATTCAATGAACTCCATTATCACAAACATAAGTGTGGAGATGGTTTCAAGAATATGTAAAGTATTTACAGTAAAAGAATGGGAAGCATAATTGTAAAACATTTATCAAATTTATTATCCTTGGTAACATTTTCATCTTTTCCATCGTAGACATCTTTGTTTGCTTTTCTATAATGATTATCATAAAGTTCAGAGTGGAAAGGGGGCTACTGTAAAGATTGACACCCACTACATAGCCAGTTCCTTTGTATCCAAGTAAATATTGACCTGATCTAAGTGATGAAGTTAAGACATATGCACTGAAAGGTAATAGATTGAAGAAACTGATGAATCTTAATTTGTTCTGTCTAGTTCTCATATGTTCCTTATCTCCAGATGCGTTAGGTGGCCAGTTACCAAAGGTAGCTGACATCAGCTAAGTTACTCTGTCTACTTTTCTGAAATGGATGTTCTTCAACTGGCATTAACATGTATTTCAAAGATGTTCCCACACTGTGACCAGACACATAGTTCTTTTCACATGCCTCTTTCTCAGACTTATTTTTCCTTGATTTTATAATTTTTCCTCTTCCTGTTCCAAACAGCAAGGAAAGTACCACTGCCCATATCTACATGTATAAAGTCATACCTCAGGCCACTTGTGTTTTTATACATAGTACAATTTTTCTTTTTTTATACAGGGTACACTTTGTATTACCAGGTACATTACACTAAAACTTTACTGCTGGGGGTGGGAGAGGTTTCAACTTTTCTGTTTTTATGGCAACCTCTGGGAAAGAATACACTGCAGTTAGAGTCTATTTTTGGTTTGTACCCAAATACTGAGCCAATAAATCTATGAAATAAAACTCAGCCTTTGTCTTCCCCTATTAGCTGGTCATATGTGTTTGGCCTCATACAATCATAGTTGTGGACTGGGGATGAAGCACTGGTGGAACTGTTGTGGATGGCACAGGGGGCTGGGGAATCTACTAACACATCTTCCTTGAGACCTCCTCATATGTTTATGACTTGTTTTAGATGTACTACTTCTATTTTAAAATGGATCAATGTTATTAATACACAGTCCTATTAGTTTGTGGCCTTAGATATTAATAGGCACTTCTGACCTCTAGCCTACTTCATAATACATAGTTATTTACCTCTTGCTTCATTTTAAGCCAAGAGATGTTTCTTGGAAAGTGGATACCTGTCTGCTACGACCAGTACGGTCTTGTAGTGGGCTACACTGTGATTCTCTTACCAGGGCTTTCCATGTGCTCTAGACAGCATCTGTTTCTAAGGGTGATATTGCTCAAACCACAGCTTAGATATGCTGAAGAATCCCTTCTAATTTTGGACTCCACCAAAATTGGCATCCTTTAATGCCATCTGATATATATGTCAAAGGAATATTCCAAAGTGTAGGAAATGTAGTTTCCAGAAACCAAAGAGATATACCAGATATTATGTCTGACAGTACGGGGGAGGTGAAGAATGTGATGCCCCAGAATATCAGGCTCAAAAGAGTTCATTGATGTGACCAGGATCTGAATCGTATAAAGTCCTTGTTAAGAACTGTAAGGAAGTTGAGATTCTCTCCACCTTGCAAGCTAAAATTGTTACCTTTTAACACTTTTGTGAGTACTAGATGAATACAGAAAACCCCTGAATTGGAGATGAAAGATTGTGTTACTCACAGCATAACAAGCATCATGAGCATCATGTTTGTCTCAGTTTTCTTTGCCACCAAAATATGTTGTGGCGATATGAAGACCTCCAGGTAAATGCTGTGCACACAGTGGGTTTGCACCACAACTGAGGCGCCCTGAGCTTAGTGAATTGAAATGTTTTAAAATGAGTAGTAAACTGCCTGACCCATATCACAGAGTGGACTTTGTTTTCATCATTGGCAGTAACAGAACTACTCTTTGTTCTGGAAAGTGACATTGCATTTTCCAAGTCTCATTGATATACAAATGTTCTTGAAAAGATAGTCCAGAACAAATACAGTCAGTACCTCTGCTTATGAACATGTAGAAACGCTAGAGACCCATGAAGAATTGTCTCCCAAAAGACCTTAAATGTACTTGTCACTTCTTGTTCATCTGGTCTGATCTCTTTGGGGAGAGAGCGAAGGCCTTATTACCATATATATTTCCCATGGTGTTGTAGGGTTGTTCTCCCCAGAGATCCAGTTTCTCTTTCAGTCAATGTATTATAGAAGGGGAAAAAAAGTGGATGAACTCTGAAATTTTAGTGAGGAAATCATCATTTTTATTAAGGCATTAGCTCTTACTTCCTGATTATCCATACATGATTTCTTTTTGTACACATTAGGCAATATTTTTGTTGGCAGACTGTTTCTCTGTCCCATAGGGCTGACATGCTCCATGAACCATCTCCAAACCTCTCTACTGATATGGATTCCCCAGCTGTCACAATGGCTTTGTTGCTTATTATAAGGGCTGTACCCGCTTGTCTCTTCTGGCTGTTGAACGCTGACACTTGGCATTACTATATGGGGATCCTGTCAACCCCATTGTTTAGTGAGCCCAGTTGGGTAATAGCATCTCCTGCCATTACCTATGATCTGTAAGAGGATAACTTCCACTGAGCTTCTTCGTGATACTGGGCTCACTTTTACAATATACTCTTTCTTGTTTTGATACGAAGAGGTTTTCTCTCTGGGTTCTCATGCAGAACATGGCCATATTACAGTCTTTCTAGCTTTATGAAGAATATCCAGTCTCTGAGCCTATTGATCACTCCTTCACTCATCTGCCACAGTAAACTTGTCACTACTATGTCATTTTCTATGCATAGTGTCCTCCAAGTTTCCACAGACCATCCTAGCAATAAGTTAGTATTATATTCCAGGATTCTATCCAAGGTGTTAAATCCTGTATTATGAAAGAGTGCTCATATGCCACCAAAATCTCATTTATCTATGCTCTTTCCCCCAGAATTGTCACCCTCATGATCTGTCCCATACATATTTTTGTGACTCTTACCTGTATATGGAAGTTATGTCTTTCAGCTCCCTGAAGGTAAGATCCTTTTCCTCCCTATCAATTCCCCCAAATTCCCTGAACAAGTTATGTTGTGATTTATTCCCTTTTGGGGGAGGGTGGTCAGGAAAAGAAATGACATAAGAGCTTGTTATCTTTCAAGGCATAAGAAACTGTCGCATCTTCAGGCGTGGGAGGAGTGTTAGCCTTTAATACAGGAGTGGACCATTTCTAAAGTTCAGAAATTCAGAGGATTCTGGGGATTCAAATTTGAGTGCATCAATTCAGACCTCTCAATCCCTTTCTCATAGGCACACTGCTTTTACTACTTTCCCACTAATGTTGAAAATTCAACTGTGCTATGCTTGTAATTAAATCTTAGGCTTGATTCTCAGTCTTTTCTCCTGCTATGACAAGGAAACTGTCTAGGATATATGCTTCGCCTTTAGTGATGAATCACCCTTAGCATTTCCTTATCTTTCTCTAAGACATAAATATTCTTCAGCATCAGCACTTACATCCAAAGCTCTTCTAATTATCATATCCCCATAATTTTCAAACATGGCTATTTCATTCATTTCTATCAATACACCGCCTCAGTTCAACCTCCAGGGAAGTTTAAACAATTGAAGAGCTACCATCCTAGAAGCCACTAGTGCTGCTATAACTACTATAGTTGGTGGGATTCTTATGGCCAGATAAGCTCCTAAAGCTCCAAAATCTTAATTTCACAAGTGGCTGCCTTGTCTTTAAATAATTCAAGATACCAATTCTCATAGATTGGCTATCAAGAAATAGGCTCTGAGATAAAGATATGCCAATAAACATTATTTAAGTGTAATCTCAGGATCAACACATGGGTGAATGAAGGAGCAGAATTTGACAAAAATTGGCATATTGGTTGTTAGAAAAAGCATTATCTGCACCTGTGGACAACTCGAGATATGGTATTGTTCTATAGAGTTGTTCAATGTGGGGCAAATGAGTTAGGCTTTTAGTGAGCAGTCATTGGGTGAAAGTTATAGACAGGGAGAGGGCAAGACCTTGGGTGAGTTGGTCTCTTCAGAAGAGGCAATCCATGAAGTGAGTCTAATCTAAAAATCGCTGTCAGTATTGACTCACCCAACATCTGTGGGAGTGAGTAATTTGTTCCTAAAGGGGAAAATCTGGGCGGTGCAATGCAATGGATACATTATGATTTAATCATATTCTATAGCCTAAATCAACAATAAATATTACAGTCATAAATTAATAGACAAATCCCCATGTTCCCAAAAGACTCACCCCCTCCACTTTATGCTCTGGACTCTATATTGTCTTGCTGGCAAGAGAATTTACTCCTTGGTGTTTATTTTTACTCTAGCATCATCACTTTATTGTCAATATTCATCCCTAAAGAATATATTATTCCAATGAGCGTATAAATATATTCTGGTATCTTCTACCTTCTGTCAAAAGTGGAAGAAAGAAAAAAAGAAACACATATACACAGAGAGATGAAAATTTTAAAAATTTACATACATCCCTTCCAGACATTTCCACATTTCTCTCCTAAATTCTTATCAAAAACCTCAGGCTCCTCTTCCTTCTCCCCCTCCTTACTCCTTTTTTTCTTCAACCTACTATAAATAACTTATGCCCCTTCATGACATTCAAGCTGCTCCTAGGAAAGCCTCTAACAACCAAACTAGGACTATTTTTTTTCTGTAATTAGCGTCTCATTTAAAATGGTTAACAATTCCTATCTTCTTGAAATGCTTTCTTCTCTCCAATCAGTGACAATACAATCAATCTCCTAGTTTTTCTTATATTGCATAACTATTTTTTAATCTTTCCTTAATAATCTTCTTTAGATAGATCACCCAATGTTATAATTTCCCAGGACTTATTCTTGACATACTTCTATTTGTTATACACATTAATTTTTTAAAAAATATAATCTAATTACATGGTTTTAAATACACTCTACCTACTTTTAACAACCAAATATCTGTGTGTATTCTGACCACTCCTCTAAACTACAAAACTATTCTTTCATCTACTTGGAATCTCAACATAGAGGTCTATTTAGACCTCAAACACAACATGACTAAAACAAAATTGTTGTAAGCCATACAACTGTTCTTTCTAAAAGAATTGTCTTAAGTTGCTTAAGCCAAAACCGTAGTGCCACCCTTTATTTCAGTCTTTTTTTTCACTCCTCATATTGAACTCATTTTCAAGCTCAATTGATTTTTCCTTCAAATCAGGACCTAATATCACATTTTTACTTGCTTTTTTTGTGACCATCTTAGTTCAAGCTATCACCATCTCAGACTATGTCAATGAATTTTTCATCCAAAGTTTATCCTTATTATTTGCTCTCTTTTGCAAATTACTACTCACACAATAACCAAATCAATTTGGAGTTATAAAGCACATAATACTTTTTCCCCTGCTTCAAATCTTCCAAAAGTATCTTCTTTCAATTAAAATAAAATGTAAACTCTTATCTTGGAAGACCCAGGTCTAGATTATCAGGTGATGTGTACCTTTTCTATATCATCTTATGTATCACTTATGGTTTCTCTCCATTCAGACCACAGCACTGGTTCTTGTCTCGGATTACCTCACAGTTTGACCATTCACTGGCACTACATAATTCAGTTCTGTTTCTACCCTATAAAGGGAAGATGTCACATTATACTCTACCAAATTATGCTTTTTTTTTATTTTCAACATTGGGCTCATTAACACATTTTTTTAAATTCTGTTTTTTCTCTCTGATAAAATATAAGTTCAGTTAGTGTATGCCTTAACTGATCTATTTGTCATTTCATATTTATTGATTTAGAATACAATATTACACAATATTTGTTGCAAGAGATAATAGGGAAGAAGGAAAGGAGGCCTGGCAGGGAAGAAAAAGGAAAGGAAGAATATAGTTTATTCATTAAATTTTGTCTGCTGAGGTTAGTCGTGGTAAAAGGCTAACATAAGGTACATATCATTGCAGGTATTGAAATATACTTGATTTTACTGCCTTATTTTTTCCCCCCTGTGGAATTACTTTAAAGATTAGCAAAGAGGGATTATTTCTGGCAATGAATACATTATTATATTATGCATATAAATGTTACTATGCTCAATGAAAGCACTGAGCATTGCATTTAAAATACTTTTCAAGTTAAAATATCTACACCAAATGTAATTTCTTAAGTGTCATATTTCTGAGATAAGAGATGATATTAATTTTTTTCTTTCTACCATTACAGTGCCTTGCAAGTAAGTATGCTTAACAAATACATATTTTTAAATCTAAATGACTATATAAACTCAAATAACTTTTCCAAAGTTCAGTCAATTTATTTTGAGAAACCCACTATATATGTGTGTGTGTTATAAATATATATATAATATTTTATTGCCAAATTAATCAAAGAAGCTTCTCTTCCAAGATAGTGGAATGAATCTGTATTAGTCTAAAGCTCATGTAGATAAAAACTATAAAGTTTGGGGATATGCATACAAAAACCATCCCCAGAATATGTCTTTTGGAAATGAGTTATACTTTGGAATAAGGAACCAGCACCAGCTATTTCCTGATAACACAACATCATTGGGGAAGACCTATTTTGCAGAAAAGCACATAATAATTGAAATTACTCTTACAACCCTGATATTTTTGTGCCGATAAGAACCAGATGATGACACCCAGGGCAAGAGGAGCCCTCTGAATACAAGGGAAAAATAGGAGGAAGAAGGAACTGGAGAAGGGTAACTCGAAAGTCTGTGTATAAACTCTTAGCCAAATCTCTAGCTAATCTTGAACCACAAGTGTAGGAGCAGAATAAAATTATCTTACAGCTGAGACTAAAATATCTGAGCTGCAATTTGAGCAGCCACCCATAGAAAATAAGATAGAGATTGAAATTTGAGACAAACTAAGTTAATTGCCTCCTAAAGCAAAAATGAAAACATTCACACCCATTTGAGAAATGTAGCAGCATCTATATTCTCAGAAACTTAATATTTATAATATCCCAAATACAATTAAAAACTATTCAACATTGGAAGATAAAGAAACTAGAAAATGTGGCCTAATTCTAACAAAAAGATAATCAACAAAATCCAACTCTTAGCTAACACAGATACCAGAAATATCAAACCAGGACTCTGTGGGAAAAATCATAATTATACTCACTAAAGCATAAAAAGCTTCTTGTAATGAATGAAAAAGTAGGAAACTACAAGAGAGAAATGTAAAAGTACCTATTAGAAAAGGGAAAATTTAGATCACTAAAATATAATTTAATAAATAAAAATTAAAATTGACTGGTTGGGCTTAATTTTGAAATGGATATAACACAGCAAAAATAGAAAACTAAAGGATAGACTGTTAGAAATTATCTAATATATGACATAATAAAAGGAACACAACTTTAGAGTTCATGGCACTGTGGAAAACTGTTAAAACCTGTTCACATGCCTCTGAAAGAAAAAGGAAATAAAAAAAGGAAGAAAAATAGTCAAATAAATAGTGGTCAAACTTTTTTTTTTTTTGGTCTCTTTTTGCTATTTCTTGGGCCACTCCTGTGGCATATGGAGGTTCCCAGGCTAGGGGTCTAATCGGAGCTGTAGCCACCGGCCTATGCCAGAGCCACAGCTAGGGGTCTAATCGGAGCTGTAGCCACCGGCCTATGCCAGAGCCACAGCAACGCGGTATCCGAGCCATGTCTGCAACCTACACCACAGCTCAGGACAACACCGGATCGTTAACCCACTGAGCAAGGGCAGGGACTGAACCCGCAACCTCATGGTTCCTAGTCGGATTCGTTAACCACTGCACCATGACGGGAACTCCTGGTCAAACATTTTTAAACTTGAGGCTTAAGCAGAAATTTTCAGATGCTTGAAGGTTAGATAAACCCCAAGAATAATAAAAGTAAAGAAAACTGATAGAAATTAAAACACACACACAAAAATCTTCAAAGCAATTTGAAACAAACAACATATTGCACACAATTAAACACCAACTCAGATGACTGAAGATTACATCAGGGATAAAGGGCACCTGAAGAGAATGAGACAGGATATTGAAAGTGTTACAAGAAAAGGAAAAAAAAAAAAAAAAAAAAAAGAGTGAGAATATTGCCAATCCAGAATTTTACATCTAGTGAAAATATCATTCAAGAACAAAGGTGAAATAAGGTGGATTCAGATAAAGCAAAACTCAAAGGATTCATTTCAAGTAGACCTGCACTGTAAGAAATTCTATCAGAGGCTCATTAGGCTGAAAGAAATAATATGGGAGGAAAAGTTAAATCTCCAGAAAAAATGAAAGCATAGTTAAATAACTGAGTAAATGTATTTTTAAAACAATTTTTCTCTTTAATTAAAATTCAAAGAACTATTATCTCTCTATATATAATATATTTATATATGTATATGTGTATGTATATACATACATAATGTATTCTTGAAATTTTACAATGAATATAGAGACAATACACATGACAACTATAGTAAAAGGATGGAGAAGGGAACTAAATAGTTACAATGTTGTTTCAATTGTTCAGTTAAAGTGGTACAATATTAACAAGTCAGCATATGAAAAGTTAAAGGTCCATACAATAATATCTAAAACAACCATTGAAACGTACACCAAAAAATTATGTCTTTAAAATCCATAGATAAATTTAAAAGCCATAGGTAAATTAAGATTCCAAAAAAAATCCATTTCAAGGGAGGGCAAGAAAGGGGTTGCATACAGACAATAACCACAATTTAAAAAACAAGGGACGATAGAAAAACTAATAATAAAACTGTAGACTAAAATTCAGCCATACAAAGGACAGCACTGAATAAACCATGCAACAGTTAATCTGAGAAGGTTGAAGTGACTATAGTAATATAAGACAAAATAAACTTTAAAGAAAATAATATTATGTAAATAAAAAGGGACACAATGATAAGGGGTAAATTCATCAGGAAGACATAACAATAATAAGTGTGTGTGCATAAAATAGTAGTGCTTCAAAATACCTGAAGCAATAATGGACAGAATTAAAAGAAAATAGACAATTTGACAATTACAGTATAAGCTGTAATACATTTATCTAAGTAATAACAGAAAAATCAAAGACAATCAATAATACAAAAATGATCTGAATAGTATAAGACAACCTGACATAATTTATATCTATGGAATAGTACAGGCCCAAACTGCAGTATATGCATTCTTTCCAAATATACACAGTATGTTTACTGATATTAATGATACATCCATAAACTGGGCAGATACATGTTCCCTGAAGAAAATGGACAATACCATGAAATATTGGAATGGAAGATGGTTAGCAAATTAAAGAAATGGACAAATAAATACAACATGGATAGAAAACAGGAGTTCCTGTCATGGTGTAGCAGAAACAGATCCAACTAGGAATCATAAGGTTGTGGGTTTGGTCCCTGGCCTTGCTCAGTGGGTTAAGGATCTGGTGTTGCCGTGAGCTGTGGTGTATGTCACAGATGCAACTTGGACCTGATGTTGCTGTGGCTGTGGTGCAGGCCAGCAGCTGTGTTCTGATTGGACCCCTAGCCTGGGAACCCCCATATGCTGCAGGTGTGGCCCTAAAAAAAGCAAAAAAGAAAAAAAAGCAAAAAATAATAAAAAAAGAAAATGAAATAAAAGAGTTTGGGAGAAAAGTAAATGAAAAGCAAGCTGAATATGTGTATAAAAATTAATTCATCTGTGTTTATCCTTTGGCTATTTCCTTATATTGGAAGAAAACCCTTCTAATACATCAAATACACAAAATAATTGGTCAGTCAGTAGAGTGTATATGTTTTTCTTATGATCATAGCCTTGCCGAGGACTTGCCATTTAATTTTTTTCATGTGCTGTATCTTCCCTTTAGGAGATATATTTTATTCATCTAAACTGGCTGGTATTTTTTCACTGAGTTTTTCTCTATACACAAAACTTTTGGTCTCAAGAGTTACTTGGGATTTATTGGCCAGGTAGACATATATTCCAGCATCTTTCAAAGAGTAGAACATAAAAGACAACTGCAGAGTTCAGAATGTACTGACATTACTTGTCTGCATCTGCTATTTTTTCTCCCTATGTCTTTCCATCCATTTAAAAGTTCTTGCTTTGTTGTGTGGAGACCATAATACAGGAACAAATATAAGACATGTCAGCCAAGAGGACAACTTTTAAAAAATGTTTTTTTAATGAGGAAGGAAGCAATCAGAAAGTGATTGTGAAGTCTGTACATAATCTTAATTAGAGCATTTGTAACCATAACATCATAACATGACTGATGAGAAGGGCTTTAACCCCAATAGCATCAAGCTGTTTTAAAGATTTCAAAATTCTGCTGCTGAGCAAGGCATTTATAGGTACTTTGGGAAAGTGCAGGTGTAGCTGTGCCCCATTTTTTCCCATCATCTCCATAGATAATATTGAACTACTCACATCTGATCAAGATAGTTTATATGTGTTTATCATACTAAATTGGTGGATATTCCCTTTTTTTATAAATAAGGACATCAGCTAATTACTAGACTAGTTTTTTTTTTTTCCAATCAGAGTTAGGCAGATGATAGATAGATAGATAGATACTATAAGTAGAAAGACAACAATAAACACATGTAAAGAGAGGCTTAATTCCTCCTCACAAGGGCTTTTACCAAGCACTTAAACAAGGAGATACTCCAGGGGAACTTCGGGGCTTGGTTGCGTAAGTTTGGCATATATGGTTGCCTCTGTAATTAAGGGGGTGAACAGGTAGGTAATTTATACATTGATTTTAATTGCATACTTTCTCAACAGAACTTGTTGAGCAAGTTCCAGAGAGACTCTGGTTAGTCTGTATTGTCTGTCTATAGTAGACTCTGTGCAATCCCAGATACTAAGCCCCATCCTAGTGCGTCTTGGTATGTGTGCCACAACATATTGGTTATTACTTGCTGCCTTAAAATTATCACAAAACTAAATGACTTAACAATCATTTTATTTTTATAAAAATTCTGCGAGTCAGTGATTTGTTTTGGGTTCAGCTGGGTTTATGTTAGTATTTTCTGGGGTCACTTAAGTGGCTGCAGTATACTGTCAGTTCGATTACAAGATGACAGGCTTAGGAAGACTGGCCTCTGTGTGGTTTCATCCTCTAGAGAACTAGCCCAAGGTTCTTCATATGGAAGCACAAGAGTTCAGGAAGAGGCAAGAGAAGATACAAGGTTTTGGTGATCTGAGATTGGGAATCATTCAACATTACTTTCACTGTATTTTATTTGTTGAAGCAAGTCACAAAGCCATCCCAGACCTAAAGTGTGGGGTTTACTCCAATTTACTTGTAATTTACTGAACAAAAATTCTCATTTTCTGTAACCATGGCCACCCTGGGATCTTCACAGAAAAATTTCTCCTAAGTTCTCATAGAACTCAATATGAGAGAAAACTCTGCCAGCAGGAAAACATTAAAGAGACTAAAAGCAAAAAAAAATATTCCTTAACATAACCACTGGACTACTCAAATTTAGAAATTATATGCCATAAGATTTTAATTAAATTCTATTTATTTGGACAATAGTGATCAAATGTACTGTAGGCTAAAATTACCTTTTTCAACCAAAGCATTTACATTTCCCAGAGCTGAACTCTAGGTCCGTGTATTTTTCCTGTAAGAAAGCATATTCTTGGCAAAAGACCTTCCGAGTAAGAGTGGATTTTAACATCTTTTTGTCTTGGTTCTGCCTGGATGCTCCTCTCTCTTTTTATCACTTACTCTTTTTCCACTGGGTTTACTCCATACCCCACACTGATCTCTACCTCCTAACAACTAATGAGACAACTTGTTTAAAGGCTGATATATTTATTGCAAAGAATTTTCAACTGCTTGTTCAACAATTTTTCAAATATCACTCTTCAAAGCATAAAAAATCCACTAATGATATTTTATAGCACAACATATATTTGTTACCCAGTAGTGGATATTTTCAGTGTTCCAATTGGATCCCTTTTAGAGTTTTTATTTGATTTTGCTAATGGCCTGAACCTCTGACTCTTCTCAAGGGAAATATCCTCTGGGAGAAAGAAGAGGGTTTTTTAGCTCTCAAAGTAGGGGAGGCCTGGTGGTTTTAACCCCTGGGGCAAGCCTTAGAAAATACTCAACTGTATGAAAACTCAATTTCCTTACATTTACAACAATTCTGAAATAGACCTTATACACGCCAACCTCTTGTGTATTGGTCTGAATCATATTCTGTAGGGCTTTACCTAAAACCAAACTCTTGCTTGGCTTCCTTTCTTTCCTACTTGGAGTCCTTCACTCTCTCACCTATTACTCCTGGGAAGACATTTCTGAAGAGATCACTTTGCACTTATGTCAGGCTTCTGAGTAATATGACCTAAGAAAGTGAACCAAAGATCTACATAATTTTTTGAACGTGGAAATGTTTATTCTTCTCAACTTTATCTGTCACTTTACTAGCTCTGTTGACCTGATAGTACCTAGTGTTATCTCCTTTATATCCTTTCTGTACTGCTATATTGAGATGAATTTTTTGACCCACATACTTCTACAGGAAAATGCAAGCTTTTTAAAAATAATGTAATGTAAAAAAGCATTTACTTAATATCAAAAATACTTGAGTGTTACTTCCAGTACAGTAGAGAGATTTTGTCATACCTCATAAAATACCTGTTGATTTGTATGTTACATCAGTACACAAAAAATAATGTAAATGATTGAGGTAACCAATTTCAAATGCGTGAAACAATCTTTCAAACTAGAATATTTGATTCAAACAGAATTTCCATAAGTTTGCCTTTCCTAGGTTTTCATAGAAAATTCAATCAATATTCTTACAGAATGGAAAAGACTTCTCTTTTACATATTCATTCTATATATATTTGGTGCTTACTATGCGCAAGGCACAGATACAAGTTGGCCAAAATAAGTTCTATCAGTACTTAAACTGTCCAATAATAGTAATCCATGATATTTCTGTACAACTGCTGATACACTGTCAAACATATTTCATTGATTACTAATAGATGTTCCCAGTTCACTATTAAGTCCATCAGTTTCTTGTCTGATCATTAATATAAAAATATTTATTGAGTACCTAGCTAGTACTGAGCATTATGAAAACATTGCAAGTTTTGGTAGAAAAAGCATTCATAGCCTTTATGCTGAAATAAGCAATTAATTTAACTGAGAAATTAATAATATATGAAACAATGATAAGCAATCCAAATGAGGGTTCTGCAAACCCTCACATTCTTTGGTGTGGTTAATAAGGGTCAATTCAGAATAGAGGAAATGCAATGAGGACAAAATCAGAAATTAGAATTAGAAAAGTGTGTTGAATATTCTCAGGTTTGATAATTCGCTAAAAGGACTCACATAATTCAAACAAGATATTATATTCATTGTTATGGTTTATTACAGCAAAAGGACATAGGTTAAAACCTACAAAGGTAAGATGTATGGGCAAAATCCAGGAGAATCTAGATGTAAGCTTCCAGGTGTCTCCTGCCCCTGGGAATACACTTAGTCCTCCCAGCAAAAATGTATGACAGTACGTGTGAAGTGTTACAAAACATGGAAGCTAACCCATGTCTTGGTGTGCAGGAATTCCATTGGAGTTTAGACCTATGGTCATACATCCCCCACGTGTCTGCTCTCAGTGGGTCAGAATCCAGTTCCTTCTTCTGAGGAAAAAAATGAGCATTTACCAAGAATTACATTGTTAGAATAAACTTATATGATTAAAGTATTCTGCATGACCCAAGTCTCAAGCATATAAATACAATATTATTATCAGCCAGAATATTCCACAGGTGCAGAAATTATCTCTCAGAAGCTGGCCTTTCTTTGAAATGTTCAGGTTCTGGAACAATCTCTAGGCCTGCTGAGTTAACCCTTTTTAGCCAAAGTAAGTTGGAAAGAAGAGCTCACAAATCAAAGTGCAATTACAATTTAAAACATTTATTTCAGTATCCAAGTTACTACATAGTCCACTCATAGTCAAGTGCATATTCACCAGCACTTCCATTTCCTGAAAAAGAAAAATGTAGGATATTGCAGGAATAGGTTATGGGGTTAGCAGTGTGTTTGGGTTGTGAGAAAAGTTGGAAAGCCAGTTGATGTTTTTCTTATTTGCATGTGATAAAACTTGGTACTTTTGAGCTGTTTTATTATATCACTTCTATCCTACTTACTCTATCTCATCAAATCTTGTTTTCAATATTTAGTGTTTTTTTGGAGGATGGAACATTTGTGTTTAGCAAGTTGACATGCTGTAAGTGATGCAAATGCAAAGTGTGGGGTACATGAAACAAGCTAGTTTGGCTTCAAAATGTGCCACTCTTAGCTAAATTCTAAGCTTCTCTTTATTTTCTGGTCTTTAAAAATACACTACAAATGCTATTTGACAAACAAACAAACAAAAAATACTCTACTCAGTAGAGAGAAATAGAGTAGGAAGGTTCTGGAGTCATTAGGGAATGTACACATTTTATAACTCCAAACATTAGAAATGGATTCTGAATTAATTGCTAAGATTCTAAGAAGAAAAAACACAATTAAATATCATTTTAGTGGCAATGTTTAAGTTAGTGCAACTCAGTAAATAATCAATAAAGAAAATAAATGAAGGTATTTATTGAGTATAAAATATTAAGCATTTGATTATTCGATAAGCAAAAAACAAATGACAATGTGAGTTGGAAGGATTTTTAAGAAAATACATCTCCCAGTGTGAAATGATAATCATACCTATTAGTTGAGAGAATTAGAATGGCAAAGATTAATATATTTCATTTATTACATTTATTTTCATTGCATTAGTCACACTTATAAGCACTTAAAGGTATATGTGTTGTGAATAAATTCATTATTTAGTAGATGCATGTTTCATTTGCACATTGAGCCACAGGAACATGGAGATTTATTTCCACAGCCTCCTTGGAGTCTAAAAACCGAAGTATAGAATCACAGCACTTGAGTAACCTACCTAAATAACTTTTCACTTAGTTTATAAATTTCAGAGGATCATTATTCCCTACTGAGCCTTGTCTTTAATTGAATTAAGTTTTTGTGTCTTTTTTTTTTTCCAAGGCCACACACACGGCATATGGAAGCTCCCAGGCTAGGGGTCCAATCTGAGCTGTAGCTACACCAGAGTCACAGCAACGCTGAATCCGAGCCTCATCTAAGACCTACACCACAGCTCATGGCAACACTGGATCCTTAACCCATTGAGTGAGGCCAGGGATCGAACCTGTGTCCTCATGGGTGCTAGTCAGGTTTGCCAACCTTTGAACCATGACGGGAACTCCCTGAATTAAGTTTTTAATGCCTCATAAACATGTGATCTAATCTGACATCATGGCTTTAATTCCATCTGGTATTTATGCTCTGTCTTGTATAAATTCAAATAGTAGCTAATAGTTCAAGTGTAAGACAAGGCCTGTCACCTTCAGGGTACCATCCTGGATTGTTCAATTTTCCCTTGGCATTTCTTTAATGTGAATTCTTATAAAGGCTAGTCTATACCATATAATTTATCCATCCTTATTACTTTTTAAAAATTCACTATTGTTTTGCATGTTGGTCTTCTCTAAAAATCTAGAGCATAAGTTTTTAGGTCTCTATAACTTCTCTCTTATGTTTTCTCTTCCTGACAACTAATTTTATTCCCTTTGCAAAGTATTATTGATTATCATATAACCATGTGTGAGGTATTAGTTGCTATTTTTATAAGTATTGTCTTCTTGCTTCTTGTCTAGAATCCCTTTACTTTAGAACTTACTTTTCCTAGAGGAATTGCACTTGCTTTTCCCTCTCTAATGGTAATCTCAGTCATTGATTTCTCATTATGTATCTTGTCTGTATTTTCCATTTGGAATTAGATTTTATTTCATTCATAGTTCTGCATCTATTTACATACAAGTTCCATTTCACTAATTATATGAAGGTAAAGCATGGGGCCAAAGGCTGTGTTTTATGCTTTTCAGCATTACCTGTAGCAAGTAACACAGTTAATAAGGGAAGCTGCACAAAGATATCAGTCAATGATTATCTAACAGACAGATTCACTAAAGGTACATTTCAAGGTATATCAGGTGATGTGTCACCTTTTTTATTAGTAATAAAAGTCAATATCATCTTTTCAAATCTATTTAATGAGGCTACACCAAAGAAGCTAATTTCTTGGTTGGGTACATTTTCCCTACATAGTGCTGAAAATAAGAAATATGTAGTTGTTTCAGAGAATTTTTCTTTTTCAATATTTTCTCAGAAATACTAACATAAGGAGAAATGAGAAAAGCATTCTTTTAGATAATAACTTTTGTTTCTATATGATAACATAAGAGTCCTTTAGACCTCGAAGTTGGTCTCGAGCCTGGTGAATGATTTCTCCAGTCAGGAGTCTGCCTCTGGGACAGCTAGGACAGGACGTGAAATCTCTGGTGAAGAGGAACTGTGCTTGCTAGCATTGTTACGGCTCTTGGATTTTTCTGTGTCTTTTTCACACACCAAGATGGTTTGTCAGTGTGTTGTGATTGTGTGTCAAGAGGCGCCTCATTACTGGTCTGCATGGAGACAAGAAGGAAGTGAGGGAGGCTGACATGGTTTGCATTAATTACATAGCTATCTGTTGTTCTTGCAGCCATCCAAGCATATAATAACTTAAGTAGAGTTTCAGTGAGTTAGAAACTTCAGCCTCTTGTAATATTTTGGCAAGCTGATTCTCTATTATAGCACAGTTGCTACTTTGTATAAAGCCTTGACAAAGAACAATGGTCACAGACCTTTGTTTTCACCTGCCATTTAGTGCCACTGGGATATTATCAGCAGGCACAGGAAAGAGAAGAGGTCATTGAGTGTGACTTTGGAGCCAAGGTTAACTCCCTTAATCATTTAAAATTCAGGTACTAGTTGATTCTTTTCCAACCAGAAATTAAATAAGAAATATGGTATGCTCGGTATGGGATGGAGACTCAACCATTTTTACAAGGTATATTGATACAAGTCATTATAATATTTCAAAACTTCTTTCATGGAAGGTATATAATAGGCACTCAAAAATCATTCATTTGTGGAAATTCAACTCAGTGCTATAATATAGAGAACAGTAGTAGTTTCCCCTCAGAATGATGTTGGAAGTCACAGAGTAAAAGACTTCTCTCTCAAAAGAAACAAAATAGTGCATTGCTCATAGTGTGAACGAATTTCTTTTAAAAATTTGAAAATTGACATTTACCTTCTTCCTTTGTGATATAACCTAAGTTATTTTTGGGAGATAGAAACAAGAAAATTACATCTGGAGAGAGCAAAAGACAACTCTGAAAGTGAAAACTGTTAAATGAGAAGCCTGAGAAAGTACAGTTCAAATGATAACTCTATCTAGACATAATAACAAAATGTATGGCATTTGTATACTCTCATTGTATCAGAGAACCTCAAAGTGTTCATCACATGAGAGTTAGCACTGATTAATTAACCCATCTGGCCATCCCTTCTTAGTTGCTCTAAGAATTGAACAGCAGTTTCTGCATTAGAGACATTTTTAATTGCATTTATTACACTAATTAAGCCTTCCTTGCGCTTTAATTAAGTACACAAATATTGGGGCCTAGCATCTATCTCCCCCAGAATGGGAAATTATCACCTCCAAGCTGAAAGGATAAACTTGAGATATGTACTAGCACTTTGAAGAAGAAAGAATTGAGTAGAGTTCTAAAGGGAGAAAAAGAAATAGCTTTGGGAAACCTAATACTTCCCACCCACACACGTAATGAAAATTTTCAAATGTATACATCAATCAAGAAATATTAAGAGTTTATTATGTGAAAAGTACTATGATGAAGAAGGCAAGGATGGCAGATAAGCAGAGTCAACACTGAAGCCTAACTTTTTTTGGGAGGAATGCTCATTTCATTATTTTACTTCTATCCCCAAATATATCCCCAAAATATATGAGGCAGCTTATAAGCTAATGTGATCAAATAAAACAAATTAAGAAATGAAGACCTCTGGAGGCAGAATGAGCTAATTTAAAAATATTTAAATCCTCTAGAGCCAGAAGGGAGAATATATGAAAAGCATGAAAGAGTTGGAATCAACATTTCTAAGTCTGGATGTTTTATGAGTGTTTAATTGAACTATCCTCTTATGGTTACACTGGGACACATTTATCAAGATTTCAGCAATTGCTGGCTATTGTGAGCCTGCCCAGTTGTAATGTGGAAAGAGAAAAAAAAAAAAAAAGCTGTCTTTTTTCCTGAACTTTGTAGGAAATTAGAGAACTGGAGCACCCAGTCCAACCAAGATGCAGTTAGAATTATAGCCCCTGCTTTGACCTAGGAAGGCTTTGCCACAGTAGCTTTCTTGAGCTCCCTATTCCCTTAATTAATTCATAGAGCAGCAGCATAACAATGTCCTGGTAGCTTGTTAGAAATGCAAAGTCTGAGGTGCTAGCCAATACACACACTTCATCAATATCTACCTACAAATCTCAAGATCCCCAGGTGATTTACACACTAGTGGTTACACTTCACAACCATCATTTTTTTCCTTTGGTAGGTGGAAGCATTGTCTGATTTGGAATGTAGGAGAAGAATCTGAAAGTACTTGGCTCAACTCTGGGCTGTGCTTTTCATTCCTCTTCCTGTGCAAAAGGGTTCTTTCTGGTCTGTATTTCACTATGATATCAACATCTTGAGGCAAGCTTCTGCCAAGATCTGTAATTAATCATCTCTGTCTTGCTGGATGGGGTATGTAAAGTACTAGAATAACTTATTGAGAAACCAATGTGGCCCCACATCTAATTCAAGGACTCCAGTCAACTTTGTGAAATGAAGCTGGTAGTTTTATTCTATATGCCTGATTATTAGAGAACAATAATATCTTCTAGCACACATAGTTGCAGTGTACAGGTTCTTTGATTTGATTTGTTTGTTTTTTCCACACAATAACTCTTTAACTTAGCCCCTCCTCTGCAATGCAGTTCTGACTCCCTTAGCTCACAGACCTTCACATCATGGGCATGTCCACCACTTCTCACCTAGAGTCTCTTTCCTCTCCAATTTCTCATTAACAGTAGTATCATTTTTTTCCCCTAAAATATGGAACTTATTTGGCATTTTGGTTTTAATTACCCTTTTGCAGCAGCAGTTTCTATTTTAAGATGAAATTCAAAAGCTTTCAGTGATCTAGCTTATTTTCTCACCTCTTCTCCCATCATATTGCTAAATGCGCTTTATTCTCTAGATACTTAGGGTTTTCTCCCATTCCCTTAATACAGTAGAAACGACATTCAAATCCTACATTCTAATGAATTGCACCTCATGCTTTATTATTCAGATTTATTTCTAAAAACATACCCAGCTCTTAGCTTGCCTGTTTTTTCTTAATTCTTAGCATATTTATATTAAGTACAATGCTATATGAAACACTTAGTATACTGCTTACTCCTAATATTTGAAAAAGGTTAGTTTTCTGGTCTTCTCACCTCCTTGGTGCTTATTTGTGCTCCTAGGATGTGAAACTTGTGGTAATAAGCTATATATTTGTTTTTTATTGAAGCATTGTTTGATTTACAATATTACATTAGTTTCAGGTGTACGACATAGTGATTAATATGTTTATATTTGAAGTTATTATAAAACAGTGGCCATCATTCCCTATGTTGTACAATACGACTTTTCTGCTTATTTATTTTACACATGGCAGTTTGTATCTCTTAAACCCATTCCCTACCATGCTCATTCCTTTCCCTCTCCCCACATGTAAGCACTTATTTTTCTCTATATCTGTGAATCTATTTTTGTTTTGTTATATTTATTCCTTTGTTTTATTGTTTAAATTCCACCTGTAAGTGATAACAGAGTATTTGAAAAGTTACATGACTTTTGAAAATTTTGTATTGAAGGTCTCGCTGTTGCACAGTGGATGAAGAATCCAACTGTAGTGGATTGGATCACTTGGAGATACAGGTTCAAACCCTGTCCCCAGGCGGTGGGTTAAAGGACCTGGCATTGCTGCACCTGTAGCATAGGTAATAGCTGTGGCTCAGATTCAGTCCCTGGCCCAGGAACTTCCATATTCCCTGGGTGCAGGGAATTAAAATTAAAAAAAAATTTTTTAAATTAAAATTAAAATTAAAAAAAATTTAAAAAAATTAAAAACACAATTTTGAATTGCAAGGGTCTTTCATATGAACAAATGGAAGGGTGGATATATGAATGAATGAGTGTATGAATAAATGAATGCAATAGGCTTAGTGTAATTTTTCTCTTAAATTGACAGAATGCACTATCAGTGTGTTTTTGGAGGAGAGGTATAAAGAAACATCATTACCTCATTCTACGAGTTTGTCATCTATGCAACATTCAAGCCATAGACAAATGCAGGATTAAAGTCAGTTCTTCCTACAACCAGCAGCAACATGGAAAGTTCACATTTCAGTGGTTCTCCTTCATTGAGCAGATGCTTCAAATGAGAGGATATTTAAAACTAGCTGGTTATAATTCACATTGTATTAGCCTAAATAAAAACATATGCATTATCGAAAGTAAAATTAAATGATCGTCAACTTAATTAGCTACTCTGTTGTTATCATTGAGTTTATTGTTTCAATTGCATCAGTGCAAATTAGCAAAAACCTTAATTGGTATAGAAATCAATATATTCATCGGGATCATAATGCATGCATATCTTCAGTCTCATGTCATTTAAATGAAAACAATGATACAATGGGGTAGATTTTGCTTCAGATTTAGAAACCATAGAGTTCAGGACTACATTTCTCTCCTCTTACAGGGTGAGAATAAAGTCTGAAAAACAGCTTGTTCAAGGTCATTCTTCAGCTGTAACTCAAATTCACAAAAATGGCTTTGTCCTAACATATGAATATGTGCACATGGGCAAGTAAGAAGGACATTTCTGTGATGTCATTTAATGAATGCCAAAATTATATGTTAGTGAGGTATTATTTAGAGAAAAATCAGGTACTTTACTGGAATAAATAATAATGATTAAGTTAGGCAACTGGGGTTTTGACCTGGAATTTTGGTTCAGCACTTGAGCAATGACTAAATTAATGGAGAAATTGTTTTTCTCGCTTCTTTTCATTTTTCTGAAACAAGTTATTTTTTCATTTGATTCTGTCTATTACTATCAAAAGCATAATTCAAGCTCCACCTCCTTTTAGACTTTTCTAATTATCTATCCCTCATTAAATTTCTCCTCCAATTTTATAGTACATGGAATCTGAAAAACACAAACAGCTTTTATGTTCACTTAACAAGTATGTACTGATCAATCACGATGAGCAAGGTGGTTTAGAGGAACTATAGGAACCAATATTCTGTGCTGTGAAAAAGTATTTCCTAATTGATTTATGTGCTACATTGGTCTTCTAAATTCCTTTAAAGAAGCATATCGTTTTTTTTTTTTTTTTTTTTTTTTTTTTTTTTTTTTTACTGCCACAACACCTAACAGAGAGATGAGTCCAGTTGGAAGTCTGATTGATTACTTCTGTCTTCCCTGTCTATAGCCTTTTAAATACTGGTGGTACTTCCATACATCTCACCGTGGAGACCAATTAAATGTCAGTGATAAATTACATCTCTTCTTGATTTTTGTCCAGAAATAACGTCCCACTTAGTCTCTTGACCTCTGTTCTCTACTCGGGATTCCACTGTCCCTCTGCCTGGACTTCATACTATGCTTTTGACATCTGCTTCTTTTCTCTCTCAGTTTGATTCGAAGAAAAAAAAAAGTGTTATTCCATTTCTTGCATTATCAACTGCTTTTTATCCACTGTGTTCCTTATGGTTCTATGTCTACTTACAGGGTCATTTAGGGAATAAATGCACTGTTGCATTGTTTCCTTTTTTAAAGCCTAATCTATAGAATCTGCCTGGTTAACTCTCACTGGTAATAATCTACCAATTTCTACTCTCCACAACCAGAACAGAGATGGATTAATGGAGGAAGATCAGAAATGGAAGTATTTATAAATTCATATTTTTATTACATCTGAACTTTTTTTGGGAAGGAAAATAGCATCCACAAGAACCAGAATAAGATATAAAGGGAATTCTGGGAAAAACAATCTAAGCACAGAGGGTAATTGTGTGATGGACTCAATAGTTAATGTTGAAAATGTGGGATGGAGCCAAATTAAAAAAGTTTGGTCATTCTCTCTATGGTAAATTCTTTGTTTGCTGAGGATAATTTCCATTCCTGAAAATTTACCCATTATCTTTAACTTTCAAGATGGCTTTACAGCTCTTGAAGAAGAAAGTCTAAAATTTTGAATTATTTGGAACTTGGTTTGCTATTTTTTCCCTTTTTATCTTGTAGGAGGGTGAGGATACTTACTGCCCTGATTCACTGTCTCACACTCCTTCCTTGTTTTTAGAACAGTAGTTAATAGCTACAGTGCAATCAATATTGCTTTACTCTGTATAGCATCTCCCATACAGGCAATATTGCAAACTACTTTTTTTCTTTAAATAATACAGTAACCAAGTTAAATAATAAATAATAGCCCAGAGAGAAGGAAAAAAATGAATGTTGTGTACAAAGAAGGAAAAATCGGCCTCGCTATATGATTTGAAAGGAAGTTAGGAGTTTATGAGGTAGAGGTCTGGGAAGATCATATATCATGGGAATAACTACTCTCTGTTTTCAAGCTTTCTGGAATCATCCTAATTTTATGAAGGCAATTTTGAAATGTCACCATGAAATGATGAGTTTTTCAGGGAATATAAGGGATTGCCAATAAAGCAACATTGTACCATACCATGGTGAAGAAAGTGGGCCTCAATATTAACTCTAAAATTTGAGTATAGAGTATAATTTTATAAAAGATATCAACTATTTTTAATGGAGTATATTGTGTAAAAGGAGCTTGTATGACAAAATAAACTGAGGACCAAACAGAGTGTCTAATAAATACACTAAATATATAGAACAGAGAATCATCATTAATATTGTTCCAAACAATGCATAATTGTAGAAAATCATGGTCAGATCAGATTTTTTACCTGCTTAGATTGTCCTGTAAGCCATTATATCTGCCCATTCCAATTTTTATAGTGCAAATTCTATTCATTTTTTGAGGTTCAGTTCAAATGTAGCATCTTCTGAGATGAAAATACTCAAATTGAGGTAATTGCCCTCTCACTCTTAGCTTCCCAGCCCCATTCATATTACTAACTTTAAGAGCTGTCTCTTTTGAGCTTTGCAGGATAATTGTTGTTTTCATATTACTTCCCCTGCTAGAGGCTCACCACTAAATTCCCCAAAAGATTTTATGCATGGTTATTGTTCAATGATTCTTCATCTATTGAGAAATCAGCCAGAGACAGTGCAGAGTTCAAGTCTAGTAAGTGATGGGATATGAAGCTCTGAGAATGGAAGCAGACATTTTGACCATCAGATCATCTATTTAAAAGGCCATATAATGTTCAAAAGGGATTTAGTGGCCTTTGAATACACTCACAGAGGATGCCTTTCCACCTGTCACAGTAGACTAGGCAAAAAGCTGATACATACTTCTAAGTTCTGATTCCAGATTTATCAAAAAAAATTAGTCAAAGAGCTAAGCTATTCAAAATTATTTCATATCATCTGTGACATACTTCAGATATAAGCAGAATGCCTAGTTTTCTCTCATCTTTACTCTAGACAGACTGCCTGGAGTATTTGATTACACTCATATCATCTTTCCCGAACAGGTTAGAATCTAAGAGAGAAAAGAAGAAGAAAAAAGTCTAGCATTTACCATCCCCAAGCTGGAAATGGAAATCCTGACAGATAATGCTCAGAGTGAGATAAGTATAACTCAATAATAACGTTTGGGTTCAAGTTCAGCATGTCCTCTAGGAGAGGAGGGGTCTGTGCTCCTTCAGAGTCATGTGTTCACTCCTGATACCCAGGAATAAATGGAAAATTTCTGTCGTGCACATTGGTGTTCATGTTTGTTTTCATTTCAAGAAAAACGGGAGAGGGCCCAAATCAATAAAATCAGAAATGAAAAGGGATACGTTGCAACCAATACCACAGAAATACAAAACACCTTAAGAGACTACTATAAGCAACTGTATGCCAAAAAAATGGAAAAATTCTTAGAAAGGTACAGCATCCCCAAAACTAAGCCACAAAAAAATGGAAAATATGGATCAACCAGTTATTACTACTGAAATTTAATCTGTGATTAAAAAACTCACAGCAAACAAAAGTCCAGGACCAGATGGCTTCACAGGTGAACTTTACCAAACATTTAGACAAGAGATAACACCTATAGTTCTGAAATGATTCCAAAAAATTTGCAGAGCAAGGAACACTTTTTAACTCATTCTATGAGGTCACTATCACCCTGATACCAAAACCCCCCCAAAATATTTTTTTGTTTATTTATTTTTGTTTTGTTTTGGCAGATGGAAGTTCCATGGCTAGGGGTCGAATCGAGCCACAGCTGACAGCCTACACCACAGCTGCCAGCCTACGCTACAGCCACAGCAATAGTGGGATCCAAGCCACATCTGCAACCTACACCACAGCTCAAGGCAATGCCAGATCCCTGACCAACAGAGTGAGGCCAGGGATTTAACCCACCCCCATGGATACTAGTTAGATTCATTTCTGCTGGGCCGTGAAGGGAACTCCCAAAAAATATTATTTCCAAAAACAAAAAAAATGGGATGTTTCCCCACTCAATTTTAAGCTCTTGGAGATGAAGATTATGCCACCTATAATTTGTATTTCCTGGGCCTAAAATAGATTATCCTACAGTAGACAGGCATGGACAATGTTAAGTGAATGAATGAATACATGGAGTATGTAACTCCTGATTTCAATTGGCTATGTTACTTACTTCAAGGATTTCTGGGAGCAAAAAATAGAAAAGTACCCACAGCCTCTAACTCATTCCTTCCTGTTGGTCCCATTTTTCCTATTGTTCCCATTGTGCCGCCTTTGGATGAACACAGGAAGAAGGCCAGCACAGCGAATGCTTCATGTATCAGTAAGTTATATGCATGAGAAAAACAAGGCAGTTGGTACCTAAAAGCTATGTTACAATGTAACAGACTGCAATAGCTGCAAATTCAGAACAGGGAACTCTCATCCTGATTGCAGATATGGGGAAGCTGTATGTTTCACCAAAGGAGGGATTAATTGCCACAATGCTTCTTTTTTTAGCTCTATGACTTTGTTTGCTAACTGAACCTTTCCAACCTCTTTCTTGTTATCCATTGAAAACAGTAAGATGATACTTGCTGGGCTAAACTTTTAAAATTATGTGGGGACACTGAGTTAGTTTATGTTAAAGCACTTTGAAAATCATAGCAATAGCAAGGATGTAAATGATTATCATTAGTTTAGGAGGCTTCAGGGAGGGTCAATAGAGTTTGATTATGCATCAAGAAAGTAGATATGTGTCATAAACCAAGGGACATAGGTTAAAAACAATCCAGACTTGCAAATAAATCTGTAAGCATGTAGAATTTAGGAGAAGAATGCCTTAATTGGTGCTTACATAGAGGATGCTGTAGGAATAATGAAAATTATGGGGGATTTTTTTTAACCCATTGTTCATCCCTCTGCTCCCCCAAACACTTTAGTACGTGGAAGGCAGCCTCGTCAGATATGCAGAAGGCCAGTTTGTGTCCCATCTCTTAGAACATGGCTCACTATTACTTAGGGAAGGCAATTGCTCTGAATCCTTTATCAGTCCTGGTTATTTAATCCAGCTCTATTCAGAAAAAGAAATGCAGAAGAGAAATAGTGGATTTTCCATCCTTGAATAGGGGTTTTGTCAAAGGCCCAAACCTATGGCAAAACGGTTATAATGATTTTCCAAATCCACTCTGGGCTTTTCCATTAGTATTTATTTTCTTCTCATACAAATGGCTACCAATTCAAATAGAAGTAGTTGAAAAAGTCCCCCTAAACAGGAAAAATTCTGCCTGAAGCTTGAACATACAACCTTTCATAATTTATTTTAGAATAAAGGGAGGAAAGCTACAAAGTTTCTATGTATATTAACTTGCATGTAAGGGAGATTTCTCTGTGACAAAATGACCACAAGTATTTTCTGAAAGAAATTTCCGTTGCTATTAATAAAGGAGACCAGAAGGAAGAGTGTGGGTGCATGTGTGTCTATAACTGTATAGGTGTGTGTTTGTGTGTGTGTGTGACAAACAATGGGGCAAAAAAAAAGAAGCAGATATATCAGTTGCTGAAATCTAGCGATTTTTAGAAAGTAGAGAAAATACCTTTAAGACAAAAATCACACACGTGATTTTCTGCAAACCCTCTTCCCAGCCCATAAGCAGGTAGGCATTTTAAAAATATGCAGGGTGGCTTAGTCTAGCAGAAGAAATGCCATGAGAGTGCTAGGAAGATATCTAGTTGAGATCTTGGGTTAATCATTAAGTCTGTCTGATCTTCAGTTTCCTTATCTATGAAATCATTTGCAGTAGTATCTACTCTGCCACCTAGTTTAATAGGTTATTTTAAAACTCAGGTAAAATACCGCATGAAACATCTGTAAATTGAACAGTCTTTAAATATTGTTATTTCTGTGTATATTGTCATTTTCTGAAATCTCACTCAAAACAATGACACACAAATCTGGTCGTTAGTGGTTAAAAGAAGAGGGCAGTTGGATAAAATTTCAGTATACCTTAGGTAGTTGTGGTAGCCAGACTCCAGACTCCAAAGGCCCCTGCTTTCTTTGTATAGTTGATATATATATATATATATATGTATATATATTGATTTATATATATGTATAAAATCCAGCAATCTCAAGCCTGGGCATATATATCTGGACAAAACCACAATTCGAAAAGATACATGCCCCAGTATGTTCATAGCAGCACTATTCACAATAGCCAAGACATGAAAATACCCTAAATGTCCATCGGCAGATGAACAGATTAATATGATATGGTACATATATACAACAGACTACTACTCAGCCATAGTCAGGATAAAATAATGTCACCTGCAGCCCTGGCTTTCTTGTAGTCATGCCCTTATGTAGTGCCATCCACATAGAGTTAGAATTGGTCTACATGACCGATAGGTTATGGTTGACATGATGGTATGTCACTTCTGAAATTAGGTTAGAAAAGATATGTGTCAGGTATGGTCCTTCTGGCACCTCGTGCCTTAGTACAAGACAGGAAAATTCCTTGTATAAATGATAATAGCCAACACTTGCCTGAGGACTTCTGTGTACCCAGCCCTATGCAAAGCACTGCACAGGTAGTGACTTGTTAAATCCACACATCAACTTCTAAGAAAAAAAGTGAAATTGGCATTGTCTTCCTGTGTATCTCTGTGCCCTTTCTATAGATCTTATCATTGGGTCAACTTAAGGACAAAAGGAAGGGTCTATATTCAGAACTTTGGTCCTTTTCCATCAATGCCTATCTAGCTGAGGAAGTAATTTCAGGGTATAGTGTCTTGCTTCTTTCTTTCCTCTGAAAGTTTTCCCTCTACCAGTGTGAAAAAGCAAATATAAAAGTCTCAATCATATAGCATGAATGTGGGAATTGTGCTGCTTTTAATAAAAGGGCTATTTGTCCCAATGAGGTATTAGAATATTAGAAAAAGTTATGGTCACGGCTGTTTGAGACACAGTTTGAGCTTCTCAGAGAATGCCTTCATTAGGAAAATTCAAAGATGAAAAAGGGAAAACAACAAGGATGTGTGTTTTGGAATAGAGACATGCAAATATATATACATGCACACACATGGAATGCCTTCCTTCCCTTCTTTTTTGGGTAAGTAAAAGTGTACATAAGTGTGTGTGAACAGAGGAAGATTTATTGTGTAGACAGTGGATAGGTCATATTTTAAAGTGGAGTGTTCCAGAGGTGCCTCTTCACACTTCATTTCTCAATTAAATGGGGATAGGAGAATTATGGGCATTAATCCTCTTTGAGCTGAGACAGGGATTAAAACAAAAACATGTTTCACCTAGTCAGTAACCCTAGGAATCCATGAGACCTGAGCTGCTCAGATCAAATTTATTTTGAGAGCTCACTGAAGTATTTAAGCCCCTCTTGATTAGATGTTATAATGATCAGACAGAGAAGTACAATGAGCTACACTTTGCTGAGGGCTTGACAATATTACCAACATGGTTTATTCCCAGGCTTGTGGCAATTTTATTAATTTATTCATTTTAATTTGGAAAATTATTTGCTCTAGAAAAAAGAGTTACATGAGGACTAATGTTCAATTTGTTTTTCATGTTCTTTAAATGCTAATGATATGTATTAGTTTAGAGAACCTGCCCTCTCACTGATTCCCTGTCCTGTGATATATGATATAATTACAATGGCAATTGATCTTTGACCGAAACGTTGGTAAAGTGGAATGGAAGTCGCTTTTCATGTGCCAAGGTTACAGTTAAGGACACAAGGAGCTTTGCTCAGCCTTGCAGATTGGCTTACAGAGCTTTGTCTAACGCCAGATATTGATTGCTTGCCTTTTATAGTCATCACGTTTACACACCTGAACATTAAGAATGGGATGAGAGAGAGCAAAAATGACTCATTAGAAGATGATGCTTATTAGAGGCAGGAGAAAAGTTTGTCAATATGGTTTGGTTTTGGAAGTTTATCAAAGGAACCTGATGCAAGCCTTGCAACTGATAAGCATAACTAGGAAGCTTCTGGATCAGAAATGTGACTATATCCACAAGTCAGAATGTTGTCCTCTGCTCTGCTACTAGACCTTTCTATATGCTTCCATAGCTCTAAAACAGAACTAATAATAAATAAACCACAATTCATAGGAAATTCATTAGAAGTTCCATATATTGTCAAAGTAAGAAAAAACCTATGAAGTCATCTGGGTAACTTATTCTCTCATTTGACGCCAACTCATAGGAAACTAAAACTATGCCTCCAGTGATAGGGTAGAAACCTTCAAGCAGAGTAAACTGAAGATTTGTTCAGTTTTAAAAGAGTTGAAACTTGCCAGGCATTTATTCCTAAGGGTGGATAGTTTTATCAATTCCTTTCCCAATACCTGCTTTAGCTACAGAATCGTTGACGATGTTCAGCACCTAAGGGGGAAAGGGTCTCAGGAGGTAGAGAGTGAAGGTAACTGTAATGAATTGATAAGAAACACCTCTGGCCTGAGGCCAATTTGTGATTCACTGGATATGATACCTGCATCTTCTGTTGACCTTACATAAACTCCATTGAGCAGTTCCATCAGGGTAATCTATATGTCTCATTGAATATTGATATGTCTAACTAGGTCACCCATCATGAAGAGAGCAAGTCAGTACAAAAGGCTTGCAGTACTGCTCCCCAGGGCTGGGTGTACATTTAGAACTGTTGACAAAACATCCTCTATAGCCATATCTGAAAATAAAAGGTAAAATAAAAGAAAAATAATGAAAGTAGAATTTCTAATCATATAACATTTCACAGTATTGTCTATCCAGAAAACTATCACTATACTATCTGGTTAAGTTCCCAGAACTGGTCCCAGCCATTTCAGTGAAGAATTTCGGGCTATTTGAATAGCATATGTTTTAACAGTGCAGCTGAGAAGCCAAAAGCAGTGTTTGCCTCTGTACTTATAAGACAAAGCCTTTATCTTTGGAAGCTATAGCCATAACAAATTATTATGAAGAACCTTGTTTCTGAATATAGAATATAATCTCCCACTTACCCAGACAGTTTTACACATGCAGAGTGGTCTCCAACCCTCTACCTGCCAAAAACACCTTTAGAAAAACTATCCCATTCCAATAGTTTGCTGATTCTGCCTCTTTTCTCTTCAGGAAGAGCTTGAGAACAAGTTGAAGGTCACTTCAGATTTTCCAAATCAATGATTCATTTAGCAATGTAGTCATGGCTTAGAAATGCAGCTGCATACCTGAAAATGAAAGGAAATAGGAGATTTCTGCATCCCCAATGGGATCAAATTCAGCAGCCCACATTAGTCAAGAGCCTGAGCCAGGATTTGAAAAGACATGCTCCTGAACATTGAGTAAGCCAGTTTCGTTTGATTAGACAATGAATGCTTACTTAAGAATATTTGCACTAATGCTCCCTCTGATTTAAGTAGGTTGGATCCGAGTTCCCAACTCCCACTCATCTGTTTGCCAACAAAAGCCATCTCATAAGTGGAAATTAGCTATGATTTATTTTTAAAAAGAAAGATTATAGTTGGTAGGAGAAACATTTCTAAAACTTTGCAAAGGACACAGTCCTTCACAAATTATTGGATTGTTATGATAAAGATATTATTTTATTGGTTCCTGAAATAGTCTGACCATTTAAAAACATACATGTATCACTATGCTTATATTAGTCATATCAAAAAATATTCCTGGGGAACAGAGAGAACATTAAATTGTAAAATTAATATATTAGAAATGAGTGAATAAATCAGAAGCATGTCTTTCTTTAAATACCAAATACAAAACAGTGAGTGGTAACTCATAAAACCGACATGGAACATTTTATAGGAGATAACATTTTAGAAAATGGCTATTATCAGGTTGGTAATCAAAGATTTCCTAGAAATAATGGCATCAGAATAACTGTAATCAGCAAGAACACTGATCCTAATAGTAATATCATAATTAACATATTCTATGTCTCTCTCTGCCAAAGAAATATAGTTGCTAAAATAGTAAGTGGAAATGTCTATGGATGATTTTGAGGAAAACAGAGTATTCTGACTTGGGAAGATTTTTATTAAAATGCTGCTATGCATACACTTCTAAATGTTTTAACTAAAACATGCATATATTTTAGCCCCCTTATTAATTAATATATGTTTAGATGGAGATATACTTTTATAAGATACTTAGAACCTCATATATTAGTTAGAAAATTTTGGTTTGGACAATTTTAAATTAAATTAATATCTTGATCGATATTTTTCAAAAACATATCTGGGTTCTAATTAAGTTAAAAATTTGAATGTGATAGTTTATGTTGGTCTACTTGGCCTCTAATATTCTTCTTTGAGGTTTGGGATGTCATTTCATTTGGTCAAATACTTCATTCAGTTCCTTCCTGCTATCAATCTCTCCTCTGCAGCTATCTTAAACCTCTGCCTCCCTCTTAACCTTATATTCTAATTATAGAGGAGTCACTGAGAAGATAAATGTCATTGGAAAGGGTTAAAACTTGCTTTGGTGTGAATGATCAGTTCAATTGAACTGACTAAACTGACCCATCTGTAAATTCAAAGACATATATACAGATAAATAAACTCAAACCATTCTTAATTGAACTAAACACATACTTGGAGTTATCCACAGAAAACAATCTACTTAATTCAAACAATTATTATTAAAGTAGCTACTATGCTAGACTTTCTGTAACATGCAATAGAACTACCACATGATTATACACCAAAGCATTTGTAGTTTGTTTGGGAATCAAGGAATATATCTGAATAATAATATAAGATAATATGTAATCAAATACTAGCATTTTCAGATCACAGATACAATATAAGAACAATATAAGACAATGTGTAATCAAATGCTAATATGTCTAGATAACAAAAATAAAAAATCTGAGGTACAAAAAGAGAGAACTATGCTTGGTCAAAGAAATTAAGGCAGGTTTCCCATCAGGATTTTGGAGTAAATATCTTTCCGTTTTCTTCCTGTGAAGTGCCATTTTGCTCAATCCATCCATGCAGTTTCACTGCCAGCTGCTATAGCTTTCCTAACTCAGCTTTGTGGAAACAGTGAATTGACTGCCAGTTGAGGTTGTCACAAATGTTTGAGATTTCACTCAAGAAAGTTTTGGGGAGTTTGTGAACACAAAGTCTCTACTTTAAACCAGGGGAGTTGCTGTTGAATTTACTTTTGCTTTTTAGATTAGAAAAATATAAGTGGTCAGTCTGCAAAGAAGAATGAAATACAGAGAAAAGACTGAGAGGGAATTTATTTAGAATTTGAATCCCTTTTCCTAGTTGTTCTTAATACTAAATCAAATTCCTCTTCTTGGATTTCATGTGATTCTTCATGTCTTTATGAAATGTCTCTTTCTTTTTCATTTAGATTGAATGAAAATGCTTTAATTTTCCACAAAGGACCTTAATACAAAAATAAATTATAATTTTAGTCTTGGTGCTATATTTTCATTAGGGATACCTTGATCTATGAAAACCAGTTGGCAGGTGTATATTATTAACATTAAAATGAAATATTCCCAGACCACTCTCTCAAGTCGGCTTCACACAACAGAAACACAATATGTTTTTGCAGTTGTGACAACATGGTAAAATTTTTGAGACTGAATTTGCATAGCCAAGCATCAGCTCAGTGTGAATTTCTGAGAGGAAATTTTCTACATTTGTTCCATTATTTAAAAGTGGAAAATTATCCTATATTCAAGCAAGTCAAAAAGGAACATAGAAAAACATATCAATGATTGTTGTATTTGTATCACACAGAAATATATTTATTTTGATTTTTATATCTATAGGATAACAAGTTTAATTATTACTAAAGGGATGCTTATAGATTTTTCATGACATATTATTTTTAGTAAGGGGGAGACAGTCTAAAAATTGTAACCAATGAAAATATGTGTATATCTACATCTATACCTACATCTATATATTTAATCAAATATCCCAAATTAGCTTCAAAAAATCTGTATGATAATTTTATCATTCTATATTACATATGGAAAGATATGTATACATAGAATAAAATTCTGCTGTAAAGTTACAAGCAAAACATTGTCAGATGTATCACTAGAATTTAGATTTACTGATACTTATCTATCATTTTCACCAACCTTTACTTAATTCTACCTTGAATTCTTAGAAAAATTAGATAATAACAATACATGTGAGAAATATGTGATATTGTAATATGTAGCTAAGAAATGAATCATATATATATATATATTTTTTGTCTTTTGTCCTTTTAGGGATGCACCCATGGAATATGGAGGTTCCTAGGCTAGGGGTCTAATAGGAGCTGTAGCCGCCGACCTACGCTGGAGCCACAGCAATGCCAGATCTGAGCTGCGTCTGCAACCTACACCACAGCTCACAGCAATGCCTGATCCTTAACCCACTATGCAGGATGAGGGATCGTACACACAACTTCATGGTTCCTAGTCGGGCTCGTTCCCGCTGCACCACGATGGGAAATCTGAATCATATTTCTTATAATTGACAAACATTATATGACATTTCATTTAGTATCAGAGGATGATCCTGTTAAGGGGAACTTTGAGAGTATAGCTTAAATCTGCTTTTTTAGAAATGAAGACCCAAGTTTCAGTTCTTCTCCTCTGCTCTATGCTATCTCACTTAAACAATGGATAACTGGACTTGGGTGGATACCTTTAATACTTCTCTTGAAGGAACATAGTGAAATTTTTATCTTCCACTCAGCCTTAACCCTCAAGAGGATTGTCTCCCCAGGTCTGTGGCCACAAATAGTCACACACATGAAATGTTCCTTCACCATGCGATTTATTGTTTACAACGCTAAGGATGGAAAAGAAGATAATCTCAAGTCAAAATCATGTTTTTAACAGATTCCCAAGAGGCCATTAAATGAATAGAAATGGAGTTAACCTCCCTATTTTGGGCACCGTTTCCAGAACAACTCTGAACACAAAGAAGGAAAAATACCTCTCAAACAATGAAGTCAGTGAGTGCTCAACCTGGACACCTTCCCAAAGTTGATTCAATCGGATTATGTGTGTGTGTGTGTGTGTCCAGCATTTCATGAAGCAAGGCATGATAAGGTCTCCAGTGAAGAAGGAGCCATGTTATCTAAGGTGAAAAGGCAAGAAAAAAACACAAGCGGTATTTAAAAGATGGAAGTGAGCCAACATTTTTTTCCAGACAATAAGGCATGTGTAGAAGAAAACTAAAAGGTCACATAGAAGATGAGGGTGGCACCATAACTGATGACCCTTGAATGTTGAACAAGCTTTCACATTCTTCATTTTATAGCAATGGTGAACCATTCATGGTTTGTAAATGAAGAAATGATTTTTAAAAATCTAGACTAAATATACTAGATAGATTAAAGTGAGGATGACTAGAGAAAGAAAATCAGTTCAGAGACTACCACAGTTGTTTCACCTGACCTAGGAAAATAGAGGGACAAATAGGAGAGCTGTTTCAAGGACTTTGGATTTGCTAAGCTCCTTCCCCCCAGAACTGTGTATACTCTGTGTACAATTCTGAGGTGAAAAAAATAAATAAAATGAAAAAAAAAACACCACTACCAATACAACCAGCAAAGTACATTGATTTCTTTTGTTGGCTTGCCTAAGTCTACCTTGCTTCTTAAAGGAATTCAGACCTAAAACTCAAGCTTCAAAATGGTTTTCCCCATACATGTTTTGGTATTGTTTCTTCAAGCAGCCCCAGCTTCAAGCCTGCTAATGTGGATTTTCATTGTTAACATATCAAACTTTTTTATATCCAAACATTTAAATTAAAAAAAATATGTAATTTAACACCCTCCTGAGAGGGCTGAGAGCTTTGCAAACATTGTTTCAGAACAGCCCTCTGAGAAAGGCAGGCAAGCTATCCCTGCCCTGAATGTTGGCAAATAGAAAGTTACCTTTAACTCATCCTTGTGTCCTTTGAATAACTGTTTTGTTATTTCAATAAAGGTCAGAAGGCTTAATGCACAGGGAAAGGTTTGCTCAGGTTTGGTGTGTTTTTTTTTTTTTTAATTTTTAAAAAATGAACACAAATGCAAGCCTAGCTCACTGGTGGCTTTAAGATAGACAATTTCTGCTGCCAAGGAGCAGTTGTGATTTTTAATCAGAATATAAAATCCATAATATTCTCAGGAACAGACATAGCTTTATTTTGGTGCTGCAGTTTTAAGACTTGAGGTGTCCCCAGGCTGATGTATGGAAACAGAAATGGTGTAATCCCATTAGAGTAAATGTGCTATTTAATAACTTATTTTTTCTATGATTTTTTAAATTTTTATTAAAAAATAGTGGTTTACAATGTTGTGCCAAATTCTGCTGTACAGCAAAGAGACATGCTCGTTCATATATATATAATATATGTATACACACTCACATTCTTTCTCTCATATTATCTTCCATCAAGTTCTATACCAAGAGATTGGATATGGTTTCTGTGCTGTACTGTAGGACCTCATTGCTTATTCGTGCTAAATGTAATAGTTTGCATCTATTAACCCCAAACTCCCCATCCATCATACTGCCTCCCCACTCTTGATTGGCAACCAACCACAAGTCTGTTCTCTATGTCTTTGAGTCGGTTTCCCTTTTGTAGATAGGTTCATCTGTACCATATTTTAGATTCTACATATAAGTGATTTCGTATGGTATTTGACCTTTTTCTGACTTGCTTCACATGGTATGAGACTCTCTAGTTGCATCCATTTTGCTGCAAATGGCATTATTCTGTTATTTTTTGCTGGCTAAGTAATATTCCGTATTGTATATGTATCACGTTTTCTTAATCCCTTCATCTGTCAATGTGCATTTAGGTTGTGTCCATGCTTTGGCTACTGTGAATAGTGCTGCTATAAACATATGTGTGCCTGTATCTTTTTGAATTGTATGTTTGTCTGGATATAGGCTCAGGAGTGGGATTGCTGGATCATATAGTAGTTCTATAGTCAGTTTTGGAAGGAAACTCCATGCTCTTTTCTATAGTGGTTGCATGCACCAATTTACACTCCCATAATAACTCATTTTTGGTTGAATTAGAAATATAATTTTATCACCATGGCTAGACAGGTTGTTTTGTTTGTTATTGTTGTTTGTGGGTATTATATTTTGATGAAGCCACTGATTTAAATCTTAGGCTGAAAGATTTAGCGTTCTACATAAGGACACACCATTTTGCTGTAGGGAGGCTCTACTGCATCTGTTCCTGCTAATATTCATGAATCTAAGCACCAACATTCTCTTGCTGCCTTTGTTTATCTTGCTGGGCATTTTCTCATTCCAGTGTTCAGCATGCCCTTTTTAACATGAAATTTCCTCTTCTCTTCCTCTCTTGTGTACTAGCAGGGATTTCGTGTTTAATTGAGATGTTATATTTTCCCAATTATCCCAAAAGCACAAAGTTATCAACCTGACTGGGAGAAGTTGTTGTGTAATATCAACAAAAACAATATAAGCAACAGCAGCAACACATTTATTGATCACTTTATTAAATGCCAGGCAAATTTTAAATGTTTGTCCAACAGTCTCTCATTTAGTGATAAGAAAAACCTAAACCTCAATTTTGCAGCTGAGTCAATTGGGGGAAAGAGAGGTAAGATTAGGTGACTCACCAGTGGTTATGTAGGTATAAGCACACTGCAGTGTATGTTTTCTCCCCTACTCCTCCGTTTCTCATCAGCTGCTATGGAATCTACTCTAAGAGCCTGCTGAGATGCTAGAAGCAGCCCTACATGTCTGCATGTTTTGAAGCAAGGAATAGTTTATTGATGAACACAAACCCATCACAGAAATGCCTTCCTGAATGATTAAAAAGCTGCCTTTCTTTTGGAGCGGTTTCTGTTATTTCTGTGTGTGGAAATCTTACTTTTAATTCTTAAATTAAAATAGAAAATCAGTGAAGGAAAAAATACACTTTAACTTTTTTTCACCTGGGTGTAAATTGGAGGGTTATTCAACCTTTGGTTCTTGCCTCTTTTCATAAGCTATACAGAAAATTAACATCAGTAGAATGAGTCTTTATTTTTTACATATGTGATTTAATATTGTAATTTTGGAGACTTAAGTAGATTAATGCACAAACTCTCATGACATAAAGGAAGCTGATTTCAGATACTAAATGTGCTGGACTGAAGAAGGATAAATAAAGTGTGGCTGTGGATTACAAGTTCGGTCACAAACCTTCAAACTACGGAATTCTAATTCCAGTTTTTGGTTTTGGATCTCTAGGGCTCCAAGCACAGATCAAAGGCCTCTTCTTGTTTTCATTTTTAATGGATTCCTGTTTAAAAAGTAAAACTTTCACTCCTGTGTCTTCTACAGCAGGTCTCCCCTCTGAGCTGACTCTGTCTTCCCCACCACCACAAAGAGATCTGTGTGTGACCTTTGTGTAGACCAGTGACAGCCAGCACTTCTCCATGTCCTATTGACCCACATCCAGAGTGGCCTCCACCTCAATGTTCAGGACTCGGAAAGCCACCAGAATGGATTCCAGTCCACCTGGGCACTCCGTTTGGAGTTCTAAGGTGATTTCCATCTAAGATCCTCTCCCACTACATCTTGCCAATGAGAAGGGTAAAAAAATCACATTCAGAATGAACAAAAATGATACTATCAAAGTGAGCAGAAAGTTTAGAGCAATGTATTAAATTTATATGAGCATACCCTCATCCTTGATAATGTGTATCTGAACTTTGCTATATTATTTCAGATAATGGTTTCTTCATACATAAGACTAATGGCAAGAATCTATGAGTATATCTGGATGCTTTTTGGATTTTGTTTTTTTGTTTGTTTCTTTGTTTGCTTTTTAGGGCCATGGGTGTGCCATATGGAAGGTTCCAGGCTAGGGTTCGAATCTGAGCTAAAGCTGCTGGCCTATACTATAGCCGCAGCAATGCCCGCCCCGAGCCATGTCTTTGACCAACACCACAGCTCATAGCAATGCCGGATCCCCAACCCAATGAGCAATGCCAGGGATTGAACCCACATCCTCATGGAGGCCAAGGATCAAAGCTTCATCCTCATGGATACTAGTTGGGTTCGCTTCTGTTCAGCCACAGTGGGAACTCCCTGGATGATTTTTTAAACCATACTTGTTTCTCAGTCTATTTCATGTCTTCCTTTTTTATAAATTGTGAGTTGGATTAAAGCACTTTATAAAGTAGGTATTCAGGTCTTCTAAACTTTGTTTGAATGAGATTTTAAAAGTACAGATTGTCCTCAATTTACAATGGTTCGACTTACAGATTTTCAATTTTACCACGGTGTGAAAGTGATACACATTGAATAGGAACTGTACTTCTAAATTTGAATATTGCTCTCTTCCCGGGCCAGTTGTATGACCTTCTGTGGTGATGCTGGGCAGCGGCAACGGGTTGCGGTCAGCTGTGCTATTACAAGGATAAACTCAACGCATATACTTATAAAACTATTCCATGCTCAGACAGCTGTTCTGTTTTTCACTTTCAGTACCATACCTCATAAATTGCATGAGATACACCACATTTTGTATCAAATAGGATTTGTGTGAGATGATTTTGCCCAACTATAGCCCGAGATAAGTGTTCTGAGCATGTTTAAGGTAGGCAAGGCTGAGCTATGCTGGAAAGCTATAATGGAGACAGTATCTCCATGATTTCAACAAACTTTTTTACCATTAGCTTTTTAAAAACACTCTTTCTTTTCCTTCTGATTGGAACCCACTCCCTAAAGCTTGCCCTCTTTCTCTTATCTACCTACTTCTCACTCTTTATCTAGCTGGTTTCTCAGATACCAAGGTTCTTCTAAGTGCCTACATTCTCTCAAAACACTTCCTTGATTCCCTCCTACCCACCAAAATGTCTTCTCTCAGTGATTCCTGTGTATGCGATAGTTCCCCATTTGTGTCATTTGTGATACTGCATTATAATTGCTTATTGTCATGTCTGCTTTTGTCAATAAACTGTAAGTTTTATAAGCTAAAATGTATAGGCTATATTGTTTACCACTGATAATCAGTGCCTACTCAAATATTTGATATAGAATAAGTACTCAGTAAATGCTAGAAATTTTCCTGCTAAACTGCATAGAACTTTCCTATATGTTCATAGGGAAATTAGAACTTAGACCACCCAGCCTAAGACTTTTCTCTCCCTATATATATATAGTTTTTCCATCCTCCACAGGTAATCAGGAGCCAAGACTTCTTCATGTTTCTCCAAAGAAAACCTAGCTTTAAAATATGCTTCTGAGTGCCCACATTATTCGTGATTTTGGTCCCTTATACCGGTCCATCTGCCAGTAGATTTTGCCCAACCATCTGGCTAAGTCACACTGTTTGAATCTCTGCTTCAGTTTCTCCTTCCTCCTTATTGTGCAGTCTCCCCACTTTCCATCATTTCCCTCAACAGCTGCTGCCAGAGCCCATCTCTGCTGTCATTTGGAGACATCGAAAATCTAGTCCCAGAGAACTAGTGTGCAGCCGCATGGCTTCCATCATGCCGGCCTTGATGTAGGATGGTTTTGAGACAAGTTTCAGGCCACTCAAACGCTTCCCACAAAGATTGTCTTTTCATTTCAGGAAGATTTCAATAATATCAAATCCGTTGTTTCCAGAAGCTCCCATGGGGTGAAGCATTGATGCCAGGCTTTCAACAACAACTCCCTAGTTCCCAGCTACACATCTCCACTTGCCACGAGTGACAGACTCTAAGGAGAGGGTAAGATTGGCTGATTTCCAGAAAAGAAAACTGGTATATGATGTGCTGGGGTCTAAATGGGGAAAAATGTAACTCCATTTTGAAAACAATTATTAAAATACAACCCAAGGAGTTCCCATTGTGGCTCAGTGGGTTAAGAGCCTGACTATTGGGAGTTCCCAATGAAGCTCATCTGTAACTAACCTGACTAGGATCCATGAGGATGAGGGTTTGATCTCTGGCCTTGCTCAGTGGGCTAAGGATCCAACATTGTGCTGAGCTGTGGTGTAGGCTGGTAGCTGCAGCTCCAATTAGACCTCTACCCTGAGAACTTCCATATCCCACAGGTAAAAATACAAAACAGCAAACAAACAAATAAAAACAAAATAACACAAGTACATTCTCTATATATTTATTTCCAAATGAATGAATACCAATAGTTCCATTTTGTTTAGTACGAAGATTCCAGAAGAGGTAATCCTGACATTTTCTTGCACATTTATAATTTAATGCTATATGCATACACACATACATACATACATACACACAACCACACACACACACACACAAAACTCATGAGATATAAATGTCTTAGCAAGAAAATATACTCTCACCCATTAATCTTCAAAGAAGTCACCCCACCTGGTTGAAATTTCAGTGTATATAAAAGACAATTTAGATATTGCCACGGTTTAGAGAGTTTAAGACAATATAATGGGCAGTTTTAAGAAATTAGAAATTTCTATTTAACTCTCATTTCTCAAAATATGATCTTAAATGGTCTACGGCATCACCCCCTAAATGAACCAAGATCAATCAGAGAAATGTAATCTGATGAATGCTGATAAGAGAAGCAAAACAATGTAAATATGAGCATGTTTTTACTTTCCTCAAGAACCCCTTTTCTGTGATTTGAAGAATAAAGCTTCTTATAGTGCTTTCACCTTGCTGACTAACCTCATTTCAAGCCCACTTAGCTTGGTGCCCTGTGTTCTAGTTCTACTTTTATGAATACTTCCTAGTCTATTCCTTAAAAAGCTGTCTCCACCCTGCCATCCTAGACCAGGCTAGACCAGTTTGGTCTATACCTTTATTTACATGATACTTCTCCACAACACTCAACAGAATTTTAAGATAAATCTTCATTTGTTTACTATTTTTTTCTGAACTTGACTATAAAGCTCAGTGAGGATAGGGATTCTAGATCTCTTCTTTATCACTGTATTCCTACCATGGTCAATACATAGAATGGTTCAATCAACACTTGTTGAATGAATGATCAGCATATACTAAGTGCTTTCACAATCACACCATGATCCCACTAACAGATTTTATTCAGGGTCTTATCATAGTAAAATAGATTTTCCCACATCTCCTGCCTACACAATTATTAAGGCTCATATTTATTCTCCACAATTCTGTAAAGTTTCACATGATCTTTCCCTCCGGATGATTTTGCTCTTCTAAGTCCTTTGTATGATGTTTTTGTACCATTACTTAATTGCATCAGAGCTCTGCATACTTTCTCCTACTTCGATGTCATGGTGTCTTCTTTTTTTCTATCTCAGCTATCTTCTGTATTTCTTAGTTAGTTCAACAATAAATAATGTATGATACAGGATAAATCAACACAGACAGATGAACTATTATCTTGATAATGTTGCTCAGATTGATGTCCTGGAGTCCCCACTAGCCATTTGCTAAATTATGAAGTGAGAGTCTACATCCTGGGGATTCCTCAGTTTCTTCTTAGAATGGTGTTCTGAACAATTTTTCTTTTTCTTTTTTTTTTTGCTTTTTAGGGCTGCAGGTGGGGTATATGGAAGTTCTCAGGCTAGGGGTCGGATCAGAATTACAGCTGCCAGCCTACCCCACAGCCACAACAATGCCAGATCCAAGCTGTATCTGGGATCTACACCAAAGATCATGGCAATTCTGGCTTCTTGACCCACTGAGCAAGGCCAGGGATCAAGCCTGAATCCTCATGGATACTAGTTGGATTCATTTCCACTGTGCCTAAAAGGGAACTCCCTGAACAATTTTTCTATGCCAAAAACCCTGACTACATTCAGTAAGCACTCATCACTCAATTCTCTTTCTTGAAGAAAACCAGTGTCACAAGAGATAGAACAAAGTTGTGTTTTGATCAGTTTATATTGAATAAATGAATTGTTTATATATCTCCATCCCTCTTCAGAATACATAAAAGACATAAAACAAATGGATGGAGATCATTTCTCCTAATTGCAAAAATCTCTTAAAAATACCTAGAATATCAAGGATTTAAAAAATGCATCAGCCAGGTTGGACTTGGTTGTAGAAGTGTAACAAATTATCCAAAAATCTCAGAAACAATAATTTATTTCTTATTCATGTTAAATGTCCATTATGGATCAGCTGAGTGACTCTATTCTTAACATACTCAAAGAGAGGATCAGCCTAAAGGAGGCTCCATTTCTGTGTTTTCACAATTTACAAAGTAGGAGTGAGAAGCAAGGTTAATTCGAACAGGTCTTAAAGTTTCATTGGTCAAAATTTGAAATGAACATGTCCAACCTCAAAGTGGGCATGTATGTGCAATACTACCAGGTGCCTGGAGAGAGGAAAACAGGGATCTTTTAGAGCATTGCACTGATGACTAGCCCAGGAAGCAATTGCTAAATTTTGCAATACAGATTGTGCATTACAAGAAAATTGTGGAAAGGAAGCCAAGGAGGGTAGGCTCTAAAGCACAAGGGAGACATGGATTGTAAATTGATGGTCAAGAGGGAGTACACTATAAAACTAATTTCTAAAGGGCTAAATTAATAAAATGTAAATTCTCGACTCTCAAAGCAACAGTTAAGGTAGGGGGACAGTTGCAACTTGAGTGACAACTTGAGTGAGTTTGATCCTAAGGAGTCTGACCACAGCAAGAGTATATGCTGCTGGACAAATTGGCCTGGTGTGAGCAATCACTGTGGGTGAAATCACACCAAAATGAGTGAAATCAAAGAATAAAGCATGGACATAGCATCTGAAACTCCAATGAGAGGTAATATTTGAAGTCAAACACTGTGGATGCTGAGAGTACTGTGGACCAGTAAGCTTCTCTATTTGGAGTGATGCCCTCTGTGGTGGACCAGTAAATGGAGACAGAACCTCCAAGAGCTGGACTGCTATAGTGAGGGAACATGTTCTACCCCAGGCCAGCTGGTAGAACATCCAGCTCTGAGGCAGCCTGATATGCTTACTGGGAAGCTCAGGTAGACAAAGAGTTAGAGAAGGTAGACATGGTAAATTGTGTGTGTGTGTTTAAATTAAACAATTATTTTTGCCAGTATATGAAAGGGCTGGTTGTGCAGATAAGTCACTTTCATGAAAAGCAGAGTAGAAAATTCATATCAAGAGGAATTCATGGTAGAGAGAATATCTCAAGGATTAATTAAACAAACATGACTTTACAGAAAGCAACTATGTGGTTGTTTTTATAGCACAGTAGGATAATTAGGTAAAGATATTTAAGGATGTGTTTGTCTAAATTTGTCTAATGAAATTAAACAGTGAAATGAGTGTAGAGACATTGGGAGACGATGAAGACGGACAAATTAGCTATCTTTTCTGTCCTTGATGCAGAAGACGAAGCCACTAAACCCCTCTGAAATTTCCAATAACATGAGTTGAGACAAACATTATGTACAATGAGGATGAAGAAGCAAGGTGGTCACTTAGAATCCATTGTGGCCTTATACAAGGAGCACACTTGCAAGAGGATTTTGGTCCCAACTCTCCTAACTCCACTTATTTCCCGAATTCTCCAAATGGAACTATGGTACTTGTTGCGTACCAAAAATAACAATGTGCATTTTTCCTCCAAAAGATCCTATGTGGGGATCTGGCTTATATTCCCAAGGATTTCTTCCATTCAGTTATCCTCTTAGTTCCTATTTATTTTCTTAAGGTCAATGAAAGATCAGATATAATCTCTGAGACAATTTCATACAGTGACGTTAAACATCCATATACTTAACTTGCCATCAGATCAGTGGCCCACACCTCCAAACTTTTGGCCTTGTATGATGTATCAGGTTTCCAAAAGTATCCTTCCTTTCCACTCAAAATTGGGCACTTGTCATTCGTTCATCCCAAATGCCAATATCACTTAGTAAAAATGAATGCCTCATGTGGTTAGCTAAGATTTTGACTTTAAATTTGTTTATGTCATTTATTTGTAAATCCCTGTTAAATTTTTAAATTTGCATAAAATATTTGGGGCCAAACATGGCATTGTTATTTATTCAATAATGGCTTATTATGAAATAACTTTGTGTTTGTTGGTAGAACAGATGTGAGGAATGTCATCTTTGCCCCAGAATCCAGTTTGGAAATGAAGCAAATAGACAAATAACTATAGTTTAGTAAATTCTGGGAAAGAGGGGTGATGATGGTAGTGAGGGAAATAAAGTCTCCTATGAAGTCCCCAGCTAAATGTCATACACCTAAAATATCCAGGATCTCTGTAGTTCTAAAGTGTAACTGATTCATCACACTAATTCCCTAATGCTTCTGACATTACACAGGCTACCATAGAGAATAACTCATCTCTAACTCCTCTCTGAACTTTGCTTACTCTATCTCAGATAAATTTTAGATCTCATTGGTTCTCTGTTTTTAATTTGCCTTCACAAATGAAAATTGCTTCTCTCCTATATCTGTTTGAAGAAATAATTAGGTGAGGTAATGAGCTTACAGGAGAAGAGCTAAATCTGGATTCTCAGATTTCTTCCTTCAATTGTCTCTGAATTTGTTAATTAAATGGTTAAAATGAAAACATGTGCCTCTGTGTTGGAAGGACTAGATGTTTATGTCAAATCGAGAAAAGAGGATGAGTGTGATTGGTTACATATATTGGCCAAGATGAAAGATGCCAAGAGCATGATCAATATTCTGTATAATTGTTGATTAATAATCATGTTCCTGGTAATGGTCAGGAAAATTTTATTCCCCTAGAGAAATCTACTTGAGAATTATTTCATCCAGTACTTACTTTGTTACTACAAAATAAGAAGTGTGGCATGTAAAAATGAGAAAATCATTTTTTTAATATCAGAGGTTTGTTGTTTCTTCATTTAAGAATTTCACATCAATGAAATGGGTGCAAAGATTATTACTGAAAAAGAGTTATCTGCCCTCTTATTTGCCAACATCTTAGGAAGTGGTAATGCAAAATTCACCTTCTGGCAGCTGGACACAGGCTTTTAACAACTTAATTATCAGGTCTAAGGGGGAAAAAAATACATGAAAAGACTTGTGATAATGGGTTTTAGTAGAACTTATCCAGAGAGTGATAACATCATTGTTCACTAAACCTAAGGAAGTCTAAAACCTTAAGATTATCTGATGCACCCCAATCTTTTCCTTTCTCCTCCATCTCATTCCCCAACTCCTTCTTTCTCTCTGTCTGTCTGTCTGTCTCTCTCTCTCTCTCTCTCTCTCTCTCTCTCACACACACACACACTCACCCAGTGAGTGAAGATATATGAGCCCTAGAAATTCTACTGGATAACCATGGGTCATTCCCTTCTCTGATATCTTGACATATTTTCCCTCATCTCCCACTGGCCACATCATTACCTTGGGATGTGAAAGAGCCACTTCCCCCCGTGAGCTTTATGACTCTGACCACATCAGCCTCCCATTGCCAATATCAGTGCTTACACAATGCATGTTCTAGGGTCTCCAAGCAGGATTCTCCAGGGGAACCACTAGGCATTCTATTTAAGCTATCTAAATTTCTAACAATTTCCATTTGGAAAACATTCATTAGACTAACTGTAAGTTGAACATTATAGTCACACAAGTACAAATAAGACATGTTGGAATTGGCAAATTCAAAACTTAAGAACAACCATAATAGCAACTCTATATTAACTATATATGGCTGGTGTTGTATAAAGTATTCTGTATACATTACTGCATTTAATCTTTGCCAAACATCAGTGAGCTAGTTCATAGTACTATTTTCTTATTTCGGATGACGAAATCAAGGCTTAAAGAGATTTCCTGAGTCATATAGGGAATCAGCTGTAGGACCAAGATTCAGACCAAGGCAATTTTACCACAAAGACCAAGGTGTCAACCACTGTATTTTCCTCTCTCTCTCTGTACCTCACCTAAGGTATCATGTCTCTTCTCTGTTTAGTGAGATGACATCCAGGTGCTCCAGTGTCACACTGTGATCATGTCATCATTTGTGAGTGGGACCTCCGATCTTGGCTATATTTACTTGTTTCTAAAGTTTCCTGGAGATCCCTCATAATTCCACAGTGTGGCCTCATCTGCTTCTCTACTTGGCTTAAAGGTGTCATTATGCTCTTCTCAGCTCTGAGCCAAATTTAAGCTGGTGACAATCCTTATGTTGTTTGCTCATCACTACCTACTCTCAGAGGATATTAGTTCCATGAAAATCTCGCTCTCTTTTTTTTTTAATTTTCTTGTGACAGTCTTTGGAATATTTCTCAAATGTACTCCCAAATGAGTTAGGTCAGTTTTCTGAGGGAATTCCCACAGTGTTCCCTGCCTTCAGTTGATGATGTGTGCCAGGGATGTGGAGTCCCATTTGTCTTAGTAGATACCAGATAACACTCTGCTATAGGACTGCCACTGCTAGGGGGCATGTGCGGAGTTCAGACACGACCAAGGGCTCTAGACATACAGTTTCTAAAAGGATCCACTGGATAGTGGTGCCTCTATTCTGAGGCAAAGTAGGGAAACAGCTTGTTCCTTCCTGGATAAAAAATGACTTGATTTAATCTTTTGAAAAATCAAACCAATGAATGACAGCACACACATGCTAAGGTGCTAACAAGCTGAAGCACTCTTATAAGAATAATATAATATCATACATTATATAGCTGACAGGTAGATGTTAGAAGTGTCTACAGACATAGTTCTAAAGTCTTTATTTCCACAGGAGGAATCTTCTGATCCTGGGAAACATCCTTTATACATTTGTAGGAAAGCAAAATGCGCCACCTCAAAAATGTGTCTTTGGCATGAGGATTCATTTAGGCTGATTATTTTTAAGAAACAGAAGATTCGGGAAGTCTTTATTTTTACCTCCCCTCTAGGTGCCTAAAGAAGTTATACAAAGGGCCTATTTCTGGACTAAAGCTCTCTCTAGACACATCTGCAAAGAATATGTGATAAGTATGGTGGCAGAAACTCAGCAAGGCCTAGAGATCAGGGTCTACTTCCGGTTTCATCCTCTCTGCAGGGTCCAACAAACATTGATTTACCAAATATTTGCTTTTTTGTTTCCATGTAAATTGCCTTCCTCCACTCTGAGGCCCCAAATCGATATGTCCAACATCATCTTTTGTTTTTAAGGCGAGGGCTTCAGTCATTTTCGTGAGTTATTCAGTCTTGTACTCTCGTGTGGGGCATCTCTCTTATCTTTATCCACGGTTAAACCATAAAAAGGTTTATGGTTCGAGTTGCTATTAAGATCCTATTCATTAATGGCCAGATATTGGATCCTTTAAATTAGAAAAACTTCTAAGTTGATAAATTTTAGCAAATTCTCATCATAAACAGCTGTTTTATTGGTACCTATAGAAAGACTAAATTAAAAGGTGAACACAAAGACATATAACAACTAACCCTAAAACTCCTTTAATTTAAAAAAATATATAGTTTGGGATGTCTTACTGAATTTGCAGTCTCAACTTCCCCTCCTGGGTCTTACAGATGCTAATAAAAATATTAGGTTAATTAACAAGAAAATGGAAGAGGCCAAGGAGAAAGTCAAGGGACTCTTCCCAACAGGGTAGAAAAATTTAAAGGTTTTAAAGGTAAATAGAGCTAATATTGAAAGAGATGGAACAACGAGATATCAAAAAGGGAACAGTCATGGGATTTGTTCCAGCAGAATGGAAAAGTTTAGGTGGTTATTAAGTAATGGGTTGCAGAGTTCCTGCTGTGGTTCAGTAGAAATGAATCTGACCAGCATCCATGAGGACACAGGTCGATATATCTCTGGCCTTGCTCTGTGGGTTAAGGATCCGGTGGGTGTTGCCATCAGCTGCTTGGATCCCGCATTGCTATGGCTATGGCTTAGGCCAGCACCTAGAGCTCAGATTCGCCCCCTAGCCTGGGAACTTCCATATGCTGAGGTTTCGTCCCTAAAAAGACAAAACAAAGAAAGAAAGAAAGAGAGAGGATGAATAAAATGAACATTGATAACATCGATGGGTTAACACTAAGATTTTAATACTGCACTATCCAAGTTTTGGGGGCTAAAGGAATCTCCCATTGGGTGCCCAGAATTAAAGGGCCACTAACAAGTCCACTCTATTTATACCAATTTGAAGATCTATTTATTTATTTTTTTAATGGAAGGTTAAAATTACACTCAGAAACCTGACCAACAATAACTTGGGGCAGTAGTTAGGATGATTAATCAAATTAAATATTGACAAAAAAAGCCCATGTCCCCTAGGCTCCATTGCAGGGGACCCAGCCTTTTGTACATGAATAGGTAAAATGTCTAGGAGACTTAGAGAAGTTTCCTGGGCTCCTTGATGTGGAAACCACTTGAGCTGTGTAGCAAAACCCATTGGTGGAAACCTGACTTGAGCTACAAGTAGATTGAGAAGACAAAGTTTAAGGGTTGATAGGATTATGAAGGTTAGACTGTTTGAGCAGGCCTTACATGAAGAAGTTATGTCAATAGTGACTGAGTGTTTATGGAAATAGATGTTATGTCTGGCAGGAAAACTTCTGCCCAGTATTGCAAGATTTGAGACAGGTCACTGTGGTCTCAGTGGAGGCTATGGTTAGAGGTATAAGTGTTGATGGAACGGAGGTGAAAATTTTAAGAAAATCAGAGTATTTCTACAGGCTTCCTGTAAGATGGTTATGCTTCTTTTGCCTAACTGTATTGTGTAGTTGGAATTGTTTCTCATTGGGGAATGGTATTTCTCCTGCCTGGACCTATATATAATACAGAGCAAGTAAATCTGTCCTTTAGGCAATGTTAATTCAACATGTTAAAAGGAGCCAGTAGGGTTGCCTGAGCCCACACACAGTTTGAGGTGGTAGATAGAGGCTGATATTGAGGCAGAAGCTAAGGCTAATATATTGAGGAGCTGATAGGAACAATAGTGGCGGCTTTTCAATTCTGGGGGAATTGGTCTGTGGTTGACTTGTTCAGAAGAGGGCCTTTATTAATCACTTTCTCCACTTTTTGAAAGCATGCTACATTGAATTGTGAAGTTCTAGAACATAGAAATCTGTGATTTCCATTTTTGTTTGAAATAGTCTCGCCGATATAAAGGAGAAAAAGAAAATGTGGTTGGATAGGCAGATCAGCCTTTTGATGTCATTCAGGCAGCAAACCAATTCTCTGGGGGAACTGAAAACAATTGTCTTGATCTTGCAAATTTCTACAAAAGTGGACATGTAAATGTAGCCCCAAATCTCTTGAGACTGTGTCCAGTTAACTCAATCAACTAGAATCTGAAACCGAAAGAAATAAAGGTGGGTTAGGAGACCTTTTAAAAGGACAGACTGCTGAAAGGTTGCCTCATAAAGATTATTTGTCAAAGACAAACACAAATCTTAAAAGTCTTTTCCACAAATAGTAAAAAGCCTTGGCCATCTGAGGACGTAAACTTAACATATTCCAACTGTTATTTATAAACTAGTGAGTTTTGTATTGTACCTGACTCATGACTGAGGTTTTAAGGTGAAAACTAGATGTCTGTCTATGTCTATCTGTATGTATGTATGTCTATGTAAGCACATTATTGATATATTTTTTCCTACCTTTGGGTGATATTGCCGAAATTAATTTATAAAAAACAGCTCTAATTGGCTAAAATAAATAATTGCTTATATAAAAATTCTCAAATATATAATAGAAATGATTCTTTTTTCAAGTTCATATAACGTAGGATTAATCTTTAATAAATAACAAAGAAAATTCAAAGTGACTTTAATTAAAATAGATGTATCTTTAGATTTATCAGCATTAAATATAAAACTTTCATTCCACCTATATTTAGCAAAAGTCAAATAGGTTTTTGTTATCTCTTTAAAAATTTGTCAGTTGGAAAAATAGCATGATGTGATGGCTGACTTTCTCCAGTCTAATGAAGTTTTTGTGGGTAATCCAAACATAGTATTTTGGGAACAAGTGATTTAGATAAATGTAAATTGGATAACACTTAAAAATAACTTTCAAAATCTCTTGGTAATTTAAAATTTCCAAGTATTACTAAGCTAAGACAAGTGATGGTAATTCTTTGAATGTCTAGATAATTTTCAAATAAGATAAAATAAAAAAAAAATTACATTCTAAACAAAGCTAAGTTTATATACATTTGCCTTCATATTATAGGAAAACTAATGTTTAGGTCGATTAATGAACATGGCATATATCACACTGAAAAAAATACTATGATGAAATGTATGTTGCTAAAAATTATGAAATGTATTAATAAATTTTCCAATTAAAAACAAAAACATCACTGGTGTAACAACAGTTCACAATTTTCTTCTTAGTTTTCTCTAGAAATTAAAGTTTCTAAGAGCTAAAAATTCTAGTTACTATGTATAATTAAAAATACTAAAATTAATAAGGAGAACATATTTGTGTGCAAGGAAAATTTTTAGAAGCTATAAGGAATGGAAATGCATTTTGGTAAGTGAAAAAGAAAGCAATTCTATCCCAAAGAGGAAGTAACAAAGTAATAATAACAATAATAGAAAGAATGAAAGCATAGAACAAAATTTTAATGTAAAAAGGGAAGTTACATAAGGTTTGTGAAAAAGGAAATCTGAGATAAGGGTTTTGTACATGGTCAGGATTGGCTAAGAATTAAAATAGTTGAGCTAATGAATATTAATATTCAGTGTAAGCTAGTGCAAAACTAAAATTTGATTTTCTCTATATTAAGAGGACAAAGTTTTCCTGGACTATGATCTGCTTTTGATTATAAAGTATGAATGCTTCTTTACCTTTTTAAGTAATCTGCTGTAAATTTTTGTATTTGCAATATTTTACTGTCACTTTTATTAAGGGAGTAAGTGTTGTTTTATAGTAACATATGCTCTTATTTGACAGAAGTATTTTTAAACCTTTAAATAACTTTGACAAACTCCCAAATCATATGCTAAATAAATTATTTTACTCTCTAGCTAACTTTGGGATTTTTTAGAGGACCACTGAAAAATCTCAGATATTAAAGTAATTAGTCTTATTCAGCATATTAAATTACAGGGAAAACATGGCCAAATAAGTGATAATAAACCTTCTTAGGTTATGTAAAGTGGATGGATGCTATTAACATGTGTTCTAAGAATTACACAAAATTTCTAACAAAATCTGATATTTCCTGATAAAATGCTATGTCATAATTCTAGTTATTATCATCAAATGATGTATCACAGAAATAACCAAATATGCTTGTCAACCTCATTATAATGAGACCTTTAATCATGCCATTTTGTCTTTTTAAAATTTTAGACTGTTATTGTTTTACTCTGATGCTTTTCCAGAAATGCTTTAATTTCAAGAAGATTCATACAAGGATGTTTGGCAGATACAGGTTTCTGATAACTTTCAGATCAGACCACTGAACTGGGTAAGAAATTAAAGAACTCTAATGGAAAAATTGATGGCTTTGTAAAACTGCTACCAAAAGATCAAGATCAACAAAAATTAATTACATAGGACTGAATGAACTGATGAATATGATTATAATTTTTATGACTGTCTGAAATATTACTGGTTTCTTAATCTTTGTTTTCTCAGATTAAGGAAACTTTTTTTTCCTTTTTTCTCTTAATCTAATTATGACTTATAGCAATTTAGTAAATTATACCATTTTAAGCAGAATGAAAATATTTATCTTTCTCCCTACCTGATCCCTACAGAATTTGGAAACTCATAGTGACTATTATTATTTTTATGGCAATATAGTTATTTACATAAGTTCACTAAGACTCTGTTCTCCTTGTAACAGAGTACAGTTGAAACTATTTGTTACATGCACTCAGAAAGGAACTAGCTAAAACTGACTTTGTGGAGCTGTAGAGAACTTTTGGGGAGGGGTCAGGCTGGTACCTTGTTTATAGGGTTTCTGGCAGCCTTACCAGTTAAGAAAGGAAGGTCACATCCTGGCAGGCAAAGGGCTCTCAGGATATCTTGAAACCTTGAAAAAAGAGGAATTCACCAAATCAGTAAGTATTATAGTTCTAGCTGATGGTAAATAGTTGGTTTGGCTTCTTAGCCTAAAAAGGCTATTAAAAGTTAAATTTGGAGATTCCTTATGAAAAGTTCCAGCAAAGCAAATACAAAAGATCTATATGGTCAATCACCATTCTTGTACTTATGTACATACTCAGGCCAAGTTTATTAAAACTAAAATTACTTTGTAAGTAAGTTAGTCTTAATAACAAGCACTAATTTAGTAAAACTTGTAACTAAGTTAGTAGATGGCCATCGTCTTCCTGTGTATTCATATGGTCTTACTTCTGAGTGATCCCTGTCCTAATCTTCTTTTATAAGGACACTAGTAATACTGCATTAGGTCCCACTCTAATGAATTTAATATAATTTAAGTACCTCTAAAGATCCTATATCCAAATATAGTCACATTCTGAGATATTGGTTAGAACTTCAACACAAGAATTTATAGGGGAAACAATTCATCCTGTCACAGTTACATATGAGAAAAACCTTTAAAATTATTACGGTATGTGCAATCATTAAGTTACAACATTTTGTGAATATTTATGAGTGTAAGAAAAAGTTCATGTTTAAAGAGTTAATTTTAAAAATGGATAGGAGTTCCCGTCGTGGCCCAGTGGTTAACGAATACGACTAGGAACCATGACATTGCGGGTTCGAGCCCTGGCCTTGCTCAGTGGGTTAAGGATGTGGCGTTGCTGTGAGCTGTGGTGTAGGTCACAGATGCGGCTTGGATCCTGTGTTGCTGTGGCTCTGGCGTAGGCCAGTGGCTACAGCTCCGATTAGACCCCAAGCCTGGGAACTTCCACATGCCACGGGTGCTGCCCTAGAAAAGGCAAAAAAAAAAAAAAAAAAGGATAATAAAAGTATTTAAAGATAATCTTAAATTTATAAAAGTATACATATATCAAAATATCTACATTTTATATTTTAAATGAACTTGCTCCTTTTGTTCGTATACATCTAACAACTCTCTTCTGTATATATATATAGAGAGAGAGGGTGGAGTAGAGAAAGGAAATTGCTGGCTGCTATTTTTTCTGGATAATGTAATCACGGGTGTTTAGAATTCTCTTTTATGCATTCTTAAAGTTTTGTTTTTAACAAGCGTTTATTATTTCTCACCATTTATTTTTAGATCTCTAAAATACAGGGAAAATACCATCAACAAAGAAATATTAAAAGAGCAAAAGCTGAATGAAACAGAATAACACTAATTTTAACATTTAAATTTAAAATTCTAAGTTTTAAAAATATTTGCACTTGTACAAGATAGGGAAATCTGGTTTATTTTCAGAGTATATATAAAGGTCCTGAGATTTTCATTGTTCTGAGCATAGAAAGAGCCCAGATCCAGAGGGGATTTAGCAGAAAATGCATAAGCTTGATTCAGTGTCTTAGGAGAAAGTGAGGGCTCCAATCATGGTTAACCTACAGAGGAGAGGACTAGGACATCCTAATAGTTTTTGCATATGGCTGCAAGGGATGGGGATAGATGTATTTATTGGGTTAGATGTGTATATTGAGAAGGCAAAATTCATATCAATATTTTCTTCCTTTTAATGTAAGTACACCAATTGGCTACAATACGTCAAACATCAAACAATAAAACAAGTAAATGCTAAAGAAGCAGATATCTGCTCAATACATCTTGAAAAGAATTATAATAGTTTTTATTAGTTGCTCAGTTTATTATTATTTTTTTCTTTTTTTGTCTTTTCTAGGGCTGCACCTGCTGCATATGGAGCTTCCCAGGCTAGGGGTCCAATTGGAGTTGTAGCCACTGGCCTACACCACAACCACAGCAACAAGGGATCCAAGCCTCCAAGCCAAATCTGGACCTACACCACTGCTCAGGGCAACGCCCGTCCTTCACCCACTGAGCGAAGCCGGGGATCGAATCTGCACTTCATGGTTCCTAGTTGGATTTGTTAACCACTGAGCCAGGATGGGAACTCCGACCCAGGTTATTTTTAACTACATTAAAAGTAAAATGTTCTGAATGAGACTGTAAGACCAAGGATACAACATCAGGAATTTCTGAATCTAAGTGGCCTAGAACTATGGTTCTTCTGTTAGTATTGAGCAAAATTACCCAGGGGGCTTGTTAAAATGCAGATTCCTGGGCACACCTCCCAGAGGCTCTGATTAAGCATATAATTTACATTTCAAATAAGCTTCCAGGAGCAGATGCTATTGGTCCCAGACCACACTTGGAGCAACAGTGGATAACCCAGAGTCTTCTTCCTTCCAAGATCAGGAATTCTAAGATAAAGTCAGAGAAAAATGTCTGCTTCATCAAATTTACTTTCCTCAGTTCACTAAAAGGGCAAGATGGCTAAGTGAAGGAAAGAAACATAACCAAATCAAAATCAGGAACTGCCCCAAATGACAGACCTGTTTCTGGGGCAGTGAGATGTTTAGAAGACAAAGTTTAAAGCAAGTCTCCCACATGATTCTTGTAAAATGGTTTCAAATATACATTTTTTCAAAGATCCCCAATTACACTCTACAGAGCTCTTAGATTCTAGCACTGACAAAGCTTTAAAAAATGATGCATTTACTCCATGCAGGCAGCAGTCTCTGGAGCCAAAGCCTCTGCGTTAGTGATGTGTCACAGCTGGTTTTCGGGCTGTGTTGAAAGCTTCAAGCTTTGGCACGACCAAGCATTAACTCAGCATTAAGCAGAAGCTTTGACACTGGAGACTACAAACTTGGATGGATTAAATACACATTTCGAATACCTTACAAAATACTAGCAGTAAGGGGGATACAGAGATTTTTTAAATGAGAACAAGAGAAGGAAATAAAAAGCCTGTAATGCAAATGAACAGACATGGGTCCTGAAAATTCTAGCTGTCCCACCTTCACTGTGGCTCCCTTTCCTTCAGACACTACAGGATTTATATCTAGTTTTTCCACTAGAATCATTCTTTGAGATTTTAGCCTATGGGTACATCATTGGACTATAGCAAAAATTTATTTGTAATAATGACAATAGCTAATCTTGCATCTTCCATTGCTTAAGAGATTCAAGCTAATTCCTGGCTCCAGAATAGCAAAAAATAAATAAATAAAATAAAATCATTACACAGTAAGCATCTAGTATATTAACATAGGTTACTAAAATATAGTATTTATAATTGCCACCTCTAGTTCTATCCTGTATACAACTTTTTCAAAGTTGCACAGATATTGACTCGTGTTTCTTTCCATAATCCATATGTTAGATCAGGATTTTCATGCCATTGTCCAGGAAAAACAACAAAGAAAAAGAATATCTAGGGATTTAGTTCCTCACTGAAGTTTATGTAGAAGATTATAGGAAATGTCAGGACAAGATTCCAATACCTACTTTTACCACTGTGAATAAATTCTCATGTGTTTATTTTTCAATTCACATCCCTAATGTCCTTATAAATACTCTACAGAATTTCTTTCTGGAAATATAATACAGTAGTAATAAGTAATATACTATCCTAAGTATGTTAATATATTAAAGGTAATAATTTAAAAGATGTCCTTAAGAGCTGTCCAACTAGCTTGTCAGAATTCCACTACAACTCCAGAGTGGATTTATCAGTTAAATATAACTGATTTCTTCATTTTCCTTATTTCCTTCTTTTCTTCTATCTCCTCTACCTCTCTCACTCTCATGCTTGCTCTTTCTCTTTGGAGGACTGGTGTTATAAGAGAGGAGCTATGGATAAGATTAAGAAACATAAGTGGCTTTAGAAAATAGTAGGTCATGAAAGCACACTTTCTGTGTAATCTTATGTTACATAAGCAGACTCACCAGATAAAAGAACACTTGCTGATGCACATGCATATTTTGTCAACTTAGACTGTATCTACAAATTCTTAAAGGCATTAATTTATCCAGTCATCTGACTGCTTTTCTGATGGTCCAACAAAATGATTAAGTTGGTTTTTAATCACAAAATTGCTTTGGAAATTGTCTAGATATTATGCTGAGACAGCCCATGATCCATATCCTTTTTCATAATTTTTCAAATTCCAACAACTATGTATTAAGCTTCTATCCGTAAATTCCAGGGTTAGAAAGAGGAGAGATACGATTGTTGTTTTCAAGAGGTTTAGAGAGTGAGAAGAGGACCATATATGTTTTAACAAATATGTTTCACAAATAATTACAGAAACACTAATAAAGTTTATATGGGAACAAGTGCTGTCCAAAGCGTTGGTCCATTGTATGCGGACATGCGAAGAAAAGTTACATAGTTGATGGAATATTTTAATTAAGATCTCTAGGGAATTCCCACTGCAGCTCAGCAGTAACAAACCTGACTAGTATCCATGAGGACTCAGATTCCATCCCTGGCCTCCTTCAGTGGGTTAGGGATCTGGTGTTGCTGTGAGCTGTGGTGTAGGCCAATGGCTACAGCTCCGATTCAACTCTAGCCTGGGAACTTCCATATGCCAAGGGTACAGCCCTAAAAATTCTTAATAAATAAACAAAATAAAAAGAACTTTAACTGAGAAAGGGGTCCAATAGGACACAGGATGCATTTATACAGGTGTAAGTTGGTAAAAATCCAAGAGGTAAAAGCATGTTTGTCCATTTAATCTGTCGAATGAAGAAATTTTGACATGAGCTAGATGGTCAATGTTGTAGATTACTTCCTTCTGTATATACTTTCTAATGTGTACAGACAGTTACTTTCTTCTCACTGTCCCTTCATTTTGGGTCGGTGGACACATCCAATGTCACCACAATAATAAGATAATATTGAAAAACAAAGAAGCTTTATGGGCCTGGCTTATACACATGGCTTATTTTAGGATGAATTTATTCTACAATTCTGGCTCTTTAGCCTGCCTGTCTAGCTAAAAATTTATTTGTAGTAATAATACAAAGTTCAATCTGGCACAAGCCTACTAGACAAGCCTACTGTGACTAGTATGTTCTTTAGGGAAACAACCTATTGGTTCATCACAAGGGCGAATATCCAGTATTTGGAAAATAAGGTGAGAGGCATTGGACATCGAGATTAAAGTGACAGGGCAGGGAAGTAACTGATTCAGGGAGAATTGGTAGGTTGGTGGAGCAAAGCAGCAGGGCCTGTTAAGAGACACACAGATTGGGTACAGTGAAACCCGGAAGCAGAGGCCATTCTGCAGACCTCAGACCTTGGGAACTGGTAAAAAAAAGACCACCAGGTCTAGGGAATGTAAGAACTGGATAGAGAATTAATACATGCTTGCTCTGTTCATGTGGCACCTCAATTGGTCTGTGCAAGTGATTTTAGGAGGCAGCTGTGATGTCCAATTTTTTTGGATGAGGAAATTGATGTTCAGGAAAGCTAGAGACAGAGAAGGCAGTTACTGGAACAGCAGCAAAGCTAATGATGCTGGGTCACTAAATTCCAGCACAAATCCCAAAACTTCCAAAATACCCTATGACACAAAACTCTCTGGTCTGAAACCTGTGGGCCAACTTTTTGCTATGAAAATGTGCTCGTGTGTATGGCGTGTGTGTGTGTGTGTGTGTGTGTGTGTGTGTGTGTGTGTATGTGTGTGTGTGTGTGTGTGTGTGTGTGTACTAGTTTCAAAGGGAAATAAAACTGGGAAGGGGAGATGAAGATGGTCAGGTTATTCCATTACCCTTTAAGATTTTAAAACTCGGCATTTATGACCATCAGATTGTGATCCATCTACTAAAACATAAAAATATGGAGGCCTAATCTCCCCAGGTTTAGGATGCAATTCTGTCTCTGGAATACCAAGCAACAGTATCAAATGCAAAGTCTGCCTATGACTGAGGACACTTTGGTAAACAATCTTCCACCTCATGTTAGCAGCATAATCGGCAGTCAAAGTCTGTGTGTATCTGTGATTTTTTTTTAATCCTTTCACTCTTTCTTCCTCTTTTTCTCCATTGTATTCCTTCTTTACTGGCCTCCCTGCCATCCCCCTAAACACTTTTCTCTTGCCTATGGAGATGGGAAGCAAAAGGAAATTGATGCAGCAGCGGGTTTAATATGACATTTGAAAAGTGACTTTTTGATTTTCAATTAACCTTGCACAAAGAGGAAATATTGAAATTCGTCCCTTTGTTCTTGGCTGGATCTGCAGTCAGGCTGCTTGGTTCCAAGAGCTGAACGGGTTTGGGGTGGGGCAGTGGGGAAGGAAGAGGCAGGAGAGAGGGAGAGATCCTGGCACCTAGGAAGCATTCCTTCTGTTTGCACAGAATGAGACAAGACCAGCCTGTAGTAATTACACTCAGAACGGGGGAACAGGTAGGGGAGAAAATGCTGTCGTCATTTGTTTGACTTAATTGTATGCTTTTATGAGCCGTCTGGCTGGAAGGATTAAACTTACTTTTAATAACACTTCCTTTCAGAAAGAATTGGATTTGAAGTTTCCCAGCAGGACCTCCCAGTCGACAGCCGGGCCCCTTCCCCAATCCCTGCGCCCCTCCTCCTTTTCCCTGGAGTCTACGCTCTCCCCTTCGCTTCTTTGAAAGCCCCATTGTTCTGTTTGTAGAAGAAAGAGACGCTGTCGCCGCGCTGCTAGGCATAAAGTTAACTCCGTACATCTCTCTTTCTGGATATCTCCTCTTTCTGGGTTTTCTATACAATCTTCACTGAAGGCTGTATCCGCCACCTCTCCCACTTGCAAGAAGAAACCCTGACAATTATATATGGGTATAAAGTAACCGGAGGCAGTGACCCCCCTTAAGCCTCAGGGGGAGCCACGTGCGGACAGTGGCTAGGTGCCGTAAACACACACTCCGATCATTGTTAAGGAGCAGTGCTTTCGCCCACGCACCCTTTCAATCGCTTCCTTCCCAGCTCCGGTCCGGTCCTTGCAGAAGTCTGCCCCTTGCTCCCTGCTGTTTACTCTCGCTCTCCTTCTTCCCTGTCGCAGTTTCTGTCTGCCTTCTCTCCTGCTCCCTTGCTTCGACAGGCTGGGCGAGTGGCAGCGTCTGGGTCCCCCGGGCCACTCGGAGTGTACCCCGCCCCAGGCCGCGCGATGTGAACCCGTGCCGAACGCGCCAAGACCTCCATCTCATCCCTAGATGGCAGCAGGATTCTGAAGCTGGCGCAGCCCTCGGCAGCCCTTCTGGTCTGTGTTCCTGAACAGATTGCCAGGGGATACGGTGGCTAAACAGCCCGGCGCCTCCCCGGAGTGCAGGTCAAGCAGAAGAGCAAGCTGGACAGATGCAGCTGGCGGGGCCTCTGGGGTCGGATGCTGAAGCTTCGGACACCACATCCTCTCAGCACACAGATGTGCAGTGAGTTAAAAAAAAAAAAAAGAGAGAGAGAGGGGGGTGTTTAGCCTCTTGGAGACTGTTTCTTGTTAAAAAACAATGATTCTGGGCAGTGACAAAAGTCCTCAAGGCCTAAGTGCACCGAGGACAAACGCGAGCGCATAAACTTATGTGAAAACACTTGCCTTAGTCCCAGTCCCAGGGAGCAGGCCGGCTGTTCAGGAAGGCAGCAGGACAGGAAGACAGTGACTTCAGCTCCAGCCTCTCTGTGCTCCTGTACACTTGAGCCGAAGGTTCTTTCTGTCCCTGAGTTTGTTACTTCATCTATAAAATTGGGGTTATTATCACTTTCAGCTCTGCGTACATAGGAAAGATTGTCAGGATTATCCAGAAGAACAAAGAAAGGAAAAATTCACTTTGGCAGGAACAGCCTCACTGATACAACATTTGGCCCAGAATAGGAATTTTCCTTCAGAGGATGCATCCAAATGGTGCTACAGTATTTGTTGTAATCAGCCAGAAATTACTTATTTGAAAACAAAGGCCAGAGGTGGTTGTACGACTGGAAAGCCAGGGACCTTTATCTCTAAACCACTTCGATTACCTACACCCCGTCCCCATCGCTGACCTTGTCATCACCTGGAAATCCTATACATCTGAAATCTTTATCAGCAGAAACTACACCAATAAGTCCAATAGCTGCATTATGGAAGGGTCCCAGGGTCCCAGGATTCAATGGGAAAGGCAGAGATTACTCTGGTGTATGTTATTTTGGAAGATGTTACCTTTGACATGGTGTACAACACACTAAGTGAGTCAGGAAATTTTCTCACCAAATCTGACTCAGAGAGAAAAAAAAAAATCAAGGATTTTTTTAAAAATTTCTCATAACACAGTACGTTTTCCTGTTTGCCACCAGCTCTGCCTCTTTCTAGTGTCATGGCAACCTGTGTAACAAAGGGGGCAGGAGGATGGAGGTTCCTGATGCTTAGCTTTTTATCTTGTCTGGGGTCTTGTTTCCTATACTCCCTCCTAATACGCAATTTAAGCAGTTAAAACTGGGCTTTCCTGACCCTCCCCCCAGGAATTAGGTATTATGAGTAAAATCTTCAATAACTTTGATTATTTATGCCAAGTAGAGTGCAGCTTCACAGTCCACAACTTTGCTTAGTAGGGGCTTTATAGTATACAAAGTAAAGTTGTTTCAAAGTGATTCTGGGCCAGAGGGAAGGTGGGAAACAACAGAAACACCTTAAACAAAAGTCTAGCGTTGATACTTATCCTTCCTTTAAAGGATCCTGTGGGATCACAGTGCAGGAGGCAGAGTCAACGGCTTTCTGTTGAGTTCTCTCTCCTGTTCTGTTTGAACTTTAGACCTATTTATTGTGATTACTAGACTCCTGTAGTAACAGCTACAGCAACTTTGTCGGATCAGTAACTCCAGCAACCTCATTCTACCATATGCACTTGTCACATAATGTCATCCTTCTACCTTCCTAAGACTCATTCTTGCTGGGCCAATTCCCCAAGCTCATAAAGTCCTTCTCTTCAAAGGTCACCTGTTCTAAAAATTGGCTTTCCACTGCCCCCCAAATTTTTCCATAAAACGTGCCAGCCTGAACCCCAGAATTGATTCCAGAATCATTCTTGTTAAAACCCTGCAACTTCTTTTCTAGAAAAATTGTAACACTGAGGACTTCTCATGGAGAGATGGCACAGATAGAGACTGCAACCAGCTTTCTCTGCAAATGAAACATTGTTGGTGAAAAGCATCAGGCCTTTCTTACCGTTGCCACTAATGTAGCATCCAATCTCAGATAAACCCTTTATGCAGCCTAATAGATTATTTACTCCTGGATGTTTACCAATCACTAGTTGTTTTGTTTACTCGTACCTACCTATTCTTCCCTAGTGTCTTCAGCGAGTATGACCAAATGTTGTCCTTCCATTCAAGGTTTTCACAACTGAGTCTTACCCTCAAAGACTTCGCACAAGGAATAAAACCATTACGTAGAATGGAGCCCAAAACCGTGTTCCCAAACTAAATGTTTATTTACCTCTGATATTTCTTTACCTCTGGTCTCAAAAGAGAGAGATCTTTTTCTGCAGTAAGGACCCCACACAGGGATTCTCTTAATCTCATCTTTGCTCATTTCCTAAATCAATCAGTTTTTTTTTTCCTCTCTCTCTCCCTTATGATTTTTTTTTTATATACTGGTTTTTATTTTTTTCTATTATAGCTGGTTTGCAGTGTTCTGTCAATTTTCTACTGTACAGTATGGTGACCCAGTTACACATACATGTATACATTCTTTTTTCTCACATTATCATGCTCCATCATAAGTGACCAGACATAGTTTCCAGTGCTACACAGCAGGATCTGGTACAAACACTATAGAGAACAATATGGAGGTACCTTAGAAAACTATACATAGAACTCCCTTATGAATTTTTAACAGTCCCCAATGATTCCCACAATTTTCATTTTTCTCTTCACATATCCTTCTCATCCATGCATCAATCTACTGCCATACTCTCTAGACGCCAGGTACTGCTGAACTGCTTTTACACACACAGAGTATGGCTGAACTGCTTTTACACACACAGACACACAAACACATACACACACACCAGTGCTTGGCCAAGCCTCTTTGCCTTTGTTCACACTCATATCTGTGCTATAATTTTTTTTCCTCTTTCTCTTGCTTATCCTTTAAGATTTGGGCTCAGGCATCCTATCTTATGAAGTAAATTTTGCTTAACATACAAACAAGCTGTCTTCTTCCTTTATTTTGCTCAGGCATTATCACAGAAGTTACACACTGATTTTTTTCTCATAGTTTGCAAAATTTCTGTTTAGTGGACAATACTATAAGCTCTTCAAGGGCAAAAAAAAAAGTGTCTTAATCATTTTTAATTTTCCAGTGCCAGGTCTGGGTCCCAGTTTGGAGTACTAAACTTCATTTTTGGAATATTTGTCATATCGCCTTCTATGTCTATTGCTTCTAAGGAAAATGTTTGCTTACATCATTGTTGCAGAACAGAGGTTCTTCTAAATTCTATTCTGTATCATCTGACCCCTGTCCTCATTTCAGCTGTTTGTACTGTGCTGAGGGCCAGTCCAAAGGCCAGCCAGTCTAAATGGTCAGGGATCTGTAAGATGATCTGGTAGAAAAAGTTCTTCCAAAACAATCATGATGTTCTCCACAAGTCTTTTCAAATTTAAACTGGATTCTAAGGAGAGAGAGGGGAAGTGGCAGCAGAGGCAGAAACTTTAAGGTCAGGAGACAGAGAGTAGGAGACAAGAGCTATAAATAGTCCCTCAATGAGGCTGATTTTAAAAGAAGAAGTAATAAACAATTGAACCATATTTAAAGTGAATTTATTCCAAGTTCTCATAAAAAGTATTGATGTGTGGTCCAGAACTCTTTATATTATGACCAATGTACTTCCTAATCCAACTTGTCTGTTTTTGCTCCTTCTAGTATGTAATCTAATGTCATTGCAAAGATAGGTGTCAAATTGTTTACTAGTGGGTAAACTACAAATGACCAAAGATGGATTTTAAGTTAAATAGTCATTCATTGAGGATATAAATGAACAAGCAGGATTGATTGATTTTTTTTTTTTTCTATTTATGGCTGCACTTGTGGTATATGGAAGTTCCCAGGCTAGGGGTCGAATCAGAGCTGCAGCTGTAGGCCTACACCACAGCCACAGCAATGTAGGATCCAAGCCGTGTCTGTTACCTACACTACAGTTCATGGTAATGCCAGATCTTTAACCCATTGAGTGAGGCCAGAGATAGAACCTGCACCCTCATGGGCACTAGTGAGATTCGTAACCTGCTGAGCCACAGTGGGAACTCCCCACAATTGACTAATGTTTATTATAAGTCAGGCAGTCATTATATCATCATCATCGTGAACACTTATCAGACATTACTCAAAGACTTTACATGTATAAGGTATTTGTAACCTTCCAAACCGTCCCTTGAGGTAGTTGAGGCACAGAAGTTAAGGAAATTGATTAAATCACACAGCCAAGAATTAGAAGCCCATACATATAATCATATTCATTATCTCCTTTAATTTTTACAGGATTTTTAAATATGTAGCTTGTCAACTACTTTTATTTTTTATTCTTTAAAGTTTTATTGAAGGATAATTGATTTACAGCGTTGTGATAATTTCTACTGTACAACAAAGTGAGTCAGCTATACATGTACATGTTCTTTTTTAGATTCTTTTCCCATATAGGTTATCACAGAATATTAGGTAGAGTTCCCTGTCCTATATAGCAGACCCCCATTGACCATCCATCCCATATGTGCATATTTCTAATCCAAACCCTCAATCCATCCCCTCTTCACCCGTGCCCTTTGGTAACCATAAAATTGTTTTTGAAGTCTCACAGCAATTTTTAAAAGTTGTTAGTAATTCCTCATTTTATTTATTTATTTGTTTATTTATTTATTTTTCTGTATTTTTAGGGTTGCACCCACAGTGTATAGAGATTCCCAGGCTAGGGGTTGAATCAGAGCTACAGCCCGTGGCCTACACCACAGCCACAGCAACTTGGGATCCCAGCCACATCTGCGACCTACACCACAACTCATGATAACGCTGGATCCTTAACCCACTGAGCAAGGCCAGGAATTGAACCTACATTCTCATAGATACTAGTCAGATTTGTTTCCACTGAGCCCCAGTGGGAATGCCTAATTCTTCATTTTATAGATGAGAAACATGAGGGATCCATTGACTAATGTGTTGTGCTAGTAGCTAGTACAATCCTGTTCTGGTTGATATCAAATTCACATCTGCTCTTACACCCCAAACTGTATAATGTCGTTGTCTTTCAAGCTGAACAGTTAAGAATGAGTAGAATGTTACTGTGTGATGGTTAATTATCTTTGTATAGGGTTGTTTTTGTTCCTATGTAAATAATGTTTTAAGTCTTCCTTAAGAGAAAAAAAATCATAATTTAAAAAATCCTCAGAGAATTATCCTGTAGCTCCCAGTATAATGCAGATCTGCAGCATAGCTTCAAAGTAGGAATTTTGCCTTTAGAATGCTCTTGTGACTCCTTTAGCCATAACTTCTCATTCTTTCTTCTTAAACTTCCCAAAGCTGCCTGTCCAAAATTTACTCAGACAATAAAGTTATTATTCTTTTAGTAACTTTTTTTTTTTTTTTGCATCAGTTACCTCTTAAACCTGGAATTAAAAAGGGCTTCATGAGAAGAGAGTAAAACCAGGGTGCTCATTTCTACTTGTAGGAGTGAAGACAACAGGGAAACCCAAAGCTGACCTACAGTGGTCAGGGAAGAATCCCAGGAATGTGCCTTCCCAGTATAGTAAGTATAAGCCATGTTCAATAATTGTTTAAGAGAATGTTAGTGAGCAACATCTTCCGTTTGGCTTGAGAACCTTAAAAACTCTGCCTTTCTGTTGGTGGAAGGGAGAGAATGGATTAATTTGAAAAATAAGCCAGTGGTTTCTGGTAATGAAGAGCAGAGCCAGCTGATCCTTTCCTCTAGCTGGTGACACAGAAAGTCAGTCTGTTCTCCAAAATAAAATTAATAGAAGAAAAGAGAGTCTCAGTTGGTGGCTGAGTCAAGGTCAAGAGAATAAGATTCTTGGGAATGTCCTATTTGTCTGCTGGGACTCCATGGGTGAACCTGAAATTATATGGTAAAAGGAAGAGGAAGGAAGGAAGGAAGGAAGGAAGAAAGGGAGGGAGGGAGGAAGAAGGAAGGAAGGAAAGAAGGAAGAAAAAAAAGGACAGAAGCAAATAGTACAGGGTACTTTTGCATATTGGGCAAGTCCTTGGCTACAAAAACATCTTGTGAACATTGAGAACAATTTCACTAAATTAAAAGGCCTGTTTTAACATGTTTTAACAGAGTGATGCCTGGAGATCAAAACAAACAAAAACTGATCTGTTCCCCCTTAGCCATTTGGAAAATAGCTGAAAAGCTTACTGGGATAAAAATCTCAAGTTTTTAAGAAATTCCATTCATTGCCAAAAAATAGCTGTCCTTAAATGGGTTGAGGAAGGTAACTTGAATAAGTAAAAATAAAATATTGAAGAGTATACTTGTTCTGAATTTTAGAACAGGTCATTTTGATCATACATTGAAATTATGAATATCTCTTGATGACCCTAATATCCCTTATATCTAAATGGATGAGGAAAAGGAGTTGTTAGGAAAAGGAGTTGTGGACAGGGCACCTCAAATCCCACCACTGCTCATTTCCAAAATGCTATTGCCTATATTAATCATTGCCTTCATCATACTTGTCACCATCATATTCAGCAGCAGCAGCTTTAAGTATTTTACAGTGTTTATTCTCGTGGTCATTTTGAAAAAGGCTTGTTTTTCTAGTTGGAAACTTTAAGTCTTATAAAGGCCAAGAAAAGTGTTTTTGTTTCAGCAGCCGTAGTTCCTGACCTACAAATGATGTTGATTTTATCGGACTCAAACTACTCTGTTGGACCCACAGGTAAGAGTCATGTTTTATAATAAAATGGTCTCAAAACATTCTTCCTCCATAAAAATTACCCCCAACTTAATATTTCATCACTCTTGCAGCATTTTCTTCCTCTGACTTCTTTAACACTTAATTGTCTGTAATAGTCATTCATCCTACTAGTTTTTTTGTTTGTCTTTTTGTTTTTTAGGGCCTCACCTGCGGCATATGGAAGTTCCCAGGCTAGGGCTTGAATCTGAACTGCAGCTGCCACGCTATGCCACAGCTCACAGCAATGCCAGATTTTTAACGCACTGAGCAAGGCCAGGGATAGAACTGCGTCCTCATGGATGCTAGTTGTGGTCATAACCCACTGAGCCACAATGGGAACTCCCCCTACTACTTTTCTATATACTACTTTACCCTATTTTTTGACAGGAATCTTATATTCTCAAAAAAATGTGAAGTTTCTTGAGAACTTTACCTAGTGCAGTGTTTGTCATATTTTGTTTACAATATCACTATAATTCCATAGGGAATGTGGGATGTTCTGTAGGAAAAAAAGGTAAAGAGGTATGCTCTTTTAAACATTTGACAAGTTGTATATAATAGAAAATCAGTTATTACCTCCATTTGACTTATAAATTCAAAATTTTAAACTTTTTTTCTTATGGAAACAAATTTTTTAATAACCATTAACCAAAAAAAAAATGACTTAAAATATTTTTCTGGCTTAAAAATACATATACTTTAATTTTTTTGCTCTTTTTTAGGGCCGCACCCGCTGCATATGGAGGTTCCCAGGCTAGGGGTCCAGTTGGAGCTATAGCTGCCGTCCTATGCCACAGCCACAGCAACATCGGATCCGAGTCATGTCTGTGACCTACACTACAGTTCACGGCAATACCAGATGCTTAACCCACAGAGAGAGGCCAGAGATCAAACCCGCAACCTCATGGTTCCTAGTGGGATCCATTTCTGCTGCATCACGACGGGAACTCCAAAAAATTTTTTTATTAAAACTACTCTTTAAGGTTAATTCTAGATTCATGACAAAATTAAAGGGAAAGTGCAGAGATTGTCTGTATAAACTCTGTCACCACACATGCATAGCCTCCCTGTTACCAACATTCCCCCCAGAGTGGTATATTTTTCACAATTGATGAACCTACATTGACACATCATTATCACCCAAAGTACCTTGTTTACAAAATGGTTCACTCTTGATTTTGTACTTTCTATGAGTTTGGCTAAATGCATAATGACACATATTCATCATTGTGGCATCATACAGATTATTTTCACTAAGATATAGATTTCTCACTAAAAATCTTCTGCCTATTTATTATTCCCCTCCCTCACAAGCCCCTGAAAACCACTGATATTTGTATGGTCTTCATACTTTTGCCTTTTACAGAATGTCATATATTTGGAATCATATACTTTATAGTCTTTTCTGATTGGATTCTTTTACTTAGTAATGTGCATTTAAGCCCCTCCATGTCTTACAATAATAGCTCATTTGCTTTTAGCACTGAAAAATACTCCATTGTATAGATGTAGCATAATTTACTTATGAAGGATATCAGTGTTTTCCAAGTTTTGACAATGATGAATAAAAGCTATTCTAACCATGCCTATGTAGGCTTATGTATAGACAATACCAAGGAATGAGATTGCTGGATTGTATGGTAAGAGTATGTTTTGTTTTGTAAGAAATTGCCAAATTGTTCTTCCAAAGTGGCTGCACCATTTTGCATTCCCACCAGTTATGAATGAGAGTTCCTGTTGTTTCACATCCTCTCCAGCATTTGATACTGTCAATGTTCCAGATTTTGGCCATTCTAATAGGACTATATTGGTATTTTGCCATTATTTATTTTACATTTTCCTAATGGTATTTGACTTGGAGCATCTTTTCACATACCTATTTGGCATTTGAATATATTCTTTGGTGAGGTGTCAAGTAAGGCCTTTGGCTCACTTTTTAATTGAGTTGGTTTTTCCCTTATCATTGAGTTTCAAGAGTTATCTGCATATTTTGGAAAATAGTTCTTTATCAGATATGTATTTTGCAAATGTTTTCAGTCTGTGAGTTGTTTTCTCATTCTCTTGACATTGATTTTTGCAGAGCAAAAAAATGTTTAATTTTAATGAAGTCATGCTTTATTCTTGCATGGATCATGCTTTTGATATTGTATCTACAAAGGCATTGACATACCCAAGGTAATCTAGGTTTTCTCCAGTGTTATGTTCTAGGAGTTTTATGGTGTTGTGTTTTACATTAAAGTCTGTGTTCCTTTTTGAATTATTTTTTTGTGACAAGGTCTGTGTTTTGATTCCTAGTTTTGCATGTAGATATTTAGTTGTTTCAACACCAGTTCTTGAAAACACCGTCTTTGCTCCATTTTATTACTTTGTGCCTTTATCAAAGATCGCCTGAATATATTTGTATAGGTTGACTTCAGGGCTCTCTATTCCATTCCACTGGTCTATTTGTCTATTATTTTACCACACTGACTTGGGTACTGTAGCTTAACAGTAAGTTTTGAAGTCTAGTAGAGTCAGTTGTCCAACTTTATTTTTCTCCTTCAATATATTTCTTGCTCTTCTCTGTCTTTTGCCTCTCCACATAAACTTTAGAATTAGTTTGTCAACATCCACATGATAACTTGGTACAGCTTTGATTGTAATTGCTTTGAATCTATAGATCAAGTGGAAGACCTGACATATTGACAGCATTGACTCTTTCTATCTATGAACATGGAATATCTCTCCATTTATTTAGTCCTTTGATTTTGTTTATTAGGATATTGTAGTTTTCCTCAATGTAAATTGTACATATTTTGTTGGATTTATAGCTAAGTGTTTCTTCTTTGGCGTGCTAGTATAACTGTTATTGTGTTTTTGATTTCATATTCACTTGTTCATTACTGATATATAGGAAAGAGATTGATTTTAGTATGTTAACCTTGTATCCTACAACCTTGTTACAATCTATTACTAGTTCCAGCAGATTGTCAATTCTTTCAGATTTTCTATATTTCTGTGAACAAAAATAATTTTATTTTTTCTTTTCCAATCTATGTATATTTTATTTCTTTTTCTTGTCTGTTTTCACTAGCTAGAAATTCTGATATTATATTGAGAAGAAGTTGTAAGAGGGGGCATCCTTGCCCTGTATCTTATCTTGTTGGAAAGCTTTGAGTCTCTCACCATTAAATGTGATGTTAGCAGTAGGTTTTTAAAAAAATATTATTTATCAACTTTAACAAATCCTCAGTGGCTTTTTCAACAATGTGAATGAAAAATTCTGTGGTGTTTCTTTAATATGAAATATGAAGAAATTGGAGCTTAAGTGAAGAAGGTTGAACAACCACATCCAAAAAATGTTCATCAATTAATCACCATCAGTCTGGAGAGATGTCATTTTGTTGGGATATGAAGTTTTACACTTCGTCACTTATATTCAGTATTCTTGTCAATATGTTACCTAACCAAGGATTGCTATTCAAAACTGTAGGTAGTAAGGAGTTATGAAGAAATATCTATTTTGAGTAAACACGTCTGTGTTGGCTCCCAGGTGTATTAGGTACATTGTCAGGTATTGTGAGGGTGCCAAAGATGACGCATGATCAATAAGCTTGATGCTAATGTATTTCTCTAGGGGATAAAATAATTGTATGCAAGGCAAAACCTGTCAGGTCATGAGATCCTTTTTCTCGCCTCCTCATCTGCCATTTTTTTCTTTCTCACCACGCTAAGAATGCTGGATTCTGCTTCTTTCATATAGTGTCACTTATATGTGGAATCTAATTTTAAAATAATACAAAAGAACTTGTTCGTAGGACAGAATCAGACTCAAAGATTTTGAGGTCAAATTCAGGGTTACGAAAACGTAAACTGAGGGGGGAAGGGATAAATTGGGTGAATGGTGTTGGCACATAAACACTACTATATAAAGGAGAGATAGTTAACAGGGACCTACTGTATGGCACAGGGAAGTCTATTCAATGTTCTCTAATAATCCATATGGAAAAGATGAATATATGTATTTATATATGTATCTGATTCACTTTGCTGTAAGCCTAAAAGTTATATAACTTTGTAAATCAACTATACCCCACTTTTAAAAATGTTGTAAATTAAAATAAATAAATAAAAGAAAACACTGGATATAAAAGTGTAATTCCGAGCACTTCCCTGACTCAAAAGTTTTGGATCTGATGTTTCCTTTCTACAAAATACTCATTCCCCTCATCCAAGCTCACTACTGCCTGCTACATGCCCCCGCCCCACCAAAACTCACTCAAACCTTCACATGCATGCTTTAGATATAGTCTAGATATTTTCCAGAGCTTACATAAAATACCATAGGCCACATGGTATCAGAGGATTTGTCATTATGCATGATTTTTTTCATGTATGCATTTGTGTATATTTGTTTAATTTATGGATTCTGTATGATCAAAGAAGGCAGAAAATTAGCTTGTTTTGTTTTTCACATCGTGCCTGATAATGGGACCAGATCTCTCTCTCTCTCCCTGGTAGGTGACATATTTGTTATATCAATGAATTTATAAAAATGATAATATCTTCTCCCCAGCTGAGTGAAGATGATGTTTGAATCAAAGTCATGACATTGGGCTGAAACTTGAAAGTTGCATAGGATTTTAACAGGCTGAAGATTAAGAGAACTAACAGGAGTTCCCGTCGTGGCGCAGTGGTTAACGAATCCGACTAGGAACCATGAGGTTGCGGGCTCGGTCCCTGCCCTTGCTCAGTGGGTTAACGATCCGGCGTTGCTGTGAGCTGTGGTGTAGGTTGCAGACGCGGCTCGGATCCCGCGTTGCTGTGGCTCTGGCGTAGGCCAGTGGCTACAGCTCCGATTCAACCCCTAGCCTGGGAACCTCCATATGCCGCGGGAGCGGCCCAAGAAATAGCAACAACAACAACAATAAAAGACAAAAAAAAAAAAAAAAAAAAAAGGAGAGAACTAACAGTCTCACTGTGCCCTGCATTACGTAGCCCATGACTCATATTATTTTATGAAGTTTTTGACTGTCACTTTAAAAAATGGACATTGATAAATATGAGTGCACAGCAAGGAAAGCTACCCAGATAATAAAATGCAAGACATCAGAAGTGACATTGTTGGAGTAACTGGATGCTTAGCCTCAAGATGACTTATGATGACAATTTTCCATCATTTTATACACATGGGGGAGAGATTAAAATTACTTTTGAAACTCCAGAGAGAGTTTAACATAGGACCAATGGGAAGAAATTGTTGAGAGAATTGGGCTCAATATATGAAGTCTCCTCTGAAGATTATAGTGAGTAAAACACAAAATCAACTGCTCCGTTATACATTGGGATTCCTGAGTCAGGAAGGATTCATATGGGAACTGTGTGACCTTCTGCCTAAAAGTTATAGATGGGAGCACTGAACTGTGTGAAAGATACAAATAGGTGACCTCTAACCACTTATCAAACACTTATTGGTTCAATGTGGGGGGCCAATATTTATGCTTCTGTTTCCTCAGCTATAAAATAAGGATGATAATAATAGCAATAACTGTAGTAACAATAACAAAACAAATACAAATCCAATGAATTGCTGAGAAGATTGAATGAGAAAAAAATGTCTTATAAAGAATTGTTATATATTACAAGGGAAACAGAGAAGTAGCAACAACAATGGTAAGTAACATTTACTAAGCCCTTACTAAGATTAGGCACAGTACTAATCATATTTTGCTCAATAAATAGTTATCTGTTGAATTGAGTGCATTAAATAACTTGTTGATATTAATGTTTCATAATAAAAAAAATTGATATTCTTTTTTTTCTTTGTCTTTTTAGAGTTGCACCTGTGGCATATGGAGGTTCCCAGGCTAGGGTCAAATCAGAGGTACAGCTGCTGGCTCATGCCACAGCCACAGCAACGCCATCATATCTGAGATGGGTCTGCAACCTACAACACAGCTCACGGCAACACTGGAACCTTAACCCATTGAGCAAGGCCAGGGATCAAACCTGCGTCCTCGTGGATGCTAGTCAGATTCATTTCCTCTGAGCCATGACAAGAACTCTGTGGGAGGGATCGGGAGCTTGGGGTTAATGGATGCAAACTATTGCTCTTGGAATGTATTTGCAATGAGATCCTGCTGTGTAGCATTGAGTATCTATGTCGAGATACTTACATCACAACACAGAAATGGGAGGAAAAAGTATATATACATGTATGTGTAACTTGGCCCCCATTCTGTACAGTGGGAAAAAAAATTAAAAAATGAAATTGATATTCTTAATTGAATGACAATTACATCTTATAGATAATGGAAGATTATTCTGAATTTCTCTTTTTCCAGTTGTTTTTCTTACTCAGTAGAGCAACCATGCACTGCAATCTTCCATCACTGAGGACAGCATGCTGAGTCTGAGCTAACACTGAGAAATTTCCTATAAAAAAATGCTTCAGTTACTCACACTTGCACATATGGGAATTATAGAGTATATTTCACAAAATAGTAATCAGCCCACCTTGTGGTGACTGAAAAAATTAAACAGAAATTGGTAGAACTTGATGCTAGCTACCAATATGTCATTAACTGTGTATGCCTCCTAACTTTATGGGTTGTTTGTATAGATGGGAAAAAGAGTTATTTATTTTTGTCTATTTTATTTTGATTACTTATTTTAGGTTCACTATACTGCTTTTCTCCTTAAAGGATGATTCTTTGATAAAACTTAACATTTTAAACTTTAATGTCATTTGAATGGGAATCTAAAGAGCCAGCCAATCCTAGGACTAGGGGATTGGCATGGGAAAAAACTTATGCAAATGCAATACATAGATTAGATTGTAGGGAGCTGAGTGAGTGTCTTAAGAACAGAAATTATGAAACAAGGGAAGCAATCAATTTTGAGAAAACTCTCTTTCTCATTGGGTAGAAGACAATAGGATTTCTTACAGATAAGGAGTTCTGTGGTTATGCGTAATTTTTATCTATTCTTTTGTCCTGGTAGAAACTAAATATAAGTATAGGAGTCCTTTCCTCCCTTTAGCTTCTAAGCTAGTTTTAAATTTTCTTGCTGGAATATATGTGGTGGTTGTGCAGGGGTGGGGAGGCAAACAGGAGAGGTTTTGGTGCAAGAAGATTCCTGAGAAGCCTTAGTGAAATGCCAAAATGGTTTAATCCACAGCTCTTCTCACTATGTTAGTTCTCCAGACTGGTTACAGAAGTAACGTTAGAATAAGAAGTCATTGATCACAGGAAAAAAAAAAAAAAAAAAAAAAAGCCTGGATATTTGAATAGAGGTGTAAGCAATGAACAAGAAAGAAGAAAGGGGAGGAAGATAATTGATTATAATTGGGTTTCTATCTTGTGTGAGAACCTGCTTAGGAACTTTATCTTCATAACATTGCAATGACTTAAGAATTACCCTATCGTTTATAATAAGAAGAAACTGAAGTTAAAAGAGGTTATAACTTTCCCCCAAATCATGTCCCTACTGCAAATCAGAGGCAGAATGTAAGCGAAGACCTGTCCATGCCACTCTTTCCACATGTTATTCAAATATAATCATTTTAATACTTTTAAAAAACTATGCAAAGATGTTTTAGTATAATGCTCAATTGCTGCAAAAATACTCAATCTTTTTTTTTCTGAATTAAACAGGGAATTTAAAAAAATTAATGGTTGGACTATAAAACCACTCTTCCAAAGCGTTGCCTATAGCCTAATAGCAGAATGATCTAATTGCTTGTCAAAAACAAGGCAGAAAAAAATTAAGCAAATTTATATTTTTGGTATATTTTCATTCCCCCACCCCATCCTTACCTGTTTATTTGTATCAGAGACAGGTTACGGCATTATTATAGACTACAAACCTTATAGCATTAAATCTGAGTATGTAAATAATCATTTTAGTCCAAATATATTAATTTACAAATTAAGAAACTGACTCTCAAGGAAGCTAATTGCCTCGAACACAGTGACACCTGCAGTTATAAAATCAGCACAAGAATTCTAATACCACTTATTCACCAAATATTTATTGAGAACCAACCATGTTGCCAAAAGACACTCTTCTAGGCACTGGATCTACAATTATAAATAATGAAGGTAATGACCCTGTTCAACTAGAAATTATAGTTTACTGGTAAGTGCAGAGAATTAACATGGAGGAGTCTTACCTTATAAAAGGTACATGCCACATAAAAATTACAGTTAAAATCATTCCTGGCAAAGAAAACCTCAAGTACAATGAACCTTCTTTTGGGAACAATATGGCATGTCCCAAGAACAGAATGAAAGTTCTGTGGCTTAAGTGTGGCAAGTGATTAAAATATGGTTAGAGGTGGACTGCAGCCAGATTATGTGGCTCTTCATAGGCCAGAGTCAGAAATTTATATTTTATTCTAAATGGATTAAGACATTTTCAAGGTTTCAAAGCAGAGAAAACAGCCTTATTTATACTCTTTACAGACTGCTTGTGCTACTGTGAGACAATGGACCAAGTGCGAGAAGGTAAACAACTGAAGAGGCGTCCAGGGGATGGATGACAGTGGATTAGTGGGTGAAGAAGGGAGAGATAGGGATGAAGGGAACTGGACAGATCTCAGATGTGATTTGATAACAGAATCAGCATCCTTTGCATGTGAATTTTATGCCAAAAGAGAAGAAGAATTAAGGATGCCTTTCTTTTTCTTTCTTTTGGATTGAACAATAACAGGATTGGTTAGTTGTTGTAATAGCTAGTGGAGATGAGACAAACACAGGAAAGAGAAAAAGGAGGGTGAAGGATGGGGAAGGTATCAAAGAGTTCTCTTTGGAACATGGTAAATTTGAGATGCATATTAGAAATCCCTTAGAGATATTCTCCTGGAGATGGGGGAAGAGGTCAAGGCCAGAGATACAGTTTGGGAGCCATTATCATATAGATGAATTTGAGGCCATGGGAGTAGATGAGATTACCTATGGAGAGGCGATAAAGATCCCAGGAATGAGCCCTAGGGCACTTCAAAATTTTGAGAGTGGTATTTTTCCTTAAATAAATGTCTTTCTATTTAACTAGTAGAGTTCATTTCAGGAGTTTTTTCTATTTAAGGGTAGTTAAGCCAAAGCCAAAGCAGTCGTTATTTTCTCCTTGAAATCTTCTCTGATCTGCAAACTCTAAAGGCCATATATAGAGATATAATTTTAATAAGATAATATAGAAATACACAGGTACACAGCTTGCTTGAATGTTTCTTTGTACTTGATAGCATTTTTATCTATCTTTGGACATCACCTGTCATTCAGCCTTTCCTAATAATAGGTTGTGATTGTGCATGCTATTGTATTGTCCCAAACTCAGAAGGAAGCATTACGTTCTATGAACTGTACCCTTATGAGTTTAAACTCTGTCAAAATTATAGCTAGGGAGTACCTTTGTCACCGAGCAATTGCAGCTCAGTATTACGAAAATCTTCTTTAAGCTTCTCATTGAAGAGTATGATGGTGCCATTTCCATTCTGAGTACCTCCCAGCTCTGAAGCACAGTGTCATTATACTGTATCATTTCCAAGACCTGCCAGCTGCAGGTTTGAAATAGCTGCACTCTGTGAAACCCAACTTTTAAATCCCCAGAAAGAGAGTTCAACCCTTTATTGTCCTAAAATAGACCAATGCAGTATGGCTCAGTAAGGGGTCTTCAGAATTACCATCCTCAGTGTTCTGTGTGGGAAATAAAAGTCCTGGAGAACTTTTCATGAGCAGGCTTTTGGCCTGAGGCTCTTGAACAACATCTTTTCAGTTTCTCCTTCTGTGTACACATCAGGATCCATGATCACTTATCACCTTTACAGAGAGAAGGGACTACTTTTTTTATGAAGAAGCAAGTCTGTTTTATGTTCTGGGGCATATGGAGTGGTTGAATCACAGATGTGGTTTGTGATTGGTGGTAAAGGGATTGGCTGCTAATTTGTAAATATCTAAAAGCACTGCATAAAATAAAACATCTCCATAAGTGAACAGGAGACAGTAGAAAACTGAGCTGTATCGATTTAAAGCCAGATTTGTGGCCGTCAGCATACTCCTTCCCCTCCCATCCCTCACCTGAGCCCTTTTCTGACTTTTCACAAACCCATGAACTTGTCTTACCTTTACTGCTGTTTGAAACTAAGACCTCATTCTAATGGTAATAGGAATTACTAAAATCAGCTTCCCGGATTCTACATCTGGTTCCAGATAAAGGGAATACACTTTCTAGGCCCCTCAGAATTTCCTTCCAGATTGGCTTCCCTTTCTGGCTTCTAATACTTGCATGGCTTCCTTATCTTTCCTGCATCTTTTCCCAACCTGCTTCCAGCTCTGACTTCTTTTTTTTTTTTTTTTTTTCCCCCAGGAGGTCTGACTTCTATTCGAGGACCGTTTTGCTATCACCTGGCTCCTCTGGTCTGGAATCACCCCAGAGCCTTTCCTCTGTGACCTCCACTCCCTTCATCTTTTGCTTCCTTATATCCTCGGATTTTCTGACTTGACTTAGTTTCATGGTTCTATACCCTAAAGGTAAGCATAGTTTTATGTTTGGCTCTAGAATGTCAAAATTCTACAGAGAGAAGAATAATTATCTTCATGTCCTTTGGAACCTTCACTTCAATTCACTTTGAATGAAAATGAGAGTGTCTATGAGGATACATTTTTCTCCAGTCCAAACACGAATGCCATGCCTGATTCTCTATTACATTTAGTAAAATTATTATCTAAATGGATGTTTTTCATTTTACTATTCTTACCATTTTCATATTTTTAATATGATTTAGGTTTTCCTTTGAGGATTAACTGTCTTAAAACCAGAAATGTCTTGAGAATCTCTTTTTTTCTTTCTTTTTTTTTTTTGTCTCATTGACCTTTCTAGAGTAGAGGTGATGACCTGTAGTCTTTTTTCCATATTGGCATCTGACTTCCTGTGCCAGTTTTCGATTCTTTACAAGGAAAGAAGTTAATAAAGGAGAAAGAAGGAACTTTGATGTTGCCAACTCTTAAACAATTTAAGCTGTGACTTTACTAACCTTAAAGTAAATGAAGCCAGATTCAGTAGCTGCACGATCAAATGCTGTTACAGGATAATTTAGTCCAATTGAATATTACGGTAATGGGGGGAAAATGAATTCTCTGCACATTGAAATTTCTGCTTCTGCAAGAGAATTAAACTGCTGAATGCCCATGTTCCCCACTGAAAATCTCTTAGATACACCTTAGCCTGCTGTGTGAATGTGAAGGTCAAGTCTGTTGACTGAACTTTCTGGAATAGATTGTCAATCTGGAACCACCCATTTTTTCCCCTCTGTTCTTAAAGGCTTGTTTATCTGTATAGTTTTGAAGAACTAGTTTAATTTTACAAGTGGACTATATTAGAATACAGAAAATTGTTTTCTTCACTTAGCTTTATGATTCCAAGGATTCTATGGAATTTTCCATTTGACTGACATCTAGCTGAGACCCACACCTACTTACTAACCCAGTGAGAATCTATGTAAATATTTGTTAACTTTCATTCTAGGTAGTGACTACTGAGTTTTATAATTTTTTTGCCTTTTTTTTTAGGGCCACACCCACAGCATATGAAAGTTCTCAGGCTAGGAGTCAAATCGGAACTACACCTATGCTATACCACAGCCAAAGCAATGCTAGATCTGAGCAGAGTCCGCAACCTACACCACAGCTCATGCCAACACTGGATCCTTAACCCACTGAGTGAGGCCAAGAATCAAACCTGCAACCTCATGGTTCCTAGTTGGGTTCATTTCCACTATGCCATGAGGGAAACTCCGAGTTTTATAATTTTAGGTAAATATCTTAGTTCCAAAAAAACACATGTAAAAAAGAGGTGTAAGGAAAACTGCTGAAGGTTTATCTTACGCTCAAGAAAACTTATACATATTATTTTCTACTCTCCAAGCCCCTGCACAAGAAGCTACAAGCACAGAAGAGTGAATATCTATCCTGAGGTAGCATATACAAATAGGAGAAAACTTAAATAGTGGTCTCCAGTCACTATAAAGTTCAGACCAAATAAATTGAGTAAAAAGGAAAATTTCATATTCACATGACAGGGAATAAACAAGAGTCAGGGAGGCAGAGAACAGAAAGAAGTGGAGTGAAGTCCAGAAGAATAATAGAACTGAAATTTTTAAGCGAAAAATCTCATAAAGGAGGTGATAGGACAAATTACAAAGACAGAGAATAATATTTCATCTAAGATCAAATTCACAGGGTTATTTTGCATATTTTCAAAAAAGGAGAGAGAAAAAAGACTCTAGATAAGTAATTATATAACCCAGCAAACAAACTTCACAAATGCATTTGTTTCTAAATGAAGCAATTATCTGAACTTCATCTGGTATTTGGCCCTCAAAGCATTTCCATCACAAATGACTGAATTATTAGTGAGTGTTCAAAGATGCTATTAGCAGATGCTGCCTGAGACTTGTCCATCAGCAACATCCATATAACAATTTCCACTTAATGATACGGAATATGTTAATTCAAACATTTGTGTGAGATACAGAGTGGCCCTAAGAACTTCCTACTTTAGGGTATTAACCCCTATTGCTTCCCAAATCCTAGGAGTCATCCCTGATTTTGCACTGACTCTTGCTTAGACTCATCCATCTATGCAACCATCCATCCATCCAGCCAGCCATACATTATCTATCCTGAAGAATCATTTATTGAGAACATACTCTTTGCTCAATATAATGCTAGGTTCATAGGAACATGCAAAAGAAGCATTCAAAATTACCCTTTACCTTAAAGAAATAATTTTATAAAAATCACATCAGGAGTTCCAGTCTGGCTCAGTGGTTAACGAATCCGGCTAGGAACCATGAGGTTGCAGATTTGATCCCTGGACTCGCTCACTGGGTTAAGGATTTGGCATTGCCATAAGCTGTGGTGTAGGTAGCAGACATGGCTCGGATCCTGCGTTGCTGTGGCTCTGCCATAGGCCGGTGGCTGCAGCTCTGATTAGACCCCTAGCATGGGAACCTCCATGTGCCAGGAGTGCGGCCCTAGAAAAGAAAAGGAAAAAAAAAAATCACATCAAATTCTCACTTTCCCTTTTTTTAAATTCTATTTTTGACCACATTTGCTCGTTGTAGAAGTCTCTTTGACTTTATCCCATCCACTTGTCACCTTGCTTACTTTTTATCCTAATTTAGGATTACCAAATCTCTCATTTTTGTCTAGAGGCGCCACTTTGTACACATCCTTTTAGGAACAAAAATCTCTCCTTATGGCCTTCCCTTCCTGCCTTTGCCTATTTCTTTTTTTGACTCTTTCCACTCTCTGGAGAAATACATATCGCAATTTCATTTATAGTTAGATGCTTACAATTAAAATGCCACTGTCCTTGTTAAGTTGCTTTAATGATATCATTCTCTGCCAAAACCATGGTAGCTGTAAATGAGATTCCAGACTGATTTTCTTCACAGACCAAACAAAAACCTAAATTTATGTGCACAATTGGTGGCCAGCTTTCTTACTTTTGCAAACAAGATGCAGTTAAGTGTCCATGGACACATTCCCTTGATGCCTGTCTACACCATGAGGATTTGCTGCCCTTCTCATCCTCTTTGTCCTTTTCAGTGTCCCACTGGCTCCCTTGACATCCTCATTGTAATCGTCATCATTACCATTAGGCTCAGATCTTCTGAGTTTAACTGAGAAATTCAATCTGTTCAGGCACAAAAGCCTGTGACTATGTCACCCTCTGTATTAGCCAAGAATGAGCATAAGGAAAAGAAAATGTGTGAGTTGAAAAGAAACACTAATGGAGTGCTTATTTAAACATATTCTAAAATATGTTTGTCTATTTGACCTAACTACTGACTTAAACGCAATAAGAAGGCATTTTAACACTATTAGTATTTGGATTTCTGCCAGAGAAAGCTCCTTGCTTTATATCCCCTTAGGCTGTGCTGATCAAACTACCTAAAAATGGGGTTTAATAGCACTTAATTCATTTTAAATGCTAAAGCAACCAGTAAAGTGTATCAGATGATGAAAAAAATAAGACTCTAGAGGTTAAAGAATGTTTTCCAGCAGGGCCTTCCTTGCTTATATATAAAATGTGTCATGTTTTCTCTTGGAGTCATGGTGAGGACTCGTCTTCACCGGGCAGTGGTTTCTGGTAAACATTGCTTTGCTCCTATTGCAGTGATGTTGCTGCTTTGCTGGTGTGTTTTTCCAGATCTCACAGTCTAGTCAACTGCAGATTTGACTGAAATGGGTGGTTTTGGTGGTGGATGGTGTAGCAGACACTAAAATTCATTCCACCCAATGAAATTAAGCAGTCCAGATTTTAGCTGCAAACTGCTTAGGGACAAGACGCTAAGTGCTTCTAAGTGTTTTGTTGAGAGGCAGTGTTTAAGTAAACATTACAAATTATGGTTGTCTAGTAAATAACGTGGACTGAAGCCCTTGAGAAATTTATTATTCATAATATACATCACTTTGTCAGCTGGATCATGCAGCTTTTTTCTCGAAGAAATTGATGGAGGTTTTGGTTTGATAGCTGACAAGAAAGAGTAAGTGCTTTTCAAAGACCCAGGCAAAACCAGGGCTTAAGAATCTCCCAGGCTGGAGTCCACTCAATGTTCTATAATAACGTGAAAAAGGAATGGATATATGTGTATGTATAACTGATTCACTTTGCTGTAAACCTGAAACTAATACAACATTGTAAACTAACTCTACTCCAATAAAATTTAGAAAAATACAAAAATTAATTTAAAAAAGCCCCCCCCCCCCAATTCTCCCAAGCTGAACCTCTGTCAGAAAAACAACCCAGAGAAGCAATGATTCTACTGCACATACCTTGGCAGTGGTTTTTGTGTTTGGTCACCTCAGCTTCAGTGTCTTCAAAAGGGTATGTGGTGAGTTGAGACCCTGTCTTACTGGGTTTGCCCTGAGGACCCCAGTAGGAATTACCCCACAGGGTTTGAGAATTGGTCACTTGTGTAAGCTTTTTAGTTGAGAGTGTTTCTTTTCTCTCAGGCTCTCGTGTGTGTGTGTGTGTGTGTGTGTGTGTGTGTGTGTGTGTGTGTGTGTCTGTGTGTGTGTGTCTGTGTGTGTGTTATGTGTTTGTGGGGGGGGGTGTGGGCGTGTGTGTTTATGTGTGTAGTTAAGTGAAATAAAGCTTAACAATTAATTAACTTTCAGTACTGTCTGGAGAAATGAACAGTGAATCCACTTTTTATTTCTTGTCCTGTATAATGCCCTTTCTGTTTAGCATATAAGAGTATTTAGCTTCTGTTCACAATTGTGATCATATATATAGTGAATATTCCTTGTGCTCCATCTATGAGCTGGCCACTGTGCTGGGCTCTGGAGAACAGGTGGGTGGAGCAGAAGGTCCATGATTACAATGCAATAACGTACATACTGTGGCAAATGTGAGACTAGAGCATATTGGAAGCATATCGAAAGATACTAGTTTCAGACTTTCAGATCAAGAAGATCTCCCTGGAAGAGGCAACCGTTGAAGGATACCAAGTGAAGAAGGAGGGATACCAGCAGAAGGAAGAATGTGTTTAAAGTCACAGCAAAGACGGACTACACCAGGGAATTGCACATAGTTAGGAACACCTGAAGCTCAGTATTTGCGTGGGGGTGAGACAGAAAATGAGATATTAGAGAAGGTAAAAGATGCTGGATTTGGTGTATGGAATAGATTTATCTGTGGCAGGAGAAACTAGAAACACTTCCTATGTTTTCTTTCTGGAGACAGGGAAATCAGTTTTCAGTTTTCTCATGTGTAAAATGAGGTAGCTGGACTCCACAAACACCAAATCCCTATTTAGTTTTAAGATTTTGTGATTCTATGAAATTTTTTGTACCTTGCAAGAAAACATTAAAGTATTCATGAATACATGAATCAACTTTCCCTTCAGTAGGAGAAAATAATTCCATTATCCAAGACTGATATTTGGAAAACTGCTTTGGTATTAGACATGTTTCATACACAAATATATTATTTAGCTATGCCAATTGTATCTATTATATATCAATTGTTGGTATAAAGAGAAAAGAAAGATAATTACAAATATTTATTGTTTACAGTTCCACTCTTAAAATGTGAGATCTCTTAACCTGTGCTTAAAATTTCTTAACAAATTAAAGTGATTGCAACTGTTTCCTGAAGAAGGTAATATATTTTAGTAGAAATATAATAGTGAAAATTCAAGTAGATATTTGTCATTATTATTTATTATCAATGTGAAAACTAGGATAATAAGATTTAACTTCAGGAATATTTATACGAAAAAATAATTTTTCAATTTTCTCATCTTGTCTGTTCTACCATAGAACTTCATGTGTGCTGTTTTCTACCTCGTCACAGTCAGTAATTTCTACTTTCCCAACAACCAAAGTATCAATCAACTTGCTACTAGTTAGATATAGATATAGGCACATATATCCAGACACTTTGCTTTGTGTTGCCAGATATCTGTAAATACTATAAAAAATCCAAAAAGTTGTGATATGTTATTTATCACAAGGCCCTTTTCGTAAATTTTTAAGAATAATTGAGTCAAGTAGTTTGATTATTTGAAAATATAAATAAAAAAGAAGAAACACATGGGGTCTGATTTATTTGTTCAGAACAACAGGCCAAGCACAGTGATGAGGTGAGAACAAAATTTATACTTTAGAGCCATAAAATTACTTACTGCTATTTAGACTTACGAGCCCTATTGAAACCACTAGTACACTGGTTTTCAACTATTCTGATTTTATGTCAGATAGCCCAGAATTTTTCAGGAAATCAGTCATTTCATTTACGTCGAAATAAGCAATCCCATTCATTCAACAAATATTTGTATTTTTTTTACTGCTACATTAAAAAAGTTTATTTATTTATTTTTTCCATTATAGCTAGTTTATAGTGCTCTGTCAATTTTCTATTGAACAGCAAGATAACCCAGTCACACATACATATATACATTCTTTTTCTCACATTATCATGCTCCATCATAAGTGACTAGATATAATTTCCAATGCTATACAGAAGGATCTCATTGTTTATCCATTACAAAGGTAATAGTTTGCATCTATTAACCCCCAATTCCCAGTCCATCCCACTCCCCCAACTCCCTGTTGGCAACCACAAGTCTGTTCTCCAAGTTAATGAGTTTCTTTCCCATGGGTAGGTTCATTTGTCCCATATATTAGATTTTAGATATAAGTAATATCATATGGTATTTTTTTTTCTTTCTGACTTATTTCACTTAGTATGAGAGTTTCTATTTCCATCCATGTTGCTGTGAATGTTATTATTTTGTTCTTTCTTATGGCTGAGTAGTATTCCATTGTGTATATATACCACATCATCTTAGTCCGTTCATCTGTTGATAGGCATTTAGCTTGTTTCCATGTCTTGGCTATTGTGAATAGTGCTGCAATGAACATTTGGGTAAGTGTATCTTTTTCAAGGAAAGTTTTGTCTAGGTATATGCCTACAAGTGGGATTGCTGGGTCATATGGTAGTTCTATATTTAATTTTCTGAGGTACCTCCATACTGTTTTCTGTAGTGATTATACCAATTATATTCCCACCAACAGCGTAGGAGGGTTCCCTGGACTTCCAGTGTGGCTCACAATGTAACTAGTTGGCATTGCTTCAACAAATATTTGTAATATGACTTAAGTTGTCCAGGTATGGAATTAGGCCTTGAAGTTATAAGAGCAAAGTTTAAGTCAAATCTTATTCCTAAGGCATTCATTGTACCATGAGGATGACCCTCTATATTATCAGTGACAAGCTTTGTAATAAATGCAAATAGAAAATAACCTTGAAGTACTTTGGAAAGGTACCCTGGAGGGGATACAACCCAATTTGTAGGCCTTGGAAGCTTCCCCCAAGGGAGTGATTTCCAAGTTGCATCTATGGATGAGGGTGGAGTCAGGGGGAGAAGGTTGGGATTCTGAGAAGTATCAGCATTTATAGGCTCTGTGGGGGAAGAGAAGTGCAAAGAATCTTGAATAGAAGCATCCAAAGATGTGATGAAAGATGCAGGCGGCATACTTTTATGGAAGCCAAGGCCATAGAGCATTTCTACAATAGGATAATTATCAAAATTGACAGGGGAGTTTGGGGTTAGTAGATGCAAATTACTAACATTTAGAATGAATAAACAATAAGGTCCTACTGTCTAGCACAGGAAACTATATCTAATCTCTTTGAATAGACTATGATGGGAAATAGTATGAGAAAAAATGCATCTACATATGTATGACTGGGTCACCACTGCTGTATAACAGAAATTGACACAACCCTGAAATCAACCATGCTCTAATAATTTTTTTTTTTTTCCAAATTGAAGACTGTAGAGAGCTTAGGGAAGAAAATGATCAGAAAGCAGATGATGTATTTAACAATAATGTTATTAGTATTCTTGGCAAGGTTAGCTGATGAAATTATAAGAATAGAGTGCAAAATGCAATGGGTTAAAGAGTGGCTTTGAGGTATAGAACAGTGGTAAACATTTTTAAGGTGTATGTAAAAGACATAGTAGGGTAGAAAGAGGGAAATGTTTGAGCAAGTATTCTTCTTTGTGGGTGTGTGTATTTAATAATATAAATACCTGAGCATCTTTAAATACCAAAGACAAGGAATTAGGGCTAGATGTCAAATTGAAAGAGATTTAAGAGAAGGCATATTTGACCAAAAGAGGGTTGATATTATAGGGCACCATGCATACAGTGAGACACTAGCTCCAGATGGGGAAGGGAAACTTCTTCAAATAGAAAAAAAAAAAAAAGAAATATTAGAAGCCTATCTTGTTGGTAGAAATTAGAATTTTATGGCATTCCTATCTAATGTCTTCCATTTTCTCTGCAATGTAGCATATGGACAATGGCTGGGGTGCAGGGCAGAGAATGTTTTAAGAAGAGACAGTTTGAAATAGCATCATTATCTAGCAGGGCAATGGGCTTAGTTGTGTATGGATATGCTGAATTTATATTACTACGGTTTTGAGTGATTTTTTTCCCCAAAGTATTTAGAAAGCAGCCACAAAAGAAAGAAGGAGGATATGTGGACAGACAACCATGTGGATGTGTTTGACAAAAGAGGCCAGATTGAGTGATAAGGAACAAGAAGAAAGAAGAGGATGATAGATGGTTAAAAAAAAAAAAAAAAAGAATAAATAAATAAATAAACCATTGAACACACTGGAAGGTTGAAGAGTTTGGAGTTTAGTTGTATTTATGGTAAGAACCAAGCAAGAGAGCTGAAAAACAACAGATTGGGGTGTAATAGAATTCTGTATTTCAGAAGTAGAGCAGGTCAGTTTGTTTTTTTGGTTTTGGTTTGGTTTGGTTTGCTCTTGGTTTTATCACAAGCCTATATTTTAGCCTTGGGATTGGGCAGCTAAAATGAATGCAATTATTCACTGAGATGAAAATGTTAAGAAACTGAAGAATGACTGAATTGGATAAGTGACACTGATGTCCTTGGGGATAGTGGCAAAGCCCTATTCTTCCCCACGTTCTCACAGTGAACTTAGACAGCTGGCCAAACATCTTTGTGTGAAGGCTCATAATATCTCTCCATCCTCCATAATACTCTTCTCACTCTCAACTATGATTGTTTACGTTCTCACACTATTTACTGTAGGATAGGATTCAGAGCACACTGAGAAAGGTTTAGAGATGCAGGCATGCTAAATCATCTGATAAAATAAAGCCTAATTTGGAATAAAATCCAGGAGAGTACAGGTGATTGGGGGCACTAAAATCTGGAACTTGGAAGCATGGTGGGTAAGATTCACTAGTGAAATCTTTCCAAAAGTCCCTGCAGTGTCTCAATAAATGGAGAGGGCCGAGAGCAGAGTGGAACACACATCCTCTCTAGAAGGGGTCATTGTTGAAACTATCTTATTGTGGCTTAGGACAAAATCCTACTCTGATAGGATAGGCAGGCTGTGGGACTATGTATGTAGTTTCTAGAGAACTTAAAATGCAACTTCTGTCTTCTCTTCCTTTTACCTCATTCCTTTGCCTCCACCACCCTGCCTTCTCTTTCCCTCTCACCATGCCCTCCTTTCTCTCTCTCTGTTCTCCACATTCTTTTCTCTCTATTTCCAATCATTTCCCTTACCATTAAAAAAAGAAAAAAGAAGATTCGATAAAACGCAGTCAAGCTAAAGTGGTGGCTGAGGAATCTCTGCTGAGACTTCATTTGCTCTGCCGTGAGCGCTGTCTAGAAGGAGCCACAGTCTTCTCTGCCTGACCCATGATTAACCACTAGTTCCAATCCAGCCCAAGACCAGTGGCCTCTGCTTCCAGAAGCAGCTCTTTGTCCACATGGTACCCTTCATTCTGCTTTCCCATGACTTTTCAACAAAGTGTAATTCTGCAGAGCTGATACTGGTCCTTTATTGCTTGACCTGGAAGTAACATGAAGACGCATATGGATGTACTCTCATGTTCACCTGTGTCATCTGCCCTCCTACAGTCTCTGCCACTCAGCTTTTGCTCCTTGACTGCTTGTATGTCCCACTGGAATGGCACATAGCCATTTTCTTTGTAATAAAGGAAAACTAATTCCATATATGATTGTAAAATTCTGAAGGCCTGGGCCAGCTAGAGGTTACCATCTATTGCTGAGCAGTGCTTCATTTCATTGTGGGACATCACCTTTTCCTTTTTTCAAATAAAGTTGCAGCTGGAGGAAATTGGCGGGGGTGTTCTTCTTTCTTCCTTGTGGGAGAGATTCAAAAAAGAGAGAGAGAGAGAGATACCTTTATGAATCATGCAAGTTGTCTACCATGCCAAGGAAATTATCTTCTCTACACTACCCATCAATACCATTGACCTTTGTCATAAAAAGCAGGTCGCTTATATCTATATCCCATTAAAAGGCATCATCTTACAATCACTTCTTCAGTACTATTAAAGTTGTGTCAAAAAGAATCATTGACTTATTGTCAAACACATCCAACCTTCCACATTAATGTACCTAGAGACACACTAATCAGCAGGCAAACAATGCCAGACACCCAGGGAAGCCACAGAAAAGAGGTTTCTGATTTCACCCTCCCTGGCTAGCCTGTGCATTGCCTCTCCATCCTGTACTTTGGCACAGTTGATGAGATTTAGTTTAACACATCAGTCCTTGTATATTTAGAATGAATACTCCTTCATCGCTATCACTGTCTGCAATGGATCAGTGGCAGAAATTCCATCATGTTTCAAAGGTTGCAAATGAGTCTTCATGACCCTGCTGGCCCTACATAGTAGAGAGTATTAAATGGATGTCCAATGACTGCTGGTTGAGTATTTCTTTTGGTGGAATTAGCAGAAAAAATAGAATTGTTATCTTGCTAAATGACAGAGGGATTGTGTGATATATGGTCAGGTAAGTCTTCTTGTGAAAAGGGCATTCAAATAGGAACTTTAATAAAGGTGGAATTGGAAAGGCTAGATAGGAATAAGGAGAGATTTCTGGACAGGAAACTATTAAGGAAAAACATTCTTAAAATAAGAATATTTCAGGAAATGAGGGTTACAAAAGTTGCCTTGTTTAGAGTTGGGTGCAAGTTGGTAATGAGAAGACATATATTGAAGTGGGAATCATCTTGTAAAGATCACTGAGTTCTAGAAAATATTTTTTCCAAAATTTTTATGCATTTTCCAAAATGTTCAAGGTTTTGAGCATATACAATGTAGTATATAATGAAAGGAAAGGGCGTTGTTTAGGATTATTCTTCAAGTAAGCTGGATCCATTATAGGTAAATGACATTGCTGCATACTTGACAGAGGAGATAAACACCTGGATTTTACCTGAAGAGGTATGGATCTGGGAGAACTTAAAAAGGATTAATTCATTGGACGTATGGAATTAAGATATGAGTGCAAACTGGTCACAGGATTCTATTCATTATTCTTCCTCCCTCCTCTCTCCCTCTTCCCTCCATCCCTGCCTCTCTCCGTTTCTTTCTTCCTTCTTTCCTTCCTTCCTACCTTCACTTCTTCCTTTACTTTTCAAAAGGTGGCTAAGAGAAAACTCTCCATTTGCATCCAGGGTATGTTGACTGAATCTCCCATCCATTAGGAAAGGCTCCTGGTGTGATGAAGAAGCAAAATGGCAGAGTGGAAAGAATAGACATTCTAGAGTCATAAAGACTTGATCAGAAATTCTGACTCCATTACTGAATTGTTGTGACTGTACGGCACATTGCCTATTCTCTGTCTTTGTATTCCTTATCATTTTATACCCATTATCTCTGATCCTTACATCGACCCTGCCTAGTATATGTACATTTATGTGCATAATTGTCAGTAATCTTACTTCATATTTCCAAGTCCCCTCATCACACAGAACTATTCAACTTCACTGACTACACTCCTTTTTAAAGCCTATGTTCTCTTAGTTTCTGCATGGCAGACTCATGGCTTTTATCTTAACTCCATGGCTGCCCAAGCTAAGCCTCCTTGGCTGGGTTTTTACACTCTGCTTTCAAACATTAGATGGTAAAGGCTATGAAGCTTAAGGCCTAGGGTCTCTTTTTTGTTGTCTATACTTTCTCCCCAAGTATTTTCATTCAGTTCCACCTATATACTAATGATTTCCAAATGTATATTTCTACCTCTCATCTTTATTCAAGGCTTAAGATGCTTCCTGGACATGTCTTTTATATCATGGCTTAAGTGAAACTCTTGACTGACCTTCCAAAAGCTGCTTCCAACAGTGTCCTTAGAGAGTCAGTTGATAGGGCAACCTAACCAACATTTACCCAGCAACTTCACCATACAAACAGAGAAATGGTCACTTGTTTTCTTTCTCTTTAAGGCCAATCCATTTGCAACTAAAAAAAAAAAAAAAAAAGAAAAGAAAAAAAAAAAAGGGAAACATTCCTTAATCTATTTTTTTCCTATCTCCATTGCTATCATCCTGATCTTTTTTTTTTTCTTCTCATCAAGTAGTCTTAAGTGTAATCAATTGTTACTTCTGCAAGGAAAATATACAGATGGCCAACAAGCACATGAAAAAATGCTCAACATCCCTGATTATTAGAGAAATGCAAATCAAAACTACCAGGAGATACCAACTCACACCAGTCAGAATGGCCATCATTAAGAAGTCCACAAACAACAAATGCTGGTGGGGGTGTGGCGAAAAGGGAACCCTCCTGCACTGTTGGTGGGAATGTAAGCTTGTATAACCACTATGGAGAATAGTATGGAGGTACCTTAGAAAACTATATGTAGAACTACCATATGTCATCCTGATCTTATCCATCATCATTTCTAATCTAAGTAACCAAGACAGACTTCAAAATCAGCCTCTTTGCTTTTACTTTATCCTCCATTTTCCACCCTAGATATCCAGAATGATCTCAGAAAATATAAAGTAGATCATTTCTTAAACTCTACCATGACTTTAATTAATGCTGAGAATAAAATCTAGTTCTTTACCCTGGATTTCATGACATGAACTTCACCCCTCTTATCTCACTGTGCTGAAGTCACAAAGGCCTTCTTTTCTTGTCTTTAAAACTTGTCTGACTCTCCTTTCTTTCAAGGCTCTTGAAATAGCCCCTTCCTCTGCCTAGAAGTTCTCCTGAAGGATCTTTAACAACTGGTTTCTCCACTTAATCATAGCCTCATCAGAAGGGCCTACTGTGACTGCACGTTCTAAAATCACTGCTAATGCATACATAATGGTTTGCTATTCATAGCATGATCAAGGACCAGCAGCCCTGGCATCACTTGTTAGCTTGTTAGAAATGTAGAGTCCCAGCCCAGGACCATTCATCAGAATCTGCATTGTAACAAGTTCTGCACTTCCGTTGTGTGTACTATAAAAAGTGAGATGCATTAACCTAGCACACCCCTCTCCTTTGCTTTTCTTTAAAACACTTACATTTCCAGATTTGCTCTTGTCTGTCAGTATATATTTGTATGAGCTGTACTCCTCTACTAAACAGAAGCTCCAAGAGGACATGGTCCTTATCAGCGTCACTTACCTCTAAAATGTCCAATTACATGAGCAGCACCTAATATTCAGGCAGTTTGTTGAATGAATTAATGAACTATCCACATTTACCTGAGATCAGACACTTTAAGAAGGGGAAGAATTCCCTTCGCCTCCCTTCACCTCACAGCTCCCAGTTCATGAAATAAATTATGCACATCTGTGTCACTTTGGGAGATTGAGGGGGATTCCATCCAAAAGGTAATCTGCTTTCAAACTGAACTGAGATTGACTACAATGTCAGGCCTCTGCCAGCCTTCTTGTTCTAGAACAGCTACAACTCCAGAGTGTCTGGGCACTGACCTGAGTTCTCATGAGTAACTCTGGCCAATAGGGACTACAGCTAAAACTGATGTCTTTACACTTTTGGCAGGACTGTGAATTCACTTTGCTGAGGATGCATAAAATGGCTGGAATGAGAGGTGCAGGTGTTGAATATACCAGGAGCAAGTAAAGGAAATGACGGAGGAGAGTGTCTGAGAAAATGAGCAAAATGAGGTAGGAAAAGTAGATTCCACAAAGAGATACCTAGTTTTATGGGGAGAGAAAAGGCCCAGGTGGACCCTTCTTTCCCCATGATTATTTTTTCTCTACATCTTCACATCACATTCTAATTTATCATCCTTACATGACAAATAAAATCATCTCAGGAGTCAGCCACTGAGTATCTAATACACTTTTTTTTCCCAAGCAGTGACTTTAATTCTATGGCCAGGCCAAAATGTACACATTTTCATTTTCTCCATTTCTTGTTTTCTCTTGCACCATTACCTCCTCAGTTTTTCACACCGAACTTTTCATTTCCAGACAACTTACATCTTGACAGCAAAAAGTGCTAGAGAATTCAGATATACTGGGGCTCTTTTGTAAAAAACAAAACCAAAAAACTATTAAGTTAATCTGAGGTAAAATAATCACAGAACACGAATATAAAATGTAAGTTCTGAAGTGGAAAATACAAAATACAAGACAGATTGTCATAATTGGGGGCTGGAGAGAGAAATAAAGAAATTTAAAAAGATCTGACTTGCCACAAGAAATTCTGCAATTTTACACTAGTCTGTTGGTAGCTTTTTTTTTTTTTTTTTTTTAATCTGCAGAGGCCATCAGGCTCCATCTTTAGTCTGAATTATTAGGATATTTAATCATGTCCATCAAAACATTCCAGAGTGTATATCCTTTTGCTTAGAAAGACAATTTGGTTATGTCCACATCTTCATAATTTATTTAATGTCTTTATATTAATATTTGAAAAAATATATAAAATATCTTCTCTAATGATTAAAGACATCGTAAGGAAACTAAGATAGTGAAATAAATATGGATAAACAACTGAAAAAAAAGACAGTCATACCTTTAAAGATGTAGTCATGTGCTCTTTCCTGGACACCCCAAAGCCCTCAGGACACATTTAGTTAACATCACTTTTGCTGCTTTTTTTTTATAGGAATTTATCCTCCTGGATCTTAACAGTTACTTTTGGATGGGCTGATATGTCTATCCAAACAACAAATATAGCCATTTGCAAATGAATGTATTCCCAAATACCTACAAACCCACACAGCACATGCAAGCAGCATGGGCATGTGCTACAAGAAACTCAGGACAGCAATACTAAACTCAAGTGAATGCTTTTCAAACTACTTGTTAGCTCCTGAAACAGATTTCACTTTGTCTAGAACTTGGAAAGGCAAAAGCAGCCATGGAAACAAAAAAGAAAAGAATAAAAAATAATGAATAACAAATCTGGTGTTTTCCAACTCAAGAAGCCACAGTTGATTTGAGAAGTGGCAGAACATATAAACTGCTTCCAATTTTATTCAAGCAAAATCTTCTATCCCAGCCTTTGTATATGCCTGGACTCACACATCACGGTTACACACCAAAGCCCTCAGGAACTAGGGTTTTAGATCAGTGTCAGAGCATTTATATTTAAAAAAAAAAAAATACCCTGAAAATGCCAGCTCTACCCCAGCTAGGATTGCTTCCCCCGTGTCCTGCAGTTAGAGTTGTCAACATCAGTAATATACATGACGTTTGAACTTCTTCCAAGTGACTTACCCACACATTCACTCTCCTGAAAAATCTCAGTATCTGGCCACCTGCTGTTCAATGTGGAGAAGAGTTGAAAGATTATTTTCCCCTGAAATTAAAAAGAAGTGAAAACAAACAATTCCAACTGAATACCTCAGTTGGTGTTAAGACCACCACTGCCTGAGGTCATTAGCTGACCAGCTACAGGAAGTCCATCCTCTGTGACAGCCTCCTTAAAAGAGGCAGATACATTGGAAGTTTTAAAGAACCTTGCATTGTTACAATATTGCACCTAAAATAGATTTTTGCACCTAACTCTTTTTTGAGGTTAATAAACATAATCGTAATATCCTCTTATAGGATTAATGGAGGAACCCAATCTCTCTCTCTTTCTTTTTTTTTTTTAGGGCCACAACTGCGGCATATGGAGGTTCCCAAGCTAGGGGTCCATTCAGGAGCTGTTGCTGCCAGCCTACACCAGAGTCACAGCAATACCAAATTCGAGCCGCATCTGAGACCTACACTACAACTCACAGCAATGCCGGATCCTTAACCCACTGAGCAAGGCCAGGGATCAAACCCACAACCTCATGGTTCCTAATCGGATTTGTTCCCACTGTGCCACGACAGGAACTCCCAGGAACCCAATCTCAAATGAACTAAGGCACAAATGCTACCTACTCCTTTCCTCATTTAAAAATAAGAAACTTTCAGAGTTCCTGTTATGGCTTAGCAGGTTTAGAACCCGACTAGCATTTATGAGGGTGCAGGTTTAATCACTGGCCTCGGGTTAAGGATCTGGTGTTGCTGTAACCTGCGATGTAGGTCACAGACATGGCTTGGATCTGGCATTGCTGTGGCTGTGGCTGTGGCTGGCAGCTGAGCTCAGGCTCAACCCCTAGCCTGGGAACTAACATATACCATGGGGTGTGTCCCTAAAAAGAAAAAAAAAAAAAAAAGAAAAAAAAGAAAGAAAAAGAAAATTTCCTGTAAGGTTCCTATGTTCCTATGAGGAAGCTTAAAGAGGCCTTTTGACCACACTAAATTTATTCATTCTTTCTTTCATTTGACTTGTGTCAATTCACTCATATTTTTTTCTGTGCTGCTACTCAGGGATTTCAAAAAGTGTACCTGTCTCTGTTCCCATACTCAGAAAACTTATATTTTTGATGGTGATTAAATATGTACACATAGATTTGGTAAAATAATAATACATTATCTAGCAATGCAAAATTTAGTCATAAGAGGAATTCCCACCATGGCACAGTGGGTTAAGTATCCCGGTGCAGTGGCCCAAGTTGTAGTGGAGGTATGGGTTCGATCCGTAGCCTGGTGCAGTGGGTTAAAAAATCTTGTGTTGCCGCATCTGCAGCTTAGGTTGCAGCTGCCACTCTGATTCAGTCCATGGCCTGGGAATTTCCTTATGTCATGGGCATGGCAATAGCATTTTTTTTTAAAATTAAATATTAATAAAAAACTTTTAGGCATAAAAGCATATATGGTAGTATAAAGTAAATAGGAATTTAATCAAATGATATTTGTACAGTCAGCATGTTCAGAAAGATGGGGAAGCTTCAACTAGGCATTTTATAAAGAAAGATTTAAATAGTTGGGGATAAGTGAAAAAGACATTTTCCATATGTAGGGACTACATGATCAACTGCAGGGAGGAGGTGACGCATGTGGGAGTGGAAAGGAATTAATATAATGATGCCATTCCTATGTTAGTTTAATTCATTTATTTGCCACATAGATCTTCTATCTCCTAAAAACTTTCAAAGGCCTTTTAGTTAGACTGAAAGTATTAGTTTGTTATAGGAAGGAAACTCATTTATGCTAGGTCAGGGAATACTAAAAAGGGGAAGGTGAGAGAGAGAAGTTTAATATAATCTACTTTCCTAAAATTCCAGGGGAAAGAAGCAATTACAGCTGAAACTCTCAGATGGAAGACCTCCAGTTGTAGCATTTCTAGGAATTGCAACGACACAATTTTGCGATAGTTCTTTCCAGTTTTCCATTTGGCTATTCTCTCAAACTTTGATTATTTTTATATGCCTATCTTCTTAATTCTCTTTCTGTTCCTTGCACATTGACCTTGTCTTCTTAATATAGTTTTCATTCTCTTTTTTTCTGTATCTCCTTTCTTAAGGTTTCTACCCATCTCTGGCTTTCTCTTGATACTGATGTATTCACATCTCCTCACTCCCTACTAAAGTAATGATGACTGGCACTCAGGATGAGCTCTTTCTCATAACAAGCTGATGTTAATCCCCTGTATTTCTCCACTCTGTTTTCCTGAACGCAAGAATCCAGTTTCCCTAGCTCATTTCCCATGGAACAGAAGTTTCATATAAAGCTACTCCTGCATTGTTGTATAGCCTCATGAACGTCTGCCTTTCTGTCTGGAGCACTGCCCATCTGAAAAGGTAAATACAGAAGGTGGTACAAAGGTGGCTGATGGGGGTTCCTCCCTCAAAGAGATCTGTGGACAGAGCAGGTTTTTTTGAAGAGGCTGTGGTAATGGAAGTAACAATTATGGGCACCTCCAATAGAAAAGGTAAGGGCCATGTCTACTTTGTTTTTGGTTTTTTGTTTTTTTTTTACATTTTAATTTTTTTTATTGTGATTTCCCTAATGCAATTTTTTTCTACTGTACAGATGGTGACCCAGTTACATATACATGTATACATTCTTTTTTCTCCCATTATCATGCTCCATCTTAAGTGACTAGACATAGTTCTGATTGCTATACAGCAGGATCTCATTCCAAAAGCAATAGTTTGTATCTATTAACCCCAAGCTCCCAATCCAGCCCACTCCCTCCCCCTCCCCCTCCCCCTTGGCAACCACAAGTCTATTCTGTAAGTCTATGATTTTCTTTTCTGTGGGAAGGTTCATTTGTGCCATCTATTAGATTGCAGATATGTGATGTCATAAGGTATTTGCCTTTCTCTTTCTGATTTATTTCACTCAGGATGAGAGTCTCTAGTTCCATCCATGATGCTGAAAATGACATTATTTTGTTCTTTTTTATGGCTGAGTAGTATTCCATCATGTATATATACCACTTCTTCCTAATCCAATCAACTGTTGATGGACATTTGGGTTGTTTCCATGTCTTGGCCATTGTGAATAGAGCTGCATTGTGAATAGAGCTGAATTTGGGTACATGTGTCTTTTTTAAGGAAGCTTTTGTCTGGATATATGTCCAAGAGTGGGGCTGCTGGGTCATGTGGTAGTTCTATGTATAGTTTTCTAAGGTACCTCCATACTGTTCTCCATAGTGATTGTACCAGTTTACGTTCATACCAACAGTGCTCGAGGGTTCCCTTTTCTCCACACCCCCTCCAGCATTTGTTATTTGTGGACTTCTTAATGATGGCCATTCTGACTGGTGTGATGTGGTATCTCCTGGTAGTTTTGATTTTCATTTTTCTAATAATCTACTTTGTAATCCATTTCAAGAGAGATGCTTCATTTTTATGGCAATGAGTTTATGGTCTACTCTGCTTTAGATTGTGATAAGGCCTTGGCTTTCATTAAGGTAACTGGCTCTCCAAAACTGTTCTGCAAAATAGTTATTCCAATTTTAGAGATGAGGAAACTGAAACTGAAATCATTTAAGCAATGTATTTCAAATCAAGAAACAAGTAATTGATGAAACAGATTTTTCCGTGTTTATTAAATGTAAAAAGGGATATGGTTAATCTATTCCTAACTTCTCAATTCCCTTATTATACAACTCTGATAATTTCAGATAAAATTTAATCCTATACTTGGTGACTTCAGACTGGTGTAATCAATCATTTGATGAACCAAATAATTGCTTTTGCTCTCTCATTTACTTTAATTATGGGCAACATTGGGTAATACTAGTTCATATTTGTCAAATGTGAAACTAAAAAAAAAGAAAAAACTTTTTCAAACCCATTTTAATTTTAAAAGACTCATTTTGAATTATCTATCAAAGCTAAAACAGACTTCTCATATGTTCTACATTTTTGTTTCTGATGATATAGCTTTATTAAATTGTTTATTTCTTGATGGAAGGCTGTTTTTTTAATAACTTTTTTTACTTAAAGTCACAGTTCTCCTAAGGAAAATATTTGGGTGTGTGACCATTAACAGTAGTAATTTCCAGCTTAGGTAATATGATGTATTTATAAAACTTGGTCTGATATTTATTCCATGCATTCAATCTACAAATAAAACCTACTCAATAAACTATTGCAGTAAAATCTGAGACAGGGATGCATGGAATATTTCCTGAAGTACAACTTTTTCCTTGGCACTTTTTTTTGAGTCTTTATTATTATTATTTTTAATAGTTATTTCCCCAATACAATTTTTTTCTGCTGTACAGATGGTGACCCAGTTACACATACATGTACACATTCTATTTTCTCACATCATGCTCCATCATAAGTGACTAGACATAGTTCCAAGTACTACCAGCAAGATCTCATTGCTCATCTATTCCAAAGGCAATAGTTTGTATCTATTAATCCCAAGCTCCCCAACCACCCCACTCCCTCCCCGTCCCCCTTGGCAACCACAAGTCTATTCTGCAAGTCCATGATTTTCTTCTCTGTAAAAAAGGTTCATTTGTGCCATATATTAGATTCCAGATATAAGTTATATCATATGGTATTTTTCTTTCTCTTTCTGACTTAACTTCACTCATGATGAGAGTCTCTAGTTCCATCCATATTGCTGCAAATGGCATTATGTCATTCTTTTTTATGGCTGAGTAGTATTCCACTGTGTACATATACCACTTCGTCCTGATCCAATCATCTGTTGATGGACATCTGGGTTGTTTCCATGTCTTGGCCATTGTGGATAGAGCTGCAATGAACATGTGGGTGCATGTGTCCTTGGCACTTTTTTTTTGTTTGGTTTGGTTTTTTTTTTTTTTTTTTTGCTTTTTAGGGCTACCCGCAAGGCATGAGGTTCCCAGGCTAGGAGTCACATCAGAACAGTAGCCACTGGCCTACACCACAGCCACAGCAACATCAGATCCAAGGCGTGTCTGCAACCTACACCATAGCTTATGGCTGAGCCACAAGGGGAACTCCTTTCTTGGCACTTTGGATGTCTAAGGTAGTATTCATGGTTTATGGCCTTAAAGAACTTGAAACATTTCATGTGTGAAATGTACTCAAAATAAACTGGGCACAAAAACAATTTAATCTAGGCAACAAAATTAATAACATAAAAATGTGTATGGCAGAAAGTCAGGACAGTAAATCAATGTGGGTTGGAAAAGTCAAGAAGAATAGGTAGGATTGGTGATGGGAAGCTTAAGATATAATATAAAGGAAGATAGGTACATATGAACACACCAAAGTTTGTTTAACTTGCACTTTGCTAAAAAGCATGTTTCACAATCAAACAAGCTGGTTGAAGTTGAATAATGAGGATTTTATTTTATTTTTCTTAGATATCCCTGAATATATACTTTTTAAAAAATCACTATATAAAATCAGGGATCAAAAATTCCAATCAGGTATTCTATTTTTGCCTTCCTCTTTATCTCCACAATTAAAAAAAATTGTTAGTAAACTTTTTCTTTCAAGCAAATATCTAATCACCTTATGAAAACTTAAGATATTTTGAGGTAACAAATAGATGACCAATATCAGGTTTTCTTTTTGAAGAGTAATTCAGCCTCTGGAAAAAAATGAAGTTCTCCCCACTTTCCTTTGGGAGAGTCCTGGGGACCTTGGGACCCAGAGAACATGCAATCAAGTTTGGTTCTTTTTTTGTTTCAGTTTTATATAATGATGAATGGTTAGGGATCAAGGTGTATATTAGTCCTGCCTGATCAACTTCATAGACCTGCTTAGGATAACATCTTATCGTTTCCATTTTGCCCAGCAAAAAGCTTAATAGGAAGGAAAGAACATGACATTGGCAACAGAAAATGTGCTCTTTTCAAGGATGAGAAGTAATCTGTTCAAATAGTTCCATTTACCTCTCTCAAAACATTTTAAGAATCTCCTGTATTTGACCTTTGTTATCTAACTTCTGGCCTGGCCAGAAGCTGTCTTTTTTAGTGATTTCAAGTATCACTCTATTACCACTGGGAGAACTAATTAAATGCAAAGGGTGTATTTTAGCTAGAAAAAACCTGGGTATTTTGTATTTCGGAATTCTGAGTACTTGAGAATTTGATTTAAGATGAGTGATTGTGGAGATGTTGGTCTGAGTTCCAGAAGCTACCTGGACATTCACGTTACTTGGGATTCATTGGGCTTCCTTGATCCAAGGATTTCTGTCTTTCAGCAAATCACATGTATATTTTCAGCCATTCTTCTTTGCAAGTTAGATTTTTTCTCAATCTGTCTTCTTGAAACTTTGCATTGATGTTAAACTTTTTTTTTTTACTCTATCTTCCATAACTCTTGACTCTCTTTTCTGTCATCTGTGTCTCTCTGAGCTGTATTACAGATTAAAAAAAAGTCTGTCTCTCATATTTCCAATTTTCCCTTTAGTATTGTCTTATCTTCTTTTAATGTATCGATCGAACTTTTATTTTCAAGTGTTTTATTTATTTCATTTATTCAAGTTTCATTTACTTCAGATTTACTTAATAATATATAACCTCTTGTTTCTTGCTCTTATTTTTAAATATTAAAGTATATATAAATAAAATATATTTATATATACTTAGAGCTTCTAATTTTTGTTCCCCATTATTTGTGGAAATTCTTTAGTCCTCAACAAAAGTTGCATTCTGCCACAGATGAATTATAATTGCTTATCGTAAGTGAAGGGAATGTATGTTTGGTGGGTATGGGAAGGCACTGCCAGCTCAGAAATATTTAAAATTACATTCTCTACTTGAAGTTTTTCAGATCACACAGGAATAAAATAATATCAAAAGCCTATATGAAGGCTGACATGGAATTATAAACTCTCAAAGGATATTTTCTTTAATTTCCCATTTACCCAGTGCCAAGGTCAAGACAAATTTTCTGAAATTCTCTTTTGATGCATTAGGTGCAGTCTTTTTGGTTCATAACTTTATGGAGTGATCTCCACCTTGAATTAGCCTATGTTTCACCTCTTGCTCTGTGATTTAGGTTGAAATATTCAGAATTAAAATACTCAGTTACCTCCCTGGCTTCTAGCCTTCACTTGACTTTGGGGGAAAAGCAGAGTTTTAAGAATTTTATATGATACTTTAGAGTTCTTTGTTTTTAATTCAAGAAGATCATTGGGGTTATCTGTTTGGGAAATAGGATGGCATTTCACAATCAAGCTTATACCCTATATTCTTGAGATTTGTGCAAAGTTGCTCTTTCATTTGAACAATTAGGAATAAGTCTTTACATGTCAATAACAGAGATAGTCAACTGGTTAACCAGGGTAGTTTCAAAGACCTGAAACTTATGTTTCATGAACAGCCTACCTCTTCTCACTAGTCTCCTTACCCTAACACCAAAAGAAATCACCTTTCCCTTCTTCTCATAACATCGTCAGTGTGTCCTGGTTGTGACTGTTGCCTGCATGATTTTTGCCCTCATTCCTTCCATGTAAAAATTAACAGGATTTCACATTTATACAGAAAGTGAGAAGATCAGGGATGTTGAGAACATGACTTTGCCTCTGAGAGCTCTATGTCTTCCTAGGAATGACCTGAGTAAAGATATACCCTAGGAAACACTCTCCTTGGACAAAAGGAGTGGAATTCAATGGTTTCTTCTAATCAAAGATGTGTTCAAATCTTTTCTATACTCCTCAATATCTTTGAACTATATAGTTTTTTTTCTCATATTCCTTCCTCTTTTTTTTTTACCCCTCTGTGTTTGCCTTTAAAAATTGATTACAGTTATCTGAACATGCTAATATATTTCTTGCCTCTTTCTGCACATTTATTCTCTGCTTCATCTTCAACATGTCCAACTTTTATTCTCCAATACCTGTCTTATTTGTTCATCTGGTTATGGATCCTTTCTGAATCCTTTCTGTATCCTTTGCCCTGAGAAATATTCATTTCTTCCTTTAGGCTATCACTGTAACTTTTATACAGGTCTGTTAAAATAGCTATCAGCCATAATCAAACAATTTATGTTTATTCTTCCCTCCTTAATGATATCTGAGCTCCTTAAAGGTGAAAGCAGCAACTTTTTCATCTTTTTATATTCAATGCAAGGGAAAATTGCAATTACTCAATAAAAGATTGATTAATGAATTAATTAATTAACATGGAAGACATTATCAGTGCCTGCTTTCATGAGTTTAGGTATCTGTGATCACTCGATATTAACACATATAAAATGCTGATCGACCAAAGCAGTCAGAGACCAAGGTGCTATGGTTCAGAAACCAACTATTACAAGAATTTGGGTATTTACTCCATGATCAAGCCCATTTTTATTATGTTTCCTTTCTTTCTTCCTCTTCTTCCCCTTCTCCTGCTCCTCCTTCTTCTTCTTCCTCTTGTTTTGTCTATGCCTGAGACATGCAATTAAGTAATTCCCAGGCCAGGGATCAGACCTGTGCCATAGCAGCAACCTGAACTGCTGCTGTGACAATGCCTGACCCTTAATACATTGAACTACCAAAGAATGTGAGAATATTGATAATTTGAATCTCTTCTACTTGCAAGATTCTAGGAGAGTATAGCTTTATATATATATATATATGGATATATTCTGTAATTGATTTAATTTAATGTAATTTTCTCCAAAATTCATGGTGGATGTTAGGTTATATGTAGCTATACTCATTTTACAGACCACAGACCATGACATGTTGTATAGGAAAAGTTGGCATGTCAAGATTAGTCTCTATACTCAATTACTATTTGTTGTTCAGATTAACTGGGTAATGGGAGAACCAGAACTAGCCTTTCAGTAATTGGAATCACAGTCTGAAAATCAGCCCACCATAACCTGCTGCCTTCATATATCCTTGGTTGAATGTTCAGCCTAGTTATCTGAACACGTTAAGATGTTGGCAGTTAAAGTGTCATTTTTAAAATTAATATCTGTAAAGCCTGTACCTTGCCAAGTATACTTTCTCACTGAATATCTGAATCTGTGTTTTCTCAACTTGACTATTGCACTTGTGAGATCAGTGCTTGATTATTTGTTGTTACTCATTGTTCAGTTAAGTTTTTTTTTTTTTTAATTTTCTATTTGCTTTGCTTTTCTAAAAAAACTGTGTGAAAAAAATAAGAAAGTGGTTGTTATCCTTCTGTGTTCTTAGGATTAAAAAAATTGAAGAAAGCTGTCTACCCTTATCACAATCTTAGGCTGATTTTATTTCAAAAGATAAGAATGGAAGCTGAGCAAATTTCTGGTTAATGGTTGGAGTGAAGATGTGCTTACGAAAGAAAGATTCAATTGCTCCTTGAGCTGCTGGGCAGCAGCAGGGTCTATGAATGTCGGGGAACCTCAATTGCTGAGAGCTATGGGGGGAGCAAATAGACATTTGTGTGAGAGTTGCCTGGGTACTGGGAAGCATCTGAATGAATATGAGGTGATGTTCAACCCCATTGTGTTTATATGAATACACATTACCATTTCCCACAAGGAAGCTGATAACAGCATCATGATGTTTTGCTGTAAAAATCCATTGAACATTTTCCTGCATGTTTTAGTCCTTTTAAAATGGCTCAGGGATAGGCATGGGAAGAGCCATTGCCCCTCTGTAACATTCTCTTTCCCCAAATGAGAACCCATTGGAACACACTGTAGGGGTGTTCACTGCAAAATGCTTAGCATAGACAACTAGAGCAAATAAGGGATTTTCCTTTAAACACAGCAGGTTTGAGGTTGTAAGTGGTGGGGTGGGGTGACAGTCATTGTTTTCCTCTTCTCCCTGTATTTCTATGTTAAAGCTTACTTAGGGGAGCAGATAAAGAGCAAGGGGATTTAATTATGCATAAATGGAAGACAATGAAGAGTCCTTAGGAGTGTAATTAGCTGTGGAAGTAGATGTGTGTACCCTTGTAGTTACATTTTATTTTCATAGGGATATAAAAGTTCAGAAAAGCCTGGGTTTAGGACCACAGATGCACATTCAGAGGTTAACACAGTATTTTGCAGATACTGCGTGTTAGCACAGATTTCATAAAAAAAAAAAAAAAAGTGAAAAGCTGTTCCACCCAACAGCAGTAGCAATAATAACAATAAGTATTTACCCAATAAAAGAACCTATTCTCTAACAAAGTAACAATGTTTAAATTTACTCTAAAATTTTTTACAAGAAAAAAGAAGAAGAGAAATAAACTAAGATCTTAAACCTATGGCTAGAGTTCTGCTCCTAATTCAATGCCTTCAACTTCTAAACATCTAGAAGTGGAAACAAGAGACAGGTTGTTGCAACTGAAAAGTAGATCATGTCACTGGGATATGGGTCATTAAGATTGAGTTTCTATATAACAAACACATTCCTTTCTGAACATAGGTTATTAAAGATATATCAGTACATATTATATTTAAGGTGATAATTCTTGTGGCCTGGAGAATTATTCTCTTTTCATAATCATCTTTGATAAAATGTCCTAATACTTAATGATAACCTCTGTCCTGCCAGGTTATTGCTCAGTCTTAATGACCTCCTAATCGGTTTTTTTTTCAGTCTTTTTTTTTTTTTTTGGTCAGGGTTCTTCCCAACTTAGGATAGACCCTGTGGCAAAGGGATCCAGCCAGTATTCATCCAGAGTTGCGGAAGTTCTCTTTCACTCTGAAAAAGGACAGGCAAGGCTCGGTGACGTATGCTGATGTATGTTATTAAAGAACATTTACGTGAAAGATTATCAAGTTACTTAAGTGTTAAAATGGTTCCTTAGTGGCAAGGAGAGTCATTAAGGATATTAAGAGAAGATATCAACCAATCAGAACTAAGAATCAGTTAGATGAAACAGACAGGAAGTAGGAGAAGAATTAGACCAGGAGTATGTTCTCTGTGTAAGCAGGGCATACTGAGAAAAATCAGAAGAGAATTAGGGCTGGCAAATGAGGAAACAAGAGTGAAAAGGACAAAGATGGAGCTGGAGAGGCTGGAAGAATTGTGCAGAAAAACTCCTTAAAGATGGAAGCGAATGACAATACCAAAGTTTACTTGATCCCTGTGCTATAAAAAAACAGTGATACTCAATACATCCCTCTATCCTTTTGTGTTCACCTAAACACAAAGGACAGTTCTGCCCTTGCATATCTTGAGATATGACCTGTCTCCATTCTCTATATGCGCTCATAAGACTCATGAATCATCCCTCATCTACTTGGTACTATAAGAACCAGGTCGCCTTGCTTTTCATTGAGAAGTTCCTTGTTAAGGAACATTTTCCCTATTCAATAACATGAATCCAATCATATCCTTAGCCGTCTGGTGAATTTTGTCTTCCACATAAGGATGTGCATTTCTTCTACAAGCAACAGTGGAATCAACAAAGATTCCTCCCCCAGTGGTATTGCCATCCAGGAAATGATCACCCTGAGTTTTAAAAGGGGAAGAAGAAAAGAGGAAGAGTAAATTAGAACTATTAAAATCTTAATTTTCCTTATGGAAGCTTCTTCTGGGTCTAAGTCAACAGGTAGAAGTGTCCCTGAGATATGTGAACAGTTTAGTTTGAGCCCTGACTCACCTCCAGCCTCTATAGGACAGATGTGAAGAAGCAACATGGAATGAGAGATGATTCTCAATATAGATGATTCTAAGGTCTAATTTGGTGCCCTAAATCACCTATGTTATCAGGTCTGTCTGGATGCACAGGAGCAGCCTAGCAGGTAAGGGAGATGATGCATAACCACTGGTCTCATAGGAGGTGCAGGACAGTGGCACCCAGGAGGGGATCATTTTCAATGAAATGTCTGACTGATGGTTCAATCTCTGTTTGACTCTGGGTGTTAAAGTATTGAAATATTTAGATGCAATGTGTCCATCCCAAATTTCTGTTAATTTAGGAAATTTTTCTATGAAGTAATTCCTCCTGTAGGGTCCTCCAGGGTTAATGGTGGGAGAGTGAACACCAATCTAGAAAGTGGACTCATTAGGAACTGGGAGCTCACATTTTTTTTGGAAACGGGGGTAAAGTCAGTCATTTATGCACTCGACTGCCACTGCAACTTCAACCCTGAGAGCAGCCCCTTTCCCTGATTGAGTTCTCAGTATCTCATCTTGAGGGGCACACACACTTCATTGAACTCCAATAGCAGAGAGTTTGTTATACTAAACCAATCAGCTTCACCGTATTGTTTTATATTACTCCTTTACTGTATTGAATTAATTTAAAATAGCAGTATATGTTAAGTAGGAAATTCTAAATATGCAAAAAAATGTATGGTTAAAATTATTTCTCTTTCTTCCCTGACCCCTAGATGTTGTTACACTGAGGCAAACCTGTTTGCTAAATGCATTCAATGTTTTCAGCATTTATGTGACGTGTGAGTGAGAGTGAAAGAGAGAAAAATGTTATGTATTATATATATTATAAATGTCATTGTGTATAGTTAGTTTACTGTCTCCATATTTATACAAATCTATGATATAGTTGTGAGGAAACTATATCACATTATACTCTCTGATCTGCATGTTGTCTTTTTATTTACCAGCAAACATGTATTAAAGATTCTTTCATATCCATATACAAACAACGGCCCTATTTTTTAATAGCTACAGAAATCCATGTATATTTTTGTACAATGATATACCCTTAATATATTTAAGCAGTCCCCAATCAATGGGCATATAGGTTATTTCTGATCTTCCCAAATATAAAAATGAACATGTGGAATTTTCTTGCTTACACAGAATTCTTGCATGTTTGCTTATATATCTCTGGGATAAATATCTTGAGAAGGAATTTCTAAGCCAAAAACTAAATGCATTTGTATTTATGATAGGCATTGCTCATTTGCCTTATAGATGTTCTACAATTTTATACTCCTTCACTGTTTCCTTGCATCCAAAATGACATACTATGAAATCAGCTTTGTAATCTGAGCATACAAATAATTAAAATGTTGTTTATTTGCATATGAAATGTTTGTTTCTCTTATTTTGAATAATTACCTTTTTCTAATGGCAATGACACTTTCTCAAATCAACAGTGGTTATCTTGTATGGCAGAATATTCCTCTGTATTACTTCCTTCCCCAGCACCTAGCACATAGCACTATATATGGATTATTGATTCATTGATCCTACTGCAAGAGTTGATTGGGCATCACTAGCATAAAACTTCTCTGTGCCTGACTTTTTCCCTTCTTAGTTTCCAAAGTGGCCTCATTACGAGTAAGAGCAGAAAATACCTCTTACCTCCTGCTCTGCTGTTAATATTTCATGAGAAGTGTTTAGGAGGAGGATAAATATAAATTCAGTTTCACGTGTCACTGCAATGAAGGAAGATGTATGTAAATGAACTTCTTGACAGGATGTAGGACTTAAAGCTTCTTTGGATGGGAATTCTTCATTTGTGAAGCATGTTTTCCCCCAGGGGAGTAAAACAAGATTTGATTCAGTTTTTTTTTTCCCTAAATTAAATTAAACAAAATGGTCATATGGTCCCCAAGGGAATGCATACTTCAGATTCTGATAGGAAGATGGCTTACTCCAAAGCAAGTAACTTTTGAATAAATTGAAACTGTCTCGATGAGACAAGGAGGGGGGGAAGTGAATTGATGCACTGGTCTAATGAGCCATATTGTTAAAACCCATTCCAAAGATCACAGCATGTTCCCAGCAGATAGTTGAGTATAGTGTTCACTAAAAAGAGTGTTACCACGGTAAATGTTAATGTTACTGGTGTTTGTTGGAATATTTCTTCATCATTCAAATATACCCCGTGGGGACTAAATAATAGGTTGGAGAGAAGAATTCTTTATTTTCAATCATAAATCTACCAAAAGGATGGTTTTTTTTTTTCATTTCATAGTCAACACTGGTTTTTATTTTACAAAATTAATTAGATTTCATTCTCTTGGAATCTAGGTGTCTTTCACTTCCAACTATAGGTTGCAACTTCACATAATACTTGTAAAGGATGTATAGGATGTTTATTAAGTGCCTAGTACTATTCACTATAAAAGCATAAAGAAAAATAAAGATCACAAAACAAAACAAAATGACCTTATAGATATATATGAAGCAGTGTAATTTGCATTATTTTTTTACTCCTTGTTGGAACCCCTGCTGCCAGCATCCCAGTTAGGCTCAGGCAAGGGGCTTCTGGTAGCTCTCTCTTTCCCACTTTGTCCACTATAACCAGACTCAACTTCCTCAAGTTCTGCTTTAGAAATGGCCCAGCCATGGCTCCCATTTCCTACTGACAAAAAGTGAAGGCCCCAAACATAAACTGTGCAAAGTGGGATCTGTCAGATGTGTCGGATTTATTCCTTCTTACTCCACATAGCCTTTCCTTAGTCTCTGGATTTCTCAGCACATTTCCAAACGTTCTGCATGTTTCCTCTATTATGTCTTTTTTTTTTTTTTTTGGCTTTTTGCCTTTTCTTGAGCCACTCCTGCGGCATATGGAGGTTTCCAGGCTAGGGGTCGATTCGGAGCTGTAGCCACTGGCCTACGCCAGAGACACAGCAACAGCAATGTGGGATCCGAGCTATGTCTGCGACCTACACCACAGCTCACGGCAACGCCAGACCCTTAACCCACTGAGCAAGGCCAGGGACCGAACCCGCAACCTCATGGTTCCTAGTTGTATTCGTTAACCACTGCGCCACGACGGGAACTCCATATTATGTCTTCTTTTTATCTTTAATTTTTATTGAAATATAGTTGAATTACCATGTTGCGTTTGTTTCAGATGTACAGCAAAATGATTCAGTTATATATATATGATAATTAATATTGTTTTCCATTTTAGGTTATTACAAGATATTAAGTATAGTTCCCAGTGCTATACAGTAGGTCTTTGTTGGTTATATATTTTATATATTGTGATGTATGTATTTTAATCCTAAGCTCCTAATTTATCCTTCCCCCAAATTTTCCCTTTGGCAATCATACGTTTTGTGTGTGTGTGTCTTTTATTTTCATTGAATTATAGCTGATTTACAATGTTGTTCTAATTTCTCTAAGGTCTATCTCAGGAGATTGCATATAGCTCCCTGTGCTATACAGTAGAAACTTCTTGTCCATCCATTCAAAATGTAATAGTTTGCATCTTTTATAAGTTTCTTTCTATGTTTATGAATATATTTCTATTTTTGTAAATGAGGTAATTTATATTTTTTTATCAGCCTAACTGAAGTAAGTCAGAGAGAGAAAGACAGATACTCTATGGTCCTGCTTACATGTGGAATCCATTGGGTCTTCTGGAATGAATTTTCCTCCTTGCCTACACAAGAAGCTCCTCTCAACCTTCAAAGCCCACCTCAAATACAACTTCTAGCCACTTCACCTCACTAACATTTCTATTTCCATAACTTTTTCCCATACCCCTCTTGGAATACTTAACACATACTTGTTTTCAGTTGTAGGTGTTTGGTGCCATTCTTCATTTCTCCATGATAGTAAATTTCACTGAAGACAGAGGATAGATTTTTTTCCCCAGGGACTGGATTTTATTTGGGACACAGTGGTTCTGGTGCTCAGAATAAATGCCATATCAGACTCTGTGTTTTTCTGTTCCAATTCTGCATTTTATTCTCTAGGCTGTTAAAGTTTGTTATGTCCAGCTCCAGTTTCCTAACTCCATTCATTCATTTAGGTGCTCATTTATTATACAAATACATTTTTAGAAATTTATTCAAAAATAGAATTAAAGCAATTACTATGTGCTGGGGAGTGCACTGGTGAACAGACTTTAAGAGCCTGGGACCCAAGCATTCACATGGGGCCCTGAGCTGAGGAGAGATCTGTACTTGGCCTAATATTCTACTGTTATCATATTGAAATTCTTAATAATTTTTGAACAAGGGACCCAGATTTTCATTTTGTATGAGGAAATGATATAGCCAGTCCTAATGTCACCATCAGCATAGGAAATAACAAGCAAATTAGGACCTGAAAATAGAAAAATACCAGTGATAAGGGCTATGAAAGTCTGGGTGACGATTTAAATTCAGTGGTCAGGGGAAGCCTCTAAGACATTACATTTAAAGCTGAGATTAGAATGATAAAAATTAACCATGTGGAATGCTGAAGAACATTCCAGGTGGTGGAAACACCAAGTGCTAAGAAGCTGAGGTAGGGGTGAAATTAGAGAGGTTAAAAAACGCTGTTCTTGGGAAAGAAAGCCCAAGGTAGAGAATGATTCAGGCTAGAGATTGGTCTGGGCCAGATCATTAAGGATATGGGGTTTGCCTTTTATTCTAAATGTGATAGGAGGTCATTATAGGGTTTATGGTGAGGATGTTAAATTTGACATATATTTTAAAAGATCACTATTTTCACTTATAATGAGACAGAAATGGAACAGGCCTACCAGTAAGAAGACTACTGCACAATCCTAGACAAGCAATGATGATGGATTTAACCAGGATAGGACCCAATCACCTGGAAGAAGTAGAGTATTGGGGGTACATTTTGGGAATAGAGTTGAAAGGACCGCTGATAGATTGGGTGTGGGACAGCAGAGAAAGGGGGGGTATCAAGGGTAATCCCTAGATTTTTGAGGGTATGTCATTTATTGAAGTAGAGACGATTAGCAAATATAATTTTAGAACGTTATATTATATATTCTTTCTTGGACATCTACATGGGGAATTCAAAAGGGAAGGTGTGTATCATTACTATCAAAAAACAAGGATAACAGCACCCACCTAATTGATTACTCTGTATCATCAGTGACATCATACATGTAAAAATGGTGCCCCATGATTTCTACATAGGAATGCTCAATATATGTTAATTATTTGTTACTTCTGAAATACATACCTAAGTAAAATTATAGATCAATATTCAGAGAACTTCATAGCAGTAAAGGTGGCTCTAACTAAAATGTATAAAGGAATAGCAGTATGGAAGGAGAAAAAGGTTTGAAAAAAATTTGGAGAAGGAATAAGGGAGGGGGCCTTGTCCCTCTCTTTAAACATTGGTGGCTCATCAGGTTGAGGATCTAGCATTGTCGCTGTTGTGGCATGGGTTCAGTCTTTGGCCCAGGGAACTTCCGGATATGGGGGGCACATAACATCTAAATATTGAAATATGTCCCTATTCTTACGTGTAGCCTTATTTGCAAAGTAATGCTAGCATATTTTGGAATACAAAACAGTGCACAGAACCCTCCTTAGAGAAGAGAGATGCTGGACTCCAGCATCTTCAGCCATTTGTTCCTATGGCCCTGAATTGTTTAGAATTATAAAATAGATATAAAACCATGTGGCCATACTACCACTCCTATACTTGAGTGAGAATTAAAAAAACAAAACAAAACAAAAAAGCCAAAGAAAATAGTGGTTGTGAGTATAATTAGCAAAGACAGAGTGTCAGACAGGGGAAGGGATTATTACAGTTAGCATTTCTGCTGTCTTGAGTCCTTCTCATGGTCTCCCCAAATTCATCCTCTGCTGACTCTAGTTCCTCCAAAGTATTTTCTGTGCAACTTACTCGCCAGGGTCCTTTGCATTGTCTCATTTCTATTGCTCTGCATAGGAAACTAAAAATACATATCTCGCAGATTTGTGTTACGCTAAATGATCATTTAAATGTTCAGATCGGAACCCCTGGAATTTTCCATCTGCCTTTCGTCTGCTGGGCTGGTTCTGGAAAGGCACTGCTGAGAGCTTCCCTGCGGGTTGGCTTTGCCGGTGGGTGTGATTGAAAATCTGTAGCTAACACTTGGAGAAACAGGGTACAGGGAGAGTTAATAAAGGACAAAAATGGAGATCAAAAAGATATAAACACATATCACAGTTTGATCTCAATATCATTTTTTAAATAATACATTTGCACATTTTCAAGATCAGCCTCTCTGTGGTTTCTTGCAGGGGACAGAATATTCTTGCAAGTTGCAGGCAGCTGATCTAGTTTTAAAGAAAAGGGTAGAGGTGGCAAATTGCCAATTAGATTGCAGGTGGTGATGGGGATAGGAGGGTGGAGATGGATAGTCTTGATGTCAAAAAATTCATGCTGATGACAAAGAGAGGGTAAAGACACATTTGGGGACTGAGAAAAGGCAGGCAAGCCAAATGTAGCAGGTGAAGTAAATCATATACTTGCTCTTTGTTTTTGCTTGCAAAAAGAGCCCCCCAAACATGGAGATCATTATACAGAATGTCCAAGGCAAATTAAGGAAAATAATTATTGTAGCTGATGAAGCAGAACTCCTATTAGAGCTAAATGCTACTTCACAGGGCTCAGTGGTGGAGGCTCGTACTAAATGCATTTTTCAGCATCTTTAGTGTAGTATATTAAATTAAGTTTTTAACCACTTTTCTCCTCCCCTTTATTTTCCTCCCTGCCCTCCTCCTCTTTCTTCAGTCTCTCAGGCAGGTGATTCAGGGGTAGAGGTCTGGAGAAACTGCTACAAGAAAGGAACTGTGAACAAGAAAGCCCTATTTTCCAACTCCTTTTTCTCTAAGTAAATAAAAATCTAGAGGAGTAATTAATGGTAGAGACGCGGGGCTTCAAGGGATGAGGAGTGACCTGTCCCCACAGAAAATGGAGCAGAAAAGAGATGATGGAGAATTCTTAAGCTTGCCTATTTTATTTTTTTTTTCTTTCTGTTTTTACTTTAAGGAATTCTTGCATCTTGAGTGTTTCTTTGTCCTCATGCTCCCCTCCTCTGTGCAAAAGCAGGGCTGAGATGGGGAATTATATATGATGATTCACGATGTATGTGTTTTCCCTTATTTCTTAGCTAACATAGTTCTAATTTTTGTCATTTGTTTGTTTTAATTGATGGTTTGTGTTAGGTGTATTTTTATTGTATTCAGTGTATTGAAATCCATAAATTATTTAGCTCTCTAGTTAGAAAACAAGTTGTTGAGTATAGATAATTGAGTCTTTCTTTGCTTTCATATCCCATGATGCTCTAGCAATATTTGCCATTTTTGGCCATATGACAGATATGTATTATATACAGAAGGGAGTGAATTTCTTTGAATTCTTTTCTAGGAAAGTTTCTGACCCCAAAGTTGCCCTATGGATGCTCTGTGACTATCAGCTCTCATTTTCGTGATGATCAAAGGCGGCAGTCTCTGGCACTGTTCTGGCCACACAAGTGCCCAGTCCTCTACTGGTTTAAAGGAAGCATTTCTGATTCCACTTCATCCAAGAAAGAGCATGGGTTTTACAAAGGCCCTCTCCTTCCATGTTAGACCTTTACATTCTCCAACGTGTGCTGCCAGTGCCATCTGTTCAAACAGAGAACTTTTGATTGGTGGACAGGAACCAAGTTGCAATACTTCAGTTTCTCATTTCGGAGTCTTTATCAAAGAATAGCTGGTACTCAATGAGTCTTTGGTAATAATTTTGATGATCAAAAAAGTGTTTCAGTTTAGATTAATCCAAAAAAGATGGAAATGTGTGTTTGCTTATAAACCTTAACTCCTCTCCATATCCAAACAAATCTGTTAATGACTTTGCATCACTTGCAGCCCGTGTATATTACTCACCACTTCAGAGGAATATGAGATAACTATTCATCTGCAGAATCAGTGTCTATTCCCTCTCTGTCACTTACCGGTGAGATCATGGGAAAATGAGATTCTGACATCAATCATCACTTAGGTCAGATGAGAGTAATCCTAACTCTTCTGAATTGTTATAATGTCTACTGCTGAGGCTTACTCTATGCCAGACATATATCTGAGTGTTTTACATGTATTTATGTATGTATTTCTTAAAAGAACCTAATATGATAGAAAGTATGATTTTCCCATTTTACAGATAAGACAAATGAAGCATGGGAGATTAAGTAACTTGGCCCAGGTCAAAAAGCTAATAAACAACTGAGCTGGAATTTAGTGAAGGAGTGTGGCTCTGGTGCCCAGGTTTTTCATCCACACACAGCACTGCCTCTTATTGATTGCATGTTGCAAAGATCAAAGTCAGTAATCTCACTCCTGACCCAACTTGGCCACTAGCTGAGAATTCCAGATTTGCTCCACCATAAGCAGAAAGCAGTGCTGGCAACTACACATGCCTCATTCAGGCTATTCCTTCCTTAGGATTGGCTGTGGTTGTTTTCAGGCTGACATATTTCCCTCTGTTTTCTGGAGCGAGGCAGAAGAATTGACTCAGGAAAGGTGTCCCAAGCTCTTTGTGCAATGGTGTTTAAAATGCAAGAACCCTGTCTGGGAGAAACATGACTCGAAGGGCCTTAATGCAAACCTCCATTCTGCTCTCCCCAAGGGCAGAGAAGGGACTTGCATGGCAATGATGGCACATATTCAGTGGGAAGACTTGATTCTACAACCTTGTGGTTACAGTTGCCAAATCATGAGTGACCAATAGAGAACTTTGTTAACAGTATGGAATTCACTTCTGCCACACTGTGCACAAGTACGTATGCAATATATTATTAGTTCTTTCAACTACAGGCCTGTCCAGATGTGATTTAATTCAAAGTCTGATTATCTTTTCCTTTTTTTTAAACCTTTATAATTGGAACATTGTTAATCTGTTTCTGCTTTTAAGGAAAATGGCAAATCATGAAGCATTGCTCTGAAACAATTTATTTGATAGCAAACATCAGAAAATCACAAGGTGGAGGGAATGAAACGATGGTAGATATTATGGTGGCCCCGAGAAAAGCAACTTGCAGAGTCCTAGAGTCCACATTTTTAAGAAACACAGAGTGGGTGGATTATCTTTGGAAATTATTAGAGAAGATGTATTTATATAGATTCCTTTCCAAAAGATGAATCCAATCATCATTCCATAGATAAATGTGGAGTCTTAATGGCAAATGTTGATTTAATATTCGAGTCTGAGTCTTGCAGTAAAAAGACTGAATTGCATTAGAAGAGCTAGGCTAAAACTGGGTAGACACGGAAACCTAATACCACAGCAAATAAATCTGGCAGCACAATTTAAAGCTGAAAAGAAATAGAAAGATAAATGGTGTCATAAAAGATTCACAGGGGCGTTTTTAACTGAACTGCTAAATATTTTAAAACGGAATAGCCAAGGCCATTTTGTATTAGAAACCCAAATGAGTGGCTCTCTCAATTTATTAAATTGAGTTCCCTCATGTTTATCAGGCTTGTTCTCTCTGAGAGGTACTGTACTAGGCACTGCAGTATTGGAATGGTACTCAAGGAGATACTGACTAGTAAGGGAGATGAGACAAGTAGCTCAACAATTTAAATACAGACTATAATAATTTAGGAAAAGGGGCCGGCTGGTGAGAATCATATTTTCATTTGTGCAAGCCCATTTGAAGGAATGTCCAAAGCTATTTCCTCCTACTGAGTTCCTATGCCTTTTGTTAAACAACCCAAGTTCCCTAACTGCAACCAGGGAGAAGCCTCCAGCCAAAGACACATATCGTGGCCACTAAAAAGGGCAGTGAAGCAGGGTTTCCATTTCTGATGAGAACTAGGTCATTCATCAGATAATCTCTTTAGTTGGAGTTTGGAGTTCAAGAGTAAGGACAAGAGAAGCAGGACAGCAATGCAGGCACACGTGAAAGGAGGGAATCATTTCTAAGAGATGGACTCATTACAGTGGACCAGCATCTGGATCTGGTTGCTGTAGAGGACCAGCTTATGAACCATTGCTCTTAGGTGCACAGAAAACAGAAACGTCCATGGAAGTGCACACTGCATTTGGACCCAGCTGAGAAAATATGAGAAAGGCTTGGAATGGTAAGAAGCAGAGGTATTTTTAACTTTAAAGGAAACTGCAGTGGGGAAAATAGATTTCTAAAGCCCCCTACAGAATTTGCTGACTAAGGAGTTGGTTGATACGCTCAAGGACACTGTTAATGAAAAGAAAAGGAAAAAAAAAAAAAAAAAAAGCACATGCAATAGGATCCTAAATTCACAGCGGGCTTTTTAATTGAACATTTACAAACTTTTAAAAACTCGAAGACTACTTTAATAAAACTATATCAAATTTTAACAGGCAGAGTTTGAGCCAAGTAAATCACTGGTGAATATGCTAAGATTCCAGCCTCTGCCTCTACTGGCTAATATGCTGTCCTGTTTTACTAATTAGGGTGCCTGGGTACCAATGGACTTTGAGGATAGTGGAAAGGAATGGCTACTGAAGAACTGGTGTGCTTTGAGGAATGACAAGGGGGCTCTACCTGCCTAAAATTAGCGCATTTCCATACTTCTACTGGAGAGATGATTTCTTGTGCTAGGGCAAATGGGAATATCCTGGGGAAGGAATTTTTATTTTACTTTGTTTACTGTCTGGTAGGAATTTTGTTAGTAGGTCCATTGACCCCAAGATCCAGCTAAGGATGTAACGGGATGGTAATGGAGGACCTGTGAGGGAGGCGGTGGCCTGACTGGTCAGGAAAAGAGTAGGACATCAAGAGGGCTCTATGAGTGCTGTGGGGTCCTCTTTGTCTGGAATTTTCTGGTAAAAGAAAGGTGCTCCAAGAAGTAGAAAGGTGTTGGACACAAGTTTCACTTACTTTTCTAATTACATTCAGGGATGCCCATACTGTGAATTCTTAAATGCGTATGTGAAATATGCATCTTTCTCTTTACCAATAATTTACCCTTTTATCCAACCTTGTTTAGACTTTAAAAACATGTGTCTTCCTAATTCTTTCCCAGCTTTTAAAAGACCCATATCCAGGAAAGAATGTTAGTAAGGTAGTTAATATTTGAATGTGAATTACTTATGGCTTAACCTGTGTTCCTTTCTGGGCACATTTCTAGTTCAAAGGGCACAAATTCTAGGATAAAAAAGTCTGTTTCAGGGAGTTCCCATCATGGCGCAGCAGAAATGAATTCGACTAGGAACCATGAGGTTGCAAGTTCAATCCCTGGCCTCGCTCAGTGAGTTAGGAATCTGGCGTTGCCATGAGCTGTGGTGTAGGTCACAGACACAGCTTGGATCTGACATTGCTGTGGCTGTGGTGTAGGCCAGTGGCTACAGCTCTGATTGGACCCCTAGCCTGGGAACCTCCATTGGCTGTGGGTACAGCCCTAAAAAACAGAAAACAAAAAAAAGTCTGTTTCTGATCATGGAATCTGGTCACAAGAGGGCTTTGAAAGTGTACCTCAAACCACCCCACAAATGCCAGGTTATTTCAGGTGAGGACTATGCTGGTCTGAGATGGAAAACTCTTCTTTTGTCCTAACCCCGTATGACACCTCCCTGACCATCAGAGGCACACAGGCCAGGAATGGGGAATTTGGCTTACATCTTGATTTATTCTCTGCCTAAAGTCATGTACACAAAAAGGAGGAATTAGGGTTCATAAAAGTATATTTTAAAATACAACCTCAACTGTTTGAAATGCTCCATTAAAACCACCAACTGATTATATTTTTATTTCATATTTGAATTTGAATGAGTAAAATAAAGGAAAAATAAAGAAAAGAGGGATAAGGAGGTAAAGTAAAATGTGGTGATTAGTGAACTTAGACTTAAGAAAAATAATCATCTCTAGGCTGCTTTGGGATAAGGCTCCACTAAACCACCTGTTAACATAGTTTTCTGAGCTTCTTGTAAAATCAGAGTCAAAGTTATGCATAGAGGTCCTTCAAGTCTTATATTGGCCAAATAATGAAAAAAAAAAAAAAGAAAGAAGTAAAGATGGAATGAAAAAAGAGGGAGGGAGAAGGAAGAGAAAGGTAAGACAAGAAAACATAGCAATGCCAAGAAAAGAAAAGAAAGGAAAAGAAAAGAAAAAAGAAAATCAATTTGATTTACAAGGCTCTCCACATTGAAATGTGGAAGTAAACTCACACATTATGGTGAGACTTTCAACACCAGATTTTGAAATTGAAAAATGTGGTCCTCAGTGACATAAAAAAAATTAATTCTTTGAATTTCTTATAATCTTATAAAAAAGCTTAGACAGTTACCCTTTGATTCTCTGGGTTATATTGACAATGAAAAGGCTCAATGTCCTACAAAAAATGTGGTTACTGAAATAATCACTGCGATATGTCTAGAGGCTCTTCAGAAGAAACTACTACTCTCTTGGGCCCACAGCTTTCAGGTCACATCTAAAAATCATGTACATGTAGTATGAAAAGTAACACTGTGATTGCAATCATGTATCATAGGGTTGTCTTTTCAAAGCTGCTTCATATGTAAGAGATGGTGGTTACTCCTTTTTTCATTCATATTGTCACTTTTTTGCATCTAAAAATAATCATAAAAAACTACAAACATATAAGAAAACAGAGAAAAATTTAAACAACCTCTTATCCTAGTATTTTACCACATTAAATTCTTCCATTTTTTTTAAATCCCAATAAGTGTGTTGTAGTAATGTTTGTTTTTTGTATACAATGCTAAGAAAGTTGCACATAAACTTGCTCCTATGCCATTAAAGCTCATGGCCTCCTCACTAACTTTGAGATCATGAATGCTATGAGATAATGGGCTCAAGAAGTTTCTCCTTCTTAAGCCGTAAGATGTAAGGCATGGAAAGGGCCTATATGCATGCTATGTCCTGGTGACTAATTCTAGAGAAGCTTACCTAACTTGCCTGGAATCAATGATTTCCATGTTCTCAGTATTCCCCCAGCCACAAAATCTTAGTAGCAATGAGAACACAACATTCAAATAAAGCTCTTAAATCTGACTAGGCCAGAAGTCTGCTGAGTAGGTTTTCTTCTTTCTGAGAGTGTCCTCCTAAGAGGCCCAGGAGATCCAGAAGCACAACCCAGAGGTAGAGGCTTTTTAAAAACTCCTCTAGGTAGCTCAGGACACTGGTACTGAAGCAGAAGTCAATGTACAGGAAGACACGGCAGACAGTGGGGTGCTTCTCCATCCCTAGGGATCCTGTGCTACCTAAGGAACATTTAAAGCTTTGGTCATAGTGCCTGCAATAATTTCTGACCTATATTTAAGGATGATCAGGGTGATTAAATCACAAAACTCCAGGGAGGTCCATTCCCACTATGACCACAGTAAGTAGAGGAGCCCCGGATGATACAGCCTACAAGCCAGATGCTTGGCTAAATGGACTCTTTCTCCTATATAGTTTAGGAATTTTAAGTTATCAGTAATTTACTACTAAAAGTCTATCACGTTTTTCTTTTTAATTTAGTATGATATTATAAATGGGACAATATTGGGAAACAAACGAGGGTTTATTTTTATGACATTTGAAAAATTAAGAAAGACAAGAACTATAGTGAAAAAAGTAATTATTTAATCTGACCTCCTTAAGGTCCTAACTAAAAAAAAATGACTGTCTTCCTCAAAACTGCCAAGAAAGTAAGGAGTAAATAAGTAACAGGAGGGAAATTATTTATCATATAAACACATAGGTGGATGTCTTGCTTTTCCTCAGAAGGATAACTATCCTCCTCTATAAAACATTCTCTCCTTCTTTCTCTACTCAGGAAGGTGTTATATTCAGCAATAGTTCTATCTTCCACCTTCTCCTATCTACACTTTTTAATTGTTTCTTCCAAATTCACATGACACCCATGAAGTCAAGTTAGAATTTTGCACAAATGGAAAACACTTCAGTAAGCTTCCAAGTATATGTGTTTATCAAATAGTTTCCAGTTGATGGTCTCCGTATTTGACCTACATCCTCCAAAGATGCAGGCTTCTGATGGGATTTGTCAGAAATCACTGCTTTAACAAAGAAAATGTGTGTATAGTGGAGCATGACACAAGGATTTGAATATAAAGGACGTTTTCAAACATTTCCTGCAACACAGAGGTTTGTGGTTTTTACAACTTTTAGACCATAAGGGAAAATACATGTTTTGCTACATAGTATATTGGAGATAGCGAAGACTTTGGACCAAGTGGGAAAAATATTTATTAGGCTTTGCATTATGACTCTAGAATGGCTTATTCAAATGCAGATACTTTCAAGACAACAAAAGATTTGCCCCCTCCATTCTCCTCAAAAGTGCCACCTATAGTGCTACTAAAGAACATAAACTTCACTTTTTCATCAAATTATAAGATATGACTTTAAAAAGAACAGAGAGAGAAAAGAGAATGTTAAATTAATCAAAACGCATTCAGTTAGCCTCCAAATATTAAGAACTGTTGGATATCTTCTAAAGGGTCTATGTTTTTCTGTGACTTTTTCTATTTCTTTGAAACAAGACACCCTAAGCTATGCAATTGCTTTTCGAGGACAGTAGACATTTTGCTAGCAAAGTCTGCATTTGTTCTGCTTTTCCAATTTTCCATGGCTTGACACTATGAACAATGATAGGTTTCACAGACTTAGTAAAATGTGCCTGTTGTCCTCAGCCTCTTGGCCTTGCCTGCCTCTAGCAGTAGGGCAACAAGAGCTCAGCTTGCAAAGTGTCCTGTCACACCACCTGCATGCCGACAGCCTCTCCCCACACCCAGGTTAAGCTACAGCAGGAGGGGTTCTTCCTTTCTTTGTTTACATAGTTTGGGTTGAATATTTATACCTGAGATCTTCAAGGCAAAATTCTGGTGCTATGTAAAGCACTAAGCTGTATCCATTCTTATGGAAACATGGTGATTCAGCTAAGAATCTGGTCAAATTTCCCCAACTGTCACTTATATTTTTGACAGAGGCTAAAATCTCATTACACAGGGCCATCACTCAAATTTGTATGGAAGTGAATTACTTTGATCCAGGTAATATGTTTTTATGTTGTGAGTGAAAGTAATCCCTTAAACTAGCTTGTTCACATGCAGACTGAGAGGGTGAAATTCTACTTTTTTTTTTTTGCCCCAATCATTTTTTTTCTCATCCTTCTAGAGAGTGTAGAGGAGTAGAGGGGAAAAGTTGAAGGAGGAGGTAAAGATTTCCAGGTAAGTATTAATCTAGCATTTATGATTGTCTCTCAGAAGCCACCTTCAGCTTTGTGCAGAAAATATGCTATACGATGATTTCATCCACCCTACAGGCCCATTGCCTTTCAAGACTAGGTATCTTGAGATGATTGGCATTTTGAGAAGTGACAAAATATTTTCTTTCTCTGCAAGAGAAGTTGATATATGAACTTGTGTGGTTGTGCTCTGTGTGTGTCTGTGTGTTGCTCTCCCTGAATTCTAAGTTCGGCTATGTTAACATTGTGACAAGCAGTCATTTTAGACATTTTCTATCTGAAAAATATCCCTGTACCAGGGCTTGATGGAAGAGAACAGGATCTAGGACAACTGAAATAGGTTTTGTCTTTCGAGTTAAAGCCAGAGCAGGAGGAGGTGACCTGAGTAACCACAGCCTGAGGGCAGAGAAATGGGAAAATGATAACCAACTGGCCTAGAATCTCAATTATGCAAGACAAATAAGTTCTAGAAATCTTCTGTACATATGCCTATATTTAACAACATTGTAATGGACACTTAAAAACATGTTAAAGATTGGAGTTTTCATTGTGGCTCAGCAGTAACAAACCCAACTAGTATCCACAAGGACACAGGTTCAATCCCTGGCCTCGATCAGTAGGTTAAGTCTCTGGTGTTGCCATGGTTATGGCATTGGCTGGCAGCTGCAGCTCTGATTGCACTCCTAACCCAGGAACTTCCATATGTCACCAATGTGGCCCTAAAAAAGAGACAAAATAAATAAAATAAAAATGAAATAAAAATTATAAATTCAAATGGTATTTGCTTCATTTAATAAATAAATCCAATTGTCTAAAAAAATGTGTTGAGGATAGATCTCTTATTAAGTATTCTTACCACTATTTCAAAAAGAGAGAGAAAAGAATAAAGAAAGGCATGTCATGTTAGTAGTCCTCGAAATGTCCTCATGTATCTCTTTCATAGGCTCGGTAAAGATCAACTACCTATAGTTAGTAAGTTTTACCTTTGATTTTAAGAAGTAGTACCAAAATGATATCACTATGAAGGAGGGAAAAAAGGCAGGAAAGCATTACATCATTTTGGAATTCATACTGTCTGGGAACTAGGAGCCTGCAATTTGAAGAGGGTTTTGCTATGAATGAATGGTGTAAAAGCACTGTCCTCTCTTAATTGACACTGGTAACCATCTTCGAATCTAGATTTTCTAGATGGTAACACTTGTCATCTGAGGATGAAGATGTGCCTGAATATCACTCTTTCAAATAACTCACATTTCATTATCGATTAGATACCACCCTGATGGATGGGTAGAAATATTAGCTATAGTTTTTTGGGATCCATCACCATGATTTCTAGGGTTGACCCAGGTCTCAGTGGGTCTTAGTACTGAAGAATATTTTTTGGTTGAAGGCAGATTTTAGTTCTTAAATACTAAGCTACAGAGATCACTGCTGAGATGTTCTTTACTACTGCTCTGCATGGCCACCCTCAGCTTCTAGATGCCAATTAGGGGTGTAGGAAACTCTGCTATTACTGAGCCATCAAGAGTGTGGGGTATTTGAAAGGCTATAAATGGTTTTTCTGCTCGAGTCACAGTCATTCTTTCTTTGATGTGATTTTGACTTAGGGATCTGCCTAGGAAATTCAAAGATCTTCACATTGTAGCCCAATTACACCCTTGTTCACGCCCTTCTCTCTGTCTTGTCCTCTGTATCTTTTTCTCCTTATATCTCCTTTACATAGGGAGATCCTTTGTTTTTTTTTTTTTTTCTTTGGCTATACCTGTGGCACGAAGAAGTTCCTGGGCCAGGGGTCAAACTTGTACCGCAACAGAGACCCAAGATACCACAGTGACAATACCAGATCCTTAACCCATTGGGCCACATGGGAACTCTGAGAGATCCTTTCTTAAGCTTTAAGATTGATGATGCTGGCATGGAAACACATCTTCCTTTATTTTAGCAGTTGTCAAGGAGAAAATATTTTCCTCTACCCTTCTAGGTTCTTTTTACTGTCGTAATAATTAAATTGACACAAGACAAATTAACAGGAAAAAAAATTCAATTATCTATATGCAGAGGCTCCATAAAAATATGAGTACCAAAGGACAGTCAGAAGTTAAGTTTTATATGCTATTCTAAGCTAAGGAGATGATGGGAATGGCTTAAGACTTTGAAGAGGAGGAAGGCAAGTCACAAAAAAAAAAAGAAGAGCAGATGCTTGATAAACAAATGGTGCTAAGCCACACAGAAACAATGGGACACAGAGAGGAATTTTAATAGAGTCCACTAAGTTCCTCCCTGTCAACACACCTGGTTCATATTACACTCTAGTTATCTATGGTGATAGCTCCCTTTCTGGAGCAGGTCCTCTATCTAAATTATTTTAAATACTTAAGGGGGAGGCAAAAATAAAAATTAACTGAATCTTCTGTTTCTTAAAAATAATCAGCTTAAAATAATCCTCATGCTAAAGAGAAACATTTAGGGTACCAAATTTTACTCCTCTTCACATTTCTTTGTACTTTCTTCCCAATATACAGAAACAGTTAACTCTTTGAATGGGAAAAAAAAGACAGGAAAATATGAAATTCATAAAGAAGAAATGAAAATTGAGAAATGTGTAATTTCACCTCTAAGGTCACCATGTTTATTTCCATAGATTGTTAACTGCAAACTGGTCACTAGACAAGAGGATGAGTGTGGACAAAAATGTGGCCACTTTTTCACTCAGCCACAATGTGTACACCAAGAAGCACTTCTAATTCATATGAAGTGCTTATGAACAAGCAGTGACCATGCTAAGCATACATACTTATTATCAGAAATTCCTAAAGTCTTAGAGGAACTCTCAATTCCTGGCAGATTTGTCAACACATGGGAGAGTCCTTTGGCCTTTGATGCACTCTCTCCTCTAAGTGAGCATAGGTGTCATGTATAAGGTGATTTTATACCTTGCTACTGTGCAGGTCTGGTCTCAGAATCTTGACTTTTGGAGAGTTCCACTTGTGGCAAAGTTGTTTTGATGTCTCAGGAAACAGGAAGGTCATGAAGAAAGGCAAAGACCACATTTTCTCTTAAGAAATGCTTGTCTATCCAGTGAAACAAAAATATAAACTGGGTTCGGATAAGGAATGTTCTTACAAAATGACAATGATAGCTCTGGCTTTAATTCACTCCTCTGATTCTGACAATAAAGTGACAAATGAAATCAGTGAGTGTCCTGGAATCATTATTGCTTCAGTGGTTAAAGAATGAGGCCCCACACAGAGACAGAAGCATATATCATTAGAAAAAGTGGGGTTCCTCTTTACCAATTACTCAATTATGTAGTCAAAAGCACATGTATAATTGCATGAAGAAACATCAAGGTGGCTAGAAATTTAGGTACTTTTGCTGAAAGCTTGTATTTGGGAGAAGAAGATAAAGTAGATTAAATAAGATGTATTGGCTACAAAGTGGAAAAAACTACATATGGTCTTTACTAGAAAATAAACTTAAGAAAATGGCTGTTATTTCCAATCCATGAATAAAACCATAATTTGCTTCATCACTTCCAACTTTAAAACTCTGACTCTGTTATTCTACCTGATAATGTTTCACTAGGTAACCATCCAAAACCGTATAAAACAAAGGAGCTGTTTTCTGGTCAATATGGATACTTCATTCTAGGCAATGTCAATGGGAGAGAAGTGAGGAAACAGAAGAAAATGTAAGGGATTTTGATTTTGGAAAGCATTCACCAGTGTTTCATGTAATCTTATGGAAGAAATTAATTCAAATTGGCTTGGATATGAGCCTTGTCTTATGCGTCAAAGACTCTCAGAAGAGTCCAAACCAATAATGATAAACAAGACTGTGTCTTGCTGGGAGGAGGTGGCTTTTAACGTGCCAAAGACTGCATTTTCTGAACAGCAGTAATCAGTTAATTGCTCTAGTGTGTACCACACCGTGAGAATCCCTTTCAGGGTTTTACTGCATAGGATTTCCCAACTTGAAGGATTAAAAGGCAGGAAGAGACATTTTTTTTTGTTTTGTTTTTATTTATTTATTTACTTATTTATTTTAGGATCCAATAATACTTTTCTTTGCAAATAGCCACCAGTCCTCTAAAGAAACTGGGAAGTATGTCTGACAATCATTATCTGAGGCCATGGACTGTAGAGTTGGCCTTACAATTGGGTGAGTTTAGACTGACTGCTCAGCCTGAGGCAAAATTAAATAGTCAAAGTTGTGAATTTCTCCAGTGATCCTGTGCCTCTTCCTTTCCATTAAAATAGTTTCTATTTGTTGAAAGCTTACAGAACACAGAACACTTTAACCTACTAATTTAACCCTTAACATCCCTATAAGGTAAGTACAGTTATTATCACCATTTTACAGGTTTAAAAAAATGAAGTGTAGTAACAAATTTCTAAACTGCCAAAGCCTCTAATTTCCTTAAGACACTATTATTTCGGTCAAAACAACCCACTTGACTCTCTCCATATATATATATATATATATATATATATATATATATATATAATATCTTCTCTCTCACATTAAAAAAAAAAAATGAAAATGAAAACAACCTTGTAAAAGAAACAATTGCCACTTGATGTGCCTCCCAATACAATAATTTAGAATAAGTATGACCTCCGCCAAATTGGCATTTCAAAGAAGCATTAAAGTCTTAAGATACATAAATGAAGTTCTACCATTAATGAAACTTGAATTAATATAAGTAGCTTGTGTATGAAGAGTAGAGGTGGGGGATATTATTTTGTGATGGCAAGGCTTTCATAAGCAAGACCCCTCCAAAGTGCCATGGTGCTGTGGTTTTAATGTGAGTGACATCCCTGGAGATATACCACGTGGTAGCTCTGTTCACCATGGCTTTGGAATCATGATACATAGTATCATGAGTTAGCCCTTGAGCCTTGATCCTAGGAGGATTACACATTAAGGTATATGAACAAAATAATTAAAATATTTTTGATGTGAGAGTGTGAGTGAAATGCTGGGAGAAAATTATACTTTTCTCCTCTGTGGACTTAGATATTTTCAAAAATTTTACTTGTTACATTAATATAAAGGAAAGTTGGTGTTTTTATGGTGTAGGGCTCTGAGTTCTCACACATGCACAGGTTCAGGTAACCACCACAAAAATCAGGATAAAGAACAATTACAGTATCCTTTAAAAACCTCCTGTGTGGAGTTCCTGTTTTAGCTCAGTGGGTAAGAAACTAACATAGTGTCCATGAGGATACAGTTTTGATTCATGGTGTTGCTCAGTGGCTTAAGGATCCAATTCGGCCTTACCTCAAGCAAGCTGTGGGCTAGGTCACAGATGTGGCTTGGATACAGTGTTGCTGTGGCTGTGGTGTAGACTGCAGTTGTAGCTCTGATACTTCCATATGCCTCAGATGCAGCCATAAGAAGAAAGCAAACGAAAAACAAAAAAAGCACGAACATCCCAAGTGCTATCCTTAAAGCATGGAACCCACTCTCTTCTTCTCCATCACTCCAGTTTTGCCTTTTCCAGTGTCCTATAAATGGAATCATGCAGTGTGTAACCCTGGAAGACTGACCTCTTCTCTGAGTGTAATTCCTGTGAGACACATTGATATTGTTGCATGTATCAGCAGTTTTTTTTCTTTTCATTAGTTTTGGTATTAGTACTACTAGTATTCCATTGTATAGGTTTATCACAACTTGTTTTTCCATTCATTAGTCAAAAATTTTGGGGGTGTTTCCAGTTTGGGTCAATTACGAGTAGGACTTCTACAAATATTCCGGTACAGGTTTTTTTGCATGAACATGAGTTTTTACCTGGAATAAATACCAGGATGGAAATTACAGTAGCATATAATATGTTTCACTTTATGAGTAACAGTTTTCCAGAATGGTTGTAATATTTAAATCTCATCAAAAATATATGAGACTTTGGTTTCTCATTCTAGTTGGCACTGGTATTATTAAAGTTTTTTTTTTTTCTTTTGTTTATAGGTGTCCTAATAGATTTTTAAGCAGTATATTACTATGGTTTTAATTTTCATTTCCTTAATGCCTAAGGATATTGTACAATTTTCATTTGCTTATTTGCCTTTTGTATGTCCTCTTTGCATGTCTATTCTAGTATTTTGCCCCTTTAAAAAGGGTAGTTAAAACAGGGTAGTTTCATTGCTATTGAGATTTTATCATTTGTCTTTATTGCTAATTTTATGAATTTCTATCAAGTATATTACTACACAAAGTTTAGGCACATGTGTGAATACATTTGTAATTTATTCTGTATACAAGCTGTTTGCAGATACATGTTTGTGAGTATTTTCTCCATCTATAACCTGTGTTTTCATTCTTCTAACAAAGTCTTTCACAAAGGAGACTTTTAATTTTTGATAGAGTACAAATTAATTATTGTTTTTCTTTTATGGACTGTGGTTTTGGTATCTTATCTGAGAACTCATTACCTCACTCAAGATTGCAAACATTTTCGGGACATTTCATAGGTTTATGTCTTAACATTTAAATACATGATCCATGTAAGATGTGAGGTTTAAAGGTAGTCTTGTTTGTTTGTTTATTTACTAACATATGGAGGTAAAATTAACCCAATACTTTTTTAAGAACTCCTTTGTCAATTGAATTGCCCTTCAACTTTGTTGAAAATCAGTTTGGCATATTTCAGAGTAGGGATTCTCTTCTTCAACTCTGTTCTGCTTCATTAATTAATGTGACTATACATACACCAATGTCACATCATCTTGATTACTGTAATTTTATATTAATTATAAAAAATAAATAGTATAAATCCTCTATGTTCTTTTCTTTGGCTTTCCCATGTCTTTTGTCTTTGCGTATACATTTTGGAATCACTTTGTATATATAAAACATGCTGGGATTTTATGCGGTATTGAGTTAAATCTACAGATCAGTTTGGAGTATTAACTTCTTAACTACATTAGATTTTCTAAATCACAAATATAATATGTATCTCCATTCATTTAGGGCTTCTTCAATGTCTTTAATTAATGTTTACAATATTCAGAATACAAAACCTTCACCTGTTGCTTGAGATTTTTACCTAAGTATTTCATTCCTTAGAAGTCTTATAAATGATTCTGTTTTCTACTTTGGATTTCTAATTTTCTCTTCAGTAGATCTTATAACATTTCCTATGTAGATAATAGCATAATTTATAAATAAAGAGTTTCAGTTTTTCCTTTGCAACCTGTATATCTTAGAGATTCATTTTCCTTATCGCACTGACGAGGCAATTCAGTATGATTCATAAAAATGGCAATAGTGGACTTTGTGACCTTATTTCTGATCTTTGGGAGAAATAATTCACTTTTTAAAAAATCATTTGAAGTATTGTCAGCTGTAGTTTTCTTGTTGATGATCTCTATCATGTGAAGGAAGTTTGCTTCAATTCCTCCTTTGCTGAGTGTTTTTGTTTAATCACATATGTAGATTGACTTTTAACAAATGAATATCACTTGATATGATAGTGTGCTTTTTCATCTTTAGTCTGTAATAGAGTAGACTCCATCAATAAAATTTCTAAATTTTGAACTAGCCTTGTATTCCCACGTTAAATGTCATTTGGTCATGGTGTATTGTGCTTTTATGTATCGCTAGGTTTGACTTACTAGAATTTTATTAAATATTTTTCTGCCTATGTTAATGAGAGAAATGGATCTATAAATTTTTGTTCTTGGTGGCTTTGTTTGTTTTTGTCTTATTGTGCTGTTAGAGTAATTCTAGTCTCATAAAATGATTTGGGAATGTTCTCTCCTATATTCCTTAGCAGAAATCGTGTGGCCTTGTTATTTCATTAAACGTTTTGTAGAATTAACCAGTGAAATTTTCTAAGCCTAAAGATTTTGTTTTTCCAAAGATTTTTAATAATAAACTCAACTTCTTTAATAGAATATAACTATTCAAGTTACCTCTTTCTTCTTGGGTGAATTTTGGCAATTTATCATTTTCAAAGAATTGGTATAGTTCATCTAAGTTGTACTTATTTGAATAGTTATATGCCCTATTCCTTTATTATAATTTTAATAGGTTATTATCTGTGCAATATCTAGTGATTTTCTGCTTTAGTTTTTGATATTAATGATTTATGTATTTTCTCTCTTTTATTTTAAAAGTGGCTAAATGTTTATTAATTTTATTGATTTATAAAAAGCAGTCCTTGGTTCATTTACTTCAATTTTATTGATTCCTGCTCTTTTATTATTTCCTTCTTTCTACTTTCTTTAGGCTTATCATGTTTTTTTGCTTGTTTCTGTAGATAGAAGATTACACTATTTATTTGAAATATCTCTTCTTTATTAATAGCATTTAATGCTATAAATTTTTCTCTAAGACCTACTTGACTCCATCTTATAAATTTTGGTATGTTGCATTTTCATTTTCAATCAACTTATAATGTTTCTAGTTTCTCCTGAGATTTCTTTTTATAAAAAAAATTATTTTTGAGGTGTGTGATAGGGGATTTTCCAATTATCTTTATATTATAAATATCTAATTTAATTCCATTATAATCAGAGCACACACTATATGATTGCAATTATTTTAATTTTGTTGAGGTTTATTTTATGACACTAGGATATTGTCTATTTTGGTTAATGTTGCATAGGCACTTACAAAGGATATGTATATATGCTTATTGTGCAGAACATCTACTGGATCCCATTTGTCGGTAGTGTTGGTTAGTTCTTTATATCCTTGATAATGTTTTTTTTCTTTTTCTTTTTCTAGTAGCTTTAAAAATTGTTGACAGAAGGGTACTGAGTCTCAAAATATAATTGTGGTTTATTCTATTTTTTCATTCAGTTCTAGCAGTTTTTCCTTTGTGCATTTTGAAGCTCTGTTGTTTGATATATATGCATTTTGGGTTGCTAAAACATCTTGGTAGATTGACTTTTTTATGTAAAATCCTTCTTTTTTTTTAGGGCCACACTGCAGCATATAGAGGTTCCCAGGCAGGGGTTAAATCTGAGCTGTAGCTCCTGGCCTCTATGGCACAGCCACAGCAACTGCTAGATCCCAACAGCATCTGTGACCTACATGGCAATGTTGGATCTTTTACCCACTGAGTGAGTCTAGGGATCGATCCCAGTTGGGTTCTTTACTGCTGAGCCACAATGGGAATTCCATAATATCCTTCTTTATCCCTATTATTTCTTTTGCTCTGAAGTCTAATATGTCTTATATTAATTGAGTGACTCAGTTTTCTTGGATGAGAGTTTGCATGCTATATTTATTTCCATTATTTTAGCTTTAACCTACTTATGTAACTCATTTAAAATGGTTAAATGTAGGCATTTCCATTGTGGCTCAGCAGGTTAAGAACCTGACATGGTTTTTATGAGGATGCAATTTTGACCCCTGGCCTTGCTCAATGGGTTAAGTATCTGGTGCTGCTCTAAGTGCTGCATAGGTTACAGATGCAGCTCAGATCTGATGTGGCTGTGGCTATTGTGTAGGCTTGTAGTTGCATCTCTGATTTGACCTCTCCTAGCCAGGGAACTTCCAGGTATGGCCATAGAAAGAAAAAAAAAAAAGGTTAAATGTAGACAGAAAGTGCTTGGCTCTTTTTGAATGTCTATTTTGATGATCTCAGCTTTTGATTTTATGTGCCTAGATCATTTATATGAATATTCTATTGATTTGCTTGAATTCAGGACTATCATTTATAATGTGTTTTCTTTTCTTTTCCCCTTTTTGTTAATTGTTTTATTTCCATTTTCTTTCATGTTTAGGTACATTTAACATTTCAGTATTTTTTTTTCTTTCTTTCTTTTTTTTTTTCTTTTTAGGGCTGCAATCATGGCATATGGAATTTCCCAGGCTAGGGGTCAAATCGGAGCTACAGCTGCTGGCCTACACCACAGCCACAGCAATGCTGAATCCGTGTCATGTCTATGACGTAGACCACAGCTTATGACAATGCAAGATCCTTAATCCACTGAGCGAGGCCCAGGATTGAACCTGCATCCCCATGGATACTGGTCAGATTCTTTTCTGCTGTGCCACAATGGGAACCCCCATATTTTAGTATTGTTTTTAAATAAATTTATTGATTTTACATAATTTATTTTACATTGATTTATACGTCTTTGTATAATATTTTAGTAATGGCTCAGGATTATGCTATGTATACTTAGCATTTAGAATCTACTTAAAATTAATATTTAACCACTTCAAGTGTCAAGAACTTACCACCATCTATTCCTCTTAACCTCCCCCTCCACTTCATATAGTAATTTCTGTTTATATTACGTCCATTTACACTGGAAAATCTTTAGGTAATGTTATATATTTTTCTTTTAATCATTATTTAAAAAAAAACTAAAGAGGTGGAGAAAAACCCAATATATTTATCCATCTAGGTCTAATTTATACTATGCTTCCTTCATCCCTGATGTTTCAAGTTTCCCTCTAGATCATTTGCCTTCCGTCTGAAAAGCTTTTAGCATATCTTTTAGAGTGTGTCTGCTACTATTCATTTTCTTGTTTGCTTTCATCTGAAATTATTTTTTTTTCGTCTTCAGTTCTAAAGGTTATTTTCCCTGGTTTTAGAATACTAGTTGATAATTATTTTATTTCAATACTTTATAAATTTTATTCCATTTCTTTGGCATCTATGGTTTCTGATAAGAAGTCCACAATTATTGCTCCCCTGTATGAAATGCTAGTTTTCTCTGATAGCCTTCAGGACATTTTTTCACTTTAGTTTTTAGGAATTTGATTCCATTATGTCTAAGCGTGGGTTTCTTAGAGCTTACTTTCTTTAGAGTTGATGAGCATTTTGAATCTGTTTTTGTCTCTCATTGAATTTAGGAAATTATTAGTCATCATTTTTTCAAATATGTCATCATGTTCTTTTCCCTCCTTTCTAGGAATCCAGTCATAAATATGAGACCTCTTGGTATTGTTCAACAGATCACAGATCCTTTTTCCAATTTTTCTCTGTGCTGTTAGGTTGGATACTTTCTGTTGATGTACCTATAAGTTAATTGACTCTTTCCTCTGTCATTCTCAATGTTACTGAGGTTATTTAGGGAATTTTATTTTCTTTGTTGTGTTTTTCAGTTTTAGAATTTCAATTTGATTCTGCTGTATATTATCTATTTCTTTGCTGATACTGTTTTTCTGTTTATTTAAAGAATGCCTATTCTTACTTGTAGGAGCATGGTAATAAAAGGTGCTTTAAAGTTTGTTGTTGTTGTTTTTTCCCCTCTGATAATTTCTATCTACATCACTGCTGGATGGGTTTCTGTCATTTATCTCTTGTCTCCCGAGTTAAGATTTCCCTCATCCTTTGTCTGCCAGGTAACGCAATTGCTTACTAAACATTTTGACGATTATAATAGTCCAGGTCTTGTTTTAATTCTATGATAATTGTTGTTTTGATTTGATTTTGTTTTGTTTTGTTTTATCATGCATTGGCTGTATTACAGTCAGGATGCAAGTTCTGATGTAACCTTTATGAGCTTGGTTCCAATGTCATTTCAGTCTTTCAACCATTTTCATTGTTAGTCTGCTCAGACTCGTGTGTGTGTATAACCCAGTGGCCAAGCTGAGCCATGGGTGGAGATCTACTCTGGACTTTAGTTCTCAAGCCTGTGGCATGCAGTTTACAGTCAAATTCTTGCATGAACAATTCAGACTGATCCATGTGTTCATATGCAATAATATGTGGTCATTTTTTGCGTCTTCCTCTTCACTGTGTTCTTCCAGAAATTTTCTGGTTTCCCGAGTATTTTCTTCCCAGTTTTCCAAGCCAGAAATTTGGGGCTTAATTTCCTTGCTCTGCCATGTATTTCCAGAGACTATATCTGCATCTGGGTGCAAGTAGTAAGTTGACAGAGGAAGAAAAAATATGGGAAATTTGATCTATGTGCCTGAGTTGCACAGTTCTTCTTATCAGAAAGAACTTTTCTCATTCTTTTTGTTTAAAAACCCTCACTGGCTACTGCTGTCATTAATAAAAAAATAAAAACTAAAAACACCAATAGCGATAACATTAAAATCGTGCTAGACATATTTTCCCCCTCCTTCTAAACTCTTTTTACTTTCTTTTCCTTTATAAATTGTTTTCCAGGGCCAAAAGTAAGTCTTCACGTTGGAATTCTTTCTATCTGCACCTATTGTACACTTCTGGATTTCAGGCTGTCTTGGAGACCAGGTGGAGTAATGCCATATTTAAGATTCATACTTTATAATATTTTATATATAACAAGTATGGTTTTCTTCATTATACACAATTTATTTACCTTTTGGACTAGAATTGTATCCAGCTCTGAGACCTCTCTTAGGAGTAGAAGGTTTTATGTATACATGTATATGTATGTACGTGCTTTTATTCTAGTCCTCATCGCCAGTGAGAAAGCGGAGGCATTTACCTCTTTCACTGATGCTCCCGCGGTCATAACCAAGTATGCCTAGACCCTGCTATGACTATACACTAGTTCTGTCCTGCATGAGCATCATGGTCAATCATGGACACACCATCCCTTTGTCCTTTCAGGCTCTGAGAACTTAACTTTATGCCTGACTGGTATTAGCATCTTCTCTTACTAGCAGCAACTCTCTCTCTCTGCAAATGGTCCAATAGTATTATTTCAGTCATACCTAGAAATTAATGCAACTTTGAGGATTTTCATGCTTGTGATTGCACCTTTTTAATATCTATTATTCAGAAATACAAAAAAAGTGTGATTTTTTTTATTGGGATAGATATCTTTAAACATAATGAGAACTAGGGGAAGAAGGGGAAGCTTGTCCATTTTTATACATCCTAGGAGGAAGGGGACATTTTTCATTCATTTGCAAATAAGTTCACAGAAAGAAAAAGAAATGAGTAATGTTTTATTAAAGAAAAGATTAAAATGAGAGTGAACTTCCTTAGCACAAGCATTGAAATGGGGTTATAAAGTTTACCTGAAGTTTACAAAAATTACTATATGGGTACAGTTTAGTCTGGGTGAAAAACTATCTGATGGGACTCTAAAAAAGGTACTACTAATGCAGCAATTAAAAATTTTAGAAAAGAAATCAAATAAAAGTTAAGTTAATTTTTCCAAAAAATAGAGGAATGTTTAATGTTTTCAACTATTATTTAATGAATTTATGTTTGAACTAAATCAAAATAAGTAAATAATTTATTTAGCTCAGATAACTATAGAATATTGTACACATTTTTCCATAAGTCAGTTTGCTTTTGTATTTGCCAAGTGGTCCTTAAAGAGCCTACTATAAGGGTGGAAAAGAAATATTTATAACTAACACTTTACTTGTGTCAAAATTCAAAAGTAAATATACTAATAATTTTCTAAATACTAAAAACAATTTTCTTTTTCAGAGGTACCTATTTTCCCTTTCCTTTAGCAGTATTTCTTTAACTGCATTGAAAAATATATGGTTTTATTGTTAAATATTGCAATGACTGATTTCAGCCCTATCAGTGTCTATGTAATCATATGTTTAAAATATGTTCGGTACAAAGTAATGAGTTTTCTCTGCACATCTAATATGGGTATATTTTGTTTGTCTGCTTGCTTTTGTTTATATCAGTTTCTAGTTTCAGCATTGTTTCCAATTAGGAAACGTAACTTTACATGTAAATCGTAACATGATGTTGAATGTTGAAGTTGGTTATAAATTATATCCAGTGCAACACACTTTATTTAAATACTTAATACAATGCAATTTATAAAATAAGGGTTTTTTTTAAAACTTATAACTCAGAGTTCCTGTCATGGCACAGCAGAGTCGAATACGACTAGGAACCATGAGGTTGAGGGTTCAATCCCTGGCCTCAATCAGTGGGTTAAGGATCCAGCTGTGGTGTAGATCACAGATGTGGCATCTGTAGCCCCAATTGAACCCCTAGCCTGGGAACCGCCATATGCAGTGAGTACAGCTCTAAAAAAAAAAAAAAAGACAATAAATAAATAAATAAATAATAAAACTTATAGCTAAACATTTTTCTTTTTACATGTATTTTCAAACTCTCTTAAGTGTGGTTTTTTAAAGCCACAAAAAGGCAGAAAATTATTGTTTTCTGCACCAAATTATATAAACTATTTATTTGGGAATTTAGCACTTATCTATATTGTTCAGATCCAAAGAAACTTACTACTCCTTCAAGAATGGCTTGTGGTTAGAATTCTGCAAGAGTAAGAGCTGGTTAACATGCATGCTCTGTTTAATGAAGATTTAATCGTTTCATTTTCTTTAAAGACATGCCTGGGATTGAATAGGGAGGGCATAGAAAAGCATCTTCGGGGGCATTTTGGTGTCTCGGGTGGTGGGGAATATACCTGGAAACAATCAGATAACCTCAGTCACTATTTGAGGACTAGAACAATGTGCTGGGAGCCATAAGGGAGAAATGTGTGTGGCTGAAGTTCTGTTCACAGAATGAGGTTTTCAGATCAACAGCAAGAGGTTGTACCATCAAGCCTCTGAGCTGGAAGACTGATTTCTTGAATGCAATTTTAAAGAATGCCCATTGGAAATATTTGCTATTCAATGTACAATAATTTGACATTCTTTGAAGCAGCCAACAGTAGAGAGGCTCAGAGAGGTACCAACTTTTAAGACATTGTTCATTCTAAGTCACTTTGAACTTTAAAGATTCTTTTACAGTGATAACAGGGTCTACAATAGGAGATCAAACTTGGAAATCACAGCTTGAAATGCCCATCCAGATGAAGTCATGCAGAAAATGAAACACATCTAGCAGAACAAGTCTGTGGTCAGGGAAACAAGATAATGTCAAAGAAAAGGGCAACAGGTGGATAATCAGGACCCATTTTTCTTCCTTCCTCCCTCAACCCTTCCTCTGACCCCCAAGCAGGAATCCTAAGAGTGTATGGTATGTAAATAAGGACCAAACTGAAATGAACAGAGGCTCCATGGAGGCTGTTTGGTGGGTGGGTAAACTCTGTTTGGGTGAACACACACACACAGAAGTAAAGGAATGAGGCAGCCTTGGAATAATCAAGACCCATTAGTTCTTGGTCAATGGTCTGGCAGCTTGCAGAATCCAGCCAGGTAAGGATTCAAAAGGTCATGCCCTTCCTGTCTGATTCAGAATATCTTTGTGTCCCCCTTTCTTCTTATCTTCCTTCTAAACTTCAGAGGAGATGTTATCTCAGAGCTGTTTATATTACTCCCAGCTCTTTATATTACCTTGAACTTCTAGGGCATTAGTAACACTTTTCAGAATTTTGGGGACTTGTTATTCATTAGCTATCTTTTAACATTCGATGAAAACTTGTTTTGTTTTTGTTTGTTGTTGTTGTTGTTGTTGTTGTTGTCATCTTTTTGCCTTTTCTTGGGCTGCTCCTGCGCCATATGGAGTTTCCCAGGCTAGGGGTCTAATCAGAGCTGTAGCCACCGGCCTACGCCACAGCCACAGCAACGTGGGATCCGAGCCACGTCTGCAACCTACACCACAGATCACGGCAACACCGGATCCTTAACCCACTGAGCAAGGCCAGGTACCGAACCCGCAACCTCATGGTTCCTAGTCATATTCGTTAACCACTGGGCCACGATAGGAACTCCAAACTTGTTTTGTTTTTAACAAACACATATTTGTGGAGTTCCAAGTGTCCCTTTTCTTGGCCCCTGATGACTTTCCAATAAACAGAAAATTTCCTCACCCAATTCTGTCTAGCTGTATTATGAAATCTATACTTATTTTTTTATTAAAGCATAGTTGATTTACTATGTTGTGTTAATTTCTGTGGCACAGCATGGTGACCTAGTCATATGTATATGTGCATACATTCTTTTTCTCGTAATATCTTCTACCATGTTTTATCCCAAGAAATTGGGTATATTTTCCTGTGCTGTAAGTAGGACCTTATCCATTCTAAATGTAATAGTTTGCATCTACCGACCCCAAGATCCCCATTCATCCCGCTTCTACCCCCCTCCTCCTTGGCAACCACAAATCTATTAGCAAAAGTCATTGAGAAGGAAGCTTTTCTATAGTTTTTTTGCTGCTTGTTTGTTTGCTTGTTTACTTGTATTTCCAGGGCAGCTTCCACTTCCTACCTGCTGCAACAGTTTTGGTGGTGAGTGCTTTCATGTTGGTTGAGTGACATGTCCACAGTCACCTAGTTGTCTGTCCCTGGTTACAACAGAATTCAAAATCCTTAAATTGTGGTCTGATGTATTTTCCCCTAATTGATATCTGGTGGTTCTACTCTCAAAAAAATTGGAATTATAAATAAGTCATGTGTTAGACAAACAAACAAGCAACTCCAAGAATTACTCTACTAGATATGGTTTAGATTAACATATCATTACATTACAGAATATAATTTTAATACATGCAATCATGTTAATGTTTAAAAATGGGTTTTCATATGCATTATCTTTTTTCATCATCATAAGCCCATGAAATATATGTCTTTTCATTATTCAATACTGAAGGTCTTGAAGTTGAAGAGTGGAGAATCTGAAATTCGAATCCAAAACTTTTTGTAATTAGTTTTTTTTACTCATTTCTCTAGGAAAGATGCCCTGAGTCCCAGATTTACCCAGTTGCCTCTGGTGAACACTGGCCTCTCACTTTTATTCGTATTTTTGGAATGCCTGTGTCAATATTCTTTCCCCTGAAGAAGTAGAAATGAGTGAGTAATCTTTAGTCTTTGCAGCTGGACTGTGCATCTAGAATTATTTGAATAATTAAGAGAGAAAGCATGAGTCTTTGACTTCACTTCAAACTGTAGCTTGCCCTAACTCATTGTTTACTTTATGCTAAACTGGTATGTCATCTTTACATTATAGGTTAAATTTGCACAAGGAGCTAGAGCTTTTCTTCCAATCAGAGCCAAAGAATAACATAAGTCAACAGAAAAATTAACTAAAAAATTAATAGCATCCTGCTTTTCTGTTCCACACTGAGTGGCTACTCATTAATAAAGTTAATGAACATCAACTGTCCTGGTATGATAGGACTCTTACTCTGGGAAGAGCCACTCACAGTGTATTTGCAGACAATTAAATATTTATGCTTGAAAAATTTAAATAAAATATGATCAGATGAAATTTAGTTTTGAATATTCCTAGGTTTTCTCTTTGAATGTCAGAATTCAAGTTATCAGAAAGTGCACCATTGGAGTCCCTTTGACTTGAGAACATTGATTAAAATACCAGCATCTCCTCTAAACATTTCTTGAATACCTCTATGCGTCAAGCTCTGTAAGAGGTTCAGGGGAGCCTCAGAGAGTTTCTGCACAGACCTATCAATTCGTGTGAAAAACTAAAATAAAAAGGCTAATTGCTTCCCTTAAAGAGCTTAAAGTCTTTTAAAAATCAGAGATACAAATAGACAATTACAGTGCTTTGTGGCTTATGATCTGGTAGAAATATAGAGGGGACTCCAAAGGAACCCAAAGAAGGGGCATAAAATCGAATCAGTGAGGAAACGTGGAGGAGGCTTTCTGGAAAAGAAGACCTATACTCAAAGGTGTGCAGAACTGCTGGCCCTTCCGGCAAAGGAAATGTCATGGGCCAAGACCAAGGGGAAAAGACAAACCCTGAGAAGACAAAAAGTATTTCAGCAAGGCCAGAATACAACATGCAAGAAGGCGAGCGGTGTCAATTAGGCAGGACTAGACAATGAAGAGCAGCCTATATCATAGCCAATGTGAACGTTATGCTGAAGTCTGCGGTCTATTACAAGCTGTAGAGATACTTTACCACTATACAGGCATTGTCCTCACCAAAAGGTATATGAGAAGTAGGCAAACCTGGAAACAAAGAGATCAGTTGGAGGAAATAATGTTTAACAGGAAAACGACATGGGGGTAGCCTGACCAAAATAGTGGTGGCCAAGAATGGATAAAAGTGAATGGTTTTTGGTGATAATGGAAAAAGTGGAACTAGGATAACTTCCTGACTCATTAGATGTAAAAGATGTTGTCAAGGCAGGAAACTGGGGTGAGGTTTATGTTTCTGACTCAGGTAGAGTTTGCTGTGTCTTCCACCAGGAGGGCAAGGAAGAGGGAAGGCTGATCGTTTCAAGTGGCAACAGACAGAGAGACAGAAAGAGAAAAGAGAGAGAACAAGATTGTGAAAGCATGTGATGACAGGAGTTACTTTAATCACAAAAGACAAACTGAAATGCGTGTGTGTGTTTATTTTTATTAAAAAAATATAATTTTATCCATAGTATTATTGTCTGGAATTATGTAGACTTGAATGTAGACACTTAGAATCACTCACATAAAATTATAACATTTTATTGGAGAGTAAAAAAATAACCTCTTTTCTTTAATAAGAGACATCTCCCAAAACATGAGTCTACACTTTCAAGAATGTGGGCAAAGCCCCTTGTAAAAATCCTCATGTTCAAAAGAAATTAATTATTGCAGGAAACCAGCATAAATATAGACCTACTGACTTACAGAGCCCATGGTTCTCAATGCAGATCTTTTGAAATCCTACTTCTGCTTCTCATCCCTACTCAGAGGCTACTTCCTCCCTAAGGCTTTTCCGACCATCCTCCAACCTCTGAAGTCCTTGAATATGCTGTGCCATTCTTAAGACCTTGATCATGAATTACTTTGTATTGTAGCTGCTTTTGTTCATTAATAGTTCTCCTTGAGATAGTTATAATTTCTAAATAGAATTCACTGGCGCTCCATATTTGACTATATAATAGACGTACAATTAGCTAAAGGATTTGTTAAATTTATTTTTGAAATGTCGATTTTTTTAGACACTCATACTGGGAAATGGGATCAGTGCTTCACATAACTCCTTTAAAAGCTAATCATTTTAGTGACAATGTCAGTCAATTAACCTTTATAGCTATTGAGGCCATTACTACTGTATCTTAACAAAATGAATGTGAGTGATCAGATGTTCTCCTTTAAGAAAATCTTCCCAACAGAAGTGGCTCAGTTATTTCAATAGAAGTAATAGACAGTGTTCTGGAGTAAGAAACAGAATTAAGAGCCTAACTACACTATTACTATAAAGTAGTAGCCTATATAATTTATTGAATTGTTGTGTTTCAATGAGCATGACTTTTCAACTGTGTGTAACTGTGATTATAACATTGATTTGTGTTTTATTTTAATTTGAAGCAATTATATATTAAGAGGTATTATACAGGATGCTGTGAGCAGACTGGTGTGGATTTTGGCAAAGGCACATTTGTAAGATGAGGTTGTGATTTTATTATTGTGCTGTACTCCAAGACCTAAGACTTAATGGAAATAACTTTAATTTATTAAAATAAAATAAATCTAATCTATCTCCCTACTACTTTCCTGAAGTGGTCACATATATAGGATGGAATAAGGACCACACAAAAAGGGAATACCAATTGAAAAGAATAATGAAAGAAAAATTTGAGAAACTCTCATTTGGTAAATTTGTCACTAAATATTTACTGGTTGCGTACTTTGACATTTATCGTTGTACTTCATATCATGTGTGTTGCTAGGAAGAAAGAGAAAAAGGTTCTACCTTCAAAAATCTGTAACATTTTTATGGTTTTGATATAGACAGAGAGTATTCGATTACGTTTACATCATGCAAGAAAAAGAGGTAGAAGGAAGCTAATGTTAGTTGAGCACATACTGTGTGCCAGGAAAAAAAAAGTGACCATTTATTTACACACCTGCCATAAGTTAATTTTATACCTGAGGAAACTGCAACTCAAGAGTTAGAAGAAAAGTTGTTCAGATTCACAAAGCTCAACTTTTCTCCTCCACCAGATTGTCTCAGTTTAAGGGCTAAAACTCTGCAGAGAGCAAAGTGGGAGATACCATGCACACTTATGGTAGCCAGACCTGAATATGATCCTACATCATTGTTTTCTCAAAAAAAAAAAAATAAAGCAAAAGTAATCATTTTTCCCAGTTTGAATAATTGAATGCAACATGTAGGGCTGTAGCTGAAACATTCAGATGTCTTCTTAAAATTGTTTAATTGATTAAAACTTAATATTACATGTGTGTTTAGTGTTACATATTTTAAAATGTGTTGATTTGAAAATATTGCAGTCTTCTGTTCTAAATTATATGAAACATTTTAAAGCAGCTGTCTTCAACTCTGACATTAACATTGTCATCTTCACTAGTGCTACATATTTAATCATTGGATACTTAAACTTTCCAAGGCTTATCATCTTTGTGGATGTCTGATATATTTGAAATAGACTGCTTTTTCTGTATATACATATTTTCATTTTGAGACAATTTCAAAGTATTGCAATTAAAATGTAAGTTTTTTTTTTTCTTTTCTGATTCATTTGGTAGTAACTAATTGAGTCAATGCCTTCACACCCCTGGAGAATTTCTTGTATATTTCCTATGACAAAATCAGAAGTCAGCATATTATGGCTCAAGGGCCAAATCCCATCTGTTGCCTGTTTTTGTAAATAAAGTTTTACTGGGACATGACCAGACTTCTTTGTTTACATATCATGCATGACCTCATCCCTCCTACAGTGGCAGAGTTGAGTAGTTGTGACAGAGACCACATGGGTCATAAAGCCCAAAACTGCCCTCTCCTGATCTTTATAGGAAAAGTTTGCCAGCCCTTGTCATACATAATCATAATATAACCATTAAAACAGGAAATTAGCATGCATTGCTATACTACTACCATGTAATCTCAGACCTCAATCAAGTCCACAATTGCCCCAGAAATCAATCTCCTTTAAGGATTCAATGTGAAATATCATGCCAAGTCTCTTGTGTCATATTCAATCTGAAATGGTTTCCTGAAAGCCATTAATTGACTTTCATGAAAGTTTACAGGCCAAATATTGGTAGAATGACCACCAATTTGGATTTTTCCCATGTTGCCTTGAGTTTAGATTCAGATTATGCAGGACTCTCCCTGATGAACACAGTACTTCTCACTGAATCTTCCCAAGTTTGCATTCCAAAATTTTTTCACCAATGATGCTCCCTTTAATCATTTGATTGGTGTGATGTTCAATAGGCTAGTGTACTGTGATATTAATTTTTCCCTTTGTATTTATCAAGTATTGTGTATTTTTGACAACTTCATAAATATATCCTCAGCAAGTGTGGATAAGAGTTCATGTGTGTGTCACCAGGGTTTGGTATGGTGAAGAGAACTTACTTCTTGTCTATTCTTTATGTAAAGAAGGTATTAGCACTTCACCTTAAAATCATTTTGTAGCCTAGATTTTCCATAAGATTAAAGAAATAACAATTTGCTTCTGGTGGAATTTCAGATACTGAAATAGGCGGTACACAAGAAACATGACAACTAAAATATCAAATCACGAGGTCATTCAGTGAATCTTTTAAAAATTTTTAAGTGTATATTTTGTGAGTCCTATTCACATGGCACCTGTTATATGCCGCCTATCAAGCATGAAATGAGAATATGCCTGCATATCATCATATGTCTCTAAAGAAACTACAGTCAAAGCTGAATCTCCTGTAGATTTTTACTTCTTGCAGACTTACTGATCTTACCACCACCTCTCATATATGCTAGTTGCTCCATAAACGTTTTTTGAATGAATGGACAAATTTTAAAATTGGCCTTATAAGCTAGCATACTATACTTTGAAAACTACTTCTGACTTATCTTTGGAAATTAAATGTATGCACCTATGAGTTGTTGAAAAATTCCTGAATAATTAAAAGTATTGATTCATAGAAATATAAAACTTGGAAGGGACCACTAAGCTAGCTCTCATTTGTGTACTGCACTTTAAAGTGAACGTTTGGAGTTCTCTTGTGGCCCAGCAGGTTGAGGATCCAACATTGTCAGTGCAGCAGCTTGGGCTGCTGCTGTGGCGCTGGTTTGATCCCTGGCCCAGGAACTTCCACATGCCATGGGTGCAGCCAAATAAATAAATTAATAAATTAAATAAAATAAAAATAAGTAAATAAAATAAAATAAAATAAAATGAAAGTTCATTTTTAAAAAATCAAAGAAGTTGTTTATCCCGCAAAAATAAGGAAAAATTGACTAAAATTTGTTAAAAATCAATTATTTCCTTCCATTTGTGTAGACCCATTCAGAGATTTCAGACAGAAAGCAGGCAAAAAAAGCCTAGGTGTCCCCATAGCTATATATCCTGAGATGCTGAAGGCCAAACAAATATACAATATTTCTTTGAAAGTTCTTCACTGAAGCTCAAATGCTAGGAGTTATGCCTACATTTTTCTATGATTTTCTCTATATCAAAGATATTTTAACTGTTTTCTTTGTATGTAGATTCTGCCCCAAATCAAAAATATTCAGAGAAAACCAATGCACTGGCATTAAAAACAAAGAAACAGACAAAAAAACTTCACAATTTCTGCATTTCATTCATCTGTGAGCTAAATTAGAATAAATTCCAAAGTCTCAGAAAGGATTAGATCAAGACATAATCTTGAAAATTCTTAATAAACATAGTGAACTGGAACACATAATATCTAGCTAGGAATCCAACTGATTTCTACGCAGAGTGGCTCCCTACAGTAAGCCTGCAGACTTACTGAGTATGAGTCCACAGATTTGATTATATCATGCCTCCATTTCCCTAGCCACAGGGGGAGAGATTTTGCTGGCATGTCTCAATGCCAATTCAAACAATGATATGACTTACCACTTACAGCCATGGTGCACTTTCCTCATCAGAAGGCTTTATGAATGGAAGCTCATTAATCAAGCCTTCATCCTGAGAGGCAGAATGGAGGAAGAATCTGAGCTTGGAAGGTGGCTGGAAACCACCAGGTGCAGAAGCACACATTTACTAACTACTCCATCAGTGCCTGGGTGTCAACAGGGCTTTGTAAATAACTGCTCTAGCTAGTACTCCAACTCTAATTTCTACATCCTTATATGTTTCATAGCCTGTGTATATCAGCTCCAAGAAAGATCCTAAAATTTGCCTTTAGACAGACATTGATTTGAAATCGATCTTTAGCACTTAATTAAGTTCGTGGCTATGGGCAACTTAATTTTTAAAAAAATTTTATATAATGGTTTTTATTTTTTTCCATTCTAGTTGGTTTACAGTGTCCTGTCAATTTTCTACTGTACAGCATGGTGACCCAGTTATACATACATGTATACATTCTTTTTTTCTCACATTATCATGCTCCATCATAAGTGACTAGACATAGTTCCCAGTGCTACACAGGAGGATCTCATTGCTCATCCATTCCAAAGGCAATAGTCTGCATCTATTAACCCCAAGCTCCCCTTCCATCTCACTCCCCCTCCCCCCCCCCCGGCAACCACAAGTCTATTCTCCAAGTCCATAATTTTCTTTGGAAGGGTTCATTTGTGCCATATATAGATTCCAGATATAAGTGATATCATATGGTATTTGTCTTTCTCTTTCTGACTTACTTCACTCAGTATGAGAGTCTCTAATTCCATCCATGTTGCTGCAAATGGCATTATTTTGTTCTTTTTTATGACTGAGTAGTATTCCATTGTATATATATACCACATGTTATCCAGACAAAACTTTCCGTGAAAAAGACACATGCACCCATATGTTCATTGCAGCCCTATTCACAATAGCCAAAACATGGAAACAACCCAAATGTCCATCAACAGATGATTGGATTAGGAAGTGTTTTGATTCTTAATTTTCTCATCTGTAAAAGATAAAAAAGATCTGTGATCTTTGTTATCTAGCATTGTTGGGAAAATGTTATGAAATGTCATAAACAAAATACTGAGCAAGATCAAATTACAGTGCATTCTGTTTGTCCCTTAGGGAAAAAATATGATATTGGAATCACCATCAAATGATAATGTATTTTGGTCATATCATCATCATAATTATCATTATCATCATCACCATCTCTCCTTTAGTGAGTGTGATTTTTGCCATGCTGGCTCATGTATATGTGTGTATATGTATTAAAATTTTATATAAATGCATGTATATGTAGTTAACCTCCTTCAAGTATGCAGTCCCTTTATTCACTTTAAGCAAATAATATTCAGATTAACTTTATGAATAAATATTGTTCTTATTTTACAGTTGAGGAAACCAAATCTGAGAGGGATAAAGATACAAGAGCAATATTAAGTGAGGAGTCAATATCTCAGTTGATTTCCTATCAGCCTTTTAAATCCCAGTGTCTATCTGCCACCTCCTATATTAAAGATGTCATTCCCAGAAGAATGTCTGCCATGAGAGACTGAAGGTTAGGAGCCAGTCAGATCATTTGACTTCTTGCATGAGCTGCTCATTTCACTTGGAAGTAAAAAGTGGGTTCTTATTCTAAGACTAATGGGTTGGGCAAACTTGTAATTTACTTTTTACTTTTTTTGTGCTCAGTTACTCAGTCTTTAAAATGGGGCAGTGTAAGAGATAAACCTTCCAGTTGTATAAAACACTGGCAATTAATCAATACATATTTGAAAATTCACTAGAAATTGAATGTGCAATTTAGGATAATCAATTACACTCAAAATTTCACATTCAGGAATATTTCATTTGATTTTGTATTTCTGCATGGAGGCATATATTCCAAAAATTATATATCTCAACATACTTTCCATATAACAAAATAATGCTTGTGAACGTATTTGTTTTCCTCAGGAATTGATAACTACTACAGTGGGGTGAATAGCATCCCTACAATGTTCACATCTATTTGGAAATTCAAAATGTGATCTTATTTCAAAATAGAGTTTCTGCAGTGTAATTGGTTCAGTAAAGACAAGATTATACTAGGTAAGGGTAGGCCCTTAAATCTAATGACTACTACCTTTTAAGAAAAGGAAAAAAACATGCACATGCATAGATACACAGGAAAGAAAACTGTGTGATGACAGAGGCAGAGACTGGAGTCATGAAGCCATGCCAAGGAACACCTAGGATTCCAGCTTCCATCAGAAGTTGGGAAGAGGCAAGGGAAAAGCCTTTCCTAAAAGTCTTCAGAGAGGACATGCTCTGCCAAGAGCTTGACTGCAGACTTCTGACCTCCATAACTGAAAGAATAAAGTTATTTTGAGTTAAGCCACTCATCTTAAGGTAATTTGTGGCAGCACTGCTAGGAAAGTAATACAACTACTAAGGGGCAAGAATCTTTGCCCACGTTTCTGATGACAGTAGCCTAGACCAGAGGACAGGGCAGTGGGTACAGCATAAGTGAATGGAATTGATTTTTTTTTTTTTTTGCTTTTTAGGGCCTTACTTGCAGTATATGGAAGTTCCCAGGATAGGGATGTAATTGGAGCTGCAGCTGTCAGCATACTCCATAGCTACAGCAACACAAGATCTAGCTGTGACTACATCTTACACCACAGCTCATGCCAGCACCAGATCCCTAACCCACTGGGTCAGGCCAGGGATCAAACCTGTAATCTCATTGATCCTAGTTGGGTTCATAACTCGATGAGCCACAAGAATTTATTTTTTTTTATTCCACAACAATTTGTAGAGGTAATTTTCATTTTTAAAAAGGTCATGTGGACACAAGGGAACAAAGTTGGAGGACAGGCAGCCAGAGAAGAAAGCAAACAGTAATCCGGGAAGAAGATGATGCTGGATGAATCCAGCTGAGTGTTGGTGGGACATACTCCAGTGAGAAGGGTGAGATGCTGTCTTAACAACATGTGGGTGATAATCCTGAGATAAGTGAGCTGAATGATAAAATTTCAGATTTAGGGAGAAGAATGCTCTTGACAGAAACTTTGTGGGAGGAAGGTTATTGGTGGTGGTTTTGACGATGATTAGATGACTGGGGTGAGAGGAAGGGAAAGATCATTTGAAGTGCAGGAAAAACAAAATGAGACATCAAACATTTTATATATGCTTCTAAGACAGTCTCTGGCATGGCTGGGTGTTGTATGTCACCTCCCCCTCAGTCCTTGAGGACGGACGCGACGTCCCTGTCATCTTCATACTCCTAGTGCTTGTCATAGTCCTGGTGCTAAAGAACTCGAGAAGTGTCTGCTACAGGACTGAATTACCATTCAGAATTATTTGAATACCATCTATTTTTGATTGAAATTTCTAAAAGAATTTCTACTAAAATTAAACTATGGTGTGCCAGTGTGTTAATACTCATGATGTAACTGGTAGTGGGCATGAACAATATACTTCACACACAGACACACACAGACATGCGCATACACACACACACATACACACACACACACGGCCAGGGATTCTACATGTGGAAAAAGCACAGTACAATGATACATAAGTGACCCAAAGTAAATGGAAGCAGGAAGGGGTTAGTGCAGCAGTCTGTGACCTGAGGCACATAGATTCTGCTGTCAGCAGGAGCTTTCATGGCAGAGAAAGAGGTTGAAAGCCACTTTCTCCACAAGTACGCATGTTTATGTATTATTCACAATAGCAAATAATTGTAAAATGTCAACATTTCGTTTCCTCTTAAGAGCTTCTTTTGATTAGTGACCTAATTAACCATTAAGAAGAAAAGGTTTTTTAAGTGTAAATATGAAAAGAGGGAGTGTTTCCTAGCAGCAATTTGTGATTTTAAAATGTCACAGGCAGGGACATCACGGAGGTGCTACCAACCAGCACTTTTCAAAATATGACTCTGTGTCAGGAACGTGTGGCATGGATGTGTTTGGTGTTTTTGTGTATGTGAGTGTGTGTGTGTGTGTGTGTGTGTGTGTTTTGTCTTTATTCTGAAACAAGCAATGCAAATATAGATATGGTTGCCCAAGAGATTTCCCTCCCTTTTTTAAAGCCCTTCAACATTTTCTCTGACAGCCTAGGAAAGGTTGTTTTTAATCAATTTAATTTGAGACTGTATTCTTCACAGATAATGACACATTTTCTCTTTCACTTCATGAGTATATATGGAAAAAATGCAAAAGTGCCACACACAGGCACACACACAGCACATGTACACTTTCCTATGTATTCAACAAATGTACAACTAAATGCATATGCACTGTGCACACATATACAACATACACTTACAATGCAACACACGTAAGCATGCACAACAACTACACAACTACACAACAAACATGGACATAAACATAAGATACATGTACACAACATGCTCACATTTATATGCTGTCATATACATAATGCATGCATATTTTGATATACTCATACAAACTTAACACCCACATGCATATAATCACATGGAATAAAATTTACATATGAATTTTAAAAGTATCTCCCTAAAACCTTATTCCACATGTCAAGGTGTGACACCTCCTGGGAGATCTCAGCTGGAAACATTTCTGAAACAGCCTTTCTCACAGTTGAGAGTAACCTGACCTTTTATTCTGGTTGCCCACAGGGACCAGGGATGAGCAAGATGCATAAAATGGGAAAACACAAACAAGCAACATGTCTAACTATGAAGCTTCCTTTTAAAAAGTCTAAGTCAGTTTTAAATACATTCTACCTGATTTCCACCGTATAATGAGATAATTAAGTTATGTTATTAAACAAAAATGTTACAAAAACCTCTCTTTTCAGGATGATGATTGAAACCAGAGTCTAGAAAATACACCATGTTATTCAAATTAACATAGATTAAACTATTTTATAGATTTTATTACAGTGAGAAATGCATAAAATCTTAGCAATTAATTAAGCTCCATCTAGACCTGTTCTCCCAATGCTTTATAAATGTGAACACACACACATACATGAACACAATCTGTAGACAAAATTTCAAGATCAAGTGTTTTTTTTTTTGTTTTTTGTTTCCCTATTGACCATTAAGCATAAATGGTATGTACTAATAATTTCTGGTGAATAAATCAATCCATCTTTAAGAATAAGAATTCAGATTGAATCCAAGCATTGAGATTACTGATACCCTACTATGTGTCAGGCACTGTGCAAGGCCATTTCAGGTAACAAATATAAGAAAATCTCTGCTTTCTAGAAATCTCCAGATGTTTAAGTTGCAGACGTGCCCCAGATCTGGTGTTGCTATGGCTCTGGGGTAGGCCAGCAGCAACAGCTCTGATTCGACCCCTAGCCTGGGAACCTCCATATGCTGCGGGTGCAGCCCTAAAAAGACAAAAGACAAAAAAAAAAAGAAAAAAAATAGAAGCCTCCAGACCAGTGGGAGCTATAGTTATCATGATGATTTGAGGTCAGTTCTCTGATGATGGAAGACACAGGTATTCCTGGAAAATAAAAGGAAAATACAACAAAACCCTGAGGTCAGGAAAGTCTAATTTTAAACCAGGCCCCTCTTTACTCCTGAATGGGAGTAAACACACTTTGGGGAAATTCCTACTTGGAAATGTAAATTGCTTAGGAAAGCTTTTCAGATCTCAGTTTAAATATTATCACCATCATCCAGTTGAATTCTGATAAGACAACTTGTATATATTGTAATTAATAATGCTTCCCTATTTTTATTTCCTATTTGTGCCCTTACCTTAGACATGTAACTCTCACTAAGGGCTCCAGATGCTGAAAGCCTTCTGCATGTCTATGTGGATGTGTACCTGAATTTGCCTCTTCATCTGCACATGTATGTTTGTATGCATATGTTTGTGAGCATGCACACACACAAGGATGTGTGTAGGCATATGCTCCATCTCTCTGTTCATGACCATTTGGCTCCGACATGTGCCTTGAGTGTCTGAGCAAGTCTCCTTCACTGGACTTAGTCTGCTTCAGATTCCAGCACTTGAAAGGTCAAATAAAGTAGCTTGCGCCACACCTTCTCTGTGAAGAATGATCTCTACAAACAGAGAGAGAAAATGTCTATGAGGTTGGGTACAGCATTATCCAAGCAGTCTGAGGCTATGCATTCCAGTTCCAGGCAGGGGAACAGAGGTTATTCTCGGGCAAAAAATAACTATTATCTCCAGTGCTCTGAGCAGTTGACGAGTTTCACCTAGTCTAGTGTTGTTCCTACACTTTTCAGCTTAAGTTTCCATAGGACCCCTCGGCCCATGAACTCAATAACCATGCAGATGAAGACAGTATTGTAAGTACTGTGCTAACAAGGCAGAGACCATGAGTTTGACCACATCACTTGTTCCTAATGACAGCCATTGAGCTGTTACTCAATTCCTAAAGAAACATCATTAGAGAATTTAGATGTATGTTTGAGTGACAAAGCTCATAAGAAGGAAGCCTCAGTGACCAGTCCAGCAATGCTGCTCAAGATAACAGGTTCTTGCAAGTAGCACTAGTTGAGCTCCTTGGCACGTTCAATTCTGACTTTTGTCTTGGAGGAAGTTTTCACTTTCACTCAGTTTTAGGTAATAGGCAAAAACTAGTGAGGGCACATAGAAATTATTCTTCCCTTGATATTCCTGTTATGACTCAGTGGGTGAAGTACCTGGCATAGTGTCTGAGAAGATGTGGGTTCAATTCCAGACCTCGCTCAGTTGGGTTAAGTATCGTTGTTGCCCCAAGTAGGTTGCAGATGCCGCTTGGATCCTGAATTTCTGTGGCTGTGGCCTAGGCTGCACCTGCAGCTCCAATTCAACCCCTAGCCTGGGAACTTCCATATGCTGCAGGTGTAATAATAAAAAGAAAAAGAAAAAAAAGAGAGAAAAATTATTCTTTCCTCTAAGTGTATATAGTTTTGAGAATGGAATTTCCAGTGAACACCTGTCTTCTTCGTTTCCTATTTGTAAGCTCTCAGAAAGGTTTGTTAATCCATGATTTGAAAATGATATTACTAAATACCATTTGTAGGAGGAGCACGGGAGATATATAACAGAAGATGTTAGGGATTCAGAGAAAAGATGAGGAGAAAAGGGGAAAAGATATTGGATGTACATATTAGAAATTCTCTAGGTTTGGTCTCTTAAAGCAAAAAAGGAAATTTATCTTTAATCATTTGTAAAAGAAAAGAATTCAAAGAAACAAGGTCCTTGGCCCACTAGCTGCCTATCTCCAGTATCCACCAGGCTCTGTTAGCAACCTGTGACAGTCCCTGTGTGGAAAAGATAAAGTCACTATCCAGAAAGGACAAGCAATGGGCTGACTTTTTACACATGCTTCAATCTCCTATAATCAGACTGGCTAAGCAGTCTGGGCAGAAGATTGGCAAATCATGAAAGCAGAGACTGATTTTCTCCTTTATTGCTTAAAAGCAGATGAAATTATCCCTACATAACAAGCAGCCAGGAATGCTGTACCAATTGCCTAAGCCCCAATCAGTCTTTCCTCATGGTTATAGTTATGGTCTGATTTCAAATCTAAATCTCTTTTGGTTACAGAGCAAAGCCAGGTGACTCCCCCGAACCTCTGGCCTTTAGCAAATGAGGGACCACGCCCTCACTAAAGTCCCCTTTTTCATCCTATCAGCAGTGACTAAACTACCTCTTATTTTTATATTCTATCAGTTCCAGCAGAATATATGCCAATCCCTGGGTTTCTGTAAAATCTTCTTTTCAAGTATAAATTCCAGTGATTATTAAGCTTACCACTTGTCAATTTAAAATTTATGGCAGTGAGATGTTTGAAGTGGTAGATCTTGTGAAAACAGATTCCCAGAGTCAACTTATTCCTGGAATAAAATATAACAACTATCTCTCTGGAGTGACTCTTTGTTTTTGTTTGTTTGTTTGTTTGTTTTGAAGACAGAGGGGGAATATGCTGATTCTTAGTCATATTTTTGTATCTCCAAGACATTTGTCCAAGAGTTCAAAGGAGCCGATAGGCTAATAAAGAAAGAAAATAATAAACCCAAGGACAAGACAGTGAATTTCATTTTGCAAGGAGTACATTGATTTGGGCAATGCAGCCACTGTCTTTTCCAAGCTTTCTATAGGATTTTCTCCCGATCTGTCTACTTCTCTTTACCTCAGCCACCATTGCTTCTTAGCTGGATAGCATCAAGGCCCTTCCCACTTGTCCTCCTGATTCTCCTCTTGCCCATTCCATCTTTTCCCCATAAAAGCAGTTGTTTGGGATTATGTCACATTCATACCTGAACCTCACCAATGACTTCTTATTTCCCTTAGAATGAAATCCAAATACATATCTATGTACTTGTGGCCTCTCAGTTCTCAAAATAAGCAACAGTTTTGCCTTTTCTACTATATTCTACTCTCCCTGGACTTGTTTATATTTTTTTCCCAGCAGAACACTTTAGTTCCACTGTTGGACTTTGCACTTGCTATTCCTTCTCCCTTAGGAAATTTTCTGTGTCTTCAGTACCACGGCAGTTTGAATTCAAATGGGTGAACTCTTCTCTAATCATCCATTTAAGTTTCACTACCTTTGTTGTTATAGCATTCATGTTATTTGGAATTGTGAGCACTCAGAAAATGATGATTAACCAATGGTGCTGTCTCTGTAGCTATTTAATAAAATCTGATTCGAATTTATATCATTGGATTATAACTTTATTTGTTTAACTATTAATCTTTTATGTACTGTCTACACATCAGGTTGTTCCAATCACATAATCCCATGGTTGAACATTAAGCTACTGGGAAAGATTTTAAGACACAATGTTTTCCAATAAAAAATTCTAGTAAGTTGTCAAAGCATATGGCCTGCACTAGGCAAAGAATAACACGATTGTGAGCATAGAATGGACCAGGTTCCTAGCAATATGCTATAAAAACTTGCCACTCCACTGATATGTGACCTTTATAGCTTGTAGCTTTTAAAATCATATTCTTACCCAATGCTGCATGTCACTCTCATTAAAATAACAATTAACCCTATACACTGCTGAGTGGCATTAGTATCTTTTACAAGAAAAGCACATGATTTCATTTCATGCAAAATGAATATAAAAGGTCATGCAAATAACTCAACTATTTTCTTTCTATAGGTCACCATATGAGCTGGAAGAAAACCAGCATAACTTAATTCACAGGAACATAAGCCAACATCTTCATAAGGAAGATGAAAGTAGAGGAAACAGAAGCAGGGAAGTTTTACCTGTAGAATGGCTTGTAGAAGAAGCAGCGTTGTATAATTGGTGGATGGAAATTCCAACCTGTACGTGGGTGAAAATTCAAACATCCTCAGACTGGATGGGTTTATTCTGCTGCTTTATTAAATTCAGACTTATAGCCGTGGGTCATTTGCTTTGGCATTTATTACTTTATATTAATGCAATAACTTCATTACCACATATAGCCATTATGATTATCTAATTCACAAATAGGTGCTTCTGTTTTTAATAATGATAATAAAACCATTTGAATTTGAAAATGTTAGAATTAAACTAACGGGGTCAACAACAAATAGGAAGTCTCATGAATGGGATAAAAAGAAATATTTCATTTATAAATAGTTGATGCAGAACTTCATTGTATAATCTCACTGTTATAAAAATACTTAGACAGTGAAGTCATTATATTTTTGAAACTTCTACCTTCTTTGAAAGTAAGTACTAAATAGTATGATTGAAGACTTAACTCTGTGTAGATTTGGGTTCAGAGTCAGAAATTGTTTTCTTTTTAAAGTGGAGAAACATAGAAAATGTCTTCTAATACAAATAGAAGTCTTGTAATGGAGAGATCCCTAATATTCCTATAGCAAGTATCTATTGTGGAAATGAAAAGCTCTCTTGTGGCTCAGCAGGCTAAGGATCCAGTGTTGTCACTGCAGCAGCTTGAGTGGCTGCTATGACATGGGTTCTATCCTTGGCCTTGGAAATTCTACATGCCACTGGGTGCAGAAGAAAAGGAAGAGTTCCCACTGTGGCACAGTGGGTTAAGAACCTGACTGCAGTGGCTCAGGTCTCTGCCAAGGTGTGAGTTCAATCCCTGGCCCTAAGCAGTGTATTAAAGGATCTGGTGTTGTCCCAACTGTGGTGTAGGTCACATCTTCAACTCAGATTCAATCCCTAGCCTGGGAACTTTCATATGCTATTGTTGTGGCTATAAAAAACAAAAAAAATGCTACTGTTGTGGAAATCTGTAACACTGATTTAGCACCTGATTGAAATTGTGCAGAGGAGTATCATGTGTCTGAACATAGTTTGATGAATGGAATTAAAATATTAATAAAATATTAATAAAATTGTATAGCTGGAAAGCCTTTTGGGTGCATATAGTTCAATTTCCCAGCCAATATGAAGTCCTTGTATGGCACAGAAAAATATGATCATGTATTTCTGATACAATATTTCTAGTGAAGATGACATCATCACCTCTCATTCTATGCAGCTCTAAGTAATAGAAATTCTTCTGTATTTAGAATAGAAATCTAATGGTTTCTTTCATCCCTCCTTCTACTTTCCTTAAGAATACTCATTATACATATGTACATATTATATATGTATATATTACATATGATGTCCAATATGTATATATAATATATATTATATATACATATATATGTGTGTGTATATATATCTTCCATGTGCAATGCTCAAAATATTTTGAGACCCCCATTTTCAAGTAAGCTTCTCAACCATTCTTCATAAGACAGAGTTACTAGTTACTTAATTATTAAACTTGTTACCAGTTTAATGTCTTGTCTGGATTCATTTATGATGGATTTGGTTTGTAAGTGTAATGTGACATCTAGTATTAAGGGCAACCATTATCTTTAACCATGGTCTATTACTCTCTTGCTTTCAAAGCACCATAATTCTATTAATTGAATTCAGATTGTGTTAGTCTTTAGACAACCACATACTTCATCACTGGCTCATATGATCTGCAATCAAAATGTCTTTTATTCTAACCACAGCAATTAGACAAACAAAAGAAATAAAAAGCATCCAAATAGGAAGAGAAGAGGTAAAACTTTCACTGTATGCAGATGACATGATACTATATATAGAAAACCCGAAGGACTCAATCCAGAAACTACTTGAAATGATCAATAAATTCAGCAAAGTAGCAGAATATAAGATTAACATTCAGAAATCGGTTGCATTTCTGTATGCTAACAATGAAATATTAGAAAAGGAATACAAAAATACAATACCTTTTAAAATTGCACCCCAAAAAATCAAATACTTGGGAATACACCCGACCAAGGAAGTAAAGGACTTATATACTGAGAACTACAAAACATGAATCAAGGAAATTAAAGAAGATGTAAAGAAATGGAAAGATATCCTATGCTCCAGGTTTGGAGAAATTAATATTGTAAAAATGGCTACACTACCCATAGCAATCTTCAATGCAATCCCTATCAAGTTACCCATGACTTTTGTCACAGAACTAGAATAAACAATCCAAAACTTCATATGGAACCACAAAAGACCCAGAATTGCCAAAGCAATCCTGAGAAACAAAAACCAAGCAGGAGGCATAACTCTCCTAGACTTCAAGTAATATTCCAAAGCCACAGTCATCGAAACAGTGTGGTACTAGTAACAAAACAGACATACAGACCAATGGAACAGAATAGAGAACCCAGAAATAAACCCTGACACCTATGGTCAATTAATCTTTGACAAAGGAGGCAAGAACATAAAATGGGAAAAAGACAGTCTTTTCATCAAGTATTGCTGGCAAACCTGGACAGCTACCTGCAAATCAATGAAACTAGAAACACACCCTCACACCATGCACAAAAATAAATTCAAAATGGTTTAAAGACTTAAAGATAAGACAAGACAACATCAAACTCTGGAAGAGAACATAGGCAAAACCTCATGAATATTTTCTCAGGTCATTCTCCCAAGGCAACATAAATAAGATCAAAAATGAACCAATGGGAGTTCCCGTCGTGGCGCAGTGGTTAACGAATCCGACTAGGAACCATGAGGTTGTGGGTTCGGTCCCTGCCTTTGCTCAGTGGGTTAACGATCCGGCATTGCCGTGAGCTGTGGTGTAGGTTGCAGATGCGGCTCGGATCCTGCGTTGTGTGGCTCTGGCGTAGGCCAGTGGCTACAGCTCTGATTCGACCCCTAGCCTGGGAACCTCCATATGCCATGGGAGCAGTCCAAAGAAATAGCAAAAAGACAAAAAAAAAATAAAAAATAAAAAAATAAATAAATAAAATGAACCAATGGGACCTAATCAAACTGAAAAGCTTTGGCACAGCAAAGGAAACCAAAAAAGAAAACAAAAAGACAACTTACAGAATGGGAGAAAATAGTTTCAAATGATGCAATGGACAAGGGCTTAATCTCTAGAATATTCAAGCAACTTATACAACCCAACAGCAAAAAAGCCAACCACCCAATGGAAAAATGGGCAAAAGACCTGAATAGACCATTCTCCAAGGAAGATATACAGATGGCCAACAAGCACATGAAAAAATGCTCAACACCACTGATTATTAGAGAAATGCACATCAAAACTACCATGAGATACCACCTCACACCAGTCAGAATGGCCATCATTAGTAAGCCCACAAATAACAAGTGCTGGAGGGATTGTGGAGAAAAGGGAACCCTCCTTCACTGTTGGTGAGAATGTAAGCTGGTACAGCCACTATGGAGAACAGCATGGAGGTACCTGAGACATCTATACATAGAACTACCATATGACCCAGCAGTCCCACTCTTGGGCATATATCCGGACAAAACTTCCCTTAAAAAAGACACATGGACCTGCATGTTCATTGCAGCACTCTTCACAATAGCCAACATATAGAAACAACCCAAATGTCCATTGACAGACAATTGGATTAGGAAGATGTGGCACATATACACAATAGAATACTACTCAGCCACGAAAAAGAATGAAATAATGCCATTTGCAGCAACATGGATGGAACTAGAGACTCTCATTCTGAGTGAAATACGTCAGAAAGAGAAAGACAAATACCATATGATATCACTTATAACTGGAATCTAATATACAGCACAAATGAACATTTCCACAGAAAAGAAAATCATAGACTTGGAGAATAGACTTGTGTCTGTCCAGGGTGAGAGGGACGGAGTGGGAGGGATCGGGATTTTGGGGTTAACAGATGCAAAGTATTGCTTTTGGAATGGATTTACAATGAGATCCTGCTGTGTAGCATTAAGAACTATCTAGATACTTACACTGCAACACAACAATGGGAGGAAAAAATAAGTATACATGTATGTGTAACTTGGTCCCCATGCTGTATAGCAGGAAAATAAATAAATAAATAAATAATAAAAGAAAATGTTTTATAACCAAACAAAAACATATATCTTTTATTTTTCCTAATTATCTTATTAAAATTTCAGATATCTTCCCCAAAATGTGGTGGTATTATTTCGTGTCAAATTTAAAGGAACTAAAATGTTTTTTGTTTATCCCTCTCGCCTAGCAGAGCCTCTACTCATTTTCCACGTTTTACATTCAGTGGTCAATGGGTTCCCAGATTGTGTTTGTGTGATTTACTCTTGTTTGTATATCCAAACTGTGCCTTCCAGAGTCTCTTTCTCCCAGCCATAATGGATTTTTAAAGCTCATCTTATGTGTTTCCATCAAGTCATATTTTCTGATCAGGCTAGCCCACAGTGTTCTCATTTCTTCTCTGAATTTTCATAGCAAAAACAGTCAACTCCCTTTGAGATTAATCACACATACTTCTGTATGATAAAGGAGCTTTTCACAAATACATATTTTTGCAACCCAACTAGAACATAAAATGTGGAAGGAGATTGTACCCCTTGAATTTTTCTAAACATGCTTTATTGAAGAATCAAGTAAACAAAAAACACTCAATGGATGCTTGATAAATGGTAACAAAAATGAAAAAGATTTGTCTATCCTTATTGTTAGGCAGAAAACAGACTTGGGTCTTCACGTTGAAGGAATGTTGTCATAGATTTGTGAAGCCTTTTCTCTTTTTAGGATAATTTGGTGTTCACCTTATGTGCTGGGCTGAAAAATATATTACACAGGGAAAAAGAGTAGTTCTGAACATTGTTTTTGGATTATCTACTCTGCTCATTTTCAAAATACAATGGTGGTTGCTGGGGGTTGTTTAGATTTTGTCCTTTGGTACATATATTCCATTTTATGTGTTCTTATGTAGGAATATGCTTTGCACAATTTATTTCTGCATGGACTCCAGACATTGTCCTCTCTTTAATAAAGATTCCAAATGTTTGCATAATCTAGTATGATCTTCTCCGAGAACCACAGAGATATATATGAATGTGTGTCTCTGTGTGTCTACATATATAACATTTATCAAGCATCTACTGTGTGCCATTTGACAAGCATCTACTGTGTGCCATTTGACAAAGTAATTACTGGGATTGCTTCCACTTTGTAGATTAGGAAAATGAATCTTAGAGACATTAGGTAAATTCCTCCAAGGTCACACAAGTCTTTTTTTTTTTTTTTTTTTTTTGCTATTTCTTGGGCCGCTCCTGCGGCATATGGAGGTTCCCAGGCTAGGGGTCTAATCGGAGCTGTGGCCGCCAGCCTACGCCAGAGCCACAGCAACACAGGATCCGAGCCGCGTCTGCAACCTACACCACAGCTCACGGCAACGCCGGATCATTAACCCACTGAGCAAGGGCAGGGACCGAACCCGCAACCTCATGGTTCCTAGTCGGATTCGTTAACCACTGCGCCACGACGGGAACTCCAAAGGTCACACAAGTCTTATGGGACGAAGTCGAGATCTACATCCTTGCTCTATTACTCCACTTTTAACTGTTCTACTATATTGTTGGGAGAGAGTTGAAAGAGAGAGGAGGAGAGATATAAAATTTTAACTCATTCATAGAAATAATAAAATTCCAGACGTAGGTTTTTATTTCTAAGAACTTTGAATGAATCAAATGTAATACCAACACAGTGCCTGTACACACTTACTGAATATTGGTTGAGTGGTTTAGTCATATTGGCTCTAAGTATAGAATGTTCCTGGCCAATTAATTAGCTTCTTCCTGACATTACTAGTGATTATACTGGTAAACCTCAGATGCATTTGCATGGATTCAGAAAACATAATGATTAGCCTTGTATATGTGATTCCAGGTAGGAGGGTGACTGTGTGATTCTGGGCTCACACCTTCCTGGCATGTTCCATATACCATTTCTTAATCCTTTCTTTCAAAACAGGTAAGGACCTGTATTAAAATAAGCTACATTTCAAAAAAAAATCTTAAGAAATAGCTCTGTACTGGTTCTTGGTTGGCTGTGACTTTACTTCAATTATACCTGTTGGGTGGTACAAAGAGTAGGAATATCCTCCAGTCTCTTTTATTTATATATTGACTTGGGTGATAATGCCCTATTTTGATTTATTTTGAGCTTCATCGTTTCAACTAATTAAGACTAAAATAGTCAAACATTTTTATTGGCTCTGCATTTGAGGACAGTTTCTTGAAAACCTGGCTTAAATCCAAGGCAAGTTTCCCTCTTCCTAGGGGTGGGGTTTTAACATCATGGTTTTCTACTGCAATCCTGAAGTGAGCTGATAAATCTCAGCAGGTTCACAAGGTTTCACATTCTATTAGAAAAGGAGAACAAAGAACAACAGAATTAGAGACAAATGATGTGACCAAGTGCCACAAAGAAGGTTCATTAGAAACTAAAGACAAATATATGAAACATTCACCTGAAAAATGTTTGCATCTTCATAGAAAGTCTGTTCTGGGTACATTGAATGATCTATGGGGGCGGGGTCACAATGACACAAGTGAAATGGCATTCTTTGTTCACTGAGGCTGCCACCCAAACAACTTGAATTTTAAATCTCTTTCTTTTTGAAATACATTTTTCTTCTCTCTTTCTCTGAACAGTCATCAAGAGGCTTAATTAATGAATTAGTATTTGCAGAAATCTTTGATATTCCAAGATGAAAGGTTTTGCACAAGGGTAAAGCATCAGCGCCAGCAGTAAAATGTCCTCTTGATGACAGAATGCATGAAGTGTTAGGTTGGAATATATTTGGCAACTGCAATTAAAGAAGTTTGATCCTGTTTTCCTGCTCTGTTTTTTTATCATGAGCATTATTCTGGAGGATATGAGGATAATAGGAAAGGTAAATTCTCATTGGCCAGAAATAGTTGAGGCATATACACACATACACATTCCCCAGTGGTTGAGGCAGGTGGAAAGTTTATGGGCAGCCTCTTTCTGGGGCAATAAAAGCTTCTTTTATTTCAAATTCTCTTTTTACACCAGTTGCTATTACTCTGAAAAGCTCTTGGCATTTGGAAGGCAATAAGCAGGGCATAAAATCCATTCTTTCTTGAACAGGTCCCATTCCTAGGACTGCTTTTAAACTAACTAGTTTACAGCAGAGAAACAGACAGCTGGGTCTCCTGCAAAGGCTCTCAGGTAAAGCACAGGCCTGGAGATCTGCTAACTAGCTGAGTGCAGTACTTGGGTAGTAAGTACTTTGCTGAAACTGGATATGTAACTATCTCCTTACGTGACTTAAATTGTTTGGATCTAACAGATGATTATATTAATAAAATTGATATAGGTTGTGTATAAAGGAAATGATTTTGAGGTTCCTTTTTCTGCAGAATACCTGGTTTAGGCTCATTCAAGTTTTTTGAGAAAATTCCAGTACTAATTCCCTCTTAAGGTAGGGTATAGATGGAAGTGAATCAGGATAGAAATTTGGTACCTTTCCAGGGTGACAAACGCAGGGCTCTGTCTGATAAAATGAAAGTGTGCATCACATCCTTACAGTGTAAAAACCAAACCAAAGAATATCTCATTATAAGTCCAAGGATCTATGACAGGCACCACTGCATGCCTTCCTGGGAGCCTGTCTTTCCCTTCCCCCTTACTTGGAATGGTCATCATAATCTCTGAGGGAGGCTGAACCAGTGAAGCTGACCTTATTGGTCTGACCTTGATATGGAATAAAATTCTGGCCCAGGGGATACGTGTGGAAGACAACTTTGGGAATATTGGAAAGAATTTTAGGGATGTTAACTAATGACAGGTCCAAGTCTTGCAGTAGCAAGACTAATTTCAGAACCACATTAAAAAAAAAAAGAAAAAAATTAATAATAAAAAGAACGCGTATCAGACATAATTTGAAAAGTGGGTATGAACTTGGATTGATTGCCTATTTGTAACTTAAATCGGGTCCTGATCACATCTTTTGAACAATAATAGCATAATGTTCACCTATTGAACATAGTGGCAGTGGCAGTATTATAATCACTTTATAAGAGGAAGACGTAAAGTTTCTCAAACTAGTAAATGCTTTAAGAGAAAATGATGTTCTATTTGTGAAGTCAGTTGCTCCAAGAGGCAGGATTGTTTCCCTCACTTTCTTCTCTAGGATTTTGTGCAAGAATAATACAATTTGGCTGTCATTGCTAGGTTTGAAAGTCTAACAGTGCAGCCTCCAACTCCAATGTTCTGGGCAGAGGAACAGAGAAACATGATCCAGAAAGTTAGAGGTGAATCTGCTAGAGAAGTTCAAGGGAAGAGATTGAGGGCAAGGAGTATTCGTATTTTCAAGAGAGATTTAAGTTACCTTTCAATAGACCATGAATGAAGGAATCACCAGGAGATAAACTGATAGAAACACATGGGGCATAGGACATGTGGCCAAGGGCACGGCTGAGAAACCCCAGTGTGGAGAGAGAAATCCTTGTTCTCACTCTAGAGTTTGTGATTGGCCCAAAACCATGATTTCTTGGTGCTTTCTATTGCCATCTGTAATCTGAAAACGTAATGTGGGTTGATTTTCTTTCTGTTAACTTAAATTGCTTCCTGCAATGTTACTTTTGATGATTGCAAGTGTGGCTATGCTATAGATAATTTCCGCATAAATGAATCCAGCAGTTTACTAGCTTTAAAATATCCAATCCCTCAAAATCTTTTTTTTTTTCCTTTGGCCACACACAAGTGGAAGTTCTAAGGCCAGGGATCAAACCTATGCCTTAGCGGTAACCACAGCCACAGCAGTGACAACCCTGGATCCAAGGAAATCTTCAAAATCTTCTTTTAAACTCACAAAACAAATGGGCTTGTTATGGATGAAGGATATAGAGACAGGCAAATTCATTATGAACATTGAAGAACCACTATATGGCTGTATGATCCATAGCTTATGCTGCCTATCTCAAATTTTAACTTTGGACTGAACCTGAAAGTAAAGAATTATCTAGGCTTTGGAGTTATCTCTCTATTGTGTGAGTGGGGTGTGTGTGTGTGTGTATGTGTGTTCTTTTCTCTTTTTTTAATGATTTTTATTTTTTCCCATTATAGTTGGTTTACAGTGTTCTGTCAATTTTCTATTGCACAGCAAGGTGACCCAGTCACACATACATATACACATTCTTCTTTCTCACATTATCATGCTCCATCTTAAGTGACTAGAGCCACATCTGCAGCATATGGAATTTCTTAGAACAGGGGTCGAATTGGAGCTGCAGCTCCCAGCCTATGACACAGCTACAGCAATGCAAGATCTGAGCCACACCTGTGACCTATGCCACAGCTTGCAGCAACGCTGGATCCTTAACCCACTGAGCCAGGACAGGGATTGAACCCATGTCTTCATGGATACTTAAGTTGGATTCTTAACCAGCTGAGCTACATGGGAACTCCAACCCTCTTCTGTTTTTAACTGGAAGTAGATAAGGGCCGGGTTCCCTAATTCAATGCCCTGTTGATGGACTAGATTCTTGGAAAATTCTTAAGTCCTACATTGTGAAGGATGTCAACCCTTTGGGCTTCCACCTCCCTCCGTTACTTGAAATGGATCGGTCCATATGTGAAAGCTGAAGTGTGGTTTCTGTGAAAGCTCCTGAGTGCATGGTTGATTTGAAGGGAAGGAGGAAATGGTTCAGGAAATAGTGCTTCCCTCCCTCAATCCCAGTCACACCTTCATCTTTCCAGACAGGAATAAACCACAGAATGTTCGCTTTTTATTAGGTCAAACATTGAGCAAAATGGTAGCTCTTCAAATGTAATATGCTTGGCAATTTGATTGAATTTGAAGTCTGTTTTTTTACATATTTTAAACAAAACCTCTGGTCATAGGCGTCATCCTTTAACTATTTTATTAACACATCAAAATTCCAAAGTTGACCAACTTGTCTTTCCATTCCATTCACCAATGTGTTTCTTTTCTCTAGCTCAGAGCTCTTTCTTATTTCAGTGGTTGGATGATATTTCACAGTCTCTAGCCCTATCCCTCTCTTGGCCACATTTTCTCTCATTTTTCATTCAGACTCAATTTTCTGGGGCTGATAAAAGATCAAGCAATGCATCTGTCCTGCCAAGTTCACATTTTAAAGGAGGAGATGCTTAGGCTTAGGAAAGAAGCAAGTAATTCAGGGGAGATATTCTCAGTGCCGCTGGTCACGTCTAGAGTAGTTAATAAACTTTGTATAAAATTTGCTTCTTTAGTTCTGGGTGTTTTTACTTGCTTTGGGTTCATAACTTTTATCTTTTTTCTCATTATCAATGCATCCTGATCATCCTCAGCCAAGAAAGTAAATTTACTTCACAGTATGAAGATGGGGAAACACAAGCCCTCAAGATGATTGTTGCAAAAATTAGCAACCTCCTGCCAATTTCCTCGAGACTTACATCAAGTGTTTAATTTGAAATTTTATGACATGTATACTTGGGGTCCAAATTATAGACAGAAACTGGAGATTCTATCTCACTATAGTCTGTACTCACAATGAAGTCACCTACTTGTCTCCTCTCAGACTGGCACAATTAACTCAACCATCAGCTTTTGTTTTTCTTTCCAAGTACAATAATTATTAACTCACTGCTTTCTCTATTCCTTGTTAAATTGCAGATTTTTATTATTGGCCTACATAGTCTCATAGAAACATCTGTGCTTCAAACATTAGTGATTATCAAATGTTTCAGTTATTAATATCCTATAATAGTTAAATAAGTAAATGCTTAAAGAACCACAATGAGCTTTATGAAACTAATTTGTCATTGTAAATTTTTCAGTCTACAATGTTACATAGGGAATCTTGTATTTGACAACCAGATTTTCATTATTTCTTAATTTCTTTGCCTCTCTCCCTCTCTTTGCCTCTCACTCTCTTCCTCATACCCACACACATACATACACACACAAACACACACACATATATGCTCATAGACACACCACCTTTTATAAAAGAAATATACACAATTTAACTCAATTTAAATAATTACCCATAAACCTACTTTTAGTTGTATTTTTATTTTTTAGAAGTCACTCTTCATCTAAAACTTGGCTTTAGGTAGATATGGTAAACCAGAGTGAAAAAAACTTCTGACAAGACCAGTCAAATAAAGTCAATTAAATTTTAATTTCCTCAACAGACCTCAACATTTGAGATTGGAATTTCTTGACTTGAAGCCAAGGTTAGTTCTGGTTTTAACATAATCAGTCTCCTTATAACGACTTCAATAAAGATATTTTTGACAAGTCTTAGGACAGGTCATCAGTCAGAATGAAAGTTTAAATTTATTGCCTGAAAGACACATCTCATTATCAGTAATCGGTGTGTATTTTGGAATGAGAGTTATGATTCATTCATGTATGCATGTGAACAGGTGTACCTTTTATCTTATTATCCCTGTTTTACCTAGCACTGTATTGGAACTAGAAATAATGGATGTATTCCTTACAATATTTACAATAACTATCATATCTATAGAACTAATTATCTTCAAAACAGTCTATAATGAGTATATCCCTAGTTCACTGTGGAAGAACATGAGTCAGAGCAGTGTTTCATGTTTAGTTATGTAAACCTGGGTGCTGGGAAAGTTATTTATTCAAGGTCACTCTAAAATATTAGGAATTTCACACACTGTCAGAGCCACAGAGTCAAAGAAGCATAGTAGTTATCTCAGCACAGTCCTTTGTGTTATTAGTATTTTGAATTTATCTCCCTTTAAGGAGTATATTTACTAAGCCGAGGCCCTGAGACAGAGGCTGCAGAAACAAAAATATGAGTTCTGCTTCTCAAAAGAGAGCATCAATACAGGCATACAAAACAACCAAATGAACAAACAGTTTAGATAATAACCATAAGAGAATTGTGTACGAAGAAGTAAATCCACATTGGTTATTTCCAGGAAAGACAAAGAATCTTTCATTAATCGTATGATTTATGTGTTTAGTGCTCCAAGAAGCATGGAGTTGCTAATTAAAGAAGGTGGGAGGGGTGAATCTGGGCAGCGAGTACAGCATGCTAGAAAGCACAGAGAAACAAAAAGAGGGGTCCATAGGACTAGGAAGGGCAGAGGAGCTAGAGATGGGATCTTAAAATGAGTAGGAAACAAGGTCATAGAGGACCACACCTGCCGTGCTAAATAGTGTGAGATTTATTTTAATGGCAATGATGAGTGCTTGAACAGTTGCAAGGAGAGGATTCCATGGTGAGGTACTGGAGACTAATGAGACTGGACGCAAGAGATAAAATGATCCTGGGTTAGAAGGGACTCGGTAGGAGTAAACAGGAAGAGATGATTAAGAGGGGCTTTGGGATTGATAGGAGAGTTGGGGTGACATATCATTTAACATTTAAACACTTCTGAGAATACATGGAGTGTCTACCACTAGTAATCATGCCAGAATGACAGGGATAAATCAAGAATGTCCCAGGCCACCGAGACCACATGTTCACCTTGAGGATAGCACAAGTCACACCTACAGGTCTTTGCCAGCCCCAGAACCAGGAGGCAGAAAAAAACATTCTTGACAATGTTATTCAGGAGGACAAGAAGACTGACAACAACTTAATACATTAATATTCACGGGAGCTTTTGCATTTTTAAAAGACTCTATTTGAAGAACTATAATGCTTTAATGCCAAATAATCACTTTCTAATGTTTGCCTGGGCCTCAACTCAGATTCATTAAACCAGAACTCTTAGGCGTGGAGCCTAGGCATTAATATTTTAAAAGCTTTTTCCAGATGTTTCTGATATGGACCTAGTATTAGGAACCACTGGATTAAAATATAACCTTCTTTGGAGAATTGTTCATCCCCTAAATTTCTTTGTATCTGTTCAAGTTCTTAATATATCACCTTATATTAGTAGATTCTCAATATTTATTAAGTCATTTTTTGGTAAGCAAGGGACTGAGTCCCTTTGAATGATTAAATAAGACTCCTTTGTAATTGGCATATTCATCGTGTGTATGTAAATGCTTTGTGCTAGGATATTTGAAAGAAAATTCTTATAAGTGGCTAAATAGACCTTTATATAATTTATTTACACGATTAATTTATTTAGCAAACTATTTTCATTGATAGTACAAAGACAAACTTCAGTCCCACCACCTTCTGAATTATCAGTATCCATATTGGTGGGGGTTCAAATGAATGAGTTTTACAGAGGAAACTGTTGAGCTGTCAAGACTGAAACACTGATAGTGGTAAAGCAGGACTTTTTAATCTCAGGGAATAAATGAAGTGTTCCAAGATGGTAGCTGATCTACAAGATATTTGTATTTCATACTCCTAATAAATGTTCATTAAAACATGTTTCATTATTAATTATAGAGACTAGCATTCAGAACTCCAGTAAATTGTACACCTATTATAATAAACGAATTTAATTACAGAAGTTAGGTAGTAAAGCTTATTTTTGTAAAGCAGTTTTATTAGTTGTGTCATATGGTTTGAAAACCAAAGAAGCAGACCTCACAATGCAGGAAGATTGTTTAAACATGCCAGAGTGGAGATTACTATACTGTGTGATAACTGATCTCCAATTTCAAATTACCATTTTTTAAATTTTACTTTATCTAGCATTAGTCTTAAAGCATGACAAAATGGCCACTGATATTGAATAAATTATGGGTATTACCCACTTCATATTTGTTGTGCCTATACATCATCTGTGGTTATCTGTGGTTATCCTGACCACACATTATTAGGCTGTGGTGAGTCATGCCGGCCCATAATGTGAACTATATCAGGGGATGGCATTCTACATGGTTAGCACTTCTTCTGAAAAATGGACTCTTGAGGTGTTAATGATTGTACAGCTAATAATAAATGTGGTTTGCTGTACACATAACTTTTTTTTTTTTTTTTGCAGGGGGAATGTTATCAGCTTTGAGCTTTGAGAAAAATGAGTCCTCATGAGATTATATGCGTGGCCCCAAATTACTCAGCAAATTTAGGCAAGCAGATAGGAACAAAATAAGCAGAGGGAGGCAGCATTATGTGCTGTGCTCAAAAGATTTGGAGAGAAGACAAGGAAGTAACCTTGCCTCTGTTACGTATAATCTTGTAACAATGGTCAAGCTACCCCACTACTGGGGCTCAGATTTATTTATTTGCTTTTTTTGGCTTTTGCCTTTTAGCTTTTCTAGGACCGTTCCCAAAGCATATGAAGGTAACCAGGCTAGGGGTGTAATTGGAGCTGTAGCCACCAGTCTACACTAGAGCCACAGCAACTCCGCATCTGAGCCACGTCTGCAACCTACACCACAGCTCACGGCAAGGCTGGATCCTTAACCCACTGAGGGAGGCCAGGGATTGAACCCGCAACCTCATTGTTCCTAGTCGGATTCGTTAACCACTGAGCCACGATGGGAACTCCAGGGGCTCAGATTTCTTATATATAAAGTGGGCAAGTCCTATTTATCTGCTTCAGTAGCCCATTGTCATGAAAAGACCCACTGCAGAATCTGGCACCCCAAAACCCTCAAAATGTGTTAATTCTCTCACGTCCCCCTAAAAACTACATTTATTTTTCAACTTGTGATCCTGTCTGCTTCCCACTGGATCTCAGCTGCTGCTCGGCATTTTCCCTGAGATGATGTTCTAGGTTCATTATTTGTCTCTGAATGGCATCCCAAAGAGTGAATTCTACTGGCAGCATTGGAGGGATATTGGAAAGAGCTGTCTAGTGAGCCAGGGCATTCTTAGGATGACCTCATCCACATCTGAGAACATTAGAATAGAGTCTCATTAATAAGTGAAAACTTTGAACTAGACAAATTCTAACTTCCTTTCACATCTGAGATTCTATGAAAATGTTTCCTTGACATCTAGAGTAAGAGGGGACCTTGATAAAATTTGGTCTGACCCACTGAGTTAAATCGCCTTGAGCACTAGAAGGATGTCTCATTCACTTTGTATTTCCCATAGCCATAATCATGCCAGACACACTGGCCCTGAGGTGGAACAAAATCACCTTCTATTAAAATTGAGGGGCCTGTGAGCCTGGAGAGGTAGAATGACTTGTTCCTACAGACTGATGGGCAGCCCATGGAATCGTTACTCATGCTTAATGTAAAGGTAAGCATGATGTTGGTTCTGTAGGTGCATGTCAAATTTTTATTTATTTTCTTTTTAGGGCTGCACCAGTGGCATATGGAAATTCCCAGGCTAGGGTTTGAACCTGAGATGAAACTGCTGGCCTACACCACAGCCTCAGCAACACAGGATCTGATCTGCTTCTGCGAACTATGCTGCAGCTTGTGGCAACACCAGATTTTTAACCCACTCAGTGTAGCCTGGATTTGAACCCACATCATCATGGAAACTACTCACGTTTGTAGCCTGCTAAGCTACAATGGGAACTCCCTGAATATTTTATTTATTTATTTATTTTTTCTTTTTGGGGGCAGACCTGTAGCATATGGAAGTTCCCAGGAGAGGGGTCAAATTGGAGCTGCACCTGCAAGCCTACACCACAGCCACAGCAACACCGGATCCAGGACACATCTGTCACCTAGCCACAGCTTGTGGAATGTCGGATACTTAACCCACTGAGCAAGGCTAGGGATTGAACCCACAACCTCACAGACACTATGTTGGTTTCACAATCCACTGAGCCATAACCAGAACTCCTGCATGCCAAATATTTAAATAACTATGTGTTTATCCTGGTCTCATCCAGTCCTCAGTGCTCCATTCCTTGCCTCTGTTTTGTGAGGTTTCACAGAATATGTGTATATAAGAGGGCATTAAATATATTTGTGAATCTTCCTGGGAAGTGACATTTAGGTATTTTTCTTTGTTTTTATTTATTTTATTAAGGTCAACTCTTTTCCACTTGATTTCAGTTTGGAGAGAAATCCTATTGTGGTTTATCTCTGTCTTGAAATGACATAAGCAAAGAGATCTACAAATAATCAGGGACAGTATCTTTTCATAAAATTACATCACTTTTACCAAAATGCCATCTTGACTTTCTTTATAATAAATGAAATTACATTTTACCATAAACTTTAAAGATTCTTTTCTCTGTTTTGGCTCCAGGGAGGAGGCACTCCCATTCTTAAGCCTTGGCTGTGAGTGGCTTGCTTCAGACACAGTAGAAATAATTAGCAGGGATAAGTATTCAACAAGAGGATTAGGCATTCATATGGGTGAGAATAACATCTGCAGTGACATGATAAAAATGATACAGACCATTAAATTGCATACATCAGGGCATAAACTGATCACCAGCTGAGGTCAGAAAGAAATCTCTCCTCCTGGTATAATATTGTACAATTAAGCAAATTCGGAGGTTTTGTGCCTTATTTTAGAATATTTATTATCATCTAGCTCCAAAAACAACTCCCAATTCTTGATTGTTTTCTTCTCAGTATTTCTAATGACCTTAAACATTCAAGGTTGACCTGAAACCCACATTGTCCTTACAATCACAGAAGATCCTGACTCTCATCCCCCGGTTTTCCTGCCCCAGAGTGATGGAACTTTCCACTCTTTTGTGCCTGCCCACTTTATGGTCAATACCACTCACTGAGGAAATGGATAGTCAATGTTTGATGTGTAATGTACTAAAGATTGGTGTACATTTCAAAACTGAAATCAATTTGCCTTTATTCCTTCATTAATTCATAAATCCTACAATATAGTATATTAGTAAAATATTAGTGTGCTAATTATTTAGTAATTGGCTTCTATATGACTATTCATTATTCTAGGTGCTAAGAACATAGAAGTGGATAAAACAAATGCATGATTTGCCTCATAGAGAAGACAGACAAAACATAGTTAAAAATACTCAAAACAGGAGTTCCCATCATGGTGCAGTGAAAACAAATCCGACTAGGAACCATGAGGTTGTGGGTTTGATCCCTGGTCTTGCTCGGTAGGTTAAGGGTCTGGCATTGCCGTGAGCTATGGTGTAGGTTGCAGAAATGGCTCAGATCTAGCATTGCTGTGCCTCTGGCATAGGCTGGCAGCAACAGCTCAGTTTAGACTCCTAGACTGGGACTCCATATGCCATGGGTGTGGCCCTAAAAAGACAAAAGACAAAAGGCAAAAAAAAAAAATTCTCAAACAAAAACTGATAGAAATACATGGAGAAAGAGAAAAATTGATAGTAATGGCTTTCAACAATGGATTGATGAATAAACAGGAAGTCAAAAAAAAAAAGAAGGTTTGAGCAACCCTATATCCAACCAGAATTGACAGACTTGTATGGAGCACAGTCCAAAGACAGCAGAATATACTCTTCTCAAGTGCATGTGAAAATCTGCCAAGTTAGGTCATATGCTAAGCCATAAGGTAAACCTCAATACATTTTTTAAGGATACTAAGTATGTTCTCAGACCACAATGAAATAAAATTAAAAATCAATAACAGAAAGAAGTTTGGGAAATTCAAATATATGTGGAAATTAAATAATATATTCTGCAGTAAGTAATGATAAAGAAAAAAAAAACAAATTCATGAGAAAATATTTTTAAATGAATGAAAATTAAGACACAGAATACCAAACTCACGGAATACAGCTAAAGCAGTGTAACTAAGAAAATTTATAGTTGTAAATGCCGATATTAAACATGAATAAATATCTCAAATAAAAAACCTGTCTTTCCACCGTAAGTCCTGGGGGAAAAAAAAAAGGAAAGAAAAGAACAAAAGAAGCCTAAAAGAATAAGATGGAAGGAAATAGTTATATTAGAATGGATATCAACAAAATAGAGAATAAACAAACACCAGGAAATAAATCAATGAAACCAAAAGCTGGTTCTTTGCAAAGACCAACAAAATTGAAAACATTTTACCTAGGTTGAACAAAGGAAAAAAGACTCAAATTACAAGACTTGGAAATGAAAAAGACACAGTACTACTAACTAAAAAAGATAAAAACTATTTAAACTGATAAAAAATTAAGACCAAATTTATGTCAATAAATATGATAACAGTTGAAATGCATGAATTCCTAGAAAAACACAAACTGCTGAAATTGACTCAAGAAGAAATGGACAATATCAATAGACCAAATAATAAGTAAAGACATGGACTAGACTGTCCATAAAGGAATGCTCAGGTCCAAATACATCAGACAAATTCTACCCAACATTTAAGAAGAATTAATAATAATTTTTCAAGAACTCTTACAAAAAGTAAAACAGGAGAAACATTTCCCAATTCATTCTATGAAGCCAGTTTATTAATGATAGAAAACCAAACACATCACAGAGAATAATACTGTGGTCTTATAATTCTTATGACTCAGGACTCCAAAATATTTAACAAAATATTAGCAAAATGATACCAATGATATATTAGAAGAATTATACACTATGTGTGAGTGGAATTTACCTCAGGAATGCAAAGTTAGTTTAACATCAGAGAATATACTAATATACACCATTTCAATAAAATTTTTAAAAACATGACTGTATAAATAGATGTGGGAAAGACATTGACAAAATGCAACAACCTTTTATGATAGAAACATGCAACAAACTGAGAACAGAAAGGAACTTCCTCAAACTGATGAAGAGAATTTTAAAATCCAGCTAATATAACTAGTGATGAAAGACTGAATACTTTCTCTCAAGGAATAGGAACATTCAAGTATATTTCCTCTCACCACATCTAATCAGCATCATGCTAGACATTCTAGCTATGACAATTATATAAGAAATATAAGTCAAAAGCTTCCACATTGGAAAGGAAAAAGTAAAATTGTCTCTATTTACAGATGACATGATTTTATATATAAAATCCTAAGGAACTACTAAAACACTTTATAATTACCAAATGAGTTCAGCAAGGTTACAGGATACAAGATTGATATACAGTGATTGGTTATGTTCTATACAATAGTAGCATATATGTAAAAGTTTTTTTATTGTTATTTCCCCCAACACAACTTTTTTTTCCCCTGTACAGAATGGGAACCCAATTATACATACATGTGTACACAATTTTTTCTCCCATTGTTGTGCTCCGTTGTAAGTATCTAGACATAGGCTCAGTGCTGCACAGCAGGATCTCATTGTTAATCCACTCCAAAAGCAATAGTTTGCATCCATTAACCCCAAGCTCCCAATCCAACCCACTCCCTTCCTCTCCCCCCAGGCAACCACAAGTCTAATCTCCAAGTCCATGATTTTCTTTTCTGCGGAAACATTCATTTGTGCTGTATATTAGATACCAGATATGACTGATATATGGTATTTGTCTTTCTCTTTCTGACTTATTTCACTCAGGATGAGAGTCTCTAGTTCCATCCATGTTGTTGCAATTGGCATTATTTCATTCTTTTTTATGGCTGAGTAGTATTCCATTGTGTATATATACCACATCTTCCTAATCTAATCATCTGTTAATGGACATTTGGGTTATTTCTATGTGTTGGCTATTGTGAATAGTGCTGCAATGAACATGAAAGTGCATGTGTCTTTTTTAGGGAAGTTTTGTCTGGATATATGCCCAAGAGTGGAATTGCTGGATCATATGGTAGTTCTATATATAGATTTCTAAGGTACCTCCATACTCTTATCCATAATAGTTGTACCAACTTACCATATATGTAAAACTTAAATTAAGAAAACAATTCCAATAACATAAAAAAGAATAAAATGGGAATAAATTAACAACAGATGTACAGAACTTACACTCTTTACAACTATAAAACATTATTTAAAGAATGTAAATAAGGTCTTAAAAGTGCAAAGACATCCAATACACTTGGGTCAGAAGATTTAATATTGTTAACGTAGTAATAATTCTGAAATTAATATATAGATTCAATGTAATTTCCTTTCAGAATCCCACTGGGCTAGGGGCCAAATCAGAGCCTCAGCTGGGGGCCAATGACACATCCTCAGCCACACTGGATCTGAGCAGCATCTGCTCCAGCTTACAGCAACGCTGGATCCTCAACCCACTGAACGAGGTCAGAGGTCGAACCTGCATCCTCACAGGTACTATGTCATGTTCTTATCCTGCTGAGCCACAATGGGAATTTCCCACTTGGCTTCTTTGTAAAAATTGACGAGCTGATTTTAAAATTCATGTGGAATTTCAATGGTCCCGATTTGGCCAAAAAATCTCAACAAAGAACAAAATTGGAGAATTCACACTTCTTGATTTTAACACTTACTACAAAACAACAGTAATCAAGACAGTGTGGAGCAGCATAAAAATAGACTCACAGATCAATGCAATGTAATTGAGTTTAGATATAAACCCACAAGTGTATGGTCAACAGATTTCAACAAATGTCAAGACCATTCAATGGAAGAATAAGTAGTTGTTTCAATAAATGGTGCTGGGACAACTGAAAAGATGTGTGTGACAGAATGAAGCTGAAATCTTCACACTATATACAAACATTAATACAAGAGAAATCAGACAGGTAAGTGTAAGTACTAAACTAGAAAGCTCTCAGAAGATAACATATGTCCAAAATAGGCAATTCTATCTAGACAAAGTAGATTAGTTGTTGCTTTGGGCTTGAAAGGAGATATTGGGGGAATAGAAAGGTGATAGTTGAATGGTAGAAGGGTTTCTTTTGGAAATGCAGAAAATGTTATAATATTATGGTAATGGGTTTTACATACTATGAATATAATAAAAATATTGAATTGCACACTTTACATGGATTAATTGTCTGATGTGTGAATTATATCTAAATGTAGCTGCTTTGTTTTTGAAGCCACTACATAAAGAACATGTCAGATAGGGCTGATATCTAGGCAGAGATGGTGAAAGAGATGGGCTGCCATTCTAGATATAAGGCATGAGAACAACTTGCTCTTATGTGGTTACACTGAATGAGACCCTATTTTTAATATATGTTGGCACTGCACTCTTATAACATTCAATATAGGAAGATCTCTTTTCATTCATCTTGACAGGTGTGGTAATTGGCTCCTCTGAGGGATTCATAGAAGTGAGAGAAAAGGAGAATTAGAGTACTATTCTAATAATTAAAGATTATCCATAATGTTCATTATAATAAAAGTATAATTCTGATTTATGCTGTCAGCCAATCTCCTCTACTTCTTTCACTTGTTTTTCTCCTTTTTGCTTCTCTCTAGATTTTTATATGCTGCTACCCCACTCCATTTTTCTTTGTACATCACTCTCCTCTGATTTTGACCCCTTTCTTCTCCTTCACTTTAGTTTCTTTATAATTATAATCCAGGGAGTCTCAACCTCAGCACTATTGGCATTTTATGCTGGATGATTTCTTGTTGAAAGGAGCAGTCCTGTGCATTGTAGGATGTTAAACGACATTCCTGTCCTCTGTGCACTAGATGCCAGCACCACACCCACCCTCAGCCTTGACAATCAATGATACATCCAGATATTGACAAATATCTCTTGAAGGCAAAATCAACCCTTGTTGAAAACCACTGTAAATCACGCCTGCAAGAAAAGCTCTTTTCTTGATTGCTTCACATTGCTTCTTTTTATGTCCTTTCTTTTTCCTAAAAAAAAAAAAAAAAGTAGGTTTAGGAAGAGATATACTTAAATCTGACAGAAAGCCAGGAAGGTGGTTTACTTTTCACTTAATCTCCCTTACAGGGGTCTGGTGGCCCTCTGAATGGGAGTGGCAATTTTCTTTTCAAAATTTCGACCATATTCCACGTGTGGTAATTATGTTCTATCATCTTCAGTTTTCTTCCTGAAAATTCAACAGGATACATTTTATTTTTCCTTTGCTTCTCAGCAATGAACACATATTTTAAGATATTAAGTAGTTTCCCGTTTGACTATGGAGAAAACTGGAATTCAACATTGGAAAGAACTGGCACAACATTGGAAAGAACTGGGCAGAGTCTAGCAATAATCCATTTTGCTTAGATTTGTCTGCTATAATAGCAGCAATGGCTTACCTAAAGATGAATCAGTAAATAGCTTATAGTCTTTGCAGGACTTTACTATTCTTCTAGTTATTAACGGCATCTCCTTTTCCAGCCACTCTATTTCAATCATCAGGTAAATACATACGTATCATGCTGCAACACTAGGCACCAAAACTTTTAATAAAAGATGATTAGGGACAGAATCAGAATAAGCACAAGGCAGTAGGACAGTAGAGGACACAGGCCCTGCCAGCTGTAGTCTACAGATTGGAAGAGACCTCGGATATCAGCTCTCTCCTCTGCTTCATCACATTGTATTTGGAGCAAGTCTGCAAAACAATCCCTGAGCATCTGTTTTATCAAGGAAAACATTACCTCAAGAAAAGTATTATCACTAAGGTATCCCATTTCACCCTTCATACCATTTTAATTGTTAACAACTTCTTTCTTGCATGACAGTTCTTGTGAAAATTTTCTATCTTTATTCATATTGGACCTCATAGAATAAGTCAAATTCCTCATATAAATAAGAACTGTAAACCTATTGGAACATATTTGATGTGGTTGTCCCACTTTAAACATATTTATAGGTTAAAATTTTGCCTGACCCCAACTGTTTGTCAAATGGCATGACTCAGTGCCCTGCATATAGGCCATAATTCAGAGATCATGTTAAGGCTTGAATGCAGTGTTTAAATTCGAACACATGAGTTATCATCTCATAGCAAATGACTGTGTTCCTTAGAACAAGGTAACAAAGCAAAGTAGCAGAGCGCAGGGCAAACCCCATGAAGCCAGCACAGCCACGTCCCCAGCCATGAAAAGAATACAAAGTAGAGCTTACAGAGAGACAAATCACAACATTTTCCGGAAGCCCCCCAGCTTCTGGTTAAGACAAAATCATCCTTGAAACAGGGTGATGTCCAACCCCTGCCATCAGCAGGCCTTACTGCAAGAACTAGCTATCCCTGAGTGCAACTGTCAGGCTAGGTAAGCAAAATCTGCCCTTTGGGACTGGAGTAGGGAATGATCTAATGAGTACGATTTCAAACATTTTTTTCTTTTGAATTAAAATGCAAGGTTTTAAGCCATATTTCAATTATCAGCTTGACATTACTCTTTAAGCAAATGACTAGAGTTAACAAGAGAGCTACTACATTTTGAATACATTGATTTTCTGCTTGGCGTAAACTCTAAATAGCCGATTAGAAAGCTGTGAATCAGACGGACTCAGTGTACCTAATACATCTTGCAATATATTACACACTGGCCACATTCAGATCTTTGAAGGTGAAATGAATTAAAAGCACATGATTGTTACAACTTCAATATATAAATAGTAACAGCATACTAGCTCTTATCTGGCAATTTAAAAAATAGTCCACTTTTTGTTATGCACGTCAACCTAAGGCACAAAACTACTGAGCTTAAAGGTATAAAGAAACACGGATTTATTTATTTTTTTCAAAAATAACTGTGAAACGAAATGAATACTTAATTGAACATTTTCCAGCTACAGAATATGTAGATGTTGTCCTCCATTATTTTCATAAGCTGCAGGATACTTCTGATGCTGTGCTTAACACTTATATCTCTGTGTGACACTCTGGTTTTTGACATGTAGCCTGGGCCCCCATTTTATCGATCATAGGAATATCTCATCAGCTTAAATAGTCTCTTTGGATTAAGAATTAGTTGTCTTTGCCTAGCTCTGCTCTCAACACTGACAGTGTGACCTTGGGGAAATATCTTCACCTCTCAGTATCCTGAGTTTCTCTGTCTGTAAAATTATATTAATGAAATGATAATACGTCCCATGTCATTGAGAAGGGTAAAAGGTGATTATAACAGCACTGACTTGTTATTGCAATTATAATGTCAGGAAAAGAATCAATGTAATGTGTCTAAAGCCCTCTTTTTTCCAATCACTAAAAAAAGTATATTTCACTGTATTTTGGTTCTGAAGTTTAAATATTATAATGGAATTGAGAAAGTAGAGGGAGACTGTAATCTATTTGATGTGATTATTTAGCATATAAATTGCATGTATTGGTGCAAAGCACCTCCCAGTAAATTTTCCTAGCTGTTTTCCTCACACAAATCCAGGTATCAGATAGTCTTTAAGCTAAGGAAACTCAAGCATGGGCAATTTTAAGCCAAGCACAGTGAATGGCAGCATACAAAGATGGAGGCAAATCAATAAGGAATATTTGCACCTTCAGCTGCCTTAGAGGGAAAAACTATGTTAGCATTGGGTGGACTCTGCCTTTGTATTTACCTTTACTGGCTCTTAGCTTACTCCTGGCACACCTTCCACTGCTTATCAGATTTAGCAGCTTTGTACCACCATCTCATTTCTAAAAGAGCCAGAGGAATCTTTTTCTCCCACTGAGTTTTCCCAGGCAGAGCCAAAAGATCCTAATGTGTTGCCCTCTTTCCACAGTACTACACAACTCAGGACTCTAGTTCTAGGAATCCAAAACCATATTGAGGTTTTAATAGTTAAAAGAAAACAGAGCAAAATGAAACAGTGGTGCATAGTCCTTCTCATGGGTCATTTCCAAAAGATCTATTTGAAATAGACCAACAACTTTTAAACCAGATTTCAAAATCTGGAGGCAAAAAAATGGAGCACTGGATAATTCCCATTCACCTAAAATTACTCCCCGTGCGCTGTCATGAATTGAGCCTCTTGTGTTAGGTCAGCTACCATATCGCATCATTGCAAAATTTAGGTGGAAGCTCAGCCAAGTTCACTTGGCTAGCCTTCACCTCAGGAATTAGCCATGATTTACTTGGTTGTGCTATATTTAAACCATCTTTTGTTTCAAAGGTAGTTAGAGGAAGTTCAGAGAATATAGCAATGACCAAAGGAAGGGGAATATTTTCTTTGGGGACATCATATAATCAGGCTCTTTAGTCTGTAAAAATCAAAGCTGAATTGACTCAAAGTCTACAAGTCTATAAAATTGAAAAGAATAGCGAGAGGATTGACATGGACTTATTCATCAAATTCCAGAACAAAGGGCCCTCTTTGAAGCTTGAAAAAGGAGGATTTAGGATAAATGGAGAGAACTATTTTTTTTTAACACAGTGGGAGATAAACTTACGGAAGTCATTATCCCAACTTTTGCTATTCATTAAAAATATAAATAGATTCAGACAAAGATCCATTTCTGAATAAAGATCAGCAATGGGTTACTAAGGAAGGTTCAGGTTTATATTAATGATTGGGAGCCTTTGCATTATTGTCATCCATACTTGAATTTAAATTCCAGTGCAGTCCTTATTGAAAAGAGGACTTAGAGATAATAAGATTGCATTTTAAGATTTTTGAAATGATTAAATGAGATAATGCATGTTAACTTCATGGTAGCACATGATGATGTTGAGCTGTTGAATGAGTTAAAGGAGATAAAGATGAAGAGGAGGAAGAAATTAAGTCTATAAAGAACAAGAAGAATAACAATATCAAAGAAAACATCTTTCCTTTTTTCCATATTCAGCTGAATCTTAGGATGTTTCTGATATTTGCAGGACAGTCCTACTCAACAACGAAAATCATTCTTTAGAATGCAAATGAGTCCCCATTGGAGAAACACAGATGTAGACAATAGCTATGCACTGAAGAAAACTATTTCATAAACAATCCTCTTAATTATGTTACTAAGATTCACAGACTTATACATACAAAAAAAGTGTATATGTATATACAGACACATGTATACACACACACACACACACACACACACACACACACACACACTCTTAAATTCTTGGTCCAATGAGTCTTCAATTTAGTAGGAGTCTTCAGTTTAGTATAGATCAGTAAGTCGGTAAGTCAATTTGACCAGGAAACTCAGCTAAACTGATCAAGTGATATTGTTTATAAAACAGGCTATCTTTCAGTATATACTAAAATCGGAGCTATTTTCCTCTTTGGATCATTTTTAATCCTCTCCTGAAAAACAAGAAAAAAATGAGTGGAAAGAAAATTCCATACCAAACGTTGGAAAACATATCTCTAGGTAGACTCAGCTTATATCTGCATTCCCATGTTCATTGCAGCATTATTCTCAATAGCCATAATGTGAAAATATGGAGTTCCTGTAATGGCTCAGTGGTTAACGAATCCAACTAGGAACCATGAGGTTGCAGGTTTGATCCCTGGCCTCACTCAGTGGGTTAAGGATCCGGCATTGCCGTGAGCTGTGGTGTACGTCGCAGACGCGGCTCAGATCCCACGTTGCTGTGGCCCTGGCATAGGCCAGCAGCCACAGTTCCGATTAGACCCCTAGTCTGGGAACCTCCATACGCCATGCGAGCGGCCTTAGAAATGGCAAAAAGACAAAATAATAATAATAATAATAATATGAAAATAACAGAATCTGTAAATGGTGAATGGATAAAGAATATGTGATATATATATATATCATTATAATATATATTTAATGAAATATTCAGCTGAAAGAAAGGAGTTCGTGCCATTTGTAACAACTTGGATGAAACTTGAAGGCATTGCACTAAGTGAAATACATCATACACAGAAAGAAATATATTATATGATATCACTTTTATGTGGAATCTATAAAAAGCGAAAATCCCGCTTCCCTGCCCTGAAGTGTTCCCACACCCAAGAGTTAATCTTCCACTTGGTCCAGGCTCATGACACTTCTTAGCACCAGGCGGGGAGAGGTCATGAGAACATGGAGAGGCAGAGAGCCAGAGCCTGGACCAGGCCTGCTCCCTGCCTTGTTTAGCCTCCGCTGGAAATGGAATTCCTGGGTTAGGAAGTTTGGGATGGGGCCCACTGGCCTTCTATGCAGAGGGGTGAGAAACTCCCACTCTCTGCTTCCCTCCAGATAGCTGCAACAGACACCAGGACCAAGAAGGAGAGGAGAGTTGAGACTGTAAGAAGAAGTTGGTTCCAGCCTCTACTTAAAGGTATTGTCTCTTAGGGGAAGAGTCTTTGAACCTTCAATTCCCATTCCCCATGTCCATTCCCACCTCCGTGCTGAACTAATACTTCCCTTTTTTTTTTTTTTTTTTTTTTTTTTTCAGCCATGGCCATGGCATGTGGAAGTTACCAGGCCAGGGATCGAACCTGTGCCACAGCAGTGATCCATGCCATGTCAGTGACAATGCCAGATCCTTAACCCTCTGAGCCATCAGGGAACTCCACTAGTAGCTCCTTGAGACAAACACAGAGGAATGGAGGCTTGTGTTTTATTCATGGCCTTCTGGGGGAGGGGAAGCGGGGGACATGGGGCACCAGGGCTAAGAGGGGGCCTACTGCAGTTTCCCTTTGTAGACATACTCCAGAGCAGTGGCAATTGTGTGCATGTCCAGCTCGATGCTCTGAGACCGGTTATCCACATCCCTTATTTCCTTGAGTGCCTGGTTGAAGTTCTCCACCATCCAGATCCACTGGCTTCACTAGCCTGTCTGCTTGGCCAACTGGGCAGCCTGGACTTGGAGGGTCTTCACCTCATTGACCAGCTTTTTCTAATTCATGTAGGCCTGGGCCATGCCCATGTTGAGGTGATCCACCAAAACTTCTGCCAGGCAGGTCGCTAGCCTGTCTCCTCTTCCTCTCCTGTAGGTCCTTGAGTTCATTCTGCTTGCCCTGGTGTTCTTTCAGCTGGCAGGACAGCATGGTTGCAGTAGGCTGGGCCTGGCCCCCTCCCCAATCACATCCTGATAAAGTTGGAACAAAAGAGAACTTGGGCCAAGAATTTTCCTTCACCCTCTTCAGCCCTTCCTAAGAATAGCCTGACAAGAAATCAGCTCTCTCCGAAGGTTCATAGCTGATCATGTTTTGCTAGCCATACCTGGAACAGCTTTTTTCCTTTTTAATTTTATATGGTTATTTCCTCTTTGACAAATGGCTCTTTTTTTTCCTGAAAGGATATTTCTTGTCACCTGTACCTGTTGTAAGATCAACTACACCTCCACAATTCTTCCCTAATATTCATTAAAGACTCCCATTGAAAGGGCCACCCCTAGACACACACACACACACACACACACACACACACACACACACACACACCCCTTCTCTGTCCTCCTCCTGAACACACATGTTCACGTTGTGGTACCTTCACTTCCAGGAGAGGTCCTGACACTCAATCTGTATAGCTCTTATCTGCCCTATGCAGGAAGCAGCAAAGGGGTCTGGGGGCAATTAGGAGACTATTTGTTGCAGTTCAAAGCAAGCTGTCCTTTTTTTCCCTTTCTCTCTCTCTCTTTTTTCCCCTTCCAAGATAAATAGAAGTAGAAAGGACAAGCAGTTTTGATTAGCATTTAAAATGTTGTCAATTTTTAATGAAAGCGTAACCTCCAACCATCAACTTCACACAAACTGGAGACAAGGTTGCAAAACGAATGCTAATATATTTGGCACACTTTCTCACACTTGTCCTTCCCTGAACTTTTCTTGTTGCTAATTTGTTATGTCAGCCCATATTAGTAGGTTTCAAAAGTCCAAACTGGCAAGTGTGGTGACCCAAAGAGAACCAGTCTTCGGAAGATCTTTAAATCGAAGCATAGGAGTCGGGCAGTTTATTAGCTGTGTACCTGTAGTCCTATAGATGTGACTATTACTCGCTTGGAGGAGTTGCCAAGTTTCGGGAGTGATCTTCAGAGTCTTTCAAAATTCGTTTCTGAATGTGACATTTTTATTCAGGAAATAAATGCTTGCCAGTCAGTCAATAACATTCACTGCATGCAAATGATATATTTGTTCTACTGTCTATTGATAAAGCCCCAAATAACAAAAGGAATGAGGCATACAATGATTTCCCTTAAGGAGCTCATATTTTTAATAGCAAAGCAAGAAAACAAATATGAAAAAGACATGAAAACCCTGAGAAAATATGCACATAAATAAATATGAAAAAAATCAAGAGCCAACTGCTGAGGGGCATTAATAAAGAGTCCATATACAACTGAAAGAGATTGGACTCTCTTTCAGAACCACAGCTGCTTCATCAGCAAAGTGCCCACAGACAGTGCTTTTTCTTACTATTCCTCTTCTTAGGGGAAGCCAGTGATAAAGAAACCATAGCAGGTAGCCTCTGAAAGCCACACAAAATGGAGGGAAAATAATAAGCCCCATTACACAAAAATCATGAAAACTTTGAGAGCTTTACTAGGATGAGTCAAACTAGTTTTCACTTCAGATGGATTAAAAAATTATTTATTAGGTCCATTCAGATTTACTGTGCTGTCTCCCTCCCTCTGTCTTCTCTTTCTCTTTTTATTTACTTTTATTTTTATCTTTTTCTTTTTAAGGTGGCAGATGTGGCATAGGCAAGTTCCTGGCCTAGGGGTCAAATTGGGACTGCCGCTGCAGTCTATACCACAACCAGGACAACAACAGATCCAAGTGGCATCTGTCACCTATGCTGCAGCTTTGCAGCAATATCAGATCTTTAACCCCTGAGCGAGGCCAGGGATTGAACCCTCATCCTCACGGACACTATGGCGTGTTCTTAACTGGCTAAGCCGCAATGGGAACGCCTCTCTCTTTCTAATTCACTGACACTTACTACAAATGAAAGTGCTCTTGCAGTGCCCGCTTGCAGCAGGCAGAGTGTGAGTTCTATGAAATCAGGTAGAGTTAGGTCTTCCCAAGATATTGCTTATTCCAGTATTTTGCTGAGGAAATTTACATTCCCAGTTTTCAGTGGGAATGGGGCTTAAGGGATATTAGTTGCCTTAGGTGAATGGCGTGCTGCTTTCTCTGGCTGATACCTATGAATGTTAGTTTATCAGAAGTTATCTGTGGTTATTTGCTTCACATGTTTATGAATTTTAACAAGGATTTATGGTTCTTTCTGGGAAAATATGCATATATTCATTCCCCTAGGCTCTATTCTTTTCAAATTCTTCCACCATCTTTTGGGGACTCTTTTACACTCTGGAGAATGTTCTTTCATTGTTGTAAAGGGAGAGTTTTCTATTAGGACTAATGTTAAAAAGAAAACATCTTGTCAAAAATAGAACTTAATGAGCTCTGCATTTTATGCTAAATTGAAATATGCAAATCAGTAGAAAGGAAATCAAAGATGGAGACTCTTAACATTATAATATGCCCCTAGCACACTTTAGAAATAATAGTCTCTTAAAAGTATATGGTCATGACGGTAATATAGATAAGCTTACAATAAAAATAAGCATATTTATATTTTCATTCCCCGGCTTCTGTATTTAACTCTAAAGTGTTAATGTTATGCTAAGTGTCTGGGTTAATTTAGGCAGACACATATACACAAACACGCACACACACACATACACACACATCTTTATTAAAAATAGGAATTGCACAAGAAGATATGATGGAAGAATTAAAACTAAAGGTCATGAAATTTGATCATCTCCATATTTAAGGTTACTCTAAGTACTCTGCAAATAACAAGGTGGTTTAATGCCATGCCTGCACTTTCGTCTCATTTAATATGAAACCCATGAAAGATTGTTCCTGAAGTCATTATCTTCAACTGTTGAGAGCATAGATCATGACTAAGTGACTGAAGTGCCGTGGGAACTCTCAATGGGATCCTGTTCAGGATCTGATATATGTCTCTTGATATCCATCAAACTCAAATGATGTGCGAAAGAAAAGAAAGACAGAACTTTAATTTTTTTTTGAAGTTTCTATCCTGCCTCTAAATGCAGGACAAAGTAAGCTGAGCAACCGATGCCCAAGAAAGTTAAAATATCATATTAAAAAGTCTTGTGAGAGACTTTTTAAGTATCTCTGGAAGAAAATTTTACCTGGCTTCTTCAAAAAGACACACACTGCACACTTTTGCAATAGTAAAGATTTTGTGAATCATAACTTTATGTGTTTTCTTTATGAAAAGTTGGTTAGTCTATATGGCAAGTATGTTTTGAATACCTGGCATTAGTATAAATGAACACAGAAGAATGTGTCATAACATTATTTTGACTTTAAGGGGTAACTGACTTGAGTGATCAAGGATAGTATAATGGATGAGGAGGCATTTGCAATGGACCCTAAAGGAACGGGGCATGTGAGGGCATTTCAAGGTGAACGAATGACATCAGTAAATCCACAAAAGGAGAGACTAGGAAACTTGATTCTAATACAAACAGATTATTATTAGGAGAAACTAGTGTACATCTGAAAACAGTCGGGTCCACTTCAGCTGGATGAAGGTTAAACAATTTAGACTCAGGGCACTGAGAATCCCACTGAATGTTTTGAGGAAGTGAAGGGCACTAATCAAAGTAGTTTGGAAGGTGGAGTCTTGGAAGCAAAATGCATTGAGAAGCTGAAGTGGGAAGAGACTAAGGGAAGGAAAATTCATTAAGAGATTGTTAAAATGATGTAAGGCTTAGCATAACAGAGCTATCACCTGTGCTAGACATTGTAAAGCCAAGACAGAGACCACAAGATTATATCAAAGGAAGACTAAGTTATAGGTGAGAGCAGTTATACGGAAAGAAAGGAAAGGACTAAGTCAGTATTATTCTAGGTTCAGATACAGTTAATAATGACAATGATTGATATTTATCTCTGTGGAAAAGAGAGGAAGTAGACTTTGGGTTAAATGCCAGGCATTTTCTGTTTGTTTTAAGCACCCTATCTGGGTGGAAGTGTACAACAGCTACTCAGAAAGTCAAATTTGGATGTTAAAGCTCTCCATCAGAGGTTTAGAATAGAAGTCCCCTGGGTAAAGAAGGCAATCAGGTAGGGCAAATATGACCACAAAAGGGTAAAAATTGAAAAAAGTGGAGAAAGCAGGATGAGGTAGGCTGAGTAACAGCCTGAAACGATATTCATTATCTAATCATTAGAACCCATAATGTTACTCAAATGTAGATTCGTTTAAAAAGGCAAAGAGCAAATGGGAGGTGAAGAGCCTTGCAAATGGGAAATTATCCTGGTGTGCTGTAAACATTATGACAGTTCTCAGAGAGAGCCAGAAGATTTGACCACAGAAGAACAGAAGGCTGTGTAACAATGAAAGCAGACAGTGGAGTAAAGCAGCCACAGCCAGGGAATGCCTACAGACTCTGGAATATCAAAGAACATACTATCTCCCAGAACCTCTAAACCTTGAATCAGTGATAACTGATTTCCAATTTCTGGCCTCCAGAACTACAAGGGAATACATTCCTGTTGTTTTAAACCACTAAGTTCGTGATAAGTTTTTAGAGCAGCAAGAGGAACCTAGTACACAGGGCATATACAATATTATGGTAAGAAGGAAAAGAAAGACGGGATTGAGAGGAAAAAGAGGAATCAGAAGTGTACAGTGAGTCACAGAACTTAAGGGAGAGTTTCAAAAAAATGTCCAGTATCGAAAAATAGACAGAAAGTCTGTATCTCTCAGATGGCAAATTCAAGATGCAAAAGTGTGAAGCGGGTCAGCTGTAAGGATTTTTAAACTGATTTAGATTCCATCCCAAGATCCAGAGAGAAGTTTGAGGTTTCAATATATAGTCCCAAGGTCAGCTCTCTTCTCTTCTCTAACGTTTAAGGAAAAATATTTTTTTCTATAATATCTCACTGGGCTTTAAGCCTTTCATATGCATATTTGGAGGCAGCATATATAATACTGTGTTGCTCTCACTGACAGATTTCCATATAGGCTTTACGAAGCTGGTGAACTTGCAGGCTGAATTACTCAGGTAAACTGTTAGTTTCTCAGTCTCTTTGTTTGAAGTTTCAAGAAGTTAGAATACAAACATTTATACCTAACTGAACAATTTCTTTCCAAGCCTCTGAATTTCATAAAACGATGGTTTCAGTGTATTTTAATGTGCATGTGTGTGTGTGTGCGTGTGCGCACACATGTTGTCACACTATGACAATAAATCAGTTTACATAAAGTTAGCTTCAGAGCTCTGTGTATGATGTTGTCCTGGCTCCCTACCTGATCTGACCTTGGGACTAAAGAATGTTTACATCAGTGATGAGTCTATCAGTTCTTGATGAATCACAATTCTTTCTATGTTTAATGATTGCTGATAGTAAGAGCTGACAGCAAAACCTGAGGGGAGAAAGGAAAAAAAAAATTAAATCACCTGAATTCTATTTAACAGAAGTGAAAAAACATTTTTTTTTTTTTACAAATGACTGTTTTTGCATATGGATGGAGTGAACTGAAGGTTATTCTGTATATTTTTATAAAGTACATGAAATTACAGAGGATGCATTTATTTCCGTTTGAAAATAAACCCTGAAAATGTTTCCTGATAAGCTCTTTAATTTAAAATACTGGAATGTATTATCCTTTGACTTTTGAGCATGAGAACTGCTTGCACTAGCATTCCTGAGGAGTAAGAGATTTTCAATTATAGGTCAAAAATGATTTTGATTGGGTAAAGATAGGAAAAAGGGTAATTATGTCATTAATGGTCTGAACCATTGAGGGTGGACAGGAAAAGGAAGGTTTGGTTAGATAGCCTGTACTTCCCTCAATATACTATCCAATGGCCAAAGGGGCATGTGCTGAGCTCTGCTAGAGAAATGCTTGGATTTTATCATAAGAGAAAAACCAGGAAGTTATTCTCTTTGCCAAAACAAAGCAGAACAAAGCAATGCTTTTTCACAAACTTGAACACACAAGCATTTTCTTCTCCATAAATGTCTTTAAGGTGCTATAGATTCCTCTGCAAAGCAATCTGATGGGTTGCAGCTGAGGATGTTTTCAAAGGCATGTGACTATGTGGATGAACTAGCTTTTATGTAACCATAGCAACAACAAGCTTCTTCTCTAGTGTCTTAATTTGGGAGAGGGCAGAGAAAATAGCATGGCACCTGATAGGAACTCCTGTTTCAAGCTGAGAAGGGTAGGGGAAGCTATGGCTATGCTGTGTAATTTGTCTTTTTCATACCACATGCTACAAGGGTGGACCTTGGGCAACTTCTTACATTTTTTTCTCCTTGTCTTTGTTTCCCACTGGCCCCCCATGTATCTCCACTGACTTAAATCTGTTGGAACTTGGAAAGACACTCACAGGCACACAAGCTAAAGTCCCAGATAGAGCGGCTGGTTCCAGAGTCTTCCTCCTTCACATTCCCCATCTCTGTAATGTCCCTCCCCAAGCAAACATATCCCATTCCTCCTTTGTGACAATCACACTTGGGCCCTGATTCCATAGGAACCCTGATCACTTGTAAATCACCTCAGTCATTAACCTCTCACTCAGTTTTGTCCTCAGCTATAGGATTAGTTTTAGCCCTATTCCATACTCTCCCAGTCTCATCCCAGTTTTTCAAACTATCCCTCCAGACTAGGAATTGAGCATGACCCTCTCCTGCACTGTCAAGGTATATAAATGCATCTAGAGAGTGACACCCTCCTGTTTCCTAAACGTTGGCTATTGCATGGCTTTGCTGTGTATGGAGTATTTAGAAGCAAGGTCTGAGCATTTTACTTTTTATGGGTTCTATGGGTATAGCTGTCCTTGTCTGGAAGCCAATTTTGGCTTTCTGAGGACCTCAGCTATCCTCTATTTCTTCACAACATCATGGCTGAGACACTCTAATCCATATGTCCTAAGAGAACACAGAAATTAAAACAAATCTCAGCCTGGCTTTTGGTTAGTTTTGTGTCCCAAATCCATTAACTGCCCACTATTTGCACTAACTTGGGAGGCTACTGTCAGTCTGCAGTCTCTCCATCTACACTACCTCCTTCGGCAACTCAGGAGCTCTCCTCTGCGTTCTGGAAGCAGAGGATAATGATGGCTCTCTTAGGTCAGGGAGATCCCAGGTGGAAGCAAGAGGCTGCTCCCTTCCTTTATCTGTATCATAATACCCTTTGAGGGGAAGTTCACTTGGGATGGAGAAAGAAGAGGCTAGAAATACTAGCAAAGTGAGACTTGCAAAGCAGGGCTACAACTGGTGCTGGCCCTGACAGTGGATGGAGAGGACAGAGGCATACTAGGTGATGATTTCCACCCCAGCAAAGCAGTCCCCCTTTAAGGGCTGGGATAGGTGGCTTCTGGGGGTGTTTAGCCCTAAATGCTATGAAACCATATGTTGTCAACTGGGATATTTCTGCATCATACCAATCTTCTCTTGATAACCATTTCTCTAAAATGGAACATTTCCAAAAGTTGATTATAAGCATGTGAAAGAAGTCATAGTTGCTATTTTTTCAAACTTCAATCAATTCACAGGGATGATTATATTCAACCATTGAGGGAAGGGTTGACGTAATCTATCCAAAAGTGTTCCTGAGTCATCACTGAAAATGTTTATATCCACGGACCAATTTCTCTCCCTTTTAATTAGCAATCTTCCTCTCGTGTGTGGATGGATATGTGTGTGTGTTTTCCATCCATTTAAGGTTTCTATCCTAGAAAAGATTTCTGCAAACAGTAACCACTGTTTGAATGGTGAAATCAGCAGCACTGCAAATGTAGTTCTTAATGAGGTGAGACCTGTTGCCTCTTCAGTCTCGTAAGAAGTATTTGTGCACATAGATATTTTTAAATGTAAGGAAAGATTGTGTGGAGAAAAAAAAAAAACATATTGACTCCACCTTCTACAGATTGAAAATATTCTTGCAATTCTGTGTCCATATATTATTTTTGGAGAGAATCATTTTTATATCAATTTTCCCTTCTATTGCTTAGTTCTTGCTGCCCCTTTATTTAGACTCTGCCATACAAATATTATTTAAACCTTATTCAGCTTATGGGGTGATTTTTAAATGTTTTAATGTTCCATTTGACATTCCCGCTGGTCCCATTTCTTCTGTGAAAATGTATTAATTCCCATATCAATATATATGTATATACATTCTTGGCAGTCAGAGGTATAAAAAGATATTTCTTGTGCATATATTAAAGAAGTTATTATAAGTAGAAGATAGAAGGTGAGCGGAAAAGGAGGGAGATAAAAAGAGCAAAGGAGAAAATAAGAATATAAAGTAAAAGAAAATAGAAGTAAGAGAGAATTCTGAAATATGGAAGGAACAGGAAAAATGGAAGGCAGTCTCAGGTTAGAGATGGAAAAGGAGTGAAGCACTCTCTGAAAGAGAAAAGTAAACAGAAAAACCAAATAATAACCAAGGGAATTATTAGAGAAAAAAAGAATGTATCAGATTAGGGACTGATACAAATCACAAATGAAAACAGAAAAGAAAGTAAGCTGTTGGTAATAGGTCATTTCGTTTTAAGTGAAATGTTCTGATTTCCTGTACTATCAGGCACAGTTTTTCTAATTTTATCAAAAATGTTATCCCCCAAGTATTATTCTTATTAATGTTCTCTTCATTTCTGCAGGAGGCATAAAAATAACTGATGAGTGTGGGAACATAAGCCGTGTCGTTAGTGAGGCAGGGGTGATAATTAGAACATGCTGTACTATGCAGTAAACAAAGCTATTATGAACGGGAGAGTTCTTTTTAGAGTGTTTAAAAAGAGGATGGAAATAATATACTTTCCCTTGACTAGCTTAAAAGCTTGTTTCTATCATGAGAAATTAAAAAAAAAAAAGGGTTGGAATCAATCGGCCAATGGATTTGGAATCTAGATAAATGCAGTCACAAATATTAATAGATAGATTATTCCATATTAATATTTTTCTTACATGATTCCTTTACTGTCCAAAACTTCTAGATTTTTAGCTAACTCACAATAATTTCATGAAGCCACGGTACTGAATGAAAAATCCTGGTGATTTCTGAACCCACATTTTAAGAGTTTCTTTAATTTTAAATAATTCTGATTTATAATTCTTAAAACAAGAAGTATTATTTGTAACTTCTAATTTATTGTTAACCTTACATGTCACATTCTCATTTATGCTTCAAATAATTCTGATTGTGGAGCTTTTCTCCATATAGTCCAAAATGACTATATGACCATATCTGGAAGGAACATTTTCAATGCTATATCAAATTTATAAAATATTTTACAATGTGTTTCTTCTCTCCATAACCTCCCCCACTCTCCAAAGAAACCCTTACTTGTATTAGGAAACTCATCCTTTTGCCTTCTTATCTAGGTAGATTGGCCATGCTCCCCCATTTTTTTTTCATAATACAAGTTCTTTTAGCTACTGTAAAACACTGCACTATTATTTGACTCCCCTTCTTAAAAATAGATTTCTTGGGAGTTCCCGTCGTGGCGCAGTGGTTAACGAATCCGACTAGGAACCATGAGGTTTCGGGTTCGGTCCCTGCCCTTGCTCCGTGGGTTAACGATCCGGCGTTGCCGTGAGCTGTGGTGTAGGTTGCAGACGCGGCTCGGATCCTGCGTTGCTGTGGCTCTGGTGTAGGCCGGGGACTACAGCTCCGATTCGACCCCTAGCCTGGGAACCTCCATATGCCGCGGGAGCGGCCCAAGAGATAACAACAATAACAAAAGACAAAAAAGACAAAAAAAAAAAAAAAAAAAAAAAAAAAGATTTCTTAACAGCTCCTGTCATGGAGCAGCAGAAACGAATCTGACTAGGATCCATGAGAATGCAGGTTCAATCCCTGGTCTCATTCAATGGGTTAAGGATTGGGTGTTGCCCTGAACTGTGGTGTACTTCGCAGAGGCAGACAGCTCAGATCTGGCAGCGACCCTAAAAAGAAAAAAAAAAGATTTCTTTATAAAACTAAAGTACCCTAATGATCTGATATTGTACATACTGCTCAATTTCTCAATTTACTCTCCTTGGTAAACATTGCTTAATCACTTTTTTGGGTTAGTCATGATGGTCTGGGGATAAAGTGATGCATATATGGTCTTTCTGTGGTCACAAATTTTGGAAAAGAACAGAGAAAAAATATGATTACTGATATAAAAAACTGTAAGCAAAGTAGGGAAATGCCTTGGCAACACTGGTAAAGTTATGGATGGCCTCATTAGTGAGGGTATGCTTTACCCATATGTGGAAATGAGGAGGGGGGGAAGCAGAACTCAAAGTGATTATATATATATATATATATATATATTTAATTTTTATTAAAGTATAGTCGATTTATAATATACCTTCAATTTCTTCTGTACAGCAAAGTTAGTCAGCACATATATATACATTCTTTTTTTCATACTATCTTCCCTTATTTTCTAACCGAACAAATTGGACATATTTCCCTGTGTTGCAAATGAGGGCCCCATTGCTTATCCATTCTAAATGTAATAGTTTGCATCTACCAACCCCAAATTCCCTGTCCATCCCACTCCCTCCCCCTTTCCTGCCTCCTTGGGATCCACAAGTCTGTTTTCTATGTCTGTGAGTCTATTTCTGTTTTGCACATAGGTTCATTTGAGCCATATTTTAGATTTCATATATAAGTGATATCATATGGTATTTGTCTTTCTTTTTCTGACTTGCTTCAAAGTGAATTTTTAGATAAAGACATTAACACAATTGCCTTCAAATGCAGACCTTTAAGACCTGACTCTTATAAGAAGTAGAGAAATGCTGCCTGGCTTTTAGTGTTCATGTGACTAACACTGGATTTGGTTGTAGAGACCAGAAGAAAAGTAATTTCTGGTCCTTGCCTCTGCAGAGGTGATAGCCTAGCAGGAGTGATAGAGATGGAATTGTAAGCAACCAAGTCCACCAAATATTACCGGAGCTAGAGTCCAAGGACATGAGGTGGAACATGGACCCAGAGCACAGGCAGCAGATCACAAAGGACAAGGGGTCTGAAAATGGTCCTGTGTACTTACTTGACTCCCTGTTTCTGCTCTTGTCCTTATAGTCTATTCTCCAAACAGAGGGATCTCTTTGAAAACTTAAGGTTAATAATACCATCCACCAGCTCCAGATCTTCAGTGCTGCACTGGCTCCTATTCCACTTTGAACACAATCCACATACCTTACCTGGTACTCACAGGCCTGAGATAAACCATCTGACAATGGTCCAGCCTCATCTCCATCTCTTCCTTTTTCCACTAGGAGCCTTTCTGCCAATCCTCCATGTCACCCGACTCGTACATACGCCTGAGTTTTGCTCTTCATTCTTGCTAAAACCCACTTTCTTCTCACGTTCTTTGGGGGTCTGTTCAAACATCTCCTACTCAGAGAGGGCTTCCTTAACTAGACTGATTAAAACAGGCTCCCTCTTTCCCTCTTCTTTCTCTATCTCTAAAAAAAAATTTTTAATAGCATTTATTGCACCCTGATGTTATATTATTTATCAGTTTATTTGTTTACCACCAGTTTATTCTTATCCAAGAATTTAAGTTCAGCGAGGGCAGGGACTCTGTGAGTATTATTCCCTGAGATATCCCCAGTGGTTAGAACAGTGACTGACCAAAAAATAAATAAAAAATAAAAATAAAAAAATAGGCTTTTTAAAGATATTCAATGAACCCTATGTGCTCTATGTGCTCATGTGTTAAGAGGAATATTCCTCCTGCAGGAAAAAATCCATGCACTAGATGCGGGTTGGTATTAATGAGCTCAAAGCTCTTCCAACACTAATGGTTCATGATTAGAGTATCAGAAGTATCTAATCACAGGAGGCCTATGTGTTGAGCACAGGATTTTTACAACTATTTAAAAAAAATAGTTTCTTAGGATCTAAATATTTATGATAAATAATAAAAAGTTGTGATTCAAATACATTTGAGAACTTTGAAATAAATGTATTGAAATAAGCTTCTTGATAGAATGAACTTAAGGGTGTTAATGGGTATCCTTAATCTTCAAGGCAGGAATATCCTTTGTAGCATTAACCAGATTAATTTGAATATGAATACACTTGGTTACAGAACAATTTATATACTTTAGGAAACACTTTCTTTAAACAAAGCAAGTAAATTGATAGGATTTAACAAATGTGCATAGTAGTTGAAACTTTGTTTTCTCTGCCTTACCCCTCTTCTTCCTGAGACCCTTTCCACATTTCAGTGCCCTTCCATCTACAGTGACGGAATTTTGAGCTTCAAACTTCACGTATCACAGAAAACAATCTGACAAATATATTTTTTCAATGTTTTCATTAAAAAAAATCTAAAATATACCATAGAGGTTATTTCAGTTAATAATGGTAAAATTTTAAAAAGATTTAAATAGTAGTAAACTAACTCATTTATCTGTGACTTTTTAAAAATAAAATTCTAAGTGAGTTCATCTTTAACCTTAGATGAATAGTGCAGACATGATCTTTTTCACACGGGAGAAAATTAAGACCCAGGGAAAGAAAATGGCTTGTTTTTATCCCAGAACTACTAAAGATGGAACCAGGATCTGGATGAAAATATCTTTACCCTTAGGTTCAATGCCATGGACTTATAATAAGGCAACATCAAGCATCATGGCATCAATGTACAGGGTAGCATCTGTTGATTGAGGGGGTGTGGACAGCCTTAGGGCACTTGAAATAAGAGTGCACCGTAATACATATTTTAACAGCAAGTATTACTGAAACTGCTCTCTATCCCCATCCTACAAGGCAATCTAGGTAAGAGACTGAGAAGGTGGGCTTAGCTTGGGGACAGAGAGGTTGTTCCAGTTGGTGGGGAGAGGTCACATTTCTTTCTACTTGTTTTTCTTCTCCTGCACTGAGTCTGACTTGCAGGCTTTTCCTCCATTACCATAGACGACGTCTGAAATAGAATTGGTTTTAGTAGTAAAGCCACAATGAAATTTCGGAGGCTTGCCAAGCACCTCCTCTTTCTGAAACTCCACTGAGGTTTTCTTTTTTTTTTTTTTTTTCAGCCGTAGAGAAGGTCAGGAGAGAAAGGCATAATGATAAACTCACTTGTAAGATTGTTCTAACAAAGCATCTGTGAGCTACTGCTTGATCAAAATGACAGACATCAATCAGAATAATAACTTCAAATATGAGATTTTCAATTAGTGAGTGAACATAAATAAACGTGTCTGGGAAATCAGCATAAGGGATTTTAGGCAGTGACAGCCCATACATAACAAGAGAGGGGCAAGCAACGGGGAAAAGGTATACTGTTCAGCAAATGCAAAACAGACCCCAGAACCCAGGGTCAAAGAAGACCTAAAGAAATTAGCTTGCAAGTAAACAAAGAATTATGCACAGTTTTCCATGAATGGTGCTTTTGAGCTCCTATGTTCCTTACTAAAGAAGTGCATAGAGCACTAGCTTCCATTTTGCAAGGGTACAGAATAAAACTTCCTTAGCTGCTTAACCTGGCTTCCCAAATCTCCCTAATCAAATGTAGCAGATTAGATGAACTTTGAAAATAAAAAGTCTAGCACTCTTGAGGGGACCCTCTTTAGGGGAGGATAAGTGTAAAAAGAAACGTTACAAAGGTCAGGGAATTTCCCAGAATGTTGAGTTTGGCCTTTTGGCTAACTAAATAATCCAGCATTTGGTCGGGGGTTGTCTAACAACAGAGTAAAAAGTGATTAACACAACCAAGACAGGCTTACTTTTCAAGCATAAACAAGGAAGGAGAAAGGAGGAGATGCTTGGCTGGATGGATGCCTCACAGACTATACAGCTATTGTAATTATAACAAGGACAGCAAAATAAGACTCTCAAAACTCTCTCTATATTCCACCTTTCATTAGAAAGCCACAAAGGTCTTTTCAAACAATAACTCGTTAGTCTTTACAATACCCTTGTGAAAGAGTTGAGGATGTATATGTTATTAGTATTTTGCATTTCCATTGTATTTTTTCTCTAAGGAAATTGAAGTGGGGTGGCTTGAGATTGTAAAGTAGAAACCACTTTGAATTGATAGATAGTTCTGGAGGAGGGCTTTATTATGGCTGTGAATGTATGCTTTAACCAGGAAAACAAATTAAATATTGTGGAAGGTGGAAAAAGAGAGAGGAAATGAGTAGGCCTCTGCCTTGATGGTCCTTGGATGGCTTTTTTTTTTTTTTTTTGCCCTTCCTATCTCTGTACCCAGTTGCTCTGGGTATGCAGGGAGACTGAACCCTTGGCCACACTGTGGAGAGTCTTAGCCCGGTTTCCACATCTTGAGTAAATAGAAATCTGACTCAGGCCCTCCTCTCTCATAATTTGTCCACGGTTCTTTGCATCTCCCTCATTTCTGGTAGTAGCAGGTGCCCTAATATGGTTCCAGAATCCCCAGCATTGCTTACCTCACTCTGGAGTCTAGATTCCATGTTGACAATCTTAGCTGGTGAAGATAGCTAAGGATCAGAAAGAACTGAATTGTAACTACCTTAAACTTTCTGCTTTAGATCTAATGAAGAAGTCTTTCTCTTAAAGAAGATGCTAAATTAGAGTCATTTGCAACATGCAGCTCCCCTAGGGAGTTGCTTAGATATTTCTTGTGATCTCAGCTCCTTGACAAGAGACATTGAACACTGTTCCAAGTTATGCAGGGAGACCTGCTTGGTTAGATGGCTGTTTCTAAGAAACAGTAAAAACTCTTTAAATTTTATGATTTGGGAATGAAATGTAAGGTATTTGAAAAAATAGCCACAAAGCAGAGGAAGATCATCATATGTAATCAGTGAATACAATAAATAATCATCAATAATAGATGATCTAAGCTAATGCCACAGACTACTAGGAAAAAGAGTTCTCAGAATGTGCTAGTAAATTCCTATGTATCATGCGTTGCTGTTTCTAACTTGAGAAGTAGGGGCACTCTTTTATACCCTACAGATTTATGATTCCTTTTTTATTATGTGTCATGAAAATTTTAAAACAAGAAGAACTGTGTTCTATTATCCAGATTTATCAAAAGTGAAATTGTTTTGAGGACTATAATGTTGCAAATTCGATTGAAGTGACCTTTACTGCTCCCTAACTCTTTTTGCTCTTTCCCTCCCCCATGGTAATGAATATTTTTAATCTGATGTGTGTCTTCGTATTTGTATTATTATACTTTTATTACATATACTTATACCCACAGACAGCTTATAGAATTATGTCATATTTTAAAAATTTATACAAAATAACATACCATACACATGTTTTTTTTAACCTAGGTTTTTCAGTCATTATTATTTTTAAAGATAAATTTGATGATGCATGCATTGGTTATTATGTTTCATTATTTATAAGATTTGAGTTGGGCAATATTTCAATCAATTGGAAATATGACCAAAATTAATATAATCTATCTCCCTGAATGAACAATTGGTATTAACACGTAGAAATCTTCACCATAATTGTTTCAGATTTCTTTTTCTTTGTTTGATGCAAGGAAACATGACTGAAAGGTCTAAAGTCTCACCTTCCAGTTCTTCCCTACCTCCCTGCCCAGATATAATCATTATTCTGAAGCTGGTATGTGTTATTTCCATGCATGTGCTTATAATTGTATATTTGTCTGTTTATCTATATAAATAATATAATTTCCTAAGTTTGACTTTTTACATATAGACTTTTTTCATTTAAAACTGATTTCTTTCTACATTATTACTTAGAAATCTATTTATTTTTCCTGTAAATAGCTATTTTTCAGACAGTATTTGTAACAATATCTCCCTTCGTTTTTTGCTTTGTGTTTTTTCTTTTTTAGGGCCTCACCTGTGGTATATGGAGGTTCCCAGGCTAGGGGTGAAATCAGAGCTGTAGCCGCTGGACTATGCCACAGCCACAGCAATGCCAGATCTGAGCCGCAACTGTGACCTACACCACAGCTCAGGGCAAGGCCTGATCCTTAGCCCACTGAGCAAAGCCAGAGATCGAACCCATGTCCTCATAGATGCTAGTTAGATTTATTTCTGCTGAGCCACAATCGGAACTCCTCCCTTTGGTTTTTAATACCTCCTCTTTTATTACCCATCAAGTTTTCACACTTAAGTGGGTCTAATTTGGATTCTTCATTCTTTTTTTTTTTTTTTTTTTTTTTTTATGCCCACACCTGTAGCATATGGAAGTTCCTGGGCTAGAGGTTGAATCAGAGCTGCAGCTGAGGCCTAAGCCACAGCCATAGCAACACCAGACCCAAGCCACATCTGTGACCTACACCACAGCTTGCAGTAATGATGGATCCTTACTTAACCCATTGAGTGAGGCCACAGATAGAATCTACATCCTCATGGAGATTATGTTGGGTCCTTAACCCACTGAACCAAAATGGAAATGCCTGGTTTTTCATTCTATTTCATTGGTGTAATATATCTGCAGTGCCTCAGCATTACAGTTTTAATAAATCTGATAAATAATGAGACAAATCCTTACTCCACCTCCTCCTTTCCTTTTCTTCTGGAACATTCCTTGCCCTTAAACCTTCTAAATGTTTTGTGGGTTAAGGTCTTTGAATTTTGTTTGCAATTGTATCAAATTTACATGAAATTTTAGATAAATCAACATATATTTATACAATTTTCATACATCTCTAGTTATGTAAATCTTACTTCAAAATTATTCTTTAAAATTATTTTGAACTTTTCCCTAAATTTCTTATACCATTTATCACATTTTTTGTTAGATTTACACATAAGCACCTGAGTTTTGTTGCCATTTTGAATGGTATTTTCTGTGATTTTCAGATTTATTATTGATGATGTATAAGATTATAAGGAAGTGATAGGTTTTTCATTTTTTTATTAAAGTATAGTTGATTTACAAAGTTCCTTCAATTTATGTTATACAGTGAAGTGAAATATATATATATATGTATGTATATATGTATATACATATATTATTTTTTTCATACTATCTTCTATCATGTTCTCACCCAAGAGACTGTACACAGTTCCCTGTGTTGTACAGTAGGACCCCATTACCCATCTGTTCTAAATATAATAATTTGCATCTACCAACACCAAATTCCCCATCCATACCCTTCTCTCCCACCTCTTCCCTGGCAAACACAAGGAATGATAGATTTTTGATGGTAAATCTTATATATATATAAGATTCCACTGTGGCACAGTGGGTTAAGGATCTGGTGCAGTTGTGGCAAAGTTTACAGTTGCTGCTGGCCTGGGAATTTCCATATGCCACGGGTGGGCAAAAAAAAAAAAAAAAAAAAAATTGTATACAGCAGTGTTACAGTTTTTCTCGTTAATTCTAACTATTTGCAGACTCTTTCATATTTTTCAAATAATAAAAATAAAAATTGATCATTTAAATTGGTCGTCTATTCACATGTCAAATCATTTGATGTCCTGGATCAGTTTAAGAAAATGTTCTTTCATTCCTAATTTGCTACAATTTTTTTTATTTTTTTATTTTTATTTTTTATCTTTTTGCCTTTTCTATGTCCACTCCTGTGGCATATGGAGGTTCCCGGGCTAGGGTCCAATTGGAGCTATAGCTGCTGGCCTGCGCCAGAGCCACAGCAATGCAGGATCTGAGCCATGTCTTTGACCCACACCACAGATCACGGCAACGCCAGATCCTTAACCCACTGAACAAGGCCAGGGACCGAACTCGCAACCTCATGGTTCCTAGTTGGATTCGTTAACCACTGCGCCATGACGGGAACTCCTATAATATATTTTTTTTAATTTATCATCTGTAAGTAATTTATCCAATTTACCTAAATAGCAATTACCTAAATATTCACAATATCTTTGCCTTTTAATCTATTAATGGAGAAAATAGCTTTTCTGATGTTAAACCATCCTTGCATTGCTGGTATAAATCTTAATCTATTTTTTGTGGAGCTAAATATAGTGTAAATGATATTGGCCAATCGTTAGATTTCTTACACTGTTATCCCTCAGTTTAATAAAATTTTATCCTAGCCTTATAAAAAAAATACATCTTTTCTATTTTCTCTAAGATAGGCATTACAAATGATTCTAAATCTATCTAGGTGTGATATACATAAAATTGGACAAGGAGAAGAAAAAGAAAGAAGTATTGACTACTATTTCAATTTCGGCATTATGTAGTTTTATTCTTTATCTTTTAACTTATTTTTGCAATTTATGTGTTTCTATCAGATTGTCCATTTCTTTCTTATCTTTATATTTAATGATATAAAATATTTGCAGTATTAAAAATGATAATTAACATTTTTCAGTTATAGTGTCTTTTTGTTTGTAACAGTGTTTAGTTGAATTATTTTTATTTTTTGAGTAGTCTTACTAGAAAAATTTTAATCTTTTCTTTGATCTTTGTTTTTAGGAAACAACTTTGTTTTTGGTCACAAACACAGCATATGGAAATTCCCAGGCTAGGGACTGAATCTGAGCCACAGCTTAACCAGTGTGGCAGCTGCGGCAATACCTATTGTTAACCTACTATGTCAGGTCAGCAGCTGAACCTGTACCTCAGCAGTGACCTGAGCCACTGCAGAGACAATGCCAGATTTTTAACCCACTGTGCCACCAGGGAGCTCCTTAATTATATTATTATAGCTTTGTGTTAGTTTTGTTTTCTATTCCATTAATGTATGTTTTAAATGTTATTATTTCATTTCCTTTACTGTTTGTTTGTATTAATTATATTAATTTTCTGGTTTTATCAGTTGAAATTTTACCAATAATTTCTCAAGCCTTGTTTCTTTTTATTTTTTATTGAGGTAAAATTTTTTTTTTTTGACTTTCTGCTATTTCTTGGGCCACTCCAGCGGCATATGGAGGTTCCCAGGCTAGGGGTCGAATTGGAGCTGTAGCCACCGGCCTACACCAGAGCCACAGCAACACGGGATCCGAGCCGCGTCTGCAACCTACACCACAGTTCACGGCAATGCCAGATCGTTAGCCCTCATGGTTCCTAGTCGGATTCGTTAACCACTGTGCCACGAAGGGAACACCCTATTGAGGTACAATTGATTTACAACATTATGTTAGTTTCAGGTGTCCAACATAGTTATTGAATAATTGTAGAGAGTGTACTCCACTTAAACTTACTGTAAATTATTAGCTATATTCCCTGTGCTGTGCAACATATCCTTGCAGCTTATTTATTTCCCCCCATATTTTTTCATGACTTAATAACTCATTTCTTTTTAAAAATTTTTTATAAAGTATAGTTGATTTACAATGTTCCTTCAATTTCTGCTGTACAGCAAAGTAACTCAACCACCCATACACACTCATTCTCTCTTTTTTTTTTTCTAATTCAAGAGACAGACACAGTTGCCTACACTGTACAGCAGAACCCCATCACTCATTCATTCCAAATATAAAAAGCTCTATCTACCAACCCCAACCTCCTCTCAGTCCCCCTCTGTCCCCTGTCACCCCTGGCAAACACAAGTCTTTCCTCCATGTCCATGACCTATTTCTGTTTTGTAGATAGATCATTTGTGCCATACTTTAGATTCCACATACAAGTTATATCATATGGTCTTTGTCTTTCTCTTTCTGGTTTACTTAACTTAGGATGAGAGTCTCTAGTTCCATCCATGTTGTTGCAAATGGCATGATTTTGTCCTTTTTGTTTTGTTTTGTTTTTTGCTTTTTAGGGCCACACCCGCAGCATATGGGAGTTCCCAGGCTAGAGGCTGAATCTGAGCTATAGCTGCCAGCCTATGCCACAGACACAGCAACAGCAATGCAGGATCAGTGCTGCATCTGTGACTTACATTACAGCTCACAGCAATGCTGGATTCCCTAACCCACTGAGCAATGCCAGGGATCAAACTCCCATCCTCATAGATCCTGGTTGGGATGGTTAACCACTGAGCCATGAAGGGAACTCCCTGATTTTGTCCTTTTTATGGCTGAATAGTATTCCATAGTATATATGCACCACATCTTAATCCATTCATCTGTCAATGGACACTTAGATTGTTTCCATGTCTTGGCTGTTGTGAATAGTGCTGCAATGAACATAGGGGTGCATGTATCTTATTCAATGAAAGTTTTGTATAGAGGTACCTCAGAAAACTAAATGTAGTACTACTGTCTGATCTAGCAATCCCACTCTTGGGCATATATCCTGACAAAACCTTTTTTTTCTTTTTTTTTTTTTCATTTTTAGATCAGCACCTGTGTTATATAGATGTTCACAGACTAGGGGTTGAATTGGAGCTGCAGCTTCTGGCCTATGCCATAGCCACAGCCATAGCAATGCCATATCCAAGCAACTTCTGCTACCCAAGCCACAGCTTGCAGCAGTGCTGGATCCTTAACCTACTGAACAAAGCCAGGGATCAAATCCATGTCCTCAAAAATACTAGTCCTGTTCTTAACCCGCTGAGCCACAATGGGAACTCCAATCCTTGTTTTTAAACAGATATATATTTTAAAGCCATCTATTTCTATTTAAATTTAAATATGGTTTTACTTTCTAAAGTTTGGTGTTTAATGATTTACCTTCTATTCATTTCTAAGTATTATTTTATTTTTGTACTTCCTTTCACTCTGGGCTTATATCAGTGTATGTACTTTTATAAATAGCCAAAATTGTTTAATTTATTAATTGATATAACATTAATTCTTTAAAATGTATGAAATTTCTTTTGTTCCCTGTAGCATAGATTTTTAAAAATGCAAATATGTCACTTATATCTGAAAATAGTCTATTTTTTAAACAGAGTTTTGCAAGTAATTACAAAAGAACTAGAAATGAAAATAGACTTAAAGGTATTCAAATTTTTTAATATATTTATTCCAATCATTTCAATGTTGACTTTTTAGTCTGATTGATATTTTAGTATCTGATAAATTTATATTAAAATGTTAAATATGACTAACTTTAGATTTTCTTAATTATCTTATGTATTGCTTTATATCTTTTGACATAATTAATCATATACTTATGATTGTGATAGATTATTATTATTTTTCCTTTTACCACTGAATTACTTCTTTCTTTACACTGGATTCTCTTAGCTATATGATATATGCTATATGAATTTAATATTATTCTATTATTATATAGCATTTCTTTGATTTTTTGTCTTCCATATTATTTCTTTCTTTCATATTTTAATCATCCTATGTCACTCTGTTTCAATACATCTTGAACAATCAGTAAAATGGATTCAATAACTTATATTTCTGATATTAAGAAAGGTTAATATGTTTATGAATTTTATGATTGTCGACATATTTGATCTGATTTCTGCCATACTTAGTGTTTTCTATTTATTTGTTTATTTATTTATTTATTTTGTCTTTTTGCCTTTCTTAAGCCGCACCCACGGCATATGGAGGTTCCCAGGCTAGGAGTCTAATCAGAGCTGTAGCCACCAGTCTACACCAGAGCCACAGCAATGCAGGATCCGAGACGCATCTGTGACCCACATCACAGCTCATGGCAATGCCGGATCCTTACCCCACTGAGCAAGGCCAGGGAACGAACCCACAACCTCATGGTTCCTAGTTGGATTCGTTAATCACTGCGCCACGACAGGAACTCCTCTATTTATGTTTGTCACTTTTGTATTCTCCTAGTTTTTGATTTTATTATCAGAATTTTCTTTATTTTCTTTGTTTTGTTTTTCTTTCTTCTTCTGGTGTGAAAGTGTTGCATCATATTTCTGTTCTTTCAAATGTTTAATCATATGTATTAATATATTCATATGTACATATTTAAATATGCATATATCATAATTCCTTATTAAAATTAAAAGGTATAAGTTATTCACTGATTTATCTTTGATGGCATAATAAGGAAAATATTATAATTTAATTGCAGATTGAAAACAAACTCAAACATTCTTCTAATTGTTCAGAATTTTAGTTGACTTTTTAAAGATGTAAAATAGCTATTACTTTGTTTTTGCATTTAATAGTTAAATAATTTATCAATATATCTTATCTATTTCAATATTAACTTTTTTCTTGGATCCTATTTCAGGCAGGGTAAAGTTTGTTCTTTACTTGAGATTTCCTTGAAGACTTGTGGGTAATTAACTCAGTATTTACATAAGAAAAAACAATGCTGTTTGACACACTATTCCATAATACTCAGTCCAATAGCTATTTCTTTGTAATATATATTTTCCCCCTGTTTTTTATAAACTTAGATATTGTCATTTTTTTACTATTATCTGTCAGGTGTGAATTATTTTTTTCTATACCCCATTTATAAGACTTGGAGAATGATAAGTACATAGGGATGGGAATACTGGTCCAGAAAATACCCTCTTAACACACTGAAAGTATGAATCTATTGAATATCATGAGTTTTATTATTTAGGTATCAATGTTAAGCTCATACTACTAATGAGGAAATGGAGAGGATACCCATCCAAAAACATTTTATTAAAAACTCTCAATTTTTCAAACTGAACCTGAAAGTCTCCAATTTGTTGAAAAAAAAAAAAAATTCAGCTGCTGTTTTTTGTTTGTTTGGTTTGTTTTTTTTTTTTTTTTTTGTCTTTTTAGGGCCACACCCATGGCATATGGAGGTTCCCAGACTACGGGTCCAATCGGAGCTGTAGCCGCTGGCCTACCCCAGAGCCACAGCAACTTCAAATCCTTAACCCACTAAGCAAGGCCAGGGATCAAGCCCGCATCCTCACATATGCTAGTCAGGTTTGCTAACCACAGAGCCACTGTGGGAACTCCTGCCCCTGTGTTTTAAATGTTGGTGTTTTCTTTCCTCTTTAATCTTATCTTTGAGAATTCTTATGTTAGTAACTATGTTCTGAGGCCATTTTCTGCAGTAAACATGTGGCATATATACAGTATTAAAGGGAGACAAATAAAGTAAGCATAGACTCACTTGCCATGAGGACTGGAGTCTGTTTTCCTATATAGTATTGTTTCTTTCATCTGCTGTTTAGTGCAACAGAGTTTATATAGAATGTGACCTTCATCTTTCATTCATCTGTTTCCAGTCCCTGTATACAGGATGATGTACTTGAAAGAATTCACATTCTGGTTTTCATTCTGTTTCTTTCATTTGATGCATTGGAATACTCTGATCTGAAACAATATCCTGCAACAACTTGTTTGGATGAATACAGTACAGTAAATTAACCTGCCTGGATTTGTCTCCATTTTCCCATAAGCAATATGGATATAAGATTAATATCTGATTTTACACTTATTGTTGTTATATAGGGAGATGTTTTCAATGTACTTAAAAGAATGTTTCTTGAAACTACTCTCCCCTTCCCCAAACAACTCCATTCTGTCCTTTTCCATATCCCATTAACATTATTTTCTAAATACCTCCAGTCATCCCCTGCTATCTACCATGCTGCTGCCATAGCTCAGGCTTTGATTATTGCTTACCTGGATTGCTATAATAATTTTCAAAGTGGTCTACTGCCTCTGGCTTCATTTTATTCTAGTTCTTCCTCCATAGTACCACCAAAATCCTTTTCTAAACTGCAACTTTGCCCACATCACTGCTGTCCCAAGGCTTCTAATAATTTCTAAGTATATTTACGTACTTAGCAAAACATTCTTCAGCTTCTGGCCTCAACTTGATGCTCCATGCCTCTCTCAGGCCATGCTTTTCTAATTATTTCTCTTTGGTTCTCTTGGTTTGCATTCGATTCCCTAATAATTTGTGTTCTTTCTCTCCTCTGTGCTTGTGTCTGCACTGCTGCCCTTTAGAAGACCCCTCCCAACACTAAATACCTGGCTGGCCTTCACTCATCTTGCAAAGCCAGCAGGATCCACCAACATCTCATCCTCCAAGCAGTATTCCTTAATCCCAACTCCCAGGCTGAGCTCAAGGCTCCTTGACTATGTTGGTAAATAAATATTCTTCAGTGCTTACTGTGATCACTTGTTTTCTTGTCTCTTTCACTGATTCCAAAGTGAACTCCTAGAGAATAAGAATCATGTGCTATTAATGCCTATATTGAAAAATTAACCACGTGGTATAGAATGGTAAAGCTCAACATATATTTGCTGAACTCATGAATAAGTGATTCATTTATTGATTTTCAGTAAATGATTCCTATTGAATAAAGATGGTTACTATTAATGAATAAAGAGCCATGGGGCTTATTTCCAATTTATCATTTAATTTAAAAAGTAATGAACTAATATCCATCTGGAAGACAACAATTTGTTATCAACTATGGAGCATATAAAGGATATAGGATAATTTTTGTCCATTTTATACTTACAGAGATTTTAAAAGAAGCAATTTTAATATGGTAAAATACAGTGTTATCTTGAGCTTTAACATCAACAATAGTTTTGTGAAATTTTGCGTCTGAAAATCTAACGGACATTTTAATCTAGCTACTCCTATAAAGTAAAAGCCTAATAAAGATATCGTGGTCCCTACATCAGCCTGCCCACCCACCTCTGTCATCTATACCTTGTGCCTCATGCCCTCTATACATCATGACTACCCTTTGGCCCATGTGTGCAGTTCCTATTAATTCCAGAAAACAGCAACCGCCAAAGCAATAAGAGTGAATTTAATTTAAAAAGTGCAATCATGTTCTGCCTTGTGCAGAACTGGACTTGGAATTATTTGTGACTATGATTTAGCATTATTTCTGGGGGGAGAGTCACCCTGTTTAATACTAATAGTCTTCCCAGGAAGTTTCATTAGAGTGAGCTGCAATTTTTATTGCTCGGGATTTAACAAACTCCAGTCTAAAGTCTCAGTGCCACCTTCTGCCAGACTCCCAATCTCAGATGAAATTTGAAATTCCAACAATATCAGCCCAGGACTCGGCTCATCACCCAAGTTTCCTTGCTGAATCTCATACACCAGAGATCTCGCGCCTCTTCCTGCCTCAGGAGCGCCTTTCCCCTGAATTTCTCTGCTCAACACTCCTGACAACAACCTGTCTGCAGATGCACCAACAGCTGTTCCTGCTGAAAAATGGGCTTGTCTCTCTCACGGGGGCTATGATTTCTGGCATATGCATGCCTCCTACTGTCTCTTTGGTTTTAAAGCAATTTTCAGCACACCTGCTTGCTTGAACTTTACTGACAAGCCCTCTTAAGAGTTCACTGAAGAAAAAAATATCCGTTTCCTAGGTACTTCCCTATAATTCTAAATTTCACTTTAAATCTCCCAGTAAAGTGTTTACCCCTGTGGATGGAGAGACAATCTGTGTTGAGACAGTCCCGCTGCCTCGGGCAGGAACTCATCAGCTCTCATATCACAGCAGATAGAGAAAGGGATGATCCATTAAGGCAATAAGACCAACTTATTCCTCCCTTCAAAATTGTTCCTTAGAGTGTATTTGCTACTGCCATGTCCAGTCTGGGTTTAACCATCACCTGAGCGATTATATCTTACTCAAAAAATTCTCCAACTGGATGCCTCTACTCTGTTGGTTCTGATTCTATTAGCTTTTCAACTTGATTCAGTCTCTTAGAAGTATGACTCAGTTCATTTTTACTTTCTAGCCTTACCTTAAAAGAGTTCTCCATCAAGTTGCATTTTTGATTATATAACGGGCCCATTTCTGTGGGCACTGTCCCTAGGTATCATCATTTAGCCTATCCATCAGTTTTGCAAAAGTGAATATCTTGGTTAAACATAGTCACACAGCAATTTAAAACCCTTTTTGATTTCAGGTGCCTGGTCTTAAGGTAACTGGCTTAATGATCCAATATAGTCATCATATGACATTCCTCAATGTCAGGAATAACTTCTGATTATTGCTTCTGTGGAACTGGTGATGCTTTCAACTATGATCAAGGTCATTGTGTCAACCCATTTCAGGCATCATAAGGCTAGCGAATTTGGGAGTAAATGAAAGTTTCAAAAGCAGGCTCAGGTCAGCTAAGCTTTATCTAAAATAGTGAGGACAGACTGTGTAAATGCAATTTTAAGGAATTAGTACCAATATCATGAAGGTAACAGGAGTATAGCCCATGTAGGACATCTTAAATCTGAAACCAATAAGCATCCTAAAAGTAGGTAATGGCTGGACTCAATGGACCATTTTGACTTAGAATGCTGTCACAATGTCCCAAACAAAAAAAAACATAAAAATACAAGAGGAGTCCCCATTGTGGCTCAGCAGGTTAAGAACCCAGAAACATAGTATCCCTAAAGATGTGAGTTTGGTCCCTGGCCTTGCTCAGTGGGTTAAGGATCTGGCATTGCCACAGCTGCTGCATAGTTGACAGATGTGGCTTGGATCTGGTGTTTGCATGGCAGTGGCCTAGGCCTGCAGCTACAGCTCCACTTTATCCCCTGGTCTAGGAGCTTCCATATGCCATGGGTGCAGCTATAAAAAGAAAACAAACAAACAAACAAAAAAAAAACATATAGGAGAAGAAACAAAACAATACACACAGGAACCAAACCTTTTGCATATGGAATTTGGTAAAAGGCATATGTAGGCAATACACAATAACTGTCTAAATAAGTATGAAGAACTCTTTGTTTGATTCATAAAGATTATCTCATTTAGTGAAATTCTCTGCTGCAAAACATTAAGCAATGAATTTTCCTTGGGTGAATAAAGTGGAAATTTGAAATAACATTAAGTAAATAACATTAAGTAACTTCTAAATAACATTAACAACTTCTATGCATTATTTACTTAAACACTGGACTTTACGTTAATGCGGTGGATGCTGTTATCCCCATTTCATATATGATTAGGCTCAGAATCAGGTGTAACAACAGGAGCCCTCTTGATTCTGACTCTAAGGCCAATCCTTTTTTCCATTTTGTTCTACTGCCTCTGAGGCTTCCATCTTCATATTGCATAAAGGACCTCAGCCAACAAATCAACTGACTCTTGTGTCATCCCTTACTCTCTCTTTATTTTATATATTTCTTTGCCTATGCCTATGCAAAAAGGCAGCTGTTATGGGAATGGGATGATAATGGCTGTGAAAGGCGACCAGCTCCATTTGCACACCAGCTCTGCCTCATGTGAGCTCTATGAACCTGGGCAAGCAAATCCACATCTCTGAAACTCAGGTTTTTTCATCTGTAATCTGGGAATAAACATTCTTGAAATAGATCTGTCGGGAGGCTTAAAAACCTGGTAGACAATACATGTGCAGCCAATATTAATTCCTATCCCTTTCACTGTCAATTTGTTGGCTTCAGATTGAATATGATCTTCCTGCTTTGACCTTCCCTCTCCTTTCCTTCACAATTCAATTCCCATTCACTTAGCATCTGAACATAATTGACACTTAATGAATACATGTTGAGTGAATGAAAGACCTCTTCAAGACACAGATCAAATGTCCTCAGGACTCTGAAGCCCCAGCCCCACCCTCATTAAGATATGTGACTATCATATCCCCAAAGCACTGGTTTATGCACCTGCATTAGTGTTTAGCATGTTGTCTTGTAATTATTAGCTCTCGGATCTTCTTACTTAATGATAAGTTTCTCAAGAGTATGAGTTTTTTTTTTTTTTCTTACTTTCCTTGTAAACTTAGTACTTAAAAAGTATCTTGGAATATTTGACAAATTATTCTTTAAAACATTTAACATAAGTCATTAATAAGTAGTTAACACTGATCAGTCTTGTCTATAATATCTCTGGATATATTTGAGTGTAATAAGGAAGTTAAAGAAATTCTGACTATAACCTCACCAGAATATTAGTTTACTTAGATTTATATCATATTTATATTTTGAGCAATCCCATTTTTAGTGATTGGGGATGGAAAAAAGTTAGGTGTAGATTATCTACAGATAATTCTATGGTAGGTTAATCTATAAAACAAGTATTGTTTTTTCTTTTTATAGCCGCAGCTTCTGCATATGGATATTTCCCAGGCTTGGGGTTAAATTGGAGCTGCAGCTGCAGGTCTACACCACAGCCATGGCAACACTAGATCCAAGCCACATCTGTGACTTACACCACAGCTTGCAGCAACACCGGATCCTTAAACCACTGACCAAGGCTAAGGATTGAACCCACATCCACACAGAGACTATGTTGGGTCCTTAACCCACTGAGCCACAACAGGAACGCCTATAAAACAGAGAATTTTTTAAAAGCAAATAACTTCCCTAATCAACTTAGAGTCAAAGATGATAGATAGATAGATAGATTCAAATACATATATGCAATCTTGAACAAGGACGCAAAACAACATTTTAAAAAGCAGCACTCCCCCAATAAGGGCACTCACAGTTCACACTCTCACAAACTGGATTTAGTTCGAGGGTGGTTGTTGTGGTGTTGCTGACTTGGGCTCTGAAAGCAGATGCTTCTCTATCTGTGTTTCCTCAAGAATGTCCAAGAAAAGAATAAATTCTAGTTACCACATTGTTTCCAGGAAGACATGAATTCACTTTTGAAGAGAGATAAGGCTCAGTTATCTCCTTAAAATAGGGACTGCCAGTCTCATCCAATTGTCTTAGAGAATTCTCTGAATGGCAAAGCATTCCATAAATAAGAAAGATTCATTTCAATCATATGTTCAACCCTCACTCCCCTTTCAAAATCACCAGAGAATCATTTCACTTCATTTAAAGAGTATAAAAGGACTTCTAATGTTTGTTGCCTTCTAGCTTATCCAGAAGTGTTCTCCTCATTCTGCCTCGTGTGATGCAAAGTAGCTCCTACCCCATATCCCACATTCACTAACCTTCTGCTCTAAGCTCACTGTCCACTAGCCAGACCTTCAGGTGTTAGTTGATAATTACATCACATTTTTATTGGTCAGGCATGTTTTCAGCAACTAAAGAATTATGAAAACCTCTCAAGTAGAATTTCATATTGTAAACATGGCTCTGCTGCTCTTGAATCTGCACAGGAAAATGTCTGTTAGAAACCCAGCCTTGCTGAAAGGATATCCTACCTCTGAGAGGACAGCACTTCTCTTTGGGCTGAACCAGAGGGTGGGACTAGGCAGAAGTCAAAGCTGATGATGGTTTCCCTTGGAAACCTTCGTCAGAAAAGGGAGGCTGCCCCATTAAGAAAACTTACAAATATACTTGGCTTTGGGAGGGTGACTCACCTCTAGGAAAACCCATTACTTTCCCAGAGCCCTGCTATATTCTCAATTTCTCCCTTTTTATGGCATATATAAAGTGGTTAGAACTCCCACACACTTTTCCTTCAGCATCTCTGGAAATTGTTCAGCCCTGCTCAGGGCTTTACCAGTGATAAAAAGCTTATATTGTGTATTCCCAGACAGCGAATGGCATAGAGGCAGGTAATGTGACTGCCCGGTGCATTGACATTCATATTTAGTACGCAAAGGCAAGTCATTTCTGAGGGAGGGAGCCGGGTTTGTTCTGTAATACCCTGAGACAGTCCTGTATCTCCTGCTGCGGCTTCTGACAGATCTTATAAAAGATCGTAAATTACTATCTGTTGAAATATATGAATTTAATGGATTCCATTAATGCACACCTGCACAGAAGAGATTTCAGGAGCCCAAAGATATGATCAGTCAAACAGCTTTAATAGTTATTAATTACAGAAGCAGACTATTTATCCCCTGCCTACATAGAAATCTGCAAGTAGTGTAATACTCACACTTCAAGGCTTTCTAGATGGAAGAAGGAAATGGGCTTTGGTTGAAAGGATCAAACACTTATTTTAGCTAATGCATTTCCATGCTGGGATTTTTTTACTTATTTATGGGAGAGAGGTCACCACTTTTGCATGTGGATTTTAAGTAATTTAATGTCATGGAGAGTGCGGATTTTTTTTTTTTTAAGAATCATAAAAAATGCTTTGACCAGCATTTAATATAGGCCACTTCCTTTTACCTCTAAGTGCATGAAAATCAAAATGTTTAGATAAAAACCTAAAGCAATCATTCAGGGAAGCTCAGGTCAAATACTTATGTGTAGTCTTGACAATACACAGGTTGAAGCGATTGGGCAAGTTGGTGTACAGGAGGTTCCATAAACAGCAGCTCTGACCCAGTTATCCAGGGACAAAATACCACCATTTTTACCTCATAAGAATGATAATCATGACAGAAGTTAATTTTTACCACATGCTAGAGTTCTGACAGAAATTCTATGAAGCAGACACTATTGTTATTTCCATTTTAGAGATAAAAAAGTTAGGGTGCAGGAAGGCTTACCTTGGATCCTGTACTTGGGGTCACAATGCTGCCTGTTACCTGACTATGCCCTTGACCAGTATGCATGCTGCCTTTCTACCACATAAAAAGACTATTCTGAGTATCTCTTTTTCTGCTCCGGTAATGACAACTCATCTACCTGAACACAAACTTTGTGACACCAGCTATATAGTAGCATATGCCTTAAAGGAGGATAGACCCGTCTTCAATGCAGAACCAGTGTCTAAATCTGCAAAATCAAGTGATATGAGCAAGTGGGTCAAGAACCATGTCTACTTGCGTCCAGCATTTTTTGCCATAAGCATCTTGGATGTCTTTCCCACAAGCGTTTTTGCTGCAAAACTTTTTTTTTTTTTTTTTTTTTTTTAGGGCCACACTTGTGGCATATGGAAGTTCCCAGGCTAGTGGTCAAATCGGAGCTACATCTGCCAGCCTACTCCACAGCTATGGCAAGCCATGTCTGCAAACTACTCCACAGCTTGGGGCAATGCCAGATCCTTAACCCACTGAGCAGGGACAGGGATGGAACATGCGTCCTCACAATACTAGTCAGGTTTATTTCTACTGAGTCACAATGGGAATTTCTGATACAAAGCTTTTCACCACCTAAGTGATTGACTGTAAGGCAACTTTGTAGCTAAAGATAAAATAACAAAAGAAATGGATATAACAAACTAAAAAGGCTTTATTGCAAAATACAGTATATTTGAACACATTTAGACTGGCTATAGAGTCATGGCAATAAGGATACAAATACTTGATTTTATTGGGTCGTACCTCAGCACTTGTCCTCTAAGTCTTTCATTCATAGTATTTTATACATTTTTTGAGGCTATTCATTGATCTGTATCCTTGTTTTGCATCTTTCTTTTTCACTAAAATTTCTTTCTTCATTAAAAGAAGTATGTTTCCAAAAGCTAGGATGCATCTTTTTTTTCAGGGCCTCACCAGCGGCATATGGAAGTTCCCAGGCTATGCGTCAAATCAGAGCTACAGCTGCTGGCCCACAAGACAACCATAGCAACGCGGGATCCAAGCTGTGTCTGTTACCTACACCACAGCTCATGGCAATGCTGGATCCTTAACCCACTGAGCAAGGCCAGGTATCGAACCTGCATCCTCATGGATCCTAGTCATGTTTGTTAACTGCTGAGCCACAGAGGGAACTCCCAATGGTGCATATTTTTAACTGAACTTTGTGTTGCATTATGAAAACCTTCTACAATGTTGAAGAATATTGTAGAATATTGTCACATGTCTGTTGACTGTGGTCCCAAAGTTCTTTGGGAAATGTGGTTTCAACTCTGTGCTTTTGAGGCCCTTGGCATCTTTCTCCTCCATAGTAGGGTGTTTTGAAATAAGAAACCAACTCTTGGAGCAAATCATTGTCAGTTGGCAAGATATTTTGATTGTATATGTCAAATTGAACTGTCAACCAGTTATTTTATCTTTTATGGAAAAATTGCATTACAGCCAATTAGTGATATGGTGAAAATATTTATTGCAAAAATGCTTGCTGCAAAGACGTTGGTGGCAAAGATGCTTACAACAAAAAGACGCAGCAGCACTTCTAATGACTGACGAGATACTCTTTTCTAATACACAACTGGGAAATGTGCCTGTAGACTGGGAGACTGATGTCTGTCCTCAGCACCAGAGTCAGACGTGGATCATTTCAGTGAACACTCCTGCAAGCTGTGTCCTATATCTAGATATTTGACTATGGCTATATCTCATGTGATTTTGATCTTATTTAAAAATTATCTTTAAAATTATTTATTTTCTAGGATGATCCATATTCTGTGGACAGCCAGTTGACTGTCTGAATATCTTTTCATTTCCCACCAGGCCTAGCACGGTGCCATGAAGGTGGGTAATATCTTATACGTGTGTATTCAATCGATGTTTGAGACTGCTTTGCTACACTGGCCTTTGTTTTGCTCTTTCCAAATAGTTTCCTTATTATTTAAGGTACTCTTTTAATCCCACTTCTATGAAACCCTATTCTCTTTTTCTGGATACACACAAATTTATACTGTTGACTTCCCTTCTTGGGGACTAGTCACCAAATTAGCCTTAACTGATGATTTACCAAGTGCCAAGAGTTTTTAATATATCTGCACTTTTAATAATCGCAAAAATCCACTAATGAGATATACCATCATTATCCCCAATTTACAAATAGGAAAACTAAGGCACAGAGAAATTAAATTTCACTTGTTTCCAGTTATAAAGTTCAATGTGGTAGAACTAGGAACCCCATCTGAGCCTTTTGATATGCAACATGAGCTCTTAACTACTATCATATTACATCCAAGAAGTCAGAAGCCTATAGAGGGCTTCCAGTTAACTGGAGAGGTTAATTGGAGATGAAGATTTTGAGAAAAGGTAACACTTGAAGAAGTTAGCAATGAAAGGGAAGATCAAATGGTGAAAGCTTGTTTTTGTTTTTGTTTTGTTTTGTTTTTAATATGAGAGGCCCTTAAGTATCTTTAAATGATGATAGGTTAGGACCAGGGTAGAGGCTGGAGATGTGGGAATGAGAGGGAATAATTCAGCAGAATATGGTAACTCACCCAATTCACACTTCCTTGGCCCAGGAGGACACCCTCACTCATATAGACCATGGCAAATGTCTTAATTGGTGTCCTAGTGCCTATGCCCAGTTCTGATTTCCACAGCCACCACACTTTCATTTTAAAATGGGAAATTGCTCCCTGGCTTAAAATATCCAATGGCTCTCTTATTGCTCAGATCTAAGCTCCTCCAACTCCAAAAGTCTCCCATAATCTCTCTTATGCACTCTGATTTCACAATTTACTCAGTAAACTGATCATCCTTCCTCTGACCCAATCTCCACTGAGCTATGTTTAGTTCCTCATTCTCTTTGACTAAGAAGCTCTTCCCGCTGTGGTCTGCCTGTAAAATCACTCATATTTTAAGAACCAGGTCAAACTCCACCTCCTCCATGAATCCTTTTCTTTCTCCCCAGGCATAATTAAGCATTCCCTTTTGTGTCTTCCTGTGTAAGCTGCATATACTTCCATCATAACAACTATAATGTTTTATTGCTCTGATTTGTTTACATGACTGGATTTCCCTACTAAATTGAAAGCTGCTTGAGAGCAAGGCCAACTCCATCAGCCTTCACTAATGTAACTAGCACGTAGTAGGAGCCCAGAAATTTGTTATGAAAGAATGAAAACATGAATGTGCTTTCAAGAAAATTTAGAAAATATATTATGAGATGATGTGGGGAGAGGAAATGTGATGAAGACATATTTTTTCCTCTTCTAAAGAGCTGGAATAATGTACTTGGTTTATAAACAAATCATTCTTCTTTCAAGAACAGCCTGGTAACTGTCTCAGTAAGTGAAGAACATATATTAGAAAGGTATTACACTTGCTGTTGACATTTCATTTTCTGTCTTTTTTTATGTGCCCACACAGCTGCAATAACCTTGCTCCTACAATCCTGGTGATAGGGAAAACCATTTCTATGCAAAAGGTTTCTGTGTGTACAAGTGTGACTTAGAGTATGTAGATGATGTGGTTGATGGTCATAACAATGAGTCCCCAGTGTCCTCATTCCTGGCCTAAGTAGGTCCACAGAAATCACCGAATGAGTTTCATATTATACCATGCAGTATTACATTTATAGGAATAGCATATTCCTTTGCATATATACGGTGGTTTGTTTTGGCATTCTTTGACCAAAAATTTAATCCAGGAGAGGAGGCCAAAATAATAATATTATCCATACATGGCTGTGAAAACCAAAAAGGTGGTTAGTGATGGAGCTAAAGCCAGCACCTGGCAATTCTGAATCCCCATTCTATTTTCTTCAATATGCAATACCACTTTCCAAATAGAAGTTACTTGGGGAGGGAGAATTACTAGCCAAATTCAGACAATGGTTTAGATGACAAATATCTCTTGGCTTATCAAAATGAAGAAAGATGTCCTCATTTCTAAAGCTTATACCTGCATTATGTGAGCGTAGAGTATTTCTCTATGTCTGGCTGTTTGCAGATTAATTGCCATTTTCTTCATTATTGTCATCTTCAACATTGCTAGCAATTTTATACTATTTCACAATTATTGTACTACTTTCATTTCATTTTCCTTTATTCTCACAAAAACCCTATGAGATAAATAACATAGTTATAAGACCCATTTTACATACAAGGGAATTGAGTCTCAGATGTGTTAATAATTCAGCTGGTAAGGAACATAGCCTGCTTTTTTTTTTTTTTTTTAGTCTTTTTAGGGCTGCACCAGTGGCATATGGAAGATCCCAGGCTAGGGGGCCAGTTGGAGGTGTAGCTGCCGGCCTACACCACAGAAACAGCAATGCCCAATCTGAGCTGCATTTGGAACCTACACCATAGCTCACAGCAATGCCAGATCCCTAACCCACTGAGTGAGGCTAGGGATCAAAACTGCTTCCTCAAGGATACTAGTCAGTTTCATTACCACTGAGCCATGATGGGAACTCCAGACATGGCTTTCTCTTGATCTCAGGTATTCTAACTTAAATTAGATGCTTATTAAATATCTGTTGTCCCCTCAGATTTTGCTATGGGAGTCTTATACATTTTTCTGACATTCTCTCCGTTAGGGAGATATTTAAAAAATGCAAATCATAGAATCTCAGCAATATTCCTCTGTTGACCATTTATTACAGGCAAACATATATGCCAGTAACCAAAAGAAATATCAAAACAAAGAGGACACAAATCTTGCACTAAAGACACTTCTGTGCTATTGAAATAATAAAAATAGAATCAAAATGTTCTCTAAGAATAAAATTAGAGGCTATTATGATAGGGAAAAGACAAATACCATTAAGATATAGAGAGCAAGGACTTTGAAAATGAAAGTAATAGTCCATTATTACTTGGAATCATGGAACATCAGCAAATGATGATATTGTACAAAGGCAACTAAGCTTCTTATAGATTTCAGATAGTCCCATGGCTCTCAGTGCTTGCAGAATAAAATCCAAACAACTCTGATTTCTCTACTGTCCTAACTTCATCTCATACCAGGAGAAGATTCTGGCTGTACATCATTTCTTACATTTTCCTAACTATCACACATCGAACACACTTTTTAATATTCTGTGCCATTATATAATGTTTCCTTTTCCTGCAATAGTGTGTTCTTGACCTGGTCTTTCTTAAAAGTCTTAGCCTAAATGTTGCCTTCTCAAAAACACATTCTAGCGACCCCCAAGAGAACATATGGATCTCTCTCTTTATGTGCTAGTATGTACCGTCTCTCCCTCCATTATAGGGGTTTTTAGTTTGTTTGTCATCCATCTGTTTCCCCTACTAGAATATGAGTTATTTGAGATTTTGAGATCAGGGAGCATGACCTATTTGATCTTTAGAAATACATCACCAAGCTTGATAAATGAATAATGAATAGATCCTGTAGATTATAGAGGGCAACCTTTCAGTAAACTGGACACAATTTCCAATACAGAAATTACTTCTACATTAGCCCTGAGAATTATTTCTCCTTTAATCTCTGCAAATACAGAGGTTGCCACCACTTCAAAACAAAAAATAAATTCAAATTATTTTGTAATTTATTCATTACATCACATACACAACATGCTTTAAAATATTAAAACCATCAACCATGCTCTTTCGAAGTTCTTTCCTATCTAGAATAAACCACTGTTTTTTAAAATTATTTCATGTATGACATATCTACACATATTTTGGTTTAGCATTCTGTGGTCTAGGAGAACTTTCTCAATGTTCCATTTCAAATGGATTTCCTGGAGTCTGCTTGTAACTCTCCTGAACAGTTCATAGAAACAAGGAGAAAAAAGTCAGAATTGGCCTGGAGCTCAGAGCCGCCTTCACATTGGGAAAGGGCTCAGAGGAGTCTTCTAAAAGTGAGAAGGTAGATTATTATATTGCATTATTAATATGCAATGGATATGCATTTATTCATGTATGGTTGGTTCTACCTTTTCAACATTAAATTACTTTCTACCTTATGAAAACTTCGTTCCAAATGGTTTTCTGAAGTGCAAATTGTCCAGGGAGAAAAGATGGTTCTGTTAGGTTAGTATTCAAGGCCAGCCCTAGGTAAAATAGTGAAGTAGATGAGGATTTTTATTGGTATCTTTCTATCCTAAATGAAAAAGAAAAGAACAAATATAAAGAAAGCTCATTCTGCTAATGTACTGATGTTATTGATGTTTTCATTTTTTTCTGCTGCCCGTAGTTGCTATGAGCAAACACACCCCAAACCTATGTACCTTTTGTGGAGTAAGGATAAGACAGGCATATGCTGCAGTAACAAACAACTCCAGATCTCAGTGGATTGATGGTTAAAAATATATTTCTTGCTCACATAAATCTGACATAAGTCCAAGAGCTCCACAAGGCAACTATCTTCCAAGTGGTAACTTAGCAACCAGGCTGCTCCCATCTTTTTCCTGACATCCCCACACACAGGTTGCACAATTGCACCAAAGGGGAGGAGAAACTGCAGGATTCCTCCCAATTCTTAAATGCTTTGACCTGGAAGGGAGATTTATCATCTTCTTACCATATAGAACCAATCACACGGCTGCATCTAATAGTAGGGAAGCTAGGAAATGTCACAGAATTCACAAACATTTGGTGAGCAGTAACTATCCATGTCTCACTCTCTATCTCCACCTTCTGCTAAAACATAGCTGGGCAGGAAGTAACACGAAAACCAATCGTATAAATCAAAATAAAACTTATCTACTTGTAGCTGTATTTTCTAGTGGAGGCAGGGGCAGGCAATCAAATCAATGTATTGCTTCCATTGCCTTCACTAGATAATGTGTTTTTCAACACCTTAAAAAGATTATGATATTTCTCAACTTTATGAGCTAAAATGTGCTTGCCCCAAATTTATATGTTGAAGCCCTTAACCCTAGTATCTCAGAATCAGACTGTTTTTTGAGAGAGGGTTTTAAAGACATAATTAAATTAAAATGAGTGGAGTGGACCCTAATTCAGTCTGACTGGTGTCCTTTTAGGAAGAGGAAACTGGACACACAAAGGACTATGGATATGCACACACAAAGGGAAGACCATGTGAAGAGGCAGCAAAAAAGCAGCATCTGAAAGCCAAGGAGAAAGACTGCAGAAGATATCAATCCCACCAACACTTTGAACTTGGACTTGAAGTTTTTAGAACTGTGTGAAAGTACACTTCTGTTGTCTAAGCCATTTAGTTTGCAGGGTTTTTTTTTTTTTTTTTGTCTTTTGTCTTTTTAGGGTCACAACCATGGCATATGGAGATTCCCTGGCTAAAGGTCGAGTAGAATCGGAACTGTAGCTGCCAGCCTACACCACAGCCACAACAACAGGGGATCCGAGCTGTGTTTGCAACCTACACTACACCGCAGCTCAGAGCAACACCAGATCCTTAAGCCACTGAGCGGGGCCAGGGATCAAACCTACATCCTCATGGATACTGGTTGGGTTCGTTAACTACTGAGCCACCACCGGAGCTCTTAGTTTGTGGTATTTTGCTACAGCAGCCATAAAAAGTTAACATACTCACCTTTACTATGCCCACTGCATCAGATAGGATGGCTAAGTTACACTGTAATAATAGGTAAATTCAAACTCTCATAGTTGAAACACAAAAAGATCATTTGAATTACTTCATGGGCCAGCTTGAGGCTCTGTCCTAGGTAATACTAACTCAAAACCAGACTTGCAGAGCCTCCAATATCAGAAACACTGAGAAGTGTTCATGTGGCAGAAAGCGATACCACCAAAGTAGTTCCTGGAAACCACTTCCTCTTCCACTTCATTGGCCAAAGCAGGACCCTGGCTTGGCCCCAAACTAGAGGGGGCAGGAAGTGTAGCCCTTCCATTGTCAGGAAGGTGGAGGGCTGGATTACTCAAGAACCACTCTATGGCTATCCTACCACACCTCTGATGGGGGGAGGGGTGTGGGTAATAATGAAATATCTGCAGATATGGAGGGTTTTTAGAGGAAGAAATTTTGTGTCCTACTGACATTTGTCTTACATTTGTAGGCAGCATGGTGTCAAGGAAAGCATTCTGGTTCAGGTGCATTCTACCTCAGCTAACTTTACTCAAGTCAGTTGTCTTCTCTCTAAATAAATCATTTCAAATCTCTGGGGCTCCTTTTCTTTCCTAATTAAAAGACAGAACAAACCCAGAAGATCACTAAAGATATTTTCATTATTAAAATTCTGAAATTTCATGATTTAGTATTTTCTCTCTATGTAATTGTCAATTTAACTTTAATTTTTCTTTTCCTTCCCCCTCCCTCCCTTCCTTCCCTCCCATCTTCCAATTTTTTTTTTAATTTCTTGTAAAAGTACATACTAAATATATACCAAAACTACATACTAAAGATATATTGGCCTCTGAGTAATACTTTGACAGATGGAACACGGCTCAAACATCATGGTGCATTATATTCAAAAAGTGAGGAAATAGATGGACACATGTATAATTATAGATTAGTCAGCAAATATCAAGGCACCTTAAAAAAATTAGCAAGCCATTCATCAGGGTTTCAGAGAGTAATAATTCTATACTTAGCAATTCAGGAAATAATCCATGATGAAGACACCGAGAGCTAAAAACAGGATGAAGCTTCCTTCAGTGAATGAACCCAGAGAAGCAAAAGCAAGAAAGAGTCACCCAGTGCCAGGAGGTGAACAAACTGACAGCAGTCACAGCTTGGTTTGGAAGGATACCTACCAGCCAGTAAGACTGAGAGACTGAGTGGGCCCAGATTGTGGGGAACCTAAGAATATTATCAAGAAAAGGATTGGAGACTCCCATTGATTTTTTGAAAAAAATAGTATGATGAAAATGTTGAGCTCTTGTGTAAATATTACATAAAATTAAATAATAACAATGTTAAAAATGGTATGCAGAAAGAAAAACTAGGACCATTTAGAGAAGAATTATGTTTTAAGAGACTTGCACTGCATCATAGGAAGGCTTTTGTGTGTGTGTGTGTGTGTATGTGTTTGTGTAGGACTGCCCTAAGGGGACTTTGATGGTCACTTATATATTTCTACTTGGCTAGGCTGTGGGATCCCATTGTTTCAATAAACAGTAAACTAAATATTGCTGTTGAAGGTATTTTTGTAGATGTGATTATCATTTACAAGCAGTTGACTTTATTTTTTTATTTTTATTTATTTATTTATTTTTATATAATAATTTTAATTTTTTTCCTGGTTTACTGTGTTCTGTCAGTTTATAGCTGGTTTACAGTGTTCTGTCAATTTTCTGCTGTACAGATGGTGATCCAGACAAAACTTTCCTTGAAAAAGACACATGGACCTGCATGCTCCTTGCAACACAATTCACAATAGCCAAGACATGGAAACAACCCAAATATCCACTGACAGATGATTGGATTAGGAAGATGTATACAAGCAGTTGACTTCAAATAAAGGAATGTCATTTACATACCTTCAATGTATGAGGGGCTCATCCAATCAGTTGAATGCCTTAAGAATAAAACCAAACCAAAACCAAACCACCACCAACAACAAAAACTAACAAACAACAAAAAAACTGAGGTTTGCCAGAGGAAAGAAATCTGCCTCAAGTCGGTAAAAGAAGAGTCCCTCTGAGTTTCCAGCTTGCCCTCACAGATTTCAACCTTGCCAGTCTCCACAAGGTCTTAAGCTAATTCCTTAAAATCAATCTATCAATCTATCAATCATCTATCTATCTATCTATCTACCCATTGTCTATCACATCCTATTTGTTCTGTTCCTCTGGAGAAACATGAGGGAAAGAAGCAAGAAGGTATCTTTCAGGAGTTCCCATGTGGCTCAACAGGATAAGGATCTGGTGTTGTCACTGCAGTGGCTTGGGGGGCTACTGTGGTTGGAGTTTGATTCCTGGCCTGGTAACTTCTGTATGCTGCAGGCATTGTCAAAACAAACAAACAAACAACAAACAAACAGAAAGGAATCTCATCCACTGCCCTGAGAGCAAACCTAATTATGCCCTTAACTCCCTTACTAAAAGTAACAGACAGGATTTAAATTGTTTTGAGTAGGTGAAGAGGATCAATTTCAGATACATCATTTCTCACAAGAATTCTTCCTCTTTCACTATGAGCTTTGCTTTGGTTGCCTGCAACTGCTAACTTGAATATTTTATTATTTACAATTTTACATCTAATCTCCATGTCCAGTCAAAACCTTGCCCATCCCCGCCCAATGCTTTCAGACACCATTGATGGTTTGATGGGAGAAGAATGCATTATCCAGAATCTAAGCCTTTGGTGGCGCTCTGGACCTCTCCCTCAGCACACACACACAGGGTGGTGCTGGTGGTACTGGGGAGGGCTCTTTCTGCTTTCCATCCACCACAGTGGCTGAGACAGTGCGGGACTCCTCACGCAAAAGAACACCCATCCGTCTAGGTGTATGTGGAACCACTTCCACGGTCACCCATGAGTGGCCTCATTTCACTCTGCCTGGAGTAAGTGATATGACTGACACCCAAGAAGCTCACCCAATCCATTTCCACAGACACTTCAATTTGGACTACAGTATAATCATACGCCAGATCAGATGGAACAGTTTCTTGTCTCTCAAAGAGTGAATATTCAGACACAAAAATGATCAATTTAGCATATGTTCTTTGTCTGTCTTCACTTTTGTTTTCAAACTTCTCAGAGGCAAATGTGTTAGAAAAATGTGTAGCAAAGGGTATCTAGATCAGGAGATTAAAACTGTCTTTCTTTTAAAAAACAGATTTTTCATCCCAGGTATCATATCAGGGCATTGTCAAAAAGCAACATACATTGAAACACTAGTTGATTACAATATTTTATTGTTCAAAGTCTTATGCAAGTTATCTCTATGTGTTTTCTTAGGACCCATGTTATGTTACATTGGCCAAGTTCTGCTTCTGTCTTATTTTAAGAATGTACTCTGGCTATTACGAACTACCACAGTGTCCCGAGGAGACAATGGTGTTTTTGCAGGAGTGACAATGGATGGCTCAGTGGAGCAAGTTTTGTTTGTGTGGAATGCTGAAAGATGGAAAATATTTAAGTGAGGTGTGTCTAGAAATAGTCTTTATTGCCTGCCTCAAAAGATTTACTTTCAGATTCCTTATCAGGAGCAAGTTTAATCTCCTTGTTTGTCAAAGAGCACCACAAACAATAATATTTTCTTGGTTTAAAAAAAAATGGAAGAAAAAGTCATATTTCTTTGTGATTAGTTCAGGCCTTATTTAGATCCCCACCCAAGGATATAAAAGTCCCAAGTTAGGAAGAATTTTAATAAGACAATCTTATTTTTAAGGCATTCTTACCGCATGGACTTATAGGACTGAATTTAAAAAGAGCTTCAGTATGAGGGGATAGAAAAGTTTGGGGAAAAGTTATCTGAACTGAATTTGCTCATACGGTAATATGCCTCTTGGCACAGAGGTCATGGTAAATGCTATGCCATGTCGAATTCCAGAAGTTTGGGGTTGATCCTGTCTACTATCCCCTCCACCTACCTTCCCACCTCTTGGAATCCTGTCTGTTCTTTGAGAGTGTGCTCTGATCTCCCTGTCATTTCAATAACTTAACCACTTTGAATAGGGTCATTCATTCACTTAGCAAGTATTTTTTGAGGACTTAGTATTAAAGGCCGACATTTACAAACCCAGAGTGCATTCTGTTTTATTTATTTATTTATTTATTTTGGCTTTTTAGGGCTACACCCATGGCATATGGAGGTTCCCAGGCTAGGGATTGAATGGGAGCCAGAGCCACCAAAACGCAGGATCCGAGCCACATCTGCAACCTACACCACAGCTCACGGCAATGCTAGATCCTTAACCCATTGAGCAAGGCCAGGGATCGAACCTGCAAACTCTTGGCTCCTAGTTGGACTTGTTTCTGCTGCTCTGTAATGGGAACCCCTGCATTCTATTTTAGAATGAAAAGTTTTCTCTCTCTCCTTTTTTTTTTGCCTCGCCCTGGAAATGTCAGCATGGAACCTGCACCACAGCAGTGAGGATACCGCATCTTTAACCTGCTGTGCAACAAGAGAACTCCTGGTGTAGTTCTTTTCTAATTGTTTCTTGTGTTTTTCCATGGCAGTAAGACATGCTGTCTGGAACTCTGAAACTTTCCAGTAGTGATAATTGCCCATACCTATACTTTTTAACCCTGTTTAAGAGGAAAATCCCCCCTGGTTCGCAAGGAATCAACACTGTTTGGACCTGAGGACTTCAATTACTTTTTCATTCGAGGGTTCATAGAGTATCTACCCTATTCCAGGCAGGGAGATAGTGCTAGACATACAGAAAGTGAAGATAAAAAGACACATTTCTCATCCAGAGGTGTCTAGTTAGACAGATGGATAAAGTAAAGGTGCGATTAAAATCCTGTAGAAGGTGCTGAGGTATTAATGAATACTCTCTAATTTCGATCGTGGTATGAGAAGAGGGGCACACCAGAAACAATCTGCTTAGAAAACATTTATTTTTTTCTGCTGAACCCTCATTTAGCTGAGTCCACACTGTCAGATGTGTGACAGAAGCAGAATTTGACTGATGTGAAATTACACAGATTCTAAGAAAATGCATAGGGATAACTTGATACTCCCTGTGTTCCTGTCTGACTGCCAAGATCCATACCAAGGCTCTGCCTTTTGTTCCTCCTTTTGCTTCTACTGTCTTCATCTTGTTTTATCAATTTCAATTATAAACTTGGTTTGGACAATTAGCTGATGCTTTTTATACTGAATTTAAATGTTCCCAAGTAGAATGAGCTTCTGGTTCACATTCACTCCAGTGTGCCTGTCTATTTCATAGAACATGCCTGTTAGATCTATTGTTTAATCTTTTTAAAATCCATCAAAATTCCAGGGGTCTTCCCTACTGTTACATGAGTCTGTAGTAAGCCTTTAGGACTGGTACATATGAAATACATTTTTTTTTTTTTAACAAAGTGGAAAGATGACCAGAATTTGAATTTAGGCTGCATATCTCCTTTTGCAATCCACCGTTTTATTTTAGGAGAGATATGTAAAAAAGAACACTTAAGGCAGTCATATATTATTACTAGCTGGGATATTAGCCTCCAAATTCAAGTTAAACTTTTATTCTTTTGTACCATGTTGGCCCTCAAGGTCATCATTTCCTTCTTAACTAAACTGAATGTAGGCCTAGGGGTTTACTGACTGCCCCAGTCTAAGAAAACCCCCATCCTTTTTTCCTATTTGACATCAAAAGAACAGGGATAACTTAACGTGAAAGATAACCCAGAATCCATTGTAGTGCACTCATGTCATGAGATAAAAGAAAGAAGGAGAAAGTTGTTTAATAAAAACACAATGCACAAAGAATTAAAGAAGAAATGGGAATCTGCTCCTCTCTGATTCTGTTCATATTCACCCCATTCTTCCCATTAAAATGTTTAATTGAATATGGCAATTTGGGGGACTTAAAAGTTAATTTAATTGCTAATGCATATCAGAATTTTCCTCTTACAATAAAAGGATAGATGTGTAAGTAGGTTAGGAGGAAGAAATCTGTGGATGAATGGGAAAGGAAGAGAGAAATATCCTGTTCTAAAGCAGAAAAAAAAATGGTGAGGGCCAAGTATAAGCTCTTAGACTAGGCCATGCTAGTTAGTGCTGCATCTCCTGACCTGTGTGTTTTTTGTTTTTGGTTTCAGCCATGTTCTTTGCCAAGGACTAATGCTGATATTTTAACATTTCATTAATGCTATGAAAGACATTCATTACCATTATAACAGTACTAAACAAAAAAAAAAGGAATGATGAACATATGAGATTTTGGATTTGTGCAGTGTGTTGGTAATAGGTTGTCCTGACTGTTATCTTCATTCTTGGTTCTATTCTAAGGATTGAGGTGATGAATTAAGTGGACATGTCAATATCACATGTGTACCTTATGGGGCATGTTAGATGGAATTGAATAAGGCTCTTGGGGGAGGAAGAAATTTTCTTCTACCCTCCTAGGTTCTCTGACTGGTCTAAGAATGAAATTGAGAGCCTATTACCAACACACTGCACAAATCCAAAATCTCATACCCTCAGAAGTCACCTTCCTTCACTCAGACCTATTTAAATCATTTGGCAGAATTCAGAAAATAATGCATTATGTTCACCATTCCATTTTTTTTTTTTTTACTTTGGGAAGTTTATGAAATTGTTTAAAAAATTTTCAAACCAAAAGTGTTCAAAATATTTTGATACTGAAAAAATTAAATACTAATTTTCTAAATAACATACATGACTAAAATCCTTTAAAAATATAGGTTTAAAATTTTTTAAAAGATTATTTGTATTATATTACATGCACAGTGTTGCCTTGTTTAACACTGTTATAATGGTAATGAATGTCTTTCATAGCATTAATGAAATGTTAAAACACCAGCATTAGTCCTTGGCAAAGAACATGGCTGAAACCAAAAACAAAAAACACACAGGTCAGGAGATGCAGCACTAACTAGCATGGCCTAGTCTAAGAGCTTATACTTGGCCCTCACCATTTTTTTCTTTTTATAGCCACACCTGTAGCATATGGCCATTCCCAGGCTAGGTGTTGATTTGGAGCTGCAGCTTCAGGTCTACACCACAGCTACAACAACACCAGATCCAAGCATTACCTACTACCTATGCCATTGCTTGCAGCAATGCCAGATCCTTAACTCACTGAGCGAGGCCAAGGACTGAACCCGAATCCTCATAGAGACTATGTTGGGCTCTTGAGCCACTGAGCCACAACAGGAACTCCAGGCCCTCACCATTTTTGGGGTAAATTACCTGAGCATGCATTGTCAGATTTATAAATAGGTGTAGGTATAGATATAGATATAGAGAGATAAGGATATGTAATTAATAATTATAGTATGTAATTCAAAGAATATTGTAATATACACAAGCTATTTAGAGCAATGGTTGGCATAAGAAAGTATTTAATAAATGTTAGCTGTTTTACTGGATTGGCCCCAGAGGAATGTAAGTAGCAGCATCCATTGCAATTTTCTAGGATGTGTCATTATCTCAGGCTTGATTTAGGCCAATGTCCATATATGAGAGTATCCAGCCCTGCCTGTTGGGGCACATAGCAGGAGGTTTCAGTCTGAGGCAATGATAACTACCAGGTGAATGGCAGCACTGTGGTTCCAGATGGTCCTCTGGCAAAGGGTCACATCCATGACTGGAAATTGGGATGATGGGGTCCAACCCCCAGGAATGGTAATGAGATGGTGAATAGAAATCCAAACTGTATACAGTATGCTTAGGGGAAAGCCACAGCTTGGGAAACAAACAGAGGTCTGAGGTATACCCTGCATACATCAAGTACTGGACAATTGACCGTTGAGGACAGTCATGCTCCCCAGTGTGTCTTTGTGATGATGTTATAATGTTCTCAATTTAGGGGGGCAAGGTTGGGTCAAAAAAATGGACTGGGCTAGAACGCAATGTGAAGTGTCTGCAGGTGAGTAAATTGGGGGAAATCCATTTTAGAATGTAATGTAAATGTTCTAAGTATTGTCTCATATCTCTTCTGTTTCAAAAATGTCAAAAGTGAGATTCAGAAAACCATCCCCAAAGCATCAAATGAATAAGTGATGGAGCCAGGCGTAGAAACTTAACTTTTCTCTTTTGGTATGGTCGACTGCTTCTCCTTTTAGTAGTGTTGTTGCCACAACTGTGGTTTTATCTATATCGAATTTTCTAGTTGGAATATAAAGTGGACAATGTATTGGACTGCTTGTACCTAGCCCAGATTGCTGCACAATAGTGCTCCATAAATGATTATTGATTAATTTATAGATTGCTTTAGGATAGTCTAATTACCTCATATAACTGTGTCCACTTGTGCATGTAATAATTATTGCTTTTAGAGAATGGTGATATTTTAAAATTTAAAATGTAAAGATTAAGTTGTAATTGTAGAGTAATGGAAACAAACTGTACTTGTACTGAAAATATTTTCCAAATAGTCTTTGTTAAATCCTTTTAGTCCACATTGATGGATCTGAATGTATAGATTATTCTCTATGTCTCATTAAGTTCTAATGGCATTGTGGAGATAAAATAGCCATATATTTACATGCCTAGTAGAAAACATAATAAATTAAATCCCAAAAATGTAAAATAGTCACACATTTAAGATTGTTTCAGATAAATTAATGTGTGATGGATTTATGGTAGAAGTTTGTATTGGACAGGGTTCTTAATGCAGACATCAGACTTTCTTTTCTCTAGTTTAAATAGAAAGAGACTCTAAGTTGAGGTTTCAGAATCATGTTAGGGTCACTTTATTTTTGCTATGGGCAATAAGAATCAGGAAGCCTAGATTAATGCTACTTCCCATAACTTTGCCTTGACCCACCTTTGCAAAATAGATTCTCTGCACACTTCTACTTTCCCCACATAATTCAATTATAAGTAAGTTTTGTCAAGGAATATCTGATTGCTATAACCTAAAAATGTCTTTACCCTACTCTCAAGGAGAGCAGAAATACAATTTTTCTTATTTTTTACTATAATTAGGTACTGGGAAGGTAGAATTACTGCTGTTAGGAAAGAATCAAACTATTTGGTATTTTTAATAGTCCTAAATGTTGAATAGCAGCTTCAGATGTCAAGAAAACATAGAGCCATTAGGAATGTTTTACCATTTGTGTTTTATTTCAGGTTCAACAAGCCTTCCCTTAACAGTTCATTTCTGTCCCCATCGTAGATTGGACTAAGTAGACTGTATGTATCTAAAATCTATATAGTATTTTTTGATGAAAGAAAACCAGGTACTGCAATGTTCTTTCATTATTGAATGTCTTCAACAGCACCATGGGGATTTAAGAATCTTGATACGACACATCCACTTCCAAAATCACGTGGGTTCTGGTTAAGACCATCACATAATTTATGAACTAAACTTCTGAATCTTGGTTTTGATTGAAGTAAAGGAAGGATAGTAAGCTGAAAAGAAGCATGTATGGCCAAGTTCTTTCTTTACTGTTTTAGTACTTGACAGTATTTCCATATGTGTACATAAAGCCAGGCAGAAAATCTCTGGTAACTTTATTAACCTATCATTTGCAAATTATTCACAAAATATGTTACAATGCAAATATAATATAATAAAGAAAACAGAGCTTTAAAACTTAAACTTGATGTTGGGAAAAGTTTAACATCTGCAGTCTAATTAGTCAATTCTTATTTATTTTAGTCACAAGTCAACTGCTATGTTTAGATTGAAGTCTATATTTTAGAAAAAATTACTTAGATCAATGGCTTTTAGATAGGATGTCCAGGATGTGGAGATAGGTTGGAGAATTATACCATGACATAATCATGAGATAAAATAAAACAAGTGTGAGGTTTAGGAAATGTAAGTAATAAAGCTAAAAATGTAAATTATATGATGATATCAATATTAGCAGTAAATAGGAAAACACTGGCATTCTTATATTTTATCAGCCAGTGTGAAGTGAAAAGCAAAAACTTGTTAGATGGTTCATAGTGTTACAAGTAGAGCTGATGGAGCATCTAAGGGGCTCAGCAGAATCACCGTTGTTAATAAGAAAAGACACACTATTAAATAATGAATTATCTATACTCCCAGCTAAATATAGGATTTCCAAGATTCCAGATTTGTGGACAGAAACCTTCTCAATGAATTCTCTATTGGCAGCTAGTAGAAAAGTCCTCATACCTCTAGAAGGGTGGAGTATGAATTAAAATAAAAACTAGGAATGAGGCCTCTTAAGGGATGATCTACCGGATATGGAAAAAGGGAGAGAGACAAGTGGCAACAACAGACACTGAGATTGTTACTACCTCTCTTCATGTTACTTGCCCTCTTATTCTTTTATTCTTTCTAATTCAGATCTGAAAATTTCAAGGTAAAGTCTACAGGAAGGTGTTGAGAAAATATGAGATGCCTCTTGACAATGTCTCTTACTCCATCTGCCTTAATAGAGAGAGGGTAAATAGGAAGAGGAATCCTGATTCAAAATCTCCAAATGAGTATCCTACCACTTTTCTTTCCACAGCATACCCCTCTTCATCTGGCAAGCACCCAGGGTTCTTAGTTTCTTTCTGGTCACATTTTCCTTGTTGTCTTTTCTAATCCCATCCAGCCTTCTTGACCTGGCTCACTTCTCCATGGTTCTACTCTATTTTTATGTATTTCCCTGCTAAAGCTCTACCTCTCTGCCAAATTCTTGGGATATTTAAAGTCTCCAGCTCTAAAATTCAGCACTTAATATGTCATCTATTCCTTGTTGTTGTTTGTTATACCTTAATCTTCTTACTCTGCTGAACAAATTGCAAATGATGCAGAACTGTGTGAGATAGCTGATCCCAGAAAATACAAATTATGATGGGCAGGAGTAATGGGCACAAGACACCATGCTAAACATTGATAGGAGCAAATGAAAAGTCTGACCTTGGCCAAGGAAAAAAACATGCCATGAGCTAACTGAAAAGCAAGATTAACTCAATTTTCTGCATTCCAGATGCATTAAAAATTAATAAAATAATAAAATCCCATTCTTAGACACAAAAAAGGAATTGCATGTATAGAATAGTAGTACATGTGCTAAGATTGTTTATATAAAAAGGGAACAAGATATTTCATTTATAGGTGAAAAATAATCTGCCTCTCTCCTCAAGGATCTTAAAAACTGCTGTGCAAAATAAGGACTGGTGTACAATATGAGGAACAGAAAATTGAAGTGTGTTCCAAATGCTGAGTGAAAGCAGGAGTTCAATATTAGTGATCAATAGGAAAATTGTAGTGAATAAAGGGTCTGTGCAAACTGAAGCTGATTCCAGGATGCTGGGTGTCTAGAAAGAACAAGGTAGATTGTAATCCTACAGTCCTCAGACAGGCCAGAAGAAGGATGCTGTTAGGTTCTAATTAACACATATGAAAAAAATTAAGAGATCACGGTGTATTTTTAAGGAGGCCACATGGAATTAAAAGGTTGGAAAATTAGCCCTATGATGAAAAATGGCAAAAAAATAAGAGAAAAAGATATAAGTGATTTCATTTCAATATTTGAAGGACTCAGGGAAAGGAAAGTTTACACTTAAAAACATATACAGGGCAAAATGGGACATGGGGGACAGAATGGTAAAGAGGCAGATTCCAGTAAAATAAGCAGTTAAAAAATGTTCAAAATTAAAAAGTATTACTTTGGGAAGAATCCTCAAGTAAATGACTGCTGTCCAGTTGGAATTTTATTGCATCGTATCTGAGGTACTTTACATATGTTATAATCATGAGGAAAATTTGAATATGCATATTATTTTTGCATATTTACTTCCATAATATGCAGAACCTATTATTTTCTAGTTACCACAGTAGGTAACATATTTAATTAGGGTATCTGTGGTCATTGAAACGGGATGCTGTCATGACCAATGGAGAGACAACAAACAGGCCAAATTGAAGGGTATGGGGAAAGTAACTCAGAGCAAGAGCACACTCCTGGGGAGGTACAAGCTTTCTAGGAGCCCTAACATTCCCCATGAGGGCACTGAGCTGCTGTTGCTACCATTGTAGTTAGTGAGAAACCAGTCAGAGACAAGAAGTTCACTCTTGTTATTTGCACACAAGGGGGCTATAGAAACTCCGTAAGGGAGAACGTGCTCACCAAGTGCGATGGAGTGGTGCAAAACAATCCCAGAGTTTGCAACTTGAGAGTGGACATCAAAGGGCAGTTTCCCTGGAGTAGGATGCTTCAGCAGACCTTGACTGCAGGGTTGGTGATTTCATAGGGACAATGAGCTGGATCATATTAAGTTTCAAAGGATGGAATGAGCAGTCTGACACCAACTCTCTGCATCCCTCACTTCTCAAATTCGCAGGGAGATTTTTGAAATCTTTCAAATATAGGTATTTTTGACTTGTACAGAGTAACAAAAAAAATGGCCCAATATGTTAGGAATCGGATTCTATATTTGTATACGTAGGAAAATTATCACAATTGTGTTATATACATCTACATTCACTTTAATGGATAACATGTTGATGAGTAACTATTTCTTCCATATTTATTCCCCTACAAGCTACATGGTGTAGAGGGCAGTGTTCCTTTCTTATTCATCTTTGCAATGGACAATACTGCAGGCAAAATACTGTGTTCCTGTCATGATGTACACAAGGGTCTGCAAAATGGAATTACCACATTGAAGGACCTTGGAATCCTAGGAGGGGTCAGAGAATGCTAGGCCTCTGTATAAATACTGAAAAGGAAAAACTAAGCAAGATGACCGACTTTCATTATACCACAATATATCTAGGTTGCTGGAACCCTGGGCTGATTCTGGAATATCTATAGTAGAATTAACTGATAGCCAAAGTCTCTGCAGCTATAATAGGTACAGAGGGCAATGGAACTGAATCATCAAAGGGCTGTAATTTATGTAAAAGATACCATAAATAAAATCCTAAAGTAAGCCAACAGACTGAAAAAAATATATATATATATGTGCATATGTGTATATTTGAAAATCAAATAAATAATAGAGTAACATCTACTGGGTAGTGTTTACTAAATCCCTATTGTGACTGAATAACAAATATATGGCCAACTTTGACTGCAAATACCATAGAATCAATTTTTTGGTACAAGATTAAATCTGAATTTTGGCAAACATCAATGGATGTGGCAATTTACTTATTGAGAATTTGAATGGTCAAATTTAAACGTTTGACATTATGATGCAGGAGCAATCATTTCTCTGCACTATTAGCTACTAATAGCTTGTACAGTCTTATTAATGTACTAAGAATGAAGTTCACTTGTAAGAGACACACCATAACATCACTAATATAGTTACATGCACCAAAATGTAATTCAGAAAGAAAAAATCAGTAACATTTCAAGAAGACTTTTTTAAAGTTTTGAGCATGACTCAAAACTCCTTCAGGTTTAGATACTGAAAATAGTTAGCAGTCTCTAAAATTTATTTCAACCATGGTAAAAGTTTTGGCATCCATAGACTCAAAGGGATGAGAAATTGTCTTCTTAAAGTGTACTTTTAAAGGATGTGATTTTGAAGTTGGATAAGTGAGAAGAAAATTTGTTTGAGCTGTTTTATTTCCCTTCCACTCTTTCTTCTAGGCTTTATACTCTTTATATTCTTCACTATGTTGAGACCAAAAATGATTTATCATGGATATTGTTGCACATGATTTTGCAGTTTTTCCTCCTCATGACATTTAGAGGTGGCAAAGTTGAAATTCTGCTTTTAATTCATCTTTACAAGATAAGAAGACTTCTCAAATGGGACTTTTTCCTTGAAAAACTCTTGGCCTAAGCTGAATTAAATAACTAAAAATTAAATATAGCTCTTAATGCTTCTAAAGATTAGGATTGTGATATAATCTAATTTCTATTATCCTTCCTTTTTATTAGCATTTAAATTTTTATAAACATTTGCTGGCTCAAAACGGATATTATGTTATTGTTAATGTTATCTATCTAATGCACTCTGTCTTATTCATTATAACTTCTAATATTGTTTAACTATTTGAAAGTTCTTAATAATTTTTGTACACCAAATTAACAGCTTTCAAAATCAGCATTAATTATTTCAAGATTTTATTATTGTAATAAATAAACAGGCCTATATTTCAATGGCCTGAAGAAACCCATGGAGGTTTTCATTTCAAGTTACTTCTAGAATACTTACCTAAATTTAAAAATGAATGTTAGAGATGATTAGATGAATGTTAGCAGATTAGAGATTATGTGAATGTGTGTGGCCATGACCTCACTGAGGCAGATGACCAATGTCCCAGAAATGAAGCAGGATTTTATTAGCTTGTGTTTCAAATTGCAATAAAACCAGGTATCATATTTTTTTATGAATACTGAAGTCAACATTAAACTTCAGGGCATCTCTATGTAAAAAAGAAATCCTACATAACATTAAGAAAAACAAAAGAAAAAAATGCCTAAGTCTATAAACAATCCCTAAAGTGGAAAGTTGAATCATCAAAAAACCAATGAAGAGTGACTCAACCATGCTAGTATTTGGGTAATGAAAATTAAAACACCAGTGAGATGCCATTTTACATCCATTAGTTTGGAAAAAAAAATTAATAGTAAATTCAAGCATTTGTGACAATATATGTAAATAAAAACATAAAACACAAGCAATTCACTAGTACATGGTAATGTGAAGATAATATACTTAGTAACCAGCAATTTAAATTTCTAGTCTATAGCCTAGAGAAATATTTGCAAATGTACACCAGAGGTAATATAGGAGTTGGATTGTAACCAACCAAGGAAATATCATATAGCAATTAAAAATAGTAAATGGGGTTTATTTTATCAACTTTGACAAATATAAAAAAATAATAATTTGGAGTCGAAAAAGCAAGCTGCAGAATGATAACTCAGACATGATAAGACTCACATGATATGTTAAAAAAATGCCAAGGATGTCTTTTGTGGCTACAACACATAGTAAACAAAAAAAGAAAATGTTTGCGAATGTCGCACAACAATTTTAAGATGATGATTACCTCAGAGAAGAGAACAAAATATAAATGTTTTATTTTATATTTAGAAAATAGTTGTGAAAAATAAATCTCTGGAAAGCAAATAATAAAATGACCTTCTTTTCGCAGTTGAAGAAAATAATGTACAAAGGAGTGAAATAACTGTCCAATGATTGCCAAGTAATTAAGAGACAAATAAGGAATTTGAACTAAGTCTGGCTGAAATCTGTCTGGCTTTAGCCTGTTCTCTTATATATTACAATACAGTGTGTCAAAGGGTTAAAGTATTTCAGTTGATGCTACAGAAAAATCTGTTTCCACTAATTGGCAGATGGGTGATTTGAACTCATACCTAACTGTTTCAAAACACTTCCTCATGGCCCTGGAGTTTAACAGAGGAAGCATAGCCAAATATTTAGGTCAAATGAAGGAAGACTTCTTACAAAGGAATTGACAATTTACTGTAAGGTATACGTTTGAGGAACTTTAAGTACTAGTCAATCCAGGAATTTTGTTGCTCTGTTAATCTGTATTTCTTTCTGGGAATTTCAATGTGGCATTTCTCATAAAATTTATATGGCCTGTGTTCTGAGAAAACATGAGGTAAGAAATTGAGGAAATAGGGAAAATATTATAACTTCGAGAAATTTAAAATGTGACAATCAGCATTCAGACTTTACTAATTTGAAGGAATCTGCCATTGTCAAGTCTAAGCAAGAGCAAAAAACAGAGACTTTTCTGGGAGTCAGAAAGGGAGCACAGGAGAGAAATGGTCATAACATAATTGATCTTCTTGCTTACAACTGATATTACATTAGAAGTACAGGTTTATGGCCTTGTCTGCTAAAAATAATGAGTCATTCTTCCAAGGAAGACATATATTAATAAATTTAGATGCATCACATACATATCTTATGAGTGATGTTCCAAAAAATAAATTTTGGAAGGAAAATAGGTTCTTAAATTGGCAATTTCAAATAGGTGAGTTTGTATGTGTTGTGAATGATGCTAAGGAGATCTGTAAGTTACAATATCAAGTGCCTAATTATGAATGCTAGTGTTTGAATATTCACTATAAAGTATAGTTCGTTGTAAAGTAGACACAACATTTTCATCACTGGAAAAGAGAATGGGTTTGTGCTATGTAGCATAATGGCTCCCATGAATGCTTGCATCTCAATCCCTGGAAACTATGAGTATTTTTAAAAGGCAAATGAGACTTCACAGATGCAATTAAGTTAAAGATCTTGAGAAGGAGAGATTATCTTGAATTATATAAGTTATCCAATGTAATCACAGATGTCAAAAAATGAAAGAAAGAGGCAGATGGTTAGAGAGGAAAAGATTTGAAAGTGCACTCTGACTTTGAAGGGATGCTGAAAGAGCCACTAGCCAAGAAAAGGAAAAAGGAAAAAAACAAACAAACGACAAAAAAAATGTTCCGCTCTTCCTGAGAGTTTCCAGAAAGAATGCAACCCTGATAATATCTTGATTTTAACCCAATGATATATCTGACCTACAAATAGTAAAATAATAAAATAACAAATTTGTGTTGTCTTAAGCCAGTAATTTTGTGGTAATTTGTTACAGCAACTGTAGGAAACTAAGGAAGAGTTCATTTGAAGCAACACTGTGAAGATGCTTTTAGATCCACTTTTAATAGTCCAACCAAGATATTAAATGAAAAATGACAGAAAATTTTACACATCTTTGGTATTTGTTATGACGCAAAGATCAAAAATATGGAACAGGGAAATTAAAACTGTCTATATTTTTAAAAATTTAGGAGTAGCTTTTAAACATTTGCAGTATGTCTTTCAGTATTTTGAATTGTTTTATTTAATCTTTAATTTGTGTAACTATTTGCTTCTTAATGATTTATATTATCAATGGTAATATCAAGTAAATATCATTTTTATGTATTGCTGAAATATACTATTTTTCACAATATGTTGGTTCATAACAATAAAAACCACACATTGATTATTATATCTTTTACTCTTTTTCACAGAAAAATCCTCTAAAACTTTAGATAGCTCTGTTATAGAAAAATGATTTCCTGTTTATTGTTGTTGTCTTTCACTTATGACTTTAAATATGTAAACATGGTATAGGGAGTGTTCTAATTTCATTCTTTTCCATGTGGCTGTCCAATTTTCCCAGCACTACTTATTGAAGGGGCTGTCCTTTCTCCATTGTATAATCTTGCCTCCTTTGTCATAGGTTAGTTGATTGTAGGTGCGTGGGTTTAATTCTGGGCTTTCTATTCTGTTCCACTGATCTAGATCTCTGTCTTTGTGCCAGTACCATACAGTTTTGATGATTGTTGCTTTGTGGTATAGTCTGAAGTCTGTGACCCTGATTCCTCCATCTACATTTTTCTTTTTCAGGATGTCTTTGGCTATCTGGGTCTTTTGTGCTTCCAAACAAACTTTAAAATATTTTGTTCAAGTTCTGTGAAAAATGTCCTTGGTAATTTGATAGGGATTGCATTGAATCTATAGATTGCCTTAGGTAGTATAGTCATTTTGATAAGATTAACTCTTCCAATCCATGAGCATGGTATATCTTTCCATCTATTTGTGTCATCTTTGATTTCTTTCATCAGTGTGTTATAGTTTTCAAAGTACAAGTCTTTTGTCTCTTTAGGTAGGTTTACTCCTATGTATTTTATTTTTTGGATGCGATGGTAAACGGGATTGCTTCCCTAATTTCTCCTTCTGCTCTTTCATTGTTAGTGTATAGAAATGCCATTGATTTCTGTGTATTTATTTTGTATCCTGCAACTTTGCCAAATTCATGGATGAGCTCTAACAGCAACTTCTTCTCAGATCAACCTCTTAGAGTATTGATAATAAAAATGAAAATAAACAAATGGGACCTAATTAAACTTAAAAGTTTCTGCACAGCAAAGGAAACCCTAAACAAAACAAAAAGACAACCCACAGAAGAGGAGAAAATCTTTGCAAATGAATCAACTAACAAGGGATTAATTTCCAAAATTTATAAACACCTCCTACAGCTCCACACCAAAGAAACAAACAACCCCATCAAAAACTGGGCAGAAGATCTAAACAGACAGTTCTCCAAAGAAGACATACAGATGGCCAAAAAGCACATGAAAAAATGTTCAACATCACTCATGATTAGAGAAATGCAAATCAAAACCACTATGAGGTACCACCTTACACCAGCCAGAATGGTCATCATCAAAAAGTCTACAAACAAGGAGTTCCCGTCGTGGCACAGTGGTTAATGAATCCAACTAGGAACCATGAGGTAGCAGGTTTGATCCCTGTCCTTGCTCAGTGGGTTAATGATCCGGCGTTGCCGTGAGCTGTGGTGTAGGTTGCAGGCGCAGCTCGGATCCCGCGTTGCTGTGGCTCTGGCGTAAGCTGGCAGCTACAGCTCCGATTCGACCCCTAGCCTGGGAACCTCCATATGCCACAGGAGTGGCTCAAGAAATGGCAAAAAGACAAAAAAAAAAAAAAGTCTACAAACAATAAGTGCTGGAGAGGGTGTGGAGAAAATGCAACCCTAGAACACTGTTGGTGCGATTATAAATTGGTGCAACCACTGTGGAGAACAGTATGAAGATTCCTCAGAAAACTAAAAATGGAACTACCGTTTGATCCAGCAATCCCACTCCTGGGCATCTATCCAGAGAAAACCACGACTCGCAAAGACACATGTACTCCGATGTTCATTGCAGCACTCTTTACAATAGCCAAGACATGGAAACAACCTAAATGTCCATTGACAGAGGAGTGGATCAAGAAGATGTGGTACATATACACAATGGAATATTAATCAGCCATTAAAAGGAACGAAATACTGGCATTTTTAGCAACATGGATGGACCTAGAAATTATCATGCTAAGTGAAGTCAGCCATACAATGAGACACCAACATCAAATGCTTTCACTGACGTGTAGAATCTGAAAAAAGAACAAACTGAACTTCTTTGTATAACAGATGCTGACTCACAGACATTGAAAAACTTATGGTCTCCAGAGGAGACAGTTTGGGGGTTGGGGGGATATGCTTGGGTTCTGGGATGGAAATCCTGTGAAATTGGATTGTTATGATCACTATACAACTACAGATGTGATAAATTCATTTGAGTAATAAAAAAAAAAATATGTAAACATGGAGATCCCATTGTGACTCAGTGGTTAACAAATCCAACTAGGAACCATGCGGTTGCAGGTTCGATCCCTGGCCTTGCTCAGTGGGTTAAGGATCCAGCGTTGCCATGAGCTGTGTTGTAGGTTGCAGATGCGGCTCGGATCCCGCATTGCTGTGGTTCTGGCGTAGGCTGGTGGCTATAGCTCCAACTCGACTCCTAGCATGGGAACCTCCATATGCCGTGGGAACAGTGCAAGAAATGGCAAAAAAAAAAAAAAGACAAAAAATATGTAAACAAATTTATGATTTTAGGAATTCCTGAGGATTCCTCGAATTTTTTTTTAATGATTCATGAAGATAAATATGTGTTTGAAATTTGACAGCACTAAGTAGTAGGGTGCAGAGGTGTGACTCCTCTTAGAAAGTACAAATATATATTTTTCTTAATCCATGCATTCAAGGTTAAATATTCTAAAAACTACAATCTGGGGAGTTCATGCTATGGTGTCATGGGTTAAGAATCTACCATTGTCTCTGCATCAACTTGGGTTCCTGCTGAGGCATAGGTCAGATCCATGGCCTGATGCCATAGGTTATTGATCCAGCATTGCCGCAGCTGTGGCGTAAGTTGTTGCTATAGCCTAGATTCCATCCCTGGCCCGGGAAGTTCCATATGCCACAGGTATGGCCAAAAATAAAATACAAAATAAAAATAGGAATTATAGTCTGTCAGATGTGAGGTATTATCCAATCAGCACTGGCAAAAGCTTAAAAGTGCTGTAAACAACAAGGACAAATTATTGGAAAACTATGATATATTGATGATTATAATCATACAGATTCCTTCGTATCCACAGGATAAGAATAATGGTTATAATATCCACAGTTAGGGTACCATGTGGTAGAATAAGGATTTGGAATATATCTGGCAGAGCTAGTTTTATTGAATAGCTCTCTTTTCTTGACACAGATATCATAGTATTATCATTTGAGTCTCTACATGTTATAAATAGAAAGCATTAACTTACAGTGGCTAAGTTAACAGGCACAAATTCCTTAATCCCTACCTTATTGGATACTCTGAGCTATTCACACAAGTCATCATCTAATGAGATGCGAGCATAGACTTTGAATTAAACATTTCAGGGATTGGAATTTTGCTCATTGTGTTCTGGTTTTCACTATTTCTATGAAGTGAATGCCACTATAAACCAATCAATATCAGCCTGTAACCTCGGAGGAAAAATTTTCCATAGTATGTTTATAATTTTTGTGGATACAAAATCAGACTGATCTTACACATGGCCAGAGACTTTCAAGAAAATAAACTCTTCAGACAAAACCTGGTGGCTCGACACTCCTCTGCCAGAGGGTGAGATGATGTCTTCTGTGTCAGAGTGGAGTGTGTACTGGGCATGAGTGTTCCTTAGCAGCTGAAGTGAGGATGAGGACCTCTGGGAATGGTTTCATGAGGATTTAATCTCAAACACAGAAAATAACCTACTCAAAAATCCTAATTAAGACTTCTGAAATTGAGATAGCAAAGGAAAAAGCAAAATCCATTCTCTTTATTTAGACATTCTGACAGAAAATTGTAATGGAACATCTGTTGTGTAGCATGTTTAAAACAAAAGCAGAACAACAGAAATTTTTCTGTATTACCTGAGGTAGAGCCTGCCTTTCTGGAGCCCGTCTAGACCAAGACCCCCAAGGGTCCTGCTATTGTTGATGGCTCTACGCTTTCTCTCTCAATTTGAGGATCTTCCATATTTTAACCCTCCACTCTTTCCACTCTTCCTTGTTCTCTCAAAAATAAAAAAAAAAAAAGATTACTACTGAGTGAAACTTTATGTCCTTTAATTAGAATAATTAAACGTTAGTCTCTGAATATTTAAGCTGAAAAAAATCCTTTGCCATTATCTGTTTCAGCCACTTTCATTGTTAGAATCACAAAACAAGATCAAAATGATTTTGACTATGGATTATTCATAATCCAGAGTCCCTTCTACTTAACAATAGATGTTATGTAGACCCTTATTTTCTGTTTTTCTTTTCATTTTGCTAAATTTCAGGGTGCCAAAATTCAACATAAGCTTTAATACACATTGCTAACTATCATACTTATTTGAAGACATAACCTTTAGAGGGAAAAAAAATCTTAAAATGGATATTCATATTGCATGAGAAATGCACAAATATGGGGCTTTGGTGAAGTGATAGTGGTTTAGTTTGTTATATATCATCAACAATGTGTCAGGAGATACATTTCATGAAATGCATTTAGTGACAATAATAAACTCTCTCTATATATATTATATATAGATTTTATTCTTATATTCTCTCATACCAAAGTTTGTTCTTCAATTAAATAAAAATATTAAATAAAAATTAAATAAAAAATTATGCCTCAGCACTTTAATTCATTATAACCAGTGTAAAGCATTTCTTCATTATAGCATTTGTCATTCTCTTAACAGTACAATTATAAGTGCACTATTTGTTAAGAGTCTCTATACGTTTCATATGGTCAGAGTCTGTTTTAAATTTTTTTTTTTCAAATAACTAATGTAATATAATGGTATGAAATCTCAGGAGTATGAACAATGTTTTTCCTCAAAGGACAACCTGGTCATCTCCATTTCCAGTCATAAATTCAGGAGATACGTTGGGACTAACTGCAGCTTTTACTGCATGAAGTTGTTGTATTAATGGGGATAAATGTATCACAAATTTATTGAGTACCTATTATGTGTAAGATTCTGAGTTTCAAAGAGCTTGAATACTTTTTCAATTTAATCAGGAATTAGAAGAATATACGATAGAGCACATTTGAAGAATGTTATGTGTCAAATTGTGTCTTTCAGGAGGGAAATATGTTGTAATTCTAATCCCCAGTATCTCTATACAGAGATGACCATATTTGGAAATATTTGGTCTTTGCAGATATACTCAAGTTAAGATGAAGTCACACTGGATTACAGTGGATCCTAATCCAGTATGACTGCTGTCCTTGTAAGAAGAAGAGCAAAGACATAGATAAAATAAAGCAGAGAATGCCATGTGAAGACAGAGGCAGCAGCTGGTATTATACTTCTGGGAGATAGGGGACACCAGGGATTACTTACAACCACCAGATGCTGGGAGTGCATGGGATAGATTCTCCCTCAGAGCTTCTAGTGGGAATCAACTCTGCTCACCGCTTAATTTCAGACTTGTAGCTATAAGAAATGTGAGAAAATGATTTTTTGTTGTTTCAAGACACCAAGTTTTGGTACCTTGTTATAGAAATCCTAGAAAACTAATGTAAAGAGTTAGTGTGTTGAGGTGGAATTTATTTTTGAGCAATATACAGATGGAACAATCCATTCCAGGTCCTCTACTCAATGTCCATGTGACTGGGATAGTACTTAGCCACTTCTGCTAATTAGTTTCTTCATTTATAAGATAAAGATTGTTATAAATACTCCAAAACGTACCATGAGGATTAGAGATAAATTTTATAATATCTAAGAGCATCTGATAATGATATGTATTCAATAAATTATCATTGTTACTTATTACCAAAAACATTTTGCTGTTCTTAATTTTAATATGACTTAAGATCAGAGTCACAATGTGTATCACTTTGCTTTTAGATAACATTACCTGTTCTACTGGGATATGCACATTTCAGATACTCAATAAATACTTTTATTTGATTGATGTAATGGTTTTGAAAGCAATTGCAAAAGTGAACAGCAGATGCCTAGGCTGTCTTCTTTCTTAATTTTTTTGAACAATATGGGGGAAATTTGTCAGTATCAGTTTGCTTTTAATTGGCAAAAATATGCAGTTCTTTAGGAAGAGCCCAGAGAGGTTTCAACTGAAACTAGAAGAGAAAGCATATGCCACAGACAGCACCTTTTGGAAAGTGGTGTGCCCCACTCTCATTGACCCTCCAAGAAACTAGACAGTGATTTTTCTTTGAAGCATCAGTATCTGTCCATGCCTTTTCAGCCATGTCTCTCTGAAAATTAGAAATTTGAATTAATTTGAACATTTGTTAGTAGTGCTTGCTCGTTTCCCTCTTTGTAAATAACGATGTTTAATATGCACTGGGGAGACTTCCTGTCCTATCTTGATTGATCACCTGTAAACTACCAGGGACAATTCCTGTTGGTGAATGAGAAACATAAACTCGTTTATCTTTATATCATATCTGTTTCAAATTAAAGTAAAAAACATAGAGTTTGCACACTAAAATGGTTTTAATGTGGAGCAATGTGGCTATAAAACAGCATGCTAACAAGCATGACATGATGAATGGAATACAATAAACTGCCATGATTTCCATTTCTTCCCCCAGCTGATCTCAGTATCCTTACCTTTGAGGGCACAATAATAGTACTCCAGGGAGGCTAGTAAACCACCTTGAAAGAATGACCTCCCACTTGCCCAGCGTATCTATTCAGCCAAGCCAAGATGAGAAATATGGGACCACATGATTCACTATATGGACACACCTCCTCCCACTGTATTTGAATACACATCCTAACAAAAGATGCAGTACTGGCAGGCATGAAAGCAATGCTAGAGCAAGGAGTGCCTTGAGAGGGCATGATGCAAAAGGCAGAAGGAACACAGACTAGCAACTTCTCCAATTTTCTAGAGAACAGAAAGTCAGAGGTGAGTGACTCCTCCTTTTCCTACCTTAAAAGGCACTATTTTAACAAAGAACAGGAGAGTTATTACTTTGGAGACCTTTTAAGTTTGTAAAGAGTCCCCAACACAGATCAAAACCAATTTAATAAAGTCTCTTACTTGGACTCTACACATACTCTATAGGAAACTGTGACTTGGGAAATGTGAGATATATCGAGTAAGTCCTCATACTACTTCACTATACTATGCATTTTAATAATGTAGGTCAAGTTCTAAGTTCTGTGTAGGTAGCAACATTGAAGTGGCCTTTCACACTGTGCCTTAAGCCTACTTCCCTAGGCTCCTCACAGTCTATACTTTCCACATCATATTTCCCCTTCATCTCTAAAATGTGTATTTTTTTGACCAATTTCTTCACTTTCCTAGAATATTACAAGTCTTTTCCATTGCATAATACCACATTATTCATTAATTTTTATTATTTTTTTTGCAATGACATTATGTTCAAGCTTTGTCTAGTAAATACAGGAAGAAAGGGAAGAGAAAAAAAAAAAAGAAATGTTTGTGTTAACAGAAAGCAGTCTCAGTATCTAGTAGACTCCCCAAAAATACTTTAACTAATTTACGGTGAATGAAGCAAGTTCCTAGAAAATCAAATAAATATTTTGTTGAATTTTTTTGTGAGTCAAGTGGAGTGAGGGTTACCTAGAAGTCATGTCAAAAATATAGTGATTTGAGCACTTTCTCCTCTAGCCAAGGTAGAATAATATAACCTAGATTTACCTTTCCCCCGAAACAACTTAAAATATAAACAGATTTTTTTTTTTTAAAGGGCTGCACCCATGGCATAAAGAGGTTCCCAGGCTAGGAGTCGAATCAGAACTACAGCAGCCGGCCTATACCAGAGCCACAGCAATGCCAGATCCAAGCTGCATCTGTGACCTACACCACAGCTAATGGCAAAACCAGATCCTTAACCCACTGAGCGAGGCCAGGGTTGGAACCTGCAACCTTATGGTTCCTAGTTGGGATACATTTCTGCTGTGCCATGATGGGAACTCCATAAACAGAATTTATGAAACAGTGGTTCTCAAGATGCCAAGGATTAACTTATAAAGGAAAGTAGTTCCTGCATATAAGAATCAAATGACAAGAGCCCTTTGATTGTCCCTGCTTACTGCCAAGAGGATTTCCAGGTTGCAATGAAGGAACTGAGAGACAGAGTCAGTGTACTTTTTGGGGTTTTTTTGGTTTGTTTTTGCTTTTTAGGGCCACACCCACAACATATGGAAGTTCCCATGCTAGGGGTCGAATCGGAGCTTCAGCTGCAACCTACAACACAGCCACAGCAACAGCAACAAGGGACCCAAGCCACATCTGCAATCTACACCACAGCTCATGGCAATGCCAGATCCTTAACCCACTGAACGGGACCAGGGGTTGAACCCACATCCTCAGGATTCTAGTTGGGTTCGTTACCACTGAGCCACAACAGTATCTCCCCTCAGGAAACATCTTGAGTTGAGGAGATGGAATTGGAAGTCCAGGGAAGCCAGGTGGCTACGATATGAAGAGCAGAATATTTGAGAGGAGAGAGCTATACAGGTTCTGCAGAGGGAGCCAATTGATTATTCGACTGGGTTCTGATCAGCATGTGACTGTGAAGTTGCCTCTTAAAGCTGGGGAAAAACTACTCCAAAGGAGGAGAACACACACAGGGCCAGAGAGAGTATGTGTATCCATCAGCCAGAATGAAATTTCTCATAATTCATGAGGCATCTGGTAGAGAAAGTTTTGCCTTAATAGTAAAGAAAAATTAATACCAGACTAGATGTTTTTATCCAACCTAACAAAGCATTACAGCAACACTAGGAAAGATCCAAGTGTTTCCAAATGATTTAACCATACCCCAGAACAAAACTCAATAATACTTATAGGATACAAGAACAAAAAAATATTCAGCACTCAACAAGTTAAAATATTCAGCCTGGTATATGATCAAAACTACCAAGCATGAAAAGAAGCAGGAAAATAAAATTCATAATGAAGTGAAAAATCAATCAAGGGCAACTGATCCAGAAATTATACAGATGATAGAATTAGTAGAATAGGGCACTAAAACAGTTATTATAATTGTACTTCATAGGTTCAAGAAATGGGAGGAAATATCAAACATGTTAAGCAGAGACATGAAAGATATAAATACAAAGTAAATGAAACTAGTAGAGATGAAAAATTACAAAGTCCACCATGAAAAATATACCGAAGGGTATTAACGGCAGATTAAACATTGCAGAAAAAGCAAACTTAAAGTCAATGTAGTAGAAATTTTCCAAAAGGAAACAATGGAAAAGAAAGAGAGAGACAGAGAAACAGAAAAAGAGATGACCCTGGATCAAGAGGAGTGGAAATAAGTGAGATATAGTTAAAATGCCTGAAGGAGTCAGAAAAAAAGCAAGCCGAATTAATAATAGTAATAATCCCAAACACTTGGATAAATTGTGGCATATATGTTCCAAATTTGATGAAAATCAAAACCCCATGATGCAATAATTTTGATGACCTCCAAACCTCTAAAATTGAATAAAGCTAGGAAGAGGTGTGGGATAGAGAAAATGGCATGAACAAAAGAATAAAGATAAGAATGACAGTGAATTTATTGTTGGAACCAATATCAGAGAAAAGACAGCAGAATATCATCTTAAAATATGGAAAGAAAAAAGAAACTAAGCCCAGAATTCTTTTATTTATTTATTTATTTATTTATTTATTTATTTATTTATTATTTTTTTCTTAGGCTGCACCTGTGGCATATGGAAGTTCCCAGGCTAGGGGTTGAATCAGAACTGTAACTGCCAGCTTATGCTGCAGCCACAGCAATGCAGGTTCTGAGCTGTGCCACAGCTCAAGGCAAATCTGGATCTTTAACCCAATGAGCAAGGCCAGGTTTCAAACCTGCAACCTCATGGATACTAGTCGGGTTCATTACCGCTAAGCCACAATAGGAACTCCCAAGCCCAGAAATCTTTATCCAGTGGAAACTTCCTCTATAAATGAAAGAAAAATAAAGAATTTTGCTTATACAAAGCTGGAAGAACTCATCATGAGCATATATGCACATTATAAGAACTGTTAAAGGAAGCCGTATGTGCTGAAGAAATAGCTAGATCTATACAAAGAAAAAAAAGTAGATTATAAATGATAATTAGATAAACAGTAACACTTTATTACTTAATTGCTTTTGGATATGCTAGATTATTTAAAGCTAACATAAAAACAATATACTGTAAAATAATAAAAACATTATATGTGGTTAAACATATATAAAAGCAATATATATAAAAATAACTTAAATTCACAAGAAAAGATATAGAATTATACAATTGAAATATTCTTTCACTACGCATGCATCAATCATTTAAGAATACCTAAAGATAAACTCTAAACAATCAACAAAGTCACAAAACAAAGCATCTACAACTAATACGTCACAAAAAAAGAAAAAAAGAGTGAAGGAGGACAAAATACATATAGGCCAAATAGAAAATAAATAGAAAAATGGGGGAGTTAAACCCAGTCATATCAATAATCACAATAAATAGAAATAGTCTAAAAACCCTGATTAAAAGTCAGAGATTTTTAGTTGGATAAAAAGCAAGACAAAACAATGTGCAACCTACAAGAAATCCACTTAAGATATAAAGACACAAATAGGTTAAAAGTAAACAAAATGGATAAAAATAAGCCATATTAAACATAATGATTATCAAATATGGAGAGTTGTTTCATTATACAAACCCTTTAAAGAGGTCAATTCAATAGGAGGGGAAAAAATGTAAATATTTACCTGCTTAATAAAAAAAAACAACTTCAAAATAAAGGAAGTAAAAACTGATATAATCACAAAAAGAATATACAAAACTGCAAAGATGGTACAGAAAAATTTATTTTAGTTTTATTTTTAATAGCCAAGATGTAGAAAGAACCCAACTATTCATCAACTGGTGAATAGATAAATAAAATGGGGCATATTTATACTATGGAAAATTACTAATTAGTAAAAATAATGAACTGTTATAATTTGCCACAACATGGGTGAATCTCCAAATAATTATTCTGAGAAAACGAGTACTCTGTGATCCTATTTATGTAAGATTCTACAGAATTCAAACTAATCTATGGTGACAGAAAACAGAGAAGTGGCTGTCTAGGTGTTGAGGAACTGTGGTGAGGAGAGATTACGAAGGGGCATCTGAAAATTTTTATGAGTGAAGCATATTTTTTATTTCTTATCTTGATTGTGGTAATGGTTTCATGAATATACACGATATGTTAAAAAATCAACCATTTAAATATATATATATATATACAGTTTATCTTATTCCAATTAAATGATATGATTGAAATTTACGGTTGCTATGGCTAAAATTAGTTGCCATAAGTAGCTAGTTTTGTAGTCTATGTTGACATTACCTAAAAATAACATGAACATGTAGCAGTCTCTGCACATTTTGTTTCCCTTTAGCCTTATGATAGGTGAATTCATCTGATTTTTTTCATTCACTTTAAAAGAGAAATAACTCTCCTATTTTAAATTTATTTTAAATAAGATGAATGTACTACAGTGGTGCTATCTGGTATAATACCAACTAGCCACATTTGGCTATTTAAATTTAAATTAATTAAAGTTTTAAAAAAATTAAAAATTAGTTCTCGGTCATGTTAGTCATATTTTAGGTGATTAGTGACCTGAACAGAGCAGATATGGAATATTTCCACCATCTCAAAAGGTTATATTGTACAGTGGGTAAAGTTTATTGTATAAATAAAAGTAGAGGAAACATGGCCACTAGTTTGAGCTCTGCCTCGACAATTGTGTAAGTTAGCATTAGGGTTAGAGCTAGCATTCCCTAACCCTAATCCAAGCTACTCTATTTTTTCATAAGTAAATTAATAAAATGTATCCTTTACGAAATGCCTTTCTTTTCCTAGCGTCTATGATTCTGTTATGTAACTGTGCATTATTGAGGAAATATCTGTGGGGAATTTGGGACACCAACATGTGTCTGTCATTCATATTTTGACAGCAGCTACTACTTCTTTCATTCTGCGTGGTTGATAGGTAAATAACTTCTCTGTGTCTTCCTTGCCCATCTAAGCCATCAGTCATCTTCAGGGTAGAAATCTTTGAAAACCAGAGACAAGGTGGATGGGTAAGTGACAACTGAGGCACACCCAAGCTAAGGGTTAGTGAGGAATCGGATCATCTTTCCCCTCAATTTAGTCTGTCTTTTTGGAATGATCTTTCTCTGCCTGGCTCTCCCGCTGCCACCCACATTCTTCCCTACCAACCTGACTTTCATTCAAGCAATTCCTATTCATCTTCCCTGCCCTATTCAAATCTCATTGCCTCAAGTGCCCAAGGAAGACTTTATTGAGGTTCTAGACTAAGTCATGTTCACTGTTGCTCTTTTTTTGTTCCTTAATCCTTCACAGTTCTGGTTAAATAATGTGTACTTAACCATCTCACATAGGCTGTTAGCTTGAAGAGAGCAGTGACATTATTTACTTTGAACCTTCTCTACCCCTGATCTCTATCTAGCCTTGGGTCTGATACATAGTGAGTAGGTAATATACTTATGTTGATTACATAAATAACAGAACTTTTATTCCTCTGGGTATGGTGAAACACTCCTAAGGAAAATCACTGGGATTGAAAGTAATCATAATATTCTTCTATGCATTTGTTGAGATTTAATACAGCTCTCTTAAATTTGAATCTTCTTGTCTTCTGGATTCTCATCAGCCCCTGTCAATATCCCTCTTATAGCTCCTACTGCCCTGTCCTGTAGTTGTTTTTCTGATGCCCAGTGATACAAGATTATAAAAGGTTACTAATCATATCGGTTTTTGTAATCCCTTAGTTATTGTGTAAAAGGTATATTAGAACTCAATAAACATTAGTTCAGAACATTTATGAAATATGTCATTTGCCTTTTCTGGTTTGAGAAGGAAACCTCAGGAGAATTCACACAATCTCTGTGGTGAACTTGACTTCAGAGACTAACCAAAGTGCTTGATTTCAGAAGCAGACCAAAACACAAAAGCTCAGTTTTCCACATAATTTCAGTGGCTGGCAAATGTTGCCAGAGACAGATCAATTTCAAAAATGTACACTTTTAAATTAAACATCTGAACAGGAATTTGTGTGTTCCAGAGCAACACATAAAGCCCGCCTTAAATGTGAATTCTTCATGAGCCTACATTTATTCTCAGAGTTTTCAGGGAAAAGTTAAACTTCTTCCCTCAGTCCAGTGGTTTATTTTTTAAATGTGCGATAATCTCTTCAATTTTATTTTTAAACACTCTAAGTCATGCCATTAAAATTTGAAACTTATTCCTGTGGGTTTTGTTTATTTATCTACTGCTAAACTTTTGAAGATGAACATCAGAATGCAAAGTTTTTATTTCATGAAATTAGTTAAAAATGTCTTGATGAACTAGTTGAGCCTTAAGGGCTTGAGTGATGGGTAAAATTTGGGTTGATAGGCTTGTTATGTTTCAGAATCATCGAAATATATTTGCCACATTTTGTTCCTTCTTACATTAGAATTGAACTCATAGTTTTAAGGGTATGATCCTGATCTTCTAATTTATTTGTAAATCCTTTAAATGCCAGCCTCATATCATCACTTCGTTCACATCTCCTAAGACACTTAACACAGACAGAGGAAGCATTTGGTCAATAAAGTTTAAATAGCATAAAATACATACCTTTCATCCATGTCAGGGTCTGTTAGAGCCTAATTTGTATCTTCCTATCTCACCCATGAGAGGTTAATATTCTAAAAGCACAGAGAGTATGATGACCCTGTACTTTGAGATATTTGGCTAATTTTGAACCATAAAGGAATTCTGATATGTTTTCTCCATCAAATCAAATATTTGAGCACCCCTCTAATAATTCACTGAACATGTTGATATTGCCAAGTTCAAAGATTAGCAATCCATTTATTCATTTATTAAATAGTTTTGGAGTTCCTATCTTGTGCCAGGCATTATGGGGACACTGGACCTTCAAGGAAGAAATATTTATCAGTAGCCAAAGGAAAGGTATAATTAGCAAGAAGCTTGGAAATGAGAGTAAGGCAAATAAAATAATTATAATTTCTTAGGGCTTTTGTGAAGACCACATTAGAAAATTATCTAAAAATTAGCACACTGATAAGCATATTGTATGTATTTCACACATTGTATCAATTATTGCCATGAAATGAAGGGGCTGAGCTGGACAATCAATCTCTTTCTATTCTACAGTTTTGAGATTCAATGGTACAGATTGTTAAGTAGCTGGGGAGAATTTTCTCTAGAGTTCAGCTTGCTTTTTTGTCTTTATCTTTACCTCTCTGGAGAGAAAAATGCCTTCTCTGCCCAGTTAAGCCTATTTGCTAGATTCTGAATATTATGCAATTTCACATTCAACACATCCTTAAGGAAATAAGTGGGATTCACATTAGCAATGTTTCCACTTAACGTGTTGTCTCCACTTAGCTCTTTTGAAAATTTGCATGTGGACAGAGTAGATAGTGCAATGGGATCAGAAAAAGGTGATTGGAGAAGAGACTTATAAGCAGATTCTCTTTCAGTAGGTGAGTTCAATTGTGGGGAATTGCACATCAAATATCCTTAAGCACAGTTACCATCCAAAGTCACAAGGTTCTTGATGCATGCTGTGAAAGACTTAGATGTGTCTGCTAGTCTGAGAATAGCGGGGACTGCATTCAGTTCTTCCTTTTGAGTACAGGTCTTTTAAAAAAAGTTTTGCCTCCTGATTAAAAATACTTTAAGCTGATTCGTTACACTACAGATGTCCAGTGCTTCTCATAAAAATAATGAGAATTCCAAAGAGTAAGTGAGGGCAGCTGAGCACCTGAGTTCTGGCTTTGGCATTACCTCAACTGAGTTATCTTGAGCAAATCATTCTTCTTCCATGAATCCCACAAAGAGAAAATTTCAACCCTCATTCTTATGCAATGCTGTCAAATAAAAAAGGACCATAGGCCAGAGTTCTCAGGCATTACATATTTATCTAGATTTATATAACATTAAATCTCATTTTAAAACATAACTTTTCTGGAGTTCCTGCTGTGGCACAATGGATTGGTGGCATCTTGGAAGCACTGGGACACAGGTTCCATTCCCTCCCTGCCTGGCATAGCAGGTTAAGGATCCTGCATTGCCACAGCTGTGGCTTAGGTCACAACAATGGCTCAGATCTGATCTCCGGCCATCAGGCAGCCATAAAAGAAAAATATATATATATGTATATAATATTTTTCTACATTTGTAAGTGAATTGTACTTTCATTAGTAGACTTTTTGTTTTATGCATAAAAAAATGTTATACCCAGCCAACTGAGTATATATAACATTGATCTATAAAAGGAAAGGTTGAAACAGAGCTAATTCTCAAACCCTTCTTTTAGAGGTGAGATAATTCTACTCTATAGAGGCTAAGTAACTTCCTATAGGTTGATTTTATGTAAAGATAACTAAATTTTAAAGCAATCAACAATAGTACATATAACTAAATAACTTTTAAGTATTTTTTGTATTTTATTTATTTTTAAATTTTATTGAAATGTAGTAGATTTAGAATGTTGTGTTAGTTTCTGCTGTAGCTAAATAGTTTTTAGAACAGTTTTTTTCAAACCAGGTTCTTTACAACTTTATCCTACCCAGAGATTCCCAATGCAGTATCAAAACAAAGTTCTGAGGAAAATCTTTTTTAAAAATCTCTTGAATTTAAAACTGTTATCCTCCTGCCTCTTTTTTAAAAATAGTGTCTACTAAACAATGTGTGTAGTAATATACAATTTATTCAACCTTTGATAGCTGGCTTTCACTTTCACCACTCTTGAATAGTTTACCCATAAAAGAAAATATAATACTGCTTTACCTTTTTAGGAAATAAAATCAAATAAAATTTTAAATGAAAGATTTTTAGAAGTATGAAGTCTTTTGAAAATAAATCAAGCATTTGAGAGATGAGGCAATATGAATCCAAAGAAAATCTTATGAAATAAAAGTCAGAGTCAAGAATTCGTTTGCCTTCATAGGATCAAACACAAAACTCTGAAACATGAAGCAAAATTCTCAAAAAGATTCTAGTTGATTAGGTTACTTTGTAACCTCTATGTTGATAGAGGCTACAATCCCCATTTAAGGAAAATGAAGCCCAGTTTCACCCAGGGGAGCCTAACTCCTCTTACAGTGTACATATTCAAGATCCTATATTTCAAGAGACAGACAAAGAACCTGTGTTGTCATTTGCTCTGAGGAGGGCCAAAACAAGTTTAATGTATTAAATTCCTAAGACAATTTCAAGTTATAAAAGCCACTTATATAGGAATGAGGCTCTGAAATTACTTACTATGAAGGATATTTGAGGATAGTGGAGTATTTAACTTGGAGAAGATTAGAGATTTGTTGATGGCTTTCTTCAAATATATGGGAAAGTGATTATATTTACTCTGAATGTATCTTGCAATCACAGAGCAATCAGAAGTAGAAACAATACGTGGATAATGCAGCAATTTCAGCTTTATATAAAAAAGATAATTTTAACAAATGGAGCTGCAATTTCATATCTCAGTATATTGAGTTGACCATCTTTAGAAAGTAAAAAAATAGACCAAATATTAATGTGATCCTTGATATTATAATAGATCAATCCCTAGGTGACTAGTTGACCAAATAGACTCCATGGTAATTTCTTGAGGTTTAACAAGTTCTGATGAGAATTTTTTACACTTAAGATGACACTTAGAACGAGATGCCAGCTCCATGGTTTGTAGGTATAGAATGGTTTTGGAGTTCTTCAAATTACATCACAAACAAAGTCTTGCATTCCCGTTAGGAATATTAAAAACTACCTGATTTATCACAACATATATAACCTCTCCTGATTTAATCAACACACTCTGAAGTTATTATTCATTACCCTCAAAGATACCTTTTTCCATCATTGGATTATTCCAATTGTTAGACATGGTTTCCTTAGTCTGATGAACTTGGGGAAATAAGCTCAGCTTCCAGAGTCTCAGTTTTCTCATCTATAAAATGACAAGTTTATGTTCCAATTTATGTGTACCCAGTAAGAGCCTAATCACTATCAAGGGCTAGTCAACTCTTTAAAAAAGATACTATAGCTCAGTTTCAGAACTCTCTTCAGGAATTCATCTGTGTCAATTTGTGACACAAAAAAATATGTGGTTATAATTAGGTTATAATCAAATTTTGTTTTCAATAGAAGCTGCATTTTCCAGCTTGCTCACTTATCTCATTCACTAGACTTTGCTCTGAATGACTTTCAGCTATTTTCCAAAAATTGAATCCATCTGCAAGATGAAGATTTACCACTACTGAGGTCTTTTAAATAGTGCTTTGAAAAACATTCCAAAAGAAGATTTCTGAAGCAGCATCATCAAAAATAATTATATAATTGCCCAAAAATAATTATATAATTATTTGAGTGTGTAAGTTCTGATATGGCAAAAAAGAGTGACATAGCACATTTCATTCAAGAGAATATGAAGGAACAGTATCAAGCAGAATGTGAGAGAGCTGGAACATTAATAAGCCTTATGAAAGTCTGAGAGTGGGGTGGAGTGGGGAAGGAACCACTTTATATTGACTAGACAAAGAAGTTAAATGGAAGAGATAACATCTGTCTAGACTTTGACCAGTGGACAGATTATCAGCTTATATTATTATCATCTGAATTTAAAAAATTACTTCATAAGAAGATATTCGTTAACACCCATTGGATTTCACTTAAAAAAGCACTGTCCTAAAAAAGCTGAATTCTAAGGGACTAGAACAAAGGGTAGTTAATGTTTGTCTTGGTAGAGGTCTAAAAGGGCCAAGATCAGGAGCCATTGTCAGGGCCCTGGGGTGGATGGAATACCGAAAGGATGGCCTCTTTGGCAACATGTCCAGTTCTCTCACCCATGAAAGAAGGAAAATCTCACCCAGCACCAACCACCACCACCAAGTATATGTCAACAAACAATATCAGTAATTAACTGAACCAGGCTCTACGCTTCCTCTCAGGAAGGCAAGAGAGGACTCCAAAAACTCAGGTATATATTTGTCTACCTTAGACAGTGATTTGATTATTAATCTGCATTTACCTACCCCGATTTATAGTTTTTTGTCTTTGTATTTTCATAGAAAGATGCTATAGAACAGGACTCTCAATTCTGTCTTTTATAAGGATGCCAGAAAAGTGACAATTAAATGACATGATTATCAGGACATTTAGAAATATTGAGGTGGGTTAACACAAGGAGGCTGGCGAAGATGAAAATGATCTTTCCTCAGAAGTGGCACTCGAGCAAAATCTACTCACTCTGTGTCTCAGAGAGCAGGGATGGGGAATGTCAGTAAAAGGGTGTGTGCCATATGAATGCAAATCTCTAAGTGTTCTAAAGGTCATTTTCAATCCACATGGCTTGGCATTTTCCTTTCAGAAGACTAAAAGAAATAATTTAATTAACTTTTCCAAAGAAACATAATCAGATTTGATTGGAATTTATGCCAATTAAAATATTTTAGTCTGGGTTCTGCATAACTGAAAAATAAAGTATATGTAAAGCATTTGATAGGTGGTATCAATAAATTAAGGTTTAGTGCTTGAAAAGGAGATCAGAACTTAACCTATGAGTTTGTACTTCATAAGATCTCAGTTTAGCACTCTGGTAGGTTCCCCCCCCCCCCCCCCCCCGGCTTCTTTCCTCAAACTCTTAATCTGTAGAAAATATGTCAAAAATGAGTCAATAACAAAGCCTGCCTCTGAAACAGAAGGCTCAACAACAAATACTCTCCAACTGTCATTGTTTAAGCTGCAGTTTACTTATGAGCAATTGAATCTCATTATTTCAGCCAAATTATGTTTTACTGCAGTAAGGAGCCAAAAAAAAAAAATAATTTAAAACAGTTTTTTTTTTTTTCCCTTGCATTTTAGACTTCAGTGATATGGAAGTACACTGAGCTCTAAAGAAAACAAAAATGAGTTTAACCAAAACGAATATCCCAAAATGATAACTAGGTCTTGTAGATTTAGAAGGTAGAAAAAAAAGTCACATTTTAGCCACAGCTTTATCATTCATATAGGTAGTCACTTAGTGATTGTCGCCATATATAAAGTAAATAATGGATATTTCTAAAAGTCATGTGTGTTGGCAGAAAAATGCAAGACGTTATATATTTTTTGTAACATTTGTCTTGTTAAATGACTAAGAATTGTAATTAGTAATTAACAAAACTACTATTGGTTAAGGTAAGGAGTTAAGTATTTACATGGTTTCCCTCTTTTTTTATCTTTCATTTATATATATATTTTTTCTACTGTACAGCATGGTGACCCAATCACACATACATGTATACATTCTTTTTTCTCACATTACATGTTCCATCCTAAGTGACTAGATAGAGTTCCCAGTGCTACACAGCAGGATCCAATTGCGAATCCATCCTGAAGGCAACATCCTGCATCTATTTATCCCAAGTTCCCAGTCTCTCCCACTCCCTCCCCTTCCCCCTTGGCAACCACAAGTCTATTCTCCAAGTCCATGATTTTCTTTTCTGTGGAAAGGTTCTTTTGTTCTGTATATCAGATTCCAGTTACAAATGATATCATATGATATTTGCCTTTCTCGTTCTGACTTACTTCACTCAGGATGAGAGTCTCTCCATCCTGTTGCTGCAAATGGCATTATTTCATTCTTTTTTATGGCTGAGTAGTAGTCTATTGTGTATATATACCACTTCTTCCTAACCAATCATATATCAGTGGACATTTGGATTGTTTCCATGTCTTGGCTATTGTGAATAGTTGCAATGAACATGTCTGTGCATGTGTCTTTTTCAAGGAAAGTTTTGTCTGGATAAATGCCCAAGAATGGGGTTGCTGGGTGATATGGTAGTTCTATGTATAGTTTTCTAAGGTACCTCCATACTGTTCTCCATAGTGGTTATACAAGCTGACATTCCCAACAACAGTGCAGAAGGGTTCCCTTTTCTCCACACCCCCTCCAGCATTTGTTCTTCGTGGACTTAATAATGATGGCCATTTTGACTGGTGTGAGGTGGTATCTCGTGGTAGTTTTGATTTGCATTTCTCTAATATTTCATTGTTAGTATACAGAAATGCGAGTGATTTCTGAATGTTAACCTTAAATCCTGCTACTTTGCTGAAGTTGATCATTTCAGTTTTTGGGTCATGTCCTTAGTGTTTTCTCTATATAGTATCCTGTCATCTGCATACAGTGACATTTTTACCTCTTCTCTTCCAATTTGGATGCCTTTTATTTCTTTTGTTTGTCAGATTGCTGTGTCTAGCACTTCTAGTACTATGTTGAATAACAGTGGTGAGAATGGGCATCTCTGTTTTGTTCCAGATTTTAGTGGGAAGGCTTTCAGCATTTCTCCATTGAGTATTATATTTGCTGTGGGTTTGTCATAAATGGCTTTGATTATGTTCAGGAATGTTCCCTCTATGCCCACTTTGGTGAGAGTTTTTATCGTGAATGGAAGTTGGACTTTGTTAAATGCTTTTTCTGTATCTATTGAGATGATCATATGATTTTTGACTTTTCTTTTTTTTAATGTGGTGTATGATACTGATTGATTTGTGTATGTTCAACCATCCTTGTGCACCTGGGATGAATCCTACCTGGTCATGGCATAAGATCTTTTTAATATGTTGTTGGATTCAGACGGCTAAAATTTTGTTGAGAATTTTTGCATCTATATTCATCAAAGATATTGGCCTATAGTTTTCTTTTTTGGTGATAACTTTGCTTTTGGAATTTGGTGATGGTGGTATCATAGAATATCTTTGGGAGTCTTCCTTCTTCTTCAACCTTTTGAAAATTTTAAGGAGGATGGTCATAAGTTCCTATTTGTATATTTGGTAGAATTCGCCTGTGAAGCCATCTGGTCCTGAACTTTTATTTGTAGGGAGTGTTTTTATGACACATTTAATTTCATTTCTAGTGGTCGGTCTGTTCAGTTGATCTATTTCTTCTTGATTCTGTTTTGGCAGGCTGTCAGACTCTAGAAAGTTGTCCGTTTCTTCTAGATTGTCAAATTTGTTGGCATACAATTGTTCATAGTATTCTCTCATGACTTTTTGTTTTTCTGCAGTATCCATTGTGATTTCTCCATTTTCATTTCTGATTTTGTTTATTTGGATTTTTTCTCTCCTCTTCTTGGTGAGTCTAGCCAGAGGTTTGTCAATTTTGTTTACCTTTTCAAAGAGCCATGTCTTGGTTTTATTGATTTTTTTCTATTGTTTTTTGAATCTCTGTTTTATTGATTTCCTCTTTGATCTTTATGATTTCCTTCCTTGTGCTGACTTTAGGTTTTTTTGTTGTTGTTTTTCTTTTCCTAATCCATTTAGGTGTTGGGTTAAGTTGTCAATTTGAGATTTTTCTTCTTTTAGAGGAAGTCCTGTATTGCTATGAACTTCCATCTGAGCACTGCTTTTGTGGCATCCAGTAGATTTTGAGTGGTTGTGTCTTCATTGTCTTTTGTCTTGAGGTATTTTTTAATATCTTTCTTGATTTCCTCGTTGACCCATTGGTTTTTTTAATAGCATGTTGTTTAGTCTCCATGTAGTAAGTTTTTTCTCATTTCTTTTCCTGTGGTTGATTTCTAGTTTCATGCCTTTGTGGTTTGAGAAGATACTTGAAATAATTTCTACACTCTTAAACTTGTTGAGTTTAGCTTTATGCCCCAATATGTGATCAATTCTTGAGAATGTTCCATGTGCACTTGAGAAGAATGTGTATTCTGATTTTTTGGATTTAATGTCCTGAAAATGTTAATTAAGTCTAACTTTTCTATTGTTTCCTTTAGGATCTCTTTTGCTTTATTGATTTTCTGTCTAAAGGATCTGTCCATTGATGTGAGGGGGTGTTAAAGTCTCCTACTCTGATTGAATTCCCACCAATTTCTCCTTTTATGTCCATTACTATTTGTTGTATCTATCTGGGTATTGTTATATTTGGGTCATATATATTGACGATTGTAATATCCTCTTCTTGAATGGATTCTTTAACCATTAAACAGTGTCCTTCTTTGTCTTTCTTTATGGCCTTTGTTTTAAAGTCTATTTTGTCTGATATAAGCATTGCAACTCCTGCTTTCTTGTCTTGTCCATTGGCATGAAATATCTTTTCCCATCACCTCACTTTCAATCTATATGTGTTCTTTGTCCTAAGGTGAGTTTTTCTTGTAGGCAGCAGATTGAAGGTTTTTGCTTTTATATCCAATCAGCCACTCTGTGTCTTTTGATTGGAGCATTCAGTCCATTGACATTTAAGGTAATTATTGACAGGTGTTTATTCATTGACATTTTAAACCTTGTTTTCCATTGATTCTCTGTTTCTCCATTCTTCCTTTCTTTTTTTGGTTGGATGGTTTATACTTGAGTACTTTTCATTTTTTGAGAATGTAATGTTCAGTTTTGATTTGTGGTTGCCCTGTTTTTTAAGTATGTTAACCCCTTCCTATAACTGTTTGCTTTAGCCTGATAGTCATGTTGGCTTAAACACTTCATTAAAATAATAAAAAAAATCTATTTATTATTTCCTTACTTCCCTTGCCCACATTGTATGATTTTGATGCCTTTTTTTAAAAAAACGTCTTCATTATTATATCTGTATGCTGACTGTTTTCTAATTGTGATTTCATCCATACTAGTTTTTCCTTTTTTTTTTTTTGATTTAGGAAAGCTCTTTCAGTATTTATTTTACTATGAGCTTCATATTGCCGTACTCTTTTAGTTTTTGTTTATTGGAGAAATTCTTTATATCCCCTTCTATTTTAAATGATATTCTTGCTGGATAGAGTATTCTAGGTTGCAGTTTTTTTACTTTCAGTGCTTTAAATATATCTCGCCATTCCCTCCTGGCCTGTAGGGTTCTATAGAGGATCAGCTGATAGCCTTATTGGCATTCCCTTATAATTGACATTTCCTTTACTCTTGCTGCTTTTAGAATCCTCTCCTTATCATTAACTTTTGCCATTTTTATTATAATATATCTTGGTGTGGGCCTGTTTGGGTTTAACTTGTTGGGGACCCTCTGTGCTTCCTGTATCTTGATATCAGTATCTGTTAGATTTGGAAAGTTTTCAGCCATAATTTCTTCAAATATATTTTCAATTTCCTTTTCTTTTTCTTCTCCTTCTGGAATTCCTATTATGCATAGATTGGCCTGCTTTATATTATCCCATAGGTCTCTTATATTGCTTTCATGTTTTTCATTTGGTTTTCTGTCTGCTGTCCTGTTTGGGTGATTTTCATTATTCTTTCTTCCACATCACTGATTCATTTCTCTGAATTATTCATTCTGGTCTTCATTGCCTTTAGCTCAGTTTGTATCTCTGCAAATGAATTTTCTAATTTTTCTTGGCTCCTCCTTATATTTTCTAGTTCTTTTCTGAGGGAATCAGCATTACCATTCGTACCTTTTCTTAATTCCTTCAGTATTTTCACTATATCCCTTTTGAACTCAAAGTCTGTCAGACTGCATTGTCTGTTTCATTGTCCACTGCTTTAGGTGAATTCTCCTGTTACTTTAATTGGGAATGGTTTCTAAGCTTCTTCATCTTGTTTGTGCTTTTCCTTACCTGTGATTTTGGGGAAGCCAAACTGTAGTTTGGCACAGTCTGGGGCTCGCCACTGTGATGGGGCACTTCCTGTGGCCGGGTGGGGCTGGTCGGAGCATGCCACAGTGGCGGGGTTCTTCCCGAGTGCTGGTGGGGCTGGCCAGGGCGACCACGGTGGTGGGGCCTTTCCTGCACCTGGGTGGGGCTGGCCAGGTTGTGCTGTGGCTGTGCGGCGCTTCCCAGGGGCGGTGGGTTCAGTCCTCCACAGATGGCAGGTAGCTCCTGGCTGCTGTGGTGTGGGGGGATGTGCTGGGAAAATTCTGCTCTCTGCTAGCTGGCAAGTAAGCATGCACACTGGAGCACAAGTAGTTTTCTGTGGTGGCCCACCCTTCCTTCTCTCCCCTCCCCAACAAAGGCACTTTATCTCTCCTGCCGATCCAGACCTCCTCCTGAGTTCCCTCTGTCACGGCTTTCCACCCTCCAGCCCTTAGTGTATCACTCCCCCCTCCACCGTGGAGCACCGCTCCCTAGTCCCTTAGGCTGTCTCTACACGGCCAACACAAGCCCTCTACCAGGGACTGACTTCCAAAGCCTAGGTCTCAGCACCCAGCGCCCACCTGAGTGCCGCAGTCTCTGGTGTCTGTGTCAGTGGTTCAGATGACCTCTGCATCTCTCACTCTGCTTTTCAGTTCCCAGACCTGCTGCTGTGCTTTTCTTGGTGTCTTGGAGATCCCTCCGACTTAGCTGATCTTTCCGTAGGTTAGGTGGCTTCCCAGGGTGTAGCTTCCCTTTCTCCTTTACAGCTCCCTCTTGAAAATACTAGTCCCATCCTGAATCCCCTTCTCTCTCCTCTTTTCTGTTGTTTTACCCAGTTATGTCAGACATTCTTGCCGTTTCTGGAGGTTTAAGTTCTTCTGCCAGCATTCAGTTGATATTATGTGTGAGTCGTTTTACATGTAGATGTGTTTTTTTGTTGTGTTTATGGGAGAGGGTGAATGCGTCCCCATACTCTTCCGCCATCTTGCCTCTCTCCCGGTTTCTTTCAAGTGTTGTGAAAACACTGTGTTTCTGCAGAAGAGAAAACTGAGGCTCAAAAAGATAAGTAATTTGCTTGAGGTACCGAGCTAGTGAATGGTGTTACACTGCTGTCTAGTAAATTGCAACAGAAGGCAAACTGGCTTAGAATGAAAAAAAAAAAAAATGTTCCCTGTATTATTATTTCATGAACCTGAGCAGTCCAATGGCAGGTGTATTCTCTGTATGATAAAGATCATACTGAGATTCAGTCTCTTTCCTTGATCCATTTTCCTCTCTGTGATCTTCATTTTCAGGCAAATTTCGTACATAATGGCAAAGATGGTTGTAATATCATAGGTTCTACCAAAGTAGGCATCTCATACTCTCAGAGATGCAAAGAAATACAAGCAAATTGCATACATAACTGCTCTAATTTTGTTCTGGAGTCTCCTTTAATGCTGAAGGTGATATTTCTCCACACTCTACACATACCTAAAAATACCACAATCTTTGCCATTTTAAACAAATCTATTTTTAGGGTATTTAAATGAATTGCATATAATTATTCAATTAACTTTGAGATTCAAACATTTTTCTCAAAGCAAAAATTGGCCCATGCATTTCCTCCTGCCACACGTGTTGACTGAGTGTGGGGAAAGCTCATGTATCTCATGGAGACAGGCAGATGTGGCTGGTTTGATTGCCACCTTCATTAAACATTGCAGGAATGTCCTTCACCTGCTCAATCAAGGCCATTGGCTCTTGATTCTCAGATCCCTCCTGCCTCACATATCAAGGCTTACTCCACATTATATCCATGCTGGGGAAATGGACACACTGATCCAGGCCAGTTCCTTTTCACCAGAGATGCTTTCCTATTGTGCTACTTCCAGCCAGTATTGGTTCTAAGCACTGTGTGTGCCAATATCCTCCACCAATTCTAAATGGGAGGCAAGCCCTCTCTCCCCATTTTGGATTTTCCCCTCATCTTACTTTGATGTTTTCAAAAGCATTTCCTTCCTTGTTTCAAACCCCAGTTGAGGAGTGGAAAGTAATGGCAGGGCACTTCTTATTTCATGTCCTCTTCCCAGAATCTAAGACTATTTTTAATTTCACTTTTGTTTCTGAGATGAATTTCTTCTATGAAATAGTCTCTGTGAAATACATAACTGCAACAGAGGAAGAAACTACTTTAGGACGAAAAGAAAATACAGGATTGACCCCATAGGGAAAAGAGTTCTTCTTTCTTGATGGCCTTAGTAAAATCATGAGCATGACTCATGGTGATTCCTTGTGGCATCTATGCTCAATCTGAACCCACCATTTTGGAAAGAAAATGAAACACCCTAAACTGGTCAGGTGCCCTATTTTTAATTCTGAGTTAGTTTGTCCATTAATGTTTTTAAACCTGCCTTTAGTCTTCCTCTCTATATTTGGATATCCATTACTGAATTTGCTGAATGTATCTTCCTGTTTCTAGGTGCAACAGAAAATCAAACTTTTAATTCTGGAACGAAGATGTCAAAAGGCATTATCTGCTCAATAATTTATTTGCATTTATTTTGTTGTTTAATACTTGTTCCAAATCATTTAATGTATTTGTAACATGCAATATAATCTTATTTTTAAGAAAAAAACTTTCAGAAACCAAATCAGGGCAAAAGGAATATCAAGAAAATTAACTTTATCTGCTCAGCAGAATACAACTACCAACAGATTATTTTCTGAAAATTTCTGTATAAATCAGTTGTGTGAAAATCTTTTGTATTTCTCCATTGGGAAAATATAGTGGTTGAGATTTCTGGAAGAGTATTGCCAATGCCTAATGAACTCATTAGACTACATGTCCAAAATGAAACAATGAAAAATAGTATAAAATAAAATACAACACCTTTAAAATGCTAATAATTTAATAGAGCATAAGATGCTAAAATTCAAACCTTATGTTTGTTATGTATATTTTAAGCTAATACTGAAAAAGGGCTTTTTTAATTAGAGAACAATGAAAAGGCAGGTCGAGATTTTGCAGATATTTTGAAGGGGATTTGTGAGTATTTTCAAGGGTTTATATGTTACTGGGAGAGGATCTTAATTATTCCTAATTGCCACTTCAAATTGTATGATGTCCTTGCTTTAACACAGGTATATCACTAATAATACTTTAAAATTTCACACTATGATTAGCCCATTGTTCGAATCATGATTGCAATAATGAGGGTGAGAATAAAAAAGTTAATGAGTAAGAAAATAAGGAGAGAGAAAATGCAATGTGCTAACTGGGAAAGAGGTTTAGCAAATAGAAGAGGAAACCATAAAATTGAAGTGGATGTGTTTACTTTGTGAAAAGTTGTCTGATGCAGAAACCTGAGCTGCTACTACTGGTAAATTAAGGTGGCGAGAGGGAGAATATGGTCTGTGCATGATCTGTTTGAGAGAAAATAGAGTTGGTTGTGATGTAGAAACATTTGAATCAGACTGCTTATATAACACGTGGCTAGAGAAAAGGAAGAATGAAATTACTTGCTTGATTTTTTAAGTAATGAGTCTGAGCGGGACTTGAGCTCCTGAGATGACAGGAGTAGGGAGTGGGAAGGCGAAGGCAGAGACAGAAATGAGCTGAGAAAGTGCATTAAAGGTCTTTTCTTTAACATTTGAGAAGGATACCATCATCACTAATATATGGAATCTAAAATTTGGCACAAATGAATTTATCCACAAAACAGAAACAGATTCACAGACATGGAGAACAGACTTGTGGTTGCTGAGGGTTGGGAGAGGGAGTGGGATGGACTGGGAATTGGGGGTTAATAGATGCGAAGTATTACATAGAATGAAGTCCTACTGTATAACACAGGGAACTATATCCGTTGCCTTGGGATGGACCATGATGGAAGATAATACAAGAAAGGGAATGGATATACATGTATGACTGGGTCACTTTGCTGTACAGCAGAAATTGGCACAACATTGTAAATCAACTATACTTTAATAAAAAATAAAAACAATTAAAAAATGACATCATCTCCCCCCTTAAATTTCTGAAAATGAGGCATGTTTTCCCACAGTCTCACATCCTTTTAATGAGCCAGGTTCAGAATCTATGTCAGTTTTTCATTTGTTGATAAGTGATATCTGGCAACTGTTGGGGGGTTAAGTTTTCTGGTCTTCATTGCATTATGATACACCTCTGCCCAATCCTATCTTCAGAATTAATTCTGGGGATTTCTCCAGAATAGATCCCAAATTAGATTAGAACTACAACTATTAACAAACTCAGAGCCAGAGTTCCCGTCATGGCTTAGGGTTAACAAATCTGACCAGGAACCATGAGGTTGCAGGTTCGATCCCTGGCCTCGCTCCGTGGGTTAAGGATCTGGCGTTGTTGTGAGTTGTGGTGTAGGTTGCAGATACTGCTCGGGTCTGCCATTGCTGGGCCTCTGGCATAGGCTGTCAGCTACAGCTCCAATTAGACCCCTAGACTGGGAACCTTCATATGACACAGGTGCAGCCCTATAAAAACAAACAAAGACAAAAAAATTCAGAGCCAGGGAAAAACTGAATTAGGAATAATCCAAAGAGGATAGTGAATTGATTCAAATGCATTACATATATTGAATACCTACTTGTGGCTCAGACTGCTGTGCCAATTTCACACACACACACACACACACACACACACACACACACACATATATTGTCCTTTTTTTAGCGACAGTAGTGGCATATAGAAGTTCTCAGGCCAGGGGGTTGAATCAGAACTGCAGCTGTGGTCTGTGCCACAGCCATAGCAACACTGGATCCAAGCTGCATCTCTGACCTATGTTGTAGCTTGTGGAAATGCTTGATCCTTAACCCACTGAGGGAGGCCACAGATTGAACCTGCGTCCTCACAGAGACATTAGATTGGTAACCTGCTGAGCCACAACTGGAACTCCCACATAATTTCTATTTAGCATTTAATCAGCATTTTAGTGACCACATTCCCAGCAACCAGGGACAGGAGTTAGAGGGCTAACTGGCACAGTCACACGTTCAAGTCAGAGGAGGCAGAAGCCAGAGCAGGATCATGACAACTGGGGACCACTAAGGAGGTAAGGATGAGAGTAAACTCTAGGGTCTAAAAGTGTGCCTCCCCCCTCTTTTCTCTTTTTTTTGCTGCAGCCATGATATCTGGAAGTTCCTCCATGAGGGATCTAATCCAAACCAAAACTGTGACTTAGGCCACAGCTGCAGCAATGCTGGATCCTTAACACATTGCATGGGGCTGGGGATCAAACCAGTGCATTAGCAACAACCTGAGCCACTACAGAGACAATACGGGATCCTTAACCCACTCTGCCACAGCAGGAAATCCTAAAAAATGCACCTTTTATGTCCCTGTGTTTTCCACCTCTCCTACCTTGAATCCCCCTCAATGAACCTGGTTCTTATAGCCTTCATCACACTAACATGAGTGAAACCAGCCTTATGTGCCAGCTGTCTAAAAATACTAGGCAATTTCTTTTGCACTGAAGCCTTGGAATAAATAAGTCTACTCATTTATATGTTATTCAGTCATGTATTGAATACCTTCTCCCTGCCACACACTAGACTAGGCTTTATTGTTAGACGTTAAAAGAAGCTATAAATGGCAAACTGGAATTCCAGGTATTTGTTAAGAAAGTTGAGTTTGGAGGATGGAACTATCAAAGCCTTCAGTCTCCTCTAAAATCAGACTACAGTATCTTATTTCCTCAATTTCCCCTCATTTGGTTCCATGTCCAGGACACTGGTAGCTAAACAATAGGGGCAAGTCCAATTGACTGGTATAGGTAGACTATACCTGCAATGACAGGAGAACAGCACAGACATAAACTGTGAGAGGAGAAGGTGACTGCAGATAAACCCTGAGGTTTGAGAAATTCCTTATGCAAATGCAGGAAGAACAGGACCACATAGATTAAAAGAAGCAAACTAAGCTTTCAAACTAGAATAGACATTCTTACAAGAGATTGTCAACCACATAAACCCATGCATCAGCATAGTTTCATGCAGTGGTGAGGAACTTAAAACATTTTATATGTTTTAAAAGCACATCTCTCTCTCTCTCTCTCTCTCTCTCTCTCTCTATATATATATATATATATATATATATATATGTGTGTATGTATGTATATATATATATGAATAAAAACTACATAAAATTTTAAAGAAAAAAATATCCCAAGATACCCCAGACTTATCCTGAAGCATAGAGGTCTGTGTCTATTCTCCTGTGTGATAGGGCAGTGGTTGCAAAGGCCAGGGTTGCTGTGTGAGAGTTCAGGCTCAGGATGCTAAGGCTTCCTCTGAGGTCTTCTGTCTAGAAAGATCTCCTATATTCTGCCATTAAATTTTACCCCAAGACATTCATTATTTTCTTATATCAAGCTCACTTCCCTTGAGAGCCCAGATATTTCAAGGAGGAATAGTGAGTTGCTGGAAGTCACTTAAGGGTTGTGGATTAGATTCAGAGAACTATCTTCCAACATGGCCAGTTCACAACTTGAGTAGACACAGATCCAAAAAAGATCAGGGAGTTCCTGTCCTGGCACAGAGGAAACAAATCCAACAAGGAATCATGAGGTGGCAGGTTCCATATCTGACCTCACTCGGTGGATTAAGGATCCTACATTGCTGTGGCTGTGGCATTGGACGGCAGCTATAGCTCTGATTGATTCGACCCCTAGACTGGGAACTTCCATAGGCCATGGGTGCGGCCCTAAAAAGCAAAAAAGAAAAAAAAAAAGGTCAGGCTTGGCTGAGACCTTGCGACCCTGCTGAGGTCAGCTTGCTCCCGTTGAGCTTAGGCTAACACTTGAAGACAACAAGATCATTAGCTCACTGGTTCTCAGCTCAGTGGCATCAGCTTTACTTCAGAACTTGATATACATTTAAATCCTCAGGCACCACCTGAGGAAGGCTGAATAAGAAACTCTGGGACTGGAGACCAAAAACATGTGTTCAATGAGCCCTCTAGGTGATTCTAATTCATGTTCAAGTTTAAGAAATACTGACCTACCTGGCAGTTCTTCTGGAGGCTCACCTTATATTATGGATTCAGATGCCTAAGAACTAATGTGTTTCAGATGCTTTCCTGAAACAATATTTAGATTTCATGGACAAAAGGCTAAAATAAAAGCTTTGAATCCTGGCAGTTGTGAGTGATAAGAGTAGAGTGGGATGAGAAGAGGATTGTGGATTGATGTGAAAAAAAAGACCAGAAACAAAAGAACAAAAAACGATGAGAGATTGCGGGGAGATGCATATATTACTATTCTTTTTTTCTATTTTAGTCTTGGATTAACTTCAGTCTTCTCCATGATAGAACTTTACACTAGCGACTACTAGGTTGCAGACCCGGATTAGGGCTGCACTAGAGACCATTTTATCCTGGGTTTTTGTTTTTCTGTCTCTAAAGGCAATAACAGCAGGTTAAGCTGCCTCCCTGTCTGCGAGCTTTCTTCCACCCCAACTTGTGTTTTTCTTTCTTTTTGTAATGAATTCTAATGTACTTACATCTTTCCAGGGATTAGGCCTGACAGCGACAGCCCACAATAAAGTGAGCATGAGGTCACGCAACAATATATGAGGAAGAATGAACTACAATTAAGCCAACATAATTGCATACAAGCAACACCCTCCAAAGTACGGAACAATAAATCTTTGGCTCAGAGTAATGAGGGATCATGAGATGAAAATGCTAGAACGGCTCAGTGGAACAGTCTTAAAACTCACAATGAAAGGAAAACATAACAAAAAATTGCCATAGATTCCTCATCCCAAGAAATCAGCCTGTCCCCCAAAAGGTAGGATGTGTACTTTCTAAGGTATATGGTTACTGACCTGCAATTAATCTCTCCTAGTTTGGATGAAGAGTTGGACCTTTACTACTGGGGCCAGTGTTCAGCTACCAGGTTAATGGGCAGGGGTCTTATTAAGAAAGGCCTAAACAGCTCAATATTTAAATTAAGTCACAATTCACTCTGTTTATTTTTGTATTTTCATTCCAACAACTGAATGGATACATTCCATCAAATGATTTTTTAAGATTATCAGTCCTTGCAGAGTAGAGGCAAGTTTTTTTTATTCAAGTATCTTTTCTTACTGTAAGTCATCTATCTACAAAACTGACCTACTCCCCGAGAAGAAATGTAGCTATGAGAGACTAGGAGGTCCAAGCTAAAATTAATATGCTTATTACTTTTTATCTCTTCCTGATGAAGGAGCAAAGAGGCCACTGTATTGTAAAAGATGAAAAAAGAGCAGAGAGATAGGCACTTCCATTTTCCTTAGAAATTATTTTTCTCCTTGAGATTTTAGAGCAAAGGATTAAGTAAATTTGAGTCTATTTCTTTCTATAATACCCATACCTTAAAAGCTTTTATAATTAAGAATTAGTGAACAACTCAATTGCTCAGAAATTATGTAATGAATTTTAACTAAGATTCTAAATATGGTTTAGTCATTACCTAAACAGGTAATGGTATCATTCTTTTTCTCAAAGAATAGGTATTATATTTTAGCAGTGGGCTTGGTCAAGAATAAGACATTTAATAAATCATAGACTAGTTAAGTGCCTAACTATTAGCCACAGATTATCAAACAATAGAGAAGTATACAGATATATTACCTTAAAACAGAGAGGCTGAACATGCTGGAATTGAGCTTGAATTGAAAGAAAATTCTTTACAAAACAGCAAATATCCATCCTGCCCTCCATCTTTTTCCTTGTGCTCTCCCTAAAAAGTTGCAAAACTGAACACCAAGTTTTCAGTCTACTTGAAAATCTCATGTACCATAATCTCACCAGTGACTATATTTTATTATATTAGCCTTTTGTGAAATCACATTAGCCTTTTTTTCTCAATGGAGAAACTGAGTAGACAAAGGCGGTAGATTAGTTGGAATCTTAAAAAAAACTGTGGCTTTTGAACATTTCTTTAAATGGAGAAAAAGGAGGCAGAAGGAGAGATGGATAAATAAAGGGAGACAAAGAAACAGAAATGAAGAAAATAAAAGGAGAGAAGAAGAGAAGAAAAACATTTTAAAAACTGTTGAGAAGAAGGAAAGGTAAAAAAATTGGGAATATTTCCATGTTTTGGTGTGAATTCCTATGTTCTCAAAGCACATTCTGTGTATGAGAGGGTATGTATGTTAGTTTTCTAACTGATTTCATCTGAAACTGTGATTGACCAGTTGTGTTTGAAAACTGGTGTCATGTTGGAAAACACTTTCTGCTCAATATAAGAGGAGGAGTGGGGTTATATTGGTTTAGCTTAATTATAGTGACAAACACACTTCTGGACCCCTTGCCTATACTTGGTACCTAATAACCTAGCAACCTGAATACACAGAGTCAGTATAAGTTCTCCTTTGGCCCCAGTTTAGTTGACTTTGAATCCAGGAGCCACCGACTTGAAAAATAAACCCAGATACAAATGAAGCTGAAGATGTACAATTTAGGAACCTTCTCTTCAGATATGGAAGAAGCCTGTGTTAAAAATGATTTTGCTTACTAATTAAATATATTTCATTTGCCTTTACATCTTTTTTTCTCAACTAAGGAGAAAATGTGCATTTTTTAAAGGAGCCAAACAGCCTGAAAACACACAAAAAAAGTAAAGAAACCATTTTGATTTAATTCTTGGCAAATATCCAACTTGAAATAACTTAAAGATTTAGTATTATTACATGCACAAAAAAATAAAGCCTAATGCTCATCCAAGCATATTTCAATCAAAACTTTCTCTGGGAACCTTCCTACTGACAATACAATTTCGTGCAAAATAAACAATGAGATGCAAAAACTACTGTAAGCAGTTTAGGAAATTACATATCAAATATCTTCCTAAGAGCCTAGGGGGTCTCACTGAGCAGAAGTTTTGCCTAACAGGTCTCATTGCATATGCAGATTTAAATAATTCACTTGTTTAAGAAATCTCCTATTCTCTATTTACTCAAGCACTTCAATGGTGGTTTGTCGCCAGCAGTCATGCCAAGAGTCAAAGGGAAAAAAAAAAAGTTATTTTTCTAGTTTTGAAGGAAGTGATATGAAAATAATTAGCAAGCCTAGGATTTTGTGGTAAAGTCGTGTAACAGTAACATATTTGATCAAAGTCTGTTCTCCATAAGTATGATTTCAAAAACCAGGATAATCCATGTAGATGTGCACAGACTTGCCCTGAAGAGTTGCATGGTCTTAGCTACCTAGCCAACTGGTCTCTTTTGTCTACTACTACATAAGTGAGAATCTGGCAGAGAGAAGTTGTCCAAGATCACAAGACCTGTGACTATAAAGTAATGGAATGAGACAACGAAATTTCCAAAGGTTGGTTCCTCTCTTCGCACATGGCATTCTTCACGTTTGAATAAATTTTTGTAAAATCTTAAATGTGTATGTGTATGTGCATCCTCCCAGACTTAAAGTTATTTAGATTTTGATTAAGCTGAATAAATCTCTAGTTCTCTCAGACACTCACAGATCTCTGCTGATGATTTAACCTATAATAAAATAATAAAATAAAAAAAACAACAGTCATAAACTAACCAGACCTTCTCTAAAAGAGGATATTAAAAAAATCAATGTCTGCAATACAAGTTGTAATGAGGTAGCTATTCAGAAGTTTTTTGGTCTGAAAGTTTGAATAGAAATGGTCTGATTACAAAAATTCTTTTGCTTTCAAAAGATTCATTTTTATTTGTCTCAATTTTTTAAAAAAAATTTCGATTAGCATGATTGGAGGGGATATAAAAACACTTTTTTTTTTAACCACCTCTTTTTCACATAAAAGTGGCCCACAGAGTCTAAAGCAATTGTTAATAATAAAAGCACATAATAGGTGTGGGCTTAGTTGGATGTATTCTTTGTGTTTCCCAGACTCTATTTCACACTTTCAGTTTTTCTCTGTAAAAATCTCACAGGCATTTGAAGACATCAACTTCCATTATATAAAAAATCACCGTGCCTAGAACGGTGGGTAATTCAAAGTAGAAGAAATTGTCCTGTTTCTAGTGGAGTTCACACATTTCCTAGATGATCTTTTTAAATAAAAATTAAATTTCCACTTCAAGGCAGTAGCCCTTTCCGTGACAAAAGAATGGCATAAAGGAAAAGCTGGATTCAATCAAGTTTAAGAGTCACTGTCCTGAGCTCTGGGAGTCAAGGAAGGTTTCCTGGGAAGATAGACTTGTGTGGGATAGACAGCAATGCGGAAAGAACATGTTTATTTGAAAACAGATCTGAAAGGATGAAAGTCAAGTTGTTAATAGTGTTTTCCTTTGATAAAATCTGTATGATTACAGTGTTGAATGAGAAGAGACAAATTTTGCTTTACATATATATTCATATATCTATATCTTTATAAATCTTTATGTATATCTTTAAATATCTTTATCATTAGGACTTATTATATATATATATATATATATATATATATATATATATATAAAAGTGGTATAGTTATGAGGAAAATAATACTAGGTCAGGTATTTGAACAAAGCCACCAAGACTGGATGTCTACATACCTTTACAGGAATAACGAGGGAACGGTGGTGACTGGAATTGATGTAGCAGTGGGGATAGAATGGAGTAGTCACAGAATTTGCACTCAGGTTTAGAAATGTGGTGAAATTAGGTTTGGAAACTCATTGACTAAGACAAATCAGATGATGGCTAATCCTCATTCATCAAGTAATTCATCATTTTTTTCAACAAATATTTACTGTGAACATCGACTCTGTTATAAGCATTGCTCTTGGGGGAAAAATACAACTGAACTTTTTTGGAAAATGTATTCTGGGGGTGGGGGTGGAATGTAAATTAATGATGAAATACAGTTTTTAAATCAGTTACACTATTTTTTTTTTTGAGGAAAATTTAATGGAGGTTGGAAATGCAAAGGAGATGAAACCTGTGGCTGTCCTTGATGATAGTGAATTTCTGAGAGGGTGACATGAGCAATGATGTTAATGTTGATAAATCATAATTAAGGAAAATGAATGGGTCTGGTCTGAATTAGGTGTGGGTACCAGCCAAAATGCAAGAGGTTACACACACATACAAGTGTAACACACCTAAAATCTCAAGATTTCTCAGGACACCTTTAAAACACAAAACAAAGGGAAAAAGAATCTTCCTTCCCTGACAACTTTTAGCTACTCAAAGCAAACTGCTCTGTTAATGGCCTTCACCTAATCAGCCTATCCAAATTGGAAAAAAAAAAAGAAAGAAAGAAAGAAAGAAAAAGAAAATAGACCAGCAAACATAGGACTCTGCTCTACAGATAGCTGGTAGCTTTTGCTTTTATAAACTTCACCTTTTTCTTTGTTTGGGAAGCAGACTATATAGGATTTATCTCCCTTGGATATGAGTAAATATTCAACTACACACCACCTAAATATTGCAAAGTCATTCTTTGATGGTATTAGGAAGAAATCAGCAAGACAAATACCAGGAGGAAGAAAAAAAAAAAAAACAACATTCTGGACAAATGGAATATCTTGGGTTAGAGGAGTTTGAATTGAGATGTAGAAAACTGGGGATAAAGCAGATTTGGTTGGGTTGTGGAGAGGTGTTATTGGGAGTCTTGTTTTGACCACACTAAGCATGGATGCTTTATTAGTCAACTCAGCTGCCATAAGAAAATATCAGATTGGGGCACTTGAACAAAATAAATTCATATCTCAGTTGTGGAAGAGGGAAGTCTGAGATAAGGGTGCCAACATGGTTGCATTCTGGTGAAGACCCTCTTCTTGGCTTGCAGATGGTTGTCTTCCTGTCATTCTCACATGTCCCAGAGAACAAGTTCCATTCTCTTCTTCTGACAAGAAAAATAATCCTATCTAGGGCTTTCCACCTAGAAACTTTTTTTTGTCTTTTTGCCATTTCTTGGGCCACTCCCATGGCATATGGAGGTTCCCAAGCTAGGGGTCTAATTGGAGCTGTAGCCGCCGGCCTATGCCAGAGCCACAGCAACACGGGATCCGAGCAGCATCTGCAACCAACACCACAGCTCTCGTTAACCCACTGAGCAAGGCCAGGGGTCGAACCCACAACCCCATGGTTCTTAGTTGGATTCGTTAACCACTGAGCCACGACAGGAACTCCTCCACCTAGAAACTTTTAAACTTCACTACCTCCTATAGACTGAAGAAGAAAAAAAAAAAAAAAAAAAAAAAAAAAAAGCACAACCTAAAAGTTGAAAGTACGCTTTATTAGGCGCCTGAGACACAGCTTCTCAGATAGCTCTGGGGATTATTCTGAGGAAGTAAGAGAGGAACATTTACCTTATGGCATCTCAAGCTGAATTTCTATATATGAGAAGTACTTTCTATGTATGGGAAGATGCAAACTTTTGGGCTCACTAAAGTCAGTCCTTTGATATGCACCTTGACTACATAGGGCCAGGATCCTGTTTTCTCCATCCTGAATCCTCTTGAGGTGCTTGGGAGGTGGGAAGCTGTAGTGGCTGATGGCTTGATAGTAGCAACATTCTTTGTTTACTGATAGCAGGCAACATTCATTGCCCACATTCCCAAAGACCCCACCTCCAACACATCAAAAAACAGGAATTTGGGTGAAACTAAGCACAAAAATTCAGTCCATGACAGATTCTTATTAGATTTACATGTGGAGAGTTCAAGGATACAATGAGATTTTCACATTTGGTGTTTTGGAAAGAAGGCAAAATAGAATATAGGATTTAAGAATCACATTATGTAGATGATTTTTAATGCAATGGGACTAGATGAAACTGAGAAGTGGGGGGAGTATGTATGGGGAAAGGACAAGAATCTACATTAATTTATGAAAGCAACAATACCCTTCAATGTGAAAACATGTAAACAGATTAGTTAAGTCAAGCCTAAAGTTATCTTTCTGGCATTTCCCCTGGAGTTAACTTGAGTCCAAGTCTTGTCCTTAGTTTTTAGGCTTACAAGATTTAAACTAATCATTCTGTTTAGTTAATAGGTAAGGGTCTCCTGGTATTTTGATTGATATTAATCAATCTTATAAAGAAATATTTGAATATCCAGAATTCCAATCTATTACTTGGAAATGGGAATTTATCCTTGTACAACATCCTAAACTAGTTGTCCACCAAGGTACAATGTGGTTAAGATGTTAAAATTGGCTTATGGTAGATCTAAGTGGAGATTTCAGGGCATACCATAACTATCAAATTATTTTTGCAATGAGTTAAGCAGTAAAATTCTCAGTTTCTTAAATTAATTAATTATGCTGACAAGAAAAAAGATACTGGCTTTCAACAAACCTGGCTTTGAATTACGATATTATAAACTAAGAGTGAAGTTTGGAAAGTTGCTTAACATTTGTATGAGGTTTCCATAACTTGAAAACGGGAATAATACTATCTACTTTCTAGGATTGTTGTGAGAATTAAGTAAAATAATGCATATCTGTAGGAAGAAAGCACATGACTGATATATAACATTCAATCAATGCTATTGATTATTTTGTTAGCATTAGAGGAAAAGCAATAGGCATGAAGAGGGATTTAACATCTAGACTGAAGCCATTCATATAAACATTTAGTTTCTTTGAAGTCTTGCATTTAATTTTAAAACATTTTGTGCATTTTTATTTCTTCCCATAGTAGCCTGTTTATATTGATATCAAATTATTCTCAAGCAAATAGTGGTATAAATTGACCCTTTGAGAAGAGTCTCTGTGGTTTTATATATCATTTGGAATTCTGCTCCATAACACCTGGGATACCAGCCATTAAAAAGGGGTGCTTGGATGTAAGGAAGAGCTCATCTTACACTCTAAATAAAATTGTTGGTTAATATTTATGTAACATTCATATGTGTGAGTTATACCCTTGACCTCTCAGATGAAAAGATACAAACATCTTAATATTTGCCATATAATAGAGGTAAATGAAAAATATTGCCTGTCATATCAGTAAATAAAGGATATTACAGCTATCAAGTCATCACACTACAGCCTCCCAGACAATGAACCCTGAGAGAATTCAGGATGGAAATAGGATTCCCAACACCCAGCAGGTGACTTGCCACCCCTGATGGTGCCCCTTAAGAAGATGCAGGATGAGAAAGCAGAGGACACTCACCCCAGATAGATGAAGTCTGTATCAAAGGAATGATTCCAGTAAACCCAGACTCTTGCATCTTCACATGTATAGAAAACCACTAAATTCATTAACTTGAGATATCTGGTTTTCTTAGCAGTAATCTTTTAATGATCTGACCACCTGGTCTTTGTTGTAAAAACTTGTATATATCCTCTTCTCCTTACCTTGTTGGAGCAGTCCCTCAGACTTTTCTAAGATACTGTGTCCTAGGCTCAAATCCTCAGTTTTGCCTGTGGAATAAAACATAACTCTTTAGATTGTGTTTTTTGGTTTTTTGTTTGTTTGTTTCCAGTCAACTTAGTCTATTATCTCTCATAATAAACTATTTCCTCAGTAGGTTTTCACAGATGGATGTTCTTATCCACTTATATGAATTCTTGTGAACCAAGTCTGAGTGACCTTTAACAATCAGTTATACTAAACTTAGGGATTTGCTCTACAAATACAAATTCTAGACAGGTAGATAATTTAAATTAAAATCTGAGCTAGAAAATCCTGGGAAATGATATGAAGAGTTTCATATGGAAGATGATGCACTTAGGATTGTGGCGCAGGTACACACACACACAAACACATAGATGCTATATTTTTTCCCATAAGGCCCCCCCATGTTTTAAATAATTTTATTTAACAATGTGTTTTTTGGCATTTTTGCTGACCATAGGTAGATACTTGAAAAAGTTTTCTGATCAGTGCAAGATAACTTACTTCTACCATGTTTACTACAGTGACTTGATGTTTCTGTACACGAGGCAAAGAAGCCAAAGACTGGATTTATTTGTGAGCAACTTTTTTTAGTTACAAAAAAAAAAAAGGGGACTTTATAGATGACTCTTGTGGACCTTTTTATCACTTATGTGGACCTTTAACTAGCTTTATGTGTCTAAAGACCTAGAATATGATTACTGACCAGGAGTGTAAACTTTCCTCTCTTAATGTTGAAAGTGTGTTTGGAAGGAAGGTCGGGGGCTGTCTGGTATTCAGCCCCTGAGGAGGTGTCTGAGAGCTTTATCAAAGGATCAGTTGAAGCCTGGCTCTTCTATGCCCTAATTTCACAGAATACCTCTTTGTATTTTACAGTCTTTTACTATCTCTCATTGCACTTAGCATAGAATTGCAAATTCCCATTGATTGATTAAACCAATTTAGACTGGTTCACTTGCAGATGGCCCAAAGGGAAAAACACAAAAACAAACAAAACAGGAAGAAAAAAATAAAAAAAAAACAAGTTCTTGCACTTTCAGAGACTTTGGAAGCTTTGTAATACAAAGAGTAACGCTCTCCTCAGTCACTGTTTCTTTTTTTCAAGATTCCATATAGGTAGTGGTTGTTTTTCCCTTACACAATTTGTAAACAGCAGAATATTAAACAGGCAGTTGTTCCTAGTAATTTGCAGTTTCAGGCTGATATTTTGATGCCTTTTTCCCTGAGTCATTAATTATAGTGTAATGGAGCAAAATGTTACACATGCACACATACCTCCTTCAGATGACTGTGGCTAGTTTCACAGTGTTAAGAAAGGACAGAGACAACTCACATTCTTTTTGAGTTTTGTGAACTGTATGTACACTCAATCGAATTTGGACTCTTCATCTGAAACTTTGAAAGTGTGGTGACCCTGGAAGTGTTTGGGAGACAGGAACTGAAACTGAGGTGTGACTTAGATATATACTCATACCCTGAATGATCCTATCCACAGTGGCCTCAACAGGAAAAGCCAACCTCACTTAAAATTAGTAGCTTGTAGAAAAAGAGAAAATACCAGTTGGGAGTAGAAAGCAGTGCAATATTTTTGAAAGGTTCTCAGGAGGATGGTGACAGAACCTCCCTCACCCCACCCCCAAATGTGGCTGTTCAAGCTGGCCAGAGAGAAACAATGGCCTGCAGAAAACAACTGCCTCTATCGATTAACCACCGACAAAGATTAACTGCCCTCTATGTGTCAGTTTCTGGTGCAACAATCACTGGGTCATGGGACTTGAAGCCCTAACCCTCCCCTGAATTTTGCAACCTTCCCCTCCTTTTTTAATCATTCTTGCCACAAGTTCCCACCACAGATTCCCACCACGGATCCTTTATAAGCCTAAGGTCTCCTCGCAGTAGGGGCTGGCACCATCTTGAGCTCAGCCCATCTGTTTCAGGTATCCCAGTTAATTTATCTTTCTTTACCAACTTGGCCGTATCTATTCTTCAGCAAGCTTAACAGTTTTTATTCATGATATTATTAGTTTCTCTATTTGTCAACAATCAGAAACATGGAAAATTTTACCAAATTAGCCTCAGGAATCATTCCATCTTAGTGTAGGGATGTGGAAAAGGGAATAGGGAGCTTGGCAAGAGCGAAGCCATCTTGCTACCACCGTCCATCTTGGTGAACTTACGGTGACTCATATGAGGGCTCCAAGAAAAACAAAGTCATTAGGACTTGGAAAACTCGGGCCCCAATTGTTCTAAAGAAATTCAGTAATAGCTCGACGGTGCTTGAGGTTAATCATTAAGTAACAATATAAGGGATTCTTTACAGCTATACACCTTTCTGTACCCTGCATGTAACTAAAGATTAATGTAGCATGTTAGACACATTAAGGAAGCACTATAAATGTATCTCCCCCTCTTTGTTCCCCGTCCATGATTGGGAAGTGATTCCCCGTGGACCCGCCAGCGTAATAAAGCTGCTCTCCATCTTCCTCGAGTGTCCTCTGAGGTGATTTCTGGGAATTCTACAACATTAGGCCATCATGACCCTCATCAATGTCATACGTCTTTTTGAAAAATGGCTTTTGCTCTTGGTGTCAACCTCAGTGTTTGGAGCTGTGTTCTAATGGAGATGTTATTTCATGATCCACTTTAGTGTTAACATCTGCAAATACCTTTTTTTTTTTTTTTTGTCTTTTGTCTTTTTTTCCTTTTAGGGCCGCACCCATGCATATGGAGTTTCCCAACCAGGAGTCCAATCAGAGCTGTAGCTGCCCCTATGCCACAGCCACAGCAACGCAGGATCCAAGCTGCATCTGTGACCCCACCACCTTATGGTTCCTAGTAGGATACGTTAACCACTGAGCCACGATGGGTATTCCACATCTGCAAATATCTTAAACTATTCACATTTATTAGATACTGTAGGGAAGCAAAATTTCCCACTCCAAAATGTCTCTTTGGCATATAGATTATTTCAAGCTGAAAACAATCAAGGCCCAAAAGACCAAAGAAGAAACTTGACTTTCCCCCGAACTGCCTAAAATAATTTGGAGAGTCTGCTCTTGAAATAGAGCTCTCACTAGAGATATCTGCAAAGACTATGGACCTAACTGTGTTGGAAGAAGCACAGCAGGACTTAGGATCAAAGTCCACTCCCTGACCCATTGTCTCCGCTTGGAACCAGCAAACATTGATTTACCAAACATTTACTTTTTCATCTCCATGTGAATTGTCGTCTTGTCCTTTGAAGTCTCAAGCCACTACCCCCAAATCCTCTTTTAGCTAAAGATGGTATTTAATGTGAGGACTTTGGACATTTTGGTGAGTTAGTTTTCCTGGGTCTCTCCTATGCGAACATGTGTTGGGCTGCACACTACGGGCCTGCCAACACCCTTGAGACTTCAGAAAGAGACTGGAGTCAGCAAGATACATCAGTGGTTTAATGCATAGGGGACCTTACATGTCTGAAGCAAAGGGGAACTGGACTGACTTCCCACTGAAGATGGCAGATGGCAAGCAGGACATGGCAGCAGTCTTCACTCCCAGGGACAGAAGGAGGTTACCGGTTACAGAGGGAATTTGGTCATGTTGGCTCATTGTTTACTAGGGAAACAAGCAGAAAGCAAGCTCCTCAGTGCCCTTTTGATAAACTATCATCCTGGAGACATTCTGATCTAAAGAGTCTAATAATCACTGGGGCTGGGACAAGTACATAGGTATTTACTAATTAGACTCTATGGTTAAAAAGAAGGGCAATCATGTGAGTAGGGGGCACGTGAAGCAAGGACTAGTCCAGCAAAGGATGTACAGAGAGGAAGAGAACAGCATCCTGGGTGGCCTGACCATACACTATGTTATTAAACTTTGGTTTGATTTTCTTCTGTTAATCTGTCTCATGTAAATTTAATTCTTACACCAGCCAGAAGAACTGGAAGCAGAGAGGAAAAAGTCTTCCTTTCTGACAATATTCACTATATATTCCACTTTATTTCCTAGTGATCAAAGAGATTTCCTCCATATTTTCATTATTATTTAAAAATTATTTTAGTCTCGATAACTGAGGGGAGGTTTTATTTCTAAAACGAGGTATTTCATTATTACTGTATTATTAGTTTTGTAAGTTCAACTACTCAGTCTTTGTGAATTAATAGAACTTTAAAATGTCCATTCTAATCTTTGTTTGATCAATGGGTTTTAAATTGTGCTTCTTCCTTTCCAGTGTCAAGGCAAAAAAAAAAAGGAAAGGAGTGGGGATGAGTCCCTTCCTCCAATGTAATCCCTTCCAGGGTTTTCTCGCTTTCAATATTTCACACATTAGGCAAAATACTTGAAAGATAGAAAGTAGATAACCACCAGTGAAGACTGCATATTTTTAATTATTTTCATTAAATAGTACATTTAGGTATTTGGTAGATATCAGTTGATTTTTTTCCTAGGTGCTATTTATGTGTAAAGAAAGAATATAAACTAAATGATTAATCCCTTCTCTCTGAATCCCTCCCTTGCCCATGCCTAGGCATAGCCTCAAAAGTGTTCCTTTTTATGTTCCCAAGAGCTTGTTGCATATGCCTTTTTAACAGCATCATTGTAGTACTGTATTAATTTATTTCCTACCCTCCAAGTTATAGCATGAGTTCATTGAAGGCAAAGACTTGAGCATTTTTCTTTGTATACATGATATCCAGAACTGAGGAAGAGCCTCATAGGCATGAAAATCAAGGGGAGGGTTGAATTTGATCTAGTCTGAGCAGAAGACCTCAAAAAATGATGTAAATTTCACTCAAAATAGGTAATCAACTCAGAGAAATACTTCCCTAATCATAAGGAGATTATATATTCTCTCCACAAAAGACTGTTTAAAAGACAATTATTACTATATCTTTGAAACAGTAACCCTCTGCCTCTTAAAGACAAGATTACCTGGGTAATGAATTGATTCTTTCCTTTATTGTTTTATTAAATATTGTGAATTGGAGATTGGCACTTGCCATCTGCCTCTACAAGGACTGAATCATGAGCAGCTGCAGCTGCTAACCCTCAACACCCCCTGAAAGAATTAAGGTGGAGATCAGGAGTGAGGCACTCTGTGCTCTGGGAAAACAGGTCTTCAGATAGATATTTTCAGGAGATTTTATGAGCCCAATTCTTGCATCTCCTCATAACTAGAAAAGCACTAATCCTTCATGGTGACATCAGTTCCTTGTGACTAAAGGTAACCTTCTGCAAAATGTGTGCTTAATTGCAGGTACCTTCCCCTTTCATCAAAATCACATATATACTGATGTTCCCCCCCTATTTTGAAAGGTGTTTCAGAGATATCTGACATGCTGCTTCCCAGGCTATAGTTCTCATTTTGCCCCAAATAAAACTTGACTCACAACTCTCACATTGTATATTTTTTAAGTCAACAACATTCATCACAAACCTAGTATATATACAAAGCTATGCTAGACACTGGGGGTACAAAGGTGAATGAATTGAGGTCTATATTCCTATAGACCTCCATAATATAAATGAGGAAGTAAGAACTGCATGGAGACAAAGTTGGAGTGTAGTTCAGGTGAAAATATAGGGGGCCAATTAATTACTTTTAAGAGAATGTACTCCAAGGAGATTCAGAGGAAGACAGAATATTTGGGAACACAGCTTCAGTTACGGAGAAGGGCTGAAGGGACCTTTAGGAATAGGTAGGATTGAGTTAGGCACACGTGTGTGTCCGAACCTATATGGAAGGAGGTGATGTGGAGGGCGTTTAGACAGGGAGGGAGTATAGAGGGCTGCAGCCAACAGAATGAACAGGAACTATGGAAACAAGATGAACATTCTGCCAGGCATAAAGGGTTCAGGTTCAGTTGTTTAGTCCGGGCCCAGAAGTATACTAAGCTTTGTGTTGGTTACCATTCCTCCAAATGCATTCATTGAAAAAAGAAACTAACACAAAAATCCAATGTATGTTGAGAATTCTCAGGTCCCTGCATTTCCTCAAACAACAAGGAAAACATGAGTATTATGCTTTCCTAATAAGAAAATAAGCAATAAAATATAAAAATGTATAGGGAAGTCATTAAACATTGATGTGGGTTAAAAGAAGAAAATTTAAATTTATTTATTTATTTATTTATTTATTTACTTTGGTTTGATTCTCACCTGTCCGTAACTTGAAGGCAAGGAAATGGAACTTTCAAAATCCCTTTGTATAATTCTAAGGCATTAAGACCAAAAAGTCATGGCTTTTACTCCAGACTTTCTGGTAGGTAGACAAATACCAATTTGTCTGACTTTTCATCCTGTGAGAGACCACAATCCTAGGGTTGAGAATAGATTTGAGGTAGATTTCACTTTGTAAGGGAAAAATCTTAGAACCAAAGAAGTGCATTCTTTGGCTTGGAGACTTTATATTCTCCCCTTTGAATCCCTAGCAATGCACAATGTTCCTTTTGTTCTAGATGTGCAGCTGCAAGTGTTTAGCAAATGTGCAGCTATGGAACCCGGACGTCCTTGATGCTCCTTTCTTAGGCTGGGAGCACAGACCCATTTAGGTCTTTGATTATCTCCAGGCTTGGGATAAAAGTGCATTTGGGCACTCTGGATGGCTTCTGGCCTCCTGGAAGACTGGGTCTCAGGCTGTAAAAATTTTCAAGCTTTTTCCTTGTGCTAATAATTCTGATTTCAAGGAGGAGAAACCAGGAGAGACTTTTGGAAAACATACACATCCTTAAGAGAGCTAGACTACTCTCCCTCTCTAATCCTTACCTTGATAAAATTCCTCAGCCTGTTTGCAAACAAAACAAACCAGAACAAAACCAAGTAGCAACCTACAATTTGTTCTTTCTTTTCTACTCATTTAATTTTAATATGAAAACAAATACCTTCCTGTGTGTTGACTTGTATTTTCTCTCCTTTCGCTATATTCTGATATTTATAAGTGGGGCCATCTGAGAGACCTGGCGGGGGCGGGGGGGGGAATAAAATGAGCAAATCTGGCATTGGATGTTTCAATCACCTTCCTCCATCTGAAAAAAATAAATAAATAAAACCACTCAGCTGCTCATTCAAACTTAGAAGTAGATGTTTAAAGTGTTAATGAATCAGAGCTTTTGCATTTTAAATACAGAGATCAAATCCTTAAATCAGAAGTTTCCATGGTGGAATTATAAACATCACTGAATTTGTGCTCCAGTGTTCCTGCAACTAGTGCTGTAGGTGATCTGCTTGTCTTTCAGGTGGGCAGATGAATGCTCCTGAAGCTCACTCAGACGGGGAAACTCTATGATATAGGAAGCGGAACATTTGCCACTGTTTTTCACCTTTCCAGATTCACTCCGCCAGCAGAATCTTCACCTCAGGAAGCATGTGTTTAGTTTTTTGACTATTATTTGTGCATTACTGCTAAGAAAAAAAAACAAAAAAACAAAAACAACAACAACAAAAAAACAGAGAAACCCAAACACACAAACAAGAAACCTTTACTTATAAAAAAAGAAAGGCTTCCGTGGGCTGGAATTTAGGGCAACTTAATTTTTTGAATTCTTCTTCCAAATCCAAGTTAACTTCTTTTTCTTTCTCTCCCTTTGGAGTTTCTTTCCCCTTTTTTCACTTTTCATTTCCTCTCTTTTCTTTGTATTTTATAGTTTATTTCTCCTAGGGGGTATGCTGATAATACACTGATTAGATCTCTGGAAAACGAATAAATAATCATGAGTTGTGTTTGTGGCATTACTGATTTCCATGGTGTAAATACTCTGATCATGGCTAGTTTGCCTTGTGTGAGAGAATATATGAGCAGATTCCAGCACACCATGAATTCTAATCCCTCTCTTTCACCCCTGTGAGTTTGCACATACACACACACCCTTAAAAAGCCATCCATCAGAGAGATAAAGATGAATAGAGAAGAAAACCCTGCAACCAAAGAATATACTCAAGAATTCCTCTACTTATTGAAGTGTCATTTTGGTCTCTTGGTATTTGAAGTTTGGGGCCAGGCATGTTTTACTTCTTTTCAGTTGAGTTGGGGAAAAAATTCAAATCTCAGCTGGGTTCTCACATTTTTTCCTTCTAATAAAAAGTGAGCCCTAGGGAAGAGGAGAAATCTGAAGAGTTAGTGTGTGTGTTTTCATTTGTTGCTTTGAGATTCAGAACTTTTGTTCTATTGCCAGTTTAAAAAATATTTTTTTTTCTCTTTAAGTCAGCAGGGACCTGGAGACGATGAGCCCAGGATTTGGTTTCAGCCCTGAGGCTCAACATCATAAGATTTAAATAATGTCTATAAGTTTTCATACCTTCCCCCCACACCCTCCCCAGGGAGTTCTAGGCATGCTGAAATGTGCAAGTTTCACTCTCAGTATGCATTTCCCATTGGTTTTGTTTCCCTTCAACATTTTCTCCTATCAAAGACTTTTCTTTCTTTCCCTTTTTTTTATTCCCTTTCCTCTTTCATTCCCTTTCATCTATACGTCTTCTTTTCAGTCATTCTTTCCCTTTCTTTAGTCGTCTAAATTCCCTTTCACCTATGACTTCTTAAAACCTTCCTCCAAAATTCTCTTACATGACATCACCATATAGTAGTGCCTCAGTGCAATACATTGAAATATTTTGGACTAAGAAAAAGTCATTGACAGTTATGAGAGTAAGAGTAAGAGTTGAAGGTGTGGAAGGAGAGGGGCCATCCACTCAAAACCTTAAGCAAACACTGGAGTCAATGTCCATGCACTGCTTGTCATTAGGGCTGTTCAGCACTAGTTCTGCTGCTTCTGTCCGGCACCTACACAGTAAGTGTTGAGTTGGGTGTGGGCATGCAACCCATGTAGACAGGCAAAATGTGAATGACTGTAAGATTATTTCAAGACCATTATTTCAGGAGCTGATGCCATGGCAATTTACAGGAAGGTAGAGACTCAGTCAGCCTGTGTCCTAGAATAAGGAGAAAGCAGGTCAAAATGTCTAGGAGATTTGGGGTGAAAATATAAGATAAATGAAAAATAAAATTTGTTTTAAGACTCTGAGATTTGGAGGTTGTTTTTTACACAATGCATAACATAACCTATTCTGAAGAGTACAGTAACCAAGAGGAGAAAACGTAAAATAAGCTATTGGCTTCTAGAGATAAGAGTGTAGAAGCTCAAAAGAAAATGAAAAATGAGGTTAAATTATTGTCACTTCAAGGAAGATTTCCCCAAGAGTATAAAAGATGGCTGAAACTAATCCTGTATTTTGGATGAATGCAGAAAGTGCTAATTCCTGTTGTCCATGCGTATGACATGTTTAAGGTCCAGCAAATACTTTAGAGCATTTGCAAATGTTGCTGCAGCTAGCCAAGAGGAAAACATGCCTTGTCAGAAGTGTTCCCATGCATGATTTGAAAATCACTGCTGGATCTAATTTGAGGTCTGTGCCAACCCTGGCTGTAAGTGAATCCATTATTTTCTCACGATATGGGAAAAATAATATTCTATCATCATTTTAATACTTTATTCATTAAAATATCTATCAGATATCTATTAAGACCAAAGTACATTTTGGACTTTTATATTTATAGTTAATGAAATATACCATGAAGAGGAAATAAGAAAAACCGAGCACCTTCTCAAATTCTGACAATATATAACCATATTATTTTAGGTAAACGAACCCAAGACTCAATTTTTCTCATATGTGGAATGAGGGGTGGTCTCTAAAATCACATCCAGATACAGAGTTTCTGTAGCAGCTCAGTGGGTTAAAAACCCAACTAGTATCTATGATGCTGTGCGGTCGATCCCTGGCCTCACTCACTGGGTTAAAGGATCCAGTGTTGCTGCTAACTGTGGTGTAGGTTGCAGACCTGGCTCAGATCTAGCATTGTTGTGGCTATGATGCAGGCCAGTAGCTGCAGCTCCAGTTTGACCCCCTAGCCCAGGAACTTCCATTTGCCACAGGTGCAGACCTAAAAATAAAATAAAATAAAATAATTCATATCCAGATTTAATGTATAGAGGTCACAACCTATAAGAAATGCTAATAATTGATCCTCAAAATGATTGTGACTTGCTGGAGGAAAATAGCCCTATGCTAGTGGATCAGGCATTTGTTAAGAACTGTGAAGGAGAAGTGATTTTTACCCTACTTTCAAACAAACAAGTTAGCCTACCACACAGTTTTCGTGGCTATAGGAAGAAGGTGGGTAGCTCCTGAATCAAAGACAAAAAAGACTTTGTTACCGCAACTGCAGTAGTGAGAATATCCACATGTCTTGTGCTGGTTTCTTAACCCCCAATTCCTACAGGGTGATGTAAAGAGGGCCAAATGACCCCTACACATGCAGTGGGTTAACATTGTAGGAGGAAAATTATTAGCTTGGGGAAGCCAAGTCTTTCATAGTGGACATTGAGCAAGTCTGCACTTAGTTCCAGAGACACTATTTCTTGTCTTCAAGGCAAGGAGCAAACTTTTTCACTGTTTTGGTAGGAGACACCAGCTCCATCCACAGAGTTCACTGTACAAACACCCTGGAAAGGGCAATTGAGAAGAAAATGTATCCATTTTCCTAAAAGTGTTTCCTAAAAGGCATATAAAAGTATGGAAAAAAAGACCATGGAGAATTGTCTTCCCAGAATTAATATCCATTGTTTTCACACTATCTTGGTTTCTGGAAAATTTTTCTATGAATAAGCCATTCCATCAACCATTTTGATTAATCGACTGAAAGAGCCTGGGGCTAAATCTATTCAATTTATCTCTTACAGCATTTAATTAAGGAATCTAACATGATTCCAAGCATTAGGATGGTGTCAACCTGCAATATTTGACCTCACCTGTATTCCCAGTTTCTTGTTCCCAACCAGTTGAACAAAGACCAAACCATTAGAGTCTACTTTAGAAAGCTGGGTATTTTTTGCCTCATGTTTCTGTATTGAACTTTCCACTTGGCCCAAGATGTTAATGCAGGTATTAGTAATTGTGGATTCCACCTCGGACTATCATTCGCAATAATGGTTGAGGTTAACCTGAATATTTCCTGGCCAAGGTACTTTCATTGGTCACTTAAGGTAAAGTGAAGGACAACTTTTGCATCACCTTTCTGATTAGATGATCCCCATCATAGGGATTACACACAGCAGGTACCCAAAATAACAAGTGGGCTAGTAGGAAGAATTTTATAACCAAATAAGAGATTTCAAAATCATATTTTATATGAAATTGCTAGAACGAACCAATCTAAAATAAAAGATTTCATATTGTCTAAATGTTATAATTTAAAGTGTTCTTCCATGCTGCTACTAGGTAAAAGCTTTATTCCTTTGTAATCCCAAGACCCTTTATTTTAAAAAATGTGAGAATGAATTTTCACAAAACACCAACTTGTGCAAATCCTAATTGTAGGCAGAATAGGTATTTCCACACAAAGCTTGCAGATAAATAGCTCTGATTTAAATAAATTCCTGCCACTTACTTGGTATTGTGTCTGAAATTCCCGTGATTAGATACAAATTTGTTTATACCTATATGTCTATACAATTATATAGATATAAATATATAATTTGTTAACATCTGTATCTCTATGTAATGGAGAGTTTTCTGCTCAAAGCAAATGCCCTTAAAAAGAGAAATGCTCTCAGTCACTGTTTATTTTCCACACATTTTCAATTAATATGACATCTTTTCCACTGTGGCAGCATTATTTAAAAGAAATGTCTTTTGAAATGAAACCCACAATGGGTCAGTTTCAAAGAGAAGAAAATAAAGTTGTAATAGAATACAGATGAAAATGGTGGGATATTTGGAGTGGGAAGGTGGACCATAAACATTGCAATTTAAGAACGTCAAGAGTTCCAGGGCAAAAAACAAAACAAAAACAAAACAGAAATAATAGACACTATAAGTCAGATCCTGTTAGCTCAGTTTTGCCTAATAATGCTCTTTTAGGATATAAGGAGTTGCTAAATGATTAGAATTTGGAAGCAGAGATTTTTCTGTGATGAAGGGTACTGTGAAAGCATACTGGCTTCCTTTATTTCAGAACAATGTTGACCCAGGGCAACGAGATTCCCTAAACATCCTATCTCTGCTGATTTATTTCACTGAAAGAAGAGGTTCATGAATCAATTTGAAATAGTAAAACAGGGTAGGTGCACAAAATACATAAGACTTCTAGCACCCTTTTAAAAAATAAAGCAAGCAAAGAAACAAACAAAAAACCTTTAAGGGGAAGTCTCTGAGCATAAGATCCCTGTTCCAGGTGTATGGTAAGGAAAACACACGACCATTCATCTCTAGGAATGATGGATGCTCATGAAAGTGTAAAACTTGGAAGTGCCTTCCCCACCACTGCCTGCATACCTGGCTCCTGCATCTCACATCCATAGGCGAGGCTTTTGTATCACAGAAGCTAAAGGGAGACATGTGGATCTCAGCTGTCAGGCAGTGTTGACACCTTGCAGCAAAGGCTGTTCAAATGGACAGATTTTTGCTGGGATGATGCCTAACTCAATCATTAGTCACTCATCCTTCCTGGCTGATCTGCTTTAATTTGTTTATCTTGTTTGGTCATTAGTTTTGTCTAGATTTTATATTCATTATTCTGTATCGTATCTCTGACATTTCAGTTTAGGAGGTGATTGTTTACCATATACATTGATTCTCCCAGGCCCTCAAATATTGCACAATCGATGCTAACAAGATAGTAACTACGAATAGTCATCATTTGGCTATTTTGGGACACGTTTTCTGTCTCATTTTAATGCATTCTTATGTTTCCACTCTCTTGGGGATGCTCACGTATTCCTTTTGAACCTTTACTCTTTAATGCTACCCAGACAGAGCCTTTGTACCTCTTTGGAATGAATAAATACAGACTATCTCAGGTGATTTAAATCTCTCTCTCATGTGCCTTTAAAAATGCACACTTCGCTTTTATCAACCTCATATTTTGCACTTTCGAGAGAAAACACTGCAGCTGGCACAGGTTCTCTTATCAGCCTGTATTATGGACGAGGGGACCAAGTAGGGACAGGCTTGTCTTCTAGGTTCCTAGCAAGTCACAGACAAAGAAAGAATGTATTATGAATGTTGTAGATCATTTGTCTGGCTCGTTTGCTGTTGTAGTTTTTGTTGCTAGTTTATCTATTTACTGCACCTGGAGTTTCCATGCGGCCTTTAATTGGGACTGAGCAGGGAACAGTTACTCCTGGGGTCTGAGTAAATGCATATAGCCATAGGTTTCCTGGGGGTTTGCTAAGCCCAGTGCAGTCAACTCTCTGGGCCTAAGAAAGTGAGCCAGGGTACTGGAAAAACAACTGCCACCTCTATTCTTTTTCTTTGTGCTATTCTGCTTTTATTTGCCTTTTTTTTACCCCCCCCCCAAAGTAGAGTTATCCTGGTATAGCTATCATTGATCCTATTATTTCCACGGTTAGGAAAGTCTGTGGAAGCCTCTTAGGATATTTAGATATATTCCATGTATTGGCAAAATTGCTTTACATAGCACTCCTTCTCTACGCTATATCCTTATGCTGCAAGTTTCATATAATAATAGTATAGTATAGTGTAGTATAACTTGGTGTGAAAACAGACAAGTTTGTTTTAGATGAATACAGTTTCATGAGTAGACCTGAAACAGGCTCTGTTTCATGCTGTTCTAAAAAGATCTTACCTCCTTATGTCAAACTGCTCGGACATACTGACAATGCAATAAATGCAAACTTGTGTCTGACTTCGGCAGGATTATGTGAGCAGTCAAGTACCTCCAGCCAGATGCCACACTGTCCAACACAAGGTGTGCTATACTGTGTTTCACTAAGCTGAGCCTCGGGATTTGTTTTGGAAGAAATGTTAGATGGAAGAAGAGGAGGGTGAAAGGAGTCTTTCTCCTTAGTGTCATGTGAGGCTCACACACTGATGGCCTAATTCTGAGCACAAATGAGCCTCCTAAGCACAGCTAAGCTTCTGTTTGCATATTCTGTTGTCATCCTTTCCACAACAACCAAAATACAAAAACACTTTCAAGGAAATGATAAACACTGAAGTAGAATACAATTCAGTGCATTAGGGACCCAGATTAACTCAGTTAGATGTCTAGTCCAGGGAAGGAAATATTCAACCTTTAAATAAATACACAATAAAAATAGCACACTCTTACTATAGGGTTACTGGACTGTAGCAGTAAATGAACTGAATAAAATTTTATGGCTTCTTAACATGCTGAGGTTTTTGCAGTGTCTTCCATCTTGTAGCTTAACAACATTTTGCAGTCTGCTATCAGTGAAACTAATAGTGCAGATGAAAATTTTATGAAAAATGGGAAATCTGCATTGGTTTTATATTATGTCAGTGAAATGAATAAAGATCATATTTTGGCATTAACAGCTAATGGCGAGAAAAGGAGTGGGGGCTGGTTACTCCATTTTTGGTCCTGAAATTGATGTTTTTTAAAGAGTCGGCTGTAATTATGATATTTGAATGTCATTATCATTAAATTGATGAATTATTTAGAAAGAAGGTGAACAAGGCAAAGAGTTCCTCAGTGTGTTCATGCGTTTTAGTTGTATTTTGCTCCTTTCAGAGGGCGGTATTAATCACACGGATGGTGCAGATATGTTGTGTTATTACTTCCCTCAGCAAGGTCAAAGTTTTCTACTACAGAGCATTTGAAGTATAGAAATAGAAGAGAAAGGGAAGAAGAGTTGCTAAATAATCAATCATATTGTAAATGTTGATAGGAAATAGTCCCTATTCTGAAATGGATTATTTTATATCTTTCATTTGAGTTGTTATAATGACCTCCTTATCAACTTTCTGGCCTCCCATTTTAATTGGCTAAAAGAAAGCTTTTTGATAAGAAGCAAATATAAATTGAAAAAAAGACTATTAAAATGATATCATGAGGATGAGAAAAAATATTTAGTTTAAGATATAAGCAACTTGGCCTACAAACATATTTCTTGAACCAAATGGCAAATTGATATTGAGCAACCTTTATTTTCTCATTTCTCTCTCTTCCAGTCCCTCTGCAGGAAATAACATTTACTTGTTTCAATGGCTTCATTCCTTAGAAGACTGAAATAATCTCCTCTCTAGCTCTATTTTAAAAATTATGTTTCATTTACCTGGCTTAGATTGGTATGTCCCTTGGTCCAAACAGAAACTTGCTACATTGAATCCTTCATGCTGGTCTTGATTGATGCATACTGAGTGTCAAGGAGCATAACTTCTTATGGTATACAAGATGGAACAGACGGGTCTTCACTTTGGAATTCTACAATTATCATATTTTTACTTCAACCTACAAAATACAAGTAAATCTTTTGCTTCCTACAGATTTTTATGCATTTTTATAGGTTGTAGTATGGATACTTTGTTCTAGAGCATTCTTGGTTAAAGACATCTTTGCTTTCCTGAAGAACGTATAGAAATTTGTGATTCCAGTGATGTGGACTCTCCCATTTCCCATTATTTTTGTGATTTTTTTTTCCTCATTTAGGGACAGAAACACTTAATACAATCTGAACACCATAAGCATGAGATGCTAACCATTTATTGCTTGAAAACCATATATACATATGCCATGTATACATTCTTCTGGAGAAATGACATTATGTAGTAATGAGAGACCCTGTGGTTCTTCCCCCTCCTATGACCTCCACTAGCCTTTTGTCTACAGACAAACTTTAGTCAAAGAATAAGTTTAATCAAAAAAGGGAGAAAATGAAGAAGCAAAGGAAAATTGTCAAACGAGACCAAATCATAATAGTTTAGTCATTAAACAAAGTCAAGGACCTTCAGACCCTTCTTAAGGACTATAGATAATATTCTGAGCCATATCCTCTGAGATTTCTTACAGATAGATACTGAAATCCCCACCAAGTGGAAGAAGTTAACTGTATGATAACCAGGCAGTAGCCATGACATAAGCTGCCACAATTCCAAGAACTGGACTCAAAGAAATGGGAACAAACTGATCCTGGAACCGGAGATTAACTGTATTTAATCAAGATAATACCGGTCAGAACACTGCCAGACCAGTTTTAAGATGACTGCCAGAGTTGACTGTGCTGTTTCTGCCTGTAGCCACCTTCCTCCATCTGTAGATGCTCTTGTCCGCTAATGATCAGTGGGGGAGTCAGCTTTGGGACAGGAGTCTCCCCTTCCTCCCTCCAGTCGCTGGCATCTGAAATAAGGCAAACCTTCCTTTCTATAACCCTTGCCTCTTTAGAGCTGTGAGCAGCCACACCCTATTTTCAGTAAGAGTAACGGCTAATTTTGAGGGACTCAAGAAGCTTCCCAAGAAATATTCAATGTTATTTTGTTTCCACTGATATGGTTTGAGCTTGTTTGTTTATTCAGTTATTTGCTTTCTATTCCTTACTATTTATTATTTTTATTCAATCCTAGTTTAGTAGATCAAATAACATCATTTTATTATTATTTTTTGAAGTTGTAAGAATTGACTGTCCCAACTTGAGAAGGTCCAAAAATTGTATCTACTTCTCACACCACTAGATGTGGAATAGGGAGGACAAAAACAGAGATCAAGTCTTTCCTCTTGGAGCTTTTCAGAATCAGAGTTAGAAAAAGTATTTCTCTGGGATTTCATCAATCAATATTTACAAGATTTCCATGAAATGGTTAGAACTGAGAGGCCATGCTGAACAAGTCAAATGTGGCTGAATTTCACCAGGGGACAAATGTTGCAGGTATTAAATTATCCATGGGCTCCAGTCAAGCAATTCAATACTCAATCTGCTCAAAGCCCAAGGAAATAAAAATCACATAAGGAATTCCAGTTTGAAAGAATATTTTCTTTTTAATTTCTGACGTACAATGGCAGGCCATCTGACATCATGTCACATCAGCTTAACTCCCTGGCTGCAACAGGCCTGTTGTGCCATATCAGTGGGGAAAATGTACAAAGAGATTCTTGTCCTCAATCAGATTTCCCTGGTATCAGTCTGGACAGCAAGCAGTCAATCCCAATTGAGCAGGCAGATGGAGACAGAACAGATTAATAAGTGGATCCTCTTTATCTGAAGAGCTGGCAGGCATCATGGTTCGCCAGGCACCTGAGTTATATTTTTAAATAGGTCAGCACATCGAGCGTTTACAAAAGGGAAATGGAAGTTTGCTGGAAGATTGGCACCAGTGGGGAACACAAAGTGGGAGGTGGAGCTCGAGGTGTGCTTTGGTGGAGCCAGTGGGTTCAGGACAGTAGAGAATGGAAAATAAAGAGCTGCTGTCCCTGATTTACTCTGTTCTGGAGAAAAAAAAAAAAAAAAAAAAAAAAAAAAAAGTGAATGTACCCTGGAAGGAACACAAAACACATCTGGATAACATCCTTGAACCTGGTCAGGCATTTTTGTTTTAAAAACATTGAACACCATCATTGTCACTACACAACCAGGGTAAAATACAGGGATTTTAATTGTTCCTTTCTTTGTTTGTTTTACACCTTACACAGCACAGAATTCTCTGGAAGCTACACAGAAAATAGAGAAAATGGATCTTCAAACAACACAGGTAAATGCCATCTATTAGGTTCAGCTGTCAAACAATAACACCAATGTGTGTGGGAGTGTGTGTGTGAATGCGCATGACAAATTCATTAATCTGCCTTGAAATCAGGCCCAAAAGGAAATAAAATTTTGTTTTGAACAGAGGCAACCAATAAGCCAATACATAACACATTTATAATGACCTCCAAGAATTGCAAAAAATGCTGCCTTGCAAACAGACCTTTTTATATCACAGTTAACAATGCGATCAATAGCTTATACTTTGAACATTAGCTGGTCACATCCAGGAAGTTTTAGTTCCTAAAGGAAAAAGAAAAACAGAAACCGTGTTACCGCATTTTCCAGGTATGGATTCCTAGAGGTAGATTCATAGGAAGGTCTATGTTCAATTTTTTCTCTTTTTTTTTTTTTCTTTTGCTTTTAAGGGCCACACCTGTGGCATATGGAAATTCCCAGGCTAAGGGTCAAATCAGAGCTTCATCTGCTGGCCTACGCCGCAGCCACAGCAATGCAGGATCTGAGTTGTTTCTGTGACCTACACTACAGCTCACAGCTACGCCAGATACTTAAACCTCTGAGCCAGGGCAGGGATCAAACCCATATCCTCATGGATGCTAGTTGGTTCATAGCCCACTGAGCCACAGCAGGAACACCCAAATTCACTTCTTAATTGCAAAAACAAGGAAGCCTATTTCAGATCAACTCTGACTTACCAGAAGAAGTCCAGAGAATAGGAATAAGGATTCACCAGTCAGCTGCTGGCTTGTGTGTGAGCCAATAATATATAATTAAAAGAAAAAAAATTAAGTTGTCCAACTTTTTGAAATTATACCCCATGTTTTTGCTCCTTTCTCTCTCTTGGTGGTCGGGGAAGATTCCTGGGACTGTGCCATGTTACCCAGATTGAACAAGGCAAGATTGAGTGATTCATGTTCACGGGGTTTGCCTCAACACTTGATTTGACAGCTGGAAGTCAAACTCCATTTGCTTGTGTTGTTTCCAAGGGTAGATAAAAAAGACATTTGAAAAGAATAATTTGGAACCTCTAGGGAGAATAGCGTATTGATTGAGATGAAGTGTGCAAGGCTAAAGGAGCAAATTTCTCCTAAAATGAGACTCAGGAAAATTAAGTAGCAAGGGAGCAATGAAGTAACAATAAATGTTTAATTTGGAAAGGTTTTTTCGTTAAAGTCTCCCAGAATTCTTGAATCCTCTGATCTCAGTGTCTTAGATTTAGTCAGTGAGTAAATGATTATCTGATATGACAGTCCAGGGTGTTGGGAATTTCCTCTGTAAAGTCTATGTGGGAATAACCATTTGCTTCCCTTGGCGTATAGAGTCATATGCATTGGTGTTATACTTCTAAAATATATTAAGATATAAAAATAAAATGACAGAGCCTTGGACTTTCTTTTAAGTCATATGGGAAACCAGAGAAAACCAAGGAAGTAGAAATGGTCTTGACTTTGATAGCTGAGGCTATCTTGGACCCCAGAAAGTGGGAAGCAACCACTGGATGCAGTTGGCACAGAGGAGTCACCTTGGGGCAGGGAGGTAAGTCACCTTGGGGCACTCCACCTTGGGTTTGAGTGGATGGCAAGCCTGGATGTAAGCTTGACAAATAGGTTCTGGGAGAGCCTGCAAGAGTCACTAGATCCAGAAGTTCTGCTGGAAGACATCCACCTCAGATTAGAAATACAAGCAGCTTTGTCTTTCTTCAGTTTTTCTTATGACCACCAGAAAAACTTTCCAGTGTTTTGGGATATTATCACCCACCTCTCCTTCTCTCACTCTATCTCAGGAGCATAGCTGTAAAAATGATAGCGAAGTGGGTCTTCCAAGAAAACAAAAGTGATCAGTCCTTGAGCAACTTCCCTGTCCTATAGACCAATAAAGGATTGATTATATCTCTGGATAAAATTTCCTTCTTTGACTACGGTGTGAATATAGTTAGAGATGCCAGCAATGAAATATAACCACAAAGCTTGTAACAGAACATAGTAAAAATAAAATAAAATTTAGAAGTAAAAATAAGATCCCACTTCTGTAACATAGCACTTTTCATTCCCTGCAGTCTCAATTGTTCAATTTAATCCAAAGTACCAGACAAAGGGTTGGCTCTATAAGAGGGATAGAAAAATGAGTAAGACATTATTCTTACCAACAAAAAAAGGGAAGAAAATATTCATATGCAGTAACCATGATGTGTTTAGTGTTGCTCTATTCATTTAAGAAATAGTCTAAGGGAGAAAGGAAGAAGCATAATTTCTTATACTAGATAAAATTTTTTATTTTTCATATTGTAACATGGACTTTATATGTGCCAATCTTGAGATTTGCATTGTGGGCCTATGTGATATTTTCCTAGATATTTTCCCTTTTGTTGCATACAAAAGTTGTTTCCTATATTTTCTTATTAATACAGCTGTATCAAGCATCTGTTAATATGTTATATTTTTCTGTTCTTGTATTGTCTTTACACTCTTGCATGTGAATATATCAAAAGAAAAGCAAGCAAATATTATTAACTTTTTTTTTCCCCCTATGGAGAAATAAGTATAAGTTCTTTAACATTCATTTGACTTTCATTAGTTCCTCTAGAAATATGCCACACCCCAGTAAGGTCTGGCTGGTTTCTCATAAAGGACCCAGAGAAGAACTTTCTGGGACAGCCTTAACAGAGACCTAATATCACCTCATCAAATTTATTTTATTCATTTATTACCCTCACTCTTGAACTTGAAATAGTTTTGCTGCTTTTCTTTCCCTGTTTTGTATTTACCCTTTCCAAGTTCTAGCTTCTCTTGGATTTATTTAGTTAATGTGTTTCTACTACTGCCCTACCAAATTATCTCTCTAAACAGCACTCAAACTTCTCTGCTCCTTCCAAACATGGTAAATACCACCTTCTCTAGCTTAGCCCAGACCTTAGTTCCCGCTCTCCTAGAGGCAGCTGCAATTTGACAAGACCATGGATGAGTTCAATAGTTAGAAGACTAAAACTTGGCTTTAGAGTTGATATCTAACCTGACTTGTTCCCAGGAAATAAGAGCACATAATAGAAGGGATCTCTGTTTCTAATTCCAAAGGAATTTCTGTTTCTACTATTTAGGACCACTGTCGCCTATCATGAAAAAAGTTGAAGAACTTGTATTTATCTCTTAATTTCCTTTTCTTATCCATCCATCTAGCCCTACTTGTCAGAGAAGGTGAAAAGAAGGTGTTAGAGTGTGAATGCAATGACTGTATTAGAGTGAAAACCTCTATCTAACAGTATATCTTCATGCCTAACAGATTTGAACTATTCATCAATTCTGTGTCTGTAGAATTATATATTATATATAACTATATGACCATATATCATTTATGCTAGATTTAACAGAACGTATACATAAATAGTAAAAATCACACAGAAAAAAGAAGTGTGGTTTCTTTCACAGCCTCTTGAGACCACTTTTGAGTAGACTTTATACAACAAGGATGACTCCTTCCCTTCTCTTAATCTATAGATCTTATTAACATAACAATTATGCTTCATAAAATGTGTATATGTAGATATGTACATATTTGTGTGTGTGTATATATATATGATGTATGTATATATGTATGTACATATTCTTAGGCACATGTTTTCTCTTCTTAAAATTCCTGATGTTTTGACTTGTATTTCCCTTGTATTCTCTTCATCTAATAGACTAGTACTAAGTGCAATAAATATCAGTTGGTTTGATGAGTTTATGTTAAATGTTAGATATATATTTAAGATAGCCTTTAGTCTATTGTCAAAAATTACCCTCGAATTGCATTTTCTACTTAGAGATTTTCTAATTATTTTACTATTTTTCACAATCCATTGGATGATCACCAAGAAGACACAGATGGGTTTACAGTATCTAGTAATAAAATTTTAACTGTAGTTGCCAAAAAAGATAGTCATTAAAGTACAAGGAAAACTCATGATGTAATTGAAATCAGCTTCCTGATACCAAAATAGGCAGAAACCAAAGTGTGAAAGTAACATTAAGGTCCTGCCTCTTTTGTGTCTTTAATCAGATTCTGTGGCAGCCTCCCTTTCTACATAACTACTAGCCTTTACCTTCTTCCCAGAATAGACGCCACCTCATTATTTTTCTTTTTTTTCCTCCTTGATAAATGATTCCATTTTTCGCCAACTTGGTTGGCAGAATGGCCAACATTAAATGTTCATTTGTTTAAACTAACAGAGTGTGGTCAGTTGATTCCCGAGGGAGGAGAGGAAGCCAAACAGATCTAAAATGGTATCATTTAAGAACACAATCAATTCATTATCTTTTTCATAAAGTTCACATATGCAAACATTAATCATCATGGTATAGCACAGGGCAGGAAGTTCTTACCTAAGCAAGTTCTACTCTACAATACATCTTTAGTGTTTAATGGCCTTTGCAGCTTAGATTTTATTGTGTGCTCACTCATCTGTTATTTTATGAGCCAGTCTGTGTCTCTGTGATGAACTGATTAAGCAACTGGCTTTGAAGTTAAATTCATAGGCAAGTCAACACTCCATCCATAGCTAACTAAGGACTTTACTCATTATAATCTCATCTCTTCTTTAGGATATACAGTGTCAGGGGGTAGGGAAAGCTTTCAGAAGAACTTAAGGCTGCTTAATGAATTAAACAGTTGAATAACTCTAGATGGTGACAGAAAAATGAGAAGATTAAGGAATATCCTGGTGGCCTTCTTTATATATGCCAAATGTTTTTTATGCTAAAGTGAAAAATGAATTCACTATATATAATATAATTATATATAATATATATTATAATACTATATAATAAATTATAAATAAATAATATTATAATAGTACAATAATAAACTCCAGAGAAGACACTAATCCTATGAAAAAGAATAAGGATCAAGATAAGAAAGAATTTTCACAGCATGCAACAATTAAACAAATTAACTCAGGAAAAGGTGAGATTTTTGCCAATAAAATGACTTCAGAAGAATCTAAGTGGTCTGTCTTGGGTATTGAAATGATGCATGCGTATGTTTAGAGATTGGAATTGGTGACCTTCCCAGTTAAAATCCATGATGTCAATCGTTATTTGAAATTTGATAGCATAGGGGAGAAAATTTCCCAACCCTAAATGTCTCTCTGGCATGTGGCTTATTTCAAAATGAAAACAATCAATGCCCAAAGGACTTAGGAAGAAATTTGACTTTCTCCCTAACTGCCTGAAGAATATATATATATATATTTTTAGTCATAGAGAAAAAATAGAGAAGTTCCCAGACCAGAGATTAAACCCACACTACAGCTGTAACCAGAGCCACATCAGTGACAATGCTGGATTCTTAACCCACTGAGTCACAGGGGAACTCCATAATTTAGACAGAGGGTCTCTTGAAGAAATAGAGCTATCCCCAAGATATCTGCAATGAGTAAGAGCTGGGTGTGGGTGAGGGGGATTCTTAGAGGTCAGTCTTTTCTGTGTTCCAATGTCTTTGCAGGGTCCAGAAAACATTTATTTCCTAAACATTTGTTTTTCTGTTTCCATGTGAATTGCCTTCCTCTCCTTTGAAATCCCAAACCACTACTCCCATCATCCTCCTTAGTCTTTAGCTGAAGATAAAATTTAAGATGAGGTTTTTTTTGTTTTGTTTGTTTTTTTTGTTTGTTTGTTTTTCTTTTCCATTTTTGAGTTACTCCATTCTCCTGGGTCTCTCCCATGTGTACATGTTATTAAATTTTTGTTTGATTTCCCCCTGTAAATCTGTATCATGTCAGTTTAATTCTTAGAACAGCCTGAAGAACCTAGAAGAGTAGAAGAAAATTTCTTCCTCCCCAACAATAGTCTTAACCACTTACTAATCAATCAGTCTAGTAAAATAACCAGTTTGATTCTTTTCTGTTTTCTTCCTGTTTGTGTTTATTGACTGTTTTTAAGCTTCAACTTAAAGCTTTTAATGATGACTATCTCTTATAAATAAGAAAAGTCATAGCTTCAAAAGTTCCACTGCTGCAAACAAAAAATTCAAACCACATTTGAGTACTAAAAGGTACCTTTATTTCCCTCTATGTTTACTACCTTCTCTGGTTATTATGATGCCACTTATATGGCACCATAAACAAACTAGCTTATATTATCAAAATTCAGAACAGTCTAACTTTTTTTTTCTTTTTGTTTTGTTTCGTTTTGTTTAGGGTGTGCAGCGTGTGGAAATCCCAGGCTAGGGGTAGAATCAGAGCTACAGCCACCAGCCTATGCCACAGCCACAGCCACACCAGATCAGAGCCACATCTGTGACCTATACCACAGCTCACAGCAATGCTAGATCCTCAACCCACTGAATGAGTCCAGGGATTGAACCCGTATCTTCATGGATATTAATCAGATTCATTTCCACTGCACCACAACAGGAACTCCCTTTCTGTTTTCTTTTTAAATAAGGAAGTCAAATTGCTTAATGTTTTACTTTAGAAAGAAGTGTAGTGTATACTTTTAGGTCATAAAGATTGATAAATAGGATCCAAGAAAATGAAAATGTCAAGAACATTTCTAATTCATCCTAAAACATCAGCCAATTTAGCTTAAAGCTCACCTAGAAAAGCTTGTAGTATGTCTTCAAAGCCTTTTAAAAAATGTGTTGGCTAAACAAAATCCCCTCTTTCCTTAATTCCATCTAATTTGGGAATCCTTGAATATGCAAAATAGCTTGTTTCTTACAAAGATTTCTCCTGTATTTATACATGGCAATTAAATCACCCCTTAGCCTTCACTTCTCTATATTAAATTAGAACTCCATCTCCTCCCAGGCACTGTTTTATGCCAGGTCTTTAAAGATTTATTCTGCTTTCTGCTGAATTCTTACTCAAAATTATTTCTGTACAAAATTGGGCTGAATTCTTTACATGCTAAAGTGCATACTGCCTTTCTAAGATTGATGTATATTATCATCTACATTTTGAAAGTTAAGGAAGAAGTTAAAAGGAATTAGGCCTGTCATCATTAATAGACCTTGAATCATGGCTAGGATTAGAAATCAGAAGCTCACACCACAAAATAATAGCGAGATGAACAGCAACTTCATCACTCACCAGTCACCAAACAGGTTGCCCTCCAATATCATCTTTGTTTTATAGCACTATATTTCTTACCTCTGGGGATCTTTGTGAAATGGATAGGATGATCAGCTGGGCTGTGATGTATGAAACCATGTTGATTACTTGTTTTCCATGATTGAAGATTCTCTGAGTGCTAAACCGTACTCACTCTGTGGTGGACAGATTTTAGCATGGCCCCATGACCCTACTGCTCCTGATGTACATGTCATAATCTTCTCCTCTTGAGTGTGGATGCAACCTGTAACTTCCTTCTAAATAGTAGAGTATGCAAAGGCAATAGGATATAATTCTGTCTGGCTAGTGGCTTTGCTCTTACCATCCTACTAAAGAAGCAAGCTGCTGTGCTGTAATCTGTCTATGGAGAAGGCCGCAAGGCAGAGAGTAATGAAGGTGAGAATGGCCTCCAGGTGACAACAAGCAAGAACCTCGGTTTCTTAGTCCTATAAAATGAACTGAACTCTGCCAATAATTGAGTGAGCTTGCAAGTGGCTTTTCCTAAGTTGAAATGCCAGATGATAATGTAATTTGGTAAAAAGATACCTTGAAGGTAACTTTGTGAAATCAAAGCAAAGGACCCAGCTAAGTTATGCCCAAACTTTTGACTCACAAAGACTGTAAGATAATAAATATGTGATATTTTGGACTAGTAAGTATATGATAATTTTACACAGTATGTAAAATAATATGCCCTCTTTACAGATAAGAAATTAAGGATGTTTGCTCTGATGAAGATATGTTCCCAGTAAGCTCATTAAAGAGACAATAACACTGACCTATGAAGATGATGATAAGGATTATTTTTTTTGTAAGTTTTAACCAAATGATATCTCAGTGTAGGAAAATATGACAAAAGATCAGATTTAAAACTAGCTTCTTCAGTCTTAGAGTTTTATTCTCCTTTCTCATACTTTTTATGAAGTTAGTACAAACTGGAAAGTTTGTACAAACTTTAAACGAAGAGTGTCTGAGGCTAACACAGAAATGACATAATTTTCATTATTGCAAAGAGATATGTTTTTATTATAAGTCTTAAAGAAAGTTTAAATTCCAACCATGTGTGTCGAACTTCTTTTCAGACAGGTGTTTCCTTAAAACAAGAGAATAAAAAACAAGTGTTATTTATACTTCATGCATAGCAAAATGAAAGAAAGAAAACAGTAGAAAGAAGGAAGGTAGAAGGAAAAGAAGAAAAAAAGAGAAAAGATGAAAAAAAAAGGGGGAGGAAGAAAGAGTGAAAGGGAGGAAACAAAGAGAAAGGAAGGAGAGAAAGAAGGTTGACCCAGGAGTTCCCCTTATGGCTCAATGGAAATGAATCCAACTAGTATCCATGAGTATGCAGATTCAATCCCTGGCCTCACTCAGTGGGTTAAAGATTTAGCATTGCTGTCACTGTGGCAGGCCAGCAGCTATAGCATATATAGTTCCCTAGCCCAACAACTACCATATGCCACTGATACAACCCTAAAAAAAAAAAAAAAAAAAAAAAAAAGTTTGACCCATTGAAATAATAACACTCATCTTCAAGGAAGAAAATTTAAAACTTTTGACAAAGCTTAAAAAATTTCTCAGGGAGAGTAGCATTCAGTCACTGATTCTGCTGTAGCTTAATACTCTTGGAACCTGTGGTTTCCTCCTCAGGCATTCAAGGCCCCTTCTACCCTTCTTGGGTAATCTAGGTTTCCTGTTTTGGTTTTCCATGTGCATTATTATAATTAAAATTATTCTAATTCTGGTACTTTCTCACCTTTGAATATTTGTTAGTAGGCCATTGAATGAAACCACCTACTCACCTTGACCAAGCATGATAATAGCTGCTTAAACAAGTTGTCTCACAAGAGAAGGCCCTGATAAGGTACATGGTGCTGCCCTGACAACTAACCTGGAGGATTTGGGAGGGGCTGATAGGAGTGAGGAGACAACCAACCTATCAGGATTCTTGGTGCTGGAATCCTTCTTGGCTGAAAGCCGTGTGTGCCACCAAAAAGGGCCCTGAGTCAGATTAAGTATGGGAAGCATAAGATGATTGGCCAGAGACAACCCAGAAACTAACTCCCTTTTCCATGAAACTGGAGACCATGAGCTACATGGTAGAGAAGTTCTCCTGGGTTCCCTTACCCTGCTGCTTTCCACCTGGTCATCCCTTCCCAATAAAGTCACTTGCTTTATTAATACATGGGTCTCCTTGAACAATTCATTTCCTTCATTTCTAAGTGTTATACAAGAGCCTATTCTCCAGCCCTGGAAGTGGTACCCCTTCCTATAACATATTCACTGTCAGGATAGCCTTCCTTGTACTGAGTGTTAAGTGATTCTTGCTGTCATGTCTAATTCTCTTACCATTACATTAGTCTAGATTTCCACCCCAAAGAATCCAGTCAAGCAAAACTTCCATGTAGAATGCCCCACTACTTTACATTTAACTCATGGTATGTAGGTACCTGTCCACAGGATGCTATATTTGAACCTCAAAGGAATGAGCTAATACCTTTGTATTTCAAAGTCTTACTCGACCTTTCCACTTCAGTTTATTATTTGACTAACTTTGATGACTCAATCCTTAAAAAAATATTATTTAGTGTGAAACTTCTAGGATCCATTTAAGGACTCTATAATATATCTCAGTATCACATTAAAAGCCATTGCTCTACTTATATCACACATGTGCATTATGTGTGCATAGCCATGTATCTAACAGATTAAAATAAGGTTTCAATTGCTTTTTATTCCCCAGAATTAAAGATACAGTATTTTGTACACTGTGAGTATTTGATACATTGACTATTAAATAATTAGGTACTTTGATAAAATAAATACTTGTTAATCAACAGTTAAAAGCCAGTTTAAAAATCAATTGAAAAATCTAGACTTAGAAGCAAATGGTTCAAAGGAGGTTATTTTTCACTATTATTATTTTAAAAGGCATAATAGAAACTACTCAAAGAGCCCAACACTAAATGTGGAAAATGATTTCCCAGGTAAATATAGAGAAGACAATATTTTAAGAAGATAGGATAAGGTTCCTAGAAGGCCAATAAGGTTATGTTGCCACAGTTTCATAATTCAGCATTTACCAGGGAGATCATTTGAGTAACAAATGCAAGAGAACAGCTGCAAGTTTGCATGGGGTGGAGGTAAATTTAGGTGTGAAAGGAAGCTAATTGCCTTAGTGTTTGCCAAACTTTTCAGGTGCTAACAAGATCCTTCTCAAGGACCCTGGGGGAGCTGAAAGGGGGGCCTGGAATGCACGTGAACTCAGCTATCAGCTAGCATTCTGAAATCAGAAAAGAAAGGAAAACAAGGAAAGCAAGAAAGCAAGCAAGAAAGAAAGAAGATAGAAAGCAGAAAAGATCTTGATTGAAGTTGAGGACAAGAAATAAGTTTAATCTGTCAATTGTCAATTTATAAGGTAAAATAAATATAAACTTGATTTAATTAATACATATTAATTCTTTCAGGAGAAATGCATACTGATGGAGTCTAAGTCAAATGCTTTGACCAAGGTAGATATTTAGTACAAAATTTAGTTTCTAAAATCTCTGCTCATATCTAGAGAGTGGTAAATATGTTGTCCATGATTTCTACAGTATTTGGGGAGAAGATGGTTCTAAAGCAAGAAATACAGTAATAGTTGTTTCAGTTCATCATTGTAACTTTGAATACATAATGCCTGTGTGTGCATGTGAGTGTGTGTGTGTGTATAAATTTTCTGGAGGAATCAGATTAAAAACTACTCAGTGTTCAATTATGTATAATTAACAGTTAGTTAAATCTCCTCTATAATGCTCTGAAATGATAAAGAGAAAGAGAAAGAGCAAAAGAGTAAAGAAATCAACTAGTTTTCAATTAGACAGTTCAATGCCATGGAAAGAAAATAGATTTGTTTAAGAGTGATTAAGTTTTTTGACAGCATCTGTTACTGGTTCCTGGCAGTTGTTTGATGGTGGGTCTGTCTGTAAGGGATATCCCCACCTGAACCATCGCATGATAACTGTGGGTAAGGGCTCATGATAGGACAAGAATTTGCAGCCCTGGGGTCTACCATCCTTACTGGTGTTGCCGGGACTTGGCCCCTGTCTGCGGTGCTGAATAGAAATGAGGAGACAGAGTCTTGGGTGAAGGAAAAAAAATTAGATTTTATTGCTTTGCCAGGCAAAGGAGGACACAGCAGGCTAATGCCTTAAAGACCATACCTTCCTATGGGGAAGAATTGAAGGGAGATTTATAGCTTAAAAGGAGAAAAAATAGGGTTTCAGGTAGAATTAGCGTTGGGATAAGGATTCATTGTTCTCTCTTTTGGGGAATATTAGTTATCAAATCTGTGTCAGGAGATCTCAGTGTGATCCTGGTGGGGGTCTTCTGGGTTATGGCATCTTGAATTTTCCTAGAATAACAATGCTTGTGAAAAGGATTCATATTGGTCAGAAATTAGAACAAACTAGAAAAGTTCCCAAAAGACATCATGTACTTATCATCTTTAACCCACAGGCAATTTTGCTCAGGGTGCCTAATCTTTAGCTTCCAGGTAATTGTGTTTAGGGTGCAGTCAAATGAGGAAGAAGCACAGGGAAGGGCCCCAAGCTGTTCAATTTTAAATATTCCTTTCTAAAAGAAGTATGAATAATATAACTTTTAGGTGCATAAAAGTCCTGCATTGTTATGTGTTTCACTTGAGGGGGAACCAGGTTCCTGCCCCAAGCCTGTTCTATTCTTGCTTGACTGTTACTCTCTTGCCTTTATACCCTTTCCCTTCCCCAAATAACGACTCTCTGAACCTGCCACCTTAGAATTCAGGAAAGGTCATGAAGGCTGAATGAGGCCCGTTTCTTAAAAATAAGAAATGGGGAACACAGAAAGGCTTTGTGCCCAGGAGCTCCACATGGCCCTGCTCAGTTTCATTGGCTTTAACACTGGACTATCCTCAAGCAATACCACAGAAAATGTCATTCTTCAATTTGTCTCCTTTACCCATGACCCATTATCATTTGCCTCTGTTCTTTAATCAGTTTATTCAGAGACTTTTAGTTAGGGCTAGAGGGCAATTATGAGGCTGAAATTATTAAAGATAACACTCGAACCTAAATCTCCTCCTAGACAAAGTCTTAACTGATATTTAAGGAATGGGTAAAGTATTCTCTAGAATTTTACTAGGATTGTTCACTCCCTACATCTATTTGCCGAACTTATTTCTCTAGATTTTGTTAAAAGTTGTTTCTTGCAAGAAGTCTTCCAAGATTGCCCATTGCTTGTTGTTGTATAGCAATTTGTTTACACTTATAACTCACCCCTAATTTTAAAGCTAGCCTAATTTTGGCTGCAGACATATTTTACCTAGGTTCAGCTTGCTTGTGGCTTCTGACTTCAAGTATACAAACTATTTTCCCATTATAGATTATATTACTTATAGGAAGACAGACTTGGAAAAACAAAAATAAGAAATACATAGAAGGACAAGCTAACCCTAATTTCTAAAGCTCTTTCAATTTTTTTTTATTTTATTATTTTAGGTTTTTCTTTTTTCTTTTTTTTAATATCCTGAGTAATTTTATTTTTATTTTTAAAAAGATTTTTATTTTTTTCCATTATAGCTGGCTTATAGTGTTATGTCAATTTTCTTTTTTTTTTTTTTTGATTTTTCATAGTTTTAATTTTGCTGTGTTTTTGCTTTTACTTTTTTTTTTATAATTTTTTTTTATTTTCCCACTGTACAGCAAGGGGGTCAGGTTATCCTTACATGTATACATTACAATTACATTTTTTCCCCCCACCCTTTGTTCTGTTGCAACATGAGTATCTAGACATAGTTCTCAATGCTATTCAGCAGGATCTCCTTGTAAATCTATTCTAAGTCGTGTCTGATAAGCCCAAGCTCCCCATCCCTCCCACTCCCTCCCCCTCCCATCAGGCAGCCACAAGTCTCTTCTCCAAGTCCATGATTTTCTTTTCTGAGGAGATGTTCATTTGTGCTGGATATTAGATTCCAGTTATAAGTGATATCATATGGTATTTGTCTTTGTCTTTCTGGCTCATTTCACTCAGTATGAGATTCTCTAGTTCCATCCATGTTGCTGTAAATGGCATTATGTCATCATTCTTTTTTATGGCTGAGTAGTATTCCATTGTGTATATATACCACATCTTCCTAATCCAATCATCTGTTGATGGACATTTGGGTTGTTTCCATGTCCTGGCTATTGTGAATAGTGCTGCAATGAACATGTGGGTGCACGTGTCTCTTTTAAGTAGAGTTTTTCTACTATACAGCAAGGTGACCCAGTCACACATACACATATACATCATTTTTTCTCACATTATCATGCTCCGTCATAAGTGACTTGTTATAGTTCCCAGTGCTATATAGCAGGATCTCATTGCTTATCCATTCCAAAGGCAATAGTTTGTATCTATCAACCTCAAATCCCTAGTCCATCCCACTCCCCTCCCTCTTGGCAACCACAAGTCTATTCTCCATTGTCCATGATTTTCGTTTCTGTGGAAAGTTTCATTTGTGCCATATATTAGATTCCAGATATAAGTGATATCATATGGTATTTGTCTTTCTCTTTCTGTCTTACTTCACTTAGTATGAGTCTCTGGTTCCATCCATATTGCTGCAAATGGCATTATTTGTCCTTTTTGTGGCAGAGTAGTATTCCACTGTGTATATGTACCACATCTTAATCCATTCATCTGTCGATGGACATTTAGGTGTTTGCTATGTCTTGGCTATTGTGAATAGTGCTGCAATGAACATATGGGTGCATGTGTCTTTTTCAAGGAAAGTTTTGTCTGGATATATACCCAAGAGTGGGATTACTGGGTCCTATGGTAGTTCTATATTTAGTTTTCTGAGGTACCTCCGTACTGTTTTCCATAGTGGTTATACCAATTTACATTCCCACCAACAGTGTAGGAGGCTTCCCTTTTCTCCACACCCTCTCTATCATTTGTTATTTTTGGACTTGTTAATGATGGCCCTTCTGACTGATTTGAGGTGGTACCTCATAGTAGTTTTGTTTTGCATTTCTCTAATAATCAGTGATGTTTAGCATTTTTTCATGTGCTTGTTGGAGAAATGTCTTATTTGGAGAAATGTCTGCATATCTCATTTGGAGAAATGTCTATTCAGGTCTTTTACCCATTTTTCAATTGGGTTATTGGCTTTTTTGCTGTTGAATTGTTTTTTATTTTTTCTATTATAGTTGATTTACATTGTTCTGTCAATTTTTGCTGAACAGCAAAGTGACCCAGTCCCACACGCACACACACACACATTCTTTTCCTTACACAAATCTCTTTTAATCATGCCCACTTTTCTTTTTTTCTTCGGAGTTGTATTGAGTTGGGTTTCTGCCATAGGACTTCTTTCCCTGTCTATCTCCTGACTTTGCCTTTGGGAGAGGCAATGTAAACTCCTTACACTTGAAGCCCTCACTTTTGGTCCTAAGGCTACAATCAATGATGCTTCTTTTGTTTCCAAAGATGAATTATATATTCAGAAAACCTCCTTGGTCAGTCTCTACCTCAAACTGAGATATTTACACCTGAGTGTTTCTACATTCTTTTCTGAAGGTTAAGCCCTTGAAGAGGAAGTATTGAGTCTTTCTTGAGTCTATATTTTATCTTTATATTATACATAAAAGTTTGCTGTATATTTACTTAGTGATATGATTTGGATGTCATTAATATGCCACACAGTTGTGACATGTTATCCAAGGTTTCTCTTCCACTCTGGAGACATACTAGGCCTTGAGCTGGAATATGTTGCATGGCTGATACATGTGGTAATATTTTAGGACTCTGGAAATGAGGAAGCTATCTCTATGGGGCCTATGGAGATGTATGATGGGTGTGGTGGTGTAATTAAGAGAGAAGGTATGTTTGCAATGATTCCTTGCTCACTATGGAAGATTTTGGTAAATTTAAGTTTGTTTTCATATATAAAAAATCTGAATACCAAATGGTTCATAAGCATTCATTATCCTGTTTCTTTGCAAAATGGTTTAGGCTATTGTGTTGCTTACTGAAGAGTTGGAAATAAGTACTATACACTAAGGTTGACTCATTGGCGATATACTTCATTTTGGATAAAAACTGAAATATCTTGGTAAGAATTACAAGCAAGTATAGTAATATATGTAGTGTCTTACGCTGTGTCTCAAGACTCTGATGAGAGAAGGAACAAATAATGTTTGAAAAATGAGTGTGGTTAATTAGAGAAGTTTATTATAACCAAACCTAAATCTTCTATTGTGTCAATTTCCTGTTCTTTCCTCACTGGAAATGAAGAACAGCTGGTTTCTGTCCTCCATTTAATAGATCATCATATTTCAAACACAATTCTCAGAGCACCCTTTAGTCTCCTCTTTGCCAAGCTAAACAAGATCACTTTCTTAAACTTTTCCTATGAGACCTATTTACCCTTGAATCATAGTGCACACACTTGAAGTATATTGCCTTCCATAATCCACAGTTCAAGCTTGTTAATTTTAGGGAAACTGCAAAAAGAAAAAAAAATGTTTTGATAATAAGTATTATACTTTGGTAATTATTACATTATGAAGGAAAAATGCAGCATGGATACACATCAAAGACAATTTAAATTGAAAGATGTATATTTAAGTCTCGTATTCCAAATCAATCCTCAAAATACACTCCTCAGATATTGGGGGTTAGAGCTGGCCTGTCCATCACAGTTAGCTTTATGGTCCCCTGTAATGGCCAAGGAAAATGTACATGTGATGATCTATATGGATCCACAATAGGAATAGGGAAAAGTAAAGTAAGAATTCCCATTTTGCCCATATACACAGTATCATCACTATTCTTAATATACTGCCCGATTTACCGCTTCAGCACTCTGGGTTAAGAATCTGACTACAGTGGCTCTAGTCACTGTGCAGGCACGGGTTTGATCCCTGGCCTGGCTTGGTGGGTTAAGGATCTGGTGTTGCAGCAGCTGGGACATAGTTTATAGCTGTGGCTTGGATTTCAATCCCTGGGCTGGGAACCTCCATATGCCCACAGGTACAGCTCCCACGAAAAACCAAAACCAAAACCAACAAACAAACATAAAACTTTCATTTACTACAGTAAATTAGTTATAGTTGATGAGCATGAATCACTTCATTGACTTAGTTAGAAGCTATTTCCTGATATAAGACTTGACCCTGAACCTCTCAAATCTGTCTTTTAAGGGATCATTTTCCAACACAGAGAGATAGGACATAGGTTTCATCTCATCTGCCAAGTGGATGGCTCAACTGTTTTGAAGAGCTGTGTTTTCTGAAGTTGTTTCCATGCTCAGCAGGAAAGCAGGTCAGCCTTGATTAACAATGACTTGCCATCACAGAGATGAAGAGAATGGTAACAGAGGTGAAGCTTCTGCTGCATTGAAAGACCAGAAAGTCACTATATTATGAAGCAGAATGCTGGACTCTAGATCTCTCCAGCTAAATTTTATGACCTCAAGGAGCTTCTCTAACCTTATGGAAAAATATTATTTTAACTTCCTAAGTAGAGCACACTGAACTATATAAGAAGTCTTGAAATTACTTGCTGCCCTAAAACACAAGATTCTAAGTGTCTTTGGAGAACATTGTTGACTTAGTTTTAATCAACTCAACCAAGACACATACGGCTGGCATTTTATCTCCATAGAGTGTCCATAGAGTGATGATTTCCATAACTGAATGAAATAATTTATTTTTGGTCCAGCTCTGTCCAAAGTTACATACTAAAGAAACCAAGAAGAGGAAAATGAGGTGGGGAATAAAAATAACTAACATATTTTTCCTTTGATAATTGCACTTTATTTTGGTGGCTGTCAAAAATAATATGTGATTTATAGTATTTTATATTTTAAGCATCTGGCAGTTTTATTAATTTGATTAATTAATTTCTTAGAATTCTATCAACTCTGGCGTACAATACCTTGTATTAAAAAAAACTATGCAGTGAAAAATAGCTTTAAAAGGAATTAAAGATGTCATTATTTGAGCTTGATGTTATTAAGTTCTTATCTGGAAAGGCAGAATAAGGTGAAATTAGAAAACTAAGAGTAAATGAAAAAATAAATTTTTAAGATAAACATGCATTGCAAAAATTTGGAACAGCTGCTTTATTTTAAGATTACATTTATTCTAAATGATACTAGATGATTGGTGCTGTATTTGTTGGGAAATGCATTCTTATATTTTCAGGCAATTCTCTGATGTCCAGTTAAAAATGGGACTACCTTCTGCTTGGCACTCAAGTGTGGTAAGTCCAGCAGGACCCTCATGGAGAAAGTCTGCTCAAGCACTGGGTCACCTCCTTGTGTCAAATATTTTCCTCTGAGGGGAGAAAATCAATCTATTTGCTGCACTAGTTGTTATGCAATCTGCTATCTGGACATCATACCGCTGATGTGTTGAAAACATCTCTAAACTGACAGCTTTCTGAAACTGGTTTTCCCAGCTATCCAGCTGATGAGTTTACAGCCACCCCACATTTTCCTGACCACTGCAATTTCACAAGTAGGGCCTAGTGAGGTAATCACCTGACCTCAGCAAAACCATTGTATAAAGGGAATTTTGGTAACCTTGTTGTCAGCGCAGCTGGATGGACTCACATTGCTTTCCTTTGCAGATTTGGAGTCTGCGAATTCCAGCAGCCTGCACGGGTGTTCCTGGGTTCTTGCTGGCATGTGTTTGCATCTGGCTTCTTTCTCAGGTGGTTAAACAAAATGCCCATTTCTGGAAAAGTCCAAGATCATGAAAGAATATTTGCATGTGGCCTCTCTTGTGATACTGGGTTGCAGGATTGACCTATTATTTCAAAATTAAGATAGGAAAATATGCAGAAGGGCAAAAATTCACATCCTTTCTCAGTACTTCCTGAGTGCTTACTTGCAGGTGTAAATGCTTATTAGGTATATGCATGCACTTGAATAGATATTGTATAAATTTGCATATATTATTCTTACCCACATAGACTGTTGCATATTCTGAGACAAGATTATCATCTAGAATAATATTATCTTCAAAGAGATTTTAAGTTTTGAAGGATCTCACATTTACTATGAAATATTTCTCATATTGACTGAGCAGTCCTTGGACATGAAATAGAGAGGGACATAGACACAGACTGAAGGCATGGGAGGAAATGGCTAGAGACTCTAGGAGCTTTTGGTGAGGGGAAAACACAGCCTCAAGTTCCTCCCTGTTGGAGATTTTGGGATCTGTGAGACTTTGGGATCATGGCCCAATGGAGTGGTACAACCTTATACAAACTTTGAGATTAGTATTTGTCTTCTCTCACTTCCCTCTTCTCTCAGTATCCCCTGTGCCCCATCTAAACTCCAGGTTCCCAAGTGTTTTCCCTTACTCAGAACCATACTTGGAACAGAGGTGCTTTCTTTCTTTTTTTTTTTTTTTTAATTTTCCATTATAGTTTATTACAGGATTTTTTTTTTTTTCCCACTGTACAGCAAGGGGGTCAGGTTATCCTTACATGTATACATTACAATTACATTTTTCCCCCACCCTTTGTTCTGTTGCAACATGAAGAGGTGCTTTCTTAATACTGCTGACCAATGTAGTGACTGTACTTTTACCCCAGATCCAATGTCCCAGCCCTTCAGTTCTGACCCTCAGTCACATTGCACTCTGTGCAAAGATCTTTTAACAAATAACCTGGGAGTTCCTGTCGTGGCGCAGTGGTTAACGAATCCGACTAGGAACCCTGAGGTTGCAGGTTCGGTCCCTGCCGTTGCTCAGTGGGTTAACGATCCGGCGTTGCCATGAGCTGTGGTGTAGGTTGCAGACGCGGCTCGGATCCCGCGTTGCTGTGGCTCTGGCATAGGCCAGGGGCTCCAGCTCCGATTGGACCCCTACCCCGGGAACCTCCATATGCTGCGGGAGCGGCCCAAAGAAATAGCAAAAAAAAAAAAAAAAAAAAAAAAAAAAGACAAAAAAAAAAAAATAACCTGAAAAAAAGTGACCCTCAGTATCTTGGATCTCTAAGAGATGTTTATATCTAAATAAATTGTCAGAGACTGATATACCTCAATTGAAACTAACAGTGGAACGGTTAATTTCACTTAAGGAAGGGCAGACATTGGTCAGAAAGGTCATCATAACACTCATCAAATCAACAGGTATCTAAACATAATAAAGCAGTTTATGGTGTTGTTCAACAAATTCAAGGTACTATAATCAAGAGTGCTCAATAAAAGGGAAAGAATTTGTTTTATATCTAATAAAAGGAAACTTCCTCCTCGTACCCAGATATGGCATCCAAAATAAAAACGAAAGCAGATTCGTGGGAAACAAAGAGGAATTTACAGGCAACTTGATGAAATGCGTGGGTGTTAGGGGATAGTTTGTTTAGCCATTCATTATCAATATAATTAAGTGAAACTTGACCCCCCCATCAGTCACCTTCTCTGGTCCTAAACCACAGGGGCCACTCTGCACAATTAAGAGCAGTTCCAATGTGACTCTACTGTAACTGCCCTTTTTTATTTTTTTAATTTTAGGGCTGCCCCTATGGCTAGGGATTGCCAGCCTACACCACAGCCACAGCAATGAAGAATCTGAGCCACATCTGTGACCTATATCACAGCTCATGGCAATGCTGGATCCTTAACCCACTGAGACCAGGGATAGAACCCACATCGGCACTGATACTAGTTGGGTTTGTAACCCACTGAGCCACAACAGGTACTCATTATTATTATTATTATTTTTTTGCTTTTTATTTTTATTTATTTATTTTTCTAATTTTTTTTTTTGTCTTTTGTCTTTTCTAAGGCCACACCCATGGCATATTGAGGTTCCCAGGCTATAGGTTGAATTGGAGCTGTAGCCACCGGCCTACGCCAGAGTCACAGCAGCATGGGATCTGAGCCGCATCTGCAACATACACCACAGCTCACAGCAATGCTGGATCCTTAACCCACTGAGCAAAGCCAGGGATCGAACCCGCAACCTCATGGTTCCTAGTCGGATTTGTTAACCAGTGCACACGACGGGAACTCCCTATTTTGCTTTTTAGATATTATTATATCTTGCAGCATATGGAAGTTCCCATGCTAGGAGTTCAGTCGGAGCTACACTTCCTAGCCTACACCACAGCTCACGGCAAAGCCAGATCCTTAACCCACTGAGGGGGAGGCCAGGGATCGAACTCACAACCTCATGGTTACTAGTTGGATTCAATTACACTGCACCACAATGGGAACTCCCCTTATTTATTTATTTATTTTTAAACCCAGAATGGTTTATGTTTAAATCATTTCTCTCAGGATCCACTTTCAATTGTGAAATAGTCTCTGACCACCTGCTAGCTCAGAGACCTTAAGGCACAGACTTGGCTGGCCCTACTGCAAAATTCTAAGTCAGCAGAGGAAAATAATATTCCTCTAGTTTTCGGTCTCAACTTATAAAGAAAAAGAGCATAGCTAAGATCTCTCTTCAAACAAGGCTGGTGATACATTTTTCATCCAACCTGTATTTGGTTTTGGTATTTTTTTTTTTTGAGTTCTCTCCTTTTTTTATGACTCTGCTAATTGAGGCCTCTTGAATATTATCCTTCATATAAGTAAATTCATTTCATTAAAGTAAAGTGATTCAGTTGCACTCACCCATTGACACATCTCTGGTTATTCACTTCCCCAGCCATTGCAAAGCAAGCCTCTATGAGACATATTTAGACTCCTTGGGAATCCTTCATGAGTTTAACTTATCTCTTTAATATTTTGTCCTTAACAGAGATTACTTTATTAATTGCCATGAACAAGGATGGTTGGACTTTGCATCTTTGTTTTAAGCTCTTCAGGTAAGCAAATGGAAACACTTGCTGACTGCCCACTATGACTAGGGCCCTCCACTGAAGGCTGAATCCACTGAATTTATAATCAAAACAAGCAAACAAATAACGCTGCTTTCCTGGATCAAAAGTTTGAATAGAGGATGGATGTTACAGTGGAGATAATGCATACATCCTATTCTAAACCATAATCAATAGTTTAATTAAAAACCTTCTTCTGAGAGTTGATTCCCTCTTAGTAGGATTCAGACTTTCTTTCAGGTCATTGTTACTGCTCTGATCAGTGCACTCCAGTCTCTCTTTCTCTGTTCAACTCTCACAACCGTTTTGATGGAACATTCTGTAAGCTTCCCAAGATTGATATTTATTGTTGTGTACATGTTCCACTTCCCTACATATATGGTGAAATTTCTGAGATTGAGGACCAAGACTTATACCTTCTGGTGTTCCTCACTCTTGGCCCAGAAGACTCCCAAAGGAGGCAGTAATGTTTTCTTCCTCAGGCTTCTACAAAACTAGCCACTTTTCAGGTTTACAATCTTAATGTAAATGTTACTTCATCTATGAGGATTTTCTGGACAGCTGATCTAAAATGTTGCTCAACCTTGCTCAGGAGTGAGTCTACTCTTTATCCCTCCATTTGTAATCATTTTATGGGTTTCTTATTTTTTTGTTTTTCCTACTGGACTAAAATTATCATGAAAAGGGAACTTTGCTGGTTTCTTTCCCCACTACACCAGACCTTAGCTCATTCTCTAGCTCATTCATTTGTTCATTCAAAAACATTTATTCACATTTTTATATTTCAAATATAAATACATAAATATTTCAAATATTTGAATATAGTTAAAAACATGTATTTATTGAATATGTATCATTCATTCATCTGTATTCTCAAGATGATGAAGAGATGATGATAGAAATAAAACTTTGCAAAAAAAAATCATATATCCAATCTACTGTCTCTAAAAAAGTGTCTGATACCCATTTAAAAACAAAATTAAAATGTTTAAATTTTAAAAAATTGAAAGTAAAATTTTGCTAGAAACAATATATTTAAAATAGAAATATGTGTAGTTTTTTGATAAAAGTTCGGTCACAAAATGTGATGTTGAATGTAGGCAATTGACCTATTGAGTTCCATGGAACAAACTGGTTCATACTGTGCAGGCTCTGGGCAGTTGAGAATAGCCTAGAGTCTGGGAATACAAGAGTGACTGTCTTGGCAAATGAGCAAAAGCAATGCTAGGAATGGCTCTCTTCAGGTCATTGCCTTCATTTGAGATTGTGTAGGCTATTTCTTGATCATTACCCATGTTGATATTGGAAATAACCATCTTATTTTTTTCCTAGTCCAATTGACAGATGTAATTGTTTCTATTCCATGCATATGCATATCCTATTCCAGCTGTCAGTTATTAAATAGCTATACATGTGGGGTTCTTGGCAAAATGCCCTCATTATTAGATCTCAAGTGGGTAGCCAATTGCTACAACCCATGTATCTGGCAGCACTCTGGACCTTTTCTTGTCTCTATGAAACAGTGAGGTCAAAAGGAAAGGATATGAAATTTCATCATGAATACTATCACCTTTCTTCCCTTAATTGCTTTGGTGGCCTTTACATATCCCAGCAATGTCTTTGACAGTACTTTTAGATCAATATGGAAAGATCAAAATCAAATGATCATGAATATGGGGCCATTTCCATTACTTGCCTGCTATCAACATGACCTCAGGGAAAAGCTACAAGACTCAGGATACAGTGAAGTATAGGAAATTGTTGGAGAGCTCAAGGAACTCACAAGACATGGACAGGGACTGCTTCCTTGGCCAATTTTTAAAATGGAATCTATAATCATAGGGCGGAAGCAGCATTAGAAATCGACTACTCAAACCCTTCACTGTATAGCTTTCCAAACGTAAGCCTAGAAAATGTAGGTGACTTGTTCAAGGTTATTAAGTGTGCTAATGGCAGAGACAGAGCCAGAGTCTTTGATTCCCCACCAGGTAACAATTTAGAGGGAATTAATTGACATCAACTGAACATAGAACAGGAACTGGGACAACACCTTGGGGAGTACAGAAATGCTTGGAAGCTGCCAAATAGGAACCTGGAGAAAGGAAATACAATAACAGCCACCATTTATTGAGAAGCTAGTATATGTGAGGCACATTGCTTGACATTTTATAAAAAGATATCTAATGCTCACAACAGCTCTGCAAGGTAGATATTATTCATCTTATTTTCCAACTGAAGAAATAGATTCAGTGAAGTTAATGAACTAGCCCAAGGTCACAGAGTTAGAAATAAGATTCACACTGAGCTATGCTAAACCAAAGCTCACATTCCTTCTGCTTAGCCAAATTTTCTTAAAGGCGTACTAAAGGAATAGGGGCCATGTTTGATCTGACCAGCGAGCTCATCTAATGGAAGCACGTGGGGGGTAGGTTCAGATGATCTAATTGCACATGATTATCGGAGACTTTTCATGCTAGACTAATGAGTGAGGGACTCATGAACTAATAGAGACACATTTGGAAATTACTGCTTCAGGAAAGGGTCTCTTGCAGTGAAGGTTGTATGATCAATCAGCTGGGAGATTGATGAAGACATAGACACCAAAATAAGACTTTGCATTTTCCATTTCCTCAGTTTCCTTATAACACTAAGAACTATTCTGGCAGGAGAATTGAAAGAGTAACATGAAGTCCTCTGTAGCATGTTTCCTTCCCACATAGCCAGTGTTGACTTTCTGTGTGTAGCTACTACTGGCAAGTATTCTGATTGGTCACACATTTGTTCTGATGGAAGTGGCCAGGCCATAGCCGATGTTCTAATTTTGAATATAACTCTTCCGTATATCTAAAATATTTTTTTTTTGTCTTTTTAGGGCCACACCAGCAGCATAAGGAAATTCCCAGGCTAAGGGTCGAATTTGTAGCTCCTGGCCTGCGCCACAACCACAGCAATGCTAGATCCAAGCCACATCAGTGACCTATACCACTGCTTATGGCAATGCTGGATCCTTAACCCACTGAGGCAGGCCAGGGATCAAACCCACATCCTAATGGATACTAGTAGTGTTCTTTACCACTGAGCACAATGGGAACTCCTAAAATAAATTTAAACCATCTTTAAATGTATGCAGTAGGCTTTGTTCTACTGCATTGCATGTGTTTCTCTGAGTGGCTCACAATTCAAAATTTGCACTGGTAAACCTAATACAGGTTAATCTAATATTAATGTTATAAAAGATCCTAGAATTTTACGTTTTGTTGTTGTTGTTTTCCTAGCATAGCAAATGAGGCTGTTCAGTATTTTGCTCATTTACATTTTCACCCTCCATCTTCCACCACTCTTAGTAGTTTCTGTTCTCTCTGCAGGAATTCCCTTCTCTCCTTGGAATATTCCTCCTCAATATTAAATATTCTTAGGATATCCTTAAATATTCTTTAGGATAACTTTCTGCTGTAACTTATCCTATTTATGCTACCACAGAATCTCTCAAAAAATTATGTTTCATAATTCATTGGTTTGATTACATGTATCCCCTTTACCTAGAAATTTCTCATAAATGGAAATTCTGATTTCAACATAGGTTTTATTTTCAATGTATAAAAGAATAAGCACTGCTCTATACATATTTTCAGAAGAGTATTGGAAGGAAGAAGAATGGGAGAAGACAGGATACCAAGGAAGAAATGTCTATGCATGAGTGAATTAAGTCTAAAAGTAGTTGTGACTGTTTGTTCCCAGATTTCTAATGTCTCGAATTGTCATTGGTTGAGCTTAAGGTTGATTGTGTTACTTCAACGTGGATGACAGTTATATATCTCCGTGTATACCAGTGCTATCATCCAAGGAAAGCATCCACAGAACATATGGGTCATTGGACACCTCGATCAGATATAAATATTAAATGAGTACACAGGAATCCAGATACAAGTAGTATTTGTTGTTTAGGCTAAAAGCACTGTCTCCCAGGCCTAGTAAAGAGCTGGAAACATCACCTTAGGGAAGAAATGATTATGGTTTATACTTTATATTGTTGAACTTCTGTGCCTTTTATGGCTCATAGCAACTTTTCAATCAAAATTTGGGTAAATGTTAAAATGATATTCCATATTTTATGCTTGTTGACTAAGCCCTGATTTTATCACTAAGTAGTACTACCACCTTGATGAACCCCAGGTTCCTCTGAAGCATGCATCTGCCTGCTTTTCATGTTCTGAAGATTACCAGAGATAATATGTTTTAAAAGACTGGATTTTTTAATGTTAAAGTGCTTAAGAAATGTGAGTTATAGCTATTATGAGTAGACCAAGGTGAGTAAATAAATTCTCCTTATAAGAAATAGCAATTTAAGGGAACAAGTGGGAAAAAGTTACTTGTGGGTAAGGGAATTTACCTTTTCCCCAGTTTTATCTACCAAATTTATTTTCATGCCTTATCATTTTATCAGTTAAAAGTTGTCTATATTGTGTAACTTCTTCAAATGGTGTGACTTAGTCTCACACTGTAAACACAGGAAAGGTATTAAAACAGCCAAGCCATAAATTAGGGAGATCCAAATGGATGGATCACAGGGGAAAGAGATTTTTTCTCCATGAGGATCCATCACTGAAATAAAGGGGCTTCCATTGCAATAGTCTTTGAGGGTCAGTTAACCACAAAGAGATTTTTTTTTTTTCTTTCTTTCTTTTTTTCTTTTTTTTTCTTTTCTTTTTAGGGCCATACTCATGGCATATGGAAGTTTCCAGGCTAGGGGTCAAATCAGAGGTACAGCTGCTGGCCTGTGCCACAGCCACAGCAACACAGAATCAGAGCTGTATCTGTGACCTGCACCACAGCTCATGGCCACGCCAGATCCTTAACCCACTGAGTGAGGCCAGGGATCAAACCCGTAACCTCATGGTTCCTAGACAGATTTGTTTCTGTTGTGCCATGATGGGAACTCCGAGATAGTTCTAAAAAACATGCCTATCAATTACTATAGAACATGTGTGTTATTTTAAAAAATTCAAGATTTATCAACTCGTGTCTGATTGGGTGCAGTTCTATGAAATATATCATCAGGAAACTGCTGTCCCACTGCTGATTTTGTATTGTTGTTGTTGTTCCCCCAACCCCACCCCCTGTCTCTGGCACCACCAGTCTTTTCCCTCTATCTCTCAGATTGGCTTTTTGTTTGCTTATTTGTTTTTAGATTCCACATATAAGAGAGATTTATATAGTATTTGTTTTTCTCTGTCTGACTTATTTCACTAACATAATACCTTTGAGATCAATCCATATTTTTACAAATGGGAAGATATACTTTTGGCTGCACTACAGCATGTGAAAATTCTTGGCCAGAGATCTAACTAGCACCTCGGCAGTGACCTGAGACACAGCAGTGACAATGTTGAATCCTCAACTGCTATGCCACTAGGGAACTCTCCACATAGGAAATATTATTTTTAATACCTGAAATGATTTATATACATATATATATCACAATGTCTTTATCCATCCATCCATTGATGAACACTTAGGTTGTTTTAATAGCTTGTCTGTGATGGTTAATGCTACCATGAACATGGGGATGTGTATATCTTTTTGAGTTAGTGTTTTCATCTTCTTCAGAAAAATAACCAGAGTGAAATTTCTGAACCATATGGTAGTTCTATTTTTAATTTTTTGAAGAAAATCTATGCTGCTTGCCATAGTGACTGCACCAAATTATATTCCTATCAACAGTGCGCAAACATTTCCTTTTCTCCTCATCCTCATCAACACTCATTATTTCCTATATTTTTGATCATAGCCATTTTTAAAGGTGTGAGGTGAGAGCTCACTGTGTTTTTGAGCTGCATTTCCCTGATGATTAGTACTATTAAGCATCTTTTTATGTAACCATTTGCCATTTATATCTCTTCTTTGGAAAAAAATGTTTATTCAGATCTTTTGCCCATTTTTAAAAATCAGATTTTTTTTCCTATTGAATTGTATGAGTTCTTTGTGTGTTTTTTTGATATTAGCCCCTTATTAGATATATGATTTGCAAATGTTTTCTCCTTATGCACTAGGTTGTCTTTTTATTTCATTGATGATTTCTTTTGCTGTAAAGAGGTTTTTTTGTTTGTTTGTTTGTTTGTTTTTTTAGTCTGGTATAGTTCTACTTGTTTATATTTTGCTTTAGTTGCTTTGGCTTTTGAGGTCAGATTCCAAAAATAATCACTAAGACCTATGTCAAGGAGCTTACTGACTAGTGTTTTCTTCTAGAAGTTTTATGGTTTCAGATCATATCTTACTTTCAACTCTTTAATCAATTTTGAATTAATTTTTGTATATTGTGGAAAATAGTGGTTGAGTTTCATTCTTTTGCATATAACTGATGAGTTTTCCCAACACCATTTCTGAAAAGACTGTATTTTCCCCATTGTATATTCTTGGTTCCCTTGTTGTAAATGAATTGGTTTATTACTAAGCTTTGTATTCTATTTGATAGATCTATGTTCCTGTTTTTATGCCAGTCTCATATGTTTTAATTACTATAACTTTGTAATATACTTTGAAATCAGGTAGCAATGATGCCTCCAGTTTTGTTCTTCTTTCTCAAGACTGCTTTGTCTACTCAGCACCTTTTCTGGCCCTATGCAAATTTTAGAATAATTTGTTCTATTTTTGTAAAAAAATATTTTTGGAATTATGATGACGATTGCCTTGAATCTTTAGATTGCTTTGGGTATTATGCAAATTTTAACACTAATGATTCTTCAAATTTAAGAGCTTATCACATTTTTTCATATATTTGTATCTTCCTCAATTTCTTCCATTAATGTCCTATTGAGATATTCCCTCAGTATATATCTGATATCTGCCAATGAAGGAATCAGGAAGAAAGTAAGAATAGTTACGGAAAACAAGTTGCCAGTTGGAACAGGATTGAGCAGTGGGGGACAATTAATCCTTGCATTCTTTCTTTACTCCATGCACTGGGCTTGGTGATATGCTATGTATTTGCTCATTTAATCTTTTCAAGGGAGTTATTAGAGTCTTCCTACTGCAGAAGAGGAAATTAGGACTTTGTGAGCCTGAGTAACTTGCCCAAGGTAACCCATGTGTTATGTGCCAGAAGAGATACTGAAACCAGTGTGTTGGACACTTACTGTAAGTGGATCACTTTGTTGCAGGTTATGCCAAATATCTTTCATTTGCCTCTGGAATCTCTCTTCAACTTCTGAATCTTTCTCTTAGCCCTGCAAGACTGATCTGCAATGTACCACATTAAAGAGCCCCCATGTTCACTGGCTTCCATTTGGGTTTAACTGATAGAAGTCTCAAGAGGAAATGGGAAGGAAAGAGGAGGGAGAGGAGTATTTATTACTTTGCTCCTTCCCTGTCAGATGCCCTTGAAATATCTGTGTCCCTCAACAGAAGACAACTGCTTTTCTTAAGGTGGTCTTTAATAGAGCACCATCCTTCTGGATCTTGACAACTCCATCCTAGGGGTAGTAACAGCTCCTCTAGTACCTGCACTACTTGTGTTTCCTCTATAGCAGACCTTAGCAGTGTGAGGTCCTCCTGGAATTACCATCAGTTGAGTATGCCATCTGTTTCCTATGACACTGGCTAATGTAGGTGAATCTGGAATGTCTTACTCATGTAAAAAAGTTGAATAAAAAAATACAAGGCAAGGTAAATACTTTCTCCAAAAATTGTAGGACTACACTTTCACAGCTAATTCTATGTTTTTAAAAGTGAATCAAAGTTTAAAACTGTTGGTGACTTAGGAACTCATAACTAAGAATGACTGCTCTCCTAGAATTGTGTTCCCCAGACAAGAAGCATGCTGTGACTTTTAATCATGAAAAATGCATTCACTGCAGAAATTCAACCCTTCCTCCATGAAGTTTATGCAGAGAATGTTTCCTTTCAACAAAACACGTCAGAGCAGTGAGTAAAGTTTTAGAGGAAAAGCAGAGTTTGGGGGATGATGGGAGAAATACAAATTAAGGATCATGTTGCAAAGTCTGTCTCAGACTACAACAAACAAATGTATCCTTCAGGAGTTTACAACAAGCAGAGATATCATTTAGGCTACTATTAAATGATTGTAATAATTACTTGCTTTGTGATAAAATCAATTTCTTAAAAAAATATTGAGAACTTTTTTTGTAAACACTCTTCATAGCACAGATCATTCCAGTTAAAAAGTGAATGAAAAAGAGGAATGATTCTTGGATTATTTTCTGAATTTTTTTACTTGTTTGTTTAGCTCTTCTTTTCTTTTTATTATTACAGTATTTAGATAGAGGGGCAAAAGCATTAAGAGAAAAATTATGAGATTTTACTAGATATACCACTATTGGTTTCAGAGGAATCCCATTTAAGCTTAAAATTAGGTGGTTTTAAAATATAAAAATTACTATTCTAATACACTCATTAAGGAGTAGATATTTGGACTTTGCCTTTGAAGATTTAGACAAATTCTCACATACTGCTCCTTTAAATTTGATAAGGAAAAGTTTATTTTCTTAGATTCATGCCAAGAAAGGTAACCATGTTCTTATGCCTTTTAGAAATGAAACCCAAGAATAAACAGCATCATATTTTATTAAAAATGTTAAAATGGGAGTTGCCGTAGTGGTACAGTGGTTAACGAATCCGACCAGGAACCATGAGGTTGCAGGTTCGATCCCTTCCCTTGCTCAGTGCGTTAACGATCCAGAATTCCCCTGAGCTGTGGTGTAGGTCGCAGATGCGGCTCGGATCCTGCATTGCTGTGGCTCTGTCATAGGCTGGCAGCTATAGTTCCGATTAGACCCCTAGACTGGGAACCTCCATATGCCACGGGAGTGGCCCAAGAAATGGCAAAAAAAAAAAAAAAAAAAAAGAAAAAGAAAAAAAAATGTTAAAATGATTGGCTTTTGAAATCATTTTTAAAAACTACAAATCCCCTGATGGCAAAAATAATAATAATGTTTGAATTATTTTTAAGAATACATTTGACAACTGCAACACTATTGCCCTGTGGATTGTCCCTTTCTGACCTGCCTAGTCACACCTGGAGCTAGATCCTGTTCCCAGCCTTTGCAACCACTGCCCCCTCATTGCCAATGTCTTTTTGGTCCCCACTGAAAGCCTAGTTCTATGGTCCTCAAACTTTTGTGTCCATCTTAAAGTTCTGGAGGATTTATTATTATTGAAATCCCCCTTCTTGAATTCAGTATAAGCCTAGGAATCTTCATTTGGCCAAACACCTTAAGTTCCCTGATGCAGGTGGTTGGAGAACCAGACCAGGTGTACCATTGATTCAACATTCTTTAGGATTTTGCATTCATCTTGAACATAAGCAGGAGCCAGTAGATGAAGGTATTTTATCCAGCACAAGTCTGGACTCAGCAGCATGGACTACAAAAGTAGCTTGCTGGTGTGTCCTTATTCTAAAAATAAGAATTCTACATAATTTTCAATATCAGGAGTAACATTGACTCTGTTATGCTGAGTAGCATGTATGTTGCTGAGTCCTGCCCAAATAACTCTGGAGTCAGTGCTCTGCCTTATCCTTACTCTCCTAGGACTTGATGTTCTTAGTGAGAACTTGGTAACTGCTCAAGAGTTTACTCATGCCTGTCTCTACAAATCATGTCTTTCCAATTTGTTCTTATCCTGATTTGCCCTTATTTCATATTAGGTCCTTTATATTGAAAGGAGTAACTCATTAATTCCACAGGCACTAGAGTCAGATTATCTGAATTGGAAACCTGATTCTGTCCACTACTAGCTGGCTTACCTTGGGTTTGCTACAGACATCTGTGACTCAGTTTCTTTTGTGTAATATGGCAAGAGCAATATTAATGATAATTCCATAATGCTGGTGAGAGAATGAATTGTAATATGCACAAAGCATATAACAGATTTTCTGGCACATAATAAGTACTAAATAAGTCTTAGCTAATAGTATTATCAAAGGAATGACCTTGCTGGATTACATTAAAGTATGATCTCATGGTTGAATCGACCCTGTCCTCCTCTACCTCCTGCCATTTTTGGTCTTGTTCTAGCAGAAGGGCACAGCTATTCCAGATCTGTCCCATACCACCTCAGACAATCAGTCACTTGAGGGCATCAGCTACATCAGGTCATTAACGATATCTTCTCATTTTCCTATCCTTAGGGTTTTTCCAGAAAAGGAAGCTCATAACCCTTTACCATTGATACATGAGGATCTGAATAAGCCTCCTAAAACCTCAAACAGGTCTTTTGTGGGTTTCTTCCTTTGTTGGTTTACCAGAATTATTATATTATCACCAATTATTTGGCTGGGGTTAGCAATTCCTTTGAACTAAAATGGAGAATGAAGAAACTTGAGATGATATCTGTGAAGGAATACCAAGAAGAGGAATGGCATAGATTGTGTCAGACCTCTAGTCCCTCCCATAAGAAGCATGTGTATGTAATGTAGGGTAGGCTTTAAATCTCTAAACTGCTGGCAGTTCAAAACCCGTCTACACAGATCTTGCATGGGGCAGCAGGCTAGGCTCTTGCTAAATGTTCTTCCTTGGAAAGAAGACTGTGCTGGTTCACAAGTTTCACCACTGTATGTATCCTTCCACAAACTGGGATTCAAAGATAGAGAGAAGAGAGGGTGCCAGCCTTACCCTGAATCTTGACCTAATGCAGTGACTACCTGCCAGCCCCCTCTTAAGATCTGACTGTAATCTAAACTGCGGGAAGATCTCATCATAAATCCAAAGAATTGCTGAGAAGCAATAATACAGCCTCTATCCCACAGTCTAGTGACACTTAAAGGGTCTGATTTGCTCCCCCCTGGTAGAGGAGGCAGTGGTTTTGTGGCAATATAATCCATCTGTCTTTTTTTTTTTTTTTTTTTTTTTTTTTTTGTCTGTTTGCTATTTCTTGGGCCGCTCCCGCGGCATATGGAGGTTCCCAGGCTAGGGGTTGAATCGGAGCTGTAGCCCCCGGCCTACGCCAGAGCCACAGCAACGCTGGATCCGAGCCGCGTCTGCAACCTACACCACAGCTCACGGCAACGCCGGATCGTTAACCCACTGAGCAAGGGCAGGGACCGAACCCGCAACCTCATGGTTCCTAGTCGGATTCGTTAACCACTGCGCCACGACGGGAACTCCTCCATCTGTCTCTGATGCAGCCTTTAAGATACGCTGTGACGCTGAATAATGTCCCAGAATCCAAACCGCGAGTGAGGCAAGCAGATCAGCAGAGCTTTTGTGGTACTTGGGACTCAACTGACCTGAGGTCTTCCTGGGACACCTTCATGTAAATGAGTGCTGAGGACGTGATTTGGACAGCTTAATCCTACATTGTCAAGAAGGCTGGAGCCAACATAATCTCCAGACATGCTTTCATTCAAAACCGGAATACAATTGGACTATTTCAACTTTGATTTCCCATTATCTCCCAGAGAACTGCAACAGTTTACTAGGAAGAAAGAGAAGAAAAGGGGAAAAGAGAAGAAAAAGACCAGTCTATATCCTTTCTGAAATCCTGTTCAGAGGATTTGCTGCAACGGCATTCCAGCTTCAAATAAGACTGATTAAAATAAAATTACTCAGTCTCCTGACCCATAGCAAATTTCATGAGCTGCAATTTGTCTAGTAGTTGAGCTGTGAGTACAATCTGATTGGCTATAATTTAGGTTTATAGTTAATTTTTTTTTTTTTTTTGCCTTAAACACAGTAGAATCCAGTGATCCTGAAATAAAGAACTAGAAAGGAAAAGAAGACTTAGTATAAGCTAAGAAAAAAAATGGAAAAAAGAATTAAAGATGATAATGGTTTGCTTTTCCAAAAGCTTGAATTTTCAATGGCTCTAGAGCTTTGCAGGGGGAGAATGTCCTTGCTTTGCATTTGGGCTTTCTATTCTAAACTTCCTAGTTGTGTTTGCCCTGCTGGATTGCCTTTGCCATTTTTTTTTTCTTTTTTTTTTCTGTGGTCTTTGTTCCCCTCTTCCTCTGTTTTCATCTCTGATTTCTAGGTCTGTAAATCACCAGAGAATGTCCAATTTTGAAAATTCTGAAGACCCATGGTGCCAATAATTTCCAGCCTTTCCTCCAGGGAAAGTGGCTTTTTCTTTCCAGGCTTCGCCACTTTGCCTCTTCTCCTAGTTATCAGCGCTCTTGGTGACAAACTGGCTTCTCTTCCAAATGATCAAATGACTAATAAGTCACATTAGCAGCCCTGGCTGGAGGACACTGTGGAGAATGCTTTTGACCTTCTGTTGCCTGAGGTGTTAGGACAAACTTTTCAACATCCAGTAAAAGAAATGCATGTTAAAGGGAAGAAAAACATTAGGTAACACATGCCTATTTCTTTCTCTTTACCAAGCAGAACCACAGAGAATATATGTAGAGTGAACCCACTTTGGCTTTAGAGCAGTCTTGCTATTCAGGTGTCTCAGGTGAGACGTGCTGGCCTGCGAGTTTGAGCAGAGGGACAATTAGAAACCCAGGCGAGTGTCGAGTCTTCTCCATAATTCATCACTGTAACTGAACAGTAATTATACACACTTTGGACACAGAATTTCCTTATAGAGACATTCCAGTTCTTCCTTTCTTTAATTAGACCTCACTTTGTGGCAGCCTGGGACCAATGAGCTCACTTGGGGGTAGTGGTTAAAGAGGAGATGGATCTGGGCACCAGTTCCTATGACTGTGCTGATGTCCTCTTGATGCCACAACATGGTGAGTTCTAAGGTTGGGATTGGCAAGACCTTCTTTATTTTCTTGGAAGTATCTGTGATATTTTTCTTAGAGACAAAGCATTTAAAGAAACAACTCCTGCTTTATTTGACTGACCTAGAAGTATCTGGCACACAGTAGATGCCCGATTAAAAGCAGCAGAAAATACAATCAATGGTACTACCACTCATTCCTGTAATGAGTGCCTGGAGCTAATTTACTCTAGGCTATAGTCTAAGTGGGGAACCCCTCTCCCAACAGCCTGTATGCCTCTCCCTCTCAGGGAGTGAAAACAGGAACACTGCATATGCCTCTGGGACTTCTTAAAACCATCCACTGTTAGGCAAAGAAATTTGGAACAGCTCTGCAAAAACAATGGATTCAGGAATTCCTTCTCTTCCCTGCTTTGCTCTGTAGATGAAAAGGAGCTACTTCTATGGAAGGAAAAACTAGCTTGGTTTCAGAAAATATTCGGGTTGAATGTAAGCTCTGTGGGGTTGTATGTTAACTGCAACAAATTGCTTTGCATCTCTGAGGCTTAGTTTCCTTTTCTACAAAATGAGAATAATAAAATCTACCTTGCCTAATGTTAGGAGGATTAAGTAAAATGAGTTCTCTAAAACTCATGGTACCTGGTAGGATCTTAATAAGTGAGCATGGTTATGATAAAAACATACGAAGAACACTTAGCACTTTTCTGCAGAAATCCCCCTCTCTAATTCACTTCTTCTCATAGATTGCTTAAGGCTACTCTAAAAAAGGGGGAGGTTTTATTGAACTACCAAAGCTTATTTTAAAATATGCAATCATGAGAAAGTCTAAGATGAGAATCAACCATTCTTCCTATGTTTTCAAGACTGCTATAAAGTCTCATTAATTTGATATTCAGGAGAACATGGGAAATTGATTCTAACTGTAAGTCATTTGATTTTTTCAGTTATTATTTAAAAGATTCAAGCTCATGCACAGGGAGATAATGAAATCCGTGTACCAATCAGCCATCTTCAGGTAGTATGAAAACCCAAACCCTGACAACCTCAGAGGATTTTAGATTTCCACATTTCCTCCCCAAGGTTACAAAGATGACCTGGACTTCTATTTTTGTTTTAGAGTTGAGAAAACCAAGGTTCTTAGAGATTGTGATTTGTCCAAAGTCACATTTAACCTGAAAGAGGAGTACAGCCTGGGGCCCAGATCTGATGCCCACTGCTCGGCATTTCTCTTTCCTGACACTTGCCCATGGAGAAAGATTCGAGACGTCCTTAAGCAGAAATTGCATGTTAACTTGGCTAGCATCACTTTATCTGCACCTTCTGTCCTCTTATTAGAGTAATTCAAATAGTTAATAACTTCTAGTAAACAACCATTTTCTAGAAAATGTTATGTTGTGTAACCCAAAATCTGTTTCAGATTTCAGAGCAAGTAGTTTTCACATTACCTATTTGCAAAAATACACTGCCTTAGTGATACTAGTTCCATTTAATTAGATGATAGAAAACATTTTCCCATTAGTAATACTCTTTACTCAACCCAAAGAGGTGATGTTAGAGTGAAGTATTTCTCACTCTAGACTCACTCAAAACATCCCAAGGAGGTACATAGCTTTAGGCAGAAGTGATCATTGTCAAATTCTTAAAGCCCCTGAGAATTTTGGGTTTTTGGAAGACCAGACACCAGAGGGTGCTAAAGAGCTGCATAATTTACTTTTGGGTCTTTATTAAGTTCCCATGGAAATGGGGTCAGCTGGCACTGAGAGAAGAGGTTGGGTATGTTTGGTGCTGGGGGATGTGTTCCTGAGCTCAAAACTCTGGAGGTATATGCCTACCTGGAGCCATAGGCCACATTAATGGACCGCAGTATGGCCATTGGCTGGTAGCTGCTGACTTGACAGTTGCTTTGGTCAATCCCATTGATTGTGAGGAAGTCAACTGTTAAAAATAGAATCAATGGTGCTACCACCAGCTCACTAGCCATTTACAGACACTCATAAATACTGAAAATGACTGCCTAGAGGCTGGGGCTTCCAGGCTTCTTTTAGCTTTACTTTGAATTTGCTGCTTCTCGCTACATCAGCAGAAGAGAACTTGAAAGAGCTGAAAACAGCCCAAGCTGCAAGAATCTCTCAAGAAAGGAATTATTAATAAAGTGTCAACTCTTGTGCATTAAGCTTCTTTTGAAAAACTTTCCTAAATTCATGAAATATCAGGTTTGGTGCTTTGGTTCTGCTCTGCATTACTGATACCCACACTTCTACTTCTCAAGAACAAATTACTCCTTTAGCCATGAAATCAAGTCCATTTCCTCACATGAACGTAACTCCTGAGGGTTTAACACAAGACTCGGCACTATGTGGAATAATAAAGGATTTTAACCTCAACAAGCTTACAGTAACTTACATAGCATGTAAAGAGCCACATGGATTGTTTCATAAGCTGCAGGTTTATTTGGTGTATTGAGTGAGCATACTAGTGGGAATTCCATGTAATTTGCATTAAGAATATGGAACATGAATGTATGTGTATATGTATATATATGTGTGTGTGTAAATATAAATTGTATATTATTTGTTTTACATATACTCACAAATATATGTATGAATATATATTAATTATATATATATATATATTCATATAAACAATGCATGCCCGAGTATTAATTTGTGTGGATTGAATGATAAATAAAACATAACTGAAAAAATTTGGTCTTGTAGTCTGTCACTTTTCTTCTAATCCCTTCCATAGTCATTTAACTTTGTATTCATGATGATATTCACATTTCAATAATTTTATTCATATAGCATACTCTTCACCATTCATTCATTTATTCATTTTTTTTTTCCTTTTTTGGCCACCCCATGGCATATGGAGTTCCCAGGCAAGGGATCAAATCCAAGCTGGAGCTGCAACCTATGCCACAGCTGTGGCAACTCACTGCACAGGCTTAACCCACTGCAGTAGGCTGGAGATCAAAGCTGAGTTCTTGTTGCTGCAGAGTCACTGCCAATCCCATTGTGCCACAGCAGGAACTCCCATTCATTCATTTTTGAATTCAACAAATATTTTGGACACTCACCATATTCTGAACAGAGGGGCATAATCTGCTTAAGACAGCAATGTATGAGATGCAATTCCTGACATTGGGGGAGTTGACCTTGCATGTAGGGAAACTAGAAAAGACTAAACATCTTCTGAAAAGAGGTGGCTTCAAGATTGAACCCTAAAAGAATGAATTGAAGGTATCCAAGTAGTAACATGAGCATGGGGATATTTGATGGGGGTCAATGTGTGAAGTGGCCCAAGGTGACAAGAGCTTGATATAGGCCGCAAATGACAAAACTTTTAGAATGAAGAGATGAGGTATCAAGGGACCAGCAGAGAGAAACAATTACAAAGAAATTTGTGTGTCACCCTAAGGAGTTTGGATTTTATGCTGTTGGAAATGGGGAATTATTGAAGCATTTTGGGCAGGAGATTGGTAAGGTAAGAGCTGCATTTTAGAATGATCATACTAGCACACTGATTAGAATAGGACACAGCAAGAGGTGGGAATACCAGTTATGCAACTGTTTCAATAGTTCAAGAAAAGCCCAGAGAGAACTGAACTCAAGTAATAACAGTAGTGATGGATGTGGGCAAAGGTTTTGAGAAACGTGGATTTTTTCAGTGTTATTAATGAGCTCTGGGGTGTGAGTGGGAGTAGGGAGTAGGTGAATCCAGATTAGGCCATTCTCTGGGTGGATTGTGATGCTATTCCCTTGGAAATATGTGGCCAAAGACCTAGAAGTTTTGATTTTTGGATGAAATATTCTGTGCTTATTATTATATCTTTGAACTCATATCATAACCAAAGTATACCACTGAACACACATTATGTTGTTATTATGTAATTGCTAAAGATGAGTCATGTTTCCATATCTACAGGATAACAAATAAGAATCTTCTACCTGTGCTTATCTGGGGCACATAACGATATTCATATTCAATGTTTGTCTGATTTCACATGCAGAATATGTGATTGTGGGGTAAAAATAAACAGCATTTTGATTATGGAATCAGAATCTGCAAGTAGTTTTCGAGGTCTTCCCTGATGGACCTTGAAGTAGACTCTTTTTTTTTTTTTTTTAATCTCATGCCAATTTTACATATCCTATACTCTGAGGGATTGGATTTCAAAGGAAGGACAAATAAGTTATAATCAATAACGGCTTGGAAACTTAAGTATTGTATACTAACAAACACAGATAAATTCATGGTATGGGGAAATGTTTTTTTGGAAAATTTATTTTAGTAGTTTTCTCACAAATGCATTTGGGGAATTCTGTATGTAACAATCTCCACTAAACCCCTACCCTGCATCCTGTTCCCCCCACACACAGAAGCTCTATTTCCTTAATGTTCTCTTGCTGCTTCTGAAGCTAGGTTAACAAAATGCACAAATCAAAATCGACACTATTTTCCCTGTGGGCAGAACTCATTGATGACTCTTCCAGAGGTTATTCAAACATGCCATTTAGGTTTTCAAAATAAAATAGTTTTCCCCTGGTAAAAATAAGTATCTTAAGCTATTACTTTTAAAGACTAAAATATATATAAAAGAAAATGAAAAATATATACCTAAATCTTAACTATTGTAACACTCAACTTTTTTGAGACTAATTTACAATCATACCCTTACCTCTAAAACATATTAGAACTGTAAAAAAGAGCAGTAAGTGTGTAAATGTATGTATACATATCTAAAATAATAACAAAATATGAACGCACTCTTTCTAAATAATACCTAAAGACATCTCTCTAGGCCAATATATCCACATCTATAACACAGTTTAGTGTCTATGTAGCATACCAATGTGTGTACTTAATATAATTTACTTAACCAATACCCTAAGGTATTAGTTTTTTGCCAAACATTGCAAATATATATTATGACTCTAGGAACAAAGGTGTGCACTTATATTTGCACCCTTCTTAATATTTTATGATGAATTTTCAAAAACGAAATTCATGAATCAAGATCTACATGTTTTAATATTTATTTTGCCAAACTTTCCTCTAGCAATGTTGTACCAACTCAGTGTCCCATGAAGAGTGCAAGAAAGTAAGAACGTGCTGTGTCCCTGTATTGTCTCAGCACAGCATAACACTTGGATCAATCTTTTTATTATTTATTGACTCAATGAATATGAAGTAATGATGCATAGTTTCTTCAAATATTAGAAGTAGTTATTTAATCTTTTAATTGTATTTTGTCTATTCATCTTTCTCCTTTTGCAGTGACCAAGAAACTTGCAGAAGTACCTTCATCATTTATTTCCTCTGATATGCCTAGTTTCTCTTGACCAGTTTCACTGTGTTTAAATCATGGCTTTGCCATATATTTTATAAACAGTACAGCTTTCACAGAAAACACATGCTTTGTAAATATTATCATGTGCAGGACCATTGATTTGGAGCATCCCAAACATCTTAAATGATAACATCATAAAATAACAGTTTCATGTAAACAATGATTACAATAGTTTGACATATAAAAGGTCTCTCACTGAGTGTTATAACAGCCAATCAAAAAATATAAACCTATTCACTTAAAAATTATCTCTGCATTTTACTACATGTATTTATTCCAACAGCCAGGACTTATCCGCCTATATTTTGTAAGGGAGGATAATTACTATTTAATTTAATCACTAACAAAGTTTAGGCCACCAGTTTATTTTATTTTATTTTTATTCTTTTATTTTTTTGTCTTTTTAGGGCTACTCCCATGGTTCCCAGGCTAGGGGTTGAATCAGGGCTGCAGCTGCTGGCCTACGCCACAGCCAGAGCAATGCCAGATCTGAGCCACGTCTGCAACCTAAACCACAGCTCATGGCAATGCTGGATCCTTAAACTCACTGAGTGAGGCCAGGGATGGAACCTGCCTTCTAATCGATGTTAGGCAGATTGATTTCTGCTGAGCCATGACAGGAACTCCTAGGCCATCCATTTAAATAACTATTTGGGCAATTGTTCATTAAGGAATGATACAGACATTATTAGAAAAATCATTGCCAAATCAAAGGCTATAAGGAAACTAAAGATCTTAGTGGATCTTAAAATAACTTTTTTTTTTTTTTTTGTCTTGAAACTTATGTTTACGAGATGCTCATGAGTACCAGAGAGACAATCAATACACATGTTAAGGAGAAAATGCCCAAGTTGGACAGCTTGTCTGGGCCTCAGTTTCATTATTGAAAGGATGATGCACTTGGATGTTCTCTACATATTGTTAAAGCTCCTATAGTTCATAGTTTTGTGCGTTTATGTACCCTCTTTTGATAAAATTACATGGATTAGAAGGAACTACTTATTCCTACAATTCAGAATAGTAGCCAGGAAATGTAGTACTCTAGAATAAATTCTATTAAGAAATCCTGGAAGAATTGGGTCATTTAGCCTGGAGAAAAGAATACTGAGGAAGGGTTGATTACTACCTCCTGAGGCATTTTCTCAGCATCTAAGCCAGATGGCTTTTCTTAGTTTTATTGTTTAGGCCATGTATAAATGAAGACATTAATATGACCCAGTGGCAGTTTTCTTTCTATTGGCCTTTCAGAAATAGAATGTTTCTAGGACATACTTGCCTGTAAACTGTAACTTTCCCTGGATCTGAACTGCAGGTGGGGTAAGTTAATGAATAACTAAATGTAATGATTCTGATGGAACAAAATGAAGTACCCCTTTCCACAGATCCCCAAGGAGCCTGGACCAATGAAGAAAACCTTAAGGTCATATAAGAAATGCAGTTTGCTTTTTCAACGTATTCATCAAAGAATCTCTATTCAGTAAAATAGTGGGTTATTCCACTGAAATCTGGATTGCCTTAGCTAGTGTTAACACACACTCACACGCACTTCACCACTACGATAGTAACAACTTTCAGAGTGAATATCTTGATCCCATAAAGACACTTGCTGAATATGCATTACTTTCTCCATTTCACAACCGCTATTCTTAGAGCCTACTATGTAGAAGGTACTGTCCTGAGGACCTAGCATATTGGTTAGCAGAAGTGCATGTTAATTACGCACTTGAAGCTTAAGTGCGGGCAAGATAATGATCAAACTTTTGCACAGTTAAATGTAAAATTATCATTTAAAATGCTATAAATGGGAATGGAAAGATACCACAAGAGTCCAACAGAGGGAACCAGCTGGGCATGTGAATCATTATGAGGTGATATTTGCACTAGGCACTGAAGGCCAGACATTAAAGTGGTGTAGAAAGGGGATTATTCCAAGCAGATGGAACAGGATGTGCAAGTGACCTGTAGTCTCAGAGATTTGATTTCATTAACTTCCTACCCAGTGTGTATGCCTGAAATTAAATGCTACCCAGCATTCACTCATTCCACAGTACTTATTATGTGCATGTTTTCTGCTATGTGAAGGTGCTGTTCCCTATACTTGGAACAAGGTGATGGAAAAAAAAAAGAAATTTTAATCTAAGAGAAGAGATACATTTTAAATTACTAGTTACAGCGAATATTGTTAAATTACAATTATGAGAAATCCCAGAAAGGAGATTATACAATGCCTTGCTGAGGGAATGGGGCACAGTTGTAAGATGGGAACAGGAAGACTCCCTTGATGAACTGACATTTATGCTGAAGCTTGCAAGATAAAAAGAAGGGTTGATTATTCCAAAAGCAAGAGAAAACGCTTTCCAGGGAGAGGAAATTATTGATTTGAAGTTGCTGAGACAGGAAGTATCTTGGTGCATAGTCAGAAAAGAATGAGAGCCAGAGAAGAGGGAGCAGAGCAGGCAAAGAAAAGTTTAGGAAAACTTGCCTGAACTTGGAAGCAATGGCAAAAGGCTTGGTGTCTATTTTAGAGGCATTAGCCAGTAACTGAAGCAGTTTAAAGGGAAGATGATATAATGAGATTTGTTTTTTAAGAATATTTGATGACTTTTAAGAATATTTTATGGGAAATGGGTTAAAAATTGGCAACTGTGGGAAAAGGTGATCAATATGGAGACTATTGGCATCATTTAGGTACAAGGCAATGGTAACTCAGACCAGAGATAAAGAGCAGGAGGGTGGATTTGATACAAGTTCAGATAACATATTTAGAAAAGCTCCAACTCTGTTTTGAGACCTAGACTCAGTCACCCTGTTGCCAACACAAGCAGAAGACAGCATGTGCCATATTCTTTGAGCTCTCCTTTCATAGCATTACATGCTAGAAGGGTTATATTTCTACTGATCATATTTAGCTTTGGTCCCAGTGTGAGTTGTTCTGATATATTCATATACCGAGGTTAAGTCATCATGGTGTCTTTTTTGAACAAGGGCTCAAAGCTTATTTGAAAGACAAAAAGACATTTTATCAGTAGAGGTCAATAGCACATTAGTACATTTTAAAGAAGTATTGCATCTGATGTTAAGAAGAATATAATTTTTAAAAATTTATTTATTTATTTTTTTGTCTTTTTTCTTTTTATGGCCACACCTGCGACATATGGAGGTTCCGAGGCTAGGGGCCTAATTGGAGCTACAGCTTCCGACCTACACTAGAGACACAGCAACACCAGATCCAAGCCGCATCTGCGACCTACATCACAGCTCACGGTAACACCGGATACTTAACCCACTGAACAAGGCCAGGGATCAAACCCACAACCTTATGGGTCCTAGTAGGATTCATTTCTACTGAGCCACAACAGGAACTCCAAGAAGAATATAATTTCAAATTCAATAAAAATAATTTAAGTCAGAGATAGAAGAGTATCCTTATGAGAAGTTGAAAAAATTCAACCCTTAAAGGAGATAGATTAAGAAAGTATTGGGTCATAAAGTGAAATGTGAACCATGGCAAATTCTAGAATTCTGCAAGGGGTTCTGTAGATCGTTCATATTAGTTTTCATTATTGGCCCGTCTTGGAGTAATATAGCAAGCAGAGCAGCCTGACCAAATATTTGTGGCTATACTGGTACAGCTCTGCCACTTGTCACTTCACCTGTTGGATCGCCTGTCTAATCTCAGAGTTGGACTATATTGCCTGTATGTGTTAAACTAGCTCTAAAATTCTCTGATTCTAGGTCAATATCTACAGCTAACAATAAGGTAGCTTCTTAAAGTGTTGAAGCAGTATTTTCTGCGTAGGTCTAGGGTAGATTTTTGCTCACTCAAGTGTTCTTCTAAAGGTAGTCCAAATCAGTTCTCTGGTGGCTCAGTAGGTTAAGGATCAAGCATTGTCATTGTTGTGGCTCAAGTCACTGCTGTAGTGTAAATTCAATCCCTGGTCTAGGAACCTTCACATGCCATGGGTGCAGCCAAAATAAATAAATAAATAAATAAATCACTACATCAACAAACATAGCTCAGATAAGATTGGGATATTTAGTGAAATGGAATATCTGATGTCTTTCCATTAGCTGACCTCAGCAAAGCCTCACTTTATAATCTTGTGGTTCATTCAGATATGCTTTGTTTAAGTCCTAGATTAGCAAGTGTTTTACATGACGAGGTCTCAGTAAATCTGCCAACACAAAAATGTGCAATCCTCAATGCCTGAACTTAGTTTTCCATACAACTTGACGAGGTTTGCTATGAGACCAAAATATATTTTCAGCTGTTACAGACAGCCCTTAAACATTTGCAGCTCGATGCAGTTGAATATTCACACTGTTTTTAATTAGGCTAATGTGTGCTTGCTCCAATGTATAATAAAAGACATAATCCATAATTATAACCCCTTTGCACTGCTTCCTGTCAGAGGGATTGGTTGAAAAAAAAATTCTTGTTCTATCTTTCAATTTGTTAATGGGATTATGATGAGCAAAAAAGCCTGATTACTATGGCCGAGCAGGCATGCCTTAGCAAGGTGAAAGGATTAATACTACAGGTCATCAGTAATTTAAAGATGTCAATTGCCAGGCTCATCCATGGGTTTCTGAGAAATGAGAGAATCTAAAAAATGTTTGCTCCTAGGAGGTAAGCACGTTGGTTTAGTGAGTGGAGAAAAAGTATCCTCACACAACTGTACAATGCAAAGCTACAACAGCAGTAAAAGGAAATACTTCAACCATGAATCTATATATTGGGAACAAAAAACAAGTGTAAAAAGGAAAATTTCTTTTCAGAGAATAGAGTTTAAAACATATTTCATATTATGAATCCTATCCTGGATCTTCATCCTGACTTTTAGCATCTATTACCATGCGCTGTTAGTTTTGTTTTCCTGTGTGAGTTTTTTTGGGTTTTTTTTGTTTCTCTTAGATGGATTTCACACTTCACAAGGCAAGGATTTCAGCATATAGCCCTGGACATTGTCCACAGCAGGTTCAGACCAAAACCTTCCTGATAATTATGATGGGAGTAATCCCTAATGTTCCATAGCTATCTAGGCCAGAAAAAGTCATTTCAGCTCAATCTCAGTAGACTTCAATGGCAGGTTTATTTTCATTTAAAAAATGCATAGAATTAATGTTTTGTGAGCTATAATACAAAACACTTAATCCTGCATCATTTGCTAAGTGTGTTTTTCGGACTTTTTGATTACAGAAGATTTTACAGCTGCTTACCTACTTCATAACTATCACAGCTATAGATGCTGTAGGTGACAAGAGGATGTAAGTCTTGGGTTGCACAGAATAAGCATTCAGAGGTTTGAAAACATAGTTTTAAAAATAGCATTATTCTCAAACTGAACAAAACATGTGTCTCTCCAATTAGGGGTAAGAAAATTCTAAATCCCTTTACAAATCATTGTGTTGAATTATCTCCCCTCTTCCTAAGAAAGTTTCTTTTTTTTCTTTTGTTCATTTTTTTTTTTTTTTTTTTTTTGTCTATTTGCCTTTTCTTGAGCCGTTCCAGCAGCATATGGAGGTTCCCAAGCTAGGGGTCTAATCGGAGCTGTAGCCACCGGCCTACGACAGAGCCACAGCAACCGGGATCTGAGCCTTGTCTGAGACCTACACCACAGCTCATCGCAATGCCGGATCTTTAACCCACTGAGCAAGGCCAGGGATCGAACCCACAACCTCATGGTTCCTAGTCAGATTCGTTAACCATTGCGCCACGATGGGAACTCCAGAAAGTTTATTTTCTTATTAGGTTAGAGAACAGCAGAAGAGAAAGAGAGGAGAGCTGGGAACCTCTGCATGCTATGGGAAAGAAAGCACGATCTTCACTGGAGATGAAAAATACAGACAAGCTAAGTACGAGTTCTTTTGAATATACGTTTTAAACAATTTCCTTTTAAGTAAATAAAATTTGAAAATAATTAATTATTTAAAAATAAAAGAGAAGTGATTTAAATGTCTTCAAGTCAATAAACCAAGGAGGTTATATTTTATTGATTCTGACATTCTATAAGTAATAATAAGGACCATTTTTTTTTCCCATCGTCTTTGATGTATCTTTGTTGTCTTAGAAGAAAATAAAAGAGCAAAATTGCGTGGGGTTTTTTTGAATTAATTTTGCCAATAATGTCTGTTTTCTTTATTACACAATATGAGAACAATTAAGTCATTTTTAAAAGGAAAGTAACTTTAAAGATAACAATTTTACATTATTGGCTTTCTTAAGGAAAAAAAACAGACAAGGGGCCTAATAAGGAAATACATTTTATTACATTTGTTATTGATGCTATAAAATACAATTTTAACAGCCAGGAAATGCAATGCAATTGATCATATGTTAGAAATGCATTAATTTGAGTTACTGTATTTTTCATATGTAATTTGAAATTATGTATAAACATAAAAATGTCTTATTGCATAGTATAAATCTATGCATTACTATTTCATTATATTAAATTAAAACCATGTCTATAAGATATTTTCCCTAAATTTTCCCTGCATATTTGACACAACTTCCTGGAGGATGCTTTCTCAGATTGAGCTGATCATGGTCTATTATTTGGGATAATTTTCTCCATAATCTCAGCACTGGTCTATAGTTTTCTGCTTTTGACCTATTGTTTCTTGAAACAGTCATCAGACGAAAATAATGTCATCCATAAAAATGACCATTTAGTAGTAAAAAGTAAAGGACTTTACCGAGGACAGAATAATCAAACAGAAGACAGCAGTTTAACAGCCCTTTTTAAAGGCTACTTTGTTTTCAGGAAGGAGATGCTGCCTCCCAGATCCATCTCCATCACTCAGCATGTCAAGAAGTGGTGGCAAAGGAATGTGTTCCCAGCCTATCTGGGTTCTTCTTGTACAACTAGCTGAGCTCAGAAGCAAAAGGATGTTTTCAGTCAGTAGGATCAAGACATATTTTTCAGGTCCCTTTCCAAAATAATATCCTCTTGATCTACTTATAACAAACCATCAATACTTTAACAAACTATCCTGCTACTAGCAATATATGGGAACCAAATTACCTAATTATTTGCCAGGTAAATGAAATGTGTGTGTGTGTGTGTGTGTGTGTGTGTGTGTGTGTAAAAACCTTGGGTCCCCATGCTCTTCAAAGCCCAAGTGTTTTAATTAGTTGCTAATCCTTTCTTAGGCATGATTTCAAGAAACATGTTTAACATGATAGTGCATTGATCTACTTTCCTCATCTCAGCCACCCAAAGCATGATTATCTCAGTATTTTATATTCAATTTCTGCCTCTCTGAAAGTTTCCTAGAGTTAAATTTGTAAGAGTAGATTTTCTTCTGTTTCCAACTATTAACCGAAGAATGCTTCCTATTTTACTGTTTCTTTATCATTTGATGATGTAGTCTCCCACTCAGGTTCATAACCCTGGAGGTCATCTTTCATCCTGAACACCCTTTGATTATAAATTTACATCACACAAATCTCCTTCTATCATCTCCAGAACATAGCAAGGCTGTGACCAATGCTGTCTCGGGAAGATGCCAATTCAATAATTCATACCGTTATTATATCTCGGCTGGTCACAGTAATTCATCCTAGCTGTAGCCCCAGTAACTCTCTTGGCCCTGTATTTTAGTAATGCTGAAGAAGTCTCCCATCTATTGCCAGTGCTGTGGCCTGAACATATCTGATCTATTTGTCTAATACAATTGAATTATGCATCCAAGTGTCTCCATTCCATTAACTATTTATACAGGTTTTAGCACTTCAGTACCTAAATTCTTCAACAAAAGATAATATAATCAATGGTTATTAGGATTGAGGACATATCATTACCTGAGAAGTAGCTTTGGGAATGTTGAATGTTTCTGCAAAAGAACCCACCTAGAAAATTGTAAAGTAACCAGAAACAGAATAATAATTAAAAGAAGAATCTAAAAGTGCAACTATAATAGATTGAGGGAGAGTTATTTGTAACTATTTTTGAAAGTTTTGAAGGCTTTGCATTAAGAGGGAAAGGCGAGTGGTAGGAAAATAAGTCAGTTTAATTTATTATGTAACAGACATGTTTAGGTACCTAATATGTGCTAGATGCTTTCTAGAAACGGGACATCCAGCAGTAACAAAAGACAGAGACCATGGAGCATTATGGAAGTGAATGAGCAAAGAAATAATTGCGATGCAATTGTGCTTTAATGAGATACACCTGAGGATGGCAATACCTTGGCCATAAGTTGAGAATCCCACTCTCACTTCCTCATCAGCCCCTAGCAGAACGTTCTCTTAAGTTCTTGTGGGATAGCTTCCTAATCACTTTGACCAAGACAGAAGATGGCCTAACTACTATCTATCTGTGTAAATTAAATCTGAGTGTCTTGTGTGCAGATCCGTTAAAAGAAGGGGGCCAACAGATAAGAAAATGGGTAAGTTTTCAAATTCAATTTTAGTCAATGCTAAGTTTAAAGTTTAAAACACTATAGAACAATACGGAAATATATTAGAAAAGTGTAATAAAAATAGAAAAAAATCTAGAGAAAATAAGCAAAAATCATTAAACTTTTCCTTTTGAGGAAAAGTTGAAGAGAACTCTCAAGAGAAGACTTGATGAAGATGATGATAAGGCCTCTGATCATCTCACTTAGAGGAACAGGTTTTGATGAAAAACAAAGTAACCTTTTAATAATAAAGTATAGATGGTTTTCCAAGAAGTATGACAATATTAAAATAGATAAAGTGGAGTCAAATAAGTAAAACATTGGAGGATAGAATTCTCTAGAATGAGAGAGAACTAAGCTTTTCCGTTCTTTAACAAGGAGAAGTAAACAAGTAACAGCAGGCTTTTTATTCAAAAATACAATCCTAAAGGAGTAGTAGAGTCATTAGATAAGCATGTGGTTGAGCGGTCAACATTCTTTCTAGGATAGTTTGGAATGGAAGGGAGAAAGCTAAGGAGAAGGCAGGAGGACTGATCTTTCTTTCTTTGTCAACATATGACTTCAACAACTCATGAAGGAAATTCACACTACCTTTATTGAGTAAGTATTGTATGGATTTACATAAAGATATGGTGGGCTTAAAAAAAAGAGATGGTTTGAAGTAAGCAGTGTATATGCAAAATGGACTCATTTAGTTAACAGTATCTGCATTGACTCCACCATAAAAAACACATTTTCAGAAACATTATGATAGCAATGATGTATTAACAATGCTTGTTTTGTGATGTCATCTAGCTTAAGTTTAAACAAGCTGTATGTCTTGTGATGACAAACACTTAACAGACAATTTACTTTTAGTTATAAGCCATGTAACTATTTGATTCAGTGTTTATGAACAGGGAGAGGATCTAAAATACAGTTTGAGGTTGGGAATTGATTGTCACTTTCTCTTAACCTCATTCTGTCTGCCCTAACATCTAACCCTGTACACTCAGGAACCTATACACTCATGAACTTTTTCACTACCCAGGAAAATGCCAGTATCTTTCAACTATTCTTAGGATTATTTCTATCTCTTCGATTACTCCAAAATATCAACTTTTTTTTGAAAGCACTATTTCTCATGATATGTAAGTGATAGCCTTTCATTCTCCCACAAGCATTCTTCTAGAGCCAAAAGTGAGCTATAAATTCCCTTAGGTCCAGGTAACTGCTCTCTGATGCTACTCACTACTATCCCCTTAACTTCTCTTTCTTGGCAGCCAATTTCCAATTATACCACCCACATCACCTGCCATCATCATTGATTGATGTCCTAATCATATGCACAATATCACATATTTTTTTATAACTTTCTTGAACACATTTGCATTCTTGTTTTATCCTGTAAGAATTCCATGTACACAACTATGCCCCTTTAAGAACTCTGGGCTTTGAGTTCAACTCCACTTGGATTTCCCATCCACTCTGACTTTGGTGGTTCAAGATGAGGTCAACTCCTAGGCTTAGAGTGTCTTTTTTTAAAAATTTTTTTACAGAATAAAATACATACATTTACACACAATTACATTCACACAGATCATTATAACATGGATCTTAAGAAACAGATTAAGTGACTCCCACTGGAGAAGTGGAATGGAAAATATGCTGAGACAAATAGGAAATTTATTCTATACTGTATCCCAATTTTATGGCTTTCATCTTTACTACTTAGTTTTATCTATTACATTTCAATTTTTCTTTAAAAATTAGCATCATATTAAATTGTTATATTATGCAACTAAAATTTATAAAGAAGAAAGCCTTATATACCCTTAAATATTTTATATAGCATAGTAAAAAGAATAACTTAACTGGTAAGCATAACAAAAACAATACACCCTCTGAAAATAAGTAAAATATAAAATGCATAAGTTGGTTAAGAAACAGTGTAACTATATAAATATGTCCTCACAATTTGTTCCATCTCATTGAGTCTTCAATAAAGGCATTACACCATTCTAGGTGATGTGATAAACAAGACATTATAGACTTTACATTGTACCATGGAGAGAAATGGTTATTAATAGTACAATTGTAGAACTGTATTATTTAATTTGTACAGTGGCATTATTTAATTTATCATAAGTTCTTTGATGGAGAGGAAATCAGAATCAGATGTAAGAAGACTTCAGCATTCCAAGAATGAGGTCAAATGACCCCCTTCATGGTGGATTGTGCACTTATTTACTATGAGATATATTTCTTCTCCAGAGATTCCTTGTTTGTGTATCAATTGCAGATTTTTGGTTTGCAGTTATTCTGAAGTTTTGATGTAAGAGTCTATATGTATATGAGATTGTTTTAAGTTGTTGTTCTCTTAATGGCAAGTTCATCTCCGGTGTCCTGCATTTGTACCCACCTCTTCTCATGATTTCTGATTTTGATGGTGTAATTGTGCATGGATGATTTCGTATCTTTACTGTATATATACCTTTACTGGTGAGCCTTGTCATTTGTGGAATTTTTGTTTCCTGTTGCTGATCTCTTCTTTCCTGCCCAGAGAAGTTCCTTTAGTATTTGTTGTAAGGCTGGTTTAGTGTTGCTGAATTCTCTCAGCTTTTGCTTATCTGAGAAGGTTTTTATTACTCCTTCAAATCTGAATGAGAGCCTTGCTGGGTAGAGTATTCTTGGTTGGAGGTTTTTTTCCTTCCATCACGTTAAGTATATCATGCCACTCCCTTCTGGACTAGAGTGTCTTTAAGTCATATATCAACTCTTCAATTCATCTCATATACTGCATTTACAAGTATATTTCTAACACCCATGAACACTCAAAAACCTCTTATGGTTCTGACTATATTTTGGAAAATAATATTTATATCACTTTGCATGGAGTCTAAGATCCTTTAAAATTTCACTTTGGCCTTAAATGCATTCAAGCTTTTGAAGAAAACCTTACTTCCTTCAAAGCACACTTTTCTATAAAATTAGCTAATTCATTGTATGATCTCTGAGTAAACCATGAGACTTTCATGCCTTCACGTCTTAGCTAATTCTGTCTTCCATCCTTTTATTCATTTTTCTCTCTTTCCCTCTCACAATTCTTCTAGACTCAGCTCCAATACCCAACATTTAACCCTTCTCAGATCACTTTTTCTAATCTGACCATATATCTGCTTCATAATCTCACAGCCCTTGGTTTATATTTCTCTTTCTCTTATTACAGCAGATTTATAACTAAAGTAGATGTGCAATATTGATTCAGTGGTAACTTCCCTTAGTTGAAATTTCCATACTTATAAAAAAAGATAGCTAGAATAGATGTCATCTAATGTTCCTATTAGCTCAAATCTGGCAGGCTGTCAGATTTTCATCATTTTGTATTTACTTATTACTGCCTCTAAATAGTATGTAAGGCACTTGCAATGTAATGCCTGACCAGCTTCATTTACCTAGTTCCTAGTTCTTAAAGTCTTGTTATATACAAAGCAGGGTATGTATAGTGTATGTTTGTGTGTGTACATAAAATCATGATTTATGATTTTAATCTTAAACAGATTACTAACCAGTTCAATGAAATTCTCTGAACTGTCCCCTTATATGGACTCATTGACTTTACATACACTGTCAATTCTCCCTGTAAAATATACATATGGAATCCTACAGTAGACTGGAAACTTGCTCTTATCAAGTGAGTTATATACTTCCGAAGACTCAGTTGTGTTTATCCTCAAATCTGTTCATACTCATTTTATGTGATATTCTAGTTATATAATTTAATTGCATATTATATAAGCTGATGGAAGATGAATATGAAAAAGAGCTATTAATTTTAAGAAAAGTAATTTAATTTGCATGCTCTTGATGGATATATCCTAAAGGTTATCTCTAATGATTCATACTCTTGTATAATCCCTCCCCCTAAGTGCAGTTAGAAGCTGTAACTTGCTTCTAACCAATAAAATATCATAAAGATGATGTGATGCCACTGTCTTCTTAGGTTATATTGTATGGCAAATGTACTGGAATGTTTCACCTATGGTTCTATTACATTATGTAAGACTTCATTTTAGCACACTGGAAATATAGATTCTTAATGCTGGCCTTAAAGAAGCAAGGGGCCATGTTGAAAACAATCTATGGATACAGCCATATAGCAGAGAACTGAGGGAAGCTTCTATGACCTGAAGGTTGTCTGCAGCAAACAGCCCATAACAAGCCAGAATCCTCAGGTATAAAGCTACAAGGAAATAAATTTGGCCAACAACCTAAAGTAACACCAAAGAAGATTCTTTCCTGGTTGAGCCTCAGATGAGAATATAGTGTGGCAGACACCTTGATTTAAGTTTTCTGGGCTTTTGAGCAAAGAAGCCAACTATGAGCTGTGTCGGGAGTCCTGACCTTCAAAACCCATGAGATAATAAATGTGTCTCATTTTAAACCACTAGGTTTTGGATAATTTGTTATGCAGCAATAGAAAAATAAGGCAATGCCTTAGAAAGTTTCAATAAAATAAATTTGTTAGTCACAAAAAGAGCTACAATAAAATTCAGTCAAGGCAGGACAATGATACATGTTTAAGGAAAAAAAAATGTAAAAGGCTATACATATTTTTCCTTACATTTTTACACAAGTATATTTCAGATATTGCTCTATTTTAAAGAATCTCTATCTAGAAATCTTAAATGCATTAGGAAGGGGTTTATACAAGGAAAATAGAGATGAATTATAATCACCAGGTTTATACTCAAAAAGAAACATGGACAATACTAAAAGATTGAAGAATTAACTTATGTGCCTCTGTTTTAAATTACAATAATGAATTTAAAGAGTATATGCTTAAAAATCATTTCATACTCTTTCCAATTAGCAAACTAACCATGGTTATTGATTGTGTTGGAAAAAATTTTTTTCTCTATGATAGAAGAATCTGGCCTCATTAGTGACTATTGGATAATATCCATTCTATGGGCATTCATATGGAGAAGGGAAAATCTCTGGGTGAGACTCTCAGGGAAGTTTTCACAGAAGTGAAGAAGGCATTTGATATGGCCATGGTTGGGAAAAAAAAATTGAAATGAGTAGGGCTTCAGTAGAAAGGACAGTCCCACTAAGATTGCAGTGGAAGGTGAGGCCATGTGGATTTCAGCAATGACGAGACTCTATGAGAAAGAAGACACAAAGCAATCATGTAATGACTGAATATTGGTGGACATGGAATGCGTCTACCTCTTAGTTTTTGTCTTCTTCCTTCGGTTTACAGGAAATACTCTGTTCATTTTTATCTATTTTTAATGATTTTTTTATATTATACTTGGTTTACAGTGTTGTCAATTCTACTGTACAGCAAAGTGACCCAGTCACACACACATATATATATATATATACATTCTTCATGTTCCATCATAAGTGACTAGATATAGTTCACGTGCTATACGGCAAGCTCTCATTGCTTATCCACTCCAAATGCAATAGTTTACATTGACTAACCCCAGAATCCCAGCACATCCCACTCCCTCCCACTCTCCCTTGGCAACCACAAGTCTGTTCTCTAAGTCCTTGAGTTTTTTTTCCTGTGGAAACTTTCATTTGTGCCATATATTAGATTCCAGATATGTGATAGCATGTGGTATTTTTCTTTCTCTTTCTGACTTCACTTCATATGAGAATATCTAGTTTCATCCTAGTTGCTGCAAAGGGCATCTGTCCTTTTTTATGGCTGAGTAATATTCCATCATATATTTGTACATCTTCTTAATTCATTCATCTGTTGATGGACATTTAGTTTGTTTCCATGTCTTGCTATTGAAAATAGTGCTGAAATGAACATAGCGGTGCATTTATCTCTTTGAAGGAATGTTTTGCCTGGATATATGCCCAGGAGTGGGATTGCTGGATCATATGGTAGTTCTATATTTTATTTAGTTTTCTGAGGAACCTCCATAGTGTTTTCTACAGTAGTTGTACCAATTTACATTCCCACCAACAGAAGATGGATTCCTTTTTCTCCACACCATCTTCAGCATTTGTTATTTGTAGACTTATTAATGATGGCTTTTCTGACTAGTTTGAGATAGTACCTCATTGTAGTTTTGATTTGTATTTTTCTAATAATTAGTGATGCTGGATATTTCTTTCATGTGCCTTTTAACCATATGTCTTCTTTGAAGAAATGTTCATTCAAAAAAAAAATCACAAAATCATTGAATCTATTACATTTTTAGGAAAATTCAAATTGGAACTGTACTGCTACATACAATTAAAACTCCATCAGATTCCCCAGAAGAACAATTTAAACAAAAGATAACCTCAAGACCTGAGGATTCACTAATATTATTCCAAGTGGGGAGAAAGTCAGAGGAATGTTTGTAATGAATCACCCTACCCAGGTGTCTACTGTTGAAGAAAGCTCAGTTAGCCAAGAACTCCATTAAAAAGTATGGTATATAACCTTTGGTTATTGGAATTTTTATTGCTGCTATATTATCCTTACGCTGAATGCCCATTATCCCAGCTACTTGTTCTCTCACAGGTTTTTGTTAGCTGCTTTATCATGTTGCAGTTTATACTACTTAAGCAGGCCATTATGATATATTACAGTCAGCTAAAGTGTAGAACATTTTTAGATTTATTTGACACCTAAAGCAACTTTTCATTAGGCTGGTAACAAGCCATATAGATGCCATAGTTGTCGCAAAAACATCATTAGGATGTCGAAAAAGTGCTGACATAAATGTGGACATTCTCAAGAACATGTTTAAGAAACTGATAGGGTGGAAGCTCTTAATTTTCTCAGGTAGAAGTAGGGGGGCATCTATGTACAAATGACAAAGCTATGGTGCCCATTTTTCTTTACAGAAAAAGATTCCATTGTGCACGTCTAAGAGCTCTACCCTCCCCTGACTGACTTTTTATGAAATTACAGAGAGCACTGGGGCATTGTTTGAGCAATATCAAGTGCCTCCAACAGCTGCTTTGCCATTCTTGGAATGGTATGAACATTTCATGGGACACATAATAGACTCAGGATGAAATAGGCAGAGGAGGAACTCACTGAAATGTATTATGAAGTAATGAAATCTAGAAATAAAAACAAAGTTATGCAATTTATTATGCAACTATGTGTAAATTTATTTCACCATCTAGGTGAGAAGAAAAGAGAAAGGTACCATCCCCATGGGCCAAGGTGCCAACATTAGATTCTAAGGTAAGGGAGTCCCCTACATATCATTATAAGACAATTTCCACTAGATTTTCTGTGGCGTTGAAGCCAAGTGCGACTACCAGTCTACCAGATGCATTGCTTTAATGAAACAGTTTTCACATAATTCAAGTGGGGTTGTTGCAGATACATTTTTTAAATGATCTGCCAGATTGAATTAAGTTTATCAGAAAACAGTTATATCACATAATCTGTACATATGCATTTACTCATATTGTATAACAGTCGCCATGGGTGTTCATCCAAATCATCCCCTTTTTTACAAATTAGTGAACACATGTCTCAATTCCCTGTCTTTAGCTCAACTAATTTAGTCATCCTTTTACATTATTGATATCTTTTTAAGGTTTGAGCCACTGTTTATTTATTTACTTATTTTTTGATTATTGCTTCTTTCCATTGTACCAGGTCCTTTATCATAATTTTTCAAAACATGACTCAACAGTTTTGAGAAGTCATTTCATTATTATTTCCATCCTTTTACTCAGTGTCTTTGAATGAATATATACTTGATTCGAGTAATTTTCATTATTTAACAATTGTCATTTTGTCACATACAAATAACCTTCAATTTTCTGTGTGAATGGATTGTCATTCTGAATATGGTACTTTATTACTTAATATAATATACTTGTACCACTCCACTCACTACCTCTATCCCTTGTCTAAAATTTCAGCAAAATGCTTACTCCTAGCTGTTGTTGCTATTAGCATTAACTATAGCAATTAGCAAACAATTATACTTTTACTTTATTATTCTAATTATCTTGACAATGATGTGGTCTGTCTTTTTGTGTGCATGTAGATATGGCCAGAGTGCTGTCAACCTCATGTTTTCTCTCCTCTCAGTGTTTAAACCCCAAGACTATACGTCATTTTCTCTGTCATGATGATGTATTTTGTATGTTGCATCTTCTATTTTGCTATATCTTAACTTGATGAATCAGCACAGTAACCCAAGTTTAAATTTCTTGCTAGAATCATACATTGGAAGTTTAATCGTGATCTCATGAATGTTTCTCCATCTATTTACCATTTTTCTCTCCTTCCAGATGACTGAGAATTGATAAGAAAAAGAAGAGGATAATCTGGCATGGAGCAAATGAAACACAAATGAGGTCTGGAAATCCTCATCCAAGGGGTATTGGAAAAGAATGAGAGATGATCAAAAGATACTTCTATATGTATTTTCCCCTATGATTTTATCTCAGTCTCTATGTCCAATATCATGTAAATATCCTGACTTCCTGTGTATTACTGTGTCCCACTATGAATACTTGCTTTAGTTAGAGCTCACAGTCACCAATGTGTTAGCCTCCATGAATTATTTTACTGCTGTATAAGTGCCCAAGTTAATGCATGGACTGTGCGAAATCCTATTTCAAAAACACAAAGAACTCATCCTTTCACAAAGGATCACACTACATATATTCATAACATGCAATTTTATGAAATATGTAGTGTCCTGGAGAGTCAGTGAATTAAACGGAAAGTAACAGCACCAGTAGATATCCTCTGATCCTCTAAATGTCTTCCTTGAAGAAGAGAGTATTGACCATGGAAATAATGTCTCTGTTACATAAATCTCGATCACTATTGGACTGCTACCTTCAATAACTTATTCAAGGGGCTGAGTCAAATCACAAAGCATCTCCAAAGTGGATCACCATACCAGTTCCTGCCAATGTCCCAATTTGAAAATTTAGTCTCTTTGTCCTTCTATTTATTGATTATATTCTCTAGTATACACAAGACCTGGTCATAATCAGTCTTTTTTTCTCTAAAATTATTAAATCAAAATAACATCCCTTTCATAGTACAGCTTTTCGGAAGAGGGTTCTATTTATTGTTTCATATGATTTGTTTTGCAAGTAGAGTAATATATATTAACAGTGACCAAAAAGACAAGTGTATAGGCTAACAAGTAATCATAAATTTGCACTCATTTTTTTTAATCCAGATTATATGCCAAAACTAAACACTTTTAATTTTCCATGATTTTCATTTTATTCTGGGGAATATTAAATGCTCATATTTAAAAAAAAATGCCTTTAGAGGAATTCTGTTTTGGAAATAATATAATAGGTCATTAATACCAAAAGTCTAAGGCCATAACACTTTGAATGCTCCCAATCTAGTCTGCTATTGGAAGCTAAGCAGCGTCAGGCTTGGTTAGTACTTGGATGGGACACAGAATAGGTTATTAATACCAATACAACAAAAACAAAAGTTTCTACTGAAAACAAACATAACAATGAACCACATATAAAAGTAAAAATGTTTTAGAAGTCTCAGAAACCAAAAAAACAGTGAAAAATTTTGAGCTAAAATAACTATAAGAAGGAAACCCAGAAAGATGAGACTAATTCTTAACCAGAAATAGACTAGCCTGACAGAATATAATCTGGGACTCAAATTATCTTACTCTCCAAACAAACTGAAGTCATTTGGAATTATTAGTTCCCATAGATCTATGGGAATTATGTGTAAAATAGTATTTTTGGTGGAAAACAGTATTTTCTTTTACTTCAAAATATTCACATATAATGGCTAGTTCTCAATTAGTACTATTCAGGGAAATGAAAGATAAGATAACATGATTTAAAAATCAAGAGAAGCAAGACTTTAGAAACAAGCTTACTCTTCAACGGCATTAATAGCCAAGGACTGAAAATAAGTAGCATAAAATAATTCAAAATAAAATAGGAAATTGTTGTAGAAAAATAAAAAAAAAACCTGAAATTGTAGAAAAGAAAATTTTATATCTGAAAAACAGACAATTTTCCCAGAGAACTGGACTATATGTATATACACATAGATACTACATACATACATGAAAATAGTAATTCTAGAAATGAAAAAAATCAAGAATTCCATAGATAAACTAAATAGCAGAATAGATATAGGAAAAAATGATTATATGATTGGTCATTAAAAAATCTTAAAGTTCAAGAAGATGAATAGAATATTTAAAAGATCTAAGCCTAATGAAACTTGTTGAAACACTTGTACAAATATATAATTGGAATACCAGGAAAAGCAGGAGCAAGAATGGGCTGAAGCAATATTTTAAGCAAATATGACTGAGGATTTTCAAAAACTGTTTTCAACATTACTGCTGTTTCAAGAAATGCTAAAAATAATCAAACAAAAGATACAAGGGAAATGGAAAAGAAAAAAACTACTAAAGCATGTTCCAACCAAAGACAAAGAGAAAAATATTCAAAGCAACAAAAAGAAAATAAATCCATTACCCTCAGAAAAGCAATAATAAGACATAGAGCTGAATTTTTTAAAAAAGGAAATGACAAGAGCTAAAAGAAAATAACTGACAAGCTAGAATTTTATATGGGGCAAAAATATCTATCAGAAATGAGAGCCTGTATTGCCAACAGAACTGTGATATGCCAAAGGGAACTTTTCAGGCAGAAACAAAGTGATCTGATATGAAATATGATAATATAAAAATAATAGATGATCTCTGAAAAATTAAACCTACCAGTAAATCTAAATTAATATTTATAAGTGTAAAGTGGGGATCAGCAAAATTTTATTTAATGGGTCCAATAGTTGTGGGAAAAAAATATTAAAGAAACTAAAATTTCCTCTCTTAGGTGTGGAGAAAAGGGAGCCCTCCTACACTGTTGGTGGGAATTTAAATTGGTACAACCACTATGGAAAACAGTATGGAGGTATTTCAGAAAACTAAACATAGAACTCCTGTATGATCCAGGAATCCCCACTCCTGGGCACATATCCAGAAAAAGCTTTCATTGAAAAATGTCCATGCACCTCTATGTTCATTGCTGCACTGTTGACAATAGCCAAGACATGGAAACAACCAAAATGTCCAAGGACAGATGAGTGGATTAAGAAGATGTGGTACCTATATACAGTGGAATACTACTAAGCCATAAAAAGAACAAAGTAATGCCATTTGCAGCAACATAGATGGAACTAGAGACTCTTGTACTAAGTGAAATGTCAGAAAGAGAAAGACAAATACCATATGATATCTCTTATGTCTGGAATTCAATACACAGAACAAATGAAGCTATCTACAGAAAATAAACAAACTCATGGGCATGGAGAACAGATTTTGGTTGCCAAGAGGGAGGGGGAGGGATTGGGAAGGACTGGGAGTTTGAGGTTAGCAGATGCAAACTATTGCATTTGGAACAGATAAGCAATGAGATTCTGCTGTATAGCACAGGAAACTATATCTAGTCACTTATGATGGAACATGATGGAGGATAATGTGAGAAAAATAATATATATATATATATAGTGGTTGTACCTATAAATATGTGTGTGTGTGTGTGTGTGTGTGTGTAAATATATATGTATAAAACTGGGTCACTTTGCTCTACAGCAGAAATTGACCAAACATTATAAATCAAGTATAATAAAACATTTAAAAAATAAAATAAAATTCCCTCTCTTATAAGAAATGTACATTAATGAAATGCACCAATTTTTCCCTGGAAGCATTTAAAGATTTGGGGCATGGACTAAAGGGTGAGAATCTGGTTGTGCATGTCATAAGACCACTTCTGTGATACAGAGAAACTAGAAGAGATTTTTGTAATCTGAAAGTTACAAATAAATAAGTAGGTGTCATTACTGGTATTCTTTATTTTTTCATGAAAATGAGTTCCCTTGTGGTGCTATTGGGTAGTCACTGCAGTGGCTCAAGTCACTGTGTGGTATGTGTTGTATCCCTGGCAGAGAACTTCCATATGGGACAGGCATGGCCAAAACAAGTAAATAGTAAGTGTTTTATTTCAGCTTTAATCTCATTATATTGCTAATTGGACAAGTCTGATAAAAAATTGTTCATCTTTATTTAGATACATCTTAATTTATCCTTTATTTTTGAGAAACAGCTGTGTTAGATACAGAGTTCTTGGTAGACTCTATTCGAAGTCTATTAGGACCTCAAATATGTCATACCACTTTTATCTGCCTCCAAGGTTTCTGATAAGGAAGCAACATTTAATTCTGTTGTGAATTTCTTGTACATCATGAATTACTTTTCTCTTGCAGCTTTCAAGATTCTCTTTTCTTGTTTTTTCAACTTTTTCATATAATGGGTCTAGATATTAATATCTTTGAGTTTACCCTTTCATTTGTTGAGTATCTTGTTTGCGTAAGTGAATATTTACATCATTTTAAATTAAATATTGTTCTTCATCAACTTTGACCATTACTTGTTGCTAGTATATTCCATTAAATCACTGTGAACTATAAAATATTGAATAATTGCTCCTAGAGGAAATATAGGATTAGGTTCCTGAGACCTTTTGGTCACATCATTTTCATCAATTGATAAATATATAACATAGTTTTATATATATTACCTTTAAATGTTAGTAACTTTATATATTTATTAATTTATATATTCATTCATATAAATACATTCATACAAATGTGTGATTTATTGCACTGACTCACTCCCAACAGCACTATAACTAAAGATGGAACAGAACTTATTTAACACACATGTACAAAGCACAGCCAAGACACATTGCCCTTAAGAACACTAGACAGGAGTTCCCGTCATGGCACAGTGGTTACCGAAGCCAGCTAGGAACCATGAGGTTGTGGGTTCGATCCCTGCCCTTGCTCAGTGGGTTAACAATCCGGCGTTGCTGTGAGCTGTGGTGTAGGTTGTAGACGCGGCTCGGATCCAGCGTTACTGTGGCTCTGGCATAGGTGGGTGGCTACAGCTCCAATTAGACCCCTAGCCTGGGAACCTCCATATGCCGCAGGAGTGGCCCCAGAAAAGACAAAAAAAAAAAAAAAAAAAAGAAAAAGAAAAAGAACACTAGATAATATTCACCTTTGGGCAAGGCCATTTAAAATAGTTAAATCAGAGACGGGATTAAGATGGTGGAATAGAACACTGGAGCTCAACTTCTCTCCTAAAAACAAAATTCACAACTAAAGACTGAGCCATCTCCACCCAAATGGACCAGAAACCCATACCCTACTCCAGAAGAAAAAGAGGAGGCCACATCCACAGGTAGGAGGGTTGATTTCGTGATATAAACAACCCCATACCTCCCAGGTGGGAAGCCTCACAGACTGAAAACTAACTGGCTCACAGAGACTCACCTATAGGAGTGAGAGTTCTGAGCCCCACATCAAACCCTCACATGCTGGGATCTGTCACTGAGAGAAAGAGCCCCTGGAGCATCTGGCATTGAAGGCCAGTGGGGCTTGTGCACAGGAGCTCCACAGGACTGGGGGACAAGGAGAACCCATTCTTAAAAGGTGCACACAGACTTTCACTTGCACTAGGTCCCAGGGCAGAGCGAGATCTCCACAGGAACCTAGCTCAAACCTGACTGCAGTTCTTGGAGAACATTATGGGAAAACAGGGGTGAATGTGGCTTGTTGTGAGGGAAGGACATTGAAGGCAAACTCTCGGGAATATTCAGCAGTTGCCTTTCTCTGGAGGTGGCCATTTCAGGAAAATCTGGCCCCACCCATCAGTCAGTGCTGAGAAGCCCCAGGGCAAACAACAATCCAGGTGGGATCACAGCCCCACTCCTCAGTAAACAGGCTACCTAAAGAGCCTCAGGCACACAGCATCCCCTAATCCCATCCAGAGACTAAGCCCCACCCACCAGAGGGATTAGAATCGGCTCCACCTACCAGTGGGCAGGCATCAGCCCCTCCCATCAGGAAGCCTACAGCAAGCCCCCCATACTGACTTCAGCCACAAGGGGGCAGACACCAGAAGTAAGAGAGGCTACAGCTCTATTATCTGTAAAAAGGTCACCACACCAAAAACCTATAAAAATGAAAAGACAGAGAACTCAGATGATGGAGAAAGGAAAAACCCCAGAAAATCAGCTAAGAAATGAGAAGATTCTCAGCCTCCAGGAAAAAGACTTTAGACTGTTGATGCTGAAGATGATGCAAGACATTGGAAATATAAACTGGAGGCAAAGATGGATAACTTACAGGAAACACTAACCAAAGAGCTACAAGATATAAAACTTAAACAAGAAGAGATGCAAAATACAATAACTGAAATAAAAAACTCACTAGAAGCAGCTAACAGCAGAATACAGGAGGCAGAAGAACAAATAAGCAAGGTGGAGGACAGATTAGAAGAAATTACAGATGCAGAACAGAAAAGAGAAAAAAGATTGAAAACAAATGAAGAGAGCCTCAGAGAACTCAGAGACAACGTGAAACGCACCAACATCCGTATTATAGGGGTGCCAGAAGGAGAAGAGTGAAAAGGGGACAGAAAAAATATTCCAAGAGATAATAGCCAAAAATTTCCCTAACATGGGAAAGGAACCACTCACTCAAATCCAGGAGACACAATGAGTACCATATAAAATAAACCCAAGGAGGAACACACCAAGACGCATAATAATCAAACTGACCAAAATTAAAGACAAAGAGAAAATCTTGAAAGCAGCTAGGGAAAAGAAACAAGTAACATACAAGGGAACCCCAATAAGGTTATCAGCAGATTTTTCAGCAGGAACTCTGCAGTCCAGAAGGGAGTGGCATGATATACTTAACGTGATGGAAGGAAAAAAACCTCCAACCAAGAATATTCTACCCAGCAAGGCTCTCATTCAGATTTGAAGGAGTAATAAAAACCTTCTCAGATAAGCAAAAGCTGAGAGAATTCAGCAACACTAAACCAGCCTTACAACAAATACTAAAGGAACTTCTCTGGGCAGGAAAGAAGAGATCAGCAACAGGAAACAAAAATTCCACAAATGACAAGGCTCACCAGTAAAGGTATATATACAGTAAAGATACGAAATCATCCATGCACAATTACACCATCAAAATCAGAAATCATGAGAAGAGGTGGGTACAAATGCAGGACACCGGAGATGAACTTGCCATTAAGAGAACAACAACTTAAAACAATCTCATATACATATAGACTCTTACATCAAAACTTCAGAATAACTGCAAACCAAAAATCTGCAATTGATACACAAACAAGGAATCTCTGGAGAAGAAATATATCTCATAGTAAATAAGTGCACAATCCACCATGAAGGGGGTCATTTGACCTCATTCTTGGAATGCTGAAGTCTTCTTACATCTGATTCTGATTTCCTCTCCATCAAAGAACTTATGATAAATTAAATAATGCCACTGTACAAATTAAATAATACAGTTCTACAATTGTACTATTAATAACCATTTCTCTCCATGGTACAATGTAAAGTCTATAATGTCTTGTTTATCACATCACCTAGAATGGTGTAATGCCTTTATTGAAGACTCAATGAGATGGAACAAATTGTGAGGACATATTTATATAGTTACACTGTTTCTTAACCAACTTATGCATTTTATATTTTACTTATTTTCAGAGGGTGTATTGTTTTTGTTATGCTTACCAGTTAAGTTATTCTTTTTACTATGCTATATAAAATATTTAAGGGTATATAAGGCTTTCTTCTTTATAAATTTTAGTTGCATAATATAACAATTTAATATGATGCTAATTTTTAAAGAAAAATTGAAATGTAATAGATAAAACTAAGTAGTAAAGATGAAAGCCATAAAATTGGGATACAGTATAGAATAAATTTCCTATTTGTCTCAGCATATTTTCCATTCCACTTCTCCAGTGGGAGTCACTTAATCTGTTTCTTAAGATCCATGTTATAATGATCTGTGTGAATGTAATTGTGTGTAAATGTATGTATTTTATTCTGTAAAAAATAAAAATAATAAAAAGAAAAAAAATAAATAAAATAGTTAAATCACCAACAAAAAGTATGAAAATGAAAAAAAAAAGGTACCAAATTGATTACAAAGAGAATATTTGTTTATAGTATGAGAAGTAAAACAAGATGGAGTAATATCATCTTGTTTGATTTTGTCTGGAAATTTTTGAAATGTTTACTCAATTTTTTTTTCTCACTTGGCATGTTTATAAATGACCATAAAAATGCCACAAGCATTTATCCAGGATTAGAAGTAAATTTTAATGACTAGATGAATTCAAAATATAGAATCTGTGAATGAGGATTGACTGTACACACACACACATATGTATCCGGATTAAGTATTTCAAATGGTAAGTAAAATTAGAAGGATTGCTGATGTATAGCTGATTTTGAAAAATCAATTGTTTTTTATATAATACCAAGCAGCAATTAGAAAATATTTTCAAATAATTCTATTTTCTTAATAAAATATCACACACCTAAAATTAAATCTAATGAAAGATGTGCAAGACCTTTTCAGGGATAATATGAAATATCATTATATCAATGTCTTGGAGGATTATTTTTAAGAAGTTAATTCTTCATAAATTTATGGATAGACTTGATAAAATTATGCTGTTACAACATTTTAGTAGTTTATTATTTATTGATTGATTTTTAATTTTATTGGAATATGGCTGACTTACAATACTGTATTGGTTGCAGGTGTACAGCTAAGTGAATCAGTCATACATATAAATATGTATGTATTTCTTTTTTTCCCTTATAGGTTATTACAAAATATTGTGTAGGTTTTCACTGCCAGTTTATTTTTGAAGAAAACGATTATCCATTTTTAAAGTAGGTGTGGAAATCAAAGGGCCAAGAATACTGAAGATTAAGTTGAAATATAGAACTAAGATGAAGATCCTTCACTATAAAATAATCAAGACTTCAGAGAATGCAGCAACAATTATTTATGATAGTGTAACATTAGCAAAAGATCAGAGAATTAGACCATTAGAATAGGATGGAGTTGAGATTCACATTTATATATGATTTATGAAAAGTAGGGCCATAGGACAGAGAAGATAATCTTTACAATAAATGAATATAATGATTGAGTATATTAAAACTTAAAACTTCTATTTATTAAATGAAGTGAAAATGTGTCACAAATGGGAAGATATTTATAATACATAAATTCAACAAAGGATTTGCAGTCATAATATATAAATTATTTTTATGTGGAGATCCTTCTGTGCCTCAGCAGTTAACCAGCCCAGCCAGATCCATGAGGTTGTGGGTTCAATCCCCGACCTTGCTCAGTAGGTTAAGGATCCCATGTTGCTGAGGCTATGGTGTAGGACAGTGGCTACAGCTCTGATTGGACCCCTAGCTTGGGAACCTCCGTATGCCATGGGCATGGCCCTAAAAAAAATTTACACATAATTACTTATACACACATCCATAATGTGTAAGAAAAAGTCTGACAATCAACTCACACCACGAGAAAAAGACTTACTTACATAGTTCACAAAAAGAGAATATCCAAATGGCCAGTAAGATAACAAAAGACATCAGGAATTATTAGAAATTAAGGATACATAAATTAGACTATAATTTTATGCCATCACGTAGGCATCACGACGACTAATTTAAAAGACTGACCACAATGTAACATACTTCTAAAGAGAGTGAAAACGTGTACAACTATTTTGGGTTTCTGTCTACCAAACATAAAAAATGCCTACCATATAAAACAGTACTTCTCCCTCAAGGTATCTAACAGAAATACACTCACATCTATGCCAAAGGAAATATACCAGAATTTCCATGGAAATATTTTTTTATGGGAACCCAAACCTAGAAGCTACTCAAATGTCCATTCACAGTAGAAGAAATTGAAAGAAAAGGTGTGTTTCCTCACAAATGTCCCAATATATGAAAGTGAAAATTCCTGGACTACATCTACAAACAGCAACATAGATGAATATTGCTACTACTATGCTAAGTTTAAGAAGCCAGTCCTTAACAAGTGCAGAGTGTAACACTTCTTTTATAGAGTTTCCAGGCAGGCAGAAATACTCTCTCATGTTAGAAGTGGGTTAGTGGTTCTCTTTGGGTGAACAGGGTGGTACTTCCTTACCTTTGGTGTTAGATAAAGGCGTTTGCTATATTATGTCTCAATATGTGTTGGTCAATATACTAACAATCTGAGCATATAGTATGTTTTTCTTGAACAATTATTTTTTAATCACCCCCAAGTACCACTCTCTGTACCAGAGACTGGGCCAGATGCTATGGATGCAAAAATCAATACGATAAAATACTTTCTTTTGAAGGATTTAAACCCTACATTCTAGGGTACAGTACTGCTCCGGATTATTCAGCTCTGTGACTTTATTTCCCTTCCAAAGCAGAAATTTGGCTACTTGTAGAATTCAGGTCAAAAACAGAAGAAACATGATTTACCTCACCTTACTCCTGCTTTAACTAAGCAGGAATGACTAAGGAGGAAAACAAACAAACAAACAAACAAACAAAACAACTTGGTGACATTAAATGTACATAATTGTACAACTATTTACAATCAGAGAACTGAGGTATGTTCTCAGATGGTAATACTTTTTATCTTAAACATTACAGAGGATGAAATCAGTATGGAAAGGAAAACTCTTTTCATTGAATCATTAGTAATATCAAATCCTCCATACACGCTTATAATTAAAGGATGAAGCAGCATCTCCCCAACCTCTACGATTCAGTTTGAGCTCATAAATGATGGAAACAAATAGGGTGGCTTACCTTGTGTAGCAAACTCCACTGTTCTCAAAATAAAGTCATCACTAATATATATTAATATATATGCATACATATATGTGCATATATGGTATATATATATGCGAGATATGTATATACGTAATACATAAACGTGTATGCATGTGTGTGTGTGAGTGTGTGTATAGCTGAATCAGCTATTAAGTCAGTTGAAAATGTATGTTTTGGCACTTTGCTCTTATACTGTTGTGATTAGGACATGGATCCTAATGAAAGCACATATAGAATGCAAACAGATTCCTGAGACCCGGTCAGATTAAATCACCTGATAAAGAAGCTAGAGACTGAGCCGACACTCAGATTTTAACCGCTTGTTTGTAATCTTGGGCTTCTTCTCCTTCAACCTTCTAGAAGTCAAACAGAAAAAGAAAAAAAAAAATTGAACAAGCAGGCAGAGGAGTGGAATTAAATTCTAAGCACTTCATTTCTGTATTAGTCGAAATTCAGTTGACAAGGAGCTATGATATTTTCTGATTCATCAAAAGGAAAGAAACCTTCAGGTCAGCATCCACATATACATTTAACCTTCATCTATTAAATTCAAGGTACTTCCACAGCAGTAGGAGGCAATCCAAAAGTGACTAAGTGAACATCCTCTTCCTCTTCTCAGGGGCTTTCAGTGAAATCACCAGTGTCCCTTTTCCCAGGCACAAAGATTTCTGCCACAGTCTGAATGGCCAAGCTCTCTTCTAGCCCCTTCCCTTTCCTTTCTACCCTTCATCCTCTACAACTGCAGTTATTTTTCTTTCCAATTTCATGACAATCTCACATCACCAAAGCTTGCTTTCTACTATTTAGAACGAAAAAAGCCAGAGTCTGTTTTTTTTTTTTTTCTTTCTTCATGATTGGCTGCTTATGTAATAAAACAGAATGAATGTCCAAGGGAATTGCATATTTGGTTGCACATACTGAATAATTCTCTCAGACATTTTCAAAAGGAAAGCACTTAAAACATACTGTTTAAAAATCATCCTCTTTCCTGTCTTTTAAATTTTCTCTGGATTTTTTTCCCCCAAACACTTAAAAGCATCTCATTGTCTCCTCTTAAAAGATCTAGAGAAATATATGGATTTAAAATGTGTTATGTTTCCATTTGAAACTTTATTACTTTATTTTTTGTATTGCTACATGGTTAATATCTGTGTTTCCTTCTCCAACCCCCATCCCAGTTCAGCAACCCTGGGTATGTGACTGAAACCACCTGCATGCTAGAGTGAAAGAAACTTGAAGACAAGGCAATGAAGGTAGTTATCACTCCCATTCACAGAATGAATTAAGATTTATGCCAGTTACAAAAGAAAATGTTGTATTGGTGTTTTTCCTATGGGCATATAGGCCTGATGATGTGAAAAGAGCTTTTGGGTTTCCTTTATACTTTCTTTTGCTAGGTCTCCAGAGCTCTCTTCCATATACCCCAAAAAAAGCATTCCTGTCATTCAGAGGGCTGGGTTTCTTCCAACAGCCAGAAGTACCTCTGAAGGAGTAATAAGTCCAATTATTTGCTTGATTTTATTCCAGGCTCTTCCAGGAATAACTTGCTGTTGAAAATCTAAATAACTGCTTTGATTTGCAGTGTTCTTGTGTGTGGAATAGGATGAATATCACTGTCTTCCATGCTAATAGATTCACTGTAAGGATTCATATGAAATAGAATGAGAATATTTAGAAATGCATAAAGGATATGCACATTTAAAATTTTATCATTGCCAGTGTAATTATTAATCTTACCATTAAGGTACAAGTGTTAAGTAGCAGCAGCAAGTGATGCTCAACTATGAAAGAGCAGAATTGAGCATGAGGAAAATCAGGCATGGTAAGGAATGCCTCTTCAGTATCAGTACAGCTCTGACGCCTATTGGAGTATGGCTGACTTACAATATTGTATTGGTTTCAGGTGTACAGCAAAGTGAATCAGTCATACATATAAATATATCCATTTTTTTTTTCCCATATAGGTTCATATAGGAGGGAGTGGGGTTCAGGGTTCTCATTTAAACACAGTGCCTTAAAAACTCCTTCAGATGCTATGCTGATCTTACGTGGAGCAGGGCCTATGCTGGTCAGAATGAAGCTTAGCTCTCTAACAATGCCAAGAAAAGGGGAATCAAGGCTTCCCAGGAAGAGACAGGCAAGAGGAATTCACTTCTCGTTCTTCTGGGCAAGGACAAGAAGAGGTCTTCATCTCTAATTTTCAGGCCAAATATGAGTCTGCCTTTTAGTTTTGTATTTCAATGATTATAAACTTTTTCAATCCTACAAGCGATAATCAACTAGCTTTATGGTTAGTTTTTTGGTCATCAAATGGTGGTGGTGGCTCTCTGAACAGAGTTAATTCTCTTAAACTAGTTATCACATGATCCTTCTTGGCCTTCCATTTTCCTTTATTCCATTATAAATGCTGTATAAGGCAAAAGGCATTAGAGTTCTTAGTTCTGATCCAAATCCAGGCTATCTAGAATTTTTTATCTGAGTTTCAGAGGTAGTGGTAATTAGGGAGACAATGATGCGATTTCCTCCTTAGATATATTAGTCTCATAATTCTGCTATATGTTTTAGAGGGAAGAAAGCACAGGTAAGCGTAAGGATGCAGAACCCAAGCCTCCTGGAATAATGACAGACCTATTCCCAGTCTCGAACGCCATATTTATGGACATTCTGGTATAATCAGCCACTAGGTAACTGTTCTGTTCCAAAACTCTGTGTCATTTAACCAGAGCACCTTCCCAAGATACGTTGGAATCTAACCTGATGACCAGAATGTTGCTTAATTGGAAAAACAAAAAAATTAGAGCACATAGTATTGGATGACTTGTAAAAATATTTCTCTTTCTTCAGTTGTGCTAAATAAGCTCTGATAAGTTATTATTATTATATTAACTGTGTTGTCAATCATCAAAACTTATTTTTCCTTTAAAGGTCATTGAAGACATAGATCAAATTTTTGTCTGGTCTGCCCCCGCCCCCGCCCCAGTTAGCTTGACTGAATTAGGAGTGAGTTTACTCTCATTTCCTCAAAAAACAAGCAAATGAAAACAAACAAACAAACAAACACTTAAAATACTATTCCTTAGGGTAAACATTTAGGTTGTTTCTAGATAGAACTGTGTTCACTAATTTTTTGGTATATTATGTTGATCTTATCTCACTTCAACTTCAGACAGTTCCCTTTTTCTCTGATTTGTATTTACTTTCTCATGGTGCAATGCATTTCTAAGATCTCTGACTCCCTGCATACCAAATAAACATGCGTGAAAAACAAACAGAGAGAAAAGTCTGCTCTATTTCACTACTGAAGAATTCACAGATAATATTTTTCCCCTAATAAAAGGTTAGATATTATTTACTAGACCTGCTTCCTCCAAAATTGATCCATTCCTTTATTATCTTCTGTAGTGAGAGCTACCAAGATGAACTTAATTCTCTTGAAATAACAGACTCTGAGGAACCTAAAAGTCCAAGAAGGAATGCATATGGTATCCCACATGGAAACTTTATTTTTCTATTAGACAAAATATGTAGGATTTCAATATACCTTGGCTCAGGATTCACTTTTGACTCATAGTCCCGCCTCACATATGGAAGGACTAGTCATTTAACATCTGAAGCAATGAAACACTGATGTCAAATGGGAAGAAGAAATATTGGAAAATGAGGGGGAAACGTGTCTCAAGAAGATCATTTAATTTTTAACAGCAACAATAATTCTTTACAAAAATACCTAGCTAAATGTCTTATTTAAATAAAATTTCCTTCTTGAAAAAAGCTTTTGATTCTTAAATGATACATGATGTATAACATTCTTGGTAGAAAAATACACTTATTTGGAAGGAATTACAATTTAAAAAAAGAAAGTCTTCTATTTGAAGTATTAAAAATTCTTGATACTTCAAAAATAATACTGGAGTTCCCGTTGTGGCTCAGTGGTTAAAGAATCCGACTAGGAACCATGAGGTTGCCAGTTCGATCCCTGGCCTTGCTCAGTGGGTTAAAGATCTGGCTTTGCCCTGCGCTGTGGTGTAGGTTGCAGACGCGGCTCGGATCCCGCGTTGCTGTGGCTCTGGCATAGGCCAGCAGCTAAAGCTCCAATTGGACCCATAGCCTGGAAACTCCATATGCCGCGAGAGCAGAGAGGCCAAATAAAAGACAATATATATATATATATATATATATATATATATATATATATATATATATATATATATAAAATTTATTGTGATATATTCTTGAATCCCCATCTCAAATTTGTAATAACTTAAATTTCTCATATGACCCCCCTCGTCCCAATGGGTACGGTAGCTACTCTTAAATTTTAAAGTGAAGAGGTCCACTAAAATTTGAATCCATAGTAATAGGAACTGCATACCAATCATCTCTCCAATTCTTCAAGTGCCTATCACAGCACCCAGCACATATTAGTTATTACTAAATGGCTTTAAATTAAATCCACATTAAAAGACTGGATAAATTTAATTGAAAAGTTTTCTAATTGCAAAGATATCTTAATTCAGAGTCAAAGACTCACCATGACAGGAAAACTGAAATCAATATTTTGATATGACACATTTTCAGGTTAAGTTTGTATACTTTTGAAAACAATTATGATTCCCAAATAAGGAAGGATTTCATCAATTATTTTTTAGAAAAACCAAAATCCAAAATATCCAAAGCAATTGGTTTACATATGTGAAACAATTTTCTCTGTACCAATTATTTGCTTGTTTTTAACTCTATTTTTAACCCTATTTTGCCTTCTGCTTCAAGAAATGAAGCATCATTTATCATTATGGAAAGTCTATCTTTCTGTTGAAATCCTCTCTAATACCCAGCTGACTTCTTTTGTATATCATGTTGAATAGATAATCAAAATTATAAATTGAAAATTTGCTCTTAGAAGGAAATATGTTATATTCAAAGAATACCTTTGAGGTTTTCTTGGGTACTTAGGTTTTGTGACATCATTTTTGTTGAACATAATAAACATTTAAGCTTACACTACTCTTAGGCTGACTGCCTCCAAATAGAATTATAATTAATAAGTATATGATAAATGTGTTAATACTATGTGTGTTCTGATTGTCTGTGAATTCGCTTCTTGGTCATCTACATACATACTAGATGTGTGTAGAATGAAAAAATTACCCTTTCAAATTTGTAGTATTAAAGGTTGAAAGTAATAATTTTTCTGACAATATTGTAAGCTTATGTTTTGTTAGGAATTTTCATCCAATATTGACTGAAAAGATCAATAGACTATTTCAGCATGTTATGCTGTGCATTTATTTACTGTTGCCACTGATGCAATAAAATTAAATTATAGTATTTTATAAGCCCATACTATCCTGTACTTAATTTGCTTATAGTGTCACTTCCAACAATATCTGGTTGGTCCCATGAAAACTGTGAAGATAATTCTCAACGAGTAAAAGGGGTGGGAGTCAGCAGTAAAAAAGGAGGAATAAGATTTTATGTGATAAATTGCAAAACATCTGTTCCAACTACCTTTCTCCAGTCCCCTTTTCATGCTGTTTTCTGTTATATTTTTACTCAGTGTCATTGTTATCAAGGTTCCTGAAATTCTCAATAAAAACACTACCATTGTTTCCATCAATACAATGCAGTTATTATAAGGTGTCATTGGAAGAGCTTCTTAAAATACAATGAGTGAACATTACCTCATGGGAAATTCTAACTGGAGCCCAACATTTCCCCTTTTGTGTGTAGCAATTTATTGAGTTCAAAATATATTGGGACATGTTTACTCATGAATCAAACCACTAATAAAAGACATATTCATTTATTATCTTTTATTCATCTCGGAGTATGCATGGTCTTGGGGATAAATACAATCTCATGACTAGAAAAAGGATAGTAACAGTTGTAGTACAATAACAGTAGATAATAAACTTAATAGAAGGAGATGCCTCTTCATCTGCCTAAGAGGGTCTGTATCCAAAAATATGTGATGCTTTTTTAAGTTTTGAAGAAAAGATAGCATTGCCTCTTAAGGAAAAGTGGAGAAGGTATATTACAGGAAGAGGAAACAGTGAGTACAAAGATTGCATAGTTATGTGTGAGAGGGACCTACTGGAAATTTTCGTACTTAGCTATTGTTAGAGCCTGGCACTGAGTAGATATTCAGTAAAGTATCACACTGTTGTTTTTATGGATGTGGTGCAGGGGATAGGAAGCAAGAGAAGAACCTGAGCAGGTTTAGTGACAGCCCTATTATCAATGTGACTATCTCTCATTTCAAAAGCTGGACTAAAATTATTCCTTTCTATTTAACATTAAGACCACAATAAAGTCAATGTGACTGAAAAAAAAAATTAACTCAAGTTTAGTTTCTACAAAGGCATCCATAGGATTAAATATATATTAATCCTCTCTTCTGTCTTCTCTTTCCTCTTCCCCTCCTTCCTTCCTCTTTCCCTCATCCTCTCTCTCTTCTCACCCTTTCTCTTTCTCTCTTTCCTTCTTCCACCCACATTTTTTATTATTATTATGTAGTTACAAACTAAATCTGAGACCCTTGTTTTTAAATTAACGGCAATTCTACATATGTGTAGAAAGAGCTAAGATGCTTTTATAAAATCCTAAGTCAATATACCAGCTTTCTATGGGGGTTGTCATGACAAGGCAGATAATTTAATTATCTTTAGAGTAGAAACAAAGAGACTCATTGTTCCACAAAACATCCAGAATATTTCTTCTCTTAGCTTCTATCTAATATCTTAAATTCTGCTCTGCTCTCTAAAGTTCCAAAATATCACCTCTGAGTGCACTTTGATCTTCTCTCTCTTTCACTGCCTCCTCTGCTACTTGGTCTGCAATAATTTGTCTCATGGGCTCCCCTTTTGGCTTCCTGTCTCCATCCTGCTAACCTGCCAGCACATCCATGAGGCTGTGCATACTCAGAACTACATCCAGAGCTTCTTCTTCCTCTTGTTCCAGGTCCATCCAGCCTTGGTGCCAAAGTCCATTACTTTGATTATTCTTTTACCAACTATCTCTATGCACTTGACCTCTCATCTTTCCATCACAACAAGTTTATAAAACTTTAACCTTAATTAACACAATCTTTCCTGATGTTTTCCCAGGGCTTTAGAATGCCTGGAGAAAAATACACATCTGTTATGACTGATGCCATTATAAATTCAGTATTTGCAACCTCAGGTAGAACCCTTTAAGTTTCATATTGGGTAAAACTCTTAAGTGACTTCTCTCTTACCCTCCCCCATACTCTTTCTTTTCTTTTTTTTTGAAGAATTATAGATTTTATTATCTATGTTTGAAATTCTAAAAGTTAAAATTGAACAAACTTGCCTGTGAGAGATTTTTTTCTATGTTGTTCTGCTCTTCTTTATTCAAATGTATCTTTAGAGGTCAACTGCCATCCAGTAAATTCTCTTCTCCACAATTTTACTTGGAAAGAGCCAAGTCTTGAGGAATTATATCATGGGTTTTTTTTTTTTCTTTTTTACTTTCTATGACTCTTACATGTTAGATATAACTTTCCTGAGCAATAATGACAAACTGTTTGCCACTTAACTCTTCTCCTATTCATGCACAAACTGGACCACTGACCACTATCAATTTTAACCTTAGCTGCTTAGATATTTTGCTCCTTTAGGCTGAACCTTGAAATTTACATCCAAGTCCAGGATAATCTGAGAAATTCTAGACTCAACTTATTTAATGAGGTTTTTGAGGTTTTAGGCTCAACTCATTTTGATGAGGCTTCAAAATCATTGGATTTGAATTAAATGTGAACCCTTCTGGCTGAGCACACAAGGAAAGAGGATAAGTCCCAGGAAACCTCAATGTATCTCACTGATGAGAGAGGGAAGAATCTTTCCAGAAATTTTAATGTGTTGCCACCTTCAGGTAACACTGCTTTGAAAGTTGAATTCCTCATTCCTTTCCCGAGCAATCTCTTGTTGATAACTGCCTCAATTTGCAAAACTTTTTCTGTAATCCATGCTTTTGTACTTGCTATACCCTCCTCTGAACTATTCTTTTCTTCAGCTTTCATGTCTTCTCCTCTGAGACTTTCCTCTCAATTAATGCTCTTTTTATGTATGTTAAAAAGCTCTTCTTTCTCTAAATTTATATTTTCCTTTTATATTCACTAGGTAATTTATCTACATATGCTTTGCTTTGTATTTAAATACCTTTAATCAATCATCTCTCATGCTTTTCTAAAAAAAAGTAAATAAATAGTATTTTATTATTTAAGAAATATTTATGTAAGATTATAGGTTCTAAATATCAAAAAGTTTCTCTAGATTATTATTTCAATCAGCCAGAGTATGCAACTGGGCAAATGATATAATTACTGTGTTACATTTTGATAAATAATCATTTCACATATAAAAGTAAAATGTATAAATAATCTTTTAATGACATACAGGGCTCTTATTTATAACTTTTCAAATTCATGTATCTAGTGATGAATATTTCTAGAATGAGGCAGAATTCACCAAGTCTTTCTAGTTTTAGTTTTTAAAGACTGAGCATGATGAACCTTGTTCAGTAAATATAAAGATGAGAAATGGAATGCTTTCATTGTGTCTGAATTATAGGCAAAAAAATAAAGAAAAAAAATCACCGCGACTTAGCATTAAAGTGTATTTTTAATATTCTATATGCCATCAGTTCAACTAGTCCTCCTTAAATTTTGTTGAAATTAATTCATTAGAAACCCCTAATTTATAAAAGGATATACTGAGTCATCACTCACTTTCTTGGCCCCAAAACAACCACTCTGAATTGTTCTTTTCTTTGATGTCTAGATGTAGGTTCTGATACCTGAAGGCAATAACCTGGTAAGCTTTGCTTCTTTAAAGATAAAGAATAGTTGTTGTAAGAAGGAGGGAAGAAAAGGAAAACCTGGGAGGAAGATCAGTTTCAGGACAGATGATAGCTGAACTTCTGAGGTTCTGGAAGTTGATGTCATAAACATTCCCCAAAACTTCATACCCTTTGGAAAAATACCATCCCTGAGAATTCTAACAGAAAGACATATACTCTAGTATCTCCATAATTCCTTTTATCACCCAGCTGCATAATTACCTCAAGTTTGTGTCTTCACTAGAAAGTGCATTCCTTAAGCAGAGCCACTTGTGTTTGTTACCTACATCTAGTCTGCAGAGGATTATTTAACTAATGGTTTTAGAATAAATGTAATAAAAGAGTGAATAAAAATATTACTGTGAATCAGTCCATTTGGGTTACTTCCTGCTTTGTGCCTTCCTTAAAAACAAAAGAAAAGAAAACAAAAGATCTCCTGGATAAAAGAGCTTATGAATAATCTAAGTTCATTATAATTTAGCTACTATTTCACTTGCTGAGAGCAACAAATGAGACTAAAATAAAAAGAAGGGAAAAAGATGAAAGACAAATACAGCAACGTTTATTTGCCCAAAGCAGACCCTGTAGCTGGGGGAAAGTGAAATAGCTAAAAGGTTACTAGCATTGTAGGGTAATGGAATCAAGAGAAATACCAAAAATCTTAAATTCAATATTTTTTGAGGTGCAGCAGAAAGATAGGAAATTCCAATTAAAATGTAAAAAATGATACTTATGCACGAATTGAAGGCAGCTTCATATCTGCAACTGTGAATTCACTGCAATAAAATTCATCCCTTTCTCTGCCAGAGTTTATTCTTTTCAAGGTGAGTTTATTCTCTTACAGCTCCAAGGCTGATCTCTTGGCTGATAAGGTCTTGGTTGGATTTCCATTGCAGTAGAATCAAGTAGAGGACCTTGTAAAATTAACGTTCCTCTGCTGCTCTGAAGATAAGTACTGGGCTGACCCCAGAACTGCAAAGCTGACTGTAAAGTTCACCTTCTTTCCATCTCCCCATGTTGAAAGAAGGCTGAAATGGTGAATAATTCATCTGGCAATGATAAGCAATGTGGCCTTGTTGGTAAGAGCTTTGTGATGCTATCACTGTCCTTTCTCTGCATGGAAACCTATCAAGGGGTTTGACTTATGTCTGTTCCATTTAGGAAGCAAATAAAAGAAACTAATGAAGGTCAAAGTGTAAGGGTTCAATTGGAATGACTGAGGTCATTTTTAAAAATCTGATATTATGGCTTATGGTGTGTTGATTATATCTCAAATGCCAGTTAGTCAGTATGGAGTTTTTTTCATTTCCGTGAGTCAGTTAAAACATAATCATTTAGTGTGGATCAGGGAAACCCACCATACCTAAGTGTTTACACTGGCTGTCAGGATACTTGAAATTTTTAAATTTCAGTTTCCCAAATGTCTTCAATTCCCCTTCATAACAGTCTATTCTTTCTCTTCAGGAGTAGGTGTGTCCTTGTACTCATCACTAAAAAGCTTTCAGTAATTTATCAGTAACTTAAAAACAGTAATTAATCAGAAACATTGACCCCGAGCACAGAGCTTGGTCAAATTCCCCAGGCAATATATTTGATCCAAGGAGAGTCAGGGAACTAGGCAAAAGCAAAAGAGTTAATTTAGCAGTTAACACAGTAAATCTTGGATAGGCTTTTAATCCTAAACCTAGGATTAGCCTGATAATAAAGGGTTACTGTTTCAAAGAACATTTACATTTAATAGGAATCAAAGTCATAAGTTAGGCAAAGAAGATGATTCTGATATTTAAATTTCTGCATCTCAATAGGAACATTATTTGTGTTTCAGAGCATTTTATAGTGCACATAAAAATAACCAATACATTTTACTATCATAAAGCTGGCCTTCCTGGCATCATTCATTCATTCATACAACAGATATTTCTTTTGAGCCCAGTATGTGTAAAGCACCATGCAGATACCATGAGCATAGATATAAACAAGACACATTTCCTATCCATAGGCCAGGGAGATAAGCAAGCAACTGAAATTCAAAAACATCATGCTGCAATACAAAGATAATTGAGAAATACTGGGAAATTTAGACCAATCTAGATATGACTGGGGAAGTTTTACTAAAGAGATTACATGTAAGTATGCATACGTGGTAATAGGTAGGTAGAATTGTATCCTAGAGAAAAAAAAATAACATTGTATTTTAAGACAATGAGCAGTAATATATTATATGATATATACATGTTTCATCTTTGTCAAAGTGTCAAGTGAAAAAAATGACCATACACCAGGCTAGTCAGGTAGGTAGAGTATATATAATGATTATGTGCTGTGTACAGAATTGCATTTTATTCTGTAGGTAATAGGAAACCATGAGAACAATAAGCAGAAATGTGACCTGGTCACTCACTCCATCCCTTTCAGGCAAAACTTGCTGTATTCTTAGGTACTTCCATTCTATGTACAGAGTCTAACTTCCTTAGCATTTCCGTGTGCTCTGTGGGCTCATTTCAAAATTTATTAAATAAACTATATATAGGATACAAACTAATTTTATTCCTTTTGCATCTGGATAAGCCCAGCAGTAGGATGGGATGGAACACATGTGATTTCCTGAGTCTGTGGCAGAATTTCATGGTTATAAAAAGAATTCTTATGGATATATAAAAAATGAGGCAAAATATTTTTAAAAGTAAGAAAAAGAATGGAGAATGGAAATGCACTGAAATTGAAGCCTCGATATTTCACAATTTTGAATAACATAGTCACAGCTAGTAAATTTTCCCTTTTTTGTGTTCCTCCTTGAATCAGAGTCCCTCTCCCTCTTTAAAGGTTTAATCAAATTTTAGAAATATTTAGAAACATTCACCAATATTTTTAGCCGATAACTTGCCATGACACTATCTGAATCCATATGCTGCTTTCGAAAAGATTTCTTGCCTACGTCCTGACTTATGCCTGCAAATCTTGCCTGTCTACATGTATTCAGCTTCGAATGTTTTTATCTTTCTTTTGTCACCCCTAAGTGTCACTCATCTAAACTTCCTAGTCTTAACTGTCCCCATCTCTTCCTTACCATTCTCCCATTGTTTACTTCCACCACTGAGTATCTTTAGTTTTTACACATTCCGTACCTGTATGTACTAGTTTCCCTAAAAATGAACAAAAATGGATCATTGCAGAGGTATCGGGGTCTAATTTAAATCTGAAGATATCCAGAAATATTCCAATAATTATAAACCTGTCTTTTTAAGTAGTTCAGGAAACTTGTTTTAAAGCTCTCTGACTGGAAAACTTACATCAAGAAGAACAAGTTGTAGAAAAGAGAGCTGAAATTGACTTAAACAATAAAGATAATTTATTGTCCTGCATACCTGGGAAGGCCAAGGGTAAGGCTTTAGAACTTACTTGACTCAGTAGCTCAAAGATAACAAGGATCTAGTTTCTTCTGATTCTTTTGCTCTATCTTCTATAACGTCAGGTTTATTTTCATAATGGTAGATTAGCTGTAGCAGTTTCAGACTTTATATCTCCACTCCAAACTGTCTAGCAGAGGAGCTCATTGGCTTTGGAACACATTGGATTTTTAGCTAGAGCCATAGACCTTGTCTCATCTGAGTACATGGGCCCAGGGATCTTTGTCTCCTAAGCAAAATGTTTCAAAGAACTGCCTACCTCAGAGGTTCTTACTTTAAGAGTGTCTTCATCAATCATGGCCTCTGCCTTTAGGTGATTCACAAAGACAAAAAGGCTTTCTTAAACTTGGAGGCTGCTTTGTTATGTTGTGCCATTTACTGCCTAACTTTTTTTATGCAAATACAGCTGGGAGAAGAGAATCTGGCTTCTCTAGTCCTGATCTCCAGGGTGTTCAGATTTTGAGCCATTTGGTTCAGTCTTCATTCAGAGAAGCTTGCTGATCACCTCCAGTTCGCCACCCTACACACCCTACAGACAGCAGAACACAAGATACCTGAAACACTGGACACATGAGACTGACAGCAGTTTATTAAAGGCAGTTTATATGTGGCACATTGTGCTACACGGGGGTTGCAACTGGGAGCAGAGTGAAGCAGAAGGGGTTGTAAGAGGCAGGCTTTGTGGTAGCAAAAAGGTTAGGTGATCCCCTGGTTCCATGGGAGCATGTGATTAGCTTCATTGAATAATTGTGAGGGTTGGCAGGGAGATGAAAGTCATTTGATTGAGGTCTGGCTAGCAGACAGCTGGCCCAAGCAATAGAAGAACCAGCTTGATGGAGAGCCTTTTCCATTGAGTGGGAGTATCTCTGACTAGAGCAGGGAATCTCACATTTAGGCTTTCAGGACCTTGTGAAGATTGGAGGTGTGAAGGTAGAATTTGAAATTTTAGTTCTTATAATTCAAGAGATTCTCTATAAACAATGATGTATTTTTTTCATTTTTTCAAAATAGCCATTATTGGCCTAACTCTGTATCTTTGTTTCTTTCTGAATTTGGCAGGTATCCCAATATACTCCTTTTTCTAAGGCTTATTCTTGTGCACGGTATAAACATGGTCTGACTTCCAATATACTAAAGCTGTGATTCAAACATTGTTTTCCCTTTCAAATAATAAGTATTTCAGGAGTTCCCGTCATGGTGCAGCGGAAACAAATACAACTAGAAACCATGAAGTTGTCGGTTCAATCCCTGGCCTTGGTCAGTGGGTTAAGGATCCAGCGTTGCTGTGAGCCGTGGTATAGGTTGCAGATGTGGCTCAGATCTGGTGTTGCTGTGGCTATGGCATAGGCCAGCAGCTGTAGCTCCAATAAGACCCCTAGCCTGGGAATAACCATACGCCATGGGTGTGGCCCTAAAAAGACAAAAGACAAAAAAAAAAAAAAAAAAAAAGTATTTCAAATATTCCAGCCTGGAATATGGAGGCCTCTCTTCTATATTATATTGTCTGGTTAGCCTGTTCTATAATTTGGGGGTAACATTTTGCAATACTTCATTTTTGATCAATTTTTTTAACTAAAATTTTTGGTTGCAAGGAACAGAAATCAACTTAGAAAAATAATGCAGAAAATAGAAGTGTTTTAGTAGATTATAGCCTCAAAAAGAATGCTGGAGAACTATGTTCCCAAAAATAAATAAGAACTAAGAAGTCTAGACAGTAAAAAGTGCAGACGCATCATAGTCCAGGAAGGGTCTTGATTTTAATACTGCTGGACCTTCCATGTCACCATTGCAACAAAACCACTAACAATGGACTTCGCTAAATTCTCCATGCTGCTGTTACAACTAGACTCCTAAGGCAATAATCATTGTAAAAACTTTCCAATTGTGACAGCTGTATTTTCTTGATATTTATTGATGTATTACACACATAAAATGAATAAATTCTAAGGGTCTAGCTCAATAATTTTTTCAAACTATTCACTTTGCCTTTAGGACCAATATTAAGTCGGTAACATTTTCAGCACACTGGAGATCTCCTTCAGTGTCCTTCACTACTAGTTTTCCCTAGATTAGTTTTTGTGTTTTCAGTTTTTGAACTTGAAGCAAATGAAATCCTGTGTATATATTCTTTTGCATCTGACATTTTTACAGATTTGTGAAATTCATACATGTTGTATATATTAGTCATATTTTCCTGAAGATTATTTAACTGTATTAATACAACATTCTATATTCATTTTTCTAATGATGCCCCCTCCTCCACCCTGGTTTTAGGTTATTCTAAATGAGGCTGTTATTGACTTTATCATATGTGTCTTTGGGTATACATTTACACTCATATCATTTGGGTTTATATCTAGAAGTGCATTTCTGGATCATAGGTTAACTGGATGTTCAGTACTATTAATAACCAATAGTTTTCAAAAATGGTTGTACCAATTTGCATTCCTATTTGTGTTATATGAATGTTCTGAGTGCTCCAAAACTTTTCCAAAATTTGATGTTTTTAGATCTTGTTTTTGTTATTGTTGTTGTTTAGTTATAGCCATTGTGGGGTATCCTGTTATCTCATTTTGGTTTTAATTTACATTTCCATGAAGAGTAATGATATCTAAAACTTTTCATATGCTTATCACATTTTAATGTCCTCTTCTATAAAATTTTCTTGGATCTTTTGTCAGGTTTTATTGTATTACCTTTATCTTTTTTATTCATAGGAGTTTTTATATATTCGGTGTATTAGTCTATGGACAGATATGTGACCAGGAAATATCTTCTCAATTCTGTGTCCTAAATTTTAATCTTTTAAGAATTTTTTAAATTAACTGACATGTTTAAAATCTAGTAATTTTTTTTTTTGTCTTTTTCCCTTTTTCTAGGACTGCTCCCATGGCATATGGAGGTTCCCAGGCTAGGGGTCGAATCAGAGCTGTAGCCACCAGCCTACGCCAGAGCCACAGCAACGGAGGATCCAAGCCACGTCTGCAACCTACACCACAGCTCACGGCAATGCAGGATCCTTAACCCACTGAGCAAGGCCAGGGATCGAACCTGCAACCTCATGGTTCCTAGTCAGATTCGTTAACCGCTGCGCCACCAAGGGAACTCCTAAAATTTAGTGAATTTTAATTCATCAATTTTATTCTTGTGTTAGGTTTTTTGGTATAAAGTTTAAAATAATATATTTCCATACCACAAGGTCATGAAAATATTATACTGTATTATTGCAGTATTTTGTATTTTCTTTTACATTTAAATAAATTATTCATCTGGAATTTATATATGGATGCTATGAAGAAGGCAGTTTAGGCTCATTTATCCATATGAAGGGCTAGAGAAGTTCATCAAGACATGATTGATAGTTCACCTGTGAGCTGGACACAGACAGTTGGAAGCTTCCTGCTCCCTTCCTGTCTTGGAAGGTGTGCTCTGGCCACTATTCCCCCAGTGGGATCATTTTCACGGATGCAGCCTTGAGAGAGCAATGTGCTGTTGAGACCATCTAGACAGCGTACATGCTGAGCCTCATTAAAGCCTCTCTATGAACTCTTAAGATGCTATAGGGCAGAGGCAGGATCTAATCATCTTGCAGACCCCAAGACAAACCTCCTGGGTAAGTACTCTTCTTCTCAGCACCGCCACCTACTGATCTATGGATCTTTCCTAGCTCTCTCCTTGCTCCCCATGTGGAGGCCAGTTAGCAAATCAACATGAAAATATCCCGTTGATCCCATTATAATAGAAATAAACAAGCAACACCTATTCAGAGGTTGCTATCCAAAAAGAGTTAGACACCTCCATGGCATTTGGCAGAGACTCAAGTGCAGGCAGAGAATGGGAAAGCTTTACAGTGGAAAAATGGGAAGGACTGATTTCTGATTGGTGGCTTTTGTATGGGGAAGCTGGAGGAAAACAAACTGGAAATGCGACATCCTAGAGGAGCGTATTTTGCTTTCTCTAGTTTCCTCTAAGTTGGAAGCCAGTGAGGAATTTAGGAAAACTGTCAGTTAATAATCAACTCATAGCCATTTTGGGCTCATTGCTAATAGAGGTTGTGATTTGACTTCCTGGATGTTTTGCTGGAAATTGTAGTTTTGCTTCCAAGCTGGTTGCTCTAGGTTGTGGGTCAGAGGTCTGTTTTTACACATAATACCTTTCTTATTATTCAGTTTGCATATTTGGTCTTATGTTGATGAAAATACCATCCATTTCTCTCTGCATTCTAGTAGCATCTACAAAATAAATTAAGTGACTTGTACTTCTGGAAACTTAATTTGTTCTATTAGACTATGCAATTCTCTTAGAACTAAAACCAGGATATCTTAAATATTATAGCCTCATAATGATTCTTGATATATGGTAAATATTCATTCTCCAGCAAATTTGTCTTTTCTATTTTTTTTTTTTTTTTGGTCTATTCAGGGCCACATCCACAGCATATGGAAATTCCCAAGCTAGGGCTTGAATCAGAGCTTCAGCTGCTGGCCTATGCCACAGCCACAGCAATGTCAGATCCAAGCTACATCTACTACCTATACCACAGCTTAAGGCAATGCCAGATCCTTAACCCACTGAGCAAGTGTATGGATTAAACCTGTGTCCTCATGGGTACTAGGCAGATTTGTTTCTGCTGAGCCATGATGGGAACCCCCCAGTCTTTTCTATTCTCAATCATTTGATTCTCATATGAAATTGTAAAAGTTTGTCAATTTTCATAAAAAAATAATCTGCTAGATTTACAAATAGTATGATTTTGATTACAGCTTAATTATAAGATGTAATATTTTTACAACATTGAGTCTTCCAGTCCAACAACATGATATATCCTTCCTTTCATTTTCTTAGTAATGATGTGTTTCTCTTCCTAGATATATAATTATTTTGGTCTATTTTAAGTGATATTTTAAAAATATGTCCTTTTTTAATTGTCTGCTCAATTTTCTTAAGTGTAATTGTTATCTAGAAATATAGATATGGATAATCTGCTTATTCTCTCTGTTACTGAGAGAGATGGTAAGATCTATAACTGTGTCTGTGTGCTATTTGTGTATTTCTCCCTTTAGTTCTGTAAATTTCCTGCTTTCATTATTTTGAAGTGGGCTTCTGATTCTGCTTAAGATATAGAAACCTTCAAGGAAAATCATTCCCATTCTAAAAATGAATAAAATCCAAATAAATCACAAAATTATATTTTTTCTTAATCCCATCAGAGTACTGAGGTAGCAAGGCAACCCAATACCACACAACACCAAGAGGATTCTTCCTCTTCCTAAGTTTTTCCAGTGTGACCTGGGACATGTGATCTGTCTCAGCTATGTCAGAACATAGGAAGAAAAATTTCTTGCCAGCTGTAAAACAAGCAGGTAAGAATGAGCTAAAATTTTAAAGAACTCTCAATGGCCAAGTGTGGGTTACCAAGTCATTGCCAAGTACTGTGGCGGGGGTAGTGGGGGGGCACCTGACCAAAGCAAAAGCAATACTCATATGCAAGATCTTTCCCAGGTGCCTCCACCATGTGGTCAAGAGCAAGTTTACCCTGAGCCAGAGACTATGTAAGCCCACTGTTGATGCAGGAGCTGATGGGGTCACAGAGGAGGGATATGCCTGAAATACCTGCAGGCTTCCCAACCCTTCTCTCCCAGGAAATGAAAACTTTAGGTCTCTAAGTGAGGACAGAAAAGCCACTTGCTCAGAGAGCACAGACAATGAAAAGTGCTGTTGGTGAACAGGTAATAGAAAACTCTCAGTCCCCGACACATTCTTGGATCAAATCTGTTATGGTGACAACTATATTACTGCTGGGAAAGATATGGAGCAGAGAGGCAGTGGCATGCAAGACTCTTCAGATTCAGAGAGGTTTGGCTATCTGGAAGGTGGGACATGTAGGTTGAAAAAAATCCTACCCCAAAGCAACTGCACAGAGCCTTCCTTAAACTGAGGCTGGACCAAAAGACCAAGAAGCGCCTTTGCCTGGTCAGCAACTGGTGATCAATACCTAGGTTGCAGAGGTCCGATGGATGGAGTATGCAGATGGGTGGTTAGAATTGCAGGACCAGAGGCCTTTTTCTCAATTTCCCCTGTGCATATTGGAGACTGAGTGTTCACTACAGTACTGCTCCTATTTTTTTTTCTTCTTAATCTGGAAGATTCCAGCTCTGCTGTGCTTCCTTTCTGAAGTCCTCTACTTGATCTACAGGGAGAAGATGGTTTTCCTATTGCACTCTGTTATTCTTGAGCTGTGAATGATATTTATATCTCAAAGGCAGGAATTGCACATCTTTCATCTTTGAATAACTTTCTATAGTAACTGGCACACATCAGTGTCATCTGTCGTCTATTTATCGATGTCTACATGAAGGAGCAGATCCATGATTGTGTAACTCTTGGAAATTTTTTTAATGTTTCCAAGTTTCAGTTCTACAAATGAGTAATATTCATAGCCCTATTTAAGAAATCATCCCAGGTATTAATAATTCTCATATTCATGTGGGTCTTCACCCCACTGTCTGGAGTCCTGTTTATTTTATTTTTATATTTTTGTCTTTTTGCCTCATCTGTGGCATATGGAAGTTCCTGGGCCAAGGGTCAAATTGGAGCTGTAGCCACTGGCCTACACCACAGACACAGCAACAACCATATCCAAACAAATCAAATATGATCCATGCTCCCCTGGATAAAAAATAGGAAAATAAACTCACCAATTCTTTAAAAACCTTATGGCCCTAATTTTTCACATTTAGCATTCTTATCTAAGCTCACATTTCATATTATGTGTAATTGTTCAACTAGCTTAATAGCTAAATTTAATCTCAATAATGTTTTATAGATAATCTAGATAGATTACAAAGAAAAAGTCACTTCACAAAATAGTATCTTCTCAAAAAGTCTACATTCTAGGAAACACTGTTCCAGGCGTTCCTTAGCAGGAATCAGAGATGTCTCTGGATGTGTGATGGTAGATGCATTTGATGGTGGTGTGCACGTAGCTGTGTTTATGAGTATATGTTTCTCTTCCTCTTTGATTAAAATAGAAATTCTCTTAGGATTCACTTGAAACCAATTGTTTTTGATTCATAAGGGCACAAATATGACATGTTACTTTAAAAAATCTTATTAAATAATGGTATTCATCATAAAGCATTTATGAATCTCATTCCATTCCTCACTATACAGGTCTTTTACTCTCCTGGGATAGTCGAAATGAGTATAATAAGAAATTTTCATTGTTTTCTAATTATTGTCCTGATGTTGCTGCCAGTGCTGGAATTGCCTTTATCATCCCCCACTCCAACCCCTTTTTAGAAAGACTAACAAGTAACACATTGAGCACAGACATTTGAAATGCCACAGGCTACTATGCTATGTTTTGTGTCATTGACCCTTCCTTTGGGATAAAACATCCCCTTGATTATTCCTTTGGTTTTGAATTAACTCAGTGCCAAGCTTTTGCCTTCTTCAAAAATTCTCTCCTAAAAAACTTCTGCAGGATTGACTGGATTTATCCTTAACATCTGACCCTATGATAATGATCACTTAGGCCTTTTAAAAACATTGGAGTTACCAACTCATTGCTTATTAAATAAATATAATATCTACTCTCCGTGGGAGTTCAACAAATAGAATGCTTTGCAAGTCCTTCCTCCAACTCTCCCCACTTCAGACCAAGGGTTTTACATTATTCAAGTCTCCATTGCACACCACTATTTTAATTAAAAAAACAAACAAACATTCTTTTCATTTGTGTGTCTAACTTTGAAGATCTGTAGTTTTATTCAGCATTCAAGGTCTTTGGGCCCCTTACCTGTTCATAAAGTTATGCTGTTGGAATTAATATTAACTATCAAAGTTTGCTGAATTCCACTGACAGTAGTCATTGTGTAATTAGCTTTGTTTAAATGCTTATTGCCCCTGCTTTCTTTTGGTTTTCAGTGGCCTTCTATCTGTGGGACCAAAGAAGCTATTTGATTAAAAGCCTAACTGTTCTTCAATCTTCTTTTTTCTAGGAAATTTCATATCCCAGAAAAAAGCAGAACTAAGATCACCTGTTCCTTTTTTTAAGACCATGGAGGATTGAGCAATGCATTCTCTGTGATGTAATGAAATGTGGAATTAAAAGCGATGCATTACTTTCAAAATCAAATAATTCATTTAAAAGATGACAGTCAGGAAATTTTTTGGCCCTAGATGGATGTGTCAGATTGGTGATACTTCAAAAGTTGATTACAGATCCTCAAGTAGATGGGGAAAAGAAGACAGGACATTCCAATCTGGCACTAATTTACTTCCCCACTCATTCATTTACTCTTTTACAAATTCGATTTTATTTAAATATATACTGAGAAATCACAGCAGAAGACACTTTACTATGTGCAATGGGGACTCCCAACTTTCAAGGAAGGAGAAAGAGAGCAATAAACAGAAAGCAAAAAAAAAAAAAAAAAAAAAAAAAAAGAAAAAGAAAAGGAAAAACATAGGATAAGAATGAACACTTATTGAGTGAATCTTCACTGATGCTTTTGTTAATATTTTTAATAGGTTACTCTGTACCAGCCATGCTTCTTTGTGCTTTTGAATCATTAGGTCATTTAATAAAAACAGCTCCATTAAATAGCTATTATTATCACCATAATAAGAAGATGAAATCAAATGCCATAGCAGTTATATGACTAGAATGTGACAGCCAAGATTTCCACCCAGGCTTTCTTGTCTCAAGTCCACATGCCTGTAGGCCAGCTACTACTCAGTAGGAAACTTCTCATGTCAAACAAATAAACAATGACTTATACCTTCCTTGCACTAGAGTACTAAGCTTTGTTCCTAAAGCCTCATTTTGCTATTTGGTCTTGGTGGTTGCCTGAGGGCACTTGACATTTGGAAATTGTAGTGGTTGGGGGGTGGTGGGAAAAGAGTCACTGGAAAAGTAAAACAAGGTGTCGAAGATAAGTTTTGCCAGCTCTCCAATTTTGACCTGTCAGTCGTGATAAAATGGCCTCTTCTCATTCCTTTTGCTCCTTACCTTGGCCTCTCCTTCAAACCGTAGTTGGTGAGTTCTCTTCTCCAACATACTCATATGCTCAAAAAACACTTCATGAATGTCTAATATGTTCCTGGAATGGTTCACATCTATTCCTATGGGAGAGGTCACATTAGATTTATGTTATATTAGTTGCTCAGCATAAGCACTCAGGTTGCAGCTCAGAATTTATACAAGAGTACATGGGAGAGAAGGAATAAAAGTGAAATAATAAGAGCCCAGCTCTTTCACCTGATCTGAGACAGTGCCTCCAAAATGTGAAGTCTAGCTCCAGTGGTAGGAAAATGAAGCAGTAGCATGGGCCTTTTATTCTTGCCTTGGTGTTGTATCTCTTCTGGTATGTGTTCCTGAGTCAGCAACATGGTAACTTCTCCAGGACAGGAAGGAAAGAGAAGAACTCTGGCCCTGAAAGCATCACTAGAGTAACTGAGAGAAAGGAAGCCAAGCAAAGTCAGTGGCAACAGGGAATCCTCCAGTTAAGTGCTCTTTGAAGAATCATGTCTCCCATTCTGTTTTTGTGTTTTCCATCCTCTTTCTGTACTTTCCCAGGTATGTCTCCCTTTTCTTTTCTACCATTTAACTTCTGGTCTCCCTCCCCTAACTAATGAGTTGCCTATCAAGAAAAAAAGGAAGTGAACCTAAAAAATAATTTCCCAGGGACAATCAGTTTTCCTGACCAGAGCAGGTTTACTGATGACAATAGGAATGCACAGGCATGCACATCCACACATAACATTTAAATGGTCATGTGAGGGCATGGGAGTTAGCTTGAAGCCAAAGAGCAACTCTTTGTTCTAAATAAATGTGTTGATCAGTTTTCTGCCTAATATGCACCTCCTCGTCTTAATGCTTGTGTTCATTTTGATTCTTCATTCCATACTGCCATCCTGCATACTTAACTTCATTGATAAAATGCCTTTCCATCCTCAGAGGCCCAGCTCAGAGATCAGTAAATATTTATTGAAAGGATTTGTTGAATGAATAACAGTGCTCTCCCTCTCCTTTCCCTTCTCTTCATGCTTAAAGATTTTACAGTCAACAGAAACTTCATGGAGGAGAGTAAAAAAGAATGGTTCCTCATATGATATCATTTATACGTGGAATCTAAAATGTGGCACAATGGACCTATCTACAGAACTGAAACAGACTCGCAGACATAGAGGACAGATTTGTGGTTGCCATGGGGGAGGAGCTAAGGGGTGGGATGGATTGGGAGTTTGGGTTAGTAGATATAAACTATTATGCTTAGAATGGATAAGCAATGATGTCCTACTGTATAGCACAGGGACCTATATCTCATCTCTTGGGATAGAACATCATGTAAGATAACATAAGAAAAAGAATGTATATATATATGTATGACTGAGTCACTTTGCTGTACAATAGAAATTGGTACAACATTGTAAATCAACTGTACTTTATTAAAAAAATAAAAAAAAAAAGAATGGGGTTTCTGGAATGCCATGCTTGCTGATGGTGCTGGAACATCTGTCATTCATTAATGATATAAGTGATTTCACCTGGCTTGGTTGACTGTGCCATTCTTCCCTTATTCAGGATGGCTGGATGGCTGCTCATTACCCTGTCACTGTGAGTCCAGAAGGAACATCTGCCAAGTAGAAAAGACATTAGATAATCCTACAAGTTTCAGGCATTTGGGAATAATCTTCAAAATTTAGTAACAGATGAGGTAGATAAGAGGAGAGGATAGAAGAGCCACAATTCTTGTGGTGAGATACCAAGGATTCTAGGAAGGGAGTGCTAAATCCTGGAATATTTTGGTTTGGGGCAGGGAGGCTTCTTTCTGTAAGGTTTTCTTGGTGACACATTTGGGTAAAGATGCATAGAGCTGGATCTGTGGAATGGATGAGATCCATTCTGTAACTCTGATGATGAATTTAGTTTTTGTCTTTGTCCTCTTTGCTTGCAGTTTTATTTAGACAGGAAGCCCACTGAACCGAAACAGGCATCACCCCCCCACACCTCCACTGTACAGAGCTGAGTGCACTGTCACTGCTATATAAATCGCCTTCTTCTTCAGGATAATAACCATATAGATCATTCCTCTCTTCCAGGATGGCAGATCTCATGTTCATTTATAACATTTTGGACATCCAATTCAGTTTGCCTCTTTATATTTAAACACCTTTGCATTGGTAATAATGATAATAATAAAAACTAAAGATGGTTGGCATATTTCACATTTGAGACATGGGGTTCAAAAATCCCAGGTAGAATTTCTCTCCTGTCCCTTTACTTCAAAGTGTAGTAGTATCAGGATGGTTTGCTGAATACTTATTCCTTACTTTAACTAAGCATAATTGGTGGAATTTATTCTCTGTTTGTGAAGAGAGTCTTTCTGTTCCCTGAACAAAAATTCTCAAATTCATTGTTATCTCTGTCATATGTTAATGTATACACATTTACATGAATACTAGATAAGTTTCTTAGGTTTAGAGAGTGTTTATATATCTTTTAAAGCCCTACAGCACCTCCAAATGATCTGATTATTTGAATTTGATTGAAAATTACCTCCAAAAAGGGAGTTTTCTTATATATCTGTGTATAAAAAGATTCTTGTGTAGAATAATAGCTTCGTATTTTTTTTCTTTATCTGAGTAATGGTTATCACTTTTCTGAACTACCACAGAAGTTTTAAATTATCAAACATTCTTAGCATATCTCTGTGTATTTATGAAGTCAAAATGATCAGTTTGTAGTGAGAAGTCTTGTGAGTAATGATTTGATATCAAGTAGGCAAAAGCAACCTCTATGCTATTTTCCTGAACTGAAATCATGATTTCAGTTAAACATGGTGTTTGTATATAAATATCCTGAAGTCCCTAGCTGGAAAACAAGTACAAAACTATTCTCTTTAAAACTTTTATACTACATGAGAACTATTTTGTAGGTATCTAAACATCATGGAAACAATCAATTTTAAGCAGAAAAAAAAATGTCCATTATTCTGAATTGCAAGTATCAACATATATATTACATTGATAAAACAACTAGGTGATTTGTTTTTCACTTCTCTCTTAGCTAAATAAACATATGCTTAAAATATTCATATGTGTTTACCATTAAAACATCTTTAAAAAGTTCAGGTATTCTAGATGAATTAAGCAGTTTGTCCCTATTTCTAACATTAAGAAATTACCGTTAAAGGCTATTTTTTTCAACCTCATTAGAAAAAAAAAAAAGACGTTTTGAAGCAAATCATAGAAACTACTGTATAACTCAGAGATAAGATGTGGAGTGTTTTGACTGTAAAATAGGAATCTGGATTTGGTTTCAAAATTTTCCAGTCCAAACTCTGCCATGTAAAAAACAATAGCTAACTCTCAGTTTATACCCCTCAGTATACATGTTCAACTTTCACTACAGTTCAATTCCTCACCAGAAGAGGAGCAATGAATGACGTGGGCTTGTCTCTGCTTTGCAGTGAAGTTGTAGATCTATAAATTGAGAATTGTTATTTTAGATTCTTATCAGGGAGAGTAAAAATAAATTAATCTTTGCCAATTTCAATGTTTCCCCCTGTTTTATTGTTATTATAAACCATTCTGTGGAAAGAGAAAGTACAGTGTCACCAAAGGTTCATCTAACTTGAAACTAAAGGTTAAATGAATTTTTCAAACTGAGCTCATTCAGCGAGAGAAGCACACATTATCTCCACATAACTCACAGATTAATCTGCATTTACTGGACACTTAGCTTTCTTTGGCAGCTAAGCATTTGTGATTAGAATATTGAAAGCCATATATCTATTTCTTTAAAATATCAAGAGAAAGTTAATTTTGAAATATGTATATACGTGTGTGTGTGTATATATATGTGTGTGTGTGTATATATATATGTGTGTGTGTCCATATATATTTATATATATGCATGTATTTGAGAGAGAGAATGAAGCACAGAAGCACATATTCTGGAGCTAAAGGCTTTATAACTTTCCATGTAGGATTATTTGGGGAGAATATAGTTGAAAATTATCAGCTCTACTGTCCTGTCTTGGTACCCAGAAAGTTTATGATTCCAGAAATACGCATAGATAGAAAGGCATCACCAGAAGAGATCTGAGAGATTATTTACTTCAGTTCCTCTTTCTTCCACCAGAGAAACAAAGTCACTTGCCAGAGTTCATGGAACTGACTAAAGGTAGACTGAAATGGAGTGTTATTTCCTGGTTCCCAAGCCAGCGTTCTTTTTCTTGTACCGAATGGAGATTAAGACCTTTGATTCTAGAATTGTTAAGACCTTAGGCATCTACATAAAAAAGAAGCACTTTGCATTATTCTTGTTTAAAATTCTAGTGTAAAATAACTTTGCAGGTGTTTTCAATGACATCTGACTAGCAAACAAGTACCTAAGGATGTAGGACAGATAGCTGTATAGTAAGGATTCTAGAAGGAAAGAGGAGGGGATACTTAATTTTGTTTCTATTCTAGATGCAAGGTGAAAAAGCTGATTAGTGAATTCCCATGCTTTCACTATGGCACATAACTATGTAGTGTGTTAATTTACATGCAAGAATCAATTTTCTGATCAGTACAGAAGAATGAAGAACTACCATTAATTATTTTATTTGTATCAATATTACAGAAATGCATTCAGCTTTATCTGTTCCTTTAAGGACAGGTATTGTTTTGGCTTTTTTGTTTGTTTCTTTCATTTTAGGGCCACAACTGTGGCATAGGGAAGTTCCCAGGCTAGAGGTCAAATCAGAGCTGCAGCTTCAGGCCTACAAACCAGGGAGTTTACAGATAAAAGTAAACTAATTTTCCTTTTCTCAGTTTGATCAGGGTCCCCAAAAACCATGTTAGAACAATATTCGTGGAATAAGGGACACATTTAGATACAACTTTTGATGCCTAAGAATCGGTTATGAAACAATAAATACAACATTGTATGAAACTGTTGTTCCAGCTTAACCAGTTCAAGTTGTGCATGTGCATCAGGCAGGAAAATCAGAAGAAAGCCACTCTGACTACTTCGGACGTCTTTGGGCTTAATCATGAACCTCTATCGTCTTTGATCCAGCTAATTATTTAGTACCTCTGCTCTGAGTGCAAAATGAAGGGAATGACCCAAGCCTGTAGATTGCAGAATTGTAACCCCTCATTTAATGAAGCAGCAGTTCCTTTTAAAGCTGAATCTTGGTTCTAGACAGTCCCTACTAGGGAATCTATATGCCTTCTCGTGTGCAAAACCCTAGGGACAGTTTTCTGTTTCAAAGCCCACCTTCATCAATGCCTGATTCCTTCCTAAAGGTCCAAACAGTGAGTTCAATTACTGTTCCTGCCACTTGCTACCTAGAGACGATACCTAACTTCTTTAAAACAGAGTCAGTCTAAAGAGTACAGGAGATACAAGTAAAAGCACTTAGCACCAAAGAACCTAATAAATAATAGCTTCCTGTTTACATAGCTGCTACCACTCTCCATTCTATGTGGGCTCTTTTTGCCCTATTCCAATTCTGAGGAGTTATGAAGTCTCCCTACCTCTTGTCTTTTTTTGCTCTTCCAAGAATATACCCAGAGGCCTTTTTCGTGCACATTAATTTATAGCAACTTCTTAAGGAGAAATTATTTGGGGAGTCAGAAACTATCAACCAATTTCAGACCCTAGGGATTTCTAAAAGTTCTCAGATCTATTACTTCCTGATATTAAAAAAAAAAAAAAAACTATGGCATTTCATACCCAATTTCCATTACTCTATTGTGATAAAGTCATTTTGAATAATAATACGCTTTTAAATTGTTAAGTATAATACACAGAAGTGATTTAGTCATGGTCAGGCTGGTTGTTTCTTGCAATATACTGAATCAATACTATTGATCCTCTTCCTCATCAACATAGAAGTCTCCTCAAGAATTTGTGGACTAATGGCAATCAAGTGTTCTTTAAGCTCAACAGAGCAATTCTATTTCCATGCAACTCCATACCACTAACTCTGCTCATTTCCCCTGCATGATTAGGTGGGGGGGGCAGGCTCACTGGATTTTTGTTGCATCTTTTTCCCTCTTCAGACAAAACAAGACCATCTTTCCAGAAGCCAGCAAAGAACCTGACAGAAGAAAGAAATACATTTGGAGTGCTATTGAGAATCTGCTGACTCTCCAACTTAAAGAAGGCTGGGACAGAGAACCTGTAATAGAGCTGGCAGGAAAAACATTGAAGGTAGACAAAGCACTACTGGCCTCTCTCTTGAATTAGTTAATCTGATCTTGTAGAGATCCAAGCTCTGCAGCACTGACCAGGTAAGAGCAGGGGTTTATAGGAGTTATTGGGTGTAGGGGGTATGGAAAATGTGGCTTCCTGGTGGCATTGTAATTTCCCTAAGCAGGTAGCTGTCTGCTCTGTCCATCCATGGCTTCCTTCCTTGCAGACAGAGAATCCAAACTAACTTCTTACTTCCTTAAGGGTGTAGCCTGAAGTGAGTATGTGAACTCTTCATTCACCTCTGTTACCTGCTCTTCTTGAGGTTTGCTCTTCTTGGCAGAGTTATGTGACTGATTTGCCCTACTTCTTGGCTGCAATCAGCATGTTTCCCAGCAGCTCAGCAGAAGCCCACACTTGCTGTCTCCTGACTTTTGAACTGGAGACCACACTTCCACAGAGATTCTAGGGCAAGTTACCCCCTCCATGGATTCCCAGAAAGATTACAGAGCCTGAGATGACACTGATTATATGGATGGAGGTGTTAGCAAGAAGTTAGAACTTTGTGGCCCAGGGAGTCAATGCAACACATGCAAAGTTTTCCACCAACACAGGCATCCATCGGTATTGCATTAATGAGAGACTGGAATATTGTGATGGGGAAAATACAGCAGAAATCCAAAGTTTTGTTGAAGCATATTCTCCTACAACTGGTTAATTAGGAACAGAAAGAATACTCTGAAATGCTTGAGTTCACATACCTGTAACTATTAACCTTAACTTTATAATATGCCAGACAAGAAAGTGAGGTATTATAAAAACTCTAGGGAAAAAAAAGTCATTTGATTGAACTTTTAAATTTTAAAAACAACAGGCACAGTATTTGAAATTCTACTTTTAATTTTGTATTTGGTGGACAACATCAATGTGTTTCTTAATTCATGCTCTCCCTGGGCCTTCAGACAAATACTCCACAAGGACAAGGACAGTGTCTGGGTTTGTTTATGTTACTTGGAACGGAAACTCCAAGACAGCAACCAAAGAAGAGGAGAGTATTTGGCGGGGAAAGGTGAGGAGCAGGTGGGCAATACAGTTCTCTAGGGCCCCTGGAGTTGCCTTGTAAAAAATAGACTGCCTTGTTTGTTTGCTTCCTTCCAAACAGATATACCTAATTCACTCCTTTGCAGAGAAGCCTAGGCATAGAAGGGGCTTGGTAGATTTACAAACATAAAATGAATAGATACATGAGTAAAAATGGCTCTTTTTTGTAGATGGAAGGAGAATCCCAGAGCTATGCCAGCTTCTCCCAGTCAACAGAGAAGCTGGTCCTCAGCAACATTTTAAATTCCTTGACTTTGCAGAGATTACTATCAAGATTCCTGTTTTGGAGTGCTCCCCCTTCCTAATCTTTGTCTGTTTTCTTTCAGGTACTTAAGAGCTTACCTGTTTCTTCTCATCTGTTATCAAAGTCTGTTCACTTACAAAGCTCTGAAATCAGTCACAGACACCTACTGGGAATAGAAGTCACTTTGTTTCATCTTACACGGCTATTTCTACATTTTATTCTTGGTTTTCCCTCTGTGCCTTCCCATTTCCACGGAAGAGACTTGATCTCAGTTTTACTGGCCTGAGGTCTCTCTCCTTGGGCATCATTCAAGCATTCCTATCAAAGTCAGGTTATATATAAAAGTTGGTAAAAACTAAGATGATGACTTAGTGCTGATTTCCTCTCTGACTCTTTTGCAATAAATCAGATTCAGACGCCCCAGTGAAAACCATGGATCTCTTACACACCACTTTATATCTTAACCCAAGCTATCCTTTTCTTTCCTTTTGAATCACTCGTCCTAAAATGGTATTTCTGCCTACAAAACACAAAAACAAAACAAATTAAAAACCATTAGAAACCATCTCCAAACACTAGCATCTACTGTTTCCTCAAATAATATCCAATTCATCAGAGTAATTTCTTGATTCCAAAACCAAAATCTATTTTAAATCTCTTCACTTTTCTTATCTTTTACCATCCCTCTAGACCAAACCACCAAAACATCTTGGATGAATTCTGTAGTAAATTCTTCTTTCTCTGACTCTCAGTCCATTCTCAGTTGCCAACCAGGAAATCTACCCACATGAATCAATCATGACACTCACCTCACAGAGTGCCATGCTGATCCAGTCTTTTCCTCATAATGTCGTATCCTCCCACTTTCCCCATTTCTCACCAGGCCCCAGCCATGCAGGCATCCAACATTTCTGGTAACAAAAACAACTTCTTTCTCACTCCCAGGTCTCTACAGACACTCATCTATAAAATGAGGACACTGGTTCCCTGCTTCTCCATCTAACTCTGTCTTCCTTGAGATGTCAGGCTATTGTTTTACTTTCCCAGACAAACTCTTACTGTACCCATACCTACTTCATCTCCTTCATTTATTTTCTTTCACTACATTGATTTTCATCAAAGCTTTTGTCACAAGTTATACTTACTTTACTTAAGCATTATATTTATCTTCCTTACTGGAATGTGAGCTCAAAGAAGATGAAATAATTGAAATAATGTCTGGTTATGCTGCACTTATGCCAACAACATATAACATTGTGGTGATCACAGTTGGTGTTCAATTAACATTTGTTGAATGAATAAATGGGAGAATTCATGAATATAATTAAAATCTAGCTTGCTTTGATGGGTATTCATGTGGATTTCCTTCAACTTTCACTAATCGATCTTTAGTCTCCTAAAACTAAGCATCTCATTTTACAACCTGGTTCTGGAAGGATTCATATATTCTTCTTTAAACCAACAAAAACATCTTTGTTGTAAAATATAGTGATTTTTCTGGAGTTCCTGTGTGACTCAGCAGGTTAAGGATCTGGCAATGTCACCTCAGCAGCTCAGGTCTCTGCAGTAGTGTGGAATTAATACCTGGCCCAGGAAATCCCATATGCCATCAGTGAGGCCAAAAACAAAAACAAAGAAAAAACAATGGTTTCCAATTCTCTTTACATCTCGTTTTTCAATTCTGAATACCTGTATAGTTGGCATGACAAATGAATAAACTATACTTTTGCCTACAGATTAACTATTTAAAGGGTACAATTTATACATAATTTTTAAGGGTACTATCTTCCTTTCTTAAAATTATGTTTGTAGAGAAAGAATGCAATAAAACTGGAGAGGGGCAACTAATTGCCTTTGGAACAAACTTTTGTGCTGCCTAAGAACATTGGACTTTCTGTTTGTTTCATGGAAGATGCAAACATTGTTAGGGTAACCATTTACTCTAAAAGAAAAGAGATGTTATGAATTTGACCAAATCACAACTTGTTTTGCTTTCCATTGTCATTAAAAGAACACACCTATGTTCTCTTCCAGGAGTTTGATGGTGTCTTATGTTCTGCTTAAGTCTTTAAGCCATTTTGAGTTTATTTTTGTGCATGGTGTGTGTAGCACTGGGAACTATGTCTAGTCACTTATGATGGAGCATGATAATGTGGGAAAAAAGAATGTATACATGTATACGTAACTGGTTCACAATGCTGCACAGTAGAAAACTGACAGAACACTGTAAACCAGCTATAATGGAAAAAAATAAAAACCATCATCCAAAAAAAAAGAACAGACCTAGTTAGGGGTACTCACTCTAGTTGTGATAAAGAAAAAAAGAAGAGATAGGGAGGGAGAAGGAAGGGAGAAAGTAAAGAGACAGGCTTGTTGGCTACCCTCTTTCTTGCAATTCAGCCGCTCCATCCCCTTCTTGCACCTTTGCTTCTCCTAAGTTCTTATTTTACAATTTGATTCCAGGAGACCTTGCTCTCAGAGAGCCCCGAGGTAAATTGCTGTGACCTTGCATCAGGAAGAGCTGAGTTAGAACATCAGCTGTACCACTTACCAGCTGAGTGGTTTTCAACAAGTTTTTTCCACCTATAAAATGCTGTTATTAACATATATCTTCTTGAATTGTTATTGCAATTAAGTGAGACATTGAATGAGAAATGATAGTATAGAGCCATAAAAGTGGTAGACCTTAATTAATATTTATGATGTTTACCTATATTTATTGATAAACATACTTCAGTGTGGAATCCAACCACCAGAAATGCCTTTAATTACCAAAATAACATGATAATTCATGGGATACCAAGCACCACCATGAAATGTTGTTCGGGTGACTGTTGAGATTCTTTAGGTAATTTCTTTCTTTTGTATCCCTTTTAAGACTCTCTTAGTTATCTCTCAATAGCCTTCTCTATATAGGACTTCAACCTAAATTCAGGCAAACAATTAACCCGGTAGGTTGTTCATACATAGTATGTAGTAAATGGTATAAGTTCTTGCTTAAGAGGTTACGTGTTTGTCTACATGAGTGGACCAGAGTTGACTGCTAATCACAGATTTAGAGTTTTATTTATTCATTTGGAAATTTTTGCGGGCATGATGGAGATCCTTTGCCCAAATTTAGGAGGCCACATATACACATATTTATGGCTGATGGCTCTAATAAATGCTCTTTTCCTACTTTCCTTTGAGCAGAGATAGAATTATAATGTCAGTGCAGGATGAGCCTTGTTGCCATTCATTTACAGTATTTAATTGAAGGTGCTGTCTTTGTATTTTTTCTGTCCCTGGCCCCTAGGGACAATGGGCAGTATGAGGTTCTAAGTCACAATTCCATTCACCAAGTGTGTGCTGGAGCTTGTAATGAGTTTGTCTAAAGTCTTTCACACCTCTGCTTTCCATAGAAGGTTCATTTATCTTCCCGAAACAGAACAGAGCTGTTTTTAGATTTCTCTGATTTCCAAAGACAAGACACTCCTGGGAGCATGCTGTAGGAAGTGTTCACTAAGGCACATTCTGAGCTGACTGGCTGATGGGGGAGTAGAGAAAAGCAACCAGAAAGCCCATGCCATGTCTTTTATGCTTCATCCCAGCTTCAGAGTTATTAATTGTACATCACAACATTCTCTTTCCTCTAAATAAATGTCTAACTCCTTTATTAAAACTTCATACTAATTACTTCCATTGCATCCCTCGATGGGTTGGTTCTATGTGCAATGTATTAATTACTCTCTGCAAAGACTTTAAAGATAAATTCCACTGGTGTCTCTCCCTTATTGCTTCTTAAAATGGTGTCCCTCATTCCTTTACTTGATGATGACTTATTCTAGTTGCTTTCCCTCTTGTTATATCTGCATCTTGACACAGAAATCATATCAGTAGGAGATATTTCCAACAAATTATTGATAAAAGTGAGTTTATATCCTTGTGTACATGCCTCTGTTTCAGCAAAATATAAGGTATGCTGGATATACATTTTTTTTTTGTCTTTTTGCTATTTCTTTGGGCCGCTCCCGCGGCATATGGAGGTTCCCAGGCTAGGGGTCTAATTGGAGCTGTAGCCCCTGGCCTACACCAGAGCCACAGCAACGCAGGATCCGAGCCGCGTCTGCAACCTACACCACAGCTCACGGCAACGCCGGATCGTTAACCCACTGAGCAAGGGTAGGAACCGAACCCACAACCTCATGGTTCCTAGTTGGATTGGTTAACCACTGTGCCACGATGGGAACTCCTGGATATTTTTTGATAGACTACTGTCTCTCTGGTCTCTAACTGAGACCAGAATTTTGGGTCAATGTAATTCAACACATATTCATATTTCAATCAATAAATACAGATTTATTCCAGTATTAGTGAAAGAGTGGGAGGCAACAAAGAAAGGAGGAGGCATGAGAACAAAAGGAAGACAGATGTGTAAAAGCAAAATTCTTCCTGGAAAGTAAAGTCCCATATGTTTTACTCTTAAAAGAAAAAAAAACAGCCATTGATACTCTTTGGAGCCATCACAGCTCAATACACATCCACTGTCCTAGGTGATAAGTATCACCATATACAAGATTAGAAAGATCTCAGCTCTAGCAATGAAATGTCCAACAATTTTGCAATTATTCTCTTCCTTTATGCCTCAGAAGAGATGCATGGTAAAATGACTCAGATCAAGAATACACAGGTTACCTAATGAGACAAATTGGATGTTTACTTTGATTGCATGTAAATAATTTTGGAAGAATGAGAGGCAAGATCTGCATTTTTCTCAATTGTCCATGTAGTTTGTAAATGTAACATAAATTTTGACATATGGAAACTTTGGAATACTTGGAAGACCACTATTTTGAAGACTTGATTGTCATTTTATTTTCTAATTAATGCAGGTTGAGCTTTAAATACTATTTCTTGGAGCAACTAATACTGATTGTTCAACATGTGAAAAGTAGTCCAGAGGGTAACCTAGGCAGATTATCATGGAGAATAAACCATACTTGCTGTTTCCATTGGCTTCAGAACCGTATAATAATAGCATAGTCCCTCACTTCACAGGGACAGAGAATTACACATACTGGATAAACACTGAGGTAAAATCTAGGAAAATACAACATTTGACAACTGAGTATATAATAAAAGTGCTACCTAGAAATTAGAAAGCATGGGCTCTTTCTCTTATTTAACTCAATCTCTCTAAGCGTCAATTTTATAATCTGTAAAACGAAAACAATGCCCATTTTACTAATATTTTAATGATATTATTTGATTATAACAATATTTTAACATTAGAGAAATGACTATTATTATCATAATTCTTATTGGTTAAATTGGTCACTATATTAGCCCTGTGTTAGCATCCTTTCTCCCCTTTATTTTGGAAGTATAGGTATAAATTGTTTAATTCCAGACATCTATTGTTTGATTCCATTTTCATCTTCTATTCTATTCTATTCTATTAATTTTTTTATATTTTCTTGATTAATTGACCACTCCCACTGGGTACCCAAAGCCTAAAAATTAATCTTGAGAAACCTAAAAGCCTTCTGGAAATTTATTGGAGCTCATATTTAATTACATGGAAATAGTCTTCTCTATCTACTCAGTGAAATAACTAGATGTTTAAAACACCTCCCCAAAGATCTGCATCTCAAAACATGAGCCTACCTTAAAGGAGCCCTTTATAAGAGCTTGGGTCTGGAAATGGGATCGCTGGTGCTTTATGGATGTTATATGCCCGAGGCAGCCTTCTAGAGACTTTTTCTGTGTTGTATTTCACTATTATAACTCCATCATGGTCAATTAGCAAGACAGACTCCTGGCTTTTAGGCTTGAAAATGAGACTTCTTGATTATTTATGTTTCTAAGATGTTATTGAGTAATTCAGCTTAGTAAAGAACTTCAATGTATTCCATCACGATGACTGTAAATCCAGGTGTTAATACTCTCAGATGGCCCATCATCTCACTAGAGATACCTAATAAAGCAGCCATTAACCGACTGTATATAGTGATGTAAACTATACCGCTAGCTGAACTTCCCATTACCAAGAGTACTACTGTGGAGGTGGAGGAGATTATCTAAGTAGGGACCAGCCATGATCATAAAGAAACCAAAGAAACAAAGACATTCCCTTTACCCAGTGAAAGGTTGTATGCCTAAGGCATCAGACCTGAGAGGTACGTATGAAGGAAAGATTTGAAGTATTACATTATGAAATTAGCAGGATAGATTACTTTCACACTGCAGGCATTAAGCAGGTGTGGAATGCAATAGCTTTCAGTGATGTTGGTTTGTCCCAGAGAGTTTTCAGTTGTTTTAACTTTGGCAAATCTGGCTTCACAGAGGTCTGAAAATCAGAAGAAGCAAAAGGAGCTTGTGCGTCCACCTATACATACACCCGGAAAAATTCTGACATCATCAATATTTGAGTCAAAAAACATCACTTTAGATTTATGCTTTTGGGAGATGGCGAAAAAAAGAAATTTTTCCAATGCCCTAAACAAAACAGCATGCAGGATAGAGAACAGAGCCTATACTGTGACCCAGGAGGAGAATTCTAGTCTTAGTTCCTACTTCAGCCTAACAGAAGTTAAAGGCTTGTCACTTCACTCTGGGTCTCGGTTTTTCTTAGTTGGAGAAGGTCAGGATTGATAAAGACAGAGCTTGCATATACTGTCTTTGCCTTATCCTGTACAGGGCATATATTATTAAGTAATTAAGCAAAAAAAATTTTTTTTGTATCCAGATGTGATCTCATTGTCCTCTACACAGTTCTTACAGAGCAGTTGGCTGCCAAGTGAGCAAAATCACGATACGGGAGGACACTTAGGGGTGTAATATAATTAATCGCAGGACTGTATGATTTGGCTACATAGTATTTTCAGTTCCCAGTCTTTATAGTTAGCAAAATTACTCAATCTACCACTCACATGGAATTAGAGGGCATCTCCCAACATTATTCTAGCGACAATTTTATTGACTCATCTTATGTCAACAGTATATCCCCTCTCTTTCTTCTTTTCCCTATTAAACTACACTCCCAATTTTTTTTAATTTTCATTTTTAGGGCCTCAACTGAGGCAAATGGAAATTCTGAGGATAGGGGTCTAATTAGAGCTGCAGCTGCCAGTCTACCCCGCAGCCACAGCAACCTGAGACCCAAGATGCATCTGCAACCAACAACCTACACCACAGCTCAGGCAATGCAGGACCCTTACCCCACTGAACAAGGGCAAGGATCGAACCCACATTCTCGTGGATACTGGTTGGGTTCATAGCCTGCTGAGCCACAACAGGAACGGGAAAAGTCCCTCTTTTTCAACAACTCATGTCACTGGACACAAATTCCCAAAATCTCTGACTCAGGGAAAACAAAACAAAACAAAATATTCTTTTAATTTAGTCTGGGAAAAACAATGTGGCTTTGTCCTAAATACCCTGAAATAGTGAATATTCCCAATTACTAGATATCTTTTTTCTTCACCATCAAAACTAACAGACTAGCACTGGGCTAAATACTGTGGGAAATTGAAGGAGTCAGCTGAAATCATGGTCTCTGCCTTGCCAGAGTTTATAATCTAATGGAGGAGAGAAAAATATATACAAAACACCCCCAAGGAAACATAAAGCACTATAACAATATACAATCTTTAAAATAGCATCCATCCTGCAAACTGTTGACAGATTAATCTTCCCCTAGCACTGCTTTTATCATGTCCTCTGCCTCTCAACAGCCCTCACAGCCTTATTTCTTATCACATTAAGTCCAAACTCCTCTGCTGTTTTTCAGGACCTCCTTAATCTGACTCTACCTGGTTTATCCAAATTTATGTTCCACTTTTCCCTCACCAGGCCAGAAGGTTTCCAGACCTTTAGTAGTGGTATCATTCCCAGCTAAATGTAGTAGGTATGACCACAATCTTACTTCACCTGTTATCTCCTTGGAATATTAGAATATCACCTCATAATTCAGTGCATAGAACAACAAACACAACAAAAGATCAAATCTGACTTCTTCCTAGAACATATTTCTTGATGGAGCAGGCCATATCGATCTTTCATTTATTTGAACACCAATATGGTATTAATAGCCTTTAGCTATTTATTTTTGGATCTTGGTCTTTTCCCTTATTACCTGAGTGATTGTGAACTATAACCTCTAAATTCCCTTAAGCCTGGTTGCCTGAACTATAACACTGGGATGCTTTGCAGAATTACTGTGTTAGCTAGAGATATTATAAAGGACTGAGAACTTGGCTTGGCTAGTCAGCGTTATATCAACTTTTTCTTTTTCTTAAACCCATTACAAATATGAAGAAATGGAATAATTATAATATCAAAACTAATTCTTAATCAACTGTGCCCTTCGCTTTTGACACATGAGCAATATTATACATTTCATAGATTTAGAGGATAACTATTTTGGGGGCTACACATTGCCTAGCAGAGGTGCCTTAATAAATACAATCCTTCCTTGGTATCTGTGGGGTACTGGTTCCAGGGACCACAGGGGATACTAAAATAGCAGGATGCTCAAGTTCTATAGTCAGCCTCGAATATCCCTGGTTCTGCATCTATGGATTCAGTCAACCACAGTTTGTATAGTACTTTAGTATACATTTATCCAGAATAAATAAATAAACAAATCCAAGCATAAGTGGGCCTGAGCAGTTCAAACACTTACTGTTCAAAGATCAACTGTATTTGACAATCGGTTCAAATAAAAATTTTCAACTTCAAATTTGAGTGGCATTAAAATGTAGTCTCTGAGAGGCTCTATTCTGGAGCAAGATTCCTATGTTCAACCCCCAGGTCTTTTGTTTACTTCCTGTGATGTCTTCAGCAACTTACTTCAACACCCTGTGCCTCAGTTTCCTTACCTGTAAGTAAGAACAGTATGTCTATCTCCAGGGGTTGTTATGAGGATTAGGCAAATTAAGATTTATAGAGCTGGTATTTATAACATAGAAGATCAGTGCTTAGACTGAAAATTAGGAAATAGTAAGCACTAAATCAGTATTTATTAAACACATTTCTACACATAGACTCTTTTCCTTGACCAGCCTTTTAGTTCTTATACCTCTTCTGACTCACTTTTCACTCATTACAAAAATATAATTATCCTTATTATAATTATCAAAATTTCACATTTGATCCTTGATAATAATTCTAATAAACACATTATATGATTAAACTAAATTTGAAAGCAGGAAAAATGTACAGATTATTTGATGGGGAGTTTTTTCCGGAGTTAAGTTACAATACGTATGGGCATTGGAGAAGCAAAACACACTGGCTCTCACTAACATGTAAATTTAGCTCAGACAGTAAAGATTTACTGCAGGAAAACTTGGGAGGATGGAGGAAGAGTAACACATTCCAGTACGTCCTCTGCAAGGTCCTGAGGGACTCAGAGCCTCACTTACCACCTTCCCGATGGAAGAAATTGTTGGCTCTAGAGATCAGAGAGAATCTCTCATGCTCAACCTCACAAGAGTAAAGGTTGCCTCTCAGTACGTTTCCAGTTGCCCCCACTCTGATATCCTCCACTGTGGTCACTGGAATCTCCCTCTTTCTTTCTACTAGTACCAATTCTCTAGCCATTAACACTTAATTCACTTTTTTTCCCTTCTTCACATGACTTCTTACACATGGCTTCTGCACACTACCCATTCTCTCTGTGTCTCTTTGCCTTTGTGTCATGCTACCCTATCACCCTTCTTTCTGTGTCTTACATTCACACAATCCACAGAATCCAGCAGAGAGTTGACTGTATGACTAGCCACAGAAGATGTCTTTGTGGCTAGTGCTCGTACATCCAGCTACATCATAAGCTGTTGGATAAGCCATAAGAATTTCGTGTGGGTCAGACACCCTTCACCTGTCTATCCATCAATATAATTTGTACATAATATGACTGGGTCAAAAGTCACAAATTTTTTCAGCTGAAACCACACTCCTTCTTGAATGGGACATGAAGCCAGCCAAAACTCAGATTGGCACTCTAAAACCCACAATCCCTGACTTAGGAGGGGACTTGAACCTATTGTTCTTGAATTAAAACTACTCACCTGGTGTCAGGACTCACTGAGGTTTAGCTTCTTTTGTTGCAGAAAGAATTCAGCATGAGGCAAAGTGAGAGGCAACAAGTGAGTTTAAGATCATGGATGCTTGTGAGAAATACAAGTGGGGAGGCAAGTGAGAAGCCCGAAGAACAAAGAGGACCCCAATTTTATAATCAAAGCAAAAGTAGGGAGAGGAGAAGGCCACCTTCTTCCTTGTTTTTGGGTTGACATCATGACTTACATCATCAAGTTCTTTCTTTGACCCCATATTCTATACAGGACAGTCATGGCACTGTTTAAATCATATATATATAAGCAAAAGGGTGGTGACAGATACTAAAATATAGTAATTCATCCCAGATTTTGGTATAATGTGTCCTTTCACCTAGTTTCTTACCCCTTTCACCTATATTTCTATATTGGATACAAGTAGAAATGCTATCTTAAAGGACCATTAACTCCCCGACTTCATGTAACAAGATTCAGGCCCCACATCTATTGTTTAGTGTTTTAACTATCAGAGTTTGTGGGTTAACTGTGCCTGGTTCTTGGATGCACCTGGTCTACCTTCAGGGTAGTCTAGATTATTGATAGGTTAACGGATTCTTTTCTTGAGTGGTCATGAACTTACAGCACTCTCCCAAACTCCCTTAAAATTTCCTTTCTGTCTTTCCCTTTCTGAAAGGAGTTGTAGAAAACAACTTATTTGGTCACAAATAGCCCTTGTTCCCATACTCTTCCTTTCTCCATCTTTTCTTTTTATTTCTCTGTCCTTTGGAACTTTTTGTTTTATGGCTATAATTCTAGGAACCGGTATCACATTTTTTTTTTCACAATCAGATTTTATTTCCACAATAAAGTATCAGGCTTCTTACAGTTAGTTTAGGCATTAAAAAACAAAACAACAACAAAAAAAACACCTTCTTTTTTCCCCCCACAAATTAGAAGTATAGCCAGCACACTTAAGAATATACTTAAGAGAAAGGAATATCCTATCAGAAGATACTGTGCCATATATAGAAGAGCATTTGAGTCACCTGGACCAAAGGCACACACAAATCTGGAGGTGCAGAGAGAAAACTGCAGTGGACAGTGTGCTTCATGAGATGGGTGTGTAAGGCAGTTCTTCACCTCCATGATGAGTATTGGGAGAAGTAAGAATAATCACCTGGTTCTTTGTGAGTTGAACAGTTTCTGAACATGATCTTTCAAGCCAGGAAACAGCAAATATATCCAGCCTATGATGCTGTGCCTTGCTGCTACTTTGCAAAACAGCTCTTCAGTTTTGAGTTAGAGCATGCACGACCATGGAGAAATAGGGAAAAATGCAAATTATTTTATTTTTCAAAATAATGTATTGTTATATAGTAATATGCAGCATTGTGAGGGCTGGTTCTGGGTCTGCCTTCACAAGCCATATGACCTTTGGCAATTGACCCCTTTACTCAGTCTCCAGGAAAGCCATGAGAACTAACTAAATTATTTCTGCAGTTCTTCTGATTTCCATAGTACACATCAGTCTTCCAACAAATAATGCTGAGATAATTCTCATAAGCTCCTAACTTTTAAAATAAATTTTAAGAATGCTACAATATGAGAGTACTTTGTCAAGTTTCTGCTGAGTTATTCCATGTGCTCTAGTGGCTTGGGCAATTTTACAAAAGACTGCAGCAAATTCAAATATTAGACTTCAAACGCCAACATTTTTTCAACATGAAATTCTAGGTCTGTATTAGGACCATCATGCCAGACATGATTTCATTTTTGTGCGTCTGTGTGAGCATGTGTGCTTTGCTAGTAAAGTGGCTGAGGCGTTGTAGTGAAGAAGTGAGTCCGGGAATCTTCGGTGGCAAATGACACACCCCGTTAAAAGGGGTGGGAGGAGGATTCTACACATTATCATGAACTTTGGTGGCTGGATTAGGGGCCTAGAAACACTTAGCCTGGCAGTTTTGACTCTATTTGCCTTTATTCAAATCAACCATTTAAAAAAAGTCAAGAGGGCAAAAACACTCTTATATGCATTGTTTGTACATCTGGTGGTGGGAGGATAAATTTTGAAAATGCCCTAATAAAAATTGAAGGCAGTGGAGTAACATCCAAGGAAAATGTTGGTTCTGTATTAAAAGTGCCTCGTTTACACCAGCTCATTCCAGATGCACAGCTGGTTGCCCTGCAACAGCCACTGTAACTCTGTAAAAGCCTCCCTTGTAGGCTGTACAGCCTGTCTGCTTTGCATCCCCTGCGGTGCCTTAGCCCCTTTTTACTGTTTCCTTGTTTATCCTAAGGAAAAGTGAAAAAGGAGAAAAATATACTATTTTGTGTGTGCGTGTGTGAGAGACCACTTGTGGCAGTGTGAAGCAACATATCTACCGCGCCTAGTGATTCAATTGGGAACTATAAGACTATACTATATGCCATAGCTTTGGCCCAACTTTTATAGCTCAATAAATTTGAGGTTTGTTAATGGATCTGCTATAAAAGATTAAAGTTCATTTATAAATATTGATTCACAATCTATTATAGTAAGATTATCTACAGATTAAAAATGAAAACTATGTTAAAACAACATTAAAGCCTTAGATTCATATCTTCTCTGTCTGGCACAAATCATCTTCAGGCTTGAGAGCAAAAGAAAAGAACAAAGAAGCTATTTTTTTGTTGGAGAGAGAAAAAGAGTAAATCTTAAAAGCCTGGTCTAATATACATCGAGTTAGAGTGTCCTCTGATGACTATTTCCTCCTCTCTGACCAGTTTCATACTTTGGCTATTGAAAGGAGCAAGTATCCTTTGAACAAGAGTGTCTCAGTTACAATTTCAGAGTAGTCATTAAGATGGCCTTACTTATTTATAGGTTCATGCTGTCCAGCACTGGCCATTCAACTGACCTTGTTTACAAAAACAAAAATCTCGCAGTCTACCTAAAAAGGTTATTATTTTCACTCACCTGACTTGTCAATGCCAGGGACATGGTCACAGGCTTTGGACATTATGGAGCTCAGTTGCCATTCATTAAGCAGACCTGAACTTTCCTTTCAGTCTTTTCTCTCACTTTTTATGTTAGCAGAGATATATCAGTCTTCCATTTTTCAATTGATCACTGCGTTGAGGGTAATAATGCTTAGCATGTGTAAAGCATTTTTTACTTTCAGAAGCTATTTCACATATGCTGTCCTGATGACCTGCACGATGTTCCTATGAGGTGTGTGTAGGGGAGTGTAGCCCGTGATGTAGATGGAGATGTGGAGCAGAGAGGAAGGGGAGCCCCTCTCAAGCTGTCTGATGAGTGTTTGCACCTACTGCCCTGTCCCCATCCTGTGCTTTCTCATTTTTCCAAATGCACACTGAAGAGTCTATTTTTGGTCAGAGAATATAAAGAAATGTTTTTGTTAAACTATGAAACCTCACTAGGGAAGCTCATGGGATTCTTGCCAGGTTAACATTATCCCAGTGACTACTGGATACATCAGAGGACAAGACCATGAGATTTGAGGTCATTCAAAGGTAGTGTCTGAGTGCTATGTGTGTGTGTGCACTTTAAATCAAAAATTTTGAATTTTATGCCTCCTGCTTAGTTTTTGTTTCTCAGGATTGCTTTGGCAATTCTGGGTCTTTTGTGGTTCCATGTGGATTTTTGGATTGTTTGTTCAAGTTATGTGATAAATGTCATGGGTAATTTGATAGGGATTGCTTTGAATCTATAGATTGCTTTGGGTAGGATGGCCATTGTTACAATGTTAATTTTTCCAATCAAGGAACATGGAATATTTTCCATTTCTTTACGTCTTCTTTAATTTCCTTAATTAATGTTTTATAGTTCTCAGCATATAAGTCCTTTCCTTGGTCAGGTGTATTCCCAGGTATTTGATTTTTTGGGGTGCAATTTTAAAAGGTATTATATTTTCATATTCCTTTTCTAATATTTCATTGTTAGTATACAGAAATGTGACTGATGTCTGAATGTTAATCTTATATCCAGCTACTTTGCTGAATTTGTTAATCAGCTCAAGTAGTTTTTGGGTTGAATCCTCAGGGTTTTCTATGTATAGTATCAGATACACCCTGACACCAGTAAGAATGGCTTCGTTAATAAGTCCACAAATAACAAGTGCTGGAGGGGGTGTGGAGAAAAGGGAAACCTCCTGCACTGTTGGTGAGAATGTAAGCTGGTACCGACACTATGGAGGACAGTATGGAGGTATCTTAGAAAACTATACATAGAACTACCATATGACCCAGCAGTCCCACTCTTGGGCATATATCTGGACAAAACTCTCCTTAAAAAAGACACATGCACTCGCATGTTCATTGCAGCTCTATTCACAATAGCCAAGACATGGAAACAACCCAAATGTCCATCAACAGACAATTGGATTAGGAAGATGTGGTACATATACACAATGGAATACTACTCAGCCATAAAAAAGAACAACATAATGCCATTTGCAGCAACATGGATGGAACTAGAGACACTCATCCTGAGTGAAATAAGTCAGAAAGAGAAAGACAAATACCATATGATATGACTTACAACTGGAATCTAATATACAGAACAAATGAACCTTTCCACAGAAAAGAAAATCGTAGACTTGGAAAATAGACTTGTGGCTGCCCAAGGGGGAGGGGGAGGGAGTGGGAGTGATCAGGAGCTTGGGGTTAACAGATGCAAACTATTGCTCTTAGAATGGATTTACAATGAGATCCTGAGGTGTAGCATTGAGAACTATGTCTAGATACTTACATTGCCACACAACAATGGGAGGAAAAATTATGTATACATGTATGTGTAACTTGGTCCCCATGCTGTACAGTGGAAAAAAATAAATATAAAAAAATAAAATTTTGAAAGTATATTTGTTTATTCTATCAATAAGAACCTCTTCTGGGTTGTGTGGGGTGGTGTGTGTGTGTGTGTGTCTGTGGTTTGTGAATAAAGAATGGAATAGAAACACAGCATTATCTGTCCTGTATAAACCGAAATTTTTTTTTAGAAAATTTTATTTTCTCAAATACGGCTTGAATATGTTCTCCTTATTTAAAACAATATATCCTAAAAGCCTACATTTAAGGCAAACATTTCCTTTAAACAATCATCTCAATCTGGTCTTTCCCCCAAAGTATCAATTACTGCTATATCTCTCTACGTATAGGTTTATATCCATTCTATGCCTGTTTATTTTACAATAAATACATTATGTTTTGTATAACATTCTGATAATTTTGTTTAAATTTTAGTTAAAATATACAGTCTATGCACATATCTATCTGTACAACCATTCCTACATAGGCCATAATATGAATGCGCTGAACTTTAAAGTAATTTCCCTGCTAAATTAACATTTGAACTATTGCCAGACTTTCCGTGATATAAACAGTGCTGAGCGAATACCCTCCTATATGACTCACTGCATATGTACATGTTTTTCTAGGGCAGAAGCTGTTAAGTGCTGGTGCTAGATCATAGAGTACGCAGATTCTTTATTTAAATATCTATTGCTTAATATACTTCCCCTCAATGATTGTGCCAATTTACATTTCCACCAGCTGTAGATGAGCGTATGATTAAACCCCCACATAGTTGCCAATATGTGATTCTAACAAACCTTAAGAATAGTTGAGATTAAAAAAAAAAAAATGTACAGGCCTTAAGCACCAAAAAGCCTTCTATCATGTTTTGGTTCCTAAGGTTACATTTTGAGGTACAGCAGCAAACTGGATGGGGAGAGCAGGGAGAAGACACTTTAAATGCCCTCGAGTATGAACCCAAGCCCAGGATGTTTATCTGAGAGAAGACACATATAAACAATAAAATGCAGCTGCCCTCAGATACTGAAAAGACTCATGCAGCAGAACTCCAAGAGCAGAGAAGCAGGTCAAAGGATAGAAAAGGGAAAGGACGGAAGCATATTAGTGTTAAGCCTGTGAAGCTTCACATATTAGCACCCTCACTTGCACAGGCTGGATGCAATCATTCATGTGGTCGTGTCTTCCCATAAAATTTGCAAAGTACTATTTTTATCGCCCCTTTCTCTTTCTACTCCAACTTTCCCTTGGCCAAATTATCCATTTTATCAGTGGCTTTGGAGTGGCTACAGAGTTTTCTGAAATTTTGCATTAAGAAGCTTGCTTGCAGATGCATGTAATGTATATTCAGTGTAGATTTATTTATATGGTACACAGTCACTTTCATGCATGATTAGATCCCCTATCTAGTTCCCATAGGCTAGTATAAATAAGATTTGAATGTAGAACTCGATCATAAAACTACCCTTCATATGCATGGTAACCTAGTAATAGGTTGTCCCTTCCTTTACTTTAAAGTCTGATGGACTGAAAGCCAGTTTCCAGAATTTCAGTCCTATTTTTCCTACTTGGCTCAAACACATGTCCCATCATCCTTGGTACTCACCAATCCACTCCACTCCACTCCATTCCACTCAAACCATTCTCCTTGCCTGTATTAGCCTATGCCTTTGCCCACACTCTTCCCTGTCTAACAGGATCTTTCCTTTTGCATCTGTATTGATTCTTATTAATTTCTTGATTATCTCATACAAAGCATAAACATTAATAAAAATAATCTAAGTCTCTTAATAGACCACTACAAAAAGGATATTTACCGCAAATTGGCAAATGAGTATCATCGATTGACAAAGAATTTTAGGTTTGTCACTGCACGCCTGTGTGCGTGCACACACACACACACTGAAATGTCTGCCGTGTTATAGTTTGTATTAAAAAAAACAAGCAAAACAAAACAAACAAAAAACTTGAGAGATTTTACCCAAACTGGAAAATAGTCTTGACAATTTATGTGACATTACAGACAAAAAGTTAAGATGCTAAAAGAAAATTTAACAAACTATCAATGATTAAAAACACATTTCCATCAAACACATTTGCTAAAGGAAAGGCTGAATTTCCCATTCACTAAAAAAATGGTGCTATAAAATTGTCATAGATCAAAGAGCTAATAGTCAAAAAGTTTCAGGAAAACAGTATGTTAGATAGCTAATAAATAAATATATGATGATAAGTATAAATATACTATTTTTCCAGATTTCAGTACTTTTTAAAATGCATTGTGGGTTTATTTATCATTTAACTAAATATTAACTTTTAAATAGATTTCATATTTATATTTTTGATTGTTTCCCTTTGAGAGGGTCACCCAAACATACAGAGGTCTAGCCCTATCTATCTTGGATATTTTCCTAGAGGAGGTAAAATTGATAAATTTTAAGAATGTATGTTGCTCCCCCTCATAAGCCAGTGAGCCTCATGCATCTGAAATATACTAGAGGCTGGATCATTATCGCCATGATTCGTAACAGAAAAAATTATGAACCAGTTGAAAGATCAAAATTCCATGATGCTTTTAAGCTGCTCTATATCTCTATTTCTCAACATAAGAAAGAATATCTTAAGAAAAAAGATTAATTAGACCCAATGACTCTTTCCACAAGATAAAAGGGAAGAAGAAGAAGGAAGAGGGGAGGAGGAGAAACATAAGGGAAGGAGGAGGAGGAAGGAGAGGAAGAGGGAAATAAGCTAATCATCTTGCCTGCATAGGAAGTCCTTCCAGAATGAAATTAAAATACTCATTCTATAAGATAATATGGATTACATATGTGACTGTTTAAAACAGAGGTGCCCAAGCATACACACATAGCAAGCTACCAAGAGTTCTTTCTTCTAATTTATATTTTACTCAAAATGCACGAGTTCAGAGTGAAGTAGCACTCTGTTCCCTTGGCATTCCTATCGCTTGCCTTTGGCAAAGTGCTACTTTTCCTTCCTGTATTTGGGGAGGAAAAAAAAGAAAGATTTTTCCAAAGCATGTTTGAAAAGGCCCAAGGGCTCTTGAATATCAAATAGCTGATATTAAACAACATGGATGATTGAAGTGTAAATGAATAAAAAAAAAAATCTGTATTTTTTCCCCTTTACATTAAAAACCTGTAAGAAGTTAAGAGAAGAGAGAGCTAAACATCTGAAAAATGCTCTGAAATATTTGATGAACAAAAATTATGCTTATCTGTGCACCCAAAAATGCATATGCATATATAGAAATACATGTGTATGTGTGTAAAGACACAACTAGGTTTTATTTACTTTACAGTCTGGAAAAGCTTTGATGGTAAAAATGCTGTGATAAATGTTGATAGAATTGGAAGCAAATTTATTCCATTGTTCTATTTCACCTATGAATAACCAGATATTATTTCAGCTTCTTTGTTGTTGAAATATCACTTGGAACTCTTAAGTCAACCTCTCGCTTTCAATTTTTCCATCAACATTGCCATTCTCCATTTGGCTAGCACCTTTGCCGTCCTCCTGTTGCAGGAGGCTTTAACTCATCAGCAGGTGGGATACTTGAAGGTAAATAATGTAAGCCTTCCCATCAGTAAAGGGCAGCGTTCACCATGTGAACCTTCATGTAAACAGGTGTGAAAAATGTACATGCCCTTGTGGGCCACACACATTAAGGAAATATGCAGAAGGCCTATTCATTGGATGATAAACCCAGCTGAGACTCAGATTCATGACATTCTCCAAAGAATTTCTAAATTTTTAGCATTTTTTGGAACCGGCAGTATGCAGTATACTTTAAAAATGTTTTTCTTTCCTTTTTTTAATCTTGTGCATTTTAAGTCTGACACTGGATGGAGGAGAGAAACACCTAGTATTTGGATCATGAAATATGGACAATATTCACTCTTCAAAGTGTATGTGTATATTCAAATTTAGCTTTTGTCCAAAATATCCTATCTTTTTATCACTTTGAGCATTGACTTGATCACAATTTCAAAGTTTCTCAGATTTTTTTAATCTCCTCTTTTTTTATATAAACTAATATGAATATTGATCTTGTTCTGATCAGAGAGAGTTTAGGTGCAGTTCAAAAATATGTGTGGGGAAATAACAATTAAAAAAAGGTGTGTGGGTACTTTTAGTTTTCACAGTGACTGAAACTGAAGAAAGGGACAAAGTGTCAAAGGCAGGCTAATTACCCTGCAGCAAGTGTGGATACTGCTAAAACAGACTTGGTACTCTACTGGACATTCATGTAGGTGAAAAAATGTTTTAACAATACTTTCAGCTGGAACAATATCCAGTTCTAGATTATAAACTCAAAATATTTTCCCAGTGGTAACGTATGTGCTAATGTTCTAAAATGTAACTCTTGTGAAAATCAAGGGTAGATGTTACTTTGTTTTATTTAGAACTTTTCCAAGAGTCCTCACCATTTTGGTAAGGTATTCACTGCTGGTGCTACTGGTAGTGGAGCTTCAGCTCTCTAGAAAATATACCCTTATCAGTTTTCACTTGCCATTGTCATTGTGACTTCCAGGGTCCATGTGGATAAGCATTTATGCATTGAAATAATCCAATGACATTTCTTCTTAAAAGCGACTTTTATTTATCCTTTACATTTTTTTAAGTTATGGTCTATGTAGTTTAAAGTATCTATGACTTTATCCAGGATTTAAAGGAGCAATATAAAATACTTGTTATAAAAACAGATCATTGGGGCTAACAGGCATGAGGTTCATTGCTCAAAAGGACACCTGCCTTTGCCTAAGGATGTTGATTCTCTAGCAGTCCTTCCAAAGTGTGGCTAGCTTCTCTCTCACATCCACTTATCACTGAGTATAATGTATAAGCTGGGTGAATGTCTTTCTCTTTCTCTCCTCCCTAATTCACTTTGATTCCTCCCTAATCTCCTCTCTTCCTTCTGATTGTCATCTACAAACTCTTGAGGTCATTCTGCTTCCTTCCTGGAATAGTTTAGATCCTGATTCATTTCTGTTTGATCCAACACATCTATTTAATCCTGCGTTGTCATTTCAGTATTCACCTGAATGATATCTCCAATATCTTCTCCTCTGTGTTCTTTTCAATTACTCTTCTGCAAAGCTCTTGAATTTAATTTTACCTCTGCTTTCAACAGATATAGTTATACCTTGGACCTGATCAACGTAATTGATCCACTTCCTCTATAGTCTCCATTTTATGAATCTCAGTCTCTGATAATCATCATCTTCCTTTCCAGTTCCATTCTAAATTTCAGACTGAATAAGCCCTTGATCTCACAAGGACCTTCAATTAGCTGATTCTGCACCTTTCCAGTGTTTCTCAGTCCTTCCCCATGTTCTCATTTCCTTCCTTAGTTTAGATTCTAACTTCAATATATTTATCTTATTTACCTCCCAACTTTCTCGATCTTCTTTCTCTTCATTATACTCACTTGGAAAAAAGTGCTAAATTTAGTGAGATTCAACTCCCATTTACTCTTGAGTCCTAAAGTCAAATCCAATATAAACAAACAAGAAAACCCCACAAAAACATGCTAACTGACACCACTTTACATGTATGACCACTAAGGACACAGGGCTTCTCAGTGTTGCCGGGCAAGGCTAAAATGTTCCTTTCCACTGGTTGTTCCTTGTGTCTAGAGGATGGTTTCACCAGATATTCTAATGGCATGCTCCTTCACCTCTTTCTTTGAGAGCTCAAAGTCACAATATCAGTAAAATCTATCTTGACCTTTTTTCCTTAAGTTAGTACATCCTACCTTTGTCAAGCATCCCCAACCCTGTTTTAGCTGTTTTCCCAATATTATCATCATCTAACATACTATATATTCTACTTTTATTTGTGTCATGTAACATCTTCAAGAGCATTAGAATGAAGGTTGGATGAGGGGAAAATTTTTCCCTTGAATATTTCATAGTACCTATACTTTTGTTTGTATGACTGCCAGATATAAGATCTATCCTAGCTTTCTGAGATGAACAGGTCAGTGTCTTTTCTCAAGCCATTTCAACTGCTCAGTCACAGGAATCATCATTGGCCAACTGCTGACCCAGGGCACCAAAGAAATTCCAAGCCTCTTATAAAGATGTTATAGATGTCTTCATGCTTTATTGTAATGAAATCTCCTCTCAGTTCTACCCATCCCTTTTACCATAATAATCTCTAGCCCACAGTGCACAACCCTCTTCACTAAACAGAAGGGTTAATTTGATGATGCTTTCCTGTAGCTGGAATATATTTTTGCATTCAGTGATCTATATCATTACCAACTAATTTGCATTGACTCCAATATTTCCAATCTTCCTAAATCTTCCATCATACTATTTTTCATCATTTGAGTTAAAATGCTAAGTCACTTAATATTATATGTATATAATAAAACATGGGGAAATTAGTATTGTTCTAGGGAGGCATAAAATTCCCCAGGATGGGTAAAGGGAATGGCATGACCAGTACTAAAGGAGTTGGAAATTATCCCAAGATGAAAGAAGACATTTAACCAGTCTAAATGCTGGGCACTTCATAGGACTTTACTTCAGTGTCAAGCATAGAAAATTTGCCACTGAAAAAGTCCTTTAAGTCAAGAGTTAAGAAGCGGGAAAAAAAAATTAGAAGATTGAGGAGTGAAACTAAAAATTATAAACTGAAGATTGGTTGATGCATAGAATCAAATTTAAAGTGAAAAGAAAGAGGGAGTTCCCTTCATGGTGCGGCAGAAACAAATCTGACTAGGAACAATGAGGCTGTGGGTTTGATCCCTGGTCTCGCTCAGTGGGTTAAAGGATCTGATGTTGCTGTTAGCTGTGGTGTAGTTTGCAGACTTGGCTCAGATCTGGCATTGCTGTGGCTGTGGCCTAGGCTGGCATCTGTAGCTCCGATTGGACCTCTAGCCTGGGAACCTCCATATGTTGTTTGCAGCTCTAAACAGCAAAAATAATAAATAAATAAATAAATAAATAAATAAATAAATAAAAGTAAAAAGAAAGTGACCATGGTAAGGGAAAGAAAGTTTAGAGTGGATTTCAGTATGTCTTACAGTGACTGTAGTATTCCTTCCATTTGGTAAGTAGCCAGATCCTATTAGGTGATAGAAGTCTTTATTGTATTAGAATCATTCTATGGATTTCCCATTGTGGCTCAGCAGAAACAATCTGACTAGTATCCACAGGGGTATGCTCAGTAGGTTAAGGATATGGCATTGCTGTGAACTGTGGGGTAGGTCGCAGATGCAGCCCGGATCCCACATTGCTGTGGCTGTGGTGTAAGCCAGCAGCTACAGTTCCAATTTGACCCCTAACCTGAACTTCCATATGCCATAGGTGCAGCCCTAAAAAAAGACAAAAAAAAAAAAAAAAAATAAGGAAGAATCATGCTGTATCAGGTTATTTGGGGAAGATAACTATTAATGAATGTGTGATACCTGCTATATACCTAGGACTAGAGCACACACTGAAGCTTTGATAAAAAGTTTAACAGAAGAGTCTTTCCTTATAAGAAGTTTAAAATCTAGTTAGAAATAAAAGGCAAGCTTTATACACAGCATAATTATAAAACTAGGGAGGATATAACACAACATTTAAATCAAATAAGCTAACCTGATTATCATAGTTGACAGGAGCTAAGTTATATGGCATTCAGGAAATCTCCTAAGTAGAGACAGGGGAGATGGTTCTGATAATGAGGATGTTCATACTCCCGAGAGAGGGATCACCAAGCCAAAGGAGAAATAGAAAACTCTTTTTCTTTTCTTATTTTTTTTTTTTTTTTTTTGTCTTTCTGTCTTTTTAGGGCCATATCCACAGCATCTGGAGGTTTCCAGGCTAGGGGTCTAATTGAAACTGTAGCTGCTGGACTACATCACAGCCACAGCAACATCAGATCTGAGCCGCATCTGTGACCTACACCACAGCTCACGGCTATGCCAGATCCTTAACCCACTGAGCAAGGCCAGGGAATCAAACCTGCAACCTCATGGTTCCTAGTCGGATTTGTTTCCACTGCGCCACGACGGGAACTCCAAAATAGAAGAATTTTGCTCATGCATATTATATTTGATATTTAAATTGCTGCATAAGAAATAAGTGGGGGTGACTGGTAGTAGAGCTTACAGGCGGAAGTGTTCTTGGTAACCAATGACTATGTGAATTATGGTTTGCAAGAATCTATTCAAGGTGATGTACAGGAAGCCAGAAATGAAGTCGAGCACTGTGGAATGGCAGGAGCTAGGTTAGCAAGTCAGAAATCATGTGAATATCCTGAACTGTGGACAGGGATCCAGGCAGCAAGCCAACATGGGAAAGAAAGCCCCAAGTAGGATGGACTATTGGTTCATGTTCGAAAAATGTACTTCCTGAGTTGACTTTCTATGAATCTGTTATAGATTAAGGATGAAATGTTAGTATTAATATTATTTAAAAAAAAAAAAGATAGGCAGCAATAGACACCAATTGTGCAGGATAGATAGCAAAAATAAATAAATAAATAAAAGCTAAAAGATAAAGATCAATGTGAGTTAGAGGCAGCAAAGAAAGACCCATGGAAGAAACATAGCTTGATGATAACCATGGAGGATGAGTGGAAACATAAAGGCAAAAAGAGGAGGGCCTGGAGAAGAAAATATTAGTCTTTCAAGTGGAGAGGAGGTATAAGTATTTTCAAATATAATATGGAAGGATATTAAAATGAGCATGGCCATGAAATGGTGAGGAGACTTAGCTAGTGAATGAGAAAGCTGGCCATATATTGCAGATTCATTTTCAGATAGATCTGGTATTTTGTTGCTGGATTTGGATGTCAGTCTTCCTCAGTTGTTATCAGCCTGTCTGGGTAAGCTCTGTGCTCAAGCATGTGAGTAAAAGCTCCTAAAGTAAACCCATACACAGTCATTAGGAAAATGAACCAGGTCCCTGGGGAAGCATTGTGATCTACAGTGTCTGAGCTTCTTCAATATCCTTATGTAATAAGGTGCCTTATAAATGTTATTAGCTGCAGGTTTTATGGCAAATTTTATGCCATTTTGATTATGATGCTGCTGGATGACAGCTAGTTTACGTTGCTTAAACATCCTCTGTATCTAATGTCGAAAGGAAGCTAATTAGCTATAACCATGAAAATGGCTGTGTCATGTGAAAAGGAAACTATGTAGAGTAAATTTCTTTACCCCAGGATTGAGAATGTTATACAGTGATTACCTTCAATTTTAAAACATTTAGCCAAGCTAAAAGTCACCATAAGGAAATTAAAAAATGAGAATGTATAACTGTTGTTTTCTAAATACATTTTTATTTGTAGCAGGCATTCATGACCCAAATTTCTTAATGGTTTACAGCCCAATGAATCACTTTCTCTCGGTCACCAATTCCATGTGGTTACATGTTTATTAATGTTTCCTGATGGATCATCAGTCCATATTTCTTTAGAACATCCTCGACAACATATTCAGAACATTATTTAAGACTCATTATTCACTGAAATAAAACATGCAAAAGCACAAGTTGGGTAGTGGGGACATTTTATTAGTGTGCCTTGTATTCTAAGTCTCTCATCAACATAAAACACTGTAAAGAGTCTATAAATCTAATTAAGGGCATTAGAATAAGAAAAAATCACTGAGTATGTAGTTGGGACAGGCATGCCTTATGCAAAAAGGAATTCTTAGTTACAGTTATAAATGGCAATTCAAAAATATTCATTAGTTTTTAATTCCTAAATACAGTATTGGCATAAATAGCATTGACCATAAAACAAGCATAAGCGTGGGAACCAGATAAGGGCTAATTCTTTTGTTGTAGAGACATTTTTATCAGGAAAGCAAGATAAAAAATTCAGAGGCATTTGTTGCAGATTTTTCCATGCACTATTTTAAAAGGCCTTCTTCAAAAAATATCTTTTCCCTTTGTTGATAGACAAGGAAACTATGGGGGGTGTCAAATCAGCAAGGTGGAGATAGGAAGGTAAGGATGGTGGTGGAAAACACTTTCAAAAGAGCCTCCATAGGAGTTCCCGTCGTGGCGCAGTGGTTAACGAATCCGACTAGGAACCATGAGGTTGCAGGTTCGGTCCCTGGCCTTGCTCAGTGGGTTAAAGGATCTGGAGTTGCCATGAGCTGTGGTGTAGGCTCGGATCTCACGTTTCTGTGGCTCTGGCGTAGGCTGGTGGATACAGCTCCAATTGGACCCCTAGCCTGGGAACCTCCATATGCCCCCAGGAGCGGCCCAAGAAATGGCAAAAAGACAAAACAAAACAAAAAAACACACAAAAAAAATAGCCTCCATAGTACCACAGATTTACTTTTTAAGAAAGCAGAGATGAAAAACTAGTGGTCCATGGCCTGGATATGGCCCACATGTATAGTTTGTTTATTCTTAATAACATATTAATTAATATTTAAGCCAACCTTTGAAAATTGAGAGATTTCACATAAAATGTCCTTATTTTGGCCATTGGGATATCTGGAAAAACTAAGCCTGCATTCCTGCCTAGTAAGGTGCAGCCTCTTATAGGTGGCTCCTGTCCTCTCCAGCTGGCTGCGATCTCTAGATATCACCAATCGGGCTTGATTCATGATTTTATGAGCTGCCTAACCCTGAAGAGGTCCTTCCTTCAGAAAATGAGAGATTCCTTGACCTACATTTGATAGCTGAGAGGGAACACTCACATAAATTACCTTTGAACAGAGAATATTGTTTACTAGTGACCCTCTGACTCTCATATATGGGGAAGTTGGACATTTCTTTCCCCCTATATATATATATATATGAACACTGGATGTCTAGTCCCCTATTGAGGTCATCCTGTCTTATTGGATTCTTTATCAGTAACAGAGGCAAGTTCCTATGAAACTGAGTAAAAGCAATCACCAAACAGACACCTACAGAGTACACTTCTCTGTAGCATGATGACTTTTCCTTTAAGTGATTAAAATGTTAGTTACTTAATTCAATTTATATTTATTTTTTATTAAGGTATAATTGACATAAAACATTACATTAATTTCAGGTATACAGTTTATATTTACATTTAGGGCTGTTTGCCCTTAAAACATCTTTTTGAATCCAACTTCCTGGTGTCTGGCATTCCACAGATGGTGATGACTCCCGTAGGGTGATTTTCCCCATGCCTAAAATAAAATCTCTTTTTCAAGAGAAAGGGGGATTATCTCATGCTTTCTGGTGGAATCATTTTTGGAGAGAGAAGGAATGAGTTCAGAGAACCTTAGGCAGGTAAGAAGTGGTAAATGAGGCAAATGGAGGATTCAGGAGAAAATTCTGTGATGCCAAGTACAATGAGCCAAAGTTGTCTTCTGAATGGCCACGAGCATGGTAGTGAGCATCAGACTAACTAAATACCTCTGGAAGTTCCCATTGTGGCTCAGCAGTAACAAACCCAACTAGTATCCATGAGGATGTGGGTTTGATCCCTGGCCTTACTCAGTGGGTTAAGGATCCAGCATTGCTGTGAGTTGTGGTATAGGTTGCAGACACAGCTTGGATCCCGAGTTGCTGTGGCTGTGGGGTAGGCCAGCAGCTGCAGCTCCAATTAGACTCCCAGCCTGGAAACTTTTATATGCTACAGATGCGGCCTTAAAGAAAAAACAAAACAAAACAAAAAACCTTCTGCACACATTTAGTTAGCATCAGTCTAACCATATCCTCTGCATACCATGTAGTTAGTATCAGACCAACCATATCCCTTGCACACTAAGAATTGGTCTTAGATTGATGCAGAGCTCATCAGATAATGGCTGGGGTTACGGAAAATTTTCCTATTCCTTTTTTTTTTTTTTTTTTTTAATACAGACCAAATGATGGTGGGTAAATCTTATATGTCTTTGCACTCAACTCTGTGCCTGGTGATGATTGACAGAGGTGACTTTTTGAGTGCACATCTGTGTTAAAATAAATACTAAACCACATCTCAAAATCAGGTCTTCCTGACTCACCCATTTATCAGAACATCTGATTCACCTTTGACAAAAAGACACCAAATTCAAGAATTATATCTAAAAATACTTTTGTTCCATATAACCAGTGGAAAAGAAACAATTAAGCCAATAAACTTAGTGTTTTATCTAAATTGACACTGGGTTAACTATTTTGATTAGTTTTTCTCCACATTAAGCAGTTTAGTTGTCTTTGAATCATACATATATAGCTTCATGCTCATTTATTCTGTGCAGTAAATTCAAAGATAGCTGAAATAGGGTCTCAGCCCTCAAGAAGCTTATCATATATGGTGCTGAAACCAACAAATTTCTGTAACATCAGTCAAGAAATAACAAGGGTTATGTGATGGTCTAAATAAAGAACTAGTATATTTTAGGGGAGAGCAGAGCTTCCCACAATGCTTGGCACATAGCCAACCTTCAATAACTATATGTTGAATAAATGAACAAATGACTAGATAAATGAATGAGACATAATTTCTACCAGACTCAATCAGATGATGCCTTTTGGAGAGGCTGTATTATGCACTTGTCTGTGGGGGATAGTAGGATTTCCATAGCTAGAGATAAGGTATAAAAGGATACATTGTACCTATCAAAAATGCAAATAACCCAATTTAAAAATGGGCAGATGATCTAAATAGACATTTCTTCAAAGAAGACAGACAGATGGCCAAAAAGCACATGAAAAGATGTTCAATGTCACTAATTATTAAAGAAATGCAAATCAAAACTACAATGAGGTATCACCTCACACCAGTCAGAATGGCCATTACCAAAAATTCTACAGACAATAAATGCTGAAGGTGTGAAAAAAGAGAACCCTCCTACACTGTAGGTAGGAATGTAAATTGGTACACCTGCTATGGAGAACAGTATGGGGAGGTTCCTTAAAAACCTAAATATAGAACTACCATATGCTCCAGCAATCCCATTCCTGGAAATGTATCTGGACAAAACCATAATTCAAAAAGATACATGCCCAATGTTCATTGCAGCACTGTTTTCAACAGCCAAAACATAGAAGCAACTTAAATGTCCATCAATAGAGGAATGGGTAAAGAAGATGAGGTACATATACACAGTGAAATGTTACTTGGCCATAAAAAGAAAGAAATAGTGCCATTTGCAGCAACATGGATGGACCTAGAATTTTTTATACTAAGTGAAGTCAGACAGAGAAAGAAAAATATTATATATCGTTTGTATGTGAAATCTAATTTAAATATGTTACAAAAGAACTTATTTATGTAACAGAAACAGACTCACAGATTTCTAAATTAAACTTACGATTATCAATGGGGAAACTTGGGGAGAGGAATGAATTAGGAGTTTATGTTTGACATATATATATTACCATATATAAAATGACTAATAAAGGCCTACTGTATAGCACAGGGAAATCTGTAATAACGTATATGAGAAAAGAATCTGAAAAATAATGGATATGTGTACATGCATAACAGATTGATTTTACTGTACACCTGAAATTAACACAATGTTGTAAGTCAACAATGGTCTAATTAATTTTTTTTAAAAAGGACATATTCTAGATGGAGGCAGTGACATGGAAGAGAAGAACTGGGGGAACAATGAACGAATAAATGTGTCTAAATGAGAAAATTGGGAAAGTATCAAAGAACAGCACAACTGTGAGTTAGGAGGTAAGTCAGAGACACTTTGTAAATATAGCAGTTACACTATTCAAAACAAAGACAGGCTTGAGAATACTGGAGATCAAGTTTTGTACCAATCTGTATTAAACTTTTGGGCAGCAGCATACCAAGACAGATGCCTAAATGTGGGCTCCTTTTTCGTTATTTCTCTTATCTATGACATCACATTGAAACTAATAAAAAGCCAACTATGTGTGTACCAATGAATCAAAGAGAGAAAATGTATGGATAGGATATATCTGCTGTATGCTTTTGGTTTCCCTACAGCATCACTATATAGTATGTTTGATTTATAAAAATTGGTTAACTATTTTTAAAATTGTTTTCATTTACAGATTTAGATAACCATGCTTATTATCCTCAGTGTAAATAATCAAACTGGAAAGGGAGTGGTATGCAGCGTGTCTGAAATTTTAAGTTTTTAGTTAATTATTTTATTGTCAGGCAGACATTTATAAAAAAAATGATCATTGTTTAAACAGTAATTTTCCAAATTATAGTTTTAAGATTTTTTTCCCTTGTTTGGTGATTTTACTGTTCCATTCAAAGTAATTAAAAGTAAAGCTTCAAAAATTAACCACTTAAATCTGATTTTTCAAACAAAGCAGAAAATCTCCTCAGAGGAGAAGGGGTACAGAGGTAGACAACTAGGGTAGGCAATTTTAAGTTCATGTGCTCCTTCTCGTAATCTTTGTCAACATCCCAAATTCTAACAGAAAAGTTTAAGAACACATTCACAAACTCCCCCAGAAGTTAGCTTGGTGAGCTATTCTTAAATTTTCTGGTCAGCTGTCCCCACAGCTATGATAATTGGTACAATTCAGTTGTTTTATAGGAATGGGTCGTCTGTCCCTGGTTGCTGTCTTGTCGGTGAAAGGTTTAATAGTTTTTTTCTTACTAGAATGGGGCGCTAGTGAGAAATGAGACTCCAGCACTACTTTTGGAGGTAAAAAAATATGTATCTCTAGAGTTCTGGTCAACTACCTCATATTCCAGCAAAACTAACTAATGAGCACTTCATGCACAGTTTGCACAATTTTTTGAATGTGGCAATTACATTATTGACATTTGGCAAAACTATAAGAATCATAAAAATTTGTGTCCCTGCGATTCCTACAGCATTAGAGGATAGTGCTGTGTTACTTTTTTTTTTCTGAATTTCTTTCTGTTTTTTATTACATTACTCATTTAAAGATACCTTCTCAGATAAAATAGGGACATTTTCATATAGGGGATTTAATGAACAGCCTTAAGAAAGATATATACTTGTGTCTCTTTTTTTTGCCCTAAATATTCCCCCCATGTTTAATTATTTGGGGCATAAGTTCTTCTTTAAGTAAATATCAGAACCGACCTGATGAGAACACAATTTCTTCAAAAGGAGAACTAGAATCCCGATTGCAATATATCCATTAAAATGTCCCCACAAACTGTTCCAATCTAAATTATCTCAGGCTGCTGTGTCTTTCCAGCCTTATTGATTTGAAAAATAACAAACAAGTATAAATGACATTTACAGCTCTTAATTGGTGTCATTAGCGGTTCTTATTATTCTGCAGGACAAGCACTAACCCTTTATTGAGAATTCAGTGATGCAGGTCTGCTTGGGACTCATCAGCCTTAAAGACAAGTAATAAAACAGCTGAGTGACTGACTTAGAGCCCTATTCATCAACAAAGGCCATAGGCAGCTGGGCCCTATTTTCCCTTGATTTGTTTTATGCAGTTATTTAGACCTTGGAACTCCAAAAGAAAAAAGGCACAGCAACGGGAGGAATTTGAATTGATTCCTCATACCCTTTAGTCTTACAATCCTTGAGGCACATTTTAGGGCTTTTATTTGTGTGGCCAATCTGTGTTTGATCATTAATAGACTCAACTAGACACACAAAACAATGGGTGGGCAAAGATGAAAACATCCTCTGTTGCCCTCATCTGCAGTCATCTCTGGCAACCACTGGGTTTCTACTGGGGCGATAATGATTTATGAGGGGGTTTTACCTTTTTACCTTGGTTCAAGGTCTCACCTTGGATTTTCCAGGTTCAGCCACTGGCTGTGAGAATATATTTGGACACATGTGGCCCTTCTGGTCACTTGAAATCACAGGTGGTTTTCATTTGGGCCACTAGATGATTCCTGATGATTGAAAGAGCCAGAAATCCTTTAGAAGTCTTGTACTTCTGAACCAGGAAAGTGTCAGGAGAGACCTCTGTGGGGTTTTTCAGGCCAGTCATCTCAGGCTTTTGAGAACTGCTCTCCCTGCACGATGATCTATGGCTCCCACATGCTCTTGGAATTGCCTTTTGATTTAATTTGGGCTTGCTGCTTATTTAGAGAGTTGCTGATATTCTACTTGAATAGCTATGATGGATATAATGATGAATATATAATATAATGGATATATATATATTGTATTAACTGCAAGGGGCTTACATCTCGATATCTATGTAGCTGTCTCTTATTACGTTAAAAAATTTCAGGGAGTTCCCATTGTGGCTCAGTGGTAGTGAACCCAACAAGTATTCAATGAGGACATGGGTTCAATCCCTGGCCTTGCTCAGTGGGTTAAGGATCTGGCATTGGCGCCAAACTACTTTGGTGTTGTTTGAAGATACGGCTTATATCTGGTGTTGCCGTGGCTGTGGCCTAGGCCAGCAGCTGTAGCTCTGATTTGACCCCTAACCAGGGAACTTCTATATGCCACAGATGTGGCTCTTAAAAAAAAAAATTTTTGGAAAGGTAACATGAAATGCACACCCTTCCCTTTTGTAAACCTGGCTTCATGGGATGAATCCAAAAAATCGAATGTAAATAATTGTGCTTAAAAATCTAACAGTCTTTGAATCAGTTTCCTTATAAATGAGCTGTGCAATCCATGTGTGAGAGTTCATCTCTTTTAATTTCCCATTTGCCATGGAAATCTCAGTTGAGAAGTAGTGTCTGGTTTTCACCTACAGCCTGCTAAATTTTTACCTCGATGCACACTTTGCACTGCATGAAGCAGAAAGTAGATCAAGCAGTGTACACTGGGCCAGTGGCTCCATTAAAAGTCAGACCCTGCTCTGCTACATTCCTTCTCAATGCCCCTTCTTGCTGTTAGACACTCATGCAATGCAACTACTCAGCCTTGCTCTAAGATTTCCTTGTGGCAGTCTGCAGTCAGCTCAGAATGAGATGTTCAAGTTAGTAATCCAAGAAGTTAAGGAAAAAAAAAAAAAAAAGGTCATTCTAAGCTGAGTTTCTGTTATATGAGACTGGGGAAAAAGTGCATATCAAAAAATCAAAGGCCATTTGATAAGCTGGTTCAAAACTGCCATTCCAAAATTGAATATATATATATATATATATATATATATAAACGTCTGAGGATTTAACTTATACACATTTCCTTGCAAATATGAAAATCTGATGTAAATTTCTGCCCAGCAGTGAGGTGTTTACATTCCATAAGGAAAGAGTGAATGTCTTTTTTTCATTCTCATTTGCCTGCCAAAACCAAGCTTAGAGTAGTATGTATTCCATGTTGGAGCCAATGTTATGACTTGTCTATGAAAAATAAGGTATAGGTGACAAACGCAAGCTGTTGTGTTCTTCCCGCTGTGGATCTGTGAGCCCTCCGAATCATGTGTTCCTATTCTGATACTCAAGCTGCAGGAAGCAGCTCTCCTTCATCAAGAGGGCATGGTGACCAGAGGTGGCTCTTTTCTACTCTCATGTGCAAAGTTTAGTCATAGGTCAGAAGAAAATCAATAAAAATTCTAAATCCCCAAATTCAGTTCTGGTCTTTCCTCCACTAATGCCTGTAGGAGAGAAGGGCCCTTACCTAATTCTACACAGCACTGCCCAGCAGAAAGCTGTAGACAGTCATCTCCAGAGAGTTAGCAAAAGTCTCCTACAAGAGTAGCCCTATGCCATTATCAGCCAAACAGGAGCAGCAGAGGGCAAAAGAGGTGGTTTCTATATCAGATTCCAATCCTTTGTTCTTAGTCCGTAATGATCTTTTTTATGCTCTTACCGTTCAGTTGGCTACCCCATTTCTCTGCTTAACTTACAACAGTTAGCTTTATGTATTTCTTTCTTCAGCCCAGCTTCCTAATATTCATGCACCATTTGCATAGATGCAAATAGATAAATATAAGATTATATGAAGGGAAAAATGCATCAGGTTCCCTAATATATCACCAGCAATTCTACACTCTCTCAAAGTTATATCTGCCTGCAACTTGTTAGCATTTCCTAAGGATTATTTTTACTATCAGTCACAATCACCATAATTTCTATTTGCTGAGTATATTTTTCATGGCCAGGTGCTGTGCAAAATGACTTACATACCTAATTTTATATAAATATTACTAAAACCTTTAGAGATGAGTGTTACTACCCTAAATCAAAATAATAGAAAACTGAGACCACAAAGATGACATAATTTGCCCAACACCATGCCAGTAATGAATAAAAGAAATTAAAGACCAACGCAAATTCAAAGCTTGGATTTTAAATCACTATTCTATAGGGTTTCATCTTTAAGAAACATTGGTCCTTACAAAAAAATCATTTTATACATTTGGAACACAAGGTTCTTAAATCTGTAGGGGTCCAAAGCTGAATTTGATGGGGCTGTGACTTAACTGAAAGATAAATTGTGTATGGATGTTTGAGTGTGGGTTGACAGTATATTCTCAAGAGGACCTAACCCCCCAAATGGTGTGGACCATTAGTTTTACTGCTCTCAGGTGTAAATCTGCAGAGCAACACTGCACTCTCAGCGCTTGATGTTCAAGTGCATCTTTTCCAATGGAGATGCTGAGAAACTTGTGGAAAGTATTTATGCTGAATCATGTGCTGTGAACTGTGAAACTTAAAGAATATGTACATGGTGGAGATGAATGTCTCATTTCACTATGCTTAGAGGACAACTAACTCTAGAGGAATCTACCAGTACATGAAAAATTGGTTAGACCCAAAGTCTGAGGAAGCCAGGAGCTGATTATGGGAGCAGGAATGTGGAAGATCTGGGGCAATGATTCTTAATCATTGATCTATAGTAGAATTATCTGAAGAGCCTTTAAAAAATAACAACAGGGCAACATTCTAATAGAACAGAATCAGATTTTTGGTTTTGGGCTTGAATATCTGTATTTTTGATGTAGAGAGAAATGAGGACCACTGATCTGGTGTATAGATCTTCTAAGACAGGAGAAACAGTTTTGTGGGGAGGAAGAATAGAGAAATTTTATAGAAAATTATAGAAAATTTCACTGTTGGAATCGATTTTTGATTTTCACTATCCCCAAAGAAACATAAGTATACACACACACACACACACACATACACACACACAGACAGACACACACACACAATTATATCCTCTGGGATGACATCTGTCTACTATTTCCCCCTGGGCTGTATCAGCAAAAACCATGCTAGGATATTTTCAAATAAATTCATTTATTCTAAGTTGGAAATGGTAGATAACTTGATTTGCTACCTTTACAGAGATGTTTACTTTTTGACAGAAATTATGTTCATATTAAATTTCAGACATCCCAAAGTAGGGAGTTTACCTAGGTAATTCCTACAACCCATCTGTATGGGGACTCATACATGAGTACCAATGGTATGAGAAGTCATTTAATGAATTAATTAACTGCAACATCTTAAAGAAAAGATAGTTAAATTTAAGATAGTTAAGTTTGAGATAGTTTAAGTGTGAGGTTCCCCTAGGAGTTTGAGATGGAGCACATGAACTGGATAAGAGAGACCTCAGAGAGGATGAAAATAGCATTCTGGTCTCTGGGCTTCTGATTTGAGAAATGATAGTCAGATACCTATTATACTTGATCCAATTTTTAGAAAATAAATGCCAGATTCTCAATGACGAGTCATTTGTGGTAGCTTGCTGTTCCGTATCATCTCATGGTGAAACTGTTTCCTTAACCAGGCTGAGAAATTCCATCCTTGAATACCAAGCATTATATGCAGGGAAGCCTATAAATTTCACCTGGTGCCAAAAGATATCCATAAATCTAGATCTACATAGCATTTCCACATCCCTGTTCACCAGATTTTAGGAAGAGGGGGGTTCTTCTTGAGGTCCCTCCCTCCATATTTCAAGATAACGCCTGTGGTGAGGCTTTGCATGTTGGATTCTGCAGCTCCTCAGACCCCATTTGTAGGATGCTATGGAAAGGCAAGCCTGAGTGAAAGAAGGCTATAAGCTCTCTACTGCTCAATCCAAACACTCAAAGGAAGCAGACAACAGATTTCTCCCAACTCACCCATCAAAAATTGCATGAAAGGCCATAGAAGGGAAAGGGAGACAGTGATGATGGCATGTTGGATGCTATGACATTTGAGTCACTATTTGGAAAGAATTAACATCTTTTAAAAACTAAATCTTTAGAATAACTCCATGTGAGGAGTGAAAAGAGGACAACCAGAAGAAGTAATATTTAAAAGTTCAACTATTCTTTTGGTTTATGAAAGTTCTAAATTCAACAGAAAATTGTCATTTACCGCAATGTCATCTTAATCAATATTTTTTTTTCCCTAAAAAAGGCCAGTCTCGGAGCATATGGAGATTCTCAGGCTAGGAGTCTAACTGGAGCTACAGCTGCGGAGCCATGTCTGCAACCTACACCACAGCTCATGACAATGCCAGATCCTTAACCCACTGAGTGAAGCCAGGGATCAAACCCACTACTTCATGGTTCTTAGTTGGATTTGTTTCCACTGAGCCACAATAGGAACTTCAATTAATAATTTAGAAGAAAGTACAGTCAACTATGCTTCAAACAACTAAGATTCAAGAACAAACAAAGAAAACCAAGTTTTTATACCTGGATTCATCACTGATTGACTTTGTGACTTTGGACTATTTACTTAATATTTGAAGACTTCAGTCTTCTCAACATAAAAAGGGGGAATCAGATTAAATATCTAATATTCTTTCCATCATTAACATCCTGCAAATGTATTCATTGAAGATAGGAAAACTTAAATGAGCATTTGGTTTAAGTGTGACTGGTTTTACAATCAGAGTTATCGTCTATGACTTCTTCAGAATCTACTGTCTACCTGAGGAATTCTAAAATCTGTTTAGAACAGTGATTCTAAACATCACTGCATTCAGAATTTTGGCACTGAAATATGCTAACTGGTTTCTACCCTGACATTTTATTTAATGGATTAGGGAGCATGCCCCAGTAAAAGTGTCTGGCTAAGGCTATTCAGGTGAGGTGGATATAAAACTGGAATATTCTAATTGAAAATCAATACTCTATACTAAATGTATCTTTATTTAAAATGTATATTTCTATAAGTAATCTGAAGCCTAATTCTTGAGTTCACCTGATTATAAGGAAAAGTAAAAAAAATTAAGTGAATACAATGGTGATCAAAGTTGAGTGTTACACAGTGGTCAGTCCTAATAGATTTTTATCTTCAAAGACGCAAGAACAAACTTTACAATTGACAAATTAGGAATCCACTAAATTATTTCATGCTTTTTTTAAAAAGTTCATATTAATTAATCATAATCTTTAAGACTTTTAATTTCGTGAGTCCCTCCAAGTAATGTCCCTGAGGGCTTAGCTCATGTTTCTCCTCCCTTTTGTCATCTGCTCTGCATCTGAAGTCTAGGCAGCCAAGGACTGAAAATAGAAATCAGCTCTGGCAGAAGTTTTCCATAGAAACGTGAAGAAATAATTGCTTCTCAAATATTTTCTCCATATCACTAAAACAAAGGTATGGGATATAAAGCCCTTAAAGTCCACAGCAACTCTGAAATTTCCAGGATTCCAGTAAACTGATAGATTAGATAGATAGATAGGCAGATAGACAGACAGACAGATTGATTGATTTGATTGCTAGATCTTCTCCTGCCAAATTAAACTAGATATGGATAAAAAGTCAAACTGAGTTAGAAATTCAAGTTTCCAGCTTAAGATTTTTTTCCACCTCTTCTCTGTGATATGCAGTAGGAATTGGTTAAACTAGAAAAATTTAAGTTATAAATATTTAAACTGCTTTTTTTTAATAACACAGAGCTTAGATGCAAAGGCATTAGGCACTTTAAGAAATAGATTGAAAAGAAATGTCATTATCTTGATTTTCTGAATTGATTTGCTTAATAACAATACTTAGCATTTATATAGTGTTCTCTATTTTCAAATTGCTTTATAATCATTAATCAGTTAATTCATGCAACCTCTCTGAGAGGTCAAGATTATTATCCCAATTTTACAGACAAAGAAATTGAGATATGGAGAAATTAAGTGACTTGCCCAAGGTCATTGAGGAAGTGAGTGACAGGCTCTGCATTAAAACTTTGAGACTGAGTCTACACTGGCTAAATGAATTGTAGAATTGACATAATCAACTGAATAATTAAAGAAGAAAGAACCATTTTCTCCAAAATAGCTAGAAAATTGATATAATGCTGAGAACTTACTAGGCTTGAATTATCTAAATGGTTGTTATTTCACATTTCACATAAAAAATAAATCATAGATATACTTGTAAAAGAAATCTAATATGTAATGTTTTATTTTCCTTAATTGTAACAGTCTGCCCCAATCTTGTGGACTTATTGGTGCCCTATAAAACAGTTACTCTTTTGTTTGAAAAGTCCTCAAAATAGCCTCAGGAGGCATTATATTGTAATCTTCCTCCAGGCCCTCAATCCCCATCCCACGTAAGGAAACTAATCAACATCTGGAATAAAACATCATTTTAACTTTAGGGATAGGATAATTTATATTATTATTATTATTATTTATTATTAAATAGCCAAGATTAATAAGGAGAAGTAGGAAATATTGCATAGACCAAGTAAAGTTGTGTCTAGTCCTTAAAGGATGAGTCATATTCTGATGAGGAAACTAAGGCAAAAAGAACAATCTGATTGAGAAGAAAGAAGTAAAGAAGAAATAGGTTGAGTAGAAGTTGCAAGACAGAAGTCAAGCTGGGTGTGAAAGATGTTGCCAAAGAGGAGACATGAATGTATTAAATGATATAAAATAATGATTCAGGGATGCATTAAGCAGATCCTAAACTTGATTCAGAGGGACACTGGATACTTACAGGCAGGAAGGTAGAAAACCTTCCTCTCAATTAGTTTTCACTGTTGTTATTTTTTTCCCCCAACTATCTTTAAAATTTTATAATCAAAGCAATGCTTAAAAGAGAGATGTTGGAAAACTTCTAGGCTTTGTTACGCTTTTAACCAGCTCTGGAACCTGCGGCAGTACTCAACTTCCTCCTTAAACTGGGTGGAGTAGAGCGAAAAAAAGAGTCAGTGTTATCTCAGCACCATACAGCAGTAACTGTGTCATTCTATCCACCTATAATCTCATTTAATCCAAGGGTGGTGGGGCATTGGGAAATGGTTTTTATTTACTTATGAGTGAGGTAACAAAATTATAGAAATTTTAAATAACATGCTCAAAGAAGTGTCAGAGTTAGTTTTTTTAATTAAGGTTTACACTGACTTTAAACTCTAAGCTCAAAGCATAATTATCTGACATCCACCTGTTTAAGGAAAACATCAAATTAGGATAAATTTAGGATAAAAGAAAATTGTGCATTTTCAAGTAAGACACTTGTCTGCCAATGTTTTTGCACATTAGGATCACCTGGAAATATTTAAAAACTATTATGTCTGACTCCTACTCAAACTATCTGATTTAATTGGCAAGTAATGTTACCTAGGCATCGGGATATTTTAAAACACCCCATGTGACTTCCAGGAACCACTGATCTAAGAAAATAATATTAGATTCCTCAGAGAAATGCAGCAGCTAACCATAACCAATATGAGAAATGATAAAGACCTATTCTGGTTGAGATTTTTTGCAAAAATTTAATAAAATTAACATAATCTGTTGATTGATTTGTGCAATAATGAGTCTAAGATATGTTAAAAGTTAAAAAAAAATGGAAACTATTTTTACCTGCCTTATGAGAGTCTCATTCTCTCCTTCTGATTCTATTTCTCTTTGTCTGTCTCTACATCTTTCTGTCTCTATCACTCTTCTCTGTGTCTCTTCTCTTCATGATATAAAGATCTAATTGGAAGCATCTCAAGCTCTGATTACTTTGAAAGTCATTTCAAGATATAGGTTCCTCATCTGCAGAACCCAGTCTTACCTTGTTTATGAGTGGAGAAAAACAAAGATTTGGGGATTGGACAATTTTTTTTCTTTGTTTGTTTTCTGTTTGTTTGTTTCTGTTTGGGATCAAACCTGCACCACTGCAGTGGCCCTGGGCCACTCCAGTGACAATGAAGGATCCTTAACCTGCTATGCCACAAGAGAACTCTAGACGCATCCATATTTTAATCTAGCTCTACCAAATAAACTATTGTGTAGTTGAACAAATTTATTAACTTCATTAAACCTCAACTTCCTCACCTGTAAAGTAAGCATAAAATTTTAACTCATAGAAAAATTGTGTAAAAATACATGTAAAAATAAGGGGCCTAATCATGCTGCCATGGTCTCCTTCCCGGCTCAGACTGGCCTTCTTTCTTCTGTTTTCCTTCCTGTCACCAAGAAATGCCACTGAAAGCAGTAATTTCCTTCTTCCTTGACACTATGTATTTTCCATGTATTTTGGTATTTATCTATATTTTCTTTCATACCGTATTATCTTACTGTCTCTTATTGTCCCTACTTCATTACATCTTTTTAATTTTATGTGTTTCTTGTGCAGTTACTTTGTCTCTGCAAATAGGCTTTAAGTTGTTTAAAGATAGGGAGATATGATGTTTAGTTTTATTTTCTTTGTTCTCCAGTCCTCTTCCATCTCATTCCTGTCCTCAGTCTTTGTCCAACTCTTGGGCATCATACAAAACTAAGTATCTCATAGGACTTGCATTGGTAGTTGGTGAAATATATGAGAAGCATAGTTTACATTCTTATTTTCTGAAAAGCAAGGAGATTCCTATCAATGGCGTCACTTCTCCAGTGGGTTTCAGTGATGAAAATTTAAGCACATCAAGGCTTTTGGGGATTCTCTGCGTGTTGAGGTGTGGGAAAGTGGAAATATGGCAAAGTCCATTGAAATTTTTTTTTTTATGTTTGAGGCTATGCTCACACAGGACATCAGTAACCAGATCTTGAACACAGTTTTTTCTTGATGTTACATGACAATGAGACTGGGCAAAAATCATCACTAGGGCCCTTTAGCAAAAAACCTGATGCCCTAAAGCATGGGATTTGATCACCCCTATTTTAGCACAAAACTTCAAATGTTGTCAGACTTTAGAGTTCCTTTAGATCCAGCTACTGTGCTTAACTGGAAGGAGGCAGTGAATTTCAACAACTGACATACACTATTGTCTAGGGGAATTTACCCCACTCTTTCATTTCAAGTTTTTTAGATAACATCTTGATTTAAATTCCTTTATTTGAAATTTATGGATAAAATAAATTGCTTGCCCAGCTCCTGCACCAATATAATGGACATTTGTATTGCGTGATATATTTCCAAATTGTATTTTTTTCCTGGACATTGGAATCTGGAATGTCTTCCTCTCTCTTTCTTTCCATTTATTCAAATCTTATTCAGACTTTTAACCCATTTTTAAATACTCCTGTGAAACGCTCACTTTATCAGCTCTTACTGATTTTCCTTTAATCTCCTACACCAAGGATGCTTTGTACCATTGCAATTGAACAATTAATATTTATATGCTGTTTTTTGTCCTCTGTCATTTCTTATCTTTTATACTATATGTTTTATGTTCATAAGTCAGCATTGATTGCGAGCTTCTGAATGGCAAAAACTTGTTTCTCAACATGCATTCTCTGTAATTCTCTATAAAAGTACTCACAAATCCATGTTTATTTGTTGATCTTCAATAACTTTAGTTTTGAGGAGAGGACTGCAAATAATTTTAAAATAGAGAAGCTCACCTGCAGAAAAATAATACATTTAATGAAATCTGGATTATTTACATACACATCTATTTTATGACTTTTCCCTGTAATTTGAAAAGCTTATCCTATTTCTATCTCTGTTGCTTTATTCTAAGTCCCCTTTCTCTGTTTTTAGTTGGTGTGTGCTTTGGGAATGCAAATTATTTCTTTAAGATTAGACCAAAGCAAAACATAATTAGAAAAGGAGATCAAAGATGCACCCTTTAATTCATCTCAAGGCCAAATATGAATGATTTCTGAATGATCTGATATTTTACTAAATCATGTCACACAGATAATCAAAAGTTATGCTACTACATTTAATCTTGCCTTAACCCCTGCATTTTGAGAAGAATGGTGTGAATTTATCCAAAATAGTATTGATCTCCTTTAACAGTACAAGTGGACTCTGGCTTGGCAAACCAGGACTTTGAAAGCTAAAGATCATGGGAATACTTTAAAAAGACATAAACAGAAATAAAAAGTGAAAAGCAATAAAAAGCAAAGCACTGGCTAGAATCACCAGTTCTCATGATCCCTTCAGAATCTCTCTGGATTGGCAAGAGGTGGAAGTATTCATTGTAATGGCAGGAAGGAAGGACTATTCTCCACAATTGTCTGACTGGCCTGGCATTCCTACTTTCATGATAAAAGATTTTGCTGAAATTGTGAAATTTTTACTAAAGAAAGTAAACACAGTATTTTTCCTTAAGGGAAAATAAAATTTGGAGTGGCACATCTTTGATATTCTTCATATATGTGAAAGCCTATAATAAATAAGAATAGAAAAGACCCTTTTTTCAGCCTTTTAATATGTGAGATATGGGAAAAATCAAGTAAAATCGAACAAAAAATCATGACAAAAAGAACAACATTTGGAGGTAGACCGTACTAAAATAATCTAATCTCCTTATTCTGCTGATAAATAAACTGTGTCCTAAGGAAGTGTAGTAACTTATTCAACATAACTCAGTCTAGTTAATTTGCCAAAAGATGGCAAAAACTAAAAATTACTAATCTCAACTTACTGTTCTTTTCATGACATCGTCATGGAAAGAAGAAACTTTGATAGTAGTTAAAATTGTGGGATATATTTTAAAGAGAAGTGCAGATGTAATTTTTGAGAAAAGCTTTGTAAATTATAGATATGTATTGAATGAGCTGGTTCAACTGCAGGATTATCTAAAGAAGAAAAATTGATTAGATGATGTCTAACATGTCTCTGTGACCCAGCAAGGTGTTTCATGTTTCAGTCATATCTGTTTTGAAAGCAGGTTGATCAAAATGACATCAGGTTTCAAAAATGGTCATAGGTTCCAATTTGAGGTAAATAGTAGTTCTGTGTTTCTATAGTAATAGTTGTCAAATCCCCTTCCCAAGAAGAAATGTCTGATTAGGGAGTTAAATGCTCAGCATCCCGACTTGCACCTGATTTTGTGATTCATTGATATGAAGCCTTAGAGGACAACCTAGTTCTCAAACCTGAGGGTGTTGACACTGCGACAAGTCATGTGTGAAAAACTCCACCATCCTGGAATTCCAGAAGTGAATTCTATGTTACTACCTGTCTCTGTGATTTGGGAAATTTCAGTTACTATGAGTTTCATTTCATAATTCATTAGTTTGATTGACTGTCACTAAGCTGAACATCTGGAGACAAATGAAAGGTACATAAATAACAATCACATTTTTACAAGATGGGAAAATAAAATCTATTTTGGAAAATACAATGGTAATAATCTGTTCTAGAAAATATGTAAATGAAAAGAAGACATCCATGTTCTACTTTGTCATAAATCCAAGCAAAACAGCTTCATTAGAAATATTTACTTTCCAAGTTCATGATTTTCTTTTCCTTGGAAACGTTCCTTTGTGCTGTATATTAGATTCTAGTTATAAGTGATATCATATGGTATTTGTCTTTCTCTTTCTGACTTATTTCACTCAGGATGAGGGTCTCTAGTTCCATCCGTGTTGCTGCAAATGGCATTATGTTGTTCTTTTTAATGGCTGAGTAGTATTCCATTGTGTATATGTACCACATCTTCCTAATCCAATCATCTGCCAATGGACATTTAGATTGTTTCCGTGTCTTGGCTATTGCGAATAGAGCTGCAATGATCCTGCGGGTGCATGTGAAAATAGACTTGTGGTGCCAAGGGGGAAGGGGAGGGAGTGGGATGGATTGGGAATTTGGGGTTAATAGATGCAAACTATTGACTTTGGAATGGATAAGCAATGAGATCCTGCTCTGTAGCACTGGGAACTATGTCTAGTCACTTACGATGGAGCATGATAATGTGTGAAAAAAGAATCTATACATGTATGTGTTACTGGGTCACCATGCTTTACAGTAGAAAATTGACAGAACACTGTAAACCAACTATAATGAAAAAAAATAAAAATAATTATATTAAAAAATAAAGTAAAAAGAAATATTTACAATATTCCATTGGCTATGTGTTTTACCTTGGTAAGTTCTATAAGTGTGTGAATATCTTCCTGAAGTATATAATTATATATGAGGCACATAATTACACATATAACATATGCTAGGTTAGCAAGTCAGAAATCATATGAATATCCTGAGCTGTGGACAGGGATCCAGTCAGTAAGCCAACATGGGAAAGAAAGCCCCAAGTAGCACTGATGGACTATCAGTTCATGTTGGAAAAATACAATTCCTAAGTTGACTTTCTATGAATCTGTGATAGGATAAATAGTTCTTATCATCACAGGATTTGCCTTTTTTCATAATTTAAAAATTTTCATAGGATTTGCCTTTTTTCATAATTTCAAAATTTTCATATATATATATATGTACTTTATACACACAGAGACACATTTTTCTTTTTTTCTTACTTCTGTGTTTGTGTTCCCCAGCAGAATCTAAACTTCCTGAAACTAGGACTATTCCATGCCCTATTCACCTCCATATTATTAGTATTTGGAAGGCAATTGACTTGAAGGATGTGCCAGTTATTTATGGAACAAGTTAGTTTCTTGGAATAGGGGACTAAGAAGAGAAAATAGAGAAAATATCTATATACCAGATTATCCTATAATATCACAGTTAGACTGGGTTTTTCTCTCTCTCTGTGGAGAGGTGGTGAGAACTGAGCTACTTTCTCTACCGCAAAGAAGAGAATCACTATATTTAGGGAAATCAGGCTGGACAACTTGAATGCTTTTCAACTGAGACCTTCTTAGCTTTTACAGGCACTGAGGAAAATACATCAGTTGACTCAGAATGTAGATCTCATATTCCGTATTTAATACTTCTGTCCCACAACTGTACTTAAAGTAGTATGAGATAGGATAGAGAAATCCAAGATTTTAACAATATCCCCAGTTATTTATGATGTCCAAGCATTTTAGGAATCAAAGGAACTCCCATTACTTCTACTTTAGGAGACATAATACAAAATCTGTCTTCACTAACACTGTGGTATAAGGAGATGCCTTTATTCAAGTCTCGTGTGTACTCATCTATTGATGTGGACCATGACGAGATAGTGGCAGGTGCCTCAGTTAAACAATATTTATTGAAGACCTCTTACATTTCTGGTAATGTGTCAGGATCTATAGGATTTAAAAAAGAAAGAAAGGAATGTTGCCGTGGCCTTGATTCTACTTCAAGTAACTAAATGATATTGTGAGGAAACAACATCAAATAACAGTACAGTCAGACTGAGTGCTGTACAGACCTAGCCCATCCCTCTTTGCTGTTTTCAGACTCATGACTTGAATTGGATGGGCTTTGAGTTAGGGTATCAGAATATTGAGCTTACATTAAAGTGTGTGTGTGTGTGTGTGTGTGTGTGTGTATTTGTGATGGGGTAAATGGTTTGGATTCTAATTGTGGATACATACAATAAAGCAGAGAAGATTAAGCTTAGCCAGAGCCACAAATCATCAAATTCCAAGGCTCACCTGTAAATCATCTTCAGCAAACTCATTCTGGTTCTCCAGCCACCTCTAATCTAAAATATACCTGAGTTTAATTAGGAAGTGACCGAGGAAACTACTCAAAATCAAAATCTCTAATGAATAAAATAAAAACAATAATTTGTGATGAACGGGCATTGAGATTAATGTGGCTTGAAGTCGTCATAAAAGTGAATTTGGAGGTGAGACTGGAGTTGGTTTCTTAAAGGTTCTTAGCATTTTCGTGGGTGGAAATGAGGGAAGACATCACTGACAGTGAGGATGATGAAGATGCTCTTAGTAGTGACAAAATGATCTTCCCTTTTGAAAACACCCTTAAACTATGTGTATTCATTTAACACTTATAAAGTCCCTCACACACATCAAAGAAGGCCATGTGCATGGATTTGAATATAGACTTTAAGATCAGAATGAAATCTTTCCTGATATTTTTGCTAGTTTTATAATCGTGGCTATGTGACTTAATTTCTCTGAATCTTTTATTATTTTATCTATGAAATGGGGATTAAAATACCTACCTCACAGAATTAATTTAGGATTGAATTAAAATGAATATCTACCATCTCGCTCATTACTTGGCATATTTTATAAATCTTAGGTGCTTTTCCTTCACTCTAAGGTGGAAATGGGTTTAGTTGTGTCCTAGATCCTCAGTCAGTTACTAAAGGATAGCTACTAAAGATGGCATCACTACATCAAGTTAAGGGACACAGACAGGGTGGTAGGATTCCTCACAGATTGTTCTTTGACTCTGTTAGTCACTGCTAGAATCCCATTTCTCAGAAGTCAATTCTGTTACATTTAATTTACAGTGTTCAGTGATTACTGCTCTGGTCCATGTTTTGTGTTCACAAAGGAGTACGTAGCTTTCTTCTCTTCAAGAAAAATCTCCTTTAGTTGGAGAAAACCACTGCAAATTAACCCATGAAGCAGGCAGACAATAAGAAAATAAGAATGTAACTAAGTCTTAGAGTGAGTGTTACAGACGAAAATGGGAAAAATAGAAATTTGTGAAGAATATGGGTCTCCAATTGGTAATTGAAGGATCAATAGCAAATGAATATGCAAGAGAGAAAAGGAACATTTAAGGTGATGACAACACTGCAAGAAGACAGAGATGAGCATATCTTCATCATGGGAAGTGAGAAGCTAAGCCCTCCTGAGTATGAGAAGGAGTATAGTGAGAGAGAAATTGGAAAAGTTGTTACGGTAAGACTTTAGATGGCTTTAAAAGTCAAGCTGGTGAGTTTGGAATTTAAATTCCACATGAAGTATAATAAGCAACTTCACATTGCAGATAAAAGAAGGGGTTTCGGGTCAGCAAGGTTCTAATGATGAGTTTCCAGTCACATCAGTGAAATGCACAGTGCCCAGGACTATAAAGCAACCCCTCGGAGGAGTCCAGAAATAGCACCTCCACAGCATGTATTTTAAAATATGATTTGATTTTTCAGGCATTTTATTTAGACACAACTTACATTCTTTATTAAAAAAATATGGATTCCTCTGTAATAGCAACATGATATCCAGAAGACAAAAGCACTAATCAAGCCCATGTAATTCTATTTGATGCTTTTATCCTCAGGATAGTGAAAATCTGATGGATTAAAATGGCATAATAGACTTACAGCTTTTACAAAACTCTATGGGATGCTTCTAGGGTGAAAATCAGCAATTTTGAATTCTGGTGAGCAGCAAATATTGTTTGGGCAGAGTTTTTAATATTTCTGGTCTTCAGAAACCTAATCTTTTCCCATTTGGGGATGACAGTGACCTTAAATCAGCTATTCACAATCTGTTGGCAAGTGAAATCAAAATATATGCTTAGACAACCTTTTTTGCACATCTTCACAGAGAGAAAAAAATAATAAAAGTAGTTCTCAGCCCAGAATATAAACTATGCTGACAATTACACTCGGCCTGCCTAGACATTTCCTGCACTAAACTCCACGAAGAGAGTAATGCAAAGCTGCCTTGCACATGGAGAAAAAATCAATTTCATAAGAGATATATCTTCATGTGTCATGATCCAGTGTATGATTGTGGCCTTTGATGTCTATTTAGCTGGCAGCAAATTTACAGCCATAACTTTTAATTCCCAGCAATGAGTGCAGCAAAAATAACTTAACTGTTAAATAGGAACCTTGTGCTCATTGGGTGACTGTAATCAACTGCCAGGAATGACCTTGAAATTGGACATTCCTCTCTGCTTAAGCACCATTAGCAATATTTTTCAGAAAGCAAACCATTTAGCTGGTTGGCCAAAAAAAAAAAAAAAAAAAAAAATACCGATAAAAATCTACTCTTGGCTACTCTCTAAATTGCATTGCACTATCTGTTCTCCAGCTGAGGGTGAAGAGCATTGTATATTAAAAGATTTTCATTGTGTAATAATGTGAATACCAGCAGCAGTAATTATAAAATCAATAATTCGTAATAAATATGTCCTCCTCATATAATTACTAAATGATTGCAAAACCAATATTATGCACTAGTTAGAATGGAAAAGGTTGCTGTTAAAGACTTTCTACATTACACATTATTGTTCAAATCTTAAACACTCTTGGTCAAATGAAGCAAAGCTTCATCCTCATCAGAATTAAACTAAGTGCTATTTCTTTCAAGGTACTAAAAAGTATTTGGTTCACGGTGAAACTAATTATTAGATTAAAATGCCAGTCTTCAACATGACTATGTGTGGTACCTCTACTGCTTCCTTTGATTTGTGTTGGGTCATGTTGTGAGTTTTACCTCAACGAAGGTATGTATGTGTACCTGTATTGATCTGCTTCAGGAATTCATTGAATTTCCATTTCTCATTTCTTATAAATGAAGCCAAACCCATAGAGAGGATTTCCTTAGGTTTATATGCCACTTGGCCATGTGAAGGAGGCTGTTCCTGCTGGGAGAAATCACCCGTTCCATTTTTGTGAAGATGGAGTGTGTTTTTGTCTTTAATTGCCATTACTTCTGATCTGTCCATAAACTTGTGTGGTTGCTGAGGGATCACTATTATTTACATCTTCCAGAGATACCACTCTAGTTGAAACACACTATTTTGGCATCAGAAGACTTGGAGGTTATCCCCGGTGCATTCTCCCTAGAATTCCTCAAGAAATATTAATGCGTATAATCGTTAAGCTCCTACTGTTTGTACAGTAAGCCTTGTGCTGGAAAACATGAGAAAAAGGAGAACATGCAGTTTATATAAACAAAATCATAAGCATTTTGGAAAAACCCCAGGAGAAACACTTTAATGTGACAAAATATAAAATTTTATATCACCAATATAGTGACATAGTCTTGACTATTATGAAAATTATGTTAATTAATCCACCTGATGAAAATCCTAATATATGACCACATGATATAAAAAAATCTGATTGGTATACACCAAGCTAATGTCTAAATTAAAATGAAACCTGTGGCCTACAGCCTTAGAGAACTCAAATATATATCAATGACTCCATATTTCTAGGAATCATTTCTCTGTCCACTCAGCCCTAACCTGATTGTTTACATTCCTGCTCTGCCATAGGGCATGACAATTATCAGTTCTGCCTAGTATTTTTGCTCTTCTTACTTTGCATATTGTATTGGAGTTCTCTAGAGAAATAGAACAAATAGCCTGTGTATTCTTGTGTGTGTGCTTGTGTGTGTGTTTGTGTGTGTGTGTGTGTGTGTGTGTTTACAGGAAGAGAGAGGGGAGGGGAGATATTTCTTTTAAGATATTGGCTCACCTTTGACCAGGAGGTCAAAAATCTATGGATTATATAAAACAGATAGGTAACTATGACTTACTGTATAGCACAGGGTAAAATAACCTACTCAATACTGTGTAATAACCCATATGGGAAAAAATCTGAAAAGGAATGGTTATATGTACATTATTACTGATGTACTTAGATGTACACCTGAAACTAACATAATTTTGTAAGTCAACTATATTCCCAAAATATATGTGTGTCTGTGTGTACATACATATATATAAAACTATGGGGTCAGGAGGCAGGCTGGAGATGCAGAAAAGTGCTGATATTACAACTAAAGTGTAAAAGCAACCTGGAGGCAAAATTTCCTCTTCCTTGAAAGACCTCAGTTTATTTGTTTTTCAAACCTTCAGCTTATCAGATGAGGCCTACCCTGTTTATGGAGAGTAATCTACCCCACTAAAACTACTGATTTAAATAAAACTAGAACACGCCCTGACACCATGCACCAAAATAAACTCAAAATGGCTGAAAGACTTAAATATATGACAGAACACCATCAAATGTCTGGAAGAGAACATAGGCAAAACATTCTCTGATATCAACCTCATGAATATTTTCTCAGGTCAGTCTCCCAAGGCAATAGAAATAAGAGCAAAAATAAACCAATGGAACCTAATCAAACCGACAAGATTTTTCACTGCAAAGGAAACCAAAAGGAAAACAAAAAGACAACTTACAGAATGGGAGAAAATAGTTTCAAATGATGCAATGGACAAGGGCTTAATCCCTAGAATATACAAGCAACTTATACAACTCAACAGCAAAAAAGCCAACCACCCAATGGAAAAATGGGCAAAAGACCTGAATAGACTGTACTCTAAGGAAGATATACAGATGGCCAACAAGCACATGAAAAAATGCTCAACATCCCTGATTATTAGAGAAATACAAATCAAAAGTACCATGAGATACAACCTCATACCAGTAAGAATGGCTTCATTAATAAGTCTACAAATAACAAGGAGGGGTGTGGAGAAAAGGGAACCCTCCTTCACTGTTGGTGGGAATGTAAGCTGGTACCGCCACTATGGAGGACAGTATGCAGGTACCTTAGAAATCTATGCATAGAACTACCATATGACCCAGCAGTCCCACTCTTGGGCATATGTCTGGACAAAACTCTCCTTAAAAAAGACACATGCACTCACATGTTCATTGCAGCACTCTTCACAATAGCCAAGACATGGAAACAACCCAAATGTCCATCAACAGACAATTGGATTAGGAAGATGTGGTACATATACACAATGGAATACTACTCAGCCATAAAAAGAATGAAGTAATGCCAATTGCAGCAACATGGATGGAACTAGAGACCCTCATCTCAAGTGAAATAAGTCAGAAAGAGAAAGACAAATACCATATGATATCACTTATAACTGGAATCTAATATACAGCACAAAGGAACGTTCCCACAGAAAAGAAAATCATAGACTTGGAAAATAGACTTATGGCTGCCCAGGGGGAGAGGGGTTGAGTGGGAGGGATCAGGAGCTTGGGGTTAACAGATGCAAACTATTGCTCTTGGAATGGATTTACAATGAGGTCCTGAGGTGTAGCATTGAGAACTACGTCTAGATACTTACATTGCAACACAACAATGGGAGGAAAAATTATGTATACATGTATGTGTAAATTGGTCCCCACGCTGTACAGTGGAAAATAAATAAATAAATGTTACTGTAATTCATATATATATATATATATATATATATATATATATATATATATAAATACCCTCATAGAAACAACCAAACTAGTGTTTGACCACATATTTAGGTCTTGCGGCCTAGCCAAGTTGATATATCAAATTAATCACTACACTCCTCAGCAGATAATGCATCTGTTGGAAAAGACTTTTCTTTTTTTTTTTTTAGAGCCACACCTGTGGCATGTGGAGGTTCCCAGGCTAGGGGTTGAATTGGAAGTGTAATTGCTGGCCACAGCCACAGCCACAGCAGCTCAGGTTCTGAGCCATGTCTGTGACCTACACCACAGCTCGCTTAACCCCTGAGTGAGGAAGCAAGGCCAGGAATTGAACCTGCATCCTCATGATGCTAGTCAGTTTCATTAACTACTGAGCCATGGTAGGAACTCCTGGGAAAGACTTTTCATGTCAATTCTTTTCTGAACTCCTCATTTTATACACCCTAATACAGAGAACCAACTCCTTGAAATCCCATGGACCTGGCCCGGTTTGCGATACATCAATTCATCTTCTTTTTTTTTTTTCCTATCAGCACACATATACCACAAGACAATATGAATGCCTTTTTGCTGTATCCGATGGACCCAAAGAGGTGATAAAAGCAAGTCACATATTTCTGATCCTTCTGCTTGGTCTGATACAAACATTTACATTGAATTTCTATGTGATGCTTCACATCATAAAAAATTCAGTGACTAGAAACACTATTTTGAAAAAGAACACTGATAAAGTTTTTAAATGGCTACTTGTGATTAGTTTTTGGAATTAAAATAACAAAGAAATATTTGTAAATTTTTGGTCTACCAATTTTAATAATTAGGTCTACAAAAAAAACTATGCCAATGCTCAATCATATCTGCAAGCATGCTCATTGATGAAATTTTACCACAGATATGATAAGGAAACAATGTACCTGCTTATTAATAAAGGATCAATAATTATGGTAGCGCTCTACTCTGAGTAACCATGGAACAATGATTAAGAAGTGTAAGGGAGATTTAAGCATCCTCAGTGGGAAAGATCTTTATGATATATTTTTAGGTAAAACAAGAAAAGTCACAGAATAATATATGGAGTATGATCCCTCTTTAAAAAAGAAAAAGGAGTTCTTGTGGCATAGTAGATTAAGAAGCTTGCATTGTCACTGCAGCAGTCGGGTCACTCCTGTGGCACGAGTTGGATCTCTGGCCTGTCAATTTCCACATGCCACAGACGCAACCAAAAATAAAGATATGTGTATATTTGCGCATATATTCAAATTAATGGGCAAAATGTTTTCAAGAGACATACACAACTCTACCACAAATAAGAAGAGCATAAGTTACAAAGTACAGTGAAAGGAATATTTTGTGTTTTAATCTAAATATGACTATTTTTTCAATCATTTAGAATGATGCATATCTGTAGTAGATTTAATTTGCTTGATGTCTAGCATTTTATTTAAGAAATATATACATATGTATATATTTTTTGGTATCAAACCATTTTATTGAGAGGCTTTAAGGAAGGCTCAAAGGGCTGGGAGGACAATGAGATCTGATATCCTGGTTCCAGTCAGGATTTCCCCAAATTCACAATCTCTGAAACTAGATTAAGTAAAAAAAAAGTAAAAAGAAATACATAGGGTTTCTATGTTTATAAATTTCAGAAGCAGGTAAAACCAAAATGCATTGTGTAAGGATGCATGCCAGTTGGCAAAACCCAAAGGAAAATAAAGATAAAATTACCACAAAAGCCAGCACAATGGTTTTCTCCAGGAACTAAGAAGGATGTTTTGTTCTAAAAGATACAAACAGGATGGGGAATTTCTGGTGTTTCAGCAAACATTCCTAGGTATTGTTTCTCTAATTATTAGTTAAACTTACGCTTAGGGGAGTTCCCATTGTGGCACATTGGAAACTAATCCGATTAGTACCCATGAGGATGTGAGTTCAGTCCCTGGCCCCACTCAGTGGGTTAAGAATCTGGCATTGCTGTGAGCTGTAGTGTAGATTGCAGATGCAGCTCAGATTCTGTGTTGCTGTTGCTGTAGTGTAGGCCAGCAGCTGTAGCTCTGATTTAAACCCTGGCCTCGGAACTTCCAAATGCCACAAGAGAGGCCCTAAAAAGCAAAACAAACAAACAAACAGATAAAAAAAACTTATACTTAGATATTGATGTATTTTTCTACCCACATTGATATTTTACAGTAATATCTAAAAAGTATACTTGTGTAATAAAAAATAGGACAAAACAAATATGAATTTGATATAAATGTACATGGATGATACATGGATAGGTTAAAGACTTGTTTGTAATATCGTATAAAAGAAGTTCATGAAGATGTAATAACATTAAGAACAAAGGACTTCGCCCAGCATGAAAAAACAAGATAGCTAAAGTAACAGTATCTTTAATGAATTTAATTTTAGAGAATTAAAATAATTTTTTTTTTTTGTCTGTTTTGCTATTTCTTGGGCCACTCCCACGGCATATGGAGGTTCACAGGCTAGCAGTCGAATTGGAGTTGTAGCCGCCAGCCTACACCAGAGCCTCAGCAACACCAGATCCAGATCCGAGCTGCATCTGCAAACTACACCACAGCTCACAGCAACACCGGATCCTTAACCCACTGAGCAAGGCCAGGGATCGAACCTGCAACCTTCTGGTTCCTAGTTGGATTCATTAACCACTGAGCCACGATGGGAACTCCGAGAATCTAAATAATTTTTGTATGTGGTCCACATTTAGTTGTCAAAAGAGCCAGATAAACTATTTTTTATGGATGATACTTAGAATGTCATAGAATCAGAGAAAATGAGTGGATGTGTAGACCTTATTATAATTATATCATCAGTGTGTGCTCTCCTTGAACTAAGCCAATCATCCATTTCACCACCATACCTCTCTTTCTCCATGCCCAGCCCCAATGTGCATATTTATTTTGTTACTTCATCAAATTAATTTTTTTAAAGGAAACTAAAATTAAATAATAGATAAAGCTTAGTTATGATAATTGTACAAATATTGTTTGTTAACTGGCCAAATATTTTACTATGATAACTTTTCTTAGAACAACATTTACTGTTATTAGTATTTTGATATTAACTGAGTTTTTTAAATTTTTATAATTTTCTACGTCTATTCATAATTTCCTGAAAACTGTCCTATTCCTGTAAACCATTTTCTTCAGATGAACAAATACATTACATAACCCATCAATTCATTCCTACTACCACTTCCTTCCTTCTTTCTTTTCTGTATGTATATATGTACACATATATCTATTATTGGTCTCTCTCTCTTCCTCTCTTTCTCTCTCTCGCCCTCTCTCATCCATTTATCTTGTCAACTTTCTATCTGGGGAATATCTTTGCCAAAACTGCTACATTCAGGAATTATTTATCTTTAGGCTTCCGATTTAATTGTTGTTCTGGAAATTCTGTTTTCTGTTTAATCATTTGGTAATTCCTATTTCCTGTATCTCACATTGTCTTTCTTAGTTTTACCCTCTTTTGTTGATGTTCATGTTCAAGAGTCTCCTAAAAGGGTACAAGGGATGTATATTTGTTGAGTCTTTACATGTTTCAAAATGTCCATGACTAGTTAGAATTAAAAATATCTTAGTTTTCCCACTGTGGCAGAACAAAATCTGCCGAGTTTCTGCCTCACCAGAACACTGGTTTGTTCTCCATAGACACAGTGGGTTAGAGAATCCACCATTGTCATAGCTACATTGTAGGTTGCAACTGTGGCTGGGATTGGATGCCCAGCCTGGGAACTCCATATGCCATGCAGCAGTGAAAAAAGAAAAAAAAAAAAAAAAAAGAAAAAAGAAAAAACCTTAAAAATAATTTTCATACTGGCCTTTGGAGGCTTTCCACCACTATCTTCCAGGTTTTTTGATTTTGCATAGTCTAATTTGGAGTTCACGTTGTGATGCAGTGGAAACAAATTCTACTGGTATCCATGAGGATACAGGTTCCGTCCCTGGCCTCATTCAGTGGGTTAAGTATCCAGTGTTACCGTGAGTTGTGTTATAGGTTGCAGACATCTGATCCTGCTTTGCTGTGGCTGTGGTGTAGGCTACAGATTGGATTCAACCATTAGTCTGGAAACCTCCATATGCCGCAGGTGTGGCCCTATAAAGTGAAAAAAATAAATAAAATAAAATAAAAGTCTAATTTTACTCCAATCCCATTTCTTATATGTATAACATTTCCGACATTAGTTTAATTGATTCTCTTCATCTCTGGTTTAGTTTTAATAATCTATGACAAGTCAATCCTGATCCTAGCAAAGCAAAAAAAGAAGTATCGCAGAGGCTCTTTCCCTCCTATTTTCCTTTTCTCAAATACACTTTCTTCCTTTTTCCATCTTCCTTTCACTAGGGAACAGATGCTCTTTTACTGTCACTTAATGTCTCAATGCCCTTAAATTTAGTGCTCTAACTGTGCCTGATCTTCATGGCATTGACTTGTTATCCAATATTTTCCTTCTTTTTCAGGCTTGGTACTAATCATATTCAAAATTTTTCAATATTTCACTTTCTTGAGAATATTATTAGTTATGTATTGCTGTCTAAAAACATGTTAAAACTTACTGTCTTAAAAGAACATTTATTATTTCTCAAAAGTTTATAGGAAGTTGATTGAACCTGGCTAGGCCTGACTGATTGCAAGTAAACTCTTGTATATGTGATTAGTTGCTGGGGGCTGACTGCTCTAGATGGCCTCACTCAAACATCTAGCAGTTGGCTGTCAACTGGAGCGATGTGGGGATTGGCCCCCTGTCTTTTATCATCCAGGAGTCTACCCTGGTCATGTCCATGTCAGAGCAATAGGGCTACCAGAAGGAGAACAAAAGTACACATTGCCTTTTGAGGTCTAGGCTTCAAAATGGATTACTTTACCTCTTCTACATTCTGTTGGTCAAAACAAATCACAGGGCCAGTATAGATCCAAGAAATAAGGAAATAGACTCAATTTTTTGATGGGAAAAGCTGCGAAGTTTCATTGCAAAGGGGCAAAGAAATTGGCACAGTTATTTTTAAAATCAATCTCCAACTTTGTGTCCTCTGATCATAGTTTTTCATACCCTCTTACATTAAAAGTACACATACCTCTCCTCCCAAGACTCCCCCGTATTTCATTTCAGTATGGTATCATACTTGAGGTTAATGTGATCTCCAATTGGTCCAGCGGCAATTCTTGTTGTGTAACTTGTGTTGATTTGGAAACTTGTGAACAAAAAAGGACAAATTTTCTAGTTACCTTCTCCCTACCACATCTAATAAAGAATTGTGAGAGGAAGACAGTAAAACAAAGTAGATATCTCTGTTCCATGGAGAAAAAGTCATTAGTCCAGAGCATCTCTGCAGTCCCACTGGATAAATGTTGTAGGATTCTAAGATCCAAAACAGAAGCATGCCAGGCCTATTGAGGCCTCAGCTTACAATTGTCATTTTTCCAAGGAGGAATCACAGATGGCCAGCAGGCATGTGAAAAGATGCTCAACGTTGTTAATCACCAGGGAAATGCAAATCAAAACCACAGTGAGATATCACCTCACACCTGTCAGAATCGCTATTAACAAAAATACAACAAATATGGGCAAAGATGTGGAGAAAAGTGGACCCCTGAGCACTGTTGGGGGAAAATGTAAATTGGTGCAGTTACTTTGGAAAAAGTGTAGAGATTTCTCAAAACCTAAAAATAGAACTACAATTCCACTAAGTAATTCCACTCTTAGGTTTATATCCAAACCCACTCCCCCAACTAATTAAAAAAGATACATGTACCCCAATGTTCATAGCAGCATTATTTATAATTGCCAAGATATGGAAACAACCTGTCTACCAATAGATGAATTGATAAAGATGTGATATATATATATATATATTTATATACACACACACACACACATATATATATGCACACACACAATGGAATACTATTGATCCTTAAAAAATGAAATTTTGACATTCGAAGCAACATGGATAGACTAGGATTGTATTATACTAAGAGAAATGTCAGACAGTGAAAGACAAATACTATATGATATCACTTACAAATGGAATCTAAAAACTATAACTAGTGAATATAACAAAAAAGAAGCAGACTCACAGATATAGAGAAAAAACTAGTAGTTACCAGTTGTGGGGGCAGGCAATATAGGAGTGAGGGAACAGGAGGTACAAACTATTGGGTGTGAGATAGATTCAAGGATGTAATATACAACACAGGGAATATAGCCAATATTTTGCAAGAACTAAGTGGAAAGTAACCCTTTAAATCATATAAAAATTTTAAATTAAAAAAATTAAAAATATATTTACATTTACAGGAAAGGAATCGTAACTTCCTTACTTTTGCTGCTTCGGTGCATCAGAGTAATCTACAAGACTAGTCTCTATTCAAAGAGTGGAAAAACAGACTCTACCTTTTGTTTTGTTTTGTTTTGTTTTGTTTTTTTTTTTTGTCTTTTTAGGGCCACATCTGTGGCACATGGAAGTTCCTAGGATAGGGGCCAAATTGGGGCTACAGCTGTTGACCTACACCACAGTCACAGCAAATCCTCAACCCACACCATAGCTCACGGCAATTCTGGACCCCCAACCCACTGATAAAGGCCAGGAATTGAACTCGCCTCCCCATGGACACTAGTCGGATTCATTACCATTGAGCTATGACAGGAATTCCAGACTCTACTTCTTGATGGCAGTATTTGCAGAATCATACTGTATGGCTACTTGGACACAAAAAAGGGGATAAATAAAGACAGTTTTATAAAATTTACTTCAGAGAAGTCTACATGGCAAAATCTCAGCACTAATTCCACCCAACATATTTATAAGTAATAATATATCCTGACTTCTTTATTTCATCTTCATTTAAATTAAAGACATACATGACTTAATACTTTCCCCAATAAGACCAGTTAAATTATCATCTTGTGAACCTGTCCAATTCCATATTTTTGCTATAAAATTTTATTCCCTGTTTGACTCAATTTTATCTCTTATTATTTAGGGTGATACTTGCTGATAGAACAAACCAACCACCAAATGTTGCTGTCTAAACCAATAACAACTACTTGTCACTGATCCAGGGTCCAGTGCAGATATATTTGGCAGGAGGTCTTTCATGTACTGCTTTGGAGTTCTGTCTGCCTTCAGTATTGTACTGACTTTCCCTCAGTTCTACCTCCTGCTAAGAAGAGGTAAGAATAGAAGATACTCTTATCCTGCTAATACAATCTGTACAGGGCCCATTCTCTGGGAAGCTGGGGTAGTGCCTTGATTAAGTCCCTTTTCTTGGAGACTTCCCTTGTCCACTCTTTATCAAAGTCCTGGCCTACATTCCTGGTAAGGTTTTCCTAGTTCATTTTCCTTCTTGGCCATAGTAATACAGGGTGTTTCCCTTCCTTAGAGATTGGGCAGTTTTTAAAGCTTTCTTTTTATTTTAAACATAGCACACCAGGAAATTCATTCTTGACTTGTGCTCAGCCTGAAGATTCTAGTTAAACTGACTCTCTACAGAGAAAGACTGGTAGAGATTAATAGAATCAAAGGGTCATTTGAAGTGGGACAGCACAAAGATACATTCTAATAATCTTTCTTCTTTCCTGTATCCCGCTTTTTAAGTTTAATTTAATTTTTTTTTAATTCCCCCAATACATTTTTTTTTCTAGTGTACGGCATGGTGACCCACTTACACATGCATGTATACATTTTTTTTTCTCACATTATCATGATCCATCATAAGTGACTAGACATAGTTCCCAGTGCTACAGAGCAGGATCTCATTGCTAATCCATTCCAAAGGCAATAGTTTGTATCTATTAACCCCCAAGCTCCCATTCCATCCCACTCCCTCCACCTCCCCCTTGGCAACCACAAGTCGATTCTCCACATCCATGATTCTCTTTTCTGTGGAAAGGTTCATTTGTGCCATATATTAGATTCCAGATATGTGATATCATATGGTATTTGTCTTTCTCTTTCTGAGTTACTTCACTCAGGATCAGAGTCTCTAGTTCCATCCAAGTTGCTGCAAATGGCATTATTTTGTTGTTTTTATAGATGAGTAGTATTCCATTGTGTATATATACCACATCTTCCTAATCCGATTGTCCATCAGTGGACATTTGGGTTGTTTCCATGTCTTGGCTATTGTGAAGAGTGCTGCAATGAACATGCGGGTGCATGTATCTTTTTTAAGGGGAGTTTTGTCTGGATATATGCCCAAGAGTGGGACTGCTGGGTCATATGGTAGTTCTATGTATAGTTTTCTAATGTAGGGCAATCTGGCTGCAACATCTGTCACCCCATTGATCACCAGGATTGATTTGGCTGATCTGGCTGGCTAGGCAGGTGTCCTCTTCCTCTCTCACTGCTCCATGTGCATCCCTCCCAAAGGTGTGTGCTCGGTGGAAGAGGACAACCATCCCTCATAGAGGAGGACCGTTCTTCAGTCGAGGGTATACAAGTAGCTGCACTCCCCTGCTAGTACCTTCAAATAAGCTCTCAAGGCCCATTTTTTTTTTTAACTGTGGTGCAATTGATAAAACATTACATTAGTTTCTGGTATACAATATCATCATTGAATATTGGTATATACTGAGATGGGACCATAATAAGTCCAGTTAACATCTACCTTCTCATCACATTTTTTTCTTGTGATGAGAACTTTCAAGATGCATTTTCCTAGCTACTTTCAAATAAGCAATACCAGATTATTAACTATAATTACCGTGTAATACATTACATCCCTGTGACTTATTTCATAACTTGAATAATGCAACTATGACCCAAAGTTGTTTAGTGACTTGATCATTTAAACTATGTTTTAGTTCAGGCTTGAATTTCTTGACTAATCTGAAATATCTGCAGGCTCTAGATGCATGCATGTGTGTGTGCATGTGTGTGTGTGTGTGTGTTTGTGTGTATGATTTGTGTGTATGACTTTCTCATATGGTGGTAATTTTACCAAAAGTTTTTCCTGTTAGGGTTCAGATTCACTTTATTTTTCCAACTCTCTAAATCCCCCTTTCTTTGGATTTGCTGCTGCTTTAACTTCTGTTTGAAAACCAGCCAACTATCTCCTAAACTCACTTCTTTCTTATAACACTTTGCTAAAGGCCATGATTAGAAGCGAACTCACTACACTTTTGAATCTTTCCAACCATGTTCCCAAAGCCACAGCTCAGTGGGCAAGATCTTCCTTCCAAGTTCTTGCACACATCGCGGTTTTACCAAATATTCTGCTAATAGATTACTCTGTGTTTTCTTCTTGCTTAGTGTTTAAACCCCAAACTAATGCTACACATTTTAGGGTTTTTTTATGATGACAATACCTAGCTTCAATTGTCAGCTATTCAATAATTAGCTTAGTACCCTAACTGCTATGAAAACATTCCAATTCTGACACCAATTCCAGAGTGTGAATTTTTTGTGCCATCTAGTAATTAAATTAATTCTAACACTATCCACATGGAAATAACATTAAGATCTCACAGATTAAGGGCTCAGTTGCCCAAGAGTGCCCTCACTTCAGATACCAATTGCAAATCCAAGTTACTACCTGTACTTCTGGCCAACTAGCTATAAATTGCTGTTTCGCTTATCCCCCTCTTTGGGTTTGATTAATTTTCTAGAGCAGTTCACAGAACTCAGAGAAATAGTTCACTTACTAGAAATAGTTTACTTACTAGTTGATTATAAAAGGCTGTAACTCAGGAACGGCCAGATGAAACAGCTGCATAGGGAAAACATGTGAATAAGGGGTGCAAAGCTTCCATGCCCACTCTGGGCACACCTCTCTCCCAGCACATCCACAGGTTCACCATCCCAGAAAGTCTCCAGATCATGTCTTTTTGGATTTTTAGGGAAGCTTCATTACATTGGCATGATTGATTAAATGACTGGTCATTGGTGGGTGATTAAACTCAATCTCTATCCCTGTTCTCCTTCCTGGAGGTCAGAAAGTAAGACTAAAACTTTCAACCCTTTAATCACATGAGTGGCTGCACTGGCAACCAGTCCCCATCCTTGGGCATTTTCCAAAAGTCACTTCATTAACATCACAAAATACTCTCATCAGAGGAGGTTTTAAAGTTTTAAGATCTCTGTGCCAGGAACAAAGGTGAACACTGAATATGTATTTCTTATTATAAATCACAATATCACACCCCTTATCTCAATGGCTTAACACAATTAAGAGTTTATTCTTGCTCCAGCCAATCATGATGCAGATATTATTTTTGTCAGCCTTCCACGTGGGATTTAAGGACTCAAGCTCTATTTAAAATGGCAAGACTACAGAAGAGGCATATACCAGTCTCCTCTAGAGTTTATGAAATAACCTTAGGGGAGAATTTTCCAGTTCTGAGCAACAACCTCATCGACACACGCTTCCCACCATGGTCCAAAGAAAATACAGTAGTTGAATTAGAAATTTAAAACCTGACTGCCCTTATCACTTCTTTCTCTTCTCTTATTAATCCATCTGATTCATATTTTATTGATAAAATTCTACAAAATGTCTGCATGTCTTTGAAAATGGATTTGATTGTGTGTATGTCTGTGTCTGTGTCTGTGTGTGTGTATGTAGGCAGGAAACCGAGAAAACCTCAGTGAAGATCTAGTGACAGGAAGGAGAGGAGAGACCCAGGATAATGTCCCTAGTCAGGGAAACAGTGAGGTTCACTCCAGGCTGTGCTCTGCATCACCCAGAGGAAAGGCAAAGACTTACCCTAGTCCTGGAACCCGGGAACTATTTTCCTCCATGATTTTGACTTGTATATGCCTGGAATTTCTATGATGTTTATCATCTCTGCCATTAATGTGGCAATCCAAATAAATTAGCCCTTAAATATCCTTTCAAGAACACAAATTGTCTACATGTTCCTTCGGGGGCTTTATCTAAACTATTAACTTCATCCTCCATAATATCTATAATTCTTTTGACATACACGCTCTTAAGTACTTTTTTTTTTTATTGCTTGATCAATGATTCTGCATTAGGAGACCAACAGAAAGGTTTTTTCTTCTCTTGACACCAGTTGTGTGGTGCCCTTTTTCAACCCCACTTCTCTAATTCTCTGCCACTAACTGAGTGTCCAGCAAATCAATCCAATTCTGACACTATCTACACTACTACCCTGATTAGGGTCAGGTCTCATAAATTAAAGGGATCGGTCCCATGGGATTACCCCCATTTCAAATGCCACTTATAAGTCTCAGGTCGCCCATAGTTTTGACCAATGTGCTGTAAATCAGGGGGTTCTAAAACGCTCCCATAACTCAGGAAACACTTTAGTTACTTTTGTTAGTTTATTTCAAATGATACAACTCAGGAGGTGTCAAATGGGAGAGATGCATAGAGTAAGGTGTGGGAAAGATGTGTGGAGCTCCCATGCCCTCTCCTCTCTGGCATCCCTCCAGAAACTCTCCTCTCTTAGAGGCTGAGGGAGTGGGGCTGGAAGTTTTAGGCTTCTAATTAAAATGTGCTCTTTCTGACAAACAGGTCCCTTAGTGAAACTATCTAGTCACCCACCAAAAGATGCCTCAGTGGGAAGAAAGATGCTCCTGTCTTTTCTATCACTCAGGAAATTCCAAGCAGTTTAGAAGCTCTATGTCAGCAACAAATATCAAATGTTTATTATAATTATTATTGTTATCCCATACAATAAAGTATTTTTGTAATGGACAAAGTATACCAAGAAAATTAAAAAGGCTGCCATTGTGTTTCCATATTCTTTTTCAGTCCTTAAAGTGAATAAAGCAAGAATACAGTAAGAATAAACAAGTAAATGAAATCAACAATAAAATCTTTATCACTTCTTTCTGTGTAGAAATATTATACATGATATATATCACATAATGTTATTTTTTTCTGTAGTTTATAATGTCATTTCCTTTTTCATGGAACTATTTATATAGAAGTGTAACAAATACTGTTTTTGTTTTTTAATGAAAAATTTTTTGATGAAATTAATCAATACATACATAAATAAATATACTATGGAGCTTAGGTGTCAATGAACTGAATGACCTGAAGTGTTTCTACACACCGTATAAATGTATGAAACTTCATCATTCATTGTCTACCTACTCAGAGTTACTGTCATTTATTCTTATTGGACAAAAGTTATCTCTTATTTGACTATTTTTTTGAAGTTAAGTTTAACACTATCAAAATGGAAAAATATTTAGCTCTTTTTATGGTGAAGTCCAATAGGATTAGTCATTTAGCTCCATAAAAAATAAATCAATTAAATAAATTTGTCTCCTCTAAATAGATAAGTATGTCATTGCTATGTTAAAATATAAAAACCTGTGTCAAAAATTCCTTCCAGCTTTATAACAGCCTTATTCTCCCACTCTATATGGGAAAAAAAGAAAATTCTATAAATAAAAGCTTTCATTATGTTTTTATTTCTTTCAACAATTTAATAGAGAAATTTACATGATTTTGCTAGACTACACCACTGCCTATGAAAATTAATCATTTTTTATATTAAATTTGCAGATTGTCACTTATTTACTGGCCTGAGGCAAGACATGTTTTACTTTTCTTATCTCAGTATTAAAGGACAACTGTAAAGTAAAGGAGTTGCTAATATTAGGTGTTCTAGAGAAATGAAGAAATAAACCTTTCTGGGAGCAGGTACATAAATGTTTTGTATACATTAGGCTCTATGGAAACACACTCAAATGAAATGCAGGAGTCTTGACTTATAAAATTATTATTATCATTATTATTTTGAAAATGACAAGAGTTATGGAAAATGAACCATGCAGGTTTTGTAGATGGGGAGGTAGATTAAAAAAGACAAGAAGCTTTGGATATTCCCCCACTTTTATAGTGCTTTCTTTTGCCACCACCTACCCTATTTGCTTTGAGTGTGTGTGTTTGAGCATGTGTGTTTCCCCATTACAACCTTTGTTATGAGGAATTAATGTCACTCTTCTTGAAACAATAATTGGGGATTCATGCACATTTTTGGACTTTATCAACTAAGACAAATCTTGCCAAACATTTTTTTTTCCTTAACAGGCTTTATTTTTCATAATTTAGATTTACAGAAAATAGGTGAAGTACTACAGAGTTCCCAGATGACTCTTTCTCAGTTTTCTCTATTATTATCATTTTACATTAAGATGTGTTTCCTGTAATTAATGAATTACTATTGATGCATTATTATTAACCAAAGTCCACATGTAATTTGTATTTCCTCAGTTTTTAAATTTATGCCTTTTTTCTGTTCCATGTTCCCATCCAAGTTATGAGGTTACATTTGGTGATTATTCAACCTTAGATTCATGTGGCTTGTGACAATTTCGTCCTTGTTTTTCATGACATTGAGGGGTAATGGTCACATATTTTGTAGACTGTCCCTCAGTTTGGATTCCTTTGATGGTTTTCTCATGATTAGACTGGAGTTATGGGTTTTGCAGTGGAGACCCACGCAGGTAAAGTGGCATTCTAATCACATCATATCAGGAGCACGTTCTATCAACATGGGTTATCACGGTTGCTATTGACTTTGATTGCCTGGGTGAGGAAGTGTTCATCAGGGTTCTCTAATGTAAAACTACTTTTTTTTTTCCTGCCCCCTTCATGTACTGTTTTCTTTGGAAAGGAGTCACTATGTGCAGCCCACACATTAGGATTGAGGATTTATGCTCCACCTCTTTGGGAGGAGTAGCTACATATGTTTTGAATTTTGCATGAGACATTCCTCTTCCTATTCATGTGTTTATTTTTTATTTATATCACTATGAATTTATGATATAAATTTATAAATATACTTTGTAATTTGGGATATAACCCAATTCTACATTGTTTTGTTGTGTTGATTGTTCTTCCAGATTTAGCTATGGAGAACTTTCATTTGGTTCTTGTGTCCCTTTGACATATCCCCATCTTGGAGGGGGTCTATGGAGAGAATCTGACTGCCAACTGACTCTGAGAGCTGAAATCAGGCAATCAAGGGCTCCTCACCTCTCCCCTATCTTTGGAATGTATCTTTTGCCCACCACTCTCACATCTGGAGTCATTTCAAGAATGCAGCCTCTAGAGACTAATGTGTTGTTGAGACCATCTGGATTGGATATATGACTGAAACCCCTCCAGGACTTATTATTGAGTCATATCTTGGTATCTTCAGGGGAATTGTTAAAGGACCCTCAAGGATACCAAAATTTCAGGATGCTTAAATGTGTTGTATAAAATGCATAGTACAGTTGTTGTATAAAGGCATGGATATGGAGGGCTACCTATACAAACTTTTAATTCTGGTGGAAAAATGAGAGGATCTTCTTCTTTTGTGACCACTCAAGACACGTCTCATATGTCAGTTCTCTGGGTGTTCATCAAAACTGCCACCTACCAAGCTGTAGCATTCTCCCTCCTGTTTTGTTTTGTTTTGTTTTGTTTTGTTTTTGGTCTCTCCTTGCCCTCTCTGTACTGGAGCCAGTTTCAGGTTTTACCCAGGGATCTGCTAAGATTCTGACCCAACACCCCATTATTGTGAGCTTTTTATTTTTTTGAGTACTTCCTTTCTTTCTGGTACTCTAAGATACTCTAAGGTTTATCCTGTAAATTGCTGCCTTCAACTTAATATCAACCATTTCTCCAATGAGCTTTTGTTCTTTATACTGGAGAATAAAAATCAAGAATTGGACAATAGGTATACTTATTTCTACTCTGGTGTTGTTTCTAGGCCCTCTCACAACAAGGAAATACATATGCTTTACTAGTCAATGTGAATACACATATTTATAAGTATTTCTATATGTAATTATCTGTATCAGTATTAAACTAAGCATGAGTTCACACCGATATCTGCAATTCTAACCCATTATTACCATGTTATCATTCTAGCCTTCTCATACATATCTCAAACATCCAGCTTTCACCACTCTCCATCCACTTATTTAAGTGTTCAGTTCTATGTTGAACACTTGCTATATAAGAGAATATAGTGGTATCAAAATTTATAACCCCTATTCCAGTGAGAAACAAATTCGCTTATGTCCTGTTTCTTTTGCCTTTAGCTTTATACACTTCATTTCCTGTAACTTAGGTCAACACACTGCTTTCTCCCCATACCCCTTTAAATGAGGTCATTTCATACATTTGTGATATAGTTATATTGTTTTGTTACATTCTATATTCCATCTTGTGATTCCCCCAGTCTCATAACTGACTTTTTAAATGTGAATACATTAAGATTCACTCTTGTGCTATAAAGTTCAATGGGTTTTGACAAATGCATACTGTAATGCATCAACCTTATAGCATCATATAGAATAGCTTTGCCACCCTAAAAAAAAAATCACCTGTGATTCAATTCTCTCTCCCACCCCCAAAACTCTGCAACAATTGATCTGTTTACATTCTCTATGGATTTACCTTTTGCAGAATGTCATTTAATTGGAATCACACAGTATGTAGCCTTTTCCGACAGGTTTCTTTCACTTGGAAGTTTAAGATCTATCCATTTGTTTTCATGGCTTGATAGCTCATTACTTTTTATTACTAAATAATATTCCACTGTACCAGTATACCACAGTTTGTTTATTCATTCACCTAGCGAATGACTGGTTGTGTTCAATTTTTTATTGTTATTAATAAAGCTGCTCTATACATTTATGTGCATGTTTTTATGTGAATATAAGTTTTCAAATCAGTTGGGTAAATACCAAGGAGTGCAATTGCTGGATCACATGTTAAGACTATATGAGGCTTTGTAAAAAACGGTGAAATTGCCTTCCAAAATGGCTTTACTGTTTTATATTCCTATCAGTAATGAAAAAGAATTCCTATTACTAGGCTTACTCGTTAGTAATTGGTATTGTCAGTTTTCTTGATATTAGGCATACTAATATTTGTCTAATAGTATCTCATTGTTATTTTAATTTGCAATTCCCTGATGATAAATGGATATCGAATATCTTTTAAAATATCTTTTGCCATTTTATGCATATTTTCCTTGAAAAGTGTCTAAGATTTTTCACATTTTTTAATTGTTTTTTGTTTTCTTGTTGTTGAGTTATAAGTGTTCTTTGTATAGATAATGTTCTTTATACCGTATAATTTACAATATTTTCTCCTATCTTTGGTTTGTTTTTCACTCTCTTACAGTGCCATTCACAGAGCAGATATTTTTAAGGTTAATAAATCTATCTTATCATTTTTTCTTTCATTGAACATGCCTTTGCTCTTTTCTTGAAAACTCATGCCAAACCCAAGATCACTTATATTTCTATATTTTACTTTAGGATTTTTATAATCTTTCATTATTTGAGTTAATTCTTAAAAAATATATAAAGCCTTTTAGGTTTAATTTTATAAAAATATTCTCAGTACCATTTTTTGAAGATAATAGCCCGTTTCCCTTAAATTCTCTAGTTCTTTCGTCAAAGATCATTTGACTAAATTTCTAAGGGCTATTTTTGGGCTCTCTATACTATTCTATTTTTTTTTATCATTATTTCCCCAATAATTTTTTTTTTTTTGTCTGCTGTACAGCATGGTGACCCAGATGACCCAGCAACCCCACTCTTGGGCATATATCCAGACAAAATTATTCTATTTTTCTATATGCCCATTCTTTCACTTATACCACACTTTTAGTTAATAGTTTTTTAGTAAATCTTCAAGTTGGATAGTGTGAACTTTCCACCTTTGTTCTTTTTCAATATTGTCATAGTTTAAGTCTTTCACCTTTCCATATAAATGTTAAACCATTCTGTTTCTACCTAAAAAGTAGCTGGGTAAGATTGTGATTGGGATTGAGTTGTACATAATATAGATCAAGTTGGGAAGAACTGGCATCTTAAAAATATTGGATCTTCCAGTCCATAAATATGGAATATCTTCATTTGCTTATATATTTATAATGTATAAAAATACAAATATTTGTATTTATATCATCTTTGATTTCCTCTTCTTTCAGAGTTGTATAGTTTTAATATATAAATCTTGTGTGCATAGTATATACATACTATATATATATATATATGTATATATATACACATACACACACACACACAGAGAACTAGATTTATACATAAATATTTCCATTATTTGAGGGGGATGGCAAGGTAAGGTTGTAAATTATACAAATATTTTATTTCAAATTTCAAATGTTCATCGCTGAAATATAGGAAAGCAATTGCCTTTTGTATCTAGACCTTGTATGTTGTGATGATGCTATAGTTGTTTATTGATTTCCAGAAGTTTAATTATCAATTACTTGGAATTTTTCTACAGGGAAAATTACAGCACTTGAGAGAAAAGGCAGTTGAATTTCTTCTCCTCCAATCTGTATACCTTTTATATTTTTCCCTGTCTTATTGCATTAGCTTAGACTTCTAGTCTGACATTGAATATAAGTGGTGTAGGAGGATTGAATATAAGTGGTGCAGAGTTTTTGTTGTTTCAAATCAAGTTAAAACAGTCCCCCTTTTGTTCTAGTTTGTTGAGAGTTTTCATCATGAATGGATGTTGGATTTTGTCAAATTTGTTTTCTGTGTTAATATGTACAAGAAAAACATTACATCAGGTGTTTTTTTGTTTGTTTTTGTTTTTTTTGCTTTTTAGGGCCACACCTGTGGCACATGGAGATTTCCCAGGTTAGGGGTCTAATCAGCTACAGCTGCTAGCCTATGCCACAGCCACAGCAATGCAGGATCCAAGCCAGATCTTCAACCTACACCACAGCTCACAGCAATGCTGGATCCTTAACCCACTGAGTGAGGCCAGGGATCAAACCTGCAACCTCATGGTTCCTAGTCAATTCGTTTCCACTGCACCATGATGGGAACTCCTACATTAGCTTCTTGACAGGAATAAGTTTCTAGTCATGCCCCCTAATATTACTTTTTTCCCTTATAGTGATTTTTAAGATTAATTTTACTCAAAAGTACACATTGCTTATTTTTGTAGTTGGTTTTTGAGTATGAAGAAAAGAGAAGCATACAGAAAACTCATAATTAATTAACCACTGACTATATTTCTTAAATATTTAGTATTTACTTAAAGCTGCATTTTAAAAATCATAATTATAAATTACAAAATGCAGTGAAACTTAATAGAGCATATATTCTGCAGTGAGGTCTTCATAAACATTAATTGCATAGCTCTAAAATTTACCATATGTGTGGTCTTCTCTCTCAGGGTAGAAAATACATGATACAATTTTTGAAAAATAAAATATTTTTATTTACAATTAATATCAGGGCGGGAGAATTAAATTAACAGATAAAAATAAAAGATACCAGGAACTTTTTTTTTCTATGTATTTCCTTCCACTCTAATAGCTAATCTAAATTCTCAATGTCCTTTTAATAACATTTCAAAATCTGGCTTATGTAGAGTCTTTCTTAGTCATATTAGCCTAGGAATACCTGCCTTTTAAGGTCAGATCAGTATCATCTAAGTTCACACATGATTCCATATGTTATCAATTTAATGTGCATGCCTGGCTCCTCAGTGAGAAAATGTTGGGGTTAGCAGGTGCAAATTATTACATTTAGAATGGATAAGCAACAAAGTCCTGCTGTAGAGCACAGGGAACTGTGTCCAATCACTTGGGATATAAAATGATAGAAGATAATATGAGAAAAAGAAAATATATATATATATATATATATATATATATATATATATATGAGTATGACTGGGTTGCTTTGCTGTATAGCAGAAATTGACAGAATTTTGTAAATCAACTGTACTTAAAAAAAATAAGATATACAGATGGCCAACAAGCACTTGAAACAATGCTCAACATCACTGATTGTTAGAGAAATGCACGTCAAAACTACCGTGAGATACCACCTCACACCAGTCAGAATGGTCATCATTAGTAAGTCCACAAATAACAAATGCTGGAGGGGTGTGGAGAAAAGGGAATCCTCCTGCAATATTGGTGGCAATGTGAGCTGGTACAAACACTATGGAGAACAGTATGGAGGTACATTAGAAAACTATATGTTGAACTACCATATGACCCAGCAACCCCACTCTTGGGCATATATCCAGACAAAACTTTCCTGAAAAAAGACACATGAACCCACATGTGCATTACAGCTCCATTCACAATAGCCAAGACGTGGAATCAACCCAAATGTCCACTGATAGATGGTTGGATCAGGAATAAGTGGTATATATACACAATGGAATACTGCTCATCCATAAAGAAGAACAAAATAATGCCATTTGCAGCAAGTTGGAAGGAACTAGAGACTCTCATTCTGAGTGAAGTAATTCAGAAAGAGAAAGACAAATACCATATGATATCACTTATATCTGGAATCTAATATATGGCACAAATGGACCTTTCCACAGAAAAGAAAATCATGGACTTGGAGAATAGACTTGTGGTTGCCAAAGAGGAAGGGAAGGGACTAGGAGGACTGGGAGCTTGGGGTTAATAGATGCAGAATGTTGCCTTCAGGATGGATTAGCAATGAGATCCTGCTGTGTAGCACTAGGAACTATGTCTAGTCAATTATGATGGAACACATAATGTGAGAATAAAAGAATGTATACATGTATGTGTAACTGGGTCACCATGCTGTACAGTATAAAAATATATATATATATAAATAAAAAATTAAATTAAATTAAATTAAAAAAATACTAAAAACAAAAAATAAATTAACAAGAGAACATGTACCCTACCAGAGCAAGACAATTTACTGAGTTTTATCTCTCTTGAGCACATAAGTCAAAATTCAAGCCCACGAATTCCTGGCCTATTAGTATCTGCATCTTTGTTCCTGATATATGCTCTCTGTTGTAACCAACACTGTCTACTTACCAACATCTAATTAAAACTCACTGATAGATACCTGTCTCTAAAGCTTTTTACCAGTATTCCTTTTACTCCTTTTTGCTTATAGAAATCTTATTCACAACCTCATTTCATATCTGTCCCATTCCAGCAGATATTCTCACTTTATTACACAGGATTCTCTATTATGTATTGCCTGCATACAAATATATTATATTTCATGTTTTATGTCATTTCTTGTGCTTATTTGTTGTCATTTAAATCTTCATAAAATTAATTCTTTTCTCCAAAATAGACACTTTCTGAAAAATATATTCCTTTGATTTGTTATATTCTACATATACCTAATACTGAACAATATATAAGCATACAATTCACAATTGATGAATTTAATTTCTTTAGAATCAAACATTTCATCTAACAATGGTTGAGTGATCAGTTCATGAAAGGTTTAAAGATACTGTAGAGGGAGGTCAATGTTAAGGTACAGAAGAGGGATACAGAAGTGAGTCAAGAACAGTCTCAAGGGATAAAGGAGATGGGCATAAGTAAAGAGTTGATGTATTTCTGATTTTGTGAAGACAAAGAGAGATACAACCTGATTGAGGAAAAATGGCTTGATTCTGAAGAGGAAAAAAAAATTATAGGTAAAAAGTAGGTGAAACACGAAATCTAGTTGTAAGTTGGTAGATGAAAAAAAGAATTAACCAAAATGAAATTGGAAATCAATTTAACAGTCTGAGAATTTCAGGCAAGAATCTATTCTTGGATTATCTTGTCTTCCTTCACAATAATTAATAAGCATTTATTATAAACAAATCACTGTTCGAGGAACTGTAGAGCTTCAAATGCACATAAATCACAGCTTTTTGTCTTCCCAATTAAGTGCCAATACTACTTCTCTCAATAACTTTCTGTCAAATTTTGGATTAGCCCCCATGTCTCTCAGGTTTCCATGCTCTTTTTTGGTAAAATGATGGGTCTTTTTTCTAACACTTCACAATTGGATAAAACAAATGGCTCAGTCGTTTCCTTTCTTAAGATACTTTTGTCCCTCCACGCCCCCAAACATTTATTTGCTGTCATAGACAAAGCTTTTAATACTAAACAGAGTCTGCTAACAGGATGGAATTTTGACATGCACCACACCTACTGCCAAGGAAGAAGGAAGCTTCTGGGAAGGCTAATTGTAGGACCTGTCATTCTGAGGGTTTGAGCAAATGAAAAATTAGCTGATGCCCAGTGGGAGGTGTGGAAGCTTGTGGGTGAAACATTCAGGAGATGCAAGTGTTTTGGAAGCTGCCAAGAACAACCTAGCAGTTCTCTTAGTAGTGAGAACAAAGCTTGAAAGTGAAAGCCTTGTTGGAAAGCCTACCTGTTGGAGAGTAGATCAGTATGCACCTGCAGTGTATACAGGGATAGGAAAAGTATTGTTAGGGAGACATGGTGCACCTGTGGCTCTAGCATCTCCTTTAATGATACATTATAGACAGGATTTCTCTCATGCCTGATGCAAACTAATGCTTGGTTCTCTTTTTTACAGATTCTTCTAGTTATTTTTCAGATCTGGCTCACAAAATAACTATCTCCCTAGATTGTAGTGGTCAGGCTCAGGTGTACAGAAATACCTAGGTAAAAAGTTATTTTGTGCAGCTCCAGCTCCTTTACATTATGACCCATTCCTTCTCATCTCTCCCTAAAAAATAAAGAGCAAAAGTGAGGCTTCTTTCTTTTAAACCTATGAAAATATTATAAATCCTTAGAAATGTAATCCAAGTCCCATTTACTGTGCTTGTGTCATCTTTACATTCACAATGAAAAATGTAATTTTTGAAAGATGACTTTCCATGATTATTGTTGTTTTCATTTATTTCTTCTTTTCATATATTGGGTGATACTTTAATTTTTTTTTGTTATTTTTGGATTTTGATATGACTTCCCAACTAGTCAATAAGTAAGTATCTTGAGAAGGCATGCAGCAGGAGGTCTTTGTCTGTACCTGCCTTAGCAAGTTGTTTGGAACATACATTAGATATTTAAATGATACTTTGGATGATTGTTAGCTCAATTTCCTTGGTTAAAAAAATTGAAAGCTTACTAGTCTAGGGACTTTTATATTTGATTGACTGTCACAAAATGGACTGGGCAGATTTTAATGATGTCAAGTAATTGATAAAGGTTTACAAGGGTCTGGGTTAACCTTTTTCATTCCTTTAAAAGGGCAGATTACCTCACAGGCCACAGTGCAAATGTCAATGACTCACAGCAGGGGATTGTGTCCAGCTGGTGCATGGCTTAATCATTAGCTCTTGAGAGTGCTAATGAAATATTGATCCCAATATAACACTCTTTGGGAAAGTGTGTAAGTTAATATCTGCTCCCTAATACATGTGGGTATATTAAAATTATTGGGCTGTGAAATCTGCAGAGATGCAAGTTCATGGCTCTCTACAGCTCCATGAAAACAACTGATTCAGTGTTGTTTGATGGGATTCAATATTGAAGCACAATTTCTTATGAGTAACTACTCCAATAATCCAAAAAAAAAAAAAAAAGTGGAAGATTTGACATGGCCTATGTGACACCAGAGGTTTTGGATGAAACCAATATCTGATTCAAACTCTCTGTAAATAGAAGGTTCACAAAATGTGTGGACTAAATGGTACTTTAAGAGACTGTAGATTCTGGGCGATCCCATGTTGGCACAGTGGGTTAAGAGTCCAAATGTAGAGGCTAACGTTACTACTGAGATGTGTGTTCGATCCCCAGCCCAGCCAGCCATGTTAAAAAGATCCAGCGTGGCCACAGCTGTGACGTAGGTGAGAGCTGCCGCTCAGTTTTAATTCCTGGCCCGGAACATCCATATGCTGTGAGTTTGTCCATGAAAATCATAGAGTCTCTGCAGATAGATATCCACTAACTGTACTTACGAAAAAGAATCAAAGTTGAGAAAAGAGAAAACATTCTAACAAGATTCCATTTTATAATTCTAGTCCCTTTTTGAGGACTGCATTTTTTTTTTTTTTTTTCTGACCTAGGAAAAGCATGACCTGGATTATAACTTTCACTCTCTTTTGGCTTTTCTTAGCTTAAGTCTGCCTTTTTATCTTGATTATATTTGGTTCCTAGCTAATATAAATTACCTTATAAATGAAGAAAAGTAAATACAGAATAGACTGAATTGGGATGGTATGGTCAATGGTGCAGCTTCACTCATCTCAGAATAAAAGACTATCAGACAATGTTATTGATGGTGAAGAAGGTTAGACTGTTACATACAGAAACTGCCTAAGGTTTATTAATTTTCTTCATCTTTTGAAAGAACCTGCTCCTAGTTTCATTGGTATTTTCTATTTTTCTAGTCTCTATATTATTTATTGCTGCTCCGACCTCTATTATTTCCTTTCTTCTACTAACTTTGGTCTTTTTTATCCCTTTTTTCTAGTTCCTGTAGGTGTAAAATTAGATTATTTGAGATATTTCTTGTTGCCTGGGGTAGGTCTGAATTGCAATAAACTTTTCTTTTAGAATTGACTTTGTCGTGCTGCTAGATTTTGGAATGTTGTGTTTCTGTTTTCATTTTTCTCAAAATATTTCTTAATTTCCCCTTTGAATTCTTCAGTGACTATCAATTGTTTAGTAGTATGTTGTTTAGACTCCAAGTGTTTGCATTTTTTCCAGTATTTTTCTTGTAATTGACTTCTAATCTCATCCTATTGTGATTAGCAAAAATGCTTGATATGATTTTAATCTCCTTAAGTGTATTGAAACTTGTTTAGCAGCCTAATATAAAATCTATCCAGAGAATGTTTCATGTGTACTTGACAAGAATATGTATTCTGCTATTTTTGGACAAAATTTCATTAAATGTAAAGTTCATCTGGTCTAACATGTCATAGAATATCAATATTTCTTTATTGATTTCTATCTGGGTGAGCTATCTATTGATGTAATTGGGATGTTAAAAGTTCCTTACTTTTATGGTATTACTGTCAATTATTTCCTTTATATCTGTTAATATTTGCTTTATATATTTCAGTTCTCCCATGTCAGGTTATATATATTTAGAAGTATTACATCTTCTGGTTGGGTTGATCCTTTTGTCGTTATTTAGTGCTTTTCTTGTCTTTTGCTATACTCTCTTTTCAAGTCTATTTGTGTGATATAAATATTGCCACCTCAGGTTTTTTTATTTCCATTTGCATGGAAATATTTTTCCATTTTCTCACTTTCAGAATGTGTGTATACTCAGATCTGAAGTGAGATTATTTATATGGGACTTATTTTTTTTTTTATCCATTCAAACACCCTGTATCTTTTGACTGGAATATTTGGACCATTAACATTTTAAGTAATTATTGATAGATATGTACCAATTGTCATTTTGCTCATTTTTGTTTTCTGGTCATTTTGTTTTCTGGTCATTTTTGCTGTTCCCTTTGTTCCTTTTTTTTCTCTTAACTTGTGAAATGATGGTTTTCTTTGGTGTTATGTTTACATTCCTTTCTTTTTAATTTTTGTGTATGTATTATTGGTGTTTGGTTTGTGGTTACTGTGAGGTTCTTATATAAAAACTTCTGTATGTAGCAGTCTATTTTAACTTGATGATAATCTAAAATTGAATGCATTTAAAGGCATTGCATTTTTATATCACCCTCCACATTTAATGTTATTTTTATCTCTTCTTATATTGTGTATTATTGTAGATATCTATTTTTTTTCTTTAACCTTCATACTAGCTGTATAGGTGATTGATCTATTACTTTAAAATATTTTATCTTTACCAGTGAGATTTCTTTCTTTCATAATTTTTGTGTTTCTAGGTATGGCCTTTTAGTTTCTGTTAATAGAAGTCTCTTTTGTGTTTCCTATAAGGTCAGTTTAGTGGTGGTGATCTCCTTTAGCTTTTGCTTGTGTGGGTAATTCTTTGTCTCTCATTGAGTTCTGAATGACAACCTTGCTGGATAGAGTAATTCTGGTTGTAAAGGATTTTTTTGTTTCCCCTCTTTCAGTACTTTGAATATGTCGTTTCACTCTCATTCCCTCTGGCCTGTAATTATTTTGCTGAAGAGTCAGTTGATACTCTCAGTTTGGCTTCCCTGTAAGTAACTAAATATTTTTCTCTTGCTTCATTTAAAGTTTTCTCTTTAACTTTGACATTTTTATTATAATGTGCCTTGATATGGGTCTCTTTGGGTTCTTATTGTTTGAGACTTTGTGCTTCCTAAAACCAAATATCTGCTTCCTTTTCCAGGTTAAGGACATTTTCAGCCATTATTTTCTCAAGAAGGTTTCTGTTTCTTTCCCTCTCTCTTCTCTTTCCAGGACTCTAATAATATAAATGTAGTATACTTGATTTAGTTCTAAATTTCCCTTAAACTAGTCTCAGTTTTTAAAAATTATTTTGTTGTTTTTCCAATTAGGTACCATGTCCTCAAATCACTGACCCCTTCTTCTCCATCATCCAATCTGCTCTTGGTTCCTCTAGAGTATTTTTTGTCATTGTAGTCTTCATCTCTGACTTTTTTTTTGTCTTTTTGGACTGCACACACAGTATATGGACGTTCCCAGGCTAGGGGTTGAATTGGAGCTATAACTGCTGGCCTACAGCACAGCCATGGCAATATGGGATCCTTAACCCACTGCACAAAGCCAGGGATTGAACCTGCATCCTCATACATACTAGTTGGGCTTGTTACGACTGAGCCATGATGTTTCTAGGTATGGCCTTTTAGTTTCTCCCTACAGCTGTGATTTTTAAAAATATATATATTTTATATTGTTTTGTTGTTCACATTGTGTTCTTCTATTCTCTTCAGTTTGGTCAGTGTCTTTATGACCATTACTTTGAATTCCTTATATAGAAAGTTGCTTATCTCTATTTCATTTAGTTCTTTTTCTAAGGTTTTTGTCTTGTTTTCATTTGTAATGAATTTCTTTACCTCCACATTTTGCCTAACTCTTTGTGTTTATTTCTATATGTTAGGAAGGTTAGCTACATATTCCCATTTTTAAGTGATGGCTTTGTGCCAAAGGTACCCTCTGGAGTCCAGGAGTGTTTCTTACCTCATCACCAGAGTCATGTTATTCAGGGGTGTCCCCTTTGTGGGCTGCACATGTCCTCTTGCCTACGATACACTTGTAGCAGGCACACTAGTGCATGGGCTGGCCCACACTACAGCTGGCTTTAAGGCCCGGTCACAACTGTTGCAGGCATTCTGGTGTATGGGGCAAGCACCCAGTGCAGGAGACACATTGGAGGAATGCCAGTGCTAGCTGAGTACATCTGCTATCTGGCAGACAGGGGCTGTTTTAGAGGAGTTCCAGTACTGAACAAATGCACCTGCTGGGAACTGGTGGGGTGGGGTGGGGGTATTTTGGTGGAGTACTACCTACATCTGGTTTTCACGTGAGCCTGAGTTAGGGTAAGTGGTGCTAATAGGTTGGATGAGGAGAGACATAAATGGCTATATCAGTCAGGTGTAGGGTGAAACCCCCTAAAGAGAAAAAATTTAGTTTAAAAAATAACCGTACCCATTAATTCCTCCATACCAGAAAACCTTCTAATAGATTGCTGTTTATCAAACTCACATTAAGAAAGCCATAAGTAAATACCCTTCACATATGACCTGGGCGATTTTAAGACTGCTGCCTCTGTAATGGGACTCTGAGCAAGTGGGTTTTTTTGCATGCACCCTTTAAGAGCAGTCTCAGTTTCCTACAGGCCTCTGGTCTCCTGGATGTAGCCATCACTCATTTTTAAAGCCAGGTATTATGAAGGTACCTCTTCTCAGTGCAGGTGCCCTGACTTTGTGAGACCAGTATGGTGTTTAGAGCCTTCAGTCTTTGGGGGTTAACTCTGAGGCTATGTTTTCTCTCCTGCCTATAGATCACAGCACCAGAGCTGTGGGTATTGACCAGACCCACATCTGCCCCTCCTACCTGTCACAATGTGGCTTTTCTTTTTTATCTTTAGTTGTGGAAAATCTTTTCTAGTAATCTTTAGGTCATTCTCAGAGATGGTTTTTCCATATGAAGTAGTAATTTTGGTGTGTTTTTACAAATAAGCAAGGCCAGATTCTTTCTTGCCCAGCCATCTCATCCTACATCTAATTATATGCTGTTTTGTTTGATAACTCCACTCCATCTCTTTATTCTCCAGTCAAGCCCTGAATCTAACGCAACTAAGCATAGAAAAACAAGAATGGGCAGAACCTTGTAACAGCTGTAATTCAAGTGAAAAAAAGGTGATTATGCCACTAAATAATAAACAATTAGCAAGACTTAGAAATCAAGAGTCAGGAATTACTTTGATTAGCACAGCACTCTGGAGTTACTTTTTAGCAACTAGAGTCTGCAAAGTATAAAATTTATAGTCAGTCAAATAAATTTCATGGAAATTTTATCATCAAAAACACGTAAGTTTGGAAAAAACAACACCAAAATTAATTTAATATCAACAGGGTGGGGAGTCTTAGACCCTCCTATAGGATAATGGGACTTCAATACTAGATTCCAGTAAAATTTGGTCATGGACTGCTAAGTCAATGCCATCCTTCACCAGGGCATTCTTGCTAATATCACTCTCAAGTCAAGAATAATCCTCTTGAATGGAAAAAAACCTTGGCCAATTGAGCAAATAAATAATTTCCATGATAACTAAATTATACAAGGTAATGATGTCTTTGAGTGTGCCTGATACTATTATTTACCTCTCTATGAGTGTCTGCTAAAGTATAATGTATATAGACACATTGCTGTTAAGATTTTTCCCTTTGCCCTTTAAGCTGAATATATGATGTATGAATGTATTGTGCATGTCTTGTTCTTTCTCTACTATTGTATTTGACATTGGGAGAGATAAAGTTTATTAATTAATGCTTTTCATTTCAGAACAGGATGAAGTCACAACTGCCCAGAGACTCCTGCTATGGTTAACTGTATCACAGTAACCATATATTTGGTTACACAATATACTTGGAATGTGGAAAGGTGGCATATAAATGCTTTGGGTTAAATAACATCCGGAGAGAAATTTCAGTATTCATTGTAGAAGAGTGTATGACTCTTAAAACTTTTCACCAAAGTAGAGAAATGTACAAGGGTTTGAAGCATGTAGTTAGAAGTATCATGCATTATTAGCACAAGGCTAAACAACTATGCTTTATCTGGAAAATTTAAATAAATTTTTCAAGCAGTTCCACTACTTACCATTAAGATAAGTTGATAAGCCATGTTTATCTGTGGCATTTGGTACCCCTACTTCGTTGTTTGTTGTTCTAGTTTGAGAAACACAACTGTAGTGGTTAAGCAGATAAGTTGTTTGGACTTTTGGTCCAAACAATCTCATTGCAAAGATTCTGCTTAGGGAATGAATGGTCTTTAGTAAGTTCCTTACCCACTCTAATTTTTAATTTAATCACTTCTAAATTGCAGATAATACCTACTCCATAGGGTTGTTAAGAGAATGAAATGAGGTGTTACGTGCCAAGTACATAGCACAGTGCTTAGAACATAACTGACACTTGATAATCAGTAGCTATCATCAGTATCACTCATAGTATGGGTTCCTTTAGGGTATGGTCTTCAATATGCAGTCATCCATTTCCATTTAGGACTAATTTCAGATGACATGCATTTGAACACTAATAACCACAAGCTTCCTCTAGGCACTTTTCAAAATGTTTGGTCCATTGACTATTATATTCATTGCAATCAGATATTCACTATGTTTATCTTTTATATGATCATTGATTCTATCGTGTTATTTTTAAAATAATTGGCATATTGAAGCCATATGGTAATGCCACTTACCTTGTAGTAGGGAATAAGTTTTCCTCTGAAGAAAATGCGTGTTCCCAGTGTAAATCATTTGAAAGAAAAGGAAAGACAAAAATGAAAGAAAAATGCTGAAAATGGGACTTTTAAAGACAAGGGAGAAACTTCAGAATCTCACTTCTTTAGTTTTGGATTTGAAGGTTTAAAAGAGACTTGATGACATTGTTTGGTGATAGAGCCAGAAGACTCTTTTATCTAGACTGTCTCATGAGTAGACACAAGGCCTTCCACAAGATGTTGTTGACTTGCATATTCATTTTAGATCCAGTTCTTTTTATTAAGTTACCACTTATATTTTCCACCTATGCTTATATATGGAGGATTAAGAGGATCCATGCTTAGATTGAAAGGGAACCTATGGCACTAAGTCCATCAAAATTGGGGGAAGGGGAATCTCTTCACAGAGCAACATTCCTCCAGTGGCTTCTGTTTGTTTGATGGCATTAAGAGAGTCAGCATGTTTTGTTTGTTTGTTTGATTTTTTACAAATTCACCTGTAAAACTCTTATTACCTTCACAGTTACTTGGCCAACCCTAAGGCTGTCTTGCTGGAACACAGTGTTTGCAGATGCTACCCAGCTCAATTTATGAAGGTAAAAATGTTGCTAACTCAGAAGCACTTAAGATATGGTCAGTGTGACCTGGAGTCTTAAAGTGGGAAAAACACAATTAGCACTTTTTGGCTTCAAAGATCATAAACATGGGCTAATTAAGCTTCACAATACCACTTTTGTACAGAGGTAGTTTTAAAGTTTTAACCTATCCTTTATCTGGACAGGTTAAGACATTTATTCAAGGGAGAAGAATACCACTGCTCCTCTTCTCAAGGAAGCAATGAAATCTCCTTCCAGTCAGCAGGGGACAAAGCTTAAAGTTGAGTTTAATCAAACATTTAATCAGTTTAATTTTATTGAAAAGTTTGTGCCTTTCTTTGTGTTCTTTGGCTATAGGAAAAAAAAGTCAGTCTCTATTCTAAGAGAATTTAATAACCTGAAGCTAAACAGAGAGGACACTAAAATATTATCTTAAAAATGATGCAAATGAGAGTATAATTTGTTGTTAAATGCACCCTTCCAGACTATCTTTCTATGCTCTATTATGTGTATTTTTATCAAAAAGACCTTTCTGAAATGCATATCCAATTATATTACTCTTTTGATTACAGTCCTTCCATGAATTCATGTGACTTGTAGTATACATTCCAAACATTTGGGATAATATTTACTAACTTTCATGATCTTGGTCACTGTTTGCCTGTTTGTTCAGCTCCTTGCATGCCTACATTTGACCCAGTCCTGGAAAATTGCTTTCTAATCTATACATGTGCTGTATCTTTTTGGTAATTTCCATGCCTGTACTATCATGCATTCTTTGCCCAGAATGTTTTCCCTCATTTTCTCACTCATGAACTTTTCTCTTTCTTTAAAAACCAGTTAAGAGGTCATGCATCTCTTGATAGCTTTCTCTCCCCTTTAAGTCTCTATAGCACTTTACATATAAGATATGGTAATATAAAATAACTCTTAGATTTCCACATTCTACTGTGATTTTTTTTTCTCTCTAATTAGACGCTAAGTATGAAGAACAGATATTGGATATATGCTCAGTGTCTGACACAGTCCCTAGCATATTACTGTCATTACTGAGTTACTGGATGACCATCCCAACTCATGTCCTCACACCAATCCTTCTTACACTACACTCTGCTCTTAATGAAATTTTTGGGTCATCCTTGGGCCTTTGTATATGCTGTTCTATTGGTTTGGATAGTCTTCACTTCTCCAGGTATGCCACCTGGCCAACACCTACTTGTATGTGCAGACTCAGATACACAGCTCAAGTGGCATGTCACTCTAACAGAATCTTCTGACTGGATAAAGAACATTTCTCATGTGCTTTTGTAAAAAACAGTACACATCCATATCATAAAATTTCACTTATGGGTTTGGTGATCACAACTTAGCCCAGAACATACAATTCCTGTTTAGAAAAATAACAACAATGAAACAACAGCAATGAAAACCTAAAACTAATAGATTGAATTAGTAGCAGATTACATGGGTTTAACCACTCTAAGAATGTTCCATAAAATAGCTGTATATTAAATTAGTAATTGACTGATGGCAGGCCTGGAGAGAGAATTGCATCTGGAAGGAATAACATCAGCAGAGACTGATAGGATAATTAGTGCAGTTGCTGTAGAAGCCCACAAGAAACCAGACTTGACTTTGGAAGGAATTCATGCTGTGGAATTGTCCAAGAAAATACATAACTTGCATAGTAGGGACAGTTAGGAGAGAGCTAAAGAAGACATATTATGTTAATTAGCATAGGTAAATTCTTTTTTTTTTAAATGATTTTGATTTTTTCCATTTAGTGAGTTTACAGTGTTCTTTCAATTTCCTACTATAGGGCAAAGTATAGCAAAGTGATCCAGTCACATATACGTATATTCATTCTTTTTCTCACATTATCCTCCTTGCTCCATCATGCTCCATCATGCTTCATCAAGCTTCATCATGCTTCATCATAAGTGACTAGATATAGTTCCCAGCGCTATACAGCAGGATCTCATTGCTTATCCATTCCAGAGGTGAGAGTTTGCATCTATTAACCCGGGATTCTCAGTTCATCACACTCGCTCCCCCTCCCCTTGGCAACCACAAGTCTGTTCTCCAAATCCATGTAGCTTACATAGTAGGGACAGTTAGGAGAAAGCCAAAGAAGAACTCTCCATTAATTAGCTTAGGTAAATTATTTAATGGGTCTAAACATGCATAGGGAGAAATAATATCGTGGGGATAAAATGGCATAAGGTGGGAGAGCTTGGTTTGACATATACAGTGTCCTATGCAAGTTTTAAAATGTGTTGCTCTGCAATGCATAGCACTGGAACTTTAGTTTTCCTGAAAGTCATCATGGTGTAATGATTTAAAACATAGATATGAGTTATAGTAAAAGAGACCTGGGTTTGTATTTTGGTTTTCTCTTTGAGTAGTTGTACAACAATGGGAAGGTAGATAAGCTTTTTAGGTCTCAGGCTCTTAATAATAGGATAGGTATAATAATCAAAGGACAGAATATCAATAAAGTCCTTAGAAAAATGCCAAGCATAAAATAAGTGGCTAAAAATTGAAATGTTAGAAGTATTATTAAAAACAGTGTGTGGACTGATGAACATTAAAAAATTGCCTTTGAAACTCAATTTTTTTTATTCCCGTGGAACTCAGGTGTGGTAGAAACTCTGCTTTCTGTTCCATAGGATGTCTTTCTATTTACTCCACTGCAGATATTCTCAAAGGGATTGGCAGAAGATGGAAACTTGTTAGAAATGCAAATCCCTGGGCTCCTAGTGAGTAAGATATCCTGGATAGGGAGTTTCTGTTGTGGCTCAGTGTGTTAAGAATCCAACTGCAGTGGCTTAGGTTACTGTGGAGGCACAGGTTTTAGCCCTGGCCCTGCACAGTGGGTTAAACATTCTGGCGTTACCACGGCTATGGAAGTAGGCCACAGCAGTGGCTTGGATTCAATCCCTGGCTCAGGAACCTCCATATGCAACAGGTGTGGCTATAGAAACACACACACAAACAAACAAACAAACTCTGGGTGTTTCCGTCGTGGCTCAGCAGTAACAAATCCAAGCAGTATCCATGAGGATGCAGGTTCATGTCCTAGCTCAGTGAGTTAAGGAGCCAGCATTGCTATAAGCTGTGGTGTAGGTCGTAGACGTGGCTTAGATCCTGAGTTGCTGTGGCTGTGGTGTAGGCCAGCAGCTGTAGCTCCAGTTGGATCCCTAGCCTGGGAACTTCCATATGTTGTGGGTGTGGCCTTAATAAAAAGTCAAAAAAAAAAAAAAGGAAGAAAAAAAAAGAAACTCTGGATAGGGCCTCTCAAACCATGTTTTAACAGGCCTTCCAGAAGATCCTCAGGTACTCCCAAGTTATAAAATCACTGCTCTAGAAAGGAAAACTGTGAGTATCATTCTTATGGTTTCTCATAGCTTCTAAATAATAAGGAAGGGTAATAAAAGAAGGGTGTGTGGATGTTGAGCTCTGTCGCGACCATGACCACTTATGGATCAAAAGCCTTCAGGTGATTTCAAGTAGTCTTGAAAAGACCTACAAAACAATGAATGACAGTGCTGGGTCATGTTGCCTTTTAAATGTCAGGTCAGGTAGATGCCCTGGAGTTGAGGATTGAAGAGTGTTACCTTTGCCTTATCTGTCTCCTTAAACCACATATAGAAGCATAAGAGCAGACTAAGGAGAAAAAATAATGGGAAAGAATACTTGTCCCAATGTGAGAGCAAAACCTATCTAAGGAACCTATTCTTAAGCAGAAGGCAACCCATCTCAGCTTCATTGCTCCATCTGGAAGTTCTCACCCTACTCCAGCCACCTGTGGTCCTTGGGCTCAACAGATCTTCTTTTTTTATACTCAGTAAATATTATTTATTCATTTATTTATTTATTTAATTGTTATTACCAGAATACAATTTTTTTCCTACTGTACAACATGGTGACCCAGTTACACATACATGTATACATTCTTTTATTCTCATATTATCATGCTCCATCATAAGTGACTAGACATAGTTCCCAGTGCTACACAGCAGGATCTCATTGCTAATCCATTCCAAAGGCAATAGTTTGCATCTATTACCCCCAAGCTCCCAATCCATCCCACTCCCTCCACCTCCCACTTAGCAACCACAAGTCTATTCTCCAAGTCCATGATTTTCTTTTCTGTGGAAAGGTCCATTTGTGCCATATATTAGATTCCAGATATAAGTGATATCATATGGTATTTGTCTTTCTCTTTCTGAACTACTTCACTCAGAATGAGAGTCTCTAGTTCCTTCCAACTTGCTGCAAATGGCATTATTTTGTTCTTTTTTATGGATGAGCGGTATTCCATTGTGTATATATACCACTTATTCCTGACCCAATCATCTATCAGTGGACATTTGGGTTGATTCCACGTCTTGGCTATTGTGAATGGAGCTGCAATGCACATGTGGTGCATGTGTCTTTTTTCAGGAAAGTTTTGTCTGGATATATGCCCAAGAGTGGGGTTGCTGGGTCATATGGTAGTTCAACGTATAGTTTTCTAAGGTACTTCCATACTATTCTCCATAGTGGCTGCACCGGCTTACATTCCCACCAATAGCATAGGAGGTTTCCCTTTTCTCCACACCCCTCCAGCATTTGTTATTTGTGGACTTACTAATGATGACCATTCTGACTGGTGTGAGGTTGTATCTCATGGTACTTTTGATTTGCATTTCTCTAATAATCAGGGATGTTGAGCATTTTTTCATGTACTCATTAGCCATCTGTACATCTTCCTTGCAGAAATGTCTATTTAGGTCTTTTGCCCATTTTTCCATTGGGTGGTTGGCTTTTTTGCTGTTGAGTTGTATAAGTTGTATATTTTAGAGATTAGGCCCTTGTCAGTTGCACTACTTGAAACTATTTTCTCCCATTCTTTAGGTTGTCTTTTTGTTTTCTTTTTGGTTTCCTTTACTGTGCCAAAGTTTGTAAGTTTGATTAGGTCTCATTGGTTCATTTTTGCTTTTATTTCTGTTGCCTGCGGAGACTGACCTGAGAAAATATTCATAAGGTTGATGTCAGAGAGTGTTTTGCCTATGTTCTCTTCCAGGGATTTCATGGTGTCTTGTCTTCTATTTAAGTCTTTCAGCCATTTTTAGTTTATTTTTGTGCATGGTATGAGGGTGTGTTCTAATTTCACTGATTTGCATGCAGCTGTCCAGGTTTCCCAGCAATACCTCATGAAAAGACTGTCTTTTTCCCATTTTATGTTCTTGCCTCCTTTGTCAAGATGAATTGACCATAGGTGTCTGGGTTTATTTCTGTGTTTTCTGTTCTGTTCCATTGGTCTGTCTGTCTGTTCTGGTACCAGTACCACACTGTCTTGATGACTATGGCTTTGTAATATTGCCTGAAGTTTAGGAGAGTTATGCCTCCTGCTTGGTTTTTGTTCCTCAGAATTGCTTTGGCATTTCTGGGTCTTTTGCAGTTCCATATGAATTTTTGGATTGTTTTTTGTAATTCTGTGAAAAAATATCATTGGTAATTTGAAAGGGATTGCATTGAATCTGTAGATTGCTTTGGGTAGGATGGCCATTTTTACAATGTTGATTTTTCCAATCCAGGAGCATGGGATATCTTTCCATTTCTTTACATCTTTAATTTCCTTGATTCATGTTTTGTAGTTCTCAGTATATAAGTCCTTTACTTCCTTGGTCAGGTGTATTCCCAGGTATTTGATTTTTTGGGGTGCAATTTTAAAAGGTATTGTATTTTTGTATTCATTTTTTAACATTTCATTGTTAGTATACAGAAATGCGACTGATTTCTGAATGTTAATCTTATATCCTGCTACTTTGCTGAATTTGTTGATCATTTCGAATAGTTTTTGGGTTGAGTCCTTAGGGTTTTCTATGTATAGTGTCATGTCATCTGCATACAGTGACAGTTTTATCTCTTCTCTTCCTATTTGGATGCCCTTTATTTCTTTCATTTGTCTCGTTGCTGAGGCTAGGACTTCCAGCACTATGTTGCATAACAATGATGAGAGTGTACATCCTTGTCTTGTTCCATATTTTAGTGGGAAGGCTTTCAGCTTTTCTCCATTGAGTATTATATTTGCTGTGGGTTTGTCATAAGTGGCTTTTATCATGGTAAGTTATATTCCCTCTATACCCTCTTTGGTAAGAATTTTGATCATGAATGGATGTTGGACTTTGTCAAATGCCTTTTCTGCATCTATTAAGATGATCATGTGGTTTTTGACATTTCTTTTGTTAATGTGGTGTATGATGTTGATTGATTTGCATATGTTGAACCATCTTTGTGAACCTAGGATGAATCCCACCTGATTGTGGTGTATGATCTTTTTGATATGCTGTTGGATTCGGTTGGCTAAAACTTTGTTGAGAATTTTTGCATCTATATTCATCAAAGATATTTGCCTATAGTTTTCTTTTTTGGTGGTAAGTTTGTCTGCTTTTGGAATTAGGGTGATGGTGGCATCACAGAATGTCTTTGGCAGTGTTCCTTCTTCTTCAACCTTTTGAAAAAGTTTAAGAAGGATATGTATAAGTTCCTCTTTATATGTTTGGTAGAATTCACCTGTGAAGCCGTCTGGTCCTGGACTCTTATTTGTAGGGAGTGTTTTTATGACATATTTAATTTCATTTCTAGTGGTCAGTCTGTTCAGTTGATCTATTTCTTCTTGATTCAGTTTTGATAGTCTGTAAGTCTCTAGAAAGTTGTCTATTTCTTCTAGGTTGTCAAATTTGTTATCATGCAATTGGTCATAGTATTCTCTCATAGTTTTTTGTATTTCTATAGTATCAGTTGTGACTTCTCCCTTTTCATTTCTTATTTTGTTTATTTGTGTTTTTTTCTCTCCTCTTCTTGGTGAGTCTAGCCAGAGGTTTGTCAATTTTGTTTACCTTTCCAAAGAACCAGCTCTTGGTTTTATTGATTTTCTTCTATTTTTTTTAAATCTCCATTATATTGATTTCCTCTTTGATCTTTATGACAAATCTTTGAGGAAAGAAAGGAGTCTTGAGCTCCATCTCATAACCAGAGGAAGGCTCTATTACTACTATGTTTATTATACCGAAGACCAACTATTGTAAAAAGGAGCATATTTAATGAGTCTTTCTACTATCACAGAGAATATATGTGAAAACTTTTTATAAACTATTAGGAAAAACCAAAAGGAGATAAACCCTCCCTTCCATTGAGATCTCTGATATTTACCTGCATTTTTTTGTTGTATGCTTTTGTCTTAATTATTCTTTTAAGAAGATTTTTGTTTCTGATGGCTATATATCTTTGACTTCAAGAAGTAGTAATTCGTTTTAATTAAAATAAAAGAGGAGTTCTCTCTTGGTGAGGCAGCTTAAGGATTTGGTGTCATCACTGCAGAGGTTTGGGTTGCTTCTGCGGTGCAGATTTGATCCTGGCCTGGGAACTTCCACATTCTGTCAGTGTGACAAAAAAAGAAAAAAAAAAAAAAAAAGAAAAGAAATCCTTTGTCAAATCCAAGGACATTAGACCAGACTCAGATTGAATAGGACTGAAACCCTTTTGGTGACTTTTTTTTTTTTTAAGTGCTCACAGAGTACTTAAAAGATACCATGTTATAGAAGTTGTTTGTCTGTATTGAAGGTAATGGGCAATATATTGAAGGCTTTGTGTGAAATGACTTGTATTTAATAGTTTACTTTAACATAATATAATGATTTCTCTATTTCATTTGTACTTATTTTTATGCTGATAGTAATATTTATGTAACCAATCATGCATTTTGGTAATATCTTGCATAAGAGACTAGAAGGGCCTAACAGAAATCCATTCAAACGGTCTCCTGCAAAGTTAAACCACTGTTTGGTGGTCTGTTAAAGGGTTAAGTAGAAATTTTATATATTCTCAATTTTACTTGAAATTTCAGAGGGTTCAAAGGCTTACTAAAAAGGAGATTTTAATTATTTTCTAGTAATATATATATAAATATAAAATAATCCTCTTTTTTCCAGCTGGGTCCACACAGAAAGAGATGCACAAACATCACTGATCTCATTACCACATGTTTAACCTGGATTCAGCAAAAATATTCTTATCTTGCACTTGAGTCCTCAGTATAAAAAATTTCTAGGTTGAAGAAAGTAGACATACATTTTTCTCTCTCTCTTCACTTGTGCTGCAAGCTGGTCCCTTTTATTAGAATGGTTGCAGTTTATTTCCAGTCTCTACATTTTTTTAAACTTGAATTTTTTGAAATATGTGCAGATGTTCTATTTTTTTTCCAAAAATAAGTCCTTGTCTTTCCAATAGACCCCTGATAGGTACTGTGTTTTTCACCCTTAAATCAATTTAGCCTTAAGCTCAATTTTCCTCAGTTGAATGCTCATCTTGATAAACTCCTTAGGGCTTTGTCTCTAGAGATTTTGTTAAACCTAATTTTATTAAAACTTAGGGTATGAAAACCTTGTTTGCATAATTATCTATATTAAATATTTCTACCTTTTTCTTTGGAGACTTCACTGGTAATCTCTCATTTTTGGGGGACTTTACCATATTTTTTTTAATGATTTCAGACTTGCTTTTAAACCAGGAGAGTCTATAGCAGGAAAATGTGGTGTATTTTTTAAATCTGAAATTAACCTAAAATGTACATGCAATGAATTGTGTTGGACAAAAAGCTAGGGTTGTTATTTTTGTCATATTAGATAAAAATTACCTTTTTTCTTTCTTTTTCTGTGAAACTAGACTAGTGATACTTGTCCTATTTTATCACACACAGTTTTGAGTCATTAAAAAGGTGGTTTTATTTTAAAATGCTCCAGAAGTTCCAAACTATTACATGTATTTAAAATATTACTATGCCGTTCTTCCTTTTTTAGATTTTTTTTTTAATTTTTAAAATTTTTTTCTTATTTTTAGGGCCACAAATGAGGTATATGGATGTTCCTGGGATAGGGTTCAAATCAGAGCCACAGCTGACAGCCTAGGCCATAGTCACAGCAACGCTGGATCCAAGCCTCATCTGTGACCCACACCACAACCTGTAGCAAAACTGAATCCTTAGCCCATTGAGCAAGGCCAGGGATCAAGCAGACATTGTAATGGACACTATGTCATGTCCTTAACTGGTTGAGTCTCAAGAGTGGACTCCTATGTTGTCCTTCTTATACCAAGAAGGTGTGTGTGTTTTAGGACCTATTTCTGAGCCAGCACATCAATAGGCATTTACTTCAAGGCTATCATGTGCCTACCACTGATCTGAGTACTTTGAGATAAACTTAATATTCCCTAACTATGAATAAGCTGATCTGTGGCTCAGTCCACCCCCTCTAACCAATTTGAAATAACAGATCCAGAAACTGAACTCTCAGGTAAAAGGAGTATGAGCCACCTTCTCATCAATATCACTTCAAAGTCAAAGTAAAGTCAAAAGGGCAGGAGAGGAGAATGCCTCATCCCAATGGCAAGGAGCCCTATGAATGAATGAAGTCCTTTCATGTTGTGGAATTTCATCTAAGGGACAGACCCATATTAGTGTGTCTGAGGGACTGAGCACAGACTCTACAGTACTCTTCAGATGATGTCAGATGTATTCTCCTTCATGGAGGAGAAGCTGAAATGGAGATATATATGGGTAGGAGTGTTCTCTCTTTGATGTATATTATACTAGAAAGCAATCAGAGTAGAAATATTCAAATCACCAAAGCCAGTGATGGTTGACTATGGAGTGATTAAAAACGATACTATATCTTTAAAAAACAAAAAACAAAAAACAAAAAACCTTAGAGCAAACTTTGATAGCCAGAAACAAAAGCACAATAAAACAATAATGAAAAAAGACAATAGTTAACACTGAGAAGGGGAACTCAGTGTCCCATTCTCCTAAAAGATACTGCCTTTCGTACATGGATGTAAGAATCTGATGCCATTGGCTATGCAAATCATGGGCAATCTGTCTTGATCCGGCCTCACCAGACTGTGATTACAAATGCAATAACATTAGTGGTGTCAAGTTTTCAAATGTTCTCCATCACATCAACCAAGAGATCAGAAACTTGACTTCATGTAAAGTACCACTCCAAGTACTTCAGACAGCCTACCACAACTCACCCGTGCTCACAAACTCTCCAATACCACTCAGTTATTCTGTGTCTACAAGGCCACACCACCACTGTTGTCACTTCTTCCTTATACCATGGGCTCACAGAGGGACCACTGAAGCTCTTACTCTGTCCTAACATGACAGCTTTTACCAATATTCTGCTTTGAGCTCTACGGTTATTGCTGAGTCTTATAATTTACCCTGGTCATTGCCACCTATCCTGAACACAACGCATTTTGCCAGGCACAGCATTTTCTTCATAGGAGCCATTGCCAATTTCCTAGATCCCAGTGATTACTGGGACAACTCCTTAGTGTTACGGTCATGATTTGCAATACGTACTTATGTTTAAGATAATTGTTTAATGAGATACATATGGGTATTCCTTCAGAGTGCATGGCTAATCACCCTTTACAAATGATTCCAACATTTTTATGAAGGTTCAAATTATATAACCCCATGAGGTTCTGTTATTATTCAGAATGCTTTCTTAAGCTTTACTTAAGTCCAGATAAGTTCACTTAGAATTCAAGCACTTTATTATTACACAGATACAGCACACTATTATAGAAGCAGCATACACTCTGAAGACAGTCTGCTTTGGGGTCAAATTCTAGCTTTTGTAATAACTCTGTAGAAACTTGAACAAGTCACTTACCCTCTTTCAGCCTCATTTTCTAAAACTTCTAAAATTGGTATAATATATACCCTAAAAAAGTCATGTGAGCATTTAACAATAGCTATTTAGATACTATTATAATGCTTGGTTAATGAGAAAAACTAAACAATTTGTAACCCTTATTATTGTTAGCTGTGTTTCCCTACAACATCATAGCAACTTGTTTCAGTGTCAAAGCAGAACTCTCTGGGACTTTCTGATTGTGAAGAGAAAGAAAAGGACAAAGAAATTTACACTGATGTTATTTGTAAACTAATGTGCCACGATATGAAACAAGAGAGTTTGGAAGGAAAACCTTTTGCCCTTAAAATGAATATTAGTTGTAAAGTCTGGAGTTCTGGTCCTCTGGCAAGATTAGTTTTAGTAACTTTGCTGAAGAGGTCCAATAAAAAGATTTACCTGAGTGAATTTAGTCTCACAAATTCTATTATCCCTCCCCTAGCCCATCACACCAGCCAGCATGGAAATGGGCCATTTTATTATAAACTAATTACTATTCCCTTTTTATCAGCTAACAAATCGATTTGCACTGCACTTTTTAAAATTCAGGAAATGCTATATGAATTTGTTGAAACAAAGAGGGTCATTACCAAGTCCTATTATCCATCCTGCTGGCTCTCTCCTGGGTTTTAATTATTCTGGCCACGAGTAGATATTGGATAGGAAGGCAAGTCACTGAGGTCCTGCCAGTTTGAGTCATGTGTGCTTGGTCTTCTTGAGCCTGTCAGCCACATGGCTTTCCTTTCTTCTAAGACCCAGCAGTGAGAGTAGATAATAGCAAGCAGCTCAGTTCCTTCCTTCCTCCTCATCCTCAATTAACCACCACTGAGTTCCCACCAATGCACTTTGCAGAACTAGAAAGAGTTCCCAGGATTTGGAGAAATTTTAAAAGTTTAGAATAAATGAGTGAAGGAAATAAGTGAAGATACCATTACAAAAACTAGATCACTGAATGAGTGAAGTGATTCTGTAGGGCTGCCCAAAGCCCTCCAAGTATTCTCTAGACCTAGTAGCAACAGTTTTGTGATTGCCTAAGAAAGGAGTTTGAAGCTCTGGCCTTGTTTTATGTCTGTTAACAGAGTAATGCAGGTGAATTCCACCTAATACTTCTCAAGAAGTATTAAAATTCTCTACCTTCTACTATACCACATAGCATATTTATCATGTTCACTTTTTTCAGCTTCTTTTTTGACCACACCTGTGGCCCAGGCCAGGGATCACATCCATGGCACAGCAGTGCCAATGCTACATTCTTAACCCAATGAATCGCAAGGGAACTCTTCATTTTTTCTTCTTTATTAACAAATAAATGATGAGATATATAGTATTCAACATGATGATTTGTATATATTGTGAAAGGATTCCCATCAGTAAGTTAATGAACACCTCCATCACTTTACACATTTACTAGAATTTTTTTTTTTTTTTTTTTTTGGTGAGAACACATGTTTTAGCACATTTCGATTTTTAACACACCATCAACTGTATCACCTACATATTATCAACTATATATACCATGTTATATGTTAAAATATCAGATTTTATTCATCTTGTAACTGAAAGAAGTAGGTACCCTTTTCACCAGCCCTTTCAATTTCCCTCACCCTCTCAGTCCCAGGCATCCTACTCTGTTTCCATGATTTAGATATATTTTTGTTTTTAGATTCCATGTATAAGTGATACTATGTAGCATTTGTCTTTCTCTCTCTGACTTATTTTAGCACATTGACTCCCAGCCTTATCCATATTGTTGCAAATGGCAGGATTTCCTTTTCTAAGGTAGAATGATATGCAATTATTTGTATATAGCACATTTTCTTTATCCAGTCTTCTGTCAGCAGAAAAACTTGGGTGGTTTCCATTCCTTTGCTGTTGTAACTAATGTTGCAATGAATGTGGGAGTGCAGATATCTCTTTGAGATAGTGACTTGATTCAATTTCCTTTTTTATATCCACAGTATTGGGATTGCTGGATTATAGGGTTCTATTTTTAATTTCTTAACAAAAATCCATATTTTTTCCATAGTGATTATACTAGTTTACATTCCCACTAACCATGTACAGGTGTTTCCTTTTCTTCACATCCTTTCTATCATTTGTTATCTCTTGTCTTTTTAATAACTGACATTCTAACAGGTGTGAGGTGATATTTTATTGTGGTTTAGATTTGCATTTCCCTGATGATTAATGATGTTAAACACTGTTTTATGTACCTCTTGGCCATTTGTACGTCTTCTTTGGAAGATATCTGTATAAGTGCTTTACCTATTTTTTAACTGGGATATTTTCACCCATTTTATAGACTGTCTTTGCTGAGCTGACAGATCTTTTTGATTTTATGTAGTTCCACTTGTTTTTTGTTTGTTTATTTTTGCTTTTTAGGATAGCACCTGTGGCATATGGAATTTTCTGAGATACAGTATGAATCAGAGATACAGCTTCCAGCCTATGCCATAGCAATGTGGGATCTGAGATGTGTCTGTGACCTACACCATAGCTAATGACAACACAGGATCTCCACCCATTTAGTGAGGCCAGGGCTCAAACCTGCTGTCTCATAGATACTAGTCATATTTGCTTCCACTGCACCACAATGGGAACTCCCCACTTGTTTCTATTGTTTTCATTGCCTTTCCTTGGTGTCAAATTAAAAAAAAAATCCTAATACCAATGTCAAGAAATTTTTTTCCTCTGATTTATCCTAGGAATTCTATTGTTTCAGATCCCATATTCCAATTTTTAATCCATTTTTAATTTTGTGCATGAGGTAAGGTATGATTTCAGTTATTTTGCATATAGATATTTAGTTTTCCTAGCACCATTAAAAGACCATTCTTTCCCCATTATATATTATGACTCCTTTTTCAAAAATTAGTTGAACATGTATATATAGGTTTATGTTTATGCCAACGTCCCACTATTCTGATTACTATACCCTTGTAAAATATTTTTAAATCAGGAAGTGAGATTTCTCCAGATTTGGTCTTCTATCTTAGAATTACTTTGGCTATCTGTGCTTTTTTGAGGTTTTGTATAGATTTTAAAATTATTTTCTATTTCTGTGAGAAATAATATTGGCGTTTTGATTGAAACTACATTTACTCTAGATCACTTTGGGTTTTACTAACATTTCAACAATATTAATTCTTCTAATTCATGAACACAGAATATAGTTCCATTTCTTTGTGTCTTCAATTTCTGTCATCAGTTTCTTATAGTTTTAAGTATAAAATTCTTTCAGTTATCTAAAGATTACCCAGAACATAGTAAGTGCTTAATAAATATTGGCTTGATAAATGCATCATACTTACTGTTCTAAATAAAGGAACAAACCATTTAGACAACTCATCTTTTCTCTGTGTCAAATTCCGGGTTTGTAATTTCTGAGTTCCTTACTGTAAAGGTAATAGAAATCCTAGTTTTTCAACTTTGCTGTCAACATTTATTTCTAAATTAGACATCAAGTCAATTTTCCCTCTTGATCCTTGTCTAGAGTAAAGGGCTTGCAAAACCCATAATCTTAATATCTTTGCCCTCTCTTAATTCTTTTATATTTGTATATTTGCCATGTCTCCAAATCACTTTAATTTCCATTTCTTATACAATGTCCTATTAACTAAATGGTTCTTTCTTTTTGACACAGATGTCTAGTTTTTCTCCCTAAGAGTAGGTGATTCTAAAAACAATCTCTCTCTTTTTTTATTGTTCAGAATGCTACAGTTAGTAGTAGGTGGGTTTAAGCACATTTTTGCATTGTGTACCCTGAGAACCCTTGCTGATCTGTACCTGACAGAGTGAAGTAGGGAAAGGTGGATTCTGCATGTTAATCTTTGTACCAATCCCAAGAAACTCAGCCTGTTTTCTTTTCATTTTTCAAAGTGCAATAATGTTCTGTACCTTGTAGTGTATTTGATATGAAAAGCATAAACTTTGTTAGTCTAAGTTAGAGTTCACTTTTTTATAGAGCCAAAGACATGCAGAATTTTTCTGTACGCAGTGTACATATGCCAGTCCCAAACCTCCAGTCCATCCTTCCCCCCACCTATCCCCCTTGTTAACCATAAGTTTGTTTTTCAAAGTCTATGATTCTATTTTTGTTCTGCAAATAAGTTCATTTGTATACATTTTGTAAGAATGTAAATTGGTACTACCTCTATGGAAAACAAAGTGGGGTTCCTCAAAAAAACTAAAAGCAGAACTACAGTATGTTCCAACAATCCAAGTCTTTGGTATCTATCTGGAGAAAGCCATCATTTGAAAAGATACATTCACCCGAATGTTCACTGAAGCACTGTTTACAGTAGCCAAGACATGGAAGCAACTTAAATGTCCATCAACAGGGGAATGGATAAAGAAGATGTGGAACATATATACAGTGAAATATTACTTAGCCATAAAAATAATGAAATAATGCCTTTTGCATCAACATGGATGAACATAGAGATTATCATACTAAGTTAAGACAGAGAGAGAAAGACCAACTCATTTGATATGATTTTTATGTGGAATCTCAAAAAAAGGATACAAATGAACTTATTTGCATTACACATGTTTTTAATCATTTGTTTTGGCTACCCAAGCCTGTGGAATGCAGAAGTTCCTGGGCTGAAGCCATAGCAGTAACAACGGCCACATAGTTAAGTTGTAGGCCACCAGGCAATTTATAATTCAGAGTTAATATGATTCCCTCTTCTAGTACTCAAGGTCACGTTTTTAAGATTAAATATGCACTCACAAACACAATGCCACAAATCATAGATGAAAAAAATACCTTTTTTTTTATTGGCCTCAAACACAGCACATGGGAATTCCAGGTCAGGGAAAGAATCAGAGCCACAGATGTGATCTATGCCACAGCTGCAGCAATGCTGGATCTTTAACCCACTGTGCCACAGTGGAGACTCCTCTTTTTTCTTTATATGCTTTATTATTTTCATAATTTATAAGCAGAGTTATAACACTCCATCCCCCTTTTGTTTCACTAATCAGTTAATTATTTTTTTTCATGAACACACTTAAGAATCACTTTTGAGGGGAAAGAACTATACTAAACATACTGTATTTTTAGAACTTTCAAAGAATCTGCAAATTTTGGAAATTCATCTATTTCACTAAATGAAATGATAAAATGAAATGAATTTTTTAAAAAGCTTAAGTTATCAGTTTTCTCATTTTATATGAAATTATAACAAATATGTCTATTATGGCAAATTAAGGCCTTTAGTTCAGGGGGATAGATGTGCACGCATAAAGTGATTAGATATTCCTGGGAAATGTGTGCTGTGCTGTGTTTTTGTCCTGACACCAATATTTTAATTTTGAATAAGGACTATTAGCTATCTGTGTTTTACTCTGGCTGAATCTCATTGTGCAAACCCTCATTAGGAAATGTGCATGGGTAGAAGATTTTCCATATTTTGTAAGTGTAGTAACCTAGAACATGCAAGAGAGGTCTGGCTTATATTGACTGTGACAAATCAAACAATCTTGAGGGTCTCAGATGCCATCTCCCTAGTTTAACATCTCACCTATTTGTGAATGGAATGTTACCTAATACGCTTGAAGTTTTGAATTAATGGAAGAAGAATGGGAAGTTGTAGAGAAGCAAAATTTTCAGATAATGTCTAGGTAGATAAAGTTGTCTGGTGATGTCTGGGGCTCTTGTTCATCAGGAAAGATGTGCAAATGCTCTAAGCTACATTTATCTTTTGCCTCAATCTCTATGGTATCATGCATGTTACTATCCATTTTTACAGTTAAACTAGTTCTCTAGTACTAATAAATTATAAATTCAATCTTATTATCCTTTCACAAATGTGGGGTTGATCAGACAAAATTTGATTTCTCCTTTAGAATTGTAATAGTGTTTCTGGATATAGCAATCTGTTTAGCTTTTTATTTTTATTTTGTTTTTACAAATGCACATACGGCATTCCCTGGCTAGGGGTCGAATAAGAGTTGCAGCTGACACCTATGCCACAGCCACAGCAACATAGATCCAAGCCATATCTGTGACTTATAAGGCAGCTTTTGGCAATGCTGGATCCTTAACCTACTGAGCAAGGACAGGGATTGAACCCATATCCTCATAGACACTACATTGGGTTCTTAACCTGTTCAGCCACAGTGGGAAATCCTGTTTTATTTTTTAAATAATACAGCAAAGATATGTTTGGAGAATAAAGCAAGAAAGTACACATTAAATTGATGTAAGGTAAGGACTTTGTGGAAATCTTTAAAATATTTTGTTTTTCTGGGGTACAGTGCCTTTATTTTCATTCAACTCTAATTTCAGTGAGAAAAAGAACTGCAATTATTTCAGTAAACCATATATTTTCAATGCCTAGAAGACTGCCAGGTACATAGTAAGAGGGGGAAAAAGTCTTAAATTAATTAATTACTTTATTTAATTTTTTTTTAATGCGTAGTTCTTGCTGTGTTTGAACTTGGAACTAACTAGGTATTCAGAAGAGAGAGATTATTTGATATAGGTAGGGATAGTCTAGGAAGTTTTATAAAAGAGGAGGAGTTCCCATCATGGCTCAGTGGCTAATGAACCTGACTAGGATTCATGAGGATGCATGTTCTATCACTGGCCTCTTTTAATGGGTTAAAGATCCGGTGTTGCTGTGAGCTGAGGTGTAGATCACAGATGCAACTCAGATCCTGTGTTGGTGTGGCTGTTGCATAGGCTGGCAGCTACAGCTCCAACTTGAATCCTGGCCTGGGAACCTCCATACACTATAGGTGTGGTCCTAAATGGACAAAAGACAAAATAAATGAATAAATGAATAAATATATAAGGTAAGACATCAAATAGTTATTGTAACATGTTGGCCACACTCTCTGTATCAAGAATTCTGTGGATGATTTACAGCCTACCTTTGAAGGTTCTCTTTCTGATTTTGTCACAATATTCATGTCTACTAAAAAGGATCAAATACCTGAGCAAGAAGAATTTCCTTGGTTTCACTGTTGATACTGGAACCATCATTTTGACATTTGAGATTTGTGTTTTTTACTACATTTTCATTGACCACAGGCAGAGTTGTTGGAGAGTGTGCTTAGTGAATGAATATAAGATCATAGATGCAGCAATAGAAGGAATATTTGTCTTGAATGAGTTCCCTAGGATGTAGAAATTGAAGCAAAGTGTAATGAACCAATGGTGTTATTTCATTATCAAGAGGAAAAAAATCTGAAAAAAGACGAAGAGGAAAAAGGAAAATTGAGAGGGAAGTTGCGATAGCCAATATGCAGTGCATGACATGGCTGAGTTCTGCTTTTTAATCAAACAAAGCTGAATGTTCCATTTCACAGGCCCAACTAACTGTTGCATCTTTTCAAGTCGGTAGGTACCTGGGTTGGAGGAGGAAGAATTGACCCTCAGGCTACTGTATTCTATTGATCAAACACTCATCTACAAGAGGCAGACAAAAGCAAAACATGTCAGAGTTGAGCCCATGGGGAGCCAAGTGTGACTCCATCATTTCAGTCCTCAGCAAAGCCCACAGATGGGAGGCCCAGCCTCAGTCAAGGGCATAATCATGACTTTGGGTTGAGAGTTTGAATGAAGTTAGTCTGAGCTTATGCTATACTGGTTGTTGCAGCTATGACTGGATAGAAACAACTAGCTCAGGATTCTGGACACAAGTGAGGCCAAGAGACTCTAAGATGGTGCCTAAGGGGACTATTGGAACAACTGATCTAGTTAAGAACCCTGGGTCATATTTTCCAAATGTGCAAAATACTTGATCCAGGAGGACCTGTGTGGTAAAAATAACTCTATGACGATAGAGAAACCAGACACAAAGGATCTAAGGAGGTGCGAAATAGAGAAGTGGCAAGATAAGAAATTGAAATGTGCAAGGCATATTGAAATATTCTAAAGGAAGTCTTTGGGGAAGACTAAGTGGTATACTCTGATGATGTTTATTATAATAATGTTGGGCAACTTCTTAGCCAATCTAGCATCGACCAAAATGCCCAACATAGTGTTTAGACAGATATGACATTTGAAAACATGGAAGGGACAAAAAATTTCCAGGATAGAAAAAAGGAAGAGAGGAGACAAGATGTCAGAAGAGTAGGGGGACACGCTTGCCCTCTTCCACAAACACAACAAAAAAAAAACACATCTACAGGATAAACCACTCACACAGAACAGCAACCAATCACTGGCAGAAGAACGTAAACTCCAATAATGGCAAGAATCTCGTAACATTACTAGGTAAAACAAGAGAAAAGAGGAGAGTGAGAGAAGGTGAATCCAAGCTGGACGGGCACTCCCAAAAGGGAACTGAGAAGGAGAAAGGGATCCTGAACCCTGGAAAGTCACCTACCAGACGGAAAGATCAACAGAACCAGAGGAATCTCCAGATGCAGAGAAGAGTGTAGCAGTAAGTTGGAGTTCTGAGAAGCAGATCGAGAACCAAACAGATCATCTGAACTACGGGCACAGTCACCAAAAATTGAGACGCCTGGGTGGGGGCTGGGCACCGAGACCTCGGCTCCAGAGTTTAGTCCCGGGGAAAGGGCTGGGGGGGCGGGGTGGAGCAGAGACTGCTTGGGAGGTCTAGAAACCAGTCTGTCAAGTTTGACGGGGCAGAGACTGCCTGGGAGACTAGAAAACAAAGCTGTCGCAGAGGAAGGGAGCAGTACTCTAGGGGCAGGGAAGTGGAAAGCCACATCAGAGGGAACCTGGGAGAAGAGCCTGGTCTGCACCCGTGCTGGGGAGGGGAGAGAAGAAGGGGTGGGTCCCCATAGAATACTCCCCATGCCACAGCAAGCTTACAGGCCTGCTAGCTAGCAGAAAGCTGTGCTTCCCAGTGCATCCCCTCCCCCCACCCCCACCACTCGCTACCCACTTGCCAGACTTGGGGCTGCCTGCCATCCGGGAGGGCTGGCCTCAACAACTGCCTGAAGCCTGCCACCGCAGGGGCTGTCCCTGCACAGGCCTGCTTGCCCTTTGGAGGGGCTACATCCCCACAGAGCAGCACTAAACACCACCAGCTCCTGAGAAAAGGCCTGAAGCCCAGAAAAGCTAGAACAAGCCTAGCAAGGCCATGAAAAGATTTGCCTAGTTCTTGGACAGTCTTTCTGAGTTGGGCTGCCCTGGGGAGGAGCCTCCTGGCTTCGCAGCAGCCCAGCTAGCTGCCCAAGCCCTCAACGGGTGCCAAGCTCTTGCGGATCAGCTGCATAGGACTGCCAGCTCCAGGCAGGACCCCCTGCAGCCCAGAAAAGCTGCAACAAGCCTGGCCAGGCCGTGAAAAGACCTGCCTAATTCTCGGACAGTCTTTCTGAGTTGGTCTGCCCTAGGGAAGAGCCTCCTGGGTTCTCAGTGACCCAGATAGCTGCTCCAGCCCTCAGGGGGTGCTGCACTCCTGAGGAACAGCTGCCCAACACCAACCCCCTGCAAGAACCCCACAGCCTAAAAACACCAGAGCAAGATCTGCCTGACTGAGTGAAATCTGCTAGCACTGTGGTGTGGACCTCCCAGTCCTGTCTGCCCTCAGGAAGTCCTCCATTGCTTCAAAGAGACCCTGTGAACCCCATCAACACTGCAGAAAAGCCACACTGCCTCAAAGAAGACTGACCAACAATGCCAGCCCTCAGGAAACATTCCATGGCAGTGAAAAGGCAAACACTGCCCGGTCATGGAGAGTACAACTCCCTCAGAAATAAGAAAACAACAAGCAAGATGAAGATGCTGAGAAACCACCCCCAGTTAAACCAACAGGAGAACTCACCTAAAATAGTCAACAATGAAACAGATCTCTGCAGTCTGACAGACCTGGAGTTCAAAAGAGAAATAGTGAAAATACTGAAGGAATTAAGAGAAGATGTGAACAGTAATGCAGACACCCTCAGAAAGGAACTAGAAAATATAGGGAGGAGCCAAGAAAAACTAGAAAATTCATTTGCAGAGATACGAACTGAACTAAGGGCAGTAAAAACCAGAATAAATAATGCAGAAGAATGAATCAGTGATATGGAAGATAGAATAATGGAAATCACCCAGTCAGGTCAGCAGACAGAAAACCAAATCAAAAAACAGGAAAGCAATATAAGAGACCTATGGGATAATATAAAGCAGCCCAATCTATGCATAATAGGAATTCCAGAAAGAGTAGAAAAAGATAAGGGAATGGGAAATATATTTGAAGAAATTATTGCTGGAAACTTCCCAAATCTAAAGGATACTGAGTTCAAGATACAGGAAGCACAGAGGGCCCCAAACAAGTTGAACCCAAATAGACCCACACCAAGACACATCATAATAAAAATGGCAAAAGTTAGTGATAAAGAGAGGATCCTAAAGGCAGCAAGAGAAAAGCAGAATGTTACCTACAAGGGAACCCCCATAAGGTTATCAGCTGATTTCTCTACAGACACACTACAGGCCTGGAGGGAATGGCAAGAGATATTTAAAGTGCTAAAAGGAAAAAATATGCAACCTAGAATACTCTATCCAGCAAGAATATCACTTAAAATAGAAGGAGAAATAAAAATTTTTACAACAAACAAAAACTAAAAGAATACAGCAACACAAAACCCAGGCTAAAAGAAATACCGAAAGGGCTCCTCTAAAACAAAAAGAAAGGAAGGAAAGGGAAGAAAAAAGAAAAGAAAAAAAAAAGAAGAAGAGGAAGAACTAGAAGTCAGGAAACCACAATCAGAGAGCAGTCACTCAAATAAGCCAGCATACAGATTTAATCATGAACATGCTTCAAACAAAATAAAATTAAAAAGAAAAAAGTAAAAAAGAGTCATCAAAATCATAAAATGTGGGCAAGGCATGTTAGGAAGTAAATAACCCTTTTTGTTTGTTTGTATGTTTCTCTTCTTAATTTTAGTATAGTAATGAAGTGTTTGAACCTACAGGACCATCAGGCTAAAACACACAATTATAGGAAGGGGTTAGCATACTTAAAAACAGGGCAACCACAAGCCAAAACCAAATATTGCATTTGCAAAAAATGAAAAAAGAAAACAAACACTCAAGCAGATAATAACAGGAGAGCATCCAACCAAAAAAAAAAAAAAAAAAAAAAAAAAAAAAGAAGAATGGAGAACCATAGAATCAACTGGAACACGAGGTTCAAAATGGCAATAAATAATCATCTATCAATTATCACCTTAAATGTCAATGGACTGAATGCCCCAATCAAAAGACACAGAGTGGCTGAGTGGATACAAAGGCAAAAACCTTCAATTTGCTGCCTACAAGAAACTCACCTTAGGACAAAAGATACATATAGATTGAAAGTGAAAGGGTGGGGAAAAATATTTCACCCCAATAGACATGACAGAAAAGCAGGAGTCACAACACTCATATCAGACAAAATAGACTTTAAAACAAAAGGCATAAAGAAAGACAAAGAAGGACACTATTTAATGATTAAGGGATCCATCCAAGGAGAGGATGTTACTATTGTCAACATATATGCCCCAAATACAGGAGCACCCAGATACATACAACAAATATTAACAGACATAAAGGGAGATATTGATGAGAATACAATCATAGTAGGAGACCTAAATACCCCCCTCACATCAATGGACAGATCCTCTATACAGAAAACCAATAAAGCAACAGAGATCCTAAAGGAAACAATAGAAAAGTTAGACTTCATTGATATCTTCAGGACACTACATCCAAAAAAATCAGAATACACATTCTTCTCAAATGCTCATGGAACATTCTCAAGAATCGACCACATATTGGGACACAAAGCTAACCTCAATAAATTTAGGAGCATAGAAATTATTTCAAGTATCTTCTCTGACCACAATGCCATGAAATTAGAAATCAACCATGGGAAAAGGAAAGAGAAAAAACCTACTACATGGAGACTAAACAACATGCTACTAAAAAACCAATGGGTCAATGAGGAAATCAAGAAGGAAATTAAAAACTACCTTGAAACAAATGATAATGAAGACACAACCTCTCAAAATCTATGGGATGCTGCAAAAGCAGTGCTCAGAGGGAAATTTATAGCAATACAGGCCTTTCTCAAAAAAGAAGAAAGATCCCAAATTGACAACTTAACCCTCCACCTAAACGAATTAGAAAAAGAAGAACAAAAAAGACCTGAAATCAGCAGAAGGAAGGAAATTATAAAGATCAAAGAAGAAATCAATAAAATAGAGATTCAAAAAAAATAGAGAAAATTAATAAAACCAAGAGCTTGTTCTTTGAAAAGGTGAACAAAATTGACAAACCCCTGGCCAGACTCACTAAAAAGAGGAGAGAAAGAACCCAAATAAACAAAATTAGAAATGCAAAAGGAGAAATCACAACAGATAATGCAGAAATACAAAAAACCATAAGAGAATACTATGAACAACCATATGGCATCAAGTTTGACAATCTGGAAGAAAAGGACAATTTTCTAGAATCGTACAGCCTGCCAAAACTGATTCAAGAGGAAACAGACCAACTGAACAGACCCATCACTAGAAATGAAATTGAAGAAGTCATAACAACACTCCCTACAAATAAAAGTCCAGGACCAGATGGCTTCACAGGCGAATTCTATCAAACATATAAAGAAGAATTGGTGCCCATCCTCCTTAAACTCTTTCAAAAGGTTGAAGAAAAAGAAATACTCCCAAAGACATTCTATGATGCCACTATCACCCTAATTCCAAAACCAGACAATCTTACCACCAAAAAAGAAAACTATCGGCCAATATCATTGATGAATATAGATGCAAAAATTCTCAACAAAATCTTAGGCAACCGAATCCAACAACATATCAAAAAAATTATACACCATGAACAGGTAGGGTTCATCCCAGGTTCACAACGATGGCTCAACATATGCAAATCAATCAACATCATATACCACACTAACAAAAGAAAATCAAAAATCATATGATCATCTCAATAGACGCAGAAAAAGCATTTGACAAAGTCCAACATCCATTCATGATCAATATCCTCACCAAAGTGGGTATAGAGGGAACATTCCTGAATATAATCAAAGCCATTTGTGATAAACCCACAGCAAATATAATACTTAATGGAGAACAACTGAAAGCATTCTCACTCAAATCTGGAACAAGACAGGGATGCCCACTCTCACCACTGCTCTTCAACATGGTTTCAGAAGTCCTAGCCACAGCGATTAGGCAAACAAAAGAAATAAAAAGCATCCATATAGGAAGAGAAGAGATAAAATTGTCACTGTATGCAGATGACATGATACTATACATAGAAAACCCTAAGGACTCAACTCAAAAACTACTTGAACTGATTAATAAATTCAGCAAAGTAGCAGGATATAAGATTAACATTCAGAAGTCAGTTGCATTTCTGTATACCAGCAATGAAATACTATAAAAGGAATGCAAAAATACAATTCCTTTTAAAATTGCACCTCACAAAATCAAATACCTCGGAATACACCTGACCAAGGAGGTGAAGGACCTATATGCTGAGAAGTATAAAACTTTAATCAAAGAAATAAAAGAAGATGTAAAGAAATGGAAAGATATTCCATGCTCCTGGATTGGAAAAATCAACATTGTAAAAATGGCCATACTACCCAAAGCAATCTACAGATTCAATGCAATCCCTATCAAATTACCCATGACATTTTCCTCAGAACTAGAACAAATAATCCAAACATTTATATGGAACCACAGAAGACCCAGAATCGCCAAATCAATCCTGAGAATCAAAAACCAAGCAGGAGGCATAACTCTCCCAGACTTCAAGAAATACTACAAAGCCACAGTCATCAAAACAGTGTGGTACTGGTATCAAAACAGACAGACAGACCAATGGAACAGAATAGAGAACCCAGAAATAAACCCTGACACCTATGGTCAATTAATCTTTGACAAGGGAGGCAAGAACATAAAATGGGAAAAAGAAAGTCTATTCAGCAAGCATTGCTGGGAAACCTGGACAGCTGCATGCAAAGCAATGAAACTAGAACACACCCTCACACCATGCACAAAAATAAACTCAAAATGGCTGAAAGACTTAAATATAAGACAGGACACCATCAAACTCCAGGAAGAAAACATAGGCAAAACACTCTCTGACATCAACATCATGAATATTTTCTCAGGTCATTCTCCCAAGGCAATAGAAATAAGAGCAATAGTAAACCCATGGGACCTAATCAAACTGAAAAGCTTTGGCACAGCAAAGGAAACCAAAAAGGAAACAAAAAGACACCTTACAGAATGGGAGAAAATAGTTTCAAATGATGCAACTGACAAGGGCTTAATCTCTAGAATATATAAACAACTTACACAACCCAACAGCAAAAAAGCCAATCAATCAATGGAAAAATGGGCAAAAGACCTGAATAGACATTTCTCCAAAGATATACAGATGGCCAGCAAACACATGAAAAAATGCTCAACATCGCTGATCATAAGAGAAATGCAAATCAAAACTACCATGAGATACCACCTCACACCAGTCAGAATGCCCATCATTAATAAGTCCACAAATAACAAGTGCTGGAAGGGGTGTGGAGAAAAGGGAATCCTCCTGCACTGTTGGTGGGAATGGAAACTGGTACCGCCACTATGGAGGACAGTTTGGAGATACCTTAGAAATCTATACATAGAACTTCCATATGACCCCGCAATCCCACTCTTGGGCATATATCCGGACAAAACTCTACTTAAAAGAGACCCATGCACCCACATGTTCATTGCAGCACTATTCACAATAGCCAGGACATGGAAACAACCCAAATGTCCATCAAAAGATGATTGGATTCGGAAGAAGTGGTATATATACACAATGGAATACTACTCAGCCATAAAAAAGAATGACATAATGCCATTTGCAGCAACATGTATGGAACTAGAGACTCTCATCCTGAGTGAAAGGAGCCAGAAAGACAAAGACAAACACCATATGATATCACTTATAACTGGAATCTAATATCCATCACAAAGGAACATCTCCTCAGAAAAGAAAATCATGGACTTGGAGAAGAGACTTGTGGTTGCCTGATGGGAGGGGGAGGGAGTGGGAGGTATTGGGAGCTTGGGCTTATCAGACACAACTTAGAATAGATTTACAAGGAGATCCTGCTGAGTAGCATTGAGAACTTTGTCTAGATACTCATGTTGCAGCAGAACAAAGGGTGGGAAAAAAAAATGTAATTGTAATGTATACATGTAAGGATAACCTGACCCCCTTGCTGTACAGTGGGAAAATAAAAAAAAAATAAAAAAAGGAGGAAAGGATGAAAGTAAAGAAGAAAGAAAAATGTAAAAGCTGAAAGTAAGGGAGAATTTTAAGGTCAAGGAAAACTGATGTTAAATAAGTCCCCATTTATTTTGGTGAAATTAATACTATTCAAATATTTAATGTCTAAAAATGAAAAAAGTAGATTATATTCTAAGAAAAGAAATAAATATTTTGTGCCTATAAAAAATAGAAATCAATGTGCAAATTGAGGAACATTCTTTGAAATATTCACAAAACTTGCCATATGCTCCTAAAGAGCATGATTGAAAAATTCACATGAGCCTTAAGTTCTGGAAAGTCTCTTTTTTATATATATTTAATACATTATCAGTTTATTCTTTCCTAAAATTATATTACATTTTATTAAGATTACTCAAATTATTGAAATGTCACCATAATTTATTCTAAAGAGTCTTAACATTTCCTTTGGAGGAAAATTTTTCATTTCATAAATTCAGGATGTTGAAAACTTAGAAAAATTGTCAGGTTTTATTTATATCCTTTAACATACCTTGATGTTATTGACTAAAGTTAAAATTCTGCCAACTGATACCATTTAAATTTTCAATCTATTTGGTCAACAAATATTTATTGAACCCTGGGTTAGGCCCTCTGTTGGGTGAGAGTAATGCAACTGAGAACACAATAAACATGTTTCTCAAACTTATGATGCTCACATTCCAGTGGGGAAGACAGACAAATGCAAATAAACTGAAATGATTTTTAAAGTATAAGTTTAGTAAGTAAAAAAAGAAAGAAGAGGCTAAAAGATTGAGAATGGCCTTTTTGAAGACCTAGAATTTATTCTGAGACATTAGGAATGGGTAAAAAGGAGTTTTTATTCTTCTCTCTTTTTTGATAAAAATATCTTTTGGGGTTCAAAAAACTCAACTTCAGCATGGCTGCAGAAAAGAGGAAATGAGGAGGAGGAGGCGCTCAATGAGGTTGAAGAAATAGAAGTCAGATCATGCATGGCTGGCCAGATCATGATAAGAAGTTTGGATTTTAATATAAGTGAAATGGGAAACTGCTTAAATGTTTTGAGCAAGTTAATGGTTTGATTATAATTTAAGAATATCACTCTGTCTGCAAAGCAGGAAATAAATTAAATGGGGTCAAGATGAATACATGGAGACCAATTAGGAGGTTGTTGGTATTAGGCAAGGAAAATGATGGTGGTGGTTTAAACTGGGACATTCTAGGTGCAATGTTTTTTTCAAACTGTGATCAAATATTAGGAATATGTGTACTATAAAAATTGTTCATATGTAATACAATGGGTGACTAAAGAACTAAAGAAGACTGAGATTGTATTTGATTTACATGGAAAGATGGACATTACAAAGGATAATTTAAGAAGGTAAGGTGTTTGAGCTTCATCTTGTGGAATTGATACTGGGAAAAGGATGAAGGAAGAGTGTTTGACAGGTGCAGAAGAAGGAAAGGGTACAACATTTGAAGGACCATGAAGCAGTTCCATTTAAATGAAGAGTGATAGAAAGATGATGAGAGATGGGTTCTCGAAATAATTGGAACCAGAGTGTGACTTCAGTGTTGGGTAGGGGTGACAGGGTGTGGAGCAGAGTGGCATCAGGACCAGGACTGTGCCTTGGGAACAGTGGAGGGAAATGCAGTTGAAGTAGATTCCATTGAAGAGAAGAGCATCTGTGAGGTGACTGAGGATGGAGTATGATAGTGGGAATACTGAAGCCCATATCGCAAAACCTAAAATAGTGAGCTCATGGTTAGGTTTGCAAAAGTTAATGATGGCTTTAGTTCCTGTATTTTTTTTATTCCAGTCGTATTTAATTGCCTTCTTATTTTTTGTGTAGTTTTAAATACTTGGTCAGGGGGAAGAAACTTTTCAGATGAGAGTTTCAGAACATCAGTCGAAAATAATTTGGGGACTATGGTATTTCCCTGTTTCTACACTTCAGCCACATGTTTTCCCACACTATAATAATCTTAAAAAGTAAAGTTGCTAAATTAGTATTTATCGTAGAAAATATTTGTGATTTTTAATATTAAATTCCTGTGTATAATAATATACTTGGATCCAGTGTATTCTTCACTAACATACTTATCTTTTTTGTCAATATCTGTTGTCAGAAGCTACTTCTTGATTCGCAATCCTATTGATAAGATTACAATTTGAGAACACAAAAATAAAAAGGTATTTTACTGTCTTTTAAAAAGTATTTGCTGTCATATTTAACCAGAAATCTATTTAAAATGTTATTTTTTTGTAATTACGTATTAGGTTTTATGTATTATCATTGATACTATACTACATAACCAGTTTCTGTGCTGGTCACATTAAACTGTATCTCTTTCTTATAAAAACTGCATAAAAGAAATACTTTAAAACTCACTTTCTTCCTAAGGAAAAGGATAATCTATAAAGTTAAGCAGCCAAGGACCACAAAAAATTAGTGAACAAGTTTGCATTTGCCCCAGGTTTTTCTGATTCTGAAGACTGTTCTTTTTTCTTTCTATTAAAATGCTTTAACTGACCCAGAGCAGTGGTTCTTAGATATTTTGTTGTTTACATTCTTAAAAAATATTGAGGACCCCTCAAAGAGCTTCTCTTAATATGGGTTATACCTACTGATACTTACTGTAGTAAAAATGAAAACTACAAAATTAAGCTTTTTTTCATTCATTTGAAAATAACAAGACTATTATGTATTAACAGAAATAGTTTATTTTGTATGAAGAGTAAGTATATTTTCTATAACAAGAAAAATTTAGTGATAAGAATGCCACCATTTTAAATTTTTCAAACATGTACTGTCTGTCTATGGAAGATGCCTGGATTCCTTATCTGCTTCTGCAATCAGGCTGTAGGATATGTCCCCTTGTTGAGGTATATAAGCAAAAGCCAGCCTCATTTCAATATATATGAGGTTATTACATATGAAGTAGATAAGAAGGGAGTATTTAAATAGACTTTTTTTGGACAGTTCTTCTTCTTTTTTTTTTTTTTTTTTTTTTTGCTACTACACCAAAACTCAATGAATTTCTTCTTCTTTTCCTATTTTTTTTTTCTTCACCAATGGCATATGGAAATTCCCAGGCTAGGGAGCAAATCTGAGTTGCAAGCTAGACCAGATCCTTAACCAACTGTTCCTAGTGGAGATCAAGCCCTCACCTCAGCAGCAACTGGATCTGCCACAGAGAAAATGCCAGATTCTTAACTTGCTGTGCCACAGTGAGAAGTCCAGCCAAATGTTTTTTTATAGCTTTGTTGCAATTTGGAATATAAAACAATACCAAAAAGCTTTGCATATTGTTTCATTAAATTATTTTACATATTTTTGTGGGGTTTTTTGGAGGGACGTTTTTGTGCCTAATTTTAAAACATTGTGCATTAGTCATTTGGAAAATACTGGTTTATTGAGATTTGTAGATTTTCCAAATGTTGATAAATTAATTGATTAATGTCACCATACATTATCAGAAAATACCATTAAGTATCAGGAAGATGTTCAGCTTAAGGTAGCAAATACAAGTTTTACAAAATTTTATTTTTTTGTTGAAAGCTCAGATTTGAGCAGGGGAAAAAATGCTGGCAATTATTTTCCTTGAGATGTTGGGTTCATGTAGTTCATTTTCAAGAAAATATCTACTCAAGGGAGTTCTCATTGTGGCACAGTGGAAATGAATCTGACTACTATCCATGAGGATGCTGGTTCGATCCATGGCTTCTCTCAGCGGGTCAAGGATCCAGTGTTGCTGTGAGCTGTGGCATAGGTTGCAGATGCTGCTCAGTTCTGCATTGCTGTTGCTGTGGTATAGGCCAGCAGTTATAGCTCCAATTCAATCCCTAACCTAGGAACTTGCATATACTGCAAGTGGGGCCCTAGAGAAGAAAAGAAAAGAAAAAAGAAAAGAAAAGAAAAGAAAAGAAAAGAAAAGAAAAGAAAAGAAAAGATCCACTCAATACCAAAGACTAAATAGCCAGGGGTTTTTTCAATGTCTTTCAAAATTGACATTCATTTTTTTTTTTTTAAGTGGTATGTTCAGGTTACAGTTGAAACAATAGCAAGCCCATAGTTTTTCTTGAGACAACTGTAGTGTTTGGTGTATAGCAGAAGTGCTTTCTATTTTCACATATAGAATAGTGAAAAAGTTACATAGTCAAGAGTTGGGATTTGATAAATTTAAGAGCAGTTTTAAATGAAATGCCTTTTGTTTTTCCTCAAAGTGTGTGGCAGTGAAATTGTATAATGACCATCACAGGGTAGTACAGATGAATTCATTCATACTAAAATATTGCCAGTTTTACTTACTATTGTTTTTAATCATTGGTGCCATTGTGAACAGCGAACAGAGAAAAAGGTAAATATCCTTAAAATTGCTACAAAAAAAGTTTTGATTCTGCACTCACCTTGGAAAGGGTCTAGGGTACCTCCAGGCATTCATGGCCTCAACTTTGAGAACCCCTGTTCTAGAAGATCTCAGTTTTAGCCAGGTGTGCAGAATATATAAATATCTGCACTCTATGTATTGTTGTGTCTTCCATTTCATCATTATATAAATGTCTCTTGAACTTGATTGACTCTCATTTCCGATGGACTATGAAATTACATAAATCAAATTGACATAGTATGAAGATATAAATGCCACCCTGGCTTAGGTTGTATAGCAATATGAAAACTTCTGAGATGTTTTTTTCCTCCAAGCCCACGTTTTATTTCTATTAAATAAGTACTAGCTTTTATCCACAAGCCCATTCCCCCAAAGTCCTTTCATGCTTGCCCTGATGTCATAAATATTTAATATTTCTAACTATTGAAACAGAATTTTTCAAAACTACTGCCTGAGAAGCACTTAACTAAATTTTTCTCATGACTGGATTAACAGTATTTTTTTTTCCAAAAATTTTTGACAAATGTAGACCCAGCCTTATATTGAGCACAACAAAAAGGCTGACTCATGTCATAGAAAAGGCAGCTGTTGGCAGAGAATGCAATCCATATGATTATGTAAACGACAAGAACCAACATTTGTAGAACACTCCAAAACTACTGTCAGAGAGAAGAAGAAGAAGAAGAAGAAGAAGAAGGAGAAGGAGAAGGAGAAGGAGAAGAAGCTCACTTTATCTGTCATAACACAGGAACTTATATTACTAAAGGAACCATAATTCTGTGATTAACCAGGATATGATTATTTTTCTTAATTTCTACACATTTCAACTTTAAACTAATCTAAGGTGTTTGAGCTTCATTCACCCTAAATTCCTTTTCCCCCTTATTGCCTAAATGCAAATGATAAATAAGGAGTATTTCATGTTCTTCCTGCACATCTCTCCTCTCCATCCTTTCGTTTCTGTCTTGCCAATCTGCAAACCAATTTCAAATGGTGTGCTCACTGTTAAAGATAACCAGAAGAACCTCTTCCTATTCTCCTAGCTTCACAACCCACATCATCCTCTTCCTTTCTCTTCTTTCCCTTTCCTTTCTCTTCTCTTCCCTATCCATTTCTCCATCTTTCTCTCCCCTTATCACCCTTCTCTTTATTTTTTTAAATTAGTATTTAGCACTATTTTCATTGTAATATAGAAGCTTGCTTCTTTATCATGAAAAATAAAGTTCTCTGAAATTCTTCCTAGAATAGCAGAAAAAAACAACAACAATGACTTAACATCTTTGAGATTAATTTTGTATCAAAGGTGGGTGGAAATGTTAATTATTTTTATTGGTTTAAAGAAACAGTGAAACCCAGAAGTTTATGTCACTTATAGAAAACTTTCATATTCATACACAATCGACATTACTTTTTCTGCATTATTTCCATATGAATACAGAACAATCCCTTCTTTATTTTAACACTATTTAAACACTCTTACATTCAGGATCTGAGTCTATATCAAAGTATCAATTGGTATAAACATCCCAATTCATACATATGTGTATGTGTGTGTACATATATACATATGTATGTGTATAAAAGTGTATATAGCATTGGATACACACACTTATAATGAGGATTAAGCTAAATGGTCAAAATAAATCTATTTGATGAGTTTCTGCCTTAGCACATTGGAAATGAATCTGACTAGGAACTGTGAGGTTGCGGGTTTGATCCCTCACCTCGATCAGTGGGCTAAGGATCCAGCGTCGCCGTGAGCTGTGGTGTAAGTCTCAGACGCAGCTCAGATCTGGCATCACTGTGGCTCTGATGTAGGCCAGCAGCAACAGCTCCGATTAGACCCCTAGCCTGGGAACCTCCATATGCTATGGGTGCGGCCTTAAAAAGACAAAAGACTAAATAAATAAATAAATAAATAAATCTATTTTACTCATGGGTCTCTGAAACTTTAAAGTGGGATGAAAAAGTCAATATTTCATATAGGCTTTCTGTTTTTCACTTTTATCTCAAATCTTTCCATCTGTTATAAATTTATATATGTATTCAAATAACACAGCTCTTATAAAATGTTTTCCAGCCCCTAACCTGGAAAGATCAGTTATCTTCTGTGATGACTTAAATACAAGTAATACATTTTTACTTTTCGAAATTATATGTCCTATGGACATATGCAAATAGATGCAATTTGTTTATGTGAATAAAGCATTTTGGTGAAAAAAGTCTTCATAAATCCCTAAGGATGTGAATAATTATATATACATTTTATACACACAGTAAAACTATACAAAATGGTATACATATAAACAAACAATGTTTTTTACTTGCCTCTAAAATAGTAATTACTCATATTACATATCAATTTTTATGATACATAAACCCTAACTGTAAGTTCTTTGATGTGAAATAAAATGGTTTATCTCTACAGCCCCAGTTCCTAAAATAGTTTCCCAAACTGAGTAGGTACCAAAAATGTGTATTTCATGGAGTCATTGTCTTTATTTTGCAAATAAAACACATCTTTCCCGAAAAAAAGCATTTAATTCTCAAAAGATGAAATATGGTGTTATCTGTTACCCTCAGTATTTCTCTGTAGTGGTATGTATGCCCAGTTCTGTTCTATGGTATTCATCTACGTTCTTTTTTATCGAATTCAGTTTAGTTCTTATAGATTGATTTATGAGTTAATATAAAAAAAATTATTTCTCTGAATCTAGGTGGTTTGACAAATATGTCCAGATGAATACATCCCCTGTTCTGGATGGAATTTGGGGATATTCAATATTGTCTTGTCCCTATGACCTGCCTGAACATTTAACACTCTTCACTTTTCCAAGTGACTCTCTAGCTCCAACTTCAGTGGCCCAAAATTTAGTCTCTTTATCTCCATATATCATATTTGTTCTTTCACAACCACCTCTGTGAAATAAGTCAAATTGCCACCATTATTTGTAAGGGGACTGGAAAATACAATATTTTTAGTTGTGCATATTTGCTATCCTCAATGGACTTTAAAATACCTTTAAAAGAAATGAGAGAATGTATATTTTGGAGATTAATTCCTTGTCAGTTGCTTCATTTGCAAATATTTTCTTCCATTCTGTAGGTTGTGTTTTTGTTTTGTTTATGGTTCCCTTTGCTGTGCAAAAAATATGTTGTTTAATTAGGCCCCATCTGTTTATTTTTGTTTTACTCTAGGAGGTGGACCTGAAAAAATATTGCTACAATTTAGGTCAGAGAGAGTTTGGCCTATGTTTTCCTCTAAGAGTTTTGTAGTATCCAGTCTTAATTTTAGGTATTTAATACATTTTGAGTTTATTTTTGTGTATGGTATTAGAGAATGTTCTCATTCCATTCTTTTGTATGTAGCTGTCCAGTTATTGAATAGAATGTTTTTTCTTCATTGTATATTCCTGCCTCCTTTGTCATAGATTAATGGACAATAGGTGTTCGGGTTTATTTCTGGGCTTTGTATCCCATTCCACTAATCTATAATTCTGTTTTTGTGGCAGGACCACACAGTTTTGATGACTGTAACTTTATAGAATATTCTGAAGTCAAGGAACTTGATTCCTCCAGCTCTTTTCTTTCTCAAGATTGATTTGGCTATTGAGGGTTTTTTGTGTTTTCAAATAAATTTTAAAATAATTTATTCTAGTTTTGTGAAAAATGCCATTGGTAATTTGATAAGGATTACATTAAATCTGTAGATTGCCTTGGTTAATATAATCATTTTGACAATATTCAAGCTCAAAAAAAAAAAAATCCCAAAGAATACACAGAAAATCTGAATAGACATTTCTCCAAAGAAGACATAAGGATGGCCAAAAAACACATGAAAAGATCCTCAACAGCACTAATGATTAGATACATGCAAATCAAAACTACTAGGAGGTACCACCTTATACCAGTCAGAATGGCTATCATCAAAATAATAAATGTTGGAGAGGGTGTGAATTAAAGAGAACCCTCTTATACTGTTAGTAGGAATGAAAATCAATGCAACCACTATGGAAAACAGTATGGATGTTCCTCAAAAAACATAGAACGCTTATATAATCCAGCAATCCCAGTCCTGGGCATCTATCCAGAGAAAATCATAATTGGAAAAGGTAGGTGATCCCTTCATGGCTTGGTGGAAACGAATCTGACTAGTATTTGTGAGGATGCAGTGTCAACCCCTGGCCTCACTCAGTGGTTAAGCATCAGGCATTGCCATGAGCTGTAGTGTAGGCCACAGACATGGCTTGGATCCTGAGGGGTTGTGGCTGTGGTGTAGGCCAGAGTAGAACTCTGATTCAACCTCTAGCCTGGAAACCTCCATATGCTGTGGATGCAGCCCTAAGAAGACAAAACAAACAAACAAAAAAGAAAAGAATAGATACATGCACCCCAATGTTCATTGCAGCATTATTTACAATAGCCAAGACATGGAAGTAACATAAATGTCCATCAACAGAGGAATGGATAAAGAAGATGTGGTACATATATACAATGTAATATTACTCAGCCATAAAAAAGAATAAAATAATGCCATTTGCAGCAACATGGATGGACCTAGAAACTATCATACTAAGTGAAGTTAATCATACAGTGAAAGAAAAGCATCATATGATATCACTCACAGGTGGAATCTAAAATAAAATGGCACAAGTGAACTCATTTGCAGAACAGAAACAGATTCACAGGTTTTGAAAAACTTATCTTTACCAAAGGGCCAGGTGGCAGGGGGGACAGGGAGAAGGGATGGACTAGGGTTTGGAATAGGCATATGCACACTGAGATATATGAAACTCTTAGTCAAAGGGGACCTGCTGTTTAGCATAGCAAAGTCTTCCCAGTATTCTGTGATAATCTATGTGAGAAAAGAATCGTAGAGAATATATATGTGTATATGCATGACCGGGTCAATTTATTGTACAGCAAAAATTATCACAACCTTGTAAATTAACTATACTTCAATAAAACTTAAAACAGAAAAGAAAGGAGAGAATAGATAGTAGATGAACAACTATAGTCACCATTTTTATCATGCAAAACAAATGTTCTTCCTTCTCACAAGCACCCTTGTTTACTCTCTATTGACAAATCCATCAGGTTTCTGCTTTGGTGCCTTATGGTTTAAACTGCTTTATAAAAAATGTTCGCATCTACAGCACAAGACCTTATTTATCACTACCCCTGGCACATTATAATAGCTCTGTGCTTATAGGCTTATTCATGGCCCCAAAACTGGGCTCATCTTTACATGGGTCTCTAGACAAAAGTTACAACCAAACCAAAGAATAGAAGGAGAAAGGATTTTAATACTTGCAACAAGTAAGGTGAACACTGGGGATATCTATCTCCCAAAAGATTGTCTCCCCAGATATCAGAACTGGGAAGATTTAAGCTAATGGTATATACCTTCCAGGTAGAGATGGAGTCTTAGGTGCACAGGAGATTTCATCATAGAATTAGGACAGAGGTCATTCTTGTGAAAGAGTCCAGGCTTTAATTTGTTGAAGTAATGAGGGTCAGCATGTTTTGGCATGTTAGTCTGGTGGTTGAGTGCTCAAGGGGTTGAGAGCCTGTAAAATAGCTTGAGAATGTTCACCAGAGAAATCTTTACCCCTGAAACAGATGTTGGAGTCTTTATAATGATATATTATTTCTGATATGGGTAAGTTATTTTCTTGGTGTGGTAAAAGCTATTTGTTCTTACATTCTTTTGTTCCCTTAAAATCATGATCTACTGAGACCTACACTTCTGCAGGGCTAAGCATTGTGATCAGGCTCAGATCACAGAATAGCTTAGGGCCTAAAATGACTTCTCTTATGTCCAGAAGGCTATGCTTGTCCTTCTTTCTCCTGGGATTGCTGACCCTATCTGCCTACACATATATTCCTTTCTTTGCTCATGATAAGTTTTGCCCTTCTAGAATTTCTTCTTTCTTCATCTTTATCTAATTTTACTCAGGATCCAGCTTATGTCTCAGCACTTAAAGGAAGATTTCATGTCTGAATTGATGTTTCTCTTAGGAGGTTTATTAGATATGGACATTTTTTCCTATTCCATGTCTTTTATTTTTACTTCAGCAACTAGAAAGCAGCTAAAGGCAAAGACAATATTTTATATTTCCTTATGTCTGCTGTAATGCCAGTGAAATTTTTAGAACATTGGTGGTTCTCAAGAAATCTTTCATAGTTGCTCTACTTAAAAAGTAAAATTGTGTACTTTTTTAATGCTACAAGTGACCATTTATTAGTTTGTTCAGTATTTGGATATAAAAATTTTCAGGTTTTTTTTTTTTTCAAAGCTGGGACTGAGTTTCTGATAAGCACATATACAAAAAGTCCACAGAAACTCAACGATAATAATGATTTGAGTAGGAAGATTTACATAATACAAAGTATCATTGTGAATTTTCCTTATTTACTCTGGATTTTCTGGGATAGACACACCTTGAAAATTTCCTTCGGAAGTCCTTAACAAAACGTGTTGAGAAGCTAAGAGAGTATTGTCTTTGGATATGAGAAATAAAAGTAATGGAGAAATGGATATCTTTTTTTACTTATACCTTTATAATCTTTGAAATAGTTTTAATTCAACATTATTTAGTAAATAGGCTTTGAAAACCTTAATGGTATCTCGATTGTTTCCTACTTGGAGAGAAAAGGCTCAGTAGTTATACTAAGAACATTTATCCTGCAGATAGGAGATAAAATGAAAACCAAAAAATAATCAAAGAATGATTATGGAGTGCCACAGTATTTATCATGTTAATGACATTTTGGAAGTTTATAGTAGATATCTTAATGTAGTTGAGAACCATTAAGAATCATACTTAGAACCATTAAGCCACCACAGGGTCTGGCCCATGTTAAGTGTGCAATCTGTAAGTTTTTAATGAATATATGAAAAGTAGTTTTTAATTCCCTTTGTCTTTTTTGTGAAGCATTTCCAATGTTATTTTGTGGTCAGAAAGTTTGGTCTGATATTAAACTTTGGTAAACTTTGAGATTTCTTGTGTGCCTTATGTTTTGAATTTTTATGTATTTTTTATGTTTTAAATAAGTGTGTATTTTTAATTTGATGACTGCTTCATTCTACATGAAAATAAAGTCAGATTTTAAGCTGTCTTGATCAAATCATCTATATTCCTATTATCATTTTTTGTAAAGTTATATTGATATATAATCAAAACACAGCAAAATTCACTTCAAGTATACAATTGAATGTTTTGACATATGTACACCATACCACAATCAAGATAGTGAATGTATCTATTATTCCTAAATATTGCCTCATGTTACTTTGTAATCCTTTCATGTCTTTCCCACCTAGCCAACTACTAATCTGCATTCTGCCACTATTTGTTAATTTACATTTTTTAGAATATTGTATAAATAGAGTCATCCCATATGTTATTAGCCTGGATTCTTTTGATCAACAGAATTATTTTGAGATTCTTTCATCTGTTGAGTATATTAATAGCTCATTTATATTTATTAATAAGTAATTGCCAATAGTTTGATTAATTCTTACACCTGTTGAAGGGCATTTGTTGTGGGTTTTTTTGCCTAGATTTTTCATTAATAATATAAAGCTATTACTAACATTCTTGTGCATGTCTTGAATAAATGTATACTTTGTTTTTCTTAGGTAAATAAATAGGATTGGAATGGCAGGATCATATGGAACGTATATGTACAACTTTTTAAGGAACTGCCAGTTTTCCAATGTGATTGTATCATTTTACATTCCCTCCAACAGTGTAAAATAGTTCCAGTTGTTCCACATATTTTCCCATTGATGCCATTGTCACTTTTTACAATGTTAGACATTCTTTTGGTGAGTAGCGTAGTTCATTATGTTTTAATCTATCTTTCCCTAACAACTCATGACGTTGAATATTTTGGTACGTGCTTATGTATGATGTGTATATCTTATTTGGTAAAAGTTTGCCTTCATTTTACTAGGTTTTGTTTCTTTATTGACTTTGGTCAGTTTTTTTTAATGTATTATTTATAAAGTGTTGTAAAAATATATGCTCTGAAATTTTCTTTCCCAGACTCTGGCTTGTTTTATTTTTTTTATTCTTTTAATCAAAGAGCAGAATTTAATTTAGATGAAGTACAGTTTGTCAAAGTTTTCACTTTATGATGTCATATCCATGGAGTTCTCTTGTGGTGCTGCAGGTTAAGGATCATTGTCACTGCTGTGGCTTGGGTCACTGCTATGGTGTGAGTTCAATCCCTGGCCAGGGAACTTCCTCATGACACAGGCACAGCCAAAACAAACAAACAAAAACAGAGAGAGAGATATCGTATCCAAGTGACTTTTGCCTAACCCAAATTTATAATAATTTTTATATATTTTCTTCTAGATGTTTTAGATTTTATACTTAGTTCTAGGATCTAATTTAAATTAATTTTTATATAGTTGAGGTATGGATTCAAGTTCAATGATTTTGCACATGGAAATTTAATTATTCCAATACCATTTATTGAAAACTATCCATTATCCATTGACTTACCATTTTAACTTTGTCAAAAGTCAGTTGCCTCTACATGTATGAGTCTTTTTCTGGATTGCCTATCAATTTATTTGTCTATATTTATTCAAGTACCACACTTTATTACTAAAATACCATAGTCTCTTGCTTATTGTAGCATTGTAAGAAGACTTAAAATCAGGTAGTATTCATTTTCCAATTCTGTTCTTTTTAAATGCTTCCTTTGCCCAGCAAAGGAAACCATCAACACAATGAAAAGACGATCTACTGAATACAAGAAGATATACAAAATATATGGCTCATAAGGGGTTAATATAAATCATATATAAAGAACTCATACAACTCCATATCTAAAAAGCAAACAACTCAAGTAAAAATGGGGATGATACCTAAAGTCATTTTTCCAAAGAATACATATGGAAGGCCAATAGGCAAAAGAAAAACTGCTCAACATTACTAATCAGGAAAATGCAAATTAAAACCAAAATGAAACATCACCTTACATCTGTCAGAATGGCTATCATCACAAAAACAAGAAACAACCAGTACTGGTGAAGATGTGGACAAAAGTAAATCCATTGTTGCTGGGGAGGCAAATTAGTATAGCTGTCTTATGGAAAACAGAATGGTAATTCCTCAAAGAATTAAAAGTACAACTATCAGCGGTGTCTTTAGGATGTCCTATGTATAGTATCATGCCATCTGCAAACAGTGACAGTTTTACTTTTTCCTTTCCAAATTGAATTCCTTTTATTTATTTTTCTTCTCCACTTGTTGTGACTAGCACTTCCAATACTATGTTGAATAAAAATCATGAGAGTAAGTATCCTTACCAAGTTCCTGATCTTAGAGAAAATGCTTTCAGCTATTCCCCATTGAGTATTATGTTAGTTGTGGGTTTTTATATATGCCCTGTTTTATGTTGAGGTATGTTTCCTCTAGGCCCACTTTTTGAAGAGTTTTTTTTTAATTATGAATAGGCATTGAATTTTGTCAAAAGATTTTTTATTGAGATGATCATATGCTTTTTATTCTCCAAATTGTGAATGTGGTATATTACATTGATTGATTTGTGGATATGAAAATTTCTTACATCCTTGGAATAAATTCTACCTAATTATGTGGTATGATCTTTTTAATGCATTTTTGGATTTGGATTGCTGATAATTTGTTGGGAATTTTTGAATCTATATTTGTTAAAGATATTGACGTGATTTTCTTTCGTTGTGATATCTTTGAATAGATTTGGTATCAGAATGATGATGGCCTCATAGAATGAGTTTAGGAGTGTTTCTGAAATTTTTTGGGATAGTTTGGGAAGGATAGGTGTTAACTCTTGTCTAAATGTTTGGTAAAATTCAACTGTTAATCTGTCAGGTCCTGGGCTTTTGTTTGTTGAGAGTTTTTAAATTACTACTCAATTTCATTACTGGGAGTTGGTCTGTTCCTATTTTCTATTTCTTCATAATTCAGTCTTGAGACTGAATTACCTTTCTGAATTCCAGAATTTTGAATTCCAGAAATACCTAGAAATATGTCCATTTCTTCTAGTTTGTCCATTTTGTGAGCATAAAACTTTCATAATGATATTTCATGTTTTTTCATATTTCTGTGATGTTAGTTGCAACTTTTCCTTTTTTATTTATGATTTTATTGATTTGGGACCTATCCCTACTTTTTTTTGGTGAGTCTGGCTAAGTTTTTAACAGTTTTGTTTATCTTTTTCAAAGAACTGACTTTTCATTGATTTTTCCATTGTGCTTTTAGTCTCTACTTCATTTATTTCTGCTCTAATCTTTATGGTTTCTTTTATTTTACTAACATTGTTTTTATTTGTTCTTTTTCTAGCTGCTTTCATTGTATGGTTAGATTGTTTATTTTAGATTATTCTTGTTTCTTGAGGTAAGCTTGTATTGCTTCATACTTCCCTCTTAAAACCACTTTTACTGCATACTATATAGTGTTGGATAATTGTGTTTTTATTCCCATTTGCCTCAAGATATTTTTTATTTCATCTTTGATTTAGGCAGTGATACATTGATTGTTTACTAGCATACTGTTTAGCCTCCATCTATTTTTTTGTTACCCTTTTGTTTCTTGCAGTTAATTTCTACTCTTATAGCATTTTAGTTAAAAGACAAAATTTCAGTTTTCTTAAATTTACCAAGACCTGTTTTGTGACCTAGCATGTGATATATCCTGGAAAATGTTCCTATATATTTGAAAAGAATCAATTAATTCAGCAAAATCAATATACAGAAATCTGTTGCATTTCTACACACAAAAAAAGAATTGTCAGAAAGAAAAAATTAAGAAAATAATCCCATTTACAATTGCATAAAAAATGATAAAAAACCTAATAATATACCTACTTACATAATTAAAGGTTTTGAACTTAGAAAACTATAAAATACTGAAGAAATAAATTGAAGATGACACAAAATATATGGAAGATAGAGCATATTCTTAGATTGGAAAAATTAATGTTGTTAAAATGACTATAAAGCAATCAGCAGATTTAAACAATCCCTATCAAAATACTAATGACATTCTTCACAGCCCTAAAAAATAATTTTAAAATCAGTATGATAAATGAAAGACACTAAATAGCAAAGACAATCTTGACCAAGTAGAACAGAGTTGGAAGAATTACACTCTGAATTCAAACTATACTATAAAGCAACAGTACTTGAAACAGTATGGTACTCACATACAAAAACAGTATGGTACTCACATACACAAATAGTATCATACTCACATACAAAAACAGACACATAGATCAATGGAACAGAATAGAGAGCCTAGAAATAAAAACCATGCATTTATGTCAATTAATCTACAACAAAGTAGGCAAGAATATACCGTGGAGAAAAGATAGTATCTTCAATCAATCATGCTGGAAAAACTGGACAGCTACATATAAAAGAATGATATTAAAACATTCCTTTAACACCATATTTTTCAAAACCCTCAAAATATATTAAAGACCTAAATGTAATACTGGGTACTATAAAACCCCTAGAGGAAAACATAGGCATAACAACTTTTGATATAAATCTTACAGTATTTTCTTTCTGGATATGTCCCCTAAAGTGAAGTAAATAAAAGCAAAAATAAACAAACTGGACCAATAAACTTAAAAGTATTTGCAGAGTAAAGGAAACCATCAGCAAAATGTAGAGACATCCTATCAAATGGAAAAAAAAATTGTGAAAGATATGAATGATAAGGGGTTAATATCTAACATATATATCAGTCATACAATTCAACATCAAAAAAATTATTCAAAAATAGAGAGAAGAACTGAATATACATTTTCCAGAGAGGAAAGTCAGATGGCCAATGAGCACGTGAAAAGATGTTCAACATTGTTAATCATCAGGAAAATGCAAATCAAAATCAAAATGAGATACCATCACACACCTGCCAGAATGGTTAGCATCAAAAAGAATGAAGATAGCAAATGTTGGCAAGGATATGGAGAAAAGAGAACTGTTTTACACTATCGGTGGGAATATAAATTGGTGCAGCCACTATGGAAAACAGTATGGAAATTTCTCAAAAAAAAACTCTAAAAATGGAAGTACCTATGACCAAGAAATTTCAATTTGGGGTATATACAAACAAAAACCCTCTAATGTGAAAAGATACAAGTACCCCAATATTCATAGCAGCATTAACTACAATTGCTGAAATATGGAAGCAACCTAAGTGTCCATCAACAGATAAACGGACAAAGAAGGGGTGGATGTATGCACAATGGAATACTACTCAGACATAATAAAGAATGGAATTTTGCCATTTGCAGTAATATGGATATAGTTAGAGAGCATTAAGCTAAGTGAAATAAATCAGACAGAGAAAAACAAATACTGTTTGACATCACTTATATGTGGAATCTCAAAAATACAACAAACCAGTGAATATTACAAAAAAGAAGCAGATTAGCAGATATAGAGAACAAACCAGTACTTACCAGTGCAGAATGGGAAGGGGGGAGTGGCAGTTTAGGGGTAGGTGAGTAAGCAGTATTATCAATGAGGTAACAAATAAGGTACAAAAAATGTAGAACATGGGGAATGCAGCCCATATTTTAATACAAATATAAATTGAGTATGTCTTTAAAAATTGTGATTCACTATATTATGAATCACTGTATTGTATACCTATAACATATATAATATAAAATGTATAATAAAAAATTAAAATTTGTACCATAAGATCCAGCAATTCCAGTTCTGGGTATTTATTTGAGGAAAATAAAAACACTAATTGGAAAACTTCTTTCAGGATCATTGTAATTTTCCCATAGTATAGGTATGCTTGGCTCAACTTTTAAATGTTTTCTCACCATGTCTCATTTTATCTTCAAATTAAAATTTACTAATGTTTTCTTTTTCAATGTCTACTACTGCTAATAACATCCAGTATATCATTCATTTCACACACTATAATTAAAATCTCTAGAGGTTAAGTTTGGGTCTTTTTAAAATGTCTTCACTTTCTCCACTTAACTTTCTGCATATGTGGAATACAGTTAAAAATAACAGGTTTGATGTTCTTGTCTATTATTTCCAATATCTATATGAGTTATAGGTTAGTTTTGACTTGTGAACTTTGTCCTTGCTCTATGTTTTATTTTCCTGCTTCTCTGCATACTTGATAAGTTTTAAATAGATGTCAGAAATCATGAATTTTACCTTATAGGTGATAGGCATTGTACCTATTACACTATTGAGCTTTCGTCTGAGACACGCATAAGTTACTTGAAAATAATTTGATATATTTTGGTCATGTTTTTAACATTTGTTAATTTGGATCCCAGAAGTACTTCATCATTTTCCACCACTTATGTATACCCTTTCTCTGGACTCTATTCCCTGCCCTATGAATCATAAGAATTCCCAGTCTGACTGTTAGGAGCAAGTACCATTTCTAGGAAATCTAACCCTAATTCTGACTGGAGTAAATCAACGATGATTGAGATGAGGTCAGAAATATGATGAGGAGAAAGATCATGTAAGAGTAAGTGTGTCATGTATGAAATATAGTTTTGATTTGATTTGATTTGATTTGATTCTACCTAGAGAAATAGGTAGACTGATATGACGGTGATCATTTTGCAATTTATAAATATCACATCAACACTTTGTATAACTTAAACTTTTGCAATATTATGTGTCAACTATATCTCAATAAATCTGAGAAAAATTCAGTGAGCTATTGAAAAACTTTAAGCCAAAAAGTACATTAGTTGCCCTTTGCATTTAATGAACAACTCTGGATGCTGAGTTGTAAACAGTATGTAGATGGTGGAACCAATTATAGAGCTTCAGCAGATGGCATCACATTTGGGAGAAAAGTTTGAAACTGCTTACCCAACAAAATCTTTTAAAAAATAGAGATAATTTGCACCCATAAAATAAAAGTTTTTGTCAATTCAGAAACATTGAGAAAGCCTCAATGATATGTTCACAACAAAAGAAGTAAACATCAATCTCTGTCTTCAAAAAGATTTCTAATTTATCAGGGAGAATGCTGGACTAGAGTGGGAAGAGACGCTATCTGGATAATGAAATCATTCAGGTGACCTTTGCGATGGGCACTAAACACTGATACTTCTAGAGGAGTAAATATTATAAGAGGAGGTCATTGCCTGTGGAAAACAGAGCAAAAACAAAACGATAAGGCACCACAAATTTCATGGTATGTTTAGAGAACACTGGATGCATCACAGTAGAAATAAAAAATAGAAAATGGAAGTTGGCACCACACTTGAGGAGGCTCAGTAAAAGGAAGAGTGGGATCAGTGTAGTACATGACTTGAACAGCACTTCAGGAAGAAAATTCCAACCTAAAAAATTCAAGGTGACGGAGAAGTGGGGTGATATGGGCATACAAAGCAAGGGAGTAGGAAGTCTATACATGAAACAGGTCATTGTAATGTATTACAGGGAATGAACCATGATGGGCGATAGTGTGAACTGAAAACATAAAGTAATGTATTGTGGATTTACTATGTGTCAGTCTCAGTAAGTGCTTTCCATGTATTTTCTTACTTATTCTTCTCAATATCCTTTTGATATAGCCATGGTTTTTCTGAAAATTAGAAGTGAAGCTATAAAAGTTAAATCACTTGCTTAAACTTTCATGGCTAGAAAATTTCAAACTGTGACTTGGACTGGACTGTCTTCCAGCTTTTTTGTGTCACCACTTTTCAAGAAATAGAATTTATTAGAAGTGTTAGCTTATCCTTGGAAAATGATATGGAAAGACCAGAAAAAGGATATGAAATGTCTAGAGGAAAAGAGCTAACCTTAATCTAGCATTTGACCATGGGGAATGTGTTTGTTTAAAAGGTAAGAGAAGGAAAGGCAATGTTGGAAAGGGAGGAGGAAGGTGCTGTGTCATGAAAGACTGATGTGAGGTTGAGAGAATTTCAAGGTGGGAAGAGGCAGTGGTAGGTAATGTTGAGAATCAGGGATGAGAAAATAATGCTAATACCGATCGTTAAGGAGTATTTCTCTTTTTGAAAAGATAAACTATATTTCTATCTTCTAAGGTAGGTGGAGGAAGAAGTCAGAGAGAAAAGATCTTATAGATGAAAAGGTTGATGCCAGAAACCACTTCTTATTTACCAAGTTAGGACATCAAATGTAGAGAAGATTTGGAGATCCCGTCGTGGCTCAGTGGTTAATGAATCCAACTAGGAACCATGAGGTTGCTGGTTCGATACCTGGCCTTGCTCAGTGGGTTAAGGATTCGGCGTTGCCGTGAGCTGTGGTGTAGGTCACAGACGTGGCTCGGATCCCGCATTGCTGTGGCTCTGGCATAGGCCAGCAGCTACAGCTCTGATTCAGCCCCTAGCCTGGGAACCTCCATATGCCGTGGGAGCAGCCCTTGAAATGGCAAAAAGAGAAAAAAAAAAAAAAAAAGTAGAGAAGATTAAAGGAGGCATGCTTAAGAAGGATTGGACAAAAAAAATTATGGTTTGTTTGTTTGGGTTATTTTGCTACACTTAGGAGTTTCATACATATTTGTGACTACATGGACAGTATTGCTACAAGGAAAAAAAAGAAGATCTTAAAGCCATATGGATTTTTTTTTCCTTGCCATGGTGTGCAGCAGATTGATGTGGGTTCTCAGTTCACAGACCAGGGATTGAACTTGGGCCACAGCAGTGAAAGTGCCCAGTCCTAACCACCAGACCGCCAGGGAACTGACTGAAAATTTTTGATAGAATGCATAAGTTAGTGATAAAATTATGTCAGAGGAGTAATTGAATTTGTTACCCTTGGTGAAAAGAGAAGTGTCATGGCTTCATGTTAATTATATGGAAAGGAGTCAGAAAGGTGAACAAAATGTCGAATACAATTAAAGCATTCAGATCATGATTTAAGAAGCAGACAAAGTTGGTAGAAGAGAGAAAGAGTGATGTCTCTCTCCAGAAAAGTATTTTGAAAAAATTCTACTCAATTTTATGATAGGCAAAAATTCCTTGAGTTTCATAAGCCATCCAAGATTTTATTTATGGGGCCCCTCTAAATGGGACCCTATAAATAATTATATAGGTTGCCACAGTTATTATTGTAACTTGAGCCTGAATAACTCTCCAAAACTTTGTTACCTCCCTTCCTATCATCTCATAGGACTTGACCTTGCAGCCACATAGCCTTTAATCATAGATTAGAAGACATTGTTCTCTGCCTTGTGTTTCTTCCACCACTGGATTTTTCTTTTTTCTTTTTCTTAACAGAATTGATATATTCAAATATTCAAAAAATATTCAAAATTCCCACCAGGCCATGAAGGGTTCTATTTTTCAGCCAAACCCTACCCCCCCCTTTTTTTTCCAGTCAGGACACATAAAATTTAATTTCCTGACCTCTTTTGCTGATGTATAGCAGTCATTTTTCCACAACATTAGACTAGGTAATCTATTCTTAGGGGAACCTAGTCAAGCCTGACTGATATTCTACATTTTTCTTTCTTTTCCCTATTTTATATTTATTTTTTGCTTTCTCCCCCTTCATATTTTCTGCTGTGGAGATATGGTAATAATAATAAAATATCTAGGGAAAGATAGAATGTATTTACCAATCCATGATGCTAAGATGAAGCAAGAGGTAGAAAGGTCATGTTTTCCATTCCTGAAAATAAAGTGAAATAATAAATTTGCATCTTGAGAAAAATTCATGAACTCAGCTAGTACGATCCCTTCTGTAGATTGTTTTGATACTGATTTCATATTGGAAGATGAATTTTAGTGTCAATGAAAATTGCCGGTAAAATGACAGCTGTGGAGACCAATATCTTCTATTAATGCAAAGAAGACACAGAAATACTATTGCATTTTCTGCTATCCTGTCAGAATTAGTCACCACATCTGTTTTTAGGGGACTGTCAGCATGCCACCCTGTTTCCTTGACAAGGCTGAGCACAGGATCAAGCTTATAGTGGGCACAATCTTGATTGTCATGATAATGTTAGGCCCTTCCTATTTTCCTCTCCCTTTATCTGGTGGCCCATCAGACAAAGGAACACAGTCCACATGCTCTCATTTTTTTTCTCTTAACAAACAAGATACTGGACAGCTGTCAGATTGGAATAACTTCTACTCACAGTCAATTTGTATCTGATTCAAACACCTGAGCCAGGAATGCAATGAAAACCCATTTCCATTGCCTGGAGGTTTAGGCCAGATCTGGCCAGAGGGTGGTGAGAAATGAACTGGTGCAGTGGGTTGGTGCAGACAGTTTATCCTTGTAATGATTCAATAAGCAGCATTAAGCATTTATTGAGAACTCTTTGTGATTATGCCATTGTACCAAATGCAGTGCCCAGTGTAAAACCAAGGGAGGAAGTTTTCTATGTAATTGGAGATCTACTTATGTAAAGAAAACATAAAGCCATATATTCTTAGTATCAAATGGGTAATACCGACAAGTGAAAGCTACAGGTGTTTAAAAAATGGAGAGCCCAGCATGTACCCTGAGGTGGTCAGGAAAGGCCTAGTGATTGGAATAATGGAGAAGGATTAGATAAATGGGATATAGGAGAAAAGGCATTCCTGAATCAATGGAGTGGTGCAAGTGAGAGCAAACAGACCGGCAGTACAATGGAGACAATGAAGTCACATGACCAATCTAACTGGACACAAGGCAATAGTCCTGAGTCATCAAAGTACCCCCACAACCCCCACTCTATGTAGTTCCACATTCAGTTAAATTACGTCAATAATATAGATCATAAAGCATCCATTATGGAGTTCCCATTGTGGCTCAGCAAGTTAAGAATCCAAAGTTGTTTCTGTGAGGATGAGGGTTTGATCACTGGCCTTGTTCAGTGGTTTAAGGATCTGGTTGTGCTGAAAGCTGTGGCATAGGTTACAGATGCAGTTTGGATTCAGTGCTGCAGTGGATTGGTGTAGGACACAGCTGCCACTCTGATTCAACCCTTAGCCTTCCATATGACAAAAGTATATCCATAAAAAGAAAAAAAATCCATTTCAATGGAAGTGATTTTTTAAACCTCATTTGTCTGAATTTGAAATTGAGTTCAATATCACTCATATATTTATTTCATTTGACTCTGTAAGCCGGGTGCTATGTTGTCTTTTTTTGGGTCTTGCTTTTTTCTAAAAAAGTCTGAAAATTTGAATAAATATGTAGAGCTACATAATATGATTTTATATTCATTTTAAGAAGCATTTAGTATTTCATTAGATAAAACAGAATTATAGCATTAAATAACATTAATGGGAATAAAGTGTACTTAAATCTATGTAGACCACTGCTGATATAGAAAAGGAATATTCCCAATGGCATAAAGAGCTTTTGCTAAAGAGATTTGGGTCTTAGAGAAAAATTTAGCTCTGCAGTATATAAAAATTCCAGTAATAAAATAATTCATAACAATATGTTTGATATATAAAACAAATCTGAAAAAATATTGCACTTCTGTTTTTCTTAAGTTTTACCAACCTTCACTGTGGTTGTAATGCAGTGAAGTTGATGTATTTTCATAGTGAACAATAATTCAAGACTACTCTCCTCTTCTTTAACACAGTGTACTACCAGCAATAATAGACATGTTGAATGAGTTCGTCATCACATTTGTTTAAGTGTTTAAGTTTTAAAGACAATGCTTTATGTCATTGAATTGTATTTAGAGAGAAAAATATTTATCCCCATTGGAATAATCAGAGACCAAACATCTTTATTCTGAACTCTTACTAGATCCACCTGTGGCTTGGATAGTTCCCTAGCCATTAGGATATTCTAGTTTCCCATTTCAACAAATCTTGTGTTATGTTAATCAATTCCAAATTTGCTATCCTTAACTTTAAGCTCCTAATAATAGTTCTTAGCTCCTGTTTTTTAAATCTCATTTTTATTAGTGTATTTACACTAGTCAACAGTGTTGTGTCAATTTTACACAGTGTTGTAAAGTTTTATTTGCATATTATACTAGTGCATTTATTAGTGTAATTACACTAATTTACAGAGTTGTGTCAATTTTTTTTGTACAGCATAGTGACCCAGTAAGAGATATATATATATATATATATATATATATATATATATATATATATGTATCTTCTCATACTATCTTCCATCATGTTCCATCCCAAGAAATTCCCTGTGCTATAGAGTAGGACCTCATTTCTTATCCATTCTGAAAGTAATAGTTTGCATCTACCAACCCCAAACCCTCCAAGCCATCCCACTTCCTCCCCCTTCCCCCTTGGCAACCACTATGTTCTCTATGTTCCTGAGTCTATTACTGTTTTGTAGATAGGTTCATTTCTGCCATAACTTAGATTACCCATATAGGTGATATCATACAATATCTGTCTTTTTCTTTCTGATTTACTTCATTATTATGAGAATATCTAGTTGCATACATGTTGCTACAGATGACATTTTGTTCTTTTTATAGCTGAATAGTATTCCATTGTATACACCTACCACATCTGTTGATGGACATTTAGGTTGTTGCTATGTTTTGGCTATTTGCCATGAACATAGGGGTGCATATATCTTTTTGAATGAGTGTTTTGTCTAGATACATGCTCAGGAGTGGGATTGCTGGATCATATAGTAGTTCTATATTTAGTTTTCTGAGGAACCTCTATACTGATTTCCATAGTGGTTGTATCAATATACATTCCCACCAGCTGTATAGGAGGGTTCCCTTTTCTCCACACCCCCTCTAGCATTTTTTATTTGTAGACTAATGTTAATGATGGCCATTCTGACTGGTGTGAAGGTGATACTTCATTGTAGTTTTCATCTGCATTTCTCTAATAATTAGTGATGTTGAGTAGTTTTGATTTGTTTTTTTACTCATTTTCTTCTCCAATAATCATAAAACTGAACATCTTCAAAACTAAAATAGAATTGTATTCTAGATGCTCCTCTTCTCTCAACTATCCCACATTTTGGCCTATGAGGTTCAAGGATGCATTTTTGGACAGGGTACTTTTGGTTGAGAAATATTTCATTAAATAGTAAAGAATGTATATTGTTTTCCTTTGAGATAGGCTAATTTAACTATGCTTGCTGCTGCAACAAGTGGATATATAGTTTAAATATAAAGGGAAAAACGAGAATGAACAGTGCCTGGTATGTTGTACACACCCAAAAAATATTTGTTGACTAGTTGGATGGATACATAAAATTCATAGCTAAGCCAATTCCAATTAGTTTTCCTGCTCCGTGGGCCTAAATTACTTCAGAGTTTTTCAACAGCAATGCTACCTAACCATTTTATTACTTCAATCAGTGTCTGGAGTTGTAAACTAACACACTGTCTAAAGGGACAAATGGAGAAATTGGAGCTAAAAGAGGAAATGGTTTGATGACAATTACCTGTCTCAGTTGTGCCAAACTCCCGTCTACTGGATAAAGTAAACTAACCAAAAGAGAGCAGAACAGTCAGAATGATGTTCTAATTGGGAAGAAGAAAGATTTGCTCAAAAAAGCCCATTCGTGGGACAAGACATTTTGTCCAGAGTGGGCGGAAAAGGAGAAATTGCCACATGAAAAGACTGAGTTTTGAGTTTAGATTTGAAATTCCTCATCATTGGAAGTGTTTGGGACTTCAATTGGCAACGCACTCTGAAGAGCTCTCGGCTGGCTTTGATGAATGTGTGGAATTGTCTCCTTGTCTACTCATTACCACTTTAAAAAAAAAAAAAAAAAAGGAGAGCGATCCGACAATTCCAGCAATCTTCTTTAGCTTCTGTTGTTTTCCATTAGCAACGGGAGCATATTCTTTTAGTGAAACACAAAAGCTGGTATCCCAGGCTACCGCTGAGCCTTTCAGCATGCAAGGCGATTCACTCATTCGGAGAGACGCTCCGAAAGGTGGTTAGAGACTGTTTTAGCACTTTATTTGTCCCAATTATCTGCTCCTGCCTATTAGGGTGAATGGAACATCATGGCATTGTTTATCGCGGGCTTTATATTCTCTAATAACACTGTTGTTTATTACTGCAAACATGCTGTATGCAGTCAGCTCTGCTTCTGTTAATTCCCACTGCTCCAAGTTCTTCTTTTGTTTTGTTTTCCTTTTATAGTTATTTTTTTTTCCTACCCCAAACAAATCAGATCTCGCTGAACTAATTCGCCCTATCTTGTCACTGTAAAGATGACGTCTTCAACTGGGCTTCAGGTTGATTGGTTTCAGGCTGAAAATCCTATGAAAATAGCAGAGTGATACTTGCATGCAGGTTTGCTCTCCAACAATATTTCAATGGCAAGTGCCTACTTGGGCTTTTCCTTCCACGTGCTCACTGCAATAGTTTCAGCAATCATCAGAGGAAAGAATGCAGCAAATTGTTGCCATTAGATCATTTAGTCTTCCCAGAGGTCCTCTTCTTCCATACACTGTTTTACACAAACATATTCAGGGGCTCTACAGGGCCTGAGGCCTGCTAAATATGCTTTTAAAAAAATGCCCCTCATTTGCGACTGTAGGAAAGATAATATCAGTATAGTCTATTATTCCGGTGACTGACCACAGTGAATTGTGAGACCTCTGCCAGTGTTCTCTCGCTCTCTCTCTCTTTACATATCCTTGCTACATCCCCAGACCCAGGGTCTTGTTTAAGAAATAATTAAGGTAGATGATCAATACCTAATAAGAAGGAAACACTCCTTAACTGTGCACATAGTAAGTACACTGCAAGTACACTGCTCTTTCTCTCCCCCTTCCTCTCTCTTGGAGAGCATGTGTAATCTGGGCTACTGTCATCACTAGAATTGAAGAAGCTAGATCTTGTTCAAGATTAGGAAGTGAGGCCAACGAGAATATCTTGTTGAAAAGGTAGTTTCAAATTCATACTAAGACGCAGGTTTACATGATTGAGAAATACAGTTTATTTTGGAAAGTAGCCAAAGAAACAGATATGTTTATAAAAGACCTGGGAAGACCATGGTAATTGTGGGGAGGAAAAGCTATTTTTTAACCTCAGACCTTCATTTACTTTTGAACTTTACTTTTTGAACTTCAGTTTCCTCACTGTAAAATGGAGACTATCATCATTTTATAATATTGTTTAATAATTAAAATATATGTAAATATATTTATTATAGTAGGAGCCATCAATGGACTTCATCTTATATACTTGAAATGGAGATATGGAAATAGGAAATATTACCACTAAATTAGGTATGCATTTTAACAGCAAGGGTTAAGTCCACTGAATTTAAATGTAATCTGCTTTGCTGCCTGAAGAAGGTAAAATAACTAGAAGAAAACTTTTTAAAAGTTCAGGTTTATGAAGGAGAATAAGGAGATCTTACAGGGTAGGAAAAATAACACCAGAAGGCAAAAAAAAAAAAAAAAAGAAAAGAAAAGAAAACCCAAAGATTGCGACACAAGACAATGAAAGTTTTTATTTTGTTTTGTTTTGTTTTTGTTTTTGTTTTTTTTTTGTCTTTTCTAGGCATATGGAGGTTCCCAAGCTAGGGGTCTAATCGGAGCTGTAGCCACCAGCCTACGCCACAGCCCATGGCAATACGGGATCCGAGCCACGTCTGCAACCTACACCACAGCTCACGGCAATGCCAGATCCTCAACCCACTGAATGAGGCCAGGGATCAAACCCCTGCAACCTCATGGTTCCTAGTCGGATTCGTTAACCACTGAGCCACGATGGGAACTCCATAAGACAATGACAGTTTTAAAAGTTAGGGAGTATTCCAGCATTAGGTAATAATAGAGTAACCTGGTCAGATAACCCCACCACCTACAACAACAGTTATGTAATCTGAAAACAATAGTTAAGAAATCAGTTTGAATGCAGAATTGTGAGGGGTGTCATTTCATCGTGTAGGACTGATTGCAGCAGGTTAAGATTTGTGAATTTTCAGCACAGGTCCTCAGTCAACTGAAACCTCTAGCTGCCTAAATCTATAGTCTGATGGACTGGAGGTATCAGAGGGCAGAGGTTGAGGTTGGAAAAACACTCAGAAAGTTAGGAATGGAGTCCTTTAATGCAGGCAGCTGAAGAGATGAGTCCCCAGAATGAATGTAAATATTCTTCCAAATCCTCGGCTGACCATCAAACTTTACATGAAGATGAGGAGGGTAATTTCCAGGGGGCTTAAGGATAAAGCAGAATGTAAAATGTAAGACAACAGGAGAAAGTTCAGAATTTGAATCAAGGCGGGTCAATTTTTTTTTTTTCTAACACACAAATATTATGTGTGCAAAGAAAATAGGAAAATGTGAACCATATTCAAGAAAAAATGTTATTAACAGAAATTGAATCCAGTATCACCAAGTTGCTAAAATTAACAGAAAAATACACTAAATCAGCTGTTATAAATATGTTCAAAAGCTTAATTGACACATAATGAAAGAAAAAAAATTAAAAATCTCAGAATGGAAATAAAAACTACAAAAAAGAATCAAATGGAAATCCCTGCATTGAAAATATAATAAATAAAATGTAAAATTAACTGTATACTAAGAGCAAATTTGAAATAAAAAAATGAAAAAAAAAACTCCTTGAAAATAGGTTATTAAGACATCTTAAAAAAGAAAGAGAAAGAAGATTTAAGGAAAGATCAGATTTGCAGAGATATGTGGGACAATACTAAATGATCTAATATGTGCATTTGAGAGATACAATGGGCAGCAAAAAACATGTAAAGAAATAATGGCCGAAAACTAACCAAATTTGGTGAAATTTCAAAACTTTCATATCAATAATTTTAATAAACTCCTAGTAAGAGAGTTACAAATATAGTCACATTTAGGTACATCAAAGTCAAATTTGTGAAATCCAAAAAAAAAGAAAAATCTTGATATCAAGTATAGAAAATGAAGGAAATAGCAGATGCCATGATGATTAACCTCTTATTAGTAACAATGGAGCCTGAAATGCTATGAAATAGCTTTGAAGTATTGAAGCAGAGAAAAGGGGAAAGCTGTCAATCAGCTATGTAGAGAGAAATCAGCCTTCTGAAATAAGGTGAAATAACAAGTTTCAAATAAAGGTGAAACTAGCCCTCAAAAATGAAAGTGAAATGAAGAGAATTCTTTATCAGCTGCTTGCACATATACACAGAAAAAAAAAATGCTAAAGATAATTCTTCAAGGTGGAGAAAAACGGCAACAGATCCAAATTCAAATCTATAGGAAGGAACCCGTATAAAAGACAAGTAAGTGGTAAATATTGAGAGTAGTTTTAATTTTATTTTTTTGCTTTTGATGGCTGCACTGCAGCATATAAAAGTTCCCAGGCTAGGAGTTAAATCGGAGCTACAGCTGGCGGCCCACACTACAGCCACAGCAACACAGGATCCAAGATGAGTCTGCAACCTTCGCCACAGGTCACAGCAACACCGGATCCTTAATCCACGGACCAAGGCTAGGGATGGAACCCACATTCTCATGGATCCTATTCAGTTCATTAACTGCTGAGCCATGAAGGGAAATCCTAAATTCTTTTTCTGAATTATTTAAAAGGCTATGGTTACTTAAAGCAAAAAGTACATAGTTATAAATAATTATACTTTAATTATAGAGTATAAATAATGATAACACCAATATAAAGAATAGTGATAAATAGAACTATGCTGTTAAAGTTTCTGATATATCACATAAAAATATATACTACTGGAGGAGTTCCCCTTGTAGCCCAGCAGTAACAAAACTGACTATTATCCATGAGGAGATGCATTCGATCTCATGCCCCACTGAGTGGTTTAAGGATCCAGCATTGCCACAAGCTGTGATGTAGGGCGCAGACACAGTTTGGATCCCACATTGCTGTGACTGTGGCCTAGGCCAGCAGCAGCAGCTCCCAATCAACCCCTAGCATGGGAATTTCCATAAGCTACAGGTGTGGCCTTAGAAAGACTAAATAAGTAAATAAATAAATAAATAAATAAATACTACTGGAGTTCCCTTGTGGCTCAGTGGGTTAAGGATCCTGTATTATCACTGCTATGGGGAGCATTCAGTCCCTGGCCTGGGAACTTCTGTATGCCATGGACATGCCAAAGAAAAAGTTCTGTGTGGATTTTCATAAGGTTAAAATACATAATTTAATTTTTAGAACAACAACTTCATAACACAAAGCTCTGAATAAAAATAGCTAAAACACACATACACACAAATATTATTTATTAAAATATAAAGACAGAAAAGTAGAAGAATTAAAAAAAGAGAGAAAATAAAAATAAACATATTTGAGAGTTCCTGTTGTGGCTCAATGGTAACAAACTTTATTATTATCCATAAGAATATAGGTTCATTCCCTGGACCCACTCAGTGGGCTAAGAATGCAGCATTGCCACGTGTTGAGGTGTAGGTCACAGATGCAGCACGGTTACCAAGATGCTGTGGCTGTGAGGTAGGCCAGCAGCAGCAGCTCTGAGTCAATCCCTAGCTTGGAAACTTCTATATGCCATGGGTACATCCCTATAAAAAGACAAAAACAAAATAAAATAAATATATTTATACATATTATATACACATTAAATATATTTAATGAATATAGTATATTTAAATAACAAAGGGATTTTAAAAAGAAAAAGGACAAATAGAAATCAAACAATAACATGACAGACTCCATCCAGTCATATCAATTGTTGAATTAACTATAAGTAGACTAAACAAATCATTTAAAATAAAGGGATCATGAGATTATATAATTTAGGAAAAAAAGACTTAATTCTATGCTGTCTGTAAGAGGAATATTTTAGGGTAGATTCCAAACAACCTTATCAAAGTGTCAAGGACATTTGTCACAGAATTAGAACACATAATTTTAAAATTTGTATGGAAGCACAAAAGAAGCCAAATAGCAAAAAAAAAAAAAAATCCTCTTGAGATGGAGTTCCTATCATGGCACAGCAGAAAAGAATCTGACTAGGAACTGTAAGGTTGCAGGTTCAATCTCTGGCCTCACTTAGTGAGTTAAGGATTCGGCATTGCCATGAGCTGTGGCACAGGTCCCAGACGTGGCTCAGATCTGGCATTGCTATGGCTCTGATGTAGGCCAACAGCAACAGCTCCAATTAGACCCCTAGCCTGGGAACCTCCATATGCTGCAGCTGTGGCCCTAAAAAGAAAACACACACACACACACACACACACAAAAAAAAAAAAACCTTGGGAAAGAAGAACAGAGCAAGTGGACTCATACTCCCTAACTTCAGACTACATTACAAAGCTACAGTAATCAAAAAAGTAAGGGAAAACAAGTAACAGATCGCAAAAAATGGAAACATAGATCAATGGAACAGAATAGAGAAACAAGAAAAAAAAAACACACTCTTATGATCAATTAATCTATGACAAAGAGGCAAGAATATACAATGGGGAAAAAAGTTTTCTCAATTAGTGGTGCTAGGAAATTTAGATATCTACATATAAAAGAATAAAATTACAACACTTTCTAATACCACATACAAAAATAAACTCAAAATGCATTAAAGACATAAATATAAATATAAGACCTAAAGCTCTAGAACTCATAGAAGAAAACATAGGCAGAACACTCTGATATAAATGCAGCAATGTTTTCAGATATATCTTAGGCAAGAAATAAAAGCAAAAATAAACAAATGAGATCCAATTAAACTTAAAAGCTTTTGCATAGCAAAGGAAACTACTGATAAAAAGACAACCTGCTGAATGGAGAAATATATGCAAAATATATGACCAATAAGTAGTTAATATCCAAAATACATAAACAGTGAATGCAACTCAATGTAAAATAAGCAATAAACTGATTAAAAAATTGCATAGGTTGGGGGGATTTGGAGTTTGGGATTAGTATTAGCACACTGTGGTATATGGAATTATTGGCCAACAGAGATCTACTGCATAGCACAGGGACTCTACCTAATACTATGTGATAATCTATATGGGAAAAGTATCTCAAAAAGAATGGATGTGTGTATATGTATAACTCAATAATTTTTATAGTAAAAATTATCACAGAATAGTAAATCAACTATGCTTCAATAAAACTCTAAAAAATGAGAAAAAAAAGAAAGAAACTTGAATGTTCGTACCTCCCTTAAGCCAGAAATCCTGATTTTGTAACCATTCTGATTTGGGGACTGAAATCTAACTTTTTCTTACATATTTACCATTCTTTGTAAAGATAATCTTGAGTAACTCTTCACGTTATTGTATAATCAGAATCTTAGCATTCACATTCAAGATAATGAAGTCTATACCCCTATTGGGTTATACATTTTAAGAATAATGAACGTAAAATAATAGAATTTAATTTAGTTGGGTTTGAAGTGCACATTCTTTTCCATTTCTCTTTCCATAATGGGTTTCTACCCTTGACCTTCAGGCAGTGATTGTTGTCCACAGCCATAACAATAATCTTTTTTTGTTTTGTTTTGTTTTTTGTTTTTTTTTTTTTTTTGCTTTTTAGGGCTCCACTTGAGGCATATGGAAATTCCTAGGCTATTAAATTGCAGCTGCAACTGCTGGCCTATGCCATAGCCACAGCAACATGGTATCAAAGCCATGTCTGTGACCCACACCACAGCTCACAGCAACACTGGATCCTTAACCCACTGAGGGAGGCCAAGGATTGAACCTGTGTCCTCATGGATACTAGTCAGATTCCTTTTCTTTGAACCACAATGCGAACTCTCCATAACAAGAATCTTGTGAGGCTGTACAACATCCCTTTTATCCATTCTCCTTAGAACATCTTTTTTGAGCCTGTCTGAATTTAGGTGATGCTCAAAATCCTTCTTTGCTTAGTTCATTCCTGATGAGAGGAAATCTTAGAAGAAGGAAGATTTGGTGATTGGTATGTGACAATGTCTTGTTATCTTTTAATCACTGTATTCTACTTGAAAGCAAGGATTATTTTATCTATGTTCCTTCCTTGGGGTTAGTTTGTGTCTTCTGCAGTGAAGAGCCCATGTATTTTTCAAGAGTTTTACAATGATGAGTTTGTTGGCTCCCCACATCTCTGTATAGTGAAGATTAAGTATCATTCCCATTTTACAGAGATGCTAGGTAAGGTGGAGTGACTTGTAAAAAATTACTAGGACAAATAAGCAAGAAAACTAGAACTAGATTTTAAAGTTTCCCAGGTTGGTTCTGTGCAGTTGCTGATATTCCACTTTTGGCTATAGAATTTGTCTTAAAGCTACTACTTTACAATCATCTGGGTAGACCAAATAGACTAAGCAACTTTTCAAAACTCTTTTCAACTTGTATTTTATCCACTGGTTGAATCTTTATTTCTATACTAGAAAACTCATTTTCCTAAATTACCTATATGAATTCTTTACTTCAGCACAATTATCAATTAATTTACTAAAAAGGTAGTTTGTATGATCCTTTGCCTTAAATGCAATTACATTCAAATGTAGATTGCATGCAATACGGAAAAGAAAATCGCCCAGATAACACTGATTATTCATCGAGTTACCATGAAATATGGAGTGGATCCTACGATTAATGTAACTCCATTTATCTACATGGTAATTCCCAACCATGCTTAAGTTCTATTGGCCATTTGTAGATTGATACTGTTATATAGTACTAACAGATGTTAAATTAGTTTGTAAAAACACCTAGGAACAACTGTAGCAGCAGATTGCTTGTAAGTAATAGGCAAGATTATAAAATTCAGATAACATGAAATGCAATAGGTTTATAGTGAGACAAAGAAAAATACATATAAATATTACAGACAAGGTGTTGAATGGACTAAATTAAGATAAAACCAGAACAAATGGATTCAATACATGTTAATAACATTAATAATAAAGATAGTTCAGTGGGTACTGTCCTATCAGGGAACTTCCACGTTTCTTTCATCCAATTTTGAGATGTTTGCTATCATACATTCCTTTGAAATTCATGATAGTGCTTCCTACATATAAATGCATGTGTCATGTATAGAAAATTGGCAATTCATAGAAAATGATACATAAAATTTACCTGGAAAATAGAGAGTTATAAAAGTTCCATATTCCCTCTAACTCTATGAATAAGTTGATTATTATAGTCAATGAAACTGGGATTTTTGTCAATCATATTCTAATGGAAACAGGAGTGCCACGTTCACATAAGCAACACTTCAATATAATGAGGCTGAATTTGGTTCCATTTGATTTCTCTCCAGAGATTGTGTTATGCAATAAAAACAGCAACAATAACACAACAGATGCTTCAAAACAAAACAAAACAAAAATAACAACAAAAAAGAAGCATTTCTACTCTCCAGAAGTTGTTGCTGTCCACATTAGTTTAAATAAAATCAAAATTTCCCAACCACAATTAGAGATTATTTGAGATAAACATTGGGGTGAGAGAGGACCTTTTTTGAAAGATGGTATTAATGTTATTTCTCTGTAAAAATATGCCAGAATTTTTGATGAAAATAAGCACTCTTGCAGAAAACTGTTAATTAACAAGAATTTTTGATATCTGGATTTGTAGGGGATGAGAGAGAGGTCCTTTTGGTGAGAAATTTGAAAAATGTGTACAGGGTACATTTTAAAGAGCATTTTAATTCTGTTCAGTAAAATCATTTATTACTCCTGCTACAAAGGAGCCGGCCCTGTTGATTCTCAATGCTTTTTAATGCATTGTGACTAGCATTTCAATGACTGACGCAACACAGTGTGTGGAGGAAAAAGTTCTCTCCCCCCCCCTTCTCTCTCTCACCAATCAATATGCTGGGAGAAAATGTCACAGACTCCATTGAAGGTAATAGGTTTAGATCACCATTACACTTTCTATTCAATGAGCTGAGGCTGTTTGGGCCATTTCTGTTGGAAAATTCACCTGTTTGAAAGATTCATTTTATTCAATGCAGTAGAACAAAACAGCAGAGCAGCGAGCCTGCTCCACCTCCTGCTTACACCCTTCCTTTTTCCTGTTGCAGATGCATTCCTGTCTCAGCTATACAGCCAGGTCTATCTGAAATATATGGAAACCTCAGATGCAGGACCATGGAAAAAAGCAGTAGAAAAAGCAGGCATACGTTTTTCTTTGCCACTTTCCCCTGAATTGCCATCATTCCTTCCTCCCATTGCATCCTATATGTGGTACTCTTCTAATCTCTCCTCCCAGGTTTATCTGGATTCTGAATCATAATGCTCCATACTAGCATGTTCTTTGCAAGAAGCCCTGGCCTGGGATTATCCCATTACTTCTGTTGTCCTTATCCTGGGAGCAGTCCCATGATCCATCCTAGGTAATTTTATCATACCTAGACTCAAATGTTCTTGCAAATACTGGGGTAATGTTTTATCCCTTCCAGATACTCTTGCACATTGTAAGATCATCATCTTAACCTTAATGAGTACCTCCTCCAAAAGGCTTAGGAAACAATCTGTTCTATCCTTCTGTAAGCCTGACTCAAAGATGTTTGGCAGTGGAATATTGGCTCATTCTCTCATCTGTAAGTGGAGTTGAGAAAGGAGGTGAGGGGGTGGGAGTTCAGTCAGCTCACAAACTATATCAGCCTCTCTACTTCCATTTTTATCTGGCTTTTTTTTTTCAGTTTCTATGTAAAGTAATACACAGATGCAGCTTCAAATCCCCCCCCCAACCCTGACGCCAACAGATTGCTGTCCCTAAGTCTGATCTAAAATAAAACAGGAACCTACCATGGGTATGTCCAGATTGTCCAGATGTTTCCCTTCCAGAACCTGAAAATACACAATTTGGAATTAGTTATGACCTTTTTTTTTTTTCTTTTCTTTTAAGACAATAGTGCCTGGTGATTAACACACCTGAACTTAGTCAGCATGTAAGTTTTGAGTCTCAGTTTGGTGACATCAGAAGTATGACCATGGCAAGTTTACATAATGGCTTAGTTGTTTCATTTACCAAGTCTCTAGAGATGTTATGATATTTAGGGATACATGCTTACTTCAGAAGTGCTGTAGAGTTGGAGAGAAAATAATGTATGTAAAACACTTAAAATACTTAACAAATATCTTAACTTTCAATATCTACTTTTGATATTGCCATTTTACTACTTTCATGAATGAAATAATTAAAATGATCAAGCTCCTAAGATGTTTAAATGAATAAATTGGCCAGAGGTTCTTCCATTTGATGAACAATCTGCATTTTGGAGCTCAGAGCATTTATATGGAAGAGCACAGATGGGAAATGAGAAGAATGGAGACAGACTCAGCAGGGCCCCATTTTCTTTCAAGATAGACATTGATAGATTATATGGACACATTTCAACTAATCAGATGATGCATGCAACTAAGTCATCAAAAAAAGAAAAAGACTTTTGTATTATCCTATGAGTAAGGTTTATGCTGGATAAAAGATTATTAAAAATTCAGATTCCAAAGCTCTGGATGTCCTTAGCCCCTCGAATCATTTAGCCAGACAAAGAGAATTCTCATGTTAATGAGGGCAAAAAATTGGATTCCCCAGTTTACAGAGTATACCAAACTGAACAAAATTGTCAGCATAACATTTAAATTACTTTTTTGATAAGCTTGGCTATTTACAAATCATCAGACAATTACATCTTCCAAAAACTATTTAGCATCAATTCACTCTGCCTTTTCAACAGTGCACTTGACTAATTCCAAATAAATTAAAAAAATTACCTTGCAGATTGCAAGAAACTGACCAAAAACAATTGCTAAGGTTTTAAATTATATATTGCTAAGCAAGAGAATTTTCCTTTGCTTCATCTCCCATCTCCTAGACATTAACCCTTTAGGACAAAAAGAAAGACAAACAACATGGAACCTAAGACCAAGTTCCACCTTTAGAATTCCTGTTAAAGAATTCTCATTATAGTTTGTACATTTCATTTGATAGCATAGTATGAGGTCATTCTCTTCACCTCTCTCTACACGTGAGTTCAAGGCTTCAACCCTGCAATTTCTGATTATCAACCATACACTTTGTAGCAGAAGAAAAATTAGAACCCACAAAATGATGCTAATATTGCAGAAATCCAAATCTAAGCTCTTAGAATCACAGCATTCTCCCAGCAAAGCTGTGAAATCATTACAGTTGAATCCTCTCCACAGGCACTCTCCTTGGTCCTTAAGAATCTACTTCTTGAAACATCTAGTGAGCATTTCCCTAAAATCTGTCAAGAGGAAAAGATTTGAAACCATAGGGTTTGGACAGCAACTCTATCTAAATAATCCCTGAGGTCAGAGAACAGTACCGGCTTCTGGAAATCAAAAGCTATTTCAACATACCCAGATCTCAGGTGTGTATATATGAACTGGATATGGAATATTTTGTAGTCAGATATAGAGTACTCTTTTTATTTAAAATGTGTTTAAGTCAGCCCTGCAATCAGTTGGTATTTAATCAGAGAAGGTTTATTTTTAATTATATTATCTTAGCATTTCTTAATGAGAAACATAAAATTTTTCACTTAAAAATAAATAGCATGTAATACAAACACACATGTCAGTACTAAGTCTGTGATTCTTTTTGTTCGTTTGTTTGTCTTTTTATGGCTATGCCTGAGACATACGGAGGTTCCCAGACTAGGGGTCATATCAGAGCTATAGCTGCTGGTCTACACCACAGCAATGACAGATCTGAGTTGCATCTGCAAACTACACCATATCTCAATGCCAGATCCTTAATCCACTGAGTGAGGCCAGGGATGGAACCTGTGTCCTCATGTATACTAGTCAGATTTGTTTCCACTGAGCCACAATGGGAACTCCAAGTGATTCACTTTTTTGTCTAGCATTCTCCATTTGCCTTTGAAAATGATGGCGTTGTTATGTCTGGTCTGTTAATACTTCTTCACTTAATCACTGTCCTATCATATGTCCTTATATGGCTGCACAGACAAATTACAACAAGGAAATTCCCCTGATTCAGTGCACTGCCTTCCATGAAGCGTTGTCCTTGAACAAGCATGTCCTTGTGAGCCGGACTCACTTGGTGTGATGTTTGGTGTAAACCACCAATGTGATGAATTTATCTTGATCAAGGCAATGGTTTGAGGTCTTGATATATAGAATGTCCATCAAAGATGTTTTAGAATCCAATCAGGGAAAGATATTCACAAAGTATTAAAAACAGACATAATGTGAGAGAGATTTTTAAAAAGCCACCTCCTATGGCAACTTCTCCAGGTTCTAGTGTGCTCCCAAAGGAAAAAGGGGTTTCTGAGGGGTAGGCAGTCTTTGGCTAAATGATCCATAGCACTTTCAGCCTGTAAATCAGTGTCTTGTGGGGACTTCAGAAAAGTGACAAGATTGCTGTCATTGCTCCAGTTCACCCCTTCTATCAGGGGAATGGCATGATAGGACAGTGATTAAGTGAAGAAGTATTAACAGACCAGTGGCCAAAAATCTTGCACTGAGGACAGTTTTGGGCAAAAGTAATTAATTTGATTTACAACAGCTACTGGTCCTAGAATAGACTTGAGCCTCCTGTCTCCCTGTAATTGTAAAAAAGCAAAGGAGAGAAAGAGCAAGAGAACACAGAGGCACATTTTAACCCTTTGTTATTTATAGTGCAGTTGTCATTCTTATCTTAGTTGTTTTTTTATTCACTATATGGTCCCAGGTTTAATTTCATTCAAAAGTCATAATAGTCTCTTAACTGAAGTGCTTACGACTGATCATTAATTTAGCTTTAGGGCATGAATAGTAAAAAAAAAAAAAAAAAAAAAAAAAAAAAAAAAAGAAGAAGATACCAATTAAATTTCAATTGGCTATTTTTTAAAGCTGCAAACAGCAGACTCCCCATTTCAATTTAATTAACTGAGAGAGGGGAGTTAAAGGAACAAAAAACTTATGCTTTCATTTTTGTACTTGTATTTCCATATTTTTTCCAAAGAAATTTCTTTGCTAGACACATAAGAATTGAATATCAAAAACCAGTAACAGGGCATTCCTATTGTGGCTCAGCAGTAATGAACCCAGCTAGTAACCATTAGGACTGAGGTTCGATCCCTGGCCTTGCTCAGTGGGCTAAGGATCCAGCATTGTTTTGTGAGCTGTGGTATAGAATGCAGATGTGGCTTGGATCTGGCATTGATGTCGCTGTAGTATAGGCCAGCAGCTACAGCTTCAATTTGACCCCTAGCCTGGGAATTCCCCTGTGCTGTAGGGAGAGCCCTAAAAAGACAATAAATAAATAAATAAATAAATAAATAAATAAGAAAACAGTATTGACTGCATAAAACCATTAACTGTTGCTATTCTGCATTGTATTTTCCCACAAACCCAAACAAAACCTCTGTGATAGTGGAGTTCTATTTTCTTTCTTGTTCAATTTGAAAACACTCAGAATGACAGAGGTCTGTGCTTCCCATGCAGCTCAAAATTTGTCAAAATGAGAAACTCAAAAATGACCTCTTTTCAGTGCATGAGGGAGAAGTTGTTCCTTCTAGAGGAAAGGATATTCCTCTGTTGATAGAGTGAAAGAAAGGGGAAGGAAACAAATACAGACAACTATTTTAAGTCATACAGCTCATTTTCCTTCTTTCTTTTAACCTTTGTTTTCCTTCCAAGCCAAAGGCAGCTTTATGTTTAGGTAGAGAATTCAGACCAACCAAATATATGAGGATTCCACATCTCTTCTTTGGTCTAAAACAGTACTGTGATTTCTACCATCCCTGATGTATTTTTAAAAGCTCTCTAAATGCAGAAGTCTTACCTGAAATGTGAAGTAGTAATAAGTTAATTCCAATTTGCTTGTTGGGTATCTAGAGTATAATGGGGATCTGAAGAAAGAGTTTTATTGTTTAGGGTTTTAATTGGATACATTATCTGGCAGGTGTGTTGCTGTTTTTTTTAGGGTAGTAAAGGGGGTGTGAGGAAGAGGTGCTTGTTGGTAGAGATTTGTAAGTTTCTATTTGCCTATCTATCTATCTATCTATCTATCTATCATCTATCTATCTACCTACCTACCTATCTCTTGATCAATGCATCAGTGGTGTACCTACCTATCTCTCTGGAAAAAGAAAGAAAAGAAATTCTTCTGGCACAGGGTACATACAGAATATATGTGGATGAATTGATGTATTGAGAGATTAATAATAAAGAGAAAATGTGGACCCACTCTCAGAAATCTCATACCTCCTTTCACATATGTCAGAATTTCAGTTCAAAGACAGAATGCAATGTCTCTAAGATAAATTATGTGAAGCAGTGTTTTCAGGGTCTACAGCCTGTGGCGGCCTCTCTTCCTCCAAGGCCATCCAGAAGATGGGCATTCCGCTCCATTTTCTCCATGGAGCTGTCATCTTGTATTAATTACCTAAGCTCTCCAAGCTTTACTTGCCTTGCCCAGGTGATCCTATACACACTTACTGAGCCCCTTTAGTGCTGGGTGTTCCTCCCTTGGTACAGAGGATATAGCAATGAACAAAGGGAAACCTCAGCTTGTCAGGGAGAGACAAGAGATGGGTCAATGCGTGAATATATGTCTAGAGGAGAAGGTTTTAGAGAAAGGAAAGCTAGATGAAGGGATTGGCTACTAGGGTGAGGCCTGAAGTTTCCTTTACAAAGCTTTTTCTATTAAGATTTGGTCTGGGAAGAAAACTGGAGAATTGGAAGAAATCCAGAGTGTCAGCACCATGGCCTGTGGTAGGAATGAGCTTGTTTATCTCTGGATTACTGAGGAGACAGTCATACAGAGCACAGGACCAAGGGCAGGGGATAGGAGGAGACAAGCTGGGGGCTTAGAAAGATGTGGAAGAGGAAGGTTGGATCCCAGCTGCCGATGGGTTTGTCACCATTGTAAGAATTCTGTTACTGTGAGGGCACGAGAAGAGAAACTGTTGGAGAGTTTTGAGCTGAAGATGAACTTGATTATATTTACATCTGATATGATAATGATAATCATATCTACTTCCTGGACTGTTACGAAAACAAAATGAGGTGTTGTCTGAAAAGCCAGCACATAGAAGTTGCCATCGGACTTGAGCAGTGCTTGCTAAGTCTAAACATACAAATGGTAAAGCCTGTTCCACAGGCTCATCTGCTTTGACAGTGTTCTCTCCCCTGTGGCCTTTGCCTCCCAACTAACCTGTAAACTCTTTGAAAATTGGCTGTTTTACATGTTTCTTCTGTCAAAGAGTCTAGATTTGTACTTAGCGGCTGACTTAAGATTTTTGTGGATTGGTTGCTATAAGTATTAATAAAAATGTCTGTTAGGCATCTGCTCCCAGTGTAAGCAAGTCTTATGTTCAGTGGGAAGGAATATACAAGCAACTCAGAGAAAAATTGCCTTGGCAATTATTCACTCAGATCCCTGTTCCTAAAAATCTTTCAAATTTCCCTCAAAATATCTAGCAAAAATTGTGTATAATGTTAAGCAATATATTTTAAAATTGTTTAAGGAGACTGTTAATGAAGAGAAGTAATCCTGTTGCCAAAACCCAAACTCTGCACTAATGCTGAATTGAATCTCGGACACAGAGTTGGGATGAAGGAGAAAAGAAGAGCTTTATTGCTTTGCCAGGCAACAGGGCTCATGCCTTCAAAACCCGGCCCCTGGGATTTGGTGAGGAGTTTTATAATGGTTCAAGGATGGGATTGCTAATAAGGATCAGGGTGTATAACAAGGCCTGGAGATTAAAGGAATAATCAGGCCTCAGGGGGTCTCCTGATGGGTTTCTGTAGTTCAAGGTTATCAAACCACCACCTTCTCTTGGGAATGAAGAATGATTCATCAGAGTTCCCATAGTGGCTCAGCAGTTAACAAGCCTGACTAGTATCTATAAGGAATTGGGTTAGATCGGGCCTTGTTCAGTGGGTTAAAGATCCAGCATTGCAGTAAACTGTGACGTAGGTTGCAGACCCACCTTGGATCCCACATTGCTGTGACTGTGGTGTAGGCCAGCAGCTGCAGTTTCCATTCGACCCCTAGCCTGGGAACCTCGATATGCCATGAGTGTGGCCCTAAAAAAGACAAAAAAAAAAAAAGATTCATCAAGTAGTTTACTTCTTCTCATTTGTTGGGGGTTTTAGTTCTGCAGAACTTGAAGATATTATATGTATTTGTGTCCAGGAGCCCCAGAATGTCCTGCTCAGTTTCAGTCCCGGAGTGCGAATTTACATTTTTATAAGTTTAGTGAAAACGTTCCTCCCCCTTCTCCATTTCTGGACAATGGTCTTTGATTTGAAGTTACTAATTTCTGAATTAGATCAAAATATGTGTTGACCACCCAGCATGTTCAAAAGGGCTGAGAGTATGGGGCAGCATAGAAGTTGTGCCTCTGCCTGGGGCTGCGTGTGACTATGGACAAACATGGAACCCTAGTCAGAGGATGCAAGTCCTGGGCTGACCTTTGGTACTTGGGGCAATAAGACCTAGGTTCAGCTTTATTGTCCAGTTTCTTCAAATAGAAAAGTAGGTACAATCATATGCCGCATAAAGAATCATAGGTATGTGCTGATAACAAAGCATGAGAATGTATATAAAATCACTTCTTAAATTGCCTCAAGGATTCAGAGTGTACCATCCCTGAAATAAAGCCAATAGGGGCATTTACAAGGCAAAAAAAGATGCATGTAGGAGTTCCCATCGTGGCTCAGCAGAAACGAATCTGACTGGTATCCATGAGGACACAGATTCAATCCCTGGCCTCGCTCAGTGGGTTATGGATCTGGTGTTACTGTGAGCTGTGGAGTAGGCTGGAGATGTGGCTCAGATCTGGCATTGCTTTGGCTGTGGAATAGGCTAGTTCCGACTTGACCGCTAGCCTGGGAACCTCCATATGCTGTGGGCGTGGCCCTAAAGAGACAAAAATAAAGAAAAAAAAAGGTGAAAATGTGCAGGGAAAAATATCATAGTAAACTTTTTAGAAAGAATGATAATATGCACTATAGTAATCAGAGAACACTTTTTTTTTTTTTTATTTTTTGTATTTTTGCCATTTCTTGGGCTGCTCCCACAGCATATGGAAATTCCCAGGCTAGGGGTTGAATCGGAGCTATAGCCACTGGCCTACACCACAGTCACAGCAATGCCAGATCCAAGCCGCGTCTGCAACCTATACTACAGCTCACAGCAACACCGGATCCTTAATCCACTGAGCAAGGCCAGGGATCAAACCTCACGGTTCTTAGTCGGATTCGTTAACCACTGAGCCACGACGGGAACTCCAGAGAACACTTCTTTAAGCAAGTAAGCTTTAAGAGGAAGTGAAAAGTCACATTTTTCCAATTTTACTTTGTAATTCATTATCAGGCTTCTGGTGAAGTCACTCTTTTAGCTTCTTTTAACTTGCTTACTTTGTCTTTTTTTTTTTTTTTTTTTGGTCTTTACCTTTTAAAATTCCAGGTGTGCATCCCATTCCATTTAAAAAATGAATTTAGGCAAGAAGAAACTATTCATTCTTTTATTTCTCATATGTCTTCTGTTTTTCCAGACATTTTTGAATTTTGATTTTCTCCTCTTGAACCAGGTTTCCAAGATCCTGTAAATTCAGAGATCACCTATCGCACTTCCCCCGAGAAATTCTGCCAGGAGGCCTAGTTTGTATAAGCCTCCTCCACCTCTGGCAGCCATTTTGCACTTCATGCCTCCCTCATTAATGTGCTGGAAATGTAGCTGATTGCCTCTGTGGCCCCTTAATTAAAGGCAATTAAAAGTTGCTGGGTTACCATGGGGATGACTGATTACCCAGCGGAGTTCACATTTGAGAAGATGAACCCTCAACAGTCCTCTTGCATGAGAAATAAGGACTTAGCCCTCAGGCCCCTTTATTTTATTCCCGCAATACTAAGTTACCTAAGCTTTTATTAAGGCTGGAACTCTAGTCTCTTTCTGAATGGAGTCATCCGGCAAAACAATTTCTCAAGTATCTCTTTATTCCCCATTCTCAGGCTGCTTCTTGAATCTGCCACTGCAGAATCACAGACATAGAAATGTACTTAAAATGCTTATTAAACTAGTTAAGCAAGTCATCCAACTAGACATCATTGCAGTCTGTTGTATGTCCCAGATTTAGGGATGGAGGCTTCCAGAGTGGGTCCCATTTTCTCGACCCCAGGTCAGTTTTTATTAACTCACATGCACAATAATATTCACAGTCCCTGACTCTTTGCTGCTGTTCTGGGTTGACAAAGGGAGGCAGGGACTTTTTTCAGATGGCTGTTTCTGCCCCCTGCCTGGATCCCCACCTTCATTGTTGTTGTTTGTTTTTAATTAGCAACAGAAAGGAGAAGAAGGGGAAGCAGAAAAGTTATTTTTTTATTTGAAAAGTTATTTTTTAATTTGATTCTTTAGAATACCTTTAATTGACCAGATTCTTCCTATTTATTTTATATTTATTTTTCCTTAGTGAACTCCCTAATTCTGTGCTTGGTCCACTTTCCTTGAAGATTTCTGTGGAAGGGAATCTTCCTTAAAATGTCAAGATTATCCCAGGAATCAGCAATACTTATACACGGTAGCCTCAAAGCTTACTTGGATGGCCCTGTCAATACCATCTGATAGGCTGGCTTTTCTGCCCCTACTGCTAGGTCTGTCCAACATGTGACAGAAATATCTTTCCTACACCTCACCACTCCCAGCATACGGAACCCCACACCTGAAGGACAATCATAACATACCCAGGCAACTTCCAAAATGTTTTGTCTTCAATAAATACATTATTCAAAATGCAAATGGAGGGCCTATGGGCCCCTCTTATGTCTATTTACAAAAACTCACAATTTTTAATTTTTTTTTAAAAGTCACAATGTTCCCTTATTTATTTGACATGGCATTCAAGATGTTAGTCCTCACTATTTTTATTGGATTCTACCCTTAGGAAATCCAGGAGTTCTGGGTAGGTTCTTCCTATGATTGTGCTTGTCTAGACCCTTAATTGACCAGGACGTCTTCTCCATTCTAATGTGTGTCTTCCACTCCTGCATCATGGGTTCCCATGTTTAGGATAGAAATCAATTTTTATAGAGGTTCCCAGGCCTGGCATTGGGAGGAGAGGAAGATCAGTATCCTTAGAGAAACATCTCACATTATCAAGCTGAATGCATGCAATATTTCATTTGGTAAATTGAACCACAGAATAAAAGCTCTTTCAATAAACCTCACCCTCTGCAGTGGTTATAACTGGTTTTTATTTTTTCCTCTTTTTTGGATTAGAATTTTGAATTTCTATTTAATTCCAGTCATTCCTACCATCTAAAATGCTGGTTTAAAGGGACGAGAATGGTAACCGACAAGCGTATTCAACCCAAGGGAAATAATAGAAAAATGTATTCAATTTTTTCCCTTGTGTTTCTTCCCATTCTTCCTACTACTGTGTAAGTTATTCACAAAAACACACTGATTTGAATTCTAAAAAAAAAAAAAGTGATTATTATTACAGTGAGCTTCTCTAATGCACCCTGCATGTAACACCCCAGCAATCCTTGATTGATTTGCTACCTTAAAAATAAAATAATTAAAAAAATTTTTAAAGCCAATAAGCAGAAACTAATTTCAAGAGCCTGCTTTGTGCATGTTAGAGCCTGGGCATGGCACTTAGTATTTTCCACAGATAATGGAAGCATAATAGGTGTGAAAGGCTGACAATTTGGACTTTGTAGGTGGTGAGGAAAGGGTCACTGGTGAGGCCACCTGTCCTTTGTTCATGTGCAGCACAGCCATGTTTCAAGTAGTCCTGGGGTAAGGTTCCGTCGCACTGTGCTCTCAGCAGGACGCTAGCCTGACCTGTAGAGACCACCTCGGAGAGCATGTGTAGTTCACTTTCCGGGACCAGCTCTGTCCTTGATCTCCGTGCTGTGACTGACATCAAGGTGACCAATTAGTGGGCCTGGTGATGGTGTTTTCTGTGATGTTCTAAGGGCACAGAGGTCACAGTGATTCAAGCCTTGCTCAATCCCGGGAGGCTGCACAAAGCCATGTCTCTGAAGTCTGACTTCAACACAGCATCCCGCAAATGAAGGTATGGCTCCTTTTTTGAACTTGATCAGGAACATGCTCACGGAGCTAGGGACTGAAATGCAGCTGCTCCAAAATTTTGAATAGTAAAGACATTTACTGATTTCCAAATCCCAGCTTTACCCTGTGACAAGGTAAACCAGGTCATTCTCAAGGGGAGATGAAGGCAAAAGGACCAAGAAAGACTAGAGAGCTCTCACAGTTTTAGGACCTGGGGGTCTAAAACTCTGAGTAAGCACATATCAACATTTGCTTTCAACTTCCTTTCCATTCAACAATTTGCCAATATCTATTTTACGTCAGGGGTAACAGTCATGGAATCTTAATTTATGTTTCTTGAAAATTTGCAGAGAGCTTGGCCATTCTACAACCATGTGAGTTCAGGATAATCTCCTGTCTTCAAGTATCTGATGAAGCAAAGTCAGACTTTTAGAAGCCCCTTATCCTGTCTATGCTACCCATCTACATTATTTTCTTCAGTTAGCTGGTAACAGGACAGAGCCAGTCTAGTGAGCCCAGGATGAGGAGTTGGGTAATTTCCTGATTGGAAGGCCAAGGTACCAGGAGGGCAGGCAGCCCTGGGAGCATCAGGCAGGAGGCAGGAGGCAGCTCTGATGATCAGAGTTCAGCATAAGGAAAACCAGAGACCATCAGCTTAAACAAGTCAAGGAACATCCCATAGGTGAATGTTTAACCTGTAAACAGACCATTTGTGTGATCTCTTTTCCTTATCCTACTGGAATATGGTTCTGGTAGGATGGACAGATTTAGAAAATAAAAATAAAGGCTTTCATTTAAGTTTGAATATCAGATAAACCACAGAATTTAGTGTACCTATGCTTTAATTCTTGCATGAGACATGTATGAGTGTGTATATATATGTGTGTGTATGTGTGTGTGAAATTCAAATTGAGCTAGCTGTCCTGTATTATTTTAGGCCCACCCTGGAGCAGGGACAAAAGCAGAGACGGAGGCGTTCTGGAACCAATTGACAAGACTGTTAATCGATGGTGGAGAGTAGGGGAAGGCTGGGATCTGGATAAATGAAGACTCTGACATTTTCAACTCTTCTTTAATCATACAGAACTTTATTTTTCTCTTACTCTGTTTTCTTCATAGGAAAAATTGTATAGTAAACTACAACTAAATTTATATGGATATGGAAGCCACTTGACTTCATAGGTGGTTTAGAGCATCTTTCTACTTCCTATGCTTCACTTCTTTCTGTCCTATACAGGAGCCCTCAGAGTTCATTTTGACACCCACTTTCCCCAAACCACATTCTGGGCATTCCTCTTCCCATCAGCAAGCTCATGCACACACACACACTTACTTGAAATCTTTTCAGTGTTCCCTATCTTAATTTCCTATATATGGCTGAAGTGAATTCTATAGACTGAGTCATACTAAGTCTTAATGGATGATGATAATTTAAACTGCAAACACACAGGAATAAGGCTATACAGAGCTTGATCTTGAAGTAATAGAAAAACTGTAAATCTCTAGGTTCCAGTTAGAGGATGGTTTCAGGTTAGAGATACTTTCAGTTTTTCTTACTTCAGGCCATTTGGACACTGCCTAGAAGCAGGAATGGCTCTGCCTTCAGGGAATGGAAAAATCTTTGGACTCTGGACTTACATGTAGCTAACTTCCAAACAGGAGACTCAGTTTCCTAAAGAGATAACATAGAGCCACCCTATTCTGATCCTTTGACCTACCTTATAAACTCTTGCCTCAATGGAATTCTTCAAATTCTGATACTGCCTATCCCAATGGCAATATTACAATATTACAATATTACTATCCCTCCCCCTATCCCCACTCCCCCTCCAAAAAAAAAGAAAGAGGAAGAAAACATTTTACTGATATGGACCCCAAAGGAACACACATGAATCTAGTTTAAAAATAACTCCAAGATTTTCAGATGAGAAAGGCTACAAAATGTGCAAATGCCAAGTGTCATTATAATCACAGAGTTCATCTTGCTAAAGAAGCTCATAATTTCTCAGACATTTACAAAAGCTATCTTTGCTCCCATGGAGATGAGTTATAATCAGATGCAACCACAGGCCATTGTCTCTGAGCCAGACTCAAAGGGACTCTCTATTAAAAAATACTAACATTATTCATTTGTCTTTATTTTGTGTAGTGATTATATCTGGGGATCAAGACACCAGACCAAAACATCACATGACTCTTTGAGGGAGGGCTGCAGCCGCATTTTAATCTAACAGCCCACTTCTGCTGTGATTGCCATTTGTGTGAGAGAGGAAGAATCACCCTTTATAGCTGAAAATCTCTTTCTTACCCCTCTTGGCTGTTTACCCTATTTTTTCTCCATGTCTTACTGTTAGTCCTCTCTCTGCATCTTTCTTCCCTACCTTTTTCTCCCTCTACTCACAGTACCCTCTTCCCGCCTTCTCTTCCCTTCTTACTTTCTTTGCTCCTTTCTTCAAGGTGCTAGTGCAGTGGGCTCATTCCTATTGCCAGGGGACTGTCCTTTAACTGACAACTGAATTGCCTGTGTGAGTTTCCAGGGACGTAGTTTATTCTCAGTCTGGGTTGTTTTGGGTAGGATTTCAAACTGTATTTACAAAAAAGGAAGAAAATGAGCCCATTAATCTCCTTTGCTTTCTCATTCCAGCTTGCTCTATTTCTTCAAACTCTTTTTTTCCCTTTATTCCTTTCTCTGAAATAGACTTTGAAAATAGACTTTGGTACTGGTAAAATTAATCTGATCAAGTTGTGTCAACTGAAATCCAAAAGGTGCACAGTCCAATTATCACTGATCCCTGTTAGGTGACTACTCTGGCATTTCTCCTTCAGGCGAGGATCTCTGGAAAGGTGAGAGGGGAAATTTGCATGGGACAGCCCTCTGAGAGGTAGATTTCTCCCCAATTAGTCCTTGTCCCTGTGTTTCTGTGACATCATATTTTGCCCTCCCCCTTGTTACTAATTCAGAGGTTCCATTCCTATACCACCAATTTTCTCCTTTCCTTTAGATCATTTCCATCAATCTCAAGACCCATGGTATGCGATCATCTTAAAAGAAAACAGGAATTACCTAGTGGTGAGAACTCAGCACTTTGACTACTGTGGCCCAGGTTCCAACCCTACTCTGGGAACTTAGATCCCACATCAAGTGCTACATGCTGCAGCCAAAGTGAACAAATGAACAAACAAAAAAAGCCACAACAATAAACAAGCTTCCTGGACATCTGTTTTCCATTCTAGCTATTTTCCCATTTTGTTTTCCTTTTAAAGCAAAACATTGAAAGCATTGTCTATATTTCCACCTTTTTGCCCTTTATGTATCCACTTTTAGCTGTTCTGAGTAGATAGTCATCCCAACACACCCAAAACTGTTCTTATCAATGTTGCAGATGCTCATCAACTTGCCAAACCCAAAGTCAATAATATCTATAGATATCTATAGATTATCTATAGAAATGTGGTCCAGTGTGGACAACTGAAGACTAAGAGCATAAGGAACATAACATTTCCTAGGAAAGAAGCCTAGGAATGTGTCAGCCCTGGAGGCATGAGGTGAGTGGATAAGATAAGAGCTTCAGCTTCATAAAGATGAAAGAATCAGAAGTTAACAGAACAATTTGTCTGACATTACCATGGGATATTGGGGATGCAATGTGGAACAATGGCGTTAGAAACATTTCTATAAGAATAATGATGGCATCAGAGATGGTATCCTATTATATTGGTGATGATTGAACATGGTCTCAGATATATGGATGGAATTGGATTGGGGCATATCAGTTATCAGTCTACAGCAATTTTTTAATCACTTTATATGTTTTTCAAAATAGTAGATATAACCCATCTTCTTATATTCAAAGTTGATTGAGGAACATCTAAACCCACTTTTTGCAAAATCAGATATTGGCACATGAAGCCAGTTGTTTGCAGGGCTGCTGGACTATGAGGTATGTTTGCCCCATGGGGATGGCCTGAGGCTGCAAAGCTATGTCCTCTCTTTGCTCTTTGCTTCCTCTCTACCACTCTGATCAGGCTGTCAGAGTTGTCAGGTTTCCTATTGCATCTAATCTGCTGTGAGCTGAGAAAACAAAAACAAGTGTGCTCAAATTGTGTCTAAAATAAGACCAGAAAGGGTCTGACTGAAGACTATGAGAATGACAACAGAAATTTTGAATATTTAAGACCTCTATCTTTCCCTGTCTGTCTAGCTAGAAGAACACCCCTTCCTCATTTCTGTTATGTGTGCTTTCATGCCTGGGTGTCCCTGTCCCACTCAGTGTCATATAACAGACTAGAGATCCAGTATTTAGATTCCATCCCAACTATTAATTTCCCCTGATTCCCACAACACAGATTAATCTCCCATCCTTTCTAGTACTATTGCTTTAAATTTCTCCAATGTATTGGCACTTAGTATAGACCTCCTTATATCTTTAGCTTTCGTTAAATTTATATAGTCTCTGCAAGTAATTTACAGGCTCCTTGAGGTCACAGCTAGAATGGAAAATGGATATACCATTTTCTTTTGTTTGTTTTACTTTAAGTATTTATATCTGCAAATTTCCAACAAAAGGATTTTAAGTGACTAAAAAAATTACTCACAAGTCTGTAAGATAAATGAATAGAGAAGTCAAAAATTAAGACATGAAATCTTGGTAGAAAATAAGATGAATTCAAGCATGATATTAATATACACGCTTGTTAGCTGTGATGTTCTCTGTAACACCTTAGATGGGTTGTTGTGTGTCTTATCTCTAACAGTGAACCCAAGATGGATTCATGATCAAGTACTAATTTAGAATAGCAATAACACAGATAAATAACCATCCAAACAAAAAGTCCAGTTGCTCAGGGAAAGTCCACTTATTTCTCATTTGCAAAAAAAAAAAAAATAATAAATAAAAAAAAAATAAAAAATGTCTCCATGGAATTTTATAAACCTGAAGCTGTGTCAAGTAGTAAACAAAGTTTTTAAATTTATTATGCAATAAATATCAGCAAAAGAGTTTCATCTGGCAATTTTGTATGCCGTCCAACATCTCAGGCTGAGGCACAAGATCAAGAATTGGGTTTTCTATATTGTTACACTCACATTGATTCAAACCATTGATATAAACAATATTCAAAGGACAAACAAGCTGCCTTATGCCCTAGGAAGAAGCCAGCACCAATTGAACACCACATACACACACTCTGCAAATGTTCATTTTAGATTAGTTTGTGCTTTTATTTGGCTCTGAGAGTAAATGGGACATTTCTAATGAGTGCTCATCATTTTGGCAGCCAGACTACACAGAGATGATATGAACCGCTAACCACAAGGGACAATGTTTGCCCAGATGTGACTCTATCTTATGCTACAAAGCATTGTAAATGTCAAACCCCTGGTTGGTATGCAGTTCTCCATTTACTATACACAAAGCCTGCTGAAGAACAAAAGGGGCTGGATAGGGATGTGTAAATCATTATAATGGGACCAACAGATCAACAACATCACCCCTTAGAAATAGGATGGCCTGAGGTCACGCTTCTTAGATCACTAGCCCCTTTTCAAAATGTCCTTTTTTGTTTGTCCTGTTTTTCAAGAGGCACCACGGGCTTTTTGTAATTAAAGTTGTATTGATTTTGTATTTTTTAAAAAGGATTATAAAAAGACTAGCATGAACCAGAACAGAGGCAGATAATGGATGGTAAACATGAGGAAAGATAACAAACCAGAAATGTGCTCATAATAATTCGCATATACTTTCTCCCTAAAGTTGATTCAGATACCGTTTGTTTCAAATGCCATTCTATGTATCAACATTTTCCAAACAGTGATCCTAGTCAGTGACTTACATTTACTGTAGCAATTATGCTTATGGGCTTTCATTCTGCGAAATCTTTACTTCATCTTAAGGAAATATTTGTTCCAAGATCACAAATATTGTGGTAAAGGTCCAGGGTATGATGATAAAAGGACCCTTTAGAACTTCAGGAATCTCATTTATTTTTAGCACCACTACCCACCCACAAAATGGTTAGACTGACATATCCTTGGGAGGCTTACTAAGGTAGTGATTCCTTTTGCCATAACAGCAACAAAGATAATTAGGAGCACTAAAGAGGAAAAACCGAACCACTCCTATAGCTCTGTTCTCAGTGTCTAGAACAACCCTTCAGTACTTTTTGGATATTAATTGTGGAGTATAACGCAAATCCCTAAGTGTCTTAAACCTGTAGGTAGAAAGAGATCATTAGAATGGATGTATTAGAAATTTTCCATACTCCAACTCCCTGAAAATATCTCCTAAGTTACCTCTGCAGTTCTCCTTAGGGTGTTTCACCAGTTTGTTCAATCTGCTGTTCCATGTCTGCCATATTCTTTCTGCCTTTCTTATCTCAGCCGAGTTTTGTTGCGTGTCTGAAAAAGTCTTAAGAGCCAGCAATGACTGCTCCATGTCTGAGATGTAGGACTATCCCCTATTACTTCCAAAGTCACTAAAGCATACAGTTTTTTTTTTTTTTTTTTTTTTTTCTTATCTGGGCTACTTTTCAAGAGAATGAGGAGATTGTCCTTCTCTGTCACACTCCATCAACAGTTTTCAACACCCCCCATGGGTGTTGGTTCTTCATGCGATATCAATAACTTTATTGGCTGCACTCAGGCTCAGGTCATGGAGCTGAATCAAGTTCACAGTCACACTGCTCTCTCTGTTTTCCTTTTCTCCTGCTCCTTTCCTTTTCACTTGTTCTTTAGGGGGCCATGTGGAAATTCCCTCCTAGATTCAGTGAAAATCTAAATCCTTTTGCAAATCAATTCAGATATATGAATTGCTTTTGTTTGAATCTCAGTTTGTGTCAGAGATTGAAACTGAAGAGAAAATGAGATGTTAGACTAGCAATGGTTTCCATAAGCTATTTGTTGTTTACCAGCTAGCATGCATAATGGAGATTTGACTAAGACAATCAGAGGGATACTTGGAATAGCTAAATGAAAGTGATTGATGTTATACTTGAGAAAATTACAAGGGAACATGTAAGCACCTAGAGTCAGGAAACTTGTGATCTAGTTATAACTATGTTACTAACTAGTTGTGGGACCTTGGGAAATATCATTTAATTTTCCAGGAAACAAGTTTCTTCTTTCTATTAAATGTAGGGAAGTGTAATCTCTAAGTCAGTTCCAGCTTTCTCCTTCTAGGAGAATGAACTTCTATTCTGGTTCTTTGGTACCAAGCAGGGATATATATATATATATCTTTGAAATTTTGCTAGGTCCTAATGGAGGGACACTGTCCTTAAGCAATTAGTAAATCAGTATTTGAGGAGTATCTCCTTTAAGCAAAGCCTTCTGCAAAGCACCTTGAGAAATTTAAATGCATGGTCTTCTCTGTAAAGAGATTTTCAGAGATTAAAAAAAAAAAAAAAAAAAGCCATGAATGAAAAGAAGTCAACATATGATTTATGAAACCAAATGTGGGGAACCCAGTCACCCAAGCTTAGGTGAGAGGTTGCAGGAGAGTTTCTGGGATCTGAAATGGAACACAATGGAATTCTGAGTAGAGGAAGAGAATGAGCATATCCATTGTTTGGAAAGTATCCTTAGATCGAATTGGTGGTTTGTTAACTGGAGGGGATTTTTTAAGAGCAGAGAGTGCTGTTGGCTTGTGGCAGTTTTGGGATTCCAAGGGGAGATATTTGGAATTTATCTCATTCCACCTAATGAGCAATTGGAGGTTTCTGCTCTTACCAGAGAGAATGAACAACTGTATTCTCCAGATAAAGATTTCCCTGTGAAGACAGAATGTTGATTCCTTATTAACCTTTAAAATCAGAGGTGAAGCTGAAAAAAAAAAATCTGACTTAAAAAAAAATAATGACATCACCAGAATCTTTTAAAATCATCTATGAATGTCTGTAGTTTGAAAAGCTCATGGAGGGCATCTCTGGCAGGAAGAGATGAAGAAACAAACATGAATAGAAACTCTACATTTGGTTTGTGCCTTGAAGCCATTGGCATTAATTAAGATTCTATGGCTTCCAAACAATTATGACATAATTAAAGTAAGATTCTTTCTACAGTAAAACGATAAGAAATGACTTTTAGAAACCGTGGGAACCATTAAAACGGCACATCAGTATCAAAATGAGCAATATTTACTAGTATTAGCACTATTAAAATGCCTTTTGAAGACAAACTTGGGCAATTATTACTCAGAAAAACTCACATTTGGAGATATAGAGCAGTGATAATTAAATCCCACACTCCATATATCTCTCTTTTTTGTGTTTGACAGAACAGAGTCTTTAAGAGAATCTATTTTAATGGCACTGAATTAGCAAGAAATTCAAACAGAGAAAGGGCACTTAGCGGGAGGTTGGTGGTATTCAAGGAGATACAACTCTCATTATTATTATTGTTATTTTTATTATTATTCTTACTCTTTTGGAGGTGCTAAAGCTCCATTTGTGGGATTGGTACATGCACAAAGTTCAGCCTCTGGCTCATAAACTTTCTCTAATGGGTATAGCATGCCCTTAATTAAAATAGACAACGTGCAGCAAAGCTGGATGATTACACAGGTCTAATAGATGGAGCACTTGAGACTTGGGTCATTGGTTTGAATCAAATGGTGAGCCTGTGTCCACCTGATCAAAAGCATCTGCAAAATAAAGTCAGGGTTTTGAGTGAATTTTGAGGTTTTGAATGCTGGACAGACAAAAACATCCCTCTGATGAAAGACAGTCTTAATAGAGATCAAACATTTTTATTTCCTTTCTAGTACATGGGAGTTTGGGCACATGCATAGGAGGCATATATGTCAGGGTAGGGAGTAATTAAAGTGAAAAACAGAAGAGAGACAGTGAGCTGTCAATTGCTTTCTCTGAATTTGACTATGTGATTAAATCATGGTGGCCCTTAGGAGAGATTTACTCAATAAAGAAATAGAAATTCAGTACCCCCAAACACCATTTCCACCATTTTTTTAAAAGACCATAGTAGGGATATTTCTGAAAGAGAAAATGAATAATTTATCTCCCAAATATTTATGTCCCAAAATAACTGTGGGACATGTAAGATACAAGAAGGAAGAATGAGAAGGGACCAATATTATTCTTTAAAAAAATTAGATGGAAGGAATAAGATGAGATAACATATACACTACCTTCAGTATCAGGTGGTAGAGTTTGTGTTAAAGATTTTCCTATATTTTTTAGTTTTTTTTTGTTTGTTTGTTTATTTGCTTTTCATCTGAATTAACCATTGCAAACCATTTTGCGTACAACTACAATTTCCACTATGCTAGACATCATGAGAAAGAAAGCACACTTGTAGAACTGTTTTCCATAGTTTCGAAGGGAAATAAGAGCTTGTCAACTGAGACCCAACAATTATAACTCTGGTGGATTTTAGATGTTTTTTTTTTTTTTCCCTGCACTTTAAATGTTAACGGTTATCAAAGAGGTGACTAGATTCTAAAGGAAACAGTCTTAGATTTCAAGGGGAAAGAATCTCAATCAAAGAGATGCTGTGTCTCATCTTCAGAGCTCAGTGGGAAATGTCCAGGAAGGGACCCATGCACAGCAGGTGGGATACGGAAGCAGGGAACCCTCACTGGAAAGCCAGGTGGTGGATTTTCATATTAATACAGAGTACTAGGAAAACATTACACAGTTGATATCATGACTTTTCATCCTTAGCATGCTGTCTGCATGTGTATTATCCTGCTTAGATTGTGTCAAAGATAAATAAAGCATGACACTAGTTAAAGTGGTGAAGACAGCTTTTAATCTATAACACACTACTGAGTAGGGAGAAAAGTCTGATGTGGACTGCGCTAAACTTCAGTTTGTCTGGAGCTGCCTGGGTGGTTTAAGGGGAGTGAAGGGATAGAGAGGGACTGAGCCCAGGTCAGGGTAGACCAAGGGAAGGGAAACCTTAAAAAAGCAGGGAAAGGGGGGTTCATGTGAACCCCATCTGGGATTTCAAACTGGCATTTATTCAGGTTAACTCTTACCCTCCCACAGAGGCTGGAGGCTCTCTTCAGGTGCTGGCTGGAGCAAACAATAAATTCTTTTGGCAGCCTTGAGTTTTCTCAGGCAGATGCTTTAGGGGGGCGTGAGTCATCTTAGGGATGTAGCTTTGAGCTGTTCAAGTCTTTATAGGCCAAAGTTGAGGCCTAATTGATAAAAAGGGTTCAGAGGATCTTGGCTGGAGTTTGGTCCAGGAAGGAGGTAGAGGCGTATCTATGGAGTTGTTCGTGTGTGGTGCTTTGGTATGTTCCCCATATGCTTGCAGGAACCCTGGCTTTTCTTTCCTCAGGCTGCACCAAACCTAGCTCTATATGTTGGCTCACCTTATTTTATTGCACTTCACTTTACTGTGCTTCACAGATATTGCAGTTTTTGAAAATTGAAGGTTGATGGTAATCTTGCATTGTTAGATGACGATTAGCATCTTTTTTGGAATGAATTATTTCTGAATTAATATAAGTATATCGTTGTTTTCAGACATAATGCTAATGGACACTTAATAGACCAAAGGATAGTATAAACATAACATTTACGCACGTGGGAAAATAAAAAAAAATGTGTATCCAATTATTACAGTATTGTCTTTATTTCAGTGGTCTACAACTGAGCCCACAATGTCTCTGAGGTAAGTCTATAAAGGAAACCATGTTCATGTTTTACACAGAGGTATTGTTATTGCAGTGAAGTAAAGAAAACCCATCCTTTGATCTGAAATTATTCACGACTTATTTTGGGGTAAAAGACATTCATTGGAAAGGTATGGAGAATGAAGAAGATGCCGCTAGAAGTGCTTGTCCATTTTCTTGGAGTCTCTCATTCATGTAGCCTCACTGAAGACCTTTCTCACCATGTATCTTGCCTACTGTCTTATTTGTTTTTAATCTTGCCTTTTCCTTATCCTGGAATTCTTTCCTACTCTCTGCTGGTCCATTTCATCCTATCAGGAAGTTTTCCCTTCTTGAAGCTACTGTAACACTTAGGATCCATACCTCACAACAAAGCATTTTAGTAACATATTTACTGTACTTTCCTGCCATTTCTTTGGTGCTTGTCTGCCCTGTCTCCAGGATACAGTTAAAACCTTATTCATGGTACAGTTTCTTTTATAGTTACCTTGGGCAATCAATGTTTATTACTGAGAGAGTTTCAACGACAACTTTGCAGAATAATTGCCAAGAAAGAGTATCAATTAGGCTATGCTGAAATAACAAACATCTCCTCAAATATCAAAGACTTAAAGTTACAGAGGTATATTCTTCACTATCCCAAGGTTTCTTGCAAATCCTACTGTCCCTGGGGCAGCTATCTTCTATGATGTAGCTCAGTTTTGCACTGCCCAGGCCACTGAGTTAAGGAAGAGTTATGTAGTAGAGTCTCACCTAAACAAATGTATGTATTTCTGCCACTTCTGCCTATATTTCATTGGTCAAGACAAGTCATGGAACATGCCAAGACCAAGGGCTAGGGCAAGGCTGATCCCCTGAAGGCTCAGAAAGAGCAAAACCAGAAAATTTGGTAAGCAACTCTAATATTTATATTTGTAAGGACCACTATCACACCCAAAATAGCAGAAAGACATAGTATTCTATAAAGAGCACTAAAAAGCCAGAAAAAAAAAAAAAAAGAAACTACACCAGAGAAAGAATTCAAAGGCAAAAATATATGTCATCTGATTTCAGGAAATACAGTTGAGGAATAAGATTTTTAGGGCAAATGTTTTATTTATATTTTAGAAAGCAAAATCAAATGGATTCTTACATTGAGTGTGAATTAAAACTTGGGGGAGGGCACATCCAAAACATGAATGAAAAACTAATAAACATGTTAACAAATGAAATGTGTGTGACATTTGATAAAAGCAAGTCTGGTTGCAAATTAAATTCATGGGGAAAAAAGGAAAGCTTTATGTGGAAAAGCAAAGTTAAAAAAAATGGCTAATTAGATGGTAACATAGACTTGGGATGAGCAGCATCTGACAAGGAAAGATAAGCAAACACCTTGAATTATTGAATGTATACAAATCAGGATGTCTCCACTCATTCCTGTCAAGGTTACCAGGAACCAGACAAAGAGATGAATGACACACACCTTCATTATTTAGGCCAATTCTCCACTCTGGCTGGAGGTGATTGGGTTGCCCAGATAAACCATTTAATGTTTATCCCCCAGCAATGGGTCAGATAGCAATTTATTTCATTTGGTCTCCAAAGGAACTTAGAGACAGACAGACTGGGGAGAGAGAGAGAGACATTGCGGGGTGGCAGGGGAAGGGGGTCATGAAATTGCCAGCTCTGTTATCCACACATCTGAATTCCGAGTTAGATTAATCTCTCACCATTAACTTGATTGAACTCTGGCTTAGCCTTTGTCTATTTTAAATGTTAAAGGCATGACTATATATGTAAATTTACTCTGAAAGACTACCTGGAATTGGGAATGCTTTCCGGAGAGGAGTGAGCATGATTCTGTTTGGCTGTTTTGTCACAGTATATTGTCTCTGGGATAGCTTCATATAGACTATAAAGACAGAAGTCTGTTTCCCCAGGAAACAAACTTGACAAAGTGATTCATCTAAAAACAACAAATAATTCTATGGCCAAGTCAGACATGAATGATATTGCTTGCAGGTCACCACCTCATGGTATAAAGTAAGACTTAATCCTATTTCAAAACATTTAAGTTTTTGGCACTGTTTAAGCTAATCATCCCAGTTGTTGCCTAAATTCCCTGTCCTCCTTTTAGCCAGGTATGTTGGTTTTTGCTTTGTGGAAAGTGGGTTTTGGCGTTCCCGTCGTGGCTCAGCAGTTAACGAAGCCCACTCGTATCCATTAGGACAAAGGTTCAATCCCTGGCCTCTCTCAGTAGGTTAAGGATTTGGTATTGCCGTGAGCTGTGGTTTAGGTCACAGATACGGCTCGGATCCTGAGTTGCTGTGGCTAGGGAGTAGGCCGATGGCTACAGCTCCGATTGGACCCCTGTCGCGAGACATGTTTCTACAATATTTTCTTAGCCTCCTTGCTGAAAACTCCATCTTGTCCTGCTTTACTTTACCCCATCTTCCTGCTTGAAAAACAGTCCCAGTGCTGGTGAATGTCTTAAGCTTAAGAACAAAGACCTAAAGGCATAAGTTATTCATATGGTCAGCTGAATGAGGACATAATGCATCGGTCTAGGCATGCAGGACCTGTGCAGATTGGCATGCCGTTTGCACAGAATGATATGTTCTTTTAAGAATAAAAGAAAGAGGAGCCTCATGGCCCCAAGGGGTTTATGAGGGGTCATTAGCAGGATATGCATTAGCAAGGAGAACCAAGGTACAAACCTAGGCATGCCAGGTTCCTGCAGATAGGCACACCATCTGCAGAAGCACAATGGTGATTCTCTCGAATGCTATGCATAGATAGCTGAGGCCAAGCTTCCTCGATGCTAATGATTGTTAAATGCCTAAAGGTCAAAATAAAAGTTTAATCAGCAACCGGCCATGTGACTTTTAAAATAACTTAAAAAAAAAAAAACCCTATATCCTGCACCTACAACTACCTCCTCACTTGAGGTAATCCTGAAGAGCACAATAAAAGCAGTGTGGTTTCCTGAGGTGGCGCTTTTGGTCCCTGAGACCTTGAGTCCCTCAGTTCCCACCTTCACTTAAGATAAATGTCTCTGTGTCTTGTTTTATGTTCACTTTTTTCCTTAAGTTTCACAGCACCAGTTCTTCAGCCCCATCCTGCTGAGCTGGTCTCTGCAGACCCCTAGCCTGGGAACCTTCATATGCCATGGGTGCGGCCCTAAAAATACCAAAAAAAAAAAAAAAGTGGGTTTGCCTAATAATATTTGACTGTCTTAATAAAATTATGTATTTTGGAATTTTTATCTTATGCTTACAAACCATAATAATTTATTGTGTTTGGATGTTAATCATAACATCCTTTGAATTTAAGGACATTTTTCAATAGTTTGCTTTAGTGAGAAACTCTTTCTCAAATGAGCAGAAAATCCTGGTTGAAAAGAAGCATTTTTTTTTTTTTTTTTCATGTGTGTTTCCTACCCTGGACACAACGTACCTAACACACCATACTTTCATCACAGGCACTCCATAAAAGTTGGTTGTAGTAGGTTGAAATTTGGGCCTTTTGAGTATGAAGCCACATTCTAATATTTTCATACAATATGCATGCCTTCTTTGAATGACTTTCTCCCTGTAAGACTGATCATTTTCTCCTCCTAGGGACAACTCAAGCAACTGTTTTGGGCTCATTCCCAAAACGAGCCTACAGAGAAATAAATGAGGAAATTTCAGCCCTTGATCTGTAGGTTGAGCCAAAAAGTATTCACCTATGGAAAAAATTACAAATCAGGAAAGATGAAATTTTAAAAACAGCAAAATGTGTGGTTCATACTATGTCACAAACATTATGGAAGGTTACTTAAGAAGGAAGTCCCTGTGAGCTGAACAGGAAACTAGAATTCTTGCCAATAAAACCCTCAATTAGAAACTGATCTGAGGCACATGTTCATAGTTGAATGTCAATGTCTAGCCACATCTACATACTTCAAATATAACATTTGCAATAGTATTCAACTAGGAAGAAGAAAAGTAGTTTTGTTAAGATTTTGTCTTTCCTGGTAGCATCAGCAGAAGAAAGCAGAGGCTTGTTCCACAATTTCATCTGCTACTTTGTGCTACATGGTTGCTTGCAACTAGTTTTTGCCAAGATTTTAGACTTTAAATGATATGTAAATGTACACAAATGAGCTCAAGAAATCTCTCACAAGGCCAAGAAAGCTAGAGGAGGAAAACTGTTAGAAACGGTTATCTTAGTCTAAACCACATGTCCTGTATCATGGTGAATCTCCTTCTTCCATGATGGGCTCATGAACTGTAAATGATAGAAGGTCTAACCTTCCATGAGGCATCATCCCAGATCTCTGAAAATAATTATCTTACATCTTTGCTGTAACAAGCTTTTCTTTTTAAGACTGCATTTTGTTTGTTTGTTTAGCTTATGAACAATGGATGTTTGTTTCTTACAGTTCTGGAGACTGAAAGTTTAAGGTCAGGATGCCAGCCTGGTCCAATTCCAGTGCAAACTCTCTTTGATCCCAGATTGTTGACATCTTGTTGTAGCTTCACATGGTTGAGGGAAGAGTGCTAACATTTCATTCTGAGGCAATATTGCAAAGTTTATAGAGTACATTTTAGAATGATTGAAATAGTGCCCTCCATGCCCACATTTTCTGAAAATTAACAAAATTTGTTTAAACCACACTTTCTCTTTAATATTTGGGGAAAAAAATCTTGTGCTTACAATAAAACTCACAAACTCACACACACACATATGTGTATATAACTTTGGTCTGCATTTCAAGTGGGATAGATACATGTTGCATTATTTTTCAGAAAATTGACATAAAAGTAAAACTGTATTTTAGTAAAATTAATATATGTCTCCCTCTAACAAACTTTTGACATGCTTTGCATCCTTATCACTGGCACTGCTTTTAAGACGTGTTCATCCTCCTTTCTTGATTGCAGGTGCTTTAAGATGGGGGACTGTGGATTCCCTGTAAAACTTTATGCAATGCCATCAGCACAGTAGTACTAGGCAAATCCTTGGTGAATGAACTGATCCAAGGTGGAACGTGGCCTTGACTGATAAAGTCCTTGATCTAATTTGGTTTTTCCTCAAACACAAACAAGAAGAATGAAGGAAAAATGAAAGCATTGCTTTGAGTTGAAGAATGCCTAGAGCAGAGAAGACAAATTATTAAAAAAATGAAATTATCACCTCCTTCCAGCTGTTCCTTCCTCACCTATTATGAGCCTTGGCTTAGAGAAGAAAACTTAAATGGAATTTTTACTGTGTATAAGGGCTCGGCCATAGTATTTTTTTCCTTCCAGGTAGTATGCGCCAGTAGAATGAGGAAACTAGTTTCTCAATGAATTGCTCTCTGGCTCAGCATTCATTTTCTTCCAGACAGGTTTGCTAATGTGTTTCCAGGTGGCTCTTCCAATAACTCCCCAGTCTATGGCAGTTGGTTATAGTCCCACCAGACTTCTGTTTTTCTCTGTGGTCCTTACTTCTGCAGCACCAGCTGCCATTGGCCTCCTTTGCTGCGCTGATGCTCAGACCTGAGATCCACAGAGTCCTGTGGAGGAAACCCTGTGGGTGTCTAGTGTGAGGTGTAAATGCTCCTGTCACCCATTGACTGCATGTTCGATTGGTCAGAATGTCAGTCTCTGAGTCCTTCCTTCTTTTAGCTAAGCTCCAAAGCTTCAGGGATGAAGGCTATAAAAGTGAGAGTGAATGAACATCCCTTTTCCTTTTATCCAGCTCTTGTGGGTTGTTGCCCCTTGCTTTTTTTTTTTTTTTTTTCCCTAACAAGACTCCCCTTGCTTTTTTAAAGTTGCAAACTCTTCTGTAGCTTAGGTTAGATGTGTCATACCTCCAGCCAGCTCTGTGATCTGTTCTCATCCTTCATCTACTCCTTGGGTGGTTTTATTTTTTTTTAACCTGAAAATCCCATGAAATAAAGTTTTTTTTTTGTGTAACATATTTGTGTAACTTTTAATGAATCAAGTTCAGCATGCAAAAATATAAAAATAGCTGGAAGGAAAAAAATGGAAATAAACAAAACAGAAAACAGCACCTACTTTTTTCCAATTAGAGCCAACAGTTTACCCACTTTGGAGCACATTTCTGGCACCAGCCAGCCTGTGTTTGTTTTTAATACCATTGTGCCTTGTCATATAATATAACAGCTTTTTATTTTCAATGATATTAACTGTCTGCAGGGAGAAAGAGGCAGAAGACCTCTCCAGGACCTGAGAGTCTTATAAATAAATGAGTTTTTTAACCTCTGCTGTAATACAGATATCTTTTCAATATAATATTAAGACCCTTTGTGACAGGATCTGTCATTTTAAATACAAAAAACACGATGCCTGTGGAATAAAAATACTTACTTGGCAGATGAAAAATATTTATGTTCCACTTTTACTTCCTGTAGCTGACAATACAGAATTCTTGTTGTTCTACCCAGCCATAGTCACAGGGAATAAAGGAGAAGGTAAGACATAGGCAAACCATTAAGTGGACACCAACCATTTATGGTAAATCTCAGTGCCAGAAGCTTTTGGTGTACCTCATCACCTTAGCTCTTGGTCATCTCCATCGATGAGTACGACATAACTGGAATTTTCTGAAAATACTAAGGAGGTCCAGGAAATTCCATGTAATCATGAAAATCATAATGAGCTTCAGTAGGATTATGATAGCTCACTTTGCCTTTCAGAATATTTCTAGTTCACAGAATCCTTTGTACAAAACACAAAAGACCCCTGACAAAGATCATAAACTTCAACCAAGGACAGTCTTTGCTAAGGTATGAAACTGCCAACATTATTTGGTCACTATTAATAACTAGTCATTTTTGGACAGCTATTATGTTCAAAGCCTTGTGCAAGATACTACTGTGGATATAAAAAGATATCTCTGCTTTGAAAAAGCTGATACCAAAAATAAATAACTGAGTAAAATTTAATGCCACAAAAATATGTGTATTTTAAAATTGCATAGCAATTCAAAATAGAATATTATATATGTCACACATTACCAAATGGATTGTACTAATGTGTGCTATGAGTTTGGAGTTAAGTAAGATGACAGTCCTATAATTGAGCTGTGGAAGTCTGAGGATTTTAAAAAAGAAAAAAGAGAAAGAATAGTTGAACTATAATATTTGGAAATACATATCCACACACACACACATATATATATATATATATGAGATGATGATTCCAGATGAGCCATTGAGGATACTGAAAACATAGGAAAGCATGATCGTATAATCTGGGACAGTGATTAGCTTGTAATGACAAAAACAGTAAAAAAAAAAAAAAATATTTTTTTTAACCAAAAACTCAAGTGTAGGTAAATTCAATGTGTGCATGTATATGTGTGTGTGTATACATATTCTATATATATATATACATATATATATATATATTCTATTCTTTTTTTTTTTTTTTTGGCTTTTTAGGGCCGCACATGCAGCATATAGAGTTTCCAGGCTAGGGGGCATCTCTGAGTTACAGCTGCTGTCCTACACCAGAGCCACAGCAACATGGGATTGGAAACTTTTCTGCAAACTACACCACAGCTCATGGCAATGCCAGATCCTTAACTACTGAGTCAGGCCAGAGATCAAACCCTAGTCCTTATGGATACTAGTTGGGTTTGTTTCCCCTGATCCACAACAGGAACTCCAAATTCAATATATTTTAACATTATTATTCTTCATGACATCCATGGAGACTGAATAGGGCTGATTTAAACACCATTGATTTAATTATTATTGAAAAATAAAGCTAAGGTAATTTAAGGAAATGCATCAATAATGCAAATGGTGGTAACGCCTGTTTTAGAAGACATAATTTCTGATTTTTCTTTTTGAGTATTTAATGCAATGCTGTTCTAGATGAAGAACAAATTATTAACAGAAGGGGAAAAGAAAGAGGAAGAAGAAGTAGAAGAAGGAGGAGGAGGAAGAAGGGGAAGACAATAAGAAGAAGGGGAAAATAGGAAGAAAAGAAGGGGGAGAGGGAGGTGGAGGAGGAAGGAGAGGAACAGAAGGAAGAGACTAATTTGGGGACATCAAATAATGTCAGAGTTGATAAGCTGCAGTGAAATCCCAGAAGAGAACACAGAAAAAAAGGAACCAAGCAGAATATATCTATTTATCAGTTGTTGTTGTTTTTTTCTTTTCCTGGTTTCAAATACTTGTACTGCTGGTGTTAGTCCTTTCCACTAGAAGTGATGTGAGCCTATCTTTAGTCCACTCTTTTGTTACCTTGGATAGGAATAAATAAGAAGTTGCTTTCAGTTGTTGCTGCTGGGTGATCAAACTTGCCATGTAACTAACAAGATGGCAATTCAGCTCTTTTGGCCAGAATTCTAAACCAGGAGGAGTTAAATCAACTTCTGTCGCATATCAACAATTCACACTTCTGCATACATGTGCACAACCGTCCTCCCCTTACTGCAAATGGACAGATCTCTTGCAAATCCCTGGATGATTTCAATTCCTACATAGAAACACTGAAAATCAAACAAAATCAAAAGCAGGAGACACATAGCACAGGTGGTGTATAATCCTCACTTTTGCCCTCTCTCCATACTGATCAACTCCCCATAAGACGTAGATTCTTTAATGAAATGAAATCCCCTATTTACCCAGAGCCTGCAGTGTATGTGAGTGAGTCAGAATTGTGTTATCTGAATTCTAATCCTGACACCACTATCTAAGTGGTGGGCTTGGGAAAATTATTTTACATCTTTCTGTTTCAATGTTCTTACTAGTTAAACTTGAATAATTACCTTATCACCTTATAGGGATATTTAAGAATATAAAAGATGTGATGCAGGCTCAACAATAAGAACAGTGCTTTGTATATTGCAGGCCTCACTTATTATCTGCTATTCCTATTTGATTGGTCTTTTGAGGACACCATTTAGAAGAAGAAAAGAATGGGATTGGAATAAAGAATCCTAAGACCTTCTAAGTCTCCATATCATTACTAAAATAGGAATAATTTTTTCCCCTGATTTATAGTCAAGTTAGACAATACCAATGTTGTGTTAAGCCTGAAGCCTCAGAGATTTAGCACAATACAAGTTCATTTCTTGCTCCTTTGGGTTCAGTCAAGATGTCAGGAGGTTTTTCTGGCTGTGATTCATGGCTCCAAATCCTTCCATATTTTGGTTATGCCTGCCTTCAAGTCTTCCACATCCTTTGGTTCTATCAGTGAGCAGGAACAAGAAAACATACAGATAGATGTATTGGGGAAGTTTGTAGAATAGATTGTGAACAAACTGAGTTCAGAAGACAAGGGTTCAGCAACTTCTCCAGTATGGTTGAGGTACAAACTCAGTCCAAGTTTCATTTTAGTCTCTAAGGCTCTAGGGTTCTTAGGTTCACAAGAAAAATAAGAAAGGGGTGAGATAAATTCTGGAAAACTTTAGGTTAGGTTTTCTCTAGCATGCTCATGCTTGATGAAGCTACTTTTGGAGGAAGAACGCTTTTGAAGCACCTCCAAGAATTCTTCTTTATTTTAAGGCACTATTTAATTCAATCACTAGCATTGGAAGGAATGGTAAACCAAGCACCCTGCTGTATCCACCATGGCAGGTGGGCATTCAGGTTTGCCTTTTCATTTTGCAACAGCTCTCCTTGCCAGGCCATCTCTTCACATGGGTATCATGATGAGGGCTCATGTGCCTGAACATCCTCCAAGTACTTAAAAGTACCAGCCTATTCAGTGCCCAGGACAACATACTTCATACCTTCAGAGAACCTAGAGGTCAGGTTAGGAATTAGCCAGCTGCTGCCCTTACTTCCTCTACCACATCCTGCTTCCTGTAAACACCAGCTATTTATCTTACTTAGGGTCTTAGAATACAGACAGAAAAAAGCCTTTCTTTACTGTGTCCTTCAATTATTTCAAAATGCATGTTAGGCAGAAGTAAAAAAAGGTTCGTACAAGGATAGTCCCATTGAATCCCTATACCTTGCCCTTCTCCTCCCAGTCTTCTCACTTCCCAGTCAAACTCCCCAAGTCTTTCACTGTTCAAGGGAGCCCATCATCGTGTTCTCACCATATTCTCCCTATCATTATCCATGCCTCTTGTAAGGTTGTGCCAAGAATGGAAAAATAAAAAGAAAATTCTACAGCCTCGTCAGAACATAATGGCATGAAACTCTTATCTTTATAGATATGTTCACTAAATTTCCATCTTCTCAGTTTCAGAGTGTATTTCTTTCCAGCAACCAAGGGGCACTGAATTTGTGGTTTCTCTTATAGTCTGAGAACTTTCTGGAGGCATCCTTCCTATCCTCTCCCCTTTTAGTCCTCTCTCACCCACACTAGTTTCAAAAATTTATTTCACTGAAGAAACACTTCAGATTTAAAATGTTAACTTTGGAAAGAAGGCTTTCCATGCCAGGGTTTATTTGACACCCTATGCTTATATAAATGCCTAAATGATTCTTTTACTGCAATGACCTTTCTAAGCTTTTAGTTTATTAAAACAGCTTTAAATAACCCTCTTTTAATTATTGTACTTAAACATAATGTTGTGCCCAAGCTTATTTTCAATAGATAAAATTATAAAGATGTTTTAAACTTGTTAAATTTGGCCTTTTAAAAAAAAAGACAATCTGCCATTTTTCTGTTATTCTGGGCCCCAGATTGAACTGGTATTTTAAATCGAGTGTCCTGAAATGTCATCACAGACAGAGGCTAGAACATCAGGTTCCATGGCATCTGGCTTACTCAGGTGGGAGATAAGATGGGGTCTGAAACGTGTCAACCTATTGTAATGTCCCTCTGTTACCCAAACCTGGTAGATTGTGATGACTGGAGTTCTGCGAAACCCTCTATAATCACTGTCTATATTTCGTGGTGATGGATTACAGATTCCAAATTGACTTCCTGCCTAGGGACACAAAACTCCTCTATTTATAAAAGTCAAGGGGCATGGGGAAGGAGTGGGATGGATGGGGAGCTTGGGGTTAATAGTTGCAGACTATTGCCTTTGGAATGGATTAGCAATGAGATCCTGCTGTGTAGGATAACTATGTCTAGTCAGTTATGATGGAGCATGATAATGTGAGAAAAAAGAATGTATATCTAAGAAACTAGATACAGTTCCCTTTGCTGTACAGCAGGACCTTATTGCTTATCCATTATAAACATAATAGTTTGCCTCTACCAACCCCAAACTTTCTGTCCCTCCCACTCCCTCCCCCTCCCCCTTGGCAACCACAAGTCTGTTCTCTATGTCTGTGAGTTTGTTTTTGTTTTGTAGATAGGATCATTTGTGCCATATTTTAGATTCCACATATAAGTGATATCATATGGTATTTGTCTATATGTTTCTTTCTATGTTAATGATGCAACTCTCCCTACAGAAATAGTTCATCTAATAAGATGGGGGAGTGATGTCTTATCTAAAGTCATTATCAGGCATCCACATGCCTGTTTGCCCCCCAATTGTTTACTTTTCCCAAAAAATGCGCCCGTGCCTCTCAAAAAGAAATAAAAATACTCTGGAAGTATCTAATTCAATTAGTAAAGCATGTGTTTATTGTTTTCATAGGTTCGTTCACTGAATTTCTGTAATTTCAGCAAAAAAAGTACATTCCACTTTTAGTGCCTGTCCAGCACTGAATTTGTCACTTATATGATAAATTGGGAACTTTCTAGAAGCATCGCTCTTCATCCCCTTCCCCACTTCCCATGTTATGACTAGAAAGATTAGGCTTCCAAATCTATGCAGAAGATTTACTTCTGTTTCCCTCTACACTGAACAGTCCTTGGCGTAGGCACCAAATGCAAGCTTTTGATCCTAACATCTAGGGAGATTTACCACCACAAATTAGAATGATTGAAAATTCCAACCATCATGTTTTCCCCTTTTTCCAGTGAACCCCTAACCTTCCCACTTTTTTTGAGTCAACAGTGTTGAATTAAAAAAAAAAAAATCCTGCCTCTCAATGGATCAAAACTGCCCTTGGCATAGGGAACGTCAGGTCAACAGGACCATACCTGACCATCAGCTCTCATGGAGTACTGGAATTCCACATGTAGTGTCTCTTGTGACTGGCAGGTTGTTCCACTCATCCCACTTCCTCCCCCACTCCAAAAAAGAGTGTGTGCAATAAGCCACAGTGTTTGCACATGACTTCCAAAGTTTCCATAACACAAGCTCCTGTTTTCATTTGCAGTAATGAGAAAAGCTCACAACAACAGTTCTTGCCACTTCCCTCCTTATTGTTCTTGTTTGGAAATGGGCTATAAAACTTTACCACCTCATCATTATAGATCACTTAAAAAAATAAAATAAAATAAAATCTAATTTACATTTTGTTCCAACTGGTTTTCTTGACTGACAGTTGTCCACAGCTCAGTGGCTGCTCTGTTCAGTGTACTTTAATTTTGAGCTTTCAAGTATTTCGGAAGCCCATTCAGAAGTAAATTCTCAGAGAAAATTGAGCTCTGTCATGGATGGATTAGTACTATAATAGTTGGTCACATATCTTGCATGAAACCTTTCAGAAGCAAGGCAAATGAGAAGGAAATGAAATTCATTTCATACTTCTTCAAGCACGCTAAGAGACTTTCTCTCCAAGTAATCTGTGAAGTAGCACTGGTTTATTGGAGGTTCGCATAACTACCATTACATTATACCTTGTCACAATCTCATGTATTGGGTGACTGCTTTTTCTGAACGGATGGTACCGGCAAAGTGCTCTCTGAAGGTACTGAACAGCCAATGTCGTTTCTTTGATCAAAATGTATAGGTCTAAGGAATAGCATAAATAAAAGTACTTGAACTAAATTGGAACATTACAGGTCAGAGGTGAATGAAATCTGAAAAGCAGATATATGGAGGCATCATCACATTTACTTTTTGATATATTGATGAGCCAAGCGACCAAATGGGGAGGGTGGCAGGAGGGAGGGGAGAGAGGGAGAGAGAAAGAGCTAGAGAGAGAGAGAGAGAGAGAGAGATGTTGTTATATACACCTTGTGGGAAAAGCAAAAGCTTTATTGATTTTAGCAATACCGCAATGTGGTATTTGGTTATTTTGCAAATTGCAATAATGCCAGCATTTCATTGGAAATTTGTGTGTGTGTGTTGCATTATCATAGTAGCATGGGATAAACTCTGTGTTATTTAGGAAAGACATATGTAATATATTAGTAGGGGGAGAGAATGGAAACCTGCATATGAATTTTATTTTGATTGATTATTTTTTGCTTTTCAGCAACATTATTTCTTTTAGGACAAAAAAAAATGGAAAAAGTGAAAAAGGTCAATTACTAGTTTTTTTTTTTTTTTTTAATAAACATGACAAAACCAAAAAAATGGTGTGATTGATTTTTTTTTCCCCTGCCACCATCGATTGGCACTTTAGGTTCCCTGCCACTTTGCTGCCTTACTGTGAATGCAACAGAACTGAAAAGTTTGACGTGGCAGCTCCTCAGGGACACATTTCACTCAATGTATAAAAAGCAAGAACCAGAGATGAGATTTTGTCCAACCCTGTTCCAGCCTGGCCTTATAGATGTGTTGCAGTGAATCCAAAGGCAATCTGAGCTGAAATAAGATGGAGTATAAGCAGACTTGATTCAGCCAGCAATGTAAAGATCTGGATATTGTCTTCCCAGCAGATGGGGAGGCAGTGTCTGTGTTGGTAGAATGAAAATGGATAGATTTTATTCTATTTTATTAATTTATTAATTTATTTATAGCTGGGTGGTTTGGGAGGCTCTGAAAGGTGTTATGCAGTCCGTCCATGACCACCACTGGTTTTACATCCCATTGATAGAGACTCTATCATTTGGGTTTTTTTTTTTTTTTTTTTTTTTTTTTTTTTTTTTTTTTTTTAAATTTTCCCACTGTACAGCATGGGGGTCAGGTTATCCTTAGATGTATACATTGCAGTTACAGTTTTTTCCCCCACCCTTTCTTCTGTTGCGACATGAGTATCTAGACATAGTTCTCAATGCTATTCAGCAGGATCTCCTTGTAAATCTATTCTAGGTTGTGTCTGATAAGCCCAAACTTTCCGTGTGGCTCATTTGGGTTTTTAAAAGCTATCAGAGAACTCAGAAGTATCTGGGACCAGAGTAGGCAGGTATGGAAGGAAGAGTTTTGAAAGGGAAGTGGGAGAGCATTAAAAATAAATTTTATTATTTATTTCGATATACATGACTTGTGAGAACCAGCTATAAATAAATTAATAAATTAATAAAATAGAATAAAATCTACCCATTTTAATTCTACCAATTTTTGCCTAATTTGAAATTCTTTGGAAAAGTAACAGTGTTTTATGAATCTCGGAGACAGAGGAAACCTCGATTATGCACACCTGGCTGTTCATGTTCTACCTTTCCATTTATTTCAGGCACAGAGGCCTTTCTGTGAAATGCCACCAGCTACCATCATCTTGTCCTTTAATCTAGGCTCTATGACCAGATCTCCACTTCTGTTTCCATTATTCCATATTAAAAGAACATTTATGGATATACCAGGTAACATTGATGACACGGACAAACACATAAATTCCATTGATATTTAAGGGAAGAAGTTCCTAGAATCAGGTCACTGGAGGTGCTTGTTAAGTGTAATTATTAGGTTTCAGTATTCTGAATTTGCAGTGCTTTCCTGTGTTGGAGATTTAGACTGTGTATTTTTAATAAGGCCTCAGTGATTCTGATACAAAGAATCTATAGACTTCCTCTTGAATGACAATTAATTATGACTCATGGTAGGAGGTAGGAAACTAGAATTCTAATTTATAAACTCCAATTCTCAATTTATCCATAGAAAAATTGTGTAAACTACCCTTTTCTTGACATTTCTAGGGTTGTGTGATTAATTAAAATGCATGAAAAAGCTTTAAAATATATAGTCACTATGTATGTGTTGAGTGAATGTTATATAAATTAATGTTATTGGAAGCTATTACTGCTGATGTTTCTATTATTGCTAATATGCAAAAAAATCAAATTTTTATATCAATTTAAACAGCGTTAAGATATTTACAGTGCAATGATGTTTTTATGTGTCTGCGTGTCCTGAGAAAATCATCACAATAAAGAAGGATTCCGGCTAACTTACATTTTCTACTTATTCTCCCACATGCCACAAGTGCTTGGACGATTGCTATATTTGATTCATCATAAATCATTTAACATAGCTTGTCCAGAACAGAAGCTAATCCTGTCATAGTTTTAAGGAAACAACTAAAACAACAACAAAAAACATAGAATGAGGAAGCATAAATTCAGTAGAAAAAAAAGAGGTATTTCTCTGAACTTAATTTATCTGAATCTTTATGTTTGAAAGCACCAGTGAAAACGCAATAGATAAGTTTTCCATATCCTTTTAAATTTAGTGGGCTCCAGGTTTTCAGTTGTGACTTATCAGTTGGCCAGTATGTGGAACAGTCAAGTCTATAGTGCAATTATAGGCATTTATATGACCTTCACTAATCTCCAGGCAGGAAGTTGCTGTCACATGTCTCTTTACTATCATGAAATTATTCCTAGCAGTACAAAGTCCCTTCTAGAGGAAATGTTGCGAAAGTCTATTCAAAGAACAAGTTTCTACTAAGAAATATTTTATTTATTTTTGGGAATATGAGCACAGGATAGTTTTTAAAAACACATTAGAATGTACTGGTATCCACCAAAAAAAAAAAAAAAAAAGTTATCTTTTTGCAAATACTTGTGAATTTGTGCAAGTATCCTTTCCAGCTAGGAAATGTCACTGCAGCTGAATTTTAAATCAAGTGTTCATATTTCTTTGGGGAGTTTCGGATCAGCAAAAGAAATGGAATATTTACAATTTGGTGCATAATTCATTTTCTGTGTGTAACTTCATTTTTTTTTCTTATTTTAGGCTGAATTGTGCTGAATTTTAGACAAAAATGGATATCATAAATTATTAAGAATCATTCCAGAAGCTGGAATAAGTAGATTATTATTAGCATCATTATCATTGTGGCTAATAAAAGAACTTAGCAGGAAAGAAAAAAATAATGGGATCTAAGATTGCTGACAAAGGGAGCTTAACGTTTTAGTGCTTGCATATTTATCGGAATCTGTGTGGGACAGGACTTTCTTGAATCACCACTCTGATCTATGTCTTTTCCAGCTGCAAAACCCAGGACGCATTTCAGGGCTGTCAGCCTGCTCTCCTTCTAGCCTATCTCCTTCAGAGAGCTGGCAGGGTGATAACATCTTTTAGCAGGTAGGTGTGAAATCAAGTCAGGTTTTCATAACAACTTCCATTCAGGGGAGACTGGAATCCACCAATGAGGCATTGGACTCCCATAATCCCTCAGGTCCTTCACTTAGGTTTGTTGACATGTGAAGCAACAAGGATTAAACAGCACAGTGGTTGGCTTTACCTTAATATCCTCATTCATTTTCCTTTTGCTTCAAAACTTTTCCGGCACCAATGTGTATCCCCACCTGAAATCCAATTGTTAGTCATTCATTCCTTTAAGTGGAAGTGCATTCTTTTTTAAAAGGTTAACTCCTTTACCTGGGAGCACCTACTGAGTTACTTTTTCTAATAACCAATGACTTAGTTGCTGGCAGTAGTCTGGATTCCTGAAGTCTTGCAACTTTTTCCTTTTTATGGCCTTACCTGCAGCAGATGGAAGTTCCTGGGCTAGGGGTTGAATCAGAGCTGCATCTGCCTGCCTACACTAGAGCCACAGCAATGCTGGATGTGAGCCACACCTGCAACCTACACCACAGCTTGTGGCAAGGCCAATCTTTAACCTACTGAGCCCAGGGGTTGAACCCTCATCCTCAGGGATACTATGTTGTATTTTTAAACTGCTAAGCCACAATGGGAATTCATACATTTTCCCTTCTAGACTCTATAGAAAGCTGTATGGGTATAGCAGCATTTAATGAAAGATAAAAACTTTGCAACAAAAAGAAATTATTGAGGAAGATAATTTAATTAATTAATTAATTAAAATATAGTTGATTTACAATGTTAGTTTCTGGTGTATAGCAAAGGGATTCACATACACACGTATATACACACAAACACATATATATATTCTTTCCTATTATGGTTTACTACAGAATAGTGAATATAGTTCTTATACTATACAATAGGGCTTTGTTGTTCATGCATTTTATATATAGTAGTTTGTATCTGCTAATCCCAAATACCTAATTTATTCCTCCTTCACCTCTTTCCCCTTTGGTAAATGTACATTTGTTTTCTATGGCTGTGAATCTGTTTCATAAATAAGTTCACTTATGTCATGTTTTGGGTTCCACTTACAAGTGCTATCATATGGTATTTGTCTTTCTTTTTTCTGACTTAGGAAGAGAATTTTAAAATGTCTACTGACAGAAAAAAATATTCAAGATTTGGAAATGGATGAAAAAACCTCTTACTGTATTTCTTTTTGATGGACTGCTGGATGTTGTTTAGCAGATGCTTCAGGTGTGCAGATGGACCTATAGGAGTGTGCACCTTTGATTGTCTTTCTACTTAAGAGGCTGTTTTACAATTCTGTACCAGAAAGATGTGGGATTCACGCAATCCGTTTTTTGTTAGATGATATTTTTAGCATAAGCTCCATGTGTTTTAAAGTGTTGCCTCTTGTGTCCCTTAGAAATAAGAAATGGGACCATTAGTGGCTTATATGCATTTTTGACTCCTCTCTTTTAACTCTACAAAGTCCAGAACAAGTTTGTGAGTTGACAGTAAAATCAGATTTGGAGTCAAATCACCATTTTCTCTTTAATCCCTGGTTATGAAAATCAGGCAATTTTATTCTTCCAGCTACATAACAAAAGACTGGTAGAAATGTTTTAAGGCCAGGGCATGGAAGACAAGCTGAGAATAAATACTTTCATGATTCAACTTAGGAGAGTAGAGGAAAACTGGAGATACGTTACAGTATTTTGACGCTGTAAATGTTGTAGCTAGTAAGCTAACTCAGTGTTATTTAATGTGAAGTCCTTGGACCATACTATCAGAAGAATCTGAGAGCTTGTTAGCAGCACACATGTTCAAGCTTCATCCCAGATCTACTTACCCAGAATCTCTGGAGGCGAGGTCCAGGAATCTGAATTATAACAAGGGCTCTAGTTTGTGGTGGCTATGTGCTCTCAAGCAGAGATCTAGGGTGAGTAGAGTGATATCTTCAGACTGACATCCATTCCCTCATCCACCACTTGACCTCATAAGCTTAGGTGCTCGTCTATGCTAAATGTGCAGTCTGTAAATAGGATTTGCTTTGGATGTGAGCGCCTATGCTAAAAGGGAAAATAAAATGAACCTCTCATTTTGTAGATGGATTTAGTGATTATAGCTAAATCTGTCTTTTCAGACTTATTTTTGAACTAATCATGTAGCTTAATACAGAGAGAAAAGCAGTGTTATGATAGAAAGCAGCAAGAGTTGACCAAAAGGAGGCCTTCTTGTTCAGCTCTCATTGAACTCTCATAGCCTCTTCTTTTCTGTGACTTTGTTTTGTCTCATATTTATAGAAATATGGGAAAAAATGTATTAAGAAAGAACAGGTACCAGTACTTGAGAAAATATTCCGAAAATACAAAGTAACAAGATCAAGAAGTGGTATAAAACAAATGATATTAGCTGCAAAATAAGAAGTAAGGTGCATTAAGAGACAAAGTAAGACAGTGAAAATAAAAAAGAATTTCTTAAATGTGATCATCAGAGTATCATACAAAACAAAGGAGAATTGTTCGTCTGCATCCATTTAGCAAAATCACACATTTAAAATAGGAAAACTGATTCTGTGTTTCTTTTGTATTAGTCATACAAAAACCAAGGGTTAAAAACTATAGGCAGAGACTCTGATAAGAGGAGAGTTTCTTTCAAAGTCTCTAATATCATTTATATAATTGATATGGTAATAATTGTGCTACACATTCTTAAGGGGCATTTCTTCATTTAAATAAGACTTCATGGCAACACACTCTGTGCAGGAGTTCCCGTTGTGGCACAGTGGTTAACGAATCCGACTAGGAACCATGAGGTTGCAGGTTCGATCCCTGCCCTTGCTCAGTGGGTTAAGGATCCGGCGTTGCTGTGAGCTGTGGTGTGGGTTGCAGACACGGCTCGGATCCCACATTGCTGTGGCTCTGGTGTAGGCCAGTAGCTGTGGCTCCGATTGGATCCCTAGCCTGGGAACCTCGATATGCTGCAGGAAGTGGCCCTAGAAAAGGCAAAAAGACAAAAAAACAAACGAACAAAAAAACACTTTGTGCAATGCAAGAATCCTACTAAATACTTCATCTGTTTTTTTCTTTCTTTCTTTTTTTTTTTTTTTTTAAATAAAAAGAGGTATTTTCTTCTTTCTTGTCCCCCTTGCCTTCCCACTCTTTCCCTCCCAACAATTCATGAGACCTGCTAAGGCCATTAGGAGGATAGAACGAAATAAGCATACAAACAGTGGTTGGGAAGAACCATTGATAGCTCAAAATGGGTAAGTAGTGCATCTGTAAAGGAGGGAAGTCCAGTGTGGGGAGTCAGACCTCAGTGAAGAGAGAAGAATTTCATTGTGCCAGTGCCCTGGTATGGATGTCAGAGCCTGAGCCAGTGCGAAGAGCACCCACATAGAGAAATATCTCAGAACAGATGTCAGAGCCCAAGTGTTGTGATGAGAGAATCCTTCATGTTGGAATCCAAGTAGGAATCAAGGTGGGACAGTTTGGCACAGCTGTCAAAGCCCAAGCAGGAGGAGAGGTAGAAGTAGGTCCAGATAAGGTGCTAGAGACTGAATGGGATGGGGGAGGGGTTCTGCACAGAATGGGGACAATGGTGGTGGTCAAAAATATATCTTAATGATAATGCAAACCAGGTTTCTCATAGATACAGAAGTGTATTTATTTATCTGAAAAAGAGTTTGATATCTGATTAGAAACAAAAAAAAGGGTTTAAAAAGTTCTTTCCATAATACGATGCAATATTAAAATACATAAAGTATGCATTGAGCCCTTTCTAGAAGAATGCACAAAAATGCCAATAGTGGTTTTCTTAATGTGATGAGATTAGCAATATTATTTTTATTTTCCTTTTCCTATAATATTCATGCTTATTCGATCATGTATTGGGTACCTACTATGCTTCAGAAAGGTTCTTGTAATACACACATGAATATTAGCTTCTTTATCTTTGAGATAAAGTGCATTAGTGAGGTATTATGAGTTCTAAAAGAAGAAATGCCTGAATAATTACTTTTAGCAGTGTATGCTCAAATTGATTTAACATTCTTTTTTTTTTTTTTTTTTTAATTTTTTTTTTTGTCTTTTTGTCTTTTGTCTTTTGTTGTTGTTGCTGTTGTTGCTATTTCTTGGGCCGCTCCCGCGGCATATGGAGGTTCCCAGGCTAGGGGTTGAATTGGAGCTGTAGCCACCGGCCTACGCCAGAGCCACAGCAACGCGGGATCCCAGCCGCGTCTGCAACCTACACCACAGCTCACGGCAACGCCGGATCGTTAACCCACTGAGCAAGGGCAGGGACCGAGCCCGCAACCTCATGGTTCCTAGTCGGATTCGTTAACCACTGCGCCACGATGGGAACTCCGATTTAACATTCTTGAGATCAGATTCTCATAGCTAAAACAAGTCCAAGTGTAAAACACTCTTCATTGACAAGTAGAAACATTTGTATATGTGGACAGGTGGACCCTGACAGAAACAGATATTTAAACCAATCTTGTGTTCATGCTATGCAAAAGAGAGATAGTGCTAATACAAAGGAAATGTACATTCTGGTTGATCTAATATGTAGTAATAACACATTAGCAACTATTTTTGGCACCTCCAGACTCCAAGTAAATATGTGATAACTTTGAAAGTTGAATCCACTTTTCTATAAATAGATATGTTGGCATATGTGGGCTAGAACAGGTAGAATAACCTTTGATTATGTTGATAGGACATAAAGTAAAATGGAGATTTGGGAATTATTAGGGTCTAATTTAATGTATGTAGATAACCACTCCAGATAATAAGTCCTTTGGGTGAGTCATTTGTACTGAATTATCTGGTTTGACCATCTACATATAAACATAGATCAAATTAATAGGATAATGGTCACACTTGTTCTTCACCTTGTAGTGTGTGGACTTGTTCTCAGGATGTAATTGGCACTCTGGGAAAGCCTAGCTCAAAACTGAGTAAATAGTAACAATGACTAATGGAGACTCTGCTGAGTCTAGTAGAAAATGCAACTTATCATGGCTATACCCAGAAATTGGGTTTTGGGAACCAGATATTCAGAATTGTTAAGGCTAGTTTGTATTCAATGATATGCTCTAAAAAAGTTAACTAATTCTACTTCTGTTTCTCAAAATTAAACATGGAAATGCCAATTTTAATTCTGATTTATAGAGGGAAGGGATAATAAAAATGATTTTAAAATGCACAGTAAAAAAGAAATGGATACCATAGAGAGGTCAGTTAAAACACAATTTTAAATAGCAGGAGTTAAAATTTTATTTTTTTATTGGATAATTACCCTTCTGAAGCTTGACTGACAAAAATGGGTTTATGAATAGAGTAATACATAAATACAATAATTATGTCCTCAAAAATGACATGTATCAGCATTCAGATCTTATTACGTATTCTCAGCAAAACAAAAATGAGAGATACTGTGTAAATGATAAGGCAAAGGCAAGACTTTCCATTATAGAAAATTTAGAATAGTCAGTGTGTTTCCACGGCAACTGTCTATGTATTACCCTGCAAATAAACATGAGGAAAAGTCTGTATCATCATTTGAGAGATCTTAATTGATAGATATACAAAGATCTACATATGCTCATCTTCATTTCCATATAGTAACCAGAGTTCACACACAACAGCTGCTCTGGGTGGAGGTGTCGTGAGAAGTGGAAGTCATGGGAGAGGAACAGCCATTGAGCTGTGTCAGTATATCAGCCCACTGACTAGACATCTACTATCGACTGTCATAATGTGCTACTAGCTTTGGGAAGGTACAAGGGAGTAAAGGGAAATATCCTTTCGATTCAAAGGACAAAATGACTAAGTAGGGAGCTAGGCGTATGCAGAGGGAATATGAGCTAAGACCAGAATGCTGTGGGGTAGCTAGTGGCGCCCAATATGTTCTCTGGATTGGCAGCATCATCCTCACCTAGAAATTGTTGAAGGGCAAATTCCCAGGACCCACACCAGATACTAAATTTTAAACTCTGGGGATGGGTGTCAGTAGCATGTCTCTTAATAGGATAGCTTATAAAATATAGGTTATACATCATGGAAGAATTTAAACAAGAGGGGGATCACTGTGTATAGAGTTGATTCGCAATATTGTGATAATTTCTGCTGTACTATAGATCACTTAATAAGTGTCATGAAAGGCTAAATATTACTTAAGGAGCGATTTAAAAAAATCGCTAACATATAAGGATCTTTATTTTCACTTTTGGACAGAACCCAAGATTTTAGAAAGATGCAAATAAGATTTCCAGGAACACATTGTTATTAAGTGCTGGATGAAGGTTGAGCCCAGGCAGTTTTGAGCTTCCCAACAAAGCCATGACCACTATATTAGTCTGTATCTTCAATCCCACAATCTTCCCACTCTATGGGAGGGTGAACTCTTTAGTAAGAAAAAGAATAAACAAGCAAACAAATAGAAGTTCATCCAAAATGACATCAATTTTTTTTTAAACTGTCTAAAACTATATCCCACTTAATTTTAGGAATGCCATTTGGTTTATGCTACTTTGCACCTATGGTGTTTATGTAAGAACCTGCTTACTCTTTTGCTTCAATTTATGGCTTACAGTGTATCTAGGTGTCCCTGTCATTCTATTGCAGAAAATGGGAAAGTGTTAACATGAATGTGATTGAGAACCCAGGTAGTAGTTTCTAGTTCACCTTTCCTTAGCAAAAGATCAACTTGTTTATTAGTTTTATCAGGAGAGCTATCAAAGTATAATCACATTTACATATTCTGTGTATATATATATATACACATACATATACAAATATGTATACATATGTAAGTATGTAAATATAAAGAAATTAGTAATATAATAAATGGATGCATTTTAAAAATGAAACATTTTATGCTTAAATGGTAAGTTTCAGTGTTCTGGAAAATTCACTTCTTTGTAACTCTTCCTTCCCAAACAATGCTCAATAAATAACAAGTTGTACACATCCCTTTTTTTGTGGGGCTATTGCCTCAATTATGTGTACAATCGCTTCATTTTGCAACTTCGCTTTGCCTCTGTAGGGCATTGCCCTGGTTGGTAATTGTGTGGCCTATTGTTTGTAGCACATGGATAATTATTATGCTGTGAACATCAATTTGTCATATTGTGCTGAATGGAGCTACTTCCCGAGGGACGTGATGATAGCTGTGATTCTCCTCAGTAGGGGGTGGGATGTTGCTCAGGGCTAGAGCTCTGCCCAGTTATTCCCTCTTTACAAGTAAGACTATACATAGTACATCCTAGAAGTCCTTCATTATAGCATTTGTTTTCTGCTTGTTAACATCATTTCACGCTGGATGGGCACTAGTGTAATTTTCCATTTTGTTTCATCAAATTAAGGGAAGAAAGGAGACTGTCTTGCAAGTCTTTTATTTTATAGACAGTTGGTCATTTCATTAACACTTTTCATATTCTTGTTTGTCATGATGACTGACGATAGTAAAAAGATTTTCTCCCCATTAACTTATGAGAGAACAGCACTTTTATTTATTTATTTATTTTTGGGGCTGAGAAGTATTGATCGACGAAAGAGGACATTTATTAAAATGTAACCAGCATCTTGGCACTTGCAAGTGGCGCACACTTTAACCGATTAAATAGTCATGAAGAAAGAAATCAATACATCTTGGATTCCTCTACTCTGGTCTCTGCCAGCAAAGTGGCCTCACAAATTAAGAAAGAAATAAACAAATGTGTTTACGCTCAATGTTTAAAGCACTTTGCACTTAAATCAGGAAGTAAAAGGACATTACTAATATTGGTTGGGTAGGTGGTTTGGATGTGGTTACTTTTGTACAAACCTGGTGATAAGTAAGTTTACTACTGAAGTTCCAACCACAACAGGAGTAAAATGTGTCCATGGGAATAAGGAAGCTGTGACTGATGGTCCCCGGAAATGCAAGGGGAAGATACTTGGAAATTCATGGGAAAACTGCTTATATAAAGTTTTTTCATGTTTTGTTTGGTTTTGTTTTTGGCAATCCCAGTTTGCACAGCCAAAGTGTTCCAGTTCTTTCAGCTCTAGGGTTGGGTAGTTTGGTGACTTAGAAAAGATGAACTTAACATGGGCACAAAAGAAACATTAGTGGTGGCTTCAGTAGTCAGTCGTAGTTGGTTTCCCACCAAATTCTAGATTCTTAACACAAATCCTCTAAGTACTCCCAACAAGTGTGGATATTTTCAGAGATGTGGAACTCATCAATTAACAAAGCAGCTCAGTTTAATTTTTGACATTGTCAATTTTTTGAAATTTGGTGACTGTTTTGAGCCATCTATTTTAGGCTTGTTAAGACCCTACTAACTTTTTATACTTATTCTTGTCAAATTTCATCTTCTCAGTTTTCATTTGTTATCCTTGGCTACTGTGACGGTCCATATCCCTGCCAGGAATGTGTCACTGGAGCATTTGTAGAGAACTGCCAGACATCCACAGAATGACAGAAACACCAGGAACATCTTCACAAAACCCCAGTGCAGGGGCTCAACCATTTGCTCAAAGTTTTGTGATATTTTTCCATACTCCCACCATCCTTGATATACAAATGCATTTCTCCAAGGTAATACCATGCTTTCTAGCTTTTTTTTTTTAATAAAAACAAACCCAAATTCATATATACAAATGTGCACTTGATCCAGCACTAAGTGATTTACTTGTATTTTTTTATATTATTCTTAATATGAGAATGAGGTTATGAAGAGGTTTTGTTGGAGTGGGAGAGTATTAGAAGTACACATTTTTTGAGACATCATATTCTCAGTTAAATAGGGTACCAATAGAGCCTTTACTATACATGAATGATCTAAATACTTTTGCCTGCAAAAGTGACTGCTCTACTCTTCAGGAAGGGAGTGGTATGTATCAGGAGGAAGAGACTCTATTTATGTTATCACAGATGAAATGGACATAATATATATTTGTTTTGTTTAAAAAATTCATTACTTTAAAAAAACCAACATTCATTGTGATTTTAACATGTTTAGTCATAAAATAGTTCATGAGAGTTAAGTCTCTTAAACTTGCCTTACAGGAATATTGAAGTCCAGTGTTCTATATCTTAGCTGTAGCAGTAATTTTTTTTCTACCAATTGTGTCTACAAAAAGAATTTCTGGACTAGAGTTATCAATAGAGTATTGTCTTCATAGAATCATGCTCTACACGCCTCCTTTACTCTCCACAATGTCTTTCCTGACATGCTGCCCCATGCAATAATCTCTGCCTTCCCTTACTTCCATAACATAGATAACCTCCACAGTACATTTCCTACTTAATTACATTCCTGTTAGATTACTTCTCCTCTCACTTCACGTTTTTAAATCTTGGTTCCCCACCTTGATGATAAGCTTTTTTTTATGGGCAAGGATGATGAATGTTGGTCATATTTTACCTTTTGATGCACTTAGCACATTTCTGGGCATATAGTATATGTTCTATATGTTTTTTGCATTTGCATTCAGTGTAATCACTACATCATTTTATGTGTTGATTCTCATTAAATGTCTTATCCTAGCAAAGTCTTTGATTTTAAAAAATTACACAATGGCATCACTCTGGTTATCCTTCACTTTGATTATCTTTGAACCTTGGAATTGTAAGCCATCCTTGTGCTTCTTTCCCTTTACTGTTATTTTCCTGGTTGACAGTAATATTGTTAGGACTGGCCTTAGAGATATAGCTGACTCACACACATCAATTGTCATGTTAAAAAAGCTGCACAAATTCTGAAAGAGATAAGTCAGCTTTATTACAAAGAATAATTTTTTTTAAATATGAAGTTGTAACACTTGTGATATATAGACAAAGATGGAGGCTGTATAATCTTACTGATGAGGAAAAGAGATATAAGGTAGTTATAGGCACATCGAATGCTGCTAGATTAATTCAAAGCTATCTTATACAAAAGAGAACTATCAATTCAGGTCTTTGTTGAAAGAAGTTGGGTTTTGGATAAAAAGGAGAATGAATATGAGGATATCACTGCATGGCCAAAAAAAACCTAATAACTTCAATTGTTATTAGTTTCTAAAGGAAAGTTGAACAAACAAAGGAGGACAATAGAATTTCCATATGCTTTGGACACATTTTTTAAGTCGATCCATTAACTATGAACAAAAAAGGACTCAAAGAGGAAAAAAAGTCCCAGCTCCTGAAAGCAGGAAAGATCTCATAACCCAGAGATACGAAGAAGCAAAACAAAGGAAGAAATAAAGTCGTTAAACTCAAAGAACAAGCTAAGACATAAGGAGTGTGGAGATAAAAGAAAATATGTACAGAGTGAGGATCTTATCTCACTTAAACAGAAGAACAATGGAAACAAGCTGCCTTCCCTTTTCCACTAGATACAGTTAGGGATGGACTGTAGAGATAGTTGGGGGTGGGGCAAATACTGCTGTAAGGTTTTTCCTGTTCGGGTCTCCATGGAAGCTTTTGCAGGCCAAAGTTAGTGGAGTGTGTGTGTGTGTGTGTGTATGTGTATGTGAGCTTATTCTCTATATTTAGTGGCAACTGGTATTACATTTTCTAGAAAGTCCTGCAAGCCAGATGTTCATCACAGTATCCCTCACAGGGATGTTTAAGTGCAGAAAACAGCAGTCTGGGTTTGGGCTCAGGTTGTTATTTTTTATTTATTTTGTTTTATTTTTTAATAACTTTTTTGAAGTATAGGTGACTTGTAATGTTGTATTCATTTCAGATGTACGGCAAAATAAAGTAGCCATACATATCTCTGGTGGCCTATAGCCTAACTACATGGCATTGTAACTGCTAATTTGTATTTTTAGTCTATGGTTTATTCCCTCCATTGCTGTCTTTTAAAGCACACCTATATCCACTCGAATGATTATATCCACCATCATTATTATATATAACATGTAATAGTGTGTAAGATATATATATGTATACCCACATACACACATGATTCCTCACCAGTGAGGTTGGTTCTCATTGCTTTGTCTATTTTATTTCTGCGGTGGTTCAATAAGAATGGTAATCTCAAGATACACATTTCTTTGTTTTATTTAGTACATTCTAAACATTAGAGGACTCCGGTTCTTTTACAACATTCCATGTCAATAAATATAGAATATTTTAGAAATTCAAGAATGACATTACTATTTATTCAATGGTAGAGAAGACTTTTGAAGAAACAAAATTCATTCCCAATGCATCAGGTAAATAGGTTGAACAGCATCCTGTGAACTGGACTCAGGTTAGTTCTTGTGCTAATTCTCCTTCCTGGTGTAGATGGAGGCTTACATCACTTCTGGGAGTGAGCTAGCTCGATCTTGGAGTTAACCCACCTGTGTGTGCTTTATTCAGACACTGTTACCAATGGAGTGGTGACTAATCAGCAACTAAATGATAATTCCCAAAGGTTTTCTTTAATTATATTTGAGTGCAACTACTTACTCAACACACACTCCAATAAAGTGATATTTCCTGTGTTTGTATTATCTTTTGTGCTGGTTGCTGAAGAGGTAACAAAGAAGTGTTGGACATCATTTTTACGTGAAATAAGACTACCTTATCATAAGGGAAATGGGTTCTATCTAAATTAAATGTAGATAATTATACACTAGAGCTTAGGGAAGCAGAAAAAATTCCTGCCTAAAAGGACTTAATGTCTTCTGAAACACCTTAGTCGTGGACTCCCATTACCCTTGCTTATTATTTTTTTTTTAAAGGCCACACCCTTGGCATATGGAGGTTCCCAGGCTAGGGGATGAATCAGAGCTACAGCTGCTGACCTACACCACAGCCACAGCAACACAGGACCCAAACCGCATATGTGACCTACACCACAGCTCATGGCAACGCCAGTTCCTTAACCGACTGAGCAAAGCCAGGGGTTACTAGTCGGATTCATTTCTGCTGCACCACAATGGGAACTCCCTGTTGTGTGTTTTATTGTTTCAATTTAACTTCCTCTCTTTCATCTTTCCAATAATGCAGTCTTTTCAAAATGTAGAATGTGTAACATTACCACTGCACAATGTTACTTCCAGTGAAAAATTCTTACTCATTCCAACCGCTTGTATGTGAGGCATTAAATGTCATGGAATCACGAAATGAGAGATTTATTCCCTTTTCAATACTCTCTCAGTGCTGCTGATTGTGTGGAGACGAAAGTCTCATTTGGGGGTTAGGGGGTCCTTATATCTGAGCTAATATCCTTTTTTAACAAATACAGAGTAGGCATTAGATTCAGAGCCTTAGACTGGCAATAGGTAAGAACTCCAGTTTCAAAATATTGGAGTTCCTACTGTGGCTCAGTGGTTAACGAATCGGACTAGGAACCATGAGGTTGCGGGTTCGATCCCTGGCCTTGCTCAGTGGGTTAAAGATCTGGCATTGCTGTGAGCTCTGGTGTTACCGTGAGCTCTGGTGTAGGTCGCAGACATAGCTCAGATCCCATGTTGCTGTGGTCTGGCGTAGGCCAACGGCTACAGCTCCAATTGGACCCCTAAGCCTGGGAAACTCCATGTGCCGCTGGAGTGGCCCTAGAAAAGGCAAAAAGATATTAAAAAAAATTTGTTTCATTTACGTTGTCTTTGTTTTGGATCTTATTGCTTTAATAGCTTAAAGTCAAGGAAAAAAATGTACATATATAATTTATTTCAGGGATAGAAAGTTGCCCAAATAAATTGATTTTTTAAATATTGTTTTTATTATTAAAAAATAAATAGTTCTGTAGGTTGCATCTCACCAACCCAAACCCCCTCAACTCAAGTCAAATTTATTTTTGAAGTAAATATAATTTATTACAGGGTTATGAAGTTTCCTGAATAAAGTGATTTTTAAAATATTATTTTTGTCAAAAAATAAATAGCTATTTCTGTAGGTGGCCTCGCACCAACCCAAATCCCCTTCAATTCAAGTCACACCTGTTCTGCAGGCTATTTTCAATCATGTGGACCCTCAGTTGGCTTCCTTATCTCTAGCATTTTGCTTGCCTTTTAATATGTCCCCATAATACTGCCCAGCAAATGAGATAGATGCTATTTGATACATAATGACTGACTAGGATAACAATTAACCTAGGTAGCCAAAGTGACAAGGATTTAGATGCTGGAGAGTAGAGAGCAGGGCGTTGCAGACAAGTTAAATGGGAGCATCCAAGACAGAGATACAATTCTGAGTTCAGAGTGTGGTCCAGCAACCACAAATTACTCAATGCTCTATGTTATTAAAAGAATGGCAGTAAATAAATCTAAATATATGACTAGAGTTGTGAATAATTTTCTTGGTTCAAGTTGCTTTACTTTCAACTTGCCCTTAACCCTGTTACATACTTTCTGCCCAGTCATGATCCACTGATGACTGCAGGCCTCACTTGACCACCCCTTAGATTTTACTATAATTTTAGTCCATCTGCTGAAGCAGCCTTTTCTGCATTTTTTTTTTTTTTTTTTTTTTGGTAAGCTGGTAAGCCTCTAGATTCACAGAAACACCAGACCTTGATGTTAAATCCAAACTATAATCAGTCCTAAAATTCTATTTACCATTTTCCTTTAAGTATATCTGGTTATTTTCCATGATCTGACCTAATGCTCAGAGCAGCAAGATAAGGCAAAGAGTCTCTTTGGTAACAGCATTCTATTTTGCATCACCACAATCTTCCCAATTTCCAGTGTAATGTGAAGGTCTTAAAAAAACAAGTGATACAAGGAGAAACCATCACACCAATAAAAGCCTCACGCTTGCAGGATGTGTTTAATAGTTCTAACATGTATAACATTAAAATTTTATCAACAAATCAGGAAAAGGACATTTTGTACACAGAAATCAATTTACCCAGCAACTGTCTGTGAGCCTTGCTTGTAATTTATTTTGCCTCAAAGAATACAGTGCTTTTAAACCTAATTCTATTGCATTTTAGTTTGTATGAAGAGAAAGGAATATGAACATTTTTGCTTAAAGCATAAGTAAAAGAGCTAGAACCCTTCCAAGTATTTCAGACTAAAATAAGTACTTTACTAAAGTAAGATGAAATTTCGTGGCACCAGCTTTCCTGTGCATTTGGGCCTTTGTTTAAAAATTTTGCTTCATATCTATGAGCTGCTTGGTTTCTTTGACTAATGAGGCAATCTCTTTATCCAAGGAAAGCAAGAGGTCCACACGTTAAGCCAGCTTTAGGGAAACAAAATGCAGTGGCTAAGATTATGAACCATTATTTAAAATCAGTATATAAGATAGCAAGTCACATAAACCTGAATTTGGGTGTCAGTGTTAATGTGTATTGTCTGACTTTGATTAGGTTATTTATAAATAAGCTTCAGTTTTATTATTCATAAAATGTGGATCATTTGTCATGTGTTATCTATGTAGCCGTTGCGGAGCTTAGGTTATATAGCAATTAAAACCTCCTAGCATAGTATCCAGACTATAGGGGGCACTTAATAATTGCTAGTTGCTTTACTAATCTTTCCATATTATGGAGGAAATTCAGACCAGATGAAATCCAGAAGCTTCACTGCTGATGAGATCTGTGCCATTGCTATGTTCTTACAGCAGTGAGCCCATGTCTCGCTCTCTCCCCATTAGAGCATTTTTACCCAAAGAACAGTAACCCCATCAAGGAGGAGCAAGACCTAAATGTAACACATCTGAACAGAGCAGGTCCATGTGTTGTGGTCCAACCAGCCATCCTGGTGCTTCCTCTGCTTTGTCATAACTTGTTCTATACTCCCAAAACAGCACCTCAGAGCTGTGCTGGCTTCTAGTTTTACTCTTTCATTTTATAGAGGAGACCATCAAAGCTGTGATAGAAAAGCGTGTAGCGGACTTGCCTAAAGTGTCACAATAGGGAAGTGGAAGATCAATAATAAGTCCACAGTTTACTGACAACGTTTATTTATATGATGTCTGCTGTAGCCTTTTGGGGTAAAGAAAGTGTCTCAATCCTCAAGCAACTTGGGATTTGAAAGAGAACCAAGGGGCAAAGAGTTAGGCACCTTAGGTAAGTGCACTTAAAAATCCAAACCAATGGAGCATTCAGTGCAGGAAACCTCTGGAGAAAGGGAGTGCAGAAGCTGGAATTGATCACAGGGATAGACAGGAGGCTTTAGATGCTGAGTTGACACTGAAGCACCTCCGTCGATTTGGTCAAAGGGGCCTGAGGGGCCTGGCTTAGAGTCACCGAGGAGAGAGAGCAGTTAGTCAACTGTGCCTATGAAGAGCAGGTGTGAGTGCTAAGTAGAAATAATGTAAGAAAAGATTCTGATGCAGTTACTTATTTCAATTTGAATTTAGGATACTTTTAAAAACTAAATTATCCCATTAATTTAAACTATTCAAATTGATATAATCTTGTAGTATTTTAACTCAATATAAAATATTTCTAATTTAGACTAAGGCTAGATCTTTAGCACTTATTGCTCATTTCCTGAAGTCTTTCTCTCTCCCTCTCTCTTTCACACACACATGCATGCACATACACACACACTGTATGTATGTGCATGCGTGTGTGTGTGTGCATACATATATGAATGTTTGTGTATAAGCACACAGGCACACATACACATAACGTGACGCTTGGCAATGTGTTTGATTTTGTATGTCAAACACTTATGATTATGAAGTAAGTTGCTTTTTCTGAAGAGTGTTGGCTTCTTCCTTTCATCAATCCTCAATAAAGAAGCTGTACAAATGGATTGATAAAGTGTGGGTGACAGAGCCAGAGTACCTGGGCATGAATTCTAATTTTTCTGTGACCTTGGGAAAGTGACCTAACATTCTGTGTCTCAGTTTCCTAACTGAAATAGTAATAATAAAAATAGCCATGACATATTTGTTGTACTAAATGAACTAATGTATATCAAGTCCTGAAAACAGGATTCCCTACAAAGACCTAAGTAAGCATTAATTCAATAATCATTGACAATTAGATGCTATAATTTGCTGTGGTAGGTAGGAGTGATAATATTGTTCTGTTTTTCATTAATGATGAACATGGTTGGAAGTCAGTTTCTAAGTTCTTGTTCACTTGACAACATATGATTATATGCATTAAGAATGAAAAAGTGACGAACTGTAGAAAGCATTTAAAATACAAAAAGGAAGAAGAAAAGTCATTTCTACTAATGTTGGAGTTATAATATATCCACAAAAATCAAGTTGCCAAGGCACTGGATTTAAAAATAAAGGAGTTCCCATTGTGGTTCAGTAGGCTAAGAACACAAAATACTCTCAGTGAGGATGTGGGTTCAATCCCTAGCCTTGCTCAGTGGGTTAAGGATCTGGTGTTGCCTCAAGCTGAAGCATAAGTTACAGATGCAGCTTGGATCTGATATTGTGGTGGCTGTGGTGTAGCTTGGCACCTGCAGATCTGATTCAACCCCTAGCTTGTGAACTTCCATGTGCCACAGGTGTGGCACTAAAAATAATAATAATAATAATAATATTTTAAAATAAATTCCAGCCTTTTATGCATATCTTTGAATTGTTGGCCTCCTCATGTCCAGAAGGAGGTGAAATAGCTGGGACAATGATGCTAAGGGCATCCCCAAGCACTACACAGCTCTATAGACTACACCTCAACCCTGCTTCCTAACCCTCATGACTACCTGGGAGAATGGATGGGTTCTCAAGACAATGGACACTGGATCTTGGTGGTGTAGGCTTGTGAAACTTCCTGAAGTCTTTGGGTAACACTGCACAAATCAGAAGAGAGCCTGACCTCTGCTTGGAATGTACAGACCAGCCTAGAGGGAAGTCCATGGTAGTGAACCAGTTGAGAGCATCCAATTCACCACCTGATCTGCACCTGCCTGGGTCTGCACTCAGGAATTGGAATTTAGAAGCACAAATAGGAAAGCTTATCTCTGTTTTCATGTAGCTATGGACAGAAATCAGAAGAACTGGAATACACACATTTGGATAAGAAATTTGATTGTTTAAAATATTTTGAAACATTTAAAAGAAGAAGACGGAATTAAGATGGCAGAATAGAAGGACTGGAGCTCAACTTCTCTCCTAAAAACAACAAAGTTACAACCAAATGCTGAGCAATCTTCAGCCAAATAGACCGGAAACTTTCCAAAATATATCTCATTCCAAAAGACAAAAGGGAGGCCATATCAAAAGGTAGGAGGGGGGATAACATGATATAATCAACCCCATACATTCTGGGTGGGAAGCCCCACAGACTGGAAAGTAACTGTATCACAGAGACTCACCTATAGGAGTGAGTTTTGAGCCCCACGTCAAATCCCCATGAATGGGGATCTGGCATTGGGAGAAAGAGCCCCTGGAGCATCTAGCATTGAAATCCAGTGGGGCTTGTGCACAGGAGTTCTATGAGACAGGGGGAAATAGAAACTCCATTCTTAAAAGGCGCACATAGACTTACACATGCACTGGGTCCCAGGGCAAAGCAAAGTCTCCATAGGAATCTGGGTCAAACCTGACTGCAATTCTTGGAGGACCTCCTAGGAAGAGAGGGGGTGAATGTGGCTTATTGTGGGGGAAAGGCATCGGAAGCAAAGCTCTTGGGAATATTCATCAGCATGTATTTCTCTGGAGGTGGCCATTTTGGGAAAATCTGGCCCCACTCATCAGCTCTGAGAAGTCTCAGGCCAAACAACAATACAGGTGGGATCATAGCCATGCTCATCAGTAAACAGGCTGCCTAAAGATGCCCCCAGGCACAAAACCACCTCTCATCTCACCCAGAGACAAAGCTCCAACCACCAGAGGGATAGGAATCAACTCCACCTTCCAGTGGGCAAGCACCAGTCCCTCCCATTAGGTAGCCTATGGCAAGCCCCCATACTAACTTCAGCCACAAGGGGGGCAGACACAAGAAGTAAGAGAGGCTACAACTCTAGTATCTGTAAAAAGGTCACCATGCCAAAAACCTATAAAAGTGAAAAGACAGAGAAAAACACCTCAGGTGAGGGAGAAAGAAAAAACCCCAGAAAGTCAGCTAAGTGATCAGGAGATCCTCAGCCTTCAGGAAAAAGACTTTAGACTGTTGATGCTGAAGAAGATAAACTGGAGGCAAAAATGGGTGATTTACAGGAAACACTGAACAAAGAAATACTGATATAAAACTTAAGCAAGAAGAGATGCAAAATACAACAACTGAAGTAAAAAATCATTAGAAGCTGCCTACAGCAGAATACAGGAGGCAGAAGAACAAATAAGCGAGGTGGAGGACAGATTAGTGGAAATCATGGATGAGAAACAGAAAAGAGAAAAAAGATTGAAAACAGATGAAGAGAGTCTCAGAGAACTCTGGGACACATGAAATGCACCCACATCCATATTATAGGGGTGCCAGAAGGAGGAGAGAGAGAGGGACAGAAAAAATATTCCAAGAGATAATAGCTGAAAACTTCCCTAACATGAGAAAGGAACAACTCACTCAAATCCAGGAAGCGCAATGGGTATCATATAAAATAATTCCAAGGAGGAACACCCCAAGACACATATTAATCAAAGTGACCAAAATTAAAGACAAAGAGAAAATATTGAAAGCATCTGGGGAAAAGAAATCACATACAAGGGAACCCCGGTAAGGTTATCAGCAGATTTTTTTAGCATAAACTCTGCAGGCCAATAGGGAATGGCATGACATAGTTCATGTGATGAAAGGAAAAAACCTCCAACCAAGATTAATTTACCCAGGAAGGCTCTCATTCAGATTTGAAGGATAAATCAAAAGCTTCACAGATAAGCAAAAGCAAAGATAATACAGCAATACTAAACCAGCTTTACAACAAATACTAAAGGAACTTCTCTAGGCAGAAAAGAAAAGGCCACAACCAGAAACAAAAATAGCACAAGTGACAAGGCTCACGAGTGAATGTATATGTACAGTAAATATATAAAATCATCCACACACCATTATGCCACCAAAATCAGAAATTGTGAGAAGAGTAGGGTACAAATGCAGGACAGTGGAGATGCACTTGCAATTAAGAGAGCAACAACTTAAAACAATCTCATGTGCAAATAGACTCATATCAAAACCTCAGAATAACTGCAATCCAAAAATCTACAACTGATACACAAACAAATTAGAAAAATCAACTCAAATACAACACTAAAAATAGTCATCAAACCACAAGACAAGAGAACAAAGGAAGAAGGGAAGAAAAAGAGCAATAAAAACAAATCCAAAGCAATTAATAAAATGGCAATAAGAACATACATATTAATAATTACCTTAAATGGTAACTTACTAAACGCCCCAACCAAAAGACATAGACTAGCTGAATGGATACAAAAACAAGACCCACACATATACTCTCTTCAAAAAACCCACTTCAATTCTAGGGACACAAACAAATTGAAAGTGAGAGGATGGAAGAAAATGTTTCATGCAGACAGAGATCAAAAGAAAGCTGGAGTAGCAATACTCATATCAGACAAAATAGACTTTAAAATGAAGAATATTCTCAGGGACAAGAGAGGTCACTATATACTGATCAAAGGACCAATCCAAGAAAAAGATAAAAGAATTTAAATATCTACACACCCAACATAGGTTCATCACAATATATAAGGCAACTGCTAACAACCTTAAAAGGATAAATTGACAATAACACCATAACAGTGGGAGATTTTAACACCCCACTTACAGCAATGGACAGATCATCCAGACAGAAAATCCATAAAGAAACCCAGGCCCTGAATGAAGCACTAGACCAGGTGGACTTAATAGATATTTATAGGACATTCTATCCAAAAGCAACAGAATACACATTCTTCTCAAGTGTACATGGAATATTCTCTAAGATTGGCCACATCCTGGGCTACAAATCAAACCTTGGTAACTTTAAGAAAATTGAAATCATATCAAGCATCTTTTCTGACCACAACGCTATATGACTGGAAATCAACTGAAGAAAAAAACTGCAAGAAAACAAATATGTGGATACTAAACAATAGGTTACTAAACAACCAATGGATCACTCAAGAAATCAAAGAGGAAATTAAAAAAAATACCTAGAAGCAAATGACAACAAAGGTATGACACTCCAAAACCTATGGAATGCAGCAAAATCCGTTCTAAGAGGAAAGTTTATAGCAACACAAGTCCACCTCAGGAAACAAGAAAAAGCTCAAATAAACAAATTAACTTTACATATATGCAGCTCAAGAGAGAAGAAAAGACAAGACCTAAAGTTAGTAGAAGGAAAGAAATCATAAAGATCAGAGCAGAAATCAATGAAATAGAAACAAAGAGAACCATAGAAAAGATCAATGAAACTTAAAGTTGGTTCTTTGAAAAGATCAAAAAAATTGGTGAACCCTTAGTGAAACTTATCACAAAAAAAAGAGAAGATTCAAATCAATGAAATTAGAAATGAAAAAGGAGAAGTAACAATGAGCATCACAGAAATACAAAGGATCTTAAGAGACTACTATATGCAACTACACACCAGTAAAATGGAAAACCTAGAAGAAATGGACAAATTCTTAGAAAAGTACAATCTTCCAAGACTAAACCAAGATGAAATAGAAAAGCAAAACAGAACAATCACAGGAACTGAAATTGAAACTGTGATTAAAAACTTCCAACAAACAAAAATCCAGGACCAGATGGCTTCACAGGTGAATTCTATCAAACATTTAGAGAAGAGCTAACACCTATCCTTCTGAAACTATTCCAAAAAATTGCAGAGGAAGGGATACTCCCAAACTCATTCTATGAGGCCACCACCACTCTGGTACCAAAACCAGACAAAGATACCACAAAAAAAGAAAACTACAGGGCAATTTCATTGATGAGCGTACATGCAAAAATCCTCAATAAAATACTAGCAAACCACATCCAACAATACATTAAAAGGTTTGTACATCATGATTAAGAGGGATTTAAACCAGGGATGCAAGGGTTCTTCAATATCTGCAAATAAATCAGTGTGATACACCACATCAACAAACTGAAGAATAAAAATCATATGATCTTCTCAGTACACTCAGAAAAGCCTTTGACAAAGTCCAACACCAATTTCTGATAAAAAACCCTCTAGAAAATGTGCATAGAGGGAACATACCTCAACATAATAAAGGCCATATATGACAAACCCACAGCTAACATCATTCTCAATGGTGGAAACCTGAAAGAATCTTGGCTGAGATCAGGAACAAGACATGGATGTCCACTCTAGCCACTACTATTCAACATAGTTATGGAATGCTTAGCCATAGCAATCAGAGAAGAGATAAAAGGAATCCAAAATGGAAAGGAAGAAGTAAAACTATCAGTATTTGCAGATGACATGATGCTATATCTAGAGAATCCAAAAGATTTTACCAGAAAACTGTTACAGCTCATCCATTAATTTGGCAAAGTTGCAGGATACAAAATTAATACACAGAAATTGAGTGCATTTCTATATACTAACAATGAAAGTTGAGAAAAAGAAATTAGGGAAGCAATCCTGTTTACCACTGCATCCAAAAGAATAAAATACCTAGGAGTAAACCTACCTAAAGAGACAAAAGACCTGTACTCTGAAAACTATAAGACACTGATGAAAGAAATCAAAGATGACACAAACAGATGGAAAGACATAGCACGCTCTTGGATTGGAAGAGTTAATATTGTCAAAATGACTATGCTACTCAAGGAAATCTACAGATTCAATGCAATCCCTATCAAATTACCAAGGACGTTTTTCACAGAACTCGAACAAAATACTTTAAAGTTTGTTTGGAAGCACAAAAGACCCAGAATAGCCAAAGATACCCTGGGAAAGAAAAATGGAGCTGGAGGAATCAGCCTCCCTGACTTCAGACTATACTACAAAGCAACATTCATCAAAACAATGTTACTGGCACAAAGACAGAAATCTAGGTCAGTGGAACCGGACAGAAAGCTCAGAATTAAACCCATGCACCTACAGTCAACTAATCTATGACAAAGGGGGCACGAATATACAATGGAGAAAAAGCCCCTTCAATAAGTGATGCTGGGAAAACTGTACAGCCTCATGTAAAAAAATGAAATTAGAATACTTCCTAACACCATACATGAAAAATAAACTCAAAATGGATTAAAGACCTAAATATAAGTCCAGACACTGTAAAACCCTTAGAGGAAAACATAGGCCAAACACTCTCCTACATAAACAACAGCAACATCTTCTCAGATCCACTTCTTAGAGTAATGACAATAAAAAAAGAAACAAACAAATGGAACTTAATTAAGCTTAAAAGTTTCTGCACAGCAAAGGAAACCCTAAACAAAATGAAAAGACAACCCACAGAATGGGAGAACATATTTGCAAATGAATCGACTGACAAGGGATTAATCTCCAAAATTTATAAATACCTTTTTGCAGCTCAATACCAAAAAAACAAACAACCCCATACAAAAATGGGCAGAAGATTTAAACACACAATTCTCCAAAGAAGACATACAGATGGCCAAAAACACATGTAAATATGTTCAACATCACTCATGATTAGAGAAATGCAAATCAAAACCACTATGAGGTACCATCTGACACCAGTCAAAAAGTCTACAAACAATAAGTGCTGGAGAGGGTGTGGAGAAAAAGGAACCCTATTACACTGTTGGTGGGATTGTAAATTGGTGCAACCACTGTGGAAAACAGTATGGGGATTCCTTAGAAAACTAAACATAGAACTACCATTTGATCCAGCAATCCCTCTCCTAGGCATCTATCCAGAGAAAACCATGACTCACAAAGACACATGTATTCCAATGTTCATTGCAGTACTATTTGCAATAGCCAAGACATGGAAACAACCTAAATGTCCATCGACAGAGGAGTGGATCAAGAAGATGTGTTACATATACACAATGGAATATTACTCAGCCATTAAAAGTAAAGTAACAATGGGCTTTTGCAGCAACATGGACGGACCTAGAAGTTATCATGCTAAGTGAAGTCAGACATACAATGAGATACCAACATCAGATGCTATTACTGACATATGGAATCTAAAAAAAGGACACAATGAACTTTGCAGAATGGATACTGACTCACAGACATTGAAAAACTTATGGTTTCCAAATGAGACAGGTTTGGGTGTGGGGGGGATGTACTGACTGATTGGGATAGAAATGCTGTAAAAATTTGGTTGTGATGATCATTGTACAACTATAAATCTAATAAATTCATTGAGTAATATAAAAAATAAAAATAAAATAAAATAAAATATTTTGAAAGATTTAAAACATTGTTTTGCTATTTTGTGAATTAACATTTCCAAAATTTTATTTCATGTAGTTAAGTTGATTATCAAAAATATTTATATAACAAATTTGTTTTGTGAACACCAAGTTAAACAAAAGATAAAAGAAATCTGTTTCCTATAGGACTTCTGTAGTGTAATAAAAATTCTGTTTGGTCTTTGTCCCTAATTCCTGGCATAGAGCTTCCAAAGCCCTTGGAATTTTCTGAGTGATAAGAGTGTCATTATGCTAATGAGATAATTCTTGAGGACCATAGACGGCTTTAGTGTGGGGGCTGGTTTCCAGAATAAACAACTGCATGATTAAATGGTTAGAACTTTTAGCCCTACTTCAGACCTGGATGGAGGAGAAAAGGTCTGGACTGAGCACAATTGCCAATAGCCAGTGACTGAATCAACTGTGTCTACATAATAAAGCCTCAATAAAAACTCTTGAGCAACAAGTTTTGGGGAGCTTCTGGCTTAGTGAATATATCCATACAATGGGATGGTGGAGCTCATGGAGATGACATGGAAACTCCGTGCCCTTTCCTCTTACATAGTCCTATTTATTTCTTCCATTTGGCTGTTTAAGAATTGAATCATTTAGAATAAAACTGTAATTTAAGTATAGCATTTTCCTGAATTCTGAGTGGCTCTAGAGAATTATTGAACTTGTGGGCAGAGAGTTTGGAAACTCCCAAATCTGTAGCCTGTTGCGCACAAGTATAAATAACCTAATGACCCAAGAATTGTGACTGGGGTCTAAAGTAAGGAAAGTGTTCTGAGACTGAGCTCCTTAACCTGTGGTGTCTGCACTCACTCTAGATGTTGAGTGTCAGAACTGAGGTGAATTGCAGGACACCCAATTGATTAAGAGATTTCATACTTGTTGAGAAAGAAGTACCTTCTAAGATGTCTTCATATGTTAAAAATGCATGCAAAATCATCATGAGAAGGACACTCAGTTTCCAAAATTACTGTTTTACTTTAAGATTCTTTATTTGAGGGAACATCATGGAACCTTGTAATGTTTGGTACACACTTAGCAAATCGTTTTATGGAAATTGCTTTAACATACTTAACACAATATTCTGCATCAGCTTTTGTGTCAGGCTCTCTAAGCAGAACAGAGTGAGAGGAATAAAACTTTCAATGCAAGTGAATCTTTTACTGTTCTAATTTACCATCCAAGAAGAGCTCCTCTGTTTGCTTTTATTTCTGCTTTTAACATGAGGTTTTGGCTCTTTTTTAGAAAAGCAACTCCAAAATCCCTGGGTTGGCAGAAGCGATAATGAACCTGAGCAAGAGTCAGTAGGTTCTTAGTAGGTATGAGAAGGTTTTGGAGCTACATGGAAAGAAATGCAGGTAATTTTGAAATGAGCCCAAGGCCTTGACCAAGTTTGACAAACATGAAACCAATAGAGACCAGTCAGTTAACATAAAATAAAGAAGCATTTTGGGGAATTAATGTGTGCATCTCAAGAAGGGAACTGTTCTTCAGCTTCTATAAATTCTTGTCACCCAGCAATCCATTCCCAATGTTGACAACTTTTCTGATTTTCCAAGAGAGCCAGAAACTTGAATCTTATGTGAAGTCTTGATTTTTTTGTAAGTAATTTTAATTCAAAAAAATACTGTGTAGGCCATAAAAAAAAGTACATCTGTTATCTGAATTTGGGCCACCATCTGTAGTTTGCAAAGAACTTCCCTTGGAATATAAGACTATTCATGATCTAGCCCCAGATAACCATATTGCTAATAGTCCTACCTATTTATACTATTGACCATACTGAATTGCATACATTTTCTTCCAATTATTTACATTTCTTTCTTTGCCTAGGATGTTTGTTGGATTTACATACAAACCTACTACCTTTTTTGAAAAAGATTTGCTCAAGCATCATTTCCTTTGTGAAGCTTTTCATTACACGTTTCTTTTTTGCCTCTGTGGTAGATGTTGCCACTTTCTCCTCTGTATACCAGGAATGCATTGAAGTGCTTCCATCATAGCCCCATAGTGTGTACTGAAAGCAGAACCTTACATACATATCTTGTATGAGATATTTCATATAGCAAGACTCACACATCCTGCAAATCTGACCTGCTTGTCAGGTGGATCCAGACAGATAAATGTTTTGCTATTTATAACTGCTCCAGTCCCCGAAGATCATATGTATAATTGTCTTTTATCCATTTTATTTTTCCATTCTGTTTACCTGGCTTACTTCTTGCCACATCAAGATCTGTATTTTGTGAGCATTCCAAGACAGAGCTAAGACCTGGTCATCAAAAGCAAGAAAGTTTAAGTAGTTTTACTGAAGATCTGAGGATAACAGAAGGAAATTAGAAGGTAGGAAATCAAAACTACTGTTGATTACTAGGTATGATTGTTGTGAGAGTCACAGGCCATATTCCACCCAAAGGTGTCCTTTATCAGCCACTTCTCTGCTTTGTTGAGTTGTTTCTATGCATAGCAGGTAGGTACACTTTTTCCTAATGTGTGTGCTTCCAACTATAATCCCATTCCCAGAGTTTGAGTTTTCCTCTCCCACCTCTCTGGGGACCAGTGAGAAGAGAAAAAAAAACAAAAAAAAACCAACAACAACAAAAATTTTTCCTTTTTTTTAATCTCAAATTTTTTTTCAATCTCTCACTAAGAGAAGCAATTTTTTAATTTGTTTTATGATTCTTATTAGTAATATACTCTATTTTATTGTGGGTTTTTTTTTTTTAGTCTTTTTTTTTTTTTTTTTTCCCCTTTAAGGCCCTACCTGTGGCATAGAGAAGTTCTCAGGCTAGGGTTTGATGAGACTTGCTGGCCTACACCACAGCCACAACAATGGCAGATCCAAGTCATATCTGTGACCTATGCTGCAACTTGCTTCAATGTCAGATCCTTAACCCATTGAGTGAGGCCAGGGATCAAGCCTACATCCTCACAGACACTTAACCTGCTAAGCCACAACAGGAATTAAGATATAATTGACAGGAGTTCCCATTATGGCAAAGTGGATTAAAAACCCAACTGAAGCAGGTTGCAGAGGTACAAATTTGATCCTCATCTTGGCACAGTGGGCTAAAGCATCTGATGTTGCCACAGATGTGGCATAGGTTGCAGCTGTGGCTTAGATTCAGTCCCTGGCCTGGGAACCTCCATATGCCATGGGTTCAGCCATAAAAAAAAAAAAGAAAGAAAGAAAAACAAAGATATGTAATTAACATAGAGCAAGTATAAATTTAAAGTGTACAGCATAATTATTTGACTTACTCCCATCAGATGATTGCCGCAATAAGTTTAGTTAATATCCATCATCTCAAATAGATACAAAATCAAAGAAAAAGAAATTCCTTGTGATGAGAACTCTGAGGATTTACTATCCTAACAATTTTCATATATGACATGCAGCCATGTTAATTTTATTTAACACCTGTTTTTCATATCTAGTACTTATTTATCTTATAACTGGAAATTTGTGCCTTTTGACTACCTTCATCCAATTTTCAGTGCATTTTTTACAGGTAAGTTTTACTATTTCCTTTCTAGAAATTTCCCAATTTAAAAGTTCCTTTCTATTTTTTCTTTTTTTTGTGTGTTTTGTTTTTGTCTTTTTTGCCATTTCTTGGGCTGCTCCTGTGGCATATGGAGGTTCCCAGGCTAGGGGTGGAATCAGAGCTGTAGCCGCCAGCCTACGCCAGAGCCACAGCAACACGGGATCCGAGCCTCGTCTGCAACTTACACCACAGGTCATGGCAACGCCAGATCCTTAACCCACAGAGAAAGGCCAGGGATCAAATCCGCAACGTCATGGTTCCTAGTCGGATTCGTTAACCGCCGAGCCATGACGGGACCTCCAAAAGTTCCTTCTTGCTTGCATAAATAAAAGATATTCACCTTACTAAATAGGGGAGTAACTCAAGTTCACCATAACTGTAAACCCTTATTTAGAGAAACTAAAAATCTGCTAGTTTTCTTTCTTTATTTTATTTATTTATTTTTGTTTTTTTAGGGCCACACCCATGGCATATGGATGTTCCCAGGCTAGGGGTCGAATTGGAGCTATAGCTGCCAGCCTGAACCACAGCCACAGCAACATCAGATCGGAGCCATGTCTGTGACCTACACCAGGGCTCGCAGCAATGCTAGATCCTTAACCCACTGAGCAAGGCCAGGGATAGAACCTGCATCCTCATAGATACTAGTCAGATTCATTTCCACTGAGCCATGAGGGAACTTTTGCTACAGTTTTAAACAGCAAAGTTAGCCCCATCTTAACTGACCACCACTCTGTCACTTCAGATCATAAGCTTTCCAAAATATCAGAGTTCAGTTTTAGTTATTAGGTCCCATTGAAATCCTGTAACCTATGTTTAACAGGGGGAGAGAATCAATGACAAAGCTGAATCACTAAGGAAAGAAGGATATAGTTAGGCATAAAATCCTAATGCTTAACACTATAGAAAATAAGATTTCTAATTCTGTTAGAGGTATGAGTGAGAAAGTTGAAAATGGCATTTCGTTTTACTTTAAAACTACTTGCAGTGGTTCACTGCTGAGGTTTTGGGCATTATTCCTGAAGTTGATCTCCAATGACATTGTGATTCCAAATATACCATCAATGGTTTCCCCGCTTCACAGCCACAATTAAAGTGGTATTAATCCAAACACCAACTGGCAAATTAACAATAAGGTGTTGAGTGGATCTGAATCCTCAAACATTCCAGGAAGGAAATATTTTATACCACATATGATGTATCAAACTATTTAGAAGTAATTGGCATAGGCAGTGAACCATCCAGCCAGAGGCTCATGAATAACATGGATAGGGAAATGAATGTGCGGGTGGGTTTGGTTCAAGGCATCACTGTAGGTCAAATGCTGCGCTGCAGTTTCTAGTTACAATTCATATTTCTGGAGGTTTAAACCTGGTTAATTTCCCATCTCTAGACAATGAGCTAAATGGCTTGGCAGAATGGTATTTTAATGATACTAGAAATAGTAGCTATTCATATATATATTTTCATGTTATTCATGGAAGAACCAATAGAAACATGATGAATAGTCACAAATAATCACAGTACAATGTGATGTTATTACTATATCATAAAATTTTATCATATTGCTGATTTGTGTGTCTTATCTTTGACAATGAATACTAAACATTATGTGATTTAAAGTCATTACCATAGCTAACTATAACTTGTATATTAAAATACAGGACTTGCAGTAAAATTAAAGAAACACCTGTTTCTTCTCACATCCTTTCTCCAAGATAGGTTATGTAATCTTTACCACTAAAATTCAAATGCTGTTTTCACTAGATCACACAAAATACTTAATAGGAGGAAGTATACAGGAATTATATGCCTTTAAAATATTTTTCTATTATAAAAAATAATCTATTTTCCCAGGGAATCTAGAAAAATATTACAAATGCAGAAAGAAAGAAATTTAGAAGTAATGTTAAAAAATGGATACACTAGGTTACAATAATATTTATGCTTTTTTTTTTCCATTTGAGAGTATACTGAATATTTTGTTTTATAACAATTACAGAGATGATTTTGGATGAGAGACTATCTATGCTTATTATCTATTTTTTAATTTGAAGAATGTCTTAGGTCATTCAATATTTATTATTAAAACCTCAAAATAATTTCTTAAGTTCCTCAGCATTTGTGGAGAGAAAAAAAACCTATTTTTTATTTCTTTGAAATTTTCCTGCTAAATGAACCACATTTTAGATTCTGGAAAAATATCAAAAAGATTAACTTGGAGAGCCAAGCTTTTCCTTGGGGTTATGGAAACCACCTCATAATCTATAGTATAATTCAAGGAAATTCTAAATTTAGAGTCACAAAAATTACAAATAGACATCTAGAATTTTATACCTCAACAGCCTTGATCTTAATTTCCCAATCTTATTTACTTTTCAGTAAACTTAATAATTATTGTTTTAAAACCCATTTCTATACTTGACCTTTAATTATCTTAAAATGTTTATCTTATAATTTGAAATAAAAGGATGTTATGAATTGATGAAGTGCAATACTTTTCCTGTTGTCTTCCAAATTTTGATGTTGGAGAGGAGAAGTCTGAAGCAAAACCATTTTTCACCTATTTCATATTCCTTTTTTTAAAAATTCTACATATCTACTCGTAGAAATGTTTTTATATTTTGCAACTAAAATAATTGTCAGAATCTACAAAAGAATGTTTTCCTGTCATTGATTTCTTGGGACTAAAGTTAAAACTCTTTGATCTGAATCTATAAATTCAAGCCCTTTCCACTGACTCAGGGAAATTTCTTTCATTTAAAATGTTACTATTTACTTATTTTTTAAATATCTTACTGTATAATGTGAGGAAGTTTGAAGTTATATTACCATTTTTTTGGAATGTTTTTATTTTTTCTTGCATGATTTGATTACATACTTAAATCATCTTTTTCATACTTTAAATTTTATCTGATTAAAAAAAATCTCGAGTTATTATACATTTTGTTTATATCTAATGGAAGCCAAATAATTTTAAAATCTTTTGAGATTTTCAGCATTTTCTAAATTTTTTTTTCTGATTTTTGTAATAGATGAGATTATAGGTCTTCTTTAGTTAAGAACTATATATCCAAACCACCTCAAAACTTAATGAATCAAAAAAAAATTTATTCATTATCACTCAGACATCCATGAGTTGCCGTTGGTATTGGCTGATTTAGGTTAGTATTAACTCAGGTAGATTCGACAGAGAGCCTCTGCTTTACTTCTTCATTCTATTTCTAAACAATTGGTCAGCTCAGACATATTTTTCTCATGGTAATGACATGCAAGGATACAAGCTAAAATATATGCCAGAGTATAAGCCAAAGCACATTGCTCTTTAGGTATAGGCTCAGAACTGGCACACTTATCTCATTCTACTGGCCAAATCAAAGGATGGCTCAGACTAAAGTCAAGAGGTGGAGAAATATATTCTGACTTTGAGGAAACAATTTTAAAGTCATATGGCAAAGGGCATGTATACAAATAGAAGTGAAATATCAAGGTCAAGAATATAATCTACCAAGGGTCTGAGTGGTTGTAAGTGGTTTCTCTATCCTTACAGTAAATCACATCCTCTATCACTCTTTTTTTTTCTTATTTAACTCATAATTGATCAAAGGATAGATTGTATGTATTTGTCTTAACCATGGTATATCAATTTGTGTATTGGTAAAATCCTCTTCTCTTATCTATTGGAGGATTTTGGATTGCATACTGCAGTCCCAAACTCAGTTCTTAGAGTCTAGCAGGTAGTGTGTCATAGGTAGTGTGGTTTTTTGAAGCCAAATTGCAATGTTTCTCACCCTTCTACTACCTGTCTCTCTGTCTTTTACTGGAGATGGAGGTCATGAGGCAGTGAAGTACTCAAGATACTTTGCTTCAAAGGACTCCCCCTGTTCCTCTCCTGCTAAACTGTATTTAGGGACATCTTCCAGAATGTAATATACCCCAGAATGTAATATACTCTACGCTTCATGCTTATCACATTATCACTTGCTCTTTTGTTTTCTATGATTTGCAGTTTTAAAGTAGTAAATCTTCATGGCCTTAGAATTGGCAGTGGATTGTTAGATAAGATGCCAAAATCATAAGCAACAAAAGAAAAATAGATAAATTGGACTTCATTGATTGGCTTTTATCAAAGCCAAAAACTCTTGTTCATCAAAGGACATTACCAAAAAACAGAAAGGACAACTAATAGAAAGGGAGAAAATAGTTGCAAATCACACATCTGATAAGGATTTAGTGTTCAAAATATTTAAAGAACTCCTATAACGCAACAACAAAAGAAACCAACAATACAACTAAAAAATTGGAAGTTCCCTTGTGGCACAGTTAGTTAAGGATCCATCATTGCCACAGCTAGCTATGACCAGGCTGCCACTGTGGTGTGAGCTCAGTTCCTGACCCAGGAAATTCCACATGCTGTGGGTGCAGCAAAAATAAAATTAGACAAAGCACTTGAATAGCTACCTCTACAAATGAAAGAAACACATTACAAATAAGCATACATGAAAAGATGCTCAAGAGCACTAATTGCCAGAGAAATACAAATTAAAGGTACAAGGGGATGCCATTTTACACCAACTTGGATGACCATGAAAAAAGAAATAAAAATGAAAATAACAATGTTGGTAAAGAAATGAAGATATCATAACTTTTGTTCATTGCTATGAGAAGGTAAAATAATGTCACCACTGTATAAAAGTTTGAGAGTTGCTTAAAAAAGAATCATAGAATTCTCATATAAATCAAAAATTTTGCTCTGTGTATACCCCCAAAGAATTGTAAACAGAGATTCAAACAGATATTTGTATACTAATGTCCATTGCACAATAGTCAAAAATCAAGAAACCTAAGATTCTGTCAACAGATTAATGGGTAAACAAAATGTAGTATATAAATACAATAAATCATTATCTATCCGTAGAAAAAACTTAAGTTCTGATACACATTATGGCATTGTTGAACTATAAAAATATTTTTTATTACACTATGTGATAAAAACCTGACCCAAAGAAAGAATTTTGATTCTTCTTATTCATAGATACAAAAATTGGATTAGAGTTTACCAGCAAGGGGGGGGGTGGAGAGTAGAGTTTTTGTTTAGGGTAACGAAAAACTTAGAAATATATATTATTAGTGTCTCCTAACACTGTAAATGTAGCTAATGACATTGAATTAAATCTTAAAAATAGTTAAAATATTTTGTTATATATGTTTTACCAAAATTTTAAAAGCAAGTGAGACGGGGTGTGATACTTCCAAAATTCTGCTTAGGCTTGGATGTGAAGACGAACCATAAATGTTTTTATTTTTTGTCTTTTTTTTTTTTTTTTTTTTTTTTTGCTATTTCTTGGGCCGCTCCCACGGCATATGGAGGTTCCCAGGCTAGGGGTCGAATTGGAGCTGTAGCCACCGGCCTACGCCAGAGCCACAGCAACGCGGGATCCGAGCCGCGTCTGCAACCTACACCACAGCTCACGGCAACGCCGGATCCTTAACCCACTGAGCAAGGCCAGGGACCGAACCCGCAACCTCATGGTTCCTAGTCGGATTCGTTAACCACTGCGCCATGGCAGGAACTCCCCATAAATGTTTTTAAAATCATATCTTCATTTTAAATTGTGATGGCAATAGAAATAAGTTTCTTCCTTTCCTTCACTGTGCTTCCACTGTCTTGTGTGTGTATTTAAATGTAATTACTTATCAGTTTTAATTGTAATAATTTGCTACTTTACTTCACAGACTATATACTCCTTGATAACAAGAACCTTACAAAGCAGCTGGTTCAAGGGATATCTTGAATTTGATCCATGTAAATTAGTGATTGCCCAATTGTTAAATAAATGAATGACCCTCAATGTGTGAGTATCACAGTATTTCTACTTGGAGTGAGTAGGACTCTGGATTTCTGGTGTTTACCCTTATAAACTCTGATAATATGTGCTATCTTAGTTTGGCTCACCTAACATATCTGCAAGTTAAATTATACTGCAATGATTTTCAATATTATATTATATGTATATTCTAGAACTGAACAATAGAGATAGTGATATAAAGATTCTTAATCTGAGCATGTTAATCATAAGACCCTATACTAATGTATTCTATAACTTTCTACAAAAAACTTTCAGATATTCATCTAATTCAATTTTAAAAGTAACTCCATTGGATTAATAGATTATGAATTTATTACATATTTTCAAAAGAGGAGTTACCAAAAGTCAAGGTAAATTTAGTGATTTATCAAATTCATCCAATGAATTGATGGCAGAAGTAGGGCAAGAACTCATAGTTGACATTAAGATAACTTTCCAAGAGCATCTATACTTTAACAGAGGTGATGGAGTATTTCTGATGAGAAAGCTGCTGTGAAAGGAAAGCTGGTTCTGTGCTCACGGACCCTATCTCTGAGAAGTGACCTTAGGACTGGCTCTGTGCAGCCATAGGAAAGAGAAGGCTCAAGGGATGGCTGTGTGACATGGCATGTACAGAGCTAGACACCACAGGCTTCTCTGCAATTTGCATCAATTACAGTGAAAAATGAGGTATTAATTGGTGTTTCCAGAGCAACTGAATTCTCCTCTTTGAGATCTGTTGCATATCTAGGAAGAGGGGAAATAAAATTCTGGAATGGAGGTTTAGGATCCCATCTTCATCCCATACTCTGTTCACTAAGGCAAGGAACAGAGACAGTGATAAATTCATAATACTGCCAGAACCCAACAGGATAGGATTCCTCATTGCCCCAAATTATTGGCAATGGCAGGAATAGCTGCTCTTTTCCAACTTCATCGGTATTTGGCTCCTTCTTCTTCTTGTTTTTACTCTCTCAAATCTCTTTTAACCACCATGCAGCCCTAGCAGCAATATTCTTCCACCATATTTTATTTCCTTCCTTTTTCCTTCTCCCTTTCAGATGCAAAGCCAAGTAAACTTATCTTGCCGACTTTGCACTTTGCAGCTCTAACTCTGATCAGTTGTGCTAGGTCTCATGATGATCATTTTTCAACTTCACGTACCATACACTTTGAGCACTTACACTAGGATTATTCGCCAAAGAATATGGTCCTCTCTGTATGGTCAGAAACATCTAGAAACACACACACACCCACACACACCCATACACGGTATATTATGTCCTAGAATGAAATTGTTTCCAAGCCAGTGCTCGTTGCCTTTTAGCGAAAAACAAAATCTTATAGGACTCCAGGTTACCATGGGCTTCTCTCTCCCAAGTGTTGACTACTCTAAGATAATGATACTAATATTTATGTTAAATTAGGGAAAACATTGTATAATGCTTTCTAATATAAGGCTGGGCCAGTATGAAGAAAGCATTACTTGAAGATGAGGCTGGAAGATGTTCAGTTAATGACATTGAAATGCCTCTGATGTTATCGCCCTCAAATAAGAATAGAAGCTATTTGGCTAAGAAGAGCACACCTGAGCCAAGGGATATTTTCTTTAGTTGCTTTCTCACAATAAGTTGCAGCAAGAAGCTACTTTTTTTGAAGTTGTGGGTTTAGCATGTGTAAAATGACAGGCCTGAGATAACTCGATCTAAGGTTTTTGTATCATGCTCTGCAGGGTGCCAGAATTCCTCAGGGATGCCTTCAGGTACTGGGGTTAGTGAAGGGAGGGAGACAGGTTGCATGCATACAGCTAAAGTCAAGTTGCACTGCAGTGTCACCCAGAGCAGGTTTTATATATTCTGATTCCCAATAAAATCTCCTTTGAGAATGATTACTATAAAGTAATAATTGTACACCTAAGACAAAACAGTTCATGGGGCATTACCTAACTTTATAAACTGAAATAAATTATTTTATATAAAAAATTAATTTATACATTTTTATTTGAAAAAGGTGCTGCCTGGAATATCTTTTGTCTGCAGTATTCCAGAGCATTGAACCTGTGAGTGACAGGCTGCCTTTAGTTAACCTCCCTCTCTGGCCTATGTTCCAGTTTATTATGAAGGAGAAAGATAAACCAATTTCAGTCCATCTATCCCAATCCTATTCACAGCCAAGCAATAACAATTACCTCTGTCTTTACATTTTCTCCCATCTCTTGCTATTTCTTGTACAGTAATGAATTGTAACAGCTACTTCTTGCTGACTTCTTTCCCATATAATTAATGTCCTAAGATATTCTATTTACTGGTGAAGCAGTTTGAATCAAGAAGTGATTACTTTTAGAGTAAACAGAGCTGCTAAACCCTCTCCACAAACAAAGCTGACAGCAATTTTATTTTTAAAATAATCAAATTGAAATCCCCAAAAGCTTCAAATTTGGGACTTCTTATTTATTATGTGTGTGCAGGTATTTTTTGTGTGTAAACTATATTAATATTTACAGAAGAAGATAGGGAAGTACATAGATTGAAAGGAATGGCATAAAAAACAGAAACAAAAATGATAACAATGTCACCAGCCCATTTCCTTGTTTGGCCTAAACCATGAGCTTTCAGAACAGGTGAAAATAACAGAGAAGAGGCACTTTATTTAACAGCAGTGATTCAATTCTAGAAAATATTAAAATTAGATATTGGACTTTCTGAGTTCAAAATACCAATAATGACTGAATAGGAAGGAAGAAAAAAAAAATGCTGCTGCCCACAATGTCACGGCATGGATTTTGCAGTTTCTGTGTTTGCAGTGGTTCTTGCATTTTTGTACGATTTGGAAATGTTGTGCTTAGGACTCGAGCTTCTCTCTACATCGAAAGGTGTATTACCCACCTTATCAATTGATTAATATGAATTACCTAAGTGACAGGTTGATTGACCTGATGATCCTCCCATCTTAAAGTCTAGCTCTTGCCTTTTTAAGCACTGCAGGACCCTAATCCAGCTGCCACTTCAATCTACCCACACAGCTTCAACACATTCCCTGGTGCATCCTCTTACAGGATTCCAGACCTTTGCCTCCAACCACAATTTCAGACTCATTCCTCCGAATATCTGCTTCCTTAGGAATCTCTGAATGGTGTCAAATTAATTCTCTAAACCTAAAAAACTAACTGTGGATATCTTCCTTTCTTGCCCTCTTCTTATCTAATAGCTAATCTGTGCGGATTCTTAACGTATTTTTCCCCATTTCCTGTCTCTCTGCCCACATTCATCTTTCCATTACCTCCAATGTAGATAGGGAAATAACCTTCTAAATGGCCTCTCTGTCACTCTGCATTGCCCTCTTCACTTCATGCGATGCCTCACTGCTAAATTAATCTTAAATCTTCTTTAATCAAGCATCAGAACTAGTGACATTCAGACAATGGAGAGATCATTGAGGGTCGAGCAGTTAGGGAAGGTGACGCTGAGGAGATGGGCCTTAAAGTACGAATAGAGAGGATATAGATAATCAGAGCAGAGGTTGGAAACAATTCTCAAAAAAAGGCGAGTGTCAAGAAAGCCATGGATGGCGAGCTTCAATCGCATGCATTGGATTGTTTCCAAGTCTCCTGTCTGCCCAGACTTAACACAGATTCAACTCATTTACAACTCTCTGACAGACATGCTCTTTTGCAAGGACAGAGAAATGGTTTGACAGCTTGGCTTTTTTGAATGCCATCATTGCCCTCACATATGACCTTGTCATATTTGCATATTGTTTCACAGGGAATCTGAACTTATCTTCCAAACGGTATCCTCTGCACCAGCTACACTAGTTTATTCACACTCACCCAAACATAATTCTATCCTTTTGATCAAGCTTTTCCTTTATCTACAAGTGCCCCTTTTTCAAATTCTAATCTCTATCTTATACAATTCTACCCCAGGCTGAAATTTCCTTTCACATAGTTATATTTCATATTGTTTTCAACACTCATCAAGCATACTTCATGAGCTTCCTTTTATTGTTCATATCTTTTAATGTTATTTATACCATATACTTTTATGAGCTCTTATATCATTGGCCTTTTGTAATATTTAAAAAGAAGGGAAGACTTCCACATTTCATGCTTTGTGTTTTGCTGAAAAAGCAAAATAAAAGTCCCCAAAGCTTGTCCTTTAACAAAAGGTTAATTATTGAATTAATCAGGATGGAATATGTTTACATCTGGGATACTATATATTGGTGACAATTAAGGAATTCTGGCACTTCAATTCTCCTGACTGGCTACCACAAATAAACACTTTCTTACCAGAAATTTCATCATTTGTCATAGGTTTGAATCAATTTTTATCTTCTAAGACTATAGCCTAACTAGAAGTCTACCTTTATTTAAAAAAAAAAAAGTGACAAAGGCACCAAGAATACACAATGGAGGAAGGATTGTAACTCTCTTAAAGCTCTTTTAAAACAGTTACTAGGTATTGCTATCATGGGAGATAGCCTGGAGAGTCCTCAAAAATTAAAAATAGAACTAATATATAATTTAGCAGTCTCACTTATTGGTGTATATCCATGAAAATGAAAGCAAGATCTCTAAGAGATGTATGTACATGATTATTGCCACATTATTCACAAAGCAAAGTTATGGAAATAATCCATGCACCCACTAACAGATGAATTAAGAAAATGTGGTATATATACACAATGCAATATTATTCAGATAGAAGCAAGAAGGAAATCCTGCCATTTCCACTCATAGAAATGAAGCTTGAGGGCATTATGCTGAGTGAAATAAGTCAGGCACGCACACAAAGACAATTACTGCATGATCTCCCTTGTACGTAAAATCTAAAAATAAATAAATAAACTTTTAGAGGGAGGGGGTAGTGACTGAAGAAAATTAGGAGACGTTGGTCAAAAAGTTCAAACTTTTATAGGATGAATAAATTCTGAGGGTCTGTCTAACATAGGGAATGGCGACCATAGCTAATAATGTAATGTGTAACTTTAAATTTTCTAAGAAAGTAAATCTTAAGTATTCTGCCACAAAAAAAAATAAAACAAAAGAAAAAAACCTTTAAAAAATGCGAGGTGATGGATACTTTAATTAGCTTGATTGGGGTGATTTCACAATGTATAAGAACATCAAAACATCCCATTATATACCTTAAATATATATATATATATATATATTTATGGTATATACATTTGGAACCTGAGGTACTGATGTGGCATGGCTTCCATCCATGGTCTTGGAAGTTTCACGTGCTGAGGGTGTGGCCAAAATATATATTACATATAATTTTTATGTAATTATAATTTATAATTTTTATATATTATGTATATAATTTTTGTTGTCAATTATACCTCAGTAGAGCTAGAAAATTCTTTTAAAATTAGTACCAAAATAAAATTATTTCTGAAAACATTGTTCTGAAGGTAAAATTTTATAGTTTATATAAGAGTGGGATCAGCCAGTAGGACCAGTTGTTGACTGATCTCTACACATATCCAATTGTTCCTCTAACTCTTAGCAAGTGGCAGGAAAGAGTACGAAAAAAAAAAATGCCATGGCCTAAATTTTGCACAGCATCTATGAGTGAGAATAGCAGTCGTCAGTGATGGTTGTTGCAGGAATTGACATTATAAGGAGGAATGAGAAGATATAGCTATCTGGAGATAAAATTTCAGGAAGCTAAGAAATGGCGTATCTTTTTTAGACATATCTTTAATCTTGAGAATAGAAGTGTTTCTTAGGGCATTTCCACTGTGGTACAGCATGTTAAGATCCAGGATTTTTTCTGCAGCAGGTTGGGTCCCAGCTGTGGCTTGGGTTCAATCCCTGGCCCGGGAGATTTCCCATGCCATGGTCATGGCTAAAAAAATGAAAGGAATAGTTTCATTGTTTCCCTTCCAGGTTAGAAGCAGCATGTAATCATTATGAGTGGCCAGAAGACAAGAGGAAAGCTTTGTTGTGAATGTGTGTGCATGTACGCTTGTGTAGTAAGCTGAATCAGGTCAGGATGACACAGAATGATAATAATGAAGAGAAACAAAGAAAATTGTAGACAGTCATATCAGCCAGAGGAAAAATAAATGTATTTTGAAGAAACTTCCATAGATCTAGTTTACTATCTCACTTTCACTAAAATAATTCTTGGTGAATATTTTATGTGTTTACTAAATGTTTATTATGCACATTTTATGTGCCAAACATTGTGCAAAGATGCCTATTAGGATGTATGAAGGACCTTACTTTTATCCTTATATACCTCTTCTATTATCCTAGTGACTAACATGGTATCTTTTCTATAGATGTGAAAATATCTACATTAATTATTTCTTTTGCTAAGCTGTTCTTATTATCTTACTAATTATAATATCCCTTAATTATAATATCCATCCATGATAGAGGGCAGAGTTCAGGAGTGATATGTATGTCTTGAAATGCTGTGATCATGAAACCATCACTGGCTTTAATAGCCTCCATCATATGATCAAAACTAGGGAATACTGGACAGGACAAGAAAACAGAAAATATAGCTTGTGGTCTCTACTCATCACTTGGCAGATGTGGAAAGCTTCATGAAATCATTGCACTTTTGTGAGGCTCAGTTTTCTTAATTGTGTTTTGAAAGATTGGTCTAAGAGATTTCTCCTAATTTCTTCCATTTCAGCAATTCCATTAATTGATAACAACAATGACAACAAAAGAATGTTTCAGAAGCCATTTCAGGAGCCCTTTTTCAGACCGGGAAATGATGTGGGCAATTTTGTGGCATGCTATGTCACATTGGTTTTCCATGTCATCTTTTGTATACTGAATCTATGTAGTACAATTAAACTCTTTAGTATTAAATTTAATTCACAGTTCTTCACAATCTGGTCTTAGCTTATTTTTACTTCTTCTTAGAATCCCTCCCTTGTCTTCATTGTCATATGAAGCCTTAACAAGGGCTAGGCCAGGCTCCTAAAGCAGTTCTCACACATATCTCCTAGCATAACTATAGGAATGGTTGCATTACAGCCGTTAAAGTGGTTAAACAGTAACATTGTTTAAAATTGCTGCATTATTTTCTTTGGGAAGCACCTACACAGTGCTTACTCTCTATCAGGCAGTGTTGTAAGCCATTTGCAAATATCTAAAATTATTAATTAGTTTTATCTCTCAAAGCACTGATTATATTGTTCCTCCACTAAAGAGATTGCCTTTTATGATGAAGAACAGCTCTGATTTGTTAGGTGACTGATAAATTCCATAGCCTTAGTCTTCATTTGTACTCACATAATCATTAGTTATTTGGAAATGTAAAGCCATGGAACTTTCCCTTTACCTGATTTCCCTCATGTGTCCTCACTGAGTGTCTATATGAAAAGCACCTCCATAGTACACACAGTGTAGAACTTATACCTTGGAAGAGCAACAAGTCATTTATAATATGTCTTTCTCAAGTCCAAAATGGAAAAGCATAGTAGTCCCAAAATATTTCCCTTACCTGAAACATATGAAATTCTATTACTAGGACTTTGCTTGTCAAGTAAGTGTTGGTTCATCTGAGATAAAATTTGAATACTTCTGAGTTCCCACTAACATTTAGTTGAGCTCCAACTATGACCAAACCACTGTGCAGTCTTCAAGTATATATAAAGAAATAGTAAAACTTCTGCAAATTTAAAATCTATTGGCTTTATGCATCTATGTAACTATAACTCAGGTCAATAAATGAAGAGTGTCATTAAGGAAAGTGCTTTGGGAGAAAGGACAAGGGAACAATTCTATGATCCCAATTAAAGAAGAGGGAAGTCTATTAAAATGTGCAAAGATTTGTGCTTGATTCAGAAGTGCTACTATTTGGGAAGGGGTGGAGGTAGAAATGTGAAGATTGAAGGAATAAAACACCGAAGCATGTGCCCATGAGGTAACCAGCTCTTTCAAAGAACAGTAAATGCACAAGAGACTTTGTTAATTGAATTGTAAAAGAAGAATTTTGCCACTTAAGACTGAAGAACTTTCCTTTGACCAATTGGTTGAGACCCTGGGCTTTATTCTTTGAGCTCTAGGACATCATTCTACATTTGGATTAGAAATTGCATCTTAAATTATCTTTATACTAGTAGCTTCAGAGACACAGGAAAGAATGTGTCTACAGAGTTAGAACTTTAGGCCTTGCTCACCTATTCTCAAATGTTTAATAATTTGTTCATCACATGATAGGATGACATCAAGCACTCAGTGGAATGGGAGATAATTTTGGAAGGGAAGGTACTGCACACATGGGTAATATCTAGAAATGTGACAGCATGGCTCTGGGAGAGGAACAATTCAGTTGAAAGATGACAGAGGAGGGAGGCTGGTGGGACTCTGCTTATAATGCTTGCCATTTTGATTAGCCTCAACCCTTTGTGTGTGAGCTAAAGGAGCCTTTGGAAAAGACTTGAGTAAACTACTGGTGCTCTTTCAAAATTGATGTTCATGAAATTGTATCAAAAAGCAAAAATCAAGCTATAAACATAAATTGAAATAAGACTTGCTACTTCATTAGTAGGTTAAAGTATTCTTCTGACTCACTCACTGTGTGAGTGAAAGATATAGAAGGCACTTACTGAGGACGATTTATTCTAAGAAGGAAAAAGTTCTTTTAAAAAAAGTATATGCTAAAATCTATCCCACTCAGGATCAGATTTCCATTGCCCTCATTTGGATTAAGTGTCACTAGTGAACAAGCTGAAAGAACTTCAACTGCTTGCCACAGGGAAGAACCTATTTAGCATCCACATTAACTTATTCTAGGTTGTGATATCATTGAAAAATACAAAGAGTATGCATTTATCCTCCTCCCCCATAAGCCTCCATCTGTAAATCCTGTATCTTCTGGGCTATATATGCACCAAGCCAACAAGAGAGAAAAATAGCAGAGTCATTCACGTTTCCAAACTGACCACTTTTGATTAGACTTGATTCTTTCTCTTAATTATGTTAACAAAATAGTTCATATTAGTATTGATGTTCTTTTTCTTAATTTTTTTTAAATTTAATTTTATTGGAATATAGTTGACTTACAATGTTGTGTTAGTTTCCAGTGTCAAGCAGAATGCATCTGTCATACATTTATACATATCCATTCTTTTCACCCATATAGGTTATTACAAACTATCAGGTACGTTTTCCTGTTCTATACAGTAGTTTCATGTTAATCATCTATTTTATACAGTATATGTTTTGGGGGGGTATTTTTTTCTTAATTTTTAACTGTTTTATCCTCTTATTTAATGGAATATTTTGTGTTCCTTTTAGAAAATGTGGAAAACACAGAATGATAATAATGAAGAGAAACAAAGAAAATTGTAGACAGTCATATCAGCCAGAGGAAAAATAAATATATTTTGAAAAAACTTCCATAGATCTAGTTTACTATCTCACTTTCACTAAAAGAATTCTTGGCGAATATTTTATGTGTTTACTAAATGTTTATTATGCACATTTTATGTGCCAAACATTGTGCAAAGATGGCTATAACAGATTAACTTCATTCTGAGATATTATTACCTGGATGAAGAGAAAGACAGGTAAATAACAAATTATTATTCAACATAATAAGTGTTATAAGTATGCACCTTGCAGGGACAGAGTGCATGGGTCTTGCAGATGCCACCTGGGGGTAGACTACAGTCTCAAAAATGATGACATATAAATGATTTAATGCCGATTTACAAATCCTAACCACGTTTTAAAAAGTAAACTCTGTTTTTGAATCAGAATTACATTATTTCACTAGATTCCTTATACCAGACTTGACCACATATAATTATTACACATTTCTTTCTTTCTCTTTCTTTCTTTCTTTTTTTTTTTTTTTTTTAAGGCTGCACTTGTGGCATATGGAAGTTCCCAGGCTAGGGGTCAAATCGGAGCTGCAGCTGCCAACCTACACTACAGCCATGTCAACAAAAGATCCAAGCCACGTCTGCAACCTAAGTTGTAGCTTGCCACAATGCTGGATACTTAAACCACTGAGAGAGGCCAGGGATTAATCCTTAATCCTCATAGACCCTATGTTGTGTTCTTAACACACTAAGCCACAACAGGAACTGAGACTTCTCTAAAAGTGAAATTCATCTTCAGACTGTTGTAGGATATTTGAAAGAATATTCTGCAGGCCCTGGACACCAAGTGTGCTTTGCAATCACACAACCAGGAAAGGGATCACTTTACTTAACCAGACATTAAAGAACAATTAAAAGCATGGTTGTAATATCTTCACTTCTTTAAGAACAGGTCAGAGATAAATTTTAAAAGGACTCTACAAAGAAACAAACTTTTGGAGGATTTAGAAACACACTTTCCAGGGGAATGGGCCTTTCAGTCATTGCCCATGCTGTAGAGAAAGCAGGGGACTTGGCAGGAGGGTGGGAGGAAGAAATGAAGTAATCAGTGGGAGGTTTGTCTTAGTAACAATAGGAGGAGGGGGAGAAGCATTCATTTTCCTCAGGGTTCCTTTGGCCTCCTCCACCTGCAGGCCAGTAATAATTCCACATCCCCTACTGCCAACTGAAGAAGATCAGATTAGAGATTGGATTGGCCTAATGAAGATCCCTTCCATTTCTCAGCCTCAGCATTTCTTCAGGTCACATTGATTTCTTTATGGGCATGTCAGGCAAAGTGATATCCCCTGCATAGGGAAGAGGCAGGCTCACCCTGAAAGACTTCCATCTGAGGTTAGAGGGCAGGCCTTGCTTTCTGAGGCAAGATTAATAGACAAGGGCAAAGGGCTAAACAGTCAGCCAAATCTATAGCTGTGAGTCTCAAGTAGAGAAAAGTGAAATCAAAGGCCAAGGGAACACACACTCAGCCAAGTTAAGGGTAAAAGGCATTTCAGGGCAAGGCAATCTAAATGTAATCTGGAGACACAGGCACAAACCCTAGCTCATGGCCTGTGCAATGGCTGCCAAGCTTTTCACCACAAGCCCTGCTTATAAAATGAAGGGAATGATGCCAATGCACAAATAAACTCAAGAGAATTATAAACCTTGAGTTCTTGTTGGAGCTTTATAACCCTTTGTAGCACAGGTATCCAGGAATAAGAATGGGAAAACCAATAGAGGAGGGAGAAATAGGAGAAAACATGGAAAGCACTTAATCATGTATTGGCAATTGGAAAGCACTCAGTCATGTATTGGCAAGCTATGGAGGTTGGTTGCAAGGATAATTTGAATGTTTCTAACAGTATACGTAAAAAAATCTTTTCTAAAATGTGTATCTGTTATATATTTCCAATATGATTTTCTGTAATTTTTCCTCTGCAGACCACATGGTATCCTGATAATCCCTCCCTCAGGTTGAACTACTACTCTTCAGAAATGCTTAATTTCTCTCCAAATTCCAGTTCTTTAAGATTCAACCTAATTCCTCCACTTCACTTAAGCCTTCTTTAATTATACTAGTCAATAGTACTGCTTTTTGTTGAATATGTTTGATATTTATTATGTGGATAAGTCACTGGATAACTGTTAAGTTAACATATATCTTGCTCAACATAATCCTATGTCCCTTAATAGTCAGATCCATGTCCCATGTAAGTCCTGGTAAAACCTAAGATGCAGAAACAGTGCATTAAAAAGAGAATAGGGGATTTATTGGCAACTTACCATGGTATGTTTATTTTGTACTATATTATTCAAATAAATTATATTCAAATGAGAATAGCTACAAAATTTTATTTTAAATGTTATTTAAGAAGTTGTTTTATATTTTAATCTCATTTAATTATTATGGATACAAAATAGAATTATAAATCCTGAAGACTGGATGTAATTTCAAGAGACTTCTTGGTTGGCCTATTTTCCTGTTAATTTAGAACCGGTGATGTATGCAGTGTAATGCTTTGCTTGAAATGTGTGTTCAGGAAACATCGGAAAATGATGAGGTGGTTCAGTAAGGTGTAGTTCCTTCAGTGAGCCACATCTGTTGGCCTTGATGGCATATGAAAAGTCTGATTTGCTCCTCGTCCTTGATTAGCTGTCCTCTCAGTCGTTGACAATACTCTCTGTTCATAATTCTACCTTCCATTTTTCTTCTTCATACCTTGCCTCTTTGGCATTTTATGGTTCTCAACTTCCACGCTGGCTTCCTTCTCCACCCTGATTCCCAGTGCTGCTTCTGTTTGTCAAACCCTCCATTCAGTTGGGAGGACCCAGAACTGAGGTAGGTCTGTAGGAGAATGGTCAGTGGTCTAGGCCAGGGCTGCAAGTTTGCTGAGAAACTACATGTTCTGTGTGTGTGATGGTGGCAGGATGTCCTTATACCTACACTGCTGATAAACCAGTGGATAGCTACAAAAAACCCATAGCAGAGCCCTTTTCTTCTCCTATATTCCTCTAGTGTCTGCTCAGGAGAAAATTTAACATTGTGCTACCATAAAGGAGTTAGGTGGGTTACTCAGGAATTCTATGCCAGGTGATTTCTTATAAATCTAATAACCACGTTAGTGACTATCTGTCTTGTAATTGGATTTGAAAATTAATAGAATTTTGAGAGAGGTATTTTCCCATCTTCTTGCTCTCAAAATATATTCTTTATATGTTATAGTATGGGGATCAAATTATATTATATGTATAATCACAGTGTATATACATATATAATATGAGAGAGAAATAAATTTTTCATATCTCCAGAAATATACTTTTTCAAGTTGATTAATAATAATTAAATTTGTATATCACAAAAGAAGCTCGGACATGCTACCCTTTAAATGGTTTCATTTGTGTATGATATATATGTTCATTGTTTATCAACACAAGTATTATTTTCTTATTTGAAGAGAATATAAAGTTTTCCATATGACATAAAATTTGAGATTTAGAATGTTAAAAGTAAAAAGGAAAACCATTGTTCAAAGTACAAGTGACTATACTAGAACTATGAGAAGGATAAAAGTTCAGGGCTAGAAAGACTCTCCTCTATGAGGAAGTCAATGTATTAAAAACACTATCTTGGAGAGTATGTGGAAAAACACCTTTTTCTTTATAGTTTGAATAAATGTACAGTGAGAAAGTAAATTTATTTTCATTTTGGTCGACAGCTGTTTACCAAAACCCTTGGCTCTTTGCCCTCAACTATGACCACATTGGAGAAGACTAGCACAACCATCTCTGGATTTTAGGCAATATGGACTTTGGTCTTGGGAATCAGAATGATTGACTTTCTCCACATTTCTCTTATCCAAGGAAACTTTAGAATAAACAACCATTGTTCACTTGTCTATGTGCAAATGTGGAATAGGGTGATGACTCAAAATTTCTCTTATTGTCTTAGAATTATCTAGAGGGCCCAAAGCTGGGGACAAACAGGCATGATTAGTCCACACTAATCCTATAAGAGCTGCAGTGAAAAATCAGGGTCAGGCACTCTCTGGAATTCATTAAAAGGTGGCAGAGTGTGTTCTGATACCACTAACCTCTCAGCAAGCCCCCTTAATTCCTGTTGACATCAGAAGGTGGTGGAGAAATTGAGGAATTAGGAGGGGTTGTAAGTACAGTGTTTGTGGTGAGAGGTTATACTCTGCTTGGACAGATTATAAGTGAGCAGGAGCTATGGAAACACTGCTTGTAAAGACTAACATTTTAATTAGAAATGGCATTTTCAAGTTATGGAAATTGCAGCACAAATGCCTATGGGAGAGGAGAGTGATGAGAGATTTTCTTTTTCTTTATGTTTTTTTCTTTTTTTTTTCTTTTTTTACTACATTACAGTTGTACAATGATCATCACAATCCCATTTTACAGGATTTCCATCCCACAACCCCAGTGCATCCCCCTACCCACAAAACAGTCTCCTTTGGGAAACATAAGTTTTTCAAAGTCTGTGAGTCAGTATCTGTTCTGCAAAGAAGTTCATTCTGTCCTTTTTTGAGATTGCACATGTCAGTGAAAGTATTTTATCTTGGTGTCTCATTGTATGGCTGACTTCACTTAGCATGATAAATTCTAGGTCCATCCATGTTGCTAAAAATGCTGGTATTTCGTTCTTTTTAATGGCAGAGTAATATTCCATTCTGTATATACACAACGTCTGCTTGATCACTCCTCTGCCGATGGACATTTAGGTTTTTTCCATGTTTTGGCTATTGAAAATAGTGCTGCAATGAACATTGGACTAAACATGTATTTTTGAGTCACGGTTTTCTCTGAATAGATACTGAGGAGTGGGATTTCTGGATCAAATGGTAATTCCATTTTTAGTTTTCTGAGGAATCCCCATACTGTTTTCCACAGTGGTTGCACCAATTTACAATCCCACCAACAGTGTAATAGGGTTCCTTTTTCTCCACACCCTCTCCAGCACTATTGCTTGTAGACTTTTTGATGATGGCCATTCTGGCTGGTGTCAGATGGTACCTTATAGTGGTTTTGATTTGCATTTCTCTAATCATGAGTGATGTTGAACATCTTTGCATGTGTTTTTTGGCCATCTGTATGTCTTCTTTGGAGAACCATCTGTTTAGATCTTCTCCCTTTTTTTGTATGGGGTTGTTTGTTTTTTTTGGTATTGAGGTGCAGAAAGGGGCTTATAAATTTTAGAGATTAATCCCTTGTCAGCGGATTCATTTGCAAATATCTTCTCCCATTCTGTGGGTTGTCTTTTCATTTTGTTTAGGGTTTCCTTTGCTATGCACAAACTTTTAAGTTTAAGTAAGTCCTGTTTGTTTAGTTTTGTTTTTACTGTCATTACTCTAAGAGGTAGATCTGAGAACATGTTGCTGTGGTTTATGTTGGAGAGTGTTTGACATGTTTTCCTCTAAGAGTTTTACATTATGTGGTCTTATATCTAGGTCTTTAATCCATTTTGAGTATATTTTTGTGTATGGTGTTAGGAAGTATTCTAATTTCATTCTTTTACATGTGGCTGTCCAGCTTTCCCAACACCATTATTGAAGGGACTGTCTATTCTCCATTGTATATTCATGCCTCCTTTGTCATAGATTAGTTGATTGTAGGTGCATGGGTTTAATTCTGGGCTTTCTGTTCTGTTTCACTGACCTAGATTTCTATCTTTGTGCCAGTACCATATCATTTTGATGATTGTTGCTTTTTAGTATAGCCTGAAGTCAGGGAGCCTGATTCCTCCAGCTCCATTTTCCTTTTTCAGGATGGCTTTCACCATTCTGGGTCCTCTGTCATTCCAAACAAACTTTAAAATATTTTGTTTGTGTTCTGTGAAAAATGTCCTTGGTAACTTGATAGGGATTGCATTGAATCTGTAGATTGCCTTAGGTAGTATAGTCATTTTGACAATATTGACTCTTCCAATCCAAGAGCATGCTATGTCTTTCCATCTGTTTGTGTCATCTTTGATTTCTTTCATCATTGTCTTATAGTTTTCAGAGTACAGCTCTTTTGTCTCTTTAGGTAGCCTTACTCCTAAGTATTTCATTCTTTCTGTGATGGTGAACAGGATTGCTTCCCTAATTTCTCTTTCTGATCTTTCATTGTTAGTATATAGAAGTGCCATCAAATTCTGTGCATTAATTTTGTTTCCTGTGACTGTCAAATTCATTGAAGAGCTCTAAGTTTTCTGGTAAAGTATTTAGGATTCTCTAGATATATAATATCATGCTATCTGCAAATAGTGATAGTTTTACTTCCTTTCCAATTTGGATTCTTTTTATTTCTTTTTCTTCTCTGACTGCTGTGACTAGGACTTCCAAAACTATGTTGAATAGTAGTGGTTAGAGCGGACATCCTTGTCTTGTTCCTGATCTCAGTGGGAATTCTTTCAGCTTTTCACCATTGAGAATGATGTTCACTGTGGGTTTGTCATATATGGCCTTTATTATGTTGAGGTAGGTTCCCTCTATGCCCACTTTCTGAAGGGTTTTTATCAGAAATAGGTGTTGGATTTTGTCAAAGGTTTTTCTGCATCTATTGAGAGGATCATATGGTTTTTATTCTTCAATTTGTTAATGTGGTATATCACACTGATTGATTTGTGGGTATTGAAGAATGCTTGCATCCCTGGGATAAATCCCTAATATCTAAAGTGATCCCAGGGCTTGGGGATCTCTGAACATATAGAGGTATATGGATCCTTGTATGCAGATTTCTGAAGGCAGTGGTTTATCTGGGCAATTTCAATGGCCCTGTGACAAGGGACTGTAGCATAGTTTTCCCTGAACCCACTGAAGGTACAAAAAAGAACACTGGAGGAAAATGAGTTTCACGTGAGGGATCACATAACTTCAAGTAAAATGCCAGGTCATGGGGGAAGGGCTGGTGATGAAAGTAAAGCATCCTAAGGATGCCCTTCTTTGATGGGTGTCCTTGGTGACAGATAAGGCTAGTACGAGACTTAACACAATTCCAAAAGACAAGAAAAACACCCATTATTTTTTCATTTTTTGTAAAGTTTCATTGAAATGTAGTCAATTTATAGTGTTGTAATAATTTTTTCTGTACGACAAAGTGATTCAGTTACACAAATACACATATCTATTCTTTCTCAGGTTCTTTTCCTATATAGGTTATCACAGAATATTGAGTAGAGTATGCTGTGCTATATAGCAAGTCCCATTAACCACACATTCCATACACAGTAGTTTGCATATGACAATCCCAAAGCCCCTATCCACCCCTGCTTTACTCTTTGGTAATTATAAGTTTTTTCCAAAGTCTGTGAGTCAGTTTCTATTTTGTAAATAAGTTCATTTATATCATTATTTTAGAATCCACATATAAATAATAAGCTTTTTCTCAGCAAAGGAAACTGTAAAAAGAAAACATAAACAACCTATAGAATGGGAAAAAATAGTTTCAAACAATGTAACTGACGAGGGCTTAATTTCCAAAATACACAAGCAAATCATGAAATTCAATAGCAAAAAAATAAAAAACCCAGTTGAAAAACAGGCAGAAGAACTGAATAGACAGTTCTGCAAAGAAAATATGCAGATGGCCAATAGGCACATGAAAAAATGCTCAACATCACTAATTATTAGAGAAATACAAATCAAAACAACTATGAGGTACCACTTCACACTGGTCAGAATGGCCATCATTAGTAAGTTTACAAATAGCAAATGCTGGAGAGGGTATGGAGAAAGGGAAACCCTCCTTCACTGTTGATGGTTATGTAAATTGGTACAACCACTATGGAAAACAGTATAGAGGTACCTCAGAAAACTAAATATAGAGCTATCATATGATCCAGCAATCCCATTCCTAAGCTTATATCTGGACGAAACTTTCATTGAAAAACATATATGCACTGTTATATTCATTGCAGCACTATTCTCCATAGCCAAGATATGGAAATAACCTAAATGTCCATCAACAGATGAATGTATTAAGAATATGTGGTACGTATACACAACGGAATACTCCTCAGCCATAAAAAATAACAAAATAATGCCATTTGCAGCAATATGGATAAAACTAGAGACTCTCATACTAAATGAAGTAAGTCAGAGGAGAAAGAAAAAATACCATACATTTCTCAAATCTAATATATGGCACAAATAAACCTATCTATCAAAAAGAAACAAATTCATGGACATGGAGAATAGACTTGTGGTTGCCAAGGGGAAGGGGTAGGAAGTGGGATGGACTGGGAGTTTGGGATTAGTAGATGCAAATTATTGCATTATAAAGAATAAGCAATGAGATCCTGCTGTACAGCACAGGAACTGTATCTAATCACTTGTAATAGAACATGATAGAGAATAATATGAGAAAAAGAATATGTATGTATACATATACACACACATATATATATACACACACATATAGTTTTACATATATATATAAAACTATATCTGGGTCACTTTGCCTTACAGCAGAAATTGACAGAACATTGTAAATCAACTATGATATTTAAAAAAAATACCTTAAATGCAAATTGACTAATTCCCAAAGACATTCTATGATGCCACCATCACCCTAATTCCAAAACCAGACAAACTTACCACAAAAAAAGAAAACTATCGCCCAATATCTTTGATGAATATAGATGCAAAAATTCTCAACAAAATCTTAGCCAACCGAATCCAACAACATATCAAAAAAATTATACACCATGACCAGGTAGGTTCATCCCAGGTTCACAAGGATGGTGCAACATACACAAATCAATCAACATCATACACCACTTTAACAAAAAAAAAGTCAAAAATCATATGATCATCTCAATAGACGCAGAAAAAGCATTTGACAAAGTCCAACATCCATTCATGATCAAGACTCTTGCCAAAGTGGGTATAGAGGGAACATTCCTGACTATAATCAAAGCCATTTATGACAAACCCACAGCAAATATAATACTCAAGGGGGAAAGCCTTCTCATTCAAATCTGGAACAAGACAGGGATGCCCACTCTCACCACTGCTCTTCAACATAGTTTTGGAAGTCCTAGCCACAGTAATTAGACAAACAAAAGAAAAAAAAAGGCATCCATATAGGAAGAGAAGAGATAAATTCTTGAATCAAAAACAAAGTGATGTGGTATGTACATACAATGGACTATTACTCAGCCATAAAAACTAATTAAATAATGGCATACTATTCATTGCCATTGAATAATGCTAGAGATTGTCATACTAAATAAAGTCAGAGAAAGACAAACATCATATGCAAACCACTCAAATTTATATGGAATCTATAGCTGTAGGCTAGAAGCTATGTCTAGAAGCAGTTCTGGCTGGAGAACACACAGATGCCTCTCTTCTTTTCTGAGAGGATTAAAAATAAAATTGTATAAGGAATATCTCTACTTAAGTCTCCTAGCATCCAAGCACAATAAAACATTTTTCTTGAAAGGGAGGAAGAGGGGCATCTCAGACTGGGACCATGACCCTCCAAAGACTGGAGCAGAAGGAGTGTGAGGACAGAAACCAATCTCTACTGCTACTCCCTTGAGTTGCATGCCTGCCTGCCCCTGGCAAAAGGGAAAAAGAATAATTTAAATCAGATTGAAGTTTGGAGCTTAGCTGGATTGGACGTTTAACATCTAAAAGTGATGGGAAAGTCTGAACAAAAAAGCCTTGAGATCTGTCTGAGGTGTTAGGAAAAGATGAGGCAGTGGACAGAACGTAGTAGAAAGCAATGACTAGAGAAAAATAACATTTCACATTTACTCTCCACTGAATTGAGGCTTCATAACACACTGGTACAACATCTCTGCTGAGAATACGAAAGAAACAGCAACACATAGAGACAGTTATGTGAGAAGGGATAGGTGAGGTGTGAATGTGAGAGCTGGGTAAGGTAGGGGCAAGCATTGGATCTACAGGTAAAGTTATAAAAATCCTGACCATCCAAGGCAATTTATGTAGGTATAACACGTGACGCAAGGCTTTGGGCTCAGACTCAACCCTTTCTTAATGCCATCCCTCAGCATAGCAAGGAAAGGAACTCTTTGAGAACCCATTTCGAGTACTCTCTTCCCCACAGGTGGACCAGAAGGTACCTATGACATCACCAAAGGAAGCAATTATACAATTATACCTATGATATAGTCATCACATTTAGATACTCCCAAAGCCAAATTCAGGTTCACTGTCAGGAAAACTCCTGAAGCATCTATAGAAGAAAAGCCATCAGAATGATTTTCTGGAGTTCCCGTCGTGGCGCAGTGGTTAACGAATCCGACTAGGAACCATGAGGTTGCGGGTTCGGTCCCTGCCCTTGCTCAGTGGGTTGCCATGAGCTGTGGTGTAGGTTGCAGACGCAGCTCGGATCCCGCGTTGCTGTGGCTCTGGCATAGGCCAGTGGCTACAGGTCCGATTAGACCCCTAGCCTGGGAACCTCCATATGCCGCGGGAGCGGCCCAAAGAAATAGCCAAAAAAAAGACAAAAAAAAAAAAAAAAAAAGAATGATTTTCTATTCACCTCATTGAACATTCCACATCAACTACATGGGAGCTGTGCTAAACACCAGGCAGTTTTCTGAGCTGTTTTGAAAAAGATCTCAGAAGGTATGTCTTTACTTCAGTGGAGTGAGAGGCATTCGAAAGACCTGTGTACCCTCTTTTGAAAGTTGTGCCAAGTATTCACCTGACCCCCGCATTACTGCCACACACTTAAATCCTTCTGACAGGCACCCCTTCTGAAAGGCCAATGATCCTTCCCAATAAAGATGTATGATCTGAATATCACCTGGATCTCTAATTACTGCCCTTAACATAACCTGTACATATTAAATAGCTTTTTTTCTCAACTTTTCCCCTATTCAACTCAGGCATCATTTGGGTTTGCTCAACACTCTTATTAATATTGAACATCCTGAAATTAACCTGAAAAATCCAAAACCCTCTTTAAAGAAAGACAGTTGAGATGTATAAATGGAAAAAGAACTAGAGAGCAGTTAATAGGATATAGTCTTCCCGAGTGGATGTCACAAATGAATTGAGTCATTGGTAATGTTGGAGGAGGTTATTGGATGAATGTGACTACCTATTGACCTGAGAACTGAACCTGGGTGATCAGGGGCTCCTTACCTCATGTCCCTACTTCTGTTCTAGGAATGTACCCTCTGCCCACCATTCCCACTGTATGAGCTGTTTTCAAGGATGCAGCTTTGAGATGCTTTAGTGAGACAGTCCTGGACTGTGTACATGACTAAACCCTATTAAATCCTCTCTACAAACTCCTAAGGTGCTGGCAGGCAGGGGTGAGTTCTACTAGTCATGAGAGGCACAAGACAAGCTTTCTATGTTACTTCCCTTCTTCTTACCATCATCAATTACCAATCTGGAGTGGCTGCCTCTTTTTTGGGTCTCTCCCTGTGCCCTGTGCATGGAGCCAGTTTGCAAACGAGGAGGTGGTGTTAGTATTTACTTGCTATTTCCTTGGATGTAGTCACTAAATTATATTTGGAACCCTGAAGAACTGTTGTACAAAAAAAGAAACAAAACACATTAAATAAACTTTTTTCCTAAGTAATATCCTCACACATTTACAAGATCTTTCAATTATCTTTGGTTTGTGGATATTGTCTTTCATTGTCAACTTAATTTTCAAGAGGTCATTCTTTTTTTTAAGGGTTTTAAAACTATATTTTCATAGAGATCAATCAGAATTTAGTACATTGCTTTAAGTTACCATAAAAAAACTGTGTGATACAATTGAAAGAGTAAATAGGCTTTGTGGCCAAAGAGATGGATTCTGTCCTCTGCTCTTCCACTTTCTAAGTGTGTAACTATAGCTCTACACTTTCACTGTATTCTTTACTAAGTGGGGATAATGATACCCATTCCACAAGGCATTTGAAAGGATTAGACAAAATAATGTGATTAATATAGCACATAGTAGAACCTCAGTAAATTAGATCCTTATTCTTTTGATAAGGTTTTTGAAGCTTTTGAACATATTCAGAATGGACACATGCATACATTTGAGTACTTCAACATTTCCTACTTCCCCACTTAAATTGTCTTTATTATCCCAGCTCAGTCCCGGTTGGCATTTGGATAAAATGTAGGTTACCAGGTAATCTACAAAGCATAAAATTGAATTAATTATCTTAGAACTTGGTCTTTCCCCCACTCCCCACCCAACATTACATTTAATAAATAAATTCATTTATTTCAAGAGGTCATTCTTATATTTAGCACAGAATGTCAATCTTGTCATTGAGCTGTTGCATGGGCCAAATAGACCAGTATAACTGAAAGTATATTGTAAACTATAAAGTAGTTGACACATTTTGGTATCTACGAAAGTGTGTGAGGGTAAAATTCCATATTGTATGCTTTTGTTTTATACTTTAATTGGTTCATGAGTGGTTTATGTTTTGTACAGTAAGGGCAAAAGTGATGAGAGTATTATATTGTTTTAAGGCAGGTATTTTACTTAGTCCTTGGAAGTTCTGCTTCAACAGAAGAAAGTCTTTAAAGAGCTAAACAGGTTTCTATTGCTGAAATTCTCCCTGCTGTCTGTTCTTTAAAAGAACTAATATTAATTCAACCTTCAAGGATGAATAACCAAAATCTTTAGGATCTACTTCTTTGCTGCACGGGTATATAAACACAATAATGAGGATGAAAGGGACTACTCAACTTAAGACATTCAATGTAAGAATTTGGGGTATTATTGAGACAAATGAGATATTATTGAGATAAATAAATATTATTGAGATTAATAGCTGAACAAGTTTCTATTACACCAAGATTAAATTACACCACCCAGCAGTTATCTCTTCAGTGTAGGGCTTGAAATAAAACTATTCAACTTTTATGAAATAACAAAATGCCATAACAAATGCACCGATTGCATTTTCCATCCGATATGTTGGTTATGTATTCCTTGGAATCAGTTAGGCCTTGGGAAAAGAGATCATGCAAAACATTGGTGTTGGAAGTTTAAGTATTTAGTTACATGGGTATGGTAATATTTCTTATCTCATGTAAAATTTTATACTTACATAAAGTTAATTCATCTCCCTCAAGGATCACCACAGTTTCCTCTTTTCCTAAAGTACAAGTGGACTTTCTCCCTCTTTCTATTCCTTTTGCCCAATGTCCCTTCCTCCTTCCTTTTCCCATCATGTCCTCATTTTTTATACCCTTGTTTATGACTTTTAGTGTTTTGTGCAATGTATGACATTGTCTTTTTAAATTTTTTATAATTACAGTATCACAATTGATCAAAATATTTTACAGACTTTTTCTCTCAACATTATATGCATGAGATTTACCATGTTTTATATATAGCTCTATTCAATTCATTTTAATTGTTTATTGTCATTTTAATTTACATAATTTATTTATTTGTTATGCTTTTGTTTCTGTGATTCATCTATGTCAAAAAATAAAACTAGAGTTCATTTGTTTTCACCTCTGTAAATTATTTCATTTAGAAATGACCAACAATTTACTTATTCATCATAGAGATTATGAGTATTTTTGTTGTTTCCAGGTTTTTTAATTTGATTTTTATTATTACCAATCACGAGGCACTAACCACACATGAACACATCTCATTTATTGAATAGTCCATATCCATTCTTTACTGATTAATAATGAGAATTAAACTTTGTCTACATTGCCATATTTCAATAATCACAATATGCATATTTTTCGTACTTTAGCATCTTAAAATTGATGGCACTTTACAATCACTCTAAGCCAGAGGGCATTCATGACAGGAAATATGCCACGTGCCTACTTATGAATTAATTTAGTTGTTATTCCTTGTGGCATGGCAGGAGAATCATAATTCCTCAATGTTTCAGACAACAAAACATTTAAGAATTATTTGAAGAAAGAATATGGGTCCCAGAAGTTGTCTGAAAATGTTTAATTGGTATTTTTTGGTAAGCTCAGCAAAGCACCAACATTAAAAGTTAAAGAATAGGTATCTGCAACTTGGATGAAAATTATGAAGATAATAGAGAAGGATTTTAAATCAATGAAATCACACACTCATAATGACACAGATAGTAATACTGTAAGAAAAAAACTTGAGTACTGGTGACTCTAATGGAAAAGAAATTCGGAAGAATCAGATTTTGAATAGGAAAACATTTCAGTAATATCTTAGTCAACTTATTTACTTATATTTTTCTTTACATGTATGCACAGGTATATGTGTTTATGTATGTGTGTACATATGTATGTAAATACACACCTACATGCATACATGTAAGCCTAACAGTTCTTTCAATAAATATAAAAGTGTATGCATGCTTGATATTAGAAAACATTTAAGTATTTATTTTATGGGCAGACATAAAATTATATATTTTAGATTTGATGAAATTGGGTGTATTATCTTAAGCATTGATATTGGTAATAGCCTTGACCTTCAATGTTGCCTTGGGTATTCAAGGACTTTACTTCTACCATGTGAATTTTATGATAAATTTATAATATTGGTGGATTTCTTTTGGGATGATATAAATTTAATCTTACAATATATGTTTTATTCAATAAAGCTTTATAATTTTCTCCATACAGTTCTGGCATGTTTTCAGTTAAAATTAATCATACTTTTTAATAGATATTTTTATTTTAAAATGTATCAATTTAAAAGCACATTTTCTAATTGCTGGTATGTATATAAATGACACTGATGTTTAGACATCGAGTCAGAAACAAGCAGTTTTGATGAATTCTCTTATTAATTCTGATAGAGTGTCTATTAATTACCTTGTATTTTTTGTATAAACAATCATAATGATACTTTTCTTTTCACCTTTCTGATTCTTTTATGTGGTATGTATTTTTCTTATATGACTGCAATAGCCAAAGCCTTTAGCAAAATATTGAATTGAAGTGCTGAGAGTGGACATTCTTTTTGCTTTTCAAATTAAAGATAAGATTTTTAAATTTTTTACCCTTAAGTTTAATATTTGTTGTATATTTTTTGGTAGATACTCTTTATGAGAAAAAGTTCACTAAAATATTATATATGCATCTTTTAATCATGAAAATTTGTTGAATAATATCAAACACTTTTCTACATTTAAGATGATTATATAGGATTTTTTTCCTTTGATCAGCTAAGTAGTGAATTTCATTAATAGACTTAATTTGTAAAATATACTTATATTCTTGGAATATACCCAAATCAACACATGTGTAAGTTTGAACACACTGTAAGATTCCATTTTCTGCTGTGAAAGAAGCTATATACTGTAGTGGTTAAATGAATGGACTCTAATATCCAACTGGCTATAGGGTTTCAGTAATGGAATTATCACTTACCAGCTAAATGACCTTGAATCAATTACTTAACCTCTCTGTATTTAAATTTTCTCATGTATAAAAATAAGTATGATAAAAAAATAAAGTCTCTCTTTCATAAGACTAATATAAGAAGTGACATAACATTTTGTACCTTAGAAAAGTGACTTTCATGTAGTAATTACCATATAATTATGTCTTACATAAATGTAAATAATATTTTAGGGAGAGGAATTTTAGTTAGATATGCCTACTGTTAATATTTTTTATTTTTTAAATTTGTCATGTTTTCATTACTTTTAACTAAAGGCTAGTTGATTTACAGTGTTGTGCCAATTTCTGCTGTAGATATAATTTTTCTCATATTATCTTCCATCATATTTTATCTCAATGGATAGAGTTCCCTGTACTGTACAGTCTGACCTCATTGCTTATCCAGTCTAGATGTAATGGCTTACATCTACTAAACTCAAACTCCAAGTCTCCCCCCGCCTCCATACAATTTGATATGGTTTAAAATATATATACACGAGCAAAATTATCATCACAATCAAGATACATCAATTTCCTTGGGCCCCTAGGTAATTCCTTTTTCCTGCCCTACTGTGTTATCTATTCCTTAGTTAAGAATTTATCTGCTTTGTGTTGTAGATTAGTTTGCATTTTTTGAAATCTTATCTAATTACTACAAGTATTCTTTTTTAATTTGGCTTCTTTCACTCAGCACAATTACTTTAAGATCCATTGATGTTGTTGCCTGCAACAATAGTTCATTCTTTTTTATTCTCAAGTGGTATAATTTATATAGAGATACCACAATTTGTTTAACCATTCATTTTTTGAGGGACATATGGATTGCTTAAAGTTTTTGGCTATTACAAATAAAGATACTAAGTCCCTGTGTGGACATGCTTTTATACAAGTCCCTGTGTGGACATGCTTTTATACAAGACCCTGTGTGGACATGCTTTTATACAAGTCCCTGTGTGGACATGCTTTTACCATTTCTCATGTGCAGATGTCTCGGAGTAGAATGTCTTGGTCATGGGGTAGAGGAATATTTAACTCTTTAGAAAACTGCCAAACATTTCCCTAAGTAGTCATACCATTCCCTATCCCCACAAGACGTTGTATGAAAGTTCAGTTCAATCACAAGATCTAAATTTTCCTAATTTTAGATATTCTAACATAGGTGTATAGAGGTTTCTCGCTGTGGTTTTAAATTGCATTTTCCTAATGACAAATGACATTAAGCATTTTTTTCCCCTGTGCCTATTTATTGTCTGTATATCTTCTTTGGTGAAGTTTCTTTTTTTTTTTAAAAAAATTATTATGATTGATTTACAAAGTTCTGTCAATTAGTGTTTGTACAACAAAATGACCCAGTCATATGAACTGGTCATATGAACATATATATATGTTCTTTTTCTCACATTATCCTCCATCATGTATCATTACAAATGACTAGATATATAGTTCCCTTGCTATACAGCAGGATCTCATTGCCTGTCCACTCCAAATGCAAGAGTTTTCATCTACTAACCACAGATTTTGGTGACGTTTCAAATAATTTGTCCATATTTTTACTTGATTGTTTCCATTAATTCCAAGAATTCTTTCTGAAACATATATAAAATAAAAACTCTGTATTAGAGACATGTTTTACAATTATTTTCTGCCAGAAGAAAATTAGGCTTGTATTTTAATTCTTAGCAGTAGGAGTCAAAAAACCTAGGTTTCTAAGTTTGATCAATTTTAATTTTTCAATTTTTCTTTTATCTTTTCTTTTGAATCTAACTAATGTTAGCTTAGTCTTAAATCATAAAGGAGCTCTTTGTTTTTGTTTTTTTTTCTTTTTAGGGTCACACCCAAAGCATATGGAAATTCCCACGCTAGGGGTTGAATCCAAGCTATAGCTGCTAGCCTATGCAAAAACACAGGATTCAAGTCCAATCTGTGACCACAGCTCATAGCAATGCTGGATCCCTAACCCACTAAGCAAGGCCAGGGATCAAACCCACATCCTCATGGTTGCTAGTCAATTCATTTCCGCTAGCCACGATGGTAGGAACTCCCAGGACCTCTATGTTTTAAATGCTACATAGTTTTCAGATTTTTTTTAAACTTTATGATTAAATTTGAGTTAATTTTTGTGTGTGGTATAAGATATGGATCAACATTCATTTCTTTGCAAGTAATATCCAATTTTTCTAGCACCATTTGTTTACAAAGCTATTTGTTTGCCACTGAATTGCCTTTGTGCCTTGTATGAAAAGTAGTTTTCCATGTATGTATGAGCCTACTTTTGAACCCTACTTTGATCATTAAATCTTTCTTTTTAACCTGGTACATTTTTTTTTTTTCCTTTTACGTGTGTAATTGTGCTGGCTAGAACTTCTGGTATAACGTGCAGTCTAAATTCTGAGAGTCTTCCCTACTCGTTTCTTCTTTCTCTTTTACCTTTAAACATGAAGTTTTTCACAGGTAGTTTTTACTAGGTTGAGCAAGTTTCTTTCCAGTCCTAGTATTCTTAGTCTTTATCAGGAATAGATGATGGAATCTTCCACATGTGTTTATTTAGATGCCTATGTGAGTTCTCTTTTTTAGTTTCTCAATGTTGTGAATTAAATGATTTATATTCAAATAATAAATCATCTATCAATTCCTGGGATAAAATATATTTGATCATGTTATATTTTTATTTTCTTTTCATACATTGTAGGAAAGGCTAAAACTTTGTTTTGAGTGTTTGCATTAGAGATATTTATTTTTCATTTTCTACTTCAAATGTCTTTGTCTCATTTTGGCAACAAAGTTATTCTAGCCTTTTAGAGGAGGAGTCACCCTTGATTTTTTTACATAAGTTTATATAAAAGTGGTATTAATTCCTCCTTAAATATTTTGCAGAATTTATCAAAGTGGTCACCTGGGCTTGTAGGTTTCTTTGTTGGAGAGTTACCAACTACAAAATTAATGTTTCCAACTAAATAATAGGGTTATTTTGTTTATTGACTATTGATAGAACTTTGGTAGTTCTCTTTTTCAGTGAAATTTTTCATTTCATTTGAATTGTCCAGTTTATAGGAATGAAGTTTTTTATAATATTTCTTTATCATCCTTTAAATACCAATTTACTGTGGAGTGATGTTATCTCTGTAATTCAGAGGTTAGTAATTATTTTTTCTCCCCTTTCCATGTTTCTTTATTCCCTAATAAATCAGACTAGAATTTTGCCCATTAATTTGATGGTCTCAAAAAAATAACTCTGGCTTTCTCTTTTTTTTCCACTTCATTTGTTTGTACACTTGTGGTTATCATTTCTTTCTTCTGCTTACTTTTTTTAAAATATTTTTTTTTTCATTTCCATTCTCTTAAGTTGAACATTTACTTAGGTTGTGGACTTATATTTTTCTGAATATGGTTGTTTCGTACTTTAAAATTTCCCCTAAGTACTGCCATAATGACATTACACATATTTGACACATTATATTTTAATTTTCATTTAGATAAAAATTACAGCTTTTTCCCCTTCGGTTTTTTTGAAACATGTCATTTAGTGTCTGGATACTTGGCAATTTTTTAGACATGTTCTGTAATTGATTTATGATTTAATTTCACATGATTACAGAATATAATTATACATTTACATTTATTGAGACTTCTTTCATGGTCAGTACATGGTCTACTTTGGTGAATGATCCATGTGACTTGAAAAGTACATGTATTCAGCTGATGTTGGGTTGAATTTTTGATAAATACCAACTAGATTAAGTTAGTAGGTAGTTTTTCAGTCTGCTTGATTTTCTGACTATTTATTTTGATCACTTATTAAGCATAGGTATTATGGTTACCAAAGGGGACAAATGGGTGGAGTGGGAGGGATGCACTGGGGTTTTGGGATTGGCATATGTACACTGAGGTATATGGAGCAATTGGCCAAAGGGGACCCACTGTATAGCACAGAGAACTCTACCCAGTATTCTGTGATAATCTATGTGGGAAAAGAATCAAAGAGAATGACATGTGTATATGCATGACTGGGTCAATTTATTGTATAGCAAAAATTTTCACAGCCTTATAAACTAACTATACTCCAATAAGGAGTTCCCATTGTGGTTCAGTAGTTAGCGAATCCGACTAGGAACCACGAGGTTTCAGGTTCGATCCCCGGCCTCGCTCAGTGGGTTAAGGATCCAGCATTGCTGTGAGCTGTGGTGTAGGTCGCAGATGTGGCTCAGATCCCATGTTGCTGTGGCTGTGGTGTAGGCCAGCAGCAACAACTCCGATTAGACCCCTAGCCTGGGAATATCCATATGCTGTGGGTGCGGTCTTGGAAAAGACAAAAAAAGAGGAAAAAAAAAAAAAAAAAAAGGCCATGGAATGGGATTAAGATGGTGGAATAGAAGGACTGGAGTTCAACTGCTCTCCTTAAAAAACAAAAAAACAAAACTATACTCCAATAAAACTAAAAAAAAGAAGAGGTACTGTATTAAAATCTCAATATGTTTGAGGTTTTGTCTATTTTTCACTACAGTTTTATCAGTTTTTAATTTTTGTGTTTTAAAGTTCTCTTATTATGTGTGCAAACATATCTTATAACCTCTTGATCAACTCTGGTCATTATCTCTGGTAATATTCACTGCTTTGAAATATACTTTGTGTGGTAGCAAAATGGTCACTCCAGATTTCTTTTGCTGAGTGTTAGTGTGGCATATATTCATTGTTTAAATTTTTTAAAAGATTTTTAATTTTTTTTTTGTTTTTAGAGAAGTTTTAGATTCACAGCAAAACTGAGTGAAGGATACAGAGATATTCCATATTCATCCTGCCCCCTCTCCATTATCAACGTCCTCACCAGAGTGGTACATTTGTTAAACTTAATGAACCTATACTGATACACAATGAGTACCAAAAATTCACATGTTAGTTAGGGTTCACTCTTGATGTGGTACTTCCTGTGCATTTGGTCAAATACACAATGGCATGCACCTGCTATTATATTTTTGTACAGAGCATTTTTACTGCCCTAAACATCTTCTATTCTTTGACAGTTCTTCCCTCCCTTCCTTCCTATGTCAAATTACTGCTGATCTTTTATATGATGTCTCCATTGTTTTACCTTTCCCAAAACATCATATGTGCTGGAATCGTATGAATACATGATCTTTCAGTTTGGCTTTTTGCCACCTAGTAAAATGCATTTAAGATTTTCCATGTCTTTTTGAATTGATAGCTCATTATATTTAGCTCTGAATCACATTTTTTTTTCTGAATGTACCAAAGTTTATTTATTCACTCATTGTGGCTGTTGATATGTTTTCATAATTATTAATAAATCTTCTCTAATAATCTGTGTGGCTAATGTCATACGGACATGAGTGTTTATATCTGGGGTAAATACCAAGGTTTGAGATTGTTGTGTGGGATCACGTTTAGAATTCTAAGGCATTGCCAAACTGTCTTTGAAAGTGCTTGTTCCATTTGGCATTACCACCAAATGAGAAGGAGAATTCCTTTTGCTCCTCATACTAACTAGCATGTAGTGTTATTACTATACTGGAATGAGGCCATTCTAAGAGGTTTTAAGTGGTATCTCATTGCTTCAGTTTTTATTTCCCTAATCACATATTATGAAGAGCATCTTTTCTCATACTTTTTGCCATCTTTATATCTTCTTTGATGAAGTACTTGGTAAGGTCTCTGATCTATGTATTTTTTTCTTTCTTTCTTTTTCTTTCTTCCTTTCTTTCATTCCTTCCTTCTTTCTTTCTTTTTATTTTCTTATTTTACTTATTTATATTTTTTTTGGCTTTTTGGGGTTGCACCTGCAGCATATGGAAATTGCCAAGCTAGGGGTTGAATCGGAGCTACAGCTGCTGGCCTATTCCACAGCCAGAGAAATGCCAGATCTGAGCCATGTCTATGGCCTACACCACATCTCACTGCAACACCGTATGCCCCACCCACTGAGTGAAGCCAGGGGTTGAACCTGCATCCTCATGGATACCATGCCATAAATGGAACTCCTGTTTGTTTTCTTAAGAGCTTTTTTTTTTTTTTTTCTTAAGAGCATTAAGGATTCTCTGTTCATGAGAGATATTCGTTCTCCTTTCTTTTAGTGCCCTTGTCTATTTTGACATTATAATATTTCTAGTTTCATAGAATGAATTCAGGTATATTATTTTTGCTTCTATGTTCTGAACAATATTGTAGAGAATTGGAAAAATTTCTTGCTGAAATGTTTAGTAAAATTCACCAATGAACCCATTTGGGACTCTTTGTTTCTCTTTGGAGAGGTTATTTATTATTGATTCAGTTTCTCTCATCGAATGAGCCCATGCAGATTGCCTTTGTGTGTTTTCACAAATTTTGTCTTCAAGAAATTGGCCCATTTTTTAACTTAGATTATTAAATTTGTGGGCCTAGAATTGTTCACAGTATTCCTTTACTATCCTTTTAATGTCCACAGAATCTGTAGCTATGTCCCCTCTTTTATGTCTAATATTAGTAAATTGTATCTTTCTCTTTCCCTCTTTCCCTTTTTTTTGTAGTTAGACTAACTATAGGCTCTTTAATTTTACCAGTATTGATTTTAAAGAGCCAGATTTCATTTCCAGATTTTTGTCTGCTGATTTCAATTTTTTTCAGCCTTTTTATTATTTTTATTAATGATTTTTATTTTTCCCATTATACTTGGTTTACAGTGTTATGTCAATTTTCTACTGTACAGCAAAGTGACCCAGTCACACATATATACATTCTTTTTCACATATTATTCTCCATCATGCTCCATCAAAAGTGACTAGATATAGTTCCCAGTGCTACACAGCAGGATTTCATTGCTTATCCACTCCAAGTGCAGTAGTTTGCATCTATTAACCCCAGACTCCCACTCCCTCCCACTCTCTCCCCTTCTCTTTTGGCAACCACAAGTCTGATCTCCAAGTCCATGAGTTTTTTTTCTGTGGGAGGGTTCATTTGTCCCATATATTAGATTCCAGATATAAGTAATATTATGCGGTATTTGTCTTTTTCTTTCTGACTTATTTCACTTAGTATGAGAGTTTTTAGTTGCATCCATGTTGCTGCAAATGGCATCATTTTGTTCTTTTTTATAGCTAAAGAGTATAACCACATCTTCTTAATCCATCCATCTGTTGATGGACATTTAGGTTGTTTCCATGTCTTGGTTATTGTGAATAGTACTGCCATGAACACACATATCCATGTGTCTTTCAGGGAAAGTTGTGTTCAGATATATGCCCAAGAGTGGGAATGCTGGGTCATATGGTAATTCTATATTTAGTTTTCTTTTTTTCTTTCTTTCTTTTATTTATTTATTTTTTTTCTTTCGTCTTTTGTCCTTTTAGGGCCGCACCTGCGGCATATGGAAGGTCCTAAGCTAGGGGTTAAATCGGAACTGTTGCTGCTGGCCTTCACTAGAGCCACAACACTAGATCCGAGCCATGTCTGTGATATACACCACAGCTCACAGCAATGCCAGAACCTTTAACCCACTGAGCAAGGCCAGGGATAATACCCGCAACCTCATGGTTCCTAGTCGGATTCGTTTCCACTGCATCACGACAGGAACTCCATATATTGAGAATTCTGAGGTACCTTCATACTGTTTTCCATTGTGGTTATACCAATTTATATTCCCGCCAACTGTGTAGGAGGGTTCTCTTTTCTCCACACCCTCTCCAGGTTTTGTTATTTGTGGACTTATAACGGATGGCCATTTTGACATGTGTGAGGTGGTATCTCATGGTAGTTTTGATTTGCATTTCTCTAATAATCAGGGATGTTGAGCATTTCTTCACGTGTTTGTTGGCCATCTGTATATGTTCTTTGGAGATATGTCTATTCAGGTCTTTTGCCCATTTTTATATTGGATAGCTGGGTTTTTTTTCTGTATAGTTCTATAAATTGTTTGTATATTTTAGAGATTAAGCCCTTGTCAGTTGCATCATTTGAAAGCATTTTCTCCCATTCCGTAGGTTGTCTTTTTTTTTTTTTTATGATTTCCTTTGCTGTGCAAAAGCTTGTCAGTTTTAATAGGTCTCATTGATTTATTTTGCTTTTATTTCTGTAGGAAACCTTTTCTGGTATAAGTTGTCTTTGCAGCTTTCAGAAGACCCCATTCTTTTTTTTTTTTTTAACAAAAGTATATTTATTCCAATTTTGAAGATCTTATATATGGTATACATGGCTTTAAAAGTATGCTGTTTCTAAAATATATATTTCTTTGGTGAGAAATACTATTTTAACAATAATTGGGAAAAATAGCTGCTTTTCCAAAAGAATTTCATAAAATAAAAGAGAATGTTGAAAATAGATATTTGAACATGTTACAATCATTAAGTGGATTTTGTTGCTGACATGATGTTAAAGATTTCAATTCTAAATAAAAATTTTATTAACTACATTTTTTAAGTTTATTTTGTTTCATCTAGTCATATGTAGGGTTTTTTATCTTTCTATTTTGTTTATAATAACTATAGAACTATGCATTTGTAAATAGCATAATGAAATCTTGTGGTTTATAGCATTTAGAACATATTTCTTGATATTCATCAAAGAAAGTGGGAGAGGAGTTCCCATTGTGGCACAGCAGAAACGAATCTGACTAGGAACCATGAGGTTGCAGGTTAAATCCCTGGCCTCACTCAGTGGGTTAAGGATTCAGCATTGCCATGAGATGTGGTGTAAATCACAGACATGGCTCAGATCCTCCCCACCACATTGCTGTGGTTGTGGTGTAGGCCAGCAGCTGTAGCTCCTATTTGATCCCTAGCCTGGGAACATCCATATGCCATGTGTGCAGCCCTAAAGTGAAAAAAAAAAAAATAAAATAAATAAAAAAAAAAGAAGTGGAAGAAATACTCTTATTACCCAATAATTGTCTTTTCTGAACTCTGACCTTCAAATTTAATAGTTTCTCCAATCATTGTATCAATTAAACACACGGTCATAAAAATCTGAAATGTCTTAGGGGATAGCACTGAATCTATCGAAAACTACTGGTTTAGATTTTCTCTGATATATTTTAGTAACATTGTATTAATCCCTTCATATACATTATGTAACTCCTTTGTTTGATTTATAAAAATAGGTTACCCATTCCTATGGGTCTTCTAAAAACTGCTTTTTTAAAAGATGTGTGAACTCTTTAAAATTGTTGCATCCAAACATTTTATAAACTTTCTTATTACTTTGTACTAAAGATGTATGGCTCCTTTTAGTTTTTCATGTGATTATATTCTCTGCTAATAATTACTTTATTTCCTCTTCTTTCTCTTTTACTCTATCTTGAAATGGCTAGTATCACAATACAAAATTGAATAAATGTGGTGGTAACACTATGCATTTTATGAATTTAAAGAAAAATCTCCCAGTTTTTCACTAGAAAGAATGTGGAGATTGCAGATGGCTAGTATATCCTATTTATCAGGTTTGGAAAGTCCCTTTCTATTTGAATCATAACTGGGTGATAAGTATTATTAAGTACTTTAAAAAAAAGTTCAGTGTGAAGAGTCATGTTATTTTTCTTATTAATGTGCAGTATAGTAATATATTAATGTCTTTAACCCTATTATACATTAATTTTACTGGTTTATATTACAAACTTTTTAAAATTTTCCATATTTAACAAATTTTGTTGTTTACCATTTATTCATTGTTCTCAGTGTTTGCTTTAAGTATTATTTTTTTTATCTGAAGCGTATATTTTACATCATAATAATGGTCTATTATTAAAAAACTATATCAGGTTTTTCAGTGAAAATAGTTTTTATGTTTCATTCTTGCTTGGTGGTTTAGCTGAATCGATATTTCCATGATGACATTAAATTCTCTTGATTAACTAAAGATATAATTTTTTTAATTAATTTATTTATTTTTTAATATATGTATTTTTTTTTTATTTTCCCACTGTACAGCAAGGGGATCAAGTTATCCTTACATGTATACATTACAATTACATTTTTTTTCCCACCCTTTGTTCTGTTGCAACATGAGTATCTAGACAAAGTTCTCAATGCTACTCAGCAGGATCTCCTTGTAAATCTATTCTAAGTTGTGTCTGATAAGCCCAAGCTCCCAATCCCTCCCACTCCCTCCTCCTCCCATCAGGCAGCCACAAGTCTTTTCTCCAAGTCCATGATTTTCTTTTCTGAGGAGATGTTCATTTATGCTGGGTATTAGATTTCAGTTATAAGTGATATCATATGGTATTTCTCTTTGTCTTTCTGGCTCATTTCACTCAGTGTGAGATTCTCTAGTTCCATCCATGTTGCTGCAAATGGCATTATGTCATTCTTTTTTATGGCTGAGTAGTATTCCATTGTGTATATATACCACTTCTTCCAAATCCAATCATCTGTTGATGGACATTTGGGTTGTTTCCATGTCCTGGCTATTGTGAATAGGGCTGCAATGAACATGCGGGTGCATGTGTCTCTTTTAAGCAGAGTTTTGTCGGGATATATGCCCAAGAGTGGGATTGCGGGGTCATATGGAAGTTCTATGTATAGATTTCTAAGGTATCTCCAAACTGTTTTCCATAGTGGCGGTACCAGTTTCCATTCCCACCAACAGTGCAGGAGGGTTCCCTTTTCCCCACAACCTCTCCAGCACTTGTTATTTGTGGATTTATTAATGATGGGCATTCTGACTGGTGTGAGGTGGTATCTCATGGTAGTTTTGATTTGCATTTCTCTTATAATCAACTTCCCATGTGGCTCACAACATAAAGATATAATTTAATTGACTTGACTCCTTTGTATCTTTAAGAATTAAATTTATAAAATTTGTCTTTTTTCACCCCATTTTCTCTCTTTCCCTGGTATTCTTTTTTTCATGATTTTTTTTATTATTCAATGAATTTTATTATATTTATAGTTGTACAATGATCATCACAATCAAATTTTGTAGCATTTCCATTCCCCCACACCCAAACCTGCCTCATTTGGAAACCATAAGTTTTTCAAAGTCTGTGTCAGTATCTGTTCTGCAAAGAAGTTCATCGTGTCCTTTTTTTAGCTTCCACAAGTAAGTGATAGCATTTGATGCTGGTGTCTTCATTATCTGACTGACTTCACTTAGCATTGTAATTTCTAGGTATATCCATGTTCATGCAAAACCCATTATTTCTTTCCTTTTAATGGCTGAGTAATATTCCATTGTGTATATGTACAATGTCTGCTTGATCCACTCCTCTATTGATGGACATTTAGGTTGTTTCCATGTCTTGGCTATTGCAAATAGTACTGCAATGAACATTGGAATACATGTGTCTTTGTGAGTCATGGTTTTCTCTGGATAGATGCCCAGGAGAGGGATTGCTGGATCAAATGGTAGTTCTATGTTTAGTTTTCTGAGGAATCCCCATACTGTTTTCCACAGTGGTTGCACCAATTTACAATCCCACCAACAGTGTAATAGGGTTCCTTTTTCTCCACACACTCTCTAGCACTTATTGTTTGTAGACTTTTGGATGATGGCCATTCTGGCTGGTGTCAGATGGTACCTTATAGTGGTTTTGATTTGCATTTCTCTAATCATGAGTGATGTTGAACATCTTTGCATGTGTTTTTTGGCCATCTGTATGTCTTCTGTGTAGAATTATGTGTTTGGATCTTCTGCCCATTTTTGTATGGGGTTGTTTTTTTTTTTTTTTTTTTGGTATTGAGGTGCAGAAAGGGGTTTATAAATTTTGGAGATTAATCCCTTGTCAGTGGATTCATTTGCAAATATGTTCTCCCATTCTGTGGGTTGTCTTTTCATTTTGTTTAGTGTTTCCTTTGCTATGCACAAACTTTTAAGTTTAATTAAGTTCCAATTTTTTTTTTTTATTGTCTTTGCTCTAGGAATTGGATCTGAGAACATGTTGCTGTGGTTTATGTTGGAGAGTGTTTGACAGGTTTTCCTCTAAGATTTTACATTATGTGGTCTTATAGCTAGGTCTTTAATCCATTTTGAGTATATTTTTGTGTATGGTGTTAGGAAGTATTCTAATTTCATTCTTTTACATGTGGCTGTCCAGCTTTCCCAGCACCATTATTGAAGGACTGTCTATTCTCCATTGTATATTCATGCCTCCTTTGTCATAGATTAGCTGACTGTAGGTGCATGGGTTTAATTCTGGGCTTTGTATCCTGTTCCACTGATCTAGATTTCTATCTTTGTGCCAATACCATATCGTTTTGATGATCATTGCTTTATAGTATAGCCTGAAGTCAGGGAGCCTGATTCCTCCAGCTCCATTTTCCTTTTTCAGGATATTTTTGGCTATTCTGGGTCTTTTGAGCTTCTAAACAAACTTAAATTTTTTTTTCTAGTTCTGTGAAAAATGTCCTTGGTAACTTGATTGGGATTGCATTGAATCTGTAGATTGCCTTGGGTGGTGTAGTCATTTTGACAATATTGACTCTTTCAATACAAGAGCATGGTATGTCTTTCCATCTGTTTGTGTCATCTTTGATTTCTTTCATCATTGTCTTATAGTTTTCAGAGTACAGGTTTTTTTGTCTCTTTAGGTAGGTTTACTTCTAGGTATTTCATTCTTTTTGATGTGATGGTGAACAGGATTGCTTCCCTAATTTCTCTTTCTGATCTTTCATTGTTAGTATATAGAAATGCCATAAAATTCTGTGCATTAATTTTGTTTCCTGTGACTTTGTCAAATTCATTGATGAGCTCTCAAGTTTTATGGTAAAGTCTTTACGATTCTCTAGATATACAGCATCATGTCATCTGCAAATATCTTCCTTTGCAATTTGGATTCCATTTATCTCTTTTACTTCTCTGACTGCTGTGGCTAGGACTTCCAAAACTATGTTGAATAGTAGTGGTGAGAGTGGACTTCCTTGTCTTGTTCCTGATCTCAGCAGGAATTCTTTCAGCTTTCCACTATGGAGAATGATGTTAACTGTGGGTTTGCCATATATGAACTTTCTTATATTGAGGTAGGTTCCCTCTATGCCCATTTTCTGAAGGGTTTTTATCAGAAATGTGTGTCAGACTTTGTCAAAGGCTTTTTCTGCATCTATTGAGAGGATCATATGGTTTTTATTCTTCGGTTTGTTAATGTGGTTTGTCACAGTGATTGATTTTTGGATATTGAAGAATCTTTGCATCCCTGGGATATATCCCACTTGATCATGATGTACAATTCTTTCTCTGATATTCTGAGGATTGTTTTAATGATGGGGTATATAGGATATAATCCCTGCATTGAGAATTCATGCATTCTTTAAATTGATAGAAATTCGTAGTTATAATTTCTTTGACTAGTGCCTCAGTAACCATGTTTCCATTTTTTTCCACTTCTGGAATTTTGATTAGGCACTGTAGTTTCTTTATCTATTTGTTGTGTCTTTTATCATTTTATGTTACCCATCTCCTTGTTTATCTGTGTTGTAGTCAAGATATTTATAATTTACTCTCCTATTTATTGTCTCCCTTTAGCTGTTTATAACTACTACTTTAAGTGCTTTATTTATGTTTTAAAGTTAGATTATTGCTTTTGTTATTTCCTAGTTTTTACGTTTTATCCATTAGATTTGCCTCTTCAGTTTTGTTAATCTCTTGTTCTTTAGTCATAATTTTAACAAAATTTCATTCTTTAATATATTTTTAAAAATCTGGGAATTATACTTTCAGAAGTTGTTAGCTATTGAATTATATAGCTTATTGTTTTTACTGATTCTCAGTCCTACTGAGTTACTGAAACCCTATCTAAATTTCATATGTGGAAATATATATATATTATATATATATATTATTATATATATATATACATTTTTTTGTCTTTCTAGGGCTGCACCAGTAGCATATGGAGGTTCCCAGGCTAGGGGTTAAATGAGAGCTGCAGCTGACAGCCTACACTACACCACAGCCACAGCAACTGCCAGATCCAAGCTGTGTCTACAACCTACATTGCAGTTCACTGCAATGCTGGATCCTTAACCCATGGAGTGGGGCCATGGATTCAACCTGTGTCCTCATGGATAGCAATCATGTTCATTACCACTGAGCCACAACAGGAACGGGCATATGTGGAAATTTTGACTGGCCTGAGTTGAATATACTTTTCCCAAGAGAAAAAATTTTTTCAGGGTGTCTAGGGGTGTTATCCACCACAGAACACTGTAATGTTAACTTGCACTTTCTGTCTGCATTGTGTAAATGTGAACTTCAGAATCATGTAATACCAAACTTATTACTATAAATTAATTAGATAAAATTTATATATTTTAATATATAAATTTATAGTATGAGTCTTCTCTTGATATATTTATTTAATACAATAATAATTTGTATTATTCATATAACTGTTTCAACTAGAAGCACATAGAAATAGGTAAGCTTTATTTTTGACATGTTTCCCTAATTTTTTTTTCCTCATTTACTGTATCACTGAAAGTGTAACCACTTCAAAATTCTGGATTTATGGGGAAGAGATAGTGTATCTTAGGTTCACTTACTCTTTATGGATATAAAGCATAATTTACTTTTATAAATGTGTTAATAACCCTCAAATCTCCAGGCATCAGGAATCAACATTTATCTCAAAATATTCTCAGCTTCACTGATCTAGTTTCAATACAATATGATTTTTTTAAATTTTAGCCTAAATATTTGTATGAATTATCTCAGTATAACTAATGTTTTCAAAAGTATCTCTTTTTTAATGATTCATCCAACCCCCAAGTGTTTTCCAGTGGGAAGGTTTTTGGTATATTCTGTAGAATTTTTAAATAATAAATGCTTTTCTATTTTCTTCATTACATCTGTTTCATTGACTTGAACTCATGTTTTATTACTTCAATATGATTATCCTCTCTCTGGCTTATGATCTCTTTTGGATGCACTACCATTAAGATCTTTCAGCTTATTGAAGACCATATCTGGAAATCGTGATAGGGATTCTGAAGGTGGTGGATGGCCAAGTAACCAGACCTATTTCTTGAAGTCGTGGGTAAAAATAGTACAAACAAAACATAAACTTACTCATTAATAAAAGATAGTGTAGTAAATGAAAAAATTCATAGGAAAATTACTGCAGTACAGTCTAAGAAATCTATGAGTTTTTAAGAAAATTATATAATACAGGAAAAATTTAGAGATTCACACAGAGTGTTATGGAGAACAGTGGAGCTAGTGACCAATACTGATTTGGAAATGCAGGAGAATTTCCTCCACTCCCAGGTGAAGAGTAATGAAAGTACGGCCCCAAAATCTTCAGACCATGGGTATGCAGTTGGAAGGCATTGGATGAATTTCTTTCTTTGAACTTAAAAGTGTGAAAATGGAGAAACTTTGGAAGTAATTTGGTTTAGGTCCATAATCAGTTCTAAATGATGAAACAAGTCTGTCATGAATATCTTGACTGCTTTTTATTTACAGTAGAGTCCAAGTCTAAGTCAAGAGGACATTATATTTTATCTTTCATTTAGTTGTGCCTTATTTTAATATTTAATTTTTGGTTTTTGCTTCCTTTTCATCATATCTCTGTTGTTAGTTATACCTGTCATGTTTTTTTTCATCTCCATATTCAGCACACAACACAGTCATTTTTTTTTTTTTTTTAAATCAGGCCAGTCAGAGAAGTTGAAAAATCACCTTTGTTTGCTGAACACAGACTGAATCTTAAATCCAACTAGCCAGTCACTTCATAATATATTGGTTTTTCATTAAAGGAGTCTGTTTTAGAGAGCATAAATTAATATTTCTACTACAGAGAAAAAGAAAAGTTCAAGGCATTTGTCTCACCCATCCAGCCAGTCAACCTCGCCAGACCACTTGCTTGGTATAGTCACCTGCACATAAAAAATAGTGCTGCACTTAAGTATCTGGAGAGTGGTTTCTGAGATCCAAGATTCACTTATGTAAAACGACATCACCAGAAGTCATGATCAACCAAAGTCCATTTTAGCTCTAACATATCACATTCCAAACAATAAAATGATTGTTATCCAATGACTAATATTCTTACTAAACCATAAACAGATTAATAAAATAGTCTTTCTCTGCATACATGGAGAAATGGAGAAGCAATTCTACTGCTCTGAGTATTATAAATAAGTATATAAATATTATTAGAGAAATAAAGGGCATCTAGTTGATAGTTCTTAATTCCTGGCCAATCGTGTGCTCACCTTCTAGGTGACACTATCACCATCATAGAAAAAGGATGGCAGGGCTCTCAAACACCAGCTTTTACCACTGTATTCTATTGAGAGGATTCATGCATCAAGCAAAATGTAAGTATATTTTGAGAGAGTATGCCTTTAATAATTTTTACCTATTAGATATATAAGGAACATTAAGAATTGATCCAGGATAGACGTGAAGAAATGGATAAAATACATATCTGAAGAAACTCTGAATAGCAACCAGGAGAACCCATTTAATCTTGAGTATATCTTTAATTGTGTTGAAGGCATTAAACAATCATTATTTTTTTTTCTGGGTGTTAGTTTCTCCATCTTTAAAGTCATTTGATTTTCTGATAATTAAGATCTTTTTGTTATATATAACCAGAGTCAGATAGTAGCTAAAGCAGTAAAAACAGATTTTATTCAGGAACTATTTCAATAGTTCTTCAAAGAGACCTCAGTGTGTAACTGGATTGAAATCTATGTACAGGAAGGACAAGTGGGATAAATGGCCAATAAGCAAAATGGTGAAAAGAGATCTGTGGATGAATAATTGCTAAGAGAAATATCTTCTAAGAATAGGGGATTATTGCTGAAATGATTTAACAGGATCTTTGCTTAACAGACTAGGGTGACTGGGTATTAAGGGTGTGTGTGTAGGGGGTGAATTCTCATTAAACTTACTTAGTAAGATTCTTGCTAAACTTGAGGTAGGCAGACCCAGCAGGGATGCTGGCCAAGGTCTAAGACTAATTGAAAATAGGGCTCAGAGGAGCATAACTGAAATTTAATCAAGGAAAGGGTCTTTGTTGCCTTTCATACTTAATAGTCTACTATTCCACGAAAATTAGGTCATTAGGCCAGAAATAATTTTGATCTGAAAGTATAATCTCAGGGAAGCTGAGCAAGGAGGGAGAGGTGAGAGTTTGGCATTAGAAGTATTCTCTGGAGCTGGACAGGTTCAGGCTGCAGATATAACCAGGGAGGTAGGGCTGGGGAAGTGTTGTATGGCATGTGCTGTCATAGATCTAGATATAAGGGTCTGCATGAGATTCCCAATTGAGTCTCAACACTGCCTAAAAAAGCAAGGGGCAGCAAAGAGGGGACAGCCAACTTTAGAAAACTGTAAACTCACATAATTGAAGAGCTGGGATTTAAGGATTGATATTCAGATTATTTTATAGGGCTAGGGTTAATGAGTTAACTGAAACAGAGGTAACTTGGCCAAATTTACTAGACAATGAGGAAGACATTAAATAGGCTACCGTGCAATGTTCAGGCAGTCCACTTTTACAGCAGATTCCAGTTTCTAAAGGAATGCTAATTCACAGAGAGAAGAGGTATCGCAGAAACTAATATGCAATTTACAATGCATACAGAAATAATCTCAAGAAATCAACAGTGAATTATGGCTACTCTGTAGGTCTATCTGATCTGTGTTCTATGCTACTGATGCAATAAGATTAAAAAAAAACCTTCAGAAAAATATTATTTCATATCTGCTTTTTTGTATCTTTCAATATCCTTTCTGGTCAAGTACCCTATCTCAGGAACGGGTATTGATTTTTTTTTCTAGCTATGGTACAATGTTTCACCCTTACCCACCACATTCCAACAGTTTTTAGCTTGTAATTATAAAATCTTAAAGACACAGTAAGTCATGTAGTTTCCCAAACTTTTTAGTATATTAAAAAGCTAGCCACTGCTAAGTAATAAAATAACATTATTGACAGCAATGAGTTTTAGCTGAGCCCTTGCTTGCCTAAACCATTCATTTCCTTTCTACAGAGAATAGAGTTTGAAGACAACAGCTGGCAGTTACTCTTTGCTCAATTCATAAAACCCCATTTCTTGTTTTTCCTACACTCCTGAGATTTCCCCAAGCTGGATTCAAGGTGGAAAATACAGTCTACTTCAAAAGAACCCTAGTGTCTGTGTCAGACTATCTGTTTTCTAGTCCTGGCTCTGTCACTAAGTAATGCCATTACTGTTGACTTAACTTTGGGAGAAGATGAGAGGGTAACCCTCTTCTGTAGCTGCAGGTTTGGAAAAAATTCTTTCTCTAACCATCTCATGAAGCTCTTATGGGAGTAAGTGTAATCACTTTAAAAGAATGCAGGATTTGATATTGTTTTTCTCTTTTCTTGGACATGATTTCAAGAAAAAATATTTTGATTGTGTGGACGGAGGCTTCACAAAGAACATTTTTAAAAGTGTAAAATATAAAACAATAGCTTTATTTCTGGTGTCTGGGTAAGAAAAATGGACTAGTGTTTGTACATTGTTGGTAAAGTGTACTTGGATGATTAAAACTTGTGAATGACATGACTCAGAAATTACAAGAGCAGACATTTCCCAAGCAAAAAATCAGTCCCCTGACCTCTCTATAGGGAATAAGTAAAGGGACTTTACTTTTTCTGTGTGTAGGTTTCTGTTCTGCTGAAAAAATCAAGAACTAACATCAAGAACTAACCATGTTAGTTCTGCTTTCCAGAGAACCTATATTCTGGACATTTTAGTGGGAAAACACATCATTTACAAATTATGGCAGGCAAAAAGAAAACAATTCCACAAAGAAAAATGAAACTTTGACTATGTACTGAAAAAAAATCTGAAAAAAAGTGAAAAAGAATATTTTTGGCCACTCCCATGGTATGCTGAAATTCCCGGGCCAGGAATCAAACCCATGCCATGTTAGCGACCAGAGCCACAGCAGTGACAATGCTGGATCATTGACCCACTAGAGCACCAGGGGAGTCATCGCCCCAATACACTTAATACCCCAGATATTTAATACCCCAGATACCTGTTAACATATGCGAGGAAGTCATTTTTTTTTTCTTTGCATCCAGAGCTGTCTTTTAGAACTTTCTGCCATGATGGAAATGTTCTGTATCTGTGCTAACAAAGCAGCCACTTGTTACATGTGACTATTGAACCGTTATAATGTGGCCACTGCAGCTAAGGAACTAATCTTTCAATTTTATTAGTTGACTTACATTTTAATAGCCTCACATGATTAGAGACTACCATATTGTACAGGGCAGATCTAGATGCTTGTTTTTAGCCTTTATTAAAATTTCAAAGAAACATTGTAAATAATCCTACCTGATAGCTGATTAGACAATTGTTATTGTTTCCGGGCTCTTTTATTTTTTTATTTCAAATTCAGAAAACAAACAACTATTAGAATGAACCCCTCTCTTTTGTGAGTTCTATCATCTAATCCGATTATGGGAAATTAATCCCTTTGAAAGAAGCTGCTTTTTATGTATTTAATAATTATGATTTTTATTATTTTCAGTGTAAAATTATTACTGCACTTGACTAATAAAAATAATAGTTGGCAAAAGCCCTCTGTTGCCTCACACATAATCTGATCATTAAATATATGTGCCATGCAATGGGAAAATCACCCATGACTGCCACAGCTCTAGGAACTACCTGCTTTGCCACATCAGATGCTTTTCAAAGCCACCCTCTGTTCAGGGATGCAATTCATCACAGTTATCCTAGGTCACCATGTGTTCCTCTGTGTCATTTCACACGGGAACGCGACATGACATGATGTAATTAAAGGAACGCAATGTGGTGGCTCCCATTAGAAAGAAAAGATGCATTTTCCAGATCAGCTCATAGGTCTCCACTCCAGCTGCCACAGTGAAGCTCTGAAGCTTTGGTGATAAAAGCTGGCCGATCTTGTGTGTTCCAGTGCGTGAGGTCTCTACATTTCTGCCCATTTCTATTAAAAGCCAAGTCAAGCACTGTCAGGGAGTGTTACGGACCTCCTCCTTCAAACTGAGATCTTGTCAGATCTCATAAACCAAAGGAGGTTGGGGTTGGGCATGTGCTTGGATAAGACGCTTAAAAATGAAGGTATTCTAGTCAAGTCAGGAACTCATTCTACCTTCCCAGGCCAAAGGGGATCCTAATGCCTCATTCATCCTGGCTCCTTGTGCCTTCAACTATAAGCCTAGACTGAGAACATGTTTATGTTTTACACACATTGCCTTCTCTTCCTCAAAGTTGGGGAGAATCTTGTCCTGCTTCCTGGCTCTGCTCCAGTTCAGCTAATTGCTTCCTCTCACTTTAAATTCCCCCTGCAGTGTCTATTGAAGGCTGTCTTCTTCATTTATGATTCTAAACTGGTGTGCCATGTTGCTGTGTGCTGGCAAGCAGCTGTTCCTCTCCATTCCAGCTGTGGTGGAATTTTTGCAGTGGCCAGAGTGAATTGTACACATGCCATACCCGACTGAATAGAGAGAAGTCATAAAGTCCTGGAGCTCATCCCAAGGATGCATGCCATTTCAGTGAAAAATTATTCTATATAATCATATAGATGCAAATGTAGATATATACTCCCACAGTCTAGACGTGTTAACTCACTACCATCTGTCTGAGACAAATTCTCCAAAGGAAACCAGGGTGGTGAGGCAGAGCGTGGGTTGGGGGTTGTGAAATTGGAAACCCTTAGTTTCGTGATTTTTATTTTTTGCTATAGCAGGAAGACTCTAATTTAAATAAACCATTGAAAAAAAGGTACCCATGTCAGTTTACAGATTTTAAACACTATTTTTCTATTTCTTGTTTTTTAAAAGTGGATACTGTTTTGCTACCCATGAAAATAATCTGTAATAGTCTAAGAAATGAAGATCATAAAATATTTGGCTTGGACAGCTATATGAGGACCTGACTAATCATTTGAAATGACTGTTTTGGACAAAGATCTTCCCTAGCTCTCTCCATTCCCTTTTATTCACCATTTCCACAATAACTATGACACATTTGGATCATCAGGAGTTTCCATCTATGATAATCCTCATTCTAATCTACATTTGCCCTTCATAGTACCCAATGCCCCTAAAAATTTGTTTTTCCACATAATTTTCCTATTTTAAAACATCCGTTTTCTCATTAGCAAGCAATCCACTTTGGTTTAAGAGCCTGCTGAAAACAATTTCTACTCAGAGTTCTCCCTGTGGCACTATGGGTTAAAAATCTGAGTGCAGTGCCTTGGTCGCTGTAGAGGAATGGGTTCTATCCCCAGCCCAGCACAGTAGATTAAAGGATTTGGCATAGGTCATAGTTGCAGTTCAGATTCAAACCCTGATGCAGGATTTTCCATGTGACGTGGGTGCGGCCATAAAAATAAAATGAAACAATTTCCCCTCAAATGATCATCACTATGTTTATTCGTGGGTTTCCGTGGCCCTTTAAATCAGCCCAGCAATCCAGGTGTGGGCTTTAGGGCTCTCACTGCAGTTTCTCTGTCACCCCCTCCTTTATTTCAAATCTGGGCTTTGTCAAAATTGATTTCCACTACACTTTGCAATTTGGTGCATGATGTACATTGCAATCTGCTCTAAGCAGTGTAGACTTGGGGTTCTATGCTTCTAAATTTTGGGCCTTGGCTGTCTACCTGTTGAGACTGTGCTTAGTTAACTCCTCCAACTCACTTCACACCAAGAAACCAAGGTAGAAACTTATCTTCACCTGAGTCACCTGGGCACTGCTGTAGACAGACCACATATGACAGTCTCCTAGGAGTGGAGCAGATCATCAGAGGGAAGGATGGAGAACTGGATTCAAAGAATTTCCTTTAACTCTCCTTTGATTATTATATTTTAAAGAAATATTTCAGTTTAAAAGTCAAGTGATCAGCTTCCTCTTCAAAAATTTTACCTTTCTCCTATGTCTTTGGGGAGGCTTCCAATCTTTTTAAATGAAGAAATTGTATCAGGATTAAAGACTTTGACTTTTGAAAATATTAGGGGTTATTTAATAAAAACCCTCACTTCCAGGAATTTGGGGGTCAAATCCAAGACAGATCCCCATCCAGATGAGAGTGTTTATGAACACTCAGAACCCTGAAGGCTTCGGTATTCTTAATTTTCAATACATTCAGTCAGTTCCTTCTTTGACAAAGTTCTAGGCTAGGCTAAGTAGGATGCCAGGTAATAATTAGGAAACTTCTATTAGTGTTCACTTACTTTATATTCCACTTTCCCTTATGGCAGTCGGCTACAATAGATGTTATTTGTAGAAGGTGAAGCTGAGTTAGAGAATTAAAAAACTTGCCTGCGGGGCTACAGAAGTTTAGACAGAGTGTTTGAATCCCGGGGTATGAGCCTGGTCTCCCTCTTCATTCAGGTGTACCACACCAGCTCTTGGAATCCCTCCCTCTTCAGTTATGGAAACTCTAAGGAATCTGCACTTGTGTGATACTTGTTTGACAGTGTCAATCGTGAATTAAAGAATCATAGGATTCCAGGCTTGTGAAGCCATTTGGCTCAGTTTCTTGAAAGATTTACATGTTTTCTACAGTCACCTGTATCTTTATGAAGAAGGGATGTCCTGTTCCTCAGCCCACGTAGCCAACACGAAATGAAGAGCCTATTGCTATCATGGTCTCCAAAACTGAGATAGAACCTCCTGTAAACTGCTTTTTTATTTCTAAAAATAAAGGATCATTAGAGCTAGAATAACAAGTGCTAAAGAATACATAGTTCAAGGGTTAGTGTTTTCATTTCACTATAGGGATAAGTGCATAGGAGTAAGGACTAATTGTGTGGGGGGGGATAAATAATTGAGTGTTCTGACTTTCACTGTCCTGGTATCAGGTAGCTATGATATTATGACTTCTTCAACATTCAGTTAAGCCAGAGTGGTGATATGAGATCCAAATTCACTCTCCTTTGGTAGGCTAGAGCTAATTCAAACTCTTCACATTCTTAAGCTTTGTCCAGGCTTGAATGGCCACTTTATGAGTTAGGTGGGAATCACTCATGCTCACCTCCAGGGCAGGACTATCTGAGGATGCAGGTGACAGCATTGCCTTATTCTCAGGCTCATCCATAATCCTGGGATATCCTCCTTTCCCTTCTGTCTGTCAATCTCCCTAATTCTTTAAGGCCCAGTTTCTTCTATATATTCCTTCTGACTACATCCACACAGGCTGCTATAGCTTACCTGTGAAATTCACATAAGCATTCAATTACATTATGTTCATTCTCTGTTCTTTTGTTTTCCTTTTAACATGATATTCAAAGACAATATCTAGGTGGTATGAGTGCTTATGACCATAGAAAACAGTAGAAGGTACTCAGTAAGTTTCTGCCAAATAAAAGCCACACATTTCACTTACATCCCTATTATCTCTACATGAAACCCAAAGAAAGATCTCAAATGGGGAAGCATATTTGAATAAACAAGAGGTTCTAAACACAAACCCACCTGCTTCGTTCAATGCATGCTATATTTGACAGAGTATAGAAAAGCATTGACCTGGTCTTTCAAGGCCTTGCGCAAGCATCTAAACAATAACTGCCCAAGTCACTGAGAGAAATGATTCCCAAGTATCTGAGTGGTATTATTTCTTCCTGGATCAGGCTGTCTATTTAATCACTTTCTAACAGGCTCCTCTATTCACATGTCCACTTGATCTACATTAATTATTTTTACCGACATCCTTGTTAAGTGAAATTGTTTTTCCTAGCCAGACTATAAATAGCCTCCACCTTATTCATCATTTATCTCTTTGGAGATCACACCGGCTGCATTTATAAAGAAAGAAAGTCATGACTTGGCCAAGATACAGAAAGCAGCCCTCTCGAGGGGCAAAGGAATTTCACAGTTATTGGAGAGACACTGCTTATTTTTTTTCTGACAACACACCCAGGACAGGGCATTGGCTTTCTTTTAAGTGTGAAAGATTGCTTTTTGTAGTGTTCTTTCTCTGCTGTCCAAAGAGGAGGCGAAGGAGAAACACCAGTAATAAGGGAAAGCAGCAGGAATAACTAAAATTAATAAAGCCTCATCCTCTGTCACTTCTTCTCATCCACACACACACATACAAAGACAGTGTTCCAAGGTTAAATTTTATTTTAAAAGACAAAGCAAAAAGGGAAAAGATTTTCTGTGACTATATGTAAAAGGGTAAAGACTAGTTAGTATCTCAATTTCTCTAAGCCATTCAAAGAACTGACCATTGAAAAGGAGTTAACTCAGTGCAGAATAGCCCCAAGAGATTCCAGCTCATAGTACTGCTTTCCAGGTGAGATATTAGTACCCTCTAATATCAATCAGGGCTTAGTCATACTGTATTAATAAACAACCCCACACGTTCAGTGGCTCAAATAAAATATAAACTGGAGTTCCTATTGTGGCTCAGTGGTTTAAGAACCCAACTAGTATCCATGAGGGTGTGGGTTCAATCCCAAGCCTCGATCAGTGGGTTAACAATCCAGCCTTGCCACAAGCTGTGGCATAAGTCACAAATGAGGCTCAGATCTGGCATTTCTGTAGTGTAGCCTGGAGGCTGCTGCTCTGATTCGACCCCTAGCATGGGAACTTCCATATGCCACAGGTACAGCTCTAAAAAGAAAAAAAGAAAAAAAAAATCTCAACTTTGTTTCTTACTTATGGTAGGTATGTCTCCACCTATGGTCAGCAAGGTTTTCATGCCAAGTCATTCTTAATCAGGCACCAATGGAGTCTTCATGATTTTGAACATCTCTAGTCACCTGCAAGGGTACTGGTAGATAGCATGACATCCATAGATTTTAAAGACTTGTTTGGAAGTAACATACCACTTCTGCTAACATTTTATTAGCCAATATAAGACACATGGCCTGCCCTGGCTTCTGGGATACAGGAAAGTGAAGACTCGCTAAGTTTCTGGAAGAGGGGTAGCAGATATATTGGTTAAACTGTACACATTACTTCCAGGCATCACCTGAGTATTCAATATTAATTGATATGTATGTTTTTTTTTTTCTTCAGGCTTTCCTTTGAAGGAGAGATCATCCTCAAGGGACTTCTGATTCAGCTCAAAGTCCAGAATCTCTTGGAGATATAGAGGGACCTCTATACTAGTTTTGATTTAGGCTTTTTGTTTTGTTTTTCAGGGCCGCACCTGCGAGATATGGAAGTTCCCAGGCTAGAGCTATAGCTGCCAGTTTACACCACAGCCCCAGCAATGCTGGATCCAAGCTGCATCAGCAATCTACACCACAGCTCACGGCCACACCAGACCCCTGGCCCACTGAGCGAGGCCAGAGATTGAAACCACATCCTCATGGATACTAGTCACGTTCATTTCCACTCTGCCACAACAGGAGCTCTGGTTTTGGCTACTCTTGATCCAGACACCTACAAATAAAAAAGAAAAAAAAAATCACTTTGTATGAGCATCATATTGACTATTCAGAGGCTGACCAGCAAAAAATCGATGAGGTTGTCACTTTCTCTGGTTAAAACAATTCTTCTGTCAAGTTGGTTATTTCACTGATCTTAATTAACAATTGAATTCCATGAGCCAATGTACAGTCTATTTTGTTATGTGGCAATTAGCTAGTATGACCACTGGGAAGATGCATTAAACAAAATAGAAAAAGGTAAAACACTCTATTTTGACCAAAAGGACACTATAAACGATACCTGGCTATTATTCCATATTATTCCAGTTTTTCTTCTGAGTAATTTTTTCTTTTTTTTCTTTTTTTTTTTTTTTTGGTTGGCTTTACATTAGCGTTGACATTTCGTTTTGCTTGTAGCATGGGTTGGGTGGGTGGAAAATGTACTGTTTCTAACCATATTTAAGTTTATGCTGTGAGTTTTAGAAATTTGGGGTCAGTAGCTAGAATTACTGATCGCTACTACTCTTTACCCTCTTATCTCACTCCCACTTCTTTCATATTTTCTCAACACTTCTTAGAGTTTCAGGGTTTATTCTTCAGGTCTCTGTAACTCACTCTTGTCTATTGTTCCTAACATTACAAAGTGAAACAGATCTTAGGAATTTCCCAATTATAAAAGTGCAGATTAACTCTTATTTCACAAGTATATTTCAAATAAATGAAAGTTTCCATATTACTCAAAATTCTTTCAGTACCAAGAAACAGATTCCTGATTCAAACTAGTTTATATTTTTTAAAGGCATATATGTCAGCTATTGGCCTGTCACAAGCTATCCCCAAAACTCAGTGGCTTAAAGTAATGATCATTTATTTTCTTTCAAAATTTGGTGGATCAGCTGATACCAATTGGAAAGCTCAGCTTTAAGGTGCAGATATAGCTGAGGTAGGCTTCTTGGTGTGGGTTGGGTTGTGTCTGTTCCATAATATAAATTATGAAGTACAGGCTGAAGACAAGTAGCACATTTTTTGGTGACAGGAGAAGCACCACAGGACAATCTCAGTGGTGCAAATATATTTTAAGTCTCGATTTACATCACATTTGTTAACGTCCCACTGGCAAAGCAAGTCCTGGGGGGAAGAACTCAACATCAAAGCAGAGAAGAAGATACCCATCCCCTGCAGTGGTAGAAAGGGAAGGACACTCTCAAACAGTAATCTAATCTTCTACAATGGGCATTATATTGGTTTATATATCTGAGAAATCCAAGGGCATAATTAGACTATGTGCATAGCCAGATCCAAATCAGGTCACTGCTTTTCTCTTTCTCTCTTGTTCCCACTCCATCCATCTCCCATCTCAGTAGGTTCATTTTATTCTCAGGCAGTTTTCCAAACATGACTAAAAATACAGTCTCTGGTAATTTGAGGGTTATATTCCCCTGTGTTATTATCCAAACGGAAAATCTTCCTTCCCCAGAATCAATACATCAAAGTTCATTCTGATTAGGTTAATTGCTAGTTTGATATACCTAAACTCAGGGGAAGAGTACATGTGATGGATAAACCTAGAGGGACCCATGTGTTAAGAAAGTTGGGACTTCCTGCTGTGGTGAAAGGGGATCAGCAGCATCTCTGGAGTTCTCTTCATTCTTCCATCTGGCACAGGGGGTTAAGGATCCGGTATTGCCAGTAGCTACTGTGGCTCAGATCTGATCCCTGGCCTAGGAAGCCCGTATGCAGCTGTGGCATAGGAAGCAACTGTGGCTTGGTCCATATGCTGTATGCCACTGTTGGCCAAAAAAAAAAAAAAAAAAAAAAAAAAAGGAACATGCAAGATATTTCGAGTTCTCATCATCCCCACTCAGAGGGTTAAGAATGCAACATAGTGTCCAAGAGGATGTGGGTTTGATCCCTGGCCCCACTCAGTGGGTTAAGTATCCAAAGTTGCCACAAGCTGCAGTGTAGGTAGAAGATGCAGCTTGAGTCCAGTATTGCTGTGGCTGTGGCGTAGGCACCCTGGCCCAGGAACTTCCATGTGCCACAGGTGTGGCTGTAAAAAGAAAAGGAAGGAAAGAAAGAAAGAAAAAAAGGAAAGATGGAAAGGAAGGAAGGAATGAAGGAAGGAAGGAAAAGGGAAAGAAAAAGTGGGGCACAGAAATTCATAGTCTCAGTAGAATCATGTGGACTTGGGATCCACAAAGGAATATTGGGTGGTTGTTATAAGTAAAAGAAGTGATTAATGCCGAGCAGCATAAAAAATATGTCCATTACAGTAATACAGTATAATTAACATGCATGCATATTACACCAAAAGTTCAGGTTATCTGAGTTTTCAGAAAAGAGACCATTCCCTCTGTTCCAGAATGCAAAGTTATCTTCTCACTTAGGGCTTATGTAAAAAGTGATTATTTTCATTTTTCCCTTAAATATATAGGAAATGATATCTGTATTTAATTGAAATGTTTATAATGAGATTATGATAAAAATTCTTGAGTTGCCAAGGAGCTTAGAAGTCATCTAATATAGCATACTTATTTAAAGATAAGGGGATAGAATCATTAAGATAAAAAGTGATTTTGTCAAAGCCAAAGCTAGATATTGATACGACCCAGCAAAATCAGACTATTCAGGTTAAAATACACAAGCAAAAAGACTAATTTAGGATTAGATTCAACGAGACCCATTGCCTAAATAAATCAAATTAACAGAGGAATGGGGAGTCTCCTATTTATTTCTTAATGTATAGAAGGAAACCATCCCTTTATTAACCATGTCCCAATTAGAGAAGACTGAAACGTCTAGTCATACCGATTTTCCACAATTCAGAGATTGACAGGGATGCTGAAATGCGTCCCTTACCGCCCACCCAGAGTTGTAAACAATTACATCTTTCTCAGGCTTTCCGAATTCTATCACGAATTTCTAGCCAAAACCATCGACTTAGTTGGCCCTTGACCAAGTGAACTTCAATCTTTAATTTCCTGCTTTTGTTCCTGTAGGATATTTTGGGATAGTAAATGAATGAGCTGTGCAAAATAGAGGGTCTGCATGAAGAATAAAATAGTGCAGTCAAATAAGTAGTGTATGTGTTTCTGAGTGAGGAAATCGTATTGGCTGCCATTACAATGGTGTCCATTTCTTCTCTGGGTGGGCAGGCGTAACACCATACGCACGGTGTACATATGCCCACCTGACAACTTTTAGAGGAGAAGAGGGAAAACAAAGACTTTTAGTTCGTTTAGAATGTTAGCTGAATTATGTTCTATTCTTTCTCACTTTGGCCAGAGCCAATTTAAGCAGATCTTCATTTTCTTCTCATGCTCCATTTCCACCAAATGTCTTTTCAGTTCAGATAAAGCCTCTCTCAGCCAGACTTTACTTCTGTCTTGCACTGGCATAATTACAGAAAATTGCACTGTTTGCTCAATTTTTGCAAATTGAGCTAATGCAAAACTATGTAAATTATTTACCAAAAAGGAGCAAAATCAAACAAGTAAATGGGTTTGTGCTGCACATTAAGGGAGCAGAGTGGCACAGCCAGCATCTTGGTTACAGAGCCAGCTTGATTAACTCAGCCCAGGGCAACACAGTGGGACTGTCCTTACTTGGCTCCAGTGAACATTAGAAGGGGTGCTCTGTACCATACTCCCCAAAACCCTAATCAATTTTTTTTGCAACTTCTGAGTCAGCCGGAGGATTTGGAGAGGTCAATATTTTGCAGTCTGATTAAAACTCTTCTGCTGCTTCTTTTCTTCCTCATTCTTTCCTTTCCCTTCTTTGTCTTGCCTTTTTAAATCTCTTCCTTCTTTCCTCCTCCATAATAAAGAAAGTGGGCACACTGGAATAGTGTTAACTAGCAGTGCAACTTTTAATTCCCTGTTTGTTTGTTTGTTTGTTTCCTTTGTCCATCTTATTCTGTAGCATACTTACCCACATTTCCTTGAGATTTTGTCTTCTCCATTTTTTTTTTTCCTCTCCCCAAACCCTTTGCCCAGACAATCTCATTAACACCAAGGAGACAACTAACACATTTTAAAAGTTGTTACAATCTGACCAACTTTCTGCATCTCATTCTTCCCTTTCAATCTGTCTTCTGAGTTAAATATTACTGCCTGGATGCCTGACTATTTGGAAAACTTCAAATAAAATTGTTTTTGCAGGCATATCTCTTTCTGTTTTCCATCTTTTCTTAATAGAAGCACCATTCTCTGAGTTACCTGAGCTCATAATCCCAGAATTATATTTGGCTCTTTATTCTCTTTTTGCCAAGTTAAATTCATGCCATTTAAAAATCTTCTTCCTGGAGTTCCTGCTATGGCACAGCTTGTTAGGGATCTGGCTTTGTCTCTATGGCAGTGCATGCTCAGTCCTCAGCCTGGTGCAATGAGTGGTTGAAAGGATCTGGCCTTGCTTCAGCAGTGGCATAGGTTGTAGCTTCTATCTGCCAGGAGTACAGCAATCAAAAACAAACAAACAAACAAACACTTCTTTGTTTATAATGTTTTTTTGTCATACCCAATATGATTCACTTCCCTTGCTGTGCTCCTACTTCAAACTGTCAGTATCTCTGTCTCTGTCACCTTTTATCATCTCCCCTGTTTTGTGTCATTGTCCATTCCTCCAACTACCCTTTTAAGGGACATTCCTCTAACATGATACTCCACCTACCCATCTGGTCAGTGCTGATGATGTAAGATATCAAGTTGGCTATGGCTGTTAGAAAGTTTAAAGCAAAATTTGGGAACACTTCTAACCAATCTAAGGAAATTACCTTATGTGTTATAAACTGACATCACTTTTAGCCTCATTTTATTTCTAATTTCTAGTCTAAATTTTTTCATGCTTCCACTCTTCTTTTTTTTTTTTTCTCCTTTTTATGGCATATGGAAGTTGCCAAGGCAGGGGTCAAATTGGAGGTGCAGCTGTGGCCTATGCCACAGCTCACAGCAACACCAAATCCTTCACCCACTAAGCCAGGCAGGGGATCAAACCTGAATCCTCAGAGAGACAATGTTGAGTCCTTAACATGCTGAGTCACAATGGGAACACCCACTCTTCCTTTCATTTAAAAAATATAAATTTTGTGATTTTTTTTTTGAAAATTATTATAAATCCAGGTATTCCAGTTATGGAGTGCCTTCTAACAGACTACATCAAGCATTGTGGCATTAAACAAAACCAGTTGTTCATTATTTTCTCTAAAAATTTTGGATGGAGTGGCTGACTAAGATTAGTTAGATGGTTCTTACTTAGAGCTTGTAATCTTAGGTACTTGTAATCAGTCAGTGGCTGGGGCTGGAGTCATGTTCAAGTCTTCCTCACTCACATGTTTGGCATCTGAGCGGAGAAGACTCAGATGCCTGGCAGAGGAACAACTGGAGTCCTTAGGCATCTTTTCTTACTGTTATGTGGTCTCTTCAGCATGATAGATTCAGGTTAGCTGGGTCCCTTAAAGAGTGGCTCAGAGATCCAACTGTGTATATTCTGAGACAGTTGGGTAGAATCTATATTCCCTTTTACACCCTTAGTTACAAAGTTATATAGCCTAACTTGTGCATCATCCTATTCCTTGAGGCAGCCACAAATTTTACTGTTTTAAGGGGAAGGGATGTAGACTCCAGCTCTTGGTAGGGGAGTACAAAAATTCTGGAAGACCACATGTAATGTTATGGCATCTATTGTTGGAAAATACAATCTATCATCCATGGTTAAGATATAACATAAGCAAAAATATTAAAAACATAATTTATCTTGTCACTTCCAGTCTTTGTCACCTACTAACCCAGCAGACTAAAAATTAATCTCCCTACAATATAAACACCTGGAACACTTTTCCAATCAACAGACAACCATTCCCACTTTTATGATATTATTTCATGTCCTATGATAAAAACATTACTGTGTTCAAAAATTGTTAAAACTTTTAAAAAATTTTTACACTGCAGGACTTGCAAGCATGCATTGCAGACCTTCAAGAAGGATGTAAAACATATAATATTCTCTCAACACTCTACAGAACTCTTTTGTTCAGAGTCCAAATCAACATTTTTTTTTTTCTTCTTGTTTTGACTGCGCCCATAGCATGCAGAAGTTCCTGGGCCAGGGACTGAAACTGAACACAGTGACCAGCACTATATCAGTGACAACACAGGAATTTTAACCCATTGGTACACCAGGGGACTCCAACATTATTTAGTACTAATTAAGTTCTGGATATTAACTTGAAAAAAAAATTTCTTTTGGATGCACTATGGAAAACATCAGTCTACACAACACTGTCACAGCTCCTTATGTACAAGATAATCATACAATCTGCTATCTGAACCAGATACTTTTGAGACAAGACTGAAGGTTGCTGTTAATAATCAGAGAGAGGTGTTAACTATTCTGGAAATCCCAGGACACAGGTCATTCTGTTCATGTAGCACAGTAGACTTTCCATGCTGGGTCCTAAACTGGCTTCACCACCTCATTTCCCTGTACTTGGCAGCATAACCCCCTCCTGCTACTCACAGGAGTTTGGACATGGTGTATCCCATCCACTTTCTAGACCTGTGTATTTTCTCATCTTTAAAATGCCCCCATTCCCATCAAGAAACTTTTAAGGCCCTCCAGTGAAAAGTACTACCCTAGCAATTAAGCACTTCCCCAAGGCAAACTCTGTTCTAGCCTATACATGTATCCCTCACTTTCCGAAAGTTTGCTTTATGCCATTTCACATTTATGAAAGACTTACATTAATACCTGTTTTCACTGACTGACTAAACGTGAAGAGGGTTTCTCCTCAAACAAACAAAACAAAACAAAACAGCAAAAATGGAATTCAGCATTTGTTTTGTAGCGTTATAAAGACAATGGGCACCATACTCCCTTCCCTGGAGACCATACTCGGCATCTCTGCATCAAGCAGCCGTAGCTTTGAACCGTGTCTGGCAGCATCTATGCTTAATCTCAATTTATTTTGTGTATCCATTAGCAAGATAGGCCTTAAGGTAATTTCATCTTCACTTTTGGCTGTTTTGGCTTATGAAAGTTTTCATAGGAACATTCTAATTTCAGACAGCAGGGGAAATGTATTACAGTTATATCCAGGCCTCCTCTTTCTTTTACATTGTTAGGTGCATGAGTTTTGGGTTTATAATTTACTTTGTTTGAATTGGTAGACATCAAACTATATCATATCTTTTTTTTTCTTTTTTTGATTTTTTAAATGATTTTTTTCATTATAGTTCATTTACAGCGTTCTGTCAATTTTCTACTGTACAGCAAAGTGACCCAGTCACAATACATATATACATTCTTTTTCTCCCATTATCCTCCACCATGGTCCATCATAAGAGACTAGCTATAATTCCCAGTGCTTGATCTCATTGCTTATCCATTCCAAAGAAAATAGTTTGCATCTATTAACCCCAGATTCCCAGTCCATCCCACTCCCTCCCCCCCGCCCCGTTGGTAACCACAAGTCTATTCCCCAAGTCCATGAGTTTCTTTTCTGTGGAAAGGTTTATTTGTGCTATATGTTAGGTTCCAGATATCAGGTATGATATCTTAATTATGGCAAATATGTATTTATCCCATATTGAAATGTTAGAGTAGAAGTCATTTTTACTCAAATGTAATTAACTAAAAATGGTTTGAAGAACTTATGTATCAGCCTTTCCTGTTGATGGGTGTCAGAAAGATTTGAAAGACGACATGGTCCAAAATTCTGAAGGGAGGGGAGACATACCTGGTATATGGTAAGTTCAAATGCATGCAAATATTCAAAGTAACAAATTAATACAATAAAAAATTTATGACATTATGACTAATGACCATAAAATCTATAACAATATGTTGGCATTGTTATCATCCTTTTTTTTTTTAAAGTAAGAGGAGATTATAAGTGATGAACATTCAGATGTGGTATGGGAAGGAGAGATTTGGTTTCCATTAAATTGCACTTTCATTTTCTATTTCTCCTTAATTGTCTTCACCTTACTGCATTCCATAAAAATCTTAGTTGTGTGTTTGTTTTCAAATTGGAAAAAAGGACTGAAAAATACCTTACACTCTGGGTAAATTATAAGAAAGCTGAAGAGGAGGAATATTTATATTTATCCATTTTGATATATTCCCACAATGCATTGGATGAACTAATAAGTTTAGTTTGCATATTGCTCACAAGTATATCTTAAGAGACTTGGGTGTAATGTTCAACCCCTGGAGGAAGAATCTACCTTTGAAAAAAGGCAATGAAAATGGAGAGATCTGAGTTGTAGGAATGCCCAATGGAGAAGATGTGAGAAAATGCAAGGAAGTGATAGAAGCTATAAAAAGAAAGAAACGAATGACCTACATAATTAAGTTGATTTGAAGGCAGCCAAGACAGTGTAGTGGTGGGGATCCTAGACATCTGAGGGAAACACACACACACATAAGCAAAGCATAAAAACTCTTTGAAACAAAGAAAAGATGTTCATATGCAAAGAAAAAAGAAAGCTAGTAGGGGTTTTGCTTGAGGGGAAGAATGCCCTGATTATTGGATAGTGGGGAGAGTTACCTTGTCAGAAGTATTCTAAATTGAGCACAAACAAAATCTTTGGAGAAAATTTGTCACTGAAGTCTTCATTTGAGGGACACTGAGCAACATTATGAGTGATATCTTTACTAGCTCTATTTATTGGCAGAAAAGGTGTAAAATTAACACATATGATCTATTATCATTTTGATCTTCAGATAAATAGGTAATGATCAAAATGTTAATCTGTACAGATAAATCTATAGTAAGAATAAATGACTATAGCTACTAGAAAATCTGTGTTCCAACTTGTTACATACACTTTGTCCAGTTTTCCAAGTTCTGTTTCTAATTCAGTTTTAGGCTGACCTAGAAATTGAATCATCAATTTATTGGGGAGTCCTGCCATTCATGGTAAAAACTTTTTTCAAACTTCAAAAACTGAGTCCTCTTCCCACTTGTCTTGTCACTCCATGATCCTTTCCTCAACGAGTTCAGTCATTCTTACTTCTTGAATTATCAATTATAAGATAACTCACAAAATATACACATTCAGGTGAGACATCTCTGAAATTCAGATGTGTTCAGCCATCTGCTCACCTGACATCTTCTCCTAAATATTTCAGATACTTTAATCTTGATATGGTTAGAGTTACATTTGATATAATCCTCTTACTTTTTTTTTAATCTTTGCAAATGGCCCCAACACACATCCAGTTTATACAATCTGGAAATTAAGAATCACCCTGACACTATGCATGTTTGATTCTAAGTTTTATGCATATTACTGTCTAAATATCTTTTTATCCCATCTGTTTCCCTTCATATTCACTTCAACAACTTTTGACCAGGTTGCTATCTTTTCTGCCTAGAATTTTGATGTTAGCCACCGTACCAATCCATCTTTAATGTCTTCCTTTCTCCACTTATTATCTCTTCTCTATACTCTAGCTGGTATTATTTTCAAAATGCAAATTTGAATAATATTTTTCTTTCAGTTTAAAACCATTCAAATCTCATTGTTCTTAAATTCTACTTGATATTTATGAACTTGGCCTTCATGATCTGATAGGATCTAATTCCTACCTACCGCTTCAGCTTTATTGTATCATTTAATCCGTCACCCTCTTTCTTTCTCTATCATTGTGTTCTTTTCAAACTGTGTGATCAAACCTCTGTTGCATCGCAGTTATGTGTAACTTTATCTGCCTCCAACATGAAACAGGTTTCCTTATCATCAGTCATTATTCTCATTGCTCAGAAGTCTTTTCTTCACAAAGAGGTCCCTAACCTCCCTGACTGGATCAAATATTACTACCACTCATGGAATAGTGAACTTCAGCTTTAGAGAATGATTGCTGTTAGAGTTTTATAGTGTTGAGAGTGTTTTGTGCAGTTAATGATGCTTGTCTCTCTTATTAGAATGTGTTCTGAAAAGTCCCATTGTGGCACAGTGGGTTAAGGATCTGGCATTGCTGCAGCTTTGACTCAGATTCAATCCCTGGCTTGGGAACTCCCATGTGCCACAGATGTGTCCCTCCCCCCAAAAAAAATATATTCTATGAGATCAAGGGCTGCATTTACTTTTTTAAATCATTATATTCCTAGGATCTTGGACTGTGCATGGAATGTATTAAGCATTCAATGAAGACTTATTAGATGGGTAAATGTATCAATCAATGAATCAAAAGGTACATAAGAGTCCAGATGAATTTAAGTTTCATGTATTTGCGTTCTCGGTAGAAACATGAAAGTGACTCAGTATGAATGATAATAGTGCAGAAAGGCAAGAACTGAATTTCTTTTTCAGTAAACTGCAATGGAAGGTAATATTTTGGTGAGGATCTTCCTGATGGGCTAAGTTGGTATGTCAAGGTGCTTGGACTGTTTTGGGACTGTTTTTAGACTCTTAGGAAAACTTAGAGTGAGGTGCAATCAAAAAAGAAAGTACAGCAGGCTAGAGCCAGTTGGCAGTAATAAGGGAAGGAGTGATTGCCAACAACTGCACTTTTCAGTGAGACAAGAATGTGATCAAAGTGATTAAAACCTCAGGGATCATGCATCAAGTCAGTGTACTTGCCAGCCAGCAATCAAATCTTCATCCAATGGACCAGAAAAAGCACTGGCAGGAAACCAGAGCCAATTTGTATATTGTTATGAAATGTCTCAGTTTTATCAACTTTAAGAGTGTAGTACTCCATCTGCCTATTGTCCTACAAAGTTTGTTCAACAAGCGTTCCAAACAAAGGGCTCAGTTATAAGTCCTGAGATAGATAAGCCATACACAGATCAGGGACTTCAGAACACAGAGACCATTGAACTCTCCTAAGTCCTAGAGTTTTGTTAAGCCCTGAACTATTTTCTGGGATGTGTGTGTGTGTGTGGAGGGGGCTGGTGTGAATGTGGGTGTTTGGAAGGACAGTAAGTCTTTGTCTTCGAAGTGCTTATTTTAGTTCAGCATTCAGCAATCTCAGCTTCCTCTGCAGCCTAAAGTTGACTAATAAATTTGCGAAGGACTTCCTTTGCCCCTGAATTTTTATACATATCTCATGTGCATTACTTAATTTAACCTTTATGACAAACCCATGTTATGGATGTCTATTACAATCTCCTTTGATCTTAGGCAACTGAGGCATAGGGAGGTTACAAAACATGTCTGAGATGGGAACTGAGCACAGGCTGTGCTATTGCAATACCTTTATGTTAATTGCTGCAGGTTTTACCTTCCAAACCCTTCACCAACTGCAAATGCAAGCTGTATTATTTGTTTTGTTGAAGACTTGGGATATATAATCTTACAGCAGCCATGTCCCAGTATATCCATTCGATGCATAACCTGAGAAAAGAAGACTAAACATTTGAATCTGATGTGATTTGTCTATGTCAATTTCCAGAAACACTGATAAAACAAATGCAGACACCTGAGCTACCCATACTATTATGCCAATAGTGGAACCTTAGGTAGAATTACTCACTAGTCTCCTCACTTGCCCTTTTGACTTGGCAAGCGTGAATGCAGTTTGAATCTATTCCTGAAGAAGAAATTAATGACAGTGTAGTTGATAAACTATGACCAGATATACCAGATTAATCCTTCTTGGCCTTTTGTGAACTGAGAGAAAAAGGCAGCATGTGCCCACATTCAGGTCACTTGAACACATAGCTATGAGGGCATTGGACTTCATGTGGGCCATTGTTATATAACCTATGATAACACAGCAGTACAGAGAAAGGGGAAGAGTAATAATGAAATCAGCACAGATTAAGATTCTGGATATATGCCTTTCATCCAGAGGAGTTTGGAAAACCTATACAATTATGATTTCTGGGAAATGGGCTTATAGTATCAAAGGTCTAGATCACTTATTGCCATTAACTTCTGCATGTAGGGTCTCCATTGAGGAATTTGAAGAGATTAGGAAAAATTTATTTGCCTTATCATCATCATCACCATCCTGATTTATATAATTTATTATCCTTTGCTAAACATATATCCACTTGGCTCAGTTAAGTTGTAACTTATATAATAGTTGTAGGGTTTGATTTCATGCCTTAGCAGAGTCTGTTTACTTCTTTTTGGTCCCCTTTATTACTGGTGTTAATTATTTCACAAGCCTTAAAAGACTAGCTAAGTAATATAGACAATGAATAATAGTGTGTGATGGTGAGCCAACAGAACTGTTACTCAATGGCCCTAGGTATGAAATTTAAAAGAATATTTTCATCTCTCCCCACCTCAACCTTCTTTTAGCTGTTCCATTCCTGTAATGGCACATACCCCAAGATGCATTTTCCTTTGAGAAACGGAAGTAATGCCCATGATTTATATTGATATCTCTATAATGACAATTTAATTCAACATGTGTCCTAGCCTGCAATGTTTGCATTTTATACATTATGTTTCAGTTTCAGCATGAAAATGTTCTAGGCTGTTAAAGGAACATCAGACAACCATGAGGGCATTAATAGATATTGTGTGGGTAGGGTGAAGGGCATGGAGGGTATTGAAATGTCTTCCAGTGTCCCTGAAATCACATAGCAGAAAGACCTACTGGTCTGCCAATGAGGGACTAGCTGGCTCTGTGGGGGAAAGACAGGCAGACAGATAAAGTGGCTCTTACTCAATGCACTTGTACCTAAGCCTCCAAATGGCACCCACCACATCCTTTCCATACAGCTGGCTCCCTTGACATTAGAGGAAATATCACTGATACCAGCCTGCCATATGGGCTTCTCCAGGCAGGGCATCTGCTGTGTGCTGTGGCAGCACATGGTGGAGATGAGAAAGGTTTAACATTTGTCATTAGTGTATGCCATAGACAGTTGAACTCCATTATAATGTCTGCAAGAAGAATCTGATCCATTCCATTATCACAGTGACAAAGAGAAAGGATGGTTTGTGATTTCAAAAAGGTCACAGTGAACTGGTGTTCAGCTGTAAGCACTCAAGGTATGATGATAATAATGGGAGGAAAGGTTTAAAAGATGAGGTTTACAGTCAGACAAAAATTAACATTTAAAAAGAAATCCTTATCTATGAGATTTTCCTATTCCACTCTATTTCTGTCTCCTAGAAATTGTCCGTTGTTACTGTATGTATATATAAATATGTTCTTTCTCCTTCAAGAATTCATATCTGCTCTCTGATTATTCCCATACTGAAGTGATAGAAAGACATGCCTGTTGCTATGGGAGTGACTGTGATGTCACGAATAGATGATGATCGTTTCATTTTGCTATTAAAGCAAGAGGAGGAAACAAATTGGGAAGGAGAAAGTTGATGGTTTATCTGCATTTCTGGCTAGCAAAGTTAATTATTATTATTTCTTTTGGTAATTTGGGGAATAAACAGTAATCATTAGGGAATTCCTGGGGTATAAATGTGTTTGGAGTACATGTGCATGTAATTTCACTAGAATCCATATTTTATGGTGATATGTCCAAAATAGTGACTAAAATTAACTATATGTATTAGAACATCATTTGTGGAACTGATATAAGAATCAGACAACTGGCAGTCCCTCTTGAAAGAGTTTTAATAAAAACCTCTCTGATATTTATTTACCTCCTACCCACCCATTTCTTTTCTCGATACACAGTTTTTAATATGCCAAGAAAGGAAAATAAATGATTAGATAAATGTATTAATCATAAATAACTTTTCATTATTTCATGGATTGTAGGAAGTTAGTGTTCAGAAATACTGAGACCGATTTTTTCTGCTCTCTGCACTCCCCATCCCTGGCTTTTGTTATTGCTGTTTTGTTTTTCTTTTAACTTAATATTCAGTAAATATTACTTGCATTGACTCTGGTGCTAGGTATTCCAGACTCTACAGCCTTAGGATGACTCATTTACATCTATGTACATTACAGCTTCTACCCAACTAAAATAAACAAAAATATGTTACTGCTGTTTGCTGCAATCAAAACAATCCTTAGTTTGAACATTCAACCCTAAATCTCACTCCAGTATCATGCTACCTACCTATCCGACCAGGACTAAGTTTACCCTAGTTCATCATGACATACTGGTCATGAGGACCTATTAGAAACAAAATTACTCCTTCTTTTTGATTTTTTCTCTCACTTCTATAGCCAGGTGACCCCCAAATGATCTAATGTTGCTTTTGCTAAAATGATGGTCCAATCTCAAGATATCTCTTCATACTTACTGCTCTGGGCAAGTAGGCAATATTTTGGACAAATTCTCCCCTTTCGCCACTGCCCCCCCGCCTTGGATTTTACATGTCTATCTCTCCTTTTACCTTTTTAACTATTTCTTCATGCATCCTCCCAGCATTCTTTTATTCTACTCATACTCAAAATGTATGCACGACTTTAATTCCTTCCTTGGCCTTTTTCTCTTCTCACTCCATATAATTTTTACCTACAAAATGAAATATATATGCTGAATATCCATGATTGATTCTCACTACTATGTATTTGATTAAATCATGTAGATACTCAACTCAATGTCTGAAGCTCAGATCTCTTAGCGAAACTGACTTTATATTAACCATCATTACTTGAATATCCTATAGGCAGATCCTGTTCAACTTAACTCTAACACAAAATAATTGAGTAACAAACTGATCCTCCTTATATACAAAACTTCCTTGTCTTAGGAATTTCCTATTTCAGTCCATAGCCAAATTATGCAAAGATTTCCAACAGTCAATTCATTTCAGAACCTGTGGATTCTGCATCAGAGATAATTTCAAAGTCCCCCTGTCCTTTCTTGATTCTCATAGCAAAACTTTAATTCAGACTCTCATCATTGTCATACCTTTTGGTTTTCTAACTGGAATTCTTGTCTCTAACCTCTTCTCCTCTCAACCATCAACAGATTTTCACACAATTGTGAGTTTCTTCCCTCTCAAACATAAATATAACCACTTCATTCATTCTTCAAAAATCACCTGAAGCTTGACCAAGTTAAGCAATTTAGAAATATGTGTTAAAGCCATAAATTTCATTCTAGCAATTACACTTTTAGAAACATCCCATTAGAAGAAATTGAAAAAGTTAATTTAAATACATAAGAAAATGTACACCAAATCATTGGTAAAAATATCAAAAATTACAACCAAATCAAGACTGATAAATAATACTGTTATGCCAGTTCCATATAACAGAATATGGTACAAATAATCACTCTAATATTTTTGAATAAATGTGGTTTTTTTTGGTCACAAATAAAATTCAAAATATATCTTTAATCTAAAAAGCTATTTATGGACACAAACCAGAGAGAAGATTAAGATGGAAGAATAGAAGGACTGGAGCTCAACTTCTCATGAAAACAACAAAATTCACAACTAAAAGCTGAGCAATCTCCACCTGAATGGACCAGAAACCTTAAAAAAGATACCCTACTCCAGAATAAAAAGAGGAGGCCACATCAAGAGGTAGGAGAGGCGATTTCACGATATAAACAACCCCATACCTCCTGGGTGGGAAGCTCCACAGACTGGAAACTAACTGGTTCGCAGAGACTCACCTACAGGAGTGAGAGTTCTGAGCTCCACATCAAAGCCTCACGTACTGGGATCTGGCACTGGGAGAAAGATCCCCTGGAGCATCTGGCATTGAAGGCCAGTGGGGCTTGTGCACAGGAGCTCCATGGGACTGGGGGAAATGGAGACCCCATTCTTAAAGGGTGCACACAGACTTTCACATGCACTGGATCTCAGGGCAGAGTGAGGTCTCCATAGGAAACTGGGTCAAACCTGACTGCAGTTCTTGGAGAACATCCTGAGAAAACTGGGGTGAATGTGTCTTGTTGTGAGGGAGGGACATTGAAGGCAAAGCTCTTGGGAATATTCAGCAGCTGCCTTTCTCTGGAGGTGGCCATTTTGGGAAAATATGGCTCCACCCATCAGTCAGGGCTGAGAAGTCCCAGGGCAAACAACAATCCAGGGATCACAGCCTTGCCCCTTAGTAAACAGACTACCTAAAGACCCCTCAGGCACACAGCTGCCTCTAATCCCATCCAGAGACTAAGCCCCACCCACCAGAGGGATTAGAATCAGTTCCACCTACCAGTGGGCAGGCGTCAGCACCCCCCCCCCATCAGGAAGCCTACAGCAAGCCCCCATACTGACTTCAGCCACAAAGGGGGCAGACACCAGAAGTAAGAGAGGCTACAGCTCTATTGTCTATAAAAAGGTCACCACACCAAAAACCTATAAAAATGAAAATACAGAGAACTATAACTCAGATGAGGGAGAAAGGAAAAACTCCAGAAAATCACCTAAGTGATGAGGAGATTCTCAGAATCCAGGAAAAAGACTTTAGACTGTTGATGCTGAAGATGATGCAAGGCATTGGAAATAAACTGGAGGCAAAAATGGATAACTTACAGGAAACACTGAGCAAAGAGATACAAGATATAAAACCTAAACAAGAAGAGATGCAAAATATAATAACTGAAATAAAAAATTCACTAGAAGCAGCCAACAGCAGAATACAGAAGGCAGAAGAACAAATAAGCGAGGTGGAGGACAGAGTAGTGGAAGTCATGGATGCAGAAAAGAAAAGAGAAAAAAGATTGAAAACAAATGAAGAGAGTCTCAGAGAACTCTGGGACAATGTTGAAGGCACCAACATCCATATTATAGGAGTGCCAGAAGGAGAAGAGAGAGAGAAGGGGACAGAAAAAATATTCCAAGAGATAATAGCCGAAAACTTCCCTAACATGGAAAAGGAACCACTCACTCAAATCCAGGAAGCACAACGAGTACCATATAAAATAAACCCAACGAGGAATACACTGAGACACATAATAATCAAACTGACCAAAATTAAAGACAAAGAGAAAATCTGGAAAGCAGCTAGGGAAAAGAAACAAGTAACATACAAGGGAACCCCAATAAGGTTATCAGCATATTTTTCAGTAGAAACTCTGCAGGCCAGAAGGGAGTTCTAAAGAAGGGAGTTTTAAAGAAAAATTGAAATGTAATAGATAATATTAAATAGTAAAGATGAAAGCCATACAAAATGGGATAAAGCATATAATAAATTTCCTAATTGTCTCAGCATATTTTCCATTCCACTTCTCCAGAGGGAGACACTTAATCTGTTTCTTAAGATCCGTGATATAATAATCTGTCTGAATGTAATTGTGTTTAAATATATGTATTTTATTCTGCAAAAAAATATATTCTGTGATAATCTATGTGGGAAAAGAATGTGAAAGGGAATGGATGTATGTACATGTATAACTGAATCTTTGTTGTACAGCAGAAATTATCACAACCTTGTAAATCAAGTATACTTCAATAATTTTTTTAAATAAAAAAATAAAAAGCTATTTCTGGAAAATTCAGCTCTGGCTAAGATGGAAGAACAGAGAACAGACTCACCCTCTTACTTGAAACTACTAAAAATTCAGACAAAGGATTTGAAATGAATAAATCTTGAGATATTATATACCAGTCAAAGGACAGTGATCCATGATCCTTGATTAACAAGAAGAAAATGAAGTTAACTGTACAAGTATCCCAACTCAGTGTCTGCATACATTTCTAGGCTTGGGCATAAGGTAGGCTTCCAGTTGGATCCCTAAATTCTTCCTAAGGCAGATGATACAAAGCTGGGAGTATGGAGAAGCCAAAACAGGTAGATTTTACAAGAGAGTGGACTAGAGACAAGAAAGATACACAAAGAAATCTTTGGAGTTAAGCAGAAGATCCTTACCATATTTCCAGCTGAATACTGAAAATCTCATACATATAAGGGAAAAAAATGGAAACTGATAAAAGGGATATTAAAAAGGACTTTAGCAAACAATATTCAGAACTTTCATAGATCTGGGAATGAATAGGTCTTATCACAACCAGTAGTGTAGAGAAAACATATAATTCATGGGCTAATAATGGTGTAAGAGAAAGGATTTGGCTCATTACTGGGGAGAAAATAAGATCTAGAAGATTAAAATTAAGGCTCAAAAGGATCAATTGCATTGCTTAAAACTAGTGATGAAGAGAAAATCTTAAAAGCAGCTAGAATAAATGGCACATTATACACAAAAAAATAAAGAAAAGAAAAACAGCAAACTTCTCTTTGGAAACAACTGGAGTTAAAAACAAAAAACAAAAAAACCAGGAGAGCAACATTTCAAGAGTGAAAAGTTGTTTGCCTAAAATCCTATATCCAATAAAATACTTTTCAAAAATGATAGTGAAATATTATTTCAGACATGCAAATGTTAAAGAATTCATCAGTGGCTGTCCTGCACTTCAGAAGATATTAAAGAAATTCCCTCAGAAAGAGGGTAAATAGTTCTAGACAGAAATCTAGATATTTCAAAAATAATAAAGAGTACTAAAATGATAAGTATGTGATTATTTTTAATTGGCTATCTAAAACAAAAATAAAAATGCATTGTGTAGAGATAGAATGCATAGTAATAAGTATCCAAATGTTGGAAAAAGAGAAATAGATATATAGTATTTTAAGTTTCTTGAAATGTGTATGAGGAGATATAACATGATTTAAAGAAGATAGACTGTGACAATTTAAAGATATATACTAAAAACCTCAAGGTAACTGAAAAAATTTATAACTAATGAGCTAAAAGAAGGATATGATATGGAATCCTAAATTTTTTCAATTAATCCAAAAGAAGGCAGAGAAACAGGAAAAAAAATAAGCAAAGAAAAAACAAACCACAACAAAGGTATGACAAGGGGAGTGTTTTAAATGAAATTATGTCAGTGATAACATTAGATATAAATGGCCTAAACATTTAAATTAAATGATTGGGATTGTAATATCAAATGAAAAATTATAGACTCAACCCCAGACTATATAGCAAAAAGATACTTTAAATAAAATAACCTAAACCTAAAAGAATGGAAGCAGATGTATCATGATAAGAGTAATAAAGGAAATCTGGAGAGGCAATATTATATTTTATATAATATTTCATATTGTGTTTAATGATTTATTTTTAATAAAATAAAAGATATGCCTCATTGACATTATGCTCTGCTGTCTTAGAGGTTTTAGTACCAAAAGGAAAAATGCTTTTATCAGTGCACACAACAAAGATTCTGTTTACCTGAAAGCTGAGATGGCTACCTGGTCATTTGGGCTCCTTATGCCCCTGAATCAATAGGGAAATAGTTGAGCTACTAAACTGGAAGGGGTAATTTATCTTGAGAACTGAGGGAAATCGAGTTGCCAGTATAAAATACAGGTAAAGAAGAGTATGTCTGGATTATAGAAGATTCATTAGGGTGTCTTTTAGTACAACATTATCTTATGATTAAAAGACATTGGAAAACAATAATTAAACTAAGGCAGGATTTCTAATGGCCCAGATCCTCTAGGAATGAAAGTTTAGATGACACCACCAGTCAGGAAAGCAACTTTAACTACCTGACTTCTTGCAAAAATAATGACTATAATGCTTTTGGGTATTTCTTCTTGATTTTGTTATATATATGTGAGTATATGTATTAAGCAAAAATTTCCTGCTGATTCACTTGCTACCTAGCATATGGTATATTAATACTAGTTTACTTTACATCACACTATTCAAGTTACAGAATACTATGGAGAATAGGGAATGTCACTCAAGAACTTTGCATCATTTTCTGGTGAAAAGGATAGTGTATTTTCAACATATGTAGGGTAGTTGTATCATGTTAGGCTGAAATATGATTTTGCTATTGTTTTTATGTGGAGTTTAAGTATGGTTTAAGAAGATATGTGTTAATACCAAGCTGACAAGAAGTGGACTATGATGGTTAGTTTTATATATCAACTTGGCTATGCTATGGTCCTCAGTTATTCAAACACTAAACTAAGTGTTGCTGTGAAGTTATCCTGCAGGTATGATTAGCATCTATAATCAGTTTACTTTAAAGGAGGTCGGTCTAGATAATTTGGGTGGGCTTTATGTGCAGAGATGAGGCTTCCATGAATAAGAAGAAATTCCATCCATGAATTGCAGCTTCAGATCTTGCCTAAAAGTTCAGGCTTATCCTTTCTAATGACCTACCATAGATTTTAGACTTGCCTATCCAGCCCTCATATTTCCATAATCTGAGTTTTTACAATAAATCTTACAGTGAAATATATGTATATATGGCCGTATTTCTCTGGTTGAACTGTAGATTGATAACTTATACATACTTAAATTTTAGTGGTTATTTTCTGGCCAGGGGTCTAACCCACGTTTTCATGGATACTAGTCAGGTTCATTAACCACAGAGCCATGACAGGAACTCTTCACTTTCTCTTTTCAGTATACATTTTTGTTGTACCTGCCTCTCTTAGCCCAGTAGTTTTTAAATCTATGTGGTGAAATATGCTGTTATGATCGTCTTTGGCTGTATTTTAAAGTATCATCAGTCTTTTTCTACCAATGCCTTTTATGTAACCCAGTAATATAACCTGAGTACAACCTGAGAAGACTTGGTCCCTTCCTCTCTACTGATGCAGCTAAGTCATAAACCAGTTATCAGTGGATTTAATCCTGAGAAACAAGAGGAATCAGCTTTTAAAATGATTGGGGTCATCAGATACAACTTAGAATAGATTTACAAGGAGATCCTGCTGAGTAGCATTGAGAACTAAGTCTAGATACTCATATTGCAACAGAACAAGGGTGGGGGAAAAATGTATACATGTAAGAATAACTTGATCCCCATGCTGTACAGCGGGAAAAAATAATAAAATAAAATAAAATAAAATAGATCTTTTTTTACCCTTTGCATTGGTAATGAGGTGACCAACTAGGAAAGTGAAGTAATTCAGCATTAAATCAAATACAAGTAATACACAGAATCATGTTTAGTGTTTAATCTTAAAAAAAAAAGGAAATTCCATATCTCCACCTAAAATGTTTTGGCTTCAAGAATGAAAATAAAAAAAAAACATATTTGTCTCAATCTAAATACAGACACCAGAAAGACAAACTGGGACTATACAATGAAGTAGCTTGCAGGATAATACACTGAAAATGTAATCATGCATAAATCATGCACAAAGTAGAAACCACAAATTCTGTATTTGGCAAGCTTTCGATTCCTTTGCATAATTCTTTCATTTTCATCTTGCTGTTTCCATTCTCTCCTCATAGAAATAGCTACATAAAACAAAGACATAAACTGTGTGCAATTAAAATGGGAAAATAGCTGAAAGGAATATATTGATAATTATGTTAAAATCTATACCGTAAGGATTCTTGCATTGTTAGGCATCTAATTTGTCATCTGTTGACATCAGCATCTCAGTTCTCCCCCAACATATGAAGCTTTGTGTTAGGCAACTTCTTTCAGCATAAGCGAATTTGTGTACCATGGAGTTGACAAAAGTATAACTGTATCTTATAGAAAAAGGCCATTGAGTAACCTCTGGCAGTCTTATAGACTTCCGTGAAGACAAGACAATCTGTGAGAGGCAGAGCTGGAGGAGACAGTTTCCCTCTACTAAAGCGGGTGCTAAAAAGGTGCTCTCAGTAGCAAGGTTGGCAGTGATCAACTAGAAGGAGAAGGAAAAACATTTAGAGACATTTCCTGTGTGTGGAGTCCTGTTTTATCTTCATATCCTTGACTGAGGTGAGATTATTTTGGGAGGGAGAGAGCACTACCTTTACATATAGGGTAGGTGCTGGATAGCTACAGCAGGCTTTGGGACACTTGTTGTAGCCTCTGATATCTTTTCTCTTAATTACCATTACCTGGTGCATGAAGCTCAGCTATGCATGATATCTTCTTTCTGTCACAGTCTATTAAAAAAAAAAAACATAAACTCTAAACCTCATTTCCACTAGGGTTTAAATGCTGCAGTATAACTTAAGATAAAACCTTGTTCTGATGTTAAAAATATTAGAGTGGAAAGGAATGTGGTATAGTGCTATACTATGTAGTTCCCCATGAATGAAAATCAGTGATTGCCCAGGTTGAACAATGTGTTTTATATCTTAACGTCCCCATTTGCAAAGGTATAATAATAATAGCACTAACCTATAAGATTACTATAAAGATTAAATTAGACCATATATAAAAGATCATTTAGTGCCTGGCACTACGACTTACTCAAACTTTATTAATAAGAAGAATAAAGAAAAGAAAGAAGAAAATAAAGAAAAAAAGAAGAAAATCAGGAAGGAACAGTAAGATCTATTAAATCAAGCCACATGATAATATAGGAAATAAATATTAGCTCTTACTATAGGCCAGAAGTCACTGTGCCCAATGATTTTAAAACTCATTCCTGTTTTTTTTAATTAAAATGTAGTTGAATTACAGTCTTGTGTCAATTCCTGCTGAATGCACACACATATATGCATATATATATATACACATATATATATAAATATACACAAATTATTTTTCTCATACTATCTTTCATCATGTTTTGTGCCAAATGATTGGATATAATTCCCTGTACTGTATAGTAGGACATCATTGCTTATCCATTTTAAATATAATAGCTTGCATTTACCAACCCCAAATTGTTTTTTGAAGTGAGTACTTATGTTTAAAAGGTGTGAATTCTACTTTATCAAAATTATGCTTTTATAGGAGTTCCCGTCATGGCGCAGTGGTTAACGAATCTGACTAGGAACCATGAGGTTGCGGGTTCGGTCCCTGCCCTTGCTCAGTGGGTTAACGATCCGGCGTTGACATGAGCTGTGGTGTAGGTTGCAGACGCGGCTCAGATCCCGTGTTGCTGTGGCTCTGGCGTAGGCCGGTGGCTACAGCTCCAATTCGACCCCTAGCCTGGGAACCTCCATATGCCGTGGGAGCGGCCCAAAGAAATACCAAAAAAAAAAAAAAAAAAAAAAAAAACGAAACAAACAAAAAAAAAATTAAAAAAAAATTATGCTTTTATAAATGACAGAATTTGAATGAGACAGTGGAAGCTGAACTCTTAATCTTTACATTGTTTTATTTAATACCATAAGTTTAAGTCTTTTTAAATATTAATAAATCAAATTGAAATAAAACAATAAAAACTGACAGTCATTTCTTTGTATTGCCTATGCTGTATTTTTCCTTCCCTCCCTCTAGTGGGATGTAGTGGGAAAACGTTTGGATAAACAATTGTGTTTTTGTCACTAATGCATCAAGGGATCTGTGCGTAACATGTGAGAGTGTTTAGAAACATGTAAAACACCATATAGATGAAAGAGATAGCAAAACAGATTTCACAGGCACTGCTTGGGAATTTGCTATACTGATGGTATCCAATCCTAGCCATACTGCATGAGCCTGCTGCCTGGATCTTACATTTCAAAAACTTGAGTAAATGAAATTAAGACATTTTATATTTCAACCTTTTCAAATATTATAGTCTTTAAAAGTATATATTCTTTCCTCTCCCCATTAACTCGTTTATGACCTCACAGTGTTTGCTAGTCTGTGAAGTTTTATCTTCACTCCCAGCTCTATTGTCACGTTTTCTCCAGGATTTGCAATACTTGGAAGAGTATGAGCACCAAAGGAGATGAAAAATCTAATCCAAGGAGCCCTGTGTATAATTGTTGCTAAAGCTCATTACAGTGCCAATGGAGAGAAATAGAGCATTCATAATTTGGTTAAGGAGGAACTTAAACATCAAAGCCAACTGCTGTGGTGTAGCGCAGTGTCAACGAGACACAGTTCGCTCTGCTCTGGGGTGACTTGTGCACCAATAACAAGCCCTCAATTGGCACTGCATGGAGCATGGCCAGGGCAAAAACCAGAAATTTGATCAAGACTTGGCTCCATAGGGAGAAATTAAGGTAGTAAAACCGAGAAATAGACAGGGTTTTCTAAAATCCATCACCTGTCCTTTATTTTTCTTCCAGTGCTATTTCCCACCCTTCTCATATTGAATCCACAACCTGAAGTTCTCCAACATTAAGTTTGAAAACCTTGCAGTAGCACCCACACCTTATCTTTGTTGTTTAACCTGCATTGTGTCATACATATGCTGTTATTAAAGGCAACTGGGTCCCCTCAATCAATAAAGAGGAGGTGGACCTCTTCTTTTATGTATTAACTCTTATATATTAAGCACTGGTATATATGCATTTGTACAGTATTAGGACTTATTAATCACATTCTACAAACAAGAAGACAGATTCCAATAAGTGAAGTGACCTGCCCAAAATAATAACAACTAATAAAATCAGGATTCAAAATAAAATTTAACTAAATACAAAATGCAAGCCTTTTCCCTAACCCCATGTTTCCTTAGTATAACTGTGCTCTGTAGAAAAGAAATACTGTTTTTTTTTTCTCCAAACATTTTATGAAAATTGAAAAATTATTTTTTTCTGTCCATGGTGGGTTAGTTTCTAAAATTCAGCCTTGACATAAGGGGAAAAAAAAAAGAGAACAAAACAAGAAGGAAAGAAGGAAGAAACCAACAAGGACAGATGAACTTATTCTACATCTTTCACATCTTTAAATAATTTGAGCTTTTTCATAAACCAGGCTACCTTTTTCATTCTGGTCATTTCCAGTTATGCCCTCTCCATGGAATCACAATATTTATTTCCAATGACATAAGTTCAGTGAATATCTATTCTATCCCACATAAGTTACTATAGTGAAACAAAACTCCTGCAAGAGCTCTGTTCTTTCTTACTGATGCTCCTTCCCTTTCTGCTGGCATCTTTCCCTCTCTTCTGAATCTCCTGAACATTGTTTCACATCCCTCCTATTACTCTAAAAATGTTGCACCTATTTGATACCTATAATTGTTGAGCGAATTGTTCCTTTAAATCAGGAACATGTCTGAGACAAAGATAGTTCTATCAAAAGAGTTTGCCTGCTTCCCCTCTCTCCCTTTCTCCAGAAGGCTTGTGCAGTAAGGATGCATGCTGGAGTTTTGAGAAGAAATCATGTTGGCAGGGGGTGGCACAGGGTTTAGATACAGAGTGTAGCAGAGTTAAGTATCTCCTTTTCCTATACCAATGTTCGAAAGAAAGAATGGAATTATCCTATGATACATCAAAATTCAATTTCGAAAGGAAGTAACTTTTAGAAAAATGCACAAAACTTTTGAAGTTTGGTAGCATTTTTATTGAAAAAAGTTTCCATTTTAATATTGAAATAACTTCTCCACAATCAAATGGAAAATTTTTTAAAGAATGTTTATGCTAGGAGTTTTATTGTGCTAGCAAAACAGTTTCTCTTTCATGGCTTATCGCAGTAGAACAAGGCAAATCCTGCCTAGCAAAATGCCTTCACATACCAAGTGACAAGGTCTTAGGAGCTTTCAAGAAACCAAGAAATCTGATGGCTGCTCAGGGCATTTTAATACATTAAATTCAAGAATTATTTAAGCTTTGCTTTCTTACTACTAATTCTCCACTAGAATGAGAGCTCAAAGAGTATTTTGATGGTCATTTTTTTCCTCAATTCATATTAGCACTCAAAGAATCTTTGCTAATAAAGCATTATCTCAATAAATATTTATAAACCCTTCTTCTGTACAAAGCTCTTAGATGGATATTAGAGGAATACATAAACATAAGCATATTTGCCTTCTAGAATTGTGTGGATCAACAAGGTATAAGCAATACTGTTTTAAAAACTAAAGCAATAAACAGAGTGTCCAGAAATAGGTCCAGGGAAGACATGCTATGGGGATACAGCCCAGAGACAGGTACATATTGCCTATCTCCCAAACTGGAACCTACAGCAAAGAAATCTGGTGAGCCTGAGACAAGGAATATTTTCAGTGCTCTGATTTGGATTATATACATAGGATTATATACACAGGATAATTCTTGCAGGGATGTGTTTTAAAAATCATTCTATTTCAGAAGGGAAATGTGTGTGGGTGATAAATTGGGAGTTTGGGATTAACATATACACACTACTACTGACTTAATTCACTCAGTATGAGAGGCTCTAGTTCCATCCATTGGATGGGGTGCATGGGGTTAATAGATGCAGACTATTGCCTTTGGAATGGATTAGCAATGAGATCCTGCTGTGTAGTATTGGAAACTATGTCTGGGCACTTAAGATGGAGCATGATAAAGTGGGAAAAAAGAATATATACATGTATGTGTAACTGGGTCACCATGCTCTACAGTAGAATATTGACAGAACACTGTAAACCAGCTATAATGGAAAAAAAATAAAAATCATAAAAAAACATATACACACTACTATATATACAATATATAACTGGCAAGGACCTACAGTATAGCATAGGAAATGCTACTCAGTATTTTGTAATAATCTATTCTGGAAAAGAATCTGAAAAAGAGTGGATATATGTACATGCATAATGGATTTACTTTGCTGTACACAGCATTGTAAAGAGGCTGTACTTCAATAAAATTTAAAGAATATTTTTGAAAAATAAAATAAAACAAGAGTTCTAAGAGATGGGATGGTTTGCTCAAGGTCACAAGGAGGATTGGAGACCAGGTCTTCTCATTCTGAACCTTGTGCATTTAGAGCAATTCGATATTTACTTTTGCCCACTTTTCCAGCAGTATTCAAAGAAGGGAGACTTAGGCCATTGCCCAGCAAAAAGAATATTAAGAGCTAAGCTTCTGAATCAGTCAAACTCCACTTTAGATTTTAGCTCCAAAATGCTGTGAGCTCCTGAAGCGAAGCAGGAGAACATTCATCTTACCAGGCACCGGAAAGGACAATGGAAAATGTCCAGTGCAGTCCTTGACATGGGTCTACTGTTAATTTACCTTTTTTTATATAAGTTAAAACACATGTATATGATTTAATGGGATCCATTGTCTAGGTAAAGTAGAAGAATAGCTTGGGTGTGAAAAGTTTCTGTTTATGTAGAACACAAGAAAACTGTAAAAAGGGAGGGTTTAGAGGATACAGAAATTGTAGGAATTGCTATTTACTTTTACAACATGTATTGAGTGAAGGCCTATTATGGGATAAGCACTGGGAATATAGGAGTAAATGCTACAACAAGGTCTTTACACATATTCTGCTCAAAAGCATATTAAAATTAATAATGTTAATATGAAGAGAGAAACACCTGGACTCCATAAGCACACAGAAGAGGTTGCTATTCCAGAAAGAAGTCAAATGGGAGAATCAGGAAGTTTTGTTTTGGTTTGGTTTGTTTGTTTTTTTTCCTAGGAAGAGGGCCTTTATTTTGAAACCTGAAATAGGCAAAGCAGAGGAGCTGGAAAAGTAAAAAGCATTCCAGGCAAAGGGAATCATAGACATAAATGTCAAGAAAACAAAAGATCATGAATCATTGGAGGAATAGGAAGTCCTTTAGCATGTCTCCAGTTAGTGTCAGATAAGTAATGACAAATAATGTGGTTGGAGACATGAAAATGTGACATTATACCAAGCCAGATCATATAAGGGCATCTGTGAAGTTTTGCTTTTATCCTTAGAATTTGGGAAACTATTGACAAGTCATGGAAAGATTTTGGAGAGAATTCCCAGGTTACAGAGAGGAGAATAAGACTGGAGAGGAGTAGCTGGAAGGTAAGGCAACCAGTTAAAGTCTTTGGAAGAATCCAGGCAACGGTGATGGTACTGGAGATGAATTGGTGCTGAACTGGATGGTGGTCATTGGGATAACCCAAAGTGGAAAGACTCAGAATTTTAGCAGTAAGGATTGACAGGACTTGGTAACAGATTATGAGTAGCTGAGAGATAAGATGTAATATATAGTATAGTGTTTTCTTGTTTAAATTGGATGGATAAAAGTCTGTGATTAGGGAAACAGGAGTAATGGGTATAGGGCCAAGATACAGACGTAGAGGAAGATCAGGAAGGATGACTTTCAATCCTACACCCAGTGTGAAAGCAGCATGTCAACTCACCTAACCTTTCATACGTAAACCATTGGCGGAAGTCAGGATCTAAACGTGAGTAAACGCCTTCTGGCGCTTTCCGAAAGAGCTGATGTTTGGTGACCCACATGTTGTAGAGAAGTAGCACAAAGAATAGCTTTTATAAAAATTTAGAGTGTTGAGTTTAAAATAGTGAGTAAAATAATAACTTAAAATTTATGAGTAACAATGTATTCCTTGTTCTCTTCTTAATTAAAACAAAGAATGAAGCAAACAAAAAAAGTTTGAAAATCCCATTTTTTTATTCATATCAATTGTTCTTACAGAGGAAAAGAAACGGGTAGATTTTCTCTGCTACCCTGCATATTTTCCTTCATGTTTGTTTTTAAAATCATGGGTAATTGTTTCATATTTTGAGTTTTATGAACTGCTAGCCGTGTCTGCCAACACTGAGCAAAATTCATAAAGATTCATTTTTCCATCATCCATCAAGTAATCTTACTATAACAAGGTTGTGTCTGTTCTGGAAGGAACATCAAAGAGTGCCATTGCTAAGCATTACTGAGGGAAAAGAGTGGGTGAGACTAAGGGCACTGAGGAATCCTATTCAGAAGTCCTAATGAGGAAATTGATCCATCCAACTCTTTTTGGTATATATTATCTCTTTCTCTCATATTTTAGGTTTTTTACTAGGAGTCTTGGGAAGTAGCTGGTAAGGAGACACATGGGTGTGTATCCATTGTAGTTTCTTTCAGCCTTGCTGTTGGAGAAAAAATGAGGCATAGACATGAGGAACGAGGAGGTACTCTGTTGGCTCCACACATATCAGGGGCCACCATTCTGCCCTGTTCAGAATCTCTCTTCCAGGTCTTTTCTTGCCAAAAGTGTGATTTCGGTAGAGAAAGAGGTCAGTAACCAAAGCTTGATTATCTCTGTGTTCCTTGCACTTAATCCTGCACAATTTTAATTCAGGGATATGCACTCCCACTTTCTGCCTCTCAAGCTGAATTGAGCCAAAGGTTTGTGTCTGGAAAACTATGGAGGGGAATTGTATTAGTATCAGCCTCTGCTACTTACACCAATCAGATTGTTAAAGATTAGATCTTCTATTTGACCTTTTACCTCTCCTCCAAAACCTTGTGGCATGAATTTACTTTTTAATATGTCTGGAAGAGGAATTGGCTTACCTTTCCCACCTGCCACTCAAACACAAGGGGGGAGGGTACATTTAAAAAATGAATAAAGAGTTCCCATTGTGGCATGGTGGAAAGAAATCTGACTAGTATCCATGAGGATGCAGGTTTGATCCCTGTTCTTGCTCAGTGGATCAGGGATCCAGGATTGCAGTGAGCTGTGCTGGAGGGCAAATACTCATCTCACATCACAAGTGGCTGTGACTATGAGTAGCAGCTATAGCTCTGATTTGACCCCTAGCCTGGGATCTTCCACATGCCAAAGGTGTGACCCTAAAAGGCAAAAAAAAAAGGAATAAAATATGATTTTAGGAATGTGGCATGCATAGGCCAATGATAAGTTCCCCTCAGAGATGACTGGAAATGTCATTCTAACTCCCATATCTGGTCTTCAGAATACTCCCATTGAAGAGATTTTTTTTTTTTCTTTTTAGGGTCACACTCGCAGCACATGAAGTTCCCAGGCTCGAGGTCAAATTGGAGCTACAGCTGCTGACCATAGCCACAGCAATGTGGGATCCAAGCTGCATCTGAGATCTACATTACAGCTCATGCAAGCCAGATTCTTAGCCCATTGAGTGGGGCCAGGGATAGAACCCTCATCCTCATGGATCCTACTGGGGTTTGTTAACTGCTTAGCCACTAAGAGAACTCTGAGAAGAATGGTCTTGATGAGGGTAAAAACAGCTCCCATCAGTGTTATCTTTTGAAAAACCAAGGACTATCCCCCAAACTCTTACAGCTGGGCAGTCCACCATTTTCCAGCAAAAGAAGAGTGGAAAAGTCAATTGCTGCTGGCCTCTGGAGAGTAGGGCAAATTGTAGTCTTGCCTTATTAGCATCGTAGAGAGGTAGGACTGGATACAAGTGGTTGAGATGACGTGTATCATCCCAAACAGACCATCCAAGAAATTACGACGACACAGTTCTTTATCTTCTGCTCAGACCTTATCCTGGACCTATGCCATTGTTTCTTTGATAAGAATGAGATCACCTTTGGGAGTTCCCATTGTGGCTCAGTGGGTTAAGAACTCGATGGAGGGTCTATTAGGATGCGGGTTAGATCCCTGGCCCTGCTCAATGGGATAAGGATCGGGCATTGCCATTAAGCTTTGGCTTAGGTCACAGATGTGGCTCAGATCCAGTGTTGCTCTGCCTGTGGCATATGCCAGCAGCTACAACTCTGATTTGACCCCTAGCCTAGGAATTTCCATGCGCCTCATGCGCAGCCCTAAAAAAAAAAAAAAAAAAAAAAAAAAAAAAAAAAAAAAAAGAGAGAGAGAGAGAGAGAGATTCACTTTGATGATTACCAAGCTTTACCTTTTGTAACAAAGGATAGGAAATTTAGTCATCCTAGCATTCAAAAGGGCTGGCTATAAAGTCTGTGTGTAAGTTTGTGGACAAGTATGGTGTGTGAAATGTTTGATCCAAACTTTATGGATAACAGAGAATCATTAGAAAAGTAGACGTCCCATTGGACAATCTAGATTGATGCACATCACAAACAAGAGACTGATTTGTACCATCCCGTAGCTCTAAGATATTATGCTTGCCCCAAACATAGAGCTTCCAGGGGCATTTATCACATGGTCTACATAGGAGGATAAGACAGAAAACAAATAACATTGATCACACTGATAAAGCAGAAGAAAAAAAAAATGAAACCAAATTCACAAAACCAAATCAAAACCTACCTAACCAACAACTCTCTTTTCTGTGTTTGTGTGATTAATTTAGTCCATGTACATTGTACAGTTAGCTTTACCAGAGCAGTTAGATTCATGTTTAAAATAATGGCAGTATTTAAGGACAAAAAATACACACTGATTATCACATTCCCCTTCATAAAGGTTACTTACTGACTGGAGCAGCACGTAGACCTGTAGACCCATTTTATGTGGCAAACCTTAATTATTCCACTCCCTCACAAGATACTGCTAGTATTTAAAGCATATTATTTTAGAATAAAGGTTTCACTTTGCCTAAGCATTAAGACTTAAAAAAAACATTTAACTTTGACATTTCATTTATAGGCATTTTAATTATCTGGATGGTTTCCTTTAAATGCTAGATGTAGGCAGAGAAAATTTGTACTTATATAGAAGAAAGTGCTTCCAGGACTCCCTAATTTTCATGTGTTATGAATTTTAATGCCTTATGCGGGTCAGGTTTTCATAGCCATGGAGAGGGAATACATTGACCTTAAACTATTGTAGAGTTGTAACAGTATTTTTAGTCTCTGTTTGTTATGGGCAGACAGGAAATATATTTTGTTTATGTTTTCTTTTTCAAAAGTTCTTGCAGCAGAAGAGAGCCCCAGGCATCTAAGAAAGGTCCTGCAGTTTTGCTATTTCCTTTATATATATTTTTTAAATTTTTTTTAGACAATGAGGTAGCAATAAAACAGACAGTATCTGCATGGTTTAAAATCAGTGAGGCATTACTTCACAGGCAAAGGTGGCTAGACTGGCAGCAGCCCACCCCTGGAGATCGGATTAGATATTCACTACAGTGCATGGCAGATAAAAGTAACTATCAGAGTCCTACACTCTTCTACTGTCTATCCCCTACCCCTGGCAAGGCACTTTCACTCAGGTATCCAGAGTCCAAGTTGCTCCTTAGTGCTCTGGAATTTCACTAGAGCACTGTCACTGTACCAACCCTAGATACTTATTTCTTGTATCTTCTTCAATTATATCGAAACAAGACAAATATAGACTTAGAGACATAGAAAACAAACAGGATTACCAAAGGGGAAAGAGGGATAAACCAGGAGTTTGGGGATTAACATATGCACACTACAAATAAAGTAGATAACCAACAAGAGCCTACTGTATAGCACAGAGAACTATATTCAATATTTTGTAATATCCTAAAAGGGAAAAAAAATCTTAAAAAAGGTTTGTGTAACTGAACCACTTTATCGTACTCCTAAAAATAGCATAGCATCACAAATGAACTATATGTCAATAAAAATATAATTATTTCAAAAAATCATAACGAACCTCTCTAATATTTCTCTCCAGGGTCTTGATGAGTAATGTGGCCAACAGATTTAGAATAAACTATTAGTAGTAGTTACTATCTCAAGTACTCTATGGATTATTGCAGATATATGCAGTGAATATGCAGATAGATGAGAAGGAAGATGCCAAAACATCATTTAATTTGTCATCATTTCCAGACAATATATGACTTTTGATTTTTAGCTAAACTGGTGGCATAATAGTTTGGCCAGGATAAATGAATCACCAATGGTGTATTTTGCCATTCAAAGCAAGAAGATGTGGGGTAACATCTGTGCAGATGATCAGGTATTCTTAAAATAAAGGCCTGGCTAACAGCATGTTAGCAATATGGCAATTTGGTTACTAAGACAATAGAAACCACATTTGCAATTTTTCATGAATAACAAATAATGGGGAACTTTCCCTCCTCTTTTTTTTTTTTGGTATTGATAACCAATATGTTTTATATTCTGAACTCCCAGAATGCATACATCCAATTGAAGTCCTGATGGACAACTTTCTATTGGACATTTACTGTTCTCCAATACCTTATGCCTGCCAATATTGTCTCTTGCGCATGATCTCTGAAACGGCATTTTTGAATTCCCCACGTGTCAATTACAGGGCTAAGCAGGTGACAAACCATTAGGATGGACTCATAATAAACACTCCTGGAATTCCCTTGTTTTTAAAGTCCCCGTGTGTCTGGTAGACCACTGCCAACAAGCCTAACATGGCTCTGTAACTGCCCATTTGCGTCATCCCAGGGAGTCCATTTAAATGAACTCTTCTGCATCTTAAAGTAAAACAGTGTCAGTTTCTTTCATGATGCAGTTAAGTCATGACCCACAAACTTCAATAAAATAGAATATTTTCAAGGTCAGAAAAATCTAGGAAGGCTCAGTCCCCCACCTCCTGAACTCCCTCTCTGGACCTGGAATGGCCATCTGTTGCTCTGGCAGATTTACAGTTCATTCACACTGTGAGTGATAGGAGGAGGAAGTGAGCAGAGCTAATCAGAGCTAAGTAGTTAACGAGCAGAGGGCTAACGAGCTGGTGAGTTAACGAGCTAAGCAGAGAGCTAATGAGCTGCTGTTTCCCACTACATGAGAGCAAATATATCTTTCAGGTGATTGTTTACCTTTAGTATTCTTAGCAGATGTCCACAATGATATAGTTAAGTTGAGAAGACTCCCCCTAAGATCTCAATCTAAAGCAAATTCAGCCATACCTTCAGTCTTCAGTATATGTGGTTACATTGTATTCTTGAAATTAAGTCACCTTACTTTTTAACTCAGGCGAGTGTCTACTCCAACAGGTTATTTTGCATAAATATTATAGTTCTTTACATAAACTTAATAAAGGTTATTTACTGGGCACCTATTATGTACAGATTAATAGGTAGAGTACTAATGATGTAGGAGAATAACAAAATTTAAAATTTAGGGTCTATCGCTTAAAAGTAGGCCATCTGATTGGGAGGAGACTAGCAAGGCAGTTGAAGGAATAGAGAATGTAGAGTATTAGGTGTTAGCAACAATTGTCACCAGGAATTAAGAGTGCAGGTTACCATTGTGTGGTGAACCACAGAATGGTGAGGGCAGGTTGTGTTTTATTCATCTCAAGTTGCAGCCTTGAGACTGAGGTTGTGAATTAAGTGATATTCTCTAGAAATAATATTTTAAAATAAAGAAAGAGTAAAAACATGGCCTGACTCAAAACTGGTTCATTATGCCACACTTATCCCAAATCATATTTTACATCAATTAGATGTGATATGCTCCTTGCTCCTGGGTCTAGTTGTCAGGGTTACTAGAAGATCTGGGTCAACTTAGATGGGCTCTGTCAGTGAGTTACTTTGCTATGAGTATAAGAAGACATCAACTTTCACTAGGAAATTAGTTGATCTAGGCCGTTAGCCTACAGGTAGCCCTACTCATCACTCCTCAGATCAATGGTCTATCCTAAAGATAAAAATAGCAAGAGTGGAGTTCCTGTCGTGGCGCAGTGGCTAACGAATCCGACTAGGAACCATGAGGTTGCGGGTTCGGTCCCTGCCCTTGCTCAGTGGGTTGATAATCTGGCGTTGCCGTGAGCTGTGGTGTAGGTTGCAGACGTGGCTCGGATCCTGCATTGCTGTGGCTCTGGCGTGGGCCAGTGGCTACAGCTCTGATTAGACCCCTAGCCTGGGAACCTCCATATGCCACGGGAGCGGCCCAAGAAATGGCAAAAAGACAAAAAAAAATAAAATAAAATAACAAGAGTTAGTTACCAAAGCAAATTGGCAATACAGGAAAAAAAATCACAAGATGCTATTCATTTATATAATTAATGAATAATAAACTATTACTTTTGGTTGTAACAGTTACAGAATAATGCAAGAGACTCCTCTAAATAGTTTTCTGTTTTCTAATCATGCTTCATTCATTCATTTCAAAAGAAGAGTGTTAATTGAGCCCTTTACTGTGGAAATGTTTGTTCTTGGCACCAAAAATAGTGACGCTGAAATTTGCTGCTCTCTGGCAGCTAACCTTAACTGGAAGAGGCAGGAAACAAACAAATCAACAAAGGAATAAAGACAACTATTTATTTTAGTAAGTGCAGAGTGAGAGAAAGTGAAAATGGGATAGAGGGCAGGTTTTTGTTGAAAGTGTGGTCAGGGAAATCTCACTGAGAGGGTGAAAATTGAGCAAAGACCTGATTGGGGAGAAAAATTAAGGTTTAAAACAATCTGAGAGAACATAATTCCGAGTATAGAAATCAAGGCTAAAGATTCAGATAGGATAAAGAAGCAGCTTTGAGCTATATACTGATAGCAAGGAGGCCAGTGTGAGTGAGTCTTAGTGAGCAAAAAGGAATAAGGAAGCAGAGGTGACCATGGAGAAAGGTGTAGATCAAAGAAAGGAGATTATATTCCATTCAAAATGTAATGGCCAGTTATTGAAATATTTGAAACAAAGAGTGTCATTAAGAAATTTTCATTCAAAAACATTCATTTCAGGTGATCTGTGTATAAAGTCTGTCAAAATCTAAGGATTTCTGAGATGAAGATGGGAAGAGCAGGTCTGTTGAATGGTGAAATAGGAGATGGATTTTTAAGGTTTTTTAAGAAGTGTTAACCTAAAAGATAAAAGACTAAAAAAAGAGTTAACCTAAAAGATAGGAGCAAAGGGTAATGCATCACATGAGCTATTGGGGTGAGGATGTAGAGTGAAGTAATCAAGAGAAAATGAGGGTTAGAAAGTATGTGCTTGCTATTCACAATAGCCAGGACATGGAAACAACCCAAATGTCCATCAACAGATGATTGGATTCGGAAGAAGTGGTATATATACACAATGGAATACTACTCAGCCATAAAAAAGAATGACATAATGCCATTTGCAGCAACATGGATGGAGCTAGAGACTCATCCTGAGTGAAATGAGCCAGAAAGACAAAGAAAAATACCATATGATATCACTTATAACTGGAATCTAATACCCAGCACAAATGAACATCTCCACAGAAAAGAAAATCATGGACTTGGAGAAAAGACTTGTGGCTGCCTGATGGAAGGAGGAGGGAGTGGGAGGGATTGGGAGCTTGGGTTTATCAGATACAACTTAGAATAGATTTACAAGGAGATCCTGCTGAGTAGCATTGAGAACTTTGTCTAGATACTCATGTTGCAACAGAACAAAGATGGGAAAAAAAATGTAATTGCAGTGTATACGTGTAAGGATAACTTGATCCCCTTGCTGTACAGTGGGAAAAAATAAATTAAAAAAAATAAATTATCCAAATTTCCAATCAAAAAAAAAAAAGTATGTGCTTGAAATCAGGTTCTGGATAGGATGTAGTTGTTGATGATGACAAAATCTGAGATATAAGCGTGGGAGTGGAAGGCTAACCAGCAGTAGTAGAAAGTGAAGAAGTTAAACAGTCAATAGGAATGTATCCAGTATAGATATTGCATTGTCAAGAATGATGACTACAGAAATGATGGCAAAGCCAAAAAACAGACTGATTGATATAAGGTGGAAGAGAGTGATAATCCATAAGATCTGTAGAAGAAAGTAATAAGGAAGAGTTCTGAGTAATACTTTATGATGGCCCATATGAGGACTTTGAGAACAGGATACAAAACAAAAATAATATGAATCTGGCAATAAGAGGCTGACAGTGTAAGCAGTATTCTCAGTAGATGGTCAAATTTTACTTGGATCAAAAAAATTTAAAGTGTATAATCCTTGAAATTTTGCTGAAGATTCTAATGACACCAATAGATACCATTCACTGAACACCCCAATACAAGTTGTTTTTATAATTTTATTTTGTTACTAATGTTGTTCCAAGTATTTTCTGTGTATTCACACCTTTAATCCTTCATCAACCATATGATTACATATGCTTATTTTCTTAATTTTCATAGATGAAGAAAATAAGCTCCAGAGAAATAAAGTAACATGTTTAAGATCATGCAACAAGGGAGAATCTAATACCAGGTAGCATGAAAGAGTACATTAAAATGTACATTAGATCTAATGATTCAAAAAGCAATGGAAAGTGGAGAAAAGAGTTACATTTAAGAGTTGCAAATTCCCATTGTGGCTCAGCAGTAACAAACTACACTAGTTCATGAGGATGCAGTTTCCATCCCTGGCCTCACTAAGTGGGTTAAGGATCCAGCGGTGCCATGAGCTGTGATGTAGGTCACAGACAAGGCTTGGATCCTGTGTTGCTATGGCTGTGGCGTAGACCAGCAGCTACAGTTCCAAATCGACCCCTAGCCTGGGAGCTTCCATATGCACCACATGTGGCCCTAGAAAAGCAAAAAATAAAAATAAATAAAAGAGTTACATTAAAGAGTTAAGATCAGACAAGCCATATGGGTGCCTGTGTGATGATGGAGGAAAAGGAGTCTTATACTCCAGGTGGTACCAAAGGGATAAAAGTGAGACCTTTCAAGCTCAGTGCTCTTAGTCCTTCTACAGAATAGGGAGCAGATTCCTTCTACTTATAATCTCCCTCAGGTTTTGAATCCTTGTGGAGGCATAGGCTAGGCTATGAGTATCTTAGCTGGGTCTGGATAATCTTGCTAGGAGCTATTGGAGGTCCTTAGATATTCTTTATAAACTTGACACTAGATCACCATTCTATTGCATTTTGTTGTCATCCCCACATACAAAGCACAGCTCCTTTTATATCATTCTATTTATTCGTAAAATAGAGTTTCCTCATTTATTTTCTAAATAGTAAAATTTAAATGTTTTCAAATGGCAGTAATGTTCCTCCATTAACTAGCTCCTGTCAACCTATCTACACTTTTTCTTCACACTCTTTTACATAATTCTTTAACTGGTCAAATCAAATAAATTGCAATTGTTCATATGCTGCTATTTTTTTTTTTTTTTTTGAAGCCTGCTCTACGTGATATGCCTTTCTGATATTTCTATAATCAGGAGTTTTCATTCTTCCCAGCTCAAGTCTGTCTTCTACAGGAAAGGAGGAAGCACACTTCTCTCTTCTAAATTTCGCACCATTGTGAGTCTGTGTTTCCTCTCACTCTTTACATTCTTTCCTCTGGACTCTAAACTTCTTGAAGATAAAGATTGTCCTTGCTTTACCAGTGCTACTTTGGAAAGCTTAGCTGGGCACCTTCAAAGTTGATTTCAAATGGAGTTCCTGTTGTGCCGCAGTGGAAACGAATCAAACTAGTATCCATGAGGACACAGTTTTGACCCCTGGCCTCGCTCAGGGGGTCAGGATCCAGCGTTGCCTTGAGGTGTGGTGTAGGTTGCAAATGAGGCTTGGATCCCTTGTTGCTCTGTGACTGTGCTGTAGGGTGGAAGCTGTAGCTCTGATTTAACCCCTAACCTGGGAAGTTCCACATGCTGCAAGTATAGCCCTAAAAATAAAAAAAAAAAAAAAAAGTAAAAAAAGTAAAATGACTGGTCAGGGAAATCACCATAATGAAATTAGGATCTGGAGTGAAGTTGAAAGATGAAACGGTCTTTTTGTGAATGAGGAAAAAAGAGAAGCACAATTATTGGGTGAAGAAACATAAACTCAGATTTGTGAAAGTGGAGAGTATCCACAGATTGGCCAGGGAGAATTTCACTTGAAAGATTTTTCTGGATCAGATTGTTTATGATATTGAATTCCACACTGAGGAGTATTGAATTTTCATTCTCTTGTGTTTTCTACTTTCTTGTATTTCAAAATAGACTTTCATAAAATATTATATTGAAACCAAATAGAAGCTGAACCTGAGCACCTTCAAGGAGGCAAATAGTTGTCATTCAACACTGTATCAAAGAGCATGGATTCCAAAACCTTATATGGAAGAAATTCTCTAGGGCTCAAAAGAATCTACTGCTAGTGAACATGGCAATGTGATAGATGAAAACTCTACATGCACTCTGCCAATCAAAGTGCAGTTATAGTTATGACTTGAACATAGAGTTGGCATAAGTGTACATTGACTTGGACTATGTGGCAAAGCACCTAGGGAGCTTAGACTGAATGTATGCTCCCAAATTTCAGGTGTTCAATCCCTCAAGCTCAGCATGGTGAGAGGTGGAAGGGGACCTTGGGAGGTGATTATATAAAGAGGACAGATCCTTCATAAATGGGGTGATTACCCCACTGAAAGAGATTCAAGAGAGCTCGCCTGCCACTTCTGCCACTGTATTTACAGCAAGAAGATGGCTGTCTAAATCTGGGAATCAGGCTTTCACCAGACACTGAATTTTCTGGGACCTTGATCTTAGACTTCTCAGGCTCCAGAACTGTTAGAAATAAATGTTTGTTAAGCTACCTATTCTATGGTATTTTTATTATAGCAACCTGAGAAGATTAAGACACTGACCCACAAAGGGTAAAGGCCAACTGTCTAAACGATAATATTCTGGGGAAGCCATACATATCCACTTAACTTGTTTTGCATGATATTAATTTATTCCAAAAATACTTATTGGGTGTTTTTCTTTTTTTTTTTTTTTTTTTTTTTTTTTGTCTTTTTGCCTTTTCTAGGGCCACACCCATGGCATATGGAGGTTCCCAGGCTAGGGGTCTAATCAGAGCTGTAGCAATGCAAGATCCAAGCCGAGTCTGCAACCTACATCACAGCTCACGGCAGCACCGGATCCTTAACCCACTGAGTGAGGCCAGGGATCGAACCTGCAACCTCATGGTTCCTATTTGGATTTGTTAACCACTGAGCCAGGACAGGAACTCCTACTGGGTGTTTTCTATGTGTCAGGCACTGTCTTAGACATTAGAGTTATAAAGATTATAAAAGAGAGAGAAAGGAGTTCCTGCTCTGGCCCAGCAGAAACAAACCCAATTCCTATCCTTGAGGACACAGGTTTGATCCCTGGCCTTGCTCACTGGGTTAGGGATCTGGCATTGCCGTGAGCTGTGGTATAGGTTGCAGATGTGGCTTAAATCCCGCATTGCTGTGGCTGTGGCATAGGCTGGCAGCTGTAGCTCTGATTCAACCCCTAGCCTGGGAACTTCCATATGGCATGGGTACGGCCCTAAAAAGAAATAGAGAGAGAGAGAGAGAGAGAGAGGACCATAGAGAGAAACTCTTTGTGTCCATGGAGTTTATTTTCTGAATAAAGGGGTCTGAGCTCATAAAATGATCCCCATGGACAGGCAACAAAGCTCCAAGGAGTCTTCCTTAGTTTGAAACTGAATCAGGGTCATGACTCAGCATAATTGAGTAGAGTCACGTCCTCTGGTTAAAGAAGACTGGATAGAGTTAAGGCTTCACTGTGGGAAACTGGAATACTCTCAGAGACAAGCAGCATGACACATATGTCTGTAGAGGTGAGGAATGTAGCAGCAATGTGTGTATTTAGGCCCCAAGATGGACCTCTGGAGGTCAGATTAATTCTACATCCTGCCTCTGGCTGGGAATGAATCTCTCACTCTGATACACATTTTTAAATTCAAATGGAGAGGAAAGGAAACTGAAACGAAGGTTGAAGGACACTGATTTCCTGTGCGATAAAGGGCGGAAGGGAAATAGAGGATTGTGGTCTGACACAAGGACTTCATCAGTAGCCAGATCTCATTTTCATTGCTAACTAACTGTTGAATGTGGAGTTATTTTTTTTAATCCCCTAAACCTCAATTCTCTTTTGTGTACAGTACTCTTGCTCCATAAGTATGTGGCATGTGTGTGTTGCACATATGTGCATATGACTGTTTATTTGTGTGCCATGAGATGATGCATTTAAAATTTATATTGTCTAGGACACAGAAACACTAGAAACCAGCAGCCACGTTTATTCCATTTTAGTAGCAACAATCAATAACAGTAGAAACACAGCCAGGGTATAAAAAGGTGGGTTTGAAGCAGAGGGTGATAAGGAAGACTAGGAAGATGTGTGAGGAGAGGAAAGAAGGATGGGAACTTCTAGACACAACAACCTCATTTTCCTGACTGGGCAAGTGAAGGTGTATAAACCCTGTATCATGACATAGAATTTAATTCACAGAATTGTGGAAAAAGATTGAGTCTCCCAGCAAAGGTGTAACCTGGATATTGATTTGCACATAATCAATTAAACCAACTGAGTTTCAATTTTCTTATCGTAAAATGAAGATAATATTAAAGTTTTTCCCCTAAGATTGTCTTGTGCATCAATTTAGTCAGAACTGTAAAAGTACATATCCCAGTACTTAATTCATGCTAAATGCTCAAAAAATATTTATTCATCTAAGCCTGTTTGGAGTTGGATAAAAAAAAATAAGAGGAGTGTCATTTCTTAACATGAAGTATCTGTGGATTTATATGTCATATTAGGTGGACTACAGTGCTCAGAATGATTGACCAAACATCGTTCTAGATGTTTCAGTGAAATTCTTTTTTGGATGACATTAACATTGAAATGAATAAACACTTAATAAAGCATATTACTCTCCATAAAGTGATTGGGCCTCATCTAATCAGGGGAAGGCCTTAATAGAACAAAAGCTGACCTTTCCAGAGAATGAAGGAATTTTGCCAAAAGACTGCCTTGGGCCTCGAACTGCAATGTTTAAAAAAAAAATTGTATTAGAGTATAGCTGATTTACAGCGTTATGTCAGTTTCTGCTGTACAGCATGATGACCCAGTCACACATATATATATATATATACACACATACACACACACACACACACACACACATATATACACACATTCTTTTTCTAGTATTATTTTCCATTGTGTTCTATCCAAAAAGTTTGGATATAGTTCACTGTGCTGTACAGTAGCTGGACAGAACTTCCACTTAAAAAGATACATTCACCCCTGTCTTCTTTGCAGCCCTATTCACAATAAATAAGACATGGAAACAACCTAAATGTTCACTGACAGATAAATAGAATAAGAAGATGTGCTACATATATTCAATGGTATACTACTCAGCCATTAAAAAAACAGCAATTTTTTTCCTGAGTCTCCAGCCTGAGGGCCTCCCCAGTCAGATGGAACCCCCCAAGCCTCCACAACCGAGGTGACCCAAAGTCTTAAATTCTTAAAATTCATTAAAATTACATATATATTTTATACACATACAGTTATGTAATATTATATATATATATAATTTGTCATATATATATGTGTATATATACAGTTTCTCTGGAGAACCCTAACTAAAAAAACAGCTGCACATTTTTCTTTTAGGATTGAACTTCCAGTGTTGCCTTCAGAACTCCCAGCAGCCTTTCAAGGTGGATACATTAGTATCACATATAGTTCTCTGAGGCAGCAATGTGGCAAAAGACTGAGTAAAAAACAGATACTAAACAGTGCCAGAGTAAGGAATGATTCCTGATCACAATAAAGATGAAAATGTGTTGGTAAATATCATCCTGCAAGATCCCACTGTAAGAACAAAGCTATATACTGTTTGAAATAAATATTTTTACTGCTAATTGTGAAAGCTTTTCCATTTCATAGTTTAGATCTTTAAAAAAAAAAAAATTCAAGGCCATATCCATGACATATGGAAGTTCCCAGACCAGGGGTCAAATCGGAGCTACAGCTGCAGCCTACACCACAACAGGGTGACACTGGATAAGATATGTATTTTCAACCTACTCCATAGTTTGAGGCAATGCCAGATCTTTAACCTACTGATCAAACCCATATCCTTACAAAGAAAACATCAGGTTCTTAACCCACTGAGCCACAACAAGATTCCAAGTTTAGATCTTTTTAATTAATTTAAGTTCGTAGTTAAGAAAACTATTTCAAATATATATTTAAACTTGAAATGCCCGGTTGGGTGGATCCCAGTGGCACTTTTAAACTGTTTATTGTATTCCTATTTAAAAATAAATTCTATAGTAATGATTCTGGACTGAATGTTTATATCCCTCTAAAATATATGTGATTAAGCACTGATACACAATGTGATGGTTCTTAGAAATGAGCCTTTTGAAAGTAATGTGGGTTAGACGAAGCCATGAGGATGAGGCCTTGAGGATGAGATTAGTGACCTTCAAATGCCAGGCAGCCCATTCTCTCTCTGCTATCTGAGAACACAGAGAAAAGGTAGGTGGTTGTCTCCAAGACAGGGAGAGGGCTCTCCCAAAGCTGGGACCCTGTTATTGCACTTCCAGACTCCACGAGCTATGTTGTTTAAGCCACTGAGTCTATGGCATTTAAGTATGGTACCCTTATGAGAAAGATAAGTATTTTACCATTAAAGATGACATTTTCAATAGAGCAATGAAAAATTCTTATACAATCACTTTTTATCCTTTCATATTATTGTACAGTATTTGTCTATATGTATGGATATTTTTAACACAGCTGCTGATCATAAAATGGATACATTTGAAGTCATTATTTTTGTGCTGGCACTGGGTAAGTGCATGGCTTACAATTGCACCAAGCTCTTTTTCGGTAGAATTTTATGAATATGTGAGATGTGAAAGATATATGGTAACCTAAAAATTTAACTTATATCTTAACCTGGGAAAATTTTGTGATCACAGACAATGATATGATGATTTTTTAAAAATATATATGCCCTGAATGGCACCATATGCTCATTTGGACAGATAGTGTGCATTAGTTCCATTACCTAAATGGTTTCAATTGTGATAATTCCTATCATTTGGTGTATTAATAATCTCTCTTGTGCAATTTTAATGTAGTCTGTTTGGAATCAGTAGCCTTCAGATTAAGGCTGTCATTACTCTTCCTTCCCAGAGGTTTTAAATGTCTCTCTACACTTAAAACAAGACCCTACTGACACAATGTTTCAAAACTCTATTCAAAATATGTATTATTAGAATCCACCCTTTAATGGCAGAGGGATATAATCAGTAAATGCAGCAACTCCCTTCCAACAGATTTTACCTAAGTAAAGGATAACATGGCTCCTGGGAAATCTTTGTGATCCAGCTGAGCTGGGAACTCCTCCCTGAGAAGTTACTGCTGCTACCATGTCCAGCCAAGATGAGGATGCCAGGGGTATGCTGAAATGAGGTGTGGGCTGGTGTCTCATAAAGCTTGGCTAAAGGTCAGACTGCTTGTTCTGCCTTTAACTTTCAACGAAGGTCATCAATTCCCTGTTATTCTATATTTGCATAATTAATAAAAAACACATCAGTAATAAACCTGAGAATGTAAAATAGGCAGAGTTGCACCGGGAACATTCCTCTTGTAGATATTATGTCTTAGTATTTAAAAGGATTAGAGATTGGTGTTTATGAAAGACTCCAGGAAGAAAAAGATTTTGATATAGAATTTAGTCATCAAAGTTCTGGAGCTGGAATAGTGTTTCTTTGTGTGGGAGTATAAGAGAATGTGTGTGTGTGTGCGTATGTGTGCGTGTAAGAGCGAGGGAGGGCAACAAAGTGGCTTTTTTATTTATTTGAATTCTCTGTTTTCTGGATAGGAAGACCACAGCAAATCATGAATAGTGAATTGATATTTATCTTATCCATTATGTCTTCCAAGAATGTATCACAGTCTTTCTATTTGATGCATACCTTACATTTTTCTCCAACTGACCCCATGCATTTTGACAACTGCAAACAATCAGTAAGACTCTTGACTATAAAATGTCGTATTTTCTAACTTTATTATGAGACTACCCAGTAGCAGAGAACAGCTAGAAACCCAAACAAGATTTTCTTTGGGGAAAAGCTTTGATTTCACACTGCTTTATCCAGACAGGTGTGGAAGTTTTTGTATTATACCTCTTTTACCTTTTAAATATTCTTCTTAATTTTTTAATTACTATAGAGTACCCACTGAACACTCTGTATTCCCAAGTGCAAAAGGATTCACATAAAAGCAGAAGTGAAAGAAAATATGGTCCCTGCAGAGGTAGAAAAAGAAAACATATCATATATAACACAATTAAGTCTATTCACCCTTGCCTTATTCAGTAAGGAATTTTACAGCATTACAGAAGAGGCTTATATTTGTACAGTGCAGACTATACATGTAAGTGAGAGGGAGTGAAGGAATAAATGCAATCTAGGGACACTGCAGGTTCAATATGGCTTCATTTATTCCAAAATTAACTGTAGCAATAGTAATAAGTTCCTTGCATCTCTGTGGTGTTTAAGTGTTGTTTAAAAGCTGTTGTGTACATCATTCTACTTTATTATTTTGACTAAACCGTAATGTAGGTACAATAGGTTTTGTGTTTTATTTATTTACTTATTAATTTACTTCACAGATGAAGACTTTGATTCTCAGGACAGTTTGCTGAGCTCTATCAGACATATGAGTGAATAAAGGACAGAACTGAAACAAGTCCTCTTAGAAACCAGTTCCAGTGTTGTTTTTGTTGTTGTTGTTGTTGTTTGTTTGTTTGTTTGGTTTTTTCCCCTCTGCTTTTCAGGGCTGTACCTTCAGCATCTGGATGTTCCCAGGCTAGAGGTCAAATCGAAGCTGCAGCTGCCAGCCTACATCACAGCCATAGCAGCACTAGGATTTGTGTGACATCTGCGACTTACACCGCAGCTTGCAAAAATGCCAGATCTTTTTAACCTACTAAGAAAGGCCTGCATCTTCATGGATACTAGCCAGGTTCTTAACCCACTGAACCACAGCAAGAACTCCCAGTTTATTCTGAACTATTGCTCTATGTAATCCAACCTGAATTAACCAAACCTGTCTGACTAGCTCATGTTACTCTGTCCGTAGGAAGAGGTTAGCCTTGGTGATTTTTACCTAAATATAAAACTTGTTTTATGAGATTATTTATTTTCTGGATTGAATACTTCTATAATTTTAGAGATATGTTCCTTTTGAGAATCATATGCTATTTATTCTATGCTATAGGGCTATTAGTGAAAATCTTAAAAAAGAAAATTACAAAAAAAAAAAACATTAAAGGGCCCAGTGATGGTAATAAATAGTAATTCCATGGAGAACATGAAAATATATACACATTGTCTATTAATTTTAGAAATCTGGTATTTTTTTCTCCCTTTGTATACACTGTTTTTCTCCCAGCTCCCAGTTGAACACCTTATTTTTAAAGGTTTCCGAATAACTGCTGAAGCTTTCTCCTGACTTGAAGAATACAGTTGGCAGCACTTGCTGGAACACCTGTTCAGAGCACATCCAGGTTTTAAGAGTCACTCTCCTGGGAAGTGATTTCAGGCTGTGCTTCTCAGCAGGAGGTTTCCTGCTGAGAACTCTTTGAAAAATTTCTGACATTCAAGTGCACAGCACTTGTTCCTTGAGGATGTTGTTGTTATTGTTTTCTGTTTTAGTAATATCTTCTTCCATTAGTGTTTCATAAAGTCAAACAAAGATTCATATCCAGATGCCCATAACTTTAACTCAACCCAACTGAGGCAGTGTCAAGTCATTCCCAAAACTCTGAAGCTGCTTAGGAAGAAAAGACATAGGATGCATGGACATTTTAGTTCTGCTTTACCTTTTTAAGGGAAAATGTTCTTCTTTACAAGAGATAACAATTTTCCTAAATAATATTCAGGAGGTACTTTGTACTTTATGTCTGCTTCTGAAAGCAGTCACCTTTTATCCTGGACTCAGTTGAACTTGCGTCCATCTCTCATTTACATGATTCCTGTCCTGCATATGGAGTCTGTGGCCTTCATGTGTCACTTTTCTTGTCCTTTCATTCCAAGTCTCTAATGGAGACAAAATCTTTTCCCCTTTGTTTTAAAATCCCTTATGAACCTATTGTAAAAAATAATTTCTTGTCTCCCTGAATGATGACGATGGTGATCTTTCCAATATTTCAGTAGTATGTGGCAGGCACTCAATTGAACAATTTATAAATGTTACCTCATTTAGTTTATTACAACCTCATAAAATTAATATTATTGTGACCATGTTATAAGTGAGGAAACTTGAGGTTAGAGAATCAATTACCTGTGATCACCCAGACAATACGTAGCAGAAACAGGCATTCAAAGACAAACCTTTCTCAAACCAAAACTGGGTTCTTCATCTTTACATCATTTCAAATAGGGAAGCTTGTTCCATCAAGACAAATTTTTGAATGGTCACCAGAAAAGTAGGACAAGCTAGACACTACTTATTATGGTTACTCAAGGACCCACAGTGACAGAGGGTTTACATGCATGATTTTTTCATGCCCACAGCAGGAAAAATGGAGGTGGCAATATGTACACTACCTCTGAGAGCTGCTGCCTAGATGTGCTGCATGTTGCTATATTTTACGGATCAGATCAAGTCCCATGGCCAGCTTTATCTTCTGGAGCAAGGGGAGATGTAATCTTAGATTTGCTTGGAAATAGAGAGAGCTGGGATAGTTCTTAAAAACCCTCATAATACCCACCATGCATTGTTTAAGTGTTTCATCAAAATAGAACTTGTTTCTGAAATTCTCTCAAGAATGGCCTAAAAGTTCTTCTAGTATTCAGTAAGTCCCTAAAGTTTATTCCATCTAGGACATCTTTACGGATTACTTAGAAAAATGGAGGTTCAATTTGGATTTCTGTATTAGTTAGTGGTGGGTTCTAACCTGTAATACACACAACCCTAATAATTTCCTCATTCAAACAATGGTAACTCTAGGACTTGACTTAGCTAAAGTTGAGAACAAAATCATCTAAGAAACATGAACATAGCTAATGTGGGGCCTGGCACAGTGGTAAACATCAGAATGTATCTTTACTTCCACTCTTCTTCTTTTCCTTCTTTCCTATGTTACATCCTGAAAACAGTCATAGAAAGAATATGAGAAATTGTCTTGAATTCTGCTTTGATGACTTCTACTACATGAACAGGTTATCTCTTCTGGACTTCAGTTTTTAAACTCCCTTCTTGCTCTAATATTTTTATGAATTTAAGAAAATTTGCATTCCCTAAGAAAAATAGCTAAATCATGATCTTTACTGAACTCCCTTCAACTGCAGTGATTCTCTACAGAAATGAAAACATGACACTGTAGAGCAGACAATCTAATCTGAGTCTTCTATTTACTGACTTGTCACCTCTTCTTGGACAAGCCATTGAGCCCCACTAACAGCAGTTTTCCCATCCTATGAGGCATGAAGTAGAAAAAAGTTTCAATACCAGTTGTAAAAAGTCAATTAACTGTCTTCAATTTCTGGGAAATAAAGTGTGAAATTAATGCTTGGGCATGAGGTAAAGCGACCAAATGCTGCTGGATTTTACTCACAGACAGGAGAGAAAGAGATTCTCTCACATACTTCTTCAGGTAGGATCTTCCTATTTCACTTCTTTACAAGTTTCCCTGGCATCCATATCTATGTCAGAAAATAAGTGAAGCATACTTTAAGACTGATAAAAATTATTTTGCATGTAGAAAGACTCTCTGCATACCTATTATTTACACAGCCTATTTATTAAATTGATTTATTCTAATGACATTTAGTAACTTTGCAGGTGGTTATTATTAGAAAGCTGTTCTTTTACAATAAGAGATTCAGGACTCTTTGTGATTGAATACTTCAGCTAATAAATAGGTCTACAGCTCTAAAAATTGAATCGTCTGCATTTGTTAAACAATCAATGAATTAACCGATGCTTGATCATCTCTTCCAGAGCACCTACTGAGTACAAAACACTAAGTTAATAAATAACTATAGGAGTCCATCTAATTGAAATTATAAGGAGGATAAATGGATTAAAAAATTTAATAATGTATTTTTCAAATTACAAAAAAATGTAAATAATGATATATTTTCAAGCGATAGAAAAATTAATAATTCCAACAATATAATCTGTATCATAAGGAGAAATAGGGGAGCACTTGGTGATTTGAACATCAAAGGGAGTTAATGATATATGAACTAGGATTCTGAGAATATGGATAGTGGAGAAAAATGTGAGAGATTGGCCTAAGAAAGATGTGAGTAACCATAACAGCTTTAATGAGTTCTCCCTAATGCAACATGGGGATTATTGTTTTAGTTCAGCTAAATCAAGTTAAAAATATTTTTAGTGGGAGTTCCTGTCATAACTCAGTGGCAACAAATCCGACTGTCATCCATGAGAACGAGGGTTTGATTCTAGGCCTCGCTCAGTAGGTTGAGGATCCGGCATGGCCATGAGCTGTGGTGTACATTACAGATGCTTCTCAGATCCCATGTTGCTGTGGCTGTGGCATAGACCAGCAGCTATAGCTCCAATTTGATCCCTGGCCTGGGCTGTAAAAAAAAAAAAAAAAAAAATTAGAAGTTACTTTTACTAAGTAATTTACAGGGGTGAGTAAAATAAAAGTAATGCAGAAGTTCAGCAAGCAGTAATCAACACCAAAGATTTCTGGTTTTATGTTCCACTAATCTTAATAGAAACCCCTGCAAGCTCTACCACTCAGGAATCAGGCCTTCTCCAGCTCCATTTGTACTAAGATAATGAACCAGGTTCATGTGAATTGATTCCATTGCCAGGATGCCAGTTTCCTTAGTTTTTCCTGGATGTTAATTTGGCTCTGGCTTGGAGTGTGGGTCATTCTTTCTGCATTGAGTCTTGTGTTCTTTCTGCTATATGTTGGTCCATAGCTGGCCTCAAGACACAATTTGTTGACTGGCCTCTCAGTCACTCTCGACCTAAATGTCTTAGATAAGCTTTTCAGGGTTTTACATGTTCCTACCAGCATGTTCCTAAGGGTAGTCACCCTCTTTACCAGAGCTTCTAAGCCTCTATTTTTGCCTTTTTCTCTCCTTGTGGCAAAATAGGTGGTTGTTTTTCTAACTCATGCAAATCTTATTCCTTAAAGACATTTGTAACACCTGATGCAGAGTCTGTGCTTAATCAATTTTTGTTGAATAATTGATAAGAAAAAAATTGACTGATATATCTTGACTCCCAGAATGACCCAGCCTTCTGTCCTACAAGTAACAAGTCCTGCTCCTTCCTCAAATTTTGTTTTGATGAGTTATTATTCAGATTCTTCCCATGGGAGCTTTTTTTATTCAGAATCTTGTCACTACCATTTCAGGTTTATCAAAAATACATGTAAAATATAGGAAATATAGCAAAAGCAATTTCTACAAGGGAGAGGAGATAAATAGCATAGTAAATAAAGCCTTGCCAATCTTCCAAACTAAATTGCATTGGTAGATGCAGATCTACCAGAGTACAGAATCCCTTTCTGCAGCCCTACTAGAAGAGATAACTGTTTTCCCAACTGCAGCTTATAAGTCAATAAATTTAGACCCCATAGTTGTAAACTTCTAGGGAGAGGTTATATCACTTTTTTCTTCTGACATAACATTGAAGTGCATTACGAAGGAAAATAAACATAATATAAAAGACAAAAATTCAGGATAGAGATTATTGTTATTATTACATAATAAGTTTGTATACATGATTTCTAAATTTCATCTTCAACAGGTAAGTTAGAGGGGGAGGAAACTTTCAAAGCAATTCCCATACTCGCCCTCACCATACTTCCTCACCCTCGACAGCCTCCTCTTTATCTTTCTCTCCTTTTGTTCAATCATCAAGAAAACTGGCTAATCAATGCTGGGTAAGTCAGTGGCTATGCTATTGATTCTATTTTTGTTTGCCATAAGCCACTGGTGCCACACAATAGCACTGTGATGGAAAATGTACATAAACATAGAGTAGAAAAAAGAATAATCTCTAAACACAAAACTAGATACAAAGTTATTTAATATCTTATGATCTGTTTAATGACACTTTCTTTAGTTTTCCTTTTCCCCCTTGGAATGACAACAAATATTTTAGGAAACCCAAACAATACTCCAATGTCAAAATTTTCCAAATGGCTGTTCACTCATCTCTGGGTACATGAATATACTATAGTGTCAAAAATACAACTCCCTTGTACTTATTAGAAAATGAAAAAAGGAATTATGTGATATCCAGGATATGAGAGATTCCCAGAGAGATGTCCCTGCCCTTAATGAGAAATCACAGAGAAGGCTGCCATCGCTTGCCTGGGCGCCTGGGCTTATCAGCAGGTCTCAGAGTTTAGGCCTCTGCGATATTGAGTGAAGATTATAAGCCAGATGGGCCACAAATTCTGTCAAGCCTTCTTGGCAGCTGCTCTCATTACAAAAGCCAGCCAGCCTTTTCCAAAAATAAGAATGTGAAGCAAATTGGGCTTATAGACCCTTATAATGCAATTGCACGCAGAGATAGGGGCCTGAGCGGGCAGGCAGAAATATTATTGATGGCTGGTGAAAACAGGGAATAAGATGTTATTAAGGCAACTCAGAGATAGATATCGATAGCTAATATAAAGCCTTTATTGGTTTACAGGCTCTAGGAAAAAGGGTTCACAGCTTCGACCCTTTACTTTGCTTTTAATTTCACTGGAGGTGCAAAGTTTATGAATAAAACATATCTCCACTCATGATTCTGATATTAGTCACTACTTTCTCTATCCCTTGTCCACCAGAAGCAAGCAACAGACACTAACAACATGAACCTTAAAGGCTTTTACTGAGGAAGAGAATTTTGTGTCTATGTGTTGGAATGAGAGAGGACTGTTTCCAGAAACACTAACATTCAAGGAAAGTAACACATCGCATTCAAAAGAAAATTTTCCGAACCAAGGTATAACATAACATTCAGAATACCCCACATGATGAAAGAGAAAGTAACTTGTCTGACACAATGCATCAAGTTGGGAGGGACAGGTAAGATCAGCAAATGTCCCAATGAGTCAGACTTGTAATGCTTAAGGAAACATGGTTTTGAAATTATATTTACTTGAGGGTGGAGGATCAGATGGAAGAATTAATTATTACTTTTATCCGACTTCATATTACAACTGAGACTGATTCTCAGTTCCTATGTGCCAGGCATCACCATGAGGGTGACAGTTTTGCTCAGTTTCTTTCTTTCTAGAAGAAAATAATAGCTCAACTGCATGTAAAAGTGACTGAACTAATCAGCCACCCATTTGATGGACCATTATGCAATCACTGCACTTTATTCCAAAGTATTTATAAAATTGAGGGTGATGCAGCCCAGTTTGTATTACAATTAGTTTAGAAATAGAACTCAGTTTGCAGTACTCTGCTCCCCTGTCCCCTCACACCCCCTGCTTACATCTCTAACCAATTTATGTCACTGGATAGGAATCCATGTAACCTGAAAGGGCATTTTGACCAGGCATATGCATATTATTGGGTCATGAACAGGGCTTTTTTTTTTTTTTTTTAGTAAAAAGGCACCTGCTCCTTTCATAGACCGCATAGCAAAAGTTGGGATACTGGACACAATGGTATCACCGGGGAAACATTTAAGTTTAAATCTTTACTATTTGCTTATGAGCCCACACATCACACATAAGCTCCAAGAATATCAACATCATGTTAAATTATTAAAAGAAAATATGAGAACTTTAAGAAATTTTTTGGGTAAAAATAGGCATTGGGTTGACTGGACTAAGAGAACTGAAACCTATTAATCTAACAGGTAATTTTTTAAACTTTTCTTCTAAGTCACTAAGCTCAAGTAAGCATTTGTGACATCTAAATAATTCATTTACTTTCAAAGAATATTCCCATAATCTTGGGTTGTTATGGTTATAGGATCCACTTTCCGGGACCATTTAGAAACCATAGGTTTTCTGATTATATACAATGTCATTTAAAGCTGTCAGAAAAAGTCAAATGCAATCTGTATGTTAATGCCAAGCTCACATCACTAGCAATTCCATTTATATATATATATAAGATTGAGAATCAAATAATTCTGACTATTTAATTACCCAGTATCATTTGCAATAATTTTTATATATTTTAATCTTGAGTTTTTTGATGGGTTGAAAAGTAACTGAAGTGACTTTTAATTTTTATAATGTAAATGACTTTACATTTTTAAAATTTTTAAATTTTTTGTCTTTTAATCATGACACATCTGGTACTGTTCCATATATTTGACAAGTACAGAATGAGAGTTTGCCCATTGTCATATCCATTTCCTGAATGTAAACTCCTATGTTAAAGATATTTTCAGATATTGGTGTTAAACCCATTTGGTGTCATTCAGCATTAGAGAGGACTTGTATTTCTTCTTCTCCCATCTATCTACTGGATCTGTTCACCCTGACTTATTCTGGGTACAACAAATTCAAGAAAATAATTGTAACTCAGGAGGTAACTTTTTTAAGGAATCAGGGTTGTAGTAGAGGGGAGGGAGGGTGTCAGATAAAAAAAGTAGATCATATGTACTAAGAGAAAGTAGTCAAAAACTTTGCAATACAGACTTGAAATGGCATAAAATTACAATAAAAATTGCCACGACATCCCATGTAAGCAAATAGAGAAGGACCTTTGGTTTTGAAGGCTGCTTTATTTTGACTCCTACAGCCCCAGGGACACTAAAATGCTGCCTCCTTGCTCTATGGCCTCATTTCTACATCTTATAGTGTCTATGTCCACAGGGCCACTCAGGGGCATAGGATTATTTTGGTGCCTTTCTGCTCTGCACTGTCAGGTCTCCTTAGCATCAACCCTCACAGTGTGGGTGAATTGGCAAGTGGCATACAGGAGTGAGAGCTCAGAGGTTCTCAGCAGACAGATTACTGAAGTACTAAGTATGAGGGAAGAAACAAGAAACATGCTTTTGTGCTCCATGTTCTTGCTGGTGTTGCAGAACTCTTTAATTGCATTGATGTCTAATCACTTATCCTAGGACAGTATCACCAAATTTTCACACTTTTCATCCCTCCAGCCCCTCAAGGGCATGGCTGGCTCAAGCTTAGTTGACTAAGAAAGAGAACTACCTTGTCTTGGTCAAATACTATAAATTAGACACTACTCTAGGGACTTTTAATATACAATAGCCTAATAAATATAAACTAAATTTCTTAAACTACACATCTAGTCCAACCCTGTACTTTCAAATAGAGAATTGAAGTTTTTTCACAAATTCTTGAAGTCTCCATTGTTCTTACTCAGAAGATACCACTGAATTTGACTACAATATAACAGCTATGAGGTTTTGTTTTTACTACCACTTTAAACAAAAAAAAATGCTCTTTTACATTCAACTAAAATGGAACTTATCTTTTCTGATCACAAAACAAAGTTGTTTTCACTTCAGGAAGATTGGATTAATATGGTGGAATAGAAAGCCTGGAGCTCAACTTCTCTCCTAAAAACAACAAAACTTACAACCAAATGCTGATCAATCTTCAACCAAACGGACTGGAAACTTTAAAAAAGATATTCTACTCTAGAAGACAAAGAGGAGGCCATGTCAAGAAGTAGGATGGGAAATTATGTGATATTGGCAACCCCATACATCCTGGGTGAGAAGCCCTATAGACTGGAAAGTAACTAGTTCGCAGAGACTCACCTACAGGAGTGAGAGTTCTGAGCCCCACATCAAACTCCCACGTGTGGGGATCTGGAACAGGGAGAAAGATCCCCTGGAGCATCTGGCATTGAAGACCAGTGGGGCTTATGCACAGGAGCTCCATGGGACTGGGGGAAATGGAGACCCCATTCTTAAAAGGCACACATAGACTTACACATGCACTGAGTCCCAGGGCAAAGCAAAGTCTCCATAGGAATCTGCGTCAAACCTGACTGCAGTTCTTGGAGGACATCCTGGGAAAATGGGTAAATGCGGCTTGTACATTGGAAGCAAAGCTCTTGGGAATATTCATCAGTATGCATTTCTCTGGAGGTGGTCATTTGGGAAAATATGGCCCCACCCAACAGTACTGAGAAGTCCCAGGCCAAACAACAATCCAGGTGGGATCACAGCCATGCTCATCAGTAAACAGGCTGCCTAAAGAGCCCCCCCCCCAGGCACAAAGCCACCTCTAATCTCACCCAGAGACAAAGCTCCAACCACCAGAGGGATAGGAATCAACTCCATCTTCCAGTAGGCAAGCACCAGTACCTCCCATTAGGTAGCCTATGGCAAGCCCCCATACCAACTTCAGCCACAAGGGGGGCAGACACGAGAAGTAAGAGAGGCTACAATTCTAGTATCTGTAAAAAGGTCACCATGCCAAAAACCTATAAAAGTGAAAAGACAGAGAAAAACATCTCAGATGAGAAAGAACAGACCCGAGAAAATCAGTTAAGTGATCAGGAGATCCTTAGCCTCCAGGAAAAAGACTTTAGACTGTTGATGCTGAAGAAGATGCAAGACATTGGAAATAAACTGGAGGCAAAGATGGGTAATTTACAGGAAACACTGAACAAAGAAATACTGATATAAAACTTAAGCAAGAAGAGATGCAAAATACAACAACTGAAGTAAAAAATCATTAGAAGCTGCCTATAGCAGAATACAGGAGGCAGAAGAACAAATAAGCGAGGTGGAGGACAGATTAGTGGAAATCATGGATGAGAAATAGAAAAGAGAAAAAAGATTGAAAACAAATGAAGAGAGTTTCAGAGAACTCTGGGACACGTGAAATGCACCAACATCCATATTACAGGGGTACTAGAAGGAGGAGAAAGAGAGGGACAGAAAAAATATTCCAAGAGATAATAGCTGAAAACTTCCCTAACATGGGAAAGGAACCACTCACTGAAATCCAGGAAGCACAATGGGTATCACATAAATAATCCCAAGGAGGAACACCCCATGACACATATTAATCAAAGTGACCAAAATTAAAGACAAAGAGAAAATATTGAAAACAGCTAGGGAAAATAAAAAAATAACATACAAAGGAACCCCAATAAGGTTATTGGCAGATTTTTCAGCATAAACTCTGCAGGCCAATAGGGAATGGCATGACATAGTTCATGTGATGAAAGGAAAAAACTTCCAACCAAGATTAATTTACTCAGTACGGCTCTCATTCAGATTTGAAGGATAAATCAAAAGCTTCACAGATAAGCAAAAGCAAAGATAATACAGCAATACTAAACCAGCTTTACAACAAATACTAAAGGAACTTCTCTAGGCAGAAAAGAAAAGGCCACAACCAGAAACAAAAATAGCACAAGTGACAAGGCTCACGAGTGAACGTATATGTACAGTAAATATATGAAATCATCTACTCACCATTATGCCACCAAAATCAGAAATTGTGAGGGTACAAATGCAGGAAAGTGGAGATGCACTTGCAATTAAGAGAGCAACAACTTAAAACAATCTCATGTGCAAATAGACTCATATCAAAACCTCAGAATAACTGCAATCCAAAAATCTACAACTGATACACAAACAAATTAGAAAAATCAACTCAAATACAACACTAAAAATAGTCATCAAACCACAAGACGAGAGAACAAGGGAAGAAGGGAAGAAAAAGAGCAATAAAAACAAATCCAAAGCAATTAATAAAATGGCAATAAGAACATACATATCAATAATTACCTTAAATGGTAATCAACTACATGCCCCAACCAAAACACATAGACTGGCTGAATGGATACAAAAACAAAACCCACATATATGCTGTCTTCAAGAGACCCACTTCACTTCTAGGGACACATACAAATTCAACGTCAGAGGATGGAAGAAGATATTCCATGCAAATGGGAATCAAAAGAAAGCTGGAGTAGCAATACTCATAAAAGACAAAATAGACTTTAAAATGAAGAATTTTTTAAGGGACAAGAGAGGTCACTATATAATGATCAAAGGATCAATCCAAGAAGAAGATATAACAATTTTAAATATCTACACACCCAACATAGGTTCACCACAATATATATGGCAAGTGCTAACAACCTTAAAAGGACAAATCAACAATAACACAATCATAGTGTGGTGCTTTAACACCACACTTACAGTAATGTACAAATCATCCAGACAGAAAACCCATAAAGAAACCCAGGCCCTGAATGAAGCATTAGACCAGATGGACTTAATAGATATTTATAGGACATTCTATCCAAAAGCAACAGAATACACATTCTTCTCAAGTGCACATGGAATATTCTCTAAGATTATTCACATCCTGGGCTACAAATCAAACCTTGGTAACTTTAAGAAAATTGAAATCATATCAATCAAGTTTTCTGACCACAACGCTATATGACCGGAAATCAACAGCAAGAAAAAAACTGCAAAAAAACAAATATGTGGATACTAAACAATGGATCACTCAAGAAATCAAAGAGGAAATTAAAGAATACTTAGAAGCAAAAGAAAGAACACTCCAAAACCTATGGGATGCAGCAAAAGCTGTCCTAAGAAGAAAGTTTAAAGCAATACAAACCCATGGCAGGAAGGAAGAAAAACTCAAATAAATAAGCTAACTTTACATTTAAAGCAGCTAGAGAGAGAAGAACAGACAAGACCTAAAGTGAGTAGAAGGAAAGAAATCATAAAGATCAGAGCAGAAATAAATGAAATAGAAACAAATAGAACCATAGAAAAGATCAATGAAACAAAAAGCTGATTCTTTGAAAAGATCAACAAAATTGAAAAACCCTTATCCAGACTTATCAAGAAAAAAAGAGAGAAGTTTCAAATCAATAAAATTAGAAATGAAAAAGGAGAAGTAACAACAGACATCACAGAAATACAAAGGATCTTAAGAGACTGCTATATGCAACTACACACCAGTAAAATGGAAAACCTAGAAGAAATGGACAAATTCTTAGAAAAGTACAATCTTCCAAGACTGAACCAAGATGAAATAGAAAAGAGAAACCGAACAATCACAAGAACTGAAATTGAAACTGTGATTAAAAAAACTTTCAACAAACAAAAATCCAGGACCAGATGGCTTCACAGGAGAATTCTATCAAATATTTAGAGAAGAACTAACACCTATCCTTCTGAAACTATTCCAAAAAATTGCAGAGGAAGGGATACTCCCAAACTCATTCTATGACGCCACCACCACCCTGGTACCAAAACCCGACAAAGATACCACAAAAAAATAAAACTACAGGGCAATTTCATTGATGAGCGTACATGCAAAAATCCTCAACAAAATACTAGCAAAACGCATCCAACAATACATTAAAAGGATTGTATATCATGATCAACTGGGATTTATCCCAGGGATGCAAGAGTTCTTCAATATCCAAAAATCAATCATTGAGACAAACCACATTAACAAACTGAAGAATTAAAACCATACGATCCTCTCAACAGACGAAGAAAAAGCCTTTGACAAAATCCAACACCCATTTAGGATAAAAACACTTGATAAAGTAGGCATAGAGGGAACCTACCTCAATACAATAAAGGCCATATATGCCAAACCCACAGTGAACATCATTCTCAATGGTGGAAACCTGAAAGAATCTTGGCTGAGATCAGGAACAAGACATGGATGTCCACTCTAGCCACTACTATTCAACATAGTTATGGAATGCTTAGCCATAGCAATCAGAGAAGAGATAAAAGGAATCCAAAATGGAAAGGAAGAAGTAAAACTATCAGTATTTGCAGATGACATGATGCTATATCTAGAGAATCCAAAAGATTTTACCAGAAAACTGTTACAGCTCATCCATTAATTTGGCAAAGTTGCAGGATACAAAATTAATACACAGAAATTGAGTGCATTTCTATATACTAACAATGAAAGTTGAGAAAAAGAAATTAGGGAAACAATCCTGTTTACCACTGTATCCAAAAGAATAAAATACCTAGGAGTAAACCTACCTAAAGAGACAAAAGACCTGTACTCTGAAAACTATAAGACACTGATGAAAGAAATCAAAGATGACACAAACAGATGGAAAGACATAGCACGCTCTTGGATTGGAAGAGTTAATATTGTCAAAATGACTATACTGCCCAAGGAAATCTACAGATTCAATGCAATCCCTATCAAATTACCAAGGACATTTTTCACAGAACTCGAACAAAATATTTTAAAGTTTGTTTGGAAGCACAAAAGACCCAGAATAGCCAAAGATACCCTGGGAAAGAAAAATGGAGCTGGAGGAATGAGGCTCCCTGTCTTACATATGGTACTGGCACAAAGACAGAAATCTAGGTCAGTGGAACAGAATAGAAAGCCCAGAATTAAACCCATGCACCTACAGCCAACTAATCTATGACAAAGGAGGTAAGATATACACTAGAGAGAAGAAAGCCCCTTCAATAAGTGATGCTTGGAAAACTGGACATCCACGTATAAAAGAATGAAATTAGAACACTCTAACACCATACAAAAAAATATACTCGAAATGGATTAAAGACCTAGATATAAGACCAGACCCTATAAAACTCTTAGAGGAAAACATAGGCCAAACACTCTCCAACATAAAAGACAACATCTTCTCAGATCCACCTCTTAGAGCAATAACAGTAAAAACAAAATAAACAAATGGGACCTAATTAAACTTAAAAGTTTCTGCATAGCAAAAGAAACCCTAAACAAAACAAAAAGACAACCCACAGAATGGGAGAACATATTTGCAAATGAATCGACTGACAAGGGATTAATCCCCAAAATTTATAAACACCTTTCTGCAGCTCAATACCAAAAATACAAACAAACCCATCCAAAAATGGGCAGAAGTTCTAAACACATAATTCTCCAAAGACAACATATGGATGGACAAAAACACATGAGAAGATGTTCAACATCACTCATGATTAGAGAAATGCAAATCAAAACCACTATGAGGTACCACATTACACCAGCCAGAATGGCCATCATCAAAAAATCTACAAAAAAGTGCTGGAGAGGGTGTGGAGAAAAGGGAACCCTATTACACTGTTGGTGGGATTGTAAATTGGTGCAACCACTGTGGAAAACAGTATGGAGATTCCTCAGAAAACTAAATATAAAATTACGATTTGATCCAGCAATCCCACTCCTGGGCATCTATCCAGAGAAAACCATGACTGGTAAAGACACATGTATTCCAATGTTCATTGCAACAGTATTTGCAATAGCCAAGACATGGAAACAACCTAAATGTCCATTTACAGAGGGATGGATAAGGAAGATGTATTACATATACACAATGGAATAATACTCAGGCAGCATTTTTAGCAACACGGATGGACGTAGAAATTATCATGCTGCGTGAAGTCAGCCATAGGAGACACCAACAACAAATGCTTTCACTGACATGAGGAATCTGAAAAAAGAACACAATGAACTTCTTTGCAGAACAGATACTGACTCACAGACTTTGAAAAACTTATGGTTTCCAAAGGAGACAGTTTTGGGGGTGGAGGGATGTGGGCTGTGGGATGGAAATCCTATAAAACTGGATTGTGATGATCATTGTACAACTATACATGTAATAAATTCATTGAGAAAAACAAACAAAAAGCAAAGTATAGTTCTTCAGGTGCTTATTTAACTTGTACAATGTGCACCACAAAAAAATGTAATAATAAAGATGCAACCAAAAAAAAAGTTGTTTTCTGGTTGCTATAAAAATATCTTAATAATGAAAATAAGTATCTAAACAAAAAAGAAGGAGCACGAGAGAAGTAGAAATTCTAAGTAGCTTTGGACACAAAATAATTTTAAAGGGAAAAAGGAAAAAAAAAAAACTCCAAAATATTCTAATGTCTTCTCATCAGCTATCGCAAAATGAATGAGAAGTTCAAATGAAGGGCTTGATATTTCCAGATAAAGATGAATGAAGGAGAACATAAGTTTACTTAACGAATGTTGATCCAGAGCAGTGTTTTCTGGCTTTTTTCAAAAATATTTTACTTAGAATTCTGACTTTACTTTGACAGAGTAAGTATAGATCTGTTCCCTCCCCTGTTGCCTCCCCTAAACCAAATAAAAACACAGAAAAACCCCAAATAGTTCTGTAATTATTCTAGGAGTGATTTGTAAATCCAAATCAGTGTCAGAGAAATAGCCAACAGGATCTGGTTATGGCTGCACTGGGGAGGGAAAGATTCTAGAGAGGATATTCTGTATCACAGAGAGAGCTGAAGAGTAGGGCATTTTTTGCAGAAACTGCTCAATACGTAGTGACTGGGAGAAAAGTTCTATTTTTTTTTTCAATTTTTATGTTTATGGCTCTATCTGCAACATATGGAAGTTCCCAAGCTAGGGGTCCAATTGGAGTTGCAGTTTCAGGTCTACATCACAGCCACGGTAACACTGGATCCTCAACCCACTAAGTGCGGCCAGGGATTAAACCTGCATCCTCATGGAGATTGTATTGGGTCCTTAACCCATTGAACCACAATGGGAACTCCAAAAGTTCTGTATTTGAAGTAAGAGGTTTATTTGAAATAAGAGGTAGGCTGATTGCTGAATTTTCTTGGGGACGCACTTGGCACTCTGGGATATCTGAGGAAAAATGACACATTGTACCTGAGTGATAATGTTGAAAACTGTGGCTGTCCTTTTAGCTGGGTTTAAGCGAGGCTGGGCTTTGTGAGACTCCTCCCAGCTGCCACACTTTTTATTGAGGAAAAGTGGAAAACCAGCTCTTTCTTTCTGTCTCTCTGTCTCTATCAGTCTCCATAGGTTTCAGTCTCTTTCAAGGCTTCTTAAATATGCAGTCAGACATTCGTATACAGAGAGACCTGGCTTAGGGGCACCCTATTCCCTCTGTAGGCCAGGAAGAATGACCTTCACACCAATATTTATAATACTCATATGATTTCTATGAATACAAAGAAGAGCAGGGATTCAATCCATTGAAAATAAGTAAGGACAAGGATTAAAAACATTTTACACAGGGTAGATACATTTAAGAAATATTTTGAACACGTTCAAAGATTTTGATAAGACAAATACCCTCTGTGAAACAAATTCTCAGGGAACATATAAATGTTTTAAGGACAAAATACTAGGATAACAGAAATAGTACCTTCTTTTAACAACTTAAAAATACATGAAAAACAGAATGAAGAGCATATTAGAAACTACAACACAGGAGGATGATCACTATTGAGAACATAGCCAGAAATGTAAGATAAAGACTGAAAAGGAGATTAAAATTTAATATAAAAAATAGAATTGAGGAGTTCCTGATGGTTCAGTGAGCTAAAGGATCCAGCATTGTCACTACTGTGGCTCTGGTTGCTGCTGTGGCATGGGTTTGATTCCTGGCCCAGAGACTTCCACTGGCCACAGGCATGGCCAAAAAAAAAAAAATAAATAAATAGACCTGAAGAGGATTGGTGATAAAAAGCTAGATATGAAAATAGGCAGAGTAAAGGAATGTAAGCATAATTGGTGTCCTGGTAGAAGGACAACCAGTGAATGAGAAAAAAGGGCATAATTCAAGAAAATTTCCAAAAGAAAACTAAAGATTAAAATATACAAGTTGATAAGGAAAATCATAGTCTAGGGAAAATGGGTATTTATCACTGTGGAGACACAGCCTGGTATTATTACTGGAATTCAAAGGTAAAGAAAAAAATCTTAAGAGTATATAAGCCAGTTAAAAAAAAAAATTCAAGTCACCTATAAAGGCAAAAATGGTAGACTGACATCAAATTTCTCCAAACACAACATTCAAAATTAGTGACAGTGTTGCTTATATTTTCTTCTCAGAAAATATATTGTTTATATTTTCTTTGCAGCCCAAACTGTCACATAGGTTCAAAGTCTGTTGATATTTTCAAACTACAAACAGTTTAGTCAATGAAGTCTTATTAAAGAACAACTAAAAAATAATGTTTATCCAACCAAGAAGTAAATGGAGAAACATGGGAAAGGATAGGTGATGAACACAGAACCCATTTAAAAGTAATAGGAACACTGAACCAATTCTCTGAAGACCATGAGCCTCAGACTCAGGCTCCTTCCAAGCCAGCTGTGTGTACTTTTGGGATCAGGGCTTCTCAGCATTGTGCTCACCTCTGGTCATAAATTTTAAACTTTGCAAACAAAAGATACTTTTAACGGCTTTGGGGCTATGGGTTAGGGCTTCTATCTCTGCCTCAGTTTCCCTTTCTCTTATCTGTCCCCCTCTGTTGGAAAATACACAGGCGTTTTGGGAAGTTAGCAAAAGAGAAATTAACTTGGGGGTAATTTTTAAATGGAGTTTAATATTATACAGTTACATGATTCACTGTCATTTCCATTGACTCTATTGGGACTCCTACCACCCAGTATAACCACTGTTGAGCTATGATGTTGCAAATTCAAAGATCTTCTGTCACCATAAATGCATAAGCACCAGAAATGTGTGGGTGGAAAAGAGAACAAAATTTGGGAGCCTCACAGTTAAGGATCCATGTTGTTACAACTGCGGCTGGGGACACTGCCATGGTGTGAGTTTGATCCTTGACCCAGGACTTTCTACATGCCTCAGGCATGGCCACAAAAAAAAAAAAAACAAAAAATCTTTCAATCATCAATATTTTGTCATCATCACTTAGTCAAAAGTCTATATTTTCTCATGTTCATACAGCATATAAAATTATAAATGCATTGTTTCCCTTTTACCACTTTACATGGGAATGACATAAAATAGAAATGCTGTGCTTGCATAGTTTTAACATGTATCAATCCCTCTAAAATCAGTAAATCAACTTGTGTGGGAAGTCATATCTTGGACTGTGCCTTAGTGTACACAGTGACCTATCTTTCCCTGATATCTGAGGACTCCAGAAGAAATTGAATGTAAAATGGCCACTGGTATATCAAGTAAAACACAGAAAACAATAAGTGATTTTATTATTTGAAAGAATGTTTAATCACAGTGCAAGATAATGTAATTGTTCTAAAATCATATAGCTTGTTATGAAAAGTACTCTGTTAAAGATTATCTTAAATTCGATAAGTATGATATAAATGTATTATTACCAAAAAAGATGGAGCTGCAAGAAAATTTACCAGCTATAAAAAAATCAATTAACCATTCTAGAAAACTGACTGAATTATTTCTTATTCATGTTATAGAAATTTTATAAAATTATAGATCATTTAATAGTATGCAGGTAAATAGAGAAACAAATGTATAATAAAGGTATGTCTGACTATAAATAAAACTATGCATTTTCCCAAGACATGGCAGAAACTTGTATTTATTTTCTTTTTTTTTTTTTTCTTTTTTTTTGCTATTTCTTGGGCCGCTCCCGCGGCATATGGAGTTTCCCAGGCTAGGGGTCTAATCGGAGCTGTAGCCACCAGCCTATGCCAGAGCCACAGCAACGCGGAATCCGAGCTGCGTCTGCAACCTACACCACAGCTCACAGCAATGCTGGATCCTTAACCCACTGAGCAAGGGCAGGGATCGAACCCGCAACCTCATGGTTCCTAATCGGATTCGTTAACCACTGTGCCACGACAGGAACTCCTATTTTCTTTTTGACACTTTTAATTTGTTGGGATTTCTCAGTCATAGAAATAATAGTTTTTTAACTTACTTTTTCAATTATAGTTTTATGATATTTTAATTAAAGAGGTCCAAATTGTTCATGCTCTGGGATCCATCAAACCCTTTAGTTAAGTCTACCTTTTAGTTAGAAAAAAAACAAAATCTTACATAGTATAACATATGACAATGTGGGAATAAAATACAATTAATGAAAGAAGAGAAAATGCAAGATGGTGAGACTCTGTAAGTAGGCTGACTCTGTCATTTTTGATAAGTGAGGGCAATAAATATTTTTAAAACCATAATAATGGTTATTGGTTTAAAACACAATAACAGGTGTGTATTACATAAATATAATAACCCAAGTATCTACGAAAAATATATAACCAAAATATTAGAAGAAATAAAAATAAATTGCTCTAAAAGTTAAAAAAAGTTTATTTCCTTCTATTTCTTGATGTGGGCTTATAATAGTTATTTATAAAGCTGCAAAAGCAAGACAGAAACATATAAATGTTTTCTAAGGGTGTATTTTTAAATCTTTAAAATCTTTTCATGTAAATTAATTTTTATGGGAATTTATGGCAATACTAATTTTGTAGGATGGAAGGGAGAATTCTGGGATAAATGAAAATATAGTAATTTATTGTCATTCATAGTATGGTGCTAATAAGTACACCTTGAGGAAAAGAGATATTAAAGTTACAAATAGAAAGGAATAAAATTACTCAAAAATATACAAATGTCAAATTAGAAAATATATATTATATACTATATATGAAATATAGAAATATCTATGATATAGTGATTTATGTATTAAAAGATACTGAAAACTGAAAGTATAATTCTAAATTTTAAATTAAAATTCCATTTAATTCCTTTAGAAAATAAGGTTTCAATTTACTGGGATCTTCTTCAGTTTTCACTAATAATAGGTGAGCTTTTTCCAAATTTACATGATGAATTGGCAAAATAATTCATGACCAGGATCACATTTTACAAAGCCCTTTAGAAATGTAAATTTTAGAAAATCCCCTAAAGTGAGTACATTATGTGTATATTTTGTGTATATCAAAAAATAAATCCTTTTCTGAAGATGTTCTTCTTCATCAGCATTTTGAGGGCAAAAAAAAAAATGGATTTTTTTTTCTATACTTACAAAATAAGTAATTACAACTCTGTGGACAACTATCTATCAAGTAAAACAGGATGAACCCTCACCCTGCTTAGTGTGTGGGTTCTAAGGCTGATTGCACAGCCATTTTGGAACCTTTGCCAACTGCTAGGTAGAAGTGTGATTAGATTTGGGTGCAGAGGGAGGTGGGAGGATGACTAGCCCACCCCTTCCCCATCTGAATCTCAAAAAACACTCATTTTTGCTCTCATGACATACCACATGGTGACTGTCCTATCAGGCCCACTTTGAAAAATCCACATCAAAGTCAATGCAAACAGACAGAAACATTCACCTTCAAAACTCTTGAACTAAATCACAATCTGCAAGGCGATGTGTGGGGGCAGTCATCTATTTATTTCCAATTACCTGAGAATAGGAAGAAAAATTTGCTTCCAATATTCTTGCACCCCAGCTAGTCATCAGCTTTCTGGGACATGACATCGAGGGTCATTAATGCCAGAAGCACTTGTTTTCCAGAAGAATTGACTAAATGTTTCACTGTGCTGGATGCTGTTAGCTCAGCTGCTACTTGCTCTGGTTTTACTTCAATTTCTCTTTTCATTTTAAATTTTGTCTCCCTTTTTTCCATCTAACTGAGTAATATATGACTCTGAATGATGTGTGTAATGGGAAACTGATGTTATGTGTGTGCTTTATTGACACAGCTGCTAAAAAAAATGGCTTAGCCTACATATCTAAGTAGTGCAATTTATTGTTTTCTATCCCCCACTCACCCACATATAATGGTTAGTGAGAGAATGAAAAATTGTAATTTCAACTTTCTCCCTGAACACTTAAAAAGAACCCAATGCCCAATCATTAAAATTGAAGCAAGTTGTTCCTTCTTCTAGGACTTTGTGTCTTGAGATACACACTTCACTGCAACACAATTGTCAACTGGCCTGGGTGCCCTTGTTCACCTAACCAGAGGATGACTGGGGACTCCGTCATCAGCACTGCATTACTCAAGAGCTAGAGGCTGCCCTCTGAGAATAGCTCCAGTCCCCTTATTTAGGAAAGTGGAATGATCCATAACTCCTTCCACTCATTGTAGAAACTTCGAGGCATCCTAAATTTGTTTATGGTGATGATGTGACTTGGGAGGAGAAATTCTTCAGTCTAATATTAGAGAAAATTTTTAAAAAAATTTACAATTGTGTTTGCACTTTCAGTTTGCAGTAATATGATGGTAGATGTGTATGAACTGGCTAATACCCATCAGTATTCCTTTGACACAGGACACACACAATTCTTTTTTCAATTAATTATATTTTGTATAAATAATTATATTTTATAAAAATATTTGCTCGAGAACAGTCAACTAACGTACTTAATTTAAATAAGCATATTGCAACAATCAAAAATGTTTGTTAAACAAAAATGTAAGTGCAAGTATTGTTTAAACATTTTGCCAGAGAACAGAATAATTGCATTTGTGTATATATCAGAGAAATGGAGTTTCCAAGAGCTTTTAATGAAGACAAGAAGCATCAATAAAAGAAAACAATATTCATGTAGACTAAAGTGCCAGCATACCTCTCTTCTGCCTACTGATAGATGATAAATACTTTATCTAAGGTTATGTATGTGTTTGTGAGTATGTGTATACATATGTGTGTGTTGTTTTATATGCAGCCATATCTATAGAAGAATATGCATTTCAAAGTGTTAGAATGAGAATACTTTATTCTTTGCAAAAAAATTAAAATGCTCTGCTTGGAAATGAGTCAATGGAAATAAAAATACTATGTAATCTGTACCATTTTATGTATATGCTAATAATTGCTATTTGATTTGCATTTGTTACTGTAATTATTAATGGATAGTAAAATGATCATTTTCAAGTGGAACAGTGGACACTTTAAGCAGTTTGCTCAAGATATAAATTGTTTTACATTGGAGGGTTACATTTTAGAATGTGAGTTTTTAAAATTTAATTTTAATAAATATATTACTGTAGAAATTAGATTTTTTGGTGCAAATGTGATACTTGCTAAACTATCTTGGCTATTTGTTAGTAGGTTTTATTTTAGGTAAATATGGGTAAATTGTTATTTGACGGGGGCTTATCAGTTATAGAACATACTTAGAATCACAGTTGCACAGTGGAGTTAGAATTTGGTCCACTTTCATGTCACAGTAATTTGAATGGAGAAGCCATTTTTTCCAATATATAACCAAACCACCGATTCCTCTATGCTAATCCATTTACTCAATGAATATGTATCATGTGTTAATACTCTGTGCCAGGCATTCTGTCTTTTAACATTGCTAACATTGCCATGAACAAATACTAGCAGTCTGTCTTCCTGGTACATTGAGTCCGGAGAACTTCTTGATATATTGGACCCAGGAGAGAAAATTTAAAAATCCCAAAATATTTAAACTCTTATCATTACAAGTCCTGCTAGGGATGATTAAAAAGTTGGGTGAGACAAGAAAAATTCAATGTCTGATAAAATGAAAACAAGAAAAAAAATTAGTCATAAAAGGCTTCTCTGAGAAAGAGAAATTAATCAAATTTTCAGTATAAAAATGATGCTCTTTGAGTCAGATGTTGGGTTGGAGGTGGGAAGTCAGACAGAAAGTCAGGAGCAGTAGTCTAGGCAAGAAATGTGAAAGCTTGGACTGCACTGGGTGGTGGTGATTGGTATGAAACCAGTATTGAAACTCACCTCTGTCTAGCATCAGAGCCCATGAGCTCACCACAGACTCAAGCAGCAAGGTCAGACTATGACTCTTGAGCTGCTCTCCTTATAGGTATTGTAACAACTCAGAGCCTGTGTTTCTGAGCTGGCCTGTCTGTGTTCAAGTCCAGCCTCCATGTTTCTTCATTGTGTAAACCCTGGTAAGTATATGCCACTCATTGCCTCCTTTCCCTATTTTGTAAAGTGAAAATGATAATAGTAATACCTAATGCATGTGGATGACATAAAGATTGAATGAGCCTACATTTATAAATCTTTACCTCAAAGCCAGTGTGGCACATAGGTAGAAAGACTCGTGTGTTTGTTAAATGAAATACAATTTTCAGTGTGTGCTGGGTATTGAAACCCCCAGTGCAAATGTTCCTTTGATCTACTTCATTCATTCAGATAACTTACTTTCAAGTGAACATAGCAAATTCATTTTTCATTTGACTGTGTCCTTTCATTGTTTTTGATATCAACTTTGACTTTAGTCATTTCAATTACTTTATAGCCTCCCCAAATGCAAAACACTCAGTGTTAGTCTAAAAATTGTTATTATCTTGAAGTTTAGGCAAACACATTTGCTTTTATTTTTACTGCTCATACAGTTGAGGGATACAGTTTTTATATTATGGATAACTCTGACATGTAACTAACATACATCTAACTAATATTTCATTTTACTCCCTTCGTTGGTGGACACCATGTCACTTTTCTCAAAAATGATCTTGAAAAACAAGATCCGGAGAAAAAATAGAAACTGTTAAGGGAAAGAAACCATCTCTTGGTTTTACTTCTAACAAATGGCAAAAAAGTCATCCCTGCTTTGGCTGAAGCTGTTGTAGTTGAGCCCTGAAAATTGCATTTTACCTTTGGCTATTGCCACTATTGAAAAGTTCATTGTTGTTTTTCTTTTCTTTTTTTTTTTTCTTTTCATTTGCAAATAACAATGCATTTCCTAAATCAATCATGAGTCAGATTACAGGCAACTTGTCCAGATACATGAGACTACCTGAGGCAGTGCATAAGCAAAGCCAGGTAACCTGGCTAGGACAGAATTTCAGGACACACAACTTCATTGCGATAATTAAAATCTTATCAGTTACTTGGATCTGCTACTGGGTAAGATGTTAGGCAGTTATCATCTCCAAAGCTACAAGAAAATAGAAAGTTTCTTTAGAGACCCAGCTGGATTCTTATTCCCAAGCAGGGTGTTTACTCCTAACCAGCCATACCTCCATGGCGTCAGGAGGATGGTGGGAAGTACGCTGAGAATCCTTCTATAGATATCTTCATGCTGTCATGGTTTTGAATCATTCTCTATCCTTTGCCTACTTCTATTGGTATCTTTTTGTCTTGGATTATCATTACCATGGTGACAGCCATGCTAACAAAAACACTAAAAGAAATTTAAACTTTTCTAACTTCACAGATAAAGACGGAAAAGAAAAAATGACGTGCTATCTTAAACATTTCCTGGTGTTTAAGCATTGAGACCTAGAGCTCAAAGCTTAGGGGAAAAAAAAAAAAAAAAAAAAAAAAAAGAGAGAGAGAGAGGGATTACCAAGCAGATCAGGGGCATTCCAGCTTGAAAAGACTCTAGATTGCAAGATAGAAGTATTTTAAACATGCTAACATGGCCAGATTTTGTGTTTCCCTGCATACAATGAGTAGGTAAGATTGAGATTGAGGAGAGGCGATACAAAGGAGAGAGGGCAGATTGAATGAAAGAAAGACATGAAGGTGTTTGGTCTTCAGAAGGAGGAAATGTTCAAAGTGAAGAGATTCACGTGGTTCACCCCTTTTCCCTCTTGGACTCCAAGGAAACTCCAAGGCACTCCTATAAAATGGTAACATGCTATTTACTTTTTGAATGCATCCCTAAGAAACAGACTTGAGAGCTGCCCTTGTGCCTAACTGGACAGAGGGGAGAATTGGAAAGAAATATCAGGGCAAGGTGAGGGAGTAGGCTTCTTCACTAAGCAAGAATGAGAAACTTTCACCTTCACGGAGGCAAGCACATACTTGAAAAGGTGTTCAGGATTCAACCATACACCATCTAAGGGGACTGCCCCCTAGTTGAAGAGACCTCAACAGCAGAATAGGTTGAGGACTCTCACACATACCATACATTTATCTCCTCTATTCTTTGCAGCCAGATTGTATTGGAGAGAGGGATGGAAATGGGGTATAAATTGAGTTTAAGACTAAAGTTTTAAAATGGCTTGAGTTTTTATAGCTAGATCAACTGGAAAGTTATGGTGTCTGCCCAGTATGTTGTTACAGGACAGGCAAGGAAGATTTAGCAGAGCAACACTGAAACCAGTGGTTGGGGAAAAGACTCATATTTATATCCTACTGCATAATTTAGAATCATCTATAAACTCGTGATATATAACATGTATAATATATATGTAGCAAAAAATAATGATAAATCATCTTGTTTATTTGAGTGTTTACTTCTTTATTTTCTCTCTCCTTACATGATATTATGAGCTCCATTAAAATCCCAGCCAAAATAAGTGAATGTTATATAGCTATGCTGCATTAAATCAGCCTAACAATTGTAAAATATAAAAAGCAAATTTTCTCAATCCATCAATGTTTATTATAAGACATTTAAATTTCCAAGGATCTCTGAGTCCTTTGCTGTCCTGAGACTCAATATTTCAATTGCTCATTTCCCTATTTATTCACTCAATAAATATGTATTCAACTTCATGTACATTGCAGTATGGTAGGTAGTGTAGGGGGTGCAAACATACCTAAGAAACAAGTTTTACCAAAGAACATAAAATCTGAGTGGGACAGATGGGATGAAATTCAATACATTAGCTGAGAAGCACACATAAATTAGAGAACAAAGTTATATTTACAGATGCCAGTAGCTTTTCAGGATATTGTCCTGGGTTGGTCAGGTTATCAGGGAAGAAGTCACAAATGAGTAGACTGTGAAGAAGCTATTGAAAAATGAATGTAGTGGTTGCAAGAAGTGAGGATGTGGAAAAAGTAAATTGGGGCCATTAATAAAATTTGAGGCCTTCTGCAAAAATATTGGTAGGTATGTGTCGGTTCTAAAAGGGAAAACCTAGAATACTAAAGTGCTGAAGATTCTGATTTAAACTGATAAGAAACCATGTACCCTACCACCTCTCTAAAGAAAGCCATAAAAGGCAGGATTGGGGTGGGGAGAAAAGGCATAAACAACTAGCAGCGTGCCTAAGGCCAGGTTTGGATCTAGAGATTGGGAGGAGTCTCAGGATTCCAGTGAGGTTAAACTTCAAAGAGTAGAAGTATATAAAGGCAGAGTAACAGGCAATTGTGTTCCTCTTTCTAGCAATCATTATTATAAACCAAAATTTATAGCCCTAGATACAATATTTGCAATGTGATTAACATGATTTTAGAATTGTGCTGGGGCTAATCAGTGGAGAACAGTGATTCCAACCCACACTCCTTTAGCCAACTTGTTTGAACTGAGAAATTTAGAGAATTATGGAGACCAGTTTTTCTCCCCATGGCATAATTAAGGATATGTATTAATATAAGATTATTACATTGGATGTAAACAGTAGGGGCCAGTATTCCTGGAGATAGCTCCTTGCATGGTCTTGTGACTCAGCCATTGGAACATCCACAACGTGAACAAACTGAATTTCAGGTTGCTTTCATTCTTAAGATAAGCCCCATAACTGCTGATCAATATGCTGTGCAAAGCCTCTTCCTGAAACTGCTGGATAATTTTTACTGCAGTTATAATTATAACATTTACTCATTTTTTGGTGTAATTACTGATGCTCAGAGTAGCTCAACTTGAATATTTCAAAACTATTTGAATATTAATTTAAAATACATTTCTAATGTTTCTTCTTCTTTTATTTTTAGCTGCTGCAGTTGCTGATTTTCTAAGAGCAGCCAAAAGGAATGTCACTTCCCTGAAGCCTGCCCTGATCTTTGCCACCAAATAATGAAGTCAGAGCACATGTACCTGGCACTGTTCATTTGTCATTAATTATGACATGTGAAAATCTCCTATATTTGTTTTAAATCTTTCATTAGTGTTAACTCTTTATATATTTGTGAATTCAGCTAAGTTTTAAGCTCTCTGAGAGAGTGATGGATCATCAATGATTGTAGTTATGAAGCAAAGTTGCTATTTATTTAATAACTATTATGTCTGAATGCAAAGAAATATGTACAATCACATCCACTTAAAAGGTTTTCACATGCCTTTTAAAGCCAGAAATGGGCTGGTACTTTCCTTTTTGTAAGTCAAATGCCCTCCCACAATCTAAATTATCGATTACCTCACTCTTGTTCTCCCACAAAATTTCAGCCACCCATCAACATCTTCCTGAATCCCTTCTCAGAACTGTCCAGTCTCTTTCACATTACCTCTACCTGAACACAGAGAAACTAGTTTCTGCAAATACTTTGAGTGATCATCTTTTCTAGTAATATAGTGATTTAGCCACTCAATCGGAAAAGTAATGGAATTTTAACAATTTGCTCTTTTATTGGTAAAGCATTTGTTATGACAGAAACCTAATTAAATAGAGAAGTGCCTCTCCTACAATCTGGGCAGCTCAATCTAGAAAACTTTTTTTTTATTACTTCATTCTTTTTATATTTTACTTTATTTTATTTTATGTTACTTTATTTTATTTTATTTTATTTTTTTATTTTTTCCCACTGTACAGCAAGGGGATCAAGTTATTCTTACATGTATACATTTTTCCCCCACCCTTTGTTCTGTTGTAATATGAGTATCTAGACATAGTTCTTAATGCTACTCAATAGGGTCTCCTTGTAAATCTTTTCTAAGTTGTATCTGATAACCCCCAGCTCCCGATCCTTCCCACTCCCTCCCTCCCCCATCAGGCAGCCACAAGTCTCTTCTCCAAGTCCATGATTTTCTTTTCTGAGGGGATGTTCATTTGTGATGGATATTAGATTCCAGTTGTAAGTGATATCATATGGTATTTGTCTTTGTCTTTCTGACTCATTTCACTCAGGATGAGATTCTCTAGCTCCATCCATGTTGCTGCAAATGGCATGATGTCATCCTTTTTTATGGCTGAGTAGTATTCCATTGTGTATATATACCATTTCTTCCAAATCCAATCATCTGTCGATGGACATTTGAGTTGTTTCCATGTCCTGGCTGTTGTGAATAGTGCTGCAATGAACATGCAGGTGCATGGGTCTCTTTTAAGTAGGGTTTTGTCTGGATATATGCCCAAGAGTGGGATTGTGGGGTCATATGGAAGTTCTATGTATAGATTTCTAAGGTATCTCCAAACTGTTCTCCATAGTGGCTGTACCAGTTTACATTCCCACCAGCAGTGCAGGAGGGTTCCCTTTTCTCCACACCCACTCCAGCACTTGTTATTTGTGGATTTATTAATGATGGCCATTCTGACTGGTGTGAGGTGGTATCTCATGGTAGTTTTGATTTGCATTTCTCTTATGATCAGCAATGTTGAGCATTTTTTCATGTGTTTGCTGGCCATCTGTATATCTTCCTTGGAGAACAGTCTATTCAGGTCTTTTGCCCATTTTTCATTGGTTGATTGGCTTTACTACTGTTGAGTTGTATAAGTTGCTTATATATGCTAGGGATTAAGCCCTTGTCCACTGCATCGTTTGAAACTCTTTTCTGCCATTCTGAAAGTTGTCTTTTTGTTTTCCTTTTTGGTTTCCTTTGCTGTGAAAAAGCTTTTTGGTTTGATTAGGTCCCATGGGTTTATTTTTGCTGTAATTTCTATTGCTTTGGGAGACTGACCTGAGAAAATATTCATGATGTTGATGTCAGAGAGTGTTTTGCCTATGTTTTCTTCCAGGAGTTTGATGGTGTCCTGTCTTATATTTAAGTCTTTCAGACATTTTGAGTTTATTTTGGTGCATGGTGTTAGGGTGTACTCTAGTTTCATTGCTTTGCATGCAGCTGTCCAGGTTTCCCAGCAATGCTTGCTGAGTAGACTTTCTTTTCCCCATTTTATGTTCTTGCCTCCCTTGTCAAAGATTAATTGACCATAGGTGTCAGGGTTTATTTCTGTGTTCTCTATTCTGTTCCATTGGTCTGTCTGTCTGTTTTGATACCAGTACCACACTGTTTTGATGACTGTGGCTTCGTAGTATTTCTTGAAGTCTGGGAGAGTTATGCCTCCTGCTTGGTTTTTGTTTCTCAGGATTGCTTGGGCAATTTTGGGTCTTTTGTTGTTCCATATAAATGTTTGGATCATGTGTTCTAGTTCTGTGAAAAATGTCATGGGTAATTTGATAGGGATTGCATTGAATCTGTAGATTGCTTTGGGTAGGATGGCCATTTTCACAATATTGATTTTTCCAATCCATGAACATGGAATATCTTTCCATTTCTTTACATCTTCTTTGATTTCTTTGATTAAAGTTTTATAGTTCTCGGCATATAGGACCTTTACCTCTTTGGTCAGGTGTATTCCGAGGTATTTGAATTTGTGAGGTGCAATTTTAAAAGGTATTGTATTTTTGCATTCCTTTTCTACTATTTCATTGCTGGCATACAGAAGTGTGACTGACTTCTGAATGTTAATCTTATATCCTGCTAATTTGCTGAATTTGTTGATCAGTTCAAGTAGTTTTTGGGTTGAGTCCTTAGGGTTTTCTATGTATAGTATCATGTCATCTGAATATAGTGACAGTTATATCTCTTCTCTTCCTATCTGGATGCCTTTTATTTCTTTTGTTTGTCTAATTGCTGTGGCTAGGACTTCCAAAACTATGTTGAAGAGCAGTGGTGAGAGTGGGCATCCTTGTCTTGTTCCACATTTGAATGAGAAGGCTTTCAGATTTTCTTCACTGAGTATTATATTTGCTGTGGGTTTGTCAAAAATGGCTTTGATTATGTTGAGGAATGTTCCCTCTATACCCACTTTGGCGAGGGTCTTGATCATGAATGGATGTTGGACTTTGTCAAATGCTTTTTCTCTGTCTATTGAGATGATCATATGATTTTTGATTGTGAAGCCATCTGGTCCTGGACTTTTATTTGTAGGGATTGTTTTTATGACTTCTTCAATTTCATTTCTAGTGATTGTTCTGTTCAGTTGGTATATTTCTTCTTGATTCATTTTCAGCAGGCTGTAAGATTCTAGAAAACTGTCCATTTCTTCCAGATTGTCAAACTTGTTGCCGTATAGTTGTTCATAGTATTCTCTTATGATTTTTTGTATTTCTGCATTATCTGTTGTGATTTCTCCTTTTGCATTTATAATTTTGGTTATTTGTGTTCTTTCTCTCCTCTTTTTAGTGAGTCTAGCCAGGGGTTTGTCAATTTTGTTCACCTTTTCAAAGAACCAGCTCTTGGTTTTATTAATTTTCTCTATTGTTTTTTGAATCTCTGTTTTATTGATTTCTTCTTTGATCTTTATAATTTCCTTCCTTCTGCTGACTTTAGGTCTTTTTTGTTCTTCTTGTTCTAGTTAGTTTAGGTGGAGGGTTAAGTTGTCAATTTGGGATCTTTCTTCTTTTTTGAGAGAGTCCTGTATCGCTATAAATCTCCCTCTGAGCACTGCTTTTGCAGCATCCCATAGATTTTGAGAGGTTGTGTCTTCATTATCATTTGTTTCAAGGTATTTGTTAATTTCCTTCTTGCTTTCCTCACTGACCCATTGGTTTTTTAGTAGCATGCTGTTTAGTCTCCATGTAGTAGGTTTTTTCTCATTTCTTTTCCCGTGGTTGATTTCTAGTTTCATGGCATTGTGGTCAGAGAAGATACTTGAGATGATTTCTATGCTCCTAAATTTATTGAGGTTAGCTTTGTGTCCCAATATGTGGTCGATTCTTGAGAATGTTTGATGTGCATTTGAGAAGAATGTGTATTCTGATTTTTTTGGATGTAGTGTCCTGAAGATATCAATTAAGTCCACCTTTTCTATTGTTTCCTTTAGGATCTCTGTTGCTTTATTGGTTTTCTGTCTAGAGGATCTGTCCATTGATGTGAGGGGGTTATTAAAGTCTCCTACTATGATTGTATTCTCATCAATATCTCCATTTATGTCTATTAATATTTGTTGTATGTATCTGGGTGCTCCTGTATTTGGGGCATATATGTTGATGATAGTAACATCCTCTCCTTGGATGGATCCCTTAATCATTAAATAGTGTTGTTCTTTGTCTTTCTGTATGTCTTTTGTTTTAAAGTCTATTTTGTCTGATATGCGTGTTGTGACTCCTGCTTTTCTGTCATGTCTATTGGCATGGAATATTTTTTCCAACCCTTCTCTTTCAATCTATATGTATTATTTGTCCTGAGGTGAGTTTCTTGTAGGCAGCAGATCGAAGGTTTTTGCCTTTTTATCCACTCAGCCACTCTGTGTCTTTTGATTGGGGCATTCAGTCCATTGACATTTAAAGTGATAATTGATAGATGATTATTGCCAGTTTGAACCTCATGTTCCTGTTGATTCTATAGTTCTCCATTCTTCCTTTCTTTTTTTTGGTTGTATGGTCTCCGGTTATTATCTGCTTGAGTGTTTTTTTTTTTTTTTTCCATTTTTTGCGAATGCAATGTTTGTTTTTGGCTTGTGGTTGCCCTGTTTTTAAGTATGCTAACCCCTTCCTCTAATTGTGTGTTTCAGCCTGATGGTCCTGTAGATTCAAACACTTCATTACTATATTAAAATTAAGAAGAGAAACAAACAAACAAATAAAATGGTGTATTTATTTCCTAACAACCTTTGCCCACATTTTATGATTTTGATGATTTTTTTTTCTTTTTAATTTTATTTTGTTTGAAACATGTTCATGATTAAATCTGTATGCTGGCTTATTTGAGTGACTGCTCTCTGATTGTGGTTTCCTCAATCCTAGTTCTTCCTCTTCTTTTTATTTATTTTTTCCTTTTCCTCCCTTTCTTTCCTTTCTTTCTTTTTGTTTAGAGAAGCCCTTTCAGTATTTATTTTAGCCTGGTTTTGGATTGCTGTATTCTTTTAGTTTTTGTTTGTTGGAAAATATTTTTATTTCTCCTTCTATTTTAAATGATATTCTTACCGGACAGAGGATTTTGGTTTGCATATTTTTTCCTTTTAGCACTTTAAATATCTCTTGCCATTCCCTCCTGGCCTATAGTGTTTCTGTAGAGAAATCAGCTGATAACCTTATGGGGGTTCCCTTGTAGGTAACATTCTGCTTTTCCCTTGCTGCCTTTAGGATCCTCTCTTTATCACTAACTTTTACCATTTTTAGTGTAATATGTCTTGGTGTGGTTCTATTTGGGTTCAACTTGTTTGGGGCCCTCTGTGCTTCCTGTATCTTGAACTCAGCATCCTTTAGATTTGGGAAGTTCCAGTGATAATTTCTTCAAATATATTTGCCATCCCCTTATCTTTTTCTACTCCTTCTGGAATTCCTATCATGCATAGATTGGCCCACTTTATATTATCCCATAGGTCTCTTATATTGCTTTCCTGTTTTTTGATTTGGTTTTCTGTCTGCTGACCTGATTGGGTGATTTCCATTATTCTATCTTCCATATCACTGATTCGTTCTTCTGCATTATTCATTCTGGTTTTTACTGCCCTTAGTTCAGTTTGTATCTCTGCAAATGAATTTTCTAGTTTTCTTGGCTCCTCCTTATATTTCCTAGTTCCTTTCTGAGGGTGTCTGCATTACTGTTCATATCTTCTCTTAATTCCTTCAGTATTTTCACTATTTCTCTTTTGAACTCCAGGTCTGTCAGACTGCAGAGATCTGTTTCATTGTTGACTGTTTTGGGTGAGTTCTCCTGTTGGTTTAACTGGGGGTGGTTTCTCAGCTTCTTCATCTTGCTTGTTGTTTTCTTTTTCCTAATGGAGTTGTACTCTCCGTGGCCAGGCAGTGTTTGCCTTGTCACTGCCGTGGAATGTTTCTTGAGGTCTGATTTTGTTGATCAGTCTTCTTTGAGGCAGTGTGGCTTTTCTGGAGGGTGGGCAGGGCTGACAGTGTCTCTCTGAAGCAAAGGAGGACTTCCTGAGGGCAAACAGGACTGGGAGGTTGGCACTGTAATGGAAGCAGATTTCACTCTGCTGGGAAGAGCTTGCTCTTGTGTTTTTGGGCTGTGGGGCTCTTGCAGGGGGCTGGTGGTGCTAAGCAGCTGTTCTGCAGGATTGCAGCACCCCCTAAGGGCTGGAACGGATAGCTGGGCCATTGGAAACCCAAGAGGCTCTTCCCCAGGGCAGCCCAACTCGGAAGGACTGCCTGAGAATGTAGGCAGATCTTTTCACAGCCTGGCCAAGATTGTTCTAGCTTTTCTAGGCTGCAGGCCTTTTCCCAGGGGCTGGCAGTGTTTGGTGCTGTTCCACAGGGGTGTATCCCCTCTAAAGGGCAAGCAGGCCAGGGCAGGAACAGCCCCTGTGGTGGTAGGCTTCCGGCAATTGTTAAGGCCAGCCCTCCCAGATGGCAGGCAGCCCCAGGTCTGATGCACGTGCATAAGGGGTGGGGATGGATGCACTGGGAAGCACAGCTTTCTGATAGCTGGTGGACCAGTAAGGTCACTGTAGCATGGGGAGTATTCTGTGGGGGCCCACCCCATCTTCTCTCCCCTCCCCAACACTGGCACAGACCCATCTCTTCTCCCAGGTTCCCTGTGATGTGGCTTTCCACTTCCCCGGCCTAGCGTATTTCTCCGTCCCACTGCCAGGCTCTGCTTTCTAGTCTCCCAGGAAGTCTCTGCCCCGTCAAACTTGACAGACTGGTTCCAAGACCCCCCAAGCAGTCTCTGCTCCACCCCTCCCCCAGCCCTTTCCTGGGGACTAACCTCTGGAGCCGAGGTCTTGGTGCCCAGACCCCACCCAAGCATCTCAATTTTTGGTGACTGTGCCAGTAGTTCAGATGATCTGTTCGGTTCTCGCTCTGCTTTTCAGGACTCCAACTTACTGCTACACTCCTCTCTGCATCTGGAGATCCCTCTGGTTCGGTTGATCTTTCCATCAAGTAGGTGACTTTCCAGGGTGTGGGATCCCTTTCTCCTCCACAGTTCCCTTTTGGGAACCCCTGTCCAGCTCAGATTCACCTTCTCTCACTCTCCTCTTTTCTCTTGTTTTACGTAGTAATGTCACGAGATTCTTGCCATTATTGGAGTTTACGTTCTTCTGCCAGCGATTGTTTGCTGTTCTGCGTGGGTCGTTTAACCTGTAGATGTGGGGTTTTTTGTTGCGTTTGTGGGAGAGGGCAAGTGTGTCCCCCTACTCTTCTGCCATCTTGCCTCCTCCAGAAAACTTTTGTATTAAGAGTGTTCATACAAAATTCTTTAGACTCGTTTTGGGTTCTTTTTGAGATACTTTTACCTTCTTTACTCAGTTTACTCTTCTTATGTACAGAGAAGAGTACGCAATTGTAAAGAAATGCCCCAGAAGGAATTATTGAACTCTAAAATGTATTATGGTACTAATATTAAAAAGACTTCTAGAAAGATTTTCAAACTTTCCTGTGACATCCAAGGGTCTTTCTCAGCCATAGACAAGCAAGTAGACCCTGTATAAATTGATATTTTGTAAGTCAATCAATACTTTGTGTCATAGCCAAAAGAGTTGTTCAAATTTCTCCATGGTTTTAAGAGTTTCCAAGTTTTGGCAGTTATGAGTACATTTGCTGTAAATATCTGTGTGAAGGCGTTTGTGTGTACAGCAAGGTTTTACTCCTTTGGGAAATTACCAAGGGGTGTGACTCCTGGATTATGTGATAAGACTATGCTTAGTTTTGTAAGAAACTATCACTGCCTTCTGAAGTGACTGCTATTTTATTTTCCCACTAGTAATGAAAGAGAGTAGTATTTCTTCTCATCTTTGTCAGCATTGGTGTCGTCAGTGCTCCAGATTCTGGCCATTTTAATAGACATTATCACATTGTTGTTTAAATTTGCATTTCCTTAATTACATATGATATGGAGAATATTTTCATATGCTTATTTGCAATCACTGTATCTTCTTTGATGAGGTGTCTACTAAAACATCTAGGTAATTTTTAACTGGATTGTTTCTTCTTGTTGCATTTTAAGACTTGTTTACATATGTTTTGGATAATGGTTTTTTATCAGATATATTTTTACAAATATTTTCTCCCAGTGTGACTTGTGTTCTCGTTCTTTTGTCATTATCTTTATCAAAGCAGACACTTTTAATTTTAATAGTCAACATTATCAATTTTTTGTATGGATTATGGCTTTGGTGTTATTTCTAAAAAGTCATCCCTTTGCCCAAGGCCATATAGGTTTTATCCTATGCTATCTTCTAAGAGTTTTATACTTCTGCATTTTAAATTTATGCCTGTGGTCCATTTTGAGTTAATTTTTGTGTAGGCTGTTAAGTCTGTTTCTAGATTCTTTTTTTTTTGTATGTGGATATCCAGTTGTCTCAGGACCATCTGTTTCAAAGATTTTCTTTGCTCATTGCACTGCATTTAGTTTTACTTATTTTGTCAAAGGTATCTATGTTTTGTCAAAGATGATATCTATGCGGTCTAAATCTTTAGTATGTTCCACTGGTCTATTTGCCTCTTCCTCCACCAATATCACTATATCTTTATCACCAGCTTTTTATTAAGTCTTAAAGTTAGACAATGCAGTCTTCCCACTTTGTTCTTCTTCTTCAGTATTGCCTTGCCTATTCTGAATCTTTTGGTTTTTCTCGTAAACTTTGGAATCAGTTTGATATTCACAAAAAATGACTTGCTGGGATTTTATTTGGGAATATATCGAATCTATAGATCAACTTGAAAAGAACTGACATCTTGACAATACCAAGTTGTCTTATCCATAAATGTGGGATATCTCTTCATCTATTTTTTTAATTCCATTAATCAGAGTTTTGCCATTTTCCTCATATAGATCCCATACATATTTGTTAGATTTATATCTAAATATTTCATTTTGTTAATGCAAGTGGTATTTTGTTTTTAACTTCGAATTCCACTTGTTCTTTTCTGGCATATAGGAAATGGGTTGACTTTGCATATTAATTTTTTATCTTGCCATTTGTGTTATAATCATTTATTAGTTTGATGAAACTTTCAGTCAGTTCTTTTGGATTTTCTGCATTGATGGTTATGTCCTTGGCAAAGACAGGCTTATTTTTTCCTTCCAAATATGTGTGTGTGTGTGTGTGTGTGTGTGTGTGTGTGTGTGTGTGTGTGTGTGTTTAACTTTTATTTCTTTTTTGTTGTAGAATCAGCTAGCACTTCTAGTATGATGTTTAAAAGGAGTGTTGAGAGGGAACATCCTTGCCTTGAACCTAATCTTAGCAGAAAGCTTCAAGTTTCTCACCATTAAGTAGGGTGTTTGCTGTAGGTTTTTGTAAGTAATGTTTAGCAAGTAGAGGAAGTTTACTTCTAGTTCTAGTTCACAGAGGATTTTTATCACAAAAGGATGTTACATTTTGTTTAATGTTTTTTCTATTTACATGATAATGTGATAGTTTTTCTCTTTTAGCTTATCAATGTGATAAATTACATTAATTGATTTTTGAATGTTGAACTAGCTTTGCATACCTGGAATAAATCTTATTTTGTTGTGGTATGTAACCATTTTCATATATTGTTGAATTCAGTTCACTAATATTTGGGGAGACAAGTATTTTTCATGTATGTTCATGAGAGCTATTGGCCTGTAGTTTTCTTTTCTTGTAACATTTTTCATCTGCTTTTGGCATTAGGGTAATGCTGGCCTCATAGCATGAGTTAAGAACTATTTCCTATGCTTCTATGCTGTGAATAGGATTGTAGAAAATTTGAATAACTTTTCCTTAAATGTATGAAAGAGTCCACCACTGAACACATCTGGGACTGATGCTTTCTCTTTCAAAGGTTATTCATTATTTATTCAATTTCTTTAATAGTATAGGCCTATTCAGAATGTCTATTTCTTCTAGCATGAATGTTGGCCAATTGGGTTTTTCAAGGAATTGGTCCATTTCATCTAGTTTATCAAATTTACAGGTATAGAGTTGTTCATAGTGCTCTTTTATTATACTTAAATATCAATAGCATAAGTATATCTCCACTTTCACTTCCGACATGAGTACTTGTGACCTTTATCCCCCCTCATTTTGTTGGTTAGCCTAGTTTATTGATTTTACTGAGCTTTCCAAAGGATTATATTTTAGTTTCATTGGTGTTCTCTACTGATTTCCTTTTTTTTTTTTTTTTTCATTTCACTGATTTCTGTTCCACTTCTACTTCTTCTTTTTTTTTTTTTTTTTTTTTTTAATTCTTTTGGGCCATGCCTGTGACATGTGGAAGTGCCAGGGATCAAAACTGTGATACAGCAGTAACCTAAGCCACTGCAGTGACAACAACCAGATCCTTAACCTGAACCACACTGGAACTCCATCTTATTATTTCCTTCTTTGTATTTAATGTGCTCTTCTTTTTCTAGTTTCCTGAGGTGGACACTGAAATTTTTAGTTTTAGATCTGTCTTCTTTTCTAACATACGCAGTCAATGCTAAAAATTTATCTCTAAGCATTGCTTTTACTGAGTCCCACAAAATTTGATGTTATATTTTCATTCTCATTTGGTTCTGATTATTAATTCTCTTGAATTTATTTCTTTTATCCATATGTTATTTTCTAGTTTTTCTTTAATTTTGTGATTTTTTTCATATCTTTCTGTTATTGTTTTCTTGATTACTTCCATTGTGGTCTGAGGGCAAAGATTGCTATGATTTCTATTCTTTAATATTTGTTAAGATGTGTTTTACTTTGTGATGCATTCTGACAGTTTCTGTATTGTTTTGGTTCATTTAGACCAAAGACATTCAAAGAGATTATTGATATATTTGGATTAATATGTAGTATATTTGTTACTGTTTTTTATTTGTTTTCCTGGTTCATTGTTTCTATTTTTTCTTCCATACTTTTTCTGCCTTTTGCAGTTTTGAGTATTTTTTTGTGAATGTGTATTTCCTCCTTCCTTAACATATTATTTATAATTCTTTCTCAACTTTCTTTAGTGGTTGCCCTAGTGTTTGCAATCTACTTTTATAGTTAATCCATGTCCACTTTCAAATAACATTATACTAGTACATGTGTAGTGTGGATAACTTATGAAGACAAAATTATCTTATACTATATATATATTGTGTGTGTGTGTGTGTGTGTGTGTGATTTTTGGCATTATTATCGTGAACAAATGATCTATTAGATACAATAATAAGACAATATATTTTTTAATTATCATCACTTCTCCCATCTTCCATATACTTTCTTATTTTATGAAGATTCTTGTTTCTAACCTTTATTACTTTCCTTCTTTCTAAAGAACTTCTATTAACATTTCTTGCAAGGCAGGTCTTTTGGTAACAAATCCCTCAATTTTTGTATGAGAAAATTTGTTTCTCCTTTATTTTTGAAGGATAATTTCATAGGGGTCAGAATTCTAGTTTGACATTTTTTTTTCCTCTCAACACCTTTACTATTTCACTACACTCTCTTCTTGCTTTACATGGTTTTTGAAGAGAAATCAAATGTAATTTTTTTGTTTTTCTGCTTCTTAGGTCTGCACCTATAGCATATGGGAATTCTCTGGCTAGGGGGTTGAATGAGGGCTGTAGCTGACGGCCTATTCCACAGCCACAGCAATGTGGATCCAAGCCACGTCTGTGACCTACAACGCAGCTCACAGCAATGCCAGACCCTTAACCACTGAGTGAGGCCAGGGATCAAACCTGCATCCTCATGGATACTAGTCAGGTTATTAATCCACTGAGCCACAATGAAAACTCAAGTGTAATTCTTATCTTTGTTCCTCCATAATTAAGTTTTCTTCCTTTCATCCCAGCTTCTTTCAGGACTTTATCTTTGAATTCCTACAGTTTGAAAATGATAATGCTTAGTTATAATTTTCTTGGCATTTACCCTTCTTAGGGTTCTTTGATCTTCCTTAATCTGTGGCTTGGTGCCTGATATTAATTTGAAGGAAATTCTCAATCATTATTATTTCAACTTTTTTCCCCCTGTATCTTTCTTTTCCTTCTAGTATTCCAGTTTACACATGTGACAGACATTTTGTATTTGTCACATTCCTTGAATATTCTTTTCCTTTTTTTTTCTTTCAGCCAGTCTCTAATCTTTTTGCTTTTCAGTTTTTGAGGATTCTGTTTAGATATCCTCATGCTCAGAGTTTCTTTCTTGAGCTGTGTTCTGACGAATAAGCCCATCAAAATTATTCTTCAGTTCTGTTATAGTTTGTTTGTTATTATCTCTAGAATTTCTCTTTGGTATTTTAAGGATTTTTATCTCTCTGCTTACATTACCATCTGTTCTTACTTGCTGTCTACTCTATCCATTGTAACTCTTAGCATATTAATCCTAAATCCCCTGCAATGTCTGGCTCCAATGCTTGCTTCTGCCTCTTCAAATTGTGTGTTGAGATTTTTGGCTTGCATTGTAATTTCTTCTTAATAGCCTACATTTTGTCCCTGGTAAAAGCAGATGGTGTCAACCATCCTTTAGCAATGTGGTGGTGAGGTGAGGAGGAATTTCAAAGTGTTACAGTTAGGTCCCAGTCTCTTAGCCAGTGGATGCCTCTGAACACTAAGCATCACTGTTTACCAGTTTATCTTCCTCCCACCTGAGATAGAACCGGATGGTTAGATAGGCTCAAGTTCAATATTTCCCTTCTCCCATATGGGAGGCTGAAGCTGGCTGGAGTTGGGTATTTGACACCTCCATGTCAGTTAGGTTGATAATGTCCCAGCATATTAGGCTCTGGGCAACTAGTTTCCTCTGAGGGCAGGTCTTTGAAGATGAACACGATGCTCTAGAGTATTTCAAAATAGTTCCTTTCCTTTGCCTCTTTCCAGAAGCATTAGAGCATGTTTGTTATTTACTACGGAAAATTGGTTGAGCTCCTGGAGATGAAAGTCACAATACTAAGGGGGTCCTCCTGTGTCTGAGTTCCTCTAGAGTTGTTAACTCTTCATTGTACCCACAGTGAACCTCCAGCAATTCGTCAGGTTTTTCTATTCTGGCACTGGTTAATATCACAGTTTCCACTGTGAACTTCTGTTCTGCTAAGTCTTGATGACTTGTATTTGCCTGTCTCTCTCTCCAATCTTTGGTATAGTAGTTTGCCCTGTTTCTTACCCTTTCTTCTTATATATCCTGGAAGACTTGTTAATTTTCCCTATCTTTAGCATTTTACTTCTTCTTAGGACAGAGTGGCAACTTTCAAGCTCCTTATATGCAGAACTGGAAACTGGAAATCTCTCAAAATGTTATTTTTATTATTGCAACCATAGAAATGTAAAGGATAAAAAAAAATAATGTTAGGCAGTTATGTCAGAGAGTTCAGTATACCTTGTTATTATATAGGAGCTGATCACTAAAGACTATATTAGCATTAAATGGTTCATGTAATTCACTTGTATAAAATTGCAAAGCCTTATTATTTCAGACATTAAAATAAGCAAAGCAGATTGAGCATTTAAGTGCTTTGTGACTAATTCAGTCTGTAAATGTTCAATGCGGTGCAGTTGTCTTTAATGGTACAACTAGTAAAGAACGCGGGTGGGAAGAAAGGTTATTGATGATACCTGATTTGCATGCAATAATCTCAGCAACATATAAATTTTCTGTTATTAGCCTGATGATATATGTGAGGAATCTAACACTTAGCAAATTTTGTAGTTAGCTAGACATTATCAAATAATGATGGACTGTTAAATCCCCTGAATGCTGATGAATCTGATACGCATTGAAAAACCTTAAAAGCCTCAAATTTTGCTGGCCATTTATACTTACATTGCTTTATTTACTAAAGAAGAAAATTTTTAAGTTTGTTTTTTTATTTCCTTGTTATATATGAGGTAACAGAGTCTTAGAAAACTTCTGAAAATTGACCAGAAATTTTATCAGAATAGTAAGTTGTGGGTTGGGTTTAAAATCAAATCTTTTGAAATTCACTGTGATACTACGTCAACTTACATGCACCCACAGTCCAACAAGAAGTAAATACTCTTTGTTGAAATTTTGGAAGTAAAATAAGGCAGCTATTTTAGGTTTATAATCATAGGTGCCTCTTCCTTACAAGTGAAGAAAAGATGTAACCTTTGGATTTCCAAAAGAAAATATGTGTGAGCACAGAAACACTCATAGTATTTCAGAATTTACACATTTTTTTCTGATAAATTATCTTATATTATTGGTCCTATATGATGAATAAATATTTACTAAATTTTATTTTATTCTCTAAAAAATAGAGTTCCCCAGGGGAGAAATAAGAATGTGTGATCAATTTGGGAATATATTTTTATATATTCTGGATCAGTGTCATTCTCTACCAAGAAGGCACCAAATCAATTAACAATAATGAAAAAACATGATTCTCCTCCATTCACTTTCATGGCAAAGGGAGAAGCTTGTTTCACTAGCAACTCAAATATGTATACAGGAAAATCTACATATATCTTGTGTTTTAATCTTTCTTTACAATTTACATATTCTCTCTCATCAACAATATGTTCCATAAGCTGGAAACTAACTTGGTAAAATTGCACCCCATTTATTTATACAGAAAGTCCCTCAATCAAACTTCAGGTCCTTGTGGGATAGAAATAAGCCCTCTTTCTCTTCACTTATGTGTATTTCCTGCAATTCTGTTGCCTATTTTGAAATATAGTCCTATTTTTGTGTACTAAGTTCTATTACCCTCTATTTTTCCCTGCCTCTTTCACAAATAGGGTGCCAGTGTGCTTTCTCTGAAACTTCTTTACATTTGTCATTTCATTGATGTAAATGTACTATTAGTCAATTCAATATTCAAGGTGAGTTCATAACACTGACTTACAGAAGAGCATTACAGTATTTTCCATATCATTCTCAATCATATCCTCATTTTTTTCCTCAACATTGTACATTGAAATACTCACAGTGATGCATAGATCCTTTTCCTGAGAGGTTACAAGGCAGAGTGAAATAAGAATACTTTCTGGTAATATATTACTTGTCACACAGTGATTTCAAAGCACTTTGTTAACAAAGAAAGATTATTACCATCAATTTAATGGGAACTGAAACACATAAGTTAAATTACTTCTTCAAAGTTGAACAGAAAGTAAGTTACTACATTATGAACATAATTCATGTTCTTGTCATTAGAGTGTTTAATTCCATCTAGTGGAACACATTTCCTTTCACTCTGTCTTCTACAAAACAATTTACTGCCCACTTGGCAGAACAGAGGCTCAAATTCATGGGTATGAGAATCTGTTGCATCAAGGTAGAATCTGGATTTACCTAATCATATGGCAACATGACTTTGGCTGGATGGAGCCAATGTGGGACTGCTTAACTTCATCTGGAACTGCTCACATTTTCAAATGTCCATAGTTTTGTAAAAACAGATTGAACACAGAGTCCTGATATAAATTTAGAGAAAATATATAGTCAAAAAATAAAGAACAATGAGAATAGTAAAGAAAAAGGAAAAGATCATTATCTGAAACTAAGAACTTAAGTAATTTTGGTATTGCTTTCTTCCATTATGCGTATAGTCATATATGAGTGTATTTAAACATTAGGACTGTAACCTAGATACAATTTGTATCTTTAAAAAAATTTTCACTTGATATTATTTTTGAAGCTTTAAACATTAATGAGCCCTTTTCTCAATATAATTTCAATGAGTTTTAAATTTTTCTATTCATGTGTATATATGCCAATATGTATAAATGCAGATACATACATTATTTAGACATTCTATTGTGACTCGTTTTAGTAATTTTATGACCATTTATTTTAAAAACTTTAAAAAATCCTTATATATTACTATTATCAATAGTTTCCTTTTGGATAGTTCAATTTTTTTACATTGTTTAAAATATATGATACCCTGGAGTTCCCTTGTGGTACAGAGGGTGAAGGATTGGGCATTGTCACCGCAAAGGCTCTGGCTGTTGCTGTGGCATGGAGTCAGTCCCTGGCCTGGGAACTTCCACATGGCACAAGTATGGCCTATGGCACATATGTATATATATACACATATATATGTATGTACAAATATATACACACACACACACACTGAGATAACTGAGACATTTTCCTAAATCATTTTTTCTGAAGAAAATTGTATTTTTAAAACATAAGAATTTATTCCATGTGGACTTTATTTTATTGTATGTCGATGTAGAATTATATTAATCCAAACCTCTGTAGTACTGGAAACCAGGCATTAATGTTCTTTAAAACCTTCCCAGTTGATCCTAATATGCAAGCAAAATTGTGCACAAGTACTTTATGTTAAAAATAAAATAAAAAGTTACACATATACAAAAAGTAGTTATTTCTTTTTAAAAAAATTATTGATATTAGTATATAAAATTTCCTCTATTGTACACCTTTCTGCGACAAATCCTGTAAGTTCTAATGTGTAGTTATTATCAGTATCATGGTCAAATAAACAAGTTTTATTTTTTTAGTTATTATTCTCTATTGATGTATTGTTTAAAAGAAGCCTCCTTTATCTCTGGTAGTAGAACATTCTTATAATTGATATCTAAATGTGTAATTGATTATTTTATTGCATTAGGAACAGGGTTACTTGCCTTTATCATTTTAACATATTTGACCATATTATTTTATTTTTAAATTAATATTTGATCATATTTTTATAATGTTTCTTTGCCACTGAAAACAGCGGTGTGTTCTCTAATGTGGTGGTTCAATGTTTACCATAATATTTGTCAATTATATATTATTTATTATGTCACTTAACTCTTCTATACACTTAATTTTTGTCCATTTGATGTGTTTTAAATTAAAAAGCAAGGTCTTAGCTTTTTTTGTTTATTTTTTTTCCTTTTTGAGAGTTGATGGCTATGATGTTTGGTACATTCTTATTCAAAAATCAGATAAACTGAAAATTATACCCTTCATCTCATTTTGTGTATTTTTGTTTGTAGTTTACTTTACATGAATTTAAGAACTTAATTTATTAATTAATTTATTTTTCATCTACCTGGAAGGCATTTTGCCATGTTTATGTTTTCATGTTCTTAATTATTACTTTATGTTCTTAATAATTTTACTTTAGGGATATTTCTTAACAATATACAATATAAATTGGTATTTTGCTTTGTAATCCAATCAAAAAATATTTTATAAGAGTCCCTGACCAACCCTTCTAGCAATTATTCTGAAATTTATAGAATTTTGGTTTTGGTTTAGTGGAGACTTTCATATAATTCCCTAAGCTTTCACGTTCTTTAGAAAGTATCATTTGGTTTCATAGCCGAATCTGTTTTTACCATTTTTTGACACTTCCCACTTTCTTCTTTTTCCACTCAATTTTAAAGAATATAATAATTTTTCTTACTCTTTACTTTTGCATTTTCAAATATGCTTAAAAGTCTACTACTTACCTTATTACCTTCTGGTGGGATCTTTGAATTTCAGCTGTTATAAACAAGACAATAAGAACACTTATTCCACTTTTCACCTTTCCAACTGATAGCTGTTTTTGCCAGCTGTGTCTTTTCTACACTTGCAGATCTCTGGTGTTTATATTCCATTCTTTCACCACGTTTCCCATGTCAGTTTCTGTTTTCATTTGCCAATTCTTTTGCTTTCACCTTCCACATGTTTCCAGAAATTCATCTGAGCCATATTCCTTTGTATTTTTAATGTTCAACACTATTGTAAATCTTTATTCTCGAGAAAGAATTTATTGGGCTGTAATAATTTTAGCATTCACTTTGTCCCTGAAGAGGCACTTAATAGACACACTTTTCTGCTTTCTGTGCTGATTATCTTGGAGAGAAATCAGGCACGATTCTGATTATTTTCCTGGGGAGGGCCTTGATCTTTTTCTTTTTTGTCTGTATGGCTGCCCCAAAAATGTGTTCTTAATACTTAAAGTCCAGCAATAAAAAAATCAATTATTAACATGTTAATATGGAATATTTTGTGCCAATTGGAGTATTTCATCAACTTTATATTTATAAATGTAAGGCTTTTTTTCATTTCAGGAAAATTCTTAAATAAAATATTAAATATTTTTTTTGTTTCATTTAGATATACCTCTAATGCACATATTCTTTTATGGATGTATTAGGGATACTATTTTCTGTCTTAAATATCTCTCATTTTTTTTCTTTTTCTCTTTACCTCCTCTTTTTTTTTCTTTCCATGTTTTTCTTTCTCAATCTATACTCTATAGTTTACAATAAGCAGACACATAGAGGCTATATTTTCTATTAATATTCCTCCATTTTTTCTTGTCTTATTGTATACCATCTGAGTGTTGCTATATTTGCTTAATTTTGTAATGCTTATGTTTAAATGAAATGGAATTGTTCCCAGAACAACTAAATGTAGATAATCTCTATGTAAAAAATGAAAGGTTAGAGAAGTAGTCAGGATTTATGCATTCAAGATTGTAGGCCCTGTAGATAAAAGGATGACCAGTTTCTCAGAAACATGCCCTCTATACCTAGCACTTGACTCCTTTGCCCCCAGTTCTAAACTGATGCAGAATACGTTGTGCCACCAACACTAAGGCCCTTCCATTGTTTTACTGGCTACTTGTGCCAAAGTACAAAGACTTTTCTTCCTTGTCTTTGCCCCTGGATGTTGTATAGTTCTTTTAATTCCAACTTGTCCCTTTATTCTTGTTCTGTACAATCCCAGGAACACTCATGTAGTGGCCAGTCAAGGTAAGACTCTGACATTTGGGGGTTAGTTATTGTCTCTCAATTTCTGTGATCCACTGCCCTCACTCACAATTTTCACTTCCTTTTTTTCCTCTTCATCCCTATATAGATGTAGACTTTTGCCTATATTCAGCTATCTTCATTTATTTATTTGGCTTCACCCACAATATGTGGAAGTTGCTGGGCTAGGTCTGCACCATATCACGCACCAGAGCTGCTGCAGTGACAACACTGGATCCTTAACCCACTGCACCACAAGAGAAATTCTCTTCCATGATTTTTTAAAATCACATAAACATGATTAGTAAACCATGTTTGATTTCGTTTGTTTGTTTGTTTTTGTCATCCAGATTGATTCCTAGGTTAAAATGTGAAATTTTGTTGACACACTGTCTTGTATTAGCACAAATTATTTTTCAGCTAGACTGGAACCCCATAGCAGCAGATACAGAATGAAAGTAATATGCTAAAAATTCTCACATAAAGGCACTTGGTGTGCCTTTGTTGCTATTTTCTTTTCTTACGTGGGATGAGTTTTTCAAAGTTCCCAATACGTGAAATTTTAGTGAAATTTTACAAAATATTCAATTATCTTGAAATGAAATAGATTCATAATTTAGCTTCTTTCAAAGTTTTTGGAGGACTTTAGAGTTATTAAAATTGGCCAAATGAAATTAAAATGACAATGATGAGTATTTAGAACATCTGTACAATTTATTGTTAGATCAGATAGGAAGGGGAGACTCGCACTATTGGAGGACACTTTTACCGCTGATATTAAAGTGTTTGTTATATGGTAAGATGTATATGATAGTACTATCAAGTAGACTATTCTGACAATGTAGTTCAGGACAGACTGAAGTGTGTGCATTGCAACATCATTGCTGAGCCAGTAGAAAGGCAGGGATTTTTTTGCTTCTTAGGTCCGTACCTATGGCATATTGAAGTTCCTAGGCTAGGGATTGAATCAGAGCTGCAGCTGCCAGCCAACACCACAGTCACAGCAATGCCTGATCCAAGCTACATCTGCATCCTCACCACAGCTCATGGCAGTGCTGGATCCTTAACCCACTGAGCAGGCCAGGGACTAAATATGCATCCTCAAGGATACTAGTAAAGAAAATATGTTTTATTTGTTTAGTGAATTATTTATTTAGTGAAATAAAGTTTGAGAAAGAAGTATAGCGAACATATATAATAAGAAGGCAGAAATAAGGACTAATATAAAAGTAATATTAATAAACAATTAGGTTATATTCATCAAACAAAAGACAGATATTTAAATTTGCATACAAAGGAAACATCTGAAAGATGGTGAATTAATGAGAAATACTCCAAGTAAAAATGATGGAGAAAATATGAAAAAGACATTGTAAGACATAACAAACAAACAACAAAAATGAAGCAATTTCATACTAAACAATTAATTTTGTATAAAAATTATTAATATTAGAGATGTATGCTGGTAAATTGAAGAATATAACCAATAATATATAATCATCAGGAATATGTAATTATCTGACAAAATAACATAAAATCATAAACCAAAAAACTGACAGAATTGTAAAGAAAATAGACAAATCAGAAATTCTCCTTTGATATTTTCTCATAAATCTTTCAGAGCCTGATTAGATTATATACAGGAAAAAGTACTATATATATTGATCATTGGAATTAAATGGTTAAGAACCAAAAATAGTCTACATTTATGATGGGCATAAAGTATTATAATTTTCTGTGTTGTATTTATATAGACATTTTTATACACATTTACAAATTTTACCCAAGGTCTTAATCATTATCCCTAATAAAAATGTATGCACCATTCACAAACACAGATCAAGTCCTCAGTCATATAATACATTTTTTAAAAAAAGTAAAAGTAAAAATAATCAGTGTATGTTCTCCAACTGACATACAATGTCACTATTTACTGCTAAGCATAAACTAGAATTAAGCATGAATATGAACTTAAATTAAATCTTACTACTAAGTAATATTTGAGCTATAAAATTTAATCTAGAAGGAACCAACCAGTGAAGATCCTAGAGCTAAATGACATACAATTACTAACAGCTAAAATCTGTAAAAACACAGCCAAACAATTAGTACTTAAAGGGAAATTCAAATTTTCTTATAAATAAACCAAAAGAATAAAAGTAAAGAATAAACTCTTGAAACTAAAAACTAAACCATCTAGAAATTATGAGATTGATGCACTGTCTACTGTGCTAAGAAGGCACTATAACATTCCTTAACATAATCACAGCCATTTATGACAAACTCACAGCAAATAAAATATTCAATGGAGAAAAGATGAAAGCCTTCCCATTAAAATCTGGAACAAGAAAAGGATGCCCACTCTCACCACTGTTATTCAACATAGTATTGGAAGTCCAAGCCACAGCAATCAAACAAACAAAAGAAATAAAAGGCATCCATATAGGAAGAGAGGAGATAAAACTGTCACTGTATGCAGATGACATGATACTATATATAGAAAACACTAAGGACTCACCCCAAAAACTACTTGAATTGATCAACAAATTCAGCAAAATAGCAGGATTTAAGATTAACATTCAGAAATCAGTCACATTTCTGTATACTAACAATGAAATATTAGAAAAGGAATACAAAATACAATATCTTTTAAAATGGCAACCCCCAAAAAATCAAATACCTGGGAATACACCTGACCAAGGAAGTAAAAGACTTATATGCCGACAACTATAAAACATTAATAAAGGAAATTAAGGAAGATGTAAAGAAATGGAAAGCTATTCCATTCTCCTGGGTTGGAAAAATTAATATTGTAAAAACAGCCATCCTACCCAAATCAATCTACAGATTCAATGCAATCCCTATCAAATTACCCATGACATTTTTCACAGAACTAGAACAAAAAAATCCAAAACTTCATATGGAACCACAAAAGACCCAGAATTGCCAAAGCAATCCTGAGGAACAAAAACCAAGCAGGAGGCATAACTCTCCCAGACTTCAGGCAATATTACAAAGCCATAGTCATCAAGACACTGTGGTACTGGTACCAAAACAGACAGACAGACCAATGGAATAGAGTAGACAGCCCAGAAATAAACCCTGACACCTATGGTCAGTTCATTTTTAACAAAGGAAGCAAGAACATAAAATGGGAAAAACAAAGTCTATTCAGCACGAATTGCTGGGAAACCTGGACAGCTGCATGCAAATCAGTGAAACTAGAGTACACCCTAACACCATGCACCAAAATAAACTCAAAATGTCTGAAAGACTTAAAGATAAGACAAGACACCATCGAAATCCTAGAAGAGAACATAGGTAAAACATTCTCTGACACCAACCTTACAAATGTTTTCTCAGGTCAGTCTCCCAAAGCAATAGAAATAAAAGCAAAAAGAAACCAATGGGACCTAATCAAACTGACAAGCTTTTGCACAACAAAGGAAACCAAAAATAAAACAGAAAGACAACTCACGGAATGGGAGAAAATAGTTTCAAATAATGCAATGGACAAGGGCTTAATCTCTAAAATATACAAATGATTTATACAACTCAACAGCAAAAAAGCCAATTAATCAATGGAAAAATGGGCAAAAGACCAGAATAGACATTTCTCCAAGGAAGAGATACAGATGACCAATAAGCACATAAAAAATGCTCAACATCCCTGATTATTAGAGAAATGCAAATCAATACTACCATGAGATACCACCTCACACCAGAGAGAATGGCCATCATTAAGAAGTTCACAAATAACAAGTGTTGGAGGGGGTGTGGAGAAAAGGGAAACCTCTAGCACTCTTCATGGGAATGTAAGCTGGTATAACCACTGTGGAGAACAGTGTGGAAGTACCTTAGAAAACTATTCATAGAACTACCATATAACCCAGCAACCCTACTCTTGGGCATATATCTGGACAAAACTTTCCTTAAAAAAAGACACATGCACCCGCCTGTTCATTGCAGCTCTATTCACAATAGCCAAGCCATGGAAACAATCCAAATGTCCATCAACAGATGATTGGATTAGGAAGATATGATACACACACACACACACACACACACACACAATGGAATACTACTCAGCCATAAAAATGAAATAATGCCATTTGAAGCAACATGGATGGAACTAGAGACAATCATCCTGAGTGAAGTTAAGTCCAAAAGAGAAAGACAAATTCCATATATCACTTATATCTGGAAACTAATATATGACACAAATGAACCTTTCTATAGAAAAGAAAATCATGGACTTGGAGAACAGACTTGTTGTTGCCAAGGGGGAGGGGGAGGGAGTGGAATGGATTGGGAGCTTGGGATTAATGAATGAAACTATTGCTTTTGGAATGGAATAGCAATGAGATCCTGCTGTGTAGCACTGAGAACTATGTGTAGTTACTTATGACAGAGCATGATAATGGTAGAAAAAAGAATGTATGCATGTACATGTAACTGGGTCACCATGCTTACAGTAGGAAAAAAACCTGTGTTGTGGAAATAACAATAAAAAATAAATAAACTATCTAGAAAGAGAGACATCAAATAAAAAGCAATACAATATTAAGGAAATGATAAAGTAGGAAATCTGTAAGGAAGAAAACTAAATACAGAAAAATGCAAAAGTCAAACTGGTTTTTAAAACCATTTAAAAAATATAGAAATACCTCTGCAAAGAAAAATGAGAGGAAATAAGAGATGATATAAATGAAAAAAATTCAAAGTAAAATTGGGAAATAACTTCATCTTTCCAACATAATAATGAATAATTTTAAAAATTCTCAGAACAACTACATTTCAATATATTTTCAGTTTAGGAAAAAATAGATACATTTATAATGAGGCTATAAAATATGTTTGAATAAAGATGAACAAAAATCTTCAATATATCAAAAATTATAAGGAAATTGAAATTTCAATCTAAACATTTTCACCCAGTAAAGTCCATATCCAGTAGATTAGAGAATTGAAACCTAGTAATTTAAGGACTCATAATTTTCACTTGTATAAGTTGTTCCAGAAGAAGGAGAAAGCTACCCAGATCTTTTTAGGAAACTAGTATAATTTTATTTACAAAATTAGATAAAGATAATTCAGATAAAGCAAACTATCAACTTGTTTTATTCTTGAATATAGATGCAAAACTCCCAAATAATATAGACTCTAAAATAATCCAATTTGTGCTATAATTAATTGAAATAACGCATGCTTTGGTCTCATTGACCGTTCATATTACATACAATAAATTATGATCGAACCCAATAAATACATATTTTAGTCAAAAAAATAAATAAATAAAGTAAAAAAAAATAATAAAATAATCCAATTTGTTCTGAAAATAAAATACTATGATGAAATGAATTACATATTTCCTAAACAATTGGTATATAATATACAAATAATAAGCCAATATATGTAATTCTATCTCATCAATAGATGTATTATAGATATGCATTTAATCTCTATATATGTGTGTACATATATACTTAAATCTATATTTCTATTTATCTGTAAAAATTCATATATATGTGCTTATCTTTCTCCTTTCTCTGATATAGGCATATATAGTTATCTATATCCTTCTATGCATATTTGTACACAAATATACATATATATAATTGATAAAGTCAAAACCCTCTTAAAATAGTGGTCATATATATATATCAAGAAAGCTATTAGAATTGAAAAAATATTATACTAAGATAGTTCATTACAAGATCGATTTTCAAGCCTATAGGATATTTCTACATGGAGCCAACTAGATAATATAATAGAAAATAAAGTTGCTAAAAATTAAGTTAGCAACTAATGCATAGACTTTTATGGAGAGCATATTGAAATATATTAAAGGATGTAAAAGCCATGAGTAAGTGCAGATATATAAAATGTTGATAGACAGGATGACTTAATAGCATAAAGACATTAATGCATAAATTTAATGCTTCTCAAAACAAATTACAGTAAGCCTCTTGAAAAATTTTAGAAATGTATATTAAATTTTATGTGAAAAAATAAAGATCTGTGAATAGCTAAGTCAATTTTGAAATAGAAGGAAAAAAATCGTGAACCTCATTCTGCTCTCTCAATATTAAGATATTACAAAAAGCCATAACAATACAAACAGTGCAGAAATGATTCCTAAGCAATAGAATCCAAGGGAGAGTGTGATGTGTGTGTGTGTGTGTGTGTGTGTGTTTAAATGCGCTGTTTAATTGATGTTGTTAGAATTAGTTGTCTTAAAGCACATAGAAAAATAAATATGGATTTCTCTTTTTACATTTATCAAGGTCAAATCATGTTTAATTAAATGTTAGAGGTAAAAGTTAAAATTCATATCATAACCAAAAAGATGACAGAGTATTTCCATAATTTGAGGGTAGATAAGAACATAAATCAAATCATAAACCATGAGGGAAACACTCAATGTATTTAATTAAATTATGTATAATGGATTTAGCAGATAAAATATTGAGTCAACAGAAAATTGATAGGCTAAAAGAAGATATTTCTAATGCTTGAAAATCAGGAGAAAAAGCCTATATATTTATTTATTTTTTGTCTTTTTGCATTTTCTAGGGCCACTCCCACGGCATATGGAGGTTCCCAGGCTAGGGGTCTAATCGGAGCTGCAGCCACCTGGCCTACGCCAGAGCCACAGCAATGTGGGATCCGAGCTGTGTCTGCAACCTACACCACAGCTCACCGCAGCACTGGATCCTTAACCCACTAAGCAAGGCCAGGGATCGAACCCACAACCTCATGGTTCCTAGTTGGATTCATTAACCACTGAGCCACAATGGGAACTTCAAAAAAGCCTGAATTTTAAAAAATACAATTATTAGCTGAGAATGAATCAAAAAAAGAGAGAAAAACAATTCAAAAACTCAAACTATTTGAATAGGTATTTCCACCATCGTGATTAAAAGTCCTTAAGAATATAAGCATTCCTATTACTAATCAGAGAAATAAACATTAAAACAATAAGATCTATTCTGACAGCCTTCTGATTGTTCTAATTTGGGCTCCAAATGATACTATTTGGTCTCACGTATGGAAAGAAAGGAAATCTCATGTGTTGCTAGTAGCATAACATGATGCTTTCATTTATGTGAGCAAAGCAGCTATATTCTGAAATATAGATTGTGCATGCCTTATCCCTCTGCTCTTCCCCATGGAAATATGCCCTAAAGAACTCCCTGCACAGAGGATATATAGAATCTGCTATAGCTCTACTTGTAGTCGCTGAGAGTTGGTTAAAATTGAAGTGACCATTATTCAAGGAGGTATGAATGGCATTAGATATGTGATGATATACACAATCTGTATCTGTATCTATATAATGAAATACCATAAGTATTAGTTTCCTAGGGCTGCCATAACAAAATGTCATGGGCTGAATTGTTTAAACAACAGAATGTTTTTTTCCTCACAAATCTGGAGGCTGGAGGTCTAGGGTACCAGCAGAATTGGTTTCTCCTGAAGCCTCACCTTGGCTTGCAGAGGGCCACCCTCTTGCTCTTTACATGACATTTTCTCTGTTCTTGTGCCCCTGGTACCTCTTCCTTTCTTCTCTGTGCCCCTGGTATCTCTTCCTTTTCTTATAAGTTCTCCAGTCATATTGAATTAGAGACTTATCCAAAGGCCTCATTTTAACATACTCATCTCTTTAGAGATTTCTCTCCAAATATGGATTACCCATATCTCAGAATGAGAATTAGAAATTCCACTGATGGATTGGGAATTCAAAATATGAATTTTTGGAGAACACAATTCAGCCCATAATGCTCAGATTAAAAGCATTAAAAATTAAAACCCTAGAAGTATTTTTGGCAATTTGGACAGAATTTGAAAAGTGGTAAATAAAAAAAGGTAAGAAGTATAATTCTATTTATTTAGCTCAATAAAATGTTTGTAAATTAAATGCAACTGTTAAATAAATACATTTATTAAACTAATACATAAAGTCTTACTATATATTTTGAAGACATGTATATTGAGACACTAGACATGAAATTCATAGCCAATGAAAGAGGACAAAATAGAAAAGCAGACTGGTTAAAAAGAGAATAAAAATGAAAAACAAAAAAGTTGGCGGAGTTCCCATCATGGCACAGTGGAAATGAATCCGACTAGGAACCATGAGGTTGCGGCTTCCATCCCTGGCCTCGTTCAGTGGGTTAAGGATCCGGTGTTGCCGTGAGCTGTGGTGTAGGTTGCAGACATGGCTCGGATCTAGTGTTGCTATGGCTCTGGCATAGGCCGGCAGCAACAGCTCTGATTCCACCCCTAGCCTGGGAACCTCCATATGCCATGGGTGCAGCCCTAAAAAGAAAATAAATAAATAAATAAATAAATAAATAAATAATTGGAATTTCCTTAGTGGCTCAGCAGGTTAAGAACACAACATAGTGTCCACGTGGATGTGGCCTTCATCCCTGGCCTGGCTCAGTGAGTTAAGTATCCAGCATGGCCAAAAGCTGCAGTGTAGATGCAGATGTTGCTAAGATCCCACGTTGTGGCTGTGGTTTAGGCAGGCAGCTGTAGTTCTGATTTGACCACTAGCCTAGGAATCTCCATATGCCCCGGGTGTGGCCCTAAAAACAAGAATAATAATAAAACAAAATTTAAAAAGTTGCCTTATAAAAATCAACTCTAAAATTAGAAATAAAAATGTAAAAAGTTCATGATCAAATGTGTACGGATAGTGGTGTATAAATATGCATTAGATTTAAAACTTGTAGGCACTTTTTAACACTGAGTTGACATTGTTATAAATATTTTTATTTTTATTTTTATTTTTTTTTAGCGCCACACCTGGAGCATATGGAAGTTCCCAGGCTAGGTGGGGGCTGAATCAGAGCTACAGCTGCCCGCCTATGCCACAGCCACAGCAATGTGGGATCTGAGACGCCTCTTGCAAACTACACCACAGCTCATAGCAATGCCAGAGTGAGTGAGGCCGGGGATGGAACCCTCAACCTCATGGTTTTGTTTCTGCTGCACCACGATGGGAACGCCAATATTTTAATTTTATTACTGCAAGTTCATTAAACTGAATACTAAATTATTGGGATTATGTGATAGAGACAAAAACAGAGAATAGGACAGAAGTTTTGTTAAAAGAGTATTGGACAGAAATAATGAATTATAGCCATTATTATAATGGCTATAATAATAGCCATTGGACACTGGAGTACTTAGATTTTTTTTTTTTTTTTCCTTTTATGCGCACTGTGTGGCTTGTGGAGTTCCCGAGCAGGTATCAGAGACACAGTTGTCATCTACAAAGCAGCTCTGGCAACACTGGATCCTTTAACCCATTGTTCCAAGCCAGGGATCAAACCTGTGTCCTGGCACTGCAGAGACACCACCCATCCTGTTGTGCCACAGTGGGAGCTCCTGGAGTACTAGATAAAAGATGGCTATAGCAAAGCAAACTTGACATCAAATTCTATCAATTCAGGCATGAAAACTCTTGCAAAGAGGAGCATGGGGACAGAACCTGGAGCTGGGCATTTTTGTTTTATCTGTGAGAGCTGTGGATTGGGGGACAAGAGAGGGCATTATTTGCAGTCAATAATAAGGAGAACAATAGTATTCTCTCCAAAACTGTTCAACACTATTCTGATCATTAATTCTACACTAACTGCCAATGATCTTGAGAGATGTTGGAGAAGTTTTCTTAATTGTTTTCTCTTGAAAAAAGGAAGCATTCTGGACACACATAGGTTTTAAATCTGAATAACTCCAAGGAGTTTCTACCTCAATGTAATTATTTTCTAGCAATGTTTCCCTTCCATTCCTTCTCTTCCTACAAATTAGGCATTACAAATTTGCCCTTGGAGAGTCTCACCTGAACATTTGCTTCTATATGATCATGAAGCATAGCAAAATTTTTACATAATAATATGTAGTATTTACTCATTTATGAAAGAAACACTAGTTGGTTCCCTACTCTGACAAGGCAACCTCCTAAGAACAAAATATAAGGCATTTAAAAATGGGAGCCTTGCCAATGGTTTAGCTCATCCTTGTAAAAACCAGAACAAACATAATTCAGAGAAAGTTAGCACATGGGAGTAACATAAGCACATTTAACATACATGAATTAAAATAAATGTGCAGGAGTTCCCATTGTGGCGCAGTGGTTAACGAATCCGACTAGGAACCATGAGGTTGCGGGTTCGGTCCCTGCCCTTGCTCAGTGGGTTAAGGATCCGGCGTTGCCGTGAGCTGTGGTGTAGGTTGCAGACACAGCTCGGATCCCTCGTTGCTGTGGGTCTGGTGTAGGCCGGTGGCTACAGCTCCGATTAGACCCCTAGCCTGGGAACCTCCATGTGCCGTGGGAGAGACTCAAGAAATAGCAAAAAGACAAAAAAAAAAAAAATTTTTTTAAAAATGTGCAGCAAAATCCATCAATAAGGATATTTGTTTCAACTACTGCGAAAAATTTGGCTGCATTGAATTTTTTTTTTCTTAGGGCTGCACCCGCAACATATGGAAGTTCCCAGGGTAGGGGTCAAATCGGAGCTGCACCTGCTTGCCTATGCCACTACAACACAAGATCAAAGTTGCGTCTGCAACCTACACCAGTTTATGGCAAAACTGGATCCCTAACCCATTGAGCTAGGCCAGGGATCGAACCTGCATCCTCATGGTTACTAGTCAGGTTTGTAACCCACTGGGCCACAACAGGAACTCCCTGCATTTAATTTGTGGAGATAGAGTACAGTACACATAAAATATTATGATAGTTTTCAAAGGAGATGTTGACAATGCATCAATTTTTTTCTAAAAGCACTAAATTCTGAGTCCAATATTTGGTGTAAGCAAATTGGCAATGTACCAAGATTTTATTTCCAAATACCTATAGCATTTTGGGCAAGTACATTATGGAGTTCAATGGATGAAGTTCAAGGGAGGCATTTTCAGAGGCTTCATGGCCCTGCTAATGACTGAGATTTCTTTCCTAGTATTCAGTGACAATTTTAGTCAAGGTAGAAGAATCAGATTTTTATGAGAAATAAACACGGTGATGTTATTGAACAACAGATTGAAAAGAGGCATCCTGAAGGTATGAGGAAAAGTTAGAAGAAAATTTCAGCCAAGCAATAGGAAATTATGAGGAGATGAACCAAGGATGATGTAATTGGGTTGGACAAAGAGAGAAGATTCAACCAGCTTAAACAAGACACAGTGACCAATTGTAAAGGTAGGGTGGTGTGTGTGTGTGTGTGTGTGTGTGTGTGTGTGTCTTGGGAAACTTTAAATGTGGCATCATTGACAACACTGAAGAAAAAGCATTTTTATTTTGGATGCTCATGGAAATCCAGCTGAAGTACAAGGTTCTTATAGGCTAGCCAAAAAATAAACTGCAAATCATTTCATCCACTTGGTGGCTGAAGCCACGAAAGTAGATGAAATTGCCTAGAGAGAGTTTATGGAACAATAGATTTACACTTTTATTGAACTGGATAATAAATTGGTTGTCTATAAATGATGTTGTAGTAGTAATTACTCATGAGATAATCATCTCTATATGACTTAAACATTTATGAAGCATATTTTTGGTTTCTATTTTCTTATTATTGGGATATAGAGCAGCATTGTGTCCTAGAAACAGCCCAGTCTATCCTTATGTATAGACTAATGTCGAAATCTATTCTGATACTTGATTTCTGAGTGGATAAAATGAGGTAAATAATCTGAGACACATCACATACAATTGGGCTTACTTAGAGTGAATATTTTATTAAATTTTTGCTGACTTTACTCTTGGTATTTATGCCAATTCTGTGGGCATGGGCCAATAATTGGTACAGAATCAATAGTTATGGGTTACAAAAGGATGTTTATTACCTTAATAAGGTGTAAAGACATTGATTCCATTCAAATAAAAGATCAAGGGCCAAAGGAGGCAGATAAGGAAGACAGTTTCACATATTCAACTACACAAGGCATTACTCTTTCTTCCTTTCTTCTAAAGTTTCAGTTACTATTGTTTTGATGTTCAGTAAAAAAGCCTCCTATTTAGGCTTTTATAATGCCTCTAAAGTCCATGGGGAGAAAGTAACATCTGGCCTGGTAGAAAGAAGATAGATTTAGTAATCAAATCCTCTTTTAGATTCTAAATTTGTATTAACACACTATGAACTGAGGGTCGTAAGTTAATTAGGGAGGGGGGCTCAGTTTTAGTGTCTATAAAAAGGGTTAATACATGCTTGCCCTAAATGTAAAATAGGGTCCTGACAAGAACAAAAAATAAAATAGAAACATATTGAAGTAATATAAAATGTTAAAGCGTAACATTAATAATCTAAGTACATTTGTATGTAAGTAAACTATTACCATGTGATCCTTGGTATTTTAAAGCAAAGTGAGAATGTCAATTTTACTTTTATTTCGTGCAATGAAATATGTTGAATCATGCTTGCCAAGAAATGAAAATGACTATGTAGCACATGTATGTGCTCATACCAATTTCCATTAGCTTCTTACCCTAGAGTTTCAAGTTAGGAATACTTTTTATATTCAGTTTTATAAAGATTTCTTTCATGAGAAATTGTGCTCTGAAATATTGAAATTTATAAATATAATATGATATTTTTCATTTATTCAAAGATACTATCAATTTTTAAATGCACCATTATTTCATGCTGTGCTAAGAAGGGGGGGAGTGGTTTGAAAGTATTGCTGCTTAAGCTCTAACATATATCAATTTTAACTTCAGAGTTATTAAAGTGTTAAGAAATATGTATATAGGTTCTGTGATAAATGATAAACTTGTGCAATCATTATTATTTAAAATTTACTTTTTTGCATACAATTATCCTATTTTATCAAGATATTGGAGTGGAACTATAATTTATTAAAAATAAATTATTTTAATAATATTAGAGTATAAGATATTTGGGCAGCAGCAACCTAGATCTTCTCCTGAGGAATTTTGTCTTTTCTTTATTCTATGCCTTATTAAAAATATAAAATAATGCAATTTGAGGAGCTACAGAAATTGAAAATAGCAGGAATAGAGGTTCTAATATACCCTCTTCATTAGTGCATAGGTCTGTTCTACTTAGTACTTGTTTTCTGGCTTATGTTGTTCACTTCCTCCAAATTTAATTTGACCTAGGCAATTGATATGACCCACATATGTTCAAACATATCTGTAATTAGAGCCAAAAAGAAAGGCAAGGAAAAGAACAGAATGGAAAAAGTGTTTGAAAAATAATATCTAAAGATTTAACAAAATTATTTACAGACAGTAAACCAAGAAACTCAGAGAATAGAAAATGAGATGAAAATAAAAAACAAGCAAACAATTCAAAACAAAACAGCAAAATATCATCAGTATCAAGTTCAAACTGCTGGAAGATACAAAGAGAAACTCTTTAGGGTTGAAGGAAAACAAATACTTATTACAGAAGAATAAAGATGAGAATTACAACAAATTTCTTCTCAGAATCTATGCAAGACAGGAAAAGATGGAGGTACATCTTTAAAGTATTAAAGAAAATAAATCAAACCAAACGTAAAATAAAACAAAAATTGTTAGTCTGCATTTTATAACCAGTAAACATATTCTTCAAAAACTAAAGAGAAATAAAGATTTTCTTTGCTAATGGATCTACTCTTTAGTCGATGTTAAAGCACAAGAAATATGACACTCAGAAACTTGACTTAGAAAAAGAAACAGTAAAAATTAGAAAGAAATAAGTCAATGCAAAGTGAAATATGAAATTTATTTTATTATTTTTTAATTGATTTAATAGTAAACAGTAAATAAATCTTCAAAGGTGAAATAGTAAGAAAGCATTATGCATATTTTAGAACAAATATAAAATATTGAAAAATATAACAAAAATTAAACAAAGGTACAGAGGGAAGGTTTTGAATATGATGTTATAAAGCCCTTCAGCCACTTATGTAACAATTGTTTGTTTAAAAGATATATTAATTAAAATGCATGCTATAATATTCCCTAGGCTAACAATAGTTTAAAAGATGTATAGTAAATGAATTGAAGAGTTGAAATAGAACCATGAAACGTATTTAACCCAAGCCAAAGTGAATGACAAGGAAAAAGAAAAAAGAGTAAATATAACAAAGAAATTCTTTTAAAACCTAAGATTTTAATCAAAATATGTAAATACTTATTTTGAATATGAATGTATAAACACATTCATTCAGTTAGAGATAGCCATTGTCATACTGAAAAAAATAACCAAGCCCCAAGTATATACAATCTGTGGAAACATATCAAATATAAACTACAGGTAGTTAAATTTTTTTAAAAAAGTGGAAAACCATGGACAATGCATATACTAACCAATGTAAAAATACTAGAATAGTAATATCGATATTAAACTAAACCTGAAAACAAGGAATATCATTGAGGGTCATTTTGTGTATTACATAATGTTATATGCAATGCTTGTCCAAGACAACACAAAAATCCTAAATGTTTATGCACCTAATGCTAGAGCATCAAAATATATATAATGACAGAAATGAAAAGAAAAATACAAATCCCCTAATATAGTATATACTTCAACTCTCCTCTCATAGAACAATAGACAGAAAAATCTATGAATATATCATGGTAATAAGAATTATAAAATGGCCACCAAGATCCCAATCTCCTGGTGTACATACCTTACATCATCCCTCAGAACCTGAATAGGATGGATCTTAATGCCATAATTAGGTTACTTTACATAGAACAAAAGACTTTTAAAAATGTAAACAGGAAGCCTTAACTTTAACGTGAGTCCTTCAAATCTTAACGAGTTCAACATATGAAGAATGAAAAGGATTTGTTGCATGATAAATTATTTATTGCTGACTTTAAAAATGGAAGGAACTGTATGGCCTGGAATATACATGGTCTCTGTCAGCTGAAATCGGCCACCAGGAGACAGCCAACAATGAAATGGGAATTCAGTTCACCAACCCAAGTTCCTGAATTCTGCCAAAACCTGAATGAACATGGAAGCAGATTTTTCCCCAGAAAGAGAAAAACAGAAAAATTATTCTCAGGAATGATGGCAAAACTTTCCTAATTTGATTAAAAACATTAGTTTATGTATCAAAGAAGCTCAGTGAATTGTGGGCAAACAAAATGATATTCAAACCTAGAAACATCACAATTAAACTGCTGGTAGATAAAGATGGAGAGAAAAATCTTGAAACTAGCCATAACAATGTGATACGTTATGTATAAGGAAAAACCATAATGAGATTAATAGCTTATTTCTCATCAAATTAGTGGTCAATGCAAATCTTAGACAAACTCTTGAAAGAAAGACAAAATAAAATGTCAACCAATAATTCTATATCTGTAGAAACTATGTCAAGAATGAAAGCAAAATTATAATTCCAAATGTTTTTAAAAAAATCAATAAATAAAGACTTAAGAGAATTTGTTATTAAAAGCCAAATACTAAATGAAGTTCTTCTGGCTAAGAGAAAGTGATACAGTAATACTAAATTATTTAAAACTGTGAAGAAATTTAGAAGAATAGTAATAGTAATTAATTAGGCAATTATAAAGGCAGCATAACTATGTTTTTCTGTTTTCTTCCCTTAAATGATTTAAAAGAATTTCTATAAAATTATATTTTAAAAATTATTGCAGGATTTATTTAATAACTTAATGAATATACACATTTACTTAAATTTATTGCAGGATTTATTTAATAACTTAATGAACATACACATTTACTTAAATTCATTTCAAAGCCAGTCTTAAATTGAGACACATTCTATGACCCATTTATGTAACATTCTCAAAAAGAAAGCAATACTATTGGAGGACAGATCAGTCATTGACAGCGATTAGGAAAACAGAGAAGGTGACTATAAAGTGATAGTAAGGGAAAATTTTGAGGCGATTGAATGGTTTTTTATTCTAATTATGGTATCAATTACATTAATCTAAACACATATTAGTACTCATGGATGTAAAAAGCTGCAAAGTAAATTTTATGCTATAATTTAGAAAATACAATTTAATTTGACAAAAAAGTCATATGATACATATTATGACAGAGATGGGCATGAGGTAGCATGGGTGCACACCTGAGAGACATCATCTTACACTAGTGGAGGAAAAGACAGCAGAGTTTAGTTCTAAGGGATAAACCAAAATTACCCAGCTGGTTAACTAGGGGTTGAAAGGAAAGGAAGGTTACTCTTGACTTAAAGAAATCCATGCGTGTATGAAGGCAAATTTGAGGCCCTCATAGAATTGTAAGTAAGGATAGTAAAGTGAGCAGGAGAGCAACAATTGATAGTAAGCAGAAGTCAGCTCATGGAGAACATAAAAAGTCATTTTATCCTGAAACCAATGAAGAAAGACTGATAGGTTTGAAAGCCAGGGTGGAGACAGAGAGATTAATGGTTCAAAATGACCAAGTTGCTAAGAAATAAGATCAATGAGGTGTGGAGTGGAGGGCGAAGTTGGTCTAGACTGTAAAGCAGTGTGAGAGAACTTTTTTCTGTGATGAGAAGTGAGTTCTATATCTTGACATATATCAAAACTCAGAGTGTGTTTAAAGGTGCATTTTATTGTCTGCTAAGTATCCTTCAATAAAGCTGATTAAAGAATACTATAGGTATCACTGGGGACTATGTCTGGTCACTTATGATGGAGCATGATAATGTGAGAAAAAAGAACATACACATGTATGTTTAACTGGGTCACCATGCTGTACAGTAGAAAATTGACAGAACACTGTAAACCAGCTATAATGGAAAAAAATGAAAATCATTACATAAAAAAAGAAAAAAATACTATAGGACAATTTGAAAAAACAAGCCACTTCAATACATCAAAATATGAATGGGTCATATAAATGCTGTGTCAAAAAAAAAAAAGAAAGGAATCTATTTGTAGCATATCCTAAAAACAGATTAGTTAACTCATTGACAAAAACTTTAAAAAAATGTGTATTATTTTTTGAGAAGTAATGCCTGGGAGGATCCAAAGGGTAAATGAATGTATGCCAGTGATATTTTACATCTTGAATCATATGGAAAGAATATCTACATGCACATTGTACACAATCATTGGGATGTACTTATAATTTATACATATTATATAAAACTTCTAAATATAAATCTAGAAAAAAATAGAAAGGAAAAAGCAACAAGGATAATAAGAGAAGCCAAAATGAAACAGACTGTGAAGAGGGACTTTAACCACATTACAGATAGAGGACATATGCACACTGAAGAGGATGTGGAAGGAAAAAACTAACCTAAGTAATTTGTAAAACACTATTTTTACCTAGCACTGTAGGCTAAAAACAAAAACAACAAAACAACAACTGTACAGAAACACTTTACTCTGATTGGTAGAGCTTTTATTCACAGGAGTCCAGTTAAGTGATTCTGACCATTTCACATATATACAAGTTTTGGACAAGTAAATACCAGGCTTATTTTTGTGTAAGAAAGAGGTTAAAATCAAGCAAAGCAGAGAAAGGCTGTTATAAACCCCTAGAGTATGCAAGGTGAGAGATAGAAGAATGAGCTCATGTTTATTTTGAGTGATAGATGGATAAATAGGTAGATAAAGTAAGCATACATATGTGTGTGTACACAGTTGGCAAAAACAGGCATATTTTCCACAAAATGTGGTGAGGGGGGTCAAAAATCAGTGAAAATTTGGCAGTAATAAACATACCTCTTGGTCTCTAAACATTATTTCCCAAAAACGATCTGATCTAGGGTTCTTCAAAGAAATGTTTGAATCTGAAACTAGGGTATGGAAATACCAGAAAAGTCTTATGGGGCTAGAAAGTAGAGAAGTGTTATAAAGAAAAACAAAGGAAAAGCACATGTTAAAAGTGCCCAAGAACCAACATGACAGAGCATTCAGTAGCCAAAGCTGAAACAACTAAATAATGAGAATATGAAATTATGACTAAAAATATATATCCATGAGTCCATCCTAATGTAAACAATTGAATAAATAATAAATAAATAAGGAAGTAATGATAACTCTTCCTTACAGAAGAATTCCAGTTAACATATGAGAAATGGATGTGGGAGGTTTAAAAAAATCATATTTAGAAGACCACGGTAACAATTGCTGCAAGCAAGATCCACTGTGAATGCTGAAATTAGTGGCTAAAACTTTAAGGAAAAACAAGATATCCCTATTTCTTCAAAGTATCTCCCCCCAAGTATTTTCAATTGTGGTGCTTTTAACATACATGGTTGGCCTTTGAACAACACAGTTTGAACTGCATGGGTCCACTTATACACATTTTTTTCAATAAATGTAGTACCTCTATTTTCATTTTTTATATCTTTAAATTAATTGTGTGTGGAAATATTTGTATATAATTATGTGAAGTCAAAAAACTAGGGCTTGAGTCTTGATTCTATCCAAACTTTTTCAGCTTTCAGCTTCTTGTCCTTAGATAAGTTATTTCTCAATTCTTTTCTTTTTTTGTGACAAAGTTACCATACATAAATTTCAACTACATGGGGGGTTGGCACCCTTTACACCTTGTGGTTCAAGGATCAACTGTATTCAAATTTTCTTTCAGAGTTGTCCCTTCAGGAATTGAAGCTTACTTCCACTTCTTGGTTATAGAAGTCGCCAACATTAGAGTGACTTAATGAAGGGTACATAAGGTCTCTGCACTGTCTTTGAAACTCTTCGAGAAGATTAACCTTATTTTAAAATTAAAAGAAATAAAAGTTTTGAAACAACAAAAATAAATTTGATAACATAATTCTGGCAGATGGAAGAAAAATTAGTGCTAGAGTTATAAATTTGGGAGTTGCATTGAAAGAGAGGTTGAAGCTTGGGGGAGGAGAAATTCGATCACCTGGGGAGAATATGCATGGTTTTGAGAACCATGGAATGTTGTTCTTGTGGAGCAATCAGGTCTGCTTAGGATTTTAGCAAATAGAAATTCCAAAAAAATAAAATCTACCTGTGTTTTGAGAACATCATGGTCATGGTGCAGCATTAAAGACTGCTGAAACATTATCCAAATTTGATCTCAATTTCAGGTCCCAAAAAATAAATTAAACTGTCATACTTAGTTCACTTATATTTAAAATAAAGTACTTCTCTTGCCAAAGACTGGTGAATAAATTGCTTAGCAGAATGCCTAGTGCTGAATAGTCCCTGAAAAAAATGGTAGCCGTTTTTAATATTAATTTTTATGAGACTGACGCTCTACCTACTGCACCGAGGCACCTAATATTTGTTTTTAAAGACGTTAAGTCTAGAAAAGCAAAAAATGTTATACTTTCATTACCTTGATAACTATTCTTGATTAATTTTGATAACAAAAATTAGGGGAAATTAATTTGAAGAATTTCAAAGGAACCATGATCAGTAACCATGGGTCCTCAAAATATCTGCCTGTTAAAGTGCCTCCTATCTCTTAAGCCATTTCTCTTTGATTCTTGTAGCCTTTGTTCTAATCTCAGAGATAAAAATGCCTCCAAATGTGACTAGTTGCAAGCTAAGTTATGAGGCCCTGAATATGAGGCAATGTCTCTTGGGGGATTTTGTTCTATTTGAACTCCTTGCCTCAGCACCACTCTTATTTCACCTCTGAAATTACTACTTTGAGCAAGTACAGTTGAATGTTGGAGTGTCTCCAAATTACCAAAGCTTCAAGTCTCAAACAGCATATTTGTCCTTCTTTAATTATAGATTTTTAAATTAAAGGTTTATAATAGCAATAGGGCCTTTGTGAAGTTGTCTTGGACACGACAGATGCAGTATATGTAATGACAAGATTTATTGCCTAAGTAAACAGTCAAGAAAGACTATAATGAACTGCAACAATCCAGCCAAAATGCAACTGGGACGTGAATCAGTGCCTCATTCTCCCTTGAAAGCAGCATTGGTTTTGTGCTCCAAAAAGGAAGGGGGTGAGAATTACCTTTGTTATTTAAAACAGAATAACAGTGACAGTTGGAATTAGAATTTGACATTGAAAATTATTCTGTATCTTGAGTGAAATCTTCTAAGTAATTATTTCAAGCTTCTCTAGTACCTGGAGATACCTTCATCTATATACTAAAGTCACTCAGAAGATGAGTAAAAGAAAAAAAAAAATCTTTCCCAGTTTCAATGTCATTTTCTAATAATTTAACGGTGAGACATTCAGATACTCAAGACTGAGTGTCAATTGACTGGAAAGTGCTTCCTTTTGGTCAGGGAAAATAATTCATATATCAATGTTATCTTAAGTGATTCCTTTGAGTGATGATATGTAACCACCTGAGAACAAAGAAGTGAACCCTATCAGACTATGCTGCACACTTGTAACTGTTGAGAGCTGAGCCATGATTGCAGATCATGTGTCCTGCATAAAATAAGTCCCCAAACTTTTCTGAAAGTGGCTTAATTCAGTAATGTAAAGTCCCAGGTATTTTAAAAGTACTAAGGCATCAGCACTATAGGAAATGCTACCTTTTGATCATAACTCATTCTCTCCTAGATTTCTAAATTTCTACCAGATATAAATGAAGACAGAGCAGTACACAACCCCCTTCTAGCCATTTTCTGGGTTCTCTACCAAGAATCTGTGTCAGCATGGAGTTCCCGTCGTGGCGCAGTGGTTAACGAATCCGACTAGGAACCATGAGGTTTCGGGTTCGGTCCCTGCCCTTGCTCAGTGAGTTAACGATCCGGCGTTGCCGTGAGCTGTGGTGTAGGTTGCAGACACAGCTCGGATCCCGCGTTACTATGGCTCTGGCGTAGACTGGCAGCTACAGCTCCGATTAGACCCCTAGCCTGGGAACCTCCATATGCCGCGAAAGCGGCCCAAGAAATAGCAACAAGGACAACAACAACAAAAGACAAAAGACCAAAAAAAAAAAAAAAAGAATCTGTGTCAGCAGGTCTGAGCAGAGAGAGACTTCCCCAAAAGCAAGAGTGATTGGGTAGAAGCTATGGCAGGAAATTCTCTGAAATTATTTAGTTCAAAATTTCATATTTCATGCAGAGGCAAAATACATTATAGTGGAATTCCTGAGTGTAATCAGAAGGAAAAAAAAATGTCTCTCCTTTTGCCACCATGAAAATCTTCAAATTGACTTTAGTACCAACTAGCCTAATCTCTCTTCTAAGGTCAGTTTTCTACTCTTTACTGAATTTCTCTTTCCCAGGTTTCTACAGAATCCCATGAAGGAGGCATGATCACGGGCATAGCTGACATAATTAAAACTTCCAAGACTTTCTAAGAAGTTCAATTACATGTGCAATGTTCTTGGCCCTTGATTATGTGTTGCGAAGAATTTTCCATAAAAAAATGGAATCCTTACTGCATAATAAAAAATATGATTTCTATTGACAGAGTGTAATTAAAAATTGGCTCCTCCCTTTCTCATTGTGTGATCTTGAGCAATTGCATCTTAACTCCTATTTAATCTGGGAATAAAAATGTTATCTATCTCAGAGAGGTGTATGAGAGGATTAAGTGTATAAAGGTAGAAAGTGCTACCTAAAAACACAGAGAAGCACTCGAAAAATTAGACTTTCAAAAACATAATTTAAAAATTGCATTTTCTTTATGTATTTCAGTTATTTTGTTTGAAAATGACAGACTACGTAACAAAAGCTGAATTAGGGAAAGGAAGGATATTTACTACTAGCTCATATAACTGAACAGTACAGGGCAAATATGGATTCAGTCACGGCTTGACAATGGGTTTTAAACTATCTCATAAAAACATTCTTTTGTCTTTCATGTCCGTTCTTCAACCTCTGTGAAGACTGTATTCTAAAACAGGTGTTTAATAGTCACAGGATGGCTGCTAGTAGTTCTCAGGGCTGTAGCCTTCCCAGTTAATAGTCCAGCATTTCTAGCTAAAGTAGTATTGTAAGCCAATCCTTGAATACATTTTTGATGAAAATAATTGCAAATCTGAGTGACTTATACCTAATTCATGTCATTCCCTGATGTTGAGTTAAGACCTTTGGAAACATATGGACTGATATAGACACGTAAGAAGAGAGAAAAACATGGTCCTAGACAGAAATTGTGGAACTATTACCCAGAAGATGAATGACTTCTAGGCTGCAGAAACAGTTTGACCCATAAAGAAGATCATTATCTCATTGTATGCCTGGAATTCATTGGAAAAAGACAATGAAAATTTAGAATACTACAGAAAGGATGATGAAAATAATAACATAATAAATGAGGATGGCTACTACTTCTTGCTTTTGTCTTCAAAAGAGTTTCCCTTTTGAAAGAATCCCCCATCTGCATTCTCATGCGTGTGTGTGTGTGTGTGTGTGTGTGTGTGTGTGTGTGTGTGTGTGTGTGGCATCCTGTGAGATGCACAGGGCTTTCTCTTTACCTTTGTACTTCAAAGGAAACTGAGGGTCCGTTTTGTCAAGCGATTTTTTCCTAAGGCTATATAAATAGTTTGAAGCAGAATTAAGTTTGGAACCAATATCTACTTTTAATCTTCTATCACTTTCATTATATGACTTTATTGTATTAGTGAGAGCTAATCAGTGGTTCATATCCTGGGAAAATGTCAGAAGGGAGGGGTACCCATGTTAGGTATTGATGTTTTATAAGATATATGAAGTGGGTGGCAATTGGTAAGCATTACTTGTTTGATGCTTTGGAATTCTACTATATCATACTGCTATAAAAATCATGCCACACTCTCTAGAGTGGGCACAAAACTTAGTTAATGGAAAAAATGATTAGAGGTAGAAGGCTGCTCAGCAGCTCTAATGGTCTCAATTTTGTTCACAAAATAACTTATAAACCATTCATAGTATTCTACCAGTACCTCCTTCTCTTGATTTATAATCTCTTTTTTATGGGTTCAGAATGGAATCAATGGTCTGGAAGAGCACAGGAGGGTAATGTTTCCCAGAAGAGATGATATTAGAAAAAAATATGCTGCCCTTGCAGCTTCTGATGCACTTTCTCATTGGTCTACAGGTTGTTTTCTTTCTCAACTATGATCTGGAAATGTACAACCAGAGGATCTCAATAAATGCTCCAATGTGTGACCGACTAATTTTATTAACATCCGTTCTCTCTGAAATGATGCTGCATTTACTTGGTAACAAAAAGAGGTGGCATGAATGAGGAGGCTGTGGGCACAAGACTGTAACTGAAGATAAAAGAGCTGCCACCCCTGAGGACAGGGCTTTGCATTTCTCTGTGAATGACAGTCTCAATAGGACTAAATATGAATGCATCTATCTTCCCTTAAAGGTGCCACTTTTATGAAGAAAATAGCTTCAATGTTTGTATTTTCTTTTTCTTATCTGTGGCTGTTAATATCTCTTTCTCACTAATGAGAAAATGATTTTCGCTGCTATGCATAGCCTCTTTTCCAGCCCTCCTCTGAACCAGTAAAATGCATTTTCAAAATACTTTATTGGAATTAAATGTGCCTCTGTGACCCTTAACAAAGTAAAACTAGATTTAACCTCATGAACATTTAATAAACTAGCATTCAGTTATCCCCAAAAAGCGATGTATTCATTTATTTGGCCATGATTATCAAGCTTTGAGAAATGTAATTGCCTGCAATTTGAAAGATTATGTTCCCATTGCTCTTACCATAGACTAGTACCTTAGATTTTATTTGCAAGTTACTGCTGCCCTTACTGAAGACAGTTTTTTTTGTCTTAAAAAAGCAGTACATCATCATTCTATTCAAGAGAATCTAATTGTTTGTCAAAATCCATCATATACTTGTCACGTCTCCTATGGGATCCAATAAGGTAAAATAGACATAAATGTTGTTTTAGACATATGATTTATATCAGCCCTTGCCTTAGGAAAATTTAAATAATTTATGATAAAAGAGATAATTTCTCTCTTTATATCTTATGATTACCAAAAAAAAAGTTTAAAAAATGAATTAGTTGTCAAGTAGTAAGCTCCTATGTTCTGCCATTACTGAGTTCTAAGGATTAAGAATTTTCATCATTTAGTGAATTCTAAATGCAAACAAGGATAAAGCTCAATGCTTAAGAGATTTGAGATACTGATGTAAAAGATGATCAGACTTTCGATTGTGGTGTTGAGTCATGCTTAATTAAGCAAAGGTGAAAAGAAGACCTCCTAAGAGCTGGCTTTTAGATAGCAGTGCCTCTAATGCCACAGAGGCCTATGATGGCCAAGAGGAGAGCATACTCTCTACTAATTGAAAATAATCCCTGTCATGATTGAGGAATGACTGCCAAATACAGTCAGAGACATCCATTGCATTATTGCAGGAAAAAAGAACCAATTCACACATGACCAAGCAAAGGCACCACTAGATCTATAAATCAATGTGTGTTGAGTCTCTGTTCTTCCAGTATAAGAGCACAGCTTACTGGCAGCTCTTATGGTATATGGAAGCCATCTTTTTGTGTTAGCTATTAGTATAGGAAAGTTGATTTTCATTAAATGCTTGAGTATGTGAACAAATATATCTTTCCCTGCCTATGCCTCTATGCTCTTCTCCATAGCATATGAAGTCATAGATAATAATTCTAGCTGTCTTCTAGTCCAGAAGTTCTTATATACCTAAGACTTGATACAAAATAATTGTGCATTTTTTATTTCATAAAGATGTTTTTTTTTCCATTATAGCTGGTTTACAGTGTTCTCTCAATTTTCTACTGTACAGCAAGGTGACCCAGTCACACATACATGTATACATTCTTTTTTCTCACATTATCATGCTCCATCATAAGTGACTAGATATAATTTCCATCATAAGTGACTAGCAGGATCTCATTGCTTATCCTTTCCAAAGGCAATGGTTTGCATCTATCAATGTCAAATTCCCAATCCATCCCACTCCCCCTTGGAAAGCACAAGCTCTTCTCCATGTCCATGATTTTCTTTTCTGTGGAAAGCTTCATTTGTGCTGTATATTAGATTCCAGATAAAGGAGCCAAGAATATAAAATGGGAATTGTGCATTTATGATTATGCATTTTTTCTGTGCAAAAGACCCATACATTTTACTCCATTCTCATAATCCTCCCAAAAGTTAACAAAGACTGGTCTAATCCAGCACTCTGATAGCACAAAGGAAGAGCGGAAACACAAGACTCAACTAATACAGTAATTATCCAATGCTGATTAAGGCAGAAGTAAAACTACAGCCTGTGTTTTCTGTCCCCCACATAGCTGCTACATCTACAAGCAGCTATATGGGATGGACATTCTTGAGTACTGTGCTAAGAGTACCCTACACAAAAATAAAAAAAGGGAAGGAAAGAAAAGAACAAAAAGTAAAAGAGGAGAGAGAAAGAGCTTGAGAGAAATACTGGAAAAACAATCCTTCCAAATGTTCATCCAGAGAAATATAGAGATGAATTTTTTAAAACATCGGTGGTGGTTTATCGGGCAAGGAATCCTACACATCCAGAGCAACATTCCACTGTGTATAGTAGAGAGTAGGCAGAGAACGTGATAGCAATCTACGCTAATAGGGGGAGAATGAGGGTAAAAATTTTAAGGAGAATTGATACCAGGCTAGCTTATCAGCTACCAGGGAAAATAATAGCTGGGGCAGTAGGTAGATAGTTACTAATTAAGCCCTATAATTTAGAGAGTTGGATAGTCATGTAGTGAAGCATGGCCTGATCAGGCAAGGGATATACAGAGCCATCTCGAATGACCTGATGTACACTCTACCCCTATATAACCTGCATGACTTTACAATAAGATGACCTTTTTTAACTTCAACTGTTAATTTTTTTCAGAACCAATCAAGGTAAATGAAAGATAATTTGCACAGAATTAATAGACATCCTATTGAATAAGAACTTAAGTAACATAAGTTCCAGAAATTCAGCCTGTCTTCTCATCTCTTTTAAACAAAGATGTAAGGTTTTATACAACTTAGGGGAAAAGGCAAAAATTGTTATTTGACTATTTTATTTACCCTTTGTAAAGACATTTCACTTTGTTTACTTCATAAATTAAATATGGTTGCTTGGAAAGATTTGTAAAGCTATCCCATTGGGTCTAAAGATGTGAAACATAACATCATCTGCTATAAACCACATTAAAGGGCATGAGCAGTCTGAAAAAAAAAACTGTAAAATTTATAGCCGTAGGAATGGATATAGCAGAAAGTAGTATCGGTTAGGTGAATACATTCATCAACAATATAACGAGCTAGCATTTGACCACTTCATGACTAGAGTCATGTAGCTAGTACTGTAATTTAAAATCTTGAACCATTTTTAATTGTTTTACATCTTGTAAAAGTAACTGCTTACCAAATCCCAAGGTGAGTTTCTAATCTTCCTTTTTATGTGACTTTTTCTAGTACTTTTACATAATTAACTACTCCTTTCCATCTGAAATACTTGTTTTCAGTTTCATTGAAAGCACACTCATCTGGTTCTCCTAATTTATTGGCCATTTTGACTTCATCAACTTTGTTTACTTTTTCTCATCCTGACCTCTTCGTGACCTTTATCGTCAACAATCTCCTAAGTGAATGCATCCAGTCCCATCTTATTTAACTATCATTACATGTTTCTGACATACAAATTTCTATAACTGACCTTAATTCACCCCCGAAACTCAAAGTTATATACAATTGCCTAATTACCATTTCTACTTGCCTATCTAGTCAAGCATCTCAAACTTCATTTGTAAGTAAATACCAAGCATTACACAAACAAAATGATATATTATCTCACAATACCTTCTATTCTCCAGGTTTTTCCCTCTCAAGTAGTTGTACAGACCAAAACCCCAATCGATTCTGCTCTGTCCTCACACGGCTTCCTTCATTGTCTTATCCATTAGCAATTTGGTTTATATTGGCTTCAGAATATTCATTACATTCATCAATTCCTTCCATTTTCACCACTACTATCTCTGAATAAATCGTTGCCATTGGCCACAGATTACCTTAGCAGCTTTCTCTTCATTTCTTGTGCCTATTGTTTTACCTGTGTGGTCCATTCTCCATGCAATGCCAGAGTCTTTTCTTTTCTTTTCAAGATTATACCATTTTCATGTTTAAAATTCTTTATTACTTCCAGCCTTTCCTAGAATAAATCCAACCTTCTTGCATTGGCTTTACTGGCCACATTTGATCTCATTTCTGCCTACTTCACCAATGTAATTTCCTAATATTTTGCCTCTTATTGACAATGGTCTAATTCAAAGATGGTCTTTCCTACCTTTACACATGTGAATTTCATTACCATTTGTACACTTTGAGCCCTCTGTCTGGAATTACCCTTCCTGGATCTCACTCCCTCATTAGATATTAACACAAATGGCAACTTCGCCAATCATAGAGGCAAACCATCCACTAGTACCCTGTAAAATTTGCTATTATATTCCACTTAATTGTTTTCCAGGTCCATTGCTCTCTAAATCCATGGAATGTATTATTGGTCAACTCCAAAAACACCAACTATGATTGTGCTCACCGGGGGGGTACAGAGGTCTTTTTTACTCAGCATTGAATCATCAAGCAGTATCTAAATTACTGCCTGGTATACAACAGGTGCTCAGACTGTAATGATGTATACTCCTCTGTAAATGAGTATATAATTTATATATATAACCTAAACAAAAATATATATTTACTTTTTCATCATTCATCACTCACTACCTAAAGAATTTTCTTAGTAAACCAAGTATAACAAGACTTGAATCAAACTCTGAATTAAGTAAAGATGTAGATATAATAAACTCATGATTTAAATTAAACATCTGAATTTTAGAGGAAAAAGTGGCAAATAGCATCATATGCTATATAGTAATTTAATAATATATTAGGAAAATAAACTAAATCCACATGTTTGGTTTAGCTCAAACTAAGTCGATTCATCTATACTTCCTCCATTGTCATCTGCCTGTGAAAATCTAGAAAACTATGTTCACAATGTTGACCCTGTCAGCCTGTGGACTCTACAGTGAGGGAATATTTTGTTTGCATCATTTGACTGGTCTGTCTGAGGTAAGCAAAAGTATTTGTGAATTTAGAAAGTGTCAGAAGTAAAACAAATGCAATCTTACCAATGTTTTTGCTTTTATTTTACATAATAAGCTTGCAAATTATTAAGTATTCTCTAAATTATCTTAACAGTTGTATAAAGCCCTGTAAATGAATTATTTTCCTTTGCTTTTTTTTTTTTTTTTTTTTTTTTTTTTTTTTTTTTTTAGGGCTGCACCCATGGCATATGGAGGTTCCCAGACTAGGGGTAAAATTGGAGCTCTTGCTGCTGGCCTATGCCAAAGCCAGAGCAATGCCAGATCTGAGACGTGTCTGTAACCTACACCGAAGCTCATGGTAATGCCGGATCCTTACGCCCCTGAGTGAGGCCAGGGATCGAACTTTCATTCTCTTGGATACTAGTCATATTCCTTTCCCCTGAGCCACAATGGGAACTCCTTTTCTTTGCCTTTTTTAGGGCCTCATCCATAGCATATGCAAGTTCCCAGGGTAGGGGTTGAATCAGAGCTGTAGCTGCCAGCCTACACCATAGCCACAGCAACGCAGGATCCGAGGCACATCTATGACTTATACCACAGCACACAACAATGCTGGATCCATGACCCACTGAGCGAAGCAAGGGTACAAACCTGCATCCTCATGGATACTAGTTGGATTCATTTCTGCTGTGCCACAATGGAAACTCCAATTAATTTATTTTTTATCCCCTAAATTGAAAAATGCCTAGGAACCCCAGCAGCAATAAAAGTGGACCTAAAGAAAGCGAACTCTGGCAAGTTGGGACCTCATACTGATATTACATATATATCAGGTTTAGATCAACTCTTGCTGAGCATCTGTATCCAACAGGTGGGTGGTCAGAGACTTGGAGAAATCATGGTCCAGCTAGCTATAGGATGGTTATGATAGATTAGAACCAGTTTTAGATTCAACTCTTGCCACTATTTAAAGTACCTTTATATTTATGAAGAGGAAAGTGATTCAAATAAATAAAAATGATTCATTTACTTTTTCAACCTTACTCCAAGGTGATTTTCAAAATAGTGAAAAAGTGTGTGTCTTTGTCTTCTAAATAATCATTTCCCAAAAACTTGGCATAAGGAGTTAAGGTTACAGGATCACTCAAGGTCTCATTCCAAGAGGATATTAAAAAAAAGGGGAGGGGGACTTTGTAAATCATGTAGGTTACAGAACTGAAAAGAAAATCTTTGAAGAATAGGTCATTGGTTCTGATATTAGGGGATAAGGTATGAGATGTACTTTGAGGAACTGTAACCTAACCAAGCAGCTCACACATAGTGGTTTTCATTAAAAAGTTGCCATTTATCTTATCATTGCAAGTTTATCTTACCATGAGCTGTCATTGAAAGGATAGGGAAATACTGTGACTTACTGCAGCACAGCAGATATCGAAAAAAGACAGATGGCAACTTTTTAAAAGACAGACACTGTTCTCCAGGGCTTATTCCTGTCTCCAGATTCAGAAGCCGCTTCTATCAATACCAACCTCTGGGGCTGAGCCGAAAGGAGATATTACTAGAGTCAATTCTATATTAGCATTAAAATCTTGAAATGTTGGAGAAATTTTGATTTCCTTTGGAATCTGTCCTGTTCACATTGGGGGAAAAAAAAAGCAACTCATGATAATAAGAGAAAAATTTGTATTTTAATATTTTAATTTTAGCTTTCATTTATTTTTAAATTTTTAAAGTTCATTTACTTAGAATGTTGTATTAATTTCTGCTGCACAGCAAAGTGACCCAGTCATATATAGATTATATATATATAATATATATTTTTTCTCATATTATCTTGTATTATGTTCTATCACAAGAGATTAGATATAGTTCCCTTTGCTGTACAGTAGAACCTCACTGCTAAAATCATAGCTTTTTTTAGAATGTACATTTCCTATAATTTTTAAATATTTTCAGAAGAATATTTAACAGTTAAGATTCAATGGTTTAGAGCCATACACTCTTGGAATCAATCTGCTTTTCTCTGCATCTAAATTCTCTCACCTATAATATGGGAAAAAGAAGTATTCCTAACTTATGGGGTTGAGTTAAAGACCCAAGAAGATAAAAAATAGAATAGCGATGTTGTTGTTGCTATTAGTTTGAGTTATGTTGTCCCCTGCATTTGATGTTGTATTCAGTGAATTAACTCTCAACTCTCTAAATTAGAAAAGCAACTCTATTCACCATCCCAGAGACAAATAGAGAAAATGTTTAAATATTCTATATTTAAGTCATTCTGCAGCCAACAGCAGGAGCCCTTCTATATTTTTGTACCACACGGGCTCATTGACCATTTAGAAAGAACTCTCTTTGTTTTCCAGTTAGTCTTCCCTGTGGGACTAGTTCATGGTCACCTCGCCTTTCCTGGCTATTAAGAGCAATTATTACTTAAGTCACACATGTCTGTCCTTCATATATTGCATTATATCATTTTGTATCTGAATTTTTCTCTCCCAACTAGGTATAAATTCCTTGACAGCAAGTATATGCTACACATTTTTTCATAGGCTTCTGATGCTACCTAGTCCGGGGTGAAGCAATAAATTAGAACACATCGATGATAAGTTACCTTAAAATCATGTAAATTTACATAGACTAAATATAGACTATCAACCTTCTGTTTGTCTTTTCTATACCCTTAAAGTGAACAGTGTGATGGAGAGACAAAATCTTAAGCTCAAAAATTTTTCAAACCTGAATCGGAGAACTGATTTCTAGAAAAAAAAAAAAAAAGAGTTTATTCTTGGACCTCAGTTTCACCATCTGTTAAGTAACAAAATTGAACAGGTGACCTGGAGAGCCACTCCAGATAGAGCATTATTGATTATTATTTTATTAAATTTGACAATGTTTGGAATGCACTCACTAATTATAATGTACATTAAAAAAAAAAAACCCTGGGCCAGCGTTATGTTCTAATCACATATAACGGCATTGGTTATAGACCTTACAGTTTTAAACAAAGGGGACAAATGGCACATAACCACTAGGTATTTTACTTTCAAACAGAGAATGATATTGAACATTTATAAAACCTGAAAGTCATTTCCTTTCAGACTGCTTTTAATTCCCTTCAGTGTTTCACTTGGAGCATTTTTCTTTATTTCTCCATTTATCAGATGCTTAAAAACTCTGAAGAATGAAGTTAACTAATTGTCCATTAGATGCCATGGATCTTTCATCTATTTAAGACTGTCTCCTTGATGCAGTTTCTCTCATTAGGCAGAACTGTGAGCTTTGCTGTGCACTCACAGATGGTATCCTGGCTTCTGCAGCAATGGGCACTTAAGCTCCAGGAAGCCCTGTTTAGACGGGGATGTTTTAATAGGGCCGTCCACATCCAACCTCTCACTCTTGTCTAAGTACCTGCTGGTGATGATCACTTTACTTCCTGCTGCTCTAAGTGGAGTCATTAAACAAAATGCAACTTTCAGCACAATTGAGAAAGGGTGGAAACTTCCTTCTTCATCTGAAGGTCAGCTCCACCAAATATTTAACCTATCTACTTCCATCACTTTAATCATTACGAAAAAATCAGCTAATCCTTGTCTTTAAAGAGTACTAAGAAATAATGACATCTATTTTTTTTCTCTCTCAGCAGCTGGAGTTTGGAGTGGAGAGAATAAACTTTAGAATAAAACTTAGAACATTCATGGTTGTTGCCATTTTTTTAGATATAGGTAAGAAGACCCAGAACATTTGTTGTGATTAAATATCAGAAATAGGTCTCTTCAGTGCCCTTTCAATCCTCTGTTCTATGGTTATAGAGTGGATGGTGATAAGCAGTTGTCAGCTTGGGATTATCTTTATTAGAGCAAGCATATAGGAATTGAAGTTTCATAAAATATAGCAAAGAGGTTGAAGTGGGGATGAATGATTTTCCATTGTCTATGTTTATTGAACAGGTTACTAAATAATAAAAAAAAATAAATTCAGTAGTGAATGAGTAACTTAAGCTTTCTAAAAATATTAAATTTATACACTAGTTTCCAGTTAATTCCACAAGTACTTACCGAAAAGTTACAGAACTATATCACTTCTTGGTGGACTTATGAAAGAATCATCTGACCTGACAGCTCTCCCCTTGGTTTTTAAATCTATTTGAGCAAAAAGAGACAAGTATACATCAAAAATAAAAATAGACAATTAGACATGAAGCAAATAGCAGAAACTATAAGCCAGAATAAAGACAGGCACTATACTTAATATAGTTAAGTATAAAAATAAAGCATAAAACCTATATTTTCATTATAGCCAATATAGTAAAGACATTACTATTATCAGATTAATGTCCTATATAATATTCAGACTTGAAATGATTTTTGAAGAAGCAGGAGAGAGAAATAAATTTTAAGTGATTGCAATGCACAACGCACAAAAAGCTGAACCACATTCCTTAAATCAGGAAGTCAAGAGCAAACACTCATCAAGGAATAACCCTACCTCTTAATCTAGCCCCTGAGGATTTTTATCACTTATTACTCACATGGTCTCCAGGTCCACCTGTTTTATTTTTCTTATTTCCATTGTATATTTATAAAATTGCACCCTCCACTTTCAATAGCCTCAGGGTACAAGTACCAATAAAATTCCCATTGATTAAAGTATTAAAATACATGAAAGGGAACAATAGCCAGCGGCAATAATGATTAAACACATAAGTATCAAACAAAACAAAATTGTATTAAAAACAACAGCCTCCTCAAATCTACCCTTAAAAAATGTAACAGGCTAGCTTAGAATATAGAAGAAAAAAATTGGGTGCATTGTAACTATACATAAAAATCTGGGCTATAAAATATAACAAAAATTTCATATTACTGTTTTGACTCAGTTTCTGAGTAGTCTCAGTATAATTCTCTTTCCCCTCTGTGTGCCTGTTTCTTTAGCTGTCATATAGAAAGGATACAATTCACCATATCACCATATAAGATAACAGGTTCCTAGGGATGTTATAGGGAGAAATAAAATTAAAAAAAAATCAAATGGCTTACAAAGTGGACCAGTACAAATATTAATTTTTGTTAGTATTACTCATCATTCTAACATTTTTGGAATATTTAATCCCTCACTCTGTCCTTACTCTGATAACAAAATCTGCAGTTTTAGAGATAATTTCTGATTGCACATGTTACAAACATAAATATGGTCATAGTACATAAATGCTTATAGTTTTACTATTTTGTTAATTGCTGATGACACTGTCACAGAATCAAAATGATCTTACCTCTTCAAAAGCCAGGAGCACATATATGTAGCACCACTCTTCTGCCTAGAACAGTCAATAAAACTCTACAAGGTGAATTTATCTCCCAAGGAGAACAATAGTCTCATTTCCTTTTAACTTTAGTTTCCAAGTGAAATTCTAGAAGACTGTTCTTTATTGTAGTATTCACAAAGTCTGTTTCAAATACTTAGCAGACACTCATATGCACAAACACATTCATAGCATCTGCCATCCTGACTGCTCTGGATGCCAGGTTCCCATTCTCATTTCTTTGAAAAGAGGGGACATTGTTGCTCCTTATCCTCATTGCAAAAATATACTGGTGGGGGGGCAATTCAATAAAAATAAGACCAAAGATACATGTTAACCAACAAGAACGAGAGCAAGAACGATTGATAGAGGTGTTTGTTTCCCAAATTTTGTTTGTTCTTGGATATATTTAACTCTATTTTCAGGTAAAAACTAGGTGAATGCCTTATTATGCCATACAATTCAGCAATGGAGATAGTAATTACAGTAATTATTTCATTCTCCAAGTATGAACCAATACTTGACTACCTTATTTTTCCCCTTTTGTAAGCTATCAAAGAAGCAATACAATTATTTAATTATGGAATGAAAAATGATACAGTGGTGTTTTTACACAAAAGTTTCCAGTTCCACAGACATCGTAATGCCAAAAAAAAAAAAAAAAAGTAGTGATAGAACATAGAGATTAACCAATGCCATTTCATCCTAAGAGCAGTGGGCTGGATTGCCTTTCTTGTCAGGCACTGGTGAGAGGTTGCCATGCTATTTGGCAAGGATAGAATATGAGAATATGATGCCGTAAGAATGACTTACACACTGAAAGCACTGTAATCTCAGATACATTTCTACTGATGCTTATTTCATATCTTCTGGTTAAAACTAAAAAAAGCATAATTCAAAGATTTGGACTGAATCTATTGACAGCAAAACTATGTATGGTAAACATTCCCTTAGACACTTGGCTGATCTTTCTCAGACTGAGTTCTCACAGCAGGGACATAGGGGGTGCATCCTTGATAAAGAAAGAGGTCATATATCTGTGAATTTAAGGCCAAACTTACATGTTGCTGGATAAAGCACTTTGATGTAAAGAATGTCTGGAGACTCCATGGAGCATAAAACTAGATTTTCTCCTATAGTAATAAAGGCTGATCTTTTAACTTTCATACACTAGAGTCACAATTTTGGATTACAGTTATTTTATTATACTATAAACATTATTATATAGTTAATTTAACATATAAGTATTTATCCAATGCCTGTTCAAATTCATTCTTTTAGAATAGGAGTTATAGCCATAAAAAAAGAAACTTGAGTTGGGTAGATAAAATAAAATGTAGAAAAACAAATATATACTATATCAGGTGATGATAAGTGTTAGGAAGGAAAATAAAGCATGGCCAGGAAATGGAACATAATTGAAGATAAGAAAAGTGAAGTAATTTTAGATAAGTTGTACAGGAATTACTTTGTGGAGGGAACTGGGAAAAGTGAGCATATATCAGTGAGAAGAGTGTTTCGTAGGGGGAATGAAAACAAAAAAACAAAAAACAAAAAAACTGTTTAGGAATCCAGAACAATTGTGATTTTGTGAAATAGAAAGATGTCCCAAGAAGTGAGCTCAGTAAAAAAAATTAAGTGAGCTCAGTGGAAAAAAAAAAAGAATTATTCCAGTATAAATTCTTATAGCTCATTATTACACATCATGAAGAATTTTTATCTCGTCATCTGATTTTGATTATGATCATCCAATATCCAATGCAATACAGATACTGACCACCATTTTCAAATTAAAAAAAATGAATTCAGGTGTTCAGTTCCATTGTCTAGCCTATTGGTGGGGAAATGGTAAAGCTCAAATCTAAGTTTATTTACTTGAAATTAAGTGTTTTTTTTTTCCCAATATTCTATACTCTTATATTCTTCATTCAGATTGTTATACTAATACCTGGTAGATTTCTTCCAATTCTGTAAAGAAGTTTATCTCTTTAAGAATTTGTTTCCACACCAGTGTACATAAAATATATAGATTTTCATGCAATGTTCACTCATTAATACATAGATATAGAAAAAAGTCTGAGATAGTTAATTCTTAAAAGCAGGACTCTTGGAGTTCCCACTGTGGCTCAGCAGATTAAGATCCCAACACAGTGTCCGTGAGGATGTAGGTTCGGTCCCTGGATTTATTCAGGGTTAAGGATATGGCCTTGCCTCCAGCTGTGGTATAGATCACAAATATTGTTTGGATCCACAGTTGCTGTGGCTGTGGCATAGTCCGGCAGCTGCAGATCCAATTCAACCCCTAGCCCAGGAACTTCCATAAGCTGCAGGTGTGGCTGGAAAAAGAAAAAAAAAAAAATGAAAGAAAAAAAAGCAGGACTCATGTAGAATAGAATAGGGATTGAAAAGTTTCAAAGAACATAGACCCTAATGGAAACAACATTTTTAAGAAAAAAGATGTCTTCAGATTATTTATTTCCCTCTTCAAATGCTGTGAAACAAAGGATCCCATTGACAAGTTTGAGGGGGCGGGTAGACAAACATCACTGGATATCTTAGCAGGAAGGCTTATCAAATATCTTGGGGCCTCTGGTTGCCCCAAAAAGAACATTGGTGGTGATATAACAACACTTAAATAATGAGAGGCTCTGCATCCAGAAGATGTCCTGAAACAGATGAAAGAACACTGAAATAAAAAGTACAATTAGTTATTCCATGTCCCTGTATTGTTAGAGGCTCTACCATTAGCCGCCCAATCAATCATTTCACAAGTCCATCCACAGTGACAATACCTGCACTTATTCATAAGGATCTGTCTTGCCCAGTCCTGGGTAAACTGAGCTAATGCACAGCAAATGTAAAACTGACCATATTTGTGTGCAACTTCAACTTGAATTTTCTGAACACACGTGTGTGCACACATACATATAAGTTTATCTCTGTTTATCTGTGTTACACTTTAGATGTGAGGTATTCTTTGCTTTCTATTCACTTGTTTTATTCTCTGGATCCAATCTCAGAATATGCATGAAAATGGGTGATGGGCTAAAAACATATACTTTTACATAAAAGTAAATATACCACAAGCATTTCCACAAATGTAAAGCTGCTTTGTCCCTAAGTAAATCAAACTGATGTGTATGTATGTGTGTATGGGTGTTTTTAAAAATCCCTCTAATAAATACATTGTTTACAAAGCAATAATTTGGGAAGATGGAGGTTTATTCCTTAGGCAATGCCTAAAAGGAGGGGTGAGGGGGACTTTTCTTCCTGATGAAATATGCTGCACTGAACAAATCCAAGAAACTTTGGAGAAGATTGTATACTCCTGACACCCCAAATGTGATAAGTATATCAAGATTTAGTGTCTCTTTATTAGTTTTTCTTACAAGAGAACACCACAGCTGCCAAATCTGAATCATTACCTTCATTTTTCCTGATATAATCAGTATGAAAATGGTGACTACTTATATATTGCCTCAATGTGAGTTTTTCTAACTAAATAAGGTGAAATCAACCTTATTGTATCACTCACTGATTAGAGTTCTGATTAATGCTTCTTCTTTTATTTCCACTCCCCAGGTTGAGATAATGCATATGTGCCTAAATTATCAGGCCTGGCACCTATTTCTGAATCAGACCTTTTCTAATATGTTTGCTGAGCATTTGGGGAACTCATAGGCTTCTGGGAAAGTTTAATTACTGCCAGAGTCTGGCTTTTCATCTCTCTTTTATTTTCCATAACTTTAGATTAAAAAAACAAAACAAAACAAAACAAAACAGTGCAGTGTGTTAAAAATGCCCCAAAGCAGTTCAGTGTATTTCTTTATAAGGAACAATGTCCTGGTCCAAAACACTATTGGGTCAGCAGGTCAAAATGCAGACACTTTAAATTTTCTGCTGAAACACTTTCATAGAAATAAGACAGAAAAACATTGAAAACTCACCACTCTCCCTCCCCCCCAATTCAACTGACAGAAATCTTTTGCTGTTATCTGAAAAGATTTGGCATTAAGTACAAAGACAATTGGACTGGGCTAAAAAATAATAATAAGTTCTGTTGTTCACTTCCTTAAGAGGAGCAAGCAGCCTGGTCCCCTGGAAATAAAATGCGGAGAAATCCTCTCCCCCAGATACCAGGAAAGGTAACAGTCAGAGAACAAAGCAGCTTTTTGTCCACTGAAAGGGCAATGTTTTTTTCAATGGACAAATCACTGGACCCCTCCCAGAGCCACAATCTCACTTTTATCTTATGCCCTGGATTTACTTGAAAAAGAGTAGGAAGTAGGGCAGGAAAGGCAGGATGAGTGATTGCAGAGGATATGCATGGAAGAGGTACTTTCCACAAGTAAGACACTGAAAGTCTTTCTCTCGGTCAGGTATCTTATGACAACAAATGACATATATCCAATTCTAACTAAACAAAAAGGAAAACAAAGTTTAATAATAATATCAGAACTTATTATTTTTTATCAAGGGTCAGAAAACTATGGCTTGCAGCATTGCCTCTTTTTATAAATATAGTTTTATTAGAACAAAAGCATGATTATTCCTTTATGTATTGCCTATGACTGTGTTCACAAAACAGATGAGTTGAACAATTGAGACAGAGACCACCTGGCCCTCCAAACCTAAAAATATTTACTTATAGGATAATTTACTTTTGTCAATCCCCCCTTCACATTTATATAATTCAATTATCTAGAGATAGTTCTTGACTCAGTAATGTTTACTGCTTTTGTACTTGCTCTCTCTCTCTCTGTCTCTTAATTGGAAGATTAAGACTGTCTTCCAATATGTTAGGTTCATTCCCATGTAGGCTTTGTCCTGAATTGTGACAAAGAATTTCACTGGTAACTTCAGATCCATGCTGTCACGTTAACAACACTGGAGACAACAAAACATTTTTGAAAGAGGTGAGCAAAATGATCATGGAGTCTTCTGACCTGACAGCTAATGTTCTCATCCTGATACTGTTCACTGTGGTCAATGAGATGTGAAACTGGGCAGGCCTGGGTTGGGGCATGGAAAGGATGAGGCTGCCTCAAACCCCATGTAATGAACATGACTATTACTGATTTATGAAGAGTGGCAGATCAAGGAGAAGTGGAGTCCATATAAAACACGTCCACATTAATGGAGTGGAGAGAAGTGGAAGAGTGTTGGTAGCCCACCTTGCTTAAGGTTGTAGTTTTTACTTGTTATACATGGGGTTAAAATACTAGCCCTGTGTTTAAGTCCTTACAACCATCACATACTCTAGTTGAACGGACATTTGATACTAGCAGTTGGATGTGCTATTACTCTAAAAAGAGTTTAAACTGGAATCAATATGAACAATGTGAGAATAAAAAAAAGTCAGTTCATACATTCTATCAATTAATAGGCACAAAAATCTGTATGTTTTTGAAGAATATATAAAAACATGCAAAATATTTATTTGAGTCCTATTCATTATTGTGGCATGCTCTGCTTTTTAGGTGCTGGGTACAAGAATGTGAGAAGACACTAGGAAATAAATGATTAGACTACAGATTAGAGAATTTAAATGACTTAGAGTTCTTCAAATTGCCCTGTAAACTCTCTGTTAAAGAGAAAGATAGGCATTCTGAAATCTCAAAATAAGGGCATATCTCTAAATTACTGAAATTATCAAACAAAACGTTAGACATAAATATGTCATCATAATAGTATATAACATGTGAATATATTAAATAGAGAAAAAATACAGACAGAGTGGATTAAGACACAATAACCAGATATGGAAAGAAAATATGATGAATGCAAAGATGATAAACAAAAATGAAAAAGGAAGTCCCTGATATAAGAAACTTTTATATGCTATTTAAGAGCATGGGTTTGGGGTTTAATAAATTTCAATTCAGTTGCAGGATTTTGTGTTATTCAGCTTCACAAAGTTTTAGGAAATTAATGTAGATGTTTTATTTACTTTCTTTAAGAGTGATAGACAAAATTAATCTGTATCTATATAGAGAGTAACCAAATAATGCCAAAAGTCATAAATTATAAATAACTAGAATAAAGAGTAGCAAATAAAATGTATAGTGATTATCAAAATAAATGCAAATTATTTTTTTATTTTTTTTTTGTCTTTTTGCCTTTTCTAGGGCTGCACTCACTGCATATGGAGGTTCCCAGGCTACAGGTCTAATCAGAGCTGTAGCCGCTGGCCTACGCCAGAGCCACAGCGATGTGGGATCCGAGTTGCATCTGCAACCTACACCACAGCTCATGGTAATGCCGGATCCTTAACCCACTGAGCAAGGCCAGGGATCAAACCCACAACCTCATGGTCCCTAGTTGGGTTCATTAACCATTGCGCCACAATGGGAACTCCCAAAATGTAAATTAATTAAAATCTACTTATAAAAATACCAAAGCTCAAAATAAGGGGGGAATCAAGGCTGAGAGAAAACATTCTTTAAAGAGGTGACAGGATGGATAAAATTAAGGTAAATGTGCAATATTTGTTGGATATTGAAAAATTTAAGAACAGAGTGGGATTATTATTTTTAGACAAAGTAAAATCTAAAGCATTCCCCAATAAATTGCAATGAAAAAATCTATAAACGATATATATAGATTTCATACACAATGATTACATAATTTTTATTCGTCTTTATCAGCAATTTACATATATTTTAAGAGTCTAAAATAGAAGACACTGAGAAACATAATCTTCACGAAAGCTCAAACATATACCTACCAGCATTAGACATAAATGGTAAATACAACAAATAGTGTGGAAATAATATAGTAATTAAAAAAGAGTGAAACTGGAAGTTCTCTTGTGGTGCAGTGGTTTAAAGATCTGCTGTTGTCATGGCAGTGACTGGATGACTGCTGAGGTGTGGGTTTGATACCTGGCCAGGGAACTTCCACATGCTATGGGCCAAAAAAATATGTGAAACTATTTCTAGTCATGATGAAATGAAATGTATTGAACTTAACTGATGAATATAAACAATCAGAGAACTGGACAAAATATATGGAAATATCTTGAGCAGTTGGACAACAGGCAACATAGCACTGAGATCATAGGTGGATGAAAAGGAATAAGGGGAGCACTACAGTCACTCCAGGTTTCTCTGTGGAGGGAATTTCAAACCACAGGGAATCCAAAACACTTCAAAGAGGCATAACAATTCACAATGAACCTAGTGACTCTGCTGAACTGAGGAGATGGAAACTGGAGCCTAGAAATGTTGAGGCAGCTGGAAGTTGTAGAGATAAGAATGGATGGAATACTCAGAGAAAGACTCTGAAAATCACCATGAAGCCCACTCATATTTTTGGTAAATTTGAGGTCGTGGATTAAGGAAGAAAGACTTCACAAAGATGATCAAATGATGTCCAGGGATAGTACACTTTCCATTTATGACTGAATGAGGCAAGGATATATGTCCCAACTTCTATTCAATGTTGTATTTGACTATTTACAAGGCAAGAATACGAATACAAAGAATATTAGTGGAAACAAAGGAGATTATTTCATAACAAAAAATATTCACAGAATTAAAGGTATAGGGAGACATCATACTATTATTTTGATTTTTAATGCAATTTTTCAGTAATTGGTAGAACAATTTTTCAATTAAGTTATAGATTGAACAGAATTATGAAAAAAAATAATTACCCAGATGACATTTATACAACACTAAATCCAATAATGCAAAATACACACTCCTTAGTGCACAAAGAATAGTCAACAAGATAGAATATGTACTGGGCCAAAAAACTCAAATGTTTTCAAAATAATAAAATCATTATAGTACACTTTATAATAACAACAAACATTTGAAAAGGTGTGGAGAAAAGGGAACACTCCTGCACTGTTGGTGGGAATGTAAGCTGGTACAACCACTCTGGAGAACAGTATGGAGGTACCTTAGAAAATAATACATTGAACTACCATATGACCCAGCAATCCCACTCTTGGGCATATATCCAAACAAAACTTTCCTTAAAAAAGACACATGCACCCTCATGTTCATTGCTGCACTACTCACAATAGCCAAGAAGACATGGAAACAACCCAAATGTCCATCAACAGATGATTGGATTAGGAAGATGTGGTATATATACACAATGGAATACTACTCAGCCATAAAAAAGAACAAAATAATTCCATTTGCAGCAATATGGATGGAACTAGAGACTCTAATACTGAGTGAAATAAGTCAGAAAGACAAAGACAAACACCACATGATATCACTTATATCTGGAATCTAATATATGGCACAAATAAACCTTTCCATAGAAAAGAAAATCATGAATTTGGAGAATAGACTTGTGGCTGGCCAGGGGGAGGGGGAGAGCGTAGGGTGGATTGGGAGTTAATAGATGCAAACTATTGTCTTTGAAATGGATGAGCAATGAGATCCTGCTCTGTAGCACTGGGAACTGTATCTAGTCACTTATGATGGAGTATGATAATGTGAGAAAAAAAATGTATACATGTATCTATAACTGGGTCACCATGCTGTATGGTAGAAAAAAAATTGTATTGTGGAACTAACAATTAAATAAAAATAAGTAAATTAATTAATTAATTAAAAAAGAAAATACAGCAACATTATTTTAAAAAAAGCAATGTGTCAGAAAAAAAATTACAAATAAGAAAATAGTTTAATATGAATTATAGTAAATCAATGCATACTCCCATTTGAAGGATGTAGTTCAAATAGTTACTGGACATAAATATTTTTAAATGTTTATGTTAGAATGGAAGAAAGTTTTACAATTCATGATCAGAGTTCTCAACATAAAAAGCTAGAAAAGTCACATATATAAACCCAAAATAAGTAGAAGAAAAAAAATAAAAATTAGAGAAAAAGATCAATGTAATGGCAAGTGGAAAAACAATACAGAAGTTCAGCAAAAGCCTAAAATATTTTACATATGTTAAGGAAACTGATAAAGCCAGGAAGAATGATCAAGAAAAGAAGAGGTAAAATAAAAACTTATAGTATAAGAAATATGGGTTGGACCAATATTAAAAACCTGACAAGGATAAAGTAAGAAAATTATACTTCTGACCACTAAACCACACAAATACAATCAATCTCAACAAAATATTTGCAAACTAAGCCACATCTTTATTTGGCCAAACTTCTTTTATTTTTCAACAAAGATATCAAGGCAAATCAACTGGGAAACAAAACCTAGAACACAGTCCAAACAAAATGCATAATAAATACTATTAATTTTTTAAATTATTTTAAAAGAAAACTAAGAATAGTGATCAAAATATATGGGATTTTGCCAAATTACACATTTCTAACTTCATATACTTTAATTACTAAACAAAAAGAAAAAGTATTGAAATATTTATTTTGTCAGACATTTTGGAATATAATATGTAGATAAGGACAACTCAAAAGAAAGAAAAAATAAAATAGATATGGAATATGTTAATTTAAAGCAGGGTGTATTGAAGAATTCTTTGTTGGTCTAGTGGTTAGAATATGGTGTTATTCACCACTGAGGACCGAGTTCGATCCCTGCTCTGAGAACTGAGATCCCACATCAAGCTTCTGTATGCAAGGGACAAAAACAAAACAAAAAACAAATAAATAAACAAACAGGAGTTCCTCCATGGCCCAGTGGATTAAGGATCTAGTGGTGTTGCTGCTTTGGCTCAGGTCACTGCTGTGGTGTGGGTTCTATCCCTGGCCTAGGACTGTCCATGTGCCATTGGCATTGCCAAGAAAAAAAAAAAAAAAAAAACCCACAAAATCATGACAATTTAAAGAGAGACAAAACAAAAACAATCTAAGACATGGACTTTTAAAAGTTTCTACAAAAATGTATATATATACTTTATAGTATGTGATAAAATTTGTTAAGCTCTGATATACATGAATTTCTGGGAAAATGTATAATTACCATAGAAATAGAAAAGAATAATGCAAAAATCATGAAGGATGTTGACACACTAGATATAGATTTAACTCCCCATAAGGAAGAGACAGTTTTACATTGAGTTACCTCAAATAATCAGATAGGAAATAGTTTCCACAGCTGTAATTTATCTGAGAAAATGAAAAAATTCTCAAACTCTTTTTTTTTTTTTAATCCATCACCCATTTCTTTTTTTCTTTTTTTTTTTTTTTTTTTTGGTCTTTTTGTCTTTTGTCTTTTGTTGTTGTTGTTGCTATTTCTTGGGCCGCTCAAGCGGCATATGGAGGCTCCCAGGCTAGGGGTCCAATCGGAGCTGTAGCCACCGGCCTACGCCAGAGCCACAACAACGCGGGATCCGAGCCGCGTCTGCAACCTACACCACAGCTCACCCCAACGCCGGATCATTAACCCACTGAGCAAGGGCAGGGACCGAGCCCGCAACCTCATGGTTCCTAGTCGGATTCGTTAACCACTGCGCCACGACGGGAACTCCTCAAAACTCTTTAAATCAATTTTGAAACTTATACTACACTACACAGTTAACAATCATTTCAATTTTTTGTTTTTTTGTATATAGTGTGTATTAAAAATCTTAAATAAAATATTTATTGGAGAATTTTAACAATGTATCAGAAGAACAATTCCAAAGCAAAAGGCTTTATTCTAGAAATATGACTTAGTATCAGAAAATATATACTTCAAGCATTTCAAAATCTATAAGTATATTGCAAAAAAAGTTAATAAGGAGAAATATATTACTTATGTTAATTTCAAAAATATATAATATTATTTGAAATAGTATTGACACTAAATAACTAAAAATAGAAGTGTGCTTTACAATCCAATAAAACATAAATTATTACAGACCTAAAAGTAATCACACTAAATTTGAATTCTCAACAAATCTGTTACTGGTATTATTGCTACAAATTTTTTCAAGATATAAAATATTATTTAAGGTAGTATTCATGGAAAGGAGGACACAGATTATCATTGCAAATAATATTTCTATATTATATATGGAGAAAATCAAATACAGTATACGGAAGTAATTAGGATTAAGAATATAATTAATAATGTAATTTATTGTCTTTATCAGTGGGTTTGTCTGTGTATCGTGATAGCTAAAACACTTAACAAATCCATGAAAGCAGATTTTTTACAAAATGCTTAATATAATTCATATTGTAATTATCAGTCTTCCCAAATAAAAAAATCATAATAATTATAAGATTAACATGATTTATTTAGCTATGTAGGCAATGGAAAAGAATGACAGAAGTAAGTATGGGTTGACCTTGATGGATTGATTTCAAAATTTTCTAAAAATAAATATCGAATGATTATTTTCAAGGACCAATAATGTGAATAAATCATTTCTCTTTATATGAAAGATAGTAAATAGGTTATAATTGCTAAACAAAATAAAGTGGAGACCAGACTTTAAAATCCCCTGAGTATACCAAATCAGTTAAGCCATGTAAGGAAAACTTAACCTAGGTTATGTTTTGTAAATGCCTCTGATAATCATAAATTAAATTTATCATCTTTTCTTTTTTTTTTGTCATCTTTTCTAAAACAATATAAGAAAATCACATTAACTTGTCCCCTGCTGTCTGAAAACACCTGTTGTAATAAGCAATCATTGTAAACAACTTCCTCATTTTACAGTATAAGTAAGACATCTTGTGACATCATGCCTCTGAGCTTCTTACTAGTTTCAAATTTAAAGTATTCCTGTTTGTAAACATTTGCACTCTCACTCAATAAAATATTCATTTCAAATGAAGCCTTCTGAATTTTCTTTTGACAAATGAAATGACAAAATTTTTTAAAAGTTAATGTAGATAAAATTGTTTTTCTAAAATAGATATGGGTTTATTTATGTATGTGTAGCATAATATACAATAATGATAACCTCTATAATTGAGAAATATAATTTTGAAATTAATAAAATGGGATTGATTAAAAATGTTGTTAGAGTCAGCTAACATTTGCAGACTTAAATACATCACAAAATTACATGAAAAATAACATTTGAAGTAAAAACTGATCTTAAGATTGATAAATACTAAGAATATAAAGGAGTTCCCATGGTGGCTCAGCAATTTAGGAGCCCAACTAGTAACCATAAGGATGTGATTTCAATTCCTGGACTCACTCAGTGGATTAAAGATAGAGCATTGCCATGAGCTGCAGTTTACGTTGCAGATGCAGCTTGGATCCCAAGTTGCTGTCCCTGTGTATACACCAGCAGCTGCAGGTATGAATCAACCCCTAGTCAGGGAACTCCCAAATGACACTGGTGCAAGGCCTAAATTAAAAAAGAAGAAGAAGAAGGAGAAGGAGAAGAAGAAGGAGAAGGAGAAGAAGAAGGAGAAGTTCTGATGTGGCTCAGTGGTAACGAACCTGAATAGCATCCTCGAGGACCAGATTTGATCCCAGCCTCACTCAGCAGGTTAGGGATCCAGAGTGCCTTGAATTGCCTTTGTAAGGCTGCAGTAGCGGCTCAGTTATGGCAGTTGCTGTGGCTATGGCTTAGGTTGGCAGCTACAGCTCAGTTCCGATTTGACCCATAGTTTGTGAACTTCCATATGCCTTGGGTGCTGCTCGAAAGAGACAAAAAAAAAAAAAAAAAAAAAAAGGGAATAAGAAGAAACTTTTAGGAAAATATTAATAGGTTTTTCCACCCCCAATTTTCTCTGTGTATACTTGAAAATTTGAAACAGTAATTAAAACATAAATGAAAAAACCTTGGAAATATTTTAGTAGGCTTCAGAATATATAACTATCTTCATGAATTAGAGATTTTTGAGAGTTAGAATAATCTAAGTTTACAAAAGAGAAAATAATAAATGGTGTAGATATTTTAGAAAAACATGAGAATGTTAATAAAACACTTAAAATATTTCTCATCATTAGTATTCAAAGATACATAAAATGAACAATTGTGTTTTTATTGAATTAGAATAGGTACTCAGAGTGTACCTTAAAATACTTTTTCATCCACTTACAATGGGAAAGTAAAACACCATTTCAAGATATCAATTTGTAAAGATGAATCAAGGCATTTTTAAATGATAATATACTTTAAATGTGATTATAATCAGGATTATATAAAAATAACAATAATCTATACAGATAAGGATAATGTATACGAATAGTAAGTTCTATTAATTAATAATAGAAAAGGGAAACATGATGAATAAATAAATATTTAAATCAGGGATTGCCAAACAGCTAATTATATTTAATATATTTAAGAACAATTTATAGACAGAAAACCTGTTTGCCATATATTAAAGGAAATCCATACATGAAAATGTAAATAGGTTAGATTAAGCCATTTGAAATTGTTAATGTCTGGCTGGTTTTGATCTAAAATAACAATATAAGACTCAATTTAATAACAATATGATTTATAGATCAATGCAGAAATTCCTAAATATTTGAATCTAAAATTTAATTCTTAGGCTATTTCTAGAAATTCAAATTGTTCAAAAACACGTTTATTATTTCCATATTAGAAAAATAATTTAAACTATATACTTAGTTTCAAAATGGGCTCATTAACACTTTAATACCTGTGTTCTCTCTGTTCTTTCTCCCCCTTACACAAATGCACAAGACACACATGCATATACAAACAACACATGCAAAAAACAGAATCTCTTAAATACCGCTTATGTGCTCTAAGCTAAGCTAAGAAATTCAAAGAGGAACTTCTTAAAAAAGAAGTCAGATTCTAATAATTTAACTAGGGAAATATGCAGAATTTACATGTAAAAACTTAATAATTTACATTTTGCATATTTTCACATCAAAATGAGACACATAGAGATCATCAGAGAGAGGTTTTAATGAACTTTAGAAATGAGTGTGTCCTTGATAAATAGGATTTAGGTCATAGGTATTACAGTCTTCCTATGTTAAATGTTTGGTTAGTTCCCTAAGGAACTAGGAAGGATAATGTGGTCACCTAGATAAAATCCATTCTCTAGTTCACATGCTCTGTCAATGGAGTCATCTTTTGCTTTGAAAGATGGCATAGTAATTGTGGGGCCTTCAATAAGTAACATAAAATGTAATCATGAAGCAGCCTCCAGAACCACTCAGCCAGGAAATGTTGAGATGCATTCTGTCCCAGAAAATAGCAGCTGTCTTAAAAAAAACAGTTTCTTATTGATTAGAGAGTAAGGCAAACCATTTTTAAGTCACGTTCCCTGGAAACTTTACCATGTTGTTTATCACCATGAAAATGTGTGTAGTTTGTTCCAGAAAAAGGTACTTAACAATGAAAGAAGTATTAAGAATCCAGATTCTCTCTTTCTAGTCTTTGTCAACAGCGAATGTATTGTATAAGACTAGCAGGTCTCCCTAGGTGAATACCTACTGATGCCTGAAAAATACCATCTATATATTACTAAAAACTCCAAAACCTGTATCCCTATCCTCAGTGATTTCCTGAATCACCAGTAAGAGCATCTATTCAACATATCTTACACGATCTCTATTACTTGATTGCACCTACTCTATACACTCAAAAGATAGCTCTGGATTTATACTGTGAACATATACCCTACACATCTTCCCCATCTCAGGTACCATCTCAGGCAGCATATCTTTGATCAAGACAAAAATCTAAGCCTTGTCCTCCCTTCTGCAACTACACTATCAGGAGATCAATTTTGACTATGAAACATATTACACATAATTTCACCTTTCTAGATGTTTGCTAATAACTTTAATATCAACCCATTTCCTACAAAATTTCAATTGCCCCCTAATTTATTGTGTCCAATATCCACTTTGCATATACCATTCAGATCAGTCTTTTTAAAGATGCCACTCAGATCATATGACATTTTAAAGCATATGGTACCTTCCCATTGCACTTAAGATAATACAAACTACTAACTCTTGGTTTACATTGTCCGTAAAAGATTGTGACCTCTATCTCTATCCTCACCACAAGGAATTTCCTTTCATCTCTGTATTTTAGCATTCTGCATTTTATTGTGTTCTGTACATCTTTCAAGCTGTTTCCTATGTTGCAGATATATGATGTGTTCACCAATATCTAGTTCTTCTCTGACTCTAGGTTTCACTCCTAAGTACACTTGAAGCATAGGACGTTTAATAAGATCTGGTCAATAAATTGCAAGTAGGAATAACACATAACTTAGTAATTGAAAACCTATATGTGATTCTCTAGAAACTCTTTCCTAGTCTTGCCATCCATAAAATCCCTGAGTTGCAAAAGGCACAACCAAAATATTGTGGGATCTCCATCAGGTGAGGCCCAAGCTTAAGATCCTAACAGCTCAATGAAGCAGAAAACTTGTCAACCCCTATTGAATAAGCACATTGAGAAGGAATTTCTTCCATGCTTAATAATGGCAAAACAATCCTTTGCTAACTAATAGATCACCTTAGGCTCTTTGAATTAATTAATATTTTCCTTAAAGAACTCTTCCCACTTATTATTCTATACTTCTGATCATTTACATTTTAGTTTAAATAGCATATTATTAGAAATAGCTAATATGATAACACAATCAAAATTAGGCCTATCTATATGGCATTCTATATTATTTCACCTTTTTAAAAATTTAAAAATATGTAACTGTCTGATTTCTTTGGTTCATTTATTTATTTATCTGCTTACTGTCTCTCTCCCATAAGTGCCAATAAAATGATCTCAAGTTACATTTGATGTTTTATCCCTGAAATTTTTATGTTTTATTTTAGCCTGGGACATAGAAAATGATAAAAATTATTTTCCAAAATATTTATCAAATTAGCAATGAATATTTTTTGTATTTTGTATTGATGCTTTTAATTTATAATTCTATTTTTGTGATACCAAAAAAAAAAATGCATTATGTCAAAACTCAAAATCACCTACAGAATCAGTTCAACTAGTTTCTCAAAGTCCTGGAGAATTACATCAAGGCTTTTGGAAGTGTTCCTATAGTGTTTTTCATGTGGATGACTTAAACCGTATTTTTCATAGAAGAAAAGTGTATTCTCCCAGAGGTGCTTACATAAGTAACAAAGTATACTCATTTTGATATTTGAATAATAATATAAAAACAGATTCTTACAAGCCCCAGCAGGTGTTCCCATAAATAAAGCCATATTATGTATGTAGCTTATGTGCATGATGCCTGAAAGTACCTTAAAGGGATACTACAAAAAGCATAAAATGTTGAAAGCTTTCCATTCCTGAATGCATCCAAGGCAAACATCAGAGATAAAGATCACTTGAGCTATGTTTGTCTGCCTTATGCTGTTAATTAAATGCCAATATTTTTTTTCTCTTGAGAAGCTCAGAATTAGATTCACATTCTCCTCTGAGAAAGACAAGATCATAAAGTATGCCTGTCACATAGTATAAGGTCTCCCATCCTTATGCGAAATTTCCAGGAGATATTTTTCAGTTACATAATTCTCAAATATTATTTATGTTTTAATGTTTTGAAGTATTGTATATATGTAATCAGCATGATAAATATTGGTATTTCACCGATTTTAAAATTGAAGAAGTTCAGATTTCATTTAATATAATTTGCTCTATATGAAATCTTAATGTATATTTTTCATTGGCAATGAAAGTGTCTTTATTTCCTGAGCATATGCTATGTGCTTATAAAATTATCTAGGTGATATGAATGGTAGCAAAGAAGCAAAACACACAATCTCAAATTAAAGAAACTTTAAGATCATGAAATTAAATTTAAATACATAAAGTTATAGGGCCCCCATATAAACCAGCAGATATCCAAGGATCCAAGGGACAGTTTCAGATATTCCTTTAACAATTATCAGGTCTTAAAAGGATGAAAATGGAGATATATGTAAGAAACTCCAAGTGGTAAGAGATGCATCCTAAGGATATGAAAATAAAAGCCAGTTTCATGAAAGTGAGTTTAGAAGTGCCCTCAGATAAGTAAAATATTACATTGATGTTCCAGTAGAATTAATGTCAGTTAGAAACTATTAAAATAGCCCAGTTATTTGTACTTTTGCTTCTGGGTAAGACGGAGAAACAGTAACTCTCCAACCTGAACCCTTCTTCATCCCTCCTAAAAACAAAAAACAAAAAAAAGAAAAGTAAGAAAAAAGCAAAAATGTAGGAAAAAAAAAAAAACTTGTTTTTAACTTGTGTCTTAAAAAGGGTGATTCCAAAGAGAAGAAAATAAAAACAAAGAGAACCCTATCATTTACCCCAGATTACTGATTTGAGAGGATTTCTAAGCTGTGGCAAAAGTAAGTGGAGCTCAGGTAAAGCCAGACAGACATCCTGAGTGAGTGGCAAGGAAAACCAAAGCAGCTAGAGTTTGCAGGACAGAATACCTAGAAATTGAGACTGCATATTGAGAGAATCCTAACACCTGCAAGGGTGAGTATTCAGCATGAAACAGGTCAATGCATGCAAGTGACATTATCTGAGTCCAGGAAAGAACCAGAAAAAATAACTAGGGGACTAGTAAGTGACACTAACACAGAGCTGGACATAGTGACTCTTTTTACCAGCCTGACTGGTAAACTTTGTAATTCATGTGACACTGAAATAATTTCTGTGACACTAGAGTAATCAAAATGGTCTTGCCTCAGTAGTGGGAAGTAATTAGTCATGAGTTTTAAACACAGTTCTGGCCTGACCTAACATATTAAAAGTACAGCCTGAAATAAATGAACTGTCTGTAGGTAACTATATGCTAAAATAAAGTTCAAAAGTATAAGAATTCAAAAATATCCCCCAACCATAAAGGTAAAATTATAGCAGCTAACATCTGATAAAAATTACCAGGCATAAAATATGAAGAAATTTATGACACATGTTTAAAATAAAAATGAACAATAAAAATTGACTGGAACTAAAATTAGCAAAGATATTGAAACATCTAAATATTGTTGTATTACATTTTTAACATATAAGTTTAGATAGATAAGATTTTTTTAAAGGTGCAAATCAAATTTCTAGAGATAAAAGCTGAATTTAATGGCTGAGATGAAAAATGTATCAGAAGAGATTAATAGCAGATTAGGTATTGTAGATAAAAGAATAAGTAAACTTGAAGACATTGTAATAGATAATATCAAAAATGAAAATAGAGAAAAAATAATAAACTAAGTAAACAGTATCGGTGGGCTTTGAAAAAACATCAAGTGTAATTGGAATCCACAAAAAAGAGAAGAATCAGAGGGGAAAGAAACATACTTGAATAAATATGGCCAAAACTTATTAGATATTATGAAAAATATAAGCCTGTATATTTAAGAAACAATTAATACAAGTACTGAATTACATTAAAAATGCATCAAGGTACATGATAATCACATTTCTCCAAGGCAGTAACAAAAATAATATCTTAAAAGAATGTCAAAGGGAAAAAAATTATCCTTTACATATGGAGAAACAAAATATGGATGTTAGGGGATATCTCATACACAATAAAAGCCAAGAGACAGTGGAACAACATCCTTAAAGCATTGAAAAGACAAAACAAAATAGCTACTACTCTAGAGTTCTGTATGCAGTAAATTTTTTTTAAAGAATAGAAATGAAAGTCCTTTCAAATAAATACAAACAGAAGGTACTCATCAATAGCAGATGCTCAGTATCACAAATTTTAAAGAAAGCCCTTCAGGAAGAAGGAAATTCTACCATATAGAAAAATGAATCTATAGAAAGGAATATGAAACATCAAAAAGGGTAACTATGGATTATCATATAGCAATTATTTCTCATCATTTAAGCTCTTGCAAAGATAATTCAATGCTAAAAATTAATAATGTATTGTAGGTTTGATAGGTATGTCAAATAAAAATATAATAACATAAAAAATAGAGATAGGAAAAGGAAGAATATATTCCTTATACATTATACCTTATGATAGGTGGTATAAGATCACTACAAGGTAGGATGTAATAAGTTAAAAATGCACAGTATAAAGGTTTTTAAATTTTTTTATTAAAGTATAGTTGGTTTACAGTGTTGTGTCAATTTCTGCTGTACAGCATAGTGACCCAATAATACATAGATATATGTATCACTGGGTCAAATGTGGTATGTGTGTATATATATATTTTTTTTCATACTATCTTCCATCATGGTCTATCCAAAGATATTGGATATAGTTCTCTGTGCTATACAGTAGAACCACATTGCCTATTCATTCTAAATGTAATAGATTGCATCTACCAACCTCAAACTACCAGTCCATTCCACTTCCTTCCCCCACTTCGCTGGTAACTGCAAGTCTGTTCTCCATATCTGTGATATGTTTCTGTATTGTACATATCTGTGCTACATTTTAGATTCCACATATAAGTGATATCATATAGTATTTGTCTTTCTCTTTATACCTTATTTCCCTTAGTATGAGAATCTCTACTTGTATCTATGTTGCTGTGAATAGAATTTTGTCCTATTTATGGCTGAGTAGTGTTCCATTGTATATATGTACCACATTTTCTCAATTCATCATTCATCAGGAAATTGACATTTAGGTTGTTTCCATGCCTTGGTTATTGTGAATAGTTCTGCAAAGAACATAGGAATGCACGTATTTTTTTGAATGAAAGTTTTGTCTAGATATATGCCCAGGAGTGGGATTATTTGATCATATGGTACTTTGTACAGTATAAATCTTAAAGGAATACTCAAATAAAAATTGCATATCTAATAATCCAACAAATGTGGAGTAATTGAAAGTAAAAAATATAACTCAATAAAGGAAGAAAAATAGGAAAAAAGAAAACAATAGATGGGGAAATAGCCAAAAATGAGATGAAATATTTAAACCCTAACCGTAAAAATAATGACATTACTTTGAAATAATTTAAATGTACTACATGAATTAGGATCCAACTATATATTGGCTACTAGAAATGCACTTTAAATATGACATTACCATATTAAAATAAATATAAGAATGGGAAAAACATGACAAACTAACACTGGAGTGCCTATATTAGATGCAGAGAGCCTATATTAGATGCAGAGTGCCTAATATTAGATGCAGAAAATTACCAGATATAAATAATGTCCTTTTGTAACGACACAGAGGTCTTGCATTAGGAGGACAAAACTATTAAAATGCATATGAGTCTAATAACAGAATTTCAAAATTTAAACAAAATTGACATTATAAAACATGCCAACAACAGTATCAGAATACACACATTATTCTTAAGTACATGCATAACATTTTCGAAGACAGATTTTAAAATAAGCCAATACAGATAAATATGTTTTTAAAAAATCCTTTCAATAGATTAGAAAGGTTTGAAGTAATTCTCTGATCATGATGGAATCAAATTAACAATTAATATATTTATTTCTGGAAAGTTCATAAATATATGGAAAATAAATAATATATGTCTAGATAATTTAGGAGTAAAAGGCAGAAAAACAGGGGTATAAAGAAGAAAAATTAAGAATATTTTAATCTGATTTAAAGTGAAAACAAAACCTATAAATATTTATGACATACACCAAAGCACTTTTTAGGAGACAATTCATTGTGATTAAAGAGTCAGTCCTCTACTGTACTTCTATATACTAACAATGAAAGATCAGAAAGAAAAATTAGGGAAAAATAACGTTTACCAACACATCAAAAAGTATAAAATATCTAGGAATAAACCTACCTAAAGAGACAAAAGAAAGTGTACTCTGAAAACTGTAAGAAGCTGATGAAACAAGTCAAAGATGACACAAATTGATGGAAAGATATACCATGTTCTTGGATTGGAAGAATCAATATTGTAAAAATGAATATACTACTGAATGCAATCGGCAGATTCAATGCAATCCCTATCAAGATTTCAATACAGAACTAGAACAAAGTATTTTAAAATTTGTATGGAAAACAAAAGACCCTGAATATCCAAAGCAATACTTAAAAAAATAAAAGCAGAAAATGGAACTGGAGGAAACAGGCTCCCTGACCTCGGTTTACACTTCAAAGCTACAGTAATCAAACCACAAAAAAACCAAAATTGCCAAAGCTGTCCTGAGAAACAAAAACCAAGCAGAAGGCATAACGCTCCCAGACCTCAAGCAATATTACAAAGCCACAGTCATCAAGACAGTGTAGTACTGGTACGAAAACAGACAGACAGACAAATGGAACAGAATAGAGAACCCAGAAATAAACCCTGACACCTATGGTCAATTCATCTTTGACAAAGGAGGCAAGAACATAAAATGGGAAAAAGTCTATTCAGCAAGCATTGCTGGGAAACCAGGACAGCTGCATGCAAAGCAATGAAACTAGAACACACCCTCACACCATGCACCAAAATAAACTCAAAATGGCTGAAAGACTTAAATAGATGAAAGATACCATCAAACTCCTGGAAGAGAACATAGGCAAAACACTCTCTGACATTAACATCATGAATATTTTCTCAGGTCAGTCTCCCAAAGCAATAGAAATTAGAGCAAAAATAAACCCATGGGACCTCATCAAACTGACAAGCTTTTGCACAGCAAAGGAAACCAAAAATAAAACAAAAAGACAATGTACAGAATGGGAGAAAATAGTTTCAAATGATGTAACTGACAAGGGGTTAATCTCTAGAATATATAAGCAACTTATACAACTCAACAGCAAAAAGGCAATAACCCAATTGAAAAATAGGCAAAAGACCTGAATAGACTGTTCTCCAAGGAAGATATACAGATGGCCAACAAGCACATGAAGAAATGCTCAACCCCCCTGATTATTAGAGAAATGCACATCAAAACTACCATGAGATATCACCTCACATCAGTCAGAATGGCTGTCATTAAGCAGTCCACAAATAACAAGTGCCAGAGGGGGTGTGGAGAAAAGGGAACCCTCCTGCACTATTGGTGGGAGCATAAGCTGTACAACCACTATGGAGAACAGAACAGAGGTACCTTCGAAATCTATACATGGAACTACCATATGATCCAGCAATCCCACTCTTGGGCATATATCCGGAAAAATCTTTCCTTGAAAAGACACAGGTACCCACATGTTCATTGCAACTCTATTCACAATAGCCAAGACATGGAAATAACCCAAATGTACATTGACAGATGATTGGATTCGGAAGATGTGGTATATATACACAAGGGAATACTACTCAGCCATAAAAAAGAACAACATAATGCCATTTGCGGCAACATAGATGGAACTAGAGACTCTCATCCTGAGTGCAGTAAGTCAGAAAGAGAAAGACAAATGTCATATGACATCACACATATCTGGTATCTAATATACAGCACAAGTGAAAATTTCCATAGAAAAGAAAATCATGGACTTGGAGAACAGAACTGTGGTTGCCCCAGAGGAGGGAAGGAAGTGGAATGGATTGGAACCTTGGGATTAACAGATGCAAACTATTGCTTTTGGAATGTATTTACAATGAAATCCTGCTGTCTAGCACTGAGAACTATGTCTAGATACTTACAATGCAGCATGACAATGTGAGAAAAAAGAATGTACACATGTATGTGTAATTTGGTCCCCATGCTCTACAGTGGGAAAAAAAAAAGTGTGTTGGAGGAAATAACAACAAAAAATAAATTAAAAACAAAACAACAACAACAAAAAAACAGTAACACAAAATCCTGGCACAAAAACAGAAATTGTATATCAGTGGAATAGGATAGAAAGCCCAGAAATAAACCCAAGCACCCACAGTCAACTAATCTATGACAAAGGGGACAAGAACATAAAATGAAAGAAAGACCACCTCTTCAATAAGAGGTGTTGGGAAAACAGGACATTTACATGTAAAAGAATGAAATTAGAACATTCTCTAACATCATACACAAAAATGAATTCAAAATGGATTAAAGACCTAAATGTAAGACCACATTCTATAAAGCTCCTGGAGAAAAACATAGGCAGAACAACCTTTGACATTAATCAGAGCAATATCTTTCTTAATCCACCTCTTATAATAATGACAATAAAAAAAAATTGTACAATGAAATCTAATTGAACTTAAAAGCTTTTGCATGGCAAAGGAAACCTTAAAAAAAAAGACAATTCACAGAATGGGAGAAAACCTTTGTAAACCAAGAAATTGACATTGCATTCTCACCAGCAATGTATGAGAGTTCCTGCTGCTCCATACCCTACCCGAATTTTGGCCCTCCTAATCGGTGTATAGGTGGTTCCTCATTGTTGCTTTAATTTACATTTCCCTGGTGATATGTGATGTAGAGCCCCTTTTAATATGCAGTATCTTCTATCTGGATGTATTCTTCAGTGATATGTCTGTTAAGATCTTTGGTCTATTTTTTAACCTTTACAATCATTTTAATCCATTTTCATAGGTTTCAATTTATTCTCTCTAAAAATAAGTCATGTTGAATGTTTTTAAATGTGCTGAAAATATTCTTAGTTGTCATTTGCACACATATTTCAATTTTGATTCTGTTTAGATATTTGACCAATTTTTTATTGGTTGCTTATTTAGTTATTATTGAATTTTAGGATTATTTATATATTCTGGAGACAAGTTGTTTTTTTCACCAGGCACATGATTTTCAAATATTTTCTCCTAGTCTATAAATTTAAAAAAATCATCTTATTATAAATAACACATTAATTAATAGGTTAATAGATTAAGGTTTTAATTCCATTAAGGAGAGAGGGATAAAAGTCCAGGAATGATTAAATTCCTGCTTCTCCTGCTCTGCTTTTGTTCTTTATTTGGTCTGTATCACAATGTATACTTTCTTCCCTTTTTTTCCTCTAGTCAGCACAGGCAGAATATTGAATTTTCCAGGTCAGAGATGAAATCCAAGTCAGCCAGGTAGGGCTGGAATCTGAGCTGGATATGCAACCTACACCATAGCTACAGCAATGCTGGGTCCTAAACCCACTGGGCCAGACCAGCGATGGAAACTGGGACTCCACAGAGACAAGCTAGATCATTAACCCACAATGCCACAGTGGAAACTCTCAGTGAACACTTGCCTAAGGTTTTTATTTGTTTATTCTGTGATTGTCATTGTGGGGTATGGTTTTTAAAAACAATTATCAAAGTATACTGCACCTTACTTTTACACTGTTCAAAGCAACTTTATCATTCCATTTAATCATCCATCATGAATTGGCTCTTCAGGCTATTGAGAAAATACTACTTTTTTTTTTTTTTCCAATTTGCAGATATACAAACTTAGACTCAGGAAATTTTGGCTTAGTGATGTGTTAAATTTCACACAAAGAGTAACAAACAGATTTGTAATCATGTCACAGGGTGCCCGATCCATTTATTGAGTCATTCACTCATCAGTTCTTTAGATTATTTTAAGAATATACTATGCTTCAGGTGCTTCAAATTTAAAGAGTAGAATAAGCTTTCTCTTACAAAAGCTTATTTCTCAGTCATTGTTGATCCTTCCATTGTCAAGCCATCCTACTAGTTTTAAAAGCAGAGCCTAAATTCAGGTAAAAATTAGTTGAATAAGAATTTTGTTTGGCCCATCTTCATTTTGAGATCTCACTAAGCTGATATATTCTTTTAATAAGCAGAAACTAAGAACAGTTAATTTCCTTGATGATGGTAAGCCAGTGAAATAAAATTAACTAATAGAATGAAATAAGGTGTAGTTGACAATGTAACAAGGGCAAAACTAAGAGTTAATCTGATAGGAATGAACCTGACTATTATCCATGAGAGTGCAGGTTCAAACTCTGGCCTTGCTCAGTCAGTCAAGGATCCAGTGTTGCAGTGACCTATGGCATAGGCTGGCAGCTATAGCTCTGATTCAACCCCTAGCCTGGGAACTTCCATATGTTGCACTTGTGGGTGTAAAAAGAAAAAAAAATAAAAAAATAAAAAAATTAAAAATTAAAAATAAAGTCTCCAGATTCTGCTATTGGGGCAAAGTAAGATGTGGGGATCAAAAATATGGATATTAGAAAATTTATAAGCTAGAATGATGGATGACTTTTGTGCTCTGCTTCCTCATAATGTCAGGCTGTAAGACTGGACTCTGATTTAATTTAGCAAGTTTGCTCATTTCGTCCTTGGAGAGGTAAGAAACATACCCCAAAGACAAATGACTCTGGTTCAATTTGCAAAATAACCTGCATTGGGGGAGGCATAGAACAGGGCTAGAAAGATTTTTTTCTGTGTAAAGTGTAATTTTAAAATACAGTACCTCCCTCTCTGGAAACCATAGCTGATTAACGTCTTAGAATCATGACCCATGAATAAATGACCAGAAGGAAAGAATGTCAAGTTTGGTGTGAGGGTTTTTGGTGTTTTTCGTTTGTTTTTTGTTTTAGCTGAAAGGTCTTTAAATAGTGTTGATCATACAACTGCCCATTCTCTCAACATTTACTGTCGTTTTTGCAATTGTATAGAACTCATGGAGGCTTTAAGTGACATAAGGATGGATTACAATAGAGCATTTGTTTTATCGTCAAATAACCAAAGTCCTATCAATGTTTTAATGTATAAAACAACAAAATGATGATAAAGATAATACTGGTATTTACCAAATCTAGACCATATTCTATGTGTCAGAAATAGTGCTGAGAGTGTTACATAAACCATATCATTTTAAAAAATATTGGAGTCCTAAAATATATATTTGTATTCAAATTTTATAAATGGGTAAACTGAGACTAAGGTTATGTTATAACTTATAATTAAAAGATCCTATATTAATAGCCAAATAGATCTCTATTGATTAATACTTCTTACTATTATAGTCAGCATCTTGTACATCACAGCATAATAATTCCTCAGTTTGAGTCTTAACTCTTGTGATTTAAGATGCACAATAACCAATATCATATATACACATATAGCAAACAGCTATTTAAAATACACATGGTTGATGCTAGTTTTTTAGTCTCACAATAGAATAATTAGTTGCAAAAAAAGCATTTGTGTGACAACCACAGCAAGCATATGAAAATTTTAACAAGGCCATCTTGATTAAGGAAAACTTAACAGAAATTGTGGGAAGAGATAAAGGAGGATAAATAAAGCACCTGATTATGAAAGTTGTGTGAGGATAGTGCTATTAATTATTTATGCAATGTAATGTTAAGGATAGCTTTGGAGACTTCTAGATTTGCAAATGTCTTTCACTCCCAGAGTAATTCTGAAATTTCACTATCAAAACATTATACACTTCCACTTAAAATCTGATAATTAGGAAAATTAAAACTTTCTTGAAAAGGGTGATATTTCAACTTTTTAAAGGAGAAGAAATTTAAGATCCTTTCTATACTACAATTTTTGAAAATAAAATTACAGAGTGGTTCAACAATCACATAGTGAACACAACAAACTTTTAGAATTCAATTTTAGCAGTGTCCAAAAATGCTTGTAATATTCTTAATATTTTCCGTATGCAAAGTATAAATCCAAGTCATTCCTGAAGTCTGGGATTTGGATTAAATATTGTTGTAGTTTACATATTACTGAGTAAACATCATAATAAATAGAACGCATAGATACATCCTATATGAGCATGAGATACAGGGAGAGAAAAGGCTTGGCTCAGTGTTCTCCCTCACACTTTTAATTCTTCATCATATTTATTAAAAGCAGGAAACACTTTATAAAATAGCTTGGGAAACAAATTTTAATTATATACAAAATAAGATAAAATGCAAATTCCAAGAAGGAAGGGGTTTTGATCAACTTGCTCACATCAGTTTTTCCATTTCCTGTGCTTTGAACAGTGTCAAGTACATATTGCTGTGGGGTAAACTATGTACCAGTGTGGTTCCAACTTGCTGCCATATGTTACGTGGCCTTTGTCGAGTCTAATGACAATACCAAACTTGCTGGAATGTGAACAAGATTGAGAGATGTATATACAAGATTTAGGACAGGTTTTGAACCTTGATAAGCACAATTTTTAAGATTATTTTTTCCCAAAACTTAAAATTTATATTATTATTTGCATGGATTTTAATCTCAGTTGCTTTATTTTTTGCATTACTTCCTTAGTTTTTTGAGACGTATTAATTGTCTGCTTTTACATAGATGAGTAAATAAATATTTATTACATTTCTATGTGCAAGGATAGATATTTAACTATTATGGTCTGAATATTAGGGGGGAGTAGGATGGACTGGGACTTTGGAGTAAGTAGATGCAAACTATTATATTTAGAATGGATAAGCAATGAGACCCTACTGTCCAGCACAGGAAACATCCTATCTCTTGGGAAAGAACATTATGGAAAATAATAAAAGAAAAGTTTTTTTTATTTATGTATAATTGAGTCACTTTGGTGTATAACAGAAATTGGCACAACTGTAAATAAATTATGCATTAATAATTTTTTAAAAAATCTAGTTAACTTTTAATATGGAGGAATTGAGGACCCTCTCCAGCCCATGAGAATTGTATCATTGCTAGACTAATCTGATAAAATAACGTGTACAGAAGAGCTTATAAAATATGCTACAACATACAATGATCATTAAGATCAATAAATATTGATACTAATTAGAGTCACACAATCTCAAGAAGTCAGAGAAAATGAAATATTTCAGTCCAAATTTCAGTAGTTACAGATCTCAAAATATCTGATGCTGTTGCTGTGAGTTAGAAATTTTCCATATTCCTTGCTGCGTTTGACATCATGTAGCCCCAGACTTTTGACCTCCTCCTTATGGTCCTATAAGAAAATGAGGTTTTATACTATGCCCTGGTGAAGTTTCATTTCAAATCTAGGCAGCAGACTGGATGGAGTTGCTACATGACACTCTTCTTCTTAAAAACATATTATCCCCTAATGGCTATATCCTCACCTTCCCACCCTTTCCTAGGAGATAACAGTCCATGACATTTTAGAAATATGTGCTGCAAATTGGCAGGCACAAGCACCCTAAAAGACTATAAAATAAACATGAATCCCCTTTGAAAAAAAACTTTATATTTTCCTCACATCCCCTGTAAGCTAACACACTGCACTGTTTACAGTCTTCCACTACAATATATTTTGAAACGATTACCTTCTTCTGAGTCATTTGTGTCATAATGCTCTCCATAGGTACCCATAAAATGAAAATGTAAGCCGTTTTTATTGGCCACACTACATCTTAATTGAAAATATTAAAGGGGATTGCTCTCCTACTGATTTTTTTCCTCAATTTAATTGGCTAATCATATGATATTTTTAATGGAATAATCGTGAAAGAAAATATGAATCTAATTTAAATTCAAACTGGATTTGGGATATTTAAGAGATTATCCCAGAGTAACAGAGGGTGCATGAGGCAATAAACATCTGTTCATTTCTGACCACTAGCCTTGGTGTTTATGAGCTTGGGGGATATTTATTTTCAGGAGACATGATTCTCTACATTTGAGCTTCAGCTGTTTTACTGCTGTGTTTTTAGTGAAAATTTTTAAATTTATCAGCAGATTTTTGTTGTTGTTCATGTTCTCTACCTCTCTCTTTGTACTTTTATCAAAGTGAATTTCTGACAAATGAATCATTGTCCTGGGGAATCACTACACTCTCCTGAGAGGAAGAATTCAGGTGTTTATTTATTATTGGCTACAATATAGTATAAATAAGTTAATCAAACCATGTAACAGCAACTGGGCATATCCTTAGGTAACCTGTCATAGCCTTAGTGGTAAAAAATTAAATATTTCATTCATGCATTCATTTGAGAGCTTTTGAGTATCTACCATTGCTGTAACACAGTAGATATTACTCAAAGCTAAAGACAAGTTGGACATGTCCCCAAAATCTCAGTGTCTGCCATCTAGTGAGGGAGATCAACCTACCCTTGTAAAACCTAAAAGAACATCTCTGTAGTTTTGGGCATTATAAGCAATGAAACAAATAAGTTTATACTAATGCTTACTAATGGTGCAGGTGATCACTGAGATGGAAATTCAGAGAAAAGTCAGTCCAGAGTGGAGTCAGGTAGTTAAAGAAGTGTTCACTTTAAAATAATGGACTTTCAGGGATATAAAATCTTGGATTTTGATAAAGAGACCACAAACCTACACTACAGGGTGTATAACCCATGGCTGACTAGGAGACATACGTACAAGGATGTCATCTGATGTTTTTCTGGTCCTATCAACCTGTGAGTAAAAAAGAGCTCTCATTAACAATAGTAATGCATGTATAATGGGTTTCTGCCCTCTAATCCTAGTTGAAGTCCTCTGCAAATTTTCCCAGAGAACATCTAAGAATCAATGGGTGGCATCACACATGTGTATAATGACCACTCTGTCAGGTATTACCAAACTTCCCTTAAACAGAGTTACTGCCTCTCTGTCTTGCTACTCTGTCTCCTGTTTGCATAGTCTCATTTTTAGCACTCCTGCTGCAACTTGAGCAATGCCATTTTAGCCACATCCCTGTTAGAAACCACCATTTCCTGGACTGTTTCAATGTACACTGCTGGTGAAACTCCAAATCCATAGAAGCCTAAATTGTCCAAATTTCACCCATTTCTAAGGTCAAGGGTGGGGGGCACACCTCTCTCCACATTACTTAGAGGAATCTCAAAATCTCAAAAACATAACACATATATTCCAAGGCCCCCAGAATCTTTCAGTTAAGCTAATCTGTGTTACTTATGATTCTTGACTTCTGAGGTCTCAGACTTTAAATCTTTGGTTTCTGGGCCAAAGATTTTGAAGTCAAAACTTTATTATTGGGTCAGTTAATCAGGTTGGATTTCTTCCCTTCAGATGATTTCAAAATAGGTGGGTTTTTCAACTCCTCTATAGAAATATGTTTCTGTGGAATCTTACAATATGTCACCAGCTCTATGTAGTCCAGCCTTAGGTTTTTCAGCAAAGGTTAATCCAGGGCTTGAGATAATGTCTGCATCTCACAGGGAACACAAGAGCATGCCAGCCATTATCATTCTACTGGACTTGTATTTTGCCAACTGAAATATTCTCACAATGTGCCTTTAATATATGAATTCAGTTACAATATAAGAAATCCACGAGGGACCCCTTTGGACACTTACAACTGACTTGTGAGATTATAAAACAGCTTCAGAGACTGGCCTATAAATGAGCATTTGGTTTGAGAATAGTTACCAAAAAATGCATGAGATTTTAAATGGCTTTAGAGAACAGCAAGGAATAATAGGAATGAATTTTTGAAATTGTACATTACTCTATTAAATATCAAATACTCCATCTTTGAGTTAGAACATTTATTGCAAAAAAGAAATACATTGGACAGGGATTTAAGCAACCAAACTGTTATTGATTGTCTGTGGTGTAAGTGGTGATCTTAATTCACTGTAGTCCAGAGCAAAATTTCTTCAAGGTGAATCTCTCATCAAATGACCATTTGTTTTCATTTGGGGCCAAGATTTCTGTGGCATCCTTGCTCAGAAAACAGAAAGAACCTTTAGAAATATGTAATATATTGGATGAGAGATGAAAGTTAGGTTAAATGTATCATGAGGCAGAAATGACTAAGCAAATGTGGTCTATGACCTGTTAATATTGTTCCTGTTCTTGTACATCTAAAGTCTGTAATTTAATGCCCTCTGTGCAACCAAGGCCTTGAGAAGGGTAAATAGTATGAACCTCCTTTAACACATATATGCACATTGAATATTAGCTCTTTGGATTTTATCATCACTAACTTCAGATGGCAATTTAGATAACTGGGCTGAAAATTAGGTGATGAGGTTTTGTTCCATATGTAAATTTAATATTTTGTTTTTTTAGAGATGTGTTTTCCTTGTCTGGCCCTCTGGTTCTTTATGTATCAAATGAAGATTTTTGAGCCTGGAGATCTCAGAGATCTTCTATTCTAGTATTTCATGATACTCTGATTCTGTTTCTCTCTTCCCATGTATTAACTAAAAATCAGTTCCCTGTACTAGAGTTGATTCCCACCCCATAAGTAATATATAAAAGTTTAGGACAAGAACTTTTCAGGATGATAAAACATCCTTGATTCTATTTTTGTTTTTTCTGTGTATTTATATTTTACTTGACCTGCCATTACTTATGCAAGTGACTTTGTAATTGAACTACCTTCTGTAAGTGTCTTCATTATTTCTATTAGTATTAATTTTTTTTTTAATTTTCTGAAGCTGTTGCAAAACCCAAGGCTTCCTTTAACCCCTGGTATAATTATAGGTCTTTTGGATTTTTATGAACTCAATTCCTAATATTTGATACATGATGGAGACTAAAAAATCTTTGGTACCCAGGTTAAGAATAATGTGCATTTTTATCCTTTTGTGTTCTTGTTGTTGTTCTTTTTAAGGCCACTCCCATGGCATATGGAAGTTCCCAGGATAGGGGGTCAAATCAGAGCTCTAGCTGCTTACATACATCACAGCCACAGCAATGTGGGATCTGAGCTGCATCTGTGATCTACACCACAGCTCACAGCAACACTAGATCCTTAACCCACTGAGAGAGACTGGGGATGGAACCCATGTCCTAGTAAATACTAGTTAGCTTCATTACTGCACATTTTTATGCTGTGTAACTGCCTTGTTTAAAGATTGTCTACATCCATGTTTTCAAAAACTCATGGCATCAAAATCATAACCACAGGGGAATTGAAATTCCATTTTTTTCTTTTTCTGCATTTTTAGATATCATCTTTTTTGAGATTTTTAATTTTTTGTTTTATTTAAATATAACCAATTTTCAATATTGTGGTAATTTCTGCTGTACAATAAAATGATTCAGTCATACATGTACACACATCCACTCTCTTTCAGAGAGATCTTCACAGAATATCGGTTAGAGTTTCTTGTGCTATATATCAGGTACCCACTAGCCAATCATTCCATACACCTCAGTGTGCATATGCCAATACTAAACCCCTAATCCCCTTCTCCCCCCCAAAAAAAGTACTGTTTGGTAACCATAAATTTGTTTTCAAAGTCTGTGAATCTAGGGAGGAGGCAAGATGGAGGAAGAGTAGGGCGATGTGCTTGCCCTCTCCCACAAACATGACAAAAAAACACATCTACACGTTAAACGATTCAAAAAAAAAAAAAAAAAACAGCAACTGAATGCTGGCAGAACTTAAACCTCCAAAAATGGCAAGAATCTCTTGATGTAACTGGATAAAACAAGAGAAAAGAGGAGGGGGGCAGAATCAGGACTGGACTAGCACTCCCAAGAGGGAACTGTGAAGGAGAAAGGGAACCCACACCCTGGAAAGTCACCTAACTGACTGAAAGATCAACCAAGTCAGAGGGATCTCCAGATACCAAGAAAAGTAGGTCTGAGATCTGAAAAGCAGAGTGAGAGCTACATAGATCATCTGAACCACTGGCACAGACACCAAAAACCAAGATGCTAGGGTGGGGGCTGGGCACCAAGATCTAGGCTCAGGGGGTTAGTCCCTGGGAGCAGGGCTGGGATGGGCAGGTAGAGACAACCTGAGGGACTAGGAAGTGGTGCATTGAAGTTGAAGGGAACAATACATCAAGGGCTGGGGAGTGGAAAGACACAACAGAAGGAATCTGGGAGAAGGTCTGGACCCACAGGAGAGACAAGGTGCCAGTGTTGGGGAGGGGAAAGGAGGAGGGGTGGGCCACCATAGTATACTCCTTATACCTCAGTGAGCATGCTTGCCTGCCAGCTAACAGAGAGCAGGGCTTCCCAGTGAATTCCCCCTCCCCATCCATCACATGCCTGGCCAGAATACACCTGCCATCCCCATAGGCTGGCCTCACCAGCCACCTCTGTGGCTTTCCCCAGCCTGGCTGCCTGACCTCAGGAGGGGCCACAGTCCTGTGGAGCAGCTGCCCAGCACCACCTGCCCTTGGGAAGAGCTCTGTGGCCCAGGAGCACCAGGGCAAGCACTGCCTGGCCACAGGAAGAGTGCCTCCATTGTGGTGCAGACCTGCCAGTCCTGCCTGCCCTCAGAAAGCACTCCTTTACCTTGAAGGGACCTGCTTAGCCCACCCCCACTTGGGAAATGCCCCTCTGCTTCAAAGAAGGTCAGCCAACACAGCCAGCCCTCAGGAAGCACTCCACAGCAGCACCAGGGCAAACACTGCAAAGCCACAGGGAGTGCACATCCACCATGAAAAAGAAAATCATGAACAAGATGAAGAAGCTCAGAATCCATTCCCAGTTATATCAACAGGAGAACTCACCTAAAGCAGTCAACAATGAAACAGAACTCTGCAGTCTGACAGTCTTGGAGTTCAAAAGGGAGATAGTGAAAATACTAAAGGAATTAAGAGATGATATGAACAGTAACACAGACTCCCTCAGAAAGGAACTAAAGGAGTACCTGTCATGGCTCAGTGGTTAACGAATATGACAAGGAACCATGAGGTTGTGGGTTCGATCCCTGGCCTTGTTCAGTGGGTTAACCTGTGGTGTAGGTCACAGATACAGTTCAGATCCCATGGCTGTGGTGTAGGCAGGCAGCTACAGTTCCAATTAGATCACTAGTCTAGAAACCTCCATATGCTGCAAGTACAGCTCTAGAAAAGACAAAAAAAAAAAAAAAAAAAGGAACTAGAAAATATAAGGAGGAGTCAAGAAAAACTAGAAAATTCATTTGCAGAGATACAAACTGAACTAAGGGCAGTAAAAACCAGAATAAATAATGCAGAAGAATGAATCAGCGATGTGGAAGATAGAATAATGGAAATTACCCAATCAGGTCAGCAGACAGAAAACCAAATGAAAAAACAGGAAAGCAATATAAGAGACCTATGGGATAATACAAAGCAGGCCAATCCACGCATAATAGAAATTCCAGAAGGAGAAGAAAAAGAAAAGGGTATTGAAAATATATTTGAAGAAATTATCACTGGAAACTTTCCAAGTATAAAAGATACAGATTTCAAGATACAGGAAGCACAGAGGGCCCCAAACAAGTTGAACCCAAATAGACCCACACCAAGACATATTATCATAAAAATAGCAAAAGTTAAAGAGAGGATCTAAAGGCAGCAAGAGAAAAGCGAAGTGTCAATTATAAGGGAACCCCCATAAGGCTATCAGCTGATTTCACCACAGAAACTCTACAGGCCCGGAGGGAATGGCAAGAGATATTTAAAGTGCTGAAAGGAAAAAAATATGCAACCTAGAATCCTCTATCCAGCAAAAATATCATTTAAAAGAGAAGGGGAAATAAAAAAAAATTTACAACAAACAAAAACTAAAGGAACACAACAATACAAACCCCATTCTAAAAGAAATATTGAAAGGGCATCTCTAAATTTAAAAAAAAAAAAAAAGAGGAAGAACTAGAATGGAGGAAACCACAACAGGAAGCAGTCAGTCACATAATCCAGCCTACAGATCTCAGCATGAAGATGTTTAAAATAAAATAAGATTTTTAAAAAAGAGACATTAAAATCATAAAATGTGGGCAACGGAAGAAAGGAAATAAATAGATTATTTTTTTTCTCTTTGCTTTTTTTAACTTTAATATGGTAATGAAGGGTTTGAACATACAGGACAATCAGGCTAAAACACATAATTATAGGAAGGGGTTAACAAACAACAGGGCAAGCACAAATCAAAACCAAACATTACATTCACAAAAAATGAAAAGTAATCAAGCAGAAAATAATTGGAGACCATCCAACCAAAAAAAGAAAGGAAGAATGGATAATCACAGGATCAACTGGAAAAAGAGGTTTAAAATGGCAATAAATAATCATCTATCAATTATCAACTTAAATATCAATGGACTGAATGCTCCAATCAAAAGACACAGAGTGGCTGAGTGGATAAAAAGGCAAAAACCTTCAATCTGCTGCCTACAAGAAACTCACCTCAGGACAAATAATACATATAGATTGAAAGTGAAGGGTTGGAAAAAATATTCCATGCCAATAGACATGACAGAAAAGCAGGAGTCACAACACGCATATCAGACAAAATAGACTTTAAAACAAAAGACATAAAGAAAGACAAAGAACAACACTATTTAATGATTAAGGGATCCATCCAAGGAGAGGATGTTACTATTGTCAACATATATGCCCCAAATACAGGAGCACCCAGATACATACAACAAATATTAACAGACATAAAGGGAGATATTGATGAGAATACAATCATAGTAGGAGACTTTAATACCCCCCTCACATCAATGGACAGATCCTCTAGACAGAAAACCAATAAAGCAACAGAGATCCTAAAGGAAACAATAGAAAAGGTAGACTTAATTGATATCTTCAGGACACTACATCCAAAAAAAGCAGAATACACATTCTTCTCAAATGCTCATGGAACATTCTCAAGAATCGACCACATATTGGGACACAAAGCGAATCTCAATAAATTTAGGAGCATAGAAATTATTTCAAGTATCTTCTCTGACCACAATGCCATGAAACTAGAAATCAACCACGGGAAAAGAAATGAGAAAAAACCTACTCCATGGAGACTAAACAACATGCTACTAAAAAACCAATGGGTCAATGAGGAAAGCAAGAAGAAAATTAACAAATACCTTGAAACAAATGATAATGAAGACACAACCTCTCAAAATCTATGGGATGCTGCGAAAGCAGTGCTCAGAGGGAGATTTATAGCGATACAGGCCTTTCTCAAAAAAGAAGAAAGATCCCAAATTGACAACTTAACCCTCCACCTAAACAAACTAGAAAAAGAAGAACAAAAAAGACCTAAAGTCAGCAGAAGGAAGGAAATTATAAAGATCAAAGAAGAAATCAATAAAATAGAGATTCAAAAAACAATAGAGAAAATTAATAAAACCAAGAGCTAGTTCTTTGAAAAGGTAAACAAAATTGACAAACCCCTGGCCAGACTCACTAAAAGAGGAGAGAAAGAACTCAAATAACCAAAATTATAAATGAAAAGGGAGAAATCACAACAGATACTGAAGAAATAAAAAAAAAGCATAAGAGAATACTATGAACAACTATACGGCAACAAGTTTGACAATCTGGAAGAAATGGACAGTTTTCTAGAATCGTACAGCCTGCCAAAACTGAATCAAGAAGAAACAGACCAACTGAACAGACCCATCACTAGAAATGAAATTGAAGAAGTCATAAAAACATTCCCTACAAATAAAAGTCCAGGACCAGATGGCTTCACAGGCGAATTCTACCAAACACATAAAGAGGAACTGGTGCCCATCCTCCTTAAACTCTTTCAAAAGGTTGAAGAAGAAGGAATACTCCCAAAGACATTCTATGATGCCACCATTACCCTAATTCCAAAACCAGACAAAGATAACACCAAAAAAGAAAACTATCGGCCAATATCTTTGATGAAGATAGATGCAAAAATTCTCAACCAAATCTTAGCCAACCAAATTCAACAACATGTCAAAAAGATCATACACCATGAACAGGTAGGGTTCATCCCAGGTTCACAAGGATGGCTCAACATACGCAAATCAATCAACATCATACACCACATTAACAAAAGAAAATCAAAAATCATATGATCATCTCAATAGACAGAGAAAAAGCATTTGACAAAGTCCAACATCCATTCATGATCAAGACCCTCGCCAACGTGGGTATAGAGGGAACATTCCTCAACATAATCAAAGCCATTTATGACAAACCCACAGAAAATATAATACTCAATGGGGAAAACCTGAAAGCCTTCTCATTCAAATCTGGAATAAGACAGAGATGCCCACTCTCACAACTGCTCCTCAACATAGTTTTGGAAGTCCTAGCCACAGCAATTAGACAAACAAAAGAAATAAAAGACATCCAGATAGGAAGAGAAGAGATAAAACCATCACTGTACGCAGACGACATGGTACTCAACCCAAAAACTACTTGACCTGATTAACAAATTCAGCAAAGTAGCAGGATATACGATTAACATTCAGAAGTCAGTCACATTTCTGTACACCAGCAATGAAATATTAGAAAAGGAATGCAAAAATACAATACCTTTTAAAATTGCACCTCACAAAATCAAACACCTCGGAATATACCTGACCAAGGAAGTAAAGGCCTTATATGCTGAGAACTATAAAACTTTAATCAAAGAAATCAAAGAAGATGTAAAGAAATGGAAAGAGATTCAATGCTTCTGGGTTGGAAAAATCAATATTGTAAAAATGGCCATACTACCCAAAGCAATCTACAGATTCAGTGCAATACCTATCAAATTACCCGTGACATTTTTCACAGAACTAGAACAAACAATATAAAACTTCATATGGAACCACAAAAGACCCAGAATCGCCCAAACAATCCTGAGAAACAAAAGCCAAGCAGGAGGCATAACTCTCCCAGACTTCAGGCAATATTACAAAGCCATAGTCATCAAAACAGTATGGTACTGGTACCAAAACAGACAGACAGACCAATGGAACAGAATAGAGAACCCAGAAATAAACCCTGACACCTATGGTCAATTAATCTTTGACAAGGGAGGCAAGAACATAAAATGGGAAAAAGAAAGTCTATTCAGCAAGCATTGCTGGGAAACCTGGACAACTGCAATCAAAGCAATGAAATTAGAACACACCCTCACACCATGCACAAAAATAAACTCAAAATGGATGAAAGACTTAAATATAAGACAGGACACCATCAAACTCCTGGAAGAGAACATACACAAAACACTCTCTGACATCAACATCATGAATATTTTCTCAGGTCAGTCTCCCAAAGCAATAGAAATTACAGCAAAAAAAAAAAAAAAACCCATGGGACCTCATCAAACTGAAAAGCTTTTGCACAGCAAAGGAAACCAAAAAGGAAACAAAAAGACACCTTACAGAATGGGAGAAAATAGTTTCAAATGATGCAATGGACAATGGCGTAATCTCTAGAATATATAAGCAACTTATACAACCCAACAACAAAAAAGCCAATCAATCAATGGAAAAATGGGCAAAAGACCTGAATAGACATTTCTCCAAGGAAGATATACAGATGGCCAGCAAACACATGAAAAAATGCACAACATCATTGATTATAAGAGAAATGCAAATCAAAACTACCGTGAGATACCACCTCACACCAGTCAGAATGCCCATCATTAATAAATCCACAAATAACAACTGCTAGAGGGGCTGTGGAGTAAAGGGAACCCTCCTGCACTGTTGGTGGGAATGGAAACTGGTACAGCCACTATGGAGAACAGTTTGGAGATACCTTAGAAATCTATACATAGAACTTCCATATGACCCCACAATCCCACTCTTGGGCATATATCTGGACAAAACTCTACTTAAAAGAGACATATGCACCCGCATGTTCATTGCAGCACTATTCACAATAGCCAGGACATGGAAACAACCCAAATGTCCATCAACAGATGATTGGATTCGGAAGAAGTCGTATATATATACACAATGGAATACTACTCAGCCATAAAAAGAATGGCATAATGCAGCAACATGGATGGAACTAGAGACTCTCATCCTGAGTGAAATGAGCCAGAAAGACAAAGACAAATACCATATGATATCACTTATAACTGGAATCTAATACCCAGCATAAATGAAACTTTCCACAGAAAAGAAAATCATGGACTTGGAGAAGAGACTTGTGGCTGCCTGATGGGAGGGGGAGGGAGTGGGAGGGATCGGGAAGTTGGGGTTATCAGATACAACTTAGAATAGGTTTACAAGGAGATTCTGCTGAGTAGCATTGAGAACTTTGTCTAGATACTCGTATTGCAACAGAAAAAAGGGTGGGGGAATAAATGTATACATGTAAGGATAACTTCATCCCTTTGCTGTACAGTGGGAAAAAAATAAATTATAAAAAACAACAACAAAAAAAAAAGAAACAAATACTAGGTGTGGTTTTACAAGATGGAATGAATTCAGCCAATGTGCTTATATTCAAAGACAATAATACTAGTGTTTATATGAAGCAATCATACAGTTTATGTGAAGTGAGAGAAAAGCAGAATGGTAACTTTCAAATTTCCATGAAGAAATTTGCTTACATTTTTCATATATTAAACTATCATATAGATCACGTGTGTTAAGAGAGGTGAACAGACCAAACGGATAAAGGAGCTCATAGTGGTTAGATTATGTGATTAGACTGTGTTTCAATTCATCAGTTGCTTTAGACTTAATTTTAAAATAGAATTAGTATATACCATGCCCACTATCAATATCCAGTTTAAATGTGTTTTTGTCCATGCCAGGTATGTTCTCATGCCTTTTTCTCTCTTCAAGGTATGTTTGAAGGTTCATTTCATGCCCCAATCTTTCCTTTGTTAAATATTCTAGATTCTATTTGACTCTGCTCTTTGTGATACTTATTGGGTCTCCCTCAAAATCTAATCATTTATTTAATAGAGTCTAGTTTTTTCTCCAATATTTATATGTGCTTGATTTTCTTCCCTTGATGATTATAAAATAATCTCAAGAAAAATTTATGTCTTACGATTTTTCACTGTTTCAGTCCATATTTGATTGAATGATGAAATTGATGGAATGAAATTGTGTGAGTGTGTCTGTGTGTGTCAATGCATGTAACTTCGTAGTGAGTAGAGCAAAAAATTGAAAGGTAAAGTGGAAATAAACTAGAACCTATTACAATAGAAAGAGTATAATTAGCATACAATATGTAAAAATGTGGAGAGTGCTGTTTCATTTTTAAAATAATTTCATCTTGATATAGTGCAAAACCCCCTGATAATGTCATTCATCAACACTTTTTTTCTTTTTTTTTGTCTTTTTGCAATTTCTTGGGCTGCTTCCTGCAGCATATGGGGGTTCCCAGGCGAGGGGTCAATCAGAGCTATAGCTGCCACCTATGCCACAGACATGGCAACACAGGATCCGAGCCACGTCTGCAACATACACCACAGCTCACGGCAATGCCAAATCCTTAACCCACTGAGCAAGGCCAGGGATTGAACCCACAACCTCATGGTTCCTAGTTGGATTCATTAACCACTGAGCCATGACAGGAACTCCCCATTAACATTTCTTTCTTTCTTTTTTTTTTTCCTTTGGTCTTTTTTTTCTCTTTTTTAGAGCTGTGCCTGTGGCATATGGAGGTTCCAAGGCTAGGTGTCCAATTGGAGCTGTAGCTGCTGGCCTACACCACAGCCACAGCAATGTTGGATCCGAGCCACATCTGTGACAATACCACGGCTCATGGCAACACCAGATCCTTAACCCACTGAGCAAGGCCAGGGATTGAACCTGGAAACTCATGGTTCCTAGTTGGATTCGTTAACAACTGAGCTACAGTGGAAACGCCAACATTTCTTTAATTTTATATTTTCTCATAGGAAGATACTAGATATAAGTATAGATATATAGATAAACATATAGAAATGGATATCAATATCTCCTATTAATTACATTTCTTGGTGATGCCAGACTAATGTCTAGCACATACTGATTACTGCTAAATCTGAATAACTTCAACCTCACTTCCTTGGGGCCAGAGGCCAACTGTAAGAGCTGGGACTTACCAACAGGTATATGTGTGGATCAAGAGAGGATGCCTCAATGAGCTCTTATGTCTCCTTAATAATACCTCTGTCAGAAAAAGTCGTCTCCTAACCACAAATCTTGAAATTTTTTAAACCATTTCTTCATTGTGGCTTATCTCTTCATTAGTCTTTAATTTTCATTATTTCCTTAGCTGATAATATAATATTTTTTCTCAAAAAATTATTATATTACATTTTAAAATTAAGATAGACTGTTATAGAGTTATCTTGCTCCAAGTAGTTTAAAAATATAAAAAATTTGAAATGAGAACTGATAAATGAAGGTAAAAGGATACAAGGTTAATACACAGAAATTGGTTGCATTCCTTTGGATAAACAATGAAAAACCAGAAAGGGAAAGTAAAAAAGAAAAAAAAAACATTTGCAATTAAATTAAAAATATCTAGGAACAAACTTAACCAAGGTGGTGAAAGATCTATATGCTTAAAACTGTAAAACACTTATGAAGGAATTAGAAAAAAATTCAAAGAAATGAAAAGATATCCAATGTTCTTAGATTGAAAAAAAATAATTTTGTTAAAATGTCCATACTATGCAAAGTAATCTACAGCTTTATGTGATCCTTAACAGAATACCCAAACTTTTTTCACAGAACCAGAACAAATAATCTGAAAATGTATGTGGAACCACAAAAGACCCAGAATTTTCAAAGAAATCCTGAGGAAAAGGAAGAAAGGGGAAGCATAACACTGCCAGATGACAGACAATACTACAAAGCTACAGTAATCAAAACGTCATAGTAGTTAGTATGGGCACAAAAACATATGTATAGATCAGTGCAACAGAATTGAAAGCCCAGAAATAAACCTATATGCCAACTACCAACTAATCTATGACAAAAGAGGGAAGAATATACAATGAAGAACTGAAAACAGTTTCTTCAACAGATGATATTGGGAAAGTTGGACAACTACTGTAAGTAGATGAAATTAGAAAAGTCCTTCACACCATATATAAACATAAGTTCAAAATAGTTTAAAGACCAGCATATAAGAAACAACACCATAGAATGCCAAGAAGAAAAGATAGGCAAGCAAAATTATATCAGTATTTTCTTAGATCAGTCTCATAGGCAAAAGAAATAAAGGCAAAAATAAGCAAGTAGGACCTCATCAATCTTAAAAGATTTTGCACAGCAAAGGAAATGATCAACAAAACGAAAAGACAAGTTATGGAGTGGGAGAACATTTTTGCCAACAATGTGACAAACAAGGGGTCACTGTCCAAAACACATGATCAGCTCATACAACTCAATATAAAAAATTTAAAATATACAACTTTTGCACGTGAGTGTGTACATGTGTGTTAGATCTCATATATGAAGAGTTGGTCCAATTGATAATGTGTTTAAAAACATAATATACATACATGCATTGATATGTAAATACCTACATACACCCATTTAAATTTAAAACAGAGTTGAATACACTTTTCATTTAAAGAAATAATTTTTAGCATAGAATTCAATTCTAAAGGAAATCTGATAAATATTTTAAATATTTATACCTTCTTGTGTATATATTAAGAGTTCATAGACCCAGAAAAATGAATATATTTTTTAAGATTCTATGGAAACAACCCAAATGTCCATCAACAGATGATTGGATTCGGAAGAAGTGGTATATATACACAATGGAATACTCCTCAGCCATAAAAAAGAATGACATAATGCCATTTGCAGCAACGTGGATGGAACAAGAGACTCTCATCCTGAGTGAAATGAGCCAGAAAGACAAAGACAAACACCATATGATATCACTTATAACTGGAATCTAATACCCAGCACAAATGAAACTTTCCACAGAAAAGAAAATCATGGACTTGGAGAAGAGACTTGTGGCTGCCTGATGGGAGAGGGAGGGAGTGGGAGGGATCGGGAGGTTGGGGTTATCAGACACAACTTAGAATAGATTTACAAGGAGATTCTGCTGAGTAGCATTGAGAACTTTGTCTAGATACTCGTATTGCAACAGAAAAAAGGGTGGGGGAATAAATGTATACATGTAAGGATAACTTCATCCCTTTGCTGTACAGTGGGAAAAAATAAAAATAAAATAAAATAAAATAATAAAATAAAATAAATGCAAAAAAAAGATTTTACTGTTAGTTCTTGGACTGAACTTAGAACTTTTGAACTCTAATCTATTTTCTTTCTCAGATATCATGCTGTCTCAAGCAAGAAATAATTGAGGACCTACTATATATTAAATGTTATTTTGTGCAAAGAGAAAGGCTTGACTCTTGCTTTTAAGTGTCATAAAATCTAGTTGAGTGGATAATAATAACTGAAATTTTCTCATCCTTTTTACATGCCCACTAACATACATGCATTTTGGAATTTAATCATTCAATTCACCTACAAAGTTGATCTAATATACAAGTGAAGACACTGAAATTCATCCAGATAAAAGATGGATTCAAGGCAAAGGACTGAAGATTGAACTCAAGTTCTTTTCCTTTTGCTACAGCAAGGTCTGTCAATTCTGGTCAAGAGTCATTTCCAAAAAGTCACCATTTTTTTTTGTTCTTGCTCTGGGCTTTTTGAAATTGGTGAAGAAAGAACAAATGTTATCATGTCTTTAATACAAAAGGAGATAACCCTACTGTTTGGCTCTCCAACTCAAAGCCACACTAATTCTCAAAGTTAGTATGTGTCCCCTGCACCTTGTAAGAAGTGCATTTTGGTTTAGCATTTTCCCAGAGGCCAATCTGTGTTCACATTACTCATAGACCCTTGAAGAAGTATAGCCACTTTGTGTTGATTTAGAGAAAACCATATTGTCTCAGCATTGGGCAATGACAATTGAACTATTACAAAGTAAAACACTTGATTACAAACATGTTCCTCATACATAAATGCATACAACATTTTACATTTAGGCAAATGCAATGAATCCAAACCTGCTACAAATTTTCTCAAGCCAAACACTGTCTTGTAGTTGGAGAGAATCAGTTTATAATTGAAGAGCAATTATTTAGGCCTCTAGACTTCCAAGAGAATGAAGTGGAATAAACATCATGACAAGAAAAACCAATCATTTCACATCAACTCACATCTAAACTTGAACCTCAGCTCTGGGGCATAACTTAAGATATGATATTAAAGTATTTCATTTGCAGCCAATTAGGCCTAGGATTAGATTGTGCAGCCTTCTTGCATGTGAGGACAATAGTGCAATTTCCAGCAACCCTATTTCCACTCTCTTGCCCCTTCACACATCCCTTCAGAACCATCACCACCTTCATCAAAACAATTTCATTTGTACTTAGGAACACATTACAGCTGGTAAGCGGAAGGTACAGAACAAGCTTAACCACTGTAGTTTTTTCTACCATCTGAATATCACGAATCTTGTATTTCACTGTGGTCTAAGGTCTCTTATTACATCAACCTCTCCAAATTATGCTGAAATGAAGGCCATTCAATTTGCTACAATCAGTAACTTTCGAAAGAGCCCACATAATTGATTTCACAGTAATATAGGCATAGGTGACTGAGAGCCTCAGCTTCATTTAGACAATGTTTTCTTTCATTCCAAAGTGCAGTATTCAATAGAAATCAAATTTTTTTTTCCCAACAGTTGGCAGCTAAGCTTTGGCACATACAAAATTTTTTTCTTCCCTTTTTCATGGTGCAGAAACATGAAAATTGAAATTAATGCTCATGGTGATCTAATAGAAGTCGACAGGCTTTAGGTAAAATAACTTCTCTTTGGAGCTTTCCCTGATGAGGACTTTAGCCAATAGGCAAGGAGCCTGTCTGAATGGCATTCAGTCCTCAAGCGACATTTGTTTTGAAGATAGTTTCTCAGGACCCAGGCTGTGGAGAACAGGGTTGTGAATACAGCTCTTGTTTCAAACATCGTTCTTTACTCTGCCTATTTATAGTGTGATCTGATCTTCACTCCATTTTGACCAATAACTGTGGATAATCTTCATTATTTGCAAATGAACACATGCTTTACCTTCAGAAGGATAACACTGAACACCGAACTTGTACCTTTACTTACCAGACCTGGAACCATCTCTCAGTTAGGGTGAGAGGAAGCAGGTTGTAATCCAAAGTATGTAGTCAAATAATCGCTAGGTTTTCATTTAAGAGTTAGTCAAATAATGGATAGTTAAATTAATGACTTTATTATGCCGATATTTTGTTGGGTTGGGGAGAAAGCAGGCCTTAACTCAAGAACTCGTCACCTTGGATTGAATCCTCATCTGTATCTTTGACACCTACACGATTTGGGGAATGTGACTTATCTTCTCTGAATCCAGTTTACTTATTAATATGATACTTTATACAATTATTATGAAAAGTAAGTCCTCAAAAGTGGATATTCATCATGAATATAGAGTACATATTTTTGTGCTGAGTGATCTTGGGTAGCTTATATAATCCTCTGAACCTCAGTTTCTTCAATTGTGAGATTGGAATGATAATGCCTCTTACATTTTTTTTGTTCGTTTGTTTTCCTTTTTAGGGCCACACCAGAAGTATGTGGAAGTTCCCAGGCTAGGGGTTGAATGGGAGCTGCAGCTGCCTGTCTACACCATGGCCATAGCAACAGAGAATCCAAGCCACATCTGCTTCCTATGCCACAGCTTGTGGCAGTGCCAGTTTCTTAAGCCACTGAACAAGGCCAGGGCTCAAATCTGCATCCTCATGGATATTATGTCTGGTTCTTAACCCTCTGAGTAAAAACGGGGACACCTTACAGTTTTTAAAAGGATAAAATTAAATAGCGTCTGTTAAGTGTTTACCACAGTATCTGGCATAAAACACAAAACATTTTATGGCTGTTATTATTATTATAAAATTGTATTTTATTGCTCCAAACCCCTTGCTTAATGACTCTCAATGAATATGAGTTAGCACCGAATGAAGTTGTATATTCACATATTGCATTTTCAATGTAAACACAATAGAAAAGAAAACATGTTCATTTTACCTCTTGCAGAGAATAAATGAATCATTTTTAAAGGTTATTTCCATTGGAAAATTAGGTATTGAACAACCAGTTCTGATATTTTGGGGCATTTGCAGAAGTCATGGTGGGCTCTGATCCATTAGGACTGGAAAACTGATAGTACCAGAATTAGCAAGCTGGTAAAACTGCATCAAGATCTCGAGGAGAAGCAGTGCTGTGATCAATCTGTGTTGTCCTCCATGGGAGAGGGACATATGTGACAATGTAGATTCCATGCCTTTTCTCAAACTGGCTTGACCTTGTTTGGTCTATGTATCATCAGACTTTGCCACACACATTATCTAAAAATAAATCATGGTTTCTCATTTTATTCTTTCTTTAACCTTAGTTCCTCTTCTCTAGTGGTTTTTCAGTATCTAAAACATTGAGAACATTAATTTCTCTAAGTGACAAAGATCATTTTCATTATTAAAAACCTTTATGTGGTTATGTAGTATAAATAAAACTGGAACAACATGATAAAAGAGGGAGATTTATAGAATATATTAGATACATAGTCTGGAAACAAATGCAGAGAATCATTTAAGGACAAATTTTAATGTGACCTATGACCCAAAAAGCATAGTTTTGCTATTATATATTTAATACTAGTTTGTTAGCATGAAAAAAAAGTATAACTTTTCCTTGCAGTAAATATCTACGGTGCATATATTTAATGAATCATTTACAAATGATAACATCTTAATTCTAAGTAAAAATCAACCATGCCACTTCATTAGAAAATCCTTTTTTGTTCTTAACCCAATAGCCTTGGTGTAAAACTTAGCATGAACCTCAAGGTACATTATTTGAGGGAAAAGCAAGACTGATCTCCTTGGATAGTGAAAGTGTAAATTACTGTGTTGAGGAAAGCAAGATTATAAACAAAACCCCAGCTAAATCCAATCAAAGATGTTACCAATGATAGGGAGAATTTTCCTAGGGAATTCCACTATTCATTCTCTCATTCATATATTCATATAGCAAAATTGTTGTTGAAAATGTCTTATTAGTGAGGTAATTCAGGTCTCAAAAATTAATCAAAATATATTTTACTAAGATGAATGATTTATGCGATTCAAAAAAGCATTTAATTTCAAAGTAAAAGCAAAGAGATAGTCCACAGTAAATATGACAGATTTCCAACATTATATTTTTTTTAATTTAGTGATGAAAACTTTTCATTTGGAAATACACAATTTTCAAGAGCGAAAAAAAATTACTAATCTTTCAAAAAGTTGTCTGCTAATCTCTGTTATACACTCATTTGTGTTAACTATTTCTTACTTGTTTCTCCAGACTTACTCCTCACTGTTCACCATCATGCTTTGTGCCTAAAGATACTAATCATCACCACTAAAACAAAAAGCCCTGCCTCTCTGGATTCCCATTGACCTTGGCCAACAGAAGCTACCTGCAGAAAACTTAAGGACAGAAAGATCAAACTGAGATATTGATTCTTCTTGCTTGCATCTGGCCACGTTGCCATGAGTTGGGTGTTTCTTCTACCAAATGCCTTAACTCCTGCTCTGTATTCCTACCCTACACCTTCCCTCTCCAAGTTCTGGTGGCTACTAACCCCTCTTTCTCCTTCAGAGGGTGATGGCTCCTCTCTGTCACTAGTCCTGGATTATTGTATCATCCCTTATTGTTTTTATGTTTTAAAACTTCCTGCATTTCCCTGTATCAGTCAGTTCTCAATTACTGCATTTGAGTGCACCATCTGTCTCCTGATGTAACTCTGTGTGGTACCTGGGAATGGGAGATCCTGGTTCTGTCCTGAGGTATAGATTCCCCCCAAACCCCTCATTCTCCTGGTTATTCTACTGACTGGCCTAAATTAACATTCTCTGATGCAAAGTGAGGGATGGACTGGGAAAATACTTCAATAGCAAATTCAATTACTCTCGGCTTCAGAAGTCCTGGAGTAGGAAGGATGGTCAGGAAGAAAAGCAATGACAGATTGTCATCCCATATGCACATACCAGGCATCATTAGAATAGCAATTTTATAACTTGCTTTTTCACTTAACATATGATTTAATCATTTTGTCATTTTCTTAAAGCCTCTTTTGAGCGACATACTATTCTAAATGAAAGACTGGGTTTCTAGGATTCATAAATTCTAGAAGTATAGAAAATATCTTCCTTTTTTTTTTTCTCTTCTCCTTCTCCCATTCCTACTCTTCAGTGTACAGGTGCATATTTGTAGATCCTCCAAAAGAACTCAATGTCTAAATTAATGGGTAAACTAAGTTTTCTCCAAAGACACACATATTTATCCTTGGCTCCTCTACCTAGACTGCCAGCAAATATTGCCTTTGTTTTGTTTCAGAGAGTTCATGCAGTAGATACCAGATTCAGGCATCTATTGGATTGAAAAGTTGGTAATCATTGGTCTTTGGGTGCCTAAATCAGAAAAAGAATCACATCGCCCTTCTGACCCATAACCATTTCTCCTACGGAGAATCAGTGAGGTGTGCAGAGCTAGTTAGACAAATCAAACTTTCCTCACATCAGCCCTACTTTTAGGGACACTCGAGAGTTGTTTAAATAAATAGATCACTCTCAGTTCTGGAATATTTGACTTTAGAACAGTTAATTAAAAAAAAATCCTCTGTGGAAATTACTGTCACATCCCACTTGAGTACCAAAAACCTGGACTTTTCCACATATCAGTTTATGGAAAAAACGTTCAAGAGAATTTTGTTGTTGTTTGTTGTTGTTGCATGTGGTGTCTGGTGTGTGTGTGTTTTCTGAACATGGAACACAATTATAAACTAGCCAGGAGATAGATATCTACATAGCACATTTGAGCAGCATTAAAGTTTATGCTGCTCAAATCACTTCAGATTGTGGGATATTCAGATCTCTGAATTTTATGATAATGTCAAGAGAGCTTCTGGTGAGTCCCATTAATTTTTTTGGTATTGTTTAATTTTACATGAGTAAATATAATTACTCCTTTTGTCATGAAGAGCAAATTCTAATACCAATTTATAATTCATGGAGCTAATTATGTTAACGAGGAGGAAATCTTTCCTCGGCTATCTCCCCTGTAATTTTAAAGGATTTTGATTTTTTTTCCCCTTTCCTCTACAATTTCTCTTCCAGCTATGAAAAGGAAGTGTACACAATTCATCTGCGATATAATTATTCACCATGGCAACAGTTTGTGAATGGGATTGGGAAGTTGCACAGAAGGAGAAAGCAGCTTAAGGGAAACAGCCGAAAAATCCTTTCAAGACAAGTGAAGAGGCCTTTCAGGTGGGGATGGTTTTTGTTTTCCTTACATTTTAAGGAGGGGCTCAGGTTTGCCTAACATTGTAAAAACTGCTATTTATCCTAAAATGAAAGAGCCTGTTTTCTACAGTTGCATTTCAGAAAATCACTTTGATTAAGACAGTGGCACAAAAGGAAAACCCATGTTTTCCCACTGCATTTGAGTTAACAGCCCCCAGGAAGGCAGAGGGAAAGTGTTTCCTGCTAAATTATCAGATGGCACAGTCAGGGGACATGTGGGAAAAAGAAGACTCCTATTCTTTGTATTCCTAAAAGGAGTAATAAGCTCCAACCTCATTCAGCAATAGAAATCTTCCTTCTTGGGGGACATGCATTCAAAGGAAATAAAGAAAATCTATCCAAATCCAGTGGTCCAATCTCTAGGCTTCACCTGAGGCTGCCACAAATTCTCTCCCTATCATCCCTGTTCAATGAGATATTGATAATTTTATCCCCAATTGTGTCATGCCAATGAATGCGATCAATAATCTTTAAAAGAACACTAGCATGCATGTTAAAATAATAATACTGTCTAAAGACAAGCCACCCTCTTCTAGGTGTTTGGAGGCTTATGCTCTTTTCACCTGTGAGCAATGCTACAGCTTGTGGGCTTTCTTTCAGTGTGCTGCCATAACACATGTCTAACATTAGTGGCAGTAATCTTGATTGCATAATAAAAATGACTTCTGTTGAATATTCCAGGATGCTAATTTCATCAAGAGCTGTAGGGAAAGCACACAAACTGGGAGCAGTATGAGTAGAAGGCTCCAGACAGCTTGATCTCCTCAGAAACATACATAAACAAGATGAGGCTAGAGTCTGGTGATTCAATGTTCTAAAATGAAAATGTTGAACACACACATGCACACTTTGATTCTATAAAGCATTGAGTATCTAAGTTCTACATGCAGAAAGAGAAGAGTCACCCCATGAAGTTTGTGCTGGTTTGAGCTCTGGCAGGTGTTGCTGCATGAGGAGGGCCATCATTAGGGTACACATATGGTGTGAACGGAATCTGGTACCAAGCATTGTTCTTAGAGCATTCTTCTTACCTTGGATTGAACAAACACAGAGTTGTGCAAACTTAACAAAGAAAATTCCATTTCCCTTCCAGGATAAGGACAAAGAAAACACGACATAGTTTTATAGAATATTAGAACTGGATGTGACCTTTGAGGTCCACAGTTTTATTTCCTTATCACAATAGATAAGAAAATTGAGTTTCCAAGAGGTCAAAGATGAACATTAGGTCTCAGAAACTTCTTACCTCCAGGCTATAGTTGCTCATTCAAGCAAGATGTATAAATAGGAAATGGAGAAACATGTGTGATACATTTATATAAGAAGGTTGAATTCTACAGAAATTTAGAGAAAAGATCAATAGTGTGGGCTAGATGGGGGAGACTTCAAGGTAGAGGGGAAGAGCAGGTCTTGATAGGAACTATACATGATATGCATGCAGAAGAAGAGGAAGAGGTCTTTTCTCAACCATGGGAACATGGGGACTGCTCTTCAGTTCGCCATGAGCAAATTTTGGCGAAATCTCATATTAGCTGCAAGTTTGTGTTTTTGCTATGGGGCCTAGACAATGAATAATTGAGGTTATTTTTCCCAAGTAAAGGTAATCAAGGCACATAAAAAAAGAAATTGCCTTTTACCCAATTTACAAGTAGCAGAAGTTGAGGTGTCCTATGACTGAAAAGTTGGTTTATTCCTTTAACCACACCCCATATAACCAACCCAAGTACCTCATTTTCACCACTGTTGAGATCATCCTTTCAGTAACCTCAGTGTCCAAGTCACTCCTTAATCTATTTCCACTGGGAGATTATAGGGATAATTTAATCTTTCTTGATATATTTGGGTTTTCTTTTTTTAAATTTTTTCCTTCTTTTTCTCTCTTCTTTGTTCTATGTTCTCTAGTTGTGCATGTCCTTTTACTGGGTATTGTTATCACTCTATTGGAAAGTTTCTCAAGACTCAGTTACTTCCCTTGACTTTTCCCTGTTTAGAAATCCCCGCTTTGAGCAAGGAACCTTCTCCTTAAGGTGCCTCATTCAATCAGCACATTTTCTGGTGAAACAAAAGCAGGTAATGAATTTATACCCTCTACATTATTTATTCTGTGACTGACTAGCAAAGCCAGAAAATATCATTGCTTTCTGAAAGTGAGCTCTGATAGCAACATCATTTCTCTGGTATGAAGTGGAGGGTAAGTAGAGGGGACACTATTGAACATTGAACAAAGGAGAGAGAGAAAGCAGTGGTTGACAATGCCCATCTCAGAACTGTTCAGAAGAGAACTATATACTAAGGATGCCATCTCAGTGCCTTAGGGCAGTCTGAGATTTGGTGAAGACAGCCTCGGCTATGCATACTCTCCTAGTAAAAGGGAGAAGAGTTGAGTTAATTTTTACTTCCTTGGTGACTCTGTGATTACCCTGATACCTTCTGTTTAGGATGTGGCTAATTTTTCTATAATGTCTGTGCTAGTCATGTGACTTTTCCATTTTCTAAATCCTGTTGCGCTTTTTTTTTTTTTTTTTTTTTTTTTAAGGCCACACCTGCAGAAAATGGAAGTTCCTGGGCTAGGAGTTGACTCAGAGCTGGAGCTGCAGGCCTACACCTCAGCCATGGCAACACTGGATCTGAGACACATCTGCAACTTACACCATAGCTTGTGGCAATGCCAGGTCCTTAACCCACAGAGCAAGGTCAGGATTGAACTCTCATCTTCATGGACACTCTGTCGGGTTCTTAATTCACTGAGCCACAATGAGAGCTGCATTGTTATTTCTCAATATAAATTAGATGCATCATCATACTGGTCCCATACATCAATACCAGAACTTGGTAGATGTGCAAAGAATGAGACCTCTCTGAAAGTGACAAGATCACAATAAACCACCAGAAATCGGCTTCCAGCAGGAGCAAGGCTGAGAGTCAACCCTGGGTTCAGAGTGAATCCCACAGAGCAATGAATCCCAATTCTTTTTTTTTTTTTTTTCTTTTGATCTTTTAGGGCCGCACCCGTGGCATATGGAGGTTCCCGGAATAGGGGTCCAATCAGAGCTGTAGCCACGGGCCTACACCAGAGCCGCAGAAATGCCCGATCCAAGCTGCGTCTGTGACCTATACCACAGCTCACGGCAACGCTGGATCCTTTAAGCCACTGAGGGAGGCCACGGATAGAACCGGAAACCTCATGGTTCCTAGTCGGATTCATTTCTGCTGTGCCATGACAGAAACTCTTGAATTCCAATTTTTGAGCCTTCTTGGACCAGAGCCTATCAGCCTTTCCCAGAAAAATTTCTACCATGCTTTATTTATCTTTGCCTGTGTTTGAGAATTATTTGTCTTTTCTCCATGAAATAATGATGACTTATTTTGGAACTTGTGAACACAAGATTTTATTTAAATTGATGCTTTTCTAATTAGGGTCTTTTAGACACTTAGGGAGGGTAATGGCAAAACTACCTTAGATCAAGCCACTCTGCCTACTTCCCAAAGAACAGTTAAATCCTAGAGTGCAGGCAACACTTACTCTGTCTGTACATAAAGTTACCTCTGGTGATCACTTTACCCTTCTTTCAACATGTGGCCTGTGATTCCTTAAAATATGTGATCGAGCCTGTCAAGCTAGATATCTGAGAATTCTCCAGGCTTAATAGAGTGAATATACAGGCTGTGGCTCCTGCAAAGAATGGAAGCTTCCATGCTTCAAAATAGGAGTGAGGGGAGAGAGTATTCTTGTTGGAATCCAGCATGCTTTTATTAAACCTGCATTTCAAGGCCAGTCTGTAATTATGCTAAAATGACCCACTGTAAAACATTTCTCTTGTCCTTCTCCTGAACTCCAGGTAAAGAAGACATGGTTGAGCGGCATTGACCACCTATGTCCTCATCCATGTGGGTGCTCAGGCTATAGCAATTGCAAATGATATTTCCCAGTCCCATTCATGTCCAGATGGCTGGTTTAAAGCATCGTAAGTTGAAAGGAAAAAAGAGAAAAACATTACCATAGACAGAATTGTAGCTTGTTCATGAAAAATTAGAAGACACACTCTTTGATTCCATTGTGGCTCCCCACCCCCCTCCCCAAGTGGTTTAGAATTAAAATGGGGACCAAAAAAACACCTCTAGATTTATTTGGCTCTCCCATATTAACCATAAAAAAGATCTAGCCTGTTCCAATCTTAACCCAGCAGTAAACTATAAATCCAACTTCCCCTCTCTGCTGGGGAAATAAAATCCAAATACAGTAGCATCCAAATAATTATCAAGAGTTGAGCTGTGCTGGCAGGGTGCAATGTACAAGATTCAATTTTAACTAGTGATTACAGACCGGCAACCTTCTAGCCCTGAATGTCAAACGGCCATGTCACTTTCTCCTGTCACGGAGTATGTCAGGACTCACCGCAGCCTGGTGACTTTTCATCAGTGGTAATGAATCTTGTACTCCTGAGATGGGAAATGTCACTGTGCTTCCCCGCCCCTCCCTCTCCCCCCACCTCACCCCTCATTCCCTTCCTGCCACCTGTCTGGGTCCCAATAATTAGGAAGAGAATGTTGTGTGTGACATTGCTTCTCACATCTCCACCAGGACCCTGCTGCTGTCGATTTAAATTGTGTGGTCAGTACTCAACTCACAACCATACGTGATAAAATGGCCACCTCAGTAGACGGTTTATGGGGCTGGAGTCTCATGCATCAAACTCTCTTGTCCTTGAGCAATAAAATGGAAAAACAGTTAAGCTCTGACCTTATAGCCTGTATGGTTTGGGGCTCTAGTCCAAATCCTGATAACTTGCTTTTAAATCTTGAGAACTTGGAGCTTTTTTGTCTGACCTTTTTGCTGCTGAGATGCCATCTGTGACATCAGTGAGGGTGGAGCCTAGTAGGTCCAAGTGGCTGGTGACAGAAAAGGAGAGTGAATGCTTTTCAATGACATCTTTTATGGTGTCCAACATAAAACAAACAAACAAAACCAAAAACTGAACAAGCACCTTGGGTTTTTTGATCCAGTGCAAACACGGATGATACACATACAGATACAGCCAATGATTTTTGAAAACTATTTCTCAAATATTTTTAATTCTTAATAGAAATCCCACAATCTTTATGATTTAGAAGTATTAGAAATATTAGAAAGAAATATTTCTTTTTTAATAAGAAAATAATTACCTTTACTTTTTATGTTTCATAATTTTTTAAAATATCAAGCACCTCTTTTGCTCAACATAATAAGTTAACCACTAAAAGAAGTGATAAATCTATAATATAGGGCATGGTCCATACCTTCTGTTAATTTGAGAAGTTAGACACATGCATGCTAGGTTTAAAATAAGGTAATATATATTGAGTGAAAGAAGATAGTCGGCCTTCTATGAATAACAAAGCCCACAGATTACAAGTGAGTTTAACTCATCTCTAATGAGAGAAAATACAAAATCACATATAATGCAGAGATGACAAAGGAAAAGGCAAAGGTAACACAATTTACACAACGTAGACCACATTGTTGTTTGTGTTGGGGACCTCTCCATAGATGATTGGAGGGATTAAGTATCCCATGGAACACAGCAGTAAATTACAGCTGAGGTCAGTTAATCCATTGTCACCTAATATAAGTCAGACAAATGGTAAAGCAAAATCAAGGCTAATCATAGTGTCAAGGATGGTTCCAAAGGAGTTGTGGGCCAGCTGGTTTCCCTTGCTAAGTAGGCATTTTGTTTTTCCTAAAAAGCTCCAGGCTCTCTTATGAGTCAAGATTCTAGGAGAAACACTTAAACCTTAATGTTTCAGGGCTCATTAGAGAATGTTTAGTATTTCTAGATAGGAGACTTGCCTTCCTTCATTCTTTTTTTGGTTGCCTGCTTGTCTTCTTTCCTCTCATCACCCATTCCCCCTCAATTCCAGATACCGAGCTACGCATAAACAATGAAGCAGTAAGCAAGGCAAACCAGCTTATTGCCATAATGTAACCTAAAGCCTGGTAGATAAAATGGCAAGTATCCAGGTAATTACAATCCAGAGTAAGAGGAAAATGAGAGAGGCTGCAACATGCTAATAGGGCTCTAATTGGGGTATCTGGTCCAGATATAGGAGGGTAACAGGGAGAGTTTTCCAGAGGATGCCCAAGGGTAAACAGGAAGCCTTTACCACCGATGATCATCTAGGAAGCCATGAATCTCTGCATAGATCTGGGGTTATTTAAGGGGTGTCTAAAATTTCCTCTGTCACTGACTAGAATGGAACTCTTAACTGAGGGAATGGAAAATTACCTTTGTTGTCATCTCGGTTTTAACTTTCAGTGACTTAATGTGGTATTTAGAGGTGATCTTCAAGGATGAAATTTGAGGTACATATAATATTTTGTTCCAGGTTTTATGCCACAATCTTACAAGCCATGTGTGTATCCTCTCTTTACTTTCATCTTCTCTGTGCTATTACACATTCATTAGGGGTGAGGATTGGATGGTAAATTTAGACATGTTTTCAAACTGTCTCCTTGAAACATTATAGAATGTCAATTTTCTAGTTATTTATTCTCACCATATCTCCTTTTTAAAAATTTGTCTTTATTTTTGTGTTCTAAATTCATTCAGAAATTGAGGCTCTATTATGTAGCAGACAAAGTTTAAATTATTAAGGGATTCAAGAGTAAATAAAAACAATAGTTTTTCCATTATGTAACTCACAGTCTAGAAGGGGAGATAGACATAGACAAATAGTCATAAAGCAATTAGATGTCTGTGTTAAAATGGGAAAATAGCTCCTGTTTACTAAGTGGGGACTGTGGTTCAGCAAGGGCTTGAGGATCTTAAAAAAAAAAAAAAAGCATGCAAGCCATATGAACTGAAGTTGGGAACTTGCCATCAGCCTCTACATGAGTTAAATCAGGAGCCACTGCACCTGCCAACCAGCAGCAGCCTCTGAGCAGAACTCAGGGTAAAAATCAGGAATGAGGCACTCTGTGCTCTGGGAAAACTGAAAGAACAGGTCTTCAGATATTCAGATATTTTTAGGAGAAGATTTTTTGTGCCCAATTCTTGCATTTCATCATATCTAGAAAAACACTAAAATCTTTCATAGTGGCCACAGAGAAGTCAAACTCATATTAACTGACATGCAAGGACACGCAACAAGAGAAACTATTCAGTGTGATACTGTAATGGCAGGTACATGTCATTATACATTTGGCAAGACATATAGAATATACAGTATAAAGAGTGACCCCTAATGGAAACTATGGGCTGTAGTTAATAATAATGTATCTCTATTGACTCATCAATTCTAACAAATGTATCACACTTATACAATATATTCATCATAGGGGAACTGGTAGTAGAGGTGTGGAGGGAGTATATGAGAACTCTGCAATTTTCCCTCAATTTTCATAAACCAGAAACTGCTCAAGAGTATTTTTTAATATCACTTAATCTTGTATGGTGGTTGTTCACACAAGCTTGGACATCTTATTAGTCTATGAGCTATGAGATAAGCATCTATGATTTTATTTTTAATTTTACTTTTATTTTGTAACTTAAAATTTAGTGGATGGTAGAAAGAAACATAGAATTTATAAAGTGCTTCTCTCTTAGAAAATATAAAACCCAGATGCCTAGGAATTAGCGGGTGAAAGAATGACTACTAGCTAGCAGTTTGAGTGTCAGTTCCAAGCACAGATGATACCCTGTATAAAAGTTTGGTGGCAAAAGTGAATTTATTTGATGTTCTAAAAATATCTTTCAGGGGTCAAAAACCTCTAGGGAAACTGATCCATGACATTGGTCCATTGCTGTGGGAACATGTAAATACTTTTCCAGACTCAGTCCCTTGAGATAATATTTCCTGGAATGATTATTTAGTTACATTCATCCTACTATCTTTAATTCCAGGAAAAAAAAAATTCAGAGAATTGAGATATAAAGCTGCTGTACTTGAAGCCAAATAGCACCATCAAGAATATCCTATTTAAATGCAAACTTCAGAAATTATATTTCAAATAGTCCTAAGAGGACTAATTAATAATTGTAAAGTGCTTTGAAGATGGAAAGTGCTAAATTAACGTCAATATTTATTTATTAATAATCAGAGGAGGTGATGCTGCCATCTTGAAGTTGCCTCTCTTACGATCAAGTGTTGACTACTGTCATGATTTCACTCTCTTAATTGCCTTCTCCAGTCACCACTGCCATATGAGAATTCCAGGCTTTATGCTTATGTTTAGTACTTTGTTATTTGAAAGTAACAGTAGTTCTACATACATTATTGGAAATAATTTCTGCACTTATTTGTGCGGCAAAGCTGTGGATTACAATGTAAAAACAAACTACACCTAATAGTTAACTCTAAGCAAAATCCATTATAGAGCTAAGTAACAAGGTTTCGAATGAATAAATTAATTAAAAAAATTAAACCAATTTATTTATTACAAAGTGTAAATGTTGCCTTTAGCCTGATAGAATACCTATTTTGTATCATTTGGAAACTTAGATGGTAAATTATATTCATATTTTGGAACACTAAAAATGCTCTTTTTTTCATATATTGAAAGCTAGGTTGAAATCTTCACTGACATATATAATTTTTAGCAATCCATACGTAGTTTGTGTTACTCTCAATTATGTTTGAAGGTATGCCAGTGGAAGAAGTTAGGGAAAAAAAAGTCAACAAATAATTAAAATATGAAAATGCCCACGAAGCTGACATCACTGAGATCAAATCTCAAGAGGGCTTCTAGTTTTGGGTTTTTTTTGTTTGTTTGTTTGCTTGTTTACTTTAGAGTTAGCTGTTTGGCATTGTCCACAGTGGATAGTTTGTAAGAACTCTTGATACAACCTGGATCCATGGCTCAATTTCTATCTCATTGTCTCTTACTAACCACAAACAACAGGGAGTCAGGACTCTGGTGTGAAGAATACTCATCTGGACCAATGTTTGTTATCAGTCAGAAATCACAACCCCTTTTTAGGAGCAGAATATATATTTAGTCAACTAGAAATAGGAACAAGGAGAAGGGAGCTGACAAAAGAAGAGTGGACAGTCAGTAGCAATTTACCTACAATTTGAAATTATGGTCTTTAAACCAAGGCTCATATAAATAAAGGGTGGGATGAGTAGAAAGGGTACTACTTGGACCTGAAGAGATAGCAATTTGAATATGGTGTGTCACGTCCTCTCTGAATGGAAGGCTGAATAACCTGGCCCTTTTATTGACTAGATACATATAATTTAAACATCAGGCATTCAAAGCCCTAAATTAGACTTTGTGGCAGAAACACTTATGTGACACTTTGATTTGAAATATTGATTGTTTTTGAGGAACCTCCACAAAATAGTATTTAGGCTGAAACACTGAGCAAATGAGTAACAACTCAACCATTTGCTCAGCCTTGCCATGTCTGCGGGGTTTTGTTCCACTCTTCACTACATACTCAATTTCTTCTGGGAAACACACACACGTGGGTGGATAGATGATAGATAGATAGATAGATAGATAGATAGATAGATAGATAGATAGATAATCTTTTACAGGTAAAATAAAAAATGTAGTGAAAATATTAAAGATAGTTGTTTATATAGAGAGCTCATGCCTCTTGACAAACAAGTGATTCTGGAGGAAGCAAGAAACTTGTACAGTCATATCTATATAAGCAAATTGGAGAATTTTCAGGAGAATTTTCAAGAGAATTTTCAAGACTTTTGCTTTGTAACCTGCCATATTTTGTGTTCTAATACATTTATTACTATGTGTCACACAAGCGCAGATTCTACACTTTAAAAATACAACTGTGATGAGATAATCATTTATTTTTTCCTATTTGTAAGTTTTATCTCATCTTTAAGATAACTCACTTCTTAAATAAAGGAGCCAATTCTTGCTTAATACTTGCACACACTGGCAGATACACACTCAGAATGGACTGAGTTTGACTGATCAATATAAAGCAGATAGAAAACAATACAAGCCAGTCTATAGCTAAATCCTGACATCAGTGCTACAGAGGCATGGGAAGCCAGAATTGCACTTTCTAATTTTACTATTTTGAAGGGTCCTAATGTAATACTTAGTATGAAATTAAGAAATGAAGTTAATATATATCAACCAACTAAAGTCCTAAAGCAAACTCAGATTACACATGATGAAGACAATCTTAATAAACTGTCATTTTTTTTGGTCTTTACCTATTCTAATGTTCAGTGCAGATTCCTCATCCCAGCTGGGTGGTTTTAATAGCTATCTTCCCACTCACAGCAGAGGCATCCTCTAAATATTCATTGCAAACACCTTTAAGAAATTCTTGGAATCTTTCTACTGTCTACCACATCAACTTCCAATCTTCTTACTTTTCTCTTGTTTCCCACATATTCATCCTGTTAATTAAAAAAGTGAATTTCCCTACAACAAATGCTTAAATAAGCATTCATTTCTTTTTCATTTGATAGCTTCCTTTGATAGGACATTTCAGAAGCCTTCTTCCTCTACCTATCCATGGGCTACTTGCAGTGGTTCCCTATATACTCAAGAGGCTCTGACACCATATTCCAGACTCCTCCAGTACCCATCTGTAGGGGCAATTAAAAATGATAGGAGAAGCTGCCCCAAAATATCATCAAATAAATTACCTCTGAATGATAAAATTATGTCTTAACTACTGCCAAGAAATTATGTTGAAATAAAGTTATTAAGGGTTCTCTGGAATTTTATTTTTGAGATAAACCCTATTGTAGTTTGAGATAAGTTTTTTGTGTTTTTTTTTAATACATTAATATTCACCATATTTCACTCTGCATTTTCCCTCACCTTCCTCAACTTATCACACTTGTATTCCCTACTAAATAAAATTTCTTGCCCATTGTCTGCCATCCATTTTGCAGTTATGTGATGAGGATACTTCCTTCCAGAGGGAAATCCACTTTGTAAACTGGGGGATATTTCACCTCTCACATCTATTATGTAGACTCCTCAGTTATACCCTCTTTTTTTTTTAAGTTCTAAAGACTTAGTCATTCTCACATTGTCATTTTAAAGTTATGTGTCTAAGTAAATACCGGTTGAATTTTCCAGGAAGGTAAATGCCAATCTTGGAAATTTTACTTGAAGACATGTCCTATGCTTCATATCTTCTACCATGTCTGGCACAAAACTGGCTATATTAGAGATGATCAGATTTGATTTTACATCTAATCGACAGATTTATTGATTGGCTGAATCTCTATGGTAGAAGTTACACAAGAGATAATTTTTCTTTCAATTTGCTGTGGTTCTGTGCTTGGTAGATACATAGTCTAAGCATGGTTACAATGGAATTGTGAATAGAGGGAAAGAATGCTAAGAAATAGTGTTGAAGTTAAGTGGCATAATTTATAATGAATATAGTATATATCATATTTTACAACTTCATATGGAAATTAATACAAGTTTGTTTTTTTCCACTTCATGTAGAAGTTAATACAAATTTGTGTTTTTCTTTACCTTTATAAAAGAAAGCAAAAAATAGCTTTCATTGCAAAGGCATAGAAAAGTTGCACAGTCTCTCTCTTATATGCACACATTTACACACACATACACACACACACACACACACATCTGTATATCAGAGAGATACCACATAAAACACTAAGTATCTTTGTTGGGGCTTTGGCAACTAAATTAAATTAAGTTAAATCAAATACCTTGCATTGTATATTTAAGTTGCCATTCAAATAGTACAGATTTTTCTGCCTGTCATGTAGAATGAATTCAGTACCACAAGTTTTCCATTGAATGAGCAGAGCTAACTGAGGGCATCCAAGAAGAAACCTTCATAGATAATTGGCTAGCTCGAGGAGCTAGTGTAGCGGAACATGATTCCAGATTGAATCAAATTTTTTGAGCTCTTCTGAAGAGAGGACTAAAAAATGGCGGGGGAGGACAAGGTTATATGCCAATTAAAGAATGACATGTAATTTTATTTTTATCAATGTTTATTTTTTCCAGATATACAAATGTCTTTATTAACATATTTGAAAAACTTGGTATATACTTTTTACCTATTATGAATTTGAAGAAAGGGCAGATTTTGTTAATTTGAAGAACAATGAATGAGTACATAAATTAATCAGTATTCTATTTTTCTCACTTTTTTAATTTTGAAAAAAGTTAGCTTAATAGAAGACTTTGATAAAATTTTCATCACACCATTTGTCAGGCATAAAGGAAGTTCTGCACTGCAATTTACCTCTTGTGAAATTTAAACACATTATTGGCAATACCAGAGATTTAAATGAGCTTTTATTCCAAATAAATACATAATTGTATTTGATACTCAAAGTTGAAATAAAATTATATTTAGTCAATAAGTTCTATTTTATTTTTGTAAATCTAACCATAGATTAATATTTGTCCTTTATTAATCTTCCCTGCTATCCTTTTGTCCGGCATCTATCTATCTATCTATCTATTATCTACTTATCTATTTTTCCATCTATCATTTATTTACCTTTTAGTTATAAACTGTCCACCCTTCTAACAATGCACTGTGTTCACCATTCATGGCTATATATTTCGTTGTCTATTATCTGCCTAAAGCTGCACACTATCATATCTAAAGACATAAAGACTTCTTTAAGCAAAGACATCAATCATGCTGTTTTTCTATATCGTAAAACTTCTGTCTCTGTTTTGTAATCCTGAAACTAGATACCTCTAGGAGTAACTCATACCAGCCCTCTTCTATTTTATCATTCCATCAAATGTGTACTTATTTTTTTACCAGATCCTTGGTTCCTTTGAAGGCACTTCCTTACTCATTATTGGATTTTACATAACATTAATAGCATGAATTGTACATACCATATGCCTATTGTATTGTGAGGCATTAATGTTTGATTCCATGGATAGAGGAAGTTTTTCTATGTTTCTTATAGTCATACTAATGCTATTAATATGGTACAGGCTGGAGAGTTGATTTAACTTCCTGTTCAAACTTTTCCTAAATAAACTCAGTGTTTTGCTATATTTGCCTAAAGGACAGAGAAGGTATAAGACCTCTCTAGAATTAAAGAGTCCTACTTCCTATAGTCTTCATGAATGTTACTACAAAAGTTCTAAAGTGCTCCAGCTGACATTGCTGGCTATCATGGCTTTCCCTTCCCCAAAATTCATCCAATCTCACATTCAAAAACTAAGCAGGTCACAAGCAAGCTCATCTGCATTATGAGCATTGCAACGTATATTGCATGTTATTGTTAGATGAAGACATTTCCCTCTTTCACACTGTGCACCTAGAATCTAGAAATGCAGAAAGTCACTGAAGGGAATGACAGTGGAAAAAGAAACAGCTCTGCTGAGTAGAATAATTAAGCCTATATAAGGATAGTTTAATAAGATGAGTGACATTAACCACAGAATGACCTTTCCTTTGGCTAATGGCTAAGTGGGAAGCTTTATTGTAAATAAAATATACAGTAGGTGAATAAATAAACACATTAGTGAACAGAATACTTTAAAAGCTACAGTTGTTTAAAGTTGTTTAAAGAGATATCGAAAGCTGGACTGAAAGAGCAGTGGCGACTCATATTTCTTGTTAGTTTTCAAAGAAGATTGAAAGAGCAGAAATGTAACTTCAGATCCTCCAGTGACAAAAATCAATGAAAAGATTGGGACTTATAATTAGGCAAGATGACTTGCCAGATGGCCTATTTTGAAATATTCTTATTAAGGAAGCATTCTCATTTCATAGGCATACAAGAGTGCTTAGCAGGAACTTCTTTTCTGGCCAAGCTCAGCAAATGTCAGTAAAAGGAAACTGCCTCATGCTTTTCCATGGGCCATGATAGAACTGGTTCACAAGTTGTCTGTGCTATTTCTCATGTCCCCTGAGCTCCCCATTAGGGATAAGTTTTGACTTGATTTTGTTGGTCCAAGGTTAGGATGGAAATTTATTTTTTAAAACTACAGCCATAAATGTATTGTTTATTTTCAGTTCATAAAATCTTACTGCCACTTAGAAAATGCTATCATCTCTTGTTTCTCTTCCATCATACCATTACATGTGTACTTCTCTCTCTGATCTATCAGATACTAGATTCCTTTGAGAGTAATTCCTTGGTCATAGTTGAATTTTATGTAATTTTTGCTATACTATGTTGCATAACATATAGTATATGTCCACTGGACCTTTGATAAACATGCAAACCATTTGTATTTTATTTCAATGGATAATATGTAGTATGAGAGTCAAATTTGAATTTTAGATATTGTCAATATTTTATAAACTATTGTCATGCTCAAAAGCACAGCAGAGGACTCTTGCCTTGGTCTCTGATAATGACCTAGGCCTTTGTCAGGTAACTTTTTTGAACCAATATCTTCCTGCTCCAGGATACTGCAATGCTTCACACAATTACATCACACATACTTTAGCTTTGGCACACAGTTTTTCTCCTTGAGTGTAATCAAGTATTTGAATGAAATCCAATATTTGATTCTGGCTTCTTTTAGTCCATGTTGGTAAAACCTCTTTTGCTCCTTCTTCCCATCTACATGGTGTTGTACCCATCAGTCATAAATAAAAGAGAGGGAGAAGAAGATAAATGCGAAGAAACACGGTGTTAAAAGAGATTTGACATGTAAACTAAAGGAGACAGACAAATGAAAAATCAGAGGGACAAGTCTGCTGAGGTAGATCAGGAGGCAAACTATATCTTGAAGAATCTAGAAGTTTAAGGAGTGCAAAACCAGTGCGAGTTAATAAAAGCAGGTGGACAGGAGGTAGGTATGTATGGATTATGAAAACCATGCTTCTGTTGATACTGGGCATTTGGATTAGGAACGATTTTATGCACACACATTAGGCTGGATATCAGCACCAATAATTCACCCACAAGTACTTGTGAGAATATTTTTCAGAAACACAGATGTATTCTTACAAGAGCTGAGGAAAACAACTTAGGGAATAATTATAGATGCAGGAAACTGCAAGAATAAAATCTGAATTCAAGTTTATTTGAGATACAATATCTTCTGAAACACAAACAGAGAAACATATTACAATGTTTTAGCTTTCCTAGGACTTTCTATTTTATTTTATTTGTTTTTTTTTTTTAAATCCAGTCATTGCAACTAGAAACATTCAAAAACAGAACTTCTAGTTGATAATGGATTTTCTTTTTTATTGGTCATATCCAACTTTTTCTAAGACCTAGTTTAAAAAAAAAAAAGGCAAAAGAAAGATCTATTGATTCAAATTCTGGTATTCATATACCTTCCATTTTCCCACCCAAACAGTTTAAAACCATGAAAAGTTATTGATGTGCACTATGACAACCTGTGTTCTACTAATCTACATTCATCACATATGACCCTCAATGAGAATATAGTTGATTCACTGCAGATAAAACACACAAGCAACAACAACAAGAAGAAAAACACAGTGCAGTCCTCTGTTTTCTTCAATTGTACAGGGTGACCTCTGGTTTAATCTGGTGATCAAATATCTGCATGTGTCTCCAGTTATCATTAAAATAAGAGGGAATAACAACAGAACTAAACCCACAAACCTTAACAGAAAAGAGAAAGGAAGAAGGACCATCATTCAACATTAGATTTCAAAGCATTTCTGGGAGATGGAAAATGGATGAGATCCTTGTAATTGAATGAAGACTGAGAAATCTATAGTCCAAAATTAACATAATAAGGGATAGCAAGACAAAAGGTAGGTAATCTTTCAGGCAGAACCCAAGTGTTTTGGAGTAAAATTAATAAACATGAAGGGTGAGATAATGAAAATGAGCTAGAATTGGTGAGTGGAGAAACACACAGTCCTACTGAAATTCTGTTCCTAGGAAAAGGAGCCAATCACATCCCTACTCCTCTATTCTCTCTGCCACATTCCTGGATATAGTAAGAGTACAAAACTCCTCACATTGACCCAAAGCAAAAGCAAACAGAGGACAACAGTAATCACCATAACAAAAACAATGACCTTCACATTAAATAATTAGAAAGCATTGATTAAGGGGAATTAAGAACACCAGAGAAGAAAAATTTCCTCCCATCTTAGGAATCCCTTATCAAAAGTCTGGATTCCCTATGATTTAAGTGCCTACCTGGCCAACTCATCCCCCATGACTGAAGGAGAAATTTTGCAGATAAAACAAGCCTACATAATATAGTAGCAAAGAAAACCCAAGTGGCTTGCTGCCTTGAAAAGTCAGTTCAAGATGGCAGAGGAGTAAGATATGGCACTCACCTTCTCCCACAAACACAACCAAAAAACCCATCTAAGTGTAGAAAGAGTCCCATAGAACATTTACTGAACACTGGCAGAAGACCTTATGCCTCCAAAAAGGGCAAGAAACCCTTCACATTACTGGATAGAACAAAAGGAAAAAGAGAAAAAGAGAAAGGAATCAGGATGGAACTAGCACTCTTGATAGGGAGCTGTGAAAGAGAAAGGAACCCACACTCTGGGAAGCTACCTAAATGACAAGGAGATCAGCTGAGATGAAGGGACCTCAAAACCTCAAAGAAAAGTGCAATGGCTGGATTGAGAAGGGCAAAGCAGAGACAGAGCCACAATGACCATCAGTACCACATCGAGGACACCACTGACTGAAATGCCTGGAAGGGGGTTGGACACAGGCTCCAGAGGTGAGTTCCAGAGAGAGGACTAGGGTTGGCTGTGTGGAGACAGCCTGAGGGGCAAGGGAACGAGGTGCCACAGCCCAAGGGAATCCAGGAAGAAGTCTGTCTGGGCCCATGGGATAAGCAAGGAACTATTGTTGGGGAGGGCAAGAGATAAGGGGTGGCCCACCATAGGAATATCTTTCTCTGCACATGTGCTAACTCTCAGAGGGCGAGATGCCTCTTGCGTGGGTTACAGGCAACAGGTTCCTCTTGTGGGGTCTGTGGGTGGAGGTACCTCCTGTGAAATCTAAGCAAAACGGGGCACCTCTTGTGTGGTATATAGTAGGTAGAAGCAAACCACTGCAGTCATCTCAGACTACCACTAGGGGTCCGCGAACAGCCGCTGCCTTCCGTTGGCGACCTCAGACAGAGGTCAGCGCAGAGGAGGGAACTGAAAGCGAGTACCACCCATGGTTGCTTTTACTCCCCTGGGAGTGCACATGCCATGCTGATGCCACTACCAATTGGTCGCCTACAGATTTGGGTGCTGCTTACAGTTTTTGATTTGCAAATCAAAATTACGATGAGGCACCACTTCACACTGGTCAGAATGGCCATCATTAGTAGGTCTACAAATAACAAATGCTGGAAAGTGTGTAGAAAAAAGGGAACCTTCCTACACTGTTGGTAGCAATGTAAACCAGTACAACCACTATGGAAAACAGTATGGAGGTACCTCAGAAAACTAAATGTAGAACTACTATATCATCTAGTAATCCCACTCCTGGGCATATATCTGGACAAGACTTTCATTGAAAAACATACATGGACCCCTATATTCATTACACCACCATTCACAATATCCAAGATGTGGAAACAACCTAAATGCCTGTCAACATATGAATGGATTAAGAAAACTTCTCAGCCATAAAAAAGAACAAAATAATGTGTGGAACTAGAGACTCTCATACTAAGTGAAATAAGTCAGAAGGAGAAAGACAAATACTATATGATATCACTTGTATCTGGAATCTAAATCATAGCACAAATAAACCTAGCTACAGAAAAGAAACAAATTCATGGACCTGGAGAACAGACCTGTGGTTGCCAAGGGGGAAGGAATGGCTGGACTGGGAGTTTGGGGTTAGTAGATTCAAACTATTGCATTTGGATAAGCAATGAGATCCTGCTGTATAGCACAGGGAAATATATCTAATCACCTGTGACGGAACATGATGGAGGATAATATGAGAAAAAAAATGTATATGTATAACTGAGTCACTTTGCTGTACAGCAGAAATTGACAGAACATTGTAAATCAACTATAATAAAAAATTAAAATTGGAGTTCCTGTCATGGCGCAGTGGTTAACGAATCTGACTAGGAACCATGAGGTTGCGGGTTCGGTCCCTGCGCTTGCTCAGTGGGTTAACGATCTGGCGTTGCCATGAGCTGTGGTGTAGGTTGCAGACGCGGCTCGGATCCCGCGTTGCTGTGGCTCTGGCATAGGCTGGTGGCTACAGCTCCGATTAGACCCCTAGCCTGGGAACCTCCATATGCCATGGGAGCAGCCCAAGAAATAGCAAAAAAGACAAAAAAAATTAAATAAAGTCAGTACAGTGTTTTAAATATGCACGAATAACTTATAATCAATCACTCAGGTTTATAAGGAAAATTAGCAGCATTAAATGGCAAAATCAGTCAATCCCAGTTGAAAGAGAAATAACTCCCTGAAAAGAAGAAATTTGAAAATTTCTTCTATTTAATATTCTCAGAGCTCAGAGAGAGTTCAATGATACCAAAGAGAGAGAGAAAGTGAAGGAATTAGTGAATGGGATTTTCCATCATGGCACCATGGAAATGAATCCAACTAGGAAGCATGAGGTTGCAAGTTTGATCCTTGCCCTCACTCAGTGGGTTGAGGATCTGGCATTTCTGTGAGCTGTGGTGTAGGTCGCAGACTCGGCTCAGATCTGGTATTGCTGTGGCTCTGGCATAGGCTGGCGGCTATAGCTCCAATTGGACACCTAGCCTGGGAACCTCCATATGCCACAAGTGTGGCCCTAAAAAGACAAAAAGAGCAAAAAAAAAAAAAAAAAAAAAAGAGAAAGAATTAACCAATGAAAGGAAGGAAGGGAGAAAGAAATCCATGAACTCTATGTAAAGATAGAACAAAAAGGACAAAGATACATACAATACACGATGAAATGTAAAAGAGACAGGTGAACAATCATAGATACATAAAGTCCAACAGATAAGAGCCCTTAAAGGAAAAAGCAGAAAATAAAAGGGACATTAATCTCAGGAAATTCAAGAAGATAAAAAGAAAAAAATAAAACAGCCTTAGTTGTAGTGGAAAAGGACTGAAGGCTCTGAGGTTAAATGCCCAGATTTAACAACATCTCACTCCCTTTCCACTCAATTTATTGGCTAAATAAAGACACAGAGGAGTCCAAACCCAATAATCCCACATGCATAGAAGGTGGAAAAGAGGAAAATTTCTTTGTAAACAGAACCGATGTATGCAACAATTGATTCTACATATCTTTATGAAAAAGTTTGTACATGGAGTTACTCTTGCATAAGGAGCATAAAAATTGAGAAGATGTGCAGAAACATTAGTTTCATATGGCAAAAGTCAAAAGATGAGAGAAGTTGAATAATGAGGATATATCTGAACAATCCTTACAAAATTTATCAATTTAATATTTTTAAGTGTACGGTTCAGTTGCATTGTTGTATAACCATCACCACAATTCATCTCCAGAAACTTTTCATCTTCCTAAACTAAAACTCTATTGCCATTAAACAACAACTTCTGATTCCTCTCCTGAGCCCCTGACAACGACCATTCCAGGTGGTAGACTATACCAGGTAGCTCATATAAGGAGAATAATACAATATTTGTTCATTTATGCCTGGTTTATTTCTCTTAGCATCATGTCTTCAAGGATCTTTCATGTAGTATGTGTTAGCATTTCATTATTTTAAAGGCTGAATAACATTCCATAAAAATACAAATGCTTCACAAACTTGCACATCATCCTTGAACCATGCCTATCACTGCAACATTTCAATTTTAGTATATGTGCAGTTCAAACAATACTAAAAATTTAGTTAATTGGAAAACTGAAATATTATCTAGTAATTAAGTGGAAGATGTGGTCATATAAGTGAGCTAAATTCATCTTCAATAAGTAGGAATGATAACGCCTAAATTTCATAAATCAAAAAAAAGTCATATTATATACATGGTTGTATACATGGCCTTGTTAGAGCCATGTATATAACCTCCAGAAGATGCAAAATTTTAGAAAGTAGCAAGAACAGAGACTAGGTAATTAAAGAAGGGGAAGAGGAGAAAGGGAGAGGTGTTAGTTTAATTCATTTTTAATTTTTATTATTATTTTTGCTCTTTTTAGAATAGCACTCAGGGCACATGCAAGTTCCCTGGCTAGGGGTAAAATCAGATCTGGGACTGCCAGCCTATGCCACAGCTAAAACAATGACAGATCTGAGCCATGTCTGCAACCTACACCACAGCTCATGTCAATGCCTGATCCTTAACCTAACTGAGCAGGGCCAGGGATCGAATCCACTTTCTCATGGATACTAGTTGGCTTGTTACTTACTGCTGAGCTTCACTGGGAACTCTGAATTATTGTTTTATATATATATATATATATATATATATATATATGTAAAATATATATGTATATTTTAAAATATAAATGTATATATTTTAAAAAACAGTAATATATAAATACATTAATCTAATCATAAGTATCTCCAATTAATGACCAAAATTGCAACCCAGAACTTCCAACATTTAGTAGTGTCTTACTTTTCATTGAAACACGTGCCTGGCCCAAGACACTTTCTTGCCATGGACCTCATTATGTCACAAGGAAGAGGACATGGAAAATCATAGTAATACCCTAACTCCAAATCCCCCCTTTTCTCCTTATCTCCATGTTTGGCTGATATTATACCACTACATATTAAATCATTTTATTACTGTAATTACCACTTCTACCTACTATTTTCCTCTTTTACCACCATCCATCTGCTTCTTTCAGCATTGGTCTTGCTACTTTCCTGGAATGTGTATGAGTCCTTTGAAAGCATAGTGGCTTACTTCCTCTGTCCTACTCGTGAAGTTTTCTCAAAGACCTTTTAGTCTTTGAACAATTCCACATCCATATCAGAGCTTTTTTTGAGAGTTCCAGGCCAAGGCTTCAACAGCCAGTGACTTTGTGGCAACCCAGATCCCCACCAGAGTTGTGGGAATAATGCTTATGCATCTTTTGTTTTTTGACTTTCCTTGGCAGCCCAAAGACATTCACACCTACTGCTCACTTCTTCTGGCTAATCTGAGAGACTGAGCTCCTTTTAGCACATTCCCTCTGCCAGAAGTTTACAGAGTGTTTCTTGAACTCATAAGAATGGAGCCCCCACTTTGTGGGCACACCTGGGATAGCTGAGCTAAGCACACATTCACCCCAAATTTTAGCAGATGGTGTGTATTCTAGCTACTTGCCCTCAAGAATAGGAAATTATTTAAACTAAGTGCTTAGGATTTAGAAAGAAAATGGTGATGCTTTAAGTACATAAAAAAGGATGCTTCTGATTTGCAATAGGATCTTCTCAATTGTATTTCTTTTATCTCTTTACACCACTGTGATTTGATGTTCTAATGTCAATTATCATCTTTGCTTTTAATTAATTTTTGCAGATGCAGAAACTTGATTTGGAAAAGTGATGAAGGATGGTGATAGAATCTTCTATGTGCTTCTCTTAAAACTACACTTTCAGTATTATTTCCTGTTCAAAGTTCCATACATTAGGAAAGGAAGGTAGAAAGTTCAAAAATAAAATCAACCGTGATCATGTGATGGCTGAAAGTCATCTTAATTAAGGAACTCTGAAAGAAGCATTCTGAGATATGCAACCCAGAAAAAAAAAAAAAAGAGAGAAATGAGACAGTATATTTTGAATGTGTAAAATGAGGAATTAAAATCTTTTTTTGCATGTCCAGCATGCAGCGCACATAAGAGTTGAGGTCTATAATCAAATGGATTTGGGCACAAATTCTAATTCTCCATTTATTAGCTGTGTGACACTCAACAAGTCAATCTACCACTATAAGTCTCAATTCCCCCTTGGGTAAAATAGGGACAAATAATAATGCCTATAACATAAGATTTTTCTAATTATAAATAAGAACATCAACACATGCAAAATGATTACATGCTTAGTATATAAAGAAAAATTCTGCTATTCATCATCGTCATTATCATTACTGTTTTCATCATACATATTATTATTACTGTTACTATCATTATTATTATTACAATGGGGAAAACAAATACTAATGGATGAATGTCCTAGATCAATAAAAGGGTGACTTTCTTAACAAATGAAACAACTAACAATGGGATAGAAAATTCAATGAGATAATGAGCTTCCAATGACTATCTCAAAGGACTTCTGTAATTAAAAGGAGCTTCTGCATTAAGAAGCAGGTTATACCTGATAATCATTAAAGTCCCTCTCACTTTTCAGATATAAGGTATAATGATTAAGTTCATGCAGCTCATTAGTGCTACTAAGTTTGGGGGTGTTGATGTGGTCCCAAATTGTCCTTCCTTCTAGTTAATGAGCAGAGAGCCTGGCTGAGGAATTTCCAGTTACTATTTCTGCATAGCGCTGCCGAAAGAAGTTGTTTCTCTTACCCCGTGAGCAAGCAGGCCTCACTCGCCTCTTCTTTTTTCATCATGAAAGCTTTAGGAAGCAGAGACCGCCTGCTCTTCCCTTCCGCTCCCCCAAGAAAATGACAAAATGACATTCTTTACCACTCTCTGTGAAATGATTTCTGTTAACAGCTCTGGAAAAATGCTGCAAAGATGTGAGTGAAATGATGGCAGGATTTGTTGACAAGAAGGCAAAATGAGGGAATTCAGAAAAAAAATCACCCACATTAGAGACTGTAGGGCCTGCAGGTCCCATCTGGTCCATTCCTCTGGCCTGGGGTCATCTCAGAATCATTTTGGGGATCACAGTCTTCTTTTAAATGACTCAATCAATGGGGCTTCTAATAGAGTCTAATGGGTCTCACTATTAACAGATTTTTTTTTTGATCTTGAGTCTAAAATTTGCCTTTGATTAATTTAACCTATTTCTCTTCATTAGATGATGGCAGTAATTTTGAAACAAAGGAAAGCATGCCAATTTGAAAAGAATCATTGTGGAAAATTCTGCTTTAAATATCTTATTCTTGCAGCAACATAAGGCATAATTACTGCTCAAATATCCTTTAGAGGAGTGAGTTTTCCCAAATAAAGTGGAGTACCTGGGAGTCCACCTTGCCCTGATGACCGTATTTCTATCCTTGGGGCTATGATTAGAGACATCCAAAGAAAGTTTACCTGCCCACTTAAATCAAGCCTGTGTGTTTGAAATTATCTGTAGAAACTCACTTTTTAAAAAAATTTTTTGTCTTTTTAGGGCCTTACCTGCAGCATATGGAGGTTCCCAGGCTAGGGGTCTAATTGAAGCTATAGCTGCCAGCCTACACCACAGCTCACAGCAATGCCAGATCCTCAACCCACTGAGCAAGGCCAGTGATCGAACCCGCAACCTCATGATTCCTAGTCAGATTCATTTCCACTGCACCATGACGGGAACTCCTAGAAACTCACTCTAGACCTTTCTAGATGTTTTCAGGTTTTTATTTGTTTTTTACTATAATATCTTTAAAAGATGTTGTATGAACTAGTGACAGGACAAACTAAAAAAAACTGTCAGTCCGTGGGGAAACAGTGAGTGTGATGTGAGATAAACATGATTAACTTATAGGTCCTGACTGTGTTACTACAATTGTCTTAGACAATTTACTCATTTCTCAAAGCCTCCATTTTTTCCTATAGAATTGTCACGATAATTCATACTTCATGGATTAGTTACACAGCCATTTTTGAGAGGTCTGTAACATAGTAGGAGGCAGAAGTCTAGCACTCAATAAAGATTGTTAAGTAATCGTTTTGCCCTTGGTGTGGATAAAGTTATACTACACATAGCTTTGAGATTTGAAAAAAAATTACTAAAAATGTTTCAAGGTAACTAGAAGCAGGCAATAACAGACAGAATGGGATTGATTGTGAATTTGCATGAAACTGAGGAAATGGAGCTTATACACAAACAAAGCATTGAGGTTTTGGGGGTCACAGTCTTGGTAGTCAATGATGAGAGGATAAAGGAGGTGGCATTCTGGGCTGGGCCAGGAAATACATGGAACTTTAGCTGAGCATGGAGTATTCATGATTTGATTTAAAAGAGATTAATATTGGAGAATGAGTAGATAGAAAGATAGAAGAGATGAGGCAAGCCCTAGATAGAGAGAAAGTGAGAAACCAGGCAAGCATCATCACAAGTTGAGCTATCCCTTTTAAGATGTTAATATTCTCTGTCAAGAAGATATTGCGGAATTCCTCTTGTGGCTTTGGAGGTTAGGAACCCAACATAGTGTCCATGAGGATGCAGGTACCATCCCTGGCCTCCCTCAGTAGGTTAAGAATCCAGTGTTGCCACAAGCTGTGGCATAGGTTGCATATGTAGCTCAGATCTGGTGTTGCTGCGGCTGTGGTGTAGGCCTGCAGCTGCAGCCCTGATTCGACTCCTAGCCCTGGAACTTCTGCACACCATAGGTGCTGCTGTAACAAAAAAAAAAAAAAAAAAAAAAAAGACATTGATATGTATCCCTAATATTACAAGTGTATTGTCCTGTGTAATGCCCTGAGTCACTGGTGTGAAAGGCAGGATGCATAATATAATAGGTCCAGATTTGGAATCCAGAAATCTGAATTAAAATCTTTGCACAGCCAGAAAACCTTACAATTGATTTAACTTTGGACAAAGCACATAATCACTTTCTTTCTCAACTTTTTTTTCTGTAAAATAGGGACAATTTTAGTACATAACCCACAAGGATCTTGTGATAATGAAATGAGGCATGAGTGTACGCAACATGTTTTGTATATTTCTATGGATAAAGAAAGCACTCATTAAGGGTTGATTTAAAATTAATTCAAACAAAAACCCCTAGCTCAGTGGGTTGGCCAACCTGTATTTTTTAATTTTTTTTAATGTATTGTTAAAATTTTTAAAAGAGTATAATTGACTTAAAATGTTGTGTTAGCTCCAGGTGTACAGCAAAATGAATTGGTTTATTCGCTTTCCAGATTCTTTTCTCATACTGGTTATTACAGAGTAGTGAAATGTCCCTGTGTTATACAATCACATTAAATATGATCATTTCTCTCAGAACTTTAGGAGTAGCTAAAAGAAAATAATAAGACGTAAATCTTTTAACACAATAAATAATAAGTGACTGTGTTGATTATAGCATATGTGTGGAAACAGACTGCAATGGTGGAACCATCTTTGCAGGATTGATCTGCAAAATTTGGGAGATGAGGTCTCACACACAAAGCAGGGTTTAGCACATTTAGCACAGTTTAGTAGGATCTAGAATTGAATAAATTAACAGAGAACAAAGTATCAGAAACTCAACATTCTGTAGGTGTTACATGGAATGTACTACAGTGGCTGTACTCTGTAGGTTGTACTACGGTGGTCACTGAGAGTTTTTATTAAATGCAACTTGAAAAAAATGGGGTATAATTGACTTAAAAGGCAATTCCCTTCCACCTTGCTGATACTTTTACTTCCTGATAATAATCTAGCTATATTGCCTCTAACCTAGACAGAGCTCACCTTTCCCATCACGTCTTCCTTCCTCTTTAGTCACCAAACATTTCTTAATCCATGACGATGATTGGCTGGGCTTGTTAATTCAGCCCACAAGTGTTTTGCTGAAGATAAGATTCTAAGATGTGTTGTAAAACCAAGAGTATCCTTATGTTTTATGCAATAAAATCACTGATCGCCAATAGAGAGTAAACCATGTTTACCTGGGGCCTTGAGCTCTCAAAGGATTTATTCATAGCAATAATACTTACCTATAGGAAACTAGCAGTTTCTCTGCTTTGCCAACTCTGGCCAGTAATGCCCTGTGCAAATGAATTTAGAGATTTTCTCAGCTTGTGTTCATGTGCTACAAAAGGGAAATAGCCCAAATTGTACCTACTTGGGCCTGAATTATTGACTTTAGCTTTGAAGTGCAAATGAGCTGAATGAAAACATACTTAGACTGCAACACAGAAACTATTCCTACCAGTTGATTGATGGTGTATTAACTGTCTTGTAAGGAAAGTCTTGTTTTGCTATGGATTTGTAGTCTCCTTGTCCAATAATCCCACAGATGAAGGCAAACTCTACACATGGTATGAAACTAGTCAGTAGTGGTCATTTCTTAAAATTCGTTACTTTCTCTTTTTTCTAGCAATTGGAGTAGCTAGGTCTCCCATAAAATCGTTCTTTTGTGGTTTATCATTCCTGCTGCTTCTAAAGCTAGACTTACAGACTTGAGCCAGGAAAACAAACTGCTATAAACCACTTCTCTGTAGGCTAAAATCATCAGTATTTATTGTGAATGCAAACTCCTTTGGAAACATCTAATCACCATAATCCGTCTATATAAAAATAATCCCTCACTAAATGAACATGTCTGGAAGGAAAAATGAACAGAGCATTTATATGACCACACAAAATGCCATGTGCAAATTATTAAAGGGTCTTCCATATTTTGCAGCTTCAAAAAAAAATGAAGATTTAAAGATCCTGACCATGTATGATTGACTTTGGAAAATAATATTAGAATTTTTGGTAACTTCTTCAGGAAGTCATAGATATTTAAATGAATAAATATATTCTTTGTTCATCACTTTCATCTGTGCCTCCTTAAATCATGTATAATTGGGAGGCTCGGCACCAAAGTATCTCCAGGGGATCTCTCAGTGATATTAAGATAGTAGGATTTACTTCAGGGGAGGCTCCCTTTCCTTGTTTGTTGTTGTTGTTGTTCTTGTGACCAAATCCAAGGCATATGGAAGTTTCTAGAGCAAAGATTGAATCTGAGTCTCAGCTACTGCTGAAGCAATGCCAGATCTTTTAACCCATTGCACCAGGTTGGGAATCGAACCCACGCTTTCACAGAAACCTGAGCCATTGCATTAGGACTCTTAAATGACTGCACCCATTTCCCTGTTGAAAAGGGTAACAGCTAGGCAAGTTTTAAAATCTGCTGTAAAGATACCATGAACGCCTGTTTTGTAAGATTATGAAGTTTAACAATGCATTTGTTCACTTTTACGATTCATATGAGAAGAGGACTTTATGTGCATATCCTAGACACAGTGCTTAGAGTTTTTAAGAAGCAAAGGAAAGAGATTGAACAGAGGACAAATACATTTACATTAGTTTTCCATTTTGCAGGTTTCTTTGCTTTTTAGGGCCACATCTGTGGGCATATGGAAGTTCCCAGGCTAGTGGTTGAATTGGAGATGCAGCTGGCAGCCACAGCCACAGCCACAGCCACAGCAACTTGGGATCAGAGCTGCATCTGTGACCTACACCACAGCTCACAGTAATGCCAGATCCTGGATCCACTGAGTGAGAACAGGGATCAAACCCGCATCTTCATGGACACTAGTCAGATTTGTTTCTGCCTCACCACAATGGGAACTCCTCCAGTTTTCAGGGAGACAGAATTTAAAATTCCCATGAAAATTTTACTACTGATGGATCTATGTTTTTTTTTTTTAACGTAGAGATTCTTCCCTCCAGAAAAGACAATGACCTCAGAGAGTGCTTGGCTATAGATTCCAACATTGTGTCTCTCACTAATAAGACAAAAGGAGAAGGTGTAGAAGTAATGACATGTGGAGACATCTTCCAAATTCACTGTCCTTCTTCCAATAACTTTCATCACTTCCCTCACGGAATATTCAGGCATACACGTGAGCAAAGAGCAAGATTCATTGAGTTGAAATTCCTTTTGCTCACGCACAAAAAAGAACAGAACAAAGGGGTCTTGCTAGCCAACAAATGAACTAATCAGACTCCAAATAATTAGCAGGTGTCAGTTCAGTGGTGCTGAAGTTTGAATCCTTAATACAGGGGTAAAATTATCATGTGATGGGAATCAAATAAGAAAGAAGGAAAGGAGATGAACCCATTTGACTATAAAATTGTGCCTGAGCCATTTCTCCAGATTAGATAGACCTAAAATTCCACTTTTTTCAGCTTCAAAATGGTTTCAGAAGTTTTTTGTTATTATCATTGTTCAATTTCATGCGTCTCTGCACTTGAACTTCCAGCCAGGAGCAGGAGTCGAACTGCCAGAAACACTGTGAAGAAACAGTGTTTTTCATGGCATTTCCAGCCAACATTTTCAGGCCCAGGAGATTTGAAGACACATCCAAACTTTTGAGTGCTAATATAATTTGAACCTCTGAATCTTGTGAGATTTTTTTTTCTCCCTCAATCAGAACCAAATTATGAGCTAAGGAAGCAGAAGAAGGGAATAAAATTTTAGAAGTTATTTTCTGTACTGGATACAATATTTTCTGGTCTCCAAATTTCTGGTATGTCCTGTATCTTCTCTGAACATTAAATGTTATATCTGTAAAACTAATTGTGATGCATATTATCAAGAGTGACCAATGTTTCTTTTGAATGGCCTCTTTGTGAAATTTCAATCTCTATCTGAATGAGTATTCAGTTTAACAAGAAAATGCTTATGCTTAATAATTGCCATAGATCAGCTGTGTTCTATATAGAACATATTAATTTATCTCCTAATTTATCTGGAATTATAAAGGGGCAGATATTTTCCAGAAAATCAGAATCTAGTTTTACAACTCAAACATAAGCTTATTTCAATATAGTGTGATGGAGATTTTTCTAAGCTGTCTGATTTCAGAGAATGCTAAACATCATTTAACCATTTCTGGATAAATTGCAGTTATCACTCCGATTATTTCTGTGCTGTCTGGAAATATACACTTTATCTTTGGTCTGATTATTTTTAATAACCCTTTTGTTACTAACAGTAATTGCTTACAAATATCAGTATGCTGATTCAAACAAAACCTCTATCTCTGTCTTAATTTGAAACTTAAAATATGCTCTGTTGCTAATAAGTAGATAATCAAGTGCTGTATGATAAAGTTGGTAGGTGTTGAAAGAAGAGCCCAAGTATTTGCCTTATAGTGGGGGTTTTTATGACAATTAATTTGTGTTGTCAGAGGAGTTCTTTTTTCTGCTCATTCCCAGAAATGGGTTTGTATTCTCATGAGACAGAATTACTGTAAGAGTAATCTCTGTACATCTGTATTTAACATTCATCTCTAATGGATATCACTGGACACTGGTGGTACAAAAGCATATGCCTACACTTTAGAGCAAGAAAGAATTAAGCCCACATTAACAAAAGCAAAGAAGACATTTCTCTGCAGAATGTGACTGGAAGGATACTGAAATGATCATAAATAACTGCCCTGGATTCCTTGTGTATTTTTTGGTCATGAGGGTTTCAGAACAACCTCACTTGCTTAGTTTTAACCTCAGGCCTGCTCCGCATAGAATGAAGCATTGCCTTCAAATGGTTAAAACTGTCATGAAAAGATTGCAGCTTCTGGAGTCAGTGTGAGTTCAAAGGCTGTCTCAACTACTTCCTAGCTTTTGATCACATTCAAGAAATCAAATACCCATCATTAGCACTGACCGAGAATGAAACAAATTATTTTGTGCATTAAATCAGTAAACCCTATATGTAGTTTCCTATAGGTAGGATATTGTTCTAAGTTCTTTTTTTTTAAATTTTTAATTGTTATTTCCCCAACACATTTTTTTCTACTGTACAGCATGGTGACCCAATTACACATACACGTACACATTCTATTTTCTCACATTATCATGCTCCATTATACGTGACTAGATACAGTTCCCAGTACTACACAGCAGGATCTCATTGTTCTTTTTATATTTTGAGAAATTGAAGCATGTAATGGCACTATAAAGTTGGTACTACCGGCACCTACATTTCACAGCTGGAAGAATTTAGGTACAGAAGTTAATCACTTGCTAGTGCCATGTGTTTAATAACTGGGGTAGTCAAGAGTCAAGAGTCAAGAGGGTAAACACAGAGAGTGTGATTCCAGAACCTATAATCTTAACCATTCATTGATAATATAATTAGGAGAATGCTGAGTTATATTTTTTTAATGCTTAATGTTATGTTACCCAGGGAGGAAAGGAATTTCTGCTCTCTCCTATGACTTTCTAGAAGTGACTTGCTAGAAGTTTCTGTCTTGCTGGTCAACTATCTCCTTGAAAAGCCTAAGACACTAGTAACAAGGAATGGAATGCCAGCTAATAAAGATTCCAGGGCTGCTGTTGGATAGCTTGTTGCAAGGAGCACATGCTAGGAGCAGAAGAAAGACAAGTTGAAAGTGGAAGACAGGAAGAAAGAAAGGCAAATAAGTCGTGGGTATATAGTCTGAAGACAGTGCATGAAGGGGAGGCAAGAACAGTTTGGAGCAGCCCTTGAAAATGGAGATGAGGTGAGCAAGTTGGTTGGGCGTAGGGTGAGGGAATGAGTCAGCAAACGCAGTTCCCTACTAGTCAGTTTTGTCTTAACTATGATCTTGATTCATCCCAAATTGACCTTTACAATCCTTCTCTTTCCCACCTGTCATAGCACAACAATAGCAAACTCTACACTTCATGGATACCTAATTCTACCTGCTAGAGATATTTCTCAATATAAACAGTGTCTAGTTTGTGTTTGTGAAAAAAAAAAAAACTACACTATATATTTACAATGAATTTAAATTTGTTTTTTGAGGAACAAGGCTATGTATAATGAAGAATTTAAACAACTTTGGCTTATGTATAAAAGATACACACATATTCTCACTGACCCTAGTTATGCATTTATTGTAAGCTAAAATAGAATAATTTATAAGAAAGTATTCTTGGAAAGATAAATAATGCTACAGTATTGGTAATGATCATCCTCTTATGTGGTCTGGACAATTCACTTCTGTATATGTAGAGGGATTCCACGCGTGCTTTAAAGGAAGTGTATCACTCTGTGAAACTAACATCTAGAACTTCACCTGACTCCCTGGGTATAAATCATGGTGCCATCACTCTGGGGAATAAAAATCGCAATTTGTAAATGCAATGCAGTGAAACATATTCCTTCCCTCTTCATCCCCATTTTGATCAAATAACTGTGAAGAACATGACAGTATAATCATGGTCACAGGACTGAGTGATCAGGAAACAAGACTTACATGTATTTCTCAGTTCTTTACCTTATTTTGTCTTCAAATCTTATTCATTTCATGATAAGTTTTTCATTTGCAGTGGGACATCAAGTAGCCAGGAATGAATGAATACAAAATAAGACACCCACATTAGAACAATGTGTATGCCAGATTCCTGGGAGAGCTATGTCTTAAAGAAATGGAAAACTCACTTAGTCTCATTTGAAACATCATTTGAAGTATTTTTTTGAACATCAAATTCACAGGAAAAGGGCCAGAGAAGCAATTGTTAAAAAGGCATTAGTCATACTGAGGCTTACATTTTGTTTATGGAAAGATTCTCTTCAGTGTTAGACATGGGCTTCAGATCGATTGTCTCTGATATTTTAAATGGCTCATTGTATATAGAGCAGCCATTCAATTTAAGATTCTTAAAACAAATGTCAAGAGTGGAAATATAGCAGTTTAATTGGAAAGTACCCTGGGCAGAAGTAGAGGATGGTGATTCAAGACCTGGATTTGCTACAAATGTACTTAAGATCTGACTTCAGTTTCTTTATGTATCAAATGTGGTTGATAAGCATGTTTTTTCTAAATATGATAGCCACTGTGAGTAAGGGCCATTGGCATCCATGAACTCTTTGTGTGATACACTAACCATGCTAAAAAACAGTAACTTGTAATTGTTATTGGCCTTAATTCCTAGAAAACAGCACAGCTATTGGCATACAGAAATTGCCAATAAATATGTATTTAACTGAGTTGAATGAAAATGTATAAATAAGAAAATTGCAAACAATTAAGGAGACAAGTCATTTACTTAAACTGCTTGGGTAAGATAACAGTTTAAATTGTGAAGTGTGACGGTCAGAATGTTTTTAAAGAAATGCAGTATCTCTGACACATTCAGTAATGGATTTAACTTTGTATCACTATATATATATATTCCAAGGAAAGTATCTTAAGAATAAATAAATTCACAGTTAAAAAAATCAAACAAATACATTGAAAATTTCTGTGTCTAAAACATATGGAAATAATTATTTGTAGTTTATTCAGACATTATTCTGAGAATTTAGACACTGAATATACTGATAAGCACTTTTTTAAATCACATCCTTTAGATTTCCTACCCCTGATTCAGAATATTAGTACATTAATTCTAAAATAATGGTAAGGCTTTCAGCTTTTCTCCATTGAGTATTATATTTGCTGTGGGTTTATCATAAATGGCTTTAATTATGCTAAGGAATGTTCCCTCTATACCCACTTTGGTAAGCGTTTTGAACATGAATGGATGTTAGACTTTGTCAAATGCTTTTTCTGCATCTATTGAGATGATCATGTTGTTTTTGACTTTTCTTTTGTTAATGTGGTGTATGACATTGATTGATTAGCCTTCCCACTAAAATCTGAAACAAGACAAGGATGTCCAATCTCACCATTTTATTCAACATAGTTTTAGAAGTCCTAGCCACAGCAATCAGACAAACAAAAGAAATAAAAAACATACAAATAGGAAGAGAAGAGATAAAACCATCACTGTATGCAGATGACATAATACTATACATAGAAAACCCTAAGGACTCACCCCAAAAGCTACCTTAACTGATCAACAATTTCAGCAGAGTAACAGGATATAAGATTAACATTCAGAAATCAGTCGTATTTCTGTATACTAACAATGAAATATTAGAAAAGGAATACAAAAATACAATATCTTTTAAAATGGCAACCCAAAAAATCAAATACCTGGGAATACACCCAACCAAGGAGGTAAAGGACTTATATGCCAAGAAGTATAAAACATTAATCAAGGAAATTAAAGAAGATGTAAAGAAATGGAAACCTATTCCATGCTCCTGTGTTGGAAAAATGAATATTGTAACAATGACCATACTACCCAAAGCAATCTACAGATTCAGTGCAATACCTATCAAATTACCCATGACATTTTTCACAGAACTAGAACAAACAATCCAAAAATCCATATGGAGCCACAAAAGACCCTGAAATGCCAAAGCAATTCTGAGGAACAAAAACCATGCAGGAGGCATAACTCTCCCAGACTTCAGGCAATATTACAAAGCCACAGTCATCAAGACAGTGTGGTACTGGTTCCAAAACAGACAGACAGACTAATGGAACAGAATAGAGAACACAGAAATAAACCCTGACACCTATGGCCAATTCATCTTTGACAAAGGAGGCAAGAACATAAAATGGGAAAAAGACAGTCTTTTCATCAAGTATTGCTGGGAAACCTGGACAGCTGCATACAAATCAATGAAACTAGAACACACCATCACACCATGCACCAAAATAAACTCAAAATGTCTGAAAGACTTAAAGATAAGACAAGACACCATCAAACTCCTGGAAGAGAACATAGGCAAAACATTCTCTGATATCAACCTTATGAATATTTTCTCAGGTCAGTCTCCCAAAGCAACAGAAATAAAAGCAAAAATAAATAAACTAATGAGACCTAATCAAACTGACAAGCTTTTGCACAACAAAGGAAACCAAGTACACAACTTACAGAATGGGAGAAAATAGTTGCAAATGATGCAAATGACAAGGGCTCAAATATATAGCAACTTATACAACTCAACAGCAAAAAATATATAGCAACTTATACAACTCAACAGCAAAAAAGCCAACAACCCAATTGAAAAATGGGCAAAAGTCTTGAATAGACATTTTTCCAAGCAAGAGGTACAGATGGTCAACGAGCACATAAAAAATGCTCAATATCACTGATTATTAGAGAAATGCAAATCAAAACTACCATGAGATTCCACCTCACACCATTCAGAATGTCCATCATTAATAAGTCCACAAATAACAAATGCTGGAGAGGGCGTGGAGAAAAGGGAAACTTCCTGCACTGTTGGTGGGAATGTAAACTGGTACAGCCACTATGGAGAACAGTATGGAGGTACCTTAGAAATATATACATAGAACTACCACATGACCCAGCAATCCCACTCTTGGACATGTATCCAGACCAAACTTTCCTTAAAAAAACACACGCAGCCACATGTGCTTTGTAGCACTATTCACAAGAGCCAAGACATGGAAACAACCCAACTGTCCATCAGCAGATGATTGGATTAGGAAGATGTGATATATATATATGTGTGTGTGTGTGTGTGTGTGTGTATACACACACACACACACACACACACAATGAAATACTACTCAGCCATAAAAAAGAATGAAATAATGCCATTTGCAGCAATATGGATGGAACTAGAGACTCTCATCCTGAGTGGAGTAAGTCAGAAAGAGAAAGAAAAATACCGTATGATATCACTTATATCTGGAATCTAATATAGGGCACAAATGAACCTTTCCATAGAATAGAAAATCATGGACTTAGAGAATAGACTTGTGCTTGCCCCGGGGGAAGGGGAGGAAGTGGGGTGGATTGGGAGTTTGGGGTTAATGGATGCAAACTATTGGCTTTGGAATGGATTAGCAATGAGATCCTGCTGTGTAGCACTGGGAACTGTATCTAGTCACTTATGATGGAGCATCATAATATGAGAAAATAGAATGTGTACATGTATGTGTAACTGGGTCACCATGCTGTACAGTAGAAAAAAATTGTTTTAGGGAAATAATTTAAAAAATTAAATTAAAAGAGCAAAAAAAATAAAAATAAATAAAATAATGGAGGAAGTGATGAGGGAGATATTTATCAGATTTCATGGAGTTCTACTTTTTTGGTCTTTTCATCAGAATTGTGGGTGCCTTATAGCAAGGAGAAAATACTAAATGAAATCAGAGGATCAAATCCCTTTTGTGGATAATATGGGAAATGTAAAAGTCAACTTCTTTCCTATCTCCTCTTCTTTTCCTATGCTCTCTGGAGACTCAAATCAGCAATCTACCTGCAGTCCAAACAAGATTAGTAGATGTCTGTGAAAAAGCTCTTTGCCTCCTTGGCTCTTGAAGAATGGCTTTAGCTGAGATAAATAGTGAGATGAATAAATTGATCCAGGTTACTTGAATCCATACCAACAGTGGCCATGATTTTGTGGGTAAACCGAGAGTTAACATAAAATTACTTCCTGATAAAATATATTACTACACTTACTAAAAGAGTTTTTATGTGCTTTGATTACTCACCATACTTTAGAGTGTTTAAGCATTCTTTGTGTTTTATTTGTTGTGACCTGGCAGCCTCAGTAATCTCAGAGTCAGTATAAATTGGTTCTATTTGAATATGGGCTGTAAATCAAAGAACCCAGGCTGCAAGGTAAGTGGAAGAGACTCCAAAGCTGCATTTTTGGTGCAAAAGTATATAAAACTGTCTAAAAGGTGAAATACTTGGGGAAATGTAGGTAACCAGGTTGACTGTTCTTATTCTAGAGCTTCTCAAGCCAAGAGAAGCATGTTATAATAAGCCTGATACCTTTTGTCAAAGCTAAATTACTCCTTCCAGAAAGGATTGGTTTTTAAAGAACTCGTGATGGTGAACAGTGTATTAGAATTATTGTTTACTTGGTCAAAAATACACTACATAATTGGATGTCTTTCTGACCTTGAAATTTTATAAACCTTATATCCTTCTGAAATGAAGGAGGTTGGTGGAAAATGATTGCAAACCAGTGCTTGGGAAACTGAAAAGCTAACAATATTGAAACTATTCTGCTCCTAAATAAGCTTGCCTAATGTTATATTTATGGCTGAATTCATAACTGAACCTTATACAATGCAATTGCCTAACTTCAAAGTTCAGATGTTACTTTATAATGGCAGAATTAATTTCCTTGATTGCTAATCCATCACACCTAAGTGTGATGCATGCGGTATCAAATGTAGGTATTTCTGCTATCATTAATTGTGGCATATTGTCACAACCGATAAGGAAATGCAGTAAGAGAAAAAGAAGAGAGGCCTGGTATTGGCAGGTTAGCCTTATTTTCCCATAAGCAATGGCAGGGACAGCCAGAGCCCTCAAAATAAAGGGAGGGGGCCCTTGCGATTTTCACAAAGAGAAAAGACAGGCATACAGAAGCATCAATCACTGGGTGAGCCTTGCTCTCCATTTGCAAGGCTGTTGTTTATTGTGAGATGATGATTGATAGAGTCTGAACAAATGCTGGGGAGAAATCACCAAAGGTGCAGGCGCTTAGGTGTGACATTTGGCCAAAGGAAATCTGCAGGGAAGAGACCAGCTGGCAAGGAGGACATTCAGAGGAAATTAACATGGATGCATTTAAAAGAAGAGCGAATAATGAACTGTAGGTTAAAAGACAAGCAAGGGAAAATGGCACTTATGGATACCAGGTAGAACATGGGCCAGAGAAGAAAGAAAATGGGAAGAAGTAGGGCAATAAAAACTAGCTGGGTAGATTTCATTTATAAAAAGGGCATCTTTTAAAGCACCCACTCTTAAAAATAGAACATTCAGTTAGGGCAAAAGATTTGAGAAAAAAATGTGGGTAAAAGCAGTAGTCCTGGAAAATTTTGTTATGAATATAGGCACAATTAGAAACAGAAAAGAGTGTGAATTATTGATATACATGTTTTTTTTTTTCCATTAAAATTAAATGACAGGAGGGTGAAGATAGGTAGCAAGTCTTGTTTGCCAGCATCAGAACCATGAGCTCTTCTTAATGCTACCTGGCAACCAGTTACTGAGAAATGTCTGTATGTTGAAGCATAGACAAACATCCATACAACTGACTTTATTTCCCTCTTTACCAGGAGATATGAGCACTGTGCCGACCAGGCTTCAGATCAAGACTTTAATAGAAGATTTACCTGAATGCTGATTAAAGAAGATCTTTCTCCATTGCAAACCCTGTTTGTTTCACACATCACCTTTCAGTTTAGTCATCTATGGCTTTTGCCAATAGCTACAATTAACTCAACTCTTCCTTGATGATCTATTTTCATTTCTCCCTTAAACATGAATCTCTCTTAAGGATCTGTTTTCCCTGGTGTCTTTTGTACATGGCTTTTCTGTCACTTATTCCTTATCTCTCTCTCTTAACTGGCCTTGTTCCATGCCTCTCTCAAAAAAAGTGGTGCCAGGTTTCTTTAACCTTTTCCATTCTTTCTTTTCTTTTTTCTATTTTTCTTCTTTCTTTCTTTCTTTTTTTTTTAATTTCTTAAATGAGAATATATGGAACCCACACAGAGAGTTAGGAACATTGAAATAGTTAAACTTGGTGCATACAGTTCTTGGCTTAACAAATATAGTTTTCATCTGTTCTCATATATTTCTTTAGATGCTGTGGTTAAAGTGGAATGATGAGGTTATTAGACAGTCTGTTATACTGACATACAATTAATGTGTTTATGTAATAAAAGAGATAGAAATAGATTATATTTTATTTCAAATCACTTTTTCTAGCACATTTCTTGCCAGTCTTTATTTTGTTGTTGGCTCTGATTTGTTCACAGCAGCACATGGAACTTGCAACTGTGATTGCTTATATATTCTTTCTGCATGGAAGGTCTCAGTTTCTGTTGTGTTGATGGGTGTTTCATGGGCAATCTTGAGAACTTTCTCTTTTTAAGTTTACTTTTTTTTCCAATTTATTGAGAATGATAGCTTTCTTAAGCAAGAGTTGGAAGACAGAAGACCAGCTTCTCTGAATATGATGTGGAAGCTCACCCATCAAGTGATGGTGAGAACAGTGAAGCAGGATTTAGGAGGTTATGTTGCCAAGTCAAGATATTTTTCTGAAAATAAATGTATTTCTACTTGACAAATTACATTTTTGACATCAGTCCCTGTCACCCATCCCTCTTGCCCCATGCTTTCATTTAGGAAAAAAGAAAATGCATATTGACCCATATTTCTCCATTGGAAAAGATAAGGGCAGAGGTCTCCGTCAGGTAGACAAGCTTCAGAAGTTTTTTTCTGCATGAACTTTAACTTCCTTTATGTGTAAACTTGGAGAAAACACTTAATCTTTTTTAAATTATAGTACAGTACGTGGTAAATAAGCACAGTGATATAATCAGCCTCCTACTAGCAGAACATGTTCTTGAGAGGATAAAATAAACACTTTCCCTGGAAGATATTTGAAAGTTAAAAAGAAAAGAAAGAAATGGAGGAAAGAAGGCTGGAAAGCAGGAAGGAAACAAAGTATGAAACTTTCAGTTGAACATAGTTAATTAAGCATCTCAAGGAGTCTCTTCTCTCTTCCAAACCCAGCTAAGCAATTGAAACAAGGAATAATTTACAAGAAGGAAGAAGTTGCAACAAAAACCGCTGAAGGGTTTCATCAGATCCCTTTTTCTCTATTTCCTATAGACCCCTCCTAGATTCTACTTTCTAACATTCCAATGAGATATGTCTATGTCCTTAAGCTCTGGCTTATAGAATAAGGGTGAAGCTATGCATTGATTCCAGACTAAATACTGAAAAGTTTTTCTTATTAGGGATGAAGTTACCAGGGACCTAATAACATAATATGAACAAGAAAGAAAATGTATTCACAATGCATTCATGGCTCAGTCATGAAGAGTTCTCACAGTATAATGTTAATAGTAAGTACAAAATTGACCTTCCACTGTGTCACGATCATATTGGAAGGTAGAGGAAAGAATGAGTATGAACGTGAGGCTTGTAAGTGTGCAAAATCCCCACCTCCAGCCACAGAGAACCAATCATCACAGCAAAATTTGCTATCAAAATATAGCAATGAAAGCAGATTATTTGAAAGTATGCACATTTAGAAAAATGTGAGTAAAAGGGAAAGAATCTGTTGAACACAGTAAAAATTAGGAACAAAGTGACACTACCACTTCTCATTATGAATCTCATACTGAGATACGACATTAAATGTTAAAATGCATTATTTTAAAGATAGGCAATGTAAGGTGAAGAAAAATATTATAGTATAAAAAAAAGATCTAAGGCATTACAGTTGAGGATAGGTTCACCAAACACTAATAATATGGTATAAGATACATTCCAACCTTGCCAAAATTAAGAAGTTAGAACATTTAAACATTCATACAATTGTCTTAATGCCAAACCACATCTCAAGATCCTAAGTTTTATTAATCCTGGCTCTGCCATAGGCTTAAATCTCACCCACGTCTCATTTATTTCTTGGAAACTCATAAAAAATTAAAAAATAATAACATTTGGGGAGGCATATTTCACCATGAATTTTGAAAACTGAAAAATGGCTTTGGGCATCCAAACTCAATGAAACTTTTTCTGCTGATTGCCTATATCTAGTGTCAAAATACTCTCAATATTTACTCACAATAAAGTTGATTAAGGAGTTTTATTTTATAGTGACTAAGGAGCCTCATGAATTCCATAAAACTCTTAACTACGTCCAATATTCTCAAGCTCCCTTTCATTTAGTTCATAAATGTTGGCATCAATTGAACAATATTCTGACCTTTTTAAAAGGGCAAATATAATACTACATCAGCTTGGTTTGCTGAACTTTAGACTCCTCTGAATTGGAGAGCATTTGGGGGCTCCTGGGTAGATTTCATATATAATGTCATGGCAGAATTAATGATTCATTTCTTATAGGAATTACAAAGCTTTCCTTTAAAAACAAGTTAAAATATATATCATTTAAGCTTGAGTATTCAGACCTGTTGTTGAATCAGCAGCCCTCAGGATAAGTGGAACTAGATTTAAAAGAAAATGATTGGATCAAGAAAAATATGCAAGATCAAAGTCATATTGTTCACAATTTTAAAGAAAGAACAAGAATGGCTCTAGGCAGAAATAAAAAGTGGTTAGCACTTACCAGCAACTTCAAATGTATTTTGGGACCCTTCACTTGTTCTTCCCTCTCTGGCCAAAAATCTGTTCCCTATCACTGGCACCCCAGACTTTTTCCTACAGTGTATTTTCATGCATTGAAACTTACTCTTTAAGTATTTCCTCCCATAGCTCTTTCAGCGTTCCAAAGTGACATACAACTGTATGATAAACAGACTGATCATCACCACAATCCATATCTCATGTTTTACTGTTCACAGAATATTATCTCAGTCAATCACCACCATCAACCTGTGAAGGCTGGTGTTAATAATCTGTATATTTTGAAGTTGATGTTGGTAATGTATACACAATTGTAATAATAGTATCTGACAAAAGTGCTTAATAAATACAATTACTTTATTTTTCTCATCCTTCATGACATGGTAGGCAGAAATGAACCATGTATTTAAGAGAGAAACAATCATTTCCTCTTTTGTGCAAAGAAAATAACATGTAGTCCAAGATATATTAAAAGAGGAACCACCTTTTAAATTGGATGAAAAACAGTTTCAGTAATCATTAGTTTCTGGGTATTTATTGACACTATTGTGCAAGATACCATATGAGGTAAAGTGAGGAAGACAAAAAGAATATCTTTTTATGACCATAAGCTCTAGGCAGGGAGTCAAGGCATATCATGTAATAAACTAAATTAAAAAAATTAAGAAGTTAAAAAACAGAAGGTAACAGAATGGCATCTTTTAGTGAACACCTAAAAGATGACAGATGAGTAGAAGATAAAAATAATTGGGAATTCCGGCAGAGAACTACTGCAGTCTCAAGTGACAAGTGAAATGTCAGGTGTGCATGAAGAAGACAAAGGAAGCTTAGCAGGGGTGTGAAGCAGCTCTAAGAGGTGTGTGAACTGGAATGATGCTTATCTATGTGGCTCTAGCTCTGTTTCCAGGGAGGCCCTTGTCTGCACTGGTACACCAAAGCCAACTTTCTTTGAACTAATACTCCAGCATTTGAAGCAAGGTTATTCCCAAAGCTGGGACATACCCATCTGTGTTGATAACCTCAGAAAGTCCAAAAGCAAAGAAGTTTGATGAGTGGAAGATAAGATACCATTCTTTTACCTTCTGTTTTTAACTTTTTAATTTTTTTAATTTAGTTTATTACATGATATGCCTTGACTCCCTGCCTAGAGCTTATGGTCATAAAAAAGCTCTAAACAACAGATGGCAACTGCTGACTTGATTGTGTGAAAATACGAGCTTTTCCTAATCTATTACTGGTGGAGAGAAAGGAATCCTTGGATCAGCTGCTGTAACACCATGGAGCCAGTTTCATACTAACAATCTTCCCTATGAGGTGAAGAGATGGCCGCTGACCGCAGGGAGTTTCCATGTTAGGCTGATAAGATGAAGACCCAAAGGAAAAAAAAAATATTTTGCTACAAAGTAAGAATAAAATTGGATCTTGTTTTGTCCCCGACTAGTGTTTGATCTTGTATAAGTCCCTTTTGATCTGTATACTCATTTACAAAATGAAGGGTTGAGTGAAGTATTCCTTAGCATCCTTGATTGCCTTGTCTTTTAATAAAGGAAAGTGTGAAGTAGAGACATACAAGGAGTATTTGACTACAAAGGATAAATAAGTCAGGAATGTAAGCAGAAGGACTAAGATTCTTAGGGCTTTCTGTCATAAAAGAGGCTCAGTTTCATTTCCCCTTAAGGTAGCTAGTGAATGAGTGTATTGGGAGCTAGAAAGGCACCACTATCATCACTTCCTGCCTTGGGAATTAATTTCTGTAATTCTAGCTATTGCCTAAATTCCTCCCGATTGACTATAAGTTGCAACCACACTAGTCCTACAGGAGACCTTTTCATCTTTCACTACATTCAAACGTGCATGCAAGAAAATAGGAGAGCAGACTTATAATGAAACAATGGGAAGGCTGGATCCTTGGGAGGTAGGGAGCAGTGGCAGGCTGGAAATCAGAGATCAGCTTCCTAGAACTTACCTGTTGGTCTAGAGTTTACTCAGCTTGCCAAACTCAAATCATTAAAGAGCATTAATGTCTAATATTCCTGACTGAGAAAGAAATTAAAGTGCATTAATGTCTAATATTAATGACTGAGGAAGAAATTAAATAACAACCCAGGAAAGCCACATAGAAAGGAGACAGGAGTATCATTTGCAAAGTGACATAGCAACCAACCACCACTTTCTCCTAGTTAGAAAGCTGAGAGAAAGATAAAGTAATGAGATTTAGATCTTCAGATTGCAATTAAATGAGAATGAAGCTACCCTTTACAGATGGATTATGATTTACAATAATCTGTCTTCTCTCCCAGAATTTTATTTTGCCCCCATCTCTGATGCCTCTGTAGCATATAGTCAGTGCTCCTGAAATGCTTCTTATTCTCACTTTCATCCCAACCTCTGTTTAAAACCCTTAGCTGCCTTGGTGGCTGGCTCAAGTGTAACATAGAGTAGTAGGAACAAGTTAGCATGCCAGGTATATATTTCCTTACCTTGACATTCCCCTGCCTGATGATGACTGCCCTTTAAAACTGCAGGAGAGAAAGGACCAAGTTTTTCTGAGCATGTACTGAGTGAGTATCAAGATCTATGCAGGCACTTTAACATTTTTATTTTATTTTAAAAATAATCCTAATTTTTAAAATTATTGCTACAGATTCCTCCTCCTGAAAGAGAAGACTAGAAATGTTCAGTAATACTGATAGAGCCTAAATATTCCCATTTAGTAAAATTTTGTTATTTTTACCTTATCATTTTCTGCCCTTATGGTCCCCAGATGCTTGTGCAATGAGGATATATTGAACCACTATCCTAGCTTAGGATATCAGTTCTCAAACTCAGGCATCCTTTCAGGCATTTCCTTTTCTTCTTTTACTTACCTTTTACTATTATTATTACTATTACTCAAATAAATTTTTCACATCTGTAGTTGTATAATGATCATTCATAGGATTTCCATCCCATAACCCAAGCACATCCCCCCACCCCCCAAACTGTCTCCTCTGTAGACCATAAGTTTTTCAATGTCTGTGAGTCAGCATCTGTTCTGCAAAGAAGTTCAGTCTGTCCTTTTTTCAGATTCCACATGTCAGTGAAAGCATGACGGCATTCCCAAAGAGAGACTAAAGAGTGCAGTCCCAGATGTCTTTGAAGAGGATTCCATAACACAAATAGTGAGAAGTGATCACTGGTAATCAGTTAAGTACAATCAGGTAATCTGTAGATAAATCTACAGCCACTGCACTTGGCTCCTGAGCACTTGAGTGATGTCCCTTGTCCATATAGCTAATACTTACCCCTCTATGGATTTTATGAACTTTTCCTCCATCTCTCTCTTTTATCTGTATATCTTAACCACAGAAATATTCTTTTTTTTTTTTTAACCACAGAAATATTCTTAAAAGCCATTCAATCCATATGAAAATACATGGACTCTATGCCAAAACCTATCTAGGTGAGACAAGAAAAGCCAAAGAAATGACTTCATTTTCCAGATATTACAATGTCATTTGACTAAGAAAAATATAAACCCATGAAATAGGGAGAGTCTAAAAAAGATAGTGTGGACTCAAACTCAGTTCGTGAATGATATGTTCAAGATTCTAATTAACCAAACCCATTGATTCTACAGCTTCTCTACTGATTCATGTCACATGGAAATCAGGAACACTGAGTTCATCATGGATTAGTTATATTTGTATTTATACTTGTATATTTTTATGAAAGCTGACCACTATCTAGTGGATATAAGCTCCTATCTGTAGTATTTCTGGCTATTAGCAGAACTGTGATGTTAATCTGAATTATTAATGATTTTATTTCCTTAAGGAATTGCACAAACAGATGTTCATTTATGCATTTATAAAAAGAATATCTAAAACAGACAGCCAGGAAGATCAGAAAAAGAAAAGACTTGGAATCAGGCTACTTTGCCAAGGTACAAAAAAATTGTTTCCCTTGTGATTCTGGCCTTGACTTGTCTGAGAGGAATTTTTTTACCTTTCTCAACTCTTGATATGACTATACACAGCAGAAAGAACAGTTATTGGCACATAGTGCTCAGTAAATAAAAGTTTATGGAGTGGCTGAATAAATGAATACAAATCATGCAACCTGTTTCTTTTAAGCAAATTATTCCATTACATCAACTAAATATATTCTCAAATCTCTTTACATCAAGTACTGCCAAATACTTCTAGATATCGATCCGGTTCATTTTGCCTCTCTCAAATGGACACATTCTTGGTGGTATTGTGTTTATATATTTATGTATTGATTGACTGATCCCTTTAGTTTTGTGTTGCTATTTTGTATATATTAACCTGTGATGTGCAAGGTCTTATTTCCAGTATATATTTAAGCTGAGACATGCCTGTACCAAAGTTAATCGTACATTTACTCTTTCGGGGCTTCTGTTCAGTTCCTCATCACACTTCCTTCCTTCTGTATCTCAACACGTTGTTCTCTTTATTACCTTCATCACTCTAGGGTAGAAAGAAATGTGCGTCTTCCTTGTTCAATTCAGTTTGTTGTAAATGCTATTTTTGACCATCTAATATGTGCTGTACACTGGTATGTGTGAATATAAAATAGCTATTAACACATAACATGGGCACTTCTTGCAGTTTGTTAGAGGAATAGAGATAAGTAAACATATTATTTTGATATGGTTTGGTACATGAAATCAGAAGAATCTAGAATCAGTCAAGAAAAATGATGAGTTTAAATCATGAAGTTAAACATAGTTCATTCTTCAGATAAAACTCAACCAAGATATACCAAAAACACTTATTCATAGAGGTATATGTAAATTAATTTAATGTAAAAATACTTGTTTTCAAAACCTAGGGAACATATATAAGAGATAATTGAGCACTCTTTAAGTTCTCTGAGTATCTTGGTGACCCTGACAAAAATCTTTTCATAGCTGTTCCAGAAATGGTAGCCACAATATTGGAGATGTGACACTTTGTATCTAAAGAGATGGAAATTAAAGGTGGAAACCTAGACCAATAATTCAGCCAACCCCAAGGGTCCAATAGTATCATGGACATGCTACTTGAAAGTCCTTTTCTCCTCCTTTGCAAGCAAACCAAGCTACGCAGACAATGTGTGTGATTTAAGAGTCTTTCCACACATGGCAGAGCTGAAGGGGATTTCTCCTATGGTTGCTCTCCAATCCAGGCATGAATAAACAGTGTCATGAGGCCGAAACTAACTCTCTATGAAGTTACCTAAAATATATTAGAAATAAGAAAAAATACATCATGAAGGATGGCTTCTCTCCACAAAGAGGAGACAGAAATATTTACATGGAGACATTGGATATAAGTGTGATTTTCATTTAAATATTTTCGCTAAAATATATCACAGAAATAATATAGCATTATACTCTGATTTTTTTTCAACAAATGCCCTTCAATGGGCCATATTTGAAACCATCCCAAATCTGTCTTCCTAGCCATGTCCAGAATGTGTCATGTCTGCTAGCTTGGCATCTAACGATGATTCATTGAAACGTGTTGGAAATGTGATTTGTTTGGGAATCAAATAGAAATCAGATTGGCCCCATCCCTTATATCTATATCTCTGCATATACATTTGGCTTTGACATTCATCAAATTACTCTGTCCTAACAAAGCTTTCTTGCACAAAGTAATCTCAAGTGACAGTGCATAGCAATATGTATAATATGAAAGGAGTTGAATGGCTAAGTAGTCAGCTTGACAGTATCTCTGAAATCTTTTATTGCATATATTAGAGAGTTAAACATTGCAATCTGCTTTTCCTGTGAGATCCAATAAGTAAGAAAAAGCCAGGTTTACTCAGGATTAGACTAGTTTTCCTTTGTTTTCTTGCCAAAAAAGAAAAAGTCTTGATTAGCTTATGGAAGGCAAAATTTGCATCTCTATGCTTAGAGGGGTGAAACTTTTCTGCTAGAAATCCATTTTCGAAAGGATCCTCTTGAGCTCAATATTTCATCCCATTCTTCTGCCTGCTAAATTAAAAACAACTTTATTTTCATTTCTGACTTTGTAAATGGGAATTTTATCCACTTCATGAGAATGACTCATATATGAATCACACACTTTGGGGGAACTGCTGAATCGAAAAGTCTTTGTGTATGTTGTTTGTTTATCTCATTGCAGAAAGCAGCTCTTTTCTCAACACAGTTCTCCTGGACATGTCAGCCTCCACACTCTGATAATCAGATGAATATAAATTATAACAATGTCAATAACAATGACAATAGAGAATGGAGAGGAGGCAAGAACTGCCAGTTCTCAAATGACACTGACAGTCTGTAACCATAAGTTCATTGAAGAAAATGTGTGTGTGTATATATATATATATATATACACACACATACACACATACAAACATACATACAAACAAACAAAATCTCCAATGAAATATGCCACTTCTTCATCTTAGGATGGAGTTTGTTCTTTGGGGAAACTATGATAAATTTTTTAGCATTTCTATAATTTTCTAGAATCTTGACTAATTTCCTGAAATTAATTCAAGACACTCTGATTTCTCTGTTTTTTTGTTGTTGTTGTTGTTTTTTCCTTTTTGAGAGCAAAAACAACATGGTATTCTTACATTAGTATATGAACTGCTATAACTACACCAAATCCATAATAGATTAATGTATTTAAGTTGACAATATAATATTTATGAGATATCAAGCACTGTGTTCTCTTTAACAACTACGACTCATGTGCTCTTCATAAAGCCACCATTGAGAAATATGACCATTACCCTCAAGGGAGGAAACGGGGGTGAAAAGGGCTTATGTAACCTGCTCAAGTTCACATAGGTAGGAAATAAGAAACACTCTCTGAACACAGATATTCTGGCTCCAGAGTCCATTTTCTTAACCACCCTGCTAATGCTCAGAAACTAGGAAAACATACTGAGAAATTAAAATGTAAAGAATAAGCACAGGATTAGTGAGAAACATGATCTCAGAGACTAGTATGTGATCCTCCTGAAGAGTATGTCCTCCACCAATCTTTCCCATTATTTGAAGTTATATACTAGCATTCATGGTGGAGTATTAGCCTTTTAGAGTTAAAAGACTGTTGAGAATTTACCTATTATCTTGGCAGGTAAATTGAGAACTACGTCAGCCAAACACATTGATCAAGATAAAAACAGCAAAACATTATAGAACTGGAACAATATTTTTGTGCTTTCTATTCTAGGATAAATGTCCAAAAGGAATCATGAGGGACTAAACTAAGTCTGACCAATTATTTACTTAAGTGGAACGGTTCATGTCAAGATTTTCTTTCGAATTTAATCATTCGTAAATAGTGCATACTACCAAAACAAGCTAATCATATTTTTTGAGTTAATAATAAAATGCCATGAAGACATATTTTACATGCTCTAGAATGCATGGTCCATAATAAAGAAATTCAAAAGACAATATTACTTCTAGATGGGAGCTCTGGGAAGTTATGTAAGACTTTGTCATTTTAATTCATATAGTTTGTGTCTGATAATTTTATAGGCCTTTAAGTTATAATTAAAGCTAAGCATTATAAATGACAAGGTAGAGGACAAATATTCTGAGGAGATAAAACACAAAATGACAAATTGATAAATCAATATATGTGGCCCAGATGTGAAGATAATTATCTTTCTTTTTAACTTTTTGTTTTAAACTAATTTTAGATTTATAGAAAAGTTATAAAATACTAAACAAGGTACTCGTATATGCCTCACCCAGCTACTTCTAATGTTAACACTCTACACAAATATGAACTTATCCAAACCAATTATACACTGTCAAACCATCAGTACACTATTAACAAAATTATACCTCTTTTTCATTTTCACCATTTTTTAATCTATGTTCTTCTATTTGAGGATATCACATCACATTTAGCATTTATTTATTTGTTTATTTAATTTTATTACAGTTGATTTACAATGTTCTGTCTGTTTCTGCTGTACAGCAAACAGACCCAGGCATATATGTATGTATATACATTCTTTTTCTGACATTGTAATCCATAATGTTCCATCACAAGTCACTAGATATAGTTCCCTATGCTATAGAATTTGTTACCTCCAACTGGTAACATTCCATCAATAATTCCTTTTCTTTCATATCGTTGACAATTGAGTATTGGTCAATTGTTGTGTAAAATATCCATCAACTAGGGTGTCTGATATAGGCTTACAGTTATGTTGAAGTTACGTGTTCTCAATCCCAAGGGATTTGTGATAACAGCACTTACTTTTGGTAATGTGAAAAATCATCATTCAATTTTCCTTGTCTGTATAAGTTTCTGCACTATAAAGATTCACTTTTCCTTTCTAGTTAATAAATATTGGAAGACAGATAATTTGAGAATATAGAAGCCCTATTTCTTCACAAACTTTTACCCACAAACTTTACCATACAAGTGACTTTAACGACTACAAATATTGCTCTGCTATTTTCTTGGTGTTACCTTAAATCTACTGTAAGAAGGAATTGAATAAATTCCTTGAACTTAGCTATTAAATGAATTAATATTTAATTAATTATTAAATATTATTTAATTATTTGTTTATATCAGAATGGACTCATAGTATTTATTTTATGGGTTAAAATTCAGTTCTTAATTTTTAATTTCATTGCCTAAATTGTTCCAGGTTTGACCATTAGCAGCCTCTTTAGGTTGAATCTTACTGTTTTAACAGGTGCCTATACTTCCTGAGAATTTTCTTATTTTCTGGTGCTACAAGATGCTCCATCTGGAATTTTCCCTGCCCAAGAGCTGGAATCAAACACTTCTCCAAAGAGACTTTCTTCCTTTTTATTAAAGAATAGTATTTACCAAGCAAGATCTGTACGCTAGGTGTGCTAATCGCTACTGGGGTTTCATTGCTCTAAGCCTTCTTAGGAGACAAGGATAAAAAATATATGGTTATATACTAACTTCATGCATGTGCACACATTTTTCTTTCTTCTCTTCTTTTCTTTCTTCATTTTTCTCTTTCTTCTCCTTCCTCCTTTCCTTCCTTCCTTCATTTTTCTCTCTCTTTCTATATATATGTGTGTGTATGTATATATATGCACACACACACGTGTGTATTTATCTACATAAATATACCTATATTGATAGGAATGCATACAGATATACCCACAGCTATGTCTGTATCTGTATCTATATTTGTCATTATGTGTTCAAACCAGTGCCTTGTATTCTAACACCACAGGGTTATTTTTAGCCCTTTATTTCCTTCTTGGTAACTTCTTTCTCCAACAGAGAGAAACCAGACCTTATTGTTGATGTACTTATTTTTTTAAAATTATACTCTACACATTAAATAGCTTCATGACTACTAAGCTATATTCCCATGAGAAACATATGACTAAATACACTGCTTCCTTTATATAGTAAATTTTATCTCCCTGTATGGTCTTTATCCTTAGAGTATCCAATAAGAAATTTACCTTCACCCTTCTACCCCACCCTACAACTACACTACATTTGGGTAAGATTCAATTGCATATTTGGAGACTTAAAATGGGGATGAAACATTAATTTTTCTTCTAGGAATAGCAGCTCTACAAAAAGATGTAATCAGACAGGTTTCAAGTGCTTTTCATCTGCAGTGACAATCCCTCAGCCTACTTTCCACCCCTTGCTTCCGTCTCCCTGGAGGCAACAAGTCTGTTTAGATTTGGGCATATCTTTCTTGTACTGCTGTTTAAAAATAATCAGATTCCTGTGTATATTTTATATCTCTTCCTATGTGAGGAATACTATATCATTTTATGCTTTTCTTCCACTTGCAGAAATGCTTAGAACTCACTCAATATCTGGCTCATAGAGCTATTTTTTATTCTTTATGTTAAAGAGCATGGTACTCCATTGTGTGAATATATTATAGTTTATTCACCCACTCTTTAAGATACAGCCATTTTTTTTTAGGGCCACCCCTGTGGCATATGGAAGTTCCCAGGCTAAGGGTCAAATCGGAGCTACAGCTCCCAGCCTAGACCACAGCCAGAGCAATGAGGGATCCAAGTGACCTACACCAGAGCTGACGATAATGCCTAATCCCCAACCCACTGAGCAAGTCCAGGGATGGAACCTGCATCCTTATGGATACTACAGAGATCCATTACTGCTGTGCCCCGCAGGAACTCCCTGTATGGTCATTTAGATGGGCTACAGTATTGTAACTGCAAACAATGCTGTAAGAAATAAATTATACATATTTAATATAACACATTGAGTGTGTATAATATATATCATATAATATAATTATATATTATATTATTATATGTAATATATTATATATACATACATAATTCAGAAGATATACCTAGAAGTAGGATTTCCAGGCCAAAAGGCAAATGAATATTACCAATATTTCTCCCAAATGCTGTATCAATTTGTGTACCAATTAGCCATATATTGAGCATGTATGTTTTTTCCCAACTTTGCTGACACAATGTGTTCTCTTTTTTAAAAAAAAATTTTCAGAATAATAGGTGTGAAATCATATCTCACCATTTTAAATGCATTTTTCAAGTTATAAGTAAGTATGAATATTTTATAAGTCCAAGGAACAATTTTGTCTCTATTTTTGTATTTATTTGGGTCATCTCCCTTTTTTGATTACTCTTGTGAAAAGTTTATAAATTTTATTTATCTTTACAAAGAAGCAGCTTTTACTCTCATTAATAATTTCTATTTTTTGTCTCTATTTTTATTTGTGCTCTGCTCTTCATTATTTCTTTCCTTCTAGTAATTTTGAGGGTTTGTTTTCTTATTTTTCTAATTCCTTTTGCTTTAAGGTTAGACTGTTTTTTTAATATTTTTTTTTTTTGTCTACTTAGGTAGGCTTATCATTTCTAGTAAAACTCCCTCTGACAACCACTTTTTCTGTATCCATTAGATTTTGGATCACTGTGTTTCCAGTTTCATTTGTTTCCATGTATTTTTTATCTATTCACTGATTTCTTAAGTGATGCATTTGTTGTTTAGCAGCATATTGTTTGGTCTCTATGTATTTTTTGTTGTTGTTTTTGTGATATTTTAATAGTTGACTTCTAATCTCAGTGTTTTGGTTGGAAAAAACTTGATAAGTTTCAATTTTTTTAAATTAATTGAGACTCGTTTTGTGTCCTAGCATGTGATATGTCATGGAGAATGTTCCATATGCACTTGAAAGAATGTATAATCTGCTGCTTTGAATGAAATGTTTTTTATATACACACACAAATACATAAATATATGTCTTAAATATATATAGTTAAGCCTATCTGATGTAATATGTCATTTAAGGTTAGTGTCTGGATGATCTATGTGTTGATGTAAGTAGGGTGTTAAAATCCCCTACAACTGTTATATTACTATCAAATTTTCCCTTTATGTTTGTTAATATTTGCTTTATGTACTTAGGTGCACCTATATTGAGTACATATACATTTACAATTGTTATATTTTCCTGTTGGATCAATCCCTTTATCATTATGTAATATGTAATATTTATCACTTTTATTCTTGTATCTTATTATAGTCATTGTTTTAAAGGTATTTTGTCTTATGTAAGTATTACTACTCCAGTTTTCTTTTTGTTTCTATCGGCATGAAATATTTTCAGCCCTTTTTATTCTATGTATCTTTAGATGTGAAGTGAATCTTTTTTAGGCCAATATATGTGTGGGTCTTGTTTTCATACCCATTCCGCTGCTCTCTCTTTAAATGACATCATTTAGTTAATGTACATTTAAAATACTTACTGATAGGTATGTACTTATTGCTGTTTTGTTAACTGTGTTCTCTTCTCTTGTAATTTGATGACTTATCTTTCTTGTTATTTTGAGAGTTCTTTCTCTTTGTGTGTGTGTGTGTGTGTGTGTGTGTGTGTGCGTGCACGCACGCGCACATACAGATTACTGGTTTGTGATGATCTGAGGTTCATATATTGTAATATATAAACTTTAAAATTGATTATTTAAATTTGACTTTTGAATTGATAATTTCTTAAGTTCCAATACATTCTAACAACCTGCACTTTTACACACAACCCACATGTTTAATGGTTTTGACATTGTATTTTACATCTTTTTTGTTTTGTGTAACCCTAACTACTCATTGTGGATATAGATGATTTTACACCCTTTTGTTTTTACTAGATTTATTTTATTTATTTATTTTTTGCCTTTTCCAGAGCTGCTCCTTGGCATATGGAGGTTCCCAGGCTACATCTCTAATTGGAGCTGTAGCCCACGGCCTACACCAGGGCCACAGCAACGCGGGATCCAAGCCGAGTCTGCGACCTGCACCACAGCTCACGGCCAACACTGGATCCTTAAGCCAATGAGCAAAGCCAGGGATCGAACCTGCAACCTCATGGTTCCTAGTCGGATTCGTTAACCACTGCCCCACGACGGGAACTCTGTATTTACTAGATTTGTAATGGCTGATCTACATGTAGCTTTGCCTATACCAATGAGTACAATTTCCCTTTTGTACTTTTAATATTTCCATTAGTAGTTTTTTTCTACTTAGAGAAGAACTTTTAATGTTCCTGGCAAAGCTGGTTCAGCAGGGCTGAGCTCTTTTGGCTTTTGCTTGTCTCTAAAACTACTGATTTTCCTTTCAAATATGAATAATATTTTGCCATGTATTCTTGGTTGTAATTTGGTTTTCCTTTCATCATTCTAAATGTATCATGCCACTCCATTCTGGCCTGCAATGTTTTACTTGTTGTGGTCCACATATTGATTTTAAGAGTCTCTCTTCATCTTTGCTTTTTTCTTCATTTTTTAAAAATGTATTTTTTGAGGTATAGATGATTTACAAGGTTGTGGTTCTGGAGTACAGAAAAGTGATTCAGATGTCCAAGTATTTTTATGTATATTTATTTTATATATATCTATATATATATACAATTTCCCTGTGCTATACAGTAGGAACTTGTTTTTTTTTTTTTACTGTAACTGAAGATTTATTTACCCTATATATATATATATATATAATAAATTTTTCCAAAACCTGCCACCAAAATATGCCACATTTATAGAATGCAAAGAATATCAACCCATGATTTTTTTTACTCAATGAATTTTATTACAATTATAGTTGTACAATGATCATCACAACCCAATTTTATAGCATTTCCATCCTAAATTGCCAGCCCATTCCCCAACCTCCCAAACCATCCTTTGAAAACCATAAGTTTTTCAAAGTCTGTGAGTCAGGATCTGTTCTGAAGAGTTCATTGTGTCCCCTTTTCTAGATTCTTAATGTGAGCAATAGCGTATGATATTGGTGTCACATAATAATTTCTAGGTTCATTCATGTTGCTACAAATGTTGTTATTTATTTCCTTTTAATGGATGAACAATATTTCATTGTGTATATATGTACCACATCCTCTTTATCCAGTCCTCTGTCAATGGACATTTAGGTTGTTTCCATGTCTTGGCTATTGTATATAGTGCTGCAATGAAGATTGGAGAACATGTGTCTTTTCAAGTCATGGTTTCCCCTGGATAGATTCCTAGGAGTGGGATTGCTGTATGAAATTCTAATTTTTTAGTTTCTAATTCTATTTTTAGTTTTCTGAGGCATCTCCACACTATTTTCCACAGTGGTTGCACCAATTTATATTCCCACCAACAGTGTAATAGGGTTCCCTTTTCGGCACACCCTCTCCAGCACTTACTGTTTGTAGAGTTTTTGATGATGGCCATTCTGGCTGGTGTAAGGTGATATCTCATGGGGGTTTTGATTTGCATTTCTCTAACAATTAGTGATGTTGAACATCTTTTTGGGTATTTTTTGGCCATCCATATGTCTTTGAAGAATTATCTGTTTCGATCTTCTGCCCATTTTTTGATGGTGTTGTTTGTTTTTTTGGTATTGAGCTGCAGAAAGGTGTTTCTAAATTTTGGAGATTCATCCTTTGTCAGTTGCTTCATTTGCAAATATTTTATCCCATTCCGTGGGTTGTGTTTTCATTTTATTTAGGGTTTCCTTTGCTGTGCATAAACTTTTAAGTTTAATTAAGTCCCATTTGTTTATTTTTTTATTTATTTATTTTTTGTCATTACTCTAAGAGGTGGATCTGAGAAGATGTTGCCATGGTTTATGTCAGAGAGTGTTTGACCCATATTTTCCTCTAAGAGTTTTATAGTATGTGGTCTTACATTAAGTCTTTAATCCATTTTGAGTTTATTTTTGTGTATGGTGTTAGGAAGTGTTATTATTTCATTCTTTTACATGTGGTTGTCCTGTTTTCCTAGCATCACTTATTGAAGGGGCTGCCTTTTCTCCAAAGTATATTCTTGCCTCTTTTGTCATAGATTAGTTGACTGTAGGTATGGGGGTTTAATTCTTGGTTCTCTATCCTGTTCCACTGATCTATGTTTCTGTCTTTGTGCCAATACCAAATGGTTTTGATGACTATAGCTTTGTAGTATAGTCAGAAATCAGGGATCCTGATTCCTTGGGCTCCATTTTTCTTTCCCAGCTTATCTTTGGCTATTTTGGGTCTTTTGCGTTTCCAAAAAACCTTTAAGATATTTTGTTCTAGTTCTGTCAAAAGTGTCCTTGGTAATTTGATAGCGATTGCATTTGTAGATTGCCTTAGGCAGTGTAGTCATTTTGATAATATTGACTCTTCCAATCCAAGAGCATGGTGTGTCTTTCCATCTGTTTGTGTCATCTTTGATTTCTTTCATCAGAGTCTTAAAATTTTCAGAGTACAGGAGTTTTGTCTCTTTAGGTCCATTCATTCCTGAGTATTTTATTCTTTTTCATGTGATTGTAAATGAGATTGTTTCTCCAATTTATCTTTGTGATCTTTCATGATTAGTATATAGAAATGCAGTCTATTTCTGTGTATTAATTTTTTTATACTGACTTTTCCAAATTCACTGATGAGCTCTAAGAGTTTTCTGGTAGCATCTTTAGGATTTTCTATGTATAGAATCATGTCATCTGCAAACAGATAGTTTTACTTCTTCCTCTCCAATCTGAATTCCTCTTATTTCTTTTACTTCTCTGATTGCTGTGGCTAGGACTTCCAAAACCATGTTGAATAGTAGTGTTTAGAACAGATATAGCTGTCTTTCTTGATCTCAGCAGGAATTCTTTTAGATTTTTCACCACTGAGAATGATGTCAGCTGTGGGTTTGTCATATATGGCCTTTATTTATGTTGAGGTAAATTCCCTCTATTCCCACTTTCTGGAGGGTTTTATCAGAAATGTGTGCTGAATTTTGTCAAAAGATTTTTCTTCATCTATTGAGAGAATTGTATGGTTTTTATACTTCAGTTTGTTAATGTGGAGCATTGCACTGAATGGCTTGTGAATATTGAAGAATTCTTGCATCCCTGGGATAAATCCCACTTGATCACAGATGTACAATCCTTTTAATGTATTGTTGGATTCAGTTTGCTGGTTTCGTAGAGGATTTTTTCATCTATGTTTATCAATGATTTTGACCTGTAATTTTCTTTTTTGTGGTATCTTTGTCTGGTTTTGGTATCAGGGTTATGGTGGCCACACAGAATGAGTTTGGGAGTGTTCCTTCTTCTGCAATTTTTTGGCATAGTTTCAGAAAGTAGGTGTTAACACTTCTCTAAATGTTTGACAGAATTCACCTGTGAAGACATCTGATCTGGGAATTTTGTTTGTTGTAAGTTTTTAATCACAGTTTCAATTCTAATACTTGTGATTTGTCCATTCTTCTTTTCTATAACGTCTTGGTTTAGTCTTGGAAGATTGTACTTTTCTAAGAATTTGTGCATTTCTTCTTGGTTTTCCATTTTATTGGCATATAGTTGCATGTAGTAGTAGTAGTAGTAGTAGTAGTAGTAGTGTCTTATGATCCTTTGTATTTCTGTGATATCAGTTGTAACTTCTTCTTTTTCCTTTCTAATTTTATTGCTTTGAGTCCTCTCTCTTTTTTTATTAAGTCTGGCTAAGGTTTTGTCTATTTTGTTGATCTTTTCAAAGACCTAACTTTTAGTTTCATTGTTATTTTCTATGGTTATCTTCATTTCTATTTCATTTATTTCAGCTCTGATCTTTATGATTTTTTCCTCCTACTAATTTTACATTGTCTATTCTGATCTCTCTAGTTTCTTCAGAAGTAAAGTTAGGTTGTTTATTTTAGCATTTTCTCGTTTCCTGAGGTAGGCTTGTATTGCTATAAACTTTCCTCTTAGAACCACTTTTTTGTATCCCATAGGTTTTGTAGTGTTGTGTCTTTGTTGTCATTTGCTTCTAGGTATTTTTTAATTTCCTCTTTGATTTATTCAGTGGTCCATTTGTTGCTTAGTGACATGTTGTTTAGTCTTCATGTGGTTGTGTTTTTTGCAGTTTTTTTCTTGTTGCTTTTCAGTTGTATAGCATTATTGCCAGAAAAGATGCCTGATAGAATTTCAATTTTCTTAAAATTACCAAGGCTTGATTTGTGGCCAAGAATATGATAAATCCTAGAGAATGTTCTGTGTGAACTTGAGAAGAATGCATTCTGTTGCTTTTGGATGGAATGTCCTATAAATATCTATTAAGTCTATCTGGTCTAATGCTTCCTTTAAGGCCTGTGTTACCTTGTTGATTTTCTGTCTAGATGATCTGTCCATTGCTGTAAGTGGAGTCTTAAGGACCCCTGCTATTATTGTGTTATTGTCAATTTCTCCTTTTAAGGTTGCTAGCAGTTGCCTTATATATTGAGGTGATCCTATGTCAAGTACATATATATTTACAATTGTTATGTCGTCATCTTGGATTGATACTTGAATCGTTATGAAATGTCCTTTTTGTCTCCTGTAATATTCTTTATTTTAAAGTCTGTTTCATCTTATATGAATACCGCGACTCCAGCTTTCTTTTGATTCCCCTTTGCATGGAACATTTCCTTCCATCCTCTCACTTTCAACTTGTATGTGTCACTAGAACTGAAGTGGGTCTTGTGATGATAGCATACATATGGGTCTTATTTTTTATCTATTCAGCCAGTCTATGTCTTTTAGTTGGAGCATTTTGTCCATTTACATTTAAGGCAATTATTGATATCTATGTTCTCATTGCCATTTTATTAACTGTTTGGGATTTGTTTTTATTGCTCTTTTTTTCTTCCCTTTTTCTCTTGTTCTCTTCTCTTGGTTTGATGACTATATTTAGGGTTATATTGAAGTTGCTTTTTCATATTTGTGTGTGTATCTATTATGGGTTTTTGGTTTGCAGTTGTGCTGAAGTTTTGACATAAGAGTCTCTATATATACACGATTGTTTTAAGTTGTCTGCCTCTTGATAGCAAGTTCATCTGCATTGTCCTGCATTTCAACCCTCCTCTTCTCATGACTTCTGATTTTAGTAGCACATTTGTTTGTGGATGATTTCACACCTTTACTATATGTATGTCTTTACTGGTGAGCCTTGTCATTTGTGATATTTGTGTTTCTATCCCAACTAGAGAAGTTCATTTAGTATTTGTTGTAAAGCTGGTTTAGTGTTGCTGAGTTCTCTTAGCTCTTGCTTATCTGTGACACTTTCAATTTCTCCTTCAAACCTGAATGAGAGCCTTGCTGCATAAAGCAATCTTGGTTGGAGGTTTTTTCCTTTCATCACATTAAGTATATCATGCCACTCCCTTCTGGCCTACAGAGTTTCTGCTGAAAAATTTGTCAATAACCTTACTGGGTTAACTTGTACCTTTATTTCTTTCCACCAGCTGCTTTCAATATTTTCTCTTGGTTTTTAATTTTGGTCAGTTTGATTAATATTTTCTTGGGGATTTCTTCCTTCATTTTATTTTATTTTATTATTTTTTTTAATTTTTTTTTAATTTTTTGTTATACTTGATTTACAATGTTCAGTCAATATCTGCTGTACAGTAAAGTGACCCAGTTATACATATATATACATTCTCACATTCTTTCTTCTCACATTATCCTCCATTTTCCATCACAAGTGATTAGATGTTGTAGTTTCCTGTGCTATAAAGCAGAATCTCATTGCTTATCCATTCCAAATGCAATAATTTGCATCTCCTAACCACAAACTTGTTTTGTTTTATATGGTACCTGTGCTTCCTGCATTTGAGTGAGTGATTCCTTTCCCATTTTAGGGAAGTTTCTAGCTATTATCTCTTCAATTTTTTTTCTGGACCTTTCTCTCTCTCTTTTGTTTCTGGCACCCCAATAATATGGATATTGGGGTGTTTAACATCCCAGAGTTCTCTTAGATTGTCTTCATTTCTTTTCAATCTGTTTTCTTTTCTGTTCCACATCAGTAATTTCCACTAGCCTCTCCTCCACCTCACTTATTCATTCTTTTGCCTCCCATAATCTGCTTTTGGTTGCTTCTAATGAATTCTTTATTTCAGTTATTGTATTTTTGCATTTCTGCTTGCTTAATCCTTAAATTTTGTATATCTTTGCTCAATGTTTCTATTAATTTATCAGTCTTTGCCTTCAGTTTATTTCCAATATCTTGAATAATCTTCACTATCACAAGTTAAAAGTCTTTTTCATGGAAATTGATAATCTCCAGATCACTTAGCTGTTTTTCTTTTTTTGTTTTGTTTTGTTCTCTTTTCTCTCTTACCTCATAATTCTCTGCTTTTTCATTTTTTTCATTTTGTATGGATTTTTGGTGTGGTCTTTTTGCAGACAATAGAATTGTGCCTCTCTTGCTTTTGATGTCCAGCCACCTTGTAGCTGAATTTAGTACGGAGGCTTGTATATTCTTCCTGATGTGAGGGACTGGTACATGCCCACTGTTAGGGGCAGCTGATTCTTATCCCTCTTGTGGGTGGGTCTTTGTCTCTAGATGAGATTCGAGGTGGCTTGTATCCTTGAGAGCTCTTTAGGCAACCTGTTAACACATGGGTGGGCTGTAATCCCACCTGGATTATTGTTTGGTCTGAGGCTTCCCAGCACTGATGGATGAGTCCATTTTTTTCCAAAAAGGCCATGTCTATAGGAGCACACACTGATGATTTTTCCAGAGAACTTTGCCTCCAATGTCCTACCCCCAAAATGAGCCATAGTCATCTCTGTTCTCCCAGAAGATTCTCCAAGAACTGCAGTGAGGTCTGACCCAGATTCCTATGGAGTCTTGGCTTTGCCCTGGGACCCAATGTACATGAAACCATATGCACCTTTCAATAATGGGGTCTCTATTTCTCTCAGTCCCATGGAGCTCCTGTGCATAAGCCCCACATGCCTTCAATGCCAAATGCTCTGAGGGCTCCTTCTCCCAATGCCAGATCTCAGAACTCTTACTCCCATAGGTGAGTCTCTGTGATAGAGTTACTTTCCAGTCTCTGGGCTGACTACCTGGCAGTTATGGGTAGTTGCTTATATCACGTAATTCCCCCTCCTATAATCTTGATGGGGTTGCTTATATCATGTAATTGCCCCTCCTACAATCTTGATGTGGACTCCTTTGTATTTTGGAATGGGATATCTTTTTTGATAGTTTTCAGTCTATTTGGTTGAAGGTTGTTCAGAGGTTGGTTGTAACTTTTTCCTTTGATGAGAGAAGGTGAGTGCCAGTCTTTTTACTCCACCATCTCAATCCTGTCTCCCTCCCTTCATCTTTAATTCTTGCCATTTTAATTAAAATATGCCTTGCTGTGAACATTTTATGTTGATCTTGTTAGGGACTCTGCTTCCTGGACCTAGATGTCTGTTTCTTTGCCCAGGATAAGGAAATGTTTACGTATTGTGTTTTCAAATATGTATTCTGTCTCTTTCTTTCTCTCTTCTCCCTCTGGTATTCTAATAATGGAAATGTTAGTATCCTTGATGTTGACCCCAAAGTTCTTACTCTATCCTCTTTTCTTTTTAAAATGCTTTCCCTTCAGTTTCATGGATTTCCACAACTCTATTTTTTCATGTCACTGGTCTGTAATTCTCCTGTATTATCTGAACTACTATTGATCCCTTCTAGTATATTTTCTATCTCCATAATTACATATTCAGCTATGTTTAATTCCTTATATTTTCTAACTCTTTGTTAATCTTTTTACTGTGTTCATCCATTCTTCTACTGAGTTAATTAAGCATCTTTATGATCATTATCTTGAACCCCTCATCAGGTAAATTGATTACCTCCATTCACTTATTTCTTCTTTTGGTATTTTTATCTTCTTTTATTTGGAACATATTCTGTCATTGCCTCAATATGCCTAATCTCTTTTTTTGTATGTTGGAGTATATCAATGGCATTTATCAAGCCTGATTTTATATAAGATCTATCCTAGGGGGCCCAGAAGCACACTCTCCTGTGGTTACCAAAGCCATAAAATCACATTTTCCCCTTATTGTGGGCTGCATGGGCCCTTATTTTTGGTGGGGGTGACTACTATGGGTGTGCTTATAGGTGTGGCTAGTTCCCTGACTAGTTGGCTGCCAGGCCCTGCTTTTCTTGGAGGCCACTGATCACTGGTGGGCAAGTCTGAGTACTGGGGCAGCTGGCTGGGTGGCCTGAGTCTCCTAGGGCTGGTGAAAGCCCAATGATTAGTATGGAACTCTAGGTCTTGGTACAGCTAGCTTTGAGTCACTTGGATCCTAGGAATGGTACCTGCCCACTGGTAGACACTCCACGTTCCAACTCAGCTGCATGTAGGTCTTGTTGTGCCCAGAATATGCTACAAAACAATCTTTTTGAAAATAAAATTTCCTCATTCCTTTTTTTGAAACCAGTGTGATATATTTTAGATACTTATTTTCTGCATTGCTTAGGTTTTCTTCCATATTTTTATTTCTTTTCTCTGTATTACACTCTGAAAATCTTTCACAGTTCTTTATTTCATTTCATAATTTTACACTAATCCTCTCTTCACCTGGATTTAATATGTTATTAAATTGGTCATTTAATCATATAATTTTTCTTCTTACATCAAATATCTTTGGAAAATATATTTTTAAGTTTGCTCTACCATTCCTTAGAGCTTTTACTCTTTGCTGCAAAATATTTTCAGTCTTATATTTTATGTATTTATATCCAGCAATCAATTATTTTGTAATTCTCTGAATAAATTTTTATATTTGAAGACTGTAATTTTTTGTCTATTAGATAAATTTCAGGCATTAAAAATCCCAACAAATCATGAACATTATAAATAAAAAGAAATACAAATCTATGTGCTTCAGACTAAAATTTTAAAACTAGAGAAAGAAAGATAACCTTAAAAAAAACAAAGAAACAAAAAAAGATTTTGTGCAAAAATGCAGATTTCACAATGGTAATCATGAAAAATATAAGAAGGAGGAATGAAAATTCCAATGTACTTAGAGAAAATAACTTTAACCTAGAATTCTACATCCAGGCAAAAACATTATTACTGAAACAATGAAGGATTTTTTTCAAGTATATGAAGTAGAAGTATACAGTTTCCAACTATATATCATCAGTAAATTATATAATTTAGGAACAAGAACATTTATTTTATTTTTTGGTTTTCTTTTTATAGCCACACCTGCTGCATATGGAAGTCACCAGGATAGGGGTCAATCAGAGCTGCAGCTGAGGCTTATATCACAGCCACAACTGCACAGGATATGAGCTACCTATCTGCAACCTATGTCACAGCTTGTGGCAACACTGCATCCTTAACCCTCTGAGTGAGGCCAGGGATAGAACCCTTATCTTCACAGAGATATGTCTTTAACCCACTGAGCTGCAATGGGAACTCTATGAATTTTTTAAATTTTTTCCTTAAAATTTTTTATTAGGGTATAGTTGATTTAGTGTTGAGTCAACTTCTGCTGTACAGCATAGGGACCCTGTCATACATAGCTGTACTTTATTTCTCTCATATTATCTTCCATTATGGTGTATGCCAAGAGACTAGATAAAGTTTCCTGTGCTTTAGAATAGGACCTCACTGCTTATCCATTCTAAATGTAATAGTTTGCATCTACTAACCCCAAATTCCCAGTCCATCCACTCCCTCCCCAACCCCCTGGCAATCACGAGTCTGTTCTCCATGTTTGTGAGTCTGTTTCTGTTTTGCAGATAGGTTCAGTTGTGCCATATTTTAGATTCCACATATAAGTGATATTACATGGGATATTTGTCTTTCTCTTTTTGACTTACTTCACTTAGTATGAGAATCTCAATTTGTGTCCACATTTCTTCAAATGGTATTATGTTTTCATTTTTATGGTTGAGTAGTATCCCATTGTGTATAAGCACCACTTCTTCTTAATCCAGTCATCTGTCCATGGACAGTTGTTTCCATGTTTTAGGCATTGTGAATATTGCTTTAATGAATGTCGGAGAACATGTATCTTTTTTAATTTCAGATTTGTCTAGATATACACCCAGGAATGGGATTGCTGGATCATATAATGGTTCTATATTTAGTTTTTTGAGGAATGAAGCTACTGTTTTCTATAGTGGTTTTACCAATTTATATTTCCACCAACAATGGAGGGTTCCCTTTTCTCCACACCTTCTATGGCATTTGTTATTTGTAGTCTTGTTAATGATAGTCAGTCTGAAATGTGTGAGGTGGTACTTAATTGTAGTTTTGATTTTCATTTCTCTAATAATTAGTGATTTTGAACATTTTTTCATGTGCCTACTGGCCAGTGATATATCTTCTTTGGAGGAATATATGTTTAGGTCTTCTGCCCACATTTAAATTGGTTTGTTTGTTTTTGTTTTGTTGAGTCATATGAATTGATTTTATATTTGGGAGATTAGGTCCTTGTTGGATGCACCTTTTGCAAAGATTTTCCCCATTTATGTGGATTGTCTCTTTTTTTAAATAGTTTTCTGTGGAAGGGCTTTTGAGTTTAATTAGTTTCTATTGGTATACTTTGTTTTTGATTGTCATTATTCTAGGAGGTTGATCAAATAAGATGTTGCTGTGGTTTATTTCAAAGAGCATTCTGCCTATGTTTGCCTTTAGGAATTTTATAGTATCTGTCCTAAGGTTTAGGTCTTCACTCTACTTTGAGTTTATATTTGTTTATGGCGTAGGAGAGTGTCCCAATTTTATTTTTTACATGTAGTTGTCCAGTTTTCCCAGCACCACTTATTGAAGAGACTATCTTTCCTTCATGTATATTCTTGTCTCCTTTGACATGGATTAGTTGACCATGGTTCTTTGGTTTATTTCTGGGCTTTCTATCATTTTCTATTGATCTATATTTCTAGGCGTTTTTTGTGCCAAGTCCCTACTATTTTTATGACTGTAGCTTTGCGGTATAGTCTGAGGTCAGCACACCTGATTCCTCCATTTCCACTTTTCTTTTTTAATATGCTTTGGCTATTTTGTGTCTTTTGTGTTTCCATACAACTTTTAAAATATTTTGTTCTAGTTCTGTGAAAAATGTCATTGATAATTTGATAGGCATTGCATTGAAACTGCAGATTCCCTTGGGTGGTATAGCCATTTTGACAATAATGGTTCTTTCTATCCAAGAATGTGGTGTATCTTTCCAACTGTTTTTGTAATCTTTGCTTTCTTTTGTCAGTGTGTTTTCACAGTACAGTTCTTTTGTCTCTCCTAAATATTTTACTCTTTTTGATATGGTGATAAATAGGGTAGTCTCCCTAATTTCTCTTTCTGATTTTTCATTTTTAGTATATAGAAATGCAATCAATTTCAGTGTATTAATTTTGTATCCTGCAACTTGACCAAATTCATTGGTGAGCTCTAATACTTCTGCAACTTGACCAAATTCATTGGTGAGCTCTAATACTTCTCTGGCAGTTTCATTTGGATTTTTTCTATTACATCATCTTCAGTGTTAGTTTTACCTCTTCTTTTCCAAATTATATTCCTTTTATTTCCCTTTCTTCTCTGAATGTCATGGTTAGGACTTCCAAATCTATGTTGAATAACAGTGGTGAAAGTGAATATCCTTGTCTTATTCCTGATCTTAGTGTAAATGATTTCAGATTTTCACCACTGAGAATTGTGTTAGCTGTGGATTTGTCATATATGCCTTTTATTATGTTGAGAGAAGTTCCCTCTGTGCCCACTTTCTGGAGATTTTTTTTTTTGTCAGAAATGGGTATTGAATTTTGTCAAAATATTTTTCTGAATCTCTTGAAAAGATCATATGGTTTTTACTTTTCAGTTTATTCAGGTGGCATATCTCACTGACTGATTTGTGTATATGAAGAATCTTGCATCCCTGGGATAAATCCCATTTAGTCATGGTTTATGATCTTTTTTATATACAGTTGGATTCATTTTGCTAATATTTTGTTAAGATTTTCACATATATGTTCATCAGTGATGTTGCCATGTGATTTTCTTTCTTTTTTTTGTGGTATCTGTCTGATTTTGGTATCAGAGTGATAGTGACCTCATAGATTTAGCTTGCAAGTGTTCCTTCCTTTGCAATTTTTTGGAAAAGTTTCAGAGAATAGGTGTTAACTCCTCTTTGAATGTTTGATAGAATTCAGCTCTGAAGCCATTAAGTTTTGGACTTTCATATTTTGGAAGTTTTAAAATCACATTTTATGGAGTGGGATGGACTGGGAGTCTGGGGTTAATAGATGCAAACTATTGCATTTGGAGTAGATAAGCAATGAGCTCCTGCTGCATAACACAGGAAACAATATCCAGTCACTTGTGATGGAACATGATGGAGGATAATGTGAGACAAAGAATATATGTGTGTGTGTGTTTCTGACTGAGTCACTTTGGTGTACAGTAGAAATTGTCAGAACACTGTAAATAAGTTATAATAGAAAAAAATAAAAATCATAAAATAAAAAAACATTAAAAAATAAAAATAAAATACAAATACTTAAAAAATAAATTGCATTTTCAAATTCCATACTTGTGGTGGGCCTATTCACATTTTCTATTTCTTCCTGGTTCAGTCTTTGTAGTTTGTACCTTTTTACTGCCCATCTTCTAGGTTGTCCATTTTATTGGCATATAGTTGCTTATAGTAGTCTTTTATGATTCTTTTTATTTGTATTATGTCATTTGTAACTTCACTTTAATTTCTAATGTTAATGATTTGAAACCCACCCCCCTTTGGATGAGTCTGGCTAAAGGTTTATCAACATCGTTGATCTTTTGAAAGAATCAACTTTTGATTTCATTGACCTTCTCTATTGTTTTCTTTGTCTCTATGTCATTAATTTCTTCCCTAATATTTACAATTCCTTTCCTTCTACTAAATTTGGGCTTTGTTATTCCTTCTCTAGAGGTTTTAGGGGTAAGATTGATTGTTTATTTGACCTTTTTCTTATTTCCTGAAATAAGAATATATTACTATAAACTTCCTCTCAGAACTACTTTTGCTGTATCCCATAGGTATTGGATTTTTGTATATTCATTGTCATTTGTATAGAAGTATCTTTTGACTTCCTCTTTGATTTATTCAGTAATACATTGGTTGAATATTACCACACTGTTTAGCTTCCAGGGGTCTGTGTTTTATGCTGTTTTTTTTTTTTTTTTTGGTTTCTTTTTTTTTTCCCTTTTGGTTGCTAGCCTCATAGCATTGTGATTGAAGAAAATGTTTAAAATAACTTCATTTTTTTAAATTTATCAAAACTTTATTTGTGGCCCAAGATGTGATCTATCCTAGAGAATGTTCTTTGTGCACTTGAGAAGACTTTATATTATGTTACTTCGAAATGGAATATTCTATAAATATCAGTTAAGTCTATCTGGTCTAGAGTGTCATTTAAGGCTCATTTTTCCTTGTTGATTTTCTGTCTGGATGATCTTTCCTTTGATGTAAGTGGGTGTTCAAGTTTCCCACTATTATTGTTTTGCTGTGGATGTCTCCTTTAATGGCTGTTAGCAGTTGCCTTATATATTGTGGTTCTCCTATATTTGGTGAAAATACATTTACAATTGTTATATCCTCTTCTGGGATTGAAACTTGATCATTATGTACTGCCTTTTTTTTATCTCCTGTGACTTTCTTTATTTTAAAGACTATTTTGTCTGATATGAGTATTGCTAACCCCTGCTTTTCTTTGATTTTCATTTGCTTGTAATATCTTCTTCATACCTTTACTTTCATTAGGTACATCATGTCCTTAGGTCTGAAGTGGATATCTTGTAAACAGCACGTATATGTGTCTTGTTTTTTGTTTTTGTTTTTTTTTATTTTCCCACTGTACAGCAAGGGGATCAAAGTTATCCTTACATGTATACATTACAATTACGTTTTTTTCCCCACCCTTTGTTCTGTTGCAACATGAGTATCCAGACAAAGTTCTCAATGCTATTCAGCAGGATCTCCTTGTATATCTATTCTAGGTTGTGTCTGATAAGCCCAAGCTCCCAATCCCTCCCACTCCCTCCCCCTCCCATCAGGCAACCACAAGTCTCTTCTCCAAGTCCATGATTTTCTTTTCTAAGGAGATGTTCATTTGTGCTGGATATTAGATTCCAGTTATAAGTGATATCATATGGTATTTCTCTTTGTCTTTCTGGCTCATTTCACTCAGGATGAGAGCCTCTAGTTCCATCCGTGTTTCTGCAAATGGCATTATGTCATTTTTTTATGGCTGAGTAGTATTCCATTGTGTATATATACCACTTCTTCTGAATCCAATCATCTGTTGATGGAAATTTGGATTGTTTCCATGTCCTGGCTATTGTGAATAGGGCTGCAATGAACATGCGGCTGCATGTGTCTCTTTTAAGTAGAGTTTTGTCGGGATAGATGCCCAAGAGTGGGATTGCAGGGTCATATGGAAGTTCTATGTATAGGTTTCTAAGGTATCTCCCAACTGTTCTCCATAGTGGCTGTACCAGTTTACATTCCCACCAACAGTGCAGGAGGGTTCCCTTTTCTTCACAGCCTCTCCAGCACTTGTTATTTGTGGATTTATTAATGATGGCCATTCTGACTGGTGTGAGGTGGTATCTCATGGTAGTTTTGATTTGCATTTCTCTTATAATCAGCGATGTTGAGCATTTTTTCATGTGTTTGCTGGCCATCTGTATAGCTTCCTTGGAGAAATGTCTATTCAGGTCTTTTGCCCATTTTTCATTGGTTGATTGGCTTTTTTTGCTATTGGGTTGTATAAGTTGCTTATATATTCTAGAGATTAAGCTCTTGCCCATTGCATCATTTGAAACTATTTTCTCCCATTCTGAAAGTTGTCTTTTTGTTTTCTTTTTGGTTTCCTTTGCTGTGCAAAAGCTTTTCAGTTTGATGAGGTCCCACGGGTTTATTTTTGCTCTAATTTCTACTGCTTTGGGAGACTGACCTGAGAAAATATTCATGATGTTGATGTCAGAGAGTGTTTTGCCTATGTTTTCTTCCAGGAGTTTGATGGTGTCCTGTCGTATATTTAAGTCTTTCAGCCATTTGGAGTTTATTTTTGTGCATGGTGTGAGGGTGTGTTCTAGTTTCATTGCTTTGCATGCAGCTGTCCAAGTTTCCCAGCAATGCTTGCTGAATAGACTTTCATTTTCCCATTTTATGTTCTTGCCTCCCTTGTCAAAGATTAATTGACCATAGGTGTAGGGTTTATTTCTGGGTTCTCTATTCTGTTCCATTGGTCTGTCTGTCTGTTTTGATACCAGTACCACACTGTTTTGATGACTGTGGCTTTGTAGTATTTCTTGAAGTCTGGGAGAGTTTGTGTCTTGTTTTTAGTATCCATCCAGCCACTGTGTCTTTTAGTTGAAGCATTTAATTTATTTACATAATCAAGGATAAGTATGTACTTATTGTCCTTTTCTTAATTGTTTTGGTTTTTTTGCGGTCTTTTTCTTTTCTTCTATCTTCTTTTGTTGTCTTCCCTTGTGATTTGCTGATTATCTTTAGTGTTGTGTTTGAATTGCTTTTTCTTTTTTATGTGTATGTCCCTTACAGTTTTTTTTGGTTTGTGCTTCCCATTAGATTTTGATATAACCATCTATGTGTGTACATAATTTTTTTTGTTTGTTTTCTGGTCTCTTAATTTCAAACGTATTTTCAGTGTTCCCTCCTCATGCATGCTAGTTCTGATATCATATTTATCAATGGGTGATTTCCTACTTTTATATTATATTTGCTTTTACCAGTGAGTTTCCTAATTTGTTATTTTATTATTTCTAATTGTGGCTATTTATTTTCTGCCTAGAGAATTCCCTTTTATAGTTGTCATAAAGCTGGTTTGGAGGTGCTGAATTCTCTTAGCTTTTGCTTCTCTGAAAAGCTTTTGTCCTATCCATCAAAACTGAAGAAGAGCCTTGCTGGGTAGAGTATTTTTGGTTCTAGGTTCCTCCCCTTTAAAATCTCAATTATATCTTGCCACTCCCTTCTAGATTGCAGTTTCTGCTGAAGAATCAGCTGTTAACCTTACGAGTGTTCTCTTGTATGTTATATTTTTATTTTTCCTGTGGCTTTTAATATTTTTTCTTTGTATTTATTGTTTGTCAGTTTAATTAGAATGTGTCTTGCTGTATTTCTCCTTGAGTTTACCCTAAATGGAATTCTCTGCACGTCCTCTACTTGAGTGAATATTTCCTTTCCCATTTTTGGGAAATTTCAGCTATAATCCCTTCAAATATTTTATCTGGCCCTTTCTCTCTCTCTTCTCTTTCTAGAACCACTATGATGCAAATATTTTTATGTTTAATATTGTCCCTGAAGTCTCTCAGACTCTCATCTGGTTTTTTTGTTTGTTTGTTTGTTTGTTTGTTTGTTTTGTCTTTTTTTGCTATTTCTTGGGCCACTCCCGAGGCATGTAGAGGTTCCCAGGCTAGAGGTCGAATCAGAGCTGTAGCTGCTGGCCTATGCCAGAGCCACAGCAACACAGGATCCAAGCTGCGTCTGCAACCTACACCACAGCTCACGGCAATGCCAGATCATTAACCCACTGAGCAAGGGCAGGGACTGAACCCTCAACCTCATGGTTCCTAGTTGGATTCGTTAACCACTGCGCCACCACGGGAACTCCTCTGTTTTTTTAAATTCTGTTTTCTTCATCATTTTTTTGTGGCAGTGATTTCCATTGTTCTGTCTTCCACCTAAATTATTTGTTCTTCTCCCTTCATTATCCTGCATTTGATACCTTCTTGTATATTTTTTACTTCAGATATTGTGCTATTTTTCTCAGTTTGCTTTTTCTGTAAATCCTCTAGGTCTTTGTTAAATATTTCTCATGACTTTTTGATGTGTGTCTCCAATCATTTCCTGATGTCTTGGATCACTTGTAATATCATCACTTTGAATTCTTTTTCAGTTAGATTGCATAGCTCCTCTTCATTTAACTGTTTTGTGTGTTTTTGTCTTGGTCCTTTATTTGAGCACTAGTTCTTTGTTGTCTTATATTGTCCACCTTTCTATATTTATCATCCCAATGACAGCAGGTATGTAGATGCAGTAGCTAGTGCCCAGTCCTGAAGTTCTCAGGGGTGGTAGCAGCTCGCATGTGCATAGAGCATATGATGGGAGAAGTATCATGCTACGTCTCCTGGAGCTGTATGCCTGATAGGGATAGGGTTTGTCAGAGAAGTGGCAATGATTCAAAGTTAATGGTATTGCTTTTGTTGCAGGGAGGCATCAATGTCTCCTGTTACCCTTTCTGCTACCAGGCAGCTCTCAGGATGATTTCCTACAAATGAAAGGTCAGCAGCTTCTCCTCCAGTTCTTCCCTTTGCCAGGGAGGCTCTCAAGTATGCTTTCTGTAGCTGTGGGGAAGGAATTTTCCACAGTCACTCCCTTGGTTTGGCCACTCTAGGGAGTACTCTAACCCTAAAGGAGGAGACTATTCACTAACTATTACTAAAAGGCTTTCTCTGTAGTTACATAACCTGTAACATTCCTATGATCTCTCCTCCTGACAGACCATTGGCAGAGTTCTCCATGCAGCTACTGTGGAGCAGAGCATGTGTCAGCAGTCCCTTCAGAGCTTCTTTTGCCAGCCAAACAATATATGCCTCTACTGTGGTATATATATATATGCCTGGATATTGGAAGAGACTGCAGAAATCTTACTATTCCCATGTTTACTCCACCTTCCTGCTGGGCCTTTTGCAGCTTCTGGGGCCATTTGCACTGTTTCTGCTGTCATTCTTCCCCCGACCAGTCCATTATCTGCTGCTGTGGCCAGATGCAGGATGCCAGCACCAGCTCTCTGAGTATGATCTCCAAAGCTTGAATTTCAGTTCCCTACCCCTGCCCACACCAGCATACAATTAAAAAGTGTGAGGCCATCACACTGGCTGTTTGTGAAGGACTGTTTCCATTTTAAATACCTCACATCATTTTCTATTTTCTCCTCCACTACTCTAAAGTTCATCTTGCGTCCCAGCTGGTCTCACTGATGGGGGCACTTCTTAGGGTGCAGGAACTTTTCCTTTTTCCAGCTCCTGCTAGGGTGAAGTCCCATCCCACTTCCTTTCTATTTTGTTCTCTTTTTCTTCTTTCTTTTGTCCTAAATAGTTTCATGAATATTTCCTTAGTATACCAGAATCCTGAGATTTCTGCCAGTGTTCAGCAAATTTTCTGTGTGAATAGTTCCAAATGTAGATGCATTCTCAATGTATTTGTGTGGGTAGGTGAGCCTCATGTCCTACTACTCTACCATCTTCTCTCTTCCTTCTACAGGAAATTTATTTTGAATGTAAATTCTGAAAAGCTATAGAGAGTGAAGAACAAAGGAAATGGTACATATGCTGTTAAATCTAAACATCATTGACTGCAAAAAAATTAAAATAATATATTTTGTGATTAAATGTGACAGAATGTTATTACACAAACCAAAATATTTAAATATGATTACAATGAAGAAAGAATAATAAAATTTGTATTACATAAAGAAGCTGATTGTTAAGGCTTTAATAAATTAAGTGCTCTAGAATAATCTTTAAAACAATAGACAGAATTCATAAAATTCAATTGCCAAAAGCAAAAGGAAATATTATAAAGAATAATTAATCTAAAAGAAAAAATATAAGAAAAATTGAAAAGACAAACCAGTAACAAAATAGGATGATTAAGTGGTAGACATAAACTCAAGTATTGTTAATGGTCATTGATTATTAAAGAAACATAAGAACCAAGTAAAAGTATCAAATTATATTTTTAAGATGTAGGTTGGTTATTTACATGATACTCATCCAAGCCATATATATACATGAGTAAGAGAGTAAAAGAGAAAGAAAGAGAGAGAGAGAGAAAGTTGAAAAATAAAAAATGGAAAATACAGACTCAATGAATCACTAAAAAAATTTAATCAGTATTGATATATTATTATCAGTCAAAATATTTTATGCTAAAAAACATTAAAGTTCAAGAGGGCTACTTTATAATAAAATATATAACAATTACATGTTAGCATATACCTACTAATATAGTACCAAAATATAAAAGGAAATATTGACATGTTTGTAGGAGATAGAAATATATTACAGTAAGAAATCCAAATAAACAATTATTAGTAATTGAGTAAATAAGTAAAATTATTACATAGGTAGAGGATTTTAACAGACTTGGTCTAATGGATATTATATATATATATGTATTTAGATACATGCATACAATACATGCACACACATGTGTGTATATATATATATGTGTGTGTGTGTGTGTTTGTGTGTAAGTATATGGATATATATTTTTTCTAGGTTTTGGTTGGAGTGTCATATACATAACATTTATGTACATACTACACACATGAGATATGTGTATATGCGTATAATGTTATCTAATGACTGGAAAGTAAATAATATTACCTATATATATGGGAATGTTGTAAGAAATCATCATATAGTCTAACAAATCAATTCTCACAATGCTGTAAGCAAATTGAAACTAAGTTAAAACTACACACTAATAATATAAAAAGAAATACATACCCACAATTTCAGTTTCTGGTTCTACACTTAAAGCCCTTGGGATTCATTATTCCCATCATTGTGACAAGAAAAAGCTGAAGAAACTGAATAGCAACAACTTTTCTTTTCCCACCCCTGAAAGAAATCTCAGGATACAAAACAAACTACTACTTCATGCTCTGGAAACAGGTCCTCCCAGAAAAATGCTTACCTAGAGGAAGTATGGCCAGATGCCCTATATAAACTTGTTAAACCCTTAACCAGCGACTTTAGTGAATTATTGGAGACTGAATGTATACTTGCCTGAGAGAAACTCCTGGGGGCTGTAATATTACTTGACCTCACACTCATCTCCTGGAAACCCACCAAGTACCATGAGGAGGATTGTCTGCCTCTGTAGGGGTAGAGGAAGAGAAGAAATAGTGAAACAAACTCCATCCGAGACTCTTCTCTCCAACAAGTACTTAATTTACAGGATGAAAGGCTTTGCTAGAGAATAAGACTACAATCTCACCAGGAGAAGGAAACTCTCTTCCATTCCCTTACTTTAACTTTTTTTTTTTTTTTTTTTTTTTTTTTTTTTTTTTGTCTTTTTGCGATTTCTTGGGCCGCTCCCACAGCATATGGAGTTTCCCAGGCTAGGGGTGGAATCGGAGCTGTAGCTGATGGCCTACACCAGAGCCACAGCATGTGGGATCCCAGCCATGTCTGCGACCTATACCACAGCTCATGGCAACACCGGATGACCTCAACCCACTGAGCAAGGCCAGGGATCGAACCCGCAACCTCATAGTTCCTAGTCGGATTCATTAACGACTGCGCCACGACAGGAACTCCTACTTTAGCTTTTTTAGCTCACGTAAGGGGTAAAAAAATGATTTAAAATCTTGCTAAAACAATTTAGTATAGGAAAAATGGATTCTCTTATTTTTTAATGCTAATGTGCATTTGATAACAAGAAATTTTTAAAGCTAAAGTGAGTAAAAATAAGAAATGCTAATTTAAATTGTATATGTGATCCACGATTATTAACAAAACATTAATACCCATAATTCAATAACATGTGAAGGGGAAAATTTCTGATATCCAACTTGGATGTTCTCTAGAAATGTTAGAGAAGTTTTTCTTGAGGATATCAGTTCAGATTGGGTCAGTAAACAAAATGTCCTGAAATATAGAGCCAGATAGCATGGAGTCTGTCACTTCCCTTAAGATGGTAACTTAAAAACTTCGGTGGATCAAAAAGATCATTAGCTACGAAACTAAATAAGATGCAGATTCCAGGGCTCCACTCAGAGAAATTCTTGATTTAGTGGATCTGAATGGAACAGAGAAAGATACAATTTTAACTAGTATACTGATGTTTACATTTCTCAGTGTTTTTAGGCTGTTGTGTAGAAATATAGCTGACTCTTGTGTATAGACCTCATATACTGCCAACTTACCAAACTCCAAGTATTTTTAATTTGCTATAGAGACTTTGTACTTTTTATTTAGACAACTGTATGATGCAAAATGATAACATAATATCTCTGTCTTTCTAATATCTCTAATTGTTTCTTGTCTTATTGTGCTGGGTAGTGTCCCCAGTACCATTTTGAATTAAAAGAGTGATAGATGATATGTTTGCTTTTTCCTTTATTTTAAAGTAAATGCTTTCAAATTTTTTCCCATTTAGGATAACGTTAGATTTGTATCATAGATAGCCTAAAAAACACAAATCAAAACAATACGAACAAACACAAACTCAAGGTCATTTCTAATAGTCATACTTTTCTAAATACTTGTAATCATCAATATATGATTATTTTCAGTATCTATTGTGAAAATTTTAGAGTTCCCTACTAGTAGTCATAAACAAAAAGAGATCTTTAGACCTCATTAGAAAAACTGCCTGAAGAAAATGTATTTTCTAGGAGACTCCTTAGAGTTTAGGAAGCCCCAAAATGTCTTCTAGAATCTCTTATGCCAGTTTACCAGACGTGCCTAGAAAAGTCTAATCCTTGCAGAGGACAAATATAGAAACTCAAACTGGGACTGAGCTGGCATGTAGTGCACTTTTAGGAAGGGATAGTCTATTTTCAAATGATAACTGCTTTAGGGGGCTTTGATTCTATGTGACTTGATATATATGTGTGTGTGTCTGTGTGTGTGTGTGTGTGTGTGTGTGTGTGCGTGTGCGCATTGTTTATGACTGAGACAACCTGGATCTCAGGTTGTCAGTTTGGCCCCACTGCTGGTTTGATCCCACTGAACCTCATGCTATCCTAGTTTGTTCTAACTCAATAAGAGAGAAGTAATCATATTCATCCTATTCATAGTATCATTCAACTGATTAACCTCAATAATGATTATGACAGCTCTAAATGTATAACATGCAACAGTAATTTAAACAATTTGTTTGGACAGTGGGGAGGAAGAACACTGATAAACCTGAGAAAATAGGTAAGGTGGTAGGGACTGGGGGATAGGTAATAACACAAGATCAGAGAAAGAGCAAGGTGAAGGGTACAAAGTAAGTACAAACCCAGGAACTGAGGTAAATTACACCATCTATTTTTTTTTTCCAATTTTTGTTGGCGGAATTACTGTTTCAGGAGAATTTAATTATACTCTTTACTTTATTCACACCCAGTGTCTTTCCCTATCATTCCACAGATGATCAGCTATGTGATAGGTATAACGTATGTGGACCAGATCCCTTAACAAATATAAAATACATATGGCAACCCCAATACTCAGCTTCTCAAAAATTGAATCACTGAAAATCCTGAAAGCCAGGAGTTTCAGTAAACTCACAGGCAGCTCAAACTATTTCAATGATGGAGGTATTGTCTTGGGGATTGACATGTAGCTTATAAGTATTAGGTGAAAGGGAAAAAAATTTATTAAAAAAAAGAATTAATGAAAATCTAATTAAAGTTTTATAGAAAATTTTCTCTTCAGATGGAACTGGCAATAGTCAGATCTGAAGACAAAACAGTATGAAGGGTCACAAATAAATAGCAGGATTGACCAGAGGAAAAGGTCAGTAGAGGAAAGGAAAAGGACCCTGGGCTCAGTGCCAAGCCATGGTAATCATGAGAAGCAGCTCCAATCTCTGGATTGTGGGAACACAGGGGAGATCAGGGCTGGGTGATTTACATGGTTTGTTCAGTCCATCTCCGTTCCTCCTTCCTCAACAGTTTGCACCATTTCATCCACTAGAAAGAAAATAAAATTCCCTGCTTCACATTTTTACCTGCCAGCTTTTCATTTGTCCATAACCTATCCCTCTTTGTTTGAGAGTTGCATACAATACACCTATAGATAAATAGTGGAAAAATTGTGTTGGTCCCTTTTTTCAGTCACTAATTCTTTTATCCAATACATGTTATTGAGAGTCATTATGCTAGCTGCTAAATCACACTAAACCAAGGCAGACCTGATCTCTGCTCTTCTGCTGTAAGGAATTTTTTTTAAATGCAATCAGTGAATAATGAATAATTTTCAATAATGAACCTTGTTGGAATAACTCTTTGCTCATGGTGACATTTTTCTTTGGTCAGCACAGTTACTGAACCAAACCTGGTTTGCTCACCTGCATGCAATAAAGCCAATCTACTGACTCCAGGTTTTGGTGATGGAAAGTGCAGTTTTTATTGTGAGAGCTAAACAAGGAGTTCTGGTAGCTAATTCTCAAATGCCCTGAAGTCCCCCAATGACTTTCAGGGAAAGGTGTTTAAAGACAGGTTGAGGAAGAGGATTGAGGAGTGCATGCTCAGCTAGTGGACATTAGTTGGTAGTGAGGCAATTGGGAGCCAATATCATCAACCTTTTGGTTACAACCTGCCTGGGATCTAGATGCTTGTTGTCAGTATACAGTTAACTTCCCCTCCCCCCTGGTAGGGGTTTCTGTATCTGCAAAATAGCCTTAAAGGATATGGCTCAGAATATTATTTATAGTCCTTAAGGAAAAACTAAAGGTCCTTGACTTTAATGACTAAACCATTATTATTTTGTCTTGCTTGACTGTTTTCCTTTGTTTCTGCATTTCCTAACTTCTCTAATTAAAATTATTCTTTGGAACCTGGGAAAGGCCCATAGGCTAAATTTTTTCTATAAATCTGAGGCAGGCAGAGATTTCTAATCCTGGAAAGTCCCATAGGCTCCTGCTCAAATATAGCCCCACTTCCAATCTGAGCCCCTTCTCCCTTGCTCACCTCCAACAATAGAGTACATAAAGTCATACAGCTGGTCTTCCAACCACAACCAAGAGAGGCATGAGATACAGTTTCTGATAAGAATATAAAAATATAAATATTAGAGGGTATTTTAATTTCTTAATAGGAACAAAGGAAACAAGAGGAAGCATGCTGGCTACATCTCTTTTCCCTTTCTCTGCCTTGAATGTAAAGTTATACCTTCAGATGAGTCAGTCATTATGTGATCTTAGGGCAACAAATAATTGTCAAAGTCATTGTGATCTGGATAGCAAAACAAAAAAAAAAAATAGAAAATAACTTTGCTTTTATTATCACAGCATAGGTGATCCAATACCAGCAGATTTTTTGTTTTAAAGGAAAAATAAACCTATTTCTTGATAATACTGGTAGTTGGATTTTTTATTTTATTATATCAATATAATCCTAATTGATACAATAACTTTTTTGTTGGCCACTTTCAGGATTTATGTTCTTTGAATGAGTATATTCTACTATATTTTCTTGAAAAATCAATCTCATTTCCTTATAATCTTACTTCAGACACCAATATTCCTTTTACCAACACAGCACCATATTTGCAATCATTGACTTCTTAAGGTTGAACAAAGACACTTTGCCCCTCAAAATTCATATTATTCAGGACTATATTAAAATCATAACAAACTAAACAAGTCATTATTGTTATATCTCCTTTGGGACGATCTGTGGAAATTTGGAATTGGGTCTGTCCATTTCTTAGGAATGCCCTGGAGGTGCATTTTTCTATGACACTGCCCCTAATGAGTCAACAGGAGAAATTATCTTTGGAAGTGCAAGGCAATTGAATTATGAATAAAAGATCCCTTTCCTTGTGTGTAGAGGAGAGTGAGAGGGGGGAAAAAAACCTTCACTCACTGCTCAGCTTTGTACTTATTAGTATTAGTTCCAGAGCCAGTGCTAAGTCAAGTATTTTGAGATGCCAGTCCATGAATAATAATATCATCCAAGCACAATAATTAATAGAACAGGAGAATGCTCCCTGAAGAGGAACAAGGAGAGAAAGAAGACCTTGCTTTTCAAATGCGTCTGATACAGACACTTGAACTTTGATTTCTAAAGGTGGGGGTGGGTTGAAATGAATTACATTTCATTAGCAATATGGAGGAAGACACAACCTCCAGTCTCTAGAGAAGCAGCCTTTAATTGTTAAATTCCCAGCATTCTCTGGTGGATGGCAAGGCAGATTCTCTGTCCTGATTTTGCAGAATACAGGTAGTAGCTTTTTCCAAGAAGGGTTATAATTTTCTTCTCCTGTCTGTCATAATTATTGCTGTTAGTTATTAAATTATGCAGCACTGTTCATACATAGAACACAGGGTTTTGTGGCCAAATTAGCAGCTGATAAGCACATACCTGTCTATTACCCTCTAGTACTCAACTTCCATTCTGGTTAGACAGCATCTCCAATCACGTTATCTCAACCTCAGTGCCTCATCTATAAAATGGAAAAGCACAGTAACATATGTTTTTATATTATGTGAAGAAGAGCATTCTTTGTTTTTATTCCACTTAATTACAAAATAGAACTTCAGCAGCCTGTGGAATATATGAAGAAATAAGTATTAGGTGGAGGGACTATAAAATAAAAATAAACAAAAATAAAAGTAAAAATAAATCAAAGTGGAAAATAACAAATTGGAAAGAATAAAATACACAATGTTTAAAATTGTTATTCTGAGATATGTGTACAATGAGAATTGTCAAACCTTCTGGGAAAGAGTGATAAAGGTATCTCTGAACTACTAGGAGAAAATCAGAAAATGCGAAGAGGAATATTCCACAGGATATAGAATTCACAAATGAAATAATATAGTTAGTCTACCTCTCAAGAACCTAGGAAGAATAGTGATTTCTTCACAAGATTTTACTGTGACGGTTCCAAAATATTTTTTAAGTATGATAACAGACTCTAAAATTAAAAGCAATAATAAGCAATTAGAATGTTGGAACAGAAAATTTTCAAAGTAAGCCTCTTTGGCCATAGAAAAATCTTGATCAAATACCTATAAAATCTGTATTTTTAAATAAATAACTTCTTGGTGATTCCTTGGTGGTAAATTTCACACAAACATTATTCCTCAGTAATTAAATCAAATTATTTTATGCTATGTGGATTTTAGATATAAACCTAATGAATTTTCATAAGAATTTGACAGAAAAGCTGTTTCTTTTTCAGGTTTTAGTTTCAGCTGTTCTTTTAAGATAGCTATTTAACAGTACAAGTATTCATTTTTCCACATAATTTAGAGTTGTTGACAGTAACACTGTATCACCAGGTTTTGTTTTTGTTTTTGTTTTTGTTTAGGGACACACCTGTGGCATTTGGAAGTTCCCAGAGCGACAGCTGCAGGCCTATGTCACAGCCACAGCAATGCCAGATCCAAACCACATCTGTGACCTACACCACAGCTGGTGGCAGCACAGAATCCTTAACCCACTGATCAGTGCCAGGGATTGAACCCACACCTTCATGGATATAAATTAGGTTCACTTCCAATGAGCCACAATAGGAACTCCCCATATCACCAGTTTTGATGGGAACAACTAACTAAATACTTTTTATAGCCTGACAAAGGGGAAGGAGTTAAATACTAGGATGCTCAAAATAATTACTAACTAAATGGGCAATTTAATAATGACATTTTGGTGTAGAGAATTTTGATATTTATAACAATATTATTGCTCCAAAATACATCAACCTTTATTGCTATCATTACCTAATATTTGTCACAATACAAATATTTACCCAACTAACTCACTCTCCAGCCCTGAGCTTCAAACCATCTGTCACCCTACCCAACACTGATCTACCACATAGCCTTTGTTTTTTTATTTCACGAAGCTGCTAAACCTACTTAATCCTATTTGCTCTTATTTGAACATGCCAGGACCTCTCACACCTCCTTTCCATGTGCTGTTTTCATGATTCTCTTCAGTCAAGTTGGCCACCTTTGTTAACCTGTGTGCCTGTGACTTCTTCAGTGAAGCCTCTGTCATTTCCTTGTGCTCCAGGAACATTTTGTTTATATGGCTATTAGAGCTTTTAAAATTATGCTTTATAATTTTGTGTGTATTTTATCTCCACTATACATCATGCTCTTGAATGTTAAGAAAAGTAAATATTACCTCTTTGAATTTGAAGAACAAAACAGAAACCATAAATATATAATTGTAGTTACAAGTCTTTTTATAAATATAAGAGAATGAATGAATAAATGAATGAATGGAATGAAAGTCAGTGAATTCTTTTGAAAAAATGCCAGAAACCAGCTTTCATGTAGGAAGCAGTTGAAGGTCGAGTTGGACAGATTGGCATAGGAGAAAACAAAGAGAGGTCGTTAGAGCTCCTAAAATCCTACGGTTTGTCCCTTTCACGTCTACATGTCTTAGCCTCTAACTAGGGCTCTACCTCTTTCAATGAAGGATGGTACATTTCATTTATTTAAATCACTAGACACCTAATAAGTAATAATGACTTTCATTTTAATACCAACACTTCTCCTAGTTCAGTGTGAAGAAATCCAAAGCATTGCTGGCACTCGGCAGATAGAACTACAAAGAAAATGATAACCTTCTAATGAGAATGAGTGCATATGATTAAACATAATAAAATATTTCTAGGAACAGTCAGTAAAAAAAGACACTGTAGAAAATACAGTTCGGTGATATGGTACAATAAAACATCCTGGTTCCAACCATTAACTAACTTCACTTGAAGTGAAGACATCCCCACTGGATGACTGGCCTTGAATTAGGCCATCCGTATAATGCACAGTGACATAAATTGCCATTACAAGCAAATGAACATTTACAAAGTGGGACATGGGGGAATAGTCACAAAGCTGGGAGGCTAGGCCTGAGATCTTTGTATCTATGGAGATGTTTGCATAAAAAAGACATTAGGACTATAAGGGATCATTGACACTTCTAAAAATGGATATTAACAGCAACATTGCATTTACCTGTGCTGCTATTGATTTTAACACATTCATACTCTCAAAAGAAACCACGTCATTAAAAATAATTAAATAATAATACTTGAAATTTTTGACAAGTATATATTCATCAAAATAATAATACATATTATATTTTTCATTATCAATAATTTATATTTTCATTTTAATGCCTGAAAATCATTTAACATTTATAACAAAGTATACTTAATTATTTGGGAAGATTCTGTGGATAAGTTATGTTTTTAATGGAAATATACTCTAAAATAAATCCAACTTACTCCATGTGATGCAAAGTAAATCATATATATATATATATATATATTATTTTCTCATTCTTTTCCTATACAGGTTATTATATACTATTGAATACATTTTTCCCATGACATACAGTAAATTTTTGTTACCTGTATATTGTATATATAGTAGTGTGTATATGTTACTCCCAAACTCAATTTATCCCTCCACCCCATTTCCCCCTTGATAACAATAAGTTCGATTTTGAAAGTTTTGAGTCTTTCTCTTTTTGTAAGATCTTTTGTATCATTTTTATTGTATTCCACATATTAATGATCTCATATGATACTTGTCTTTCTTTGTCTGTATTACATCATTTAGTATGATAATTTCAAGGTATATACATGTTGCTGTAATTGGCAATATTTTGTTATATTTTATGGCTGAGTAATATTCCATTACATATATGTACAATATCTTTATCCAGTCCTCTGTTAATGGACATTTAGGTTGCTTTCATGTTTTGGCTATTGTAAATAGTGCTACAATGAACATTGGGGTGCATGTGTCATTTCAAATAATGATATTATCTGGATATATGTCCAGGAGTGGGATTTCTAAGTCACATGGTAGTTCTAGATTTGGTTTGTAAGTAACCTCCGTACTGTTCCCTGTAGTGATTGTACTAACTTTTATTCCCATCAACAGTGTAGGAGAATTTCCTTTTCTCCACACCATCTCCAGCATTTATTTGTTTATAAATTTTTGATCATGGCCATTCTAACATGTGTAAGGCGATACCTCATTGTAAGCTTTGATTTCCATTTCTCTAATAATTACTGACTTGGGCATTATTTTATGTGTTTTTTGGCCATTGGTCTGGTTTCTTCAGGGAAATGTCTGTTTAGTTCTTCTGACCACTTTTTAATTGCGTTTTTTTAATATAAAGCTGTATGAGATGTTCATATAATTTGGAGATTAATTCCCTGTTGGTCTCTTTGCTTTCAAATATTTTCTCCCATTCTGTGGGCTTTTTTCATTTTGTTTATGGATTCCTTTACAGTGCAAAAACTTTTAAATTTAACTAGGTTCCATTTATTTATTTATTTATTTTTATTTCTAATACTCTTAGGAGGTGGATAAAAAAAGATATTGCTGTGACTTATGTCAGAGTGTTCTGCTTCTGTTTTCCTCTGAGTGTTTTATAGTATCTGGTTTTATGTTTAGGTCTTTAATCCATTTTGAGTTTATTTTGTCATATGATTTTTTTTTTTTTTTTTTTTTGTCTTTTTGCTATCTCTTGGGCCACTCCCACGGCATATGGAGGTTCTCAGGCTAGGGGTCGAATCGGAGCTGTAGCTGCCAGCCTACGCCAGAGCCACAGCAATGCACCATCCGAGCTGCGTCTGCAACCTACACCACAGCTCACGGCAACGCCAGATCATTAACCCACTGAGCAAGGGCAGGGACCAAAACGGCAACCTCATGGTTCCTAGTCGCGTTCATTAACCACTGCGCCATGACGGGAACTCCTGTCATATGATGTTAATAAGTGTTCTAGTTTCATTCATTTACATGTAGCTGTCCAGTTTTCCCAGCACTACTTATTGAAGAGATTACCTTTAATCCACTGTATATTCTTGCCTCCTTTGTCAATGATTAATTGACCTTAGGTGCATGGATTTATTTCTGGGCTTTCTACGCAGTTTCACTGATTTATATTTCTGTTTTTGTGCCAGTACCATACTGTTTTGATAACTGAAGATTTGTAGTATAGTCTGAAGCCAGGGAACATATTTTTTTTTTTTTCTTTCTCAAGATTGCTTTGGCTCTACAGAATCTTTTGTGTTTCCATTAAAATACATTTTTTTTCTAGTTCTGTGACAAATGTCATTCGTAATTTAATAGATATTGCACTACATCTGTATATTATCTTGGGTAGTATAGTCATTTTGATGAAATTGATTTTTCCAAGCCAAGAGCATGATATATATTTCCATTTTTTTCTGTTATCTTTAATGTCCTTCATTAGTGTCTTATAGTTTTCAGGGTATAGGTATTTTGCCTCTTTAGGTAGGCTTATTCCAAGTTTTTTTTTTTCTTTTTTTATGCAATGGTAAATGGGATCCTTGCTTTAATTTCATTTTCTTATTTTTCATTTTTAATATATAGAAATCCAAGAGATTCCTGTATCTTAATTTTGCATCCTGAAACTTTACCAAATTCATTGATAAGCTCTAGTAGTTTTCTGGTAGCATCTTTAGGGTTTTCTCTGTAGAATATCATGTCATCTGCAAAGACTGATTGTTTTACTTCTTTTCCAATTCATTTTATTTATTTTTCTTCTCTGATTGCCATAGCAAGGACTTCCAAAACCACATTGAGTGGCGAGAGTGGACATCCTTGTGTTGTTTCTGATCTTAGAGGAAATGTTTTCAACTTTTCACCACTGAGAATGATAATGGGTTTTTCTTATATGGCCTTTATTATTTTGAGGCAGGTTCCCTCTATGCCCACTTTCTGGAGAGTTTTTATCAGAAACTGGTGCTGAATTTTGTCAAAAGATTTTTCAGCATATATTAAGATGACCATATATTTTTTACCCTTCAGTTTGTTGATGTAGTGTATAATATTGATTAATGTACATATATTGAAAAATCCTTGAATCCTGGGGATGAATCCCATTTGATCATGGTTTATGATCCTTTTAATGAATACTGTATTTGATTTGTTATTATTTTATTGAGGATTTTTGCTTCTATGTTCATTAATTATATTAGACTACAGTTTTCTCTTTTTTGTAGTATCTTTGTCTAGTTTTGGTATCAAAGTGATGGTAACCTCATAGAATGAGTTTGGGAGTATTCCTTTCTCTGCAAGTTTTTGGAATAGTTTCAGAAGGATAGGTGTTTACTGTTCTCTAAATGTTTGATAAAATATGCCTGTGAAGCCATATGGTCCAGGACTTTTGTTTTATGGATGTTTTTACATTACATTTTCAATTTCAGCACTTCTTATTGACCTATTCATATTTTCTGTTTCTTCCTTACTAAGTCTTGGAACGTTGTGTCTTTCTAAGAATTTGTCTATTTCTTCCAGATTGTCCAGTTTATTGGCATATAGTTCCTTGTAATAGTCTCTTACAATCCTTTGTATTTCTGTGGTGTCATTTGTAATTCCAAAAGGAGAGAAATTTTTTTAAAACCCTCACACATATGAAATATTCCTCATGCAATTATCATATTTTGTTATTTTATATCTAAGCTTATGTAATTATCAAGATAATCTGACCAGGTATCTTTTCATATGAGGAGAACTGAGGTCAGAATGGTTTAAAAACTAACCCAAGTTCTGAGAGCTGCTATATACCTAATACAGCACTTGCACATTGGTTTTTCAGGCTTCAAACCTAATCTTCATTGCATCACTACATTATTCACTTACATATTCTAGTGAGATCAAAATGGTTTTCCTGTATGTGAACAAGGGAACTTGCATGTCATTTTTCATATCTATTCTTCTCTCCACTGCAAGACAAGTCTCGGGATGCAAAATACAGGACAAAAGAAGAGAATAAATATCAAGCCAGATGCCTCGAATTCCTATTACAATGTTTGGAAATAATACAGATTTATTCCCATGTTTACTTCCAAGCCTCTTTGAGCATCTCCATAGGAGGCATTGTTTGGAAGTTTTCCTGCAAAGTAGGTACTATCTCACAGTCCTTTACTGCTATTACTCTAGGAAGGTAAAAACAGTTAATCTAGTTGGCCAGGTATACTCTGCCTACCTCAGAGTGTGACCCAAGCATACACCATTTTCTTTTCTTTCTCTACTTTGTTTTTCCCTATCATCAGGATGTCACATGGAGGGACAATGATCCTGGGTAATTCATTCAATGTCCTGTATTACTATTTGTATCTTTCTGATAAATAAACAATTTTGTCTGGGTAAATCTGTTTCACAATTTTTATCAAATAAATCTCATCTTTTTGCAAGGTGTTTCTGTCCACCTATCCAAATCCTATCTGCCTTTTAACTCCAAGATAACATTCCAGTTACTTTTGAGACTCCAGACTACGCAGGCTACAGTCACTCTACTTTGTCGATTATGTCTTCCTGGTATTTGGAAAGTTTTACATTTTTTCTATGTTGATAACCTATTAGTCATCTAAGATTGGCATAACTAAATATCATAAACAGGATGGATTAAACAACAAAAATTAATTTTCTTACAGTTCTGAAGGCTTAAAGTCTGAGATCTGGGTACAAGTTTGGTCAAATTCTAGTGAGAACTCTTTTGCAGATGGCCACCTTAACTGAGTACTTAAGTCCCTTACTTTTCTTGTGAGGAAAACAGGTCTATCAGATAAAGGCTCTACTCTTATGACTTCATCCAACTTTAATCACCTCTTTAAAGACCTTATCATCAATAGGCATAGGGTGGGGCTTAAGCCTTCAGCATATGTGTTTGTGTGAATGGGGGTGTGTAATTCAGTCCAAGTAGATGGTTAAGGTTTCATGATTGCTTTTCTGGTATATTTTGTGGTCAAGACTTTTTTAATCCTCCTAAACCGTAAGCTCACCAAACAACACTCCTGAACTAGTTGTATAGCTATGCAATTCAGACTAAAAAAGTAGCTTCAAAATATCACAAAGTCCAACTGAAATTGTCATAATGGAGCTCATTGTTGCTAATCCTATCTCACATTCAATAAAAGTTTTTCATTGTTCTTTACTGCCAATTTTTAAAGTTAAACATATTTTTTTTTGTTCATTTCCAGCACTGCTCTGGCACTTTTACCACTTTAAGCCCATTCATAGGAGGATAGGGAGTGGCAGAATGGGAGAATGTGTATATCTATGTTACACAATCAAACACCCCTGCCTGAACAGTGTAATATAAATGCAAATAAACTGATTGACTGACAAGAGGAGTCCTTGATTAAATACTACAAGGGAATGAAACTAAAAGTTAAGTCCTATTTCTTGGAACAACAATTGATAATTCCAATAATGCTAGTCTAACCAAAAGACATGAAATGAATTCAAATTGTAATTATGATAAACTTTATAACTTTGACCTAACAAGGAAGATGAAAAAAAAAAAAAAAAAGGAAAATATGTCTCTAAACTCTCATAGGCTGCAAAGAAAATTATTCACTGAGGATAAGAGAAGAAAGCTGTCTTTCAAGACAGCACCAAAAAATACTATGCTGTCAAGGAGAACAGGAAAATATAAAACAGGAAACATTCAACACCAACTTTCATTCATACTTAAAGAGTAAGTGGGCCAAAACTAAGATCTCTGGTTCTGAGACAGAGAATGTCAATTTTCTGAAAGTGCTCTGCAAAGAAATTAAAAAGGAAGCAGATAATGTTATCAAATAATATTCCTACATCTTTGACTTAAAGACAAAGTCCCTGAATCTCCATTGTGTTCTGCAGTAGAGGGGATTTTGATTCCATATGACCCAGATCACTAAATACACTAAATATACTGCCTCACAAAAAGCAACAAAGTCTAGTCTTCATTAGGAGAGAGAGACAACTTATTAAGCATGGAGTTAGGCAAATCTCTAAGATATTTCTGCTGTCATAGAGGTGAAATGATTAACCCTTCACCCCAGACTCAAATACTGTTTGCTTTTTCTACCAATGAAATTACCCAGCAGGTAGGAGACATACTTAAGAATTCCTCACAATACCAGCCAAAAAAGAGCCACGTGAGTTTTAAGGAAGCTGCTCAATCAAATGGATTTATGAATTTCACAGTTGAGTAGACAAATAGATTTACTTAATATTTTATGATTAAAATAAACCACTGCTCTTGGTCCTTTAGTAAATTGAAGGCTTTGGTAATGCAATTTAACTGATAGTCTAGATAAACTGTTTAACCAGCATGGCCTTTCTAAGCACCGAAATTGTGATTCCTCCTGGTATAGGCACTGTTTGACAGCACCTAGAACTGAAAGAAGAAGCAGTTATTACTCTCGTGTTGCTTATTATATAGCTACAGGTAACACTATGAACCGGCCAAAGTGTAAATAACACCTTACAAAACAAATGAGTGCCCAGACCAACATGTCTTAGGAGACAATAAGAAGAAGGAAATCATTACAAGCCAGGAATGGGTGAAAAAAGTTTTAATAAAGATTAAAGAAGAGATTTAGCATGGACATTGGAGAGTGGCTTAATTATGCATAAAGAGCAGAGAGATAAACCCATGAATGATGGAGCTCAATGTAGGATAACTGTTCTGAGCATAGGATTGGCTCAGTTGGAGAAGGTTTGCATTATATAGGTTTGGAGAAAGAATGAAAATTGACAGCTATTACTAGTGTGAAGAGCATTTTAAGACTCTAAGTGAGAGTTCAGAAATCAGTGCTATAATTGAGAACTGCTAGCTTTTGAGAAGGGTACTGTCATTTTTGGGTAGTATTCAGAAGGAGGACTGGATAACTTTGCCTTACAGTGAATATATAGAGACTTGAAGGGATTGAGAACATATATTGTAAAGTTAGACACACCTTCATTTTAATATTAATCCTACTTCTTGCTAAGAAATGCTTGAAGTTATTTAATCTTCAAGGCATAGTTCCTAATACATAACACAGGGCTAGTAGTAGTTGCAATGCATTTTTGAAATGATCACTTTATTATTTCTATTCTCTCCCTATGAAATCCAGGATAATGTATAGAAATATATGATCTAGATAAATTCTTCTGTGGTCCTGGAAAATTATGTACCCTCTTCTTTGTGAGATGTTAATTTACCAATATCCTAGCATCTTCTTTAAATTGATTTAAAATAAATTTTAAAAAGATTATTGCTAAAAATATCTGTAAATTTAAAACAAATACTAGCAGGAATATTAATCACTATTTTCCTAGACATAAAATAATATTAATGGAGCTATTTCTTAATCCAGACAAGCAGTGTGCTATATTACCAGAAGAGAGGAGAGTTTCTCAATCATAGTTAAAGGCATTAGGGCTTTTGATGTCTGAATGCATTGGAGGGTAAGGAAAGACACAATGTTAAGGACAGAGATCAATAAAAAGTCCCCTGATTTCTAGTTCAAATTACTAAGGAGAGGTTCTCTATTCTTGGGTTTAACAAGTCCGTCAAATGATTTGCATGCACATTAAGTTTGAAACCATCAGACTAAAGGAAAGGTACTCAACTGATTAGTATGACTGTGCAGAGAAGTGGCCTCATAGCACAATGAGAAGGAAAAAAAAAAAAAAAAGAAAAGAAAAGAAAGAATGATAAAAAGCAAGAAGCCAAAGAAAATTGATGCCAAGAGTCTAAATGATCAAAAATCGAACAAGGAGGTCAAGTTTGAAAAAGTGTCAAATGGACTGAGACGTCAGAATTTATAGACTGAAAAGATGTCCCTTGGCTCTAGCACACTGAGAACTGCTGTTGATTACAAGACAAAACATTCAGTGGATTGAGAGTTTAAGCCAGACAACAGCAGGCTGATGAACAATGACACTGAGACCATAAATGTCTATATATTTTAAAATTCATGCCTGTGCAAAAAAGTAGGAGGATGATAATGAGAAGGAAGGACTGAGTCAAGGGAAAGGAGATTTTGGGTTTTATTTTTTTTACCTGTTAAATTAGAAAAAATTTGAATATGGTGATATACTGAAAGAACAAAACCAAGAAAAGAAAGGTTTAAGACTCTAGGAAAGAAGATTATTATCGTTTAAAAAGAGAGGTAATGGAGCAGAGATTTTAGAAAGTTTGTCTAATAGATTGGAAGTCAAAGGACTGCAGGAAGAGATACAAAATAATTAATGTACACACACAGAAACACATACACATAAATTATGAATGGAAGATTTCCTAGCTGATGGAGACATTCTGGCCTTTCTAAGCAAATGACATGTAAGAAGTGATTTGTCCTCTGCTCCTGGCTCTCATCGCACACATGAGCCCTACTAATTTTACCCACTGCTACACTTGCCCAAAGAGTGCATGGGGAATGCATGTGAAGCTGAGAAGAGGTGTTAGAATTAAAAGGTAAGAAAAGCATAGCTCATGTTATCAGCAAAATCAGATCAATATACAGGTATGTTCACAGTTTCTAATTCTCATGTATCCTGCAATAGAGGTCAGGATTTAGTCTAATAATTTGAATAATTACATAATGCTATTTGAGGAATCCCTGAAATCATTTATATATCCCAAAATATCTCACCTACCCATATAAATTCAGGTAAAATCCTTTAAATAGATTCTGGGAAAATATTCTAAGGAATAGAAGTTGCCTCTTTCATGGCAGATTTCATTTATGCTCTTTTTTGTGTGTGTGACTCAGATTATTGGACTGGAACAAGATAACAGGTGTGGAATGTGAATTACCAAGGAAAAGTGTTGTATTGCTAGCTTCTTATGTGCCCACACCATCTCTGGGTCAGAAGTGCTACAATGTAGGCAAAGGGTTGTACATTTCTCCTGTCAGAATTGTGGCCCCTTGATTCAAGTCCTACTCTCACAGCTCCACTGGTCCCAGGGGCCATTTATCTTCAGCCAGAAAGATTGCTTTATTACCACATTCATCAATTTGTACTCTGGGCTTGAGTTAAAAGTGACTTGGAAAGACAAAACTGTTACCTTAGTAATTGAATATGAAAGTCTTATTAGGATCCACTTTCACTAATCTGATATGAAAGTCGCTAATGCAATATGACTTTAACACTGTATAAGCAACAATAAATTCTGATATGATGTGAATATTAATAAAATGCAATGGGATACTGCTAATATGTTAATGTGGTAAGATATTACTAACAAGAGATGAGGATCTTGATTGAAAAAATTAATATTACCTCGCCATAATTCTCTGATACTGCAGTCACCATGTTCCAAGATAGCCCTTGTCTAGATTTTAGGAATAAATCATTTACTTTTTGAGTCACAGGCAAATTTCAATCAGGTTATTTCAATGTCCCAAGTTAAGACCTGTTTGTGAATATGGTGAACAATTGCTGTTTCCATTATTCTTACCCCATTGTTTATATCTATTGGTTGTGTTACATAAATTATATAAAATGAAAGCTAGACAACAGATCAAACATCAATATGCACTTAACTATATTCTGGGAGGAAAATACAAGGAAAAATGGAAAGACATGGGCTCTGATTATCTCTGCACAACAGCAAGCCATCATCTCTCTGCTGTTTATTCAAATATTTCCATGGTATTATCCTTCTCTTTTTTTTTAATCCTTGCATTTTAAATTGCTTATTACTTTTTTTTTCTTTTTATGGCTGTACCTGCACCATATGGAAATTCATAGGTCAGGGTTTGAATCAGAGCTGCAGCTGGGGCCTACTCCACAGCCATGGTAACACTGGATCAGAGCCACAACCTACACTGCAGCTTGCAACATTGGACCCTTAGCCCACTGAGCAAGGCCAGGGATCAAACCCATATCCCCACAGAGACAAGGTTAAGTTCTTAACCCACTGAGCCACAACGGGGAACTTCAAGCATTTTAAATCTTTTTGAATTCTCTCCTAAAAATGTAGTATTCTGAGCTTATATCTGTTCCACAAGAAACATTCCAAAATACATTGAGGGACGATTTAGTGAACATGTCATCATAAATCAGAATATATGAATAAGCTTTATTTTGGTTTAAATTTTGACATATTTGAGTGCTTTAATTCTGCTACTGACAACATGCTTCAGAGCTTATAATGATAAATGTCAGGGTATCAGGGCTAAAAATAAATATCTAGAGAGTAGTCAAAGTTTCACTATTTGTCTCAGTCTTGGGGGGTTATGCAACTTGACCATAGATCTTACCTTTAAAGATCTAGTAAATTAAAATACACATTAGCATTACCAGTTGTAAATATGTAATTAGTGAGTTATCGCTTTATATAATGTCTAATAGCCAATAAATTGTGTAAAATCTTTTCAGTCTAAGTCTGCGAAATTTCACAGTTTAGGGTGGGTGATAAAAATGACCCATGTCTAAATTAGTTCATTTTACTAAATATTTTTTAATGAGAATAGATTCATATAAATGGACTCCATGGAGAGCTGAAAGTGAGGAGATTGGTACATAATAGGTGTATTTGGATGCTACAGATATTACTTAATGCATGATGCATAACAGGGAAGGAAAATGAATTCTAAGCCCAAAGATGTGAGTTGTTGGATAAAAAATTAAATATCGGTGATGGTGATATTTATTGTTGATACAGGGTAGATATTAAATTGGATTAACTTATAATTTAGTAAATTCTTTGGCAAATCAAATATGTTAACAACATAAATCTTCTCTATATATCTCCATATCAAAGACATTTATAACTCCAGGGTTAGGCTACAATAACAGGTAACAAATCTCAAGCACAGATCATCTGTGTACATATAGGTAATAACTACATCATGACAACAAACCTTCACATTTTATTAGCAATAGAAAAAAGATAAAGTTCACCATAGGGAAAATTTTCTAAATCATTTTTTTGTGGGAAAAAAGGGATTAAGTGGTTAATTTGATTGAGTGTATTGGTAATTACATCCATTATTACCTTGGCATTATCAGTTTCAGGTGGCCTAGAACTGACTGGAGGTTATGGCAAATTCTACCATATCAATTCTTAACATATTGTTTTACTAAGACAATGATCAAAAGTAAAAATGTAATGTCAAGTTAAATCCAGATTATAGTATCTCTTTTCTTTAAAATCTACCATTTTTAAAAATGAAAACAGCATTTTCTAAAAATATAAAACTTCCCCAGCAGAAAATGGGAGAACTCACTTGTCATTACTCTTAAAATAGCAGCTAAACAGAACAAAAGCTTCTAATGTAGGTTAGATCTCCAAAAATTGTTCCCATTCTGAAGGAATATCAATAAATCAAAATCAAAACCAAATAAATCCCTTGAGAAATTTTGTTTACACATAAATTTAAACAGAATATAAAAGAAAAAGTACCATTCTATATTTTCTATTTTTAGTTTTAGAAATAGAAGAGGGTATTAAATGGTAACATAGTATGGTTTTCACTCCCTTTTCCCTTATTACTAATTAGGAGCATCCCTTATTACTAATTTGAGCATCATTTCATATGTTTGCTTGCCATTTCAATAATCTCTATTGTAAAGTATCTATCCAATTATCCTGCCATTTTGGGGAGTTCAGACTGTGGTCCATTGTGTTAAGGACCTGGCATTGTCACTGCAGCGGCTTGGGTGTCTGATGTGTGCAAGTTCAATCCTTGACCCAGGAATTTCCGCATGCCACAGGCATTTAAAAAAAAAATTATCTTGCCATTTTCATTTTATCTCTACATAATTTCTTAATAGTTTTTGAAGATATATATACACACATATGTGCATAAGTATATATACCTATGTACATATATGTGATATAGAATTATTGTCAGTTTTATGTGCTTCTAATATCTTCCCTGACATATAACTTGAATCCCACCCATTTAATGATGTCTTTCATAAATAGACTATTTTAATGTCACTGTAGTAAAAAATGAGTCTTCTTTTGTATTTGTGCTCTTTAAATCATAATAGTTTCTTTTTCTATTTCAAGTTTACAAAGGTATTCTTCTTTATAATCTCCTAAAAGTTTTATGTCTTTCTTTGACATTTAGATATCTTACTGACCCATAGTTTATTGTGCATTGGATGAGACCGTAGTCAACTTTACATTTTGTTTCTATGTAAATATTCAACTGACTCCATAAAAAGTCATTTATTGAAATGGCTTTCCATTCCACACCATTCTGTAGTACAAACTTTGTCATTAAATTAATGTTCATATGTGCATGTTACTATTTCTAAGGTCTCTATTTTGTTCCATTTGACTGTTTATTCATTCTTGCACCAAACCATGCTGTCTTAATTACTTTAGATTTATAGTTAGCTAAATTTAAACATTCCCCTGTTATCCATAATTTTCACAACAATCTTGAAGCCTCTTGGTCATTTTAATTTCCATATATATTTTAAAATCGGATTCTCAAGTTTTTTTCAAAATCTAAGAAATTTTCATTGCAATTACCTCTACTCTTAAGACTAAGTAAAGGAAGTCTACTATTTCTACAATATTTAGAATTTCTAATCCATGAGGAAGGATGATTTCTGCATTGATTTAAGGTCTCTTTAATTTTTCTCAGTAATGTTTTACTTTCTGGTTGAAGGCTTGCATATTTTTGTTGGGTTTATTTCCAGCCTTTACTATTTCTTAATATTATTAAAACTTGTATGATTATGTTAATTTGATTATATAATATGTTTATATAATTTAAAATAAAATTTGATTACATATCGTGTGTTATATATAGAAATGAAATTATGTTTTGTATATTAGCCTTGTATCCAGCAACCTTGATAAGCTCATTTAATTCTAATAGGTGAACCACAGATTTCTCTGATTTTTTAAAACTTATACAGTAATGTTGCCCATCACTAATCATCATATAAATTCAAATCAAAACCACAATGAAATATTACCTTCAGTATGAATAACCCTCAAAAATTTAAAGGTGAAACTACAATATAAAACAGCAGTTCCACTTTTGAATATGCATCCAAGGAAAGTGAAATCAGGATATCAAAGATATATTGGCATCCCTGTGTTCATTGAAGCATTATTCATAATAACCATAGCCAGGATATGGAAACAACCTAAGTGTCTATGAACAGATGAATGGATAAAGAAGATGTGATGCACACACACACACACACATACACACACACAAATATTATTTGGCTATGAGAAGAGGGAAATGCTGTCATTTGTAACAACATGGATGAACTCTAGTAAGTCAAGCAATGAACAACGAATACTGTATGGTATCACTCATAGAGAAATCTAAAATAGCCAAAATCATATAGACAGTAGAGTGGTGATTACCAGAGGCTAAAAATGGGGAAGTGCGAGATGTTGGTTAAAGGGTACAAACTTTCATTTATAAAATGAATGCATTCTGAGGACTAATACACAGCATGGTGCTCATAGATAACAATACTGTATTATATTTGCTAAGAAATCTTAAATATTCTCACCACACACACACACATACACACACACACAATGGTAATACTCTGACGTGATGGAAGTTTTAGTTAACACTATGGTGATAATCATTTCACAATATTTAAGTGTATCAAATAAACTCATTGCTAGAAAAGGCAAAAAGCCAAAAAAATAAACTCATTGTACAATCTTAAACTTACACAATATTATATGTCATTTATACCTCAAAACATTGGGGGGAAATGAAAATATTAAAAATCCATGCAATTGACTCTATAAAATTTCCCTTAATCATTGATTTAGCTGAATCCTGCAAATCCCAATATGTAATATTTTTATTATCATTGAGCTCAACATGTTTTCTGGCATTCATTTTGAGTTATTCATATTTTTTTTGGATAGCTCAATGTATATATCTTATTTTTTAAACATATTTAATTATTTCTTTGATGTTGGTTTCCAGCTTAATTTTATCATGACAGGAAGCATATTGTGTAAAATTTCAGCCCTTTAGATTTTCTTGAGATTTGTTTTATGGATAATTTAATGTATTGAGATTTTTACCAGGAATTCTACCCATGGTGAGGTTTGCATGCCAACTGTTAATGTTTTGATCATGTAGCCTCTCATGAATGTCAAAAGCACTTCTCAAACTCTCTGCTGCTGCTTCTGAAATTGGCAAACACTTTCTCTAGTGGAAAATAGTGGTCCAAATCCTTGAATAATTTTTTTCTTTGGATTCCTGGTCTAGTGATATTTTACCACCTTGTTATTTACATATATTATAAAATATATAATTTACATATATATATTTAAATAACATGGTAGTGAAAAATCACTATAAGTGTGTATAATTTCTTGATTTTTATTTTTTCTAAATGTGAGTAATGACCCATATTACCTAGACAAATGATAATGGCTCCTTCATAGCTCCTGCTACTCCTATTATACAGTCATCACCTCCTTAACATTACATGAAACTTTCTTCAAAAAGTAGTAGTCAAGATCTTCTATGTAATGAATTCTCTTGTCTGCTGTGTCCACTCTTTTTTTTAATATCATGACACTAAGTATTTAATTTTTATTTTTTGTTTTGATCAATTATATTTTTATATCCAAGCTCTCTCAGTTCTATTTTCTTGATCCCATTTTTTTTATTAATTTTATCTCTGATACCTCCCATAAGTTGTGTCTATTATCTGTTGACTTTTTTCCCTTGGCTATAACCTATTTTATTTGTGGAAGTCAATTGGCATTCTTTCACAAATTGTAGTGAGCCCTGATTTTGTCATCACTTTTGTAGTTTAGATGCCCTGAACATCTATTACCTACATCTTTGTACCATGCTGCCTGTGATTCAGAGGTCTCACTTTGCTTTGCATTCTGAAATATATTCAGAGATTACAAAAGAAGAATAACAGACTAAACTCAATAGTAATGGTTTGGTTGCCCTTTTATTTCTCAGAAACTTCACCAGTAACTGAAGAGCTGCTCTCTCATCAGTTAGATAACTTGGACTGTATACTGCCACCTGCAGGCAGTCAGGCATGTTGCTCTGCACAGAACTATAGCTTGAGAGAGACCAGTGATCAGTGTGCCTGATAGTTCTTAACTCTGGTACCACGACTCGTCACACTGCTCTCTGCTTTTGCTGTAAGCCCACCATTCAGGGAATAACTCACCCCATGTTTCCTACATAGCCTCTTCCCCTGCCTTCCAAGAGCTGTGGCTTTTCCCCTGTCATCCTATCCTGGCTTTTCTCCTTCAAATAAGATCCCACATGGTTTCCACTCCTACACCAGTGTGTTTTGGATTTATTTAATTTTTGAATTTTTATTAATAGTTTCTACTCTTTCTATAGATGTGACGTGAGAAAAAGATTCCACAGGATAAACACAACATGTTATCTTGAAAATGCTCTCCAAACAAGAAAGATTTCAATAGGTGAAAGTAATAAGGGTTTTCAGAGTGGACCAGAATGCCTCGGAAGCATATCTGGAGAAAGTTACTATGATGAGAGACACTGAAAAGCGAGGGTCAACATTTGGAAACAAAGCACCAGGGGAATGGAGAGAAAATACTGAGTGGGAGAATTGAGAAGGTAGGAAATTTATGGTAGTAGGAGCTTTTCTGACCAAAGCCCCTATCTTACCCTTGAATGTAGGAAATACATTAACATGGCAACATGGCAAACTCTTTAAGGTTTTGTTCATTTATCACCACAGTTTTTGTTTATCTTTAGATGATGTTCAAGCTTGAGGATACAGAGATTGATAAAATTTTGTTGTTCATTATCAGAGGGAATAGTTAATAGCATGGATCACCAAAACCTGGAATGGCTGGTATAAAAAAGGCAGTGATCCTCAGCACATTTACTGACCCACATCTTTCCCTGCTATGACTGCAGGCTCCCATGAACTCTCACACATTTAAGTTTCATTCCCCAGCTAACAATTAATAGAGGTGAGTTGTGAGTTTTTACTGTCTGCAAGGCACTAAGTCAGGCATTTGAAGGATAAAAGTGAACAAATTATATGTGCCCTATATTAAAAAATATTTCAAAACAAACAAAAAAATAAACCAAAAGAAGCTTTTAGTCTTGTAGGAGAGGTAAAACACAGATACGCAAATTAAAATACAGAATAAGAGTGATAATTCTGATTAAAAAGAAAAAGAGTTTACACCACTGTTTAGAAGACAGTAATTTAATGTCTATATTGTTTCAGAATAGGAACTCTATAAGGAAAAACACCTTAAAAAAGGGCAATTACAAGGAAATATTGAATGCCTTTGGAGCATAAAAGTTTATTTACTCAAACCCAAAACTCTTTAAAGAGCACAGTATGCTAGATTGTAATGTAGTTCAGGACCCTTTCATGGAGATTCTGAAATAGCAGGCTGAATACTCCTAGTTCCATCCCTGCTTAGTTTCTAGTCTCATTATTGGGATATTTTAGTGAGGACAGTGAATCTTCGGAACAAACATTGACCCCATCCCTACTCTTCTGTTCTCCTCCTGACCACCCAAGGTGAGGGACTAAGGTGAGCATCAATCAGTTAATGCTGGGTTCCACCCAGTCTATGTCTGGGGTTTTACTTTTACTCTGCTAAGGAAAGATGAGTGAAAAGATGGAAGCAGAAGCTGTCTAATCGATATTTAGAATGGGGAGAAATTACCTAGCATGTAAGTTGTTCTAAGAGTGAAATATAAAGAGAACATGTTGCCTCTTCAGCAATGAATTTCTGGGCTGTAAGGCATGCACAAGCTTTGCTGGTAAGAGCCAAAAGAGAGCACTGTAAATTGTGGAGTTAGCATAGTAGGAGAAATCATCTCTACTTTTTTTAATCATATGTTAGAATTAAGCAGGCACATCAATTAAGAAAAATGACACAATTGAAAAGCCAAGCAAATAGATTCAAAAGAGAATTTAATGAAATAAGGTCCACTTATACCAGCAGTGCATAAATGTTCATGGTCCCAGGAATGGTAGAAATGCTTGTATTCTCCCCCAGCAAGTCTCACTTGCCCTGGCACAATAGACATTTTGCAAAATCTATAAGCACACCCAGGGATTGGTTTCTTCCATGAGCAGAAATTTCATTCACTCCTACACATCAGCCTTCTCACATGCTTCTGGTGAAATTCGTCCAAGGACATGGTCTTGGCACCAAAATTAAATTCACAAGAAACTAATTTACAATGTAAAATGACTCAAATCTAAAGTGAAACACTTCTTTGAAAGCATTTTTAAAAATTAAACCAAATTAATTATGTATACATTTTAGAATTCCTTTTTTAAATGACAACAAAAATATTTATTTTTAAAAATATGATAAAATCGGGAAACATAATCATCATCATAGATACTTAAGCATCTACAGCAGGAGAAATCTTGAGTATCTTCTAGTAAGGTTCTAATTCAGCTCCCTCAAAAGCAAATTAGAAAATTGGAGTCTGGAAAGTTTCAGAGTATTTTTCAGTTCGTTTATTTGCCCACTCTCAAGTTCTGAAGGATAAAGTTTTGCACACTAGAGGAGGTATAACAAAACAAAAATACTGGGCCAGATGAGTATTTCGACATTTCTCATTTTTATTTCCATGTGGTCTATAAATTTACCATAAAAAGCATCACCTTCTAAAGATGAAAAAAACACTTCAATAGCACATAGCTACATGGAAAATTTTGTCTGTTTCTTAACGTTCAAATAAAATGATATTTATCAAATGCCAAAAATGTATGGTCTTATAAGAACCATGAGAAACTGTGTAGCTGACCAGCAAAATTAAACTTCAGCCTCTATTCAGAGCAAATTTTTATTTGGAACTAAATTATGAGTTTACACATACTATCCTCCCCACAACTGTGTGAAGTAGATGCTCTGAGTATCCCCAATTAACCTATGAGGAAACAAAGCCTGAGATGAGGTAATATGTAAAGTCCTGGATCTAGCAGTTGATAGAAATTGATTTCGGCTACAGACTCTTAGGTCCCAGAGCCCATTTTTTACACCAAAGTACTACACAACATCCAAGAATTTGTTAAATGCCTGAAGAAAAATTGTTGACCAAGGGCAATATGATGCTGAAAACATATTTGTTCTGAAGCTGGACAATAAGACAGCAGAGGGAGGGCTGGAGTCTGAAATAAGTTTTCTTAGTAAAATTCCCAACATGTCTCTCTCACCCACAACCACAGTCATGATAAAGCTTATCTGCAGAGCAACATGCCATCTGTTCAATTAGCCTCGTGCTTACTCTTTGCATTTTCAGGCCGATAACAGGTGATTCAATGCAAACTAGGCCAATTCCTAGTAAGAGTAAGTAGGCTGCACCAGAGTAGGGCTAGTCAGAGAGGCACAGCCATGGGTTGACTTAAAATAAACTAAGTGCGGTTGCTTTGGACTAAATGTTTGTATCCCCTCCAAATTCGTATGGTGAAGTCCTAACTCCCAATAGGATTGTATTGGACTGTGAGTCCTTTGAAAGTAACCAGGTTTAGATAAGGCTGTGAGGTTGGAACCCCCAGAATGTGGGTAGCAATCTTATAAGAAGAGGAAGATATACTAGAGCCCTCTCTCCACTCTGGAAGGATACAGCCAGAAGGTAGCCATCACTGAGAAGAAAAAACTTCATTAAGAGCCAAATCAGCTGTCACCTTGACCTTTGACCTCCCAGCCTCCAGAACTGTAAAAACTAAATGTATATTGGTTAAGCCATCCATTTTATGGTATTTTTTAATTGATCATTTTTTTATTTTTTATTTTTATTTTTGTCTTTTTGCCTTTTCTAGGGCTGCTCCCATTGCATATGGAGTTCCCAGGCCAGGGGTCGAGTCGGAGGTGTAGCCCCAGCCTACACCAGAGCCACAGCAACGCTAAGATCCGAGCCTTGTCTGTGACCTACACCACAGCTCACGGCAATACCAGATCATTAACCCACTGAGCAAGGCCAGGGATCGAACCCACAACCTCATGGTTCCCAATCGGATTCGATAACCACTGTGCCACGACGGGAACTCCAAATTGATCATTTTTTTAAATTTAATTTTATTGGAATATGGTTGATTTACAATGTTGTATTACCTCTAGGTGTACAGCAAAGTGAATAAGCCATATGTGTAAATATATCCAATCTTTTTTTCTATATAGATTATTACAAACTATTGAGTAGATTTCCCTGGATTATACAGTAAATTCTCTTTATCTATCCTTTTTATATATTACTTTGTGTTTTTCCCAGCCTGCCAATTTTTCCCTCTCCCCAATGGTTTCACCTATGGTAACCATAGGATGGTTTTTGAAATTTGTAAGCTTGTTTCTGTTTTTTAAAATAAGTTTTTTGGAGTTCTCTTCATTCATGTCTTCGCAGGTTTTAAGAACCTGACTAATATCCAGGAGGCATTGCCATGAGCTGTGGTGTAGGTTGCAGATGTGACTTGGATATGGAATTGCTGTGGCTGCAGCATAGGCCAGCAGCTGTAGCTCCAATTTAATCCCTAGCTTGGGAACTTCCATATGCCACAGGTACAGCCCTAAAAAGAAAAAAAAGTAAAAAAAAATAAAATAAGTTATTTTGTATTTTTTAATAGCTGCCAAACTAAGACAGTGGTATAATTTACAAGGAATCAAGCAAAAATAATCATAGTTGAGGGTTTAATGATGTCATGAGAAAGTTTCTTATGCTTCTAGTCTGTAACAGTTGATTATATCTACCACATAAGATTTATGAAGATTAAATGAGATATGATTCTTTAAAACATCCAACTCATTATCTTCTGTAGGCTGTGCCCAGAAATATTGTTTAAATTCTTGCTCTCTGAGTGTTTTTATTTGTTTGTTTGTTTTTATGTGAAGCTTACATCCCACTTTCTTGGATACATGGAAAGGGCAAAGGGACTCATGGTCCCTGAAATCTGAGAATAATATTGGAAATAGTGTGAGGATGAGCTGGGTTGGCGTCTCCAAAGCACAGCCTTTGAAAGTCTTTTGGCAGGAGGAATTGCAAGTTTTACACTTAGGGAAGCCAAGAAGAAAATAGACATGGAAGTGAAGGAGTCAATGTTACATGTGACCATATGAGAGGAAGAGGAAAGCCGTGATCACAGGAAATGCGGCAGGCAGTAGTTTGTTAAATATGAAAAGTAACTAATTTTAGTTAGAAACTTTCTTTGGCTGCAATTGCATTCGTCTGAAAGTGGTTGTTGATTCAAAGTCAAACGTCTGTACTGTTAAAATTATTCATGATATAAAAAAAATTTACCCAAGTCTCCTGCCTACATAAATATGTATGGAAGGATGTAGGCTGTTTGTATGCACAATTGGACAGCAATGGCTAAAGCTTTTCTCTTAGAAATCTGCCATAACTACCTATTGCTGCGTCATTTTTAATAACATATTGGGCAAAAAAAGTAACATCCAAAATATGAATTCCCTCTCCCAGGACATTGCTTTAGATGGTAAAGTGGAGGAAGGGACTGACTGACAAAGTTTGGTGCAAAAGACCTTTCTACACAGGACTTCCTCCTTCTTCTAGAAAGTGCTTATAACAAATAGAATCTGTAGAGGGTAGAGGGTAATGAGAGATCTGCAAGCAGAAGTATGAGTCCATCAAAAAGCACATTGGAAAAAACACTTAGGGGCGGAGTTTCATATATCAGAAGAGCTGCCACTACAATATTTAACCTTGTTTTTCCAGAAAGTATGCTGAGAAACTCAAAAAGATAAAACAAATTGAATATTCTGTTGGCAAAATATATTTTTAACAAACTATTCAAGACTGAATGGGTGCTATGTGACTGGTGATTCTCCTGTTCTTTGAGTTATTCAAATGTCTTCCAGATATGATTTCTTAACATAGAAGCTGTAGGACCATCTTTGTTTTTTGGTAAGGAAGCCTATGGTCCAACAATTTGCCTCTGAAGGGTACCAGTGGTGTCCACACTCACTGGTTATTCTGAAGACCATTCTTCATGACAGTGAAACAAAAGCAAGCTCAGTCATTGCTAAACTCTTCGTGATGGTACATGTAAAAGCATATAAGTTTTAAGCTTCAAAATACAATTTCCCTTTTCAGTTTTAATGAAAAAAAAAAAAAAGAAAAAGCTCAGTTACCCACCTCATCAGTTCTGCTTCTTCATTCTCTGAAGGTAACCACTATTCTGAAGTTAATATCTCTAACTCTATCACTGTCTATATATTATCATGTATACTTTTATATTTCTCCTTCATATGTATATTTTTATAAATGATACAGAGAACTGTTTTGTTTGTTTTGAAAATGTATGTAAACTTTCAACTGATTTTATTCAAAATTATGTTTATGTTAATGATGGCCATTCTGACTGGTGTGAGGTGGTACCTCCTTGTAGTTTTAATTTGCATTTCTCTAATAATTAGTGATATTGAGCATTTTTTCATATGCCTGTTGGCCATCCATATGTCTTCTTTGGATAAATGACTGTTTAGGTCTTCTGCCCATTTTTCAATTGAGTTGTTTATTTTTGTTGTTGTTGAATTGCATGAGTTGTTTGTGTATTTTGGATATTAGGCCCTTTTCTGTTGCATCATTGCCAAAGATTTTCTCCTATTCTGTGCTTTGTCTTTTCATCTGTTTAGTGGTTTCCTTTGCTGTGCAAGAGCTTTGAGTTTGATTAAGTACCATTGTTTATGGTCATTATTCGAGGAGGGGATCAAAGAAGATGTTGCTGTGGTTTATATCAAAGAGAGTTCTGCATATATTTTCCTCTCTAAGTTTTATAGTGTCTGACCTTATATTTAAGTCTTTAATTCATTTTGAGTTTATTTTTCTATAAGGTGTTAGATAGTGTTCTACTTTAATTCTTTTGCATGTAGCTTTCAACAAAGGGAGTGGCTACAGAGGGGTGCCTGCCCTCCCAGTTATAGAGAGATATCCCTGGAACCTCTGTCTCAAATGGAGGGACTGCAGGATTAACTGCTGATATTGCTAACCATAGGAAACTGTCCTGAGATTTCCCTGGAAGCAAGAAGAATCAGTGAAGCCAGTCCTGACCTCTATCCACCACCAATAAAGCAATCCTGTGAACACTGAACCACTACCCAAGATTCACAGGGACCCCATGCATAAACAATCACCTGGGTTTCAAGGAAGGTAATATAATACCACCACTCCCATCACATGCTCTAGAAACTCATGAGCCACTAACACCTCTGTGAACTTCAAGACAAGGCAACAGTCACAGCATCTACATACCTGTCTTCAAGGGGACAATAAATATATAAAGTTAAACATTATGAGATGATAAATAAATAAGCTTCATACAAGGAAACAAGAAAAAAACACACAAAAACTACTAAATGAAGAGGAGATATGAAATCTACCTGAAAAAGAATTCAGAGTGATGATAGCAAAGATGATCCAAGACCTTGAAAAAAAGATGGAGACACAGAGAAGTTATGAGAAATTTAACAAAGAGCTAGAAGACCTAAAGAACAGGCAAACTAAGATGGATAGCACAATATCTGAAATGAAGAATACACTAGAAGGAATCAATAGCAGGATAATGGAGGCAGAACAAATAAGTGACATAGAAGACATAGTGGTGGAGATCACTGTCACAGGGAAAAAAAAAAAAAAGAGAGAAAATGATGAACTGAGGAGAGCCTAAGAGATCTCTAGGACAACATTAAATGTACCTACATTCACATCATAGGGGTTCCAGAAAGAGAAGAGAGAGAAAAAGGGCCAGACAAAATATTTGAAGAGATTATAGATGAAATTTTCCCTAATATGTGAAAGGAGACCCTCACTCAAGTCAAGGAAGCCCAGAGGATCCTGCATAGGGTAAACACAAAGAGAAACACAGAAAGACATGTACTAATCAAACTGACAAAAAATTAAATACAAAGAAAAAATATTAAAAGCAACAAGGGAAAACCAACAAATAACATACAAGGAGACCCACATAAGGATAAAATCCAATCTTTCAGCAGAGACTTTGCAAGCTAGAAGGGAGTTGCAAGATATATTTCAGGTGATGAGTGGGATAAACCTAGAACCAAGAATATTATACCCAGCAAGGCTCTCATTCAGATTTGAAGGAGAGATCAAAAGCTTCTCAAACAAAAGCTAAAAGAATTCAGCAACTCAAAAGGAGCTCTACAGCAGCTACTAAAGGAATTTCTTTAAACAGAAAGGAAAAAGCTACAATAAGAAACAAGAAAATTTCAAAAGATAAAAATCAGTGTTAAAGATAAACATAATATAAAGGTAGAAAATACTCATTGGCAAAAATGATATCAAAACTAGCAGACATGAGAAGATGAGAAGACAAATCCAGAACGTCAAAAATGCGTTCAAAAATAAGAGAACTACAAACCAAAATAATAAGTACAATAGACACACACATAAAAAGAAAAGCCATCCAAACACAACAATAAACATAGTCAGCAATCCACAAGAGAAGACAACCAAAGAAGGAGAAAGAAAAAAAAAAAAAAGACCCAATGTAACAATTCAAAGCAATTAACAAAATGGCAATTGGTATATACTTACCCATAATTATGCTGAATATAAATGGATTAAATGATCCAACCAAAAGACACAGACTGGCTGAATGAATACAAAAACAATACCCATATGTATGCTGTTTACAAGATACCCACGTAGGACACAAGGACACATACAGACTGAAAGAGAAAGTATGGAAGAAGATCTTACATACAAATGAAAATCAAAAGAAACCAGGAGTAGCAATATTCATATCAGACAAAATAAACTTTAAAATAAAGAAAATCACAAGAGACAGAGAATGACGCTACCTATAATTAAAGGATAAATCCAAGAAAAAGAAATAACAATGGTAAATACATATGCAACTAACATAGGAGCACCTCAATATACAAGGTAACTGCTGACAGCCATAAAAGGAGAAATCAACCATACCACAATAATAGTGGGGGATTTTAAAACCCCATTTACATTGAGAGACGGATCATCCAGACAGAGAATCAATAAGGAAACACAGGCCTTAAAATACACTAGGTAGAGTTAAATGATAATTATAGAACATTCCATCCCAAAGCAACAGAATATACATTCTTCTCAAATGAACATGGAACATTGTCCAGGATAGATCATATTTTGGGCCACAGATCAAGCCTTGGTAAATTTTAAAAAGTTGAAATTATCCCATGAATTTTCTCTGACAACAATGCTAAGAGACTAGAAGGCAATTACAAGGAAAAAAAAACCAGCAAAAATCACAAATTCCTGGAAGCAAACAATATGCTTCTGAACAACTGATGGATCATTGACAACAAAGATACAGAAACCCAACAGCTATGGAACACAGCAAAAGCAGTTCTGAGAGGGAAGATTATAGCAATACAATCTTACCTCAAGAAAGAAGAAAAATTTCATATAAACAATCTGACCTTGCATCTCATTAGAGAAGGAAGAGCAGAAAAAGCCAAAAAAATATAGCAGAAGGAAAGAAATCATAAAGATCACAGCAGAAATAAATGAAATAGATACAAAGAAAACTATGGAGATCAATGAAACCAAAAGTTTGTTCTTTGAAAAGATCAACAAAATTGATAAACTTTTAGCCAGACTCTTAAGAAAGAGGGCTAAAATCAAGAAAATTATAAATGCAAAAGGAGAAATTAAAACTGACTCTGCAGAAATACAAAGGATCATAAGAGACTACTATAAGCAACCATACACCAATAAAATGGACAACCTAGATGAAATGGACAGATTCTTACAAAGGTAGAACCTACCAAGTCTGAACCAGGAAGAAACTGAAAATATGAACAGACAGGAAGAAATTGAAAATATGAACAGACCAATCACAAGTACCAAAATTGAATATGAGATTAAAAATATTCCAAAAAACAAAAGTCCAAGACCTGATGGCTACATAGGTGAATTCTATAAAACAGTTAACACCTATTCTTCTGAAACTCTTTCAACAACTAACAGAGGAAGAAACACACTCAAGCTCATTCTATGAGGCCACCATCACACTGACACCAAAACCAGACAAAGATATCACAAAAAAGAAAATTACAGACCAATATCACTGATGAATATAGACGTAAAAATCCTCAACAAAATACTAACAAAAAGAATCCAAGTAGATATTAAAAGGATCATACACCATGATAAAGTAGGATTTATCCCAGGGATGCAAGGATTCTTCAATATCCACAAATCTATCAATGTGATATCAACAAACTGAAGAATAAAACAATATGATCATCTCAATAGATGCAAAAAAGCCTTTTAACAAAATTTGACACCCTTTTGGATTAAAAAAAAAAAAAAAAAAAAAAAAAAACCTCCAGAGAGTGGGGATAGAGGGAACATATACCAAAATAACAAAAAGCATATATGAAAAACCCACAGCTACCATCATTCTCAATTGCGAAAAATTGAAAACATTCCCACTAAGATCAGGAACAACACAAGGAGGTCCACTTTCACCACTATTATTCAACATAGTTTTGGAAGTTCTAGCCACAGCAATCGGAGAAGAGAAAGAAATACAAGGAATGCAGATTGGAAAAGAAGGAGTAAACCTATCACTGTTTGTAGATGATAGGATACTATACATAGAAATACCTAAAGACAGCACCAGAAAACTGTTGTAACCCATCAGTGAATTTGGCAAAATTGTAGGCTACCAAATTAATACACAGAAATCAATTTAATTTCTTTATACTAATAATGAAAGCTCAAAAAGAGAAATCAGAGAAACTATCCCATTTACAATCACATCAAAGTTAATAAAATACCTAGGAATAAACCAGCCTTAAGGGACAGAAGACCTATACTCTGAAAACTATAAAATGTTGATGAAAGAAATCAAAGAAGACAAAAACAAATGGAAAGATATACCATGTTCTTGGACTGGAAGAATCAATATTGTCAAAATGACTATACTACCCGAGGCAATTTACAGATTCAATGAATTCCCTATCAAAGTACATAAGAAATTCTTCACAGAACTAAAACAGAATATTTTAAAATTTGTATGGAAATGCAAGAGACCCTGAATAGCCAAAGCAGTATTGAAAAAGAAAAATTAAAATGGAGGAATCAAGCTTCCTGATTTTAGACAATGCTGCAAAACTATAGTCATCAAAAGAATATGGTACTGGCACAAAGCCAGAAATACAGATCAAAGGAGCAGGATAGAAAGCACAGATGTAAACCTAAGTACCTATTGGCAACTAACCTATGACAAAGGAGGATAGGACATATAGTGGTAGAAAGATAGCCTCTTTAATAAATGATGCTGGGAAATTTTATTTTTTTTAATTTTTGTATTTTAAAGCATCTGAATGGGATTTTTCACATTAATTTGTAATGCCTCCTTTGTGGCATAATAAGTTTCCAATTTATATGCAGTTATACTTTTACACTCTCTATTCTTTTCTACTAATTACTTAGCAAACTCTTTACATAACTATTGCTTTGGAATAAGTCTTTGTGGGTTAAGCCCCCATTATATTTCTACTTTTTCAACTATTGTTTCAATTATTGTTTGTCCTTTCCTTTTTCAAGTAAATTCTATGTTTATCTTGTCAGATACTGTTGAAAGAGTGTTTTGGAGTTTTGATGGAAATTGTATGCTACTTATGGATTAATATATGTGAGACTCTCCAAATTTGCCATGTTAATTCTCCATTAATGAACCTAGACTATATCTGATAATTTCATACTCTTTTATTTTCTTTAATTGTTTAATTTCTTTAAAATTGTTTTGTGTATATATATATATATGATTGATTTTGAGGTACTTTATAGAATCAATTGCAGTAAATTATCTAATTATCATTAGTATATGGGTACACCAGAAATTTGTCTTATATTTAGTAGTGTATTTTGGCTTCCATTATTATACTGAATTCTCCTATTAGTTATAGAAAATGCCTATATATTGAATATTCTATCCAGCAATTATAACGTGCATAAATAATATGTCATTATATCATTTTGTCCTCAAGTTAATTATAAATTTTACCTTACTTACAACTCTGTTTTTTTGTATTAGGCAAGTCTTCCATTCAAATGAATAGAAATGCTGTATACTTAAATTATTTCCACCAATTCAAAAACTGCTTGATACAAATCATCCATGTTTTCATCTATTTTCAATCTGATGACTTATAAATTCCTTAGAGAATGATATCAAAAATCTTCATATTTAATTTTTGATTTTTCCTTACATTTGTTAGGTTTTATTTTATTTATTTATTACTTTTTAGGGGCACACCTATGACATATGGAAGTTCCCAGGCTAGGGGTCTAATTGGAGCTGCATCTGCCAGCCTACCCCACAGCTCACAGCAACCCTGGATCCCTGACGGCAGGGATAGACCCTGCATGCTCATGGATACTAGTCGGGTTCACTACCACTGAGCCATAACAGGAACGCCCATATTTGTCAGTTTTTAATCAATTTGTTTTGAAATTCTGTTGTTCAAGATTGTAATATTCTTCTTATGATATGAATGTCTTAGAAATATTTAATGATCATTCTTAACCTTAACAATGCTTTTTTTTTCTTTTATTACAAAGTATTAAGGTTGATACTAAGAAAGTTACACCAGGAGTTCCCATCGTGGCTCAGTGGTTAACGAATCTGACTAGGAACTATGAGGTTGTGGGTTCGATCCCTGGCCTTGTTTGGTGGGTTAAGGATCCAGAGTTGCTGTGAGCTGTGGTGTAGGTCGCAGACATGGCTCAGATCCCGTGTTGCCATGGCTGTGGTGTAGGCCAGCAGCTACAGCTCCGATTCAACCCCTAGCCTGGGAACCTCCATATGCCATGGGAGTGGCTCAAGAAAAGGCAAAAAGACAAAAAAAAAAAAAAAAGGAAAGTTACACCAAGATTTATTTTGGCCAGTATTTACCAATTTAAACCTTTTGGATTATTTTAATTTAAAATTTTGTCTTATGTTTTACATTTCACTTATGTAAATAGCATGAAGAAAATTCTTCCTTGGGTTGTAGCAGGAAGGCTCTAGTTTTGTTTTAGAAAATATCAGTTTTTATTCCTCATTTATTTCAGGCCTATGTTAACATCTTGTCTTTCTGTAGGTAGATTAAAATCCAATACCCTGGCACTCTTAGCCTCACTAGTTTCTCTTTGCTTTGGTAAAGTGCTTATTTCTCTTTCTTACAAACTTGGCCATGTGTTAAGTTTCTTTTGGTCATATTTCGTTTCATTTCGTCTGACAGACATAGAGTGGGAGGATGTCAGCCGTATTTTAGTCCACCATTTGCTATAAACTGACAACTCCAGTTCCATTCTGAAATCATACATAGCCTTTTAAAGTTTACTGACCACCTATAGTTAGATTTGTTGCCTGAAGATTAGTCACTGGGTTAACAAAGAGCAAATAAAATGCTATTGTACCTGATAGCATTTTCATACTGTAAGTTTTTTTTGCTTGTTTTTTTTGTTTTGTTTATTTTTTACAACCATACCTGTGACATATGGACAGGCTAGGGGTTGAATTGGAACTGCAGCTGCAAGCCTATGCCACAGCAGTAGCAATGCTGGATCCAAGCTGCATCTATGACCTATGCTGCACCTTGTGGGCAATGCTGAATTCTTAACCCACTGAGTGTGGTTAGGGAACAAACCCACATCCTCAGAGACACTATGTCAGGTTCTTAAACCACTGAGACACAACAGGAACTCCTAAGATTATTTTCTTACATGTACTCTACTTAATACTGGGAAGCAAAGAAGTTATTATCTATCCTATTTTATGAAAGAAAACATGGAAACTTAAAGAGGTGGACTGGGAGTTCCCTTCATGGCTCAGCAGTAAACAATCCCTACTAGCATCCATGAGGATGTGGGTTCAATACCTGGCCTTGCTCAGTGGGTTAAGGATCTTGCATTGCCTTGAGCTGTGATGTAGGTCACAGACATAGCTCGGATTCTGTGTTGCTATGGTTGTGGCATAGGCCTGTAGGTTTAGCTCCCATTAGATCCCTTGCCTGGGAACCTCCATGTGCCATGGGTGTGGCCCTAAAAAGGCAAAAGACGAAAAAAAAAAAAAAAAAAAAAGACTGAACCAAGGGTCTGACTGGAGGCCATGATGTAATGGAAGGCTGGCCTGGAAAAAAAAACCAAAAAACTCTCGATCCAGTGGGATACCCCTCCCACTTAGAAGAAGTGTTTTAGCTGTTACAGTGTACTTACTTAAAGCTTAATGTTTATTGAACTTTATTGAATAGTTTAGCTTCATTTATTTGGGAGACTTTCAAAGTAAATGCATTTTTAAGGCATGCAGAAATAATATAAAGTTTAAACTTTTAAAAAAACTCATTAAAACCTCATAGTGTTTCCATTCCAATCATTAAGTAGTTTAAGAAAATATGAACAACAAAAATAAGATTAATATTTATCATCAGTAACATGCTTTTAACTTTTTTTAAGATTTTAATTTGAAATATTTACTGTTACCATACCAATCTTTGTTTACCAAGAAGTCAATCAGTCACTAAAAAATTCCACTCAGGTTAATTGAACTCACCCTGTTCAGTTTCCTGAGGTAAATTTTGAGGATATATAAAGATGAACAAATTATGACCACTGCCTTCCAGAAAAATATATCAATATAATTTATATTATAGATATCATATAGGTAAACATATTACCACTAAGCTTTATAGTTAAAAAATTATTTAAAGATAGATAAAATATCCTGTGTCCATTGAAGAGAAATCAAAATACTACTCAGATGGAAATGGGTGGGTTTCTATGAGAGGTTATGATTGAACCATCGTTCTCTTTCCTTAAGTGCTGAATGAATTGGTGATGCCCTTGTATGACATGGGTTAACCAAGGATTCAGAGGATGTTAAAAATAGCTTAGACAAAATTTAAGGTCTTCTGACTACTAGTACAGTACATCTAAGAAGACTCTTGTCAACACATTAGAAAATAATGCAATATATAAATATTTAGAAAATTCCTCAGGAAACATGTACATTTAATTTAAGATGATACAGTTTAGCCATTATATTTCTGAGTTTTCAGCAACAGGCAGAAGAATCACCTTGAAATGCCTTTAGTAACAAAACATGTAAGTCATTGAAATCACATTCTAATTAAATAAGCTTAACAACCAGTATCCATCTTAATTGTAATATGAAGATGACGAAGTACGTGGCCTCAATGGCGGTTATGTAACTGAGACTTTTCGTTGTGTGCTGGAGTTGTACACTCTAGCTCCAGAATGTGGATATCAGTTTTCTTCCCAACTCCACATGCATATGCAGTTTGTCGTATTGAAATCAGCCGTGGTAGGAGTATTTACACCATGAACATCAGCAAAAGCTACAAATGAGAGATGTTTGTTTTATTTATTCATTTCTTTAGAACAGGACATTACTTGGCTTTTTATCCCTTCAATAAAATAAAAAAAAAAAAATGAAATCAAGTCACCCTACAAGACCAGTAGGAGAATAGTCTGAAGATCTATTTTCTTAGTTCTGTGGTACTATGGATGGACCAAATCACCAGCATAATCAAAAGTAGCAAACAAACGCCATCAGAGGTTTTCCCATACCCAGCCAGGGCAAAAATGTAATTAGTAAAAAATGCTAGGCAAGAGCATTGTGTGACCAGAACTATTCAATCAGAAAGTGCTGATTGAACATATATAAGCACAATCAAAGCCTTTATTTAAATAGGGGTTACAGTCCTAATAAAACACAAAGGGAAGTAGGGGCATAGGCCTCCTCGACAGGTAATGAAAGAAAAAATTAAACTCATCCAATTACATCTGGGGAAAAATCCATTACCTGTAACAGAGAGAGGACTGCCCCAGGAAAATTCAGATGCAAAACTAATAATGAAGGCACACTGTCCTTTCAACAGATTCTAAATGAGCTCTAATTTTCTTATATCCACCATTCCCAAACTATATAAATTTCAACTAAGCAGAAAAAAGTGACATGCTAGCACAATTGTTATTCCAAACAGGCCCAGCTGCTTGCTCACCTTAATTAGACCTAATCCCAAAAGGGAGCCAATCTTTCCTTATTTTCTTCTATGAGCTCACCTGATTTCCCTCAACTTTTCTTTTCTAATAGATTTTGCAGTAACCTTTCAAGCAACTGTCATTTTAGATACTCTCTCAGGAATCACAATTGCTCTAGTTCCTTTGCCAAACAGAACTTGAGCCCATGAAGCACAGAGAAGGATAAAATTGGGGTGCTAATCTGAAAGACAAGGTGTCTGTAAGGAAAAGTTGAACTTGCTTGACCTTCCATTGAACCCCATGAGCTTGTGTATATGTGTATATATATGTAGATAGATAGATATGTGTGAGTATACATGTTCACATATGTGCACAAGCACACCCCCCAAATATAAACATATATATATATGTATATGTATGTATATATTTGTGTCCATATTTGGAATTCTAGAATGACAGAGCCTGGTGGAGCAATGAGATCATCTTGTTATGCCCTCTATTGAACTGCTTCTGAAATGGCTTTAAATAAAACAGCGAAAAATAAATATTAAAGGCTCAATCTTTTTCTGACAGCTGAGGTGGTCTTATGAATTGTAAAAGTAGTTAACCCTCCCAAAAGTTATCCTGTGTGCCAATCCTGCTGCTGCCAGTGATTGCCATGCTTGTTGAGCATTAAACTCCATGAAAACGTGTCTCCACAAACTGCTTTTTTGTCTCATGTGATCATTACAAATAGGAAGTGTCCCTTAAGTATTGGTAAAATTGATTTGTCTTCAAGGAATAGAAACAACGCTGCATTGGATATTAGATCTAGAAGAGATATGTATGGGATACCCTCATAGAGAGAGAGGAGTTTGTTCAAGGTCCCTAGGCACCAAATCAACCCAGTAAAGACATATTGGAAAACAGTGTGGACCATATGATATGTTTTGTTCTGTAAGCTGTATAGGAAGTACAAAATGGAGCCCTACTCTCAAAACAATAGAATTTTCGAGGGAAAAGATGGGACTAAATTTATACTACAAAACAAAGTACATAGTAAATAACGTGCTCTCCACTGAAGGAGAAGTTCTAATGACGAGGAACTCAGGGAAGGAGTAGATGCCAGGCAGCTGCAAACACTACAGAATTCTACACAGAGAAGATACAGTTGAATAAAAACTTTGAAGGCTGAGCAGTATTTGAGAAACATCTATGAAGAGAAATAGGCAAGACATTATAAGGTAACCCAATAAACCCTCCAAGTATCTGCATTAGCATGGAGTATTCCAGAAAAGAGAAAGACCTTCACAAAGCTTTTCTGAGCTTTTCCTCTGGTCACCATCCAGTCTGCACTGATCTCTCAACTAAAAGCTGATAGCACTTATTGCTCTTCTGATTTATATTCCTATATTGCCATTCAAATCTTGAATCTTTATTCAACATTTCATGCATATATATCATGTCTTCCCAAATAGCAGCAAACTCCTGAGGGCAAGAGCGGCATATCGTATTCTTTATGTTCCCTACAAATGCATTATGCATTCCACATATCCTCCAATGCATTAAATAAGTAGAAATATAAATATAAGCCGCATTGATTAAAGAGTGAACACCAAGAGATAAAGGAAGAGAAAATTCAGAGAAGGGGATGGAAAGAAAGAAAGAAAAGGGTTTTGTTGTGCAGTGAATGACATGAAATTAGAATCTACAATCCAGACAAAGAAAAGTTTCTTCCTTTACTCTCCATAAAGGCCTTTACTGGCCCTCATCTAATAGATTAGCAATAAACTTATTCACCACCCAAGATATGAGTCCAGTTGCACAGTGTCTATTTTGAAAGAACAGTGTGACAAATTAGATATAAGTAATTATACACTAAGAGGAAAAGAAGATAATTAAAAATGAATCTAACAGTAGGAAGCACTTTCTTGCCCTACCCCAACACACATATTTTTAGTGAAGACTCATATTTGCTTCTTTTTTTGCTGTGTTAGTGGAAGGTTTTTATTAAAGAAAACAAAGTAAGTTCAAAGATTAAAACAGTCAATGCCAGATGCCTCCCAGATAGCTATTTTTACAAAAGTAGAGTCACATTTGTGCAAATACCTCTATTCTAGTCCCATTAAAAAGATCCTCAAAAACAAAACCACGTGAACTTATTTTCATGTCTTTTATTTTTATTTTTCCTTCTCCTAGTGTTTCTTTTCTGGGTGTGCAGTGATAACATTCCATCAGTTTCACCTCTACAAAGACAGAACTTCAGTTTGGGCAAGTGTAACTATTCCCAGAGTAAGTTGCCAGACAGGCATTCGCTCAAATTAGCTTTACAAAAAAGTTGTCACATCTGTGTATGTGGGATGTCTTTGGAGTGTAGAAAGAAAGCAAGCAGAGAAATTTATTCTTTCAAAAATCTGCCACTGCAAATTCCTGCTTCCCATTCTCATATTTTTGCTGTTTTAAAAAAAGAGAAGAGAGGCAGTATGTACTTACGGCAGTGGGTAAAAAAGTTAAGAAACAGAAAGAGGCAGACAGACAGAAAGAGAAACTGGTGTTTTCCTAAGATTCACTGGAAAAAACACCCTGCTATCTGACAGTGCAAAATAACAGAGCACAACTTCCCTCTCCCCTCATCAAAAGGCTTTGGAAGGCAGATGTAGTACTCTTAGAGACACCCACCAGAAAGGAAGGGGGACAGGAGCAACAGTTGGGCCACTCATGCATATTCATGACATTTACTACCCAGAGCTTCCTGATTTTAAACTAGCAAATGAACATCTAGGACACACACTGCTCCATCGTTTTCAGGATTGATACAGAGACACAACCACTTACTGATAATTCATTTCTGATCTTAGGATCAGGAACATGAAAGCAATACAAAAACTTAGGAAAAGAAGACAATTGTCAGGACCCATTCATGTCATTTCCCCAGCCTTCCCATGTGTACATGTCAAGAGATAGTTGGTCCTGGAGTTCCTGTCCTGGCTCAGTGGTTAATGAATCCGACTAGGAACCGTGAGTTTGCAGGTTCCATCCCTGGCCTTGCTCAGTGGGCTAAGGATCTGGCGTTGCTGTGAACTGTGTTGCAGGTTACAAACATGGCTCGGATCTCATGGTGCTGTGGCTCTGGTGTAGACTGGCGGCTACAGCTCTGATTAGAACCCTAGCCTGGGAACCTCCATATGCAGTGAGTGCGGCCCTAGAAAAGACAAAAAAAGACCAAAAAAAAAAAAGAGAGAGAGAGAGAGATAATTGGTCTTTTCTTAGATGCACTAATGGCAGACATGATGTCTGCATTTAAAATGCATTTAGTTAGTCTAGTTGGAAAGACCAAAAGCAATGGAACAATAGGTGTACATACCAAATTATCTATAGAATATGCTAAATTAGCAAACGTAGATGGATGAGATCACGATTATCTTCCAAAAAGGAATTATCACCTTCCCCATTCTCCAATACTAATGTTTAAACAATAGCAATAACAACAAAACATCCTATTCTTAGATTTCTTAGTGGTCCGATAGCCCTGTCTTATATGATTTAGTGGACCGTCTTATCCAAAATTCACGGGAAGACTTATTTATTCATTAATCATTGAATGAGCAACTTTTACATTCAAGGCTGTGAAATAAACACTTTGTGGAGTACATGATATACAAAATACAGTTCTACTGTCATGGAGCTGAAAGTCTGGAGAATTCCCTCTCTCTTTCATTTCTTGATGGGTTGGAATGAAAGCATCTGAAAGGAGACTTGAAAAGTAGTTTGACACTGACTCTTACCCTACTGCCCCCTCTCTTTACAGCAAAGTAGAAATATGCCTCCTGCAATGCTAGAAAAAACTTCCTCACTCTTAAACGTATCTCACTTAACAAAGATTTGAGTTGTACTACACTGCTTTAATATAATTTCCTTAAGAAGTTTTTCCTAACTCCCAGACGTTATCATGCTGCTGTATTATTCATTTTCATAACACCCTGCATTTTCTCTTTATTACTCCATTGTAATTTAAAAACATCAGTCATTATTTGTTAAAAGGACAGGTACCCTACTACTTTGTAAACTCTTTAAGAGCATAGACTTCATTTTCTTCACTCCCCTGTTCCTAGCACTGAGAGCTCTAAGCATGCTTCTTCCTCAACAAGTACTAGTAGAAACTTTGTACTTGTTGAATACTAAGAGAAAAGCTAAAAAAGATGTGTATGCAATTAGTTTAGCAATTGTGATAGGGTGGTAATTCTAAGATGCCCCTTAAAGTGCATTATCAGTCAATGTTTTTGGAGTCTTAATTGCACTAAGCATTAGGGCAAAATAAGCAAACTTTCCTGAGGTGTTCTTAAAGACCACAAATTCTAAAAATGGGGTTCCAAGTTTCTAGAATATAGACATCTCCAAATAGGCTGCGTTCACATGCACTTATGATTTGCCTTCTAGAGCCACATTTCTTCTTTTGAATGACCTACTTATTATTGTTGGTAGAATGTTTAGATTCTTCCCTAAATCTCACATTTACAAATATGGAAATCAAGATTCTGAGATTATAAGAGTATTTCCTAAAGAGAAGTGCTGATAATAGTGCTGATAACCTGTGTCAGGCTGTAACAGGTTGAAACCAAAACATAAGTTTGTGAGATCTTATCAGTCTCTGGATTCTCAGGCACATGGTATTGCTACAGTCACTTATTTTCTTAAGGGCAAATGGGATCAGCAAATGGAGAACACCTTTGAGATGTGTTCCCTGACAGCTAACTTTTTTTCTTCCTCAACTCACCTTATTTCCTTCTCTTCCAAGTTTATATTATTGTTTATAGGTCGCCCCCCCCAATAAAAATTTACATTTCAAGAAGGAAAGACTGTATGACAATATATCAAAAAAAAAAAAGATTAACACCTTCAAGTAAGCTTTGCCTAACCACAGAGAAATATTAGGTCTTTGGAATATCCCAAGAGGTCATTCAATCAAAATATTCAATTCATTTGAGAATGAGGAGCCCGTCAGCAAACAAAAAACATTATTTGAAACTTACAATTGGCCGTTACGTTTTCTGTTTAGTTTTATTAGATTTTATGTTTAAAATTATCTTGTTTAAACAAGACGGATATTTAGAAGCTTAAAGAAGTTCTTAATTTCTGAGAAGCCTTTAATTTTAGGATACAGGTCTCATATTTTAATGCAAAAAAAATTACTTTTGTAAAGGCAATGTTTGTCTCTTACATTCAATATTGCATTCAGAACCTAATGAGGATAGATCATGGAATTCATCTTATTTGAAAGGCTCAACACGAGAAAGAGATATTTGATCTGATTTTTCTTTTAACTTTACTTATTTATTTATCGTTTTGTTTGTTTGTTTGTTTTTCTAGTGCTGCACCCACAGCATATGAAGGTTCCCAGGCTAGGGTCCAATTGGAGCGGTAGCCACTGGCCTATGCCAAGCCATAGCAACACCAGATCCAAGCTGCCTCTGACCTACACCACAGCTCATGGCAATGCCAGATCCTTAACCCACTGAGCAAGGTCAGGGATGAAACCCACAACCTCATGGCTCTTAGTCAGATTTGTTTCCTCTGTGCCACAATGGGAACTCCTGATTTTTTAACTTTTTTATTATAATTTGCTAATAATTCAGGAAGTAGCCTTCCCATTAAGTCAACAAATACTTGAGTGTCATCATAGACACTGTGTTTCTAGTCTCTTTGCATGAACTGCAGGGGTGCCTAAAACTAAGTCTGACAAGTTTTTCCATAAATATTAGAAGGCCATTGTGCATATGCATTTCCCCTTTACTCCAATTATTTTATTTTTATTTACTTCTAAGCTTTGGTTAGCTGCCTCAGATCTTTAGTGTAACCAGGTGAATATCCATTTTTGGATATATAAAATTAATGACCAAACACTTCAGATTTTCCAGAGACAATCTCAGTTTAAAATATTCTGCCCCATTTTTTCCCTACAAGGTATCAAAATATCTATGGCAGGCCACTATTTTATAAATAATTAAATGATTCATGACAGTAACTGTATGTATTAAAATTTACATTAGTTTCTTGATAAAAGAAGTCACAAAAAATGAGGGATTATAGGCCAAAAACTGGTCTTACTTTTTCATAAAAAAATAAGACCTTGCTAGAATGTACTGTGTATATTAACTGTAAGCAGAAAACCTTCTACCTGAGGCTGGATCTAAAGTCCATTTATGTGCTTTCTGGGATGCTCTTTTGATAAAGTCAAAGCCTAAATACTGCTGTTCTATCCAGAGAAAAACTGCTGAAATACCTACCTTTACAGTAGTGTATTTTTAATTTTTTCCAATATATTCAAGTCTTTAAAAGTCTAACTCTTGATGTTTATATGTTTAGGGGAATTTTTATGTAAATAGCTTCACAGATTATGAAAAATAAATCTGTAGTCAGATCACACATTCTGTCTTTGGGATCCTTAAAACACTGCCATTTTCTTTGTTCATAAAATCAAAAAGATAGATACATTTTTACACTACCTTTTCTGAAGAAAACAGTTTTCTAGAAGACAAAAACTGTAATAGCAAGAGCGAGGAAACAGATATGGGAACAGAAATGGAAAGATACTTGCCTTCTCTTCTGTACCAACCTGCTGAGGGAAAAATGGGATTATTTTCTTGTTTTCTACTTAAAAGAAAATGTGAGAGCAACATCCAGTGGGCAAGGTAGTCAGTCACATTATCCAAAAACACTTGAATAAATCTCTGCATTTCCCTTCGATTTTCTTTTTTAATTTTATTGGAGTAGAGCTAACTTGAAATGTGCAAGTTTCAGGTGTACAGCAATGTGAATCAGTTATACATATACATATATCCATTTCTTTTTAGATTCCTTTCCCATATAGTTCACTATAGAGCGCTGAGTAGATTTCCATATGCTATACAACACATCCTTGTTACTTATCTATTTTATAAATAGTAGCTTGTTTATAAACAGGTTATGTATTGCAACCTCCCAATTTACCCCTCCCTGAAATGTTTCCCCCTTGGTATCTGTAAATTTGGTTTGGGAATCTTTCCCTTCAACTTTATTTATTTTATGCTTAAGGAGTTTTTATTATTTTTATCTTTGTTTTAGTGATTACCAGTAATGTTTTGTACTTTGATTTTGTGTGTATGTGTATTTTCCAGATGTGACATTGCACAGAACTTGGCCTTAAGTTCTACTAGAAGATAGGCACATTTTAATAAAGTTTACAACCGTATAGGTAACAATGTAATCAAAATATTGAAAAAATAAGAAAATAAATCCCCTGATAAACTATCTATAAAGACCAAAATTATTAGATCAATTTTAATCAAATATTGTTCTTTATTTCTTTAAATATGTAGTTTTTAGTAAGTAACCAAACTGAATATGGGAGGAAAAAAAAAAACTGCATTTGTGCTGTTTGCCTTTTGAAGAAGAAAGCCTGCAGTTTTTGATTTGTATAAATTTTCAAACCTCAGTATTAGATGCAGCAGAAGCCAAGGCGGCAATATGTCCAATGTACCCAAGATGAAACGCATTAGAAACCCATAAAACCTGCACAGTGTCAATTTTGTTTAAATTATCACCCTTCAGCATCCAAACTATCTGCTGTACTTAGCGTCACAAAATAGGGTAAGATTTTTATTTCCCTGTGACTCAATGCAACTTTTATTTTGTGCTATGTTCTCACATTTCAAGTAAATTGTGTTAGCCATAGGGGGAAGTTTCTGAGAATCAAAGAGAAATGTATGTTTCATAATCATTACTGGAGAATAGGAGGAAGCATTATGGAGTTGAAGAGCCCTGCCTTGTCTGAGAGTTCATAAAATCAGGGTTCTAATTCTAGTTCTCCAATAACATAGGTATTGGGCTTGTTTTGAGAAAATATCCTCACTCCTTGAAGGCATCAGAATTCTTACTAAGTTAATGGGGGGGTAAATTTGTTATCACATGGAACTTTCAGTTCTAATCTTCTATGATATAAATGTCTGCTAACTGGGAGGAAGGAGGGAAACTCTTTCTGGAAATTACTATTTTTTAAATTTTTTTCACTCTCCTCTTCCAAAAATGATTTCTAACAAAACCAACATTTTATATTATGTTTTACATAATTTATGATATTTTGCAGTGATTTTTTTCCCCACGTTGTAAAATATACATGTTTTGGGAACCGCCATTTAACCTTATTTCATCATTTATATTTTGATGCATTAACAATTATAGCACATACTGATGTAACTAATTAAATAAAAGTAAACTTGTACAAAGTTTCATTATTAGTATAATTGATTTGTAACACAGTAATACAGCCATATCTATTATTTTGTTGACAAATTAAGTGAAAATATTTCTTATTTTATTGTGATACTGATACTGATAATTTCTCATTTCTAGGAAAAATAATCTTGCATTTCTCAGAGAAAGATTTCAAATTAATGCATTTAATATATTCATTGTTGCTGTTGTGGTTAAATATTTAATTGAAAAAGAATAATTTATAGTGCCTAATTGCATTTTCCAAGATCAATTGTATAAAATTAGTACTGGAAACAGACTGGAAACAAATTAAAAAGTCCTTCCAGTTTGGGCCACTGGATTCACATAGTACCTAGAAGAACTTTTGGGTGATAGAAGTTCTATTCCAACAGGCAGATCAGGGAGGTTAGGACAAGAATGACATTTTTCCTATCACTGTGGAATGAACACTGTCTTCAGCACATCAGCTAATGAAGTCAAGTAGGCATTTCCATCCAATGAGTGTATACAGTGGGGAGAAATGGCAGGTAGAACAACTATCCCTGGTGAAATTTATGGCCAATGAAGTTGTTCCTCAGCCATCATAAACATTTAAATCCCAGGTCATTAGGAAAGTTGGACAAATGTGGGAGAGACCAGGAAGTCTCCATGGAGGTAGTGTGCATAAAGACACTGACCATAAAATCTGAATTTCAGTCTCTGCTCTTGATATTGCCTTCTTGTATAATCTTAGGAAACAGATTGGCTTAGAGATAAATAGAAACCTACATTTAGAATATATCTTGCTTATTTTTCAAATCAGAAGTTGTTAGATACTCAATAAATATTGATGAAGTTCAAGTTGTTGATTTCTACTTCATGCATGAAAAACAAATTCAATCTCCTTTCAGTTTTTATTCACTGTACCATTACAAATATCTCTAGGACTCAGGTATAATCCATTGGAACAGGCCCCATAGAATAAAGCTCAAGAAGGGGCCCCTAATTTTCTTTAAAATTAGTCTCCAAACTCTTCCTATTACATTTGATTTAAATGCACCTGAGTTGTAAAAATAACCAGACCTGGGTAAATCTTAAAATGAATCCTTCGTTACAAGGAAATAACATTCCTATAAATGGGCATGGGTGGTTCAAATCGTCTTAGGGGATGAAGGATAAATCATTTTTACTCTCAAATTTTGTTTGGCACAAAAAAGTTTGCTTAAATATATAAAGAAAGTATGCACTTGTATAGGTTCTAGTATTAACAGAATTTTGAAAGAAATATTTGTCACCCCTTTAAAAAGTTAATAATTCTATCATTTAATATTTACTGAAAAAACAAATTATGTATCAGACTTTCTGAAGCACTCAGTGTTTAGTGAAGGATTTTAAAAACTATCTGAAATGAAAAGGATATGTCTCTCATCTTGAAATTCAAATCTTATAGTGGCATGTGGAAAGCAAGGCTAGGACACACACAAAGTTTAATGGTAAGCAACAGCAAAGTCAGGTATTGACTATGTCATGAGACAATATAAAATTAATTAATAGTAGCTTTGACAACAAGTACTGTAGGGAGCATAGGAAAATGAGATCACTGTGGGCTAAAATTATCAGGAAAGAGTCCAAGGAGGAGATAATTTAATAAAGTATTGAAGGATATGTAGTTTTGTTTTTGTTTTTTTTTTCTTGGCCATACTTGTGGCATGTAGAAGTTCCCAGGTCAGGGATGGAACCCGAGGAGCCACAGCAGCAACTCAAGCCATTGTAGTGACAATGCTAGACCTTTAACCCACTGAGCCACAAGAGAACTGCAAAGATATGTAGCATTTAATAAACAGATATTTATAGAAAATGATCTCTGGGAGAGGGAAAAAATATAAGCATGAAGGTATGAAAATGTAGACATAATCAAGAGACAGTAAAGAGATAAGTGTTTATTTAGTGAATGTACAATTTATTCCAAAGATAATAGAACCTTAGAATAAGATAGTAAAAATAACCATACCCATTTGATTTTATATTCCTCAGCTTTTAGGCTGCATGCCACCAAAACATACCCTATTGGTTGCTGACTCAGTATCCTTGGGCCCTTCTCCTAGACCAGTGAACCCTCAACAGTGTTTGATCATCCACACAGTTCAGTTTAGGGAAAGCTGACCATAATCCTATCCCTCCTGTCAGTGATGGACTCAGGCTTTCAGGATTGAGCCAATAAGCACATGGTGTTCCCATGCATGGTAATACAGAGAAAAGACACTTGACTGAAGTTATACTTATCAGACTGAAGGGGAAATTCAATTCTAAAATGTATGTAAGAGTAGGATTTTTTCCTCTTCTCAATTTAATGTTAAGACATTGTTGTAGTCCTTTTTTTGGTGATTATATAATGACTATATATTACATACATATGTACATATATATGGTGAAAGCAAATTTCAATATAAAACTAACACAAAATGCAGCAGAACTGAAGGCATCAAACAAAACAGAAATATGGACCCTGGTTGGTCTTTAGGTTTTCAGTTACCTAAGCTTGTATACCACCTTATGCTATTTTGAGTTGAGTCTTTTACTAATTTTAGACTAAACCATGCCATGTATAAAGCCACATTTTTTTTTAAGAAATTTTATTTGAACTACCACTGTCAGTAAATTAGACTGAAGTGAAAAGTGTCTCATCCCTGTGGTTTAATCATAACAGCAGGAGAGTAGGCAGAGCTTTTCTAAAACTACATTTTTAAGAAACTATGAAAAACTACACTTTAAGTCAACAAGGAAATCAATTAGGAAATAAAAAAAATACAAACTGACAAATTTTCATAGAATATTGCAGTCTCCCTATCCTATATTAATTGAACTCTATTCATAGGATTGCCTGATCTCTACAACTGACACAGGTTCAATGACGTTTCTTCTCTCTTTTTTTTTTTTTTTGCTATTTCTTGGGCCTCTCCCGCGGCATATGGAGGTTCCCAGGCTAGGGGTCCAATCAGAGCTGTAGCCACCAGCCTACGCCAGAGCCACAGCAACGTGGGATCTGAGCCGCGTCTGCAACCTACACCACAGCTCACGGCAACGCCAGATCGTTAACCCACTGAGCAAGGGCAGGGACCGAACCCGCAACCTCATGGTTCCTAGTCGGATTCGTTAGCCACTGCGCCACGACGGGAACTCCCAATGACTTTCCTTACCTTCTGTGTAGAAGTCTGCTCTGTATTCTAAGCCTTGGACAATTGACCTGGGTTTTAATGTAGAGTCATCTTTTTTGACTCATGTGGATATGAAAGATCTTCCCCTTAATTTGATACAAGTGAGACATAGTTATTGAACTGCTTAGACAGTTTCATAAAATCTACCACAGGTAAACACAGCTTTGGGTTAAGCTAAGAATTCAACTGGTGACACATTGATTCTGACTATTCAATTCATGATTGAAACATATGCATGGCTCTCTAATATCCTAGTGGCTTTAACAGCACAGTCTATTTCCTGCTCAAATTACACACCAAGAATAGATCTCTTGCTGCAGGTTGCTTCAGATCCCATTGGGTTCTGAGTACTTCCTTTCCAGGAACAAGAGGGCCTATGAAACCCCACAGTGTCTTTCAGAGCTTCTACTCAGTGGTAGTATATGTCATTTCTGGCCACATTTTATGGCCCTAAGCTAGATTTATGGCCAATACCAGTGATACAAGTTCTGTTAAAGTAATGCAAGCAGGAATGCATAATCTTCTCGCTGGAAGGCAATAGGAAGAGTCAAAACAGTAATATAGTCAGCTATAAGTAGTCTATTATTCTTTTTATTATCATTGGACGCCTACACTGTTTCGGTCTGCAAATTGGGGCTGGGACTAAAACTATGTGAAAGACTTGCCTTCATTCCTCAAGGTGCTCAACATTTAGCTTTATGATTAGCCACATATCTACAGGAAAAAAAAAGTTGGTTTAGGGAAAATTGTACAAGCTTTAACTATAGATGTTGTTAAGTATGCTATAGTTGATTATTGCTCAAAATATACCAATTGTCATTATTCTTTATTGAATTATTCATTGTATTCATTAGTGAATATTGAGGTTTGACACCTTGATTGCTATTATTAATAAATAAATTAGAAAAAACTCCTAGGAGTCCTTTCTCAATTAAATTTCCTTTGTTTTTAATTATTGATGATTAATAGCTCAGAAAGTGATTGACAGGTATCCAAACCTCAGCAAGTTAGAGCTTTTTTTATATATTGTAAATATGTCAGTTAACCTTAAGTATTCTTGAGCAGGAGTTCCCTGATAGCTCAGCAGGTTAAGGATCTGGCTTTGTCACTGCTGTGGCTTGGGTTCTTGCTGTGCCTCTGGTCCAATTCTTCGCCTGGGAACCTCTGCACGCCACAGGCATGGCAAAATAAGTAAATAAATAAATAAATAAATATTAAAATATCCTTGGGAATAAAATTAACTCCAGGATTAATAATCATGCAGAGTGTACACAATTCCAATTGTTGAGTTCCTCTGCCACAGAAGGTATTCTAGCTTCTGTTCCAAAGTTGAGTTAAACTTAATCAGGGGTATCAGTGACCTACATTGACATTATCTGAGACTTATGAGATGGTATAACAGTACTGGCTGGTAACTTAATCTAACAAGGCTTAGTGCTTCAAATCAGTAAACTGAGAGTTTCAAGCACACAGTAACAGAAAAGCAGACCAGCTCTTGGGCTATACTTTTAGTCTATTGCATGAAGTCTCTCCACATAGTTTGAGAAAATGCTTTTGTTCCCTGTTGTCAGCTCCTGACTCTCCCTGCTCTCCCTACCAAGTGCATCTACTGAAAAACTATTATTTAACCAATCTCAAAAATAATTACGGGGGGTTCCCTTCATGGCTCAGTGTTAACAAACCCCACTAGTATCCATGAGGATGTAGATCTGTTCCCTGGTTTCGCTCAGAACGTTAAGGATCTGGCATTGCCGTGAGCTGTGCCGTAGGTTTGCAGACAAGGCTGGGATCCCGTGTTGCTATGGTGTAGGCCTCCAGCTGCAGGTCCGATTGGACACCTAACTTGGGAACTTCCATATACAATGGGTGCAGCCCTAAAAAGACTAAATACATAAATAAAAAGGAGAATATATATTTCATAAACTTTTCTTACCCTTTAGTGAGAGAAAAAAATGATAATCTGCTATTTCCGTTCCTTGCTTCTGGAGATGCTGGGGTATACTCCCTGAAATGCATGCCTAAGTTTGCATTTGGCTGCACATTCTGCCTTCTCAGGAGCCTCTATCTGTGACTCTCAAACCCACACCAGCTAGCAATTCACTACTGTCAGAACTTGGCCCTAAGCCAAGACAGCATGTCCTGTATCTTGAAATAACCTGTGTTACTGTTTTTACTTTTCTTTTGTTTTGGGCTGAATGTTGAAATAACCCTATTTTTCCCTTGGCAGGTGGGTATAGAAGAAAAGGTAAGTATACAGGTATCTCTCCATTTCTGTTCCCATCTCTGTTTCCGCTACAGTTTTTGTCTTCTAGTAAATGTTATATTTTCTCCAGAATAGGTAGTGTAAAAATGTATCTATCCTTTTGATTTTATGAACAAAGAAAATGATGAAGTTACAATTTGTGGACCACAAGTACCTGTCTCTTATGCCTGTGAAGTCTTCTGGTATAGAATTCCAAAGCTCATCATATTTTCTTGTGTGACATATTTCATCTACATCCTCAAGTTCTTCTTTAAAATAGAACACAAAGAAGAGGGCAGATTAAAGGAAAGCATGACAAATGCCCTTTGGGTTTGTGATTTTAGGAAAGCAAGTGCCCTGGCTGGAGACCAGACAAAGAGCAGTAATATGACCAGATAAAGAGGCTTTGTCAGAGCACATTAAGGGACACTATAGTCGCTAAACTCTCATAAAGAAAACAAATAGGACAGGGATGCTACAGACTTGGACTTGCTTTCTGCATCAGACTATCAAGTGTGTTTCAAGCTGAAAAGATTCCAGCTGGGCCATAAAAGCTTTCGCTTCCATCAGGTGAGCCATCCGTGCTGCTGATGTAGGGCCCAACACTTTTACATGCAAGCACACTCGCACGAAGTTCAAGCGGATAAGAAGGGAAAGGAAACAAACAACAAAACTTGTTTATCGGATTCAAGTTGAACCATCTGTTGTTAATGATTAGATCTTCGGTTTCCAATTTTCGTTTGAATGTTATTGCTCATTTCTTAGTGGGGCACTGAGCTGCTGCTTTCTCCTGTTTGTGGATTCTAAGTAAAATACAACTTAGATTGAAAGCCTGTTGGAGAAAGAAATCATGCTTAATAATGTCTGGCAGATTCTCCTTTTGCCCTGAAGGAAAATGCAAGGGCCCAGGTCAGGAAGGAGGTCAAGCCTTGGCTCACCATGACATTCAAGTCATGGATGCACTCAGTTTGCACTGCTGAAAAATGGATATTGTAGTTTCTGAATTCCCAGGATCTGAGGGTAAATAAAGATTAACTACTATTTTCCATTCACTTTAGAAGAGGGATTCAACTTCAATGCAAAGCTTATGAAACTCAATTCAGGTTTCCTCTATGGTAATAAACAGATTGTTGGGATAAATGCTTCTTTCCTGGAGGGTTTTATGTCTCTGTAATTATGGTTTTGGGGAGTATTTTAAATCACCATTTTTCATAGATTCTTTTCACCACTTGGAATTGGTTGTATTGATTGCAGGTAATTATAATTGTATTTGTCGTTCTGCATCATCTATATATAAGAGATGTGTGAAACTACATGATCTAAGATCTTGAAAATAATTAGTGCAAAAGGAATCTGTGTGGAGATGTGTATGATGTTGTGTACATATCTGACTTAAGTGCCTCCAAATAATGCATTTTTCTCTCTTTTCTTATATGTGTATGATATTCATATATGTTTATGATATATCTAAGTATATATGTGCATATATATGTATACATACACACAACTATATAGATATATATTTAATGTGAAAAATGATGCTCTAAATTTGTCATATCATATTTGCCCCCTTCTTATATTTTTTTCCTTCACAGAGATAATATTAAATGCAGAATGTCCAAGAGAACTACTAGTTACTAGTCTGGGTATTTTAAGAATGTTAACATATTTTTAAAAAAACAAGCCAACAGTAAAATTATCCTGATCTATCTTGGAACTAGGTCCCTTAATCAAGTCAGCCAAACTGGATATAGTAAAGAGCACATAAATATTCAATAAAGAATTTGTAGGTGAAATGTTATAGTAGACAAATTCTAAATTTCAACACCAAATTCTAAGATTCCATCATTTTGGTTCTTCCATGATTCAAATATTTACACTTCTGTGTCAGAGATATCTGATAGAAGTAGTAAAATACTGAGACATTGACTTTTAAGTATTTGCTAACTCAATGAGGAGGCAAAAGCAAGTGAATTGAAAACAGCACCAAATACTAGCAGAAAACAATAGTGAAAGTGTTGTGAGATAGCTAGAATCCCCAGCCTAATGGAAGATGTGTGCAAACCGCTGCAGATGTTTGGGATAGCAATCAGACTAAAGCGAGGAAGTGAGGGATGCTTCCTAGAGGATATGAGAAGGGAACTAGGTCTCAAAGATCAAATAGAATGGATGGGCCAGGGAAGAAGACATGCCTGCAAAGTCTCTTAGTTATGGAAATCCAGTCCAGTGCAGTTTTGAGAGATGGACTATTTCACCTAATCATCACTAAGCTGCTGACTCAGGTTGGTATCCATATACTTCTCTAGTAAGTCTATATTCCCACTTTCCTCAAATGCCATTTGATAACTCCATCTGTTTCCTCAAACTTTTATACTCTTCTGTTCTTACTCTAAATGAATTACACAGTGTCTGAGCCATTCACGTTTCTTTTTTTTCTGTGTTTAAATTCAGAATTTGTGTCATGAGTTCCCACATTTCCACAGGATACCCTGCTGTCCACACTCCCATACCTATTATATTTCCTAACACTCAACATTGCCCTTACAGAGATGAGTTGTGCAATTGTAGGTGAATGGACTGTTCTTGTTCCCAAGAATCTTTAGGGTCTTTAGAAGTCAATGAAACTGCCTAGTGAATGAATGCGTACCTAGTAGCATAAGCTGACTTTCATTCACTTGGGTGAATCATCTTTTAAGATTCACTAAACAAGGGCTGAGCTCATTTTCTGTATTTCTGGAAAACCTTTCTACAAGGATCCCCTACTGGCAGAATTGTGAATGGAGTCTGAAAGTGAAGGTAGACTCAAAGCAACTTTAACCTTCTCTTTACAGAAAGAGATGAGTAAAGAACAGATAGGCGTAGGGGTGAGGATCTCCACCATCACTATGGGCTAATAGAACATGTATGTGTAGAACATGTATGTGTGTGTGTGTGTGTGTGTGTGTGTGTGTGTGTGTGTGTGTTTAAGGAGCTAGGTTTTAAGTTATACTTTGGCATGGTACCAAATCACAACTTTGAAGAAAGTTACAGAGTGTTTCAGAAATTAGATTCCCTCAAACCACCAAAGCAGACAAAGAATAACTGGCATACAAAAAGGCATATAACATCAATAAGATTTTATGGGAGAAAAGAAAAAACACTGCTCTCTTATACATACATGCACACACTTTATACATACTTGAAATAATACAGTTAAAAATAAATGCAAGTTAACGTAGAGAGAAAAATGGACCTACTACATACAAATTAATCGACTTGACTCATATTTCTCTATTAAAATATCCATTAATAGCAGTTGTAATCAACTGATGTACTGCTTTGCATACACACTCATCTGATCACCCATATAAATTCATTTTAATTGTGAGTTTCACAGTCCTCCCCTCCTTAAGGTACTATGAGTACTGTCGGTATTGGTATGTATGTACTCACAGTGCATTTCTCTACTCATCTCTCCTTCCAGCTAAAGACTGAAAGGAGGCGCAAGTGAGTCCTGTAAAAGGACCTGCAAGAGTAGAAACCATCCTACCCTTCCCTTGACCTTGGAGAGAAAATCTAGACTCCCAGCCAACCTAGAATTACTTCCCCCTCCTTCCTTGTGCCCCCACATCCGCCCCTGAAAGAATTCAGTTTACTTACTTTCTGAGATTTAACAATGGGCAGGTGAGATTCAAAATGTTTATGCTCCAAGCGAGAGAACCTTTTTCATTGTTTGCCAATCTGTGTCAGATTTAATCTAGATCTGTAAACACCAGTACATTTTCGATTCTGATGCAATTTCCTTAAATTTACTCTACAGAGGAGGTTTGTTATTGTTGTTGTTGTTTTTTTTACCCTGTTTTCTCGCTCTCCTTTTTTTTTTTTTTTTCTTTTTCTTTTATCTTTTTTCTTTTTGGTAATCTAAGAGTGAAAAAAAAAATCCCTGAACCAATTGGTTAATCGATTAACAAATTAAGTGCTAAATAATGGATTGGACCCTGTCAGCATGGTGACAGGGTGCCCAGAATAAAATATGTCTCTACAATCCTTCTTTGAACACATGCCTAACAAAGCAACACTTGCTGTTCCTAACTAGTTTACACAAATGCCTAGAAACCAAATAGAAAAAACATGGGCTGATAATATTTTATCATTCATACAAGCTGAACAGAAATGGGCATTACATTGAGAAATGAACAAAACTCGTTTTCTTTTGAATTAAATTTTAATGTAGCAGAACTTTACATGATCCTTTGAACATAAATAAATGCAAGGAGACAACAAAATAGTTTCCACTGTTAATTATACCATTTATATTGAACATGGTGTAAAAGTACACAAGAAATAATGTTACTAAGTAGACAAAAAAAAATTAGAGTGAAAGGGATTGGAGAAGGGAGGGGAGGATGACAGATCCATATAATGAAGTTTGTGTTATGTAAGAATTATCCTCTGCAATGTTTCAAGTCTTGGTTATTTACTTAAAGGCTTTTAGTCTGCAATAATGATGATATGAATAATCATCAGAAGCCAAAGCTGTAGCTTAGAAACCTAGTCAGAAAGGATGTAATATGGAAAAAAGAAGCAACTGGATATTAAAAGGAGGACATTTAGGACTGCTCTTTACTGATAATATTCACGCAAGTCCTTCAAAGAATATCACAGAGGAGAACAACACTCTCCATTCATTTGGGGTTGTTCAGACTGATGGTTTTGAGGGATACTTGTGGATTTAGGCTGGAAGAAATTTTCAAATTACTGGCATGGACAGTTTCCTCAGACTCTGGGTTTTCAAGCAGTGTTCACATACTACAAAAATCATCTGACTGTTGGAGAATTAGGTTGTGAAGCAGATGATTGTCTTCAGTGACCAGAAATAACTTTAAAAATATTCTTCTATTTATTAGGCTTGACCCATTTTTATACCAAAAGAATTATTGAATACTTTATACACTGCTTTATGCTCTGTGTGTATCTTTGGGGCTAGGGGAAGAGTTTGGGGTGGTCCAAGATATTAAGGCTCACATTACCCATAGAATCATGCGGAATATATTAGGAAATACAATAAATAGATTTACTGGAGTTCCCTGGTGTCTCAGCCAGTTAAGGATCGGGCATTGTCACTGCTGTGACACAGGTTCAATCCCTGGCCTGGGAGCTTCCTTATGCTTCATGAGAGACAAAAAAAGGATAAATAGATATAAAGTAATCATAAAAAAGTCCAAAATAGTATAAGCATTTGATTTTAATATTGGTTTGAACTTGGTATTGGTAGAGTGTGTAAGTAGAAAGTGAACAAGTTTTGGAATTAAAAGGTTTAGAATTAAATATTAGTTCTCAGTAATTGTGTTTCTACTGAGAACAATTAGATTGCCTTGACAATATTTTGTAGTGCAGTCAAAAGTAGTAGGGTGCTGATAAGAAATTACAAAATTACCAGACAGAATTTGGGGGGCTGGATAGCTGAACCTGGCATTTAGAGTCTCTCTTCCATCAAAGGCATTTCCTAGGTCCAGAAAAAAATGACAAAAAAGTTGAGAGGTGGAGCTAAACTTTGGACAGCCTCTCAGGATAACAAAAAGCAGGATGTGTGTGTGTGTGTGTGTGTGTAAGAGACAAAACTAATGTAACGAGAATCTGATCAAAAAAAGAAGACACCAATAACCAATATCAGGAATAAAACAGAGAACATCAGTACAGATTCCAGAAACATTGAAATGATAATATGAAAATATTACAAATGCATTTATGCCAATACATTTTAAAATTTACATAAAGTGGAAAAAAAAACATAGAACAACAAAACTCATCCAAATGGATACAAGAACTATTTTAAGAAAACTCAAAGCCTAAATTGCTTCATGACTTAATTCTACCAAACACTTAATGAAGAAATAATGTCTAAAGTCTTAATGAGATTAAAAAAACCACTACCCTAAAGGAAAAAATGATAAATGAAATCAAAAGTTATTATTAGAAGATTTAAAAAAGGTAAGCCTTTTCATCATTGCACAAAAGATGACACAATTGAAGAAGTTCTTGATTTCAGAAAAGATTTAAAAATCTAGGTCTATATCCTACAAATCAAGAGGAACAATACTAACCACCTAAAAGAAAGGTTAGCTAGGGATTTAAATTGATATTTCAAAAAAGAGACCATAGAAAGTAGAAAAAAATTTCAACCTCACCAATGTCAGAAATGATAGTTAAATAAAAATGAGATACTGCAACCCTCTAATACCTAAAACTGAAAATAATATCAATATGAAATATTAGCAAGGAACTGTTGCATAGGGGCCTCTCCTACAGCGCTAGTGGGAGTAAAAATATCTACAACCCTTTGTCAAACTCTTTGGCATCATCTAGGAATGATGCAAATACACATTTTCTGCTACTTGGCAATTCCACTGCTAGGTATAAACCCAGCAGAAATCTGTGCATATTTAAAACACATCAGAAAAAAATGTTTGGAGCAGCTTTTGAACAGAAAAAAAGTCCATACATCCTTTAGTGGTAAAATGGAATGAAACATTGTGATAAAGTCATGCAATGGAATAATAGGGAGCACAGAAAATAAATGAACAATATATGTCTAGCAATATGGATGAACCTCACCAATATGTTAAGGTAAAAATGCCAGACATAAAATAGTCCATGTTGCAAGATATGATGCATGTGATTGTCAAAATATAAGAATATAGATCTTAACTGTTATATTTACTTATTTATGCTTATATGTTAAAATGATAAGGAAAATAACTATGTAACATCCAGCAAATGACAGCTTTGGAAGAGGAGATGTGCAGTGATTGAGAGAGATGGGTGGCTTTTTCTGATATGAGTACTGTTCTATTTCTTGACTTGATCTTTGTAGTGGTTACATAGGTGTTTATATTGTGAAAAATCTATCATATGTGGATAAAACTATCCATGCTTTTAATTACTTTCTGTGTTATAATTCATAATATACACACACATTTAAAGCAAGTATACATTTGTTGGACTTCCTATTGTGGCTCAGGGGAAAATAATCTGACTGGTAACCATGAGGTGGTAGGATCGATCCCTGACCTTGCTCTGTTGGTTAAGGATCTGGCATTGCTGTGAGCTGTGGTATATGTTGCAGACGTGGCTCAGATCCTGGGGTGCTGTGGCTGTGGCATAGGCCAGTAACTGTAGCTCTAATTAGACCCCCTAGCCTGGGAACCTCCATATGCCACAGATTTGGCCCTAAAAAGCAAATATATATATATATATATATAAAATATTATATATATATGTATATTATATATATATTATATATATGTATATATATGTATATTATATATATATATTTCTTTTTAAAAAAAAAAAGCTCTATATAGTGGAAGGCTTAATGAGCCTTGGAATAGTCCTACACAATATGATGAGGAGTTCCCCTTATAGCTCACCAGTTTAAGGACTCAATGTTGTCTTTATGAGGATAGAGGTTCAATACCTGGCCGCACTCAGTGGGTTAAGGATCAAGCATTGCTGTTAAGCTGTGCTGTAGTCTGCAGCTGCAGGTCTGATTTGATCCCTGGTCTGGGAAGTTCCATATGCCACAGGTGTGACCCTAAAAAGAAAAACAGTTGTGGTAATAAGGTCTACCCACCCTGGGTCTCTGGGATAAGTGAATGACATAATTACCTGACCAGGCAAATCACTCAAATGCTTATAAAAATAGGTCTTCAAAAGGTGAAAAAATTCTTCACATTTGTGAAAATAAAAGGGAAGAAGAGATAAGTTACATGCTAGAAGATAGAGAAGATATAGATTTCTTTTATTGGGTTTTAAAATCTAGTTAATACAGTCTAATACATCATTGGATGAACATCTTTCAAGAGTGTATGAATGAAGATTCCTCTATTGGGTAGAAATGTATCCAAAAGATTATCAAAATATTTCATGAGGAAAATAATGTTCATAGGAACATGAATCTGCCCAACCATTCTAATATAACAATCTGAAAGTAGAAAATTTTGGTCTAGGGTCTTTATTATTTAGCAATGAGTCAGCTAAAAAAAAAAAGAAAAGAAAAAAGAAAGAAAGGCTAAAATTTGGATTTTATCCATTTATCCTTATCTCCACTCTTTATCTTACATTCTACATCCAATCTATCAGAAAATTCTTTGGCATTACCTTTAAAATATGTCTTGGATTCAACCATTTCCCCTACTTCCACTCTTCTCTAATACTAATATTTTATTTTAATGCTTCAGTAATTACTCTTTGCATATTTTTTGTTCTCTTGGCTCCTACAGTCCAGTTTTCATACAATGGGCAAAGTTACACTTCAAAAACAGAACTCAGAACTGGTCCATTCTCCTCTGAAAAAAATGTCTAAGGGGACAATGCCAAGATCCTTCCAGAAGTCTACAAGGACCTGGGTCATTACTCCTACAGCTTTCTACCTCTCACTTTTCTCTCTCACAGGCTGGGATTTATTCTTCTTTCAAGAGCCTAACCCACTGTTCCACTTGGGCCTTCTCACCTATTGCTAACCTCCTTGGATTTTCTTCTTTTGATATCTGTATCGCACATTTCCTCATTTTCTTAGGTCTCTGATATGGCCACTGTGACCACCCTATCTAAAATACCCATGTCACTTTTATCTCACCCTGCCTCCCTTGACCCAACATATTCTAACCACCAGGTACTTTCTGCATTTATTTTCTCAACTAGGTATTTTCTGCCCCCAAGACAGTAGGATTATTTTTTCTTTTGTCCTCTGCATTAATGTTCCAATGCCTAAAAAATAGTACCGAGAATGTGGCTTTTGTCCCCCACAATGTGTTGAATGAATGAATGTCAACTGGATTTCAAGTTCTGCATGAGAACTCTATTAGCAATTCATTTGAAAATCCATCTTATCCTCAATTCAAACTCTGCTACATTATTACATCAGATGCATAATTCCAGATTTATTTAATTCAGCTCAAGTCACCCCATATCTACTCTTTATACACATGCACACACACACACACTCTCTCTCTCTCTCTCTATCACACACACACACAGACACAGACAGAAAGGAAAAATCTGCCTTTACCTAACCAGAATGCAGATTTCTACTCCAAAGCAGTAATACCTAGGTAAGGTCTCAAAATGATAATAGCTATTCAAGCAGATATTGCTGTCTCAAGGAGTGACCACTTAATGAATCACCACTACCAATGGGGTCAATGAGGCCAGTCCCAGATGTGTCATGTTATTTCAAACTCATCCACAAATGAGCACATTAATATTAACTGGCAGATTGCACAATTTTATATTTATGTAAAACTGATTTGGGGAAACTACACGACTGGGAGGTGTTATGAAAGTGTCTGCAGCCTGGCCTCCTGCAAGTCAAGCCATTTTGAGGTCATTACTTACATGATATTAGAGAATCTGATTTTCAACTTTCTTTCTCCAACAAAAATTTTTTTTTTTATAATAAAGCAATGCTGACATTGCGCTTCAGGAAATTTAGTTGATAAGCAGCTCCCAGACAATTCAAAATCATTTCAGTAAGTGGAGACACATTCCTAGGATACAACTGTTCTAGTCATACCTACTGATGTGCTTCTTAAACATTACCTTTTCTGGAATTAGAAGGTATAGTATTTCTTGATTGGAGTAGTTATTCTGGAGACATCTTAGCATGTCTGTTCAATAAACATTACGAGAAACTCTGTTGACAACTTCGCAACTTAGCACATGAAACATCCTCTGACACTATATTCTGAATCTCACCCATGAAACTCCCCTCACTTTTGCCAAAAAATGACTTGTTCCTCTCTGAATCTGTTTCTAAATTCAATGAAGCACCCAGATCAGCACCTCTTCCAACAAGTCTGCTTCCAACAAATTTCTTCTTACCTTCTAGCTTCCTGTCTTCCTTTTATCTCTCTTCCTTTCTCTCTTTTTTAATACATCTTTTCTCCCCTTCATTCATTGCCATTACACCTTTCTCTTCTTTATTTTTCCCATGTTTTCCACTATGGCAATAAAGAAATATATAGCAATACACTTGAAATAGTAATATGCTAGTAAAAAAAAAAAAATCAGCTTCCAGGAAAGAGAAATGATACGATTTTTTTTTTTTTTTTGGTTACCCCACAGAATATGGAGTTCCTAGGCCAGTGTCATGACTGAAGCTGCAGCTGTGGTGATGCTGGATCCTTAACCCACTGTGCCAGGGGATAGAACCTGTGTCCCATGGCTCCCAAGATGCCATGGATCCCATTGAGCCACAGCGGGAATTCCAAACCACATAGCTGTTATGACCAAGGTCAAATTTGACTTTGAGATATCTTAGAACTAAGGTAAATATGAAAAAAAATATTTTAAAATCACTCATCATCTTATCATCAATGAGACACATTTAAACATTGGTACATGTGTTTCAAGTATAAAACTTTATATAGCCGATAAGGTAATAGCTAAAGCTATGCACACATGTTTTTTAACCTATGGGGATGGGAGGTAAACTGTGGGTTTGGGATTACCAAAAGGGGATGGTATGGTTACCAAAGGGGATGGGAGGTGAACTATGGGTTTGGGATTGGCATACATACGCTAATGTATATGGAACAATTGGCCAGTTGGGCTTGCTGTATTAAGCACAGAGAACTTGTCCGTATATTTTGTGATGATCAAAAAAAAAAAAAAAAAAGATCTGAAAAAGAATGGATGTGTTTTCAAGTATAACTGAATCACTTTTTTGTGCAGCAGAAATTATCACAACCTTGTAAATCAACTACTTCAATAAAACTTAAAAAAATACTTGTCGATTTTAAAGAATGTTCACTATGGTTTTATGGAGCAAAGTGGTAGATACTGTCAATGGCAATAAATTTTTGAAGACCCAAATCCTGTTAATCATTTTTCTTTAGGGCTAGGGTTCTCACCTGGGGGACTAAAAAGAATTTCATGGGGAGAATTTCTAAAACAGGTTTCAGGACTCTGATTTAGATCTTACTGAATCACAACCTTCAGGATGGCTCAAATAATTTCAAATATCTCTCTGGAGTTTTTGAAGAGACACTCAATAGGGTAGTTATAAAAGACATTTTGCTCCAGCTGCCTTAGAGTTTGAAAATATGGAAAAAAAAACTTGCATTTATATTAAGGTGTGTGATGTTCTATTTGCTTTTCAAATGCCTTAGTCTCCAACATTTCTTACGTGCACCCCTATCAATAAAACAGCTTGGTGGTAGTTCCCATTGTGGTTCAGCAGAAATGAATCCGACTAGTATCCATGAGGACACAGGTTCAATCCCTGGCCTTGCTCAGTGGGTTAAGGATCCAGCAATGCTGTGAGCTGGGGAGTATGTCTCAGACATGGCTCGGGGGATCTGGTGTTGCTGTGGTTGTGGTGTAGGCTGGCAGCTACAGCTCTGATTTGACCAGTAGCTTGGGAAGCTCCATATGCTGCAGGTGCAGCCCTAAAAAAGACAAAAATAAAATAAAATTTAATAAAACAACTTGGCCTGAAGGATGCCATGATGTGTATGCTGAAGCCTCAGTGGCGCTCGCTTAATGTGGCAATGACGGTGGGTATGGAGAAGGAGGCATACATAATCCCTGACCCAATCTCTGTCATGGGTTTGCTTTGGGAGGCATCCCATCCTCACCCAAACCCTTCATTTCATAGTTGAGAAAACTTGGCTCCTAGATATTCTAGGACATACCCAAAGTCAAAAGATTCAATAATAGCAGAGACAGGACAATCCCCACGAAATCGGATTCTCAGCACAGCGTCCTTGTCATTGCTCCACACTGTCACTCTGAGCACCTTTACTCAGTGCCTTTCTCTTAGGTTTCACCAGAAACCCTGCTGTCTCTGGAGGTGCAGTATTAGCTGCCTTCTGTGACCACCTCCCTTTGTTTCTTTTATGCTCCTGCTCTCTGAACACCCTGAGAGAAAAATATGTATTTGTTCTCCTCATTTTGCATTTGTTTCTCGACTTCATTCAACTCTGCCAGTGTGATCCCTGCTGCTATCTGTGAGGGGCTTTCTTCTTCCCAACATTTAAAATATCTTTGTATAACTCAGAGAGCCATGCAAAATTTCTCTATTGAAATTCAAAACCCAACCAAGCTGACCTCATTTCGAAATAAGACCAAATCTCAAGCCATTGAAGAGTTTTTATTCAAACCACCCTTTTACAGATTTTTATTTATTTATACAAAAATAGTTTTTCCTGTGGACATTTTGTAGCTGCATGAGGGATTTTAGAGTGTTGATGGGAAAGGGGCTTGGAAAGTCCTGTATTTGCATGTCATTTCAGAGCTTCAGAACCCTTCCTCAAGAGTCATCCCCCCTAACAAGAGCCTGGTATGGGTACTGGGCACATCTTATAACTCAGATGTTCCCCCTCAATTTGGCTATTAAGTTTTTCAAGAGGAATAAAGTGAGTTTTTCAAGGTCTCCATATTGTTAAATAAGCACATACATTTTACCCATGTGCAAATTCACACAGACTCACAGCAAATACTATTTCTAATGAAAGGTATAGCCTCAGTATAACATCATGTATCTTGGGCTGATCTCTTACTAGGTTAGCTTTCTATGACTCTCAGTCCACCTGAGTAATTCACCAAGTAGCACTCTGGTGTTAAGTTCTAGAAGGAGAAAAATTAATGGTAGAAAACCAAGACAAGAAATAGTAGGTTTTTTTTTCTTTTTCTTTTTCTTTCTTTTTTTTTTTTTTTTATGGCAGCACATGCAGAATATGGGAATAGGGGTCCAATCACAGTTGCAGCTGCCAGCCTATGCCACAGCCACAGCAACACAGGATCTGAGCCATATCTTTGATATACACCACAGCTTTAGGCAATGCCAGAACCCACTGCACAAAGCCAGGGATCGAACCTGCAGACACTATGTTGGGTTCTTAACCTGCTGAACCACAACAGGAGCTCCAGGAGTACTAAGTTTTAAGCTGCTTATTCTAACAGAATTTCAGTGATGTTTGTATTCACTCTTTCCTTGAATGATGAAGGGGAGTGAAACTGCTGCAAGAATGGGAACCCCTTCCAGGGCCCAAGCGTGGGCTCTGGTTTAACACTCAGAAATGAAGTGTCCAAAGAGACACACATGCTGACAGAACAAAAGACTATTGGGAAGGGGTACCTGGGTGGAAAGAAGCAGAGTAAGTGAGCTCAGGAGAACTGCTCTGCCTTATGGCTCAGAGTCTCAGGTTTTATGGGAATGGGGTTAGTACCTGGGATGTCACTGGCCAGTCATCTTGCTCAGCCCATACTTGGTCTAGCTCAGTGTCCCTCTTGGTTGTAGCCAAGATTCCAGCAATAAAGATTCTGGGAGGTTAGTCATCTTCTCCCTCCTATCGGCTCCTCTGAAATCTTCCTGATTACTCTTCATTTGTTCCTTATCAGGTCCTCCTATTATGAGACAACTCCTTTAAGCGGCTAATATTCTGCCTGGCCAAGGTGGGCAGTTTCAGTCTATTGTTTGATAACAAAACATCTTTCCCTAAGTCCCTGTTGGGACTTCTACAACTCGTTGTGTAACTATCCTACTCCATCCTATCACAAGCACCTTAATTTTACTGATGTTAAGTCTTCCATTGTTTTTTGGGAGAATTCATATCCAGAGTTCTCTCTTTTATGTATATTGATTATATTGTATAGTGATAAGGACCCTCCCAGAACAAAGGGAAGGCAATGTGTCATAACTAGCTTCTGTGTGCATGAGTAACTCTGCAGCAGCAAGACATAATCAGTAGCCATGTGCATCTTTGGAACATAGATCATCTAACCAGAATTTACAGAATATATATTATCTTATAAGGAGGATAAAGGGAATAAAGGGTAAAAGGAAAAAACTGTGGATGGTATATAAGACAGCACCCCACTGTGTTCTGGGCTCAGCTTTTCGATATGAATTCACTGAGACAGTGCCAGCATGAATAAACACTGCTTCCTGGCAAATAGCCTCAGTGTCCCATCTCTGTGTATGAGAATCCTACAACATTTCTTTGGGGCTTGTACAGGGTTCAGAGACAGTGTTTTCACCTCCCTTGTCACTGGGCTGCCACCCTGGGATGCCAGGAGAGGTGACCTTGCCTGGCACCAGCGGACAGATTAATCTGTAGGGGGCTAGCCCTCCCAGTGTGCCAGGGTGAGGATCCCAGGAGCACAATGGAACCCAGTGAGGCCCAGGAACCAGCCAAGGGAGTGCCACACATCAAACTGATAAGAACCCAGGTTTGGTAAGTCTACCCCTAAGAGGCAGAAGTGGAGCCTCATCACCTCCCAGTGTTGCCTGAATAGTCTCACAGGAGACGAAACTGTGACTCTAAGGTACTGAGTGGTGGATTGGAGATTTTGTATGAATGTGAGTGAATGAGATGGACATTCAACTCAACCGAGGGCTGAAGCAAGTGTGGAGTCTTGATCCAAGGTTCCATGGAGATCTTCATATGGCTTATGATAACTCTCTTTGGAGAGATCCTGATGTTGGGATTTGTATACCAACACTAAGAGGCACCTAAAATATCTCCACAAGGAGAGTGGCTGGTGATGGATGAAGCAATTTTATACTGCTGCCCTTTCCCTTCTTGTGTGTGACTGTCATCTTTTAGGGGGAAGAAATGGGTGGCAAACAGAGTAAACATACTCCCTTCAAGTGTATGATAAAAAATTTCAAGTGGGGATATTCAGGAGATTACAGTATTAAGTTGACTCACAGAAAACTCTGGAAATTTTGTGAGATCGATTGGCCTTCATTCAGGTTTGGTTGGCCCTCCAGGGTGTCACTAGATAAAGAACTATTAACAAAGAATTGAGACTTGTTGTGGGGGACCCAGGCCACCCTGACCAATTCCCTTACATTGACTGCTGGCAAGACACAGTCCTCTTGGCCACCTTGGCTGAAAGCCTGTCTGGAAGAAAACTGTAAAATCATGATGGCCCAAATGATGGATCCCTCAAAATGCTGATCAGAACCTGAGAAGTCCATTCTGTCTGGGGAGCCAGAGGAAGTTCCCCTGCCTTATGCACCACTGTATCCCCCACCACTGCTGGCACTCCCCTCACCTACTGCAGCCAAAACCTCCCCAGAGGCTGCCCACACCCCTTAAGCCACCCCTTCCACAAAGCTGCCTGAGATGCCCCTGACCATAGTCACTCTGGAGCCACCAGTTTAACACCGTATACTCAGGCTAAGGTGCCAGGAGGACCCTATTGGCAGTCCCCATCCTCAGAGGCATGAAGGTGGTTTACCAATGCTACTAAAAAAAATGGTGTCCCCTCTACTATGATCAGGATGGTCAGATACAAGGGGGCCAATATGCTTTCATATATCAGCCTTTTACTACCACTGATCTCCTGAATTGGAAGAACCATACTCCCTCACGCACTGAGAAAACTCAGGCTATGATTGATCTAATGCAATCCATCATCCAGGCCCATAAACCCACCTGGACTGATTGCTGCCAACTACTCTTGACTCTATTCAGCACTGAAGAGCACTGCTGAATTACTCAGGCCACTTTAAAATGGTTGGGAGAAACATGGCCTGGAAGGGACAGTAAATGCACAGGCTTACACCTAGGACAAGTTCCCCAAGAAAAATTTTCAGTGGGACCCTAATGATGCCCGGGGATTTCAAATGTTTGGTACCACCAAGAGGCTCTTTGAAGTGACCTAATGCAGAGAGGGAGAAAGGCTATGAAATGAACAAAACCTCAGAAGTGCTCCAGGGACCTGAAGAGAGCCCAAGGTAATTTTATGAGAAGATTTGCCAAGCATTCTGGCTTTATACACCCTTCAACCCAGAAGCTACCTAGAATCAATGGACAGTTAACACAGCCATGTTGGCCAGGCCCAGGGAGACATCTGACCTAAGCTACAAAAGTTAGAGGGCTTTGCTGGACTGAATGCCAGCCAACCGTTGGAGGTTACAAGGAAGGTATTTGTCAACCAAGACCACAATGAGAAGCAGACTGCACAATGAAAAAAGAAGGTACATCTGCTTTGCTGCCACTGTGGTGGAGATTGGGACATTCCTGGAGAAGTGCCCCACTGAGCCAGGGCCAAGGTCAGAGAAGGAATCAACAAGAGAGACCTCTTCGCCCTGAGATGAGATTGGGATGAAATCTATGTGCTCACTACCACCAAGAAGGTGACTGGAAGAACGAGTGCTGCCACCCCAGACTTCTGTCAGAGGGGAGGGACCGGGTGAGTCAAGGATGGTACAAGCCAGTGCAATGATCATATGAGGCCCCTGAAGACATTTTGTTTGTCTAGCTGCCATGGGAAACTATGAGGAAGACTAGGACAGACCGGGCTCCATTTTTTTAGGCTCCCAGGAGCCCATGGTCCAAATGACCATAGGGGGCTGGTCCATTGACTTTATGGTAGACACCATAGCAGAACATTCTGTGTGACCCAACCTGTGGGCCCCCTCTTGCAAAGACAAGCTACTATTGTGGGAGCCACTGATGACTGAACCTCAATGATGCAATTTAGGCAGCATGAAGTCATTCACAAATTCCTATACCTGCCTGACTGTCCTGTATCTTTGATGGGTTGGGACTTATTTGGAAATCTGCAGGCCCAGATATCTTTCAACTCCCATGGCCAAGCAACCCTGACCTTAGGGAAATCAGGAAAAACGTCATGACTCTCACCATCCCCCAAGGAGAAGCGTGGCACATCTACAGTCTTATAGAGAGGCCATGGTAGGGACTGAATGTCACCCCTGGAGTATAGAGTGTTGGAAGGGCCCTATTTAAAAATATAGTTGTGGACTTGACCGAACTTCCCCAAGTCTGAGGCTTTAAATATCTGTTAGCCTTTGTGTGTACTTTCTCAGGCTGGGTAAATGCATTCCCTACTCTCACAGAGAAGGCACATGAAGTGGCCTGATTTCTCCTAAATTAAATCATTCCCCAATTTGGAATCCCAATCACCATAGAATCAGATAATGGGCCAGCATTCATGGCTAAAGTGGTGCAATTAGTGGAAAAGTGATTGAAGATCACCTGGAAGTTACACATGGCATATCATCCCCAGAGCTCCAGGAAGACGGTGCAAATGAACCAAACTCTACAATTGCAACCAAGTAAACTGTGTCAGGAGACCCACCTACACTGGGACCAACTGTTGCCAGTTGCTCTGTTAAGGATTAGGTCCATCTCTACTAGACATACAGAGTTTTCACCTTATGAAATGCTTAATGGATGCCCTCCTCCCATTATCAGGGGCATATTAAGGGATCTAAAAGAATTTGGCAACATTACCCTGAGACAGAAGATGTAAGCTCTTTGCTCAACCCTAACCACTATACACCATTAGTTAGAGAATGGTTACCTATGAGCTTAACCACAGACACCCACCCATTTAAACCAGGAGATGCTATATGAGTAAAAGAGCAGAACATCCAACCCTTAAAGCCCCCTCTGGAGGGGTTTATTCACTGTCATTTTATCCACTGCCTCTGCAGTGAAGGTAGTCAAGGTGGTCCTTTGGATTCACTACAGTAGAGTAAAACCGGCTTCCCAAGGCTGGGAATGCACTTCTGATCCATCAACACCATGCAAGCTGATCATCTGGAGGAAGCAGATTGAGATTGAAATCCCAGAGATCCTAGAAGACTGTGGCCCTGCTTTATTCACTCCAGAACTGACTAATCTATGCATGATGGAAGCTTGAGGATAAATAGACTGGTTTTGTTTTCTATTTTGGTTCTCTTACTGTGATGCTCTGTCACCCATTGTCCCTGTCTTTTGTTGTGATCTTCTCCCTAATCTTCCCCATAGGGTTGGCAGAAGCCACTCTGGCCAAGTGGAAATGTGACAAAAGGCCTGGCATGAGATTGATGTAGACATCAAATGGTGGGACCTGGGTGGACTATACTGGATATGTAGGAGAACAACATATACTGAACTTCCCTCAAACTGGTCAGGATCTTATATGTTGGGATCTATTTGTCCATCCTTCTTCCTGCTCCCACTTACCAGAGGGGAACACTTGGGAGTCCAAGATGTGAGGACTGGGAGATGCAGATAAAATGGCATACCCTACAAATTAACAACTGGAAGGATGAAAAATGGCTCCCTGAACAGATAATCTGTTACTATGGTCCAGCCACCTGGGCATAGGATGGATCTTATAGATATCGTACTCCCATCTAAATGTTAAAATGCATCATCAGGTTACAGGCGGTTGTTGAAAATTTATTTGTGGAGTGGTTTTCAGCTTTTGGGGGATTCAAAACTCTCATAGGTGTTGTGTTTTTAATTTTGGGGGATTGCCTGATCCTACCCTTTCTACCCCCCTTAGTTATAAGGTCTGTCTCCAGCCTAACTGAGGCCATGGTGGAAAGAAAACACCACACATGTAATGATGTTATGGAAATATAAACCCCTAAATAAGATGATGTTCTTTGACCCCAAAGCGGGGAGGGTCCAAGCATCAAAGCGGGGGTTGTGGTCAAGACCCCCCCCAGAACAAAGGGAAGGCAACCTGGCATAACCAGCATCTGTGTGCACATGCATATCTCTGCTGCAGCAAAACATAATCAGGATCCATGTGCAGAATTTACAGAATGTACGTTATCTTATAAGGGGGACAAAGGGACCAAAGGGTAAAAGAAAAAAAAAAAAACAAAGGGTATACAAGATAGTGCCCCACTGCTTTCTGGGCTCAGCCTTTTTGGATATGAAGCCACTGAGCCAGTGCCAGCATGAATAAATGGCAAATATCCTCAGTGTCCTGTCTCTCTGTATGAGAATCGTACTATATATATATATATATATACACACATATATACTACAATATATACTATATATATACACAATATATACTATATATACACTATATATACACATACAGATACTACATATACACATACACATATATACTATATATACATAATATATATATCTATATATATACAATATATATATCAATAGGTATATATCTATAGTTTATATTTGTATGTTTACCACCTTACTTGGAGTCTAAGAATAGAACAATTAAAAAAAAACTTTAGCTTTTCCAATCAAATTATATATATATATATATATTTTTTTTTTCTTTTTAGGTCTGCATCTGTGGCATATGGAGGTTCCCAGTCTAGAGGCTGAATTGGAGCTACAGCTGCCAGCCTATACCATGGCCATAGCAATGCCAGATCCGAGCCAATCTGTGACCTATTCAACAGCTCACAGCAATGCTGAATCCTTAACCTACTGAGTGAAGCCAGGGATCAAAACACAACCTCATGGTTCTTTGTGGGATTCATTTCCCCTGTACCACAAAGGGAACTCCCAAATTGGATTTTAGAATTAGGAAAATCAACTTGAGTAAGCAATAAGATTCAGTTGAAATTAATAGGATGGAGTAGGATAGTTGCATGGGTGGTGGTTGTGGGGTCCCCGTCGGGGGGCATAGATGGAGAAGAGGACCTGGAGAACTTTGGGAGATTACTGTAAGTTAATACTTGCTCAAGAAAGCCATCAGAACAAGGCAGGATTGGTTGACTAGTGGAGACACTAGGTGTGCCTCAGGTCACTGGGTGGGGGATGGGATGAGGCCTACGTTCGGATTCAGACCAAGGGCAGGAGTTTGAAGACCACCCTTCAGCTGATTTGAATAAGCACCATGACAGTCCTACTTTGTGGGGTCAAATACTCTCCTACCAGATACCAAGGGAGAGCTACTACTCAAAGAAAGAGGAAGAGGTGGTCTTTTCCCACCCCCACTTCCCTTGGATTGTAAAAGTTTAGCCCACCTAGTCCTCAGGGAAGAGCCTCCTTGCCTGCTACTTGTATCTCTCATAATTGCCGTATCTTAATAAATGTATTCCTTACCTATCACTTTGTCTCTCACTGAGTTCATTCTGTGCTGAGGCACAAAGAACTTGAAACTCAGTAAGTCCAGATATCAGGTGAGTGATTCTAATTTAAAACCTTGGGTTGAAGTCCCAATCTGGGATCTGGCGAGGTTCAAGTCATAAGTTCTGTCAGTTTCAAATTGTTAAGTAAATCCAGGGCTAGGAGATCTAAGATAAACTATCCCTGTTCATAGTGGAGTTATATGAGATTACAGACTATGAAAAATAAATTATCATAGGCTAGAAAAGGAAGAAAGAGAAATGGCAGATCTAATGCACTGAGAGAAACATAAGTGATAGAGAAATCGCTTGGCACATAGTAGGTACTTAATTAATATGTTGATTTGCAACATAAATGTCAGTAGTTATACCTTTTTCGTAGTCTTATGTATATTACAAAAGTGAACTCTAGTGATCCTAAGACAGCTGTTTCAAAAATGTGATTCAATGGAGTTCCCGTCGTGGCGCAGTGTTAACGAATCAGACTAGGAACCATGAGGTTGAGGGTTCGATACCTGGCCTTGCTCAGTGGGTTAAGGATCCGGCGTTGCTGTGAGCTGTGGTGTAGGTCACAGATGTGGCTCGGATTTGGTGTTGCTGTGGCTCCGGCGTAGGCCAGTGGCTACAGCTCCAATTGGACCCCTAGCCTGGGAACCTCCATATGCTGCGGGAGCAGCCCAATAAATGGCAAAAAGACAAAAAAAAAAAAAAAATGTGATTCCCACCTTGCCTTATTTAATATTTCTAAAACTGGTCTTGAAACTGAGCAGGACCCTGTGGATTCCTGGGCACAAAAGCCTTCCTCCTATGTTTCTTATTTTTGGGAAATAGGCCTCACTCAGCCTCCATGACTTCTCTGAGTTCCAAAGGGTAGGTTCAAACAGTTGCTAATCAGGAAAGGGAGGGGGTGCAGAGACAAGGGAGGAGCAGTCAAGAAACAATAGGACAGCTTTGGGGCAAGGTCCTGGTTCCTCTTCAGGGAATATAGATAACATGAACTTTGAGCTCTTCTGCAAAACTAAAACCCCCAACAGATGTAAGATGTTAATTGATAAAGCATTCATTCCTTAAAGAAGGAGGACCACCAGAACCAGGCCCAGGGCCACTAAACACCTGCTTTGATGAAGAATGAAGGCTGGCATCTATAGTCATCCTTATCTGCAGCCCTATTTTCCACTCCCAAACTGTGAAACCACTTCCTATTCTCTCCCAAAGGAGTTCATGGTCTTCAGGGCATTAGCCTGCTGTGATCCCCTTTGCCTGACAAAGCAGTAACAGCTATTTTCTCTTTCACCCAGAACTCTGTCTCTGTCTTTCTATTTGGCACTGGCGGAAAAAGGTCAAATTTCAGCAATAGTCTTTGTATTAACAAATTTTCTTACTCCTCCTGTTCACATAATCATGGCCAGATCAACCTGAGTGTGGGAGCTCCAGGGCTATATTTCTGTCCACTCAGGCAGGGTGACACACAATTCTTGAAGGCTGGTCACTAGAAATTATTATTTTTTAAATGTACCACCAAAACATCATAAAAAATTATGTATTGAAAAATAGACATTAAAGATGATTAAATATATAAAATAGGTATTGAAAATATCCATATGGTGACAAAAATAGGTTATAAAATAGCATCAAATTTTAAACAGAATGGGGTGTTTTGTGATAAGATCAGACTTACTAAAGGGGTAATATCAAACTCATTTAAAAAATCAGTTAGAGTTCCCATTGTGGCCCAGCGGGTTAAGGACCTGAAGTTGTCTCTGTGAGGATGTGGGTTCAATCCCTGGCCTCGCTCAGTGGGTTAAGAATCTAGCATTGCCATAAGCTGTGGGGTAGGTTGCAGATGAGGCTCAGATCCAGTGTTGGCATGGCCGTGGCATAAGCCCCAGGTACAGCTCTGATCTGACCCCCGGCCCAAGAATTTCCATATGCAGCAGGTGTGGTAAAAAGTAAAAAAAAAAACAAGTTAAAACATTGGAATATAAAGTAAATGTACATAACATTCCAAATTGATGTGCATTTTGTATTTAAATTAGTCCTCTATCTGCTTAAAACCACTTCCTCTGTCCTTATATATGCAACAATAATTATATCTTTATATTGCTCTTAAAGGGTATCAGAAACAAGGACAAATAGAAAAAAAAAAAAGCTGTAAAAATGCCATGACAATGTCCTTTTAAATTATGTAAACCCCGTTTATGTAATAGTGTCACTGAACAAATAATCAGTTGGTTGAGGAAGATTAGTGGCTGTAATTATTTATTCATTTTAATGTTTGTTATTAAGCCTTCCTTTTGCTATTTGTGGCCATTATATAATGAAAGATCAATACAAAGAAGATGAGAAAGTGTGGAGATGATGGTTAATTATCAGAAAAGAGAAAGGTAGGTAGATGCCTAGCCTGTTGATAATCCCACTCTTCATCTCACAAATGTTTCTGTAGTTAATATTTCCTTGGCTGGAAACAATACAGAAAGATATGCAGCTGTCCTGTTCCCTTCTCAGTAAGTCAAGCATCTTTCTTAGCATCAGAGTGGGGTTTATGAGGCCATCTATCTGTCCTGTTTGCTGCTGTACACCAAAGCATAGCACCATTTGTAATAGGCACTTGAAAATATTTGCTGAATGAATAATAAATGAACTAGAAACATTTTGGGAAGTGTCATATCCAAACTAAAAGACTTGACATTCACATTAGCCTTTTAAATGCCCTGAGAAGGCCTGCAGTAAAGGATTCTGCTTGTTTTGTGTAAACTTGATGGTACCAAATGATGTTTTCTGCAGTTTATTGGTTGCACTTTGGGGAAATATGTTGGGAAATAATTCTGAGACAATTTTTCTAATTGTGGTATGATATTATTATTATTTTCATTTCCTAAAGAAATGCTTTACCATCAGTATACATGTATATTTTCCAACAAGAAAAATTACTGTCCTAACTGGCATGTTTAGGATATCACTAGTTATCTGTTTAGCGATGCTATAAAACTAGGCCTTTTCCAAGTGCTTTAGATATTGCCCTTACTATTCATATGTCTTCTCTCCTCTATTAACCTGGAACAGTGCTATGGCATACCCTTCTTCTTAGAAAAGGGTATACCTGGGGGGGCATGTTTTCAAATTTTGAGATCATTTTTGGGCACACACACATACATACAGACACTAAAAACAACAAAAAAGAAACTCATCTTTTCGTATGATCACTGGAAACACACTGTATCAATCATAAAGTCAGAGCATCTATTCTACTCATAGGTATTTGTTCATGTAGCTCTTATATAACACCCACTATCCAGGTGTCTCTTTTTGTCTTTTTTTATTTATTTTTTTAAATTATTATTTCTTGGGCCGCTCCCGCAGCATATGGAGGTTCCCAGGCTAGGGGTCGAATCGGAGCTGTAGCTGCCAGCCTACGCCAGAGCCACAGCAACACAGGATCCAAGCCGCGTCTGCAACCTACCCCACAGCTCACGGCAACGCCGGATGGTTAACCCACTGAGCAAGGGCAGGGATCGAACCTGCAACCTCATGGTTCCTAGTCTGATTTGTTAACCGCTGCGCCACAACGGGAACTCCCGGTGTCTCTTTTTGAAAGTAGGTGTCTTATCCATACTATCTGCCTATAGCGACTAAAACTGATTATCTCTGGACATCTGCTTTATGAGGTAAGTTTATTTTCTTTTACATGTTTCTGTTTTCTGCTCCACAATTAGCATTTACTCTTCTAAATAATAATAAAAATGAACATTTTATATATTTATCTGTATAGTAAATTAAAATTGTATATTTAGGGTTGTCCACACACTGTATATGGTAAAAAGAGGGCACAATGACTTCATCCTAAAAGGCAGGTACTGCAATTCTTTTCCAGTTCTCTTCATTTATCCTTCCTGAGTAACCCTGCTCAAAATCCCTAACATCAAGATAAAAAGAGACCAGTACCTTTTCAAAACCCAGTTGGATATTTCAAGTCCCAGGGGAAAATAATTTGAAGATCTTTAAAAAGCATGTCTCAATTTTTAAAAAGTGTTATTTTAAAAAAGATTTAAATTACTTTAAAATCTCTTAATGAGTCTTTTTAGCAAGATTGAGGGCCTAGATGAGATTCTGTGATCGGAAATTCACTGAGGCCTCAAACTGCCCTGATGTGTGATGGTGATTTTACTCAGGAGAACTATCTGCCTCAGGATTAAAGAAGAGTGATGAGTCATCCATTGTGAGCAAGGTCTAGAGACATAAACCTTAGGAAAAAGCAAAAAAAAAAAAAAAAAAAAAAAATTTCTTTTATGGCTGCACCTGTGGCATATAAAAGTTCCCAGGCCAGGGGTCAAATCAGAGTTGCATTTGTGACCTCTGCTGCACCCACAGGATCTTTATTTAACCCACTGAGTGAGGCCAGGGATTGAACCCACAACCTCTCAGAGAGAGCATTGGGGCCTTAACCTGATGAGACATAACAGGAACTCCAATGTTTCCATGTTAATTGTCTCTTAAACAATGGAATTCAATGATAGGTCCCATCCCATATAATTTGTGAGCATTAGGTAATATAATTTAGGCAAAGTTCTTAATGTAGCATCTGTCACATTCTTACCACTTTAAAATATTTATATACAGATTGTTGAACATTTTATTTCTCAGTGATATAATGAAGATGATCAGACTTTTTAAATGATAAGAGATGAGACTGTCAGCCTAAATAATTGGTCAGAATAATGTTCAAAATATTCATTGCATTGTAGTAGGTATAAAAAAACTAAATATCTGATTTACTGATTAGTGACATTTGTTTTCTTGCTGGATTCTTCAGTCAATATTTTAAGAGATCATTTCCATTTCATTCTAAAACTATAGAGACATCACTTTAATCTAATAAGCCCATCTGCCTAATACAGAACAGTTATTTTTTAGATCATATATATATTTTGTTTCTTGTGTTCTGTAATTTGAATTTTTATTTTGATTTGAGAACTAAGACTAAAGTTTTATTTATTTTTATTTTATTCCCCCCTTATACATTCGGGGGAATCCTACTGGAACACCTCACCCTGCTGCAAATGAACCAGTGTTATGTAACATCACCAGACTTCCTCTTCTTCAGGTCAGGTTGCTCTATCTGACAGTCTTTAACTGTTAGAATCCTCTCGGGCAATGGTCAGCTGCTTTGGGTCACATACTGGCAAGATGTCTTAAATGGAATTATCTTCCACACATTAACTTTAGCCAAGGAAAACTCATACAATTTTGCCAAGCTAAATAGTAACAATTTTGTCAAGCACTTATGACTTGAACTTAGCTAGAACCCAGATTAGGACTTGAACCCATGGTTTTAAAATTAGGATCACTCACCTGGTGTCTGGACTTACCAAGGTTCAGTATCTTTTTGTCTCAGCACAGGAGTAATTCAGCATGAGACACAGTGATAGGCAAGAAATAGATTTATTAAGATAAGATGATTGTGAGAGATGCAAGCAGGCAGTCAAGGAGGCTCTTCCCTGAGGATTAGGTGGAATACATTTTTTACAATCCAAGAGAAGTGGGGAGAGGAAAAAGACCTCCTCTTCTCTTTCTTTGAGTAGTAGCGCCTCCTTGGTACATGGTAAGGGAGTATTTGACCCTATAAGGTCAAACTAGGACTGTCATGGTGCTTATTCAAATCAGCAGAAGGGTGGTCCTTAAACTCCTGCCATTGGTCCTAAGGGTAATGACCTGAGGCATATCTTATGATTTTATTTGTGGTCAGCCTGCTTCATTCTAAAGGCTTTCTTAAGCAATTATTAACTTATGGTGGTTTTTGAAATCTTCCTATGTTTCCCTCTCTATCTATGGTCTTCTATTGGGACTTTTACAACTGTAACTATCCTACTCTGTCCCTATCAGTAGGACTATGGACTATTTACTGACCCTTTCTCTCCCTTCTGTCCTCTGCAATTTTATTTTTTCCCTATTCAAACAGTCAAAGATGACCCAGTTTACACATATGTCCCACAGGGTAAAAAGAAAAAGAAGCCTCTACTTCTTGTGTGCTGTTCTAATGATTTTCTCTGACCCCCTTGAGCACCATTCTCAGTTTCAGTAAGGTAGATGCATGCCCTTCCCTTTCCGTTTATTCAGTATAGAGACAGAAGGATCACACATGCTCTCCCTTACTCACATGGTAGGCAATCCACACCTCCTCCCTTGCTCACAGGCTGAGGAAGAAGAGGGGAAGAAGTGTGATGTGGTGAGTTGACTTTGTTCTTCTAAATAAGGTCTAGGGAACTTTCCAACTTAATGTTACATGATATTTTGACAGTTTTCTTGAAGACATTAGCTTATTCTAGGACAATTAAAAAAAAGCCCCACTCAACTTCCTAATGATCACTAACTAAATAAATAAGCAAATATAACATCGTATACATAAATAGACATATATAAGAACACCTATACATAAGTGTGTGTGTATATATATATACATATATATATTTTTTTTTTACAGAAGAGAGTTTTGCTTTGAGCCCTTATGACTATTGAACTCTCCTTATAATTTTCAAATATAAAGAGTGAATAAAATCAAAAGCATAGGTTAGTAGTTAGAATTTATATAACGCTCATATTTGTGAAGTGCTTTAGAATAAATCAAACCTTAATCCCCATAACAGCCTTGGGAGAGAGGTTCAACTATTAACCCCTTCATAAATGAGGAAACAGAGACCCGGAAATGTTGCAGGACATGTTATGCAGATGATTGGTGGCTGCCACTGATTAAAGCACAAGCACCCTGACTTAGACAGTTGTTGTTCATCCTTTGGGCCCTAAAGAATGAGATTTCTTAATAAACCTATGAGTCATGGAGAAGAGGCACAGACTGACTATGATTTTACTAGGCTGTTTCCACTGCATCTCATTGATGGCTTAAATCATCTTAGTGCTGCTGAACCCTTTTCAACAATAAAATAAAAAGTGTATTAAGTGCTAAATTCTCTCCATAACTGATATTTATCATTGACTGCAAGTTTATGGAAGTTGTCAACTTCGTATACCAACTTATGTGAAGGCAATCTAGCCTCTGTAGGTAGATGAATTGATGTAGTCAGAAATGATGTGGATAAAATTATCAAATTTACCAATCTTTTGGAGCTGAGGCTGTATTTGTCAGTTTTTATACTCCAGAACCCTCTCCCTACAAAACTCCAGAGTTGAAGCATTTATCATTCTCACTTTCAGACATTGTTACCTAGATACCTTAGTTTTAGTTACAAGCTTGAGATCATCATAGCAACCAATTAGAATTTATATTGCTAAGATAGGTTGCAGAGAAAGGAGAAAGGATATCACTCATTTTTATGTGATCTCAATGGAGAAAGGATAAGGTGCTGATTCCACTGTCCAAACTCCTATTGACTTCTCCCATCTGAATTTTTATTCACATTTGTCTTTTCCAGGAGTAAACTACATGATGGCAAATCACTTATGATATGTATAATAAATTCTACTGTTGCTAATAATGCCCTGAAAAAGTGAGAAGAAGGAGTGAAACAATTATATTTTCTGGCATCTGGCCTATTGTCAGATCTGGGTTTCAAAATCTAAGCCTTCAATTTACACTTTCTCAAGTTCTTCAGCATCAAATTACATACCTTCTTCTTGCTTTTTAACAGACTTTATAACTAGTTCCACAAATCATTGTTGTTTGTATTTTAGCTGCATTTTAACCTCCTCACTTTAAATTGTGAGTAATCTAAGAAACATAGGAAGAGTATAGGTCATTTATGTCCAAGTTTCAGCTCTAACGCTGACTAGCAATGGAGCTTCTGGCAATTGCCACCCTCCTTGCCTCATATCTAAAACAAGTTAGTATCTTGGGATCAAGATAGGGTGAATGCTAATTAAAACTTAGCTCTCTGGCCTACTCTTTTAAAAACATAGTAATTTTAAATAAAGTGTCTTAATATATTTGTGCCTTTGAGCCTATGTGTGTGTTTTCTACACTGAATACATTGTTCCCTTTCAAAACTCTAATTCTTGGAAAACCTTCCGTATTAAAGAGGGTTGGAAATGATACCTAAATGCTTCTAATATGGCTGCTTATAGCAAAGACTAGAGCCCTTGCCACAAAGCACCTTTGATTTCATTGACATGTGGATATCTGTAATATCACTGATGGCCAATGAGATTTGGCCCTTCTTGGGCACCTTGTTTCCAAGAACAACAGAAAATCGTCATAAGTAGCACAACTCCTTGCCAGGTTCAACCTGAAACAATTCAGTACCCTTTGGAGTTAATGAAATAGACTAAGAAACTATTACTCTGAAAAGCTAAGTGTCTATTTAGTTTGGATAAATTGGATAAAGAATTAAAATTCCCTTTCTATCCAATTTGTTGTACACAGTTTTAATGGCAAATAAAGGCTAAAAGCTGGATTTGTGGACCATAGAGGAGATGGAGCAAACTTTTTGGTCTGGTCTGTTTGATTTCAGTCTGTTTCGACAAATCAAGTAAGAGAATTAGTCAAACAAGTTGACGAATTATTTAAATAAAGCTTGGTTCATGTCTTAGCTATTCCAAATGGATATTCCCAACAAATCACCACTTACAAAACCCACACCAGCCAGAGTTGTCTCTTTGTCAATCACGAGCATGCATAGCTTTGTCCCCAAAGTCCCCTCCATAATTTCACTCTAAACTCTAAAGTCAGGAGTTCCCATTGTGGTGCAGCAGAAATGAATACAACTAGGAACCATGAGGTTGCTGGTTAAATCCCTGGCCTCACTCAGTGGGTTAGGAATTGGTATTGCCATGAGCTGTGGTATAGATCACAGACACAGCTTGGATCTGGCATTGCCATGACTGTGGCCTAGGCCAGCAGCTAAGGCTCCGATTGTACCCCTAGCCTGGGAACCTCCATATGCCTTAGGTACAGCTCCAAAAAGGCAAAAGACAAAGTAAATAAATAAATAAATAAAACTTTAAAGTCAGCTCCAGCTTCCATGCCTCTTGCATCCACTCTCTGCCCCACTCCACTTCACTGTCTTTAATGGGATCATGATATGTGATGACAAAGGGGAATATTTGTTAAATGATTGTTAATGTCAAACAATGCCAGTAATAAAAATAATTAAATAAAACTTAAGCTTATTTGGGCTTAATTGAGCAGTCTTCACTGTTATTTTGCTGGATAATTTCTTTTTGTTTTGCTTCTTTAATGTAGACAAAATCTCAAGACTTTCCCATTCAATATATGAACACAATGATGTGCCTTTTCTCCAGAACAGTCAATTTCAAAGGTGAAGTAGTGGAAAAACTGAGTTCCTGTTGTGGCACAATGGAAACAAATCCGACTAGTAGCCATGGTTGCAGGTTTGATCTCTGGCCTCTCTCAGCGGGTTAAGCATTTGGCATTGCCGTGAGCTATGGCATAGTTCTCAAACACATCTCAGATGCCAGATTGCTGTGGCTATGGTGCAGGCCAAGGGCTACAGCTCCAATTAGACCCCTAGCCTGGGAACCTCCATATGCAGTGGGTGCAGCCCTAAAAAACAAAAACAAACAAACAAAAAGAATAGGATAGAAATAGTGGAAAAAGCATAAAATACTCATCTCTATGAAAAACTTTATATGAAAAGTTTTAAAAGAACTTTAAGGAATTTCCCTTGTGATGCAGTCGGTTAAATACTTGGCATTGCCATAGCTGTGGCTCAGGTTGAAACTGTGGTATATGTTTGATCCCTAGCCTGGGCATTTCCACATACCACAGGGTAGAGCTAAAAATAAAATAAAAAAACTTGAAAATTATTATTCTTAACATTATCTTAGACTATTATAGATAAAAATAAATACTTTTAAATGTTAGATTTTTCTGAGAGTTTCTTCCTTGTAATAAATTATTTATATTAAATAGTGCTCTTCTTTTCTATAGGCCAACTTTTTTGATTCTACAACAATTCATTCCCTCCAAACCTCCAGGGGGAAAATATGATGTTATTGTGTTTTAAACTCATAAAAGAATGGAAAGTGTTATCTGCCTATGAAAATCCTCCAAAACCTATTATAAAATCAGATCTATGCAAATTATTTAAATAGAATCTAGAGAATCAAATACATATTTTAGTGCCTACAATGCAAAGTTGAATGGACTAGACATTGTGAAATATACAAATACATAAACCACACAGTCCTTTCTCTTGAGACCCAATAAATCATTTGGGATATAGGACCTAAATAGGTGAATAGTTAAACAGCACTAAGAGATTAAAATACTTATAAATGTCATAGAGGACAATTTGACTTTAAGGCTTAAAGAACAAGACACTATGGGCCTAAAATAGATGCAAGTTCAGAAGTGGGGAGAATGGTTTCAGATGGAAAGTGTTCAATTCATTCATCCTTTACAAGAGTCTCTTAAAATTGTACCATGTACTTCCTTGGGAAGAACTTTGTGGAAGAGAAAGGATTGGCATCTGGCCTCCTGGAATGTGTACTATACATGCTACTAGTTTGGAATGTTTTGTACTGGTATTTTTAGAAACCTAAATAATGCAATAATGGTGATGATCATAACTACAGTTTACAAAAGCCAAATGTTAGGCAAAATGGTCTATATACATCATTTTCTTTAACCTTTGTATCCACATTTTGTGGTTAGTATTGTTAATTTTGACCTCCTAAGAGAAGGAAATGGTGTCAGCACAGTTTTCTAGTAATAGATCCATGAGCTTAAAACATGTGTGCATCATGTCAAATTCTGTACTTTCAACCTTGGCGCTCTGGAGTTTCCAGATCTAGATTATGAACTCTGTTAAGGCAGAGACAATGCCTTCTGTGTCACCATAAGCATCAGAGTGACTCAATTTGAGTCTAACAATTGTCTTATATGAATACATTTATCATTAGTTAACTCAGAAATAATTGAGTTTTAAGAAACCATATTTCAAGCATACCTGAGTTAGGTTCATGACTTACCAAACTAGAGATGTTCTTTTTAGCCGAGTGAATTAGAGAGTTGGCTGGCACTATAGAAACTTACAGCCTGGGTCCTGACCTTTGTTCCAACCCATCTTTTTAGATTTATATACCCCATGCTTTTTTCATCCATATAATGAAGGGGATAGTAATGCCTACTGATTATGTTATTGTGAGGATTAAATGAGAAAATCTACATCATGCTCCTAGAACTCTGCCTGATCAAAATATTAACCATCATCATCATCATTCTGTGGACTTCAGAGATATTCACATAAATTCTGTAATGGATGCATTTAATAGTTCATCATCATCTGTTCTTCCCTAAATATTCTATGTAGAATAAATGTCCAGAAATGACAAGGCAAGGTTTGTTGGAAGACCCGGGAATAAAATCACCAGTCATATAAAACAAAACAAAGTTTTCAAAACAGTGCTGAACAACATCTCAGAATCTATGCCTGGGATCAATTCCACTCTTGGTGAATCTGACATAAAGATTAGAGATGAAAATAGATTCTCCTGTTGTTGAACTTCCTCAAAGCATTTGAGATTAGAACTCCTTCTAAAGTTTTCTTAGTGTAAAAAGGCGGTAAGTACTTTAATTGGTTTTATGAGGGGTGCAGTAAGGAAGGAGGGCTTCAAATATGTAGTGAGAGAGGCTCTCTCAAGCACCTGTATTTCATGTATTAATTACCACTGTGTACCAGGCTCCTTACCCTTTGTTATCTTGAACCTTCCAAACAACCACATTCTACAACACATCCTTAATCTGGGAAGGACAGCTTTTTTATATGGCAACGTTTTCAGAAAGCTAGTCAAAGTCCCACTCATCACATCCCTGAAACCTCACCACCTAATCGTCATTCTTCGGAGTCTTGACAGCTTTTCTGTGTCCATGTGCACACACAGCTCCATACTAGATTAGGAACACTGGGTTACAGAGTACAATGGAAAGGGATCTGAAAAGGCAGCCCTGGGACCTGGGTTCTAGTCTGGGTAACACCACCCTGACTATGATACTTTTGTCAAACAACATACCTATGCTGGTGTTCAGAACATAGTAGATGGTCGATAAATGATAATATCAATAGCCAAGACATGGAAACGACCTAAATGTCCATAGATAGGTGAATAGATTAAGAAGACACATATACAACAGAATTCTAGTTAGTCCTAAAAAATAATAAAATGATGCCTTTTGCAGCAAAATAGATGCAACTAGATATTCTCATACTAAGTGAAGTAAGTCAGAAAGAGAAATCCCATATGATATGTGTATAGTTATATGAGGAATCTAAAATATGATACAATCGAACCTATCTATGAAACAGAAACATATTCATAGACAAGGAGAACAGATTTGTAGTTGTTAAGGGGGAAGGATTGAGTAGGGTTTTTTTTTTGTTTGTTTTTTGTTTTTTTTATTTTCCCACTGTACAGCAAGGGGATCAGGTTATCCTTACATGTATACATTACAATTACATTTTTCCCCCAGCCTTTCTTCTGTTGCAACATGAGTATCTAGACAAAGTTCTCAATGCTACTCAGCAGGATCTCCTTGTATATCTATTCTAAGTTGTGTCTGATAAGCCCAAACTCCCGATCCCTCCCACTCCCTTCCACTCCCTCCCCCTCCCATCAGGCAGCCACAAGTCTCTTCTCCAAGTCCATGATTTTCTTTTCTAAGGAGATGTTCATTTGTGCTGGATATTAGATTCCAGTTATAAGTGATATCCTATGGTATTTCTCTTTGTCTTTCTGGCTCATTTCACTCAGTATGAGATTCTCTAGCTCCATCCATGTTGTTGCAAATGGCATTATGTCATTATTTTTTATGGCTGAGTAGTATTCCATTGTGTATATACTCCACTTCTTCCAAATCCAATCATCTGTTGATGGACATTTGGGTTGTTTCCATGTCCTGGCTATTGTGAATAGTGCTGCAATGAACATGCGGGTGCATGTGTCTCTTTTAAGTAGAGTTTTGTCGGGATAGATGCCCAAGAGTGGGATTGCAGGGTCATATGGAAGTTCTATGTATAGGTTTCTAAGGTATCTCCCAACTGTTCTCCATAGTGGCTGTACCAGTTTACATTCCCACCAACAGTGCAGGAGGGTTCCCTTTTCTCCACAGCCCCTCCAGCACTTGTTATTTGTGGATTTATTAATGATGGCCATTCTGACTGGTGTGAGGTGGTATCTCACGGTAGTTTTGATTTGCATTACCCTTATAATCAGCGATGTTGAGCATTTTTTCATGTGTTTGCTGGCCATCTGTATATCTTCTTTGGAGAAATGTCTATTCAGGTCTTTTGCCCATTTTTCCATTGGTTGATTGGATTTTTGCTGTTGGGTTGTATAAGTTGTTTATATATGCTAGGGATTAAGCCCTTGTCCATTGCATCATTTGAAACTATTTTCTCCCATTCTGAAAGTTGTCTTTTTGTTTTCTTTTGGGTTTCCTTTGCTGTGCAAAAGCTTTTCAGTTTGATGAGGTCCCATGGGTTTATTTTTGCTCTAATTTCTATTGCTTTGGGAGACTGACCTGAGAAAATATTCATGATGTTGAGGTCAGAGAGTGTTTTGCCTATGTTTTCTTCTAGGAGTTTGATGGTGTCCTGTCGTATATTTAAGTCTTTCAGCCATTTGGAGTTTATTTTTGTGCATGGTGTAAGGGTGTGTTCTAATTTCATTGCTTTGCATGCAGCTGTCCAGGTTTCCCAGAAATGCTTGCTGAATAGACTTTCCTTTTCCCATTTTATGTTCTTGCCTCCCTTGTCAAAGATTAATTGACCATAGGTGTAGGGTTTATTTCCGGATTCTCTATTCTGTTCCATTGGTCTATCTGTCTGTTTTGGTACCAGTACCACACTGTTTTGATGACTGTGGCTTTGTAGTATTTCTTGAAGTCTGGGAGAGTTATGCCTCCTGCTTGGTTTTTGTTTCTCAGGATTGCTTTGGCGATTCTGGGTCTTTTGTTGTTCCATATAAATGTTTGGATTGTTTGTTTTAGTTCTGTGAAAAATGTCATGGGTAATTTGATAGGGATTGCATTGAATCTGTAGATTGCTTTGGGTAGTATGGCCATTTTTACAATATTGATTTTTCCAATCCATGAACATGGAATATCTTTCCATTTCTTTACATCTTCTTTGATTTCTTTGATTAAAGTTTTATAGTTCTTGGCATATAGGACCTTTACCTCCTTGGTCAGGTGTATTCCGAGGTATTTGATTTTGTGAGGTGCAATTTTAAAAGGTATCAGATTTTTTTATTCCTTTTCTAATATTTCATTGCTGGCGTACAGAAATGTGACTGACTTCTGAATGTTAATCTTATATCCTGCTACTTTGCTGAATTTATTAATCAGTTCAACTAGTTTTTGGGTTGAGTCCTTAGGGTTTTCTATGTATGGTATCATGTCATCTGCATACAGTGGCAGTTTGATCTCTTCTCTTCCTATCTGGATGCATTTTATTTCTTTTGTTTGTCTAATTGCTGTGGCTAGGACTTCCAAAACTATGTTGAATAGCAGTGGTGAGAGTGGGCATCCCTGTCTTGTTCCAGATTTGAGTGAGAAGGCTTTCAGCTTTTCCCCATTGAGGATTATATTTGCTGTGGGTTTATCATAAATGGCTTTGATTATATTCAGGAATGTTCCCTCTATACCCACTTTGGCGAGAGTCTTGATCATGAATGGATGTTGAACTTTGTCAAATGCTTTTTCTGCGTCTATTGAGATGATCATATGATTTTTGACTTTTCTTTTGTTAATGTGGTGTATGATGCTGATTGATTTGCATATGTTGAACCATCCTTGTGAACCTGGGATGAACCCAACCTGGTCATGGTGTATAATTTTTTTGATATGTTGTTGGATTCAGTTGGCTAAGATTTTGTTGAGAATTTTTGCATCTATATTCATCAATGATATTGGCTGATAGTTTTCTTTTTTGGTGGTATCTCTGTCTGGTTTTGGAATGAGGGTGATGGTGGCCTCATAGAATGTCTTTGGGAGTATTCCTTCTCCTTCAACCTTTTGAAAGAGTTTAAGGAGGATGGGCACCAATTCCTCTTTATATGTTTGATAGAATTCACCTGTGAAGCCATCTGGTCCTGGACTTTTATTTGTAGGGAGTGATTTTATGACCTCTTCAATTTCGTTTCTAGTGATCGGTCTGTTCAGTTGGTCTGTTTCTACTTGATTCAGTTTTGGCAGGCTGTAAGATTCTAGAAAATTGTCCATTTCTTCCAGGTTGTCAAACTTGTTGCCATATAGTTGTTCATAGTATTCTCTTATGGTTTTTTGTATTTCTGCTGTATCCATTGTGATTTCTTTTTCATTTATAATTTTGGTTATTTGGGTTCTTTCTCTCCTCTTTTTAGTGAGTCTGGCCAGGGGTTTGTCAATTTTGTTCACCTTTTCAAAGAACCAGCTCTTGGTTTTATTAATTTTCTCTATTGTTTTTTGAATCTCTATTTTATTGATTTCTTCTTTGATCTTTATAATTTCCTTCCTTCTGCTGACTTTAGGCCTTTTTTGTTCTTCTTTTTCTAATTCATTTAGGTGGAGGGTTAAGTTGTCAATTTGGGATCTTTCTTCTTTTTTGAGAAAGGCCTGTATTGCTATAAATTTCCCTCTGAGCACTGCATTCGCAGCATCCCACAGATTTTGAGAGGTTGTGTCTTCATTATCATTTGTTTCAAGGTAGTTTTTAATTTCCTTCTTGATTTCCTCATTGACCCATTGGTTTTTTAGTAGCATGTTGTTTAGTCTCCATGTAGTAGGTTTTTTCTCTTTCCTTTTCCCATGGTTGATTTCTAATTTCATGGCATTGTGGTCAGAGTAGATACTTGAGATAATTTCTATGCTCCTCAATTTATTGAGGTTAGCTTTGTGTCCCAATATGTGGTTGATTCTTGAGAATGTTCCATGAGCATGTGAGAAGAATGTGTATTCTGCTTTTTTTGGATGTTGTGTCCTGAAGATATCAATTAAGTCTAACTTTTCTATTGTTTCCTTTAGGATCTCTGTTGCTTTATTGGTTTTCTGTCTAGAGGATCTGTCCATTGATGTGAGGGGGGTATTTAGGTCTCCTACTATGATTGTATTCTCATCAATATCTCCCTTTATGTCTGTTAATATTTGTTGTATGTATCTGGGTGCTCCTGTATTTGGGGCATATATGTTGACAATAGTAACATCCTCTCCTTGGATGGATCCCTTAATCATTAAGTAGTGTCCTTCTTTGTCTTTCCTTATGTCTTTTGTTTTAAAGTCTATTTTGTCTGATATGCGTGTTGTGACTCCTGCTTTTCTGTCATGTTTATTGGTGTGAAATATTTTTCCCCACCCTTTCACTTTCAATCTATATGTATCTTTTGTCCTAAGGTGAGTTTCTTGTAGGTAGCATATTGAAGGTTTTTGCCTTTGTATCCACTCAGCCACTCTGTGTCTTTTGATTGGGGCATTCAGTCCATTGACATTTAAGATGATAATTGATAGATGATTATTTATTTCCATTTAAACCTCGTGTTCCAGTTGATTCTGTGGATCTCCATTCCTCCTTTATTTATTTATTTATTTATTTTTTGTTGGATGATCTCCTGTTATTATCTGCTTGAGTGTAATTTTTTTTCATTTTTTTGCAAATGCAATATTTGGTTTTGGCTTGTGGTTGCCCTGTTTTTTAAGTATGCTAACCCCTTCCCATAATTGTGTGTTTTAGCCTGATGGTCCTGTAAGTTCAAACACTTCATTACTATATTAAAATTAAGAAGAGAAACCTACGAACAAACAGAAAGGGTTATTTACTTCTTAACATCCCTTGCCCACATTTTATGGTTTTGATGACACTTTTTTCTTTTTTTGTTTTTAATTTTATTTTGTTTGAAGCATGTTCATGATTAAATCTGTATGCTGGCTTATTTGAGTGACTGCTCTCTGATTGCAGTTTCCTCAGTCCTAGTTCTTCCTCTTCTTCTTTTTTTTTTTTCTTTTCTTTTTTCTTTCCTTTCCTTCCTTTCTTTTTGGTTTAGAGAAGCCCTTTCAATATTTCCTTTAACCTGGGTTTTGTGTTGCTGTATTCTTTTAGTTTTTGTTTGTTGGAAAAAATTTTTATTTCCCCTTCTATTTTAAATGATATTCTTGCTGGATAGAGTATTCTAGGTTGCATATTTTTTTCCTTTTAGCACTTTAAATATCTCTTGCCATTCCCTCCTGGCCTGTAGTGTTTCTGTAGAGAATTCAGCTGATATTCTTATGGGGGTTCCCTTGTAGGTAACATTCTGTTTTTCTCTTGCTGCCTTGAGGATCCTCTCTTTATCACTAACTTTTGCCATTTTTATTATGATGTGTCTTGGTGTGGGTCTGTTTGGGTTCAGTTTGTTTGGGGCCCTCTGTGCTTCTTGTATCTTGAATCCAGTATCCTTTAGATTTGGGAAGTTTCCAGCGATAATTTCTTCAAATATATTTTCCATCCCCTTATCTTTTTCCACTCCTTCTGGAATTCCTATTATGCGTAGATTGGGCTGCTTTATATTATCCCATAGGTCTCTTATATTGCTTTCCAGTTTTTTGATTCAGTTTTCTGTCTCTTGACCGGATTGAGTGATTTCCATTATTCTATCTTCCATATCAGTGATTCGTTCTTCTGCATTATTCATTCTGGTTTTTACTGCCCTTAGTTCAGTTTGCATCTCTGCAAATGAATGTTCTAGTTTTTCTTGGCTCCTCCTTATATTTTCTAGTTCCTTTCTGAGGGTATCTGCATTACTGTTCATATCTTCTCTTAATTCCTTCAGTATTTTCACTGTTTCTCTTTTGAACTCCAGGTCTGTCTGACTGCAGAGATCTGTTTCACTGTTGACTGTTTTGGGTGAGTTCTCCTGTTGGTTTAACTGGGGGTGGTTTCTCAGCTTCTTCATCTTGCTTGTTGTTTTCTTTTTCCTGAGGGAGTTGTACTCTCCGTGACCGGGCAGTGTTTGCCTTGTCACTGCCGTGGAATATTTCCTGAGGGCTGGCATTGTTGGTCAATCTTTTTTGAGGCAGTGTGGTCAATCTTTTTTGAGGCAGTGTGGCTTTTCTGGAGTGTTGATGGGGCTAACAGTGTTTCTTTGAAGCAAAGGAGGACTTCCTGAGGGCAGACAGGACTGGGAGGTCCACCCCACGATGGTAGCAGATTTCACTTGGTCATGCAGAGCTTGCTCTGGTGTTTTTAGGCTGTGGGGTCCTTGCAGGGGATTGGCGGTGTTGGGCAGCTGTTTCTCAGGACTGCAGCACCCCCTGGGGGCTGGAGCAGTTATCTGGGTCACTGAGAACCTAAGAGGCTCTTCCCTAGGGCAGCCCAACTCAGAAGGACGGCCTGAGAATGTAGGCGGATCTTTTCACAGTCTGGCCAAGCTTGTTGCAGCTTTTCTGGGCTGCAGGGGCTCTTCTAGGGGGCTGGTGGTGCTGAGCAGCTATTCCGTGGGAGTGGGGCACCCCCTAGGGGCTTTGGCGGGTAGCAGGGCCACTGGAAACCCAAGCGGCTCCTCCCCAGGGCAGCCTGACTCAGACTGTCTGAGATCTTTTCCGGGCTCGGCCAAGCTTGTTGCAGCTTTTCTGGGCTGCAGGGGGTCCTGCCTGGAGCTGGCAGTCCTATGCAGCTGGTCCACTAGGGCATCCCCTGGGGGCTTGGGCGGGTAGCAGGGCCATTGGAGACCCAAGAGGCTCCTCCCCGGGGCAGCCTGACTCAGAAAAACCATCTGAGATCTTTTCCCGGCTCGGCCAGTCTTGTTGCAGCTTTTCTGGGCTGTAGGGGGTCCTGCCTGGAGCTGTCAGTCCTATGCAGCTGATCCACTAGGGCACCCCCTGGGGGCTTGGGCGGGTAGCAGGGCTGTCGGAGATCCAAGAGGCTCCTCCCCGGGGCAGCCTGACTCAGAAAAACCGTCCAAGAATTAGGCAGATCTATTCACTGCCTGGCTAGGCTTGTTCTAGCTTTTCTGGGCTGCAGGCCTTTTCTCGGGGGCTGGTGATGTTTGGTGCTACTCTGCGGAAGTGTAGCCCCTCCAAAGGGCAAGCAGGCCTGTGCAGGGACAGCCCCTGCGGTGGTAGGCTTCAGGCAATTGTTGAGGCCAGCCCTCCTGGATGGCAGGCAGCCCCAGGTCTGGTGAGAGCGTAGGGGGTGGCAGGGATGGGGGGAGGGGATGCACTGGGAAGCACAGCTTTCAGCTAGCTAGTGGGCCTGTAAGCTTGCTGTGGCATGGGGGGTATTCTATGGGGACCCACCCCTTCTTCTCTCCCCTCCCCAGCACAGGCGCAGACCAGGCTCTTCTCCCAGGTTCCCTCTGATGCAGCTTTCCACTTCCCCGCCCCTAGAGTATTGCTCCCTTCCTCTGCGACAGCTTTGTTTTCTAGTCTCCCAGGCAGTCTCTGCCTCGTAAAATGGTTTCTAGACCTCCCAAGCAGTTTCCACTCCACCCCGCCCCCCCAGCCCGGGGACTAACCTCTGGAGCCTAGGTGTCGGTGCCCAGCCCCCACCCAGGCGTCCCCCGGCCCTTTCTCGGGGACTAACCTTCAGAGGCGAGGTCTCGGTGCCCAGTCCCCACCCAGGCGTCCCCTGGCCCTTTCTTGGGGACTAACCTTGGGAGGCGAGGTCTCAGTGTCCAGCCCCCACCCAGGCGTCCCCCGGCCCTTTCTTGGGGGCTACCTCTGGAGCCGTGGATTCGGTGCCCAGCCCCCACCCAGGCGTCTCAATTTTTGGTGACTGTGCCCGTAGTTCAGATGGTCCGTTCGGTTCTTGATCGGCTTTTCCGTACTCCAACTTACTGCTACACTCTTCTCTGCATCTGGAGATTCCTCCAGTTTGTTTGATATTTCCCCCATGTAGGTGACTTTCCAAGGTGTGGAATCCCTTTCTCCTCCGCAGTTCCCTTTCAGGAGCGCCCGTCCCGCTCGGATTTACCTTCTCTCACTCTCCTCTTTTCTCCCGTTCTGCCCAGTAATGTCACGAACTTCTTGCCGTTATTGGAGTTTAGGTTCTTCTGCCAGCGATTGGTTGCTGTTCTGTGCGAGTCATTTATTCTGTAGATGTGCTTTTTTTGTTGTGTTTGTGGGAGAGGGCGAGCGTGTCCCCCTACTCCTCCGCCATCTTGTCCCCAGAATAGCTGAGTAGGGTTTTGAGGTTAGCAGATGTAGCTATTATACATGGAGGGGATAAACAACAAGGTCCTACTGTATAGCACGGAGAATTACATTCAATATCTTATGGTAAACCATAATGGAAAATAATATTTTAAAGAGTGTATATGTCTATATATGTATAGAAATCATATACATATATGTGTATATAAATCACTTTTCTGTATAGCAGAAAGTAATACAGCACTGTAAATCAACTATACTCCAATTACAAAATAAAGTTTTTTGTATGTGTTTTAGAATGAATGTATATATGTATGTATGTGTATATATATATTCTTGTGTTTAGCACTTCTTTTCCTTTTTAAAATCTTAAAAGTAGCTTAGAGTGTTTTCTCCCTTTTGGTCTTATTCATTTTGAATTGTTTTTGAATAATTCTATATTATTCAAGATGAAATGGGAGGAAGTCAGAGTCAGCTTCTGTTTCAATAGCCTTGTCATTCAATCTGCAGAGACAATTTTGGCATGGAAATCTCCAAATGAAAACTCAAGATCTATTCAACTTCCCGTCTCTTTCTAAGTCTATATTTTTTACCCACCCTAAAGTGCAATTCTTAAAAAAACTAGAAAAAAAGTGATCAAATTACTTCAATGTTTATAAAACTGAAAATAGATTGAGAAAATTCATCATTTCATCAAGCTATAGAAATATAGATTCATTTATCTTGATCAACAAATTAATCATATATCAAAATGTTCTGTTTGACTCCTAGTGGATTCTTAGGCTTAGCTTTTGTTTTCTGAGGTGAAAAGTGTGAAGGGAGGGAAAGAAGCCAGTAGTCATTGACCACCTGTGCCAGAAAATGTATTTGTGGATAACTGTGGTCCATGGGCAATTTTGGAAGGATATGATAAGCCTATGACAACAAGAGTCAATTTTCTCTGGTCCGCCTCAGTGTACACTCAGAGGAATTTCAAATTTCCTCCCTTAAATCCACTCCAGTTATTTCTGAGAACTCCTGATGAGTGGCCAACATGTATTGACATGCCTGGTCTTCTGGGTGAGCACCTCGACTTTTGCCAACTCCGCTTTACCCCCTTAGGCTCTGTTGTCTTGGTCCCCTCCTCTACTTCTGGCCACCTCTTCACAACAAGAATTCTGATTATTCTAAGCCCTTTATCTCTACCAGTGATACAGTCTCCCTCTTGTCATCACTTTCCCTCCTGATATGCTCCTTCCATCACTCATCTCTTATATGCTCAATAACTTTAATAAGAGGATTATTTATTTCTTCAGCATTTTCTTTGACTCCTAGCTTTCCCTCATATCCTGCATCCTACCGATTAGCCAATCTTACCAACTATGACTTTAAATACATTTGTATCACAATTATTTACTCAAATCATCATCATCACAATTCTGTCCCAAGTCACCATTGTCTGTTTCCAACCACTATAATAGTCTAAACAGGCATCTCTCTGTTTGATGACTAAAATAATCCCCAGTGGATAATTTTCCAATCTATTTTTATCCACATGCACAACATGGATACTAATTTTTTAAAACACAAATGTGATTATGCCGTGCTTTCCCTTAAATCCTTTTAGTGATTCCCTGTTATTTTTTGAGGCTAGAGTTCAAATGTTTTGCCACTTTCTTTCCTTCCAGCTTTATCTCTCATCACAATCTTATCACACTGATCACTTATTAGCTATACTAAAATTCTTTACATTGCCTACAAGATGCTATGTTCTCTCTACATTTTTGTACTGGTGTACATTTTCTTTCTCTGTCTAGAATAGCCTTCACTGTAGACTGTCTCCTACTATCTTTAGGTTTCATCTAAAACTAAGTTACTTTAGGAAAGTGCTCCACACCCACTGTCCACCCCAAAACCCGCATGAGATGTGCTTCCTATATATTCCCACAGCACCCTGTATATCCATTAGCATTACCTACACAATGCTGTTATCAACCATTTATATGGCTTTTCCCCCACTGCCCCAGTAGTATAAAGTAATGAGGCTGGGGTCAGCCAAAATATCTTGCAAGTGCCTGGCCTATGAAGGATGCTTAGCTGATATCGGAAGAATAAGGGAGCAATGGAAAGTTATGGCATCTGCTGATAAGGCTGCCAGTACTTCTCCCAGTGGTCATAATGCTCCCAAGGAGGAGAATAATGCCACTTAGGTCAGCAGTGGGGACACAGATGCCCAGGGCTGAATGTGTAACATCTGCAGAGCAGTTTGTGTCCCCAACCATTGCAGTAGACACTGACCTGGGAATATGTTCAATTATCTGGCACATGTTAGACCCTACTCAGAAGACTTTAGTTAAACAGAACTTTTAAGCTTTATCACCCTGTTTGCTCATCTCCTTAACATTCAGATATAAACCAGTAGGATCTGAAATAGAGAACAGCAAAATGGCAGATGTAGAATGATTAATTTGCAGATCATTTCTTCTCTTAGAGATCCTTGTACCCTCTCTTGAAGGCCCCGTGCTTGTTTTCCTAAAGTGAATCTCTACTATGTGATAACAAGTCTCAAAAGGAAATAAATGCTTACTCCTTTTTAAGCAACTATGTTCCTTTCTAATCCTCTGGAGAAATCTAAGGGTGAAAACAGATGAACTCAAACTAAGCTTGTGGTACATACATTACAAATCTTTTGAGTCATGTTCTATAGTCCATCTTATAGACAGGGAAAATGAAGGCTCTGGACATAGCTGCATTCCTTGACGTCATTCTTATACTTCATAGTGCCTTGCTTCTAAAGTGAAACAGAGACGTTTCAGGCTATGAACTAATATTTTGCAGTAGAACGTAAAGACTAGTAGGGAAAGTTTGGGGTACTTATATATAAGTTTCCTATCTGCCTCTAACAAGCTCTGTGGCATTTAGCAAACATCTCAGTGAGCCCCTTTTCCTCCTTTATAAAATAATCTGATTCAATTATTTAATGGCTGAATCCCTTCAGATCTCTCTCCTCAAAGATGTAACAATCTACTGAGAGAGGTAAGGATTAGCAAAACAAACAAACAAACAAAAAAAAAACCAAGCAATAACAATATATCATAAAATTAAGGGCTGATATAAGCTTGCAGAGCTAAACCTACAAAGAAATCTAAGATAAGGGTAACTATCATAAAAATAAAAAATTAGAACAAATGAGTGCTGCATCAGCCTTGAATGAAACATAAAATAAAAAGGCACAGAATCTGTAGTGATTTAGTAAATATCTAAAATAAACCTATGTTTTAGCCATTGGAGTCTAATTTGGCCAAGACCCAAAGAAAAGTGGTTAGCATAAATAACAATAAAGTAGGTTGTAATCTATTAAAACAAAAGATTTAGTTTAAAGATTTAACATAAGGCCCCAGTCCTTAAATTAGCAAACATTCACTTATCAGGAAACTCAGCTACACAGAGTGAGTTAAATCTGTGGACTTTGAATAGTGACAGCTTTACTGTAATAATAATAACTACAGTACCAGCAAAGGAAAAGACAGATGGACTCAACTTCTAGGCCTTACCATCACTCCTCTTGATTACTTTTGCTTATTTTGAGCATCGACAAAATGGTGTGGCTGTTATCATAGATCTTTGCATAGAATTGATTCAAGCATGTGTTCAAACAAGCCCGCTTCTGTGTAATTCATTTATATCACTGGCTCATACCTGCCTTTTCTTCCCTTCCTTCGATCTTACATATCTCCAAGATGAGCATTTATCTTACTTTGCTCTCCTGTTCCTCTTCTGTTGTCAGTCTAGCAGGTGTTCTTTTCAGATTGCTTTCATTCTTCATTATTCATTTTGGGTCCCTTTCTACTTTTGTGTCCATTTTTATCCTTCCCTTCCCTTCTTATGCACCTCAGATTCCAGAGCCATCCATTTGTCAAAAATGTTTGGTGCTATTTGTTTGTGGTTATTTCCCCCTTAAACTAGGGCTTAGCAAATCCACCTGGCAAGCTCTTTCTTCTTTCTAAGGGAAGAAAAGCTCTCTAAGCTTAGGAGAAGTTAGAAATCAGGCCTGACATTTTTCTTCACATCTGCTCCAGGCCTGATCTAGCCATCCCTCTTCAGGGGCTCTGTTTTGTTCCGGATGACATCATCACTTATATTTTTTCCAGCAATAAATTTAGTTGGTCCCAATTTGCCTGTTCCCAAAGTTCAGAGGTTTAGACAACTATAGGTTTATTGAACATCCAGCAAATTGTTAATGCTGAGAAAAGCACAGAACTATTTAAAAATGTGTGCATATACATTTCTTTATACATTTTCCAGGGCTGCTCATGGAGAGACTGTTATAGAGAATCACTCCTACCTTTTCAAAGTGATTCACAGCCCACAGCTGGCTCTGGCTCATTTGATGATCTAACAAAACAGGCTGTTTCAGCATCTTTGGCAGGAAGGCATGGCCTATCAGAATTAGAGAGTGGCCAGTGACACTGTCTAGGCATGGGAGGGACAAAAGCTTCAGAATCAAAAAAGGCTCCTGATTCGATACATTAAAAAAAAAATGTCATCCACATTTTAGAGACTTCTGATACATCACATTGCCAAGGAGATGAAGAAAGTCCTTATTTAAGAAAAAGAAAAAGGTATATATGGTTAAATATATACCTATCTGTGTGTGTGCATGTGTATGTGTGTGTGAATGATTTGTATATATTTTTAAATTAGAAAATAATTATTTAATGTGCTATGGGATTTAGAGAAATCAATGCTTTGTAATAAGAAACACAATGTGTGTCAGTAAAGATGCCCTCTTATTAGAGCCGAACAGGGAGCCTTAAAATAGCAGCAACCTGGACCTCAAACTAAAAAGGGTTTGTGTGCTGCAGCATTTCCAAAACCTGTCCTTTCATCAAATTCTAATTGAGAATTTTATTTTTCAGTTTAGTCAAATACTCTAATAGCACTCCCAGCTCATAGACATTTTTTTGCATTCTGACCTGAATGTATGCAGCAACATGAACCAACTGACAAAAAAATTCTTTCCATTTGAATGTAAAGATTTCCAATTCATTTTCTTCTGTAGTTGTAAGTAAACATTCTGAGGTGGGGGAAAGTGTGTATACATTGTCTGATTCCGAACTTTGCTTTTTATTATTCAGGGATTTCTGGAGGGTATATATAACAATATCTACAATTCTGGACACTTTCTATTTCTTCATACTTCTGTTAACAATTGATTCTGTAGATTTAAAAAAATGTTCGAGGCATCACTCTATCTTATCCAATATTTCTTTAGCTTCAACTTCACAATCCTGTACTTTTTTTTTTTTTTTAATTTTCTGTCTTCTTTAAAGGAGCAGCTGGGTACTCCACTTTTTAACATTTTCACAATTCTTTGAAAAAGTGTCTAACTTAATATCATGAGGAAGTATATATAAACTTTTTTGAAATAACACACAGATATTTATCTACTACTATCTAGAAGAGTTTTCTCATGATTTTTTTCATTGAGGTAGTCAACAAAACAAATGCTTTATCACTGTTCAATACAACGCCAGATTGCTTAGCAAAACTATATCAGATATTCGAACAAAATTTTATTAAAACATTATGGAATGATCATTCTTTCCTAAAGCAATTTTCTTCTGCTACAACTTTGACAGGTGTTTTTTCCCAGTATACAATTTATTTTCTCTGCACATTTGTCCATCCATCTTTAAAGACTGTAGGACATAGCACTTCACTGATTTTCTTTGCCCAGATTCCTTTATTGATTCATATTTTGTATCTATAAGTATATGACCTACAGAATATCTGCTGGAAAGTGATAAGAAAGCTTGTAGAGTTGTAGAAACATCTGTTTAGTTTATATTTCAGTTATTGATAATTATGTTCCAAAACCTATAATACTCCAAGTGCTGGATTTTTTTTTTTCCATTCATCTTCAGTTGTCATGTTTTCTACATGAGAAAATAATGAGAAACTCTCCAACAGCCAATTGGACAGTATCTGAGCACTGGAAAATTTGATGAGATAGATATTTGGACTGCTACACTTACAAAAGCAGCTCTAGAAGGAGGCATTTAGATTTAAGGACAGCAGAGACACTTGGATGTTTTCCACAGTAGTTTGCACATCCCTGAAAAAATAAAAGTTGAATAATATTTTTAAACTTATAAATACAGCATGGGCTCAATACAACATTTCAACAATAGAGAAAGAATAACCCCCCATTGCCCTGAGGAAAATCCCCATTGACATTTTGATTATTTGAAGTAACATGTATTAGGAGTACCTTCTGTTTTTTCAGGCACATTTATTCACTTATGTTTTTCTAAAAGGAATAGTTCATATTATTCACACCATTGAGGTAACTGTATTTTCAATTTTCAGAATTGTCAGACTATAAAGAAAATCTTTTGCTACCACCCAAGGAACTCTTTTCCTTTTGGTAAGTGGCTCTGGACCATTCCCCATGGTGATGTGCTGCAAAGCAACTTTCTTTTCCCATACTGACCACCATGCATGTTGTCTCCAGTTGTACTTTTTCGAAGAGTATAGACCCAAACACTCTTGCCCATTTATATAGATATTTATTTAAGATAGATATTTAAAAGTAGAATGCAATGACCAATTTTTACATGTAAATTTAAGATTTTTATATCGATGAGTTTCAAAATATTCTTGACAGCTTACTGTCCTGCTGATAATGAGGAAGATATATATATATTTCATAAAGGTAAATATTGTTCTTTTAAATTTTTGGCAATGTAATAGATTTAAAGTGTTATTGTTATTTTTGTTTTGTATCTTAGCCATATATTTAATGCACATTTGTACTTATTTTTTCTTTGAAATGCCGACTTCAGATTACTTGTTATTCCTTGAGTTTTTCTTTCTATAATTTATTTGTGTCAGCTCTTTGTATATTAGGGCTGGCTCTTTATTCATCATTTGCTTATTAAAATTATTGTGTGCATTTTCTCAAAATCTATCATTTGTTGTTACAAACTTCATTTTCAGTATTGCTGTTCTGAAGTTTCTCTTTGGATTTGTCAATCTTTTTCTTCATGATTTCTGCAGAAAAAGTATAAATAGAGGTGATCCTGGTAATAGATTGAAATGTAAATTTCAACAGGCAGAATTATGAAAATTTTGTTTTTTCTTTCACAATAACTTGAGGTCTACAAGAACATATTTCTAGTCACCAAAATTTGAAAATAGTTTGTCACTGAAACCTTGCTTGACCCAGCAACAACTGCTCTATTTTGTTGATGGGAGGTGATGGGGAGAGAAATATCATTCAGTGACTGGCTAGCATATAAATATTAGGTTACTGATGAACACATATGATGTTGGCCTCCCCTCATGATTAACTGTACACAATGCTACAGGAAGCTGCTTTTTGTCACAAAGTCTTACATTAGTAGGAATTTAAATATAGTTCACAAAATTTATGTGCAAAAAATGTGAATGCAGCTAAATTGTTTTATATACCAAACAAATAAATTTAAATGTAGTAAGTGGTCCAGGCTTATAAACACAATGACCTTGCACCAAGAAGTGTGCATTTTGACATCTGTATGTGAATCTCAGAGTCGGGCCATAAGGAGGTGAGAATTACTCTTACAACTCTAAAGTGTTGACAATTGTGCTTATTAATTTTTAGGTCTCAACTATTAAGTAAATAGGTCAATACTCCCATTTTTAAAATCTCTATAGGAATAAGCTGTTTCCCCCTGCTTGAGCCTTTCCAATCCTAATTCCTTAAGGCTCAGTCAGAAGGACAAGAATATATCCAAAGTCAGAACAGGAAGCTCACTAGCAAAGAAAGTACTGAAAGCCTTGTTCTCATTTTTGCACAAAAAATAAAATATTACATTTCTCCCTAAAGGCCAAAATGTACTTGATTTTGTGTTAAAGGACTATATGCAACCAAAATACTCTTGGCAAACATTTTTGGGAAACTACTATTTTTTGTGTGCCAGATCAATGGAATTTAAATAATTATAATGAACTGATCTAAGATAATTACACTTATAATACAACAATTTTCAGAGAATAAAGAATAAGTAGTATATTTGTAATATTTAATGCATTACAAAATTTAAGAAATGAAAAATAAAAAAAGTACAAGAAATCAAAAAAGATACTATTTATTTTATCTACTTATGTACTTACTTCTTGGCAGTTGGGAGTTCTCTGGCTGGATGTGGGGACATCATATCTTTAGAAACAATTTTTTTTAAATTACATAGATTTTTCTCTCAATACAAACATGTCTAGCATTAACACAGGAAATGTTTGCTAACTAAATATTGCGCATCATGTTTTTATGTTAACCCCCATATTGTACCTATTTTGCCATACATTGATTTCTTTATAGGTAAGGCCTCAATTCTTCTTTGAAGTAAACATGAAAATCAAGAAAGAACAGCCATGAGCGCTTCCTTTGAACTTTTCAGGTGTTGGAAGCAGGTGACCTGTAGGTGCACATATGTGAGTTGAAACTCAGGTCAGTGACCTTCATTTTAGGGGAAATAAATCAACTTAGAACTTTCTAGATGGAAACTTTGCCCTTTTGCTGCTGCCTTTCCTCTTAGAAAACAAGTTAAAAGGTACTATTGGCCAGGTTAATTGACTTACAAGTGTGTCGTTTTAATAAGTGTCATAAAGTATGTCAAGCTACTGAAACTTGCTTTCAGTGCATTTTTTAAAAAACTGTTGTCAACCAGATTAAAGTTTATTGTTCGCATGTGCATTCAGTTTTCAGGTGGTAATGAAAGACATTGAATTGATTTGCCATGCGTAAAGAGAAAGGAGTTGTGTCCTTTGCTTTTTCTCAATGTGCCTTTCCTTCTGGTGTCTCTTCTGAACTGTATTGCCATCAGACCTTGTCCGGCTCCAGACTCTCTCTGCAGAACAGTTCCCCAGGCTTTTCTGCGTCTACACTGAGACTTTCTAGAGAACAAAGAGAGTAAAGATCTGAGGAGTCTTATCTCCTAGTGTCTATTAATTTTCAAATTGAGTATTTTGAATAAAATGACTTCTAAATGAATCAGTTTTTCTTTTCCTCAAGGACTTAGGTCATTTTAGAAAGAAATATTTTCTTTTGGTTTCATTGGCAGCTGTTCAATGTTCATGGAAAGCCCTTGTCCCTCAGCTCCTAAGCTGACCTTTACAGCTCCATGTTCCCCTGTATGATTGCCTCACAAAAGGGCCTAGAACAGATATTTGGTAAACAGGCTCAGAACATTTGATTTATCAAGAACCCGTTATCTTTCTAATTTTAGGAACATGGAAAGGACCTAAGGAGAAAGGCTAAGGAATCATGAACCATTCACTCGACCAATTCTATACACAATTCAGTCATTCTGAAATTCACAATCTCCAAACATCATTATTGCGATTCTATATACACATTTTAAGCTGAAGCTTTCACCTTCCACTCAGGGCTCAAGCTGACGTAAAATGCATCTATTAATGAATAACCAGGAGAAATATCTGAACAATAAGAAGATGATGGCATAGCTTATGCTCTCAATCGTAGAAAATTTTCTGGCCCAATAATCCTTTCACTTCCTCACTCATCTTATAATAAATAAGGAAGTTCATCAACATTTAAAAAAAAAAAGGATTTCTATCCAAGCTAACAACACTTGATTTCTATCAGAAATACCATCACTTAAGATTTGATGGATGTATCATTTTATCGTCCATCTTCCCACACTAAAATCTAAACACCATGAAAGTATGAACTTTGTAATATTTCTGTGTCTCTGGTATCTGGCATAATTTAGACTTCAAGCATTATTGGACGGAAAAATGAAGGGGTTTTTTTTTATATGCTAACTATTCTTGAACAACACATCTTTGTACCAAACACTCTAATGTGAAGAGGTTTGTTCCACACCTTTCATCCCTGGAGATGAGCCCCAGGCCGCTGCCACAGGACTGAGTAGAGTGGTGGTCACACCCATGGAGGATTGCAGAGACAGTGTTACTGAGGAGGGCAGTAGCTTTTGAGTTATACTCAAGTCCCATAAAGGGTAGGGGTTAAAAAGCAGATTGCCAAATTGAAAGGCTATACATGGGAAATAACAGAGAAAGTGTAACCGTGAACTAAGTTGGGGAAGAGAATAATAACGGGAAACAGAAGAAGAAAACACAGGACTTGGCAGTATAAGTAGAAACTATGGTCCCTCTGACTGATTGCTCTGTAAAGTAGCCGGATAATGACATATGCAGTTTTAAAGGAATTCAAGAGGGCTGAAAAAAGTTTAAATTTATTATCTTAATGATAATTGAAAATGTCCTGTGTTTTTAAAGGGATTCTGTGTTCTCCATAGCCCTCATGTCCCAGGTTTCTTTGACTCTGTGGAGCTGTCCCTGATGAGTGTGTGTATGTGTGTCTGTCTGTGTGTGTGTGTCTGTCTGTGACCATGTGTTTTTGTGTCTTAAGAAGGTTATAGAGAACAAGAGAACACACTCAGGTCAAGTGTCTCTCTTTCTACCATGATATTTATGAAACTACACCGAGGGAAGACCTGGCTCTGCCGCATATAGTCATTTCTCAGCCCATACATTATATATTTGCCCCATCTCTACAGCTTTGTTCCCATCTAAAACCAAACCCCTCATAGGTTGGTACACTATTCAGAGAACATCAAGTATTCTAATAGAAAGCATAAAAATATTCACCATCATGCCCTCCTTGACATTTTTATGCCAATAGCCTTTGTATTGAGATTTCTTCTAGTTCCCAGACCAAGGGATTTTCCTGTTTACCTTCCCGAATCTCTGTTTCATTGCTTATCACTCAAATCTTGTCCTCAGAAATTTTTCCTAAGGGTCAGCTGCAGCTTTCCAACATTCTTAACACTCATCAGCTGCTCCTATTAAGGCCTATCTCTCAGTAAAAAGCTTCCTCCCTTTGCTTCCTCACTCTCAGCCTCCTCCTTGCCTGGAATCCCTCCCACAGCCATTTCCTAGCCCAAAGCCAACAAAACTACCAGAGCTCTTTTTGATCTCTCCATTACTTATTTTCTATTTCTCATAGCATGTGTCACAATTGTATAAAATGTATATAATGGTTTGCAAATCCTATAGTCCTTTCTTGATGTACTCTCTCCTTTGTTCCTAATAACAACCTTGTGAAATGGACAGGGAAGGGCAGGTGTTCCCTTTCATGGATTAAAGCTTTAGCACATGGGGTTTCCGACCCTGGGTGGCATCTACATTCTGCTCTCCTCTATCCCTTCTGATTCAGGTCGGGTTGCAGCATAGGGTGGGGTTACCTAAGGAATGATCCTGGAAGAGGTGACTTACAAAGCAGGGACTGAGGGGCCCAATAGATCAGCCTAGGTGAAAGAGTAGCATAAAGATCGTCAGCAGGCTACCTGCTCTGAGAACAACAGGTGTGGGAGAGGGGCAACCTTTGGGATTTTGGGATTTGGGGGTAAGTGGTAAGGGATAAAGGTGGATAAATTTACCCTATAAGCATGTGCATGCTTGTGTACGCACATGAGTATTACATGGGGGAGAATTTGGTTGGTGATGACAGTGGGAAGGGTCTCAGAATAGCCTTCCTTCCACCTTCTTTAGCTGGCAGCAAATAGGAGAACAGAGCTATCATGGAAAGAGTGCAGCTTTGGGACCAAAAGATCTGGTTGCTTTTCAGACAGTCCATGTAGCAGCTACACAGTACTTGGTAACACTGCCTTCCTGAGACACACCCTCTTGACCTATGAAGTGAACATGGCAGAATAGCTATATCAGCAGAAGATACAACTATAGTGAGTTCAAAATAAAATTAGATAGTATGGAAAATCAATATTTTCTATACACTCATCAGCTGGAAAATAAATATTTTCTATACAATCTATACAAAGCTCTATACAATCAGTATTTTATTGTCACATTTAGAAGCATTAATGGAAAACCATGATGGAAGAACTGACACTCACTGTGCATGAACACATACATGTGGACATGTCGCCGGAGAGGACACTGTTAAGGTCCATTGTCCCTTTCCTCTGAGCTGAGATGCTGCTCCAACAATTCCACTGACCACCATGTGGTCTCCTCCCACATCTCCCCAAGAGGCCCTTTGGGTGAAGCCCTTCATGCTACCCAATCCTTTCTTGCCTCGCCCTATGACCTGCCTCCCAACTTCATGGAAAACAAAGAGCCCTGCTTGTTGTTCTTTTCAAAACACAATCAACATGGCCAATTGGAAGCTGCATGAATAATTTAACCTCCCGGTAGGGACTGAATAGGATCAGAAGATGCAGCAACTTCCCAAAATTAATAAAGGCTTTTATAGAGCCATAAAAAGCCATAATTCAATCATTTTAAAAAGGGCAGTAAACACAACGCTTATTAAAGCTGGGTGCTGCTGAGGTGTATGCAGGGAGGCCAAGAATGCTCACTCAGCAGCTGCAGCCCCAGTACACACCCACCCCCTCTTCTTGACAGGCAGATAACCTGACCCAAGCATTTAATAAGCGATATTTACTGATGATTCTTCCCTGACTGGCTCAGTCAAGGGAGAGGACTAATAAAGAGGATGATTGAAACAAGGGAGGAATTTTTTTTTTTTTTCTACTAACAGTAAGTGATCATGCTTGGGGTGGGAGAAGCACCTATTTCTAAACACAGATTAGGTTTCTGCTTTAGTTGAGCCAAGCACTTTGGGGGTAAATTTGCTCAGGTGACCCACTTCCTCTTTTAAGAACTTCAAAGGGGCAATTATAGCACTTGCTTTCTCTAAGACTCTGTTCCTCACTCAGGAGGGATGGCACCAAGCAGTTCCTTCTGGATGAAATGTTCCACTGTTTCAAGATTCTGTGCTTCCATAGTCACTGCCCCAAGTGACTCAGCAAACTCAGCCTGTTCCTTTGGGTGGCCCATCTATGATTTAATTTCCCCACCATAAAACTGAGTCAGTCACACTGTGCTCAGAGCTCAGGAAGATGGTTGCACAGTTTGTGCAATACACAAAGATGGTACATTTTTGTCTTTTTTCCACTTGAAGGAAGAGGGTTTTCCTTGTGTGTTTTTCACATTGTGGTACCATTGGTGGAGGCTCTGGTCCTTATCTGGTCAGTCACAGAGCTCTATTCTGTTCCTTGGACTTCAGTGTGTGATTTTAGCTCTCCAGCCCAAGGTGGCAAGGCTGCCTTTTAGAAGGGCAAAGAGCAAGGGTGGGGGAAGGGACACATTAGAACATATCCCTTCTACCAAAGGGAATAAAAGTCTCATACCTCAAGGATTTCAGCAGGTTTGGGCCAATCATGATTCTATCTGCCCCATTTCTGATTTAGCTCTTTCCTGGGACAAGTGTCCCAAGGCTGCCAGAGCAAATGCATTTTTAGCAAACAAAATATAAATAAATAACTAGCTTCTCAGCCAGGATGGGCTCTCAGTGATTTGTCTGACCCACATAACTTCTGTGTGCTTTGCACTCCTAGCTGCCTTCCCAAAGCACAATAGGGATGTGCCTTTGGGCACCACAGGTACCAAGTGGTCTTTCTGTTTGCCTAACCTCAAGTGACAAAGTGTGGGTCCTTATATATCACAGTCTTTCCCAGCAAGGATTAGGTCACGCTGGGCTGAGGTTTTACTAATGAGATCATACATAATCAATAAGGGTCTGCTGACATCTTGTCGACTCCATCACTGTCACCAGGGGGCTAAAGTAAAGCAACCGGGAAGGGAGACCCAGACACCTTGGTTCTCAGGAATCTGAACTGATGGGCAGCATTGGATGGAGCTGCTGCCCCTCAAAACAGGCCCAAGTTTTATTTGCAGAGGATATAGGTCATTTGTTCATTTATTTATTCAGCCCTTCCTTTGTCCATTCCAAAGATAGTAATTTGTCATATCCTGTCAACATTGTTTTTACAGTAGAGGATGACAAAGAAAAGTGCCCCATATTTTGAAGCTTCCCCTGAAGCACCCCAATTCTCCTAGAGATGGTAAGGAGAAAAAGAAGAGTTCCCATTGTGGCTCAGCAGGTTAAGAAACTAACTAGTATTCATGTTCATTGTGTTAAGGGTCTGGCACTGCCTGAAGCTGTGGCATAGGTCACAGGTATGGCTTGGATCCAGCATTGCCGTGGGTGTGGCTGTGACTTAGGCCAGCAGCTGTAGCTCTAATTAGACCCCTAGCCTGGGAATTTCCATACACTGCAGGTATGCCCCTAAAAATAAGTAATAAGAATAATAAGGAAGAGAAAAAGAGAGCAAGAAAGAGCAAAGAAGAAAAAAAGAAACAAAAAGAAAAGAAAGAGAAAAGAAGGAAATAATAATTGGATAGTCTCAGGCAAAGTTAATTTATAGGCAGAGAATTAACATAGGGCCACATGCACTAAAAAGACCCAAAACTTAAGCTTGAGAGGTCAGAAACCAACAGGGTTATCTCTATCTTTAACCAGGCACATGCTCTCTTCAAGGCATTTATCAGGTCTAGTCCAAGTTTTTGTGATTCTGAACTAAGGGATGAAGTCTAACTTGCTCACATTAATGGTCTAGTTTGTCACTAGATCCATAATGCTTGTAATGGGCAATAACAGCATTTCTTAATATAAAATTTAAACTGGGTTCTCATTAACTTTATAGAATTCCCAGATTATTTTATTGGATCATGGAGGTATTCTATTTGTGAAATTTTAACTGGCATGATTCCATTCGGTAATTCAGAGTACAAAATAAAGTCATATATTTTAGTAAGTCTTAAATAATATCAAATGCTAATTTTGTAGATTTTTTTTTAAATATCTGTTTTTTCTTCCCAAACCAGCTTCATTTGCATTTGTACATTCAAGTGTCTCAATCTATTAAAATTGCAAGGATCTTATGCAAAGAATTCCAATGTGGGAGAGACAAAGAATTCCCATTATATTTCTTTTCTCAGTGTTAGTACTTGACTTTTGTAGGCTTAAACTCCTAGTATTGTCATTTGGCTGGATAGTTGCAGGATTAAATTACTAATAGCTGTTGGACTGAAGCCCCCATTTTCATGCTGGCTGTTGGTTAGGGCTCATTCTCAGAATATAGGCATTTAGCTAGAAACCATCCTCAAAATCTAGGTACATGCTTCTCTCACAGAGTGGCAGCTGTTTCTTCAAAGTCAGCGGGAGAATCTCTTTCCAATTTACTATAACAGAATCTTATAAAAGGACATATAATCATAGGAATAACTGCCCCATTACCTTTGTCAGGTAATTTAACCTAATCGAATGATTGGGAGTGCTGATAAGAGACTTATCTTATTCACAGATCCCATCTGTACTCAGAGGGAGAGAATTATATGTGTAACAGGGGTCTGGAATCTTGGGGGACATCTGAGAATTCTTCTTGTCACAAACACACATGATATTGTGCACAAGCCAGTATCTTTTTAAGAGCTAAACATAGCAGCATATAAAACATATATTAACATATAAAACATGTAAACATACAAGGGGAGACTATTAACAGCACCCCAGAAACTCATCTTTTTTCCCTTTTTGTTCTCTAACATTGCCCACCGGGAAAGTAAGTACCCTCCTGGCCTCTAATGAATTAAATCAGCTTTGCGCTTTTCTTTGCTAGTTTGTTTACACATGTACACATGTGCATAAGTTGAATCACACAATATGGACTTTTCATCTCTGGCTTCTTTTCCTCAAAATAATCTCATTACTGTATATTATTTCATTATGCAAATATTTTCACTCTACTCTTGATAGACATTTGAGTGTTCAGCTTGGAGTTACTACAAATACTATTGTCATGAACATTCTAGAATGTGTGTGCTGGCAAACCCATAAGTACAACTTATAAGGCAGACGTCCCTGGATTCAATATCATTTTCCCCTTGTGATTTGACATCAGTTACTCATCCTCTGGGTCATCTTTCCCAATGCATATAAACCCTTCTCATACTCATGTGTGAGTGTGTGCGTTTGCGTGTGCACATGTATGTCTGTATATTTGTCGGGAGAGGTGGGCTTATGGACCTCAATGAATGTGCACTTCTCTAGGCACCAGAGATATAGCAGTCAACAAAGTAGATAAATATATGTCATTATAAAACTGAATTCTAGTAGCAAAGAGGATAGGAAGTGGGTAGAAGAAAAGAAAAGAGAAGAAACAGAAAATAAAATATGGTTATATATTAGAAAAATATGGAGTGTTAGGTAAGTGCTATGGAGAGATATGAAGCAAGAAAGAAGGGTCTGGAGTGTTGAAAGTTTATATTAAATGAGTTTGTCGGGGTTGCTTTCACCAAGAGAGTGACATTGGAGCAAATACCTAAAGGAGAGAAGAAAACTTGTAACTACCTGGGAGAAGAGTATTGCCCACAGAGGCCCTGAGATAAGAACTTGTTCAGGATGTTTAAGAAATACAAAGAATACCGGAATAGGAGACAGGAAGAGATCAGAAAGAGAGAGTGAGTGGGGAATGGTAAATGCCAAGATTGAATGGAGTCTTGTGAGTCGCTGGAAGTCTTCCTCTAAGTGAAATGAGAAACCGCTGAAGGATTTGTGCAGAGAGGATTATGTTTTAACAGCATCAACAGAAACTCTCCTAAGAATACATGACATGGGGCGTGAAAGATGAATGAGAATAGAATGATGGGAATGAATGCTTATTAAGATGGGTGAATGTGTTGTGTGTGTACGTGTGTGAGTGACTTTATAAATAAGAACCATAATAGTTAATTTTGAAAAGTTTTTTTGTTTTTTTATTTGAGGAAGTAAGGCTTTGAGTAGGTATCTTGAATTGTAATTTGAATGAAAATATATTGCAAAATAATGGATTCCCTGTTAAACAGGAGAGTTAATCTCCTTCACTTTCTTTTCCATTTAAACAAAAATCCAAATATTTAGCCATGCATGATTCCACACTGCGATTCCTCCAGAAGTAACCACATTGTTACCAAGGGCCAGTATATTTAATTAGCGATTATAATATACCCTTGTTACCATTGAAATCATCTTTATTGTCACCGTCTTCATCATCGCGAGATTTTTTCAGTTGTGTAAAGACATCAAGAAGTGCGAGAGATGAGTTTTTTTTTGGTTTTTTTTTTGCTTTTTAGGGCCCCAACTGCAGCATATGGAAATTCTCAGGCTGGGGGTCAAATTGGAGTTACAGCTGCCAGCCTATGGCACAGCCAGAGCAACGCAGGATACGAGCCACATCTGTGACCTACACCACAGCTCTCAACAATGCTGGATCCTTATCCCACTGAGCAAAGCCAGGGATCAAACCCGCAACCTCATGGTTACTAGTCGGATTCGTTTCTGCTGCACCACAACAGGGATTCTGATAATATTTTAACGTAATTTCATTCCATTTATTTTTGAAAGTGTTATGTATTTTTATCTTTCTACCCACCCCTTTCGAATTCTTCAGATAGCATCTTAGCATTGCACTCCATCATATCTAGTCTTTTTGGTTTTGGATCTTGTGATTCTATTAGGATGACTATATTTAGCATTAATTCCTCACATCTGCTAATTAAATATAATATTCTCTGTTTTTTATAAGTTGCAGTTTTTCAGGACTATTGTTAATAATATTCTATATGTTTCAATTTATTGCATATTTTGCATTCTTAAAAATAGACTTTTTAGGAAGCATATTAACTGCCTTAGATGCTATTTCTCCACACAGACTTTTAAAGACATATTTTATCTGAATATATTATGATCAATCAACTGTAGATGTTTGCCGGTGTCTTTCTTATAGGAGAATTTTGGCTACATCTCAAACATCGGCCATCCTTGGTTGCCAAGATCAAGATGTAAAGGAAGCTATTTCCTCACAACATGTGCACTGTGCTTCAGTGACTCCAGATTTGATGTCCTGTACTTATAAAGGCAACTTACATTTCTTTTTAATTAATGCTTTCTTCTTTGATTAGTTCATCATAGCTGGGGAAAAAAATAGAAATCTTCATCTCAGCTACATCTTGGGTACATAGCCTCATGCCAGTAGTGTGAGATCACTTATCATTTTCACATCTATCATTTATTTTAATCTGGGCCATCTTCGTGGAGGGGGGAGAACTGCATACATTTGCTTTTTCAGACATCTTGCCCTTTCTTGTTCACTTGATTTAATCAATCAGCATCCATGTGTGTACTGTATATATCTTCCCTGTAGTTTCACAGCCTGTCAGTCACTTGTCATAAGCAAACTGGCCATCAACCTCCAAAGGCCTGGCTGATGAGTGTCTCCTTTGAGAGTGCCTGGGTTTCCCTAAGGGGCCTCACTCCTTTAAAGTCTTAAAATATCTACACTGACCCCACCAGACTTGTCCTGCAATCTCACATAGATTCTGCTTCACTGAAGCCTACAAGTCATGAATGAAGCATATTGCAATGGAGAGCAGAGAAAACTGCTATCCATACCTGAGTATCTGTATGACAAGGTCCTCCACAAAAAGTCAGAGGTAAAATCTTTATAGCAATGAGGCTCCAGTCGACATTTGGATAACAATGAAAAATCATAGTAGTAATTTTGTGGAATGAATACATGATAGACTAAAAAATTAATTAAAAATTTCAATTTCAGTCTTAGTGATATGATGACTTCTGCAGTGGTTATTTCACACATGGAGTCTTCAGTGTGAGAAGCCACATTCTGAGAGGGACATGGGAAATCTAGAGTGAATCTTCACAAAAGAGGAGCTAAAAACCACATCATAGGAAGCATCATTGAAATAGAGGGCTTAGTCACAGAATGAGAAGTCCATGAAATCTTAATAATCTATAAGACTATCATTTGGAAAAGAGTAAAACTTCATCTTAATTTATTTCAAAGGAAAAATCCATTCATTCATTCTTTCACTGTTCTGAAATTCATGATCACCTAATATGTACCAAGCAATAATCTAAGCACTTAAATTATGTCAGGGAAGGAAGAAAAGATAATTTCTGCCTTAGTGACACTCACTGTTTAGCACAAGAAAATATCTAATGATAATAAACATGGTACATAAGTAAATTTTGTAGTAACTGAGAAAGTGCAAGTACAAAAAAAAAAAAACAGATTACAAGCAGGAAAAAGAGGATACAGGACTCTTGGAGGGGTAGCATGTGTGATACGATTTTATTTAATTAAATAATTTATTTATTCATTCATTTATTTTTGTCTTTTTAGGGCCACACCCACAGCATATGGAAGTTCCAGGCTAGGTGTTGAATCAGAACTGCAGTTGCTGGCTTACACCATAGCCACAACAACACGTGGGATCCAAGCCATGTCTGCAACCTACGCCACAGCTCATAGCAACACTGGATCCTTCACCCACTGAGCAACACTAGCGATTGAATCCACATCCTCATGGATACAAGTTGGGTTTGTTATCTGCTGAGCCACAACAGCAATTCCTGTGATACAATTTTAAATAGTGTCTTCAGGGTAGGCCTCATTGAGAAAGTGAGGTGTGAACTAAGTCCAAAGGAGGTTAAGGAGTTGGACACAGGGACATCCAGGAGTGAGAAGTCCAAGCAGAAGAATTAAGCAATGCAAGACCATGGAACGGGGCTCCTTCTGGTATATTTAGGAACAGAGGAGGGCCGGTGTCCCTGGAACAGACTGAGGGAGACTTCTGAGAAGACTAAGAGAGAGGAAGAAAGAGAGGCAGGGAAGGGAGTAAATGACATAAGGCCTTCTAAGCCAACATACAGACTTTCAACTGGAGTGTCTTAAGGAGCCACTGCAGGGTTTTGAGCAGAGGGATGCCATGATCTGATATATTTCATTTGGATTATTCTTGATGTTGAGTTGAGACTCACCCCCAGAGAAAAAGGGAGACCACCTAGGAAGGTCTGACAATAATTAGAAGGAGGATGATGGTAGCTTTGCCCTGGATGGTCTCAGGGGCTATTGTGTTCGAGTGTGGTGTCCAAGACTGAGGAGAGTAAAGATGACATAAATGCTTAAAGAGAGACTACAGGGCAAAAGTTTCAGAATAAGGACAGCTTTGGAAGAAAACTCAGTGGTCTCCTAGGCCACTACCAAAACAAGGTTTTGGTTTTGGTTTTGGTTTTGGTTTTTTAGAAAAAGCAAAGGGCTGTATCATATTCTAAATAAATGAATAGCAGTAAAACATAAACAGTTTACTCCAGGAGATCATATCTACTGGAAGAGAAAAATAAATCAATATCTTTAGTACAATGTGATACAAAAATAAAGAAAAATGCCATGTAGCCCCAAATGAGGAAATACTACCTTTTATTCATGCTAAGAGATTGGACATGCTAATAAACATATGAGTCTCTGTTTTCTCATTTGTAAAAGGTAAAAAGCAAATACTTTATCTTACATGCTCCTTGTGAGAATAAAATGATCCAATGAATGTGAAATATCCAGCACTCACCCTCTCCCTACTGACTCTATTCAGAAGCACTGTTTCCTTACTCCTCCCAATGCTTTCCATCTCCCACATGGACCCAGGACCAGTTCTTCAGTCCCTACCACTTACCCACTCATTTATAATTTCTTCATGTAGATTCTTTTTCTACCTCTTTGCTACATGTGAAAACTCATACTCCTCATAATGCTACTTTTTTGAACCATTGTATAAATTACACTCTTTACCTCATTTCCTCAAACAGAGGTGATCTGATCAGCTTATCATGTACTCTGAAGTGAGGGGAAAAAAAGTCACAAAACTCAAGAACTTACTTCAGGATCTCACCCATTTCCAGTGTTCTGTGCTGACAGACAATAACCTCTAGAAAATCCTGCTTGGATTATGACAGCACATTAGTCTTCTTTGGAATAATCATTCTTCAGCACATGATTATTTACCCCTAGGTGGAATGGCCCAAGATAGTATCAACTGTAGCATTCTTCATTTTTCTCCCATGGGGCTTTGCACTTAGCCAAAGGTCATTACACACTTGTTGAATAAATGGATCTTAGCATTCCAATACTTTGGTCCATCTTAAACGGTATCAGAATTCATATTAGGGGCCTCTTCTTGACTCCTTAGCTGCATTATTTGACTTTGCTGGCTTTAAAGGGCATCATTTCCCATCTGTTTCTACTTCACATGTCAAATTTTATTAGCCCAACATAAACATGTTGAATTTTAAGATTCTCTGAAGCTGCGTAATATTTGTTCTCGAGTTTAGGGGAAAATAAGGCAAAATTAAGCTGAAAGGAGTGTTCCCCATCAGCTCATGTACCTCTGTTCTGAAATGATCTGGTTACATGTTACACTGGACAGGATCTAGGATTCTGCTCTAGGATTCCACCAAAGCACATGGGTAAAGGGAGAGCTGTCTAGGACGCAGTGCCAAAAGAGTCCTGCTTTCCATCTGAGTCGTTAGGAAATGAGTTGCTCCTGACTGCAAGTAGAATGAGACTCACAGACTGTCGTAACTCACAAAACTGGCAAAATGAGATCCATAAAAAAAGGATGATTTTCAATGCCCAGACTAAATTTTTCTGATGTTAACTATCACCCTTCACAATGACGCTTCCCTTCATTTTGAAGTGAAGTGCTGTTTCCTCTGAACACCAGTATCCAGTGTTCCATTCTGCTCTCTGCAAACTTTAGTGTTTGGGTAATGTTTACTCATGCTTACCCCTGCTCATGTAGTGAGACTCATCTTGGCAAGGCACAAGATCTGTGAAGGCTAGAAGTGCATTCACTGCTTGGGTTCCTCCCTTGCCCTGACAACACATTAGTCTTCTGGGAATTACCATTCTCCTTTTGCTTGAATGCTCAGCACATCTGTCCATCCAAAGACTGCCTTTTTGCTATGAGAGCTGGATTCTTACAGCCCTCTTCCACCAGAATCCTCTGCTCTCTGCTTAGGTTCAGGCAAGGGGTGAATACACTGAAGCTTTCAGTCAATCTCTCTTTTTCATGATCTTAGATTTTAAATGTCACGCCACAAAAATGGAGGCCATGTCATGATATGTTCAATCCAAACTGCAGGATTTGGGTGCAAATGGAGAGTAATTTTTGTAACTAGGCTTCTAGATTCCCATCTGCTCTAAGTGCATTCTGTATCTTACCTAAAGTTTTGAGCTTCCTCATAGCAGTTCATCAAATTCTAGAGAATTCCTATAGCCTAACAGCATGTTCTCTTGCTGTGTAAGTTAGCTGAGTTGCTTTCTTTCTTATTCTCTCTGTTTGCTTGCAACCAAAGGACTCTAACTGATATAGAGCAATAAGTCTGACTTTTTATGACCTCTCCTGGCCTTGGGCCTAGGGGGCATTGTATAAATGTTTATTTAATGAGTGAATGGATAAAAGTTATCTTAGTGTAAGAGGAAAAATGTGACAATATAAATGAACATTCAGATTGAGCTGAAAATGGACATGGCCTTGTCCTTGTTTCCTTGGAAAACACTTTCCTCCCTGTCAGGTTTTTCTTGCCCTTGTTCCTGGTTTTAAGTTGTAATTTGCTTTAAAGATAATACTGCCATGTTTCTTTGAACTGGAACTATCTGGCAATTTATGGCCAAACTTAAGTTTGGCATTACAGACTTAATGTTCAGCTTTCCATCTGTATTCTGTGCTTGGCAAGAACCCAGGGAAACTTGAGATTTTATGCTTCTGAATTTTATAAACCAGTAAACACAAAGGTATTGGAATTGTATATCTTAGCATGAAACATTTTATCTCATGCATAAGAAATATCAAATTGGACTGTGGTGTAGGGAGCTGTGGGATTTGTGCTGCTTCCTCCCTTTAGAAATGTTCTTATTTAAGAACCAATGTCTGTGGAAAGTGATGATAAAACAAAAATAGCAATTTACTTTGTTTGGTGTGCCCATAAAGCCAAGGTATTTTCATATGGATTATATGATGGTTACCTTTCTAGTGGCCCAAGGTGGTCAAGGTTTGTATTACCATACCATTTTATAGAGAGGTACAAGAGAGTCTCACAGAACCAAAGTGATTCTGAAGGTCATACAGGTGGTTAATTCAAAACCATGACCAGAATTTTGGTTTCCATTATGCTGATCACCAGATACAAATTTAATTCATTCTTACATTCTTTCACATGTCACCCACCAGTTTTTTCTTATTGTATACTTTTTTTTTTTAACCTACCATGTGCCAGATATGTTATAAGCTCTGGCAAATATGCTGTGAACAAAATATATGGAGTCTCTACTCTTAGTCTCAATGTGGAGACATCTAAGTATGGGACTAGTTCTTAATACCGGAGAATTTGTTCAGTCTTTTAGAATCCTTGGCCAGACCTAACCTGGATATGGATGACATTGGCCTGCATTGCAATGCTGATGTTGACCCTGATCATGAAAATTGTGCTAGAGGCTAATGTCTCATTTTGTGTATTTCTTTATTGAATGATACCTTTACCCTCTTAAAGAATAATGTCTCATCTCCAGAACTCTAAGAATATGTTGACTCCCTGAAGCTTTGTTTCAATGATGTTGTTGGTATTATCACTTCTCTCCATCAATAGTCTGACCAAGTGAAGTTCATACCATAGCACATCATCCTTCTATGGTTCAAGAGGAAGTCTTACTTCTGCTTTACCTCTGATGCCTGATATTAACAGCTCGATGTATGGTTGAGACAAACTCAAGTGGAGAAATATTGAATCAGTTGCAAGATGTAATAAATATGCAAATCTCTCCTTTCAGAAGCTTTATTCCAGGCCATCTAATAGTGTCTCCATATTTCTTCATGTTATTATTCTCTCTGCTGCAGGGGGGAGGAGGCTGCTTCTGCAGCAGGGCTGTTCTGCCTTCCCACCTGTTTACATTTAGTATATGGCTGCCTAGGGAACCTTGCAGAAAATAATGCTTGTGTGAGCCATTTAGTTGACTGCATGTCAAAAAGTAATTTGAATCAAAGAGTCACTAACTTAATTGATGGTGATGGCTCCATCCAAAAACAACCAAAGAAATTGATGTTGTGCAAATTGCACATATATTGCTCTTGAATTTGTGAGCATATTCTTGTTTGCCTTGACAGGATTCAAATTATCTTTCGGACAGCTCGACACATTACTTAAGATGTGACTGTATGTGAATTTTAGCTGCTAAAGGGGGCAATAACAACCTTCCTGTGAAATTAATTCCCATGACTTCGACTTCATCTTGCTCTCTCTTTTACTTATTCTCTGCACATACCCCTTCTTTTCTTTTACAACTGTTCTTTAACCTCTAAGTCATTCTAGTCACCATGGAATACAGACCTGTTGTCTTAGCAACCCCCCTGGAGACCTAAGATCTTAAGAAGCAAAGGATGATGCATCAATGACAGAATTTTAAATTCTTTGGACACATTCCCTTCCAGGCCACTGGGCTCTATTTTTGAATTGTCACTGGGTGTTTTATGAGTGGTAGAGATACTGAGAAGTACAAAATAAGTTAATTTCCAAGTCAGCCTATATCCCAGAGAGAACCAGTATTTGGATCCTGGACTGAGGAGCCTGACCCACCAGGTATCCCCACAGAGCAGTGGTGGATGGGTCAGAAGAGTGGGTCAGCATAAGAAACAGTCAGGTTCCAACACCCTCAGTTGTCTGCATGAGGATGTGAACATCTCAAAAGTAACTCTTACCAACAGTGCTGTCCTAGGTATTCCCAATAGGTGCCAACTCCAGCAGACATGACAGTAAAGTGAAGAGAGCACTGGCTGAAGGGGAAGAAACACAGGTATCAGGTATACCTCTGACGTTAAGAGCTGTCAGACATGAACCACAGACTCCTTATCTCTAAACTAGGTGGTAGTTAGAGAAGATTAGAGGTTTTATAGAATTAGGGAGTAGGATTATTGTAAGATCAAGAGAAAGGAAGATTATATAGCAGCCACAGTCTTGGTCCACGCCCTCTGTTTGTGGTCATCATTCTATGGCGCTCTAGATGTCCATGAACATAGTTTGGAAAACCAAAGGACTACATGGAGTTCAAGGAGTCTGTGATGGTTAATTTTATGTGTCAACTAGATTTGGCTAAGGGATGTCCAGATAATATTATTTCTGGATGTGTCTGTGAGGATGTTCCTAGAAGAGATTAGCATTTGATTAAGTAGAGTTAGTAAAGAGATCTGCCTTCATCAATATGGACCTTATCATCTGGTCTGTTGAGGACACAAATGGAACAAAAAAGGCAGAGGAATGGTGAATTCTCTCTCTTTCCTTGAGCTGGAGGTCCCATTTATCTCGCCCTGAGATGTTAGAGCTCACAGTTTTGGGGCCTTTGGATTTAGACTGAAATATATCACTGGATTTTCTGTCTCTCCAGATTACAGATAGTGGGATTCTTAGGCCTCCATACCACATGAGCCAAAACCTAAAATTTCTGTCTCTTCCTCTCTCTTTCTCTCTCTCTCTCTCTCCCTAGAATGTCCTAGCTTCATTCCTATAGTTCTATAAACTCTTCCTCTCCACTTTCAGCTCACCACTGGCCTCATAAATTTCTTCTGTTCCATCCCAGGAAGATTTCTCCACTCCTTTCTACTTTTCTGGGGCATGGGGAGGACAGGGGGCACAACTGTGGCGTATGAAAATTCCTAGGCTAGAGGTCAAATTGGAGCTGCAGCTGTTGGCCTACATGACAGCCACAACATGCCTGATCCAAGCCACATTTGTGACCTATTCTACAGCTTGAGGCAACATTGGATCCTTTAACCCACTGAATGAGGCCAGGGATTGAACCTGCATCCTTATGGATAGTAGTCGTGTTCTTAAACTATTGAGCCACAGTGGGAACTCCCTCCTTTCTACTCTTTTGTTCCATTCTGTTTGTTTGTTTTATATAGACTCTGTGACCTACCTAGATTTTAACATGTAAATTTCTATAAATTCTACTTCAGAATTCTAGTTCTGGAATAAATAATTTTAACTCCATACTAATTTCCTACCATAGATTTTGCAGCATGGACTACAGACTCAACTCTGATTTTCAAAGCTGAACAATATTATTTGTTGACCCACATCACAAATATTGCTTATTGTCCTATGAACAACAGCACAGCTTTCATTGTTGAGAATTAGGCAAATTTTTGATGATTTGGGAACTATTTGGCCTCATTCTATGGCCATTCCTTTCCCAGTGAAGATCTCATCACATGTCTGGGTTTCAAAGATGTTGATAGTTAGACTAATTTCATCCATCTTAAACCTCATGTCAATTCTATGCTCTTCCTGAATCATCCAGTCTTCAATCATGACACTTACTTCAGAGTTAGGTACCTCTGTCCTAGCCTGTGACTTGCCCAGTCTACTGACCACCTGTCTACTATCCATTTTTTTGATACTATAATTACCATCATATTATGAACAGCCTTTCTAGCAAGTCATCTCCAAAGTCATCGCTACCCTAAATCCCAGTGGGATTGCCTGTTCTTTCCATGGTATCCAGGGTGGATCCTCCATAGCACTCTGACACCAGGGATATAATCCTCTTAGGATTGAGTTATGATAAAATCATCTTATTAAAAAGATAAGCGACTTTATCATTTCAGCTTTTCTTTGATTCATTTGGTCATTTAAATAAGGGCTTCTCAATTTTTAATGTGCATATAAATCATTTGGGGTCTTGTTAAAATGCAGATTCTTTTCAGGGAGTCTGAAGCAGGACCAAAGGGTCTAACAAGTTCCCAAATTATGGCAATGCTGTTAGGTCATGGCCCACACAGTCTATAAAATGATATTTATTTCAATTTTCCTTAGCCGTTTCTCCTTCATCACTCTATTGTCATTTTATAACAAGTCCCTTTAATTACCCAGATATTATAATTGTGAAGTGGTCCAAAATAAATTGTATTTTCTTTTATATAAAAATTGCTTAGATGTGTGAATTTTTTTAATCAAGTTTTTGTTTGTTCCTGTTCAATTGTGCCTACATAGGGATTATAAATATTGGGCCATCTTATTGCATAATGCAACTCACTTCGTATAATATATTAAGGAACATAATTTAAAACCTTTTATTTAACAAGGCCGTTTTGTTATGTACCTAATGGCATTTAATGTATGAAAGCAATTTAGTGCAAAAATAACCTTGTATTCTAGGTTAAAAATCCCATGAATGTAAGCATTTGAATCAACTCTGCATTATTTAATTTTGTTCCACACTAAGGCCTGCCCCTGCCTGGGTCAGTCATGTTGTTCCTGTCTATAGTCTTGTATAAAAGAGATAAGTTAGAGTCCCCATCAGCCTCATTCCCATGAGGGTCATGGGTGCTGCTGTTGTCTGACACCCATCTGGTTGCTCTGACCAGAGGCGTGTGTGACTTCTTCATCACTGCCTCAGTATTCATATTATCCCTTCTTTCTGACCCATTCCCTGAAACCACATTCCTCATCCTGCCTGACCTTCTCTCTCTCAGCCCCTCACTCTGTAGTGCACCTGTTCAGAGTGAAATAGGGTAAGTTAAATTTGGGGAGATATGATTAAAAAGTAATGAGCAATGCAAAACAACACCATGTATGACCCCTATTTTATTTAACAACAGCAACTTTCCTGCCTACATTGTATCATCTATCCCTGAAGAGATTAGCATAGGAAAAAAATAATGGAAAGAAATACACCAAAATAGCTACTTCCAGGCAGTGGAAGGAATGGCATCTTTTTAAAAAATTTTTTTCTTCATAATTTTGCATATTTGCAAATTTTTAAAAATCAATAAGCAGAAAATTTGTGATTGCCAAGGAGGAAGGAGTGAGATGAACTGGAAGTTAGGGGTTAGTACATGTGAACTATTACTTAGAATGGATGAGCAATAAAATCCTATTGTGTAGCACAGGGGAATATATACAATCTCTTGGGATAGACCATGATAAAAGATAAATATATACATATACATACATACATGCACACACATACACACACCTATATGACTGGGTCACTTTGCTGAGAAATTGGCACAACATTGTAAATTAACTATACTTCAATAAAATTTTTAAAAATAAAGTAATGGGGCTTAAAGAGAAATGACTAAATGTCAAATAAGTACCAAGTGACTCTGGTTACTTCACACTAAACAGCCTCACAGCTATACAAACAAACTGAGATTCTCTGCCTCTGAAAACCCATCTTTCATTTCCAAGGAAATTTTGATGAAAAAAATGAAACCCATTGTGCCTTTTCTCTTTCAAGTGACATCTCCCAAGCACTATCTGCTGTTTTGCTGGTTTTGCTGGCAGTGAAAAATGCCAAGCACAGATCTAGTCTGTGCACTTTTGAGGCATAAGACCTTTTGCTGGGCTGGAACAACACCACCACAAAGCAAAACTCATCTTTTCTGCCACTGTCAGCACACAAGGGCTGCAAAAACAGGAAAGGTTTGCATAAGAAAGCTCCCAAATGTTAATCCATTTTTATAACTATACTTGACCCCGAATTTTATATAAGCTTCTGAAATACTGAGATAACTCTTGCTTACTTTTTCTACCTTCCTTTACAAAATGAAAGTAGCCTAAAAGCAGAGAACTGGCTGAAATCATGTTGAAAGTGACACTTCCATTCTTTTCCAAGGCCACCTTCCGGGGTAGGGATGTGGTGATGCAGAAGGAAGGCTCAGGTGTCTGGAGGAAGAGACTTGGTTACAGTGTCATGTGACTTGGAGGAGGTCTTCGGGGTCTCAGGGTCATCACTCTCTGAAATTATCCTTTGAGTGCAACGATTATTTTCTTGTAGAAATAACGTCTGAAAGTTGTATTCTAGCTAAGACCAGAACAAAACTACACAAATAGACATGCCTCAGAAATACTCACTAATTATGATCAGATCAAACCTGAGTTCCTATTTATCTCTGCATAGTGGAAAGGAGGAAATTTTTTTTTCTCAGCCTCTGAAAGTCATTCTAAGCTACTATATTAATGGAAAGAATCCATATATAACAGAGCCTCTAATTAATAATCTGATTTTAAAAAACAGTTAAGGGATTGTAAACTACAAAATTTAAAACCACTTCTCCTTTTATCACAGCACTATATAGAAAAAAAAATGTCAAAAGGTAGACGTTCTCTAATGCTTCCTAATATCTTAGTATTTTGTGATTTTTAAGTAGCATTAATTCTTAACCAAGGCCAATGGAGTTTTGAAAGGAGGGCGGACATGTAGTCATGGGACTATCTGAAACTCTCATGCTAGGAGTTGGGGAAAAAAAGCCTCAAAGTTCACCTCCTCTGATATTCTAAAACATGCCCTCCACCCTAGTGTGATAATACAGAGAAAGGCAAGTGATGATCCAAAGCAGAATGCATTAAGCATGCTGAGGAGTAGAGGCTGATATAAAAGTATGAGAGAGGGGAAGACCTCAGAGTACACTTATTAGAAAGCAAGAAAATAGATCCATCTAACACATTCACAAGTCTTAGAGGTTGCAAATAACCATTTGGACAAAGGAGAAAACTGTCAAAGATTTTTATTTTTCAAATTATCTTTGTCAGAGTTCCATAGCGAGTGTTTTAATATCACAGATTATATTTGCTCATAGGTGAGGAAGTCGTCAAGCCTTGAAGTGAGTCCAACTCCAATTTCATTTCAGAGGACAGGAGGCTTAGAGAGGTTAGGAACTCTCCATGGTCCTGAGTTGGGAAGCAGTAAAGCTGGTGCCTCAACCTCTGGAGGCCTGGGGGAGCTGGTGTAGAGGCAAACCACTGAATCTCAGGGAAATTCTTTCATCTGCAAATGGGTGAGCATATGCACTGGATTAAAATCTGTATGTTTGCTTCTGTAAAATTACATGCAGTGCCCTTTGGATGGTACGAAATAGAGACAGTGAGGGAAAAAAATACAAAGTGTGGGAATCAAAAGTGGAAAATGAATAGAATCTAAAATTAAAATCAGGAAAGGAAAAGAAGATTAAGCACAGGCTTGCTCAACAAATCTCCAATATTATGTCTCAGAGGAACCTGTTGAAATGTGAAAGAGGTAGGGTTTTTTTTGTTTTGTTTTGTGTTTTGTTAAAGTGGGATATCTATGTTAAAAACTCAGCAGACGCTAAACTCTTACCCTAGGGAGGGGGAGACAAAGGAAAATACATTTGGTTTCTAGAAAGATTTACACAAATTCAGTAATGTCGGCCACTTTCTGTGTCGATAATGGAAGATGCTCCTTTGGATGTTTTGGCCCTAATCGGTTTATGTTGATATCTGGGAAGACGAAGTTGCAAAAGCCGATTGCATCCATTTATAAATAAGTTCTGGAATAGATTGAACATGAGAATGACTATGGAAGGCTTTGTCTTATATTGTTAAATTTTCTATCAGTGTTGAGAAGCCCCTCCTATACTGATGAAACAAACCCATGAAACATCAAACAGATCAGCTAGGAAACATACATCTCTGAAAAATGCAACCACTGTAGCATTCTCCAAGCTCTTTTGCGTTAAAAATCCATTTTAAAATCCTCCAACTACTGTCACTCTGGACCTTGGGTATCACATCACACATAAGGTGTCCTTTTGAGGCCGATGTGAGTCTGTGCAAAGTTGTTTATTCATTGGAAATGAATAAAGATCACTCAAGCAATATAATGATTCTGAGGCAGGGGATGAAATTGAGGCTTTATATTTTTCTTCAGGAGCTAAGTACAGGGCCAATCCCTTCCTCTTAGATTTAACTATGTCCAGTATACTATGTTCAGTACTGGACATACTATTTTAAAAGATAAGCAGGGATTAAAGACCCTTCAAAATTGAATTGTGGGGACTATAAAAGGATGTGAAACTTCAGGAACACAAGGATGGGGAGAAGTGGAAGTACAGCAGTTTAAAACCAAATATAAGCAGAATTTTACCATGAACCCTCTGCAACATTCTCAGGCATATTTACAAGCCACATTTATGTCATTCTTCCAATCTTCTATGGGATACATTTATAGAACACCTTGGAATTTCAATCTCTGGTCTAGCTGTTCCCTGTAGAACTTAGTTATCTTGGATTTGGAGGGAATAGACATGCAAGTTAATGTCATTTACAAAATTCAAGGCAAATTGCTTTTGTAAAATTAATAATTGGGGCTTGATAAACTTTAAGGCTGCATCTGATGGCAAAAGTTATGAGTTTTACTACATCCAAAATAGTAATGGTTTTCCAAGACAAAGCAATCTTGGTAAGAATTGGGAGAAGGGGAGTACAATTGGGGAAATATACTTAATTTTAACTAAATGGGAGTAAGAAATAAAGTAGTTCATGAATTCTTCTGTCAGTATCATAATATATTAGTTTGGGCACTGTGGTATCTGTGATGATATTCTAGGTTTCCATAACTCCCCATCTGTGTCAGGCTATACCAGAAGGATATCAGCACATGAATCATTTAAAGCATGAAGGCAGTTGTGAGACTTCAACATCTATTCCACATGTCCAAACTTCATACCAGATTTCTGAGCAAAGTAACTCTAAGACTGTTTCCTTCCAGACTTCTAAGCATATAGCTACACATGTTTATGTGATTTAAAGATATATCCTCCTTTGGCAAGGAACTTTTTGAACTCTACATTCTATTATTTACATGCACAATGAGCATGGTTTTTTCCCAATGATAGCAGGCATTTTTTTGTTGAAAAAAATGTAAATCTATAACAACAATAATATATGTTTTAAATAGGCACTTCTTGTATAGTTTATCAACTGATTAGTGTTGAATATAATGTAGAATATATAGAGCCTAAATGAAAACTTGAAAGCAAAAATAATGAATTCTGATTTAATGATCATTTGGACCTCCAGCTATGTAGCACCACTAGGTATAAAAGTGTAGGTTTTATGGTTGTTATGATGGTATTATTACTTGGGACTCAGCCATGCCTATATCCTGCTGCTTCAGTCAACATTACTTCACTCAGGTTTTCTAAGTCAGTGGCTGAACACATGAGGGTCAGACAAAAGCAAGTAACAATAGTTTCCCAGTACTGGTCTCTATTGAAGAAGGCTGGTTTGAAACTCAAGGTTTAGATTTAAGGAACTAAGATGCATCTTCTCCACCTCACATTTCTTGCACCATCAAAAGTCGAGACAAGTTTAATTTGAGATCAGTACACTAAAGCATACCAGCCAAAAAGACTGTAGTTGTCTCAACCCACTAATTGATAATTGTTTCCCAAACTATGTCCCCCAATTTTTCCACAGTTATACAGCTCTTATTTTTGTGTTTGGGTCATGGTCACCCAAAGAAAGACTGAATTTTTCAAACTTGTAGCCATATAAGGAGATGTAAGACTTGCCTTGTGCAGCTTTTGGGAAATTATTTGAAGAAAAGAGCACCCTTGCCCATTTATCTTCCCATGTCCATTTCCTGTATTCTGCTGAATAAAATGAGGGCATGATTTCAGGAGACCAAAGTGCCATCTTGTACCACAAGGTCACCCCATAGGGATTTCAAACAGCACAGGGGAAGGGCTTGGACCCTTGAGGCTGCTGTGGAACAGTTAACATGGCAGCCTTGAACTGTCTACTTACTCTATTTTACATGAGGAAAAAAAAAGTAAACATATGTCTTCTTTAAATTCATTCTTATTTAGAGTCTACATTACTCACTTTAATTACTGACCTTGATCTTAATGGATAAAGCCACCCACACCTCTGTGAAGAAAAGAAAAAAAAATGGCAGTACCTCAAGAAAGGCTCTAATTCTTCAGTCTGATTTTCCATTTGATATCAAAGAAGAGAGAGAGACAAATAAGTAAGTATCTATTAAGACATAATAACCCTCTCTTACAAGGTACTGTAACTTAATCTTATAAGTAACTCCCTCTCTTCTGAGAGACAGCAGATATTGGTGTGATGAGAATGTTCCAAACTGTTCCCTTATTTGAGTTTCATTTAATGAGTTTTCTCCCATTTTTTAAAGATCCTCTTTCTGTATCATGGTGACTGTGACCAACATCTTCCCTGTCTGTAGGGCACTCTGAATTAGAAACCGATTTCTATATGTGATCTTTAATGTCAAACATTAACTACAGATCCTAGGAAAGGATCAGTGATGTACTTTATGATATATACTGATAAACTTTCTCATTGGAGCATGGAGACTGCTACAATGAATCAAGTCAAGGTTAACATATCCTAGAATTCCACTTCTGATTTCCATCTATAGGTATTTCTGAGAGGTCTTCCCTAAAATAACCCCATAGGTAGACTAGGGCAACCTTCTTAGAATGTTTTCAGGACATTTTCATTTGTAAAATGTATATATATTATTAAGCACATTCCATATTTTCTGTTAGGTAGAACTTCCTTGTTGGTATCCTGAATTAGATGTATTCTTTTTCCTTCCCTAACTCCCATCATCTCTTTCTTCCCTCCCTCCCTTCCTTCCTTCATCCTTTCTTTTTCTACATTTCTCTTCTCTTGATTACTTCCTTCTTTTACCTTCCTCTTTTTTACATCATGTTTTATCTTTTTAATTTATCTCTTCATCTTTTCCCTTCTTGCATTTATTCCCTTTGTCTTTTTGTTTCATTTTTCCTTCTCTTTTTTAAAGAGGAGGGGGAGGGAGTGGGAGGGATCGGGAGCTTGGGCTTATCAGACACAACCTGGAATAGATTTATAAGGAGATCCTGCTGAATAGCATTGAGAACTATGTCTAGATACTCATGTCGCAACAGAAGAAAGGGTGGGGGAAAAAACTGTAACTGCAATGTATACATCTAAGGATGACCTGACCCCCTTGCTGTACAGTGGGAAAATAATAAAAAAAATAAATAAATAAATAAAATGCATTTCTTCCTTTCTTCCTTTCTTTTCTTCTTTTACATTCCTATTTTCATCTTCTTACCCTCTCATTATTCTTTTTCTTTGTTTTTACTCCTGATATTCATTATTTCACTTTTCCTTTCCTTTTTTTTGTTCTTCTTCATCCTTCTTTCTGTACTTTGGTTCCACTTTTTTCCTTCATATTTTCTTTCCTTTTGTTCTTTTCCTTTCCTCATCCCTAAATTATTTACTTTTTTTTTTCTTTTTTGGCCACTCTGTTACTCTTCCCTACCATCTTAGTTTGCTTTCTACTATCTTTCCTTTTAACTTTAATTTCTACAAGCATTTATTAAGCATGTATTGATATTATTTAGCTAACATAAGGCTATGCAAGGCACGACTATTACTTCAAGAAGACTCTAGCATATAAACAAACATAGTAATATCTACATTAGAAGTATATGCAAAATGACATAGGACACAAAATGAAGAAAATCTGTTTTTGTTAGAATGGGGCTAGGTGGTACATTAGCTTCCACATGTATGACATTAAGTATGAGTCTTGAGTCAGGAGCAGATGTTTGTCAGATTTAATATGAAATGGATTCACAAATGCAAATAATTATATTAGAGCAATGGGTGTTTAAAGACAGATGTCTTTGAAGTAGAGGTTTGTGAAGGTCCTGTATATTATGATGAGAAACCTGAACTTTGTCCTGCTGATATTTAACAGAATAAGTGTGATAGTAATGAGTCCATATTTTAAAAATATTCCTCTAGAAACGATGTAGAGGATTAAGTTGAGAAAAAGTAGCATAGAAGGATAACATGAAATCACTGCAATAACATATAGCAAAAATGGTCTCAGACAAGAGTCAGTAATTTTTTTTTTATAAAGGACTAGATAATAGTTTTGACTATCTTTACACAGTTATGCTTTTGGGGTAGCACACAAATGGGCACATGAAATGTGTAATGAATGATCATGTTTTAATGAAACTATATGAACACTGAAATTTAAACTTTATATTAATTTCATGTGTCATGAAACACTATCCTTTTAATTTTCTTCTACAATTTACAATATAACAACTACTTTTAGCTCATGGGCTGTACAAGAATAGTCAGCAGGCAGATTTGGCCTGGGAAGTGACATTCTCTGATTCCTAGGAGATCTCCACCAAAACAGTATGTGTAGGAATAAAGAGGTTAAGAGAGTTCACCTTGACTTTGGAAGGTTGACTTGGCAGGATTCAGTGAACATTTAGATGAGGGTTATAAGCAAAGGGTGCTCAAGATCATGTCAAATTCTACCTTAGGTAACTGGTAGGTGGTCACAGCAAATGAGATAGAGGTATAGGAGATAAATACCAATTTATACAATATGGAGGGAGAAGCTGATGTTAAGCTATGTGTGTCGTTTTTTGTAGTTTTATGTAGTTATTTTACTTCATTGACTTAGAATAAATTTCGCACATTTAGAATGCACAGTCTAATGAATTTTGAAATGTAAATACACCTGTGAAACTATCACCACAGTCAAGAAATTAAATAATCAATTATCGCTATACCGCACCCTGTGAATATCACTTCACACCACTCAGAATAGCCATCATCAAAAAGATTACAAACAATAAATGCTCAGGAGGATATGGAGGAAAGGGAACTTTCATCATTGTTGGTAGGAATGTAAATCAGTGCACCTACTATGGAGGACAGCATGGAGGTTCCTTAAAAAAGTAAACATAGAACTACCACATGATCCAGCAATCCCACTACTGGCCATATATCAACAGAAAACTCTAATTCAAAAAGATACATGCAGGGAGTTCCCTTGGTGGCTCAGCAGTTAACAAACTGCTGACGATGAGGGTTTGATCCCTGGACTCATTCAGTGGCTTAAGTATCTGGCATTGCCATGAGCTGTGGTGTAGATTGCAGATGTGCCTCAGATCCTGCATTGCTGTGGCTGTGATGTAGGCTGTCAGCTGCAGTTCTGATTCAACCCCTAGCCTGAGAACTTCCATGTGCTGCCAGTTTGGCCCTAAGGAAAAAAAAAAAAGATACATGCACCTCAGTGTTCATTGCAACACTATTTACCATAGCCAAGACACGAAGCAACATAAGTGTTCATTGACAGAGGACTGGAAAAAGAAGATGTGGTACATATATACTATGGAATATTATTCACCCATAAAAAGAATGAAATAATATCATTTGCAGCAGCATGGATGGGCCTAGAGGTTATCATACCAAGTGAAGTAAGTCAAAGACAAATATCATATTTTCAATCTAATAAAAATGATACAAAACAACATATTTAAAAACAAATTCACAGATTTCAAAACCAATCTTATGGTTACTATAGGAAAAACCATTGCTGGAAGGGAAGAATTGGGATGGTGGGAAGAACATATACACACTAATGTATAAAATAGATGATTAACAAGACCCTACATGTAGCAGAGGAAAATCTACTCAACAGTTTGTAATAACCTATAAAAGAAGAAAATGGATATATTTATATGTATGACTGATTCACATTGCTGTAGACCTGAAACCAATAAAACATTGTAAACCAACTATACTCCAATAACATTTAATTTTAAAAAATACCCATGGTAAAAAAGGAAAGAGGGAAACTGATAAAAGTACAGTTGGAATTTAAGTAAATGTTAAGTGAAGTTAAAAGGGAAGTAGAGATATCTGATTAGAGGCAAGGAGATATTATAAGTTAAATGTTCATGTCTCAAGTTTTCTCTCTTTGGTCAGACCTAGATCAACCGTCCTATTTAATATAACCATTTAACTCCCTGTAAACTCAAGGCCAAATTATGTTGGGTTTATCATTAGCATATCCTTGGCACAGAGTACTGAACTGACTCCTAATAAATGTATCCATTGACCTTTTCTGGTACCTTAGATTCATCACCATAACCTTCATTACATGTATCATTTTAGGACAATTCTGTGATATATATTATAACTTAAAATGTTTTTCCTCCTTTGCTTTACTGCCTCAGTAACCATCTGCATCTTCTGTAGTTCTTAAATATTGTCATTTCCAACAATCATTTCCTTACAAATGCTTCTTAGCTTGGGTGTCCCCTTGCTTAGTCCCTCAATTCTTATTATAATAGCCACAAGTAAAGCATCTATTTTCCTATTAAATTTAATAATCCATAAATTATTCTCCTATCAAATAACATGTACACATATCTAAAACTGTATATATTTAAATATTATGTATTATAATATTTATATATATATATATAAATTCTATGTGTTTGTCAAGAAGGCGATTACTGTGTCTTAAAACTGAGCAAATTGAGGCTCAGGGAAGGTTAATAGTTTTCCCAAGACCTTCCAGGAAATTCAGATCAGAACATGATTTCGACTCATGATTCTAGAGTACAGGTCTCTTGGCCCCCAATTCAGTTATCTGTAAAATTTGTCTCATAATTCTCATAAATATAGAATTATTACAATTTGAATCTTCCTCTATCCCTACTGGCTAGCACATAGCCCCCACATAAAAAGTGTCTGGGACATATGCTGGTCTATTGAATATATTGGCACTATAATAAAAAATTAGGTGGAGTTCCCATCGTGGCACAGTGGAAATGAATCTGACTAGGAACCATGAGGTTGCAGGTTCAATCCCTGGCCTCACTCCATGGGTTAAGGATCCAGCGTTGCCATGAGCTGTGGTGTAGGTTGCAGTCGTGGCTCAGATCCTTTGTTGCTGTGGTTGTAGTGTAGGCTGGCAGCTACAGGTCTGATTTGAACCCTAGCCTGGGAACCTCCGTATGCCGTGGGTGCAGCCCTAAAAAAAAAAAGACAAAAAAAGAAAAATAGGTAATTGTTATAAAGTTTAAAACTATACTAACCAAAAGGAAAAATCCAATTTTTAAATTTTTTTATTTTTGCTTTTTAGGGCCACACCTGTGGCATATTGAGATCCCCAGGCTAGAGGCCTAAATCTTCCAACCTATGCCACAGCCACAAAAATGCCAGATCCTTAACTCACTGAGCGAGGCCAGGGATCAAACCCGAAAACTTATGGCTCCTAGTCAGATTGGTTTCCACTGTGACACGATGGGAACTCCGATAAAAAAAAAAAATCTGGTGTTTTTAGCCACGTTTTCTTTCTTCCACTCTTTTTCTATTTTCTATTATAGAATACAAACAACATATTTTTCTATCAGTATGAAGACCACCAAGACACTCCTACATTATTCAATCTAACTGCAGTGGCTTCCAAGGAGAAAATAAATATCTCGACTGAAGCTTCACTGGTCTGCATCGCATGCACAAGCATGAAGGATTTCTTTGCTGTCAAACTTTCTGTTGGGAGCTAAATCCCCCTGCTGAGCCCTATTGCTCATTGCAACACTTAAGATATGATTTGGCACATGGGGTCTTAGGCATCTTTGAACTGGTACCTCTTCTTCCAGTGCCTAAAGCTCAGGCAGGCACAAGAAATAATCAGTTGGTAACAGATGATGCAGGTCCTGAGAGCTGACCACCTGTCAGCACATCCAAAGATAAAATCATTTCCCCACCACCAGTGGGCCTTGCATTTGCAATGACCTGGGAATATTCCTCCCTGAATCATGAGATGTGAGAATGTGGAGGTGGGAGTGAAAAGCAAATGTTTTCTTGAGACCCTGTTAAATGAACAAAATTATGCATAGGGTTGATTTTTTTTTTAAGTCATGAAGCAGAGTCCCCAAAGCAGGTGGTTACAATCTAGTTGGGACGCCATAATTCAGAATTTTAAAGATACATGGCATTGGAAGATAAGGTGTGAAATATGCCACATCAGCAGTGCAAATATAAATCCTACAGGAGTTCTAAGGGAAAGTGATCACAAAGTGCTGGAAATTGGAAGTAAAGAAGATCTAATGGAGAAGAGCAATGAGTTAAGGATGAAATGTAAAGAAAGTTTAGGATTTTTAAAAAGAATGGGAAAGGCACATTTGGGCACAATGAACAGAAAAGTAACATTACCTTGGGAGCAATGTGTGGACAAATTGCATGATTAGTGTTGTATTGTGGATCAAATGTGGACAGGACATATAAAAATAATCCTAAGAGTATTAGACTATGTGTTGTAGGAAATAAGGAGCCATTGATGTTGGGAATTTGTATGAGAAGTAAAAATTTGGGCTTTGTGACTGTCAACTTCAGAGTGGATAGTTCGAAAAGGGAAAGAAGTTGAGTGGGGAAAATTCTAGCAAATTATCAGATCATCCTGATACAACATAATGAGGTGCTGGGTAGAGTTTAGAAGCACTGGAAAGGGATAGGGTAGTATAGATGTCAATAAAACAGAACTTCCAGATAATGTCAGACTTTATCTTCAGCTGAAAGCATTCGTGTATGTATGTATGCATGCTTAGTGCTGGCAAAATCATAAAGTGAGAGAAGCTTATCTTCAGAACTTTACACTTTTCTTTCTGGCTCATTAACTCAACAAATATTAATTGAGTGTCCATATCATCGCCAATCCCAGTATTGGGCACCAGTCTCACCATTTTTGGCAATGCAGATGCTCTCTTGACCACGCTTCAAAATTGTACCCATTTTTCTCTCATCAAGTCCTTTAAGATCATAGATTCCTTCCTGCTAGATAATAAATTAATGTAGAGATTTTAGTTTGATAAAAATTTCTATTCCAGGTAAATCCCTTTCCACTTTGGTAAAAAATACTCTATAAGGTCCTTATTGAGAGGTAATAAGGATAGAGATTTTCTCCTGGTGGCCATTTGGCAAGGTGAAGAGAGGAAGATGTTTCTCTTTACCTTCTTTGTTGATTTGTGGGCAAGTGCTATAGGAAAAGACCTCTGGTCACCCTGCTTTAAACTTTCCAGAATAGCTACAGTACCAAACAGCACAAAGTGTTCATAGCTTTCACTGGTCCCCTGCTTCACAATTTCTGCATGGCTCCTTTGTGAGGCTGGCTCTGTAACAATGCAGCACCATTGCACTGCACAGACTGTGTATGTTATCACCCACTCTTCATTATTTGTGTGATTTAAAGATGGCAAGGTACAATGCATTGTCCTTCTGTATTCTTTGCAGATTGTTCATTTTGATTCAAGTTTATTATGAAAATTCTAGGCGAGCAATAGCTCAGATAAAAGAAAGTTGCTCTCACAAAAGAAAGGCACAGATGAATTGATACGAAAGATACCTGATGCCCACAATACCCTGAGCAGACTCAAGAGTGGCAGAGATGACTGATAAGCCAAGGTCTCATTCTTGATGATGTCTACATGACATTTTGTGCTTTGTGCTGCTGGGAGGGCAGGAATACTCCACCCACTTCCAACATGAACAGCAGCTAAAGATGCCTCTGTATTCTAGCATGTGCTTTACATTGTCCTCCTGTAAGCAGAGCCTGTTCCATTTCTTGGAGTAAAAACCTTAAATCATCTTTTGTTTTCTGTAGAGCTTTCAAGGGCTAGCAACCTTGGAATATATTCTCTCCAGAATTCCCACACTGGAGGGATAGATTTGTGAACAGGAGGAGACCTCTACGCAAACAAGCTAGAGAGAGTGTTCAGATGACTCATCTTCTAGAATGCTTGGGGTCAAGCTAAAGCTCTGAAAGGGGTGTTTACAAGCAATTGGGGGAAGAGAGAACTCTTGGAATACTAGAGCAGGAATAAATAATTCATAAGGCATAAGCTGGAATAAACTAGAAATTATTACTTTTAAACCCAGCTTTTGCTTCAATTCTAAGTTCTGCTAGCACATAGACTATTGCTTTATAGAAGCTGAAAAGAAAGAGCAAAACTGAGAGAGAAAAGGAAGACTAAGACTAAGTCTGTACCTCAAATCATTTATTGAAAGAAATGACACCTTTTCCTAAATAGACAGGTATTTCTCCCTTCTCTATGAAGAGCTGTCATGGAAAGAACACTGATTAGGTATGTGGACTCACATGTTCCAGCCTCAAAACAGAGGCTGTTTGGAGACTAAAAAACTCAGCTCAATACACCTTATTTTGTTTGCTGTGCCCTGAGCATGTCCACATTTCTATTCCTCAATGCATCATGGTCTTAGGAATTCCTACTGTGGCTCAGCAGGTTAAGAATGCTACTAGTATCCATGAGGATGCAGGTTTGAACCCTGGATGCAGGTTTGAACCCTGGCTTTGCTCGGTTGGTTAAGGATACAGTGTTTCTGCAAGCTGAAGTGTAGCTTGCAGATATGGCTTGAGTCTGGCATTGCTGTGGTTGTGGTGTAGGCTGGCAGCTGCAGCTCTGATTTGACTCCTAGCCTGGTAACTTCCATATGCCACAGTTACAGCCCTAAAAAGAAAAAAAAAAAAAAAACGTACTATGGTCTCCATGTCATGAAAACATTGTATGGGAGATTTTTTCTGCTCCAGGGATGCCAGATAAAATATAGAATATCCAGTCAAATTTGAATTTCAGGCAGATATCTAATATTTTTATTATAAGTATGTCTAATGAAATATTCAGGTTCATTTAAACATCCTATATTTTTAATTAAACATTTTATTTTAAGATAATTTTAGATATGAAGAGTAAGAAATAAAACAGCAAGATTCTTTATACTCTCTACTCGGTTTCCTTCAATGATAATATCTTTCATAAATATGATATCACAACCATATATTGACAACACAAAATAGAGAATATTTCCACCACCACAAGGATCCATTATGTTGCTCTATTATAATCACACTTAATTTCCCCCCATTCCACTCCCTCCTTAACTCCAAGCAACCAACAATCTGATCTCCACCTGTATCATTTTGTATTCCATGATTTAAAATATAGAAATTGAGTCATGGAAAACATAGCTTTTTGTAATTAGCTTTTTTACAAGGAATAATCCTCTGAAGATTCATCCATGTTGGTGTGTGTATGGATATTTCATTCCTTTTTATTGCTTAATAGTATTCCATAATATAGATATATTACAGTATAATTATTCATGCCTTAAAAGATATCTGAGTTCATTCCAATATAGGACCATTACAAATAAGGATAACACAGAAATTTGTATATGGGTTTTCGTGTGTATACAAGTCTTAATTTCTCTGGGATAAATGACTAGGAATGCAACTGTAATAGCAAGTCTTATGATAGTTGCTTGTCAGGTCTTATTTAAGAAACTGCCATATAGTTTTAATGAAAGGCTGTACCTTATTATATTTCCACGATGTATGTACGAATGATCCAATATCTATGATACCCTTCAGTATCTGGCTTTGTCAGTATTTTTTGTTTTTGTTTATGTCATTCTGATTGATGTATAATGATATCTCACTGTGGTTTTAATCTTTTACTTTCTTAATAGCTAATGCTGTTGAACTTTTCCTGGATTTCTTTTCCATCTTCATGATGTCTTTGATAAAATATCTATTTCTTTTCCCATTTTCTGATTAGATCATTCATTTGAATTTTGAGGTTTTTTTAAAATTTTGTTTATTTTATTCCATTTGTTCTCAATTACATATCCATGACAGTAACTGTGAATACTAGGAAATAAAATATGTGCACTTTATAGACCATGCTGATTAATATAAAGCAAATTCTTTTTAAAAGTAATGTTTTTATTTATCACAAATATATTTATGCAGTAAAACATAAGACTTCAAGGAGTATAACTTAGGCCAGTACAAATACTTCCATCTTCTTCAGCAAACTATTTGAAGGCAAAAAAAGGCTTTATATTAATGAGTTATCAGTAAAATTAGAATTTTTTTCTTCTTGAAATTATTGAAGTTAATATTCTTAAAGTGATATTTGTAATGTCTAGAATGTAATTTATTATATACCCACAGTTTAAATGTGGACATGTTAACTTATTTTTCTTTATGTTAAAATAATTCATATTCATTTGATTTCAAATTGTTGATATAATTGGTATGTATTATATAAACTATTATAAACCTATTGGCAAAGATCTTGTATTCTTCTTTTTACTCTAAGAATACCGAATGACTTGGCTATTTTTTTTTTTTTTTTTTTGCAAATCAGCATAGTCTCTTTTTTTTTTTGCATGCTATAATATTGTTTATTTTTTTAATTTTTTTTTACTTTTTTTAAATTTTATTTTCCCACTATACAGCAAGGGGATCAAGATATCCTTACATGTATACATTTTTCCCCCACCCTTTGTTCTGTTGCAATACGAGTATCTAGAGATAGTTCTCAATGCTACTCAGAAGGATCTCCTTGTAAATCTATTCTAAGTTATGTCTGATAAGCCCAAGCTCCAAATCCCTCCCACTCCCTCCCCCTCCCATCAGGCAGCCACAAGTCTCTTCTCCAAGTCCATGATTTTCTTTTCTAAGGAGATGTTCATTTGTGCTGGATATTAGATTCCAGTTATAAGTGATATCATATGGTATTTGTCTTTGTCTTTCTGGCTCATTTCACTCAGGATGAGAGTCTCTAACTCCATCCATGTTGCTGCAAATGGCATTATGTCATTCTTTTTTATGGCTGAGTAGTATTCCATTGTTTATATATACCACTTCTTCCTAATCCAATCATCTGTTGATGGACATTTGGGTTGTTTCCATGTCCTGGCTATTGTGAATAGGGCTGCAATGAAAATGCAGGTGCATGTGTCTCTTTTAAGTAGAGTTTTGTCCAGATATGTGCCCAAGAGTGGGACTGTGGGGTCATATGGAAGTTCTATGTATAGATTTCTAAGGTATCTCCAAACTGTTCTCCATGGTGGCTGTACCAGTTTACATTCCCACCAACAGTGCAGGAGGGTTCCCTTTTCTCCACAACCCCTCCAACACATGAGAAAATGCTCAACATTGCTGATTATAAGAGAAATGCAAATCAAAACAACCATGAGATACTACCTCACACCAGTCAGAATGGCCATCATTAATAAGTCCACAAATAACAAGTGTTTGAGGGTTCTTTATATATTCTAGATAGTAGTTCTTTGTAAGGTGTTTGGTTTGCACCTGTTTTCTTCCACTGTACAGCTGGTCTTTTCAATCCTCTTAATAGAATCTTTCACAGAATAAAGGATTTTAATTTTGATGAAGTCAAATGTATAAATGCTTTTTTGTTTTTATAGACCATGCTTTTTAATTTCAAGTCAGAGAACTCTTTGCCTAGCTCCAGATACTGGAGATTTTTTTTCCTAAAAGTTTTGGGGTCCATAATTCGTATTTTAGCCTGAAATCTATTTAGTTTTCAGTTAATTTTTGTATAAAGTATGAGACTAGATCAAGGTTTACTATTTTTTGCCTGTGGGTGTCTAATTTCTCCAGTGCCATTTACTGAAATAACTATTTTCCTTTATTTAACTGCTTTGATATATAAATGCATACATATATATGGTGCATTTTATATATATATATATACACACACACATTTACATTATACATTATGTATATATACACACTATATATATATATATATGTTAAGCATATATATTTGGGTCTTTTTGTTTATTTCTGGGTTCTCTAATTCTGTTCCATTGATCAATGTGTTTATCTGTCCACCAATACCTCACAATATTGATTAATGTTTCTAAGTAAGTCTTGCAATTGAGTGGATTTATTCCTTCTACTTTATTATTTTTTCAAAAATTTTTAGCTATTTTAATTTCTTTGCTTTTTAGAATAATGTTGTGTATATTTACCAAAAAATCTTGCTGTAATTTGATAAAACTTATTAAATCTGTATGTCAATTTAAGAAGAATTGCTGTCTTTTCTATTTAAATTTTCCAATCCATAAACAGAGTATGTATCCCTCTTTGTTTAGGACTGATTCATTTCATCAGTTTTGTACAGTTCTCAGCATACAAGTCTATACACATTTTGTTAGACTTGTACTTAAGAAATTCATATTTTGAATAACTGTAAATTGTATTGAATATTTCATTTTTGTGATTGTATGATTATTGCCAGTATAGAGAAGTTTAATTGATTTCAGCATGTTTGTCTTACATCATGCGGCTGATCTTGTTGAATTCAATAGTTTTAGAATTATTTTCTTCCTTTTTTTCATTTTCTTTCTCTTTTTTTGTAGAATTCTCAGCATTTTCTACATAAATAGTCACATTCTCTGCAGTCAACTTTATTCATTCTTTCTTATCTTTTATTTATACATTTGTATATTGGCCTCATTGCACTGCTTAGAACATCCAGCATTATGTTAAATAAGCATAGTGAGAATGAATATCCTTGTCTTATTCCTGATCTTAGGTAAGTATTCAGTCTTTTACTATAAGTATGATGTTAGCTACAGCTATTTTGTAGATGTTATGCATCAAGTTATGAAATTCCCTTTTATTCCTATTTTTCAATGAATTTTTATTATATATGGATATTGAATTTTGTCAAATGATTTCATGCATAAATTGATATGACTGTAAATTTTTTTTCTTCAGTGTGCCAATATTGGATTACATTTATTTATTATTGAACATTGAATCAACCTTATATCCATGGAATAAATTTTACTTTGTCATGATAGAAAATTATTTTATACAATGTTAGATTTAATTTTCTATTTTTTTTTGAGTATTTTGGCATCAGTGTTCATGAGAGTAGTTTCCCTTTCCTCCAATGTTATCTGGTTTTTGTGGATAGACAGAGTTAGGAAGTGTTCCTTCAAGTTCTGTTTTTTGTAAGAGATAGTAGAATGTTCATATCCTTAGACATTTGGTAGATTTCTCCAGTAAAAGTACATATGTCCAGAGAGTTCTTTTTGGATAGTTGTAAAGTTATACACTCAATTTCATTATGAAGACAATTCAAAAGATGTATTTCATATTCTATGAGTTGTAGTAGATTGTTTTTTCAAATAAAGGTCTATTTTTTTAAAGGTGTTGAATGTATATGTGTAGAATTTTTTGCGGTTATTATGAATTTTTTAATTATAGTCAATTCAAAATGTTTCTTCAATTTCTGCTGTACAAAAAAGTAACTCAATCACACACTGTTCCCTGTGCCGTACAATAGGACCCCATTAACAATCCATTGCAAGTTCGCATCCACCAAACCCAAACTCACAGTCCATCCCACTCCCTCCCCCTTTCCCCTGGCAACCACAAGTCTGTTTTCTATGTCCCTGGTATGTTTCTATTTTATTATCTTTTCGATGTCTTCAGTGTCTGCAATAATACACCAGTACAGGGAGTTCCCATTGCGGTGCAGGAGAAAAGAATCTGACTAGTATCCATGAGGATGTGGGTTAGATCCCTGGCCTCTTTCAGTGGGACAGGGATATCCTTTTGCCTTGAGCTATGGTGTAGTTTTCAGATGTGGCTTGGATCTCACATTACTGTGGCTGTGGCTTAAGCTGACAGCTGAAGGCCAGAAGCTGTAACTCTGATTTGACCCCTAGCCTAAGAACTTCCATAAGTCGCAGGTGTGGCCCTGATGATGATGATAATAATAACAATAATGACAATGGTAATATACCAGTTCACTCCTGACAGTGGTAATTTCTAACTTCTCTCTTTCTTATCAGTTTTGCTACAAATTTGCCCATTGTATTGATTTTTTAAAAATAGCTGAACCTCTGTTTTACCGATTTTCTTTATTATTTTTGTTTTTTTAAATTTTATTTATTTTTGCTCTTACATTTACCATTGTAATATATTCGCAAAATAATTATTTATTTCCTGGCTTTTAATTTGTAATGATATTCTAGGTTCCTTATTTATTTTTAACAATGTTATTAAGTTATAGTTGATTTACAACGATGTGCTAGTTTCTGCTGTATGGCAAAATCAGTTATACATCTTCCAAGTTCTTAAGTGTGATCTGAAGTTATTTACATGATATTTTTCTTCTTTCCTAACGTATACATTTAGTGCTATACGTTTTCCTTGCAGGACTATTTTAGGTGTGTTCTACAAATTTTCATATGGTATCTTTATTTTCATTTAATTTAATGGGTTTTTTTTTGTTTCTCTCTCTACTTTTTTGACCCCCAAGTCATTTAGTTTCCACGTGTTCGGAGATTTTCCAGTTGTATTTTTCTTATTGATTTCTATTTTGATTCTATTGTAGTCTGAGAATTACATTTCAATTACTATATATATGTTGAAGTTTCTTTTATGAGACAGAATATGTTATAACTTGATATATTCTTTGTGGACATTTGAAAAGCATATATATTCTAGTATAATTGAGAGTTCAATAAATGCCATGATTGATGCTGTTGTTGAGTTCTTCTACATCCTTGCTCATTTTTTTTGTCCAGTTGTTCAATCAATTGTTCAGAGAGAGTTGTTGAAGTCCTCAGGTATAATTATGAAATTGACTATTTTTTCTTTCAATTCTATTAGTTTTTATTTCTCATATTCAGCATCACTGTTGTTTAGTGCATACCAAGTTAGAATTGATACACTTATTAGCAGATCTAAATTTTTGTCATTTTATGATGTTCTTCTGCCTCTAGATAATTTTCTTTGCTCTGAATTATACTGTATGTTATAAAAATAGCTATTCTCACTTTTTGATTAAATGTTTCACAATACATCTTTGTTCATCCTTTTAGATTCAATCTGCCTATGTCATTATATTACAAGGAATTTTTGTATAGACAGTATATAGTTGGATCTTTTTAAATTAATTAATTAATTTTTTGTTTTTAGGGCTGCACCCATAGCATTTGGAAGTTCACAGTCTACGACTCAAATTGGAGCTGCAGCTGCCGGCCCTTGCCACAGTCAGATCCACATGGGATCCAAGCCACATCTGCGGCCTACACTGCAGCTCACAGCAAAATCAGATCTTCAACCCACTGAGGGAGTCCAGAAATCAACCCTGCATCCTATGGATATTAGTCAGATTTGCTTCCACTGAGGCACTACAGGAACTCCCTGATCTTTTTTTAATTGAATGAAAGATTCTTTAAATTCTGTACTTTAAAATTTTCAAAAATTTCACATGCATGAGTTCATATAATCCCATAATAATCCTTATTTTTGTATTTTTGACTTCCAATCTTTACTTTTTACTTGAGGTATTTTTAGTCAATTTACATTTAATATAATTTTGATGTGTTAAATCTGAAGCCTGACATTCTATTTTTGTTGTTACTTTTTTGTTTGTTCTTTATGTTTCTTGTTTCTCTTTTTTCTTGACTTTTTTGTGGGTTAAGTGAACATTTTTTGAATTCCACTTTATCTGCAGTGTTTGTAAGTACATATATTCACATTAGACTTTTAATGTTTCCTGTAGTTATTAAATTATGTAAATGAAACTTATAGAGGCTTTTGGTGTTGCTGCTTTCCAAGTTTGATGAGGTGTAAAAATATTGTTTCTTTTTTGTCCCTATACCCTTGACTGTTTATGATAAAATTGCCTTAAATATTATTTACAAATATGTTCTATATTTAGAACATCACACGATGTTATTTCTTTTCCTTTAATCATCAAACATAATTTAGAAAACACAAGAAGAAAAAGAAAGCTTATTGTGTTGACCCATATTTTTCCTTAATATTTTCCATAATATTTTTTTACTATAGGTATTCAAGTTATCTTTCCCATATTGTTTCCTTTCTCTTTAGAAAACTTCCTTTGTACATTCTCTTGAATTATGTCTGTTGTCAATCAGTTCTTTTAGTTTTTCTTCATCTGAGAACATCTTTTTTAAAAACTTTTTTTGGAGTATAGTTGGATTATAATGTTGTGTTAGTTTCAGGTGTACAGTGAAGTTAATCATTTATTCATATACATAGATCCATTATTTTTCAGATTATTTCCCCATATAGGTTACTACAGAATATTGAGCATATTCCCCTGTGCTATATAATAGGTCCTTATTAATTATCTATTTTATGTATAATAGTGTGTATATGTTAATCATAACCTCCTCATTTACCCCCTTCCCAACCACCATTCCTGAAGGATATTTTTTCTGGTGTATAATATCCTGGGTTGAAAGTTCTTTCCTTTCTGACTACGGAGACAATCATTTCATTTGTTATCATTTTTATTGTGTGTCATTTTGTGTGTCAAAGTAATTTCAAGATTTTTTTGCTTCACTTTTTAGTTTAATTATGATATATTTTGGCATGAGCTTCTTTGTTGTTCACATTGGCAATTTTTATTGTTTTAAATTCCAGGTGACTAATTTTTTTTTCTCTATCTCCCCCACTATGCTCAGAGTCCATCCACTGAGCATTGTATGTCTGTTATTATATTCATTTATAAAATGTCCGTTTGGTTTGTTCTTATATTTTCTATTTTTGATGAGTTCTCCTTTTAACTAAGGAGGTTTTTTTTTTCCATTTTTCTCAAGTATACATGCATGTTCATAAATACTCATTGAAGAATTTTTATCACAATTGTTTAACTATTTTTTAAGTAAATGTAACTTCATCTCCTAGATGTTTGCATCTATTGATTATCTTCTTTTTTTTTCACTTTGAGATCTTCATGGTTTAGAGTATGAAAAATGATTTTCAAATGAAGCTTATGAGACTCAAGATGATATTTAAGCCTTTTGTTTTAGCTGACTTCCTATGACACTGCATCAGCAAGGAAAGGAGAATTGTCATCTAATTACTGACAATACAGATAAAAGTCAAAATTTTCCACCCTTTCTTCATTGCTATCTAGGATGAATGGATGAAAAAATGTTTTCTCCTTACTACTGCTCAGTGAGAATGGCATTTAGTAGGGAGTGGCCTTGATAATGCTGAGTGATGGCAAAGATACAGACATTCCAGTAGGCCAGATCTGACACAACCTCAGTGGAGAGGTGGAGTGATGCTTTGTTACGGATATGTTAGGATGAAGGTCCAAGCTCCCCATATCATTTCTTATTACCAGACTTCATGGATAAAATTCTGGAACCCTATATGACTATCCCTGAAACCACTCTGGCGGAGGTGAGAAGGTAACCCATTATAGCCTCATGCAATTAAAAGTTACGTGTAAGTCAAGAATTCTTGATCAGCTTTTTCTGACTAGAATGAGGGGGGGATAAGGCCACAATCTTTTCCAGTGGTGTTTAGCTGAAGTGTGGTAGCTATTTTCTAAAGGTTTATCCCTTCTGACTCAGCCCCATTCCTAGTCTTATGGCTAGAGAGAGCAGGTTTTTGTTTGTGCCATTGGCATTTCCAGGTTTCTGGGTTCTTCATCTCCAAATACAGATGCATGAGATAAAAAGTAAATTCAATTCTTAATTCTCTCTACTTTCAGTCTTCTTATATTTATTTTTTATGTTATAACCAGGGTTTTTAGTTGTATTTAGCAGGAAGAACAGAGAAAAGAATATTTATTCTATCTTTCCAGAAGTAGAAGTATGTCCTGTATTTTTATTTGAAAAAACTGTCTACCTTTCTCTTCCTGAAACCTCTCTTCTTCTCTCTTACCCTCACCTGAATTTCATAAGCATCATTTACTCTTCCTATTAGTTCTCGGTTTAATTACTTTCTCATGTAAATCATATTACACATTGATGAAATGTGATACTTTGTATGATACATTTTGAAGCACAAAATTTAGATAAAATAGGTGTGATTTATTAAGTTTTCTCTTATACACTTTCATGTAAGATCCCTGAGGTTAGGAATAAAGTTCCTTTTTTTCCCACTATAATATTTCTAGGCTCTTTCCTAATGCTTAGCTTAAAGGCAGCAATCAACAAGACTGTCGAATGAACAATTAAAGGTTATTAATATTAAATATCAACAGGAGGTATTTAGAATTGTAATGAAAATGTAGGTGATTAGGAACTTCAGAAAGTGACTACAGTTGTATTAAAAATATTTTCATAGAGCATTTTAGAATAGGAAAAGACCTTGATAGAAATTATGTAACAACTATTTTCAGATTATGGCTATATAGTAGAAGGTCATTCCACTTAATATTTCAATATTTACTCTTTAAAGTATTCATACCTATGTATGACACCCAGATTGGTAAGCTGTTATGAGTTCAGTGTTGGAGAAGTTCTATGGTTGACAATTCAATTTATTACCATCTCAGTTTTCCTCTTAGTAAAAATAAATATAAACATTGCTATTTCCAGACAAACAGCAGACTTATACCCTGAGAAAGGAAAGGTAAGAAAGGGGAAGTATCTAGAGGGAAAAAAAAATCATTGCAAACCACTGCATTTGCTGAAGAGTCAATAGTCAAGGCACTGCTTGGCTGCAGCTCTCTGTGGACTCAGCATAGCTACACCTCTTAAAGCAAGGTCAGATAAATTAACCAAAGTTAATTTCTTAAAATTACTTTGTCATCAAACTTTTATGTCTCTTTCCTGTCATGAGTAAACCTTCAGAGTGATTCTGCCTATTGCTCCATAAGTAAGCTGAAGGAGAAGATGGACATGATACTCATTGTCATTTTTGTAAATGGCACCTTCACTGTTCTTCAAAACTTTGAGAAGAGATGGTAAGGTAGGAGGTTAATATTATAGCACAAGTCAACTTTAAAATGATAGAATTTGTGTTTAACTTTTGGGATCAACAGAATTGATCACTTCATAGACAAAATAATAAAATTGTGCTTTACCTTTATTTTCTCCAGAAATAAAAAAAAAAACCTTACACATTGATTTAATTTTTTAATCAGGAGTAAATAATATAAATGTACTATTAGTCCATATTAGAAAAGAGATATTAAGTGTCAGGTTGTGGGGCAAAGGAGCCTAAAACACAACATATAGAAGTGGAAACTGGTTTGGGACTCATTTTCTGGAGATGTTCCACAAGGGGAATAAAACAGCCCCAACTGAGCAAAAGTTAATAAGGTGTTATTAATAGTTTTATTCTTGGTAGAATATACCAACTGTTTTTCCTTTTCAACCATTCATTTCTTTTCCTAAGGTGAAACTAAAGCTCTACAATATGTGAGGTATTTGTATTTCCCCTGTAGCACTCATCCTCCTTCCTCTCTCCTGCTCCTGTGATGTTCCCCACATCCTCAGGAGGATCAGGAGTTTCCCAGAATGAGAGGTGGAGGAGGATAAGATTTTTCAAGCTCAAACTACTAAAAAATGTGGTAGATTTGAAGTCTCAGAGCAAAACTAAGATGTTTGGGTTTAGATTTTGGATAATAATACAAAGGATTAAGTTTCCCCTTCCAGTCATTTCAAAGAGTTTCATCTCATAGCCTGCATTTCTTCCTGTAATGAATGAAAGAGGAAAGAAGGAGTAGAAATTATCAGCCTAATTCACAAGGCGGAAAATTTGATGCCATTTTCCCAATGGCAGTGGATGAGAGGAAAATGTTCACTGCACTTTATCCATGGACTGGTGTGGCCCAGGGCTCATGTAAAGATGACTTCAGTTACTAAAAACTGGATTAGAGACCTCATATGTCTGAATGAGTCTAATTGATTATCATTAACATAATAACATTCTCCTTCTTATGTCCAGACTACAGTGAAGGAAGAGAGAAAATATTAAGGCTCTGTTACCTCTTTAAAGGCATATGAGGACTATTTGATGAGAAGAATATGATTCAAAGTTTTGAGTAGAATAGATTCAGGAATTCAGAGGAGGGAGTTTCAGAGGAAGGATTTATAATTAGATAAAATATAGTTAGATAAGAGTTGAATTAAGCTTTAAAAGAGAAAGATAACTTAATAAATGTGAAGTAGTGGAAATTGCATTTGACTGTCTGTTTGTTCTTTAAGTTTAGATGAGCTAAGTATGCTGTAAGAATTCCATTTACAAATCACGACATCTTTCTTAGCATAGAACTAAAACAAGTATTATGAAAACAAAAGTTTAGCTTTAGCTCTTTCACCTAGCTTTATTTGGGTGAATCTATAGGGTATTTGTCGGTGACTGTCACTGGTTGAATCTGTGTATGACAGTGTTTCAGAAAAAAAATAAAAACCAGAGCATATTCTGTAATTAAGAACATGGGAGTGTTACATCCAACTTGAAAAATATGCAGTACATGGAGGTGGAGAGGAGGGAGCACTGGGAACAGAAATGAAGTTGAAGATCATAAAGGCTTACAGGCAAATTGGCTCCTGGACCAGAAAAAAGGAAATGACTCCAATAGCATACTTATATCCCCTTTTCCAGATTTTTTACTTTTATTTATTTATTTTTTGTCTTTTTGTTTTTTTTAGGGCCGCACCCACAGCACATGGAGGTTCCCAGGCTAGGAGTCTAGTCACAACAGTAGCCACTGGCCTACGCCACAACAACACCAGATCTGAGCCATGTCTGTGACCTACACCACAGCTCATGGCAATGCTGGATCTGTAACCCACTGAGCGAGGCCAGGGATCGAACCTGCGTCCTCAATAGTTGGATTCATTTCCACTGCACCATGACGGGAACTCCAGATTTTTTACTTTAAAATAGGACAGTTATGCAGACATGTTCAGTAGCATTTATGAATCAATCACCATCCCAAATATACACATTTCAATAAATGCCCCTAAATATATCTGTTCTTTCATTATCTCATTTAATGATCCATCCCTATTTTCTGCATTGATCCTTTTTCTGTATATCCTTTAACATGTGATCCAAGTCTAACCTGGTAAATATTTCCATACCTTACCCAAACCCTTATAGTTTCATTCCATTCTTTATTTTTTATTAACAACTAAAACATGTATACTCTATCATCCAACATAACATGTTTTCTAGGCAAATATATTCAAGGACAACATCATTCACATCTGCTATCTGCCATCAAGACTTCTCTTAAGATATATTCTCCTGCTTCAAATGTCTAGACCCAATTCACTGAAACTACTCTCTTTCTAGAAAGACACTTCTAAAACAGCTTATCCTTCAAATAGTCTTCCCAAGCTCATTGCTAATCTTTGTTACTTTCCCTCAAACTGAAGTTCTTTCCTTCTTCATCACTGAATTAAATTCCCTTACTTTCTTGCTTGCACATAATTTAAACACATAAGTAATGTAAGGTCTCTAATGCGTTCCCCGAAGATATATTTCTGCATCATAATGTTCTACTTAGATCATAAACTACTCAAGGTCAGTGTGAGTGCCTATTTAACTCTCTTCATGTTCTTCTTACAGCAGCATGTACTAAGAGATGCTGAATAATTGTCCTCAAAAAAAAAAGTAGTTGAAGGTGTTTTTCTCCTTAGTATTGGAAAGAAAATCAAGGTTAAGTTGAAAACTTATTAAAAACCATTTGTGTTTAATGAGAAAACATTGTATTGTAAGTAGGTATTTGCATATCTTTACATTTTGACTCAAGATGAGCTTTCTTTATAAAAACATGTTAGTAAAGGCTAATAACTACTAAGTAGTCAGAGCTATGCCATAATGTTAAGAGGTACATTTTAATAAAAAATAAGATTCAATTGTGTGGTCCTTGGCTTGGAATTTTATACGTCCAAAAAAGAACACCAGGAGACTGAGTTCACTGGTTCACAGGTAAGGTGCGGCATTGGCACCTTGCCTGGGCAATCAGATGTTTGGAGGCACTGAGTTCACCATAGCACATATCCTTTTCAGAGTAGGTGCACAATTAACCTTGACATAGTAAAGCAAGAAAGTCCTCATGTCCACAGAATCCTAGCAGTTAATAATGTGTCTTCTCAAAGCTGGGATTTCAGCTGAATTTTGACATTGGGATTGGTCAGTTTTGCAGTGTCCCTCCACTCAAGTCATGTTATTCCAGATGGTATCATTTGAGGCCCTTCTGAAATAATTCACCCAGTAGTAATACTGGTTCCTTACTCCTCAAGTACAGATGCCACACAGGATCAGATAATGTATTTCTCCTTGGTGCCTTCCTTTAGAATCCTTAAAGGAATTCTCAGATTTGTCAATGACATATTCATGATTTCAAAGGCAAAATCTGAAACCAATGAAACATAAGTATATATTCACTTAAGAAGCTTCTAGATTGCATGGATTAGGCTATGTTCACAAGGTGAGCTTATTCTACAGTATCCTTTTGGGTCTTCTGAGTCTTATTCACAAAAATAACCCTCCTGAGCCTTGAGTGCTGAAGCAGAGAAGAGAACACACACACACACACACACACACACACACACACACACACACACACAGATGAAATGTTGACATTAGCCTTGCCAACTTTCTTGGAGGTTATTATTCTTTTTCAAAAAAATCTGATCAATTTGAACATGTCCAATGATTCCCTATGGAAATAAGAATATATAGAATATGACCTTCAATTCCTTCTTTAACATGAATCAGTGTCGCTTTCATCTTTGCTCTAGAAAGTTTTAGCTCCACGGTCTCTCTTTCACTTCTGGAAAATGCCCCTTTCATTTCCAGCCCACAGCATTTACCCTGGATGATGCTCTGACTAGAATATCCCCTGCTTGGCTTCGACACAAGTCATGAGTTTCTGCATGTAGATTGCTTTCTTACCTATGTCTTTGCTTTTGCTGACTTTCCTAATCCCATATAGATACTCCCTAATTATACATGCTAAAACTTCCCAATGGATAACTACAGACTAGGAAGATTTGGGGATACTCAGGTTAATATTAATAAACGTGAACATTTCTTTGATCTACCATATCTTTGATTTTATGACACACATCTCTGCTTATTTTTTATATTGTAACTTTTAAAAAATATCATGATGCTTCTTACAATCCATATTAAAACACACATGCCAGCTGTTGGATGAGGAACAAGTTCAGATAAATGCATCATTGCCTGCAAATATACCAACTTAGCTTTGCTTAATCATAGTCAGCCATCTATTGCAAGGTTGCTACTTAAATGCTTAAATCTCTATTGTCTTTAGAAGACACATAGGGAATGTAAATTTGAAACAAAAATTTATTATGTTAGTTATAATAGAACAGAACACAATCTCTCACATACTGGGAAAATAATTCAGGAGGTAGAAACTGCCAAATCTCAGGAATTAATCATATTTTCATTAGGTTAGAGGGGCTGGTGCGCCTGATCAATACTTCATGAAGGGCTTTTGCTTAGACACCAAATGACATGTGTCATGAGGTTTTGGTTAAAAGTTCAGATATTTTACTTTTTACTTGCATAGGAAAGTATTTCAATTATTGGGGATAAAAAGAAGACAAAAGTTGAACAAAAAGGAAATGCAAATAAAGCACTGGTGTTCTATGTGCCTCAAAATTATGTTCATCATAAAGCTGTCAAATACGAATCTTGTGTGTTATGAGAAGCTGCATGTCCCTGTGATGCTGCCCATAAATGTCAACTTCCCCAGACACTTTAGTCTTTGGATGTCAAGAGGCTTCTACTAAAACCGAGACTGTCACATGAAACTCATATGCTGTTTTATGGATAAATTTGTGCTAGAGCTTCTTTAAAAGGGTAGGAAAAGAGTATATTTAAAATTTAAATTTATTTAACTATCATGCAACCCATAAAAATATAAATTTTTAATGTTAATGATATATATATATATATAGTGTGTGTGTGTGTGTGTGTGTGTGTGTGTGTGTGTGTGTGTGTGTGTGTGTGAAGGACTCCCTATTATGTTATATGCAATTATCACAAACTGTAGGGGTTTGACCTTATAGGTGAGGTCTTAGTAGTATTTGGTCATGAGACATGCTTATGATATAAGCAAGATAGGAATGTGTCCTTCATATAGAAGCTAAGTTTGGATAATGTCAACAGAGATACAGTTAAGCAGCAACAGCCTTGAAGTTCAGGCTTAGTATAAGAATTGCCAGGGTAAAAAATGCTCTGGCATTAGGGCCTACAAAGTTGTGCATAGGGATAGGTACTTGTGGAGACCTTGTGGAAAAAAAATCCTCCAGGCCTTTGGTCACAAAAGGCAAATTTTGGGGCTAGGTTGGCAGCTGTGGTTCTAATTAATTATTTCCATTAATAGAGCACAGAATTTCCCCTAATACTACTTTAGGTCTTTAAGAATCCAGGGTGCAAGCTATTACATTTGGAATGGATAAGCAATGAGGTCTTACTGTACAGCACAGGTAACTATGTCCAATCTCTTGCTGTACAGCAGAAATTGAAGGAACATTGTAAATCAACTATACTTTAATCAAAAATTTAAAAAAACAATCCAAAAAAAAAAAAAAAAAAGGAGTTCCCATTATGGCGCAGCGGAAATGAATCCAACTAGAAATCATGAGGTTGTGGGTTCGATCGCTGGCCTCACTCAGTGGGTTAAGGATCTGACATTGCTGTGAGCTGTGGTGTAGGTCACAGACACAGCTTGGATCTGGTGTTGCTGTGGCTGTGGTGAAGGCCATCAGCTGTAGCTCCAATTAGACCCCTAGCCTAGGAACTTCCATATGTCATAGGTGTGGCCCTAAAAAAAGACAAAACGCACACACACACAAAAAAATCCAGAGGGCCTTAATCAGTTAATATGTTTCATATTCTTTCAACAGGGAGACTCTATGTCTGTGCAGTATATCAATCATATTTCTCAACCAATTAACCAACAATTGCTTAATTTACCCATTCACTTGACAAGCAAATATTACAGGGCTATTTAGAATAACCATGTAAATGAAACAAAGTCCCTGGCCTCAAGGAACTTGGAGTTTAGTGAGAAACACCTTTAGAAGCTAGCCAGGTGAGAGTAGTTTTTGATGCTTAATTATAAGCAATACTTGTTTGTTTTGCTTCTTCTTATAAATACTGCACACTAATTGATTGTGCCACAGGAGATATTTTGCTTTTTCTAAGTTTTCAGGATTTTTCTACACTATATTATTCTCCCAGAGCTAAACAAGAGTCTAAAAATGTGTGTGTGGGATGTTTGTGTGTGTGTGTCTCAAATGATAGAACATACATATTATATTTGTTCAACTCTATTCTACTTCTTTATTTAACTGGAGCTTGGAGGAAGGAGATTGAAGATGAATGGGATAAGAAAGGAGCAAGGCCTGACAGAGGCAAAAGGGGTCTGATCCTCTCAATAATGCTGAAGTCTGTCCTACAATGAATATGCAAGGAAGCTTGATGAGAAATGTCTTTGCAGATGTAGAAGCCAAGATCCTGGGCCTAAGAGAATGCTTTTCTACCATCTGTCACTCAGGCTGAGAGGATAATTGCTGACTTCTGTGTGAGAAGCTGCTTCTCACTGCAGCTGGATGGCCAGTCCTCTCAATTACTAGGCCAAGAGGAGCATGACTTCTTTTGTTTCCATGGAACCCCTAAGGTCCTGCCTTAGATTAAGATTCCTGTTTGGCGAATATGCACTGGAAATGCCATTATTCTTGAGAGGCAGATGTCCTGGCAAGTCTAATTGCATTCATAAAAGGCAGAAATCTTTAAAAAAATTAAATTAAATTAAAAATAAAAAGGCAGTGTTTTAGTCAAGGATCAAACTCACGAAGTGTCAAGGCCAAAGGAGGCATGGAATCTTATAAGCTATATAGAAGCTTGCAATGGTTATAAATAAATATATAGTTTGTTCCACTTCCATTGCACCTTCCACTTCAATGGGTTCTGTCATTCCAAATGAAAATCAGGGTGCTAGAGATTCAAATAGTGTTGGGTTACTGCCTTTCAAGGTCTATATAAACATTCATCTTCCATGAAATCTTCACTTAAATTTTAAATGCACAATAATCTCCATCAGAAAAAAATAGGCTTGCTCTAAAAGACAATTTATCCTTTGCTCAGTTTATGAAAAAAATGGTACACATTTAACTTAATCAAAGAAGATTTTTAAGGATGCAATGTTTTTCAAAGTTAATCAAATACAGCTTCAATGAAAAAAATAAATAACAACAACAACAACAAAAAACCAAAAACATTACTTGGGGAAGCCTCAGGAAACATGTTGAAAGCTAGGAAGAATTCAGTCAAGAGGAGAGGAAGAGTAAATTTCAGGGTAGCAACTGAAGCTTGAGCAATGATCCAAATATGGTAATATTCCAAGCATCCTTATGAAACCAAAAACAGACAGGCCCAGTGGTTCATGGTAATGTTTTAGAAAAACAATCCGCAGTTCCTTGAATTGCCATTCCTCATCTGAACCCTACAACATTATTATGTCCTATTTTACTGGAGATAAAGGTAGAATCTCAAGGAAAAATGATCCCAAATACAGAATGATACCTTTCAAGATAAACTCCTCCTTCCTTGTAATAACTGTAGGTCAACTAGAATAGCATGTGACAAAGTTCAAGTAAATTCATAAAAGTAAAGATAATGCTCAGAACCAGTCAAAACTTTTCTTGGTTGTTAGTGACAGAAGCAAATACAAACCCATACAAGCAAAAAGGGGGATTAATTGGCCCGTTTAACCAAACCATGCAGACTCATGTGCATGTATGTGTGCATGGGCACACACACACACTCAAATACACAAGGGGAGTGCCAGCCACAAGATAAACAAAACAAGGGAGTTCCCATCATGGCTCAGAGGAATAAATCTGACTAGCATCCATGAGGATGCAGATTTGATCCCTGGCCTGGCTCAGTGGGTTAAGGATCCGGCATTGCCATGAGCTGTGGCTTAGGTCACAGACGCGGCTCGGATCTGCATTTCTGTGGCTGCGGCCTAGGCCGGCAGCTCAGCTCTGATTCAGGCCCTAGCCTGGGAATCTCCACAGGCTTTGCGTGTGACCCTAAAAAAGTTAAAAAAAAAAAAAAAAGGTCAACCAAATAAGATTTATTAATAGTGTACGTGCATATATGTGCAAGCACATGTGTGTGTATGTGTGTGTGTGTGTGCAAGAAGAGACAAGACAGAGAGAGAGAGAGACAGAGGGTGTGACCTAGATTATATTCCCTCATCTTCCAATGTTCTGAATGTGTGTTGACCTCAGTCTTTCAGGGTTCTGCTCACGGCAGGGATCATAGCCATAAACAGCTCTGAGGTCACAGCCTCACACTTGCTATTCAAGGGAAAGATACCTTCTTTCTCCCAGGGACCACATTAAAAACTAGATGTTTGATTGACCTGGGTTATATCATTTTCCATCCCTGAGCCAAACCGTGTGGCCACAAGATGAGCTATTCTGATTGTTTGACTGGTTCTCATACTCATTCTTTTGGTCTAAAGAGCATGCCACTGAGGTTGAAAGGCCCATCACCCTCATGTAAGTCAAGAGGTCTCCTTCAAAAACAGTTAATTTACTTCATCACTAAAGGAAGAGAAACGTCCTTATGACAATGCCAGGCCAATATAAATAGTCCTGATGTGTCCAGTCTTAATGTGTGTATCTAAGTATCCCTTTAACCCTTATACTCAACTTGAATTTTCTCCTAACTTCCTTCTTTCTGATCTCATCTTGTGACCTGCTGTTACATATCCTCCATGATTTTTGATTGTAATCCAAATTCTGTCAGCCCAGTGTCTTGAAAAATAGACATAGATATTTATATGTTCATTATGGTTGGCCGATTACTTTATCTTTCAAGAACAGTTAGTTACATTTTCCTTTCTACCAACTGACCTCCCTTGAATTTTAATATATAAGTTATAAAATAGTCTTTCAGACTCAATAAATTCTGCAAGGAGTTGTCAGACACTGACATAACTTTTGTTTTTTTTTTTAGTCTTCAGGAAATTTTCCTTTTTTTCTCTTTTTTTATTAGAGTATAGTTGATTTACAGTGTTGTGTCATGGAAGATACTATGAGAAAAATAATGTGTATACATATATATATATATGTATATGTATGACTGGGTGATAACATTTGTTTTGAATAGTGCCCTGTGTCCACAGTATGTGGCTTTAATTATCAAAACTGAAGGGTTCCTCCACTATCAAGGAATATTAGTTTTAAATTTGTAAGTTAAAAAAAAAACCATAATAAGGCTTTGTTTATTAATTTTACCTTCTTAACAACATGGACATGACATTACATGTTTATTCTAAAAGTTTTGTTAAAGGAAAGCACATGTGATCATATTTATAGGTAAATTCCCCCTGTTAAGAAAATTTTGGTGTTTTTAATACAGTGTCATATTAATAGAGATGTGGAGATTGTTTCAAGGGGGCCATTATAACATAACCTTATCTTTGGCAGGTTTATCAAGGTCTCAGGTTCATTTGTAGGGAAACGGCCTAGGGAACAGATCTCAGCTTGATCATTTTGGTTTATGTGTGCTTTTAGTAACGTTAAATTAGTGATCCATCACTCTGGGTTAAGAGTCCCCAAAACAATGTATTTTTAAAGCTCCCAAGCTTAGAAACCATTGAGTGATAGATGGCAATTAGGTCATATATCTAATTAAATTGTCATTCCTAATCACATAAAATTCTTATGAGATACTTGTTACAGTGAGGAAAATTGTTGAAAATTTCCATTGAGGTCTGCTCACATTGATCCCTGGCCTTAACGCAATTCTACCAAAATATTTTTTTCTAATCTTTTGTTTTATAGTTAAAATGGCACCTCTTCTATGAAGCCTTCTCTGTCTCTCATAGGTTTTGACTATCAGATTTATCAAAGAAAATATGCAATACCCAGTTAAATTTGAATTTAATATAAATACTGTTTTGTTTTTTTTTTGTAGTTTAAGAATGCCTTACAGGGAACTACATCTAGTCACTCATGATGGAATATGATGAAGGATAATCTGAGAAAAAGAATGCATATACGGGTATGACTGGGTCACTTTACTGTACAGTAGAAATTGACAGAACATTGTAAATCAACTATATTAAAAATTAAAATCTGTAAGAATATAAAAGAAAAATATAAAAAAGGATGACAAATTCTTCATGGGACTTTATACTTAAAGAAACAAAACAAACATTGCATAATATGCAAATTTAATTGGACCCTGTATTTTTATCTAGTATTCCCTGTTTTAGGTATTATTTTAGTTTGTTTAAGCTTCCTTAACAAAGTATCACATGTTGGGGAGCTTAAAAGACAGAAGTGTATTTTCCCACAGTTCTGGAGGCTGTAAGTCTGAGATCAAGGTCATCAGCAGGTTGGCTTTATCCTGAGAAACATTCTGCTATTTTCCTTCACATCTACATATATACTATGCATAGAAAATCTGGCTTGTATATGAGTAAGATCAAACATTAACTTCAATTGTATGTCCTTGGAAACAGGAGCCAAGTATACTTAATTTCCAAATTTATTGTATGACATGTTCCTACATTTTTTTCTGCACACTCTACTAGGTTCCTTTATAAATGCAGCTGCACTTGTAGTCTCCTCAAAAACAAGCCTGACCTCTGCTTTGTGTCATTGTAAAATACTTATTGAGGAGTTCCTGTTGTGGCTCAGAGGGAACAAACCAGACTAGTATTCATGAGGATGCAGGTTTGATCCCTGGCCCTGCTCAGTGGGTTAAGGATCTGGCATTGCCCTGAATTGAGGTGTAGGTCACAGACAGGGCCTGGATATGGCATTGCTGTGGCTGTAGCATAGGCCAGCAGCCGGGTGTGGCCATAAAAAGAAAAAAAAAAAAACTTTATTTTTTAACACCTGAAGAAACAGGCTCCTCCTGGAAGGGAGAGAAATGAGTAGTAAGTATTTCTGGGGCCAGAGTGGCCAGGATGCTAAATCTTGTGCTGTCAATAAATTTTTTTTTACGAGTTTGTTTGTTTTTGAATGATAACGTCCTTCTGCCTAAGAAAATAAGGATTAGGAAAAACATGTTGAAAGCATTTTGGACTTGATTCTATGAAGTGAAAATAAAGTTCTACAAAACAACATGCAAATTGTTGTATATGTGGTATTCACAGTCTCTCCATTAATAGGCAGAGAGTCAGGCTTTTAATAAGGGTAGATTCCTTTAAATTTCAGCTTTGTGTTTGGAGAGGTCCTCTTCATGTTTGCAATCAGTGGGTGGCTGTTAAACTTAGGAGGGATTTTGTTGCTGTTGTTTCTGTTTTCCCTTTTCCTTTCGTAACTCTCAGTCACCGGGACCTACAAGTCAATTTAAAGTAAGAGATATTTCTCTTAAATGCTTGTGATTTTCTGGTTTTTCAGCCCTAGCAAATGTGTTCAACTAATATTTACAACATTTTGTAATACAGCTATTTTACATTATTTTCAAGGTTACATTCCCCTGCCTTGCTTTGGAAAGTCCTTAAATATATAGATAGATTATCTAGATGTATACAAATGAGACTTTCTTGGGTTCAAAGATACTCATAAATTAGAGAAATGGGTAGTTTCCTCTTCTACTAAAGTCCTCCAAATCTCATAAGCTTGAGATATATCTGTGACCTTCCTACCATATAAAGGCCCATATTTAGAAGACAGAGGACATATGCTCATACACTCAAAGCAACATTAAATTGTGAACTTCCAACCTTCAGCAGAAAGGGGATGGGGCAGTGATGTAAAATTTGTGAACTCTGTACTAAATTACTATGTTATGTTCCAAACTGGTGTTGCTACAACAATCTCACTTTTGCCAATATCTGAGTGTAATTAAGGTTATAGCTCAAGTTCTAGCAGTGAAATCACTGAGTGCAAATTGAGCATACACAGGAAGGTATTTTGAAGAAAGGCTTATGGTTGGGGTGGCTGGGCACTAGGGAATGACCAAAGAAGGAGCCAGGCAATTCAATTAATTGCTAACAAAGCTTCTGGTCAATGGTTCCATTTCTCAAGGATATTTAGAGAGATAAAATTAAGTCTGTAATATGAGAAAACTACATGTTTGAGATGCGTCTGTAGATAAGATATAATATTCAAGATACAGACTCTTTCCAGACTTATAAAGGCAGGAGCAAAGGGATATGAAGTTTTACTAAAAGTGCTCATTTTAAAGTGCTATTTGCTGTAATGTTGGCCTAAGCTTCAAAGAAATAACAAACTGAAGGGCATTTCTTCTCTTTTTATTTCATGCTGAACATGATATAAGCCGTCAAAGGTGGATAATCTTGTTTGTCTTATCTAGGACCTGATGAACAATAGATTTCACTTCATAACATTTAGTAAACGACAAATAAGTATAGATAACTTCCTTAGGGCCTTCAAAACCCTACAGAAACAAAGGGGTGAAACAACAGTAGTAGCAGGAAAAATTATTGCTGTAATACATTACTAAGAGATATTCGTTATAATTAATTACCCAATATTAATGTATTATTATCATCTAAAGTCCATACTTCTTGTCAGAGTTTCTTAGTTTTTGCCCAATATCTTTTCCTTTTCCAGTATCCCACCCAGGATACCATATTCCATCTACTTATAATTTCTTCTTAGACTCCTCTTGGCTATATGGACTTTCCCTGTTTTAAAGACTTTGATAGTCTTGAAAAGTACTGGCCAGGTATTTTGTAGGATGCTACTCATTTGGCATTTTCCTGATGTTTTTCACATGATTAGGCTGAGATTATGTGTTTTTAAAAGGAAGGACATAGAAGCCAAGTGTCATTTTCATCACATCTACAAAGAGGCACACTATCAACCTTAGCTATCACTGTTGATATTGATCTAAATCACATGGCTGATGTAATGTTTATCAAATTTCTTCCTTTTTATTTTTTAAATTGTCCATACTTTATTCTTTGGAAAGAAGTCACTGTTCAGGGCCCACTCTTAAGGAACGAGGATTTATGTACCCTTCATTAAGGACATAATTATCTACATAATTTATTTGAAATTCTTCTGCAAGGGAGATTGATATCTTCTCCCCTATTAATACTTTAGTCATCCAAACATTTATGATATAATTATGCATTGTGGTTTTTTTATTTATACTTTGAGTTTTAATCCGATAACTACTTTTACATTTTGTTTCTCAAAAATTTCCATCTGTGGTGATTGTGAGCTTTTTAAATTTGGTTCGGTATCCCCTAGACATAATACTATCTTTATTTTTTTTTTAATACTACTCCCTTACTTTCTAGTACTTCAAGAAGTTCCAGGCTCATCTTACATATTTGTTGTCCCATTCCTAGAATAAGCCATTTCTCCAAGGAGCCCTGATTCTTTTGATTAGAAAATAGTATTAGAAACCAAGATCTGGTCACTAAGTGTGCTCGTTGCTACCAGCGTGTCATTGCATCTAGGCATTGTCATTTGATAGAATAATAAAATATATGTGTGTATGCAAACTCGTTTATGAATATTTCTATAAATGTATTTATATGTAACCATTTGTATAAACACAAGTTCATACTGATATCTCCAAGTCTAATGCATTACCAAAGGCTCATTTTCTATTAATCTGTATGTTCATATGATTTTCCTGCTTTAGCCTGTTGATACAGTGGATGATACTAATTTATATTCAAATGTTGTCACGCCTAGAATAAATACAACTTATTTGTGCTAATTCCTTTAAAAATATATTATTAAATTCCATTTGCAATATTTTTGAGGATTTGTTTATTTGTATTCTTGAGAAAAAATGGTCTACAATTTCATTTTCTTGTAATATCATTGTCTGCTTTTGGTGTTAAAGTAATGCTGACCTCATAAAATGAGTTAAGAAGCATTACTTCTACTTTTTTTTCTGGAAAAGATTATTGATAATTGGTATTATTTCTTCCTTAAATATTTGTTTTAGAATTCACAAGTGAAGCAGTCTGGGCATGGTGCTTTCTTATTTGGATGGCTAATAAGTATTGATTCAATATCAATAATAGGCTTATGGAACTACTAAAACTCTCTCTCCTTGTTTGAGTTTCTGCAGCTGTGCTTTACAAAGAATTGGTCGATTTCACATATATTATCAAATTAGTGGGCCTGCAGTTGTTCCAAATATTATTTTATTATTCTTTTTCATCCATAGCATCAGTAGTGACAATTCTTCTTTCATTTTATCCATTATAAATCTATGATTTGTCTTTTTAATTTTGTCAGTCTGGCTAGGGATTTACTAAAGGTTTTTTTCTTTCCAAAGAATCAGCTTTTGGTTTTGTTAATTTATTGTTATTGTTTTCCTGATTTCAATTTCCACTCTATTTGTATTATTTCTTTTTCTCCGCTTGTTACATGCTTAAATTGTTCTTCTTTCTCCAGATTCCTAAGGTGGAAGGATCTTAGATTATTGAATTTAAATCTTTCTTCTTTTTTAATATGTGCATTTAATACTATAAATTTCTACCTAAACACTGCATTCTATGAATTATATAAACTTTAGAAAGTTGTATCTTCATTTTAATCTAGTTCAAAATATTTTCAAATTTTTCTAAAGATTACTTTATCTGTCTGTGTTGTTTAGAAGAGTGTTGGTCAACCTTCAGATGTTTGGATAATTCTTAACTATCTTTCTGTTATTGAATTCTAGTCTATTTCCATCATGGTATGAGAACATAATTTGTATGATCCTGTTTTTGAAAGTTAAGGAGGTTTTACAGAACAGGAAGTGTTCTATATCAGTTAATGTTCAATGTGAGTTTGAGAAGAAGGTTCTGCTATTATTGTATAGTATATTTTATAAATGTCAACTAGATAAGTTGATTAATAGTGCTTTTTAGATAAACTATATCCTCTCTGATTTTATTTCTGCTTGATTTATCAATTACCAAAAGAGAAGTATAGAGAAATCCAGCTAAAATAATGGGTTCATTTATTTTTTCTTACAATATATCATTTTTTTGCCTCAAGTATTTTGAAGCTATGTTGTTATGCGCATACACATTAAAAACTATTATCTTATTAGGCACCTGACTGCTTTATCAATTTGTAATGCCCATTATTATTTCTGATAATTTCCCATGTTCTGAAATTTGCTTTGTCTGACTTCACTTTTGTATTGTTCTAGGTATTCTAGGTTTCATTTGTTAAGATAGTAATTTGTGATTTTATGTTAAAAGTGAGTTTCTAATAGACAATATGTATTTGAGCCTAAAATTGACAGTATCTGTATTTTTTTAATTGGTGAATTAAATTGTTGTTGATATAACTGGATTTAAATCTACCAGCTTGTAATTGTTTTTTTCTTCACTACATCTTATTTTCATTTTCCTTTTTTTTTTCTTTTTTGATTTTAATTGAGAAATGTATGTACTTTTTTCATTTTCTCTCCCCTCTAGCATATCAATTGTACTTATTTTTTTGGTCTTTCCCAGAGCATGTGGAAGTTCCTGGGCCAGGGGTTGAACCCACACCACAGCAGTAACCACTGCAAGCCACTGCAGTAACAATACCAGATCCTTAACCTGCTGTGCCACAGAGGAACTCCAGGTGTGTTTATTTTATGTAAATTTTTTTTAAATGGCTTCACTAGAGTTCGAAATATACATTTGTAACTAAGTCTACTCTCAAATAACACTCTACTGCTCATGGGTAGTGTTGGTTCTTTAGAGAAATCCTATTCCATGTAAAATCATTGCCATTTATTTCACTTGTCCTAATACTATGATAATATAAGTGATTAATACTGTCATTACTTTTAAAAACACTTTTCTGGTAAAGAGTAGAACTTAAGTGGTTTCACCTACATCCAAAAATATAAATATGTCAGGTGATGGATAAGCTAGTGTTTTTTTTTTTCTATTAGATCATTTAAGAGTAGTAACAATTAAAAATTTAATTTTGCCTTTATTTATTCTTTTTCCAATAATTTCTTTTGTGTGTGTGTGTGTGTAAATCCAAGTGTCTGATTTACAGAATATCCCTTATCTCTGAAGATCATCTTTTTCATACTTCTCACAGGGAAGATCTGCTGGCAATTAATCCTCCTAAATTTTATTTGTCTATGAAAATCTTTATTTCTTCTTCACTTTTTGGAAGAATACTTTCTGGATATAAAAATCTAGATTGACATTTTATCCCTTTAAATGTTTCATTATACTCTCTTTATTTGCATGCTTTCTGAGAAAAACTGTAAAATTTATCAGTTTTTCTCTGCAAGTTAGGTGATTTTTTTCATCTAAACTTTTCCAATATTTTCTTTTAGCCTCTGTTCTGTAGTTTGAGTAATATTATAGTCTATTGAATACACACACACACACACACACACACACACCTAGGAATATAGCCTAGGTATACATTTATGGTATTAATTTTGCTTAATTTTTTTTTATTTTTAAAAGGTAGAGTTTAATTGGAAATTTTATAATATTTTGGGTTTTCTAGGAATGGCAATTTATAACATATAAGTCCATTGCTGGAATTTTTACAAATCAATCTTTCTCATACACAGGCATGTACATGCATGTACACAAGATTTTGAGCACCCCACACACACACATGCACACACGCACGCATGTGTGCACACACATACACACACAATTTCCAGATATCTATGATAACACTTATCAAATATTAGGGTATAGGATATTTTGTTCCCCAGTCAGAAGTGTCTAAGAGTCCATTGCTGGGTGAAGAAACATACAAATCATAACACAGTCACGTCATCAATGTGTCATCAGTCTCTTGACAGCTGTAAATTATAACAGATTATTTCCTATTTTTGGGGGGGGGTTTAATTGTACAGTTGCATTATTTAATTATAATTATCATAAATTCTTTGATGGAGAGGAAATCAGAATCAGTTCTAAGAAGACTTCAGCATTCCAAGAATGATGTCAAATGACCCCACTCATGGTTGATTATGCACTTATTTACTATAAGATGTATTTCTCCTTCAGAATTCCTTGTTTGTGTATCAATTGTAGATTTTTGGATTGCAGTTATTCTGAAGTTTTGATGTAAGAGTCTATATGTATATGAGAATGTTTTAAGTTGTTGTTCTCTTAATTGCAAGGTCATCTCCAGTGTCCTGCATTTGTACCCACCTCTTCTCATGATTTCTGATTTGGTGGTATAAATGTTCATGAATGATTTCATATCTTTATTGTATATATATCTTTACTGGTGAGCCTTGTCATTTGTGGCATGTTTGTTTCCTGTTTCTGTCTTGTATTTTCTGCCTAGAGAAGTTCCTTTAGTATTTGTTGTAAGGCTGGTTTAGTGTTGCTGGATTCTCTCAGCTTTTGCTATCTGTGAAGGTTTACTTTCTCCTTCAAATCTGAATGCTAGCCTTGCTGGGTAAAGTCATCTTGGTTGGAGGTTTTCTCCTTTCATCATGTTAAGTATATCATGCCACTCCCTTCTGGCCTGCAGAGTTTCTGCTGAAAAATCTGCTGATAACCTTATTGGGGTTCCCTTGTATGTTACTTGTTTCTTTTCCCTTGCTGCTTTCAAGATTTTCTCTTTGTCTTTAATTTTGGTCACCTTGATTAATATGTGTCTCAGTGTATTCCTCCTTGGGTTCATTTTATATGGTACTCGTTGTGCTTCCTGGATTTGAGTGAGTGGTTCCTTTGCCATGTGAGGGAAGTTTTCGGCTATTATCTCTTGGAATATTTTTTCTGTCCCCTTCTCTCTCTCCTCCTTCTGGCACCTCTGTAATATGGATGTTGGTGTGTTTCACGTTGTCCCAGAGTTCTCTGAGACTCTCTTCATTTGTTTTCAATCTTTTTTCTCTTTTCTGTTCTGCATCCATGTCTTCCACTAATTTGTCCTCCACCTCGCTTATTCGTTCTTCTGCCTCCTGTATTCTGCTGTTGGCTGCTTCTAGTGAATTTTTTATTTCAGTTATTATATCTTGCATCTCCTCTTGTTTAAATTTTATATCTTGTATCTCTTTGTTCAGTGTTTCCCATAAGTTATCCATCTTTGCCTCCAGTTTATTCCTAATGCCTTGCATCATCTTCAGCATCAACAATCTGAAGTCTTTTTCCTGGAAGCTAAGAATTTCATTGCTTAGCAGATGTTCTGGGGTTTTTCCTTTCTCCCTCATCTGAGTTATAGTTCTCTGTCTTTTCATATTTATAGGTTTTTGGTGTGGTGACCTTTTTACAGATAATACGGTTGTAGTCTCTCTTACTTCTGGTGTCTGCCCCCCTTGTCGCTGAAGTCTGTATGGGGGCTTGGTGTAGGCTTCCTGATGGGAGGGGCTGATGCCTGCCCACTGGTAGGTGGAGCTGATTCTAATCCCTCTGGTGGGTGGGGCTTAGTCTCCACATGAGATTAGAGGCATGTGTGCCTGAGGGGTCTTTAGGTAGTCTGTTTACTGAGGGGCTGGGTTGTGATCCCACCTGGATTGTTGTTTGCCCTGGGGCTTTTCAGCCTTGACTGATGGGTGGGGCCAGATTTTCCCAAAATGGCCACCTCTAGAGAAAAGCAGCTGTTGAATAGTCCCAAGAGCTTTGCCTTCAATGTCCCTCTCTGACAACAAGCCACATTCACCCCTGTTTTCCCAGGATGTCCTCCAAGAACTACAATCAGGTTTGACCCAGATTCCTATGGAGACCTCACTCTGCCCTGGGACCCAGTGCACGTGTAAGTCCATGTGTGCCTTTTAAGAATGGGATCTCCATTTCCCCCAGTCCTGTGGAGCTCCTGTGCACAAGCCCCACTGGCCTCCAATGCCAGGTACTCCAGGGGCTCTTTCTCCCAGTGCCAGGTCCCTGCACATGAGGGTTTGATGTGTGGCTCAGAACCCTCACTGCTGTAGGTGAGTCTCTCTCTGTGAACCAGTTTTCAGTCTGTGGAGCTTCCCACCCAGGAGGTATGGGGTTGTTTATATCACGAAATTGCACCTCCTACCTCTTGATGTGGCCTCTTTTTCTTCTGGAGTAGGGTATCTTTTTTAAGGTTTCCGGTCCATTTGGGTGGGGATTGCTCAGCTTTTAGTTGTGAATTTTGTTGTTTTTAGGAGAGAAGTTGAGCTCCAGTTCTTCTATTCTGCCATATTAATCCTCTCTCCAGATGTTTTTTGAATATCCTAAATCTATAGTTAGGTTTCTGTTCTTAACTTTAGAAAATTCTTAGTAATTAGTTCTCCTGCTTTGTTCCTTCTTTATTCTCCTTCTAGAATACCAATTATACCTATTATATGTTTTAGAAATTTTCTCACAGTTGTTGAATTTTCTACACTGTTTTCTGTTATTTTTAATAGAGAAAATGGAACTTTCTTTTATTTTCTTTTTTATTAAAGTATAGTTTATTTATAATGTTTCTCCAATTTCTGTGGTATAGTAAATTGACCCAATCATACACAGTTCCCTTTGCTGTGCAGTAGAGCCCGATTGTCCATCCATTCCAAATTTAACAGTTTTCATCTAAAAACTCCAAACTGCCCGTCTGTCCCACTCCCTCCCCTTTCCCCCCAGGAACCACAAGACTGCTCTCCTTGTTTATGTTTTTTAGATAGGATTATGTGTGTATATTTTATATTCCACATCTGAGTGACATCATATAGCATTTGTCTTTTTCTTTCTGGATTACTTCTCTTGGTATGAGAATCTATAGTTCCATCCATGTTGCTGCAAATGACATTAGTTTATATATTTATGGCTGGGTAGTATTCCATTGTGTATATGTACCACACTGTGTTAATCCATTCATATGTTGTTGGACATTTAGGTTGTTTCCATGTCTTGGCTATTGTGAATAGTTCTCTGATGAACATAAGTGTGTGTGTATATTTTTCAATGAAAATTTTGTCTGGATGTATGCCCAAGAGTGGGATTGCTGGATTATTTGGCAGTTCTATAGTTTTCTGAAGTACCTCCATACTGTTTTCCATAATGGTTGTACTAATTGACATTCCCACCAACAGTGAAGGATGATACCCTTTCCTCCACACCCATTCCAGCATTTGTTTTTTGTTGACATGTTAATGATGACCGTTCTGACTAGTGTGAGGTGGTACCTCATTGTAGTTTTGATATGTGTTTTTCTAATAATTAGTGATCTCAAGTATTTTTTTCATGTGTCTGTTAGCCATCTGTATGTCTTCTTTGTAGAATTGTCTATTTAGGTCTTCTGCCCATTTTTCAATTGGGTTGTTTGCTTTTTTTTTGTTGTGAATTTTGTGAGTTGTTTTTATATTTTAGAGATTAGGCCCTTGCCTGTTGCATCATTTGAAAAGATTTTATCCCATTCTGTGAGCTGTCTTTTTGGTTTTTTTAATAGTTTCCTTTGCAGTGGAAAAGCTTCTGAATTTAATTAGCTCCCATTGGTTTATTTGTGTTTTTATTGTCACTATTCTAGGAGATGGATCAAACAAGATGTTGCTATGATTTATGACAAGGATAATTTTGCCTATGGGTTCCTCTATGCTCTAGGAATTTTGTAATAACTAGCCTTATATTTATGTCTTTATTTCATTTTGGGTTTATTTTTTTCTGTATGGTATTAGAGAGTTTCTAATTTCATTCATTTCCAGTCTTCCCAGAACCACTTATTAAAGAAACTATCTTTTTTTCCACTGTATTTTCTTGCTTCCTTCATCATATTAGTTGATCCTAGGTCCTTGGGTTTATTTCTGGATTTTCTATCCTGTTTCATTAATCTATATTTGTTTTTGTGCCAGTACCATATTGTTTTGATAACTGTAGCTTTGTAGTATTGTCTGAAGTCAGGGTGCCTCATTTACTCATTTCCCTTTTTAATATTGCTTTGGCTATTTGGGGTCTTTTATGTTTCCATACAAATTTTAAAATATTCTCTTGTAGTTCTGTAGAATGTCCTTTGTAATTTGATAATGATGACATTGAATCTGTAGGTTGCTTTGGGTAGTATATTCATTTTGACAATATTGCTTTTTCCAATCCAAGAGCATGTTATATCTTTCCATCTATTTGTGTCATCTTTGATTTCTTTCATCAGTCTCATATTTTTCAGAGTATATGTCTTTTGTCTCTTGTAAATGAAGAAGTAAAACTGCCATTGTTTGAAGATGACATGATACTATACCTAGAAAACCCTAAAGATAGCATCAGAAAACTTTTAGAACTCATCAATGAATTTAGCCAAGTTTCAGGCTGCAAAATTAATGCACAGAAATCAACTGCTTTTCCATATACTAACAATGAAAGATCAGGAAAAAAATCAGAGAAACCATCCCATTTACCATTGCATCAAAAAAGAATAAAATACCTAGTAATAAATATACCCAAAGAGACAAAAGTCATGTTTTTCATTATTTGTAATTTCTTTTCATATTATTCTTTATAATTTGGGAATTCATGTTCTCAAGTTCTTTGATTCTTTACTTAGCCATACCAAGGTTGATGATAAGCCTATCAAAAATAGTATTTATGTTTCAGTGTTTTTCACTTTCAGCATTTCCTTTTGATTTCTTTTAAATTTCCATCTTTTGTTCTTATAATACCCATTTTTTCCCATGTTATTTACTTTTCAATTAAAGTCCTTAACATTGATCAGAGGCATTTTAAATCACTTGTCTAATAATTCCAACATTTCTGTCATATCTGAGAGTGGTTCTTACCTTTGTCTCTTCAGATGTATTTCTTTACTACTTACAGCATGCCCAGTATTTTTTTTTCTTGATAGACTGTGTTAAATAAGTGTTTACTATGAAGTTTTATGTTAATCTAGCTAGAAATTGAGCTGTGTTTAATGTTTACTAGAGTTATAGGTGTTATAGATCTTAAATTCCTTTAGTATTCTTGCTTTTGTCTCCCTTGTCTTTATACATTCATAAGAACTCCATCTTAGTTGAGTCTGAGCCTAGCAGCCATATTAAATTCAGTTCACTCTTACTGAAGTTATGCTAATATGGTAATAAGAAATGAGGGAAGGGACATTCCATAATCTTATGATTAATCTTTATTTAACCTGTGTTCCTTGGATCAATTTCCACAAGAGTTTATTTTTCTCTTTCTTAGATGAGACAGGAAAACTCTTTGGGGTTGTGTTGGGGTAATTGGTTTCCCGTCTATGTGAGAGAAGTCTGTGGAAAAGTATTTCTCACTAAAAATCAAGTGTTTTTTGTGGAGAATATATTGGGCATATTTTAAAATGATTACATTTTCTCTTTCTATGCCTCACCCTACCCCCCGAAAAGAGATAATTTTTCTTAAATCATCACCATGATAACCTTGTGAGATCATTGGAAGTAAAACCCTCATAAGTGTGGAACCTTTCTATATCTGCAGACCTCAAAAGATTTTACTCTTAAGGTAGTATACACTCAGCCTCCAATGGTTACTCAAATTTACCTTTTAAGTGTTTTTACAAGTTTATGTCCCCAGTGGTTTCTGCATCTAGTTAAGTTGCTTTCAACTATTTCTCTATAATCACGTGTCTCTTCAGGTTTTGCTGTGGAAGATTGCTTGTAACATCAATTCTCTCATGAATCTAAGAAAAGTCACTGATTTTTGGCTTGGTTTATTTTTTTTCTATCTTTTTAAGGCTTCACCCACAGCACATGGAAGTTCCCAGGCTAGAGGTTGAATCAGAGCTATAGCTGGCTGGCCTGTACCAGAGCCATAGCAATGCCAGATCCGAGCCTCATCTGGGACCTACACCACAGCTCATGGCAACACCAGATCCTTAACCCACTGAGTGAGGCTAGGGATAGAACCTGTGTCCTCATAGTTACTAGTCAGATTCATTTCTGCTAAGCCATGACAGGAACTCCCTTCAGCATTTTTCTTATTGTAAATGTTACTTCCATGTTCTTTTTATGTGAAAGCTGAAATAATACATGTAGTTTCAATCTTGCCTTTTAGTATAATATGATTATAGGCCAAAAAGATTGCTTCAAAAACAATGTAGACTAAAAAATTTTCTGGGAGTTCCCATCATGGCACAGCAGAAACAAATTTGACTAGGAACCATGAGGCTGCAGGTTTGATTCCTGGCCTTGCTCAGTGCATTAAGGATCCGGTGTTGCTGTAAACCATGGTGTAGGTCACAGACATGGCGCAGATTCAGATCTGATGTTGCTGTGGCTGTGGTGTAGGCTGGCAGCTGTAGCTCTGATTTGAAGCTTAGCCTGGGAACCTCCATATGCCACAAGTGCAGCTCTAAAAAAGCAAAAAAAAAAAAAAAAAAAAAGAAATTCCAAATTAACCATGATTCCTTATTCTTAAGACAACAATACATATATGGACATACAACTAGTGGGTTTAATGTCATCATTAATTTTTATCATATTAGAATTTAATATGGGTAGAAATTTTGAACATGAGTATTTTTCTATAGGCATCAATCAAATTAAGGGTAAAGATAATCCTTAAATTAAGGATACTCATATTTTCAATAAGGAAAACTCTTTCGGAGTTAAGCCTTTTCCAAATAAGATATAAAACTTTAGGAAAGATAAAAAAATCTCAAATATTGGACAAATTACATAAAATAAGTAGATCCATAATTTAGTAATAAACATAGAAGCATTGATTTCTTTCTAGTTTATAAATTGGCTATAGTGTAAATGCATAAATTCTAGAAATGTCTTGAATAATCTAGAATATTTAAAATAAATATTAAATTCCTAGACAAAATGAACTGGTTATTTGAATAGCAAGGTTTCCTTCATACATAAATGTTCCTCTGTTCATTGAATGAAAACAAAATCACTTGAGAAGTAAAGACAAAAGATTTGATTTACTCTAAAGACTTGGTTTACATTTAGTATTAAATGGTTCTTTTAGTTATTAATTTTACTATTTTTAATTATTTTTTATTTAGGCATCAGCAGTGTTGTTTGAAACAAGAGTTGCTTGGGTGCTATTTATTTTTTCTTCTAATAATTGAAATAAGTCTAACAAATGATTACTATTATCAACAATCTTAATTATCCAAGTGATACACTGATGCAAAGAAGCTACTCCTGCCATAAAAGACAAAAACTATTTGTGTTTTGTCTTTCATCAAAGGTTAGATGTTGTGGCATTTCAAAATAGTCTCTCCTTCTTCATGGTATCATCCCAAAGTCTGTGCAAAGTCCACTCTTGTACCCCATCAATTTTGGGTATATTTTGTAGAAAATACTATTTATTTTTCTTGAAAATTGAGTTTGGCATACTTAAATAAGAATAAAATCTGTGAAATTCTTCCAAAATATTATCTTAGGAGCACCAAATTGTTCCAAACTAGCTATAACAAAACTCAAAATAATTGAACCCAATGGTTGAGAGAATTGTCAAGGGAAAACCACATAACCCAGTTTTCTTTCTCCACCACATGGAAAACGTAATCTTTTGCTCCTATTTTGGAATATCTGAGCTGGGTTTTATTAATAGACACTAAATGTATTTCTATAGATAGATTGAAGACAGCATTAAAGTAAGAATTTAAAATCATATAAGGCCAAATTTTAATCACATAAGGCCAAATTTTAAGTAGGAAAGTAAAAACTCAGTATACAAACATCATCTTGTAGGACATATACCTGCTGTACTCAAATGGAAAACCTGTTCGATTCTGGAAATATCTAAATAAGTCACTTTTCTTCTTTGAAATTGCTATGTTGATTAGTTTCTCTTCTATGAGTGTTTAGAAAATCAGACTGTTTAGAAGCACATTGCTGTCCCTCTAGTCGCAAATATTTTAATGGCAAATTTTCCAAGATGCAAGTAAATGATGAGAGTTCTTAGTGTCTGTATTTCTTTCATCATCAATATTTCTTTGGCTGCTTTGACAGAGGAACACATGTAAACAGCTGCAAATGTCACATGTACAAGATGTTACATCAGATCCAACAGCAATCTTGTATACCACACATATTGCAATTTTCCAAAAACAATATGGATTTGGCCTGGAAACAATCACCCCATGAAAATATTGTGATTTGGGCAGCTAAATTTCATATGAAAATATTACGAGTGAAAGACAAGGCAGATGAGCAATCAACTCCCCATTGTCCAAAAGAACATCTAGGGATACCATATCGCCCAGGAGTGAAGGAGCACAAAGATACAGGAAGCGCAGAGCCTCAGACTAAAAAACTAAAGCAATCCTCATGCTTTACCCATTTTTACCTATATAACTACCAATGACTTAGCTGCTAATCAGAGTTAATTTTGTTCAAAAGATGAGGACTGCTAGGCACAGATACAATTCTTTTTTATGTTTAAGAAATAATTTGATTTTATTTTCAAGAAAATATTTATACAAGCAATACATGAATACATACTTTTGAAAAATTCAGGCAATGTAGAGGTGTAGAATCTTTTGCCATCTTCTATCTTCTTTTCCTGAAAATCTCACTTTCCCCCAAACAGAGATAAAAGTTGTTAACCCCTGATAAATTTACATTTATGTATAAGTAAATACACATGTCTATAATTTAAAAAACTTATATATAGGAAAATATTCTTTAATTTGTCCTGTGATCTGTGTTGTCTTTTTTTTTTTTTTTTTTAGCAGTAAATATTGGTTAGAATTGGCTAGGTTGTACTGTGATAGCAAATTAAGTATCTTAATGCAATAAATTATTTTTCATTCATATATCAGGGATTGGTGGATGGGGATATCTCTATCCCCTAATAGAATTAGGGACCTATTCTGTTACTTCACCATCCTTAGTTTCTGTCATAGAAGTGCAACTGGAGGGTCGCAAATGGGCTTCGTACTGTCTCAGCCCAGAAAATGATGCACCAGTTTCCTTCAAAGGCCATTGGCCAGAACAAATCATGTGTACCCACCTACCTGCAAGAGGAATTAGAAACAGGAGTAAATGTACTATTTGGTAAGTATTATAACCTCTGACAATATCTTATAGCTATTTTCATATCGATATACATATATAATACTGCACAGCAACCCCTACTGTAATTGTATCATAATTCAGTCACCCATCCTATATTTTGGATGCTAGAATCATTCTTACACTGTTGCAATGAACGTATATGTGTGTTATTCTCTGGATTAATCCTGTTTGAAACTTTCTGTGCTTCTTGGGCTTTGATATGAATTTCTTTTCCCAGTTTAGGGACATTTTCAGCAATTATGTCTTCAAATATGTTCTCAATCCCTGTTGTCTCTTACCTTTCTGGGACTCCTATAATGCAAATCTCAATGCACTCAATATTGTACCAGAGTTCTCTTAAACTGTTTTCATTTCTTTTTGTTCTTTTTTCTTTTCAGCATCAGTGATTTCCATTATTCTATATTTCAGCTGTCTGGTTCATTTCTCTGCATCATTCAGTCTACTCTTTAAGCCTTCTAGTGTATTTTTCATTTCAGTTATTGTATTCTTCATTTATGTTTGATTGTCCTTTATATTTTCTCACTCTTTGTTAATTTTTTCTAAACTTCTCATTCTGTGCATCCATTCTTCTCCTGAATTCTTTGGTAATATTTATGGTCATTACCCTGAACACCTTCTTGGGGTAGATTGTCTATCTGTACTTCAATTAGTTCTTCTTCTTGGGTTTTATCTTGTTCCCTCATTTGGAACATGTTCCTCTGTAGCTGACTCACTGCTGGGCAGCGCCAAAATCCAAGAGAACCCTGTTCTGCCCACTGAAGCCAGATCCTGTGGCTAATTCCAGAACACTAATGGGCAGAGCTAGGTCCTGGGGTCTGGATGCAGGATCCAGGGTCTCTGGAGCTGGTGTTGGACCACAAATGGATGGGGCCAGTTCCTGACACAGCTGGCTATGGTGTCTAGGGTGTCCTGAAAGTTTTTTTCTTGGCTTACTAGTGGTCAGTAAGCTAATCTTCTTGAGCCGGACCCATGGACTGGAGAGCCTAATGTCTGTCTAAGACCACTCATGTCTTGGGTAGAACCTTTGAAACTGCAATTTCTCTGCTATTTTTGGTTCTTCCACCTGGCAGTATAGTACTTGAATATATCACGCCTCCTCTCATCCTGCTAGTAGTGTTTAATATTGAATATAAAAATCTATCTATAAGTGGACCTGTGCAATCCAAACCCATGATGTTCAAAATCAATTGTATTTCCTTACTTTTAAGGAGAGATCCATGGGAAGTAAGGTTCTTTCTCTCTTATAATATGTATTTTGGTAGCAACCTTGAAAGCATGACATAAAATTGAGTGCACAGAATGAGGCATTTGCTGAGACAATTTCACAGAGAAACAGAGTTTCTAAGTCCAGACTATATAAGGTCTGAAGATTCTCCCCTTTTAGATGTATTATGTAAGAATGTAATATTCCTCATACCATAAGTCCATTTCAAATAGGTTTCTATAACTTATATTTGAAAATCTTTCTGGAATTTCAGAGAAATTATACTAGTTGATAAAATGTGTATTATAATGCTATTAAAATGCAACTTATAGAAACCTGATATAATAACAGTATTTTGCTTCTAAGAGTGTATGCACAACTTTATGAAGTACAAAAAGATGTTTGATTAAATGAAAACATTTTATCCACCAATGTAGTCTCTGAACTTTTGGTCTTTTATCAGCTTTTTATTTTTTATTTATTTATTTATTTTTTATTTTCCCACTGTACAGCAAGGGGAACAAGTTATCCTTATATGTATACATTACAATTATGTTTTTTTCGCCACCCTTTGTTCTGTTGCAACATGAGTATCTAGACAAAGTTCTCAATGCTACTCAGCAGGATCTCCTTGTAAATCTATTCTAGATTGTGTCTGATAAGCCCAAGCTCCAGGTCCCTCCCAATCCCTCCTCCTCCCATCAGGTAGCCACAAGTCTCTTCTCCAAGTCCACGATTTTCTTTTCTAAGGAGATGTTCATTTGTGCTGGATATTTGATTCCAGTTATAAGTGATATCATATGGTATCTGTCTTTGTCTTTCTGGCTCATTTCACTCAGGATGAGATTCTCTAGCTCCATCCATGTTGCTGCAAATGGCATTATGTCATCCTTTTTTATGGCTGAGTAGTATTCCATTGTGTATATATACCACTTCTTCCAAATCCAATCATCTGTTGATGGACATTTGGGTTGCTTCCATGTCCTGGCTATTGTGAATAGGGTTGCAATGAACATGCAGGTGCATGGGTCTCTTCTAAGTAGAGTTTTGTCTGGATAGATGCCCAAGAGTGGGATTGTGGGGTCATATGGAAGTTCTATGTATAGATTTCTAAGGTATCTCCCAACTGTTCTCCATAGTGGCTGTACCAGTTTACATTCTCACCAACAGTGCAGGAGGGTTCCCTTTTCTCCACAGCCCCTCCAGCTCTTGTTATTTGTGGATTTATTAATGATGGCCATTCTGACTGGTGTGAGGTGGTATCTCACGGTAGTTTTGATTTACATTTCTCTTATAATCAATGATGTTGTGCATTTTTTCATGTGTTTGCTGGCCATCTGTATATCTTCTTTGGAGAAATATCTATTCAGGTCTTTTGCCCATTTATCCATTGCTTTGTTGGCTTTTTTGCTGTTGGGTTGTATAAGTTGCTTATATATTCTAAAGATTAAGCCCTTGTCAGTTGCATCATTTGAAACTATTTTCTCCCATTCTGAAAGTTGTCTTTTTGTTTTCTTTTTGGTTTCCTTTGCTGTTCAAAAGCTTGTCAGTTTGATTAGGTCCCATGGGTTTATTTTTGCTCTAATTTCTATTGCTTTGGGAGACTGACCTGAGAAAATATTCATGATGTTGATGTCAGAGAATGTTTTGCCTATGTTTTCTTCTAGGAGTTTGATGGTGTCCTGTCGTATATTTAAGTCTTTCAGCCATTTGGAGTTTATTTTTGTGCATGGTGTGAGGGTGTGTTCTAGTTTCATTGCTTTAGCTTTTTAATATTTAATACATCATTCCCAACAAATCACATCCTTTAACCTTGATACTAAAAAAATAAATCATCTATGGGAAAATTTTCCACACTAACCTCTTGATCCCACTTTGATGTTCTAAAAATACCAGAATATCCTCATATTCCAAAAGACTGAACTTTCACAATTCCATACAGCTGTCCCCAGTTGCATATTGTTTATCAGGATTTTAAAAACATGCTAGTGTTTCCTCTTCCACTGAATTGTAAATTTCTGTGAAAGGCGATGCTTGAAGCTTCCTTTACATTTCCTATGGCACCTAGCACTAGCTTCTGCAAGGGACTTTTAATCAATTTCTCCTGATGATAGTTAATATAAAAGATTCCTCTAGTTATCTAGGCATAGCAATTATGAAGTCCTTTGGTTTTCTGCTTCACAGATTCAATTCACTCATTATCATAAAATCTGGATGGAATGGACCCAAAAGAAACATTGGCCCAATGTTTCCCAAATCTGAATGGAATATAAAGCAAAGACTCACAGGTGTGGCTGTTTATCACAAATTTATATCTCACTTTAACATTATACCACTTGTATTTTTTTCCCCCTGGTATAACAAATTCCTGCTCAGGCTGATCCAGTTTTTGTATCCTTGGGCCTGATGTCCCTCCTGACATACAGTTCACCTTTGCTATCCAATTCGAGACCATCATCTTCTGACATAGTGCTGTCCTGTGAAGACTCACCTTGCTCCCTTTGGGGCCACATCCTGTTAATCATCACCAACCTAATAACAGTGATGTTAATGCTGCAGCCATAATATTCTCATCTCCCTCCCCAGACCTGCTGGGCTGCTCAGACAGCTAATGTCTTGTTAAAACTTTTTTACTTATTAATTTTATCTGTGACAGTGCCTGATTAGCTTCTGAATTACTCCGTGACTATTTTTAGTCTGCCATGCTTCTATCCTTCACAGACAGTTTAATCCCAAAGTATTAATTCGTCTCTATATAATGCTGGCTTGTCTTTCTAGAAGTACCCTAAATCTTCCTGTTTTCACTCAAGGTCCATCCACACATTTTAACTTGTGTTCCTTGCCCATTCCTTTCAATGATTCACCTTTCTCAGAAGGGAGACAGCTCCTTGTTTGGAAGTTATGAGAAAGCTTGATAATCACTAAGCTATTATCAACACATATGAGAAGTGATATGAGATTGTAAATATCTGTAATCAATAAGGATGCTATAAGCATCTAAACTTACTGTTCTATGAAACACTGTTAAGATGCTTTTTTCTGTACTTTAGGTGGTCATAAATCCTGTTGTAGAGGAAAACCAGTATACCTGAATCCAGCTGAAACCAAAGCAAGATGATTTGAAATGAACAGCCTTTGGAATAAACTGGCAATAACAAAGAGACAAAGTAGGTGATCAAAACATTCAGAGTTTTGTGTAAGAAGAAAGAAAACAGAGGGGAATGGTGGTTAAAGTTTGCAGAAATCATCAACAGAGAGTTCAGAACAATGTTATGCTTTAAATAATAGCTAGGACACTGAAAAAAAATTAAAAAATTATGAGAGTAATCTGGATGAAGAGAACATTATGAGAGAGAAATTTGAGAATGTAATCAAACTATCATGAACTTGGGTTGGTAAAGAAAATTAAAGACAATAAGCAGGCAAATGGAAGAATAGAGTAAAAGTCACATATGTGTTCTGGTTTCACTGGATTTCATATTGAGGATCTGACTATGTTCTGACTAGACATGGAAAATTGTAGGTTGAATATTAAAATAAGTTATAAATAAATATTGGGCATACAAATCATTCAGATGCTATTATGAATCCCCTTAGAATCCTCTCTACCCAAGGTTTGACCAAGAAGTGTTTAGAAGCATACACACACACACACACACACACACACACATACATACCTATTGTCTCTTTACCAGTATTTGTGAACTTAATTTCATGATTTCATGATATTTTTAAATCAACCCCATTCTGTACATCTTTTATTATTTTTGTACTAATAGCTTAATTTATCCATTCCTGATCCATCTCCACATATTTCTTCTCCTGATTCTAGTTATGACCTTGATTCTACCTCTGGCCTCATTTCTGTCACCTGATGACTAGAAACATTTATGTACATATTTCAGGAGACTCTTCATCCTGGCTCTGCTGGGTCTCTGGGATCTTCAGCCACTCATTCTGTGAGCTATATCTGAGGATAGCCTTCCATCTGTTCTGAACCACATACAGAGACAGGATTTGACATGCAATAGACAATATTTGTGGCATATAAAAAGTCATTTCTATTCTGGAATCATGACCTCTTAAGAGCCAGGATAGTAACCTATTCATCTTTGCACACCCACAGTCTCTGCGGTGACTGGCATGAAATAAATACTTAATATATTTGTTTTAGAATTTAGTTTTATGGAGGGTATAAAATTAAGAATAAATGGTACCAGTTTTTAAGATTAAACTATATTTTTCATTAAAGAAACATTTATTTGATGAATACGGCCACAATGTAATTGTGGTGATGGCTTCACAGATGCATACATAACATCAGAACTCATTGAAGTGTAAACTTTAAATATGTGCAATTTATCAATATTCCTCTGTAAGCCAATTGAATATATGTGTTGATCATCTGCTATATGGCACGAGATTTACAAGCATATAGTGATGATTTACAAGCAGATAGTGATGCTTTACAAACATATATAGTGATCTTCAAAAACATATAGTGATGAAAAGGCATATTTCCTTTACTCAAGGAACATATAGTTAAGGGATATCACTAATAGCAGCAGGATAAAACACACAGTTGTGTTGAATGAGTCTGAGGAGAAGCCACAGAACTAAGACTTAAGGGATATAGGAAATTTCCAAGTAGATAGATGGAAAGCATTTCAACTCAGAGGAACTTATGTAAAATCACTGAGATATGAAAATATGATGTTTTCATATGAGGTATTTTCAATATGGGCAGGATATAAAGAATGAAAGACAACCAGTTCAAGCTAGTAGGTAGTATTTTAAATTATAGGACATTGGTCTGAAGCGTCCAGACAGATATAATGCAGTGGAACTAAAGTAATGAACTTGGATTTTTTAAAAAAGAGTGGTATATGAGAACTATTTTGAAGGATAAAAGGAAATTTGGTAATGAACAAGGAAAGGGAGAGGCATTCCAAAGACAGAGAGGTGCTATGAATGAGCATTCTCCTCTACATAACCTGATGTATGATGACTTTCACCCTTACTGTGAGATCCACCATCAGCATATTATGTGGAAGTGGCATTTCTACTTTTCGTAAAGTGTCGATATTCAATCCTACACTTTCTGAAGTAAGTGGATTGTGTAGGTTTATAACCAGAAACTGTGCTCAAACTTGAACTGAGCTCTGCAAGCAAATCAGTTTTCTCTGTTCTTTTTTTTTTTTTTTTTTTGCTGTGATATCATTAATAATTATTGTAACTTAATTCCTAATCTTTTCTAAGTAAATTCCATGCAATCGTTATACTTTTCCAAAGAGTTATTTGTATTTATTATTTTATGCTTCAAGATAGAGTTTAGCATGGATTGTTATCTCCACTTGATAGAAAATGAACCTGAGGTTCAGATCAAATGACTTGATCAGAGACAAGAGTGAAACCCTATTCTATTGACCATTTTTCCTGTGTCATGTTGAGTCTCTACTAAAAAATATGAAGTATTCCAACAATCCAGTGTATTTTGCTTTTGCTCTGTAAAGAATTAGGATTAAGAGTTTGTCTTTCCAAAATATCTAGCTATCACAGAAAAAAGAGAGAGGAGTATTTTAATTAAAATTACTGTGGGAATTCCCACTATGGCACAGTGGGTTAAGAACATAACTGCAGGGAGTTCCTGTCATGGCCCAGTGGAAGTGTATCCGACTAGGAACCACGAGGTTGTATGTTAAATCCCTGGCCTCGCTCAGTGGGTTAATGATCCGGCATTGCCGTGAGCTGTGGTGTAGGTCGCAGATGCAGCTCAGATCTGGTGTTGCTATGGTTGTGGTTTAGGCCGGCAGCTGTACCTCCAATTAGACCCTTAGCCTGGGAACCTCCATATGCCGTGAGTCCCTAAAAAGAAAAAAAAAAAAAAAAGAACATAACTGCAATGGCCTGGCCTGGCACACTGGCACAGTGGGTTAAATGATCCAGTGGTAACACAGCTGTGGCTCAGATTCAATCCCTGGCCCAGGAACTTGCGTAGGCTGAGGGTGCTGCCATTAACAAAAACAAGCAAAAAAAAAAAAAAAAAAAAAAGATTACCACAATTTCACATGTACTGCAGAGCATGATAAAGTTCATAATTAGCATGACATGCAGCATACTTATGGGGCTTCAATGATTTTGTCACACCAAATCTCTTGAAACATTCTTGTTACACACACAAAAAAACAAAAAATATGAAAATTTGATTGTGTTTCAATTTAGCCCTTTATATTGTTCCTGACACTTAAAATTATCCTGTTAGATGCATTTGACTGAAGACATGACTGAAGACTCATATGCAGTGATCTAAGAAAGTATACACTTGGAGAAGTAACTCTAGGAGAGTTTATTTCAGTTTTGGCCAAATGAAGTCTTGATTAACTTGGCTCTGAATTAATCCTATATTCTTTACTCTTCCATATTAGTAAAATGAGTGATTCTGCTCAACCATCACTGATTCTGCTTTTATCTTTGTCATTTTTTGTACTAAAATGTTTTAAATTTTAAAACTTAAAAAAATGTATACAATTTAAAATGTTTCTTTTCATTTACAGAAATTACAAAATATTGGCTATATTCTTCCTTTTATACAATACATCCTTGAGACTTTTTTACACCCAATAGTTTGTGCCTCCCACTCCCTCCTACCTATATTGCCCCCACCACCACCACCACTGGTAACCACTAGTTCTCTGTGGTTTTCTTTGTTATATACACACATTTCTTATATTTTTTTAGATTCTACATGTAAATGATAATGTGTAGTGTTTGTCTTTCTATGACTGACTTATTTCATTTAGCATAATGCCCCTGATGTCCATCCATGCTGCCAAGAATAGAAAAATTTTGTTCTTGTTTTGTCTGTTAGTCATCTATTGGATTTCCTTTGCTGAACAAAATCAGTTAAGTTTAATTACACCCCATTTGTCCATTTGAGTTTTTATTTTCTTTTCTTTAAGAGACAGATCCAAAAAATTATTGTTGTAATTTATATCAAATAGTGTTCTGCCACTGTTTTCCTGTAGGACTTTTAAAGTATCCAGTCTTCCATTTGAGTCTTTAATTCATTTTGAGTTTATTTTTGTATACGGTGTTGTAAAATGTAATAATTTCATTTTTTACATGAATCAGTTCAATTTTCCCAGCCTGAGTTATTTAGGAGACTATCTTTCTTGCCTCTTTTATCATAGATTAATTAACTATAAGTGTGTGGGTTTATTTCTGGGGTTTCTATACTGTTGCATTGATCTATGTGGCTGTTTTTGCCCCAGTAACATGCTGTTTTTATTACTGTAGCTTTGTAGCATTGTCTGAGGTCAACAAGTGTGTTTCCTCCAGTTCTGTTCTTCTTTATCAAAATTATTTTTGGTTATTTTAGGACTTTTGTGTTTCTACATAAAATTTGAAATTATTTGTTCTAGTTCTGTAAAAAATATCATTGGTATTTTGATAGGGATTAAACTGAATCTGTATTTTGCCTTGGGCAGTATGGTCATTTTAATAGTATTAATTATTCCAATCCAAGAACATGGTATACCTTTCCATTTGTTGAAGCATATTTGCATACTTGGGAAAAATACCCCCTGTTCATGGTATGTAAATTCTTTTCACAAATCACTCCATGTGATTTGCTACTATTTTGTTGAAGACTTTTGTGTTTATGTTCACAGGAAATATTGATCTGTAGTTTCCCTCTTTTCTACTATTTTTATCTAGCTTATATATTAGAGTAGCAATGACTTCATAGAATGAGTTAGGAAGTTTTCCTCTGATTTTATTTTTAATAAGTTGAAAATTTGTATCTCCATCCAAATCATGATTATAATTTTACAACAAAATCATCTGGGCCTGGAACTTTCTTTCTGGACACTTACTGAGTATTGATTTGATTTCTTTAACAGATATATATATATCCACACTAATGATCTCTTTTCCTGGTGTAAGTTTCAATATGTTTTTTTAAATACTAGTTTATTTTTTAATTTTATTTTTTATTGTTATTTCTCCTAACACACTTTTTATTTTTTTCCCTCAGAATGGCCATCATCAATAAGTCCACAAATAACGAATGATGGAGGGGGTGTGGAGAAAAAGGAACCCTCCAGCACTGTTGGTGGGAACGTAAGCTGGTACAACCACTGTGGAGAACAGTATGGTGGTACCTTAGAAATCTATCCATAGAACTACCATATGATCCAGCTATCCCACTCTTGGGCATATATCCAGACAAAACTTTCCTTAAAAAAGACACATGCAACTGCATGTTCATTGCAGCTCTATTCACAAGAGCCAAGACATGGAAACAACCCAAATGTCCATTAACAGACAACTCATTATGTTTTTGTCATTCAAGTAATTGATTCATTTTGTCTAAATCATCAAATGTATGAACAACAGGTTTTTCATGGCATTCCCTTATTAATCTTTTATATCCAATAGATTAGTAGTCATGTCCCACCTTTAAAGAAGATAATCTATATTTCCTCTCATTTTTGTTTTTTTGTCTTGTTTAGCTAGGAGAGAGGTTCACTAATGAACTAGTTTTGAATATTTTTGCATTTTTTTCTATTGTTTCCTTCTTGCAAATATTCACTAACTTTTATCACTTCCTTTATTTCTTCCTTGATGCTTAAATTATTCTTCTTGCTCTGTTTGCCTATGGTAGAATCTTATATTATTGATTTTAGATCTTATCTTCTAATATCTGCTGCAAATGCCATAAATTTTCTTTTAAATGCTGTTTCACCACACCCTCAAATTTGGTAAGTTGTATTTTTATTTTCATTTAATACAAATATTTTAAAATTTTGTTGTGTTTTCTTCATTGTCCCATGTATTATTTAGAAATGCATGTTTGATCTCTAAATATTTGGTAATTTTCCAGTAATCTTTCTGTTATTGATTATTATTGTAATTCTATTGTGGTCTGAGACATATCTTGTACTCATTTTACTAATTCAAAATTGTTAGGTGTATTTTATTAGTGAATGTTCCTTTCAGCTTGAGAATTTTTATTTTGCTGTTTTCATAGAGTGTTCTATAAATGTTAATCACATCAAGTTGATCAAAAATGCAGTTCAGTTTAATCTTATCCTTAGTCATAGATTAACAAAGGATAAACACTGTTTGATTCACCAATTACTGAAACAGGGTACTGAAATCTTCAGCTTCAATGGCGCACTTTGTAAAAATTTCTCCTTTACAATACAATCAATTTTTGTCTCATGTCATTCTGAAACTGTATTCCACTGTGTATATATACCACATCTTCCTAATCCAATCATCTGACAATGGACATTTGGGTTGTTTCCATGTCTTGGCTCTTGTGAATAGAGCTGCAATGAACATGCAGTTGCATGTGTCTTTTTTAAGGAAAGTTTTGTCTGGATATATGCCCAAGAGTGGGATTGCTGGATCATATGGTAGTTCTATGGATAGATTTCTAAGGTACCGCCATACTGTTCTCCACAGTGGTTGTACCAGCTTACGTTCCCACCAACAGTGCTGGAGGGTTCCTTTTTCTCCACACCCCTGCCAGCACTTATGTGTGGATTTATTAATGATGACCATTCTGACTGGTGTGAGGTGCTATCTCATGGTAGTTTTGATGTGCATTTCTCTAATAATCAGTGACGTTGAGCATTTTTTCATGTGATTGTTGGCCAACTGTACATCTTCCTTGGAAAAATGTCTATTCAGGACTTTTGCACATTTTTCTATTGGGTGTTTGGCTTTTTTGCTGTTGAGTTGTATAAGTTGCTTGAATGTTTTAGAGATTAAGCCCTTTTCTGTTGCATGATTTGAAACTATTTACTCCCAATATGTAAGTTGTCTTTTTGTTTTCTTTTTAGTTTCCATTGCTATTTAAAAGCTTGTCAACTTGCTTAGGTCCCATTGGTTTATTCTTGCTTTTATTTCTGTTGCTTTGGGAGACTGACCTGAGAAAACATGCATAAGGTTGATGTCAAATAATGTTTTGTCTATTTTCTCTTCCGGGAGTTTGATGGTATCTTGTCTTATCTTTAAGTCTTTCATCCATTTTGAGTTTATTTTGGTGCATAGTGTGAGGGTGTGTTCTAGTTTCATTGATTTGCATGCAGCTGTCCAGGTTTCCCAGGAATTCTTGCTGAAGACTGTCTTTTTCCCATTTTATGTTCTTGCCTCCTTTGTCAAAGATGAATTGACCATAGGTGTCTGGGTTTATTTCTGTGTTTTCTATTCTGTTCCATTGGTCTGTCTGTCTGTTTTGGTACCAGTACCATACTGTCTTGATGACTGTAGCTTTGTAATATTGCCCAAAGTGTGGGAGAGTTATGCCTCTTGCTTAGTTTTTGTTCTTCAGAATTGCTTTGGGTTTTTTGTGGATCTATATAAATTTTTGGATTGTTTGTTCTAGTTCTGTGAAAAATGTCACGGGTAATTTGATAGGGATTGCATTGAACCTGTAGATTGCATTGGGTAGGATGGCCATTTTTAAAATATTAATTTTTCCAATCCAGGAACATAGAATATCTTTCAATTTCATTATATCTTCTTTAATTTCCTTGATTCCTGTTTTATAGTTCTCAGCATATAAGTTCTTTACATCTTTGGTCAGGTGTATTCTGAGATATTTGATTTTTTGAGATGCAATTTCAAAAGGTATTGCATTTTTTTATACCTTTTCTAATACTTCGTTTTTAGTATACAGAAATGTGACTGATTTCTGAATGTTAATCTTATTTCCTGCTCCTTTGATGAATTTGTTGATCAGTTCAAGTAGTTTTGGCATTGAGTCCTTAAGGTTTTCTATGTATAGTGTCATGTCATCTGCATACAGTGACAGTTTTTATCTCTTCTCTTCCTATTTGGATGCCCTTTACTTCTTTTGTTTGTCTGAGTGCTTTGGCTAGGATTTCTAGTACTATGTTGAAAAACAGTGGTGAGAATGGGCATCCTTGTCTTGTTCCAGATTTTAGTGGGAAGGCTTTCAGCTTTTCTCCATTGAGTATTATATGTGCTGTGGGTTTGTCATAAATGGCTTTGATTATGTTTAGGTGTGTCCACTCTATACCCACTTTGGTAAGAGTTTTGATCATGACTAGATTTTGGACTTTGTCAAATGCTTTCTCTGCGTCTATTGAGATGATCATGTGGTTTTTGACTTTTCTTTTGTTAATGTGATGTATGAAGACATTGATTAATTTGCATATGTTGAACCATCCTTGTGCACCTGGGATGAATCTCACCTGGTTGTGGTTTATGATCTTTTTGATATGTAGTTGGATTCAGATGGCTAAAATTTTGTTGAGAATTTTTGTGTCTATATTAATCAAAGATATGGGCCTATATTTTTCCCTTTTGGTGGTATCTTTGTCTGGTTTTGGAATTAGGGCAATGGTGGCATCATAGAAGAATGTTTTTGGGAGTGTTCCTTCTTCAAAATTTTGGGAATGTTTGAGGAGGATGTGTATAAGTTCCTCTTTGTATGTTTGGTAGAATTCACCTGTGAAGCTATCTGGTCCTGAACTTTTATTTGCAGGGAGACTTTTTATGACATATTCAATTTCATTTCTAGCGATTGGTCTGCTCAGTTGATCTATTTCTTCTTGATTCAGGTTTTGCAGGCTGTAAGTCTCTAGAAAGTTGTCCATTTCTTCCAGGTTGTCAAATTCGTTGGCATACAATTATTCATAGTATTCTCTCATGTTTTTTTGTATTTCTGTATTATCTGTTGTGACTTCTTCATTTCTGATTTTGTTTATTTGGTTTTTTTCCTACTCTTCTTGGTAAGTCTAGTAAGAGGTTTGTCAATTTTTTTTACCTTTTCAAAGAAAAAGCTATTGGTTTTATCGATTTTTTTCTGTTGTTTTTTGAAGCTCTGTTTTATTGATTTCCTCTTTGATCTGTATGATTTCCACCAACAGGTGGGTTTCAGTCACAATGCCCTCCTCTGTGGTGCCCTTTAGGTGAATGGGGCTGCAAGTGGTTTTTGTTCAGATATCTCCAATGACAGTTGGCCACACCAACCCCTTGAGTCAGGGATAACTGAGACGGTTTGCCCCCACCACCTGCAGACCACACAAGAAGGACCCTGTCCCACTTAGCCCACGCAGGAGGTGCTGCACCAGTTGCTCCTAGTTGTAGGATCTTGGGAAGGGACAGTGACCAAATGTCTGGAGGTCACCCAGAGCATTTGGCAGTGGCAGCTGCAGGATAGGTGTGTTTCCATGGGAGTGAGAGCAACAGTGTATGGTGCGTGGTTGCAATGCCCTCTTTTTTTCTTTTTTTGGCCACTCCTTAGGTGATGGTGTCACTGGTGAGTCCACTCACAAGCCCCCAGTGGTGGCAAGTCACACCTCCTCTGGCTCTGAGACACAGTCTGTCCCTGCCACCTGTGGATAGTGCAAGAGGTACCATATTACACTTAGACCCCTTATGCCCTTAGCCCACACAATAGGTGCCTGGCCACTGGTAGCCTGCACAGGAAGTGCCTAATCTCCCTCAAATGAGCAAGAGGCTTTTCGCTGCCCATAGCCTTCACAGAGCCAGCCCACCCTCTAAGCCTGTGGGCATGCACACCCTCCAGCATAGGGAGTTTCTTATGGTGGTCTGTCCCTTCCCCTCCCCCCTCTCCAACAATGGCTCCTTCCCTCTCCTGCAGGTCTGGACCTTCTCCCAGGTTCCCTCTGCCATGGTGATTCCCTCCTTAGCTCGTGGCACACTGCTCCTTACCCCGTCATGCAATCCCCAGTTCTCTCCCCGGGGCTGACCTCTGGAGCCCGAGTCTCAGTGCCCAGACCCGCCTGAGCGTTTCAGGCTGTGGTGTCTGGGCCAGTGGTTTAGATGATCTGTGCTGCTCTCACTCTGCTTTGCTATTTTCAGTCTAGCTGCTGCATTTTTCTCAGTGACTTTGAGATCCCGTGACTCTCACTCTGCTTTGCCGTTCTCAGTCCAGCTGCTATGCTTTTCTCCGTGACTTTGAGGTCCCACAAACTCAGCTGATCTTTCATCAGTTAGGTGGCTTCCCAGGAGGTAGGTTCCTTTTCTCCTTCATGGCTCCCTCTTGGGAATGCTAGTCCTGTCCTGATTCCTTTTCTCTCTCTTGTTTCTTTTGTTCTACCCAGTTATGTCAAGAGTTTCTTGCCTCTTTGGAGGTTTAAGTTCTTCTTCCAGCATTCAGTAGATGTTCTGTGTGAGTAGTTTTACATGTAGATGTGTTTTTTTGATGTGTTTGTGGGAGAAGGTGTGTGTGACCTCTTACTCCTCTGCCATATTGCTCTGGTAGTCTGGAGTGCAGCTATTTTAGAACAAAATATCCCATATTACCAAGTCCTCTTGCCCATCTCTTCTGACATTTCTGTTACTAATTTCAGTCATCCAGATGCTATAATCACTAAATAAAGTTTACTATTGTTACTTGAAACAAATATTTATCATTTCTATAATTAAGAGTAAAAACAACTTCTTCCTTCCATGATGTTTTACCTTTTTAATGTAAATCCAAGTTTCTAACCTATATCTTTTTTCCTATCCTTATAAAATTTATTTTAACATTTCTTGTAGAGCAGGTTGGCTGGCAGTGACTCCTTCAGTTTTTCTTTGTCCAAGAAAGTATTCATTTCTTTTTCATTGTTGTATGTCAGTTTTGACAGATAAAATATTCCACATGTGTTTTTGTTTTTACAAAACTTCAATATTCCATCTCACTGCCTTCTAACTTGCCTAGTTCCTGATAAGATATCATTTATGTTCTTAGCCTTGTTCTGCTCTAGAAAATACAGCCTTTCTTTTCTTCAATATTTCAAGACTTTTTTCTTGTTCTTAATATGCTCAGGTGTATATTTTTATATTTTTGGTTACAATTATTGCATGTGGAATTTCTCAGGTCAGGGATCAAACTCAAGCCATATCAGTGACAACACTGATTTCTTAACTTCTAGGCCACCAGGGAAATCCTGGATTTTATATTATGTATTCTCCTTGATGTTCTCTGAAGTTCTTGGATGTGTAATTTAAGGTTTTGTTGTTAATTTTGGAAAGTTTTGAACATTTTTAATTTAATTATTTCTCTCAGTTCTATTTTTAAATTTTACTAGTATTTCAATTATTTGTATGTTATGCTTTTGAAATTGCCTCCCCCCATCAAATCCTAATGCTCGATACTGTCATTTTTGCTCTTTATTTCCCCTTCATATTTCAATTTGGCATGTTTCTGTTGACACAGCTTCAAGCTCCTTGATTCTTTCTTCAGCAATATCCAATCTGCTGGACCATGAATGCATCTTTCAATTATGTTAGAGTGCTCTTGATTTCTAGCGTTGTTTTCATTCTCAAATCTTATAGTTTCTATCTCTGCTTATATTACACATCTGTTCTTGAATTTTGTCTGCTTTATCCATTAGCATCCTTACTATATTAATCATTTCAAATTCTCTGCCAAGTTGGATTCATTTCGTGGTCACAAGAGTGGATCAATGTATGCAGATCAATTAATGTGACACATCACATCAACAACAAAAAGACAAAAAACATATGATCATCTCAATGAATTTGGAAAAATCATTTGATAAAATTTAGCATTCATTTATGATAAAAACTCTTACTTTAGTGGGTGTAGAGGGAATATATCTCAACGTAAAGCCATTTATGACAAAGCCACAATGATATAATACTAAATGATAAAAAAGCTGCAAGCCTTCCCACTGAATTCTTGAACAATAAAATGATGTTTCTCTCTCATTGCTTATATTCAACACAGTACTGGAATTCTTACCCACAGTAATTAGATGGGAAAAAGGAATAAAATGCATCCAAATTGGAAGGGAAGATGTAAAATTGGCATTATATGCAAATGACATGATACTCTATAGGAAAACAACCCCAAAGACTTACACAAGAACTATTATAACTGACAAGTGAATTCCACAAGGAAGCAGGAAAAAAGACTAATGTACATAAATTTGTTGCATTTCTATATACTAAATATGAAACATCAGAAAGAAAAAAATTTAAAAATCCTATTTAAGATAATGTGGAAAAAGAATGTATATCAATCTCTAACTAGGTAACTTTGATTGCAGCAGAAATTGACAAAATATTGTAAATCAACTACAATAAAACTATTTTTAAAAATGAAAAAATAAATAAAATAGCATAAATAAAATATCTAAGAATAAACCTAATCAAGGAGGTTAAGTTCTTATTCACTGTGAACTATAAAATATTGTTCAGGGAAACAAAAGGTAATTTAAGGAAATGGAAAGCCATCTCATGTTCTTGTATTGAAAAAATAAAGTTAAAATAGCCCTACTACTTTGAGCAATCTAAAGATTTAATGTGAACACTATCAAATTACACCTGATGTTTTTAAAAAAATCTGGAACAAATAATCTAAAAATTTATATAGAACCACAAAACCCGGAAGTTCCAAAACAGTGCTGAGGAAAAACTACAAATCTAGAGGCATAACCCTCTCAAACTTCTGACAATATTATAAAGTTACAGTAATCAAAACAGTGTGGCATTGGCACAAAATCAGACATAGATCAATGGAACAAAATAGACAATCCAGAACTAAACCTTCACACATATAGCCAAGTTAAGAATATACAATGGAGAAAAGAGAGTCTCTTCAGCAGGTGGTGTTAGGTGAGCTGTGCAGTTGCATATAAATTAATGAAGTTAGAACACTCCCTCACACCATGAATGAAAATAAGCTCAAAACTGCCTAAAGATTTTAATATGGGTCATGACACCTAAAACTCCTAAAATGTAATATAGGCAAAATATGCTCTGATATAGTATTTTTCAGAGGGGGATAAAATAATTCCTGCAGAAACATTAGGATGTTAAAAGGCAGGACAGGAACAGCCCAACCTGGTAAGTCTCTCTGTCCCTCTTTTGCTAATAGAGCCCACCAACAGAAGGGAGACTTAACAATAAAAATGTCCATCAAATACAGCACTATAGGAAATCAAAACTACAATGAGCTTCAAACCAGTCAGAATGGCCATCATCAAAAATTCTACAAACAATAAATGATGGAGAGTGTGGATAAAAGGGAACCCTCTTATATTGTTGGTGGGAATGTAAATTGGTGCAACCACTATGGGGGACAGGAGGGAGGTTCCTTAGAAAACTAAATACACAACTGCCATATGACCCAACAATCACAATTCTGGGCATATATCCAGAGAAAAACATAATTTGAAAAGACACTTGATGCCTATGTTTACTGCAACACTATTTACAATATCCAAGTCATGAAAATAACCTAAATGTCCATTGGTAGATGAATGAATAAAGAAGAAATAGTGCATATGTACAATGAAATATTACTTATCCACAAAAAGAGTGAAATAGTGCCATTTGTAGCAACATGAATGGACCTAAAGATTATCATACTAGGTGAAGTAAGTCAGACAGAGATGACAAATATCATATGGTATAACTACTATACGGAATCTAATGAAAAAGGCACAGAACTTATTTATAAAATAGAAACAAACACAGATATCAAAATCAAACCTGTGGTTACAAAGTTTGTGGTGGGGAGGAATAAATTGGGAGAATGGGATTAACACATACACACTATATATAAAATAGGTAACTAACAAGATTCTACTATATAACACAGGGAGGTCTACTCAATGTTCTGTGATAACTTATATTGGAAAAAACAATATATCTATGTGTAACTGATTCACTTTACTATGTACTTGAAAGTAATACAACACATAAATCAACTATACTTTAAAAAAATAAAAAGCAAATATTAAAACAGGACATTAGCAAGCACAGTGGACTTTATTGTTGACAGAGAGAATTATAACACATTGCCACAGGTACAGTTGTGAGCCTAAAGGACACCTGGCTCAGGGATGGCAGCAGAGATGCCCAAGGTCCAAGGGTACATGTGAGTAACTCCTTCCAACACCCTCTAGCTCTTCTGCATGCTTAAATTCATTTCCACACCAGACATGGATAATCAAAGGATTTTTTTTGGCCACATCCTCAGTTCCAGGGCAAGGGATTAAACCCACACCTCTGCAGCAACCTGAACTACTCTAGTCAGTCAGATTTGGTTTCATGATTTTTATTCTTTCCATCATAGCTAGTTGACATTGTTCTGTCAATTTTCTACTGTCTAGCAAGGTGACCCAGTCCCACATACATATATACATTCATTTTCTCACATTAACAGATTCTTAACCCACTGTGCCATAATGGGAAATCCCAGGATTTAAAGAAAAAAATGATATAAAAGTAGTATTTATCTCTAAAGGAAAAGATAAAATTTTTCATTCTGTGCATTAAAAACAAACTAAAGTTTACCATTTTAAATGGGATATCTTGAATTAGAGACAAAAGATTTTATAAATGCATAAATTTGTGAGCACTTGCTATGTGCAAGGAATTGTGCTGTGTTTCTCATGCATTATGTTTACTTCATAGTCTCACATTATTTTACACATACAGATACATAAACTGAGTGTAGGGAGGATAGATAAGTTAACCCTGATGACATGAGATAATTGGCAGAGCCAAGACTATCCCATTTGTTGTATTACAAACCCTATGCTGTAAAACATTTCCCTATATAAAGCTTTCTTTGCAATCACAGAAGATCTAAATTTATAGAGAGTATAGATTCAGATTAAGAAGGCCAGAAGTGTACTTTCAACACAGTTGACTAAGTTTTTGGTACATGGACAGTGTTGCTTCTCATTTATATATCTTCACAGCTACAGCTGTTCATCTTTAAAAGAACCCTAGAAACTGAAATACACAAACAAAATCAATTTTAAATCATGAAGCACAGCTAATATTCATGGATTATTTTTCTTAGAGAATGAATGATTTTTTTTCATCATCATGTTTCAGGAAATTGTTATATTTGTGTTTGGTTTGACATAGCTGTAGATTTTTCACTTGCTCTATCGTGAAGTCTGGACCAGAGGAAAAAAACCACAAACATTTTATCAAAGTGACAAGACAATGATCCACCATGTATCTTGGCTGCAAAAATATGTTATTAGATTCAATTTATCATGAAAAATTGCTAGATTGTGAGAAGGCTGAAATGGCAGCATGGCAAGAGTGCAGCTCTTTGGTACTAATTATCTTAAGCGTTGACCTTCCAGGTCACCCCAAACCCTGTATTAATTCAGGAGGAGAGCTTAGATGGCCAACTCGGAGACATCAGAAAATTCCAACAGAAAAGTGTTCAGCTTAACTCTTGAAAGACTGCATGCGCAGACACACCTTAAAGTATTATTTAGAGATGCGACAATCTTATCCCAAGCTGTCTTTCCAAACATGCTTGTCACTCCTCTCTGTGCAAATTCTCTGTGTCAAAATAGTGAAGTAATTTTTTCGGAAGAAGTTATCATTTATTTCTGCTTCTTGCTTTCACTGATACTATTGCAGACCACTTCAGTACTCTCTCCTTCCTTGCCTCTTGCTGAGTTAGTAATCATCCTTCCAGGTCAACCACATTCTTGGGACTTTATAAGATATTCCTAAGGTCGAATGTCTCCTTTTATCCATTGAATCAACTGCTTAATGATTTGATTTATCATTCTGCCTAGGGTAGCAATTTTTACATAGAAAGAAATATGAGTGAAGCAGTTACTGATTCTTTTATTCATTGAATCCCAAAGGCCTTCTTGCCTTACCTTCTTTGCTGTCTACATGCCACATTCCTTCCAACTTAAATTACAGGTTGAGCCTTTTAGCCAAAATGAAACATAGTTACTATAGGGTTTTATAAGCTGAATGGTGTTCCCCTAGAATTCAGATACTGAGACCCTAATCCCAATACTTCAGAATGTGACTGTATTTGGAGATAGTCTTTAACATGGTGACTAAATTAAAATGAGACTGTTAGTGTGGACTCTAATCCAATTATACTGGTGTCCTTATAAGAAGAGGAAATTGGGCATAAAAAGAGATACTAAAGATGGGTCAGCCTAGTGGAAAGACCATGGAAGGGCACAGCAAGAAGGCAGCCGACTACAAGCCAAGGAGAGAGGCCTCAGAAGAAACCAATTCCACCAACACATTGATTGTAGACCTTCAGAACTTTCAGATGATTAATTTATGTTGGTTAAGAAATCCAGTCTGGTATTTTGTTATGGAAGCCATAGCTTACTAAGACATTCAGAATATAATTCCTAAGATAAAGTGATAATCTTTGACTTGGATACTAAAGTGGTACATAAGATATCCAGGGGCAACCCTTGTCATCTATTTGGTTTATTGTGTTTGAAATGACATGAATCAAGAGACAGATACAAATAAAGTTTGGGAAGAGAGAGAGAGAAGGAGAGAGAAGTGTTTAGGGAAAAGCAGAAATCAGAAATCATGTCATGTGGCATGAAGAAAGAAGCTCCTTTGTTACAAACATTATTGAATTCTGGTCAAACTTCCTTATTCTGGGTTCCAATGAGAGACAACTGATTGACTCAGATAATCTTCCTTCCAAGAAAGCTAAACGAAGTGGTTGTTTTCATTTACAACCAAAAACCTGGGCTAAGACAGAGGTGGCATACAAGGTAAAACTCATGTGTCATGAACCTTCAGTACCTGTTTAATCTGCACCCTACCATATATTTTAACCCTAAATCCTAATTGTCAATTAAAACTACGTTGCTCTATTGATCCCTGGATTATCTGCAAGACATATAAATCACTATTTAGAGTGTTGTAAATGATGGTGATTGGTTATCTCACATTATAGTATGTTGAGAGGGTGATGGCTGTTGGTGCTGGTTTGGCGCTCACAGTCAAAGTGGGTTCTCCTTGAAATTTCTCTTATATTCACTACATCAACATTGCAAAACAAGTCTGTCCATAGTGTGAGACATCATATTTGTACTAAAGGGAGAAGGAGGGTAAATAAGAAAGTCCATAGAACTCCATCTTCCATTTTTTACCATGAAAATAAACACTTTCTAGGTGTCTCCTCCTCCCTTTAACATATATCTGCTTACAAATTATGGGCCAGATTGGGTCACAGAGTAACTGCTATTTTCAAGAGAGCCTATTTAAACATTCTAACATCTATAAAGGAAGGAAAATAAAGGAGAACAATCCTGGGAATAGATTTTAGGTAGCTAATCAATGATATTTTCTTACTATAAATGTTGGTGAACTGTGGACATCTAAATAAAATGTAAATATTTAAGTGTGTGTGTGTATTTCCAACTACTGCAAAAATTTCAATTAGCAAAAATTTACACTTAACGAGTCACAAGGGGCCAAATTAATGGCATGAATCATCATTTCCTCCCTCCCTTTCCCCATTCTACTGTATCTACCTGTCTCCAGAATCACCTTTTATCTGGGGAGAATTTTTTCTGGATTTCCAGCTTGAGTTTTTCTCTCAGAAACACCATTGCCCTTCTTGGTCAGATGCAGGGTACCAATTACTGTTCCATTTAACTACATTCTGTGTGATTCATTCTTTCTCTCTCTGTCTTTCCACTCCCCCACTTTCTCTGACACCTCAATCTCTTTCAAAATCACTCTATTAGAAATGAAAACAGAAACATCAACACACCTAAAATCTGTAGCCTCTTCAGATATGAATAGAAGATAGTCTCCATTTCAAATTGTGTTAAAATGAGTCATTTAGATGAAGTGCCCTTCCTCTTTTTTGCTCAAAAATTAAATATGTTTGAATCCTGTATCGTAATGCTATTTGTGAGGATGTCTTTGGTGTATTATAGGAATTAACTAAAAATATTTTTATCTATAAACTCCAAATATTTGTTATGGAAGAGTAATTTTTACATATCTCATATCAGTGAAACATCTCAGGACTGACAAATGTCATATTAAACTCTTTTTTTTTAGCTGCCCATAGGTTTCATGCTATATTTCATCTCCCATTATTTGCACATATTTTTTTTTTCTACTGGATAAGCATTTTTCTCTATTATCTTCTTGTGGGCTGCTCAGTACTTACCTCCATGGATTGAAAGATTTCCCTCCTCCTAGGTGATGTTTATGAAGTCAATACATAGTAGCTTATTATAGCTAATTGTTAGAGTTTTAGAAATTGTGGTGCTTCAAGGTCTCTTGAAGGAGATAAAACACAAAGCCTCTGGGCAAGGAACTATTTATCAGAGCCTTATCATTTCCCCACCAGTTACACTGTATTGCCCCCTCCCTCACCAGGAGCAATCTGTCCTACATTCCTACCCCTACTAGGAAAGGTATGTGGCCCACTCCTCACCTCACCCCTAGAGAGCCTTATAGGGCCCCAACAAACCAGCAAATATATTCTAAGACTCCTCATCTCAACCAATCAGCAGATAAGCAAGTGCCTCATAAGACCTATTCTCTCTCCCTGGGCTATAAAAACAGACAGGATCATGCACCCATGGTTGGCTCTCCCTGCTCATCAAGAAGTCATCCCACTGTGCTAGCAATGTCTCTTCTTTTATCTCAATAAAAACTTCTTTCTCTTCACCCGGCTATGCTGGAAAATTCTTTTTCTAATCTGCATGCACAGACCACAACAGAAATCTGTGAGACTATTAAGCCATTGTTAAGCACAGCTATTTTTAAAAAATAACTTGGAATTAAAAGTACATTTTAAACTGCAGTAATAAATATATGAATTCATATTTTTCTAAATAGTTTATGTCATACTAACTTTTAAATTTGGAGGGATGATATGCTTGGAGGTCAGTTATGGGAGATTACAAGGAAAAGCACAGTAAATAAGGATAAGTTTGTCATGAAGATTTAAGGCCTTGACTTCTCCATTGCTAAGAGAGTCTTTTGAATTAGTCATCCTTCTCTTCCTGGTACACAAATGAAGACATCTTTACAAATGAAGATTTACCTTATAAATGTATATGTTTTTTACAAAAGGGAACTTCTCTTGGTGGTTATCAGAGCTTGTCCCATGTCTGCAGTTTCTTTCAGTTTTTTTTTTTATTTTTTTAAGTAAATTGCAGTTGCTATACAATATTATATGAGTTTCAGGGATACAACAGAGTGATTTGATATTTTTATAATTCATAATCCATTACAAGTTCTCAGAAGATAATGGCTGTGAGTTCCTCTGCTATACAATATTTTCTTGTTGCTTGTCTATTTTATAAATAGTGGTTTATGTCTCTTAATCCCATAATCCCTATGTACTTCTGGTGCCTTCTCTCTACCCACTGGTAACCACTAGTTTGTTATTTGTGAGTATGTCTCTCTTTTGGTGTGTACATTTTGGTGTGTGCATTATTTTTTAGATTCCACACATAAGTGATATCATACAGTCTTTTTCTGGCTTTTTTCACTAAGCATAATATTCTCTAAATCCGGCCACATTAATGTAAATGTCAGAATTTTATTTTTTTATAGCTAATACTCCATTTTACATATACACCACATATTCTTTAATCATTCATCTATCGATGGGTTGCTTCCATGTCTCACTTATTAGAAATAGTGTTATTTATGAACTTTGTGGTGCTTATATATTTGCAAATTAGGGTTTTCATTTTTTTTCCGGATATATATACCCAGGAGTAGAATTGGTGGATCATACAGTGTTCTATTTTTAGTTTCCCCACCCTATGGGATCTATTCTCCCTGGAATTACAATTTATTTGGGGAGAATATTTTTCTGGATTTTTAGCTTGAGTTCTTCTTTCAGGGACACTATTGGCCATTGGGGAATCTGTACTGTTTTTCCTCATGGCTGCACCAATTACAATTCCATCAACAGTGTATAGGAATTTGCTTTTCTGAACATACTCACTAATATTGAGGTCTTTTTTTTTTTTTCATTTTTACTCTTTTGTTTTTTAGGCAGGCTAGGGGTTGAATCAGAGATATGGCTGCCAGCCTACACCACAGCCACAGCAATGCTGGATCTGAGCTATGTCTGCAACCTACACCACAGCTCATGGCAATGCCAGATCCTTAACCCATTGGGCGAGGCCAGGGATCAAACCCATGTCCTTATGTATACTAGTTGGGTTTGTTACCACTGAGCTATAAGAGGAAATCTTATTGTAGCCTTTTTGATGATAGGTATTCCAACAGGTGTGAAGTGATATCTCAATATTGCTTTGGTTAGTATTTCTCCTATGATTAGGGATGCTGAGCACTTTTTCATATGCCTGATATACATCTCTATATCTTCTTTGCAAAAATGTCTCTTCAAGTCATCTTCCCATTTTTTGATTGAGTTGCTTGTTTTCATAATATTGATTTGTGTGGTCTGTTTATATATTTTGGATTTAACTCCTTGTCAGGCATATCAATTGAAAATATCTTCTCCCATTCTGTAGGCTGTCTTTTCATTTTGTTTATGGTGGCCATGGATGCAAAAGACTTTAGATTTAATTTGATTCTATTTGTTTATTTTTCCTTTTGTTTCTTTTGTCATAGAAGACAGAATGTGTATATACATACACACATGTATACATACATACATACATATATATGTATATACATGCATAGGCAGAACACCATATGACTGTAATTTATGCAAAAGAGTTATGCCTATGTTCTTGTTTAGGAATTTTAGGGTTTGACCTCTTACTTCATCTAGGTCTTTAATCCATTTTAACTTCACTTTGTATATGGCCATTCAGGCTGGTGTGAGGTGGCACCTCATAGTGGTTTGATTTGCATTTCTTTAATAATGAGTCATGTTGAACATCTTTTCATGTGTTTTGTGGCCATCTGTATGTCTTCTTTGGAGAATGGTCCGTTTAGATTTTCTGCCCATTTTTTCATGGGGTTCTTTGTGTTTTTGGTTTTGAGCTGCAGAAGGTGTTTATAAATTTTGAAGATTAATCCCTTGTCAGTCGCTTCATTTGCAAATATTTTCTCCCATTCTGTGGGTTGTGTTTTCATTTTGTTTAGGGCATCCTTTGCTGTGCATAAACTTTTAAGTTTAATTAAGTCCCATTTGTTTATTTTTGTTTTTATTGTCATTACTCTAGGAGGTGGATCTGTTGCTGTGGTTTATGTCGGAGAGTGTTTGGCCTATGTTTTCCTCTAAGGGTTTCATAGTGTGTGGTCTTATATTTAGGTCTTTAATTGATTTTGAGTTTATTTTTTTTGTATGGTGTTAGGAAGTGTTCTAATTTCGTTCTTTTCCATGTGGCTGTTCAATTTTCCTAGCACCACTTATTGAAGGGGCTGTCTTTTATCCATAGTATATTCTTGCCTCCTTTGTCATAAATTAGTTGACTGAAGGTGTGTGGGTTTATTTCTGGGCTTTCAATCCTGTTCCATTCAGAAGATATTTCTGTCTTTAAGCCAGTACTCTAAAGTTTTGAGGACTTTAGTTTTGTAGTATAGTCTGAAGTCAGGGACCCTGATTCCTCCAGCTCCGTTTTTCTTTCTCAGGATGGCTTGGCTATTATGAGTCTTTTGTGCTTCCATATAAATGTTAAAATATTTTGTTCCAGATCTGCGAAAAATGTCCTTGGTGTTTTGATATGGATTGCATTGAATCTGTAGATTGCCTTGGGTAGTATAGTCATTCTGACGATAGTGATTCTTCCAATTCCAGAGCATGGTATGTCTTTCCATCTGTTTGTGTCATCTTTGATTTCTTCCACCAGTGTCTTATAGTTTTCAGAGTACAGGTCTTTTGTCTCTTTAGGTAGGTTTAAACCTAAGTATTTTATTCTTTTTGATGAGACGGTAGATGGGATTGTTTTCCTAATTTCTGTTTTTGATTTTTTATTGTTAGTATATAGAAATGCCATCAATTTCTGTGTGTTAATTTTGTATCCTGTGACTTTGCCAAATTCATTGATGAGCTCTAACAGTTTTCGGGTGGTGTCTTTGGGATTTTCTAGGTATGGTATCATGTCATCTGCAAATGGCGATAGTTTTCAATCTTCCTTTGCAATTTAGATTCCTCTTATTTCTTTTTTCTCCAATTTCCATGGCTACAACTTCCAAATGTCTTTCTTTTTCTAACTTATTTCACTTAATATGAGATTCTCAAGTTACACCCATATTGCTGCAAATGGCATTATTTAAAAAAAAACAACAACAAAAAGACAACATACGGAATGGCAGAAAATAGTTTCAGTTGATGCAACTGAGAAGGGCTTAATCTCTAAATTATATAATGTATAAAACCCAACAGCAAAAAAATCATATTTTGATAATTGTTTATTTATTTGTGATTTTCACCAAGTTGTGAGACCCCCCCAAAAAAGAGAAACTGTGTTTTGTTCTATCATATCTAAAGCAGTTTTAAATAAATGTTAAAGTAAATGAACCCCAGCTTCCAGTTGTCAGAAGGAGAAATTGAAGATCAGAAAAATATTTTTTGTCTGCTATCAACTCACAGTTAATAAGCTACAGAGCTAAGACTTGAAGAATTGTGTGTGTCTAAGTTGCTCACACCTGTGCAGACAGACAAAAGTCCAGTACCAAAATCCCATTTTTCTACATCAATTTTTTTTTTGTGTGTGTGTAGGAAATAACACTGTCTTACTAACAGAATTCCTACTAATGACCAAAAAATTGTTGAGTGGAGATTGGAATTTTGATTGTGTTTAAGACTTTTCTGATTTCTCTGAAATTGAATGAAGAAGATAAATGCATAAACCCAGAGTAAAGTGGTTGAAAAGAGAAAAAAGTACATCTTCCTCTTAATGCCAAGATCAGGAGACTTCTTGTTTGTTGTTCCAGAGTGAGATGGGGACTGTTTGTCATTTAGTAATTCTGAAGACACAGGGACATTTGCCTGACATCATGACTATTTTTTGGGGGTAATCTGAATCAGAGGAAAGAGGGAATCTTATGAGGCTGAGGGGTTTTTTTGTTTGTTTGTTTGTTTTTGGTCCTAGCTTTCCAAAGATGAGAGTAATCAACAGCCCTATTCAGCTACCAGGACACATTTGCTAAACAATAGATTCAAAGGAGAACCTTTAGGCAATACAAAGGCAGATGAGCTGCACATTTTCCTTCTTGGATAATCAAATCATTATTTGTGTCATTTTTAAAAACTATCTGCTTATAGTTGAATTCAACACAGAGTTTGGTTTTCTTATCTGATTTTCCCTTTAACTCCATTGGCTTCCTTTTGTTGCCCTATTTGAAATTCCCTTATAATTCACATGGCAGCAGTTTGGTTTCAAAGGCTGATTATATTGACACTCAGAAGGAGAGGAGATTTTGGTTTCCTAAAATGTCTTTTCAACCATCACTATTGCACTCCCCTGCAATTTCAGAGTGAGTTTCAAGTAGGCACTTTTCTTCTGTATCTTAATTCTGAAAGAGCTGGTTTTTTTACATGTGTTATCATCCAATAAGTGAGCTCTCTGTTGCCCTCCCTTAATTAATTACTTTTTAAAGAGCTCAAAAGATGAATAGTGCTATATAAGGGCTAAGTATCATGTTTCATAATCCTATGTCAGTTCTTATTGCAATAAAGTATCATCATAATAATCAGTTTGTTGCGTCTATAATGTAGGGAGAGACATAGTAGTAATACCTTTGCCAGTTCCATTTCTAAACTTCTGGAGAAGTGACTGAACATTGCAGTGTCCTCCTGGGATAATTCTCAGGCTTCATGTATTGACTATCCCTTAGGAAATCAACTCCTTGAACATAAATCAGATGTGATAGGAGGGGTTTCACTGGTAGATTAAAATGTGTATAGAATATTCATTCAAATGGTTTAGGTTTCAGCTCTAATTTGATGATTGTGTGAATTAGGACAATCATGTAACTCAAGCCAATGTTTTCACTTATAAAATGAAAATAAAGACAACACCTAATTCACAATATCATTATGAGGATCAGGTAACGTAATGTACCTAAAAGCATTTTGTGAGCTAAAAAAAACACAAAAATTAAACAAAGAAACAAAAAAACAAAACAAAACAAAAAACACCGGTTTATTTAACTTATGTACTTATTCATATTTTACTTTTGCAGGTTAAAGAAAAAATCAAGTTTTATAAGAAGAGTGGTAGTGGAAGAAAAGTGTAGTAGGAATGTTAAGAAATATAAAATATATTACCCAGAATTTATTTTTCTGGAGATCAGATGATAAAAGTGACTTTGGCTTGTACTTGCTGGCTTGAAGAGCAGTGAACACCTCTGATTGACTGTAGAAGAAAAATTGCTAATAAGTTATTACTAGAGGGTGAAGAAGATAAATATGATCCTACAGAAGCCAAACTATGGGAAATGGAGGGGGAAAAAATGCCACAGACAAAAATGTGGGTGGTGGGAGTATTAATTCTGGAGAAAAGAAGAAAAATACAGTGTTAAAACCTAACAGCCAGGGATGATAGTGGTCATCCTCATTTCCTTCATCAGTAAGTTCCATATTTGGTTGACTTTGGATGAAATAAAAGCATCATTGCACTACAGCTGAAAGCAAGGGCTTTGCACTCAGATTTCCTTTATTCAAATCCTTCAACTTATCAGATGTTTGAGAGTTCTATTCCCCCAGTACCTCATTCTCCTATTTTCTTACTTCCTTTAGTGGTGATGAAAGGTCACCTCCACTCTTGCTTCTCTGAAAATAGCAATATTCTCTCTATTTTTCACTCTTGCTCTTGTTCTCACACTCTCGTCTTCTCTTCACCTTTGTGTTCTGTAGTTTTTACCAAGCAATGTCTAGGAAGGATTTTCTTGTATATTGTATTTGATGCTCTTTTGGTTTATTGAGTTTGTGTATTGTTATCTTACTTCATTCCTAAGAATCCCTTACTTGTCAGCTCATAAATGCATTAAGGATATAGATAGGTAGGTAGGTCAACAAATACATGTATGGATGGGTGGGTAAATGGATACATAGATAGATAGGTAGATAATGTACATCGGTGCCAAAAAATTTTAATTGTTTTTGGCTAGGTACTTTATTACTATAAATTTTGAAGCTCCTTATTCTATGCACAAGCTGAATATTATCATCATTGTCATTCTATATCATAACCAGGAATTCCTAGTAGATATAGGGCTGTGATGGCTGTGATGATTTTTGTGACTCCTTATTCTTTCATCTTTTCCCTCATATCTATCTGTTAGGAACCAATTCAGAAGACTTTGGAGAAATAAAAAGTAGTTCTTACTAAAGTCCCCCTGTGAAACAATGGCATCAACAGTGTCTCTTCAGGGGCAAGGACACAGGTTGAGGAGTCTGGTGTTGCTGCAACTGTGGCACAGGTCACAACTTGGGCTCAGATGCAATCCCTGGTCTAGGAATTCTATATGCCACAGGGGAGGCAAAAAAGAAAAAAAATGCAGTTTCTCTTTAAGAGAAAAACTGAACTTATCCAACTGTCCAAGAAATGAGGATAAGTTTTACCACCTGACCACTTTTTCTTCAGTCCTGGTAAGCAGACCTCTGCCCAAATTCTACATGACTTTTAACATATAATTTCCCCTTCCTGAAATTTCTATCTATATTATAGTGGGAAAGGGTTAAAAATCATTGTCTTCAGCATCCTTTTCAATTGTGTAAATCCTAATAATTAAAATAAAATCTTTAGATAAATATCACATATTCAACCCCAATTAGAATATACTCTTCAATTGAAAAGGCCATGTGAGGAAACATATTTAGAAGAAACTTTAAGAGTAGCTAATGTGAAAAGATAATACTGATTTTCACTCACTAGCTGCTGGTCCAATTTTGGGATTCCAGACCAAGTGTTCCAGGCTCTGCCTTAGGGTCAGTGTCACATCCAGGTATTTCTAAATCCAGTAGAAACAAGTTACGGTACAAAAGGTACTGGGAACATGGTGTGCCAAATGTTTAGTGGACATTGTTTCAGATGGAATTATAGACTCAAAATTTTATTTGGGAGTATATATTCTGCAACAAGGATTTTATTTTTTTATTTTTTTAAGTTAAAGTATAGTTGATTTACAATGTTGTGCCAGTATGTGCTGAGGAGCAAGAGACCCAGTCTCTCTCTCTCTTTCTCTCTCTCACACACACACATAAATATACTTATCCACTCTAAATGAGAAGAATTTTGTTTATCTCAGAAATATACACTAACAGATATCAGTGAGCAACTATTTTAATTTCAAATTATTTATAACATAGGATTAAAATCATCTCAGAAATGGTTATGAGGGGCTAATAGAGTGCTAGTTTGTATCAGGTGGAAGTCAGTCTCCATTTAGATTATAGATAACTTCATGACCCCAGACACCCATCTCTCCTATTAATGTAAATGTTAAAACCATACAGATCTTTTCCTGCTAACTTTCAAGCCTATTTGCCTTTCTATAAACTTCTGTTCCTTTCAGATTTGTTTTCTCTATCATTTTAACTATTGAACATGTCAAATTTTATTATTATATTATGGGCTCTCCAGTGAATCACCATTTGGAATTCCATTGACGTATTATGTGAAAAAGTACCTACCTTCCCTAAAATACCCTCTGACAAACATTGCCCCACAACCCCAGAGCAAATGACACCCTCAGAGGCAAGATACCCTTGGAGTATTTTCCAAGATAATAGATATTAATGTATAATTATGAGGCCACTCACACCCTATCAGTTCAAATCTCACCCAGTGAATTAACTAGGATTTTTTTTTTTTTTTATTTTTCAGAATTCCAGGCAGGAGCAAACCGAAATCTTGCATGTCTAACTCTCAGATTCATGACGGGTAATGTAAGGCAAGAGATGGGAGTTGAAGTCTATTGTCTGCAGCCTAAAGCTTCAGCTAGAAACTAAATTTCCCAGATTCCATGTGGCCACATGTTTGCATTTATCCAGTGTTCAGTATGCTGTCTCCAGGTCAACATTCCCAATATCACTAAATCTTAGTTTCCTCATTAAAAATAATATAAAATGACACTTATCTCATTGCTCAGTTATAAGGTATATACATATATATGAGAATTAAGTGAACTACATATATTAACATATATTTATTATCAAATGTGATCTGGAAACACTTTCTTAAAATTGAAGTCTCAATTTTCTCATTTGAAAAATCCATTTAGCTATTATTATTTTTTTTAATTCACAGAGACACACATGCACAGACAAGCAAATATAAACATACCAAGTAGAGTTATTGGCTTATCATAGGTTTTTAGTCCATAGCAGTAATAATATTAATCATCATCATTACATAGTACAAATATTGATAATACTAGGGAAAATTAAAGTGGATAAAAAACAAATAACTACGGCAAGAGATAAAAGTGGGGAGGAAGTAGAAAAAAATGAACAGATGATAGGATAGAAAAATAAAACAGGATTTGTGACTGTTCTATAAAAGACAAAGAGGAAGAAGAAAAGACCGACAGACGTACACATCTCTGGCAGGGAGAGGAATAATTTTGTGGGAAACAGTGACATAGAGATGAGAGCAGAGGCCTGACAAAAGATCATATATATAGTGGGGACCCTGATTATTAATTCTATTGGATATACCAAGGGACATATTTGCTGTAATTCAAAATCCAGGATGCAAGGCATTTGATGTGAGTATTAGATGAGAAGATAAATTGAATTTATTATAGAGATGGTGTCAAAAGTAAAAAGGACCAATACTGTTCAGAGAACTTTGTGATGATTCCACTAAACAGGCCAAGGCTAAAGACCCTGTTCACTCACTTGAGGATGAAGCAGTGCCTATGGGCACTTTTCATTTAAGAGTTGAGATGAATTATAGCTGCACAGAGGACATCTAAAGATCAGCTACTGATGAAGCTCAGGAAATCATTTAGTAAAAGGCACAATCAAGTAAAATGTTTTAGGTTCAGAGAATAAGCACCATTTGTAAAGGTAACTCTGGATAGCTTTTGGGGACATAAAGGACATATCTATCCAAATGCACAAGAAAATGAAATAATAAAAAAGAACCAAGGACAACAGACAGACTCTAGGACTCCTGAAGGGAGAGAAAAAGAGCCATGGACTTGGTAGCAACTGCATAGATTAATGCAGAAAAATTTGGATAATTTCTTAAAGTCTTGTTAATATCATTACTCATGTTTTTCTCCTTTTAAGGGCATCACTGAGCTTCCAGTAGGTGTTAGTATCTGTGATAGCCTAGGGAGGCAAAATCACATTAGACATATTCTAAATGACAAAGCAGTAAGTAAATAAGATAGTCCCTGAATTTAAGGACCTTGCAGTCTAATAAGAATATGCTGCTAAAAACATCTGGTGAGAGTTTCAGAACAGAGGAGGAAGGGTAATGAGGATGGAGTTGTGAGTGGGAAGATGTGAGAAGAGGTAAAGTAGTCAGGGACAAATGTAAGAACGTGGAAAAAGCTGGCAATGGAGAGAAAGCCCCCTCCAACTTTCTTCACAAAGAGATAGTTGATCTGAGCTTTAAGAAATTAAGAAATAAGGGAAATATTTATAGAAATGAATACACTGCAGTGACAAAGAAAGTAAAAATAATTGTACAAAAGTAGATGGAATCAAGTACCAGAAATAAGTTACTATAGATGAATGAGTGATTAGGAGATAGTACCTAATAACAGAAAGAGGTAGGAATACAGAACTTAAGATGACTCATTTATACAAACTACATTAGGGAATATGATTTCCAGTAAACAAAGAGGTGTGCAGTGGGACAACTGATGTTTGCAATAGACTGAAGAAACATTGTGTTAAGGAGCTTTCACTTAGAAGAAGAATATTAGGTGACAGTGTCTTATACAGCTCACACACAATTATCCCATGTATCACAAAGTCTGGAGAAGGTGACCTCTGGGCTGGTGACTTATTATATAACTTAATTGTAAGAATATAAATGATAGAGCCAGTCTGTCAGTCTTCATATTCCAGGTATGCAAAGACTGGCTCTATGACTATGAGCAAGCTACTTAACCCCTTTGTTCTTTACTTTCCTCAGATGTAAAAATGCAGAAAACAGTTCTTAAAAACGCTTAGGTTTATGTAGAGAATTAGATGCTACGTGTAAGGAGTATAAAATACTTCGTACTTACTAAACCCTCCAAAAATTGTCAGCCAGTATTTCCAGCTTAATAAGTATCATCATAAAAAATTTTCTTCCTCAGGAATAACAATGTCACTAAGAACCGAGTTTTTGTTTTTGTTTGTTTTTGTTTTTGTTTTTTCACAGCATTTTACTCTACTAGTCTGGAGTACAAAATCTCCCTGTAGGAGTTCCCGTCATGGCGCAGTGGTTAACCAATCCGACTAGGAACCATGAGTTTGCGGGTTCGGTCCCTGCCCTTGCTCAGTGGGTTAACAATCCGGCATTGCCATGAGCTGTGGTGTAGGTTGCAGACGCAGCTCGGATACTGCGTTGCTGTGGCTCTGGTGTAGGCTGATGGCTACAGCTCCGATTGGACCCCTAGCCTGGGAATCTCCATATGCCACGAGAGTGGCCCAAGATATAGCAAAAAGAGAAAAAAAAAAAAATCTCCCTGTAGCCAAGGGAGCATTAGTCCCAAGAATAATTTCTTCACAACACAATGTCCAAGATTAGGAGAAGAGTATCAATGAGGATTTCCTCAAAATTTCCCTCTTCTTTTTATAAAAGATGGTCTTTTCTAAGAGCTTCTCAGGTGACTTCCTCATTTCCATCTTTGGCTAGCAACGACCTATGAAGCAGCCTTACCTGTAATGAAAATTGGAACAGGACACATCTTGCATTTTCTGTACCATGTTGGAAGATGGATTCTGGGTGTTGTTTAGGGAAAGGGGAAGAGAGGAATAATTTTGGGATTGATTAGTGACACTATAGTTTTTTTTTAAGTCATCTTAATCTTTATTCTTATAGTATAAACTGAAAGCTATGATATTTTATAATAGCTATTAATTTTTAAGAATTTTACAACATTTTTAAATAAATTTTTTTTGACTGTGGAAAAAAAAACTTGCAAAGGTGAGGAATTAAAATAGAATTTTTACTGAATAAAGTAAATACCTCAAGCTAAAGAGATATTATGCATAGAAATAGATAAAACAGAGATGAGGAGGAAAAACAGAAAAGAATGAGGGACATTTTTAGGTATGGTCGATATTTTAAAAAGAAGGAAAAGGAAAAGAAAACCACTGCCTGTGAAAGGCTTAGAGAATGCAATCATAAATAGAACAAAGGATTGTTGGTTTTGAGACAAATTATTTGGTTAAAATATTATTGAAATGATATATTTATAGATGTAGAGAAATCGCTATGGAAAAGGATTTTTAAAAAGATTGGAGACAACAAATACTAAGAAGAATTCTGGAAATTCTGAGAAAACCCGATATTAAGTCAAAAAGACGTAGAAAATTTATGTTGGTCCCAACATAAGTCACAGAAAACAATAAAAGAGGGAAATTATTGGACATTTATTTTAAAAAAAGAAAAGAAAAGTTTTTATTTAGAGAGATAATTTTCCTACTGAAGCCTTGTAAATAAATGGTGTGTCAGGTGAGCTGGTGCAAAATATCCCATGCCATAATCTGTAGTTGGCTGAGAAAGAGATTGCATCACAAGAAGAATAGATCAGAGATGATCATGGTATGTTATTTAAAAACATATTTATTTAGATTTATTATTGTAAATTCCCACTCAGCCAGAGGATAAAAGTGATAAATGAGATCTAGGGCTTAAAGTAGTCTTACAGTCAGTGAGACAGATATTTTTATGCCCCCCCTCAAAAAAATGCAAGCATGAGAGCTTTCATAACTAGGGACAAAGAGAGTGCATCAGAGGTTAATCCTGGATTTTCTAAACTCTTCATTTTACTTTACCACATTTATTTTATGTTGCCACAGACTTCTTTTATATCCCATACCAACAATCGGTGGGCTGATCACAATTAGAAACCAATAGCGAGATAGATTCAGGGCAGCATGCATGATATGTAAAAATAAAACATTTATGCCAACCTAAATGTTTTATGGGAACTTTTACTTTATGTGTTTTCTGTAGGACCATTCATCAAATAGATTCTACATTTGAGAAAAATACGGCGAAATGTTTGAAGAGGAATAGTGTGGCATTAGCTAGAACCAGCAGTGGTTTATGGATAGGGCATTAGAACAGCAAAAAGAATAAAGATGTACTTCTCAGTCAAGGCATACTGATATTTTGAACTGGATAATTCTTTGTTTGGAGGGGGCTTCCTTGTCTTTATAGATTAGATTCCAATAGTCCCTTTCTTCTAGCTGTGATAAGCAAAAATGTCACCATACATCACCAATTCTCATTTGGGGGCAAAACTGTTCCAAGTTGAGAATCACTGGTATAGAGAAAAATAAATCATCATATAAAGGTAATAAAGTGATAAAGAAAGTAAAGAAGAGAGGGAATAAAGGAAGAATATCATCACAGGAAATATAACAGAAAAGCGGGGGAAATGAAGAGGAGAAGGAAGGGGAATAGGAAGAAGAGAGAAGAGAAGAGAAGAGGAGAGAATAGAATATATATGTAGAACTTAAAGTAAAATATAGTCTGTATGGTACCTGAGAACTTCCACATGAGAAAAAACAAATGATATATTATCAAATGTAAAGCTGTAAAGACAGATTGAGACATAAGGCTTAAAGAATAAAGCATAAAAATAAAACCATATAGTGATTTTTGTGTGTGGTAAGAATGGAATTTGTCTTTTTAAAAAATGCATACCATGACTCCATTAGCTTTAGTGCAGGTCATAAAGGGGACATCTAATATGTACGACTCTATGGAACACTGGGATATATTTAGAAATCACCATATGGATCACTTGTAGGAGGAAAAATGAGAAAGCATAAAATTCAGAGTTTTTAATATTTAGTATTTTTGTGTTTTAACTGAAGATGGATGATGATACCTAGGATTCCCTCTATCCCTGATAGAATGGCCATGTTCTCCCCAGGAGAAATGATATTAAAAAACATAAAATTCAGGAGTTCCCATCATGGCTCAGTAGTTAACGAATTCGACTAGGAACCATGAGGTTGCGGGTTTGATCCCTGGCCTTTCTCAGTGGGTTAAGGATCTGGCATTGCCATGAGCTGTGGTGTAGGTTGCAGATGCGGCTTGGATCCCACGTTGCTCTGGCTCTGGTGTAGGCTGGTGGCTACAGCTCTCATTCAACCCCTAGCCTGGGAACCTCCATATGCCACAGAAGTGGTCCTAGAAAAGGCAAAAAGACAAAAAACAAACTAAAAACCGTAAAATTCTTTAAGGTTGAAGGTAGCACAAGAAACAAAACACAAAGAGATGCCATATCTAGTCAGAGGAAGTTCCATGCCACGGAAAGATTGTTCCTGTCCATTAGAAAATAAATCCATACTTAGTCTCCACATGGCATTTTTTTAAAAGCTTGACAACAACTAACAAAAATTATTTTAAAAAGAAAGTTTTCAGGTTCTAGTAGGAAGAAAATCTTAATATTTCTCACTGAAAGAGAAAAGGGAAAACCATTATCTTTGGAGTAGTTTATATGAGAAACACTGATGCATATACATGAGTAAGAGTCAGAGGAAGAATCTGGAATGTTGAACTATTATTACAAAACTGTAGGTGAGATAGGTGAGGGGAGGCAGTGATTTTGACAGTACTGGGTTATAAGAAATTGATAAGCAATGTCTGCATAAGTTTTATTGGTTTCATTTGATGAGAGAAGAACTGTAAATGTGAGTAATATGTAAATATACTTCATGACAAAAATAAATTTATGAGGATCAAGTGGGAGAAAAGATGAGGAAGAATGCTGAATACATTAAACACATGATTTAAAAAGGGAATTTACTGTGATCTGAAACCCTAAACTCTCTCTGGTAAACTATTTAGACACTCTATTCCACACCCATGAGACATGACACATACCTGTATCACACAATGCAGGTAGGGATGAGAAGAACAAGGCCTAGAGATATCCAGTGACCCTCTCTCCACAAGTTACCCAAATAGGCACAAAAGAAGTGAAATGTGTTGAAATGTTTTCTTATCCGTAAATCCCTATACACACTAAAGGAGCATTGTTGTTATTAATGATAGAACTAACAAGTAGTGTTAATTCCACGATCCTCCACAAAACAGGTGGAACACTTTCTGGAGATCACAAGTTGATTCCTGACTCTGCTGTTCTGACTCATGTGTCTGAGGGCAGCTCTCCCAGCAAACACTAATAGAGACAGATTTCTTCCAGGCACCTAAATAGTAAACACCCAGTGATAGAAATCATACATTTTAGTTCACTGTCACTATTGCAGCTTACCACAACACTAAGGATTTGGGGGTGTCGAATAAAAAGATTGAATTGAAATCAATGGACTTAAACAAAGGAGAAACAAATGCACATAATGAGAGGTGAAACTGTGTGTTGAGCCACAAAAACTATAATTTTGCGTCAGCAGTATGTTAAAAATAATTAAATATAAACTCGGTATTTTCAGCAATGTAGGGGAAAGTAAATAGAAAGTACAATAAAATGGCATTGTTATAGAGGTGTGGCCAAGACAGCAGAGTAGGGAAACACTGAGCTCACCTCCTCCCATAGGCACAGCAAAATTACTACTTACAGAATAAATATATATAAGGATGAACTGAAAACTGTCAGGAATGGTAATCTACAACAAAAGACTTAAAGAAGGAACTGAAAGGTGATGGGTTGGAGGCAGACACAGTATAGTCAAGATCCACACTTCTAGGTAGATAACCTAAAAATGGGATAATATGGATATCCCACCATGGCTCAGCAGTAATGAATCTGACTAGCATCCATGAGGACACAGGTTCAATTCCTGGCCTCACTTAGTGAATTAAGGATCTATCATTGCCCTGAGCTGTGGTATAGGTTGCAGATATGGCTTAGAAATGACATTGCTGTGGCTGTGGCATAGGCCAGTAGCTATAGCTCTGATTCAACCCCTATCCTGGAAACTTCCATATAGGTGCAGCCCTAAAAAGACAGGTGTAGCCCTAAGAAGACTGAAAAAAAATGGGATAATAACCATAATAGTAGAGGTTCTCTCCAAGGAGTGAAGAGTCTGAACATCACCCTGGGGTCCTTCAGTGGAAAGACAAGCTACCAGAATACCTGGTTTTGAAGGGCTTGCATATGGGGGAGCTAGAGTGTTGTAGGAAAGAGAGACTCCAATTTTAAAGAGTATGCACAAAATTTCACATATTCCTCAAGTCCCAGCACAAAGCCAGTACTTAGAAAGGTGCCTGGCTCAGACCTACTTGACAATCTTGGAGAGCCTCCTAAAAAAGCAAATGGTCACTGGAATTCCCCTGGGGATATAAATGCTTGTGCCAGCAATTTAGGAGCTCATCCTTCCACAAGGAAACTGGTGCCCTCCTAGCAAAAGCCATTTTGGTATACTCTCTCTGGTCAATTAGTGTCAGGGGCTTGCTTACTCACAAGTGGGCAAGCATCAGCCCCAAGATTCCCTGAACCCTTCAGCCAGCCACACTGGACACAGCCCTGCCACCAGTGAGCCAGCAGCCACCTCATGAGGCATGGGTTGGCAATTAATGAGGTTAGATACTATACCTGTCTACTTGCACAATGAAGTAGTTGGCCTCACTACAACATAATGGCCCAGCATCCCTCAGGGGGAGAACCACCAGAGCATATAGCTCTGATGACCAGAGGGGGGTGGGCTTCCAGGCAACATAGAACATCTCCTATATAAGGCCATTTCTCCATGCTCAGGAAATATAACTGACATACCTAATACACAGAAATACAGAGATTTAAGCAAAATAGTCAGCAGAATACATTTACAATTAAGGAAAAAGACAAAACCACACCAAAACAACTAAATAGAGATAAGCAATCTACACCAAAAAAGAATTCAAGGTAATGATTATAAAGTTGCTCAAAAAACTTGGGAGAGAAGTGGCTGAGCACAGTGAGAAATTTAAAAAAGGGTTAGAAAATACAAGGAAGACCAAACGGAGCTGAAGAATACACTAACTGAAATTTTTCAAAAATCACAGAGGTAATCAAAGGGATCCCCCAAAAGAAAAACCCAAAGACATCAACACCAAGACAAATTATAATTAAAATGTAAAATCTAAAGATAAGGAGAGAATCTCAAAAGCAGCAAGAGAAAAACAATTATATACTAGGGAACTCCGATTAGACTATAAGCCGAATTTTTATCAAAAACTGCAGGTCAGAAGGAATGACAAATTATATTCAAAGCAATGAAAGAAAAAAACCTACAACTAAGAATAATCTTCTGGACAAGGCTTTCATTCAGATTCGAAGTAGAAATAAACAGTCTTGTAGACAAGGGAAAGGTAAAAGAATTCTGCACCAGTAAATCCACTCTATAAGAAATGTTAAAGGGACTTCTTTAAAGGAAAAAAAAAAGACAACTAAAAATATAAAAAAATAAAGAGGAAAATGTCACTGATAAAGACAAATATATAGCAAAGGCATAAGAGCTACCTCTTATAAAATTAGTAGGAAGGTTAAAAGATAAAAGATCTACAATAAGTTGTTAAGGGAAATACAAAAGAAAAAGATATACAATATGGTGTCAAAAACATTAAACATGGGGGAAGGGAGTGAACATGCAGAGTTTTTAGAATGTGTTCACACACACAGAGAGAGGTAGAGATAGAGAGATAGAAAGGAAGCCAAACATAACACTGAATTCAGTCATCAGGTTAGAAAGGAAGAGAAGAAAAGAAGAAGAAAGGAATAAAAAAGAGCTACAAAACAAATAGAAAATAATTAACACAATGAAAATAGCTCATACCTATCAATAAGTTCTTCAAATGTAAATGTTCTATGTGCTCCAATCGAAAACACTGAGTGTTGAATACAGCAAGGCTCATATTATGTGCTGTATATAAAAGAGTAAATTCAAATCTATGGACTCCCATAGACTTAAAGTGAAGAAATGGGAAAAAATATTTTGTGCGAATTGAAATAAAAGAAAGATAGGATAGCAAAACATATTGGACAAAACAGACTTTAAAACAAGACTGTAACAAGAGACAAAAATTTGAATTATATATTGATAAAGTGATCACTCCAACAAGATATAACAGTTGTAAACACATATGTATCTGACTTAGGAGCACCAAAATTCATATCAACAAATATAAAGGGAAAAATTGACTTTTACACAATAATAGTAAGGGACTTTACTTTCCACTTACATCAATGGACAAATTATCCAGACAGAAAATCAGTACGGAAATACTGGTCTTAAGTGACACATTGATGAAATTCTATCTATCTATCTGTTTATCTATGTATCTATCTACCTATGTACCTATTACATTCCATCCAAAAGTAGCAGTACACACATTCTTTTCAAAAGCACATGGAATATTCTCCAGGATAGATCACATCATGGGCCACAAATCAAGCTTCAATAAATATAAAAAGACTAAAATAATATCAAGCATAATTTCTGACCACAAAGGTATGGAACTATACATAAAGCATTTAAAAAAAAAACCTGCAAAAAATACAATTATGAGGAGGCTAAACAGTATGCTACTAAACAACAAATGGCCCCTCAAGAAATCAAAGAGGAAATAAATGACATATGGAGATAAGTGAATATGGAAATACAATAGTTCAAAATCTATGTGACGTAGCAAAAATAGTTCTAAGAGGGGAGCTTATAGCTGTACAAATCTACTTTAAAAACAAGAAAAATCTCAAATAATCTAATCTTACACCTAAAGGAACTAGAAAAAGAATTAACAAAACTCAAAGTTAGTAGAAGGAAATAAATAATAAAGTCAGAGCAGAAAAAAATTAAATACAGGCTAAAAAATATAGAAAAGATAAATGAAATTAAAGGCTGATTCTTTAAAATTATTTTTAAAAACCTGAAAAATTTAGCCAGACTCATCAAAAAAAGAGGGTCCAAATCACTAAAATGAGAAATGAAAAAGTTACATCCAACACCACAGAAGTACAAAGGATCATATAATATTACCATGAACAACAAAATGCTAATAAAATGGACAATCTAGAAGAAATGGAAAAAATTCCTAGAGATGCATAAAACCTCTCAAAACCAAACAGGCCAATTACCAGGAATGAAATTGAATCAGTAGTTAAAACAATCCCACAAGACCAAAGTCCAGGATCAGATGCCCTCACAGGTAAATTCTGCAAAACATTTTAAGACCTATTAACACCTGTTTTTCCAAACTATTCCAAAAAATTGAAGAGGAATGAACATTTCCAATCTCATTATATGAGGTCAGCATCACAATGATATCAAAGCCAGACAAAGACATAAAAAAGAAAATGAAAGTCCATTTTCACTGATAAACATGCATGCAAAAACCCTCCAGAAAATGCTAACAAAACAATTCGACAATACCATTAAAACGATCTTAAACCATGATCAAATGGGATTTATGCTAGGGATAAATTGAAAAGTAAAAAGTACCTTAATGTCTCAATAGATGCAGAAAGATTTTCAAAAAATTCAACATTCATTTATGATAAAACTCTCAGGTGGTTGTAGATGAAACATACTTCAAATTAATATAGACCATGTATGAGAAGTCTCCACAATGGTGAAAACCTGAAAACTTTCCCTCTTAGATCAGGAAAAAGACAAGGATGCCCATTCTCACCATTTTTATTCAATGTAGCATTGAAAGTCCTAGAAAGAACAATCAGAGAAGAAAAAAGTAATACAAGGTATCTAAACTGGAAAGGAAAAGGAAAACTGTCACAATTTGCAGATAACATGAACACTATATATATATATATATATATATATATAAAACTCTAATGATGCCACCAACATTTATTAGAATTAATAAAGGAATTCAGGAAAGTTGCAGTATGTATATTAGTGTATAGAAATACGTTTCACTTCTATGTCCTAATAAGAAACTTTCAGAAAGATAAATTAAAATAATTCATTTATGTTGCATCAAAAAGAAAACAATAACGGACAAAATCTAACCAAAGAAGTAAAAGACTCATACCTTGAAAACTCTAAGACTTTGATGAAAGAAACTTAATACAAATGAAATGATATACCATAGATAATGACTTGACAAATAAATATTGTTAAATGACCATACTACCCAAGGGAATCTTCAGATTAACAATGACATTTTCCACAGGAATATAAACAATCCCAAAATGTGTATGGAAACACAAAAGACCCCAAATAGTCAAAGAAACCTTGATAAAGAAAAACAAAGGTGGAGGTGAAGGTATCATGCTTTCTGTTTTTAAACTATAAAAAAACTTATAGTGATCAAGAAGGTATGGTAGTGGCACAAAAACAGAGACATAGGTCAATGGAACAGATAAGAGAGCCCATAAATTAACTAATATTTATATGGTCAATTAATCTATAATGAAGAAAGTGAGCCTATACAATGAGGAAAAATGTTCCTCTTCAATAAATGATGTTGAGAAAACTGGACAGCTACATGTAAATTAATCAAAGTGGACTACTGACTTGCACCATATAAAAATTGAACTTAAAATTGATTAACAACTTAAATGTAAGATCTTAAATCATAAAACCCTTACATATAAACACAAACACAAACACTATTCACTTTGACAGCCATCTTAACAATTAAATTTTTTAGCGTGTCTCCTTGAGGCAGGAAAAACAAATACAAAAATAAGCAAAGCATTCCCACTTGGTGCAACAGGTTCAACAGTGTCTCTACAGCACCAAGACACAGGTTTCGGTTGCCCAATAAGGTAGATTAAACTATTCACCATTGCCCCAGTTGCGGTGTAGGTTACAACTGCAGCTCAGATTGGATCCCTGGTCAGCAAATTCCATAGGCCACATGGGGTGACCATAAAAAATAAATAAGTAAGCAAATGGGACTACTGAAAAATACTTTCAACCAAATGAAAAGGCATTCTACTCTATGGGAGAAAATATTTGCAATATATTCCCAGTAAGAGATTAATATCCAAAATATACAAAGAACTCATATGATTCAATAGCAAAATAACCCAATTAAAAAATGAGCAGAGGGCCAGAATAGACATTTTTTCCATAGAAAACATGCAAATAACCAACATACAAGTGAAAAGTTTTTCAACATGACTAATCATCAGGGAAATGCGAATCAAAACCACATACACCTGTCAGAATGTCTATCTTCAAAACAAAAGCAAATGACAGGTCAGTGAGAATTCCAGGAAAAAGTAACCCCAATACAATGCTGGTAGGATTGTAAATTGGTGCAGCCACTATGGAAAACAATACGGAACCTCTTCAAAAAATGTAAAATAGAAAAACCATATAATCCAGTGATTCCACTTCAAGATGTTTATCCAAAGAAAAAAAAATGCTAATTCAGAAAGATATGATTGGCCAGCGGGGACCTGCTATATAACACAAGAAACTGCCTGAATCTGAAAAAGAATGGATGTGTATATGTATAACCTAATTGCTTTGTTGAACAGCAGAAATTATCACAGCATTGGAAATTTATTATACTCCAATAAAAATTTTAAAAAGATACACATAGGAAAAATAAAATTAAATTTAAAATGATATATACACCCCAATGTTCATTGCAACATTATTTACAATAGGCAAGATATGGAAGGCAACTACTTGTCTATTGATTTACTAATGGATAAAGAAGATGTGGTACATACATACAATGGAATGTAAGCCATAAAAAAATAAAATCTTGCCACTTGCAACAATACGGATGGATCTAGAAGGTATTGTGCTAAGTGAAACATCAGGGAAGGACAGATATCACATGATCTCACATGTGGAATCTGAAAATCAAATCAAATAAACAAAACAAAATGAAAACAAATGCATAAATAAACAAATATGAGGTTGCCAGATAAAAGGGTGTTTGTGCGGAAGGGATTCAGAGGTATAAACCTCCAGTTATATAATAAATAACTCATGGTGAGTACTGCATTAAATTATGATCAATAATACTGCAATAACTTAGTATGGGGATAGATGTTTACCAGACCTACTATGGGTGTCATTTCATAATGTATGCAAATGTCAAATATCTATGCAATACACCTAAAATAAACATAGTATTGTACATCAACTTTATTGCAATAAAGAAAAGGGCACTGCTAACCTCTTTTTCCTGCCATTCAATGCTCCTACATGGAGGTTCCAAATTTTCCTTTCAATATTTTTATTTCACTAATGTAGTAGCCCCTTTCAACCAAAATTCCCTCTCCCCAGACACTTTTTGCACAAAGTTTTATTCACACTAGCCCTTTCCTGGAATGTCTTTCTGACTTTGTGTTTGCAAATCTGCTTATGTTTTTAGGGTAGTCACTAACACCCTAATCTTTCTTCACTTTCGTTTAACCCCTGTAGTTCTTAGATATCTATAGCATACATAGGCACATATTTATCAAATATTGTTTTCTTCTTGTATCTGCTATGTTTCAGTGTAACTTTCTCTACATAATTGTATGTGTATATATGTATATGTGCTTAGATATACATGTACACATATTTGAATGGGTCATTTTGCTGCACCACAGAAATTGGCACAACATTGTAAATCAACTATACATTAATTTTAAAAATGTAAAAAAATAAATGAGACCAGTACAGTTGGATTTGAACCCACCAGTGTTAGGGAACAACTTAGGCATCCTAGTTGATACAAAACAAACAAATTATTTCTTTTTTTCTTTCTCTTTTCCTTCCTTCCTCTTTCTCGTTCATCTATCATCTATCTTATTTTGGAAGTAGTATGTTACAGTAATGGAGTAAAGACAACTCAAGTTTCAATGTCAAAAATATAATTTCATGGGAGTTTCTGTAGTGGCTCAGTGGTTAATGAACCTAACATCCATGAGGACTCAGGTTCGATCCCTGGCCTTGCTCAGTGGGTTAAGGATCTAGTGCTGCTGAGGGCTGTGGTGTGGATCACAGGCACAGCTCAGATCCTGCATTGATGCAGGTGTGGTGTAGGGCAGCAGCTACAGCTCCAATTTGACCCCTAGGCTGGGAGCTTCCATATACCACCAGAGTGGCCCTAAAAAGATATAGATAGATAGATAGATAGATAGATAGATAGATAGATAGATAGATAGATAGATAGATAAATAGATAGATAGATAGATAGATAGATAGATAGACAGATAGATGATAGATAGATAGATAGATGGATAGATAATTTTCAGTCCAGCCAAGAATTTGTCACTTTAGTGAACTCAACTACAACATTACATTAACAAGAAAATTTGAAGAAAGAAGTGTCAGTTTACTCCTGTTTTCCTCTCTTCTATTTCAATTTACTAACACATCACCGATTTTCTTTACATTTACTCTAAATCTATTGTAAAGTCCAACACTAGCCTGAATATTCTCTCTGTTCCGTCCTCCTGGAGAAAGCTAGGAGAAATTTGCTTCTGGACCAGAAGTAAAGCACCTTGTCATATTGTACTTTGGCCTTGCTCCAGATTTTGCATAGAATCTGCATATGCCCTAAAATGCCTAGAAAGAACTTTCCAACACACACTCTCTGCTTGCAGGGCATGGTGCATACTGATCATGTTCCAAATGAAGTTTTATTCATTGCATTATTGGTGGTTTTGAAGTACACTTTGGACAGATCAGAGCATCTCTGGCTGTCTTCAACACATCACCAGGTAATCACACCATCGCTCAGTAGGCTAAATTATTTTAAACCTTTCAAAAAAATAGCTTTTTTCCTTTCTGCAGGTCTTCCTAGGAACAATCTCCATGAAAACGGCTCCTAATTTAAAGAAAACTAAGGCATTCCTCACCACTGACAAGGAAAATGGCTCTTTTTGGCCAAATCATAGAAATGAGCTTCCTTAAGTACATTGCACCTTTAAAAGCTGACATTATTGCTGCGAAGCCTGAATGGTACCTTGTCAGCATGGAATAACCAGACTGGGCCAAGTTGTCATTTCTGACAGGTCAGTGTAATGAGCAAAAGAACGCTGAGTTTGTCTAAAAGTTTTCACTGGAATCAGCAGGGTAGAGCTGTTTGGGGCGATAACAGCTCTATGTATGTGGACTCATTAAATGTGTCACATTATCAAACATCGTGGCCCACACTATCACGGCTACCACCTTTATGCTTTGTTTCCTCCCCCAAGTACCTCCCACCAAAGTCTTTATATTTCTAATTTGCAAAGAGTACAGGTTGTAAAGCTTCGAGACATTAGATGTTAGTTGTGTGTGATTAGATGAATGACAAACGTCCAGGTAGGCCTTTCAGAACACTACATAAATGCTAATCTAAATCCATGTGAACTTACATCTGAGCCATTCTTTCCCCATTTCCTGGGATTTCTCTGGTTACATTTCTGCCATTGTGAAGTGTGAGAGATAGAATAAATAAAGGGGCCAAATAAGAACTGAATAAAACAAGCACTCAGTAATATTGAAGTCAGAGGGCCCTTCTGAATTACTGGATGTCTTCCAATGTCCAGGGTTCTCCTTTACCTGGTCTGAGGAACTTGTACAAGGATTTGCCATTTGGATGCACATGTTGTGACAAAAGATCACCTGGATCCAGATTTCTTAGTAAATAGCAAAGCATGAAGGTTCTGCCCTTCCAGCTTTACCAGCTGGCTGTGGCACCCTCTCCTCAATCAGATTCACTGAACAACAAAAAATATTTCTCCCCCACTTCAGAAAAATTCACTTAGTGTTTGTGACTAATCAAATTCTCACTCTAGCCATGATTAATGTAACAAATAATTACAGATTAGATCTAATATAGATACAACTAATTGCTCTGTTCACAGTGCATCATAACTAACTATTCAACAAACCTTTGAAAGCAAAAGTAAGATCTAGGGAGTGACCTTATCCTGGGCTTTGCTCTTTCCTCTGCAAGAGCACCTGTAGCTCGTCTTCTTTGATGTTGACAAAAAGAGCTTATTTGTGTATTCTCTTCATTAGGTGTTAGATGCACTCTACTACTTCACAGTTCTTGTTTCTCCAATTTTAGGAGTGTAGAAGGTCTTAAGCAGAACATTAGAGAGAAATAGAGGGAAGTTGCATCAACTGAATATTCTCCAAGCAGCAAGAGCAAAAGTGCCTGCCACACTGTCAAAGTAAGTGAAAGATGATGGTGGACTGACAACACTTCGGGTCTAACTATTAGGTGATGGGTCTGGCACATGTTTCCATCTGCTCTGGTACTGAACACCACTCTGGGTGATAATCTTTTATTATCATTTATTCTGCAACCCTGAAATAAAATGGATTGCTGCTGAATTGAGGGAGATTCATAGGAGAGGTCTCTGAAAATACATTCCTAGCAGTGCAAATATTTACAACACTTCTTAGAGATTCTACAACTGAATAAAAATATTTCTAGCCCTATGAAATGGTGAAATAGATCATTGATAACTTACCATTATGCCTCATCTGCCTTAGCAAATAGGAGGTGCATTAAAATCTCTACTGAAGAATTGCTTCCGCAATTAGTACATAGTGTGATATTAGTACAGTGTTATATCTCTACCAACCACTTTGCCTTCTCTCACAAAAAAAAAATACTCCATTTTTATCACAGCAGAGCTAAGCTTAAGTTATCTACATGAATTGAAACTCAAATAATTAAAGGCCCAAGTAAAGAAACTTCTGGTTACTTTAACATTCAAATATAACGGTTCCTGAAGCCAGAAAATTTTTCTTTGTTCTTTCAAATATTTCTAAATTGTTAAGGCTATTTTCCTAACAGTAGAATCTAATAGACAAAACAAATATCACTTTACTGTTTAAGGAGTTCACTACATTTTGACTAGATTTGGGGGCCAAAACTGGAAAACTGTGTTTGCACAGCTTACATAATTAATCTGATAAAATTCCTCTAAATACATTTACAACTATGTGATAATAATTTGTATTTATTGAATGTCTACCGTGCAACCAGATTTGGGCAAGTAGTAGTGAGTCAATCTTTTCTACTTATTCCACCTCCGCTGGATAAAGCATATGCAATTTTAGAGAACATTTAGTTAAACTAAATTCCAACTTGGGCCATGTTAGGTAAAGTTACCCAACCATAGCACAGAACTTACGCTGCAAACCTTTCCTCTGTCACATTCCCCTGATATTCTGTCTACCATACTGAACTTTGCATGATGCATTTTTTGTTGTTGTTTAAACAGTAATTTTAGGTTTAGTTCTATTCTAGGTTCTAGAAAAAATTATGTCCCAAGTAAGAAATAGTTTTAGAACAACAGACCAAAATTCAAAAATCTAAGCACTGTCAGAGACACTACTCGTCAGATACAGACATGATGTGTGAGTTCCCAGAACTGGGAATTCTGGGTTCATTCTTTCTGATGAATCTCACCTTTTTCAATCTACGTATGATTCCTATTTCTGTTGGTTTTCTAATTTCCCGTCCCCTTTGGGTCTCAAATTCTGCTTTGTTCCAGTTAATCTTACTGTTCTAAGCTCCAGTAACTCATATCAACAAGATTTGAGGAGTGTGATCTGTGAATTAAATGAATGCTATCAGCCTTCCTAGAGGTTGTGAACTCAAGTAGAGTCAATGTGTCTTGCAATCTTTGTATCCATAAAGGTTTAGCAAATTACCTATGCTCTAGAAGGGGCTGAAAGGTATTCATAATGAACGAGTAGATGGAGTACAGCCTAAGGGAGTTTTTTGCTAAGTATTTCCTGTGACTGCCATGGTGTCAATGGGTATCTTCTATGGTAAATTTCCCATGATTCATTATTCTACAACCAGCACATAATTCCTCAGAAGCCCTCACTTTTAGACAATTTAGTATGCAGATTCTCAGATTTGAAAGGGTCATTGAGTGTTCATAAAGCCATCTCACAATTTCAAAAGAGGCTCAAATTTAAAAGTAGAATCAATATTTAAATTTTATAATTCAACCATCTACTATGAAATTTTACACAGAAATATGCATATTTATAACCATTATCCAAGCTTCTTAACCACCAGAAACTTTCCTCCTTATTTTATTTCCCTAGGACCCTGTATGTCTTCGATGGCATCAGCAAATATCAGAACATCTATCTAGCTTAAAAACAAAACAAAACAAAATAAAAAATACACATGGATTACCTGGAAAGTGAAATATAAAATTCCAGTCTAAGCAAAAGTAACTGAAATGTGCTAATTCTACGCAATTCCATCATGGGTAAATGTATGATTTCTGTCAAACTTTTGAAATCCATAAATAAAGTCCTTTATCTGCCCATTATGATGGAGTTATTGTGAAGAGTCCAGCAGCTCTAGGTTAGGAAGAAAATCTAGAGGTACCTTGGACAATATGAGTGAAGTTTTAATGACAAATCATACATAATTTCATTTTTCATTCTGTGGAATTTCTTTTAGAGTGTTGAAACTCATGGCAATAAAAAATAGGTTTACCCTAATTTTAGAAATTACTGAAGAAATTCAGTAATTTTTACTTCCTTTGAAGGCAAAAAAATAATGTTTATATCTTGACATATTTATCAGTTGTATGCTCCTTTCAAGCCAGTTTTCCAGAAGAGTTTAATTTATAGCTCCTATTATTTTGTTTTTCTTTTTAGATCTCAGAAATGAATGTCATACCTATGAAAAGTGCCAGACAGGAAACTAAAGTCTGTGTTTATTCCAAGTCCCTAAATCACCATGGGACTGAAGGAAAGTCATCCACAGGCACCTGGTTCTGTCAAAAACATTAGAATAAATGGAAATCAGAGGTACTGATGGCAGGACACTTATCCAAGAGAATTTCATAGGACAGGCATTTGAAGAGAGTGGTATTATGGGTGTTATTTTATTTATTTTTTATTTTTTATTTTAAAAATTTTTTGGAGACCATGCCTGCTGCATGTAGAAATTCTAGGGCCAGAGATGGAATCTGTGCCAATGCAGCAACCCCAGCCACTGCAGCAACAATGACAGATCCTTAAGCCACTGTGCCACAAGGGAACTCCAAAGCTGTAATTTAAAAATACTATTTAAAAATGCCATTCCTCTACCTTTCAAAACTTATGTTTCTTCCCTGTGCTATTGTTCTCCTTTGGTCAAAACCACAGGCTTTATCCTTCAAATGAATCTTGTGGGTTGCCAGATCTCTTCCTTTGTTCAAAAGGCTCTGTCCAGACTCCCTCTTCTTTCTTTCCTGCTCTCTCTGCAACTTGCCAGACTTTGGAAATTAGCGTGGTGTTCCTAGGGCCCGGGATGCCATCCTCAGCCATGTTCATGACTTCTGCTAGGAGTTTCCACCCAAGACTGCACATGAGAGTCACCCAGTGAGTGTGTAAAGAATAAGATGCTTAAGTCCAACCCTGACCAAATACTTTGGCCTGGAATATAATTTTAGATATGTTGTAAACAGTGCTGGTGGTGAGCAAAATGATTGAGGTAGAAATCCATTCTTTCGCACTAAATTCTTGCACTCATATACAAATTGAGATAATTACAATAATGTATACATATATTTAAGAAAGATGTACACATATACACAAGTAATAAATACACACACACACATATTTTTTTTTCCCCTTGACGGGGAAGATATAAAAGGCAATCCCAGTAAGGATGCTCTACACAATCCAGGCTAAAGAAGATCTTATCTGGCAAAATGGTATAAAAGACCCAGAGTCTAATTTTCTATCTTCTTTTTCTTTTTTTTCACCCTCTGCCTCTTTTCTTCTTCTCCAATAGCCACTAACGTATCAACTATCCCCCAATCCTAAAATACCACAAAGTTACCACAGAATAAGGTTTAAATCAAATAGTCTATAAAATCCTTTTTGATTTAAAGCCTTGGATTTACTTACATATTTATACGTGATTACCATATCCTAAAACTCACCAAATAATACAAAGATGAAATGCTACCTGAGAGCTGAGCTGAGCTGACAATTCTTTCCACCAAAGACAGGTTATCTGGGGCATTTCAGTGCCTTTGCAGTTATCACTTTGTGTCCACTTTCCATTATCACCCAGGAGACTCTAAACCCTTGAGGGTAAAAAATTTCATTCCACATGTTACACTCAAAAGCTAGCATATACTATAAATAAGCACTCTAGCTCTGATTCAAATGTTGATTACAAAAACCTAAAGAAAGAAGTTCATAGTACTTAATTGTGATTAATTGATGAATTGTGCCATTGTTGGTTTAATGTCTGTTTCTCAATCTAGACTAGCAGCTCCCAAACTTGGTTTCATATTGGAAGCATCTAGACAGTGATAAAGAATACTCTATTACCCAAGACTCCACTTGAAATGCAAATTCTCAGGTCCTGTCTTTCAGCAACTGAATCTCAATTCCCACTTTAAAAAGATCCCCAGATAATTTCAATACATACACGTCAAAGGCCAAGACAAGACAGACTCTAGGATGACTTAAACTCGGAGTTGCATCAGAAACATCTGGAAACCTGTAAAAACAATTTGCTTCGCACCTCTCTTAGAATTTCTGACTCAGCGGTTCTGGGATGGACCCCTGTCTTTGAATTTCTAACAAGTTCCTGGTTTATACTGATATAACTGGTCCCAGAACAATATTTGAGAATCACTGATTTATACCACTTACTTCCAAACATGATTACACACTACAATAATGTGGGAATCTTAAAAATATAAATACTGGTTTCTGAATGTGAAATCTAGAGATTCTGATTTAATTGGTTTGGGATACAGCCTTGTCATTGGGCATTTTTAAAAGCTCATCAGGCAATTTTAACGTGCAGCAAAATTTGAGAACCATTGGTCTAATCAGTGGTTAGAACATTTTAAAAAATGATTTATTGAGGTGAAATTCACATAACATAAAATTAACCATGTAAAAACGGACAACTTGGTAGCATTTAATGTATTTACAGTGCTGTGCAGGTATCATCTCCATCTATTTCCAAAACATTGTCAACACTCCAAAGTACAACCCAATACCCATTAAGCAGTTTTACCCCATGCTCCCCTCTCCCCAGCCCTTATGCTCCCCTCCCCTCAGCCCCCAAACCACTAATCCATTTTCCATCTCTATAGGTTATCTATTCTGAATATTTCATATAAATATAATGAATTATATAATATGTAACCTATTGTGTCTGACTTCTTTCACTTAACATATTGTTTGGGAGGTTTATCCATATTGTAGCAAGTTATTCATTTTTATTTTTTAAAAATACATACGATTTTATAAAAATATTTAATAATACATTTTAAAGTATATGTATTGTATTACTAATAAATAATTATTATAAATAAATACTAATATATTATTATCAAATTATTTTATAGTTAAATATATATATGTTACAGTTTGTTTACCTATTCATCCTTCATGGTTATTTTAGTTTCCAAATTTTGGCTGATGTAAATAGTGCTGCTGTGAACATGCACATATTTAAATTATTTGAATATTTGTTTTTAATTCTAGGAACATAAGATCATGTGATAAATTATATTTATTTAACTTTTTGAGGAAATGCCAAACTGTTTTCCACAGCTACTAAGCCACATACAATTTCTGTACATCCTCTTGAATATTTGTTAGTTTATATATATAATATACTATATATATATTTTTATAGCCATCTAAGTGGGTATGAGGTGATAGTTTATTGTGGATTTTTTTGGATTAACAGAATGACTAATAATATTGGCATTTTCTTCATGTCCTTATTAGCTCTTTGTATATTAGGTCTTTTGGTCATTCAAGTTCTTTGTCCATTTTTAATTGGATTGTTTACCATTTTGTTATGGACTCAATTAGCTATAGATGTATGGGCTTACTTTTGGACTTTCAATTTAATTCCATTGGTTTGGTCTATATACCTATCCTAATGCCAGTACCATGCATAATATTGATTATTGTTGTTTTATGATATTTTGAAATTAGAATGTATGATATTGTTCTTTTTTTTCAATTTTATTGGTTATTTGAGACAATTGAAAATTGGGTTTTCTAGTTCTTAAAAAAACACCATTGGAATTTTGATAGAAATTGTTTTGAATCCATACATCACTTTGGGTAGTTTTGATTTCTTAATATTAAATCTTCTAATCCATGAACATAAGATATCTTTCTATTGATTTATATCTTTTATTACTGTTAGCAATTTTTGTTGTACTATCAGTTTTGTAGTTTTCATTGTATAGATGGGTAGATTTGGTTAAATTTACTCTTACGTGTTGTAGTTTTTTGAATCCTATTATTATAAATGTAATTTTTTCAAAGTTCCTTTTTGGATTGTTTGGTACTGATGTCTAGAAACATAAATAGTTTTAATGTATTAATCCTATACTCTGAAACTTTGCTGAATTTGTATGTAAACCTGATCAGGTTGTAATGTATGTATTCTTTTGGATTTTTTCATATATGAAATTGTGACATCTGAGACTAGGGGTGGTTTTACTTCTTCCATTCTAATTTGCATACCTTTTATTTTTTTATGTTGTCTAACTGCTCTGAGTAGAATTTCAGTAGAATCCTGTATAGCATGATGAAATGGACATCACTGTCTTGCTCCTGACCTTAGTGGAAAGTCTTTCCCTCTTTTACCACTGAGACTATGTGAGATGTGGATTTTTTCTTTTCATAAATGGACTTCATCAGGTTCAAAAAGTATTCCTGAAATTTACTTTTTTAAATTTTTGAAAAATTCAAAAGAAAAAATATCTGTGACACATAAAGATTATATGATACTACTGGAACCCAGCCACGGTCATTCTTTCCCACATTGTCTAAGGTTGTTTTTGCGCTACAAAGTCAAGCTGAGTATTTGTGATAGACGCTATATGGCCCATAAAGCCAAAAATATTGTGATCTGCCTTTTTTACAGAAAATGTTTGCCAGGTCCTGGTCCAGGCTTTCCATACCATATGGACAGGTATTTATGAGGACAGTTTTTTTTTTTTTTGTGTGTGTGTGTGTGTGTGTGTGTGTGTGTGTGTGTGTGTGTGTTAATTTCACCCTTGAATCTTTAGCCCATCCCACTATTAGCTGCCTAGTAAATGGTGCACACTAAAAAGAATTTGTTAAAAATATTGATTACATAACCCTGAAATCAACCAATCTAGGAGCTCTTTCAGCCTTTGTTTACCTAATAATTCAAGTGGATATCTGAGAAAATAACCAACAAGTAAAAACATCTCTCTACTTATCTCTCTATATTGAATAAGTACAAAAGTTTAAGGTGCAAAGAAGGCTAACATTAAAAGAAAGCATTATGTGTGCATGTGTGTCTGCATATGAGTAAATATACTCACATATGCAGTGGTTAACACAAAAGCAATTTAATTTTATCATTTCATTTTCCTTCTTGGAGTTATAAGAATTGAATAAGATTCTGATATGTGTACTACATCCTTATTTGTTTCTTGGTTTCTTTGAGTGTAAAATGCTTATAATCATAGCTCTTATAGGATTTTAGTGGTGATTATTTGAATATTAATTATAGCACTCAGCACCAAGCCTGGACAAAGTAACTGGTAGTGTTTTGTGAGACTATTTTAAGTGAAAGAACGCAATGAGAGCTCAAGCATTAGAATAGAAAGCTAGATCTATCTATAAATTGTATGAGCATATGAGATAATCTAGACAAGATAAATTTGCACATGGCCACAAATGCCATCATAACAAAATATCTTGGGGATTGTCCTTTCATTTTTTAAAGTACACCTGCCATATAGGGCCCATGAAATAAGAACCAAATTTACCACATCCACTGTGGTAAGATTGAGTGGTGGACCTTCATACTGGAGCCATGCTTGCCAGAAATTATTGCCCAGCTAGTTCACAAAAAGCCTCTAGGGTGTGTGTGTGTGTGTGTGTGTGTGTGTGTGTGTGTGTGTGTTTGTGTGTGTGTGTGAAGGAAGGAGGGAGAGAGAGAGAAAGAGAATGCAGGCAAGCTATTTGGCTCTTGAATAAAAGGCAATGTAAAACTGCTTTTGGCACTACAAGTCCATTGCAAAAATAATATACATTTTGTCTCCATTTGGACTGTACTTCAAGGTAGAGGTTGTGCACAATGAGAATCAAGTTGAAAATGTTTCTCTGGTCCCATTTAAAAGGTTATACATAATGAGATTTCTGCTGTGGTGGGAAAGTTACGAATTCTGGGTGATTTGCCAAATCTTGATTGTAAAGAGTGCTTTTAATACACATTGCAAAGCATTTGTCTTTGCATGGTGTAAAATGCCAGAGCTCAGCTCCCTTTTTCAGGGTCTGCTACTCTCCATAGCATAATTTGTCTTGAATTCTCAAGCAGTGTTAACGCTTTACCCCAGGATCCCTGGACCTGTGTATCAATGTATATGGTTATGTGTGTTTTCTGAGAATCTAGGATCAGTGTTATCACCTCTGCAGTTTTATCCATCTTTGAGATTCTACGATCCTGGCAAATACTGAAACAATCTATCATATGTATATATGTGCTTGGGTCATTTCTAAAGAATATAGTCCATGGTTCATTTTAAAGTCTATGATAATCATAGAATTCCTCTATAAGTGCACATGAGAAACTGGTAACAGTAGATACCTCTAAGAAGGTAAAGGGATATAAGGGAAGTTTTATTCTTCATTATTTATCAGTTGATATCATTTGGACTTGTGTCAAATGTCTAATTTATCTACTAAAAATAAAACTGAAAGTCACAGCTTAAAGATGACTTGAGGGTAAAGTTTTATGGACAGAATCAAATGGAGAGGGGTCTCAGAGCATGTACAAAACATCATTACTGATACAGTTACTAGGCACTAGTCAAGGGAAGGATGAATGAGGACTGCAATTATTGGGAACAATCTATCTGGTCTTCTTGCACTGCTTGTGAGTGACATATCAGGTCATGTGTACATAGCCCAACACAGTCAAAATATTTCCCAGTCATTTTTTGGGAGTCCATAGAGGTGACTCAAATATATTCACAAAGCTCCTTCTCAAATGTTTTCCCTTGCCTCATGCATGCATCTACTTGCCTGTAGTTGGGGGTGGAGCCTAAGCAGTGCTACCTCTGCTCCTTCTTCTTCTGCTTGGGGTGTATCTGTGTCCCCCAAACTGCAAGGCCAACACTGCTATAATTCACTTACTACTAATCCTGCAGGCATCATATCATGGAACAAGGGGGCAGCATAGCCTTCTAGAACCTGAGCTCTGTTACATTTTGTCACCTGGAGGCTTCTAGTCGAACAAGGCCTTCATGAAAACAATTCTTTTACCTGCTACTTATAGTTAATTATAGCTGTCCTGTTCTCTACATAAGGTTGGTCATGGAATGGATACTAAGCTACTATCACCACTGCTCATACCTTCCTTACCCTCCCCTCAGAGACTCACCAATAACTTAGTTCCATGTGTATGATCTCATGTACAGTGATAACTGAATAGACAACTCAACCATATTTGCATAACACATCTATTCATATAAAGAATATAAATATATAATATTTGTAGAAGATATGCATATATTTTCATTCCCATGGGAAGTATATTGCCATATGCAATGTCAGATGCTTATTAAATTTCCAATAGTTACATTTTATTTTTAAAGTTTTATAGAAAATTCAGCCCTGGAGGATCTGACCCTGGAACAAGGGCATATCCCATGGAGTTTATCAAATGAATTTAATTTTCTCCAACTTATAAGGACATAAAATTAATTTCCTCAAGGAGATTGAATAATAGGTTTTAGTACACATACTGCAATTATTGCCACATTCTTTGCTTTGAATCTTTGAGTGAAAAGTTCTGATGCCCTGAGTCTGGCATCTCATATTTGGAAAATGGAAGAAATGTTTATTTTCTTGCTTTGCAGAAATTCCTAGGTGGGTTTGAGTCCTAAAGAGCTTTGTAAATTATGTAGTAAGTGCTCTATCCTGAAATCCATGCAAGGACTGAGTCAGGAGGTATTGGGTATGAATGGGCAGAGGTTGCTGTGAGAGACGTAAGCTGAAGATTTACAGAGGGAATGAAAATTTACATCCTTAGCTGGTGTTTTGTTGATGGCTTGTAATAGTCTCCTAGGAGGTTTACCTTGCATGTCTGGTATCTTCAGAACAAATAGCCTCAGCTTGCACTGACCTTGATATCATTATGAATTATTTTAACAGAGAGAAACTTGGGAAAACATCTCTAATGTATTAGATACCACCCTGCTAAATGCGGCATCTGGAATAAAGGTCTTCTGTATCTGTCTGTTTACTGTGTGCTGGAGACATGCCAGGCTATCAAAACCAGCATGAATATGTAGATCATTTGCCTTCAAACAAGTTGGTTCCCAAGTTTGGAATTCCTTTCCATTAATATTTGCAATAATCTGTAAATTTTTGAAGGATAAGAAGCAGAAAGTTATTCAAATATTTGAGATAATGTTATATATGGAATCATTAAAGGCAAATTCTTAAAGAAAACATACTTCCAAAGAAAATGATATCAAGTAATTGCACTAGACCCAGCACCCTATTCACTAGTTCTCATCCTGATTTGGTTATTTGATTATCAGGTGACCTTGAAATAAACCACTTAATATGTCTGTTCTTTTGGTTTATGAAAGGAGAAAATTGAACTAAATGATTTATAGGTTCCTTCTAGCCTTAAAATTTCATGAGTCGGTAAATGCAAATGTAAGATTTAAATGTAAGATACACAGAACACTAAAAAGCACAAAAATATAAATTGTGAGTTATTTTTTAAAAATGTTAAATTAGGAAAGTATAAGTATCAGTTAGCACTAATGAATGCAGAGTGGGCAACTGTGGAACTTGGTGAGGGACAGGACAATGACTAATTGAGAGGGCAAAAGAAATTTATCTGTAAAAATAACTTCTTTAATGACTTACAGAAAAATAATAAATTTGTTTTCCTTAGTACATTTAAAGATTGAGGGCATGCCATTGCATGAGAATATAGCTTCTCTGCTCTCTGTCCTAGATTGGGTCTGAGCTGTAGTTCCCCTTCTATTCCATTTGCAATAGGTCAGATACATGGACTACTGGATGAGATGGGACTTCAGGTCAATTAGAATTAACTCCTTAGCCAAACTGATTCTCTCAGAAGTCTACCCTACGTGAATACACTAAAGACACCTCCGAAGTATTACATGTGCCCATGCACTAATAATCTGCATCACTTACAAGAATAAGTTTATTTAATGAGTTTGGCAGGGATACAGAAGGGCTGGGACACAGAGAAGGGATATCACAAATAGTGAAAAGAGGAGAAATTTTTCCAACTCTGAGATACTTACTGGCAAATGCCCATTTAACTATGAAAAAACAAACTCACCAGAGGTGCTGAGAATATTGGGTTTAGTATGAGAGGCAATTGGGGTTGAGCTGATATGGAATGCAAGGTATCAAAAAAAAAAAAAAAAAGAGGAAGGCAAACGCCATGTGACACAAAATTCATGAACTAAATTTCCCCACTATTCTCAGGGGAGAGATTCATATATCTTCACTGCAAGTCTTAGAATCCTCTTTCACTTTTATTTTTCTCATTAAAAAAACAAAACAAAACAAAACTTGATTATCTTGTTTACACCCAAATTGTCTAAGTGAAAGGATGATGCTAGAAAAAGTTACAATAACAACTTCAAGGAGTAGTTACTAGAAGAGATGTTGAAAACAGATGCTTCTTTTTTGAAACAAACTGCTAAAACCACATGAAAAAATTTAAAAAGTCAAGTGACCTGAGCCATTTGTGGGGCCAAGGGGTGCCCAGTTAATGATGAACCAGGCAGGCAATTTCTTCCCTATTTAGATGATATTCTCTGAACGATGACTATGTCTTTCGTCTTTTTAGGGCCACACCCGCACAAATGGAGGTTCCCAGGTCAGGGGTCTAATCGGAGTTATAGCCTATGCCACAGCCACAGCAATGCCAGACCTGAGCCAAGTCTGCGACCTACACCACAGCTCACAGCAACACCGGATCCTTAACCCACTGAGCAGGGCAAGGGATCAAACCCACAACCTCATGGCTTCTGCTGCGCCATGATGGGAACTCCTCCTGAACCATGACTTTGAAATTTGTGTCTGTTTCTACTTTCCTTCTGAGATCACACTGGAGGATCAAAGCTTTCCTGCTGCTCACCACCCCTTTGGTATTAAAGTGAAACCCTCTGAAAAGAAGACATGTCTTACCTTCTGATAGGAACAAATCTGATTAGAGCTAACTCTAAGTTTATAATTCCTGCTCATCTGGGAGAACTCAAATGCATTAATGAGAACATAATAAACATTAACTGATTAAAAAGGCTTTGGTATGACCAAATCTTTACAGTATCCAAAGAGTCACACCAGTAGAAAGGAAGAACCTATGATGTTGTGTCAGCAAAACATTTGCTTCCTTAATGGACAAAAATTAATCTACTGTTTTGGTTCTGTGCAGACAGGCAAGAAATATTTATTGAGTGCCTGTTTCATTCATTTAAGAGTGTTTGGAATGCAAGATATTCTAACCTCTTCTATGCTAATGTTCCTATGAAAAGAATATAGCCTGGCTAGATAAGCAATGCACTTAAATGTCATGTAAAGAATGACTAAGCAAGTGTGATTGGACTTTTAAGGACAGAGAAGTCATTTCCAGGTGAGGCAAAGAGGAAATGCTTCCTGTATATGCAGATATTTGAACTTGACCTTGAAAGATTAGGAGTTATAAGGATAAGGATATAAGATCTTTCTCAATTATAACATACAAATCACTGGATTTTTAAATTTAACATTATGTGAATCAACATGTGTATGACTATTGAAAGCACAAATTTAACTCAGTAAATGTATTTCTATCGCTAGCCTCAGTAAACTATATTTAAATTGATTCAGCATTTAGACATCAATGATGCTTTAGAATTGAGGAAATCTAGTATATTTACAGTGTGAGAGGGCAGTGACATTCTGCAGGAAAGGCAAGAGTAGTAAAAATGGAAACATGTAAAGAGAGATTTGCTGAAGAGATGGACAGATGAATTATACATAATTTTCTTTGCTCTGTGACTTAAGCCTTTGCTGTGTGACTTAAGCTCGGTCACCAAACCTTTCTATGCTTTGGGTTAATTAAGCATGATACTATGCTGGAAAAAATAAGGAAAAATACAATTATAAACAGTTTTCCTGATATAAAATTTTGCGTAAATGAGTAACTAGTATAAGGAAATATGTTTAATTAAATATTGATTAAGTTATAGAGCTTTTACTGACCTTATGGGAGCTGTGTGTCTGTTTGCAGTTGACTCCAATTTGCCTTGTGAACATGCATATGGTTGTCCCAGTAAATATAAATAAGAGGTCTTACCAAGAAGGTGAAGAATGGATTAGCTAGAAAGCCAAGGTAAAAGGTGTCCAGGCTTTGCCGAATGACAAAATAGAGAATAACAGATCCAACTTTCTTTGAAATAGAGATAGTTACACAATGAATATGATGGCTCTTTCATCCTGGAGCCAGGCAGGAGTTGGCAGGGCCAAACTGTGATAAAATGTCTGCAGGTACCCCTTGATAATGAGTATCGGTATCTATCCTGGGCCTTATGAGAAAGCAAAAAGGAACGTGCTGGCTGAGATTAATAGGCATGCAGCTGCCTCCAGCCATGAATAGTCATGCATGCAGGTGAATCACCAAAGGAAAATGACACACTAGTGTCAGGAAAGGTGTGAACCAGGGTGGGCCATAGTCTGAGATGCCCTTCTCTTACATAAGGCAGCCTGATCCCTTAACTATTACATTTGCTGCTCCTAATTTTTTTTTTACTCTACCTCCCACCATTCTGACATTACATGTGCATTTCTTCACTCAATTGAATCCACACGTGCGTCTCATTTGATGAGCCAGAATCCACACTGGCTTGTCTCATATTGCACTGTTCTCTTCATCACCTCGACCTTATGAGTTTGAGGTGATAAATTGAAATATAATATTTTCTGTACACTTAGTTTGTCCTGTGTTATCTTGTGGCATTTCTGTCTTCTGGTATTGTCATTTAAATCATTAACATGTCAGGAGAGGGTTCCCTTTTGCCCAACAGATTAAGGATCTGGTGTTGTCACTTCAGGGGCTGCTGTGGATCAGGTTTGATCCCTAGCCAGGAAACCTCCACATGCCACTAGCATGGCCAAAAAAAAAAAAAAAAAAAAAAAAAAAGTAATCCAAAATACTCCAGGGGCTTATAATCATAGGGGAGATAAAACATAATCATATTCACTTTATACTCCTCACCAGTAACAGGGGAAAAAGATATGTTGTGGATATTTCTTTGAAGAGTGAAAGAATGAATGAAGAAATGCATATATTTTATTCCTTATGGCTTTGCTGTGCTGTAAACTTCTAAGTGTGGTCAACTCCTGGGATGGGTGTATGTAAGAGCCTATACTCCCAACTCTGTCCAGAGTCCATCTTTCTGGATACTGACCAAGAACTTCACATTGTGGCTCTTTTAGTTATATCTTTATAAATATAAATAAGTTGGAAATATTTAAACAGCATCCATACCAACTCCAGTTGAATTCCACCTGTGAAATTAGTAACTGGGCATTCAACGTTTAAAATGTGTCCAGAAACAGAGGTCTGCTTTGGTTTTATTTTCTCTGTGATTGTTTCTATTTGACTTATTTTCACATTGTTTTAAAGTAGCTTTTATTGTGTAAGGTTTTTTTTTGGTAGGAAATATCACACACACACACACACACACACACACTCACTCAAATACACAGTTATCGATGATGTTATATTTTACCTGGGCCCTGTGCTCCTGGAAAATAGGGAAGGTTAAGAAATACCCCCATCCTTTTGTGTTTCAAAAAAACAGCAAGTTCCCACTCTTCCTCATGTGAGTTGATAAGATTAACAGATGCCCCCTTGTTTACCAGGTAGAGACTTTCCAATTTGCCATTCTTTGCTTCATGAGAGATTAACTGAACTGCTTATCCCCACTGATCAATCTGAACACATTCTTGTTAACCAAACTCTGATTAAGATTTTCTCCTTCCCCTGTTCCCTGAATTTAGCCCACTCTCAATGTGAGCAGCAAACAGAGCCCCTCCAGAGAATGGGCTGGTCTCAGGGCAAAACATTCTCTGATTTAATGAATTACATCACACTTTTATTCTACTTTCCCACATCCAGTTCTTTCTACCCTTGTCCACACTCATTTAAAAAAGAAAGAAAGAAATAAAACTCTTTGGCTAACCCTTGGGACACTTTCAGATCTCATGGATTTCTCTCCAATTCAACTATCTTGTTATTACAAGCACCCTCCTTCCATAATCCTTCCCAATAAAATTTCTCCTTACTAAGTCAGGTTTGCTTTTTATTTGATGACACAAACATATACATGCATCATGAGTACATGTATGAATATATACATACATTCTGTAAAATCAATAATATAAAAGGGGTTGGGAGGGATTAAAAGAAATAACAGTAAAGGTTCAATCACCAAATATATGGTGGGAGGAAGAAAAGTGAGACAGAGAAAGAAAAGCAGAGAGAGAATGGATAAGAAAGTGCTGATGTCATAAACTGGGATCTTATAAAGGTATAGTATGTTTTAATGAAAAGTGTTCAATCTCCTGTTACAAGTATTTAGCAGAAGGAAACATATATAGTTGAAACTGCAAAACATGGCTGAGAAAAAATATGATGAAAGTGATATTTTTCTAAAAGATACTATTAAGAAAAACAGAGATTTTTAAATTCTGTGTTTCAATTTATGGTAGTATCGATTTGCCCTCCACCCAGAAAGAAAAGGGCAGTGATGTCCTCACTCATCACACCTCCCCTTTCCAGCTTCTACATATTAATGTGATATTTTAATCTTGATTATTTTATAGTTATTGAGATTTAGATAAATTACATTTTAACATTTTAAAGTCTTTTTTGAATTCAAAAAAGATCCTAGTATTATTTCTGTATTTAATAACTATAATAAAACAAAGATACTTTATTAAAAATTACACCTCCTATAATTACTGAAATCTTTGTTTTGATTCATCTTTCAACTTGCTGGAATTAATATTTAGGACATTTCCTTGTCGTTGGTGGTGTTTTTGTTTTAAAGAAGGGGACATGCATATAAAACTCTCTGAATTCTTTCATTGTCAAAAAACTATCTGTTGCTTTACTCTCTGAACTAAATCTTGATATGTATTATTTCCTTTTCTTAAAAATTTGGCAACATTGTTTCACCAGTTTCTCATATCAAATATTTGACTGTCAAGATGCATGAAGCCAACTCAGTATTGTTTTTTTTTTGTTGTTGGTTTTTTTTTGTTTGTTTTACCTGTAATTTGCTTCTCCTCTCCGAATAGCAAAAATACCTTTACCTTTATCTTTGAGTTTCAAGAATTATCAAATCAACATCTTTCACATTGCTGAATATTCTGTTTTTAATTATTTCAAAACCTCTGTATGTTTTAAAGATTCATTTATTTCTTGAGTTAAGGGACTGATTTTCTATTTGAGTGTCTTTCGTCATATTTGTTAAGCACCTACTTCAAGGACACACAGTATCCTCACCTTTCTCACCTGTGCATCAGTATCAGCTCTCCATCTGCTTCAGTTTTGTGTTTTGTTTTTTTCATATGTCATCACTGTGAGTTTCTCAAGTTTTCTTTCTTCACTGTGAGTTTCTCAAGTTTTCTTTCTATGTCTATAACCTGAACTTTTCAAATGTGTTTTCATTTCTTTGGGCTTTTATATTATTTCCTAATTCCACAATCTCCCTTTCCTTTGTCCTCTGGTCTTCTGAAAATTCTTATTGGGTAGCTTTTCAATACTTTATTTTCTCTTTTATGGTGTGTGTGTTTGTTCATGTGTGTGTGAGAAAGTGTATGTGAGAGAGAGCAAGAAAGAGAAAGAGAGAGAGAGTGAAAGAGAGGAAGAGAGAGAGAGTTATTACTTCCCAAAAGAACTGAGACCTGTTTGCTTTCTCCTCCAAACTATAATTTGAGATTTGGGTATCTGTTTTCTAACTTATCTTTTTTATACCTTGAGGATGTATCTGGGGCTGGGCATGAGTTCAGAAAAAAATGGTATTCCATATGCTCTTCAAGAGACCTAGTTCCTATAGGTGGAAAAATATTTGTAAATACCAGCAGGAGTTTTTATTCTACCCTTGGCCCCATTCCAGTCTGCCAGCACCCATAGGTTTAGCAGAGTTCCCTCATCCAACTCCTCTTCTGCCTCTGGGATGCTATAGTTTCTATAGTTTCTATTGATTAATTGGTGGGTACTCATCCTTTATGTAGACTGAGTTGTTTCTCCCTCTGAATGTTTGGAGCCAGAGCACTCATTACCATCAGAGACACAAGCCTGTCATTCTTATTCCCTATTTTCTACAACATATCAGTTTAAAAAGGGAGAAGATTAGTATATAGTCAATTTGCTCTATATTGGGGGACATTTATGAGAATTATTGAAGTTACCGCTTCTACTCTATTCTAGAAACTTTATTTCTGTTGAGGCTTCGACTTGGGAATTGCATGGCATTTGGCTGTGCCCCTTATTTGGGGTTGCTCTAAAAGAATTTATTGACTGATTTTGACAATGATATTTGTCAATGTTTTTAACCGCTATTACCTATAAGAATGTCCTCTTTCTGACTTTCTTCACTCAGTATGAGAGTCTCTATTTCCATTCATGTTGCTACAAATGGCATTATTTTGTTCGTTTTTATGGCTGAGTAGTATTCCATTGTGTATATATATCACATCTTCCTAATCCAGTCATCTGTTGATGGACATTTGGGTTGTTTCCATGTCTTGGCTATTGTGAATAGTGCTGCAATGAACATGTGGGTGCATGTGTCTTCTTTAAGGAACGTTTTGTCCTGATATATGCCCAAGAGTGGGGTTGCTGTGTCACATAGTAGTTCAATGTATAGTTTCCTAAGGTACCTCCATACTGTTCTCCAAAGTGGTTGTACCAGCTTACATTCCCACAAACAGTGCAGAAGGCTTCCCTTTTCTTCACACGCCCTCCAGCATTTGTTATTTGTGGACTTATTAATGATGGCCATTCTGAGAAAAAAGAATGTATACATGTATGTGTAATTGGGTCACCATGCTGTACAGTAGAAAATTGACAGAACACTCTAAACCAGCTCTACTGGAAAAAAATCGTAAAACAAAAAGAATGTCCTCAATTGTCTCTGAGTTCCCAGCTGTGTCGTGCATGTTCACATGGAATGTTCTTTCATGCTTTCATCATTTTAGCCTCAGATGATGCTGTTTCTTTAAGGCCTCATAGAGATAATTCCTTATTGCTGCCACTGCTACCATCCCTCCCCTGTCAACATATCCCCCCTCTTTTGTGGAGGCTGCCTTACTACCAGATTCCTAAACATTTCTAAAACCTCAAGCTTCATAAAAGCATTAGTAGGCTATGCCCTATCCTCACATCTGCTCTAAACACTTACTGAACTTTGTCTCTAGGGACTCAAAGCAGTGTACTTTATAATCAGCGTCTCAAAACATCTTTTAAATCAATGTCTTGACATTTCTTTACAGCCTACTGTCTCCCAGAACTCAGATATGGTCCACGGAGCCTACCTCTAATTCTCTATCTCTCCATGCGCTTAAAAACCTACAAAGAAAATGAAGAGGATCAGGAGCAGATGTCACTTCACCAATTCCCTGGAAAGAGACTCCAATTTCAGTTTAGTCTTCCTTGAAATACTCTGCTAAGTGTATGTGAATAGTTGATAATGTTAGGGTACATTGCATGTATGTTACAATTTATATATATAACATACATAATATATAATTTATATATATAACATATATAATATATGCAACATTCTAAGACATTTTCTTTTAAAATGTCTAAAATCATCATATTGACAGAAAGAGTGCCTGCATCATCACAAATATTACTGTGGTGGTGTGTCTTTATATTACATTAGCCAATTTGATGGATTAAATTAAGCTTAGTTTATTTAGGATTTCTTTGTTAACTAGTGATATTGAAGATAGTTGTATGCCTGACCCCATCCTTTGTCAATTATTTCATTGGTATGCTTTTCTTACTGATTTACGTTAAAAATTTTATGTCTGTGTGTCTATATATATATATATATATATATATATATATATATATATATCTTAATCTTCACCATCAAAATCATCATCATCATTTATCTACTTACATCTATCAATCTTTTCCTCATGGTGTTTTTTAGGAAAAATGAAAGTGCATGTTTAGGTAACTTTTTCAATAGAGACTAGTCCCTATATTCCCCCTTTACATCATTCCTATCCCAAGGGCCTTGGCTTTCTATTTTGCTTTTGTTTTTATTTTTGTTTTTGTATTTGTCTTGATCTCCACTCTTAAATCTAAGACTCATCAATTTGAAACTTTGATTTTTCTCTTTTACAATACATTTCTAAACACCCACCCTTGTTTATATCTGCAGGCCAAAAGACTTCATATCTGTCTTAATATCTCTGTTCTAAATGGTGGTTTTGTTTTTCTCTCAGTTATTTTCCCCTGGGAAAATAACCTCTCTATTCATGTCCTCTTCCACCTATGTAATTGCATCCAATATTAAATCCCATCCCACAGTCCATTTCCTCTCTTCATTCTCTTATTTTCTAGACAGACTCTGACATATAACATTTACATAAGCAAGTGGATTGGTTTAATGTATTGTGTTGCCTTATATGTATGAAAGTTTACAAAAACAATAAGCTTGTGCCCTTTAAGCAATTTAAGTAGTTTAGATCTATGGATATGCATGAGATACTGCTTGTACACCTACAATACAGCATTTTTTTACGTGAGTTAAAAGTTTTTGAAAATAAGAAGATATTTTCTCTTGCTGTGGTCACTTCTGTAAATCTGAGACTGCTGAAAAGCCAAGATTAATACTTTAAAAAAGATGTTAGTCATAGGTGATACACTGTCTTCTATTTCATGTAATTACAATGAATTATTCCATATAATAATACTGGAAATGATAAAAATGTTGTATGGCCTATATCCCTGGTGTGCTGCCCTATCCGCATGCATATCACCTTATAATAAAATGGTAAATGGCTTATTTGCTTTTTGGTTTGTGTAGGTGCTGGCTGAATTGACATACTCTTGAATTTCATCTATTTTCAATCAAATGCTCTACATAAACTTGGCTTCTTTCAGCTGCCTGAGACCAATACTAAGTTATATATTCCCTTTTCATTGCTCCATCACAGTGCTATAGATTTGAATGACACAAGTCATCTGTGGTTTCACTTATGAAAGGCTCTATAGCAACTTAAGATATTGTTTTCAGATTGGACTGCATTGTGCAACTCATATCCTAGTTCTGCCTTGACTCCCAACAGGGCTCCTTAGGTAGATAATAATATATTTGAATAGGAAACATCCAATCCAAAATATTTGCACACATAGTAATTGAATGACTGCAAGTAGAAGATAATTTTCTTATTATTAATCCTGAACAGTTTAGCTCTACAGAATACCTGTACATTTCCAATATGCATTTAGTTTCATTGAATTTTTTTCTCCCTGACATCTGGTTATTTAATCTTCTGCCAACATTATGTCTGTGAAGCATATTTTTTCCAGCTATGCCCACTCAGCTTTTAGACTATTGATGTTTTTATAGAGAACAGTGCATGTGTGTCAAATTATAGCTATTGATCTATGTTTGTTTGTTAATGCATACAGTTGTTTAGATAGTGTTATAGCTTGTCTGATTGTGGATATATAAATAAAAGGAGGAAAAAAGAAAAAAAACGCACTTTTTTATACGAATTTCATTGTTGAGAGAAGACTGTTTATTTGAATTGAAAATGCATTGGAATCAACGTTTCTTTAGATATGAGTTATCTTTTTCTATTTTTCAGTATCAAATGGAAGTAATAGGATGTAGAGCTATAATATAGAGAGAATTCTATTTTTCCACAAAAATAAATCTTTTTAAACTATATTGTGTCAAATTTCCTTTGTCTTTAAAAAACGACTTTTCTATATACTCCAACATATTTCTCTGTATTAAATGAATAGTGTCAAAACAAGATTTAATTTTTTTAGTTCCTATATATTAAAGAATCTTTGTTAAAAGTTTTCAAATAAAACATCTTGCCTGAATAATTTTCTTTCTTGCCTTTTCTAATATTGATTGTCTCTACTGGCTCTGCTCAATGTTTAAGATGGAGATGTAATTTAAATGGCTTTAATAACATTAATAGTAGTCTTATTTTATTTTCACCCAAACTGTCAAGAAGTAATAATACATGAACATCACATTATCTTTGTGCAACTGAAATATGTGTCAAGCTAGAAGGCAAATGTAGAGAGAGGTAACATATGCATTGTTTGGAAGAATGTAAGCATGAAGGCCCATATTTAAGAAAATCCATTTTCAAACTTCCAAACATAGGTCAGATTGCAATTAAAACTCACCATCTCATATTGTGTGTTGGGATATTTCACAGAGATTTCATATGCGTTATACCAAGTAGCATGCCACTGACAAGATATGGGTACCTCTGCTGTAGAAATGTAGTCCTCATATCCAGGCCCTACAAAAGAGAAACAAAGTAATCTGAAGATTAGATAGCTGGCTGTTTTCAGGTCAGAACTGAGCCTGAGGTGTCCCACCCCCAGACCTCTATGGCAAAGGCACATTACTCAAGCATCCAGTGAGTTACAGCACAGTACAGTAAAAGCTATAAGCTCCCAATGTCCAGGAATTGAATTTGACCTCTTACTTATAAAAGGTTTGCTCTCACACAAGTGACTTATTATCCCAGAGTTTTAGTTTTTTTGTGTGTGTTAAAGAGTCCCTCCTTTTTAAGATTGTTTTGAAGATGAAATAAACTATTAGGACTTAGTTATTATGCTAAGAATCAAGGATATATCACTTAATTAAACATGGTTATCACCTTTCAGGAGGTCACATTCTTTTGGAAGAGGAGGAAAAATCTACTAACATAATCAAGTACATTCATCTATAAAAGACACGTGTGCTGAGTTCCATTGTGACTCAACAGAATGAGGATCCAGTGTTGTCTCTGAGGATCTGAATTTGATCCTGGCTCTTGCTAAGTGGGTTAAGGAACTAGTGTTTCCACAAGTTGCAGCACATTTTGCAGATGTGGCTTAGATCTGGTGTTGCTGTGGCAGTAGCGTAGGCCTCAGCTGAAGTGCCAATTGAACACCTGGCCCAGGAACTTCCATGTGCCTCAGGAGTGACCATAAAAAGGAAAAAATAAAATAAAATAAAATAAATAAAAAAAGAAGATCCCCCAAATTCTAACTGGGCTTTGCAGAGTGAAGCAAAATTCTTTCTATATTTTTTCCTATGCAGGTAATTAGGCTTAAACATTCTCTAATCTATTAAATCAGCTATTATTCACCAATCTGCTTATTCAAAAATTTTGACAGTTCTAATCTGATTTTTTATCTTGTCTAATTTCCTTTGTTTTTGTGGACTTATTCTTTATTCATAAATTGTCCTTTTAATGGGGTTTCAACAAAAAGGGGAAATAAAAGTTTGTGTTGTAGCTACCAATTTTACACAGAAATTCTTATAAACAGAAAGAGACAGAGGCAGAAGAGAGAGAAAGAGTCTAAAACACCACAATTGCTTAGAACACTGCTATTGCAAGCAGTGAACACACCTGTAAATTATTGTTCTGTAGCAGAGTCATTTACTATTGCAGTCTATTTCAGGTTACTTCTTCAGTACTGCAAATGGGACTCTAGTGAGTAGAAAGAGTGATCATAGCACCCAAAGGGAATGTTTCCCTCTTTGTAAAACTTTACATTCACAGTGTCCACTTGAAACTTTCTGCTGCTTATTTTCTGTTGTTGTTTCAACTTGAGGGACTTTTCATACTTTAAATATATTAAACATCATCGTATTCCACAAATGAACCATTTATAGAATTAAGTAGTATAGAAACCTAAATCTCATTTCTGATAAAAATCTTTCCAAATCATTTTTTCTACTTCAATTCATTTCCTAAACTCATAACCACCGATTCACCTACTCATGTTTTTGTGCATTTCAGGAATTATTTAACTCCCCTGATATCTTTATTAAATTTATGAAGTTTAAGTTTATGAAGTTTAAGTGATGAAAAGAGACCTAGATTTGAATTTGTTATCTCCTACTTGCCATATGAACTCGAACTAGTTACCTTATATCCTTGAGCTTCACTTCTATAAATCTTAAAATGGGAGTAATATAGCATCTACCTCATTCAGCAACCATAGACCATAAAGTTTGATAAACTGAAATAGTAGTCTGTCTTCTAGGCATCAGTCTGTGAGGATAGATAGAAAGATAAATGAACAATCTGTCGAAAGGTAGAAATATATATTTATCTTTTGATGACCCTTGAGGTTCAATTTGCTTTTTTTTTATTTTTAATTTGTGTAAATAATGAAGCTGAGAAATCCCTAATGTGAAAGACAAAACCATCAGCAGAGAAACAGAATGGAAAGAAAATTTGAACTTATTAGGCCTGTTTGGGGAATAATCATTATACAAGTATCTCTCTTGACTCCTGTATTTCATTTTTTTTTCCTGGTTCAGGACAGACATATCCTAATCTGAATATCATTACTTTTCCTAATTATTGCCAGCCCCTTGAGAGATATAATAAAAGTATCAATAGTGATTTTTTCCATCTCTCTTGAGTGCCTCAATATGCCACGTACCCTTGGAAGAATGAAAGAAAAGTAACCATTAAGGAATTACACCATGTGGCCTCTGGTGCTCAACTACTTGGATCTAGTGCATTGCTCTAGGGCTTCAGAGGAGGAAGGGACCTGCAGCTTGGAAGGGAAGGTGAGGCTGGAGGAAGGGAGTAGCCCTAAGTCAGGCCTAGAAATATGTCCATGCTTTGATAGACTGAGGTGGAGTGGGAAGCATTTAAGTGGGAGAATAGTTTGAGTGAAGACCCAGGGAGGGACATGAACTTGGAAATCCATGAGAATTACTAGTATTAATATTGGGGAAAACCACCAGTCATGGTGAACACCTTGAGTGGGCCTAAGAATGTCCAAATAAATTGAAGACATAAAGGAAGTTCAGAGAGTGATGTGACTTATTCATAATTACAGAGCCAATTACCAGGAAAGTCAAAATCCCATCCTGTAGTCCAGGCCTCTTTTTAATTGTTTATGCTATTGGTGATCTTAAGGTCTTCACTGGGTTTGCATCAGCATTTAAACTATCAGTGCAAATACATTGAAACCCCAAAACTTAATCAGTTGGAATAGGAAATTGAGAAACCCATGCATGGTCAATATTGCTGGCTATGAGTTTTCCTTGATATAATGGCCAGGGTCATTTTTGCAGGTTGAAGATGCATCTGCTTCAGATCTGGGATTTTCCATTCATACAGCAATGCATCAGTGCCCCCCACCCCAGCAATATGCATAGAGGTTGCATATGGAAGGTTGCATGCTGATTCCAAACTCCTCATAGCCTTACACTGGCCATCTCTTAGGCACAGAATAGATCTCCAGGATGTTTTTCTCCTTGCTGTGGTCCATATGATGAAGTATGGTATATTTGTCTTCTATTTATTCTTGTTTCTGGAATCCACTTCTTGGTTATAAGCCATGGTAAGGTAAAGACTAGAAAACAGAACATCCTCAAACAGTGGTAGAGACTTAATACGAGGTCTTCACTCCATACTCAATTGCTCACAAGTCCCTGACCAGCTTCTCTTCAGGTTTTCTGAAATGCATGACTGTCTTCCCACCTCCCATGTAATCTCCTTGTGTGCAGGGGCTATGGTTTATGCCTGACCCCACCCCAAGGAAACACAGATTATTCAGCCTAGAAATGGGGGCATGAAGGGTCTAATATGTATTGATTGATTGATGCATCTATTGAAAGTAAAATGGAGATTACTGACCAACTAATCATACTGATGGATGAAGGGGAAGAAAATAAAACTCATCAATACAAGCATACTGCTGCCTTCTCTGCAGCAATTCCCCCATCCCCCCCCCCTTTCTCAGGAATGTCATGCTTGGTTATCCAAGAGAAACTTCACGCCCTCTCCCCCTATGTAGACTCTCACCCTTCTTCTTTCCACTGGCACCTCCTGTGTTTTCTCAGGGTTTGAAGAGAGCATGTAAACATTCTCCTTCAGCCTGCTGCCTGCCAGCGCCGAAGGCCTCGTCAGCGACGAGCCAGCAGCAGCCGCGCTGTGCTGGGCTGTGTTTTTGCAAGTACAAGACAGAAAATCCATGTAATTACCTCTGAAGCCCAAGAAGCTGTGCCGCCTGACAGAACAGCATGTGTAGGAAGCACTTTGTCGGGCCTCCGCTGACTAATCCCCCTCTCCACCCGGGGTTGTGTGTGCAAGTATGTGTGTGTGTGTGTGTGTAGGCGTGAGTGAGTGTGGGCACACCTGTGTCTGTATATCCTGCCAGCAGGCTCACCAATATTCATCTCTAAGACTCCAACTTCTGCTTGATTTACTTGCAATCCCCATTCTGTTTCACCTCAATTCTCGAGAAATCTGGGCTTTGGAAAGTCCTCAAGAAAGCCTTACAAGGTGGCAGGACACAGTTTTCCCTTTGCCAGGGACAACATTCATGCAGTCAGATATATGGAAGCAGAGGAAAAATACAGTTTCTGCAACAAATCAAGTACAAAGAAGTTCAAGGCAGGGCATCCTTGGAACCGAAGAAACCAGAGCCTCCTGAAGCAGAGTCGTTGATTCAGCCCAAGAAACTGTAGGACCCAGACTATCTCAACACATGCTTTTTGACCTTGCAGCCCTCTTCACTTAAGATGCTACAAGTTAGCCTGAATATTCCAAACCATCTTCCAGAAGAAAGCCAGACCAAAGGAAAAAGACCTACAAAGTCAGAAAAAAAAAAAAAAAAAAAAAGAAGGATATAGTTCCTCCTCAATCTGCAACACTGGAATTATGGACTTTTGGGCCATTTTTGTAGAAAGAACTTGGGCCTTTATAGTAAATAAACTTGCTTCCTTAGCCTTGTTGATTAGTAACTACAGGTAATGAGCAGACATGGGGGTCAGAACTGGATTCAAAGTTCATCTCTGCCACTGACTATAACTTGCAGCTTTCTCCATGATATTGCAAGCTCCTTGTGACAGAGAATTTAATCTTTTTTTTCCCCCACAGGTGTATCCCCATCACATGTAACAGTGCCTGGTTCATACTAATAGCACAATACATGAATGCATGAATGAATGGATTAAGACCTTTAAGCTTTCTGAGTATCTGTTTCTTCTGATGGGATTGAGGATATGCTACCTCAAAATATGACTGCTGGATTTCCCACTGTGGCACAGTGGGTTAATGATCTGGCTTGCCTCTCTGGAGGTGCCTGTTTAATGCCCAGCCAATGCAGCAAATTAAAGATCTGGCGTATGTCACAGCTCCAGCTGGGATTCAATCCCTGGCCCGGTAACTTGCATACACCATGGGGGCAGCCAAAGGAGGAAAACAAAAATAATTACGACTCCTGCTGTATTAAAACTGAAGGAGTTTTAGCAAACTGCAGATGCAGAAAGGTGACTCCAACTTTCCCCCTGCCCCTTAACTCCCCCCAGCACTGCCATTCTTCCCTGAACCAGGACATGAACCCTTCTATAAGAGGTGCCAGCTCTATATCCAGAGGAAATAACATCCTTATCTCTGAAAACAAAGGGACACCGAGAAAAATTCTAATACACACACCTTGCTAACTTTTGCCCAGTTTACTACAATTACTTCATAACTCCTCAACCAATCACATTTGTCCATGACTGTACACTCTTCATCAAACCTGGTATAAAATATTCAGGTCTAAATGTTTGGGTCCTCATTTTGATATGAAGTCTGCTATATCATGTAAAACTTATATTAAATACCATTGTATGCCTTTCTCCTGTCAAATCATTTCTATTGGTTTCATTTACAGACTCAGCCAGGAACCCTAAGAGGGTAGAAAAAAACTTGTTCCTCCCCTACACTTGAAACATTAAAAGAGTTCAATGATATTCATTTCACAAGGTTGTTGTGCAGTCAAAAATGATAAAACTGACATGGAGCTCTATAAATAGGCACCAGCTTCCTTCCTTGTCTTCTAAAAAAAGGCTTGAAGAACACACTTTTTTTCCCATTTAATAGTACTCTGGAAATTGTTCTTCCTATAGTTTTGGCCTAGACTTAAACAGTGGGAAAAAATAGCCAGAAGGTTAAGCTTATATTGTGTAGAAACTTGCTTCTCTCTGGAGCTTGACCTGTTAGGTCCAAAATCTGTAAGAATCCCAGTGGGGCTACTGGAGATGAGACCATTGAGCAGTGGGCAGCCAGCATAACTTTGCAGCCTGGCCAGCTCTTCTGGACTCCTTGGTTGTCAACTTCTTTCTTTCTAAGCTATGTTTTTAATCCACTCCCTTTCCAGTTGATTTGGAGAAATTACCTGATGAACAGACTTATAATAAGGGGCTAGAGGCTGGAATGTAACTTTTTACTTAGATATTTGCATTTTTATGAGGTTAGGTATAATTCAGTCAATGGATCAGTATAAATGACATTTAGGATATTAAAGAAAGAGATGCTTTTACACTATAAATCACTGACTTCTTGAAAGAAGAAAAGAGGAGTGGTCAACTATACTGATATACATTAGCCGCCATCACTTTCCCCACTGGGCTATAGGATCTAGAAGAGTGGGGGATGTTATTGCTGCTCATGAAGCTGGCCCAGCTCAGACATGATTTTCTTCCAGTAAGATCACTCATTATCTTCAAGTTACTTCTTTGATACACTTTGCTCTTTTGGAAACTTTGTGTCTTAAAATTGGGAACAAAGTTATATGTACACAAAATCACTGGCAGTAGAATGGGAGACCACTGTCATCAGCTGAAACAGGCCCCAATTCCCCACTGTACGCCTGCTAATGTTTTGTCAGCTGAGTTTTATATGACTTAAGCAAAAAGAGAGAGCCACATGAGCAGTGTAGCTGGAATTATGAGAGCTAATAATGATAACAATGAATAATTCATAAATGATAAATTCAAATCTGCATTGTTTCTTCATAGAGCTTCCTCAAAAGGACTTGAGATAAGAGACTGGAGCAGCAAAACATAGTTCCTAAATGTGCAAGGGTGAATGAAGGCAGAGAGACTGATGGGGTCTTTACCGTCTGCTGGTCCAGGACTTAATGCTGCCAGAAAGGGACTTTGCTCATCCATCATAACTCTGAGCCCCAGTTGATCACCTTCATTGGTGAATTTGATCAATCTGACTTGTTTGAGCTATCGTACATGCCATCAAATAGTGATTTTAAAATCCTAACCTAAAAAAAAGCTCTCCTTTCCTCACAGTAACTATTTTGGAACAAGTTCCATCATTCCTAATAAAAATAAACTTTATTTAGTAGGAGGACCAAAACTGGTTGGACAAAAATTTTCATTTTTTTCCCCTCATAATAACCTCTACGAATTTTTTTCTATTATATTATCCTTCTTTTACTTAGAATTAGCCACTGTATTCATTCCTTTCTAATCCCTTCCTAATATATATCAGTTTAGCATTATTCTAGGAAATTATATTCTCTTGTTTTTTTTGGGGGGGGTTGGTGAATTTACTTTAAATCTGTATTTTTTAAATGGAGCGTGAGATAAATATTAAACCAACACATGAAAATATTAATTATTTTGTGTAAAGAGTAAATACTAACTTGGGAATTTTTGTGGAAGGATTGAGGCAAGGGCAAGCTGAAGACTATAGAAAGTGTTCATGAAATATCTGCATTGAAATGGAAAAAAATCAGTGTCCACATGAACAAAAATTTGCTCATATATTAAAAGTAAAAGACTGTGTTGGGGTCCATCGACATATTTTGCAAATAAATAAACCAGTATATCCACTCTCTCTATTTTTTAAGTAACATAAAACTAAGTTGATATGTAGGGCCTTAGAAAGCAAAGGAAACAAAGGAGTTAAATAGCCATAAAAGTGGCGATATGAGAGGTGTCGGGAGAAATAGAAAATTAATTGTTAAATGAAAAGCAGTGATGAGAGCTACACACTTGAAAGCCTGGGGAGATATGAGGAAACTCAAACCAAATGCCATCTCTTAGCAAACATGAGATATTTGGCCAGGTGCAAATATCATGAAAATGTGCAACACCAAAAAGGCAAGCTCTATTAAAGTTAGATGGCATATACTATTTGGAATTCATTTGATATAGCTTGCTATTCATCTCAAACTGTACAGAAAGATGGATGTGAGAAATGACCAGTAACACCTGCTCACTGGAATGGTTTTTCTGAAGACACTTCAGTCCAAATTTGGACTAGAAACTTAATGGAGAACACACAGGAGGTGAGGACGTGAGGTTCATCTCTGTCTAGCACTCAGACAGAGTACTCATTTCTGTCTAGTACCTGCAGGCTGTGTGGTCTTAGTCTAATAATACCATTCTGATTTTATTTCCATTTCTGAGAAGCCAAAATAAGAGTTGCTATTCTAAATGTTATCAAAAGTCCATGGAATGATTAGATAAGATAGTGTACATGAAAGCACTTTTGTGTAATGAAATAAAATGCAGCATTAAGGCATTATTTTACCAGTTTATTGAATTATAATTGATATAAAATCAATTGTACATATTAAAAGTTACAGTTTGATATGTTTTAACATATACACCCATGAATCCATCAACTTTATCAAAGTAGTGAACATATGTAAGGTCTCCTTGTGCCACACTGAAATTTCTCTTTATTGTCTTTCTCATCTTTCTCTCCACACACATTCTGAGGCAACTACTAATTTGCTTTCTATCACTATAGACTAGTTAATATTTTCTAGAGTTATATACAAATGGAATCACACAGCAGGTACACTTGTTTTTTTGTCTGACATTTCATTCAGAGTAATTATCTTAAGATTCTTCTATGTATTGTATGTTCATTTTCAGCTCATTCATTTTTAAGTCATAGTCTATGTGCTCCATAAACTGTTTACTCATTTATTTATTGACAATCATTTGGGCCATTTCCAGGATTTAGATATTATACATGAAACTGTTCTGAATGCTTGTGTACAAATATTTGTGAACCGGTTAGTGTATAAGCTTTATTTTCTCCTAAGTAAATACTCAGGAGTGGAATGGCAGAGTCATACAATAGGTATGTGTTTTAACTTTTTAAGAAACTGCTAAAATGCCTTCTGAAAAGTTCATGTCAATTTACATTCCCACCAACAACCTCTACAGCATTTATTGTTTATAGACTATTTATTGTTTTTTTTTTTTTAACTGACTGGTGTGATGTGATATCTCATTGCAGTTTTGACTCAGTTTCTCTGATAATTAATGATGTTGAGCATCTTTTCATGTGTTTCTTGGCCATCAATATATCTTGTTTAGAAAAATGTTTATTTAGATGTTAGGCCCATTTTTAATTTTTTTTTTATATAAAGCTCCATGAGATATTTTTATATACTGGAGAAGAAATCCCTTGTGGTTTGTTCAAATGCAAAGATTTTTTCCCATTCTGTGAGTTATCTTTTCACTTTTTTTTAAAATGGTTTCCTTTGCTCTGGAAAAGCAACTACTATGGAGGATAGTACATAAATTCCTTAAAAAACTAAATGTAGTACTACCAAATGATTCAGCAGTCCCATTCCTGGGCATCTATCTGGAGAAAACCATAATTCAAAAAGATGCATGCACCCCGATGTTCCTTGCAGCACTATTTGCAATAGCCAAGAATGGAAGCAGTCTACATGTCTATCAACAGAGGAATGGATAAAGAAGATGTTGTGCATATACACAATGGAATATTCTTCAGTCATAAAAAGAGTGAAACAATGCCATTTGCAGCAACATGGATGGAACTAGAGATTATCTTACTGAGTGAAGTCAGTCAGACAGAACAGATATCATATGATTACACTTACATGTGGAATTTAATAAAAATGATTAAAGATTTTACTTATAAAATAGAAACTAACTCACAGATGTCAAAACCAATCTTATCGTTACCAAAGGTGAAACCAATGGGGGAAGGAAGGAATTGGGAGTTTGGGAATAACATACACATTACTGTGTAAAATAGATGATTATCAAGAACGTATCATATGCACATGAAATCCTACCCCTATATTTGTAATAATCTATACGGGGAAAAGAATATGTATATATTTATATGCATAATTGATTCATTTTGCTATACAACTGAAATTAATAGTACATTGTATGTCAACTATATTTTATATAAGTAAATAAAAATATTTTGAAAAAAAATAAAAAGGTCATGACATCAATATTTATATGTATCAATTATTTTAAAATAGATTTAAATAAATAGAAAATTATACTAGTATGTAGTTATTATTTTTGGTGCTCTTTATTTTTTGTACAGATCTATCTTTCCTTGTAGTATTATTTTCTGTCTTCTTGAAGGACTTCTTTTAACATGTTTTGTAATATGGGTGTGGTATTAATGAATTGTTTAAACATTTGTATATATTACAAAGTCTTTATTTCATCTTGAGTTTTTGAAGATATTTTCCACTCAGTATGGAATACAATGTTGATTTTTTAAAATTGCTTAATGATCTCTCTCCAAGGTCTCTGTCATTATATTGTTTTTGATGAGAATCCTGTGTCATTCATTTATGTATTATTCTGCATGTAACATGTATCCTCCTGGCTAAAGATTTTATCTTCATTCCTGATTTTGAACAATTTGATTATAATGTGTCATTTATTTCATGTTTCTTTGGTTGAGATTTCTTAAGCTTTTTGGATAAGTAGGCATATACTTTTTAATCAATTCTGGAAATATTTTACTATTACATTTTCAAAAACTGCATATTCTGTTCTTTTTATTTTTCCACTTCTTTGAGGATTTCTATTAGACCTATCACAAATAGTCCACATTTTAAAAATTTTTTTTATATAATTTACTTTGGATATTTCTATTGCCATCTTCAGATTCACTTTTTCTTTTTTCCCCTCCGTAATGTGAAATAAGACATAAGACCCATCTAATGCAGTTTACATCTCAGATACTGAAGTTTTCATGTATGAAACTTTGATTTGGGACATTTGGTCATATCACTGATGTCATTAACTTTTTTATCATAACTCTTAATGTCTGTCAGTTATGTTTATGTCACTTGTGGGTTGAATATAGTTGATTGACTATTCTCATCACGTGTTATATATTCACACCCCTTTGCATTCCTAGTTGTTTTTGGTTGGCTGCCAGACATTGTGAATATTATCTTGTTAGGTGCTGAACAATATGTGTTTTTACAAATATACTTGAAGTTTTTTCTGAGGTTAAATGATGTTACTCAAAACCAGTTTTATTCCACAGTTCTTGTTTTTTTTCTTTCTTTCTTTTTTCTTTTTCTTTCTTTCTTTTTTTTTTTTTTTTTTTTTTTAAGTGCTCTGCATAGAACTAATTATTCCTTACTGGGTGAGCAAGACCTTCAGGAGGATTTTCCTTAATATTCAATGAAGTAAGAATCTTTCTGTTTAATCAGTGAAAGCGGACTATTCTCTATCCTACACAAGTTCTAGGCTATCTGATACTTTTGGATGATTATTTCTCTTGTTTCAAGTAGTTTCTCACATGCATTTGCTTGTCAGCACTTAACTGACTACTTAAGGCCATCTGTTCCAGAACTTCGGGATTCTTTCTGCATCTCTCTGTCCTTTCCAGTACTCTATCCTATGAGTTTTAGCTACCGTGGTATACCCACATTCTCAATTCTCGATTTTTTCTGAGATCTGCCTCATTTCTTTTTCCCTAGTGTCATAGCCTGAAAATACTCTCAAGTCGGTAGGCTAGAGCAAATATAGAGCCTACTTCTTCATTTTCTGATTTTGTGGATCACTCTTCTTTATTGCGTAGTCTCCAGTGACTTGAGCATCATTTATGCATATATTTTGTTTGTCTCTTTTTTGGGAGGGGGGGTTGTTTAATGCATTAGGCTTAATCTAGTCCCTGTTGCTCTATCTGCACAGAGGAAGAAATCTCCAAGTTTAAGCATTATTATTAGAAAAAATTATTATTGTATAAAAATATTAAGACCTTTCATAAAACCTAATAACAGAAGGATGAGTGGATAAACAGAAAGATAAACAGATATATATAGGAATGTAAATTGATTGTTTTAAAAGCCAGCTAATAATTTTAAGGATGAGACCGAGAACACAGGGATGACTAGAAAAGGGTCTTCTATTTTAATATTTGTCCAGCCTAAATCCTGTTACATTTCCTATTATCTCTTTTATTCACTGGAACTCAACAAATAATTATTTTGAAATGGTTTGAAAATAACTGCTTTTTTAAGTGAGATATTAACTGCCTTTAATTATCTGCTTTGGCTTGATTTTGCAAGTTTGAGCATGTCACAGAGATCAGCCATCCAGACCACTTGCTGTGTTTCCTGTACATTTTTTTTCCTGTTTCAGGCCCCTTTGCCTGTGATCGTGATACATCCTAACATGAGATTTGTATTGTAGTCCTTTTTTGCTACCTTCTACCATTCTGTTGTCAGCCTAATCATTTGACCACACTACGGTTCCCATGACCTACACTGTCATCAACCTCCTATACGCTGTAATGGGATGCATGACTTTTTTCTTTGTGCTCTCTCTGTAGCCCCATACCCACAACTTTCCTAGATCTGAAAATACATTACAGTTATAGCCTACTTGTTACACAGTGACTCTGCCAGATTTTTATATTCCAAATATATATGGAACATCCTTTAATACATAGCAAATAGTCAATAAAATTTTATTGAATGAAGGACAGTGCATGTGCATGAGTAAATAGTAGCAAATGTGTGAGAGTTTGTATCATGACGATCTGTCAGACACAAAATTGTGCCCCATCTTCTTTCCAATATGAGTTCTATATCCACCTGTAACTATAATCAAAACCTAAAATAATAACCTTAATTTCATAGTCTATTCCACAATTTCTGGGTTTTTTTATTTGTCTGTTTGTTTGTTTTTTTCATGATTTGTTGGTTTATTCTTAGCTCAGGGCTTCAATGGTACCCTGACTTATTTCCTGCCCTTTGAGTTTTTATTTTCTCCTTCTCTGTTAATGCACAATTCAAGGAAGCATTGATTGATTTTGACAAGTGGTAGAATTGGGTGGGTGGGTCAAGGAGAAAGATTATGCCCTGAGATGGAGGATTGGATGCAATGCCACCTTCTAATGTTCCTGCACATTTTTGCCTGAGGGCTTTTTAAATCTCATACTGCCAGGCAGTTGTAAGTGGTCTCAATTAATCGAGATTTCTGAAGCTAAAAATCAATTTCTTTTTTTTTAAATTCACATTAAGGATCAAGATTATTTTATTATTACATAGAATGAATTCAGCAAATAGAAACCTGTTCACTCACCCAGCACAAGGAGGACTTAAAGTAAGAACAAGGGGAAAGTAATAGAGATATGATTTAACTATGGCAGTGCCATCAGTCAGAAGTAGTAATACAGATTCACTCATGCTTTCCTGCCAGCTCAAGCTGCCTTTTCTTTACTCCTTGTGTAGCTAAATTCCACCCATCTTTCATGGGCCCTCTTCTCCAGGAAGACCACCATTTTTTTCTTCTTTGATACTTTCCCAAACTAACAACACTTTAAACATGAAACTCCAAATATGGTTCTAAATTACAATATCTTATATATTTGTATATCATCCTGTCATATATTGTGATATCTCCACTTGGAACAGGATTTTGCATTTTTCAACTGTCTACACAGTGACTAGCAAAAACAAACAATCAAACAAAAAATGGAACAAAGAACAAGTGTGTTTGTGAAGACATTAATAAGTGCTTTATAGTTTGGCTGATTGAACATGGATATTTGTGGCCTTATTGTTTTAGCATGTTTTCCCTACTCATTCTCTAAACAGGTGTGCATATAGAAGCTAGAGAAGGGGACTTTGAAAACACAATTCCATAATTTTGAGGAATGAACAAATAACCACCAAGGGAGGGTATGGAATGTGTATACTCACACTCTTCCCAATGACAGATTTCATAGTCACTGAGCATGCCCTCAGCCCATCTCTCAAAACAGCAAGCAATCAAGCTTGATGTTTGTTAAGCTAGAACAAAAACTTTTATCTTAATGTGAACCACTAGGCAATCAAATAAAGTATAGGAAAATATCACACTTAATAACCTCTAGTGACCTTTTTATGTTCCTGAATTTTATTGAGCAATTTATAAGAGAAAGAAAGAAAAAAGTCTATCAGAACTGTTGAAGAATAGTTCTATCCACAAGCAAGCTATATAGCCAGAATATTGAAGTAATAACAAAAATACATAGGAAACAATAGGTCAGCTAATTGGGAGGAAGAAATGAGTAAGCAAATCATACCAGGGAGTAATTACAGTCCAACATTTTGTTGTAAATGAAAATCATCATCATTAATACCAGCAATCTAGTTCCAAGGGAAGCTGCTCATTGATAATGGAAAAGTTTGCAGCTAACATTTCCTCTCCTCTAGTCATTCTCAGGAGGATTTGGACAGCTCTCCACATTTAGTCTGAAATGTTCATATGAGGTTTCTTTTATGGAGCAATTTGTTTGTCTTATGGAAATATATTTCTGTCTCTGGGAACTGAAGAAATTTTTTCTATGCCTTTGTGAAGTAATTATTGGGGCTTTCCCACCAAGAACCAGAATTAAGAATTAGGATGTAGACCTCAGGTTGACATGCTTTATGGAGTGATATTAGGGTATCTCTTCCTTAAGCTTGGGTGAATTAATACCTATGCTCTCATTCTACTCACTTGAAAGACTGTTCCAGAGTCATAGAGTTTCAAACTTTGCCCTTTTAGTGTAGTTGATGTTACATTTATTTCTATATTTATCCAGATATTGTAGACTCACCATTCTAGGAGGGAAGACAGGTTACCAAATCACCATTGATAGACCTGCCAATAAACTGGGCTGGAGTTTGATAAGGAGTGATTAAGGGAAATGTTCTCTGTTCCTTATGCACAGTGTGCTTTTGGATGCAGAAGTCAGTGTCTGGGGAGCCAAATGTCTCACTCATGTTCAGTGAGTTGGAGCTGGGGAAGGAACCTCTCACCTCTAACTCATCAGAGGCTGCTTCTCTCAAACCGAATGGGGCTAGGTCACCAGACTGGAAACAAATTAACAAGGAGACCTCCTCTGTGTCCAGGTGTTGCAGAAAGGATGAGGGCTAAGACTGCCAATCTTAGACTCCAATTGTATTTTCCTTTTATTAAGTAATCCTTCTTGCCCCATTTTTTTATTTAAATCTCAATTGATTTATCATTGTTCTCTTAATCTCTAATGTCCAGTTAGTATTACCTAAAGGCAGAAGATGTCGTTGTCCATATGATGTGAGGTACCAGGCAACCTCTCTTCCAATAATTGTGTCCAATCTAGAAACTTATTTTCTCCCTTAGAACATCATTAGAAATTCATTTCATTCAGAGAGAAGATATAACATAGCAAAAAAACTGAATTTAAAAGACTCATAGTTCTTTTATTGGCCATAGGGAGGCCATTTTTTTTGTTGTTAAATAAATGCAAGATTTGCCTATAGCTATAGTTAAACATGAATAAAATGGTCAGTGGTCTAGTACAGACCTTTGAACAGAGATTTAGTGGAGACTTAGAGATTTCCCTAAGATATTTCCTAGGCTACTGGAAGTAGAAATGTGGGGTGACATACTCATGACCATACTGATTCATTTAAAGTAGAGCAACCATAAGTTTATCTTAAAAACCCAGCTTCCATTTATATTTTCTCTTGATTAAATAATTCCACTCCTAAATACTATTTGAAAAATAATAAACTTTCTTTCTAGTGTTTTCCATAGTACTATGTCCTTATGAAGGAAATGTTTAATTATCTGATGATTTATTGTAGTTGTTACTAAAGCAATGTCAGTGCAGTGGGGTTTCTATTTGTTGCTTTAACTTTGATATCATGAATGGTCAAATAAGATTGAATTTTGGAGGGAGGAGAATTATTCTATGAACCCAATTCTTTCTCCACCTCCCCAACGAAATTCAAACTATAAAATAAATTCTTTGCTTGTTCCAGCATCTTGGAAAGAAGAGAAGTGAGGTAGAATTTCATCATTTCAAAGATGATGATCATTGTACAACTGTAATTGTAATAGATTCATTGAGTAATAAAAAAAGATAAAAGATGTATATTTATAATATTTATGCATGCTCAATACTAACAGAATATTATTTGACTGAGTTTAATAAAAATTCTTCATTGCTGTGGCTGTGGTGTAGGCTGGCAGCTACAGCTCCAATTGGACCCCAAGCCTGGGAACCTCCATATGTCATGGGTGTGGCCCTAAAAAAGCAATAAATAAATAAATAAATAAATAAATAAATAAATAAATAAAATTCTTGGAGAAAGTAAAATACTTGAATGGCTTCTGCAGGAGCATATTATTAGAGAAATTATACCTATGAATGCCACCAGTATGGTTTTCTAAATGTCTTCTTTTTTTTTCTTTTTAAGGCTGCTCCTACAGCACATGGAGGTTCCCAGGCTAGGGTTTGAATCAGAGCTGCAGCTGCTAGCCTATGCCATAGCCACAGCAATGCAGGAGATGAGCCTTGTCTGTGACCTACACCACAGTTCATGGCAATATCAGATCCTTAACCCACTTATCAAGGCCAGGGATTGAACCCTGGTCCTCATGGACACTAGCTGGCTTCATTCCCATTGTGCCATGAAGGGAACTCCATAAATATCTTAATCACCCTGGAGAGCCCAAAACAGGGCATGCTACCAGATTTTTAACATGTATCCTTTGTATACATGTTGGTGAATGATTATGGCTACCAAGTCACTGATTCCTGACCCTGTTGAGGTACTCTGCAGATGTACAGAAGGACAGAAATATGACTGTTTTCTCATCTGGACCTCTGTTGTCGTTAATGACATGTTTGTGAAATATGGCTTAAAGACAACTTTCACTAAATATTAATAATATAGTGTAAAACCACATTGGTACTGGCCTCATGAATGTTTATTGCATTATTTTTGAAACATATATATCATGATCAAAAATATTTTGTATAAATGACATATTAGTAAACATGAAGACACATTTACATATAGACACCCATGAACACAGATTCCGTATTTCCTAAAGCAGAAATGTGTTGACATATAATGGTCAGCCTAGGTCTAGTTTGTGTTAAATGGAGACAAGGATTCTGTTACACACAGATGACTAATAGTGTCCTTTTATCACAATTGGCTTTTGCTTGGGCTTACTTGGCAGTCATTGCTCTCAGGTAAATAGAAAAGCAAAGGGAACCCTAATTTGAATATTATGTGGCAAGGATTTTCTGCTCATTCCTTCATGATAACGTATTGGAAGTACCTGTTCAAAGACAAATGTGTGCCTTAAGTAGTGTCCTTCAATCCCATTTTCTGCCGTCATACCTACTATAATTTTGCTCTAGCAATGCTGAACCATCTGTTCTCTAGATCATTATAATTTCCCTCTTGCTTCTCCACACACAATATTTTCTTCTTTGGGGGTCCTTTTCTCAATTTGTTCCCCTAGCAAAATCCTGCTGATGTAGGAGGTGGCTCAAGTGTTACTTTTGAGAATCTTTCCTTGATTTCTCATGTAGTTTTAGATTGGCTTCCTCCTGGCTACCCCTGTAGCTCTCTTCACCTGGTGCTCTCATATAGTCTGATGCCCTGGGCCACATACACATTTCCAATGCACAGCCATTTCCTCAAAGAGGCAGCTGCCACAGTGACTGGTCCCTTATAGCACTTTGCTCAATGGAGATGGTCAATCTATGATCACAGAAGAGAGGGAAAAAAGGAAAAGGAAGGGAAGAAAGAAGAAAAATTTTAAAAAGGAGAAAAAGAGATGGGTGAAGGAAGAAATGAGGGAAGGAAAGGGAGGAATTTTGTACAGAAAATTCACTGCTGCCATTGTGCACTGCATGAGTCATGCAAATGAACACTCCTAAATATGCCAAAGAGTGGTGGAGCTGTTTCTGATGTACAGGAAGATGAAGAGAAAGGTCCCAAATATAGCACATTGTCTGAAAGCATGATCCTGAGTAACTAGGGACAGCCTAACTGGGAGTGGTTGTGTGATAGATCTATAAATGTCAAAAATGTGAGGCAGGGGAGGGCAATGGAAAGTTAGGCTGTTGGGGGTCACGCTCCTCCTCCACAACACTGCCACAATTCTCCCAAAGTCGTGGAAAGTGTGATCCTCTGTCCCTGTCTCCTTTATCTCTCTCTGGATTCCTCATCAAATGCAACAGCAGCATGGGGAAGTGAGAGAGAGAAGAGAAACATTAACAATGGGTGAGTGATCCATTGTTTTGATAGACACAACCGCAAACATCGGGAATTTTAAGAACATTAGTTGTAGCTGAATGATTCACTTTTTGTTTTTCCAGATTAGGGATGTCAGATAGACGTAGCTGCAGGAAACCCAGGCTATTAGAACTGGATATACATAGGAATACTGTCAGAAGCCCAAGAGAGAAGCACCTCTCCCAAAGTGCAGAAAAACACCCTAGTATGAGTGTCTCTATTAGCATCATTACACTTACAATTACCTCAAAATTATATCGATCTTTTTTTTTTCTTTCTTTCTTATTGCAATGAGACAGTAAAAAAAAGGCAAAGAACCCAGTGGGAAGGAATATGGTACACAAGATTCCTCTCAGGTGGAATGATTTAACGTCACACACTTCCCTGGATCCAGAAGCTAATGTCAGGATTCTATATGCCAGACATGGAAAGAGACACATGCCTGAGGAAGGGATGCAATGAGAAACCAGAAGCTGGGACTATCAAAGTTGAACACTACAAACTCAGCAAGTCTGCTGAACATTCACTGTGACATCAGTCTGAAGAACTGGGGTGAGACCACGATTATAGCATAGTAGAAACTGGAGAGTTCCAGGCCCAAAGCCCTTCTTTGCACAGTTAGGGGATTTGAGGCCATTAGAAAAAAAAAATGAGGAATGGCTTGCCCTGGCCATACTTGATTGGTGACCCCTAAAACTAGATCTCTTGTCTGTCTTTGACTTTTAATCCATTGCTCTTTGCTGTAATCATGATTGCTTGCTTCATAGTACATGTGATCTAGAATTGACTCTTTGGTGATGAAAATAAAAGTCCTGACAACTCCAACTTTTATTCTATTTTTCCTTGTTTAAAAATTAAGGAAAAGCAAACATAGATTTCATGGGATTACAATTTGTTTGTTTGTTTGTTTTTTATTTCTCCAAGAACTTTTAGCTCATGGCCCATAGGAAGGGGGAAAATACAAGAGAAAACCCCCATAAGAACAACTAAGAACTGAAGAAAATTTCCACTCGCCTTTTTGTTTTTTTCTTGTTTCTGGGTCATGTTTCCCGGTTTGAAAGTCTCCCTGCCTCCCCAGCTGTTTTTGTAAGTTAATCCTTTAACAAATTCATTTCCTCTTTCTTAAGAAGGATGAATAGGTAGAGGCAGGAGGAGGGAGCTTAAAAGCATGACCTGATCCCAGACTACCTGCAGAGAATATCAGATTATCTTCATTCAGCAAACTGCACAGGACTGGAAGACAAGCATTTGCATGTGGTAGATCCAACTGAAAACCTAATCAAAAATCAATTCTACAAACAGGAGGAGACATTTCTTTTTGTCTGACTCAATTACTTATGAGGGAAAAGACAAAGTGTGGGAGTGGAGTGAGGATAATATATGAGTGCAGATAAATAGCTTAATATCAGTGTCCCACTTGTGTCACATGGTTGCCTTCTTCTTGATCCCACAGATATTAAAACAAAATGAAGCAAAAGACTGAAAAAAATCTTACAAAAATTCTAAATCAGGCCTTTCTTTAACAAAGAAATCAGAAGCTTCATCAAAGTGAACCAACCAACCTGGTAAATATCACCAGATTAACTGATGCATAGAAATGGTGTTGCCTCAATAAGCCCATCAAATCCCTGGGGAAAAATGGAAACTTTAGGCCACCCTATGGATCTGCCGTGGAGTAAACGAAGTTTGAGCTCCAAGTTATAATTACTGGTTCCACTTTGAACAGATAACAAAGACAAGCTGGTTTGTAAATATGATTGGTATTTGTGACTTAGAAATCTAGGTTCCCAACTTATTACATTAATTACATAATTCTAATAACATGTTTTATTTTGTAAAAATTATCATGCTCCTGCAGCAGCCAGTGCTATTTAAAATATTTCCCAGAGCAGAAGGACCCAAGAGTCAGAGGCAATACTTCCAAATATAGCAAGTATTTTTTTTATATATAAAGAGAGCTCTAAATATCTTTTCTGCCACTTGTCAAGGGCGGGGAGATATTGGCAGTGAAAAAAAAAATTCTGGGTGAGATGGGAAAACCCTGGCCATAAAGAAAAGAACAGTCATTGGCTCAAACTTAGCGATGCTTTGCAGGTTCTAGACAAGATGGCAAATGGGGTGCATTTGAAACATGAAGGCTTCTTCCGGTAACAGCAATGTCCCCTTACTCTTACTTTGTTTGCTCAAGAGAACACAAAAGAGAAGATATTTTCTGGTGTTTGTCAAACTAAATCACATGAAAAAAGGTTGCAGCAGTATTTTGTAAACGCTGAATTTTTAATCAAATATTTATCATTATATTTCATAAGAAAGTAAAATCAGTGTATCCAGTTGAGATTTTCCTTTGATATTAAAGAAATCTCAAGGTGTAAAACCTCACGTCCTCTGGGCATCACAGCCTGGGGAAGCCACCTGAGATTACGTAGCCTCACTGGGAGATGCAGCACAATGGAGTACTATTGTTGAAGATCTATTGTCATTGATGTTGTAGAAATTACTGTGATAGTTACAATGTATTAATTGATTTGTAGAATATAAACACATGACTTGTTAATGTACCTAATGCACAATATGGAGATGTATCTTCTGTTCACATATATGCATTATAATTACTTCTCTCTAGAAACCACATTTGACTCTGATTTAATGAGAGAACAACACATCACAAGCTGTAGCAGAATTTCCTAAACCTCATAGAAACAACAAGCAAAACCACATATTGAAATATTCCTATATCTCAGCCCTGTGCAAGTGGTTGTGGGAGGAGAAAAACAAAAAAAAATCAGAATCTCTTTTTCCAAGGAGTTTATACTCTGTACCACAGAGCAGCTTATGATAAGGGGAAATGATGCCAATACCAGTTCCAGTAGGAGACAGAGTTGATATTATAAGAAGTTAACCTGAAGATAGGAGACCTAACAGATGGGATATTGACTGGCTCTTGACATATGGATATATACTTCACAGCACTTTCTCTGAAGAGTCATTGCTTTAAACAGAGGGGAAATTGTGAGAAAAGCAAGAAGGACAGGAGAAAGGAGGAGCCAAGACCCTCTAAACAAGAGTGAGTTAAGAAGTTTGCTGGAACAGAGACTAAACCTAACAGGGCCAGGGCCAGTCCACAAAACACTTTGCATGCCAGTTGACATGTTACGTCTTCTAGGTCAGATTTTCCAGGAAACAGACTCTGAGATGGAAACTTGTGTGCAGTTTATGCAGTTCTCCTGAGAACACCTCTAAGACAATGAAGGAAGCTGAACAAGCAAGAGCTGGATGATGATGACATTCTTTATCATCAACCATTCAAACTTTGTGCCTTTTGGCATATGGGATTCTGCATTTGTTTTTAATATCCTCCTCAAATGAATCAGTGTTATACCACATTCACACAATAATATCTGAATTAAAATAAGTAAGTTACAAAGTTGTACCAGGATAAATAATTTCTGTTCTTTTACATGAAGTAGGAGGAAAAAAAAATTATCCCTGTTAAAAATGTCTCAAATTCTGGTTTTCTTTAAATGTTCATGCAGGAACAAGAACAAAAATAATGCATTTTCAAAGAGCCCAAATTAAAAAGAAAACAAAATTTAAAAACATCCTTCACTGCACCAAGTCATAACGAGGCATACCCAGCAAACGCAGCACAGTTAATGTTGCTCATGGACCCCCGTGGAGCGGAAGGATTTTACCAGAACTGTATGAAGTGCCTTGAAATTAATTTTCCTATAATAGAAACTACTTAAAAGAATTATCTTGCTGTGCAGCAAATCAGTTCATGTGGCAGATTTATACTTTCATCTGGAATTTTCTTAAAGGGGGCAAAGGCAACAAAGAGATGGTTTGGATGAACTTAAAATCAGGAGACTGTCTAAGACCTAAGCTTTTTTCTTGTGTTAAAATGGTTTCGGAAAACATTAAGACTGTTTTGGATATGCATCAAACAATCTTCCAAAGAAATTTCAAGCTAGAGAGACTTCTAGCCCCATCCATACCTTAGAGATGAAGATATTGAGGCTGTAGAAAGGGGTCAAAAACTAGGTGGATGGTATATTTATTAGCACACACATACACATGCACAGACACACATCAATTCATCTATGCGTAGACAACATCTCATGTTTTAGAAATGCTCCTAGTTCCCAACCATACAATCAAAGATCTGTATTTGTGAGGCTGGGCTAGGCTTTGCTGTGATAAGAAATCCACACAAACATTAACACGGTGAAAAATTATTTCTCATTTCACAAGTAAATGTAGATTGGAAGCCCTCCTGGGGGTCCCTCCCCAGATACAGACTCTGAGAATACTGTGAGATTCTACCATCTGAGAGTCAAATACTTCCAGTATATAATGATGGAGAGAGATGCTAGTAAACTGTCCTTTTCATCCTTTCTTTTTTTATGACAAATATTTTCAGAACTCCATTTTGCCTGTGAATGGAAAAAGGATTATACTATCAACAACAGGTTCTAGGAGAGCTTCTGGACTAGTGCTCACAGGTCTCCTGGGTAGCGGGCACCATTGCCTTTTTTTTTTTTTTTTTTTTTTTTTTGGTCACTACCACAGCACATCAAATTCCCAGGCCAGGGATTCAACCTGCCCCACAGCAGCATCCAGGCCACTGCATTCAATGCTGCATGCTTAACCCACTGTGCCACAAGCATACTCCACTATTGTCTCCTTCTTTAGACATGAGTTATAGGTTGGTGAACTTTGGCAACAAGTATTTGAGAGGGACTTGCAATGTTCCATGTTCTATATTACCTGTGGAATTAAAATAATGAGACTCTTAGAGAATTTGAGAAGGGTCTGAAAGTGTTCATGAGAATTAGTCCAAGAACAGTTTGAATACAATGATGGAATATGGGAATCTGGAGAAGAGAAAAAAATGAATAAATATGTAGGAATAAGTAATAAATTAATATTTACAGCAATGTAAGATAAAAAAGGAAGAGATATCTTTGAGGTAGGAGAAATATCTTTGAGATAAGGAGTAAAAATTATAGAAAACCATGTATTTCAATCTTTCAGACTATGGTTTATGAGAATATATGAATAATAATGCTGAGGGCTTATAAGCGAACAGCCTCCAAATCTGAGAGTGCCAGGGGAGAGTAATGAATTAACAGAGATTGTTCCTTCTTTGTCCCAAAACATCAATGAAGACAAGACTTACTCAAGATCACTGGCTGCAGTCATAAAGGAAATAAGATGTTTTTGCGTCACTGATGAAATGTGATCTTCAGGTGCTGACAAAGCAACACCTGTGAGAAGCAATGGACAAACAGTTTTTTCTCTTTTTTTTAATTGAATTTTTGAGAATTCTTTTTTAAAATTATTATTATTATTATTTTTAGATCAAAATCTTAGACAAGTTTTCCCAAAGTACTAAGTTGAGTTGAAATCATAAGAAGAGATGAAATCTATTACACTTCTTCTTAACAAGTCCAGGAGAACAAATAAGCAACAGCAAGGAAACAGAAGAGAAACATTCCTCAGTGTTAAACTCAATGCATATCAACTACCCCTCTTCATCATCCATCATCATCCCCAACCACCTGTTCCTGGTTGAGAGGGGGTGTTACTAGAGTTTGCTCTCTAGGTTATTCTTCCTCCTTTAATGAATCAGTTCAAGGAAAGTTTTAAAAAAATAATGCAGTAATCAACATCTACAATAAAATGTTTCTGCTTTCTTTGTTTTAATTACAACCCTCACAATGTGAGAATATTCAGTACCAGGTGGTCATGTATTAGGACTGTGACCATTACTGGTAAGCTTTGCCTGTCACACATCTTGCCTTGGATGAAAACATAGTCCTCATTCTTATTCAGCTTTATTCCAAGCAGACCCTCTCTCTCTTTGGTTTATATAAGTAGGATATTTCAGCTCATTCCAGACTCTAACCCTGGAAAATTCATCTCACTCCTCTGATCAAGGATAAAATACATCTTGCTAGTTCTGGTAGCCAATTTCTTCTTGACTCTGTAGAAAGATATGCTCCAAGGGACTGAGTAACAAGCCTTTAACTCCTATGTGCCTGGATTCTTAACAACAAATTTCTTTGCAGAGCCTCTGTTCCTAAAAACATATTCTAAACCCTCCTTATTCTTATATACACAATTTGCAATTATATTTTTTCTCAAAACATTTTAATGTGGCTCCGTCATGTTCAACATAAAGGAATGATAATTTTATAGAAATTGCTAAGATATATTAAGAAGGTTAAAAGAAGATAGAGATGATATTTTCATGAAATAATTCCCTTAAATGTAGGGGATATGCTTATTCTATAGTTAGCAACCTGATTGTGTGTCCTTAGAAATTCCAGTGAAGAGCAGTTATAACGTTTATTACTTAGTTTCTATTCAAACCTCTATTTTCTAAGCTTATTGTATTTCTAGTCCACTAAAACCTTCTGCCTGATTTGAGGAGTTAGCATGTGAAAATATTTGCTGAACCTGATTCCCTGATGGGAAATACAATCCACTAGAATCAAATGTATTTGTGAAACACAAACACATTTTCATTATCTGTAGCTTATAATCAAAGCAAAGTTTCTTGCTTTGACAAACATGCTATTCACTTTGGAAATAGAAGTGAAGCACAATTTTTGCATTTATTAATTGTGTATCCCTGCTGTAAACATTAGCTAACCATTTGCTGTTGAATCTTAAGTAAACCTCTACACTAAAAGGCACTACAGAGCTTCCAAACTCTCAGGCTCCACATTCTGAGTGGGCTATAATCTTGGCAAGATGCATTTTCCCCATCAACATCCATAATGTCTCCCCAGGGAAGAATTTGTCAAAGGAGGAATTTGTAAAGTCACCATCTTCACAGAGGCCCTGGAGAATGAATTTAGCTGATGTGTGTAAAGACCTCCAAAGGTGAAAAATGGGGCAGGGTAGTCACAGATGCCAGAGGGACTTTCTAGGCAGTGTTGGGGAATTGTCTGTGAATTAAACAGGAGCATTTCTTACATGACCAAGAGAGGAGGAGGTTTTCTAAGAGGACTACTTGCCATCACATGTGATACCAAGGAGTTGTTCAGATGAGATACTTCTGAAATGGCCCATATTTACTCATTTAACATTTCAAAATCTTTTCAAGCTAGAAGGATATTGGAAACCTTGAAACAAAGTAATTAAAAGCCCATTGGAAGATATGGCGAAAGAGGTGTATATTGATTGACCCTCAATGCCAGAGAGAGGAAAGGAATGTTAGAAGTCCTAAAATAACGACCTCATTTACAGAAAGTGATTTGTCATAGAAACCTTGCTCTGTTACATGGATTACTTTGAAAAATTAGAAAATTTGAATATATATATATATGTGTATGTGTGTGTATGTATATACACACACATACACATATATAAAGTATACACAACCTAAAAGTTGATAATTAAGTTTTATTTAAGGCAAAATGAGGGCTGTATACATCAGGAGGCAGCATTTTTGGATAGCTCTGAAATACGTCTCCAAAGAGGTAGGGAGGGAGGGACGTCAGTATGTGTGTGATTTTGGTGAAGCGGGGGGTACATGCAACTGAGCACATATTTTAAAGAGGCTACTGCTAGTCATGAGGAGCACTCATCATCATGAAGGATTTTAGTGATTTTCTACATATGAGGAGATGCAACAATTAGGCTCATAAAATCTCCTAAAAATATAAAACTATCTGAAGACCTGTTCTGCCAGTTTTCCAGAACACACAGTGCCTCATTCCTGATTTCCATGCTGATCACCTGTCAGGGAGTGTTAAGGGTCAGCAGATGCAGTGGCTTATGATACAATTCATACAGAGGCAGATGGGAAGTGCCAACCTCCATTTCACATACATGTATGAATTTTCAATGACTAAGCTCATATATTCGTGAATGGGAAAACTCTGAGGTTTTGTGTGGAAGTAGTCACATTTTGGCCTCATAATTGGAAAAATTATATCCAAAAAACTTCAAATAATAAAGAAGTAAATAAACAAACCGTGCCCAATTATTTTCCTCTGAGTGTCACTTTGGGACTTTTGGTGTCCTGAACTATCAAAACTCTTGAGTCTCCAAGTCCAGTGGGTTCCTTTTTCCATATAGCACAGTGCTTCTTTCTTTTGGCATTACCAGAAATTCACCTCAGGCACTCACCATCCCAGTCAGGGCTATAGCAACAGTCTTCCATCTCCTTTCCTTTCATCTCTTCCTTATCAAATTAATTACATCTGCAGGAAGCTAAGTCTTTGAATGCAAGACTTTAATTCTGGTTGCAAAACTCTCAGTTTCTTTTCCTTTCCTAGAGGATGAACTCAAAGTCTTTGCACATTATTCAGACCTACAATCCACCCAATCCCTCTTCCCTTTTACTCTTCTTGTGCTCTTTGCAGCTTGCAAGGCAATCTAGATTTGGTGCCCCAACAATCACCACATTATGTTAAGGTCCTTCTTTTCCTCATACTTAACCTCTCTTACCTAGATGCATTTACTCTCATTTCAAACAGTCCTTAGGGCATAGAATTCCTTTTTCTCAGCAGCTCAGTTCAGTCCTGATAACTGTAATATTTCCCACCTGTGGAAACTATAAGAACCATTGTCCATACCAATAGAATACACCTTGATTTGTGGCATCATATACAGATATCTTCTATTATTATTTAATTAATTTTATGTTGATAGCTTATAGGGTTATCATTAACTTACACATAAGATTAACCACTTCTCCTTTCCTCCTTTTACTCCTTGTTCTTTAGTCACAACTACTAAGAGCTTTGTACATAATGGACACTCAGGAAATATCTGACAATTGATTAAGAGGTGTTATGGGATCAAGTTCCCACTGTGATTTCAACTGGGCCATTTTTAAATGAATTCTAAGGAGAATCACAGTTTTTGAGTGATCCAGATTCGATCATTAGTTTACAGGTGTGGTTGTTTTTGTTATGTCGTGGCCTTTGAAAGTGGTGGCTCTCCCCTACTGATGAGGAGAATGTGATTTTGAGTAAAGCAAATTTTCTAGGATCACTTGATCTCCCAAAGAGAAAGCATAATATAAAGGCCAAATTGTAGTGTTATTATGCAAACATACTCCATTGCTTATCAAGTCAAGAATGAGACTATGATGGTTATAAACTTGCTTCTCACTATAACAGGTATTTTACAACATGCCACCACAATTTGGAACTCACCAGATGACAGTTTCTCCAGACATTCTAGTTATATTCTAATTGGCTTTTAATTTTTTGCAGTTAAACCTCTCCATGCTGTTTTTCTTTCTTGGTGTCTAGCCCTTTCAATTGCCAACAGTGAAAGTTTGCAGGATCATGGTCTTACAAAATCTCTTATGAAGCATCTGCGGGTAACAAGACAACTTTACACAGAATCTAGGAAGCATCTTTATATTCTCAATGGGGGAGGCAGTGTAGTTACATTTAGTTAGGCTTTCAGCTTATTTGGTGCAGTGCTGGTGAAACAAGAACCCTGAGGTAGACATGTTGCTCCAACCAAGTTTCTTCCGAAACTTAATTTTACAGGTTGAAGACCCATACCTGCTAGACATGCAGCACCTCACTACATTGCCCTAAGAGTAAACAAGTGTAGCACAGAACATAAATGTTTGATATTCAGTCCTAAATGAAAAAAAAAATGTATTCTATAATGAATACTTAATTACGACTGCAAACTGAATATAAGGAATGGAGCCCCTACTGCTTCTGAGACAAAGCAGAGTAAAATGAATTACCATCATGCAGGGAATGATATTAATAGTGTCCAGCTTTATAAATGAATCCAATTTTAAGCCACTTTAGTTGCTATCATACTGAGAAAGAATGCAACATGTCTAACGTATCATTTCTTTTCTGGCAAATGACAAGACTTAAGCAGAAAACAATTTTAACTTGCTGATATTTGCCTGCATTAAATATTTCTAATTATTGAGTACTCATAGTCAAACATCATTCAGAAAACAAACGTCAGTGCTCTTTTCATCATCAGAATGTTGAGAGAAGCCATCTTTTTCTTTTTTTCTCTCTCTTACTAAAGGAATCAAGTCGTTGAAGGATTGTTTGGATGAGTTTACAGCATCAGTAATTGTTAGTTCACTCCTTTGAGTCTATCCTGCAGAGAACAGTTGGTGTTTTACTATTTGTGGTAGCTTAGGTTTATGTGCTGTATTTGTTATTCAGAATGTTTGCAGGTGAATGAAGTCACTAGGAAGTGATGTAGACATTGCAATGAAAGGTACTGTTGGTTCCAACGCAAAGCACAATTTTTACATGCTCGGAGGAGAGACAGTTGTAGTGATTATTTTGATAATGAAAATCATAATTATACCACATAAATTGAACCAAGGATAAAGAATTGATAGGATCTTCTGATTTTTCAGACCATATTACTTCTACATGTCACCTATTCACCCACTACTGTGTAAATCTGTAGTATATACAGAGTCTGTGCATGCCACTGGGTTAGGTTAAACACAAAACTTAAAAGAAGTGGTATTCCAACTTTGGAATTTACAGCCTGCTAGACAGAGTAGACCATTCTATCTGAAGACGACTTATGAATTCAGAATGGTAAAGAAAACCTAAACATTGTGATTTAGAACATTGTACACAGAAAGAAGTACCAAAGTCATTAAGATGCATTTGTCCCACTATTGAAAAAGAGTGATATCTCAAATCTAGGAAGTCTCTCTTTGTGGCGAACTATAGAGGAGAGGGGAGACTCAAGGGCTTTGCTCACTTTGGAAACTCCCCAAGAAGAGTCTCACAGAGTTGTTTCTAGGGGGCAACAGCCACATTGTCAAAGGTTTTGTTTGACAGTGGGACAGAGAAGAGATAGTGCTAAACTTTCTGGGATCAGAGCAGAAAGCTAAGATTAAGGTGGTGCTCAAGGTACTCTTTCTGAAACCTGTCATGGCTTGAGAAGAGATGTCCTCCTGTCTCTCTCTCTCTCTCTTATTTTTGGGGGTGGGGGGCTACACTTGGGGCATGTGGAAGTTCCCAGGCTAGGGACTGACCCTGTGACAAAGAAGTAACCCCAGTTGCTATAGTGACAATGTTGTATCCTTAACCTGCTGTACCACAAGAGAACTCCTACTGTCTTGAACTATCTATTTGACCTGCTTGATAACCTTATGATTATATTCTTCCTGGGTAAAACCAAGACTATATATATATAATATAACAAAAATAATATCATATCATATCATATCATATCATATCATATACATATTTATGTATACACATATATGTGTACGTGTGTGTGTGTGTGTGTGTTTGTGTGTATATATATATATATATATATATATATATATAGTAAAGGTCAGATGAAACACAAGTTTAGGTCAGCTGTCCACTCAGCATTCAGGGTGCCCATTCACAAGTCCTGCCTTTGATAACAAGCCAACCTTGCATTTTCCCTTAAGCCTTAACCATGAAGAAAAGGCAGATCTACTACTAGACCAACAAAACATGAAGTCCTAAAGCACATTCAATTAGACTACCAAACTCCAAAGTGATAAGACAATTGATATATGAATGGATGGGAGAAAGGACTGAATGGATCAAATTCTTCCTGGCTTGTCTCCTTTGGAACACCACTGTCTTCTCCAACTAATATGGAAATGTGAGTCCTGTGGTATCTCCTGCTTAAAAAGCTCTTTAGTTATTCAAGGAATAATTCTTCAACTTTATGCATTTACTGAGAATATCTTAGGCCAAGCCCTAGGTAAGAAAATATGATAATGATAGTGACTATTATATATTGATGAAAATGCAAGCTTTAGACTAGGGTTTAATTTGTATTTATTGATTTCAATAATTACATGAGGTCTTCACAATAATTACATGAAATATGAAGTAAGTAGTATTTTCATATAATCACCATTTTTGCAGTAAGAAGTGTTCAGTAACTTGCCTGAATCAGACACCCATGAAGTGGTTGACCAGGGATTTGAATCCATAAAAGGATTTGAGGACTTGTTCTTAATTGCTGCGTTTCTTTGCACATTAAAAAACTGGGCTATTTGGGATGCTAACAAGAAGCTGAAAGCAATGCACACAGGAAACCCTATATATCCTCAGTTCTACATCTCTTTCATTGTTTCCCAAAGCATGCCCCCTGAAACTTATCTCCACAAAATGCTGACTGACTCTGCCCCTCACTGCAGATGAGTTCTGGAGGGAGCAAGCAAGCCTGGATAAGATTATAATCGCACAGATATGTCTTGTTTGGGGAAAAGGCACAGTGTCAGGAGAGGAGAATGGATGCTCTCCGTCCATGGGCGACACCCCTTCCACTCCATGATATACGAACACCAAAGACACCGTACATCATGGTGACATGCACTTAAACTTAAAGCTGGTCCAAGCGCTTCTGTGTTCCCAGGGGGAGCTGCCATAAGCTGTGATCTATGGAGAGAGCCCAGGGCTGCTTTCTGCTTGGATTTGTTCTGTTTAGAGTAATCCTCCAAATACAATTATTGCCTTCACTGCAAAGAGGCATTTCTTGGAAAAAAGTAAGTGATATGCATCAAAAGAGCATGAGATTGGAACAAAAAACAAAAAACAAAACAAAAAAGCAAAAGAAAAGGAAGCTGTCTTTGTAGAAGTGATTGTTTAAAATAAAGCAACATATTATAATATAAAAGATTTAGAATGGGAATCAAAATACATTGCTTCTAGGACTGGATTTTCCCACAACAGCCTCAGTGACCCTGAGCAAGTCATTTCACACTCTGAGTCTTTGCTCTTTCACATGTAAAGTAAAGTAGTAAAATTAGACATTTTTAAAGGTTCCTTCAAGTTGTTTAGGAATAGATATTCATTGTTCCTAAAATGTGCAGTCCGTAACTTCTCCACCATGATGTCTTTCCTATCTAGTACAAGAAAAGCAGAGAGGTGTTCAAGAAATGTTTGTTGAATTAGGGGGCAAGAAAGTTGCATAAAAAATAGGAGCTATAGAATCCTGACCATCTTCAGTCTGAAATACACATTTGATGAATCTGCCTCAATTTTTCACTAGGCTTACTGGAGCTGTTTCTATGAAAAGCCGACAAACAAACAAAATCCCCTATATTGTGTTTAAACATAGTTATAAAGATGAGGTTCTTGCCATTCCCCAGTGATGGCCTGAAGCCATTGTTATATTCATCAGGGATTGATCATTATTGCTCTGCCCAAGATATTCTTGCAAAAAGCAAAAACATCATTTTTCACCAGTCAGACCAATAAAATGCTAGAGCTATCGCTTTTAAAATACACATATTTTTAAGTCCTGGATTTCACTGAAGCAGAATGCAATTAAAATAGCTGTTCATCTTACCAGTTCTATTTTATAAAGTTAAAATAATGATGCAATTTAAAATGGAATTTTAACGTCTATTATTAAAAAAAGAGTATTTCAATTTTCCAAGGCAGGCACACTTATTTTTAAAATTCAAAATTTCACCCAATATGTAAAAGTGTCCCATATCATACTATATCTCAGGACAAAGTGGCTTTTTGAAATGGCTCTTTTGGTAGTTTTTCATAGCTTTTCTTCACTACTAAACTACCAGTGCTCCTCAAGCCCCTACCTCAGTCTGTAACATTTTTAAAGCAGCTGAGGTTACATCCCTGACCTTTGTATATCACTCGCAATAAGACTTACTTATTACATAAGAGTGTTTGTATTACTGGAGCTTTCTTTAAAGGTCATAGTAGGGATGTTTTAGTTTGGCTCTGCTTAATAATATAAAGTCAGCCATCTATGTAACTTCAAATTTTCTCATAGCTACATTTAAAAAGTAAAAAACATAGATTAATTTTATTTTACTTTGTTCAATGTATCTAAAATATTTTAATGTCAACAAGTACTTAGTTAAAAACAACAACAGGAGTTCCCATCATGGCACAGTGGAAATGAATCCGACTAGGAACCATGACTTTTTGGTTTCAACCCCTGGCCACGCTCGGTGGGTTAAGGATCCGGCATTGCCGTGAAGTGGTGTAGGTCACAGACGCAGCTCGGATCTGGTGTTGCTGTAGCTGTGGTGCAGGCTGGCATTTACATCTCCAGTTAGACCCTTAGCCTGGGCCCCTCCATATGCTGCAGGTGCAGCCCTACAAAGACAAAAAGAAAACAACAACAACAACAACAACAACAACAACAAAAGTTAATGAAAGATACTATGTTTTTATGCAAATTATTCAAAATCCAGTATACTTTTTATTTATTTATTTATTTATTTTTTGTCTTTTTGCCATTTCTTGGGCCGCTCCCACGGCATATGGAGGTTCCCAGGCTAGGGGTATAATCAAAGCTGTAGCCACACCAGAGCCACAGCAACATGGGATCCTAGCCGCGTCTGCAACATACACCACAGCTCACGGCAACGCCAGATCCTTACCCCACTGAGCAAGGGCAGGGATCGAACTCGCAACCTCATGGTTCCTAGTCAGATTCGTTAACCACTGCGCCACGATGGGGACTCCAAAATCCAATATACTTTACACTTAATGCTTACAGCAAGGTCAGTTGAGACCCTCCTCCTTCTACATGGTCCACAGGTTCTTGAGGCCCATTGCTACCATACTAGACAGCACCATTTTGGATGATAGATTCTAATGGAAAAAAAAAATTTGCTGGAGTCTGATTTGTTTGTATGTGTGTTTTAATTTTTCTTTATTTTAAATCTGTCTTGTTTGTTTAACCCATTTTTTTTAATATATTGGACCAATTCTGAGATTTCATCAGTACATCAGTGGTTGCAGTCATTTTTTCTTTAGTGTAAGTCACTCTGTAACTGTCGCTTTTATATTCTCTCCTGAGCCCACTTGAACCAAGGATTCCAAACAATAGCAGGTACCAAAATATTTCCAAAATAGAAGAAAAGCAAAAGACAAAGGATTTTCTACTATACTGAACAATAAACCTCTCTCTGTCTCACACACACAAACATACACATACACAAACCTCTCAGATTCTCCCATGAATGGCAGAGATCTAAACATTGCAAAATCCATTGATTTCTCTCAGTTCATGAGGCATCAACAAATGTTTTTTAGATGTCTACTGCATGCATTACCTTGTACACTTGTGCAGACAGGACATGATAGAAAGACGGGCAATTAGTTACTCAGTTTTTTTGTTGTTTGTTTGTTTGTTTGTTTGTTTTTTAATGGCTGCATCAGCGGCATATGGAAGTTTCTGGGGGCCAGTGATTGAATCGGAGCCACAGCTGCAGCCTGCACCACAGCTGCTGGGGCTACACTGGATTCTTTAACCCGCTGAACCCAGCCAGGGAATGAATCTATGCCTCCACAGTGACCAGAGGCCTGCAGTCATATTCTTAATCCACTGTGCCACAGGAGAGACTCTTCAAATTCTTTTTAGATGGTCCACTGGGAGACAGAACTTTTTGCTAGATCCTTGGTGAGAAAATAGATAGTAACATTCAGTGCTTATGGTGAAAATAGGATCTGTGTATTCATTGGGAATTGGGGATTTCAGGCAGCTAAGTAGGCTGATCAAATACTTTGTAATCATACGAACTTTCAGCTATGTGTGGCACTACCAATTAAATGAGCAGCTGGATTTGCTAACATTCCTTTTATATGAGTATGGTGGGACCCAGTATACCTACTGACAAATGAGGAAACCTGAATTCAAAGAAGTTTAATGACTTACTTAAGGGAGGAAGTGGGGCATAGAAGGTCCCTGGGGACCTTGTTTCCCGCCTCTGGATTTTTGTATATTGCATTTTTTCTAACCATATTTGAAATATTTGTGGAAAGAGGAAGTACTTAGAAATTTAATAGGATTTAATTAGTCTTTAGATTTAAAAAGATATAATTTCCTTCATCTGCCATATCTCTTAAGGGAATTTTAACTTGCTCATCGAAATTGTCTCCTCTCTTGGCAGGGCTTTCCATTAACCCCTTGCCCATTAGAGAAACTCTAAAGAAATTTCACTCATGTATGCAGGCTCCCCACATGTCAGGTAACAGAGGCCTTCCTTATCCTCTGCTGGTTGGAGAGTAAGTGTTTAAAACAAGTCTCTTTTCTCCACAGCAATGCTCCCAGTGTTCCACACACAGGAAAGTTCAATCCCCGGTGTGGTTTGACTGACACTGATTAGGACTCTGGAGAAATGAGACTTACACTTTCCAGTGACCTTCCAGTGGACTCAACATGAACTCCCCTGGTCACCACTAGTCAATTCACTGCACCAATGTGCTTGTATTCAGTTCCTAGAAGGACATTTTAGGGACCATCTTTCTGCTCTTATTCTCAAGGTTGCAGAAACATGTACATCACGCTTGATTTCAGCCTCACATCCTCCCACACCTCTCTAAGTTTCCTGTCATTTCTGCATTTGCCATGTGAATCCTATTCTAGCCCCCAATTCTGCGATATGATATGGTTTTGGACATATACACTAGAAAGGTATGTCAACAGGGGGGTGCCTTAAACACACAGCCTCTGGATCTCAACTCAGTATTTGGCTAGACTTCTTAGATTACCGTGTATAAATGTGAATTGGCTTGTAGCCAGCTAGATGACCACACATAAGGGCAGCTAATCAACAGATCATCATTAACTTGGAGATAGATATCTAGTAGCCTGACAATGAGTTCTGCCCTTGGCCTTGACCTGTTCAACATCCTCATCACTTTATAATTTGCAGATTGAATTGTTACTTGAAGTGTGTTTCAAAAAGGTCATAGCCTGGAGTGTCAGCATTGCTTGAAGTTATATAGTAGCAGTTAGGAGTAGAAATGGCACCAGAAACACATTTTGTGAATCAGGAAATGGAAATTTCAGTGATTACTAACTGAATGAGATTGTCCTTGCTGAGTACATCAGTTCAGACATAAGAAAGTAAACAGACTGCCCAGTAGGCAAATGTACCTGTGTATTATCCAGGTGGACACCACCAAACCTTTTCATATGTGTGCCCAGGAGCTGTCTTCCTCCTATACTTTCCATATTTCAGGCACAGACATTATCTTTCATACAACTCTCCAATCAGACACCTGAGCATAACTCTCATTTCTTTCTCTCCCCTTTACCTACATTTCACTGACCACTCATCTTGGGGATCAGAACTTCTCAATGTCTTACAAAATGTACTTTTTGCCACAAACAAGGAGAAATGACAGAATAAGAGCAAGAAGTAAAGTTTGAGCAAGCTCTACATATGTTTCTGATAACTTATCCACCCCTGTCAGCTGGGTTCAGAAACATAGCATTATGGAATATTGCCTCGACGAGGACCCTTTCAGTTCATAAACACATTACGGTTCTGTAGTAATACAAATAAAAACAGACTTGAAGATCAATTAAAATTTTAACACGTATTCTTGTTGCCTCTGAGATTTGTAAAAATGTTTGTAAACAGGAAATTATATAAGGGATTTTGAACCCTCAACCCAATTAAAGTTAGCCTGAGCCCCCTGCATCTCAGAGGTGATGAAGTTTGGGAGTTCAGATCACAGTAAGAAACACCAAGGGTTTTTTTTGTTTTGTTTTGTTTTTTTGTCTTTTTTTTTTTTTTTTTTGCTCTAGTTATTATTTGCTTGCTAAGTTCCAGTCTAGCACTTGGGGCTGAGAAGAATTCAAAACAACACAGGTAGCCCATGAGGCCAACCACAGATGAACTGTATGGACTGCAACAACTCAGATATCCAAAGAATGGGAGAAGATAATGGGCTAAAGAGGTGATGTTAGAACACCTGAGCTCAGGGATGAAGGATGCTGGCAGAGACTAAGAGGCTCTGATTCTGAATTTGCAAACACTCAGCCCAGGCTTAGCCCCTACCTGGGCCTGCTCTTCTTACTCCTGAAAGACTGATGGACTTGACACATAGCCAGTTTCCCTACACAAATGTAGTTAGTTATATAGTGAGACCAAGGCCCAGGGTCTGGGAGGAGGAAGAGGTCTCAGTCTTTTGAGATCAGAGCAGTTAAGCATTGATAAGATTATTTTACTTCTGAGAAGTGCCCCTTGAGAATTACAATTACAGCTGAATTCTGGATGCCTTGCAGCACCCAGTCCTGCTACCAGTGTATTTGCAACACAGGATTCACCAGCTTCACTGGGGCAAAAGCAAAGTTCCCCTGCAACCCATGGCCTCATGCAGTAGCTTCCATGGAAAGCTGGTGGAGCAAGATCCCAAACTCTCTGGCAGTCTGTGACCTCTTCTCAAAATGATGTCTCAAAATGCCTGAAATAAGTGTATAGAATTACAAGGAAATTGCTATTTTTGAAATTTAGTTTTAATCCATGAACAGCTTTGGAGCTTCAAAATTACTGAGGGGTCCATGGCAATACAAGAGTTGCAATGGGGAGTTCCCATCTTGGCTCAGAGGAAATGAATCTGACTAGCATCTGTGAGGATGCAGGTTCCATCCCTTGCCTCACTCAATGGGTTAAGGATCTGGTGTTGCCGTGAGCTGTGGTGTAGGTCACAGACATGGCTCAGATCCTGCTGTGGCTGTGGTGTAGGCTGGCAGTTGTAGCTCCGATTCGATGCCTAGCCTGGGAATCTCCATATGCCATGGATATGGCCCTAAAAAAAAATTAAAAAGAAAGGAGTTACAATGGCTGAGGTCTCCAGCCTATGAGGTAGAAAACCTGTCTATATGGCTTAGAGCTCATCTCCATCTGAGGTGACCATAGATGATCCTCCCATGTGTGCATAAAGGAAGGAATCTATTCAGCTACCTATGCTTTTCTGCATTCTAAGACATCAAGAGATGGGGTAGGAAGACAATTGTATTTGTATGTGGCCAGTCAAGTCCTTTTATGGGTAGAATCTCAAGCTATTAACCCTGGAGGACCACCTGGCTGACTAGAAGGATGGAAGAGGAGGAAGGGCAACCAGATCTTACCCTTAATGTAACATCCAACTGCATTAATGCCATAAATAACCAAAAGGGGGGAGTTGGTAGCTTTGAGAAAATTAGATTCCATAGCTGATCCCAAGTATCAAGCAACTATTTATTTAGAACAAGTCATGAGCCATGAGGTCCAGCTCACCAGTTAACCCTGTTTATCTCTGTGTAGGTTAATGCTGATATTGGATGGCCCCAGATGCAAGAGTCAGTAACCAATAGCATCACCCATCTTAAGTTTTGTACAGATGACCATATTAGACTGCTGATATTATCTATTACTTTGCTCATTCTGAAAACGGGTCCTTGGTTTCAAATTTCTTGGGATCTCTGACCCTACTATTGATAATAGTAAACAAATGCAAAATACACTCCCCTTTAAAAAAACCAAACCAAACCGCTGAACCTCTGTTATTTTGTTTGTTGAATTTCCTGATGTGGTTTTAAAGTCACTCATAGCCAGCAGAAATCATAAAACTTTCCTCAATCTTAGGAGCAGTAACTTCATTTCCCTAAAATAAAAGTCAGTCTCTTAACTGTAGAGCCCAGCACACACATATTCTCAAATTTGGGCTTTGCTGTGCATTGGAATGTGCTAAGGGAGCAGTCAGCTACAAAGCCATAAACAAACTCGCTGAACACTGAGGATATGGTTTTTGTTATTCTCCTTTTTTTCTGTGGGTTTGGCTATTGAATTGCAATGACCACTGTTTCTTTTTTAATGCACTTTATGCTGCTTCCCATCACAGCTCATTTTTATCATCTCTTTTCATTGATGGAAGTTTCTAAAGTCACTGCTTCAGCCCATCCCTCAATTCTCTCTCCCACAGTGAAGCGTGGTGATTTCTCACAGTACCTGGGCAGAGACTTAGAATAAGGAGCTATTATAGCTTCAATTGGAAACTGTGGAAAAATCAGAAGAAGTCATTCTGAGATAGTTAACGGCATTTGGTCTGAGATTAAACTGCATGAAATGAAGCATTTGGGTCATTGGATAGACATGGAAAATAGCAAAATATAATAAACGGACTCCAGTCTTCACATCCAAGGCCCTCCAAACAAAAGAAGTGTTTTGCATGGCTGCTGCAGACATCCGGATAGGCTTTTTATTTCTAAATACCCTGATTAATCTTTCGAGTGCTCAGGGCTTGGGGATGCCCCAAAATATCACTGCCCAGTGAACTTCTGTAAACTCACATCTTCATAAGGGGCAATATAATCTATTCATTGCAGATTCATTTACCCTTAACCCATCAAATTATTGTTTGGTGGGAGCTGTTTAGGGCCCCTGAAGCTCTAAGCTATTGTAACAAACTATTTCTAGCTTCTGTTTCTCTGTGCAAACAAAAGAATGTGTATGACAACAAGATATGCTCTTAACTACCAACTAATCTGGTTTATGTTTTAGATGCAGAAAGCTCATAAATCAAGTCATAGGCATTTAGGCTTGCTTTCTTTGCTATATTGCTCTTTATCTGAAAAGAAGCAGTAAGACACCACACCCATTTACTCTACCAAGTAGTAGAGGGTGACACAAGCTTTGTTTACAGGACACAGCCCTGATCATATCTATAGTCTGGATTGGCCTCTCAGTGTGGTAGTTTGAGTGCTCAGCTTCTACATCCCACATCATACCTGTGAGGTCAGAGACTCCCTTTGATTCAATGTCTTCCCACTTCTCTCTCTTTCACACACACACACACACACACACACACACACACACACACACGATTAGTTATAAAGGATTCTTTTTGTTCCATCAGGAAATTTCTTAGTATAACCTCCAAGTTCTTGATGACAACTCCTTTTGTAAATTTGTCAAGCCCATAGAAAATCTAGGAACTCCTTCACCACCACCACCAAAATAATTGCCACTTAATGTGAATCTTGAGGCCAAGTTCTGGTGTACTTGACCATGAGCTGTATCCTCTCAGGAAATGCCAGCTGCACAGCAGCAGTGGGGCCAGGGACAGATCTGTGGGTCTTGCATAGGTCCAGCCTGGCAAGAAATACCAGCTTCAGCCCTTCAGACCAGCACCACCCCCTACCCCCCGCCTCCACCTCATTCTACAATAAAGGAGAAAATAAGGTATATGTGTCCCTTCGTCTGGAGACAGGAAGAGAAAATGCTATGAAAATAAACTTCACTGTTTTCCCCCAAATTATTTTTCTAGGTATTTTTCTAAAACTTCAGAGGCCAAATCAGCTACGCTCACCTGGCGGCATTCCAATCTTCTTGTGGTTCTTGAGGTTTGAAGTCACTTATATTTTGATACAGAGTAAGTGCCATTTTTTGCTTAAGTAAAGGGTTGCTTGTTCTCCAAGCTGAAAATGCTCTGAGGTGATCACCATGACACAAATTAGCAAGGTAGGACAGGGGGAAGAAAAAGTACAGTTTCCCACTGAAGGACATCTGAGTTTCCTTGGGGCAGGCAAAGAGCCACAGAGAGAATCATAAGCATTTAAGGAGGTGAAATGTACTATGTGCAAGAGATTGTTTATAGATCATCTGCACCTCCTGGAAGTTCTGCTGATTCTGGTAAGGCTGTGTCAAATAGAACAATCCAGACTGTAGGAAACATGTTTGATAGTTTGATATCCGCATCTCTTTCATTTTGGAAACTGGAACTGCCCAGAGTCTTCCAGCCAGTTTCTACTCCCTGGCAATACCCTCTCTTCACTCTCGATTTCCACAATTGGCCATGTTGGGCAGGATAAAAGTGCCCACTATGTGGAATTCCCGCAGTGGCACAATGGGTTTCCTGGCATCTTGGGAGTGCTGGAACACAGGTTCAAACCCTGGCCCTGGCACAGTGGGTTAAGGAGCTGGCATTGCTGCAGTTGCAGATTAGGTGTCGAATGAGACCAAGATCTCATTCCTGGACCAGGAATAAAATGTCAGGACCAAGTCCTTGTGCCATCACATACCAGCCATGATGCTGAACTGTAACTGAACTCCAAGAAAAAAATTCCCATTTCCTTATCTGTAAAATAGGATGATAGTAATACCTACCTCATTGGGCTATTGTAAGGATTAAAGGAGATAATACTAATGCTTAGTAGAGCTTCTTGCACATCTTAAGCCTTCAATAAATGTTAGCTATCATCATTTTTATTAAATTATTCTAGTGTAAAATCTCTCAAGGGAATTTAAAGGAATTTCAGTTCCTGAACCCCAAAGTACTTGTTTTTAATGGAGGAATTCCAAACACCTTAGAAAGTCTATGGGGCTGGTAATGAAGGCTTTTGTTTTTGTTCTGTTTTGTGTGTGTGTACTGTCACAAAATTATAACCTGTTATGTTTGTATTTAAGTTTACTAATGGATCCAGTGTCTAAAATTGATTTTTTTTTTTAAAATCCCTGCTTGAAAAACAAATTTAGGTTTTCAGTGTGCTTTGAGGATATAGGGACTCAGAAAGCATAGCCAGCTTTGAGCAACATTGGACTCTAAAAAAAGGCATATTACAGAAGGCAGCCTCCACATCTCAGGAAGGGGCACTAATTCATCCTTATGCAAGGAAGTCTCTTTCCCATTATTAGTGAATATTTTTAATCCTGAGAATATCACTCAGACTTAGTTGCACATGACTGCACCCATTTTGTTTCAAAATTTAAAGAAGTCATTTTGTTTGAGGTTAATACTTGCTTTTTTCTTTCTTTTTTTTTTTTTCTCTAACAATGAGGGTAAGTATACTGTTCTTAACAGAGCAAACTATCAAACTTTACACCAAATATCTTAAAAATGATCACAGGTAAATGCCAGTACCCTAGTTTTGGTCCATACATCTATACTGATCCCCTGCCATCCTTTTCATCAAGCATTCATTCATTCCTTTATTAATCCTTTCATTCTTAGCACACATTTGGTTTAGTAATGGCTACTAAAAGAGTTAAATACTACAAATACTACAAAGGAAATCCCCACAAAAAGTACTTAACCATTTCGATGGTTAAATTTAAATTTTAATAGAAAAAATCACTATAAAAGTAATATCCAGATGGATGAAAACTATTTTTAACACTGAAAGTGAATCCAGAGACTATTAAAAAAAAAAAGAAGAAGAAGAAAAACATACTGGACTGTATACCAACTAAAATTTTTGTGTATTACAAGGTACTATAAATGGCATATTTGGAAAAGTACAGATGACAAAGAGGTTAATATGGAACACCTGTAAATCTGCAAGGAAGAAAAAGAAGAATCTCTCTTCAGAGGACTACACTAATGTTGATTTCAAAATATTTGCACCCATATTGAAAGATAGTTCTGTTATTCACAGGCACTGACCAAGTTGGTGTGGGCAAGTGGGGAAAAACCTGGGCCTAAAGGCTCAGAGCCAGTATCTGTTGATTTGCTTTCCAAACAGCCAACTTCTTCATTTTAAGGAAAATATTGCTTGTTTCTTCAACTTCCACCAAATAAGGAATTCCAACCATTGAGACTGTTTGCCATTTTTATGTAGACATTGTAACATCATCTCATCTAACACCAAGGTGGGCTTCACATGGGGAGAAATAGGTGTCCCTTATGGGAAAATTTCTCTCTTCCTAAAAGTGTGCATTTCATTCCTTCGACCTGCCTGAAATGCAAATGAGAGATGAATTTATTTTCTTAGCTCACTTTTAAGTCATGAACACTTGTGTGATGATGCGGGGCATCCATTAGATACTTTAATCAGACTAGGAATCCACCTGATCATCTGGCGTTTAAACCCAGAGGGAAATTAGCACATTACTGGTGGAATTGGGAAAGAGACTTTTCTTTGAAGACTGTGACACTCTTGGGTGCCCCCTAGGTATGCCAGGATGAAGTCCACGGAGGGATCCTTCCTGCAGGCCAACAGAAATTTGTATCTAAGAACTAAAGAGTTGGGGAGAAAGATGTTGGTTTATAAGAAATGTGTTAAAAATGAGATAGAAGAGAGGTAAAAGAAAGTTGTGCAATGTTGGTCTGAGCCGTAAGACTTGCCTTTCCCAAATCTGCCTACTCCTATCCCTGTCAGAAAGTTCTAATCGCTCTCTGAGGAATGGTGACTTGTGGCCAAGGAAAAACTGTCAATGTCCTCTGGTTTTTAGAAAACATAAAAATTCTCTTTGTATTTGTGTAGTTATCATTTTCCAATTTCCTCAGATCCAAGTTATTTATGAGCTTTTTAGTGTGGCTGGCCCAGGGCTGAGTACAGCCCCTGGAAAAATGTGGTGATAGACCTTGATGCCTGCTGGTTAAAAGTACACAGAACACTTATAAATACACAGACACTGCCTCTGGTCACTCACAGGGCCATTGTCCAGAGTATCCCTGCCTTACCATGAGGATGTTGTCCTCAAATTATAGACTTCACTGTCCCTTCTCTGACTGCATAAGAGATAAGGAAAAAGGCAGAAGGAAAGGAAATGTAGGAAACCGATCATTAGTCTCACACAGTTTATAACAAGCAAAGGAAGAATCACATTCACGAAGAGTGGGAGGTGGGTCAGGAGGGGGAAGGTGGGAGGAGTCAGAGGCAGAGGAGGAGAGACAAAGCAAAACCTGAAAATGGAAACGGGGAGTTCCCATCATGGCTCAGTGGTTAAAGAATCCGACTAGGAACTATGATATTGTGGGTTTGGATCCCTGGCCTTGCTCAGTGGGTTAAGGATCCTGTATTGCTGTGAGCTGTGATGTAGGTCGCAGATGTTGCTGTAATGCTGGCATAGGCCAGTGGCTACAGCTCCAATTAGACCCCTAGCCTGGTAACCTCCATATGCCACAGGGGTGGCCCTAGAAAAGACAAAAAAAAAAAAAAGGCAAAAATGGAAAATGATTTGGGCAGAGGGGGAAAGTGAACCACTCTCAGTAAAGGTGACTCTATGAGAAACACTTCCACTTCCCACATTCCTCCTTGGAATCCATTTGAATTGTTTTTAATTTCCCATTTTACAGTCACATTCATTTTGAAGAGAGTCAATTTTAAGATGAATTTATGGAGAACTGATTTTCTTTAAGATTGTGGAAACTAAAGTTGTTTTAGCATTTATAGGAAATGACAGCACCAAGTCTGGCCTTACTTATACATGGGGGAGTCATACACACGAAGCTGGGGTTTTAGAACAGTGGCCTTTACCCTGCACAGCCAGGAGCTACCGAGCATGACTCAGCCTCATGTTGGGTTATGATTTCCAGCAGGCATTGCCTAAAGAGGGGCTTCCCTTAGAGAGGGCAGTTTCCAGGGAGTAAATAATACTTGCGGAAGGAAGAAGCAAAGGTTCTTAGTTAAGAGCTTACTATATTCTGGATCTTGTCTTAGACACTGGAGATGAACTGCCATGAACAAAAGACACAGACTTGCCCGTCTGTGGCCTGTATTCTAGTGGGAGAGACCAATGATGGAGAGTGTTCCATAGAAATCCCAGCAGAGTGAGCAGATAAGAACTGGTGAGGGTTGGCAGGGAAATCTCCTCAGAGGAAGTGACATTTGAGCAAAAGCCTGAATAAGATGGAGGCACATATTTCTAGTATTCAAGGGAGCCCAGCACAGAATTTCATGCCCCATCCAAGTTCAGAACTAATTAAGAGATGTGAAATTACTTATAATCATTATCCTGGCAGGAAAAACATGACACCCTTAAAAAGGCACTGAAAGCTGGTTTGATGAAGGGGCTATTAACAAATGTGTAGAATGGATTAAGGACAACCAGTAAGGCATTGACTACCACAGGATCTGCAACAATGGAAACCACAGCCCCCTGAAGGCTGCAGGGTCTGGGAAGGGGAGCAGTTAATAGAACTGGGAAAGATGAGGATTGTTGGATAGGGGTCTTGGCCTTCCATGCAGGGACAGAACTATTGCCATCTGGTAGTGAAGCAGGAAGGGAGCAGGGAAACAAATACATATCCTGTTCTTTTCTCTGATCTTATGCTGGTGCTACTGCTGAAACTTGGCCTCTGTCCACAGGTGCTGAACAGAAACTCAGAGGCAGAGTGCTCGGTGAAGGAGAAAGGAATAGGTTTTATTGCTTGGCCTGGTGGAGATCACAGAAGGCTAATGCCCTAATGATGGTGCCCTGCTTTAGGAGAAAGTAGCATGTGGTTTTATAGTTTGGGGAGTGGAACATAGGGCCATAGATAAGGATCAGGGGATATGCAAGCTTGCATTCTTCTTAAAAACTGGGGTCAGGCAGGTTCTGGTGATCCATGAGGCTACCCCACTGTGACCTTCTTTCTGGAATGAAGAATGCTTCATCAAGTAGTTAACATCTTCAACAGTTTGTTTGTTTGTTTGCCAAGGCGGGGGTGGGGTGGGGGAGGTTAGTTTTACAGAAGAGCTCAAAGATACAGTTATGTGTATCCCTTGAGGAGGAACATGGTTGCTGCCCCAAGGCTGCACTATTGTTTCATGATTTCTCCTCACTTGTCACTGCCTCCCCTCCCTTCTCTGATTAACAACTGGTTGAGCCTATCCTTTGGAATCAGGGAAGGTTATAAAGGCTGAATGAGGAAATGGGGGACACAGAAAGACTTTTATGTGCAGGAGCCCCACTGGGCCCTGCCAAATTTCAGTGCTGCCACTCGTCTAACCCAACTGGAGACCAGTAGGCAAGGGAGCCCTGGACAGAGAAAAGTGAAAGATAGTAGATAAGAAAGATACATGGAAAATGCCCAGTGTAAACAAGGAGTAAAGCATGTAGCATCCACAACACCACGTCTGATACTTACCTTACAAACTGTACCCTGTGTATAACAGGAGGGATGTGGATTCTGATGGAGAGGAGAAAAGATAGTCTAGGATAACGAGAAAGAGGGAGATAGGGCTGAAAGGTAGCGCTGAGAAGGACTATGGAAAGAATGGAAAGAGAGCAAAAGCAAACATCATTTTTTCTGTTCACAACATTTTTTAGAGCTGGCCGAGGCAAGGTGAGGGGAAAGATGTGTTAGAGACCAGGACACCATAAGCTGTGTTATTTCCAGCTGCCTCTGAAGCCTTGGGTTTTATCTCTGATCGGCAGCTTGCTGTCATGTTCCACGATTGTAATAATAGCAGCAGAGATAAGTACTTTTGAAAGGGATCACTGTGGAGATGAATAGATCGTATGGTTTCATTGCCCCTTTCCCAGTTACAAATTTCATATTAACTGCTTTTCCTCATGCCAAATCTGCTTTCGTTAAAACACATTGAGATATTACAAATAAGAGAAAATTGTTCCTACCTGGCCTTTGATTAAAGTAACGAGTACATTTAATCTATTTCCACTGGCCAAGACAATTAAATTTTAAGAAGAAACCTCGTTACCCCAAATTCAATGACTGTCTCTAATTGAAGCATATAGGCACTGCTGAATTTAGCTGCATAGCAATGACCTCAAACAGAAATCAAACCTATCTCCTTCAGACTCACAGGAAAACATTGTCAGCTAAGAGATAACGTTAACTGGACCTACCTGGGAAGCAAATACAAAGTGAATACAGATCCTTGAGTCAGGCCATGTGTTTTGGTGAATACAGGTATACGAGTCTTATATACCCTTCTGTATAAGAATTTCCAGACTCTCACTTTGCCAGATAGAATATTAACTCAGTCCTAGAGATTGGTCAAAAGAAGAAAAAAGTATAGCTCAAGGAATTTAACCCAAACTGACTCAGTTAACAGCAATCTAGGACAAGAACTTGGAGACCCTGCATGTGTCTTAAACTCTTTGCACTGAACCACCTTCAGTTTTCACAGTTCACTCCCATTCCTCAACATTTAAAGGAGCCCAAGGCTTAGCCCACAGGACCTACCAAGTGCTTCTCAAATAATAAAGGGCAGAGGATGGATAGGAGGGTCTATGGTAAACTAAAACTTGGGAGCCTCCATTTTAGGACACACATTCTATTTGAAACACAAAATGAAAAAAATAACACTTTATAGGCTGAAGCATGTCTATGGGCTAGATCTGGCCTGGGATCTGACAGTTGGTGCACCCTGGAATTCAGGCTTCTTGGGAAAGAGTTCCTGTTCCCTGGCTGAAAGCTTCCTCTGTTTCTTCCTTCTTTTCTCCTAGTCTTTCTCTCCCTTGTTCATTGAAGTGATTTTGCATTTCTTATCATGAGCCTTCTTTGTTGATATTAGCAACTTTTAAGGATAATAATTCATTTTCAAAATGTGTACCCATGTACTGACAGAAAAAGTGGAATTGATTACAAGTATTTACATAGGGTTCCCATGTTCCTAAAATTTATAGTCAATTTGAGTCTGTAGACAAGTTCAGCCCAGGGAAATATATACTACCACTTAGTGTCACTTTCAAAGCCTAAAATTCAGCAAAAATCCCACATTTCTGTCAAAAGCCAGATGAGTAAGTTGACGTTTTAAACAGGAAGCAGCAGACACTTCAGGAAGAAAACCAAACGAAACCTTCTGACCACATTGAGACATGAACCCTAATGATTCTGCTCCTCTGTGCTTAGCCTGTGTGCAGAGTGCTATGTTGGAGAAATAGACCTAAATTATGTTATGGGTAAATTAATATTTTTGAAATAATCAATTCCGCCTATAGCTAGAACTGCAGCCTAACTCTCTTGAAAATTGTGGCCATTTTGTATATGAGATGGAGTGATTGACTAAAATGGAGAAATAACCAAGTGTTCTTTACACACTTCCTATCATAAGAATAAGTTGAAGAAATGAGCAATTTAGGCATACAGATGGTGTCTAAAGAACTAGTCTTCAAACATACACTCACATACACACATACACACACAACTATTTCTCAATTCCCCTGGAAATATTTATTCTTTAATTCATACAAACTTTAAGTTGAAACAGAATTAAAACAAACAAAAACAAATAACCTAGTAACATATGAAATTCCATACTTGAACCATTTTAGGCAAAGTTTTTCAATTAAAAAAATGCCTGGAATGTCTCAAGCCAACACCCATGTTTTCATATTTTGATGAATTCAAACGCATACTGTACTTCAAGAAAGAAGACTTGAACATACTAAAATAACTAATCAATGAGAGAACACTGTGAAAAACAAGTTCTTTAGATATTCTATGATACTAAGCAGCTTGTAGACTAGGTTTTTCTTCATTCATGTGAGGAGAAGATGTCACAGGCAGTATGTGATGTATGCCAGGCAGTATTTCAGGAACTGTAGTGGTAGAAATAAAAAGAGATGCAGTGCAAGTCTTCAAAAATGAAGGAGGGCCTGTATACTGGGATTTGAAAGATGGATCTCACTTGGTTAACTGGGAAGAGGATGATGAGGGCTTTCTAGGTGAAAAGAACCATGGGAGCAGGTCACACATGTGAAATCAATAAGTGAGAGGAACCTGGAGAACTGCCTGGCTGGAGAATTTGTTGTTGAGGTGGGCACAAGGTATGTTGATAGATTTATAAGAGGTCAGAGTCATACTGCAGAAGATCTCTTTAGATTAGATATCTGTCCCACTGAACCCCCTCCCCAACTTACCTTATGAGAATCTTCTCTGAAGTCTGTTTACTGCTAACTTTGCATTTACTTGAATGATCTGAAGTGACCTGGTGAAGATATTATTAATAATAATTGTTGATAATGATACACGTAGCACCACTTCTGTCTCAAAGTATTTTCAGTGCTTTATCTCATCTTGTCATTTACATAAGCTTTGGGAAAGTAAATACTGATTATTTGGACTGGGATGAGAGAAGAAAAAAAAAAGAAAAAAGAGAATTATCTTTGTTTATATAGACTTGGGTCCAAGTATTCATGGCCAAACTCTGAATACTTCACTACTCTACTACTTTGCTACAGTAGAAAACAAAAATCACACCGTAAGGAATATGTGGCAAAAAAGAAAAGGCTTTCATAAGCATCATTGTTTTTAAAAACACATTTCAGAGTTCAGGTCAAAAACTTTTATTTTATATATTTTCCATTCTGTGTATTCTCTGTGTAACTGCTATATATTTGAAAGTCAGCATATTAACCTTACCTTAGCAGCAGCACTGTTCTGGTCTAGAAATTGGCACAAGTGCATCATTCATTCTGAAAACCTCCACCAATTACCACAATCCACATCATTAGTTGATAACTATGACTCATTCCTTTGACACTGTGTGTGTGTGTGCGTAGAGGGGAGAGAAGGTTAGCAACCAAAAACATCCCTTGATCCCTATTCTAGTAATTCCATTAAGATGGTGAAGGTGGGAATGGGTCCATATAGTGACAATAAATAGTCCTGTCCAAACTCTGTTACAGGGTTGAGGTAGGGATTACAATGTAATTATATGTGTGAAATTACAATATGAATTTTAATGTAGAAAGAATAGCAGAATGAACAAAGTATTTGTGCCCGAAGCTCTCTTCAATGAAATGAGAAGATGTTGGTTCCTAAATTATATAATGTAGTAGTTCCCATTGTGGCGAAGCAGAAATGAATCCAACCAGTATCCATGAGGATGCAAATTCAATCCCTGGCCTCAACCAGTGGGTTAAGGATCCAGCATTTCTATGAGTTCTGAGGTAGGTTGAGATGCAGCCTGGATCCCACATTGCTATGGCTGTGGCATAGGCCAGCATCTGTATCTCTGATTTATCCCTAGCCTGGGAACTTCCATATGCCATGGGTGTGGCCCTAAAAAGAAAAAATAATAATAATATAATGAGATCAAAATTGGCATCACCACTTATAGTGAGAAAATAAAACTAGTTTTAAAGACAGAGTCAAATTCTCCATATGTTGGAGTTATTTTTTCCTTGTCCTCCTTAATTCACTGAAAAGAGCAATATCAATCTCATGGTAATAGGTGACTACATTTTAATCAAATATGATCGAAAAAAAAAAAACTATGTCTACCTGTTGAGTGAATTAAAATAACCCATTAATTTTTCTGATAGAGAGACAGAACTGAAATTGCAACACCTACTTCCACCCTTCTGAATAAGAATCTCCAGTATGCAAAGCCTAATTTCACCATCTTTCAAATTACTTCATTAGCTTTTGGCAAAAATTTGAGACAAAGTTTATGACATACAATTAGGTACCTAGGAGCTGGTTTCTTCTTCCCCTATAAGAAGATATAAGATTTTCTGAGGGGGAGATTGTCTAGATAAGAAAAAATGGTTCACGTACAAAAGCAGAAGAGAGAAAAATTGAAAGAAAGAGATAGAAAGATAAAATAAAGAAGAATAAATCCATGTGGATTTCTAAAGTCATAGATAATTACTTAGCAGGCAGACTGAAGAAGGCTTGATTCCCTGATTCCTTCAGCAGTCCATCCCCAAGCCATATCTCTCAGACAGAAGAGAGGCCCGCCACAATGAGGCTGCAAGCCTAAATTAAAGTTTTTATTTCTATTTTTATTAACAATATTAAAGGTACAGTTGTAATTTAACAGTAGTGCTAAGAGATTTTGTTAAAAACTAAGTCATGGTTTTTCAGTAATCATGACTTGGTAGCTCTCTACTCATATACCATAATCAAGAGATCCAAAATCTGGATACATCCAGAGACTATCAGTTTATCAGGACAGACGACCACTAACTCTTTTCACCAAAGCACAAAATGGAAAGCAGAATTATGAATTATATACTTTCAATAAAAATTATGCATTCAATGGAATTAATTAATAAATTAATGCATCTATTAATGATCCTCTCAAAGGAAAGATAAAGGATTGATATACTGAAAGTCATAAGTCTTGAATAAAATCAGAGTAAAAATATTTAAGTACACTCAAGCACTATAAGACTAGATCTACTAAAGGAAATAGCAATAGTAGCTAATTCTAAGTTTGCTATGCACATCTCTAAGGTCCTTCCATGAATTAATTCACTTATCTTTCATAAAGAGCCTATACAAGAGCTCTCTTATTATTCTGATTTTACACATGAGTAAATGATGTATAAAGAGATTAGCTCCCTTACAGAATGAGACACATATAATAAGTAGGTGAGCAAGATTTAACATAGATAGTCTGGCTATCTAAGCATTCTATGTGCAGACTGATTTTTCTATTTACTGAAAGATTGAGCCTCTAATGGACAAAATGAAACCTAGAACTCCACATCTTAACATAGTTCCCAGGTGATTCTTGCAGATCCAACATAATGATGTGTGTATCCATGTCCATTGGATATTTACCTATCCACCACCACTGTCTTACCAAACAGGAAGCCTGGGTCTTGTGTCTATCTTTGTCGATCCATCATCTAGCAGAGGTAGGCCTTCAGGAAATATATGTAGTTTATGGAGCAGGTGAATCAGTAATGCCACTGATTGAATCAGATCTTTAAGCAGCTGGATTATATGTGAATCTATTCCCTTAATTAGTGGCAGAAAATAGGTTTGGAAACTCCCTAATCACCCATATAATTTCCTGTGGAATAACACAAAGAAAGTCAACTTTTCATTTCTTTTTTCCTCTATTTTTCTAATTTTATTCTAAATGTTCTGGGGTGATCTTATTGTCACCATATCACTCAGCACAAGAAAACCTCAGAGCCCCTGTGATTGTTTTGTTGTGTTTTTCTTTAGACTCTGTGTGCTTATTGACTTGTAGACTAGCTGGATTTCCATAGGTAATCTTTTGCAAGAGTTGCATTTGCATGTCATCCACATAGGGATCCATTTAGAATCATCATGAATCGATTTGCTAGAGCTTACATTTTTTTTTTTCAGACTTTGGAATTATGTCCTAGGAAAACAAAAAACACATCTCTCCTGCTGTATGAAATATGCAGGAGATGACTTTAGGTTACAATGCTCTTTTGCATCAGCACAGATGCTGCAAAGCAAATTCTCAGCTGGTCCGTCTCACTCGGAAGGTGTGCTACACTAATAACTGTGTATGGGGGAGCAATGCCAACTCACAATATAACAAGTTAAACTGCATGTTGTATTAGCATTATTCTTAATGCTAATGTAATGTATATCCACGAAGGCAGCATTGTTAGATTGTTAGTACTGTAGATTGTAATGACAAAAGGAATTAGATGGGTTTTCTATGTTAAATCAATCATTAAGCAGTGCTATAATTATTTGCTGTTGGGAACGCTCTTTTTTCTATTGTAAAATTGACACAGTCTATGAACGTAATTGCTGTGTTTTCATCCTAGGGCCCTTTAAGATTAGAGTCTGGGAGGAAGATGTGGCACTTCTAATCCTTCTGACATTTCAGAGGGACTATCCTGGCAGGAATAATATCACATCACCGTGTAATTAATCAGTGCATTTTCCTGTGGTCTGTGAAGCCTGTGTTTCCCTCTGCGTTTGAGAGACAGAAAGGTGGCATGTAAGAACCTTCTGCGGCTTTAATTACAATGTGATGTTGGGTCCAATTATATTCCCGGGCAATTTGACCTTTTCGGGTGGCGTATTCAGACCATTTCACTGATTCCAGGGTGGAAAATTTTAGGCGTCAATGTATGTGGGTTTGTGATCATTGGATACCTGTTTCCCTCATTTCCCTGTGAATAAGAAAGTCTTACAGAGTATAAGCTGATAACAATGACATTAAATTAAAAAAGAAAAACCTTTATTAGCTGAAATGGCATCCCTTCATCTTCTAGATGATAAGGCCAGCACAGCAGGAACCTTTGTTAAGGTATAATCTCTTCTCTTGCTCTCTCACTGTGGCTCTGTCTCTCTGTCTTTCTGTCTCTCTCTATTTGTCTCTCTGCTGCTTGCTTCTGTCTGTCTTCCTTTCTACACACACACACACACACACACACACACACATTTTTGTCATTGCGTCTGTCTCTCTTTGAAATATCAGCAAAATAAATGTAAAGGATCTAAGTATCTATGTTTGGAAGTAAGAGAAAATTATCTGTTTGTTCTATGGACAATTTACCTAAATGATTCATTCAGCAATATCACAGGATTAATTGAGCACCTGAGACAGGAGCACAGCACTATGTGTGGTTTCAGACTTGCATGAAATTATCATCAATATTAATATCAATAAAAATAGGAGATGAACATTTATTTGCAGGCAGTAGAGTAGCTATTGTTGAGATGCCTGAGATAAAGACACTGTTTCTGCTCTTCCCTTTCAGTATCCAATGAAAAATATATGTGAACACATAGCTGGAGTAGAGAAGAATATGTGATAACGTCATAGGAGTTGTACAACATGAATCTGGTATAGAATAAAATGTGTGTGGAGGGAATATTCATAGATGATTTCATGGAAGAGGGTCTCTGTTTGAAGTTTGTGCTATAGAAAATAGGAAGTAAGGGAAGATTTTAAGCAGAGGAATACTCTTAGATGTGGTGATTTAATGAGATTAATTTGGAATTGTTTAGTTTGGGTTAACAGAGGCAGAAGAAATATTATAGAGACTTCTGGAAGGCTACCTTCTTAGTCTTAGGCCCATAAAATATCGTTTCAGATTTGGGACTAGACTAGCCGAGTCTGAATTCATGAAACTTATGCTGACTGAGAACTGAGGGCAAGCACCCCAGACAGATGCAGGATGCCCTCTGAGTATCTGACATTAAAGACTTCAAAACATTGAAGTACATGTGGTTTACACATGTACACTTACCTGTATGTAAACACTGTGTGTGCATGTGTATGTTTCAGATACGATAAGAATTTTATGTATTTTATTTTATTTTCACAATCCGTGTGAAATGGAACTTCCCATAATATTAACTCCAGTTCATATAAATGAATAAGGTGATCCAGTCGTTCAAGTTATAGGAACCAAACCAAACCAAACCAAACCAAACCAAACCAAACCAAACAAGTGATAGGTTTGGCACTGAAACACGGGCCTTCTGATTTCCTAAATTATATCCTTCCCACCCACAATTTCCAATTTCCAAGTCAGGACAGGTACATTTATTAAGTCTTTATATGCAAATGTGAAACTTCTGTTGTTACTTATTTTTTCAATCTGCTAATGAGATCGATTGGGAAGCAAAAATAGGGGCTTAATTGCAGTGAGCTTGGTGAAAATGGACTGCGACTGCAAAGGAGTTTTGTCTGTAACAGGTGCTATTTAATGATTCATCATCTATTAAGACAAGGCCATGGAAAAATACAATAAGGCTGTGATTTTTCAAGAATCATAATTCAATTTTTCAAGGAAACAGAATAGATAGTGTGGAGACAATGAGAAATTCAGAAAATATTTATGACTCTTTATTTGGTTGACTTTTATTTATTTGGTTGTTTTTCACTTTGCTGTCCCCTTACTTCACCTTCTCATAGTCAGGGATGCTCAGTGTATATATATTCATAGACCCACAGAGGAGGACCAGCTTGCCTTCCCAAGAACTGGGCTCTGATGCCCCTGCATTATGTGCTTTTCTATCTATTCTGAGCTTTCTTCTCTTTATGACCACTGCTTTTAACATCTCTGCTGCCCACCTCATATCTAAGCCTGCCAATCCTCCTATCTGCGGTCTTAGCCCATGGAGGGTAAGATTCAGGGGCCTCAGGGCATGTTGGGTGGTTGTCAAGACAGAACTATTACCTCTGTAAGGTAAACCTGACAATTAGTAGCAAAGACCTAAACCAGTAACTGCCATGTTATTTCCTGGGTCTGGTTCAGCCTTAACCTATCATGTCCTGGATCTGAGGAAGGAATTCCGGATCCTAGGGGCCCAAGTCAGATGCCCTCTGTGGTCTTCATGCTTGGATTGACCTTCTGCTTCAGTTTATGTCTAGAGATTTTTTTCCAGTAAAGGGTCATGCTCTTTATTTTTTGTTCCAAATCCTTTTCCTGGGGATTGGAACATTTCTCATAAAATTCCCCCTTGGCACAATGGATAAGACATTGAATGTCCCTGTGAATTTCCATCAAAGAATTGTGAAAAGAAGAAATATTGACCCTGAGACTCTTTGTGCCTTTACTACAATGGCTATCAAGTGAAAAAATCATCAAAGAATGGATATATAAATATTCCCCTTTTCATGATTTAAAATGTCATGAAATAAAATGCCAGTCTACAGTTACACAACAACAATTATAAACTAAACAATACTGATTAATTTAAAGGGAATTGTGATAACTTACCTCTGGTGTGGGGGTACAAAGAGGGGTGAGAATGGGCAATGGTGATAAAAGGCAATCAAGAGATACCTCTTGTGTCCTGGTGATTATAGTGTTCCATTTTGTGAGTAGCATGACTGAGTGTACCCTCTGACATCTGAAAAAGCAAAAGGAAAAAAAGAAAAAAAAAGGATGGTGGTGGCTTATTATTGTATTTTCTTCTAAATTTCAATTTACCTTTCAATTCTAATTCACCATTTAAAGCAGGTAAATTCATTCTGCAAATATAATCAAGGGATGTTCATATTGCATTAATAGATTGCTTTAGTTTTGTACTTCTCACAACTTAATTATTTAAAGCCCAATTCCCTTATTCAACATTAGCATATTAAGGCAAAATCTAATTTGCAGTAAGCAGCTTGAGGCCACAGAACCACAGAAAAGAGTAAATGTAGACAAGTGAATATGTTGAATTTTTTATGTCATCAGTGCATCAGTAGCTGATGGATATATTCATCACTTGCATCTTTTAATATTTCAGTTTGGTGAAATAAGGTGGGTATTTTAGTAGTTTTGTTTTCATTTTAAGTATCTTTATTTTCCCTTTTGAATAAGGAGCAATGTCTATCTTAGGCTAAAATTAAATAAGAAAGGAGAAAAAAGAAGACAGGAAATCAGATCAGCGAAAATGGTGGGCAAAATTTTGTCCTATAGAAGTGATTGGTAAATGATTAATCATTTTACTTCTGGGCCATTGATTATCTAGCAGTGCTAAACATGTCCAACCCCCCCCCCACACACACACACACAGCCTCCCTGCCAAGATCAGGATGGGGATAACTGAATTATATAAAAGGTAAATTAATACAAATTAGCAAATATTTCTGCAGAACACCTATTGTGAGCCTGGTCATTTGCCAGGTTATAAAATCGGTAATGATTGGAAGAGAATGCCGTCTGGTTCCTCCCCTCAATGCTCTTGGGTTTCAGCTAAGTACTAGCTTCCATGTTAAGCAGTCATATAGCAGTGTGTCAGTATAGAGCCCATAACTGACTGGTGTTTTTACACGAAATTCTGGAATTGCCAGAGGACTTAGAAGAGGTCAGGAAGGCAATGTTCAGGGAAATTTGTTCTCACCTATTAAGTAGAAAGTGTGGATAAGGCCACAGTTAGCAGAAGGAATGAAATAACCCTTGCATTTGGATTTGGAGGGAAGGGGATGGAGGAGAGATCAGCTTGAAACTCTCAAACACTTTATGAAGCCATTTGAGTTTGGCCATTAAGAAGATAACACCCGCATATAATGATTGTTTCCTCTTCAAATGAGATCTGAGCTCTGGTTTGAAGTTCCAGTGATGGGTAATTTAGTGGAAGCTGCCTTCGGCAATTTGCAAAGAACTGTCTGAGGATATAGCAGTTGCTATTCCCTAATGGTAATATTTGTCTTTAAGAAGAAGAAATGAGTCATGGTCAAATTTCACAAGTTCATGCATTAGACTGACTGAATCATCCACTATGTCCAGTTTCTAGCCTTCTCTGACTCAGCTTAATTGACAAAGAAATCCAGATTTCCAGTGACCCTAAAAGGGATCATTAATGGGTAGGCTGGGAGAGATACTTGAAAGCAGCTTTTATATTCCTTTTATAAGAAAGTTTACAATCAGCAAGTACTGTGTTTAGATAAGTCTATTATGTGTTTAAAAAAGTGGCCACAGTGGTTCCAGCAAATATTTTACTGAATCTTTGAAACACATCTCTATCTAGGCTTCAAGAGTATATGCTTTTTCTTAGTCTTTGCCGGGGAACACTGGAAATAATAATAGCTTTGGAGACAGACAGCCATGGCTTTAAATCTCTACTGTCCCCTTTGTCATTTATTATCTGTGTAACCTTGGACATATCTATTCAGTTCTTTGAGTTTCAGTCTACTTTATCTGTTACAAGGTTGCCACGTTTATTAAATGAAATAGTATACTTAACCTTTCAGCACAGTTTCTCAAGTAGAGTAACAACACAAGTAATGCTAGTTATTATTAGTGTTACTGTTGCTGTTGTTACTTTTATTAAACACTGTGGCCATTACATTTTCTTCCTTGATGGCAAAACCCCATTTTTTTTTCTGGAGAGTTCAACCCTTCTCACTGTAACTCAGATCAATCCTGATCATTTAAACAATTTGTAGTAGTCCCAGTGACTTTGTCAGAGACTAATACAGCATTTGTCTCTGGCCAGTGAAGAAGTGAGGAAAGAACTTACTGGCAGCTTTTCTGAAAGGTCCTTTTACTCCTACAAATTGATATGAAGAAAAAATAATCCTTCTTCTCTGGCATATTATATTCCTGTACATGATACCTGGGAGTGAGATAATTCTATGTGATAAAGAAGGAGATAAGGCAAAAACAAGGACAACATGTAGAGAAAAAAACATAAAATACATAAAAACAGAAATATGTAAAAAAAAAAAAAACATGTAAATGACAGAAGTAACCTGATTCATATGGCAACATGGAAGCACTGAATTAACAGGAGCTGAGTATTTCCTAATACTGAGCAATTTAATTTTCTTTATTTGAAATGTTAATTTAAAGCACAGTTGTTTTTGTTTTCTTTTTTTTTTTTTACTGCACCCTCAAGAATCCTAAATGGTACACTTTTAAGCAGACATACATTTTTCTCCTGGCCCTATCACATGTGTGTGTGTGTGTGTGTGTATGTATTCATACACACATATGAAAAACTAGGCTGACATACAGGAAGGCCATTCTCATGGCTGAACCTATTGAATGGTCAGCCTGTTGAATAAAAGTTCAATTTTGTTTTATTTGACTGTGATTGACTTAGAGCTAGGTATGTGGTAAATGATCATGGGTGGTACAAAGATGAATAAAACAGTCTTTTATCTCAGTAGACATATAATTAAGCATGGAGAGTAAATACATGAACAACTATCATCCAAAGCTGGGTTAGAATGTATTTTAGAAAAGGTATAATGTTGGAAAAAGGAAAGAGCATAGAAGTAGATCATGGATCTCTAATAATGGAAGGATATGTGTGTATTACAGGAAATATGCAAAGGTATTATATTTATTGGACATTATAATGAATGGCTTTGGTCTAATGGAAATGTTGCCTCTTCTTGGGGATTTAACAACATTTAGTTCTTATTTCCCCTCTGATGTTCACTTTCCTCCCAGCCCATTTAATATTTATCAAGCCCAGAACGGACATATTGGATTTTTCCTTCAAATATTCCTTCCTACATCTATTGTTTATGGTGTAGATTGAGTTTGAGATTCAAAAACCTCTATTTTCCTTGTTGCATTTTGAAAATCTTTTTTTTTTTAATTAACTTAGAAGTTGAGAATGATCTTTTTGTCTTCTATTGTTCTACAGCAACCTCCCATCCCTGAGACAGAAACCCTAGATGGCCCTGGTTACCGCAAGAAATGGAAAATGTATGGGGAAGGATTATGTGGAAAAAGGAAATTTATGGGATGAAACCCCATAGGATGATACAAAATATCACCTCTTTATACATGAAAAGGCACTAGAGAGTATTAACTAGTGACAGAGGGAAGTATCCTAAAGGAATGGTGCTGAGTAAATTCCAGAATGAAGACTGGTAGAAAACAAGATGGTATATTCTTAGAAGAATGGGTAAAGGCAAGATGGGTGAATTTCCTATGACAATCTCGGAAGAGTCAGTGACACACAGGCTCATTTGAGGAAAGTTTTATAAAAATAATTGCTGAGTGAAATATAATTTTACTGGGTCTTAATTGTATGCAACCATATGCCCTTGTGAAAATATCAGGAAGTCAACATGGTAGGGACCGAGCTAGATTCTACTCCACAAACGAGGATCAGGGGAGACCATCCCAAAGCCCTAGCAGAATGTCCTAATTGAATCAAGTTGAAAGCATGGGTCTGAGTGATTGGATTGGAATGGTACAGAGATCTCCTAAGGTCGGTTAAGACAGAGGTACTTTGAACCAATAAGTGATCTGTACACTAATGGACCTACATATATATGCCATCTTTCTCAGATATATCTAATCTCTTGTACAAGGCAATCTTTTCAAGGATTTGGAATGCAGTTGTTTTGTTCCCTCAGCTTTCTTCACTTCAGGATAGAGACTCTCTAAGAACATTCCAGTTCTCTCTCCCAGACTGCCACAGCTCTTTAAACAGATATTTGAAGAACTGTCAGGATCAAGAGACAGGGAGCGGAAAGGGCAGACAAGGGAAGCAGAAGGCAGTGCAAAAATATGGGAAGTGCTGCAGTAGCTGACCATTGTGCCAATTTCATGCTTTCACACCTTTGAATGAGTGTTCAAAGTGTTTCATTTTGGGAGCCTCAGACAGTGGAGTACTGATTGCGATGGCTTCAGGCATTTCAGGGCACAGCTGGCCACTCGGCCACCCCTGTGTCCATGGCAGTTTTCTAAAAATAAGGGAAATAAAATATAGGTTATTTTCAGCTCTGATGGGTGAATCTCACTGTGAACAACTGCAGGATCAGTGGGTTTTTTTTCTTTTTTTTCTTTCCTCTTTTCTTTCATTTTCTTTTTTCAAACACAACTCAAGCCACACCATCTTTGAGGAATCTGATACTTCGTTTACATAGTATGGAAGAAACAGAAAGAAAGAGATATGCCATTTAAGATAAATAATAAACTCTGAGTCTGGGTTATCCCAGCGGTCTAGTCAGTCTCAAATTCTGTCTTAAGGAAATAAGGAAAAAGCAAGAGCTGAGGGAGGGGTAGAGAAACATTCCAAAAATAGCTGGCGCTATGTTATACTTACTATAAATCAACAACAACAAAAACCAATAAAATCACTTTTAAATGAAGTTTTATATGAAATTGTTGCTTATTAAGTTAAATTTAATTTTTTCTTGTTTTGCTTTTTAGGGCTGAGGGTGTGGCATATAGAGATTCCCCGGCTAGGGATTGAATCAAAACTACATCTGCCAACCTACACAATAGCCACAGCAATGCCAAATCCAACCTGTGACTGAGACCTACACCACAGCTCACAGCAATGCCAGATCCTTAACCTACTGAGTGAGGCCAGGGCTCGGACCCACATCCTCATGGATCCTAGTTAGGTTTGTTAATAACTGAGCCATGAAGGGAACTCCTATTAAATTTAATTGTTTAAATTGAAGTATAGTAGATTTGCAATGTTTTGTTAATTTCTACTGTAAAGCAAAATAATTCAGTTTTTTATATGTATATCAATTTAACTAAATTTCTGTTAAATGTATTTCCATTTTTAGTCAACTACCTTTTAGAAGAATGAATGTGGTAAATAATGTCCCCCAAACTCTCTCTGCTTCCATATTCTCCATTTGGGAGCTAGCTATCAGAAGACCTGAGTTCTAGTCATAGTTTCACTGCATATTGGTTTGTGTTACACTTGAAGAGTCACTTAATTTCTATACGGGCTCAATTTTTTCACCAGTAAAGTGAGAATTAAAATATGTTTTTTTAATAACATAAAGTCATAGAATTAGTTAATACTTGAAGAATTTTAGAGAACATTTAGTTAATTTATTTCATTTTACAGATGAGAAAGTTACTAGGTCACACGGTTGGTGGAATATTTTTAATGAGCACCCAGCTGTCCTAATTACTGACATGTGTATTTTACACATTATTACTATCATCATTTTTGCTTCATATAAATCTTCCATTCCTATAAATCTAGTCCATTCCTCCCTTCTCAAACCACCAATATCACAACACTTCTAATTTATTTACCTAAAATTAGCCACCTTTTTGGAACACACCCATATATCTCAATATTATCTACCTCATTTCATGAGCAAACTAAGGGCATCCTTATCTCTAAGCCTTCCCTGACTGCCTTTGAAAACAGTGTCTTCTCCTTTGGAACTGCAAAGCATTTAACAGCAGTATCACTTAAGCCATCCATTTACAGAGTCAATGCATAATAAAAGCAGTCCAGGGAAGTTGTGTCACACCACTTCTTTGTGTTCTCAGCATCTAGAACTGTGCCTTTTGCCATTATTTCCTTATGTGTAAAAGGTAAGTAATAGTAACACCCATTTCATGAGACTTTTTGAAGATTAAATTTTGTATATGCATACAAAACAAAACAGCATTTGACACCTTGTGAGATCTACAGTAATCTTAGTAATTATTATACTATTATTTGTTGTTGATGATGATGATAATGATGATGCTTTGAGGAGGCAAAACATCATCTTCTGGAGAAGTGCCACCAAATCCCCAAACACCACTTCTAAGAGGGATATGCTGAAATGTAAATAAATAATTAAGCTAAGTGCTTCTTCATCCTTCTTTAAAAGAAATTCTATTTCTTAATTCCCTGAATACTTGAGAGTGCCTGATTTCTTAGAGTCAAATTGAAAACACAAAAAGATGTATATTTCTAGAACAATTAAGCTATGACTGCTTTGCCTTAAAGATCCAATTTCTTACACCTTTGGTGTGAAGGTAACTGAAGTCAAAGAACAGTGCCATTTCTAGATGGATCTCTTTAAAAGTATTTGATCCCCAGAAATTTTTAAAGGCTTCTACATGTATAGATATGGCAGGGAAAGGTAGGGGAAGGATGCAGGCTTACTTTTTCATCTGTCCTTTTTCATAATCTTTACACCTAGAATTGCTAGAGACTTTAGTTGCTAAATCAGCAGCATTGGTCATATATCTGGTTGCAGTAGAGGCACCTAAAAGACAGTATTAAAAAGTACTCTCAACTGGCCTTAAGGTATTAGAGTTTTGCCATCCTTTACTTCTGAGTATGGAACAGACAAATTATATCTTCCTTCCAAGTGGAAGTTTCTTCATTAGTAAACTTCTGGAGTCCAACTTGACTTAGTTTCTTTTAAGTTAAAAATTCTGAAAAAGGAATACCTTTGGGTAGAATGGGCCAAATTGTGCTGCTTAGCACCATATGTGCTTTCAGTAAAGGACCAGTGTTTTTGTATTACCATCACTATGCTTAGATATTAGATTTTATAAACAAAACAAAAGCAAAACAAGGAGGAAGGATATAGTATCGTACTCTCCTAAATCTATATGACTAGAGAATGACAAAGAAATCTTTTGTGCCTAGCCCATTTAAACCACAAATTAATCAATACCATATTACTTAGTATATGCAGGGAGCCAACAAATTGTTGATAGTACATAAGGGTGACAAGAGAAGAAGGAAATCTTTTCCTATAGTATGACTTGTTTGACAGACAAGCCTTAAAGAAATGAATTCATATAAAGAGTCTGGAACTCCCTTCTCTTTGTTTATATTGCAAGTAGATCTTGTAGCCATAAGTTAAGTCAGTTTAGGGCATTGATATAGGACAGTCTAATGTGTTTGTATCACTTTAAATGTGGTTCATTTGAAGAACTAGTCTATTAGTATATAATTAACATATATTTTCACCATTTGGAAACAGTCATTGATCTCTTTATAGATATTTACTCTGAATATTTATGGCATTTTATCCATAACACTCTTTAGAAAAATAATTATCACTTTATAGTTATGAGTTTTTATATACTACCTTTCCAACATTCTACATGATATTTAAAAATAAGAAATATTTTTTGGGAGTTTCTGTTGTAGTTTAGTGGGTTAATAACTTGACATGGTGTCTGTGAGGATGTGGGTTCAACCTCTGACCTTGTTTAGTGGGTTAAGGATCTGGTGCTGCTACAAGCTCTGGTGTAGGTTGGAGATGTGGCTTGGATCTGGCATCGTTGTGGCTGTGAAATAGTTTGGCAGGTGCTGCTCAGATTCAATCCCTGGCCCTAGGGATTTCCATATGCTGCAGGTACAGCCATAAAAAAAAAAAAATTTATATGTACCTTCGCTAAGGTTTACTATGATATCTGATACATAAGGTGATCCAAATAGCCTGATACATAAGGTGTTCCAAATAGCTTGAGCCTGATTTATGCCCATGGTCCTAGCATGATTATAACTACAACACCATTTTACACATGAGTTCTCATTAGATAGTAAATTATTTGGTCAACCTACTTAGACATATATGTTCCCTATAAATACTTGAAAATGATGAAACCCTAGAATTAGACTATCTCCCTTGATTGAGTTTTGTATCTGTATTCATTTTCATTGAGGAACTTCAGAGGACAGAGAACATGTGACAAGAGAACCAGAAGAATTACTTCAGGAATTTTAAAGATGTATGGGTTGAGATGTATTTGGAAGCCATTCAAAGTTTTAGTCAGTGCAGTGTTTTTCTACAGACTACCCTGAAGATGGCCATATATCCTTAATTTCTTTATGAATGTAATACATGTATATGTGTCTGCCAGATTTTGTTTCAAGTGCTGAATTTTTGCATTGACTAGAGCATATTTGTTGCCAGCATTCATGAAATGTAGAACTTAGTGGAGGAGACAGAGAGTACGCAAACAAACGCATGTACATGTAATAGAATTATGACATGCTAGGAAAGTATAAAGGTACAATGAGATCAAATATCAAGGTTCCAGTGTAGAGGGAAGTGACAAGAGGTCAGTGCTGGCTTCTCAGGGGAAGTAGCATTGATGTTTGGACTTAAATAATTAATAGGACAGGGTTTGCAAAGACGGTGGAGGAGGAGTATTTCTGGATGAAGGGATAGCGTATAGTGAAGCTCTAAAGTGGAACAGAGCTTAGAGTTTTTTAAGAAACCGAAGGATGCCTAACAAAACATAGTGGAAGCTAGAGATGGAGATGAGGGTTGCTGCAAAGTGATATTGAAGTATGGAGGCAGGCTAAATCGTGTATATCTGGACCCACAATAGATTCTTGCACCAGCCCATTCTCCAATGTTACCCCAATCATGATCAAGTTAAGAGGAGGAGCAGTACCCATATTCACAGCTCAGAGCCTTTCTTCATCTTTCAGGTTTTCTTTATACAGAATATACATTCATTCAATGGAGGTGATGGCAGGGACCTTAGGGCTAGAGTAAAGAGGAAAGCCAAATTCATTATTTCAAAGAAAACCACTCCAGTCACTGGAACTGGATATTCACCCCTTGCTTTTCTTCCTTTTTTTTCTTTAATTAAAAAGGGCATTTACATGCTCATTGGATCTTTATTCCATAAGACTCCCTTTGCTCTTGTAAAGTCTTCCTCCTCTGAAGTATTTAATCCTCAGTTTGAAACATCACTGTTGATTGCAGTGAAGACGGTGATGTCACAAATGGGGGATTATGACTTCACAGGAGAAATAAGAGAGCAAGACAGACAGTTTCAAGAGACCAGGATCTTTTATTTATGAGAATGTCTCTATTAATCAAAAGGGTAGCAAAATACCATACATATAGAAAATGACAGCAGAATTGTAGCTAAATAAAATGTTCTTCAAAATTATCCTGGCAATGTCACTTTCTCTTTAGAGGATTCTTGAGAAACGCTATTGCAGAGGATAGGTTTGAGACTCCAAATCTCCCTACACTCAGCACTTGAGAAATACTTAGCCCTGGGGTAATCGAAAGTATAATCAGGCCAGGAGCAAACTCTTCCATTTTGCCAACACATAAGCTTAATATTGCTCAAGGCCACTTCCTGACCTTCATTTGGGTCCCTGGAAAACCTCTCCACCATCCGATTTCAAAAGTGAAATCAACAGTGAAAAACAAATAAGGTTTATTATTTTTTTAATGATTTTAATTACAAACCCAATTCCTTTAATAAATAGAAAGCATTCAAGTAATATTTTTCTTTTTGAATGAGTTTGTATAGTTGTGACTTTCAACACAGTGGTTCAATTTATGATTGAATTTGTGAACATGGACTTGCTCATAATATCTTCTTACTCTCCTTTAATGTAGGAAAGTTGTGTTTCAACTTTTATCCTTCATATTAGTAATATGCATTTTCTCTATTTTTTTCTTGATAATAGCAGCTAGAGATTAATAAATTTTATTATTTTCAGATGAATGTCTTATGTCTTTGTCTGTTATCTATATTGATTTTCTGTTTACAATTTCATTTATTTCTACTGCTTTTGATACCGAACCCAAGTTCATTCTTCTCCATGCATGACAGGTCAATAAATTCGGAGACCAGTTGTTGGGGCAAAGAATAAAGTCTTAAATTGGAAAGCTTGCAGACCAAGAAGATGGCAGACTGGTGTCTCAAAAAACTATCTTGCCTCAGTCCAAATTTAAGATCCTTTTATACAGAGGAAAGGGAAAGGGAGGGGCCAGTGGTCACTCACTATTACTTGATTGGGGGAAGGGCCAACTGCAATGCTGACCAGTAGTGGAGCAGGACCACTAAATGTCACTCACTAATTGTAGCTCACTTAGGCTTTCACTGTATTTCACTCTTTCTGCTTGCTTGAAGTTTGATTTGCTCTTTTTAAAAAAAAAAATTCTTTGTTTTTATTTTATTTATCTATTTATTTAAAAAAAGTTTTGGCCAGCCTGCAATGTATGGAGTTCCCAGGCCAGGGGTCAGATCTGAGACTCACTTGTGACCTACACCGCTGCTGCAACAATACCAGATCCTTTAACCCACTGTGCTTGCTTTAGTTTTTTTTTAATGTGGTAGGTTAGATCATTGATTACAAAAATTTCTTATTTTCTTGCGTATGCACTTCAGACCACAAGTTTCCTGCTAAGTGAATTTTGATGATCTGTATTTTCATTTATATTTAATTTAAATGATTTTTATAAAATTTCCCTCCATATTTTCCTCTTTGCACTATGGTTATTTAGTGCTGGGTTGTTTAATTTACAAACATTTGAGATTTTCTAGAAATTTCTGCTACCTATTCCTAATTGAATTTCGCTGTGATCTCCGAAGGCACTTTGCATTATTTCTGTTTTTAAAATTGTGTTAGTTCTATCTGGATGGTCACTTAAGAAGAATGTACATTCTTTTGTTGCCTGAGTATTCTATAAGTGTCAACTAGGTCAAATTCAGTGATAGTTTTATAGTAGTTCATATATGTATCCTTTGTGATTTTTCTGCATATTTGTTCTATCAATTATGGAAAAAGAAATATTGAAAGCTTCATCTATAATTGTGAATTTGTTTATTTTTATATTCAGATCTTTTGCTTTGCCTCATGTACTTTGGAACTATGTTTGTTTTCATGGACATTCGGGATTGTTATGCCTCCTTGAAAAATCTATCCCATTGTAATTATATAAATTTTTCTCTATCCGTGGTACTCTTTCTTGTCCTGAAGTCTGTTGTTTCAGAATAAATACTCCTGCTACATTTATCTTTTATAATAAGAAAAGTAAATGTTTTAATTTTACCTTCACTTATTCCTTCTTTGATGTATTTCCTTACTTGGTGTAGATCTGAATTTCTAAGCTATATTACTTTTATTTCCCCTAATGAACTTTTTAATATTTCTTGCAATATATCTCTACTCCCAACAAATTCCGCTAGTTATTATTTCTTTTGGGTGTATTTCTCCTTTACTTTTGGAGGATACATTTACATGGTACAGAATTCTACTTTGACAGGGGTTTTTTTCTCTCAATATTTTAATTATTTTTCACCACTTTCATGTTGTTTGCATGTTCTCTAAGACATTGGGTGTAATTCTTATTTTGGTTCCTCGGTAGATATGATAAATGCCTTCCCTTCTGACTTCCTTCAGGATTTTTGCTTTCTCTTTTATTTCTTTTATTTTTATAGGTTGGACATTATATTCCTAGGTCTAGTTTTTGTTTGTGTTTGTTTTGACATACATTTTGCTTGGTGTCCTCTTAGCTTTCTGCATCTGTAGTTTGGTATCTGACTTTAAGGAAATTTTCAGTCACTATTGTTTAAAATATTTCTCCTGTTCCTTTCTCTCTTTCTTCTCCTTTTGGCATTTCCATTTCATATATGTTATACCTTTTGTAGTTGTCCCCCAGTTGTTGAATATTCTGTTTTTTTTTCAGACTTTGTTCTCTTTTCTTTTCAGTTTTTGAGGATTCTATTGAGATCTCCTCTAGTTCAGAGATTCTTTCCTCAGCTGCGTCCAGTTTACTCATGAGTCCATCTGATTCATTCTTCATTTTTGTTATAGTATGTTTATCTCTAACATTTCTTTTTTGTTGGTGGTGGTGGTGTTGGATTTCTATCTCTGCTCACACTACCAATCTATTCTTACATGTTGTCTGCTTTATCTATTAGAGCCCTGAGCATATTAATTGTAGTTATTTTAAATTTCCAGTCTGAACATCCCAACATGTCTGCCATGTCTGCTTCTGACTCTTGTTCTGTATCTTCTAATTATGTTTTTCTAGTCTTTTAATAATACGTGTAATTTTTTCTTGCTAGTCCAACACGGTGAACTAGATAAAAGAACTGTAAATACACTTTTAGTAGTATATTGATGAAATGTAAGAGGGAGAGAAGGATTATGTAATTCTGTGATTAGAGCTCAGTCTTTTACTGACTCTATGCTTCTGGACTGTGAATTTCACAAGTGTTTCTCAGTTTCGTCTTTATTGAGTGGCACAATATGGCCAGAGTAGATTGGTCTTGGGTATTTCTGTTTTCCCCTGGGGTAGGCCATTGTTGACTAGACTTGAATATTTCCTTTCCTCCAGGACAGTTAGGATCCGATAATACCCCAGAAGTTTAGATTCTGGTTAACTAGTTTGCCCTGAGGTTAGGCCTTGTTAAGAAGAATGAAGTGCTCTGGTGTATTCAAAAATGTTTCCTTTTCCCCTCATGGATGCACAAAGGAATTTTTCTCTAATGTTTCCTATAGAAATTTTTCTCCTATGTTTTCCTATAGAAGCCTGGTTTAGCTCTTGAAGGTAAATCACATATTATTGTGGAAGCCTTCAATGACTGAGTTCCCCTGGGGTGTTTTAATTTTCAGACTTGTCCACACTGAGCCTCCAGAAATCCTTCAATTACAGTTAAGATTTTCCTACCCTGGCACTAGTTCTTATGGTGGTTTTGGCTCCTGTGTCTCTGCTCTGGTAAGTAGTATTTACCTGCCTGTCTTTCCATATTGGAGGCAAGGGTTTGCTCTTTGCCCTTTCCTCTCTTAAAGATTCAAGAAAAGTTGTCAACTTTTCAATCTATTCATCTTATCATTTGTTGTTAAGAAAAAAGTGGTGGCTTCTAAGCTTCTCATATGTCGAAACAGAAACCACACTTGTCCTGCTATCTTTTAATTAGTGCTTCTGTGGTATAACTTTTACCATCCTTTATATTTTAGATTATCTATTTCTTTGTATTAAAGGTGGCTTTTTGTAGAAATAGGTTTTTTCAGTTTTGACAACTGTGAGCTTTTTAAAGCAATCCTTTGATATATTCTCCCCTCCTTATTTTCTGGTACTAAAATTTACTCCAAGTTCATCTTGCATATTTCCTACCATGTCCTATAACTGGATGATTCTTCAAAGGATCCTGATTCCTTTTCTTAAAGAACAATTTTGGAGACTAAGATCTGGATGCTAAATGTGCACATTGCTACTGGAATGTCTTTGTTTCTAGGCCTTCTGACCTAATATAGAAAGGAAACATATGAATATGTATATTTGTATATTTATGAATATATCTCTATGTAACTGTGTGATTTCTAGTAAGTAAATCATTATAATTCATACTGAGGTCTCTAACTCCAGTCATTCTAGCATCCTTCCCTTGAACATCTGTAATCTTCCATTCTAACAGTAAGGTACCTAGATGCATTCCATCTATCATCCATTTATTTAATTGGTCTGTTCCTATATAGATGCATAGAGATTTCATTTATTTATTTATTTATTTATTTATTTATTTATTTATTTTTTTTTTTTTATGGCCACATCTGTAGCATATGGAAGTTCCTGGGCTAGGGGTCCAATCAGAGCTATAGATGGGGCCTATGCTACAGCCATGGCAACCAGACTCGAGACACATCTGTGACCTATACCACAGCTTATGGCAATGCTGGATCCTTAACCCCCTGAACAATGGGAACTCCCATGGATAATGGTTTTAGAATTGGTAAATTCTACCTCTGAGGAACACAAATTTATCAAGTAGGATATTGTGGTTATGAACAGATTCTTTTGCTTTGACTCTTACAGACTCCACTCCTTTCCAAAGTTACTTAGGTTAGCACCTTTTTCTCCTGCCATATTCAGTGATATGGTTTCATAATTCTATAAGTTATTTTTAAAGATAACATTTACTTTTTATCAAAATGAAAAAGTTTTCCTTCGTTACTCTTGTACTGGGAGTTTGCTTTCATTCCTCTCCCTGCGCTTCCAGTGGACCCCACCAGTGCTTTCAGGACTCAGATTTTTATATCCTCTGCCACGCAGATTAGGGCTTTTGCTCCTTAGGGAAGGTAGAGGAAATAGTGTGCAAAGACTTTCATGTTTGACTTCCATCCTCTTCCCCAACTGCTATAAGGTTCCGCAAATGCCTTCTGGCCACAAATTTGAATGCCATTCCCTTTCCAGATGTTTTTATTCCAAAGGAAAGGAAGGTGAGATGGGTCTTGGCAGAGTTTGGTAATAGCTGCTCTTCCTTTCACTGCTGCTATCATGAGGGAGATTTCTCAGGATTCTCATAAATCTCTCCTGTAAGTATCTGAGGGTTTTTGAAGGAAAATCCCATAAGAATATGTGAATCCCCTATGTCTGTAGCCTTTCAGAAGCTCCACATTCGCACAAGACCTCACACTCTACTTTTAGCTATTTTTCAAAATAGCTATTTAAATGATTTACAGGCTTGTAGCTTGTTAGATGAAATCTGACCCAGGTAAACAAATGCTCTGGTGTTCCCGTTTCCCTCAGGGGCCTGTTTCTCTCTATATTTTATGTTATTTCCTTGCCCTAAAACCTCAATTCTCTGAAGGTTTTAATAAAAGTCACTAATTTGTTGTTTGTCCAGTTTTTGCTTTGTTGTAAAGGTGGGAATGGTGTTATTCACAGCTCTTTACATCTTTATGCCAAAACCAGAAGGCCTTGATAATGTGCTTTTACTTTAATTAATTGAATGGAAATCCCTGATGCTTACTGTCAAAATGTTACTTAAAAGTATATCTATATATGACTATATGCTGAAGTTTTTGAAAGAAAAAGTTGGAATGTTTTATCATTTCCTCCAGGTCAGTTTTCTTAGACCTGCTTTTTCAAATTCATTGCAGTAGTATGAACTCTTGGCTTTGATGAACTTTGACAGATGGACACTCTAGTAGGGAAAATTAAAAAAAATAGTTTTCATTTTATAAGAACTTATGAGCATTTAAAAAATATTTTCAAAAGGAATATATATCACCCAAGCATCCCTGCTTCCTAAAAACAGCCATTCAACACAAGAACCACTTATAAAGAACTAATAGAAAGGTATACAGAAATGTTTAACTAAATGCAGGACAAATTCTAAACTCAGGAACCAGTGTAGGATGAATTAAAATGTTGATCAATTCCATCCTAGAATAATGAGATTTTAAATGCTATTAATTAGACAACAATAGAAAAGTAGCAGTAACAATAACTACAAAAACAAAAATGCTATTTGGCCTCTAGCCCAAACTTACTTGTTTACCCCAATTCACATCCCAAATTCTTTTACAACACCTTCCCTAATCTTAACCAGAAAAAAAGAACAACACAATTGTTTTCATATCTGAACGTTATCTTCCTTTACTAAGCCTAATTTTGATCTGAATCTACCTATATTGTGAATCTAACTACATTGCAGATCAAAGGTATGGAAATAAATAAATACTAGTCAAATGAGGCAGCAAAGTCTATTTAGTCAGAGCTGTAACACAGAAGTCAGGCACCATGACTTGTGTCTGACAGAAATTTAAATGCTAACAGATGAATGGGAAAACTTTATAGCAGAGCAATAGTAGAGAGTCTTCAGATGATGCCCTGATTAGAAGCTTTTTCCATGAAGCAGCTGAAGCTGAGCTAACTAGAAGTGGGGTGGGGTGTCCTAGATGATGGGTTGGGGCTAAATATCTGCTTTATCTGGTTAGTGTGGTTGTTCCTCACCTGAAAGTAAGTACAAAAATTATGGAAGATGTCAGTTATTAATCAAGTCCCGGCCATTCTGGGCCAATTAGATACCGGTTGTTTTGGGGATTTTTGGATTGTTATTAGAGTAATTCCTGCAAGTCTGACTTTTAGATAGGTAATAGGTTGGTTTCTTGTGATGGTTACCATGGATAATGGGTTGGTTTCCTGGGCCAGTTGCTGGGTTAGTGGGTCAGAGTTCTATTTTTATCTTTTTGCCTTTTCTAGGGCCACTCCTGCAGCATATGGAGGTTCCCAGGCTAGGGATCTGATCAGAGCTGTAGCCGCCGGCCTACACCACAGCCACAGCAACACGGGATCCGAGCCACGTCTGCAACCTACACCACAGCTCACGGCAATGCTGGGTCCTTAACCCACTGAGCAAGGCCAGGGATCGAACCCACAACCTCATGGTTCCTAGTCGGATTCGTTAACCACTGCGCCAGGATGGGAACTAGAGTTCTATTTTTACATGTGTGTTGGTGAATGTATATTTTCATTTCTCAATGGCAAAGAAATTAGGGTCCCAAAAGTCGAGACCTGATCCTTTCAAAATTACCTATCTCTCAGCTTCCTCCCAAGTAAGACGCAGCCCTAGGTCTCAAAACTAAACTTGATCTGAAGTCATCTTCATTAGGTGTCTTCATCTTTGCTAAGAGAATAGTGTGCAGAGAAAAGCTTCAGGAAGCCCTACGGAAGTAAGAGGATATGATCCCCATGTCAGTAACAACGTTGTGTTAAGAAAACCCTTCAGTGCTTTGGTATTGAATCTATTACTTAAAGTAGACATTTTTCTGACTCTTTTAATCCTAGATTTTTAAATTTATAAATTAATTTGGAGAAGATCCATAGTTTTGCATTTAAACTCTATAAAAATTATTGGAAACTCATTAGTCATTTTTAGTATTTCATATAGTTTAACAGAAATAAATATTAAAATGAGACTTCACAAGCTAATAAAAATATTATATGCCATTTTTTTTAATGCATTAATATTAATTATACATGATTATATCAATCTTTGAATATTAATAAGGTAGATATTTATTCATAATAAATATGGAATATGCAACCTATTTCAAATAAGGGGTCTCTAGAGTGTATAAAGGACATACTTGTCATTTTACCATAAAATAGTAAAAAAAAAAACTCTCGACAAATGAACTTCAGAGTCTTTTCTGATTTCTGTAATTTTATGCCTATAGCAGATTCATGATTCTATTATTTAAAAATCTATGACATAAAAATAAAACATCTTTAGTGGGGTTTATTTAATACAATTAGAAAATGCAGTTATAACTCCAAAAATGCAATCAAACCAAACATATAAATTCCACTTAATTGTATAAAATTTGAATTTCTAATGAACCTAAATTCAAAATATATGTTTTAATGGAAAAGAGACTAGGAATAGCAAAATAGCAAAGGTTATTTTTTTCAAATAACTTTTATTTAGGAAGCTAATGAAAATTTAAGATTAGTCATTAGTTTATTTTGAGTAATAAAAGCGATAGCTTTGGAGATTTTATAAACTGTCACTCCCAGATACCTAAGAATTTCTCTTAGATTGAATTCATATTATTGATTTGGTCACTAAAACTTTTTCTATTAGGATGTAAAGTGTATTATTTTCCAAAACACTGTATCTCCATATTGGATCCTGAATATGAATAAGGCTCAAAATGCATTTATTTCTTAATACAGTGTACATATTTCCTGTTTATTATGATATATTTATTGGATTAAAATGTTGAGGATTAATTTTTGCTTCTTCCTCCACTTCATTCAGCAGGTGGGGGGAAAAAAGTCCCTATTTCAGGAGGACTATTTCAGTACTAGTCATGCTCAAAGATTTGGTTTGTTCCCCTAGAGCACAGGAAAGAAAGAACTTTAGAGAACCTCTTAACAGGGAGAATTTTTAAAGCTTTATTTCATCATCTTCTGTGATGGGTCCAAATTAAGTGACAGAAATGTACTGAAAACTGGGAGAATGGGGAATACAACTTGCAAGTTCCAATTGCCCATGATTTTAATAAAAAAGTTACAAGCAACTTTTGAAACCATAATCAGGAAGAATTCAAGGCCTGGGAGGATTGATTTTGCAAAGCTGAGCATCATTTTCCTCTGGAAAATCCAACAAAATGCCTTCACAGATAAAATGACACATTTCCAGACACCAACTACAATATCAATTTGAGCTTTTTTTATTATTATTATTTCATCTCCACACTAATGGTACCAAAACATTGACAAAAATAAAATCCCTCAGGAAACAAAATTGTCAAATAAGATGGATAAAGGTACTACACAAACAATGATTACTTTGATTCTGTTCGCTCAGAAAACATTCTTAATGAAGTCCATAATCTGATGTATGAACTATAGTTCTAGGCTACTTTGCACATATAACTTCAAAATACAGTAATTCAAGGTGATCTTGCCATTGATTCATTATAGGAAACAAGGAGTTATTAAGTGATATAACTTGTTGGTGTGTATTTTACTCTGTTCATATAAACCAGTGAAGCAAGATCAATTTGTCTCTCGGTTGAATTAGTTTTCTTGTGGGCACCTCAAGCATACATTCAAGAACAGCTTCCAAGAAACAAATTTATTTTCCTGAAATGATGGTCTTTATTGGCAACATCTAGTTCTTTTAATTTTACAGTTGGTTTCCCAGTTATGATCTCTGTTTTCATGAAGCATGAGAAAAATCCTAGAACAGTTAAATGTGCTTACCACATAGTTTATGAATTAGTTGCTTCTTCAAATTGGCAAAAGCCATAGAATAAAATTGCATTCTGTCTTTCTTTTCCTGACTCCCCCCCCCTCTTCTGAAGAATTAAATTACTTGTCCAACAGGCATCACAGCTTGGTCATGGCAGGTATTAAATTGTTTACATATATATAATGTCAAATGTTATCAATCTGTCTATTGATGTAGTATATGACTATATATATACAGAGACAGAAACAGAGAGACAGAGAGAGTCAGAGTGAGAGAGACAGATACATAGAGAGAAATGAAGTGTTAGAGAATCCCATCCTGGTCCTGCTACAGCAGCCAGGCACTCATTGTGTATCTTATAGATAGCATGTAAATCCCCAACCCCTGGGTGCCCAATGTGTAACAACAACAACCAAAACATCATGTATCTTATCTTGGCTCTATCAGCTTCCAAATGTATCCTGACCTTTGGGGAACTCGGAGATAGAAGTAAAGTTTGAGGAGTTCCTATCATGGCTCAGTGGTAACGAACCCAAATAGGAGTCATGCGGACGCAGGCTCAATCCCTGGCCTCTCAGTGGGTTAAGGATCCGGTGTTCCCCTGAGCTGCAGTGTAGTGTGTAGCAAAGGCTTGGATCTGGCGTTGCTGTGGCCGTGGTGTCAGCTGGCAGCTACAGCTCAGATTGGACCTCTAGCCTTCCATATGCCACAGCTGAGGCCCTAAAAAAAGATTAAAAAAAAAAAGAAATATACTTTGAAAAGGTAAAGTATACATTGCACATTTAAGAGAGTATTATTTTCTTTCTGATATTAGACATCATTAGACAGTTCTGATGAATTTAAGATGCCTGTGAATTGTATGTGATGTTCCTAACAAAAACAAAAAATCTTTTTGGTGACTTTCTGCTGCATTTGAAGAAAGAGAGGAACGCAGGTGCATTTTAAATGACTCTTCCAGCTCTGCCCAGAAGGGCTCACTCAGCCTGGGAGGGACTGACATTAGTGAGTAACTGAGAAGTGACATGTTCTGTCTCTCAAAGGGTTTCTTCGTGTCCACTTTGGTGGCTCTCATTACATCGCCTGAATCCATTAAGACAGAAACAAGGTTACCCCATGAAATGTTTTTGTGACTAAAGAGGACATGCAGCTCTTTAATCAGTGACAGAACATCTCCTCTGACAAGACTGAGTGATACAGCGCACTTTGGTTCTACCTTTGCTGCTAGAAGGGAATATCCCTTACAAGGACACACAATATTCTTATTAAATTGCCACCAGTTGTGCTATCAATGCTCCAATGAAAATAATTATTCTGAATATGTTTAATGTAAATATATATGTTAAATGAAACCTCATCTTACATTGTGTGGATATCTGATCCATGATAATTCAGCTAATGCCTTGAGGTTTTTAGATAACCATAGGCAGGTTTCAGATTTTCAGAGAGTCAGGGTGACACTAGAGTATTAGCAAGGCTAGTAGGACCTTGTCTACTTCCAAAGTAAAGTCTGAAGCTGTGGGATAAGGAGACTGTGGTGCTGACCACTTCCATTTTTAGCAATGGTCTCAGATTGTATCTAAATGCATGCTGTAACTTGAGACCCTGAAGGAAAAGTGGCCAGCAGCATGTGGCTGAACTAAGTATACTTTTAAAAATATATGTGTGGGTGACTCTGTGTCAGTATGATATATGATATGTCTAAAGAGTTATAGAAGGAATTAATCAATAGGAAAATATCCCATTAGCTGATAGTATTGGATTTTGCACACATATACTAAATTTAGAGAGAATAAAACTTGGATGAATGTAAAAATGAAGTCGAGTTTATGGTTTCTCTATGTTCACTGGCTGATTGGTAGATAAGGAGCATGATATCTAGAGAATGGAAATGACTAGCCCAGATTTGCACCAAGAGTTACTAGTTGTGACTAAAATCCAGATTTCTGACCCTGGTTTAAGAATTGAAAAACTGTACCATAACTATTCAGAATTTATTTTGAAAGCATGACATTAGTATAGCTATGGTTGATTGAAGGAAAGGGCTGACCATTAAAAATGCTTCTGCCCTGGTGAACCCCATCTACATAACTATAATACTGCAACATGCCTCTCTTTCCCTCTTCTAAAATATTTATCAGGACCTCAAGGGAATCTTGCATTCCATAATTAGCCTTCTGCCTCTGGGAGTGGCAGGTGCCTGAGAGAAATTCTGGCTACTAGATCTTGGTGTTTTCCTGTTGGTGCTCTGCTGGCATGTTGCTGCTGCTGCTACTCTCAGCCTAGGACTCTCCCATGGCATCTAAAAGCTGACAAACCCTCAGGAGCTTCATTACCTTCTACTACCATTTCCATATCAGACTGATTGCCATCTCCAAGCCCAGAAGCTGGACAAGGGGCAGATATGATCACATCTCCTCCAATTACACTTTTTTACTCCTTTAAGCCAATAGGCAAAATTCTGCATATAAATATGCTCTGTAAATAGAAATCTAAATAGGTCAGCCACTCCTGCAGAGAGAAAGATTTTCTGAATTTCAGCCATGGTTCAAGAGTGCTCCCTGAGATTCTGACAGGGTCTGCCTGCCATCACATTTCAGACATTACCTTCAAGTAATCCTCTGTCTGTTTAGGATCCTAACTACACAGCCTGACTCAGTTACATAACAAAATTTATGTCTACTGAAAATGTTTTCTTTCTTCCTCATCTGAGCAAAAAGTACATCTGAAAGTTTCTTCAACAAATGACATTGGGAAAACCAGATATTCATATGCAAAATAATAAAACTGAATCTTTATCTTATTCTATAAGCCAAAAATCAACTCATAAAGGATTAAAGACTTCAACATAAGATCTGAAATTATGAAACTCCCAGAAGAAAACATACTGGAAAAGATTCAAGACATTGGTCTTGGTAATGATTTCATAGATATGACACCAAAAGCACAAAAGATAACAACAAAATAAACAAGTATGACTACCTCAAACTAGAAAGCTTCTACACAGCAAAGAAAATCAACAGAGTGAAAAGGCAACCTATGTAATGGAAGAAAATATTTGCAATTTATTTATCTTATAAGGGGTTAATTTTTGAAAGATATAAGGAACTCAACAATTCAATAGCAAAATAAAGAAAAAAATCCTAATAAATTTAAAAATGAACTAAGGATCTGAATATCTGTTTCTCCAAAGAAAACATACAAATGACCAACAGGTTCATGAAAAATGTTCAACATAACCAACATCGGGAAATATAGGTTAAAAACCACAGTGGGTTATTGCTGCATACCTATCAGGCTGGCTATTATAAAAAACAAACAAACAAAACAAAACAACAACAACAAAAAAACAAAGATAACAGGTGTTGGCAAGGATATAGAGAAAATGGAATACTTGCTCATTATTGGTGACAATGAAAGTTGGCGCAGCCAATTTCCATACTATGGAAATTAAAAATAGAACTACTTCATCATGGCTCAGAGGTTAGGAACCCGACTAGTATCCATGATGAACCAGGTTGGATCCCTGACCTTGCTCACTGTATTAATGATCTGGCATTGCCTCGAGCTGTGGTTTAGGTTGCAGACATGGCTTGGATGGCTGTGGCGTAGGCTGGCAGCTACAGCTCTGATTCAACCCTAGCCTGGAAAGTTCCATATGCTGCAGGTACAACCCTAAAGAGACAAAAAATAAAAAATAAAAAAATAAAAATAGAACTATCATATGTTCCAACTATCTCACTTATGATTATAAATTTAAAGAAATTGAAATCAGTATCTCAAAGATGTATCTGTATACCCATGATTATCTCTATACTCTCTACAGATAAATGGTAGTTAAACTTTTTCTCTGATAGAACCAATTTATTTAGGTTTGTGTTCTGAATGAGAATTAATGGGAAGCATCGTCTGCCCAGTATATTTTTACCTGTGAACGAAAAGGAGGCTCATACCAAGGACAGGGCCATCCCACTCTCCCTGTGCTGTCCAGTCTAAATCTTGAGCCCTCTCAAATAGTCCCAGAGGACAGACTAGAAAATGCTAGCAAATACCACAAGTTACTAATCAGTATACTGTGCACTTACAGACCCTATGATTTTTTTTTAACCTAGTAGTATTTATATAATTTTTTTTTTTTTCTGATTAGGCATAGTGACATTTGGTTTCAGGGAATAGAGACTTATCTTGGCAGAGGAGAGGAAAAGATGGTCTAAGGATAAATTTTACCTCTGAATAGATTCACTCAAGTCACTGCCTCAACTCCTTTTCTGACTGATACCAGGCCAAGAACTTTCACTTGCCATTAACCTGACACCACACAATTCCTCTTTAACTTTCTTCCTCTCAATATGCACTGTGGTTATTTTGTTTCTATTGTATATCAATTCTTCAGAAATGACACCTGTGGAATACAGGGCTGCTTTTTCAAAATTGTGGTATCTTTGAATGTACAAGACCATACATAAGCTCTGTGGTTAAACCTCCGTCTTCCATACTTTGGCCTCTTTGTCTCTGTCACTACAAAAGACCTAACTGGTCTGTTTTCTCCTGTGCCTATGATAAAATGCTTACATGAAGGCAATTTGTCTTGCATCCTTCCCTTCTTACTATCCATTTATTTTTAATAGCCCCATATCAGAAAACCTACTTTGAGAACTGTGATATGTCCACCTTCAGTGTGTTTCCTATGGTCTCTGGGAATCAGAGTTGAAGAGGTCACTTGTGTCGCACTTGCCTCAATCTATCTATGGGCCCCCATAACCCCACACATTTCTAATATACCTACCTGGAGGATGAGCACTGTTTCACCTCTTTGTTGTGACACCTTTTGCTAATCCAGTGAATGTTTCTTTAATCTACCTTAATCTCCATCATTCTCATTACTTATAGATTTTATTTATTTCTTCAACTTGGTTAACAAAATTATGAATGTTCATCTCTTACACACTCTTGTGACTGCAAAGTCTTTGTCACTTTATTATTTTTAAGATTCCTTTTTGTTTCATTTTAACAGATTAGTCAGTGTCTAATATTGCAAGAGCAAATGAATAATAGATGTAATACTTTAACCTTTACCTTTTGGTACTCGATAATTAAAATATTCATATAAGACCCATTTCCTTATAAACAGCCAGGCCATTATTTTTCAATCCTGAGTTTGTTTTTTAATAAAAGAAGAGAATCCTTCTAGATACAGATACTTTACATTTTCTATAAGCTGTAGGAGAGTCTAGTATTCTTGAAGTCTTTTCAGAGCTGTAGCCAATTCCTTTCCTAAAAATGAGATTATTTTTCAATAATGAAGTATTTGCCAATCATTACATTGTTTGATACCACTTCAGTTATTCAGTTGTGAAAGTAAACAAGATTTTGTAACCCAAAACACAAATTTTCAAATGTCTATTGACACTATGAAAACAAAATCTAGACTGTCTTTTTCTTTTATGAATACCTTGCATTTTTATAAAGAACAGGAGAACAATAAATACATTTTACTCAATTTTCTGGATATATAAATAAAATACATGATACAAATAGCTAAAAGATTTGATTGGTTTATTGATTGGCATGTTTCAGGGAGTTTTCATAGAAAGTATTAAGGCTTATAAGCACTATTTTCTTTTAAACTCTGACATCTCGCATCTCTTCATCCTCCAAATTTTCCATAACTTTGAAATACTGTCTAATTGAATTAATAGGAAAAAAATTCCTATGGATATTATTCATAAGTTTCTAAGAAAGAGAACATTATGTATTGACTTTCTGGGAGATTTTCAAAACAATATGATAAGTTTTTCTTCATAATTATCTTCTTTACAGAACATAATTCACCAGTTATACATTGCCCTGCTTTTTTTTCCCCTCAGCAGCTGCTTAAAATTACAAAAATAATTTTCTCAATAAAGTGTGTGGTCTCTCAAAAATCCTAAATGTATTTTCTCCTTCTCTTAGTTTCCCAAACAGCTGATATACTTTTTTTTAAAAATGAAGTTCCAGTTTAAACCTAAAAAAAAAACCTTTCAAAATCTCCCATGATGCAGAGCAACTGGAACCCTTATTGTCAATGATCAGAGTGGAAAATAGTACAATTACTTTGGAATAATGTTTGCCAGATTTGTTATATATCCTAGGACCCATCAAGTCTGCTTCTAGTTATATATTCCAAAGATAAATGAAAATATATATCCCCACAAAGAATTGCGATAACATGTTCATGGCAACTTTGTTAATAGTATCACTAAACTGGAAACAACTCACATGTCTGTCAAGAGAAAAATACATAGGTAAACATATAAAGAAGTATTCAATACAATAAAAAAAATGAACTACTAATATACACATAGATAACTCTCAAAACAAGTCAAACATCAAAAAGTGCATAGTTTGTGTTTTCATTTATATGAAGTTACAGAATAGTTGTACCTAATGCATGCTAATAGAAATCAGAATAGCATTTGCTTCAGGGTGAAGTTTTTGTGTGAATATTGATTGAGAAGGGGTAAGAGAGAATTTTTAGGGTGATGTAAGTGTTCTTTATCTTCATGGGGTGCTGGTTACACAGATTTATTTTTTTTCCAAATCTCCTCTCAGCATACACAGAAATCCCCTACTTTTCACTGTGCATAAATTATACCAACTTTTTTAAAAGTCTTTGCTCATCCCATAAAGAATCTAGACTCCATAGGGAAAAAAAATATCAAAATAAAAATATATTATTAATTGGGGTAATGTAACTACTTATATTTATGTAATTAAGCAGAGGATACAAAAATAAATTAAACATTCTAAAACTAATTCATAGAGGAGTTCCCATTACAGCTAAGTGGTTAATGAACTTCACTGGTATCCAGGAGGATATGGGCCGCACTCAATGGGTTAAGGATCCAGCATTGCCATGTGATCTGTGGTGTAGGTTGCAGACATGGCTTGGATCTGGCATTGCTGTGGCTATGGTGTAGGCCGGCAGCTACAACTCCAATTTGACCTCTAGCCTGGGAACCTCCATTTGCGTGCAGCCCTAAAAAGACAAAAGCTAAAAATAAAAACAAACCAAAAAAACCCTAATTCATAGACAAAATTGAGGTATTTTAATTCTTTCTCAAAGTAACAAAAACTAATAGTGTTACATAGGTTTTAGGTGAATTTTCTTCAATGAGTAGCCATTAACATGGCTATTGGTGGGAGCTTGGTTCCTCACTACATGGACCTCTCTACTGTGCTGCTTGGGTGACCCCATGACAAGGGAGTTGGCTTTTTCTCCTGAGCAAGTGATCTAAATGAAAGCAAGGACAAAGCTCCATGCCTTCCAGGGCCTTGGGTCAGAAATCACACATGGTTACTCCTGCCACATTCCATTCATTAGAAGCTAGTCACTGAGTACAGCCCACACTCAGAGAAAGAGATATTAGCTTCCATTTTTTGAAGAGAAGAGTGTCAAATAATTTTTAGACATATTTTAAAACCAACACACGCAGTGAATAGCCTCACCTCCCATATGTTTTTGACCTTTGCAAAGAGAAAAAAGGGGCTTACCCTGTAGAATTTCCAAAAATAAAGTACTGGTATCAACAATAAAGCCTTAGCATCTGGAGAAATGAACTACAGGCCATAAAAAGGAAGAAGAGTGATTCGCAGGACTAATACCAGGGTGACACGAGTGAGGTCCCAGAAGTTAATGAAGCAGTTGTATCAGGTATAGAGGTGCAAAAGGGGGTGCAAAATTAAGGCAGAATGACTGTTTTGCATTAATTTTGATTTTTTAAAAAAATATTGCATTAGAATATTTTTTATGTTGATTATTGAAATTTTTTACTCTCCTTAAAATCTGTACCCAAAGCAAATCCCTGTATTTGCTAAATCCCTGTATTTGCTAAAACCGTGTTCTGGCCAATTCTTTCATACTTTCACCTCTTCCTACTTTATTTATTAGTGGCTTAAGACCAGTTTCAAATGGTCTGAGATTAGCAGATCCTCAAAATGCTGAAACCAAACTAGGGATAGCAGAGACTGTGGAAACCTGCCAGTCTTGATAGCAATGGCAGCATGGGTACCAGTCAAGTCCTACTCTAATTAGCCACAGGACCTTAAGAAAGTCATTTCACCTCTCAGTTTGTCACTTCCTTGGTGACAAATTTGAAAAGACTGAATTAGATATTTTCTAACGTCCAGTGAATAACTCACATTTTGACAGCAGAATGTCTTAGAGTCCTGGATAATGTTTTTCCTTCCCTGAATCCATCATCCATAGCTAGAGACCTGAAATCCATTACTCTTCAGGGTAAAGCTAATGCCTTTCCTATGTGATTGTTGTTTTTAATTTTAATTTGGAATCATTCTTTTTGCAGTCATTTGGCAGTTTTGCCCAATCTCGCTCAGGGGTAGTAATCAGGGCATGATGCAGGATTGGTATCATTTTGTATTTTCATTAAGGTGCCCTGAGGATTTCCAGCATGTGATGCCAACAAATTTAAATTATTAATTTTATTACAACAAGAATTCTGTAATGGCAGAGTTACTGAAATGCTTTTTAAATCGGGTTTTAACTAGAAAAATAAAGAGAATTTAGACACTTGGAAAATAATGAAAAAAATGAGGCAGAGCTGCTATTGATTTAAAGTCAGATAAGGGAATATTTTTTTAAAGTTCAATATTCACAAATCATTGGCCTTAGGTGAGATACTAAGGAGAATATCCAGCAACATCCTAGGTATGCAATAATGAAGGAGAACCATCCTAACAATGAAGAAAAACTGTGGCTTGAACATGTGAGAAAGAAGAAACTGATATCACTGATGAATATTATTTTAATTGATTCTACTTCTTAATTAAAAAAAACTGTATTTAACATACTTAGTTTTAAAAAAATCTACTGTAAGCAGGAGATAAATAATCAGAGACAAAGAATGGACTCACAGCTCCATTTCTGAGGATCTTGGGTAAATCACAAAAACCAATTTGAAACTGTCTTCACCTGAAAAATGGGGACATTAAAACCCTCACACAGGGAATTTTGTGTGGCTCAAATGAGGTATTGTGCATGAAAGCAATTTGTAAACCATGAAATACTCCACAAGAAGAGATAATTTATAAATTTGTAGATATTTCTCATTTCCAATTAATATTTGGGGGAGTCCTGTGAAGGGGATAAGGATGAAAGAAACGTGGAATGGTAATATATTTCTCCATCAGATGACTCAAAGCTGACCTTGAAAAACACAACTATGTACATTTCACTTTCATTCAGAGTGAAGCGATGAGCTCTATAATAAATGATAGTAGTGCTGAACTTTTGAAAAATCCTTGTCATTATTTGTGTTTATTAGGTGATTAAACAAGAAGAACCTCTGCTGGCAGACACAGCAACAAATCAGTTAGCAAACCTCATCAGGGTTATTCTGTGTCTGATTTGCCACAATCAGCCGCCCTTATGTTCCTTTCCTAGTCCTGTTTCATCAACATCCCAACCCCATTGTAGATCACTCTGAGGGTGGAAAAATGCTCTGCTGTTGAGTATGTCTCAATCGGGACTCGAGCCACATCCTTGGTGTAGACCCAAGGAATCTAGATGAGCTTTGTGGATAAGGAAGAAATCATCATCCCAGAAGTTTAATGGCTCATGTAGAAGGAGTATGGCTGATATAGGAGGTGGTAGAGGCATAATCTTAACGTTAAACCGGGGTGTGAGTTTAGTAATTGAATTTGTGAGTGATTGATGAGGTAAAGGCCATGAAGACTCTAAGACTAGAATATGAGTTGGAGAGTGAGTAGCTGAAAACTGGCAAGGTTGGAAGGGCAAACCTGAAAATGCCATCTCCTCACATTCCCTGTTATCACAAGAGCATCCTGAATCAGAAGAAGTGTGTGAGGGTCAGACCCAAATCTCAGGAACAAGGAAAGAGCATTTGAGGTTGAAGAGGTATTCTGGTGATGGGTTGATCTTTTGTGTACTAATTGGTTGATGTTGTTGATTCAGCCCTCAGACAGAGCAGAAGGACACAAAGGCATCTCATTCATTGTTCCTACAGGAAAAGGCCAGGGGCTGCTAGTAGGAAAATTCTTTGCTCTAGAAAGACGCTGCATGGAGAGTGTTGGAGGAAAAGTAACATTTGGGTGATTACTGCTTAACGGGTCATCCTATAAGAAAAACATGGGGTTCATATATCTGTTTGTAAACTAAAACCTGAGAAGGCATTTTCATATTGACCTTCTCTTTTCTCTTAGAATCTAACTAGACAGCAATGAAGTCCAGGGAACTCTTTGGAATAATACAATAGCTACAATTTATTGGGGACTAATCATGTGCCAGTCTCTGTGCTGTTTTCCATGTATGACCTCATTTAAACCTCACTTCAGCCTTATGTAGGAGACAGTATTATTTTTATTTTACTCATGAGGAAATTAAGGTGTCCAACCAGCATATAGTAGAGTGAGCCCTGGATACAGTTTCACCGCAAAATTCCACTTTACAGCAGGGCATTCTTCTGGGATGTATGGAAGAAACCAAATGAATATGGGCTCATGTAGAGTGTGTGAAAATTTTCTGATGGTGACAGATAGGGAGAAGGTGGAGTTTCTGCCGGTAGAGATGCTGGCTGGTAGGGTGGTTGATATGAGAAAGGTAATAAAATAGGGACTAAATGGAGCACACAAAACTCATCCACATTCTGAAAGGCTAAACCCTCAAATAACTTCCTTGAAGATTACCAAAGAGAAATCTAAGCTAACTAGATTTTCAACCTCTGCTGTCATGATGTCATTCTCTCTGAGAGCACTCTGAGCCTTCGGGAAAGACAGGTCTTACATTCTGATAGGCTGATGTGATAGAAGCTAAGGAGGAAGCATAGGCAAAGGAGCATTGGGTTGGTCTTGTCCAGTCTCCTGGAAACAATGTAATGCATAGTTCTCAGTGGACCTAAAAAGAGTACTCCAGGAGGTCTTCTACATCCACAGAAAAATCTAAAACTTGAGAATACAGGATATAGCTCACAGTGAAAGGAAATAAAGCTAAGTTTCCAGATAAGTTAAGGATTCAGTAGACAAAAGTTATACTCCAACAGCTCAAGAGGTTATTCTGAGCAGTTTGATGCAGTTTCCTTCTGACTTTTAAGTATCCATCTTCTGTTTGCAAAGGAGAACGTAGCAGCTGACTACTTCATGTATTTCCTTTTATAGCTTTAGCCTCAGATTCATTTCTCCCAATGACCGCTGAAAGATCTTTCCATGCTTCCTACCCATGGGAATGCCCATCTGCCTGCACTCCATCACTTCCAGCTGGATTTGACAACAGTTTTGTCTCTAAAAGCAAGTTTCTTTTCCTTACTTTCCCAGTCCTAGACTGAACATCTGCCTTGTACATTGGCAAGATTAATATATCCCACTTGAGCAAGTGCAATATGGTCTCTTGGTGTCACTCTCTGAGACAGGAGTTGGCTTGCCAATTGCAATAATTGTACCATATTATAGCAAGGAAACTTGTATTTTTCATACCAGTCTAGGTAATGTGAAATCCTTCATACATGAGACTCATGCCTCTGAACGCCATCTGCAAAATACTCTGGGAGCAACATAGGTGTCTTTTGCTTAAGTCTAAGAAGAAGAACACTCATATTTGTCTTCCTGTGACACAGGGAATTTTACCACTTTCTTTTCCCTTTCAAGAATCTATCTGTGCTTATTTTTATATTTGATTCCTATAGTCAGAACAGTGTCTTGTGTGTATTATGGCCCCAGTGTCTAAGGCAATGCCAAGGATCTTGTAGGCCCTCAATGGATATTGGTTGAATTCATAAATAAACTTTTTGTCAGACTTCTTATATTTTAAACATACTGTGATTACTGACACTTGCTCACACATCTCATTTGCACATACATTTTTCTTCTCAAAGTAGATTATTTCTTGAGTTATCATTAGAGAAATCATAGCACTAGGTACAGAAATGTAAGACTTACTCTACAAACTTAAATATTGTCAAAGTACCTAAAAATGGAAAACATCCTCTAAAGTAAATGTCATACAATCAGTACCGTGATGTCATAGAATCAGTATTGTGTTAAGGATCCAGAAGGTGGTTTTAAGATATAGATAGGAGTTCCCATTGTGGCACAGTGGAAACAAAACTGACCAGGAACCATGAGGTTGCGGGTTCAGTCCTTGGCCTCTCTCAGTGGGTTAAGTATCCAGTGTTGCCATGAGATGTGGTATAGGTTGCAGACGTGGCTTGGATCCTGCATTGCTGTGGCTGTGGCATAGGCCAGCAGCTATAGCTCCGAGGAGACCCCCTAGCCTGAGAACCTCCATATGCTGCGGATGCAGCCCTAAAAAAAAAAAAAAAAAGAAAAAAATTAAAAATACATAAATAAAATAAAATATAGATAAACTGATTTCTCCCCACCTTTGAATGCTTCACAACTCCCATTACATGGAGTAAAGAATTTTTAACATAGAAATGATTGGTAAACTTAATATGTCCAAATCCTCTGCCCCAGATGATTTTGCTGTGACATTTTCCATTTCTCCCTATGGAAATCTTAAGGTTCTCTAACCTCAAAATTCTAGAATTATGGAAAGTTAAATTGAATTTTGAAATTTAGGCTATAGAAATAGAAACAATCTTTGAGACGCTAATCTAAAATATAACCATTTCTCAAAGCTTCTGATTGCATCTGTTTTAAAAAGAGACTACTCCTGGGAGCAGCACAAGTTACGTGTTATTGCTCTTCACCCACAACCCTCTTTATCATCTATGTGACCTGAATTCCAACACCTGGCTAACCTCATCACTAGTAATCAACCATCATCCCAAGAAGTGAACATAATCAAAGGCTAAATCAAATAATATGTCTTACTCTATTCTGACGTCGGCCAAGTTCCATTTCTGGTGGGACGCCAAGGGGAGCGGGTGCCAAAGGCATATGGCTGTGGACACCATTGTGCCAGAAAGATGTCAACACATTGGAAAGGATTCAGAGAAGAATAGCAGGGGTGATTAAGGGGCTGAGGAATTTACTTATGAGGGAGATTAAGAGAGCTAAGTGTGTATATATTGGCTAGGCAATATATGAGAGGCAGCAGAGTTGGATATAATTTGAAGTGTCGACAAGTCCACACCAGGAATTAGTGGCATGGGAGCCAGAGGAAATACTAAGCCTGGTAAAAAGTAGTAAATAAGGACTAAAACCAGAGTCTAGTTGACATCAGTGTTTCTTAAGATTATGTTGATTTGACATGAGTATTTTACAGCATCATTTATAATACTGGTTATAGATTAAAAAGGAGATAAAAAAAAGTGAATACAAGCAGGGTTCACCAGGACAAAAGACATAAGAAATAAAATACATATTTTCTATTCCCTCCCCTATTGGGACATCATTACTAAGAACATGTTGTACCTCACAACTTCTATTGCATAGAGTGAAAAGTTTCTAATCTTACTTTTTCCCCTTCTCCAGCTGTAGCAAAACACACACTTAATTTCTATCTCCATAGATTTGCCTATTCTGTATATTTCATTTAAATGGAATCATATAATATGTGGTCCTCTGTGACCAGCTTTTAAAAATTAGCATGTTTTCAAGGTTCATCTGTGTTATGGCATGAATCAGTACTTTGTTCCTTTTTATAGCTGAATAATATTCTATTATATGGATATGCCACATGTAGTTTATCCATTCATCAGTTGATGGGTATATAAATTATTAAGAGAATATCACATAAGTTGTCTTCCTATGAAAATGCCTGGTCATTTTAGTTAATCACATGATTCAACCTGGTGCATCATGAACTGATCTCATCATCTCTCCCAGGAAAGAAGTACAGTGTCTACAATCAAACATATTACAATGGAATTTGAGGTTCCTTGTCAGGTTTTGTTGGAGATACATTTGTCCAGTTAGTCCAGTATCCAACCGGTTTGGATATTTTGTACTTCCAGTTACATATGACCGAGAACATATGAACACAGTCTCTCTTTATGGACTTTGCCCTTCAGTCTTTCCCCAAAATGATAAACAATATAGTCTACTAGAGGCTGGTATGTTCTTCTTAATCTCTAGCAGCAATGAAGTGAGCATCTGTGTGTCTTCTCTGGGTGCAGTTTTCCTCTTCAGAAAGTAATGGAACAGGGTATTTTGGAATATTCTAGCAATGAACTCAAAATCACACACCAGCCCATAATAGTGGTGTGACCTTGAGAAAGTTATTTTATTACTTTATTTATTTATTATTGGCTGCACCTTTAGCATGCAGAAGGGGCCAAGGATCAAACCCACACCACAGCAGCAATCTGAGCCACAGAAGTGACAATGCTGGATCCTTAAGTCACTGGGCCATCAGGGATTTCCAAGAAAGTTACTTTAAATCTCTAAGACCCAATTTACTCATGGAGACAAAGAATCTTAGAGGCTTGTAGGAAGCAAATAAAATGATATGCAAAAGTACCTGGCACATACTTAGTGACCAACAATATTGGTTTTGGTTAATTTTAAGAAGTGATCCTACAAGAAGTAGAGGAGTGGGAGCCATTGAATGCGGGATAAAGCTTAAGGTAATTCATAATTACACCTAGTAAAACCTCTAATATAGAAGAAAAATAGCAGCTGTCATTTAATAGCTCTTCATGTGCCTGACTCTCTTCCTTAGATCTTTTCATCTGTTAACCTATTTCATATATGTAACACTCCTATGAATTAGGTATTATTATTACCCTCATTTATACATAGAGGGGTTTCGTCAAAGGTCACTAAGCTTGTCAGAGGCAGGATTTACATGCAGGTAGCTGGTTTGGGGACTGAAGTCCTAACCCCTATACCTTGCTGTGGTCCTTGTTCCTCTGTGAGTATCCAGGTAGGGACCATTGTTCACTAAGTGGGACATACAGGTCATGGATATAGAAATGGCCTTGTTCATCAAGGTTAACAAGCTTAGGTTTCATTCTTAAGTTTACATACATTGTTTTAGTTACTATGCTTTTTTTTCCCCATGATAACTTCATATTTTTTAAACTCTCTCTTCTACCATGTTACAGCCCCAGAAAAGACCTTGGTAAAAATTGAACTGTTCATCTCTTTCAGAGTTGTCTTTTGTATGCCATCTTTCATTGCTATAAACTCGCAAAGAGGAGCAGGTGGTGAGGATAAAAATATGTTAGTATTCATATTTCTAACCAAAAGTCACCTACATTTCATTTGAGGCAAATAGGAAACAAGCAAAAATACCTCCCTTCTATTTCTATCTGGTTTCTGCCCAAGAGCCTAGTCAGACCCTGATCCTCCAATTCTGGATTATTGCCACTCATTCTGCCTTCCCACATTCTCTGTTACTTTAAGCCCTTCCTGCACAAGGCTGCCAGAGAGCCTTTGTATAATACCCTACTTGTCCCTCCTCCTTCAAGAGCCGCCGATGTCTCCTTTCTTTTCACATAAGTTCAATATCCAATGCTTGTACTTCACTTTGTCCTCCCCAAGCCCTCCCAACATATTCCTCTGACTCAGACAAATCCCCTTATCATCCTTAAGCATGGTCACCCTCACATCTATTCTGATACCATTTGGTAGGTCAGCTGCTAACTTCACACACACACACACTCATGCGTGCACAAGTGCACAGTAATTGAAATAATGGTAAACACCCAGTAAATATCACTTCTTGTCTCTTCCTCTCCTCAGCCCTATTGAGAAAGGCCTCCCTAACTTTCCCAGCCTGAAATACTCTCTGCCTAAACCCCTGCCACATTTGGTGTTGCACTGTTCTGAATTTGACTGTTCTTTGATTATAATTTTCTATGAATCATTCTTTGAGGGACTGTGTTACAATATACATTCAAAACTAGGCTGGAAAGTTATTGAATACCTTCTATTTAATTGATTGAGTCATCAAACATATCAATGGCTGAGATCAAATATCATCTCTTTTCTATGCATGTACCTGAATCCAACTCATACTACCCTCAGGAAAAAGTCATTTCTCTTTTGTATTCCCATAATGCTGTGAGTTATATAGATTGTTCTACCATTGCAGATAGCACCTATACTCTAGTTATTGTAATAAAGCTATTTGCCCCAAAGAGACTATGCACTTCTTGAAGGCGGGAGCCACATTTTCCATCTATCTCTCTGTACTTATTAACTTCATAAACTGCTAAGCAAATCCGGATTAAATTAGTCAAAAGAACAGAATTCTGAAGGAAAAGGATTAAATATGTTGAATTGGGTTTGGGGGTGAAGAGGTTGGAGTAGCTCAGATGTGCAGGGTGCTTCTTCTTTTCATACATTGCATTAGATTTGCTCTTTATCCAAGACCCACTGTGCCAAATCAGGCTTGTGATTAAGATCAAGTCTACCGGGAAATCAGCAGAGACTTGGAGAGCGTTTGAAAAGGGCCTTGCTGTCCAAGTTTGCAACTCGGGCAAACAGCTGTTATGGTTCTATTGTTTTATTTTTGCTTCCTTTAAAGGGCAAGGTTTGAAAAATCGGGGAATTTATAAAAGGAATTTCAGTACAAAGGGAGCACTCCAGGAATCATTTTCTCTTGAAACAAGGTGAGTTGCTGACTGCATAGAATCCTGGGTGCATGGTGGCTGTGCCAACATCAAGGGCTGTTTAGTCCGTAATCACCTTTTTCAAGATGTAAAAGACCTATTCTGCCCTGAGGCAGAACTGCAAATATACTGACTCTATTTCCAAAAACTGCTTTCAGATCCATTTAGAGCCTCTCAAAGAATGTGTCTCCCATCCTGTGGGGAATGGGAAGATTTTCCTCATTGGATCAGAGAATATTTGGGCTAGAATAGACCTTAAAGGTCATCTATTTTTCCTTTTTCTTTCTTTCCCTTTTTTTTTTTTCCTCTAGAGAAGAAACAACATGAAAGAAAAACAGACAGTTACCATAGAAAGAAGTCTGTGATGTCAAGTTCATTCTCTGCCACACCTCAGAACCTCTGCTGGGGTTTATTTTTTGCAGAAGTTCACACCAACTTGTTACAGGGGTCTATACAGATAATTTAACAAGTTCGTTGACCTCACAATGGCAAAAATCTACATAATTTTATGTCTAAACACTCAGTTTTTTTATATCAGTGTTACAGAAACAGAAATTCCTGGACTTTTTTCATTCCACTCATTTATCTGAGAGATGAAAAGAGGTATGGGTTTATACTTAAAATTCCATATGAGCCCTCAGGATTTCATGTGTGTGTGCCTGCACGTGCACATGCTTGAGGGAGCACATGTGCAAATTTGCACATTCTTGCTTGGTGGGACTGGTGATGTTAAAGGTAATGACCTGAGTTGGGCATTTGATTACATAAACAACATATTTTTCTGGAATCCCGTGGCTGCAGGCACCTTGGCAGAAGAGAAAGAAGACAATTGGAGACTCTCCAATTGAGGCAGGGGCACAGAACATCCTTGGAAAGTAATGTCCCTGGACTGAGGTTCCCCTGAGAATGAACACTAGGCAGATCTGCAGTGATGGCAAGGGATTTACACAGTGCAGAGGTCACATTACTAATGCAACTGCCTGCTTGGGATCCACTCACCTTCTTTATGATTCTTTGCCCAAGTATGTACACTAAATACAACTGGTAACATGATGCTCTTCAAATAGTTGGTGTAAGAAAAAAAAATCCTTTGGAAATTACGAAGGGATAATGAAATAGTTGTCTATTATTTTGACTGCAAGGATAATGTCTTTATAAATGTACAAATGTTTCTCCATGTAATGCCTTTCCTCCATGGCAAGGATTGGTATAGGTTGGTCTGAAAATAAACCACTTACAGACACAGAAAAATCTGCAATGGCAAAATGAGAATAAATAGGCACCTGCACACCTCATTTAAAATGTGAACCATCAGTCATGTTCAGACACATATTTGGGCCACTGCTTACCTTGCCTAATTTTATTTTAGAGCAACCTTCTTTCTAATTAGATGCAAACACTGAAAAGTATTGATAAAAGTCCAATTCTGTGTCTGGCAGAATTTTTTCATCCTACAGTCAAATCAATATTTTATTTTTGAACTTTTTGAAGTCCAAAAATCCTTGAAATTCTGCAATTTAGTCACAAAATTAAGCATAGTTTAATAATATTGTCAGAGAAATTAATATAGGAAGAGCACATTTGGGGATTCCAGGTGCAAACACCACAGGTATTGGTGGTGCTCGAAGCTCCTTTGGTTTAAACAAATCACAGTGTGTCTTCAACTCAGCCTACTTTATAACTTTAATTAAACAAAATTAAAATTAATTATTAATGGAAAGAGATGAATTGGCTAAGGTGAGCTGATGCTTTTTTGTTTTTGTTATTGTTCTTTGTAAGGTGTTACAACTATACCCAGCACACACAAGAAAAAGAGTTTAGCTTGAACAGTGCTAAATAACAACAAAGTTCTTGCCCCAAGGAGCTTTTCTTCTATAAACAAGTCAGTAAAAGACAGATCATAACTCAAGGTGTAGCTGACAGAAGCTGCTACTTCCAAAATAAGAGAACATCAGCTGCAAAATCTCTTCAAGGGAGGAATTGAAACCTGGTTTTCTGGAGAATCTAAATAAGGGATCAATTTAGCCATTGACTAAGGTTTTATGAATATTTAGAGGCACAACATTAAGTTGTTCCCTCAAGGTAGTGCCTTGTGAATGCTAGTTTTATAAAGAAACCTTGATCTTTACTTTTAATTAAACCTATTTTAGTCACTGAAGAGTCACAAACAGATTCTTACTTTATGTTGTATTTAGTATTTCAGTTTGTCAATCTCAGAAATTTCTTCATACCTTTGGCAAGTATTTCATGAAATTTTTTATGGACCAGAGACTACATGATGAGCATACAATGGCAGGTAGAATAGATGTGAAGGCATAGATTTTTGGAGAGAACTTCATGATGTCTCCCTGAGAGTGAGGTGGGTGGTGGTAGATGATGCACAAGCTACGAGGCTGAGTTTTCTGAGCTATATAACTGGATTGTTGCAGGTAGAACACACTCGGAGGCAGAGAAAATAGAAGAAGACCAGGCTGGAAGGAGAACTCATGTGTTAGGTTTTGATTACTTTTCATTTGTAGTGATGGAGAGATATCTAATAGTGAGGTCAAGTGAGCATTTCCACATATGAGTTGGAACTCTGCGGCTCGGTCTGAAAATATCGTTTTTGTTGTCATCATCTCATAATGATAATAGCCACCATCTGATAAGATTTTTGACTGGGAGTTCATGTCCATTGAATGTTTACTGTATGAATCCCTGAATTTGGCTAAATGAACATACTATCACAAAGGATTCTCTTTGGCTTCTGCTGGTTGACTTAACTAATTTGGCATGTTATAATACAAAGTCTAACTTGAATTATTTTAGGTAACAGGCACATGAAACGTAGATCATGATCCAGAAACTCACAGAAAGTTTCATTTAAAATTACAAATCCTCAGGGGAGATTTATTTTTCCCTCTTCAATCCAGCATCAAAGTGAAACTGAGACCCTTTCCTTGCTTCACATTCCCATAGAAGGGGTCAACTCCTAAGCGGGGTTCTGGTTGTATGACTGAGTTTCCTTGTTTCATTCCTCTAGGCAATGTCTCCTTTCTATCATCCTCCTCAGAAAATCAAAATGGAAACTCAAGACACCAAGGTCCACCAAACGCCCATTTGTGAGCAAATTTATTGCACTGGAGTCTAGTTCTTATTTTGGGTTTTGGCTTCTGAACTTGACTTAATTTCCTGTCAGTTTGGTAATGCATTTGAAAACACACTTGAAAAGATTGTATTTCATTTGGAATTTTTCATGTCTTTAAGGTGGTGTAGTTGTTCAGAGCATCTAATTTGTCACAGGCCCAGAAAAGAAAGTTGTGATGTTTTGTTATTGATTATTTCCCAAACACTTGCTATGTGATTTACATTCATTATCTAATCCATAAAGCATCTATGTGCTGTGCAGTAGGTGTTCTTATCATAGTTTCCTGAGGAAGGGATTGAAGTTGGAAGAGATAAGTAAATTGCCCAAGGAAAGAGAGCTATGGTGTTTTAGGATTTGAACTCTCAGCTGCTTAGTTCCCAAACTCATCTATAATAATTGTAGACATTGAGGCATTGCAAGCATGCTTGCATCATTGCATTACCTTCCCATCCATCTATTTTTTCCATCCAAACATCCAAGGTGTATTGTTTTCTTTACCTCCCCAAATATTTTCCTTCATGAATCTTTTCTTTCTCAATAAATTGCACCACCATTCATCTACATGAGCTAAAGCAACCTATAAGCCATTTTCAGTTTTTTGGTGGTTGTGTTTTTTTTTTTTCTTAGCGTACACAGATGTCCATCCAATCTAGGCTACAGTTAACAGATTGCCTAGATTCTTGCAAGAACACCATTATTTGTACCCCTTCTTCCACTGGTGAACATATTTATAGTCCATTTTCACGTAGCACCCAGATGCATCTCAAAAAGTGAATCTCATTGTATTCCTTCTCCTTTACTGAGAAATGTGATGGCTTCTCATTGTTAAATAATATTTCTCCTTCTGGTCATAGCCTTTTAGATCCTATGTAGCCTTTTCTTACCTATTTCTCCAATACCATCTTCTAAAACTCTCTCCCTCGCTCATCACTTTCTAGCCTCGTCAACTCCTCTCTGTTTTTCCAAACATACCAAACTTGCTCATATTTTACAATACCAGTGCTTACTGGTCCTTCAAGTGATGTACTCTTTGGTTAAAACTTCACATGTCTAACTTTTACTTATCCTCAGATCTCTGCTCAATCACCCCTAATTTGAATAACTCTTCTCGCTGTAATAACACTGCTTAATTTATCTCTAAATGCATCCTATTTGTTAATAAATATGTTTTATTTGTTGTTTTCCTTACTACAGTGCAACCACATGAGAACAAGGGCCTTATCCATCTTATTTAAACCATCCTAATAACATCCCAGAAAGATGTGTTACCCAATGAATTCATTGCTGAAAAATTAACCTGTAGAATTGGAACATAGCTGAGTAACATTATCTATGAACACAATTCACATTTTGGAGGGACTCCCAGAATGGGGGGCCTAAAAAGGATTTGTTAGTAGCCTGCAAATCTTGGCCAAGAAGTAGGGTTAAATTCAGATAAACAAAGCAGCAAGGAAGGCAGTACAGGGAAATACCACTGGCACTATTAAGTTTAAGGACATTCTCCATAGAGATGATAAAGGAATCGCAAACATAAAGAAAAAGGAAGCCAATGCATCAAAAAATATACCTCACTAAGGCTGAGGCTGATCATTTAATACAGAATAATTGCCACACCAAGAACAACAATCACAGTGACTCTTAACATTGATGATATTAGAGTCTTACCACTCAGATGCTGATTTAAATAAGCTCCAACTTTTCAGCCTCACTATCTAGAAAGAAAGAGCCAAAGTTACAGGAAGATGGCCTCCCCTCACTTCTGACTTCTAATTGTGCTCCAGTGCATCTCATTAGAAGTTAATTTTCCCTGGAACTTTAGCTTCAAGGAAATGTGGGATATATTACCCTTAGGTTTTGCAGATCTGTAATATAGAAGAGTACAAAGAAAGAGGGATGGATGGATGCTAAATAAATATTCACCACAAAGTGCAACCTATGTGCCTCATGAATCCCAGTGTGCCTAGTGTAACTTCTTAAAGAAATTGAGCTGAGCTGGACTCCAAACATATGTACATACCAATCCTTGTGCTGTGCTCTGAAGATATACTAAGCAGGTACATATGATACACTCATACAGGACATACAGGATGGTTAAACTGATAGACAGTTGGGGCCTCTCATTGACTAGAAACACCCTTAAAATTATCTTCCTCAATTGGCTGGCTGATCGTTCTAGGCAGAACAATGCTACTTTAATGATTTTATACACCGGTCTTTCCATGATGGAGAAAACTTTTTAGAAAATGAGTCAGGGACACAGGTATTACTGACCCTCAAATACAATAATGAAAATGACCCCATTATTTTCCCTTTGAGTGAGACTAGCCACTCATCCCATATGCACTGGGATTTGGCTAGTTCATTGTTGATACATCCCAGGGAAGTCCAAAAACTTTGGGTCATCTTATGAGGAAACTAAACATATATGCAGGAAATAATAATATATCATCCACCTTTAACTGTGCTCAGTGAAATTTATTCCTATATCTTTTTGTCCTATAAAATTTATTAAATATAAGCATATGAATTATCTGCCTTCCTTAGAGCCAAAAGAAGTCAGGTTATGTTTTGGAGCAAACCTTAAAATTACTCTTCAACTGGTATTTCCTCCAAGCCAATTAAAAACATTAGAAATGTTCAAGTATATGAAGTCAGCCCTACCCATTGACTCCACTGTGTCCTTATTAATCTTCTGTTTCTATTATTTCCCTGTTCTCTCAACTGTTGATTACTCAACATAAACTTGATTATGAACCCATAGTAGATACTGAGTTAAATCTTACATCACCCTTCTAAGCACTTGGATAAGAGTAGACACCAGAGGAGTTCCTGTTGTGGTTCAGAGGGTTAAGAGCCTGAATAGTATCCATGAGGATGTAGGTTTGATCCCTGGCTTCACACAGTGGGTTAAGGATCTGACATTGCCTCAAGCTTCAGTGTAGGTTGTAGATACAGCTCAGATCCCATGTTGTTGTGGCTGTGGCATAGGCTTGCAGCAGCAGCTCCAAGTCAACCTCTAGCCTGGGAATTTCCATATGCCATAGGTGCAGTTTTTAGAATGATAAAAACAAGTGAAGATCATGATTTGATCACTGTATAAGGGTAAATCACTAAGGGACATCACATATTCTGCCTACACAGTGGCATGTAAATATTGCAAATACTGGCATGATCTAGAAATTTCTCCACTAAAATATACCTATACATCTTGACCTTATGAACTTACACAGAAGAAATAAGAAAGATTCTCTTTCCCTGTATTATCTGCTTCCTCTTCTTTTCCTTATTCACTAATTAAAAAATGTCTTTACATTTCTGATTAGGAAAGTGAGATCCAGAGAATCAAGGATATTCTTAGGGTCACACAGAGTGTAGACTGAATGTTTGTGTTCTGCTAAAAATCCTATGTTGAAACCCTTATCCTCAATGTGACCACATTGGAAGATAAGGTCTATGAGGAGGTGATAAAGGTTAAAGGAGTTCCTAAGGATGGGACCCTAGTCATATATGACTGATACCCTTATAAGATGAAAATACTCTCTGCCTTATGAGCACATAGTCAGAAGAGGCCATCTGCAAGCCAGGAACTGAACGGATGTACCTTCATCTTAGTCTTCCCAGCTACAAGAACTGTGCAAAAAAATACATTTATATTATTTTTTTCATTTTTAATTATAGTACATTTGCAATGTTGTTCCAATTTCTGCTGTACAGAAAAGTGACCCAGTTATGCATATATATCCATACCCCTTCCTTTCTTGTATTCCATCATGATTTGTCCTAAGACAATGCCTATAGTTCTCTGTACTATACAGCAGAAAATCATTGCTTATCCATTCTAAATATAATAGTTTGCATCTACTAACCCCAAACTCCCCCTCCATCCCTTTCCCTCCCCGCTCCTCCTTGGCAACCACGAGTCTGTTCTCTATGTCCGTGAGTCTGTTTCTGTTTCATAGATTTATTTATGCCATATTTTAGTTTCCACATATAAGTGATATCATTAGTGTTTGTCTGTCTCTTTCTGACACCACATTTGGTATGAGAATCTCTAGTTGCATCCACGTTGCTAGAAATGGCATTATTCTGTTTTTTTATGGCTTATTAGTTTATACACACCACATTTCCTATGTGTAGACATTAATGAAGACATTAATTTCTAATTGGTATGAGGTGGTATCTCATTGTAGTAAATTTATATTCTTTTTTTTACACTTTAGGGCCACACCAGTGGTATATGGAAGTTCCCAGTCTAGGGGTTCAACTGGAGCTCTAGCCACCTAGGCCAGAGCCACAACAATGCCCAGATCCAATCTGTGTCTGTGACCTATACTGCAGCTCAAGGCAATGCCAGATCCTTTACCCACTGAGTGTGCCGAGGGATTGGACCCACATCCTCATGGATACTAGTCAGATTCATTTCCACTGTGCCACATTGGGAACTCCCATAAATTTATATTCTTTAAACCAGCCAAACTGTGGGATTTTATAAGAGTGGCTCTAGCAGACTAATACACAAGGTATGCTTTTTCCTTCTGGAATATATAGAAATCATTAGACATTCATTTACAAAAGCATTTTTAGAATTATATTATTTAATATGTTTCCCTAAAGAAAGTGAATATAGTCAATTTTTCTGAAAAAAATTATGCAAGGCAGTATCCCATATGTAAAGTAAATATGTAATAAAATGTATTTGAGAGGATTCACAAAATTTAATACTGTGTCATGCTACTATTTTTATTTTCTTTTAAACTTGCTGTTGTGTTTTATATTTTATTTTGCTGTTATATTTTAAGTACTCTTAGCTTTAGTCCAAAATCAGACTCTTTAATTGCAGTGAACCATGGTGATCCTGGATGATAAAAATAAGAAAGCTATAGACAGCAAGTAACCATCTCCTATATAGCCGAGGAAGATCCACATAAGATAATTTGTTTTACCAGCACTTTTTATATCCTATAGGAAGTAGAATATTTATTGATGCATGTGGAGGAATTAATCTGAGTGATTAAAGATAGAGTTAAATATTTCTGTTTCTCAAGTAGATTATCTTAATAGTCATTTGCATATCAACTGATATTACATATGCACATATATTTTCTCTTGTGAAGTATGTGTGTCTGTGTGTGTGAGAGAGTGTGTGTACATTAACCTTCACAATTTAAAGATTACACTTGATTCAATTCAATTATTGAGTAGTTGCCACAAACAGAAAACCAATACTGTGCTGAAAGATTGAAGGCATCAGATACATGGCCCCTGGATGGATGAACTGATAAGGAAGTCAACACACACACAGTGTTTAAACAGAATACAAGGCTGGAGTTCCCTTGTGGCACATGGGGCTAAGGGTCTGGCATTGTCACTGCAACAGCTTGGGTTGCTGCTGTGGCGTGGGTGAGTTCAATCCCTAAGGTAGGGACTTCCATATGCAATTGGCATGGCCAGAAAAGAAAAAAACAAAAAACAAAGAGATTTGCCTTTAAATTGAACAGTGAGTCATGGCAATATTTGCCAATGGATGCAAATTAAAAATATATAAAGTAAAATACTAGACTGGTGCAGAGGACTAGTAGGTCCCTGAATTGAGTGGAGATCTTTCAGGGTGATCCTTTCAAAAGGAGCGTGAGACTGGATGTCCCTTAGAGGACTGGTCTAATTTAGATGAGCAGTAACTAATCACCTAAATTTTGAAAGGGAATAGGATATTCCCAAGAGAGTTTTGTAAAGAAGAGTTTGATATCCTCCTGCATGTTAGCCCAACACACCTGACAAAACTCTAAGATGAACCATGTCCTTTATTCACAAACAAATCATTGGCAGGTCTGTTTCCTGGCTGAGGGGCACTTTGTACACTGGCAAATTAGATTTGCACACAAAGGTGCTCTATGAGAGATTGTGGCCAGAAGGGTACATTAAGCCTCTAAGCCTCTCATGCATCCATATCTCAGTGCCAGGGCCCTTCCTCTTCTTGGTCTCTGAGTCTCAAGTAAACAGGGGCAGCAACTGGCAGCAGACACAGAGTGGTTGTTGGTGGCATGCAGGCCCAGAAGCCAGGTGGTACACACATATATTACCAGAGGTACATATGTGAGCTACACACAAAAAGTTAAATATTTTAGTAGCTACATTTTAAAAGGAAAAACAAAGAGGTGAAACCAAATTTAGTAATATATGTATATACTTTAATCCAACATATCAAAAATAATATCATTTCAATGTGTATCAGTGTAAAAAATAGTTAATGAGACATTCTATTTTCTCCATAAGTAGCCTAAATTCCAGGAGTCTCTTCATGGCTCAGCAGGCTAAAGATCAGGCATTGTCACTGCTGTGGCTCTGTTTATGGTTATGTAGCTGTGGTGCAGATTTGACCTCTGGCACAGGAACTTCTGCATGCCGTGGGTGCAGCCAAAAAAAAAGAAAAAAGGAAACATTTTTTTAAAAATCCTGAGTGTACTTATACTTACAAATCTCAAGGGAGGCAGCTACATTTCAACTCTCAGTAGCAGTGGTTGTCAAGACTAAACAATATAGGGCCTCCTTTTATTTATTTATATTTATTTATTTTTCTTTTTTTATATAATGATTTTTTTATTTTTTTCCATTATAGCTGGTTTACAGTTTTCTGTCAATTTTCTTTTTTTTTTTATTTACTTTTTTATTATAACATTTTTTTTTCCCACTGTACAGCAAGGGGATCAAGTTATCCTTACATGTATACATTTTTTTCCCCCACCCTTTGTTCTGTTGCAACATGAGTATCTAGACATAGTTCTCAATGCTACTCAGCAGGATCTCCTTGTAAATCTATTCTAAGTTGTGTCTGATAAGTCCAAAATCCCAATCCCTCCCACTCCCTCCCCCTCCCATCAGGCAGCCATGAGTCTATTTTCCAAGTCCAGGCTTTTCTTTTCTGTGGAGATGTTCATTTGTGCTGGATATTAGATTCCAGTCATAAGTGATATCATATGGTATTTGTCTTTGTCTTTCTGACTCATTTCACTCAGTATAAGATTCTCTAGTTCCATCCATGTTGCTGCAAATGGCATTATGCCATTCTTTTTTATGGCTGAGTAGTATTCCATTGTGTATATATACCACATCTTCCGAATCCAATCATCTGTTGATGGACATATGGGTTGCTTCCATGTCCTGGCTATTGTAAATAGTGCTGCAATGAACATGCGGGTGCATGTGTCTCTTTTAAGTACCGTACACCATAGTGACCCAATTACACAGACATGTATACATTCTTTTTTGTCACATTATCATGCTCCATCAAAAGTGGCTAGACATAGTTACCAGTGCTACACAGCAGGATCACATTGCTAATCCATTCCAAAGGCAATAGTCTGCATTTATTAACACCAAGCTCCTATTTCACACTACTCCCTCCTTCTTCCCCTCGGCAACCACACGTCTATTCTCCCACAGAAAAGAAAATCATGGACTTGGAGGGCCTCCTTTTAAAGGGGAAAAAAATATCTTGAACCACCAAATCCTAAAACTGGGTTCAAACCTCTTTTACTTTTTAGCTCATGTACAATTATAAAATCCAAACAAATTGTTTAGGAGTTCCCTGTGCTGCAGTGAGTTAAGGATCTTGGATTGTCACTTCAGTGGCTCTGGTTTCTGCTTGGCACAGCTTCAGTCCCTGACCCAGAAAATTCCCCATGGCATGGGCTTGGCCCCCAAAAAGTGTTTAAATAAATACAAAGCAAATAAAATGTAAGTAAAATTATTTCAACATGATCGATGATCTTTTTTTGGAGCTAAATCATCTCTGTGCAAAATAAAATGGCGATTTTAGGTTTGACTCACTGCAAATCTTCCTTCCCATGGGTACGTGCTGGGGTTTCATTTGGCCTTTTCTCAAAAGAAATGCCTCATTTAAAGCCCTTGTTCACTTCTCGTCAACAAAAATCAAAGAACCAATACACAGCACTCATTATATTCAGTTGAAGAAGCAATGTGATCAAAAATATAGGTGCAAAGGTAGTGCTGAAAAAACTCATATTTCTACTAATTATATATAATTCCTGTAGACTATCTTCACATACTTGTCTACCCTGTATTCTCCTACTCAACCCAGGCCCCGTTAGCACTCTTTAAAAGCAGTGTCACTATCTTTTTTCACTTAATGTAATATCACAAGCACGCTTTTTATGTTGCTCCATAATTCTCATGGCATTGCTTTTAATGGCTGTATAATATTCTATCAAGGACAGATCAGCAACATCAGCTTCCTACTGGGCCCACTGGCTCACCCTTGATTTCTTTGTTGTGCTAGATACAAATGAAAGTGCTGTCTGATGCCCATCAGCTTATCCTTCCTAAAACACCCTTTCCTGAGCACCTTGGTTTACAGAATCTTATCTACTCCCAGATTGCTAAGTGCCTTACTCTTTGCCAGGGCCTCTAAATGTCAGCATTCTTAACAGCCCACCTCTTCTCTCCTTTCACTCTTCTCCTCCCTAAACTCCCCAGCATCCTGGATTTTAGATAACACCTCTATGCTGATAAATCCATTCCCTTTCTCTCAGGTTCTGGCTTGGCTTTATCTATTTTCTACAAAATATGTCTACTGATCACCTCTGCAGCAAGGCAGTTTCTAAACTGTGTCCTTTTTCTCTCTTCAGTACTTCTCTATCTCTGAATCACTTGGACCTTCTTGGTTAATTATAACCCCACTCTACTAAAGACTATAGGCTGAAAACTTTGAATTCATACATGTCTCTTATTTTTCCTTTGTCTGCAATAACAAAGAACATGCCGAGACTCCTCCTATGTGACATTCCTATGTGTGATAGTGTCACTGTCACCCATTCACTGTTTCTCACCTAAGGCAGTGCAAAGCTACCCACTCACATCACATGCACACATGCATTCCCTTACCTTTGTTCTGGAGGCCAGTGTTGCAAAATGAATTTCCTTAAAGCAGTCACCTGACCCTGAACATCTGCTCTTGGGAAACATCAGCGTTTGCCCTTGCTGACTAAATGAAATGCTCCCACATTTTTCTTCTGATCTCAGAATACCTTCCTATCCCCCCAGTAAGTGAGGACTTTACATTCTGTAGACATGCCTATGTCTTCTCTCTCCCATCAGATTTTAAATGTTTAAATTCAAGAATCATGTCTGATAATGTTGGTCACATCTAATCATATTCATAGAGTGAATATTCAACCAATAAATAAAGCATAGTTTAAAAATGAATTTCAACAATTAACACAATTTAGCACAAGTGATTTCATCAGTCAATTGACAAAAAGAACTATGGTGCTAAGACCTGGTGGCAACTGAAAAGAGGTATATGAAAAGCCACCTAGGAGTTCCCATTTTGGCTTAGTGGGTTAACAACCCAACTAGTCTCCATTAGGTTGCAAGTTCAATCCCTGACCTCACTCAGGCTTAGTGGGTTAAGGATCTGATATTGCCGAAAGGTGCAGCATAGGTTGCAGATATGGCATGGATCTGGCATTCCTGTGGCTGTGCAGTAGACTGACAGCTGGAGCTATGATTCAACCCCTAGCCTGGGAACTTCCAAATGCTACAGGAGAGGACATGAAAAGAAAAACAAAAACAAAAACAAAAAAAAACTACCCAATGTGGGCTGGCCTGTGATACATAATGAGGGATGGTGGATATCAAGATAGGGGTACAAGGGCACGGGACTCACAGAAGCTGAGTGTCTGAAGGATCATTTAATTCATGTACCGCAGAGTCTCATTGTGCAGAAGAGATCATGATTTGTGATCATGGTCACAAATTTAAGAAATAGTCTCTTTTTACTATCCCATTGTACTGTCTCCTTACTGACCTAACTCCAAGTTGTGCTTATAGCAGAAGTGTTTGTCTTGAGACATTAACTTTCTTATGGACTTTTTCTGATCTTTAATTGATCGGATTGAACCTATAACCAAGTCATAAGTACTTAAAGGCCTTCCGGAAAGGAAAACTTGGCAATGACCACAGATAAACTTTTGAAAAAGTAATTAACATCTGTTTAGTACTTTACCGGTTTCGCATTTGAAAGGCATAGAAAGCTTTTGAGAAGGTCAGGCAATTATTATTATCTTATTTTACCAATGATAAAATTGAGGCCCAGATTGCTTTTGTGGCCAAATGTCATAGTACCCATAGGGCAGAGGCAGCAGTAAATCCAGTTCTTCGAATGCTTTGGCCAGGGTTCATTTTAATATTTATTGCTCACCCATTCAGTCTTTTTCCAGTGATTAGACCTGCTTGCAAGTAATTGTAATATGCAACATTGCAGGTATCAGGTACCTATCTCCTATACTACAATACACGGTATTCTCAAATTAGCTGCTGGCTGATGCTTTTTTTTATAGGAAGTTTCCATTTGGATATGCATAGAAAATGCTCTTGCCCCCTTAACTAAAACCCACTTGGAAATAATATCTTTTAAATAAAATGTTTGTTCATTATAATTTAATAAAATTGTATTTTTACATTATTAATTTTCCTTGGACTTCGTTTTTCAGTTTCCATTGTGGATTCCTAGGCAGTTTATATACAGCTCAAAGCTTATATTATAAGGTCTTATGTTTTAGGACTCTAAGAGCATTTCCTCTGGGTTCGGTTATAGCTTCAATCTGATCAATTAAAAGTAAGAAAGCTACACTTATGAGACTTGCTGCCTAAAGGCAGATGATTCTAGAATAAATAAAACTTTGGAATTCTTATCGCACTGAGGAGATTCACAGATTTTGTTCCTGTTATTGTTGCAGATTTTCAGCTTTCTATTTTATAACATAAGGAGCAGCTAAGTAAAACATGTTTTTATTTTCATTTTCAACTTGCATATATTAACAAATTAAAAGCAGACAGAACTGCAAGTGTAGTTCAAGTTCTCTCTCCCTTCCCCCAAATACATTTTAGGAATTTACAGTAGGGCTACCAGATTTTTTTTTTCCCTAGCAAATCTAGGGACACATATTTGCATATCTGTTTGCATGTATTCAACTTTTAATTTACATAAATTTGCATACTGAATGTAAAAGCCTCAACTACAAGTATATAAAGTAAAATAAAATTGATTAATTAGTACAACCTACAATAGTTGTACCCAATCCCATTAATCTGGTTGTGCTGGAAGACTTGCAGTCGATAGTGGCCTGAAGGCTAAGGAGCCAGCTTTCCAGCTGTTCCTTAAACTGGGGCCAGCTCCGTAAACAATGGATTGCAGGAAATATGAGGATCAGAGTTAAAACTGTTCCTGGAAGGAAATTCACACATACATATACACACACGTGCATGCACACACACATAAAGGAAAAGTTTTATCTTTGGCTCTTTGGCTAAGGATCACATCAGAGTATAGGACTGAGCTAGGCATGGCCATAGAGTTCGTCTTTTTTTTTTTTTTTTTAATGTTATATCGAAGTATTGTTAACTTACATGGCTGTGATGATTTCTGCTGTACAACAAAGTGACTCTGTCATACATATAGCCATTGTGTATTTTGTCTTAGATCTCACATATCTCATTTAAGATTTTGTCTTATATCTCAGTTAATAGTGAAAGGATTAAAGCGTCTTCCAGATCCACAAAAGTCACTTACCCAGAGCAAGTCCACGCCCAGATGCTTGACTGCACCCCAAGGACAGTGGGAAATCTCTCACCAGTAGTATTCACACCCATGACCTGCTGATCCCAGACTCACACTCCTCTCAACATGAGGTCGCCTCTCCTAACCCCACCACCTTATCCTGTTCCTACGTTTCATCCCAGCTATTTTTTGATCCTGTTCCTACCTTTCTTTCCAAGCTCCTCTTCTCATGCTATGCATTCTGCTGCTCTGCTTCTCTTCATCATTCATCAAAGTTGCAACCTCAAGGCTTAGCTGAAATCTGTCCACGTCTTTAAAAATCAATAAGAACAACAATAAAAATAACTATGACAAAAACCGTTCTTCCCTGTTTCAGGCCATAGGTCCACGTTTCCTGAACCTCGATAACATCTACTCTCAATTTAATTTACCTGAGGCTTCAACATGCTTTATGATAGCATCCGTCTCATATGTGTATGGCTTATCTCCATACAAAGTTGCAAGGTTTTGTGGAATAAATATTGGACATATAAAATCTTCCATGTGTCCCTTATTTCTGCAGCCACACCAGGGAATAAACATGATTTAATAAAGAGTATTACACAACATACTAAGCAGAAAGAAGTGCAGAGAAAAGATTGAAATACAGATTTACTAAATGGTGGTTCCTTGATGTAGGTGGGTCCTGATTTAAGTTTGCCTTTGGCTTGAGTGACCATAACAGTTGGCAGTTGGTTAAAAAGGCTCAAATGTACTGAGCACTTACTCTGTGCCCTCCACTGAAGTAAGAGGATTACAGGCAATGTTTTTTCCAATCCCCACAACAACCTATTGGAAGAGTGACCTTTTTTGTTGTTGTTGTTGTTTTGCCTGTGTCATGCAGAAGCTCCCGAGCCAGAGATGGAACACACCACAGCTGCAACCTGGGTCACTGCAGTGTTAATACTGGATCCTTAACCTAGTGCACCTCAGAACTCCCAGAGTGACCAGTCTATCAACACTGTATAGATTAGGAAGCTGAGACATTAGATGATTTGTACAGTTCACTCCTCCGAGTTGCAGCAGAGTTGGGACCCGCACCTATGAGGTCTGGCACCAAGTCCTCTGTTTCAGACTGACAGATGGGACTACCTCCCCATTTAAATGTTTCTTGCCTGGGTTCCTCATCTGACATGCATGTAACAACTTCTAACTTATACATACTATGGGACTTGAATGAAATTATACAGAGGAAAGAAATTTGTGAGCTATAAAGATGTACTGGTTATGTTTATAGATTTTATAGACAAAAATATTTCTCTCCTGGCTCATTCCATCACTCTCACTTAAGATTTAATATTTTGAAAAATCTTGAAAATTTTGGCATTACACTTACTTTGATTTCAAAGAACTCTCCAAACTGGCCACCTGTCAGACTAATGAGAATGCATCTGGATACCAGCAAGATACATAGCTGGGATCACTTACCTTGGTTTCTCCAATCACACATCTTGCTGCAAGGAGTTGAATCAACCATGAATGTCATCACCTTCCATACTGGCAAGTGGGAGCTATCTCTCCAGCCCTTGGCATTTAAACCATGTTGAATTTTGAATCTGACTCCAATCACATGGTTTGCCTTGGAGCTGGTTAGAATGAATGAGGTACTCTTTGGGGGAATTAGATTTTTAAAGTACACTAGGCAATTTTTAAAGCAAAGTTTATTCAGAAAGCCTTGATTAGCTCAAGATTTGCCAAATTATGGGAAATGGCATTGACTCCAAGAGTGTTTCTCTGCAAAGCCTGTGGCTTTAAAATCATATAAAACTAGTCAGGTCAGCACTGTGGGAGGGGGAAGTTATAAAGTCAAATAGCTGATACCTTGGTCTTTCTCTCTCTCTCTTCATACAAAGTGCTCCAGGGAAACGGGTCTTGGTTTTGTGTGAGATGAGACCTCTCCTTACACAAGTATGAATCGTATCTTCTAATTAGGAAAGAAAATATTCTATTCTGCCCAATAGGCAAGAATTGCAAAGTGGTCAGTTCAGAAATGGGTATTTTAGGTTGTTCTCACTCTAGTGTATGTGTAGATCTGTGGGAATTTCATGGAGATAGAATTGTGATGAATGGAATTCCATGAATCAGGCCTTTTATCCACCTTGGTCCTCTCCATGGTGTGTCTGAGAAGCCAGAAAAAGTCTATGAGGTGGAAATAGTGCATGCACATCCTCACAGGAATTAACAGTGTTTTATGAAAATTCTCAGGGCTGACCACAGTTTCTTTCTTACCTTTAAGATAAAAAAAAAAGTTAAAGATAAATTTAGGTAAAAAATGATACTTTGAAAGCAAACTTATGCTTACCAAAGGGGACAGATAGTGTGGTGGAGGGATGGACAGGGGATTTGTGATTGGCATGTGCACACTGTGATCTATGGAATGATTAGCCAATGGGAGCCTGCTGCAGAGCACAGGGAACTCTACCCAATATTCTGTGATGGTCTACATGGGAAAATAATCTGAAAGAGAATGGATGTGTGTACATGTATAACTGAATCATTTTGCTGTCCAACAGAAATTATCACAGCCTTGTAAATCAACCACATTCAATAAAACTGTAAAAAATGAAAAAAAAAACTTTTCTGTCTACATTCACACAGAACTTTAACTATTCCCACTTGTATTTTAATGGTTCAACAGGTAGATAAAAAATTGAGGTTACGTCATTTGCCCAAGAATAAGAACTCTCTTAAATGAGACAGCATGTTTTGTATTAGGAAAAATAATTAAAATTAAATTATAGAGAGTGATGAGCTTTTCAGAAAACTCCCCTCCCTCCCTTTTTTTCTTTTGCTTTTTAGGGCCACACCTGAGGCATATGGAGATTCTCAGGCTAGGGGTCTAATCAGAGTTACAGCTGATAGCATATGCCACAGCCAGAGCAATGCAGGATCTCAGCTGTGTTGTGACATACACCAGAGCTCACGGCAACACAAGCTACTTAACCCACTGAGCAAGGTCAGGGATCAAACTTGAGTCCTCATGGATGCTAGTCAGATTTGTTAACCACTGAGCCAACACGGGAACTCCTCAGAGAACTCTCTATTAAAATTACCAAAGAAAATAAATGTATAGCAAAGAAGCACATGAAAAGATGCTTAACATTATTAGTCATTAGAGAAATGCAAATTAAACCACAATGAGGTACCACTTTATAGTTATGAGAATAGCTATAATTAAAAAAAAATAAGAAACATCAGTGAGAAGGGAGTTCCCATTGTGTCTCAGTGGTAACAAATCCCTCTGGTATCCATATGGATGCAAGTTCAATCCTTGGCCTTACTCAGTGGGTTAAGGATTTGGCATTTTCATGAGATGTGGTGTAGGCTGCAGATAGGGCTGGGATCTTTTGTTGCTGTGGCTGTGGCATAGGCCAGCAGATGCCAATCCTATTGAACCCCTAGCCTGGGAAATTCCATATGCTTCAGGTGCAGCCCTAAAAAGTGAAAAAAAAAAAATGGTGAGGATATGGAGAAACAGGAAGCCTCATATGTCATTAAGCCATTACTCTTTCTTAAGAGTGCTTTTTTTAAAGAACTCTAGGCTCAGAAAAAATTGTACCATATAGGACTTACCATGAGCACTGTATTATAAGAAATAGCCTCTTCAAATCTCTCCTTGAACTGAAAAATATCGAATAACTAAATAGTAGGGTAAGACCTTTCTCCCACAATCTAATCCTAGTTCTTCTTATGAAACAAAGAGAACAGAGCCTCAAATACAAAATGAAAAGCAAACAGAGTTCTAGTTTAATGACTTTGGGTAACTTTATAATTTCAAGAACTGAATACTAAATTATACGCCAGTGTTGCTATACAGATTCAAAATAGACACGGAGTAAAACATTCTGAAAAACATATAGTGATTTACAAATATAAGTTAACATTATATGTCTAAAGAGACTCATATTGCATATTCTTAATAACATAAGTATAGAACACAGCATAAGGCCTTATAGGTAGCATAAATTGGTTTAATTTTCTTCTTGCTATATCGGAAGGAAAAATTCTGATTGCTTTAAAATTCTATAAGCTCTTGGTAGGATGTCATTAAAAGTTACCCTTAAGTTAAGTGCTTATAGAAAATGATATAAAAACCACTCTAACCTAATCAAGCCACTTCAACATTTAGAGCAGATTTTCAAAAATGAAAACATTTTTGACATTTTTGATGAATGTTTGGCCATTCAACATTTTTTAATGTTGAGACAGAAAATGATTAGTTTAAGACTCTGCAGCCAATTAAAATGTTACCATCCCACAAACTGGGAATAAAATAAAATACTCCTATTTAGGGAAGGCTAACATATGGAAATACAGGTTTACAAAGAAGGCACATTAGAATATGATAGTTTTCATTACAAAAAAAAATTCCACACAACAGTAGGATTTTCTTTAAGTTTTCCCCTAAACCTTGATCTCTCTTAGTTCATTTAAATATGACTCAATTTGCACACCAATTTTCAGAAGCATATTCATTATGGCAAGGTGGCTAAACCCACACAATGGTAGGAAACCAGCTAGATATTAATTCTGGGCACCTAGTGTAGTGCTTGGGGCATAGAGCAAATAGTATGTAAATACTCGATAGGTAAATGAATGAATGAATGAATATTACATAGCCAGAGAACTAAATTCAAAAAGCCAGAGATCTAAATTCAAAAAAATCCATTAAAAGCATTTTGAGTGCCCAATAAAGGATTCAGACAGAATAAGAGGATTTGTAGGGTCGACTAGGAAGTAACTTTCCTATAGAATTTTTAAGTAAACCATATCTTATATTAGTTTCTCATTATTGAGTGAATAAATGAATGAACAAACTAATGAAATTAGTTAATAGGCACATTTCCATCATCAGTTCATTTTTTGTTTGCTGTTATCTCTTTTAAAATTAAAAAATTTGATGTATAATTGACACCTAACATTAGTTTCCAGTGTAAAACATAATGATTGATATTTGTGTGTATTACAAAATTATCACAGTAAGTCCAATTAACATTTATAAACATATACAGTTACCAAAGTGTTTTTTATTGTGATGAGAAATTTTAACATCTACTTTCTTAGCAACTTTCAAATATGCAAGACACTGTTATTAACTGTGGTCACTATATTGTACATCTTGATTGTATACCATCATCAATTCTGCACTGAGAACAAATCATAATGTGACATGTGGGAAAATTAAAAAAAAAAAGAAAACTGTCATCAAAAACTGTCTTTCAACAATCAGCAAACCAGTTCTGAGGCTCTCCCACCTGCTTTGTTTGATGCAGAACCTAAGTATTCAGGCCATTACCTGGGGCATCTTTGTTCATTCTCTTATCCTGAGCTTTATGGTGTTAGGCTATTACTACCACTGCAACAAAAGTCAGCTTTACAGCTCTTTCTTTTCCTTTACTACCCCTCAGACATAATCACACAAAACATCCTAAACTTCTCCTTTTTCTCCACAATATTCAACTCAATTCTCCAGCCCACTGACCTGAAGCCACAGATGTCTAAATCCTGGGTTAGGAAGACCACTGATGACTTAGGAAGTGGGTCAGCCTACCACACACAGAAGATGCTTCAAGGGGTGGCCTCCACCTCTGCATTAACCCTACTAATTCCTCCTGCTGAGAAGCTTCTGGTGCTTAAACACCATTATGTTGTCCCAGATTTCGCCAGTTCTTTGCATGTTCCTTCTCTCCCTTGACCCTGCCTCCTGCACACAAAATCCTTCCATTTTCTGTTTTTTTCAGCCCAACACTCCCATCCCTAAAAACCAGTATCACAGTCAACAGCTTACTTAAAGGTGAATTTTTAATTCAATGAGGGAGGAGCCAGGAAAGGAAGAATAACTGAGGTGAAAATAGTTTGTGCAAGAAGGTTAATCAATTGAGATACTGCTCAGGAAAATCTGGTCTGGGGAGGGGCACGGAGACCCAGGCTGGTGCTGTGTTCTTGCTTTAGGCCTGGGATGATCCTCATGGAAGATGTTGACTCCACAGGGCAAGGCTTATACTTCAATAGGAGGGATAGGAGGGACAGGATCCTAGGCTCGGTCTTCTCCGCCAAAGGTAATTTCCTGTAGAAGAAGGGATTGTCTTGTCAAACCCAAGTTCATGTGCTCAAAGCACAGTGATGTCAAACAAATTCAAACATTGGAGTTTGGAATGGAGAGAAATTTACTGCAGGGCCAAGCGAGGAGAATGGCTGGCTCATGCTCAAAAGACCTGAACTCCCCAACTGGGTCTCAAGGAAGAGATTTTAAAGTCAAAGCTGGGGGAAGGGCTGCATGGTGAGTGACTTTCTTCTGATTGGTTGGTGGTGAGGTGACTGGGTGGCAGGTGGTCCAAGAATCTCAGTCATCAACCTTCTGGTTCCAATTCATCTGGGGTCCATGTGCTTGTGCTCAGCCTAATGTTACCATCCCCCATTTGGATGAGGGCCTTAATTTCTAGAGAAGAACTCAGAGATAAAGTATCAGATTGCAATGTGTATCCATTGAGGAGGAACCAAGACACTGCCCCATTTCTGAACTATTTTTTTCTTTCTTTTTCTTTTTTTTTTTCTTTTTATTGCTGCACCTGTGGCATATAGAAGTTCCTGGGCTATGGGTTGAACTGGAATTGCAGCTGCAGGCCTACACTACAGCCACAGCAACAGCAGATCTGAGCTGAATCTGTGACCCATGTCACAGCTTGAAACAACACTGTATTCTTAACCCACTGAGCAAGTACAGGCATTGAACCAGTGTCCTCATGGACACTCTATGGGGTTCCTAATCAACTTAACCCACAGTGGGAACTCCTGCATTATTGTTTCTTGACCGCCTTTGCTTTGTTTCTGCATTCCCTAGGAGTTTCGTACCCAGGAGGACCCCACAGGGTCCTGCTCAGTTTCAATTTCAGAGAAGTTTAATCATTCTAATAAAAAAAAAGCATAGCTCATTAGCAGTCACCATCATATCTCCCCTCTGCATCTTTACCTGTTGGTAAATGTCACTGTCAGGATATATATTAGGATATATACAAAAAGGTGTATATTTATGTATGCATGCTGTGTGTGAGTGTGTGTGTGTGTGTGTGTACAAAGTGAAAGACAGAGAATGATCTAGAGACAGAATTCTTTCCTCCTCAGAGGACCTCTGTTTTTGCTTTAAGCCTTCAACTCTTTGGATGAGGCCCACACATATTATCTTCTTTATTCAAAGTTTATTGATTTAAATGTAAATTGCATCTAAAAACTACCACACAATAATATATAAAGTAAACTGTATTTGACAGAACAACTGGACACCATAGCCTAGCCAAGTAGAAACATAAAATCAACCATCATAGATGTGGTAAAGACTAAGGGACAGGTAATTAACTGTGTTTAATTGGTGAATTCAGACCATCCCAGTTTTCTCAACCTCCTTCTGAGACAAGTGTGTGGTCTTGCTTATGTTCCTTCTTCTGTCCATTTCCAACTGTCTTCTAATACTGTTTATGGACATGGGTGTGCTCTCAGGGTGCTGGGCAGAGCATGGTTAAACCACCCCACCAAAAAAATGTATTCATTAGGAAAGTTCTCTAAATCTTCTCATTTTTCAGTCTCATTTGCTTCCACTTACCTTTTCTAACTCCCATGATTGCAAAGTCCTTCTCACATAGCCTCTGTTTACTCCTTAGTCACAGGTAAATTCCAAAGTACAACTCAAGTCCACTCTTTTTAAATAGCCCTCTAGAACTTATTCCTTCCTTCTCTCATGCAGCTCATGGTCATTTGGATTTCTTTTTCTTTTTCTTTTTTTTTAAACTTGAGTTGGAAGGTAAAAAAAGTTCAGGGTACGGGTTAAATCAGAGCTACAACCACTGGCCTATGCCACAGCCACAGCAACGTGGGATCAAAGCTCTCGCTCCAACTTACACCACAGCTCATGGAAACCCTGGATCCTCAACCCACTGAGTGAGTCCAGGGATCAAACCCTTGTCCTCATGGATCGAAGTCGGGTTAGTTAACCGCTAATCCACAAAGAGAACTCCCTCGTTTGGATTCCTGACCAAGTGTAGGATTTACTCACAGTATGATAAAATATTTATCAATGCTATGTCTGTGGTCCCTTACATACGCAAAATTCACTAGCTCACTATTTGGTACCAAGTAATTCTTGGGAGTTGACTGCTTCCAGAACAAAATAATGTGTATATGTGTGGAGTGGGGGTTGGAATATATGAGCCTAGAGAAGGAAAAACTGATTAAAACAGAAGATAATAAGATGAGTAAAGAAGTTCTTTTGTGTTCATTAAAAACAAACACAGGAGTTCCCGTCGTGGCACAGCAGAGGTGAATCTGACTAGGAACCATGAGTTGCAGGTTCATTCCTTGACCTTGCTCAATGGGTTAAGGATCTGGCATTTCTGTGAGCTCTGGTGTAGGTCACAGACCTGGCTTGGATCTGGCATTGCTGTGATTACGGCGTAGGCCAGCAGCCGTATCTCCCAGATTAGACCCTAGCCTGGTAACCTCCGTATGCTGCGGGTGCAGCCCTAAAAAGCAAAACAAACAACCAAACCTCAAACGCAAGAAAAAGTCAGTTATACCTCCTAAAAAAAAAAAATCCTATTATCATAAGGTGCAAATTACTGTGCTGTATAGCTAAACAGAAAGTTCTGCATGAACAGAAAGTGTTTTAGTACTTGTTCAAAGAAGGAGTCAAAGAAAGAAATGCTACTTGGAAATGATATTTTTGTTTTGCCAATATATTAATAGAGAACATTTTTTAATGTCAGGGATTTTTTTCTTCCTCTCTTTTTTTAATTTTTTTAAAATGAGCTTTATGCCTTGTGAGTACAACATAGTAGATCCAAATAATTATTGACTGTTTGAAAGAGCTCCACTTTAGCCAGGATGTAAGAGAAATAACTCCTTGGGGAGGATTTATTTGATCTGAACTAGTTGTATTATTATTACTATTATAAGAAAAATTGGAATACAATTTAATTGGGGATATAACAACAAGATGTGGAGTGACAAAATAAGAAACCAATGTGAAAGGCTGAATTTAGAGAAAACATGATGTAAGCATAAATTCCAATTTTGAATTTTTAAAGACTGAGAATGGAAAAATCAAGAGATTTTCAATCTATAATGAAGAGTTTATATGTTCTGTCGATAGTGCCAATAACTTAAAACACTTTTCTGATTTCATTCTCCTATGGACTAGTTTTCGGTTAAGTTCTATATACACGGGTGCCCATATAAGCTATTAGCTAGTTATTTCAAGGTGCATAACCATATAAATGAATCAAAGGAAAGCAAAATTTCATTGTCTTTCAAGTATTGGAGATATAAACTATAATATCGGAATGTTACTTTTGTTTTCTTCTTCGTTTTCTTGTGCAAAAGGAGATGTGGTTTACTCTGAGAAGCCAGGACTATGTGATTCCTTTGCTAGTCATGCAGGCATCCTATAAGAGAAACTAATGTGAGAAGATCAGGTGCAGGACATGGAGGGGAACCACACTTTGGATGCCCTTTCCTTTTACCTTGGCTTAATATTTGGTAAATAAATGTTTGCTGGGCAAGGCAGAGGGAATGGAACCCAGAGAAGAATTCAAACAAGCAGACTCTGCTAATTTCCTCTCTGTCTACACACCTTGTTCATGCTATAGTTAATCTATGGTGATTACTCCTTTCCTGGAATAAATCCGCCATCTACATCCTTTGAATTGTCAACTCAAGGTAAAGGCATTCATTGACACAAGATTCATTGGCGCAATATGAACCTGGACAGAGCGTTAGGAACTTCCACACACCCCACCTTACTTAAAACTCAGAAACATACTACAAGATAAAGACATGTAGGAAAGCAAAACATGCCATCCCCAAATATGTCTTTGGCATGCAGATTATTTAGAGCTGAAACTAATCCAGGTTCAAAAGACCCGGGAAGAAGTTTTGACCTTTCCCCTGAGAGCCTAAAGTGTGTAGACAGAGGACCTATTCCTGGAAGGGAATTATTACCACAGACAAATATAGTATAAACCAGGTGCATAGACAGGAAGGAACCCAGGAGAGTCAGTTTGTTCAAATTCCTTTTTCTGTCCCATTGTTTCTTCTGGTTCCAGAAAACATTTATTTACCAAACATTTGCTTTTCCATCTCCATGTGACTGGCTTTCCTTTCCTTTAAAATCCCAAAACTCCAACCCCATCTTTGTCTTTAGCTAAAGATGATATGAAGATGAGACTTTCAGGCATTTGGACGAGTTATTCAGTGTTCCTGGGTCTCTCTCCCATGTACACATGTTATTAACTTTGTTTGATTTTCTCCTATTAATCTGTCTCACGTCAATTTAATTATTAGACCAGCCAGAAGAACCTAGACAGCAGAGACGATTTCTTCCTTCCTGAGACAGACAATATACTTATCTTGCAGATCAGGAAACTAGAGCAGAAAATCTGCAACTGGGTGAGCTCATGTAGCTGCTTAGTAGATCATTCAACTTTAAAGACAAGCCCCTCTGACTCTGTAGTGCTTGTTCTTGCCTGGTATCCTGGAGGCATCATAATCATCAGTGGAAAAATGGAAACAATATTCTAGCCTGGCTTCTTGCATTGTTGATTTGGATAATTAGTGTCCATGTGTGTTTAAATAATACCTATTGTCCAGATTATTTTATCCAATAGAAGTCCTACTTTCATTTTTTTTTAATTATGATTGGACCGAAATTTTGAGCTTTCCAGTAATTTCCAAAAAAGGCTATGCCACTTCACCAGTGAGGGAGTATGCTAGGTGTCAGGCAACAGAAAGCTCCTATGTCTCTAAGGTTGAACTGTTGCCTGAGCACCTAAATGAGTCTGCTTTTGTGGTGACAATAGGACATGTAGGGCTCATGCATTTTCAGGTTCTAGAGAGAAGGGAGAGGAAAAACAAATAAAAAATGAAATAGGGATGGAAGCCCATCCAGGCCAAACTTTGTACACATTGTAATTTTTTAATGAAATTTTCACTGGCAGTATTCTGACTTGCAGATCCGGGGCTTCTTCATTCAAAAGAAAACCCTATCTAAATAAAATTTAACTATGAATCTAATACATATGATATGATGTATGCTAAGATATAAATATTGTGATTCAAGGGGAAACTGTGAAAACTATAGTTCCAAAAACTACTGCCTATTTTCCTCCCAACACAAGGCAAAATTTGAAGGGAAGGTTCATCATGGTGGATGGCAGAATGAAGACTAAAGCACTAGTGTGGTTGTCTGGATTACTTCTCTCTAGGAAAGAAGCCACAAGAGAAAACACTGATACTCTTTAAAAGTAGCAGAACTTATCCCGTCTCTAGAAACTTATCAGCTTGGGTGGCTCAAAAGAAAATCTGACCTGGATTCTCATTTCTCTGTTCTGCTCTGTGCAGTGGTCTTTGATCTTACCTTCAAATGTTGCACTATTTATTTTTATTAAATTTGTCTCAAAGTCAAACATTTCAAAAGAATGCAACTTGGCTGCTCACCCTGTCTGCCCAGAACTTCCTGGTGTAATCTTCCTTCTCTGCATTAAACTGGGTGATATTTTCACATAGGACACTGAGACTGTGAAAATTTCATTATTTTAAAATTTTCATTTTCTCTACTCTTCTATTCAATATGCTGTCAAATCCATGAGTAAATTTTTTATTTCAGTCACTATAGTTTCCATTTCTAGAATTTTAATATGCTTTGCTTTTGCCATTTTTATTTCTCTGCTGATATTTTCTCATCTCTTTATTCACTGGTTTCCTTTACCTTTAAGATGTGAAAAAAAATCCTTTAATATTTTAAAGTATTTGTAATAACTATTTCAAAATTTTTGTCTGCTAATAACATTCAAGTCATCTTGTAGTTGGTTTCTATTGATTGTTTTTTCTCTTTGCTATGTCTAGTAATTTTTTTATTTTATATTACACTTTATAATGAGTAAATCAGGGAGGTTTATTTATTTTTGATTATCTTTTTTGAAGGTAATTTATTTTTGTTCTCATAACAGTAAATTTTGTTTGACTAAAACTCCAAAGTCTATCTCTTAATAGTGGACATTAGATGCATCTTGAGTTGTTTGGTTTTGTTTTGTTTTCAGACTTCCTGGTGTTGCTTTCTGCCAGACTACCTGAAATATATTCTTCCCATACATAGTATAAGAGTCAGATAAGTTATTGAGTAGAGTTTATACACAACTTTTTTGACCATCCTTTCTGGAATCCTTTCTTCATCCTTTCTGGAATTTCTTTATTCTCTAGCCACTCTTGAAATTCAAAGCTCTGTTCTGTGGGAGTAATTTGTTTTTGATTTCCTTTGGTCCTCTCTACTTTACCAAATAGTTCTATTTTTCAATGTTGAGGCCCAATTTTTTTTTTTTTTTTTGGCTTTTTGCCATTTCTTGGGCCGCGCCCATGGCATATGGAGGTTCCCAGGCTAGGGGTCGAATTGGAGCCATAGCCGCCGGCCTATGCCAGAGCCACAGCAATGCAGGATCCAAGCCACGTATGCAACCTACATCACAGCTCATGGCAATGCCAGATCTTTTAACCCACTGAGCAAGGCCAGGGATCGAACCTGCAACCTCATGGTTCCTAGTCGGATTCGCTAACCACTGAGTCATGACGGGAAATCTGAGACCCAATATTCTTGGTAAAAATACATATTTACTGTAAAAGTCCCAGTAATACCAAACTAAAATTCCTGCTGCTTTCATGTTTTCATGAGTTCTCTCACATTAGTATTATAATAAATAAGACAAATTATTTAAACCAGCTATTTTCAGTGTCTAGAGGCAGGCATATGCTACTTTCATTTGACTTTCCTTCCATTTCCTCATCCCTCAATTGTCATTACTTTTCTAATAATTTTCTTTTTCCCAAACTCATTACATACTGTACTACCTTTTCTTTCCTGTCTATTTTTGTTTCCTTAATTTTTCCAGTTTACTTTTATTCCTTTCTTGTTTCTTCACTTAAAATACACATATTTATTATGTTTTATATTCATTAATGGGGTATACCTTTTCTCACTTTACTGGAAAAAAAATCATCTTTGGTTTCCTTTATTAAAAGTATTAGGGAGCGTCCCACAATATCTAATGTTCTACAATTTTTAGCAAAAAACAAAAAAGCTATAGGAAATTCTAGACAACTTCCTTTTTACACTAAACATTCTAACATCATGATGGAATATTTCTTTATCCACTATAATATGCTTCCTGTTACATGACCAACAAGAAGCTAATCACTATGTTTAATATTCCATGTTCGCTTCCCCACCCGCACACACAAAATAGAGGCAAAGGAATATATGAAGTTGTCTCAAAAAGTAGAAATGTGCTGGGGAGGAAAACTGGACACCAGCACTTAAAAAAGCACCAGAATTTTCTATGTATCTGAGTGACATAACTCCACACTTCAATTATGTCTCTGCTCAATGGAAATTATTTCAGACACAATTTCCTTGACCATCCTAAGATAGAAAACCCAAGGTACTAGGTTCCCTCCATTTCTTATTTTTCTTCTTTCTATCGCTGGATAAATTATCAATTTATTACTTATTTAAGATATTTGTTTCCATCACTGGTTCATCTTCTGCAAGGCCTTCTTTAGTAGAACTACTTCACTGAACGTAAGGGTATTTTTTAACCTACTCCCCACTGGGCCTAGAATCTGGTTTGTAATAGAAAACTGTTGAATAGAAGTGGAATGGAAAAAGTGTAAGTTCAACATACGAAATTTCAGCATATTTAAACCCAAGTTTTTAACATGTAAACTCATTCTATTTTCTGATTTATACCCCACACTAGACTCACATTTGACCATTTATCTGCCTTAAACATGTTTTTTGTTTGTTTGTTTTCCCACTCGCTTTTATATCTGTGGCAATTTCCTGTTCATCCTTTGTATTTTGTATTCATTACTGCCTGATCAAATACATACAGCATTTTCTTTGATGTTCTCTCATGGCACATTCCATATACTTTTTGACTATTTTTTGTGCATTTTGCTGTTCACAATTACACTCCAGTGGCTATGTCTGGCTCATTTTATATATCCATAGCATCTCAAAGAAATAATTTCTCATGGCAGAGACTTCATAAACTCTATATAGTTATTCCAAAGTGAATTATAATTATTTTAATTATGGGTAGGCCTAATTAACATCATAGGTAATGTAGATCTTGACCTGGCCTCTTAAGGAAATATAGTTATTTGGACTGATGGAGGCAGAAAATGAGGGTCTACCTTCTAGGCAACAGGAATACTGTAACTCAAGGTATAGAAAGACATGACATTTTTAAGGAAGGTTAGAAGGTGTATTGACCTAAGAAAAGTACCAGAGTTTATGTCCTTTTGCTATCACTTCTTAGAAACTCAGACCAAAAAAAAAGTCTATCCTCTTATAAATTCTATATCCATGCTCTTGAATTTTGGACCTATTCATTTTCGTACCCAAGACCCTTCTGATTGGATGCATCTGACTATATTGGAAAGGTGATAAAAGCATAGAAGCTTTGGCATGTAGTTCTACCAAATAAGACCTTGCAGAAGATGAACAGAGGAAAAGAGCCTGGCAGCTATATAATTGAAAGGGAGGGAGGTGAATCAGACATTGTATGTCCTAAGGAATCACATATAGTGTAAGCAGTTCACTGATCTGTATCAACACATTAATGATTTATGTAGCTTTTAATTTACAACACAGACATATCTAAAATAATCAGGTAGAAGCAGGCATTAAAAATTCACTGCATGGGTCATAAAATGATTAGTTATTCAAGTGACTTCAGATTTGTATTTCATTAAGGAATAATTTTAATTTACTTTTAAACAGTTTATATACAGAGATTTAAGAACTCTTCCAAGACGATTATGCATACTCCAGCTTTTATGTATCCAATATATTTGAGATACTTGCATCTCCTTTTTTTTTCTCCTTGCAAACAGTATTAATTTGTTGGAGAGCACACATCCAAAAAATATGACCCAATAATTTAGTAAAAACAACTTTAATTTACAGAAAATATTTGGCATTTCTTTCATTATTATTTCTATTATGTACAGTTCATATGGGTTTGGGACCAGGAGGGGGGGTTCTTTCTGCTCTGTGAAATTAAATTATCTAGCCATTTCTACATCTCCTGGTCACTCAAGGTAAATACTTAAATTTTTGTGTCACAATGATCATCACAGTTTCATATAACGTTATTCTCAAAAGAAATCTAAGAAGTGTTTTGCTCTCACTTGTTCATTATAGATTAAAAGTTGGTCTCAAAAGGTGAAGTGACTTGCTTAAATGCTTACAGGTAGATGGAGCTCAGGTATCCTGCTTCCTAGCCTAGGATGTGGCTCACCATATCTTGGGGTTCATTAACTCCATCTTAGCTGTTGAAGTTATTTCTACTGTTTAAAAAGCCAACTTGCTGGTTCACTGGGAGTGTTTATTTTCTTCCTCCTTCCTGATCAAATACTGCAGCAATCTGTAAAAACATAACCAGGCTAGGGGCAGTTTAACTTGAAATTAATCTTATCTAGGCTATTAAGCACCTAGTTTCTCTGGTTTCTGCAATTCCGTCACAATAAACATTTTGAGATGCTGCTATCAACTCCAAAAACTAACACAATTATATAAAAAGCTTAGCCATTATCAAACTTATCTGGAAGGCAATGTAGCTCATCATGTTGCCAGCATTTCTGTCCTCAGTCTTTTTTTTTTTTTTTTTTTCTAGTTCTTTATTCACTCCATGCTCTAACCTGGATCTCTTTAGCTCTTGCCTTCAATGGATGGCTGTCATGTGGAACTTTATTGAGGGCCTTCTGAAGCTCATGATAAATCATGCTGCATGCATTGACACTGTCAACCTTGTCTATAACCTTCTGAAAGTCAAAGAAGTTTGGCAGATTTCTGCTCTTGCCCAGATGAGGTTTTCCTCTATCTCTCTGTTAGAAGATGATAAGTCTTGTACCTTGCACGCTGAACAAAGTTTCTATTTTTGACACAAGTCATAAATGCCAAGTGAAATGATCCAGTGAACATTTACTTAAAATATGTAACTTGTGATACATAAGTTATCTATGCCAGGCTAATGTTCTCTTTCTTTGTCTGTCAACTTCACATATTACTTCTAAAATCTCCTGCTTCAGATCCCCTTTTTGTCCTTAGAAATTAAGGATAGCAAATGACAATTTAAACATTGAGTTATACATTATCACTTTCAGTGATGTGCCAAATATCCTAAAACCAGACTTGAAAGTCTAACAGTGTTTATTGCTCTCTCTCTACTTTTGCCATCTGGAGCTCATCATACAGACTTCAGTGATCATTCCATGAAGAGTTCTAGGACTCTATTCTAGTAAAAGAAGATGCTAAAACTAACTTTTGCACAACCTTTTCAAAATGGTCTTTTTTTAATAAACTCCAATTTCTGCATTATGATTTTCTTCACTTAAAATTTATTGTGAGAGACTTTTAATAATTATATTTCGTTCATTTAAATTCCCAGGTTTTTTTCCCCATTATTTTTATATAGCTTTCCTATAGGTTCATAGTATTCCATTTTATGGAGGCACCATCAGTTACTAAACCAGTCTGCCACTAATGGACATTGAAGTTGTTCCCAACTGGGATATATATATATATGTTTTAAATTTTAATCTCAGGTATGACACTGTTTCTCACTTCTCTGTCTTCTGGAGGTTTCCCTTTGCAAGTACAGATACAGTCTAATTTCTGGGATCCTCTACAATTCATATCCTGGCCTCACTTTGTATATCATCTCCAACTGGATATCAAACACTATACCCTGCTGTCCTCTAAATAGCCACTTCAGCCAGTCAAGGTTTACACTTTCTTATTTTAACTCCTTTGATTAAGCTGTTCTTTGCCTGAAAGTCTTTTGACATAACTGCCCTTTCATGTAATTCTTGCTCATTCTTCAAGATTCAGCTACAGTTTTGTTGCTATTCACTCGGTGTCCTTGACACTCCAGCCTGCACTCATTCTGCAGCCTCTGCCCTCTTATTGTCCCATCATATGCTGGGCTCCATGATAAAAGGGACTAGGTCTCACCATCCAGGTGTCCCCAGAGTGTTATCCCAAGTGTCTTGCACCTAGTAGGTGCTCAGAAAATATTTTCAGATTGGAATACCATTAAATTGATTCTCTCTTCACATTAATTTAGATATTACATCTCTTCATGCATGTCACTATATTGTGTGTGTGTATGTATTGTGCACACTCAAATGCATGTGATTTGTATACCAGTTTTATGTCCATTTTCTAGTATTAATTTGTAATTTCATCCAATGTACCTGTCAGATTTTAAACTATTTTTTTTTGTCTCTTTACAGCTGCACCTGCCACATATGGAATTTCCCAGGCTAGGGGTCAAATCAAAGCATCAGCTGCCAGCCTGCACCACAGCAATAGCAAGGAGGGATCCAAGGCACATCTGTAACCTATACCACAGCTCAGGGCAATGCCAGATCCCCAACCCTCTGAATGAGACCAGGGATTTAACCCTAGTCCTCAAAAATACTAGTTGGGTTCCTTACCACTGAGCCATAAGGGAATTCCTTAAACTATCTTATATTCAGGTCTGAGAACCTGATATTTAACAGATATCTGTTGATTGATATTGCTAGGGGTAATATCCAAAATACTTGCTAATCATAAGGAATGTTCAACCAATCAAAATGGATATTGGTCACAAATATTCAGTAGAGCTATACCTGTGCATACTACCTCAATATCAGCCCTATATGTATGCTATAAGGAAATAAAGCCTGTATATAAATTAATTAGAGTCTTGAAATATGCAGATTTTCAAAATAAATATACATACAATAATACTTTCAATGTGATGAGAAGTGAGATTAATTTCACAAATATTTATTAAAAATCATTATATCTTGTTAGTCTAGGAATAGACTAAACTCTCCCTGTTCCTATAACATGCATTTTCTGTCTGTTCTTTTAAAAACTAAAGGAATTGAATATGAAAGGAAAAGACTAAATCTAAGACAATATCAGAGATAATTTGACAGATCTCCGTGTTGCTGGAATTACCCACATAGTTTCCCTGAAGCCTCTAATCCTAGAATGTACTAGAAATAAGCTATTATTATCAAGACTAAGGATTCCAGTTAAGAAAACTTGTTAAATTTTCCAGAATTTCTGAGTGTTGGCATCTTCTCATAATGGTGAACCAGGGAGGCCCTGTTGATTTTAGTTCCAAGCTATAATAGAGACTTGTATTCTAACCAAGGCAGTTCATTGTAGATGAGCTAAATCCATGTGGAGAAACTAAAGACCAAAGCTGGGAGACTGAATATCAGTGCAACTGCCAAAGAGTAAAAGTAGATTTTTCTGTAGAAGTGAAAACAAGAAAGAGAGTTTCAAGACTAAGAAATCTGGCAAGAAAGATCAAGCAAAAACCTAGGTTATACTGCTGGAGAATCTTCTATATCCATCTCTGTATTTGGCTGTGAAGTTTCTAGGGGTTACCTGTAATCAAAAAATTATTTAAATTCTAAAACAAGAAATGCATCCATTTCTTCTTTTTTTATTTACTTCAAGAAGCATTCTTTAGTTCTTACAGTGAGCCAGGGCTAGTGCATGGCAGTGAGGAGTCAGCAAAGCACATTAGAAAATATCTACTCTAGGACTTTACTCAAGTGGTGAAGTGAGGGAAAATGGACATATAGAATTAAGCATAAAATAAGGAATTGTATTAAGGTGAGTAATACAATTTTAGATGATAGTGAGTACCAAGGTGAAAACAAATAGAGCAAATGTATAGAGGAAGAGGCAGGGCTCAGAGAACAATTTCAGGGAAGGATATTGGAAGGGGTGACCTTAGAGCCTAGGTGACGCAACCATGAAACTGCCTGGATGAGGTCTCCCCAGGAAGACGTGACAGCAAATATAAGAGCTTCTATCTGGGAGTGAGGAATGGAATAGCAACAAGATCCAGAGAAATATAATGATTCATGGGACCATAGCAGAAAATGAATACCAGAGGAAGGCAGGGAACAAGAGGAGAGATTATAGGGCATTCCAAGTGTAACAGAAAGCTAAGGCAATGCTTAGACAAGGAAGTAAGGTGAAAAGATGTGTGTCTTAAAATGATATCTCGTCACTACATGAAGAAAAGAGAGAGATGCCCATGAGCAGAAGTTAAGGAGACAAATGCAACAACTACTTTGACAGTCTGACTAGAGATGATGGAGATAGGATAGGAAGAAAGCTTGAAGAAATGTGGTCAGATTCAGTGTATGTTTTATGGAAATAGTTGAGTGTACTTGATCATGTGTTGGATATGGGAAGGAAGGGTGGTCATTTTCTTTTATGACCAAAGCAACTGAATGAATAGTAGACTGGGAAGACACTGGGAAGGGTACATTTAAGAGACAGTGAAATCAAGAGAGTGGTTAAGGACATGGAAAGCCTATTAGACACAAAAATAGGAAGGATGAGTAAGTAGATGGAAGTGTGAGACTAGAACTTAAGGTAAAGCTTAGGGCAATAAATTATTGTTATAAATAGTATATATAGTATGTTACAGCATGTTATCTATAGAATCTAAAGTTGTAATATTGCATTGGTTTTGGTCAGTGTCTTTTTCCCCTCTCAACTGATATTAAATTAGCTGTTGCTTTGCCCTTCTTCGGCCCTTATTTACCTGAATGCTTATTCTACATCTTAAAAAAATGTATCGGATACCTGTTTTGAGAATGGTTAAGAGGTCCAATAACACTCTTTCTATATTCTCATGTTTAGAATAATGATGAACGACAATTATCATTTTTGTCTTCATGTTTTTAAAAGTCTGATTCCTGAGAGGTTTATGGAGGAATCATTTGAAAGAGAAAAGCACTGAAAATTAAAATTCTATGAAAAGTCAGAGGAGTGATTTTCAAACCTAGCTACATATTAAAATCATTGGGAAGTTCTTTAAAAATACTAACAGCTGGATCCCAATGAGAACCACTTCAGAATTTAGGTGACTCCAATAGTTTGTATCCTGTGATGACAACCATTATTTGAGAGAAACTGGGTTATCAAACAGCCAATTGGGAAATCTTTTTTTTTTTTAATTTTTAAGGTTTTATTGAAGTATAGTTGATTTACAGTGTTGTGATAATTTCTGCTGTACAATAAATTGATTCAGTGTATAACATACACACATCCATTCTTTTTCAAACTTTTCTCCCATTTAGATTATCACAGAATATTGAGTAGAGTTCCCTGTGCTATACAGCAGTCCCCCATTGGCCAATCATTCCATATACTACAGTGTGCATATGCCAGTCCCAAACCCCATCCATCTGTCACTTTGGTAACCATAAGTTTGTTTTAAAAGTCTATGAGACTGTTTCGGTACTGCAAATAAGTCCATTTGTATTCTTTTTATAGATTCCACATATAGGTGATATTATATGATACTTGTCTTTCTCTGTATGACTTATGTCACTCAGTATGAGAATCTCTCGGTCCATCCATGTTGATGAAAATGGCATTATTTCATTCTTTTTATGGCTGAATAATATTCAATTGCATATATGTACCACACTTCTTTATCCATTCTCCTGTCAATGGACCTTTTGATTGCTTTCATGCCTTGGCTATCGTAAATAGTGCTGCAATAAATACTGGGGTACATGTATCTTTTCAAATTATGGTTTACTCTGGATGGCTACCCAGGAGTGGGATTGCTGGATAATATGGTATTGTTTTTTAAATTTTTTGAAGAACCTCCACACTGTTTTCCATAGTACTTGTACCAAGTTGTATTCCCAACAATGTAGGAGGGTTCCCTTTTCTCCTCACCCTCTCTGGCATTTATAGTTTGTAGATTTTTTGATGATGGCCATTCTGACTGATGTAAGTTCGTTATAACAAAACTCATCGTAGTTTTGATTTTCGTTTCTCTAATAACTAGCAATGTTGAGCATATTTTCATGTATTTTTTGGCCATCTGTACAGCTTTTTGTAGAAATGTCTATTTAGATCTTCTGTCCATTCTTTGACTTTTTTTGTTTGTTTTAATATTGAGCTACTTGAGTTTTTTGTATATTTTGTAGAGTAATCCCTTGTCAGTTGCTTCATTTGCAAATATTTTCTCCCATTCTGTGGATTGTATTTTGTTTTGTTTATTGTTTCCTTTGCTGTGCAAAAACTTCTACATTTAATTACATCCCATTTGTTTACTTTTGTTTTTATTTTCATTACTCTCATAGGTGGATCTGAGAAGATACTGCTGTGGTTTATGTCAGAGAGTGTTCAGCCTATGATTACCTCTAAGCGTTTATAGTATTCAGTCATATATTTAGGTCTTTAATCCATTTTGAGTTCATTTTTAACTATAGTGTTAGAGAGCATTCTTTCTTTCACATATAGCTGTCCAATTTTCCCAGCACCATTTATTGAAGGGACTGTCTTTTCTCCATGTATAGTCTTGCCCCTTTCATTGTAGATTAGTTGAGCATAGATGGATGGGTTTATTTCTGGGCTTTCAATCCTGTTCCACTGATCCATATTTCTGCTTTTGTGCCAGTATCATACTGTTTTGATGACTAATGCTTTGTACTATAATCTGAAGACAGGGAGCCTGATTTCTCCAGCTCCGTTTTTCTTTCTCAGGATGGCTTTCGCTATTGGGGGGATCTTTTGTTTTTCCAAATAAATTTAAATTATTTTGATCTAGTTCTGTGAAAAATGTCATTGGTAATTTGACAGAAATTACATTGAATCTGCAGATTGCATTGGATAGTGTAATCATTTTGTCAATATTGAGTCTACCAGTCCAAGAGCATGGTATACCTTTAATTTGTTTGTGTCCTCTTTCCTTTCTTTCATCAGTGCCTTACAATTTTCAGAGTATAGGTCTTTTAAATAGGTTTATTCCTATATATTTTATTATTTTTGTTGTGATACTAAATGGGATTGTTTCCTCATTTCTCTCTCTGATCTTTCATTGTTAGTGTAAAGGAATGTGAAAAATTCCAGTGTGTTAACTTTGTATCCTTTAACTTCACTGAACTCATTGATGAGCTCCAATAGTTTTATGATAGCCTCTTTAGGATTTTTTTATGTATAGCATCATGTCATCTGCAAACAAAGACAGTTTTACTTCTTTTTCAATTTGGGTCCCTTTAAATTATTTTCTCTTTTCTGATTTCTGTGGCTAGGACTTCCAAAACTATGCTGAATAGTAGTGGTGAGAGTGGACAACTTTGTCTTGTTCTTGATCCTAGTGGAAATTATTTCAGCTTTTCACTATTGAGGAGGATGTTAGCTGTGGGTTTGTTATATATGGCCTTTATTATGTTGAAGTACTTTCCCTCTATGCCCACTTTCTGGAGAATTTTTAATATAAATGTTTGTTGGATTTTTGTCAAAAGCTTTTTCTGCGTCTATTTAGATGATCTTATTCAATTTGTTGATTGATGTGTTGATACTGAAAAATCCTTGTATACCTGGGATAAATCCCACTTGATCATGGTGTATGATCCTTTTAATATATTGTTGGATTCAGTTTGCTAGTATTTTGTTGAGGATTTGTGCATCTATATTTATCTGTGATATTGGCCTATAATTTTATATTTTTTGTGGTATCTTTGTCTGATTTTGGTATCAGGGTGATGGACATACAGAATGAGTTTTGGAGTTTTCCTTCCTTTGCAATTTTTGGGAATAGTTTCATAAGGATAGGTATTAACTCTCCTCTAAAAGGTTGATAGAATTCCCCTGTGAATCCCTCTGGTCCTGGACTTTGTTTGCTGGAAGTTTTTTTTTTTTTTTTCATTTTTTTATTTTATAATTTTTACGTTTTTATTTTTTAATTACGCAATGAATTTTATTACCTTTATAGTTGTACAGTGATCATACAACCTGATTTTATAGCATTTCATCCCAAACACCCAGCCTATCCCCCACCCCCCAAACTGTCTGTTTTGGAAACCAAAGGTTTTTCAAAGTCTATGAGTTAGTATCCATCCTGCAAAGAAGTTCATTGTGTCCTTTTTTTAGATTCCACATGTAAGTGATAGCATTTGATGTTGGTGTCTCACCATCTGACTTCACTTAGCATAATTTCTAGGTCCATCCATGTTGCTGCAAATGCCATTATTTATTTCCTCTTAATGGCTGAGTAATATTCCATTGCGTATATGGAACACTTCTTCCTTATTTACTTTTTTGTCAATGGACATTTAGGTGGTTTCCATGTCTTGGCTATTGTATATATTGCTGCAATGAACATAGGGGTACATGTGCCTTTTTGCATCATAGTTTTCTCTGGAAAGATGCCCAGGAGTGGGATTGCTGGATCAAATGGTAGTTCTATTTTTAGTTTTCTGAGGAATCTCCATACTGCTTTCCACAGTGGTTGCACCAATTTACAATCCCACCAACAGTGTACTAGGGTTCCTTTTTCTCCACACCCTCTCCAGCACTTCTTGTTTGTAGACTTTTTGATGATGGCCATTCTGGCCAGTGTAAGGTTGTACCTCATAGTGGTTTTGATTTGCATTTTTCTATTAATGAGTGATGTTGAACATCTTTTCATGTGTGTTTTGGCCAACTATATGTCTTCTTTGGATAACTGTCTGTTTAGATCTTCTGCCCATTTTTTGATGGGGTTGTTTGTTTGTCTTGGTGTGGAGCTGCAGAAGGTGTTTATAAATTTTGGAGATTAATCCCTTGTCAGTCGCTTCATTTGCAAATATTTTCTCCCATTCTGTGGGTTGTCTTTTTGTTTTGTTTAGGGTTTCCTTTGCTGTGCATAAACTTTTAAGTCCCATTTGTTTGTTTTTGTTTTTATTGTCAATACTCTAGGAGGTGGATCTGAGAAGATGTTGCTGTGGTTTATGTCGGAGAGTGTTTGGCCTATGTTTTCCTCTAAGAGTTTTATAGTGTCTGGTCTTATATTTAGGTCTTTAATCCATTTTGAGTTTATTTTTTTGTATGGTGTTGGGGAGTGTTCTAATTTCATTCTTTTCCATATGGCTGTCCGGTTTTCCTAGCACCACTTATTGAAGGGGCTATCTTTTCTCCATTGTATATTCTTGTCTCCTTTGTCATAGACTAGTTGACTGTAAGTGTGTGGGTTTATTTCAGAGCTTTCAATCCTGTTCCAGAGATCTATATTTCTGTCTTTAAGCCAGTACTCTGTAGTTTTGATGACTGTAGCTTTGTAGTATTGTCTGAAGTCAGGGAGCCTGATTCTTCCAGCTCTATTTGTCTTTCTCAGGATGGCTTTGGCTATTCTGGGTCTTTTGTGCTTCCATGCAAACTTTAAAATAATTTGTTCCAGATGTGTGAAAAATGTCCTTGGTGTTTTGATAGGGATTGCATTGAATCTGTAGATTGCCTTGGGTAGTATAGTCATTTTGATGATATTGATTCTTCCAATCCCAGAGCATGGTATGTCTTTCCATCTGTTTGTGTCGTCTTTGATTTCTTTCACCAGTGTCTTACAGTTTTCAGAGTACAGATCTTTTGTCTCTTTAGGTAGGTTTATTCCTAAGTATTTTATTCTTTTTGATGTGATGGTAAATGAGATTATTTCTCTAATTTCTATTTCTGATATTTCATTGTTAGTATAAAAAAATGCAGTATATTTCTGTGTATTAATTTTGTATCCTGTGATTTTGTCATGTTTATTTATGAGTTCTAACAGTTTTCTGGTAGAGTCTTTAGGATTCTCTAGGTATAGTATCATGTCATCTGCAAATAGTGATAGTTTCACTTCTTCCTTTGCAATTTTAATTCCTTTTTCTTGGAACTTTTTAAAGTCACATTTTCAATTTCAGTACTTGTGATTGATCTGTTCATATTTTTGTATTCCTTCCTGGTTCAGTCTTGGCAGATTATAACTTTCTAAGAATTTGTCCATTTCTTCTTGATTATTCATTTTATTGGTATGTAGTTAAGGCATTAAGACCCTGTCAACATTGCATTGTCTCTGTTAGTAAGTCTAATAACCTTGCATTTACTTGACCACTAGGTTTTTCTGGCAGTCTTTCTAAGAAGTTAATAATCAATGGGATATTTTTTGAAAACAGATAAAATAAGTAACCTGGATAATAATATTAGTAATCATGAATCATTGCTGTTCTCAATGAACTTCCTCATGATGACTGGACACTGATCAATTTAGGTGACTTTTGGGGCCCCTTCTACCTTAGTGAATGTGTAAATGATCCGTTTCTAGTCTGCAAGAAGATAGGTCTGCCTTGGCCTTTTTTATTTCCTTGAATTCTGTGCATGGATATTTCTCTGTCTATTGATATGTTTTAATGAGTGTTTTGTTTTTTTCTACTTTCTCACAATTTCTTTGGCCTTTCCTATTACTTGAAATCTATTACTTTCCCCCTTTGGGACAAGTATCAGAGTTAGCATTACTGATGGTATCTAGATGTTATTAATGATGATGATGTAAGTTTTGGATTTCCATATGCTTCACATTTATGATTAAAGTTTTTTTCTACCTCTCAAATGTGTCTAGGAGCCTACCTATGCTCACAGGTATTGAAATGATTTTTTAAAAAAAGATGCATACAAATGTGGTAACTGTATTGTATGCCTATATGTACGGACATGTGGGTACTCCAAAACCCTTTATGAATTACATACTTTCATGACTCCTTTTTACAGAAAAGGAAACTGGGGTCCAGAGAGGATAGGTATGTTATCTAAGGTCATACAGCTAGTGGGTAGCAGAGATTATATTCAAAAAAATTTAATAGTTTTGGGAATATTTTAAAAGTATAGATTATTATGTCTATTATTACTGTTGGATTTGTGGTAATTTAACATTCTAGATCTTTAGGAAGCACTTATAGAGTGTAATTTGTTTGATGTAAGTTAAATTGATACAAAAGAGACCATTAACGGGAATGAAGTTGGAGGGTGTTTGTAGGGAGATCTGAAGCTCAGGGAGACAGGTTTGAGCCTGTGGTTGAAGAAACCCAGGGGAACTAACTGTTATGTATTAAGCAATATGGGAGGGGATTTAACTGGCTCTGATGCAATGACATATACACACATATGATAAGTTGTGAACTAGAGTCTTAGAATCCTAAATTTGGAAGGGACATTCACAGTCACTGAAATTATATAAATGGTAAGGTAATGAGACATATGGGGTTAATGAATATTATACCAAGAGACATAATGCAGGGCACTACTGGTAGTTATGAATCCAGGTATAGGTATAAAGATGCTGACATACAGTGAGGGGATCTAAGCATTTATCATCTTAGCCCTATAAAGGAAATTAGAGTCCACTTTGTTCACTATCCAGATGACTCTACAGACCCAGGGGCTTAGTGTCATGGCCGTGGCCCCCAGGATACAAACCCAGCTGTTCTACTGCTAATTCAACAATTTTTCCCACCTCCCCATTCTTCTGCTTTCCTTGAATGGAAATTCAACCTGAGAGATGCTCCTGCTTCCATCTGACTTTGGCATCACAGCAACTGCCTGTTCAAACATAATTTCCTTCTCAAGCTCAATACTGAGAAGAGCGTGACTGCACACCTTCCTAGGGAGCGAAGGAAGACAGATGCTGTCTGAGGAGGCGTCTCTGAGACAGCACTGGCACCCAGGCACCTACAGTATGCAGGCCTGTGCAAGTATAGTCTCACTTTCCACTTGCAAACTCAGAGCTCATTTCTAATAATAGCCTGTGGTGAGACCTTTCCCCAGAGGCTGTGATCTCCCAGGTGGCTCTTGCTTCTAAAACCAGCCCTCTGCTCTGCTCTTCTTCAAGGGAAAGCTCTTGGGAAAATCCCACTTAGAGGGACATTCAAGAACAGCCAGTAGCAATGGCTTCTTCATCTCAGAATGAAAGTAACCTCAGTCCACACAAAGCAAAGAAGTGAAAACAGCAAGAAATGGTTCAGGAGAAGTTCTGCATGCTTTCCATGTACAGGAATTTAAATCATGCTTGTTTTGGATAGACACACAGGTTCTGCATCTCCTAATATGTGTTAAATATTTTGAGAAGGTAGAGGACTGGTAATAATGGTTCAGGATAGAGATTTTGTGAATTTTCTTGTTTAAACCCACAGAATTAAAACACAATAAAGTGTGTTGGCAAAGCACAGGACTGAAAATCCCAAAGACGTGGTCTCTGTCACCCCTCACCACCTTTCATCTTAATGCTTATGCTATCTTTTAAGCTTTGTTCCTTTGTATGTTAGTTATCTTTCTAGCCTCATGTTCTCCTGTTAGTAAAACAGGGATCAGAACTAATAGTAATTGCTATCTTAGACTGTGCACATTCTCTGTGATTGCTTTATAGTATCTCATTTAAAAACAATAATAGGACTGACATGATTATCCATATTCTATAAGGAGGAGACCACACATGAGAGAGATGAGATGATTTGCTCAACCTTGTGGAAGTCACTCACTGTAGCACTGGGACTTGATCTCAGGTCATCTGATACCAGGGCCAGTGCCCTCTCAAATATACCCAGTGGTAATGGTTCCAACAGAGCTCCACCACTGAACATTGCATTCTACCCCAGGTAGAATGGACACCAATAATATTGAGAGAGCAAGTGGACATGAAGTTGTCCAGGGAAGGGATTAACAGTACTCATGTCAAATATAGCTTTAAAATCCTGATTAAAAGTGCACTCAAGAATTCCCGTCATGGCTCAGTGGAAACAAATATGACTAGCATCCATGAGGATGCAAGTTGGATCCCTGGGTTCGCTCAGTGGGTTAAGGATCCAACGTTTCAGTGAGCTCTGGTGTAGGTTGTAGATGTGGCTCATATCTGGCACTGCTGTGGCTATGGCGTTGGCTGGAAGCTATAGCTCTGATTCAACCCTTAGCCTAGGAACCTCCATATGCCACCGGTGTGGTCCTAAAAACACAATAGACCAAAAAAAAAAAAAAAAAACCATCAGTTTGGCTCAGGAAGTAGAGGAAAGAGAAACTGGAGACATGGTTAAAACCTCAGGTTTTGCAGGCAAGCTATCTGTGTTTGAAAACTGAATCTGACATTTAGGTGCTATAGGACCTTGGGCAAGTCATTTAGCCTTTACAGACAAGACAGATATAGATAGAGAAGGATATAGATAGATATACAGATATATAGATAGAGATAGATAGAGAGATAACTAACATACAAAGGAACAAAGCTTTACAGGCTTCTTCCTGAAATAGGATTAATAATAATATCTACCTCCTGAAGTAGTGCTATTTTAACACACAAGGGCAAATAATAGGCTTAGCATACAATGAATGATCAGTGGACATTTTCCCTCCTTCCTCTTTCCCTCACTTTTTCCTCTCCACCACCCACTTCAGGAAGCTGGATCACTATCAGAGGTGGTGCTGACATGAAAACGTGAAATATCTGCATGATGTAAGATTGTCATTTATGACTTTTTCAAAGCTGAGACTTCAGAATTTAAATCATTCAAATTCCTGTGAAATGCTGAGCCCTGCAACATGACATGATTCTGAAAATAGACTCATCAGGTCTGACATAATGTGCTCAGTCTAGATTGGTCTGGATCTTACAATTTATGATGTATTCACACAGATGATATCTATTCTAGCTTCCTTTTTCAAAATATATTATAAATATAATACATTAAATTTAAATATATTTTAAATTTTTAATGTGTTATATTTTAATAAATATAACATTAAATTTATTAATATAACTATGTAAATACATATATATACATGCATGTCTATATGCATACATTCATGTGTGTGTGTATATATATATATATATATAAAGAGAGATAGACATAAGTTTCATAGATATTAATCTAAATGGAGATTTGTCCTTTTCTTAAATACAGCACTCAAAGCAGAGATGTTAGGGCTAGGCTGTGACACAGGTTGCTTTCCATTTTGATATCTTGCCACATCTACTAGGAAGTCCCTGGGAAAATCTTCAGCTCTGGGAATCAGGGTACATATCTGTATATTCCATCACAGAGGAGTTTGCTGATGACAAATCTTTGGGAGGTCTGTAGAAAACAGCTTGCTTGAGCTCTACACTCCCTTCCTTCTTTTGGTCCCTTGCCCTTGATTGAGCACATGCAATTCCAAAGATAATTCCAACCTCTTCTATACCACACAGGAAAACAACCATCAAGTTTGACAGCATAACAATTCCACAAATCATGTGAGACCTGAACATACCTGTCTTAGAACACCAAGAAGCCTGCGTCACATTTATCTATAATTCCAGGTTAAAATATCATTGACAAGAATCATGGAATCTTTAGCAAATGACACTCAAAGAACACTTTGTTCCAAAATTCTCATTTAACAAATGAGAAAAAGGAGAATCAGAGAGATTAAAATAAATTTGTCCAAAATCAGAGTTTCACTCATTGGTTTTAATTGTTTCTAGAATTTCCTCTCTGTATGCATTTCCCCATAAAGAAGAAAACAAGGAATCATTTTCCTTTCACAAAGAGAGAGAGAAAAAGACAGAAGCAAAGCAACAGAATTTATCTTTATGAAAGCAAATTCTGTAGATATTTTGCCAAAAAGGACACATAGTGAAAATGGATTAGTTCATTTGAGCGGTTTGTGGAAAATATATATTTCCTGAAGCAGGTGGTGCTATCAAAGTGAATAGGGAGAAAAGTGTCGTGTATGAAAAATATTTTTTTCAAAATGCTATTTTTCAAGTCGAAAAGGAAATGACACAAAATCCTACCACTGACTCTGACAGCATATTCTAATGGGTTCTGGCTATATTTTAGAGAAACACACACCCACATACAAACAGAAACAAACATTTTCAAAAAGGATATGTATGGAAAACTCTGGAGGTTTTACATTTGTTAGACAGAAGAAAAAAAAGAAAGACAAACGGCCTGCCAGATAATGAGATGAGTGAGTAAGTAAGTCATTGGAAACTCACAAAATGCACTTTTCTGAGACACTTTTAGTACTGTTGATATAAGCAGAGGGACATGGAGGAAATAAGAAGCAAACCATTGCCCCATGGGCATTTTAGCAAAATTGCAGAATTCAGCACTTTAAAAAAATAGCTCCATGAATTAATGTGTAAATTAATTTGTTTTTAGGGTATTTCTAGCTCACTATCTTTCTTATTTTTCAAGTTTTTTTTTTTTAACTAATAGTAAAATTCAATTTGACAAGCATTTTACTGAGCTCTGGTCATAGAATATGGTTTGAACCATAGTATTAAAGGACATTTGAGAAGATTAGAAATGGTGAACACACACTTATTCTTTAGGAGAATTAACCCAGTCCTTTATGTACTAAACAATATGATGATCTAAAAGGATTGGCCTCTGCTTTTCTGAGAGACTGCATAATTTGTCATCTTCACAAGGATACTTTTTTCGTTTTTCTCTTGAAAAATAATCTGTACACTGAAAAGTACATATGTAATAATTAGACAGGCTCAGGCCTCTTTCTCCTCTATATTCATGGATTTACTAATCTGTCCATTGAAGGACCAACCCACCTTTTCCTCCATCTGGCCTGGGTGTTGTGTATAGCAACCACAGTAAGAGCACTGCTGTCCACACGTGGTCACTCAGAGAGGCAAGGCCAGAGTGCAAGCCCAGGGGTGCCCTACTTTAAAGTTCCACTTCCTCCTCTGCTCTCCCATGCTGCTTTCCTTTTCTTGAGGGCTCCACTTTTACTCAGGAGGCTGCTCTTCATTTCTAAACATATTGAGAACTGAGTCACATCTCAGAACCTGAGTGTAGCTTCTCCTGATTCTGCCACACTATTTAACAAATTCCAACTCTTGTCATTTTTACCATATGATTTCATACCTAATGAATGCCTACATTCTCTGGTCACTGTTGCTTTATAAGTAATTATATAAAGCAGTCCCTAGCCCATTGTAATTACTCTGTGATGGAAATGGCAATTTGGACTTGCCTGCAGGGTTATACCGCAATCTTGCTAGGGCAGTGGGTTAGTAGTCTTCTTGACAAGTTTGTGCAGATCGTCTTCCTGACCCATGAGTGAGACATTGATGTCTATGCAGTATCTCAAACTAGAACATACAGAAATATCACAAATAACTTCCCAAACCTCATGCTTAGTACATTCAGGCACCATCTTGCTGATTATACATCCTCAATCTGTAGTAAATATGTTTCCTCATCATCATCATCCTTAAATTAAACACTTTCTGCTGGTTTGATCCACCAGTTATTTTCTGTTTCTATTCTCTTCCCATCATGTTTTAACCAGAGATGCCTTGTCACAACGACAGTTGATAAAATTGGCTGCTTGAAACTACAAATGGATCTTCTTTGATGTCAACTCCATAGTACAGAACTCCAGGTATTTCATGATATCCTGCCCAGAATAGACATGGCCAAATGCTGACTAGATCATGAACAGAAAAGAGAGATAACTAATGTTGCTGGTGAACATTTTCCTTGGGGAGGCAGAATTTCAGATTAAATGGCTTTCTCTAGTTTTGACTTAGTAAGCAGAAACAAACAGAGTTTATGGCAATAAAGTCATTAATTAAGCAGAGTATGGGAAAATATCAATGAGAATTGATAGCTGTGACTTCTCACTTAGAGTATTAAGCAAAAGTTGCTGCATTCCTTTCTCCTCCTCCCTCTCCTCTTTCTTGTTCCTCCACTATTTGATTAAATACATTAGAATGAAAACATCAATTCACTCTCATTAGAGGGCGAGACATTGTGAATTAATGAAGTCAGATTTGTTGGCAGTTTGATTCAATTGTATTACTTTCAAGTACTTATGATAACTGGCCTTAATCTTTCTGACATAGAGATCATTAGTTTCATTTAGTTCATATGATATTGATTAGCTAAAAATCATTTGTAAGTAACAATATATAACTCTGTGTGTGTATATACATATATATATATACACACACAGGTATACATATGCATTATGTTTATAGTAAGTCCATAGTCATAATTATTGGTAAAAGTAATTTTAACTATAAGTATGTTTGTGACTATTTTGGATTTTCAGAGCTTATTAACTGTTAATGTTTCTTACAGCTGATTAACTGTTAAAATACTCGGTTGCTTTGTTCTTTTAAGAATGCTCTTTACAACTATGTCACACTCCTCAATCTCTCTATATAGAAATGGGATTTTTAAAAATCAAATTCTGTCTTATCTCTTCTCAATTCCAAGGGACCTTGATTAAAAGATTTTACTACAAGGGAGTATTAAGTTAAAATAATGACTATTTATTACAAGAGATCTCTAATGTATGTCAAATTGCTTTCTGAGCTCAAAGATGAGAGTTTTGAAGCTGTGTATTCCTGGATGAAAATCTTGAGAACAACAGTGGTACAAGCTTCATTACCTGGTGTCATGCTCAGAGCAGTGAGGCTTTCGGTTTTAAATGGTATTTATTGAAAGCTAACCAGATTGTGAGCATTTAATTGAATATATCAATTTTCAGGAGACCAGAATTGTTGTGTTAGCTTAGAAGCTTGATCCAGAGACAACCCCCCCAACACTAGAAATATGTAATAATTTTTTGTCTGAAAAAAAAAGCTTCAGGTAAAGCTATAATTTGCTTCTGCAATCATATCAGTTACTCGGGCAAAATGCAACCCCAAATCTCACATGACAGTTTACAAATTAAAACCTGTAGAAATAATTAAAAAAGGAGATATGTACAGGAGTGTTACGTGAAAAGGTAAAGCTTCAGCAGCCAGCCCAGCTGAGTGATAACTAGACGTGAGGCACAAACTAATTGTACTTATCTATTTCTAGACTTCTAGAGAAACTGTGTGCATGGAGCTTCTGCAGGGGGAAGGAAAAGAATGTGCATGCTATTTTCTCTCCTAAAGATTCATGAAATAAAAGAGAACCAATAAGCAGACAAATATTATAGCATGGAGGAGGGGTTATCAACAATTTGGTATTAAATAAATTTTTGTGGATCTTTTTGATTTTTTGAGGCATTTTATCCTTCTTTGCATCTCTTGTATTCTAAAGATGACTTAGTCAACAAGGGTTTTTAGAGCAATTACCCTGCTTGAGGCACTGCACCATATCAGCAATTTTCTTTTCAAGCTGGACTTATAATTCGCTGTCGCCAAACTCTATACTGTCTTCTTTTTATCTATCTATCTATCTATCTATCTATCTATCTATCTATCTATCTATTATCTTTCTTTCTTTTCTACAGCATCTAGCACATATCTGGACATGTGTTATACACCCAATAATTATTTTAAAAAAGAAATTAAAGGATAAAGAGAGATATATTTTTTTCTAATCATAAAGGTTTTCTAATACACTATTGCTTAGCAGCCTTTTCTTCCTTTCTTTTTCCTTTTCCTTTTATTTTTTGTAAGCAGCACTTTCTGCAACAACTCCAGATACAACTCTTAGGCATCCCACTGAGATTTTCCATCCCAGGGGCCTGGACCCAAACTGGAATAACTGTCAGCAGCAGCATTAATTGCCCCCTTCTTGGCAGCTGGGGTGTGAAAATTGGTGTGGAGAAAGAGACTGAAATTTCTGTTCATCCCAAGAGATAGCCGCCGGGGACGTGATGCAGCCCATTAGGGGGATAGCTGTGTGCAGGCAAGTTTCATATCTGTCTGAGCAGCTCCTACAGTCTGGGTAAATAAATACCTTAAATCCCTAGAGCCAGCAAACTTCTTCAGGATTTTCTCCTAATCTCATGGAGCTTGATTGTGTCTGGGCCTAAGGCATTTTCTAATTGTGAGTAATTTACCTTCAGAAGCTCAGGAACATGCCTCTCAGAGAGCATGACCACTCAAGGATTCCTGATTAGAACTGCTCATTCCCACCTTTGACTTTTACAGGGACCCTTTCCACTTCCTATGAACTCTAACTTTTCTTTTAGGAGAAAGTAAATGATAGCCATCCTTTAAGAATCAAAGTACAAAGCCCTTCTCAGCCACCTGCTCCACTGATTACTTCTTCCTCTGAGCTCCCTCAGCCTGACCACTCGCTGGCTTCTCACATATTGCTTGGTGTCTCCTGCCACATTTGTAACTTGTCCTATCTCTGTCCCTCCATCCATGTTGTGTCCTTCCAGGTCATAATTCGTGTTTCTATTCAATGTCTAATGCAACAGAAGATCCACAGATGGTGCTGGTCCATGGCATGACTGGTTAGCTCTAGTCAATCTACTCATAGCAACACCTGGGGGTAGGAACTCTGATTGTGCTCCCATCCTCCTCCATTAGCAGTTTGCACATATTTGGACATTTAGCAGATTTTCCCCTGCACTTGGACTACCAGCCCTTTTGAACTAGAGTGATCTTCCTGAAGGCAGAAGCTTTGGTTTCTGCCGAACTACATAAGGTAAGATTCAAAGGGAAAGACCTTCTTGAGGAAGCATACCAAGCTGAGGAAAGACTTGATCAAGGTGTATAAATATGAAAGAAGCTAAGTCAGAAACTCATAAATATTTCAATCTGAATTTCTAACAACAGAATAGACCATCCAGGGCAAGTACAGTTTTAGATGCACATGAAGAATCTGGATGATACTCATTTGAGAAGATGAAGGAAGGGCTCTCTGTCCCTTGAAATCCCCAGGCTATTTGATACCTTGATTCCAAGGTCAGTGTGATGATTATTTTTATGTGGCTACTTGACTGGGCCATGGAGAACCCACGCATTTGGCCAAATATTACTCTGAGTGTGTCTGTAAATTGTACGCAATTTGGATTTCCCATCTTGGCACAGTGGAAATGAATCTGACTAGGAACCATAAGATTGCGGGTTGGATCCCTGGCCTCGCTCAGTGGGTTAAGGATCCGGCATTGCCATGAGCTGTGGTATAGGTTGAAGATGCAGCTCAGATATAGCAATGCTGTGGCTCTGGCATGGGCTGGCAGCCACAGATCCGATTAGACCCCTGGCCTGGGAACCTCTATATGCCATGGGTGCAGCCCTAAAAAACAAAAGACAAAAAAAAATTGTACTCAATTTGGGTTGGCCTCACTTGATCAAATGGAGACTTGAATGGAACAAAAATGCTGAGTTTAACGGAGAGAGTCCTCTCTGACTGATGAGCTGGGACCTTCGTCTCTCCTGACCTTTGAAGTCAGATTGGAACATGGCTCTTTTTGAGCCTAGAGACTGCTGGCTTTTGGACTATAACTAACATTATTGGCTCCCCTGGTTTTCAGACCTTCAGACTTGAACTTGAACTATACAATAAGCTCTCCCAAGTCTTCAGCTTTCTGACTGGAGATCTTGAGGACTTGTCAGCTTCAATAATCATGTGTGTCAGTTCCTTTATCTATCTTTCTATCTCTCTATCATCTATCAATCAGAGATATCCCATTGATTCTGTTTATCTGGGTAACCCTCACTAATTCAATCAGTATTAACTATTTTAGGAAGCCCTGCTCACTGACCAAAGGGGATTGAGGCATGGGGAAGCTGACTTTAACCCCAGCCAAGTTCATCAAACATTGCCCTCAGCCTTCCAATTGGACTCTCTACTTCATTTATTCTAAGAAAGAAAGTAAGTTTTGTCCCTTTCCCCTCTGTTCTTACCAATCTGTCCTTTGTTATTTGGCAAGAGCTAGGAGCTCTTCTTGTGGACTGACTGGATCTGGAAAGAACATGGTTATTTTTGTTTAAACATAATAGCAAAGAAGAACTTGAGCTTATATGCAATTTAGTCTTATCAAGCCCAGACATATTTGTTTGTGTACAATCAGCATGCCTGAGTGATGTCAGGAGAGCTCTGAAAACAATATATTCTGAAGCCAGAGTTGTTAGTGGGTGGAACCCTCCCAAATAATAAGCATTGTGCACATGATTGGAACTAGAATGAGTTATTTAGTCCAATAGAGCCGGCTTTAGTCCATACAGCATGTCATACGACTCAGAAACAAAATAGGAAAGGGGAAATAAATGAAGAGGAATGAGCTAAACATGAAGTAAATTGTATTTTTGTGGGCTTTCTAGGGGCACTCAGTTAATAGTTGTTGAACGAACTATGCAACTTTTGGAATAAGCAACAAGATTACGTTTACACATGTATGTGCACATGCATACCCAGCTATGTAGAAAGACGGCATTTGGAAGGTATTACAAACGCATTCATGTCAAGGGTTTGTGTTATTAATGAACTGCCATACATTGAGATGTCCAGGATGCACAAACACCCTTGTTACATAGTCTAGATTCTTCTCTCTCCTAGTATTGTTTTCCCCTTGCATTACAGTGGGCTGCCCTGAACCCTCTTCATTTTACATGTATTCTATTTATGCACTGCCAAGCTACTTCCAGTCTAAATGGGGCATTTACAAGCAACCACAATGAAGGCAGAGTTCTCTCTCAACTTGTTCTTTTTCTTTTTTTTTTTTTTTTTTTTTTTTTTTTTTTTTTTTTTTTTTTATTGGTGACACTCATGGCATATGGAAGCTTTTGGGCCAGGGATCAAATCCAAGCAGCAGCTGCTACCTAAGCCACAGCCGCAGCAACACCTGATCCTAAACCGACTACATCAGGCCAAGGATCAAACCCACGCCACCACAGAAACGTTGATCATTAACCCACTACGTCATGGTAGGAACTCCTCTCTGAACTTATTCTTAAGAGAATTCTACCCACATCTCAGAAACTATATTTCTAGGAACAGTGCTATTTTTGTTCCAAATTGCCTTTGTATACACTTATTCTAAAAGGAAATAGAGAACCATGGCCACTAAAAATGAACATGTGCTCTGAAAATGAAATGCTTTGGCAAAATATAATGTTCTGCAACCTATGGCTTCCTGTTCCAAATTCTCACCTTGAAACATACACCAGGAGTTGACAGCTAGAGTTAAATATATTGATGGATGTTTTAGTGAGGTTTTATACCTATTTTATATCTACTCCCTGAAAGTGACATTTTAAGTGATGGAGGAGATAGAGTATTAAGAAACTAAAAAATTCAAAGTTTGTTCCAAATGACAGAGTTATAAAGGAGAGTGTTCTTTCAATCTTTGGACTCATAGGGTAACAAAATATAATCATTCACTTTGCCTCAATTGTTGAATTTTCTCTATCAGTAAATTTTGAAATAGAAGGTTAATTCTTAGGCCCTGCATTAAGAGATATGATTTATTATGTTTTATTGGGCCCGTGGTCTCAAGGAATCTGAATTTTAAATAAAACTATTTGGAGCCTTCTGATGAAAGAAATGTGTAAAACACACACTGAGACTAATCACAATTTTTTTCTACTCTCCCCCACTCCACTTTCATTTAGCAAGTGTCTCTCTGGATAAAAGATAGGGAAGGATGTTTTAAAATTTGTGAACAGAAGACCTTTGGACTTATTTTCAAACTCTGGTATCCAGTTCTAGCTCTTCATTTGATGACTCTTACTATGAGATAGTCCCTTAACCAATCAGAGTCTCATTTTTAAATTGAACTATAGGAAAATGACAATACTTAACTTTCACAGTTCCCACAATTATTCAGAGGAATATTTGTTGAACTAACTTGGCATTTGTAAAAAACTGCTGTACAAAAGTTGGAAGTCATTCTAGTTATGAATATGCACACTGGAAATTACAGCACAAAGTCATTCAGAATATACCTGATGCTTATTATCTAGTCAGCTGGTTCAGCAGGAAGTGGATGATAGAGATGAGAGCAAAACTTGTTTAGGATTTCTAAGAAGGGAGAGAATAATACATTACCATATGCAGTGGATTGTATGGGAAGGTATTGAAAAAAAAAAAAAATGAAACTGAGCTATAAGGTGGGCCTTCAGAAAAGTGTGTATTTGTCCTGAGGAGAGTGCATTGGTGGAGATGATCCAAGTGGAAGAGAAAGGAGGGGAACACCTAGCATTGGGAACCAGCACCTCTGGAAATATTGGGAGGGAAAGTGAATGGCAGATGATTTGAATCTCAAGAAATAAGAAAGCTCATCCCATTTAATTTCTTACTTTGCATAGACTCAGCCTATACCCAAGTCTACAAACTTCCTCACTTATTTGACAGATCCACATGCTAAAAAGTCCAGACCAATAGGTAAAAATCTCCTCAGCAACAGCATTTTGAGCAAAATAACACCAACATACCATCCAAGGAAACCTTCCCTTAAAGACTAAATGAAGTACACCCCCACTAACATCATGGATTTATTTACCAATTGATATGTTTAAAAGGCCTCCATTGTAAAATTAGTGAATATGCAAATAGTACTCATCTGAAGGAAAGAAAAGATTTGTTGAAAAGTCCCTGTTATTGATTTTTACATACTTCTTTTTCAATGTGTTATATTTTTCCTGCTAAATTATTTTCAATATCTCTAAACTTTTTGACATGATTTCATACCAAAAATGGAGAAAAAAAATCCAGCCCACAGTCCAACCTCTTAAACACATTTTATACTTTTCTATACTTTACACAAGAGCACAGAGGGATATTTTTCTCTACTTTGAGCATTATGATTTAACAGACTTTTTAAATAGAATGTCAAAAACAAAAGAATAATTTTAGTACAATGACATGAGAACTAAATGTATGGATTGATCCTCTGATGGGCTCTTTACTTTCCAGCTCCTGCTCCTGTACTTGTTAAGTGATTCATGTAAGTGGCTGGAGTGTTAGAGACCCAAGCTCCCTGTTTCACACACTGAATGGAACCAGCCTCCTTGCCCACCTTGTCCAAATGGAAGCAGGTAGGAAAGCACATTGACGATGGTTTAGAAATATTTTTGAAATAATTTCTCAAAATAGAAAGCAAGGTTTACTTGACTGTTTGCTAGATGGAGAGGGGGCTAGGACAAGGAGTGTGAAGGACCTGCCAAAGAAGCTGAAGTTTGGGTCCTTGACATCTGCTTGCAAAATGCCAGATGAACTTCTTCCTGAATCTCATCACACAAATTCCCACTGAATAATCAGGTTCTGAAAGATGGTTGGGCAAGAGGGAAGAGCTCTAAGATGGCCTTTAGAGATAGTGTCTCAACTTTTGAATCCTTGAAACATTCATTTAGCTTTTTCTGCCTTGTTTTGCGCATGAGTGACGTGAAATGCCTATGTTGGAAGTTTCAGAGTACATTTAACATTGGGACTGTGTTGGTGGTTAAGCTTCTGTCTCTCAGATCTTGAAGCATCTTTCTACTCTCTGAAGTGGTACCTAGATAGGGACATAAAGGCTGGAGGATGAATAGCCTATTGTTTGTATTTTTGTTTATAGATGCTTCTTACTCTGTCTGCATTATTTGATTCCAATAGCATTTGATTCCAACTTGAAAAAATTTTGCTTTACTCCCAGGACCAGCCCCATTGTTCCTCCTCAGAGATTCCCACATTCCTCAGAGCACCATGTCCCAGATGAACAAGGGCCCTCCTTGCAGCTCCGGAGGAGCAGCTGGGCAATGTTCTCTTCCTAAGAATTCTAGTTTTTGCTCTGTGGGTTCCTCTGATTTTCTAGATTCTAACACCACCAAACTGTTTTCCTGGGGCCAAAGAGTAGAAGCTGTTTCTAAGTGTCTAATTCATGCTATCCCAATGCTCCCTTCAGTTCTCCAATATATATTAACTAACTCCCTATATTCCATTCTACTGTTGAAATTACTGGTATATTTTGGATTCTGTAATGGGGGCCTTATAAATTCAGTGGCTAAATATTGTTGGAGAATTTTATTATATTAAAAAATATTTTCAAACTAGCTATTTTTTTTTTTTCTCCAGGATTCTGAGATGCCATCTCCTTCTCCATGGACATTCTCCCTGTAAGATTCTACTTAAGCAGAAAACTTTTCTCTTCCTACATGGATCTTTGCCATTGACATCTGTTTGTTGCTTGAGTTCTTGCAATACAAGATGCTTCTTCTATCTGCACCATGGAAACAAGACAAATAGTCTTATTATGAAGGCTTCTGTTAGGTTAAATCATAATTACTCTCAAATCAGGTTCAACATGAGCTTTAATCTCTTTTCTGCTTACTAGTGGTAGGCTTTGCGGACTAGAGTTGTTTTGCTGTGGGCTGACATTTGCAGGCAAGACTATCCAGGTGGCCATTATCTCTATAGCCAGGAATTAATGTGCAGCAGTCAGTGAATCTGCCTTACTGCAAAACAAAAGCCTTCTGAAATAATTGGCTTCTTTCTGCAGCCCAGCCACAATATGTGGACAGGAAGGCATATGGGAATTGGTAAGCTTGGGAACACAGACACTCCCTTCCTAGTGTGGCATTATTCATGTGCCCTGAACCTTCCATTCTGAATGGTGGGTGGTAGTTCAGGAAGATAATGGCCTCTGCTCAGGATCTGAATTCCTAGAGGACAAGAGGAAACAGAATTGGGACTTCATTATAAGTTTGTCCTCTTCTAAGTTGCTGCAGCAAGGAATTGGGAAAACCTACAAAAACTGACAGGGAGTTCAGTTCATACCACATATCCAGGTTGGAAACACACCCTAATTCAATTTATTCATAAATATATTCATACAATCAGTCTGTCTGTAACAGAACATGAAGTGGGAGACATATATCCTGAACTATCTCAATGCCAATGTTATTTCCTATTAACTTCATAAGCTATGATCTTTTCTATAGATTTAATTATGATGGTGCATTTTTAGGAAGCCCTCACTAGCCACTGGAGATGCAAAAATCATTTTCTAGGTCATATGTCCAAATAATAAATTCAAAGAACTTGGCTGACTGAATTATTGGCATCATTTAAGGCTGCCTGAATGTAAAAATTGAGTAAGGGAGACAATGCTAAGACATTGAAAGTTAAATTGCAATTTAGATATGACTAAAGATCTGCCACGGGCCAGTCTTTACTAAAGGGCCTCAAATTTAGCATATTGAGTTTTTAAGGGAATTCCTTGAGAAAAAAGATATTTGCTGCATTTGAAAAAAAAAATTGTTTTAGAGAACACCATATCGCTTGCTGCTTTGCAAGAAGGCTCACTTCTCCTACATCTTAAATATTCTAGTAGATTTGTGAATCTTTGATATCAGTGGCATGAGGATTAATGTAAAAAACCAGGAGGTCGTCATTTTTAGCTTCTCCTTATATGAGTATTTGGCTCTCTATCTTCACTAAAATATCATTTAGGCTCGACTTGAGCATTGTCCTACTATGGAATTCACTAATCAATAAAACCAATCATTCAAGTGCCTTAATTTTTCTTTCAGAATGAGTGCATTTAATCTACTTGTTTATTGCAAAATTTCGCTTTAATGCTGTTATGTAATATCCCTAAAACTTCTCTTCAAACCTAAGCATTTGGTCCTAATCATTTTTCTTCTGGCTAACTTCCACTTTGCTAGAGCCTACATTTATTTGTTACACTCTAAATTTAATATAATACAATATTACTATAAACCACATTAACTATAACTTACTAAGAACTCACTATGTATCTGTTACTCTTTTCTCAAATTTACCATATTAACATCTCCAAAGTGCCATGAACTAAGGTCCTCAGGGCTTTATTTTTAGAGATGAGGGACAGGAAGTTAAGCAAATGACCCAAGCCCAGTTACTGACCAAAGTAATGCTGAACCCAGGACCACATGGCTCTGAAGCCCAGGCATGGTGCTAGACCCAGACCCACTCTTTTCCCAGGAGTAGCCTAGCTTCTAAGTGTATATTACTCACTTTTGTACCCCCAAAATATGAATAAAACATATATATTTTTAATGGATGTACCTATAGTATATGGAAGTTTCTGGGCTAGAGATTGAATCTGAGCTGCAGCTGCAGCCTATACCACAGATGTAGCAACACTGAATATTTTAACTTACTCTGCTGGGCCAGGGATTGAATCCACACATCTGCAGCAACCCGAGCAGTTGCAATTGGATTCTTAACCCACTGAACCATGGTAGGAATACACATTCCTGAATGAATACATGTGTGGATAAACAACAGTAACAGCAAACACTACCTCTCCAAAATCCCCAGCATGTAAATCGCTTCTAGCTTCCGCCTCTTTTGTCCTGAACATCGCCATTGGATGACAACAATAGTTCTAATGGCCCCTTCTCTGCTTCCCTGCTCTGCCTTGGGTTTTCACAAATGTGTCTATTTATAAGTGTTCGTTTGATCTTGCCATGCCCCTTTCACACCTGCCATGACTTTGTCTTTAGTAATTTTCCCTGAGCTGTGGTCCTGTATCTTCCTCCAGCCCTGCCTGAAGCACCACCCATCTCCCCTGCTACCCTTTCTATTCCTGCCTGTGTCAAGCTCTCTCTAAACCCAGGGGCCCACAAGCTTTCTCTCTGTATTTACCATTCTCTGGTTCTTAACTTACCTGTCACCCCCTCAGTGACACATTTCTGGACAACCCCATCTAAAATAAAGTTTCTATTTTGCTTTTCTTTGCCATCTGCAATCCCTTTTCACTATTTGGGGCTTCACTTGTGTTTGGTTTTTGTCTCTCTCATTTATTATAATGTAAATTTTAGCAGGAGAGGAATTGGATCTGACTTTCCATATATGTTGATTTTAAAGTTATTTTCTATATGGAAGAATCCACCTGGATATATTGTTAAAGTCTTTTCTCTGTCCATTCTGGATTCTATTTGTTCTCTATCAGAACACCAAATGGTGAGAGATGCTCAACACTTTCTCTCAGCATTCTTTAGTTTTTTGTATATCTACCACTGAGGGCCTCATTTCTGTGGGCTTTGCCTGATAAAGCCATTGCCTCTGGTCCCTTGGAACTTCCTGTTATAGTTGATGCCTCCATGGTGCTCACTTTTAGGAGAGGCAAGTCCCTCAGAGTAATCCTATCTCCATGAGTCACCACAGTTTTGGGACCTACAATGAGGTCATTTCTCCCAAGGCCAGAACCCCTGAGAAGATGAATCACCTTCTCTCCCCTAGAAAGATCCAGAGTATTCCTCTCTGCTCTTAGATGCTAGTCCTTCTTCTTTCACCCCACTTCCCACCATTTATGTCCAGCTGAAGATTTTTTTTTTATATACTCTGTATGGCATATTGTCCATCTCTCAATAGATTCAGTGTGGGGTAGGCAAACTCAGCTTCCTTCCTTTTTTTTATTGGTCATTCTAGATAAATATCCATATTTTTTAACATGTTAATTTGCTCATGCATGCTGAAGACAGTAACTAGTTAATTGTTAAGTAATTTTATTTAGTTTTGTATTTTGTTTCTTTTTTCTTTTTCTTTTTTTCTTTTTTGGCCATGCCCATGGCGTGGCATGTGGACATTACCGAACCAGGGATTGAACCTGTCCACAGCAGCAACCCAAGCCTCTTCACGGACCAGGCTGGATCCTTAGCCTGCCACAAGAGAACTCCAGGAGTACATTTTAATAGAATTTATCTTCTCCAAATTGTGCCACAACCCAACATTTAATCATATGCACATGGGATGTCAGTGGATAGAGAAGTTTTTGATCATAAGAAATTTGATAAGCCAGAAAACCCATCACAGATTCTCTACATAATTTACCTATGCCCAGGACCACAAATGGCACTTAATTCTTCACCTATTTATGTAGGGAAATGAAACTAAGTGCTTAATTTGTTCAGAACATCATACACATAAAAGAAAAACTATATACAGACTATGACCAAATTATTTAGATCCCTGGTAAATAAGAATTTCCTGGAATGAATGTTGAGAAAAGGATACTTTGGGAAGCACCTCAGCAGATAACACTTTAAATTGAGGTCTTTTGGTGGCAAAAGAAGAGTTTTATAATAATGGACTTGAGTTGGAGTATGGGGTTGCATACCCTGCTCTCTTGCAGCCATATGATAACATCTAGGAGGGGATCACTGACTTATTTGTGGGTAGGTCAAAAAGCACTAAGAGCCATTCTCAATTCCAGGTGAAATAAGGTGAACTGTCAACTCCTTCAAGTAAACTCACTATGACCTGGAAAACTGTAAAAAAGAAGCCACATAAGGGTATGAGTTGTTTTATTCATATGCAGGAAATGCATATCACTAACAGCTTTAACCAATTTTTGGAATAACTATAGAAGGATTTATATAAACCTCATGAAAGACTCAGCTTGTGAATGTGTATTCTTTCTCTCTCTCAACAGATGACCTGAGTTAAGCAGTGAGTTATCCTGACATTTCACTTATCTTTCCACTCATTTTCTTTGCCAGAAAGGGATTTGCCACACTTGCAGGCAACAAAAGACAAAACCATCTCATCCTCCTGTTTCTTGCAGCATCCCTAGGGGAAATGTGTGAACATGGTCAAATTCTTGAGCTTCTTGAGCTGATGGGGAAAAGAAAGAAAAAAAAAATGTCTCTTTCAGATGCCAGAGATTGTATGAAACCCTTTAATACTGCAATGTTGCAGAGGATGTTGGGGAAAGTGAGATTCATAAGCTACATAAACAGGGGAGAATTGACATGTGCCAATAAGAAATCTAAAACCAACAACACTTAGACACTTTGTAAAGGTCTGGGAGTGATAGCTTTTTTATTTACAACCTTAGGAAATTTTATCTTGCATATCATTAGGGACTCAAACAATGTTATATGTGAAATAAATGTTGCTAACATTTTTAGTGCATAAAAAGAGGTAACAAATACATCACACTTATACATGCCTCTATTTCTAAATTAAAAAAAGAACTGTGGAAGAAATGCACTATAACAATACTAAAGCATTAGAATATTTAAGTATTTTCAAATCTATACAAGGTTTCTACTTCATACAGTATGAGACTCAAGCAGAATATTGATTCACTAACACATAATCAAGTTTTGAGTTTTTTCTTCAGTGTTGTTTTAGTGGGTCTCTTTATTATATTGAATTATGTCATGGTTCAATATGAAGCATAACTTACAATAGTGAAAAATAATATAACCTCGTTGACTCACAGCAACAATTAAATATTACTTTTCCTTTCATTTTGTGTATTTATGTCTTATTTCCATCTAATTTACAAGTTGCTATTTTGTTTAAATCACTTATGGTGATAATGTAGTTCTCTATATGATATGTTTTAGGCATTATACCATCTGTGCTGGTGGTTTATTGATTTGTCCTTTGCCCTAGTATTAGACTTAGTATAAATATAAACCAAATTGGAATTCACCATGCATGAGGTTGTTAATTGTTTGGGATTCCTAGAAATGGTTATTAATAAGTTTTAATTATTTTTCCATGATATATCAATAATGTGCTAATCATACAAAACATTAAAATGCAAACATTGATTTAAAGACATTAAATTCAAACTGACACACTTTTGCTATTGGAATTATCCATTTTAACTTTTCAGTGGAGAAGTTTGAGAGTTTTTCACACATCTCTCTCATCCTGGGCTTTGATCAAGTTTGAGTAAAAGCTGGAGCACCAAGAATCAGACTCAAGAAGTGGTTATAATTCTTAACAGGAAAGATTTAGTGTCTAAAATTGCAAATCATATTTTCAAAAGTGTTTTTGCAAAATGTCCAAGGCTGCTGCTAGACCAAACAGAGAGAAGAGCTGATCAAGTTTGAATTTTTTTTTTCTTTTTAGAAAAACATGATGAAATCCAGTAACTTTTTAAATCCAAGCTTTAAAAGATATTCTCTTAGGAGTCATGTTTATAAAGAAATGTGAAAGCAGTGGTATTACAATGAACAAGATAACAGTCGTGGCGGACACTGAGTGATGGAGCCAATTCTAATTCTTCCGGCCATCTGAATAGCCAGTATTCCAATATTTGAAACTTTTCACTCTGGCTTAATATAAACTTGAAGCTTGGGAGATTTTGAGTTACTTCCTATATTTACTGCATGAAAATTCAAGTCTCTTCTAAAAGGAAACCATCATTTTCGGCTAACATTGGACAATAAGAGAAAACAAATAATTTGTTTTATCAGATGATTGTGGTTGCAGAGAGGAGAGGTTAATCAATACAATATCTCATGGATTTCATTTTTCAGAGCTGTGGTTATGGTGAGTAAATGAACTATAAACTTCACTTAACATCAATCATGTAACCTTCAATTAATCAATATTTACCAAGCAAGACTTTGTAGGACCTTGGGGGATACAAATGTAAAGATCTTACACATGGGCAAGGACAGGGAGTCCATAGGGCTTAAGGGCCATGCCAACTAGGAGTCTGCTCTCCCTTCTAGATCCTGCTCTGAATTCTAATGACCTGGGAATTCTCTTTCTAAATGGCTCTGAATTTACTGCTAGAGAGTGTGAAGCCTTTTTCTCAGATCTGTTCCCAGAGGCTTAACAGTATACATAGGGTGTGCAAACCCCTAGACCTGAAGACAAGGCAAGGAATATTTAAAGGGAAAATTTCTAAGAAGTGATACATGAAGAGTAAGGGTCTCCCTTAAAACGTGCAGCTGAACAGAGATGGGAAATAAAGGCAGTTGAGGTGAGATTCCAGGCCTAAGACAACTTTCCCCACACCTCCATGTTTAGACAGAGCTCTGAAGAGTCTGAGAAGTTTAAATTCGATTTAGCCTTCCAGGGTGTTATGAAGGTACAATTGTCTAGCTAACATATAACAATTTATTCAACGTGTTGTTAGCCTGATTTATAACATTTAATAAATAAATCGAATGATTAATTTTGGGTCATGCCCCCAGCATGGGTAAGTTCCTGTGCCAGAGATTGCATATAACTTTTAAATACATAGTAGATATTATATTTGTGATACCCTTGTCCTTGGTCTATAAAATGTTCAGGATGAGCTAAATGTGTTTTCATTGTCTGCAAGAAGTTTACATTTAAGGAGATGAAATAAAACTTATAAAATATTCATTATGCTTCTAAAGCAGCATAACATCAGAGTTCTTTAAACCCAACCCATTATATACCCATTTACTCTTATTCTCTCAGCAGAGGTAAAGAATTCTTAGTGTGGTTGTAGCTTGCTTAGGTGCTCAAGGAATACTTTTTTCATTAGACTGGTTCCTCCTGGTTTTCTTTCAAGAGTATTCCAGGATTAGTTCAACTTTATGTCTTTATGCAGTGCTATGTTTGTGTCTGGGTGTGTATATGCATTAACGTAAATATCTAACTGTTTCAGAAGTTTAAAAAATGGTGTTGGGGAGTTCCCGTCGTGGCGCAGTGGTTAACGAATCCGACTAGGAGCCATGAGGTTGCGGGTTCGATCCCTGCCCTTCCTCAGTGGGTTAACGATCCAGCGTTGCCGTGAGCTGTGGTGTAGGTTGCAGACGCGGCCCGGATCCCGTGTTGCTGTGGCTCTGGCATGGGCAAGCGGCTACAGCTCCAATTGGACCCCTAGCCTGGGAACCTCTATATGCCGCAGAAGTGGCCCAAAGAAATAGCAAAAAAAAAAGACAAAAAAAAAATGGTGTTGGGGGCAGTTAATACCTGCAATGAATATCTTGTCTAAACATATTAATATATAAAATCAAGTTAATATGTTATTACATCATACTAATTTTATCAGCATATATTTTAAAAAGGTAATGAAATTCACAGAACTCAAAAAAGTAGTATCTATAGTTTTGAAATGACTCCATAGTGTGGTCTAATTTCTTTTGATATTCAAGGAAAATAAGCAATAATAAAATATCATTGAAATCTTATATTTTGGATATAATTACTGACCCTCAGAATGGACAAATATTATATTCTACACATATTCCTTCTAACAGACACAGGACCTGCAATGTATGTTGCAGGTCAGAAGAGAATAGAACCAAAAGTAAAAGAGATTTTTCCTTTAAAATATTTTCCATTATAAAAAATGTATTTAAATTGAATGGGTCTAACTTTCAACTGTGTCCTAATGCCTTTACCTAGTAGACCAGCTGTTCAGGCCTCTTAAGTAAATAACTAAATGTTTTCAAAAACCACACAAATACATATTTAATCAATAGACTGGAACGAATTGAGCCTCAATGGGCCATTTGGAGATTGGGACAATTGGAAGATTATTGAGCTGGTAGTCCACTGTGGCTCATGTTAACATTTTAGAGTAGGTTAAAAAATGCTAACTTGAACTCACTTTAATGAAAGGTCTTAATGTGCAAGATTAAAAAGTCATAACGGAACATTATTATAAAGGGGACAACCTGGATTAAAAGTAGTTCAGACAATGTTTTTTAGACATGCCTTATCACACATAAGGTAAAGAGAACTTAGATTGGTTTGAAATCAAAATAGGGTATTTTAAAATGTTTTTGAGCATGCAGCTCCAGTATTTGCAGACTTATTTGTATATATTTATTTATTCATTTAAATATTTATTATTCATAAGTACTTTAGAAGAAATTTCATAAAGCAGTTTATTTAAAATATTGCTGAGAAATTATAGAGGTTTGATTTCATGTTATAAATGACTCATTTTCCACTTGTTTTTGATCCATTATTAGTCTCTCAAGGCGTAAGTTAGGCTTAGAGTTGGTTCTTTGTTCATGACATTAGAAATAAATCTATATTTCAGATATTCATTGATAATTTGAAAGTTTGAATTTGTTTAAATCATATTTGATTAGCCTCTTCCTGTCATACTTTTGTGTAGATCTGAAGAAGACCCAGGCACCAGGCATAGAGATTTCAGTTTGCATGTTAGTCATTGATACTATCTTCAGTCTGCTGCTACTTTTCTAGAATCATCTTCAGACTTTCATCCATTTTATGAAACTTGGTTTAATTAATATCAAAAGTAAAATCCACATAACCAGATAGCTGTAAACCATCATCCATCATAGTAAGATGGAAGGTAGTGAAGCACTGAGACGGGGCTCCATCATCCCTGCTGAGCTGCAGAAGTTCCAATTTTCCTTTGGGACACATCACCTACTTTATATGACATGTGACCATCTGCTGTATGGATAGGCTGAGAGAACAAGCGGCAATTTGTATAGTAAATATTTGCAAAACTTAGTTTCTTTCTTTTTGTCAACTGAAATGCTTACTAAGAGAGGTTCTGTTTTCTGCATCCCTCTGGATAATCATTTGTATTTGCTGCCCTGTAAGTGCCTTGTTTCAGAGACCACTGTTCTAGGATCCTATTTATAGATGAAACATCTTGAAAAGGAAGAGGAATTCCTATACATAATGAAGCTGCCGGGGAATCCCAAGGAAAACTTAGATTAAGAAATTGGGAGGTTGAGGCTATTAGTTTTCAATAACTGCCTGGTATCATCTACTTCCTGGAGTACAGGACTGGCACATTATACAGTAGGTGGTGACTCCAGGAACTTCTGCTCATCTCGTGGTCTTTCAGGATTATGTTATCTGGAATTGTGCACTAAGTGGTCTGTGTGTCCTTCACAGTGGCACTGGCAGAGGAGACAAATGCTAAAGCCTCTTTCAGGTCATAAAGGCCTATAAACAGGGCAACTTTTATTAAGTCACATTTATTGAGCATTTACTGCATATAGAACTCAACACAGAAACAAAATTCCATTATTTCCGTATAACTGAATTTGATGTACAGTGTATGGTGTCTCTGTTAGGAGATTCATTTTTGCTAAAAATCCACTGGATATTAACAGTTTTGAAAGGAATTACGCAAAGGATAATGGAGCTACAGTGATGGATAAAAGGTGTGCTTTTAGGGAGGACATCCAATGACTTAAGTAGAGCTCATTTTTCAGGGGAGAGTGGTCTCCATTCTGGATCATGGCAACTAGGCTGTCATAAAATGAACATTTTAATGTTGATTTGGATAATTAAGACAGGTTTTGAAAAAGAGATACTTTGGTCTAATAGTTCTCTGTAAAAGTCTTTATAAACTAATGTTTCACCTTGTACTTTCTCTCAGTGAGTAGACAACCTAGAGAAGAGATTTCCAGTGTGATAATTGTGCCCCAATAGTCCAAGGAGGGGTCCAAAGGCAGTATGTGTTGGCCAAAAGGAGTTGGATATTTGGGTAATTATGCAGATAATTTGATCAAGGAAGACATCCAAATTGGATCATGAGACTCATAAGACATCCTCAGGTCTTGTATGTACCGGAAAATTAAGTGAAAGACAGAGAGACATGATTATCCAGATAATTCAGACTAAATAATATTTTACAACCATTTAAAACAAAACATTCTTTGATCAGTTTTACTTGGCTCAGTTTTCAATGTTATTCTCCCTTTTATTCAGTCAACATAGTCCTGGCATCTTTATTCACTTGTGCAATTGCTTCAGCTCTCCATCAAACTTTTTTCTTTATTTCCTGGGGATATGAAATCTAAGTTCTTATTTAGAAACCAGGAAAGGCTGAGCCTAGAAAACAGAAGATGTTGTGGTTTTAAAGCTTATATTTGTAACTCATGTACCCTCCTTTTGAAAGGCCAAGGACAATCTTGATCATCTGGCCACTTCCCATCATAAACTCAAACTAGACCAAGTATCTTCAGATTGCTTCTGCCCAGCTAATGATGAGGAGCCATCTGTGATGTTTATTCAGCCATGATCTCCTACAGGACTTCGATCTTCTCTGGAAATCCCTATAGTGGAAAGCACTGGTAAAATAGTTTTGGCTGGGGTATTAATGCTTAATAATGGCTTGAGATGTTAAACCCTCCTCAGAGTAACCACCTCAAAACAAGGGTCTCTATCTGGGAAGTCTTTGAAAAGTAGGGACTTTGTCAAAAGTTCCAAAACCAGTTAGTGTGTTTGACAGTAGGGACATATCCCTAGATATTCAGTTCCTTTGAACTATATCACTAGTTTTCTGCCTACTCTGAATATCAGGGGTGCTGTTATTGCATGTAAAAAACAAAGTGTGAAAAACTGTGGTCCAATCCATTACTTTGGAAAGGCAATGTGCTGGTTTCCATCAACTGCTGGCCTTGGTGGCAGAATTGTGGTAGCAAAGAACAAAAGAGTGCATCAAGGACTGCAAATAAAAAGGAAAATAAGCTTTCGGTTTCTATGTCTATACACATTCTCTATAAGAAGTTAAAGGGTTTGTGGATCCGTGTGTCTGTGTCATCAGTAATGAAGTAAAACATGATTAAATCATTCTAAATACTATTTCTAACATATCCACTCATTAGCTTGAAATGTTCTATGGCTGCTGATAACCCAGGGCTCTCTGAAATCTGTCAAACCTTTCAGAAATATTCCCCACAGGGGAATTTTGACCACTTGATTTTTTTGCTCTTAGATACACTGATTGAGAACTATAGTAACATTCAATTAAACTGTTTTAAAACAAAGGGTTGCCCTATTATTTTTTCAAAAATCTTCATGTACTACCCATTTGTTGAAATTCTCTAAAATAAGCATTGAAATAGAATGGATTCATAAGATGCACGGCTATATCTCTAGATTTTTCTTTGTTGTTAAGAATATATATTGTCCAGTGTGATCTTTTTCCCCCTTAAAGAGAGCTCAAAGGGAGAGGAACCTATGGGTGTCATACACTAATTCATTCATTCATTTATCACTCAGTCAACATAAATTAAAACATGCCATGTACCAATCTCATGAGATAAAAAGACAATGTAAACTTAGAATACAAGTATGGGCTAAGAGGCAAATATGCTACTTTCTGCTAATTGATTTATATATAAAAAATATTTATATTGAGCTTCTATTGTGTATCTGAAACTGCGAGTCTTTCATTGAAGTGGTGTTCATTGTTTCATTGTTATATTGATACATCTGATTCATTCAGTACCCAAAGAAGGAAGGGGATGGTCCCTGCCTTAAGTGACTTTCTTGAAGGTGCTGAGAACACAGGCACTGACAATATGAAAAGACGGTCAGTGAAATGGTTGTATGTGTCTAATGCAGTGAATGAAGAGCTAGAAGAATCACTGGAGTTGGCCAGGGACAGAGAAACAAAGATAAATCTTAAGAGCTAAAATGTCATGAGCCCATATGAAGTGTCATCCACTATGACAAATGCTTGTCACACATTAGCTTTTATTTAAACTCCATTGCCTATGAGGTAGGTATTAATACTATACTAAGTTTTAAAGATGTAAAAAAATTGAAGTAAAGAGATGTTAAATAGCTTGCTCAACATCCCCTAAGTGGGAAGATTCAAATTTATATCTATCTAATGCCAAAGTTAAGCTTCTGGAGGGATAACACCAGGATATACTGGTCATAACATCACCTATAATATCTTGAGTAAGTCAGTTAACCTCTCACAATCTCTATTTTCTCATATGATAAAAATGACATTAACTAAATAATTTCTGGATGTCTTTTCATCCAAAACACAGAAAGGGTACTAGGTCCATTCTGAACATCTCCTTTGTAAGAGATAACTGGATCTTTGTAATCAAAGTCCCATCATTAGCGCATTGTATTATAATTTTTCTTTTTTTTAAAGCATTTTATCTCATTTTATTTGCTTTTTAGGGCCGCCCCTGCAGCATATGGAGATTCCCAGTCTAGGGGTCCAATCAGAGCTACAGCTGCAGCCTATACCACAGCCACAGCAATGCAGGTTCTGAGCAGCATCTGCAACCTACACCACAGCTCATGGTAATGCCGGATCCTTAACCCACTGAGAAAGGCCAGGGATTGAATCTGAAACCTCATGGTTCCTAATATGATTTGTTTCTGCTGTGCCACAATGGGAACTCCTATAATTTTTCTATTACTAGTAATATGATAATTCAGGTCCTGTTAAATAAAAAGTTGAATTAAGATTGCATCAGATTCAGGGAATATGGTAAAAATGTTCTTCCTTCATTTTGATAATGTGTTTATATATTTGAAATATATATTTAAGTTACTCCTATTCTCTCCATTTACCAAGCTAAAAAACTTATTCTTGTGTGGCATTTTTTTTTAACTCTTTGCAAGCCCTATTCATCTTCCCAGGAAAGAGAAAAGAGACTACAAATTATTCAAATCATTCCTCTGTGATGGAGATCTCTTGTTGGCTCCTTGGAATAAAGCAATAATCTGCAGGTTATTTTAAGAGTGAAATAGAGAACTGGCCAAATGTTTTTAAAGCTATAACTTATTGGTTCAGTGTCTTTTCAGGAAAATATCTGTGTCAGAAGGATAAAGGCAATAACTGGGATTGGGGGTATGATTCATGAACGAGAGACTTGCCTCACAATGTATGAGTTGAATTATGCTTGATGATACTTATATTCAGACAAAGTACAAACAGATAAAAAATATACACCCATTAATGCTATGGAACTCTTGGATTGAGACCCCCCCACTCACTTCTGATCTGCTCACGAGGGAAGTTAAGTCTACTAAGGGCTTACTCAGAAGAAAGAAATGTCACGTGTTGGATGAGAAAAAAAATAATCTATGTGGCAAGTACCAGCTGGGAGGCAACTTAATCTGGAGTTTAGTTCCACCTATATGACTATCTGGGGGTAAGATTTGGAGCAGATCTTTACATTTCTATGAATCACAATTCTCCTGAAACAGAAGCAAACAAACAAAAAATGGAGCAGTTTTAAGAACATTGTTTATGATAGCCCTTTGCAAAGACAACCAGATATTTTGTTGTATTTCTATTTTTTTTTTTTTTTGTGCTGATGTAGTGACGGTGGGTATGAATTTTACAATTAGGTTTTCCCAACAATGCACTTTTAAGTGTGAAACAGATTTTATTTTATTTATTTATTTATTTATTTTTTCTTTTTGCCATTTCTTGGGCCGCTCCTGAGGCATACGGAGGTTCCCAGGCTAGGGGTCTAATCGGAGCTGTAGCTTCCAGCCTATGCCAGAGCCACAGCAACGCAGGATCCGAACTGCATCTGTGACCTACACCACAGCTCACGGCAATGCCGAATTGTTAACCCACTGAGCAAGGGCAGGGATTGAACCCGCAACTTCATGGTTCCTAGTCGGATTTGTTAACCACTGCGCCATGACAGGAACTCCATGTATTTCTATTTTTTATCCAAGCAATATTTTTGAGAAAAAGGAGAAGCTTCCATTATACCCAGATTTGGAATGGGGGAGGGTGATATTTTTCCGACATCTCATAGAAAACTAAGCATTAGAACATTTACAAAAATTTTAGATTTCTAAAACTAATCCCAGTTTTCTTTTTCCCATATTCTGATAGTCTCCTCCACAATGCACATCAACATTTTAGAAAGATGAGTACTGTTAGAAGTAAAAATGTTTGTTATTAATCGGTATTTCTATAACCTACACTACTTCTTTGGAGTTAGACGTTATTGATTTCTGGGTTCAATAAAGATTTGAAACTTGTTGAAGTTTCAGATTCTCCAAAAAGAAAAAAAAATGTAGTTGCAGAGGTTCAAGGCTACTTTTCTTCAAGCCCTCAAAATTTTCAAGCTAAGATCAAAATTGCTGGACTAAGCATACAACTTTTCAGATGATAAGCCTTTAGACTTTTAGTCTAAGTGATATAATAGCTAATCTTCCAGAGCAGCTAAAGATGTATTGCCTTATTTTGGGAGGAAATTCAACCATCAAATTGTCCATAGTGGAGTTCTTGTCATGGCTCAGTGGTTAACGAATCTGACTAGGAACCATGAGATTGTGGGTTCAATCCCTGGCCTCGCTCAGTGGGTTAAGGATCTGGCATTGCTGTGAGCTTTGGTGTAGGTTGCAGACGTGGCTCGGAGCTGGCATTGCTGTGGCTGTGGCGTAGTCCAGAGGCTACAGCTCCAATTAGACCCCTAGCCCGGGAACCTCCATATGCCATGGGTGTGGCCCTAGAAAAGTAAAAAAAAAAAAAAAAATTGTCCATAGAGAAGAATATTTAAATATGTAGATGGAAAAGAATATTCAATTTAAGGATTTGTTGGTGATCATTTTTTTTAATGATGATGAATTAACCAGATGCCATACTTGAGGACCATGACATACTTCAAAGTTGTAGGTTATTGAGTATATTGGTTGAGAGATACCATCACTCACAGTGGATATTAAAAGCAAGTGACCAAAGGAGACTACTAATATCCTAATGTCCATTGACTTCAGGGTTCCTACATTTATTTCAAATTCTAACTAAACCACTTACTAATGCCTTAAATCACATGGATGAGGGCAAAACCTAGTATTCTGATGAAAATGCTAGTCTGACCTATAAAATAATTACCGGACTGTCTATATACCATTAATTGGAGATAGAATGATGTAATCCTTTGCTCCTTCTTTCCTTCGCCCATGAAGAATGATGAATGCTTGCAATTACATTTTGCATGAGACAAAGATTTGATTTCATAAATGCCCAGATATCAAGGTAACTGGGAATAAATTATTTCATGATAATTTAAGATTTTAAGGAAGTTAAGGGTAACAATGGGATTTTGAAACATTCTGTATCCAGAAAAATCAACCAGAGCAAGAACTAATAGGAGAAATATCTTAGAGATTTATTACAAAGTGTTGGTTTATGTGATTATGGAGGCTGGCTAGGCAAGCATTAGATCTGTAGAGCAGGGTGTGGGGAAGGGCCAGCTGGAACTCTCAAGCGTGAGCTGAAGCTGCAGACCACTGGCAAAATTTCTCCTTCTTTTTCAGGGAACTTCATTTTTGTACTGAAAGTCCTACAACTGATAGAATAGGCCTGCCCAGGGGATCTAGGACAATCTCCCCTACTTAACATCAGCTGAGGATGAATTTTAATCATCTTTTCAAAATATTTTCACAGCAACATCTAGATTAGTGTTTGATCTTGTAATGGGTCCAGAGTCCAGCTAAGCTGATACATAAAACTGACCATGGCACACTGTGACCCTAGGGATTAAAAAAATAGGCCCTAAACAGAGATAACGGGGTGGCGAAAACAAACTTTACTGACATCTTAGTTTTTCCCCCACTTGACTAGATCTGATTTCTAGACTTGGATTGAAATATAGAAGTTATTTCCTTGTGGCTTTTGTGACCAATCCTAAAGGCACTTTGTCATAATCAGACTGACAACCTGCCTCCTTAGGAGCTTGTGGGTAGAGTTTCTCAGAGATGTGCTTAATTGAAATTGCACTTGGAGATTCTATCTTCTTTTTTATAGTCTTAGGATTTGCTTTGTTTTTAAACTGGAGCAGAAGAGAGGATGAATGGCTGGTATATTTGATGATACATAACCACATTAATACTTTATTGCCACATTTGTCAATATATTAGTGCAATATGTTATCATATACATTATTAACTGTTGCTGTTAAATGTTTTATACTGATCTTTTACATTTTTTATTTCAATTGTGATAAATTTGGATCTAAGGGATCTTTTTTCTTGCAGAACAAGAAGGAGGAAAAATATCCTGTTAAATGAACTTAGGAGGATTGAGCTCAGTCTCTCAAACAAAGAATGTCAGTATTTTCCTCCCGTAGCCTTTTTACCTGCCCTTTCTTTGCTCAGAGGCTTCAGGTATTAGAACTTGAAAGTGGCAGATCGACTAGCTCTATGCAGAAGAAACCCGATAATTCCCCATCTTTGGCAATATCTCTGTAGTTCATCGACAGAGGCTTCCACGTCCTGTGATGGTACTGGGGTGGCCTTCGATAAACCTGGATTTACAGCTGAGACGGCCCCTTCCAGTGGAGTGTTATTTCTAAATGTTATCTCTTGAAGTTTGGATTATGTTCTTAGCTGTAATTATAGAGAGTTGCCATCATTCCTGAGCAGAGGCCAAAAATTAAGCCTGATTCAACACGTTCCACTATCTTGTTTAGTTTTCTTTCTTTCTTTTCTTTTTCTTTTTTTTTTTTTTCATTTGGGGAGTTTAGAGAAGGGAAATATTATAGAATTGGGATTTCTTTAAGTATGGTGACTCTCATACTTAAAAGACTAGCAAAAGAGTGACAATTATGTATCATGAATTTATTTTTTTTTGCCTCACAGAATATAAATTGCTCCCACATTCCTGAGATGAAATAAATTTTCTAGGATTGCTACATTCCTGAAAGGTTTTGTGTAGCCAAATTTTCTGCATACATGAGGTGAATTTTTTAAAGAAATTATGTCCTGTGTCAATTTGTAAAACAGTTACCACTTAATTTGTTTTTATAAATTATAATGTACATATATTACTTTTGACTAACATAAGAACCACTGACCTTCTGTGATACATATAAAAACTGGTCAATATAGGTGTTCAGAGTCTAGAAACTTCTTTCACTACAAATACATAAATGGAAGTGCCATGTCCAAGTCACCCTCCCATTTCTGATCCTTACTAACTTGTGTTAAGTTATTGTGTTGTTTGACCCCCGAAGAAATGAGGCTTAGAGCTCCTCAGTGTTCTTTCTAGAGATCCATTTTTCTCAATGGTGAAATAATATAGCTGACTAGATAACCTCTAGTCCTTTCCAGTTTTGATTACTTTGGATTATCTCCTCCAGGAAACTTTCCAATCCCATCATAGCAACAATTCTGTGTCTGAAACTCATATGCATCCCAATACAGAATGATCAAAGAGATCAAATATATTGTGTGTCTGTCAATTCAATTTATCCCTCTAGCTCCTTCTTTGGAAATTTTTCATGAAACTGCCTTTAGAGGATTCATAGCCAGGGAGTTCTTTCACTATTTCATAATATAGAAATCCTCCAAAACTAGACCAATGTGCCAATCCTATAACTGCATTTTCTGGGGATGATTTATGCTACTGTGGGGTATATAGATTAAACAAATTTAAAACATAATACATATTTCAGAGTTTCTGTTGTAGCTCAGTGGGTTAAGAATCCAACAGAGTTGCTGAGAGGATGCAGGTTCAATCTCTGGCCTCATTCACTGGGTTAAGGATACTGCATTGCTGCAAGCTGTGGTGTAGGTCACAGATCCAGCTGTGATCTAGTGTTTCCATGGCTTTGGTGTAGGCTTGCAGCTGTAGCTCCCATTTCAACCTCTATCCTGGGAACTTCCATATGAACATGTGTGACTGTAAAAAGAAAAATAAAACATATTTCACATATGTTACATTTTACACATATATACAAATATATATATGCAAATATATCTAAAAATATATACATAATTACATAATAAATGTATACTATTTGTAATATGTAACAAACTATGTTAAGAGATAAAATGGCACATTATGTCTAATGTACCTATGAAGTAGGTTAATTAAGAATAAATAGGTCCTATTTAAAGGTCTTCACTGGAGGGAATTCCCGTCGTGGCTCAGCGGTGAACAAATCCAAGTAGGAACCATGAGGTTGTGGGTTCGATCCCTGGCCTTGCTCAGTGGGTTAAGGATCCAGCGTTGCCATGAGCAGATGCAGCTTGGATCCCATGTTGCTGTGGCTGTGGCATAGGCCGGTGGCTACAGCTACAGCTCTGATTTGCCCCCTAGCCTGGGAACCTCCATATGCCGCAGGACCAGCCCAAGAAATGGCAAAAAGAGAGGAAAAAAAAAAAGTCTTCACTGGATAAACTGGAATTAACAGACATCAGAGGGGCCAGTCTACTCTTCTATCAGTTTTATTTTTCTGGTAACTTGAGAGAAAAAGGATCTGAATACAATTTAACAAAGTTTATAAATGCCTATACTTTGCCAACATATTATTAAAAACTAAATTTCTTTGTATGGGCCCTATTGATTATTTTCTCCAAATTATGTCTTTTATCAGGAATCATCATTAAGTGTTACAATAGAACAAGACAAATTGTTTCCTTAAGAAACCACCCATTTGTATAATGCGAAAAAGTGGTGTTGATAATTTTGTCTGCCCTCTCATCTGTAATTTTCAACACTACTTATCATCAGTTTAATCTCTACCCTTGTTTAATTAGGTTCATTTATATCAAACAAATCTCAAGCTTCAAGGGTTACATCATCCTTATAATAGAATTTAATCCTGTTGTAAAGATCAACATTCATAACACTGTTTGAAGCATGTCTCATTTGACATGTTTACCTGTATTCCTGTTTTATAAATAAATAAATAAATATATTCTTATGGCAGTTAAAGTTTGTTAACCAGCAAGAGGTGGAACTATATTTCAAATTCGGGTCTGAATGTGTGAAAAACCATCAAGTTCTATGCTCTGCATTCTGCTATTTTCCTTGGGAAACTGAAGGGTTCAAGGCTGGGGTCCATAGTGGAGTCCTTAGTGTATCCTCCAGCACCAGGCTAGTTCCAGGCATGTAGTATTGTCCATTAAGTGCTTTTGGATTGGAGGTGAACAACTGGGCATTCTTTTCATCACTTTATAGGCTCCAAACACACTGCCCTTTTCCATACATCTCTCTTTTCTATGTAGCTATTTCTTATATATCAAGGTCATCATCAAGTATTTTTTAAATTCATCTTAATCATCTTGATGTCCATTTCCTGAAAATTTTCTAGTTCTGCTATAATTTATTTTGAGTACTGTGACCAGAATCATATGTGGAGGAAATTTTAAATTTACATTGACAGAGATTTCCAAAAGATTTTACTTTTTAGTCAGAACTCTTTTCTTAAAGAGGATCAATCATAGTCAGCATCAGAATGACAGAGAGGGGAACTTTAAATAATTGACTATTATTTTATATTGTTGACTAATGTCCTATGACGCTTCCTAGAAAACTAAATGTTTCTTTCCCTTACCTTATTAGCTGCTGTTTATTGATGGACAAGTAGCTCAACCTCGCTCATATAAACAGAGGAGTCTGGTTCATGTGAAATTTGAGGTAAATCTAGCTTCTGTCATGACTCTTCCTAGGGGTTAAAGGATTGTGTCTGAGTTACTTCTTTTTCTTCTCCACATTTTCCTCAGTTTATTTCAGTGTGTTTGTCTCCTTCTTCCCAGCTGCATATGACTTCCTAGTAGCTAAATGGCCCACAACTGAAACTTGTCCATCAAAACCCTATTTTCTCATCTCCTTGGGCAGAGTGTGGCATGGCATTTCCTGGCCCCAGCTGTAGCTTTGTCCACTGTGACTGAATTCTGGCCTGTGCAATATGAAAGGAGTGTTGGTACCGTTTCTAAGACAAGGCATGGAAGTGGATGTGGCCTGATCACACCCATTGTTCTCTTGCCTTCCTTTTGTCTGAAGGAAGATGATACAGAAGCCCTTGGGAGATGGTGAGGCATAAGAGGTAAGGTGCCTCAGTTACTGAATTATCACTGAGGGAAACTTCATTCTGAATACAATGCCTGATTAAACTATTAAGGGATTTTTTTTGCCTTGCCCATAGCTTGTGGAAGTTCCTAGGCCAGGGATTGAACCTGCATGATAGGAGTAACCAGACCTACAGCAGTGACAACACCAGATCCTTAACCCTCTATGCCATCATAGAATACCCAAGATCAATTATTTTTATTATGCTCAAATGAATATATATTTGGGGTCTTTTTTATTGTAGCAGCTCACTTGATCCCAGTGAATATTGCAAAATATAGAAAGAAGTAATTAGCTGGAATTATGCATAAGGTCCATGATCCATATGAAAAAAGAACATCTTTAAGGATAGCATAGACAGAAAGAGCCAAGATATATTAAAGAGAAACTTGAAGAAAATCACCTCAAAAATGTAAAAAGAGATGTTTTCAGACTCTTAGTTCATCAAATGGCAGTATTTGACATTTAAGCAATAGTATAATTTAGGGAGCTTCTTCAAATCCAGACTCTTGGACCACATGTCACAAATTCTGATTCACATGGTTTGAGACATGGCCTAGGAATCTGCATTTGGAAATTGCCAGATGATATTATAGTTTAACTGTGCCATTGACCAAAGTATGAGAAAAATATAATTATTTGGGTTGGAAAGGTCAGTTCAGGGGCTGGGGCTGGCATTTTGAGTTCTATCTTATTTTTTTTACATCCAAAGAAATTATACTTATTAAATGTCCAAAAAATTAAAATCCCTATAGCTACACTTGAGCATTAATTTGTAATATTCAGAGTTCCCATCATGGCTCAGCAGTTAATGAACCGAACTAGCATCCATGAGGACATGGGTTTGATCCCTGGTCTTGCTCAGTGGGTTAACAATCTGGCATTGCCATAAGCTGTGGTGTAGGCAGGGCATTACTTAATGATCAAAGGATCAATCCAAGAAGAAAATATAACAATTGTAAATATATACACATCCAACATAGGATCACCTCAATATATAAGACAACTGCGGACAACCCTAAAAGGAGAAATTGACAATAACACAATAATAGTGGGGGACTTTAACAACCCACTTACTACAATGGTCAGATCATCCAGACAGAAAATCAACAAGGTAACACAGGCCCTAAATGAAACATTAGATGAGATGAACTTAATAGATATTTATAGGACATTCCATCACAAAGCAGCAGAATATACATTCTTCTCAATTGCACATGGAGAATTCTCTAGGAATGATCACATTCTGGGCCACAAATCAAGCCTTGGTAACTTTAAGAAAATTGAAATCATATCAAGCATCTTTTCGGACCACAACACTACACAACTAGAAAGCAACAACAAGAAAAAAACTGCACAAAATACAAACAAGTGGAGCTAAACAACATGCTACTAAACAAACAATGGATCAGTGGAAAAATCATAGAGGAAATTAAAAAATACCTAGAAGAAATGATAAAAAATATACAACACTCCAAAACTTATGGGATGTAGCAAAATCCATTCTAAGAGGAAAGTTTTTAGCAATACAAGCCTACCTCGGGAAACAAGAAAAATCTCAAATAAACAACCTAATTTTACATCTAAAACAGCTATATAGAGAAGAACAGATAAGATCTAAAATCATAAAAATTAAAGAAATCATAAAGATCAGAGAAGACATAAATGAAATAGAAATGAAGAAAACCATAGAAAAGATCAATGGCACAAAAAGCTGGTTCTTTGTAAAGATCAACAAAATTGATAAACATTTAGCCAGACATATCAAGAAAAAAAAGAGTACTCAAATCAATAAAATTAGAAATTAAAAATGAGAAGTTACATGAGATATCACAGAAATACAAAGTATCATAAGATACTACTACATGCAACTATATGCCAATAAAATAGACAACCTAGAAGAAATGGACAAATCTTAGAAAAGTACAGTCTTCAAGACTAAACCAAGACGCAATTGAAAAGATGAACAAAACAATAACAACTACTGGCATTGAAACTGTGATTAAAAAATTTCCAACAAACAAAAGTCAGGGACCAGATGGCTTCACAGGTGAATTCTATCGAACATTTGGAGAAGAGCTAACACCGATCCTTCTGAAACTATTTCAAAAAATTGCAGAGGAACACTCCCAAACTCATTCTCCGAGGCCACCATCACCCTGACATCAAAACCAGAAAAAGATACCACAAAAAAAGAAAACTACAGGCCAATTTCACTGATGAACGTCAATGCAAAAATCCTCAACAAAATACCAGCAAACCACATCCAACAATACATTAAAAGGATTATATATCATGATCAAGTGGGGTTTATCCCAGGGATGCAAGTGTTCTTCAAACTCCACTAATAAAGCAATGTGATACACCACATTAACAAACTGAAGAATAAAAACCATATGGTCCTCTCGATAGACGCGGAAAAATCCTTTGACAAAATCCAACACCCATTTCTGATAAAAACCCTTCAGAAAGTGGGCATAACGGGAACCTACCTCAACATGATAAAGGCCATATACCACAAACCCACAGCAAACATCATTCTCAATGGTGAAAAGCTGAAAGAATTCCCTCTGAGATCAGGAACAAGGCAAGGATGTCTGCTCTCACCACTGCTCTTCAACATAGTTTTAGAAGTCCTAGCCACAGCAATCAGAGAGGTAAAAGAAATAAAAGAAATCCAAATTGGAAAGGAAGAAGTAAAACTATTTGCAGATGACATGATACTATACCTAGAGAATCCTAAAGACTCTACCAGAAAACTGTTAGAGCTCATCCATTAATTTGGCAAAGTCTCAGGATACAAAATGAATACACAGAAATTGATGGCATTTCTATACACTAATAATGAAAGAGCAGAAAAAGAAATTACAGAAGCAATCACATTTACCATCGTATCCAAAAGAATAAAATACCTAGGAGTAAACCTACCTAAAGAGACAAAAGACCTGTACTCTGAAAACTAGAAGACACTGATGAAAGAAATCAAAGATGACACAAATAGATGGAAAGATATACCATGCTCGTGGATTGGAAGAGGTAATATTATCAAAATGACTATACTACCTAAGGCAATCTACAGATTCAATGCAATCCCTATCAAAACACCAAGGACATTTTACACAGAACTCGAATGAAATATTTTAAAGTTTGTTTGGAAGTACAAAAGACCCAGAATAGCCAAAGCCATCCAGAGAAAGAAAAATGGAGCTGGAGGAATCAGGCTCCTCGACTTAAGACTATACTACAAAGCAACAATCATCAAAACTGCATGGTACTGACATAAAGACAGAAATGTAGATCTCTGGAACAGGATGGAAAGCCCAGAATTAAACCCACACACCTACATCCAACTAATATATGACAAAGGAGGCAAGGATATACACTGGAGAAAGGACAGTTTGTTCAATAAGTGGTGCTGGGAAAACTGGACAGCCACATGGAAAAGAATGAAATTAGAACACTCCCTAACACCATACACAAAAATAAACTCAAAATGGATTAAAGACCTAGATATAAGACCAGACATCATAAAACTCTCAGAGGAAAACATAGGCCAAACACTCTCCGACATAAACAACAGCAACATCTTCTCAGATCCACCTCTAAAGTATTGACAATAAAAACAAAAATAAACAAATGGGCCCTAATCAAACTTCAAAGTTTCTTCACAGCAAAGGATACCCTAAACAACACAAAAAGACAATCCACAGAATGGGAGAAAATATTTGCAAATTAATCAACTGACAAGGGATCCATCTCCAAAATTTATAAACACCTTCTGCAGCTCCATACCAAGAAAAACAAACAACCCCATCAAAAAATGGGCAGAAAATCTAAACAGACAGTTATCCAAAGAAGACATACAGATGGCCAAAACACACATGAAAAGATGTTCAACATCACTCATTATTAGAGAAATACAAATCAAAACCACTCTGAGATACCACCTTACACCAGCCAGAATGGCCATCATCAAAATATGTACAAACAAAAAGTGCTGGAGAGGGTGTGGAGAAAAAGGAACCCTAGTACACTGTTGGTGGGATTGTGAACTGGTGCAAGCACTGTGGAAAACTGTATGGAGATTCCTCAGAAATCTAAACATAGAACTGACATTTGATCTAGCAATCCCACTCCTGGGCATCTATCCAGAGAAAACCATGACTTGCAAAGACACATGTACTCCAATGTTCATTGTAGCACTATTTGCAATAGCCAAGACATGGAAGCAACCTCAATGTCCATCGACAGAGGAGTGGATCCAGAAGATGTGTTACATATACACAATGGAATATTACTCCATTAAAAAGAACGAAATACCAGCATTTTTAGCAACATGGATGGACCTAGAAACTGTCATGCGAAGTGAAGTCAGCCATATAATGACACCAACATCCAATGCTTTCAGTGACATGTGGAATCAGAAAAAAGGACAGACTGAACTTTGCAGAACAGATGCTGACTCACAGACATTGAAAACTTATGGTCTATGGAGATAGTTTGGGGGGTGGGGGGATGTGCTTGGGCTATGGGATAGAAATCCTGTGAAATCAGATTGTTATGATCGTTATACAACTACAGATGTGATAAATTCATTTGAGTATTAAAAAAAAAGATAAAGATACCACAAAAAAAAGAAAATTATAAGCCAATTACACTGATGAACGTCAATGCAAAAATCCTCAACAAAATACTAGTAAAGTGACTCCAACAATACATTAAAAGGATAGGACATCATGATCAAGTGGGATTTATCCCAGAAATGCAAGTGTTCTTCAAACTCCACTAATAAAGCAGTGTGATACACTACATTAACAAACTGAAGAATAAAAACCATATGATCCTCTCAATAGATGCAGCAAAATCCTTTGACAAAATCCAACACCCATTTCTGATAAAAACCTTTCAGAAAGTGGGCATAGAAGGAACATATCTCAACATAATAAAAGCCATAGAGGACAAACTCAGAAGTAATATCATTCTCAATGGTGAAAAACTGCAAGAATTCCCACTGAGAACAGGAACAAGACAAGAATGAATGCTATCACCACTACTATTCAGCATAGTTTAGGAAGACCTAGCTATGGCAATCAGAGAAGAAGAAAAATAAAAGAATATAAATTAGAAATGTAGAAGTAAAACTATCACTATTTGCAGATGTCATGATACTATACCTAGAAAATCCTAAAGACATTATCATAAAACTGTTAGAGTTCATCAATGAATTTGGCAAAGTTGCAGGAGAAAAAATTAATACACAGAAATTGGCGGCATTTCTATATACTTACAATGAAAGATAAGTAGGAGAAATTAGGGAAACAATCTCATTTACCATCACATCAAAAAGAATAAAATACTTAGGAATAAACCTACCTAAAGAGACAAAAGATCTGTACTCTGAAATCTGTAAGACGCTGGTGAAAGAAATCAAAGATGACACAAACAGATGGAAAGACATACCATGCTCTTGGATTGGAAGAATCAATAACATCAAAGTGACTATACTACACAAGGCAGTCTACAGATGCAATGCAATTACTATAAAATTATAAAGGACATTTTTCTCAGATCTGGAACAAATTATTTTAAAGTTTTTATGGGAGCACAAAAGACCCAGAATAGCCAAAGCCACCCAGAGGAAGAAAAATGGAGCCGGAGGAATCAGGCTCCCTGACTTCAGACTATACTACAAAGCTACACTCATCAGAACTGTATGGTACTGACACAAAGACAGAAATATAAATCAGTGGAACAGGATAGAAAGATGAGAATTAAACCCACACGCCTGGGTTTGGATGGCCACATGTAAAAGAATGAAATTAGAACACATCTTAACACAATACACAAAAATAAACTCGAAATGGATTAAAAACCTAAATATAACACCAGACACTATAAAACTCTTAGAGGAAAACATAGGCTAAGCACTCTCTGACATAAACCACAGCAACATCTTCTCAGATCCACCTCCTAGAGAAATGACAATAAAAACAAAAATAAACAGATGGGACTTAATTAAACTTAAAAGTTTCTGGAGTTCCCTTCGTGGCTCAGTGGTTAATAAATCCGACTAGGAACCATGAGGTTGCAGGTTTGATCCCTGGCCTTGCTCATTGAGTTAAGGATCGGGTGTTGCCGTGAGCTGTGGTGTATGTTGCAGATGCGGCTCAGATCCCACATTGCTGTGGCTCTGGCATAGTCCAGCCGCTACAGCTCCAATTGGACTCCTAGCCTGGGAACTTCCATATGCCATGGGAGCAGGCCAAGAAATGGCAAAAAGACAATAAAACAAACAAACAAACAAACAAAAAAATTAAAAGTTTCTGCACAGCAAAGTAAACCCTAAACAAAACAAAAATACAACCTACAGAATGGGACAAAATATTTGCCAATGAAGTGATTGACAAGAGATTGATCTCCAAAATTTATAAACATCTTCTGCAGCTCAATACCAAAAAAAGCCAGCATCCCCATCAACAAATGGGCAGAAGACAATTCTCCAAAGAAGACATATGGATGGTCAAAAAATGTCCAACATCACTCATTATTAGAGAAATGCAAATCAAAACCACTATGAGATACCACCTTACACCAGCCAGAATGGCCATCATCAAAAAGTCTATAAATAATAAATGCTGGAAAGGGTGTGGAGAAAAGGGAACCCTATTACACTGTTGGTGGGAATGCAAATTGTGCAACTACTGTGGAAAGTAGAGTATGGAGAATCCTCAGAAAACTAAACATAGAATTACCATTTGATCCAGCAATCCCACTCCTGGGCATCTATCCAGAGAAAACCATGACTCGCAAAGACACATGTACTCCAATGTTCATTGCAGCACTATTTACAATAGCCAAGTCATGAAAACTAAGTGTCCATCCACAGAGAAGTGGATAAAGAAGATGTGGTCCATATACACAATGGAATATTACTCAGTCATTCAAAGGGACAAAATAATGGCATTTTTAGCAACATGGATGGACCTAGAAATTATCATACTAAGTGAAGTCAGTCAGACAGTGAGATACCAACATCAAATGCTACATGTGGAATCTAAAAAAAAAGGACAGACTGAACTTCTTTGCAGAACAGATAATGACTCACAGATTTTGAAGAAGTTATGGTTTCCAAATGAGACAGGTTGGGGTGCTGGGGGATGGGCTAGGGGTTTGGGATAGAAATGTTTTAAAATTGTGTTGTGATGATCATTGTATAACTATAAATGTAATAAAACTCATTGAATACTTTAAAAAATGAAAAAAAATTAGGTGAAAGGTTAAGACTGAAAATATCAGTCCTGAAATATTTTTCAGTCCACTGAAAATATGGACTTAGAAATTATTTTAGCAGTGCTGTGAAAACCAAGGGGGCCCTCTGATTCTTTCCAGGTGTTAATAAGGAATTAAACACATCCAGCCTCTGCTCCATCCTCTGATCTTATTCATAGGGTAGCATCATATTGTGTTTTAGGTCCTATTTGCAACAATTCTTTGACATTTGTAGACTTAATGATAATATTGGTTTTTAATGTGTCTTCATACTGTAGATTTTAAAATAATTAAAATGCCTCACATTAAAAAAACTAAAAACAAAAAACAATCACGGTTTGGTATAAAGGCAGTTCTCAGCCTTGCCTATTCACTCATAGAAATCATGGAGATTTATAGAATATTGATACCTTTGTTCATTTGTGAAATAAAATGTATATTTTATGGCAAGACAAGAAAAATTTAAATGTAAAAATTCTTCTCTGCTCTTTGGACCCCTCTCTCCTCCACCGCAAATTGTGTTTCTGCATATAAAAACAGTTTGCCCCAACCAAACTGTTACCAAACACAAATTCATGTGCCTGACACGCCATGAGTCCAAACAAATTGAAAATCTGGAGTTTGGAGCAGAGAAAGGTTTATTGCAGGAGAATATGTGGCTCCTGCTCCAAAGACCTACACTCCCCCATAATCTTCAGGGAAAAGTCTTTAGGCAAAATCTGGGGACTGGGAGGGCTTCTTGATGTGTGAATTTCTTCTAATTGGTTGATGGAAATGTAAACAGGAAAGTGTTTCAGGAATCTTGTGCTCAGCTGAAATCACCTTCCCCACTTGAGTGGGGACCTTAGTTCCGGCAGAATAACTCAAAGACATTATTATGTAGATTCCTTGAGGAGGAACTGGAATTTTATTTCAAGGGCTGCACTATCATTTCTTAATTGCTTCTCCTTTGTTTCTTCCTTTCCTCATTTCTCTGATTTGCAACTGTATGAATATGATCTTTGTTATTTGGGAAGGTTTAGTAAGCTGAAGCCTTTGTCCTACAAACAAGATACCAAGGACACAAAAAAGAATTTGTACCCTGGAGGGCCACACAGTGTCCTGCTCTGTTTCAAGACCTTCCTCATTGGCAGAAATATCTGCTCAGCTAATAAAGAGCAATATTTTCCTAGTATCAGTAAGACAACACCTTAAAAAATACCATCCCTTATTGATCTTGTAACGGGCCATGATGATGCTTAGATCTGTCTTGCATAAGCTGTTGATAATTGTTCATTTATTGTATAGTCGTCTATTTCAAAAAACTTATGCAACTGTGCCTTAACTTCTAAAGGGCACGACAATTCTCAGAGATTTCGGAGGTGCTATTCCCAGGTTATATTCTCAACTTGGCTTGAATAAAATTTACATTTCTTTCTTAGATCAACTTACTAATTTTTTGTTGGCATACTCTAGGTTTTAACTTAATTAAATCTGGTCATCACATCTTTAAAATATCCCTATGTAATTCTACTATGCAGCCAGTGTTCGGAGCATCACAATCCGTGGTCCAGACAAGCAGCTTCAGCATTGCCTGAGAATTTATCAGAAATGTTCTCAGATCCCTATAAACTGTAGAGTTGGAAAGGCATGGGGTGGGGTCCAGCTGATGGAGATCAAATATGAGAGATGCCCACATTTAAGGACCACTGGTCTAGGCAGTGGTTTCCAAACTTGATTGATCATCAGAGTTATCTGGGGAGATTTCTGGAAACAGAAATTCCTCAGCTTCACTATCATCTCCACTTTCTGATCCAGAAAGTCTGTGGAAGACTGAAAACTTTTATTTCTTCTTTTTTTGGCCAGCTTTGGGAACCACTTTGAAAATATATTCTGAATATGCAAATGCCAATTTAGGAAATCTGAGTTCTAGTCTGCCACTGTTCATAACTGACCACGTGACTATGGATGAGCAATTCTCTCCTGCTCCCTGAGCCAAAGCATCCTTCCAGACACTGCTGACTCCCACACTTACCTGGGGAATCCGTAAAGAACATGCATGAAGTTTGAAGCTTCGAAGTGCTTGGAAATGTGAAATATTACTGTCAAATGGTTTTAGAGTGGAAGAAGATCTATCCTGTTCTACTTCTGCCTCCTGGGAGACTATTATCCACTATCATGTCTATTTTACTTCTTTTTCTTTAATGGAAAACCTCCTGAAGGACACCTTGGGCTCTGCTATCATCTTCATTTCCATAATTATCTTGAGATAAGCTTTGCCCTAGGAAACTCCTATTGTAACAATGCCTCTCTGCAGGTTCCTTTCTCCAGCTCTCTCCTTTTCTTTCCTCTTTGTTTCTTTCTGTCCTAGAGAATGACTGTACATTTCATTCTCTTTCTGTTTTATTATTATTATTTAAGTGCCATAAAGTGGAAGTCAGGATGCTGAGCTTTCAGAGACAGATGAGGCCAAGCGGTCCTCTGGGAGCCCTTGGCAACAGCATCTCGCGATATCTCAGCATATGGAGTTGAATCTCCAGGCACTGACATTAACACTCCTGCTTCAGGTAACTCATTTAGCTTTGGTGTCATTTTACAATAAATATACCATCCACCGACACAAATTAGACAGCTATTGAGATTAATTTTGAGGCACTATCGGCAACATCTTAAATCAAAAATCATTCTTTATTAGCATGCTTGGCAGTATAGTGAGCCTGCCCTCCCCCCCTCCTGATCCCTGCCACCAGAATAAATGAGGCCCCATGGTTGACATAGCGCATCAAGTGTTTTATAATAGTCTAATTGCAGCTAATGGTTTGTGCAGCTAATTAAGGCCCTATGAATTACAGTAATCAGTCAGGCTCATCCTTTAAACCAGATAGTTCTATTCAACCGTTCCTTTAGTAAGAAACAAAATATATAACTATATATAACTATAACTACACACACGCATGCACACATGCGTGCACGCACACGTGCACACGTAGCCTGTAATGAACATCCAGGTTCCCCTATGAGCTCAAAGAGATTAATAGGACTGATTTTTTTCTCTCGCTTACCACAAAATATTTATTTAAAGGGGGGTAGGTTTTCAACAGCAGCTGTAGTCCCAGTGGATGGGACAAAGGCAGAGACTTCTGTATATCTTCTACCTGAAAACTGAGGAGTCGACTTCAAGTATAGTACCTCAACCCTAGCACCTCCCATAATCCATCCAGGTTGCAGCCCAGAGTTACCTCTTGGCCTTTGTTAGGTTGTAGAAATCCAGATATTTCAGAGAAACAGTGACCAAGAAGCCACCTGAACAGGGTGGTTGAAAATTCAAAACGGACGAAACTCCATTCATTAACTGGCTGGAGTTGCCATCAACATGATAAGGTTCCTTTGGTAGCAGTGACCAAAGACATGGAGGAAGAAGTTAGCAATTCTAGAAACATGTTCATCTCTTACTGATTTGTTAGAGAAATGTGACAATTTTCTTTTGCAATGGGTTTATTTTGAGCAGCATGTTCTGAATGGAAGATGCACTAGATTACAAAAGAGCTTGCTAAAGATCTGAGGCATACTTAATTCTTGGCTTATTTGAAACTTGACTGGACATAGCAGAAAAGAACATTAGAAGCAATCCTGCAAGGTCTCTGAGGAACAGAGGAAGGGAGCAAAAGGTCTTTGCTAGCACTCGTGTCTGTGATTCTTTGAGAAGAAGAAGAAATTCTATAGAAATGTCATCAGTATGACCTCTATAGGAACAACATGTGTCCTAGTCCTCCAGGGGCCAGTTGCCAAAGAAAAGTGGGAAAGAAATAGGGATTTTCGTGAAGGTTATATTGTTTCATTATTTCCAGCTCACAATCTCACAGAACTGGGTAGGACTTTGAAAGTCCAACCACTTTTTCACCTTTTTCTCTAAAAGCAAGATTAGATTTAACTGCTCCAGAGAGATGATTGGAGAATCAGTTCTGTTGTGTAAAATGTATTCCTGGGGCACATGTTTACTGCAGATTCTCACTTTCAGCAACCACTTCCTTCTATCTGGTCAACATTTTCTTACTGTGATAAATAGACAATTTTTATGATTTTAATGGATGTAAGTCAATATCCTTTATAAATTCTTGCCTCTCCCTCTCATTTCCAGGTCAAACTATTCTTGTTTCATTAAATTCCTCTTGTAGATATTCTTACCTCATTATTGTAAAATAGTGGAAAGCTCATTTGTCAAGAAAAAAAGTGCTACTCGATTAGAATTTTTGGTATTTGCTAGATTATTAATTATATATCACCAAGATTTACATTAATAGGTGGCCACCTAATCTGTATCCTCTTTCTAAAGGATTCAACTTTTTGATAGAGATGTTCCCTTATTTCTAAAATGGTGACTATCAAACTAAAATGCTTACATTTATGCCTAGATGCATCAATATAAGTCAGTGCAACTTATTCACGAAGTTTATTATTTCTTTATTTCCTATATTTTTGTAAGGCTATCAATGCATTTTTCATGGTCATCCATGATGGCGTTAAAAGTTTTCTCTTTATCTACTAAATACACCTTGTGAAGTATTAGCTGCATGTTGACATTTGGTTACACATACTTCAAGGCTTTTTATGATTTTTTTTTTCCTTGAAGATGACCAGGTGTTGGAGGAAATCGGATTGGTGGAGATGAAGAGTATGATTTGCCCAGTTCTCATCACTGCTCCCTTCTCCCTCCCCCATCAATGATCCTAATATTCTCTGTAGGGCTTAAAACTCAGCTTGTATTGACCCAGGTCATTTTGAAATAGACATTTCAGATTCAGGCCAAACTGTACTTGTGCATGCTTGGAAAGCCTGTAGGGCAGAATCTGATGCTTTATTTATATGGCACCAGAATGAGAGTCGATGACATTTCCCCCCCTCACCTGCTGTATATCTTCTTCTGCAGGTAGCTCCCATAGCTTTTTTCATTACGTGGGATGATTTATTCTAGGAATAGCTCTCATGTTGCTAAATTATTTTGTTAGTTTTGGGTGGTATAGGGAATATACACTCTATTGTCACTACACTTCACACTCTAAGTTTTAAGCATCTCTAAAGAAAGGATGATGATAGATATACAATTCCATTCACCCACCATGGTGCTCACTCAATTCCATAGATATATAGAGTACAAAATAACCCTTTGATATTGGAAGGAAAGTCAACTCTATGTAAAACAGTTTATCTTATTTGGGTGGCTGGAACTCCTGGGTTTTCCTTTTGGGTACCCATTCATCTGTCTAAAGGTGCTGACCTGGCTCAGTTGAGAGCCGCAGGTCTCATTATTTTCTGTCTCCACATGGCTCCTGAACAAGGGCCAGAACAGAGCCCCAGCTGATCATAAACAGTTGACTGCAGAGTCCAGCCAGCTGCTTTTGGTCAACTTAATGTTATTTTTCTCGTTTTGTTTGATCCCATTACAGAAAGAGGACACCATATTAATCGTATTTATAAATACTATATGCACCGGTTGCATAACCACAGGCCTCATTTAAAAAGAAAGATTAAACACATAAATTATTGTCATAAATTACTTCCTTTTCTCTCAGTACCCTAAGTATCTAAAAGAACCCCAATCCCAATCCAGGGAGGATATGGAGAAGAATGGGTCACCAGACATACCAGCATTTCATGGAAATACTTCAGAAAATCACCTGGCATGTGGATCCATCTTCAGGATGACTCAAGTCCTGTCTATAATATAGAAAACATAGAGGTTCCCTGCATGTATTCTACACTTTGTCAGCCTCTACTTACTGCAGTCATGCATTTTATCTCTGAATTCAGAGACAAAAGCTTCCATCACCAGTTTGAGCAAAGAATGGTTTTACTACTACTGTTCAAGCTCACAGCAAATTCAAAAGTATTAATGCATCACTTGGTTCAACATGAGGAATATCTCTAACCCCTGTGACCTAGAATTTATTAATTTATTATTTAGTTCTGAGAACAAGGCTTTGCCCTAGGTTAACAGGGTTGTTGGTACTAAAATGCAAGGCAGTTCTGGGTATAGAGAATATGCACTTTACAACTCTAGATTATGTTATGGAACTAGTAGGTTAGAGCAAGGACGGGAAAAGTATAGACAAGCATTACCCAGCACTTTTCCCCAGTGTCCATTGGCTTTAGCAGTCCAGTTTTCATATAAATGTTCATAAAGAAAAATCTGCAAACCTCAGATATGTCCTCTTTTTTTCCATTAGCCTCTGTCACTCTTCCAGAATCTAGACCCTATTCACTCTTAGGATTCAATGTTAATCTGGATTTCTCTAGGGAGCATTCCAAAAAAATGCCAGATCATATCACCTCTCCTTTTTCTGAATAGCAAAGTTTCTTATTATGCTGGAAATTTTGGAGCTTAATCACATGTACTCTTGGATTTGTCTTCCGTTCATGTTGTGGTTGTGTTGTCTAATGTTGAAATTAATTCACAACTCTGGAGTCTACATCAGTGGATATTAGTGAAAGCAAGAAGCCTAAGAATCTCTTGAGGAAATATTAAGGTGATATTTTATGGGAAAAAAAAAGAGTTGATTGAGATTAGGAAAATATAATAAGGGTCAGTAAACTTAATTTAAGTCAGCTATTCCAGAAAGGTAAGCTTATCAACCAAGGGATCCAATTTATAGGTTACTTGAAAGCTGGCTCAATTTAACTTTTTTTTTTTTTCTTTTTAGGGCCTCACCCACATCATATGGAAGTTCCAAAGGTAGGGGTCAAATCAGAGCTGTAGCCACCGTCTTATGCCATAGCAACAACAACATGGGATCCTAGCCACATCTGCGACTTACACCACAGCTCGCAGCAATACCAGATCCTTAACACAATGAGGGAGGCCAGGGATCAAAGCTGCACCTTCATGGATACTAGTCTGGTTCCTTACCACTGAGCTTCAACAGGAACACCTGGCTCAATTTAACTTAAAAAAAAAAAATACTTTTCTAAAGTAAAATATATTGAAAATCATTATAGGAATATAGTTAACAACTCTATTGTTTTTCATGTTGAGAAGTAATAAAGCACAATTGTAAAGCACAGAGTCTGGAGCCAGATGGCTAGAGTTTGCCTCTGAGCTCTACCACTTAGAAGCTGTGTAAGTTTGAAAATGTTGCTTAACCTCTGTGTCTCTCTTTCCTCATCCATAAAATTCTAATAATGCCAATATCTACTTCATAGGGGTATTATGAAGATTGCATAGTTAAATGGGTTAATGTACGCACAATTCTCATAGTATTGCCCAGCGCAGAATACATTAAATATAAGCAAAAAGTGTTGGTATGTTTTAAGCAGATGAATAGTCTTGGACTCTTAGTAAAACTAGAAGGGCTCAGGTACAAAGTGGCCTGAAACATCCATACCTGAGTCCTCACTCAAATTTCACTAAATACATATTGGGCCCAAAGTTATATTCTATTATTATTCTGAGTTGGAAAGTTGAAATACAAAACCTTATTTATTTTCAGGATTGCAGAAAGAAAGCTAGGTGTTTTAACACAGAGAATATCATAATATAGTTAATAAAACAATGAAATATTATAAATTTCTATAATTATCCATTATCTACAAAATTGTAATTAGTGTTTGTTAAAATCACAAAAGTGACAGGGCCACTTCTGGGCCAAATGGAATCTAATTGTTGGAGACTCGAATTAAATTCCTTTTGATGTGATTTGGATTAACACCATGGTAATAATCAGTTCTGTCCTATGGCCATGCTTTTAGTTCTCTGCAGTTTAAACTCTTTAAAATGAAGTGTAGGCACCTTTCGAGGTGGCAGAAAAAATATAATTTTAGAAATTATCTCAGACACGTGCATGTTTGTTATAATTCCTCTTCTGTTTCCAAAAAAATATAGTTTGGGAATATCTATGGAGTCAAAAGCTAGTCAATGTTTGCCCGGGAAGGGCAATAACAGTTAGAAGAAGAAGGCACTGTTGCTATGTCACATGGTTACTACTGCCATTTGTCCTTGGCCATGTAGTTGAGCATATGAAATGATACATATTTGAGGAAATAGAGGAACAAGTTATTTGAAACAGAACTCTCTGAATAAAAAGTACAGATAAGAAGCATCTCAGGTCATATATGTGTAAGCTTGTGTAAAAGAGGAGCTCTCAAGCAGCTAATAACAATAATACAATAGCACAAGTAGCAATCATTTAGATGGGGTTGACTAAGTGCCACCCGTTCTTCTAAGTTTCGTACATGTATGAACTATTCGTATGTTGGAAGCAGCTAGTGGAGTACATAATGCTTTTATTTCTGCCTCTCTGATGAGAATACTGTGACACAGAGGAGTGAGAATCCAGATACTCTTGCTCTAGGAATTTGTGTTCTCAGCAACAGCTGTTTCAACTAGAGACTCAATCAATCAGTCAAACAAACTTCCTGTTATGTAATTAAAGAAGCCAGGTAGTGTTGGCTGGGCTTGGAGATACAAAACAGAACCAGGGCTTGCCCTCAGGGAGTATATGTTTACCATATTTCATGCATGGTATCTTTCCTGACTAATTCGAAATATGAAAAATGCAGAAAAGCATCAGGAGGGTTCTTGCTGTGGCACAGTTGGTTAAAAATCTGACTTCAGGAGTTCCCGTTGTGGCACAGTGGTTAATGAATCCGACTAGGAACCATGAGGTTGTGGGTTTGATCCCTGCCCTTGCTCAGTGGGTTGACGATCCGGTGTTGCCGTGAGCTGTTGTGTAGGTCGCAGATGCGGCTTGGATCCCACGTTGCTGTGGATCTGGCGTAGGCTGGTGGCTACAGTTCCGATTGGACCCCTAGCCTGGGAACCTCCATATGCCGTGGGAGCATAAAGAAAAAAAAAAAAAAAGTCTGACTTCAGGGTTTTTGGTCACTGCAGAGGTGCAGGTTCAATCCCTGGCCCCACACAGTAAGCTAAAGTGTCTGGTGTTTCCGAAGCTATGCAGTAGGTTGCAGCTATGGCTCAGATTAAGTCTCTGGCCCAGGAACTTCCATATGATGTGGAACAGCCATAAAATAATTAAGTTATAGAGAACAACACATTTCAGAAGGGTTGTTTGTATTCCACATTTGTAAGCAAAAATTTATGAATATGATAGAGTCATAAAGGAAAGTATAAGCATATCTATTTGTCTCACTCTGTATCCCAAAGCCTCACATCATGCTTACCATGGAGCCAGCACTCATAAAACATCTAGTGATGGAGGCTTATGGAATACCCAAAGATAGGCAATCTAGAAGAGCAGACCAACAAGATCAAACATCTCTTCTCTCTTCCTTACTGTCATTGTATGGATTTATATATGGAAGAGAAGTTCCCTGTCCCATCCCAGTCTTATTTATTAGCATTGGCTTTATCTGCAATTCCAGGATGACCCAGATATATGTCCTTGGCCCCTTTGAGATATTGTTTGTATTATCAATGAGCATGCCACTCAAAATAATCTCCCAAGCAACCCTATACAATTGCCATGTTCTGATTGAGAAATTACACTACTTTCAAAGCCTGAGAGGGAAATGCCATATTCTAACACTTGCTCAGTGATTTAGGCCAGGAACAATCTTCTAACAAGAACTGATTCTCCTTTGCTTGTCATTGTGTTCAATAGGTCCAAGCTGGCAGGTAGTTCCCATGTGACATTATCAGATGTGTCAACTGTGACTCCTGGAACACTGGGGCAGGACAGGTATGAGATGTGGAGACTCCTTATTTATGTTCCCAGCTCTATATCAAATTAGTCTATGACTTTGTAGGAGTGAGGGCAAGAATACCTTCCATGATGGGAGATGTTTATTGGCTGGCACACAATCCTCAGACCCTGGAGAGAGAATAAATTTTTCTAGATTTACTAAATCAATCCTCTTGAGAGAAAAATTTATATCTGTGTTGGCAACTTTCTTTTCCTTTCCTTTCATTTCCTTTCTTCCTCCCCTTCCCTTTGCTCTCTGATTTCTCTCTACTTTTCTGTTTTTTTTTTTTTTTAATTTCTTTTCCCTTTCAAGTACTATGATTCCCTATTTGATTTTTTCAAGACAGGTTTTCTGGAGTTTGGGGCTTTAAGTGACTATTCCGTGACCTACTTTCGGAAATATATTGTGAAAACTACTCAGTGGGGTTTTAATTTATTCTATTCTATTTTATTTTATACATTTTATCTTATTTTATTGGCTACACACATAGAGTATGGAAGCTCCCAGGCCAGGGACTGAATACTAACTAGCTGCAGCTGCAACCTATGCCATATCTGTGTCAATGCCAAATCCTTAAACCACAGTGGCAGTCCAGGGATCAAACACATGCCTCCTTGGGGAACTGATTTGCTACAGCAGGCTTCTTAACCAACTGTGCCACAGCAAGGACATTCCTAGTTGGATTTTAAATTTCCTTACTGTAGCAATCTGTTCTACCCTTTACCCCTGGGTTCTAATGATTAACTATTAACCTTAGGAATGTATATGTTTTACAGGTATTTCAAGAAGATGTAAAGAAATGGAAATATATTCCATGCTCAAGGGTTAGAAAAATTAGTATTATAAAAATGGCTATACTACCCAAAGCAATCTACAGATTCAATGCAAGCCCTATCAAATTACCCATGACATTTTTCACAGAACCAGAACAAACAATCCAAACATTTATATGGAACACAAAAGACCCAGAATCACCAAAGCAATCCTGAGAAACAAAAACCAAGAAGGAGGCATAAATCTTTCAGACTTCAAGCAATATTACAAAGCCAGAGTCATCAAGATAGTGCCATACTGGTACCAAAACAGACAGACAGAACAATGGAACAGAATAGGGAACCCAGAAATAAACCTAAACACCTATGGTCAATTAATCTTTGACAAAGGAGGCAAGAACATAAAACGGGAAAAAGACAGTCTTTTCATTAAGTATTGCTGGGAAACCTAGACAGTTGCATGCAAATCAATGAAACTAGAACACACCCACATACCATGCAACAAAATAAACTCAAAATGGCTTAAAGACTTAAATATAAGACAAAAAACCACCAAACCCCTGGAAGAGAATATAAGCAAAACATTCTCTAACATCAACCTTACAAATGTTTTCTCAGGTCAGTCTCCCAAAGCAGCAAAAATAAAAGCAAAAATAAACCAATGGGACCTGATCAAACTGAAAAGCTTTTACACAAAAAAGGAGACTGAAAAGAAAACAAAAATACAACTTACAGAATGGGAGAAAATACTTAAATGATGCAACTGACAAGGGCTTATTGATAAAATATACAAACAACTTATACAACTCAACACCAAAAAAACCAACAATCCAATTGAAAAATGGCCAAAATAACTGAATAGATATTTCTGTAAAGAAGTTATACAGATGGCCAATAAGCCCTTGAAACAATACTAAACATCACTGATTATAGGAGAAATGCACATCAAAACTACCATGAGATACCACCTCACACCAGTCAGAATGGCCATCATTAATAACTCCACAAATAACAAATGCTGGAGAGGGTGTGGAGAAAAGGGAACGCTCCTGCACTGTTGGTGGGAGTGTAAGCTGGTACAACCACTATGGAGAACAGTATAGAGGTATCTTAGAAAACAATACATAGAACTACTATATGACCCAGCAATCCCACTCTTGGGCATATATATATATATATCCAGACAAAACTTTCCTTGAAAAATACACATGCACCTACATGTTCATTGCAGCGCTATTCACCATAGCCAAGACATGGAAACAACTCAAACGTCCATGGACAGATGATTGGATTAGGAAGATGTGGTATATATACACAATGGAATGCTACTCAGACATAAAAAAGAATGAAATAATGCCATTTGCAGCAACATGGATGGAACTAGAAACTCTCATGCTGAGTGAAGTAAGTCAGAAAGAAAAAGACAAATACCAAATAATATCATTTATATCTGGAATCTAATATATGGCACAAATGAACCTTTCCACAGAAAAGAAAATCATGGACTTGGAGAATAGACTTGTGGTTGCCAAGGGGGAGGGAGGGAAGTGGGATGGATGGGATGCTTGGTGTTAATAGATGCAGACTATTGCTTTTGGGATGGATTAGCAATGAGATCCGCTGTGTAGCACTGGGAACTATGTCTGGTCAATCATGATGGAGCATGATAATGTGAGAAAAAAGAATGTATACATGTATGTGTAACTGGGTCACCATGCTGTACAGTAGAAAATTGACAGAACATTGTAAACCAGCTATAATGGAAAAAAATAAAAATAGTTATATATATATATATATATATATAAAATCCAATAAACTATACTTCTCCCCCTCCCCAAAAAAAAGAATGTGTGTGTGTGTTGCATAGAGTTAGGGCTACTTTTTCTTATTTATTTTTAAATAATTTAGCTCAGAATATGCTTTTCAACACAGACTATTTAATCCACCAAAATTAATGTCCTAAATGTCTACTTCTAAACTGTATGGGCTCTGTTCCTGGAAGAAATACCCTTAATCTCTTTCAATCTGACCACAATCCATTCTGTAAGAAAGACTGGAGATTTGGTATTCTCTGCTTGTCCACATCATTTTATCTCTCTGTGGTGTCCAATTTTTGGGTCCTTATTGCCAGCATATTCTTCCATCTCTTCTACTATGAAGACAAGATCCAATATCAGTAATTACACTTCATTGTCAATGTATGTTAATATTTTCCTACCCCCAGGGGTATCCTCAGGGTAATGACAAACTTTTTTTGCATGGGTTAAATAAAAAGAAAAAAGAAAAAACTGGAGAAAAGGAAAGATTATGCTAATTCAATTGAGGTGGATTTTTTATCTGAAAATGGGCTCTAAGATTTATCATAACTAACCTGTTCATTTTTACAGCACATCTCTCTACATCCTTCCCTTTGTTACTCTTTGTTTAAAGCTTCAGAGCAGATCCAGCATTGGAACCCATTTATGCAGGACCATAGAGCTTTGAAATTTAGCATGGAATTCAGTGCTCCATGTCAGGGCAATATTCTCTCTCTTTCTCCCTCTCTCTCTCTTTTTTTTTTTTTTTTTTTTTTTTTTGCCACACTCATGGAATGTGTAAGTTCCTGGGCCAGAGAGCAAACCAGAGCTGCAGTTGCAGCCTGAGCCACGCTGCAGCAATTCTTAACCCACACTACGCCACAAGAAGACTTTGGCCAATACTCCTTGCATTCCAGTTGCAATTCAAGTTCCACCTAGTTTTCTGGAACCTTATTTATTACATGATTTCCTTCTTCCTTAGAATTTCCATAGTAATGAGGATCTGTACTACAAAATCTGTAATTTCATTGTATATTGTCTTTATCACATAGTAATAGTTTATTTGTATTTACCAACTTTATAATGAGACTGTATGCGGTTTCAGGCACAGAGCTAGAGGTTTTATCTTTAAAAATGGTGGACTAGATATTCACATGTAGCAGATATTTAGTGACTCCTTATTGACTTGCTCACGATTGGTTAGACAGGATGAGATGATACAGGATCCTCAAAGGATTGGGGAAGATAAGAATGAAGAGAAGCAGGTCCCATGATGGATTTCTCATCTAGGGAAATTGGAAAGCCTGTGTCTAATAACCCCTCTATCTTACAGGCCTTACATTAAAGCAGCTCCTTGATTATACCTTGTTATTTTCTAATCACCATGTTTTTCTAAGGTACCTCCTAGAATGTGCCGTGCAGGAATGATGCTGTCCATTGCCAATCATCCCTGATGATGGTCAAAGTTTATGGAGATAAGCCTAGAACTTGTGAGAGGAAAACAGAGCCATAGAAATCTAGAGGTGTTTCTTAACCCATGTGGCATCCCCACATTCTGCCTTTGGTTCTGCCGGCTCTGACACTGTCTCACTGATGTCCTGACACAAGATAATTCTCACATAGGATATCTGGGTTACTCATAGCAGCAAAACAAGATGAACAGAGAAACAGTGTTAAGATTATCATAAATCTTGTTCACTTCCTGGGAAGATGAATGTTGACACGTAGCTTGTTGGGTTATATTTTTGAGGCCTCAGGTGATAGTGTTGACCAATCACAATTTTCCTTTCTTCTGATCATTTTCCATCTTTTACTCAAAGGAGCCACTTTCTATTATTCATGATTGAATAATTTACTCACATGTGGTTAAGATCTTCTTGGAAGAACATTCTGGCCACAAAATCTCAACTCTATAAACAATCATGTCATGTCATTTTATTCACTCAGTGGTTTCTGTTTTATATTTTTCCCACATTTCAAAGTTGTGATATAATGTTAAAAACTGAAAAATAAATAAATAATAAATAAATAAAATAAAAATAAACAATCGTGATATTTCCATTACCAATCCCATCATCAAGGGAGCATAGAAGCATATATAAGCAGTTAGGGCATCACAGCTGCAGTTGTAGGAAACAGATGCCTGGACATATCCAGATACTGCTGGTACTTTGATGTGTCCAGTATTATGATAAGTGCAAGGGACAAAAGGAAGAGCAAGTCACTATTTCCACACATGGGAGGCATATCATCTAAGAAAATGATAAACACATAAAGAGGTCATTTAAATATAGCATAGCAAGTATTATGAAAGGGTGTGCAGAAATCATAGAAGAATAAAAAATATGCCCAACCTGTTTTGAAGGAGGTAATCTCATGAAAATTTTTTAGATTAAATCCTGAATATGATTATGGGGGAAAAGAGTATGATTCAAAAGACAAGGGTACTGTGAAGGGCATTCCAGACAGAGTTCTAGACCGTATATATAAAAGCACAGAGATGCATTTGAAGTACCACAAGCAGCTTGCTGTCATTATATCTGGAGTGGCACATCCTTATTGGAGGAGCAATTAGCTGGGTCTCACAATCTCACCATTGACTGCACATCTGGAGAAGAACAGAAGCTCAATCTGGGATACAAGGTAAAAGAAGTTTAAGAAGTTTAGACCAGAGCCAAAGCCCAATTTTATGAACTGTGCCAGAACAAAACCATGGCTTACAGAAGATATGAAAGTTATCATTTCAAGTCCTTAAAGAATAAGTCCTAGAACTGATTGAGGGAGAAGCAGTTTGGAAAAAGGTATAAGAAATCAGTACTCATAACTAGAGTAAGAAAACATAAGTTCCACTGGAGGAGTTTCAGATTCAGTTTAGTTTGAATCAGTGATTTGAAATGGCTCTGAACCCTCAGGTGGTGGGTATTAGTTGTGAGAATCTGGGGAAGGTGTGGATTTTGGTATGACATTTACCATTCCTCTGAGATGTTTAGAAAAGCCTAGGGAAAATGAGAACCTCATTTTCCCCACCACAACTATTTGCAGTATGGATTTGTTTCTGTATACATTATAAAAAGAATGATCTCTGGGATTGGCTGTTGCTTAATATCAACATCTTTAGTATCAGTTCCATGGACCTCATTTGGTGCTTCAGATGATTATGAACTTCTTTAAAATGTATTCAAATTGTCTGCATATTACCAGATAGAAGATCCGTGAGATCCAGTAAGAACTTATCAGTTATTTAAATAAATTCATGACCCCAAAATATTTAAAATCCACATTCTTCCTGGTGTAGACCCCCCCCCGAAGGCATATTTGCTTGCCAGAAACTATACCTACCATATCTTATGAGACACAATAAAGTGTCAAGATATATGTATTAGTAGTAAGTGAATAGTCTGTGATCATACCTTTGTTTCTGGTCATTGTGCTTTCCTTTAATCAGTCAGAGCATTGTGGAAGCAGGGTGGACTCAAACCTCACATTCGCTCCTTCTAGAATATCTTGGAGAATCCTTATTAAGTACTTGCTATGTATACCCTCTAGCTCTTTTGCATGGCTATTTCTCTCAAAATATAAAATTGATTTCAGGATCCATAGTTTCGTTAATTGGTAAGAGGCCTATGCTAGCTAGTTATAACTTAGGCCTTATGGGCCAAACCCAATACAAGTCTAAAACAGTTTGTGCTCTGGGAACTAGATCCCCTTATCTAGATTTCTGCTCAAGCTGTTACAAGGACAAGGATGCATCCACTTAAAATTTTGATTGGAATATCTGAGCTGAATACTGTCCCATTGTCCTTGGGTCCTCAGGATCTTTGCCAGAATTGCCCTCTGCACGGTGGGTTGCAAAATAACCTAGATGAAGGCATACCTTCTGGAACAGTCAGAAGAAAGCACCCTCTCCCTCAGTGTTCTCCCCTACAGGGAAAGATTCTGGAATTAGAGATTCTGTCTCCCAAGTTATAACTTAGGAGATTTATGGTAACTTTCCCATTACCTATGTTATTTCTGGGAATATTTGGGATTCTATCTTAGGAAAGGCTGATTCTCCACCATATTACAGAGAGCTAGACCCTTTCACAATTCATAGTCAAGGCAAAAATCAGGAAAAGATATATTTGTTTTCATAAGAGAGGCTATAAGTTAGCTGTCTGAGTAACAAAATGTGTTTGAGTGTCACTGGATGACCCAGCCTTAATCAGATTTCCCTTATCAATTTTTAAGGTCATAAACCTTACCAGGTATCAGATAGAAGAATAGCTTAGAAGCAGAAATTTCCATCTCTGAGGCTGATACCACATCTGTGGTCATGACAGAGAAAATGTGGGCCCTTCATAATGGTCCTAGATATGCCTCCTTGAGGTTCATTTAAATGCAATTACAAGCTATTGACTTCATATTAGTAGGGGACATTCACAAATAACATTATTATTATTATTTAAGGACACGTGAAAGCCATCTGTGGATGGAATGGGAAGTTTTAGTGTTCACCCATATTTAGTCTTCTTTTCTTCCAAACATATGACAGGGCTCATTTCTGAGACCATTGAATCTTATTATTTGGGTGAAGCCACTGGGTACTCTGGTCAGTGGATGGTGAGTGAAACTGATGGTTGATATGCCAAGTGTCAGTTCAGCATGTTCTTCCCTGGATACTGAGTTGTCCAAGAAGCACAGTGTCCTCTACAGTGACCCAGACTCACAGCAGATTTCTCATGAATGATAAGTAAATTTCAGTGTTCAGCCATTGAAATTTCTTTATTTGAAATACAAGGGTGTCCTGATGCAAAGAAGAGAAGACATATTGTGAGATGCTGTCTGTAAAATAATTTTGACAGTGGATAGTAGAAATAGAAAAAAGTTGAATTTAAAAAAATAGCATGGGCAAAAACATAAAAACGTAAAAGTATAGTTGTATTCATTGAGGAGAAAAGGAACAATTACATTCGAAAGGAAAATAGAAGTAGATAACAAGCCTGAGGGCTTATTAGCCATAGATTAGAGTGTTACCCTTGGATACATGCTTAATCCTGTTGGACATAGATAATCATCTATTATAATGATGTGCACATTAAGAAGAAAAATTAAAGTGTGAGAAGAGACTAGGAGAAATTTTCAAATATATATTAATGTAGGTAAGAATAATAATATCAATAGATGGGGAAATGACATCTATTAGAGACAGGGGAAAAAAAAGTAAAAAATATATTTAAAGGAAGAATGTTGAAGAGCAAAACAATTTCCTTTCCATGACAATAGACAGATTGTAGGAGTGAAGGGAGAAGCTGTCTCAAAAAGCCAAGGTGGCATTTCCCTTCATGGCACAGTAGAAGTGAATCTGACTAGAAAACATTGAGGTTGTGGGTTTGACCCCTGACCTCTCTCAGTGGGTTAAGGATCCAGTGTTGCCATGAGCTGTGGTGTAGGTCGCAGACGCAGCTCAGATCTGGCGCCGCTGTGGCTCTGGTGCAGGCTGGCAGCAATAGCTCCGATTAGACCCCTAGCCTGGGAACCTTCCTATGCCGCAGGTGCTGCCCCAGGACAAAAGACTAAAAAAAAAAAAAAGAAAGAAGAAGAAGAAAAAAGAAAGAAAGCCAAGGTGAAGGCTGTTACATACAGCACATGGCGAGTCAGACAATGTGCTCATCCACAATATCCTATTTCTTGTTTATAGGATATTCTCCTCTGGGTTCTAAACAAATAACTGATGTTGGACAAAAACCTATATCTAAAATGGAGTTCTCCTCTTGGAGAATTTGGTCTTGATAGGTCCCTAAGCCCTCAATTTACCTCAGCCTATCCTCAAAATATCAATCCGTATTATCGTTGGGATCATCTCAGTATAGCCTATGTCGACTAATATAATTCATTCAAATTTGTCAGGCTAACACATATGACTGGAGAATTGACAGCTGGTTTCCATATGCATTTTCTCCAAGTTCGTGTGCACTTGGAACAAGCATGCAGACCTTATCTAATTCACAATTGCTAAGAGAATAAAGGAAAAGGAGATAGCTGGAAAATAAAGAGTTCCTCCAGAGTCATGACATGACCATGTCTTTTTTGTTGTTGTTTGGTTTCATAAATTTTATTGGAGTATTGGTGGCTTAAAATGTGTTAGTTTCAGGTGTACAGAAAAGTGAATCATATATATATATATATATATATATATATATATATATATATATAACATATACATATATGTACACACACACACACATATATATTATATATATATACACAGACACACACACACTTGCCCTTATATATCCATTATTTTTCAGATTCTTTCCCCACGTAGGAAGCAGCAAGAATTAACGGTTAAGAGTATAGAATGTGGAGATAGACATATCTGAATTTAAACCCCTGATCTGCCACAACAAGCCTCCATAAGCTTCAATTCTCTTACTGGAAAGAATAATCCACCTCGTAGAGTATGGAATTAAGTGGAATCTTGCTCATAAGGTTCTTAGCACAGTATATTTTCAAAACAGCTACCAGGGGAATTTCTGTTGTGGCTCAGCAAGTTATGAACCTGACTAGTATTCATGAGAATGCAGGTTCGATCCATGGGCTTGTTCAGTGGTTTAAAGATCCGGCGTTGCTGTGAACTGTGGTGTAAGTCACAGATGCGGCTCAGATGCCATGTTGCTCTGGTGTAGGCCAGTAGTTCTGATTCAGCCCCTAGCCTGGAAACTTCCATAAGCTGCAGGCTCTGTCCTAAAAAGGAAAACAAAAACAAAACAAACAAAAAATGAGTCACTAAAGTGATTTGTTATATGTAAGTCAGGGCATGCCACTGGCCTACTTAAAACATCCCATTTGCCTGACAATATCCTGTGAATCAGCATGACCTGGGCCCCTGGGAACTCTTGGACCTTGCTCAGAGCACTGGCCACTATCACCTCCAAGTGCTTAGTCCCAGTCCCTATGATTGCCTGCTGTCGCTTGAACACACCAAGTTCTTTCCCGCTCAGGCCCCCTCACTTGCTCTTCTCTTGTCCTCTTCCCAGCTCCCTTGCATACTTTGCCCAAATGTCACTTATGCAGTGAAGCCCTACTTTCCCACCCTGGCTGAGCTAATCTTTCCCAATGCCCTTCACACCTCCTCTCTATTTTCCTTCACCTCACTTTTCACTTTATTAATACACACTGAATTTTCTTATTTGTTTTCTTATGCATCTTCCCTTAATAGAGCATAAGCACTAGGAGGGAAAGATTTTGACTGGCATTGCTCATTGACATGGAAGGGTGCCTACCACATTTCAGACACTTAATGCTACTTGTTGAATGAATGAATTTGCAATATCATTATAACTGAAAAATCATGCAACAAAGTGAGTGTGATGTTTCCTATCCAATGCTCTGTTCTCTCCACCTTAGATCACTCACAGGCGTTCAGCCTCTCCCCTACCATAGTCTTGGACTCGCCACACAGCCTTGGTCATGAACTTGAGGAAGAGTGATGCTTGATATACATAAGCAGGTAAAACAAACAAACAAACAAACATGCATTCTAGGGTTCAAATTAAGTAAAGAGAAATAACAGTTGGAGAGGGCATGCAGACAGAAATCGAGTGAAATTCTGATATTTTCATTTCCTTCTTGTTTTTCCCACTTAGAATTTTCTCAACGCCAAGATTTTCATCAGATAACAGTAAAAATCAATTTTTACCTAGCTCTTAGCATATGGCAAATGTTGTTTTAACTTCCCATGTATTAAATCCCTTAGTTTTAGCGATAGTCCAGGAGGAAGGCATTATTATTATTTCCTCTTTTACATATGAGGAAACAGGAAAGATGAGCATCTGACCAAGATTGCATAACTAGTCATTGGTGGGGCTTGGCCATGACATCAGGCACCTTCACTCTATAGACTGTGCTCTAAATTATGTTATGCTAGGCATATAATAAAATACTATTTTCCTATGTGAGTCAAATGAGGCATAAGTTAGTATTTCTCAATTGAATCCTAAGTATACACTTCACCCTTCTCGCTGCTGTCATTATGAGTGAATGAGACAGTTTGAATTGAAAGAGATATGAAACAAAATGCCTGTAAAGAGAGGTAGAACTATGAGGTAGCACAAACACAAACTTAGGAGACTGGGAACTTGCTTTCCTGGGTATACCACTAAGGAGATACAAGACTTTGGTTTAATATGTCAGCATCTCTAGTCCTGAGTTTTCTCATTACATAAAAATGCTGTGATGAAATGCAATGGCTTTTATCATCTCCTTTAGAATACAGTCTGGGAGTCTATCACCCCACCAGAAAAGCCCCGTTTGTTGGGCAACCAGTAGCAATAATTTGAGAGCAATGGGGGATATGGTTAATGAATGGATTCATCCATATTTTACTTTACATTCAGATCAACCTTGTGGGAGGAATTAAAAATTGGATAGATATATAGGAACAAACATAATCAAACATAACAACTTTGGAATTATATCCTACTGGACAAGTGTCAGGAAACTAGGTATGATCAGAACAAAGACAGTGAGAAAATAAACTCTGCTCTGACTCCTAGTGAACTGAAGCTATCCAGCCATTCTCAGAAAAAAATGCTTCCAATGGATAACTTTACTGAGCTACCTGTGCCTCCCCCCCGTCACAGCTCCCACTGGTTTAGGAACCACTCCCTTTTAAGAACAATGAGGCATCAAGTCATTCTAATAAAATAAATAAATAAAGACAGGCAACTTGATGGATATTCTAAGAGTCAAGGTAAAGGCAAACATAGTGAACAGAAGGGGTCTTCTCATTATAGCACTTATCACCACCTGGAGAGAAAGGAGGGCTGGGGCCTCTGATGGCTGTGAAGGTAATGCTTCCTGGTCCGAGTACCAGCTCAGCTTGTGCTCAGACTGACCCTACTTTGGAGAAAATTGGGAACAGGACCTGAAAAGGCAGCAAAGGGACAGCTCGGATCTGATGTCTGAGCCACTTTTCAGTAAGCCCCAGAAAGAGGGCGGTGGATGCTGTGAGTGGGAGAAGGGAAGTTAGAGGATGTTCAGGGCACAGCCATTGGAAGAGAGAGCAGAGGGCTTAGCTAAGGATAAAAAGAACAATAGCAATCTAAAGTATGTCACTCTGAGTCCATCAAACCCTAACCCTAACCCTAACCCTAACCCTAACCCTAACCCTAACCCTAACCCTTCCAGACACATGAGACACTTCCAAAACATTCTCTTTTGATTGCAAACACAGGTCCAGCACAAGCGGAAGTAGAGAAGAGGAATGTTGCAGTTTTCTCAGGCCTTCTTAAAGGTTTATGGGGGTGTGATCAAGGTGTATGAGACAAATAGAAATGAATGTAATATATCAGCCATTAATATTTGAAGAGAATCATACACTATTAACAAAATGACTCCACCATATAAGAAGATGGTGACTCTTTTTCTCCACATATCAAATACGAGAAGATGGATCAGGCAGAGTAAATTGAAACAACATCAGTGAGGATGTGTGTATTTCCCCAAAAGTCCCTGTTTCATGTCACAGATTTATGGAACTCTCATCATGGTAGCTGACCAGGTACATGCAACTTGTCTTCTAGAATTTATCTTAGTGGCAGCTCATGTCTTCTTCACATCACTCTTCATGAGATGTGTGTGAGGACTCACAGTTTTTAAGTTACTGAATACATTCAGCAGACAATGTCGTAGAATTAAAATCCAGCAGGTACCAGAAAGGAAGAGTCTCCCTTTAGAGGTTTAGAGCAAACAAGACCCTGCCTGAGTGTTGTTTATTGCTCTATCCTCAGTGCCCCAAACCAGTGATTATTCAGTAACTGATTATTTCTTCAATGAATAAATCAGAACAATTATCTTACATATCAAACTCCTCTCTCTAAAAAGGAAAAAAAAAATGATGAAGACATTTTCTTCTAGCAGCCTTGCCTATCTCTTCCATGACTCCAATGTTGTTACTCCTGTTCTCATTTCTATATGCCTTGCTCCCTTTCCAATGCCCTGCCCCCACTAACTATCCCTCTGCCTTCCACCCACTCTCTCCTTTTGTCTGGTGAGATAGTGAAGGGAAAAAAGAAAAGAAAAAGAAAAAAAAAAACCTCTTCCCTAAAGCATTCATATTTTATTATTCAAGTCAAGTTTATGTAGAATAAACTCAGAAAAATAAGGAAGTCATTATTAAGAAAATGAGGAGTTATGTGTGATTTCTTTTTCTTCCTATTATTTCCACATGGTTATTGGCACCTTCATTTTATAGTGTTTTTAAGATTATTCTTGTGGAAACCTGCACACAAAAATACAGATTTGCTTTCCATCATCGCAACATGGACCTCACCACATGACGATGCAATTTGTATTTTAAAATACATATTAAATTCCATTCCAGCCCCAAAAGCTATGCTTCCTAGCTTTTCTCCATCCGACCACATACAGATCCTCACTGCTTGAAGCAAACCTGATGTATGGAAATAAGAATTCTCTTAAATTCCAAGGTGATTCTTTCCTTTACAAGAGTATTCACCAAAATGTTCCCAAGAAATAGCAAGTTCCTCCTCTGCATTTAAATGATAATATGATGTACAAAATTACAGTCCACAAAGAAAGTTGAAGGAGTTCAATTATGCGTTTAAATGCCAAGAAAAATAACTTACATGTGAATAAAGATTTCTATTTCAAAGCCTTATAATCAATCATTACAATCCAATTAAATGATTGCCTTGTAAAGATAAAACAGGGTGCTTGGGTTATGGATTCAAAGATAATAAAAGACAGAGGCTGTGCTTTCAAGAAGCTTATGTTCTAATGACAGAGAGAGATAGGTAAATACTTAGAATGCAATGTGATAAGGCGACAGGCCCCAAATGAAGACACTTCACCAAACCAAAAGTCAAGTATTGTTTCAGCTCTCCCACATAGGGGAATCATTCAGGAATTGTCTAATATGCACTAGCTGGGTAATCTGCATGAGAGACCCCTACCATGCCCATTTAAAAAAAAAAAAAAGTTACTTTTTAATAACCAAAAACCCACTTCCTTGCCTTCTAGAATTTCCTTGGTCCCTCTCCCTTCTGTCTATAATAGTCCTTACTTTTGTACATCTCCTCGGCGCTCCTTTCTTTCTGTCTGCTAGATTGGATGCTGCCTGATTCAAATCTATCTTCACTTAAATAAACTTAAAATTTGAATATGCCTCAGTTTGTCTTTTCACTGTTCTAGGATCAGAAGGAGCTGAAGGAGACCCTCCCCCAAAGGTCCCCAGGAGCCACGAGCAGCCAGGTGAAGATGCCTGTGAGCCCCCTAACTTCCTGCTTTCTCTGCTCCTGGAGGTGGTGAGAAAGTCTCTCTGGATTTCTAGCTCCACAGCTTTTGTATTATGAGACTTTATTTGACCAACTCTTTCTCTGGTCTGAGTCAGAATACGGGCTGCAGTCAGACTGGGTCTGACTTAGAAATTGGACTCTAGTTGGGCTGATTCCAGGTCAGACTGGGTCTGATTTAGAAATCAAACTCCATCTAGGGTTGAACTGGATCCAACTTAGAAAGTGAAATTGAGTCGGGAGTAGGGCTGACTGACTTAAACTGGGTACAGTGTAAGTCCTCAGGTGAATGTAATTTTAAGGATGAACAAGCAGGCCATAATTATCACAGATAATCTTGAAATATAGTGGCCACAGTGGAGAACTTTTAACTTAGATAAGCCTGTCCATTCATGACATATGCTTGGAATTACACAATTCTCTGATGGCTTGGCAACCATCAGGTACAGGGGCCCTCACAATATGACTGGACAGAAATGTGGGTTCTACTACAAAATGCTAGTTTAAGTTTGTTAGTTATATTAAAGTAGGCATGTCTTTAGAGTTATCAGCCTTAAATATAACATCTTATTCTACCTAGGTTTATTGAAAGTCAAATAAGCTCATGTTATCTCTGTTACAGAATTTGTCAGCAAGAAAGACAATTTAAGATGACGATTAACTATTTAATGCCTCATGAAATTCTCATAAGTAATCTCCAAAACATAATTGTTAAGAAAAGTATATTAATTAGATATAAGATACATCTTATAAACATTTCAATGATAATTATGCCTTATGCTATTTCTGCTTAAATTGGCTTGCAAAATCTTTTTGTTAAACTTGAAACTTTAAAGTTATACTATGATAAGTTAAATGTGGATATTCATTGGTCATTTCTAAGTATAATAAAATACTGAAACATGAATTACTAAACATAAGTTTATTCAATTTTGGCTTCCTTTTCCAAAGGCTCTTAAGATATTTGAGTAAATTAAAGCATATTTTGTGCCACACTTAAAAATTTACTATGAGGAATAATATAATTCTATAAATTTTGAAATTCATTTATAAATTTGTCAATGAACAAAATGCTAGTGTTATGAACAGTCCACAGTGGTTTACTTCTCAGTTTTCACTAGGAATTAAGGATTTTAAAGGTTAGGAATGCTAATAAATATATGTGACCAAAACTACTTAGAAATAATAAGGTGAAAGGAAACAGCTATGTATTGATAGTAGATAAGGAAAGTAAAACAACTTATTGTTCCAGAATGAGAAAAAGGGAAAACATAGGATTAAAAATCTGAATAGAGTTGTAGATAGTTAGGGGAAAGGAATCCTGGAGAGGAATTTTATGTGTAGTCAAGCTGGGTAATACTGGATTTTTTTTTTTTTTTTAACAAATGAGTTTGAATATCATAAGTACACAGATACAAAATGTATGTTTCTCTCCTTTAAAATGACAAAAATTTTATTGGATTACTGGTCTTCTCTTGACAAGAGTTTGTGAACATATTTTATTTTTTTGATTTGTTTTGTTTTTGTCTGTTTTCACCCTTTGGGTAATCTACCTGGAAAGCAAAGATTTTAGGTCTTACCAAAATAGTTTACAGTTATGCACTGTCTATCAGTTCTCTGATTACTTAAGACAATCTAGTTCTCACTATATTAAAAGAGCAAAGTTTTATTCACAACTATTAACCTCTATTTGCCTTTAAAATCGTCTGTTGTCACTTTGGTTAAATAGATCTTTAAGTATGTTTTAACGATGATCTGTGGTCTAATTTATTCACATTTTCTAAACTTTTAGCATTTGACAACATCCCCAAATCAAATTCTAAATGAAATCATTTTGACCTCAAACTAACCTTGAGATTTTCCAGAGTGCCCTGGAAAATTTAAAAGGATTTATCTCTTATTTTCTAAAAGAGAGATGATAACTAATTAAGTTATTTGACCTGCTAAATTACATGGGAAACATTGACAAATAAGTGATGATAAACTTTCTTAGGTTATATTTGTGTGCATGCAGTTATTAATACACTTTCTAGAAATTGTATGAAATTCCTAAAAATATGATGTGTTCTGGTATAATATTATCAGTCATAATTCCACTTTTACCTAAGAATGACATATGTCACAGAAATAACCAAATGTCCTTGTCAATTCTACTATAATAAACACTCATCAAATATTTAATCATTAGCATTTTAAAGTCTTTTGTCATTTACAGACAATTATTGGTTTTACTCTGATGCTTTTGCAAAAGTGAGATTCATGAAAAAGACGTTACCAAGTTCTCTTGGCCACCTATCTGATCATGCTCTGGAACGATTAGAAAAATAATGACATGGTTCATGTATTTCAGTCCATCGCAGGGAGGGGATGGGTAATTCAACCTTTCAACCTCCAAAGAACAATCAGAATTGCCATAATGGCAGTGATCCTGTAATTCTGACCTTCACAGAAATCTCTGATTTTCAATGCCCCAGTTTTTCTGGAAAAAACTTTATTATATCGTATTCTGTAGTCCTGGGGGTACATTTCCCTGTCTTTCTTTAACAACCCTGTACTTGGAACTTTGCATCCCAGCTCTGTACAAAGAAAGGGAAACGAGGCAAATGTAACCAGAATATGAAAAACCTGTGCAGTCTACAGACTCTTAAATGCCCTCCATGGCTGTTACTTTTCCAGTCCTAAGGCATAAACTCAAATGAGAAATATCAGAGGGTATTCATCATTCAAAATCTGCTTCCTTTTGTAGATCCCTACTTCTTTGCTTAGGAGTAAGTACAAAAGAGCCTATCGTCAGGAATCTCATCTTAATTCTTAAAGATATTAGAGAATCTGCTGATAAAGCAATAGCTGCCCAACAAAATCCCTACACTCTGTGGTCACTGTTATTCTTGATAGTAGGATAATCCTTAATTATCTTTTAACTGAGAGGAGCTATTTGTGATATTAACACTGTTTACTGTACTTGAATTGACACTTCTGGAGAGATTGAGACTCGGCTACATAAAAACACTGAAAAAGCCACTTGGCTTAAGAAAATGACTCAATGGGATCTTTCTTTGACTTTTTGAAGATTGGTTCAGGTCTTTGGGGCCATGGTTCCAAAGTCCACTCTAGATGTTGGGAATTATCATGCTAAATATCTCAGATACACTCTATTTTTTTCAAAGGCATAATAATGTATATTGGCAGTCACTAGTTAACTTGGGAAATGATTTCCCTAGGAATTCAATGTCAGAAAAAGGAACAAAGAGGATGACCAACTTAAAGAATATGAACATGGCATTGTAACCCGTGAATGTTACACAGAGATTCAGAAAACACTGAGACTGTGAAAGTGGTAGCTGGGGGGTAGCAATTATGCCTTGTTTTGTTTGTTTGTTTGTTTTTGTTGTTGCTTTCAATCACATTTCTCAGGCTTAAAATTGTGATCAAAAGGAGAACTTGTTAAAAACAAGAAAATAGCCCCCAAATGAAGTTGCTTAGGCTAAGCCTTTCATTACCAAGTCAAAACTTAATTACAGTTTCAACTCTCCCAGAAATGAAATCTTAAACCAGTCAGTCAAGAATCGCCTGTTCAGCACAAGTTAGGTAATCTGCCTGAGAAACCCCTGCCATGCCCTAAAGAAAAGTAACTTTGCAATAACCTACCCAACTTTTTGCCAAGCTTAACTTCCTTGTTTCTTTTCCCTTCTGGCTACAACATTCATTCATTTTGAACAACTTCTTGGAGCTCATTTCTGTTTCCTAGATTGGATGATGCCTGATTCAAATCAACTTTTGCTCAAATGAAACTTCAAATTTTTGATAATGCCTCAGTTTCTCTTTTAACACCTTTCATAAAGGCACAGAGAAATACAGAAGAAGAACAAAGGAGATACATGTGGGAAGTGAGAAAGTTGAATGGAGGAAAGGACATTTGTCTGGATGATACAAGCATGTACTGAAATTTATTCTCCTCAGTTCCCTTTAGTGCAGTCTGGGCACCTGTTACATTTTCTTGTTCTGAGACCATAGTATAATTTAAGTACTACTTAACTTCACATACAACATAGGATCCTAAAGTTTATGGTTTATTTCCTTGGTATACCACTGTCTCTACATAATCTTAGACCAATGGGAAATATCAAATTTAACTTTCTGATTGATTGATCATATTGATCTTCTCAACAGTTATTTGAATCACTAAGTTTCCTCTTTGGCACTCTAAAATATATATTAAACACCTCTTGTTAATTGTTTGTAGTAGCCCTCAAAACAATATAGCTAATTCTTCTAGGTCAAATGCAATTTTAAGAAAACTCTACACATGTGATCCACACATAAAACCAGAATAAAGTAATAAACTAGCATTTATAAGAATAAGCTTTGAAGTCATATAGAACAGTATCTCTGACTCTCTGGCTATACAATTTTGGATAAGTCACTTTACCATAATTATTCTCAATTTCTTCAACTGAAACAGAAATGATAATGTATCTCTCATAGATGTTGTGTCAATAAAATTAAATCAATTACATGTAGGTTTTAGCACAATGCCTGGTACCAATAAAAGAGTTTGGAACATGTAATAATTATTTAAATTATTTTATACTACACAGAACACTGTCTAAGCTTGTTCCATTTGAGAACACACCAGACAGGCACTCAAGAGTACTACTTGAGAGAATCTTGGACTGAAGGAGAACCAATGCCTTTAACAGCACTGTCAAAACCATTTTTATCAAAACCCTACATAACTGGAATTAATCTGTGTCCCCAGCCACTACACATTTTATTTTTATTTTGTTTTTGTTTTTTGTTTGTTTTATATTTGTTTTTGTTTTTTTAAATCATTTATTTATATATATTTTTTCTATTGTACAGAATAGTGACCCAGTTACACATACATATATACATTCTTTTTTCTCACATTGCATGTTCCATCATAAGTGACTAGACAGACTTCCCAGTGCTACACAGAAGGATCCCATTGCTAATCCATCCTGAAGGCAATATTCTGCATCTATTTACCCCAAGCTCCCAGTCACTCCCACTGTCCCCCCTTTTCCCTTGGCAACCACAAGTCTATTCTCCAAGTCCATGATTTTCTTTTCTGTGGAAAGGTTCATTTGTGCAGTATACTAGATCCCAGATATGTCCTATCATACAGTATTTGTCTTTCTCTTTCTGACTTACTTTACTCAGGATGAGAGTTTCTACTTCCGTCCATATTGCTGCAAATGGCATTATTTTGTTCTTTTTTATGGCTGAGTAGTATTCCATTGTGTACATATACCACATCTTCCTAAACCAATCATCTGTCCATGGACATTTGAGTTTTTCCATGCCTTGGCTATGGTGAATTGTGCTGTAATGAACATGAGGGAGCATGTGACTTTTTTCAGGAAAGTTTTGTCTGGATATATATATATGCCCAAGAGTGGGATTGCTGGGTCATATAGTAGTTCTATGTATTGTTTTCTAAGATACCTCTATACTGTTCTCCATAGTGGTTGTACCAGCTTACATTCCCACCAACAGTGCAGGAGCGTTCCCTTTTCTCCACACCCTCTCCAGCATTTGTTATTTGTGGAGTTATTAATGATGGCCATTCTGACTGGTGTGAGGTGGTATCTCATGGTAGTTTTGATGTGCATTTCTCCTATAATCAGTGATGTTTAGTATTGTTTCAAGGGCTTGTTGGCCATCTGTCTAACTTCTTTACAGAAATATCTATTCAGTTATTTTGGCCATTTTTCAATTGGGTTGTTGAATTTTTCACTGTTGAGTTATATAAGTTGTTTGTATATTTTACCAATTAAGCCCTTGTCAGTTGCATCATTTAAGTATTTTCTCCCATTCTGTAAGTTGTATTTTTGTCTTCTTTTCGGTTTCCTTTCCTGTGTAAAAGCTTTTCAGTTTGATCAGGTCCCATTGGTTTATTTTTGCTTTTATTTCTGCTGCTTTGGGAGACTGACCTGAGAAAACAATTGTAATGCTGATGTCAGAGAATGTTTTTCCTATGTTCTCTTCCCACCATCACTCTAATTCCAAAACCAGACAAAGATACCACCAAAAAAGAAAACTATTGACCAATATCTTTGATGAATTTAAATGCAAAAATTCCCCCCAAAATTCTAGTCTACCAAATACAACATATCAATAAGATCATACACAACAACCAGGTGGGATTCATTCCAGGTTCACAAGGGTTCAACCTATGCAACATGCAACATATGCAAATCAATCAACATCATATACCACATGAACAAAAGAAAAGTCAAAAACCACATGATCGTCTCAATAGACACAGAGAAAGCATTTGACAAAGTCCAACATCCATTCATGATAAAAAAAACTCTTACCAAAGTGGGTATAGAGGGAACATACCCTAACATAATCAAAGCCACTTATGACAAACCCACAGCACATATAATACTCAATGGAGAAAAGCTGAAAGCCTTCCCACTAAAACCTGCAAGAAGACAGGTATGCCCATTTTCACCACTGTTATTCAATATAGTTCTGGAAATCCTAGCCACAGCAATCAGACAAACAAAAGAAATAAAAGGCATCCAAATTGGAAGAGAAGAGGTAAAACTGTCACTGTATGCAGATGACATAATACTATATACAGGAAACCCTAAGGACTCAACCCAAAAACTACTTGAACTGATCAACAAATTCAGCAATATAGCAGGGGATAAGATTAACATTCAGAAATCAGTTGCATTTCTGTATGCTAAAAATAAAATATTAGAAAAGGAATACAAAAATACAATACCTTTTAAGATTGCACCCCAAAAAATCAAATACTTGGGAATATACCTGACCAAGGAGGTAAAGGACTTGTATGCCAAGAACTATAAAATATGAATCAAGGAAATTAAAGAAGGTGTAAATAAATGGATAGATATTCCATGCTCCTGGGTTGGAAAAATTAAAATTGTAAAAACGGCCATACAACCCGAGGCAATCTATAGATTCAATGCAATCCCTATCAAATTATCCATGATATTTTTCACCAAACTAGAGCAACAATCCAAACATTTATATGGAACTGCAAGAGACCCAGAATTGCCAAAGCAATTCTGAAGAACAAAATCCAAGCAGGGGGCACCCGTATCCCAGACATTAGGCACTATTACAAAGCCACAGTTATCAAGACAGCGTGGTACTTTTACCAAAACAGACAGACCAAAGGAACAGAATAGAGAACTCAGAAATAAACCCAGACACCTATGGTCAATTAATCTTTGACAAACGATGCAAGAACATAAAATGGGAAAAAAGACCGCCTTGTCAGCAATTCTTTTGGGGAAACATGGGCAACTGCATGCAAATCAATGAAACTAGAACACACCCTCACACCATGCACCAAAATAAACTCAAAATGGTTGAAAGATTTAAATATTTTTTTGGTTTTTGTTTGTTTATTTCTTTGTTTTTTTCTCTTCTTCTCTTGATGAGTGCTTCCCTCTCTCTAGGGTCTTATGCCTGCATGAAATTTTCCCCTCCATAAAAATTGTACTAATATCTTTTGTGCTGTTGTTCTACATTTATATTCCTTATTTGCAATATCCTTCTCTGTCTACTAGGACTCTTGGTACAACTCTTTAAAGATTACAATTGGTGTATCCCTCTTGCCTTCTGGTTTCTACCTGGGTTTGGCCATTGGAAGTTACCAGCAACAGATAAAAGGAAAGGAGAAAATACCAAGACATGTCTTCTCTTTTCCCTCTTTGTTTTGTCATCGTGGTCTGACAAGGGTTTCTCTATCCTGTCAGGTAACTCTCTTTCTTGCCCTTCAGCCTGAGGGATGGTAGTGGTTTCTTGCATTATTAGTTCCCAGGAGCATCAGTACCCTTTGTTGCTCTCCATAATCTTATTCAGAAAATTATTTTCTTTAGAATTCCATTCCTGTTAATTTCTGGTAGGAAGTGGCCTAATTTTTAAAAATTATTTATTATTTTTGCCCATTTATTCAGTCATTTAACCATCCACTCAAAGCACACTAGTCACTATGCTGGAATATTGAGGTGCAAATAAGAAAGGTAAATGAAAAGGATTATAGTGAGGTCAAGTCTACACCCTGCTGTGAAACTGCAGAATATCCAGAGATTATCAACCATCCAGTTTGCATGGGGACTTTTTGGTGAGTTGCCTCGGTGGAGCTGTAAGGTAATATCTGGAGATACTGCAGGGAATGGGATTAGAGCTAGTACTTAGAGGAAATAGCTACATGTTCTGTACTTTTTCTCCAAAACACACACCAAATATAATAAGAGAGTACCTGGAAAAGCACATAACTTTGTCTTAGCTGAGCCTACGGATTCTATGATCAACTGTAATTTGTACACAGTCTTTTTTTTTTTTTTTTTTTTTTTTGCATATCTGCATGCTCTCAGGAAAGGGTGGATTAACTTGTCCTTGGATTTCTTGGTGTGAGGTATCATCTGTCATGCCGTATGTCTTTTTAAAATTTTCCTGGCTTGAACCTTTCCATTTTGTTATCATAAGTAAGATTGCAGGCAGTTCCAACTGTGAGCTATTTGAGTTCTCAGGTGTGTGTTTGATGGGATGAAGACTTGTGCCAGGAATATAGGTTATTACCCATGCCAAACACAAATCCTCCTCTATCAGATTCTGAAGAAATCCTGGAAGTGGCTATTGGAATAACTCAAAGCAGTCACATGATGTTGTTTCCAAAAACAGATACAATGGGTCCTACCATCCACATTATCCTTAGAGAAAGCCAATTAATCTGGAAAAAAAAATGTATATGTAGCAGTTTATGAGTAAAATTTCATTCTTATCGTGATCATCCCTCATTTGTACTGGCTTCTATAATAATTGACCAGATGCCCACCGTCAAGACTAAAGCACTAATTCTCCCAGGTGCTGGGGAGGATTAATGTAGGCAGTTCTCAGTCTTGCCTGTTCTTTTCCAAAACTGGCTTTTGGTTGAAGAGAATAACTCTATCCAAGATCATACCCCTTTCTAGGAGCCAGATCTCCTATCAGTATCTGTAATAACAGTTAAATTCTGAGAGGGATGAATTTTTGGTCCCTTTGCACTAATTTGGGAGAACTCTTCAGGGCCAGTCCCAGACACAGAATCAGTTTAGGGCTCTGGTTTTACTGTATGCAGCTCAACTTTTCCTCCTGCCTGGTCCTATACCCTGTGTTCCCTCCAAAAGTCCTGCTGTTTAGAGTACTCACCAGTGAACATTTTCTGCCATTGTTTCATTATATCCTTAACACCATCACCAGAGTCAGAGATGTCTAAATTTACATTCAAATAAAAGTAATTATACTTAATTATTTCCAATTATTCCTCCATGAAGTTAAAAGAATGGAAAATATTTAATTGATTATTTACAAGCCGTAAGTGAAGCCCCAGCAGACTAAATCTGATTCTCCTGTATATTGTACCTGAGAAATGAAAAGCATCATAGGATGGGGACAGTGTCATTGGCACTGCTCAGTTGTTTACAAGGAGAGTAAGGGGAAAAGCTCTAGCTCTCTGTGTACCTGTGACAGGATTTATGTACATTATTTCCCCAGCCCTTTTGTTCCCAGGAAGGATAAAGATGGATATAATGGACACATACATTAGTGAGGAATGAATGAAGTGTTATAGAGAGTTCTAGCCTGTTATCCTAAGGGATAAAATCCCCCCCTACCCCCACGCCTTAAGAAACAAGGAAATGAGGAAAAGGTCTTTGTTCAAATGGTATGAGATTTTTTTTCTTGTTGAAATTCTTCATATGAAATATTCCCATTCTGAATCTAAAGAGAAAAAATAGGAAAACCCAATAAATTCCTCAAGGTCACCTGGCTAATGAAGAGATACTCAGGCACAAGGTCCTAACTAGTCCTAGAACTGCCTCCTGGATGATACGGAGTAGTTGACCTGGACTCTTCAGTATGCAGAGGGGGGCTGTGCTCCAGAGAAGGTGGGTTGGAAGAATTCTTATTTTAATCTAGATAACCTTTTCATAAATATTTATTTCCACTACCTCTTTAAGTATTATATTTTAAGTCTGATTTAGGTTTTCATTTGCTTAATCTTTGTGTTTAGTGTTTTATTCATTCTTCAGAATATTCATGAGAATCATAGAGTAGATTATTTTTAACTGATACAAATATCAAAAACAACAACTGCAGACATCTTTATTGTTTTTTATTTTATTATTTGACTTATGGAAGTTCCTGGGCCAGGGACTGAATCTAAGCTGCAGCTCTGACTTAATGATGCAACTGTGGCAATGCTGGATCCTTTAAGCCAGTGAACCAAGCCAGGGATCAAATCCAGGCCTCCACAGTGACCAGGGGCTGCTTCAGTCAGATTATTAATCCACTGTGTCAGAGTGAAAACTCCTGTTGTTTATTTTAAAAACAAAAATAAAATATTGAGATTAATATGGCTCAAAAGTTAAATGGTACAAATAGAAGCATGGTGAAGAGTCTTCATGTGAACTCATATACAAAACACGACTTCCTTTCCCCACAAAACTTGCAATATTAGGTCACTGGCCTTTCTTCTAGAGATGAAGAAGAACCATGAACTAACCATGAACTAACTAACACAAAACATGCATAGTTACATAAGAAGTAAGTTACATGAAAATATGTATAAATATCTTCTGTTAGATACTTTGCTACACAGAAATAGTAGACTATATTTTACACACACTTCTGCACCTTTCTTCATTTAACATGGTATCTTAGAGAACATCCTCATCAGTAAAGAAAGACTTTCTGGTCTTCCATTTTAACTGCTACATAGTATTCCCTAGTAGGTATGTATGTATGTATATGTCTACCTATTTTTTAAAAATTTGTTGCCTGTTGATGAACATTGAAGTTGTTGCATCTTTTTACAACCTTTTACAATTGCAAGCAAATTTCATTCTTTTTTTTTTTTTCCCACTGTACAGCAAGGGTGTCAGGTTATCCTTACATGTATACATTACAATTACATTTTTCCCCCACCCTTTCTTCTGTTGCATGCAAGCAAATTTCAAATAATTACTTAACAAATATCTACCGAATACACTCTCAGCAGTGGATGTGGTGCATCAAAGAGTAAGTATATTTGTAATTTTGACAGTTATAGCCAAATTTCTCTCCAAACACTCAGTACCAACTTACCCTCTCACAAGAAGTGCATGAGAATTCCTTCATACCTTCACCAATGTAGAGTCTCATGATGGTTTTTTACGGTATGTCAAAGTTGTTAGAATTTGCATTTCTCTATTATGAGTCATGTTTAATATTATTTCAAAATTTAAGTCACTTACCTTTATTTGTAAATATTTTTACCCATTTTTACGGGTCTTTTGCTCATTGACTAAGAAATTACTTTTTTTGTGATTGAATATTTTATGCTGTATTTTTTCTAATCTTTGATTTGCTAATTGTATTTGTCACCATGATGCTTTTTCCCCTAATTTTCATATCTTCAAATTTATTTCTGCCTTATGGGGTTTTAAGTTTTATGTCAAGATAAGAATTTCTCACTGAATTAAAAATAATTCATTCATTTTTTTTCTCGTATTCTTTACTTAAAATAGTTGTTAGTGCCTTTTTCAAAGGAATTATTGTGTTCATAAATATTCTGATTAATTTGCCAATTATTTCAAAGGATCTGCATTTATTGGCTCCAGGCCAAACATTTCCTCAAAGATATTTGAAAACACATTTACAGAAACAAAGGTTAAGTGATGTCAAGAAAATGTGTATATAAGGAGTTCCCGTCCTGGCGCAGTGGTTAACGAATCCAACTAGGAACCATGAGGTTGCGGGTTCGGTCCCTGCCCTTGCTCAGTAGGTTAATGATCCGGCGTTGCCGTGAGCTGTGGTGTAGGTTGCAGACGCAGCTCGGATCTCGCGTTGCTGTGGCTCTGGTGTAGGCCTGTGGCTACAGCCCCGATTAGACCCCTAGCCTGGGAACCTCCATATGCCACGGGAGCGGCCCAAAGAAATAGCAAAAAACAAAAAAAAGAAAATGTGTATATGACTAGCAGGATAGAGAACAAAGGTTTAGAAGATTCTTCAAAAAGAAAATCCCAAGTTGGGTGATCAGGTGTAGAAAGCACTTGAAGGAGGAAGACAAAATATAAGGTTGTAGGACTTCACTACAGCTCATAAGAATTTGGAAATAGTTTCTGTGAAGAAGTGCCATAAACTGAAAATTACAAGACTAGAAAAGTTTCGTCCTAGACATATTTGAGTTGTCTTATTCAGCAAATCTGGTGTCTGGTGCATGGACACACACACACACACACACACACACACACACACACATTCTCTGATTCTTTTCTCTAACATAATGCCAGGGTAGAGAAATTGTGGAGTAAAACAAGGAAGATGCTTACATTTCTGTTCTTTTTTTAAAGATGGAAATATAACTAGAACTTATCAGCCCAGCCATTCCTCAATATTAAAATCTTTTTTTTTTTCTTTTAAAGATAGTGGGAAGATTTTTAGATATCAATTGCTGTGGGTTTTATCAAATACCAGTGCTTTTTAGCTACTTTGTAGTACTTACTGAAGGTTTATTTTGTGCCAAACCCCATACAAAATGTTCAATATGCTTGACAAACTATCACAGAAATTTTAATGGCAATTTAAGAAAAGTTGAGTGTATTACTGTGTCCCATTTTCAAGATATTTGGCCCAGGGCAGGGTACCCCAAAATATATCTTAATGGTATACTGATTATTTTGAAATAATGTTACTTAAGGAATGACCAATGTAAGAAGGGCACTCTGACCCTCTTCCATATCTCTCTAAAAGCAGGAAATAAAATCTGTAAAAGATTCACTTACTGTATCTGGAGGTAGGACACCCTTATCACCAGAATTAGGAAATTTGGGGCTGGGAAACCTCTATAAACTAATCTTGTTATTTTACTTCTTTATTATCCCAAGCCCAAACTCTGTTTAGCTGCTTCACTAATTAAACATCGAAAATCTGTTTCTTTATTATATAAATTCCTCCCAAATTTATTGTTTCTTTCTCTAAAAATACAAAGGTTGCCTGTTTTGGCCACTTCTTAGGTCCCGTTTCTGAGACCTCTCTGAACAAATTAAGTTTATTTCTTTTTTTCCTGTTAATTTGTCTTATGTCAATTTTATTGTTAGCCCAACCACAAAACCTCAAGAAGGGAGGAGGGGAAAATGTCCCCTTCCTTAAAAAAGATAAGTGTTGTGGTATAGAAGACTACATAAACTTGCCCTGAAGTCATGAAACTGAAAGGCAAACCCAAGTTTTTTAGGAAACAAATCCTGAACTTTTAATAATGTATAGTCCAAATTTACTATTCACCACCCATATGACTTTAGACAATAAACATACCATAAAGCTTTATTTACCTATGCTACTCCACTAAATTTAGAAGATTGGGAAAATATAAAGAAACACTTATGAAATGTGAACACACAATCGGAACAAAAAGGAAGTCAGCACAAATAATCGAGTGTTATTCAAATAATTCCAATGCAATAGGAATGGAGGTATAATTTTGCAACACCAAGGCAATATGGGACCTTACAGGGTAAAATGTATCAGATTTAAATCCTTCAAAAAAAACTAATATTTACCTTCTTTTTAAATTATAGTTGATTTACAGTGTTTCTTCAATTTCTGTTGTATGGCCAAGTATCTGTTTTTATTATTAATTTCTTAGTAAAACTATAATGTAGACCAATGTTTTCTCCTAATTCCTGATCTGGAAGTGAGTATGGGAATCAAAAGATCTAGGAATTTATGACCTTTTCTTTCAAATCATTAAAGAATTTGGCCTTTGTTGCTGGTTCCAGGGAGGAGGACTCTAAATTGGCATTTATTTAGTGATAAAAGTGTCTTTGCTGTTTCTGAACCCCTTAGATCACACTTGAGTTTATGCTAAGAGATGAGATTATTAAAGATAGGGGCTGGTCCCCAGAAAAACCAAGGAAGATTGGAAGGTTGGGACCTTGAGCCAGTCTGAACCACAGTTTTGCATGATGGAAGACTTCCCCTGTGCAGCAATATCCACAGGTTTCTCCTTCTGCATGCAGTAACTCCCATGCTCCTATGCAGAAGCCCACAGTTTGAGGAGACAGTATCTTTTCTTTCATTCTACCAAACATGGCAGCTCTTGATTTAATGTCTACTGAACCTTATAACAGGATTTGCTCAAGACCTTGCATTGCATACCCCCAACCTAGGAATTTACATTCTATAACACTCTACTCTCTCTTCAGGGATCCAAGTCCTTTGTGACAGGACTACTGCATGAAGGAAATACTTCTGCTATTTTAGAACCTGATGCTGACTGAATGTCTTCACTGTAAATAACCCTTCCTGTTCCTGTCATTTCTAGCAACCTCTCAGAATATGTTATGTCTGAATGGAGTGATAGAGAAAAGCTGGGATGAGAAAAGAAACAACACTAGTTTGTCTCTGATATTGTATGTTATAACCTACCTAGTGCATCTTTTCAAAACTCCAAACAAGGAATGACTGCCTGGCATAGGTTTCTCTATTCTTCTGTAATCCATGAATTTTGAGTCATGTCCCTGGTCTCCAGTCTCTGTGTTCTACTTGCTGGCTCCTTATAACTACCACAGGCCCCAGGATGTGACAACTGGTTGGAGAGGCTGTTCCTTGCACTTCCTCTGAGAAGTCTGCTGGGTATCCTATTTTTATACCTCATAGTATAACCTACAAGGTGTTTGGGCTTCTTGAGGCTCAGGCTGAAGTGATCTTTTCACTCATACTGTCTGGTAGAAAGGGAGATGGGAGAGAAACCTGAATCTTATCTTCATGTTACTTTCCAATTCCTAAAATAAATCTTATAATAATAGTATTTGAAGAAGTACGTTTCTGTCTATGCAGCAGTTGTCATTTTTTGAACTTCACTATTCAACTGATATGGAAAAGATCCATTAGACAGTCAGACAAATGACATTTAGGATTTTACCTACTCACGGTCTCCTCCATATTAGGCAAATGGAGAAAGATGCTAAATATTTCAGTGGCCATCTGTCAACTGGTTAGGCTAACTACTGAGAATTTTTCACATAGTTATCTTATCTCCTTCCTCATAAACTCAAGTGCTGAACACATTTATATGTTGGTGCCCCTTCAAAAGGCTTGGAGGCAAGTTTTTTTCTATACTGCTGAAGTATTGAAAGTCATCTCTGGTTTGTAACTGTGATAAAGTCCAAAGTTAAGGGGATGATGAGAAGAATTTAGCTATTCATCTTTCAAGGAAATAAGACTTAAAAATAAGAAGAAAGGCATTTTTAGTTTGTTTTTGTGCATGGTGTGAGGGTGTGTTCCAGCTTCATTGATTTACCTGTGGCTGTACAATTTTCCCAGAACCACTTGCTGAAGAGACTGTCTTTTTCCCATTTTCTATTCTTGCCTCCTTTGTCAAAGATTAATTGACCATAAGTGTCTGGGTTTATATCTGGGTTCTCTATTCTGTTCCATTGGTCTCTATGTCTGTTTTTGTACCAATACAACACTCTCTTGATAACTATAGCTTTGTAATATTGTCAGAAGTCTGGGAGAGTTATACCTCCTACTTGGTTTTTGTTCCTCAGAACTACTTTGGCAATTCTGGGTCTTTCGTGGTTCCATATACATTTTTGGAATTTTTGTTCTAGTTCTGTGAAAAATGTCATGGGTATATCACAGGGAACTGTATCTAATTACTTGTGATAGAACATGATGTAGGATAATGTGAGAAAAAGAATGTGTGTGGGTATATATATATATATATATATATATATATAACTCAGTTATTTGCTGTATAGCAGAAATTGACAGAACATTGTAAATCAACTATAATAAATTTTAAAAATGTAAGAAGAAGTGTTAACTTTAAATCAGGATTATTTTATTGGTAATGTCTCCCCACAAAAATTGAGTTTGCCCATTTTTATTGATTGAAACTGAGATCTACACTCTATTTTAAACGTCTAGAGCCAGTAAGTCATAGAATGGCTCCTGAACTCAGCTATCATTTTGGATTTCTGTTCAAGAATTATTTGATAAATAATTATTTTTAAGCACAGAAATTTATAATAATCATGTCAGAAATGAGATTTACAAAAACCCAAACTGGAGCTTCTTATAATGATGATTTTAATCCTCTATTAATTCTAATCTCTTATCCCTCCAAATATTCATTTGAACTTATTATTTTTGGAAAGTATAGTTTAAAGATAATAAAATTCTCAAAAATCCTGCAGTCAATATGCTTGTCTTTCTTTTTTATGCCTCAAAGAAATTGAACCAGTTTCTATGTTAAAGATTTTTATTTGCTATTTTCTCTTCCCACATTTTGGTAGGAACAGCCTTGAATATCAGCTCAGATGTTACCCTTTGGTTGGCCATTCCAGTCTAAGCAACTTAATTTCCTCTCTTACTATGTCATTCCCAATTACATTCTCCAATTTTATTTTCCTTATAACATTTAATGTAATATTTATATGATAGGGTTCTGCTATCTGAAATGATAGGACTTTAAGCAGGCTTTTCATTGGAGATACTATTATGTGAGATCCAATGAAATTAAAATTGGGAGTTCCTATAGCTTCTCCCAATAACTTAATTTTCCTTAGTGGTGGTTTCTTCTGAGATCCAGTTACTCATTTTCCTTGCTGTGCCTTCCATCTGCATGTGCTAGAGATATTGCATTGCTGTATATATGCTGTGGGGAAATTTTCCAGTACTGGCAAGCTTCAAAAGACAGCCATGGTTGGAAGGTAGTAGGCAGTGCATCAGAATTCCTTATCCAGTCTTGCTCTAATAAACTCATTACATTAAGATCAAAATGACTGACCAGCTGTTCCCATTCCCTAAGGTATTTGCATTCTAGAAGGTGAGAAAAGCCTAAAACGGAGAAACTCAGCTTCTATTTGTTGAACCCAGACATGAAGAAATATGCCAGAAAATGCAAGGAAATGTGAAAGAATTATATTATCACAGCTGGGAATCATTCGAACTAGCAAGAGGGACCTACGGAACTGTTCTCTCTCTAAAATTATCAAATTGTCTGCAAGGCTCTCTAGGAATCAGCTTGTCCCTAAATTCTGCCTTCGTTTTCATATTTGGCAGGGCCTAAGGTCCATTAAAATATCAGAAGTCACTGCAGTACCTCAAGTGTAGTGGCTTCATTTGGGGCCAAACCTATCATCATGTTGGGCACATGCTGACTCCCATCGGGGGTCACAGCTGGCCTAAGAGAGTTAATTATCCTCGGGATGTAACCACAAGACCATAAGCCTATCACTCAGGCATTTGCTCCTGCTTGCCAGTAGCTTTGGATTATGAAGAAAGACAAAGAGGAGCTCCTATTATCAATATGATGAAATACTTGTCTTATCCTGGGTATTGAGGGAGTAAATCAGGAAAATGTAAGATAAAAACACTTTTGTTATTTATTCAAACAAAACAATTTTTAAGATCCTTTTAAATACTTTTATTTTTTATAGTTGATCTACAATGTTCTGTCAATTTCTGCTGTACAACAGAGACCCAGTCATACATAGATACATATATATACACACACATTCTTTTTCTTACATTATCCTCCATCATAAGTGACTAGCTAGATAGTTCCCTGTGCTATACTGCTGGATCTCATTGCTTATCCACTCCAAATGCAGTTGTTTGCATCTACTAACCCCAAATTCCCAGTCCAGCTAACTCCGTCCCCCTTGGCAACCACAAGTCTGTTCTCCATGAGTTTGTTTCTTTTCTGTAGATTAATTTGTGCCATATAAGATTCCAGACATAAGTGATATAATATGGTATTTGTCTTTCTCTTTCTGACTTACTTCACTTAATGTGAGTGTCTCTAGTTCCACCATGGTTGCTGCAAATGGCATTATTAATAAAATTTTTTTTGACATTTATTTAATGATTTTTACTTTTTCCATTGTAGCTGGTTTACAGTGTTCTATCAGTTTTCTGCTGTGCATTTATTTGTTCCTTGTGAACATATTAATGATGGCCATTCTGACTGGTGTGAGGTGGTATCTCATGGTAGTTTTGATTTGCATTTCTCTAATAATCAAGGATGTTGAGCATTTTTTTTCATGTGTTTGTTGGCTATCTGTATGTCTTCCTTGGAGAAATGTCTACCCAGATCCCTTGCCCATTTTTCCATTGGGTTGTTGGCTTTTTTGCTGTTGAGTTGTATAAGTTGTTTGTATACTTTAGCAATTAAGCCCTTGTCAGTTGCATCATTTGAAAGTATTTTCTCCCATTCTGTAAGTTGTCATTTGATAAAATGATTTTTAAATGCTTACTCTAGTACTAGAAATTATTCTGTAAATATGTAGAGATAGTAGATACCAAGATAGATCAGGTTTCTGTTTTCATGAGTGTTATATTCCAGAGACAAGAAATAGGCACAGAATTAAAAGAGAGAGAGAGAGATTTGGCAAGAAATTATCAGGTCAATCACTATGAAAAAACTTAAACAATGCAATGCAGAAAGGAATGACATTGCAGTGAAGAAAATTAGATTGGTTGTCTGGCATGGTCATCCAAAAAGGTAATATTTAAGCTGAGATACAAGGTTACCCCTATAAATATGTAAAAAAGAGAGTCTCAGGCACAGAAACTAACAAATAGGAATCCATAACATAAGAATGTTTGGTTTATTTGTGGAAGGAATAAAAAAAGGCTAGAAGAATTTATATTTTCAGAAGACTGAGTAGATGGAGTAAGCATACTTTCCCATCTTATTCCTACCAAATATACCTAATAACTGTGGGCATTTTAAGTACACAAAACATAAGATGACTCTGAAATATGGAGTGAATAAAACAGAGAGACTAAGAAATTTCAGACTTGTGTAACAATGAAGTAGTGAGTTCCTTGAGTTTTCTATTTTGCCTCATGTCTCCCAAACTTAGAGCTGAAAAGAGGCTAATAAATCAGAAACACAAACAAATGCCAATAAAACAAACAAAAGTTCCAACAAAAGCATGCCCTCTCTAGTCAAAAAAGGGAGGCAGGGAAAAGGGAAGCCTAATGAGAAGAAAAAAAAAAAAAAAAAAAACACCTCTTAGACAGTAATCACTCCAGTCCAGTCAAATACTACAGAAAAAAACTGTTAGCAAACCCTCACCCAGGTCAGCAAAGGCTGAGTGGGAAACCTACATTTCCAATCTCATGAGTCTGTAACGAGGCAACCCAAAACTTCAGCTATGTTGGTGTCAGAGATAACGTTTGAATTTTCATCCCCACTGGCTAATAATGACGCCCTTGCCAAAACGTTCTTGGAGACCCCATGAGAAGCCTGGATTTTCACCTCCAGTCAGCGTTAATAATGTGCCCATTTCCTTCCATGAGGGGATGAGGTCAAAGAAGGCCAGTCATGGAGTTCAGAAATTCATCTTCGCTGAGGAGTAGAAAGACCCCACCTCTAGCTGCATTATCGGCGAAGACCACATGGGGGATTGAAACTCCCAGCTGCCCAGCAGTCAGTAATGAGGCGCCCTCTCCCTCAGGTGTGTCAAGTTAGGCTGAGTGGGGAATCTTAATTTAACCTCCATATTGGAGTGACAAGGTGTTCTGTTGGTGTTAAAAAAGAAAAAAGAAAAAAGAAGCTGGATAAAACTAAAAGATTTAAAAAAGATTACATAGTCCCTTAACATAAGAGAGTCTCAATTTTAGTCAAAACTCACTATTTATACCAAAACGAGGAAGATCTCACATGAATGAATGAATACAACACTAACAGATATATTAGAATACAAATATTAAAGTAACCTTTGTTTTTTTTTTTTTTTCCGCCTGTGCCCACAGCATGCAGAAGTTCCTGGGCCACAGATGGACCCCATGCCACAGCAGTGAACCAAGCTGCTGCAGTGACAATACCAGATCCTCAACTCGCCAGGTCACCAAGGAATTCTATAAAGTAGCCATCATTAAAAAATGTTCAGCAATTTCAAATACACTTGAAACAGATGAAAGTAGAAATCTCAATAAAGAAATAGAAATTGCCAGCAAATAAACAGGAGGTAGAATGAAGAAGCAAGTGGAAATTTTAAAACTTAAAAATACAAAGACAAAATAAGTTCAGTTTATTTGGATGGACTTCATACTGGAATGAAAGAGAGGAGCAATAATTAAATGGGAGACTACAACAATAGAATTACTTAATCAGAACACAGAAATAAAGTATATTGGAAAAAATAAACAGAGACTCCAAGATCTCTGTGATTACAAAAAAAGTATGTAACATTCATATCACAAAAGTTCTGGAAATGGTGGAGAAATGGGGTATAGCTGAAAAACCATTTGAAGAAATAATGGCTAGAATTTTCACAAATTTGGCAAGACACATGAATTTCCAGATTGAAAAAGCTCAGTAAATCTCGGGTATAATCCCATAGACAAAAGACACAAGGGTAAACAAATCCCAGAAGAAAAGATTTGTAAACTCAAAATCCTATATCCACTGAAATGTCCTTCAGGAATTAAGAAAAATTCAAAATATTCTCAGATAAATGAAAATAAAGACAGCTGATCACAAGAAAATCTTTTCTAAAGGAATAACTAAAGGATCTTCTCAAAAGGAAAGAAAATGATAAAAGAAGGAAACAGAATATTGGAACAAAACCAGAATACTGTAAGCAAAACTATGGGTAAATCCAATAGGATTTCCTATTCCTCTTGAGTTTTCTAAATTTTGTTTATAGTTAAAGTAACTATTGTAACACTGTCCAATGAGGTTCTAAATATATGTAGAGGACATATTTAAGATAACTATAAAAGGGCGTGCATAAAGGAACACACAGGGAGTTAAGATTTATATACTTCACTCTAATTTGTAAGATGACATAAGTAAACTCTGATTAGTTAGACACATGATGTAATATGTAACACATTATCATTTAAAAGCTATGCCAGGAGTTCCCTGGTGGTCTAGTGGTTAGGAATTGTCACTTTCACTGCTGTGGCCTAGGTTCAACCTCTGGTCTGAAAAGTGAGATTCCTCATTAAGCCACTGCATGACTCAACAATAAATAAATAAATAAATAAATAAAATAAAATAAAATAAAACAAAAACAGTAAAAAGAGCAGAGGCTCCCAGTTAAAGCAGTTAAAGAAAAAGAGGCTCCCAGTTTGTTAATTTTTTTTTGCTATATTTTCTATCTCTTTAATATTTTTTGTATTTTTTTATAAAGATATCCCATACTATGGTATCTTTTTGAGTATCTTCTTTTTTCCAGTTCTTTATTCTTTCTTCCATCTATAGAGTATTTCATTTTGTTTTCATTTCTTTTAATTAAAATGTAGCTTTCTTTTGATAGTTTCCCTATTGTCTGCCTAAATTCTTCATCTTTTATTTATTTGTACCTGGTATGTTTAACCATTTTAAAGTCTATATGTTGTAACTCCATTGTATTGATCATTTATGCTCCTTATATTGTGTTTCTCTTATTTTTCAATCACATTTTCTTGCACTTTTTTCTACCTGGATACTTTCCACTGAGTGTTGGAATGTTACGCCTATGGATTTAAAGATAAAGTTCCTAGTAGAATAGTACCTTAATCTAACCAGGCGTCAAGAGCTCTAATACCCACAAATGCTATTCTATTTGTTTCCTGTTCCTAGGTTGTATGTTTTGGGTCTCCAAATGAAAGTCCTTAGCTTTATGCATCTTTCATAAACTAATTTGTATTTTTAATCCTCTCGGCCTTCTAGTTTGTCTTCTAGAATTGGTAGCCTCAAATGTCAATCTCACCTATCTGGCTTTTTCTCTTCTGTCAGATCTTAAATCCATATCTCTTCATTTCCTTAAGCAGTCATATGATTTCAAGCATTTTTTAAAAAATTGTTCATCCATTGGAGCTCCCATTGTGGCTCAACAGAAACGAATCTGACTAGCACCCATGAGGATGCAGGTTTGATCCCTGGCCTCACTCAGTGGGTTAAGGATCTGGTGTTGCTGTGAACTGTGGTGTGGGTCACAGACATGGCTCAGATTTGGTGTTGCTCTGGCTGTGGCACTGGCTGGCAGCTATAGCTCTGATTCGACCCCCAGCCTAGGAACCTATGCTGCACTTATAGCCCTAAAATTTTTTTAAAAAATTAAAAAATAAATAAAACAAATAAAAAGTAAAAATAAGTAAAATAAATTAATTAATTAACTAGCTCATCCAACTTTATATGTTTCAGATTTGCATTACCTAGACTTCCATTCCCAGAGTACTTAATATTTTTCACAGCCTTGGGTATGGCTTTTGTCTTGACAGATAATTTTCATTTCAAATACACAACTTACTTTATTTCTCCTGTTTCTCCTCCTCCTCATTATCATCTCATAAAATGTTTTTCTATGACAACATTTTAATCAACCCCTTACTATGGGTTAAATTGTGACCCCCCCCCAAAATTATGTTGAAATCTTAATCCCTATACCTCTGAAGGTAACTTTATTTGGAAATAGAGCCTTTGCAGCTGTAATAAAGTTTACACGATTATGGTGGCCCCTTATCCAATAGGACTCATGTTCCTACAAAAAGAGGAGAATGGACACAGACACAGGGACACACAGGAATAATGCCATAGAACAGTGGAGGCAGAGATTAGAGAGGTGCATCTACAGCCAAGGATGCCAGGAATATCAGAAGCTAAGAGAAAGGCATGGGGCAAATTCTCTTCAGAGTTCATAATCCTGCTGACACATTGATATTTTACTTCTATTCTCCAAACTGTGAGAGAATATATTTCTGATTGTGTGTGTGTGTGTGTGTGTGTGTGTGTGTGTGTTTCTTTTTACAGCCACACATGCAGCATATGGAAATTCCCAGGTCAGGTGTGGAATTTGAGCTGCAGCTGGGGCCCACACCACAGCACAGCAATGCTGGATCCAAGCTGCATTTGCAACCTATGCTGAAGCTTGAGGCAACAAGGGATCCTTAACCTACTGAGCAAGGCCAGGGATCAAACTGCATCCTCACAGAGACATCAGGTCCTTAACCCTCTGAGCCATAACAGGAATTCCAATTTCCTTGGCTTGTTTCAAGCCACCCAGTGTGTGGTACTTTACTATGAAAGCCCTAGGAAAAGAATAAACTCCACCTTTAGCTACCTAATTTTTCAAAATCCTGTTTCTGAATTTACTATGGCCTCTCTCTGGCCAGTCACTCTATCCTCCCATCTCCATCATAGGCATTAATATTTTCCATGTCTGAAACTGGTAACATTCATGATAATTTTCTTTTTCTTTCCATGACTTTCTCTTTCTCGTCTGTCTCCCATTGGCATTTTTTCCCTATTCATTTTTTTTTTTCCCAACAAAAATGTACTTCTTTTGCATATTCCAGAGAGTGCTACATTTTTTTTTTTTTTGCTAAAGAAACCAAGTGCTCTTTTGTTCTTCCAGGGGCTTCTAATTGCAAGAGAATTATTTGGTAATCTCACATTTAGTTTTCAGGAACAGCCTCCCTCTCTCAGATATATTTACATTTTTAACAAATTGCAATGATAAATTTTGAGACACAAAAGCATCTGAATAGATCAGATATAATTTGGTACATTTATATTTTTAGTATTTTTGAAAAACATCCAGCTGCTGACCAGCAGGATGTATATTTAACAGCAGTATGCAATATTTAAACATTATAACCAAATTCTCACACCCCCCCATACGGATAATTGAAAAGAAAATAGTTGCACACAAAAATGCCTAGCTTACTAAGATAAAACTTTCTGTTTTTCTCTTCATTTATATGCCTTTAACAAAATGCAGTTCGTTAGCAGCTAAAAATTAATTTGCAGTAACAAAACATGATTCAGAGCTTGAAGATCACTGTTGACGTGATTGGTTTTCTGCCCGAATGTCTTTTTTGATGACCCTGGGGTGGGATCCTATATTAGTTAAGCAAAATAAAAATCTAGAAGAGTACATCACACTCTCATTAGATCTTTCTTCTGATTCCCTTCAAATGAAATTCATTTATTTAATTAGATTTCTGATACACAGAAAGAAGACATATTTTTTCACGCTATATTGAAGGGGTTTTTGCCTGAAGATGAGAAGAGTACAGTGCCTCCTCAAATTGTCTTTTATAAGAGGAATCTATTATTTCAGAGTCTGGTTTATTTGAAACCCAATATTTTCTTGTTTGCTGTCCCTTTGTTGAGGCAGAATTAAATTCCATGAAGGGAAACATTTTATTTCTACCAAATGGTTCTTTGGTGCTGTATTTTTCTTATCTTTGATAAAAGCCATTTGTGAATTTATTTTTTGTTTAAACCATTGAATCAAATATAAGGACAAATTCTGATTCAAATATAAGCTATAGTCTCATGGAACTGCTTGATATCAAGTGTGAAATCCAACAATAGCATGTTCTGTTAAAGAGGGTAGAGTGTTTGCTGTGTTGAGGCTTTTCTGAAATCCTAATATCTGCAAGTTTGTCTCCACATTGGTGCTTTCGCCCATCATTTGGGGCATGACAGGGAAAGATCAGAGAAAATATTATTGAAAGGGTTAATGGCAAGTACCATGCTTGCTTATTGCTTCTTGCAGCCTTCAGCAGTCGATGGCTTGCCGTAAAATATTTTCATATGTAGTTTTATATTTGCTTTGTATTACTGAAATATACTAAGCACATCTCTCCAAGGACCCAAAGCCATGGAGTAATAGGCTCCTGCTAATAGCTTGAAACTGTACAGAAATCTAGTTTTAAAATACAACACAAATCTTTATCTAAAAGCACTAACACTTCACTCTTATGTTCGAAGAGTATGTTTTCACATTTCCTCTTGCGATGCATAGGAAGGGGGGAAAAGCTACAAGAGAAATGATGCATTCTGGGCAAGGAGCCAATTTAAAAAGTCTGTTCTTTCCAGTTTGCTGTCACTTGTCGTGGTTAAACAAAACACAGAGGAGAAAAAGAGAAATTGGCTTCAGTGTAAATGTCAACATTCTGATTAAAGCAAACACAAAGCATTCAGAACTCTTGACAAAAAAAAATTAAATTGAATTATGAAGGGTATGCAAATGGAGCCCTTCCTCTGTATGATTACCAAGACTTATGCATTTTGTATTTTCTGACTATGCTAGAGAAATCTGTGCTGCAGGACAAGGTGTTCAGGAACAGGGAAGAGAAGGTGAACAACATGATGACATCTGGAAACTACCAAAATATTGGTTCAGAAATAGCCCAACACTTTGCAAACACTGGAGAAGGTTAGAAAGCTGACATTAAGGTCTGATGCTTTTAGTCCATTGTCTTTCTAGCTAGGCAGGGTATTCTTACAGGGCAAAAGCCCCCAAAGTATTTATTTAAAGGATTCAAAATATATCATTTTCTAGGGGGGGCAACTTTAAGAAAACATATTAAAATATAATTATGTCAATTGTACTGTGTCAGTTCCTTTGCACCTCCTTTAAGACCTTAGAATATTGAATTGCCGAGGAGTTCCCTTTGTGGCTCAGCGGTTAATGAACCTGACTAGTATCCACGAAGATGCAGGTTCAATCCCTGGCCTAGCTCAGTGTGTTAAGGATCTGTCATTGCCATGAGCTGTGGTGTGGGTCGCAGATGTGGCTCAGATCCCAAGTTGCTGTGGCTGTGGTGTAAGCTGGCAGCTGTAGCTCTGATTCAACCCTTAGCCTGAGAACCTCCATATGCTGCGAATGCAACCCTAAAAAGCAAAAAAGAATTTGAATTGCTTGAAATGCAATTTGAAAGGGCACTCAGCATGTATTCATGATATTAAAGGCATGCAATTAACATTAATGGGAAAATAAAAAATAAATGTTATGCATTGGTCCTAGAAGAATATATTTGCATTCTTGGGTCCTATGAGAAGCATGTGTTTTTGTCTCTGTATATAAAGAAGTTTACATGTTAAATGTGAGAAAAATCTTTCATCGTTTTCCATTCTTTCCTCTGCAGGATCTATGATACTATTGAGTTTCTGAAACTTATCTTTGCCTATAATAATACAATTGCTTCCTGATTTATCATTGCTCCTATCTCTCTACTTTTTGGGATATTCTGAAACTGATTTCAAAGCTGGAGTGTGCACTCAGCATGCCATTTCTTACCCCCGAATACGAAACAGTTACCTAATGCCTGTTCAGGAAAGTTCAAACCGTGGCCTGATATTTAAGATTTTCTTAAGTGGCCTCGAACTAACTTTGTATTCCTTTCACAAATATTCACTGGATGTCTACTAAATGTCATTTACTTTTCCTCACCTCATTGCCTACACATTTCCTACTTTGGGCTTATTTTCTTTCTCTTTCATAATACTCTGAGCTTTTCCATTTCTACCACTTTATTCTTGCTGTGCCCTTTCCTTAAACGAACCTTCCTACATCTCTACATAGTGGACACTCATATTGTTCAAGGATAAATTTAAAAGGTTCTTCTTTCTTGAAATCTTTCCCATTACTATCTTTGAAAATGACTTCTTCCTTCCCAGAACTTTTATAGTTTTCTCTTTGTAACCCTCAGAAGTTTTTTAATATTACTTTGAATTCATTAGAGGTGTATACCTTGCATCTGGCCTAAAAGAATCTTAAAAATTGAAGCTCTGTTTATACATTTCTGTGCCCAACCGGAAACCAGTATATTGTAAGTGGTGAGATGTGCATTCAGATAATGTTGGAAAATTTATGTTACCTATCAATGTTCCAATTCCCTTGTCCATAAAATGAGCATGATAATATCTCTCTCTCCCGGGGCATCATGAAGAGTAAAGAAGATAATGCCTATAAAACCATGTTGAGCTCTAAGTTTTAGTTCTAATTTATATTATTTTAATTTTTAATATTAATACTATATCCAAGTGCATAAATAAATGAATGAAGATCGTAGATCATATATGTAAATACCAAAGCTGGAGCATCAACTATTTGAGAGACTTTTTTCATAGATTGTTTAATAGAATTCTCACTATAACCTTGTAAGGCCTGTGTTAAAATATTGATGGTATAGATGAGGCTGGACGGGTTACATACAAGTAACAAGTCTGACTCCAAAACCTCTTATTCTTTTCTTACACTCAGGAATTAATTCATTGAAGTATCTTAAGTTAACAGGAGAACTTTATTAAACTAGACCTAGAGACAACACACTCCTAGTCCTACCATTGGCCCACCTCTCTATTCCTTTAGTGTAAAGCAATAAATTAATTATATCTCAGAGAACCAGACATGTACATTTTAAAACCTAAGCTCTCCTTTCTCACACTGTCATTCTTCCCCTAGATCCAATGCTGCTTATGATTCCCTGAAATGGGTGTCCTAATACATTCATTAACAAATTTGTTTAACCATCTTCCAGGCTGCCAAATGTTGATCCCGGTCCCCACTGTAACAAGTGTTCCAGGTAATGTGAATAGAATCTCTCTACAGGGAAGTCTTTGAGAATTAATGCTATGGAAATTCAAATTCAAATGTATTAGGTTTTATACTACTCCAGTCATATACAAACCAGAAATACAAATTTTGTTTGTTTGTTTCTTTCTTTCTTTCTTTCATTCTTTCCTTCTTTTCTTTTTAGGAATGCACCTGCAGCATATGGACGTTCCCAGGCTAGGGCTTGAATCGGAGCTCTAGCTAGAGTCTATACCACAGCCAGGCCAGATCCGAGCCACATCTATGACCTACGCCACAGCTTGCAGCAAGTTTGGAGGATCCTTAACCCACCAAACAAGGCCAGGGATTGAACCAGCATCCTCAATGTTTACTAGTCAGGTTCTTAATCCACTAAGCCACAACAGGAACTCTGGGACCAAAAGTATTTCCATGTGGTACGAGCGCAACTCATAACATTTACAGGATTCAGAGACTAGAGAATATCACTCCCTTTTTTATTCAGGAAAATGAGACCTAGAGAGAATTGAACCAGAACTAACCAACATAAGTAAATATGGACAACAAGAATTATTGTGATGATTTTCAATTGAATTCTCATTCACTTATTCCTTGATTCAATGCTATGTCCTGAGCCCCACATTGTAGTGTCATTCACTGAAGAGAGCCAGGTGTAAATAGCCTTATCTCTTTGGGAGTTTGCAATCTGGAAACTACATTATCTTATAAACAAAAACTAAAACACGAACAAGAATTCCAAAGAGATTATCACCGACGTATTTCAAACAGGTGAATTAAAAACATACACATACACATTCTAAACATTTAAGTGTAACATGGGAGCTGGTGTGAAACAAGGCAGGTGTTTGCAGAGAAGGTGAGGGAGTATCTGCTTCACCACCAACACAGTGCTCCTCAGGGGCCCTGGACATAAGTCAAGGCCTTCCAAATCCACTTCCCACACTCCTTCACCTGTGCACTCAGATTTAGGAACGATGGCTCTTTTTGTTGTTGTTTTCATGTGGAGAAAAATACATGTTCCTTCCTTCAAAGTAAACATTCTGGGAGCTGTTGTGATTGTTCAGATTTCTTTAAAGACCTTGACGCCACTTACCATTGCTTTTTAGTCTGCAGGGAACATAATGAAACTGAAGTCTCTCATGGTGCTTTTATTCCTCTTCTTTCAGACTTAATAGAAAGCAGTAGGGGACGCTTGGGCCACCAATGTCACTGCCATTTCAGGGTCTGCTTTGGCTTTGTTCTCAAGGAAAATGGCATTGGCTTAATTTTTTCTTTTTCTTTTTTTTTTTTTTAACAGGATGTTTTGCTCAGAAGAAGCTCTGACATTTGCCATTTATCTTTTCTTTCCCACCTTCTCCCCCACACCTCTCTCCTGCCTTTTCCCTCTCTCTGAGCAGCACAAAGTCCTGAGATTGAATGGGGTCTTCCCTTGATGAGGCTTTTGGCAGTGGCTTTAGAACTTTGTTTGACCATGTCCCACAGTAGGAAATATGTTTTACATGAGACCCAGCATGTAAACACACAGAAACACACACACATACACTCCTCTTTTGACAAAAGTTTGTATCTTTACTGAACAATTTATGCTTTTTTTTTTTTTGCTTTTAGACACCTCTCACTTTCAAAATATTAACTTTGAAGATATTGCCTGATATTGGCCTTTAGCAGTCAAACCTAATATTTTGCATGTAACCATTCTGTATATGTATTGCATTAGGTAGGGATGTATTCTTCTGGCTTTTTCAACTCCTGTTCAACTAAAAATATCTTTACCTCTAAGTTCTCAGAAGGTCTAAGCAGCCATCACCCAAACAATAATAACAATGAACAAAAACAAAACCAAACAATCCTTGGTCTTGTTAGAGTCATATTCTGATATTTTGGAGACATTTAAGAAATACTAGGAGTTCCCACTGTGGCTCAGCAGTAACAGGCCTGACTAGTATACAGAGGATGCGGGTTCCATCCCTGGCCTTGTTCAGTGGGTCAAGGATCCAGCATTGCCATGAGCTATGGTGTATGTTGCAGACACAGCTCGGTTGTGGTGTTGCTGTGGCTGTAGCGTAGGCCAGCAGCGGCAGCTCCGATTTGACCCCTAGCCTGGGAAGAGCCATGTGCTGAGGGTGTGGCCCTAAAAAGGCAAAAAAAGAAAAAGAAATACTAAAATAACTTCCGTAACTAATGGCTGACAATAGGCTAACTGAAAACCCTGCTTTGTTCTGTAGAAGCAGAGGTTGTTACTGGCTCTGACAATAAGTCCAGGGAAGGATTCTGAGGCTGATCTTCAGTGGAAAGCATGCAGGCCTTGATTACTCAGGTCCTCCAAGGATTAGTACTTACTTAGCCTTCTGGAAGGAGTGACATTCATTGGTCTTGAGATAACTGCAAAGCCTTCAGCATTTTACTCAGACTACAAATCACTCAGGATTGCACTGTGACTTTCAGGGACCTACGTGCTTTCCGTCACAAGGCTTCTCTCTCAATAAAACAAAATATTTTATGACTGTGCTGATATAAAGACAATCAGGGCTGGATTTACTATGAAATATTATTATTCATCATTATTATATGCATTTTTTCTTCTGATTTTAAAAGAAATTACAATGGAAAAATGTTCATGTTGGATCATAATTTGGCCACCAGACATGGAAGGCAAGGAAAGAACAAAGAAAGAGGCAACCATTCCTAGTTGGGGTTAATAAAAAGCAAGAGTACTTACCTAGGAGGCTTGTCTTGGGTGCTGAAAGATGAGGAGATTGCAATACCCACCACCAGAACCTGAAAAGTTTATGCAGAGGCCTTAAAAGCATTCAGTCACCTATTTAATCCAGATGGCCTCAGCCACACCTTACTCTTTCAAGGCTTTGTCTTTGAAACAGCTCCTAGTGTGGCAATGATGATGCATGGAACACACATTCCAAAGACTGGGGCGGGGGTGAGGAGCAGTGTAGGGGCAGGGTCAGGTTCAAGCCTTTGAAAGGTTATAAGGAATTAAACCGGAGGAGGAAGGTGGTGGTTTAGAGACCAGATTCAGAAAGCCTGACAAGAAATAGAACATTCTCTGTTCTCAACAGTTTTTCCAGGGCTATTTTTTCTAAAGGAGAAAAAATTTATATAAATAATATACGTATTCAAAAAATAATAAAATAATGCACATAAATAAAATGAACATCTGTAATTCACAGAGATTTAGCTACTGTTAATATTATTAACAGCAATCTTTAAGAAGCAGTTATATATATGAACAAATGAAACTTTTAACCAAAAAATGGTCCATTATTATATAGATTACCTGCACTTTTTCTAAAAATATATATCATCAACAACGTCTGTATCATTTATTTTTAATCTAAAATATAATTCTTAATCCATGGTAGGATGATCCATCATTTGTTTAATGTGATCTTGCCGATAGAATTCATGTTTTCCTTAGTTGTGTGCTAATACAAACTACGCTGTCCTAAATTCACATCACCTGTGAGCACAGCTTGATGTATCTGTATTCTCTTAGAAAAAAATCAGAGAAGTGAAGTGGAAGTTCTGAGGTAAATTGTTATATACTGCAGATAGTTTACTGTTTTCTCTCTTAAATGAACGGTCTACTCAGTCCATATGCCTTTATTCTCTTGTTTAGAAAACAAACTTTATATAACAACAGTGTTAATCGTGTGATTGTTGTACATAATGAAAATATTTTACTAGTTTTTATCTCTTTCTGAAGTTGTTTTCTTTTCTCTGCGGATGTAAAATTTTATTTCTAAAATTCTATCAGTATCCTGTTATTTTTCTTCTTTATATTAGTATCATATAAAAAGCACCTCCAAACTTTAAAGAGATATAAATATTCACTCTTTCTTTTATTATTTGAAGTTTAAAAATATCTTATTTAAATTATTCATTTCAATTTAATATGTGCATTATAATTCAATATTTTACATTTGCTTTTTCTACATGTATTTATTAAAAAATACATTCCTACATTTTAGACATAGCTTCTACATAGTATACTAAATCTGATATGAAGTGAGGCTGGTGTCAAGATCTTCTTTTCTTTTTCATTGATGTATCTATCTCTGCACCGACACCATGCCATTTTAATTTTTAAATTTATGTAATGTAACAAGACAGGGAACCTCTGATGAAGCCTTTCTTTTTTTCTTTTCTTTCTTTTTTTTTTTTTTTTTGAATGAGCTTCTCCAGTAAGTCAGACAGAGAAAGACAAATATCATATGATATCACTTCTATGTGGAACATAATAAAAACTTATACAAAAGAACTTATTTATAAAACAGAAACAAGCTCACAGACTTCAAAAGCTATCTTATGGTTACCACCTTTAAAACTAGTGTGGGGAGGGAAGAACTGGCAGGGAATAACATGTACACTCTACTGTATAAAATAGATGATTAATGAGAACCTATTATATAGCACAGGAAAAGCTACTTGAAAATTTGTAATAACCTATATGGGAAAAAAAGGATGGATATATTTATATGTATGGCTAATTCACTTTTCTGTAACCTGAACCTAATAAAACATTGCAAGTCAACTATACTCCAGTAAAATGAAATTTGAAAAAATGACTGGTTCGATCATTTAATTTTCTTAGGAGAAATATAGTATAGTATTTTAAGCAAACATTTGAACAATTTATTGAAACTTATTAAAGTTAGTTTAATTAAGAAAAATAAATATTTTACAGTATTTTTTCTTTCCATGCAGGGTCATAGGATATTGCTGTATTTATTTATTCATATCCACATACCCCTAACACCTATATACACAGTTACACACAAACACATATATACATGTAGATGTATGAATAGCTATATCTAGGTAGAGTTTTATAGACTCTAAATTTAAATTTTAAATTTTGGTTGTATGGCAAATACATAATCATTGTTTTCTTTTTTTAAATTTAAAACTTAATTGTATTTGTTTCATTATAATGTTAAAAAGAATGCTACATTACATAGTTTACATGCATCACCTGAGAATTGACTTTTCTAACTTTATTTTTTAATGTTTTTTACTTTTTTCCATTATAGTTGGTGTACAGTGTTCTATCAACTTCTACTGTATAGCAAAGTGACCTAGTCTCACACACACACACACACACACACACACACACAAACGTGTGTGTGTGTATATATATATATATATATATATATATATATATACACATTCTTTTTCATTTTTTCTATGTTCTAAGTGATTATTGCTGCTCTATAGGAAAGTTTTAAAGTTCTTTACTATTTTGTAACTATAAACCATACATATTTCATTGTTAGCTCAGAACTCAATTCACTGAGTTTTTGGAGTAAACAATCTTGTAATCTGTAAGGAATTGTATTTTGTCACTTTCTTTACCATATTTATATCTGTAAGTTTCTATTATCCTATTTCATGAGTTAGAATTTCAGAAACTTGTTAAATTATGGCAGTGGCAGGAAGCATCTCTATTTCCTCCCAGAATTTATCAGGAATGCCTCTAGAATCACATAGTCAAATAAGGTATGCATAATCATTTTGGAAATCAAGTTTGCATCCATATCCCTAATTCATTCCAAAGTTTCTTTTCACTTTAATAGATTTATTTTAATAACAGAACAGACTTGAATTCTATGAAATGCAGGTTAACATCTATTAAATAGTCTTGTTTCTTTTCTTTTGAACTTTTGATAGGATACATTATATTTATTACTTTCCTAATAAACTTTCATATGGGGAATAAACTTAATTGGCCATGATGTATCATTCTTTTGATATAGAATAGACTTTAATTTGCTAAAATTTTGCTTAACATTCCTGCAGCTATATTTATAGGTGTGTTTTTTTCTGTAATGTGGGTGTGTTCAGGCATATGTGTTTGCAAACATTCATGCTCTTTACCAAATATGGTGTCAGGTTTATGCCAGCTATAGAAAATGAGCTAAAAAGCTTTCTCTTCTGTTACTGGGAACAATTTAGATTGCATGGGAAAGTGGCTTCACTGAAAGATTTGATAGATCAACCCACAGTCACCCTGATTGCTTTGTATTTCCAGTCAGTTTATCCAGCATTAAAAATAACTTACTCATATCATCCGCTAAATATTTATCAAGCTTCAACTATGCTGGAGGCAGCAGAGAGAGACAGGAAGTAGTCACAGTAAATCTGCAACAAAAAAGATGGCCTACAATGTAAAGAAATTCTTTCCAAGCCCCAGAGAGTGGAACACACAATGCATTCTTTTGTAATTCAAAAGAAAAAAATAAATATTTTTGGACTCCTTGCTTTGGAACGTTTTGTTGATATTCGTTGTTTTGCTGTTTTGTTTAGTTTTGTTTTTTCTTTGAATGAGGAGGGATTTTGTCTTTATCTCAGGCTAGCCTAGCTGAGAAGTTCTGAGAGTACCTTAGCTGTAAGTATGGACCACTATTTGGGAAATTGACTTGAATGCTAGAAGCACAGGTGAGCATTCTGTCAGAACTAAGTAAGCACATTAGGGATAAAATGTTAGAAGGAAAGATTGGAGTGAGAAGCCCAGGGAACTTGGAATATGTACAATTCTTCCATTTCTAACAAACTAAATATTTCCATTCATTGATGCTTGAATGAGACCCTTTAATCCACTGACATCTAATGTCAAAGATTCCAATAGATAATCTGTAGTTTCCCTTCTGATATTTTGATACTATTAGCCTTTAAAGGTTTAAAGACCCACAACATCTCTTGGCTACTATTGTTGAGCATGATTTGATCCAGGACTTGGGTAAAGAAATGAGGGTAAAGAAATGACTTTTCAGGTTATCCTATCTAGTCTATTTTATCATTTAATCTTAAATTTCCAACTCCTCGTGAGCCAACTGCAATAGTAGTTTGTATAAGTCCCATTAGAGAAGGGCACATCTATATCATATGAGTCTGTTTGCAAAGGGAATTATAGAAGATGTCTGCTTACTAGAAAAAAAATCACCTAAGTTAAGACAGTGAAAGTGCCATTAAGTCATTTTTCCATCCCTCAGAACCTGGCAGGGAATTGTTCCCCGTGGTGCATTTTCCTGCTTCTCTTGCAGCCAGGTTTTAAACATCTTAAGCTCTACTGCTTCCCTCCCTTCCCCTGGGCAGTGACTATACTGCCTCATAAATCTCTTTGGTCGGAATTCTTTCCAACATAACTCCAGGTCTCTTGTGATAGATTCTTTCTGCCCCTGGGAGGTCCTGTAGTTGTGCTAAAGAAAAGGAAGCAAGAATTGGATTTGTGCAAAAACCAGGAAGTTAGTTCATTGCTATCCTTTGTTTAATTGCTTCACTATAAATTGAAAACCTTAGATCATATAGAATACATCACCAATGTCATCACACAGGTAGTCTCATATATCAATTAGCCAAGATTTCTATTAAGTTTCATGAGAGTGGGACACTTGGGCATTTTATTCAACCCTGTAAACTGAGAGTATAAAAGGATGTCTGGCAAATTGTAGATGTCTGATAAATACACGCTAAACAACTGGATATATGAATAGATTGCCATGTAGCTGGTGTATTTTGCTCCATGGGGATACTACAAAAAGAAACACATGACCTGCTTCACAGAAAATTATGCCTGTTTGGTTTCCTTTGCTGTGCAAAAGCTTGTCAGTTTGATTAGGTCCCATTGGTTTCTTTTTGCTGTAATTTTTGTTGCTTTGGGAGACTGACCTGAAAAAACATTTGTAAGGTTGACATCATAGAATGTTTTGCCTATGTTCTCTTCTAGGAGTTTGATGGTGTCTTGTCTTATATTTAAGTCTTTCAGCCATTTTGAGATTATTTTGGTGAGTGGTGTGAGGGTGTGTTCTAGTTTCATTGATTTGCACTGATTTGCATGCAGCTGTCCACATTTCCCAACAATACTTAGTGAAAAGACTGTCTTTTTCCCATTTTATATTCTTGCCTCCTTTGTCAAAGATTAATTGACCAAAGGTGTCTGGATTTATTTCTGGGTTATCCACTCTGTTCCACTGGAACATGTAATGTGAGAAAAAAGAATGTATACATGTAAGTGTAACTGGGTGACCATGCTGTACAGTAGAAAAAAAAATATATATATATATAAATAAGTGATAAAAAAAGAAAATGACCACTAAGTGAAAACTGCAGAAATATGAAATCAGTAAAATAAGAAATTTATTATCAGAGTTACCTTCGTGGCTCAGTGGTTAATGAATCCAATTAGGAACCATGAGGTTGTGAGTTCAATCCCTGGCCTTGCTCAGTGGGTTAAGGATCCGGCATTGTCGTGAGCTGTGGTGTAGGTTGCAGACGTGGCTTGGATCCCACGTTGCTATGAATCTGGTGTAGGCTAGTGGCTACAGCTCCGATTAGACCCCTAGCCTGGGAACCTCCATATGCCACGGGAGTGGCCCTAGAAATGACCAAAAAAAAAAAAAAAAAAAAGAAAAGAAATTTATCATCAAAGTAATAAATTGGTTTGTTTAAAAACAAAATCAAGGCAAAGTTAAATAAACAGAACTAAACCAAAAAAAAAAAAAAAAAAGAAGTCTGACTGGGGAGGCAAGATTCTTACTGGACACTAAGAAGTCTGTAGGTGAACAGGGTTTATGAGATGACGTGCAATCCTAGTGGTCCTAGGCTCTAAGTGATCCTAGTTGATGGACAGGTTCTAAGTTGGCAGAGGAGGGGAAGGGCTGGCTATCCATGGACCCTTCTCTTTCTGCTTGTCCCCTTAACTACTTCTATGAACATACCTCCAACATCCATGGGTTTGCCTACCTCAATTCATCCACAATTGATAAGAATCTGGTTTTACAACCTATGATTGAAAATATACTGATTTTTAATCAAATAAAATCACAGCCAGAAACCCCGCTGATAAGTCAATGGAAATGTCCTGCTCTTGTTCGAAACAAACTAGGGAGATTCTCTGGGTCTCCCTGAATAGATACCCAGAATTTCAAGAACTCCCCAAGAGCAGTCCAGGGGACAAATTACAAACTACAAACATTTGTGAGACCCTGTCAAGATCTCCTTACATAGATCTTTCCACCCCTGCCTAACCAGGCCTTCACCCAGCTCTTTCACCAAGAATCGCTTTCTCTGAGCATGCGGCAACCCAACACCTAGACAGGAAGCACAGAGAATCTACCTTCAAGCTCTTGTCATCCATGTGTTTGTACTTTGTGTGTCCTCCAAATCAAAGTGAACAAACAGAGTTCAAGCTGTAATGATACCACTGAACAAGGAAAGCATAGAAACGATGCACCGTAATTCCCTTTTCTGCCAGAAAAGCACAGTATTGCATAGCTGGCCCTTTGAACAAACAATGAAGGTGATTGCTTTTATGGTGGGTGTGATTTGGGCATCTTTATTGCCTTAAGCTGCCTCCTGCCTCAATTTTGTTCTAAAACGGATACATTTTACATTAGACATGAGTTTTTGAAGAATTCCGTTATATAGAAAACACTTCTGGGTGAAGTTATACATTAAAAAATGTGTTACTTGTTAACTTTGCCTTGAATGAATTTATCGACTTAGCCACCCAGTCGCTTAGTTAAATTTTAGTGAAATGAAATATAAAACAAACAAAAATATCTGATTCTTTTTTGTTATGGACTGCTTTGTGTTCCCATGAAATTCATATGTTGAAGCCCTAATTGCCCATGAGCTTATATTTGGAGATATGCCCTTTAAAGGGTTAATGAAGGTTAACTAAGATCATAAAGTTTAGGCCCTAATCCAATGACTGATGTCCTTGTAGGAGGAAAAGGAGACACCAGAAGTGCACAGAGAAAAGCCCATAGGAAGACATCATGAAGAGGCAATGAGCTATTATAAGCCAGGGAGAGAGAACTTAGGAGAAATTAGGCATATAGACATCTTGATTTTGGACTTTCAGACTCTAGAATTGTAAGAAAATGCACTTCTATTGTTTAAGCCACTAAGCCTATGGTATTTTGTTTTGGCAGCCCTAGCAATCTAAAACACCTGTTAAGTTTCTTTTCACTATAGCGGTGTTACAGACCTTTAGGATAGCATTTCTTTTAACAAGTCTCACTTATGCCAGCCCCCTTTCCCAAGGAGAAGTAAAGACAACAGGGATGCAAAGTTGTCCCTGTGGTTTCCTTTATTTACCCTCATTTTAGCACTTACAGTACTGAGTCAAAGATTTCCTGGTTGCTTCCCTGGTTACACTAATAAATCAAACCTACTTGGTGGCAAAGTCTGTGTGTTTATAGCACAGTGCCCATCATATGGTTACTGGCTCAATAAAGGAATGTTGAATTTAATGAAATTTAATGTACTGGAAGATTTTTATGTAGATGTGAGAGAGAGAGAGACTAAAAATCATGATTTTCCTTTCAAGAACTTGTAGATTTTGAAAATTGGCATCAGGATTGATTTGTTCTGTTTTGTCTTATTGTTTTTCCAAGCAGTAGGTCTGACATAAGAGAAGTTTCTACCAGTTACCATTTACCAAGTAAATGATGGTGTTGTGTATATAAAACAGGTATGTTTCTACAATCATGCAAAACTGTTCCACCTCTTACACAAAATTTGCTTCAAGACCATTCTACTGCTCCCAGAGAAAACATTCTAAGTCTTTGTGTCAGCAGATAGGCTATCCATGAAACAGCCTTTACATTCCTTGTTTGGCTGTCCCATACTTGTCATGCATCCTTCTTAGAAAATGCAGCATTAAACCTTCAAGAAAGACACTATTGCTTCCCTTTGTCCATCTAAAAAACTCAATTCAAATTTTAAAACTCAGTACAAATGCTATTTTTTTCTGTGAATGCTTGAGAATGATGCAAATCAATCAGTCTTTTTGTTATATTCCTGTAGAACTCTGAATATTCACTGAAACTGCACTCTCCGTATTGTGTTATAATTTCATACAAATTCCAGTCCCCCAAAGTTCAAAGAAACACTAATAAAACACACTACTGTTGACCAAAAAACAACTGTGAAGTAATCTAGTAGAAGTAGATAACTTGCCTCCAAACCTCAACTGATCTAAAAATATTTGGTCTCTTCTCTATTACTTCCGATGGCTTCTTCCTTAAAATAGGTAATACACTGTGATTCTTCTTTATTAAGTGTGACATCGAGGAGCACTTGAAACTAGCCTGGCTCTCAGATTCATGGAAAACTTAATTCACTATAAAATGTTCATCTTCATAGTATACATGTTGATGACAAAAATTAAAGTTTTTTTTTTCCATTGTAACATCAGTTCATTTCCTTCCTTCCTCCAGTTTTGTACTTCTCCACTCCATGATAATTGCAGAGACTATTATATAATTCTTGCAATGTACATGTGAAAGGTCATATTCGCTCTCAGTTCCAAGATGCTTATTTTCAAGAGGTCATGTAGCTATTTTACCTCTTTTTGTGGCATTTTAGTTACTTATGACATAAACTATCTGCCCTGGAAAATTCTAAGATGTACCAGATATTTCTGACACCATGAACCCCAATATGTTACTTAGATTTATGCAAGCCTTCTTAAATATTCAACATGAATATATCATATTAGAACCAACACTGTATAAAACCTGCATTTAAAAAAACATTGGGGTATACTTGTTTTACAATGTTGTATTAGATTCAGGCTTACAGCAAAGAGAATCAGTTACATATATACATATACCTATTCTCTTTTTCTCATATAGGTTATTACAGAACATTGAATAGATGTCTCTGTGCTATACAGTACATCCCTTTTAGTTATCTATTTTATACATAGCTGTGTATGTTAATCCCATCTTCCCAATTTTTCCCTCCCCAGCACGATTTCCCCCTTGACAACCCTAAGTGTGATTTTGAAATCTGTGAATTTGTTTCTGTTATACATTAGTTCTTTTGTATCATTTTATTAGATTCCACATAAAGGTGGTATCATATGATATTTGTCTTTCTCTATCTAACTTACACGTATTAAATATAGGGACATTGCATGAAACATCTTCAGACAAAGGAGAACACAAGGCAATTGAGCAGAACTATACTAATCACAAATAAGTCAATTCAACTTTTAAAAACATCCTAAACTTATTCAACTTTTAAAAACATCCCAAAACTTCAACATCCCATTCTTGCTCCAATAAATTAAACTCAGTTCACTTTTTATTGATTCTTATGAGGATCTCTCAGTCAGACATGTATCTGAACATGAGATTTGCCTGCTTCTATACTTGTTTTGTTTTAATTCCCCCTGAAGAATAAGCTCCAGTCCCCTTAGCAATCTATTACCATTACATTGTGAACCAAATCTATTTTTTAGGATGAAGATGCCACAGCTCAACTCATTTCTACTTGTTCACATAATATTTTACCCTAACTGGACTCCTTAAAATTCTCCAAACATATATATTTTCTTGCTTCTGAATTTCACTTTATTTCCACTGTTTCTGCTGTCTGGTATCCCCACCTATACTCAGACCATATCTATTCATTCTCAGGACCCAACTCAAATTCCATCTCCATGAATTCTTCACTCCTTTCACAGGTAAAATAACCTATAGAAAGAAATACTGTTCTTCAGTACGCAGTGTTCAGTCACAACACTACACATAGACTTTTGTTCTTTATCAGGTGATGTGCTACCTTGCGTTTATATATAGCTTTTATCCCCTTCCCCCCAACAATAGTCCCCTCTCTCAAGTGGGTAAGTGCTGGATTTCTTTCCGACTTTCACATTATATTTTCTGCTCCTGCAGGATAAAATCTTATGCTATTTCAGGTGACCTATCTATACTGAATATAAACATTGAGATTATCTGAACACTGTCCAAATGTTTTATATGCAGAAATATAGGAATATTTAAAGGATTGAGAAATTTTACATGCAAAGATATTTCCCTTTGACAATCCATGAAAAAATAAGCACTTGGCTATTTTGAAAAGAAAAAATAAAGTGAATCTTTAAAGAGACACTTCAAATAGTAAAGCAAAGATATTACTTTATTTTTTGAGGGTGAGATGGACTGCATTCTGCAACTTTCAGAATTAAGATCTATACCTTGACTCATCAACATTGAAGTTTCTAAAAACTTAGATAATAGGAAATTTATACTTGTGCCCACCTATACAATTGAGAAAAAAGAAAAAAGTGTGAACAAAGTACAGAGTTCACAGGAGGGAAAATTAAAAAAAGAAATATTTCTGTCCCTGAAACCCTTGAGAAAAGTAATGAGGGGAAGTGAGCTTTTCACATAAAGAAGAACATTTGCCTGGTTTAACATGGTTGAGACCCTAAGAAGTGACAACCTAGGGACCTCAGTGACCAAAAGAAAACATACATTGAAAGTCACTATTCAAAGACTCTGAGGAGTTTTTCAGAAAAGAAATTCATTCATCTTTGTTTAACCAGCATTTTGCAAACTTATTTAAACAAGAGACACTGTTATTTTTCTTCAGAGTAACCTCTAGATCTGTGTTTAGAGAGTTCTGCCTGCCGAGGCTGACCTGATATTTACTTTGACAGGATTGTGTGTGTGTGTGTGTGTGTGTGTGCGCGCGCGCGCACGCACGCGCACCTGTGTGTGAGAGAGCACAGTAGGACACTTGTTTACACTGTGGAAGATCGCTGAATGCCTTGGACATTTTCCTCCTTTGGAGGTCTGATAAAAGTAAGAGTTTGAGTTCTGCCTGCTCGAGCCCTGCTCTTTCTAGTTGAGTGAGACTGTTCTAAATTTCCATTAGCCCTTAACGTGCCAAAGATTGAAGGCAAGGAATAAAAGATAAAGGAAATTCAACATCAGAGAAAAGAGAGAAAGAAGAATGGAGTATAAAGATGAAGAAATGTCTTAAAAACTGAATACCAACAGCAAAGCATTAAAAAAAAAAATTCCTGCCAGATGTAGCCAGCTAAAATCTAACTGAAGTTTTAGCGGCAGGCATTTCATCTGTCATATCAAAACATTTTCAATACCATCTACCAATACAGCACTAAATTCTGGACTGCCATTAATGTCAACCCATTTATAATTTTGGCCTGCAGCACTACAAAAAGGCAGATGACAGCCTACTATTTCACACCTGCTGTTGAAATGAATAAAAATGACTGAAACCCTTAAAAGTAGAAAAAAAAAAAAAAAAAAGAGGAAGGGAAAAAATAAAACGAACAACACTGCAAAATAAGGCTGGAGAGAATTCCCTGTCTGCTTTGTGTTTTGAATATCAGCTTTTGGCTGATGTGTCCTTTACAGATCTAATAGCAGTAAGAGCAGAGTGGCCAGGTGTAGAAACCAACATGCTTGGCAATGGTTTTCTCTCTCTTTGATTGGCACGATTTCCCCCACCTACTGGACTTTCATCACTTATACTTGTTCACACTCTCTCTCCTTGGCATCATTGAATATAATACACTTCTTCTGCAGCATCTCTTTTTGAACTTGGTCATAAAAGATGTTGGGAATATTTTGATGGGCTTATGCCCTCTGAAATGTTGAAATTTCAGAACAATTCCTTGTAATTTTTTTGGATGTCCTTTACTAGTCTTTCCCTAAGAGTATGAAGCACAACATGAAGACCATAGAGTGTTGGACATTTGCATGACATCTGATCTTGCTTTAGTCAACATTCATAAGTAGAATGTTAAATATAACCATGAATAATTAGATGCCCTGGTTGCTAATACTTAGGTTTGTCTGACCTGGCCAATTGTATTTATGAAAATATCTAAAGCAGTTGTCCACATAGTGTGGATGGCAGATTCCTATTTTTATTATGATATTAAGCTACTATATGATTTCTTCACTGCCTTGACATTTGTATTATTCCAAAGCAATAGTGGGTGAAACTGCTGGCACCTAAGCAAATAATGGGTGTTATCATGATAATTACCAAATAGTTTTAGTGCAAATCTCAAATTATTCATGAATCTGCTCATATCATGAACGTCATATCTGGTCATATCAAGAACAATAAGAAGTTTTTAATACATTCAGTTTCCCTTGATACAGCACAAATCTAGATTATGTAGAATTATATTGAATGGAATTTTCCACTCAGATTAAAATAAAAATCACAAAGCTTAAAACAAGTTCCAAGTACACATGATTCTAAAGTAAGGCACATCGAAGGAATATTTGCATAGATCTAGTTCTGCTCCTCAGAACATAAGCCTATCTAAAAAAAAAAAAAAATGAAGAATTCAACAAAATTTACTTAACTGTAATATGTCAATCATGGGAACAGATTATATAACTTTTTCTTTTCTTTTTCTGTTGGGCGGGGAGTTTTTCAAGATCCAGTTCTTTGTAGAGGTTGCTGGTGTCTATTAGAAAACTGATTCTCTTTTGCTGGTTAAACATTTGCTGGGCATCATTCTAGTTCGTCTGACCTTGGAGCAAGAGAAAAAGAATTAGAGTCTGTGGACAAAGAGAGGGGGAATCCATGCACTCATATCATTGAAGGAGCAAAGGTATATAATGTGAATTTTTCTTGGGCCAAATTAATGCATCAGGCATAGGCAGATTTGAAATGGTAGGATGTATCTCACCCAAAAGGCACCTCTGATACCTGAGAATCCCCCAATTGTAAAACACATTTCATATTACCAAGGATTTGGACTGAGAGGAAATAATGAGAAGATCAATGATAGAGGACATTCTCCACATCAGAAAAAAACCTCATTTTTGCAGAAATTATCATGCTTCTAAGGTGTAACTTGAATGACTACCACATAGAAGCTCTCCACAGATTTAAAATTAAGTAAGACATACTTGATATTTTTCCATTAATTTCTCAAGAATCAACTCACCAGAGGAGAAAGAAGGAAAAAGTGGAGGGTGCACGGGGGGGCTAGCCACACTCACCATCACAGAGGTCTCTCCTGAAGAGGGTTGAATTTTATCTACCAAAAAGTGACCTGTTAACTCTAAGAGCTATCCCTATGTCTTTAAGAGATGAGAAGAGGAATTTGAAAGAGCACAGTTGAAGGTAATGATTAGGAAAAAAAAAAAAAAAAAAAAGAACTATTTTAAATTTGTTGCCACACTCAGTTCAGATTCCAATCTATCTTTAGTTAAGCTGGTTTAACTCTTAAATATGACAGTAGTTACAGTGTGTTCACATAACTTTTTAATATTATTATACCAGGTTTCCAAATATTCTGAGAAAATGACAACGTCTCCTTGTATATAATGTTAAATGAGAAATGCCTACAAAGCAGCCTTTTGATATTTATTGTTCTCCATACAGCCAATAATATCTTCCTCTGAATCTCACTAATTCCAGTTGTATTGGTTTTTTTTTTTTTATGTCAATGAGGTTACAATGAATGTTTGTGCCTGCAAAAAACCAATGTGCTATATTTGACTATGTGCTGTCAGCATCCTCTAATTAAAAAGAATTGGTCTCAGAAACATTTATTATTGGCACAAATAGAAAAAAACTTGTCAACAAAGCACATGATATGTAGAATATAGAAAAAAAGAGTAATGGTATTATCATCCATCATTACTTGGAGAACATCTAGAAGCTGTCTGGCAACATTTGTTCAAAGAGTGAACAGTGGGATACCTCGTATTTTCTGAATCATCTACCTACTTCAGGCAGCCTCTTTCTGAAAAATGCATAGGTTACCTTGCAAGCCTCTGTCTTAGAGCACTGAAGACTGGTAAGTGAGAACCATAGAATTGTAAGGGATTATAGAATGAATTTTCAAAGCTATTTAACTTTCATATTTTATAGGTGAATACTTTCTGGAACAGGTAACTCCAACGACTTACCCAAGGTCCAGAGGATTATGATTCTTCTAATTTCTATCTAATATTTTTGCCACTAAGATTCTTATTTAAAAAAAAAAAATCTGTTAACTTGCCTAGGAAGCTTTTCCAAATCTAAGTCTAAGAAACTCAAGTGAAAACAGGGGCTAGGAAGAGTCTCATTGATTGCACAGAACAAGAAGAGCAATCAAATCAGTCATCTTTCTCTCCTTTGGGAAGAAAGTAGAGGACTGCAGAATACAAAAAATAAAAATAGCAACTGTCAAATAAATGGGCTCCTAGGACAGAATTAAAACACAATTTTAAACACCTGTAACTTTTTTCTCTTTCTGGGAGCTACTGAGAAGTTCTAAGAATCATGTTCTCCATGATTCAGGCTATGGTTCACAGATAGGGAACAATTCCAATATGAGAGGGCAGAGATGACTAATGACAGTGGATTATTCTATATGTTAGCAAGAAGACTTAGGTCTGATAGTTCAGAATGTATGACAACTACAGATTCAGGGTGGATATTTGTAATACCCTGCATGACTTGACAGTTTTAACAGTTGCCAGAGTGAAAGGGATCAGCAGAGGCTGGATATCAAAGAGACTGTTGAGAAGTGGATTGGTTGTTATTGTCAGAAGGGTTTTATTTGGAAAAGTTGAGAAAATATTGAGTGTTGCTGAAAGAGTAAATACAATAGTGAATTTTGAGTGAAAATTGGGGCGGATCTGTTGCAGTGATACCAGGGTAAATAAAGAAATGGAACCAGAATGAACAAATACATAAAGGCAGCCATGTTGTTGGGTAACAGTGGGTTTATCAAATATTGACAAACATGAAATGATTGTAATCAGTCACTGTCAAAGGAGAACAGGTCCCCTCCTCTCTTTTACAAATGATCCAATTAAAGGAAACATGTTGGCTATAAAAGTCAAAATCAACAATGCACTATACACTGACAACCCATCCAACATATAAAATCAATAGTGCATTCTGCTGCCATCCAGCACAAAGCGACAGTAGCAACTTCCCCACCTCTTTAGTCAAATATGACACTCTATCCATCGATCAAAACTCAGTACTTATTGAGCAAGGCTTCTGAAGAATTCAAACTGCATTGTGCTTCTATATCCCCTCCCAGGCCCCTTTCATTTTATTTCGATAAATTTTAACTTAAGGCAAAATATCTGGGAATGTTCTGTTGGCACATTAAGTGTTTATTTGTATAATCACCATAAAATTTGACATTGACTATATTTACAGCAAGACTATACAACACTATAGGGCTAGAAATGCAAATGCCATTGCATTGAGAACTATAATTTTAGTTCTGCATCCATACCATGGCTCTGTCCAAGTCTTCCATTTAGCATGACAAACAAGACAGCGATGGCTCCAATTAGGCATCAGGCTTGCACTAAAACTAAAAACAATCTGAAAGGGAACTGAACAAGCGCTGGATGTGGAACAAATTGTGAGTTTGAGAGAAGAAAAAATTTCACAACTTACTATTTGGTGGGGTATGGATAGGGAAGTAGAGAGGAAACAGGCTCTTAGGGTATGTGTCCTATAACCTTTTTTTTCAATTCAGCAAATATTTTTTTAAGGTATAGTTGACATAGAACATTATATTAGTAATATTTCTGTATATTGGGAAGCGATCACCAAAATAAGTACAATCTGCCACCATATACAAAATATTTTTGTATTTTTATTATAGTTGATTTATAATGTGTCAATTTCTGCTATACAGCAAAGTGACTCAAGCATATGTATATGTGTATATATACAAATATATATGTATATGTATTCATATGCATATCCATACATATATATGTACACATTTTTTTAAAATATTATTTTCCATCATGGTCTATGGAGATTGGGTATAGTTCCCTGTGCTATACTCTAGGACCTTACTGTCTATCCAAAAATGTAAGAGTTTGCATCTATTAACCCCACATTTGCAGTCCATCCCACTCTCCACCCCCTCACCCTTGGCAACCACAAGTCTTTTCTCTATGTCTGTGAGTCTATTTCTGTTTTGTTGATAGGTTCATTTGTGTCTTATTTATTTTATTTTATTTTTATTATTTTTGTCTTTTCAGGGCCACACCTGTGGCATATGGAGGTTCCTAGGCTAGGGGTCTAATTGCAGCTGTAGCTGCCTGTTACACCACAGCCACAGCAATGCCAGATCCGATCTGCGTCTGCAACCTACACCACTGCTCATGGCAACGTTGGATCCTTAACCCACTGAGCCAGGCCAGGGATTGAACCTGCAACCTCATGGTTCCTAGTCGGATTCATTTCCGCTGTGCCACGATGGGAACTCCCATTTGTGTCATATTTTAGATTCCACATGTAAGTGGTATCATATGGTGTTTGTTTTTCCCTTTCTAACTTACCTCACTGAGTATGATAATCTCTAGTTGCATTCATGTTGCTGAAAATGGCAGTATCTCATTATTTTTATGGCTCAGTAGTATGTGTCTTGTGACCTTTAGCAATTTGTTTTTTCTACTCTGGACGTTAAGTTCCTGTAAAATTAAGGAATAGGCTTAATGTACTAGAGTAACTATGCAACAACTATAGTTTTAGTAGTTTAACATGGTGTTTTAAAACATTTTTCCCAAAAATCCACAGTCATGAATATATTTTTATCATGACAGAGTGCATAATATAATTGATATAAATTTATAAACAATAAATAAGTTACCAGAATTATGTGCAATGCAGTGTTAGCCAATGTTTTCTCTTCTTTTTGTTTTCTTCATAAATGCTGATAGATCACCAACCCGGCTTGAAAATCACTGTTTTATGGCTCTTTGCTTCTCCTTCTCCCTTTCTCCTCTCTTCCTTCCTCGTGTTCCCTCCTCTCCTCCCTTTAATTAAGCATCTCAATCCTCAATCCCAAACTCTGATTCTTTGTATTTCACTGAACTTGTATTTTCTCCAAATACTCTATATTTCTCCATTCCATAAGGCCAGCACAATACAGGAGAACCCTCATTTGGTGCTCAACAAATACCCGTTTAGTTAACTTACTAATTCATTGGTATCTTGGAGAACAAAAGTCAGGTGCAAAAAGGACATCTATTACCTAGACTCTTGAAATTTGTGGTAATATAAGGGGAATTGTATAGTTATTTAACTTTTTTTACAATTTTCATAAAGTCAGAATGTGTTCAAAACATGATTTTAAGTAAAATTAGAGATGCAACATTTTATAGGAAGTATAAATTCAACTAATGAAACTACGAAAACCTGGAAGGAAATGTTCTAATATAATAACAATCTTTTCACCTCTTGATAGGAAGTTTCTATACAATTTTTAAACTTGTCTTTGATACTATATTTTGCTGTCCAAATTATCTCCTTTAACACATTTTTCTTTGATTATTAAGAAATCATTTTCTTTAAATTCCTCAGAACAAAAGACAAAATATGCTTGAAAATTTTGTAAAAAAGATTTGGAGCAGTGGTCAAATATACACTATGGTTGTATTTATCTATTGATCAATTGATCAGTCAATTTATCCATCTATTTATCTAAGTGTATTTTCTTTCTGACAAATAATTGGTGATATACTTAAGGTGTTTCTTTAGCCCCTCTTGCCATTGTATTTCTTAAGCAATCCAGCACTAAAGTCATTTTGTCACCAGTAACAGTATTTTTCTATGACCCAAGTTCATCTAAAATGAATCTAAACCTAACCATTATCTTGTTTCCTTTATCCTTCCTGAATTTTAATGTGTGTAAGTTATAGACACAGTAACTACTATGAGTTATGAAGGGCTAACCAGCTATTGTTATCTTTTCCCTTTCTTTCTTTCTTTCTTTCTTTCTTTCTTTCTTTCTTTCTTTCTTTCTTTCTCTCTCTCTCTCTCTCTCTCTCTCTCTCTCTCTCTCTCTCTTTTTCTCTTTCTCTCTCTCTCTCTCTTTCTTTCTCTCTTTCTTTCTTTCTTTTTAGGTCCACACTTGTGGCATATGGAAGTTCCCAGCCTAGGAGTCAAATCAGATCTGCAGCTACTGGCCCATGCCACATCCACAGCAATGCCAGATCGTAGCCATGTCTGCAACCTACACTACAGGTCACTACAAAGCCCGATCCCTTAACCCACTGAACAAGGTCAGGAATCCAACCCACATCATCATGGATACTAGTTGGATTGGTAATGTGCTGAGCTGCAATGTGAACCCCTATCATTTCCTTTTTAAGCTGTGATCTCATTTCATTACTCCTAACAATTACCCCAAGAAAGAGTTGTTATTGGTATTGTAATTTTACAGATGAGGAAACTGAGAATTGAAAAACTAAATAGGTAACTGTTTTAAGCAGAGGAACCCTAACATGAATTTAAGAAATCACAACAAAAATGATTACTTTAGAGAATGTTTGGTCTTTCAAATTTAATTTGTTCTCATTAATATTCAAGGTGTGTTTTATTTAACACTCATGAATTGATGGAGTCAGTATTATCACTGTTGAAACTTTATAGGTGAGAAAAGAGGCAAAGAAATGAAGGATAAAGTTATAATGTATATTTAGAAGTCCATGATAAAGACTCATTCCTATTCATAAAAATTCTAACCAGAGTGTTTAATTTTACCTTTCTAACTTTATTGATTCCCATAGGGGCTTGGAGGATTTTGTATTTTATGTCCCTTTTCCATTTTGAAAACAAGGCAGATATGGGCGTACTAATAATGCTGTCTTTTTTTGACAGGACTTAAGAAACATATTTTTAAAATATAAATAGTAAACAAAAATATACCTCTTCCCCAGTATTTTATGCTTTCAGATATAAATTGGCTAATAGTAATACTCAGTGCTATAGTATTAATAAGACATGAACAAACACTTCTGATGAAATGGTTTAAAGGTGAAATGTGATAGGTTACTCCATCTTTTCTTCATAAGTCTGTCCAACTTTCCTCCCTACCAGGAAGAGTTTCCTGGTTAGTACCATAGGATACATACGCTATTATCTGTCTCCCTCAGGATTTCACCTTATTCCATCTAAAACTTTTATCAGTAGCATTATCTTATTCAAAAACCTTTACAGACTCTCCATTGTCAACAGGCAAAGCAAAAATGGTCTAAACAAACATGCAAGGCCTTCTACAAGGGAGCCTTAATTAGCTTTTTCTGTCTTATTTTCCAAATCTCTTTGGGGTAGGACTATGTTCTAGGTTATTCTGTATACACTTCTCAGTTTAGCACAGTGAAGAGATTAATAAAATTTTAGAGGCAGTAAAGACCTTAAAACTTACCTCTCTAAATAAAGTCATTTAAATAAAATACTGGTGCTAGAGAGTGTTCTAGGTCATATAGAAGGTTAAAGGTCAATATGTTAACAGAACCTTTTCTTTTATCTCCTAAACATGAAAGTTTCTTTAGAAATATTTGTTGAATCATTTTCATTATTGGCCATATGTCTGGATGCATTTTGTCCTGGTAGGAATTGCAATGTTTGATGTCAATGTATGGAATGACCAAGATAGGTAACATGTACACATGTTGAGCCATTCAATATCAGTAAAACACAATGATTGATTTTTCTGAAGACCCTTATAGGGATTCATCATGAGAAGGGTCTGATATGGAGAAAATGCACAAAAAATATTCCCTGTTTTCCAGCTTCCACAGATTCTGCCCATCAGCACACTCCTAATGAAATAAAGCCCATTACTAAAGATTTGTCATCTCACTTTCTGCTTGGGGTCATCAGTGGAAACTGGGATCTCAAATTATTAGAATTGGAAGAGATAAGCCATGTGGTCCAGCCATTTCATTTTGAGTGAAGAAACTGAAGTCTGTTTAGGCTATGTGAGGTATAACTTGTTTTGTTATTATTATTATTATTATTTTTTTTTATTTGAAGATGCAAGTTCCTGACAAAAGCTTTGATTGCTGAGGCTGGCATCCATTTCAAAGCAGGCTCTCTCCATAAATATAATGCTGGCCACAGGACAGGATAAAGAGCTAGACACCCATGTTAAGTCTCTGTTTTTTTAGAGATCTTGGTACATTTCAATATGACCATTTGGGTAGCTTATTTTTTCTCTTGCCATGCTTTAAATTTCTGTTCTTATCTTTAAAATTTACCTTTAAAGAATAAGCCCAGAAAATTCAAGGCCTCAATTTAAGATCCCCATGAAGGAGGGACCCAGGCCCATGTACTCTTTTCACTCTGTGCTGGTGGCCCTACTGTTTGGCTCCAGGTATGCTATGTAATTTCCAAATCTTGTAAGTAATAAATCTTTTTGTTTTCAAAGTTTCCAAATGGTTAATAATTAGTTAAATTATTTTACAATCATAATTAGAACCATGAGGTCTAGTCCAATCACATCATTAGTGATTGATAGGCTGAGACCAGCACAAAACAATATGGTATATAAGGAATCTTCATTCAAAAAATAAATAAATAAAATAAAAACAAAAATGAATAAACAAAAACAGAGTTATCCCATGGCTCATTGGTTAACAAACAACAAACCCAACCAGTATGCATGAGGACATGGGTTCAATCCCTGGCCTCACCCAGTAGATTGAGGATCTAGCATTGCTGTGAGCTGTGGTGTAGGTCATAGACACGGCTCTGATCTCCCATTGCTGTGGCTGTGATGTAGGAGGGCAGCTACAGCTCCAATTCAACCCCTACCCTGGGAACCTCCATGAGGCTGATGGTATGGCCCTAAAATGACAAAAAGACAAACAAACAAACAAACAAATCCATGAAGGATTTCAGCAGTATTTTTAAACTGTATCCACAAAGCCTTCTAGGTACCAGGAATATTCTCTTTGGTCTGCTTCTCACAACTAGAAAAAGACTAACAGGGCAAGCTCTGGGTCCCTAAGTTACACATCAACACATGCAGCAGTAGACTTATCTGTTCTAAATATGGGGGGTTATGAATCAGTTCCCCTAGAAGAAAAACAGACTACTGATTTAAAATATTGATCCCTGAGCAAGAAACTCAGAAAGGTAACATAAGAGAAGGGATAGACTCCATACATTCCTCTCCTTGCACGTGGTGTTTCTGTCTCATCAGTGTAGAACTCCTATACTTTAGGTATGGATTGTCAAGATTGGGGAGTGCACGGAATTTAAGGACCTGGGCTAAATTTTTTTAAAATTCATCCTTTTTTTTTTTTTTTTTTTTTTTTTTTTTACAAAGTTCTTTTCATAGTCAAAGCAATCAACTTAGGAAGTCATACAATCATTTCAGTCATCTGAGCCATTTCTGGAACCACTTTTGGGAACTGCCTTCAAAACACCAAGCATATTGTTTCAATGATTCTCAATCATGGCAAAAGTGTGTCCTTTGACCATGGTTTTCATTTTTCACAATGAAAATGGTAATTGGAATCAAGTCTGGTAGATAAGTGTGAAATGAAAAGTTAGGGAAAATGGAATGAAATGTATGTTTCTGGGAGCAAATTCCAAAGGGAAATACTAAGAAAGATTTAAATTCTGGCTGCGGGAACTGAATAGGTGTTGTCTCTTGACAGTATCAAATTGAAAGCCCAGCATCAATTTGGGTACAAGAAATGCCTTGGTATCGGAGAGACTCCAGTTAGAACCAAAGAGACTTGGTTGGAATTCCATTTACACTATTTCTGACTTGTGGGATCTTGAACTTAACCAATCTTCAATGCAGTTTCCTCACTGTAATGTGGGCTCTTTAGGAAAAAATAAATGCTTCATATAAATGCAAATAGCAGAGTTTTGGTCATGATTTGCGTTCATAGATGATATATATTATTATCATCCTTGATATTAAGAAATGTTTGTTCAGATTATTTAAAGTTTTTGTCACATTGTTATTAGTTTTCATCCTTCATGTGTGTGTGTATACATTATATATATATAATATATAATATTAATATATATGTGAATATATGTATATAAATTCATGAGATATAGGCCTGATCTTAGCAAAAATTTCAGGATTTCAGGTAGACTTTGTAACATACCTCCTCTTGTCCCAGCAACTCTTTTCTTTTCTGCTCTGCCTCCCTCACAGCTTTGTGTGTCATGTACCTTCTTGAAGATATTCATATCCTCTTTTTAAAAATGAATCCTCTCTTTTTTTTTTTTTTCAGCCAAGAGACTGAGGAGCAGAAAGGCTCCCTGCTTTCTGCAAGGCTATACCCAAGTTAGATGCTCCCTGTAATATCAAGGTCTTCTTACATCAAATCAAAAGATTTTATCACTTTACCATCTGCTTCTTATCCTACCAAGGTGTTAAAGGAAAGAATTAACATAAACTAAATACCATCTTTATCTACCTAACTAAACCTATTTCACTTTCACACCCACAGCCCTAATATTAAGGACTATAATAGTCTCACTTGACATGTGAGAATAGTTAAATTCAGAAAGGAAAGGAAACTGGTCCAAAACCATACAGGGGGAAGCAGCAAAAGTGGGTTTAAGCCCAGATGTTCTTGAAAGAAAGCACATATTTCAAGTTCATCCACAACAGAAATAACAAAGCACAGAGGGCCAGACTTTAAGAAGCTCTGGAACAATGGCTAGAAATGTTATGAAGCATGTAAATCACGTAAATAAACATTTGATGGAGGGATAGCATCTGTTCACATCCTCTCCCCATCTCCATTGTCCAAGGTGTAGGAAAAGTGCAATCATGAGGAATCATGTCCTAATTCCTATAAAGACAAAAACAAAAACAAAAACAAAAAATCTTCTTCCTGATCATTACTGAGCTGGTAATCTCCAGTAATGACCTAAAGGGTGGAGAAGCCAATGAGTTTTGTAGTGATGCTGAAATGAATGAGCTCTTCAGCCATGCAAATATATAAGTAGATAGTGTATTACCAATTTCCTTTTCCCTTCTGGCTTGGCCCTGAGTGTGTCTTTAGCCTTTAAAGTTTTGAACCACTCACCTGTACATTCTTCCAGGACACTGGTGAGTCTTTGTACTCACATAAGATACATTGCCACAACCTCATCGGACATGAGTATAATCTCTTAGTCAAATTCATTGCCAAGTGTGAAAGTCTGAGTTGTTCAGGGCAGGGCTGTCCCAACACTCAAAAATGGTTCTCTCTGTGAAGACCAGGAGACTCTTGGATGGGTAAATGTCATCGACGTTGGTAAAGAGATGTATGTCCCATCAGTATTTTCTGCAAGTCATCTCTACGTGCAGAATAAGTCTCCGAAATCTAACTCTGAACCCATCCCCTCACTCACCAAGGAGGAGTATCCCTTGTGGAATATCAGAGTGTTGGGACTGAGCTTTTTGTGTGACAAAGTAACATACTGAAGAGATTTCTTTCATATCAGTAAATATTTTTTTTTTCCTCCAGGATTGTGCCTCTCTAGATGCTTCCATGAACATAGTACTGTCAGAATGTTCTGAAACTGTGTCCTTCCTATGAGAGCCATTACTTCAGTGGCCAGTGTGCCACGCCAGCTCTGTTCTACCTTTTCCTCTTCTGTCATGCTTTTTTGCCTTTCTTCTGCACCAGAAGTCACATAGTTGGAGAAGCTAAAGAAAACATTGTAAGCTGTTCGTCAAGATCCTTAAAGATGTAAGAGAGAATTAAATTTGCTTGGTATCTCGCACTCTCAAACCTGTACTGGCATTAGATGGCCAGTAAAAATTTAGGGGTTTGAGGATCTGGTCTAACACCTTTCCACTTCATCATATATCATATTTATTTAAAATGTGTTTGAACCTCCTTAATAAATAACATATAGAGGAGACACTTTTCCATAAGGCAGTTTATAAATATCTCTTTGACCAACATTTTTAGAGTCAAGATCATAAACCAACTAACAAAGTGCTGGCATTTTAAATCACTTTTTTTTTTCTTTAATATAGCCCAGCCTAGCACTAGGTGCTCTGAAATGCAATACAAACATGCAAACAACCTGGCCACAGAGCTTCCGATTAGCCAAAATAAATGGTATTCGGTTTACTTTTCCACTAGAAAAAAATCCCTAACTTCAGTCATTAAATAAAACGAAATAATTCATTTCAGCTTTATTTTCTCTCAGCCTGTGTATTAATATCTTGATTTCCCTGATAGTATCTAGGCATAAAAGTTATGTTTCCAATTTTTCATTTAGATGAAAGATATTCCCCATTGCCTGCTACACACTAAGGACTAAGTAAATGCTCTTCAGCTTTCCTTTAAAAAAATAATAACCCACGCTCATTTGGATGATTTTCTCTACTGTGGCTCAGGAGAAGGCAGTAGTATGGCTGAGGCAACATTGTTAACCACACAAATGACCTTCTAATTGCAAATACTTCCTGGCTCAACTGGGATATCACATCTAAATTCATATCCCAGTAATTTATTCTCTCCATTCCCTGAAGAGCTGGCTTGAGGTCAACATTACCGTGTAAGAGGCATCTTCTTTCTTGCTACAGCTATAGTAAACAATAATTTTCTTTTATTCTTTCCTACCCCCTACTCCCCTGCTTTTACTAGTCTATTCTAAAAGGAATTTCACATCAGACATGGTCAAATGTTGATGATTTTATCTCCCCCAAATGACTCTCCCTGGAGACAATTAACCATCAATTACAGGACAGGTTCCACAAGGTCACAGACATGGCCTCCTACTTCAGGACAAACCACCCCAAACCCAGATATGGAACACAAAGCAGCAAAAGCAATAGCTGCCAAGGAATTGCAGGAGAACAAATGATGGCAAATTAGCTTACCTTTTCCTCTCTCTGGACTGTTATCTTATCATCAAGATGAGAGCTTTGAATGGAAGTCACAGGTCCCCCAACTTCCAATAGAGAAGGGATATGTTTAGCCATCAATAGGCTGCCAAGGCAGTGCAGCTTGGTGGTTCTGAGAGCTGACCTATCTGGTTGGAATTTTTCACCTACTGGCCCATGACTTTGGGCATTAAGTTCCTTAGTTTCTAAGCTTTATCTTTCTCATAAGGAAAAAAAAAAAAAGATTGTAAGAACTAGCCCCCCCCCCAAAAAAAAGAAAATCTAGCTCATCATAAATACTCAATTAATGGTAGCTAACACTCTTTTAAAAACCACAATGTAGAGGGCAACCAAGGATTGACTCTAGTCATGTAGCAGAGTTTCTCCTTTCTACCGGACTTCCTATGCTCCTGGCAGTGTACCGTGCACTAGCGCTGCATCAGGGAGACTCTGAACAGTTGGAAAGCTTACCTGGAGAAGACCTCCTAGCCTGTAGCAATCACCATTTTGAGTCATCAGAGTAGCTTCCAGCTCCACATACCACTTCTTTTCTCAGACATATTTAAGGAAGTCATAAACTTCTTAAACATCATTTTGCTCATGTCATCCTTATACCCCAAATCTTTCCACAGCTTTTATTTCTTACCTGTATAGTTAGTTGATATTTTTCTGCTTCCCTCAGGGTTCTCCATGTTCTGGCTTCAAGCCATTTGTCGACTCTGTACCTCTCCAGTTCATTAGAAATAAGGTCATTAGAAATCTGCTCTCATCCAGGAATCTCCATCCTGTACTTATTTTTCACCCCATGGCTTCATTTGCATTGCTTCCTTCTTTAGGCATGCTCTCTCTCTCTTCTTTTTTCTTCTCCATACTACCAATTTTAAATACCTATATGAGTTATCATTTCTTCTCTGAGGTTCTTCAAGTCTTTACCTGAAGCTATGCTCTAAATCAGAGTTGGCAGTATTTTTCTGTAAAGGGACAGATAGCAAATATTTTAAGGGTGTGGGGGGAAATATCTCTGTGGCAACTCCTCAATTCTGGTTGTAGTACAAAAACAAGAGACAATATATAAATAGATGGGTATGTCTCTGTTCAAGCACAACTTTATTAGAAAATCTTATAAGTAGAATCATACATCATTTTGTATTTTTGTGACTGGCTTATTTAATGTATTGTAGTGTCCTCAAGGTTCATCCAAGTTGTGCCAGGTGTCAAAATTTCCTTCCTTTTTAAGGCTGAATAACATCCTACTGTATGTATATACCTCTCTTTGCTTATCCATTCATCTGTCCATGGACATTTAAAAAAGTTGCTTCCATGATTTAGCTATTGTGAATAATGCTGCTATCAACATGGGTAAAACATCTTTTTGACACCCTGCTTTCAGTTGTTTGGGGTATATTCATAGATGTAATTGCTGTATCATATGGAAATTCTATTTTTAATCTTTTGAGCAACAATCATATTCTTTTACCACAGGGGCTGTACCTTTTTGCATTTCCACTAACATAAGATAAGGCTTCCATTTTTAGGAGTTCTCAATATAGTTCTTTATATATTCTGTATATCAACCACTTATTAGATTTATGATTTGCAAATGCTTTCTCCCACTCCATGGATTGCCTTTTCAGTATAAAGACAATTCCGTAGAGGCACAAAGCTTATAATTTTGATGCTGTTCTAGCTATTTTGTTGTTGTCTATGTCTTTGGTGTCATCTCCAAGAAATAAGTATCAAATCCAATGTTATGAAGCTTTTGAAGTATGTAATCCTTTAAGAGTTTTATTTAATTTGTGATATAGCATATTGTCTATTTTGAAAAATATCCCATGTTGTCATCAGCAGAATGTATATTTAATTTTTTGGTAGACTGTTCTGTATATGTGTCTACTAGATCATGTTAGTTTTTGTATAGATTGAGTCCTCTGTTTCCTTACATATCTTCTGGCTGATTATTAAATACATTGTTGAGAGGAGCTTATTGAATTCTCCAACTGCTACTATAGAACTATATTTCTCTCTTAGATTATGTTAATTTTTGTTTGATATATATTGATGTCCTTATATTTTGATGCTTCATATATTTTAAAGTACATGAATATTTATAATGGTTTTATATTCTGGATGTACTAAATATTTTATCAATATATAATGTTATATTGGCTTTTTAACCTATTTTTATTTAAAATCTATTATTAAATTAAATTAAAGCCAAATCCATCTCTCTTTTGGTCACTACTTTTTTGGAATTACTTTTTCCATCCTTCAATTTTCAACTGATTTGTGTCTTTCTGGCTAAACTCTGTCTCTTCTAAACAACATAGAGTTGACTCTTTTTTTTTCAGTATTTTCTGAAAATCTCTGGTTTTGATTGAATAGTTTAAAACTATTTCCATTTAAAGTAATTATCAATAAGGAGGGACTTGCTTTATTATTTGTTTTCCATATTCCTTATAGCTTGTTGTCTATGATTTGTTGCATTACTATCTCCTTTTGTATTTGCTTATTTTTTTTGTAGTGACATATTTTAATTGCCTTTTATTTTCCCTTATATATATTCTATATTATATTTGTAGTTACAATAAGAATTAAATTTAACATTCTAAAGTTATACTAGTGTGATTGAATTTATATCAGCTTAATAGCATGCAAAGACTCTATTCCTTTACAACTTTATCTCTTTTTCAGTTATTGACATCACAAAATTACGTTTATGCATTGTGTGTCTGAAAAGCATACACTAATAATTTTTGTTTAATATATTAGTATTTTAAATGGTAAAGAAAGCAAAATATGAAGTTATAGACCCAGTTATAATAATATTAACTTTTAGACTAATAATTGCGTTTTTCAAATACTGTATTAGTCTCTTAGTTCTAAAATAAAAGCTAATTTACAAACCATTGTTACTAGCATAACAAACCATAATACTATCTTTAATAATTGTCTATGTATTTTTATAAAGTTTTTTTTTTTTTCTTATGACTTTAGGTTGCTAACTAATATCCTTTCATCAACCTTCTAGACTTCCTTTAACTTCTCTTGGAGGGCATATCTAATGTTTAAAAACTCCCTTAGGGGAGTTCCCGTCGTGGCGCAGTGGTTAACGAATCCGACTAGGAACCATGAGGTTGCAGGTTCAGTCCCTGCCCTTGCTCAGTGGGTTAATGATCCGGCGTTGCCATGAGCTGTGGTGTAGGTTGCAGACGCGGCTCGGATCCAGCGTTGCTGTGGCTCTGGCGTAGGCCAGTGGCTACAGCTCCGATTCGACCCCTCGCCTGGGAACCTCCATATGCCGCGGGAGCGGCCCAAAGAAATAGCAAAAAAAAAAAAAAAACTCCCTTAGCTTTTGTTTTTCTGGAAATGTCTTAATTTATTTGCACTGATGAAGGAAATTTTGCTAGGTATGAGATTGACAATGTATTTCTTTCAGCACTTTGAATATATCAGTCCATTTTCTTCTGGTCTCCAATGTTTCTGATGGCACATCTGCTAATAATTTTATGGAGAATTCCTTGCATGTGATGAATAACTTCTCTTTTGGTGCTTTTGAGATTGTTTCTTAGTCCTTGGCTTTCCACAGTTTCATCTTATTACATGTCTCACTGTGAATTGATTTGAATTCATCCTACTTGAATTCACTGAACTCTAGATATTTATATTTGTCATTCCAGCTTATGAAGTTTTCAGCAATTATTTCTTCAAAAAATCTCTCTGCCCTTTTCTGCCTTTATTTTCCTCCCGAACTCCCATGATTATATTGGCCCACAGGTACCCCACAGGTCCATTTCTCTGTTAATTTTCCTCCCATTATTTTTTTTTTTTCAGTTTCTCACACTCAATTAATTCTAATGTCCTATCTTTAAGTTCACTGATTTCTTCTTCTGCCTGCTCATATCTACTTTTAAATCCCTCTAATGATTTTTTTTTAGTTACTGCATTTTTGACACTAGAATTTCTTTTTGATTTCTTTTTTAGTTTTTATATCTTTATTGATATTTCTCCTTTGTACATAATTTTCTTGATGTTTCCACATTTTTACTCTAATTCTTTGAACATCTTTAAGACAGATATTTTAAAGCCTTTGTCTGGTAGGGCCACCATTTGGTCTTTCTCACAGGTGGGCACTTTTTGTTGTTATCATTGTTCTTTTCCTTTGAAAGGAGCATAATTCCCAGCCTCTTTGTATGGCTTGTACATTTTTTTCTGTTAAACCTGAAAAATTAAATCTAATACTACAGTGTGGATTTAATACTATTAAATAGTATTAATAGTATTAAATTAATGCTGTGGTAATCAGATTCTCCCCCTTTCTCAGGATCTGTTGTTTTATCCCATTTGTTTTATTCATTTTAAGGTTGTAGGCTATCTCCATACAGCAGATTAACACAGGGTGCAAACTTAAGGTCTTTTCAGGTACTAAGTCTACACTTTCCCCTGTATGTGTGAAGTTCTGTCTCACTTTCCTCAAACATGTGTTTGCTTCTGAATACTCCATTCTTCAATGCTTGGTTCCAAAAAAGGGTAAAAGGAGAATGATAAAAGAAGAGAAAAATGTCAGTGTTTTAAATCCCCTTGAAATTGCTTCAGCCCAAGAAAGAGAAGCTTGCAATGACGGAGGTAAATACAATTCCTTCCTGTTTCTGTGTCTATATCTCCATGATCAGAAGCACCAATCTATGATCATAACAGAAATCCTTGATATTTGGAGGACAGTCTTATTGACCAGTCTGGCTCCTGGAAGCGGTGTGCTAGCTGCTCTAAGAGCACATGCACAGCTTCCTGCCATGGGGTGGGAAGGTGGGGAATGGGTAGTTGCTTCTGAACTAATAGCTGAAATTGATTGAAAATAACCACAATTAACCACAGGAGCCTTCCCCTGGAAGTTGGAAAACTTCGATGGAATTCCAGATTTCCAAAGTAATTACATCAGACAGATAGATGTTGCATGTGCAATTGTGTATGTGGTGAAACAGATTTCTGATGTTTCCTCTTCCACCATCTTCCCAGAATCTTTTTAATCCTTAAGCATTTATCCAAAGAAATGTTAAATCTTAGACATTGGCCTGGATTGGAGCAATTGAATGTTTTCATGAGCTTATGTCTTCTGCAGGAACTTCAGAAAAACAAAGGCTATTGCGTCTCCATCCTCAAAAATTAAGACTAAAATTAAGGAAATTACAAAATGCTTTGAGGATGCAATTTTAAGAAACTCCAAGAGAATTTGATGCAAACATTACAGGTTTAATATGTTATCAATAGGGCATCAATGCATTTCACATAATAAATAATTAAATAATGAATATTTAATTTACATTCACTTGAGATATGTGTTCACACCTTCTCAAAATAAGTCTCGTGGTGTTTCTTTGGGATCTTACAATAGGAAAATAGAAATCATTAGAGGTTCTTGGACTTTTGTTGTTGCAGTTGTTTTGTTTGTTTACCTTATTTTAAGGAGCCTTTCTAATCTAGTGTTTGCAAATCTCTACCACCTTGTTGGGCAAGTCAGTGCCTGTTGACATAATGGGAAAAAAAGGGGATTTAAGGTGGGCATAGAATGGGGACAGAAGCTAAGAGACCTATGGACATTCTGTGTTCTTTATTAAACTGAACTAAAAAAGAGCCTTAAGTCATATTGTCCTCAGTATATAAGAGACAAAACAAGAAACACATTTTCTCATCAGATTCTCACCAGATACCCTCTTCTCCTGTCCTCTGAAAAAGGCCTCAACAGGGTTTAGTGTTAATTCAGTTGCACCAGTAATCAAAATTTTAGCAATCTTAAAAATTGAGCATTTTTTAAATTAATGACACTTGTACATTTACATTGCTCTCAATTTTTTTCTATCTTTTTTTTTTTTAACCCAAACATCACAGTATGACTCTTGGTGATGCATGCTTGATGTTGCAAGCCTGAGTTTTTATGCAATGATAAAATACCCTCAGTGTCTGTTACAGAGGAAGAAGCTGTCTGTCTCTACATATTCTCTGAGGGATAGTCTTACTTTAGGGTAACTTGGTCCTGTACTGGACTCCTGTACTGGTGAGTGTTAGACTTTCCACTATTACTTCAATTATTTTTTTTCTCTTCTTGGTAATGGCTTATACCATCCTGTACCTTCCCAGCCTGCTGGCTAAATGTAAATCTCCAATGGATTTAGATAAACAGATGGGATACTCAAGATATTTACCTTGTTTGTTTAACAAAATTCAATAGGTATAAGTAAAAATTTGATCTTTAATATATAATGCTTATGATTATCAGTGTTTTTTCTATGTATTTGATTATGTATTTATTGTTAAAACTTCAGAATAAGTGATTTATAGATAATAGAGATGTTCCTTATAAAGGAGAGAGAGAAAAGCATTCGACCAAAATTCCAATGTATGCCCTATTGTTCCTGTTTGCCCTTTTTCTGCCCCAGTTCCCTCCTGCAATTCATTATCATTCACATACTACTCATGTCATGTGGTGAACAAATAAGTGAGTATTTGGCTTACAGACATGATTTTTTTGGAGGAACAAAAGAAAGCATATAATATTGTCATTAAGAGGAGAATGACCTATGGCTACACCTTAAATCTTAGCTTGAATTTGATTAAAATAGGCTATGTGACTTCAAACAAGATACTTCACTTCTCTGAGATCCATCTTGTCTGCACCTAGAGTGAAAAGCTGAATCATCTCTAAGACAACTTTCAGTGCCAACATTCTAGGATTCTACTCTTTGAGATATAATCTTCCTTTTTATGTGAAATCTTCCGAAATCTTCAAAGAATAATTAAGATCACAGAATAATGCACTTTCCAGCTTTATCAGTCACATCAGATAATTTTTGAGGTTCATCCCCAAGATCTCACCAGGCTGGAAATCTTTATGGAGGGGAAACAGCACCAGCATGGGGTTGGCAGCACAGATTTCTTTTGCTGCACTGAACCACTGTGCTCACTGGGAAACCTAGTCTTGTCAAAGCAAATATCAGCCGCCAACCTGCCAAAGCACATCCATAGAGAAGGTGAGCTGACACAGATTAGATGAGCACCAGAATAAAAACTTGCCCAAGCCACAGACCTTTGGAAATGCAGAAGGAATTCCACTGACCTCTTTTTCTTCCATCTGCAGAAATGTTACTTTGCTCCATTGTGATTCTGTGTGTAACCTGGGGCCAGACAAAGAAATATAGCAGTAGTGAAAGGAAAGCTCCTCTCCCCACATGTCCAACTTGATTAAAATTGAGGCTCATGTCCAGGGCTATCCCTCTGAGAGCCAGACCTTCAGAGGTCTCCAGACAAGGGAGGATCAGCAGGGCTGAAGCAGATATATTTCCTGTAGCTCAGAGTGCTTTCTATACCAGGTGAAGCAGGGAAGTGGGGTTTCCTCCATGGTATAGCATTTAGAAGGACAAAGCCCAGATTTGCAAGATCGTTTGCATACCTCATTCTCCATATCAGTGAAAACTTGAGGCAATAATGGAGGAGAATTGGAGATAGACAGATTAGGCTGAATTTAACTCTAACACTTCTGAGTGGTACATTCTCCTGCAAGTTCCTGAACTCAGCACTTCATCTGAAAAATTAGCAATAACGTTTTTGTTTTTTGGCTTTAGACTATGGAGATGGTTCAAGAGGATGTCTGACAAACTCTAGGTATAGTGCTCTGGACATAGTTGTTTTTCTGGGTACTGATGAATGGAGGAACTAATTTTGCTATGTCTCAGTATATTTATTTCTAAAATAGAGATCATAATAGGAAATATAAGGTTTTGGGGAAAACCAAATAAGTTAATCCTTATAAAGTGCTTAGATAAATGCCTGGCACATTGTAAAATCTCCGTAATGTCAGCTATCGTCATTACTGAGAACACGGTGGTGACAATCTTTGTCAGAACTGGCAGTCTAGAAATCCAGCCTGACATTATGAGTTTTGACACAGTTAGGTTTATAGTTGGTAAGTGAGAGTTGGACCTCCACTTTCTAATCTCTGGAAGCACATTATAAACATATCTCCTGAGGCAGGAGATTACAGGGAATAAGAGTCTCTTTATCTGGATTCGCACACTCTTGGTTAAAACTCTGGCACCCAAACCGTATTTTGGTTGTATGCCTTTAGGCAAGGTTTTCAACCTCTTTGTGCCTCAGTTTCTTAATGGGTAACGTAGGGAATTATATTGGTACATGACTCATGGGGTTTCCATGAGAAATAATTTATGCATTACAATGTTTTTAACTTCAGGTTTCAGGGATCTGGCTCCAATAGATTTAAGTCATGAATAACATTGATTCTTGAAAGGTAGTTGAGTATATGTTGCATGTCTGCTGTAACCAGAGCTTAGTTCCCTTTTTCTGTATTCTGTTGCATTGCCCCAATATGCATTGTCTTTATCCACACAGTGGCTTCCTTTCTCATTCCTAGATGCTCTTAGCATTGCCCAGGCAGCATACATTCTCATTCACATCCTGTAGAAAAGAGAGGCAAGCCTCTCTCGTTTTCCCCTGATAGCAAAGCCCTCTGTTGCTGGAAGCTTCCAAATGTGATCTCCCTCTTATTATTGATGCAAATTAGCTTAGGCTTTTGCATCTTCAAACCAGTTATTGGCAAGAATGAAAAAAGAGGACAGGTTTCCCCCGCTTTTCGAAAGTTGAGAGTTCCTATGAAATCTTTCAGAACCTGAAACTGGGTAAAGCAAAGAAGCAATTACTTTGGGACACATCTTGCTAATGGCAGCACAAAATAAATCGAGCACAGATGCTCACAGATGTAGTTCAAAGTTATGGTGGCCTGATGCTGAGATGCTGAGTTCCAGGGAAGGAGCTTGGTGATACTATTCTCTCTGCTTGGCTTGCCCCCTGCCTCTGTATTGGCTCACTGCAAACCAAAGCTGAATGCAATTTTCACTTTTCATCTTTTTTTTTTTTTTCATAAAAATACAAATCCTGTTCAGATTTCCATCAGTTAGTGAAAATAGGTACTAACGTAGGTATTTTGTAAAAACGAAGTGGTAAACTTTTGAAAAGTGGAGAATACACGTATCACTATAAGTCTAAGCTACTCATTTGGGAAGGAGTCTATAGCCGTGACCACTACAAATATAGGACTACTTAGGACTGGAACCAGGGTAATTAAAGGTGTGATGAGTGTTATAAAATGCTTTAATTTTTTAAATTAATACATAGATTGGAAAAATTAAATTGATAATATATTAAAAGCATAAATCACAGGACTTGGCAATACTAACTACTTAAATAAAATGGAAACTATCACCATGTAATTAGTTCCCATCCCTAATCAACATACCCTCCCACTCTACCTAGGCCAGCATACTCACTGTTTATCTGCTTCTCTTTGCACCTGTTGTACCTGATGCCTGGAACCTAACCCTCCTACACTTTCCCATCACATGGCCTTTGGCATCCATCTGAAAAATCATTGTTATGATTCTTTTTTTTTTTATTTTTTCTAAATGAGAATTAATTCTTTCCTTTCTGTAAACTCTGATAGCACTTTTTCGTATATACATATATATGAAATATAATTATATATATATAATACATTAAATATGTATGCTTTTCAAATGATACCACAAAATTAATTATATAAATTAATAGTCACAGCTTCCCCAAAATTAGTAAGGTGCTAGAGGGCAGAGATAGGGTTTTCATACATTCTTTCAAAGTGCCTGAACCTATGCCAGGCAGTTAATGAGTACTCAATGAACAATAGCTAGCTGATTGCTACAGATGACCAAGTGGACTCTGGAAAGGAAAGCCTTTTACCTTGCATCACATTTTTAAAGTAAGAAAGGGTAGTGGCACAAAAACAACTGCACAACAAGATGGGATTTTTACTGAGTGGTTTTTTTTTCTCACAAAAAGAACTTTGGCATTGCCAACTCTTCATCAAAGGATAATTTTTGTTCTCAACAAAATGAGTGGCGAAAGAAAGTTAAGTTTAGGGAGTCAGCAGAATGGCATTGGAAATGAAAAATGTTCTTTCAGATGCCCCTAAACTAGTGTGAATATTTTATCTACCTACATCCCTTCAGTTTAAGAACTTTCTCTAGTCTCTCATAAAAGAGATATACTCATTCTATATCTATTTTGTCATCTGACACCCTCAATCCTTCCCATTCCTATCATCCATGGATCCATGGACTTCAGCTCAAAGGAAGAGGTATAGGATGAGCTATAGATATGGTGACCAGAGAGGACAGGTCACTCCCCTGGATCCTTGACAGATACAAGTCAGAGAGGGCCTGCCAGGTAACATTCTTCTGGTGCTTTGCAATCACCTATGAACTAAAATCCAAGCTTTGGCATGTCATTTAATTGAACTCCATCTGATGTGTGACTGCTTACGTCCTGTTGCCATGTCCACTGTGTTCAAACTCTTTCATGTCTTCTCCAAGTATAGTTTCTTCTCTCTGCTTAAGTCTTTGTTTCTCAATCCCTCTAACTGGATTGCTACTTCTCCACTCCTTTATTTATTTATTTTAATAATTCCATGAGTTTTATTATATTTATACTCATATAATCATAATCACAAACTAATTTTAGAACATGTCCATCCCAATCCCCCAGTCTACCCCTCCTTCCCACCACTTTGGTAACCATAAGTTTTTCAAAGTCTGTGAGTATATTTCTATTCTGCAAATAAGTTCATTTATATCCTTTTAATATATTCCACATATAAGTGATGCCATATGATGTTTGTCTCCGACTGTCTGACTTACTTCACTTAGTATGATAATTTCTACATCCATTCATGTTGTTGAAATGCCATTATTTCATTCTTTTTATGGCTGAGTAATATTCCATTGTACATAAATACCACATCTTCTTTTTCCATTCCTCTGTCAATGGATATTTAGGTTGCTTCCATGTCTTGGCTATTGTATATTGTACTGCAATGAACATAGGTGTAAACATGTATTTTTTTGAGTCATGGTTTTCTCTGGAGAGATGCTGGATCATACAGTAATTCTATTTTTTTTTTTTTTGAATATCCATATGGCTTTCCACAGTGGTTGCACCAATTTACATTCCCACCAACAGGTAAGAAGTTTCCCTCTCTAGTATTTATCATTTGTAGACTTTTTGATGATGGCCATTCTGGCTGGTGTAAGGTGGTACCTCATAAGTAGTTTTGACCTCCATTTCTCTTATAATTAGTGATGTTGAGCGTATATTGAAACCTCACACTGTCTGTAAGACCCAGGTTCAGTCACTTTTCCTCTCACAAGCCATTATTCCTTCCCCTTCTTGACAACCCCATCTCAACCCTGCCCTCATTACTTTGGAGAATACCATTGATTCAACCCTTGCTGATATAAACTGGTGTGGTTTTCCCTACTTTTTAATGTGTGTTTTTCATTTGTCATTATTTTTATTGGAGAGGATTGGGGGCTGGGATTGTCTGGCTCCCTTTTGGTCTTTCCAAACTATTCACCACCTCTCCCTCTCCAATCAGCACTCTAGCACAGAGAATTTGACTATAAATACTCATGCATGCCTGGTGAATTTCAAGATATTGCAGTGAATTACAGTCCACTCTGGCCTTATCTGTGTGTAATATTCTTTTTAAGAGTTCATCTCTTTTGTTAGTGTCAAGTCATGACAGCTATAGGAACCACTCTACTCTTTGTTCAATACCACACTAGAGAAAAAAACGAGTGGTCACTCTATAACGAAGAAAGAATAAAGCCAGTCATATCATGGGGTAGTGTTGAGGGAGAGGGGTTCAACTCTCATTCAAATATCTAGTCAGTCCATCCTCTTCCCATCCTTCTAGACTGTGAATTCCAGTGGCCTGAACCATTACCAGCTCCTGATAAAATAAATCTCCCACATTACAGCACTTCTTTCTGGTTCTGCCTAAATGAGGTCACAGAGAGATTCAGGGGCAACATATAAAATTGATTATTAGGCTAAGAATATTGCTTATATACATATATATTTTATAATAGTTGTTAAGGATCTCTGTAATTTATAGTATATATAAATATATAATAGCACACTCTAATATTCCTAGAAAGCCTTGGTTCACATACACATATTAAAAATTTATTCAGAAAAAATAATAACAAGTAATAAAAATGCCAATAACCCCTCTGAAATATCACCTTACTTCTTTGGTCCTCTTTATAACAAAACTAAACACTCCAAGTTAGTGCTTCACTCTGGGCTTTTGGCAAGAATTGTGCTGGTGGAGCAAAGGAAGGAGGAGGGGTAGACCTGATTCTTTTGTGTTTACTTACAAATTAATGAACGATAAGTGCATGCTTACTTCTCTTCTGTGAAGTGATCTCATTTTTCTTCCCTCTGGAACACTCCAAAGTTCAAGTTATTTCTGCTCACATTTCTATTCATCTATTCATTTTTTTTCTTTATCCAAATAATCTGAGTCTACACATTAAACCGAAAACTCCGGGTCAAAGGCAGGCAAGCATCTTTATCCTGTCCTTGTGGGAATCCTAGATTCTTTTTTTTCCTCATCTTGTCCAGACCATTACCAATATCACCACCTCCACCAAAAAGTCTCTTTTGAAACCTTTGATATCTATGTTTTTATCTTGAACATGTTACAAAGAGAAGTGTAAAAATTTAGTTATTCAAAGAAGGATGGTACCACTTTCTTTGATGAGCTTTAAAAGGAAAATATTGATAGTGTGAGTCTTGGAGTCTCATGTTATAAGGATCCACTGGTGTATTCTGCACGGTCCTCCTGAGTTAAGATTGCTTACAAGTACTTCTTCCTTATCCAAATTGTCCTTAATGGGGTACAAAAACTAATTGCTACTGCGAGGACTATTTTAACATCATTGTGAGTTGGGGGTAAAATTGTATGAAGTATGAACCCCCATTTTTGTATTTCCTACTAGTGTGGACACTAACATCAACAAGGAGAGAGGTTAAAAATGCAACTGCAACTTCTTGAAGAGAAAAATGCAAATATGTATTTAATCATCCTGTTGGAGAGTTTGCAAGAAACACACACATACAAAAACTAATGACAAGATATAGAAAACTAAGAAAGTGAAAAAAACATGAGGGGTGAATAGTACTAGAAAAAACAAGGATACGCAAGTAAAATAGTGTATACTACTATTTTATACTACTTGGTTTGGCACTGTTTAGTAATGATAATGAATTAACTAATAAGAATAAAGTAATCAAAATGTGCATATAACTTGTTTTTGAGAAGGAGAAGAGGTGACTAAAGACACTGAGTAAGAAGGTGAAATACCTGTCTTTCATGGAGGAAATATAAGTGCATCATGTATAAAATTGGTAAATCAAAAAGTTCCAAGGTGAGTATTAAGAAACAAAAACAAAAACAAAAACAAAAACCTACGGAAGTAATTGCCAGACGAAACCGTTAAGAATTGAAAAAAGATATCTAGGGAGTGAAATTTGTGGTTGGGAGGCATGAGAGAAGAAATGTTACTTTTAGTTATGTTTTTTAGTGCAAATTGGACCTTTTAAAGCTTCATGTTTTACTAGAAATAAAAATAAAAATTTTATACGAAGTGGGCCTGAGATGTACCCATGGATCACTCCAGCACTTACAGGTAAAGTGATAAATGAGGAACAAACTAATGAGAGCCAGTAGCAGTTGCCAGTGAAATAGGAAAATGTCCAGGAGAATATGATGTCAGAAGGCCATGAACAATAAAATTATCCCAAGAAGAAAGAAGTAGAAAGCCATATAATGGCTACAAAAATGTTAAATATGAACATAGATATGGTTCTTGGATTTGGCATGAGGTGATGGGTTACTGACATTGACTACCTGACTTTGAGTGAAGAAAAAAATTGAACTCAACTGGAGTAGACAATTGGAGAAGACAAATTGAGGAGTGAATAATTAGTTACAATGAATATAAAAACAATGAATAATTTTCTTTTTAAGGGGAGCATAAAAGTGAGGCAATATCTGGATTAAGTTATGGGCTCAAGGTAGCCTCACTTACCCAGTATAGCACTTAGTGAGCATGGACTTACTTCATTGCACCTGGGTTGGCAAATGGAAGTTCCCAGGCTAGGGGTCAAGCCAGAGCTGCAGCTGCTGGCCTACACCATAGCCATAGCAACACCAGATCTGAGCTGTGTCTGCGACCTCCAGTGCAGTTTGTGGCAAGGCCAGATCTTTAACCCACTGAGTGAGGCCAGGGATTGAACCTATATCCTCACAGAGACTGTATCTGGTCCTTAACCTGCTGAGTCACAGTGGGAATTTCGAACTTTGAATTTTGGCAGCTGAAGAAATCCCCACCTAAAAAATTTCAAATTGCTTTATGGAATGCAAGATAAAATTATAAGGTAAGAAAAGATGGGGATTGGAGGTATGAAGGTGAAAAAATGAACTGTTATCTTCCTGAGTGGTAGAATTAAAACTAATAGATGAAAATCATAGCAAGATATTTTGGTATTAGAACAAACAAGGTAATAGTCAAAGTGTCTACAAAAGATCATCTTCTTTAGTGCCTCTGTGACCTTGGGTAAGTCACTGACACTCTCACATCTCAACTTCCCCTCGTTGTACATGGTACACAAGAATATGGTGGTTGTGCAGCTTAAAAAAGTCTTTGCATCTAAGCACATAGCATAGTGTGGGGTCACAGAAAGTTCCCTTAACATTGGCTCTTTCCTCCCTTGAACTAATGGGTGCCATCCGAGCTGAAGCTGGGCTGCAAACCATCAGGTTGTGCTGATAAAAGACCTCAAAGGAAGGAAGAGGTAGTTAAAATGAGTGCCCCATAAATTCTGACATCCTACTTCTTTGAGCCCTCAGCTAAGTGTCATCATTTCTGTGATAAAATGACCGAGGCTAGGGTTTCAAAGTCTACCCTAGAACTGCTTTTTACAGGGAGAGGGCAACCTGCTGCTTATACGTGTTTTAGAAATGTGTGGATAAAATATAGAATTGACTCAGAGGTGACAAACTAACATTACTGAATAATTTTAAATAGACACTCAGAAGAAGTTATTCAAATAACAAGCCAAACTTTTACGCCATCAGAGATTGTTCTCTCAAAAGGGGAATTGGGTAGAAAGAAAAAAATATAACAAAGTTGTTATTTTAAAAAGAATTAGGAACTGGTTGCTAATTTTCAACTATATTTTTGTAAAACAAATTAGGCATATAGGCACAGCCTATGTTTTCAAGTGTAGAAAGAACTATTGTAAGAAGGTCATTTTTCATCTCCACAGAGGACAAATAATAACAACATTGAATGACCACTTAAAAGCTAGCTTGGTTAAAAATAACAGGTTCATGGACAGTGGGGTCTTACTTTTTCTAGAACACTGCCAAAATGGGACATGCATTCTTGTGGGTATTTTGTCAGGAAATGGGTGGCTGAATAAATTGAATTCTCCAGAGTCCATCCTATACTCTGAATAGAGAAGCCCACATAATTTCCCCACTCCTGACAGGGAGCCCATTTTGGAGAAAAGTTTAAAAAGAAAGGATATGTTAATTCAATTAGAAAAATTTAGATGACAGCCCACCCAGGCTGGTTATTTGATTTCATGAAGCCAAACTATTAAGCTGCTTGACTGGAATGTGTTTTTATTTGTTTGTTTTTGTTTTGTTTTGTTTGCCGACCAACTTTCATTGTTCTTATTATATAGACATTCCCCTTATTTGGAAGAACATATGTCATATGTAAAAGTTAAACCCCTTTCAGAATTTTTTCTTTTCTCTATTTGATCCGTCTCAATTTTTTCTAGTTTTTAAAGTTGTTATCAGAAAGACACTGAATATTTGTTATATATCATCGTAAATTTCATCCTTTTTAAGCTCAAACAAACAAAAAATAAACAAAAGGGTATGCTGATTTAGCTTGATTAAAATTCCCTCAAAGATTTAAGCAGTTCCTTTGTGGCATATCAGGTTAAGGATCCAGCATTGTCACCGCAGGGGCTCAGGTACCTGCTGTGGCTCGGGTTCAATCCCTATCCCAGGAAATTCCACATGCAGTGGGCCTGCCAAAAAAAAAAAAAAAAAAAAGAGATTGCATATCTGAGCTCAGGCTACTTAAATCCTTCCTAAACTAACTTAGAGAACAAATATATTTGAAAATATTTGTAATGATACTCTTACCATCTGAATGAGACTTAAATACCGCTGGTGATGGGATGCTTACTACTATAACACAATGGATTCCTTGATGGATCAATCTTTTAGAAACTACTCTGAAATTCAGCCTAGCTCTTTCTCCCTATTAATTCTATCCTTTGTTTCTCTGGATACTTCTTAATATAATAGCCTCTAGCTATTTTAAAGTAGCAATGTCACTTCAATCTAGCTTAGTCAAGGAAGATATGTACTTGCAAAAATTTTGTTCATTTTAACACTGAAAAGTGGTTAGCCTTTATTGATCAGAAAGAAATTCAGAAAGAAATAGGAAACTCAGACACATCTTTTTTGCCTTTTACATCATTTAATTTCCAGCAAGGCAAGACAAGTATGTCCTAGGTAAATCTGCTTTTAGCAAAATTGTACTTTTAGCCAATATTCTATTAAGCAGAGAAAGGTATTTTCTATGCTATCTGTTATTCTGGGCTGTTTGTAATATATTCTCAGAGAAATGTGTTATATGATTTTATCTAAATGCTTCCTATGGTGACTATATTCTAATGCCCATCTTTTGATTTACCTGTAGAAATTGGTCATTACTCGAAGTTGATGTACCCAAATGAACACTTGAACTTGTTCTTATAACTTGATTTAACAAATGGAATGTGGTGGAAGTGGCACTGTGCTAGTTCAAGGCTTAAACCAACAAAGGGATAGAAACTTCTGTTTTGTGGTCTTGGTAACCTATTGCCAGGATGACAGAAGCCAAAGGTACATGGTGGAGAATCTTGTTCTGTGTTTGACTAGACAATGCATACCAATCATCAGTCATGTGTCACATAGTTACCTATCTCATAAGACAGTCAAACTGCCAGATGACAAGGACATCATGGAAATCAGATAAACTGCACTTGTGTATCCAGTTAAGCAACACAATCACGAGAAATTAGAAAATTCTTGTTGTTTTAAGCCGCTAAGTTTTGGAGTAGATTTTTTTTTAATGTATTGGGTAACTAAACTGTCTATCAAAGACATATGTCAAGCAACCTCTATCCTCCAACCATCATGTAAGGTCCTAGAATCTTATCAAAGTATGTGAATGTGTGTAAAATATAGATTCTTCTGAAATAAAAAAAAATTGCTATACCTATGGTATTCCACATAGAGCAGTTAAATATAAGACTCCAAAGCTGATGATACCCCCATACCCATATTCTGAAAGCAGCAAACATACTTGCAATCATTTGTGTCACAAAGTATATTCTATCTTGTCTCCGTGACATCCTTTTCCCCTTTGTTCTTCACTCTTATCCACTGGTCTTTTTTTCTTCATTTCCTCCTCCTTCCAACACCCTGTTCTAGGAACCAAATTTCAACCTGAATCTAGGCTTACCTGTCTTCTACAAAAAATATGACTCTAGATTAAGACTGATCTGGGTAATGTTTTACTTATCTCTGGGTAATGGTTTATTTATATTTTTGACTTCTGGCATCTCTACTGTAGGATTCCACCCCTAGCATACTGAGGCTCTGCCAGAAAGAGAGGACTTTGGTTAAGAGAAATAACCAGACACTCTTAAACAATGCTCAGGAAAGCTATTGGCAAGCAAATCAGAAAGAAATCTAAACATTTAGAAAAATGAATTGACTGACTAAAGTAAGTCAAAGTAAAAAGTCAGGAAAAGAAAACAGGAAGGATGATGGAGGAAATAGAAATATATATTTTTTAGCATCTGTTCATTTTATTATGTTTCTCAGGAGTTTCCATGTAGCTCAGTGGGTTAAAGATCTGGCTTTGTCATGGCAGTGGCTTGCTCTTGTGGCATGGATTTGATCCCTGGCATGCTGCATGTGTGGCCCCCCCCCCAAAAAAAAAAGTTACGTTTCTCAGTAACTTCCTAGCTCAAAATTTTCTTCTTGAATTTTACTGATATTGTTCCGGTGTTTTTGAATTGAACTTTTCCAAATTATTTGTGGTAATAGGACATTAAACAACATTAAATAAAGATTCATATATATGTTACATGCATGCTAAGGACACTAAAATTTCATTGAAGAGAGACTATGAGGGAGTTCCCATTGTGGCACAGCAGAAACGAATCTGACTAGGAACCATGGCCTTGCTCAGTGGGTTAAGGATCCAGTGTTGCCTTGAGCTGTGGTGTAGGCCACAAATGCATCTCTGATGTGGTGTTGCTGTGGCTCTGGCATAGGCTGGTGGCAACAGCTCTGATTAGACCCCTAGCCTGGGAACCTCCATGTGCCACGGGTGCAGTCCTAAAAAGATAAAAAGATAAGATAAAGATAAAAAGACAAAAAAAAAAAAAAAAAAAAAAGAGAGAGAGAGAATATGATTATAAAATATTTTAAAAATAAACATTTCTACTGAATCCTTGTTCTCATCCAGGATGTCAATATAAATAAGCCAAAAAGATGCTAATAAACAGCCTAAAAGACTTGGCTTCAATAAGCTGATGAAACTGGAAGAAGCCAGAAATCAGGGCTGTGAGAGAGGCTGTGATTCCATCACTGATTGCTTTGGGCCTCCGGGTGGGTCATTTAACCTTGCCTGTCTTCAGATTTCCTATCACCAAAAAGGAAATTAAAACTAGAATTCATTCTCCTGGGTGGTAGCCTAAGAGACAGAGAGCATCTTATCATCCTATTTATAATTGTAGACTCATAGAATTTTAGAGTTGGATGGGTCTTTAGCCACCATCAAATTAATCCCCTCGTTTTCCAGATGTTGGTGCTGGGATTAAGCAAGGTGAAGTACCTCACTCAATGTCAAGCCAGCTGGTCCCTGACTTTTAGTCTGAGAGTCCATCATGATGCCACACTATGGTCCTGAAAACATCCTTTTCTTTTTTTGACCATCAAAATATCTGTGGTCACTTAAAAAGAAAATATTTAAGAACATAAGATCTCCTTGAGATATACTTCCATTATCTACTAACGATCAATTAACAATACTATAGCTCTTAATGCCAGGTTTGATATTTGCCTAAAGATGGAAGATCAAAGTGATTACTGCATTTCTATTGTCCTCATTTGGGGAGCAATAAGAAATTATTTGCTTAGCAAATTATGTTTGAGGTTGTTTGGGAATATGAATGTATCCTGACTGATTCTTCTAGGACTAGTCCACTTCCTCTGGAGAATGTCCCTCTTAAGAAGGCAGAAGAGGTTATAAAAGCCCAAGCTTGGAGTTCCCGTCCTGGCTCAATGGTTAACGAATCCGACTAGGAACGATGAGGTTGCAGGTTTGATCCCTGGCCTTGCTCAGTGGGTTAAGGATCCGGAGTTGCCATGAGCTGTGGTGTAGGTTACAGACCCAGCTCGGATCCTGTGTGGCTCTGGCTGTGGCATAGGCCAGTGGCTACAGCTCCGATTAGGGCCCTAGCCTGGGAACCTCCATATGCCATGAATGCGGCCCTAGAAAAAAATGAAAACGACAAAATAAATAAATAAATAAGAGCTCAAGCTTAAGACCAAAACAAAGAGAGCATGTGTTCTTACAAGGCCATGAAATCTAAACAGCCACAGTATAAAAAAAATTAGAGAAAATGTTCATTGGATTTCTTTTTATTTATTTATTTATTTTTTTTGTCTTTTTAGGGCCGTACCTGAGGCATATGGAGGTTCCCAGGCTAGGGATCCAGTTGGAGGAGAATCTGCCGGCCTACACCACAGCCACATAAATGCAGGATCCAAGCCATGTCTGCAACCTACACCACAGCTCACGGCAACACTGGATCCGTAACCCACTGAGCGAGGCCAGGGATCGAATCTGCGTCCTAGTGGATGTTTGTGGGGTCCATTAACCCCTGAGCCACGATGGGTCCCATCACTGGATTTCTTTTAATCATGTCCTCACATCTATCCAGACTCAAACAAATTTTTTTCCTGTGGACTTGAATGGGTGCAAATTGAGAGTATTTCTACAGTGGGGATTTTTCCTTATATTTTGGAAAACCAGCACAAATCATTTGGCCTAAAGTCCTAAAGATGCACCCCTTCCATTTCCAGGAGGAGAAAGACATCACCAACTCCATTTTAGTAATGCTTTAAGGGAGATAGAAATCTGTGCTGCTCTATGAGCTCCAGGCATTGTGTTTGGTAGTTTACAAAGGCATTTTCTATAATGTATGGAATGAACTGTTTCAGGTTTTTTTCTTGCTGCTATAATTTTTATATCTCATTTTACCTCTGTAATTAAGATAGGTCTGGTAGGTATTTAAATTAGCCCAGCTTTCATCTCTATCACACATTCATTTCAAAACTTTTATGAATATTTAATAGAGGTTTTATAATTCATGGTGATATGATGAACAGCCTTTTGGCCGTTAAGTCAATTGACAGAAAAAAAAAAAAAATCTCTCTCTTCAGGCAGAAATAATAACGATTCTATTTCTGTTCCTAGATTGGTGATTACACAGTCACCTGTTTTCACATTAAACTTTGATGATAAATTACTCAGCAACCATGATAATATCAGAAGTTTTACTGGCCAGAACAAATTGTCAGTAATTGCTCACAAGATAAAGAGAAAACGCTGCCTCTCTTTCCCTGGTCCTTCCCTGGGGGATTGTGGCTCTGACCCCACAGTCCAACTGACTCCAATTTCTTTCGTTTGTTCTTTTCTTTTTTCTTTCTTTTTTTTTTTTTGTTTCTTTTCAAACCTCTATCTGTCCACCTAGTAAGAATATATTAATATCCCATTAGCATGGCTGCCGATTCTGCATGCATACACAGAACATAGGCTGCATAAAAACAGTTAACTTTGAGATGAATTGAAGTTCAAAGAGGTTCATTTTCTATCCAACTCCATACAGGATATGCAGGTACATTTAAAAAAAAAATTGGGGGGAAACGCTTCCAGATTAAACTGTATGTATGTTGAATGATGCTGTCACCAAGCAAGCTAGAGGTTTTATTTCCTTTACATATATCAAACGTTTAGGGAAAGAATCTGATAATAATACCTAAATGCATATCAAAGAATTATAAAATCTAACTTTGGTGTCGGATCCAGGTAGCTGGGGTATCCTGCCTTCAGTATTCATATCAGCACCAAATTGGAACCATAAATGGTAGAAATGGAGGAATCACACTGCATTCTCCAGCCCCTTCAAGTCTCCTAGGGGCTGGGAGAAGGCCCTCATAATGGCATATTGGGGAACCGGACCATCCCGTCAGGCTTTTATGTCTCTTGTAATGGGGTCACAGACTCCACTGTCTCCCTGGGGAGGTAATTCTGCTGCCTAATAGCTTCTACTCCAACAAAGTTTTTTCCCTGATATGCAGACAACTCCTCTCTGCTCATTTCCTTCTCAGTAATGCCCCTTTTTACTAGCCTGCAAATTCCTCTTTGGGGGTTTACAGCCCTGAGGCAGAGGCCATGATACCATAACTCCTTGGCAATAATTTCATGGAGATACACACACTGTATTCTCTTAATCTCACCTTGTATGTTAGGGTCTTTATCTCCTTGATCATTTTTGTAGCTCTTCTTTGTACTTTATCCAATCTGTACAAATATATTACTTATATGAATGACAAATTTGACTCTATAAACTGCAATTCATCAATGACAACTTGATGAACACTCACTATATTCAAACACTCACTATATCCACAGTGTGTGCAGACACCACGCACACACACTGGACCTTAATATATTCAATACCCAAAGTTATAATCTCCAAAGGTATTCAAGTACCCTTTGTTTTATACAAGAAGAATACAGAGGAATCTGGATTGCCTCATCTCCTGCCCCAGTCCTTCCAAAATTTATTTCTCAGTGAGATTTTGGAAATCTGTCCTTGGGTGAAAGAGAATAGCAAACTACATAACAGATCCATATCATAGTTATTACCAATGCAAATTTGTTTCCATAAAAAGGCATTAAACATGAGCATGCTCAGGTTGAGTGTTATTCAAGTCCCAGGCAAGAAATAAAGCAAGAGATTGCGTGAGTATTCCCCTGTCTCTGGACAGAGGTCTCACAGAGGGATGGGAAGGGTCAAATGTTATCTAAATTTCAGGTGAAGCTATTTTGGGAATTATATCCTTTAGCTCTGCTAAGGAGGAAGGGCAGAATTTGCTATCAACATTTTTACACATTCCATCCCCTCTCTCTTCAAAGGAAACCTCAGAGCTGAGCTACCAAAGTGGCATCATTCAAACAGGATCCCATAAACATCAACTGCCTCTGTTGTAGAGCTTTTGATGTGTGAACAGTGTATCATTGTGATGCTGGAAGAAGCCCAGCTCCCTCCTTCTTTATCGTGGGCTGCAGGGCCTAATAGGCAGAAAATAACTGCCAACTGGGCCCATGTGCATTTTAGTGCTTTTAGATGCTGAATAATTTAAATAATTTTATTCCAGTGAGGTGAGTGAACTTAAGAAAGCAAATGTTTACTGGATGCTGGCTGTGAATAGGTGGCTACTGTAGCACGTGCTTGTGCACGCATGCGCCCTCACCCCTCAACACACACACACACACACACACACACACACACACAGCCTTGCAGACAGGCATAGAATGAAGGAAGTGAAAGAGCAGGGTTTTTTGTTATTACGTCTTCACTTTTAATACATATTCAATTTACATTTGATAATTCAAACAGTCCATTTTATCTGTGAATCTTTTTCACTGGTGAATCCTGTACAAAATAAACCCTTACATATATAAAATTGAAATGAAAACCTCAGATGGCTTTTATCTTTCCACTTAATTTTATAGTTACAATGTCTGGAAAAGAAGTTAGTGTTGATAATAGTGTATCCTAAGCCATTTCAAGGAATTTTCTTGCTTAAGAGGAAAGTCCTTGACTGTTGCTTAGCTCTGTAATAACTGGTGGTTCTTGTTCCCGAGTGAGTACAATTTCTGTGCTTCTAGTTTTGCTTTTGAGCCTACCTTTCTGAGAGGATATTTATTGAGCTGAGTTTATATATACTCATGTGTGAAAATGTAGAGTCGGATACAATGCATCACAGTCCATCTCTCTACCATGTGCAGTCTAGCACCAGAGGTTTTTCATTTTTTTGTTTCTTTGTTTTCTTTCTGCCATGCCCAAGGCAGGCTGAAGTCCCCAAGCCAGGGATTGAACCCACACCATAGCAGTGACAATGCTGGATCTTTAACCACTAGGCCACCAGGGAACTCCCTTTCCATGTATAATCTGGATTGGAGACTGGTCAGAGCACAATGCTTTGCTTCAAGCCAGGAAGGTAGACCAAATAACCTCAGGGATTCCTGGCAGCTACTGAAGCCTTATAAAGACACAGATGTGAATACACTTGTTTATGCTGGATGCTTCATATATGTAAGAACCTAAGTCCCTTTACTATGGGTAGCCTAGGAATTGATCACAGTTGTATATAAATTAAAAATTATTAGAAATCCTGTGACATGTTGAATTCATTATATATTTCAGTCTTCCTGAAAAACTTTATTTTGCATACCCTACCCCATTCCACCATGCATTATTCCATGCTTCAGAGACTAAGACTCTGTACAGGAACTGAAATGGCATATGCAAACCTCAGAGATTTTTATTTGGAAAGGATAGTTAATAAAGCCCTTGAGTCTGGGCACTGTGCTAGGCTGGGAACTTCACTCATATACTTATTTGATCCTTATAACAATCTTATGAAGTAGACTGCACTCCCCATACCACGGAAGAGGGTACCCACTCTCAGAGTTGCTCACCAAGGTCTCCTAGCAATCAGTAGTCCAAATTCAGACTCTGAGTCCAAATCTGACCACACACACGACCGCAGATACTATATTCATGTTGTCTACTGTGAAGGATGGAACCTCAGAGTTTGCTTTGGATTCTAAAGTCAGACTCTGTGGGTCGCCAGCATTAACAGCTGGAAGAAAGAACTGAGTCATTATTCAGATGTACAGTTGCTTTATATGGAGACAGAATAGACCATGGCTCTATGGCAGCATTTAAAGGGCTCTGGGGAGGACCCCTACGATTCCCCCAACCAGCTTCACCACCTGCTTGTTAGCGCCTGCATTTCTTAATGGAGAACAACACCTTCCGTCTCACAAATGTGAAGAAGGCTTAAAATAAAATCTCCCAGAGAGTTGTAGTACACAGTCTGAAATACACGCCTAAATTAGATGCAGTCCCTTCCTGGGAGTATGTTTGAACAGAGAATAGAAAATATTGGAAAATGTGGTCTGGCTGGAGTTCTTCTCTGAAAGAAATGAATAGGACACTATAAATAAGAATATATAGACTTAATGATGTTCCCAGGCCAAGCATGTTCTAATTACTTGATGATTGGAATAAGGACATCTAAGTGCTAGGTGATGTGGGCAGGTCAGGACCTACCTTTTGCCCCAGGTTTCCATCTAGAATATGGGGACAGACACTTCTGTGTACTAAGGATATTTAACAATTCCACCGGAGATGCCTCATATTTACTGTGTTGCAGGGCACAAACATTCATATCCATTTCTCTGAGATAAAATTCAGAACTAGAAGGAGAAATGAAAACTTCCAAAATATAGTAAAGATTACTTGTTATCATTCCCCAACCCTCCCAGTAGTAGTGACTAGCTGAGGTATATTTAAGAAACATATGCAAGTATTAAGGAAATATGCTAGCATGTTCTTCAAATAAAGCTATGGAAAGAAAGGAAAATAACAATAGTACCAACATAGCAAGAACACCTGAGACAGTACTGATAAGCCAGCCCTACTGAAAGAATAACTACTGTTGGTAAAGCAAAACAGAATCTGAGCAGATCCAGTAAAAGCAAAGGGGCTTAAATAAATTGCAGGGATCATGGTGAGACAGCAAAAAGAGCATATTGACTAATAGGGATCAAATATTGATCTAGGGAGTTGAATAATCCATTGTCTAAAGATATTCTGAGACAAAAATGCCTGTTCAATTTCCTAATTGCACAATAGAACAATTATTTTCCTCCTCAGAGACTTGTACATTTTTAAAGTCTTAAGTTAATTAAATATTTTGCTTCCACTGTTTAATATAAAAAGAGCATTATTTTCCTAATCTGATACTAGTCATTTTACGGTAATATTTACTAGTGTTTTAGATTATTTCTTAGTGCCATGTTTTCCATACATTAGTGGTCATAATGTAGACAGTAACTACCTCCATGCCACCCACATAGCTAATAAGTGACTTTGCAGGATAGTTGTTAATTACAAAGTTCAGTTACTTCTGCAACACAAAATTTCTTAAAAAATATCAAGGCTTAAATTTCCAACATGTGTTTTCTCAAACCAAATGTAAAGTAGGGAAGGGTGGAGGCTATGTGTTTGTCATACCTGAATGCCTTTTGTATCTGATTATCCAGCTGATCACTATGATTCTTATTCCTCCTTATCATGTGCTGAATGGAACACCTTCTTCCTATCCTCAACATCACTACCTTTGTACAGGCCACATTGCATTATCATTCAAGTGGAGCACTGAAAGGGTGAACTAATTGTGTCTTTTCTTCCTTTTGTTTTGCTCTCCTCTAATTTTTTTTCTTTGGTCTATACAATATTCAGCTTGATGATCACCTTGAGAGGTCCTTCCTTTTTATACCAAACCTCCTCCTCTTTTTGGAATATGCTTATCCATTTGAGAGCACCTAAAATATGGAGTTGAATGTTATCTGTTCACACATCTTCTGCCTAAAAAGAATATGAGTTCTGTAAAGAAAATCATGAGTTATTCATAAATACATTTTTACCAGTTCTTTAGGTTATCAACAAGTATGCATTGAATAACAACTTGGTGGTAAGTATCTGGATTCCAAATTGGGGATTAATAAATGCTTATTATCTAAAGTCATGTATTTATTAAACTTTGTAGGATCTAATTTATATTAATTAGACTTAGACAAAAAATTGTTTCCTCCTTTTGAGGCAATAAACGTCATGTCAAAAAACAAAGCAGAAGTGCTAGTTAAACAAACAGAGAAGAGAATGAAGAGAGAATTTTCTGCACAGAAAAGAATGTTCAGTGTCCACCAGTTAATTTCCCTTGTTGTTTTTCTCAAGGGGGTATACATAAAGCTGCTTTTCTCATAAGAATACAGAGTTTTGGCTAGGAACCATTAACAAATGTATTAAGTCCTTGTGACAACTGATTAATTTTATTTTAAGGTTATGAATACAAAACAATGAGTGTTGGTATGTAACATGCATTTTAATGATGTCACAGCAAAAGTAAAGGATGAGAAAGATAATTCAATTTGCTTTCTCTAAAAGGTCAGTTCTCCGGAGATTAAAATTGTCCCTTAGGGTACATATGCCTTTCTCAGCATACTTCCCCTTCTGCTGCCTCTCTGGCTCGTCCAGTTCCTCAGGGATGTGAGCATTTATATGTAAAGACAATCAGACTATGTTGTTCGGAATGAAAGTGTGTTGGTGCAGGCAAGCAGAAGGATGTATCATGTTTTTAAAATGAAACTATGTGATGTTGTATTTGACTTTATCATTATTCCAGCACACTTTAAAATACTTTAAGTACATTTAAGGAAAGAAAAGAAATAGAAACAGATATGGTTATTTAAATCTTACACATGCCAGTCTTTGCATATACAAAGATGTTGTGTGGAGGTGAATGTTTCTGTGAAAATTACTTATGTATCATTTGGTCAAAATTCAACCCAATTATTTTTAAGCCAGATTTTGTCTTTCTGCAGGAATGAATCTTTTATAGCATCAGGGCTCAGCATGGGGTCTTCACAAGCTCAGAGTTCAATATGGATTTGTGGAATCAATGGGTTAATATCTAACTCTCGATATGTTGTCAAACACTCAGTGTATAGCCATTACAACCCACTCAGTGGGATTTAGTAAGTTTTACAAACAATAAAAGAGATACTTAGGACATAGTTGTTTATAGGTTGAGCAGACATTTCTTTGAAAATAAATATTTAGTTCGTTTCGCAAAATAATACAAAAGGGGGAATCTAAATAAGATATAATCAATCAAATTATCAAAAAGTATTTGAGTATAAGTTACAATTGTTTATAGAGAGAAGACAAAATATATAACCCTTAACATTAATGATAGCACAAACCTGTGCATTAAATAAATTGCAAACAATGAATGCCTCAAAGATAAATGGAAGGTCAAAAAGAGAGCAGGGTTCAATAATCTGATCTCATTAGAGACAATTTCTCAGAGGAAAATATTTTTTTTAAAGAGGGACATGACTTTTTGTGTAGACTGGAAGACTTCCAAAAAAGGTTCTTAAAAGAAGTTAAATGTTCTAGTGAGAAAGCTTGATTTGAGGAAGCTGAGCAAGAGATAAGTAAAAGCGCAGGAGAAATAGGAAAAGTATATGGAGATATTTCATTCATATATTCTTTAGGTGGAGATGCTCATATTCACAATTAGCTACTCTTCTTTGGACCCCATGCCATTGTTTCATATTCAGACTGAACTGTATGTTGGGGGAAAACTACTGCTCTGAGACCTTTCAGACATAAAGGTCTACCTGTGATAGGAAAATATGCATCATTGTCCTCAAGTATCTTAGATTAAATCAGAGAAAGAGAGGGCATCTGAGAGGTGACATGATATTGTGGAAAGAACAACTGAGTCAACAACCCTGGCTTTGGGGTTACTAACTTTGTGTTACTACCCAGCTGTGTGCAATGGAACAAGTTTTTAACCTTTCCAGACTTGATGCTCCTCACCTGAGAAATAAAGATAATCAAGTTATGGTAACACATTAAAAAAATCACACTTCTAATTAGGAGGTGCTGCCCAAATATAAACCATCTCCTCTTTGAAGAATTATTCAGAAAGTTTGGTCATGGAAGGCTTATCAGTATAGGTGAGACTGCAGATAGACCTAAAATTGTGTGGCCTCAGTTCATGCTTATGAGTGTTGGAGAGTAATATTTTTATCACTGTATCTACAATTGCTTTCAGAAAAAAAAAAAAACTAGTTATTAGGAATAAAGTGTAAAGCATAGAAGAGCAAAGCTGGTAACTCATTCCATGACAATTGAACCTAGATCTTAGCAAATAGTAGATCCTCTAGTAACATTTATTGCAAAAAAACAATGTACTCACTGTTTAAACTATTGAGATATTAACTCACAGTAAAGTCCACTCCTTTTGGTGTGTGATTCTGTCCACTTTACTTGCTTTAAAAGCAGACATAATGTAAGATAAATGTGATGATATATCTATCCTTGTTTTCTCATCCCCATTGTGACCATGGTGGCATATTTTGGGCAGGAGAGGAGAGTAATCTATGATATCCATGTAGATCAAAATAGCTGCCATATCTCTGTCTTGTCGGCCCCCATGGAAGAATGACAACACCAGTGGTGATGAAGATGAACAATGAAGAAAGCAGCTCATAGGTTCCTATTTTAATATACCCAATTAAGACTGGTCATAACTATACAATCGATAGACCATATTGTAATCTATTGACTGAGGAAATAACCTCAGATGGAGATGAGAAGAGAAGAAAAAAACAGGTAGAAGATTGAACATTCTAGGAAGAATGATTGGTTTCCTCAAAGTTTCTGTGCATTCTACCAATTGGCTCCCAGTTTCATGACTAAGCTGCTGATTCCAAATCCCTTGTCTTATATTTAGTTGACTTTCTCTTCCGCCAAGCTGTTACATTCACAGAAAAATGTACAAATCTTCTCAAAATGGCATATAATGGAAATTAACCTTTTAAATAAACTATAATTACCAACAATCAACTAAAATCTCAAAAGATGAATTCAAACTAGTTATTTTCCCATTTTACATCATAAGCTCTGCAGTGAAGAGCAGAACTCTAGCTCAAGTGAACAGAGCCTTTCTTAAATTCCCAGGCCTCCAGCAGTTTCAATTCTCAGTGGCCCCAGAGAAAGAGAACTGACCCTTGCAATTTCCCCATGGCCCACTTCCTAGTCCTATGTGGACATAAAATAATTTTACAAATTAGCAGGGCATTGTAAGCTGAGGAGAGAAGATCACAAAATAGGAGAGAAAATAGCAACTTCAAATATGTTCAAAAGATGGAGCAAGAGACTGTAACAATGTTACATAACTTAAGAACCATGCACAAAAATAAATGATATGCTTAGGGGAAAGAATTTATTTACTAAAATATATGACAAAAATGTTAAACTATTATTAATTCTTTAAGTATCACGAATAAAACCCTCTCAATTTTTATTTTATTTATTTATTTATTTATTTATTTATTTATTTATTTATTTGCAAACTACATAGGGCATATTCTCTGGAGACATCTTTGTGTAGAGAAAAATGAAAGCCACCATTGTTGCTTCCTAAGCCTCCAATCTAACGGAAAGAACATCAAGGCCAAGTTTGCTCACCACAAATAAATGAATGGCAATGGTCAGAGAAATGAGGCTTGGATAGCAAAGCTGGACATCAAAGAGCATTCCACTGTCTCCTTCACAACTGTGGAGGGTCGAAGACACTTAAGGCAGAAAGGGATTAGGATGAAGGAAAATCTCAGCCTGTAAAACACTTCCTAATAGAGGTTCAGTTAAGAATGTATATTGGCAGGTATGTACAAGAATCACAAATAAATGCATTTTTGTTTGCATTTTGTGAAGCACCTCATTCTCAAAAAATAACTGATATAATGCTAAAATGTGCAACATCAGCCTTCAATTTGGTATCATAATATCAGTGTCATCAGTTCATAGCTAAGGATAGTAATGAGAGTCAAGCCATTGAGGGAAAATGAAATACTAGTATTTTCTTGAAATCACTTTTTTTTTTAAAGCTGAGAATTAGAAATGGTTCCCTTTATATGGCAGGGCAACCCTATAGGAAGGAGAATTAGGTGTCCATGTATAGTGTGTAAACCATCTCCTGAAAGTAACCCCTTGCCTATTTGCCATAACCTTGGATTTCTACACATTAGGATCACTCTCTCCAACCCTGTATTAGAGAGACTGGTGCAGAAAGAAAGTAATTCCATGGGAGAATGAAAGTAGCTCTTCTCCAAAACAAAAAGATTTATAGTAAATTATTTTTCACACTTGTTGGATGTGGAAGAAATCAGAAATGATTTGACCTACAAGAAACTGACTTTCAATACAACTTGGGTTGAAACAGGCTAAAAACCATTTTTTTTTTTTTTTATCTTTTTAGGGCCGCACCCATGGCATATGGAGTTTCCCAGGCTAGGGGTTGAATCAGAACTGTAGCTGCTGGCCTACACCACAGCCATAGCAAAGCAGGATCTGAGCTGTGTCTGTGACCTACACCTCAGGTCATGGCAACAACCGATCCTTAATCCACTGAGCAGGTCCAGGGATCAAACCCCCATCCTCATGAATACTAGTTGGTTCGTTAACCAGTGAGCCATGACAGATACTGCAAAACCTTCTAAATATTTTCTTCTAGAACTATCCCCAGAATTAGGATGTCTGCATTGTACAACTCTAGGGGATGCTGTTCTCATTGAATTGTATGTGAATGTGGCAACAGTTGTATAATGCACAACCTGTGCAGCTGTACATGGCAGTCCCATCCACATCTTCCTCAGTATGAATGAGACTTCTTGATAGTTTTGAAGGAGAATAATTTCAACTACTTCATGTGGGTGATTAAGTAGGTTGGTTAAATAGCCATTGAAGACTGGGTGTATAACAGGCCCTCTTCAACTTTTCATGATTTTAACCATGTTTCTCATAATGATGGAAGTTTGTAAATCATCCTCTCAAGTACAGAGTCGACACTGTGTCCATAGGACTGTGTCATTACTGACTCTCTACATTGTTCTGGATTGATTTCTTCTCTTGAATACTGTTGACCAGCAAAACAATGAATGGAAATGTTTTAATCACAGATGATTCACTTGCATATAATATTTGTAACTTTTAATCAATTCAAAATATATTATTGCACTTGACCTTTCCCACAAGGGTGAATGTTGCTCACAAGACAGATCATGACACTGAGAAGCCAGAGGATTAGGAAATGTATCTCTGCCCTATAGTGAGTAGTACCAGGGTTGTAATGATGCCCTACCTCTGCTCTGTCCTAATCTACTACGTTTTCCTTTCACCATCTCTTGGCCCTGACAAAACCATGGGCTCCTTTCATCAGCCAAGTAGAAAAAGGCATTTACATAGTTTTTTTGGTCCGTTTATTCTTTTGTTCTTGTCATTGTTAAGATATTAAATCAAATGCCAAACACATTCACTTCTCCAGGAATGAAGGGAGATAAAATCTATATTTTGTTCTTATGTTAGGTTAGGTCACTTCAGGGAACTTGGATAGCATCTGCATGGCGCAGTTCAGACAGCTACCTCACCCATGTCAGTCCAACCCCAGTAATTTGGCTTCATGCTGCAGGGATCTGCTTTTATGTCTCCTCCTCCCCAGAGCTCCTGTGACAGTGGCTTCCTGTACGACACGCACACCCACTGCAGACTTCCAAGGAGGCATCTCCTTCCAGCCGCTTAATCAGCATCCTGTCCCTCTGCTATAGTCTGGCTAGACTAAGTAGACAGTGTCACTATTAAGCTGCTGAGAATCAGATGCCATGTCACACATGCGGTTTCAGAAGAGTGGTTATTAGAGGGACAGCAGCCTCCCTGCCTGGTGACATTGTGATGACTGGCCCTGTGGACAAGCAGCCTGGAGTCTCATTAGCCTCTTCCCTGGCTGCAGCATTGCATGTTAAGCATCTGCCTCCTCTGATTGCAATTCTTAACTTGGGGCCTTTGGGGACCATGCCTCTATCTAAGTGCATAGTTACCACTTTAGTTTTCACCCTGGAAGGGAAGACTTTTCAAACTCCTTTGTCTGTCTATCCAACTAGACTATCACCAATCGGTTTCTCCTCATCTATAACCAAGTTTTATCCTTGTCCATTGTCTATTTTATAATAGCCTTTCTGTTCCTGATCACTTTACATGTATCCTCACTAAGACAGGATGCAGATCTTTTTTTCCGTTTTATTTTATAATCCTTAGCTATGAGTCTTATTTAACCTGAGGTTCCAAAGCATATCTTGCTCTGCTTTCCACTGATTTGATTCTCCTAGGTTGGCTTATCTGAATAGTCAGTTCATTAGTTAAACAAGCCAAATCTTTTTTAAATATCAATTTATTAATATCAATTTTCTGTATCGAGTCTATTGGATGCCATCTTGTATTCTACTAGAAGCTGGTTAATACTTTTTAGGAGAATCTGATAACTATGTATATTGTCTCAACTTATAAACTCTACCACCCAGAAAGACATTAAAAAACAAAGAGGGAGAACCATCTCATTGCCCTTTAACAATCTATATAAAATGGTGAGCCTATCCTAATAGGCTCTTGGTGGTTATTGTCACTGGACTCCAGACTTCCTTTCTTCAAGACTCACTCCATCTCATTAATATTTGGAAGCACCTACCCTACTGCAGACACTGGCTGGAGTTTTAAGTGGATAAGGCCCTGGCTCCCAGCCCTGAGGAACTTCTGGTCTAAGATGAAGTCTCCACTTGGCCTTGACATAGTTTTTTTTTTTTTTAGATAGAAAGGACAGGAATCAGTTGATTTTAAAAGGCAATTGGTGAGCTTTATTGCAAGAGCATGGTTCGTGGGCACAGAAATTTCAGAGTGTTCTTAGTTTGGAGTTTAGATGGCCGTTGATATGACATGACAAATCTCACTTTTGGAAGGAGAGACCTGAACCAAAATAAAAATGGTCTTAAACATCCAAATCTGTTGGTAGGTGATGAATAGCCAAAGTGCCAAGTACAGTGCCTTACCCATAATGTTTAATTAATTTAAAAAATATACATAGGTTAATCATTCTAGGAATGATTTATTTCAAGAATAACAATGCCAGCAGAGAAAGAATCCAATCATCTATCTCTGATAGGCATTAGTGGACTGTTTATAAGTTGCCCAAAGAAAATTAGACCAGTAACAGTGACATCTTGTTTAATTTTCACCATGCCAGGTAATACACTAGATACGTATTATCATGCCAGGTAATACATTCTCCATTCATGATCTCTGATCACAAAACCCTGATGAAGCAGTCATTTCCATCAGTCTTTTCCTATGGCTGTCTCCAAGGCTCAGAGAAGTTAAGCATCTTATTCCAAGTGGAATAGATGGTAAAAGATATATTTGGGATCCAAACCCTGTCCTCCACGGGTTGGATCCTTCTATCTTCTCTGTACAAAGAACCCACCTCAGGTAGACTTTTCTTCTGATCTTTGCTCGAATACAAGAGGAGAATGGATTTTAGGTCCAGGGGACAGTTTTTTCCTACTATGTCCATTAGAGGTGCCTTGAGAAAGCTGTGTCAGCCCCTTCTCTACATCTCCACGTGGTTGGCTATCACTACCTTACAGTCAGGTTAGTGTGTGTTGTTCTCAACTTGTGCAGGTAAGAGTCTAAAATAGCAGGACCATGCTTCATTCACATCACTGTGCTCTGCTCTGGCATCATGTTTGACACTCTGTAGGGACTCACTTATGTTTATCAAATTTTATCGAATCATATAAGTCATGCACTGGGGGCAAGTATGATATGCAGATAGCTCATGGACCTGGAAAAATGTTTCAGGTCCCAGAGTACCTGCTGTTGGTTGTGTGATTTGGTGATCCTCACTCTCTCTGAGACTCAGTTTCCTCTTCTGGAATTCCCTATCTCACACTGTCCTCATAAAGACCGAATGAAGTAAGATGATGAATGAAACACCCCACACAGTATCTAGCACATACTGGACACAAAACTAGATCTGAGTTTCTTTTTTTTTCCTCTTCCCTTCTGATAGTCTGACTCTGAAGGTGACTTTGGGAGACAAGTACCCTTTAACACCCAAGCCTTGCAGTAATCCAGAGCCTCCCTGTGTTTCAAGTATTCTTGGCTGTATGTTAGGTGTCCTGAAGCCATTAACGATTCACTCATTGGTCTTAACAAGCTAATATGCCCCTGAAGGTGCTTTCATAACATGAGCAAAGGGAAGCAAAGGGTTGAACCATTTATTCTGTGAGTTTGATTGATGTAGACAGGCAATCTGGACAGCTGAGGTCCAAATGCACACTTTCCTTTTTTTACTTCATGGCAGGATTGATTTTGGCCTGAATCATCTGAATAATTGCCTTAGCTCCCCTAAGACATGCCTTTCACTTTGTGGGTATAGACAGCTATAGAAAACAAGTATTATTTTAACCTCCTCAAAACGTGGAAACACTCAAACACAGAGAGGTTAATTGGTTTGACAAATGTCACACAGCTCTCAGTCGTGAAGCTGAGAAGCGGCCTGCAGGTCTTCAGGCTACCCCTCCTCTCAACACATTACAGTAAACCACTATAGCTGCTTAAACGCATCTATGCTTTGAATAGAAATAATAAATTTTATAATCAAATTTCTTCCCTTTTAGGTGGAGAAAATCACAGTCTGAAGCTGGTAAAATAATGAAGTGATCACATGTAAAGAATTTTTATTTTGCCATTACCTAAATGTCACATATTCTCCTGTCTTAAAAGAATATTTTGCACTTAGGTAAAACATACAATGGATGGTTTGGAGACAAACACATGAAAGAGGTTAAAGTTGTCTTTTTTTTTTCTTTTTTAGTGGCAAAAACATTTATTAAAACTAATAGTTTCTAAATATTCAAAGTTAAAATACAAAAATGATTTAACAATTTTTGAGGTACATTTCTTAAATGAATCCACATCTATTTTCATAAGGAAAGGAGTAGTCGCTAGAATATGCTAATGCTAGTTTTGTCTTTCCTATTTTGGGGAAAATATGGGAAATGAAAATTTTAGAATCAAGATCTGGATCCTAGTTTCACCATTTAGTGACCGCATGTCCTCAAGAAAAACACTCCGTCAGACTCAATTTCTGCTCTTTAAAAAATACTATTCAGTAAGTTTTTTTATTAGAATTTAAGTAAAAACAGCATTCATTATTTTCCTTTCCACTCTCACCTCTGTTCCCAGTCTCAGCAAGTGGTGCTACCAGTAATCCATTGTAAAGCAGAAACCTTGGCAGTATGGCTGACTATTCCCCAAGGCCATTTATAGCCCACATGACACCTTTGAGTAATTTAGGAAACTTCCTCCTTCCTCTTGGGGGATACAAGCCATGCCAGAGCACACTCAGGTAAGCTAGGCTCAAATTAGCCTTTAGCCTCCACACATTTCCTAGGCAGTAGTTCTTGTGCAAAGCAACACCTGCAGAACTGAGCACAGCATTCTTGTTTCCCTTTGCTGTTTTTGTTTGTTTGTTTGTTTTTTGTTTTTTAAATCAAATGATCAGTGATGCTATTGGGAGTCATGAATTCATCCATGAGGTTAAGTGTTTTGAAGCTCCTTCTATGAACATGGTGCTGTGTTATAGAAAGAAAAATGCAGGTCCAAGGCTCCTATTGGGGTGTAATTCCCATAAGAATGAGTGAGGTGCAGCCCTGGAGAAAGATCAATAACAAAGGTGTAAAGGACTGAAATTCCCATCCTGGTTTTCACCAATTGACTGGGCAAATCACCACTGCCCATGAGGAGTGGAAACCTAGTATCCTGTTGGACTAACACCACTGGGTTTTATTTAGAACCCAGTGAGATCATGTAAATTAAATAACTTTGAAAATGTTGAGGAAGTCCATGAATGAATTACTGTAATCTTTCTATTAAGGAAAGAAGACTGTGATTAGTTCAAGGCTGTATTTAAGCACCAGCTCCATGGGATGAATGTTATGAACTCTGTGAATCTAGAGAAGGAAAAAAAAAGTCGTATCTTCATTGGTAATCAAAATAACCCTTGTTTGGGGACTGGATCTTGGATTGGAGCTTTTGTTTATATGGTGTTTTAATTTTGACAAATATGATGCCATACATTATCAGTATAACCTCATATTTCATGAGCCATTAGGGAACAGGTTATTAACCTTATTTTCCCATTAGGTAATTTGAAGTCCATATAGGTAACTTCAAGATCATGTTCAAGATCACATAGCAAGCTATTCAAAGACAGGATTTGTAACTATGTGTAATGGGATTGGAACTGTCCTCTATAAACATAAATGTGATACCAGAAAGAAGAGGAAGGAGTATGTTAAATTAAGCCACTTGTCTCTATTTTGTGGAGAAGGATACTGAATGAAATGCAAGTCTTTTAAAATACCTATGGATTTCAGTCATGGTTGTATGTCTCCCACCGCCCCCCCAAATAATAAAAGTGCTTATGCCCATTTGTTCTACTTAAAATGTGATTGCACTTCATGGCAGGTGGTTTCATAATATTGAAACTCTTTGGAATGTGGAAGGGACAAGCCACAAGATAGACCCAAGATACTTTGAGCCTAATCTTAGTTTTTTGTTTTGTTTTGTTTTGTTGGTTTGTTTTGGCTGAGCCCATGGCATGCAGAAGAACTGGGCCAGGAATTGAGCCCTCCCTACAGTAGCAACCCAAGCCACAGCAGTGACAATGCCAAATCCTTAACCCACTAAGCCACCAGGGAACACTGAAACTACTCTTAGTTTAAGGATTAATTTGCTCTGTGACTTTGAACAAGTCAGTGAATTTCCCTTAAATTTCTTACATTTAAAACTGGAATAATACTCGTTTCCCTGCTTTCCTTATAAGTGAAAAGATCATATGAGAATATACCAAGATAATACATGTTAATACAAAGGTTAATAGGTCTTACAAATACAAGATTTTTCTTAAGCAGTTTCTATGATGGCTATTACAGGATAAGATGGCATATATGATTATCAATCAGTCAAAATATCCTGAGTACCTACCTAATAGGTTCTATATGGAGGGAAAAGAAATAGGGAGGATCATAAGAATTTAAGGGGATATGTCAAACTAGGTACATGTGACAAATATATACAGAGAAGTTCACACTTGATGAAAAATTTTGCTTGTTGAAGACGAAATGGGTGGTTCACATTTTAAAAAATGCATTTTCAGGGAAAGAAATTTAGCTTTCACAGAAGAGGAAGGACTCTCTCTTAGTCTGACAATTTGGTGGGACCAAGGAGGGCAAAAAGTAGGAGTTACCATTCCTGTAAAGTAGATGGTAACCTCAATGAGGTTAGGGTTTTTGGTCTGTCTTGTTCTTTGATGTACCCCAAGTCCAGCTACCTTGTCGAGACACAATTAGTATGTATGAATGGACCAGTGAGGGATGGCAGCATGGACAAGGTCTGCAAGTGACAATGAACCAGAGCAAACTAGGCTGTCTTTCTTACAGGAGAAAGTTTATGGTAGAATTTAGGGGATGTCAAGTTTGAACAAGTAAATTTGCAGCCAAGGCTAAGGATAATATTGAATGGAAGAACCAAAGCCTCCTCATATTTGGAGCTATGAAGAATCCCAGCAATGTTAAATATCTTAGTTTGGTTTGACAGATTCCCAGCATGGGAAGATTTATAGACACGGCCTAGGCAATCCATGAATCCTCACTATGGATTGCACACTTGTGTATGTAAGTGTGGTTCTCATGGTTGAACTTAGCTTTCTGTCAGATGCCTAAGGTGGTATAAGCCATAAAACACCCAAAGAGATCCTGGCAAATGTCCTGAAAGTCCACATATGTAAGACCTTTGTTACATGAGGAATCATCTTCTCAAATGTTCTTATGGTTTTGGGGGGACCTTCATAATTAATTGTATTTAATTTTGCATCATACATTTTAAGTGCTTTTGTGTTTACCATATTTTAAGAATATGTTCCTCTGCCTTTCTTATGTGTGTGGACCAGTCCCAGCCAGATTGTAGGCACTTAAGAGTGACTATGCAAATATATCTGAATTCATCAAGTAATACATTCAGTTGAAATAGTTTTTTTTTTTTCCCCCAACCGGTATGAAAACACAATACTTATTCTACTTATTCTTTCATTGAGATGAATCTCTCCTGCTTTGTGATTCAACACTTTTAATGTTCAAAATATCCTCAGTGCCTCTGAGATGTTTCAAAGTGCTGAATTCACTTTTAATACACCCTTCTTAAAGACTTCCCAAAATAGTTGAGGCTACTGATAGGAGACCTAGAAAGTATCTCCATACCTGCCTTTTAATCTAGGAAAAATTATAAGGCTCCTATCTTGAGTGTCCTTTCTCTACAACCAGAATATGTGGAAAATATGCAGTATGAATTTTTCAAGTAGAGAGGCATGCATTTCCATCAAAATTAAAGTAGCAGTGGAAATATGGATTGGCAGTATTCTTTGAAAACTATAGGTTGTGGTCCCCCAGTGAGGAAAGATTGAATGACCATCAAGGATGTGAAACCATGGTCACAACACCTCTATCTATAAACATAAACCCAGAAATAAAGGCTGAAAATTGATTCCAAAATTCAATCAGTTTTAAATATAACAATTACAAAATTGCTTTTATTTAGATACATCTCAGGAAATGTAAACAGAACTATTAGAGATTTCTGATGAAATATTAACTCTTTTGAGAGATGAGGATTGTCTTGTCACCAGCAATTTTACTCCTGGAGTTTACTAGGAGTCATCTTGGAAAAATGGAAGTGCACACAGACTTTCTCTTCACACTAGAAACTTACGTCTTCCTAAAATTCTTATTGTGGTCTCCTCATTTTATGGTAAGGATGATAATCTCTATGGCGTCATGATCAAAAAAATAATGCCCACTGCGGTGATGGAAATACACCCAAAATACAGGATGGAGTTTGGACTTGCTAGTTAAGGAAGTCATAGGACTTGGGTCATTGCACTTCCAGTAAAGTAAGTTCAGGAGATCAGCATCATTGTGCATTGCCTGAAAATACTGAGGAATAAAAGATTGAATCTGGTAGAGCAAACACCCATGTAGCTGCTGAGAATTCTGGTAAGGCCAGATGTATAACTTTGGGATTCGGCTTTGAATGGATGTACAGAGCGTTTTGATCTTGAGTTTTGAAAAAAGCTTATATTCAGCCAGGTAAGATTTAGAGTTGTGAAATTGGTTTTTATTGCTTTTGACATGGTGTAAGGCCTCTAGTGGACCACAAGATATTTCAACATTGGCAGGATATGCCAACTTAGGGCAACATTGACCAACGATGAGCGGCAGTTGCTACAGTGGCAAATTGAAGAAAACTGCCCTTGGGTAGTCTTGCCTTAAGCAGAGCCTCCCAGGCTTGGACAAATGCAGAGGAGGGCCTCAGCACACAGCAGTGGGCCACAGACTCCTACAAAAGCTCCCACAGCTAAGACAAGAAAAGAGCACTGGTATGAGTAGAGACCCTTCAGGTATACAATTCTTTTTTGAAATGTTGCTTCACCAAGAGTGGTAAAGTCAAGTCAATGTTTGGTTGATTACACAAGTCTTAATTGCTCTGCAAATTAACTGTACCAGATAAAAGAAGAGAAGGGTGAGAGCTATAGTGGAATATTTTCTTTAAGTTTTCTGTTTGATTTTTGTCTTGGACCAATATATCTTCCCTTCTGGGTGTACTGCCAAATGGCTTCATCACTGTTATTCAGAAGAAACATCCACCCCGTACAAGCCACTAAAAGTCAAAGCTGCTTCAGAGACAATAACAAAAGCGTGTAGCATAGTTGGAGCTATTTTCCACTCCTAAAGGGAAAATTGAGAGTGGGTAGGCAGAGACCCAAAACTGAGCATTTTGATGAGAAATAAGGTCTTAAATGAAAGAATGTCTCTAATTCAATGAGAGTTCAGAGTTATACCATCTCTCATCCACTTTCAGGTCTCTGATTTATTTTTATATATGACCTAAACATATTAATCTAGGCATAAAATATCCAAAGAAAATTCATATGTTAGGCTTCATCAAGTATAGCACTTTATAACATTTACAACACTGAATCTTTGAAGTAGACGAAACTGGGCCCAGACTATTCCTGCCTTAGTATCTACACTCACCCCTATACTTCTAGACCCTACCCTGTGATTCCCCTGAATGCTGACCTCTGCCCCTTGAGACTTCTTATGATTGTTCCTCTAATAATTGAGCTCACATCAGTTGGGCTTAGCGTAACTTGTCTATTCAGTCAATAATTTTTACAACCCAAATTCTTCTAGAATATGTCTGGTACATTCTATCCCCTCTTTTATCTGTCGAGTTATCATAACATTCTTTCAATTAAACTTTACATCTCAACTGCTGACCCTCTATCATCCTGGTAATAAATGAGATGCTAAGCTGAAGGGGGTTAATTCAAGGGAGTTTAATAAATGGGCCATTTTCAGAAGTGAGGGATTGGCTAAAGATGTCATAAAGACTCAGTGAAGGGCCCAAACCAGCAAGAGCAGAAAGTCAGGCCCACCTCTGGGGGAATATCATGATAGCTGATGCCAGAGAAGAGAGGCTACCTGATAATTCCCATGGCCACAGAGGAGTACAAACAGTGATAAGCATGCGGGTAGCTGTAGAGACACAGGGGGGAGGTGTGTGTAAGTATGAAAAGTATCTCTCCCTCTGATCACAGTTTTCTCAGCTTCTTGCCAATACTTTGCATCAATGAGCCTCTACCTGCAGTGAGAACCAAAGGGGTCTAGGTAGTGTGGGCTGTGGTGGTCAGTGCAGGACAGAGATGAGCAGAGAACGTGTATGTGGAAGGGAAAACATGGAAGATGAGCACCGCCTACAACTCTATCCCTCACAGGTGAGCCAGAATGACATCTCCCACATGCGCTAATTGGCTGATCCCTCCAGCCACCCAAATGTTCCCCATGCCCTACAGAACCAAGTCCATGCCTGACACTCAATCTCCTCCATGGGTGTGTTCTTGTCCTCAGGACTTTTCTGCCATCATTCCCAGACAGGCTGCCTCCTCAAATTATTTTATTTTATTTTATTTTATTTTGATTTTTATGACTGTATGTGCATACAGAAGTTCCCAGACCAGGGGTCAATTCAGATATGCAGCTACAGGCTTATGCCACAGCCAGGGCAACACTAGATCTGAGCTGCATCTGCAACCTACACCACAAATTGTGGCAATGCCAGATCCTTAAGCCACTGAGCAAGGCCAGGGGTTGAACCTACATCCTTACAGAAGGTTCTTAACCCTCTGAACCACAATGGGAACTCCTCCTAGAATTATTTTAGACCTTTACACTGGATTTTTGTCATTCTCACTGACCAGGTCACTTCTTTCTATTAGACTTTTGTTTATGTAATTTTCTCAGGCCTATTCTTTCCTCCTATGTACCAATAAAACACAAATGTCATCTCCTTTAAAAAGTCTTGGCCAAAAACTATACAATTCTGTACATACAGCTGACCCTTGAACATGGTAGTAATTAGTGACACCAATTCCTTCACAGTTAAAAATCTAAGTATAATGTTACAATCTTCCCTTTCTATCCATGTTTCTTTCATATTCAATGCTCCATATCCTCTGAGTCATCCAACTGTGGGTGATGTGAGACTACGGTATTGACTATGGAAAAATCTGATGTAAGTGGATCTGTGCAGTTCAAACCTGTGTTGTCCAAGGGTCAATGGTATTTCTTTTTAAAAATCTTCCCGAACATTAGATTGGACTATATGAAATGTCTGCTATTTGGCTGGTTTTGACCAAATAACATGGACTTTTGTATGAAGAGCCCAGTCTTCTTGCCAGTAGGAAAGTCTCCTGAAGGCAGGGAAGTCTTCTAGTAGGTCGTTCCTCATCGGGTAGCTCAATAGCTGCAAATGGGGGATTATTTATATCTGCTTCTGGAGCTGAACTGAACAAAGGTCCATATTTTATTTTCTCTAGGCCACGAGGAGCAGGGACTATATCAGCCTTGGTTTCTCAATAGATATTTATTGTTTGGAACATAAAACATCTCAACTGTTGTTTGTCATTTCTGATAAGCAAGGGAAATGGATGAAAATGATCTTTTCTATGCTTGTCCTTGAACCTGAAGTATCTCAACTTTTGGAAGTCTCAGTTTGCAAAGACATAAGCACCCATCTCCACAATTTTAAGAAATCTGAAAGTTAATTTAATAAAATGAGATGGTCAATATAATTGATCAAATATCCTCAATAGCAAAGTACTGAGGTAAAATAGAAGGTTTTATACATTATTAATGCATAACATATTAATACACATAAATGAACAGGGTAGAGGCTGCAGTTTATTGCAGTTTCTAAAATATTCCTTGCAAAGTACAAACTATAACTGATTATGCTTGATGTCTTTCAAAGTACAAGGGCCTCGGAAGCTGAAGTCTAAATGGGGCTGACAACCAGACGTGGCATTTGAGCCTTCTAGATTTATAGCCTATTTCCAAGTCACTTTGCCTGTTGTAGTCACAAAAAGGAAAAAAAAAAAAGAGAGAGAGAGAAACGCCACCTGATCAAAAATGACCAATGAGTGCTCATAAATCTCTCTCAAGTCCTATCAAAACTAAAGTTTCCGTGGTAATTCTCCTATAAAAATAAATGTAAAATTTATTCCAAAATGAGGGGTGGAGAGAAGAGGTGCCTGGCAGCATTCAGAAAGTCAAGGCTTTTTGAGCACAATTAGTTTGTGCTTCTTCCCACAGGCATCACATTTTGGCCCCTCATTTCCTGAGAATACTATTTGTTGTGAGATAGAAGGACACAGCCTGTGTGTACGTTTGTGTTTTAAATCCCACAGCCTGAACCCCCTACTGCTTAGTGACGTGGATTCTCATCCCTTCACGCCTCGTTAGGGCCAGCCTGGGCCAGCTGGCCGGGCTGTTCCTGTCCTCAGGCCCGGGCACCATTGTCCCCCAGCTCGCCCAGCCTGCATCCCTTTGAAGCTGCTCCAAAGAAACTTTATCCCTCTGTTCCAGCTGGCGTTTCATTAAGCCCAGGCTTCACAGGATTTTCCACTCCCATTGACACATCAGAGCAAAGATGTAGCCATTAAAATAATGAAGAAAAAGGGAGCGAGCAGAGGAAAAACGGTTCTGAGGGGAAATTGAAAAGGAGTACAAGGTTATTTAAAAAATAAAGACCAACTGCCGAAAAATAAAATCTACCCACTTTCTCGTCTCTCTCTCTCGCTTTCTCTTTATTCCTTCCCTGCTTGTGTGTGTCCTAAGCTGTGCAAAAATTTCACAAAGCTTCATGGGTGACTTCAGAGAGGCCCTGGTTCTGTGAAAAAGCTGACAGTCACAGGTCTAAATCAGGATCAGTCGATAAGAATCCCAAAGACATTCTGAGTACATATGAACACAAGGGAACTCTGCGTACTGGAGACTCAGTGAATCTAAAACCTAACCTTCTCTCTTGCTCGAAAATAAATCATTGCCTCTCCTACTGCTTAGACATCAAGTCCACCTAAGTTATTAACTGCCTTGTGTGTGACCTCCTTACCCTTAACTCTGTGGTTTTGCCCAGCCGGGAGTGTCTGTTCCCGATCATACCTGTTGCTTCTTCAAAGGAATGTTGTTTCCATACTTATTTTGCCATAAAATCCTTTTTAATGTTTACCTGCTCCATGAGTAATGTACCTGTGATGTGTTTTTTTTTTTTCCCTCCAAAATTAGTTTATGGGTTTAAGAGTCAAAATAATTGTGTGCCCCTTTGTTTCTTTCCGTAAACAAGATCTTGCAGGAGATTCTACACAGAATTTATATTTGTCAAAATAACTGTCCAAGGTATCAGACTGCAGCTAGCTCAATCAAAGACATGGACAAGGAAGATGTCATGAAAGGCCTTTAAGCTCCTAAAACAGCTGTGACAAAGCCCAGGCACTAAACCTATACATTGTATCCCCCCGGGCCTCATTCAAGCATTGTGATTTCATTAACAAGCTTGCTTTTCTAGTGTCTCTTCCCACAGGAATTAGAAGCAGTGACCTAGAAGTGGGCTCTGAGATATATGTCTAAAGACAGAAGAGTATGTGACAGCTGACATGTAACTGAGGGAAGAAACAAACAAAAAAAAAATGCAAAAGACAATGAACAAACATATTGCTTTGCAGGCCAAAAATCGGTGTCTATATAAACATATTTTCAAATGTATCCAACGACTGCTGTTAAAATGTAAAGTATACAGTCTCAAAAAATGTACTACAAAATGGCTAAAATTTCTTTCTAGAAAGAAAAATCAGGCATTTTGAAGAGTTATGTATCTGTTCCCTCTGATTTTAAGTATTTTGGTTAGAATTAGGTGTCATTCATATCAATGTTCAGTTTGTATTATCTTGAAATCAGTCTCTCTCTCTCTTTTTTTTTTTTTTGTCTTTTATATTTTTAGGGCTGCACTGTGGCATGTGGAGGTTCCCAGGCTATAGGTCTTATTGGAGCTACAGCTGCCAGCTTACGCCACAGCCACATCAATGCCAGATCCGAGCCACGTTTGTGACCTACACCACAGCTCACAGAAATGTCAGATCCTTAACCCACTGAACAAGGCCAGGAATTGAACCCTTAACCTCATGGTTCCTAGTCAGATTCGTTTCTGCTGCACCACGACGGAAACTCTGAAATCAGTCTCTTTATATGCATTTAAAGACCACCGAAAGAAATGCTCATTTATTTGTTTTAATAAAACAATGTATAGCCATTAAAAAAAGTTCACAAGGTTCAAGAAAAACCTGTTAGAGTAGTGATCTAGTGGATATAGACACTGAGTGAGACAGGAGCACACAGAGGAAATCTTTTTCCAGAGAATGACAAACTCATGCTTAAATTTTAACCCCCGCCCCTTCTCTGCACAGGATTTGTGTGGCTCTGGTCAGATGCCTCAATATCACCTATTCTACTAGGTCTCAAGTGAGAAATAAGTGAAATTTTATATATTCCAGGAGCCACATCAGAAAACCTCTATTTTAGGACTTGGTTATTGAAAGAAGTCCTTAACACAGCATTGGACAAGCATTTGAGGTGAAGCTGGGCAGAATCTTAAGGAAAAACATAATCAAATGGTCAACAGAGAGGAGTTAAATTTGTGGAAGATTTAAAAAATGGGGGCAGAGACATATTTTGTCTCTTAAATAGACAATTGCTTAGGGAGAGAAAACGCACATATGAACCAACATTTCCAGAATAGGAGACGGTGGAGTATGGAACTAGAACTGAAGCTGCTGTAGTTAACAGAACTGAGTTGGTAACTGAGAGTTGGGCATGATGTGGATGTGTTGTGGCCATAGTGGGACTGGACAATCTGGCGGTCTGGGGAAGAGTACAAGGGGCTTTGCAAGTGTGAGGGGGGAGCAAGAATGCATGAGTAGGGAGGAATGCAGAGGCAGCAGATGAGCCACCTGGACTTTCAGAAGCCTCCTGCAATCTGCCATCGGTAAGTAGTTCTGCAATGTCCTTGTGTTACAGAGTCACACAGAGCTTTGAAATCTTGGCTCTACCACTTATAAAGTCTGGGGCATTGGGTTACTAATATAACCCAGCAATGCCTCAGTTTCCTCACCTGTGAAAAGAATTGAATACTGGCTATGAAGAGCTGTGAAAAAGATTAAGTGTGAAAATGCATAGCAATCAGCTGGCATAGTAACACTAAGCAGCCCATATATAGTCATTTTTATTCTGTTATTATTTATTGTGGATAATACCTTTCTGTCCTCTATTTGTTTCACATTACCTCCTACATATATGCTCCCTTTCTCTCATATAGTTTGCACACATTTGATTTGATCTTTATCCAGTTGCACTATTTTTGAATTGAGATATAAATGCCATGTAACATTATATTATTTTCGAGGGTACAAAGTAGTGATTTGATGTTGGTATATACTGCAGAATCATCATCACACTGATTCTGGTTAACACTGGTCACCATCCAGAGTAATAAACTTATTTTTCTCATGGTAAGAAATTTTAAGATTTACTCTTAGTGACTTGAATATGCAATAGAATGTTATTAACTATAGCTACATGATGTACATTACATCCCTGTGACATTTATTTCATAACTTGGACTCTGTCTCTTTTGACTACCTTCATCATTTTATTGAACCCCCACTCCTAACTTCCCAACTTATGGCAACTACCAATCTGTTCTTTGTATCTATGAGCTCATTTTTGGTTCACATTGTTTTATTTTAGATTACACACATAAGTAAGATCATAAAGAATTCGTCTTCCTCTGTTTGAATTATTTACTCAGCATAATGTCCTCAAAGTCCATCCATGCTGTCAGAAATGGCACAATTTCCTTCTTCTGTGTGACTGAGAAATAGTCCATTGTATACGCATGCCACAATTTCTTTACTTACTTATCATTAATAGACACTTTTTCCATTTCTTGGCTATTGAAAATAATGCTGCAATGACAAATTTCATCTTATTATTTTTGCTTTCTTTGGATAAATACCCATAAGTGGAATTGCAGAATGTTATGGTAATTCTGTTTTTGATTTTTTGAGGAAAAGCACTACCGTTTTTCATGGCAGCTTCACCAGTTCACATTATCACTAACCATGGGCAGAGTTTTTTTTTCTCCACATCCTGGACAACACTTTTTATTTCTTGTCTTTTTGATAGTAGCCATTTACACAGGTGTGAGATGCTATCTAATTGTGGTTTGATTTGCATTTCCCTGACGATTAGTGATATTGAGCATCTTTTCATAGACTGTCTGACCTTCTTTGGAAAAATGTCTATTCAGATCCTTGACCAGTTTCTTAATTGGATTGTTTGTATGTTTGCTATTGACATCTATGAGTTCTTTATATATTTTGGATATTAACTTCCTAATTGACATATAAGTTACAAATATTTCCTCCTAATCAATAGGTTGCTTTCATTTTGTTTGAGATTTTCTTTGCTGTGCCGAGCTTTTTAGTTTGATGTAGTTCCAACTGCGTGTTTTTGGTTTTGCTGATTTTGCTTTTGGTGTTAAATCTAAAAATCTAATTGCCAGGACCTACATCAAGGAGCTTACTCCCTATGTTCTCTTCTAGAAGCATTCTGATTGTGTTTTCTGCATACATTGATCTCACTTTGTGGTTTGTATCCTTTATTTTGTTAACATGGTTTATTATATTGGTTTGTGAATTTTGAATCATCTTTGCATCCCTGGAATTAATTCCACTTGATCATGGGGGTATCATCCTTTTAGTTTATTATTGAATTATTTTTTTCTAATGTTTTGTTGAGCATGTTTGCATATATGTTCACCAAGGATCTTGGTCTGTAATTTTCTTTTCTTGTAGTGTCCTTATCTGGTTTATGTATCATAGTAATGCTGGCTGTGTAAAATAAGTTTGGAAGAATTATGTCTTCCTCTATTTTTTTGGTAATATTTTGAGAAGTTCTGGTATTAATTATTCTTTGAATGATTGGTATAATTCATCAGTGAAATTGTGTAGTCATAGGTGTTTGTTATGAGATTTTAAATTGCTGATGCAATCCACTTATTAGTAACCACTTTGTTCTGATTTTCCTTTATGATTCAATTTTATAAGTATGCATTTTTCTAAGAATTTATACATTTTTTAGTTGTACAATTTGTTGGTACATAATTGCTTATAGTTATCTCTTATGATCATTTGAATTTCTCTGGTATGAATGGTAATATTTCATTTTTTTCATTTATTTCTTTTTTCATGCTGGCTAGAACATTGTTCAGTTTGTTTATCTTGTAAAATAACCAGCTCTGTAGTCTTTTTATTCTCTATTTTTTTCACTAATCTTTGTTATTCCCTTCCTTCTACTAATTTTGATTTTCTTCCCTTCTACTTTTTATAGTACCTTGAGGTATAAAGTTAGACTGTTTAAGACTCTTTTTTTTTTTGAGGTAGACCTTTATTACTATAAACCTCCCTTTCAGAACTGCTTTTGCTGTATCCCATAACTTTTAGTATATTGTATTTCCATTTTCATTTGTCTCAATATGTTGTTTTTTTAAGATTTTTATTTTTTCTATTATAATTGATTTACAATTAATATATTATGTTTTATTTATTTTTTTTTGACTCATTGGTTGTTCAGTGGTATATTTTTTAATCTCCACATATTTGTGAATTTCCCAGTTTTCTTATTAAAATTGTTTCTATTTTCATACCATTGCGGTCAGAAAAGATGCTTGATATGTTTTCAGTCCTAAACATTTTTAACACTTGTTTCACAGTCTATCTATCCTGGAGAATGTTCCATGTTCTCTTGAGTAGAATGTATGTTTTGTTGCTTTTAGATGAAATGTTCTATATATATAGATCTATATATCTAGATCTATATATCTATCATCTATCTACCTATCTATCATCTATCTATCTAGCTAGCTATATATGTTAAGTCCATTTATCTAATGTGTCATTTAAGGTCAATATTTCCTTATTGATTTTCTGTTTGAATGATCTATACATTGATATAAGTGAGGTATTAAATTCCACTGCTATTATTATATAACTCTCTCTTTCTCCCTTTAGATCAGTCAATATTTGCTTTTTATATTTAGATGTCCCTGTGTTGAGTACAAAAACATTTATAAATGTTACATCTTCATATTAGATTGGCCTTTTATCATTATTTAATGTCCTTCCTTTTCTCTTATTATAGTTTTGTTTTAAAGTATATTTTGTCTCAGTATTACCCAACTTTCTTCTGGTTTCCATTTTCCTGGAATGACTTTCTCTATTTCCTTATCTTCAGTATATATATGTTTCATGTCTGAAGTGATTCTCTTGTAACCAGCATATACATGGATTTTATTTTTTTTTAGGTAACACCTTTACTAAATATTTACCATGAAATTTATACTTTTATGTTTTCTTGTTACTAATTAATACCCTGTCTTTCTAACTTAAATAAGTCCCTTTTCTAAGGCCAGGTTAGTGGTGATGAACTCTTTAGATTTTGCTTGTCTGGAAAAAATCTTAATATACCAGAAACTAATACAAAAGCTTTTAAAGAATACTGACCTATACAGTCCTGTGGAAATGCAAACATAAGCCCCACTGGCCCACAGAGTCAACCAATATGGAGGAGTCCCTTGGGAAGCAGACACAAAAATCAGAACTCCAGGCAAGTTTATAACCACCTTCCTGGGAGATCCTGGTGAACTGCTGAGATTCAGAGAGAAAGTGCAAAGTTGTCTTCCCTTGCCTACATTCCTTTTCATTAATTTTGCATTTTAGGGTCACACCTGTGACATATGGAGGTTCCCAGGCTAGGGGTTTAATCAGAGCTACAGCTGTCAGCCTACACCACAGCCACAGCAATGCAGAATCCAAGCTGCATCTGCAAACTACACCACAGTTCACGGCAACACCAGATCCTTAACCCATTGAGTGAAGCCAGGGATCAAACCTGCAACCTCATGGTTCCTAGTTGGATTCATTTTCACTGTGCCACGATGGGAATTCCTTTTCTCCTTTTTTTTTTTTTTTTAATTTGATGGCTGCACCCCCAGCATATGAAAGCTCCCTGGCCAGAGACTGAATCTGAGCCACAGCTGTGACCTTTACTAGAGCTGCAGCCACATGGGATCCTTAACCTACTAAACCAGGCCAGGGATCAAACCTGTACTGCCACAGAGACTGTGGATCCTTAATCCTCTGCACCACAGTGGTAACTCCTCCTAGCTTACTTTCCTTGAAAGCACCTCCATAGGCTCTAAGTGTGTGCAGATTTGAAGTCTGTGCCTAAGGTCCAAAAGAGCAACTAAGGACTAGCAAGTAAGCTTTTTTTTTTTTTTTTTTTTTTTCCTCCAGAAAGCCTGAGTGTGTTTTTGAATATTCTCTCTGTGCAATGCTGGTCTGCCAAGAAGTGAGTCTCTGGTTATTGTAGTCCTGTAAACCAAGGTCCCCTGGCCACCAGAGCCAGAGGATCAAGAGGTATCCTCTGGGTGGCAATCACAAAAACCAAGGCATCAGATATTTGAAAAATGTGGCACCAGACACATATGTAAGCTCCCTTCCAAGATATACTGATGTTCTGGGATATATCAGAAAGAAAGTGAAAATATAGTGTCCACCCTCTCAGATCTCAGGAAAGGTTCATAGTCAGCCCTTAGATGTGTTTTTAATCAGAAGTCATCCCTTAGGCTGCAGCTATGATTTATAAAATACTAGGGCTATTTTACAAAAAGATTGAGCTTCTGGGCTTATTGCTACTTTCTGTGTCTTCAAGGAGGATGGTAGCTGTTTAAAAAGTCTTTCTCCAGTGGTTGCAGTCCTGTAGACCTATTAGATTAAAGCTCTTTAGCCACCAAAGTCAGGGAATATAGATGCGACTCCTGGAAGCAGCCAAGACAATCTGAGTTCTGGAGAAGATTATAAGCTCCTTTCTGGAAGATACTGGTGAGCTAGAAAGAGGTAGGGGAAAAGCGCAAAAATTGCATTCACTGTCCTCCATTTCCAGAGAGTAGCTCTGTAAGCCAACCAGAAGCTTGTTCCTCAGGCCAAAGCTCTTGGGCACAGATCTGGGCTTCTTTCTCAGAAAGACTATTGAATGTTTTAGTCAGCTACCTGTGCAGTGCTCTGGGGGTGGCAGTCTGCCATGAACTGAATCTCTGACTATTCCAGTCCCATTGGACCCAACAACACAGGGCTCCTGAACTCCAGAGCCCAGTGATTTTAGGGGTTTCTCTTGCATGTAATCCACAAAAATGCAGGTCAGAAAAATATGTGGAGAAGTCTCTCTCTAGCAGATACTGGTACCCTGGAGTTAGGCAGAGGGGCAGTGCATAGCATCTGCTGAGAAATAAAAGGGAAGAAAAGAGAAGAAAATTAAAGGGTGGAAAAGAAGGAAAATTATTTTTAAAAAGGAAAAATAGGACTTCCCATTGTAGCGCCTTGGAAACGAATCCAACTGGGAACCATAAAGTTGCGGGTTCAGTCGCTGGCCTTGCTCAGTGGGTTGGGGATCTGGCGTTGCCATGGGTTGTGGTGTAGGTCACAGATGTGGCTTGGATCTGGTGTTGCTGTGGCTATGGTGTAGGCCAGCAGCTGTAGCTCCGATTAGACCCCTAGCCTGGGAATCTCCACATGCCTCAGTGCGGCCCAACAGACTGGGAGAAGGCACATGGTGTCAATTGGCTTTAGCAGAGGCAGAGGAGGAAAATGGCACCCTTCCACCAGTGTCCACAGTGAATATCACAGTAGGCCCCTACCCTTCAGACCAATGCATTAAAATTAGGAAATAAATATCTTTCACATAAAGTCAGGGCATTTCATAGGGCTGCTTCTTTGCTGGGCCATGGAGAAGGTAAGTCTGGGTGTGGGCCCCTTATGAGCCATTTCTCAGTTCACCACATGCCTTCTGGTCTCTTGGGCATGAGGCCTATTGGTTTTCAAAGCTGGATTTTTTTTAAAAGATGGAAAGTCTGATGAGGAGTCCAAAGACTTTTCTCCTCTTGGATAAGCTCCAGGCTTTGAGTTTCCTCTTAATTGCAGGTCACTGTGCTGGAACGGGGCTTATAGAAGGATTGTGTCTAGCCTTTCCTACACTTTTGATTATTTGAATGGGTCCTTTCACCAGTTTTTAGGTTTCTTTATTTTTTACTTTTATTACTTTTTTTTTCATAAGACATTGTTCTATATATAGCTGTAGTTTTGGTGTGTCCATGGAAGGAAGGAAGATCGGTGTTTTCCTATCTCATCATCTTGAACCAGAACTCCCCAAACTGTACTATTAAATTATTTTTTACCCTTAACTCTTTTCTCTTTTTCCCAAATTATATCAACTTGCAATCTTTCGTCTCATCCTTCATGGTCTACTTCAAATTACAACTCCTCCTATAACCATCCTAAGATGCACAAGCCCATTTTTAGTGAACATTTTAACCTCTGCTATAGCCCTTGCCATAAACTGCATTGTATTATAATTTCTAGTGCAGGTGACAATTTCTCATTGGCCTGTGAGCACTTATGAGGCAGGAATACTTTTGTTGAACTTAATTTTCCCCAGAGTTGCCCTACATAAGCTTGACAAGATGGTCCCAAAGCATCCAATTCTCTTTGTTTTCTTCCTGAGGACAGAAGCTAAGGTCACTATTTTTGTTTTAGGATTCACTTATAAGAGAAGTCTTAAAGGGAAATAATTTAGTAATAAAAATAAATAATCTGCCCTTTAGACAATCTTGAGCCCATAAAGCATCTTGAAAAATGGAAAATTCTTGATCATCATCATAATAATAATTGATCATAATAATTTATTATTCCTAGATTATGATGTGGCATGTGTGTGTGTGTGTGTATCCAAATGCCATGAGACTCTGTATTGTCTGGTTTCATGCGTGTTTTTCAAGGTTTCAAAATCCATTAACTAGAGCTTATTTAGCTTTGCCCAATATGATAGCTTTTATTGTGTGAGTATGTGGGGATTTTTTTTTTTTTAAACAGAAGCCAAGTGTGCCCTTTGGACGAATTGATTTCCTCAATCTCATGGTGAAATATTGCATTTCAGTTGTCAGTTTTGATTTATTGTTTCTTTAAACATTAAATCTTCCTTTGCATTTTTATTGGTTTCATTAAAAATGTTCTGCTCATCTTTTTCATGGTCACTTATATAAAGGCAAGAAAGACCTCTGTGAGGGAGCCATGGGGGACCCACAGGGTCCCCTCCTTTTTGCAAAGTCCTCCTGGCTCATGACCTTCCTTTGGCTGCATGTTCCAAAGATCAGCAAACAAACCCACAAAAACCCTTGCCTGCTTTTGTTATGGAATTTATAAAAACATGTACTAAATCTAATAACTTTGGTGTGTAATGAGGCACAGAGCATATGTCAGAAGTATGGTGTCCAAGCAGCAGTGGGCTTTAATGGTTTATCTTGCTGGCAAATGTGTTACATGAGATTCGACCCTTAAATTGAGCGCTGGGAGAGATAAATAGGGTAATCAAAAGGACTCCAGTACAGTCATAGGAACCTGGAGCCATCTGGTCAAGACGAAAATAAATCAGTAATGCAACTGGAAATGGTCTCCAGAGACCTTTGAGGATTGGTTTAGCAAGGCTGTCTCTCACATTGTGGAGCAGAGGAAACTGACAGCAAAGATCAGGAAACCAAACTCTAATTAACACACAGCACAGGGCTCAGAAGACCTTTCAGTCTGAAATGCCTTGCACCTGAGGGACTAAAACCTAGACAATAATTTAAAACTCCCGCAGCTTGGTAAAAACAAATATAAAATCATGTATTGACTGTAGGATAAGTTCATGAAGATCCAGTACAGATAAACAAACAAAACAAAAGAGCTTTTGGCCATGCAGCATCACTTTGCTGCCCCGAATTAAAAAACCCAAAATCTGGCCCATCTCTTTAAGAAATCTGCCTTTCCTCCATTTTTATGTATGTGACAAAGTGAGATATTAACAAAATTATGTGAACTATTCAAGTAAAGCCATTCTCCTTCAATGTGTTATCTTTGGAAACTTAGCCAATGTCATTTTATGTACTTATTGTGGAAATACATATTAAAAAACCATCCTAAGTTATACTGATTCAAATTCCCAAAAGATAATGTGTTAGCAATACAAATTAACACAAGAAGATATTAAAACTTTGATTTCATTTTTGGAAAAAGTTTCAAAATCATTACCAAATATGTTTTCTCCTCCATGACATAAAACATTTTGACTAGCATTTGTATTTATGAAAAACTCCTTGGTATCATTTAATAGTAAATGGTATATAGAGCCACATCTTCCTCAATCTACCACAACTGCACCCATCTGTATTCTGCCGGAGTCTGGTAGAAGGCCCCCTTGTCCATCCCAACTTTCTTGTCCATTGAATAAATGCTTAGTGCTCACTCTATGCAAGATGCACTGCTTAGAAATGTCTGAGTCACAGGAAAATACGAGAGAAGGAGTTTGTCCTCAGAGTTAGATTCTGGAGGAGACAGACAGGGAGGCAACTAAGAACATTCTGGAGAGTCGACAATGAAGTTCAAGACACAAGGTCTGGCTGGGTAAGGAGGCCCATATATCCTGTCCCATTTGGCCCTGTCAGATGCAACGTCATCGTGACACAGTTTTCTCTCCTGTAAAATGGAATGGAAGTCATAATAGTATTTAACTTATTTTATTTTGACATTTAAATGCATGAAGGCATGTATAGGACTTAAAAACAGAGACCAGCACTTTTTAGCACCTAGGAAACATGAAAATATCATATTTATATTATTATTACAAGCCTCTTTTCCTTAGATTTTTTTTTTGGTCTTTTTTTGCTATTTCTTTGGGCCGCTTCCGCTGCATATGGAGGTTCCCAGGCTAGGGGTCGAATCGGAGCTGTAGCCACCGGCCTACGCCAGAGCCACAGCAACGCGGGATCCGAGCCACGTCTGCAACCTACACCACAGCTCACGGCAACGCCGGATCGTTAACCCACTGAGCAAGGGCAGGGACCGAACCCGCAACCTCATGGTTCCTAGTTGGATTTGTTAACCACTGCGCCACGACGGGAACTCCCTCTTTTCCTTAGATTTAGATGCTAGTTATTTAAAGGTTTTGTTCACTGATTTTTTTTTTTTTTTAAACCGAGAAATTAGCCAACCACTGAGAGGGACTTAGAGAAACAAAAGATGCTGTTCCTTTCCAAAAAAGCTTCTGGCTTAGGTTGAAAAACATGCACTACAGGCTCCCATATACACACACACATACACACGCACACACATGTGTGTGTATATGTATATATATGTATGTATGTATGTATACTGAGGCAGAGCTCAGTACAAACAAAGTGATTGAATAGACTACTCTAATTTCTATTGGCAAAATGATGGAAACCCCATAGTCCTCCCATATACAATTAGGCTGTTAAAATTACAATAGACTATATAAATGTGAGCTGCTATTACAATATAATTCTTGCCCTTTTTGTTTTCCCTAAAGTTAATAATTCTCTCTATACTTTTGGTTTAGTTTGCTAGTTAAACCCAGATTTTTCTTCTTTTTTTTTTAAATAATGATGTGTATTTTTTTCCATTATACCTGTTTTACAATGTTCTGTCAATTTTCTACTGTACAGCATGGGGACCCAGTTACACATATATGTATACATTCTTTTTTCTTACATTATCATGCTCCATCATAAGTGACCAGACATAGTTCCCAGTGCTACACAGCAGGATCTCATTGCTAATCCATTCCAAAGGCAATAGTCTGCATCTGTTAACCCCAAGCACCCTATCCATCCCACTTCCTCCCACTCCCCCTTGGCAACCACAAGTCTATTCTCCAAGTCCATGATTTTCTTTTCTGTGGAAAGGTTCATTTGGGCCACACATTAGATTCCACATCTAAGTGATAGCATATGGTATTTGACTTTCTTATTCTGACTTACTTCACTCAGGATGAGGGTCTCTAGTTTCATCCATGTTGCTGCAAATGGCATTATTTCGTTCATTTTTTATGGCTGAGTAGTATTCCATTGTGTATATATACCATATCTTCCTAATCCAATCATCTGTCGATGGACATTTAGGTTGTTTCTATGTCTTGGCTATTGCGAATAGTTCTGTAATGAACATGCTAGTGCATGTGTCTTTTTCAAGGAAAGTTTTGTTCAGATATATGTCCCAGAATGGGATTGCTGGGTCATATGGTAGTTCAATGTATAGTTTCTAAGGTACCTCCATACTGTTCTCCATGGTGGTTGTACCAGCTTACATTCCCACCACCAACAGTGCAGGAGGGTTCCCTTTTCTCCACACCCCCTCCAGTGTTTTTTCTTTGTGGACTTATTAATGATGGCCATTCTGACTGGGGTGAGGTGATCTCATGGTAGTTTTGATTTGCAATTCTCTAATAATCAGTGACGTTGAGCATTTTTTTATGTGCTTGTTGGCCATCTGTACCTCTTCCTTAGAAAAACATCTTTTCAAGTCTTTGGCCCATTTTTCAATTGGGTGGTTTGCTTTTTTGCTCTTGAGTTATATAGGTTGTTTGTATATTTTAGAGATTATGCCCTTGTCCGTTGCATCATATGAAACTATTTTCTCCCATTTTGTAAGTTGTCTTTTTGGTTTCTTTTTGGTTTCCTTTGCTGTGCCAAAGCTTGTCAGTTTGATTAGGTCCCATTGGTTTTTATTTTTGCTTTTATTTCTGTTGCTTTGGGAGACTGATATGAGAAAACATTTGTAAGGTTGGTGTCAGAGAATGTCTTACCTATGTTCTCTTCCAGGAGTTTGATGGTGCTTATCTTATATTTAAGTCTTTCAGACATTTTGAGTTTATTTTGGTGCTTGATGTGAGGGTGTGTTCTAGTTTCATTGATTTGCATGCAGCTGTCCAGATTTCCCAGCAATACTTGATGAAAACAATACTTGATGAAAAGACTGTCTTTTTTCCATTTTATGTTCTTGCCTCCTTTGTCAAAGATTAATTGACCATAGGTGTCAGGGTTTACTTCTGGGTTTTGGGTTCTCTGGGTTCTCTATTCTGTTCCATTGGTCTATATGTCTGTTTTGGTACCAGTGCCACAGTGTCCTGATGACTTTGCAATAGTGCCTGAAGTCTGGGAGAGTTATGCCTCTTGTGTGGTTTTTGTTCCTCAGAATTGCTTTGGCAATTCTGGGTCTTTTGTGGTTCCATATAAATGTTTGGATTGTTTGTTCTACTTCTGTGAAAAATGTCATGGGTAATTTAATAGGGCTTGCATTGAATCTGTAGATTGCTTTGGGTAGGATGGCCATTTTTATAATATTAATTTTTCCAACCCAGGAGCATAGAATATCTTTCCATTTCTTTACATCTTCTTTAATTTCCTTGATTAATGTTTTGTAGTCCTCAGCATATAAGTCCTTTACCTCCTTGGTCAGGTGTCTTCCCAGGTATTTGATTCTTTGGGGTCAATTTTAAAAGGTACTGTGTTTTTGTATTCCTTTTCTAATATTGCATTATTAGTATACAGAAATGTGATTTCTGAATGTTAATCTTATATCCTGCTACTTTGCTGAATTTGTTGATCAGTTCAAGTAGTTTTTGGGTTGAGTCCTTAGGGTTTCCTATATGTAGTGTCATGTCATCTTCATACAGTGACAGTTTTACCTCTTCTCTTCCTATTTGGATGCCTTTTATTTCTTTTGTTTGTCTGATTGCTGTGCCTAGGACTTTCAGTACTATGTTGCATAACAGTGATGAGAGTGGGCATCCCTGTCTTGTTCCAGATTTTAGTGGGAAAGCTTTCAGCTTTTCTCCATTGAGTATTATATTTGGTATGGGTTTGTACTAAATCACTTTTCTTATGTTCAGGTGTATTCCCTCTATACCCACTTTGGTAAGAGTTCTGATCATGAATAGATGTAGGACTTTGTCAAATGTTTTCTCTGCATCTATTGAGATGATCATGTGGTTTTTGACTTTTCTTTTGTTAATGTGGTGTATGATGTTGATTGATTTGCATATGTTGAGCCATCCTTGTGAAACTGGGATGAATCCCACATGCTCATGGTGTATAATCTTTTTTATACATTGTTGGATTGGGTTGGCTAAAATTTTGTTGAGAATTTTTGTGTCTATATTTATCAAAGATATTGGCCTATAGTTTTCTTTTTTAATAGTATCTTTGTCTGGTTTTGGTGTTAGGTTGATGGTGGTATCATAGAATGTCTTTGGGAGTGTTTCTTCTTCTTCAACCTTTTGGATATCCTCTTTGTAATATCCTCTTCTTGAATGGATCTTTTAACCATTAAATAGTGTCCTTCTTTATCTTTCTTTATGGCCATCATTTTAAAGTATTTTGTTTGATATGAGTATTGCAACTCCTGCTTTCCTGTCTTGTCCATTACCATGAAATATCTTTTCCCATCCCCTAACTTTCAATGAATATGTGTCCTTTGACCTAAGGTGAGTTTCTTATAGATAGCAGATTGAAGTTTTTTGCGTTTTTATCTAATCCACCACTTTGGGTCTTTTGATTGGAGCATTCAGTCCATTGACATTTAAGGTGATTATTGATAGATATGTATTTATTGCCATTTTAAACCTTGTTTTCCAGTTGATTCTATGTTTCTCTTTTCTTCTTTTCTTTTTTCTTTCTTTCTTTTTTTTTTTTTTTTGATTGGATGTTTTCCATTTATTTTATGCTTGAGTACTTTTCTTTTCAGTTTTTGTGAATGTAATGCTCGATTTTGATCTGTGGTTGCCCTGTTTTTCAGTATGTTAATCCCTTCTTATATCTGCTTGCTTTAGCCTGATAGTCATGTAGGCTCAGACACATCATTAAAATAAAAAAGAATCTATATTTTCTTAATTTCCTTCCCCACATTGTATGATTTTGATGTCTTTATTTTTTAAAATCTTCATGTTTAGATCTGTATTCTGGCTTATTTAAGCGATTGCTTTCCAGTTGTGGTTTCCTCCATCCTATTTCTTCTTACTTCTTCTTTTTTTTTTTTTTTTTATTTAGAGAAGCCCTTTCAGTATTTCTTTTAGAATGGGTTTAGTATTGCTGTGCTCTTTTAGCTTTTGTTTGTTGGAGAAATTCTTTATTTCCCCTTCTATTTTAAATCATATTCTTGCTGAATATAGTATTCTAGGTTGAGAAATTTTTTTCCTTTCAGCACTTTGAATACGTCTTGCCACTTCCTTCTGGACTGTAATGTTTCTGTAGAGAATCAGCTGATAGCCTTATTCAGGTTCCCTTATAATCAATGCTTTGCTTTTTTCTTGCTGCCTTTAGAATCCTTTCTTTAACCCTTGCCATTTTTATTATAATATGTCTTGGTATGGGCCTGTTTGGGTTCAAATTGTTTGGGGCCCTCTGTGCTTCCTGTATCTTGATATCAGTACCCTTTAGATTTGGAAGGTTTTCAGCCATAATTTCTTCAAATATATTTTCAATCCCATATTCTTTTTCTTCTCCTTTTGGAATTCCTATTATGTGTAGATTGGCCCACTTATATATTGCCCCATATATCTCTTACATTGCCTTTGTGTTTTTTCATTTGGTTTTCTGTCCACTGTCCTGATTGGGTGATTTCCATTATTCTATTTCCAAGTCACTAATTCGCTCCTCTGCATTATACATTCTGCTCTTTATTGCCTTTATCTCAGTTTGCATCTTTGCAAATGAATTTTCTAGTTTTTTCTTGGCTCCTCCCTGTATTTTCTAGTTCCTTTCTAAAGGAATCTGCATTACTGTTGATATCCTCGCTTAATTCCTTCAGTATTTTCACTATCTCCCTTTTGAACTCAATGTCTGTCAGACTGCAGAGGTCTGTTTCATTGTTGACTGCTTGAGGTGAATTCTCCTGCTGCTTTAACTGAGAATGGCTTCTGTGCTTCTTCATCTTGCTTGTGTTTTTCTTTTTCTATGAGTGTGGGGAAGCCAAACTGTATTCTTGTAAGGCTACTTCTAAGCAAGAATACCCCTTTATATTTTTTGTGGGGGCTACTCTTTATTTTTGGTGTTGAAGTTGGAGTATTTCCTGTCTCTTTCTTTGGTGTGAGCAGGCTGTTGTCCCCAGGATGCTCAGTGTGTTTTCAGGGAGAAGGAGGCAATGGATAGGGCCAGCAGTCAGTGGCTGGTCACTGGGCTCTGAACAGCAGCAAAGACCTGCAGGAGGATGGCACAGGCTACTCCCAGTTGCAGGGTCCTCGGAAATGGTAGTGAGCTCTCAGTTGATCTACAAGGTGCCCAGAGCATTTGGGAGTAGCAGCAGCAAGATGCATGAGTTCCCATGTGAGTGAGAGCAACAACAGCTTGTGTTCCATTGCAATGCCCTCCTCTGAGTTGATTGGAACCGTAGGTGGTGCCTGTTCAGGGAACCCTAGTGGTAGTGGGCCATGACCGCCTCTGGAGTCAGTGATAACTGCCGTGGTTTGCCCTTGCCACCTGTAGACCATGCATGAAACACCCCATCTCACTTAGCCCACATAGGAGGTGTTGTAAAGGGTGCTCCTAGTTGCAGGATCCAGGGAAGTGACAGAGGTCAGGTGTGTGGGTATTGCCTGGAGCATTCGGCAGTGGCAGCAGCAGGGTGGGTGTGTTCCCAGGAGTGTGAGAACACCAACAGGTGGTGTTCGGTCACAATGCCCTCCTCTGTGGTGCCCTTGATGTGAATGGGTCTGCAAGTGGTGTCTGTTCACCAACCCATTTCTGGAGCCAGAAATAACTTCAGTAATTTGCCCCTGCCTCCTATAGACCATGCCAGAAGCACCTCATCCTGCCTAGCTCCCACAGGAGGTGCTGTACAAGCTGCTCCTAGTTGCAGGTTCCTGGGAAGGGACAGTGATCAAGCATATGGGCACTGCCCAGAGTGTTTGGCAGTGGCAGCAGCTGGGTGGGTATGCTCCCAGGGGAGCAAGAGCAACAACAGGTGGTGTTTTGTCAGTGTCCTTCTCTGTGGTGCCCTCTGAGTGGTTGGGGCTGCAAGTGATTTTTGTTCAGGTATCCCTGGTAGCAGTGCACCATGCCCACCTCTGGAGTCAGAGATAACTGCAGAGGTTTGCCCCCGCCACCTGCAGACCACACAAGAAGCACTCTATTCCACTTAGCCCATGTAGAAGGTGCTGCACCAGCTGCTCCTAGTTGTAGGGTCTTGGGAAGGGGCATTGACCTAGTGTCTGGGTGCCACCCAGAGCATTTGGCAGTGGCAGCTGTGTTCCTAGGGGAGTGAGAGCAACAGCATATGGTGCTTGCTTGCTGTGCCCTCTTTTTTTTCTTTTTTGCCAACCCCTGAGGTGACTGGGGCTGCAGGTGGAGCCTACCAACAGACCCCCAGTGGTGGCAAGCCATGCCTCACTCTGGCCTCTGAGACAACTACCACAGTCTGTCCCTGCCACATGTAGACTGTACAAGAGGCACCACATTGCACTTAGCTCCCTGAGGCCTTTAGCATCAAGAGGTGCCTGGCCATTGGTAGCCTGCACAAGAAGCACCCAGTCTCCCCTAAACAAGCAAGAGGCTTCTTGCCACCTGTAGCCTGCACCAGAGCTGCACTGCCCTCTGAGAGCTCACAGGCATGTGCACACTCCATCGCAGGGAGTTTCCTATGGTGGTCAGCCCCTCCTCCTCTCACTTTCCCCAACAACGGTGCCTTGCCCTCCTGTGGGTCCAGACCTTCTTATGGGTTCCCTCTGCCATGACATTCCCTGCCCCAGCCTGTGGCATACTGTTCCCCTGCCTGTTGCACATTGCCTTAGCCCCTTAGGCTATCTCCACACCACCAACCCCAGTCCTCTCCCTGGGACTGTCCTCTGAAGCCTAAGTCACAGCACCAGCCCCTGCCCGAGCATCTCAGGCTGTGGCATCCAGACCGGTGGTTCAGATGATCTGTTCTGGGCTCTCACTCTGCTTTGCTGTTCTCAGTCAAGCTGCTGCACTTTTCTCTGCAACTTTGAGGTCTCTCTGACTCAGCTGATCTTTCGGTCAGTTAGGTGGCTTCCCAGGTTGTGGGTTCCTTTTCTCCTTCACAGCTGCCTCTTGGGAATGCTAGTCCCATCCTGATTCCTTTTCTCTCTGTCGCTCTCTTTTTTTTCTTTTGTTCTACCCACCTGTGTCAAGAGTTTCCTGCCATTTTTGGAGATTTAAGTTCTTCTGCCAGCATTCAGTTGATGTTCTGTGTGAGCTGTCTTACATGTAGATGTGGTTTTTTTTGATGTGTTTGTGGGAGGCGAGCACAACCACTTACTCCTCTGCCATCTTTCTCCCACCCTAGATTTTTTTGATAGAGCATATCTCTATCTCAAAATATAGTTACTAGTGACATATAGTTACTATAATTTTTTTCACTTTTTAATTTTCTTTACGGATGTCTATTGTGCATTCCTCTTCCCCATGCTTCAGTCTAGGCTGTACACTCTCTACACATCCCTTTATCATCATACAAAGAATCACATTGCCTTGTCCACTGTTAAGCCTCCTTTCCTGAATTATGTGTCCACATCTTTGCTGTTTAAATGGAAAATCTTTTACAGTAGGGTTCTTAAAAAGAGGGAATGGGAAATACATTTTTTAAGAACTCGGAATGTCTGAAGACATTATTTTTTCTTTATCTTTGATTGTTTGGCTGGATACTAAATTCTAATAGATTATCTTCGTGAATTTGAAAGCTTTCCTCCATTCTCTTTTAGGCACCAAAAAACCTCCTTTTTAAAAATAAGGTGTGATTTTGTTTCCAAAGTCTCCTCTTCCCACCACCCCCCCATAGAAAATTAGGATCTTCTCTTTAGCTCCTAAATTTGGTGACTCACAATCACATCCTTTGCTGATAATTTACATAAATGCTTCATGGCCTCTTTTGTAAAAATCTGAAACTATGGCCTCTAAAACTGGGAAGTTTTCCTGCGTTCTTTCTTTTATAATAACAACAATTCTGTTTTACCCATTCCCCAATTATTTAATTCCTATTACTCATGTGCTATAACCTTGCTTGTACAGATGGTCTAGCTTTTTTTTTTTTTAATCTTCTCTCTTTTATTTTTTCTTTGTCTTCTTGTTCTGCTGTGTAGAAATTTTCTTTATCTTTTATTGCTTGGGTTGAACTTTTAAAATTCTGCTGCACAAGGTATGGGACTTGTATCTGGGTTGTAATTGCTCCCTTAAAAACTTCCAACCTACTTTCCAGTCTTAAGCCCTGCCTGGCACTTTCATTCAGTTTCTGGTGTCTCTAAATCTTACACACTTTCAGGACCGGAATCATTAGGCCAACATCTGGCTATTTCTTATAGGCACTCAAGTTTCAGGTATTTCTGAGATGATCAGATGTTAACCCCTTTTTTGTTCCATTCCAATTATTCAAGTTTTATTGGCGGATCTTATAGGCTTCTGTCTCTCTATTGTTCTTCTTCTTATTATTATTAATTTGCCTCTTCTGATGTCCCAGTATAGCAGAGTTTCAAGAGTGAACAAGAGATAAATGTGTGTAATTTACTATGTCTAACTGGAAATCAGGTTAGCGTGTATTGTGGAAGATAGTTAACAGTTAAATTATTATATATACATATATCATTTCTCAAATAATAATACATGAGATCAAATCCAGGATATTTATACAAATACCCATTGTTATAATTGAATATTTATTTGCCTGGGGATTATGAAACCTTATATTCATTAACATATTTTCATGAGTCATTGCAAAGACAAGAGTAGCCATTATGTTTGCTTCCCAGTCTCTAGAGTAATGTCTTCATAGCCAGGAAATTTATTTACCAGAATCCTCTGATACTTCATTTTTATGAATATGATTACAATGTTAGGATTAATTATACCAAGCGTAACTGGAAACCCTAATGAAAAACATGGTCACCAGAGATAGCTGGAAAATATGTCTTCTGACAGATCCAGTTCACCTGAATATCCACCAAGCTAATTCAATGACTTTCAAAAGCCTTGGTGTAAATGTGTGGCCTGGGAAGGTGTGAATTTCATTGAGGCAGATGAGCTGGTTGATGTGTACAAGAGCTTTTCATCAGGAAGTGTCCTTCACATGGGATGGTGGAAGAGTAAAACCATGAAATTTAGAAAAATCCCAAGAAGTCACTGTCCTTGTATGCAACTGAGGGTCTTTAAGGGGATCTCTGGTTTATAGAATTTCTGATGTCACATTTATTCACAAAATGATAGGACATTCACCCATTTGAGAGGTAAATCTTCTATCGAACAGCTGAAATGGTTAGAAACATTTTTTTCTTGTATTTAATCTAAAAATTATCTTATTAATTACCTTTGGATTTCTTTTCATTTTTGTCTTATTCATTTTTTCCCTCTTACCTTTTTATGCTCCTATTAAAAAAATATTGATCTACCCATGAAAAGATAACCATCAAAAATTGGTCTATAGTGGCATCTTCAGTAAAACCAAAGATTTTAAGATTATCAAGAAAGGCCTATGGGCATCTAAACCATGGGATTCTTATTTCACTGAGATTTCCTTTAACCTCCAGTAATTCTAGTAGAAACCACACAATCTCGAGTATATGAGCATGTGTGAGAGGGAATATATGTGCTAGTGCATGAATGAATGTGATTATGTGTGAGTCTGTAATGCATTGTCCTTATTTTGTTACAGTTGAAACTGAGGGAAACTAAGGTATACATAGGACCTGTGGATAAAGATATTAACAAAATACATGCAAAAGTAGTTCTGATTCTAGACTTGTAAACAAGGAGCATCACACATGAATAGCTCCACTGATGTCTTAGAGTAAGCCTAAATCTCTTTACCTATTTGGGTTTTCTTGACCCCCTAAAATTCTTGCTTTTCTAAAATCTAACCACCCTCTCAGAATGGTGACTTCATAAGCATCTTCATATTAACATGTTGAAAAGAATCTATCGTGTCTCCCAGAGGGCTTCAGACTTAGTTGAAAAGCCTTGTAAGGATCATTCCCAACCTAAAGGATCAATCATGATGGGCTTTTGCACATCAGTGCTAGATACATTACTTGAAAATATTTCTTTGGGGGGGTATCTATAAAATGAACTCCATGGCTTTGTGCTTCATGCTCTTCCTTTTTCTACCCATGAGAGGGAACCTACATAGAAAGTTATTTGAACATCTTTGTCTTTTTGCAAAATGGAGATGATGAATTTTCCCTTTCCTCAAAGATTGTCTACATTTAGGAGGGTGCCAAGGGGTTAGATGTGAGAATACATCAGTCCTTGATCTTAGTCCAAAGAAGTTGCCCCTGAGATGATTTGGCTTCCATTAGCCTGTATTTCCTTTTTGTTCAATGACTCTTTCTACAAACTCATAATACATGGGCAAAATCCCTACTGTACTTTTGAGTCATGGAATATTTTATTTGGCTTCTATGTCTCTATGAGGCTGACTATGGTTATTTTTCTCCAGCTTTCTGATATTAATATCCTGAGAATCTAGCAGGAAAATGAGATATGGGTCTTTTCTTCTCTCTCTCTACCTCTCTCCTCTTTTTTTAATTGGATGAATTTTCATGTAACACTGTGTAAATTTAAAATGTAGAGTCTGACTTCGATACATTTCTATATTGTAATATGGTTGCTGCTCTAATGATATTTATCACATTAAAATAGTATTTATATTCAACATACTATACATTAGATTTCTATGGCTTATTTAGTAGTCATTACAAGTTTGAACCCTTAGACATTATCCTCCTTATCCTCCTACCCCTGATGAACACTATTTTACTCTGTTTGCTTCTGTTTATCATTTGTTTGTTTGCTTGTTTTTTTTTTGTTTGTTTTGTTTTCGATTATTTTTACAGGTTTAACTTTTTTAGATTCCACATATAACTAATAGCATAGTTTCTTGTCTGACTTATCTATTTTGTTTAGCATAATATGCTCAAGGTCCATCCATATTGTTGCAAATGCCAGGATACCCCCCTTCCTTATGGTGAAATAATATTTCATTTTGTATATTTATTTTACTTCTTTCATCCAGTGATGAGCATTTGGGTTGTTTCCATCTCTTGGCTATTGTGAATAATGCTGTAATAAATGTGGGAGTGCATACATCTCATTGAACTCCTGTCTTCATTTGATTTGTGTATATACCCAGAACTGAAATTGTTTGGTAGATCTATTTTTTCAGATTTTTAAGGAATGTTTGTATCTTCTCTTGTATCTCACAAACTCTCACATTTTTCTAATACTCTAGGTTTCTCCCTATGGTGCAAATTCTATGTTCCTGTTCCTGCAATCATACTGGCTGTGTTCTCATTTGTTCTTTCTTTTGGAGACCAAAATCCTTGCTCTATTTTGTGGTATTGTCCCCTTATCCAAATTCTGACTGTTCTCCTTTTTCCCCCTGGAACACAGACTCTTCAAATACGAACACTAGTAACCACTCAGTATACCAATAATTATTGCTTCAAAGAGAGAAAGTAATAAAGACCAAAAGTGACACTATAATATTTCCAAATAAAAATCATGTATCATTAAAAAAATATTCCTCCATTCACATCAAGTCAGCACATGTGAAACTTTGGAGCTTTTTTCATGTCAAATTGTTCCACCTTATTGCGCTCTTAAAGTGTCTTATCTGTCCTTGTTCTATTTTTCTTAATGCAGAATTTTTACCACCTCTAATTCAGCTATTCAGCCATTACTTCCACCCACAAATTTTAAGTTATTATTGTCTGAGAAAAACATTTAAGAAGAGTTTGGGGGGGTATCTTTCTTTCTGTACTGAAGCTGTGCTTCTACATGTTTACAAGTTAACATAAAGAATTGGTAACTACCCAAGACTGTTAATTACTGACTAGAGGCAAGAGACATAATAGAAAGGGGATATGAATGCATGTTAATATGATCTTTCTCCTTTAGATTCTTGACAGGCAGGACAATGCTGGAGCAGAGGAAGGAGAGCTCAGGGATGAATCTTGGAGGTGTTGGGTCTGTGGTACCTTCTAAGTAAGGGTTCAAAAGATAGTTTCATCACTTGAATTAAATAGTTGCAGAATATCAGAATATTCAGTGCAACACTTAAAATAAATGAAAAAACAAACAAACCAAGAATCAAATAACTTTGGGGTGTAAATCACTTATTCTTCAATATTAGTGGGTTTAACAAGTGATACAGGTGAAAATAGTTGTCAAGAATTGCATTCAGATGCTGATAATCAACAATGACCATAACAGTGGGTTAAACAGTTTTATTTCTCTCTTGTGAAAGAACTCTAGGGGTGGAGAAACTAGATGTGGTATGTCAGCTACATGGTATTTTCAGACCTCAATATTTCTACTTTCTGAACTAGTACCAACAAATTTGAGCCAATAGGAATTCAGATGACTTGGGTGGAACTAAGGAATATGCCCAATTTAATGAGCTCAGAAAGTCCACTGCTGAGAAATGATGAGTGGTCAGGATGGATGGGGTGAGAGCAGGTGACATGAAGCCATGCATTAACCCATAGGTGTCAGGGAGCCCTTTCAGCCTCTTGACAGCAGAAAGACAAGGTAATGCTACAACTAGTATTTTAGGTCTGACATTGATGTGAAGAATGGTTTTTAAAAGGATGGAACAAGAGTGAAAGGACAGGCATTGAAATAGCCATTCAGGAGGAGTGGCATTTGGAATAGTAAAAGGGAACTGCAAGCTTAGTGGTATTTTGTGATTTTATTTCATATTAGCTATAATCATGTTCCATAAGCTCCATGAGGAATCCTTTGGGAAACTAACCAAGAAAGTAAACACAACGATTACATTATTGTTCTTAGCATTACTGAGTGTGTCACAATTCTGCCTACATTTTGTACTCTGCTCCTACATGGCACTCAGACACGAAGAAGCAGCAGCTACCATGGGATGTGATGAGATTGAGGACCAGTCTCCCTACCCTATCAGAAAACAAAAGCCTCCATACTCTCATCTCTCTGAAGCCTGTAACTCTACCTCACAACACCTTTTTTTCCCCACGGTCTCATATTGCCTTTTTGATCTTCAAGAGTCTGCTGTTCAGTATAGTTAACCTGGTAAGGAACAAATACATTAAGCAATAGTTTCCCCACTTTATATTGATAGTTTTCAGGTCATTTAAAAGTTGTGTGGGTCCCTGGGACCCAAGCCAAGGGTTTTAGTGTTTTGAAGGAAGAAAAACCTGGATAGATGCTCAAAAGAAAGGGTGAATATACCCAGACTTCTCCTAAGATGTGGAAGGAACTAAAGGTGCTTATCCTGTATTTGTGTCTCTGTTAAAGCCTGGTGAAAAGTCAGAATTAGATGGCAGCTCACTAAGATTTGCTATCTCTGGATATGTCTGATACATCTGGTGGTTCTCAGAAAAATCACTGCAGTCCCTGTGCTTACCTTTCTCTTAGAAAGAGACAGAGTCATGGGTTAAATGGACTATGGAAGAATAAAGAGAGTGAGTGATTAGAGCAGCTTGAGATTTTTGTGAGATTTAGGGGGTTAGCTATTGACAGAATGGCATCAGAATTGGAGATCAGCAGTAATCTTGAGTCCTATGGTAAGACCAGTTCTCCATAGCCTTCAGCACTCCACGGGATGTTTCTGTCAGTCTATATTCTGTTCCTAAGGAATGAGGCTTTAGGAGTAACTGGGAGGCTATTCCTTGCTACAGATGCTACAGAAGATCAGCAAAGGTGTGAGTGTGTGCATGTCCTTTTTCTGTAGGACCTATGGGAAAAACACAGCGCTGGCACAGCTCAACTCCCTCAAAGGGGGATGTATTATTTTTCTCACAATAGCATGCCATTCATTTGGAGAAAGGGCATTGTTACAACCAAAAGCTGAATTTAGAGGAAATGTTAGCCTAATTGTTGACACACTCTACCATCTCAACACCTCACCTGCTAAAGTCTAGCGCTAGAGAGCACAGAGCATGGGGAGAGAAGGCCCAGGTGGGTGGGGAAGCCCTGGAAGGGAGTGTTAGGAGGGAGAGCTTCACATTAGGAATAGGAAGGACGTTCTGGGGAGCTATATTTCTTACAGTCTAATTGCTCGATGTTTTATAGAACCTGATCATTAGGGGATCCTGGGCATGATTCCGCAGAGATGTTCTTGTGAAATAAAGCAAGAGGCTATTAAACAGAAAGTTTAAATATAGCTACAGGGAGACATCCTTCCTGACAACTTGACAGATGTCTTGGAGTGACTATTCCTTCCTTCATCGCTAATTACAAAATCATTTGTCTTAAGGAAAGGACAAAAGAGAAGTAATTATGAAAAACATGATTCTTAAGGGATAAAAAGATAACATCAGTTTAAAACACGGAAGCAATCATAACCACTTAGAATCATTATTAGTTTGGTGGAACCAATGACAGGTTGCTTTTTAGAAACCAGAGGGAATGGGGCTCCTGGAGCAGAGGGAAGAAAACATTCAGTTTCTTGTTATGCTAAACTTATCCCCAGACTCCTGAGACTTCTTTGATGAACAGTTCATTAAAATTTCCGACTGCAGATGAATTTGAGCTAAAATACACAAATGTTTTAATTATACATTCCTTTTTAATTACACTAATGACTTGTAATGTGTTTATGTTGGTTTAGAGTTTAATTTCTTCCCTTAGATTAGGTGGTTGACTTAAGGACTGTGCTTTTCAGTAAAATAGCATGATTCATCAATGTTTGATTATGAATTAATGCCCAAAAGCAGATGAGCTGCTGCCAGTGGAGGGATAGCTCTGCCCATGAACAATTGCCTTTTCTCTGGGGCTCTGGGGCAGAGCAGATCTTGCCATCTTGCAAGTATAAGGAGTGGGGTTCTAAGCAAAAAGTTCTAAATAGTTTCAGGTTGGAAGGATCCAAAGGAAGGGATAGGAGAGAGTATGAAAAGGGAAGAAAAGGCCCCATTTATGTGATGAGTCTATATATTAAGGGTCCATTTACATGTTGACAGGAGAGGAGTCATAGCTGGCCCATGATCAGGTTCTAAGGGGCTAGGTACCCATTCTATGTTTTTGACCTTCCTTCTTTGGGATCTCTCATTTTGAGTTCCTCTAGCTTTCTACCCCAAAGCAATCTATTCAGCCAATTCCAGCATGAAGAATAAAATTTTGAGAAAAACGTTCACGTGGATATGTGACTCGACAGGAATATTTATCCCCACACAATGTTTGATATATACATTTAGAGAGAATTCTTAAATGTTAAAAGTTAATCCAGTGCTTAATTTATGGAGCCCTTCTCACACAGGCTGAGAACGAGGCAAATATGCTGATTTATCTGCCTCTGTAACGGATGCCAGTGATTATTTTCCTTTTTCTTTTCCAGCATTCCTTTGCCCTACTCTAACAAGAAATTCTCCCTTTTCTTCCCCCTAGAGTAAAACTATTCCATTGAGAACAATGGAAATGAAAATCAAAATTCATGTTCCATGACCATGAAATTTGGCTGCATGTGACCCAGGCTAGACAATGAGAGTACACAGTCCTCCTCGGCACAGAGATAGGTTGGACACAAGCACATCACGGAAGCCAGGTAATTCAAACTTTCTGCTAGGACTTTTTAAACATTTTACTTATTGAGGTATCATTGGTTAATAACATTATATTATGTTCATGTACATTATATTTTGACTTCTGTATATACTAGAGTATACTCACCACCAAAAGTTTAGTTTCTATCCATCACCATATAGCTGATCCTCTTTACCCACTTTACTCTCTCCCAGGAGTTGTTTTTTTTTTTTTTTTTTTATTAGGCAGAATAACAGCTCTGCCCTCCCAATATGACCACATCCTAATCTCTAGAACCTGTGAATAGGTTAACCTATGTGGCAAAAGGGATTTTGCAGATAGAACTAAGAGGAAGATCTGTAGATGAGATTTTTCTGGATTATATGAGTGTGTCTAATGAAATGACAAGCATTCTGATAAGTGAAAGAGGGAGGCAGGAAAGTTAGGGGACATGTGACAATGAAAGCACAGCCAGAGTGATGAGATCCCTAGCTTTGAAGATGGTGTAAAGGTCCATGAGCCAGTGAAAACCAATGAGGGTCCTTCTAGAAGCAGGAAATACAAGAAAATGAATTCTCGGAGTCTTCCAAAAGGAGTGCAGCCCTGCAGAAAACTTGATTTTAGCCCCAGGAGACCTATTTCAGATATGTGACCTCTAGAATAGTAAGACAGTAAATTTGTGTTGTTTTATATCATCAAGTTCATGATAATGTGTCATAGCTACAATAGGAAATGGATATGCCTATACAGAAAATGCTGTCTCTCAGTGGGGATCTTTCTCTAAAAACCATCGTGTCCATTACATGGAAAGAAGCTATCAAAGAACTAGAGAAGGAGGCATGGATGATGATCCCATTAAAGCAGCCTGGTTAGTGGGGCCTGAAACAACATTCTATCGTACCTTCCAGTTATTTGAGGCGATACTTTCTTTCCCAAACTTTTTGTGGTTTGCACTGAATTTCTGTCACTGGAACTTAAAAGCATTGGTTAGTTTACCCCTTTAATATTGTAGAGCAAAGGAAATATGCATAAAGTTTTTCATTAGTTAATAGTGTTGTGGTAAAATTTTTCACCATATATAGGTGACCACAAACAGTACTTGGATTCATTGCAGTTTTTATATTCTACCAGTCTTATCTGCAAAACTGTTCTGAATATTTCAGAATGTAGGGTGGAGAATAGGCACCACATTCAAGTAGGAGCTACGGTGGCACACTTAACATTAATGCAAACAATGTATTTGGGTACACACATTTCAGATAACTTGGACACCTGAAATTGCACCTTTAGACATCTTCCCACTCTGAATAGATATGTGACCGCTTTGACCAATGACATGCATTTTGTCTAAGCTGCATACAGTAGGCATGTAATCAGAGAAGCCAGCTTGGCAACCAAGAACATAAGATGTGTCAACACTCCTAGGTGCCAAAGGAAGGGAATTTAACACAAAGACAGCTCAAAACAGAAAAATGAAGATTCAACTGTGGTAGAATTTACATGTGCAAGAATAATTTTTTTTTTTAATACAGGCAGGCTAAGTAATCAAGATGCTGACTTAGAGTTTGATGACATTCATAGGAGGATGGTATTACAGGGTGAGGGTATTTCCTCAGAATCAAGAAAAAAAATTGGGATTACTTTAGCATGTCTGACACAGGGATTCTACGTAGTCCTTTTTCTTGCCATATGACAGAGTAAGACAGAGTAAATTCAGTGAAAGATAGTTGTACTTAAAAAATCTAGGCTTTCAGATGGGACTTTAGGAGACTCAGAGGGAAGAAAAAGAGGAATTAGTCAATTGGGAAGGGAACCCAGCTGCATGTACCTTGACACCCTTCTCTATATTCCTCATCTTCTGTGTGTGCTGCCATTAAAATTGGATATCTTTGACAATGGGCTATCCCTTATTTATTTTTTATAAGAGAAATTTATTTTAATGTAAGGATAACTATTTATTTGTTAAAACACATTTGGTTACAGATTTTCCTCTAGAAAGGCAGTTTTGATGGCGTTTGTAGGGATCATTCAAGCAACATTTACTGAGTGTTGTTATGAGCCAAGCTTTCTCCTGTGTACTTGGAACGCAAACAGGAATCAGAGAAAAGATGTTTCTTCCCTGTAAGGATTTCATGATCTAATGTGAAGGTGGCAGGGAGTCTTGACTGCAATATTAGTTTGAAAGGTTAAAGACAAATATTTTCTTACTTTCCATTTTTTAGTAAACACAACCCCACTGTATATCATCTCTTGGAAATTCCACAGCTGAGCTTTCCTGACATGGTTATTTTTTATTTTTTATTATAGTTGATTTACAATGTTCTGTCATTTCCTGCCCCACAGCAAAGTGACACCAGTTTTATATATATTTATATACATGCGCACACACACATACATACATATACATTATTTTTTTCATATTATCCTCCATCATGTTCCATAACAAGTGATCAGATATAGTTCCTTGGGATATACAGCAGAACCTCATTTCTTATCCATTCCAAATGCAATAATTTTCCTCTACTAACCCCAAACTCCCAGTCCCTCCCAGTTCCTCTCCCTCCCTCTTGGCAACCACAAGGCTATTCTCCATATCTATGCCTTAGTTTCTTCTCTGTTTAAATTCATTTGTGCCATATATTAGATTCCAGATATAAGTGATATCATGTGGTATTTGTCTTTCTTCTTCTGACTTGCTTCTCTTAGTATGAGAATCTCTAGTTCCATCCATGTTGCTGCAAAGGCATTATCATTTTCTTTTTATTGCTAAGTAGTATTCCTTTGTGAATATGTACCACATATTCTTAAACCATTCATCTGTCATTGTACATTCAGGTTTTTTCCATATCTTGGCTATTGGGAGTAGTGCTGCAATGAACATAGGGGTGCGTGTATCTTTTTTAATGAATGCTTTACCTGGATATATGCCTAGGAGTGGGATTGCTGGATCTTATGGTATTCTATTTTTAGTTTTCTAAGGTACCTCCATACTGTTTTCCATAGTGGTTGTTCCAATTTACGTTGCCACCAACAGTGAAGGATGGTTCCCTTTTCTCCACACCCTCCCCAACATTTGTTATTTTTATACTTACTAATTATGGCCATTCTGACTGGTGTGAGGTGGTATCTCAAAGTAGTTTTGATTCGCATTTCTCTAATAATTGTTTAAAATCCTTTCTTAACTTCGTATATGATATTAGCTCTTCAAAATACACACATACTTTTAAAAATATAAATGTAAATGGTCATTTTGTTCATCTTCCCTTGAGTTACTGTTAATCTAAAAAGATAAATGAAAAGTAGCTATAAGAGAAATTTGTATCTAAGCGTCCCCTAACTCTCAGTGTAAAATCCTTACACTACATCATGGCTGAGTAAACTAAATACACGTGAACATAGCAATAGGGCATAGGGCATATGGACTTTAACATAATTGGCTTTCTTCTAACATCTACTGAATATGCTTCAAACAACATGGCTTGGCATTCCAGGCCTTCCACAGACTTGGCTGAACTCATTCTGCAAGTTGATTCCATCTCTCAACTATTCAAATTATATGGCCATAATTTCCTGAATCATCAGTGTGCCTTCCTATCCCCATGCCTCTGTTTATGCCCTTTTCTCTATCACAAGGCCCTGCCAATTTCCCCTTCACATAATGTCTTCTTAGTAAATTGTCACTGCGTTCCCAAGTTTTTCCCAATCACCTCAGCCAGAATTTTCTGTGGTTACTTTACTTGCACTACTTTACTTTGCTTGCACTACTCAAATGACTCACATCCCACCTTCTATCACAGGTATTTTGTCCCTGTCTTATCTCTTCTAATAGAAAGCAGAGATTCTAGCATATACCTGCAAATCCTGCAGTTTCCAGGACATTGAATCCTGGGCATCACAAATATAGGATCAATGACTGAATGAATTGAATTGAATTCAGGTCATTGAGGAAATGGGCAGACAAATTCAAAGCAATGTAATTACAAAATGTAGCCTCTCTGAGGTGGGCTGGCTAAGGCCAGAGAGTGGAGATTCTAAAAAAACCCTGCGGGGGGAACCAGTTAAGAGTCTTTCAGTTATTCTGGTATAGAGAAAAAAGTACACTCTCTCTGGTAGAAATGGGACAGGAAGGGAACCAGTAAATTATAAAGGCATTTCTATCCAAGACATAGTGTAGGTAAGAGATAAAGGATGAGGTTTTAACTTTAGGAAACTGAACACAGTCCTGCAATAGAAAAAACGTGCAGATACCTGGTAACTATCAAACTCTTAAGTGTTTTCTTCCTTCCTGATGTATGGTTTGGAGCTTTTTGGATGATTGCATATTGTTTGTTACTTTGCTGAAATTTCTTGGCATTTACCAGGGCACAGAAATCCAGATATTTAAACTGTGTCCCCAAGAGCTCTTACACTCTGTGTAGTTGCCCCAGGCATATCTGGGATCTAGCAGATAAAGCAGAGTAAGTAGGGTACTCATACCACCACCAGCATCCCAGCCACCCCACTTGGGTTGATTCTGATTACTGCCATTGACATAAGATCTCTTGTTGTCTGATGTTTATATGTGTCTTAGTAGCTTTGCTCTAGAGCTGGTATAAGCAAACCATGGCCCATGAACTGAGAGTGGCTTTTACATTTTTAAAGCATAGTTTAAAAAAAAAAAAAGTGAAAGAAAATTAAAAGAACTATTTGCAGCAAAGGCCAGACCTGGCTCACAAAGCCTAAAGCATTTGTACTCTGATCCTTTAGATAATCAAGCTTTTCCAATTTAAGTACAAAAGTAGCTGTTTTGCATTTTGTTTTGTTTTGGTTTTTGGTTTTGAGGGTTATTTTTTTCTCTCAATAATCTGTTCAGAGTTTGTTATCGTGGGATGCTTGATGGCATTATTCCTCCGATAGCATCTAGGCTGGTACATGCCTCTCTTTACTAGCCTCTTTGACCTACACTAGCCTGCCAGAATTTTGATCCTTGTTTTTATATCAGTGGCCAGCTCCTCCTCTCTCACAATGCTTGTAAACCACTTCAGGATTATAGCCAGAGCACTTGAAAATATTTATGCAATAAACAACTAATTTTTCAAGGTAGTTATGGTTATACATATTGGGCAGGAGATATCTTAAAATTCTAAATAAAGTACCTTATTTTAGTTATATAGTGTGGCTTTCCAATCACAGCAGTCACCTTTTCATAGAGGTACATCAAGATAAATAGAGCAATATCCATATTTTACAGTCTATAAAATTCAAATCTTTGCTTAAAAAAAGAGTTTACATGCAATGCATACACCAGCTTGCAAGTTTATTTATCAACATATATTTATGCAATATGTGCATTGTAAAGTTCAGACATCAGTTTTAGGGTCTGAGCAAATATTTACAGCTTAGACCAAAGAGAGGTGAGTGCCTATCAAAAACTTTTGTGACAGGAGGTTTTAGTTCATGGAGAAAAGTACTACGGGGGTGTGTGTGGGGGGAGAGCACTTCACAACATTGAGAGGATGGCAAGTTACATCTTCAAGAGCTAAGGCTTTATTTCTTCCTCAGAGACACTTTTTTTTCTACCTCAACTGCAGTCTGGATGTTAAGATCCACATTTTTTAACCTCACTTCTACCCTTCTACCACATTTTTAAAAGATGCGAACATTTAATTCATGTGGAGGTGAATGTGTTTGATAATGTGTAAAATTTATCTTATCCAAGAGTGTGTGTATTTCAGATGCAATCAGAACCCTCTGGCAAAGCCATGGGAATATAAAAACAGAAATTTAAGAACATAGTCAGTAGAGAGTTTGGTATTTTGCAATGGAGTGATGTTAACGGTTACCTTAAAGTTATCTAAGTACTTCTTCTTGAGAGCTAGTTCAGGCTGAGGTTCCTCACATTTGTCTAAGCATTTGAGACAGGCTGAGGTTGTAAGAGAGTTGCTGGAGGTAGGAAATGGCCAGCAAACTTGTTTATGGCCAGAGAATCCAGTGTCAGGAGCAATCCATGTGACAGCAGGCAGGGGTGATAATGAGAACTAAAGCCAATCAAGAAATTCAGAAAAAGAGTTCCTGTTGTAGATAAGTGGCGGGTTAAATACCCAACACTGTCTCCCTGAGGATACAGGTTTGATTCCTGGCCTCACTCAGTGGGTTAAGTATTCAGGCAAGCTGTGGTGTAGGTCTCAGATGTGTCTCGGATCTGGCATTGCCATGGATGTGGTGTAGGCTGGCAGTTGCAGCTCTGATTCGACCCTTCGTCCAGGAACTTCCATATGCTGCAGGTGCAGCCCTAAAAATAAAAAAAATTAAAAAGAAAAAGAAAGAAATCTAGAAGCACATTCCATTCAAGAGGGGGTGCAAAATGGCAGAATCCAGGTGTGAAGAATATGCACAGGGATTGAGGATGCCATAAGAGAGCAGGGAATTTTGAACCCTAAGAAAAGAAAGTGGGCTTAAGAACAATGAATGGCTTTTAAACACCAGTGGCTACAAACACTCATTTCAGACCCTCTGGTCTTATTGGCAGGGAAGGCATTAGAGTTGAAAATGTCCCAGACACTGCCCTCTGGGATTTTGTCCCTGGGAAGAGAGAGGCAGGGTTCCTCACATTTGTCTAAGCATCTGAGACACATTCTGAAGAGGGAAGTAGGTTCTAGACACACTGCCAGTAGAAACCCTCGCTCTTGTCCGTGTACTTGTAAGACTCAAAAACAGGCCAAGTGGAGAATTTTTTTTTCCATCTCCAAGTAGAATAGCAGACTTTCACTGGGATCAATTTTGAGAAGTCTCCTGAGTTGGTCTTTTCCCAAGGCATCTCTCAGAATAATGAAAGAGGCTTCAGTTTTGACACATGGAGCTATATTCTACGTGAGAATCCAGTTTGGGGAACAGTCCAAACAAATTCAATTTTTCTTTTGTTTTTGCTGCTCTGGCGTTGTTGTGTTGTTTTATTCCAAAGACATGTATTAAGGCAGAGTAAAATGTTGAAACATAATGCCCACAGGAATCAAACGTTAACTACTCAACTTATGGAATTATGTGAAACACAAAGGAGTTTCCCACTTTAGAGTTGCTGATGTCATATTCAGCATTATGTATATGTCACTGGTGGAAGTTACATGAGTCAGGAACTCTACACCAGGAGTTTGCCCCAATGTGTATTACCCAAAGGTGGCCAAGAGGTGCTACTGTTGTAGCAAACAGATTAAAATATCCCAGAAAATTAACTCAAGGTATTATGTGGAGATACCATGCATGTAGACAAAGACTGTCCAGTTCAGCTGTCAAAGTGCTAAAGGATGGCATTTCCAGCTATTTATAGTGTTCTGGAATGCCTCACACTATACCCCCACAGGGATGATTACATAGAAGCAAAGAGTAGACCAGTAGTTACCAGGGTCAGGGAGGTAGGAAAATGGGGAGATGGTTAAAGAGTACATATTTTCAGTTGTATAGGATAAAAATGTCTAGAGAGCCAATGTACAGGATGCTACTGGAGTTATTAATACTGTATTGAATGCTGGAAATCTGCCAAGAGAGTAGATTTCAGGTGTTCTCACCAAACACACAATATGAGAAGAGATGGATTTATTAAACTGTTTGAAAAGAGAAAATATTTCGCTTGAATTGTGTATATTCAATCATCAAGATTTATACCTTAAATGTAATCAATTTTGTTAAGACTTATAAAAATTAATAACAACAACAAAGAAATGGTATTGAGAGAGTATAAGTAACCTTTTTGGAGGCACCTCTCCCTGGTGGGATTTCATTAAGGACTCAGGTGGAGCTATCCAGGATCCAGTCACGGTTATGTCCATCATACTTACAAAGATGGGTTTCAGAGTGACAACAACTCACACTCAGTGTGGACAAACCCAGCCTATGGGGGCATATGGTTTTAGAGCTGCCAACCTGTATGCAGCACCACTGTGAAGAATTCTGTGAAAGAGAGTCAGAACTCGGTTTTAAAACTCCAAGATCTCAGTCTTTTCAATCAAGAACTCTCAGGGACCGTCCCACATTTTTTTTCCAAAAATTTGCATTTTTTGAGCCTTGGTAATGAAATATCTAGAACCCTACAAGTTAGCTGTCTCTGACAGAACCTGTAGTTTGGGAACTGTCTCCATCTAGGACAAACCATTGGGAACACTGATCTTTCCCTGAGCCCCTGGGCTGAGCAGGAGCAGGAAGGCTCAGAAGCCCATGCAGCAGGCAGCTGGGTCTATTTGCAAATAGTTACACTCCTTGAGGATGCCTTTCATTCTGTCTAATGAACAACTTATAGTTCAGATCAATGTAGATTTCACTACGCCCACTGATTTATTATTTCATTTAATCTTTATAATCATCAATGAGGTAGAAATTATTAATGCCATTTTTAAATGGGGAAATTGAGGTTGAGAGTTATTATTTTGTCCTTGGTTACACAGTCAAAAAAAAAAAAAAAAAAGCATCAGTCATTAAGGAAACATGTATCCGTTGATACCTCTACATTAGTAGTGGCCCAAAATGCAGACGTCATACTTTGTCCCCATTCTCATGATAATAATATGATGATAGTTATGGTCACTGTGTGCTTATCATTTGTCAGGCATGTGCTATAGCTATTCTTCTGATTGAGAAAAGTATCTAATTATCTCATTTACCATGAAGTATTAGACATTGAAAATAGCTTAATGAAGTCTGCTCTCAGACCATTTTCCACTTTTAAAGAGATAGATGGGTAGAGAAATGTGTAACCTAAAGGAATAAATGGCTGTGGAATTTTAGGCCTTATAATAGGGTACTGCAAGAAAGATTGGAGGGGTCAAAAAAGCTTCTAGAAATCATTCTTTCTCTATCACTTTCCACCAAATCATTCGATAATCAGTTTTCTAACACCAATTTCAGTGAAAATTGCCCTAAAGCAAAGGCAGATTTGAAGAACGGGTTTAGGTAGATATCAGTTCTTGAAAAGGCTTATTGTGCTCAGAGTGAAACAATAAACAATTCCAACCCAGTTATTGTAAAGTGTAAAATTCCATTATTGGAAATTAATTTCTTGGACTCTTCAATTAATTTTATCTCAAAATCCAAATATTCTGAAAGGTCATATACTTGTTGAGATATTATCAGTTACACTGTGCTATGAATGAGATTAATGTTTATTGATTCTGAAAGTTAGTTGAAAATCTTTCTCCACTAAGAAATGGAAGCCAGGAGTTCCCTTCGTGGCTCAATGGTTAGTGAATCCGACTAGGAACCAGGAGGTTGCGGGTTCGATCCTTGGCCTTGCTCAGTGGGTTAACAATCTAGCATTGGCGTGAGCTGTGGTGTAGGTTGTAGATGCCGCTCGGATCCCACATTGCTGGGGCTCTGGTGTAGGCCAGTGTCTACAGCTCTGATTAGACCCCTAGCCCGGGAACTCCATGGGCCATGGGAGCGGCCCTAGAAAAGGCAAAAAGACAAAAAAAAAAAAAAAAAAAAAAAGAAAAGAAAAGAAAAAAGAAAAAAAGAAAAAGAAATGGAAGCCAAAAGAAAGTAGCTAGATGCTATATTTAAACAAAGCCTTGAGAGGGAAACTTATAAGGCTGGGGTTGGGGTGGGAGGGCTGCATAATGCATTCTGGAAGCAGTGCCATAGGGAGGAGCAACAGAGATGATGGAAATTCTGGAAGGTGTGGCATATGTCAGGGGTCACAGGAGTAAGGAAGCACAGAGTAGAGCTCCCACTGCCATGAAGTTTTGATTTAACTTTTAGCTCTGCTGTGTCTTTCTGTCTGGGCCATCTCCTAAATATCTAAATCTGTTTCTTCAACTCTCAAGTGAGAAAAATAGAACTAGGGGAGGGTTATTGTGTGGACGAAATTAGATACTGTGTGTGGAAGTCATTTGAGGAGGGTAAGGTACTGCACAGTTGTTGGCAGGAATTGTTGAATGAAGAGGACCAGCAAGAAAGTGGTAAGAGTGAGACTCAAGTTCTTAGTCTTGAGATAAAGAGCAGCTTCCTAAACTGGTAACATGAAAAAACCCATGCTGGATAGTTTGTAGATTAACTTTTTCATGATAGTTTTAATCTGCATAAATCCTGTATCAGTAGCCTGAAATAAAACAGTCCAGGCCAATGGAAGCATGATGTCCAACCCTGGAGGATTTGTAGCATCCTTGGTATGTGTTCTAGGTATTCATAAAAGAGAATTTTAATCCTTAAGGTAACTGTGCTAAATCCCAAGTTCAAGTAACTGCTGTTTGGAATAAATGACTTTGTAACAGTGGTCTTCACTGGGAAGATTCCCCTTTGCACCAAAAGAAATAGTTAATTTGGCTGGATTGGGTGAGGGGTCAGGAAACCTAATGTGAATATGTCAGATGCTGATTTTGAGATGAGACCTATAACTACTGGTAAACCACAAAGGAAAGGGATCCAGCTGAAAATCATCTCTTTATGGGTCTGAATCTTCAGCATCTTGTCCACAAAATCGGCTCACAATCTCTTTTATGATTAAATGATTATCAGCTTTAATGCATGCTTTTTGAACTCTCTTTTCAGCAATAAAGCTAGTATCACTTTATATGTCCTTTTTGTTATAGACTTCCCTCAATTTCCTGGGTCTGTTGCAACAGGTTGGAATGTCGGCCTCTATGGTCAGTAAATGAGCTGACCTCTTTATTGATTTCCCTAATTCACAGGCTTCATTGTGTGGAGGACATGCCGTTCATAACGGATTGATCTTTGACTTCTGTTGTCTTCCAATAAACACACAGGGCTCTCAAATCTCAGATTTGCATCCTCCATTCAAATTCTAAGGTTATTTACCACAAGTGCAGCCTCAAGAGGTAGGGGTTTTTAGGTTTACGTATACCTGGATGAATATGCTGAGTGGCATATTCCAGTACATAAAGAATGATATCCAAGTGTCTGCTTTGCTCAAAAATGCAATTAAATTATATTACATTCCTTCCCACACCTACCCTATCATCCCAGCATTCACTTTTGTAGGCCAAAAAGCAGTCACACTTGAAATATCAATAAAATAAAATCACAGAACTTCAAGTTTTGGGAATGGACAGGTATATTAGACCATAGATGACAGATTATTCTAGTTTGTTTAATAGGTAGAAGCCAGGGATGCTTTCAGACTCCTGATCTGCATCAAGGCCTGTGGTCCCAGGATATTGATACCTCAAAAAAACTTATATTTTAAAAGAAATAGAGTTTACTCATTTATTTAACTTTTTGATTCTTCAACAAAAGATTAGGCACAATACAAGAAAACAGGGATTTCCCTTTGTAGTTAAGTGGAAACAAACCCAACTAATATCCATGAGGATGCATGGTCAATCCCTGGCCTCACTCAGTGGGTTAAGGATCCGGCATTCCCATGAGCCGTGGTGTAGGTCACAGACATGGCTAGGATCTGGCATTGCTAAAGCTGTGGTGGTGTAACCCAGCAGCTGCAGATCCCATTTGACTCCTAGCCTTGGAACCTCCATATGCCACAGAGAAAAAAATGCAAAGCAAAGAAAAAGAAAACAGGATGGCAGCAGTGGTCAAATGCACCATTTTTGGAATAAAACAGAACTGAGAGCAAATCCTTGTTTAGTCCCCACAAGTTCTCCAGCTGTAAGTTACAGGATATTAGTCTATTTTTTCACCCATCAACTGGGATTAAGAACATTAACCTCATCTATCAAAATACCAATGTCATTTTTCACAGAACTAGAACAAGAAATTCTAAAATTTGGAGGGAAAGGCAAAAGTCTCTGAATAGCCAAAGAAATCTTGAGAAAGGACAGAGCTAGAGGTATCATGTTCCCTGATTTCAGATTATACTACAAATGTATAGTAATCAAAACAGTATGGTGCTGGCACAAAAATAGACAAATATCAAATACTATTGATAATGGTACAGAATAGACAATACAGAAATAAACCCACACATTTATGATCTATTAGTATACAACAAAGAAAGTAGGAATATACAAAGGAGAAAAAAAACATCTCTTCAATCAGCAGTGCTGGAAAAACAGGACAGCTATATATAAAAGAATGAAATTGGAAAAAAATATTGCAAAATACAAAAATAAACTCAAAATTGATTAAAAGCCTAAATGTAAGACTGGAAACTATAAAACCCTTAGAAGAGAACATAGCTATAACACTCTTTGATGTAAATCATAGCAATAGTTTTTTTCATCTTTCTTCTAAAACAAAGGTCATAAAGGCAAAAATAAATAAATAGGACCTAATTAAACTTAAAATCTTTTGTAGAGAAAAGCAAACCATTGACAAAACAAAGACAATCTACCTGATGGGAGAATAAATTTGCAAATAATATGGCCAATAATGGGTTAATATCCAAAATATGTAAAGAGCTCATACAATTCAATAACAAAAAAAAAAAAACACCAAAACCAAAAACCTGATAACCAAATTATCAAATGGGCAGAAGACATAAGAGACATTTTCCAAAGAAGACATACATATGACCAATAGACACATGAAAAGATGCTCAGTGTCACTTATCATTAGGAAAATTCAAATCAAAATCATAATGAGACATCACCACACAACTGAATGGTTATCACCAAAAAGACTACAAATAACAAATATCAGTAAGGTTGTGAGGAAAATGGAACCCTTACACACTCTTGGTGGAAATGTAAATTGGTACAGCCAATATGGAAAATAGTATGGAAGTTTCTCAAAATCTAAAGATAGTACTAACATATAATATAGTAATCTTACTCCTGGGCATATATCTGAAGAAAAGGAAAAAATTAATTTGAAAATATACATGCAACCCAATATTCATAGCAGAATTATACAATAGCAAGGATATGGAAGCAACCTAAGTGCCCATTGATAGATGGATGGAAAAAAAAAAAAAACATGTGGTACATAAAAATATAAATAAATACACACACACATGCACACAACACAATGGAGTACTTCTAAGTCATAGAATGGAATGAAATCTTGTCCTTTGAAATAGACAATCTGAATGGACTTAGAGGATATTTTGCTTAGCAAAATAAATCAGAGACAAAAAGACAAATACCATATCATATCGTTTATATGTAAAATCCAAAAAAAAATGAAATACTTTATTTTTTTGGATGTGATAGTAAATGGGATTGCTTCCCTAAATTTTTTTTCTGCTCTTTTATTGTTAGTGTATAGAAATGCCATCAATTTCTGTGTATTCATTTTGTATCCTGCAACTTTACTAAATTCGTGGATGAGCTCTAACAGTTTACTGGTAGAGTCTTGAGGATTCTCTAGGTATAGTATCATGCCATCTGCAAATAGTGATAGTTTTACTTCTTCCTTTCCAATTTGGATTCCTTTTATTTCTTTCACCTCTCTGATTGCTGTGGCTAGGACTTCCAAAACTATGTTGAAGAGTAGTGGTGAGAGAGGACATCCTTGACTTGTTCCTGATCTCAGAGGGAATTCTTTCAGCTTTTCACCATTGAGAATGATGTTCACTGTGGGTTTGTCATATATGGCCTTTATCATGTTGAGGTAGGTTCCCGTTAAGCCCAAAATGCCTAGGAGTAAACCTACCTAAAGAGACAAAAGACCTGTACTCTGAAAACTAGAAGACACTGATGAAAGAAATCAAAGATGATACAAATAGATGGAAAGATATACCATGCTCGTGGATTGGAAGAGTCAATATTATCAAAATGACTTTACTACCTAAGGCAATATACAGATTCAATGCAATCCCTATCAAAACACCAAGGACATTTTACACAGAACTCGAACGAAATATTTTAAAGTTTGTTGGAAGCACAAAAGACCCAGCATAGCCAAAGACATCCTGAAAAAGAAAAATGGAGCTGGAGGAATCAGGCTCCCCGATTTCAGACTATACTACAAAGCAACAATCATCAAAACCATATGGTACTGGCACAAAGACAGAAATACACATCAGTGGAACAGGATGGGAAGCCCAGAATTAAACTCACACACCAACATCCAACTAATCTATGACAAAGGAGGCAAGGATATACAATGGAGAAAGGACAGCTTGTTCAATAAGTGGTGCTGGGAAAACTGGACAGCCACATGGAAAAGAATGAAATTAGAACACTCCCTAATACCATACAAAAAAATAAACTCCAAATGGATTAAAGAGCTAGATTTAAGATCAAAGCCTATAAAACACTTAGAGGAAAACATAGGCCAAACACTCTCCTACATAAACAACAGCAATATCTTCTCAGATCCACCTCTTAGAGTATTGACAGTAAAAACAAAAATAAACAAATGGGACCTAATCAAACTTAAAAGTTTCTGCACAGCAAAGGAAACCCTAAATGAAACAAAAAGACAACCCACAGAATGGGAGAAAGTCTTTGCAAGTGAATTGACTGACAAGGGATTAATCTCCAAAATTTACAAACAACTTCTGCAGCTCCATTCCAAAAAAACCAAACAACCCATCAAAAAGTGGGCAGAAGATCTAAATAGACACCTCTCCAAAGAAGACATACAGATGGCCAAAAAACACATGAAAAGTTGTTCAACATCACTCATTATTAGAGAAAAACAAATCACAACCACTCTGAGGTACCACCTTACACCAGCCAGAATGGCCATCATCCAAAAGTCTACAAACAAGAAGTGCTAGAGAGTGTGTGGAGAAAAAGGAACACTAGTACACTGTTGGTGGGATTGTAAATTAGTACAACCACTGTGGAAAGTGGAGTATGGAGATTCCTCAGGAAGCTAAACATAGAACTACCATTTGATCCAGCAATCCCACTGCTGGGCATCTACCCAGAGAAAACCATGACTCGCAAAGACACATGTACTCCAATGTTCATTGCAGCACTATTTGCAATAGCCAAGACATGGAAACAAACCTAAATGTCCATCAGCAGAGGAGTGGATCAAGAAGAAGTGGTACATATACACAATGGAATATTAGCCATTAAAAAGAATGAAATACCGGCATTTTTAGCAACATGGATGGACCTAGAAATTATCATGCAGAGTGAAGTCAGCCATACAATGAGACACCAACATCCAATGCTTTCAGTGACATGTGGAATCTGAAAAAAGAACAGACTGAACTTCTTTGCAGAACAGATATTGATTCACAGACATTGAAAAACTTACAGTCTCTGGAGGAGACAGAGGGGTGGGGGGATGTGCTTGGGCTGTGGGATGGAAATCCTGTGAAATCAGATTATTATGATCATTATACAACTACAGATGTGATAAATTCATTTGAGTAATACAAATAAATAAATAAATAACAAAATAGAATAAATGAAATAAAACAAACAGATGACTATAACAAAACAAAAACGGACACAGATATAGAAAAAAAACTAGTGGTTATTAACAAGGAGAGGGACAGGGTGAAGACAAGATAGGGGTAGGTGATTAAGAGGTACGAATGTCTATGTATACAATATATAAGCTTCAAGGATATATTGTTCAGCACAGAGAATATAGTCGGTATTTTACAATACCTTTTTACGGCATATTATCTATAAAAATTCCAAATCACTATGGTGTCTACCTACAACTAATATAATGTAATAGATCAACTATACCTCATTTAAAAATATATTCACCTCATGGTGTTGCTTAGGATATATTCTGAACCAGGGTCAGGAACACACTCTGTATATACAGGGCACATAATTTATCGGTGACAAATAGAAGCTATAGTAGTAGCACATAAGTTAAGTTGTTATGGCCCAGAAGGTGAAGTGTGTTCTAAACACTCAACTCATTATTGACAAAATGTAAAGTCAAATCCCCTGACCATACGAGACATGGGAGGAGAGGTGGTTACATCAGATAAGCCCCACACAGAGGGAAAGAAGCTATTTGCCTTAATGCTCGATGGGAAGTGATAGATATTGGCCAACATTTTGCTTTCCAAACCTCATGTTTAACAGAATGTGCATCTCTCTCTAAGTCTGCACCCACTGCAGGTATGGGGATGTGGCTGCTTTGGGGCTGGTAGTTCTCCATTGCCCTAGGGTTTACACCATGTTTCCTGAGACAGAGGTCAGGCTGCAAAAATTGATGCAGAAAACAATAAGATGTTTTTTTCTTTCCTATTTATTTTCCCATCATAGGCTTCCTCCTCTTTCAGGAGACCCCCTTTCCTTCTGGCCTGATGTGCAGAGTGTTTCTTGCTGAGTACCTAGACAATCCACTGCATGGTTTGCCTTTAGTGACCATCCATTCTCCTTACTCCATCCTAACTCATCAGTCCTCTGATTTCTTTCAAGAAAAGCTATTCAAGCTACACACAACTATGGGTTTTTGCAAAGATTCACATCTCCCTTCTTACCATCAATACACTGGACATTTAAAACCTTGAAGGAGGACTTTAGAGAAGTTTTTGAGCCAATGGGACATTTCACGTCTCTCTGATCATTCTCTACATACTGCTGTAGTTAATAGGTCCAGATAGCTGGCTCTGGTTATAGGTGAAGATGAAAATATCTAGATAAATGGTGGAAAATTAATCATAGTTTAAATGTTAGCATCATTGCCACACCTTAAAACTACTTGCAGGATAGAATGAGCAGTAGATGCATGGAGAATATTTTGCATAATGTGAAGGCTGAGAGGCATTAAAGTATAGGGCTTACAAACTTGACTGTCAAATCAACAGCCAGTATTGTATCCTGGCTTTTAATTTCTAGCTGTGTGACCTTGGACAAATTGCTTGATCTCTCTTTGCTTGTTTCTTCATATGCAAACTGGTAAATAATTGACTGTGTTGTTGTAACTGTCACCCTACGCTTGAATGGCCACTGAATTCGTGACAAATGCATGGTGATACCTAGCTGTTATTATTAACACAAGATTGAGCCCAATGCCTTTGGCATCAGATAGACTATGGTCTGAGCCTTTTGACCCTTCAGCTATTTGTCTACAAACAAGTTATTAACCTCCCTATGCCTCTGTTTTCTCATCTGTAACAAAGCAACAATAAAGATTCCCACTAGTTCCATAGGACAGCTGTGATGATTAAATGAAATAAATTGCCTAGCATAGCATATATGCACAAGAAGCATGACTATTGATTATTGATAAATTAGACTGATGTTCCATGGTGTATCCAATATTTGTGTTTAGAACAATCAGCATTATTCCACTTGCATATTTATTCTCAAAAGTACCTGTCCTGTGGTAATAACACAGTTCAAAATCAGGCTCAAATGCATCCTTATCTGTAGCCTGCTAGACCAAACAACTCCATCTCCCATAATCCCAGTGGCAAATGGTCCACATTGACTTATGGTACATTTGTTTACATATATTTTATCTCTCCAGAAAAGAAGAGAAATAATATACACCTTTTTTTTGGCCTCACAATTTGGCAGAATATCCCATTACAAAGTAGATAGATACTGGTCCTTTAAATTCTCTCTTAGATGCCATCAATTTTTCTTTCTCTATAGCTGTTTATTCTGCTACTGTTTCAGTGCCATGCTGTAAACATGATTAACAGTCCTTTTCCTTCAGTTATGAGCATAGTAACTTCTCTGGGTAAGTGGAAGAGGCACAGGGAAAAAGTAGGTTTCAGATACTTCAAGCGTCTTCTTCTTCTTTTTTTTTTTTAAACTAAATAGCTTGTTCCAAAAGTAGGATTTGTCTCAGGACAGAACCAAGTCCCCAGGATCTGTGTCTGCACCAGTGAAATTCTTCATGGATCTGATCTGTCTTGACCTTGGTTAGCTCTTCTCCTTGCCCCCAAATGACTGATTTATTCAGAAAATGGATGTCTGTAGAAGTTAGGATGAAAATATTTAATATTCAGTTCAAATATTGCCAATTGAATTTTTGACTTTTATTTTTCATCTTCTTTTTGGCTGCCCAGCAGCACATGGAGTTCCCAGGCCAGGGATAAGACCTGAGCCACAGTTGTGACCTACACCGCAGCTGTGGCAACCCCAGATCCTTTAACCCACTGCGCCAGGCCAGGGATAGAACTTGAGTCCTGGCACTGCAGAGATGCCACCGATCCCATTATGTCACAGCAGGGACATCTTGACTTCTTTAATTGATTGAAATTACTTAACGTTGGTTCTTGCTTGAAACATTTGTTTCCATACCATAGTTTCCCCCAGATTTGGAATTCAGTCACTATTGTAGTTTGAATCTTCTCTGGTTTTTACAGTCCAACAAAAATGATGGCTTTTGTTAAATCAACTCAAACTTCTTAATAATAGAATACAAGAGACCTAGGCACTCATTGTGAACATGAACTCTTGGCACTAGTTTAGGAAGATGATTCTGCCTGAGGTATTATTGCAGAGGGTACCTTAACAAGTCTCATGCAGAGATCATCAAACAAAACCCAGGTATAACCTGTGGACCAGTGTGATTCAGACTTAACATGCATTGGACTCAATGAAACACAACTCGGCCATGAACTGTAATTTAAAAAGAGTTAAAATGTAGTTTCTATCTTTAATAGAGGTTTTGAAGACCATAAAAGAGTTTCCCAGTAATAAATCATAGCAACATTTCGTAGTATTCTTGACCCTCCACTTTTGTTACAAAGTAGGCTGATGTCAATGGATATAAGTGTTAGTTAAAGGGGTAGGAAAATGGACAGCCTGTGAAGGTAAAGGAAAATTTTACCCAGCAGGTGGGCCACAGAGAAGGGATGGGGGTAACCTTGATAATATTGATAGTATTCCTCAGTTAGCATAGCTTTGTTATAATCTTACATTATTTGTAGCATAGGTTACTGTCTTATCATGCATATACCCCCCACATGCACACCCCAGAAGGAAGTCTCATCAAAATAACACACTCTTACTGATTTATTGGTTGCAAGCTATTGAGAATGTCCCTGTTCTCAGTAGCTATTTTACTGTATGAATGCGATCACACAGCTTCATGATCAACACACATTGGAGAGGAAATGGTGTAGTTAGCTATTTATTCATCCATCCATTATTTTTATCCATTCATTTATTCACAAAATTCTTTTGGACAATTGCCAGAAGCCAGGCACTTTTCTGGGGACTGGGGCTACAGGGTTGAAAAAAGAGCAAAGCCCTTGACCCCATGGAACTTGGATTTATTGGGAGAAAGGGTGACAATAAACCTATAATGTAAGGAATATAGTGAAGAGGAGGATGAGGGACAGAAAGGAGAACTGTTTTACATGGGGTGCCAGGGGTTCTCTAAAGGGGTAACATCTGTGCAAAGACCAGAACAAATTGAGAAATGAGATTATTGGCGAGATAGACAGTCTGAGGGAAGGCATCTATAAGCCAGCACTGTTTTTTAATACCCTCATTCCATTTATGAATGGAATGCTTTTTTGCTCTTTTTCTTTCCTTCTTTTATTATTATTTTTTTTCTTAAGAAATCCTGTGCCTCTTGAAATGTGAAATAGGTGAAGGAAAATATAGTTCGGGACCATTAATTGTGCTTTCTTATTGAGTATATAAATTTGATGTCAAACGGGCCTGGCTGAAATGGTATATATTTATTTCAAAAATATCATTTCTGTGAGGCATTGCTGCATCATCCTATTGATTTAGGGTTTGGTGTGATTGTGCCTGATGCTTTTATGAAAGGCAGGCTATTAACAAACTAAATTGAAAAACTAGTGAGTCTGCCTTTCCGGGTCCAATCCAGCATGCTGCCCATGTGAGGCTTAAATGGGAAAATACTGTAAAAAGACTTATTTTAATGTGACAGACTCCTCATTGCAATCCATAAACCTTATTTGCTGTGAAGGAAAAAAAAAAATCCTACAAGATAGAATTCTCATGCTCGGGCGGCAATCTCCCTCTGGTTTCTCTCCCATCCATAGCAACATTAATCTTTTCGTTTCAGAAGCTGACTCTCTTTGACCTTGTTGGATATTTAGGATTAAAATCTTATGTAAGACAAGGTAGCTTTAAGAGCCAGAGAAACCATGGGTGCTAATGCATAAAGCCCTTGGAAGTGTCCAGGAATCGAAGTTTCTACAGAACTCCTGACATGGGGCTGGAGTTTTAAACCTAGGGTGTGAAAGCTAGAAGTTATTTTACCTATTTCCAGTTCCTTGTTTTGCAGACAGAAACTGAGGCACAGATAAAGGATGGCACTTAGCTACTATCACACAGCCAGACGAGCAGCAGGATTTACACGCCAGACCTGTTTCCAGTCAACCTCACTAACTGTCCTACCTTCCTGTGGCCTATGTATCAAGGTGAATGCAAGATGATCCAGGTGAGTGCTTATAAGTATTTGGAATTTTATTTTATTTTTTTGTCTTTTGTCCTTTTAGGGCCGCACCCGCGGCATGTGGAGGTTCCCAGGCGAAGGGTCTAATCAGAGCTATTGCTGCCGGCCTATGCCAGAGCCACAGCAACGCCAGATCCAAGCTGCGTCTGCTACCTACACCATGGCTCATTTCAATGCCAGATCCTTAACCCACTGAGCAAGGCCAGAGATCAAACCTACAACCTCATGGTTCCTAGTCATATTTGTTTCTGCTATGCCACGACAGGAACTCGGTGTTTGGAATTTTAAATACAGCAACGTAATTATGTGAACTCCTGGAAATGTACTTGGGTTTTTGAGGAGGAGAAAAGGGGGCTTGTTGGTTGCTTCTTGTCCCTACAAGTCAGTGAGCTCATTCCTCAGCTCTGATCCTCTGATACCAAATTGTTTTGATTCTATCTGACACAAGAGTTGAGGTCACCATGAAAAGTCACCATGAAAAGCCACCACTTCTTTTTTATGATAGAGCTAAAAGGTAGATATTGCATGGAGTTGTGTTTTTAAAAAAATCCACATTAGAGGAAATGGTTACTTCACAGACATATATTGAAAACCTGCTCGGTTCTCAACTATAACTCATGAGATTACAAAAGAAAGAAGTAACATAGCTTCTGCTTCCTGCTTTAAGGGCCCTGTGCTCAGGTGGAGGAGGAGGTATTAGACTTAATCTTGGAGTTGGGAGTCTAGGTAGTCTCTGCTTAAGGAGAGTGATGATCTGGGATTGATTTAAGTCTATGGGAAACTGCCAAGAGTAAACTAGTGCCGTATTTGCCATATGACATTGGATCTGTTAGATATTTCTTCTCCCTCCTTCCCTTCCGCCCTAAATTTCCTTCTTCCTTCTTTCATTCCTTCCTCCTCTCCCTCCTTTCTTACCTTCATTCCCTCCCTTCCTTCTTCTTTTCCTTATTCTCTCTTCCTTCCCTCCTTTTTTTCCCCCTGTTCTTTCTGCTAACTTGATAACAGTGTCTGCAAAGTCACTCCTGGAAATAAATGCCTCTTTGAAAGAAAGGTATTCCAAAGGCAGTGCAGAAGCCTTTCTCAATACATGAGGAGAATCCTGCCCCTTCTGGAAAGGAGGAAAGGAGCACAGTAAATGAGAACAATTCCCTAGGGAAAAGCTCACTCTGGAGATGTGCCTGGTATCAATTTCTCCTTCTTCAGAAGTCATGTGATCATGGGCTTTCCTGCTGTATGCAACTCCAGTCCCTGTAGATATGTTTTGGTGATCTTCAATGAGAAGTATCTGCTGGCCTGTTACCTTACGTTTTATCTAAGTTATACTTCATTAAACAGAAAGTTCTGAATTTCTCTCATTTACCCTCATGAATCCTTATTTTACTCATTCCCATTCACCTTCCCCTTCTACTTTATGTCTTCCTCCTCTTTCCCTCCCTCCTGCAATAGTCACACTCATTTCTACTGGCTGGAATTTCAAATGACTTCCAACTAGACAAAAAGAAATCCCGTTTCTATGCACAGACAGCCTTCAGACTGATGGTCTCATTACATTAGCATACAATAAAAGCCAGCAGGGGGTGCATCTCCTGCTGTTATCCTGGGTCTCTGTGCCTCAGGGGGTCTGAGAAGGTTCCCAGGGTGCAGCTCCTTTCTCTTGTAATGAGGCAATTGCACACTTTGGTGACAGCTCTGCAGCTTCAATGGAAACTGCAGTCTTCGTGAAAGGAGAGGGCAGAGGTCAGAACCATGCATCCTCTGATCTGCCAGGAGCTTCCTGATTTTGCTAGCCTCTTTAATCTTACCGTGGCCTGAGAACTGCTTGAAATTCCTAACTTTTGTGTTCATAATGAGTTAGACAGTTTATATTGAGAAGAACATTGTTTCTAGAACTTCCTCATTAAAAATATAAAGGGTAGTTCATCACACATTTACACTGCCCCACCTGCTTGCCAAACCTACATGAGAAGATTGCAGGACACGTGGTAATAGAAGAAGAAAAATAGAGTTCCACCTTTTGGCCACTGGACAGTTTTTCAATACAATACTAAAATATACTGCCTGGGGTTGTGGGGGTCTCCTGGGTTATTCTTATGCCTGGTGTTGCTTTCTAAAGGCAGAAATTTAACACCCAGAGTTCAAGTTTCTCCTGGACCCATGTTGGAACTCCAGCATAAGCTCTTACCTCCACTATTGACTTAGACGGATTCCTTCCATGGGGCCCTCTGGCTCCAACACTGCCACCTTTTCCAAAGCTGTCTTGGATCCTTCCCTCCAATCTTCTCTGGCCCAGTGTCACTATGGTCCCCATGCTTGTCAACTAGTTCTTCATTTAAACCCTTGACAAGGGGTATGTGGATGGGAGTGAATTGAACCTGGCATATGCATACACCGTTGCCTGTTGGCTCTCATTGCTTCTATGTTGCAAGAACTCAGAAAAAAACAGAGCAGAAAAGAGGCCAAGTTCCAATTTCCCTCTATATGACAGTGCCCTCTTTCCAGAGAGATTGTGAACAGAGACAAGTAAGTTAGAAATCCATGAAAACAACAACAACAACAACAACAATAACAAAAAGAATGGGCTGTCAATTCCAGGTAGAAATGGGACAATTGATATGCAAGCCCTTCAGAAATAAAATGTCATATAGCTGTAATGTACCCCAAGTCCTTTGCCTAAAATCTATCTTCCCTCCTATAGTCAATGCATATCTGAATCTATTCTCCCAGGAACATGCAGATTCCTTGAGTCCATGGAATCTTAGAGCCTCTTATTTAAGAGAAGTCACTGATGGCTGGATTACAAATCACTTCTTAATATTATATTAAAGCTCCCTAATTGACCAACTTCTAACTAGAGAAAATAGATGTTTAAATAAAAGCAGGGAAGTTTGTGGTTGCATAAGGGTAGATATCCATGACCATAGAAGGGGGTCAGGTCCTGAGGAGGACAAGGAAGGGAGGGCATGGGGTTCCTCACACTCAGATTTCCTGAAGAGGAAAACTGAGCATCCTGTGTTCAGGCTGTTTTGCTTTCTCAAAGGGCCAATCCAGGCATGCTGACGATCTCAAGATTCTGGTCCTTCATTGGTCCAGGAGAATAACTTCTGATAACTATGATGCCCTCTTGAGTATTCTTTCAAAATTACTCTTACATCCATCTCTTCTCACCAAGGATGCTTGAAGGTCTGAGCAGTGCCATCCCATGCCTGAACAATTTCAGTAACCTCCTCACAGGCCAATCTCTCTCTCCCTGATCCCAGTACATGATGCTCCTTGATCAATGTTCCTACCAGAGCACTCTGGAGACTTCCTCCCTTACAACACATTCATGATCCTCCATCTGTTGGATGGAGTCCAAATTCCTGGGCTAACCATTCAAGGTAACTATTCAAGGTCATACATTCTATAGCCTTGAATCCCACCTCTAACTTCATTGCCTCTATTTTCCTGTATGTCCCTGATAAAACACCACTGTAGGGGTCCCACCTAATGCCATGGGCCTGGCCTTCCTCCTGCTTTCACACAGCATTGCATAGTTAGAGTGACAAGGTGTCATATAGAGGCGTGCCCACCAGGTAGGTGTTGGACAGAGGAGTTTGGATACTCTTTCTGCCACTTCCTTGCTCTGTCACCTTTATGCAATCATTTAATATTTTTCTGAGCATGCTTCCTCAACTTTAAGCTGAGGATAGTCATTCATTTGTTACCAGGTTGTTGTGTGGAATCATAAAGTAATGAATACGAAATATCTGGTACCTAGTGGGGACTTAATACAAAGCAATTATTACCATGATTTCACTCTTGTATATGCCCTCTAATCCAGCCAACACATCTTGAGGGACTTTTTAAAATTTTACTCACACAGAACTTTTCTGGTAGTACTAACTCTGGTTGACTTGGATTTCTTATGAAATCCATTAATCTATTTTCAAAACACAGACTTGGCACTTGCTTCTTTTGCATTGATTACCTGGTCATGGACAAATAGTCTGTACAATCACAGGACTGAGAGCAACTATCTCTCATTTATGTCTAGTCTCCCATCCCACCTAAAGGCATTTTCCTGCATTGGGCCTTGAGCCAGTCCTCAGTGATTCAGAAAACATTTAAGATGCCCTGACCTTCCATGCAATAGCCACCTTCCTTGTTAATATGACCCAGAGGCTGTCCTTAGTATTTTCAGGTAGGCTTTCTGCAGTTATGACCTTCAACTGCCAAAACACATGTTAAACCATATGCTCCCAATTCTTTTCCTTCCCTTTCACATTTTGTTTGAATTTCAGTCAGTATCCCCCAATTCTTGCAAATGGGCTTTAATCAAGGTTTTATATATGACTCGGTTCTGTGCACTTTTGTGGTAATCCAGACATGATGTAGGAATGAAGACCAACCTGTGAACCTCAGGTAAATGTCCTGGGCTGCACCTCCTAAAAAGAGACTCTTCTCTGGGCCATCTCAGTGTTCAACAATCAACAGCTGTTCAAAGTCCCTATGTCTCTGTTTCTGTTCTCTTACTGTCCTAGTCATTCCTTCTGTGCCAGCTTAAGTCCCTGGCCCTGGCTGTTGGTTACTTCCTTGGGAAAGAGAGGATGTAGCCACTCTTGCTGCTTAATTGCAACTCTTAGCCAACCTGCACACAATGCTGTTTGCTAAGCAGCTTTAGTCAAAGCTCCCAGTCCTACGTGCTTCACTCTGCTGAGAGGAGTGAGCTATGTGCAGTTCACCACCAAATCCAAAACACAAGGTGATACTTTCTAGACAGTAGTATATTCCAGCCATCTCTGCACCCTCCCAAGAATGTTTACATTTCTAGCTGTGGATTGGTCAGGGCGAAGTTTCTAAATGGAGATGGTCTGACTACGAGCAAAACTATTTACATGGAAGAACCAAGCATGCAAGTATAAAGTTATGGTGGCTTTGTGAGTCTGGGCTATGTCAGAGGCAGCTTTGTGGCAGGCAAGCAGGTGGACAGCCTTTGGAATTTCCATGTGAACAGAAAACTCAAGGCTCCCACCCGCCCCCGACATTCACTGTTCTGTGACCTTGGGAAAGTCACTTATCCTTGCGAGGATTAATGAGTTAATCTCAGGGGAAGTACTTTGAGATCACTGGCTGACAGGTGCTGTATAAGTACAAAGTATTATTATTAAAATGTCACTTTACTGGCTGCGTTTGTTCTTGAGGGCACGGAGGCAGGAATGACAGCTTGGGGTGAGTGGATAAGGATTACGTAAGAGGGAAGCAGAAAGTTCTGCAGCGGAAAGTTCTATCTGCTAATACTACTTCTCTCTATTTCTACCCCCACCTAGTAACCTTCTGACTTGTCTCTGAACAGAGGCAAGCTTTATTTTCCTAAAATGAGCTCTGCAAAACAGTTTTACCCAGAGGCTCTGTATCCATATATCTTTCGGGTCCTCAGTATAGCCTTAGAAGTAGAGGCCAGAAAAACTTATTTTAACATCTCCAACACCTCCATCTTTACCACAACAAACTGAGAAACTTCCCTCTGGCTTTTCCCACACATAAACAGAAATAAAAATCGAGAGAGAATTGATAAGCCTAGGGTCTAAAACAATAATGGTAGAGATTCAAACTCCCTCTGTTAGCAGAATCTTCCATCTCTTCCTCGTGTCTCATTTTTACTCTATCTTTGTTCCTAAGTCAAAAAAGCTTTTGAGAAAATGAGGTATTATTTATGAAAATTTCTAACACAAACACTCAAAAAATTAATGAATGAGTGATTTGTATTCAGTCATCCTGGCTATGAAAATTCTAGGGCATATCAAATTATTGAAAAAAAATAACAAATAGTAATGAGTATTAGGTCCTCTGAAAGAAACCAAAATGTGAAGGACCTTATTGTTCCCCGCAAAGAACACCTTGTATTTTGGGGGAGATATGTGCCCAGTTTCAAAGGCATGGATGTTAGGGGGAGGACTTGATGGTGAAAAGATATCAGCAGTGACTACTGGGGTAGCAGGAAACATACAGATAAGGAAAGAAGGGAAAAAAAAATAGGGGACAAAATCTACTTCAAGTAAAGTTCTAGGAAGGACCTCAATATACAAACAACATTTTCAAAGGGAATAAAAATGGACCAGGCTATACTCAAGTCTTTGATGACCAGGAGGATTGCTTCCATATGAGGTGTGGGGGAGGGGATGACAGTGGTCTTCCTTAAAACCAGTACTAGCCCTGGGAGTTAAAGAAGATTTCGTTTTTGTTTTTGTATTTGTTTTTAATCCGTTGGCTTTCTTGTTGTTTTCTTTTTTTGTATTTGTTTTTAATCAGTTGGCTTTCTTGTTGTTTTCTTACAGTGAGTACTTTGGGACCTCTATATAGGGGACAAATGCACCCAAAGTTACTGCACAGTGTCATATGTTTCTCTTTCAAAACTCCCTGAAAACCATGGCTAGCTCCCATCTGAAAAGGAAGTCCAGTTCCAAGGAGGCTGAAAATCTTCTCCTTATTACAGGCTGTAATCCAAACCAGGCTCAAATTGTGGAACATCAAACCTGAACAGGACAGAAGAAGAGGACAGTATGGACAGTCCTGGAGAGCAAGAAGCCTGGCCTCTGAGATTTTCCGTGCAGAACTGGGAGGTTACCAGTGCATGCTCTAGGCAGGACAGAGAAATAGTCCTCTATTAAGAGCTGTGTGAGGTCAATTGCTCTTATTTTTTTTTTAATTATTACCTTAGCAGAATTGCTGTTCTTGATGAAACGTTCATTTGCAGCATTTTGAGGCTTTCTCAAGGAGAGAGACAACTATGTGAATGGTTTGAAAGACACAGAAAACAAACAAATCTCATTTTGTAAAATAGGTCTCCTCATTTTGCACTCCTTCTGTCAACCAAGTGAACTCTCACTGTTGACCTGGGTTCCCATAAACTCCCAGGACATTTGTCCCCTTCAAGCAACCTTCTTCTCCAAAAAGAACCAATCTTTATTATCCATTTGTGCATCTCATTTTGAGGGCTAACTACAGTATTGATAGCTGTTAAGATTGCTCCTTTTTCATAGCAATATGGTTTTAACAATCACATCAATGGGTTTCCCTAAAGGAGAATACAGAGTGAGAATCTTAGGGGCTTACAGAGGGCCAGCGTAGCAGGTGTTAGGGTAGAGAAAGCTCCTAATCACTGCTTTTCACCACACCACACAATTGATAGGCAAAGACAACACTGGCAGGTACATGCACCAAAGATTTCTAACCAACTGAATTTATAGAGATAGAGTGCCAAATTAGATGACAGTTGGAGGCCACACAGCCAACTGTTAACAGAGTCAGAACTTAAGACCAGGTTTTGAATCTCAGGCTAGACCCATATCCCCAGCACCAAGTTGTTCTGTAATTCCCATTCTGTACCTGCCTTGCTGTGAGACGTTGCACAGAAAATACTCAGTCTCTGGGTTTCTGTTTCACACCCTGCAAAACAGGAGTTGGGTTAATAGGTTTTTGAAAGGGAGGATTTTTTCAGCTTTTCAGGTATTCTGATTCTGTGTATGTGAAATCACACATATGCATTTTATATCTATCTACATATATAGAGCCTGGGGAATTTGACTTTATCATTTCCTCAAGTTTCCCCATGCCATGATGCTTTACTCCTGGTATAATGATCTTGAGCATGTCAATGATTCAAATACAAGGACATTTTCTTGGGCCTTCATTGTTTCAGAGTGAAATTGAAAGAGGGAATCCAGCTGTTTATATGCAATATGCAGCAATTATGAAGTTCATTTCCAGAAGCCACTGTAACCATGGCAACCTGTAATTCTGGAAGAATAGAGACAGGCTGTAGACTGACTTCCAAGGGGGCCAACTTTTAACCAGAGCTGGCTCAGGAAATGCTGATGAGGAGCCTGAGCTGTTTACTTGAAGTTAGAAGCAGGTTTTTTGAAAGTCAGGCTCCCTTAATCCATAACTTCAGTCCTTCTTTAAAGTTCAGTAATCGGTGAAAGTCAAATTTCTGGATTTGCCCGAGTCTGCCCTAGAGGGCTAAATAGTTCAAATGAAACAAGAGCCAGTATTGTATTGATGTTTATTTCATAGCGCCTTAAACGCCAAACTCAAAGTCATAACATCAAACTGACTGAACTTTAAGCTAGTGTTGCAGGAACCTCAGAAAGTTCAAATGAGAACCAGGGAACCCAGTCTCTTGATATACAGTGTTTCTGAGTGCACACTGACTGCTTTGATATTTTAAGAAAAAATGTGTAAGAATCATGTTAAAATGGGTGATTTTACGATATTTTGACCCCAACAGGCCAGAATGGAAACGGGCATCACTAAGAGGTGGAAGGTACAGTAGGGTGGCAGCAAAAGGGCAGAGATGTGAGTCAGAAATTATTTAAAACAAAGTGGTCAGGGTATGGAGTTGATTGTCTTCATATTACCCTACCTGCCTCCCCTTTGACTAACAGTGGGGATCTTTGGATACTTGGAAAGGGACTAGGACAGGGGCAGCTAAGGGTCAAAACTTAAATACACAGGACTCCTGCATGCACCCTGGGGAATGCATGGAGATGAAATGCTAAATGACTGCAAGCTGCAAAGGCATCAGAATTGGGTTTTTGCTATTTCTGCCTCTTTTGACACTGTCTTTGATCCCTGCTGGCAGCATGCTGGGCATGTGTGAATACCACAGTTTGTAGAGACTGAGACTCCCAGAAAAGGGAGAGGAAGGAAGCCTGGGCCTCTCAATTGTAGGTTTGCCTCTCTGAAATTCCCAGGGGAGTTAAGCCAGGGGTGCATTCCAGATAGGTTGAAATGTACTCCTTCCAGTTGAGGGCATGATTTTTTCACTCATTTGCCTGAAAGATGAGCTGACGGTTTTACACACACCTGAAGCACCTGAAACACCAGACAGATATGAACTAATATTTCCTCCCAGGATGAGTTTCCTGGCACCCGGGGGGGGGGGGCAGGGGGGAGAGTGCAGCAACTAGACTTGGGAGGCAGTTGGATATGGAATGTGCAGAAAAGATTGTATCAGGACTTAGCATAGGAGTTCCTCTTGTGGCTCAGCAGTAACAAACCTGACTAGTATCCATGAAGACACAGGTCCCATCCCTGACCCCACTCAGGTAGGTTAAGGATCCAGCCTTGCTGTGGGCTGTGGAGTAGATTGTAGATGTGGCTTGGATCCTGTGTGGCTGTGGTTGTGGTGTAGGTCAGCAGCTGTAGCTCTGATTCCACCCCTAGCCTGGGAACTTCCACATGCTCTGGGTGCGGCCCTAAAAGACAAAAGAAAGCAAACAAACAAACAAAGATTTAGCATAAAGGAGTTCCTGTTGTGGCTCAGTGGGTTAAAAATCCAACTAGCATACATGAGGTTGTGGGTCTATCTCTGGCTTCACTCAGTGGGTTAAGGATCCTGTGTTGCTGCAAGCTATGGTGTAGATTGCAGATGCAGCTTGGATCTGACATTTCTGTGGCCTTGGCATAGGCTGGCAGTTGCAACTCCAATTTGACCTCTAGCCTGGGAAACTTCCATATATCACAGATGTGACCCTAAAAAGGAGAAAAAAAAAAAGAGGTTTAGGCATAAAGGGAGGTTAGGGGTAAGAGGTACATACATACAGGGTAAATGCACACAAGGATTGTCAAGTAGGTCTTGAACTGATTGCATGGGAAGCCTAAGCCTTCTTTTTACCCTACAATAAAAAGAAGGCTTAGGCTTCCCATGATGATTCCCAGGTTCCTAGCTCCCATCTTTTGTCCCTGAGTGGACTCCTGCCAGATGTAACTGTATTCATCAAGTGTTCTGTGCTCCTTCTGCTTGGATATGGCTCTTCCCTCCATGTTAGCCTGTTCCTTAGGTCCTGATTCTGAAGCTGAAGGTAGATCTGCCCAGTGGAGAATCATCGAAGGGGACACATTTTACAAAATGAGTTCTCATTTTGCCACTCACTTGTCAGATCCAGTATAATTTGCCTTATCTTTATATATCGTCTATAAAGGGCTAATCATGAAACACTGCTTGCATGGTGATTTCATACAATATGCTCAGCTTTGTGCCTAGTTGAAGCAAGATCTCAGTAATGGTGATGAGATATATTTAACCCCTAGATGTATTCACAGGAACAGTGGCAAACTGCCTCTATTACATGTCTGAAGGAAGGCAAGGTCAAGAGCCCAGGAAACCAGAGGCAGAAAGCAGAGATGGAGTCAAACCAGTCTCTGAAAGACAGGGCAGCAGATGACATTCTTTCATATACAAAAAAGAAAATATAGCAAGCATGGTTTAATGACAAGAACATGGCATTTGGGCTCAGAAAGCTGGATTTAAATATGTATTGGAAAAGCAGGGCTGAGGGTTCTGCTCATCTCTTTCTGGTGTGTCTTGAAGGAGATTCTTTAGGTTCAGTGGTCAGTGGAAAGCTCTCAGCACAGGTGAGTTGGTCTAATGCTCAGAGAGATCTTGAAAGAGGGTCACTGTGTAAAAGGAAGGATCATTACCACAGAAAGGATACAAAAAAGAAGGCCAGAGTGAATAGGAAACTGCATAAAGCAAGTGAAATTTGAGGGACTCATTAAAGGGATAGCTGAAAAGAAGGAGGAGCAATTATTTGGGCTAGTATAAGGGTTAAATAAAAGACAGGGGCAGGAGAAAGCCTAAGATGAATCTAGAGATCAGTAAAAATGATCATTTTGGTTGAGATGGAAAATTCTTACAGGATACAGCAATATATAAGGCCAGAAAGATAGACTGAGGTCAGCTAGTGGAGGCTAAATATTTATTAGTATTTCATAGACAATGGGGGACCATCAAAATCTATAGCAGGAGATACAAAACTATTGTTTAGCATTTTGCCTGCCCCTGGCAATTCACATGCAGCCCCATGGTTCCCTGCTCAAAGTAAATCATGTTAATGACTTTGTGAATGTACCTTTCCATGTTTTTCATGTCTGAAGAAAGGCATGTTTTTCATGTTCATATGTATACAGATGTGTATGCATTATAAATACACAAATACATACATGTGTTGTGTCATCATTATAAAATGAGATTATATATACACATTTCGGCATATTTTATCACTCATGGGAATCCCTCTTAAGCAACTTCTACAGATACTAATACACTAATTTATTCTTCTAATGGCTGAGTAATAGTCTATAACGTGAATAGACCATAAATTATTCCACCATTTCTCATTTCTTGGTACTCATTTTTTCCTTAAGTATATTTTGTTGGTTTCTTGGATTATTTTTCTATTTCAAACCCCTCTGCAGCAAATACTCTTATGTGTAATATTTAAACAAGTACAAGTGGATGTCTCTTGATTGGATAGATTCCTATGAGTGGTATTGCTGGGTCAAAACACATGTGCATTTTTAATCATGATGAATTATGCTGGGTTGTTTTCAAAAACTGCCCATTTACATCTCTACATGCTTCATATAAAAGGGCACTTTTCCCTACATCCTTCTCAGCATTAGCTGTTATTGTTCTTTTCATTTCTTTGTTCTGGTCATATAATGATATCTCATTATTACGTTAATTTGCATTTCCCTGAATCATTAGTGAAAGTGAGCAAGGAACCTTTCATGTATTTCTCCGTCATTTGTAATTTCTCTATTGCCAATTGTTTGTGCATAAACATTGTTCATTTTCTATTGGGCTATTTGTCTTTCTCTTGTCAGAAAATCTTGTATTTGAGAAACATTAACCTGGGCATGTGTTTGGCAGAATTGCCTGGAGGAGGGAGAGATGGAGCGATCAGGAAACAATCACTTTGGTCTGAAAAGGAGGTGATATGAGCCTCTTCTAAGGCTCTGGTCCTTGGCAGTGTAAAGGGAGGGCTGCGGAAATGTTTTCAAAAAGGAATGACAAGACCAATAAATTGATGGGTTGCGGCTGCAATGAGGAGGGGTGGGATGAGATTGCAGTCATTTTGTGGTTTTGTAAGTTTGATAGTTGGGAAATTGGTTATTGCATTATAAAACCAGGGAATTCAGTGGAGGAACAAATGTTGGGAAGAGTTTGGCTTACTCTATTTGCAGTAAGAGGGAGTCATCCTGATGACAAACTTGTAAGACTAGAATTTGGGAGAAAGGTTAAAGATCATTAAGTGAGTCAAGGGGCTCTGTGAAGAAGTAAGAGGGGAGACAAACATGACAGAGATTTAATTTTTCTTAGTCAATGGGGAGCAGAAGGAGGCATGAAATCTTAGAGAATTAGCTGCCCAGTGTGCCCTAAACATCCATATCTTATCAGATCACAGAAGGAGGCCACAGAGAAACTGTGTGTGTAGAAGAACAATTGAACTTTGGAGCCAGGTTGCCAGACATAGCAAATAAAAAATGTGGAATGCTCAGTTAAATTTGAATTTTAGATAAACAATGCATAACATTTTGGATAAATATGTTCCATTCAATATAAGGTACATAATGGTATTTAAAATATTCAATATTGGGGACATACTTATCTTAAAAAATACTCAATATTTGATACATAAATGATTCACTGTTTATCTGAAATTCAACTTTAATTGAACATCTGCATTTTCTCTGACAACCTACTTTGCAGCTTAAAACACTGGGGATCATATCCATGCCCTGCCATGTAATTCCAAGCAATCACTTCACCACCTCTAAAGAAAAGTATTCTTTGAGATTGAAAAGCTTTGAAGAGTAATAGTCTAGGCAGTGAAATATTTGACTTCCTTTTTACTAGCACTTTACCCATCTACGATAATGCAAAGATTATTGATATCCATTCATATCTAGCCACTCTACAAACAAATACTTATTGAGCATATGTCATGTGTAAAAGAAGGAGCTTGGTGAAATGTTCATAATAGTGACCCAAAAATAACTTGGTCATCACATAGTGATTGCAGCGCCATCAGAGATTTAACGCATGTTCAGGAGATTTTAATTGCTTAAATTTATTTTATTATATGTCATTTAAAATACTAGTTGGCCATGTACTCTATAGACAGTCTTTATTAAGCAGAATGTTAATTCCAATCTCAGTAAATAGTAATTGAAAAGATACATTGTGGGGACTTTTGTAATAAAGAACACATCACTTATTACCTCTCTACCAGCTTCTATTCCTTGAGGATCATACACGTCTCTGTTCTATGGCAAGCACTGGACAAAGTCGTTCTCTCTTCTTGAAATAGTTTATTATAAATATCTATACACTACCTACATGTGATAGATATCTTCATTTAACCCTCACAGCAAACTTATGCAGGAAGGACTGTAAGCATATCATTTCACAAATAAGAAGCTAAGACGGAGACCTTAAATAATTCACCAAGGTCCCAAAGGAGGAAACAGTTGACCTGGATCCAACCCCAGTAGATATGACTTCAGGATGCAGGCTTTTAACTATAGCTCTTGACTCCCCAACCCAAGGAAGGAGCACTAGATGAAACAGGGTGGCATTCTGAAGAATGCAGTCTTCAGCCAGGGTTCAGGGGAAGCCTTTAATCATAGAGGAAGGCTGGAATATAAGACAGAAAAACAACTGAGCTGGGATTCCATTAGATCCTACTTTTGATGAATCACACTTCCTCCAAGACTCAGCAGCAGAGTCTGACTGAGCGTGGCGCTTCATGAGAGCTGAGGCACATGGAGCCAACTTCCAGTTCTGGACCTGGCCGCCTTTGAAGGAATCTCAAGGAATGGAAGCCATGAAGTAACACACTGTAGCCTCCTCAGACTGGAAAGCCATCTGATTTTTGAGACCCTGAGTTGAGAGGCAACTCAGGCTGCCTCTCTCCTTTTTTCCATCAAGATAATTGCAGCCCACCAGCCTTGTCAAGGCAAACAAGACAGAGAGAGCCAAATGCCAAGGGGTTGGCACATGAACTCATGCTGGAATAAAATATAGGTGTTATAGATGCCAGTTATTATAAACTATGTTCATAATTCGAGGATTGAGATTTAACTTAGGATGGAAATATACAGTTAATTATCCTCAAATACCTTTAACAGAGTAAATTACCATTCAGAAAAACAATACAAAAAGTTCAAACACAAAATCATTTCTGGAAAAGAGGTATTTGCCACTATGCCACATTTTTATCACAATAGTGCTCATGCAGTGCAAAGAAACTGGAGCTCTCAAAATTTGAGAATCATATTGAGCCCCCAATATTTAATACCACATCCTTATGCCTTTCTAAACAGTCTCTAGTCTTCAGAAGACTTAGAATGCAGCAAGGTAGAAATAACATTCACTACCCCAACTTCTCCTTATACCTTGCCAGAGTCAACTCCATTTCTTTACTCCATTATCAGTTTGATAATTTATAACAGTCAGCTATTTATCTAGTGTTTCTACAAGTTGCTAGTTCTTATTAAAGGGCACCTTTTCTAAGTAAACACCTGGTAATAGAGGAAGTCTCTGATATATCTGCATTATAAGACCAAACATCATTCAGCAAAGGGGAAGAAAGGTTCATGGCAGCCCGTCAGTGGATGGGCAAGATAGAAATGTTTGACTGAGAGCAGAGAGTGTATCATGATTGAAGGTGTTAGGTATAGGTTAGGGAGGCTTCAACCTGGCTGCTTTTGAGCTGACCAAGGAGTCTGGGGTCAAGAATAACTGATCTGCCAATCACTCAGCTTTCTCCTCATTCTCTTCTTTATGTTGGGTTGAATTATATCCTTCATTCAGCAATATTTGTAGAACTCCTACAAGCCAGGCACTGTTTCAGAGGGTGGGGACACAATGGTCAACAGAACAGATAGCAATTCCTGCTTTTACAGAATATTCATTATAAGACATATGAAAATAAATCCGTAACAACATCTCACAATTGTCTCTTGAAACACTGTAGTGTTTAAAAATCACTTGTATGTAAATGCTTTGCCTTAAATTCTGAGATTGACAGGTAGTTATTGCTTTCGTATTGGTGTTGGCACACCAGATACTCTATCCAAAGCATTTAGCTCCTGTTGCTGAAGGACTTAATGCTGCAGTGACAAAGAAGTGAATGACTAGAATGGCCACTTGCTGAAAAGAAAGGCTTTTTTCAAGTTTATAACAAATAAATACAAATAATAGAGGGAAGAAAACAATCAGAAAGACATACACTGTGTCTTGACACTTGGCATGTATGTTTTCAAACATGTATCATTTAATTTTACAAAGTATCTGTGAGTAGGTATGGAGATGAGAATCATTTATAGGTTTTCCTTATCTCCTTGAACAGGTTAAGAAAGAATGAATGGGCTTAGGTTGGGGGTGGGGTGCACAATGAATAAGCAGAGGCATAAATAAATGCAAAAATGGAAATTAGAGCTCATGGGTGACTTAAACCCTCATCTAACCCCTTCCCTTATGGAGAAGGAAACCAAGGCTGAGAGTTAGGTGCCATATCTGATCTGAAAGCCACAAAACTAATTTATAGCAGGTTTGGAAGCAAATCGACCTCCTTTGACCCTCAGTCCAGGGTCTTCTCAATTACATCACATTCTCTCTCCTATTAACGAGGGATCACCTATAAATCATGCTCACGTTAGTAGCAATGTGTTTCAGAGCCAAGGCAGGAAGCCAAGGCAGGCACAGTGAAAACTGCAAGCTGCAGAAGATGATTAAGGAGCCAGCCATTGTGTCATTCGCCGCAAGCACCTGTCTATAAGGCCCTAAATCAGTGCTATAAATGTGACCAATGAAGAAAATTATATTTACCAGGAAAAAGACTGTATGCAATCTCAAAAGATACTTTGATAAGCAGCCTAGGAGTGTATAGATGAAGGGGAGGCCCTTGCGTAGCATGCTGTCATATTTACAGGTGTCTATACTGCCTTCCAAAGTAGGTGGTTGTGATTACCTGTTCTGTTGATGGAGCCTATGTGGGGGGCCTGACAGCAGCCTTCCCCTGCTTTGCCTTGCCTTGCGTACCATTCAACTGCCACTCCAAATAAAGGATAAGCCACTATGTAAAGACCATCTTTTGAAAGACCAATGTATCAATTTGCCTGGATAACCACATGGTGGCTGATTGCCATTACTATGAAAATCTACCTACCAAAGTAAGAAGGTGCTAATATAGTGAAAATTCCTTGCATTACTGAATTCCCCTACCTTGAGACTGACTGAATGAATAATCATCTTTTCTTATCTGGAAACTTGTAGGCTGCAACTTTGTTTTGTTTTGTTTTGGTTTTTGTTCTCAGATGCCAGCCACTAGGTTTTAAGTCTCAAATTAAGATAACAAGACCTTTTGCAGTATACTCAAAGGAAGAGCCAAGTGGTGTCAGCTGATAAAAAAGGAAGAGAGGTTGGTTATTCTTTCCTAAGCTTATATTTTTAAAAATCTTTTATTGAAGTATAATTCATTTGCAATGTTGTATTAGTTTCAGGTATATAGCAAAGTGATTCAGCTATACATACATATATCTCTATTTTTTCAGATTCTTTTCCCTTTTAAGTTGTTACAAAATATTGAGTATAGTTGCTTGTACTATATACTAGGTCCTTGTTAGTATCTATTTTATATATGGTAGTGTGTGTATGTTAGTCCCAAGCTCCTAATTTATCCGTCCCAACTCCTTTTCCCTTTGGTAACCATGAATTTGTTTTTTATGTCTGGGTTAAATTCATATTTTGAATGAAGAACTGAATTAAGGACTCAGGAAGGCTGTGTGTTTGGCTCAGGTTTGCATAGATGTGAAGTCTGAACCCACCTGCTCCTCCAATGTCTTTCCGCTCTACACTATCTGAGGCGACCATTCTTTCTTTCTCTATTTTTTTCTGTAAAGAAACTATTCTCTTAGGACCATTCACATATGTACATAGGCTGCACTGTCTGGGTTTAAAACGCATGCCCTGAGAATTCACATGTTGTTAAATTATAAAATGTTTCTCCTGCTTACCTATTGAGTTTTCATTTTGAAAGTAAAAAAATAAAAATAAAATGACAAATATCAAAATATTTTATGAGTAGAGATAGCATGTACAAATTTGTATTTATAAGAATCAAAAATTTATCAATAGTATAGTTCCAGGAAAAAAATTCCAAATGTTCTCATCTGACTCTTTTTAATTGCCTATTGTCTGTCTGGCATCCAAATCTTTCTTCTCCTTTTAAAGTGGAATTTTAGCTGTGGTTAGAGAGGGATTGATATCATCCCCTCTCTGTAAGTATTGGACCTAATTAGTCTAAGCCAAGCCCACAACTTTGCCACAATGATTAGTTCAGGAATGAACATATGACCTAAAATAATTCAATTGGAATGTAGTCCAAGATGAGTAAGGCAAAGAGAAATCCTTTCTCCCACTGACATGAACAGGAAGGAAAGTGGTCTTGATTGGTAGAAGAAATTCTGATGTAACCACGAAGAGATTCAGCCTTGAGCTAAAGCCAGAACCTTGAATATCAGAGCTCAGAGATGGAAAAACAAACAAATAAACAAAACAAACCAAAAGCAAACAAATGAAAACAACAAAAAAGAGCCTGTTTCTTGGGTACATCACCAATTAGAGGACAGATGATTTCTTTTTCTTAAGATCTGAAAAACTATACTTCTCAATAAGTCAATCAATAAATTGTTGTATTTTCTTTTGTTTTTGAATCAATGAGAAGTTTTAATGTCCTCATCCCTTGCAAGCAGAATTTTAAGGTATTGTTACCCACCCGAGATCTATCCCATACATATGTGATAGTTTACCTGTTGCAAGACTTTCTATATCCAAAGTATGCATGTTGTTCTACATGTAGCATAAGAGCAAAGGTGTGTCAATCTATCTGATAGATATGCCACATCTATATTCGGAAGTTCACTGAGAGGATAATGATTGCACCTGCTAGTCTTCTGGAACCTCATTCTTATACCTGTGTTCTTCCTTTTCTCCTTTCTGTAAATACTTAAATTCAGTTTTTAAAATTTATTTCCCAAATGTTAATTGGCCCATAACAGAATAACCATTTTTCCTCCAAATTAGGTAGTGAGATCTGCTCTAATAACCTCAATTTTATATACATCAAATCCCCAAGCTCTTAACTCTTTTTTTTTTTTTTTAATTCCTTCTGTTGATGCATTCTTAGTGGATCCTGCTCTCATGACATGATGATGAGTTTGGGATCATTCACGGTGTTTAAACTTTTCAGGAATATTTTCCACTTGAAAAATCTTCTTAAAGTGAATATACATCACTGAGCATGAGCTTAGAGGAAAAATACACAGAACAATATGGCCTCTGTGGAATTTGCTGGGCAAACTTGCCCATGAATCTCTGTTCACATTTTCTATTCAATTTTAGATTTGCTATTGATTGAATATCTTGTCCCTCTATTCCATCTCTTGAAATCGAAATTGGCAAGGTTAGGAGGGTCTTTAAAGATCTTCTTGGAAGACCTTTAAAGGTCCAAAACCAAGCGCCTCTCAATTTGGTTTGGTATCACACTTTGGGATCTATCGATCTAAACCAATAGAGGTAAGGGGAATTATTTGCGAAGCTTATTAAATATATACACTCAGACCTCACTCTTAGAGAATAGATAAAAGTTTAAAAAGATTTCCAGTGGCTCTAATGTGCATTCTGATGTTAAAATCACAGAAGAATCACTTTAAAAGCCATTTGGAAGTTTTAATTAGCCTTACAATGTTTATATGTGCCTATATATGGATACCTTCAGCAAAAGGTAATTTTCTACCTTTGGAGACAGTCCATTCTAGCTGTGGACAGTTATTTTAGAAACATTTGTCTTGAACTGATCCATCTTGTGGTAACCACTGACCATCAGTTGTAATTCTACCCTTTAGGGTAGAATTCATTTCTATCTTCTACATACCATCCTTTTAAATATGTACAGAGAGCTATCACCCCACCTCCTCTACCCCCACTCAGCTTGAGTCTTTTCTAAAAGAAACAGCTTTATTCCCTTCCTCATTTACATCATGGTTTCAAATGTCCTCACCCTCACTCTCATCTTAATTCTCTGAACTTCCAACTTTGGTTTTGGCACAAGCCACCCTTCTTGGCTATCAGAAACGAAGGAAAAAAAAAAGGTCATTAACAATTATAACTTTGAATTTAAGTATTTGGGTACTATAGTGGATTTAAATGTGGCCTCTAAAATATCTGTGACTTCCTAAATCTCAGAATCTATGCATGTTTCCTTATATGGAAAAGGGGCCTTTGCATATGTAATTAAGAAGCCAAAGATGAGAAGATCACCCTGGATTAGGCCAATGATAAGTGTCTTGATAAGAGACAGAGGAGAAGGCCATATGAGGATGAAGACAGAGACTGAAATGACGAACTGATGAGCCAGAATGACTTGGACCACCAGAGCCTGGAAAAAAGCAAAGAACAGATAACTTCCTTACGGCCTTCTGAGAAAGCTCCTACTAACACTTTGAGGTCCAAATTCTGGCCCCCAGAACTGTGAGAAGACAGATAACTGTCATTTTAAACCACCAAGTATGTAGTAAATTGTTATGGCAGCTCTAGAAAACTATTACGGGTCTAGATATTTAAAATTTAAGGGTAGAAAAATTAAAGCCATTATTACATAATTACGTTTAATTTTCCTACAAAGAGTTTCGACGATCAGGTAATGTGTTAGTTTAAACCAAGGATCCAAAAAACGTTCTTGATATTCAGAATATAAAGTCAATTTTTACCAGGTAATGATGTCAAATTTATTCATCTTTATCTCTATTTGAACATAGATCATTGATAAATCTCTTAAAAGGGTAGAAGTCGAGAAGGTTCTCAGTAAAGGGGAAAGAAGGGATTCCTAGGAGACAGCATAAGTGCAAATAAAAAATTTATAAGGTTTACTTTTTTCCTTGAGAGGATTAATAAGCATTCAGATTGAGGGTGCTATGGATAGGATGGATGTGTTTTGATTTGGGGCAGGCATTTAGCAAAGTCACAGTACCATTTGGAGAAAAAAAAAAAAAAACAGGAAGGTGAACTGAATGGTAGTAGCATTATATAATTCACAAAAATGAAAATGTTAATTAATGGCAAGAGAGGAAACCTCAGGGACGTTGCAGTCATATGCCTTGAACTTTTCCTCTTCCACCATATTTTGATGACTCAGTATAGAGTGAAACTTTCTGCTTATGAAATTTATGGAGAACAGAATGATTAGTACACATACTGGAAAACATTTCAGGACCAAAATATGTCAATAGGTTAAAAGAGTATATACCCATCCTTTTTTTTTTTTAAACCCAATATCTCCAGAGATGCCTTCCAGGCTGCCATGATGTGTATGGGGTGAGTTTCACTACAGCTACAGCTAGATGTGTGGCCTTTTATCCCAGTCACATGTAATATATCTTTTTTTATTTATTATACATTGGTGCTGCATGGTCTTTTCTAACAAAAAGTCTCACTCTACCTGATGAATACATATGAAAAATTAAAGCCTAGAACAATTGACCCAAAGCAAACAAAAAATTTAATATCTGTCAAGACCTAGAGTCAGCTCTTGATTCCATGAACAATGTTGGAGGAAGTTAAGAAGACATGACCACTTGGAGTTCCCATGTGGCTCAGCGGAAATGAACCTGACTAGTATCTATCAGTAAATTAAGGATCTGGTAGTGCCATGAGCTGTGGTATAGGTCTCAGTCATGGCTTGGATCTGGAGTTGCTGTGGCTGTGGCTGGTGGCTATAGCTCCAATTGGACCGCTTGCCTGGGAACCTCCATAAACCCTAAAAAGATAAAAAAAGAAAAAAGAAAGAAAAGAAAGAAAGAAAAAAGAAGTCATGACCACTAGTTGACCTGCAAGCTAAACCCAGGTAGTGGGAAATTACTCACCACCACTACCCTTGCCCCATCCTTGAAATGTAAGTTCTGCCCACCATGGGAACGATTTGCAAAGATACAGCCTTAAGAGGTTAATGTGTTGTTGAGACCATCTGGACCCAGTTAAGACCTCTATAAACTCTTAAGATTCTAGCTGGCAAGTGCTGAAATCTACTCATCTTGAGATACCCAAGACATGTCTCTTGTGTGAGTTCCCTTTCATACTAAACCTGCCACCAATCATGTATGGTCTGCCTCTTTCTTCAGCCTCTCCTTACCTTCCATGTACAGAAGCCAATTTGGAAACAAATAAACACTTATAAAACATTTAGTATGTATCAGCCATAATTCTAAGCACTTTACAAATATTAAATTATTTAATCTTCATGGTGATCTTATAAGATAGGTACTATAATTACTCTGATTTTACTGATGAGGAAACTTGACAGAGAGAAGTAATTTGCCACGGTCACACCACTGAGCCAATGACTTGAGCCGTCTGGCTTGTGGCATCCTTGCAGTTAATCACTATCCTTTGCTGACTCTACCTGTATTTTAGGAACACAGGAAAGTGAATTCTTTACATTTTAGCACCTGATGAACAGACGAGTTGTGATGCAGGTGCTATTTCCACTCCAGAACATGTTGTCGAGTTTGTGAAACTAAACTTCATGGGAGATGTTCAGCCACTGAAATTCTTTCAAATGAGAGCCTCTAACAGTGGCTCAGAAGATACATGCAAAGTCAGAAATAAACAGCATATGCAAATATTTGATGGAATAAAAGTGAAATAGTAGTTAGACACATCCTATGCTATGAGAAAGGACAAGTATTATCTGATGGGCAAAATTTTAAGAACATGACAGTAGGGCAGTTCCACTGCAAGGCAGTAAATTCTGAATCACACATTTTGTGTTAGTAAAATTTGGTGACCTATAGACAGAATTGTGGTGGAAATGTTTCTGCATTGCATAGGAAGCTGGATTAGATAATCTGTAGGTTTCCTTCCAAATATTAGATTATATACTTCCATGTTTATTTTCCCGTAGGCATGCTGAGAAATTGACATGGCAATCAATGAGAGTTTTTGCTTGAATAAGTATTTTAAAGTCAAGCACATGTTTCTCAGGAATTCTATTGTATCTCTTTTCTTCACCACTTTCCAAATGCCTATTTTAAACTGAAAGAAATCCACAAGAGCAATTTCTTTCTAATTGCATAATTGCTGCATTTTGGTGTAGCACTAGTGGAAAGAAAAAAATGGCTTGACATCCCAAGATTTTAGTAAAGAATTACTTAATAAAGATCCAGACTCAAATAATTGTTTACTTAAAACTGGAATTTACTGAAAAACTTCAAACAAACACTGTTTCCTCCATACTACCGCCACATAATTAAATAATTTGACGATTAATTACTTTCAGGAGAGATAATTTGTTTTCATTAAAATATGTAAATATGCATCCCTTGCTGAGATTTTTTTTTCTTAATGTTGTTTTTTCACCCACTGTTGTGATGATATTCCATGATAAAAGTTTCTACCATAGTCTTCAAATCACAGCTTAGAAATTTCTCCCTTAGCCCTGGAAAGTGCTTTTCCCCTACAACATGGTCTCCTTTGCCCCAGTTACTCACAGTCCAATCTCATAGCAACCTCAGAGGTTAATGTTTTGTTCTCTCTTTGTGCCTTTGTGTTTTCAGTTTCTAGGCTGCAATTTGTTTTGTGACATTATTGATAAAAGAAGACATTGAATCCACAAAAATCTAAAGAACAAATGCAAAAAACCCACTAAAAACAAACAGAAACACAGAATCTTGCATTTTTATTTTATTGTTTAGATAAGATTGAGATCAAATTGTAGCTAATGACACCAAAACCAACAGACATCAGAATGGCCCCTATGTGAAAGGCACGGTGGGTAAGGTTGTGAGGTACAAAACATACAACTCAAAAAAGTCCGTTTGAAGGAAGATACCTTGCTTATTAAAAGCAAATATAGAATATGCTGGTTTTGCACTAGAGAGAGAATGTTAAATTATGCGGAGGCAATAGAATGAAGGAATTTTCACTATATGTCTGAGTCTCACCTAAAGTAGTGCTATGACCATCACATTAAATTGTGGAAGGCACAGTAAAAAAGCAAAATTTCTCATAGGTCACCCTTCTCTAAAGAGACAAGATATGACATTCAAAGATCTCTGGAGTTGCTACAGACGCAGCTGGGATCCCACATGGGATCCAGCTTCAGTTCGACCCCTGTCCCAGGAAGTTCCACATGCAGCCATTTAAAAAAAAAAAAAAAAAAAAAAAAGACTTGTGACTATTAAAGAATGTCATAAGGGAAATAAACATGGGGAGGACAAATGGCCTAAACCTGGAGATTCAAAGATGAGAATTGAAATCTTACTGTAGAGAGATGACTAAAAATGGCTGAAAATTTTGTCCATTACACATGCTGCCAGAGAAGTCTCTACTTCTGAAGAGTCAAAATGACTAGTCAGGGAGTCTTTTCAGGTTCTTGGCTGATCTACATCTCAATTGATTAAAGGAAGGAGAAAAGGCTGAGACATAGGTAGTATCATCACTAAAGAAACATCGGATATATACAGTTGCTACAAGAAAGCTGTGTTTAATAGGAGGAAAATCTGAACTTGTCTTTTGTGAGGAAAACACCATTCCTCCCCCTGCTTTTCTTTTAAAGAAATATATAGCTTATATATAGCTTATTGGTGGGGTTGCTACTTCACCCTTAAACACACATATGCATGCACACTTATGAGAGGTCAATTTGTTTAGAAACAAACAGAATCTTTGTTTTGATGAAGCTTTCCTCTGTTTTTATTGATTATACTCCATTGGAGAAAGTTGCTCAGCTATTGGTTATTCTACACTGAAATTATGGCTTTCTGATTTTTAATTTTTTGTTCCCACTAAAATAATTCTCTAAAATTCAAGGCCAAACTGAAATAATGATGTAATACAATGCTATTTGATCAAAATGATTATACTAATCTTTAAAAGAAATTACATGTCATTCATACAAAGGGTTTATTACTATCAGGTGGTGAAATGGATATGCATTGCCTAACTGATTTGTTTTACGGATTTTATTTTGAATAAGATCTGACCGTATTAGGCAGGGGACCACATGATATTATAAATGATGCTGGACGTCTCAGTGTAAACCAAGTAAGGGGAAATCTTTATCTTCTGCAATTTTTAGTTTACATGGAACTGTTTTTAAGGAGCCTAATCATTTAGTGTTTACTAATTTGTTTTTCAAGTCCCCATCTCTGGGTTAAGTCCTCTATCCCCAGGCCTTTAAAATGAAATGCTAACAGACCATTAACTGCAGTGGCACTCAAAAGCCTCTCCATTACAGCCTCTGCTTTCTTAATTAAAGACACACCATCAAGACTGCAAGGTTCTGAATCATGACCTACCTTTTGAGATCTGTTTCCAAATGTCTCTTGGCTGCTTTATGTGCAACTTAACTTTCAAATAAAACCCAAGAAAGGATGAAAACCCTTCTCTTTCCCCAACACCTATAGGAATATATAATACATATGAAAATGCAACAGAGAGGATCCTCATTTATCTCAGGTAATAAAGATAATACTCAAAGATAAATGGTTCTAGGGAAAAAAAAAGTAGTCTTCTTTCGGTTAACTATTTGAATGGGATAAACCCTCCTACGGGATAACATAGGTTTCCTATATTTTTATTAATTCTTTTTCATTCTGAAATAGAGAATGAATAAAACACATATCTACAGTTTAATAATATAAGCATATTATCCTCTAACAAACCCTTTCCCCTACAATCCAGGACATAAAATGATGCCAGAAAAGCTCCTGAATGCAATCCTCATCCTGACATACTGTAATCACTTCCTTGCTGCTGTTGTTTTTTAACCACTCAGGTATGCATGAAAAAAAAAAAACATGATTTAGTTTGCTAATTTCTTTATTATTTTATAAAAGTAATCAAAGATAAGGATTCCTGTGCATCTAACTTCTGTCAGGCAACATTATAATTTAGAATTCATTCTTGTATAAGCCAACTATACTTCATTTTTATTGCTATATTTTGCTCTACTGTATAGATATAAATCACAATGTTTTATTCATAAAAACATTGATGAACACTTTTGTTACGTCCTCATTAAAAATATGCACTCAGAGTTCCTTTACGGTGCAGCAGGTTAAGGAAAGATCCAGTGTTGTGCCTGCAGGGCTTGAGTTACTGCTTGAGTTCGATCCCTGGTTAGTGATCCTTCACATGCTGCATGTGTGGAAAAAAAAAAAAAATACTGCTGTTATGAATATACTTGTTTATGGACACTGGTATCCATGTATAGATGATGCCTATTGGTGGAATTGCTGGTTCACAGGGTAGACTTTGACAAATGGTTTTCCAAAGAGGTTATAGTAATTTTCACTCCTACCAACAGACTATAAATTTCCCATTATAATATATTCTAGTCAACATTTGGCATTTTCACACTATAACATATACAGTTATATAAATCGATACAATTATTTAATTTTTTACTTTTCCGAATACTTTCATTAGTATCCAGAAATAAAATTGATTTTTATATTTTGAGTTTATATCTGGCAACCATGCCATATTATTGTATGAATTCCAATAGCTCATCTATAGGTTCTTTTGAATATGCTACAGATATATGACATACTAGCAACTGTAAATATATCTTGTGCATAATGGAAATTTCCTTCTTACTCCAAAATCCAATTTTTATAATATCTCTTTCTTTTTTCCTTCCTTCATTTCTTCCTCTCTTCTTTCCTCCTATGGAGTTTTTTTTTTTTTTTTTTTTTTTTTTCTTTTTAGGGCCACACTCGTGGCATATGGAGTTTCCCAGGATAGGGGTCTAATCGGAGCTGTTGCCGCCAGCCTGGGCCAGGGCCATAGCAATGCCAGATCTGAGCCGCATCTGCTCATGGCAATGCCAGATTCTTAACCCATTGAGTCCAAGGATCGAACAAGCAACCTCATGGTTCCTAGTCCTCCTCATTTTTGCTGTGCCACAATAGGAACTCATGATTTTTTTTTTTAAGATATCATTTATTAGATTATATTATTTCCTAGCTTTCCTTTCTATTCCTGGTTTTCTATACATTTTAAACAGGATTGAAGGTTCAATTTTATTTAAAACGTTTTTTTTCCATCTATTTAGGTAGAGGATTTACTTTTCTCTGAAAAATTTCTAATGTAAGGAAGAATTTTGATTGTTTATTTAATGTTATACCGCTCTTAACCTTGTTAAACCTGCATGATGATAATAAGAATCAATTTTTTGTCTTGCTGCCCTCTGTTAGGTACACCTAGAATATTTGCATCTATGTTCATTTCACTTTCCTCTTTTACAGTGTTTCTGTCCAGTTTTGCTCTCAAGCATATGCTATACTCATATTATTGGATGGGAAGTGTAGTTCTTTTTCTATATTCTGAAGAATGCAGGTAAAATTGAAATTATTTCTTTCTTAAATTCTTGTTAAAAACTACTTCTTAAGCCATCTAAGTAACAATGTTCTTTGGGAGTTTTTTTTTTTATTATTATTACTGGGTCAATTGTTTTAATGGTTGTTAGCATAACTGAACAAAGCATGATATAATATGATATTTTTTAAGAAATGTATTCCATTTTAACTGGAATACTAAGATTTGGGGCATATTTTTTTTTTCACAAAATCTAATACTCAGCAGTATATGAGGTGATTTTTCACTCCTTATCTCTATTTTTATGCCTTCTTTTTTGCTCTTGAAGTTTGTCAATTATGTCTTTGAAAAAAAAAACAATTTTGCTTTGTTAATTCAGTATTTTTATTATTTCTTTCTATTCGTAAATCTGCTATTAGTTTTATTACCAACTTTGCTCAACTTCAAGTTTTGCCATTCTCTTTCTATTTTTTGAGATTGATGCTTAGCTCATTAACTTACAGCATTTTTTCTTCTTTTTTATGAATAGATTTGACACTGCCCATCATAGTCAAACCCTGGAAATGATTCAAATGTCCATAAATGGGTGACTCAATAAGAATATCCCAGTATATTCCCACAGTGAAATTTACTAAGCATAAAAAAGAAACAAAACAGAACAAAACAAAACACTGATATGATTTGCCCATGATGGAAGCATTCTATTATCTTCTTTGTGGTGGTTGCATGCATTTATTCATTTACCAAAATTCACTGGATGTCACATTTAAAGTCAGTGCCCGGTAATGTAAAAAAATTTACCTCGATAAAAGTATTTGTAAAAAAAAAAATGAATTACATATTACATTGTAGTTTTGTGAAGCCCACAGGAATTACTCAGATAACTTTTTATTGATATTAATGCACTGTCCTATATATTTTAATTTGTTATTATTGATCTGTGATGAAGTGGGAAACCGGAACCTAAGCATGGGAATTTAGATGAATGAGTTTCAGTCTCTGAATGGCTTTCTTGTGTGTGAAATTAATGGATTTAATAAATGAATGTTTTTAGTATGTATTTAGTGAATTACAGTTATTACTTGCTAATATAGATACTTTGATTAGCAAAGTATGATTACTTAATAAGACAGATAAGAAAATCAATGTGCACATACAATACATATATTTTATTTAACAAAAACAAGAAACAAGTATAAACAGAGCTGTATGTCGTTCATCTAAGATGGTTTCAAAACACTCAGCAGACTGATAGAGTGGATTTTCTAATCTATTAGGTACTTTCAACACCATTTTCTCATCTCTTTTGAGTCAACAGTGTTTGTGCCTCAGTTTCCAACTCCCTTGAATTCAATAGGGGAAAGTTTATGTTTAGTCCTGAAGTTTCCGTCAGTTATGATCAAATGCTTACTCTCATCTCCATTAGGGTATGTCTCTGCTTCAAGGTATTGAAGCAGTTTTATTTTCTACCTAGGAGGTGACATTGTTGTTGGGTCTCTGAGGTTACACAAAATGCTGGAACAGATTCTTTGCTTTGTATTTCTCCATTCGCCAGTGCAAAGTGGCATTATTGTGACTGTAGTTTCCAGAAATATATTAGTCCCCTTTGAGTTTGTTCACTTGTTAGTGTGTTTTTGACAGGTGTGTTTATATAGAGTGCTCCGGTTTTCAATTTGCTTAGTGGCACCTTTCTCTAACCTTGGAGTCTAATTCTTGCCTTCAAGAATGAAATCTAAAAACTACCCTGCATAATAAGTCAGCAAATCATTAGTTCATATTTTACGCCAAGGCCTGATGTAATCTTGTCATTTTACTTCTCTGAGATAAAATTTCCTAGTGAGAAAACAACAAGTTCATTGTTATGGTAACTGCTTTTACAACCACATAACTTCTCCACCCCAAAAGTTTTGCAGATAGAACAGGCCCTTGGAAGCTCTCGTGTCCATGCCTGACTGAAGTTAGAACTAGCTCAGAATACTAGAAATTATATTCATTTGCTTTTAAGGGATTTGCACATGTCAGAATTTTCTATTACTTTGTCATTGATTCCTAATGCATTTCCAGAATAATTTGTTTTTTTCATGAGCAAAGAATAAAAATGAAAATGGGGGTGGGACCTTGATATTCATTATTATGTAGCCTTTGCTTTACAAAACACAATTTATAGCCAAAGTGTTCTTTTTTTTGTATTACTTGCCACTTCAGATGTCCAACACCGAGCAGAAAGTACTATAAAAATGTGTGTCCTCATTTGGCAGGATTCAAATGCTAGACAATAAAGTGAGAAACTGTTAGACATGTAACCTTGGTGGCATTTTCATGGAATATTTATTCGTTAATGATTCTATTCTTAGCCCAGTTTTGTGGTTGAATTATTTCCAATTGTGAATTCTAGGGCTCTGGTACTAGCATCATCCTGTAGGGGCTTACATTTCATTACACTTCTTTGGGTCCTATCTTTCCTTCCATCAGTCCTGCTTTCTCTTTGGTTCAACTCTTTTCTTGCTTCTCTTTCATATTATATCATGTGTAATGTTTATGTTAGATAGTTTAAATATATGTAATCCATGGTGTATTTTAAAAACCTAATTGATCAAATAGCTCTTGATTGGCCCTAAATTTAAAGAAATAATGGCTGAAAAATTATTTGGGAGACCATAGGAGAAATCTGAATATGAACTGAATGATAGACTATATGTTAGGCAGTCGTGGTGTTATAATTATTTGAGGATATTTTTAGTTTTCAGAGAGGCATGCTGAAATATTTATCAGTAGAATGCTAAGATTTCTAAAATGTATTTGAGCATTGTTTATAAGGAGAAAGGAAAGCACAAATATGGCTAATAACTAGAATTGAAATGATAGATAAGTCGGTTCATTATGCAATTTTTTCTGCTTATCAATATTTGAAATATCTACCAAAATTTAGGGGAAAGACGCATATAGCTAAATTATTTATTCCCTTATGATATATTGAGAGTTTTGACAGGCACCAGCTAAATGTGAGCAGTCCTCTTTGATAGTCCAAAAAATGATAATTTCCAAAAACAAATGAACAAAATAAAGTGGGAAGGGTCATTCAACAACAGCAAAATGGCCAAGAGGAGTAAACAGCCACTTTGAAAAAACAATGATGATGCCAGGGTACTCAAAGCTCAGAAGCCAGTAGTGGCCTGAATTGGCCCCACAATAGTGGTTTCTGTGGTCTACTTAATGTCCATAAAATTTTTGCCTCCAAATGGCTTCATTCCAGTCTGCAGTACTTTATATTTACCTATATTTAAAAATCAACTTCACATGCAAGAAGAGTCACATATTTTCTTGCATAAGTCAATGAGTTTTGACAAATGTATAAATTCTGTGGCCACTTCCCCAGTCAGGACAGAAAAACTTCCTTCACTTCAAAAGCTCTTATGTGTCACTTTGTAATTAAGCCTAACCCAACCCTATGACCTAGAAAGGCACTGATCTGATTTCTATTAATATAGATTAGTTTTACCTGTTTGATAACTTCATGTAAATAAATTCATACAGTATAAGGCCTTCTGTGTCTGTTATTTGTTTAACACACTTTCTGATTAAGAAAATATTGTATTATTGGAAGTATTTTATTAAGTTTACAAATGTTTGGAATTTTCTAAATATCTTTGTTATGAAATTCTAATTTAATTACTTCTGGTCTGAGAATATGGAATATTTCAATTTTCTGAAATTTCTAGGTACTAACTTTATGGACACACCTACAGTTTACTTTGGGAAATAATCTCTGTGCACTTGAAAATATACGTTTTTTGCAGTTGTTTTTCTAAATATTCTATAAATGTCATTAGCACAATTTGATAGAATTGTTAATCTCTTCTATATTCTTACTGATATTTTGATTGTATTTTCTCCCAAATTCTGAAAAAGAGCATACAAATGTTTAATTATTGTGACTCTTTTTTTTCTTAGTTTTCTCAGTTTTGGCTTTATGTATTTTGAATCTGAATCTTTGTTCTTAAGTGTAGATGCACTTGTGATTACTATCTCTTTCTTTCTTTCTTTTTTTTTACTATCTCTTTCTAATGGGTTGTTTTATTTATCATTATGAAATCCCATCCTTCTCTCTACTAATAGTCTATCTTCTATCTTATTTTGTCTAACATTAATTTATCCATGCGGGTATTGTGATCATTGCTTACAATGTACATATTTTTTCAAGTTTCTTTTATAACACATGTATCCCTTATTTTTACCAATTTGGGTCTTTATATTTAAAGTAAGTTTCCTATAGATAGCATGTATTTGGGTCTTGTGTTTCCATCCAATGTGGCTATTTCTGCGTTTTCATTAGAGTGTTTAGTCCAAGTTACATTTCATGTGCTTATTAACATGTTTTATTTTATGCCTGTTTGTCCATTCTGTGGTTTTGTCGTTGTTGCTGTTTTTCTTATTGACTATCTCTTTCTTCATAGACCATTCTGGGTGGAGTTATTTGATTGTTTGTTTATCCTTTATGGTCAGTTGACTTTGTATTAGTATTCAATTTTTTCTTTTCCTTGAAGTTTTAGCTGGTTGCTCTAGATCAGTGGTTGACACACTTTTTCTTCAAAGGATCAGTTAATAAGTATTTTAGCATTTCGGAAGCTGTGTATGCTGTGTATTTCTTTTGTTTGTTTGCTGGTTTATCATCTATTTAAATCAAAAAAATATATCATTCTTAGCTCACAGACCATACAGAAGCAGGTAGCAGGCCAGATTTGGACTGTGGGCAATAGTTTGTTTAGCCAAATTCTAAAGGTAAAAATATGCATCATTAATTTATAAAATCTATTTATAGTCAGTATTGTACCACTTCATACTTAACACTTCCCAATTTACACTTTCTGTTCAGAACATCTCATGTCATAAATGTAATAATCTTACTAAAATGGAGCAGTAAGTTTTCATTTACCTACCCCCAATTTACAAATAGTCCTTTATATTCCTCGTGTCATATCATTTACTTCTTTATGTTATAAACCTTATCTTACAATATTCTTCTTGTTCTTGTTCTACATACTAGTTGTCTTTTTAGGAATTTATGAAAAATAAAACATAAAGCACCTGTGTCTATTTTCATACCTCATATTTCTGGTTCTTTTTTATTCCCCTCTAGGTGAGAGCTTCCATTTGGTGTAATTTCCCTTCAGCCTAACCAATAGTCTAATATTTCTTCATTTTTTTAAATTTAAAAATGCATTAATTTTACTCTCATTTTTAAAGTGTGTGTATGTGTGTGTGTGTATATATATATATATATATATATATATATATATATATATATATATAAAATAAATTCTGGTTAAAGAATTCTGGGAGTTCCTGTAGTGTCTTATCAGGTTAAGAATCCGACACAGCATCCATGAGGATGAGGGTTTGATCCCTGGCCTCACTCATTGATCCCTGGCATTGCTGCAAGCTGTGATGTAAGTCGCAGATGCAGCTCAGATCCTTCATTGCTGTGACTATGGTGTAGGCTGGCTGCTGTGACTATGGTGTAGGCTGTCAGCTGTAACTCTGATTTGACCCCTAGGCTGGGAAATTCTATATGCCACAGGACTAGTCCTAAAAAGAAAAAAAAAAAAAAAAATTCTGGCTGAATAGTTATATTTTTATGTCTTTAAATTTATAATTTTATTTGATTCTGGACTTTATATTTGTGATAAAAAGGAAACTATATATATGCCCCTGTATGTAATGCCTTTTCTTCCATATACCTACTGTCAAGATTTTTTATTTATTTTTTGTTTCCAGGAGTTTAATCATGATGGGCTTAGGTTTGATTTTCTTTGCATTTGCCCTGCTTTGGGTTTATCTCCATCTCATGGTTGTGGAAGTCATGTTTCATTAAATTTGGACAAATTTCAGCTATATATATTATTTTTTCTGTTCCATTCTCTCTCTCTCTTTTGTCTTTTGGGGCTCCAATTACATAACAGATTATTTAATATTGTTACACTCATTCATAAAATTATGTTTATTTTTCTTTTTTAAGAATGAAAAATTTCTATTGATGTATTTTCAATTTTTCTGATTTTTATGAAGTTTTCAAACTCTCATACCATAGACTGAATTATTCATTTTGGCATTTTAGTTATTATGCTTTATCATGTAAGATTTTTGTTTGTTTGTTTGTGTGTTTTATTTTTCTTTTTAGGGCTCCACTTGAGGCATTCCCAGGCCAGAGGTTGAATTGCAACTGCAGTTGCCATCCTATACCACAGCCACAGCTATGCCAGATCCGAGCTGTGTCTGTGACCTACACCAGAGGTCTCAGCAACACCAGATCCTTAACCACTGAGGAGGGCCAGGAATTGAACCCACCCCACGTCTTTGCGGATACAAGTTGGGTTCCTTACTGCTGAGTCACAATGGGAACTACCCAAGCAGTTATTTTTAAACTCTCCATTTCTCTTGTAAGATCTCTTTTCTATTTATTCACTACCATCAAATGTTCCTTTAAGTCCTGGATAATCACTCTTTAGAAGTATGGTATGCTAAATACAATATCTGAGATAGCTGACAGTTTAGGATTGATATCTACTGACAGCCTTTGTTTTTTTTGCTTAACCCTAGCCTGCATATTCTTGTTTCTTTACATATCTAATAATTTTTATTACATGCTGAATATCATGCCTTATGCAATTTAGAGATTCTGGATTTTGTTTTCTTTATCCTAAATGTGTTCTTTCCTAGCAGGCAGTTCAGTTACTGGCTCATTAACTTCAAATAATCTCCTCTGTGGATCATGTTAATGTTTAGTTTTAAGCTGTACTATAGCCTAGAATAGGCTCTACTGTAGTGTATGGAATGTGTGGAGTTGCAGTTCTCAGATGAATGCCTGGGATGTTAAAAATGTGTATTTATTCTAGAAAGGCTAGAATTAATTCTTATAGCCTTTCTTTACTTCAAATACCTGTGTTATAGGCTTCAATACCCCTTCAAGGATATTAAACCCAAAAGCCTCTGACCATCTCATTGCGATGTCCCTTCCCACACTGTGAGGAACCTGGGCTGCTCACTCCCTACTAAAGGAATGTCACCCATTCCTCACTGCCCTCTCTGTAACCTATTCCCCATGCAAATAAGGTATTGAGCATGGGGATATAAAAACAATTTTAAAATGAGTAGGGCCCTCTTTTTACACAAGCTTGGGCATGTTCTCTCCCTCTCTCTCTGAAAATGCACTTTTGTTTTAATAAATTTGTAAAACACCTGCCGTTCCAATGTTTTGTTACAGCAGGGTGGGGACAAGCGAACTGCAATTTCATTGTTCTGGAACAAGCTCTTATCACCTGTGTTGACTGTTAAACCCAGAGCAGCCTCTGGAATTTCTCAATAGTCTTCCCTAGGTAGGCATAGCTCCAGCCCTTGGCCTGACACTTATGGAGAATTCCATTTACAATTTTGCCCTCGCTCATGCTGCCACCTTCTTGGCCTCGCGATGCTTCTCCAAATCCAGACTGCAACCACCTTAAACTGAGCTCTTCTTAGCTCCTTTCGACCATGTGCAGATCCCTGTATCACAGGATATGTTGACAAGGTAGAAACCTAGACTGATTATAGGGCTAACCTAGTGAGTTTCCCTCATCTCAGGAATCTCAGAGTTGTGCTGTCTATTATCTAATTCCTGAAAACTATTGACTTATATATTATGTCCAGTTTTATATTTGTTTGTGGCAGGAGGGCACCATTACTCCATCACAGCTAGATGCAGAATCATTTCTGCTTATTCTTATTTCATCTGTCTATTCCCTTCAAGCATCTGAATTTGTGACCCATGAGGAAAAATTATCTGAGAATTAGTAGAGTCATGGGTTCAAGGTGTTTTTTACGAAAGGATATTGAATACTAGGACTTAGATCTTGGAAAAATGTTGTGAAAGACTATGTTATTTTCTTGATCAGGAGTGGCATTTTCAAGTTAAGAAAGCCCACAATGAAATCTTTGCCACGAGAATTTTGCTTAGAAAATTAGCTGAGAAAGATTTGTGAGCCATGAAGTAAATTGGGTGCTTTACATATACCCAAAGCACTATAACTTTATATCCAGCATAATGGCTTATTCATTTGCTTCTATTTTGTGTCACTTTTTAAATACTTGTTTGATAATGTGGTTTAACTTCTTTAGGCTCCAAATATAAACCTAGTTTAGAGATCCATGGCACAAAATCCTGGATTACTTTATGTTTTTGTTTGTTTGTTTTGTTTTGTTTGTGTGTTTTGTTTTTGCTTTTTAGGGCCACACGTACAGCATATGGAGTATTCTTGACTAGGGGTTGAACCGGAGCAGTAGCTGCCGGCCTATGCCACAGACACAGCAAAGCAGGATCTGAGTCACATCTGCAACTTGTACCACAGCTCATGGCAATGCCAGAGCTGCAACCCACCATGCAAGACCAAGGATCGAACCTGCCTCCTCAAGGATACTAGTCAGACTCCTTGCCGCTTAGCCATAATGGGAACTTCCATTTATGGATTTTTTTATAACCTTCCTATTTTAATCTTCACCTGTGGTTTCTCCACTGTTAAAGACTCCTCACTGCCAATTGGTACACAGACTACTCTGTATTAGAAAGACATATCAAGAAAAAGGGGAAGAAATCATTATTTTCCAAAACACTTATTCTAACTCATGTAACATATGCATTACAATAATAAAAATCCTCTAAAGTTTTTCAAAGTATCAAGATCCTATGATAAAGCATAATGAAAAAGAATGTGAAAAAGAATGTATATACGTATAAAATTTTGCTGTACAGCAGAAATTAACACAATATTGTAAATCAACTATACCTCAATACAATTTTTAAAAAATATGTATTTACCACAGGTATTCTTCATTCCCTGTGGTATACAGCAGGTCCCTGTTGCCCATCCAATCCATATGTAAGAGTGTACATATTGTGCTTACTTTTTAATTCTATTAAACGTTTCGTTCTCCCCAGACTTTGAGACAAGGGCTTGAATGGAAATCATTTATCATTCCTTTACTGGCATGGATTGCATTGTTTTTGAATATTAAACAAACCTTGACTTTCTGGGATAAATGCCATGTGGCCATGATTTTTTTATTAATGGATTCAGTTTGCTAATATCTTGTTAAGGACTTTTATGTCTATATTCATGTAGTATTGGCTGTAATATTCTTTCTTGTAATATCACTTCAGATTTTGTATTAACATTGTGCTTGTCTCATAAAAGAAGTTAAGAAAACTCGTGAAAGGGATTATGCAGTATTGTTTTTCTTTTTTGATAGAATTCACTAGTGAAGTCATTTGTAATAGTATCTGTGTTCGAGTGTTTGAATAAAGATTTAATTTAAATAAAAATAGTAAGCTTATACAAATTTTCTGTTTCCACCAAGTCGCTTTTGGAAAGTTGTGCTTTTCAGGGAATTTGTTTATATATATATATATATATATATATATATATATATATATGTATGGCATAAAGCCATTTGTACTTTCTTATTATCAATTTGATTTCAGAGTACTCTGTTATGATATATTCTTAAATTTTTGAAATTGGACATTTGTATTTTCTCTGTTTCATTATTCTTATTAATCATTGTAAAGACCCAATTTTTACTTGCTTAGATTTGTTACTATTAGATACATTGTTTCTCTGCACTGTATTTCATTAATTTCCGCTAAATTCTTATCCTTATTATATTCTTCCTTCTATATAGTTTAGTTTTGATTTGCTTACCATTTTAAGCATCATAAATCATATGTCATTAAGCTGTTATTTCTAAAATATTCTCTTGAATTAAAAAATACATACTTAAAGCTAAAAGGTCCTCTAAATATTGCTTTAGCAAATATGAACACATGTTCACATGTTGCATTTTTATTATTCACTTTGAATATATAATGATTATCTTGTAATTGTTCTTTTACCTACAAGTTATTTTAAAATGTTGCTTAGTTATCAGGGTTTTAGAGATTTTTTATATTTTAGATGATTATTATCATCTAATTTAATTATTTGAGTTCAGTAAAAATATTTTGAATAATTGTTATGTTTTTTAAAATGTATTTAGATATTCCCAGTCCCATTATATGAATTCCTTTGGTGAATCTTCTATGTATATTTAAATAGTACGAATATTTTGCAGTTTTTGTCTGTTATCCTGCTTTCTTTATGTTTACCTTTTCTTCTGATTACCCAAAGAGCATTGATATCCCATGTATAATTGTATTTTTGTCTATTCTCATATTATTTTTACTTCAGCATTTTGAGGCTCTGATATTTGAAGTAAACATGTATAATTATGTTATCTTTCTAGTGAACTTATCTTTATCATTATAAACATCACTTTATATTTATAATATTTGTTCAATACAGTTTTGTCTATTATTTATATAGTCACTCCATATTCCTTATGCTCGTTATTCATTATATATATTTTTCCATTATTTTATCTTTGATTTATCATTGTTTCTTTTAGATTGTATAGCTGAATCTAGCTTTTTTTTTTAATGTTTTTTTGTTCTTGTTTCCTGAATACAGTTTTTTTTCTACTGTACAGCATGGTGATTAAATTACACATAAATGAATACATTCTTTTTTTCTCCCATTATCATGCTCCATCATAAGTGACTGGACATAGTTCTCAGTGCTGCAAAGCAGGGTCTCATTGCTAATTCACTCCAAAGGCAATAGTCTGCAACTATTAACCCCAAGCTCCCAATTCATCCCACTCCCTCCCCCTCCCCCTTGGCAATCACAAGACTATTCTCCAAGGCCATGATTTTCTTTTCTGTGGAGATGTTCATTTGTGCCGTATATTAGATTCCAGATATAAGTGATATCATATGGTATTTGTCTTTCTCTTTCTGACTTACTTCACTCAGTATGAGAGTCTATAGTTTCATCCATGTTGCTGCTAATGGCATTATTTTTTTCTTTTTTATGCCTTAGTAGTATTCCATTGTGTTTATATATCACATCTTCCTAATTCAATCATCTGTCGATGGACATTTGAGTTGTTTCCATGTCTTGGCTATTGTGAATAGAGATGCAGTGAACATGTGAGTGCATGTGTCTTTTTTAAGGGAAGTAATGTCCAGATATATGCCTAAGAGTGGGATTGCTAGGTCATGTGGTAGTTCTATGAATAGTTTTTTAAGGTACCTCCATACTGTTCTCCATAGTGGTTGTACCAGCTCACATTCCAAGCAACAGTGCAGAAGGGTTCCCTTTTCTCCATGCCTCTCCAGAAATTGAAATTTGTAAACTTATTAATGATGGCCATTCTGACTGATGTGAGGTGGTATCTCATGGTAGTTTTGATGTGCATTTCTCTAAAAATCAGTGATGACGAGCATTTTTTCTTGTGCTTGTTGGCCATCTGTACCTCTTCCTTGGAACAATGTCTACTCAGGTCTTTTGCCCATTTTTCAGTTGGGTTGTTGGCTTTTTTGCTGTTGAGTTGTATAAGTTTCTTGCATATTTTAGAGATTAAGCCCTTGTCAGTTACATCATTTGACACTATTTTCTCCCATTCTGTCAGTTGTCTTTTTGGTTTCTTTTTGGTTTCCTTTGCTGTGCCAAAGCTTTTCAGTTTGATTAGGTCCCATTGGTTTTTATTTTTTGCTCTTATATCTGTTGCTTGAGGAGACTAACCTGAGAAAACATTTGTAAGGTTGATGTCAGAGAATGTTTTGCCTATTCTCTCTTCCAGGAATTTGATCATGTCTTATCTTGCCTAGATCTTTAAGAAATTTTGAGTTTATTTTGTTGCCTGGAGTGAAGGTGTGTTCTAGTTTCATTGATTTGCATGCAACTGTCCAAGTTTCCTAGCAATACTTCCTGAAAAGACTGTCTTTTTCCCATTTTATGTTCTTGCATCCTTTGTCAAAGATTAATTGACCATAGGTGTCAGGGTTTACTTCTGGGTTCTCTATTCTGTTCCATTTGTCTATACGTCTGTTTTGGTACCAATGCCACAGTGTCTTCATTACAATGGCTTTGTAATAGTGCCTGAAGTCTGGGAGAGTTATGCCTCCTGCTTGGTTTTTGTTCCTCAGATTGCTTTGGCAATTCTGGGTCTTCCATGGTTCCATATAAATGTTTGGATTGTTTGTTCCAGTTCTGTGAAAAATGTCATGGGTAATTTGATAGGGATTGCATTGAACCTGTAGATTGCTTTGGGTAGGATGGCCATTTTTACAATATTGATTTTTCCAACCCAGGGGCATGGAATATCTTTCCATTTCTTTACATCTTCTTTAATTTCCTTGATTCATGTTTTGTAGTTCTTGGCATATAAGTCTTTACCTCCTTCGTCAGGTGTCTTCCCAGGTATTTGATTTTTTGGGGTACAATTTTAAAAGGTATTGTATTTTTGCATTCCTTTTCTAATATTTCATTCTTAGTAAAAAGAAATGCAACTGGTTTCTGAATGTTAATCTTTTTCTTTTTCTTTTTTTGTCTTTTGGCTATTTCTTGGGCCTCTCCCATGGCATATGGAGATTCCCAGGCTAGGGGTCTAATTGGAGCTGTAGCCACCAGACTACGCCAGAGCCACAGCAATGTGGGATCCGAGCTGCATCTGCAACGTACACCACAGCTCACGGTAACACCGGATCGTTAACCCACTGAGCAAGGGCAGGGACTGAACCCTCAACCTCATGGTTCCTAGTCAGATTCATTAACCCCTATGCCACGACAGGAACTCCTGAATGTTAATCTTATATCCTGCTACTTTGCTGAATTTGTTGTTCAGTTCAATTAAGGTTGAGTCCTTAGGGTTTTCTGTATATAGTATCATGTCATCTGCATACAGTGACAGTTATACCTCTTCTCTTCCAATTTGGATAACTTTTATTTCTTTTGTTTGTCTGACTGCTGTGGCTAGGACTTCCAGTACTATGTTGAATAACAGTGGTGAGAGTGGCATCCTTGTCTTGTTCCAGATTCTGGTGGGAAGGCTTTCAGCTTTTCTCCATTGAGTATTATATGTGCTGTGGGTTTGTCATAAATGGCTTTGATTATGTTCAGGTATGTCCCCTTTATACCCACTTTGGTAAGATTTTTTATCATCAATGGATGTTGGACTTTGTCGAATGCTTTCTCTACATCTATTGAGATGATCATATGGTTTTTGACTTTTCTCTTGTTAGTGTGGGTATGATGTTGATTGATTTGCATATGTTGAACAATCCTTGTGAAGCTGGGATGAATCACACCTGGTCACGGTGTACGATCTTTTTGATATGTTGTTGTATTCGGTTGGCTAAAATTTTGTTGAAAATTTTGTGTATCTATTCATCAGATAAATTGGCTGATAGTTTTCTTTTTTGGTGGTATCTTTGTCTGGTTTTCGAATTAGGGTGATGGTGTTGTCATAGGAGAATGTTTTTGGCAGTGTTCCTTCTTCAAACTTTTGAAAAAGTTTAAGGAGGATGAGTATAAGTTCTTCTTTGTGTGTTTAGTAGAATTCACCTGTGAAGCCATCTGGTCCTGGACTTTTATTTGTAGGGAGTGTTTTTATGACATATTCAATTTCATTTCTAGTGATCAGTCTGTTCAGATTATCTGTTTCTTCTTGATTCAGTTTTGGCAGGCTGTAAGTCTCTAGAAAGTTGTCCGTTTCTTCTAGGTTGTCAAATTTGTTAGCATATAATTGTTCATAGTATTCTCCCATGATTTTTTGTATTTCTGTCATATCAATCATGACTTCCTTCTTTTCATTTCTGATTTTGTTTATTTGGTTTTTTTTCTCTCCTCTTCTTGGTGAGTCTAGCCAGAGTTTTGTCAATTTTGTTTACCTTTTCAAAGAATCTAGATTTTTTATTCCAGTATGATATCTCTGCTTTTTAATTGGAATATTTGGTCCTCCTACACTTAATACTTGATTTCTTGGCCAATTTTCTCTTTTATTTTCAAATATTCTGGTATGTATATGGTTTTCAGTATCATATTTAAGAATCTTTTGCCTTGCCCTAGATTATAACTACATATTTTATAAGCACTTATTGTTTTTCCTTTACATTTTCAGTTATCTAGTTTTAATCAATTTTTTTATATGATATAACATTTATGTCAAGGTTCATTTTTTTCCTCATGGATCTCCAATTGCTGCAGTACTATTTGTTGGGAAAAGTATATTTCCTCCATTGAATTGATTGTGCACTTTCATCAAATTTCAGTTGGGCATATTCGTTTGAGTCTTTTTCTGAGTTCTCTCTTCTGTAACATTGATTAATGTGTCAATCTGTTAACCAATTCTATACAGTCCTGATTACTATAGCTATGTAATAAGGTATAGGAAATGGGTAGACTGATTCCTCTCATTTTAGTCTTCTTTTTCAAAATTAATTTAGCTGTCCTAGTTTTTTTTTTATTTTTTCTTATATATTTTTTAGAATTATCTTGCCTAAACCTACAAAAGTCTTACTAAAGTTTTGATAGGAATTGCATAAACTTGTGTATCAATTTGGGAAGAATTGGTATGTTTTCTATGTTGAATCTTCTATGACCATGGTATATCTCTACATCTATTTAGATCTTTCATTTCTTTCATGGGCATTTCTAAGTTTTCAGCATATACATCTTATCCCTGTTCTTTTTTTGATTTACATCTAAGTATTTCTCTCTTTTTTTAAGAACTGTATATGATATTGTATTATTAATTTTGATGTCCAAATATTTATCACTAGTATGTAGAAATATAATTAACTGTTGTGTGTTTTTCTTGTATCCTGTGCCTGTTATAAAGTTATAGTTCTAAAGAGTTATTTTGTTTCTTAGATTACTTGGTATTATTTATTTATTTTTTCTTTCTTTGGCCTCGTAGCCCTAGCTATTACTTGCCAGTGTCATGCTGAATAGAGAAATGATGTGACCATTCATTCCTGCTCTCATTCTGTACATTTATAAATCATAATTTTCTCTACATCCTTTGATTTGCATAATTTCTTTTGATCTAGATTCAACTTCACTTCTTTGACATTTTTTTTTTTTTTTTGTCTTTTTGTCACTTTTGGGCCGCTCCTGCAGCATATGGAGGTTCCCAAGCTAGGGGTCTAATCGGAGCTGTAGCTGCCAGCCTACGCCAGAGCCACAGCAACGCGGGATCTGAGCTGCGTCTGAGACCTACACCACAGCTCAAGGCAATGCTGGATCCTTAACCCACTGAGCAAGGGCAGGGATCGAACCCGCAACCTCATGGTTCCTAGTCAGATTCGTTAACCACTGTGCCACAATGGGAACTCCACTTCTTTGACATCTTAATCTGTTGTTCAACTCTTCAATTGGATATTACTTTTCCCTTACTGTAACTTTTAGCTTTATAGTTTTTTTTTTAGGACTTTATTGTTTTCATATTTATTCACTTATTAAGCTCTCATCTCAACCTAAGTACTTGAATGTATTTATAATGGGCATTACAAAGCATTTTTCTGGACTATCCTGGGATGAGTGTCTATCAACTGATTTTTTTTCCCCTGACTCTAAGGAGATTTTTTTCTGGTATTTTTTCCTCCTTGTTTTATGCAGTTTGTTTTGTGTTTGTGTGTGTGTTTCTCTTTATTCTTTTTCTTTTTTTTTTTTTTGGCATATCCAGGGTGTTTCATTAAATACTAGACCTTATAAATATTATATTTAGAGACTCCAGATTCTATAACATTTAGGAGCATTTATTCTTTTGGAGAGCTAATTTGGCTAGACTCACAGACTAACCATTTTTATTCCTGTGGTAAGTGATGCTGAAGTTTCAGTTTTAGCTTTTAGACTTCAGGTATTGAATTTAGCTGGGCTTTCTCTACCCTCTATTTATAAGTATAGTGAAGGGGCTGTCTAAAAATTTAGTTCCTCTTTCTCGGTGACTCCCTGTTTGATTTCCTTTTCACTTTCCAGGTACACTTTCAGTTTTGAACTTTGTCCTTTTTCTCATCAAGTCTCTAGCTTCCTGTAGGGACAGGAGGGTGTCCTCAGTTGAATTATCATATATAATTGATCTCAGCTGATATAGTTTACATGTTTCAAGTACTGACTCCCATAATTTCTGCTTATTTTTGTTCTCTATCAGGTAACGTAAATAGCTTTTATTTATTTTTAATAAAAAATGCATAGTTTTTTTTTTTTTTTGTCTATTGAGTACAACATGAACTACTCTACCAATACAACAAGTAATAAAATTTTGAATTGTCTTCTTTTTTTCTTGCAAGTATCCCTCCTGGAGCTCTCTGTTCCAATATAGGCTGTGATTTGTGTTCAAAATTTCCTTCTTTCATTCACCTAAATTATCTTCTAACCAGGGATGGCAAGTCTGTCTCTCTCTACTACTCACTTTAGAAGAGGACACCCTCTTTCTAGGAGACATTTTTGAAAACTTATAAGCTTCTCCCACCAAAAAAATCTTAATTTTTTCAAGTGTTTTTACTTGAACATATAGAACATTAATTTATATTTTCAATGTTCCTTTCTGTCTCTGATTTCTTCTTAATGTTTTCTTCTTTTTAATTAATTTTTGTCCTCTTCATTTATGTTGAAGTTATTTTTCAATGTTTGATGATATTTAGATAGATGTTTTTAAGAGAAAGTTAACAAAAAAGCTGTGGAAGTCCTGTGTGGGTGGTGGCAGGAATTTTTTTACTGTGAGACTATTGGATAAGAAATTGTTCATTTTATCAGAAACCCATAAATAGTAGTGTCTGTATTTACTTCTTCAAAGAGGAAACCTTCAAATACTTGACACTGGCCAGGAGATGATAATGATGGTGGCCTGTACTCTGAGAGTCAAGTGAAAGAATAAAATGGAGCAGTTTCCATCATGGCACAGCAGAAATGAATCCAACTAGAAACCATGAGGTTGAGGGTTTTACCCCTGGCCTCACTCGGTGGGTTAAGGATCTGGCATTTCCATGAGCTCTGGTATAGGTCTCAGATATGGCTTGGATCAGGCATTTCTGTGGCTGTCCCATAGGCTAGCAGCTGTAACTCCAATTTGACCCCTAGCCTGGCAACCTTCATATGCCATGGGTTCATCCTAAAAAGCAAGAAAAAAAGGAAAAAAAGGAAAAGGAAAATGGAGATTTCATCATTCATGAAGTAGATTGTGACTTAATTGCTATGTTAATAACTATGTCATTTTTAGCATATTGTCTGATTATCAACCCAGCCTCTATACTCCAGCTTCTTAGCTTATACTGGTGATGTTTCTCATCTGTTATCATCTCTCATGTCATCTTTGTATGGTTTATGTTATTTTTAATTCATCTACTTTTTTTTATTAATCACAAAAAATCTTAAATCACTATTTTTAATTAGAAAAAGTTATTTTGAATTTAATTCAATTTTAATATCTTATTCTTATAAATTTGAATTTAAACGTTGTCATTTTTAATTAAATATTTAAGTAAACTTTAATCAAATCAAAATTTTAAAGTTGAACATGATTCAATCAAAAAACTTAGGACTTGATGGCAGTGATTGTTTTCTAATTTAATTTTAATGGAGTATAGTTGATTTATAATGTTGTATTAATTTCAGATGTACAGCAAAATGAATCAGTCATACATATAAATATAACTATTCTTTTTACATATAGGTTATTACAGACCGTTGAGTAGATTTTCTGGTGCTATACATAAGTAGGTTCTCATTAATCATTTATTTTATATAATAGTATATGTTACTATATATTTTATACAGTAGTGTGTATTACTCCCATCCTTCTAATTCTTCCCTCCTCCCAACAGTTTCACTCATGGTAACCATAGATTTATTTTGAAATCTGTGAATCTGCTTCTGGTTTTCAATAAGTTTTTTTTGGTATCATTTTTATTAGATCCCACATATAAGTGATATCATATGATATTTGTCTTTGTCATTTTTACTTCACTCTGTATAATAATCTCTAGGTCCATTCATTTTGTTGCAAATGACATTATTTCATTCTTTTTTATTCCATTGTATATATGTACCACATTTTCTTTATCCATTCCTCTGTCAATAGACATTTAGATTGCTTCCATGTCTTGGCTCTTGTAAATACTGCTGCTGTGGACAAAAGAGGTGCACATATTTCTTCAAGATATGGTTTTCTCTAGAAAAAAAACACAAGAGTGTTATTGCTGGATCATATGGTAGTGCTAAGCTTAGTTTTTTGGTTTTTTTTTAAGGAACCACCATACTGTTCTCCATAGTGGCTCCATAGTGTCTGCATCAACTTACATTCCCACCAAGAGTGTAGAGAGTTCCTTATTCTCCACACCCTCTCCTATATTTATTGTTTGTAGAAATTTTGACGATGGCCTTTCTGAGTGGTGTGAGATGATTGTAATTTTAACTTTCATTTCTTTAATAGTTAATGATACTGAATATCTTTTCATGTGTTTTTGGCCATATGTATTCTTTGAAGAAATGTCTGTTTATATCTTTGGCCCATTTTTTGATTGTTTTTTTTTCTTTTTATTTAAAGCTCCACGAGATTCCATTGCAAAGAAGCAGAATATGCATTCTTCTCAAGTGCACATGACGTATTTTTCAGGATAGATCACATCTTGCACATCTTGGGCCATAGATTAAGCCTTGGTAAATTTAAAGAAAAGTGAAATTATATCAAGCATTTTTTTCTGATCACATTGTTATGAGAGTAGAAATCAACTACAAGAAAAAAACACACACACACACACACAGAAACTCCTAGAAGTTGACAATATGATACTAAACAACCAATGAATCACTGAAGAAATCAAAAAGGAAATCAAAAAATACTTAGAGGAAAAATTACAACAAAGATATGACAATTAAAAACTTATGGGACACAACAAAAAACATTTCCTAGAGGGAAGTTTATAGCAATACAATCTTATCTCAGGAAAGAAGAAAAAAACTCAAATAAACAACCTAATCTTAAACCTAAAACCACTAGAGAAGGAAGCACAGACAAAACACAAATTTAGTAAAAAGAAAGACATCAAAACGATCAGAACAGAAATAAACAAAATAGAGACAAAGTAAACAATACAGAAGATAAATGAAATAGTTTATTGATTAAAAAGATCAACAAATTTGGTAATCCTTTAGCCAGACTCATCAAGAAAATATGGGAGAGGGCTCAAATCAATAAAGTTAGAAATGAAAAAAGAGAAGTATGACTGACATTACAGACATACAAAGGATCATAAGAGACTACTACAAACAACTATATACCACTAAAATAGACAACCTGGAAGAAATGGGTAGATTCTTACAATGATACTAACTTCCAAGACTGAACCAGGAAGTAATAGAAAATATGAATAGACCAGTCACAAGTACTGAAATTAAGATCATGATTTCTAAACTTCCAAAATACAAAAGTCCAGGACCAGATGACCTCACAGGCAAATTCTAGCAAACATTCAGAGAAGAATTAAATCCTATTCTTCCGAAACTCTTTCAAAAAATTGCAGAGGGAGTTCCCATCGTGGCACAGCAGAAATTAATCCAAATAGGAAGCATGAGGTTTCAGGTTCAATCCCTGGCCTTGCTCAGTGGGTTAAGGATCTGGCATTGCCATGAGCTCTGGTGTAGTTTGCAGATGCAGCTTGGATCTGACTTGGACACAGCTTGGATCTGTGGCTATGGTGTAGGCTGGCAGCTGTAGCTCCAATTAGATTCCTAGCTTGGGAACCTCCATATGCCACTAGTGAGGCTCTAAAAAGAAAAAAAAAATGCAGAGAAAGACTCTCAAACTCGTTCTATGAGGCCACCATCACCCTATTATAAAAACCAGACAAATATCCACAAAAAAGAAAACTACAGGCCAATACACTGATGAACACTGATCCAAAAATCCTCAATAAAATATTAGCAAACTAAATCCAACAATGCAGTAAAAATATCATACACCATGATTAAGTGGGATTTATTCCAGGAATGCAAGGTGACAGTGTTAAAGATTATTAATACTTGAAAAAATACTAAGTGGCATTCAAAAGCTTTGTTAAAGATAGCTTTGTTAAATATTATAAAATATGTGCATAATAGCTTGTATAAATAGATTTTTTTCCATTCTGCATATTTGGAAAATTCATTTTTTAATGAATTGGCTGTCTGGGCTAGGCTTTTAGAGAATGATTCTCTTTTTGTTAGCTACCTTGCATCTACAAGAAAAACTGCCAAAGTGTAGGCTTTGTCCCCACTCCTCACCTGGAATTCAAGGGAGAAAACATGATATAAGGAGACTTGCCAGAACAGGACTTCCCTGACAAATAAAAAATAGCAAGAATAAAAAGCAGTAAGAGAAAGGAATGTTTAATATCTTTAAACTCTTGGCTTCAGTGTGATATAGATGGATCCATAATTTCCTACATATCTTATAATAGGCATGTTAGGATGTTGATGCAAGGAGCAAAATGGACCTACCATATGAATGAGAGCTAGGTAGCCAGAACTGGGATATGAGTGAAAGTTTAATCTGAAAATCCTGTAGTCTGTGGGTAGGACATAACTGAGACTACACCAAAGCAGTGGAATAAGATCAGGAAGCCCTTACTTTACTGAGCAGACAGATTTGGTGTGGGCCGCAGATTTCACAGCCTGTGACACAAGCTTGTGCCCCTGCCCCACACACCTGGATGCAAACTATGGGAAGACTGGGAAAAGAAGAGGAAAATATACAAGAAATGATCACAGTTCTAAAAAAAAATAGTTTTTTAAATATTCTTCTATTTATTCATTGATTTGTTCACTGATGCATTCATTCATTCAAGAAATATGTATCTTGCATCTATAGCATAGTAGGTACCATTCTCTGTAAATGGAAGCAGACACAAGTCTACTATCTCATGGTCCTCCATCATCTGAAAGAGATTAATTAAACCAGACATAGCTTGCGTATTTATTTATTAGTTATTCTTTGGGTGACTGGGTAGGTACAATTTTAGTAAGGAGTTTAGAAAGGTTAGAAAAAAACAAGAGCTACTTTTTTTGGATAATTGTTGCATTGTTGTACCAGCTACAGTTAAGCCAGATTCCTTATTATTTATAGCATTTGAAGTCAGGTTTTGTTTTATTTATTTATTTGATACATATTTTTAAAATGTCAGTGGTGAACCCAGCACCATTCTAGTGCTAAGGACACAGTTGTGAACAATTTTATATTTGTATCCCTTTTGCCTGCTACAAGGTATATGCACAATATTTGCAAGAGAAAAAAAAAAAAAAGTAATTCTTCTTGCCCTAATGACCACATGGGATTATTGTTCAAAGCAATGAGGTAGGTGATGAGGATGGCAGGACATTCTACATCAGGACCTACCTAGGACCAGTACTTGAGATCTGCCATATCTCCTCTGACCTCTTTGTCGATCCACTCCCATTCTAGGACGTCCAAGAAAGGAAGGATTTTGAGCACTGTGCGATCCTGGGCCTCATCAGTTCCATCCATGTTATCCACATTATAGCATCCAATGTATACTTAGTTTAATTTGGATACATCATAATTATCTGAGTCTGAGTGCTTATATATGCTCATGCATAATGTGTTTTAGGAAGGATTCTTAGTTTTCGAGCTTATGTACTTCATGAGAAAAAAGTATAAAAAATATATTTATGCAACTGGATATAGATAGTTTACCTATGCTACTGAGTATAGCGACATTAAGTCAGTTACAAAAATTAGAATAAATATTGACATGCAAAACATTATAAACTGATTGAGTTTATAATGAGACTTGACCAAGTCTTTAGTAATGGTTGACTGTCCTTTTTTAATGGACCTTTGGGTAATTTGTAAATCATTAGTCACTTGAGTAAACTTTTTTCAAGACACACTATGTACATGATTTTGAAGTGCTCTAAATGCGTTAAGGAATATTTACATTTTTCTTATGATCAAATTGTGTGATAACAATTACCATAAAATTACTATTTTCCAAAAAAAAATTCTTGATTTATTTTTTTCAAAATTCTAGGGTTACCTATTGCTCCCTTAATTCTGTCATTCCTGGATTTAATAAAAAAAAATCATGTTTTCTTGATTTACTTCCTTACCTGTATCTTTTGTACTTTTTTGTCATTTCTCTTCTAATACTTTGTCTTTTCAGACTAAAGCCTTCCCCTTTAGAGTCTCTTTCAGTTTATTAAATTCACTTTTAATGGCTATTCTGAAATGGTTACCTTATCATTTTTCACTCCTCTTTTAGTCTTCTCTCTCCTTTTCTCCCTCTTCCTCCTCAAGTGTGCTTCTACCTTGAGAGAATTCGGAGGCTCTGACCATGCTGCGGTTTACATCTGTCACTAGTACTGCAGCCTCCAGCAACTTTTTATTAAAGCCAGTGATGTAGTGGGCACTTTGGCCAAAGCTGTCCACATGATGGATAGGAGCATGTCTCCGGGGGCCTTTCCCTTGCAATGAGATGAGATTGGCTGATGTTGGGAGATGAAGCCTTTCCCCTCCAGGTCAGTGCCTGCAATCCATTCCAAGTCAGAGGGGAGAGGAAGTTATTACCAGCCAGTGGCTGTTTCGTGGTCACTGGGAATTCTATGACTGGGAGAGCCTCATCCCTCTTTTCTCTCTATAGGACCACAGTTCCTATCAGCTAATACTAGTGGTCATGGTATCTGTCTCAGAGGAGATGCCCTGGGCAAAATGAACTGGAGTCAATTAACTAAATCTTGACCTGCAGTGGAAAGTGAGGCACATAATTATATTCTTTGGTTTCCCTAGTTATAAAATATCATAGCACCATTGCCTTACAGGAAGACATCCAACCATATAAACTACAGAAGCATAACATTGAACCCAGAAATAAGTAAGGATGGCCCAAGAGCAGTAAGGAAAGAGAATCACAAAGACCATGTACTTTAGTCCACATAGAGAGATGGGAAACCACTCTTTTTTAGAAAAAAAAAAATGAGCTAATAGTTCTTGAGCACCTACTACACACCAAGAAGTTGATTTCCGTTGTCTCACTCAGAGATGATAATATCAACATTACCTACTATTGACTGAATTTTTACCTGTCACAAGCATATGCAAAATGCTTTATTACATCATTTTATTCTTAAAAATGCCCTGTCTGTGATACAAGTTTTGTTGTTGTTGTCGTTTGCTTTTTAGGGCTACAACCATGACATACAGAGGTTCCCAGGCTAGGGCTCGAATCAGAGCTACAGCTTCTGGTCACAGCCACCAAAAGGCAGATTCAAGCCTATACCAGATGCTCAACCCACTGAGAAAGGCCAGGGATTGAACCATAACCACATGAGTTCCTAGTCGGCTTTGTTTCCACTGTGTTTTATAATTTTGTCTATTAGCAGATGTGCAAGTTCATTGTGAAAGAGGTTAAGAAACTTGAAGGAAAATGAGGAAAGTGAATTTGAGCAAATTGTTCAAGGCCAAAATAGACATGCTGCTCAATGCCATGCTTTTGCTACTTCACCAAAAATACAGAATGTATTAAGAACTATGAGTTGCAGGCAGGATGACCATATATGACACTTAAAGTGCTAATAAAGGGCTTGGACATCAAAAAATAAATAAAAAGTAAAAAAAAAATTAAAAAATTAAAAAAATTTTTAAAAAGGGAGAAAAAGTAGTAATGATGGTAAGGGAGGAGATGAAAGAGAGAGGAAAACCTTAATTTAGAGGTTTTTTTGGGAAGCACACATTTCCTAGGAGCATTATTCTATTAGAGCATAGTGGGATAACTTATATGCATGATGACAAATGTGAGGTGTCCAGAAATGGTTAATTTTTTAAATATCATTTCGTCAAGAAAATTATTTTAAAAATCTTCATGAAGAAAACTGTTGCACTCTAAATTGCACTAGAAATTCACATACTGGGGAATTTTAAAATAACTGTAAACTCACAAAAATTATGTTTCTAGAAAATCCAGACATTTCTTGGTTGTATGATTGACTTAACTGAGCTTACATGGAAGCGTGGACTCATTGAGAGCATAGACCACATTATTATTTTTTAATTATTTTTTTTCCTAACACAATATTGACAAAGCCACAATGGAAGGTTACCCTTAATTGACATGCTGCTAACTATAAATAGAAAGTAGTTGTACTAGAGATTATAATTTCCATTGTTCCTATAAAAATTCAGCTTACACAAAAGTGTCCATCACTGCTCCCATTATGTTGCCACTCATTCTTCAGGAAAATAATAGATACTCAGTAAATACTTGTTGAACAAATTCATTGGTAAATGGTACACATACATACTTATACTTGTCACCCTTATTACCAAGAGTTAGAAAAGATGACCAAAGTCCAGAGGGCAGATGACATGACTGTAAAAGCCCTAAACTGGGTCTCGTTAGCAATTTGGCCTCATTGGTGAAGTGAGGTCACCAAAAACAACACTGTGATCTCTTCTGTGGATGTCTGTGCCCAGAAAAGCAGGGTGCAAGTTGAAAATCAACATCATCTTGGTTTTTGGAACTTCATTGCCAATGATGGAAATATTGTTATAAATGAAATTCAGGCATTTGAGCTGAATGGACCTGTAACTTACTAAAACTATCCCATGGGTTATAAGATAAATATTCCTGAAGTTATTGCAATAATATAGTGTTATATTCAGAAGAGTTATATGATTTCATGATTGAGGTTTTAATTACTACATTTCAACAGAGTCAAGAGGAACAATGAGTTTGTTTCTAGGAAAGGAGTTGCAATGTATTCTTGACAAGGTATTTTGCAAACACTCACTTAGGTTTTTGAACATAAAGATACAGTTAAGTTCTGTGATATTCTCTTTTCTTTTGCAGTTTACAAAGTTTGATTATGTGTTCAATTCTTTAAATCTATATTCAGATAACCTTGTTTAAATTTTTAATGCTTTATTTAGGATTATAAATAATTTAAAATATAAGTTAAACAATGGAATACTACTCAGCCATAAAGAAGAACAAAATAATACCATATGCAGCAACGTGGATGGAACTAGAGACTCTCAGAACATTGTGTTTCCAAACTCCTGATTGAAAGAAAAATTTTATCTTCTTGGACTTTCTGTCCTTTCAGTGCTGTCATTCTTATCTACGTTTAACTCTTTTCATTATTTAGTAAAAATGGAACATTGGAACACTCAGGGTTATAATTTCTTATGTTTCTGGGGGCTCACTTTTCTAACTTCCATAAAACTTTGAGATAATATCATGAATTTAGAGGCTAATATGGATTTTAGTAACCAAGGAAGCCTTACTGCCCTCATGAAGCATAAAGAAACATTCATAAAGAGTTTCATAGATAAGCCTCCTTTTATATTAAAATGTCTTCTAGGAGTTCCCTCATGGTGCCTTGGAAACTAATCCAATCACGAACCATGAGGTTGAGGGTTTGATCCCTGGCCTCACGAAGTGGTCTAAGGATCCAGCATTGCTGTGAGCTGTGGTATAGGTCACAGACGCAGCTAGGTTCTGGCATTGCTGTGGCTGTGGTGTAGGCTGGAAGCTACAGCTCCAATTCAACCCCTAGCCTGGGAACTTCCATATGCCATGGGTATGCCATGGGTATGCCATGGGTATGCCCTAAAAAAAAAAAAAAAAGAAAAGAAAAGAAAAAAAAAGTCTTCTGTAACCATCTGTGAGTTCCAGCCCAGTAGAGTAACCAAACAACTCACATTTTATAATAAAACATCAGAGCCCTTACTACAAAAAAAAGAGAACAGCTCTTCTCGTTTTACTTCTTATTCTCTAAGCGCACAAATTTCCCACACTGGGGAATTCCCCCATGATGAGTTAGAGAAGAAAAAAACATAGGCCTTGGAGTTCCTGCTGTAGCCCAGTGGGTTAATGATCCACCTTGTCTCTGTGGAGGAGCCAGTTGGATAGCTGGTTCAACACAGTGGGTTAGGTATCCAACATTGCCACTGTGGTATAGGTCTTAGTGCCAGTTCAGATTCAATCCCTGGCTGGGGAATTTCCATATGCTATGGATTTGACCATAAAAGAAAACAAACAAACAAAAAACCCAAAACAAATAAACAACAAATAAACAAAAACAAAACAAAAAACAACAAACAAAGCATAGCCTAGTTTACAGGAGCATCCTCATGATCTGATGTTAACAGCACAAGTGGGTGGCTGCTGTATTTCAGGTCCACTCAGAGGTGGCTCTGATAGATAATGTTGGAGACATATTCTCCCTCTGTGCATCTCTTCAAACAGGATATCTGATTGTCCACTTTTTATGAACAGAGTGGTGGTTATAAATCTATACTCATTCATGGGCAGTAACTAAGGAGTTGGCCAGCTAGTCAGGAAATTGGAAAGAACAAAACTGGTAAATTAGTGATTAAAAAGTTCAGAGGCAGACTTTGCATTGTGGTTGAAGACCTGACATTGTCTCCATGAGGATGCAGGTTCAATCTCTGGCCTCCCTCAGCAGGTTAAGGATCTGGTGTTAAGGATCCACAAGCAGCAGCATAGGTTACAGATGCTGCTCAGATCTGGTGTTGCTATGGCTGTAGCATAGGCTGGCAGCTGCAGCTCCAATTTGACCCCTAGCATGGGAACTTCCATACTCCACAGGTGCAGGCTTAAAAAAGATTTAAAAGTTCAGAGGTGAGATATGTGGATATATGCAGCAACCTAGAAGGAAAAGATATTTGTAACCCATGTAAATACCCTTCTGAGAGCACCCATTACAGAGGAATCTCACAATAATCATAGATAGAATGATTCATCATGTCGACGACCATCCATTTTTTTATTCCTCAATCATCCTGTGTGTTCAAAAGATTAATGTATAAGGCATTCATTGTAACATAAGCCCCAAATATGTATCTCCTCTCATCAAGGGTGATCCAAGTGCTACCACTGCTGATGTAATCACTGTTAAAAGGGGTAGCTGATGCCAAGTTCCCGACATGGCACCATTCGCCCTAAGGACCAGTCAGCCATCCAGTGGCAAACTGATTACACTGGATTCCTCCTAATCATGGATTAAGGAACAAGTTGTTACCACGGGAATAGATTCATACTCTGGGTATGGGTTTGTCTCTCCTCTCTTTGATGCTCATGCAACATTATTTTTATACTTATAGAATACCTTCTTCTTCATCATAATATTTCATATAACATCATATCAGACCAAGGAATTGATTCTAGGGTGAATAAAATGTTGCTGTAGTCTTATGCATGTGAAATTCATTTGTCTTACCATAGTGCCCCATTTGCCAGAATTATCTGGTTTGATAGAATAATGGAATGACTTTCTGAAGTCTTAGTTAGTGCACCATTTGGGTAATGATGATCTGTGAGATTAAAATGCTGTTCATAAGATGCAATGTGTGACTGACTTAATGAGAAAATTATGTTTTCCTGCATGGCCATATTACATATATCTATCAATACAGATATTGAAGGAGGTGCTTTCCCTTGTATTGTATCTGTACAGAAGATATAGGGTCATTTTACTACCTTCCATGGTTAATCTTTTTATCATTTTGTTGCTGTAAAATTTGGGTGAGAACTTTATCTAGAACCCAGGATATTCATCAAGATACCTCATAATACTCCTATATCCAGTAGGTAAAGGAAACACTAGCCAACCTGTACTAACAGGGACACTAGTACTTAAATCGTGTGGAAATTTTGGGTTTAGTTTATCAGGTTTAGTTTATCTAGGTATATCAATAATCTAACATGCTGCCTGAGGGTGAAAAGCGCCTGGTATTGAAACTTTGATTAGCAAAACTTGGGTTTACTACAGCAGTTATCTTTTAATTCAATTAATACTCCACTTCCTGCAGCATTTTAGAAAGTATAGATTACAACTTAGGTTTCACATGTGAGAATGATTTTTTGGCACCATGGTGACAATAAGGTGGCTCTTAGAATTCTAGGATTCACCTGTATTAAGGAAGACAACCTCTTCTTACAAGTGGAGATGTTATTAGACCCATTTGTATCTGGCATGTTTTGTGCCTAGGATTGATATCTAAGGACTTCGTCTCCTGAGCTACCTGAACCTCTGACTGGCAGGTGGTTTTGACAATGGAAACACAATAGGCAAGCTCAGTGAGGAGGAAGAAATATCCGGCTATTTATCTTGTCATTCCCTCCTGGGCTCCTTCCTTGCCTCACTGTGGTTCTAGCCTCACCTGCTTTATGTGGTTACAACTCCTCCTGGTTGTTCCTTCTTCTGTGATCATAAGCTTTCCCTTTGAAAAGACTCTTTATCCCCTTCAGAGTTTGTGATGGCTAATAGCTTCCCATATTTTCTAGTCTCTGGGAATTTCACCATCCTTAGTTGATTTCTTTAACCTGGACCATAATACTATATTTTTTTCTTATTTATTTACTTATTTATTTATTTATTTTTGTTTTTTGTCATTTTAAGTCCTCACCTGCGGCATATGGAGGTTCCCAGACTTAGGGTCTAATTGGAGCTACAGCTGCCGGCCTCCGCCACAGCCACAGCAACACCAGATCCGAGCCATGTCTGCAACCTACACCACAGTTCATGGCAATGCCAGGGATTGAACCCGCAACCTCATGGTTCCTAGTCAGATTCGTTTCTGCTGTGCCACGATGGGAACTCCTGGACCACAATACTATAAATATATAAATAGTTCCTCTTCAGTTGAACACTCTGGATATATTATCTCCTTCCTGTCAGTATCCTGACTGACACACAATTACTATGTATGAGGCAGTGAGGACACAAAAACTCTCCATGTGTCCCTCCACAAGATAGTAACCTCTCAGTTCCATAGTTTGTTCATCTGAAAATGGGAATGGTGATTACTACATAAGCCTATTATGAAGATAAACAATTAGATATTTTCTAATTTCACTAAGCATATTTCAAGTGCTTAGAAGTAGTCTCCAGCTTTCCAATAGTTAGAACAATTATTATTATCATTATTAGCATGATTAAAATTATCAGCAACACATTCATTAACTTTATTATTACTAGTGATCAGTAACACTAGTGTGTTATCAATAAAAATTATGACCCAATATTTTTATCAATATGCTTTGGGAAAATAATCCTTTCGGATAATACTGTTACCAGAAACTTTTGAATAAGTTCTTCTATTTGGTAGACCTTCCAATTTCATCATTGATTTTGAGAGAATCTTTACTAAGCAGAAAAATCTGAGTCTACTTACTTCAAGAAAATGGGTAGAGAGTCTATGATCTACTAGTGCAGAATTGAAATGAAAACAGGCAAAAATAACAAATCCCAAATGATCTTACAAAGACTGCCTTTATCAACCCTAGAACCATCCTTTATTATATACATTTATTATATAATATATTTTATTTATATAATACACAATATATTTTATCCCATGTATTAATATATTCACAGAGGTAGCAAAGGTTATTGAATTTTTCAGAAAAACTATTGAGGCATAGCATATGGAAAAAACCATATATTTAAAGTATAATTTAAACTTTCAAAGTTTGTATATGCTTATAAAATCATCATCACAATCAAGATAATGAACATATTCATCACTTTCAATCTCATCCCTTTGCAGTCTGTCATAACCCCTCCTCCCTGCTCCCAACCATCATCCCCAGGCAACCACTGGTCTGCTTTCTGTTACAATAGATTAATTAAATTTTATATAAATTGAACCGTACCATGAGTTTTCTTTTTCTTTCCTTTTTTTTTTTTTTTTTTTTTGGTAATGTCTTTCACTCTTGTACAATCATTTTGAAAAGCATAAGTACAGGGGAAAAAAAGAGAAAATGTAATAAAAAAATTAAAAAATAAATTTGTCTTTAATCCAAAAAAAAAAGAAAAAAGAAAAGAAAAGCATCAGGCTTGTGCCCATATTAATATTTCACTCCTTTTTTTTTTTTGAGTTGTATTCTATTTTATAGATACACTGAAGTTTAAAATATGGCTATTTTGAACTTTCTTGTTACCAATTGTTGCATAGTCCTATGTATTCATTTCTCTTTCATAAATATCTAGGGGTAGAAAGGCTGGGTCATATGGTACATGCATGTTTAACTTTTAAAGGGATGTATAACTGCTTTCCAAAATGGTTGTACCAAATTGCTTTCCCACTATTAGTCTATGTGAATTCTAATTTCTCCACGTTCTTGAAACATTTCAGCCATTCTAACAGGCATATAATCTTATTGTAGTTAAATTTTCAATGATGTTGAGCATTTTTCATAAGCTTATTTGTCACTGATAAGTCATAAATGTCCATTTAAATATTTTATATACATGTATTTGAGATTTTAGCTTTCTTTATATACACTGAAAAAATTATCACGTAAATGGCTTTCTAATATATATATCATCAAATCTGTGGTGTATATTTTCATTTTCTTCCCAGTAAATTTGAAAAGAAGACTTAAAAAGTAATTTTTAAACAAATTCCTATTTATTTTTTTATTTTAATGAATCTTGCTTTAGGTTTCATACCAATAAAATAGTTGTCTAAATCAAAGTCACAAAGATCCTGCTCTAAGTTTTTGTCTAGACATTGTATAATTTGGTTACATTGATTTCAATGATCTAATTTTAGTTAAATTTTTATATTTTATTGGAGGTATGAATAAAAGTTTATTTTGTTTGCATATTGAACTCAATTGTTATAGAGTGATTTGTGAAAAAATAATTCTTTCTTTCTGAATTTCCATTGCACTTGTACCAAAATTCAGTTTTCTCTATATTGGTGGTCTATTTCAGGACTGACTACTCTGTTCTATTGATCTATTTTTCTACTCTTGCAACAAAAACACGTTCCCTTGATTCTTAGAGTTTTGAATACATGTGAAAGTAAGGGATGATAATCTTCATACAATCTTCCTTTATTTTTATTTATTTATTTAATTATTTATTTTGGTCTTTTTTAGGACTGCAACCACAGCACATGGAAGTTCACAGGCGAGGGGTCAAATTGTCCCTGTAGCCATTGGCCTACACCACAGCCACAGCAATGAGAGATCTGAGCCACATCTGCAATCTACACCACAGCTTAAAGCAATGCCAGATCCTTAACCCACTGAGCAAGGTCAGGGATTGAACCTGAGTTCTCATGGATACTAGTCAGATTCGTTTCTGCTGAGCCATGACAGGATCTAATCTTCCTTTTCAAAGATATTTTTTGCACTTCTATGTCCTTTACATTTCTGTATAAATTTAAGAAGAAGCTTGCTAATTTCTTTGGAAGAGCCCACTAAATTTTTATTTAGATTGTATTGAATCAAAAGATCAATTTGGGGAGAATTTATGTCTAAATATTATTGAACTTTCTGACCCATAAACATTACACACACACAAATGTATATATATATAAGTTCTCCATTTGGTTGTAACTTTAGTTCTGTACTGGATTTAGGATAAGTTTTTTATTCGCACCTCATCCAGTTCTTTTCTATTTTTATATATGAGGGTGATTCTATTTCCCATTCTCTACATCTCTGAGCTACAACTGAACATGCTCATGTTTCATTAGATATTATCTGATACATTAAAATGTATTTATGAAATTTCACGTTTTTAAGTATAAAATATAGCTTCTATAAAATCACTATTAAGAACCAGAAATTGTTAATAACTACACATGCAAGGAAGGAATAAGACAGGAGTGAAACACAAAAGAAGAGAAATAATGTCCAGCTTTCTCTGAGAGGGGATAATGGTGTCTACAAATGGCATCTGCAAAGGCCTAAACTCAAATATGTTATGTGAAAGCACATACAAACTGGACATACTTGTACTAGAGCTGCCCAATGGCTAGGGCTTAAACCTCCTATTTTGTCATTTTGTGCCAAAAGACCTGAGGTTAATACACAGAAATCTCTTGTATTCCTATACATTAACAATAAAAGATCAGAAAGAGACATTAAGGAAACAATCCCATTTACCTTTGTATCAAAAGGAATAAAATAAATACCTAGGAATAAACCTACCTAATGAGGCTAAAAACCTGTACTCTGAAATAAATAAAAGATTACATAAAAAAGTGGAAAAATATGCTATGATATTGGCTTGGAAGAATCAATATCTCAAAATAACTATACTACACAAAGCAAAGTATAAATTCTATGCAATTCCTATAAAATTACCAAGGACATTTTTTATAGAGCTAGAACAAAAACTTTTCAAATCTGTACAGAAACATAAAAGACCCTGAATAGGCAAAGCAATCTTGAGAATGAAAAACAGAGCTGATGGAATCAGGCCCCCTGACTTTCCTACAAAGCTACAGTCATCAAAACAGTATAGTACAAATAAAAAAAACCAAATCAACAGAACAAAACTGTAACTGCAATGTATACATCTAAGGATGACCTGACCCCCTTGCTGTACAGTGGGAAAATAATAAAAAAAAAAAAGAAATTATCAATAAAGTCCACTTTAAAGCAAAAAAAAAAAAAAAAAAAAAAACAGAACAAGATAGAAAGCCCAGAGACAAACCCACACACGTATGGTCAATTAATCTACAGCAAAGGAGGCAAGAATATACAACAGAGAAAAGACAATCTCTTCAATAAGTGGTACTGGGAAAACTGCACCTCTACATGTAAAAAGTGAAATTAGAACACTTGCTAAAATCTAATATATGGCACAAATGAAACTTTTCACATAAAAGAAAACCATGGACATGGGGAACAGACTTCTGGTTGCCAAGAGGAAGGGGCAGGAGGGGGAAGGAGTGGGATGGATTGGGAATTTGGGGTTAACAGATGCAAACTACTACCTTTGGAATGGATAGGCAATGAGATCCTGCTGTGTAGCACTGGGAACCATATCTAGCCACTTATGATGGATCATGATAATGTAAGAAAAAAGAATGTATACATGTATGACTTGGTCACCTTGCTGTACAGTAGAAAATTGACAACACCGTAAATCAGCTATAAAGGAAAAAATAAAAATAATTATAAAAAAAGAACACTTTCTAACATATGTAAAAATAAACTCAAAATTAATTAAAAACCTAAGTGTTAGACCAGATAATGTAAAACTCCTACTGGAAAACATAGGCCAAACACTCGTTGACATAAATCACAGCAATATTTTGGAATTCCCATTATGGTTCAGGGAAATAAATCTGACTATCATCCATGAGGATGCGGGTTCAATCCCTGGCCTTGCTCAGTGGGTTAAGGATTCAGCATTGCTGTGGCTGTGGTGTATGGAAGCAGCTATAGCTCTGATTCAAGACCTAGCTTGGGAACATTCATATGCCGCAGATACAGCCCTAAAAAGACCAAACAAAACAAAACAAAACACAGCAATATCTTTTTTGATCCACCTCCCAAAGTAATAAAAATAAACAAATGTGACATAATTAAACTTAAAAAGCATTTGCCCAGCAAAGGAAACCTTTATCAAAATGAAGACAACCCACATAATGTGGAAAAAATTTCTCTGCAAACAAAGTGACCAATAAGATCTTAATCTCCAAAATATACAAACATCTCATACAGCTTTATATCAAACAAAGCAAGCAACCCAATTAAAGAATGGTCAGAAGATCTAAACAGACATTTTTCCAAAGACAGGTAGCCAAAAAACACATGAAAAAATGCTCAACATCTCTAATTATTAGAGAAAAGAAAATCAAAACTATCATGAGGTATCACTCACAGTGGTCATAATGGCCATCATCAAAAAGTCTACAAACAATAAATGTGGGAGAAGGTGTGGAGAAAAGGGAATTCTCTTACACTGCTGGTGGAAATGTAAGCTGGTGCAAGCACTATGATGAACACTATGGAGGTTCCTTAAAAAACATTTAAAAAATATAGAACTAACATATGATCTAGCAATCCCACTCCTGGGAATATTTTTGGGAAAAAAAAAAAAACATAACTCAAAAGGATACATGCACCCCTAGGTTCATTGTAGAACTATTTATGATAGCCAAGAGATAGAAGAAACCTAAATGCCAACCAACAGAGGATTAGATAAAGATGTGGTGTATATATACAATGGAATATTACTCAGCCATAAAAAATATTAAATATTAATTTTGCAATAGCATGGATGGACCTAACAATTATCTTACTGAATGAAGTAAGCCATACAGAGACAGACAAATACATATGTGATCACTAATACATAGAATCTAATAGAAATGATATGATAGAACTTGGAAAACAGAAACAGACTCAATGATTTCAAAACTGAACTTACATTTACCTAAGGGGAAATGGGGGGATTAATCAGGGAGCTGGGATGGATATATACATATATACACACTGCTATATAAAGGATAGACAGGTAATGAGGATCTACTGTGAGCCTAGAAAAATTTACTCAATACTGTCTGGTAACCTACATGGGAAAAGAATCTCAAAAAGAATGATTATGTGCATATGTATAACTGATTGGCTTTGCTAAATGCCTGAAATTAACACAATTTTTATAACTCAACTTTATTTCAATAAATTTTATTTAAATAATCTGAATCGCTTTTTAACTTTGCCACACCAATCAAAAATCAATGAGATTGGAAAAGCAGCAAATTTTGAGTGATACCAAGAATCCTTGTAATAGTTCAGTAACTTATTCTTTGTGAAGAGAATTATTGTCTTTGGTAACTATGTTACTCCCTACACTATGGCATTATGTGAAATTGCATCCTGGGTGTAATGTCCAATTGGAAAAGTATGACAGATCCTTTATTAGCGTATTTTTTTTTTTGCCTTCAGCCTATTTTTTGAGTGATAAAATTTTGTCTAGCTTGTTGAATAAATAATTCCCTAATTTACAATCTTATTGATTAATAAATCATTTCACTCTGATTAGGAAAGCAGAACCTACTTTCAAGAAAAAAAAGAGAGATTTTTATTGCCTTTCAAAAATCTTTAGAAAAGTAACATGGCTCCTCTCTTAGCTTCCTTCCCATTATATTAGTACATTTTATTTTCTCTAACAGGCCACAGAAACCAGTAATATGATAGGAAGTCATTAATGCAATATAATCATAGCAGAAGATCAAGCTCATCTCTTTCTCTTTGCATTGTCAAGCGTTTCAATATTTTATTTTATAATGTGATGACCAGAACTGATCATGGTAATCTATATGTGGATCTGACTAATGCGTTGTATAATCAAAGATTTTCTTTTAGATTATGATTTGTTTATACTCTGTAGCTTGCCCTGTGTCACAGTCAGTCCCAGTAGAATGGCTACAATAAGATATTACTCCAAAAGGAAAATGGGTAATGGGGCTACTGTGGGGTAGTGACCATAATGAGGTATAGGAAATCCGAGTTCCAGCTTCATTCCATGGGACAGAGCTCCACTTTTCTGGACCCCAGTATCCTCGTGGGTGACACAAACTCAGTGCCTACAGTGTTCAGAGAGAGTGGGAATGATCCAAGAGCAGCATGTAGGATTTGCAAGGGGTTCTGGGAACTGACTAACCACCTTGTCTAGAAGATCAGGGGCCCCTCACCTCCAGCTAATTGCTGACTTGCAAGGATACTGGCCAGCTTTCCCCTGTGGGGGGTTGCGGGGGAGGTTCAAGAAATCCAACACCCCAACAAGGCTGGAAGTACAGATTTTCATAGGAAGTCTCTCATTTTTTAAATGTAGAAACTCTCCAAAAGCTTGTAACACAAGAGGCTACAGAACAAAGAGTCTGCAGACAAAATGCCTCACCTCAACCACTTATTTGTACCTACCTTCTTAGAAAGTCTCCAGGGATCCTTCTGGCTCTGTTATTTTGTGTTTAAAGATTGTGGGTCAGTACAGTCTTGAAAGGAATCAACCACATTAATTATTTAGTGTGAGACCATTTACAGAAGCAGCAGCAGCCTTATCCAAAGATACTAATTAAGTGTCAAATCTGTGCTCAGGATTCTTGAAAAGTTAAAAGGTGTAGTCTTCTCTTTCAGGTGCATACAAGTTATTCATTGGCTCAACACATACTTACTGAGAAATGAAGGTCAGTAGGAGTGAGTCTACCTCCCATTCTTTTCCAAACTCACCTCTATTTTTCCATATCCTTGGTGGCTTCAGACCTCCACAAAGTGAGCCAGCCCTATTTTTTTGTACATTCTTAAATGAATGTTTTCTGCCTCCTCTGGGACCTTTCCTTACAAATTACTCTCTTAGACTCTGGGATAATTCCTTCAGTCTCTACTTGCTCCTTTTTTTTCCAATGAAAACTATGTTCACGAAACAATACCACATTTTCCAATATACATGCCTCCCCTAACCCATTCACATCCCTGGTAAACTTTTCAGAAGAGTATCACAGGTTAGTTCCTCTTAGAATCCCAGACCAGTCTGTGGCAAGCAGTCTTCATGCTTCCCCATCTGCATTCTTGAAGATTTTAAGGGGACAAAGAAGAAGCCAGTGCCATTTGACTGCATTGGGGGAGTACTCATTGAACACCCTCTCCTCCAAAAACCCTGTGAGAATGCAAGTGAACCAGAGGGCAGAATAGAGTCACCCTTCCAGAGTGCGGAATTTGTTATTGGTCTTCTCTAGTTGAGTGACCTTGGACAAGTTATGTTATTCCTTATGCCTCCACTTCCTCATCTGTGAAACTGTGGGGCTATTAATATAATTAATAGGATCACTCTGAAAAGTAAATTTGTTAAATTTGTAAAGTCCTTAGAAATTACATGACTCATAGTCAACTCTATATAAATTCTGAAATAATAATAGTTCTTCTCAAGCTAGAAAACTGAGGTAAAGAGGGATTTAGGAAACTGTCAGGGCTTGTACAGTGAATGAGTTGCAGATCCAAGATTTAAACCTAGTCTGTCAGATTGTAAAGCCCAGGGCTCCAACCACCATGCTCTTCTGCTTCCCAACTGTGCTGTCCTGCACAAAACAAAGGAAAAATAACACTTCAGTATAGAATGTCACATCAGGGGCATTCTATACATCTTAAATTAGTAATAATAGGCACTGTATTATTAATTCTCTATTCCTTGCTCAATAGAAGCTTTCCATGATTTCCCTCCCCAGCAGTTTCAATAAGATGCTTGAAAATTTGTTTTGCTTTGTTGCAGATAATATGCTTACTAAGAGGCATTGTTTTCTTTATGGGTCCAGATTTCCTTCTAAATGTTCAATGCCTTTCTGATTTTATGACTCAGAGTCGTTGATTGTTGACTCTTAACTCTTCCCTCCCACTCTGCAGGTCCTGCCTCCTGCTTCCACTGTATTTATTCCCAGAGAAGCTAACTTGGATGCTTCAGATAGAAAATTATTTAAGTAACCTATAGTTAACTTACTCATAGTCCCCTCCTCTTTCCCAAATGGCCGTTGTTATAGTCTTATAATTTTTGTACAATAAAATGATGCCCTTTGGCAGCTTTCAATAGCCCCAGTGTAGGCAGATGATTTAACTGACCCAAGATTTCAGTTTTTGCAAAAGGAAAAGGACAACTTTGAAAGGCTCGTAATTAATTGGTTAAAGTAACTTCTCTTTGGTTCTGGCTTAGCATCCAAGGAAATAAAAAATGAAGCTATGAGGATTCGTGGAAATGGGAGGGGAGAGACTTTGGGTTGGGTTGGTTTGGGTTCATTCAGGTAAAGCACTTTTATAGTAAGAGTAAGTGATAAAAGGGAATGCCAGAGTGTTAGGATCAGGACCTTGGGTGTAGGGCTATGAGATCTCAGGGGCAGAGTTATTCAGGGTGGTACACATGTTAAGGTGTAGCTGTGGGAGTGCATTTCTGAAGTGGTCCCTGACAATTTTCAGGTGTAGCTGTGGGAGTGCATTTGTGAAGTGGTCCCTGACAATTTTCCATCCCACACTGTCCAGGCAGGTCCAGCTCAAGGCTACAGGACACACACCACTTCACTAGTTAGCTATAATAATTCTTTCGGGTTGTACTTTTCCCTCTCTTCTTTCACCTGGAATTTTCAGTTTTGTCTAACCATCAATTTGAGGCAAGAAGAGTCTCTATTACTTTATCATATTGTTGTTTGATACCATATGTATGACTAATCTTCTTGATGAACTTCTTTCCAAGACTAATTCTCACTAACATCTCACTAGTATTCACAGGTCATGACCCACACTTGCTTATTAAAATGCAAGATTAGGCAGCTGTGTATCTGAGGTGATGGACCCTGAATTTTACAACATAAAAAGAGCTAGAATGTGAAGTCCTCCATTGGATCCACCACATGGGTGTTTTAACCATTTACTCCAATAGAAGATAAGGGATTGAGAAAGCCTGGAACCAGGCTGGTAATGTGGATGAACATCAGAATTCTGCAGAGAACATTGAAGAAGTTAGTCTAGTCATGTGGCTGGAGTCTCAGAAAAGGAATTGTTTTGCATTAAAATAAAAGAAGACTTGTCTGGACATGGCCATGTAATCTTATAGGGCTTGTGATGTAGGAGAATATGAGCAGTTTCTGCTTGGGGTTTGACCTAGTCACTGCAGAATTTCCCAAACCCTTGAAAGGTGAAACAGAATCCCCAGGAACATTTGGGGAATACAGCTACTGGGACAATCTTGTTGCAATTAAGGAAAGAAGAAGCAATGTTCTGTGGTGATGCTATGAAAGTAGAAATGTTTGCTTACAAAGCAAAGAGACTTCAAGAGAGCGAGGTGAAGAAAGTGAAAAGGAAGAACCAGGTTGAAAGACACAGAAAGAATGATGACAGTGCTGACAATATGAAGGGAGAGGAACTCTGTCTTATTGATATGCAGAAGAATTGTCTCTACTCTTTTCTGGATAGCAAATTGCCACTAGCTGAGATTCCTAGAGTCTTAAAGCACTTCCATGAGGTTAAAAGACTGAAGTATTTGCTGGATAGTTGGATAAACTTCTGTAAAAATTTTTTTTCCTGATGTCTGTGTGAAGAGCTGTTCCTTCAAATAAAGGTCATCCCACTTCTAGCTGCTTACTTTGAGATGAAATTTCAGCAGTGAGAAAAGGTAAACAGTCCAAAGTTCCTCATGAGGGAATGGGAAAGACCTGCAGTTGGCATAGAAATCTACATTTGAATTGGGTTCTTTCCATAAATTATTAAGAAGGGCTGGTCTTTTGATTTTTACTGCCCAAGAGAGAATCATCAGTTATCCCTTTAGGAAATCACAGCTTTGGAGGGACTGGGGCAATTGTCCCAGAGTAAGGTGTTTCCAGTGGTTGGGAAGCAGTCATCAGCATCCCCAGGTGCTCTACCTCTCAGTGTCTCTGTGGATCAGAGACATCAGACTAAAAGCACCTAGGTGGTATATTTCACTCTCCCCTACACCCATTCTAAAATGCCATGAACAATTCCTGTTGCATTTCCTTTATTTTTCTTTTTTTGGTTGTACCATTTTACTTTTATTTTGAGAGGTTTTTGCAAATATTTTTTAATTTTTACCATAGTTTACAAATTCTTAAATTTTATTAAGATTTACATTATCCCTCAATTTCTTCTATATAGCAAAGTGACATAGTCTTCCCCATTTTCAATGATATAAAATCCAAGTTTTGCTTTGAAAAAAAAAATGGTAAGCAAAAGCAAACAAACAAACAAAACCCAAACATGCTTTTAAGCTTTCCTGGGGCTGATTCCAGGAAAACATTCCAACTTTCTTTTGCTGGTATTTTTCCCCCTTTACCATTCTTTTTGTTTGTTTGTTTTGTTTTAAACCCTTATAGCCATCCCCTATTCTAATATGCCTAGTACTTTTTATGCTGTTTCAGAGGTCCTTGTTTTGGGTGATGTTAATTCCTCACCAACCCTGACTGGTAAAGCCCTGTTCACCCTTCTAGGGCAAATATACCTGCAGTATTCTTCTTAAATTTATTCAATACTCTTGAGTGTGAGTCAGTTACTCTCTAGTTAAGTTCTGTACCTCAAGCTAGTAGTAACAGCCCTGCTTTTATGGTCCTTATTTTCTCATTAGATTAAAAACCCTCCAAAGGAAGATTGTGCTTTAGTACCATGTTATTTTCCAGAGCACCCATCTCAATACTTTCACTGCAGTGTGGACTTGACGAAATATTGGCTGATCGAATATCCATTTCCAGTGAATAAAATATGCCTTTTAAAGCCTTATAAACAGACTTGAGCCACAAAGAAATGTTGCACAGAAATCAAATAGCAATTTACCAGTAGCCCCCCCAGTGGCTTGCATGAGTAAATGACCTTTTCTAAACCTCAGAAACTTCCTCACTTCCTATCATTCAAGTAGACTCTGTAGTAATTGATGCATAAATGCATTTCTACCTAGGCCATTGTCAACATATGTAGGCTTTGGGTGCCTTGGAGACACTGTTCCACTCGGCTTTCAGAATGACGGAGAGCTTCCTCCCAAGTTCTGAGATGATGTTCAGTAAGATCGAGGGAAGAGCTTGAGATCTGGTGTTGGGACTTAATGGAATGTGAACAGGCTAGAGCCAGGAAGCCCTCAATAATAACCTGTTTCTCTGGGCAAGTAGCTTCAATCCTCTGGAACTCTGTCTTTCCTTTATAAAATGTGAATAAAAATGCTGGCCCTGAATTTAAGTACTTACTTCAGATGCCTCTTTATTTTTATTTATTTATTTATTTATTTATTTATTTTTTTTTTATTTTATTCTTTTATATTTTTAGGGCCATACCCACAGCATATGTAAGTTCCCAGGCTAGGTGTTGAATTGAAGCTGCAGCTGCAGACCTACACCACAGCCACAGCAATGCCAGAACTGAGCCACATCTATGACCTACGCCATAACTCATGGTAATGCCAGCTCCTTAACCCACTGAACAAGGCCAGGGATAGAACCTGGGCTTCATGGATACTAGTCGGTTTTATTACTGCTGAGCACAACGAGAACTCCTATTTCAGATGCCTCTTATTCATCATTTCAGAATCTCTCAGACTTAACTGTTTCTTTTCTCTAGCTACTGCTCTGATGGCCAGTTCTTCTGGCTCAAAGGAGCGTCCTGCTGGTACAACCTGATCACTTGACTTCAGGCCTGTACTTCAGGCCTAAGTGTCTCTGTTGACATGGTATAGAAGCCACCAAGCTTGCATTCTGGGCATGCATATCCCAGAAGTTCAGGGAAGTTAGGTTAACAACCCACGGTGAGCTATGACCAACAAAAGTCAGGAACTCATAGAAAATTCTTCCTCATCTCTGGCCCCAGAGAGGTGGTCCTGAAATTTACCTTTATAGAATTGAGCAAACAGTTGCCTATATCTGTGGCCAGCTGGTAATGCTTCCTTATATGTGGTCTTTCTATCTATGTCCTATTTCTCTTTGTCTGGATCCCTCACTTCCATTCCCTGGGTCTATACTCATCAAATAGCATTATCACAGACATGACTTCTTCTCAGGCTCTGTTTTCTGGGGAACGTAAATTGAGACATAACCTTGTTGTTACAACATGAGTGCAGAGGAACACAAAGAAACAAAATCCCTGCTTAAAAAAAAAAATGTAAGATGTTAGCAAATTTGCTTTTCTCTAGGAAGGTAAAGCTACGTATGTGGTAGTTTCGCCTTAAGGTTTGAACATTCCAGTGGACTTGACTTGACGTGGAATCTTTTAGCAAAACTTGTGAATGATTCCAAGGACTTGTCTTTGTGATCACCATGGTTCTGTATTCTGCTGGGATGCTGGCCTGGTCTTCCTTGATAAAACTGCATAGGAATCACAAGGCAGAGAGTAGTCACAATCGCCAAATTCACCCAAGCCGATGACATTGCTCTGTGCCCTAGGAAAGGCACTGGAAGCTGGAAAAGAAACACTCACTAATGGAAAATAACCAAGAGGCTAAGGAGAGAGATGTTATTTTTGAACTTTTAAAGAGAACATTATAAATAGCAGAGAAAATGGAAAAGCAGAAATTAAAAACAATAAAAACAAAAACAAGTTGACAGCAGCCCTTTTAATATGACAATTTTGGTGCTTCGAAGGCCAGGCTTGTGGATGTAATAGCTGAGTCCCCGCAAAATAGCCAAGGACCATGGGGTTTGAGCACTTAGTCACGATGGCATTTTAGGTTAAACAATCATTGACTCAGCGGTGAAAAATGAGATAAATTAAAATTATTTTCTTCACAACGGCCGAGGGGCTTGGCAAGTAATATATTGAAGAAATTTCCTGGACATAATAGGTTACATTAATTTTCAACTGCAAAACAATTCCTTCAGCATTATTTTTCAAGGAGAGAGAAAAGAATAAGGGGGGAGAAAACCACCCTGTTACTTGTGCTATTTACTTCTGGCCTAAAAAAGAAAACATGTTTCAAAGGGAAGATTAAGAAAGGCGTATCAAGACACAGAGCAAATCCTGACTGTAAAGAATTCAAGCTAATTGGTTACCCATTTGCCTGTTCAAATGTGGTCAGTATTAATCCAAGAACAATGGAAGCATAAGTGATGAAAATCGTTACACTGGGAAGCAGGATGTTAAGCCCTCCACCAGCTGAAAAGCACCTTTGTTTGGAATCTGGAACAAAAATGAGGCAAATCTTTCCATCCAAATATGCTTACCAGTCACAGCAGAAGAGCTTAGTGCCTGTGTCTGGGGCTTCTTTGTCCCAGTGCTCAGTAAATGAGTGAGCATCTCAGGCTCCCAGTCCTGTGAGTTTCACATGCTGCTTGGGAGTGAGGTACATCGAGTTATGCAGGGTGGTGAGAAGGAGATGGTGCCATCAACTGGTATCAGACAGGAGCAGAGACTGGTATTCCTGCCATCATCATGCATGATTCTGTCCTCCCTGTTCTCCTTAAGACCCTATTTTATCATCTTTACATCATTGACTATCTGGCTCAGTGGTGACCTGCTAGATGTTTAAAAACTGACTTTCAAAATGTAGTTCTGACATTCATTTTAGTTGAAGTTTTCACTTTATGGAAGTGGGTGGCAATCTTTTTCTGTAAAAGGGCCAGAGAGGAAATATTTTGGGCTTTGCAGGGCGCACAGTCCCTGTCACAGCTACTGAGCTCTGCCCCTGGAACATGCAAACAGCCATAGATGATATGTAAATGAACCAACACAATGGTGTTCCAATAAAACTTCACATAAGGAAACTTCAAACTTCCTGTAATTTTCATGTCATGAAATATTCCTTTTGTTTTTCTTTACATTATTTTCAACCACTTAAAATATAAAAACCATTATTAATATCAGGCTGTACAACAGAAGCAATTAAGTTGAACAATGGTGAAACAATTAAGATGTATTTTGGACCTTCATGTAATTGTCAAGTTGTGTTCGACTTCTTCGCTCAATCAGATCGCTATTTTCAAATACGGAAAGTTTTCCCTCAGTTTCTTTGTGCTGTTCACAGCATGATAGCTACAGATGTGACATACTTTTAAGTTCACTGGGTATTATTAACACTTTCTGGAACTTTCTTGAGTCTCAGCAAACCAAAAAAATAGTTCAAGCCCTGGCTTGTAGCATTTTCCAATTTCCATAGTGCAAATATTCCCACTATGGCCAATTGCAAGTCACTAACGTGCCACTGGTTTTACTCTGTGGAGGCCTCTCATAAAGAAACTACAAGAACAAGAACTTCCTGCTTTATTATGTTAACTTCCATGCAGTGCCTCTGCACAGAAATAAGTAAGCACTAGATGTTGCATAAAGACATGCTGATGGGGCAGTGTGTCCTCTGGGTAACTCCATTCATCCCGCACATCAGGTGATTTTAAATGATGGATGGGCAGAGGTCCATGGGAGCCAGATAGGTCGTCATGTCCTATCCTCAGGTTGGGTTACTCATTTTTAGCAGCAATGACTAACCTTCTAAAGAGTAGAGAAGATAATCAAATTGGTCTCAGGTTCTCTTAACCCTCTTCTTCTCTGCTCTCTCCCTGTCTCTCCCTCCCTTATCATTTCTCTGCTTCTTCCAGTGCATGGACTCCTAGAAGCCTCCTCTGGCCTTAACCTTCCTATGCCAATTAAATGTCTCTTCTAGTGTTTATGTGGAGTGATAAATAAGCTTGATTTACAAATAGGAAACAAACTTTAAGCAGCAAGTATAGACCTCCTTTAGCTAAAATTTTAGGAATATAAGGAACACACGATTTAATGATTAGGAAGGTGTAGGTAAGTATATATGTGTTTATATGTAATGCATTGCTTTCTTTGAAAAATACTGAATGTGGTGTTCCCATTGAGGTGCAGTGGAAATGAATCCGACTAGTATCCATGAGGATGTGGGTTCCGTCCCTGGTCTTGCTCAGTGGGTTAAAGATTCAGCGTTGCTGTGAGCTGTGGTGTAGTTCACAGATGCAGCTCAGATCTGGCATGACTGCGCCTGTGGCATAGGCTGGCAGCTGTAGCTCCAATTCATCCTCTACCCTAGGAACTTCACTATGCCATGGGTGTGGCCCTAAAAAGTAAAATAAATAAATAAAAATAAAATAAAATAAAATAAAATAACCCAAATCACCCATATTCCTACATTTATAATTATATAAAGTAAGAATTGAACAAATTTCCTTCAGTCTGTCTAATCCCCACCCTCCACCCCATCAATTAACTATTATTGACTATTTATGGAATGTCATTGCTGAGTTCTTCCTAAGCTGGAAAGTAAAAATCTCTCATTCCCCCCAGCCATGGCACCCCATTATCTATGTACACATATTAGTGAGGCCCTCTTGTTCTGCGTCCTAGCCCACCTCCCCCTCAAAGCTCCTCTCTCAGTGCAGTTCCCTTGAGTTCTTACTGCTGAACAAGATCAAGGCCCACATTTCCACTCTGACATAAAGCTGACATTTGCTTTAGTGAGTAATCCCCATTCCTCTGGACTTTATTTTATCAGTACCCGCCCCCTGCACTCTTAGTCTTTTTGTACAATGGCTCTGTAACTGGCATCCACAGCCACAAAACCATTTAGATTTCCTGGAACCAAATTGCTTTCCAGAACTCCAGTGGCATGAAGCTGATGTGGATATTGATTTCTCGTTTGTTAGTGGCTAGTAATGAGAAGACCAGAACCAGCACATGCCGGTGGTGAGAACACCCCTTCTGTGAGTCACTGGCCAGGAGGTGGCCACCCTCAGTTGAGTCCCCTGCTCTGTACTGTGTCATACCTGCAGACTGCTAGGTTTGCAGCTGATTACAGATACTGCCCTAGGCTCCTGAGCCTGCAGCCGGAGCTCTCCTGCACCCACTGCTGCTCTCTAAACCCCTTCTGCCCTTGGTCTGCTGAGGCCCTGAAGCTGCAGGGTTGCTGAGACAGAATTGCATGTGGTGTCTGTATGCAGGAAAAGACTGCCCGAGAGAAGAGTGTCAAACGCCTAGCCAACCAGACACCCAATTATTCATCTTTGCTTTTTGGTTCTGTTTTCTTTTCATTTTAAAGTCTGACAAAAGTGCCTTGCATGAAGCAGGAGTAATGTGGCTGGTGATCCTTTTTTTCCTTCTACTGATTTAGTTTTCCAGCTCTTGAAGGAAAGACCTGAAAATCCAAAGTCTCATCTCTGCTCTTGGTCTCCAGGTAAACACACCTGACATACTGACACCCTTTTGTGGAAAAGCTTCCTCGTTCCCCAGGATAAAGGATGAGTGGTAATATTGCTGCTGTTTTAATTGAATCCCAGGGTTAGTCTCAGATATAAAAGAGCTAAACCTCATCCATAAACAATTCTCCTGATTTTAGTAATTTACCTAATATAAGAAAATTCTCCTCAATTCTTAGCCCAGATGTTGTCTTCCAGGGAGGCTCACTCTGACTGCTCTACTTGGGATTGTACTGACCCCACTCCACTCTACCTACCTTCCTTCTCTTTCTCTTTTTCTTCTTGCATCATCCCCAACAAACTAAAGACATTCTGCTTCTGTGGCCCCCTCCCCAACTTAGTAGAATCTAGGCTCCTTAAGTCAGGAGTGTATGTCTGTTTTAATCACTGGTGTTTTTCTAGAGCCTAGAAGAATGCCCAGCACATCTGAAGTGTTCAGTAAGTATTTGATGACTGAGTGTGAGAAAATCAGAGCAGCCATGAGTTTCTACATCCTGGGTCCTTTCTCATGCTGTGTGGCATTCTCCAATCTCCTTTCTCCTTCTTCTCCAAGTCTTTCCCCTTTAGTTCTTCCTCCATTCCCCTGAACATATAAGAGACATATAACAGACACCTCCTGGACTCCTGAACCCCAGTGTAAGGTTATAATCATCTATTCATGTAGGTTGTGAATGATTGATAAGACTTAAACATCACTGTTCCAAAACTCACAGAGAAAAACTTTTTTTCAAATGTTTAATTGTGAAGCACATATACCATGTACAGTCTTCAGCTTTTTTTTTTTCTTTTTTTTATGGTCTCATCTGTGGCATATGGAAGATCCCAAGATAGGGGTCAAATCAGAGATGCAGTTGTAAGTCTATGCCATAGCTACAGTAATGCAGGATCTGAGCCACATCTGCAACCCATGCCACAGCTTTCAGCAATGCTTTATTCTTAACCCACTGAACAAGGCCAGGGATTGAACAAGCATCTTCATGGAGACTATGCTGGGCTCTTAACCTGCTGAGCCACAGCTCCTTTTTGTTTAACTGACAGATAAAATTGTAAGACATTAAAAGTGTGCATTGCGATGACCTAATACACATATACATCATGGAAGGATTCCTACGGTCTACTTAATTAAGACCTCCGTGAGGACTCCTTTCACAATGCATATCTCGTCACCATGCTGCGCACCCTAAATATCTCACAACCCGATTCCTTAACCATACATACATATACATATATGCAACACACGCACACGTACACACACATATATGTATTTAGTGAGAACATTTAAATTCTACTCTTTTAGCACTGGCAACCACTTTTCTCTTGATTATGGATATATCAATTTGTAATTATCCCTTTTTTTCTCTTCTCATTTATGGCTATCATACTTAAATAACATTTATTTTAAAAAATTGATGAGAGTTCTAATTGGGTATAAAATTTATGTTTTATTCACCAATTTTCTTATTTTGGCTCATTTTTGTTTTCCATTTTCTACAGCAATCAAGTTTTACTCATAATGTTTCATAATATTAAACATATTTTCATTTAATTTGAGCATTTTGCAACACTGTTAAAATCTCATGTTGTCAGAGAAGATACAGCACACTCAAATTCGGTGGTCATGGAGGGTTGTTTTGTTTTCTATTAATAAACGTGTGACCCCTTCACCCATTCCTCCCACCCCCATCTCCTGCCTCTGGCAACCACCAATCTATTCTCTGTATCTATGAGATATGATATTTTTTTTTCAGATTTATATAAGAGAGATCATACAGTATTTGAGCATTTGTCTTTGTCTGACTTATTTCACTTAGCATAATGCCCTCAAGATCCGTCCACATTATCACAAACAGCAAGATTTCACTCTTGCTATATCCACGGATGGACACTTAGGTATTTCCCATTTTGACTACTATAAAAAATGTTGCAGTGAACACTGGGGTGCATATATCTTTCTGAGTTTGTGCCTTAATTTTCTTTGAATAAATAGCCAGAAATGGAAATGCTAGATCATACATTAGTATGATTAGTATTTTTAATTTTTTGAGGAAACTCCATAGTGTTTTCTGTAGTGGCTGCACCAATTTACATTCCCACCAATAGTGCACAACAATTCCCGTTCCTCTACATCTTAATTGACATTTGCTATTTCAGTTTTTTTTTTTTTGATGATAGCCATTCTGACAGGTGTAAGGTGATAGCTCATTGTGGTTTTGATGGATTTCCTTGATGATTAGTGATGAACATCTTTTCATGTACCTCTTGCCCATGTGTATGTCATCTTTGGAAAAATGTGTATGCAGATCTTCTGCCTATATTTTAACCAGATCATTTTTTGTTTGCTATTGAATTGCATAAGTACCTTATATATTTTGGATATTAGATACATGACTTGCAAATATATTATGCTGTTTATTGAGTTGACTTTTAATTTTGTTGATTATTTGCTGTGCAGAAAGATTTTTAGTAAGTATGATATAGTCCCACTTACTTTCATTTGCTTTTGTTGCTTTTGTTCTTTGTGTCAGATTAAAAAAAAATAATTTGCAAGACCTGTTTCAAGGAGTGTACTGCCTATGTTTGTTTGTTTGTTTTTCTAGGAATTTTATGGTTTTAGGTCTTACATTTAAGTCTTTATTTTGAATTATTGACATGTTTTGTTTTGTTTTAGTTCCTTGCTTTTACAATGTGAAAGATAGTTCTCTAGTTTCTTTCCTTTGCATGTGGCTGTCCAGTTTTCCCAACACCATTTGTTAAAGAGACTGTCCTTTACCCATTGTTTCTTCTTGGCATCTTTGTCATAAATTAATTCACCATAAATAATGGGATTACCTTGGGGCTCTATTATGTTCCACTGATTTATGTGTCTGTTTTAGAGCTTAGTAATATTCTTTGAAATTAGGGAGCCTCCAGCTTTGTCTTTTTCTTAGGATTACTTTGGCTATTTGGGGTTTTTGTGGTTCCACTCAAATTTTAGAACTATTTGTTCTATTTGTTTCACAATGCCTTTAAAATTTTGATAAGGATTGCAGTGAATCTGTAGACTGCTTTAGGTATCATGGACATTTTAACAGCATTGATTCTTCCAATCTGTGAGCACAAAAGATTTTTCCATTTACTTGTGTCTTCTTCAATTTCTTTTATCAATATTTTCTAGTTTTCACTGCACAGGTCTTTCACTTCCTTGGTTAAGTTTACTCCTAAGTGGTTTATCCTTTTTTTTTTTTTGGTCTTTTTAGGGCCATACCTGCAGCACATGGAGGTTCCCAGGCTCGGGGTGGAATTGGAACTGTAACTGCTGGCCTATGCCACAGCCACAGTAACACCAGATCTGAGCTGGGTCTGCAACCTACACCACAGCTCAGGGCAACACCAGATCCTTAACCCACTGTGTGAGGTCAGGGATCGAACTTGCATCCTCATGAATACTAGTCAGATTTGTTTCCACTGAGCCACGATGGGAACTCAGTTTTACTCTTTTTGATGCAATTGCACATGGGATCATTTTCTTAATTTCTCTTTCTGATAGTTCATTATTAGTTTGTAGAAACACAACAGAATTTTGTATATTGATTCTGTCTCCTGCAACATTACTGAATTTATTAGTTCTAACAGTTTTTTTTTGTCTAGGTTTTTCTGTAAGTAATATTATGTCTTATGCAAACAGTGACAATTTTATTTCCTCCTTTCCAATTTAGATGCGTTTTATTTTTATTTTTTCTTAACCATTGAGCATTTTTAAGTGCCTAGCTTAGTAGTATTAAGAATGTTCACATTGTTGTGAAAATGTCACCACTATCCATCTCCAGGTGTCTTTCTGTTTTTCAAAACTCAAACACTGTACTCATTAGAACATAACTTCCCTTACTTCCTTTCCTCAGCTCCTAGCAACCATCTACTTCCTCACTATAAATTCAGCTACTCTAGTTATCTCACATAAGTAGAATTAAGGGAGTATTTATCTTAAAAAGAAAAAATTGTAAGAACATAGGCTTTAATGCATATATATCTTTAGGGAGAAACAGAACATTCTAAGAGCCCCTAAAATTACATACACATATAGCCAACTATTTGATATATGCACATCATGTCTTGGCCAAAATATGCATGAAGGGAAAAATCTCATCTAAATTGCTGTATGTGTCACAGTAAGTAAAAATAACATATGAAAATTTAGATATACGTGATGTAATAAAACATGTTTTAAAGTAAAATGTTTAAAGCTTGATAATTCGCAATAATTTCACTGGCGTTTCATATTTAAAATAATTTAACATTCTAGGTCTTATCTTTTTGTTTCTATAACATCTCTATGAAATAGAAAGATGGAATATCATTATTCTTCTTACAGATGCCAAGGTCTTTCTTTCTTTTTCTTTTTGTTTTTTTTTCTTTTTTAGGGCTGCACCCACAGCATATGGAGGTTCCCACTCTAAGGGTCAAATTGGAGCTGTAGCACCTGGCCTATACCACAGCCACAACAACGTCAGACCCAAGTCTCATCTGTGACCTGCACCACAACTCAAGGCAATGCAGGATCCTTAATCCAGTGAGTGAGGGGAGGCCAGGGATCAAAACTGCATCCTCATGGATGCTAGTCAGATTTATTTCCACTGGGCCATGACGGGAACTCTGCCAAGGTCTTACCCTGGGTCCATGGCCAGGTTCTAAAGAGTCTTTCACCCATTATAATTGTATTGCATTATCACCAGTACAGCATTGCCCAAACCTAGGAGGGGAATTTTGATGTAGTTCACTGGCACTCAGGGCTTGCTCCGGCCCATACACTGTGCTCAGTGTTGCCATAGGTTTTCTTACCACAGAGACACATGTTGCAAATCCATCAACTACTGCCTGGGTTATCTTGAGAAAATTATAGGAACTCACCAAATCTCTGTGTTCCTACCTGAAAAAATGGGCATAAGTCTCCAATGTCCCACTCTTCTTTTGTCTTTCCCTAACCTGTAAGATAGGTGAAAACAAAGAAGACCACAGTTCCATCGTGAGCATGAAACACCTGAAAACTTGGATTGTGCTGTGCTAACATGGACATGTATCTACAAACACAACCACACTACAACTCTGAGGAGCAAAGGACTATATTTGGGCCTAGTTTCTATAAAATTGCAGTGATATTCCTCTTCAGCCAGTCAACCCTTGGGTGAGGTGGGGTAAGGGACAATATTTATTTGAATCTTACTATCTCAATAGCCCATCCATGGTTTCAGGAGTCTCTTTAACTAAAGCAGCTTCTTCTGGATAAACTCTACATCTTTTGAAACTCTGCCTCAGCACTTTTCCTGGTAGAGGGTGATAATAACTATATATAGCCACATGGCCTTGGTGGGAAAAAGTCCAACTTTTGTGGGTCCTGCTTTGCAGACACGAAAAGATGACACATTTTGTCATCATTCATTCTTGTTCCAGGCAACAGTGATTTGTTTCAGCTAACACAACTTTTCCTTGCTTTTTGCTGAGGTTAAGATCGTCTGATGTTCTGTAATATTCCTCCATGTCAGGCCCACACCATGCAGAGGCTGCAGGAATACCTCCACCCCTTGGGCACCTTGTCTCCCTGAGTATCCCTCTCCCTACACACCCCCACAAGAATTCCCATGACTCATTCATTGGCTTAAAAGTTAGTGAGCATATGGAGCAGGGCAAAGGTATAAACTAGCTACTCAGCATCCATACAATTTCATCCTCTTAATGGCATTTAGAATGTCTCACATTGGCTCTGGATATCCCGACCTGGTGTTTCCTCTTTGAGTTCTAAAAGAATTTAGTTAAATTCTCCTCAGTCCTAGGTGTTTCCCCTCAACCTAAGGAATGTATCTCCTCCCATTTTTATCCCAAAGACCCTAAGTGGAATGGCTGAGCTCATACCAACCACACTTTTTTCAAATTGTTCCTCCTTCTTTATCTCAAAAGTCCTCCAAAAGGAAAGGTGTGGGCTCTTGTTTTTGTTTTTGTTTTTGTTGTTTTCCAGGGCTTCTTGTCCTTCTAGCTGAGCTTAATTTACCATCACCTCCTTTTTCTGGAATTAAAATGCTAATTTTGGTACAAGCACAACAAGCTCTGCTTAATAGTCAGGGAACGCAAATCCATAGGGTTCTCAGAAATGGCACCCAATAACACTCACATAGAATTTAGGCATTATATTAGTATGCTAGAGCTGCTAAAACAAACTGCCATAGGAAAGGACTCTAGTCAGTCCTTTGTTGATCTCACATGAGGAACCCAAAGCCTACAGTGAATACTGACTTGCCTAAGTACAAAATTCCTGTTGGCAGAAGTTGGTTGGAACTTAGATATTGCACTTCAATTCCTTAATTTCTTCCTTTGTATCATTTTGCACCTGGAGAGTTATTTTCTACATGCTTCAGTGTATAGATATACAGATAAGTGCCTTATTTGACGATTTTTGCTAAAGCAGCAAATAGGATCAGTGTGCATTTAGATGCATGAGGAAATTTCTTTCACTATTTTTTCAAATAGCAAAAAGAATATCATTGGTTTCTGGTTTGACATCATATGGTAATGAAGGGAGAAATATTAAAAAGAAATATTGAAAGGTCTCTTCAAATATTTTACCTTTTTTCTTCTCTGATTTCATTGATTCATCTAAATCAGTGTCCATTAATAATAAGGCATAAACAAAGTCCAATTTATCCATCTTTCATTAAAAAGCCTTAGTCATATTTTGTTTTTGATATTATTTCATAATCCGTAATATACATTAGATGTATGTATCTATTTTCTTTGAGCGACTGAGACATTGAAATCTTATGCACACTGCGTTCTTTGCCCAATGACCTTGAGTAACATAAAAACCAAGATTAGTGAAAATACTTTTATAACTTGACTTATCAATAGATCATGATATTACCGTTACCTTAGAGCCTTATTTAAGTGTGTAGATTGCTGGAGCTGGAAGGTCCTTTAGAGTTCACCTAGGCCAACACCCTCATTTTCCAGATGAGGAACCTGCACCTGGGAAAAATGAAGTGAATTACTCCAGGTCACACAGAAAGTCACTCTCTGAGTCCAGCTAGCATTCTTGTATTTTGACATCAGTTTACTTTCCAGTATGCCAAGGTGTCTCAATATTTGTAAACCAGGGTAGTGTTTTGCCAATATCCTCCAATTGATTTTAATTTTTCCCTTCATTTCTATTTACTTATTTATTTCTAAGATTTAGCTTCAGCATTAATGGAATTAGGAAAATGGGTGCATGATTTCCCAGAAGACAAAGAATCCCATAAATTAACTTTGTCTTAAATATGACTTCTTTACCTTCTTGTGTAAATGATAGGTTTTAAAGTAAGGTTTTATGAAAAACTAAGGGCTTATCTGCATTTGTTTCCTTCTTTAACACACTAAGAGGTAGGCTTAGAACCCAGGTCACAGAGACTTCCTGGGAAGCTAGCTGTATTATATGGTGTGAAGAGAATCCTCAAGATAGATGGGCTTCTTCTGCAGGTCATTGAGAGAACAGTCAGTCTTTGGTCTTCTATATGCCCTGGCACTTTTACAGAGGGATCATTTGAAATTAATTAGAGCAATGACAGATTCCAAGGGATATTTATACAAGATTTGGAATTCAAAAGTTCATGAATGCCCTGAAGGATGATCCTGGAGTTAGCTGAAGATTTAGGAAACTACCAGAAAAGACCACCAGTAGGAGCAAAGTGGTCATTCCACTGAGATTTTCAAGGCTGACTGCCAAAGCCAGATACCAAGTGATGTTCACAGCCAGGTCTCAGAGGCCCCTGATGCTAGAAGAACAAAGAGGTTTCACTTAGAAAATAGAGACTGGTTAAAACTCTAGAGCAGCAGATGAAGCTGGAAGAATGAACTCAACTCCCTGTTCCTTGAGTTCTCCACTCCAGCATTGGTTTCCTCCCTCTCACCTCCCCAACCCTCATCCACAAGCCCATTCTTAAATGTTATACCCCTCTGACTATCACCTTCTTTCTCTCCACCTCACTTCAAAGAACTGTCCCTGTAACTATAGATAACTCAGAGCCAATTACATCTTTTTCTTCTTCACCTACTACTTCTTTTTTTCCTCTTTCAGGCCTCTCTTAAATCGATGATCTATTCCCTATAGCCCAATTCCATGGCACATTGTTATAATCACTCCTCACATATTTCTGAGTCCCTTATCCCTTTTTTCTCTGTCATAATCTCCCGGCCCAACCCCAACCTTGAGTTAATCCAGCTCCTCTTCCCTCCAGGGAAGCAGTAGTATGGCTTCAGGAAAAACTCTAGTCATGATGAAATCAACCAGTGAATACCAAACCAAGCAGACCTCATTGTTGCCAGGAAACAGTGCTACATTCCTTCCATTAGCTAATTCTTCTGCACCCTGGTGTCCTATACCTTTCTCTTACTCACTTTCAATACCCCTCCCCTGAATCAGCCAGCCAACTGCCTCTTTACCTCTTATTTTCTGGGTAAAACAGAAGCAATCAAAAGAGAACTATTTTATTTTCCCTCCTCCAATTTCACCACCATAACTTCTCCTGTCTCAATACGTCGCATGACCTCTTCTGACACAATAGATGCACCGGTTCCACTCCCACCTCAGAAAATCTCTCTGTTATTTTTCTTGTATCTTCTTGGCTAGTCAAGAACTTTGTTTTTACAATTCTCCCTTTGATAGTGTACCTAATTTCTTTTTACAAAAAACTCCCATTGGTAAAAAAAAGAAGAGTGGTATCATCTATTTCCTGAGGTGCATGTCACCTTCTTGCTGTCAATGTATTTGTTCCTCTTTGGTGAAGAAATCCTTGAAGATTTTCTGTTAAAACTGGCTCTTTACCTGTCCTCATGGTCTTTACAGTTTAGAAAAAAAAATAATTTAAGAATGAGGGCCAAGTGTAATTGAGCAGTACCCCAGGGGGCCCCCAGAGACAGATCCCTCCCCCATATTTTCTGCTCTAGCTCCTCTTTGCAGTACCCAGTAATAGTGTCTCATGCATATGTCCTGAGTGTTTCAGATGCTAAAAATCACCACCAAATGGAAGAAATTAACTACTTAATGAGCATGAACATATAGCTCCCAGAATTACTGGCACCTAAGGATATTAATCCCCCTGTTACCTCAATCAGAGAACTGTTCATGCACTTATCACATACCCTAGGACACCCTTTCCCTCTCTTTGCCTTTAAAAATGCTTTGCTGACCACTTTTGGTGAGTTTCTGTGGTCTTGAACATGAGCCACCCATTCTCCTTGTTGCAATAAACTTTCTCTGCTCCAACCCTAACATTCCAGTTTGTTTGGCCTCCTTGCACATCAGATCCACCTGCTTGCATTTGGTAACAATAGGATGGTGTGTATTTACAAATTATCTATTTGTGGATAAAGAGATGGTAGATTATAAGTAAATAGATTCATACGTTCATTCATACCTATACAGATAGAGAGAAAAGAAATCCAAACTATAGAGTTTTAAATATTAGTTTGAAAGCAATGAATATGCTCAGGTGTAGAAAGTGTCTGGAAATAGATTAGATCACACAGGCACACTTTCTAAAGATTCCTACTCCACTTCCCATGCCCGAAAGAAAAAAAGAAAGAAAGGGAAAGAAAGAAAAAGAAAAAATATCCCAACCTAGAAAACTTGTTGTTGGAGAGGTTGTATGAAAGAAAACCAGCAGTAAGAACTAAAATAATCCAATCATGGCTTTAAAGCAAAATAACCATCGTGAACTTCAGATATTATAACTATGGAGGGAAGATACTAATGTGAAAAAGAATCATTTTTATACAATTGTTGGTGGCAGAAATTGCAGTGCATGCTAATTATGAGATATGGGATGTGGGGAAGAAGGGCAAGGATGCATAAGCACTATAGAGACTGTTTCATTTCTGATTATGCTAATTTGATAAGTAAGGATAAATCCAATTCTGAAAATAAGAAGAAAAGGAACTCTGTAGGATTACCAAAAAACATTGTGTTCTATCATGTATTTGAGACAGAGAACATAACTTTAAAAATTGTTTTAAATAAAAATTGACTTTATTTGAATTAAAACCCCAACAAAATACAAACATTAATTGGAGTAGAGGCTCTTTGAAAGCAAAGTTTAAAGAAAACAGGTAACAATTTTCATTTATTTTGTTTTCTGGTACATTCATTTATTTATTTATCTTTACTTATTTTTTTTCTTTACTTCTCATTTCATGTCTTAAGATATAAATGTTTACTTTTCATCCATGCTTCCTTGTTTGAAACATCCTCACCCTGCTTCTTTATGGACTCTTACTCCACGGGTAGTAATAGCTTTGGATTTACCTGGACATAAACTTTGGCAGAGCCTTTTAAAACAGATTTCTAGGCCCCACCAGAAATGGCAGTATTCCAGACAATGCCAATATTGCTGGTCTGGATCACTGTTGGAGAACCCCTGCTCTAGAAAATTACATTTCCAAGTGCATCTCTCCAAATACAGACTAGGTCTGGATTTGGGAATCTGCAACTAACTCTTCCTCATCCTATCCATCTGCTGAAGAAAATTGTTATTAGCGAGGAAGCATAGAGAGTCAAAAAAATGGTATTAATTTTATTTCCTGGGCTTAGCTTTGTTGTTTCTACATGTAGAATGTGGAAAAACAGAAAATGGCATAAATGCATGTAGACTTTGTTTTCTTTGACATTGGAGAGATTCAACAAAACTTTATTCCTCCATCAGAAAGTAATTTCAGAGCTCTTCTCTAGCTACTTTTGTAGACAACTGAGAAGCATGCAGTCTCATTTTTCCTCTTCCCCTTAGTATGAGTGACTGGGCATTTCTGTGAAGTGAAATTTAGATTTAGCATTTCCCTCAGCACTGCCTCTTATTCATACACTTGGGTTAAATAGAAAATACATTCTGATAGAAAGATTTTGTTTACAAATCCAAGCTTATGCTAAAAAAAAATACAATTTTCAGGAAGAATTTAAACAGGATTTTGTAAGATTTTATTGCATGCCTTACTTTGTACATTGAACACTGCTGTTGATACGGAGGATAAAGGTATTAGCTGGATTCAAGGTGTGCTTCTGAATCTCTTTGTTTAAAATGTAGGTTTTGACCCCCAAGATGAGAAACCCTGGCGGTGAAGCCCAAGGAGCTCTTTGCTAAGCAGTCTCCACACCACTGTGAAGAAACTGTAGAAGAATATCCTGCCTCCTTCTACCCTCTCTATGGTGTCTTCTCTGGTTCATAACTAGGATCTATACCCTGTTCCTTCCACTCTTTCCCCCTTTCCACATATTCCCATTCTAGTCTCTCCTACTAACTATTCTTGTAACATACTTGTAAGATACATTTACATGTTTATTTTCCTGCTAAGTATTGCATTCTACATGTGCAATAGCATGTTTACTTTAAATCTCCAGTATCCTGCAGAGCTCTCAAATACAGGAGTGCTCATAAAAATGTATAAAAATAACTAAGTAAATGAAGAAATATATGAATAAATCAATGAATGTAAGAGCAAAGTGAAAAATACAATTGTATAATGTGCAGTATGTGAATCATCAGAGGGGTAGGAAAGGAAGTGTTAAAAGGAAAACAATCAATCTGGAAATATATGGATACTTGCAGAAATGTTCTCTAAAACACACTTTTAACAGCCAAGACTAGAAAGAGTATACATGTCTACCCACAGAACTTTGGGAAAAAAGTAATGTGGTATATTTTTAAAATAGGGGCAGGTAATTTAGAAGTGTGGAATACATACTACTATATATAAAAGATATCATACTACTATATATAAAGTAGGTAAACAAAGAGACCTGCAGTGTAGCACAGGGAACAATACTCAATGTCTTGTAATAACCTATAATGGAAAAGAATCTGAAAAATAATATACAGAACTGAATTATTTTCTTTGCAACAACATGGATGTAATCAGAGACTCTTAAACTAAGTAAAGTTAAGTCAGAAAGAGAAAGAAAAATACAATATGATATCACTTACATGTGGGATTTAAAATATGGCACAAATGAACCTATCTACAAAACATAGGCAGACTAACAGACACAGAGGTTGGACTTATGGTTGCTGGAAAGATGTGAGAGGGAGTGGATGAATGGGGAGTTTGGGCTTGGTAGGTGCAAACTATTATATTTAGGATGGATAAGCAATGAAGGCCTGCGGTACAGCACAGAGAACTATATCCAAACTCTTGGGATAGTATATGATGGAAGTTAGTATGAGAAAAATAATGTATACATAAATGTGTGTGTGTGTGTGTGTGTGTGTGTGTGTGTGTGTGTGTGTGTGATTGGGCCTTTATGCTGTACAAAAGAAATTGACACAACACTGTAAATAAACTAAACTTTAATAAAAATAAAAATGTAAATAATATTGTGAATTAACCATACATCAACAAAAATTGGAATGCTACACAGCAATACAAATGAACAAACTATTGATACACATGAGCAGGTGGCTGATTCTCAAAAAAAAATTTTTTTGAGAGAAAGAAGCCACAGGCAAAAGTATACATACTGACCAACACTATTTATCAGGAATTTGATGACAAAAAAAATTAATCTACAATGATTAAAGTCAAAACAGTGGTTACCTTAGAGGAATGATGCTTATTGGAAAGGAGCATGAGGGAATTTTCTGGGAATTTGGAAATGTTCTATGTCTTCCCTGGTTGGTGGTTACACAGTTACAGACATGATTGAGAATTCCTCTAGCTATACACTTAATATTTATATACTCATAGTGTGCAAGTTATACTTTAAGTAAAAGAAAACCATCCATGAAGTGAAAGCTGTAGAACAGAAGCTTAAGTGATAGGGCCATGGAGGATGTGGGTTGCTCCAGACATATCAAACTAGAGAGGTGTAATTACCTCAGGCCTGCTTGGTGAGCCTCAAGGAAGCAATGGGTCTCCTCGGGGTCCATATTAACTATTGCATATCAGGACGGTTCATTCTGTCAGTCCATGCAGGCTTCTCTAACCGGACCATGTAAATTAGAATGAGCTCTTCACGATCTGAGACAACTCCTGATGACCTCAGCCACTAGAAGGACTAGTTCCCCTGAAACCTCCAACCTCAAAGAAGCCCTGAAGTTATAAAGAAAATGGAAGGTCTACCAGGATGTGGCAAAGGAGAGATGGTAAAAACATTAATAATTCAGGTATTAAAGTGTCACCTCTCCTCACCCTGTTACCCTACTGCATTTTCTCTGAAAGTGAGAAAGTTTACCAAGACATGAAGATCTATGGATTTCTCTGACAATGGATGATTGTTCTTATTAGGGTCGAATTTGTTGCATACAATTAAATTTCAAAATAAATTAATTAGAACTACCACTCTGATGAAGATATAGAACATTGTCAGCTCCCTAAGAATTCCCTGCCCCTTTCTCATCTGTACCCATTCCCAAGTCATCACTGTATTACTTTAAATAAATGTAAAGTGTTTTGCCTGTCCTTGAACATTAGATATATTAATCCTACAGTATTTCATATTTTGTATATGGATGCTTTTGTTCAACATAATATTTTTGTATTTATTGATATGGTTATGTGTATCAGTATTTTGCTTTAATTTTAACTGGTGCATAATTTGCATTGTAGGATGTATTACATTTTGTTTATTGAAATCTGTGAATATTTGGGATTTTCTGTTTGGGGATATTATGAATAGTGCTGTGATGAACATTCTGGTAGAAATATTTTTCTGGAAATATGTACTCAGTTCTATAGGATGAGTACTTAGATGAGAAATTGCCAGGGCATTGTATATGTTTAACTCTGTTAGCCATACTATTAGTCAGGGCTATACAGGGAATAAAATCAATACATACAGTTGATCCTTCAACAACATAGGTTTAAACAGTGCAAGTACACTGATAAGCAGATGTTTTTCAATAAATATGTACTATGGTACTACATGTTTGAGATTGGTTGAACTTGAAGATGTGGAACTGAGGGTATGGAACTATAATTAAATTGTTGACTATGCAGGGTAGAGCAGAGGCATTCTTGGAATTTTGGCTGTGCAAGGTGGAGAGAGAGATAATTATCTATAGATATATCTAGAGAGATATTAGAACTTGGATATAGGAGGTGCAGGGATTGTATGGATGGTGGTGAAAGTCTTGGTCCAAAGTCTTGAGAATCAAGACCAGTGATGTTCAAAAGCAGGAGAAAATGAATAGGTATTCCAGCTCAAACAGATTTGTCCAGTAATGTATGACAGTTCCACTTGCTCTAAAATCTCACCCCCCAATACTTGATGTTGCCAAATACAGGATTTTATGTTATATAACTCTGTCAATGAATAAGATAATTGACTCCATGTCTTGATTATTGTAAATAATGCTGCAATGAACATTGGGGTGCATGTATCTTTGCAAATTATGGTTTTCTTTGGATAGATGCCCAGGAGTAGGACTGTTGGATCATATGGTAGTTCTATTTTTAGTTTTTAGAGAAACTTCCATACTGTTTTCCAAAGTGGTTGCACCAAGTTACATTCGCACCAACAGTGTAAGAGGGTTCCCTTTTCTCTGCACCCTCTCCAGAATTTATTGTTTGTAGACTTTTTTTATGATGGCTATTTGGCTGGTGTAAGGTGCTATCTCATAGTAGGTTTCATTTGCATTTTTCTGACATTAGTGATGTTGAGCATCTTTTCATGTGTTCTTGTTGTTGTTGTTTTTGTTGTTATTTATCTGTCTGTTTTGAAGAAATGTCTCTTTAGAACTTCTACTCATTTTTGATGGGGTTGTTTATTTTTTTGATATTGAACTTCAAGAGGTGTTTGTATATTTTAGAGATAAAGATGTGGTACATTATACAATGGACTATTACGCAGCCATAAAATAATGAAATAATGTAATTTTCATCATCATGGATGGACCTAGAAACTATCATATTAAATGAAGTTAGTCAGTGAAAGGTAAACATCACAGTCTATCACTTATGTGTGGAATCTAAAAAAGGATACAAATAAACCTATTTGAAGAACAGGAACAGAGGGACAGAGGCAAGATGGCGGAAGAGTAGGGGGACACACTCGCCCTATCCCACAAACACAACAAAAAAAATACATGTATAGGTTAAATGACTCACATAGAACAGCAATCAATCACTGGCAGAAGAACCTAAACTCCAATAATGGCATGAATCTTGTGACATTACCAGGTAAAATAAGAGAAAAGAGGAGAGTGAAAGTGAATCTGAACTGTATGGGGGCTCCCAAAAGGGAACTGTGGAGGAGAAAGGGATCCCACACCCTGGAAAGTCACCTATTCGATGAGATCAACCGAACTGGAGGAATCTCCAGATGCAGAGAAGAGTGCAGCAGTAAGTCAGAGTTCTGAAAAGCAGAGTGAGAACTGAACAGATCATCTGAACTACTGGAACAGTCACCAAAAATTGAGACGCTTGGGTGGGTTCTGGGCACCTAGACCTTGGCTCCGGAGGTTAGTCCCCAGGAACCGGCTGGGGTGGGCAGTGCAGAGACTGCTTGGGGCAGGGTTTAGGAACTGGTCTGTCAGGTTTGATGGGGCAGAGACTACCTGGGAGACTAGAAAGCAGAGCATCTCCGGGGGAGGGAGCAATACACTAAGGGCTGGGAAGTGGAAAGCCACATCAGAGGGAACCTGGGAGAAGAGCTGGATCTGCTGGAGGGAACAATGTGCCAGTGTTGGGGAGTGGAGAGAAGAAGGGGTGGGCCACCATAGAATACTCCCCACACCACAGTGAGCTCACTGACCCACCAGCTATCAGAAAGCTTTGCTTCCCAGTGCATCCCCCATTCCCCTACCCCTCACTCACCTGCTGGACCTGGGGCTGCCTGCCAACCCAGAGGGCTGGCCTCAACAATTACCAGAAGCCTACCACTGCAGCAGCTTTCCCTGCCCTGGCCTGCTTGCCCTCTGGAGGGGCTACACCCCTGTGGAGCAGCACAACAACACCAGACCCTGGAAAAAGGCCTGCAGCCCAGAAAAGGTAGAACAAGCTTGGCCGGGCTGTGAAAAAGATGCTTCCATTCTCAGGCAGTCCTCCCAAGTCGGGCTGCCCTGGGGAAGAGCCTCTTGGGTTCTCAGCAGCCCAGCTAGCTGCTGCAGCCCTTGAGGGTTGCTGAACTCCCGTAGAACAGCTGCTTAGCACTGCCAGCCCCCTGCAAGAGCCCCACAGCCCCAAAACAGAAGAGCAAGATCTTCCTGGCAGAGTAAAATCTGCTTCCATTGCAGTGTGGACCTCCCAGTCCTGTCTGCCCTCAGGAAGTCCTGCTTTGCTTCAGAGAGACACGGTCAGCACTGCCCACCCTCTGGAAAAGCCAGGCTGCCTCAAAGAAGACTGACCAACAACACCAGCACTCAGGAAAGATTCCACAGCAGAGCCAAGGCAAACACTGCCCGGTCACGGAGAGTACAACTCCCCCAGGAAAAAGGAAACAACAAGCAAGATGAAGAAGCTGAGAAACCACCCCCAGTCAAACCAACAGGAGAACTCACCTAAAACACTCAACAATGAAACAGATCTCGGCAGTCTGACAGACATGGAGTTCAAAAGAGAAAAGTGAAAATACTGAAGGAATTAAGAGAAGATATGAACAGTAATGCAGATACCCTCAGAAAGGAACTAGAAAATATAAGGAGGAGCCAAGAAAAACTAGAACATTCATTTTCAGAGATACAAACAGAACTAAGGGTAGTAAAAACCAGAATGAATAATGCAGAAGAACGAATCAGTGATATGGAAGATAGAATAATGGAAATCACCCAATCAGGTCAGCAGATAGAAAACCAAATCAAAAAACAGGAAAGCAATATAAGAGACCTATGGGATAATATAAAGCAGGCCAATATACACATAATATGAATTCCAGAAGGAGTACAAAAAGATAAGGGAATGGAAAATATATTTGAAAAATTATTGCTGGAAACTTTCCAAATCTAAAGGATACTGGGTTCAAGATACAGGAAGCACAGAGGGCCCCAAACAACTTGAACCCAAATAGACCCACACCAAGACACATTATAATAAAAAATGGCAAAAGTTAGTGATAAAGAGAGGATCCTAAAGGCAGCAAGAGAAAAGCAGAATGTTACCTACAAGGGAACCCCCATAAGGTTTTCAGCTGATTTCTCTACAGAAACTCTACAGGCCAGGAGGGAATGGCAAGAGATATTTAAGATGAAAAAATATGCAAGTTAGGATACTCTATCCAGCAAGAATAGCATTTAAAATAGAAGGGGAAATAAATTTTTTTCCAATAAACAAAAGCTAAAAGAATACAGCAATACAAAACCCAGGCTAAAAGAAATACTGAAAAGGTCTCCCTAAACCAAAAAGAAAGGAAGGAAAGAAAGGGAGGAAAAAGAAAAAAAAAAAAAAAGAGGAAGAACTAGGACTGAAGAAACCGAAATCAGAGAGCAGTCTCTCAAATAAGCCAGCATACAGATTTAATCATGAACATGATTCATACAAAATAAAATTAAAAAAATAAAAAAGAGTCATCAAAATCATAACATGTGGGAAAAGGAAGTAAGAAAATAAATAGACCCTTTTGTTTGTTTGTTTCACTTCTTAATTTTAGTATAGTTATGAAGTCTTTCAACCTACAGGACCATCAGGCTAAAACACACAATTATAGGAAGGGGTTATCATACTTAAAACCCAGGGCAACCACAAGCCAAAACCAAACTTTGCATTCACAAAAAATGAAGAAAAAAAAACCACTCAAGCAGAAAATAACTGGAGGCCATCCAACCATAAAAAGAAAGGAAGAATGGACAACCATAGAATCAAATGGAACACAAGGTTCAAATGGCAATAAATAATCATCCTCAATTATCACCTTAAATGTCAATGGACTGAATGCCCCAGTCAAAAGACACAGAGTGGCTGAGTGGATAAAAAGGCAAAAACCTTCAATATGCTGCCTACAAGAAACTCACCTTAGGACAAAGGATACATATAGATTGAAAGTGAAAGGGTGGGGAAAAATATTCCACACCAATAGACATGACAGAAAAGCAGGAGTTGCAACACTCATATCAGACAAAATAGACTTTAAAACAAAAGACATAAAGAAAGACAAAGAAGGACACTACTTAATGATTAAGGGATCCATCCAAGGAGAGGATGTTACTATCGTCAACATATATGCCCCAAATACAGGAGCACCCAGATACACACAACACATATTAACAGACATAAAGGGAGATATTGATGAGAATACAATCATAGTAGGAGACCTTAATACCCCCCTCACCATCAATGGACATATCCTCTAGACAGAAAACCAATAAAGCAACAGAGATCCTAAAGGAAACAATAGAAAAGTTAGACTTAATTGAAATCTTCAGGACACAACATCCAAAAAAATCAGAATACACATTCTTCTCAAATGCACATGGAACATTCTCAAGAATCAACCACATATTGGGACACAAAGCTAACCTCAATAAATTGAGGAACATATAAATTATCTCAAGTATCTTCTCTGACCACAATGCCATGAAATTAGAAATCAACCATGGGAAAAGGAAAGAGAAAAAACCTACTACATGGAGACTAAACAACATGCTACTAAAAAACCAATGGGTCAATGAGGAAATCAAGAAGGAAATTAAAAACTACCTTGAAACAAATGATAATGAAGACACAACCTCTTAAAATCTATGGGATGCTGTGAAAGCAGTGCTCAGAGGGAAATTTATAGCGATACAGGCCTTTCTCAAAACAGAAGAAAGATCCCAAATTGACAACTTAACCCTCCACCTAAACGAACTAGAAAAAGAAGAACAAAAAAGGCCTAAAGTCAGCAGAAGGAAGGAAATTATAAAGATCAAAGAAGAAATCAATAAAATAGAGATTCAAAAAACAATAGAGAAAATTAATAAAACCAAGAGCTGGTTCTTTGAAAAGGTAAACAAAATTGACAAACCCCTGGCCAGATTCACTAAAAAGAGGAGAGAAAGAATTCAAATAACCAAAATTATAAATGCAAAAGGAGAAATCACAATGGATACAGCGGAAATACAAAAAACCATAAGAGCATACTATGAACAACTATACGGCATCAAGTTTGACAATCTGGAAGAAATGGACAATTTTCTAGAATCTTGCAGCCTGCCAAAACTGAATCAAGAAGAAACAGACCAACTGAACAGACCGATCACTAGAAATGAAATTGAAGAGGTCGTAAAAACATTCCCTACAAATAAAAGTCCAGGACCAGATGGCTTCACAGGTGAATTCTATCAAACATATAAAGAGGAATTGGTGCCCATCCTCCTTAAACTCTTTCAAAAGGTTGAAGAAGAAGGAATACTCCCAAAGACATTCTATGATGCCACCATCACCCTCATTCCAAAACCAGACAAAGATAACACCAATGAAAAAAAAAAAAACTATCGGCCATATCTTTGATGAATATAGATGCAAAAATTCTCAAAAGAATCTTAGTCAACTGAATCCAACAACATATCAAAAAAATTATACACCATGAGCAGGTAGGGTTCATCCCAGTTTCACAAGGATGGTTCAACATATGCAAATCAATCAACATCATACACCACATTAACAAAAGAAAAGTCAAAAATCATATGATCATCTCAATAGACGCAGAAAAAGCATTTGACAAAGTCCAACATCCATTCATGATCAAGACCCTTGCCAAAGTAGGTATAGAGGGAAACTTCCTGAACATAATCAAAGCCACTTATGACACAGCAAATATAATACTCAATGGAGAAAAGCTGAAAGCCTTCTCACTCAAATCTGGAACAAGACAGGGATGCCCACTCTCACCACTGCTCTTCAACATAGTTTTGGAAGTCCTAGCCACAGAAATTAGATGAACAAAAGAAATAAAAGGCATCCATATAGCAAGAGAAGAGATAAAACTGTCACTGCAGCAGATGACATGATACTATACCTAGAAAACCCTAAGGACTCAACCCCAAAACTCCTTGAACTGATTAATAAATTCAGCAAAGTGGCAGGATATAAGATTAACATTCAGAAGTCAGTTGCATTTATGTATACCAGCAATGAAATATTAGAAAAGGAGTACAAAAATGCGATACCCGTTAAAATTGCACCTTAAAAAAACAAATACCTTGGAATACACCTGACCAAAGAGGTAAAGGACCTATATGCCGAGAACTATAAAACTTTAATCAAAGAAATCAAAGAAGATGCAAAGAAATGGAAAGAGATTCCATGTTCACGGATTGGAAAAATCAATATTGTAAAAACGGCCATCCTACCCAAAGCAATCTACAGATTCAATGCAATCCCTATCAAATTACCCATGACATTTTTCACAGAACTAGAACAAATAATCCAAACATTTACATGGAACTGCAAAAGATCCAGAATCACCAAAGCAATCCTGAGAAACAAAAATCAAACAGGAGGCATAATGTTCTCAGACTTCAAGAAATATTACAAAGCCACAGTCATCAGAACAGTGTGGTACTGGTATCAAAACAGACAGACAGACCAATGGAACAGAATAGAGAACCCGGAAATAAACCCTGACACCTATGGTCAATTCATCTTTGACAAGGGAGGCAAGAACATAAAATGGGAAAAAGAAAGTCTATTCAGCAAGCATTGCTGGGAAACCTGGACAGCTGCATGCAAAGCAATGAAACTAGAACACACCCTCACACCATGCTCAAAAATAAACTCAAAATGGCTGAAAGACTTAAATATACGACAGGACACCATCAAACTCCTGGAAGAGAACATACACAAAACACTCTCTGACATCAACCTCATGAATATTTTCTCAGGTCAGTCTCCCAAAGCAATAGAAATAAGAGCAAAAATAAACCCATGGGACCTAATCAAACTAAAAAGCTTTGGCACAGCAAAGGAAACCCAAAAGAAAACAAAAAGACAACTTTCAGAATGGGAGAAAATAGTTTCAAATGATGCAATGGACAAGGGCTTAATCTCTAGAATATACAAGCAACTTATACAACCCAACAGCAAAAATGCCAATCAATCAATGGAAAAATGGGCAAAAGACCTGAATAGACATTTCTCCAGGGAAGAAGTACAGATGGCCAGCAAACACATGAAAAAATGCTCAACATCGCTGATTATAAGAGGAATGCAAATCAAAACTACCATGAGATAGCACCTCACACCAGTCAGAACGGCCATCATTAATAAGTCCACAAAGAACCAGTGCTGGAGAGGTTGTGGGGAAAAGGGAACCCTCCTCCACTGCTGGTGGGAATGTAAACTGGTACAGCCACTATGGAGAACAGTTGGGAGATACCTTAGAAATCTATACATAGAACTTCCATATGACCCTGCAATCCCACTCTTGGGCATATATCCAGACAAAACTCTACTTAAAAGAGACATGTGCACCCGCATGTTCATTGCAGCAGTATTCACAATAGCCAGGACATGGAAACAACCCAAATATCCATCAACAGATGATCGGATTTGGAAGAAGTGGTATATATACACAATGGAATATGACTCAGTCTTAAAAAAGAATGACATAATGCCATTTGCAGCAACATGGATGGAACTAGAGACTATCATACTGAGTGAAATGAGTCAGAAAGACAAAGACAAATACCATATGATATCACTTATAACTGGAATCTAATATCTAGCACAAATGAACATCTCCTCAGAAAAGAAAATCATGGACTTGGAGAATAGACTTGTTGCTGCCCGACAGGAGAGGGAGGGAGTGGGAGGGATCAGGAACTTGGGGTTATTGGATACAACTTGGAATGGATTTACATGGAGATCCTGCTGAGATGCACTGAGAGCTATGTCTTGATACTTATATTGCAACAGAACCAAGGGTGGGGGAAAAATGTATACATGTAAGAGGAACTTGGTCCCTCTGCTGTACAGTGGAAAAAAATAAAATAATAATACAAGAAATAAAAAAGATCCTTAAACCTGATTGCCTTGTGAACACTCTAGGCCTGAAAAAAATTCTTCTTATTGAAATACATAACTTTTGCCTCTTTGCTTGAGAACTATGCAGAGGCCTCAAGGAAGACCTTACAAGGGGGATGCTTGTCATACTCAAGATTTATTTTTTCCTTTCCTCTTGGCCATCAGATACCTCAGATGGAAATGACAACAGTAGGTTTTGCCAAAGCTATGTAAATTGTCTTTCTTTCTTTTGAAGCATGAAGGGACTTGACTGGACGTTCTGGAGAACATTACAGTAATCCACAGTATGCAAGATATCATGCCGATTAAACCAGATGAGCATGAAGCAGGAAATATGCTAGGTCTTTTGAAAAGATGTATGTACTCCAGATGGTGGGACATAAAATCTACTGAGGGGCCAGATGTATCAATGGAATTTTTAGGGGTGCAGTAATATTAGACATGTTTGTGGCATCCCTTCCAAAGTATTGACAATTTCACCTTTTACCGCCAAGAAAGAAGAAAATATTTGGCAGGCCTCTATGAATTATGGAAGCAGCACATTGCACAACTGGGACTCCTGCTCTTACCTTGTCACTGAGTTGCGTGGATGCTTGCCAGTTTTGAGCAGAGTAAAAGAGAGAGAAAATTATGTAGTACATCCAGACTGTAAAGATTTGTCACTTGAGCCACATGACCCATAAGCCAGACAAACCAATATGACTAGAGGTATACATAGTCGAGAAATATACCTGATTAAGCCCCCGGCAAACTCCTAAAATAAAATCAGAGAAGAAACTCTTTGGATTCTGGAGTAAGTGCATACCATTAGCAGCAGAGAACTCATAAGAAAAACAGTTCTTAGAATGCATCTGTGCCCTGGTAGAAACCGAATATGTATATATTTATGCATTTATTTTGACTGAAGTGTTTTTGATGTGCAATATATATTAGTTTCAGGTGTAGTTTCACATATGATTCAATATTTATAGATATTGCACAATTACAATTACTAAAATATTATCAGCTATATCCCCTGTTCTGTACTTTACATCCCTGTGACTTATTTATTTTATAACTAATAGTTTGAACCTCTTAATCCTCTTCCCCTATTTCACCCATCCTTCCAAACGCTTCCTTTCTGGAAACCAATAGTTTGTTCTATCTGAGTATGTTTCTGTTTTGTCATATTTTTCCACGTGTTTTGTTTTTTAGATTCCACGTATAAGTGAAAACATATAGTATTTTTGTTTCTCTAACTTCACTTAGCATAATGCCCTTTAGGTATAGCCATGTTGTTACAAATTGCAAGATTTCATTCTTTCTCATGGCTGAGTAAGAGTACACACACACACACACACACACACACACACACACACACACACATGTATTATATATATATGTATATTAGTTATCCATTTATCTGTCAATGGAAATTTAGTTTCCTTCCATATCTTGGCTCTTGTAAGTAATGTGATGAACATTGGGGTGCATATATCTTTTTGAGTTTTGATACTTTGAATGAATATCCATATCTGAATTCTTGGGTCATGTTGTAGTTATATTTATAATTTTTGAGGTACCTCCATACTTTTTCCATGGCCTTGTACCAATTTACATTCCCATAACAGTATCAGAAAGTTCTCACATCCTTGTCAACACTTATTTCTTATCTTTTTGAGAATAGCTATTTTAAAAGGTAATATCTTACTGTGTTTTTGATGTGCATTTTCTTGATAATTAGTCACAATGAGCATCTTATCTTGTGCCTATTGGCTGTCCATATGTCTTATTTTGGAAACATTTCTTTTTTTAATTTTTAAAAGTTTTATTGAAGTATATTTGATTTCCTTCAATGTTGTGATAAGTTCTGGAAATATTTCTATTCAGGTTCTCTGCCCATTTTTTAATCAGATTATAGTCCAGGATACACTTTACATCAATGGTCATTATACAAATCTGTGTCCTTGATAGAGGAATGCATTGGTCTGGAATCCAAAGGGTGAAAGCAAGGTGAAGCTGCTCATCATGACCTTCAGTGACCCACTTTGGGAATTTGGCCTTTCAGTCCCTGCCACTATGGGGCCTAAGGTCCGGGCAAGGTGTTTCCATCAGGAAATGGACTAAGAATTTCATAAAATTTAAATATGTGATTGTTTCAAGTCCACTGTTCTCTTCTTGTCAGGACCAGCAAAGATGAAAAGAATATTCGACTCTAGCTCTCAGCAGAATGTAGAGCATTGGCTGCATAATGGGAACAAGAGAAGCATGAGTGGCCTGCAAGTGATCCACTGAAGCAAACTTTGGTACTCTTGTGCCTGTCACTATAAATGGATGGGTATATAACCATATCAAAGCAAAGTATTGGGCGTCACACCCATCTAGTGTGAGGGTATGAATCACACCACTAGACAACCCACCTGGCCCAGGAGAAGTGGGCAGTCTAGATGAGGAGTGATGATGACATTGTTAGAGCACAGGACCATCTGCTGCAGCAGTTTTTTCTCAGGAACTGTGACCAATCAGAATCCTGGTTAGCTATTCCTAAATCATGTAAATGCTAAAGCAGTAAATAAATATGAGTTGCTCAAGAGGTGGACTTGAAAACTTTCTGTTTTTACTCCACCGATATTGCCTTTACCTGACACTACACCCATCTCACATTATGTTCATCCCCTAGCAATCTTGGTATCTACTGATAGCTGCTCATAGCTTATACTTTTTCTTTGTAACTGCCTCTGTACTGAACTGGAGTCACTTATCACCTGGGAGCCTTATCTGTGATGAACCTCCCCTCCATTTCTGCCCTCACAGGGTTCCATTCAACAGGCAATGATCCACTATATGGTGGTAGAATAAACCAGTTCTCATGTACCAAGTCTGTGGTGCCAGCCCTCTTCCAGGTTCACCATTGTGACAGGCTGGAGTCAGTCTTCACTAAGGACATCACTAGGTTAGCTTTCTTCCCTTCCTCTATCCTTTGTCTTGTAGCCCTCTTCTTAGATTCCATTCTCAACAGATCTCTCAGTAGACTCCCCATTTGGGCACTGCTTCTTATGAACTTAACCTAAGAGATGCATTTGTTGAAACAAACCAAAAGCAAGTAATTGAATGCTGTCTATAATTTTCTGTCCTAGTCTAGATGATTTCACGGTTGTCAAGCACCAAACATTGGAATTCATCATTTTGTTATATATGAAATAAATAACAATTAAGTACTCATTCTTATGTCATGAACTTTGAGAAAAATATGTCCAGAGATACTTTTTTGGCCCCACCTGTGGGAGGCAGAAGTTCCCAGGCCAGGGATTGCATCCACACCGCAGTAGTAACCAGAGGCACAGCGGTGACAATTCTAGGTCCACATCCACTAGGCTACCAGGGAACTCCTAGAGAAGTTTGTGTCCTTGAGAAATATGAAACTACTTGAGTAGCTATACCCAGAAATTTCTGAGTACTGAACATAGTTAACATAAACCTTTACTATCTAGATACACATTATTCAAAGGGTCGAGAAAATAGGTTTTCTAGATTACAAAGAGTTTATGGGTGAAACATTAGCATTAAAACCATAACTTATTTGGATGGGAGTCTATAATTTTTAATACAGATTTGCATGCTTTCTTAAACAGAGGATATTGAATATTATTTCAATGGTTCCTGATGACTCAAAGTTATTGCTATTAACAGCTATTACTGCTGGGGTGTATTATAACAGTGATGCTTCTGACTCAGCTGAGATGTACTTGGATCTGTACCAAATGAATCACGTGACTTTGTTATGTCTGATTTTGATTGTTGTTGCTAGCTCTTTCCCTTACTTTACGATGTCACCTATCTCAGATTTTAGCGTACCCACTCGTAGCAGCTCTTCTCTCACTTTCATTTTGTTATTGTTAGCATTTTATTGGCATGGAAATTAAATAACAATTATTATTATTTAATGCTTACTATGTACCAGATGATTTCTAAGTGCTTTGCATACTTTAACTCACTTAATCTTTACAAACTCATTAGTTCATTTTGTAAATTGAGTAAATGAGTCCTACAAAACATCATATCATGGTTCTTTTTTTTTTTTTCCTTTTTCATAGGACTGCACCCACCACAAATGAATGCTATCTATAATTTTATGGGAATATGGAGATTCCCAGACTAGGGTTGAATCAGAGCTACAGCTGCTGTCCTCTGCCACAGCCACAACAATGAAGGATCTGAGCCATGTCTGTTCCCTACACAACAGCACACAGCAATGTCCAATCACTAACCCACTGAGTGAGGCCAGGGATTGAACTTTTACCCTCATGGATACTAGTTAGGCTTGTTTCCATGGTGCCACAAAGGGAATTCCCTATATAAGCTTTAATGCATGAACTTATTTACACTTATTTTTGTCTTCAGAAACTTTATTTTTGCATTCTCCTAGATTTTTAGCTATATGTTAGATAAATAAGACAGGTAAGATATTCAGAGAGAGTTGACTTCTAGCTATGACTATAAACACGCAAAATGATGTGACTGAGACTATGAATGTGAGGAAGTTGGAGTATATGTCATATTTGAATGAGATGTTGGAGATTTGCTTGTGTAACTTGAGAATGAAGGGCATTCTGAGTAAGAAATCACTTTTATGATGTTGCATACTACATTTCAAGTTTACAAAGTAGGCATTTAATAATCACAGACAAACAATTATCAAATAGTTCTCATGATTTCCATTAATTCTAAAAGGATGTTCTTTTGTGCTTCCAAACAAACTTTAAAATATTTTGTTCAAGTTCTGTGAAAAATGTCCTTGGTAATTTGATAGGGATTTCATTGACTCTGTAGATCGCCTTGGGTAGTATAGTCATTTTGATAATATTGACTCTTCCAATCCAAGCGCATGGTATATCTTTCCACCTATTTGTGTCATCTTTGACTTCTTTCATCAGTGTCTTAGAGTTTTCAGAGTACATCTTTTGTCTCCTTAGGTATTTTATTCTTTTGGATGTGATGGTAAATGGGATTGCTACCCTAATTTCTCTTTCTTATCTTTCATTGTTAGTATATAGAAATGCTGTTGATTTATATACATTAATTTTGTATGCTGTGACTTTGACAAATTCATGGATGAGCTCTAACAGTTATTGAGGTATGATAGGAATCTCTAGGTTTCTCTAGGTATGATATCATATCATCTGCAAATACTAATAGTTTTACTTCTTCCTTTCTAATTTGGATTCCTTTTATCTCTTTTACTTCTCTGATTGCTGTGGCTAGGACTTCCAAAATTATCTTGAATAGTAGTGTCAAGAGCTATCATCCATGTCTTGTTCCTCATCTCAGTAGGAATTTGGAAGCACAAAAGACCCAGAATAGCCAAAGACATCATGAAAAAGAAAAATGGAGCTGGAGGAATCAGGCTCCTGGACTTCAGACTATACTACAAAGCAATAGTCATCAAAACTGCATGGTACTGGCACAAAGACAGACATATAGATCAATGGAACAGGATAGAAAGCCCAGAATTAAACCCATGCACCTACAGTCAAATAACCTATGACAAAGGAGGCAAAAATATACAAGGGGGAAAAGACAGCCTGATCAATAAGTGGTGCTGGACAGCCACATGGACAGCCACATGGAAAAGAATGAAATTAGAACATTCTCTAACACCATACAAAAAAAAAAAAAAAACCTCAAAATGGATTAAAGACCTAGATATAAGACCTGACACTATAAAGCTCTTAGAGGAAAACATAAGCCAAACACTCTCCAACACAAACAACAGCAACATCTTCTCAGATCCACCTCTTAGAGTAATGACAGTAAAAACAAAAAATAAACAAATGTGACTTAATTAAACTTAAATGTTTCTGCACAGCAAATGAAACACTAAACAAAATGAATAGACAACCCACAGAATGGGAATAGGATAAAATATTTGCAAATGAATTGACTGACAAGGGATTAATCTCCAAAATTTATAAACACCTCCTACTGCACAATACCATAAAAACCAAACAACCCCATCAAAAAAATGGGCAGAAGATCTAAACAGACCATTCTCCAAAGAAGACATACAGATGGCCAAAAAACACATGAAGAAATGTTCAACATCACTCATTATTAGAGAAATGCAAATCAAAACCACTCTGAGGTACCACCTTACACCAGCCAGAATGGCCATCATGCAAAAGTCTACAAACAATAAGTGCTGGAGAGGGTGTGCAGAAAAGGGAACCCTACCACACTGTTGATGGGATTGTAAATTGGTGCAACCACTATGGAAAACAGTATGGAGATTCCTCAGAAAACTAAACATAGAACTACCATTAGACCCAGCAATCCCACTCCTGGGCATTTATCCAGAGAAAATGGCTCGCAAAGACACATGTACTCCAATGTTCATTGCAGCACTATTTGCAATAGCCAAGACATGGAAACCACCTAAATGTCCATCAACAGAGGAGTGGATCAAGAAGATGTGGTACATGGATGGACCTAGAAACTATCATACTACGTGAAGTCAGTCATACAGTGAGACACCAACATCAAATGCTTTCACTGACATGTGGAATATGAAAAAAGGACAGACTGAACTTCTTTACAGAAAAGATACTGACTCACAGACTTTGAAAAAATTATGGTTTTCAAAGGAGACAGTTTGGGGTGGTGGGAGGATGTGCTGAGGGTGTGGGATGGAAATCCTATAAAACTGGATTGTGATGATCATTGTACAACTATAAATGTAACAAATTCACTGAGTAATAAAAAATGTTTATATAATATAAAAAAATTAAAAAAAATTAAAGGATGTTCTTCCTTGTGGGTCATGGTCCTTCTAAACTGGGCCTCTTTTGAGTTCCACTAATCCCTACAAGCTTAACAAGGATTGTCTTAATTTAACAAAAATTCAGTCATGTTTCTGTGGATGGCTTATAAAGGCTCAATTGAATGTTTTTAGACGTTTAGATTTGTCCTTTAATAAACATTCCAACATTTGTTTTGGTTCCAGGTGGAATCTGTTGTGATAGCATCACCCTCTCATTCTCATGCATATTCGAAAACAGGGAGGAGGCCAATCCAGAGTCATTGATCTTTTCTCTCCTTTTATTAGCATTCCAGTAAAAGTAATATGTGCCACCTATATTATCTAATAAAATGTATCTAAGTTTCCTCTCTGGTTGAGTTCCTACCTCTTCCTTCAGGGGAAGCTGGATTAGTGTCTTCTTGGCCTCCCATTAATTTAAGGCATTCTTTTCATACATGCGTATAACACTCCCTAAAGTATTATTGGTTTATAAATTACACTTGTTGTTTCAGGGCAATAAATGGAATGATAAATGTATGCTTTGTTCAATCACCTTTTTATTCATGAAAGGCAAAGCCAAATATTCTAAAAAACATTTATCTACATCAGGAATAAACTATAAACCTTTCAAAAATGCTCCAAGTAATCCAGAAAGGAACCACTAATTACTGTCATAACAAAAAAGGATTCAACAACACTAAATGCTCATGAAGCCATAAAATGTCAGAGATGGAAAATCAAGTTCGGCACCCTCCTTTTACAGATGGGAAATAAAGCTTTTGAAAGCAAAAGAGATTTACATAGTCACACAAACACTCATTGATGGCATCAATCCTAGGCTCTGTGTATCCTGACTCTGAATTCATTGCAACTTCATGAGGTCATAAGTGTTGAGGTAGGAGCATTAAGAATAGCGTAGTCCAATTTACCCTTTTCAGAGTTTATTACCTGTGAAGATATCTCTTTTTTAGGGTGGATTGGAACCTGGAAGGAAAAGAGACTCTAAAATACCTTTAAAAGATCTCAATTTTGTAACAGCATCCTGAAAGTTATTTCATCTAATGAAACATGTCAATCTATCTGATGATCTGACTGAGCATTCTGTGGCTCCTATGAGGAATGGACTTAAAGTTGTTAGTGGAAGGATAGATGTTTTAGACAATGTTAGAAGTGGAAAAGTCATCTTCCTCCTCCTCAAAGTTCAATTCCAAAACACTGGCTTTGGATTTTTACCAATCTCTCTATCTGTACACATATTAGCATGCTACTTTCTCATTTTATCTTTAAACAAAATCAGGAAGCATAATCCTTCAACATTCCCATAAGGATAGGATTCTTTTTGGTTTGAACAATATATTATATATGTGATATAAATCAATATCCAGTGAAAAGTGTAGTTAATAGCACATGGCTGTCAAAATTTGGCTCTATCAACCCTTCCACAGCATGCTGCCATTATTAGACTGCCTCCTTGGACCAACAGCTATCCATTTTAGTTTAACTCTTTATATTGAAATATTTTCAAACTTAACATAAAATATACCAAAGATGCTGTTAGAAAACCACTCTTCACTCAGATTCCTCGACTGGTAATTTTCCTAATCATTCTCTTCATATGTGCATATATGCATGCATTATTGTCATTTTCCAACCAAGTGAGAATATGTCCAGGCATGATGCTTTATTACTTCTAAATACTCAAATATGCATTTTCTATATAAAAGACACTTTCCTCAAAGAATATCACAAACATCTTAATCAAGATATTAACATTTATAAAAGACTAACATTAGTACCCCTCTCTCCTTCAGTGTCTTTCTTTCCTATTGGAAAAGCAGATATATAATTCCCCTTGAATAGAACTTGAGATAAAAAAGGTCTGGCTTATTAACCTGTATGTATCCATCAGTAGTACACAATCTTTTTGAAGACTGAATCTAAGAACATCTTATTAACTATCATATATATTAAGATTAGTGGTTCAAAAATATTTTTAATAAATAAATGGCGCTATTAAAGGGTTTCCATTTAATATGAAGATAGGAAGGATAGTCAATTGTTGGATGATGAAATAAAGATTGAAAACACAGGAGCAAATTACTAAGATGATATTTATCAATTAAAATTATAGTCTGGACATCAAGCCTAGGTCTGGGAAACTTAACAATTTACATGAAATCAGTTTGGAGAATTTCCTTGACTGATGCTTATTCTATCTGCCAGAAAGTAAGAGTGTTTTTAGGTTACATCTGACTAAGGGTTAATGGATTTGATTAATCTAACAATTGCTTATTTTTTGGGGCAGTTGGACCATATTTAACTGGCAGCCCCATTGTATAGGGAGAATGAGGAACTGGCAATTCAGAGGGATATATAGAATAGCATGATGGTACGACTTGTGGAAAGGATGGAAGATCCTGGATGCAGAATGTGGAGCACTGGAGCTTCAGCACAGCTGCCCTGAAACATTAGAGCAATGCTATATGATTGATGATTGATTGATTGATGATTAATCAATTGGTTTTGGCTTCAAAAAGTAGAACTCATATCATGTGTAAAAATATATAACAAAGCAAGCATTAGCACCATATAAGCCTGAACTATCAACAGAGATACTCAAAACCAGAATGATCTACATAGTGAGATGTCAGTGGAAGGATTCCACGATGTGGGTGGAGAATGAGCTGCAGTCAACTTAGCAACTGAAGAAAGTCTAAATAGAGCAGCACAAGTAATATTTTATCCCATTCTTATCATTTCCTTATCACATGTAACAGATCTCATCAATGCTTTACACTGCTGCCCAAGCTGTATGTCCAGTTCTGTGCAGTGCACTTCTGGCATTCTACCTCCTCTCTGAGATTTCACTTAGTAATAAAGAAGAGGAACTTCCTCCTGATAAGCCTCTGTCTGCCTGGTTTCCGCTCTTCCTTTCTAGTAAACACATATGACAGTAAACATGTACCTGCAGTATCGCATTTGTGCATTTCCAATTAAGACTGCTTTCTTGGCTTCAAAATATTTGGTTGGATAGGCTATCAGTAAGGAAGGAAGGAGAGCTAATATTTATTTGGTAGCTTTCATGTGCCAAGTAATTTAGGATATGAAGTTTTACTTGATCATCAAATAACCATTGATCTTATCCCAATTTTAAAGATAAGGATCAGAATTTAAAATGTCACATCCTCTTTTCCCTAAACTCAACATGGTCTGTCAAGAAGAAATCATTTTTCTCATTTGATAGAAACGGGAATGAGGCTCAGAAGTTAGTTTCTTTGTCAAAGATACATAGATATTACATGGCGAAGCCAGGCTTTGCAGGTTTCCTGTTCCTAGAGATGTATTTCTGAAAATAAGGAGTAAAAGAGAGAATTTTTCAAGTGAAATGAAATTTCTTATAAAATTCCTCATTTATTTTAGTATGGTGCCCAAATTTCCACTGTTAGCTTTTGTTTTCAGTTAAGACAAAACATTTCCTAATAACATGCAGCTGTTCCCAAGAGGTACTGTAAATTAACGCTTTTTGCTTGATATTAGAGTTTAATAAAAAGAGAGGGAGAAATATAGAGTGCACACATAAACAGTGTGTCAGAAGAGGATGGTCAGTGAGTCTGGATAATCAGATGAAATGGTTCAGCATGAGCATTTGAGGTATGCCAGTGATTGCAAAATAAGGGAATGAGAGAGTGCCAAAGATGAATTTCCCATCCTTTGCAATTACTAAAGATGGGTCTTTGCAGAGCTGTGTACTGACAGCAGCTCCATTAAAGTCCTTTTGATACTGAGGATATTGAAAAAAATGATTTAACTCCTCACATGTATCTTTAAAGGTGAAAACACATTAATAAATTGAAAGTTTCATGAATAAAACTGTCCTCAGAATTACCTTCCTTATTTGTGTGAATACACTCAGTGAATTTACGATGATTAATGGTAATACAATGAACACCAAAGCACATAATAATGATTTGCTACTTATTATAAAACATTGCCAATACTTTGTACACCCAAGCAGCACAACATACAAGAAATTCAATGAAACCTTTTTAAACAAGCCATGGGGAAAGGGAAGAGCAGATCAAGACACACAGTATCTCTAGGGACAGAGGCCTCTCTTCCATCATAAATTGATTGCTCTGGCACCCATGAAAGGCAACAGGGACACTTAGAGGGCCACAGAAAGATATGGTTGTCACAAAGGAATTAGAATGAAAAGACTGTCTCAAAGAAATATGGTGTTTCTGAATCCTTGGAGACATATACAACTTCCTTTCAGTTAATAACTTGAGAATTCTGGACAGCTGAGAATGATACAGAAAAGCAAACTTCCACACCATCAGAAGAATTTGAAGATCTGGCATATCCTTGCTTCCAAATAACTGTAATTTTTTAATGCAATAAATCTCAGTAAGCATCCTCTCACAATTACTTCCTACTGCAAGGCTTTGTGGTAAGTGAGTGCAGGTCAGGAAAACTGTGGGAAAAGAAGGAACAGAGAGCTAGTCATGGGAATAATGTTGTTAGAAAAGCACTATAACAAAGCTTAGGTCCGTACCATATGTAAAAATATTAAACATAAAAAACAGTGTACTGGTAGATCAGAACACTGTCCAGTAGTCTATGCGAAAAGAGCTTAAAAATGCATGTGGCTTGAGGTACAATCTTCCAAATAATTTCTGGAGGAATAAAAAACAAGCCAAAAGTAAGGGAAAGGGGTCTTTGGAAATTTAATGGTGAAGAGTAAAAGTGCAAAAAAGGGAAAATCATGGACAGGTAAGACCAAAGGAACCAAAAAATTTGGAGGACACACATATTAGCACCCCCCACACACATGCAAATCCATTAGAAAATATAGACTTTAATACAGCAAAAAACAAAAATAAAGAAACAAAAGCAAGGAATCCTCTAAACTATTTTAATACTAAAACACGAATAGGAAATGAGCTAAGAAAGCCATGAAATTCCCCTTTCATCACTGTATGTCATAACAAATATCTATATATCAAAGAAACCATAAGATACCATTCAAATTAAGTTAAATGTGCTCAAGCAAACATTTTGGGAAAGAAAAACTGGTTTGAGTAAGAAATTCAAATTGAAGAATAGAAATTAGCCAAAAAAAATGAAGGGGAAATAAGTGAAAAAAAAAAAAAAAAGTCATTTGGACATTGAGGTTATTTCCACGACTTGGCTATTATGAACAGTGCTGCAATGAACATACAGGTACATATGTCTTTTGCAGTATAACACTGGGAACTATATCTAGTCGCTTATGAAGGAGCATGATAATGTGAGAAAAAGGAATGTATATGTGTATGTGTGACTGGGTCAATTTGCTGTACAGTATAAAATTGACAGAAGACTGTAAACCAACTACAATGAAAAAATAAAAATCATTATTTAAAGATTGTCATTTGAACACAGAAAAGAAATGGAAGGGGAAAAAATTAACCCAGCAATAAAGACTAATTTATAAGATGTTCAGAGACTAATAGAGTTAAGGTATTTATAAAGGCACAAGCCATTGAAGAAAACCAAGAAAACAAGCAAAATAATGAAGAGAGAGAGAGAGAAATAACAAGGTCCAGGGAAAAAAGCATTAAAAAGCAAAGACAGGCAAAAAAGGATAATGGTCACATACTTGGAGTCCCTAAAGGAAAAGATAAAATAAAATCAGAGAGAACAAAATAGTACTAATATTTAAACGCATAACCCAAGAAAAATTTTCATAAAGGACGACATGTATCTATACATTGAAAGGGTCCATACGTACATGGAAAAATTAGCCTGGAATAATGACCTATGGAATATCTATATGGTGGAGTGTTACATAGCTATTATAAAAAAGAATGAGGATGATTTTTTTGAACTGATATAGGGTGAATCCAGGCTATGATTCACCCTATATCAGTTCAAAATTGAGGCATGGTTGATCTACAATTTTATTTTACTTTCTGGTGTCTAAAATAGTTATTCTATGTGCTTGGGCTGTGGGATGGAAATCCTGTGAAATCAGATTGTTATGATCATTATACAACTACAGATGTGATAAATTCATTTGAGTAATGCAAAAAATAAAAAAAAATAAAGATTACACTCCATTTAAAGTTATTTTAACATTATGGCCATATTTCCCTGTGTTGTGCAACATATCCTCGTAGCTTATTTGTTTTATATATGATCATTTATATTTCCTGTTTTCCTACTCCTGTTTTACCCCTTCCTCTTTCCTACTTCCCATTGATAACCACGAGTTTGTTCTCTGCATCTGTGAATTTTTTTTCTGTTTTGTTATATTCATTAAGTTATTTTATTTTTATATTCCACATAAAAGTGACAACATACAGGCTATAATTTTATTTTTTTTTTTATTTTTTTTTTTTTTTAATTTTATTTTTATTTTCCCACTGTACAGCAAGGGGGTCAGGTTATCCTTACATGTATACATTACAATTACAGTTTTTCCCCCACCATTTCTTCTGTTGCAACATGAGTATCTAGACATAGTTCTCAATGCTATTCAGTGGGATCTCCTTGTAAATCTATTCTAAGTTGTGTCTGATAAGCCCAAGCTCCCGATCCCTCCCACTCCCTCCCCCTCCCATCAGGCAACCACAAGTCTCTTCTCCAAGTCCATGATTGATTTTCTTTTCTGAGGAGATGTTCATTTGTGCTGGATATTAGATTCCAGTTATAAGTGATGTCATATGGTATTTGTCTTTGTCTTTCTGGCTCATTTCACTCAGTATGAGATTCTCTAGTTCCATCCATGTTGCTGCAAATGGCATGATGTCATCCTTTTTTATGGCTGAGTAGTATTCCATCGTGTATATATACCACATCTTCCGAATCCAATCCTCTGTCGATGGACATTTGGATTGTTTCCATGTCCTGGCTATTGTGAATAGTGCTGCAATGAACATGCGGGTGCATGTGTCTCTTTTAAGTAGAGCTTTGTCCGGATAGATGCCCAAGAGTGGGATTGCAGGGTCATATGGAAGTTCTATGTATAGATTTCTAAGGTATCTCCAAACTGTTCTCCATAGTGGCTGTACCAGTTTACATTCCCACCAACAGTGCAGGAGGGTTCCCTTTTCTCCACAGCCCCTCCAGCACTTGTTATTTGTGGATTTATTAATGATGGCCATTCTGACTGGTGTGAGGTGGTATCTCATGGTAGTTTTGATTTGCATTTCTCTTATAATCAGCGATGTTGAGCATTTTTTCATGTGTTTGTTGGCCATCTGTATATCTTCCTTGGAGAAATGTCTATTCAGGTCTTTTGCCCATTTTTCCATTGATTGATTGGTTTTTTTGCTGTTGAGTTGTATAAGTTGCTTGTATATTCTAGAGATTAAGCCCTTGTCAGTTGCATCATTTGAAACTATTTTCTCCCATTCTGTAAGTTGTCTTTTTGTTTTCTTTTGGGTTTCCTTTGCTGTGCAAAAGCTTTTCAGTTTGATGAGGTCCCATGGGTTTATTTTTGCCAGGCTATAATTTTAAATGAAACAAAACAAGTTCAAAGAAAAGTGTATCTATGGCTTGCTGTATTTCCTGTAATCCTTTATGCAAAAGTAAAATATAGAAAAGATAATCTAGAGATTAAAGACATTTATTACCAATGGTGTATGTGGAAGAACAGGGTTGATATAAAGAATAAATGGTGTTAGTATAGAAGAGATGAGAAATTAGTGGCTCCTCTCTAGGTATGCCTTTTGTTTCATTTAGAACAATGTTAATTTTCACATAGTCAAAAATAAGTAATTAAATGACCAAGCAAAATTTGAGTGGTAATTCCAAATGGAACAAAAAAATATAACTTATTGCAAATAACCTGACCATACCAAAGGGAATGAGGAAAAAAAAGAACATAAATATTTTTGAAAACATATTTATATATATACTGTAATGTTTGAGACTAAAAAGCTATCCACAAATATTACTGTTTAGCTAGAAATTTTTTTTCACAATGCTATGGGATATAACATTTGAAAGTAGTTTTTGTGCAGTAAAGGATTGAGAAAATAAGTAAATAAATGTATGTAGTTATTGAGAATGAATTTTTTCACGTTGAAAAAGGAATTACAAATAAGTACAGAGAGAAAACTAGAATGTATCTTCAAGTATTGGATTAGTATTAGATGTTTAAAGTATGAAGTAATGATTTGTCAATACAGGTGTAAAAAGATAGCTATAGAAATAGATATGTGTTGACAGATTTTATATATATATATATATATATATATATATGTAATATCTTCAAGCTCTGCCCTTTAAGAGGGCATAGAACTAATGTCACTCAAGTACAGTGAACCTACCTAGTGACCATATTTTGGTTTCTAACTATCATTCTCTACTAAAACAAAACAGGGTTCTTTGGAGAAATAGGTAATTCAGTGACTGAGACAGGGAAAGTAGAAGTGGAGTCTAAAATATCTTGAGATGCAAAAAAGTAGTGTTTAAAAAATAATAAGGACTTGTTAAAAGACATAGGAGCAGCTCAAAGGAATTTTCAATGGCCCAATCTATGAAAATGTGAGCCCCCCAAAATAATGATAGCCATATTCTTTAAAATTAAACATGCCTGACTCATACTGATGCATATAAACAATTGAACTATAAAAAATAAAGGAGTAGAAATATGTTTTCTTTACGGTAGAATGGCAATTAATAAATGTAATGGGAATAATATCAGCAGAAAATAATCATTTGGCAAATGTAAATTTACCCTTGTTTTGGAAGAAATTGATGCTTAAAAGGATATTGTCATAGTATAGGTGTATCTCCCAAGGAGATACTTATTGGGGGAAAAGTAATATTACTTTAGAAAAACCTTGTTCTCATCTTAACCAGGTTCTCAAAGTCGACATCACCTAAAGTAGTACAAATGGACATACTTTGCCTTCTGGTATAATTCAAGAAGATATAGCATCCCCTATGTATTTCTGCTACACATGCAGAGTCTGATTTTAAACATAAGGAAATGTTTTATTACATATTTTTATATATTATTTATATGTATTATGTATATATTATTTACATATGTATATATTATATAGAGTGGGAATCTTAGAATATAAGTATAAACAATTGCTATGAATAAATCCAAATTTGTGAGTCTAAGAAAGATTGAGGAATTGTTCCAGAATTAAAAATACTGAGATGACAGATAAATTTAATATGCCCCTTTGGATTGAAACCTGGAACATAAAACAGAACATTAGTGGGCGATTGGTAAAATTTGAATGAGATCTGTAGATCAGTTAACAGTATGGAATTGTTGTCTATTTCCTGGTGTTGATAATTGTACTATCTTAATGGAAGATATCAGCCTTGGGAAAAGCTATTTGAAGAGTACATGGGCATTCTTTGTACTAGCTTTGCAACACTCTGTGGGTTTGAAATTATTTTAAAATTAAAAGTAAATAAAGAAGATTTAGTTTAGTAAAACTGTTTGAGATATGCTCACTGTTCCCTATGTATAACATCTAATTTCCATTTTGAAATAGGAATCTAACAAAAGTTAAAAAACCATCCTCCCAAGCTCAAGTTTGGCACATGAAAGAAACTACAAATCATTGAAATATATACTATGTCATAGTGTTAAAGTATTTCTTCATAAAATGTTCAGTAAGTATAAAGGGAACATATTTTGAAATGGCTAAACCTGGAGGATATCAAATTAAACAGGCGATCAGGTTTAACACCAAAGGAATAAGAAAAAAAGTGATATTTTCCTCTTGGTATAACATAGTGTAATGCATGGAGAAGGACATGGCAATTCTTTTTTTGTTTACATTCTTGGCAAAATTGTATAACCCAAATGTAATAATGAGAAAGTGTCAGAAAACTTCAAGTAAAGGGACTGTCTACAAAACAAGTTGCCTACTCTCTTGAAAAATATCAAATGTATGAATTCCCTGGTGGCTCGGTGGGTTAAAGATCTGGTGTTGTGGAGTTCCCGTCGTGGCGCAGTGGTTAACGAATCCGACTAGGAACCATGAGGTTGCGGGTTCGGTCCCTGCCCTTGCTCAGTGGGTTAACGATCCGGCGTTGCCGTGAGCTGTGGTGTAGGTTGCAGACGCGGCTCGGATCCCGCGTTGCTGTGGCTCTGGCGTAGGCCGGTGGCTACAGCTCTATTCGACCCCTAGCCTGGGAACCTCCATATGCCGCGGGAGCGGCCCAAGAAATAGCAACAACAGCAACAACAACATCAACAACAACAACAGACAAAAAAAGACAAAAGACAAAAAAAAAAAAAAAAAAAAAAGATCTGGTGTTGTGACTACCATGACTCGGGTTTGATCCCTGGCCCAAGAACTTCTGAATGTTGCAAGTGCATTTAGAAACAAAAAGTAAAACCAAACAAAAATATCAAGGATATACTAGACAGAGACAGATAAAGAAACTGTTTCACATTAAAAAAGACAAGGGAAGTGTAACTAAATGCAGTGTGGGACATAGGTTGAATCTCAGGCTAGAATTTTTTTTTGGAAAGGTAAAGAGCTGGATGGACAACTGGGTGAATAGTGTTGACTTTCACTAGATAAGAAGAAACGGGAAGAAGAGAAGGTTTTAATGGGGTAGAATCACAAATTCAGTATTGTGTGCACTGAATTAAAATGCTCATCAGAAATTTTGCTGGAAATATCAATACATGGCTGGGCAAACAAGTTGGGAGCTTAAGGATACCTGTACTTCAGTTGTAATTTGGAAGTTATCAATGTCCTGTTTTCTTCTAAGGTGTGCTTTTGCTTTGGTTGCAAACCACCCAATCAGGGATCCAAAGCTGACCTTGTATCCATAGCAGTAGCTGGCAGCTTGTCAGGTCAGAACTGTGTGATTTCATTCCAATGGGACCTTCACAGTTCTCCCTATATGTGTCAGCAGAGGGCAACTCTGGCCAATGGGCAAGGGCTCTGACTTATGGCACTGAAGAAACATGGCATGGTCCTTCTAAGAGCAGAACCACCACCAATGCAACCTCCCTTTCTCAGGAGGTTTCCTGCCCGTGAGTGTGTGCAGGTATCTGTGAGACTTCCCCAGATTCAAAAGAGAGACAAAATGGGTCTCTGCGATGATTAAACCTACTTATTGTCCTTTCCTTCCAAGCTAGCCTTTGATGTTATCTCAACAAATCCTCATGCCCAGTGCTGGATCTCTGAATATAGCTCATACTCCCATAAAAGTCTACTCTTAGCTGGATCTCTCCACCTATCCTTTCCTACTCCTCATTCTTTCAGTCTTTTTCCTCATCCTACCAATATTAAGTGAATGGTTTTAATACCATGAAGTATTACACTTTAATATGGAAGGGAAAATAAAAATTAATTTATAGAAGTCTTAGCTACTAAAAATAAAATTAAAAATTCTAACTGTTCAAAAAACCCATTTTAGTTTATACAAAATGAAACCATTTTAAATGTTTTATTTAAAAATAATTTCCTCTGTTGATTCAAGTATCCTACAGATGACACTGGGGTAGATGATATAAGGGACAGACAGTATTTTCTAAAATACTAAGCTCATAAGGTTTATATATTCCTACTGCTGGAAGTGTGCAAGGCTTTTTAAGGCTAGTTTCTGGAATTCCTCACCTTATTTCTAATTTGTGGTTAAAATCAGATGAGGTTAAATCAGATGTGGTTAAAATCAGATATATTAGGGAAACAGGAGGAAAAGTCAGGAAGACTTTTGTTATTATCTATTCATCCAATCCTATCTACTGTAAAACCCAGGAGCTTTCTTTATATTACTTCTAGTTCTCAGAATATAATGCCTAATGAAAAATACTAATGACTACTTAATTTACAATTTACAAAGAACTTTAGCATGTATATTAATTAAACCTTACAAGGTCAAGCTTTCAGGTGAAAATATAAAAATTATATTGATTGGTATATTAAGGTTTAAGGAAATGAGTGCAATTGTTCCCAATCTCTATGCACTTGAATCACCTTGGGAGGGTCAAAATCCACAGATGCATTTTGTTCCACCCCGAGAAACTAATTTAGCTGGTCTGGGGGGTATCACATGTACACTGGAATATTTAAAAGATCCTCTGATAATTATAATATGCAGATATGTTTTTGAGTTTTCCAAGGTTATAGAGCTAGAGAAAAACAGAACTGGGATTAATTTCAGGGCCCTTGGTGTTTAGCCCAGAAATTTCAACATAAACAATAGTAATGAGAAAAATGTTAGGACTGACAGGAAACTCAGTAAATCAAACTTTCTTTCTTCCCTCTAACTTTATTTTTTGTGGAGTTTATTGGATGGCTACTGGTAGGTAGAAATGAGTTAGCTGCTGGCAGTAGAAATGGATAAGGAGGAAGATGACACCCTGAGGGAAATGCTGGGAGAAAGCAGAAGGCCCATGGCCATCCTAATGGAAACAGAGAACCAGAGTGATGAGGTGGAACATGCCCTGTAGACCTAAGGCATAAAGCTGAGCCACTTGGCTGATGTCAAGAATCTGATGGCAACTGTGATTGATTGATAGAGGAAGATGAAAAGTTTTTCTCATCAAGTAAGAGTGAGGAGGCTATTGAATCCAGTTTTGTGAGGGAGAACTCAAGGATGACCAAGGTTCCCCACTTGTGGCAGGGCTAGATCATGAAGCAAGACCATGGGCACTGGCCATGGCATCAGTCTATGAGAATCACTAAAAGAAAAAAAAAATCACTGTGCTAATTCATAAATATGATATCAATTACTTTATATTTCTACTTTGGTGTTTTCATACTTAACTGAAACAAAAGAGTGTGTGGCTTATTGCTATTTACAGGGTGAAAATTATCTTATTTTATCTAAATTTCAAAACCTTTAATATGCTTCCCAAGAAGTTACTTGTTTTGCAAATAAAAACAACAAAAACAGGATAAGAGACAATAAACAGTAAACAGTTTGCAGCACGACTTCTGCTTGATTATAGAACAAAAGAATTGTTATGCGTATTTTCTAAATGGATATTTGAAAATTTTCTAGAGTTTCCAATCTCTAAACAGAAATATGACTGGCACTTCCTCACTCACTCTCTCAGATGTGCAGCATTTATCCACGTCAGTTTGCAAAGGGGAGCCATCACCTCCTCTGGATCATGGGCACCATATTCCTTCAGTTGGCATTACTGGAGCCTTCCTCTTCTTACATGATTCCTGGACCTACTTCCACAGCATTTTCCACTCTAGGCTTCTTCCATCATGACTGTGGTCCTATGTGATGTTCTCAGAGGCTTGAAGAAGGTTGACTCCTTTTCTCATCATTTTTTTGGCATCCACAGGGAACTTAGGCACCTTGTTAGACACACTTGGTCCCAGCTGATACGATAGCTCAGTTTCCTGATGACACAGGGATGGACCATGGTGTGCCTCCAATCTCCCAGAATTCCAACCAAAAAATAGATTCTGGGTGCCCTCTGCTCTCAGAAGATATATTTATCCCTTAAACACAAGCAAGATCATCTGTATCTCAGGGACATTCACTTTATTTACCTCTCTTATTTTCCAAATCATATTCTCACTTCCCAGTCAAAGGGTTCATCATCAGTTCCACGGTAGGTAAAACTGTCAGATCATTGTAAATTCTCACTGAACATGTTAATAATTAGATTAAAAATCTTGGATTTTTGTCCTTAAAAGCTTCAAGTGCTCTAACTTACTAACTGATATTTATACCAGAAAAATTAAAACTCTGTTCCCTTCTGATTTGCTGAGGCATTCTATTTTCTGAAACAAGAAATGGTAGAAAATGGCCTGAGGTAGCTGAGAATTATGGAGACAGGATAATATACAGGTAAATACATAATTACTAACCTATTGTGTAATACAGGTGACAAGGCAAACGTTTAACTTCTACACCAGTTTCTACCCTAAGATCGTTAACTCTTATTAGTCAAGAGTTGAGTGACAGAATATTCACAGAGAGCCACCTACAGTAAATTGAAGAACAAAGAAATAGTAGCCTGAAGCCTCTGCAGACTCAGATGTTGTGTTAGACAGTGATGCACAGTATTGGTTATGATAATGATAGGCAAGGTGACAGGTAAGAGAATAGTAGAATCAGTTAGAGTATAAACAGAGACCAAAGTCAAGGGATTAAAGCCAGGAAACCAGCACTGAGGTCAAAATTGCCAGGCCAGCCTAGAAGTCCAGGCATGGAGGATCTGAGAGCATGGTCAGAACCTTGATATTGAGTTACCGACTTGCACAGTGGGCTGCTTAGAGACTCCCTGCCAGGGCCTGAATTCATCACAAAGTGTGATTCCAGCTGAGCCTACGAAATACATTTTCATCTTAGAAGGGCCAGCTGGTCATCAAAATAGCCTTTCAAAAATTTTTGATCTCTGGATGACCAAAATATCCATCAAAATGATATCTTTCCTTTCAAATAACAAGTAATTTCCTTTCAAAATCGAGAGATTAGGCTACTATGGATATCCTTCCCTTAAGCTGACCAAAGGGTTTATTGCACACTAAGTCATCCGTGCTTGATGCCAGGACCATTTTTTTTTTTTTTGTCTTTTTTTTTTTTTTTTTTTTTTGCCATTTCTTGGGCCGCTCTCATGGCATATGGAGGTTCCCAGGCTAGGGGTTGAATCGGAGCTGTAGCCACCGGCCTGCGCCAGAGCCACAGCAACTCAGGATCCAAGCCGCGTCTGCAACCTACACCACTGCTCAAGGCAACGCCGGATCGTTAACCCACTGAGCAAGGGCAGGGACCGAACCCGCAACCTCATGGTTCCTAGTCGGATTCACCAACCACTGCACCACGACGGGAACTCCCCATTCTTTTTTTCAGTCTCTTTCTTTTTAGGGCTGCACCTGTAGCATATGGAAGTTCCCAGGCTAAGGGTCAAATCAAAGCTGCAGCTGCCAGCCTAGACCACAGCCAAAGTAACGTGGGATCCAAGCAACATCTGTGACCTATACTGCAGCTTGCAGCAATGCTGGATCCTTAACCTGAGTGAGACCAGGGATCAAACCTGCATCCTCAGGGACACTTTGTCAGGGTCTTAAACCTGTGAGGCACAGTGGGAGCACCAAGGACCATTCTTGACTTAAAAAAAAAAAAGGAGTTCCCGTCGTTGTGCAGGGGTTAATGAATCCGACTAAGAACCATGAGGTTGCGGGTTCTATCCCCGGCCTTGCTCAGTGGGTTAAGGATCCGGCGTTGCCATGAGCTGTAGTGTAGGTTGCAGATGTGGCTCGGATCCCACGTTGCTGTGGCTCTGGTGTAGGCCGGTGGCTACAGCTCTGATTCGACCCCTAGCCTGGGAACCTCCATATGCCACGGGACGGCCCAAGAAATGGCAAAAAGACAAAAAAAAAAAAAAAAAAAAAAAAAAAAGGAAAAATAAAAAGAAAATGTTTTAAAAATTGTTTCTTGGTAACAGCATTAACAGATGTAATTATCGTGCTATATAATTATTTATTTAAAGTATACAAGTCAATGGTTTCTAGTATATTCAAAGAGCTGTGCAACAACCATCACAATCAATTTCAGAACATTTTTGTCACACTGGAAAATGAACCTAGTGTCCTTTAGCTATCACTCCCAAGCCTCTGATACCTCAACCATTGGCAACCACTTATCTACTTCTGTCTCCATAGGTTTGCCTATTGTAGACAATTCAAACAAATTTTATCACACACTATGTGGCTCCTTTTAGTTAGCATGATGTACTTGAGTATAATCCACAATATAGTACATATCTTACTTCATTCTTTTTTATTGTCAAAAATATCCCATTGTATGGATATGCTATATTTGATTCATTTATTCATTATACTTTATCATGAAAATGTTCAAATATATATACAAATTGATAATATCATCATAATATCCACAGATCCATCACCTAGCTTCAACAATTAACTCATTCCTTATTTTGCTTTATTTATAACTTTCCCATCAGTTCCTTCTACTACATCATTTTATCATAAGATTTTTTTCATAAATAGCTGTATATATATATGCATACACATATGCATATATATAAGTCATTTTTTAAAAACAGCCACACATGGAGTTCCCTGGTGACCTAATGGTTAAGAACTCAGAGTTGTTACCACTGTGGCTTGTGGCTTGAGGTTTCATGTCATGCGTGCAGCCAAACAAAACAAAACAAAAACAACCACAAAATTATATTGCACTTAAAGTTTGTATTCCATAACATCATCAGATGCCAGCAAGTGTTAAACTTTATCTATTTGGGTTTCTTTATATTTGATTTTTTTGAATTAGGATCCAAAATAGATCTCTCAATTCCCTTGAGTCTCTCTCTTTTTCCTAAAAGTTCTTTCTTCCTTTTTTTTGGCTCTTCTTTACAATTTATCTGTTGAAGAAACCAAGATATCTGCCCTACAATGCTATCCTATTCACGATTTTGAGTATTGAAGCCTGTGGTGTTTGTCATGCTCTTATTTCTCCTGTATCCATAAACTGGCAGAGCTTTTATCAAATTAAGGTATAATACTTTAACAAAGATTTTTCTGAAGAGTGGTGTGTCTTTGTATCAGGAAGCATGTAAAGTTGGTTTTCTTCCTTTTTTTTAAAGATTTTGGTATTTAAATTGACTAGGAATTCAGGTGCTGTCAACAACTCTACATGTTCATTATAAATTTCCCAAATATGTGAGAAATACATGATTATGGTGGACTATCCTGAGATTTTTGTGGCTTTTTGTTACAATAGCTGAAAAATATATATATATATATATATAAAACGGACTCTTGTTAAACAGTACGTAAGGATAACCAAATAACTGATTATGTTTTTCTTTATAAAATGATTCAAGCTAATAAATAAAAAATGAGTTAGAATTATATAGTTACCGTTTTGGAATCCCTAATAAAATTATTTATCTAGGTAATAATCAACAATGGCTGACAAAACACTTAAGTGTAAAGCTAATAGGTTGAGATGGCTCTATTGATTTTGTTTGGGCTTCCTTCAGTACTCTGAATGTTAGCTCTGGGTGTGTTCTATGTGTATTTCATCTTCTTCCTTGGACCAACAAGCCAACTGGAACATACTTTGCTCATGACCATGGCAGAAGTGCAAGGAGACAAGATGTACATGTGAGGTCTCTTAAAAGTTATGTTCAAAACTTTGCCCTCCCATCCCTATCCCCAATTTAATTCATCACATTGCTTAAAACAAAGTTGGAGGGTGGAAAAGTACACTGTCTTTAATTCAGAGGGTTTGTGGTTATATGACATATGGTGGAAGGGTGAAGAATTGGGTCCTATAGTTCCATCTACCACAGTAATAATGTTTTATTTCTGTTATTTGCTGGTCTCCAGAATAGTGAATTTATTCCTTAGGATCTTCCAAATGTAATTAATAACTTTTTAGTATCATTGACAAATCATGGGTTTAACTTTTTTACATTCAATTCATTTTTAGTTATTATTATTTGATTATTCAACTTGTCCCATTTTAATTTGGCCCCTAAGTCCTTTAGACACAACTCTTTGATAGTTTTTGTGTTTTTTAATGTGAAAATAGATTCCAGTTAATAATAAACATTTTCTTTCACAGATCTGAAGTCTACAGACTTTATTTTCTTTTAATGGGAATGCTTATTTTGAGAATATTATGTGAATTATAGATGTTCTTACTGATAAGGGTTTTATTATTGTTTTCCCACCCTTTTAAATAGATGGAAGTAGGAAATACTCTCTCTCTCTCTCTCTCTCTCTGTATATATATATACACACACACACATACATATATATACACACACTAGTATTTCCAGTTCAAACTTTAAATTACAGTTCAGTGAAAATCTGTAATATATATATGTATATATATTATAATATATAATATTCCATATATACATATCTCATTTATCAATATTCCTCTTCTATTATTTCTGGATTTTGACTTATATAGGGATGTTATGCAAGCAGGTTTCAACTGAGAAAGGCAGCATTAAAGTGAATAGCTCACAGAAGCATATGTGTGGGACTAGGTAGAAGAACCAGGGGTTACTGGAGACAAAATCTGTTACTTCGCAGTATAGAATCGATCAGTATAGATGCTCTTGTTCTAGAGTATGAGGAGTTAAGAGAAGTTGTGGCCTGGGGATAAAGAATTTTTGAAAGCTCCTATGTGATTCCAATATTTACCCAAAAGTTAAGAAATACTTGTACTCCATCTTGAAGCATGATGCAAAACCAAAGCAGTAGTCTAACTCAGTCCATAGAGAATCATGTTTCACACCCTACAGATTTGACCTGTCACATGTCTGACCCCTTGACTTTTGTAGTTGAGTTAAAATACATATGCCTTTGTCTTGCATGATGGAAGTCACTGAGGCAGCACATAAACTGGTAATGACATTGGTTTTGGAGTCAGAGACCTGGATTAGAATTCTTCAATTAACTGACTATATTAATTTCCTAAGGCAGCTGTAGAAAATGATTACAACTCTACTTAAAAAACACACATGCACCCTCATGTTCATTACAGTACTATTCACAATAGCCAAGACATGGAATCAACTCAAATGTCCACTGATAGATGATTGGATTAGGAAGATGTGCTATATACACAATAGAATACTACTTGGCCTTAAAAAAGAACAAAATAATGCCATTTGGATGGATGCAATATGGATGGAACTAGGAACTAGAAACACTCAACCTGAGTGAAGTAAGTCAGAAAGAGAAAAACAAATACCATATGATATCACTTATATCTGGAATCTAATATATGGCACAAATGAACCTTTCTACAGAAAAGAAAATCATGGACTTGTGGTTGCCAAGGGGAAAGGGGAAGGAAAGGGAGGGACTGGGAGTTTGAGGTAAATAGATGCAGAATGTTGCCTTTGGGATGGATTAGCAATGAGATCCTGCTGCGTAGCACTGGGAACTCTGTCTAGTCACTTATGATGGAGCATGATAATAGGAGAAAAAAAGAGTGTTTACATGTATGTGTAACTGGGTCACCATTCTGTAGAGTAGAAAAAAAAATATATATATATACATATATAAATGATAAAAAGATTAAAAAAGAAAATGATTACAAACTTAGTGGTTACAAACAACACAATTATTATCTTATAGTTCTAGTGGTCAGAAGTTTAAATTGGGTCTCATAGGGTTCAAATCAGTGTCAAGAGGGCTGTGATACTTTATGGAGGCTCTAGGGAAAAATCTGCTTTCTTGCCCTTTCCAGCTGCTTGAGGCTGTCCCCTTGTCCTGGCTCATGGCCCACTTCAGTCTTCAAAGAGAGCAATGGCCAATCAAGTTTTTCTCACATCACTGTCACTCTCATAAGTGCTCTTCTGCCTTTCTCTATCCCATTTAAGATCTCAGTAATTTTACTGATCCCACCCGGTTAATCCTTAATAGTCTCTCTACTTTAAAATCAGCTGATTAGTACCTTTAATTCAATCTTCTACCTTAATTCCTATTTTCTGTGTATCATACTATATTCCCAGATTCCAGGAATTAAAAATGTAGGTATTTGGGAAGAATCCATTATTATCCTTACCCCACTAGCTAAGTCACTTTTGGGAAATAGTTTATTTATCTTTAACCTATCTTTAACCTATCCTTAACCTATTTATCTATCTTTTGCATAATGAGCATCTGAGATTATATAGTATCTTCCTGAGTTAACACATCCCAGCAATTCTCAAGAGATAGGGAGAACTGGTGATTAAAATACCCAGAAAGATTTATTGTTGGAAGAGTGTTCCCCAGGTGATGTCAATACACCACTCCTCACTACATGCTTATCCATATTGAAGGAAAGCTCTGAAGATTGAGATAATTTATGAAAACACACAGACAAAATGAGGACCCAATATTTACTAGTTTCCTTCCCTTTACATTTTTTTCTTCCCGTTGCTTCATCCCGTCAATAAAGAAGAACTGGATATTCAAAACATTAATGAGGAGTTCCCTGAATGCCACAAATAATTCAAATAAGTTTTTTGTCTCAGTCTTGGTTATTGCTAGATATTTTATATCCCTCCTAAAGCTGTTTACATACCCAGATTGGTCTTTCTAATCTTGTCAAAAGCCTATGGATGTAGCGCTGGCCTCTAGGACTCTGCCTGCCATAGACCCTCCTTTCATTTGCCCCTTCCCACTCTTTTGACGGTACTGAGATACCTGCCTCACCTGCAAATGTTGATGGTGGCCAGCACTTGATACAAGCCTATAGACTGCTCTAACTCCCAAGCATTCCACCTTATCTTTTTACATAGACCTCCTCAGCTCTGTATTTCCAGTTCTCTACCTCATGCCCTGCCACACTGAGCACATCTGCTCCCAAGATCCTGCTCTATCTGAAACCATGGACAAAATATTACACTTTTCTCAAGACAACCCAGATGTCATGGTCTCAAAATTTGAACATGGCACATGTAGCAATACCTTAGCAGCATTTAGTAGGGATCAGAATTATTTTTTTCCATACAAATGTATTGCTACTTTTATATATTCTCTTTTTCATGTTACTTCCTGATATGTTTGTTCTGATTTTCAGTTACCAAATCATCTAATTCTCAGACACTAGAATATATATACTTATTAACCATAATATTTCAGTCTTGCTCTACCATGGCCAGAAAGGTAACAGGAAATGGAAGAATAAAGATGGTCCAGTCTTTGACATTGTCTTTGGAACTGAAATCAATAAGAAAGGGCAAAAGCAAGAAGGACATGAATGATGTGCATGCATTCATAATTGAATGAATTCAAAGAATATTTGTGTCCTTTGCAACATGCTCACAATTGGGAGGCAAAGATATTGAATGATATCTTCTGAACTGAAAAGGAACTTTGAGACTGAAAAATGAAGCAGGCAGTTCCATAAAGTCTACTGTGGGGAACTGAGACACAGAGAGGAAGGACCTGGTAGACCAAGATCAGAGATATTTGCAGATGTGCTCCTCACCACAGAAAGGAGAACAGAGGAATTTAAAAGGGTCAAAGCTAAAAATAAGGAAAAGCATATTCACACCACTGGGAACCTACAGTTTGTCCTCCCCTCAGTGGTCTCATGACCTTTAACCATCTACATCAGCAAAAGGCATACTTCCAGTTTTCATACTATATGAAGACAGGGGTAAAAGGGGAACTTATCTGGCTTGTTTTATTCCATGTGAATAGAGTAGGCTAAGGTTCAATCATTCAGAAATGGGAGGAGGTAGGACAGCGGGCCTAAGATAGAGGTGACAAAATGGAGTCAGTGCAGTTCAGCCACATACTAGCCATATATTTATGAGGGAAAAAATGTTACAGAATTCCTCTTAAAGGACTTACCTGTTCTTGATGAAACAAATAGTTGTACAGTGACTATAAATACATGTAAACATTTCAAAGGTATCAAATATTATCAAAGATGTTCCATGCATTATGAACATGTAAGAGTAAGAACATATCTTGTGGCAAGGAAGAGAATGATTAATGTAATTGTAAGAAAGAGAGGTAGATAATCTAAGACATAATTTAATTTCATGTAGTGATAAATGCTATTAAGAAAATATAAGCAGAAAAAGGAAATAGACAGCAGTAGAAAGAAATTTAGTGTGGGCAGGGAAATCCTTTCAGAAGAGATATTTGAACAAAAACATGAATGCCATGAAGAATGAGCACCATATCAATATGAAGGAAAAGTGTTCCAGGTGGGGGAATGGTAAGTGAGCAGATGGAGGTGGGTGATAGATGGCTCTGAGGTAGCAAGATTTAGGAGTGTTTAAGAAAGGATAAAAGGATCTATGGTAATGTCAGAAAATCAATGAAAGACACAACATTTCTAGACATTTGTATCATGATCAAGATTTTGGCATTTAACCCTAAAATATTAGAAAATCATTACGGCTCTTAATTTGGCTTGTGTGCACGTGGGAGAAAGGAAAACCTGATCTCACTTACATTTGTAAAAGAAATAGCTGAATTATGAGGAGTCTCACAGAAGTAGCAACAGTAGGGGTTGGGAGACAAATTGAGTTTTTGTATCAGTCAAGGTAAGAGAAAACAACTTGTGTTAGAGAGAGTGGGCTTGGGGAAAAGATGGAATTAACTGTTCCTTTAATCTAGGATCTCATGTAGGATCAAATTTCATTGACTTATCAATGTCTTATTTTCCTTTAATATGGACTCATTTCTTACTCTGTCTATGCCTTTCCTATGTTCAACATTTGTGAAGAGCTGAGCCAGTTATTTTGTGGAAAGACCCTGAGTTTGCATTTGTCCGAAGATAGCTCAGGGTTAGGTCCAAATTATTCAATGTTGACAGAAGTGTAAAAGAAGTGATACTGTGTCCTAAATGCACTGTATCAAGAGGCACATGATGGTGCTCCCTCGTGGTGAAACAGGATTGACAGTGTCTTGGGAGTGCAAGCATGTGGGTTTGATTCCCTGCCAGCACAGTGGGTTAAGGATCCAGCATTGCTGCAGCTGTGGTTTAATTTGAGGCTGCAGGTCAGATCTGATCCCCTGATCCCTGAACTGGGAGCTCCATATGCCTCAGGGTGGAAAGAAAAAAGAGGCACAGAATGTAAATTTCTTCTCCTTCCACTGCTGGTGGTACACTCCATTAGTGATATCTGCCAAGTTTCTGTACTATGAAACTACTATTATTTTTTTCCTCTTTGTTGATGAGAAGCAACTCTATAGACGATTCTTTGAAATAAAGTATTATTTAATAAAATTCCCTCACTTTTCTTATTATCCATTAATTATTCTTCCTGAATCAAGTATTATTATGATAGATGACAAATGGTGATTTTCTAATGCTATGTTTTCTCCTATATACATTTGACATTCTACCCTAACAAGTACCCTTTCTTCTCTATGCATATTTATTTATCCAATCATATGGCTGTAGATTATTTTTACAGTAATGACTTATTTTGATGCCCAATTGTGGTAGACACAATTTTAAGCCAATCCTGAAATTATGCTAAACCTTGTGAAAGCTCCTTCTTTTTTTTTTTTTTTTTTTTTTTTGTCTTTTTGAGGGCCACATCTGCGGCACATGGAGGTTCCCAGGCGAGGGGTCTAAACGGAGCTACAGCTGCCAGCCTATGCCATGGCCACAGCAATGCAAGATCCGAGCCACATCTTTGAACTACACCACAGCTCATGGCAACTCCGGATCCTTAACCCACTGAGTAAGGCCAGAGATTGAACCCTCAACTGCATGGTTCCTAGTCAGATTTGTTTCCACTGTGCCATACAATCTCCTTCTTATAAACATGGAGACATTCATGAATATGATGGGGTATCATTCTCATAATTTGCTTATGTTTTATGGTACAGTTCACTAGTAAAGGGAGATTATCCTCAAAGGCCTAACTCAAAAGGAATAGGGATCTCCCAAGAAAGAAATATTCAAAACATTTGATGTGAAAAATTCTCTGTTTTTGGATTTAAAAATGGAGGAGGCTATGTTACAGAAAACATGGGTGGCCTCCCAGAACTGAGAGCAACCTTCCACAAAAAGCCAGCAAGATGGAACTTCAGTCCTATGGTTCAAGAAACTGGATTGATTTTGCGAAAAACCTGAATGATAGTGAAAGTCTTATTATTTTTTTTTTCGGGACCATATCTGTGGCTTAGGTAAGTTTCCAGGCTAGGGGTCAAATTGGAGTTGCAGCTGTCAGCCTATGCCACAACCATAGCAACACCAGGTCCAAGCCACATCTGTGATCTACACCACAGCCTGTGGTAGTCCCAGATCTTTAACGCGCTGAGCAAGACCAAGGATCAAACCCGCATCCCCACAGATACTACTCAGGTTCATAATCTTCTGAACAAAAACAGGAATGCCCAGAAGTTAATTTTTTTTTCCCGAGGTAAGCGTTTGAGTTTTGTGATTTATTGCTTTTTGTTTGTTTGTTTTTACAAGGATATTTATTTTTTCCATTATAGCTGGTTTACAGTGTGCTATCAATTTTCTACGGTACAACAAGTTGACCCAGTTACACATACATGAATACATTCTTTTTTCTTACATTATCATGCTCCATCATAAGTGACTAGATATAGTTCTCAGTGCTACACAGCAGGATCTCATTGCTTATCAATTCCAAAGGCAATAGTTTGCATCTATTAACCTCAGATTCCCAGTCCATCCAACCCAACTCCCTCCCCCTCCCCCTTGGCAAACACACGTCTGTTCTCCATGTCCATGACTTTCTTTTCTGTGGAAAGGTTCATTTGTGCCACATATTAGATTCCAGATATAATTGATATCATATGGTATTTGTCTTTCCTTCCAGAAGTGAATTCTTACATAGATTCTCCAGATATGAATACAGACCAAAATCTGAATGTGGGATCCTAAACAGAGAACCCAACTAAGCCTGGACTTCTACCTTAAAAACAAGCAGATGTGACTTGTTTTAAGTTTTGAGGCTGTGGCAATTTGTTACACAAGAATAGAAAACTAATGTACACAAATTGTTCCATATGTGGCCAGCAGAAAACCTTTCAAGGAAATTATCATGTCCTTTCTACAGGAGTTATCATTCTGAAAGTTCTTCCTTATTTTCAAACACAGGAGCACACAAGCACACACACACACACACACACACACACACGGAGCATCAAAACAATGTTTAATTTATCATTTATTTCATAAATAAGTATAGTACTGTTATAATTTTATGTGACTTTATATTTTCAGCAGGAAATTTTCAGTTCATCCAAGTAGATTTACTTTGATGTAATTCATTTTTCCGTTGCTGTGCATCATCCATTTGTAAAATTATTCCATAATTTCTTTAAATTAATGAATATATGTCATTTCCTTTTTTATTTTGTTACAAATACTGGGGCCCATATTTGCTGATCCTCATGTCACTGTCTCTAGGCATTTATCTAGGACTCTAATTGTTGGCCAAAGTATGTGTGGGGCACAATGCCCAATTGTGTAGCAAAGCAGTTTTACTGTTATTGCACATCTTTGTCAATATTAGTGGGATTGACTGGGGGTTTGAGGTTGGTAGATGAAAAGTATTACTTTTAGAATGGAAAAACAACAAGGTCCTACTTGTATAGCCCAGGGAACTGTATCCAGTCTCCTTAGATAGACCATGACAGAAAAGAATAATAAAACATATGTATGTAATAATAAGTAATATGTATGTATGTATGTATAACTGAATCACTTTGTTTTACAGTAGGAATTGGCACAGCATTCTAAATTATCTATACTTTAATAAAAATTTAAATTAAAATATATTAGTTCTATCAAACATTTTAATCATTATGAATCATGTGAGTGTAAAATGATATCTCCTTCTGGTTAAATTTATATTTCCTGGTTCTGATAAGATTGAATATATGTTAATAATTTGATTGTCCATTTGTATTTATTTTGTGAAAGTCTTTTTAAGTCTCTTGCCTGGTTTCTCTTGCTCTGTCTTTTCCTATTGCTATGCAAGTTATTTATGTGTTCTAAATTTGGTTCCTTTGCCTTTTATATCTTGCAAATTTGTTTTTCTACTTTCTGCCTTATGTTTATTTTTTAAATTAATATCTCTTTGTGTATGTTATGGACTGAACTGTATCCAACCGAAATTCATATGTTGAATCCCTAACCCCCCATATGATGCTATTTGGAGATAGGGCCAATAAGGAGGTAATTAAAGTTAAATGAAGGCATGGGGTGGGGCCTTAATCCAGTAGTGCTTGTGTCCTTATAAGAGGAAAATACACCAGTTTGCTCTACTCTATACACACAGAGAAAAGACCAGGTAAAGACATAACAAGAATGTGTCATCTTCAAATCAAGGAGAGTGGTCCTTGCAGAAATGACTTGGTACCTTGATCATGGACTTCTGCCCTCCAGAACTGCGAGAAAATAAAATTCTGTTGTTTAAGCCACCAATCTAGTTATGGATATCTAGTTATGGCAACCCAAGAAATCTAATACAGTATTTTTTCATGAATGGACATTTTTCAATTTAATTTAGTCAAATTAATATATTGATAACATTTTTAAATTTTTCTTAATTTTTTCTTAACGTTTTAAAAATTTAATTTGGTTAGCACCTGTGTTGTATGGAAGTCCTCAAGATAGCAGCTGAGTTGGAGCTGCAGCTGCAGCTGCAGGTTTACACCACAGCCACAGCAATGCCGTATCCTTTACCCACTGAGCAAGGCCAAGGATTGAACCCACATCCTCATGAGATACGTTATCAGGTTCTTAACCCACTTAACCACAACAGTAACTGCATATTCTTTCTGTTTGACTTTAATTTCCCACACTTTATCTCATAAGCATATGTTCTATATTTTACTTCAAATAATTTAACCTCTATGTTTTAAGGATTTATTCCACCTAGAATTATATTTTGTATAACGTATGATAAATAAATAATATTTGACATATTATGTGAAATGTAAAACCATTACATAATATATTATTTATAATGTATATTATATTCATTATTACATATAACTTATTTTTACATATAATTTTAATATGAATGACTAATTGCTTCAGCCTGTCATCTCAGGCTGCTGTGATAATATACAAAGGCTGAGTGGTATAAATAACAGACATTTATTTCACATAGTTCCGGAGGTTAAAAAGTTCGTGATCATGGTGATAAAAGTCACTAAGGTGGCAGCAAATTAGGTTACCTTTTCCTCATTTTTAGATGGCCAGCTTCTTGCTATCTCCACATATAGTGAAGAGAGAGAGCGGTGTTCTGAGGGTCTCCCTCTTTTTATAAAGACATTGATTCCATCATCAAGACACCACCACTCATATCCTTACCTAAACCTAAGTGTCTCCCAAAGCCCCCACTTCTAAACATAATCATATTGGTGGGTTAGGACTTCATCACACTAATTTGAGGGGCACATTCAGTCTATAATACAGACTGATTTATTAAATATTTTTTTTAATCTAATTCTATGCTGCCCTAGTTATTTCAGTTTTATGCTATGTCTTGGTATCTGCAATGCATAACTGTCACAACTTTTTCTTCATGAAAGTCTTGTGATTTTTATCATTTGTTTTTACATAAAATTTAGAATCAGCTTGCCAATTCTACTAAAATTCTATTGGAATTTTGACTGTGATTAAATTGATGCATAGATCAATGCCATGTTTTTATAATGACTATCAAGAAACATTATGTACCTCTCCTTTTATTTTGGCCTTATTTTTTATAATTTTTTCTAGAAGTCTGGCACATGTTATGTTAATTCTGAGACACCTTATATTTTTGGATGCTATTGTAAAGGGACCTATTTCCTTTAATAATATTTTTCTGAATTATGCTGGTGTATGGAAATATAAGTGATTGTGTATATTGATCTTACATTTCACTGCCACATTGCTGAACTATTTTATTATTACAAATAATTTTTCTATAAGTGCTTTTTGGTTTTCTATGTAAACAATCATAACATCTGAAAGTAATTTGTTTTGTTTATATCTTTCTGATTCTTTGTCTTTAATTTCTCTTTTCTTATCTTACTTTGCTGGCCTGGGATATCTAGCATGATGTTGAGTGTGTATGATGATAATGGGCGTTGTTGTCTTACTCTTGATTTTTTAAATTTTAATTTTATTTATTTATTTTTGCCACACTTGTGGTATGTGGAAATCCCCAGGCCAGGGATCCAACCCATGCCACAGTAGCAACCCAAGTGACAATTCCAGATCCTTAACCCACTACATCACAAGGGAACTCTGCCTTATTCTTGATTTTAAAAAAATGCTCTAAAATATTAATCCATGTGGTATATTATTGTCTCCAGTTTCAGTTTCCCTTGTTGCTTCTCTTTATCAGGTGTAGGAAATTTGTGATATTGTGATTAATAGTAATAAAAATATATTTAGTCTTCCTCTCATCTCTAGCACAGAGCTCCTAAAACACATGGAATTTTCTGTGATGAGAGCAATAAAAATGTCTTTTAAAGGTTATGTTGATGGAGATACTTTTGGAAAATAGCTAAGGATAGGGATTAGTTGCCAGAAGAACCGACCATGTGATTAAAGCTGTGGAACTTTCAGATTCATCTCTCTAACCTCCATGAGGGGAGAAGGCCAGGAAGGTGAGTTTAATCACCAATGATGAATGATTTAATTAATCATGCTTATGTAATTAGATCTCCATAAAAAATTACAAAAGGATGGAGTTCATAGAACTTCTGGATTGGTGAACATGTAGCGATTTGGGGAGAGCGGCATCTTGTAGAAAGCATGGGCACTCCACACCCTTTCTACATACTTGCCCTGTGCTGTTCCTGAGTTATATCCTTTTATAATAAACTGGTTTTCTAGAAAGTAAAATGTTCATCTGAGTTCTGTTAACTCCTCCAGCAAATTAATTGAACCCAAGAAGGGAGTTCTGAAAACCTCCAATCTATAGCTGGTTGGTCAAAAGGTCAGACAAAAACATGGATTTGCAATTGGCATCTGAAGCAGGGGTACAGTCTTGTATGACTGAGCCCTTAACTTGTGGGATATGGTGCCATCATAGTTTGGTAGTGTAAGAATTGATTTGAACTATAGGACAAACAGCAGATGTCTGAGAATTGCTTGGAGTTGGGAAGGAACCCACACATACTATTTGGTGATCAGCATCAGAACGTTTCATTCTGTTTCTTATTTAATAGGACTTTTTATCATATATTGATATTATACTTTACTAAATACCCTTTTTGTATCTATTGAAATGTTCTCAAGGCTATTTTCTCTTTTATTAGTTTACGTAATAAACTACTTTAATAGATTGTTTACTACTAAATTAAGCACGCACTTCTGTGATAAACCCAACTTAATAACATGCTAATGTTTGATTTGCTAATATTTAAGTTAAAAAATTTTGCCTCTAATAAGACTGTATTTGCCTTCTTAATATTATGGTTATGTTAGGACAATCGAAGTAAACTGCTCCCTAAGTATTGTTCAGTAGATTGTCTTAACACCCTACTTTCAGCACTTAGTGCTAGGCACATAGATAGTTTTGTTTTGTTCTTTTACAGTGGACACTAGTTACTCTGCCTGAGGACTTTTTCTTCCTATTGGAAGCCAGTAGATCCACCTAGAAGATAGGGCAGCTATCCTGGAGAGTAAATGCCATTGGGAACAGCCCTTAACTAATAACAGATGAATGTCAGTATATATATATACTGAGATATATATATTCCACTTTCCTTTCTCCTATATAGGAAAATTTGGAGTGATTGACTGTATAATCACTCAGAAGCTTCTCTTGGGAACAGGCTCAGTGGTCCACAGGCATTCTCTTCACCAACTTATTTTATTTGATTTCTTCTTCCTGTCTTCCTTTCCCATCTGATTCAGTGCTTCTTGGAGTCATTGTTCAAAGAAACTGATAAACTCAAATCCTTGTCTCAAGGTCAACTTCTGGGGAATCCTAAGATGATAACACTCAAAATGTAAAACTATCTAGATATGTTTTCTCTTTGGAAGGATTCTTAGCCATTTCAAAATGTTAATGATTTTGAAAATATGTTTCAATTTATAATAGGGTCCTATTTGGTTATTTATATTTTTTCAATTACATATAAGTTTTCAAATAGATTGGATTAGTTGCTCCTACTGTTCTGCTATTAACTTTTAAAAATCTCTGCTACTATTTTTAGGGTATTTCTATCTAACTTAACAATCAACTGTCATTTTTATCTGGTTTTCTTGGTCACTATACCAGAAATTTGTCAATTGTATTAATCTATTTAATGAATTCATTGTTAGTTTTATGATTTTTTCCTAGTTGTGTCTTTATTTTTATCTCATTAATTTCTTTTTTTTATTGTAAAATAATTTTTATTACATTCCACAGTATTTCTTTCAGAGTCTCAAGTTCAGTTTCATCCAGGTAATAGATAGCCATTTCTTTTATATATATATATATATATATATATATATATATATATATATATATATGTTTTATTTTATTTTATTTTATTTTCCCACTGTACAGAAAGGGGATCAAGTTATCCTTACATGTATACATTTTTCCCCCACCCTTTGTTCTGTTGCAATATGAGTATCTAGACATAGTTCTCAATGCTACTCAGCAGGATCTCCTTGTAAATCTATTCTAAGTTGTGTCTGATAAGCCCAAGCTCCCCATCCCTCCCACTCCCTCCCCCTCCCATCATGTAGCCACAAGTCTTTTCTGCAAGTCCATGATTTTCTTTTCTGTAGAAAGGTTCATTTGTGCTGGATATTAGATTCCAGTTATAAGTGATATCATATGGTATTTATCTTTGTCTTTCTGGCTCATTTCACTCAGTATGAGAGTCTCTAGTTCCATCCACGTTGCTGCAAATGGCATTATGTCATTCTTTTTTATGGCTGAGTAGTATTCCATTGTGTATATATACCACTTCCTCCGAATCCAATCATCTGTTGATGGACATTTGGGTTGTTTCCATGTCCTGGCTATTGTGAAGAGTGTTGCAATGAACATGCAGGTGCATGTGTCTCTTTTAAGCAGAGTTTTGTCCGGATATATGCCCAAGAGTGGGATTGTGGGGTCCTATGGAAGTTCTATGTAAAGATTTCTAATGTATCTCCCAACTGTTCTCCATAGTGGCTGTACCAGTTTACATTCCCACCAGCAGTGCAGGAGGGTTCCCTTTTCCCCACAACCTCTCCAGCACTGGTTCTTTGTGGACTTATTAATGATGGCCATTCTGACTGGTGTGAGGTGGTATCTCATGGTAGTTTTGATTTGCATTTCTCTTATAATCAGCAATGTTGAGCATTTTTTCATGTGTTTGCTGGCCATCTGTACTTCTTCCCTGGAGAATAGTCTATTCAGTTCTTCTGCCCATTTTTCCATTGATTGGTTGGCTTTTTGGCTATTGAGTTGTATAAGTTGCTTGTATATTCTAGAGATGAAGCCCTTGTCGGTTGCATCATTTGAAACTATTTTCTCCCATTCTGAAAGTTGTCTTTTTGTTTTCTTTTGGGTTTCCTTTGCTGTGCCAAAGCTTTTCAGTTTGATTAGGTCCCATGGGTTTATTTTTGCTCTAATTTCTATTGCTTTGGGAGACTGACCTGAGAAAATATTCATGAGGTTGATGTCAGAGAGTGTTTTGCCTATGTTTTCTTCCAGGAGTTTGATGGTGTCTTGTCTTATATTTAAGTCTTTGAGCCTTTTTGAGTTTATTTTTGTGCATGGTGTGAGGGTGTGTTCTAATTTCTTTGCTTTCTTCTTTAAAATTTAGTTTTTATTTTCTTTGGGTTTATTCTAAAATTTTTTTAAATATATATGTATATAATATAGTATATTTTTGATATTCTACCTTCATTTTGGTAATATAAGCAGACTTTTTCTTATAATTAACAGTTATTTATCTCACAAGTTTTGATATGAGGTTTTTCATTGTTGCTTTTTTCTAAGTATATAAATAACCATTGTGTTTTCTACGTGGAATTTTGCATTATTTAAAATTTTATTTTAATATTTTTATATAGTATTATATTATTTTCCTGGTTTTGTTTTTGTTTTCATTCATTATTGGTTTTTAACGAATTGTATTATCATCAGAGAATATGCCATATTCTTTGGTATATGTTGAGATACATTTTAAAACATATTTTAGGATCATTTTTAATAAAGGTTTCAAATAAACTGGAAAGATACCTGTGTTTTTCAATTGTTGGATTCAAAGTTGTTTGTATGTCTATTCTTTCAAGTTTTCAAATGTTTTGTTCAAATATCACATATTCTTATCGTTTATTTTTTATGCTATGCTAACTTACATTTTGATGATAAATTTACTCTTCACAGTTTTATAAATTTTTATTTCATATATTTTAAAGCTATAGAATTAAGTACATAGAAATTTAGAATTGTTGAATCAACCTGGCAAACTGAAACATTTATGTAGTGGCACAGCTTATCTCTAAATTGTGTGTATATATGTGTGTGTGTGTGTGTGTGTGTGTGTGTGCATGTGTATATATATGTGTGTGTGTGTGCATGTGTGCATATATATATATATATATGCTTTTTATGTTCGCACTTGCGGCATATGGAAGTTTCCAGGATAGTGGTAGAATTGGAGCAGCAGCTACCAGCTTACATCACAGCCACAGCAACATGGGATCCAATCCATGTCTGTGACCTACACCACAGCTTGTGGCAAAGCCAGATCCTTAACCCACTGATTGAGGCCAGGGATGGAATGCATGTCCTTATGGATACTAGTCAGGTTCGTTACCACTGAGCCATGATCAGAGCTCCCTACAACATTATATTTTATCTAACATTAGTATAGCCAAATCAGCTGCCTTTTGATTAATATTTTCCTGATGTATTTTTTCAATATTTGTTTCATATTTTCTATGTGTTTATTTCCTAAATGGTTCTCTTGCAAAAAGTCTATAGTTGTATTTGTCATGCAATCAGGAAATGTTTTATTTTAACCTGAGTGTATAGTTTATTTATTGCAATAAATTATATATTTAGGTTTATTTGACTTTATAATATTTTCAACATTCCATATTTCTTTTTTGTTTTCTTGACATTATTATTGATTTATATTTCTTTTAGTGGTTTAAAAATTCTATTTCTGCTTACTCTAGGAAAATATTAAAGTCTATTTATAATAACAGTGACAAAAGTTAATACATTAAAATAAAATCTCTGGTCACTGAGAATTAGCATAGCAGTTGCTGATAATTTCAATGGTAGTTTACATCTATGGATTTCTGGTCCAATTTTATTTTAGAGTTCTTAGGATTTTTACTCTCAAACAGTCACAGATACTACAATGCAGTGATACAAAGTCAAATCTCATTAGAAAAGTTCAAAACAAATACTTTACAAAGAAGATATAGGGGTGTTTATTAATAATATTAAAAATGATCAGCACTATTGGTTATCAGAATTTAACCACCATTAAAAATATTCACACAGTGATTAAAAAGGCTAAAATTTTTAAAGTGACTAAAACAGCAAATATTGGAGAGGATGCAAACAACTAGAACTCGTAAACATTGTTGAAAACATTCTGGCAGTATACCATAAATCTAAATTTACACTTTTTTGATCCTCTAGTCCAATAATTTACCCCTCCATATTTACACGAAAATAAGTGAAAATATATGGGCCCCCAAATTTTTACATAAAAATATTTAGCAACTTTATTCACAAAAATAAAAATCTGGGAGTTCCTACTATGGCTCAGTGGTAATGAACCTGACTAGTATCCATGAGGTTTCAGGTTCGATTCCTGGCCTCACGCAGTGGTTAAGGATCTAACATTGCTGTGAGCTGTAGTATAGGCTGGCAGCTGCAGCTTCAATTTAACCCCTAGCCTGGACACCTCCATAGGCTGTGGGTGTGGCCCTGAAAAAAGCAAAACAAACAAGGAAATAAAACTGGAAATAACCCAAGTGTCTATCAAGAGGAGAATAAGTGCACAAAAGGTGATATATTCACCTAATGAAACACTATCTAACCATAAAAGAGACATGTCACTAATACGTGGAAAAACATGAATGAACTTCAAAAAATACTAAGTGATAGAAACCTTACAGAAATTAATACATGCCATATGCATCTCTGTGTGAACCCTAGATAAGGTATAACTAATTTATGATTGAAAAAAATCAGGATAATGATTACCTCTGGAGAATGGGGGCAGGCTTTCACTGGGAAGGGATGTGAGGGGTTTCTATGTCTTGATAGAGGCTTATATTACATGGATGTATGCTTTTGTCAAAATTCAATAAAACTCCATTTAGGGTTTATGAATTTCTTTGTATTCAAAGAATAAGAAAAAAATGGAAGAAATAAATTGAACTCTTGTTGACTGCATGTGTGCTGGATTATTAGGACAAAGAGAGTTTATGCCTGAGCTTTGCTTTGAGTCTCATCAAAGCAATGAGATGAATGGATGGATGGATGGATGGAGTATAGGTGAGATGTTCATGATGTAGTGTGAGTGTTGAACATATAAATGTGTAATTCTTTTGCCTTTGCTTTATGTTTCAAACCGATCACATTAAAATGAGAGAATGAGAGGAGAAAAATTGGAGTTAGACCTCTACCTGTTTTTCATGTCTTCTCTGGCTCGCTTACAACCTAACCTGAACATAGCCTATTAAATGTATATGAATAACAATTCATTTCAAGTCCTTCGTTTGCTCAAAAGACTCTACTGGTAGTGGTTTCCCATCTCTTTCAGAACAAAAGACAAACTTGTAAGGCCATACTAAGTGTAAGCCTCCTTTTATACCTCTTTGATCTCAGCTCACAACAACACGTGTTGCTCACTCATAATTCCCACCAAATTTTATGCTGTTTCTCAAGCACACTCCAAAATTTTTCCTTCAAGTCTTTATGCATGATGTTTCCTCCATCTAGACCATTCTTCTCAGATATCCACAAGCTTAGGTCTGTTGCCCCCATCAGGCCTTTCCCCAACTGTCACCTTCACAGGTGGCCTTCCCTACCCACCCTTCTTTTTTTCTTTTTTTAATTATAGTTGATTTACAATGTTCTGTCAATTTCTGTTGTGTAGCAAAGTGACCCAGTTATACATATACATACATTATTTTTCTCATATTATATACCATCGTGTTCCATCACAAGTGATTGGGTATAGTTCTAATCTAAAGTGACTGCCATTCCTAGCACTAAAACTATCTCCTGCTTCATGTTTTCATGTTTCATATTTTAGCATTTATCTCTAAAACCACGCTGTATTTCTATTATTTATCATGTTAATTTCTTGATTTCTCCCTTAGAATGCATACTCCATCATAGCAGGGATTTTTGTGTTTTCCTTACTATTTTGTTCCAATCCCAATATCATGGCCTGGCATGTAATAAGCACTCCTCTGTCAGCATTTGTTGTGTGAATAAACAATATGTCATGGTCATGGGTTAACAAAATGCTTATTAATGAACCATATTGTTTCTTACACCTAGCAGAATATATACAGGCCATCATATTAGAGCATATCTGGTGAGGTATTGGGCTAAGCATAAGGCTACCACATAGTGTTAGATTTTTCACTTAGTTCTTTGGGCCATCATCATCTTCCCCTTCAAAATGAAGGTGCTGGATGGAGTACATATTGTGGCTCAGCAGGTTAAGAACCAGACTAGTATCCATGAGGATGTGGGTTTGAACTTTAGCCTTGCTCAGTGGGTAGAGGATCCTGTGTTGCCACAAGCTGCAATGTAGGCCACAGATGCAACTCAGATCTGGAAATGCTATGGCTGTGGGGTAGGCCTGCAGCTACAACTCCATTTCAACCCCATCCTGGGAACTTCCATATACCGTGGGTGTGGCCCTAAAAAAAATTGATGGTGTTGCATTAAAATAGGATCTTGAAAAAATGCATAGATAAGTCCTTTGTATACATGGAGGCATGGGAGAATTGGGGGGAGGGCAGATTTCTAGAACTTCTTCCCCTACTTCCACCGTCTCTATTTTCTTTGCTTATTTAACATATTGGCCTCCCATACAAGTTTCATATTTCTTTGCATCACCTATGTTTAAAAAAAAAGACATAAATGGAAGACCCATTAAGATTAAAGAAAAAAAAAACCTATCCTTTTAAGCGAATTGAGGGAGGATATTTATATAATCACTACTAAAGATCAAGGGAACAAACCTTGGACCTACCCCTTTATAATTATATGATTATACTTTCTTGTGCTTCAATTTCTACACATGAGAAAGAGCGATGTGAATTACCCTCGAGGTGCAGTGAGTTAAGAATCCAATTTTAGGGGCTTGGGTGGCTGCAGAGGCATAGGTTCTATCCCTGGCCTGGCATAGCAAGTTAAAGGATATGGCACCGCTGCAGCTATGGCGCAGATTCAACCACTAGCCTGGGAACGTCCATATGTCATTCCATATATGGAAATGTGTGTGTGTGTGTGTGTGTGTATATGACTGAGTCACTGTGGTATACAGCAGAAATTGGCACCACATTGTAAATCAACAAATCAACTGTAATAAAAAACAGATATTAAAAGAGATAGCCATGGGATTAAAACATGATCTGTGTAACAAGGTGTTTTTTTTTTGTTTGTTTATTGTTGTGAGATGGAATCACATGTTATAATCCATATAAAGCACTTAATATCATGATTATCACATACTAAATGTTCCATAAGTGATTTTACCTTTGTTACATATTTCAGGGTTCCTAGTATAACTTGCTTATGAAGTCTAAATGCGGTTCTTCAAATAGTCTATGCAATCATATATTATGAAGAGACAAAGATAATTATGTTTAGTATCATCCAAAATATAAGAAGAGATGAGTTTTAGAAAAAGATACAAATCAGTTGAAAACTTCCTCCTTGCTTGTTCCCACACCTCCTTCCTACCCCTCCAGCCACTACTGGTATATCTCATCACCAGGCTCACATATGTGACAATGATAAAAAGGTCTGTGCTGGAAACAATATAGTGGGTAATAAATCAAGGCTGGGAGGGGGAGTACCAACCAGGATGGGAGGAGGGGGAATGGCATTGTGAATAATCAATGCAACAGGCTCTGTAAGAACATGGCAAAACATCTTACTTAACATGCTTAATAAAGTTGGAGAGGGGAAAGCAGTGATAATATGGAGCCTGGCTGTCAGATTGCTGGAGAGCCCTTTGCCCACACAGCCAGAGCAGGGAGAGGAAAAGAGTGGCCTCCACTATGCTGGACCCAGCTCTGACCATCTGCCCCATGTTTGGGATGGTACCCATTTTCCTCCTGACTCTATGCCAGCAATTTCAGGAATAGAGAGGAAAAAAGTACAATTTGAGATGTTTCTAATTATAATTAAATCCAGGAACACATAGCAATACTGCTGCGAAGCAAAAGGATCCCCTTCCCTCTTGGAGCAGCAAGATGAAAAGAATATTCAAAGGTGTTCAGATGTTTGAACTGCTATGCTGACACTGGTTCCTTAACGACAGTACAAGGAAGAATTCCTAGAATATTCTAGTCCAGCCCTCTAGTTTGTAAATGAAGGAAATGGGAGTTTGTGGAGAACTAGATCCTAAACTCACAACGTCATAGTTGGTGTCAGAGTAGAGGCTAGGGCCTTGGTACCCAATGTAAGACATTAACTTGTTTAAATGCCTTATACAAAGGAGATGTTCCACAAATGGTTGATCACTTTCTCTTTCTTTTAATCCTGACCTTATTCTCTTCTCTTTTCTGCCTCCAGAGCTTAAAAAGAGAAGGAAACAGGAGTACTGAACTTAGTGTCTAAAGATTTCAGTTAGAAAGCTGATTCTTTTACAAACTGATTTGATTTGGGGCAAATCACTGACTTGAGACCTCAGTGTTCTCATTTCTAAATTGAGAAGTTAGCTTTATAAGCTTTCAAAGCCTTTTATAAGTCTAATATTCTTCTTTTTTTTAATGGCCACAATTGTGGCATAAGAAATTTCCCAGGCTAGGGATCAAATCCAAGCTACAGTTGTGATCCTACACCATAGCTGTAGCAACATTGGAACCTTTAACCCACTGCACCAGGCTAGGGATCAAACCTGTGCCTCCACAGTGACCTGAGCCACTGCAGTCAGATTCTTCACCTGCTGTGCAACAGCAAGAACTTCTAGGCCTAACATTCTTAATTTTAAGCATTCTCATTTTACAATTGAATATGACCTGTCTGCATAATGGAAGAGGGGGAAAAACAGAAAGAAGAAAATGCTACAAAATTACAAGTGCTCATCCCTTGATAGCTTTGGATTGTGTCATCGTTAAATTTGGTAGTACCATCTTAGCAAGGCAAACAGAAATGTAATGTTTGCTAATTGAACAATAAAAATAATAATTACCTTTGATGCAGAATGCAAAGTCCTCTGCAATGTGCTCTGATTGTATAAACAGAAGCAGTTGTCAGAGCCCAAACCAGATTAGAAGGGAGCCATTCCAATTATATTTGGGTGGTGTTGAATTTGTACCTGGCACAGAGCACCTTCTGTACATGTAAGGATATTCTTCTCAGATGCTAAAGGAGAATGAGGAGGCATATGAGGACTCACTGCTCTGAGGGACTTGTGTCTGGGCAGAAAGCTGGGATCTCTTTAACCAGCACCCCAGCCAAGGGAGAGGGGTGATAAATAGGGTAATATATTGAGATGCCATCCAGGAGACGCTCTTAGCACATTCATAAGGGTCACCTGCAGTACTTGATTTAGTAGATTAAATTTTTCTCTGAGAAGCATTTCGGGCCCAAAATTTGTACCAGCTATCCTTGGGGACATGAAAACTACCTTCAGGAATTCAGGATGCTGAGGATGGGGTGCCCTGGCCCAGGAGGCTCTGGGCAGGGGCAGTCAAATGACAGTGAAGTACATCTCAGGCCAGCAAAGTCACCTGAGAAGAATGGACACTGACTCAGCATCTTTGGTGCCTGCAGAGCAGATGGAACATGAGGTGTCATGCCTTCTCTCCAATCCTGAGCAACATTGAGAAAACAGGGTGAAACGGCAGTGGATCGAATTATGGAACTACAAGCCAGGTGTGCCCCAGAGAAATAATACCTGGGACTGACCTGTACTTTCTCCTCTGGCTCAGCCCTTTTGCATGTTTATTATTACTCTTTTCCACTTCTACAATCTCCTGGACATCATCTAAGATGTAATTGTTTGTTTTGTTCATTTGTTTGTTTTTCTCTTTATTCCCTTGATTCAAGCCTAACAAGTACTAGGAATGAAAAACGATGCTCAGGAGAATAATTGCTGTTTGAGGAGTTGATTGAAGAGTTGATTGTTTAACTCATTTGGAACAACTTGTCCAAAGCTAGTTTATACAGATTCTCACAGAAACTTAGGAGAGAAACAATTTCATTATCTAGCCAAAGATATGTGAGAGTTTTGCTAGGGCTCCTTGTCAGAATATTTGCAATGAGTATTTTATTATACAACAAATTTTATTTGGAGACCCCCTTCCTCCTGCTTACAGCTCTCACTTGGCTTCTAATTTCAGCTCAAGCTGTGCCTCTACCAGTGATTTCATTCCCATCTCTCTCTAGCCCCCTCCCCAACCAAGTCATATCCATATTTTTTTCCAGAATGCAAAATATAGAAACAAGCATCTGTTTGGACAAAATCAGTTTTCACTTGTGAAAAGTGGATGCTTTGTGAAATCACAGGCAACAAGAAAATGTCAGAGAATGGAACCAAATGTTGGAGGATAATAAAACCTTCCTCCTGCAGTTGGATGATCTGAGGAAGAGGTTTGCCAGAAATTATACAGGACATATACTGACTTCAGTTGGTCATTGAACACCTCCACATTAGCTTAGAACCCTCTGAGGCTTGATTTCTCACAGTAAAAATTAGGACAAAGAGACTCCTGTCTATACTTGGTGCTATCTGCAGATACACAGGATCAACCATGTGATAAAGGGATGTCTGTTTCTTTGTTTTCACACAGTGGTATTCCAAAAGCTATCTCGTCTTTAATAAGAACAGTTGTTCAGGCTCACGCTTCCAAATAGTAATCCTTTAAAAAGTTCTCAATTGGATTAATTCTAATTATGTCTGTAGCCCATAGAAAAAATGCTGTATGAATATTTTCCTTTTTAGTTTCCAAGTTTTTCCACCTTTACAATTTGCCTGCATGAATGTCTTGGGCAATTAATGTCTTAGAGTACCTGGTCTTCATCTTTGGCATGAAGTTTAGATTACCTTACTTATTATTACTTGAAAGGTTGTGAGGTGAAATATCTGGTGAATGGCAATTAAGTTCAACAAACTTCTATTGGTTACCAACTTCTCTTTTTTTTTTTTTTTTTTTTTTTTTTTGACTGCACCCACACACCCACAGCGTGTGGCAGTTCCTAGGCCAGATAATGGAGTCTGCATGGGCCCAAGCCCTTGCAGGGACAATGCCAGATAATTTAACCCACTGCACCACAAGAGAACTCCTGGTTAGAAACTTCTTCTGTGCCAAAACCAAGGAAAAATGAAAAAGACACTTACCTCAATGGTCATTTGTAGTCTTGAAAGACAAATAGGAGACTTCACATACTGCTATAACTGGTCAAAAGCAATGAGCCTTAGGGGCAGTTGAAATGAAAGCAAAGACTGCAGGTTTCAAAAACTTTCTAAAGTTTCTGTGGCACATTTTCAGGTTACCTCTGCATCTAGCCCAGCATCCCCACATAGTAAGATTTCCACACATGTTGAACAAACAGTCAATTTTTCAAAAGTTTAGGTCTTTTTGGAGTTCCCTTCGTGGCTCAGTGGTTAACAAATCTGACTAGGGACCATGAGGATGTGGGTTTGATCCCTGGCCTTGCTCAGTGGGTTAAGGATATGGCTTTGCCATGAACTGTGGTGTAGGTCACAGACGTGGCTTGGATCTGGCAGTGCTGTGGCTCTGGCATAGGACAGCAGCAACAGCTCTAAATAGACCCCTAGCCTGGGAACCTCCATATGCCATGGGTGTGGCCCTGGAAAAGACAAAAAAGAAAAGAAAGTTTAGGTCTTTTTTGCCAATGCTGATAATTATTGAATTATCAGCATTGGCAAACTCTTTGAATTCATACAACTAGATTCTATGTCCTAAGAGAATGGTTTTGAAATAAATCAAAAATGTTTCAGCTTTCTTTGTAATAGTAGTTTTAAGGAAAAACATGCTATATTCTATCATGCATCCCATTGTCCTCATAACTCTTAAAGCTGACATTGAATGATGGAAATGTTTTAATAACTTTTTTAAAGTGTTTGTATTTTTAGAGATACTAGAATTATATTTCAAGATATTTGTGGTATAAACACAATGCCTCGTCCTTACTAACAGCCTTTCCTCAGTTCCAGTCAACATAATTCTATCATGAGCTCTGGCCTGTACTTTGAAAAAAACAGAAATAAAAACTATGTTTTTGACCTTAAAGAGTTTCCTTTTACAATGTTTATAATGAACAGAGTTATGTGGTTTATATAAGCATAACAGATAACATTATGGAAATATAACTGATCAAACATGGAAGTGGAAGATTATGGACTTTATGTACAATGGTTTCATAAATTGAAAGAAGAGGTAGAATTTGGACTGAGCCCTGAAACTCATAAGAGATATGAGAAAAAAGAGTTAGAATGGAGGCATGAATAGCATCAAAAAAGACAGAAAATCAAATTAGCATTTTATTTCAAGGTCAGAAGAGCAGGTTAGAATTAAAGCATTCTTTGAAAAAGTGCCTCTTAGTTTCATTGATTTCCATGCAGCTGTCCAGGTTTCCCAGCAATACTTGATGAAAAGACTGTCTTTTTCCCATTCTATGTTCTTGCCCCCCTTGTCAAAGATTAATTGACCATAGGTGTCAGGGTTTATTTCTGGGTTCTCTATTCTGATCCATTCGTCTATCTGTCTGTTTTGGTACCATTACCACACTGTCCTGATGACTGTGGCTTTGTAATAGTGCCTGAAGTCTGGGAGAGTTATGCCTCCTGCTTGGTTTTTGTTCCTCAGAATTGCTTTGGCAATTCTGGGTCTTCCGTGGTTCCATATACATGTTTTTTGTTCTAGTTCTGTGAAAAATGTCATGGGTAATTTGATAGGGATTGCATTGAATCTGTAGATTGCTTTGGGTGGTATGGCCAATTTTATGATATTAATTTTTCCAACCCAGGAGCATGGAATATCTTTCCATTTCTTTACATCTTCTTTAATTGCCTTGATTCATGTTTTGTAGTTCTTGGCATATGTCTTTACCTCCTTGGTCAGGTGTCTTCCAAGGTATTTGATTTTTGGGGTGCAATTTTGAAAGGTATTGTATTTTTGTATTCCTTTTCTAATATTTCATTGTTAGTATACAGACATGCCACTGATTTCTGAATGTTAATCTTATATCCTGCTACTTTGCTGAATTTATTAATCAGTTCAAGTAGTTTTTTGGTTGAGTCCTTAGGGTTTTTCTATGTAGAGTATCATGTCATCTGCATACAGTGACAGTTTGATCTCTTCTCTTCCTATATGGATGCCTTTTATTTCTTTTGTTTATATGATTGCTGTACCATAGACTTCCAGTACTATGTTGAAAAACAATGGAAAAACAATACTTGTCTTGTTCCAGATTTTAGTGGAAGGGCTTCCAGCTTTTCTCCATTGGGTATTATATTTGCTGTGGGTTTGTGATAAATGGCTTTGTTTATGTTAAGGTATGTCACCTTTATACCTACTCTGGTAAGTTTTTATCACGAATAGATGTTAGACTTTGTCAAATGCTTTCTCTGCATCTATTGAGATTATCATGTGGTTTTTGACTTTTCTTTTGTTAATGTGGTGCATGATGTTGATTGTTTTGTATATGTTAAACCATCCTTGTCAACCTGGGATGAATCCCACCTGATTGTGGTGTATGAGCTTTTTTATATGTTGTTGTATTTGGTTGGCTAAAATTTTGTTGAGAATTTTTGTGTCTATATTCACCAAAGATATTGGCCTGCAATTTTCTTTTTTGGTGGTATCTTCGCTCTCACACCATGCACAAAAATAAACTCAAAAAGGCTGAAAGACTTAAATATAAAATAAGACACCATCAAACTCCTGGAAGAGAACATAGGCAAAACACTCTCTGACATCAACCTCATGAATATTTTCTCAGGTCAGTCTCCCAAAGCAATAGAAATAAGAGCAAAAATAAACCCATGGGACCTAATCAAACTGAAAAGCTTTGGAACAGCATAGGAAACCCAAAAGAAAACAAAAAGACAACTGACAGAATGGGAGAAAATAGTTTCAAATGATGCAACCGACAAGGGATTAATCTCTAAAATATATAAGCAACTTATACAATTCAAGAAGAAAAGAGCCAACAACCCAACTGAAAATGGGCAAAAAACCTAAGTAGGCATTTCTCCAGGGAAGATATACAGATGACCAGCAAGCACATGATAAAATGCTCAACATCACTGATTATTGGAGAAAGGAAAATCAAAACTACCATGAGATACCACCTCACACCAGTCAGAATGGCCATCATTAATAAATTTTCAAATAACAAGTGCTGGAGGGATTGTGGAGAAAAGGGAAACCTCTAGCACTCTTCGTGGGAATGTAAGCTGGTACAACCACTATGGAGAACAGTATGGAGGTACCTTAGAAAGCTATACATAAAACTCCTACATGACCCAGCAACCCCACTCTTGGGCATATATCCGGACAAAACTTCCGTTATAAAAGACACATGCACATGTTCATTGCAGCACTATTCGCAATAGCCAAGACATGGAAACAATGCAAATGTCCATCAAAAGGTGATTGAATTTGGAAGATGTGGTATATATACACAATGGAGTACTACTTAGCCATAAAACAACAACAAAGTAATGTCATTTGCAGCAACTTGGATGAAACTAGAGACTCTTGTACTGAGTAAAATCAGAACGAGAAAGACAAATACCATATGATATCACTTATACCTGGAATCTACTATGTGGCACAAATGAAACTTCCTACAGAAAAGAAAATCATGAACTTGGAGAATAGACTTATGGTTGCCAAGTTGGAGGGGGAGGGAGTGGGATGGATTGGGAGCTTGGGGTTAAAAGATGCAGACTATTGCCTTTGGAGTGGATTAGCAATGAGTTCCTGCTGTGCAGCATTGGGAACTATGTCTAGTCACTTATGATGGAGCATGATAATGGGAGAAAAAAGAGTGTATACATGTATGTGTAACTGGGTCACCATGCTGTACAGTAGGAAAGAAATGGGAGAAATAACGGTTAAAAAAATTGAAAAAGAAAAAGCGCCTCTAATTGCACAAGAAAAAGACAAAACTTCTTAGTCAGGAATTAAAATACCTTCAGAATCTAAGTCCATCCTGCCTTTCCTGACTTCTGCATTCCTCAAAGTCTAAACCAGTATTGGACTTTCCAGTCTATGTATTTTTCTTACTTCCTTCTTCTCTTTGAATGAGAGACTAATCTCTACTTTTATTTCCTTTCTACCAATCAATAATAATTCATTGCATTTACATAAGGTGTTCTTGTCCTCCTCTGAGCTCAGTTATCATTTATTGCCTATATATTGATTTTTCTTTTCTTTTTTTAAAGTTTTAAAGTATAGTTGATTTACAATTTTGTATTAATTTCTGCTTTATGGAAGAGTTATATATAAATGAAAAAGAATGTGTGTATATATATACACACTGTTTTTCATTTTCTTTTCCTCTGTGGTTTATGACGGGGTATTCAATATAGTTCCTCGCACTATACAGTAGTACATAAGTACACATTAGTACATTGTTTTTTACGTATCCTATATATAATTGTTCACATCTGCTAATCCTCAAACTAACATACATCTCACTAATATTTTAATTATCTTTTCAAAATCACTCCAAATTGGAATTGTAAGCATCCTTTTCACACTCCCCATATTTGTCCACATATTCCTATACGTTATTAGTGTTTATTAAATAGTCATGATAAACAATTAATTAGTAGGCCAAGGACATATGGAAGGTAGATACCCTTTCCAGAATCTTTGAAATCTTACTACGTAATTTCTCTTCTGACCTTGTTTCAAGTCTTACATTGGTTTCTAGTCCTGGTTCCGCTATTATCTCAAAATGGGGCCTCTAACAATCTCTTAGGCCTTTGGGTCTCAGAGTCTTTATTTTTAAATAATTAATGAGTTACCTTTCTGAGTTTATTCAAAGGAAAAAATGGTTTAAAAATGTGTAGTAAATACTGACCTATTTCTTCAGATTTTCTCTTTCAAATTTCCAAAGAAACACTATGGGCAAAATGGCACAGGTTGTATAGATGCACATACAAGCAGACAAGGGGACTGAGAAAATGGTCCTCATCAAGGGAGGAAGCAATGGCAAGAAGACAGTCTTATCACACAAATCATTAAGTGAATCCAATACTGTTTCTCTTGGCAGCTGGATCTTGATGCAACTGAATAGTGCTGAAGGCAACTTAAAATAATTCATCCTCCAGAGCAGATGTCATTTTTCAGTTTCTTACGGACTGGATTTGGATATGACCCATCCCCTAGAACTCTATTTCATATTCTCATTAATGAAATGACTTTGTGATTATTTTCTTAGAGACCCAGAATGAGAAGCCTTACAGCTATAGAAGTTGATGACTGGCTGTACCTAAGAGATAACTAAGTTCAACCAAGGAAATAAAGTTTACAGCCCACAAGTAGGAGTCAGAACTTTTTCCATGCCTGTGGCTGACTGTGGACACCAGAGTCCCATGCCAAGATAGCATTTAAATACCAAGGGATGAGATACATGACTGCACAGGCATGATGCCTGGCACCCACACTATCTCCAGATGGCTTGATGTGCAGAAATAGCCTTTGAGATCAAACTCAATGTGAAGTCCAAACTCGTGATCTGTCCCTCAAGACATCTCTGTAGTACAAGTACCCTTTGCTGCTTAGAGGCAGAGCTCACAGTCTGTTGGTATGCTACTGAGTAACAGAAATTATCCTCCTCAACAATAGCCCAGATATTGATTGAGGGCCTACCATCTGTAGAACATTGTACTAAGCATTTGGAATATAGAGTAATATTGATAATTGCCCTCAAGAGCTTTCAGGCTAGTAGGAGCTAAAGGCATATGCAGTAGTCCTCCCTTATCCATGGGGGATGTGTTTCAAGAAACCAAGTGAATGCCTGATACCACAGATAGTACTAAACCATATATATATATATATACACACACACACGCACACATACATACACACACACACACACACATGATTATATTATACATAATATATATGCATAATATACACATAATATATATTATATATAATCATTCTCATATATATATATAATTATTTTCCTGTACATACATACCTATGATAAAAGTTTAATTTGAAAATTAATCAGGGTACGTATTAACAATAATAACTGGAATTCCCATCAGGGCTTAGTGGTAATGAACCTAACTAGAATCCATGAGGATGCAGTTTTAATCCCTGGCCTCCCTCAGTGGGTTAAGGATCCGGCCTTGCCATAAGCTGTGTTAAGAGTTCAGTCATGGCTTGGATCTTGCGTTGCTGTGGCCATGGCATAGGCAGGCGGCTATAGCTCCGATTCTATCCCTGGCCTGGGAAATTTCCATATGTTGCAGGTGTGAAAATCAAAAGAAAAAAAAAAAACTTATGATGACCAACGGGAAAATGTGAAAGGAGAGATAAATTAGGAGTTTGGTATTAACATATATACACAACTATATGTAAAATCAATAAGCAGCAAGGACCTACTGCACAGCACAGGGAACTATACTCAATACCTTTTAATAACCTACAATGGAAAAGAATCTCAAAAATAATAGATTTTTATATATGTATAACTGAATCACTTGGCTGTACACATGAAACTACAATATTGTAAATTAACTATACTTCAATTAAAAAATAAATTAAAAATAAAATCAAGGGTTTCCAGACTGTGTGCTCATGGGGGCAGACCCTTCATCTATCTTACTCACTTTCATAATCCCAGCATTCAGAAGAGTAAATAATGTAGAGTAAGTGAACAGTAAATATGTGAAATGATTAGTAAATCATGTGAAAAACACTCTATGTATTGTCAGAAATAACTTGCCTGAGTGTGGAAAAATTCTGTTATCTGAACGAGGAGGACTGCCTGTTTGCAGGATAGGCATGAGTTAGGATGATGGAGCATGGGGTCTTGCACATTTCACATGCTCAGTCAATACTTATTGGAGAAACATGGTGTGCTTATTTCAGTAATTGCTTCTCCCAATTAACTATTTGTAATGGAGATCATGCCCACTTTTTTTTCCCTATCCCATGGAATACTCAATACTGGAACTGGTGCATACAAGATTCTCCAAACATTGTTGCAGAGGCATAAAGACGTTTTTGAGCAGTCACTATTCCTTCAGAGGGAACATGGTAGAAAGGACTAGAATTTCTCTACCTTTTTTTCCATGTCTTTATTCCACATGGAAGTTTAACAGAAGTAGATTTACAGTATAAAGAACACAAATATCCACCTTGCACAGTTAGAATTTAGAGCGTAAGCAGTGTGAAGTCCCTATTTCTATTTTTATAAATTATAAAATGCTATTTCTGCCTCACCTATCCTCCTGTCTTTCTATCACTTTTCTGTTAGTTTAATAACTTCTCACATACACCTTTTATATAGATAAGTCAAAATATATTTCTGTGAAAATCAAGAAAATGAAAAGGAAAGCTCTCTGCTTCCCAGTGATATGAAAACACACTGATACACTTGATCTTCCCCACTGGAATGGGCACGGGAATTAACCCACATGCTGGCACATGGACTTCTTGTTTCTGCCAAACGTGTCAGCTGAGATGGTGTTGCTAATTTATTTATGGGGACATATGTCAATGTCACTCTGAGAAAATGGTTCCAGGACACATTAAAAAAAAAAAAAAAGAAAACTGACTGCTGTCAGGGCTGACCTTATGTGTGGATGGAATAACCACCTGCCTGCTCACTTCTTTGGTGATTAGGGAATCCAGAGGGCCCTGCATCATCTCAGTCCTTGCTTAGAGTCTTTCTAAGTGAACTTCCATGGCTTCCATTTAAAGTAAAGTCAGTGCCCCTAGAAAGAAATGTGCACTATACCCCCATGGCCATTATCCTCTCAATATAACCAGATAATAGGTTTTGATAGGGATTGGAAGGAGGTGTAAATGTAAACGGGTAACAGTTAATACTAGACCATAGGTGGAGGGAGGGATATAAAATAATGAGGCTGGAAGCCATAGACCTTCACTGTCTCTTAAGATTTTTGTAGACACAATCGTAAAGTGTAAGCAATGTAAAAGGTGCATCTATTCATGTCTTAAACCCATGTCTCAAATGCATCAATCAATATAATAATTAGCCCCTATGCAGCACAGACCATAGAAAACAATTTCTCCATCTCTGTTTTATGCTCCATAAGAGGCACTGTTTTCCTGCAGGTATCTGAGATCCTTCTCACTTTCTTTAACACCTAGGATCCGAAGCTGCTCACACCCAGCAGGCAACAAAAGAAGTACCTGTCCTAGGATCTTTTCTTGCCTTCATGTTTCCCATTCAATAGAACCATTGTCCCTGCCTCTGTGATCACTGAGTCTCTGGACCCTGACTGTTTAGGCTTTTGATATCTACCTGCGTACTTCCCTGGAAAGTAGCCTCTGACCTGCCAACTTCCTGCATCTTCCAGCCCACACTTGTGTGACCAAGCCCTCAGCCCTGTCTCCTCCTGGTCTGTCTGAGACTGTTCCTGTCCTCTCCTCAGCATGGCACCCAAGGTCCTGCCTTAAACAACAAAGGGACATCAAAGCTTTACTATAAGACTGAGACAGCTGTTAGGATTGCTCTCTTTGCCGGTAGTCTGGTGGCAGTGGTCTTTGCAAGAAAGAAGGTAGGAATCAAATTCATATTAGAATAGTGGCAAAGAGGCAGAATCAAATCTTTTTTGTTGTCAGCTGCATGACCTTGGGTGATAGACTTAAACTGTCTGAGCTTCAGTTTCCCCATCTATATTTGTGTGATACTAATATCCACCTTCATGGCTCTTGGGAGAATTAAATGTTTGAAAGTGCCCAGGACAAGTCTTGGCACATAGTAGGTAATCAATATGCAGGAGATTCTTTTCTTCTTTTCTTAAAATAACTGAGCATGAGCTCAAGGTGAAAGTTGAGATTAGCTAATATCAATTTACTCCTTTGTGCTCCTACCTCCACTTTTTACATCTCCATCCTCTAGGCATTGCCCTTCTATGTCACGGGTTCCCCTTACACAATTTGGGCAGAGGATCCATAAAGTTCTTTGGTGTTTGGCAACTCAAACATCAGATTCCCAGGATTTTCTCCCTGAACCCCCGAGTCTCTATTGATGCATATCAGATTTCACTGCTGCCAATGCAGCATCAAAGAAGATGAGGGATATAAGAAAAGGGTGACAAAATGACCATGAGAAAGACAAGTTATAGGGGGATACAATTTGTCAAAGGCCCTGAAGATAAGGAAAATATGGAGTGAAAGAAGTACAAAAAAGTCAGGAAGTAGAAGGAGAGAGGAAGAAGATACGGCATTAGAAAGGAAAGGAGCATGAGAAGAATGTGGAAAAATTGGAGAAGATAAGAATTCCTAAAATGATTGAGGAAATACTGGTAATTTAACTTTGGGGTCACTCTTTACAAACAAACTTTCCAATTTATTCAAAACAAGAATCTGAGAATTCAGGTCAATTCTCACTTCTGTTAGGAACCCATTTTTCTCTTTCTGTGGTCATTTTGTCCTTACTCACCCTTCAGCTTTCAAGCCAGAACTAGAGTCTAGACTTGGTTTACATTAGATGTCACATGTTTTATCTAGCCTCTCTGTATAGACATAATACTATTGAGGTCAAATATCATGAATTGTATGTTCATTGGACTCTTCAAAGGACCTAGACCAATTCTGTGCAAACAGTTGGGGTTAATAAACTAGGCAGGGTGTTGACTCTTCATAAGAGCATTGATTTATTCTGTGGGAAATTTGGTGAATAATCTCAGCAACTGTTTAAAGAGGGTGATCTGCATAGGGTGGCTTAGGGTGTGATACACAGCTTTCTCTGGAACTGGGGAAACCACATAAAATGGAAAGGAGGCTCTATGTAAATAAGAGAGACAAGGACTCTCTCTCCTGTTATTAAAGAATAGTTTCAAAGGAGACTAGCCTCCACACTCCAGATTCCTCCCTTGCAATTCTTACAAATGAGTTTGTATCTGTGCAGATGTTCTTCTTGTTGCTGCTTGTTTTGTTTGAAATTTGTTTACTCAGAATTCTGTCCTTGGGAAGATGGTCAGACAATCAGAAAAACAAGCAAACAATCAAAAGTACAGCTAGTGTCCCTTACGAGTAAAGAAATCAATAGATTATAAAGTCTTCTTGACTCTCTGCCATCTTGAAATTCCTGTGCATTCCCTTTTAAGGAAAATCCTAGGTACTTTCAATATGACTACAGGAATTTGAATTTGAATGTCCCTGATTTCCACCACATTTGAAAAGAACCACTTGGCAAAAATGGCATAAGTAGTAAAATAAAAACCTATCTGTGTGAATTTGGGTAAATTGAGTAACCTAGGCAAGCATCAGCATGATGGCCATTGTATGAACTGGCAAATATAAAATCACAAAATGCAATGCCAAATTTATGATAAAAGTTCTTTGTTTATTTATACACTCTGGATTGTTTGTATATGTATCTTTTGTAGGTGTTCTTTAATATGGCATTGTTTGGGATGGACTTGCAATTTGATTCTTATTCAGTCAGTTTCTTAGAAAACAATCAGCATCTGAGTTTGGTTGTGATGGTGGTGGAAGTGAGGGAGACAATGAAAAAAAATCTAAAGCCTAGAATAAGGTTCTTCAGAAAGCCAAATTTATGCATCTCCTCATCTAGAAAAGAAACAAGACTTTAATTAAAATATTTGAGATAGAAAGTTTTCCATGGAGGAAGTGACTATGCTGTTAACACATTATTCTCCTGTAGCCCTTCATTTTGTTTGAAGATCTCTCAATCATTCTTACATGATATAGTAAAAGAAAATTGGCCTTGATTCAGGAGGTCTGTATTTTAATCCCATCTTTGCTATTTACTGGTGAGTTGAACTAGACCAGGTAACTCAACAGACTTAAGTCTTAGGTTCCTCATGTGTAATATGAGGACCCTCTGCCACAGAATCATGGTTAAAGCCAGTTGAGTTTAGATTCACCCAGTTACCTTGTATGTAGACGCCATTAAGTAACGGTCTTTGGAAGCCCATAGTAATCAGTAGACAGAGGAAAGGGAGGCAAGTAGGATCCTTGCCACTTTCAGATGATAAAAATAACCATGAGTGAAGTCAAGTCTCACAAATTAATGTTAGAAGCATGATTGACATTCAGGATGCCTGAGGCCTAATTTGGATTTGTCACCTCTAAATAGTATTGTATTAATTATTTTGTGAGTAACCATTTTGGAATTGTGCAGGTCCAGTCTCTAGTCAATGAAATAGACCTGGTCTGAGGTTCTTATATGCAGCTAGTCATTTACAGTTTACTCTTCCATATTCAGCACTCTATCAGCCCCAGTGAGCACAGAGAAGTCATCTCCAATCCCACAACTACCCCAGGAATGACCTCCACTTGTTTGCTATGTTTGCTGGATTCTTGGTTTTATGCCACTTTCTAATTTCTGACTCAGATTCCTTTCCTATCTCCATATATTCATAGACCACTAAAATGAATTTGTCTCACCATATTTTATACTTCTGAGACCACAAAATAACATCAGTTACTATCCATCAGATGGCTATCTTAGCAGTCATCCCTCAGTGAACACAAATGTTATAACTTGCAGAGTGAGTTATAGCACTTTCAAAAACAAACAAACAAACAAAAAAACTGCAGGCAATACTAACAGCAGAGCACCCTTTTAAGGAACGCTGACTCTTCAATTCTCTTCCTAGCTCAGAAGACAGTATTGTGTGCAAATACTTGAGCACCCATATCCAAGTAGAGAAGTAATGGAAAAGTCAGTTAGAGAAGCTGAGGACCAGGTTTTCTTTTTATGTATATACGAAAGAGTTTTTCACAAAAATCTAAGACTAAAGAAGTTTAAAATAATTCTTCCAATTAAAACAAATTGAAAATAAAACTGTTCCCCAATATTGTTCATTTCTTTGTTTTTCATTTATAAAATTAATTTTCTCTTATGTCTTACAATGAATGTCTTCCAAGATGACATGATGTGTAGTGTCTTCCACAAGCAATTCATTCAGATTTCCTCCCTCAGCAGCTGCCTTGAATACATTTTCAAGTCTTGATTTCGCCTGAATATGTGATGGCAGTGTGTTCTGTGGTTTGGGGTGAGAGAGTCACTCTACTCTTTTGTTTTTCATCACACAGATATCTGGTAAGTCATATCAGTCCTCTTTCTCAGGGTAGGTTAATTTGAAGAGGTGATATGCAAAACTGATTTTATAACTGCTTTTTCAAATAAAGTGGACTTGTTGCTGTAAAGAGAAAAAAAGTATAAACATGATTATTTTAGAGATAATTTACATGGATTCCTCACTTATAAAATATATTCTGATCATGCTTAAAATGTTATAGAGAAAAATACATGACTATACTTTTTTAGAAATAAAAATGACACATTCAAATTTTAATGCTCACTTTTGTTATACTTCATCATTTGTGTCTGAAAGACTTTTGCTAAAAGTTCTAACACCAAAATAAAGCCAGAAAACTTTAAAATCAGTTAAATCAAATAAAAAGTTGGTGAAGAACAGCTAGCCAAGATGCCTTTGCTAAAGTGGAAAGTTATGAGGAAAGTATAATTAGATTATATGGAGAAAATAGCCCCTCACCCCAGCCCCATATACCCTCCATGTTTGAGTGACCACAATGTCATATAGATAGAAACCAACTCTATTTGAACTTAGAAAGACCAAGGAGAAAGGAAACTCAAAACCTTAGTCATGGACTGCCAGGATTTTGAAATATTATTAGACATTGGATCATAAATCTGAAGGCAAAAATGAATCAATCAATTCAATGTTTATGTGCAAATCACTCTGCTAAAACCAACAAAAATATCTTGATCTTTATATATATTAATACAATTGATTGAGAGCTAATATGATTGGAAGTAGGCATAATAAAATCAATACTTCATGTTTACACAGGACTTTAAAATTTAACGAAGAATTTCACACACATTCATACTTTGTCCTCACAATTTGTGGAAGAGGCATTATTCCCATGGTAGGTGAGAGAGATTAGTCATTTTCTCTAAGTCACACCAGGCCAGTTAGGTGGCAGAAGATAAGGACCATGGATAATTCACTGGTACATCACCAACACCTCAATAACAGTGTGACACTGTGTTTTATTTGAGGAAGGAGTATTTCAAAGAGTGTGTGGTATCATAGTTCAGATGAGCCAAAAAACATACCAAGCTATTTGGTTAAGAGATGATTCATGGAAACCACAAAGTTTTTTTAGTGACAGAGAGTGTGGGAAAAATATTAAATATCCCAAAGGAGAGGTATATAGATATTCCAGGGGAATAAATTGAGAAAACAAAATGAAAGAGGCAGAAATCACGCGGAATATTCCATAGGATTCACGCATTAGCTCCATGGCTTGATCTCCAGATATCAAATTCATGCATGCCCCTTAACTATTATAATTTCAGAAGGAATCATATGACTTGACCAGGAAGCAATTTGTTCAATCATGAGTCACAAGGGGCAGGGATGAATTGGTGACATTGCCAGTAGGGACATATTGTTGGATGCCTATGGTACAGCTGTAATGCCTCTGGGTGGAAGGGAAATTAATAAGTGGGATGTAGAAACAAGTTAGTCTGTAGGAAAAAGAAATAATGAAACAAGAGACCCTGAACATGCCAAACTAGTGCAGGGCTTCAGGGCTTGGCACCTGTCTGCCCCTGATGTATATATATAGCCATCAGCTTCCACAGCTAATAAGCAAGCAGAGGGAATGACAGGCTTTACCTAATGAAAATGGCAGCTATCAGTCTGTGACTCAAAAGGTCTGGCTCCAATTCCTCTTAGAGTTGATGATTTGATCCTTGTCGAATTAGTGGGGTTGTAACAAGAAGGCTATATTAAAGCTGCCAAGTGTTCTTTTAAATCCTTTCCAACTTTTCCCTTTTCATGCTTCCTACAGAAAATTATGGATACTTAGAAGAGTGTGTGTTCTTTATTTTCTTTCCCAGAAGTTTGTTATTCTTTACCGAATACCTGTCACCAATAGCAGATAAAAAAACCTCAAAAATGTCTAATTGGGTCGATATTTGGCTCATGGAAGTGATGATTTCCACCAATCATCACATTTACCTTTATCATACAAATGCAAAACCACAATATGGAGTTCCCATTGTGGTCCAGTGGTAACGAACCCAGCTATTACCCATGAGGATGTGGGTTCCATCCCTGGCCTCACTCCATGGGTTAAGGATCTGGCATGGCCATTAGCTGTGGTGTAGTTTGCAGACATGGCTTGTATCTGGTGTTTCTGTGCTGTGGTGCAGGCCAGCAGCTATACTTCTGATTAGACCCCTAGCCTGGGAACTTCTATATGCTGCAGGTGCAGCCCTAAAAGACAAAAAAAAAAAAAAAATCACAATATGTGCTCATCATTTATGGTCTCCTGGTAGCCCATGTAGCTTCTAGTCTTGACCTGATTTGTAATCAAATAAATTTGGCCCAAGATGATTGCTTTTGGTGACATATTCTATCCCACAACAGGGCTTGGAGAACAATGATGAACAGAGTCACTTAACTAATCTGACTTAGATGGGACAGAACAGAGTTTAATTTACAAATTACCCGTATGCTCTGAAATGTACCAGGTGCTCTGGCCACCTCAGATCTCTCTCCCTCACAGTGTCAGAACCTTCAGCATTTTCTTATCTCTCATTCTCACAATTGGAAATGTATCATTTTAAATAGATTTTTTCAATATTTAATAGATTCTCAACATATTAAATAAAGGTAGTTATAACAGGAATTTTTATCTTATTTTTTCAAACAACAAAACAGATCCAGTGAGGCAAAGGAATTTGAACGGATGTTTGGAGACCATATCCTTCTTCCTGGCTCTGAATCCAGTCCTCTTTCTGCCGTGAATATTCTCTCCGTGATTCTTTTCTATAATCACATGACTTAAAATCTAGTCAGAGAAAGCTATAAAAGAAAGAAATATAAGCAAGTTATCAGATATAAAAATATCTGGGGTCAGAGCAATTATGCAAGTTTCCAAAGCCATGCAGCTAGTAATCAGGGAATAAGCATGATAGCTGGGGACTTTTCAATTTAAGAACAATGAAGTTGCCTTTCTACTCACTATAAAGCCTCATCAGAAACAGGTAACAAAACAGGTAGCCCAAATCTCACTCCATGCAGACTTTAGAGAGGATCCCAGCAGTAATCAGACAACAAGCAGCGGAATGGTCAGCTCGTCCACTCCGGATTCCTGAACAACAGCTTCTGCTGGAAACAAGCAGCAGAAGCATGAAGTGCACACAAAGAAATCAAATCAAATCAAATCAAATCAAATCAGCATTTGACTCCTTAAGGAAACGTTGCTGGAGACAGCAGCCAGCATGGCTGTCATGTAGGGATGTGTGCCGCGCAGGCAGCCATCCATTCAGGCCACTGGCTACCAACAGCTGACTCTAGGAGTAGTATTTGAATCTACCCTGAGGGGGGCCGAAGCCCACAGACAGATGGGCCATCTGTTCCGATAATACCACATTACTCTCTACACTCAGTAATGAAGGCTCCTGAGTAATCTTTCATCAGAATGACTTCACGGCATTAAAAATGTATTTCAATACATAGCTTGTTTAAATATTTAACCCTCTTCGGCTTTGAGAGATTGATTCAGAGCTGCAGTGTTTATATGGGCAGGAAACATTGATTTTCATATGCATGCATGCATTAATTCAGGAAGACTTGGGCACACACCAAAGGTTTTGATAAATGGATCTTTAAATCTCGGACTTTAATGGAGAATATTGGTTTGCCGCCCAGATCCCATCCCTCTGCCAGTATTTAAATATTTTCAATTCTCATTTCCCGATGGTGAGGGGGAAAGTCAGTAGATGAACAGATTTTGGAGAGTTATTTTGGGTAAAGTTTGTTTATACAGCACACACACATACACACAGAGAGATATAATTCATTTTGCTGGCCTGCAGTGGGAGCTCTCTGTGCACAGGGCTGTCCAACTTTTATTAGATTTGTCTACAGCTCACCTTTGTCTGTTACTTTGTCAATAAATCTGAAGACAGCAGTGTATATTCAGCAGATATAGGGCCCAGGGACAGAAACCCTCTTATGAAATTCTTTATGTGGTAACATCATTTAATCTCACTCCTGTAGCCAGAATCACCATATTTAACTCCCTACCTCCCTTATTTTATTGAGCCTACCATGTTGGGAGTTGGGTTAAATGTAACCATCTTTACAAACTTAAAAATTTCACTGAGTTTTGAAGACCAAACTTGCTATTGCAGGAAGGACCATAAGACTTGTTATAAGATGTCCTTAGTTCTCAGCATCTAGATGCTGTATAGATTGTTATTCAATATCGCTTCCTTTATCTTCTCTCCAGATGTTAGCAAAAGTCTCAGGAAATATTTAACTAACATATTTTTAATACCACTAAGCAAGTCAGAAAACAAGCTACCAAGAGTATAAACTTTTACAAGTGCTTTTAGCTGGTGAGTGGTAAGCTGGAGGTATGACTTGGCTTTTTGTTTATTTTATTTTATTTTAGTTTTTCCTTTTTTAGGGCCACACATGTGGCATTAGGATGTTCCCAGGCTAGGGGTAGAATTGGAGCTACAGCTGCCTGCCTACTCCAGAGCCCAGAAACAGGGGATCAGAGCTACATCAGTGACTTATACCACAGCTCACAGTCTTGCTGGATCCTTAACCCAGTGAGCAAGGGCAGGGACTGAACCTACATCCTCATGGATCCTGCTTGGATTCGTTAACTGCTGAGCCACAAAGGGAATGCCTTTATTGATTTTAGATAGTATCCCTCATACAATGTCTGCCTGTAACCTCCCACATACATCCATGATAGTAAATCATCTAATTAGATGAAATGATATTTATATTAATATTTTAAGTATAAAAGAACTCTTCAGTGCTGAGTCAAATAATGTATTGTTACTGCATTCCCTTTCTTTACACCAGTTTGTTTTCCATTATTTTCCTATTTGCCTTTCTTTTTCTTGCTTGCTGTATCCAGTAAACACAAACCCCACACTATTGCGAATAGTCTACCATATAATATATTCTGTTATTTCTTTGTATTCCCCGAGGATTTTCCTACCAGACTGTTCTATCTTCTTACTAAAATCTAGACTTGAACCCTCTAACATATTTTTTCATTATAGTCCAAAAATTCTCTTAAATACTCTCCTCTATGATTACATTCTTTTCTGTATATTGTCTTAATCTGTCTTTGATGGCTAACTACATATTTCTAGAGGACATCATCAATTGCTACTCACAAAAGGGTGATGGGTAGATAAATTTTCTGGAGCCTTTGTTGTCTTTATTTTGTCCTCACAGTCAATGGATAGTTGGATTGGCTACTGAATTCTAGGTTTGAAAATAATGTTTTCTAAGAGTTTTGAAGATATTCAGATTTAACATTCATTCTTACTATTTTGAAAGTAAAATCCACAAAAAAACACTACTTTTGTTTGACTAGGAATTCCATCAACACTCCCTGTTCTGAAATATCATAATAATTTGTCTTCAGAGGATATATTCATTTTCAGTATTCTGACCAAAAGACTGGCATTCATCTTAAATTAAAATTTAAAAAATTATCTAACATAATCATTTCTTATGCTTGCTCTGTAATCTATATCAGTTGTTTAGGTCCTGTATTTATTATGTTAGTCTTTTTTCTCTTATAGTTTTAATTGTTTTTGTCTTTCTTTCTTCTTTTAGCACTGCGACAAGGGTGCATAGAAGTTCCCAGACTAGGGGTCAAATCAGAGCTGCAACTGCCAGCCATAGCCACAGCAACACCAGATCCAAGCCATGTCTGTGACCTACACTAAAATTCAGGGCAATACCAGATCCTTTAACCCACTGAAGCACTACCAGGGATTAAAACCACATCCTCATGAATACTAGTAAGGTTCAACACAAATGAGTTACAATGGGAACTCCTCCACTTTTTTTTTCCTTCACATTTTGAAAAATTTGACTTTATCTTCTAACTTTACTTGATCCCTCAAAAAAAATATTATTTTTAGAAAAATTTTAAATATTAGAATTTAAATAGGATTTTTGTTCTTTCTGTAACAATATAATTATGAAAGTGGTATTTTTATTTTTTAATCAAGAAATTACTATTTTTAAATATTTTAATTTTTTTTAATTTTTGTCTGTTCCCTACTTTACCTGTCTCCATCAGATAACTATTTTTCTTCCATTAAGTTCTTATGTATCTAATGACACCTTGGTCACTAACCATAATTAAGTGTGAAGCGTATTAACAGTAACAACTGAAAATTAGGATCTTTCAATAGAAATGACAGCATGAATTCACTTTTCAGTAAATACTATGTGCCTCAAACATATGGAATGACTAACAATATTTTTAAATGATAGTTTAGTTTAATAGTAACATAAATATCACTGTGAACCAGGAGTATTCAGTACTTGAGGATAGATTTCTGGGTTCCAGTGTGTGTGAAAAAAGTGGCAAGCCTTATGGGTAAAGGGGAAGAAAAACTTTTCAAACAAGTTGGGAGAGTGCCTTGAGCCTAATGTTTGTAACTTCATTGGGCTCCCTTACTCATGAAAGAAAGGAAGTTGAGAGAAATTCTCCCAAGCATTTCTAAGTTTATAGCTTTGGCTCATGGCCAGGAATTAAATAAATCTATTAGCTGGGTCTGCATAGGTAGGTGGTAACTCTGATATCTCCATGGGACCAGAGATCAAGACTGCCTTGTTAAGACACAGTACTTAACTAGAGCTCTTGGACAAATTAGAGGCAATCACAAAACCTCTACATTGTGGCAGATTACTGAAAATGGAGAGGGAGAGATAGGGAGAGAGAGGTGAGAAGGAAAGAGAGATGGAACCAAAGCAAATCTACAATAGTAATATGTAAACATAAAGTAATCCTCGTACTAAGAGTTGACAAAGCATAAAATCAACAGAATAAACTCCAGATGAAGTTATTGTTATAGAACAGTATGGCAAAATTTCATAAACAAATATAATTTCAATGCTGAAAGAGAAAATGAAAGGAATTACATCCATTAAAGTGCAAACACAAGATACTATGAGAGAAGGGATTAAGATGGTGGAATAGAAGGACTGGAGCTCAGTTTCTCTCCTAAAAACAACAAAATTCACAACTAAAGACTGAGCACTCTTCCCTCAAGTGGACCAGAAACCTTAAAAAAGATATCCTACTCCAGAAGAAAAAGAGGAGGACACATCAAGAGGTAGGAGGGGCAATTTCATGATATAAACAACCCCATACTTCCTGGGCGGGAAGCTCCACAGACTGTAAACTAACTGGTTCACAGAGACTCGCCTATGGGAGTGAGAGTTCTGAGCCCCACATCAAACTCTCACGTGTGGGGCTGGCATGGGGAGAAAGAGCCCCAGAGAATCTGGCATTGAAGGCCAGTGGGGCTTGTGCATAGGAGCTCCACAGGACTGGGGGAAATGGAGACCCCATTCTTAAAAGGCACACACAGACTTTCACGTGCACTGGGTCCCAGGGCAAAGCAAAGTCTCCATGGGAATCTGGGTCAAACCTGACTGCAGTTCTTGGAGGACATCCTGAGAAAACAGGGGTGAACGTGGCTTGTTGTGAGGGAAGGACATTGAAAGCAAAACTCTCAGGAATATTCAGCAGCCGTGCCTTTCTCTGGAGGTGGCCATTTTGGGAATACCTGGCCCCACCCATCAGTAAGCTGCTGAGAAGCCCCAGGGCAAACAACAACCCAGGTGGGATCACAGCCCCACCCCTCAGTAAACAGGCTGCCTAAAGACCCCTCAGGCACACAGCTGCCTCTAATCCCATCCAGAGACAAAGCCCCACCCACCAGAGGGATTAGAATTGGCTTCACCTACCAGTGGGCAGGCATCAGCCCCTCCCATCAGGAAGCCTACAGCAAGCCCCCCATACCAACTTCAGCCACAAGAGGGGCAGATATCAGAAGTAAGAGAGGCTACAACTCTATTACCTGAAAAAAGGTCACCACACCAAAAACCTATAAAAATGAAAAGACAGAGGACTATAACTCAGATAAGGAAGAAAGGAAAAAACTCAAGAAAAACAGCTAAGCCATGAGGAGATTCTCAGCCTCCAGGAAAAAGACTTTAGACTGTTGATGCTGAAGATGATGCAAGACATTGGAAATAAACTGGAGGCAAAGATGGATAACTTACAGGAAACACTGACCAAAGAGATACAAGATATAAAACTTAAACAAGAAGAGATGCAAAATACAATAACTGAAATAAAAAATTCACTAAAAGCAGCCAACAGCAGAATATAGGGGGCAGAAGAATGAATAAGCGAGGTGGAGGACAGATTAGTGGAAATTACAGATGCAGAACAGAAAAGAGAAAAAAGATTGAAAACAAATGAAGAGAGTCTCAGAGAACTCTGGGACAACATTAAATGCACCAACATCCATATTATGGGGTTCCAGAAGGAGAAGAAAGAGAGAAGGAAACAGGAAAAATATTCCAAGAAATAATAGCTGAAAATTTCCCTAACATGGGGAAGGAATCACTCACTCAAATCCAGGAAGCACAATGAGTACCATATAAAATAAACCCAAGGAGGAACACCCCGAGACACATATTAATCAAATTAACCAAAATTAAAGACAAAGAGAAAATCTTGAAAGCAGCTAGGGAAAAGAAACAAATAACACACAAGGGAACCCCGATAAGGCTATCAGCAGAATTTTCAACAGACACTGCAGGCCAGAAGGGAGTGGCATGATATACTTAACGTGATGAAAGGAAAAAAAAACTCCAAACAAGATTACTTTACCCAGGAGTTCCCATCGTGGCTCAGTGTTTAACGAATCCGACCAGGAGACCAGGATCCGTGAGGTTTCAGGTTTGATCCCTGGCCTTGCTCAGTGTTTAAGGATCTGGCGTTGCCATGAGCTGTGGTGTAGGTTGGTGGTTACAGCTCCGATTAGATCCATAGCCTGGGAACCTCCATATGCTGCAGGTGCAGCTCTAGAAAGACCAAAAAAAAGGATTACTCTACCCAGCAAGGCTCTCATTCAGATTTGAAGGAGAAACCAAAACCTTCACAGATAAGCAAAAGCTGAGAGAATTCAGCAACACTAAACCAGCCTTACAACAAATACTAAAGGACCTACTATAGGCAGAAAAGAACAAGAGAAGAAGGAAAGAAAAAAGAGCAGCAAAAACAAATCCAAAGCAATTAATAAAATGGAAATAAGAACATACATATCAATAATTACCTTAAATGGTAACCAACTAAACGCCCCAACCAAAAGACATAGACTGACTGAATGGATACAAAAAAAAGACCCATATATATGCTGTATTCAAGAGACCCACTTCACTTCTAGGGACACATACAAATTGAAAGTGAGAGGATGGAAGAAAATGTTTCATGCAAACAGAGATCAAAAGAAAGCTGGAGTAGCAATACTCATATCAGACAAAATAGACATTAGAATGAAGAATATTTTAATGGACAAGGAAGGACATTACATAATGATCAAAGGATCAATCCAAGAAGAAGCTATAGTAATTTTAAATTACTATACACCCAACCTAGGTTCACCACAATATATAAGGCAACTGCAAACAACCTTAAAAGGAGATATCAACAATAACACAATAATAGTGGGGGACTTTAACATCCCACTTACAGCAGTGGACTGATCAACCAGACAGAAAATCAATAAGGAAACACAGGCCTTGAATGATGCATTAAACCAGATGAACTTAATAGATATTTATAGGACATTTCATCCAAAAGCAACAGAATACACACTCTTCTCAAGTGCACATGGAACATTCTCTAATATTGACCATATCCTGGGCTACAAATCCAACCTTGGTAACTTTAAGAAAATTGAAATCCTATCAGGCAGCTTTTCCAACCATGCTACATGACTGGAAATCAACAACAAGAAAAAAACTGCAAAAAACACAAACACATGGAGACTAAACAACATGCTACTAAACAACAAATGGATCACTGAAGAAACCAAAGAGGAAATTAAAAAATACCTAGCATCAAATGACGATGAAGATAGGACACTCCAAAACCTATGGGATGGAGCAAAAGCCTTTCTAAGAGGCAAGTTTATAGCAAAACCAGTCCACCTCAGGAAACAAGAAAAAGCTCAAATAAACAAGTTATCTTTACACCTAAAGCATTTGAGAGAGAACAGACAAGATCTAAAGTTAGTAGAAGGAAAGATATCATAAAGATCAGAGCAGAAATCAATGAAATAGAAAGAAAGAAAACCATAGAAAAGATAAATGAAATGAAAAGCTGGTTCTTTGAAAAGATCAACAAAACTGATAAACCCCTAGCCAGACTTATCAAGCAAAAAAAGAGGACTCAAATCAATAAAATTAGAAATGAAAAAAAGGAGAAGTAACAATGGACAATGCAGAATACAAAGGATCATAAGAGACTACTATATGCAACTATACGCCAATAAAATGGAAAATATAGAATAATGGAAAAATTCTTAGAAAAACACCATCTTCCAAGACTAAACCAAGATGAAATAGAAAAGATGAATGGACCCATCACAAGAACTGAAATTGAAACTGTGATTAAAAAATTCCAACAAACAAAAGTCCAGGACCAGATGGCTTCACAGGCGAATTCTTTCAAACAATTAGAGAAGAGCTAACACCTATCCTTCTGAAACAATTTCAAAAAAGTGAAGAGGAAGGGATACTCCCAAACTCATTCTATGAGGCCACCATCACCCTGATAACAAAACCAGACAAAGATACCACAAAAAAAGAAAACCACAGGCCAACTTCACTGATGAATATTGATGCAAAAATCCTCAACAAAATACTAGCAAACAACATCCAACAATACATTAAAAGGATTAAACATCATGATCAAGTGGGATTTATCCCAGGGATGCAAGTCCATCAGTGTGATACACCACATTAACAAACTGAAGAATAAAAACCATATGATCCTCCAGATAGATGCGGAAAAAGCCTTTGACAAAATCCAACACCGATTTCTGATAAAAACCCTTCAGACAGTGGGCATAACAGGAACCTACCTCAACATGATAAAAGCCATATACGACAAATCCACAGCAAACATCATTCTCAATGGTGAAAAGCTGAAAGAATTCCCCCTGAAATCAGGAACAAGACAAGGATGTCTGCTCTCACCACTACTCTTCAACATAGTTCTGAAAGTCCTAGCCACAGCAATCAGAGAATTAAAAGACATAAAAAGAATCCAAATTGGAAAGGAAGAAGTAAAACTATCACTATTTGCAGATGACATGATTCTATACCTAGAGAATCCTAAAGACTCTCCCAGAAAAAATGTTAGAGCTCATCCACAAATTTGGCAAAGTCGCAGGATACAAAATTTATACAAAGAAATCAATGGTATTTCTATACACTAACAATGAAAGAGCAGAAAAAGAAATTACGGAAACAATCCCATTTACTATTGCTTCCAAAAGAATAAAATACCTAGGAATAAACCTACCTAAATAGACTAAAGACATGTACTCTGAAAACTAGAAGACACTAATGAAAGAAATCAATGACAAAAATAGATGGAAAGATATACCATGCTCATGGATTGGAAGAGTTAATATTATCAAAATGACGATACTACACAAGGCAATCTACAGATTCAATGCAATCCCTATCAAAACACCAAGGACATTTTACACAGAACTCGAACAAAATATTTTAAAGTTTGTTGGAAGCACAAAAAACCCAGCATAGCCAAAGACATCCTGAAAAAGAAAAATGGAGCTGGAGGAATCAGGTTTCCGGACTTCATACTATACTACAAAGAAACAATCATCAAAACTGCATAGTACTGGCACAAAGACAGACATATAGATCAGTGGAACAGGATGGAAAGCCCAGAATTAAACCCACACACCTACAGCCAACTAATCTATGACAAAGGAGGCAAGATTATACAATGGAGAAAGGACAGCTTGTTCAACAAGTGGTGCTGGGAAAACTGGAGAGCCATGTGGAAAAGAATGAAATTAGAACACTCCCTAACACCATATACAAAAATAAACTCAAAATGGATAAAGACCTAGATACAAGACCAGACGCTATCAACCTCCTAGAGGAAAACAGGCCAAACACTCTCTGACATAAATGACAGCAACATTTTCTCAGATCCACCCATCAGAGCATTGACATTAAAAAGAAAAATAAACAAATGGGATCTAATGAAACTTCAAAGTTTCTGCACAACCCTAAACAACACAAAAAGACAACCCATAGAATGGGAGAAAATCTTTGCAAGTGAATCGACTGACAAGGGATTAATCTCCAAAATTTATAAACACCTTCTGCAGCTCCATACCAAAAAAATAAACAACCCCATTAAAAAATGTGCAGAAGATCTAAACAGACACCTCTCCAAAGAAGACATACAGATGGCCGAGAGACACATGAAAAGATGTTCAGCGTCACTCATTCTTAGAGAAATGCAAATCAAAACCACTCTGAGGTACCACCTTACACCAGCCAGAATGGCCATCATCCAAAAGTCTACAAACAATAAGTGCTGGAGAGGGTGTGGAGAAAAAGGAACCCTAGTACACTCTTGGTGGGAATGTAAATTGGTGCAACCACTGTGGAAAGCAGTATGGAGATTCCTCAGAAAACTAAACATAGAACTGCCATTTGATCCAGCAATCCCACTCCTGGGCATCTACCCAGAGAAATCTATGACTCACAAAGACACATGTACTCCAATGTTCATTGCAGCACTATTTGCAATAGCCAAGACATAGAAACAGCCTAAATGTCCATTGACAGAGGATTGGATCAAGAAGATGTGTTATATATACTCAATGGAATATTACTCAGCCATTAAAAGGAAAGAAATACCAGCATTTTTAGCAACATGGATGTACCTAGAAACTGTCAAGCGAAGTGAAGTCAGCCATACAATGAGACACCAACATCCAATGCTTTCACTGACATGTGGAATCTTAAAAAAGGACACACTGAACTTTGCAGAACATATGCTGACTCACAGACTGAAAAACTTATGGACTCTGGAGGAGACAGTTTGGAATGTGGGGGATGTGCTTGGGCTGTGGGATGGAAATCCTGTGAAATCGGATTGTTATGATCATTATACAACTACAGATGTGATAAATTCATTTGAGTAATTAAAAAAAAGAGAGAAAAAAGATACTATGAAACAAATTAGTATAACAATGAAAAAATACTACTTAGAAGTGTTAGAAATAGATTATGTGGAAACTGAAATTAAATCAAATGTTACAGATTAGATAAACTGCAGACTGAATAAAGTCAAAGAAAGAGTTAATAAACAAGAAAATAGTACTGAGAAATTCACTCAGAAAAACAAATGAGATACTCTTAATATCATGAAATGAAATCAGGCATCCTCTCCCAAAGTGAAATCTATGGAGAGAAGACAAGATGGCAGAGAAGAACCTTGAGTTCTCCTTCTTCCATGAAAACATCAAAATTGAAACTAACTACAAATAACTGTTGATTTTTTAAAAATCTTGGAATGTACGAAAAAAAGATATTCTATATCCAAAGACAAAGAAACCACAATGAGATTGTAGAGTGATGCACTTGTGACATAATCAAATCCCATACCTTCCTGGTCGGTAATCTACAAACTGTTGAATACAGAAGTTCTCCCATGGTAGTGAGAGTTCTGAGTTCTGTGTCAAGCTGGCGTGGGGTTCTGCCGTCAAGAGGAAGAGCCCTCAGGGCCTTTGACTTTGAAAGCCAGCAGGGCTTGATCATAGGAGCTCCATAGGACTGCATCATAGGATTCAGCAGGATTCAAGGAAAAAGCATTGACTTCATATGAGCCCTGGGACAGACTTACCTGCTAGACTTGGAGGGTCTCCTAGGAGACAGTGTTGGCTAAGGCTCCCTCTTGGTCTTGAAAGCTGGTGGTGAATATATACAGGCATATTCTTCTGAAGCTTGACATCTTGCTTGGGTCTTAGCACCATGACCTAGCCCGACCTAATAGCTTGTTTTTTTCCAGTTCTGGGGTGCCTCAGGGAAAACAACCAACAGGGCAGGAACACAGTCTCACCCTTCAACAGAAAGTCTTCCTAAAGTCTTTTTGAGCCCAAAGCCACATCTAGACATGCCAATTGACATGGCCCTGCTCAAAGGAAGGCCAAAACCTAGCTCCATGCACCTCTGACCAGGCACCAACTCCTCCTACTAGGAAGTCTACACAAGCATCTAGACCAGTTTCATTCATTCATGGGCAGAAATCAGAAGCAAGAAAATTATAATCTCATAGCCTGTGGAACTGAATCAACAAACATGTGTCAGAAACTTCCCTGAGACCAGCAGTGCCCTGGCCTTTGGGTGATGAGAAAGGATTATATGCCTAGGACACATAGGGCATCCCCTACAGAGGGCCACTTCTCCAGGTGGAGAAACATAACTAACTTTTAACCTGAATAAAAATACAAATAGAAATTTAGACAAACTGAGTTGACAGAGGAATATCTTCCAGAAAAAGGAGCAGAAAAAAACTCCAGAAGAATAACCAAGTGATGTGGAGATAGGCAAACTACCAAAGAAGGAGTTCAGAATAATGATTATAAAGGTTATCCAAGAAATCAGGAAAAGAATGCATGCATAGAGGGGGAAGTTACAAGTTTTTAACAAAGAGTTAGAAAATATGTAGAAGAAGCAGAGTTGAGGAATACAATGACTGAAATGAAAAGTACAATAGAAAGATTCCATAGCAAAGTAAATGAGGCAGAAGAATGAATAAGTGACAAGAATACAGAGTGTTGGAAATCACTGCCATGGAACTGAATAAAGAAAAAAGAATGAAAATAAATGAGGTCAGTTTAAGAGACCTCTAAGACAATGTCAAAAACACCAACATTATAGGAGTCCCAGAAGGAGAACAGTGAGAGAATGGCCCTAAGAAAATATTTGAAGAGATAATGGCCAAAATTTCCCTAACCTGGGAAAGGAATCATTCACCCAAGTCCAGAAGCACACAGACTCCCATACAAGATTAACACAATGAGGATCACATGATGACACATGGTAATCAAATTTGTAATCCAAAGTGAGATCTGCAAGAAGATGGTCTCTGACCACAAAGAAAAAAGAAAGAAAGAAAGGAGAGGAGACAAAATGGTGGAAGAGTAGGGGGACATACTTGCCCTCTCCCACAAACACAACAACAACAAAAAAACACTTCTACAGGATAAATGACTCGCACAGAACAGCAACCAATCGCTGGCAGAAGAACCTAAACTCCAATAATGGCAAGAAGTTCATGACATTACTAGGTAAAACAAGAAATAAGAGGAGAGTGAGAGAAGGTGAATCTGAGCTGGACGGGTGATCCCAAAAGGGAACTGTGGAGGAAAAAGGGATCCTGAACCCTGGAAAGTCACCTACTTGGGGGAAAGATCAAATGAACCAGAGGAATCTCCAGATGCAGAGAAGAGTGTAGCAGTAAGTTGGAGTTCTGAAAAGCAGATTGAGAGCCAAATGGACCATCTGAACCATGGGCACAGTCACCAAAAATTGAGACGCCTGGGTGGGGGCTGGGCAATGAGACCTCGGGTCCAGAGGTTAGTCCCCAGGAGAGGGCTGGGGGGGTGGGGTGGAGCAGAGACTGCTTGGGAGGTCTAGAAACCGGTCTGTCAAGTTTGATGGGGCAGAGACTGCCTGGGAGACTAGAAAGCAAAGCTGTTGCAGAGGAAGGGAGCAATACTCTGGGGGCGGGGAAGTGGAAAGCCACATCAGAGGGAACCTGGGAGAAGAGCCTGGTCCCCTCTGAGGAGGGGAGAGAAGACTCCCCACACCACAGCAAGCTTACAGGCCCACTAGCTATCAGAAAGCTGTGCTTCCCAGTGCATCCTCTGTCCCCACCCCCGCCATCCCCTACCCACTCGCCAGACCTGGGGCTGCCTGCCATCCAGGAGGGCTTGCCTCAACAATTGCCTGAAGCCTACCACTGACACAGTCCTGCTTGACCTTTGGAGAGGCTACACACCTGCAGAGTAGCACCAAACACCACCAGTCCCTGAGAAAAGGCCTGAACCCCAAAAAGGCTAGAACAAGCCTAGCCAGGCCATGAAAAGATCTGCCTAATTCTCGGACAGTCTTTCTGAGTCAGGCTGCCCTGGGGAAGAGCCTCTTGGGTTTTCAGTGGCCAAGCTAGCTTCTCCAGCCCTTGGGGGGAGCTGCACTCTTGCAGAACAGCTGCAAAGGACTGCCACTCTCTGCAGGACCCCCTGCAGCCCAGAAAAGCTACAACAAGCTTGGCCAGAATGTGAAAAGATCTGCTTACATTCTTAGGCCGTCCTTCTGATTTGGGCTTCCCTAGGGAAGAGCCTCCTGGGTTCTCAGTGACCCAGATAGCTACTCCAGCCCTCAGGGGGTGCTGCACTCCTGAGGAACAGCTGCCCAATACCGCCAACCCCTGCAAGAATCCCACAGCCTAAAAACACCAGAGCAAGCTCTGCCTGGCCGAGTGAAATCTGCTTCCATTGTGGTGTGGTCCTCCCAGTCCTGTTTGCCCTCAGGAAGTCCTCCTTTGCTTCAAAGAGACACGGTCAGCCCCATCAACACTCCAGAAAAGCCACACTGCCTCAAAAAAGACTGACCAACAATGCCAGCACTCAGGAAATATTCCAAGGCAGTGATGAGGCAAACACTGCCTGGTCACGGAGAGTACAACTCCCTCAGGCAAAAGAAAACAACAAGCAAGATGAAGAAGCTGAGAAACCTCCCCCAGTTAAACCAACAGGAGAACTCACCTAAAACACTCAACAATAAAACAGATCTCTGTAGTCTGACAGACCTGGAGTTCAAAAGAGAAATAGTGAAAATACTGAAGGAATTAAGAGAAGATATGAACAGTAATGCAGATACCCTCAGAAAGGAACTAGAAAATATAAGGAGGAGCCAAGAAAAACTAGAACATTCATTTTCAGAGATACAAACAGAACTAAGGGCAGTAAAAACCAGAATGAATAATGCAGAAGAACAAATCAGTGATATGGAAGACAGAATAATGGAAATCACCCAATCAGGTCAGCAGACAGAAAACCAAATCAAAAAACAGGAAAGCAATATAAGAGACCTATGGGATAATATAAAGCAGGCCAATCTATGCATGATAGGAATTCCAGAAGGAGTACAAAAAGATAAGGGAGTGGAAAATATATATGAAGAAATTATTGCTGGAAACTTCCCAAATCTAAAGGATACTGAGTTCAAGATACAGGAAGAACAAAGGGCCCCAAACAACTTGAACCCAAATAGACCCACACCAAGACACAGAATAATAAAAATGGTAAAAGTTAGTGATAAAGAGAGGATCCTAAAGGCAGCAAGAGAAAACCAGAATGTTACCTACAAGGGAACCCCCATAAGAATATCAGCTGATTTCTCTACAGAAACTCTACAGGCCAGGAGGGAATGGCAAGAGATATTTAAAGTGCTAAAAGGAAAAAATATGCAACCTAGAATACTCTATCCAGCAAGAATATCATTTAAAATAGAAGGGGAAATAAAAATTTTTTCCAACAAACAAAATCTGAAAGAATGCAGCAACACAAAACCCAGGCTAAAAGAAATACTGAAAGAGCTTCTCTAAACCAAAAAGAAAGGAAGGAAAGGGAAGAAAAAAGAAAAGAAAAAAAGAAAAAGAAGAAGAAGAGGAAGAACTAGCACTGAGGAAACCGAAATCAGAGAGCAGCCACTCAAATAAGCCAGCATACAGATTTAATCATGAACATACTTCAAATAAAATAAAATTAAAAAGAAAAAAATAAAAAGGAGTCATCAAAATCATAAAATGTGGGCAAGGGATGTTAGGAAATAAATAATCGTTTTTTTGTTTGTTTGTATGTTTCTCTTCTTAATTTTAATATACTAATGAAGTGTTTGAACCTACAGGACCATCAGGCTAAAACACACAATTATAGGAAGGGGTTAGCACACTTAAAAAACAGGGCAACCACAAGCCAAAACCAAACTTTGCATTCACAAAAAATGAAGAAAAAAAACAAACAAACACTCAAGCAGATAATAACAGGAGACCATCCAACCAAAAAAAGGAAGGAATAATGGAGAACCATAGAATCAAATGGAACAGGAGGTTCAAAATGGCAATAAATAATCATCTATCAATTATCACCTTAAATGTTAATGGACTGAATGCCCCAATCAAAAGACACAGAGTGGCTGAGTGGATAAAAAGGCAAAAACCTTCAATATGCTGCCTACAAGAAACTCACCTTAGGACAAAGGATACATATAGATTGAAAGTGAAAGGGTGGGGAAAAATATTCCACACCAATAGACATGACAGAAAAGCAGGAGTTGCAACACTCATATCAGACAAAATAGACTTTAAAACAAAAGACATAAAGAAAGACAAAGAAGGACACTACTTAATGATTAAGGAGTCCATCCAAGGAGAGGATGTTACTATCATCAACATATATGCCCCAAATACAGGAGCACCCAGATACACACAACACATATTAACAGACATAAAGGGAGATATTGATGAGAATACAATCATAGTAGGAAACCTTAATACCCCCCTCACCATCAATGGACAGATCCTCTAGACAGAAAACCAATAAAGCAACAGAGATCCTAAAGGAAACAATAGAAAAGTTAGACTTAATTGATATCTTCAGGACACTACATCCAAAAAAAGCAGAATACACATTCTTCTCAAATGCTCATGGAACATTCTTAAGAATCAACCACATATTGGGACACAAAGCTAACCTCAATAAATTGAGGAGCATAGAAATTATCTCAAGTATCTAATCTGACCACAATGCCATGAAATTAGAAATCAACCATGGGAAAAGGAAAGAGAAAAAACCTACTACATGGAGACTAAACAACATACTACTAAAAAACCAATGGGTCAATGAGGAAATCAAGAAGGAAATTAAAAACTACCTTGAAACAAATGATAATGAAGACACAACTTCTCAAAATCTGTGGGATGCTGCTTAGAGGGAAATTTATAGCGATAGAGGCCTTTCTCAAAACAGAAGAAAGATCCCAAATTGACAACTTAACCCTCCACCTAAACGAACTAGAAAAAGAACAAAAAAGACCTAAAGTCAGCAGAAGGAAGGAAATTATAAAGATCAAAGAAGAAATCAATAAAATAGAGACTCAAAAAACAATAGAGAAAATTAATAAAACCAAGAGCTGGTTCTTTGAAAAGGTAAACAAAATTGACAATCCCCTGGCCAGACTCACTAAAAAGAGGAGAGAAAGAACCCAAATAACCAAAACTAGAAATGCAAAAGGAGAAATCACAATGGATACAGCAGAAATACAAAAAAAAAAATAAGAGAATACTATGAACAACTATATGGCATCAAGTTTGACAATCTGGAAGAAATGGACAATTTTCTAGAATCTTACAGCCTGCCAAAACTGAATCAAGAAGAAACAGACCAACTGAACAGACCCATCACTAGAAATGAAATTGAAGAAGTCATAAAAAACACTCCCTACAAATAGAAGTCCAAGACCAGATGGCTTCACAGGCGAATTCTATCAAACATATAAAGAGGATCTGGTGCCCATCCTCCTTAAACTCTTTCAAAAGGTTGAAGAAGAAGGAATACTCCCAAAGACATTCTATGATGCCACCATCACCCTCATTCCAAAACCAGACAAAGATACCACCAAAAAAGAAAACTATCGCCCAATATCTTTGATGAATATAGAGGCAAAAATTCTCAACAAAATATTAGCCAAACGAATCTAACAGCATATCAAAAAAATCATACACCATGAGCAGGTAGGGTTCATCCCAGGTTCACAAGGATGGTTCAACATACGCAAATCAATCAACATCATACACCACATGAACAAAAAAAAAGTCAAAAATCATATAATCATCTCAATAGACACAGAGAAAGCATTTGACAAAGTCCAACATCCATTCTTGATCAAGACCCTCGCCAAAGTGGGTATAGAGGGAACATTCCTGAACATAATCAAAACCATTTATGACAAACCCACAGAAAATATGATACTCAATGGGGAAAAACTGAAAGCCTTCTCACTCAAATCTGGAACAAGACAGGGATGGGATGCCCACTCTCACCACTGCTCTTCAACATAGTTTTGGAAGTCCTAGCCACAGAAATTAGACAAACAAAAGAAATAAAAGGCATCCATATAGCAAGAGAAGAGATAAAACTGTCACTGCATGCAGACGACATGATACTATACATAGAAAACCCTAAGGACTCAACCCCAAAACTCCTTGAACTGATTAATAAATTCAGCAAAGTAGAAGGATATATGATTAACATTCAGAAGTCAGTCTCATTTATGTATACCAGCAATGAAATATTACAAAAGGAGTACAAAAGTATGATACCTTTTAAAATTACACCTCACAAAATCAAATACCTCGGAATACACCTGACCAAAGAGGTAAAGGACCTATATGCCGAGAACTATAAAACTTTAATCAAAGAAATCAAAGAAGATGTAAAGAAATGGAAATAGATTCCATGTTCACGGATTGGAAAAATCAATATTGTAAAAGTGGCCATCCTACCCAAAGCAATCTACAGGTTCAATGCAATCCCTATCAAATTACCCATGACATTTTTCACAGAACTAGAACAAACAATTCAAAAATGTACATGGAACCACAAAAGACCCAGAATCGCCAAAGCAATCCTGAGAAACAAAAACCAAGCAGGAGGCATAATTCTCCCAGACTTCAAGAAATACTACAAAGCCACAGTCATCAGAACAGTGTGGTACTGGTATCAAAACAGACAGACAGACCAATGGAACAGAATAGAGAATCCGGAAATAAACCCTGACACCTATGGTCAATTAGTCTTTGACAAGGGAGGCAAGAACATAAAATGGGAAAAAGAAAGTCTATTCAGCAAGCATTGCTGGGAAACCTGGACAGCTGCATGCAAAGCAATGAAACTAGAACACACCCTCACACCATGCTCAAAAATAAACTCAAAATGGCTGAAAGACTTAAATATACGACAGGACCCCATCAAACTCCTAGAAGAAAACATAGGCAAAACACTCTCTGACATCAACATCATGAATATTTTCTCAGGTCAGTCTCCCAAAGCAATAGAAATAAGAGCAAAAATAAACCCATGGGACCTCATCAAACTGAAAAGCTTTTGCACAGCAAAGGAAACCCAAAAGAAAACAAAAAGACAACTTTCAGAATGGGAGAAAATAGTTTCAAGTGATGCAACCGATAAGGGCTTCATCTCTAGAATATATAAACAATTTATAAACCCAACAGCAAAAAAGCCAACCAATCAATGGAAAAGTGGGCAAAAGACCTGAATAGACATTTCTCCAGGGAAGAAGTACAGATGGCCAGCAAACACATGAAAAAATGCTCAACATCGCTGATTATAAGAGAAATGCAAATCAAAACTACCATGAGATAGCACCTCACACCAGTCAGAACGGCCATCATTAATAAGTCCACAAAGAATCAGTGCTGGAGAGGTTGTGGGGAAAAGGGAACCCTCCTGCACTGTTGGTGGGAATGTAAACTGGTACAGCCACTATGGAGAACAGTTAGAGATACTTTGGAAATCTATACATAGAACTTCCATATGACCCCACAATCCCACTCTTGGGCATATATCCGGACAAAACTCTACTTAAAAGAGACCCATGCACCCTCATGTTCATTGCAGCACTCTTCACAATGGCCAAGACATGGAAACAACCCAAATGTCCATCAACAGATGATTGGATTCGGAGGTAGTGGTATATATACACAGTGGAATACTACTCAGCCATAAAAAAGAATGACATAATGCCATTTGCAGCAACATGGATGGAATTAGAGACTCTCATACTGAGTGAAATGAGTCAGAAAGACAAAGACAAATACCATATGATATCACTTATAACTGGAATCTAATATCCAGCACAAATGAACATCTCCTCAGAAAAGAAAATCATGGACTTGGAGAAGAGACTTGTGGCTGCCTGATGGGATGGGGAGGGATTGGGAGGGATGGGGAGCTTGGGGTTATCAGACACAACTTAGAATAGATTTACAAGGAGATCCTGCTGAATAGCATTGAGAACTTTGGTCTAGATACTCATGTTGCAACAGAACAAAGGGTGGGGAAAAAATGTAATTGTAATGTATACATGTAAGGATAACTTGATCCCATTGCTATACAGTGGGAAAATAAAAAAAAAATGTTACCTACTTATAAAAAAGCCTAAATTAAAATAAAATAAAACAAAAATGAATTAACAGATAAAAAAATGAAAGAAAGAAAGAAAGAAAGAAAGAAAGAAAGAAAGAAAGAAAGAAAGAAAGAAAGAAAAAGAAAGAAAGAAAAAGAAAGAAAGGAGAAAAGAAAGGAACTCTGTGCTCCTCTATGAAGTTTAGATGCATTGCCTACTACGACTACTACATACCCAAGTCTTAGAGATTCATAACTGACATAAGCATTTCAAAGACTGTGTAAGATCTTTTATTAAAAATCACATCACTTTATTTTATATCCTTTTCCCCAGAACTATTGAACATTAGATTGCATTTCTAAATACACAATGTAATTTTTAAAAAGAGATAATGCCTTGGTATACCCAGAAAACACTGTAATAGAGTAAAAAAAAAAATCAGATGGAATAACAAAACTAAGATTTTAATTTGAGTTCTGTCACTAAACAACTATGTGATTGATATGTTACTTTTTTTTCTAAAAAAATAAAGTTTAATCGTTCCTTATCTTTTATAGTTTGATTAATTTTTATAAATAGTAATATGCCATTTCAATGATATATGACATCCTAGAGTTATAGATATATGCTAGGATGGTGGATAAGGAAGTGTTTTCCCTGTTCTCTACAAGTGACACATGCGAATAAATTCCTCCTGATAGCCATGTATGCTGGACCCTGTGCTCAGAGGTGACTAGGAGCATGAGAGAGCTGAGGTATCAAGAAGGAACCATGCAGTGGAGGAATTTTGTTTGTCAAAGACAAATTTGAAGAAACCTATGCTGAAGTGGGTAGAGAGGCAGCATTCAAAATGGTTACTCTCTAAAATCAGTATGAAACTAATATTAAAGTAATATTTGTTTCTACAAAGAAGAGTGATGCCTTGCATCTTGAAACCCTGCTTAGGAAAGTTCAGTCTCCTGATTGTTTCATGGATACTGACATAGCTATCACTTTTGTGATAGTTCTTGAACCTAGGACTTGGCATTTTAATAATCACCATTTAGGATCATTATATAGATTGGCTGTTAAAGCAAAGAAGCTTAATCACTACCATCAGGGGAAGGGCCACGGAAGGGCACATACTAAATAGTTAAGGAGGTAAAGTCAATTGTAGTCCTTCAACAGAGCACAGATATGTTCCAGTTTTCAGTTTTAAACAAGTAATGGACACTGTCCAGGCTGAAGTAAAGGTGATTCCCACAATTGGATACACCACAGAAATGACATAAGATTCAAGTCATCAGGAAAAGTAATCAAGGACTACCCCTTTGATCATAGATTCAGTCTCTTAAGTTTTGGCTTATATAAAACTCCAGTGGACAGTATTTTGGCTTACCATCCCAGATCAGAGTTGCATAAAAGGTGTTAGGATACTGAACTAGAATTATCAGGTAATGGAAATATCAGATTGAAAACACAGCCTGGGTCCAGTGAATACTCTAAGGATTAAGTTTATTTAAAGCAGTCAGATGTCGTTTGAAGACCTTTGCATCTATCTTCCTTCATGATCTGCTCTTTATGCATTTTGTTTTATGCTCTACAGTTTGGAGATCATTCTCCCTGATAGATAAAATGGGAGTAAAATAAGACATGAATGAATCATTCTGCCTTTGCTGTCATTTTTAACAGTACCTTATCTACCCTAAGCCATGTTCTTCTTCCATCTCTGCACAGAGTAAAAAATACAATTTACCTGAATTTAGTATTTGTTCCTGCTTTTCACCTCCTTCTGGTTTTTAACCTTCAAACTGAGCTTCTTAAAGGTACAGGATCTTTTAAAATATCTCTTTCTTTGTCCCTTTTTCTATCTTCAGTGCATATCCTTTAACACATGACTTCATCACAGAATTTCAATTTTAATAACTCTTCTCTAGTAGGGGAGAGTTGAAAATACAGAAGGAAAGTAAGAATATGTGTAATCAGCTAGTATTTTTCCCTTCAAGAAAATGAATACACATATCAAACATCAGAAAAATATATACAAATGAATAAATATGATAGCTGCTATAGAGAATACAGGACCAGTATAGAAATGAGAAACAACAAAAATTAATATTTTTTTTTATCATTGTAATCACTAGGAAGCTTTCTGGAAACACACAGATAAAAAATAAGAGGCACAGAGGAAAAGGCCAGAGTCTGAATACTGATGGAGTTAGGCAAAAACTAGGTGGTAAGCATGATGTCCATGTCACATGCTTACTGATGCCCTCACCAGACAGACTGGGGGAATTAGGTTACCATTAAAGACTGCATATTTCTATCTGGGAGTTATTTATCCCAAGATGATATGATCATGTTTCCCCAAGATTTCTGACACTGTAACTCTACTGAAGCTTATTTTTTTCTCATCCTTATGAAGGGCAAATTTATCAACAAAGAGATTTGGAAATGCCATACACTTTCTTTTGCTGATGTAGGCTCCTTATAGATTCAATTATGCATTTATTTGTTCATTCAATTTTTCGACAATATATATGTATCAAATTTGTTTAATGTTCTGAAATGAAAATATCATTGTCCTCACTTAGTATATAGTCTAAGATGACAAATATTACACAGATAGTTGAACAATGAATTACAATTGTGATAAAGGCTTTGATGAAAGGTAATTATGCTATAAGTGCATTTGATAAGAAGATCTAAGCTTATCTGAGGGAAATTTTAGCTGACTCAGTTCATGGATGAATATAGTTAGCTGGGAAAAAGGAAGCGGGGGACACTATAGTAAGAAAGAATAGTTATGAGAAGGTCTAGAAGTAAGAGGGAACACAGAATATTTCAGAACTGATAGAAAGCTCATGCTGTTATAGAACAAGGATGAGCTATAGAACAAGGCATGAGAGAGACTCAAAAACTAGGAAGGTTTCTTATCACGGAAGGACTTTCATTTTATGTGAAAGTATTTGGAGTTTACTCTGATAGCAATTGGATGCTATTTAAGGGTTCTAAGCAAGAAGGTATCTTCAATGAATTTATTTAAAAATATTTCACTAGTCATTGAGCAAACGCAAATGTGAAAGGATCAGCAAATAAGCAATTGCAAGAGGAAACAGAGCACTAAGATGTACACAGGATGGTAGGAATAGAACTGTTTATATTTTGACTGTAGGGTACGTGGTGACAGAGAGGTTGGCTATTGTTGAAAGGCAAGTGGCAAGGATAACTGAGAAGATTTCAGATCTTCCCATATCGACACTGGGTAGGCCAAAGAGCTCCTGGTAGAAGAAAGGGAAATAGAAACAAAAGTGTGGTTGGTCAGAGAACAGTGAACAAAGATGGGGCAAAAGAGTAGAGAAAAGGTTAGAAAATGTAAGAAGAGGGATTAAAGAAAGATTTTAAGGTAAGTACTATATGTGTGACACACATTCACATACATATACATATACATACTCAGACACACAAATCTCTCTGTCCCTCTTTGTCACTCTCTCTAATCTCTCTCTCATGTGTATACATACCATAAGCAAAAACAATTGTTTTGATTTTAAAAAAATGTTTTTGATGATTTTTGGTGTGGTTTTGAGAAATTTTAGTAAAGGCTTAAGTTGATGAGTTTGTTTTTTTTCCTTAAAATCTGTGCTGAGGCTGAACATTTTTGGTGTCTAAGTTTTATTCAGGTTTCAGATAGAGCTGATTGACTGATTTGATTTGAATTTTAAGGGAGAGAATATTGCCAAGAACAACACTCAGTTTTATTATTTAAGCAATTACAAAGATTGTAGTATTTTTTGCTGAGAAAAATAAGAAAACATTTGCAGATCTCTGTCTGCCTCTCACTCCCTACATTTTAACTTTTTTTTGTATCTACATTAGAAAAATATTTTGTATAGTGATTTTCTGTTTAGTATATGTCTGTAGTGATGGATTTAATCACCAAAATGCTTTCCATTGTCCTACATCAGAAAAGTTGGAGGATTTCTGTTAAAAATTAAAATAGTTTCTTTGATTACATTGCTATTTACTCATGTCTTTATTTAAACAGTTCTTTTTTTTAAGGCATAATATCCATCTGTCACCTTCTAGTCATTTCCCTGACCTCTCTAATTTTCAGTGACAATTTCATCATTGTATTTACATGTTTATGTCAAATTTCAAATTCACTCTTTAGACAATAAGAACTCAGTGCATTGGTGTAGATGATCACTCTTTTTTCTGTTTCTTTTTTATTTTACATTCTTTTTTTTCTTTCAACAAAATCTACTGAATGTCTGCTATGTACTAGACATCATATTATTAAAATGGACAAGGCTTCTGTTCATAAATTAGCATCCTAGTCAGAGGGGAAAAAACAGAAAAAAAAACATGAATAGAGTAGGCAAAGATATGGTCTATTCAGATAAATAAAACAGGTTGATATCATGGTGAATAGAAGGCTACCTTAGCTTTCCAGGGAGGTGACATTTAAGATGATAATGGAGTAAAAGGCCATGTAAAACCTTGAGAAGGTCATGAGGATTAACATTCCAGGAAGAAGAGAGAGACCTAAGACAGGAATGAGTGTGGGTTGTGTCAGGAAGAAAAAAGGACCAAAATGCCTGAGTCCTAATGGGAGAAGGAAGAGTGATTAGAGATGGGAGGCACTGCACTAAGAGTTTTGGGCCAGGGTCAGGGGGTGAGTATTTTCCCAAATAGAATGGCATATCTGAGAACAGCTTGAACAGATGAGTAGAATTACATAGATTACTCTTTTTTTATTTATTTTTTGTTGTTATTTCCCCTAACACACTTTTTTTTCTCCCACTGTACAGCATGGGGACCCGGTTACACATACTTGTATACATAATTTTTTCTCCCATTATCGTGCTCCATTGTAAGTATCTAGACATAGTTCTCAGTGCTATACATCAGGATCTCACTGTTAATCCATTCCAAAAGCAATAGTTTGCATCTGTTAACCCCAAGCTCCCAATCCCTCCCACTCCATAAAAGTCCACATGCTGGCTTTTTGACAGATGACTTGAATAAGGACATGTGGAGAAGCAGGAGGACAGTAGATATTTATTTCGAGAGTCCAGGTACAAAATTATTAAACCTTGAACTAGAATGATAGTGGATGTTTAGAGGTGTGAACCAATTTGAGAAATGTTTTGGAGGAACAATTGATGAGACTCATTAGAGGGGACATGGTGGCTTGAGTAAGAGAGGCAACAAGGATGATGACCTCTAGTTTCTCTACTTGCATGGCTGAGTAGATGATGGAGGGTTTTGTTTGTTTGTTTGATAGTTTTCTCTCACAAAAATGAGAAAGGCTTCATTTGGGGAAAATATTTTTTTCATGAAAAATTAGGAGTTGCCTTTTTCTGTTTTGGCCAAGTTAAGTTTCAGATGGCAATTAGGCATTCAAGTAGGGTTTTAAAATATCAGTTGGATAATCTAATCTGGAGTTTAGGGAAATCCCAGGATAGAAATGAAATATTTTCAGATCATTGCAAAGTTGCAAAGTAGAGCTATGAGAGTAAAGAAGGTCACACAAGTCACACGGGAAGAGTTAATAGAGATGAAGAGGGTGCCAAGGAAAGCTCCCAGAATACACTAAGCTTAAAAATCTAGAGGAGTCACAGAAGCTTGGGGAGATAAAGGCTAATAAGGTAAAAGAAAACCCTAGTAAGAGGACAATGAGTTACCCTTGTGGAAGCTGAAGAAAAAAAATGGTATTTCAAAGAGGAGGGATCTTTTAATTCTTGATTGATGCTGATAGATTTAAAAATATAAAAACAGAAATGTAAGCATCAGTGTATGCCCCATGGGACATGACTGCTATTCTAAATAGGTTTCTGTGTCTGTATGGGCAAACTGCTCAGCATTTTCTCATGTATACTATTTTTTTTTTCTTGAGCTCAAGCTCTCTTCCATTGGTAGTTTTATTAATTATTTTTTCCTTGTTCATCAAAATCAGCTACAAGATAATATTCAGAATGCAGGATACTAATTATGCTCAGAGTAGTGATGATTTTCCCCAATTTCTCTTGTTTTTATTTTTTTATTTTCCCAAATTTCTCTTTATTTTTATTTCTCTTAAGTTTATTTTAAAATTTATTTAATTTTTTGTTTTTTTGTTATTGTTTTTGTTTTTGCTTTTTAGGGCCACATCCACGGCATGTGGTGTTTCCCAGGCTAGGGATTGAACTGGAGCTGTAGCTGCCAGCCTACACCACAGCCACAGCATTGCAGGATCTGAGCCATGTCTGTGACCTACACCACAGCTCATGGCAATGCCGGATTCTTAACCCACTGAGTGAGGCCATGGATTGAACCTGTGTCCTCATAGACGCTAGTCAGATTTGTTAGCTATGGAGCCACAATAGGAACTCCTATTTTAGTTTTTTTGATTTGTGTTCCTAGGCAAATCAACAGAAATGAAGAGGAGCAGTAGGATTGGCAAGTCAGTGAAGATATAGATGTATCTACTCAGGATTCATGGAAAATAGTAACATTTAGGATCATAAGATTTGAAGTCAGACAGAATCAGGATTGAGGTCCCTTTCTGACACTTAACTGTGAACCCTGGGGTCAAACTACAATACCTCTTTAAGATAAGATCCTCAACTGTGGAGTAGAGTCAATTAAATCTACCTCCTAGGGCACATGTGAAGATAAAATGAGATAATAAATGGTAAGTGCTTAGCACAGTGCCTGGCACATGGTAAGGGCTTCATAAATGTCAACTACTACCAAAAAAATTAGGGCTGCAATTTCAGAACTGGCCCATGAAAGGTGAAGCGAATAGGAATTGGATCTGAAAAGCACAAAGGTACTGTGGAAGGTGAAATAATGTGGACAAATATGGGAGCACCAAGAAGAAGAATCCATTTTGAATTGAACAGAAGTTATTCAAAGAGCCAACTCACAATCCTATTTAGTTACATCTCCATTTCTTAGCAAAACCACAGAACGAAGCAATATGGGGTTGCCTCCAAACCTTTAAAAAAAAACAAAAAACTCCTGGTAAAACTAATTTCTCACAAGATTACAGATTATTTACTCAACGGCCCACCCTCCCTGAGCTGTCTGTGCCGTATGTACAGGTTAGCTACAGCACACTGGATTCTCTCACATATTCCATCCACAGTTTTAATTTAGCTCTCTTTCCTTTCTCCTCTTTTCCTCTCCACATTGTCTAAGTGCTAATAATAATAATTCAATTTAATAACATCCATCCTCACAGAGTACTCAAGCCCATCCGGTCCTCAAGGACACCTAACCCTTCCCGGGCTCACCTCTCAGCTTCTTTATCACACTTGAAGCACATCATAAACTACATCTTTCCTGGACCTTGTCATAAAGGGTGAGGCCGACATTGCAGGAATGAAATCAGGGAAGAACAACCTTGAACTGGTTTATCTCTTCTCCTCCCTGTCCTTCTCCTCCCCCTGCCTTTCCCTCTTTTCTTTCACCAGTACTTTTCCTCCACAGCCAGAAAGAGGAAAAACTTATTCCCAGCGGGGCTTCCTATAATGGCTCACTTTCTGTTTGGCAATTTGAAGCCTGATCTAATAGGAAGGATGCTCAGCATTGATAGCTGCCTCAACAGTCATTAATTTGCTAATAGAAATTGCTTTTTGATAATGCGGGTCAGGATGATGGCCTCCAGTTTGTGGATAAAGAAATTGAAACATGAAATGTTAAATGGCTCCTATGCAGTGACAGTGCCAAGAATAAATAAGAGAAAGGATCCACTCATCTGACATTCAGTTCCCTGAAAACTTGTTTCTTGAAATATAGGAAAAGGAAAAAGGTAAACATAACATTTAGGGACAGTCAGAATTATTATAATAATATGTTTAGAAACATTCATGAACTTGATTCACATGTTTGTTTATTCTAGTATACACACAATTTTAGCAACATTGCATATTTTACACTGAAGTACATTAAAAAAAAAAACTTAAAAGCCAGAAATGGTTTTAAATAATTGTTGAGGAGTTCCCATCGTGGCTCAGCAGTTAATAAATCCAGCTAGTATCCACAAGGACTCAGGTTTGATCCCTGGCCTTGATCAGTGTGTTAAGGATCCGGCATTGCCATGAGCTGTGGTGTAGTTCACAGATGTGGCTCAGATACGGCATGGCTGTGGCTATGGTGTAGGACACAGCTACAGCTCTGATTCAACCCGTAGCCTGGGAACCTCCTTATGCCATGGGTGGAGGGTCTAAAAAATATAATAATAATAATAGTTGAAAATTATCAAGAACAAATTATAAGATGAACATTACTGCCATAAATCTTCATTTTCAGTATTTGGGCTTTTTTTTTTTGCCACACAAATCTAAGACTCTGAAGGGCTATATCATATAAACAAGATCACATAGCAGGTTAAAGGTAAAGGCAGAATATCACTTCTATATGTATAAAGTCTTATGCCATCAGATTGAAAAAAAATGATACATCTACTACATGAAATTGTTTTGAGATCATGTGTGAATATACAATAAAGAACTACAGAAAATATTGGAGTTCCCATCATGGCTCAGTGGTTAATGAATCCAACTAGGAACCATGAGGTTGCGGGTTCGGTCCCTGGCCTTGCTCAGTGGGTTAAGGATCCGTCGTTGCCGTCAGCTGTGGTGTAGGTTGCAGATGCGGCTTGGATCCTGCATTGTTGAGGCTCTGGCATAGGCCGGTGGCTACAGCTCTGATTCGACCCCTAGCCTGAGAACCTCCATATGCCACAGGAGCGGCCCTCAAAAGGCAAAAAGACCAAAAATTTAAAAAAAAGAACTATATAAAATACTTATTTTTGCAGAAATTCCTAGGAAGGGGGAACAACTTAAGATGTAAGTGGTTAATTGACAGGTTAATTGACAGCCAGTGAGAGACTGGCCAACCTCAGCAGAGAACTGGGCTAATGTGGGCAGGATTCCTAATCACCACAGGGCACTGAAATCTCTAGTCTAAGGCTAAGGTTTTTCTTTAGTTTATTTTTACTTTTTACCTGAGTCCAATCTGTAACACTAGATTGTAAACATCAGATTGTTTAATGTTCAGTGTCAGTCTCAGCATCTTCTGCATTGTGCAACAATGTCCTCAGTCCACTGAGAAATGTACACTAAGGGGTCCAGCCCTCCTGTTGATGCAAAAAAAAAATGATCCTTCCAAGGATCTGAAAGAGGTACCATCAAATGGGTGTCAAATTGAGAAGCAGCTACTGGAGTCTTCTTACCTCTCTACTAGTGATTTCTATCTCTGGACATCTTATGTTATTTTGCTTTCTACCATTATGCTCTATATGGACAAGGCACCTGACAACTTTGGCTGAAAACTTATCTATTCTTATTAAAAAAGGAATTGGTCATAATTGACTTTCAGAGAAGGGAGCAAATACATGTCTATGTATTTTGTAGTGGATATTGGGATACTGTGATATGAAGCCCATATCTCCTCATTGCATTTAAGGGAAAAAGTACTATTTCTCCCAGGCTGTGGGAATGTTGACAACTAACAGCTCCCAGGTGAATATTTCTAGGCGACTATTTCTATGGGAATTGCCTCAACCTGAAGAGAGTCACGTACACCTTCCTGAGAGTATCCTACATTCAACAACCTGTTCAGATGAGTGCATAAAACAATGGCTTCATTGTCTCCATGTGGAAGAATTCTGAAAGGCCATTCCAGGACAAGAGCTGTCATAGAATTGTCCTAATGCCTTTGTTGCATATGCGTCAACATTATCTTCATCCTCTACCCAATTCTACTTGTCTAGTCATTTCCATGCCATCCAGATAATGCCAGATTGTTTGAATAAGTTTCAGTTGTGCTAGCTTAGTGATGATTCCCTGCAAGGAAGATGTGCCATCAATAGGATGCATCAAGGATCCCAATCCTTTATCTCATGAGTCGGAAATCCAAGAAGTAGAGTTAGGAGAGGCCCATTTACTGTTAGTTTCAGTGACTCACTTAAAATTCATGGTTCCCGTCTCTCAAATTTGAAGTTTTGCAAGATTAGAGGTCCTAGTTCCCAGACAGGGAAGTCATGTAGAAGGGAGAAAAAAAGCATGACCACTGTTAAACTTTAAGCTGCAGTTCCTATGCCAACACATCAGCTTCATTGTTTCGTGAGACTAGCAGGCAGGCAATGTACGGGTTACAGATCCTGAATATCAGGAAGAGATAGGGCTGCTGTTGTACCATGCAGAAAATAATGCATTGGATACACAGATCACTCACTTAGAAACTTCTTGGTGTCACTTAGCTCAACTTTGATGAGTATGTGAGGCAATTTTTAAGACTTGTAGTAATGGGAGTTATAGCTCATCCCACTAAATTTTATCTTATATTTTCCACAGGAAAAGAGGCCCATCAGAATCCTAGAGGAGTTTATTGTATAAAGGTATCTGAGTGTAACAAGGTATTAGTCAAATTCTAGTGGATGCTGTGATGTGTTGTCCAGATCTCTACCCTTTAAGACAGAGGCCCTCATTCCTGCAGCTGCTGAGAGTGTTGGCTATTGACAATCCTGCTCTTGGTAGCTCTCCTGCAATTTCCTTCTGTTGAAGAGAACCACCTCATGCAAATCTACCTTCTCGTTTTTTTAATGTTTTATTATAATTGATTTACAGTGTTATATCAATTTCTGCTCTCTCTCTGTACACACACACACACACACACACACACATAAAGTTTTTTCACATCATCCTCCATCATTTTCCATCACAAGTGATCAGATATAGTTCCCTGTGCTGTACAGCACTATCTCATTGCTTATTCCACTCCAAATGCATTTACTAGCCAAACTCCCAGTCCATTCAGCTCCCTCCCCCTCAGCAGCCACTAGTCTGTTCTCCATGTCCAAGAGTTTGTTTCTTTTCTGTAGATAGGTTCATTTGTGCCATATATTAGATTCCGGATATAACTGATATCATATAGTAATTGGCTTTCTCGTTCTGACTTCCCTCTCTTAGTATGAGAGTCTCTGGTCCTATCCATGTTGCTGTAAATGGCATTATTTTTTTTTCATTTTTATGGCTGAGTAGTATTCCATTGTGTGTGTGTATGTGTATATATATATGTGTGTGTGTGTGTATATATATATAATATATATATATATATTATATATATATAATATATATATATATATTATATATATATTACCTCTTCTTAATCCATTCATCTGTTGATGGACATTTAGGTTGTTTCCATGTCTTGGCTGTTATGAATAGTGCTCCAATGAACATACGGGTGCACATGTATTTTGTCAGAAACATATGTAGTGACTGATTGATGCACATCCCACAACTGTATCCCCTGAGAGCATGCCCCAACAAACGTGATACTTCCCAATCATTGCCTCAGAGTTTATTTCCAGAGGATCCCAACTGTAGCATACTTCATATCGCTACCTATTGGAGATACTTGAATTAAAAACAAACAAAATAAAACAAACAAACAAAAAGTAATACCTTTGCCCTCCAAAAGGAAGTTTTAATAAAGAAGTGTTTCCAAGTATCTCTGCTTTCCCAGAGGGAGAAATATTTAGGGAAGGCAATAATTTTAGGAGTACATTAAACCACACTTACGCTTTGTGATTCTAAGTATAATCTAAGGACAAACAACATTGATGTCACCTGGGAGGTGGTCAAAAATTCAAACTTCCATAACCCCATCCTGGATCCACTGAATCTCAATTTGCATTTTACACAATTCCAAAATCGTTTGTATATACATCCAAGTTGGAAAAGAACTACTCTACAACAGTTCTCTTTATTTTTTTCAAATTTCACTTCCCTGTCATTTAAAAAAATAAGCATGCATTTCTAATATTTATATTATATATAATAATATAACATATTTATTTCCTACTATATATTCTTGTGTTTATTATATTATATGGGATATTATATAATTTAAAATCAATACAATATTTATAATTTATAGTGATATGTACAACAATACTACTATATCACAAACATTGAAAAACATTCACAATGCAGAGAATTAAAAGAATAAAGCAAAAATATTAGGGCAATTTTCATTGTTTCCTCCCACTTCTCAATAGATTGTAACATCGCTCCGCCTTGAGTATGTTTTCTTCATATTGGTGATTTCCACTCTCTATGTAGACTCATCTCAATCCTGTGCTGTAGGTATGGTTTTAGGAGAGAGATTATGGGAATATCAGGATTAGAAGAAGTCGGAAGCAGTGCCGAGTAGTTATGCTGTGAGCCACACGAATGTATTAGCAATGAGATGCTGTTGTGTAGCACTGGGAACTCTGTCTGGTCACTTGTGATGGAGAATGATAATATGAGAAAAAATAATGTATACATGTATGTGTAATTGGGTTGCCATGCTGTACAGTGGAAAATTGACAGAACATTGTAAATCAGCTATAATGGAAAAAATAAAAATCATTATATATATATATATATATATATATATATATATATATATTAATATATATATAAGTCAGAGGTTGTTTTCTCTGTGAACCAGGAATGGGAAGAAAACTAGAGTGGTTTGAACTGGCATAGGATCATGACAGCAACTGAAAAATGCCACCACCTCAAATATCCTCAAAGATTTTAGGAATAGAGAAAGCTTCTCCTTTAGTCCCCAGTCTGCGTGATTCCAGTCCAAGAGGTTCACTAAACCTGTCCATTTTTCACATGGGATCCCTGATACTTGCAGGTATCTGATTGAATTTTCCGAAGCTGCTTAGCAGGTCATTTCATTTGTCAGACAGACAAAGGTAATGAGAATTTATCAGCCCCCAGTTCAGATTCACAGCTAATCTGTCACGACATATTTCTATATTGCTCTTATTTACCCAGGATTCATTTCAAATTAGCAGGGGATTATACAATACTTTATGCACATATTTATATAAATATATATATATATGCACACTATATATATATTATACATATAAATATTTTATACACACACATACAATACATATCCAGACCAGGGTTTATAGCTCTGTTCCTCATTTTCCTGGATACCAAGATGAGCCAATAGTATAGTAAAGCTGTGGGTTCCTGAATTGACATCTTCAATGATAATTTCATTAATGCTGAGTCTTAGGAGGTTGGTTCAGAATCTGTTCAGGACCCCTTGTGTGGGAGGTGTGCTCCATTGTTCCACAAAGAAGAAAGCACCCTATAATTTCATTGAAAGCAGAAGGGCAGCAAAATGATATTGTTTAGAAACTGCTCAAAGTAATAGCCATTATGTCAGCTGCCTTGTCAGCCTCTCTGTCAGCAATGGAATATTTCATGTGAATGAGAAAAAAAAGTATCTCTCTAAATGAAAGATAATTAAAATATTTAAGTTAGAAACAGTGCAGGGGATCTAAGGAAGGAAAGAAAGAGGCTTTGTTTTTCAAAAAAGGAAGTGATGTAGGAACTGATATCAGCAATAGTCAAGAAAGTTCAATACTCTGTGAGATGGTCAGAAGACACTGTTCCAGAATGTCTGAAATGGATGGCTCAGTGAGCAGTCACTGGTGAAACATTTCCTCAAACTAAGCTTTCATTCCAAACCCTATTAGGCATGTGTGAAGGGAACAAAGTATTTCCATTCATGATGGCTCCTCAAGTTCACTGTCAGTTCTTCTCAGTTCCAAGCCTGTGCATGGGCACACACACACACACACACATGCACACACACACAAAATAGTAATGAACCTACAAGAAGAGAATTCATGGGAACAAAAATGAAAAGATATCAGCCAAATGTCTTTTCAGGCCTGCTGCTTCTGATGACAGAAAAAAAATATGGGGTCCAGGACCTCAGTTATCATGGTATAAAAGGGACTAGAAATGCTCCAGTGAGGATTGGATTTTGGTTCGTTCTTAGTGCTATAATCTAGGACTATGTTGGCCTTTTTTTCCTTGCAGAGATTACAAAAAAAATTAATTCCAAAATAGCTTCATGAAATTATTCTTTTTCTGGAAGCTACAGGACAAGGAAGATGGGAGAAAGAAATAGCCTTATGTCATTGCACTGAATTGAGCTGACCTTCAGGTCTGTGAGTAGCTCTGCAAAATTACCAATATCCATGCAGAGCAAAACTACTGAAATACGTGTAAAACACCTAATTTTGGGTTATAAACTTAAGGTATAAATACACCAAAATAACCAAAAACTTCTTGTCAGGGAAAGATCATATAGTACAAAACAGATCTTAAACAAACAAACCAAAAACTTGTAATCAAAATGGGCATATAAATAAAAATTACTAAGACAAATTAAAATTTTAAGCTATAAGGATGCCAGGCAGCACAATTAATATTAAAAAATATTCATCACAGATTAAATGTATTTTACTACCTGACAAATAATTAAGTTTTTAGTCTGTTGTTAGTCTGCATTTAGTATGCCAAAGATGATCAAAAGATAATGACAATATGCCATTTATTTTTTAAAAATTATTAAAGTACACAGAAAAGGAAAATAAGATCAGAGGTAGAGGAAAAAGAACAAGTTAATAAGTTTGGAAGTTAAAACATAGCCTTTTAAATAAAAGTACAACTGATATAATTACTGTAGACTAGACATAGTAGAAGATAAAGCCCATAGTTTGAAAGATAACCCCAAGGACAACACTTAGAATGTATCATAGACAATTTGATGAATTATATGAAAGAGGAAAAAAATGTCTGTGATTTCAGGATAGGCAAATTTTCCTAAAGGGATTTTTTACATTTAAAATTTTTGCTTTGTAAAAAACACTAATAAAATAATGAGAAAGCAAATTAAAGTCTAGGAGAAATATTTGCAAATCTCATATGCAGAAAGGATTTGTATCCAGAATATATAAAGAATTTCAAGACGTGACAGTCAGAAAACAACAAGCCAAATAGAAACTGGGTAAAAGTCTTGAACAGACCCTCACAAAGGCATATATACAAAAAGTGAGCTACCACATGAAAAGTTATCAATATCAATGGATATTGGAAACACATATTTTAGTACTATAATGAGATACTACCATGTATCTATTCAGAAGGTTTAAGCAAACAATACTGATAATAACAGGAGCTGGAAAAGATGTAAAGTAACTGGAAACCATCATTCATTGCTAGTGAAAATGCAAAATATAACATAACTCTGGACAAATTTTGCAGTGTCTTTAAAGTTAAACATGCAATCCCTATCAAGCTACTAATTACATTCTTCAGGGAACTAGAATAAATTTTTTTAAAAAAATTTATGGAATCTCACAAATCCCCAAATAGTCAAACCATTATTGAAAAAGAAAAATGGAACTGGAGGAATCAGGCTCCATGATTTCAGTTTATATTACAAAACCACTGGTACAAAATAGAAATGGCTATGGTAGAAAAACAGAAATACATATCAGTGGAAAAGGATAGAAAGCCAAGAAATAAACCCAGATACCTATGGTCAACTAACCTATGACAAATGATGCAAAAACATACGGTGGAGGAAAGACAGTCTCTTCAATAAGTGGGTCTAGGAAAACTGGAAAGCTGAATGTATAAAAATAAAATTAGAACATTCTCTAACACCATACACACAAATAAACTCAAAATGGGTTAAAGACCAGATACTATAAAACTCCTAGAGGAAAACATAGGCAGAACACTCTTCTACATAATTTGTAGCAGTATCTTGTTTGACACACCTTCTAAATCAATGACAATAATAACAAAACTAAACCAATGGGACATAATCAAACTTAAAAGCTTTTGCACAGCTAAATAAACCATAAGAAGACAAAGGAAAGAAAAGAAAAGAAAACCCTCAGAATGGGAGATATCCTTTGCAATTTAAGCAACTGATTCATGGAGATTTACATCAAAAAAACAATAAACCCTATCAAAAAATGGGCAGATCTAAATAGACATCTCTCCAAAGACTACAGACAGATGGCCAGAAAGTACATGAAAAGATGCTCACATCACTAATTATTAGAGAAATGGTAATTAAAAATATAACAGATTACCAATCAGAATAGCCATCATCAAAAAATCTACAAACAGGAGTTCCCACTTTGGTGCAGTGGGTAAAGAATCCAAATGCAGGGTCTTGGGTCACAGTGGAGCATGGGTTCAATCCCCGGCTGCAGTGCAGTAGGTTAAGGATCCAGCACTGCCACAGTTGTGGTATAGGTCACAGATGTAGCTTGGGTTCAATGCCTGGATAGGGGAACTTCCATATGCCATTGGTGCAGCTATAAAAAAAAAATAATAATCAAATAAGGATAAACTTTTTTCAAAGAATCAATAATATGAAATCTTCTCTCCAAGAATCAACTTAATTTGACATAAACACAAAATTAACTTTGGGCAAATCATCTATTGGCATATTCAGAAATGAATTCCTTATTCCTTATAGAATAAAAAGAAAATGAAAATTATAAAATACTTAAGAATGAATGACAATATAAGTTCAATATATTTTATAAAATGAGCAAGTGTAAATAGATCCTTTAAACATTTAATTAAGAATATTAAGATGGCAAACCAAGGTGAGAAAAATAATTAAATAGGAATCTAAGAAACAATAGAGCCTGTCAATAAAATCCAAAGCTCTTGCTTTGGAATTTTGGGGGAATACAACCAATATTTTGTAAAAACTGTAAATGGAAAGTAGTAATCTTTAAAATTATAAAAAATAAAAATTAAAGTTAAAAAAGATTCGAAACCAAACAAAGATATGCAAACCTTTAACAAGAAAGATGAAGCGGGAGAAAAGAAAAACAATGATACAAATATTTAATATTTATATAAAATAAATGGTACATACATAGGACACCAAAAATCTTAAAATAGAGAGAATATTATGAAAAATATTATGTACCTGAATTACAAAACTTAAATGATTTTCTGAAAACACGTGAATAGGTCAAACTGACTCAAGAAGAAATAGAAAATCTTGATAAATCAATAACAATCATTTAAATTAAATCTAATGTCATGTTCCCCCCAAGGTTAACATCTCAAGATATTTTACAACTGAAGCAAATTTGGTAAGATACTATGATTTGATAAATATAGTATTTTAGGCACAGATTGGAGGAGGAGACATACTGTCAGGTTTTGGCTCTGTCTCCAGCTCACAATGATGTAGGACACTTAAAATGACCAAGACTCAACTTTCTTTTTTGTGATGAAAGGACTATACATTCATCCATATGAATGTGCCCAGGGCTTGCAGGCTGCATGTTCTGTGAGTATTTCTGAATCTAATCTAATCATCTTGGCCCAAAAAGCTTAGAATCTAGGAATGGATCTTATTCTAAGACATCAACATGGAGGCAAGCAGTACTACAAGATGAGGCCAAATAAAGATTGCTTTCAAGTTTGTAGAAATATCAGTGGAGAGCTATATGTAGAAGATGAATGAATAAAGATGAGAAATGGTTACTTGTTTCTAAAGTATGAGCAAATAATAAACCCTGAAACTGTAAAATCGAAAGTTTAAAATTTTTGATATGTTTGCATTAACAGAAATGACTTATTTAGAAAGTAGTGGGAAATACTCAAGCCCTGGTTTGAATTCCCCTGGGTTTATGGAATTCACTCCTTAATCTATATACTCAAAAGCCTAACCTCAACAAGTTCCAGATGGGGAGCCCAAGATTCCAGGAGAAGGCAACAATTTTATTGTGAGGATCCACAGCAAGATCCAGGAAATTACATTCTGAAGAAGGGGAAACCCTATGATTGAAATGGAGGCATGGATTCAAATGTGAGAAGGCAAAGGCAGAGGGTCAGAATCTGTTGCTACCTTGTGAGGGGATGGCATCTATGTCACTTTAAGTCTCTAGCAGAACTGTCTTGAGACAGGTCATGCCTTTCCCCACTCAAGGGTTTCATGCGCAGGCCTGACAAGAGGCTGAGAGGAAGGCTGTAAGGAGATCAGGACCAGATGTGCCTTGACGTCCTGCTCAAACCTGGCGCAATACTTCTGAGCGGATACCTGCACTTCAGTTCATTCCTTTTGAAGGTCAGAGATCTTTGAGAATGACGTAAAGGCAACACTTTCACCTCAGATCATTGCACCTGCTGGTCATTGTCTGCCCAGACATCGTGAGGCACTCTGTGAGCCAAGCCATTGATCATAGGGAGGGAAGCCCACAAATACGATTATACATTCCCCTCATCACGATCTGAAATTATTTAGATATTTTCAGTCTTATAATGATGGATCAAAAATAGAATCCTCTTGATGAGTCCAAAATGGAGTTTGAACATCTCAATGACACAGACTTTTAGAAACATTGGGAGCTCGGAGATTTGTGACTTGTGGTAGTGGCCCCCAAGGTGGGGTCTACAACAGTGGTGGAATGAGGCTGGCTTCAGAGACCTGACACTTGAGATATGGCACCTCCACCTATTATTGCCATCAATTATGCAGCCACCTCCTGCAGCGAGTGGTGCTACTTTCACTACCTACAGTATTTCAATCTTCCCACATTTTTATGGATCACATGATTTTAAAAAAATGCAGATATGAAATTTTAGAAACAGAAAAAATTTACTTTCCAGAGGTCCTACAGCAGGTACATGGCCACAGAGCCAAGATTCAGTCACAATGACCTAATCTCACTGACGACATCAGCCCTTCTTTGAGCCACCAACATATTTGTTGGAGAATTCACTCATTTGGCAATTACCATTTATTATATAGTCAGTGCAATTGGAAAATGAAGGCCCTGAACTCAGTGGCCCCTAAGATTTTCTCTAACTCTAACTCTTTATGTTTAGGGATCCATCATTGGGCTCCTTTCTTCACTGTGAATGCCAGAATTTTCTTCTCATACCTATTGCTCCCAATTCTGGTCCAGAGTTCTTATTTTCTTCCCCAGTCAGCATCCTACTTTTGATAAAAGTGTACACATTTATATCATGCACAATAGCATTTCTGTCCTCCCTGACCACTGTTTTGTAATTTTAAATGCCATTGCTGAGGAAAGAACACAGCCTTTGCAAATGGAAGCAATATGGGTGAATTCCATTTCTGGTTCTTACTACCTATGAAATTTAGAATTGCATATGCTATGGAATCAGACAGATCTGGTTCAAATCTGAGATATTTTACATTGTTGTAGAATCTTGGGCAATGACTTACCTCTCTTAACTTCATTTTCCTCATTTGAAATTGGGATAATACTAATGCATTAATTATGCCATGGAATCAAGTAAAATACAAACACATAGATTAGCTAGCATGCTCTAAATGTTTGATAAATTATAAATTTTACTGTTAAAATGTATGTAAAACATGTAACCAAGAGCCTAACATCTAGTGAATACCCTGTAAAATGTATTCCTTATTCTCTGCTTAAGCATCTTGAGTATGTTTTTGACATTCAGACCACAACTTTAATTCTGGCCATTGTGATTGCTGCTCTTCTGAACTTCCACGGCCAGTACTGGACGAGGTTAGCGTCTCAGGTCCGATCCTACAGCAACATTTTTCTAACTCCATGTCCCATAGTGAACTAGTAACTTAAAGGCATGCTTCAATGAATCATAATATTTGAACAACAAGGAACCATGCAAGACTTTACTGTGCATTAATTATCAGCTTTCTATTGTGCTTGATGTTGAGTTGTCACATAAGGTCCTATTATTTTCCTAGGACTTCCATAGTAAATTCACATGAGCTTTATGACTCAAAACAATATTGGGTGTATTATGTTATTGTTCTGGAGGCCAGAAGTCCCAAAATCAAGGTGTTGGCAGGGTCCTGCTCTCCCTGACGATTCTGTGGTATGGGGGGCATCCTCTCTCTTCCAGCTTCTGATTTCTCCCTGAAACCACTAGCTTCCTTGGTTACTTCACTCTAAAATCTACTATCCTGGTCACATCGCTTCCTTCTCTTCATGCATCCTCAAGTCTTCTATTCTGTATCTTATAAGGACACTTTATACTGTATTTAAGGCATATCCACCTAATTCAGATTAATCTCCTCATCGAAAGATCTTTAATTACAACAGACAAATATCATTTTTTCAATTATGGTCACACTCGGGGTTTCTGGGATTTAGGAAAAGGACATGTCATTTTGGAGGTCACTAAACTGTTCGCTTTACACAGAGAAAGAAGAAAAAAAAAAGAGAGAAGAAATGGATATAGGTTATTCCCTTCGGAGATTTGTACACTGCCTAAAGTTTTGAACCTGAAAATCACAGGCAGCCAGGACACGCTTTCCTTTTTCATCCCTCAGGTTTGACTCTATGGAAAAGTCATCCTGTGGAGGTACCATTTAAAGAGCTGCATAAAATCACCTCTCAGATGAAATAATAAAGGTGTTAACTGACCTCTCTGTTGAATTTGTTTCTTCTAAGAATACTTCACACAAGTGCTTGATTTTCTGGTTTAAGGCCATCGATCCTAATTTTCCCACACTCTGATCACCTGAAATAATTCCTTGCCTTATTTCTTACTTATTCCTAACATTTATGTTCAGTTATCATAGTCCCCACCCACTGTCATCAGTGCTCCAGGCTAGTGTATGAAGTTCTTTGAATAATCTTTCTCTGTAGGTCATATCCTCTAATCCTTTTATCATTTTTGGATCCATTCCAATTTATCAATGTCTCCTAAAACAAGCAGACAAAATGCTACAAGAAGCATTGTGCACCTTGTTTTTAAACAGAAAGATAACAGATATTCACAAAGTCAGGGGATTTTTCAGAAACACATTCTAGAATTAAATCACATGTATTAAATCAGACTTTTCTTGTGCTCAATGCATTCCTCTACTGCTTCAGCAACTGCATTAATTTCTTCCAACTAACAGGATAAATGGATAAAACAGGCAGTTCTAGGTAGATTGGTTATGTCTAAAAATAATAGCAGCTGCCATTTATCCTAGGTCTACCATGTGTCACCATACATACTTTCCATGTGTTTGTTACTTCATGTAATTCTGCATTCTCTCAGTTGCACAGATGAGAAAACATAGGCTGAGAGAAAGTAGGAAGTTTGCAGATATCCATACAACTGTTAAATCATGAAGCTGGGATTCAGTCCCAGATTTGGTTTCAGAGTCTGTGGTCCACGATATTTCACCTCAGTAAAATACTGGATCTCGTTTTAAACCCCTAATGAAACACTAAGAATATTACTTCATTTAAAGGATAGTTTACTAAATATTCGATTCTCTGGCTGGATACAGCCATTTTATTTTCTCCAAAATGATTTGCTTGTCTAGATCTGGCCTTTGAATTAAGACAAACCTTTCTAAAGGGTCATTACCTTAAAAGGTCATTTAATCTATACCCATGCCTTGGGGGTGCCATTCAAGAAGGTAATTCCTCAATGTCAATAAAGAGTTCTCTTTACAACTTTAACTCTGTTTCTCTTCAAAATTGTTTTACACAAGTTTGGAGTGGACCTGCTTAACACAGGTTTTAATGGAATCAATGCATACAACTCAAACAACTATTTTACCTAGTCGTTATTTTTGTTCTGCAAATTTTACAAGGGGGGAAAATTACACACACACACACACGCACATAAATTCATTACGTATTATGTATTATGAATGCCATTTGTTAATGACAAACTTTCGCTAATATCTTACAGGAGATAAGACTCAAGAAAATATTGACATGAAATACTCAAGACAGTCTATGATCTTTGGTGACACTTTGTGGCATAGACTGGGTATTTGCAACCCTGTTAAATCAGAAATACCTGACAGATTTAAAAATTGCATTCTATAAGCCCATCCCCGATCAACTGGATCAGATTCTTAAAGGTTGAGGCTTGGGAATTGGTGGATTAAAAAAAAAACACTTCAGATAATTATTATTATCAATCGGATTTGTGACTGTAGACTATTGACAGAATATATATTCAAGGGTATAAATACCATTATATAGCATGGTAATGGTAATTATTATAATACTAATGTTGGTAATGATGAGAATAATATCTTACTGCTATTTAGTGTTTTCTAGTTTTCAGAGTAATTTTGCACCAACTATTTAATTTAACCTTTGCTAGAGTCAAGAGGCATATGATAAAACTAAAGCTCAAGGTGCTAAATCCTTATTCAGCAATCCCTGCCCTGGATCACATGCGTATTACCTGGTAAGCTAGGATGTACCTTCTGAGTGCCTAGTCTAGTCCTTCCTTCCACACTAAGCTGGGCAGCCTTCACTGAGGAAAGGAAAGAATCACATGAGGGAATAAATAAAGAAAACCGACTGGCCTCTACTACTGCTTCTCACTTGCTACATGTTCTTTACTGTTGAGGATATAGGCTCTAGAATCACACCACACTTGGTTAAACAATAGTTGTACCATGATAGCTGGGGTACAATGGGCAAGCTACTTAATTTCTTTATAATTTATTGTCCTCACCTAGACAACAGGCTATTTTACAGATTAATTACATGGATATATGAAATACATACATGTGTGTGTATATATGTACATATATATGGAGGGCATTAGAAAGATTCTATAAATACTCAATGCCCCATTAAGTATTAGTTTAGGGAAATTAATCAGATAAGAGCAAAATTTTGAGTAGGCATAGATTTGTTAACACTGACACTTAGAAGAGAATATTAGACCATAAAATCATTTATGATGAACAGTTTCTAAATCAGAAGGAATTCTTATATAATCATTACTCCCTATTTTTAAGAAAAATATATTTGTAGCTTTCAGAGGTTATAGAACATGTGCCAGACTTGGTGCTAAATGCCTAACATGCATTTATTTCTCTTAATTCTCAACAAAATCCCATGACCTATCAACAATCTTTCATCTTTATTTTATAGATAAGGAAACTGAAGCTTAGGAAAAACAGAGCTGGTGAGGGGGGTGGTCATGATTAGTTCACAGGTCCTTCATATCCTGACCTTGTTCCCCATCCCCTAATGGCTTGTGTTGGCATTACCAACACAATTTCCAAAAGGAAGAAGCATATCCTTCATACATACCACTTCTTTATCATTCCTTCTCATCATCCTCTTTCCAAATTTCCCCTCCACCCACACCCACCTGCAGTCTTGAGTATTATCTTTTAGCTACACACACTCTCATATCAACCCCCTTCTCAAACCAGACCTTACTAGAATTGAACCATATGACAAAGGTTACTTCCCCCTTCACAAGGAAATTGTCATTTTCTGTTCTCAGCCAGGTAATGAATACAGAGAAAACAGACTATGTAATTCACAGCAAGGAACTTTTCACAGTAAGAAAGATAATCTTTACCTTTCTGAGGGAATTTACTTTTCTAAAATGCTTTGGTTAACTGAATTACATCTTTGCTTAGTGGAGTGATAGACAATGAAAAGGCGAAAGGGAGGATTTGGTCTGGATTGAGGAGATACTGTGAAGTAAAAGTCCCTACATAGCCCTTGACAGAGCCTTGACGGGGTGCAGGTTTAAAAGGAAGACCACAGCCATATTCCAAGAATTCTTACATTTGAAAGTAAAAATGTGAATGTGTCCAAGTAAGACTGGTGTTTTGAGTACAAAGAGGCCATTTCATCATTTTGTTAAAGGAGACACAAAATGATGGCAGGAGGAGTATTGCATGTCCTTTCTCTGGAGTAGCCTGCCCAGCCTCCTTCCCATTTTATTAAATCCAGGAAAGCAGCGTTTTCCTTTGGTTGACTGTAAACTGCCACACAACATTGCCTTCGTCTCCTTCAAAAGCCAGTGCTAAGGTGTTCTCTATAGCATGATATTTACAGACCAAAGTTTGACATTTTCAGGATAAAGACAGCTAGTTCTCTGATAGGATCAGCTGCCTGGAAACTCACTTCTATTAGAAATGACTATTTTTCCAGTTGCCCCATCACCTATTTTTCCTGCATAAATGGATTTTTCCTTTTGGAGAAATCTACAGATTCACTTTAAAGTGCCCTGTACCACAAACACACATAACAAGACTCACAGGGAACATGAAGAGAAAGGGGAGAGGTTCTCCCATTTGCAACATCCTGGAGGGGTTCGGGAGGAGATGGAACTCTGAGTCCTTTTCATCATTCTGCACATTGGCTGTCTATCTGCCAGAACTATCTTGGAGAATCTCCCCTGTGAAGCCAAAGTTGACCCTTACCTCAAGAGGCTGACACTACAAGTAAACACAAAGAAAGGTAACTAACAATACAAAAGTTGGGTAGAATATGATATTAAATTCACATTGTGGCAACAGCAGTAATAACACTACCTAATTGGCAAATCTTCTAAACAATGCATACATACGTGTATGTGAGTATGAGTTGTGTGCATGTACAAGTATGCATATGGTTTATATATATGTGTACATATATATGAATAAGTGTTATATATTCATGTGTATTATACTATACTATATATATACACACATATGCTTAATCTCCTTAACTACATTATTGTTCCTATTAGTGCATGAGGACACAAAGAGGGCTTTCTTTCCCAAGGACAATTTACTAGTAAGTAAGTCACAGAGAAATTTCCAGTTCGCTCTTTGTCAGACTCCCTAGCACAGGTTTTTAAATCTTATGTTTTTAATACTTTCTAGTAGTAGAGTAACTGCAACGAGGTTTTAAAGAAGAAAATAATCACTAGGATCTGTGATGATGTATGGAAGTCAAGAGACTGGGTTGGAGAAGTTCTTGAAGGAAGATGAGGGTCAAGATGGAAGAGTGCCTGGCATAGGTGAACTGAATGGTGTGAATAAATGTGCTCAGACAAGGAGGGGGCAATGGGGAGGTTTTGATTAGAAGATGATTTTAGGTTTGAGATTTCATCCTGAGGGCACTGGATACTCACAGCATATTCTCATGTAAGACACATGGCTCAATATTCTTCCCTAGTAGGAAATTGTGTCCTGAAGTCTTCTTTAAATGTGGTCATCTATTGTGGTTGTGTTAAAAATAAACATACGATAGAAGAGTCATTATATTTTAGAGGCATATATTGAAATATTTAAGGATGAAATAATAGGATGTTTAATGTTTGCTAAAAAACCCACTATAGCCGTGAGCTGTGGTGTAGGTTGCAGACGCGGCTCGGATCCCGCGTTGCTGTGGCTCTGGCGTAGGCTGGTGGCTACAGCTCCAATTCAACCCCTAGCCTGGGAACCTCCATATGCCGCGGGAGCAGCCCAAGAAATAGCAACAACAACAAAAAAAGACAAAAAGACAATAAAAAACCCACTATGGGGTTGCCTTTGGGGTACAGTTGAAACGAATCAGACTAAGAACCATGAGGTTACGGGTTCGATACCTGGCCTCACTCAGTGGGTTAAGGATTCCACGTTGCCATGAGATGTTGTGTAGACATGGCTTGGATCTGGCATTGCTGTGGCTGTGGTGTAGGCCAGCGGGCTACAGCTGGGATTAGACCCCTAGCCTGGGAACATCCATATGCAATGGGTGTGGTCCTAAAAAGACAAAAGACCCGCCCCCAAGAAAAAAAAACAGTGTGCATTGAGGTAGGAGGGAAAACAAACTTGGTGTCACGTTAAAAATAATCAAAGCTGGGGAGGAAAAAACTGTAACTGCAATGTATACGTCTAAGGATGACCTGACCCCCTTGCTGTACAGTGGGAAAATTAAAAAAAAAAAAAAAAGTTATTTGCTTGATATCCCTTAAGAGGCAGTCAGAAGCAGAATCTACATCTATTTAATCCATTTTTTTTTTCACAGTAGCAATCTGTCTCAGTATCATGTTATCATATGGACACTTTTTAGTGTCATCAAAATTACTCTTATATAGAAAAGAAAGGCAAAGAATCAAAATATAATAACTTTTATTAAGTTTATAAAATCAATTAAATAATACTAATATAATGAAATATATACTAATATAACTTTTATTGAATATCAAAAGCAAATGTGAAAACTGAGTTTAAAAAAATCCATTATTTTGACACCTGGAGCAATATTATATACACTAGACATGGCATAAAAATCTATATGGTTCATTAATTCAGAAAATAGGAGTTTTAGTTATGTCATATCATTGGGAAATTCTAAGATCATATGAATTTAAGTTATAGAAATGAATAATAACCAAAATGGGAATAAACTTCAAAACTGGTAAGAAAAAAAAAAATAATCAAAGCTGGTTTGTAGGTTCATGAAGTTGTGTGATAACATTCTACTTTAACACATCTTAATACTTTTCCATAATATTACATTAAATAAAAATCACAAGCAACTTAACCACAGCTTTAAATAGTGTATATAAAGTAAAGTATGAAATAATAAAGCTTCTGTGATCTTTTGATGCTGTGAAATAAAAATCAATGGATTTTCCTAAAAAAAGTGAGCATGATTTCAGGATCAGCTCTCAAGCCATTTCCCATTATGTTATTAACTTAGAAAAACACACCTGATAATAGCAGTGCCTTACCCACATATAATCCTTTGCTTCAAAGTATTTCACATGCATCATTTTATATTATCTTCATAGGAATCCTGAGAAAAACTGGGCTCTCAGCGTGAAGTTGTCCTACTTGGCATGGAATGAGGGAATTCTGGTGGAGACTTTAAAATATCTTACTTTGACCTCTGAATTGCTCATAGCAGTTGAATATTTATCAGAGATAGACAGTAATAACAAAATAATAGTGATTGTCATTGCTGTCCAAGGAAGTGCAAAGACCCAACCACATTAGCAAATATCTGAAAATAACAATTCCAGCTTCTACTTTGTAGAGAGAACATCCTCAATGAATACATTTTAATGAATGACGACCCATTTTCATACCCATATATGATCAAAACAGCCATCTAAAAGAGTCTAAAATCCAATCCCAAAAAAGATACTTTCACATAAATTTATTATATATTCTAAGTGCCTATAAGGGGTAAATTTTAATTTCTTCCTGATAACTTCAAAAAGTTTGCTTTTTTTTTTCTTTTTTTTAATCTTGCCTTGACTATTTCAGAATTGTATGAGAATCTGAGGAGCAGAACACGTGATAAGCCTTTCTAGCTTGGAAGGTTTAGAAAGTGTCTAAGAATTATGGAGCTGAAAGCTTAGTTTTTTCTTAGGTATGTTCTACCAGTTTATCCTTCTTTCTCTTTTCTCTTTATCATGGGTACTTAGAGCTAATAAGAACATACTCATAAGAATAAGAATTTTAATTCATTAAACAATATTGATGTTATCAGCATTTTGTTCTTGGTTAAGTTTCTCTGGATTTTATTTTCCAAATTTCATACAGAAATAAAGGTATGCACACTTTATATGAAATATTAGTTGCTACAACTGCTTTTAAATTGTGTGTTAGGAGTTCCCGTCATGGCGCAGTGGTTAACGCATCCGACTAGGAACCATGAGGTTGCGGGTTCGGTTCCTGGCCTCACCCAGTGGGTTAAGGATCCGGCGTTGCCGTGAGCTGTGGTGTAGGTTGCAGACGCGGCTCGGATCCTGCGTTGCTGTGGCTCTGGCGTAGGCCAGAGGCTGCAGCTCCGATTCGACCCCTAGCCTGGGAACCTCCATATGCCGTGGGAGCAGCCCAAAGAAATAGCAAAAACACCAAAATAAATAAATAAATAAATAAATAAATAATAAATTGTATGTTAACACCTCACATTTTTTATATGTGAAGCTGAAACTGGTATAGATCTATAATTTTTTTTTCAAGAATCAAATAAATGAACTCAAGTGATAGGACTAAAAGACTGTGTTTGATAATCTAGAACAGGTTAACCTATCACTTTCCCTTCTATCACACTCCCGTTACATTGCAAAGCGTCATGCCCAGTTATAGGACAGATAGGCCAGATAGACATCTGATAAATGAGAAGTCAAAATAAAAATATAGCTCAGCCATTAAGCTGTCCTATTGGCAAACTTTCTGGCCTCTTTTCACGCATTGCCAATCATTATTTTGGTGTTTTAGAGGTTTGGCCATTAGGTCATTAAATGCTTTGAGCTCCATTTTACTTCTATATAAAAACAGTGTGACACTGATGACCAGCGGGCTATTATATTTATGTCAGCATGAATAATGTAGTAAAAGTAATAACAATCATATAATGGTAATATTTTATATGATAGTTACTTACTCTGTTGTAATTAATGTATTCTATCTTCATCACTTAATATGGGCCTCCTGCCTCGTTTCATGTAGACAGCTGTTTATGTGGGGACCCAGATGCTGACAGTATCTTGTCTGCCATAGCTAAAGAGAGTGGTTAGGAAGGAAGCCATTAAGCTAATATATTCCTAATGCTTTTTCTTTCTCCTTCAGTTGATTTCTAGGACTCTGTGCTTTGGAATATGGCTGGGCACATATTCTGCAATAACAGATTCTGCAAAATATGATTGACATCCCATGACAAATGTGGCTATGCCAGGCACATTCCCACATTAATCATGGAGTATTTACTGAGATTTCTATTCTACAAGAACTGTCTTCAGGCTGGGGAATGTCTTTCCCAAAGACTCAGAACCAGGAAATGACAGAACCAGTAGTGACTCAGGCTAACTCCACCTCCATGTGTGAGCCCTTCTCACACTCCACCACTTCCCTTGGTCACGAAACACTTTGGTAAGAGGCCAGGAGAGAGAGACTGGTTTCATAACTAAATCAGGCTAAATAGCATGGCTCATCAGTAAACTTGTAGCCTCAAATTAATTTACATTTTGTTGAGCAAAATTCAAAGATAGATGACAAACAAAAAGACATGGAAACATTAAGAAGGCTGTTTAATATAGCAGGTGGCTGCCTTGGGAACTGCATCTTGGCCCTTGTGGGAATGCTCACAGAAGTCTCTAATTTCCATCCTTGTGTGCAGTGCCTTATCTGATACTGAACACTCCACCATCACTGCTAATGAGGGGCTCACCTCTCCTTTGAATAGGTGAGCTTCTGCATTGATCAATCCCTCCCCACCCTCATCCCACCCTGCTTTCTGCCTCCCATTCATTGTGCACATAGCTGAGTAAGATGACCTGCCAATATAATGGGCCTACTGAGATAGTAGTGCAGTAAAAAATGGGCCGTTTGTTTTAGAACTTCCTTTCTGTTTCCATTTTTGATTAAACTCTGGCTTTGAGTACCAAAAATGATGTAGTTTCCTTGGCAGCAGATCTGTATAGCAATTGCTAATGAGGCCACCACAGTGAGTTTTCTTTCTGGGGAGATGTGTGGGAATAAGCAATTCTCACATACTCCTCAAGTGAAAGCTTTGCCCAAACTGTCTCTTTAGCTTTCTAGTTTAGAGATTTGTAGAATAATACTGTTCCACCAGCAAGCCTTAGCCGTTAAGCATCTTGAGAGAGGATCTCAGTTGGTAGAGAAAAGATATTGAGGCTAATTGGATCAGGGGCTCAGAAAGATCCACTGAGGCATGGAAACGATCAGAGGAACACCTTGAACCCAGGAGGACTTGCTAAACCCTAGTAATCTTTGGACCTTCACCCACACTCAGGCTTCTATCCTCTATATGTGTGTGTGCGGATGATGGGAATAAGGCCAATGGCCATGTGGATAATGATGGCAGGAGAGAAAAAGCACATTATTTGAAACGTCTGTTCCTTTAGGTGAATGCCAAGTTGTTGGGGAGGGGGTAGTAATTAGAGATCTAACAGGCAAGGATCTTAGTTGTAACAAATACAAAGCAGCTTCTATGGTTTTAAGTCATATATCAAAGAATATTGACTAGCTCACAAAGTCTTCAGGCTATCCAACCTAGAAGAATGTCCAAGTCGATACCCTAAAAGACTGTGGAAACAAACTGGTACCTCTTCCAGGCACGAATATGGAATCTAGCCCTAGATTATTCTGCTAGAATATTATCTACCACTGACCCTGAAAACTGTATGTATCTACCACTACCATCTCCTAAAAGGATTCTACGTAGGACCTAAATTAAATTACTACCTTCCAATTTACTGTCAATTCTTAGAGCATAATAGACAGATATAAGTGGGTCTCAGCTGCAAAGGAGGCTGGAAAATCAAATACCTCACTTCTACCAAGAGTGAAAAGGTAAATGGACAAATTTGTAGAGACTTACAGCCTGCCAAAACTGAATCAAGAAGAAATCAATCAACTGAACATACTGATCACTAGAAATGAAATTGAATATGATATAAAAACACTCCCTACAAATAAAAGTCCAGGACCAGATGGCTTCACAGGAGAATTCTACCAAACATACAAAGAGGAAATAATATCCATCCTCCTTAAACTTTTCCAAAAGTTTGAAGAAGAAGGAACACTCCCAAATACATTCTATGATGCCAACATCACCATAATACAAAGGCCAGATAAAGATACCACCAAAAGAGAAAATTATTGGTCAATATCTTTGATAAATATAGACACAAAAATTCTCAACAAAATTTTAGCCAACCGAATACAACAACATATAAAAAAGATCATACACCACGACCATGTGGGATTCACCCCAGGCTCACAAGGATGGTTCAACATATGCAAATCATCAATGTCATGCACCACATTAACAAAAGAAAAGACAAAAACCACATGATCTTCTCAATAGATGAAGAAAAAGAATTTGACAAAGTTCAATATCCATTCATGATCAAAACTCTTACCATTGTGGGTATAGAGGGAACATACCTTAATGTAATAAAAGCCACTTACAACAAACTCACAGCAAATATAATACTCAATGGAGAAAAGCTGAAAGCCTCCCCACTAAAATCTGGAACAAGACAAGGATGCCCACTCTTACTACTGTTATTCAACATAGTATTGGAAGTACTAGCCATGGCAACCAGACAAACAAAAGAAATGAAAGATATCCAAGTTGGAATAGAAGAGGGAAAATTGTAACTGTATACAGATGGTAATGACTATATAAACAAAACCCTAAGGACTCAACCCAAAAACTACTTGAACTGATCAACAAATTCAGCAGGATATAAGATTAACATTCAGAAATCAGTGGCATGTCTGTATACCAACAATGAAATATTAGAAAAAGAATACAAAAATACAGTACCTTTTAAACTTGCACCCCAAGAAATCAAATATCTGGGAATAAAACTGACCAAAGAGGTTAAAGACCTATATACTGAGAACTATCAAACTTTACTCAAGGAAATTAAAGAGGATTGAAATAAATGGAGAGATAGTCCATGCTCCTGGATTGGAAAAATTAAAATTGTAAAAATGGCCGTACAACCCGAGGCAATCTACGGATTCAATGCAATCCCTATCAAATTACCCATGATGTTTTCCACAGAACTAGAACAAACAATCCAAAAATTTAAATAGAACCACAAAAGACACAGAATTTCTAAAACAATCCTGAGGAACAAAATCCAAGCAGGAGGCATAACTCTCCCAGACTTCAGGCAATATTACAGAGCCACAGGAATCAAGACAGTGTTTCACTGGTACCAAAACAGACATACAGACCAATGGAACAGAATAGAGAAACCAGAAATAAACCCAGACACTTACAGTCAATTAATCTTCAACAGAGGCAAGAATATAAAATGGGAAAAAGACAGTCATTTCAGCAAATGGTGCTGGGAAAACTGGACAGAAGCATGTAAATCAATGAAACTGGAACATACCCTCACACCATGAACTAAAATAAATTCAAAATGGCTTAAAGACTTAAACATAAAACAAAACACCATCAAACTCCTAGAAGATAACGTAGGAAAAACATTCTCTGACATCAGCCTTACAAGTGTTTTCTCAGATCAGTCTCCCAAGGCAAAAGAAATAAGAGCAAAAATAAACCAACAGGACCTAATCAAACTAACAATATTTGGCACAGCAAAGGAAATCACAAAAAAAGACGACTACAGAATGGGAGAAAATAGTTTAAAATGTTGCAACTGACAAGAGATTAATCTCTAAAATATGCAACTTATACAACTCAACAACAACAAAACAAAAACCCAACAACCCAATTGAAAAATGGGCACAGACCTGAATAAACATTTCTCCAAAGAAGATATACATATGGCCAACTAGCTCATGAAAAAATATTCAATATCACTGATTGTTAGAGAAATGCAAATCAAAACTATTATGAGGTACCACCTTATACCAGCCAGAATGGCCATCATTAATAACTCCACAAATAACAAATACTAGAGTGGGTATGGAGAAAAGGGAACACTCCTGCACTGTTTTTGGGAATACAACTACTGTGGAAAAGAGTATGGAGATACCTTATAAAATTATACATAGAACTACCATATGACCCAGCAACTCCACTCTTAGGCATATATCTGGAAAAATATTTCCTTGAAAAAGACACATGCACACATATATTCATTGTAGCACTATTCACAGTAGCAAAGACATGGAAACAACCTAAATGTCCATTGATAGATGAATGAATTAACAAGATGTTGTATATGTACACAATGGAATATTACTCAGCTATAAAAAAGAAAAAATAATGCCATTTGCAGTAACATGGATGTAACTAGAGACTCTCATACTAAGTGAAGTAAGTCAGAAAGAAAATACAAATCCCATATGATATCACTTGTATCTGGAATCTAATATGTGGTACAAATGAAAAAAGAAAATTATGGACATGGAGAACAGACTTGTTGTTGCCATGGGGGTAGGGCAGGGAGTGGGATGGACTGGGATTTTGGGGTTAATAGATGCAAACTGTTGCTTTTAGAGTGGATAAGCAATGAGATCCTGCTGTATAGCACTAGGAACTATATCTAGTCACTTATGATAGAGCATGATAATACGAAAAAAAAGATTTGTAAATATGTATGTGTGACTAGGTCACTTTGCTGTATAGGAGAAAATGACAGAACAGTGAAACCAGCTATAATGGAAAAAATAAAATTTATTAAATTTAAAAAAAGATGAAAAAGTAGGAAGTAAAGTACCTCAACTTAAAATTTGAGTGCTCAAATTTGCTGGAAAGGCTCAAAGGTGAGAAATATCTATTTTAATAAGAATCTATACAAGAGAAATTATAAGCAGAAATTGAATTAAAAGGAGTTACATGACAAGCAAACCCTTGAGGACAGAAATAAACAAATAGGAATCAAGAAGGCCACCAAGGACTATGATTAGAAATCAAGCAAGACAGATTGATCACTCATTTTGGGAATCACAGGTGCTGCTGGGTCACATTAAAACAAGTATTCAGAGATGCTGGGAAATACACTAGGAGCAGCTAGCTAATTAAGATCCTACTCCATTGGATATTAAATTCCTAGGCCAGACCTCTCTTGACTTAGGCACAAGGTGGATTGAGGAATTTTTAGTTTCTTTTTTTTTCCTGGTTGTAACTTACATATTCATTTGATTGAATATTTGTGTAAAGATCTCTGTCCCACTAGAATATAATGTAAATGAGGGCAGAGATTTGCGTTTTTCTAGATTTTCTCTCTAGTGTAAAGTAGATGCCAATAAATATGTATTAAAAAATGAATTAACGGATGATTATAAACAGTGAACTGAGTCTATGTAAATAAGTGTCTCTAGATAGATATTAGGTGATGGAGAGATGGAGGAAATTCTACAAAGAAAGGCCAGTATTACTTAAGGCTTGAGAGTAAAAGGCCAAAACAAAACAAAAAGACAACACACAGAATGGGAGAAAATATTTCCAAATGAATCAACTGACAAAGGATTAATCTCCAGAATTTATAAACACCTCCTACCACACAATACCAAAAAGAAAAAGAAAAAAAAAAACCCCACAACCCCATCAAAAAATAGGCAGAAGATCTAAGTAGACAATTTTCCAAAGTGGACATATGAATGGCCAAAAACACATGAAGTGATGTTCAACATCACTCATTATTAGAGAAATTCAAATCAAAACCACTATAGGTACTACCTTACACCAGCCAGAATGGTCATCATCATAAAGTCTACAAACAATAAGTGCTGAAGACGGTGTTCAGAAAAAGGAACCCTATTACACTGTTGGTGGGATTGTAAATTGGTGCAACCACTGTGGAAAATAGAGTATGGGGATTCCTCAGAAAACTAAAAATGGTTGATCCAACAATCCCACTCTTGGGCATTTATCCAGAGAAAACCATAACTCGCAAACACACATGTACTCCAATGTTCATTGCACTATTTGCAACAGCCAAGACATGGAAACAACCTAAATGCCCATTGACAGAGGAGTGGATCAAGAAGATGTGGTACATATACACAATGGTATATATATAGACCACTTATGATGACTGATAAATTTGGAAGTCAAGAGAGGTCAGATATGAAACATATTTGCATTAGTTTCCTAATTCTCTGTTTTATGTTTATATTTTTATCATAGCTTCCATGGGTCAATAATCCAGGGAAGGCTTTGTTACTGCCTCTACTCAAGGTCACAAAAGTTTGCAATTAAGGAATTGAGTCTGGGGACTCATCTGAGTCTCAGTATCCTCTTCCAAGCACACTTCCTACCAACTATAAAACTCATGATGGCTTGCTTCTTCAAGGCCAACAGAAGGACCAGTCCCTCCTTTGAAAACATTTACCTGGTAAAGTCAGACCCAACTTTATGCAATTTTCCATTATCATGTAGTATAACTTAATCATGACAGTGACATCTGTCACATTCATAGGTCCCAGATGTTTTCAAGGAAAGGGGATTTTGCAGAACAGGGCATAGATGTTTGGGGTCCATCTTAGAATTCTGCTTACCAAATCACTGATCATTTTATAAATGTGCTTTTCATCTCAAGTAATGGGGAGTCATCAAAAAGTTCTGAGAAATACAATGATAAGAGTATATTGTTTTCTTTGTGAATCAGCCACCTGGATGATAGATTTTAAAGAGCCTGGATATTAGACTGTAGCAGATATTTAAGTGAAAGATTATGATGGGGCAATGGGAATGAGTGGTACAACTGCCAAAACCTGTTATTCAGATAGAATACCTAGGCTTCTGAATTCTCACCTTACATTCTACATCCAAACTATCAGCAAGCTCTATCAGGTATAACTCCCTAATATTTAGAGAACATGTATCTTCTCCTGATAGCTATCACCTAGCCCAAGCCACCATCATCTCTGTCATTCATTCTTCATATCTAATAAAATATAGTTCAGACTTTTGTTACTGTATTTCCCAGATTCCTCAATGGCTTCCCACTGCATTTAAAATGAATTAAAAATCTTATCATATTTCACTGGGTTCTTTTCTCTTATATTTTAGACATAATATTGGGCTCTGAAATCATTATGTTCCAGCTAAAGGCCCTTTATTGTGGGTTAAATGGGAAGACTATCCATCACTTCAGGGCCTTTGCTTCTGTTTTCCTCTAGTTTAGACTACTCTTCCTTAGATATTTGTAGCTGGTTCCTTCACATAATCCAGGTATCAGGATAAATGTCACTCTATTAAAGAGGACAAGCAAATCACTCTCAATTATTATATCTTATTTTATCATCATCGTAAGTTATCCACATATGGATTATCTCATTTATTTGTTTATAATTTACCTCTCCCACTAAAAGTAAGTTCTAAGAGATTGTCATTCTTTTTCACTCATTATTAATGTATAAACATATGACTGATAGAGATCATATGGTTTAACAGGTATTTATTAAGCGAGTAAATGCATTTGAGGAAAGTTTGAAATTATTTGGACTTGATGATTAATTGACAATGGGAACAAAATAGGAAAGGAGCTTGCCTTTTTAATTTGGGGCACTGAGATTAAAAAAAATAGAGAGAAAGAAGTGGGATTTCTACAGAATACAAGGGACATATAATCCAAACATAAAGACAATGAATGAGACATGAAACATGTAAGAAAACATTGTAAGGAGTTTTATGAAGTTTTAAGATACAAACCAATCATCACTATTTTATAATACAGCTATCAGACCACACCACAGCCACTCCGTTTAATATGAAGAGTCTGCTTGTGAATTTAAGGAAAGGAATTACTTTGTCAATTTCAGGATCAAGTGGAAGGCTGAGCAAACTTCAAGTATCACAAATATTAGTTATTTAATTAAGTAATCACTGAGTTTGAATATTCTGTAAGACCTAAGAGGTGCGGGATTCAGAATTAGAGAGATATACCTCTGCATTAAGGAATGAACATCTTTAACCCATTATCCTTGGTTTAACAAAGGAATAATTCTAATCAAGGATTGTGGAGTGATTCTTGTTCTTGCTGAGGATGGGTAGATATTTTATCTGAAATTTTCATGGCCGGCATGTTTTCCTCCAATTTTTTTTTTTGTCTTTTTGAAAGGCCATGTTTATTTAAAGGAAAATCTAATCTGTCTGCCTGATGCTTTTCCATTTAGCTCAGGCAATATTCTTTTCCCTAAGAATTATGTGCTGATCAAGTGATGCTGTTACTTGTCAGAAGGGAGAGTCACACTTACCCAGTGAAAAATCACCTGACCCTACCCAAAAGCATGAACTCAGCTTGAACTGGCCCACCCGTTGGAGTCTACCCTGGGATATAAGTTTAGAAGTGAGACAGTGTCCTCTATCCTTTCACTAGAGGCCTGCACTGAACATGAGGCAGTGCTATGTCAGTGTTCTGTTTTATTCCCTGGTCCATCATTCATTTGGCATCGAGTCCCAGCATATTTGCATGTTTCAACTTTTCTTCCTGGATGAACACCACTAATCTACTGACATCCTGGGGTCTGAGACACAAAGTGAAAACAAGGAAGAGGAAATATTAGTGGGCTGTTTGGAGCAGATGATGAGCTCTTCCCATCCCCTCCCTTGAATTTACACCCAGCATTATTAAGAAAAACCCTGTGCTGAGGAAGACGACTCTGAGTGAGTCCTGGCTTAAGCAGAAACTAGAAATGAATATTTGGATGGATAAAGTTTTTTTTTATTGAATGACTTTTTTTTATTTAAGGTATAGTTTGTCGTGTTGATTTCTGCTATATATAGTATAAAGAAAATAATGTATATTGATGTGTGTATGAAGTTTTATTGTTGTTTTTGTTTGTTTTTGTTTTCCATCTTGACTCCTCACAAAGAAACATTCTGATTAGGAAAAATAGTGGCAAACCATTTAGGTGGCCCACCCTGAACTTCAGCAGAGTTTGGAGGATGCTCTGCTCTGCTCTCCCTATAAAGGGGACTTGAGGGTCTCTTCAAATCAGGTCACTTCCTCCAGTGGGTTCTTCCTGTGACATTCATCCCTGTGTCCTGGACACCCACACAGCTTCCCAGTCTATTTGTTTCATTCTCAACTCCCTAATACCAGATAAATGTACCGCATCATGTTTGTTTTCTTTCTCTCTTTTTCTCACTTTTCCCTGTGGAAGAAAGTCTAGTAAATTCATCTGAAGACAGTGTAGGCACAGATTAATAGGCTAGGAAGATGTTTCACAGACCATTTTACTCAGTGTCATTGTGAGTGTTTCACAATTATTTATAGTTGGAAAGCACCTATTTTACATATAAATTAAAAAGAATTAAGATTATCCTTTTAATAGATTCACATTATTTTTGGACTCCTATATGCTTTGTTGAATGGAGAAGAAAGGATTGCATTTAGCCAGTGCTAGAGATGAGATCTAAACATGAGACTTTGCATTTGCATGTGTACATCACTAGTCCTAGCTTCCAAGAAAGAAAAGGCATCCACTGAAATCTAGCCATTCTGGAGAGATCCTGGGTCTCCTGGCTGCCAGGGGCTCAGGTCTGTTTACTATACCATGAGTGCTACATTAAAAATTGTGGGTGTGGAATTGTATTTGCCTAGTGTACAGCAGCAGGTACCCAAAAAGTCACCTGCACTTATATGAGCTTAACTCCTCTTAACCCTCTAATTCCCTACTACTCACTATGTCTCTGGTAGTTAAATATATGTGTTCACCTAAGTGCTGCTCAGATATACTTAGAAGCATTTCCTACCTTCTCTTAAGCATCCATAAGATTTGTATAACACTGCTCTCCTCTGGCTCTCCACTCTGCTGAAAATCAAGGAAACTCTGAAACCTCTACTCTTACCTAGAAGGGACTTGGAATTCTGGGCTCAAAGATAGGTTATATAGGACAACTAAATGCCAAGGATCATGGAGCTCAGAGGTTTAGGCCCTTCCACAGGATTATCTCTAAGTGTCATAAATAGCTCCCCCAAAATGTCTGCGGTGCTCTGAGTGTAATAGGGAAGAAAATATGATTCCTATTAGATAAGTTTCTTTTACTTTAACCTATTTATTCTATTGCTTTTTCTTCCAGTTAGAAATGTTGCCTACAGTCTGAAATATACTGGAAAGCCCATTCTCAGGGCTCTGATCTTTAAAGATGTAATATTGTCTGATTCATATAGAGATAAAAAGTTGCCCAACACAGAATAAAATTTATCTTGTTGGAGGTCTACAGGAACCTCATAACCTGGTCTCTGTGGAGAGCTGCAAGAACCAAGGATTCCAACACCAAGAAGTCTGCCACAATCAACCACACCCTTATCTCTTTTAGCATAAAAGAAGGGTGAATTCTGACTTAGGTAAGATCATTCTCTCGGATATTAGTCCACCATATTCTTGGACTCCAAGCTTTCCAAATAAAGTCTTTATTCCTTGCCCCAACACCTAGTCTCCCAGTTTATTGGCCTGTCATGCACCAAGCAGAACAAGTCTGGACTCAGTAACATGAGCACCACTGTTGCCAAGTCCAGACCTAACTACCACGAGATGGAAAGAAAAGTTCTTATTTCTCTCTCGTCCAACATCTGTTTCACCATCCCTCTTTCCCTAATCCAAGATAGGACTTATGTTGGGGTAACTGACTGTAAGAAGATAGCCATTCACTCTGGGTATCATTTTACACTATAGTTTCCAGCAGTGCAGTATAATCAAAATGTCATATTGGTGTCTTCTGAGTTATAGTTTCACAAATATAACAGCACATTCATTTACTCAGAAAACCAACGTCCATTGAGCATTTAATACCTAAACTTGTCACTGTAGCTGACATATAGTAGGTGCTCTATAAATTTTAGTTCACTGAACAAGTGGGTGAGTCTGGTACTTTCACAGGGATAAAGTGGTGGTTTGTTAAGACAACACTCTCTGGAGTCAGATAACCTGAGTTCAAGTCTACACTCTATCCTCTCGTTAGTAACTGTGGGCAACTTACCCAATTTCTCTAAACCACACAAATGCCTTATTGGCAAAAATTATGGTGATGGTGATAACGATTATCATGGTGGTTATAACATGATAATGTCCCTCTCATAGGTTTGTTGTCAAACATTTAAGTTAGGGCAATATAATATTAGGATATTAGAGGGCTCAGTATAATCGTGGATGAGACTTGTAATTATTCTTCGGATGTCCTGAGTCTCATTTGCTTAGTGAATTGGCAGGTTTACTTCTGCCAAGCCACTTGTCTCAGTTTTTGCTATACTTTTCTGGATGTATATGTTGATAACCCTCTTTAAATGGAATCTTCTTTGACTGGGACACTTAAAACCTGTCTAACACTTTCCAACTTTGATCATATAGAAATTGGAACCCTTCTATCTCAGTTTATGCTTGAAGATCTATCTTGAACCCACTTACTTCTCAGAACTCTGGCAGGGGCATGCCCAGTTTTCCTGTCTCCAAGGCTACCAAATAGAATAAACTACTTTGATGGTTGACACTGATCAAGCCTGGTCTCACCTGAGTCCTTGATAGCTGTTACTTTTATCAATAAACAAATCTATATCAGAGGTTTATCCCAAAGATTATAAGAGGAAAAAAAAAACACATGAAAACACTTATCACAGTAATTATATTGAAAGGATTCAGTGAATTATAACTTTTGTAATAATGATGTGCTGTCATCACTCACTTCCTTGTTCCACTCATCTTTTTCCTTACCTGTTTACTTTCCATTTAATGACAAAGTAGCTGCATCTGCATAGGTGGATTGGTATATATACTCCTCATTTTCTACAATTCTGAAAGAGCAAAAGGGCACTGCAGACATGATGATACTGGGCATAAAATGCATGCCCATATTCACTAGGCTAATTTATTTCACCATGCCTTAATTTTAATGTAAGACTCATTGAGCCATAAGTCTCCCACTTTTCCAGGAAATGGTTGCCTATAAATTTAATTTTTTTCCTATAACCTATCAGGTATCAACATTTTAATATTTTATATACTGCAACCATACCTTCAGGACATGTGATTTGTTTACATAGCAAATGAGCTATTGAGAGTTCCTTTCAGGAGTTTTCATTCTTTGAATAATTCTAACAATGACTGAGTTTCTAGAAAAATCTTTGTGAGGTTTTGTATTATTCATGGAAGAAACTATTGCCTCCCAATTTATTGAAAGCCCAGATCTATTCCAAGTAAACTCACAGTAAAAACTCTTGAGATATTGGGGTAATAAATATGGCCACAATATGGCATTTTGCAAAGAAACTAGATATTTTTTATACTAAGCAAGCTTATGCAGGTTTTAATATTATAGGGGAAGACATCTAGCAGATAAAATTAAAGTGAGAAAAACAAAATTACTGGATTGTGCTAATCATGTATTTGGACCACGGGGGAAATGAAGAACTGCACCCATCCTCCTACTTTCCAAATGCTCTCACTAACCTACATTATACACTACTGTAACAATGGCATTATGTCTACTCTTGTATCCTTCAAATTATTCAATCCAGGGACTTTTACAATACAATACTGGCACCAAAAGAGTTTAAGTTAATAAATTAATCATTCAACAAATAATAACATGGGTTTTTTCCTTTTTTCTTTTTTTAAAAATATCGAAAGAATTACAGGAAATAAGTGGAGAGAAAAAAGTAAAGGAATGTAGGAACAATATCAGGATGTATAAGAGGGTCTTACTCCTTTCATACAAGCTAGAAAGGAGTAAAGCTAGTAAAATCATCATCATCATCATCATCATCACCATCATCTTTTTTTTTTTGATGAATATGTATTTACTTCCTTTTTACAGCCACATCTATAGCATATGAAGTTCCAGGACTAGAGGTGGAATCAGAGCTGCAGCTGCAGCTACAGGCCTATGTCATAGCCACAGCAACACCAGATCTGAGCAGTATCTGCAACCTATGCTGCAGATTGCAGCATCTCTGGATCCTTAACCCCTGAGCAAGACTAGGGATAGAACCCAACTTCTCACAGAAAATGTTGGATCCTTAACCTGCTAAGCCACAGTGGGAGCTCCTGATAAATATTTAAATGTCTGGCTTATCTGTAGAGTTAGGAGTTTCTTTTCCTATTTTTTACCTATGGCTTGACTAACCATCTTCTATACTCATGCTTAGATTCCAGAGAAATACTGTAATGTCCTCTAAATGCTGTTTAGTCTCAGACTTCCACTAAGGAACGCCGTCAGATTTCCTTTCACAGTGAGCTGGAGTAAGCACAAAAGTGACCCCAAAGGCCCAGTAATGACTTTGTATGAGTATGTGACTTCAGACCTACCTAGAGAAGCCTCTACTCTTTTGGAGACTAATTTGCGGCTCCTAGCTTATCAAGTAAAGCCATCGTCCAAAAGGAAAGCGTATTCAGATCCACATTTCTACTTTTTTTTTTTTGCTTTTTAGAGCCACACCTGTGGCATATGAAAGTTCCCAGGCTAGGGGTTGAATCAGAGCTACAGCCACAGCAACTAGGGATCTGAGCCACATCTGCAACCTACACCACAGCTCATGGCAATGCTGGATCCTTAACCCACTGAGCAGAGCCAAGGATTGGACCCACATCCTCATCGATACTAGACAGGTTTTTTTCTGCTGAGCCACAGTGGGAATTACTGCCCAGACTTATATTTCTACCCAAAATGCTGCATGGATGAATGAGGGTCTTGTCCCTCCACACTCTTTCTCTCTGAGATTTGCTCCCACTTCAGAAACTGCTGCTGAGTTTGTCTCTGTCATAGCCACCACCTCAAGAGGATATCAGATTTGTACTGATTTTTAGTAAGGGTCTTTAAAAATATTCTTTAAAAATGAACATTGCATGGAGTTCCCGTCATGGCGCAGTGGTTAACAAATCCGACTAGGAACCATGAGGTTGCGGGTTCGATCCCTGCCCTTGCTCAGTGGGTTAACGATCCGGCGTTGCCGTGAGCTGTGGTGTAGGTTGCAGACGTGGCTCGGATCCCTTGTTGCTGTGGCTCTGGTGTAGGCTGGCTGCTACAGCTCCGATTCGACCCCTAGCCTGGGAACCTCCATATGTCACGGGAGCGGCCCAAGAAATGGCAAAAAGACAAAAACATAAAAAATTAAAAATTAAAAATGAACATTGTAGATACTAGAGGTCTATAAGGCCTTTTCCTAATGAGATTAAAATTAAGATGAAGAGATGAGATTTTGCATGGAGATAACATAACATTATTGAAGCAACTGCAAAAAAAAAAAGAATAAATAAGATGGAATTTTTATGTTTTAAAAAAATACAGGTCAAAACTCTAAAGCCTTAAAACTTATTTTATTAATTTTGGATGTGGATCACATCATTTTTACTCATAGTTTACATTTTCCACTATTATCCAAATGTTTACATTCATAAAACATTTACACTTACCACATATAATGAACAAAATATTTTCAATTATATCTCCTATTCTACTCTATTTATTTAAATAACAAAAGTGAATCCTTACCACCAAATTGATTTTCTAACCTATTAGTGGATCCTGACCCACTGCTGAAAATCCCTGTTTCAAAACCTCACACTCCATGACTTTATATTTTAGAAACAATTCTTAATAACTTTGATGATTAATCCCAACACACAGAAAAAAAAAAAAAACAGCCAGTTGTACAATTAAACAAGATTGATAGAACTTAGAAGGAAGGCAAAGAAGTGAACCTTTCCAGTAAGGCATGTGAAGGAAGAGAAAAAAAAACTCCTTAAATATTCAAATGGATATCATTTAGAGCTAGAACAAATAGCTGCTCCTATCTCAATAGAGACCTCGAGGACACAGCTGCATTATAACTCTGGTCAACAAGCACAATGATAATGATGACCCCAAGTTACCAAGAAAACTTTAATTGATGCTCCTCATAACATTTGTAAAGCAATTTAACAAATTATTGAGCCGCTCCTTCACTAAGGATGTTGTATTTAAATAGCATACAGACCATTTTAGAATTATTTTGAACAAAAATATTTATTACTACCACAAAAGGAAGAAAATTGTGTGCAGTTTTTAAAACATATCGCTGGTGTGGAAGACTCCCAACTTGCAAGGATTTCCCTGTCCATTCAACATCCCAGTAACAGGACCTCTCAGGACATCAAATGGTTTAACAGTCTAAAAACTGGACCTGTGGGAAATGCTATTTTTATTAATTTTCATATCATTCCCAAGGGACAAAATTAAGTTTCTACTTCTGCTAGAGAAGCTAATACTTAATCCATACTTCCTAATTCTCTAAGTGAACCTCCCCTGTCATGGCTGGGTATCTCTCAATTCTGTTCCACCCTCTACTCTCTGGACCATCCCCTACCACCCCCATCCCAAATCGCTGCACAGGCACCAAGATCTCTGTCCAGTCATATCAACATTTTGTGAAATGTTATGGCTTTTTTTTTGACAATTCTGTCTTCAACTCCTTGTATTCCCTTATATGATTTCCTCTATGTTTTCTTCTACCCAAATTTAGGTGCTCTCTCTTATCTTAGTAATGTACATTCCATATTTATTTTCCTATTTTAAATTGCAGTGTATTATTAATTATGTACAAAGCATCTAGAGAGAGAGAAGATTGAAAAGGCAGGAGATGGAGACAAGCCAAATTTTCTTTAGATGTCGGACTCTGGAATTTCTTGAAATCTATGGACCACTGTAAGGTAATCTTCAGCTATCTGGAACATCAACTTGTGCACTACAGATTCTTTTTTAAATGACGATGTAAAAGTACATCACTTGTTTTTATGCCAAAAAACTTTTCATACTACTTCTCTGATAGAATATTAGGACATCTGGTGGAACTTATGATTGTCCTCATAACTTGATAGCATGCATCAGTCTAGATCTGACTGAAGAAAATGGGTTTCTCAAAGACTCTCTAAACTCCAGAGTGCTTAGAATCTTAGTGCTGAAAGGAAATTCTACGACCTAGAAAATATGTAGTTGGCCAATCAAAATCCCAGGAAGTTATTTGTGTATATTGACAACTGATACTAAGGTTGATATGGAAAGGCAAAAAACCCATAAAAGCCACCATAATGTTGAAGGAGAACAAAAGTGAAGAACTTACACTACCCAAAATTAAGACTTACTCTCTATATAAGAAACAGACTAAGAGCCCAGGAATAGATCCACACTGATATAGTCAACTGGCTTTTGACAAATGAACAAAGAAACTTTTATAGTCTTTTTTCATAATACTAAAGTATAGTTGATATACAATTATACAATGTTTCTTCAGTTTCTGCTTTACAGCAAAGTAACCCAATCATAGAGTTACCTGTGTTGTACAGTAGGGTCCTGTTGCCCATCCATTCCAAATGTAACAGTTTGCATCAAAAAACCTCATACTGCTAGTGTTTTTAAGCACATAAAGATGATGATGGAACAACTGAATATTCACATGCAAAAAAATAAATAAAAAAATCTAGACACAGACATTTCACAAAAATTAACTTGAAATGGATCATCAACCTAAACCTAAACCTAAATTTAAAACACAAAACTCAGTGTTCCTGGCGTTGCTCAGTGGTTAATGCATCTGACTAGCATCCATGAGGATGCAAGTCCGATCCCTGGCCTTACTCTGTAGGTTAAGGATCCTGAGTTGCCGTGAGCTGTGGTGTAGGTTGCAGATGTGGCTAGGATCCTGCATTGCTGTGGCTGTGGCATAGGCCGGCAGTTCTGATTAGCCCTCCAGCCTGGGAACATCCATATGCCATGGGTGTGGCCCTGAAAAGCAAAAATAAATAAATAAATACATAAAACACAAAACTATAAAATTTCTAGAAGATAACAGGAGTAAATTTAGATCACCTTGGCTATGGTGATGACTTTTTAGACACAACACCAAAGGCTCTACTTTAATTGTATGTCACAAGTTTGATATAAAACATTTTCTTATTTTTTGGTTTTGACATACATATGTCTTCTATTGCAATGTCTTATTTGAACTTTAGGCTATTCAGAGGTGTGTTTTTACGTCATTTTCAACAACACCTTGAAGCCTGAGGGCATTATGTCAGTGAAATAAAGCAGAAAGAGAAAAATAAATACTATGTAATCTCATTTATCTGTGCAATCTAAATAAACAAAAAAAGAACTTGGAATAGAGTGGGAATAGATTGGTGGTTCCATGAGAGAGGAGTCCTGGGTGGGAGAAATCAGTGAAGTTAGTTAAAGGGTACAAACTTTCATTTACGTGATATATAAGTTCTGGGGATGTAACTCACTGCATGGTGATTAGGGTTAACAAGATTTTGCTGTATATTTGAAAACTGCCGTGATGGGAAATTTTAGAATTTGTCACTACATAAAAATGTCTTAACTATATGAAGCAATGGATATGTTAACTAACATTATTGTGGTAATCATCTTGCAATAAATAACATCTGTCAAATAAAAAAGTATTTTCAAACAAAATAGTTTTCAGGTTAGCTTTTCTGTTATTACAGGTTAATTTTCATCATGGTCAATGAACATGCTCTGTATGAGTTTGGTCTTTGAAAATTTGTTGAGAATTGCTTAGTATCAAAAAAATTGTCACTTTTAGTAAAGCTTTCTTGAAAATTTAAAAAATAAATTTTCCTATGCTGTTATTAGATAAAGTGTTCCATTGGGTCTTGTATGTCCATTGAGTCAAGTTTATCATCAATTGGGGTACCAGTTCTATCGATTATGGAGAGCTATTTTAAAATCTAAAATATATTTGTGGATTGGTCTCTTGGTACTTTTGTCAATTTGTATTTTATATTTTAAGTCAATGTTATTAGGTACATGTACTTTAAACACTATCATATTTTTCTGGTGAATTAAATCTTATCATTATGAAATAATCCTTTCACAGATAGAGATACATTTTTTTCCTTTTTTGTCTTAAAGCTTCATTTACTTATATTAATATAATATAATATTATTTTATTAATAATCATTTGTAAACTATGTTGCATCGTTTTATTTATATTTAATATATTACATATGTATTATATATTTATTTTATATAATTTCTAATATATCATTTATCTTATATTTATATTGCATAAATAAAATTTCTTCACTTTATGGATACTTTTAAATGAGTTACTTATCAAAACATTTGAAATGGACTAACAGTGAGATCCTGCTGTGTAGTACTGAGAACTATGTCTAGATACTTACAACACAGCACGACAATGGGAGAAAAAATTATGTATACATGAATGTGTAACTAGGTCCCCATGCTGCACAGTGGAAAAAAAATGTGTTGGAGGAAGTAACAATAAAAAATAAATTTAAAAATTCTAGTTTTTTATTATTTTTATTTAATTCTACATATTTTATCTTTTAATTGGTTTATTTAAGCATACATTTTCACTTAATGTAATTATCAGTCTAAAGACTTTATATCTATTACCCTATTTTACAATCTGTCTTATTTTTTTTTCTTTACATCTTCTCTCTCCCCTTCTACTGTATTAGCTAAGTATTCTTTCACATTCCATTTCTGCTCTTTAGTTTGGAGATTTTACATTCTATTTTTAGTGCCTGTTCTAGAAAGTAAAACAACCATTCTTAATTTATCAACATCTGAAGTTATTTTATTGTTTTCTTGTTTATAGTGCTGCTAGTAAGAAATCAGTTGAATTTTTAATGATTGCTCTTTTGAATAAAGACCAACATTCTATGACTTTTTATGATCTTATTTCAATTTTTTTGTGTTCTGCAATTTCATGATAATTTGAATGGGTGTAGATATCTTCATTTTAGAGATCCTCTATAATTGATATATTTCATTGTCTTTGAAAAAAAATTTAAACATATTTCAAACAGTGTTTCTGTCACATTTTCCCTCTTTTCTTTTTTAATTCTATGTTCTCTGTTTATTAACCACTGTTCCATCTTTGTAGTCCTGTCTCGGTGGTGAATCTTGTACAATTCCCTCTCATCGTAGCTTTAAATTTACTAAAATATATTTTGTTAATTTTATAGTTGTGTGTGACCTGCTATTAAATGTTACCATCAAGTTTTTTTATTTCAGATATTTTACTTTTAATATTTATGAGATATATTGACTTTCTTTAAAACTTCTAAGCACTTATTATTTTTCTTTCAGATATTTTCAAACTGTGTTTTCATGCTTTAAACAAAGTAATACAGTGTTTTAATTTTGGTCTATTAATTCAAATATCAAAGTTTTCTTTTTTAAAATCTGTTAATGCTGGATTTTCTTCCTGATTCAAAATTTTTCTGTTCTTGTGTGTGCGTGTCTGTGTGTGTGTGTGTGTGTGTTTAAGTAAGTTTATTCAAAGGAAAATCCATAAGCCATTTTTCATCATTTACTTGTTTGCTTAATAAATAATTATAAGGCAAACAACCCTTTAACCATCACCTAAATCAAGAAACAATAATATGAGCCAAAGCCCCCTCTTTATGCGCCCTTAATTAATCCACACCCTATCCTTTTTTCAAAAATATAACCACTGACCCTACTTTCATAATAGTTGCTTTTGTTTCTTTATGATTTTATCATCCAAGTTGCATTCCTAAATACCATAGTTTAATCCTGACCATTCTGAATTCCTACCATATTAAAATATATAGCTATGTGTGTGTGTATGTATATACATATATATTTAGAGAGAGAGAGAAAGAGAGAGAGAGAGAGTAAATATGTCTGGCATTATTTTTCTCACTGGAAAGATGTTAACCTACTCCTCCACCTCCCTCCATCTCTTTCACTTTGAAGTAAGTTTGTATGAGCATTTCCTTCATTTTTTTCATATTGCAAATTATGTAAAATTAATTTTTTGAACTTGCAAACAGAGATCTAATCCCGATAGCTCTTCTAACTTTAAAAAGTTAAATCTTCTATTGTTCTAGTGTATGGTTAGCCCAAGTGTGGTGACTTACTTTCTATGATTTCTTGGCTCTGTTCCCCTGTCCCAAGTTTTACATCTCTCATTTGCTTTTTCTGTGTTTATTCTATCTTAATAAATTATTAATTTACCCCAAGTAGTTTTTCTCCTCAATCTTATGTGTTATCTGGAAGTAGGTCCTGACTGGTTAATTTTAAATTTTCATAAAGACCAGATTTTTCTGGGCCTTAAGGTCTTATCTTGGAACACTTCCAATTAGCTACTACTGGAACAGAACTCCTTTCTTTTTTAGCTGCTGTTCTCAAGCTAGAATGCCAATCTTTCCAATGAATATTTTTAGCTTTAGATAATTTTTTTTTCCTTGTATTGGTTAGAGGCTCCATCATTTCCTTGTACTTCTTTCTTCATGGACTCTAGTACTGTGTAGTTCTTGTATCTATTGGTATTTTCCTCCTACTGGCTTATAATTTGGAGTATGTCAGAAAACATGTTGCCTAGATTTCATATAAATCTTGGAAATCAAGATTCAAAGGGCATTATACTTGTGGACTCCATCAAATTTCTTTTTTCCTTTTCATATTGTCTTTCTGTTTTTTCTTTCTATATATCATAGTCAGCTAATATGATATGTAGGAAATATGACCTTTATCATTGAAGGTCAGATAGAAAATAATTTTATACTTACAGTCCATGTGGTCTCTGTCAAAACTACTCAATTCTCCTTTGTAGCAAAAATACCACAACTGCATTCCAATAAAACTTTTTTTTACAAAACCAAATAGTGGGTCAGATTTGGTCTCCAGAATATACTACACACCGTGTATTATATTCATCTCATCACACCTAGTATTTCACGGACCCTGGATCCGAGTCCTGTTGATAATTCCTGCTCACAAAGGCCAAGAGAGACAGCTCCCCTTCTCCTTTCCAAATGAGAAAAAGCCACATTGTCTATACTTGCTTAAAGCTAAGCAAATGATTGAAGAGACAGGGTAACATCTATTTTCATTTATATATTGTATGGAGTGGATTATAGAGAGGATACACTAGTGAAAAGAAGTGTTTAAACTTGTGTATAAAGTTCTAAGCAAAATCCTGAGCTTCACATGGTGAAAGAAACCAGAACCAACACAATAAAAGCTTTGAGAACTCAACTTCAGAATGGAATACTTTCCAGGTGTCAAATTACCATATGGATATCATACAAATAAGACAGACAAGAAACACTGCAAGATTTTGAAAACTCAGTTGACAGTTCAACCACATTCAACTAAAGTATGGCATGCTATGCATTCTAGCCCTAAATAGGCAGATCACCTGCTTGGCCATTATATAAAATAAAAACTAGACTCTCATGCATAATGCTAAAAATATCCAGAATAAAATCCAGTTTACTTGCCATATTAAGAACCAGGAACATCTCAACTCAAATGAGAAAAGACAATAAACACATATCAACACAGAGATGAGACAGATGTTGAAATTATTCACAAGATTTTAAAGCAGCTATCAAAATGTTCATGTAAGTGTAAACATGCTTGAAAAATGGAAAACTAGAATATGCTAGCAAGAGTTAGAATATGCAAAAAAGGAAAAAGGGAATTTTAGAACTTAAAAAAATACTGAATAAAAAAACACTGAATTTAAAAAACACTGAAAAAATACTCACTTATTGGGCCCAGCATAAGAATAGAAAGAACAGAGGAAAGTATCAGAGAGCTTGATGGTAGATCAATAGAAAGGATTCAATTAGAAGAGCAAGGATAAAATGAATGAATTAAAAATAAAGGACAAAAACCCCAAGCACTGGATCATTAACAAAATATCTAATGTTCAGGTAATTGAAATCCTGAAATGAAAGTAAAAAGAATTTGGAGGCTGATAAAATATTGAAGGAATAACAGCTTTATTATCTTCCCAAATTTTGAGAAATACAAAAACATAGTCTAAGGAGCATGGTGACTCCAAAAGTTTATACACTTAAAAGTTCATATATATATATATATATGAATTTCTATATATAAATCAATGTAAATATTTCTCAGCCAGAGAGAAATAATGCATTAATCATAAGAAAACAATTACACATATATCTGCAGATCTGTAGATTCAACACAATCCCTATCAAAATTCTAGCAGACATTTTTTTTTGCATAAATTGGTAAACTTGATGCTAAAATCTATATAAAAATGCAAAAATTCTTGAAAAAAAAAGTAAGTGGGATAAGTTTCTTGGTTTTAAAATGAACTATTATGCAACAATAATCAAGAAAATGTGATATTTTACATAAAAATAAACATATAGATAACTGGAAATGTTAGTATATGAATAAATCTTTATGTGTACGGTCAATTGATTTTTGACAAAGATGCCAAGACATATAAATGGAATAAAAGATCATTTTTACCTAAAAATGTGCTGGAGGAATCACATATCCACTCAATAGCTGCCTGAGTGTAGAGGTTGGAAACGAGATTGACTGCAATGAAGTGTGAAGATTTTTTTGAGGTAGTGGAATGTTGTAAAATCAAATTTTTACAATGGTGTACAACTACGTAAATTTGCTAATATTGTTTAACTCCAAATAAGTAAATTTTATGGTTTTAAATTATATTAAAATAAAACTGTTAAAAAGAGAGATAAACTAACACAAAAATATAACTATATTGGAGATTCAATATTTAATAATTTTGAGTTTAAGAACTGGAATATAGAAAAATGGAAAAGAAAATTATAAAAAAGTACAGTCTTAAATAATATCCCCAAAGTGAAAAAAAACACAAAAAAATTACATCTAGTATAAATAAATCCTACACCTAGCATCATACTTAAAAGTGTTAACTGAATGATTTCAGGGTCACTTTTCTGTACAACAGAAAGTGACAGAATGGAGTTCCCATTGTGGCTCAGTGGTTAACAAATCTGACTAGGAACCATGAGGTTGGCCTTGCTCAGTGGGTTAAGGATCCAGCATTGCCACGAGCTGTGGTGTAGGTTGCAGACGCAGCTCAGATCCCGCATGCTGTGGCTCCAGCATAGGCCAGCAGCTACAGCTCCGATTGGACCCCTTGCCTGGGAACCTCCATATGCCGCAGGAAGCAGCCCAAGAAATGGCAAAAAGCCAAGAAAAAAAAAAAGAAAGAAAGAAAAGAAAGTGACAGAATGAACATTGTAAATCAAGTATAATAGAAAACTGGGATCATTGGTCACTTTAGAACTCTAGGACTGGCTGGCTCTTCATCAATACTGGAGAGTTTTAATAACTGTGAGATGAATTGAAGAGATAATGGTATGAACCAATATCAATAATCTATGCTGCTTTAAGTTTGGGGTCAGCTCAGGTTGAGAGAGGATAGGAATTGCTCTAAAATCTCTCTCAGGAAGCCACATAAAACCACAACACAGGATTATAGGCAAAAACTTTGCCGTCACACTTGCTGTTTTATCCAGCTTGTCTGGCTCTACTCTGAATCCTGTCTTAGAAGCAGCATCCTTGCATTCTTGAAAAAACCTGAACTTAAGTGACAGGACATAAATAGCTGGAGAGAAAAATCTAGTTCAATATAGGCCAGAGAAAATCCAAACCCCCACAAATCCCCATCCTAAGTCCTCAAGCTGGAAGAGGTAGGAGCATTACATCACCAGTGACTACTCCCATTGGCTGATGGTACCTGAAGGATCAAAACACCTGTTCCTTGTTCTAACTCTTTCCTTCCCTTGCAAAGAATCAAAAACCTGGGTATTATAGACTAGAACAAAGGCTCTGGGCAAGGATAGCCTTTCAGAGATGCCTACCCTTTCAGGTCACTGCTTCAACAAACAAGTCAGGGTAAGCATATCTGCAGGCAGGACACAGTGAGCCCCAGATAGAACTCCTCCTTGGGAAGCCTAATATGATGCCTTGACTGGGAGATGAAAGAAATCTCCAGTGAACTAAATGTGTTTGCTTTCTTCTCCCACTGGTGCAATAGGAAAATATTCTCATTCTAATAAGTTTTGACAAAAGCTGGCAAGGGGAACAGGTGCCAATGAATCCAACTAGTCGGAGGCATTAGAGACATCGTGGGCACCAGAGGAAAGAGGTGTTGCCATGGGAACCAAGTGAAAGGTGTTTGGTGGTAGCTGGTTAGGAGGTTTGTTTTCTTGTTTTAAGACAGAGCTGAACAGCTGCAAGTCATGCTCTCTGTTTTCTACTATAGCATCAATGGGTAAATCCCCCTGCTCTCTGTCCCCCCATCCCAAGCCTTAAACAGGATTTAAGGAATTTAATTTCTCTGCTAACATGAATAATGCTTAAATATGAGGTACACCAAAATCCTTTGAAAAAGGTATTTGCAGCAAATCAGGACAGTTCTAATCACAAAACTCTTTATGTTTGAGAGAAAATTGTTGCTTCAGGGTCAGAGTGGTGTTTTTTTCAGCAAGATTTGAAGACATCATTCTGAGCTACAAAAATCTCACACTAGCTTGCATAAATATATTTTTATCATGTGTTTTTTTTGGCATTCATACTTCCAGTTTTTAGGACTCATATACCTTGAGAAGGACTCTGAAACATAGGACTGCTTAAAGGAAGAGATGGGATCACTTATTTTTGCAGATATTTTCAGTCTTTTAACAACAGAAAGGGGGGAAGAATATCAATTAAAATAGTAATTATCCATATCCAGCAACAACTATTAAAATTAGGGTTACTGTAAATCTAGTTCTCTTCTAGGAGCTGTGGAAGACACAAAAGGAGCAATGGAATCATCTAACCAGACAGACAAAGGAATAGTGGAGGAGATATGGGAGGTTGGAGCTACAGGAAACTGGAGGAGCAGCAGATAAATAAGGTGCTCAAACCCTTATTGTGGATTAAAGGCATCTGCTATTTCAAACAAGACTAAGGATGATAACCGCAGATGTCATAAATTGGATCATGACAGTGCCTATCTACTAGAAACAGTGTAACAAGCATGAAAGAATAGTGCCACTGACCTATCAAAACAGGAGCCCAAGTGCTGAAGTTAGAATTCAAAATGCAAAATTAGTTATAGAATCTGGACTCAGACTAGTTGTTAGTACTCATACATAAGATTAAAATGAGACTAACAACCTGTGTATTGTGATGTTGAGTCACTGGGGCATTGACCTAGCACTTTTTGAATTGACCCTTAATGCTATCTCTATACTTACAAGTTATAGTTATAATGATAATTACAAAGATTATTGGAGACACAGGAGAAGTAATCTTCATTTCAGGGATACCTCAACTTTCCTGCCATCAACTAATTTATAATGCTATTGTGAAAAATAAAGCTTCATGCTCACAGGTTTCAGTAGAGAGCAATCATATGCCAATCAGATAGTTCCTCAGTGCATGAGAGAGAACAGAAAATAGAGATTGCCATGGACTGGAACAAGTGGTGGGACTTGTTCCAGTCCATGGAACAAGAAAACCTGATTTGAAGCTATTCATTTGCTCCTGCATCCAACAAATAGTTATTTAGTTAGTTTAACTTTTATTTTTAAGCTTCATTCTTTCTTTTTTAATTTTTACTAAACAATGGTTAACTTAGAGTATGGTGCCAATGTCTGCTGTACAACGAAGTGACCCAAAATATTCATATATTTATACACAAACACACATTACTTTTCTCATATTATCTTCCATCTCATTCTATCCTAAGAAATTGGATATAGTTCCCTGTGCTATGCAGTAGGACCTCATGCCTTATTCATTCCAAATGGATATACCAACCCAAACTCCCCATCCATTTCACTTCCTCCCCTCTTTCTTGGAGGCCACAGGTCTGTTCTCCATGTCTGTGAGTCTGTTTCTGTTTTGCAGATAGGTTCATTTGTGCCATATTTTAGATTCCACATACAAGTGATATCATATGGTATTTGTCTTTCTCTTTCTGACTTACTTCACTTAAGATGAGAATTTCTAGTTGCATCCATGCTGCTGCGAATGGCATTATTTGGAATTTTTTTATGACTGAGTAGTACAACAGATGTTTATTGAGTGTCTACTTTAGACAGGTTGTTTCCTTAGATTCATGAATACATGTGGACTAGAACAATCATGTTAATAAGGGAGATTACAGTCTAATATCATATATAGTGTGTGTTTGTGTGTGTGTGTGTTTTAATTGAAAGGTGAAATAGATATCACAGAAAAGTGAAAATCAAAGCATAACAGGTGAAATGGTTTGATTATAGAAAAAATTCCACATAAAAGCAGAAAAAAATTTTGTGAATGCTAAGGTAGTTATTTTATAAAGCATGTTCACTAGGATAACTAAACTGGAAACACATACTCTAGACCAAGAGATAACTGATTTTTCGGCACATTCTTCTAAATTGGGCATATAGGCTGCATCTAGATCACAATTCTTCAGCACACTGTATAATAAACACTATGTGGAGCGAGAAGTCAAGAAGACTGGTGATTAAATCAGTTGCACATCTGAATTTATCAAATTAGTCGGGTCCTAAAAGGAATTTAAAGGTTTATATGCAGTGTACAAAATATTTTGTTTACATTTTTATGTGAGTACGTGGGGTCTAGATTATTATTAGAAATTAAAAATCCAGATTATGTAATCTTTACTAGTAACATGGAGTCAAGAAAGAGCTCTGAGCATAAACAATTCATTTAAAATTGTTAGAAAATTGAATAGACATTTTTTCAAAAGAAGAAAAATGGGCAATAAGTATAAAAAATAGATATTCAAAATCATTAGTAGTTATGGAAAGACATATTAAAGTCACACTGAGATAACAACACTTCACATCCACTAGTATCATTAATAAAAATACAAGCCAAATAAAAGACAATATAAATATTCGAAAAGTTATGGAGAAGCAGAAGCCCCATACATTGCTTGTTGAGACCTAAAATGTTACAATCTCTTTGGAAAATAGTCTGAATATGTTAGACTTACCATACATCTGAGTCATTCCCCTCCTAGATATTTAACCAGAGAAATGAAACAGTTCTACTTCAATATTTGTATGTGAATGTTCATAGCAGTATTATTCATAATAGCCCCAAAGTGAAACAACCCAAACGTGCATCACTAGTGATGGGGAAAAAAAAGTGGTATATCTATACAATAGAATAACTTTTGGTAATAAAAAGGAATGAAGTGCTGATACATGCTACAACATAAATGAATCTCAAAAACATTACCCTAAGTGAAAGAATCCAGACAAAAAAAAAAAAGACTGCATTTTATATGATTCCATTTATATGAAATGTCTAGATTTCGGCAAATCTGTAGAAACAGAAAGTAGCTTTGTTGTATCTGGGTATGGGAAAGAAATTAAAACAAACTGTAAATGGGACCAGAGATCTTTTTAGATAATGGAAATATTCTACAACTGGAATGTAGTAATGGTTGTACAACTTTGGAAATATACTAAAAAATAAATAAAGAAAACAAACAATAAATAAGAAAACAAACAATTAATTAATGGGATAAAGGCTTGAGAAGATAACTCACCAAAAATATATATGACTGAAAAATAAACACACAAAATATGGTTAATATTTTTCGTCATTAGTGAAATACAAATAAAAGCCATGGTGAGATACCACTGCACATCTATTGGGCACACATTTTTTTTCTCTTTCTCCCACAGGAGAGATGTTGGGCCAAGGGGCTATCTCTCAGCACCATGTTTTATGGCCTTGGGAGAGAGACCTGATATAGGTAAATTGAAACAGTTCTTTCTACCTTCTTCAAGAGCGTTTGTTTAGGTTCTGAAATCTCTTACCTGGATTACAGAGCACTTGTGAAGGTAATTTTATCCATGGATAATTATCAAAAATGGTATTTCTGTTGAAATACAAAGGATGGAAACTCCTCTTCTACCATGCTAATATTAGTCTCATTTTTGCTTCTGTTAGTTAAATTTTCTATGAGTTGAAAATTTCGTGATTCTATATATGCCAGTAGTTTTGGATTGCATCCTGAATACCTTGAACATTACATTCTAAAGTATTTGATCCCACTTAAATCTCTTAATCAAATGTTGAGGTTTTGTGATTTTATACCACTTCTCAAGAGTCATTGAAGGCTCCTGGGTTGAGATAGGGTTAATTTACTAACACTTCTGGGCTTCTGAGAGTGGCTGTGACCTCCCAAGTTTTCAGAGAATCCTCAGGCAAAGACACAGACATCACATGAGTGGCTGGAAGTTGGCCAGCATCTTTGAAATGGTTGAGTCCATGGAATACAATGGTTCCACAAGGTCTGCTATGCTGTGACTGTTTTGAGATAGTAATCTATTTCTACCCTTATTTGCCCTCCACCTCATGTCATTCAAGTGATTTAATCTATATAGGAACTCTGCCATTTTCCCATAGGAAGAAAATATATGTGAATAGAAAATTTTAAGTCTTTCAGGATTTTGTATCACCCAAACGTAGGTGTTTTTTGCTTTAAAGGCATAAACAAATTGATTCACTAAGAAGCAAGGGAAAGACAGTGGGATGAATGACAGAAAAAAGCAGGAATGAGAAAGAAGTCTATAGATCACAAGAATAGTGGGATCTATGTATACATATGGAGCATGTCTTAAAGACAGATACCCATAGATAATGGGACTCTGTAAGGTTTCTCAAGATTCAGGTTCAAGATAAAAAGGCAGCCAGATATGAAGAAGTCGTTCAGAAGAGCAACTATATGAAGAAATGCTATATAAAACAAGTTTTAAAATGTAAATTGTTTTAAAAGAACATTATTTTGGTTAAAGCTCACTTATTTAATTCAAAATTTCAATATGCTGGACAAATACCTGGTTTTATTTCAATATATAGGGAATCCATACTCTGAATTACATTAAACATTTAACAAAAGTTTTGCCAAAATTACCTGTTATTTAGTACTTTAAAATAGCACAGTATAACAGAAAACTAGAATATCAAAAATTGATATGACATTCTTTTCTTTTTTTTGTTTTTGTCTTTTCTAGGGCCACACACCTGTGGCATATGGAAGTTCCCAGGCTAGGGGTCCAATCGGAGATGTTGGTTCCTAGTTAGATTTGTTAACCCCTGCACCACAATGGGAACTCTCTGACATTCTTGATATATCAGCTATAAAATTTATTTCTTCCTCATGAATTATTCTGTTTCTTGTTTAGGTAGATGACAGATAGATAGATAGATGATAGTAAATAGATCTAGAGTTACAGATAGTTTTATCTATTTATAGTATCCATAAAATCATACTTCAGATTTTTAATACATTTGTTTTTTTCCCAATAGTTCTAATTTATAAGAAGAATATGTTAAACTCAATGTGTTATGGTTTAACAATGTTTTCTCTAAAATTTTATCCATCTTTGCCTTGCATTATATTAATTTGAAGCTTTTTTTAAGATTCCTGGTAAAGTATTTATTTTATTCTCATGTAATGATATCTGATATGCTTTTTTGCATATGTCTTTATACCTTTATGCTGCATCCTGAGCAATTTTCTTGGTCCCAACTTTCAGTTTATAAATTTTCTCTGTATTAAATCTACATTTTAAGGCATCTATGATATTTTTCATTTCATCTATACATGATATTTTACTGTGTCTCATATCTTAGTATTGCAGATTAGAAGGCCAATGTTAATGATTCGTTTTTCCTTTATAGCTAATATGTCTTTTGCCTATGAGCTTTTAAGATTTTTCTCTTATGATTAGAATAAGTGAAGAATTGCATAGGATATGACTGAATATTTTATTATTTTTTATTTATTTCTTTGTTCTCATTACTACAACCTGAAAATTTGTGATCCTTTTCAAGATTTAATACATTCTTAAACACAGGAAATTTTTCTTCTATTATTTCTGTAATTATTGATACTTTCCCCAAATTTGATGTCTCTTTCTTTGAACTCCCATCATTTGAAAAATATGCCTCAAGCCTCTTTAAGAGTTCTATCATAACACCTGTCTCTGTTTTTTCTGTTTTGATGAATTTCTTATAGTCATCTATTTCATTAACTTGGTTCTTAATGATCATCCTCTCTTTCAATTAACATAATAAATTATTGCATTGAAAGATCATATTGTAGCTCTGGAAACCTATTTTTCTGCTTTACCTGAAATCCGTATGAACTCTGTTTTTTCTTTTTGTCATTTAAAAGTTTATTTTCAGAACATTTCATGTTACCACTGGTAATAAACTCCATTTTTTAATTTGTATTTTATCTGACTCATATGACAGTTTTATTTCCCTAGGTATTTGTTTGGGATTTCTTTATCTTTCTCTCTCTGTACCCTATATTCCTTCTGGGATGAGCTGAGGACTTTTATTTTGTTTGTATTCTGAGGCTTATATCTGATTTTTGTTGTTCCCTGTCATTAACCCTACAAATTCTAGAAGGCACATGCATTGTATTAACTTTGGATTTGCTTTATAATCAGAAATCTGCCTATCCCTGTTGATACACTGGTAGGGGGCCTCTGCTATTACAGCATTCGGTCCTCAAATGCTGTAAAGATTCAGTCCCCTTATATTATTCAGAGATTTCTGATGGAGGCCAGTCCACCCAGTGTCCATAGATCTCTGGAAACCTATTTCTTCTCAGGATCTACTGCTTTTACATCTTTGTTCCTCATGTTCACTTAGAGGAAGCCTTGCATCAATTCCCTAAATTGAGACTTTAACATGGTCCAAGGTCTTACTTAATCACTGACATCCAAAATTTCTAGTGACTGGAGTTCCCATTGTGGCTCAGCAGTAGCTGCTTGAACTGTACAGTGGCGCAGCCACTTTGGAAAGCAGTCTGACAATTCCTCAAAAGGAGAAAGAGTTATTATGTGATCCATCAATTATATTCCTAAGTATACATGAGAAAAGAAATGAAAGTACATCACATGTAAACTTGTATGCAAAATTGTATGCAGATGTTCATAGAAGCATTACACATAACAACATAAAAGCATAAATAACAAATGTTCAAGTTATACATTGAATAATAAAGTGTGGCATGAACATTACTTGACAAAAAAGAAGCAAATAATGGATACATACTACAACATGGATAAACCTTCTAAATATAATAAGTGAACAAAGCCAGCCACAAAAGACTACATTATTTTTCTATTCTCTTTCTTCCTTTCTTTCTGCTTGTAATGACCTCATCCACAGCCTATGGAAGATCCCCAGCCAGAAATTGAATCTGAGCCATGGTTGTGACCCAAGCCACAGCTGCAGCAATGCAGGATCCTTTAATCCACTTCACTGGGCAGGGAATCAAACCTGCATCTCCAAAGGGACCTGAGCTGCTGCAGTGTTATTATTATTATTATTATTATTATTATTATTATTATTATTATTTGTCTTTCTAGGGCTGCACCCACAGCAAATGAAGGTTCCTAGGCTAGGGGCCAAATAGGAGCTGTAGCTGCTGGCCTACACCACATCCCAGCAATGCAGGATCTGAGCCAAATCTGTGACCTATACCACAGCTCATGGCAATTCTGGATCCTTAATCCACTGAAGGAGGCCAGGGATTGAACCTCCATCCTCATAGATACTAGTCAGATTCATTTCCACTGAGCCACATTGGGAACTTCCTACAGTCAGATTCTTAAACCATGGCACCATGGCAGGAACTTCAACAAAGGACCATGTATTGTATGATTCCACTTGTATTAAATGATTAAAATAGGCAAATCTTTCCAGTTAGACAATGGATTACTGATTACTTAGGACTGTTGAAGAGGCAGGAAAAAATGGGAGGGGGGATGATTATTAAAAGATACAGAATTTTTTAAAGGGGGGTGCTAAAAATAATTGAAAACATTATAACGATGCTTATACAACTCTTTGAATGCATTAAAAAATACTGTGCATGTTAAATGGATGAATTGTGTGGTATATGATCTACATCTCAATAAAACTGTTAATAAAAGAGAGTATACAGATAAAACTAATTGGTTTAAAATGGCTAGGCTAAAATAATTGCTGATTGTAGTAGTAATACTTTCATTGTTCCTACTGTACACCATTTCATTTGCATGCAAGCTATAATTTATATATCCATTTTAGCACTGACAAACATCTTAGCTCTTAAAAGAGCTACTCTGGACATTTTTATGCATATCACTGGCTGCACATGTGCAACATTTCTCTAGGGTAGAAACCTAGGAATGAAATTGGTGCATAACAGCTTGTATACATCTTTACTTTTACTAGGTATTACCAAAATTTCTATGATTTCTATCATTAAAGTCATTGAAATAATTACATTGAAATCATTTTTATTATATTGCTGGAGCATGTTCTCCCTCAGTTTGGCACTACAACATTAGTCCAAACATGAAAACCTGGCACAATGGTGAAAATAAGAACTATTGTAAACACTAAGATATTGAGAAACATATTATTGTTGACTGTAAATGTATGCTCAGCTGGTTATTTTTGCAAAGTGGGGAGAACAAGTGTTAGATTTCAAGGAGACCAGTGACTAGTTTATGGCAAAGAGAGTGCAAAGAAAGAACTCTTTAGAATTTGCATTATAAAGATAAATAAAGGCTGAAGGATATTTTGAGGAATGAAAAAGTTTGAGAGGTTTGTGTTGTTGATAATTTATTGTATCAAGATTTAAATTGCCTAGGAAAGGAAAGAATGGAAAGAGGAATATGTTAGGTATGAGCCAAGAATAATTAATAACTGAGGTTCCAGAGGAACTATAAGATAATAGGAATAAAAATAAAGGGGAAGGGGAAGCAGTAGAAATGATGACTGGGGTATATCTTCTTACAAAATGAGAGCAAAGAAGGAGCTGAAGAATGAAGGGACGCTGAGATGGAAAAAGGGACTCACATCTTATAGCATCAAAATTTAGTCCAAGAAAAAGCTGTGTGTGCATGTTTTTGGGGTCATTTGTCAATACTGACACAGAAAAGCTCTTGCTAGTAAACTTGTAGAATATTGGAATTAAGAAAATTAAAAGTTATTCTCAATTGATCTCATTTACTTTAATAGCCTATCTTCTGGTCCAACTCAGGGTCCACTTCTGTGGAGTTTTTGTTCTACCAGCTCAGCCAACATGAAGTGAGAATTTTATTTTATTTTACTTTATTTTATTTTTAAAATTTTTATTTACATATATGTTTATTATTTATTTATTTTTTTAGGGATGCACACATGGCATATGGAGGTTCCCAGGCTGGGGTCAAATCAGAGTTGTAGATGCTGGCCTACACTACAGCCACACCAACACAGGATCTGAGCCATGTCTGTGACCTACACCACAGCTAAAGGCAATGCCCAGATCCTTAACCCACTGAGCAAGGCCAGGGTTTGAGCCTGCATCCTCATGAATGCTAGTCAGATTCGTTAACAGCTGAGCCAAGACAGGAACACTGAAATGAGGATTTTAAAGTTATGATTTATGTTTAGATCATTAGTTACTATCTTATGGCCTTAGGAAAGAGTCCTAACCTCTCTGATGAAAGGAGATAATATCTCACTGAAATCATTGTGGAGTTGGTTGATGAGATAACATGAAAGAATTTTGTAAATGCTAGACCACTAAACATATATGAATTATTTCTTTATTTTTATAGGTTGTGTGACCCTTTTTTCAATTTTTTTTGATGAGATTGTGTATTCTATCCAATTGTTTCACCTATATAAAAATCATCTCCTCAACAATAAGACATCTAATATGTACAGTAATTAAAGTGAGACTATTTGACCTACCAAAAGACAGATTGACTTGAGCAGAAGGTGTGAAAGCATGGATTTCTTACATGACACCTAGACATTCTGTACTCTATAGCCATCCAAGTTGCTACACTGAATATAGTCAGGTCTTTAAAATATGTTGTTATATGACATTACCAAATGATACGTGTCATTCAAAAAGAACATGGATTTTAATTGGAGAGTAAACACATGCAGAAGTAAACACATAAATTATAGTTCAAGAGCTACATAACCACAGAAATTGGTATCAGAAAAATTGTGGGCTGAATTTGAATTGAGTACTAGAGCAGTGGTTCTTCAAATTTTATTTAGATTACATTCTTCTTTTCTAAACCTAAACAGAACATCTCTTGCTGAAGTATAGCCTAGGTGACAGAGGCAAGGTCTTCACCCCCTTCTCCCAGCTCCTTATCCACATTCCCAGCAACTTTGCAGAAGACCCTGAGATGCTTCTGAAGAAGGCTGGGGTGCCACTGAGAGAATTAGAAGGATTGAATTAAGCAGAAAAGAGGAGAAAAATGAGGAATTATCAGCATTTGAAAATACAGATAATAGGGAGAGAAATGAGTGTGGGTGACACTGGGAATTCCTGCTCCCTTGTAAATGCAGAGTGATAAGGTGCATATTAGAAGCAGTGAGGATGGATGTGTATATGTACATCTGAATCACTTTGTTATACATCAGAACTTATCACAACCTTATAAATTAACTATACTTAAATAAAACCTTAAAATGAAAAAAAAAGAAGGAGTGGGGTAAATATTATGGGGATCTATGGAAAAGTTAAATTATGGAGGGTTTTAAATATTATGATCAAGAATCCTGCAAATTAGGAATCCCTGATAAATGGATCATATACTTCAATGCATAATCTTCATTCACCCCTACAAAATGCCTGATACAATATTTTATTCTTTCTCTTCATTATTTTTCTGTGTTTTACCACACATTTCTAAGGAGATAAACTAAAATAAATAATTGTTTTATATGTGACGCACAGACATCAGTCCAAGAAATCCTATTCACTCTTCCAGAACACAAGCATGGTGAGATTTGATGATTCAGAGATATAAAAATTAGCCCATCATTGCAAAGATTTGAAGGTTTCTTCCGTACCCAGTGAAGATATACTAAAGATTATTAAGTCTGGAAATAATGATGAAAAAGTAATAATTGAACCTCCTCAGGAAGTGGAAGGCAAGGAGAAAATCTATATTCTGCGTATGCAGGAATTTGCATGTGTTTTTACAGGAGTTTGCATGTTTGCATATCTTTGTGCTTTAATTTTAAAAGGCTGCCAAGTGGTGGATACCATGAAGTTTCATCCTCCCAGTTTCTCAAGATAATTCACTCAAAATAAGTAGAACCAAAAGGGATAATATGGAAAGCTTATTGCCTTTCAAATGGGAGAAGATTAAGTTAATGATGATGTCAGATCATCACAAGATTTCTTGGGGTGGTAGAGGAGCTAACACAACATATTTAAGCACCTGTTCTACCCCTTAATTTTAGCTAGTGGCCAGTGAAAATTCAGCTCATAAGTCTATTGATTTGGAGGTTTCTGAGAAGTGACAACACATCTGCCCCAATACTAGTGGAAGAAGAGAAAACTATACTGGCCCATATTGGAAAATAAGTGAACTTCACTGAAAAGGATATACAATTTCAGGAAACACTATTCACCTGCACAAAAAATAAAAAATAAAATAAAATGAAGATCATAGTTCATTATTTCTCAGTCCTGTAATTTAAAAAGAAAATTCTGAAATTTTCAGTATAGCCCCCCATAGGTTTTCTACTGCAATAAAATAAATGGTAATAGCCTCCATTATTTTTGTCCTTGGAAGATGGAAGTGAGGAAAATCTTAATGAGTCTTAATTGTGGGTGATGATGGTAAGAAGTGAGTAGAGAGACCTTGGATGTGAAGCATTCCTCCAGCTGGAAAACCTATGTGTGAGAACTAAAATCCAAAAGCCTGTTTTTGTTTATTTTTGATAGTTAATTAGAAAAGAAATACTTGTTTTAAAGATACATAACCAAATTTTTCTCTAGTTAGTAAGAGGAACGATAGAGGGGAATCATACTGGCTAATGTGAACAGAGGCTCATCAGTATCTTTCAGATTCCAGGAGAAGAGGTCAAAATCTTCCAGTGTTCCTTTGAAATGTCAAAACTCAACCTTAATAATATTGGGCTTATGCAGGCAGCTCTGCATACGAAAAAAGCTAGAAAGATGCCAGTCAGGTTTACTTCTGTGTGACAGAATGAATGTGCACAAGGGCAGGCAAAGCTTCTTTGTTGGGAGTGGAGGAAGGAATCTAAAGTATCTTCATTTCTTCAAACTTACAGAAGAGAGGCAGTCATGAGAATTAGTGATTAGTATAAATTATTGAACAATCTTTTGAAAATTTCATTCCAGAATATCTATACATACTAAGGGTTAGATGGGCAGTAAAAGACATTTTATTTTATGAAGCAGGTTCATAGACTAACTGGAGATGTATTTTTAAAGAATATGTTTTATTACACGAAAGTAAATATTGGAGTATGAGTTCATCTAACAAATGACTGACCTTTGGAGACATAGTTTTTAAATGAATAGGTAATTGTTATTTTCTGGGAATATGTGAGTTGAGTGTGTGTTGATTGGAGCAAATCATTAGCCTTTTTTAGACATGAAATGCACTTTTCAAGTCTTAAGTGTTTTGTATATAATGTGGGCTGAACTGTGTCCCAACCCAAATTCCTAGGTTGAAGTCCTAAATTTCAGTAATTCAGAATGTTTTTGTATTTAGAGGTAGGATGCTTTAAAAAGTAATTAAGTTAAAATTAGGTCATTAGAGTTGGCCCTAATTCTATGACTAATCCAGTATGAATAGTATCTATAAAAATAAGAAATTAGATACAGACACATGTAGAGGCTGACCCCATGTGAAGACACTGGAAGAATATGGGCATGTACAAACAAAGGATGGAGTCCTCAGAAGAAACCAACGCTTCTGACACCTTCATCTCAGATTTCAAACTTCAAAAATTGTGGAAAAATTTAATTTATGTTGTTAAAGTCACCAGTATCTAGTAATGACAGCCACTATGGACTGATTGTTTATGCCCCCCCAACAATTCAAATATTGAAGCCCCAAGCCCCATTATGGCTGTGTTTGGTGATGGTTCCCCCCACCCCCCCAAAAAAAGTAATTAAGGTTAATTGAGTTTATAAGGGTGGATCCAATAGTGGTAGTGTCCTTTAAAGAAAAGAGACATCAAAAGAGCTCTGTCATGCTTTCTTTGAGCATACAGAAAAATGAGGTCATGTTGGCCAAACAGCAAAATGGTGGCCACCTATAAGCCAAGAGAAGAGTCATCAGAATGAAACCTACCTTGTCACTACCTGGGTCTTGGACTTTCCAGACTTTAGAAATATGAGAAAAAATTTTGTATTGTATAAGCCACCAGTCCATGGTATTTTGTAATGGCAGCCAGAACAGAGCAATATACAGTCCTAGTAAATTCATATTTACCATTTAGACAAAAGTTATGTTTCGATCTTAGGTTCAGTCCTAGTTCTCCCCCAAAGATCGGGAACTAGAAATTATAAAAATGTATTATGATATGCTATAGTAAAAAGGAAATTAAAACAGATAATTAATAGCTGTGTGCTTATGTTTTGAAGTCATGTAATTCCCATGATATTGATTTCCAAAAAGTTTTCCTGTGATGTCCTTACCCCTTAAGAAGTTAAAATAAAATTGAATATTTATTTTATATTTATTTAATTTAAAAATTATTTAAGTTATTTTATGTGCATGCAATTTTATTTCAAATTTATAATCATCATTAATATTAATCCATACTACAAATGCATTCATATTTTGTAGTACTTTTAAAAGCATTTGTATACGCTATCTCATTTATATCTGTCAGAAGCCTGAGACACAGATCCTGTACCCATGGGAACCTAAATTTGGAGAGTCTCAGTAAACTGCCCAAAGTCTTAGAGGTAAGAAGGATGTACATCCACTAGCAACAGTGGTTATATTGGAGAGACATAGGGGACTTTGCAGAGATTAGAAAGACTTTGGTTATGCACATAAATTCAGAATCTTTTCAGGATTATAGTTATTGATTATAAAATTATAGCATTAAAAATAATTACCTAAGACAAAAACACAAAGTTAGCATTAAAACAAGGAGTGGGATTTCCCATTGAATGAATCCGACTAGGAACCATGAAGTTGCGAGTTCAATCCCTGGCCTCTCTCAGTGGGTTAAGGATCCATCCCATGTTGCCGTGAGCTGCGGTGTAGGTCACAGATGTGCCTTGGGTCTGGAATTCCTGTGGCTGTGGCATAGGCTGGCAGCTGTAACTCTGATTCGACCCCTAGCCTGGGAACATCCATATGCTGTGGGTGCGACCCTAAAAAGCAAAATAAATGAATAAGACCTAAAAATTTAAGGAGTGGATCCAGCTTGTTGAACTCCAGACCAATATATATTTAACAGCTCAAATTTAACCCCATTCATTTCCTTCAAGATGGCACTGTCAACATTTTTAACCTGACTCTGAAACCTTATCAGTGGATGACAATTCAGCAGGCACATGGTCATCATGTGGAAAATGTTCAGTCATTGGTACAAATACTGCCATGGGGATTAGAATAAAGAACAGACTAAAATAACTGGATTATTCCAATTCACGTGTTTCTGGGAGTTAGTAGATATCTCTGGTTTGTAGCACTGTGATAGGAGAGAGGATCTACCCAATGCATTTCCACCTAGATTTTATGAATTCCAAGAAATTCACATTTTTTATAAGTCATGGTACCAGCCACAGTGGGAGGGTACAATTCTAGTTGTCAAGAGTTTTGCTATATCGTTATAGAAACAATATTAACACAGAGATAATTTACAGTCCTAGAAACATTTAACATATCCCTAGGAAAAATATATTTTCAGCCTTTATTAAAAAATAAAGAACAACCTATATGAGAAAGAAAAAGGAGAATAAGTAATTACTCTTAGTTGAGTGTTAGCACCAGAGACTTGTAACTGCATTGTGGATCAAAGAATTTACAACTGGTTTTCAAATCTAGCTGGAAATTAAAATCATCAGAGGGGTTTTGAAAAAATTCAGATTCCAGAATTCTGGACAAAATAAAGACATTTTAGACTCAGATACAGTGTTATCCAAATGGTACCATGAATAAAGAAATGCTTTTAAAAATGTGACCAAACAAAAATAAATCAGAATACATGTCTCAAGATAAAGGAAAAACAATAGTCTCAAGCTAAGAATGAATACTGAGCAATCCATAATAAATCAAAGTAAATATTGATAATATGAAAGAAAATTGTAACAGAAGTTCTAAGTAACCATTACTGAAGCAACTCAAGAATAATGTGACACTAAAAATTCTAAACTGTCAAAACTGAAGTGTAAGAAAATTGTAAAAGAAAGTATATTTTGAATGTCTCCTTTATAGTGATGGTGAGTAAAGATGCAGGAATTAAAAATAGAGATTCCATAGTCCAACCACATATCTAATGCAACCAACTTCTTCTAAAGAGATCCAGGAATCTGAGCTTTTGTTAAGATTTCTTGTGATTCTGATGAATCATTGGCAGACAGGTTTTTAGGAACCACTGACTGAGAGGATAGTTTCTGAAATCAGAAATAAGCATGTGTACTGCCTGTTGGTACTCCAGCTTCCATAATTCACATTTCTATATAACTGGATACAAAGGCACTTCCTCTGCCTTAATTCCAATTCCATTAGGTGGAACCTTATGAAAAATATGAATTTTATTAGATGACTTGTAATGTCATGTACAGCTTCAAATTTAAATGAATTTAGAAAACATCATGTTATACTTAGGAATGATATTTTGGGAAATTGTAGAATTCTGTTCAGGAAATGATCAGAAACTCATCATCTAGACAGTTTGACAATAAGCATCCGGATGGGAGGCAGGAAGCATGATATTATTTCTCCAAGTTTCTCCTGTTCTTATAATACCCTCCCCACCCTAAACACATAACAAATACATGTACTTTTCAATAAGGTAGTGAGTCAATGAAAACAAAGTTTCTTGGGTGTATCTTGGGAAATACAAGATGAAATCAAATCAAAAATGAAATAGTTTAGTGCTACTATTGGCTGGTAACCACTAACTGAGAGGTCAAATCTTACATTTGAATGTCTAGAATAAATGAATCTAAACGGGTTCCTCAGAAGGCTTGCTGAAAACAAAATAGAAAGGAAACAGTGACAAGGGGAACAGAGGGCAGAATGAATAAAAAGTGGTAGTGAAGTTTCATGATAATTTTATAGTCATAAAGTCATCAAATTTCAGATTTGGCAGGAACCCTAAAGGTCATTCCTGCCAATCACATATCTAATACTTGGAAACCCTAATTTTTCCCCCCTCCAGTGAGATGACTCAGTGCCTCTGAAGACTCTACTTTTCCTCCTTGGAATGTTCTAACTGTAAAATACTTCCTTCTTTAGAAATTTATCCTATTTCTCCGACATTTCCTCTCTTGCATGTTTTTTAACAGGGACTTAGAATGGCATAAGTCTTATCACTTGTCTACATGTCAAATTTACACACACGCATGCACACACACACACACACACACACACTTCCACAGAAACTTCTGGTCACCTGTTTCAATCTATAAAAGAGATTTTTAATTTTCTCAGATAGTCTTCAAATGGTATGTTTTTTTTTAACTCTTGATTTCCCTTCCCTAAATTTCCTTCAGGAGTTCAGATTTAGGTCATCAGAATTGTTTGATAAATTTAGAATAGGGGTAGAGTAACATTATTCTTGTTTATAATGTTTTACTTGGATGGTTGTTCTCCAGTACCCATGTAGATATGTCTTTTAGTATCCTCTATTATGACAAGTATACTGTGTAGTCAATAACATGCCATAAACATTTTTTGCAGCTAATATCTACATTTCTTATGCAGCCATATTCTGTATCCCATAGTCAGTCATTCAGGTAAATCACCCAGTGCAGAGCCTTGTATCAGACCATTAAAATATTTTTCAGTGTTTGTGTTAATCCACATGCCAGTATTTCTTTAAGATTTTAGGACCCATTATTCACAGTAACTATTTCATTTTTTTCATTATTCACAAAAGAGATATTGCCAAATTCCCTGTTAAAACACTATGTCAAAACTATTTAATTCATCCCATGTAACAGACTAGTAGCAGAGAAAAATTATGCTTTTATTTTTCCCTTGGTGAACCCATGATGAGTCATACTCTCTTGAATTTTTCTAAGGCTGTGTACTATCAAGCCATCTCTTTAGTATACCTTTATAAAAATTTGTTGAAATTTGATGAAAATTTCAAGTGATTAAGGAAACTGGCCCCTTTTTTCTTTGTTAATCTGTTGTTTGAGTATTTCACTCCTCCATTACACCCTTTATTCCCTGAAGTCCCTCAAAGAACATTTGAGCACCTCATTTAAAACTTTATTCAAGACCCAAAAATATAAATAATCTTAGTCTTCAATCTTGAATTTATGTAAAGTAGAAATATGTTTTACAAAATTCTCCAGTCACTATGCAGACTTTATCAATGTTTATATATTCTATCCTTTCATTCCAGGAGATAATGCTCTTCAACAGAAAATGTAAAATAAAATACCTGCATGAAAAGAAACTCAAAATGGCTTAAAGACTTAAATATAAGACAAGACACTGTCAAACTCCTGCAAGAAAACATAGGCAAAACATTCTCTGACATCAACCTTATGAACATTTTCTCAGGTCAGTCTCCCAAAGCAACAAAAATAAAAGCAAAAAAACCAATGGGACCTAATCATACTGACAAGCTTTGGCACAGCAAAGGAAACCAAAAAGAAAACAATGAAAACTTACAGAATGGGTGAAAATAGTTTCAAATGATGCAACGGACAAGGAATTAATCTCTAGAATATACAAGGAACTTATACATCTCAACAGCCAAAAAGCCAACGACCCAATGGAAAAATGGGCAACAGACCTGAATAGACATTTATTCAAGGAAGATATACAGATGGCAAATAAGCATATGAAAAAAAATGCCCAACATCCCTTATTATTGGAGAAATGCAAATCAAAACTACTGTGAGATAACACCTCACACCAGCCAGAATGGCAGTCATTAATATGTCCACAAGTAACAAACGCTGGAGGGGGTGTGGAGAAAAGGGAATCCTCCTGCACTGTTGGTGGGAATGGAAACTGGTACAGCCACTATGGAGAACAGTATGGAGGTACCTTAGAAATCTATGCATAGAACTCCTACATGACCCAGCAATCCCACTCTTGGGCATATATCCAGACAAAACTTCCCTTAAAAAAGACCCATGCACCCACATGTTCATTGTAGCACTATTCACAATAGCCAAGACATGGAAACAACTCAAATGTCCATCAACAGATGATTGGATTAGGAAGATGTGGTATATTTACACACAATGGAATACTACTCAGCCATAAAAAAGAATGCCATAATGCCATTTGCAGCAACATGGGTGGAACTAGAGATTCTCATACTGAGTAAAGTAAGTCAGAAAGAGAAAGACATATACCATATGATATGACTCATATCTGGAATATAATATATAGCACAAATGAACCTTTCCACAGAAAAGAAAATCATGGACTTGGAGAATATACCTGCGGTTGCCAAGGGGGAGGGCGTGGGAGTGGGTGGATTGGGAGCTTGGGGTTAATGGATGCAAGCTATTGCCTTTGGAATGGGATTCTGCTGTGTAGCACTGGGAACTATATCTGGTCAATTATGATGGAGCATAATAATGGGAGAAAATAGAATGTGTACATGTATGTTTGACTGGGTCCCCATGCTGTACAGTAGAAAAAAATTGTATTGGGGAAATAATTTAAAAAATTAAATTAAATTAAAAGTAAAAAGTCAAATAGAAGTTGCTAAGTTCTACTTTGTTTCCAACATGCACCCATATCACACTATGAAAAAATATATTTATATATATATAATCTACACCTGGATAGCATTGTTAGTCTTTTGTTCCAAACAGATTTTGCAGAATTTGATTTTTATTAGTCTTTATAGGAAAATCATCTTAGGAATTGGTGAAATAGCCACTAAATTGCTTTTTTGACTAGGGCTACTATGAGATACATTCAGGGCAGCATATGATTAATCACTCAACCACGTCTGACAGAAAGACATCGATGGCTTACTGAGTCCCTGGGGACTTAAATTAAAGTTCAGAAGACGTGTCTTCAAACACCCAAAAGGTCTGGAGGTTTTCATTTTCCCAATATCTATTTGTTAAAGGTTATCTTGGGGAAAGTTAAGAAGAAGATTAAAGTATAACACTTCTGAATATATTATAAGATCTTTCCTTAAAGGAACTTAGGGTCTAATTTTAATTCAGGAAGCTCTAGATCTATGAACTGAGTCAGGACTTAAAACTATATAAAGCACCATTATTCTCTATCATGTGAACTCAATTAAGGATTCTTGTTACCAGACATAGAGGTTTTTTTGTTATACTGATTGCTTTAGTTCAGGCTTCTATAACCAAACATAAACTGGGTGCCTCATACAACAAATATTTATTCTCACAATCCTGAAGTTTGGAAGTCTCATATCGAGGTGCCAGATGATTTGGTGTCTGAGGAGAGCTTGCTTTCTGGTTCATTGTCTCTGGTCTCTGTTGGGTCCTTGCATGGTAGAGGAGAGGAAGCAAACTCCCTTTTGACTTTTATAAGAGTATTAATCTAATTTATGAGGGCTCTGATATCATGGCCTCATCTAATTCTAATTACCTCCCAAAGGTCCCATTGTCTAATACCACCACATTGAGGTGTAGGGTCTCAACATAGAAATTTGGGGGAGATACAAATATTTAGTCCATAAATATTTGGACTAAATCAAGAAGGCATTAAGTGCCATGCCCATTTATTTTGTCTTGGGAACCTCATTAATTAGCACTATCAAATGAATTGAGTCACACTGATAACCTCTTCTGACCTTTGCTCTTTTATACTAATCATGCTCACTAACCGTGCTCTTACTTGGTCTCAGCCATTCATCATGTCTACTGATATCATTTCAGTTCACATTGTGGAGTTTCTAATTAGTGCAATATGGTAAGAAAAATAAATAAAACTTTACTAAACAGAAATAAATAAAAATCTTTATTTGCATACATGATTGTTTACTTATATAATTCTCATGTATCTACCAAAACAATTCCTAGATCTAATAAGCAGCTCTAACAAGGTTAGAGGTGAGAAGGAGTGTGTGTATGTGTGTGTGTGTGTGTGTGTGTGTGTGTGGTGTGCACATAAATATCTCTTTTATACACTGTCAATAAACAATTGTGAATAGAAATTTTAGAAAGTATTGTTTATAATAGCATCAAAAATGACCTTGTTAAGGATGAATTTAGCAAAATATGTACCATATTTATATGATGATGTTATTTACTTCCTGTGCTTACTTTCGGTTTTTTCTTATTTTTCTTGTTTCTTAAGGTAAATAAAACATTGATTCGAGATTTTTATAGTCTATATCATAAACATTTACTGCTATAAACTTTTCTGTTGTCCCTATTTTAGCAAAATTCCACACATTTGACTTGCTTTATAGTCAGCTCAAATATTTTCTAGAATTCCAGTTCTAAGTCAAAGGAAAACTTACAAACAATAAATAAAAACCTTTTTTCTCACTGAATACAGCTACAAAAGATATGCACAACTTATATAGCAGTTGCTTTGAGGATATACTGAAAAAGAGTAGCTGGAACATTGAGAAAGATAAGAATTCAAAGTATTACAGAATTGATTATGGGTTTAATATATTTCATTCCTCCAATATATCTATTGGTGAGGAATAGTCTTCTTCCCTCAGAATTGTAACTACCACCATCTTCTTTGAGGACTCTACAGCTGCCACAATGGTATTGTTTATCATAAGGCTTGTAAAAGAATAGAGGAAAAAAATAAACAGGAAATTTTCACACTCTGAGCACTAGGAGTTACCTTTATGCTTTCCTTTGCCAGTACTAACAGACTGCCCTGGAGTTATGTCTGTGCTTGATACCCACATCTGGGTTTCAGAATGCACTGGATTCAGGCTAAGGAACATAATTAATATTATTTTGGGTTTGTTCATACACATTCTTCATTTTCCCTAAAGGAACTATTAACAGATTAGTCATTGTTATTTAAAAAAATCTTTCTCTGAATATTCCAAAATCTGTATCATCTCTGAGTCTGGTTTTGCTGGTTGCTGTGCCTCTTGACAATGGATCAAATGGTCTTTTTTTTTTTTTTCTTGACTTTATGTTTAACTTTCCATTGTGGCAGGAGAGATTGAGATAAAAATAATTTGCCTAGGAAAATTAGATCCCTCCCCTTTGACCAGGCTTTAGCATGGACAGTTGAGTAAATCAAGTCAGGAGTTGACTAGGACACAGGAGTTGTCATTACTATAGCTATCTTCAGTGGGGAAAAGATTCAAATTTCTCTTCCAGAGGACTAGTGCCTAGTATTTGTGCTAAAATTTTGGGAGTTCCTGTCGTGGCACAATGGAAATGAATCCAACTAGGAACCATGAGGCTGCAGTTTCTATCCCTGGCCTTGCTCAGTGGATTAAGGATCCAGCATTGCCACTAGCTGTGGGGTAGGTTGAAGATGCAGCTTGGATCTGACGTTGCTGCAGCTCTGGTGTAGGCCAGAAGCAACAGCTCCAATTAGACCCCTAGCCTGGGAACCTCCATATGCTGCAGGTGTAGCTCTAAAAGGACAAAAATACAAAAAAAATTTGGTTAATTTTGTCAGAGTTATTGCTGCTTCCTCAGCTTTCATCCAACCCTGCAAGTCTCTACCACAGTAAAAACAATCTTTCTCTAAACCATTCCACCTCTGCTAGTGGTATAATGCTATTGCTTGTTACTTTTTACTAGTTTCATGATCATGTCAGAGAGATTCTCTGTTGTTCTGGTCTAGCTTCTATATTAGGGCAGGCCTGTGAACTATAACCTTAGGTAGAGGCTTTTTCAGAGTTCCAAACTTCCTTCCCTAAGACAACACAAATCTGCCTTGTGTCTGCAATTAGTCTTTTTTTTTGTTTGTTTTTTAATGGAAGTACATGCAGCATATGGAATTTCCCAGGTCAGGGGTCAAAACTCAGAGCTACAGCTGCAGGCCTACACCATAGCCATGGCAACACTGGATCCAAACCACATCTGCAAACTATGCTTAAGCTTGCAGCAATGCCAGATCCTCGATCCACTGAGTGAGGCCAGGTATGAAACCTACATCCTCACACAAACAATGTTGCATCCTTAATCTGTGAAGCCACCATGGGAACTACTGCAATTAATCTTTATTGATAGCTCCCAGAAGTAGGAGGCCTCTACTTAGTATCAGAAGAAGATACTTGGTATCAGAAGAGGGTTATCAGGACATGGAAATTAATTTTGAATAAATGTAGATTCCTTTTCCTTTTTCCAGATGTAGAGTTTGCTTTTAACCTTCTAGCCTTTGTGGGTCACAGTCTTTTTGGTTATATACTTTTGATTTATAGAAGAAAAGAGTCTAGGAAAAACAAAAACAGGCCTATTGTTATACAACTGAACAACTTAAGAGCTCAATGTCTTTGTTTCTATACCTACATCAGTAACAGAGGCTTTCTCTGGTTTCCTTTTCTACCCACAATCTTTCATGTGGGTATCTAGAGAAGACTCATGGGAGTGAGCATTGGGCTTGGGCAAGGTCCCTTTAGTCAGATGTTCCTGGCTATTTTAGACTGACATGTAAGCCCACAGTTGACCACTGGACATTCTTTAAAAATATACCACATTAATTTTTACCTGCTTTTATTGTGCCTAGTAGGGTGGTTCTTTTCCCTGTGCCCTGCCACAGATAGATTTACACAGCACATCTCTCATTGGAGTGGCTATTCACACTTATATTTCAGGTTACCTGATTTCTTGTAAATGCAGTCTCCAGGGGTACTATTGGAAATTTATGCTTTGGTAGTTTAATCAGCTTTTTAAAATTATTATCATGGGAACAACATCCTTTGCAACTTTCTACATCCTGAGTATAATAAGAATATCCCCACCTGTACATCTTATATTGTTTCTGCCCAAGATGTGTCTCACATCCCTTCTTACCTTTTGAGGTATACAGGCTCTGTCCATGGAAATATTTGACCACCTCATTGTATAGAATTGAAATTTGTGCCTGTACTGATTCTCAGTTAACATTTAGCATCCCCTTATATGTGTGGTTCTTGTTTTTCCTATGTGACTTGAATATTGGTGTGAATTACATACTCTTTGTGAAATAAAATCTTTTATACTTTTTTTTTTTTTTTGTCTTTTGTCTTTTTGTTGTTGCTATCTCTTGGGCCACTTCCGCGGCATATGGAGGTTCCCAGGCTAGGGGTTGAATCGGAGCTGTAGCCACTGGCCTACGCCAGAGCCACAGCAACGCGGGATCCGAGCCGCGTCTGCAACCTACACCACAGCTCACGGCAACGCCGGATCGTTAACCCACTGAGCAAGGGCAGGAACCGAACCCGCGACCTCATGGTTCCTAGTCGGATTCGTTAACCACTGCGCCACGACGGGAACTCCCTTTTATACTTTTAATATTCATTTTATGATATAGTCAGCACATAGAAACTGCTTTTCAATGAAGGTAGATTTTTTGACACAGCTCATCAGAGTAGCATTGTGGCTAATATTTCTCTCTCTTCACTACAAGCAGCTTATCTCACAGAATTAGATTTTAGAGATGATTGAATGGGATTGTGATATTTGTATTCTTCCTTCATGTTCTAGGTGAGAGGTTTGGGCTGTAATTGGAAAGAGAGGGTCAGTCTCTCTTCATGCTAGTTCCTTATGACAGATATTAGGGCTCTACCAGAAACTTGGCCTTAAGTCTTTTTTTTTTTTGTCCTTATTTATGAACTTTCTGAACCTATAGGTTAGGGCCAGCTCTGTTAGTGCTGCCATCTGTGGTTTATGTTGATACTTGAGTCTTTTTTGGTGCCCACTGAAAGTAGTAAATTCAAATGATGAACTAAGGGATTGATTCCATAATATGTACAATTCACTAACTGAAACATCTAACCAAATAAACAAATTTTCCCGTCTAGACCACCAGAATTCTACCAACATATCAACCCAGGGAACAGAAGCATGCTAACAGTTGAAGGCTAAATGGGACTCACAAGTAAGACTTCCAATTAAAGAATGCTTTTAGCTTTATAGTGTTAAGTTGTAGGCAATTCAAAATGAAAAGATCTATGATTTATAGTTTGACTATTCATATTGCGTGTGTGTGTGTGTGTGTGTTTGTGTGTGTGTAAGAGAAAAGTTTTTCTTTTTTCAACAGGGAGATGGAGAGAGAGAGAGAGAGAGAGCGAGAAGGGGGGGGGTTGGAACAAACTACAGCAAAATAACAGCCTTGTTTTCAATTTGTTTCTCAAATTAGAGCTTCAATTAATATACCACAGATTGTCTTAGGACAGTTCCAGAAAGATTAATGCAAAGTGATGCATCCTACCTTTTATCTCAATTGTGTGACAGAAGTCTTGCAAAGTTGAAAAGCTGCTAATTTAGTAGTCAACAGTGTCAAATAAAATTTCTAAACTGTATGTCTATAAAAGAACATCTTAGCAATAAGGCACAGCAAATATGCTTCAAAACAGTGCAGTCAGCAAATCTGTTTCAGGTTTTGAAATATCTAGCAATGACATTTATTAGAAAGAAACTATAATATATCAGTGATATAAAAAGCTGTCTCTTCATCAGCATTGCTTTATTATAGGTACTAATTTTGTACAAAATCCTTTAGATTATTTGCAAAACACCTGCTGAACTTAAAGAAATATGGTGAGTGCTTGCACAGAGACAGATGCAGCTTAATCACATAATACTGAATTTGACTTTGTGGTGCTTAACAATAAATGAACTGAGCCTGCCAGTACAGAGGGCTTAAATCTTCCTCAAATTTGTATAAAGTTTTCAATGAATATACTGTTTGTGCTGATTCTTTCTTCATCAAGTTTGAGAATATAAACAAATAGCAATTATAAGAATCCTATTAAGACTGATTTTTTTTAAATTAAACCACATGAAAGACTATGGTCTGAAATTTCACTCTCTTCTGCTCCACTCCCCAATCCTCCCATACCCCACCCCAATCATTTCAATTTTCCTAGGTTGGTGGTTTCTGGCTACTTCTCTCTTTGTATTTTCTACCCATGCATCCATCCATTCATCATAGCTTGTTTATTCTATCAGGTTACTTGAAAATTTCATGTTGTAGATGAATCTGCTTCAAGGTCAGGTATGGATGGCATTATGACTCAGTAAAAGATGGAAATAGAGTAAGAAAGACTATTTTCTCATTCTCTCTTCTCCTGCACACGATTAGTCTTATACGTTGATTGATTTTTGGTGGTAGGTTAAGTCGATTTCAATGAATTTCATTCACCCAATGTTGACCAGATTAAGATTCAAAATTGTTTAACCATATCACTTTTTCTCTGCTCTCTTCCCAATCTTCTAATTTATATGTTCAGGAGACATTGTATTTATACATATGTGATGTATTCTCTACGTGTGCCTACATGTATTCACATTCCCTAGTGAATTAACTATTCTTTCTTCATTGATTCTTATTTGCATTGTAATGTTAAATAATGGTACTTTAATTTTACTTCTTCAGATAAGCTGTGTGCTTGAGAAAACCATAAAACAATGAAACCTCATGAATATTTATATCAATGACTACAGAGCATTATAGTCATAATCTCTGGAACTAGTTCTCACCAGTTCAGAATTAATTATCAAGTTCAATTTTAATTGCATTCTTCTAAATTACAACCCCTCCCCCCAAAAAAAAGACTATAATGAATTATCTGGTAAGTACTTTACTGGGACTAATGCATCTAGGAGAGCTTCCTAAAATCCCATTCTTAATGTCTAATAACCAAACGAAGACATATGAGCCCAAACTAGCTTTCTAATCCTTGTTATCCAATGTATTAGACATTTGCAGCTGCTTCTTGGGGTTTAGTATATTTCATTTTCACTCAAGATTCAGTAAGAATTTAATTGAGTTTGGGGAACTTTTTTATTAAAAATTAAACCCTAAACACTCACTGTTTTGCTTCCTTAGAGTCACAAGTCTGAAATAGCATACAGAGTATTTAAAAGGGCGTCTTCTGGAAAACAATTGGCACTTTATTTAAAAAATATATGTTTAGTACTAATATAGAAAGGGGTTTTGGGTGGTAGGACTATTGACAAACGTCATTTGAAGTAAATAAGATCCACTTTAAAACTCTCTGGACAGAATGCTAAACTGCAGAAAAAATAGGAAAGAATAGCCATAATATTCTTGGGGAATTACTTGAAATAGAATAAAATTTTAAACATAAAGTCTTGTTAAAATTTGATTAAGTAAAACTTTCAGAGACATGTTTGTTTCTTAAGGAAATGCTCAAGCTACCATATCTGAAAAGGTTTTTTTTTTTTTTTTTTTCCCTTTTTACTGTTTTTTAGATGAAGAACTCTAAAGACCAGCACTGCATTTATGTGTGACATAAAGACAATAGATGAAGTCAGACAGGTAATAATAATTTAACAGCATTTATTCCCCAAACTTTCCCTCATACTCAGTGATCATAATCTATTTCTAGCTGAGAGAGCAGAAGAAAAGAAGGATGATGAGATGTATGGTTCACTTGGAAACTTATTACTGGGTAGATATCACTGATGGGAGAGAACGCCAAATTTCCTGCAGTAGAATCCTTTGATCCAACTTGAAGTTTGGGTCAAGTTTTAGTGAATAGTTGGTCTTGCCCATGTCCAAGGTTGAAACTCAGGTATGTCATAAATAAAGACGAATACACGAGAAAGTTTTGCAATTTTAGTGAGGAAATGAGTTAGCAGGAAATTAATAATGTAATTATCTGTTCCTCTAACAAAAAAAAAATTTGAGGGTAAATAAAATAAATAGTCATTTAGGGGTCAATATTCATGAATCAATATAGAGGCTGGGATTCAACTATAGGAAGCCCTAGGAAAGGAATTCAATTTAAAAAAATCAGCTTTTGATTTAAGCAAAGGTTCAGTAATAAGGTGAAAAAAAGGTTTGAATGTATTTATGAATACATGAAAACACAAATAGATTTCTACATCTGTATGAAAGAAACAAGTCAGTCTCGAAGGCCAAATTCTAGGAACTAAGACTTTCTAGGAATGAGGAATTTTGGTTGGAAGTGCAGCTAGATCACTGGTATCTTTCCAAGGCATAATACAATTCTCAAGACCATCTATTTGATGAATGAATGAATACATGAAAATTTGAAAGTTGTGCCAAATCAGAAGATAGAAATACATTTGTCTATAAATCAGACAGAAGATGAATATTGCCATACAAGTGTATTTAATTCCATCTGTCCTTTATTCCAGATTTGTTTCTAAAATGTTCATTTTGCTTCTACGTCTTAGGAAGAATTTAATGAAGCCACTGACAGTTACATGGATCACCCCTTGGTTTAATGATCTTCCCCCAGGGCTTCCTTACAGGAGGGTCTGCCCGTTCTGGGCAGCCACAAAATTCGTGTGAATGGCTATACCAATGAGACAGTCTCTTCCCTTGACATTATTTACATAGAAATTCTTAGTCACAGATTAGATATTTTAAGAAAATCTTTTTTCCTGCTCTCTGGCCAACAAATGATGACACCAGCTTATTTGATCAATGTTACTCCATTTGAAGTCAGTTTAAGCAGAGTGAGCTACAAACACGGTGGTGGATCAGATTAACATTTTTTATGCAGCCTTTTTTTCAAAAGAGAGAAAATATCCTGACTGCATGATTTTCATCATCTGCTGCTTGAATTCCATTGCTGCCCAATTCAGGCACAAACGACGACATCTGAGCTGTACGATCTGCCTCTCTTAAAGTTTTAGAGCATACCGCTGGTATTTGACACATTTATTCCATGATATATTAGACACAGTGCAGCTTCAGTTATTATTAAACATTTTTAAATGTCCAATTAGCAATACATAACATATAACATATGACACAGCCTATGTTTTCATCACACTGCATTAGAATTGTTACTAAAGGGACAGGGTGGATGTGGCATGCTGTTTTTATAACACAGTGTCAATGTGGCAACAATCACTGCAATAAAAATGACCTAAATGAATGTACAGATTGTCTTCTATGGGCCTTAAAGTGGTCAAGTAGTATTAAAAGCACATTTTATGATGAGTCCCCTTTTCATTACCTATTACCTTAGTTCAATTTTTTTAAATATATTTTTAGGGCTGCACCCATGGCAAATGGAGGTTTGAATAGGTGTTGAATCAGAACTGCAACTGCTGGCCTTTGGCACAGCCACAGCAACGCAAGAACTGAGCCGCTTCTGTGAACTACACCACAGCTCAAAGCAACACAGGATCCTTAACCCACTGAGCAAGGCCAGGGGTCTAACCTGCATCCTCATGGATACTAGTCAGATTTGTTCCCACTAAGCCACAGTGGGAACTCCAACCTTAGTTCAAATTCTTATATGGTCCATATGTGGAAACTGTTCCATAAAAAATCTGTCAGACCTATTTTTGAATAATCAAGTGAAAGCTAACCACAATTACAGAGCAATTCTGCACCTCTCAAAACTGATGGAAATGGTAACTTTTAAAAAGCATATATTTAATGCAAAATTAAAAGTACAAAAGAATTTGAAATGTATCAAATATAGAAGAGTATAAAAGAAAAAGAGCAAGAAAGGCAGTGATTTGTTTATTGCATTGCTGAATTTTAAGTGAAAATTCTTAATGTATTTGAAAATTCTTGTCTGTTTTTTCCCCAAAGAATGTTTGAAAAGATGTCTAATTTAAAAATTGGTGTGACTTTTATTTATATGTATAGATTTACGTAGAGCAAAAAGTATTTGTTTTTGGTGTGTAGAGTTCTATGAGTTGTACCATATACATTGACTCAGATACAGGATGGTCTACACCTTACAGAATTTCTTCTTGCTGAACTTTAGTAGTTTCCCCCCATCCTCTCATATACCTAACAAAATGGTATAGGCACTCAGGAAACAATCTGGAAATATCTCATATTTTAATTTGACCCATAAATTATCACCATATTTACAAAATTGTCTGGGGTTAAAATGCGACTTTAACATATTGGATATTGATTTACCATAGAATACACCAAAGAAAGAGCCCCAAAAGTGAAAAAGTTAACATTTTTCATGCTGATGAAGACTGGAGTCTATAAAGAAAACCATCCCACAAGTTATTCACTGTTGACACATACCTATGAGAAAGTGAATGATGAAAAAACTGGAGCTCAGAAGTCCGTGAAATCATCTTCTTTATATATTCTCTTATAGGGGCTATCTCTCATAACCAGGTGTCTTTAGCTTGAGTTCAATCCACATGTCACCTTATGTGGATATATGATTCCCCCAGTGCTGGGTAATGCTCTTTTCTGTTGCACACCAGAGCAATCACTCAGGATGAGTAAACTGGGCATTGATTTGGAGATAATAACCCCCCTGCCCCAAGCACACTCTATAGCTGTCCACTTGGCTCCAGTCACCAATCCAAATTCTTTTACTTTTTCCTCCAATTCTTTCTGTTTCTTGATTTTGTTGAGCTTACTGTCCTGCGTACATTTGAAAAATAGGCCTGGAAGCTAGTTTCTTGATGTATATGAACAACACATGGTCTGTTTTCTTGCAATTGAAAATAAAGTTTCCAGAAGCTAATACATCCGCCAAGTTAGAAGTGGGGAGAAAAACACATTAAAAGCATTGTGACTACAAAAGAAAGTTTCTTCCATTAGGTGAGTTGTTAGACCTCATGACCTCTGAGGTATTTTTTAAGTATTAATGACCATTCCTGAAAGACAGTAATCCATGCTAGGACATGTAAATTTAGTGACTGAATTATGCTGTCTACCTCCCCACATCACTTGGCCTATGTAGACTGAAATCTGGTGAGTTTAACAAGCATTTAGCTGCTTGTTAAAATCAAGCTTCTGGAACTTTAATTAATGATTGACTTGTCACTAGTTTTATTTTATTTGAGACTCTGACTTTTCATTTAAGGGCAAATTATGCTTATCATTTGGCAAAATCTCATCTGTAGTTAACTGATGGCAGTCTTTGAAGAGGCACATTTTTATGCCATGTCACATAGACAGTATATTCACTTCTCCTCATTCTTGTACCTTTAGACCTTAGCATATCTACTATTCACTGGATTCTTCCCACTTGATATAATATCTGTAGTAATTCAGGAGAATATAAATTGAGAAAAAAATAAAATATGCATAAATTTGATTAAATATTTTAATGCAAATTTAATAGTTAAGTGAGCACATGATAGAAAAGAAAAAGTATTCTCATATGGCTTACTGTACTGAACACTGTCATATACACACTTTGCCAGTCAAATATATAGAAACACACACACACATAAAACATACACATAAAACATACTTTATATTAAATAAATAATTATTAAAACTTCCTCTAAAATCAAAATGTAGGGAGTTCCCATTGTGGCTCAGTGGTTAACAAATCCGACTAGGAACCATGAAGTTGCAGGTTTGATCTCTGGCCTTGCTCAGTGGGTTAAGGATCCCGCGTTGCTGTGGCTGTGGTGTAGGCCAACGGCTACAGCTCCAATTCGACCCTTAGTATTGGAACCTTCATATGCCACGGGAGTGGCTGTAGAAATGGCAGAAAAATAGAAAAATAAAAATAAAATCAAGATGTAAACATGTCTGCTATAACTACTTCTATCCAATATTATCCTAGAAGAACTAAGTAGCACAGAAAGACAGGAAAAAAAATGTATGAGGTTTGCAAAGGAGAAAACACAACTAAATTTTTTTTGACCAAAATAATTGAATACATATACACTAAAAATTTACAATAAATTATTGAATTCATAAGAAAATGTATCAGTATTTCTAGAATCAAAATTAATATTCTATAATTGGCTGCACTTCTACAAGACAGCAATGAGCATTTGGAAAATTATAATTAGAATGTTCTCATATTTGTGAGCTGTAGGGGAAGTCCAGCATTTTTCACAGAACCAGAACAAACTAGCCAAAAATTTATATGGAACCATAAAAGACCCAGAATTGCCAAAGAAATCCTGAGGAACAAAAACCAAGAAGGATGCATAACTCTCCCAGACGTCAGGCAATATTACAGAGCCGTGAGAATCAAGACAGTGTAGTACTACAGTGTGGTACTGATTCCAAGACAGACAGACCAATGGAACAGAATAGAGAACACAGAAATAAACCCAGACACCTATGGTCAATTAATCTTTGACAAAGGAGGAAAGAATATAAAATGGGAAAAAGAGAGTCTCTTCAGCAATAGTGCTCGGAAAACTGGACAGCAACATATAAATCAATGAAACTGGAACACGCCCTCACATCATGCAAAAAATAAATAAACTCAAAATGGCTTAAAGACTTGAATGTAAGCCAAGACACCATCAAACTCCTACAAAAGAACATAGGCAAAACTTTCTCTGACATCAACCTTACAAATATTTGCTCAGGTCAGTCTCCCTAGGCAACAGAAACAAAAGCAAAAATAAACCAATGGGACCTAATCATACTGACAAGCTTTAGCACAGCAAAGGAAACCATAAAAAAAACAAAAAGACCACTTACAGAATGGGAGAAATAGTTTCAAATGATGCAACTGACAAAGCCTTAATCGCTAAAGTATACAATCAGCTTATACAACTCAACAGCAAAAAAAGCCAACAACCCAATTGGAAAATGGACAAACTATCTGAATAGACATTTCTCCAAAGAAGATATACAGATGGCCAACAAGCACATGAAAAAATGCTCAACATCCCTGATTATTAGAGAAATGCAAATCAAAACTACTATGAGGTACTGCCTCACACCAGTCAGAATGGTCCATCATTAATAAGCCCACAAATAACAAATGCTGGAGAGGGTGTGGAAAAAAGGGAACCCTCCTGCACAGTTGGTGGGAATGTAAATTGCTACAACCACTATGGAAAACAGTGAGGAGGTACCTCAGAAAACTAAATATAAAGCTACTATATTACCCAGCAATCCCATTCTTGGGCATATAGCCAGACAAATCTTTCCTTAAAAAAGACGCATGCACCCATATGCTCATTGCAGCACTATTCACAATAGCCAAGGCATGGAAACAACCTAAATGTCCATTGATAGATTAATGGATTAAGAAGAGTGTAATATGTACACAATGGTATACTACTCTGCCATAAAAAATAACAAAATAATGCCATTTGCAGCAACATGTATGGAACTAGAGACTCTCATACTAGGTGAAGTAAGTCAGAAAGAGAAAGACAAATTCCATATGATATCACCTATATCTGGAACCTAATATATGGCACAAATGAACTTTCCACAGAAGAGAAACTCATGGTCTTGGAGTACAGACATGAAACTACCAAGAGGGAGAGGGGGTGTGTGTGATTAACTGGGAATCTAGGGTTAATAGATGCAAACTATTGCCTTTAGAATGGATAAGCAATAAGATCCTTCTGTATAGCACTGTGAATGATATCTAGTCACTTATGATGGAGCATGATGAAGGATAATGTGAGAAAAAGAATGTATGTATGTATGCATGACTGGGTCACTTTTCTGTATGGTAACAAATTGACAGAACATTGTAAGCTACCTATAATGGAAAACATAAAAATCTTAAAAAAGAACTTTAGAGGGGGAGTTCCCATCGTAGCACAGTGGTTAATGAATCTGACTAGGAACCATGAGGTTGCAGGTTCCATCCCTGCCCTGCTCAGTGGGTTGAGGATCCAGTGTTGCTATGAGCTGTGGTGTAGGTTGCAGACGCGGCTTGGATCCCGCATTGCTGTGGCTGTGCCGTAGGCGGGCAGCTACAGCTCTGATTAGATTCCTAGCCTGGGAATCTCCATATGCCACGGGAGTGGCCCTAGAAAAGGCAAAAAGACAAACAAACAAAAAACACTTTAGTGTTATCATCTGTGAAATATGTCAATAAAATGCATGTTCCAGGACTCTTATAAGGATTAGCCACAAGATATGTAGTCTTCCTCTATGTTTTTTGGCACATAGCAGATACTTGACGGCTGAATTGCTATTGATCTTCATATCTTTTTACCCCTTTGCATCACTCTTTTATGTTTAAAAAGAAGCAATAACAATTGAAAGCAAAGGTAATTTTTGAAAGTTTAATATATTCCACAGTGGATAGAATTAAAGAAAGCCAGTGTAAAACAAATCAAAAATAAAATAAAATAAATAATATAGCTAAATAAATAATATATGACAAATTATATGCAAGGTCATTAGGCAGATTCTTTTTTAATTTTTTGGAAAGACATAAAAAAGAAAGATTTTTTCCCTATGAATGTGAAGTGTATTTGCATTCTAAAACAGAAAAACTGGATTAGGAATGCAGTCACTCTTACCTGGTAAATTGATTTCTAAAATCTACTAAATTAGCAATAATGCATTCTGTCCAAGGAGAGGGAACACATGTTCAAAAACAAACAAAAAAAATCTTGAAATATGCAAATAATTGATAATTCTTCAGTGTTTAAAAAAAAAAACCAAAACAAATGGGGTGATATACCATCTTCATGGATTGGAAGACTTAATATTTTAAATAGTTCACCCACATTGATGTATACCTATATAAAGTCAATGTAACCCTAGTCAAAGTCCAATAGTATCTTGCAGGAATTTCACATACTGATTATAAAATTCACATGAAAAAGAAAAGTTCAGGAAGAGCTAAATTACTCTGGAAGAATACAAACTAGAAAAAAATTGCTTTTCTAAATATCAAGTTTTAAAGATATGGTAATAAAGGTGGTGATAGTAACACGATAGATATGTATTTCAATAAAAATTTGAAAAACGGCGAAAATTCAGAGTTTTGAGAAAAAGGAAATAACCCTACTTATCCCTATAGAAAATAAAATTCCCTTGCACCACTTTCAAAAACTCATTTTATGTGGGTTGGGGTCATAATAACAAAAGTCAAAACTATAAATGAACTAGAGTATAATACAAGAGATGCGTTTTATATCATTGCATAGGAGAAATTTCTCATTTAAGAAATACAAGTATTGACCAAAAAGGAAAATATTAATACATTAAATTACAAGTAAGAATTTCTAATAATAAAAAGGTATCTTAAAGACAATTAGAAAACAATTCAAATGTTGGAAGAACTAATGTTTTAAACATAAATTTGTAAAAGGTTTAGAATCTAGGATATATAAAGTAGTCCTAAAATTCATTAATAAAAATCAAATAATAAGATTGGACATAACATAAGCTCTATTTTAAAAAAATAGTAAATATATAAGGAGAATCTTGTAGTTACAAGTTTAATACATTATTAATATCATGAGATACCATTTCATACCTTTCTTATTGGTGAAAAATTATAAGACTGAAAATATCAAACGTGTAAATATATGGAGCAACTCAATTAAAGCATTTAGCTTAAAACTGCAGAGATTTTGAGATATCCTATATACTCCCATCATTTTTGCAAATTCTCACCATAGCTTTGGAAATCTAGCAAAAATATTTCATAAATTTACAATGACTTTATAAGCTTTCAATTCTATTTCATGGATATATTATTTCAAAACTCATTGATGTGTGCCTAAAAAGACATGATCAATGAAGTTCTTAGCAGTAATTATTTTTTGACTGTGCCCACAGCATGCAGAAATTCCAGGGACAGGGAGAAAACCCCAGCCACAACAGTGACAATGCTGACTCATTAACCACTAGGCCACCAGGGAACTCCACCAGCAACTTTAATAATAGAAAAACTTTGAAAAATCAAAAAGCATATCAATATGATAATGTCATATTTTCATACGTTATACTATATTATACTGCAGCACTGAAAATGATGAAATGTAACTACAGACATCATCATATATAAATCTCACAATATAATAACAGAATTTAAAAATAAAATTGGAATTAAATATGTAAATGCCTTCCATTAAGTATGCTTAAAATAGTAAGAATGGCTGATAGATATGTGTTTCTGTGTGTCTGTATCTGTTTTTGCACATATTTGGAAATAAGATTTACATAGAAATTATAGGGATCAGAGATGGACTCTCCTCTGAGATTGTTACTGTTTGATAACCTACTATGTCATACACACACAAACACACACACACACAACTATTGATATGGGTAAGAAAAACGTGTAATATTTGTTTACAAATATTGCTCTTGGAAAAGATATTGTAATATAAGTAATATATAACTATGAAATTTAGTTCTTTTCTATATTTGTGATACTCATATTTAAGATTTTATTTTTATGGTGTTTTTCAATTTCCACACACACATTTTCTAAATTTTTCATTACACTTTCTCTTGAAGTACTAGCATCATGTTATAGAATATAGAAAACTGAGGATCATACATATTAAGGGCATACAGCTAGTCTATGTGATAACAGGAAAACCTCAAATATTACTGAATGACACATTTCCAGGTTCTTAAACACCAGAACTATACTTTTCATTATATTTATCCATTTATTGTTTATTAATTTTCTATTCATGAGTATGCTAGTAAGGACACCTGAATTTTCAAAGCATATTTGGGTCCATTTTCAAGCTTACAATGACACTGGATACCAGAATTTTCAAATATGATTTCCATTTTCCTGGTAAACTAAGACTGACAGTAAAATGATCATCTCCAGTAGTTGATATTATAATACCTCAATCATTTTACTTCTGTTTTAAATGTTTACACTCTGAGTTTATCCACCTGGCTTATGTAACAAACCAAAGAAAGGCATTCTTCGTAAACTTTGCCCCTGTTTGCTTGAGCTCACCACTTTTTCTCTGCCACCAATTCTTCCGTGAAGGTGAAACCATGGGCACAAATGCCTCTGACTTTTCATCACTACTTCTATGTTCCCTAAGATCCCCCAAAAGAGATTCTTTCTTAATGGTTCCTGAAAACAACTAAAGGATTCACTTTACTCCACCTGGCTCACAAGTCTGTAGATGCCCAGAGGTACTGGATCTCTTAACAGAATGGTAAAAGGAGGTTTAGAAAACTATCCTGGTCAGATACTTCACAGTTTTCTCTCCTGTTTTAGATAAGGCAGCTGGGGACCAATGTCATTCAGTGACGCATCACATCACAGAGTGCATAGCAACAGCAAGCCTAAGTTCCCACTCTACAGCTCTTGTGTTAATATTTCTTCATACTCTATTGTTTTTTGAATCTCTATTTTATTGATTTCTTCTTTGACCTTTATAATTTCCTTCCTTCTGCTGACTTTTGGTCTTTTTTGTTCTTCTTTTTCTAATTTGTTTAGGTGGAGGGTTAAGTTGTCAATTTGGGATCGCTCTTCTTTTTTGAGAAAGGCCTGTATCACTATAAATTTCCCTCTGAGCTTTTGTAGCATCCCATAGATTTTGAGAGGTTGTGTCTTCATTATCATTTGTTTCAAGGTATTTTTTTAATTTCCTTCTTGATTTCCTCATTGACCTGTTGGTTTCTTAGTAGCATATTGTTTAGTATCCATGTAGTAGGTTTTTTCTCATTTCTTTTCCTGTGGTTGATTTCTAATTTCATGGCATTGTGGTCAGAGAAGATACTTGAAATAATTTCTATGCTCCACAATTTATTGAGATTAGCTTTGTGTCCCTATATGTGGTCGATTCTTGAAAATGTTCCATGTACACTTGAGAAGAAGGTGTATTCTGATTTTTTTGGATGTAGTGTTCTGAAGATATCAATTAAGTATAACTTTTCTATTGTTTCCTTTAGGATCTCTGTCACTTAATTGGTTTTCTGTCTAGAGGATCTGTCCATTTGTGTGAGTGGGGTATTAAAGTCTCCTGCTATGATTGTATTCCCATCAATTTCTCCCTTTATATCTGTTAATATTTGTTGTATCTATCTGGTCAAAAAACAATAGAGAAAATTAATGAAAATAAGAGCTGGTTCTTTTAAAAGGTAAACAAAATTGACAAACCCCTGGCCAGACTCACCAAAAAGAGGAGAGAAAGAACCCAAATAACCAAAATTATAAATGAAAAAGGAGAAATCACAACGGATACTGCAGAAATAAAAAAAAATAAGAGAATACTATGAACAACTATATGCCAACAAATTTGACAATCTGGAAGAAATGGACAATTTTCTAGAATCTTACAGCCTGCCAAAACTGAATCAAGAAGAAACAGCCCAACTGAACAGACCCATCACTAGAAATGAAATTGAAGAGGTCAAAAAAACACTCCCTACAAATAAAAGTCCAGGACCATATGACTTCACAGGCGAATTCTATCAAACATATAAAGAGGATCTGGTGCCCGTCCTCCTTAAACTCTTTCAAAAGGTTGAAGAAGAAGGAATACTCCCAAAGACATTCTATGATGCCACCATCACCCTCATTCCAAAACCAGACAAAGATACCACCAAAAAAGAAAACTATCGGCCAATATCTTTAATGAATATAGATGCAAAAATTCTCAATAAAATCTTAGCCAACCGAATCCAACAACATATCAAAAAAATCATACACCATGACCAGGTGGGTTCATCCCAGGTTCACAAGGATGGTTCAACATACGCAAATCAATCAACATCATACACCACATTAACAAAAAAAAAGTCAAAAATCATATGATCATCTCAATAGACGCAGAAAAAGCATTTGACAAAGTGCAACATCCATTCATGATCAAGACCCTCGCCAAAGTGGGTATAGAGGGAATATTCCTGAACATAATCAAAGCCATTTATGATAAACCCACAGCAAATACTCAATGGGGAAAAACTGAAAGCCTTTTCACTCAAATCTGGAACAAGACAGGGATGGGATGCCCACTCTCACCACTGCTCTTCAGCATAGTTTTGGAAGTCCTAGCCACAGAAATTAGACAAACAAAAGAAATAAAAGGCATCCATATAGCAAGAAAAGAGATAAAACTGTCACTGCATGCAGACGACATGATACTATACATAGAAAACCCTAAGGACTCAACCCCAAAACTCCTTGAACTGATTAATAAATTCAGCAAAGTAGAAGGATACACGATTAACACTCGGAAGTCAGTCACATTTCTGTATACCAGCAATGAAATATTAGAAAAGGAGTACAAAAATACGATACCTTTTAAAATTGCACCTCACAAAATCAAATACCTCGGAATACACCTGACCAAAGAGGTAAAGGACCTATATGCCGAGAACTAAAAAACTTTAATCAAAGAAATCAAAGAAGATGTAAAGAAATGGAAAGAGATTCCATGTTCAGATTGGGAAAATCAATATTGTAAAAGTGGCCATCCTACCCAAAGCAATCTACACATTCAATGCAATCCCTATCAAATTACACATGACATTTTTCACAGAACTAGAACAAACAATCCAAACATTTATATGGAACCACAAATGACCCAGAATCGCCAAAGCAATCCTGAGAAACAAAAACCAAGCAGGAGGCATAACTCTCCCAGACTTCAAGAAATACTACAAAGCCACAGTCATCAAAACAGTGTGGTACTGGTATCAAAACAGACAGACAGACCAATGGAACAGAATAGAGAACCCAGAAATAAACCCTGACACCTATGGTCAATTAATCTTTGACAAGGGAGGCAAGAACATAAAATGGGAAAAGGAAAGTCTATTCAGCAAGCATTGCTGGGAAACCTGGGCAGCTGCATGCAAAGCAATGAAACTAGAACACACCCTCACACCATGCACAAAAATAAACTCCAAATGGCTGAAAGACTTAAATAGAAGACAGGACACCATCAAACTCCTAGAAGAAAATAGAGGCAAAACACTCTCTGACATCAACCTCATGAATATTTTCTCAGGTATGTCACCCAAAGCAATAGAAATAAGAGCAAAAATAAACCCATGGGACCTCATCAAACTGAAAAGCTTTGGCACAGCAAAGGAAGCCCAAAAGAGAACAAAAAGACAACTTTCAGAATGGGAGAAAATAGTTTCAAATGATGCAACGGACAAGGGCTTAATCTCTAGAATATATAAACAATTTATACAAGCCAAGAGCAAAAAAGCCGATCAATCAATGGCAAAATGGGCAAAAGACCTGAATAAATATTTCTCCAAAGAAGATATATACATGGCCAGCAAACACATGAAAAAATGCTCAACATCGCTGATTATAAGAGGAATGCAAATCAAAACTACCATGAGTTACCACCTCACACCAGTCAGAATGGCCATCATTAATAAGTCCACAAATAACAAGTGCTGGAGGGGCTGTGGAGAAAAGGGAACCCTCCTGCACTGCTGGTGGTAATGGAAACTGGTACAGCCACTATACAGAACAGTTTGGAGATACCTTAGAAATCTATACATAGAACTTCCATATGACCCTGCAATCCCACTCTTGGGCATATATCCGGACAAAACTCTGCTATAAAGGGACACATGCACCTGCATGTTCATTGCAGCACTCTTTGCAATAGCCAGGACATGGAAACAACCCAAATGCCCATCGACAGATGATTGGATTCTGAAGAAGTGGTATATATACACAGTGGAATACTACTCAGCCTTAAAAAAGGATGACATCATGCCATTTGCAGCAACATGGATGGAACTAGAGACTCTCATACTGAGTGAAATGAGTCAGAAAGACAAAGACAAATACCATATGATATCACTTATAACTGGAATCTAATATCCAGCACAAATGAACAACTCCACAGAAAAGAAAATCATGGACTTGGAGAAGAGACTTGCTGCTGCCTGATGGGAGAGGGAGGGAGTGGGAGGGATCGGGAGCTTGGGCTTATCAGGTACAACTTAGAAGAGATTTACAAGGAGATCCTGCTGAGTAGCATTGAGAACTTTGTCTAGATACTCATATTGCAACAGAACAAATAGTGGAGGAAAAAATGTATAAATGTAGGAATAAATTGGTCTCCATGCTGTACAGTGGGAAAATATAAAATAAAAAAATTAAAAATAATAAAAATAATAATAATAAAAATATTTCTTCATACTAATACCTTACTAAAAGTTCCTGAAAGGCTTCCATTCAGTGCACCCCATTCTTTTCAAAATAACAATCAAACACTGGACAGCATGGATGATTGTTTCAAGCACCATCATAAGTGATTTTTTAGTAGATTCCTTTTGAGCTGGGGAATATAAATCAACCCAAATAATATACTCTCTCTCTTAACACTAGCATAGTATAATTTTTTCTCACAAGTCTTTATTAGGGAGTGTTGGACAAGGCAATACTCTCCAGCAGATAGAGAGATTAACTCCCTGCGGTAACTACAATTTTCTTAATGATAAAAACCTTTGGGGGCTAATTTATACATCATCTGGTTTTGGCACGGGAATCTTTTCTAAACATTCAAAAGGTGTGCTCATACTAACACAACACCTGAAGCAATGTTTGCACATATCTGTATTCAACAAGAGGATCATTACATTGAATTAAATGCAAGCTGCAGCCTTATAAATTGAGAAAAAAAGCAACATATTTAAGTACTGCTGGCATGTTCAGGCTAATTTTAGATACCTTTATAAAAATTGAAGAATAAAACATTATAACCCTTAAGATTAGTTCGTAAAAAATGTATATGAAGAGTTGTTCTAAGCTGAGTTCTTGGGGGCTTGGCACAGATGATGTGCACTGCCGGGGTGTGGCAAATAAAGAGTATGAATTTGAGAGACTACAATGAGAAAATGTGCTCTGAAGTGGACCTTAAATGAGTGATTGAATAGATGGAAAATGAAGGGGTAGGGAACAAACACTATTTGCGAGGGAGCATTATGAGCATTTGTGCTGAGGTAAGGTGTCCCTAAGTAATTTGATCTATTGCTGACAACTTTATTGAGCATCTCCCATATGCAAGGTGACAGAGGATAAAATAATTAGAACAATTTCTATCTTCAAGAATTTCTCTCCTGTAATAAAGAGATAACAAGAGAAACAGTTATTCAAAGTTTAAAAATACAACATAGGAATAGTGGTTTTACCGACAGAGTTCACAATCACTAGAAACTTATTAATAAAACTAGGTACCTGGGGCTCACCTAGGAGTTTCTAATTCAGGGTTATTAGGATGGACCTAGAGTCCATTTAGAGGGACAGGTACACAAAAATTCAGCTACGATAGGAAAAAAACCTATACTGGGAGGGAGGCAGCAAAATTAATGACAACAAAAAGACAGATGTGGAAAGCATGAAGGAAGAACAGGAGAGGAGTCTATGTCTGTTAGAAAGTTTAAAAAGTCAATGTCATTAATTCAAATCCTAAGAGATGGGAATGGCAATGATGTAGTCCTTACACAGTCAAGAGGTAAAGCTGATTTCAGAGGGGAGGAGCAATGAGAGAGATATTCGGATATATTGGAGCTTGAGGAAACAGAATTTCCAGGATAATCATCACATGACTTAACCCCTCAATATCTTTGTAGACATAGCATTAGAAAAGGGGAAGATTCAATATTAATCCCAAGGGGAAGAAAATGACCAAAAAAAAAAAAAAAGTCAAGAATTCTTGCTGAAGTTGGATGGAGGCTCTGAAATAAGTTTAGTCCAAGTAGGAATCGATAAAGGCAATCATGTACAATCAACACTTTTGTGGATTTAACTCATGTGATTCAAGAGCTTAAAATAGACTTGAATTAGACCAGATGGCAGCTTTCAGAGCAAAAGTCTAGGTGCAAGATTGCTTTACTTTAAGGAGATTTCACTGAGGTGTTACTGACAGACAGAGCATTTTACAACAAGTGAGGTAGGATTCAGAGTAAATCACAGCTGAAGGCAGAAGTGGGTGTAATATAAGCATGGCTTTATGGAGAGGTGTAAGTGCTTCTACTTATATATATGCAGCATTGAAGAGACAAAAAAAAATCGCTTTAAGGTTTTCTGTCAGGCCACGTTCCTCTTTCCCATTCACAGGCAATTTACTTTGAGCTGAATCTTGAAAAGAACATCTTGATATCTAGCAAAGGGGTTAACCTTTTAGGAAGCTTTTCAATATTTATACCTCAGAACACTTTGTAAGTTTTTCCCGTCGCAGGATAAATCCTGTGTATGTATCTAGGGGCCTTTTATAACACTATTCAGTCTCACATCTGTATATAGTTCTATCGATTTGCTTCTTTTGTGTCCCTTCTGTTAGAGAAATTTCTCTTGGGTTTCCCCCCATTAAAAGTGTGGGAGATACAAATTAAAAGACTTTGATTGGAATTTCATTGAATAAATAGATCAGTTTGGAAAGAATTAACATCTAATCTGGAGTCTGCTGATCCAAGGAAATAGTATAATTTTCCTCTTATTTGGATCTTTTAAAATATCTCTTACAAATGTACAGGTTCCAGAGACATTTTGTCACATTCATCATTATTTCGGATATGATTTTTTTGTACATAGTACTTTTTATTTCAATTTATAATTGTTCATTGCTAGTATATGGAAATACAGTTAAATTTGTAAATTGATTTTATGTACTATAAATTTTCTAAACTCCTTACTAGCTTTTTGTAGATCCCACAGGATTTTCTAAATAAAAAAGTATGATATCTGTAAAAAGAGGGTTTTATTCTTTCTCAATTTGGATTTCAATTGCTAATTGCACTAGCTAAAAAATGTATTATACTGATTGAAAGTGATAAAAGTGGGCATCTTTGCCTTCTTTCTATTCTTCACTGAACAGTCTTTCACCATTAAGTGTGAAGTTAGCTGTGGAATTTTCAGAGTTCCTCTGTATCAGATTGAAGACGATGTTTTCTATGATAATTGTTAAAGTTACATATTTTTAAATGAAAAAAATGGATATATGATTTTGTTTAGGGTTTTTGATGGATTTATTGTGATAATATTTTGTTTGTTTTTGACCTATTAATATGGTTAAATGAATTGATCTATTTTTAATTATAAATTTATTGTATAAGTCTCATTGCCAAGATGCAATATATTTTTATTGGGTTCAAATGTATTAAAAATTTGTAGAGAACTTTTGCATCTATGGTTGTGAAAATATTGGCCTGTAGTTTTCTTTTCTTCTGATGTCACTGTTGGTTTTGGTTTCAGTGGAATATGGCCACAAAGATTCAGTTGGCAAGTATTCCCTCTTTTCTATTTTGTGGAGAGTTTCTGGAGAATTTGTTCTGTTGTTTACTTAAATTTAGTAAAATTCACAATAAAGCCATTTGGGCCTAGAGTTTTTTCCATGAAAAGGTTTTTAGCTAAAATAAATTTAATATATGAAGGCTATTCCTATAATGCATTTCTTCTTTAGTAAATTTTTGTGGTTTGTGTTTTACAGAGAATTTGTCTATTTCCCCTAAATTGTAGAATTTAGTGACATACAATTGTTCATAATATTCCCTCATCTCTGCAATAATTTGCCTCTCCTTTTTTTTTTCATGATTTATATGGTCAAAGTACATCATTTTATTAATCTTTTATGAGAACCAGCTTTCAGATATATTTTCTCTACTTTTTCTGTTTTCCATTTAATTTAATTCAGCTATGACCTTATTACTTTTATTATCATCCCCTCATTATTTCTTTAGCTTTAATTTACCATTCTCTTTCAATTTCCTTTGTATAGAATGTGAGGTCATTGATTGGAAAACTTTTTTTTAAATAAATGTATTTGGTGATATTCCCTCTAGGCACTGCTTTAGCTGAACTTAAATTGATATGTATTCTTTAAGTTTAAATACCTTATAATTTTAGAATTATTTTATATTTTCTAAATATTTAAATATTTTCCAGATATTTATTTTATTAATTTCAAATTTATTTCCCTTCTATTCAGAGAACACAGAGTATATATGAATTGTGTCCTTCTGAACTTACTAAATCTTCAAATATATTGAAACTGCTTTTATTCCCTTAACTTAGACTATTTTGGTAAATGTTCTATGTGTGCTTGAAAAGGATGTATATACTGTTCTTATGAGATAGAATGTTCTGTGGATATCAGTTATATTGAAATGATCAGTAGGGTTGTTCAGGTCTTCCATATTAATATTAGCTTCCTGTCTACTTTTTTGGTTATTGGAAAATGGGTGCTAAAGTTTTTTTTGTGATAATTTCAAAAATGCTTCTTTATGTCCTTGTAGTTCTTCTAATGCATAGTTTGAGTCTCTTTCATTAAGCTCACAAATGTTTATTCTTCTGTTCTCTTGTTGACCCTTTTTTAATTACAAAATGAACCTATTTGTCCGAAGTGATATATATATATACTCCAAAGTCATTTATCTGATATTACTACAGTAGCTCCAACTTTTTAAACATTAGCATTAGAATGTTATATCTCTTTATCTTCCTACTTGTAACATCTCTGTGTCTTTTTCATAAACATAGGTTTCTTACAGGCAGCCTAGAGTTGGGTCTTGTTATGTATATATATATAAAATGATTTTTTTTCCATTACATCCAGTCTGATAAACTCTTTTCATTAGGGTGTTTAGATCACCTGTTATCTAATAGGATTTTTACGCAGTTAAGTTCAAATTCTATAATTTTGTTATTGTCTCACCTGTTTTGTGTTCAATTATTTCTCGTGTATTTGAATTACATGAGTATTATTTATGATTCCATTTACCTCCTTTGATGTTTGTCATGTATAACTCTTGTTTTTTTTACTAGTTGCTTTTGGATTTATAGGTTAGAATTTTAATTTGTAAAAGCTTACCTTCAAAAGATATTATACCTCTTCACATGCAATGTCAAAACCTTATAACAGGAGTTCCTGTCGTGGTGCAGAGGAAACAAATCCAACTAGGAACCATGAGGTTGCAAGTTCCATCCCTGGCCTTGGTCAGTGGGTCAAGGATCCGGCGTTGCCGTGAACTGTGGTGTAGGTCACAGACACGGCTCAGATCTGCTGGGAACCTCCACATGCCGTGGTGCGGCCCTAAAGAAAGACAAAAAGACCAAAAAAAAAAAAAAAGAAAAACAAAAAAACAAACAAAAAAAGCCCGTATGGCAGTACGCTTCTATTTCTCCCTGTCCAACCTTTATTTGTAGTGCTTTACATCTATTTTCCATATTATAAACACACAACGTATTATTTTTGCTGTAATCAATCTTTTCAAGAGTTTTAACTAATAAAATTGTTTACTTATACACATCGATAGCATTTTCAGTGTCTTTCATTCTTTCATTCCATGGTATAGATCTATGTTTCTTTCCGCATAATTTTCCCACTGCCCAAAGCATTTAGTTTAACAATTCTTGAATTATATGTGTGTTGATTATGAATTCTTTCAGCTTTTGTATGTTTTTAAGAACTCTTTATTTCATATTTTCTTATGAAATTTATTTTTTTATATAAAATTCTACCCGGACATTTTTTTTTCCGGTAACACGTCAACAGCGGTTCTCCTTTGTCTTCTGGTTTGCACTATAGTAGACAAGACATCTGTTACCATTCTTATTTTTGTTTCTCTGTTCATAATCTGTTTTGTCTGCGTGTTTTTAAAGATCTTCCTTTATTATTGGTTTTAAGCCCATGACCTTGATTCATGATATGTCTTATTCTGTTTTTTTCATTTTCCTTCTGGTTGGGGTTCACTGAACTTCTTAAATCTGTTTGTGCATAGTTTTCATATATTTGGAAATTTTTAGCCATTATTTCTTCAAATATTTATTTTTTTTCCTGTCACTATTCATCTCTCCTGCTTAGGGAAATAATTCCAGTTACACTTAGAAGTCACTCAATTTTGCTCCATAGTGCACTGATGCTCTCGATATATATTTTTTAATTTTTCCTCTTCATATTTCATTTTGGAAAGCTGCTATTGCTATGTTATTAATCTCATCTATTCTATTGCTTACTATTAATCTCATCCAATGTAGTTTGAATTTCAACATTGTAGTTTTCCTTTAAAGAAGATTGATCTGAGAGTTCATGTCTTGGCTCAGCAGAAACAAATCTGACTAGCATCCATGCGGATGCAGGTTCAACCTCTGGCCTCCATCAGTGGGTTAAGGATCCAGTGTTGCAGTGAGGTGTGGTGTAGGTCGTAGACACAGGTTGGATGGATCTGGCATTGCTGTGGCTGTGGTCTAGCCCAGCAGCTACAGCTCTGATTTGACCCCTAGCCTGGGAACCTCCATATGCTGCAGGCGTGGCCCTAAAAAGACAGAAAAAAATAGTTTTATTTGATTCATTTTTTGTAGCATACATATATCTGCTTACAGAAGCAATCACTCCTCTTTGTTCTACCTTCTTGAACATATGGAATACAGTTATAAAATTAGAAATTACTTTAGCTACAAATTCTGCTATCTCTATTACTTCTGAACATTTTTGTACTGATTGATTTTTTTTTTCCTCTTTATGTTTCATATTACCCAGCTTCTTCCATGCTTGGTAGTTTTTACTTTTTGCCAGATATACCTTTTATTGTGTTGGGCATTAGATTTTTTTTTATTCCTATAGACATTCTTAAAAGTTTTTCTGGGATGTGGTTAAGTTACTTGAAATTATTTTGATCCTTTCATATCCTGCTTTTAAGCTACATTAGGCAGGACAAGGACAACATTACCTCTAGAATGAATTTTGCATCACTACTGAAACAACATTCTGTGGAGAATTCAATCTCTTGCACTGTGAATTATGAAGTTTTCTCTCTGGCTGGAAAGATCAAGACCTATTTGCAGGCCCGCATCCTATTTAGGAACTGTTCTCTCCAGTATTTGCAAGTAGTTTTTCCCTTGGCCTTAGATAATTTCTACATATGTATGTTTCTGACCTGGACTCAATCAAAGACTCAAATCGTATCATCATGTATATGGAGCTCTATCTGTGAAGTTCTAATATTTCTGATACTGTGCCTTATAAACGCTGTCCTTCCTGGACTCCCAGTTCTATCAACTAAATTTAGGGGGTTCACCAGACTCTACCCTCTCTCTTTTGGTGCTCTGGAAATTTTCCCTTGACAATATACTGACTTATAGGTTTCACCACATCTATTTATCATCACACAGGAAACACTGTTCTTTGTTTTCTGGCTCCAATGTCTTGATATGTATTATCCCATATATTAAATATATATATAGACTTGTAATAATTTGGAAAGATTAAATATGATCCCTGTTACTTCATCCTGGCCAGAAAAAGAAGTCTCATCTGTAATGTGTTTGTTTAAAAATGATCACTAATTTTGTTGAAGTCATGCTTATCTTTATTTTATATTTTACTATTCTTTATTTTCTTTAAAAGATATTTGTTTACCCAATGTGTCTTATATAGTCTTTTAGAAGTTTTATAGGTTGGGCTTTCATATTTAAATATATGATAAAAATTAAATAGAAATTTGTTGATATATGACTATATCTCCATTTTAAAATGTTTGCTTATTCATTTATGTTTTAATTTTTATTGTCATAAATTGTACCTACCATAAAATTTGTCATTTTCAGTGTACAATTCAGTAATATTATGTATAGTCACACTGTTGAGAAACTATCACTACTATCTGAGATTTTTTTCATCATCTCAAAAAGAAACTTTGTATACATTACACAATAACTCATTATTGCTCCATACCCTCAGCTCCTGGTAAACTTTACTCTTAGATCTCATCTCTGTGAATTTGCTGATTATATTCCAAATACATGGAATCATACAATATCTGTCCTTCTTGAATTGATTTTGGTAGTTTGTGTACCTCTATGAATATTTTCATTTCATCTAGGCTATCCAATTTGTTTGTGTAGAATTATTCCTGCTACTGCCGTATAAAGTTTTTTTATTTATGTAAGGTCAACAGCAATGTCTCTCTTTGTACATCTCGATTTAGTAATTTGAAACTATTTTTTTCTTTTTTACTCAGTCAATCTAGCTAAAAGATTTTCATTATCGTGGAACCAATGAAACTATTGGTTTCACTGATTCCCACTATTATTTTGCCACTTTCTAATTTATGTATATTCACTCTAATCGTTATTTTTCCTTCCTTCTACTAGCTTTGGTTTTATTCTTTTTCTAGTTTCTTTTTTTTTCTCTCTTTTTTTTTCAGTGCCACATTTTATTTTTTTTTTATTTCCCCAATACATTAGTTTTTTCCTACTGTACAGCATGGTGACCCAGTTACACATACATGTATACATTATTTTTTCTCACATTATCATGCTCCATCATAAGTGACTAGATGTGCAGTTAGACTAGGATTTGAGATCTTTTTAATGTAGGTGATTACAGCTATACATTTACAAGAGAACTTATTTCACTGTATTTCATAAGTTGTGTGTGTGTGTTTAATTTCTACTCTTTGCAAATTATTTTATAATCTCCTTTGTTATTTCTACTTTGGCTCAGAGTTAGTTGTGGAGTGTGTTGAATTTCCACATATTTGTTAATTTTCCAGTTTTCTTTCTGCTATTGATTCCTAATTCCATTCCACTGTGATAAAAAAAGTTATTTTGTATGATTTTAATCTTTTAAAATGTAGTAAGACTTATTTTGTGGCCTAACACATAGTCAATTGTGGAGAATTTTTAATTGCACTTAAGAATAATACATATTCTACTCTACTTGAGTAAACTTTTTGCATGTCTATTATGTCTAATTGGTTTATAATGTTGTTTACCTCCTTTATTTCCTTATTGATTTTCTATCTCATTGTTCTATTCATTATTTAAAGCGGGGGTATTGAAGACTCCAACTATTACTGTAGAATTGTTTCTCCCCTCAATTCTATCATGTATTTTGAGGTTCTTTACTTAGGTACATATATTTTTATAACTTTTTTTCCTGGATTATGTCTTCCATCAATATATAATGCCCTTCTTCGTCTCCTGTAAACTGTTTTTTTTTTTATTTTAAGTGTATTTTTTTCTGACAATAATCTAGTCCCTCCTATTCTATGTATGTTACAGTTTACATGAACTATATTTCTCATTCTTTTACTTCCTTATTATGTTGACTGACCTTTTCCAAGCTTGATAAAACTTCAAAATGTTATACTTTGTGTAGTATTTCAGCCATTTGTGTTCTTATATCTACAATTATAAGGATGAATTTTGTTTTTGTTTTTTCTTCACTCTCCCAATTTCTGTCTTTTAATAGTTAATCTTAATCCATTTACACTTAAAGTAATTGGTGATAAGGACAAATTTATTTCTGGTATTTAGCTATTTGTGTTTTGTGCATCTTATTTGTATTTTATACCTCAGTCTCTCCATTATTGGCTTTAGCATAGCATTTTTGTTTCCTTCCCTTCTTTTCTATTATAATCATTATTTGTTTCTTAGAGGTTATATTGGGAGATAAAAATTAACACTTTAGATTGAAAGCAATCTGGTTTGAATAATATCAATTTAGTTTCAATAGTATCCTCTTTCTATATATTTCTGTTTCCATTATATCATTACTCTCAGTATTCTTGTGTCCTTATATCTAAAGTCATATTACTTCTTATACATTGTGCACCCATTAACATATATTTATAATTATTATTTTATGCATTTGCCTTCAAAATAATATAGAAAAAATAGAAATTATAAATCAAAAGTACATTAATATCAGATTTTCTTTTGCCTGTAGTTAAATTTATCAGTGTTCTTTATTTATTCAAATGGCTCACATTAATTTCTCATGATTTTTTCATTTCATACTTAAGGACTTTTTAGTATTCTTGAAAGATTTTGCATATTTTTTCAAATTTTCTGAACTTTTCTTCTTCCTGCTCAAATCTGCTGCTGAATGGATTAAATTTTTATTTTATTTACTATATTTTTCATCTTCAAAATTTTTTAGTTTCTTTTTATAATCTCTGTCTCTATTGCATAATCTCATTTTGTTCATGCATCATTATTCTTATTCCTTTTAACTTTTTAATCTATGATTATTTTTTAGCTTGTTAAGCATACTTAAAACAATTGACCTTATGTCTTTGACTAGTAATTCAAAATCTGGTCTTTCGAGCTGGTTTCTGTCAAAATCTTTTCTTTCTCTGAGTGGACCAAACTTTCCTGTTTCACTGGAGGATTTTTGTCATTTTTTTGGTTGAAACTGACATTTGGAGTATTACCATACTGAAAATCTGTTTTTCCCATTCCTCAAGGATTAATTGAGTGTTGGAGCTATGCTTTGAGATTTTTCCAAACTTTTTTTGTTTTTTGGTGTTTTTTTTTGTTTGTTTGTATGTTTGTTTTGTTTTGTTTTATTTTATTTTTGGGAAAGTGGGTATTCCTTGTGTGTGGTCACTAATATTTATCTTCTATTACTTCTGCAGTCAACCAGTAACCAAACTAAAATTTTCTTAAATGCTTGGCTCCAAGGTAAAAAGAAGAGAGAACTTGTGTCTTTAAAACTTTTTATACTTTCCTCTGCTGCTGCTACTGCTGCTTAGAGGACTGAAACCAAGGGAAGTGTCTCACTGGTCCCTCAGGGAACCACCAAACCAACCAAAACAACCAATCTCAATTTTTTTGAGGGAGAGTTCCAGAATATCCATCCTGGTACTAATCAGCTACTCTAGGAAAGGGAGGTTTGGTCCCTACAGCCAAGGAAGGGCTTAGAAATGGAGGATGGTAACTGATTCAGGTCAACACCTTCTCCATTTATCAAGCACTTCTTTAGTTCCCGTAACTCTCCGTTCAGATTCCAAAGTTCCAAATTATTCAATTCTGACTGAACTTTGTAGCTAAATAGTTTCTTAGGTAGTGAAACTGACTGTTAGAGATTCCTACACCACCATTTTTCACAAGGTTATTCTCTTCTTTCAATTTCCTGTGAATTATAATTTCTATCAAAGAGATCATACTTTTATTTGTAATAAGCAATCTTAGCTTTGTCATGAACCAAGTTTTCATGCATATGTTTTTCAATGTGAAAGATCATTTTATTTTATTCTTTGGTCAACTTATATCTCCCTGAGAGAGAGGGATGGGGGTAAGGGGCTGTATTAAATATAGAGCTTTATTCTTCTTGATATATGCTCAGGTGAGTGTGTTCACATATTTCTTCTTTAGTATTTTAGTGTTTTTCCTTATCCCCTTGTTCTTTAATACATAAATTAATAATAATATCTTTATGATTTTAATTGGGATTTCCCTGTATCTGAAGGTAAATGTGAGGCAATTTATATCTTTCTTATATTTAGACTTTTAATCATCAATATAGTTTAACTACTAGTATATACATGTCCTCTATATGTTGTCAAATCAGCTTATACAATTTACTCCACAGAGTACTTACATTGTTTGTTAGATGTATACTTCAATGTTTTCTTCTTTAAAACTGTATTTTAAAAATTGACTCTAAATTTTTATTCATGTAATATAGAACAATAATTTACTACTTATGTTGATTTTTTAATCCAAATGTATATTCTTTGGTAAATTCTAATGATTTGCCTGTAAACTCTGATGGTTCTATGTAGAAAATTGATAAAATATGTGGAAAAAAGTTTGTTTTGTTTCTATCTTTACTTTTCTTATATTTTTGTTTATTTATCTTGCCTTAATGTAATGACTAGGAAATTCAGTATAATATCGAATGGAGAACATATGCTGAGTATGGTCAGCATAGGTTTCTACTGCTCATAAAGTGTGTGTTTTCAATGTTTTATCATAAGTTTTACTAATTGTTGTAGGTTTTGGTGGGTTTTTTGGCCAACCCACAGCATGTGGAAATTCCTGAGCCAGGGTTCAAACCCACACCAGATCGGTGACATAGCTGATCCTTAACCCACTATGCAACAAGACTCCTGTGATAGGTCTTAAATTTTCTTTATTCTGTCAAGGTAAATTTCCTTCTTTAGCTAACTTTCTAAAAGTTTTAATATTACTTTAAATTAAGAATGACTTTGGATTTTGTCATTTTATCTAATAATTAAGAAAATTAATTTTAATCTGCTAATGTGGTGTTTAACTCAACATTATTGGGATTAAAGCATTGTTGGCCATATGAACTATACAGATATATGCATAAACACATCTTTGGGTATATTTACACAGACATATTACTAAATGTATTTTAATAAAAATATGTGCAATTATACAATAGAGAACTTAAGCTCCTTGAGTGTGGTTTATTTTGCATATTAGATATACAATTGTATATCTAACACTAAGAATAAAGCTTGACTCCTAATAGACTTCTATGCATGTGTTTTAAAAACATAAAAGAATGAAGTGAATGAATGAGCTTAACTCACATTTTATTTCTCCCACTGTCCATGTCAGGTTTTATGCTAATGTTACAGCTGGCAAAGAAAGAGTCAATGAATTTGAGGATTGGTGAATAGAAATTACAAAAATTGAATATCAAAATGAAAATACAGAACAAAAATCATAAAATAATATCCAAAATATGCATTATCCAGCATTCAGTAATCTAAAGTATATGCAATAATAATCCCAAGAGAACAAAAAAGAAGAAAATGGAACAAAATAAGTATTTGAAGAGATAATGGTTGACAAAACCAAAACACCTAAGTATGTCATATTCAATCTATTTTGAACCAAAAATAATAAGAAATTTAAAGGCTACCAGCAAAGAAGACAGATTACCCACAACAGAAAAAAATGAATAGTATATAAAACTTACTTTATACATAAGATGTGAAATAATACATTCATAATGGAAATATCATAAGTTCACCAAGTAAGAAAAAATTTCTATACCTCTATGAATGTAGTAATTAAGTCATATTAATAGAAGAATCAGATGACATTTTAAAAGTCTACCATCATGGCAGGAGATTTTAACACAACACTCTCAGTAATTAATAGATCAAGCAGAAAGGATATAGAGAATTTGAACTGCACATTAGCAAGATTGATCTAATGGGCAAATATAGAACAGCATACCCAGTAACCACAGAAAACGCATAACTTCTCAACTATATATGGAACATTTATAAACATTAACCACAGACTTGGCTGTAAAGCAAGTTTCAACAAATTTAGAATAATTGATATAATAAAAATCATGTTCATTGCCACAATGCACTTAACTTAGAAATCAATAACAAAAAAGCTAACCAGAAAAATCATAAATATTTAGAAATTAAAAAACATATTTAAAATAACTTAAGGATGAAAAAGGAATAATGAATACTATAAAATGTTTATAACTTATCCATATTTTAAAATTGCAGGACACTTTTATTATACAAACTAGTATGTATTTGGAAATGCACAGCCTTAAATGATTATTTTTAAAAGAAGGCTAAAACAATAAGAGAAGTATGAATCTTAAAAGAAAGAAAAAGAACTCTAAGAGAGTAGGAAAAAAAGATGTAATTTTTAAAAAATTATTAATTAAATGGAAAACAATGATGCATTAGACAGGATCCAAAAAGGTAAATAATTCTTGGTGTGTGTGTGTGTGTGTGTCCATCTGTCTGTCTGTGTGTCTGTCCTTGTTTTTTAAAAGATAGCAAAATAGATATGTCTGATGAAGAACAAAGAAAATACTCAAATAAATAATATCATATTATGTGAATAACAAGGGATAAAGAAAGGTCTGAAATAATAAAATGGATAGCTTTATTTCAATAAACTTGAAAATGGATACATTTTCAGGAAAAAAAATCAAAACCAAATACCAAAAAGAAAAATTAATGGAAACAACCATCCAATAACCACTGAATAAATTAAATCAGCAGGTAAAAATTTTCCTATAAATAAACATCAGGTCAGTCGTGGCGCAGTGGTTAACGAATCCGACTAGGAACCATGAGATTGAGGGTTCGGTCCCTGCCTTTGCTCAGTGGGTTAACGATCCAGCTTTGCCATGAGCTGTGGTGTAGGTTGCAGACGCGGCTGGGATCCTGCGTTGCTGTGGCTCTGGCGTAGGCCTGTGGCTACAGCCCCGATTAGACCCCTAGCCTGGGAACCTCCATATGCCACGGGAGCGTCCCAAGAAATAGCAAAAAGACAAAAAAAAAAAAAAATCTGGTCAAGATGACTTATGAATACAAAAGAATTTCAGAGTAGGAAAAAACAAGGCAAAAACACAAATTTATTGTATTTTTTAAATCCTGAAATAATTTTAGATTTACGGATTTGCCAAGATAGTACACTAAGTTCCCATAATGTCCTTTATTCAGCTTCCACGAATGTTAATATTTTACCTAGCCATGATACATTTATTAAGTATAAAAAATTAATATTTATAATTATTAATTAAACCACATACTTTACTCAAATTTCACAGTTTATATAATACTATCCTCTTTCCTGTTTTAGGATCATGCAGGATTCCATGTTGCATTTAATGATTATGTCTCTTAGGAATTTCCGGTTTGACGGTGTCTTCTCTCTCTCTCTCTCTCTCTTTTTTTTTTTTTTTTTTTTGCCATTTTGTTTTTTCTAGGGCCACACACGTGGAATATGGAGGTTCCCAGGCTAGGGGTCTAATTGGAGCTGTAGCTGCCAGCCTATGCCAGAGCCACAGCAATGCAGAATCCAAGCCGCGTCTGCGACCTACACCACAACTCACAGCAACACCAGATCCTTAACCCACTGGCGAGGTCAGGGATTGAACCCACAACCTCAGGGTTCCTAGTCGGATTTGTTAACCACTGAGTCACAATGGAAACCCCAGACAGTTTTTTATTCTTTCCTTGATTTTCATGACCTTGACACTTAACATCTCTCACTTTTAGTCTGTATGATGTTTCTCATGTGTTATGGATATTGTGACTTATTATTCACAATGTTAAACTTGATCACTTGATTAAGGTGGTGTCCGCCACTGTGAAATTCTCTATTGTAAAGTTATATATACGCACACTAATCCATACATAGACACATATCTATATTTCGAAATATGTGTGTGTGTGTGTATATATATATATAATGTGAATTGCAATGACATACCTACAACCTGTTCAATTACATACATATGTTTGTATGCACACATACACTGGAACACATAATACATACCTCTAAGTTCTCCAACTCTGATTCAGCAGATCAGAGTTCATTCTAATCTTTGCTTACTTGTAGCTTATAGCGAGAAACTTGACCTTCATTATCTACACATTTGTTATTTGTTAGTAGCATCCATGTAAAGTAGTTTAAGAATTGCTGAGCCATACTCTCACAATCCTGCGGGGGGAAAAAAAAGTTACCAACTAGAGTAACAGTTGATTATGCAGAATTTAGTTTTTCTATTTAGCCTTACCGTATTTAGCAAATCATTTTTTTTTCCAAAGTTCCCTAGGTCAGTTCTCTACCTACTACCTTCAGTTGTTATGCTATATGTTTGGATTACAATTTCATTCATTTGTCACAGTCTACATTTCATCTTAGGATAAACTAGACTATTTTTTTAATATTAATAAAGTTCAATCTTTGATATGCAGAGTTCTATGGATTTTGACAAATGTTAGAGTCAAGTATCTGCCTTCACAGTAGTGGATATATACGTGTGTGTGCGAATGTAACACATATATCTATATGTGTATATACACTGTTTTTATCTGTATATATGAATGTATCTGTGTGTGTGTGTGTGTGTGTGTAGGTTTCATCACCTTAAAATGTCTCATATAGGTCCTTTTTTCAAAAATTTATTCACCCCCTCCCAACCCCTTGCAACAGCTGATCTATATTCTATCCCTAAACTATTGCACTTTTCCAGAATGTCACATAAATTGAATCATGACGTATGCATCCTATGCACTTGTCTTATTTCCCCTAAGAATATGCATTTAAGATTAATTCATATTGTTACATAAATCAATAATTTGTCCTATTCAATTGTTGAGTTGTATTCAGATTAACAGATATCACACATTTGCTTAAATCTTTGTCTGTTGAAGGGCACCTGGATTATTTCCATTTTTGGGTGATTATGAATAAAGTCATAACATGAATATTTTTGCATGAACATAAGTTTCAATTCACATCAGTAAATATTTTAATGTGTATATTGGGTCATATGATAAGTGTATCTTTCACTATATAAGAAAGTACCACACTGGTTTTAGAAATTGAATGAGAGTTTTGTTGTCCAAGCATATGGTGTACTGGTCATTTTCACCACAGTCATTCTAATAGGTGTTTAGTATTATGTCAGTGTGGTTATAAACTGTGTTTCTTTAATGACTAACACTGTTGAGCATTTTTAATAAGCGTCTTTGCTATATGTATATGTGAAATTCCTGGTCAGATATTTTTGTCCGATTTTGTATTGTATTGTTTATACTTTTGTTTTTGAGTTTCAAGTATTTTATATGCTCTTGATTCATGTCTTTTTTCATATAGATGCTTTTAAAATATATTCTGCCAGACTTTGACTTATCTTTTCATTCTTTGAACAGTCTGTTCTTTTTCAAAGCAACATTTTTAATTTAAATGTTTTTATGTCATACATATAAACATCACTAAACCCAAGCTTATATAAATTCTCCTGTTTTCATTTAAAACTATTAGTGGTTAATAATTTATATTTAGGGTATCTAATCTATTAGATTTGTGTGTGTGCATATGTTTGTATAAGATATGTAATAAGGTTCCTTTCTTTTCTGTGAATGTCCAGTTATTACAACACCATTTATTATAAGGACTATATTACCTCCATTGAGATACCTTTGAACATTTGTCAAAATGTACTTGTTGTTCTATGAGTTACTGTGAGAGAAATTTGAAAGCTTCAAACTAAAATTTTGGATTTGTTTATGTCTTTTTCAGATCTATCAGTTTCTGCTTCATGTAATTTGAAAAAAAATTGATTGTGCTGATTGTAAGATTGTTACATGCTCTTGGAAAATTTCCCTCCTTATTGTTATGGAATATCACTCTTTTATAAAATGCCTTGTTCTGAAGTTTACTTTACTTGAAATTGATACCTTTTTAAGTGTTTTCATGGTATATTCCTCTCCAATTTTCAAACTATTAAATGTACCTACATTTAAAGTTGACTTTATGTAAACAGTATATTGTTGACTCTTTCTTTTTTATTCAGTCTGAAAATTCACATTGTGATTGGTGTATTTAAAATATATTTAAGGTATTATTGATAAGATTGAGTTAATATTGTCCATTTTTTGCTGAATTCTACTTTAAATTTTTTAATAGTAATTTTTCTGGGTTTAATTGAATTTAAAAAAAAACATTCAATTTTTCTCCTGTATTTATATATTATTTATACATATTATTTTAAAGATGTTTGTCAATGGGTTAAAGATCCAGTGTTGCTACCATAGCAGCACAGGTTTGATCCTCTGTCTTGGAACTTCTCATGCTCTTAGTGTGGCCACAAACAAAAATGAAAAAATAAAATAAAATAAATAAAGATTTTTTGTTATACTGTGACTGTGATTCAAAATTTATATTTTAAAATTATATGAGTCTACTTTAAAACAATAATAAGCTGTTCTACATGTTCTGTATCCTCCTTCCCAAGCCTGTGTCATCCATATCACTTTTAAGTATGCCAGGGACACACAGTAAACCATTAATTAATATTATTCATTAAATGTCCTATTATCTTTCAGAGAAATAGAAATAACAAAAATGGTTTACTTTACCTTTGATTTCATGTTGGCATCTTACCTTCTTCATATAAATACACAGTTCTAACATAACAGATTCCTTCTGACTGATAACTTTAGTTAATTTTTTTCACAGGATAAATGAAATAGTTATTGTTTTCCTAACTGATCTACCCTACAGGGAGTATTTATTTCTCCTTCACTTTTTGTCTTTTTTTGAGGCTGCAATTGAGGCATATGGAGGTTCCCAGGCTAGGGGTTGAATCAGAGCTGTAGCCACAAGCCTATGCCAGAGCCACAGCAACTCAGGATCCAAGCCAGGTCTGCGACCTACACCACAGCTCATGGCAACACCAGATCCTTAACCCACTGAGTGAGGCCAGGGATCAAACCTGCAACCTCATGGTTCCTAGTCAGATTTGTTAACCACTGAGCCACAATGGGAACTCCCCTCCTTCACTTTCAAGGGACATTTTCATTAGGTACAGAATTCTGTGTAGATGTCTTGTTTTTTTTTGTTGTTGTTGTTGTTTTTGAAACATGTCAATTCCATGCCTTCTTACTTGCATGGTTTCTGATGTAAAAAAAAATCTGCTGTTGTTTGTATAAGTCTTTCTAGGCAATGTGTCTCTTTAGGTAACATTTTCTATTTTTTTATTTTTTAAATCAGAGTCTTAAAGAGTCTTTTTTGGTTTTTAGTTTTCAGCAGTTTAATATGATATACCTAAAATTTCTGGTGTTTTTCTTTTCCAGTACTTGGTGTCCTCTGAGCTTCCTAGACCTGTAATTTAGTATCTGTCATTAATTTCAGAAATTTTTCATCTACAATTTCTTCAATATTTTCTGCCCTCTTGTTTCATCTCTAAATGGATTTCAATTATGTAAAATTTAGGTGGATTATTGTAGTCCCAAAGATCTTGGCTGTTCTGTTCTTTTTTAAGTCATTAAATTCTTATTGAAATTAAACTTCTGTAATTTTCTTGATCTGTTTTCAAGTTCACTGAATCTTTTTTCGACTTTAATGTCCAGATAAGCTCCTAAAAGATATTCTTCCTAATTTTATTCTTTATTTAATGTACATAATTTTTATATTGTTATTTAATATATTTTCCATCTATTTTACTTAAATTACCTCTTTGAACTTTTATGTGCATTTCCACTAAAGCTTTTGACATACCAACTTAGCTATTTAAAATTTCCTGTTTGACAATTCCAATATCTGTATCATATCTGAGTCTGGGTCTAGTGATTATTTTTTCTCTTCATACTGTTTATTACTTATTTTCTGTATATCTCCTAATACTTTGTTGATAATTGAACATATTGTGTAGGACAGTGAATACTGAAGTAACTATCTTCAATGCTTGAAAACGAACTCATCTTTTCTTCTGCCTGGCCTATTTGTGATAATTTAGTCAGGAATTCAGCATTGGTTTGCTGTTAGCTGTTTCTATGGGTACTTACAGTTCACCAGAGATTTCAAATTCTTTAGGGATACCTAAGTTTTATGATTTGGGCTAAATGTCTGTCTTTTTCTCCTTTGTCTCTAGTTATCATTTGTCTTAGGATATTCTTAATTGACTTTAGATCTTCCCGTATCACTGTGCCTATACAATTACATTCTCTTCCATCTCTCCCAATTGGATGTGCTGCTGTTTTCACTTAACATTCCTAAACATATACATTTCTGGAAATAACATTTTGTCCTTTTATAAAGCTGTTACCTTGTTATATTTTTACTTCTATTTATTTTGTCCAAATTTACTTATTTATATAATATTATTCTCATTATCTATTGGTATACTTGTAATATCTAAGATCTTCAAATGTCTTGTTTGATGTGTGTTTTTTCTTCTGACTCAGTCACGATGTCACATTTTCTGATTTTATTTTTGTATGTTCATATTATATTAATTTGAGATAATATGGGAATTCCTAGCAAACCAGGTTTCTCTAGATAGAACTTTTAAAAAAATTATTTTGAGAATAGAGTTTCTACCCAAATCAAAATATTTTTTGTGTTCTTAGCCTGAGGTTTTATTTGTTTATTTTACAGTAACAAAGGTGTAAAATTTTGAATTTTGACTGAAATTTTGTGTAAAAATCAGATTTTGGAGAATAATTCTAAACATAACTACCCAACTCAATTATAATTTTAGACTGGCAATTTTATATTCATGAAGCAATCTGATAAATTTCCAAACATGTTGATCAACATAGTTTTGGAAGTCCTAGCAACAGCAATCAGAGAAGAAAAATAAATAAAAGGAATCCAAATTGGAAAATAAGTAAAATGTTTGGAGAGAACACGAACAAAAACCCTAAAGACAGTGCCAGAAAACTGTTAAAGCTAATCAATGAATTTGACAAAGTTACATGATACAAAATTAATACACATAAATGGGCTGCATTTCTACATACTAAGAATGAAAGATCATAAAGAGAAATCAAACAAACCATCCCATTTACCATCACATTCAAAAGAATAAAATACCTAGGAATAAACTACCTAAACAGACAAAAGACATACTCTGAAAACTATATGACACTAATGAAAGAAATTAAAGACAACACAAACAGATGGAAAGATATGACGTGCTCTTGGCTTGGAAGAATCCATATGTCAAAATGACTATACTACACAAGCAAATCTACAGATTCATTGCAATCTCTGTCAAATTATCCAGGGCATTCTTCACAGAACTAGGACAGAACATTTTAAAATTTATATGGAAACACAAAAGACCCTGAGTCTATTATCTATATTGAAATAGAAAAACAGAATTGAAAGAATCAGACTCCCTGACTTCAGACAAGATTACAAAGCTACAGATATCAAAACAATATGGTAGTGGAACAAAACCAGAAATATAGATCAATGGAACAGGATAGAAATCCCAGGAGCAAATCCAAGCACCTATGGTCAACTATTCTATGACAAAAGAGGCAAGAACATACAATGGAAGAAAGTCTCTTCAATAAGTAGTTCTGGAGTTCCCATAATGATGCAGTGGTTAATGAATCCAACTAGGAACCATGAGGTTGCAGGTTTGATCCCTGGCCTTGCTCAGTGGGTTAAGGATCCGGCGTTGCAATGAGCTGTGGTGTAGGTTGCAGACGCAGCTCAGATCCTGCGTTGCTGTGGCTCTGGTGTAGGCCGGCAGCTACAGCTCCGATTTGACCCCTAGCCTGGCAAACTCCATATGCCGCAGGAGTGGCCCAAGAAATGGCAAAAAGACAAAAAAAATTAAAAAAAAAAATCAGTAGTTCTGTGAAAACTGGAAAGCTACATGTAAAAGAATGTAATGACAACATATCTAATACCTTACACAAAAATAAACTCAAAATGGATTAAATACCTAAACATAAGTCCAGATAATATGAAATTCCTAGTGGAAAATATAAGCAGAACACTCTGACACAAATCACAGCAACATCTTTGATCCACCTCCTAGAATATTGACAACAAAAACAAAAATAAACTCACAGGACCTAACTAAACTCAAAAGCTTTTGCACAGCAAAGGAAACCATTTTTGCAAACAATGCAACAAAGGGCTAATCTCCAAAATAACTCATACAACTCAACCACGACAAAAAACAAGCCAGTTGAAAAATGGGCAGAAGATCTAAATAGACATTTCTCCAAAGAAGACATATGGATGGCCAACAGACACATGAAAAAAATGTTCAATATAACTAACTATTAGAGAAATGTAAATCAAAACCACAATGAGGTGCCACCTCACACCTGTCAGAATGGCCATCCTTAACAAGTCAACAAATAAAAAATGCTGGATAGGGTGTAGAGGAAAGGGTACCTTCCTTTGCTGTTGGTAAGAATGTAAATTGGTATAACCACTATGGATAACAGTATGGAAGTACCTCAGAAAACTAAATATAGCACTACCATATGATCCCAAAATTCCACTTCTGGGCATATGTTTGGATGAAAGTTTCATTGAAAAATATACATGCTCTCATATGTTCATCACAGCACTATTCACAACAGCCAAGACATAGAAACAATGCATATGTCAATTGAAAGACAAATGGATTAAGATGGTACATATACACAATGGAATACTACTCAGCCATAAAAAGGACAAAATAATGCCATTTGCAGCAACATGGATGGGACTAGATTTTCATACTAAGTGAAGTAAGTCAGAAAGAGAAAGACCAACACCACATAATATCACTTATATGCAGAATATAAAATATGGCACAAATGAACCTTTCTACAAAACAGAAACAGCTCATGGCCTTGGAGGGAAGACTTGTGTTTGCCAGGGGGGATAGAGGAAGATGGACAGGGAGTTTGGGGTTGGTAGATGCAGTTTGTTACATTTGGAATGGATTGGAGGCAGAGTACTCTTGTACAGCACATGGAACTGTATCTGATCTCTTGGGTGAGAATCTGATAGAAAATGGAAAAAAAAAAATGGGTGTGTATGGGTGGCTGGTTCACTTTGCTGTAGAGCAGAAATTGAAGGAACATTGTGAATCAACTATACTTTAATAAAAATTTTAAAAATAGTAATAAATTAAAATAAAATATTTTATTTAAAATAATAATAATAAAATTTCCAAACATGTAAATTTTGACACTTTCCAATTTTATACATTTTTCTGTTTTATCTTCTAATGATTTTATATTTGTTGATTCCTAATATGATGTTGAACAGAAGTATTTTTGCCTTATTTCTGGATGTAGTGTCTGAAATGAGAATTTAATATTTATATTTTTTCTATTTTAATGAAATACATTGTATCTGATTATAAAGATGTATTACATTTTTACTTTACTGAAACTTTTCCATTTTTTTTAGTTTTATTGCAGTATTATGATAATTTCTGCTTGTAAAACAAAGTGATTCAAGTACACACAGCCATTCTTTTTCAGATTGTTTTCATATATAGGTTATTACACAATTTTGGGTAGAATTCCCTATGCTATAAAGCAGGGCCCTATTGGCCAGTCATTCCATATAGCACAGTGTGCATTTGCCAAACACAAACACCTGGTCCATCCCTCTCCACCCAACCTGTATCTTTGGTAACCTAAATTTATTTTTAAAGCTTGTGCGTCTATTTCTTTCCTGCAAATAAGTTTTTTTGTATCCATTTATTTTTAGATTCCACATATAAGTAATATTATATGATATATGTTTTTCATTGTCTGACTTATTTCACTTAATATGACAATTTCTATGTCCATCCATTGTGCTGCAAATAGTATTATTTAACTTATATGGCTGATTATTATATATAATGATATATAATGATTACTCCAGTATATATAAGTACCACATATTATTTATCCATTCTTTTGTTGAAGGATATTTAGGTTTCTTTTATGTCTTGACTATTGTAAACAGTGCTACAATGAACATTTGGGTGCATGTATCTTTTTGAATTGTGGCTTTCTCTGGATCGATACCCAGGAGTGGGATTGCTAATTATATGGTAGTTCTACATTTTTCAGTTTTTTGAGGAGCCTCCATACTGTTTTCCATAGTGGTTGTACCAACTGACATTCCCACAAACAATGTAGGAGGGTTCCCTTTTCTTGCACAATCTTTAGTAGGTATTGCTTGTAGACATTTTAACGATTGCCATTCTGGCTGATATCTGATGATATCTCCTAGTAGTTTTGATTTTCATTCTAATAACTAGCAATGTTGAGCAATTTTCATGTATTTTTTTTGCCATCTGTATGTTTTCTTTGGAGAAATATCTATTTAGATCTTAGCCCATATTTTGATTGTGCTTTTTTTTTCCTTTTTATTGAGCTGTATGAATCATTTGTATATATTTGGATATCAATCCATTGCATTGGCTTCATGTGTAAATATTGTCTCCCATTCTGGGAATATCTTTTAATGTTATTTTTTTCCTGTGCAAAAACTGTTAAAATTAATATTTTTTGTTTTTATGTTTATTGTTCTAGAAGGTGGATCTGAGAAGATATTGCTCCAGTTTATGTCAGAAACTGTTGTGCCTTTAAGAGTTTCATAGTATTTGCTCTTATATTTAGGTTTAATGTATCTTTGTGTTTGGTTTGTTTTGGTTTATGGTGTTAGACTGTGTTCTTATTTCTTTCCTTTACCTGTAGTTTTCCAGTTTTCCCTTTACCACTTATTAAAGACACTGTCTTTTCTCCATTGTATATTCTTGCCCCCTTTGTCATAGATTAGTTGAAAATAGGTGCATAGGTTTATATCTGGGCTTTCTATCCTGTTCCATTGATCTATATTTTGTGTCGGTGCCATATTGTTTTGAGGTATTTTTTGTAGATTTGTAGTATAATTTGAAGTCAGGAAGCCTGATTCTCCAGCTCCATTTTTCTTTCTCAAGATCACTTTGGCTATTTGGGGTCTTCTGTGTTTCCATACAAGTCTGAATTTTGTTTGCTCTAGTTCTGTGAAAAATGCAGTTTCATTGGTAATTTGATATAGATTGTGTTGATTCTGAGATTGCCTTGGGTAATACAATAATGTTACACTATTGATTCTTCCAATCCAAGAATACAGTATATCTTTCTATCTGTTTGTGTCATCTTTGACTTCTTTCATCAGAGCCTTATAGTTTTCAGAGTATAGGTCTTCTGTCTTTTTAGATAGGTTTATTCCTAGGTGTTTTATTATTTTTTATGCTATGGTAAATGAAATTGTTTCCTTAATTTTTCTTTCTGATCTTTTGGTTTTTTATATATAAATGCAATTGATTTTTGTGTTTTAATTTTGTATCCTTCAACTTTACTTAATTTGTAGATGAAATCTAATGGTTTTCTGATGGCATCTTTGGGATTTTCTATGTATAGTATCAATTCCTCTGCAAACAGTTTTAGTTTTATTTCTTCCTTTCCAATTTGGATTCTTTTCATTTCTTTTTCTTCTCTGAGTGTCATGGCTAAGATTTCCAAAACTATGTGGAATAAATGTGGTGAAAGTAGATATCCTTTTCTTATTCCTAAACTTAGTAGGAATTCTTTTAGCTTTTCACCATTGAGAATGATGTTAGTGTGAGTTTGTCATATAAGCTCTTGAAAGATATTTATAGAATATTCCATCCAAAAGCAGCAGAATACATATTCTTCTCAAGTGCACAAGAAACATCCTCTAGGAGAGATCACATTCTGGGCCACATTCTGGGCTTTGGTAAATTTAGAAAAATTGAAATCATACCAAGTATCTTTTCTTCTTAACCACAATGTCACAAGATTAGAGAACAATGACAATGAAAATTTTGCCAAAAACACCAACATGTGGAGACTAAACCATATGCTACTAAACAATCAAAGTATAACTGAATAAATCAAAGACAAAATCAAAAAATACCTGAAGAAAAAAGAAAAATGAAAACGAAATGATCCAGAAACTATGGAATGCAGCAAAAGTAATTCTATGAGGCAAGTTTATAGCAATAAAAGCACACTTCAGGAAACAAGAAAAATATGAAATTAACAACCTAACTTTACACCAAAAACAATAAGAGAAAAAGGAAAATCAAAAAGTAAGAAATCATAAATAGAAAGAAAGAAATCATAAATATCAGAGTAGGAATAAATGAGATATAAATAAGAAAATAATAGAAAAGATCAATGAAACAAAAAGCTGGTTCTTTGAAAAGATCAACAAAACTGATAAACCCTTAGCCAGACTCAACAAGAAGAAAAGGAATAGAGCTCAAATCAATAAAATTAAAAATGAAAAGGAGAAGCCACAATCACAGTAATACGAAGAATCATAAGAAACTACAAGCAACTATATACCAATAAAATCAACAACCCAGAAGAAATGGATAAATTCTTAGAAAATTACAATCTTCCCAAGACTGAATTAGAAAGAAATAGAAAGAAATAGAGAATCACAAGTACTGAAATTGAAAATGTGATTTAAACTTCCAACAAACAAAAGTCCAGGATTGGATGACTTCACAGATGAATTCTATCTAACTTATAGAGAAGAGTTAATAACTGTCCCTCTCAAATGATTCCAAAAAAAATGCAGAGGAAGGAATACTCCCAAGTTCATGCTGTGAGGTCACCATCAACCTGATACCAAAACCAGGTAAAGATACCACAAAAAAAAAAAAGAAAATTATAGGCCGATATCACTGATGAACATAGATGCAAAAATCCTCAACAAAATACTTGCAAACTGAATCCAATAATAGCTTAAAAGGATCATACACCATGATCGAGTGGGATTTATCACAGTGATGCAAGAATTTTTCAATATTCAAAAATCAATCAGTGTGATATACCACATTAACAACTGAATAATAAAAACCATATGATTGGAGTTCCCGTCCTGGTGCAGCAGAAACTAATCCGACTAAGAACCATGAGGTTGTGGGTTGGATCCCTGGCCTTGCTCTGGGAGTTAAGGATCCAGCATTACCATGGGCTGTGGTGTAGGTCACAGACGCAGCTCGGATCTGGCATTGCTGTGGCTGTGGTGTAGGCTGGCGGCTACAGCTCAAATTTGAAACCTGAGCCTGGGAAGCACCATATGCCACGGAGCAGCCCTAAAAAGACCAAAAAAAAAAAAAAATCATCTCAATATATGCAGAAAAATCTTTTGACAAAATCCAACACCCATTTCTGATCATAACCCACCAGAAAGTGGGCATATATGGAAAGTACCTGAAATTTTTTTTAAGTACAAACTATTATTGCTTTATTCTTTTTTACTAGATTTTTTACTGTTATATTTCTAGTGACAATGTCATTAAGCTCAAAATGAGCAATGGAGATATTCTTAACTTTTAAACCTCTGAAGAATTTTGTATGACAGCAATTATTTGCCCCTTCAAGGTTTGTGAAATTTGCTTTCGAATCTAAGCTTTTTGTTTTTGTGAGAGAAATTATTTAGATGCTGTTATGTGTCTCTAAGCTTAATTTAAAGCTTAATTTAAAGTTTATTCAATTTTATACATTTTCTTGAGTTAATTTTATTTTCCAGGAAAGTATACATTTCATCTGGGTTTTTATATAAAATCACTAAAAATTGGTCATCTGCAAGTGTATTCCATTTTAATATGTAAAATTTTTTATAGCTTTTCTATGATTTTTCTATGATTCATCTTTTAGTCTTAGTGGAGTAACTTTATATATATTTACTAAATATATATTCTATATATTTAATATTAAATTAAATATATACTTATATTAAATATATTAAATATTATTATTAAATATATATTTATATATTTACATATTTACATATGTGTATATAAATATATAATATAATATTTATATTTTATATAAATATATAATATAATATTAAATACATTGAATATATATTCTTATACATCATATATTTGTATAAATTTATATATAAATATATGTAAATATATATGATATAATATATAAAAATATATATGATATATTTATATATTCTTATATATTTATATATAAGAATATATATGATATATATAAGAATATATATGATATATATAAGAGTATATATGATATATAAGTCCATGATTTTCTTTTCTGAGGAGATGTTCATTTGTGCTAGATATTAGATTCCAGTTATAAGTGATATCAAATGGTATTTGTCTTTGTCTTTCTGACTCATTTCACTCAGGATGAGAGTCTCTAGTTCCATCCATGTTGCTGCAAATGGCATTATGTCATTCTTTTTTATGGCTGAGGAGTATTCCACTGTGTATATATTACCACTTCTTCTGAATCCAATCATCTGTTGATGGACATTTGGGTTGTTTCCATGTCCTGGCTATTGTGAATAGGGCTGCAATGAACATGCGGGTGCATGGGTCTCTTTTAAGTAGAGCTTTGTCCGGATAGATGCCCAAGAGTGGGATTGCGGGGTCCTATGGAAGTTCTATGCATAGATTTCTAAGGTATCTCCAAACTGTTCTCCATAGTGGCTGTACCAGTTTCCATTCCCACCAGCAGTGCAGGAGGGTTCCCTTTTCTCCACAGCCCCTCCAGCACTTGTTATTTGTGGATTTATTAATGATGGCCATTCTGACTGGTGTGAGATGGTATCTCATGGTAAGAAAATCATGGACTTGGAGAAAAGACTTGTGGCTGCCTGATGGGAGGGGGAGGGAGTGGGAGGGATCAGGAGCTTGGGCTTATCAGACACAACTTAGAATAGATTTACAAGGAGATCCTGCTGAGTAGCATTGAGAACTTTGGTCTAGATACTCATGTTGCAACAGAACAAAGGGTGGGAAAAAAAATGTTATTGTAATGTATACATGTAAGGATAACTTGATCCTGTTGCTGTACAGCGGAAAATAAAAAAAAGAATATATGATATATATAAGAATATATATGATGTATATGATATATATAAGAATATATATTCATGTATATTTATATACATTTATTTTATGTATATTTTATATATTTTATATATTCTTTCCCAAAGTAGGATTTTTTTTTTTAGGTCCACACCCATGGCATAAGGAAGTTTCCAGGCTAATGGTCAATCAGAGCTACAGCTATCGGCCTATGCCAGAGTCACAGAAATGCCAGATTCAAGCCACATCTGAGATTTACACTGCAATTCAAGGCAATGCTGGATCCTTAACCCACTGAGCAGGACCAGGGATCAAACCCTCATCCTCATGGATATTAGCCAGGTTTGTTTCCATTGACAGGAACTTTCTCAAAGTAGGATTTTTTTTAATTCACAGACTATATTTTTGGAGCAATTTTAGATTCACAGAAAAATTAGACATAAAGTATAATGTTCTCCTTATCCCCTAAAATAATTCCCCATATTATTAACTCCTTGTATTGGTATGGTAGATTTGTTATAATTGATGAACTGATGTTAATACAGTATCATTATTATTACCTCAAGCCCAGAGGCTCACTTTCAGTCTTTTGTTGTAAAATTCTACAGGTTTTGACCAACATATAATGTCATATATATTAATATTTTGTCATTATATTATTAATTATAGTGTGATATCCATCATTGCAGTATAATACAGAATAATTCCCAAATCCTCCACACTCCATGTATTTATTCATCCTTCCCTCCCTCATACCCCTGGCTACCACTGATTTTATTGTTTTTTTCTTTTTATGGCTCTACCTGCAATATACAGATGTTCTCAAGCTAGGGATCAAATCAGAGCTGCCCCTGAGCCTTACACCACAGCCACAGCAAAGCCAGATCCACACTGCATCTGTGACTTATGCCATAGCCAGATCCTTAACCCATTGAGTGAGACCAAGGATTGAAAAAGCATCTTCACAGACATGATGGCATGTTCTTAACCCATTGAGCCATAACAGGAATTCTCAACCACTGATATTTTACTTGGTATATTTCTCTTTTCCTCATTGTCATATCCAGAATCAGACAGTATATAGACTTTTCAAACTGGATTCTTTAACTTAACAATATGCATTTAGGTTTCCTCCATTTTTTTTCTAAATTGATAGCTTATTTCCTTTTTTCACTGAGTGATATTTCACTGTATGCATGTACCACAGCCATTTTAGTAGATATACAGTTGTATCTTATTGCCATAAATTGTAATTCTCTAAGAACATGATGTTGAACAATTTTCTTTTATAAGCTTATTTGTCAAGACAAAATTTTTCTTGCTTTTTGCTATAATTTTCTTACATTTGATTTGATTTTTTGAATTTAATAGATTTTGATTTTTTGGCATTTATTTCATCTATGTATTTTTCCCCTTTAGCTTCTGGAATTGCATTCATTTACTTTATGTTCTATTTTTAAGGATGGAATATATTTAAATGTGCAGTAGTTTTATTGTGAGACCTTAGCTCACCTTTAAAAAGACTTGCTGGAGAGTTACCAGAGGAGTCAGAATGGACACACTAGTAGAGGCACTTGAGGAATACCATAAGTATTGTAGTAGGTGGTAAATGTCTCTATTTACTCAGTATACAGAATCAGATGCAAAGTTATATTAAAGTCAAACACAAAGTGAGACACAGATCTTAACTAAATATCCAGCACCCAAACGAGACTGAGATCAGAGAAAAGAAATATGAAAGAATAGGTCATATACACAGAGAAATTCTTAGAGAATATTGTATGTGACACAAAACAGACCATTTATTTTCACTACAAGAAAGATATGAATTCATCAGCATATACTTCTTCATCTATATAGTGAATTTTGCCTTATCCTTGAGGTCTGTTTTTGGTATAAAGCTAGCCAGACAGAACATCTTAGGCTAAACAGATGAAGCTGCAGGAAACATGATGATTATATTTTGAAAATTAAGTAGAAACATCTAAAGGGAAGAATAATACAGATTTTTCTATATGAACTGTAAACAATTACTCAAAGTTACGAAAAAAATAGGTTATATAATTGAATACTTTTAGAAAAATTTCATTTTCCAACAAAATAAAAAGCAATTGCTTATGATAAAATACAGCCCTCTCACTGGCCGTGCCAAAGAAAAATTGATGAGCACTGCCTAGTCCTTTATCAGTTCATTCCAAATCTGAATTTCTTTTTTCCCATGTGTGCATATATTTCTGCATGTGTATGTGTAAGTGTGAAAGTATGAAAAAGCATGTGTATGAGTGTATATGTGTATAAGTTCCAACAAAAATATTTTTGATTGCATTTTCTATAAAGGGTGTCCCAGTTTCCCAATATTTAAGAACACGTTGTGGTTTTCAAGACCTGTGCTTAGAAAATTTGTGAAGTAGAATGAAATTTTATTTTATAAAACTTGAGGGTTTTTCCTACCAAATTCATTTCATCATTTTTTTTTACTTTAAGATGGATTTATCAGAAATCCTTACCCCTAGCATTTCAAAATTTTCTTAGAAAGAATTTGAATATGAAATATTGGCTTTATATTATGAATTTAAAGCAGTGCTTTTGCTCCTCCAGGCATATTTGTTTAAATATATTGTCTCTAATTGATGAATGAAAGTCTGCTCTATACTAAAAAGTTCCAGTCATCCATGATTAGATAGAGGATGGAATTATAAATTAAAAAGATCTGGAGGGTCAGTGGGTTAAGAACTCGATGTTGACTGTGATGAGGATGTAGATTTGATCCCTGACCTTGCTTGGAGGGTTAAAGATTTGGCATCACTGCAAGCAGCAGTATAAGTTGCAGATGTGGCTTAGATGCAGTGTTGTCATGGCTGTGGCTAAGTTCCAGCTGCAGTTCTAATTTGACTCCCAGTCTGGGAACTTTCATATGCCACAAGTGTGGCTGTAAATAAATAAATAAATAAATAAATAAATAAAACTTAAGAAAGCTTTATTGTGACATTCTGATAATCATAATATTAAGCAAATGCAAACAGGTACTTTAAGAATTAAGCAAGAAAACTAAGAATTAAGCAAGAAAACTAAGAATTAAGCAAGAAAAGCATAAATTTAAAATGTGAGTTTCCTTGTCCAAATTTTGTAAACCTAGAAAAGCAACATCTGAAATGGGTCTTTCCAATTCCCTTGTCCCAATCACATCCTAACACAGGTGGGATGGAGTGGTATTGATGAGATATGGCTCATTTTCCCTCTTAAGTATTATCTCCCCTGAGTTGCAAGACTGCCAAAGGGTATAACTTCCTAAGGCAAGTGAGGCTATTGGGAGGCAATGAATACACAGCCTCTTTATTTTAACAAGTCTAGATGGGATTCTTTTCCTGCCCAGGTCCCAATCTCCATATTCAAATTATTAGAAGATGAATGAGTTTCAGAAAAATGAAAATTAAACTGAGAAAGTCAAAGGAAATCAGAGTCAGGCAGAAGGGTCCTCAGAGAATGAGAACAAAGACAAGAAAAACAATGAGAAAAAAGGGCAACATGAAGAAAAGGCAGAGAAATAGGAGAAAACATGGGATGTCCCGGAAGGGCATGAGCAAGACTGGAAATGCCACTCTGCCTGGCGTTCTCATCTTGGGAGACTCCAGAGATGGAGGAGAGTGTAAGAGAAGACTCTCTGCAAAGGAAGTTATTTTGGGATATGAAATGCCTCTGATGTTCATTATCCAAATGAAATTATAGCACATGATAATCTTTTTATGATACAGTGGCTGGACACATCCACTTCTTGAAAGCCAGGGTCAGTTCTAAAAATTGGGAGATGATGTACCCCAAATATATATTGTGTAAAAGTTCCTTCAAGTCACTCAGCCTCTCCTCATCCATTTTCTTTCTTATTCTGAACTTCCCATCTATACTGGGAATGCTCAGTGGGCAAGTATATTAAGTTGTCTTTCCCCTATGTTCCCTCTTTGCGTAGGTTAGGAAATCTCCCTCTGCTGCTTAATTTCAAACTTGATAAAAGTCAGATCAGCCTAATATAAACAAAAATGTGCCATAGAAGTATGGTGAGTTTGGTTTCAAATGATTGGCAAGATATGACTAAGCATAGAATGAGAGTGGGCTAAGGGTAGAATGTGCCCCTTAATTAGTTGATGAAACAAATTATTTCAGATATAACATAGAAAAAAATATAAGTGCACAGAAAGACCAATGTATAAACAGTAGCAGAATCACAGTTTAATCCAAGTAGAAGCTCTAATTTGTTCAGTTTTTCTGGGTGTGATGAAGAGAAGTAGACCATGTTATTGCAATTCCTCTGGAATCCAAGTTGTCTGAAGCTCACTGGGCTGAAAGAGGTTAATTGTGACAAGGTCCCCTATATCTCTAGAGTTAGAGGAATACAGTAAAAGTGAAGCCAAATAAGTATGATGTGTATGGGAATAAAGATTGTGGGGGGGGGGGGAGAAGAGGATAGCTGGAGATTAATTAGAATAGAGAGATTTTACCTTGTCTAAGCCTTTTTGTGGGATGCACTACTAAACATTGCTGATCATCCTTTATTCAAAAGCACTAGATCATTATATACAGCTATATCTAGCATCTGTATATGTCTATATACATCTATATCTATATCTATAGGTATATAGATATATATCCAAGATATATAGATACAGATCTATATCCAAGTCAGGTCAGTTAATATTTTGTCAAGGGGTTCTACCTGTGGTTATCTGTCCATCTGCTACATGTCTTGGAATTGATTTTCTTTGCTAGAGCCCCGTTGATATTCCTGTAAACACACTGAGAAATCTACAGCTTGATCTTCTGATCCTTATCAGTCAGGTTAGCAAATCCTGTGGTTTTCCCATCTCAATATCTTATGTGGCAAGAACCAGCAAAGGTGAAATAGCAATGATAGCAAGAGTCACTCTGAGGTCCCTAAACTGATGTGCATTCATAAAGCCAAGATAGGAGTTCCCGTTGTGGCTGAGCAGTTAGCAAACTTGACTAGCATCCATGAGGACATGGACTCAATCCCTGGCCTCACTCAGTGGATTAAGGATCTGGTGTTGCTGTGAGCTGTGGTGTAGGTTGCAGGCAAGGTTTGGATCCCATGTTTCTGTGGCTTTGCCATAGGCCAGCGGCTACTGCTCTGATTTGATTCCTAGCCTGGTAACACCCATATGTTGCAAGTGTGGCCCTAAAGAGATAAAAAGACACAAAATAAAAATAAAGCTAAGATATACCTCTTTGGGGGAAGATTCAAGTGATACCTATGCCCAGCTATTCAGGGCTAAATCATAGTAATAATGAACATCAAAAATGAATTTGTTAATGCTTTTCTAATCATCTCCTATGGTATACAAGACACAGTGTTTGTTATCAAAGATTTCCACATTTATATTTCCAGTTTTGACTTCATGTTAGGACATTTGAAGATTCTTTTGAGGGTGGGAAAAAAACCTTGAATATATGAAAGACATAATTCTTTTTTACTTGCAGATCCAAATGAGAGAAGACTGCCAAGCAGGGCCACACAGAGTGTTGCATTTGGGGACAGGGTAACTGGAGAAGGAGGTGTCTTTATGGTAAATATGGTGAGGTTACTTGGTTTCACTGGGGTCCTGGAGATTGGAAATTTTGAATAGTTCTGTGGGCCCAAGAAAGAAGGGGCTGTCCCTGGTTATTACATGTCATATCTTGAAATATCTTGAAGTTGGGTATGTGTATATTATAACCCAGAAGTATTAGACCTTGATAGGAGAAGTAAGTGGGTCAGGGTAGTATTGAGAATTTTTAGCTATGACTTCAAAACTGGGTGAAGACAGCACTTAAGAAATATTATACTATAGACTTCTCCCCTAACCTTCCAGCTCAAATATTTAACTAGGTTTTAGGCAATTCCGCATGATATCTAGTAGGCATCTCTGACTCAAAATGTCCAAAATTAAACTTATCTTCCTAACTCATACTTGCTCTTCCCAAATCTTCTCCTCTATCTGTTGCTATAAATTTGCCTTTTACTTTGTGAAGTATCAAATGTTGCGTTCACCTCCACCACCTGATCTCAAACATTCTCACCTTATGTCATGCAGTGAGATGACATGGCTGGCAGTTTGACCTACACTAAAATGATGTAGACAAGTATTGAAGCAACAGAAAACAGAACTCAGACATGTGGACTAGCTGTGACTTTTGATTTACAGTGAGCACCGTCATAAGTTTTTATAACATATCACCAGCTTAGTCTTAGTCAATGGTGTTAATCTTGGATGACAAGTCATGAATGATAAGCAGCTCTAACTCTGATGTTTTCCCCATCACATATTTGACAAGGCCAGAAATCTTGACCTGAGATAAAACACCAACTGCCTTTTCACTGGCTACTTTAAAACCAAACCTTGTGGCATCAAGCACAGGAGAAATGTCAAAAGTTCCTCAAAACACATCTCATTAACACATAATAAAAATCACCTACTTGTCATGTTGGAAGGAACAAAAAGTTAGTTTAAATTAGTTTAACTTACAGGTTCTCAAAGGATACTTTCAGCCCCCACTCTTGTGAACTCTGATCTGCAACGGCTCTCTACTGATTTTGTTAATTAACATTAAATGCATGGATAATAAACTTAAATACTATGGTAATAAATTTTTTGGAGTTGTTCTCCTCTACAGAATTGTAAAACTTAAGAACCAAAAAGAATCTTAGATTAGTGAGGTCTTAAACCTCATTTGCACCTATTACATTTAGAAAGGATAAGCAATGAGGTACTACTGTACAGCACAGGGAACTATGTCAAATCTCTTGGGATAGAATATGATGGAAGATAGTACAAGAAAAATAATGTGTATATAATGTGTGTGTTAGAGAGACTGGGTCACTATGCTGTAGAGCAAAGGTTGTCACAATACCGTAAATCAACTATATTTTAATAAATACATAAATAAAAAGTAAATAGATAAATATAAATATGAGATGACTGAAGCTCAGTAACTCAGAGGAGTTTTCCCAAAGGACACATTGCTATTAAGTGAAAGTGGTAGAATTTCAACTCATGTCTCCTAACTGTGAGTCAGGACACATTCAGTATAGTTTCATCACACTATCCTGCCTTTTTATGATGATTCAACCAATTAAATAAAATTGTTTTCCTTCTATTATCTTTGGTTAGACTTATTAATAAATGGGCAACATCATGGTAAAAGTGAAGGTAAAATTTGATGAAAAATTATGAGAAAGCACTGGGAACTATGTCTGGTGACTTATGACGGAGTATGATAATGTGAGAAAAAGAATGTATACATGTATGTGTAACTGGGTCACCATGCTGTACAGTAGAACATTGACAGAATACTGTAAACCAGGTATAATGGAAAAAAATCATTATTTTATTAAAAAAACTTTAAAAAATTATGAGAAAGCAACTGGATTTAAAACTCAAATCCTTATATAGACTCAAAAGTTTAGGAAATTCAGAATGACCAACTTAAATAGAGACTATTCCACAAAATTCTAATAAATTTAAGATACTTTAGAAAACTGACTTAGGGCAGGGATGCTAGAAAGACCACAGAGCTACAAAAGTGTCTATAATGACTGACATCTAAAAAGCATCTTCTGAAGAAATGAGAAGGGACATCCAGAAAAGGGTTTATATATATATAATATATATATATATTATATATATATAATCTAAATTAGCAGTAAAAATGAAATTTCAAGTCAGTTCTGTAGCTGATCACAAGACTTAAGTTTCATTAAAAGTGTCTATTTGTCAATATAAGACCTGAATCCAACTCCATTTAGGAGCCCTCTCTATCACAGAATCTCACTGTGCATTTAAACAACATTCATTCATTTCTGTTGTGGGAAGATGAGTTGCTTATGCCTGCTCTGGACCTCCCCTTGTGGCCATCCTGCTGACGCACTTCCTTGACCAAAGGCTAAGGGAAGACACAGCAGATATCCACAAATACAGAAGGGTGAGTCTATAGAAAGGACAAAGATCAATTATTCTCAGTAGTCAACAAGGACAGAGTAGGAGCTAATGGGGCTTCTGTTTCAACAGAGGGAGAATTTAGGTTAATTATTAGGAAAAACTTTGTAACTATTAGAACATTTAGGACTCTGGAAACAAGGTACCCAGGGAAGAAGCAAAACCACCTTCACTTGAAGGTACTCAAGGTAAGATTAGCTGACGCTTTGTCAAGGAAGTTTAAAAAATTATTAAATCAAGACCACTAAGAAGTGCAAAAAAAAATCCTAGCCTGAATATATTATCAAACATTTCAAATTGTGACATTAGAGGAATGTCAGACATTAGTCTAGGTGATAGGGATGGAGCAGTAAATAAAACCAACAAAACCCTCTGCTTTCACAGAGATTGCCATATAATGTGGTGGGGGAAGGGAATGGAAGGCATAATAAATAAAAGAATAAAATAAATGCCACTTAAAATAGTTGTAAGTATTGAAGAGAAAACTAAAGCCAGAAAGATGGATGGAATATGACTGGGTTAGAGGAGTGGTCATCTTTGATAGCATTGTTAGAGAAAGAGTCAAAGAGAAGGCAACATTTTGCTGAAAATCTGAAGAGGCAAAATAACCACAGGAATCCCAGAGTGTTCCTGGAAGATGAAATAGCAAATAACAAGCTCTAAAGAAAAGCCTAATTAATATCTTAAAGAAAAGTCAAAGATTTGTTTTATTTACATTCAAGTGATTAAGAAGGAAGCAATGCAAGATGAGCACAAAGGGGTAAGGGGATAAAGATAGAGCAGATAACACAGGCTTTGCATTCAATGCTGGACTTCAGCTTTTATGCTGCATGTGGTGGGAAACAGAAAAGTGATGCGATCTCACAGTTGGAGAAGATCTGACTTACAAAATGCAAGAGTGGAGAAATGAATGAATAATCTTGGAGGCTTTTATGATAATTAAGGTGAAATAGCATGAAGACACTAAGATACTACAGTGGAGATGGTTTGATGAAGTCAAATTCAATTCTAGGTTAATTTTAAGGATATGTCAATAGGATTAGATGAAGAGTCAAAAGAAAACACTTCAGTATGCAAAGAGGAGAATCATCATAGTGTAATCCCAAGAGATACTATTAGAAATCAGTGCAAAATGATATACTTTAAAAACCAACAGAGAGAGTTCCTGTCATGGCTCAGTGGTTGATGAACCCAACTAGCAACCATGAGGATGAGTGTTCAATCCTTTGCCTCTCTCAGTGGGTTAAGGATCTGGCATTGCTGTGAGCTGTGGTGTATAGGTCACAGACACGTCTTGGATCCTGAGTTGCTGTGGCTGTGGTGTAGGCTGATGGCTATGGCTCCAGTTGGACCCCTAGCCTGAGAACGTCCATCTGCCATATGTGCAGCCCTGAAAAGACAAAAGACCAAAAAAAAATTTAAAAAGTTAAAAGGCAAACTTAGAAAATTTTTAAAAAAGCCAATAGAAGAATTAAGTGGAAAACAAAAATTAAAGTGACAAATAGGAAAATGCATAATAATAGCTTAAATTTTTAATGTCCACACCCATTAAGTAATAGAACTGGACAACATATTAGTGAATTTACATAGGATCTAAACAACACTATCCATGATATTAATCTAATTAATATTGATCAAACACCAAACCAGACAAAAACAGAAAGTACCTTATTTTCAAAGTCACACAAAATATTCAACAAAATAGATCACAATGAAATGTGTCAATAAAATAAGTGTCGATAAGTGTCAAAGGCTGAAATATTACGGAACATGTTCTTTAAACATAGCAGAATTAATTCAGAAATCAATTAAAACAATGTACACAGAAAGCTGTACGTATTTGGGAATTAACATACTGCCAAATAACCTATGAGCCAAAAAATAACTAAGAGGAAGATAGAGGAAGGAGAAGAGAAATGAAAGGAAAAACTGGAAATTTTCTAAAATGAATAGTTTTGAAAACACAAATGTATCAAAATGTACATAATATAACTAACAAGGGGGCCTGGAATGATAAAAAGTTTGATAATTGTCTGAATTTTAAACTTGAACTAAGGGAAAGAATGATACAGTGTATGGAAACCAACTTTATTTCAAAGTATATACTAGAAAATAATAAAGTAAAAAACAAACTAAAATGCAGACAAAAATATAAAAATATTAGTAAAGATATAAGCTATTAATTTGAAAGGATCAATAAAATAAATATACTCCTAGAAAGAATGATTAAAAGAAAGAGCACATAACTTGTTAATATCAGGAGTTAACCCTATAAATCTTGGAGATAGTAAAAGAAAATTAAAAGAATATTGAAGTGACATTATGCCAACAAATTTGGTAGTTTGGATAAAATAAAAGAACGGACAGAACTACCAACTGGTATGAGATAAAACAGAAATTTTGAATTGCCTCTTATTTTACAAAGAAAATGAATTTCATTAAAAAAGTATGCACACACAAACACACACCCACACACAAATCCAGGTCCCATCATTTCACTATATTGTTCTATCAAATATTGAATTTGAAAGGAGTTTATTATAGAAAAATACAGTAGTCCTAAAAATCTTCCAACCAGTTTTATGAGGGTGGCATAATTATTATTGCAATAGCTGAGAAATGCATTATAAAAAAGGGTATTAAAGACAGATATTATCCAAGAACATAAGCATAAAAATATCCATAAAACGATATCAGATATAATTTAGCAATGCCTAAAAAGCAATACACCTTGAACAGGTTAAGTTTATCCCAACATAGCAGTGTTATTTCGTATTTAAAATCCATTAACATAATCTTCACTATAATTAAATCAAAAAGAGAAATTACGTAAAAAATTTAATGGATGCAGAAAAATGTTTGACAAAATTAAACACACAATCATAAGTTTGAAAAATTCTAGGCAAACTAAAAATTGAGGGAAAGTTTTTAATTCTGCTGGATTAATGGTGAAATAACAAAGTCTTTCTCCCTAAGATCAAAGATGAGGCTATGATTTCTACTTCCATCCCCTTTATTCAGCATTGTACTGGAGTTCCTATCCAATGTAATAAGTCAAGAAAAATAAATACAATTATAAAATTAGAATATGGAGATGCAAAACTGCTTTTAATTACATATGCCATAAATCTTTATAGAAGAAAATGTTAAGGGAGCAACAAAAATTATTAGAAATAGCAAGTCTGAGGACCTCAGGTTACAGAATTAATACAAATATGCAATTCATATTTTAAGATAGGAATCAAATTTTATATACCAGTAGTAGCAGATGGGATATGATATGAAAAGGCATTTAATTTTGGCCTAAGAATATTTAAACAAAATTCTCTAAACACTGTAGAAAATGTCTAGAAGGAAAATAACACATTGATGATAGATAATAAAAAAGATGTAAATAAATGGGAAAAATATAGTGTGTTTACAGATTCAAAGACTAGTTTAAGAATTTAAAAGATGTCAAATTTCTCTAATTGGTCTATAGAGTCATAGTAATTTAAATCCTTCTAGCAGCAGGTTTTATATAGAAGTTTACAGGATAATTTTTATAGAATAGAATTTAAAAATATAGAATAGTTAATAAAACAATAAAAAAGAAAAATTTTAGAGGACAAACCATTTGTCATCCAGAGTTATAATAAGGTTATAGTGTTAATGACAGTATGGAATTGGCATAAATAAACATGCCTAGATGAAATTATGTACAACCAAATTTCTCAATCAATTTGTAGGAAAAAGGAAGATCAAATGTTCCTTCAACAATTGAATATACATACAAAAAGAAAAAATGAATTTCAATGTCTACCTCAAAGCATATTTAAAAAAAAAGGCCCATCCATAAAGTTAAAATGTGTATAAAGGATTTTAAAGAAAATTTTGAGGGATATTATATCATGCTGGGAATAAGGAAAGATTTCCTAGATGATACCCAGAAAGCAATAACTACAAACGAAAAAATCTTAGATTTTAAACTTTATTAAAGTAATTAATGAAAAGGCCATTAAGACGATGAATATGCTACCACACACTGAAGAAAATATTGCAAAAATTTTTCTCTGACTGAGAATTTGCATATAGTACCTGTAAATAACACATCACACTCAAGTTTAAAATGACAACTTAATCTTTAAAAAGCAAAGAAAATGGGCAGATATTACAAAGAAAATGTATCCTGGAGTTCCTGCTGCACCTCAGCAGGTTTCAAACCCAACTAATATCCATAAGGATTTGGGTTCAATCATTGCCTTGCCTTTAGTGGATTAGGGATCCAGTGTTGCCACAAGCTGTGATGTAGGTTGCAGACAAAGGTCAGATCTGGCATTGCTATGGCTGTGGGGTAGGGTGGCAGCTGCAGCTATGATTAGATCCCTAGCCTGGGAACTTCCAGGTGCAGGCCTAAAAACCAAAAAAAAAAAAAATGCAAGAAAGAAAATGAAAAGATATCCTAATACTCAGTAAGTACAAAAGAAATTCTTGGGGAGTTCCCATCATGGCACAATGGAAACAAATCTGACTAGGAACCATGAGATCGTGGGTTCAGTCCTTGGCCTTGCTCAGTGTGTTAAGGATCTGGCATTTCTGTGAGCTGTGGTGTAGGTCACAGACATGGCTGAAATCTGGCATTACTGTGTCTGTGTCATAGGCTGGCAGCAACAGCTCCAATTAGACCCCTAGCCTGGGAACCTCCATATGCTGTGGCTATGGCCCTAAAAAGACAAAAGACAAAAAAAAAAATCTTATCCTATTATCATAGAAATGTAAATTAGGGAGTTCCCTCTCTGGTTCAGTGGAAATGAATCTGACTAGTATCTGTAAGGATGAGGGTTCAATGCCTGGCCTCATTCAATGGGTCAGGGATCTGCCATTGCCTTGAGCTGTGGTGCAGGTCACAGATGTGGCTTGGATCTTGCATGTTTGTGGCTGTCTGTGTTGCAGACTGGCAGTTACAGCTCCAATTTGATCCCTGGCCTGAGAACTTCCATATGCCTCAGGTGCAGTCCTAAAGAGCAAAAAAAAAAAAAAAAAAAAGTAAATTAAATCAATAATGATGTGCTACCAAACCCCACTAGAATGACTAAAATTAGGAGATTGACAACAATAAATGTTGACAATGATGTAGAGTGACAGAAATAGTCATACATTATTTGTGGGGTGTAAAACTACTTATAACTTTTATATAAAGCTATGGAAATATTTTATAAACTGAAACATTCACTACATGTAATCCAGTCTTCCTACTCCTGGATATTTTGCCAAGATAAATGAAAACATATGACCCTAAAAAGACTACAAGAAGAATTTCCATGGCAGCTTAACTGATATATCTCAAACATTCTATGCAACCAAAATGTCTATCAACAGACTTGAGAAACTGTGGTTTATTCATACAATGAATACCCAGTTTAAAAAAAAAAAAAAAAAGGACTAATAGATGCAAAATGTGAATGAGTCTCAGACTGGTGGTGTTCCTTAGGTGAGGTAAAGGATTAGTTTTGAAAGAATGTGAGGAAACTTTCTGGGTTGATAAATTGTAATAAATCTTGGAGTGTTGTTATATAGGTGTATTTATTCATAAAAAATGTAGACAAGATTTTTAAGTGTATGTCAATTTTATCTAGGAAATAAAACTAAAAATAGTTGAGAAGTGTGATGAGGAAAAAACAAAACCAAACAAAACCTTGTTTTTTTGAATTGCTGCCTAGGCATTTCAAAGTATGTTAATACTGCTCTAAACATTTAGTTAGGAGTTGCTGTCATGGTGCAGCAGAAACGAATCTGACTAGGAACCATGAGGTTGCAGGTTTGATCCCTGGCTTCGCTCAGTGGGTTAAGGATCCAGCATTGCTGTGAGCTGTGCTGTAGGTCACATACGTGACTGGGATCTGGTATTTCTGTTGCTGTGGCATAGGGTGGCAGCTACAGCTCTGATTCAACACCTAGCCTGGGAACCTCCATATGCCATAGGTGCAGCCCTAAAAAAAGACAAAATAAATAAATAAACATTTAGTTAAATACTTTAAATACTTGAGTTTATGATTTCCACCATAAATTACCACTTTGTTTTTCCTGGGGGACATATACAAAAACAAACAAACAAACAAAAACTTAGAATTAAGCCTGTAAAATGGTAGTGACTTCCACCCCAATCACCGTATAAGTAAAAAGACAATGCTTCCTGTCCTGCTCTCCATCTCCTCCATCATTGTCCTCCCCCTGGCTCATTGCAACCCCACTGTTCTTCTGGCATCTGTAAGTAATACATTTTGTGGCTCTACTTCCTTTGGGTAGGTGAACTGAAACTGTGCCTTTAACAAAACTTTCCTCAAAGTGGGAACTCAGACACTGAAGGAGCTGCCTACTGACACCATGTGGATGGCTGGCAGCCCCTTATTCAGAATGTCATAATATGCATGTTCTTAATTCAATACACCAGCTCCAGCATTTCAACACAAGTGAAGAATGGGAGAAGTTACATGAAATAAGGACAAAACATTGATAGTCTCTGAAGTGGTGTCATGGTTACAAGGTAGTTAATTATATTATTTCATTTACTTTATATATGTTTGAAATCTCCAAAAATATTTAATTTGTAAATGACCACCATTTTTGGTATAAATGGTGGAATAAGTCTGACATTGTGGAGACTAAAAAGAAGCAGATTATGCAAGCAGTTGAGTTAGAATCAATTTTGTACATATGTTAAATTTTAAATGTTTATTCATTATCAGTTTGTAGAGTTCATTGGTGAAGCCTGTATTTGAGATATACAGCTGAAAGTTAATAGTTTAGAGATGGTACTTAAAACTGTGAGGCTTAAATTACCTGGGGGATTAGTATATGTAGAGAACAGTTCAAATCTAAAAGCAGAACCCTAAAATTTGAGCTAATGAAACAAGGTAAAACAGAAGTTTGAAACAGGAAAGAGTGGGAATCAAAACAGATGTGTTATGGAATCCTGTAAGACATTGATAAAACTTGCATAGATTCCAGAAAAATAAAAGATATAGAATTCTAAGTTATCTATAAGAAGTAGGACATATAAAATTTATTTTTGTTTACAGAGGAAATACTGTAGCAAAAGATTTGCCTGTCTGTGAGTTTCTTAGGCTATTATTAATTCAATAGAGACTGATAGAGTGATGTAATATAAGTTTACATAGGATAAAAATAAATGCTCCATACACAAAAATTTATGTTCTAATAAGAGAAACTAGGTTAACAAAAATGGAAGGATATTCATACACAGAAAATTAAATATGAGTCCAAGCCATGAAATGAGAAATGTCAGACAGTATCAGATAAGTATCAAATAAATGGTTCAGAAAGTCAGCAATCATAATTTCAGAGAAATTAGATTTCATGCATAGGAGTTGCAAGCAAAACTTCATAGAGCACATTTAGATTGAACCGGACTATGAAAAAAAAAGTAGGCATAAAGAGGTAAAAACACTGAGAAAGAGCCTTCGAGTTAGAGAAATTGTGTGCAAATAAAGCCCATGCTCTATGCAAAAGATTTTAAAGATATTTTGGAGATGATTATGCCAGGTGCGAATAGAACAGAAAAAGAAGATGAGATTGGAAAAATAAAATTATGGCTCATATTGTTGAGAGTTTGGAATGGACAGCTAAGTATTTCGATTTTTCTCCAAGAAGGGTTCTCAGGGTTGTTAGACCTTTGAGGCATCAGTCCTAGACTGACCTATAAGAGACATTATCTTCCTGGTCATGTGAGGAAGGGCTACTAGAGAGTTAAAATCCTTGCCTGTTGATTTTTTTTTATATCAATGAAGGAGAGATTCCATTTTAGAATTTCATAAGTCAGGTGAAAGACGATCACGCTGTTTTCCTAAAACAAAGGAAAAAACTATTCGAGATTATTTTTACCATCATCTCCCTCCACTTTCACTGCAAGAAATTGAAGTACCTTCAAGTAGAAGTAGAGTTGCCCTGTGACAGTTTTTGTATTATTCCTGTGTTGAGTCTTGATAGAAAAGAGCTAGAAATGTAACGCAAAGACAATTGCTGAAAGCTTGATGCAGATCTCTCCATGAGCCATACTAAGTAAATACAAAAGCAATCCTACGTTCCATAGGCTCCAAGGTAACTTCCACATGGAAGAGTCTTTCCTCTCCTCTTCACTTTCTTAAATCCCTTCTTCCATCAGTACCAGCATAATTATCTCCCATTAGACTCACTTACAAATTTGCATTTTTTTATTGACATCATTTTGACCACTTGCAATCCCTCTTTCCAGTTGGATTAATCGTCTTGTGGGAAAGGATACACTCAATCCTATGTGTTTTGCTTTTCCAAGACTTTGCCCAGGTCTGGATACAAAGCAGCTGTTCAAAACATCTTTGTCAAATTGACAGAATTAAACTTGAGTCAAGAAAGTTCCACACAGGAGGAGGTCTTAACAAATAAAGAAGCTGAGCAGCAGCTGTTGGAAGTTATAACGTTAGCATCGATCTGAAGGTTGTTTGGAAGCTTCTTTCATTTTCTTGCTAATGGCATTAGGGGCTCTGCAGCAGATAACAGGCTCTGACATGGAGACCTTAATCCAGGCAGTCTGCAAAGCCCTGACCTTCAAGGAATGCAGGCATTGATCAGCCTGGGGAGGGTGGAGGGTCAGAGATTGAGAGTCATCAAGCCTTACAGAACCGCAAAAAAAAACCAAAGTTGCTCATCCTATACTTTAGAAAAGTCTCATGTTCAATCAAGTCAAAGAAGGGGCACATTTTTCCAGAGTACTTTACAAAAATGTAGACCACTGTTTTGCTCCCACCCTAAATAATCTCTTGGAATTTATCTTGAAGCCTACAGTATGTTAAAATATCAGGTCAGGTCCACCAAGAGGAAAGTAGAATGTAGGGCTCTGAGACTACATCAGATCCTTCCATTCAGAACCAATTCTGTTTCCACAGATATTAAGAGGAAGCTAAATAATTGAAGTTTAGCCCTTTTATGAAAAATTATGTTTAGCCATGTTTCCTCTTTTGGGTTTTCTTTACACAGGACACAGTCTCTGAATTAAAGGGTCTTATTTTCATGCTATCATTCCATCTGAAAAATACTAGCTCAGAGCTGAGGGAGAAAAGGTATATACATACATAATTTGATTTGAGGTTCCATCCACCACCAAGTTTATCTTCTTTGTCATCATCCCCAATCTCTAAGAGGCCTGAAATGTTTCCCTTTTGAACCACTAAAAAACTACACTACAAAGACTGAGAAATTACTCCATGAGGGTACCATTAATATGTATGATTTCTGAGAAACATAGAAGGTGGGAAAAGTAGGAATCTAACATTATTGAGTGCTCTTATAGTCAAGAATTGAGTGCCTTACATATTTTTATTTACTTAATATGGCTCATGGAGATATCTACATCAAGCTTAATTTTTTTTTCACCAAGCAGTATTTCAATGAGCAAATTTTGGTAAATATAGTTACAAGAGTCTATTTGTATTGTAACATGAATTTTCTCTTTCTCTGTCTCTATCTCTCCCCACTCTCTTACACACACACACACACACACACACACACACACACACACACACAATTTATATTAGTGTGGATTGTTAAATTTACTAAATGGGGAAATTCCCATTGTGGCTAACCTTTGAATTTCCATATGCCACGAGTGCTGCCTTAAAAATCCCACCCCCCAAAAAAATTTACTAAATGGACTTCTACTGAAAGGGAAAAAAGGAAGCAGGTTCAGTTATGGATTCAGTACACTATCTCATAAAAATAACATGTGTGAAGAAGGTTATTATATATGCATATTTGTTATATGCACATATAATTTTATAAGAAATAGATTAAAACTCTCATTTTGTAAAATGTTCAAACCATGTTTAGTGTACAAAGAAAAAAAGTGTAAAATCTCCACTTTCATTTATAACCACCTCACTGCCACTCTACTCCCAACCATAAGGACAGACTACAAGAGTGGTGTACATATCATAGACTACTTTGCAGAGCTTAGACAGGCCTTTTCAAGATATTGCTTAAAGTGCATGAGTAGATAGGAAGAAAGTTCAGGCCAAGATGGAAATCTAAGCATTCTGAGAATTCCAAGTTTGAAACTGACCTCTCAGACATCTATGTTGCTATTATTGTTAACTAGATAGAATTTATCATATTTAACATTTTGTTAGCTTGATTTATAACTTTTGGATATTTTTACAAATGTTTTATATATCTCCATTTGCGCCTTTATTTCAGACTGTGTTCTGGAAGGAACATCCCATGCTAGCACAGAGAATAACTTCCAAGGAGAATGTGGATATTTCACTGAATCGAGAAGACAAACTGAAATTCAGGAAGTCTGAGTTAACCAGAGGTTGCAGGGCAGGATTTCAAAAAGAGGAAACTATGAGAAAAATAATTTCATGAATTGTATGTTTGCTCATGGGCCATTGCTAAAAAATAAAGCATGCTCTATATGAAGGATAGTAAGTAAGGTAAGCTAACTAGATCCCAGAAATCATAGCGACCAAAATTGAGTTCTCACCACAAATTGTTCATCAGAGAAAGGAGTCAATTGTGGTACTTAGTAAAGGGCTATACTAGAGGGCCAAATTTCAGTAGTGGGACAGAAAGGCTGTCTAGGCTACTCCAGACACAGCCTAACAAAGCATGATTCAAAAAAATCCAAGGGAAGAGTCTAAAATGTAAGTCACTTAACTATAAGAAATGATGCAAGAATGTCTTGACATTTAGTACAAGAAGATGACATCCCAAGGAGGGTACCAAACTGGACATCAAAATTCCTTTTTTTTTTTTTCCATATGCTGCCACAGGTGCAGCATATGGAAGTTCCTAGGCTAGGGGTCAAATCAATTGGAGCTACAGCTTATGGCCTATACCACAGCTCATAGCAACACTGGATCCTTAACCCACTGAGCAAGACCAGGGATCCAACCTACATCCTCATGGAAACTAGTTGGGTAGTTGGGTCCATTTCTGCTGAGCCACAATGGAAACTCCCAGACATTGAAATTCTGATGGGCTGGCTAAAGAAGTCTGTCTCTAAAGAAATGAATTAAATAAAATTAAATGAAATTAAAAAAGCAGAAAAAAAAGTTAAGAAAGGGTTGGATCCTGTACCCCTGGGGAGAAGAGACACAAAACAGTTTGGTTGAAAGATAAAAATCACCAATAAATAAAGAATATCCACCAATAAAAAACTAAGAAATACATTTTAATCCCTTATAGATTAATTTTTATTGTAAAAAGTTTACACTTGAAATTAATATAATCTTCTATGTCAATTATTTTAATAAATTCTTAAAAGGTGGCAACTATATGCTAAAATAAAAAGCGAAATTCTTTCCATAGAAATGAAGGTCATGCATATAACAATCTAGCATTTTTAGTCATCTAAAATCATAACAGAACCATTCAAACAAAAATTACTAGACATGCTAAAAAACAGGAAAATATGATATATACCAGGAGCAGATACACACACACACACACACACACGTAGTTTCAGAATAATTTTTTAAGATATGGAATTAGTAGTCAAAGACTTTTAAACAGCTACTATAACTATGTTCAGATATTTCAAAGAAAATATGAATGATGAGAAGAAAATAGAAGATATAAGTGAATAGAATAAAATGGACATGAATAAATTTAAAATATATTATCTAAAATGGAAAATTTCACTGGTCAGGACAAATTATATGTGCAAAAGAAATTATAATGAACTTGAATACATTGCAATAAAAAATATATAAAATGAAACATATAGAAAAAGATTGAAAAAATAAATATGAAAAGATCATTTTTGACCTGTGGCAATATTAGCAAGCTAATGTATTAACAATTGGAGTTCCAGAAGAAATAGGGTAGATGGACATTATTTGGATGTGTAATGCCAAATGTTTTCAAAATTTTATAGAAATTATAAACTCAGAGACCCAATAACCTCTTCAAAGCCTAATTAGGATAAACATAAAAGAAAGCCACACCAAGACACATTATAATTAAATCTTTGAAAATTACTAAGAAATCAAAACCTTAAAAATAAAGACATTATACACAAGACAGAAGTGAAGAAAACATAATGGCAGACTTCAGGTAAGAAAATAAGACAGAAGCTAATGAAATGAGGTATTCAAGTTTTTGCAACTGTAAAGCTAGGATTCTTTCAAATACCAAGGCAAAACAAAGGCTTTTTTCAAAAAAAAAAAGAGAGAGAGAGAGACAATATATGAAAAAAAATAAAATAAAAAACGGGCTGCAACAAATATTGAAGTTTTTCAATCAAAAGGAAAGTAATTCCAACTGGAAACCTGGATTCACAAAAAGGGAATTAATAGCCACAGAAAACTTTAAAATGTGAGTGTATATGAAAGTCTTTATTTCTATCTTTCCTTAATGTATAAAATCATGTGAGTACTTACAGAAAGAGTGGTGAAAGTACTTCTAGATTTTATAATATAAGTGGAAGTAAAATCTATGAAAATAATAGCACAATGGAAAGGAGAAGAAATGGAAATAACTTGTAGTTAAGACTTACATTTTACATAAAATTATAAAACATCCTTTGAGATGTGATCTTCACTTCTGTTCAATTTTGTACTAGAAATCCTAGAAATAAAGGAAAACAACAGCATAAGGATTAAAAAGAAAAATGTTAAAATAGCTTTATTCATAGACAACATGATTGTTCATGTAGAAATGTTAATAAATTGACAAAAAGCCCCCTAGAAGTAAGATAAATTAAGAAAAAAAAAGGTTAATACCAAAAAAAAAGTATTTTCATATACCATCTTCTTGGATCAGAAGATATAATATTGTTTAGATGGCAGTACTCCCCAAATTGATCTACAGATTAGGACCATTGCTATCAAATACCAACTGTTGTGGGTTTTTTTTTCTGGATTTTTTTTCGTTTTGACATTTTTTTTTTGCATGATTTACCAGATGATCTAAAGTTAGCATAGAAATGCAAGGAGCACCGGATAGCCAAAACAATCTTGAAAACAATAACAAAGCTGGAAGATTAACATACCATTGTTGATCTTACTTTTAAGAAGAATAATAAAAACAGTGCAGAGTTATGTTCAGGATAAGACAAACTTATAGATAAATGAAATAGAACTGAGCATCCATAACCTCAACATTTATGATAAATTGATTCTTGACACTGGTGTCCAGACTATCCAGTGGGGGAAAAAATAATCTTTCAAAAAACCATTTTGGGAAACTGGATATCTGCATGTAAACAAATAAAGATTATAACCCTTCCTAACAACATTGAGAAACGATTAACTCAAAATGGATCATAGACCTAGACATAAGTGCTAAAATTATGAAACTTTTAGAAAAAAAAATGAGTAAATTTTTGTGATCTTGTTGTAGGTAACCTCTTCTTTAATATGACACCAAATGCATGCAATGCAAATCAAAAAATAAGATTTTGATTTGTTAAAATTAAGACTTTTATCCTACAAAATATACCATCTAGGTAGTTAAGATAAAACTCACCAAATGGGGGAAAATACTTGAAAATTATTTGTGTTATAAAGGACACAGATTCAACTCTTACAACTCAATAATAAAACAATAAATAAGCCAATTTTAAAATTGGGTAAATTATCTGAATAAACATTTCTCTAAGGAAGACATGCAAATGGATAGTAAGCATGTAGAGAGATCTCAACATAATTTGCCAATTGGGAAATCAATATAAAAACCACATAATACCCCATTTCATACTATAATTGCTATTAAAATATGGACAATAACACATGCCCATGAGGATGTGAAGAAATGGAACTTTTGCACACTGGTGAGAACATAAAAATGGTGCAGTCACTTTGGGAAAAGTTTAATATTTTATATATACATACACACATATATATCCTAGAAACTCCTCTCCTAGGTATCTACTCAAGAGAAACAAAAGTGCATACCTACACAAAAACATGTATACAAATAGTTATGAGTATTCATAATAACCAAAATGGAAACAATAAACACAACTATTAACTGATTATTGGACAGTTCAAGTATGCCATAATATAGATACAACAAAATATCTTTCAGCCATTAAAATGAATTATTTATTGATATATGTTACATCATAGATAAAACTCAAAAATATTATGGTAAGTGAAAGAAGATAGTCACAAAATATTATACATTATTTCTTTTAGAGGAAATATCCAGTATAGACAAATCTATAGAGGCAATTAGTGGTTGCCTATGGCTGAGAATGGCTGGAAGTGGAATGGGGACTGACAGAATGAGTAAGGATTTCTTTTTGGGTAATAAAATGTTAGTTCTGGGTATTAGCTTGAAATATACTAAAATACATTTACTTGTACATTTTAAATGGTTGAATGTTATGGTATATGAATTATATCTCAACAAAACTATAAAAGAACTATTCCTATTCACTTTTATATATTTTACATTTAAAAATTAAATCATAAGTTACCATTTCCATTATTATCAAATAACTGTAACTTCTTAGGACTAAAACTGACAATGTGTAGGACCTATCACTGAAAACAGTAAATATTGCTGAGAGAAATAGATATATCATGTCTGTGAATGGTAAGACTCATAAAGATATCAGTTATTTCCAGAAGTGCTAATAGATTTAATTCAATCCAAATCATAATTCCAGCCAGCCATTTATTGAAATTTATAAGATTATTCTAAAATTTGTAAGGAAATGATTTGGAAAAGTAAACAATGTTGAAAAATTGAGAGAATTATGTTTATTAAATAAGAATCTATATAAAAGCTGTAGTAATCAAGAGAGTTTTTGGATATGACAATAGCTATAAGGATTAAAGGAACAAAATAGATAATGTACACATATAAATGGACAATTGATTTTATACAAAGACAATGACCAAGGTCCCTGATTAGTTAGTAGTTGCATTGCAGGGCTTTAAAAATTGAGCTAATAACAAAAGTCCACAGAAGCAGGTTATAATTAATGCCTAAACATAACCCTTTGACTATCTGCTAAAACAAAAATATCAACATTTACCATAGGATTAAAACAACACCCAGATTCTCAAAATATTTTAAATACCAGGATTCAATTAAAAACTACTTGGCATATTTAGAACTTAGAATATTTCAGTTTGTATGGGAAAAGACAATCAACACATGCCACCACAAACATGGCACAGATTTTGGAATTATCTAGAAAAAACTTTTTAAATAACCACTGTAAAAATATTCTAGGAAGCAAACATTAATATTACTGAAACTAATAGAAAGATAAAAAGTCTCAAGAAATAAATTGATGTTATGAAGAATAAAATGAATATTTAAGAAATGAAAAAAATTAAAACTCATTTAGCACAATAAAATATATAAAACAACTTGATAAACTCCATAGCAGAATAAAGGTGGCAGGAGAAAAAGTCAGGAAAAGTTATTTGTTGATAGAAATTATCCAGTATGGATAATAAACTGAAAAAATATTTTAAACATGGAAAGGGACCTAGGGACCTGTGAGAATTTGTTAAGGTCTAACATTTGTATAATTAAAATTCCAGAAAATTTGGAGGAATAAAGTGATGCCCTTAAATATATTTGAAGTATTATGGTTGAAATTTCCAAAATTGCCAAAAATATATAAAAATATGGATTTATGCAGTTTAGTCAACTCCAGTCAACTATGATATAATGGGGATAGTGTAAAAGAACCTATAAGTTTTGCTAAGATTTCTATTTTCCATTTGAAGTAGTAAAATATCGACACTGAGTGTTAAAATTGAGTGTAGATATTGTAACATCTAGAACACTCACTGAAAATCCCTTCCCGAACATAACAAGTGAGAAACACAATACATAAATTATAGTGAAATATTAAGTGATGCTAAAATAATCCCAAAGAAAATATGATCACAGAAATAGAGGAACAAACAGAATAGATAGTAAAATATTAGTCCAAAATCCAAACATTTCAATAATTACGTTAAAGACACAGTCTAAACAAGACAATTTTTTAAAAACAAATGCATCAGAATGGTTTAAAATGCACATGCATACACACATACACATACATACACTACCTAACCATATTCTATGCCAGGATAACTGCAAGAAAGTCATTTAGAATATAATGCCATAGGAATATTAAAAATAAAATAATAGAAAAAGAAATGTAAGTTCCACTAGCACATTTCATACTCTCACATACAATTTTGGAGTGAGATATAGTATCAGGCGAAGTAGACATCAGAGCAAAAGAAATGACCAGAGACAAAAGTTATATTACCTAATAAGGAAATCCAAAATGCATAACAATCCTAAATGTAGATGCACCTATCAAAAGAATCTTAAAATACATTAAAAAAATGACAGAACTGAAAGGAAAAAGAAATGAATCTACAATAATAATAGGTGATTTTATCATTGTTCTTCCAATAATTAATAGAACTAATCAACAAAAAATTAGCAAAGGTATAAAATAACTGAATAATGGCAACAACCAGCTGGATCTAATTGATAAATATACATCACTCCACCAAATAGTGAAATGAGTGTGGAAAATTCAGCATGTTAGATTATATTCTGGGTCATAAATTGTAACAATTCTAAACAAATTGAAATCATATAAATTATATTTCCCAATGATAATGGAATGAAATTAAGATATAGTAAAAAAGACAACATGGAGTTTCCGTTGTGGCTCAGTGGTTAATGAATCAGACTAGGAACCATGGGGTTGCGGGTTCAACCCCTGGCCTTGCTTACTGGGTTAAGGATCTGGCACTGCTGTGAGCTATGGTGTAGGTTGCACAAGCAGCTCAGATCCCGCCATGCTGTGGCTGTGCCGCAGGCCAGTGGCTACAGCTCCAATTAGTCCCCTAGCCTGGGAACCTCCATATGCTGTGGGGGCAGCCCTAGAAAAGCCAAAAAAGACAGAAAGAAAAAAAAAAGATAATATGAAAATCTTTAGAGAATTAGATGATAACAACATAATGATAAGTAATCCATAGATCAAGGGAAACTAGAGAATCTTTGGACCAAAAATGAAAACATATCAAAAATTACTATTATGTAGTTAAAACATGGCTTAGAGTAAATTTTATAGCCTCAAATACTTTAATTAGAAAAGAAGAAATGCCTCAAATCAATAACCTAAATTTCTGTCTCAAGAAACTATGAAGAGCAAAACAAAGATAAAGCAAGCAGAAGGAAAGAAATAATACAGTGGATCTGAAAACGAATTATATGGAAAACAATAAAACAATACATAAAGTCAATGAAAACAAAAGCTGGTTCTTTGGTTTGATCAATAAAGTTAACAACAATTTAGCAAGATAGAATAAAAAGAGAAAAAACAAATTACCACACTAGGAAATAGAGGATGAAATCAGTAGATTTGTTTTTGAATGAGAGAATATCTAAACAATCTCTATGGCCATGTAATGGTATACTATACAGAAATAGAACTGGACAAATCTGTGTTTAAATATCATAGAAAAACACACTAGAAAACACAGTCAACTTTGCCCAGTCAATTTTTGAGAGTAATTAAAATTGTCAAGAAACTATTTTACTATTTTCCATAGTCACCAAAGATAAATTATGTTTCTATCCTCAAATTTTCACCCATTGTATTATCATCTTACTTTTCAATGTCATCTCTCTGATGATTATATATCTATTAAATTTAATTTTAATATTCAAGCATTTTCCATATTATTTTTCATTTGTGTGTCTTCTTTGTGAACTTATTTAAATAATTGTCCTGTTTTTTCCTCTCCAAATTTTCCTACTTTCTTTTCTTTGCATATCTTAAATACTATTTTTATAGAAATTATAAACACTTTTTTCATTCCTCACTTGCATTTTCATGTTATTAATTGTTTTTGCTCATCAAATTTTAGTATTTTTGACATCTGGGTTTCTGTCATGCTTATATAGCCTTCCCATATTTAATGCTATAAAAAATAATTCCCTGCTGTATGATTAAACAATTCTAACTGTTCCTATAATAATTTTCTTTTTATATTTCCCTTCTTATCTATAAGCCAGACATAGATCATGTAAGTATGATGCCTAATTTTATTTTTTTCCCAATGAATATACAAATATCTCAAATCAATTCCTTCAATAGTCTATTAGCATATAACTAGATAAATTAACACAATCTGATGGGTATACTATTTAGTTTTTTCTTCTCTTCATCTTATATCAGTTATTTTAATTATAGCTTTTTAGTATTTATTAATATCTTGAAGGATGTTTACCCCTCTCACTACGCCTTTTTGAAAATGTGTTAGATATTATTGCACACTTTCTCTGTGATATATATTGATGATTTGTCAAATTCAATAAAATTGTTAATAGACATTAAAATTATTAGTCCCTTTTATAGTATCAAATATATAAATTAATGTGGGAAGAAAAATATTTATACCATATTGCATCTTCTCGTCAGAGAACACAAAATGGCAGTTTGGTTTTTTAAAAGTCTTTCAGTGAAGACATAATATTTGTCATATGCGTTTTATAATTTTTAAGTGCTTTGTGTTTTGTATTTTCTTTAGCTGTTCACATGTTTCCATCCCACAATTGGAGTTTTAAACACAATACTTCCCTCAGGGTGGATATGTGAATTAATTTATTGAAGAGCTGTTGACTCTATTATAGATTGCTACCCTACCCCATCCCAACCAAAAGATAGCCCTGACACCCCAATCTCTTGCTCCTTGGGGTCCTGGCTGCCTTGTTAACCAGTTCTGATGTTTTTAAAGAACATGGTGTTTGAGTGGCGCTCTCTCTAGCTGGATTTTTTTTTTCCCTCCTTTTACTTGCCAGATTGCTAACAATTTTCCACATTCATATATCTTCTCAGACAGTTTCTAGTTTTTCTTTTTTCACAGATCTATTATCAGAAATGCCTTCTATCTCCCCATTAGAGAAGCTATCATTACAGCAATTGCTTTTTTCTTCATGCCCCCTCACACCATTATAAAGATGTAATGATGACATTATCTTGTTCTTTCTAATGTTGCTAATAACTCACAGCTATCATAATACGCATTAATTACTACACATTTCATAGTATTTCACACCTAGATAAGACACCTAGACCTATAACTGCAGCTCTAATTGGGAACTCGAACAAGAAGTAGATCAGAGTGGGATTCAAAAACTGGAGACATTTTCATGCTATTATGATAGAGTCTGCCTGGCTCCTGCCTTCAGAGAAAGCACTCAAATTGGTTTTGCAAAACCCAACACATTTGACAATGACACTTTCTTTCTCAAAACCCTTCTGAAGATCCTGACACCTAATCCCCACAAGCAGGACTCAATCTGTGTCTCCAATCTTGTCTCTGACTTTTATCTATCCAATGCCTCAATACCATATATGGCCCTCATTTTCCCCATAAAATTCCATGTTCATTCCCAAAACTACACCTTGACTCATGCTGTCCCCAAGCCCTACTTTCTCTTATGAATCTCCCCAAGACTATCACAGGCTATGCTTCCTCTATAAAATCTTCACTGTAACTCAAAACTCTACAACATGTTAGATCACATACAGAGCTCTCAGTTGAATTTGATTATTTGACAGGGAGTAAATACATCATATCTTTCCATGTGCACACTTATTGTCACTTCTGTGCAGTTTACCCTCCCAGAAGGCAGGGATCACGCGTCAGTTTTGCACTACACATGAGAAGCATGGTAAACTATAAAAGCCATATAAAACAGCATGTGTAAATGTGTAAATGAATATCTGAAACCTATCACAAATAGCATTTTCTAGTAAAAAAAATAGTAATTAACATGTATTGAACTAATACATGTACTAAATATAGACTATTCCAGGTGCTTTTTAAAGTAATTATTTTAATCAATATACTCCCAAAAATAACTATGGAGCACCTACTGTATACAAGGTATGTCTAATATAGCTTTAAACCAGAGATGACTCTTATCCTTATGGAGCTTACCATATTCTTCTATTAATAGTTACCATTTTAATAACCATGGTAATGGTAATAATAGTAAAAAAAAAAATAATGAGCCTAGTTTGTTGAATTCTGCCTATATTTTTTAAGCATCAGTTCAAATGTATGTCATAAAAACCCTGACAAGTGATTACTATCATGATTTTCTAGATGAGAAACCTGAGGTTTAAAGTGAGTAAGTCACTTTTAATGTCACTGCCTATTATATTTGTGAAGATAAACATTATTGTCATGATTCTTTTTCTTTTTTTTTTTTTGAGGGGGCCACTCCTGTGGCATATGGAGTTTCCCAGGCTAGGGGTCGAATCGAAGCTGTAGCCGCCGGCCTACACCACAGCAACATGGGATCTGAGCCGCATCTGTGACCTACACCACAGCTCAGGGCAATGCCGGATCCTTAACCCACTGAGCAAGGCCAGGGATCGAATCCGCAACCTCATGGTTCCTAGTCAGATTCATTAACCACTGCGTCACAACGGGAACGCCCATGATTTTTTTCTGTTTTCTTTTTACAACCACACCTGCATCATATTGAAGTTGCCAGGCTAGGGGTAGAATTGGAGCTTCAGCTGAGTCCTATGCCACAGTCACACCAACACCAATTTCGAGATGCATCTGCCGCCTACACTGCAGCTTCATGTAGATCCTTAACCTACTGAGAGAGGCCATAGATCGAACCCACATCCTCATGGACACTATGCCATTTCCATAACCTGCTGTGCCACAATGGGAACTCCTATTATCATTATTCTTAAACATCAGTGTCCATCTGAGCAGTTAGCTGTGCTCTTTGCTAAAAATACCAAAGTTTGTGCTGTCTTCTTCAAGACTCTCTTTTAGTTGTTCTGGAGCTAAGAGAAGATGCAAATGTTAATAGATGCCAATGGTTTGATTAAAAATGCATTTGTGTTTGTTATGTTTAGATAGTGATAAATAAGCCAGGCAAAGAAAAATATTGTATAGTAGAAATTATATGTAGAACCAACCCTCCCCCCAAAAAAAAAAGTCAAACTCAAACTCATAGAAATTGAAAGTGAAGAGTAGAATGGTGGTTTCCTGGGGCTGGAGTGTGGGGAAAATGAAGAAAGGTTAAGGTTAAAAATTTTCAGCTTTAAGATAAAAAAATGTCTGAGGATATAATGAATAAGATGAGTACAGTTGGTAACACTGTACTCCATACTTAAAATTTGCTATGTTAGAACTTATAGTGGAAAAAAAAAGTAGCTCTGTAAGGTAATAGATGTGTCAATTAACTGAGTTATTAGAATCATACACACACACACACACACACACACACACATGTGTATATGATGGCTTGATATGTCTACCATCACGCTGTATACTTAAAATATGTTAAAATTTTATCTGTAATATACCTCAATAAAAAGCTGGGGAAAAACCACCAAGCCCAAAACCATAGTAGGGAAAGAGCCCCAGTGGATGGGTAATATCTTTTGCTCAGTGGACAATTAATCTGCCATGTAGCCCTGAGAAGTTCTAGATCCCATGCTCTATTCTCTAAAAAGTAAATAGAGAGTTAAATTTCTTAGATTTTTTTTAATTTTGGAAATTAAAAAGACATTAGAGATCAAGTTCAGTATTTGCATTTTAAAAGGTTTATAAACAATAGGCCACAGTGCTAGGTGGTAATTTTGGTAGATTCGAAATCCCAATCTCCCTTCCCATAGTGTTTTGTAACTCTTCCCATTAGACATAGAGTCCCTTTACCTAGCCCTTGCTGGCCCTGGACTTATAACTTATTTTGTCCAATCATTTGGGGTATAACAACGCTGTGTGAGTTCTGGAATCTGAAATGCGAGATGCTATAGCTTCCACTCTTGGAATGGTGCTGTCTCCCCGTAAGGAGGCCAAGCCTAGACACTGAATGAATGATAAGTGCTCAATTCCAAGGCTCCACAAAAAGGAGAGAGGTCATCTTGGGCCTTCCTACTGCCCCAGCCGGCTGCCTTCTGATTGCAATCACATGAGTGAGTCCAAGTTTTTTAAGACATCAAGTTTCAGAATGACTTCATATGTAGAAATAGATGATTGAAAAAAGAAAAAATATTTGATAGGGATTGCATTGAATCTGTAGATTGCTTTGGGTAGTATGGCCATTTTCACAATATTGATTTTTTTCACAGAACTAGAACAAACAATCCAAACATTTATATGGAACCACAAAAGACCCAGAATCGCCAAAGCAATCCTGAGAATCAAAAACCAAGCAGGAGGCATAACTCTCCCAGACTTCAAGAAATACTACAAAGCCACAGTCATCAAAACAGTGTGGTACTGGTATCAAAACAGACAGACAGACCAATGGAACAGAATAGAGAACACAGAAATAAACCCTGAAACCTATGGTCAATTAATCTTTGACAAGGGAGGCAAGAACATAAAATGGGAAAAGGAAAGTCTATTCAGCAAGCATTGCTGGGAAACCTGGGCAGCTGCATGCAAAGCAATGAAACTAGAACACACCCTCACACTATGCACAAAAATAAACTCCAAATGGCTGAAAGACTTAAATAGAAGACAGGACACCATCAAACTCCTAGAAGAAAACATAGGCAAAACACTCTCTGACATCAACCTCATGAATATTTTCTCAGGGCAGTCTCCCAAAGCAATAGAAATTAGAGCAAAAATAAACCCATGGGACCTCATCAAACTGAAAAGCTTTGGCACAGCAAAGGAAACCAAAAACAAAACAAAAAGACAACTTAGAGAATGGGAGAAAATAGTTTCAAATGATGCAACTGACAAGGGCTTAATCTCTAGAATATATAAGCAACTTATACAACTCAACAGCAAAAAAACCAATCAATCAATGGAAAAATGGGCAAAAGACCTGAATAGACATTTCTCCAAAGAAGATATACAGATGGCCAGCAAACACATGAAAAAATGCTCAACATCGCTGGTTATAAGAGAAATGCAAATCAAAACTACCATGAGATACCACCTCACACCAGTCAGAATGGCCATCATTAATAAATCCACAAATAACAAGTGCTGGAGGGGCTGTGGAGCAAAGGGAACCCTCCTGCACTGCTGGTGGGAATGGAAACTGGTACAGCCACTATGGAGAACAGTTTGGAGATACCTTAGAAATCTATACATAGAACTTCCATACAACCCTGCAATCCCACTCTTGGGCATCTATCCGGACAAAAGTCTACTTAAAAGAGACCCATGCACCCGCATGTTCATTGCAGCACTATTCACAATAGCCAGGACATGGAAACAATTTAAATGTCCATCAACAGATGATTGGATTCGGAAGATGTGGTATATATACACAGTGGAATACTACTCAGCCATAAAAAAGGATGACATCATGCCATTTGCAGCAACATGGATGGAACTAGAGACTCTCATCCTGAGTGAAATGAGCCAGAAAGACAAAGACAAATACCATATGATATCACTTATAACTGGAATCTAATATCCAGCACAAATGAACATCTCCTCAGAAAAGAAAATCATGGACTTGGAGAAGAGACTTGTGGCTGCCTGATGGGAGGGGGAGGGAGTGGGAGGGATCGGGAGCTTGAGCTTATCAGACACAACCTAGAATAGATTGAGAAGGAGATCCTGCTGAATAGCATTGAGAACTATGTCTAGATACTCATGATGCAACAGAAGAAAGGGTGGGGGAAAAAACTGTAATTGCAATGTGTACATCTAAGGATAACCTGACCCCCTTGCTGTACAGTGGGAAAATAAAATAAAAAAAAAAATAACCTAGTCTGGGAACCTCCATATGCCATGGGTGTGGCCTTATGAAGACAAACAAACAAACAAAAAACTCTGCCACAGAGCCATTTATGGACCTCTGATGCAGAGTGTGGTCCAGATTTTCCTCTGGGCTCTGGCAGGCCTCACTTCTCTCACTAAGGCATCAGTTCCACTGAGGCAAAAGAGCTGAGAATACTTTAGGTAAAAAGGGAGTGGGATGGATTGGGAGCTTGGGGTTAATAGATGCAGACTGTTGCCTTTGGAATGGATTAGCAATGAGATCCTGCTGTGCAGCACTGGGTACTATGTCTGGTCACTTATAATGGAGCATGATAATGTGAGAAAAAAAGAATGTATACATGTATGTGTAACTGGGTCTCCACACTATACAGTGTAAAATTGACAGAACACTCTAAACCAGCTATAATTGAAAAAAATAAACATTATATTAAAAAAATCTGAGTTATAAAATGAAATGGGGACACACTGTACTATAGTATAATTGATCTTCCTCTCTCCTTAGTGCTGTAATTTAAGACTTGCTTTAAATTTATGAGAATAAACATGCCCCAAGTCTTACAGTTGACTCTGGATCCATCTCTATATGACCTACCAACAGACCATATTTGTATCTACTCATTTATTTGGACATTAATTGAGCCCCTACAATATTTAGAAATCTGACCTGACAGAATGAGATACAGGCATAAATAGGTGTAGATTCCTCCAGGGATAATTTATGAGATCCAGGTGTCACTCCTTACGTCAAGACCCAAGGGTTTGTCCCCTGTGCCCAGGGGAATGTTTTTTTTCAAATCACTCAGGTTCTAAGTCACCCTCCATGCTGTGATTTCTCCACAGCTCTGCTTTCACTTTATGTTCCCCACGTGGTCCTCTTCCTTAATACATGCCTTCCTGGACCTCATTTACTGCTGTTTTAAATTCCACATTTAGGAGTTCCCGTCGTGGCGCAGTGGTTAACGAATCCGACTAGGAACCATGAGGTTGAGGGTTCGGTCCCTGCCCTTGCTCAGTGGGTTAACGATCCGGCGTTGCCGTGAGCTGTGGTGTAGGTTGCAGACGCGGCTCGGATCCCGCGTTGCTGTGGCTCTGGCGTAGGCCGGTGGCTACAGCTCCGATTCAACCCCTGGCCTGGGAACCTCCATATGCCGCGGGAGCGGCCGAAGAAATAGCAACAACAACAACAACAAAAAGACAAAAGACAAAAAGACAAAAAAAAAAAAAAATTCCACATTTATTTCTACACATGCTTCATCAATAAATCTCTCCCATCCATGTATCTCCCTGGATGTCTCCAATTCTGCTTCTATCACTCTCAATCTTGAGAAAACTCTTAGAGTGCATGTCAGTATCTGGTGGAAACTGAATTAAACCTTTCTGATTCTCTTCAATGGCATGATCCCATTCACCCCGCTTTCTGGCCACAAACATTTCTAGTTCCCAAGTTACTGTTTTCCAACACTGCCCCACCTCCAACCTCATCCCAACAACAGGAACCTTACAGATGTAACATAGGATGCAGTCCATTCTTTTAGACTTGGGACAATATCTACCTCTTCTCCAAAGAAAAAGCCTAAAGGAAATACAGAACGTTGACACCTCTAGACTTGGTTAAAAAAATTGTTATTTTTAAAATGCATTTTAGGTTTAATTTGCCTACCAATCAGTAATCAATAAAGCATCAAATATTGTTTGATTATCTTGGTATGTAATGAAACCATGTGTGCTGGGGGAGATGCAAATAACATCCATGCCCTTGTACACTAGCAAACACAGCCAGTGGGGAAAGTATAATTGATAAAATGGGCCTACACAAGTTAGCTTTGTAAAGCTGAACCCATTTTAAAAGAAGCTATAATAGGAAATGATTAAGTCAACTGCAGAGACCATCTGTAATAAGAGAGCTAACCTGGGCTTGGCATTTAGCACATTTATTTGGGGATTACAAAAAGTGCCTTCTTTAGGAAGATGAATTAGGAAAAATTAATACTATCTCTTAATAATCTTGTTTACCAGCACCCAGCTTAGTGAGTGGAGGGCCCACAGGACTTGTGTCTTTCCCTTCCTCCCAGCCTGAGTCTCTCCCTACATGATGCACATTACACAACTCCCTATGTGGTGCTTCTTTCCTGGGTCCAGAGGGGATTCAAAGATAGAGCTTCAGAGGCTCTAGAAGATCCTGAAATGATATGAAGAGTGTAATGTTTATGGAAGTCTATGCTTGTTATCAAGAAAGAGACCATAGTTTCCTTTGCATCACAAAGAAAGTCCAGGCTAAAAATGCTGAAGAATCACCACTCCAGACACACAAGCCTGCAGGTCCTTGGGTATTAGAGTTTATGAACCTGGTTTTGAATTTTGATGTTTTCTACCTATGAGTTGAATGTCTCTCCTCAAGCTACCTAAAAGATCTCTTTTTGGAGCTTCCTGGTGGCCTAGCAGGTTCAGGATACAGCGCGATCAATGCTGTAGTGCAGGTTCAATCCCTGCCCTGGAAAATTCCACATGCTGCAGGCACAGCAAAAAAAAAAAAAAAAAAAAAAGGCAAACAAACCAACAAAACTCTCTCAGATTATTTTTGTTTTGATGTTATTATCACTCTTGTTTCACCTGCAGAATTCAAATAAATATTGTTAATAAGTTTATCCTCATTATGATATCTCTTCACACTAGAGAAACCATTCAAATATACTTGAATACAAAAGTTTATTTCATTACATTTTACTGATTTTGTACTTTTCCAGAACATTTCTGATTACAAAGCAAAAATACGTATCTGGATACATCCAAGGAGAAGTTTTTTCTTCTTCTTCCCAATTCTTTTTTTCATTAATTTTTTTTTTCCCACTGTACAGCAAGGGGATCAAGTTATCATTACATGTATACATTTTTCCCTCACCCTTTGTTCTATTGCAATATGAGTATCTAGACATAGTTCTCCATGCTACTCAGCAGGATCTCCTTGTAAATCTATTCTTTTTTTTTATTTTCCCACTGTACAGCAAGGGGATCAAGTTATCATTACATGTACACATTTTTCCCCCACCCTTTGTTCTATTGCAACATGAGTGTCTAGACAAAGTTCTCAATGCTACTCAGAAGGATCTCCTTGTAAATCTCTTCTAAGTTGTGTCTGATAAGACCAAGCTCCTGATCCCTCCCACTCCCTTCCCCTCCAATAAGGCAACCACAAGTCTTTTCTCCAAATCCGTGATTTTCTTTTCTGAGGAGATGTTCCTTTGTGCTGGATATTAGATTCCAGTTATAAGTGATAGCATTTGGCATGTCTTTGTCTTTCTGGCTCATTTCACTCAGTATGAGAGTCTCTAATTCCATCCATGTTGCTGCAAATGGCATTATGTCATTCTTTTTTACGGCTGAGGAGTATTCCACCGTGTATATATACCACTTATTCCTAATCCAATCATCTGTTGATGGACATTTGAGTTGTTTCCATGTTCTGGCTATTGTGAATAGGGCTGCAATGAACATGTGGGTGCATGTGTCTCTTTTAAGTAGACTTTTGTCCGGATAGATGCCCAAGAGTGGGATTGCGGGGTCCTATGGAAGTTCTATGTACAGATTTCTAAGGTATCTCCAAACTGTTCTCCATAGTGGCTGTATCAGTTTCCATTCCCACCAGCAGTGCAGGAGGGTTCCCTTTGCTCCACAGCCCCTCCAGCTCTTGTTATTTGTGGACTTATTAATGATGGCCATTCTGACTGGTGTGAAGTGGTATCTCATGGTTGTTCTTCTTATCAATTCTATCTACACACTGTCTTCTCCATTTGTCTGAGGTCTAAAGCTTCTCTTTTTGCATTTCCATTTAGCTTTCTTCCAAAGGGTGAAACTTCATCACATACCATTTCACAGCACAGCTAAAGAGCGATCTAACCATAGATTCCAAAGTATTCCTACACTGCTAATCTTTCACCCAGATTCTTACTTCATATTCTATCTAGCTCAGTTTCCATGCAACTTGTTTTAATCACTCCTTTGATAAAATCTTGATTGCCTTGTCCCTTTTATCATATTCATTGGGCAATCCCTCAATCTGGTTAAATCTATCCTTTTGCCTATGTAGTGTCTGTATCTAAGCAACTGAAATCGTTTTAGAAACTATTTCTAGAGAAAGTAGAAATGTATATGACCAATTTAGGAAATAATTTGGCATTAGCTTTTTTTTGTCTATTTAGGTCCTCATGCATGGCATATGGATGTTCCCAGGCTAGGGGTCGAATTGAAGCAACAGCAGCCAGTCTACGCCACAGCTACAGCACCACCAGATCCAGGCCATATCTGTGACCTACACCACAGCTCATGGCAATGCTGGATCCTTAAACTGAGCAAGGCCAGAGATCGAACCTGTGTCCTCATGGATCCTAGTCACACTTGTTTCCTCTGAGCCACAGTGGGAACTCTGGATCTTTATTTTTTTGTTTTAATATTATAATTATTTTTATTATTTTAATTATAGCTGGTTTAGAGTGTTCTGTCAATTTTCTATTGTACAGCAAGGTCACCCAGTTACACATACATGTATTTATTTTTTTCTCACATTATCATGATCCATCATTAATGATTACATATATTTTGCAGTGCTAAAAGCAGGATCTCATTGCTTATCCATTCCAAAAGCAATAGTTTGCATCTATTAATGCCAAATTCCCAATCCATCTCACCTGCCCTCCACATGGGAACCACAAGTCTGTTCTCCATGTCAATAATTTTCTCTTCTGTGTAAAGGAACATTTGTGCCATATATTAGATTCCAGATATGTGATATCATATGGTATTTGTCTTTCTCTTTCTGACTTACTTCACTCAGTATAAGAATCTCTAGTTCCATCCATGTTGCTGCAAATGGCATTATGTCATTTTTTATGGCTGAGTAGTATTCCATTGTGTATATATACCACATCTTCCTAGTCCAATCATCTGTCAATGGACATTTGGGTTGTTTCCATGTCTTGGCTACTGTGAATAGGGTTGCAATGAACATGTGGGTGCATGTGTCTTTTTCAAGGAAAGTTTTGTCTGGATATATGCCCAAGAGTGGGATTGCTGGGTCATATGGTAGTTCTATGTATAGAAACCTCCATACTGTTCTCCACTGTGGTTGTACCAGTGTACATTCCCACCAACAGTGCGGGAGTATCCCCTTTTCTCCACAATCTCTCCAGAATTTGTTTTTTGTGAACCTTTTAATGATGGATCATTCTGACATGTGTGAGGTAGTACCTCATAGTAGTTTAGATTTTCATTTCTCTAATAATCAGGATGTTGAGCATTTTTTCATGTGGTTGTTGGCCATCTGTATATCTTTGGAGAAACATCTATACAGATCTTTTGTCCATTTTCCAATTGGGTTGTTGGCTTTTTTGCTGTTGAGTTGTATAAGTTGTCTGTGTATTCTAGAGATTAAGCCATTGTCAGTCACTTCATTTGAAACTATTTCATCCCATTCTGTAAGTTGTCTTTTGGGGTTTTTTATGGCTTCCTTTGCTGTGCAAAAGCTTGCCAGTTTGATTAGGTACCATTGGTTTATTTTTGCTTTTATTTCTGTTGCTTTGGGAGACTGATCTGAGAAAACATTTGTAAGGTTGATGTCAGAGAATGTTTTGCCTATATTCTCTTCCAGGAGTTTGACAGTGTCTTGTCTTATATTTAAAGCCTTTCAGATGTTTTGAGTTTATTTTTGTGCATGGTATGATGGTGGCTTCCAGTTTCATTGATTTACATGCAGCTGTCCAATTTTCTCAATACCATTGCTGAAAAGACTGTCTTTTCCCCATTTTATATTCTTGCCTCCTTTGTTGAAGATTAATTGACCATAGGTGTCTAGGTTTATTTCTGGGTTCTCTATTCTGTTCCATTGTTTTCTCTGTCTGTTTTGATCCCAGTACTGCACTGTCTTGATGACTGTGGCTTTGTAATAGTGCCTGAAGTCTGGGAGAGTTATTCCTCCTGCTTTGTTTTCATTCTTCAGGATTGCTTTGGCAATTCTGGGTTTATTGTGGTTCCATATAAATTTTTGGATTGTTTGTTCTAATTCTGTGAAAAATGTCATTTGTAATTTGATAGGGATTGCAATGAATCTGTATATTTCTTTGGGTGGTATGGCCATTTTTATGATATTAATTTTTCCAACACAGGAGCATGAAATATCTTTCCATTTCTTTACATCTTCTTTAATTTCCTTGATTAAAGTTTTATAGTTCTCAGAATATAAGTCTTTAACCTCCTTGGTCAGGTTTACTCCCAGGTATTTGATTTTTGGGAGTGCAATTTTAAAAGGTATTGTATTTTTTATTCCATTCCTAATATTTCATTGTTAGTATACAGAAATGCCACTCATTTCTGAATATTAATCTTATATTCTGCTACTTTGCTAAATTTGTTGATCAGTTCAAGTAGTTTTTGGGTTGAGTACTTAAGATTTTTTATATATAGCATCATGCCATCTACATACAGTTACAATATTTTCTCTTCCCTTCCAATTTGTATATTTTTGTTTCTTTTGTTTGTCTGGTTGCTACGGCTAGGACTTCCAATTCTATATTGAATAACAGTGGTGAGAGTGGGCATACTTGTCTTGTTCCAGATTTTAGTGGGAAGGCTTTCAGCTTTTCTCCATTGAGTATTATATTTGCTGTAGGTTTGTTGTAAATGGCTTTTTTATGTTAAGGTATGTTCCCTTTACACACACTTTGGTAAGAGTTTTTATCATGAATGGATGTTTGACTTCATCAAATGTTTTTTCTGCATCTATTGAGAAGATCATGTGGTTTTTGTCTTTTCTTTTGTTAATGTGGTGTATGATATTGATTGATTTGCCTATGTTGAACCATCCTTGTGAACATGGGATGAATCCCACTTGGTCCTGGTGTATGATCTTTTTATATGTTGTTGGATTCAGTTGGTGAAAATTTTGTTGAGAATTTTTGTGTCTATATTCATCAGAGATATTGGCCTATAGTTTTCTTTTTTGGTGGTATCTTTGTATGGTTTTGGTATAAGGGTGATGGTGGCATCATAGAATGTCTTCTTTAATCTTTTGGAAAAGTTTAAGGAGATTGGGCATAAGTTCCTCTTTGTATGTTTGGTAGAATTCTCCTGTGAAGCCATTGGGTCCTGGACTTTTATTTGTAGGGAGTGTTTTTATTATGTATTCAATTTCATTTCTAGTGATCAGTCTGTTCAGTTGATCGATTTCTTCTTGACTCAGTTTTGGCAGGTCTCTAGAAAGTTGTTCATTTCTTCTAGGTTGTCAAATTTGTTGGCATACAATTGTTCGTAGTATTCTATTCTCTTATGTTGTTTTTTTTTTTTTATTTCTGCATCATCTGTTGTGATTTCTCCTTTTTCATTTCTTATTATTTTCGTTTGGGATTTTTCTCTCCTCTTGGTGAGTCTGCCCAGATGTTTGTCAATTTTGTTTACTTTTTCAAAGAATGATCTCTTGGTTTCATTGATTTTTTTTTTCCTATTGATTTTTGAATCTCTATTTTATTGATTTCTTCTCTGATTTTTATTATTTCCTTCCTTCTGCTGACTTTAGGTTTTATTTGTTCTTTTTTTAATTCATTTAGGTGGTGGGTTAAGTTTTCAACATGATATTTTTCTTCTTTTTAGAAGAAGATGTATAGTGCTATGAATTTCCCTCTGAGCACTGCTTTTGGGGTATCTCATAGGTTTTGAGTGGTTGTGTCTTCATTATCATTTGTCTGGATGTATTTTTTTAATTTCCTTTTTGATTTCCTCATTGATCAATTTTTTTTTTTTAGTAGCATGTTTTCAAGTCTCCATGTAGTTGGTTTTTTCTCATTTCTCTTCCTGTGTTTGATTTCTAGTTTCATGCCATTGTGTTCAGAGAAGATACTTTAAATAATTTCTATACTCTTAAATTTGTTGAGGTTAGCTTTGTGCCTCAGTATGTGATTGATCCTTGAGAATGTTCCATGTGCCCTTGAGAAGAATGTATATTTTGATTTTTTTAGATGTAAGGTCTGTAAAATGTTGATTAAGTCTGACTTTTCTATTGTGTCCTTTAGTATCACTGTTACCTTATTGATTTTCTGTCTAGAGGATCTGTCCACTGATGTGAGTGGGTTGTTAAAGTCTCCTACAATGATTGTATTCCCATCAGTTTCTCTTTTTATGTCTGTTAGTATTTGTTGTAGGTATCTGGGTGCTCCTATATTGGGGCATATATATTGACAATGGTGATATCACATTCTTGAATGGATCATTTTACCATTAAATAATGTTCTTCTTTGTCTTTCTTTATGGCCTTCATGTTAAAGTCTATTTTGTCTGATATGAGTATTGCAGCAATTGCTTTCCTGTCTTGTCCATTGGCATGAAATATCTTTTCCCAACCCCTTTATTTCAATATATATGTCCTTTGCCCTAAGGTGAGTCTCTTGTAGACATCAAATTGTAGTTTTTTTGCTTTTTTATCCAATCTGCCACTCTGTGAATTTTGATTGGAGCATTCAGTCCATTGACATTTAAAGTAATTATTGATGGATATGTATTTATTGCCATTTTAAACCATGTTTTCCAGTTGATTCTATGTTGCTCCTTTCTTCCTTTCTTTTTTTTGGTTGGATTATTTCCATTTATTTTATGCTTGTGTAATTTTCTTTTCAGTTTTTGTAATGTTTGGCTTTGATTTGTGCTTGCCCTGCTTTTTTAAGTATGTTAACTCCTTCCTGTATCTGCTCACTTTAGCCTGATAGTCATATAGGCTCAAACACATTATTAAAATTAAAAACAAAGAATCTATATTTTCTTACTTTCCTTCCTCACATTCTATGATTTTGAAGTCTTTTTTTTTAACTTCTTCATCATTGTCCTTTTGCTATTCCTTGTGTTTATCATCACTTTTACTGTATTTTTTTTTCTCTTTTAGATCTCTATGATGGCATATTTAAGTTATTGCTTTCCAGTTGTAGTTTCCTTCATCCTATTTCTTCTTACTTCTTTTTTTTTTCATTTATAGAAGCCCTTTCAGTAATTCTTTTAGAATGCATTTAGAATTGCTTCACTCTTTTAGCTTTTGTTTGTTAGAGAAATTCTTCTATTTTAAATGATATTCTTGCTGGTTAGAGTATTCTAGATTGCATTTTTTTTTCCTTTCAGCACTTTAATTATGTCTTGTCACTCCCTTCTGGACTGCAGTGTTTCAGTAGAGAAATAAGCTGCTAGCCTTGGTGGGGGTCCCCTTCTGATTAATGCTTTACTTTTCTCTTGCTGCCTTTAGAATCCTCTCTTTAACTTTTGCCATTTTTATTATTATATGTCTGGGTGTGGTCCTATTTGAGTTCAACATGTTTGGGGCCCTCTGTGCTTCCTGTATTTTGACATCACTTTCCTTTAGTTTTGGAAAGTTTTCAGACATAATTTCTTCAAATATATTTTCAATTCCCTTTTCTTTTTCTCCTCCTTAGGGAATTCCTATTATGTGTAGCTTAGCCCACTTTATATTGCCCCCATATATCTTTTATATTGCCTTCATGTTTTTCATTTGGTTTTCTGTATGCTGTCCTGATTGGGTGATTTCCATTATTCAATTTCCAACTCAGTAATATGTTCCTCTGCATTATTCATTCTGCTCTTTAGTGCCTTTATCTCAGTTTGCATCTCTGAAAATTAATTTTTCTATTTTTTCTGTGTTCCTCAATATATTTTCTAGTTCATTTCTAAAGGAATCTGCATATCTGTTCATATACACTCTTAATTCCTTGATATTCAGCCTTAATTCTCTCAGTATTTTCACTACCTCCCTATTGAACTCTGTGTCTATCAGACTGCAGAAGTTTTTTTTTTACTTTTTGCTGTTTCAGGTGAATTTGCTTGTTCTTTTAATTGGGAATGGTTCCTGAGCTTCTTCATCTTCCTTATGTTTTTCTTTCTCTGTGTGTTTAGGGAAGCTAATAGTCTTGGAAGGCTATTTCTATGCAGGAGCACCCCATTGTATTTTGTGGTGGGTTTCTATTTATTTTTGGCGTGAAAGTTTGAATATTTGCTGTCTCTTTCTTTGGTGTGAGCAGGCTGTTATCCCCAGAGTTCTGAGTGTATTTCCAGGGAGAAGGAGGCAATGAGTAGGGATAGTAGTCAGTGCCTCGTTGCTGGGCTCTTAACAGCAGCAAGACCTGCTAGAAGGTGGCACAGGCTACTCCTAGTTGCAGAGCCCTGTGAAGTGGCAATGATCCTAGGCAGATTTACAAGGTGCCCAGAGCATTTGGCAGTGGTAGCAGAGGAGTGTGTGAGTTCCCAGGGAAGTGAGAGCAACAATAGGTAGTGTTTGATTATAATGCCCTACTCTGAGATGATTAGAGCCACAAGTGGTGCCTGTTCACAGTCCTCTAGTGGTGACAGGCTACACCCACCTCTGGAGTCAGAGATAACTCAGGTGGTTTGACCCCACCATCTGTAGACCTTGCAAGAAGCACATCATCTTGCATAGCCCCCACAGAAGGTGCTGCACCAGCAGCACCTCCTAGTTGTAGGTTCCTGGGACAGGACAATGATTAAGCATCTAGGCACTGCCCAGAGTTTTTGGGTGACAGCAGCAGGGTGGGTCTGTTTCCAAGGGGAGTGAGAGCAACAACAGGTGGTGTTCCATCACAGTGTCCTTCTCTGTGCTGAATCTGAGGTGGTTGAGGCTGCAAGTGTTCTTCTTCAGGGATTCCCAGTAGCAGTGGGCCATGCCCACCTCTGGAGCCAGAGATAACTATGGTGGTTTGCCCCGCTACCTGAAGACCATGCAAGAAGCACCCTGTCCCACTTAGTCCATGCAGGACATGATGCACCAGCTGCTCCCAGTTGTAGGGTCTTGGGAAGAGATGATGATCAAGCATTGGGGCACTGTCCAGAGCCTTTGACAGTGGCAGCTACAGGGAAGGTGTGTTCCCAGGGGAGTGAGGGCAATGACATGTGGTGCTTGGTTACATGCCCTCTTTGTTGCCAACCCCTGAGGTGACTGGGGCCATAGGTGGAGCCCACTCACAGGTCTCCCTCTGGCCTCCAAGACAACCACCAAGGTCTGTCCTTGCTGTCTGTAGATTGGGCAAGAGGCACCACATCACACTTACCCCCCACTGCCCTTAGCCCACAGAAGAGGTTTCCCACCACCCATAGCCTGCACAAGAAGTGCCCAGTCTCCCATAGCCCAAGAAGTGTCTTCTCAGCACCTGTAGCCTGCACCAGAGATGCCTGGCCTCTGAGAGAGCCCACTCATGTGTGCAGGGACATTCCTATGTCTCTCTGTCCCTCCTCCTCTTGCCCTCTCCAGAAATGGTGCCTTGTTTCTCCTGTGCTACTAAAAGTTCTCCCTGGTTCCTTCTGCTGTGGTGTTCCACTCCCCAGCCCATAGCATCCTGCTCCCCCACCCATGGCAAACAGCTCCTTACCCTCTCAAGCTGTCCCTACACAGACAACCCTAGTTATCTCCTGGACCCTAAGTCTCAGTGCCCAGCTACCACCTGACCATCTCAGACTATGGTGTCCAAACAGTGGTGAAGATGATCTATCACTCTACTTTGCCTTCCTCAGTCCAGTTGCTGGACTTTTCTCAGTGACTTTGAGGTCCCTCTATCTCAACTGTCTCCCCATTGGTTAGCTGGTCCCCAGGTGGCTTCCCAGGGTGTGGGTTCATTTTCTGCTTCACAGCTCCCTCTCAGAAATGCTAGTCCCATCCTGATTCCTTCCTCTCTTTCTCTTTTTCTTTTGTTCTACCCAGTTATGTCAAGAGTTTCTTGCCCCTTTTTGAGGTTTAAGTTCTGTTGCCAGCATTCAATAGATGTTCTGTGTGAGGTGTCTTACATGCACATTTTTTGATGTGTTTGTAGGAGAAGGTGAGCATTATGTCTTACTCATCCACCATCTTGATCTGCCCTGCAGAACTCCTGATCTTTAAACTCGTATCTACTCTATGAGCAAACAATTTCATTCTTAGGTGAGTAATTCAGAGAAATTTTACACATAGAGCAAGAGTTATGAAGGAAAATGGCTCTACAGTGCTTTGGTATTAGTAACAACAAACTGATTTTACTTTAAATATTACACCATATACTTCAAGTGGGCCCTCCACACTATCCAGAGATCCTGATCAATCCATTCTTCCGCTTTTTAAGGTACATATAGAATTTTCTTCCTTATCCATTGCCATCAAACCACCAACACACCTTTCCTCACTTAGATCAGAGAGATGAAAAATTAAATTATATATGGACTAATTCTGAAATTTTTCTTTTAAAAAAAAATTCTGTTTTTTTTTTTCATCTTTGGTAAATGATGTCCTCTTTCAATGAGTTCCTGCTGTGTAGCACTGGGAACTATGTCTAGTCACTTATTATGGAGCATGATAATATGAGAAAACAGAATGTGTACATGCATGGGTAACCGGGTCACTATGATGTACAGTAGGAAAAAAAATACATTGGGGAAATAGCAATAAAATGCTTGAGACAAAAATATATAAATAAATAAAGTTATCTTAAGACAATTCCAGTATCCTCTCTTCTCCAAGTTTTAATCTACAAAGAGAATAGGTATAAGAATCATTAACCAAGCCAACACTCAAAACCCCAGATTTATGAATTTTCTAGAAATGGTGATTACTACACAGTTTTGGTAAATTGTGTTAAAAGAAATGGCTACAGTTTGAGGACCCAAAAAAGGACATTATAGTCCATTAATAATTCATTGGCGTCAACTGAGTCCAAAGAAATGCAGAGTTCTTATCCACCAATTGCAAGTAGGGAGGATAAATTTTGGCTCTCCCATGCATGGGTAGGAGAAGCTCCCATAAGGGAAAAGGAAGCAGAGGAAAGCCCACTACTCTGATGACTAATACAGAATACAGGAACATTTCAGGCAGAGTCAGGGTACGTGTGTGCAGTATTATCAACAAGTCCTAGTAAGCACCTGACTCTAAACAATTTAATTGGTTGCTCCTCTTTCCATGGAGAGGGAACAGTGTGAAGAAAAATAGGATGGCAGTAGTTATGTTTCCAGTCTTCCCAGAAGGTAGAAACATCGTCAGAAAGTCCCTCATCTCTTAGGAAGGAACATTAGTATAACATAAAGAAAACTCTTCTACCATCCAGCCCCTGGCATCAGGCCATTATTAATTAATAAAATTGTGTTAATTGTTTTTTCCAAAGATCTTAGAGTTCCCCTTAAGACTATTGCAGTTTATAAATTAAAGACCTTTCAGGAAACTTTTTGGGTTTCAGTGATTTCAGTCATAAATGACTTGCTCAAATATTATTTTCTGTATTAATAAAAAACTACAAATGTGATCTTCCTGTTCCAGAGCAGGAAGTGAAGAAGCATATCATTGAAAGACAGAGCTGGTCCTAACTTTTTCCTTAACAGTCTGGTTGTGTTTATTTACATCAGCTCTTATTTTACTAACTCCTTGACATGAACAAGTTCTCTTTCTTCATCTCTTTCTTCTTAAATTAGAAATAAATCCTAATTAAGTATTATGGCTCATTGGGTCTTGGTTAACTGAGGCTTTCCTGGAAGAAGACAAGCAACAAGCACTCCACCCTCCCTTCAGCCATAAGCACATTTACCAACTTCATTAATAAGTCTATGCCTCTTGACTAGTGTGTGTGTGATTTGCATTTGAGAAATAAATAGTGCTTAAGGACTGTTCATTCACCCAGCACGGTTTGGTCTCCTGTGACTTCCCAATTTAGGACAGCAATTGAAGTAATGATAGAGGCATTTGGAATCCATTCATTGAGGGAAACACTTACTATACTTAAGGCAATGTGATTAATTAGGGGAAGGGGTATATGATATGATGTAAAACCCAGACCCTGCTTGCAGGGAGTCTTACTTTAAAAACAACATATAAGCTTTGCAAAAATCCACTGAAATGATAGACTGTGACAAAAATCATTGTGGAAGATAGTTCAAAGAGAGTAGAGAGAACTTTCAAGTTGCCCGCCAGTCATTTCACATCCCAACATAAAACTGTCATCACCACCTCACCCCAGTGACTCCACTCCTTAGAAGAGACTCAGTTATAAGGAAAGTAGATTAATTAATTAGTTTTCAGTAAAATTACACTTACAATGAGGGAATGTGTTGGAATATATTAGCTCAAAAGAGAGGTAGGCAACATAAGTTCCAGTAAAAGAGACTATGAGCTAAAGGTCCAGAGTATCAGAAGAATTCAGCAGAGAAGCCACAATGAAGAGATCCATATAGGAAACATGACTTAGAGTAGGACCTTTACTAAGATGAAAATGAATAGCCAAGAGTTTGCATTATCTTATCACAGCTACAGTTTGTAGAACTGAAAGTAGAACTGAATGGCAAATTTGTGAATGTATTTGGCTTTTCAAAACAGATGAGGGGCAAGGAGAGCTTCAGGTGGGCTCTTCTAATGAGCTGAATCTATGATGCTGTGATGGCAGATACTTGATGGATGAAGGTTAGTGAAAGTACATTCTCACTAGTTTACAGACAATTAGAAGTTGGAAATAAAGCTTGATTGTTGACTTCTGGGTGTCCAATTAGAATTGAAATATTAGGATGTATTAGGGTGTTTGGGGAAAAAAATCAACATAAACTTTTCTCAGATTTCATTTTATTTTGTTTGTAAAAAATAAACTAAGGGAAAAAATCATAAAATTTAGACATTTCTACCTCTCTCTTAAGCATTTCTAGAAATCCTTTTGATAGGAAGAGATGCTAGGATGTAAAAATGGGTTCTACTGCAGGCCACCAGACCAAGAAACAAGTTCAGGCATTACCCAATAGTGTGTTTATTGGTGCAAATATTTGTCTGAGAGATTCTGTGTAGGTTTTATTTGAGGGGTGGAGAGGAAGAGGCAGCATGTAGTGAGGTAGATGAAGAAAACTGCTAACTCAAAACAAAATTTAAAGAGAGAACTTGTCCTATTGGAAGCCACCCCCCCTGGGAAAAGTAACAGGTGATGCCTTTGGTTTTGAAATATCTGGAAGTAGTTAATGGAGTCTGTAAGAGTGCTTCAGTGCTACCATTCTCTTGATTCTCATAATTCAAAATTTTTGTGCATATGAGTGCCATGCCTTTAATGGATGTCCAACTCATATTAATGGAGTGATTAAATAAGCAAATATATGAATTAATAATAAAAAGCAAAGTACTGGGACCTAATCAACCAGGTCATAAGGTAACATGGAAAACCTGACTTTGGTTTAAGGGCTATTTCATATGGAATATTCTCTTCTCCCTTTGAGATATGGAACTCTCTAAGAGAAGGAATATGAATTAACATACTCCTATGCCCATTCCCCCAAAAAATATCTTGTCAGTAAATGCAGGTGATTGGTAGATTGTTAAAAAAAAAAGTCTAAAGTCAAAAAAGGGATCAAATTCAATGGCAGTGGTCTACTTAAATATATTTCCCTTTTCCCACTACTATGCAACCATCTGTGAAAAATCTCTTTATAAGTTACCTCTAGGCTGAAGGCTGAATTTCAGCAATGGAATGAAAAGGAAGCAAGCACAGGTGCAAGCTGTATGAGGACAGGATGATATCTGTCTTGTCAAGGGCAGCATCCTTAGCATCTTACAGTGTTCAGTTTGTTGAATGGTTTTTAAAAAGGCAGTTCTGTAGGGAAAAGCTCTTGGTACACTATGAAACAAAAGGAATGTGGTTCCAAATATCAAAAACCAATGTCCAGAGATGGGATTGAGATGACGGAATAGAAGGACTGGAACTCAACTTTGCTCCTAAAAACAACAAAATTCACAACTAAATGCTGAGCAACCTTCAACCAAATGGACAGGAAACTTTCACAAAGATATCCTACTCCAGAAGACAATGAGGAGGCCATATCAAGAAGTAGGAGGGGCAACTTTGTGATATAAGCAACCCCATACCTCACAGGTGGGAAGCCCCACAGACTGAAAACTAACTGGTTCACAGAGACTCACCTACAGGAGTGAGAGTTCTGAGAACCACATCAAACTCCCATGTGTGGGGACCTGGCATTGGATAAAGAGCCCCCAGAGCATCTGGCATTGAAGGACAGTGGGGCTTGTGTGCAGGAGCTCCATGGGACTGGGGAAAATGGAGACACCATTCTTAAAAGGTGCACAATACCACTTTGTCCCAGGGCCAAGCAAAGTATCTATAGGAATATGGGTCAGACCTGACAAGAGTTATTTGAGGACCTCCTGGGAAAACAGGGATGAATGTGGCTTGTTGGGGGGAGGGAGACTGGAAGCAAAGCTCTTGGGAATATTCAGCAGCATGCCTTTATCTGGAGGCGGCCATTTTGGGAAAAATCTTCCCCTCACCCATCAGCACTGAGAAACCCCAGGCCAAATGATAATCTAGGTGGGATCACAGCCCCACCCGTCAGTAAACAGGCTTCCTAAAGACCCCCCAGGCACACAGCCCTGCCTCTAATCTCACTCAGAGACAAAGTCTCACCCACCAAAGGGATAGGAATCAGCTCCACCTACCAGTGGGCAGGCATCAGTCCCTTCTATCAGGAAGGGACAAATCCCTGTACCAACTTCAGTCACAAGGGGGGCAGACACCAGAAGTAAGAGAGGCTACAACTCTATTATCTGTAAAAAGGATACCACACGAAAAACCTATAAAAATGAAAAGACAGAGAACTATAACTCAGATGAAGGAAAAAGAAAAAAATCCCCAAAAAAATCAGCTAAGTGGTCAGGAGATTCTCAGCCTCTAGGAAAAAGACTTTAGACTGTTGATGCTGAAGGTGATGCAAGACATTGGAAATAAACTGGAGGCGAACATGAATAACTTACAGGAAACACTGACCAAAGAGATACAAGATATAAAACCTAAACAAGAAGAGATGCAAAATACAATGACTGAAATAAAAAATTCATTAGAAGCAGCTAAGAGCAAAATACAGGAGGCAGAAGAACGAATAAGTGCAGTGGAGGACATATTAGTGGAAATTACAGATGCAGAACAGAAAAGAGAAAAAAGATTGAAAACAAATGAAGAGAGTCTCAGAGAACTCTAGGACAACGTTAAACACACCAACTTCCATCTTATAGGGGTGTCAGGAGAAGAGAGAGAGAAATGACAGAAAAAATACCTAAACAGATAATAGTCAAAAATTTCCCTAACATGGAAAAGGAACCACTCACTCAAATCCAGGAAGCACAACGAGTACCATATAAAATAAGCCCAAGGAGGAACACCTTAAGACACATATTAATCAAACTGTCCAAAATTAAAGATGAAGAGAAAATCTTGAAAGCAGCTAGGGAAAAGAAATAAATAACATACAAGGGAACCCCAATAAGGTTATCGGCAGATATTTCAGCAGAAACTCTGCAGGACAAAAGGGAATGGCATGATATACTTCACATGATAAAAGGAAAAAACTTCCAACCAATATTACATTACCTAGCAAGGCTCTCACTCAGATTTGAAGGAGAAATTAAAAGCTTCACAGATAAGCAAAAGCTAAGAGAATTCAGCAATACTAAACCAGCTTTATAACAAATAATAAAAGAACTTCTCTAGGCAGAAAAGAAAAGGCTGCAACAGGAAACAAAAATACCACAAATCACAAGGCTCACCAGTAAAGGTATATAAACAGTAAATGCACAAAATCATCCATGCACAATTATGCCACCAAAATCAGAAATCATGAGAAGAAGTGGGTGCAATTGCAGGACACTGGAGATGCACTTGCACTTAAGAGACCAACAACTTAAAACAATCTCATATATAGACTCATATCAAAACTTCAGAATAATGGCAAACCAAAAATCTACAATTGATACACACACAAAAAAAAGAAAAGTCAACTCAAATACAACACTGAAGATAGTCAACAAACCAGAAGAGGAGAGAAGAAGGGAAGAAAAAAGAGCAACAAAAACAAATCCAAAGCAATTAATAAAATGGCAATAAGAACATACATATCAATAATTACCTTAAATGTTAAGGACCAAATGCCCCAACCAAAAGACAAAGACTGGCTTAATGGATGCAAAAACAACATCCGTAAATGGCTGTCATCAAGAGACCCACTTCACTTCTAGGGACACATACAAATTGAAAGTAAGAGGATGGAAGAAAATATTCCATGCAAATAGGAATCAAAAGAAAGCTGGAATAGCAATACCCATAACAGACAAAATATAATTTTTAAAATGAAGAATCAAGGAAGGTCACTACATTATGGTCAATCCAAGAAAAAGATACAACAATTTTAAATATCTATGCACCCAACATAGGTTCACCAAAATATATAAGGCAACTGCTAACAACCTTAAAAGGACAAATCGACAGTAAAACAATAATAGTGGGGGACTTTAACACCACACTTACAGCAATGGACAGATCATCCAGACAGAAAATCAGTAAGGAAACATAGGCCCTGAATGAAGCATTAGACCAGATGGAATTAATAGATACTTATAGGATATTCCACCCAAAAGCAACAAAACACACATTCTTCTCATGTGCACATGGAACATTCTCTAAGATTGATCACATCCTGGGCTACAAATCCAACCTAAGTAATTTTAAGAAAATTGAAATCATATCAAGCATCTTTTCCAACCACAACGCTATAAGACTGGAGATCAACAACAAGAAAAAAACTGCAAAAAACACAAACATGTGGAGACTAAATGAATGTTAATAAACAAACAATGGATCACTGAAGACATCAAAAATGAAATTGAAAAATGCCTAGAAGCAAATGACAACAAAGATACCACACTCCAAAGCCTATGGGATGCAGTAAAAGCAGTCCTAAGAGGAAAGTTTATAACAATACAAGCCCACTCAGGAAACAGGAAAAAGCTCAAATAAACAAGCTAACTTTATATCTAAAGCAGCTTGAGATAGAAGAACAGACAAGACCTAAAGTTAATAGAAGGAAAGAAATCGTGAATGACAGAGCAGAAATCAATGAAATAGAAATGAAGAAAACCGTAGAAAAGATCAACAGAATGAAAAGCTGGATCTTTGAAAAGATCAACAAAATCGATAAACCCTTAGCCAGACTTATCAAGAAAAAGAGAGGACTCAAATAAAAAAAATTAGAAATGAAAAAGAAGGAACAATGGACATCACAGAAATACAAAGGATCATAAGATACTACTATATGCGACTATATGGAAATAAAATGGAAAACCTAAAAGAAATGGACAAATTCTTAGGGAAGTGCAATCCCCCAAGATTAAACCAAGATGAAATAGAAAAGAAGACCGGACCAATCACAAGAACTGAAATTGAAACTGTGACTAAAAAACTTCAAACAAACAAAGGCCCAGGACCAGATGGTTTCACAGGCAAATTCTATCAAACTTTTAGAGACGAGTTAATACCCATCCTTCTGAAACCATTTCAAAAAAATGGCAGGGGAAGAGATACTTCCAAAATCATTCTATGAGGCCACCATCACCTTGACACCAAAACCGGACAAAGATACACACACAAAAAAGAAAACCACAGGCCGATTTCACTGATGAACATAGATGTAAAACTCCTCAACAAAATACTAGCAAACCACATCCTACAATACATTCAAAGAATTATACATCGTGATCAAGTTGGATTTATCCCAGGGATGCAATCGTTCTTCAATATCTGCAAATCCATCAGTGTGATACACTACATTAACAACCTGAAGAATAAAAACAATATGACCCTCTCAATAGATGAGGAAAAAGGCTTTGACAAAATCCAACACCCATTTCTGATTAAAAACCCTTCAGAAAGTGGGCATAATGAGAACCTACCTCAACATAATAAAGGCCATGTATGACAAACACACAGCGAACATCATTCTCAATGGTGAAAAACTGAAAGAATTCCTGCCAAGATTAGGAACAAGACAAGGATGTCTGCTCTTGCCACTACTCTTCAATATAGTTTTGGAAGTCCTAGCCACAGCAATCAGAGAAGTAAAATAGATAAAAGGAATCCACATTGGAAAGGAAGAAGTAAAAATATCACTATTTGCAGATGACATGATACTATACCTAGAGAATCCTAAAGACTCTACCAGAAAACAGTTAGAGCTCATCAATGAATTTGGCAAAGTCGCAGGATGAAAAATTAATACACAGAAATCAATGGCATTTCTATATACTAACAATGAAAGATCAGAAAGAGAAATTAGGGAAGTATCCCATTTACCATTACATTCATAAGAATAAAATACCTAGGAGTAAACCTACCTAAAGAGACAAAAGACATGCACTCTGAAAACTATACTACACTGATGAAAGAAATCAAGGATGACACAAATAGATGGAAAGACAATGTTCTTGGATTGGAAAAGTAAATATTATCAAAATGACTATACTACCTAAGTCAATATACAGATTCAATGCAATCCCTATCAAATTACCAAGGACATTTTTCACAGAACTTGAAAAAAATATTTTAAAGTTTGCTTGGAAGCACGAAAGACCCAGAATAGCCAAAGACATCCTGAATAAGAAAAATGGACCTGGAGGAATCAGGCTCCCATACTTCAGACTATACTACAGAACAACAGTCATCAAACCTGTATGATTCTGGCACAAAGACAGAAATTTAGATCAGTGGAACAGGATAGAAAGCCCAGAATTAAACCCACATACCTACAGCTAACTAAATTATGACAAACGAGGCAAGAATATACAATGGAGAAAAGACAGCCTGTGCAATAAGTGATACTGGGAAAACTGGACAGCCACATGTTAAAGAATGAAATTAGAAAACTATCTAACACCATACACAAAAACTTCAAATGGATTAAAGACCTAGATATAAAAGCAGATACTATAAAACTCTTAGAGGAAAACATAGACCAAACACTCTCTGACAAAAACGACAGCAACATCTTCTCAGATCACCTCTTAGAGTAATGACAGTAAAAACAAAAATTAACAAAAGCGACCTAATTAAACTTAAATGTTTCTGCACCACAAAGGAAACCCTAAACAAAATGAAAAGACAACCCACAGAATGGGAAAAAATCTTTGCAAATGAATCAACTGAAAAGAGATTAATCTCCAAAATTTATAAACACCTTCTGCAGCTCAATATCAAAAAAAACAAACAACCCCATCAAAAAGCGGGCAGAAGATCTAAATAGACCATTTTCCAAAGAAGACATACAGATGGCCAAAAAACACATGAAAAGATGTTCAACATCACTCATTATTGCAGAAATGCAAATCAAAACCACTATGAGGTACCACCTTACACCAGCCAGAATGGCCATCATCAAAAATCTACCAATAGTAAGTGTTGGATAGGGTGAGGAGAAAAAGCAACCCTAGTATAGTGTTGGTGAGATTGTAAATTGGTGCAACCCCCATGGAAAACAGTATGGGGATTCCTCATAAAACTAAACATAGAACTACCATTTGATCCAACAATCCCACTCCTGGGCATCTATCCAGAGAAAACCATGACTTGCGAAGACACATGTACTCCAATGTTCATTGCAGCACTATTTTCAATAGCCAAGACATGGAAACAACCTAAATGTCCATCGACAGAGGAGTTGATCAAGAAGATGTGGTACAAATACACAGTGGAATATTACTCAGCCATTAAAAGGAAAGAAATAACGGCATTTTTAGCAATATGGATGGACCTAGAAATTAAAATGCTAAGTGAAGTCAGACAGACAATGAGACACCAACATCAAATGCTTTCACCAACATGTGGAACCTGAAAGAAGGACAGAATGAACTTCTTTGCAGAACAGATGCTGACTCACAGAATTTGAAAAATTTATGGTTTCCAACGGAGACATTTTGGGGGTTGGGGGATGCACTGGGGTTGTGGGATGGAAATCCTATAAAATTGGATTGTGATGATCATTGTATAACTATAAATGTAATAAATTCATTGAGTAATGCAAAAAAAGAAAAAGAAAAAGTCCTCCTCTCTCTTTCTTTCTCCCCATCATTTCTTTTAAAGAATTTGTGATGACTTCTGGAGTATGGGGTTGTGGGAAAGCATGAGATTACTTTCCAGAATCAGTATGAACACAAAAACTGAACTCTTCTAGTGGGTCAGGATTTCACTGCATCCTAGTGTCCTCAAGTCTGGAAACCCACCATGTGCCAAAAACTCATTAACTACATGCTGTGACTTCTCAGTTCTTGCCTTGGTTGAGATCAAACTAGCTCTACATTTGCTCCAAATGAGCTCCATTCCCATACTTCCCAGCCAAATGGAGGTTTAGCTAGACTTCTCTTGTTTGACACTGCTTCTGTTTCAAAAATTGTTTTCAGTTTTCAAAAAGATAAACCTAGTCCAAATGATCAAAACTAAACTTACTCACAAGTTCATAAGCTTCAGAATGGGAATTGGATAGTTATTTGAAAAAGCAAGTTAAAATTTCATTCTTTCACACAACTCTGTTGCTAAATGATTGGAGTAGGTTGCCTGATGTCTTCTACTTCATCCTTGTTTTATATGCTGAGGGTTATTTCTCTTCAAGAGGATGGGTGATTTCTTTAAGATATAGGTCCCTTCTGGCCTAGATTGTATAACTTTGTATCCCTTATAAATCAAGAAATCTTTGTCATAACATTGAAGGTAGTAATGTTCTGATGTCAATCTTATGGAAACCTAGAATTTTAACAATAGGAATAAAAACCTAGAATTAAATGAAAGGCAGTTCATTGGTTTAAACATTGATAATAAAAAATCAAATTGTAACTCCTAAGCATGGTCCTCATGACTCATTGGCACTTACATTATGACTATCCCTTACAAGGAAAACATTTAACTTTCCAATACCAAAGCAGAGTAAAATCGTCAGACTGAAAGAAAAAGGCAGTTCCATGAAATCACACTCAAAGCAGAAGATGTTGTCAATAGCCTGAGAATAAGAAAAGCAATATAAAGTTCTGGAAATTTTCACAAGAACTGCAAAACACAGCTCTGGGGCCATTGATTCTAGAAGCGGATTGCAAAGTGCATGACATAGACAACAATAATTGTTTTGAAGCTATTTATTACACTTTGTTTAAGAAATCAGAGAAGTAAAATATTTTTACCAATATAATCATCAAAGTAAGTAAACTATTCTAAAAATTCCAGTAAATCAAGAATTTATTTTTAACACATTTTTACACATTTTTGGAGAATGTTATTTATGTGTAAGAGGTATTTCTACAACTGAGAATGATCAACAGAGTTTAATATATAAATTTTATATTACATTGTTGGCTTCATTATGAGCCCTCTCTCATCCAAAGTGTAATTTAAATATCTTCGGGTGCTAGAAAATATGGGAAACCCAAAGAAATGTGCCTCTAAACCATGCTGTTTCACTAATTAACTCTTCACCTGTCCAACAAATTAATGATGGCTTATCAGATACCAAGAAAGGACTGCAGGATGGTATTGTTAGTTCAGTAGACAACTCAAGGTTCTAGGTGAGAAGAACCTTCATGGGGCTGGAGTTTTCAGTGCCTAGGTAGGTCAGGAAAAGTAGGTCCTACCCTTGGGAAGGGTGGATATAAACATGCAAAGTAGAGCTGGGGGAAGCCAGATTTGGAGGAAGGATGGGGGGCAAGAACTGTTTCTTTGCAGAAAGAGGAACTGAAAATGACAATAGGGCACCTTCCAGATTGTGAAAACTCTGAGATGGAGATGAGGAGTAGGGTAGGGGCATGCCTTAGATTTATTTCCAGAAGGGCAATTCTCCAACAATTCACAGCTTAGTTCAGTCTCTTACCTCTGTGCAATGTAAAATCTATGACTGGGAAATTGATGCTGTCCACACATCCCCTCTCATATCCAAGGCAAGTTTTTGAGAGTTCATTGGCCGTGGTTAACATGTCATGATCTGCAGCCATTTGGCAGACAGCAGCTTTAGAGGAGGAGCTTGCTGAGAATAGTGTGTATGTAATAGAAAGTGTGTCTAATTGTGTAATCGGGGGACAGAAGGATCTAGAAGTCAGAAGGATTGAGTCAGTGTAGCCCTACTTCCCACTCTCCATATTCTCCTATAAGCTCAGATGTCAACTCTTGTGAAAAAATTTCCTTTATGTCCAAGTTCATTTTAGATGTCCCTTCTCCACGCTCCCACGGCATTATGGTAACTGCAGTGCCCTCTTATCATTGTCTAAATGCTTGTTACTCTCTGTATTCTCCATTAAGATGTGAGCGCCTTTAGGAATAAATAAGCTCTTCAGCAATATTGGGCCCCTTGTTCCTAGGGTAATGCAATAAAGATTTGTTGAGTAGGTGGGTACCTAAATCAAACCATCTCCATATACATCTAGCTATCTGGCTCTGGCCCTGATTCTGTCAGTCTACTGAGACTGAAGATGATGACGCATGTCACCATCTATGTGTTACCATGTAGCCAACCACAATCTGCTCTTCACCTAACTCTTCCTCAAGTACCACTCAATCACCACCACCTCTTCTATTGAGCTATGCCCAGCTGTTTCAGGTCGAAAATGACATCTCCCTTTTCTTACCTCCAGTATCCAATGTTTGGAAATTTATGCAACAAACTTTTTTTATTATTAAGGTGTAGCTTATTTATAATGTGGTAATATCTATACGCACACACATTCTTTTTCTCATATCATCTTTCATCATGTTCTTTCCTCCAGAGAGATTGGATATAGTTCCCGGTGGTGTACAGTAGAACATACAGCCTAGTCTCAATCATACACTTTATTCTGTGGGATATCAGTGTGTCTGGTCTCTGTAAGCATCTTCCATGTAAGTCCCATGTCTTCTTTTTCATTCCTTTTGTGCATCTAAGCACTGCCTGGGCACAGAGAGCACCTCCAGACAGTACTGACTGGCATGAAATAATGTCAGTCCACGTGAAAACATAAGTTCTGAAGGCAAGTATTTTGTCCAAAGTGTTCTAACTGGATTTTCACTGGAGAGCCTGGATTTCTGGTGACGAATAAAGCTGCTATAGCAATGCATACAAGAAGAGATGGGGAGTAATTGGCAGAGGCAGAACTGTCCTTTTGTTATTTTGTTATAAATAAACTCACACAGTGGAAACTTGTTAACCTCAGTCCTTGCCTTCACATCTACTTATATGCAAGACCTCCCTCTACAAATCAATCTTTACACTGCAGTGGCACTCTCTTGACAAGATATGTTTGGCTTAGCCACTGTTGATATTTGTTCTTGAAATCTCGGTTGTATGGCATGGTACACTCTGAGAACAGAAATGGAGATGCTTAGTTTATATGCACAGAGGATGGCCAAGATGCAAACAGAAAGAGACGGTCCACAGCAGGGCAGCGGGGGTGTCAGGAGCTGAGCAGCACTTAATATGTTGTGATGTATTGAATCTATGAAATGCCTGTTCAATAGCTAGTCAAAGTAAATTTAGAAGGACACAGGAAAGGGATTTATTTTTTCATCATTGTAAAAATGTTCATTATTTCTCATGCTATTGGTCATGGTCTACTGGTGTCCTTTTGAGGTCCCTGTGCCCTTAGAATCCCAAATAGCACCACTGACAGGATTAGGTGAGGTTTGTTCAATATATTCAAGTCTATGGAGAACCATGGTTTTATGGGTCCTTTGGGAGTGGGCTTTCTTGCTATGTTTTATTCTGGAAAGAATGAGGTAGAGAGCTTGACACTGTCTCAAGGTAAATTAGCTGCTCTCTTCTCCTCTGGAGCCTAACTTTATTGGAGCATTTTCCAAATTGGGTTGTGAGTATTTGCGTACGTCTGCCTTGCCCATCAGACAGCGAGCATTTGCATCAGAAACTATATCTTATTCATTGTTTTCCCTAATATAATGCCATAGTGCTCAGCACATAGAAGACCCTCATGAAATATTTGCTGAACAAGACATTTTAATATCCACGAAAGATTACCTATGTAAGGGAGGAAGCAAAAAAGGTAAATGAAAGCTATTTTGAGCCAACTTTTAAAAAAAGGCAGATACTATTAGATAATTAATTAAATTTTAATTTTCCTGTAAGTAGTCTCCAGAGAAACATGCTATTTTAGAATTGTACCCTAGACTAGGCTACTCTATAAACACTTCCTGTGGGCCTACTTTTATGCTAGATGGTGTAGGAGAAAAACTGAATAAAACACGGCCTATGCAGCAAAAATATTGGGTTCCATCTGGGGAAAAAAGACCCAAGAAAGTATCCAAAGTAGGCAGTGGAGTATAACAGGGATCAAAAGAGGTCAGAATAGGAGAAAATTACATGAGCCACTGCTATTAGGAAGGCATTAGGAGGAGGTAAAAATGCATTGTGATGAAGTTTCAGTTGATAAATGATGTGGGTGAGCATTAAATGAATCGTGTTACTATTTTATAGGAGATTCAAGATGGGAATATAAGACATTATTTTTTGCAAAGAAAATAGGCTGCAGTGCTGTTGTTGAATCTTCAGATCATCAGCTTTCCTTAGGTTTATCAGTGAACAAACTTGTCCTCAGAAAGGCAGTGTGGTTTTCTAACAAGGAAGAGTGTGCTGAGTCCAGAGACCTTGATGCGCTCCCTCAAATCTACTTTAGCTGTGTGACCTTGAGAAAGTTAGTTAACCTCTCTGGACCCCACTTTCCTCTTTTAAAATGTTGACATCCGAAAAACCTGCCCAGACTTCACCTCAGGGCAAGGCAGTCTTTAAACTGTAAAGTAAAAATCACCTGTATAAAGACAGGAAGTGACCTCATCTTTCAGCTTTTATAAGTCCAAGTCTCAGGCAAAAAGTGAGAGAGTTGTGTAATTGCTATTCTTCTGCATGGAGGCTGGTTTTTCAGGCATCCAGGACACTGCCTCCCCCCTCATTCAATTTTTGTCTCCTTTTGGAAGTCAAAAATTCTTAGAACACCTTCAAGCATTCATGTGCACACATTCTGGCATGAAGAATGGGGGTCTCCACAAGCAGAATCTTATATATCACAAGAAAGTGGACTCAGAGGAAATGTCAGAAGAGTTTGGATTAATGGATACATTAACAATTCCATTTTTTATTCATCTTTCAATTGGAATATCACTAAGACAACAGAGGTAGGAGCAAATTCAGATTCTGTAGCAGCAATCAGCAGTAAATGCATGTTTCCTGGAAAGTAGGAACTGGGATCAAAATTTCTCAGGGGCGAAGTATCCATTGTGATTCAGCTGAAACAAATCCAACTAGTATCCATGAGGATGCAGGGTTCGACACCTGGCCTTGCTCAGTGGGTTAAGGACCAGACATTGCTGTGAGCTGGGGTGCTGTGGCCGTGGCTGTGGCTGTGGCTGGCAGCTAAAGCTCCAATTCTACCCCTAGCCTGGCAACTTCCATATGCTGTAGGTGCAGCCAAAAAAAAAAAAAAAGGCCCTCAGGGGAAACCAAGAGAAATATGTAACAATGTATATTTGTAGCTGGTTTTAAAATCTGTGACTGAAGTACACATAGTCAAAGATGAATATGAAGAAAAGGAGTGACTATCTTTAGAAATTATCTATACAATCAAGAGATTGTTTTTATCAAGAGGATACAGGAATGTGTGTCTCTTCTATAAAGAGCAGATGTCCCTAAGAAGAAATCTTTCAGGCTAAGATGAAAATTCTAGAAAATAAAAGGAAAAGAAGATTGATAAGATAGTGTGTAGGAGGAAATAAAAATAAAATTCAAATGACTAATGGAGCATAAAAAAAAGAAGAATTGATTTTAAATGACCAGGATCCAATTACCAACTTAAAGGACAAATTTGAGAAACTAACACAGATAGTAAAGATTAAAGCCTTGAAATAGATCATCCACTCATGTAGAGAACCCAAAATGGGTGAGAAATATCCAGATTAAAAAAAAAAAGTGTTTCTGAAAAAAAAGAGAGAAAAACTAATGAAAGCAGAGGAAAACATCAAGGATATACTGTAAGGCACGTCCTTCTCCAGTTCTAGAAAGCATGTACAGATTGAAAGTTTCACAGATTTGATGGCAAAATCAATGAAAAGAGAATCACATTTAGATCCACATCTGGCAATTTTTATTGTAATTATAAACCTAAGAAAAATATCAAACTGGAAAACTAAACAGGCAATATTCAAAGCCATAAAAATGATGTTGTTAACCAAACTCACATTTGCAAAGCAAAATGCTGAAGGGACTGGGAGTACAGCTGTACAACATGGTTTGGATGAGAAAATTCTGAGAAACAAGAATTTTATACTTGTCAAAGTTGCCTTTCATTTATGAAGATCTCAGATATGCATGTACCCTCCTCCAGCAGGAAAAAAAAAAAAAAAACCTTGGAAATATAATACAACCTACAAATTTAATAAACAAGGAAAAAGAAAGACAGAGAATAAGGATATGGTGGTTAATTTTATGTTAAAGGATTCCAAGATACGTGGTAAACATCATTTCTGTGTGTGTCTGTGAGAGTGTTGCCAGAAGAGATTAGCAGGACTGGTAGACTTGGTAAAGTCCATCACTTGATCCATGTGAGTGGGTATCATCCACATGATCTGGGACCTAAATAAAAGAGAAGGCATCAAAAGAATAGATTTGCTTTTTGCTTGAGCAGGACATCTGTCTTCTCTGCCCTTGGAATCAGTGTTGTGGTTCTCAGGCCTTTGAAATAGGCTTTTCTGAGCTCCAGTTTGCAGATGGCAGATCATGGGACTTAGCTTCCATAATCACATGAGCCAATTCCTCATAATATTTCTACGTATCTCTGGGTATACAGATATCTAGAATTTTATATATATCCTATATGTTCCATTTCTCTAGAGAACCCTAATACAAATGGTAAAAGCACTTAAATGAAATTAAGTCAAGGACTGTAAATAGTTAGAAAACAAAGCACAAATAACAATCACTTTTCTAGGACCAATATAAGCTATTTAAAAATATAATTTAATAATAATTATTGGCATACGTATTAGTATGATCAGGCTTCCATGACATAATACCATAGACTAGGTGACTTAAAAAAAAAAAAACAGATAATTTGGATTTTGACATTTCTGGAGGCTGAGTATGAATTTGAAGCAGACTGTAAGACTGCTAGGGCCCTTAGGCTCAGGTTACAGTTCTCTTCATGGCCTTTAGGGGGCCGACTTCTCACTCCATGTTCACTTGGACTTTCTTTGGTGCAGGGACATGAAGATAGAGAATTCAGCTTCTTTAAAAAAAAAAAAAAAAAGTATAGTTGATTTACATTGTTTCTTCAATTTCTGCTGTACAACAAAGTAACACAATCACACGCAGTTCCCTGTGCTCTACCGTAGGTCCCTATTGCCCATCCAAACTTCCTCCTCTTCTTATAAATTCACTAATTCTATCAGATTAGGATCCTACTCCATGGCCTCATTTAACCTTAATTACCTCCTAAATACCTAGTCTCCAAATACAGTCACATCGAGGGTTAGGACCTTCAAATATAAATTTGAGAGTATACAATTTATCCTACAGCAGTGTAAAAATCATTTTATATGAAATGTAAAAGCATGAGAACATTATAAGCACATTATATTTCATTGCCTCTAAATGGGAGGTCGCCTAGGTAATTTATTGTTTTAAATATTGAAAATGAAGAAGTTCCTTTCTGGCACAACAGGTAAAATATTTGGCACTGCCACAGTTGTGACGCAGGGTGCAGTGTGGCTTCATGGGTTCAAATCTTGGCCCAGGAATCTCTGCATACCACGGGTGCAGCCAAAAAAATATATTGAAAATGAGAGACATGAATTAAATAACAGTTTTGAAAATGTGAAAATAATGATTAGTCATGAATAAAACCTTCCAAAATATGTGTGAATAAAAGACTTATAGCAAAATTTAGTAAAGCATATAAATAGAAGGGCAGATGGATACACACGCATGTATACATACATGCATGATGGATAAGTAGATACATAGGCAGACATATTTAGACCAGGAATTTAAAGCAGTTGGAAGGATATACCATTATAATTCTAGTGGGGTTAAACTTTCATATTAAAAAATATATATCTACATATTAAAAAAAACAATGGCATGATACTTATAAAATATATTTAAATGTTACAAAAGACAAGAAAATACTTGAAATAGAAGAGATAAAAATATATTAAATAAATGGAAACAAAATGAACTCAAGGATGGAAAGAGTAAGTGAAACCCAATAAAAATAAAAATACAATCCACAGTGTGATAAACTGAGGGGCATTTATTGCAGTGTAACAGAACATTGACACATATCAAGCAAATCTTCACATCACAAGAAATGTTTTATAGATGCAACAATCTTGGGAAAGTTTAACAAAATACGCAATAATTTATAGATCCAATGGCCAAACTACTAAGGACTTATATAAATAAGTAAAAATCATAAACTCTGTTTTCATAAAGACAGCAAATAGTTCATAGACAAATAAGGGGGATATACTCACTTATACAGTAAATATGGACCCTTTGCCTTATTTGTTATCGCAAAGAAAGTTTCAGATTTCTATTGGACAAAAATACAGTTATGATAACATAGTTAATGATGATCACTGGTAATAGTCTATATTCATAACATGCCAGGAAATATGCTAAAGGCTTCATGTATATTACCTTATTTATTCCTAATAGCAATGCATGAAATTTGGGGAATTGTATCTCCATTTTATACGTGAGAGTATTTAGACTTTGGTTAAGTATTTTCCCAAGGTTACATGGCCTTGAGATGTCATTCTCAGTGGTTCTTAATCCTAGTGTGCATCAGAGTCCACTGGCAGGTTTGCTGAGCCCCATACCCAAAGTCAATGATACAGGGCATCTGAACTGGGATCCTATTATTTGCATTTCCAATGCTCCCCAGTTGATGTGGATGCTGCTGGTCAAGTACCCCACATGTTGAGAAGGATTGGGGCAGGGGATGCCAAGGACAATTCATTTACCACTGTACTGCTTTGGAAAAGGAGATATAGCAGAGACCAGGTTCTGACAAAAATGCAATAAATTTAGAAATTTATAATTAGTAAAGCTAAAAAAATACAGTGCCTGGAAATTTAATTAAAAATAAAAAGCAATCATTCCCAAGTTAATCAATTTAATGCATTTCCAATTAAAATTCCAATTGGATTTTTTCTTTGAACTCAACAAAATGACTCTAAACTTCCCATGGATGAATAATAGAAAATAATAGCCAAGACAAATTAGAAGAGAAGAGTATTTGGGGGCACATGCCTCACCATATAATAAAATGTTATAGATTTCTAGCCCAAGATTTCATACCCAGAAGCATCTCACTTCACAGTTCTCTAAAATCTACAATGAAATACTGAAATTAAAGCTTTGGGGGAAGTTTGCTTGTGGTTTGGGAGGTTAAGGATCCAGCATTGTCACTGCAGTATTTGGGATGCTAATGTGGCTGGGGTTCAATCTCCGGCTCAGGAACTTCCACATGCTATGGGCACAGCCGCAAGGAAAATAAAACAACAACAAAAAACTTTGAAGTATAAAAAGAAATGAACCAATAATAGTAATGAGGAAGGGCAACACAAATATGAGAAATATGAGAAAGCACAGAAATTCGGAGAAGATGAAAATGGATGGGAACATGTTAAATCATTGGAGATAATGAATGAAACTTGCATGATCTGGCAGAATTCAGAAAGGGCTGATGACCACGTGGAACATAATCTGCCTTTCAGAAATCTGAATGGAGGGTCTTTGGGCTCAGTGCAGGTACATATACTAGATAGCTGGTATGAAAAATGAAGCTGACAAAAGAAGAGCTGATTAAAGTTTTGTAAAAGGAGCAATTGAATAAGGTGACATTTCCACCCCTGTCCTCATCTACTCTAATGTGTTCATCTTCCTTGAGTTAAGGCAGCCCAATATATATTTCCAGGCACAACAATAGACTGTTATTCTCAGTAGAAACAGAGTGAATCGTTGAAGATACCTAGAGTGGTGATGTTGAAACACTGAAGTAAGTCTTTCCTAATCTGGTATTTGGGGGAAACTTAACCTTAGAGTTGGTTTCATCTCATTCGGGGATGTTAGGAGAAAGTTATCAAGTGAAATTGAATGGCCCAACAGACAAAACATTTAATACCAGTATGTAAGTTCTCTCTAACATAACAAAAACCCTAAAGGGAAAATCTTAGGTCCAGGAAAATGAGAGCACAGAGGAAAAAACAGAGATTCAGCCCAGAAGACCAGTCAAGACATATGCTAGACTGACAGCCTGGTAAGCAGGCTTAGAGACGACCCAGGCCAAGATACATAGTGGTCTTCAGAAGGAAAAGCAATTTGAGAAAAAAAAAAAGCAGTTACTGATAGAATGACTGATGTAGTGATGCCTCAGTCCATTCAGGTGGCTACAGCAAAATACCACAGACTAACTGGCTTATAAACAACAGAAATACTTTTCTCACAGTCTGGAGGCTGGAAAGTACAAGATCAGGTCACCAGAAGGATCAGTGTCAGTTGACAGCCCATTCCCTGGCCATTTTTGTTTATCTGTTTGCTAGGACAAGAGAAAGGCTGCAATAGGGTAATATAAAAGAATTAAATTTCCAGTCGTAGGACCAGGAAATTAGTTTATAATGTCCTAAATAATAAACAAAAATAGTAATTGTGGAGTTCCCATTGTAGCACAGAGGAAATGAATCCGACTAGGAACCATGAGGTTGCGGGTTCAATCCCTGGCCTCACTCAGTGAGTTAAGGATCTGGAGTTGCTGTGAGCTGTGGTTTAGGTCACAGACCCCTAGCCTGGGAACATCCATATGCCACGAGTGTGGCCGTAAAAATAAAAGAAAATAGTAATTGTGTATTCTTCGATATTGGGAGCGTATAACAAATATACCACCATAAGAACTAAAATTGGTTGCCTCTGGATAGCAGAAATGGGGGACTGTGAACAAAGGGCCAGGGCAAATGACCTAAATATTACTCTTCGTTTAGGAAAAACTTTCCAGATATTTTTGTTTCTAATGTTTTAATATGAACTAAAAATCTAATTTACTAAAAATTAGGTTTTTAAATTTTTATTAGGATTATGTTAATTCTTAGTTTAGAGAAAATCTGCATGTTTAATGAATGTGAGCAATCCTCTCTAAGAAAGCCTTTCCTTCTTTTCATGTCACCCTTTTGTGTTCCTCAGAATTGTACTATTTATGTGATGAAATACGAAAAAAAAAAAGAATGAAAATAGAGTTAAAGCCATTAAAATTGTTTTCATAAGATAAATAATACTTCATCAATGGTCAAAGAGATCCATCATCCTCATTAAAAGTAAACAACTGAGTCTAATATATCCATGGATAGAAACTGTTGCTTTAGATTATAAAATAAAATTCAAATCTCCATTGAATGAAGAAGAAACATCTACAATAAAGTGGCTTGGAACTGATGTCAGTAAAATATAGGCAAAGATGAATCAGACTAATACAAAGAAAAAGATAGCAAGTGTGATGTTCCTAATGTTCGATAGCTGAATTCAAGCAAAAGCATTAAAAGCATCAGAAAAAAATGCACTTCTGGTTATTGATTAAGAGTCAAATGAACTTAACTTTAAAAATAAACAATTAATTTAAATTAACCATTAATTTTGTGTATATGGCATAGTATACTTGTAGTAGTATACTTGATGGTTGATGGAAAAATGTGTGCTTAGCAGAAGACTGTAATTTACCTCTCTCAGTCTATAAAGACTTCGTCTTCTCCAGACCAGCAATGGATCTCCAGCATGTTTGCTCAAATCTACCTTTTCACCAAATGTGTAGGAGGGTCCTGCATATCCACCCCATTCATTGCCAACACTCTGGATTATCAAGTTTTTTTACATTTCTTCTGGCTTTATTAGGTGCAAAATGATATTTCATAGTTTGCATCTTATTTTACATTTCATTGTTTTCTAATGACTTTGAATATCTTTGCTTATGATTTTCAGCCTTTTGGCTTACCTCTTCTATAAATTTCCTATTTATACACTTTGTCCATTTTTTATTATGTTGCTGATCATTTCTAATTGATTTGCAGGATTTACTTGCAATTCCTAGATATTCTTAATCCATGGCCAGTTTCAGATGTTCTAAATATCTTCCTGACTGTGTCAATGGCTCTTTATTTTTGCCTATGGCATCTGTCATTGAATGGAAAAACAATTTTAAGATCACGTCTTCCTCACAGTTTATTTATTATTATTTTTTTTTACTTTTTCAGTCTGTTTTATCAGGTGTAATATATATATACAACAAAATGCATCTGTTTGTTGTACTGTTTGATGAGTTTTGACAAATGTATAAATGTAACCACAACCACAATCAAGACAGACTGTTTCCATCAATGCGAAAATTTCCTCCATGCTCCTTTTCAATCACTCTTCACCATTCCCAAATCTGAACAACTAACTGATGTGCATGCTCTCCCTGTAGATTTGTTTTAGCTGTCCTAGGAGTTCGTATATACAAGAAATCATACTGAATGTATTCCTTTGTGCCAGACTTCTTTTCACTTAGCATAAAAGGTTCAACTATGTTGTTTTAATAATCAGTGGATTTATTTATTTCTTATAGATATACCACAATTTGCTTACCTCTTCACTTAATGATGCACATTCGGGTTGTTTCCAGTTTTCAGTTATTATGATTAAAGGAACTTTGAATATTCGGGGTTTTTTTTGGTTTTGTTTTTTTTTTTTTTTGCATTTCCGGAGAAGAATCCTCCCAATGAATGCTTTTAATTAAATGATGTTTGGAAACAAGATATACAGTCGTAATGATCTCTTCACAATGAAAGCAAAAGTTCTTTTCTTATATGTATATTTGCCAATGTCTCTTTTTCGTTTCTTTTGTTTAAGGATTTTTATATTTTCTATTATAGTTGGTTTCCAATTTCTGCTGTACAGCAAAGTGACTCAGTCATATATATATTCATAAATATATTTTTCATATATATATTATTTTTCTTACATTATCCTCCATCACGTTCCATCACAAGTGAAAGTGTGAAACTTTATTTTTGTTTTATGTTTTTTTGTGTGTGTCTTTTTTTAGAGCCACGCCCATGGCATGTGGAAGTTCCCAGGCTAAGGGTCGAATCTGAGCTGCAGCTATTGACCTACACTACAGTCACAGCAATGCTGAAGCTGAGCTGTGTCTGCAACCTACACCACAGCTCATGGTGATGCCAGATCCTTAACCCACTGAATGAGGCCAGGGAGTGAACGTGAGTCCTCGTGGATACCAGACAAGTTCATAACCATTGAGCCATGACCAGAACTCCGGTACTTTGAATATTTTTGAACAAATCTTTGTGTTTAAAAAAACCTTTTTTTCTCTCTTTTAATAAACACATTTAATTGTATGAAAAAATGTGTGTTTAAATTATGAGACTATCAAAATATTTTCCAAAGTGGTTGTACCACTTTAACTCCTGTTGTGAGAGTAAAAGCGTATTAGATTCCCCAGATTCTTGCTAAGATATGTATGATTAGACTTTTAAATTCCATTACCTATAGTAGGTATGTATTGCCACCTCATTGTGATTTTTAATTTGAATTATCCTGAAGATTAATGATGCTAGAAATATTTGCATGTACTTAAGATTATATTTTCTTTTATACAATATTTATACAAATTGTTAAACCTGGATCGTTTGTATGCTTACTACAGAGTTGTTAGAGTTCTTTATATATTCTGGATAAAAAAATTCTTTGCTAGGTATGTTTTGTAAATATTTTCTTCAAATCTGTGACTTGCCTTTGAATACTTTAATGCTGCTTTTTGAAAGACAGACTTTTAAAATTTGTGATTTTTGAATTTATCATTTTATATTTTCTATAGTTCTAGGAAATTACCGCCCCAACTTCAGAAAGGCATCCCCTATGTTTTATTCTAGAAGTTTTATAATTTTAGCTTTTATATTTAAATGCATATAACATTTCAAATAAATTATTATAAATGGTATGAAGTCAAGGTCAAGATTTATTTATTTTCCAGAAGAATATGCATTTGTTCCAGGACCATTTGTTCAATGGTCTAATTTCTCAACATTGCTCCTATTTATTTATTCCAAATTCTATACTGGTTCATTGATCTATGTATAGTCTTTAGGCAAAAAACAAAGTCTTGATCAATGTAGCATTATAGTAAACTTGAAATTAGATAATGTAAGTTATACAATTTTGTTAAAAAAATTAAATTGTTTGGGCTATAATAGGCCCTGTGTATGCACACATAAAACTATAGAATTAGTTTGTCAATTTACAATAAAAAAATCCTGAGATCTTGATTAGAATTGTGTTGAATCTGTAAATAAATACGCAGAGAATTATATCTTAACAATGTTAACTTTTGTGATCTAAAATTATGGACAGTCCCTTCTTTTTGAAAAAGTCTTCTTTAATATATTTTTGCAATATTGCATGGTTCTCAGTGTACTGGTTTTGCGCACATGTTAAATTGATCCTTAATTACTTGCTGTTTTAATGCTATAGTGAATAGCATTTATTAATTTTATTTTCCAATAGTTCTTTGCAAAATTATAGAATCCAGTTGATGTTTATATTGACTTGGTATCTTGAGACCTATTTAAATTCTTATTAGATTTTGGTATATCCCCTAGGAGTTTTTAAATAAACAATCATATCATTTGTGAATAAAGACAGCTTATTTCTTCCTTTCTAATCTGCATGCCTTTTATTTCTTGGCATGCCTTATTGCACTGATTAGCACTTTTTTTACAATGTAAAATGGAAGTGGTGAGAGTAGACAAATTTACTTTCTTCTGTCCTAGGGAGTGAACCATAGAGTTTCACTCTTAACTCTGTTACCCATAGATTTTTATCAGAATAAGGAAGCTCACTTCTGATCCTAGTTTATTGAGAGTTTTTAGAATGAATATCTGTTGAAATTTATCGTATATTTTTGTAGCTGTTAAAAGATCATTTGTTTTTACCTCTTTTGTTCAATTAGTATGAAATTGTTTGATTTTTAATTGTTAAGCCAACATTATATTCATAGAACAAACTTCATATTTTCAAATGTAATATCCTTTATCTGTATTACTGTATATTTCCATCCTCCATGGTTTCTGGATTTAAAATTTTTATTTTCAAAGTCTCTATCAGTCTTATATCATAGAGATGTTGAATGGTGTTTTGGTTTCCAGATGTATAGATTTTTTATTGGACCAAAGATCTGAGATGATTATTAATAAATTGTTGTCAGAAAACTTGGTGTGTATGACATTAACAAGTTCTTCGTTTGTGAGTGAGAAAAGGGGTGAACTTTCCTGGTTACTCTCCCTTTATCTTGGCACATCCAGTGTTTACTTTTTTTTTGTGTTACCCTATGCCTTGAAAGAGTCATCTCTGTGGATTATGTTACACAAGATCTCTGGCCTCCAGTTTCTGTTTAGGTTTGTCAAATGGGAGATATTAGCAAAAGTTTAGAGTGAAGGAGCAAAGGGAGAGGTGGGTGTACTCATTCCCCCTTCTTCCCTGCTTTGCTACAGTTTTGCTCTGGCTTCATTCTTCTGGAGCCACAGCTCCTGATTGACTTCACTCCTCATTAGTGACCAGCCCCACCATTGTCTCTTACTGACTCTTCAAGCTAAGGACAGTCATTCTTTTCTGCTGTTGCTGGTTCCTGGTCTCTCTACAGTTGTTGATTTCCCTAACTCTGTCCCTATTCTTATTTTTTAAAATAGCATTTTTCAGGTAAATAATTTTTTGCGTGTTTCATGTATTTCCTCTTAAAGCTACCTTGATTCATACTCAACAAGGAATCTCAAATAAAAACATGGAAGGCACAATTTTTGATTAGGATATATTTTTCCCAATATTTGGACCTCCTAGACCTCACTTTGGGCTGTCTTATTCTTTTCTGGAAGTGCAAAATTCCCTATCACCATCACCACCATTATCACAATGAGATGGCACAATTTAGAATCATCAAACACTTGATTAAAAATGGTAACATAAAGGAGAGATGAAAAATGCCATCCCAACATTCCATTCCCTTAAGCCTTCTCTACATATATCAGATTCTTCTCTATACACTTCAGAAAAGCTCTGGCACCTCAACCTTGATGACCATGGGCCACTTTTATTTTTTATTTTTATTTTTCATTTATTTTTTTACTATAATGTATTTTTTTCCCACTGTACAGCAAGGGGATCAAGTTATCCTTACATGTATACATTACAATTACATTTTTTTTCCCACCCTTTGTTCTGTTGCAACATGAGTATCTAGACAAAGTTCTCAATACTACTCAGCAGGATCTCCTTGTAAATCTATTCTAAATTGTGTCTGATAAGCCCAAGCTCCCGATCCCTCCCACTCCCTCCCCCTCCCATCAGGCAGCCACAAGTCTTTTCTCCAAGTCCATGATTTTCTTTTCTGTGGAGATAGATTTCAGTTATAAGTGATATCATATGATATTTGTCTTTTTCTTTCTGGCTGATTTCACTCAGTATGAGATTCTCTAGTTCCATCCATGTTGCTGCAAATGGCATTATGTCATTCTTTTTTATGGCTGAGTAGTATTCCATTGTGTATATATACCACTTCTTCCAAATCCTATCATCTGTCGATGGACATTTGGGTTGTTTCCATGTCCTGGCTATTGTGAATAGTGCTGCAATGAACATGCAGGTGCATGTGTCTCTTTTAAGTAGAGTTTTGTCCGGATATATGCTCAAGAGTGGGGTCATATGGAAGTTCTATGTAATGTAAACTGGTACAGCCACTATGGAGAATATAATGTTTTTTATTTTTTCCATTATAGCTGGTTTACAGTGTTCTGTCAATTTTCTACTGTACAGCATGGGGACCCAGTTACATATACTTGTATACATTCTTTTTTCTAACATTATCTTATTCCATCATAAGTCACTAGACATAGCTCCCAGTGCTACAGGGCAGGATCTCATTGCCAATCCATTCCAAAGGCAATAGTCCACATCTATTAACCCCAAGTTCCCAATCCATCCCACTCCCTCCCCCTACCCCTTGGCAACCACAAGTGTATTCTCCAAGTCCATGATTTTATTTCCTGTAGAAAGGTTCATTTGTGCCATATATTAGATTCCAGATATAAATGATATCATATGGTATTTGTCTTTCTCTTTATGACATTTCACTCAGTATGAGAGTCTCCTTTTCCATCCATGTTGCTGCAAAAGGCATTATTTTGTTCCTTTTACAGCTGAGTATTATTCCATCATGTACACATACCACATCTTCTTAATCAATTCCCCTGTCAATGGATATTTTAGTTGTTTCCATGTCTTAGCTATCGTGAATAGTACCTTATCATAATAAAAGCCATTTATGAAAAGCCCACAGCAAATACAATACTCAATGGAGAAAAGCTAAAATCCGTACCACTAAAACCTGGAACAAGACAAGGATGCCCACTCTCACAACTTTTATTCAACAAAGTATTGAAAGTCCTAGCCTAGCAATCGGACAAACAAAAGAAATAAGTTTTCCAAATTGTAAGAGAAGAGGTAAAATTGTCACTGTATGTAGATAACATGATACTATATATGGAAAACCCTAAGGACTCCATATAAAAAACTGATCAACAAATTCAGCAAAGTATCAGGATACAGGATTACCATTGGGTAATCAGGTGCATTTCTGTATACTAAAAACAAAATATTAGAAAAGAAATAAAAAAATACAATACCTTTTAAAATTGCACCCCCTCAAAATCAAATAGCAGGGAATAAACCTGACCAAGGAGGTAAAGACTTATATGCTGAGAACTAAAAGATACTAATCAAGGAAATTAAAGAGGACGCAAAAAAATGGAAAGATATTCCATGCTTCTAGGTTGGAAAAATTAATATTGTAAAAATGGCCATAATACCCAAAGCAATCTAGCAATCTACAGATTCAATGCAATCCCTATCAAGTTACCCATGACACTTCTCACAGGCTTAGAATAAACAATTCAAAAATTTATATGGAACCCTAAAAGACCCAGAATTGCCAAAGCAATCCTGAGGAACAAAAACCAAGCAGGAGGCATAACTCTCCCAGACTTTAGGCACTATTACAAAGCTACAGTCATCAAGATGGTGTGGTTCTGGTACCAAAACAGACAGACAGACTGAAGGAACACAATAGAGAACCCAGAAACAAACCCAGACACCTACAGTCAATTAATCTTTGGCAAAGAATGCAAGAACATAAAATGGGAAAAAGTCTTTTCAGCAGTGGTGCTGTAAAAACTGGATGGGGGCCACATGTAAACCAATGAACCTGAAACACACCCTCACACCATGCACAAAAATAAACTCAAAATAGCTTAAAGACTTAAACATAAGCCAAGAAACCATCTTAACACCTAGAACAGAACATAGGTAAAGCATTCTCTGACATCAACCTTAGAAATAATATGCCAATGGGACCTAATCAAACTGACAAGCTTTTGCACAGCAAAGGAAACCATTAAAGAAAAAAAACCTATGGAATGGGAGAAAATAGTTTCCAATGATGCAACTGACAAGGGCTTAATCTCTAAAATATACAAACAACTTATAGAACTCAAAAGCAAAAAAACTAACAACCCAATTGGAAAATGGACAAAAGGTCTGATTAGGCATTTCTTCAAAGATGATATACAGATACCCAACAGGCACGTGAAAAAAAAATGTTCAACATCACTAATTATTAGAGAAATGCAAATCAAAACTACTCTGAGTTACCACCTCACACCTGTCAGAATGGCCATCATTAAAAAGTCCACAAATAACAAATGCTGGAGAGGGTGTGGAGAAAAGGTACCCTCCTACACAGTTGCTGGGAATGTAAATTGGTACAACCACTGTGGAGAACAGTATGGAGGTACCTCAGAAAACTATACATAGAACTACCATATGACCCAGGATTTCCACGCTTAGGCATATATCCAGACAAATCTTTCCTTGAAAAAGATGCATGCACTCATATGTTCATTGAATGTTTGTTTTAAATGACTAACTCAGCAGCAGCTAACAACACTCCCTGGCATTTGAGCCAATATAGTAAATATGGAATTTTAAGTCTGTATATATTTTCTGTATATATTTGGCCTGATTCACCCTTTTGGAATCTAATTTGTCAAGATTCTGAAACTCTTTCAGTACATATATTACCGCTTTCACTTATGTGTTTGGAATTTACCTTCTTACAGTAACATAAAAACTAGAAAATGGTACAGGAGGGCTTTGAGGGAAAAAATGTCCTGCTTGTGTAAGTCAACTGCTCCAGGTGATTCGCTATCTTTTTAAAAATTTTTTTTGTCTCAAAGGAAGGCTCATATCACTCATATTATGAGAAAACTTCATTCCAAAGGGATATGAGGATTCAAAATTCTAAGATTCCTCTTTGTCTGCGCCAGTATTTTCTTCCAAGGTTACGTATTATGTTTTATCCCCAACTACTACCCATACTTAGCATATGAGTAAGAGGTGTGGTGTCTATTGCAATTTAGAAATGTGTATTTCCAGACTTTATTTCTAATATTCAACAATGCCCTATCTATAGCTAATAAATGAAGTGGTTCCTTAAGTCACCTTAAAATCGTTCTGATTCTTCGTCATGCCCTCCATGTCTTGAGATAAGCAGTTAAATCCTTAACCTTCTTTTCAAATTATTTTTGTAAACTTCTTAGAACAGTTTGAATCAGTTGCTGCATCATCACATCCTATATAATCACCATTATCACCATAGTAACTAAGTTCCTCAACCAGTTGGCCTCCCTTTACATTTCCCTCTGCTTGTAATTCATTTTTTCCTCACCAGTGATAATTATAATAACTGAAACCACAGAGTATCTGTGTCCTCAGGGAGATTAACTGTATATTATTTTAAAATATGTGAAATTTTACTTTAGAATTCCTTCTTTTAAGATATGGGGAGTGATATTCTGGACACCAATGATTCTATTAGTGGGGGTCACTTCACAAAAGAAAGGCTGTACTTTAAATGGACAATTTGCAGAAATGTGGGCAACCTTAGATATCACCCAGTGATGGTTAGACAACCAAATACCAGAGACAGAGGGAAAATGTTATTTAGGTCTGAAAGATGAGACACAGTGGTGCACCAAATTTAGTAGCAAAACAGTCTGAGAGTTAAGGTTTCCACTCGACCCAGGCATCAGCAGTCACTCAGAGAATCGCTTTTCTCTTCTATGCCAGCAAGTATACCTGCCTTGAGGCAGATATCATTGATACTGCTTCCTAGACCCAGATGAGGTGAATGTTCAGAATTTCAACAGCCATATTTCTTCACTGAGATACCCCACTTGATCAATCTCTCAGGTGCCTCTCTTTGCCCTCCTGTACCTAGCTGTTAGCATCTCTGGGCCTAAGACACATTATATGCAACTCCTAACCTTTACAGCAGCAATTCCTAGGCATGGTCCTTGGCTTTAGTTTCCCTCCAAAATGTGATCCCATGAATTTCTTTCATTGTAATTGCATAATTTTTCTTTCAGAGAAATCCGTCCCTTTTCATTTTTCTCCATGGATATTCAATTATTTACTTATGCTTTTTTTTACCATTATATAAAGTCACAAAAGTTCTTCAGATGATTCTCAAACATCTAGACACAGATGTCCCCATTGCTACTCATATTCTAATAAGTTTGCCCATTTTCTTCACTTGCTCATGTATACGATTCGTGTTCATGGGGGAGGATGTCAATCTAGAGGAAAATCTCTGGCTTAAAATTAGATTTGGATGCATGCATAAAGATGTGAATATGTATACAATGGAATACTACTCAGCTATAAAAAATAATGAAATTTTCACCATTTGCAGCAACAAAGGCTGGACTTGCAGGGATTATGCTAAGTAAAATAAGTCAGACAGAGAAAGGCAAATGCCATGTAATGTCACTTGTATGTGGAGTCTAAAAAAATACAACAACCTAGTGAATAACAAAAAAGGAGACACAAATATAGAGGATGAATTGGTGGTTACCAGTAGGATGAGGGAAGGGGGATAGATAATATAGTAGAGAATTAAAAGGTAAAAAGTATTGGTATTAAATGAGCTATAAGGATGTATTGTACAACACAGGGAATATAGCAGATATTTTATAACTAGAAATGTATATAACCTTTAAAAATTGTGAATCACTCTATTGTATACCTGAAACATATAATGTTTTATATCAACTCTACTTAAAAATTCTAAGATGTCACATAACAGTTATTTGTTTAGTAACTATTTTTGTAAGGTCCTGTGCTGATTGGATTGAAGAAGGTGTTTGCTTTATTCCAAAAGTGTGGAGTGAGAGTTTCCATTATGGCTCTACAGAAACAAATCTGACCAGCATCTGTGAGGATGCAGGTTTGATCCCTGGCCTCACTCAGTGGGTTAAGGATCCTACATTGCTATGAGCTCTGGTGTAAGTTGCAGACACAGCTCAGATCTGGCATTGATATGGCTTTGGCATAGGCCAGCAGCTGTAGCTCAGATTCAATCCCTAGCCTAGGAAACTCCATATGCTGCAGGTGCAGCCCTAAAAAGACAAAAAAACAAAACAAAACAAAACAAAAATAAATACATAAATAAATAGTCCAGAGTGGAAAGGTGACAGTATTTATTTTTTTAACCACTTGAAAAAACAAGAAGTTCCCAAGTTCAATGTGTTAAGAACCTGACTAGTATCCATGAGGATGTGGCCTCACTCAGTAGGTTAAAGATCCAGCATTGCCTCAAGCTGTGGTGCAACTCATTGATGAGGTTTGGATCTGTTGTTAAGGGTGGCTGTGGCATAGGCCAGCAGCTGTAGCTCTGATTCGACTCCTAGCCTGGGAATTTCCATATGCTGCAGGTAGACCCTTAAAAAAAATAAACATTTAAAATGTATAAAAATAAAACATCAAAGCAGTTTAGGGTAACCTGTTTTTCTTAAGTTTAGGGTAATATGTTTGCTAACACAACTTGAAAACAGACTTATCCACTTTAAATCTGCAATGCTGATAGAGTCCTTTTTTGGTTGATAGAGTGTTCCCCATATCCATGACATTAGTCCTAACACATCTAGATTCTGACATGGCTACACCAGAAACTCAGCCAAATGACCTAAAGGCAGATATTACTAGCAGGTAAATCTAAGGAGAGTCCATAAGTATAGACCACATTTTCTGAATAGCTTCAAATAATTCTGTATTGCAGAAATATGAAGTTCACCTTATAATAATTAGTAGTATCTGGTAAAAATGGTGAAAGGGAAGTACAGAGGTGAAGTCCCCCTACACTGTGGAGTCTGATAAGGGGCCAAGGCAAAATACATTTTCACTGAGTACACTCCCTTGACCTATCTTAATCCTAACTATCCTTCAAGGCACAACTCAAAACTTTTTTTTTTTATCCTGAATTCGTCTCTGACAAGCAATCATCTTGTCCTTCTCCTGATGCCCAGTTTTTCTTCTGGCTTCAATCAGTTGGTAACTTCACCTTATGAAATATATGCCATGTTTGCATTTTTTGAAAAAAAAATGCAGTATAGTTTCCATGCTGAAATATAGATTTATAAAGTGTTGGTTTCAGGTATACTACACAGTGATTCAATTGTAATATATACCTATATTTATATTCTTCAGATTGTCTTCCCTTGTGGGTTATTACAAGATTGAATATAATTCCCTGTGCTACATAGTAGGTATTTGTTGGTTATCTGTTTTATATATAGTAGTGTATATCTGTTAACATTTTTTTGTACTTTTTACAACTTGACATTAGTGTACCTTTCATCTTAAGCTTCTACAGGGCAGCCAGATAGTGGCTGACATAATGTGTGCTTTACAAGTACATAAATGCATGGTGAAGTTCTGATGGATAACTATCTGTCTCTCATGCCTTCCTATTTGTAGCTGCCAACATCTGCAATTCAGATTTTTTTGGACATTAGGATATTTTTCCAAAAAAATTTTTCTTTTTTCTTTTTTTCTTTTTTATTTTTTTGTTTGGTGTCACTCCCCAGTATGTGGAAGTTCCTGTGTCAGCAACTGAACTTGAGCCAGAGCAGGGATCCAAGCCACTGCAATAACAATGCCAGATCCCTAACCTACTGCTCTACAAGAGAACTCCACCCAAAATATTTTCATAAACTCAATTTGCATTTATTTTTTGTACACCTTTGGTATAGTGTATGGCTTAAGACGATTTAGAATCTACTACTTCTTTTCCAGCTATGAATTTTATCTTCTTTACTTCATATCTCATTTCAAAAAGGGGTAAACTCTCATATTCTCTCCAACTCTACCCCTTCCAATTGACCTCATGTAAGGTGTACCATCTCTTGCCCATAGAAAATATTATTTTTCCTCAGATGTTCACTTAAGAATGTTTACAATCCTTGGAGTTCCGGTCATGGCTCAGTGGTTAATGAATCCGACTAGGTACCGTGAGGTTGTGGGTTCGATCCAGCCTTGCTCAGTGGGTTAAGTATCCGGCATTGCCGTGAGCTGCAATGTAGGTACGCCAGTGGCTACAGCTCCGATTAGACCCCTGGCCTGGGAACCTCCATATGCCACAGGAGCAGCCCTAGAAAAGGAAAAAAGAAAAAGAAAAAAAAAGAATGTGTGAAATCCCAAATTTTGTTACAGAATACCTAATATTAATATCTATATTACTACCTAATACAGATACCTTCTTGATATTTCTGTGTAACTATTTTTTCTTACATTATGAGCCCTACATTTAAGAACTGAGTCACCTTTTTTCTACTATCCCTTCTACTTACATACTATGTGCTTAAATATACAGTGGTGAATTAAAAGCATGTTTCATAATTACATAGAACCCTCTCAGTCACATCAAATGGGATACAGACCAGTTCCTAAGAAAGCAGTTCTGCGTAGATTTTCAGCAGGGATATGCCCTGGAGATGCCATGTTTACTACTGCAGTTACAATCTGGCCCAGTGGTTAATAGCACACTGATCTACTGTTTTCTGTTTTAATATATTTCATCTTTCCCATTCTCCATTGGTCCTTTCTTGTCACTAGGCAGTCAACATGAATGAGATAATTCTATGGTTAAAGTTTCTGCTTTGGGGATCATTGTTATCACCCAAATAATTTAAGTGTTCTTTAGAAGCTGTTTGCCTATAAGATATAGCTTGATAATTGCAGTCATGTAAGGCAGCTAAATGTTGAGGGTACCTTGAAAGTTTTGGTTTCAAATATATTATTTTATGTCCTAATCATATCCATTAGGATTGTCCAAAGATCCATTTCACATTTTCTTTATGTATTGCCCTTTAATTATACTGGTATTTCATCTCCCACATTTCTTTTTGTCATTGATACTAACAGCCTTGTCTGAACTATTCTTTCTGAAGCTATAGGAAGATACTATATGGAAAAAAAGAAGCACACATATTAATCTATTTTAATATTAGTTGGTAAAAAACAAAACTCCTATTTTTATTCCTGATTCACTTTAGCATGTCTTCTCGTTTTGTTTTTTCGTTTGTTTATTTGCTTTTGGTCATCTTCTCTTTTCCAACTCATTGCACCCATCCTTCATTCTCCATGTTTTCAGGCTGCATTGTCCCATACTATTTCCTTTTTCTATAAAATTTTGTTAAAATAAACACAACCCAAGATGCTGTTGCACTTCTGGGGGAATTTGCTATATCATTCTTCTCCAAACTGAAATTAATACAGAAGAATATATTTCCAGTGAAAAGAAATGTGACAGTCTGAAAAAGAAATGGGGGCAAATCTTTTGGTCTGAGAGATTATTTTAGATCTTTCTCTTACCAAAAAAAGCAGCACCCTAATCACAGCAGGATTTGAGGAATAGTGTTTTGATGCAAGAGATCCATGAGGAGGAAGTTGTGGCTCCAGAAAAAGAGGCTCCCACAGAATCTTCTTCCTAGACACAATCATGGCAATGATATAAATTTGTCCCTGTAATCCACAAGAAAAGCTTAGCATGCCCAGCAAAAAAGGTTACTTTTTGTGTCTCAAAATAGAGGCTTCTGGCTTGCTGTCAAAAATGTTTTAACCATGTTTGCGATTTTAATTAGTTTTCCAAACATATGACAAACTAAATTGAATAAATCAAACTGACCTTTAAATTTCTAGAATTATAGCCTATTTAAATGTCCATAATGCTGCAATAATAACCCAAGTTAATAACCATTTCACTCTCCTCCCTGAGAGGCTCTCTGGGTGATACACAATGTTATTAATTTTGGCGTGATTACAAATTATTCCCATAGTTCAGGTTTAATACAGTATTGATGTTGTTATTAATATGGATTTGTCCGTAAAAATACAAAACTGAGTCAGTCCCAGCTAATGTCAGTTTTAAGGTTAAAAATGAAAAATAAAACAGCTTATATTGAGGAAAGTAGGGAAAACCCATAGGCCTAGAATTTCATTAGGATACTTGGCTTGGTATGAGAAAGGATTCAAAATGATAAAATGACAAAAAAGCTACTGTTAACCTGTTAGAAATATGAGGGTTTTTTTCAGTGTATATTGTCCATTTCTATATTTTTAAAAAATTTCTCAGGGGATAATGTGACTAATTCTACAAGTAAGGTTAATCCTAAGGGTTGCGTGATGAATACAATAATTTTACTCACGGGACACTATTTTGTGATACATGTGGGGCAACAAAGTAAATCAAGCTGCTTATAAATGCATGATGGAGTAAAAGAGAAAATTATGATGTATTAAAAAACTTGTATGAAAAGGTCATCTAGCACAGTGGTGAAGAGTTCTAGCTGAACTCATGTGAATTCAGTTCAACCTTTGGCCTTTCTTGTGTTCATTTTATTAATTACTGACCATCTCTTGCCAAGACACTTTATAGGAAATGTTACAAAAATATCTCAGAAAGTTTTCAATAAATAAGATAATGCATGGAAAATATGTAGTAGCACCTGGCTCGTGGTAAATGTTCAAAAAATGTAAGTTCCTGTTAATAGGCTACCATGATGTGCAGAAGCAAACATGACTTTAATCATTATATTTTCATACTTGGAGAAATAAAGTAATTTCCATAAGGACTCACAGTTATTAAAAATTTGTGATGAGATTAAAACCATGTCATTTCCAATTACTAAATCAGTTACCATTCCATCCCATCTGCTTTGATTGTTTTCCAAGGTATGATTCCAGATAAAATATAGATGGAGTTTGATGTATTTCACGTAAAAATTGTCTCCTAGATTTCTGCTTTCAGTAATTAAAAGAAACTTAGAATAGAGCAATTAGAAAAACTGGACAAAAAATTTTCTGCTTAAGGATATCAGACAGTTATAATTAAATGGATGTTTATGGATCAAATATTGGGAGGATAGAATAATTCAGAGGGGTTAAAGCAGCATCTGGTTCTATTTTTGCCTTATAGAGTCCTACTGATACTAGAAGAAGCAATTAAGAAGCTGCCCAATACGATTCTTTTTACTTTTGTTTGTATTTTAAATGTTCTACATATATCAGGTAAAATAAAAAAACAAACAAACAAACAAAAAAACCCCTTTCCACACCTGTGCCCTAACTTACCTTTTTAGCTATGTCTCCTACTGTTCATGGATCCTTGATCACTATCTATTATTTTCTTTGTCCACAATGTCCAATGCTCCAATGTTAATTACTCCATCTAACAAAAATATTTTCAGTCTTTAAACTCCAAATTTATTTCCTCCATGAAGTCACACAGCATCTAAATGAAAATAGGCTCAGTGTGTTCACTTGCCGCTTCCTTTGACCTTCCCGTAGCAATGAACAGATTCTCCTTTCTGTGTACATATTTGAAAATACACCTGTATTTTCACAAGCATTTTAGATATTTAGAAAGGGCTATGACTCATATTTTTATCCCTCTGCTACAACAAACACAGGGTAATTTAAGTTTTGCAGGACTATGTAATTGATTTAAACCATAAAAAAATGCAAAAATACAAACACAAAATCAGGTACAGTGGCTTGGAAGTCCCATGCCAGTTAGGGCCCCTAAAACTTCAGCTTCAATAGCTTTAAAGTAAATTCATTTATAGCAGAATATCATGCACAAAGTATTTGGCTTGCCATAATAAATCCTCTTTAAAGGTTCATCATTGTTTCACAATTATTATTTTCTGTGATTTCGAGATTGTCTTCTATTCCTCCATATTTAAATATTAGGAAACAGATGAAGTGGTACCAGTGGTCCCAACATTTCCATTCTGGTCTCCTTCATTACTCTTGTATTTTTTATTGCTTAAAAGGTAATTTAGTCCTGGATATGTAGCCAAAAAGAATATGACTTTTCTAAGCAAAGTTAACCTGTAAATGCAAAGGAAAACAGTGTATATAAATGATTCTTACTCTATATTTTATTGTTTGGAGATTTTTCATTTGATTATTCCTCCTACTCCTTCTGCCCCATATCTGGGCAGGCTGATAAGAAAGCCTGGCTCATCTCTTCTTTTTCCTCAACAGAAAGCTCAAACCATACTAACTTCACCCTTCACACGTATGGAACCCCACATTCCAGCCCCCTACCCACAACAAAATCCCAAGCCAAATTCCATTTCCAAACCTCTCATGCTATTTTCATATCTGTTTATGAACCTGTTCTGCTCTCCCCCAGAAAGGCTCATTATCAGGTGAATATTAAACCTTTTCATAACTTCTCGGTGTGTGTGCATGTGGCATCATTGGCCTTGACATTCAAATCAAATTTGGTAGGATGGTGGTCCATTTTATCTGTAGTATAACCACAACATGGGACTATCTCATGAATATAGGAAAAAGTGAATGGTTGGACAGAAACTAGAACATGGTGTTGATTCATGGAAATTGTAGGAGTTACTATTTGAGAAGAAGAATATGGGAGGTCATAAGTTTCAGGCTAGAACATTTAGATCTTATCCTGTAAGCAGTAGGAACTCATTTTAAAAATTTGGCTAAGAAAGTGACATGATTCCCATACCTGATTTAGGAAATGGATAAGTCTACCCTGTGCTAATTGGTAATGAGAAGGCTGTTATTTCATGCAAAATGGGGATACAGGAAAAATCAAGGGGACTTTGACAACATAGCACCTGGGGAAGAAAGCAATAGGCTTAGGGAAACCTCAACACTGCAGTTTATTCCAAGGCTCTCAGGTGGTTTAATGCACAGTATTCAAAGGGTGTATTAAACTTGAGCTGGGCTAGTGCACTCATGCAGGTGAAGCCGGAGGGGTACAAACAGAGGCAGAAGCAGTTATGCAGTAGAAGTGTTCAGTTCCACAAGATTTACCCATACACAACAAGAAGTTTTATAAGTTTTATAATAGTGATCTGAGCTATAGTGACCAGGATCCAGACCTGAAAAAGGTAACTTTCCACAAGCCAGACTGGTTTTCAAATCCCTTAGTATTAGATTCCCATCATATGCAATGTCTAGGGATCTAGGAAGATCAAGCAGAAAGTCTGTGTATGGAGTATTTAAGTAGAATTCCAACCTGAAGTAACAGGCTAATAGCAGAAGGCCACTGAGAGTGATGTAATTTAGGGCCACTTAGGAAACTAAACATCCTCATAATCTGTTTTAGGCATGACCCTATATTTCTGAAAATGTATTATCAGAGAGGCGATGAAGAAGGATTTGGACAGCATTGCCATTCCATGGTTTCCTCAGGCCACAAAACTATGGGTTTGGAGAGCGTGGCTCTATTTTAGGTGTTCATGATAGCAAAACTCAAGTTAACTAAGGGTCAAATCTTAAATTTCTATTGTGTGCGATACTTTCTAAGAGAAATATTTGATAGATACCTAGCTGTCTAACTTTCCACCAAATACTTCAAAGAAATTTCCATTTGAGTGAAGTCTTTGAACATACTTTGTCTATTTGCATCTTTACTATTTACATATAGGAAGAGATAATTAATCATGTGAACCACAATCAAAGTAGTGCCACCTGAGCAAGACTACAAATGCTGAGGGACATCGGAGGAGAGAGGGGTCATTCAAACATGCTCATTCCTGCTCTCAGCTAGAGAAGGATTCAGAGAGTACTTGTTAGGGAATTGAAAGTAAGTTTTGGAGTTTCCCCTGTGGTGCAGTGGGTTACAAATCTGACTGCAGTGGCTTGGATCGCTGTAGTCATGGGTTCAATCTCCAGCCTGGTTCAGTGGAGTAAAGCTGCATAGGTCATATTCACCCCCTAGCCTAGGAACTTCCATATGCCATGGGTGCATCCATAAAAAAATACGAGTAAATTTTAATAGTTGGATGTCAATTAGGATGTCTAATGTAATAGCAAACTACCAGTAGCTTAAACAAATGAAATTTATTTTCTCACGCAGCATGGTATCTGCTGGTTGATGGTTGCTATATGGATGCCAAAACTCAGAGCCAGCATCTCTGCCAGGCTCTTGCCCCTTTATGGTCACAAGATGGATGCAGCATTGCAGGTATCATTTCCTCTAAAGACTCCCAAAAGTTGGGAATTGAGCACATCTGTCACCTATGTCTCTCCCTCATTAAAGAGGAAAAATCTTTCTAAGGATTTCCCTCCAGCAGAATCTCCCTTACACGTCTCTAGCCAGAACTGGATGAACTTCCTACCCATGCATGAGCCAATGGGCCCACCTTCCCAGAAATCCAGTAATATTCACCAGTACCCGAACAAAACCAGGGTACTATTAGCAATGCAGGGGGAAATGGCCTAGGTATGAGCTGATAACAGTATCTATGCTATAGGTTTAGGCACTTCCATTTCCAGTTCGGCACTGCATTTAATGATGATGTTCCATGCTTCAACTTAGAATTTCCTGGTAATAAGAGTGTCTTGTAGAGTGACTGGCCAGAATTAAAGATAATTTGGGGCAGTGAGGCCTGCCTAGATTCACACTTCATAAGCAACCATCTGCTTTGCTTAGTCTGTCTACAAATAGGAATGAATCTGTCGTCCTTCTTTAAATACTTACTCAGAATTTGCTTCTTCTATTGAACTTTCCAAGACTTATATCTCTCTTTCGGATCTAGCCCTGATCTCAGTATCCTTGGTTAACTCACGTGTGGCAGAGCTGTGTTTAGCCACTTACCTCACTCCTCGTAGGCTGAGGCCTGCCTTCTTGTTCTGTCAGGGACTATAACATTTTCTTAGGCTCTCCAAATAACTAATGAAAATGATTCAAGTCAACCTATTGTTCAGCAGATAATAAACTGATCTCTCTCCTGTTCATGGATTCCAGAAATCACTGCTCACAGATATCTAGAAATATGCCTCAACTACCTAAAATCTTTGGGAAAATATTTTAATTATTCTGTTCATAGGATGTATAGGGGAAAACAAGAAATAGGTAAAAATGATTTTCTTCCCTCTTCCTCTTCTCTCTTTCCCAAAGCCCAACACCTTATTGATCAGAGACTGGCTTTTCTATGCAGTATTCAATCCCAATATTTTTCTTTCAAATGTGTTCTAAGTGCAGCTTAATAATTTTAAAGATAAGAGAAAGGATTAAAAAGAGCACAGCATTTCAGCAACCTTCACCTAATTAATGCCTAAAAATAGAGTGTTGGAATGCACTTAATTCTGGTGCTCATAAAATGCATAACAATGAAATGTGTTTCTATGCCTATATTTGAGAGACATTGCTAATGGGTAGACTATACTTAAGACTCACCAACTGCTACCCCTCTACTCAACTGAGTCTAAAATACAACCAGGGAGTTCCCGTCGTGGCGCAGTGGTTAACGAATCCAACTAAGAACTGTGAGGTTGCAGGTTCGGTCCCTGCCCTTGCTCAGTGGGTTAACGATCCAGCATTGCAGTGAGCTGTGCTGTAGGTTGCAGATGTGGCTCAGATCCCGCGTTGCTGTGGCTCTGGCGTAGTCAGTCCGGTGGCTCCAGCTCCGATTCAACCCCTAGCCTGGGAACCTCCATATGCCGCGGGAGTGGCCCAAGAAATAGCAAAAAGACAAAAATAAATAAGTAAATAAATAAATAAATAAATAAATAAATAAAATAAAATAAAATAAAATAAAATAAAATAAAATAAAATAAAATATAACCAATCACTTGAAGGTGGAAGGTCATCTATGCATTTGGTAGACTACCCATGTTAATTTTCCTAAAGTCTAATAATATCAAACATATGCTCAAAAACACTTTTTAGCTCCCCATTACTGAAACTTTAAAAAAATATATGATTTAACCCAGTAAATGTTTTACTATTTTCAAACTAAATAAGGTACAACTATATGGTTAAAATGAAGCAGTTAAACCAATTATAAATATAAATGAAACAACAGCATTGCAATGACTAGAGGACAACTTAAGTTCTCAAAAAACTGATGTACCCTCAAAACACTCATTAATACATTTTGTTGTATCTTGATCTTTGTCTTTTTTTATTGACTATCTTCAAGTTACACAATTCTACTCTAAAGATTAATACTCAGATATTTAAATTAGAACGATAGTTCAGACTTTTCTTTGAAGAGTATCCAACAGAGATGTTTTCCTCATACAGGCAGAGCTTCAGGAGTGATCTGAGGATTCCAAGGCCTTTTCAATTCCAGAAGCTTAAAAAATAGGAAAAAAATAATCAAATTGTGTAAAAACAATAGCTCTGTCATTGGCTGGCATCTCTATATCTCCAATTTGCACTTGAATAAAGAAATAACTCATGATACAAATAAAAATAGCTTATTTTGAAAATAGCATCATATAATAGGTTGGAAACATACCCCAATAATTGTGTTCAGACTTGCTTTACACTCCTGGATATTTTCATCTAAAACTCACATCATGTATTTCTCCTTTCTCTAAAATAACCTCATTTCTTTATATATCAGAATTTCTTTCCCCGATTAGTAAAAATAAAATCATGTAGGTGCAATTTTGTTTTCTTTGTACTTTGGGGACTAAATTTAACTAATTAACATTTTAATAACATTCCACCATTTGTTCCTGCAGAATTAGGGGACTTGCTCAAGATAGATTGAGATATACTTTGAACCATCTGGAATTCAAGTAACTTTGATTTTAAATAAGTACTTGTTTTCCTATATGCTTGTGGACATTTTGGGGTGATGAACATATAGGCCATAAGGCAAAGTATAGAAAAATAGAATTTATTTATTTTATTATACTTTTCACACTCAAAAGCTTCTGAATTTCTTCTCTAAATGGTGGTGAGTATTCTGGTAGAACAGGCACTCAGGGTAACACTGTGAACCACACTGATTCAGAATAATTGGAAGGAATGTGGCCTATATAGAAAAATATTCAAATTAAAATATTGTCAAGAGTGAGAGTTCCCGCTGTGGCTCAGCAGTAGCAAATCTGACAAGCATCCATGAGGACGCAGGTTCTATCCCTGGCCTCACTCAGTGGGTTAAGAATCTGCCATTGCTGTGAGCTCTGGTGTAGGTCACAGACACAACTCAGATCTGGCATTGCTGTGGCTGTGGTATAGGCCAGCAGCTGTAGCTCAGATTCAAACCCTAGCCTGAGAACTTCCATATGCCTTCAGGCCCTGAAAAGACATACAGTCAAGAACAAACACTTTTATATTTTTTATTTTTGTTCAGGTTTTTATTTTTGTTTTATTTTTTTTTTATTTTTCCAATACATTATTTTTTTTCTACTGTACAGCACAGTGACCCAGTTACACATACATGTATACATTCTTTTTTCTCACATTATCATGCTCCATCATAAGTGACTAGACGTAGTTCCCAGTGCTGCACAGCAGGATGTCATTGCTAATCCATTCCAAAGGCAATAGTCTGCGTCTATTAACCCCAAGCTCCCAATCCATCCCACTCCCTCTCCATCCCCCTGGGGCAACCACAAGTCTATTCTCCAAGTCCATGATTTTCTTTTCTGTGGAAAGGTTCATCTGTGCCATATAATAGATTCCAGATATAAGTGATATCATATGGTATTTGTCTTCCTCTTTCTGACTTACTTCACTCAGTATGAAATTCTCTAGTTCCATCCATGTTGCAAACACTTTTATAACCTTTAAAAATACAGGCATCAACCCAACAGAGTTAAAGCAGTATTGTTACCGATAGGGATATTTTTGGACCCAGTCTAATGAATGACTAAGGACTAGAACTGTGGACACAGAGGATCACATAGTCTGGGCAAGGAATACACCTCCTGGGTAGAAAAATGGAAGACAAAGTTAAAGTGAGATTGGGACTGGTATAGAAAACCTTGTATGTAATGCTGAGCTCGAGGACCTACAAATTAAATAAATGAGCCAGAGGGCTCCATCTGAAATAAGCCCCAAGGCAGTTTAGGCCATCAAGATACTTCTTTATTATGAGAGATAACACTGGCCTCCTTAGTGGTTGTAGACATACAGTGAGAAAAATAAATTGAGAAAGACAAAAGAATATAAAATAGCTTTTTGAGACCTGACACTGGAGAAATTGCATAGACGGCAACACTCCAATTTCTAGGGTGTCCCATGATGTTTGCTGCCATTCCATGCCTACAGCAACAGGTACATTCAAATGGAATTCCAAAATGATGCAAGAGTTCCAAACTGAGTACTTAATTCCATGTGGAGCTATGCCATGCACCTATACCTCATCCCTGTTTGTTCTTGAATGATCACCTTGCCATGAGTCATCGTAAAGCTCACTTTCAGCATAAATCTCTGAAAAATTTGTTCAGCTTTTATCTTTTCCTATAACCTCTCAATTTTATTATCTCCCTTTTCTCCTTTATTCTTTATTCTCTTAATATTTTATTTTGCACTCTGTCAATATACAAATGCCTTTATTTTCTATATTTGGAAGTGGAACACAGCTATTATATAGATATCACAGCTATAGCTCACTCGTGTGGTATCAAATGCAGTGGAGATAGAGGATGTAAGGAAATATCTATCTTCACTTCCCTGCATCTTCATCTTCAGCATACTTTTGTAGATGCCTACATAAAACATGACTCCATTAACCCCTGACTAGGAAAATTGACTAGTCATCCAATGAAACAGACAAGGATCTTTTTTTTTTTCTTTTCCATTTAGGGTTACACCTGCGGCCTACACCACAGCCACAGCAATACTATCTCCAAGTAGCATCTGTGACCTACACAGCATCTTTCTGCAATGCTGGATTCTTAACCTACTGAGCAAGGTCAGGGGTTGAACCTACCCCAAACAAGGATTATTTTTGCCAGACTCTCCTATTTGCCTTCAGAGAGGCAGAAAAACAAGACTGAATTAACCTGGCAAATGACTTGAACAGGGGTCTTCACTTAGAATCCACATGAATTCACTTAGAAAACACCTGACCTCGCAATATATAAAAGGGTGCATTATCTCTCCCTTTGTCACTAGCTTCTCAATCATGTCCTACCCCAGTAAACTGTGTACCAAGCAAAGGCCTTTTACCAAAGTTTTATTACCCTGACTTTTACTATCAAAATAGTCAGTCTACTGGCTTTGGTCAGCTACTCAGCTTCATAAATTTAAGAAATGTTAATATCCTTCCCGTTTTTGTTCAGCAACATTTCAGCCCTTTAAAAATAACATTTTCTATAATTTGACTAACAGGATGAAGTAGGTAACTTCTTTAAATAGTAAACTCAAACACAAAGAAATAAAGTGAATTATCAAATTGTACAGCAAGTTGCAGCAAAGTTAGTCTATATTCCAAGTATCTGCTCTCTAATTTCATGGCATTCCCAGTAGTTGTACCTCTTCCCATTACTGGCCTGTTATTTTAATTTCAGGTGGCATTTGCAGTCACTTTATTTCCTATGCTATATATCAGAACATTTAACTTATATTGATTACCTAATGTGCAAAAATTTTTTTTCCTTGAAGAAGCCTAACCATGCCTTTCAAACTAATTTATTGGTAAGACAATTTTAATAGCACAAAACAGGAAGGAAATTTCTTTAAAAGAATATAATTCTTTTTTTTTTTATTTTCCCACTGTACAGCAAGGGGGTCAGGTTATCCTTACATGTATACATTACAATTACATTTTTCCCCCACCCTTTCTTCTGTTGCAACATGAGTATCTAGACATAGTTCTCAATGCTATTCAGCAGGATCTCCTTGTAAATCTATTCTAAGTTGTGTCTGATAAGCCCAAGCTCCCGATCCCTCCCACTCCCTCCCCCTCCCATCAGGCAGCCACAAGTCTCTTCTCCAAGTCCATGATTTTCTTTTCTGAGGAGATGTTCATTTGTGCTGGATATTAGATTCCAGTTATAAGTGATATCATATGGTATTTGTCTTTGTCTTTCTGGCTGATTTCACTCAGTATGAGATTCTCTAGTTCCATCCATGTTGCTGCAAATGGCATTATGTCATTCTTTTTTATGGCTGAGTAGTATTCCATTGTGTATCCAGTTTGGAAGATCAAATTTGTTATACATTCTATATACTTGAAAACAGTTTAAGATTGTTAAAAAAAAAATCTTCCCCTGGAAAGAAGGAGAGTAGATGTATAGTCCTCAATCTAAGTAAAGATTCAGAGTATTATGAATGAAAGAAAATTGGGAGGGATAGATTATTCATTTAATTTTGAACAAGCCAATCATCTAAGCTCTGAAGATAAATCCAAAACTACGGATGTTTAGAAAATAATCACATTCTGAGTGGAAGAGAGAGAATTCTTTGAAAGCGGAAATACTGAATTTCATGTGCTAACCCTGGTAGGAGCCTAATAAATAGGTAGTACGGAGTCTTCTGAGATGCTAGTTCCCAGCTGTGGGGCCCTGGGGCCAACAGTGCCAAGAACAGCTATCAGCATAATAGATGTGAAAGACCGCCATCTCCTAAGTTGGCACTTCCCAAAGTGTGCTTCAGAGACAAGAATTACAAGATATGACCCTTCCTAAAATATTTATTGGTCAAATAATTGTTAAATATCAACCACCATAGCAAACCAATGTAATAATTACAAGTCCTGTAAGGAAAAAAAATTAAACATGTTTAACTACTTTTAATTATGAAGTGTTTCAAACATATATGATGAAAAAACAAACATCCATATACCCACCACTCAGATTAAATACAGATTAACTTTCTGCCTTGTTGCTTAAGATTTTTTAAGAAAATATATTTCCAGATTCAAGTGAATCCTCAAACCATTCTCCACCCCTCCATCTTTAGAGCTAATGACTACATTAAATTTGTTCATCCCCTACTTCATGTTTTAACTTTGATTAATTCAGCATTTCCCAAACATGTTTACTCACAGAGACTTCTTCTTATGTAATATCTGTCAACAGACTATGGAAGATCTGAAGTGAGTATATAATTTTGGAACACTGATTTAAGATCCCCACAAGTCTTTTAAAAAACAAGCTAGTGAATATGCTTCAGACCAAGAGAAATGGGTTAGGAAAGAAAGAACTGAGTTTGGGGCCATAATGAACAATAATTTTTTGGAGGAAAAAACCTCCAGTGTGAGGTCTCCAATGGACAGTCTAGGACTCAAGAGATGGCTTCTATGAACCAGATATGAAATCGCCTCCCCTCCCCAGTGACTCAGCCAATGGTAGGACATAATAAGGCTTATCTGGGGTTGGATTATATACTCCATGGTTCACCCTGAGAAAAGAGAGAAACTAGTTCTGTGAAACAGTCAACACACTGCAGACTTCCAGAACGAGCTGCAATACAGATACAAGTTCAACCTCCAGGTAAATCCTACACAGCTTGATCTAGTGTCCTATACATATTGGGTTCCTTCGAGACTTGGTTCTCTTGGTGTCTTCCCCAGGAAGTCCCTTGGAATTCTCTGTGCCTTACATAAGTTGGGCATCTTCCTCAACTCCCTTAGCCCCTAACAATTTTGAGTGCAGTTACTGGCTCAAATTTTAGTCCATGTCACCCACACCACAGACATAGGGAAATGGCCATATCATCCATTCAACTCAGCTCAATCTGAGCCTGATTTTCTTGAACTGAATTGAAGAACAAGGGAGATCTAATAAATAAGATTTAACCAGGGAGAAAATCTGAGTTACACTTGCAGTAACTTCATACAGAGGTAACCCAAAATTTGGGCTATGTGCAGTTCTTCAAATTCGATTGAAAATGAGTAAATATATGCCACCCCATTTACTGATTATAAGGAATAGCTAACTGCTTTGAGTATTTGGAGTAATCTCTTATTTGTCTCCTCTATGAATGCTTAATGTACTAGAAAGAGCTCCCATTTAGAAGGTCATGGGTCTGCAACCCAGCACTCACCAGTTGTATAGCTTCAGGAGAGGCATCCACATTTTCTGCATAGGTATAATGCTATCCTCCCATAGGTTTTGTGCAGGATTAAATGAGCTAATGCATCTGATATGCTTATCTTAGTGCTTAGAAAGCAGCAGATCTGCAAATCAAGAGCTGTTTTTATTACTGTTATTATTATAAATAACTATAAAACCAAAATGAACAAAAAGACCTGTTTATTTACGGAAAGCAAAAATTGGATGTTTTAGAGGGTGGAAGGTGCTGTAGAAATCTGGTTGAAATCTCTGTAAGCAGAAGAGATGGAGGAGAGTACACAATAGAAAAGAGGTTAGATGGGCAAATATTGGTGACCTAATGGGGTCTGGAGAGGGAAGGGTTTAATTAATATTTAATCAACATTTCACTAACCTAGGAAAGGGATATCATCCTGTGGTTGATTTGACACATAATGTTGATGGGTTATTAAATACTTCAAGGATCCCGTTGTCTGAAACCTCTCTCCCCTCCAGCAATTTGAGTAGAGAACATAAGGCATGCGGCTATTTCCACCCCGTCTCTGGCCTCATCCCTCTGTTAAACTGCAATCTGATGGGAGAAGTGTGATGATATTTAATCCACTGTCTTAAAAGGAAGGCCCTGTACATGTTTATGGGGTCATAGAGGAAGCAAGAGAAAGAAGGGTCATAGAGAAAGCAAGAAGAAGGGTCTTGCATAGCTGATGAAGGTACACAACAAATTTGTTCCAGTGTCCTGTCAGCTCAGCAATGGCATTCAGTCTGCTTCCTCCAAAGATGCCTTTGCACTGCTCTGCATCTTCTGTGTGGTGCTCCTCTATTTTCATCTCTCTATTTGAGCCCTTTCTATCCTACATAGCAAGATTCATGTTCTCACTTTTCTATGAATTCTTCGCTGAGCCCTTCAGTCCATGATCTTCCATAGACAACATTTACTACATTTGAGACTACAATTGAGCACTTCATACATGTCTTTCACTGGGATTGTATGTTCATGTTTACCCAGGTCTCTTCCAATAAGACTGTAATCTCCTTTAGGGCAGGAAGCAAGCCTTCTGCATTTCCTTAAATTGCTAACATAGAAGTGAACAGGTGAAAACTAATTAATAAATGCTTGTGAAAATGAATATTTTAAGACCTAACTTTAAAAAAGAGTGCTTAGAAAACTCTCTAGGGACACAAAGAGCTTTAGAAAACTCCAAGTCTGAATACAGTCACCCTCACAAATGCATTTAGAAAGGGCTTCCAGTGCCGACCCCAGAGAGCCTCCGAAGGTATCTGTCATGTGAGCTTGAAGTGCAGCATTGGCATTATTCAGATGGAAAATAGAATCACTTATGAGATCATGGCTCATTGTCAATTCTCTATATATTTGCATTTATTGTGACAGATGCTGTCGAATCTCATTCTAGCTCTATTATTCTACAGAAATAGATTGGCCCTCTTATGCTATACAATAATAATTAGGATAATATCATCCATTAACTCTCTACGCCCCCTTTCTATCTAGAAAGCTAAGAGAAAGATTTCATGATTGCAAACCTAAACTCTACAACATCAGTTTCAGCTGGACCCTCACTCTCTCCAAAAGTTTTCATTTTTGACTGGAATATTTCATAGGCTATTCACATCCCAAAGGGGATTTTTTTTCCCAAAGTTTGAGATAATGGGTTTCAGCCATCTTGACTTAAAGCAGAATGAATAAATGCATTTTCTCCACAGAAAATTCATAATGCCTTAAGCTGAGTTTGTGCCTATGACATATTCTTAACCACCTACTGAATTGCTTTTGCTTCATTTTTGAGGTTAAATGGGCGGCCTGGAGCCCATAGTAGAAATCTTCCATATGTGCTGGTGGAAAATTTGAAAAAAAAATAAAGAGAAAAGAAATACTTTTCTAGAGGTATCAGGCAGCACAATGAAAATAGTACAGTTTCTGAAAAGAGTAGAAATTTGTGCCAACTTTTTTAGACCAGGTGTCCACTGATTACCTGTTGTCCACATTCCCATATCTCATGGAATGACTTGTTCTATATTGAAAATACAAGTGATTGCATGTTTATCTTCTCAAGAATATTTATATTTTAAGGAGGAAGGAAGGACAATGATGTAATGTATTGGACTGCTGTCAATAACTTCTCAACTGTGTCCCGTTTGGGGGCATTTATGGATGCCTCATTATCAGTGAGCTAATTGTAGAGAAGTAGTAAGTCAGGACTGCAGAGACTAGAACTTGAGGAATATGATCTGATTAGAGAGAAAGAAATAATAGTAGGGAATTCTGAGGTCAGCTCCTGGACATCATGTTATTTGACAAGACTGGACCCTAGGACTCAGGTTTTGAAAGGATAGCACTGTAAATAATAAGGTGACATGTTAGCAACATGATATGCTATGACACTCTGGACATTTCAGCACCTCATAAAAATTTTAGATTGGGATTTTTTTTCTCTTTTTTTCTGGATAACCCCAAATAATGCCAAATAGGCATTGACTCCATAAAGTCTATAGATACAACCAACAACACACACCCAACATACCACAAGAGTTAATTTTTCACATGCATATGACTCAGCAGAAACTCACTCTGTCACTGCTCTGCACAATCTCTTCAATGTGAAAAGAGCTGGAGACATAATCTGTTGGTCTTTCCAGACCCCTTCAGGAAACACCTAAGACTAGAAAAAAACCAATACATTGCAACAGCCTGAACTGTGTATGAAGAAGTTCACACACACCTAGAAAAAGAATATCTGGAGGAAAGGGTTAATCTTTTTCACCTTTAGCTTTTCTCTCAAAGGAAGCCCAAAGACCCAGAGCACCACTCTGAGATTTCAAGAAACTGCTTGCCCTGCCTTGACCAACTAGTGATGTGAAGTGAATAAGAATTGCCCTCATGCCACAGCTATTTCTGAATCTTGTTTGTGTAGCAAGAATAGTCGACAATGAAATTATACTTTCAGGTTTTAATATATTTCCTTCTTAATTGCCAAAGAAGTTATAGAAGATTACTTACGCTTAGAACCATGTCTGAGCTCTTCTAGGGAAGATGGAACGTGATGCCACACCAATTGATTTACTTTCTTCTCAACTTGATTTTCAGAATAGCATTTTTTGTGTTTATTTATAATGTTTATCATTGCCCTAATGCTAATTTAATCTCTTTGAAAAAAATCTTCAGGCTGGTAATAGATGATACACTGGGAAATAGGGAATTGATAATACATACTGATTTCAAACTCTGAATGAAATTCCAGTTTAAATCTACATTTAGGAATTATTTATATTCTCTTATGTCATATCAATTTAAATAATATCATACTCACTGGGGCATAAAGAATAATGCTAATATTAAAGTTTCTATTTAATATTTGCTAATTGCACATGAATGGGTTATATCAGCTGCATTTGGGGCATTTTTATTTAATTTTACTGTATTAGAAAATCCATGAAGTTAAGTCTCCTGAAATTATAGCTTTTAAATTTTGAGTAATAAGAATATTGTCCCCTTGATGCACCCTGAATCACATGGCCTTAAATAAGCTTTCTCCCTGTTGCAAAGGAAGGGGAATAGCAGGGTAGTGAGTATAATAGTTCTAACAAATGAGTGATCATACTCCCAATTTAAAATATCAAATATGCATTTAAAAAACTGTTTTCTTTATGGAATATGTACATAACTGATAGGGTTGTATATTTTATGAAACAAAAATTCAATGAAAATTAAAAATGTCCTATACTGCAAAGTTGGTTCCTATCCTAAACAGATGCATATAATCCATAGTCAGTGCCCTACCTCAAATTCTCAGCCTAATCCTTAATTTTTTAATCATTCAGCCAACTTCAGTTGAAAGTTCCCAAAATGGGGGAGAATGATAATGGTGGAAGGATGCTAAGTTTTCAGATCATAACCACATGTACTTAGAACTGTGTTCTCTTGGTAACATTGCTTAACAGCTTTGGGCCTTGATGGTTTCTTTGTAAAATGGAAATAATAATCTTACCTTGGAGGGCTTCTTTTTTGGCAGTATTAGAAAAAAATTACTTTAATATTTCTAATGCATATTAGTGTAAATAAATAGTTGTATAAAAGTTTTCATAGCAAATTTCATTCTTTTTATGAATAATATTTATTTTATATACATACAACATCTTGTTTATCCATTCTTCTGCTGATAGACACTTTGGTTGCTTCCATATCTTGGCTATTGTAAATAGTACTGCTATGAGCACTGGGGTGCAGTTTTCTGAACTATTTTTTTTTCTCTGGCAGCATGGAACTATGTCAGTAGTGAAGGGGATGATGCAGATGATGCTGTTAGTGATGATGCTGGAGTTCCCTCTCTTTTTCTCAAGTCATCAGTAAACTCTTCATTTCCATTATAAAATGCACTCTACACAGTACTGTGCATTCTTTCATTTTTTTTGTCATTATTGTCCATAATCACATTTATAGCATAGTAATGTAGAAGTAGCAATGTGAGAGTAGTCATGGGTCACATAATGTCATCTCATGGTTCAGCACCACATCCTTACCAAAATAAGCTGAAAACCTACTTGGCAAGGTAAGATTTGTGTGTACCTTCATAAGAGAATGTTCATATATTACCTTTGTTTTTAGTTTACATGTCAATGAAATATTTATAGTATTTCACTGTTAGAAAATCACTGAAGCTGATTTTTTTCATCATTTACATGGCTAGTTTCATGGACCTGAATATGTTATGTTCTATCGCATGTCAAAGAGTGATAGTGTCCCTACTTTTCCAAATGGGGCCACTTTGTTATCGGGATATGGGGACAGTGGTGATTAGTAAATTCTTATAACCGTGCTGGAGCAATATTATCACATCCTCCTTTCCTTCAATGCTACAGTTGTCAAGAATGAGGAAAGCTACGTCTCTCTGGAAAACCATTCTTAATTTCTTATGACTTTACACTTTTCACAGAAAGATATCCAATCCTCACATATCTGTTTGCTTTTTGAAAGAGGACCTAAGGGGAAAAAATCCCAAGAAATAGTGGTCCCATGGTGGAATTACATGGTAGTAAAGTAATGTTTAAATATCAGAAGGGAACATGGTGTGGAAGGTACAATATCACTACTGCATAGAAGTTATAGGTAAAAAAAAAAAATCAGGTCGAATACAAATAAGAACCTTCTTATAATAAGATCTGTTAGGGAAATATAGAGAGAATTCCAGCACTGAGTGGAAGCTTCAAAATGATTGTCTCAGGGTGGGGTCTCCTTACATATATGAATCTCTGACAATTTCTGGCAACATGACTATCAGGCAAGGGAAAGATACTTTGGGATGGAAAAGCCTGTGCAAATTTGTCAAATGATAGGAAATAGGAATCCGCCTGTCACACACCCACAGGAGGCTAGAACCAGCCCCAGGCCCTTAACACACAATGTTAGCAATGTGTTCGAAGGCCGTCCCATGAAACATTCTTCACAAGCAAAGATTGTTAATATTGAGCAAGGTGATCTATGAGTTCAGCAAACACACTGAATAAATATTTCTGGTTCATAAGGCTAAAGATGAATTCCACCTCAACCCATGGCTAATAAACTAAAGCTCAAGAAAGTGTGTGTGTGGACATATCTATAGTTCTTTTTTAAATGGTTTAATTTGGAAGGTCATAGTTGACTGATGAACAATAACTTCAACTTAATAAATGATGATATTGACCAATCAAGAAATCAATAGCTTCCTAATAAATTAAAAGAAAATACAAATTTATCAGAGTTATTTCATCAGGTTACATATTACATTTAAATTACCTCCAAAGTATGATATTTGCCAAGAAAGTAAAGAGCACTGAATATTTAATCAGAAGTGTATTATCAGCACAGCCATGATTTAGAACCAATCTTCCAGAAATAAATAAATACATAGGAAAGGAAAAAGATAGAAAGAAACAGATTTGCTTGCCAACTTAGTGAGCACAAAGGCAATGATGCATATGAGAATGTTCAACAAGGCTTGCCCTACAATTAAAAATGAGTGTGACACCTTCATGTACAATGGTGAGATATTACAAAAAAGTTTTATATCTACACATACATATACACACATATATATAAACACATACACAGCCACATTTAGGGATCAGCATTTAAAATTTTTAACACTGCCATAATAGGTGAAATAGAATATTTCTACCACTGGAATTCAATTTTCTTATTTGAACTCATGTGTCTAAATCACTGCAGGGAGAGGAAAACTAATATTGGTTATTACTGGTTACTAATGTATGAATGTGAATTATTTTATCAAATAATTTTTAATGCAAACAAAGGAATGTAGAAGTTGTAAAACATGCACATTTTGCATGATTAAGACAGCACAACATGTTGCCTGGGGCGTTACAATGTTGCAGAGAGGCACTTATTTCAATGTTCCGACCTACACTTGATCTACATACCACTGATCTACACTTGATTGACACTATATGTCTAGGAACCCCCCCGCCTTTTTTGGCTATGTCTGCAGCATGTGAAAGTTCCCAGGTCAGAAATTGAAGTCCTTCCACAGCAATGACCTGAGCCACAGAAGCGACAATGCTATATCTTTAACTGCTATGCCACCAGGGAACTTCATAGGTCTAGCACTCTTAAATGGCTTGTGATATTCTCTCCAAAATACGATCATGTCCTATATTTGACAAGTACTACCTTCATCTATCTCAAGTATAACCCCCTCTCTCATGCAGTATTTCCTCATGTTCTCATCACTGTCCATTTCATCTCTGTTACCTCTTAATTTGGTTTTCTCCTCTCAGTCTCCACACTCTCATCATTTATCATTTAGATTTTTATTTCTCTACTTAAATCCTTACTGTCACCAGAATGATAAATTTAAGATACAAATCAAGGATCTTTATTTCCTTGGGCAGAAGAAAGTATGATTTGTAATAGTATTTATAGTAGTATTTGAAATAGTAATGGTACAAAGGATAAGGGTGGAGGTAGGAGGACTTAGATGAGCTTCAGGTCTTGGCAGTATCGCACACACACACACATAAAAATGGTCAATAAGAATTATTAAGAGAGCACAACATGTTTCCTTAGATGAGGCCCATCCTCTCACTGAATTGTCAGGGAGTTAGACACACAAGGAACAATTTCACAATATGTGTAAAATTACCCATGAATTTATGGCTGAGGAAGCACCTGAGATCTCAGCGTAGGTCTCTTTGGCGAAAGATAGATGAAAGAATGCTGCTTAGTCAGGAAGTTTCAGGTAACTCCTCCTGTGCCCCTTCCTAGCCCTAAAGCTGGGGCAGTTGGTAGGTTCAGGCATGGCTGAAGTAATAGAGAAAGACAAAGTTGTCAGCTTTACAGAGCAGTTCATGACCTAGGTTATATACTCAAATCTTTGCTTGGAGAAGATGGAAGAGAAATGGAGAGTTGTGGCTTGATTTCCCCAAGGGACAAGATTTTACCTACTAAGGAAAAGGCAAATGGGGGAAAAGTAAAAACTTGGTATAACAACCTGTCTATTAAGAAAAGCTGACATTACATATACTCTAGGCTCTAACCCACACTGTCCTACCCCCAGCAATGATAGGATGGTTAAGAAGAATGTGTGTAGAAGGTAAAGAAAGAGAGATAGAATTTCCCTTGGGTCTCAACTTTTACACACAGTCACAATCCTTGCCACAAGGGCTACCACTTGTTGGTGAGGTGCTGTAGGAAGTCAACTTATCTACTTGTATGAATGCATTCAATCCTCTTAAAATATCTACACAGCAGGCTGCACCTATTAGTATTTCCTTTTATTATGTTAAAGGATTAAAGCTAGAGAGGTTAAATACCTAGCAAGGTTGATGGTAGACATGTGTGGAGATTTAAAAAGTTTTATATTTCAAGGAAAAATGGTACAGGTAATCAAGGGGCAGCAGGAGTAATGGGGAGAAGCCCTATATATCAACTATGGCCAGAGAGTGTGTGTCTGGGTGTGATGACTGAAAGTGTGGTTCTGGAAGGAGTCTGTTAGGATGAATCCAGAGAAAAGCCATTGGAGATCAGGAATCAAAACCATAGGAGACTCACTGTGCCTTGAGCTGTCCACATACTGGGGCAAGTCTCTAGCAGGAGGGTAGACTGCTTCTCCCCTTGATAGGGTGAGGTCAGAACTTCCCACTCCTGACTTCCAGCAGCACACAGTGCCTTGTCATGAAAGAGCCCTTCCTTCTCAGCCCACTTATCTACCCCACTCACAAATAAGCAATGCCCTTCCATAGCTTCAAGTTGCATTCAAAGCACCTGAAAGCCAAAATACTCATGTGTATCAAAATGGCTGAAATACTGTTCCCTAGTCCCATTTGAATTTCCACATATATTGAAATGAATTGATTGAAATCTGCCTGCATAAGAAGAGTCAAGATGTGATCATTTTGGGGATTCCCATTATCCCCCAGTTGATCACTATGTCTATACTTCCCCTATTAGAACACTTACTTTTAGCTTCAGCAGAGTCCTCCTTTGTGATCAAAGTGTTCATTTCTCTTGGAAGAGCTGTGGTTGAGACTGATTTTGGACACTTCTAGATGGTTATAAGTGAGAGATCTGAGAGCAAGTACAGAATGGGGAGCATGAAGCCTGAGGGAGAAGAAAAACTGGAGAGGGGATAATTGTGGGACATTAAAGACAGACGAAGAATGTCTTATTTCTGCACAGCACTTCTCAGGAGTAGTCTTCAGCTTTCTTTACTCATTCAGTGCAGGGGCCTCTAGGCCTCACCCCTGGTAAAATGATAACATTTGCCCTGGTAAAATGATAACATTTCTGTAGACAAACCAAGGAGTTTGTACAGAAGAGGTTTTAGTCAATAAAATCAATATCCATAACTAAAATTTAGTTTAGCCGTATATTTTATTTCAAACACAGATGGAATAATCTATCTATTGCCACATAACCCCAGTTTCAGCAAGGGTATACCATGCCTGCATCCTCCCCTAACCCCAGGGAGGAGTTAAAAGTTTTCATTTGGTCATTGCAAGGCTTGCCTGGCCTCAGGGATCTGTGGATTTTGTTTGTGTGTTTGTTTTTTTTTTTTTTTTTTTTTTCAGACTAAGACTCAGCTGATGCTTAGAGGAACCTAAATAAATCATAAAATGCCTCCATAAAGATGATTGGCCTGGTGAAAACGTGAATTAATTTGCCAGTTTGGATGAAAGGAAATCATAGAAAATCATTGCATTCAGCTCCTTCCCAAAGTAGAGTTATTTTCAGGCTCCTATTTCCACTTTTTGAACCTTTCCACTTCCTCGCTGCCCAATGTCTCAGCTGCTAGGAGAAAATGACTTCTCAAAGTCCCTCAGGCTGAAATGTTAGGGAGTAAATGGATCACACCCCAGGAGAACACTGGCATCTAGAATAGCAGAGGTTCCATTTCTGTGAGACCTGGGTTCACCCCTGGCCCTTTTACAGACCAGCTGTGGGACTGTGGGCATGGTACCTTCCTGCCAGGGCTCTTGTTTCCCAAGTGACAACAATACGGGTCTAGCTTTCATGTGTAAAAAGGTGACTCTATCATCCTTTGTGACTGGGCAATTGAAGGGCTGTGGACTGATTTAGTCAGAACTGGATCCAGTAGTTCAAATGATTCATGTATTCATTCCACAAATATTGCCTGAGGTTCTATTTGGGGTTAAGAGCTGTTCTAGGTGCTGAAGATACAATGGTGAACAAAGCAGACAATTTCTAAATATGTAACATAATAGATGGTGCTAACTGCTATGGAGAAGAATAGCACAAGGTTGGACAGGAGAGCAGAACTTGGTGTTTGTTTGTTTGGGTAAAGGCGATGTTCGGGTAAAGGCCTGAGGGAAACCAAGTCATGAAATCTTTAAGGAGCTCCGTCATTGCTTTCATCTCTGTCATTGTTTCCGTCATGTCTCCTGGCTCTGTTTTTTGCCAGTTATATTCTCAGAAAGTTCACTCCACATGGAAGCAAAGATGATCATGGGAATTACTGAGCCTGCATGGCCCTGCTTACTCATCCCTCAGAAAGAGAGACAGCCACTCTTTAAAAGTTTCTCCATCACTCCCTGAGAAATTCCTTTGATCATCTGGGTAATAAGGCTATTCTGGACTCCTCACCAGAGTAATGGAGTATTTTGATTGGTCAGCATGTCTAGTCTCAGAACAGGACAAGCAGGGCGAAATGAATTATAGCCTCACCAGATAAAAAAAACTAATAGAAATAAAAATATGGGAAGGGACACTACCCATAAGAAAATAGTAGGTGTCAAACCACAGATCCATGGTTTCCTTATCTAGGGAAATAGGGAAATAAATGTGTCTAAATTAAATAGGGAAATAAATGTGCCTAAATGAAGAATTAAAATGCACAATAGAGAGTGTATATAAAGTGTCTTATACATAATAATTTTGTCCTAATAATCCTATGGGCCTTGTCTTTGTTCGGTGTGTTTCTTGCTGGGGGCAGGAAAGTTAGGAAGACAGAAATACAGGTTGCTGCTACTCTTCCCTATTTTTGGTAGCTGCCACAACCTACTCTGTCACATAGGGATTCTTCCCCCTAAGACTGGCATGCAAACTTCATTGTCCTTCCAGCAGCCCACTTTGTTACTATCAGTGAAAGAAGCACTCAAGCCCTTTCCTTATGAGGATTAAACTGATAATATTTCAATGGAATAGATGAGGGGATTGCAAAATGATAAACAACTGAAAGTCATAAATGTTAATATATTTTTAAAATCCATATATGTTGGATCTCGGGCCCGAAACATATGTATAATAAATGATTGCCTGTTTTCTGCCTTTATATCTCTAAAAGCACTTCACTTAAGCTCATCTTCTTTCTGAGACTTCTCCTTTGCCCAAGAATAAGACCCCAGCATCACAGTAGTCTCTCTTCCTAACCTATAGACCTGGGGTAAATTCAGCTCAGATCATGCCATGTACTTTTATCTCAAAGTGTTGATATTTGGGAGTAACACTGAGAAAGGAAAGGAGGGGATGAATCAAAAGTTTTGGTCCAAGCTGAATGTGGGAAGTAGGCAGCAAGAAAGGAGGAAGGAATTAAGAATGACAGCTAGAGTATGACAACATGACAGGGAATGGTAACACAAGTCACGGCAGGGAAGAAGTCAGGGAAGAAACAAGGTCAGAGGAGCTGAAGGTATTGAGTTCCTTTGGATAAAGAGTGTGTTGTAGAGTTCCTGTCGTGGCGCAGCGGAAATGAATCTGACTAGGAACCATGAGGTTGCGGGTTCGATCCCTGGCATTTCTCAGTGAGTTAAGGGTCCGGTGTTGTTGTGAGCTGTGGGTAGGTCACAGACATGGCTCAGACCTGGCACTGCTGTGGCTGTGGGGTAGGCCAGCAGCTGAACCTCCATATGCTGCAAGTATGGCCCTAAAAGGACAAAAGACAAAAAAAAAAAAAAAAAAAAAGTGAGTCTCAAGAGGGACATCCAGGTAGAGTGGAGTGACAGCCATGAAAAAGTCATGTCCAGTTGGAATCTGCAGAGATATGAAGGGTTGATGAAGGAGTACTATGAGAACTGAGCTGTGAAATAGGAGAATGAGAATGATCTGTTTGTAAACATCCATTGGGAGGAGACATCATTCATAGAAAATCAGTATAGACAACACTGTCTTCATCATACCTGGGCTTCTCTTTTTCATGTAGGTTTCCTCTCCTTCTGTTGTCAAAGCCCAGGGTGCACCCTACACCTCCTCTCTCTCTTGCAGGGAAATGGGGGTGACTGCTTCTCAAAGAATAATTCCTGTATCTCTTATAGGTATGCACTTATAGGTCTGCATTTTACATCATGAATCCCTTTCTTCTCTCAATATTCCATTGAACTCTTCCCTAAGCCCATGCTTTCTGTCCTCACTTTCATATTTTTCATTAGAGAAAGGGGTATAGAATCACAGAAGAGGTCCATGTCAAGGAGACTCAACAAAGCTTCTCAAATGAAACCATATTGGCTGATAAAACCTCTGGGTCCTTTATTACAACTTGGCTCAGAGCTGAACAAAACCGGCGTGAATGCTGAAGCTACATCAGGGGCTGGACTGAGGCTGCCCAGAGCTGAGGAGTCCTTGCACATGCCCAAGTCCATTTATTTTCTAAATAATCAGCTTGAGTGAGGTAACCCTGACTTGGCTATACATTACTTTCTACAATGTGGGTGATGAGGATAATTTTACACACCCATTCTGTTTCAAGACCATTGCAAATGATGGTGTCCAAATGGAGGGAAAAAGTGTGATTCAGTACTAGTCATGGCCCAAGGACAAGCACAGGTCCTATCTTGATTTCCTCTGAAAAATGTCTCCCCTGGGCTTGAAGACGATGTTTATCAGCAAACAGTTATTATGACTGTTTTATTATTGCTTCAGTTAGCATTTATATGGCACTTTGTATTTTCAAGGTGCTTTTCAGTCATTTTTATTAGTAAGAGAGGGCAGATTTTCAGGCATAGGTAGGAGAAGGCAAGAGGCTAAGTTTTGTGGAGGAAAGGAAAGATGTTTATGTAAACAGGCAATCATTCTGATCCCTAAATTTAACTTTTTAAATGATGGTTTAGAGATACAGAAATCATTTGTGCCATACATGTCCAATAGAAAATCACTAAGCCAACTGAAATGCCATGGGAAAAATTAGAAATGTCATGCCACTATGCTGTCACAAGGAAAGGAATTCATTCATTCACACAAGTATGTATTGAAATTCATTCATCATAATTTACTAAGGAATGAATACTTTTCCACCAAACCTTGCCTAGGCAATGGAAGAAATGCGTAGAAATTCAACACATGACCTTCATCTTAAAGTATTTGGAATTATTATTTGGAAAATAAAAAAGTCACATGAAATAATTAAAACCATGACCAAGTACTACTGCAATAAAAAGAAATCTCCATTCACAAAAGAGAGGGTGCTACCTTGGATTCCATCATCTCTGCTGTAGCTTCCAGTTAGGTCTCCATAATTTGCCCAGAATCTTTTATTGCAACACAGGTCAACCTTCTTTTCTCTTGCCATTTCTTACTCTTAGTGAAATTACTGTATTGTAAGTGAAAGATTAGAGTGTTGGAAGTATGATGTAATGCTTCAAAGATAAAACCAGGTAATTATGGCACAGATGCGAGATAAGGAAGGTGAAAAAGATCATGATACTTTTCCTTTGGGTAAAAGTCACAGAATGGAGAAAGAGAAAATTTTATTGGGAAGAATGGAGATGGTGAGGTGCCCTTTCTTCTCATTACTGAATATACATTAAAGAAGAATATTGGGGTCCGAAAAAAAAATCATGCACATTTACAAAGTGATACCTGCCAGATAAACTGGGAAGAATATGAGCAAATTTGTTCTCCAAATGAGCACCCTTTTCCTAAAACACATCTCCTCAATGGATGCATTATTTTTATTTTAAAAGTTTATTGCAGTAATAATTGATTTACAATGGTATGATGATTTCTGTTGTATAACAAAGAGATTAAGTTTTATATATACATGCATCTATTATTTTTCAGATTATTTTCCCATTTAGATCATCACAAAATACTGAGTTCCCTATGCTATACAGCAGGACCCTGTTGGACAGTTTTTCTATAAACCACAGTGTGCATATGCCAATACCAAGCCCCCAGGTCATCCCTTACCCATCCCTGCCTGTCCCCTTTGGTAACCACAGATTTGTTTTCAAAGTCTGTGAGTCTCTTTCTGTTCTTGAGTAAGTTCATTTGTATCCAGTTTTAGATTCCACGTATAAATGATATCAAATGATGTTTGTTTTTTACCGTCTGACTAACTTCACTTGGTATGATAATCTCTAGGTTCATCCATGTTGCCACAAATGGTATTATTTCGTTATTTTCTTTACTGAGTAATATTCCAGTGAATATATGGATCTTGTTTTTGTATCCATTCAGCCAGTCTATGTCTTTTGGTTGGAGCATTTAGTCCATTTACACTTAAGGTAATTGTCTCTCTATCTGTCTATCTATATTATTTTATTTTTTCTAGTTGTGTCCTTTTCTATTCTGCCTAGAGAGTTTCCCTTTAGCATTTGCTATAAAGCTGATTTGGTGGTGTTAAAGACATTTAATTTGAATTATAAATTCTCAGATTTTGAAACTGACTTCCTTCTAAAACCCAACACTGGTTCACTGTCATGAGTGAGTGTGAGATAGGGTTACTGAATTCCTAAACACTTGAGTTTTGAAGACCTCTGCTAATTACTAATATATGACCTTAAGGAAGTGCGTTAACTTATATAACTCTAATTTCTTACTGTGTTTAGATTGTAACCACCTCATAAGGTTATTGAGAGGAAGTGAGGATGAAATAAGAAGATATATAAGGCATTTAGGCCCTCCTCCAACATAGAGTAAATAACCACTAAGTAGTGTTCTTTTTATACTCCAAGTTTACCCAACATAGGATTTTCTATTATTAACCCTTTCAAAGTTCCAGTACTGTGCCTTCCAAAGTAATGATGAAATCAATATTATAAACAAATCTCTACTAATCAATTGATATCAGTACAACAGTTCTCATTTGCTTGGTGTTTTAACACTTACGAAACTGCAACACATACTCATTTAAACATCAGGTGATGTTTAAGTGTAGCAGAGGATGAAACTATGGTTTAACAAATTAAAATTTGCAAATCACACAGTTAGTAAGAAGAGAAACTGGGCTTTGAACTTAGGTCTTTGGACTCAACAAAGTACTGTCTCTTCAGGTATATAATTATAAACATTAATACCAACCTACTTTGAATAATGAGTGAGTCATACCACCAGAGCCCTCCCTCCTCTCCTGGAAATATTTATTTGAAAGAGAAATTTTATTATATAACTTCAAGGAACAGAGCTTTAAAGATTAGCAATTTTAGAAGATGAGTGGAAGGAATGTTTTGGAAGAAAATGAGGTTGTAGATATTCTTGGTTCAATATATAATATATATGGCTCTACATGGTGGCCATTTCTCCCATGACAAAGGTGAAGACAGTTTTATCTATGAGGGGGAAGAAATGATTCAAATTGTCACTAGTACCTTGAACCATTTTTGAGATTGGAATGGGCAAAGAACCCAGCCAAAATCTTTTCTAGCAAATCTACATGAAATTTATTGTTTTACCCAATAGCCCAATCAATAAACTTGAGTAGGAGCCAGGAAATGAAGAATTTCTGTTTGCTGGAAACTTTCTGATTTGTTCTATTATCATAATTGATGACCTGGAATCAAGAACTTACTCAACCAGAATATCAAACATCTCATTCTTGCATAGACAAATGCCTTTGAAAACTGACTAGGAAAATGTTGTTGATTCACTTTGCTTTCCCCTTCCCTGGTCAACTCCTGCTTCTTTTCCCTGCTTATCCATCTGACTTAATGCTCCTCCATAGAAACATGTGTGTGGTAGGGGCAGAAGGAGAGTTTTGGAGGGGCTTATCACAGTCTGGGTGGTAAGAAAAGGCCACTTGCCCATCAATGCATGACAATGGAGGGGGCACTTATGAAATTTCCTTCTAAACCAATTTTACTCCCTCTAAATAGTGTTGTCCTAGATTCCAAACTGTCAACCGATTTGTGGCCCATGCTATTCAATGGAACCCAGTGTGCTTGTCATCATTCTTGACAAGCATCTGGTGATTCCTCAAGTATACCAAGCTCATGTCTATCCAGCATATCTGATCTTGGAGTAATCCCACCCTGGGACCCTCTACCTCCATATATCCTGATAGATAGCCTCTTTTGACATTCAGTTCTCAACTCAAATATCAGCACTTCAAACAGAGCTTCCCTAGCCTTTCTAATTAAATTTCATCCCAGGCTCTTTCTGTCATATCACCCTGCATTATTTTTTTTTCTTATAGCATTTATTACTCTCAGAAACCATCTTAATTACTTGCTTACTATCTATTTAGTATTGATTTCCCTGCTTTGAATCTAGGTCACACAAAGGGAAGGCATTATCTGAAATATGTATGCCACATTCCCCCCTCCTAGATTAGTGTCTGTAACAGAGCATGAGTAGTAACCACGCAAAATTAAACCAAAAATCATCGTATATTAGACAAAAGAAGTAGAGAAATAAACATTTTTAGGCCATCAGTTGATAAAAGAAGTAGCTTAATTTTTCACTTTGCTTTTGGTTATGCTTTTAGTTGAGAGAATCTAATAAGGAAGGGCAGAAATCATAAATGAAAAAGACATTGGAAAAAAAATGGATGGGAAGCTGTGGTTGTAAGGAAAATAAAAAAGGGGGAATTACAGAGTAAACTAGGTTCCTAAGTCTGGGAGACTGAAAAATGGCAAAGTCTTTGATAGAAATCAAGAAGTTGGATAGAAATCAAGAAGTTGCCCCATTATGAGAAGGGGGAAAATAAATTTAGGTTTAGAAAACTGAGCCAAAAATAGTGGGAGAACATGTGTGAGGAAATGCCCAACAGAGTAGGAAAAAGGAAGCTGGAAACAGGTCAAGAAAGTTCATTCTGATGACACAAATGAACTTATATATGAAACAGAAACAGACTTATAGACATAGAGAACAGACTTGTGGTTGTCAAGGGGGAAGGAGAGTGGGGGAGGAGTGGATTAGGAGTTTGGAATTAGCAGATGCAAATTATTATATATAAAATGGATAAACAACAAGGTCCTGTAGAGCACAGGGAAGTATATTCCATGTCCTATAATAAACCATAACAGAAAATAATATGAAAAAGAATATACGTGTGTGTGTATATATACATACATATGTATATATACATGAAACACTTTGCTGTACTGCATAAATTAACACAATATTGTAAATGAACTATACTTCAATAAAATAATTTTTTTAAAAAAAGCAAGTCATTCTGCTCGAGGTTATCTTTGGTTCATTCTGTGGGAAGTGGGTAGAAGTTCCCAGAAAAGAAGAGAGGAGGCTGAAGACAAACCTTAGGGAATAAGAACAATAATGGAATTGAGAAGGAAGAAGAGACATTAGGAAAAGGAAGGAGAAACAGAAAAAATTTATGGAAATCAAGAAAAGAGGGTATTTTGTCAAAACATAAACCATATCTAGGAATCTTAACTCCTCAGAAGAAAATAATGACTCTAAAAGTGAATACTTTTATTTTATATAGGTATGATGGGGAAGGGGTAATGCTGATAAATGTCTTATTTATTTAAGTCCATAATTCACTTATTTAAATGATTTTTAATTTGTTTAATTCAACTAGTATATAAACATGTTATAATAATGAGATACAAAAATACTTCTTTACAAGACCCACCACCTCCTGCCACATCCCAGTGCTTTCATAGAAGTAACTATTTTCTTCATACCACTCTATCCTTTTCTGTAATTTTTTATCTTTCTAAGATAGAAATATATATAAATTTGTTTAGTTGACTTATAACTTGAAGTTATTTTTTTAACTCAACTAAATTTGAAACTCTTCTATGATAACACATGGATTTACATTATTCATGTTTACTGCTGAATGGAATCCCAAATAATAGCAAATAGCAGCTGCTTATACCTTATTTAACCAGAACCTTCTTCATGAACACTAATTCGTCGGTTAACATCTCCTGAGCTCATGGATTTTTTTTCATGGTTTGGGCACCAACATGTCAGATTGTTGGGGGCTCAAAGACGGCATCCTCTCTCTCTCCTCCATTTCCTATGTCAACCACTCAGGGCCTAATACAGGCCTGAGCACAGAATGAATTAAATGATCGCCAGCTGAATTAAAATCCCCCCCGTTGACACTTTCCTCCAGCCCTATCCTCCATTTCACAGAAGGCTGCCAGAAAGTGGCACTGCTGTCACCACCACTGGGATTTGATTCAGGTCCAGAGCTGGCACAGAGGCAATATGGAGGCTGCAGATGCAAAAGCAAACTGATGCCCTGGCCTCCTGAGAGGCAACTGGTGGCCTTGTCACTCTTGGCCTCTAGGATGAAATAAATTGACACACAGAGAGGGCAAGCATCCTGCCAAATGTCTTGTTAAACAGTAGCCTGGAGAACCCAAGTCTTCCCTTAATCGCAAGGCCTCAGTATGTCTTCTTGCCCACAAGCTCCACACAATTCATGTTGCCAACTTTCTACCACCGCACTCAAATGCTTGCCCGCCACACTCAACAAATGTTATACTTTTCACTTGGTCCCATTCAGTCCCATGTGGTGTTTTGAAAATATGTAAAGGGAAAGCAAGGCTCCAATATTTTTCCTCTCCTCATAAATATGGCATTTTAAATAAGTTTCATACATATTCATCCTTTGCTCTTTCTTTTTTTCTAAATGTGCACCTATAGCTTAAGTTTTATTCATACCCTTCTCTGGTTTCATGGTTTGAATTGGAAAATTGAAATATAAAATATTAACCAAATTGTAAGGTGTCTAAAACTCACCTTTCAGTGTGAGGCTTGAAAAGAAAGAAAGATAATAATCAGGTAATTTATAAGCAAGATAGTAAAAGAACATATTCAGCTAAATCTTTAAAAAAAAAAGCCACAGAAGATCAATCTGTAAACAGAAAATTTTTGAGGAGTGAGAAATTGATTTGTGGGAGTAATTTGCAATGTCAGTGTTATTAATTTAGAATCACACTTCACATATTCAGCCTTAAAGATTCTCAGGTGGATTAAGACTTCACCAAAGTTTCTAAAGAACTTGAAGAGCCTTACACATTGGTTCCTCTTGGTCGAGAACAGATGAACTCCATCCAAAAATCATATTTTTTTTCTTCTTTATCTCTCTTTTAAAAAAAGAAACAGAGCAGGAAATCTCACTTAAACAAGCTGTCTCACAACATTTCTGGCAAATCCTGATTCCAACTAAGTTGAAAATATCTCAAGAGCAGCCTGTCATATAGAATTTCAGTGCTTCTACTCCTGGGAAATGCAGAAATAGATAGATATGTGGGATTCAAAAATCTCCAAAACACCTCCCCAAATCTCCAAACACAGAAAAAGTATCTTAATGTGAACTTAAGGATGACCTGATTTTATGTGAGAAACATGTGCTGCCCCTCATGTATCAGTGAGCTATTGCTGTGTAACAAATCACCTCATATGTCAGAGGCTTAAAATGGTATTTTTAATTGTTCAGGAGTCTATGGGTCAGTGGGCAATTCTGTTCTTGGTTGTGCTAAATCATAAATCTTTAGTTAATTATATGTAAGGTAAGCTAACTCTGCTGATCTTGGTTGAGTTATCTCGCATACCTAAACACTGGCTGGCTAAAGGGTAGGACACTTGATAGGACAAGTAGACTCTCCTCCACATGGCCTTTTACGCTCCTTCAGGTTTGACTGTATAATGAGGGTATTATTCTGAGAGAGCTCTTAAGTGTGCAAGATCTCTTAAGGCCTAGTTTCAGAAGTAGCACACCATCACTGCCAGCTAATTTATTTGGCCAAGGTCAATCACAAGCCCAGCACAGAAGCATGGGGTAAAGAAGCAGTTTCCCGATTCTTCTTGCAAAGTCACTTTGCAAAAGGTGTGGGTACAGAGACCATTAAATGGGACCATTAATATATTTATCTACCATATTTTGTTTTCAGAGAAACACTTTTTGAAGGATCTCATAAAGATTTATTTTTTAAGATGTACCCTCCAATGTTCACTACATCACAACTTCTTCACCAGGAACTCAGGCAATACTGCCAAATGATAGTTCCATGAATACATGACTTATTAGCAAAAATTGGGGAAGAACAAAGGAAAAACGAAAATACGTATTAAAGTCTTCATATTTTTAAATATACAGTGATTACATTTATTATCCTCTGTATCCTCTTCCTCAAGCATGTTGGTGATGTGGCATTTCTTAAAAGACTGCTCCATTATTGTATCCAGAACTTTCTTCCAAACCACTATTGCCCCCTACACCACAAGTTTAGATGAAGGCGTTTTTTTTTGTTTGTTTTTTTTTTTCTTACCAGCTGGTGTTATCAGTTTTACATAGAAGAAACAGTATGCATATTCCTTCATCAAATGGTCCTTAAAATGTGTATTGACTGAAATATTGAGAAGCTATGGCTGCCAGGTTACTCCACCAGGAATAATAACTAGGTGCACATATGTGTACTTGATGACAGCTGGACTCAATTCTCACCTGGCCCACAGCAATTGTATGACTTTATTGGTTGTAAAAAGACTTCAGAAATTTTTAAATAATGGAAACTTTCAAATTGATGAACTATGACACAAATATCACTCTGTTTACTGTACACAAAAATATTTTTCCAGAATACCATTGGCAGTTTTTATGCCATTGCCCCTATACAGCTCTATTGAGCTTGCTGTCTTTCAAAATGAAATGTCCTCTTTAACGTTGGTCCATTTTTGCCTAACTGGCGAATCCAACTGGAATGATTATTTCAATTGTCTCCAAGGGAGAAAAACTTTACTTAGGAATCTGGGTGTCATTGCTTCTACAGATGCACACAATCCTTTTAGAGATTCTTAAATTACTGGCATGCAGGGGGTATGGGGTAAAAAGGACACACAGACATAGCATTCAGGGCACTTTTTGTTCTTTTACTATCTTTACCTTTTCAACAAATTAGTGTCTCAAAGTTTAACCTTCATCTATAATCCATCTGGGGCTACCTCTCATAACTCACTGCAGAAGGAACATTAGCGGATGTGAGTTTTCTCCCAGGGATTCGCCCTCCTTCTGTTTTAAATCAAAAAATGCTTTTGCAAATTAGCCGAAGGAGACAGGCTATAAGCTTCCTGTAAGAATCCTTCAGTGTGCCCTCTGGACTTTTTGTCTGCTGTTCTCAAAAGTTGTACAAGTTAGGATGGACATTAAAATCTACATGGTAAGTGTAAACAGCACATGTGGGGACAAACACATCTTCCATAAAAACAACAGGTATCTCCGGAGTTGCCTCAATTGAAATACACAGCATAAATGCTTACCAATCAGAGAACAGCAGGTAGTTTTTAGATTTTCATGGTGGAAACAGTTTTTAGAGAAAATGTAGTGCACACCCCTTCATTTACATACAAGGAAACTGAGACTATTATTTCATTCAGAGCTTAGTTTTAAATATCTATGTTGAGGTAAAAACTGTTCTAGTCTAGGGATACAACAGAACAAAGATCGAATGACTTATCTAAGGGCACATAGCTGGTTAATGGTAAGCCTTACATTAGAACCCCTATGCCCTTATGTCTTCTCCCACATTCTTTTTTCAAATTTTATTTAAGTACAGTTGATTTACAATGTTGTGGTAATGTCTGCTGTACAACAAAGTGATTCAGTTATACATGTACACATATCCATTCTCTCATATTCTTCCCCCTTATAGGTTATCACAGAATATTGGCTAGAATTCTTTGTGCTATACAGTAGGTCCCCTTTGGTCAATCATTACATATACCTCAGCATTCTTGACAGAATCTGCATCTTGACTCAGAATATTTGGTAATGGGGGGATAAAAACACTTTATATATTCTGATGTCCTGATCAAATATTTGCCCTTTTAATTATTCACTTTCTTCTTAGGGGTAACAGAAAATCTGTAACAGAGGGCTAACTGGAATTCTTAGTAACAGAACTGAACCACCATGTCAGCATCCAGAGACTCTTGAATTGAGACATTTCCATTTAAAATTTTTCCTCCATTTTTTGTGTTGTACTAAAAGTCTTCACACAGTATTTACAAAGTGCAAAAGAGCACATGCAAGGAGAAAAATGAACACTCATTCTTTAGAAAAGTGTTTGTCCAAACTAAAAACAACAGGAAAAGTCAGTGGAGGAAAGATGCATTGTAACTTATGCCAATTTGTGCTGTGAGAATAGAGGAAGTTTAGTGTGCAGTTAGTCAAAAAGGATTTCTGAGAAGACCAATCTTGAACTGGGTCTTGAAAGAAATAAAGTAAATATTGACTAAGATTCTCATCTTCCTTCATCTTTATTTTTTTGATAATGAATGTAAATGTTATTTTTTTTAATTTTTTAATTGAAGTACAGGACTCAGCAGAGCAAAAGGTGTAGTGCTTCAATTTTTTTAATTGAAGTATAATTGATTCACAACTAAACAAATTGTTTAGTTTCAGATGTGCAATGAAAAGATAACCTACAGAATGGGAGACAGTATTGGCAAATGATGCAATTGATACGGGGATTGATTTCAAAAATATACAAACAGCTCTCTCAGCTCAATGTCAAAAAAAAAAACAAACAATCCAATCGAAAGCTGTGGAGAAGATTTAAATAGACATTTCTACAAGGAAGACATACATACATATGGCCAACAGGCACATGAAACAATCCTCAATATTGCTAATTATATTTGCTAAATCAAAACTACAATGAGTTATCACAATTTCAATTGTTTTTAATTTTGTTCACGTTCCTTTTTTCTCAATATTTTCCATCATAACAACTCTATCTTGTTTGTTTGTTTGATGTCTGTTTTCTTCAGAGTCTATGCTCCCTTGTGACCTTTCTGCCATGGTTTTATTTTTCTTTCTTTTCTAAGCTGTTCAAGTCCTGGTTCAATCTCCATTCCATTCTTATGCTTTATCTTACAGGCTTTCTTTCACCTCTGCGTTGTTCAACCTTGTATTTTGATTTGATAGAAGCATTTGTTTTCTACTAAAAAATCTTGGTGATATTCTCACTCACATTTTCCTGCTGACCTGTGGTAACATCTTCTCTCATGATGTATAATTCTCTAGTACTATCTCATTTTTAGCTCTCCTGTTCCTTTGATCATTTGTAAAGATAGATTTTATGTACCCTTCTGTTTATTACTCATCTTTAAACATGAAACTTCTTCCAGAATCAGCTGTCTGTAGCAGGTTGGCATTTTCAGGGATTCTCGTTATGGCTGATGATAGGCTGGAGTATGTGAGTTCTCTTGGCCACTCATGGCCAGTATTTCTCACTAGCAATCAAAGTCCTGCATCACTTTCTGCAATGCAGACTTTTCTTCAATGCACTTCACCAAAAAAAACGGTTTCCTGAAAATCTGTGTTATAGTATTACCTGAAACAATTTGATACTTTTGGTATTTTTTCAGTTTTTAGGCAACAGCAGGGCAATTATTCCTTCACTACCAAAGCAAAACTCCTCTGAGTACTCTACCAAAGTTCCATAAATGTTGACGTTTCCAGGAGTTCCTGTTGTGGCACAGGGGAAGCAAATCTGACTAGCATCCATGAGGATGCAGTTTCGATCCCTGCCCTCATGCAGTGGGTCAAGGATATGGTGTTGCTGTGGCTGTGGTATAGGTCAGCAGCTGTAGGTCCAATTTGACCCCATGCCTGCGAACTTCCATATGCTGCAAGTGCAGCCCTAAAAAGCAAAAGAGAAAAAGAAAAAAGGAAACAAGAAAAAGAAAAATGTTGAGGTTTCCAGTCTGGCTAGTGAGAATAGTCACTGTTCTGACACTGTCTGAGTGCCAGACATGCTCTCCTGTAATCCTTTTGTGGAGGTTCTTTCCCTATTCGGGAGCAGTTTCCTGACAGGATACATGGATCAGCATCCCCCTGGACCTTCAGGGTCACCCTCTGCAGATCTCCAGGTTTCTCTCTCTGGGCAGCTCTTCTCTCTGTCAATCGGTCCTGCCGCCTAGACTCCCTCAGATGCCCAACTGCATTTATCAACTCAAGATGTCCACTGAGCTTTGTCTCGATTCTCCCTCCTTATTTTTCCTATTCGCAAGGCAGTAAGCTTGGGAAACTGTTGGACTGACTTCATTTGTCTTCCATCTTTCATAGACATCATTATCTGTTGTCTGAGATCCGGGTTCATAAAAACCATTGTTTTATAAATTTTGTCTTTTTTTTTTCAGGGGATTGTTTCAAGTGGAAGGGTAAATCTAGTCCCTCTCACTCCATCTTGGTCACAAGGAAAAATCTTGGTTATGGTGATTCTTTGTTTAGCCTCGCTTTTCTTGATACTAAAGATTTGTTTTAAATGGTATCCAGGAGCGCTCCCTCCATTTTTGTTGTTCCAAGAGAAAGTACACTGGTTTTATTCCTCTGAGTGCCCCACTTAGCCTGGAGACCTGGGTTCTGCCTTTATATTATCTGATATATTCACCAAGGGTTCCTTTCTCAGCATGATCCTGTACCATGATTTAACCTTCACTGCATTGTCAGCCCTTCATCCTGTATTGTGGTTCAGAATAAGAGATGTTTCCTGGATATGTTGTTCTGCATTTGCTTTCCATTCTCCTTTATTTGGAGAAAGAATGATCACTTTGACTCAGCCTGATCTCCAGTAGTTGAGGACTGTAAGTTGATATGCATGAAAGTCCCTGCACATGGCACAGAGCCTGCTCACTGGGGACCAGTAAGGGGCTTTAGTTGACGATAAAGAGGAATGCAAGGAATTTGATAACATCTGAGGGAGAGTGAGAATGGGGTGTGTAAGGACTCAGCAGAGCAAAAGGTGTAGTTGAATAGACATACCACCTATTCGTTATAATTTGAATTAAGGTCTAACTACATAAAATTAAGTATTTTTAGCAAGATATGCATTTGCAAAATGTTTAAATAACCATCCAGATAATAATGGCAAGATGCAGGGCAGGTAGATTAAAGGAAGAAGAAAGACATGTAGGAAAACAAAGTGTATGGTAATGCAAACATGGCACACAATATTTGTTAGTATTTCTCAAAAGCTCAGCAAGAGAAGCAGCTTTCCTCCTTTGCCAGCTTACACTCTGTATCATGGCTTCTATGAAGCATTCACTAATGGAAATAAAAACGAACCAAAACTTAGAAAAATGTGATAGTGTCAACTATACTCAAGGAAAAAATATAATTACTTAGTCATTTTAATTACACATGCAGGGCAAAGCAATTGCTTGCAATTTACTGCTTTGTGCCAAAAACAACTTAATATTAATAAATATTTGTGAGAAATCACTTTGTAAATTTTAATTACTTAACAAAAGCAATAAAATAATTTTTAATTAAAAAGTATGTACACCCATAAGTAAAAAGACCCTTTGTATTCCAACATAGCAGCTTCTGTTCGAGCTGAAGGCTAACATTTCTGAGTCTCTAATTATGTATGAGAGAGAAAAGGGGCTAAGTACCATATTGTCTCTTTCCAATAGAAAATTAGGAAAGAATATTGTTAAAGAAAAAAAGGGGGGTGGAATAATAGTCTTCTTTTTGAGGTATTCCCTGTGTGCTTTGTAAGGAGCATTATCTTTGTTTAAAAATATTATTTTAAGGTGAAAGTCCTGAGTACTGGGTGTTGCCAAAATAAATCTATAATATTAAAGTCCTGATTAGTACTTTTCTGCTCTTACTACCATGTCAGTCTCCATTGGGCTAACTCATTACAATTCTTAGTGAATGAATAATTGGTATTTTCTTACTGGAAATTGCAACCAATTTGTGGAAATTAGTACTGATGACTTTTCCAACAGATGTAAATAGTGTGATTCTTATTAATAATTCCAACCACTGATCAGCTGTAATTGGAAAACAACAATTTTCAAGGGGTGGGTTAGTACCCTGCTTTCTCTGTGTGTCGAGAGGAGACACTTAAGTGGGATAACCTTACTTTGCCATCCCTGGAAACCCATACTCTTCTGACACCCCTAATATGGCTACAGCAAAAATCGTAATAAAGCAGTTTTCCATTTTTTTTATTCATTTACACAAAATTCTGTCCTTTACTGACATATGCCAAACATCCCTCATTGTTAATATAAAAAAAAAAAAACTCATAGAATGGAATTATTCCAGTCCTGTGCATGAGTTTTATAACTAGATTCTCTACTGAATTTTTTTTAAGATTCTGAAATACTGGGTAAAAATTTCATTGAATTTTACTTCTTGATAGAGCCTCCCAGTAACAGAGGATAGGGTAGGCAATGAAGGAGAGGAAGAAAAGGAGATTCTTTAAAGCAGATTTGTTTTCTGAGAGACGATTTGCCAAATGACCTCCAAGCCACAGTTCTCCAACTAATTTCAGTCTGAATAGGGAAATAAGGTCAGACAACACCAACAAAGTATGCCAGAGTCATTCCTCTGATAACAGCAAATTAGCCCTGGGAAGGAACACGTATCAGCCTGAAAAATTCATGAAGATTCAAATCTGCTGCCTAATTAGCCACAGTGGTTGATATAGGAGAAAAAAAAATAGCCCACAACTAACAATGTCAAATTAGGGGCATTTGCTGGACCTTTGCGTTGAATGGCTGAACTGATTGAAATATCCAATGACCAGTTAAATACATACAGTCATGCCCAGTAGAAAGTTTTTCTGTGATTATGCCCAAATTTGTGAGTATGGGAAGTTCACATAGCATGAATTTAAGTCAAGCTCACTGTCAAGAGAGATGTATATGTTTATGAGCTAGAAAATAGTGACAGAAATATCAAATAAATATGAATCAGGAGCAGTAGAGTGACTACACACACAATTTCCCCTGGGCTTGGAAATATGCATTCTCTCCAACTTTCTCACCTGTGTATGTTTTTTTTTTTCTTTTTGTGGCATATGGAAGTTCCTGGGCTAGGGGTCAACTCAGTGCTGCAGCTGCCAGCCTACACCATAGCCACAGCAACACCGGATCTGAGCTGCATCTGCAATGTATACCACAGCTTGAGGCAATGCCAGATTCTTAACCCACTGAGCCACAACAGGAACTCCCTCACCTAAGTACTAATCCCCTTTCTGCATGTCTATATATATACACAGAGAGAGAGAGAGAGAATATAAACTTGTGCCTGAACATGTCTAATGAAATGAATAGCTAAACATCATAAATGTGTTAGCTCCCTTGTTCCAAACAAGTCCTACTCCTCTCCAAAATCTTCAGCTTAGTAATGCCCTAGCAACCCTAACAGATGGTCAATGAGGAGAATAAAAGTCATTATAACTAAGACTCGGAGAATTCAGACTAGATTTGGCACATATCAGGCTTCTTCCTTTCTTCTCTGTGTGTGGACATTTCAAGAACTGAGGAGGGAAGGGGAATTTTCTGAGAGAAATAAAATATTTATAAGAACACATGGTGACTATTAGGAGAGTATTTTATTAAGCTATCCTTTCCCATGTGGAATGGCCCCAGATAAGGTAAAGCTCACAAATAGAAGGCACAAGTCCAAGTGTACCTTTTGTTTGGGATCTAGGGAATTAAGAGGTATCCAAGGGCAGTGGGAAGCATCAGAGAAAATAAAACAAGAACGGGTCACTTACCTCTCATTCTAGGCTCTAGACTTAATAGAGCAATACAGAGAATCTTGCAATTTCATTCCTGATACCCAGCACAACTCACCTTGGAAAGACAGAAAGGTCTGCCCAAGAAAAGAAAATATTCTATTTGCTTCAGGCAGTCACATCATATCATCTCTGGGGAAACTCAGCCTAATGATGGATGGATGAACAGAGTGCACCAAAACCTGAAAAGGAGAATCACATTTCATTATTAAACTGTTATAATTGCTAAATTTCATTCTAAGCATAATTGACTTCTCTGTAATGTACACCTACTGTTATTAAAGAAAATGTGTTCTATATCTCTATAAATATAGATTATATATATATATATGGTGTTGATTATATGTTATGCTATAGACACACATATACATACACACATACATACACACATACACATATGTGCTAGGCTGTTCTAAGTGTTGAAAGGAAGCTCTCCAAGTAAAGAAATATGTGTGAGTTTATCTGGACCTATGAGCTCAGAAATCACTTTGTGCAGATACAACATACATGTAAAGTATATCTAATAACACAGTCCAAAATAAAGTTCCCAGTGTGTGGGATGGATATTAAATAAATCACGAATTGATTGTAGAGCATGATAATGCCCTGCGATTCATTTTTTTTAGGGCCTTACCTACAGCATATGTAAGTTCCCAAGCTAGGGGTCAAATCAGAGATGCAGAGGCTGGCCTATGCCACAGCCACAGCAATGCAAGATCCGAGCTGTATCTGCAACCTATACCACAGCTGGTAGTAATGCCAGATCCTTAACCCACTGAGGAAGGTATCCTAGCAGTGTTTGTAACTTGCTGAGCCACAATGGGAACTCCCACTTCTTGTGATTCTTAAAAGTCTCTTATGGGATCTCTAAAAGCCTATTCAATGGATTAGAGGGAAAAATGTGGCAGGGAAGAGGGTTAGCATGAGAAAGGTATAGAGGTGGGTGTGTAAAAATGTTTCTTTGTAGATTAGTAAATAAAGTATCATTGGTTGCCTAAATGAGAGATAAACCTAAATTATACTTTGCATAATACAATTAGAGGGGCTGCCTGACTCTAACCAGGACCTTACCTTTCCTGGCCTCCCACTGCCCCATCCAGGAGCTCCCCTGGGCATCAGAGGGAAGTGGAGGATGATGAGTCCCACAAGCCCAACATTTGGCTCAAAGAATATGCTTACATTTGACCATGACCCAAATCCTGGAGTGATTAGGGTGCGATGATATTGGTTTATTCATATGCCTGGTGCTGGCCTAGGTTCAATGTTATCCTCTCAAAGGACCACTTTGCACACTTTTTTTTTCACCTGAGCATCAGGCATTAAAAAGAGTTCTAATTTTTCTCACACTGTGCCAATGTTGAAGCAAGTTTTGAAGAGGCTTCTCTATAATAATGTTGATATTTAACACATTTGTGCTAAGACAAAGTGTTCCTTTTGGTTGCATTTTAGGAAATCTCAGGTCTCTGGTTCTGCCATCTGTTCAAGATAAGGTATAATTCCATCTCTTTGGGGTACTTGGGCCTCCCCCTGGTTATCTCTTGAATTAGAGCCCATCTGGATGCCAATTCATGGCTGTACTTTCTATGGATCCAAAAAGAATAGCTTTCAGGAAAAAGCTGAAAAAAAGTGCTAGGTCAAGTTATTTGGTGTGGTGTTCACCAACTAGCCTTTTCTATGTTGCTATAGATATTTTAAACTTACAATGTTAGCTTTTGTATTTTTCTTCATTTACTGTTGATAATTCAAAGGAAAGAACAAAGGAATAAAAATAACTTTGTCAAAACAAATTCAACTTAGTCTTAGTCAAACATTTTCATACAAATAATAAAAGAATTTGATGAAGAACTTCTAATAAATATAGTAACCACAATATAAATAAAGAAGAAAGATAAAATATCTCAGTTAGTCAAGAGCAAAGGAACCTTGTTATTTATTATCCTGCGATTGATGAATATCAGCAATGGTGGATGAACTTGGTAAAATACAGAATTAGCAGTTATTTTCAGCATGTGATTCAGGGGAAAAAAAATCTAAAACGGCTCAGATCAGAACATAATTTCTTGCTTGATCTGAATTGGCTGATATGTCTTCTAAAGAGAAAAAAGAATGTATACATGTATGTGTAACTGGGTCACCATGCTATATAGTAGAAAATTGATAGAACACTGTATACCAGTTATAATGGAAAAAAATAAAAATCATGATATAAAATAAAAGACAAAAAATTAAAAAAATAAAAATCAAATAACAAAACCATACTTTCAAAGTATAACTCTTCTGAGCGCTTTCTGCCTATATGTAGTTCAGAGATAATGCTTCTCAACCCTCAGGGCACTAGGAGGGTCTCTAGAAAGCTTGGTCTTAATTGGGGAGATTGTTTTTCTTAAGGTTTGATTTGGATTAAAGTCTACATTTCCCTGGGATGTGTTACTCTAAATTGACACTGACCATGTTCACTTAGAGTGACTGAAATATACAAAGGTAGATTTTATTAGGGAGAACCATCACCAGGAGGGTGAGAGTTGCTGGTTCTGGAATTCTGAAAAGGCAATGAAGGCACCAGCGTGGAAGAGACTGAAAAAGCAGAGACTTTAAGAACAATGACAGCCAGAGAATGTTTTGTGCTTTCCTCACTCCCAGTAACTAATGTGGGAAGGCTGGGGGACGGAACAATGCCTGAAGGATTATTAACAGAAACTTCAGGGACTTATATGCAACTGGGCTACATCAGCCTGGTCTATCTCAGATGTGGCCACCATGGCTAACAAATATTTCCTTTTATTTGTCTTCCTCCTCCCTTTGAGAGTTAGTTAAAATTCATTCTTAAGATTCAAGACATTGAAATTTCTCCTGTGATATAAAAATGAGAATCTTGGTTCTTAGGAAACACAAAATGGGACTTGGCTCTGATTTTTCACTAAGGCAGCATTTGCACAATATTTTGAATTCTTCCTCTAAAAGCATATAAAGAGATTCTGACCATGAACGAATGGGTCAATATCCTTCACAGCACAGCACAGCCTGTTCTTTAGGCAACACCTCCTTTGGTCTTTGACATGCACCTCAGGTTCGTCTTCATTGTTCAGGCTATTCCCTCTTCTGAAATACCCTTCCACCTTCTCACTTTCCTCCATTTCATATATTCTGCACCATGTAGTTACCAGGCTTTCCCTTGTTGAAGTTCTGGTTACCCGTCTTGATCAAGTATGAGGTCTCTGCTCTCTGAATAACCAGGGACATTTATTCAGATGATGCTTTCAACACAATATACCCTGTGTTCTTTACTCCAAAAATATTGACTGAACACAGACTATGTATCAAATGCTGTCTTAGATGTTGTTCTTTGTCTTCCTGGACTTTAAGGTTATTTATATCCTGTGTCCCTGAAAATTCCTTAAAAGAGGGGTCACTCCACTTATTTTTTTTGGTCTTCTGCACACTCACTATACTTAGAAGGAGCTTAGTTAGCCTCTGTTAAATCAAATGGAATGTAATTCTACAGCAATCATTTCTTTCTTCCTTGGAGGATTCTCTCCCTTAAGATGAGTCCTTGCTTCTGTTCGTCTGAGCAGTTACTTTGCCTTCAAATAGAGAACTATTTCGGCAGAGCAAATGAGTACCATATATCCTGAGGATGTTGAGAAGACCCTCCTGGCTGGAGTGTTACTGCAAATGTCCATGAATTGGTTCTCAGGGCTTTGTGATCCCTCTAACATAATGTGTTTACTTGCCTTGTTTTCCATAAATTCTCTAAGGTATCCATAAGCCCCCAATATTAAAGAATATAGCAAAGGGAAGAACTCTTAGTTCTGAGGGAAAAAAGTTACTGGATCACAGCATTGTCATTTAACTACTCTCAGAAGTGTCTTCAGAGCATTACTTTTCAGACTGAGGGAGCATGAAAACACAGAGGTGGCGGGCAGAGGGGGCCAGGAGCTCACTGGGATCTCTGAGAGGGTAGGTAGCATTTCCACTGTGTTTACCATCTTTTAACTGAACTGTGTTCAATTTAGAGGATTGTGCCTGATGGACCCTCAATGCAAAATTTTTTAATAAAAATGAATAAATTAAAGGATAATGAAGTCCAAGTTTGATAAAGAGAGATGATATATCCTGGAACAAGATTATCTACCAGAGCTCAGCATCCTTGCCCTAGTTTTGGCTTCTCTGCGTTTCTTCAACACAAGTGATCACCTTCATCACAACTGTTGATGTTTGCTGATGTTGTGCAAAGCAGAACCACCTTCATTCTGGGTCCATCCTTCTTTAGAGGTTTGCCATGCATGAGGAGAGAGGGTTTTTACTTTTTTCTCGTTAGATGCAGAGTTGTTCTTGGTGCATGGCTGGGCACATAGAGATGGGATGAAATGAACAAGAGTAAACTGTTCTTGTAAGGATGTGTGTATCCCAGCTACTCTATGAAATCTCTCAGACACTTAATATCCTAAAATGCACCAGCTGTGTCTTTCTCATAGTGTGTACCACCATTTCTTCAAGGAAGACAATTTTTAATTATATTTACCCAAAATCCCAAAACAATATCTATTCACAGAAATAGCTCATAAAAAATAGCATAGGCATAAATAAATAAATAAATAAATCATGGCCTCTTCCTTCCATGTTTTGTTATAAATATAGATATACAAACATAAAAGTATTAATTAGCATGGGATGAAGTATAAGCAAGCCCCTTTGTTGTCTTTTGTTGGTCCTCTCCAAACCCCAAGATTTCCTACTTAACAGTAAATCCTGGTTCAGTCCTGTCCACCACATCCTGATTCTAAACCTTTAGAAGTTACCTGGAAGGAACTCAAGATTCCCAGCATTTGACTTGGTCTGTTGGTTTCTGAAAGCTCTTTGGGAATGGGGACTTTAGGAATCACTCTATTTCCCATAGGTCTTCTTCTCATATAAGTTCTTATGAATATGGGATTTGATAAACATTTTGAGGTGCTTATCTCCTCCAAAGCAAAAAATGAAATATTGATAATGGGATAGAGACTCACATGGAAACCTGGAGTCAGTCAGGGTCATCTCATCATGAAAGTCATTGCATTACACGCACTGCTCCAAGGCGATGATGCCCAATTATGGTGATGACCACATGGATACTTAGATAGAAAAAGGAAATGTCACCCCAGCAAGGAAAAAAAAATACACACACAAAGTGTACTTCCTATGCGTCCTTCATTTTTACAATAATTTTTCTCACACAGAATATTTTTTTGGATTCTGTCCAAGTACTTAGTCGGTGTGGTAGATTACCTTAGTTGTTTATGGGATTCAGCTCTTGAAACATGAACTTCTTCCCGGAAATTAAGTAATATCTTCCCATCTCCAATTTAGACAAACACAGAAAAAATCAGCTCCCCAGGAAGATGGGTGAGGGACCAAATGATGGTATTTTATTTTATGCTTTTCTGCTTTTTAGGGCTACACCTGCAGCATATGGAAATTCCCAGGCTAGGGGTTGAATTGGAGCTATGGCCCTGGCCCCTGGCCTACACCACAGCCACAGCAACACCATATCCAAGACACATCTGTGACCTACACTACATGGCAACACCTGATCCTTAACCCACTGAGTGAGGCCAGGGATCAAACCTATGTCCTCATGGATGCTAGTCAGATTTATTAACTGCTGAGCCACGATGACAACTCCAAATGATGGTCTTTTAGAGAAAGAGAGTCAGACCTAATGCACCTCACTAGATTCATCCAAAATCAAAGTATTTGGAATTCAGGAAATCTAATGAGTTTGGGATGAATAACACTTCTATAAACACTAAAAATGAGTTAAATCCCATTTAAAAAGAGCTGTGTATTAGTAAAAATGTCACTCTAGAGTGTGAGCAGTCAACCAGTCAGTTTTAAGTAACCAAGGTCAGAGAATTCTGCCAGGAGTAGAAAATCTAGAATTTTAAGAAAGATGTAAATAAGTTAAGAGCAGCCAGTGGACCGAGTTATCTAGAAGTTGCCTATGAGAAAAATGCAAAATAAAAATGTGCAGTACAGGGTTATGCATTCATACAAGCTCATTAAAAAAATGTGCAAAAACCCATTGGCTTTTTTTTCTACGGAATTTCCTCAATTCCATTTGTTGGTTTTTTTAAATGAAGTTGATACTATCGGAGAAGTAACACACGTCATTCTCACTCCCAAGGAGCATATATTGTCTTTGAGAGGAGACAGGATATAAACACACACAAATCCTAGGACATCTTGATTTTCAAGTATGCTCCAAATCCTTATTCCAAGCAGGTGCCATGCTCTGAGACCAAAAGGTGGTTCTCACTTCAGACTTGGTCACAGTAAGAAATCCAGAAGAAAGCCAGGTGATTTAGTCCAGGTAGATGAGAAGCATTTCCACTGTAAAAATCACTGGAGCTTTTCCCTCTCACTCAAAACAAATACATTTGTCAAATACACATAAATATATATTTGCACAATTTATTACGTCTGCCTATAAAAGAAAATCATATTAGGTGATTGTGCTGAAAATGTGTCAAAAATATAATTTGCATCTCTTTGAAAAAAATTTGTATTATTACTTAAATCCTTACAAGAAGCTATGCCCCTCATCATGCCTGACACAAAACATTCAATAATTGTTATTAAATAATATTAGGGCAAAGTCCAGTTTCATATTAAATTTTCCAATAAATAAATTATTACTATGTTAAAAACTTGAGTAGATTATAGCATTGGGTGGGGGAGGGCTTCTTCTGTTGCCTGAATCATAGTCCTAAAACTAAAAGGACTTAAAGGGCACTAGGAAGTCTTAAAATAATTTAAGGAGGCCTCAGTATTTAGACATGGGATAATACCTCCTTTTCTGTACCATATGAGATACTGCAGTAGAAACTGGTCAATACTGTAAACAGTGAAAGCATTACCATCATCATCACTGAGAAGAGTAAACATCCCAATGAAAAACTAGTATATATATGTGTGTATATATACATACATATATATGTGTGTGTGTAAATATACATATATATACACACATATATGTGTGTATATGTATATATATGTGTGTGTGTGTATATATATACACATATATACATATACATATATGTAAAATATCTATTTCACACTTGTTATTTCTGATGGTAAAAGCCCAGCAGATCCTTAAATCTACCTCATCCCAAGCACAAGAGCCCACCTGTCTCTGATATGGCTACTCAATGCACACTAAAACCATTCCTTTGGTGCTCTAGATGGTGTTTTTCTCAAGAGCAGCATGAATAGGTGTAGACTTCAACCCCCTTTGAAGGTAAGCATTTGCACCATGCTGACTGAATATGACCACCTACTTCACTTCCTCACAGAAGCTGTAGGTTTTTCTGATACTATTAATTGATGTACCTAACCATTCATAGAGCTACAGGTCAGACATGGGAGGACTTTGCTTTGGTTAACATCCAGTGATAATGAGGGCAGAAGTTGTCCCTTCACAGCAAAAGGAACGTGTACACAGAGGATGAGTGGCCAGTGTGCAGAGATTTTGGTTGAGTACCTGCTCTGGGCCTAATGTGGAGGCCAGATGATAGAGACACAGTCTTATCCTTCAAGACCGATGCAATCTAGTTGAGAAGATAACATAAACATACGAAAATTAACAGAGAACTTAAATTTTATCCTCATGAATGGATTTGAATGGCCCAGAAAACATGCTAAAGGAGTTCAAGGAAAGTAAGCTTAGGCGTTCACTGATAAGGAAAGTTTCATGGAAGGAATTGGACTTGTGCTGTGCCTTGAAAACAACAGGTGGAGTACCTGGATATGGAAGTTAGAAGCGGAAGTGAGGATGCTGGCCCATACCAAGCAGATGGACTGTGTGGGGAATAGTGAGATAATGAAAGGTTCTTGACATCTTGTCAAAGGAGTTTAGACTCAGTGCAGCTGGAAGTAAAGACCCACTAGAGATTTGGAGCTGGGGAATAGCCTGACGATATAAAACAGCCGAAAATACAAAACAGCAATCAGTCTGAGGCTTTTCCCATGGGTACAGAGAACAGAGGGGATTAATTCAGGTATGACAGACTGAATATTTTCCACACCATCTGAAGTATAGCCCAGATCTATAATGCACGGAAATCCACAACCCTGTGTCCAGTGCAGGTGTGTATCTAGGCTCAAGCTGTGAGAAAGAGCTCACGCAGGAACAAGTTGTTAAGGAGAAAGAAAGCTGTGGATATTTAAAACAAATAATAAGGGTTAGGCTTAATCCCTAAATTAGACACTCCTTGAACTGGTAAAAAAAATTACAAAAATACCCCTGCTCACAATGTCTGGTAATTACTCCAGAGGAAACTAACTTTTGCCTTTGGGAAAGGCTCAGTGGTTAAAATCACAGAGTCTGGAGCTAAAGCATTTAGGTTTAGATCCCATTTCTACTACTTACCAGCTGTGTGACCTTGAATAAATTTCTTATCCCCTCTGGGCCTCAGTTCCCCAACTGTAAACTGGAAACAATCATAGCACTTATTTTAAAACACTGAGAGTTAAGGACATACAAAGCACTATATAAATATTTGTGAATAATAAACAAGTAATATGGGGAAAAAACAGAATTTCCCTGAGAATAAGTAGTTAAGGTATCATAAAGTTTTATCTAATTCACTGAAGTGAGGCAAATGTTTTAAGAATTTCAGAGCATTGATTGTAGCAGTGTCTGTCAACATGGGTGGGTGGAAGGAAGCAATGCAGATTTTGTCGACCAAGGACATTTAGCAATGTCTGGTGACATTTTTCGTCGTCACAACTGTGAATCAGACATACGGAGGCTGGAGAAGCTACTGTCTTCTAGGGGCAGAAACCAGAGATACTGCTAAAAATTCTGCAATACACAGGAAAAGCTCCCATAAAACAGAGGATCATCTTGCCCAAAGTCTTCACAGTGCCGAGGTTCAGGATCCCTGGATTATAATACACAGGTGTTACTATTCACTACAAAAAAGAAATCTTGACAAACATCACAGCAGAATGGGGAGAAAAGGAAAGTCCCAAATGCATCCATCTACACACTTCTTGCATTCTTTACTTTCCTCTTCTCACCTGCTTTAAAACCATGGTCACATAGGTTTCCTATTGCAGGCTGTAAATAATGACAGACTAAATTTAGGAGTGAAAATTAAGAAAAAAATGTTTTTTTTTCAATTGATCCCATCACTATGTGCAAACATCCTCAATATCTCTAACTCTGTACCAAATGGAGTGTGCTGTAGAGAAGGGGATGGAGTCCCTTCCCCCAGAAATAATCTCTTTGGTTGAAAAGCCCAGAGCATGACTTAGAAAATTATTAGAAGTCCTCATACAGCTGTGTGTGACTGGGAGCGAGAACACAGTTTAAGGTCTTCACCGAGGTGAGCAAGTCCAAGCAGAGCTTGAGAAATGAATGAAACTCTGATGGATGTGGTAAAGGGCATTCTCTTGGCTAGTACTTGGTTAGCAAATGCGTGGCAGTAGGAATATTCATATGTCCAGACACGGTGTGGAATTCTCACTGGAGGTTCTGTTTCAGGGGCTGGAGATATGGGGAATTTTGGTGAGAACAGGAAATAAATTTGGATAAAGATGGAGCCAGTTAAGGCATTTAGCTCTGTCCCTAATGGTCATGGGGAAATATATGCTCAAGTTCTTCCTGCATGGAAACAACAAAAGGAAAAATGTGTTTAAAAAGGCTAAGTTGGGAGTTCCCGTCGTGCCACAGTGGTTGACGAATCTGACTAGGAACCATGAGGTTGTGGGTTCGATCCCTGGCCTTGCTCAGTGGGTTAAGGATCCAGCGTTGCCATGAGTTGTGGTGTAGGTCGCAGACATGGCTCGGATCCCACTGCTGTGGCTGTGGTATAGGCCGGCGGCTACAGCTCCGATTAGACCCCTAGCTTGGGAACCTCCATATGCTGAAGGAGCAGCCCTAGAAATGGCAAAAAGACAAAAAAAAAAAAAAAAAAAAAAAAGGGCTAAGTTGAAGTTCCTGCTATGGTGCAATGGGATCAGCGGTGTCTTGGGAATGCTGGAATGCAGGTTTGATTCCCTACCTGGCAAAGTGGGTTAAGGACCTGGCATTGTCAAAGCAGCAGCTTAGGTTGCAGCTGTGGCTCTGATCTGACCCCTGCCCCAGGAACATCATATACTGTGGGGCAGCAAAAAAAAAAAAAAAAGACTATACCACTTTGAAGGTAGAATTCAAGGAAAGAAAAGAATAGGGATAGATCATTTATCCTGCCCCAACTATGAGGTAAGTAGAAGGGCTTCTGCCCTGGAGACCAAGGCATAAAGCACAGCCTGCTATATCAGCATGCTTCCTGGGAAAGGTGTTATTTAACCAAGCAACAGTTTTAAGTTTGTACACATTTGCATGCCGAGATGTGCTACCACACAGTGCCATTTACAAACACTGCCATGAGCCCAGCCTTTAGCTTGGGGTGGGTATTCATGTTTACTTAGCTATCTGGGCTTTTTTTTTTTCTTTTTAGTTACTAAATTATACATGTAAATCAATATGTATCTTGAATTTACATACCAAATGCAAATGGTGCGACTGTCACTTTTTCTCCTGTTCCATATTTGTACTCTGCAGAATGAATACCATATGCACCTTTAGTGAGTCACTTAGGGCCTTTGCCCTTCTTGCATGTCAGAAAATCATCCTGGATAAAGTAGGGTGAAGAGTTCTCCAGGGCCACACAATAAGGCCTTTATGCACATGGCTAACCAGGACTCAAGAAATGGATAGTTCATATAAATGGAGGAAACATGTCCAATATTAGAAAATAGGAAATGGCAGTAACTGGTGCAAACTGGGAAATGGATGCTCTATTTAAATATATTAAGTTTAAAAAGAAAATTAAAGCTGCTGGGAGGTGGAGAACAGAACAGGCCAAAGGGCCCAAGAGTTACTCCTTGACTACTACTGTTAAATGCCATATGTGCAGGCAGAAAAAATGCAGGACTGAGGCCATAAGCAATCAGAGGGATATATTCTGTGTGACCCAAAGCCCTTGCCAAGCATAAACCCTGGTGCCCATAGGAGGTCACTGACATATATCTGTAGTCCTGGGCCTCTTGTACAATGGCTCCCTTCTCCTTGACTGACCTGCCAATCTTTTGAGGGTCCATGACGCTAGTTGGTCTCTTAGGGCAAGATCTAAGGCCTTTCTTTTCACATTCCAGCCCATTCACCTTCACTCTCAGATGGCATCACTTTGTTGTCCTTCTGATTACTCAAAATAGTGGTTACAAGTCAAGCTCCATACAGAAATCCCCCTTAGAAAATCCTGCTCTATCTCTAATGAAAAGGAGTCAAATAGACCTCAAGACATGATTGTGGGAAATATTTTGGGACAGAAAAGCAGATTAGCTTCCCGGTTGCCCTCATCTAATTCCACTTTTAAAATTCCACCCTGCTATTTCTGACATTGTCTCCTTTCATGTAAAATAATTTTTACTATTACCTGAATAAAATGGGCAAGATTAATTCTGGGGTTTTTTTGAAAACTAAATTTGAGTTTGATCTTTTTCACCAAATCTCATTGCATTTTTTTTTTGCCAGTTCTGTACAGTTTCCCATTAAGAGCTATCAAATTCAATCAAGCTACTCAATTCTCATGGTTCAACTTTCCTGAAATCTAGTGTTCTTCTCTTCCTCTCAATGAACTTTGCTAACTACATGCATAGAGTTGTCATTCAACCCTGCTTATATCCAACTGATGTGTCTCAAGTCTTCCATATCCAAGACAGAAGCAATAAGACCTTAATCATTTCCAAACGGAAACAAAGTTCTCAGGTCTTTGACAGCCGTGCTGTGCCAGCATCATATATCCTCCTGTCATCCCATCCAACTGGTGGAAGAGCTCCACTCACTTTTCATTCTGACTCTTCTCACTTCTCGCTATATAGGGGATGTCCTGGAAATCATATTACATTTGAAGTGCAGTGGCTAATTGCAAAGACTGAAATGTTACAATTCTCACTGCTACCTTCAAGGATGAGAATTAATGTTCAGAATACCCTAAAGTAACCTGAAGTATGTTTATTAAATTTACTTCCTCCATACCCACGTACACAGCATCACCTTTTCTTTTTTTTTTTTTTTTTTTGGTGCTAAGAGAGCAAGCAAACCAATGTACACTGTAATAGAACCACTAATGAGCTGATGCTATCTTCCAACCCCTTTAAAATGCTGTTGCCTTCCTGTTTTGCATTTGTTGGGTAATAATTTTAAATTACGTTTGCATCCCCAAAATTTCTCCTCATCCCACCTCTCAGAAGGTTTATTTTCTCCTTTTCTCTCTGTCATCCAATAATCACATTTCTTTCAGAACTGATACCAATTCATACTTTTACATGTGGGTGCGTGCACACACACACACACACACACACACACACACACACACACACACAGCACATAATTTAGGACCACATGGTTTTATGTTGAAAAATAAATGTGTGTATGTGCAAAAACTTTTCTTTCTGCATGCATACACATAATTTCATCTTTTATTGCCCTTCTTCAAAATAACATTTTGAGCTTCTCTGTCTGGAGTTTTGGAATTCTTTGTTTTCTAGGGATTCTTAGTTTTCTGAAAGGTAGATTTTTGACTGTTTGCTTATACAAAATCTTCAATGTTCACCCTAATGAGAAAAATGAAAATGCTAATGATGTGCTGAGGAAAATGATATTTTATGGATGGGGCTATCACACCTCCAGTTTCCCCAGGACAAACTTGATTCTCAAGTGTTATCCATCATTGTTAGTGGCACCTCTTTTACTTTCAATAATTTCCCAGTTTGGGCCATAAATTATATGGTCAGTGTTATGCCTTGCTCTTATGCACAGTATAATTACAGTGGCTGATGAAATGTGCTTGCTGAAATAGTAGTGTAGACAAAATGAAGACACTCCATATTTTCTTCAGAGTGGGAAGAACATTTCAAAAAGCCCAGCTCTAGTTCAAATTGGAAAGTAAACTAATACTCTCTATGCCTGTCACTAAGCATCCACCATTTTTGATGCCACCTGGACCTCTTCCAGTTATCCCCTCTACACCCCAGATCTTCATGCTAGTTTCTGACTTTTCCTAGTCTGCCTCTGACTTCTCTATTTGTACCCATATTACAATACAGTGGAATCTAATAATTAACTCAAATAATGTCGGAGACATTCTCTAATTCAGACTTCTGATAAATGACAGAAGGAGGATTTGAACTCAAGGCTTTTGACCCCAGGTGTAGTGGCTGATCTACCACCTTGTGTGTGCCTAACCTCAGGTGAGTATCCCCAAGTTGTAACCCATTAACATGGGATTTCTGAATTTGAGCCCCTTACACTCTTCATCCGCAGTTTCTCAACCTAACCAACAGAGATTCATTGAGAACCCTGCTGTGTCAGAGCTTTGGACCTCCTCTCCTCCGTGTGTGTGTGTGTGTGTGTGTGTGTGTGTGTGTGTGTGTGTGTGTGTGTTATTATTCAGCTATCACCCATCAGGAATCAGGACACTGGAAGGGATGGATGATTTGTTGAACAATATATTTGCTATTCAAGACCCAACTCACTCCTTGCTTCAGGCCTTTCAGCCCACAGAAAGCTCAAAGTCCACTCAACAAAGGACCTTCCATCTAGCATGCTAAGACTTAAGACATAAGGGCTTAGTGACATCTCATATCTTTTGTCATTTTTCATGTGTTTATGTGACTCTTTGATTGAACTATAAGCTCCTCAAGGGCAGAGACAAGGTAATCCTTTCAATACTTATCAAAGGGCTGGGCATACAAAAGCTGTTGAGTGGATTAGGGCTGATGACCACTCTACACTATGGGGATGAAACCCTAAAGTTTTATGCTTTAGTAAATTCATACCAGCTTCAAGGAAATGGAAACGCCACTGAGTAAGTGTGTGAGACATTCTTTGCACACTTGCTATCATGGAGTTCATTGGATATCAGAGAGGAAAGGACTTTACAGATTATCTAACTCTCAGGCTTGGCTTTGCAGATGAAAAGTTGGCTGAAATGTGAAGTGACTTGTTCAAGGACACACCACAAGGCGGTGACACAACTGCATCATAGAATGGACACTGTCACCACTTCCCCTCCTCCCATCTCCCCTGGAAGCAGAGTGCAGCCTTCAGGAAACTGACTTTGAGGCAGAATATCAATTTCCTAGTCAGGGAGTTTTTGATTTGGCCGTGAAATAGAGGTTTGTGCTCCCTCAATATCATTTCTTGGCTTTTTTTCTTGTAATTTTAGGATTAGTTCCCCCCCTCCCCGCAAGTCCTTGCCAGACCTGTAATCTCCCAAAATGCTGGTCCACAATCACTCCAGCTCTCCACAGGAGGGAATCATCTGCAGAGTAGCTGCCCAAAATCAAGAATATTCTTCACAACATCCTCTGCCCAAATAGATCTCTCGCCCTTGCTCTCCTCACTCTTCACACTCTCCTTTGGATTCTTACTGCATCTTTCTCTTCATACTGGGTGTCATGCCTGGGTATGATTAGCCTCTTCCTCTCCCCTCCTCCATTCTCTTTGCTTCCTCCTTCCCCTTCTCCCGAAGCAGACCTTTGTGCTCATGAGTGCAATATTCCACCCGCCTCCAGTCTTTTCATAACCGATTCCTCCTTCTCAACTCAACCTGATAGTGCCTTGTTCCTCTCCCTGCCTAGGATTTCCTTGATTTTTCCTTCTAAGACACAAGCCTCTCCTTACTAAGAATTTCCTCCCAAGGGAATCTTGCTCTCTCTCTCTCTCTCTCTTTTTTTTTTTTTTTTTACCTTTGCTTTTTAGTGCTGCACCCACAATATATGGTGAAAGTTCCCAGGCTAGAGGTCATATCAGCTACAGCTGCCAACTTATACCACAGTCACAGCAACATGGGATCCAAGCTGGGTCTGAGACCTACACCATAGCTCATGGCAATGCTGGACCCCCAACCCACTGAGGGAGGCCAGGACTTGAACCCATATCCTCATGGATACTTGTCAGATTTTGTTTCCTCATGCCACAACGGAAACTCTCTCCAGGGAATCTCCATTAAAGAATCAAATTAAAAATAATGTCACAGAGTTCCCATTATGGCTCAGCAGTAATAAACCTGACTAGTACCCTTGAGGAAGCAAGTCCACTGGCCTCACTCATGTGGCTTAAGGATCCGGTGTTGCCATGAGCTTTAGCACAGGTCACAGATGTGGCTCAGATCCTGCATTGCTGTGGCTGTGGCATAGGCCAGCATGTGCAGCTCTGATTTGACCCTTAGCCTGGGAACTTCCATATGCAGCAAGTGCAGCCCTAAAAAGAAAAAAATATATACATGGGGTTTTAGTTTTTGTTTAGTTGCTTTACGGAGTTGGTAAAAACTATTCTATTTTGGTAAAAACTATTCTATTTTTCTTTACAATTTGGAGTATATTTCTTACAGTGTATGTGGTCATTTTTATTAAAACTCTTTGGGTTATCAATCTAGTGGTCCATATCACAACCCTATAATTACAACATTGTATTCAAGGTGGAATCAGATTAAATGTTGACTCACAACACTTTGGGAATGTGGTTTCTGTACCGCTTTTAAAAGATGCTATTGCAGCACAAAAATTCTGACACAAGCCAGCACTCTGGACAAGGTAAAGTATGAAATGTAAAAGTTAAAAAGAAATAGAAACCAAAAGGGTGACTTATTAAAGAGAAAGATAAAGGTGGTAGGAAGAGAGACTATCCTTTCAAATTAGGCATTTATCCTTACAAAGAGAAAGAGAAATTGTTTTACAAGGTGCCCAGTCTTTTCACGCAGTCCTCACTGTCCTCCTTCAACATGGTAGGTAAGTTCTCCCGCCACATGCATCATTCCCACCCTCCATCCTATGTTACCTGTGACCCACCTCAGGGTGACCCTCTGTCTTCTGCTTACTCAAGATACATCACGTTTATTCCTTCCCTTTTTTCCTGAGGAATCTTTCTCCATTTTGGCTTTCTTTATCCCCCCATTTCAAAGCTGAAAGTTTTCTGAACAATTGAATCAAATTCCTTTCTTCCCTCTTTCATTCCTTCCCCAAAGGTGGTAACTTTTCTCCCTGCTAGACTTTAGGAGATATGTCTCCATAAGTGCCAGCTCACCAAGTGCAAGATAACCAGTGCGTGTGGCCGATTTCAAAGGACACCCTTCCCCTTTCATCTAATCAATCACTTGGGAGACAAAGTGTCTGCCCCTTTGTCCATGGCCCATGTAACAGGTGCATCTTTCACTTTGCTCTCATTTATGAATTAAATGTAATAACATGAGGAAAACGCTGCCTTCAAGTGGCTTACAAATGAGGTAGGAAAAAGTCACATACATATGGAAGGAAATAAAGCATACAGAGGGGGAGAACAATCTAGGGTACAGAATGGTGTAGGCAGTGGGTTCTAGAGCATGGAGAGAAGGAAATGATCCATATGAGGAAATGGGCCGAAAAGGCTGAATGGAGATGGGGGCTTACAGGCTGTTGGTTCTGAGAGCAGGTGACATGCCAACCTGCCTAGAATGTGCAGAAGAGCCTGATGCCACACCTTCCACTGCAGACTTCCTCCTGGCACCACCTGGCAGCCTCGAGAAAGCCAGGAAGTCACAGCAGCCAGAAACAGGCAGAAGGAGGTTTGGGGGTTAATGAGTTTTGTTAGCCTGTTACTTTAATTGCTATCGTTGTTTCTGTACATATGCCTAGAGGCTTGCAGTGAATGCACTTTATTATTAATATTAAGCATTTTGTACAGCACTTTCTGTTTGCAAAGTGCTTTACAATCATTAATTAGTTATTCCTCCAGATACCCTGTTGAGGTGATCCAGGCCTCATTCACTTCCCTGCTCCCTAATAAATGGAAGCCCAGCATGTTGAGGTTAAATGACTTGGCCAAGGTCACCAGGCCCATCAGGGAAAGGCTGGGATTAGAATGTCCCTGTCTACCCTCAGGCTAGGGCTGATGCTGCGAAACCCAGCAGCTTCTCTGGACAGAGTTCATAAATGTTACAGTAAGTAAATAAATGGAGCTGGAGGCAGAAAAAAAAAGATGCCAAGGTCTTAAGGCAAAAGCCTGGGGACAACCTTGTCACAGTGGCACGGAACAGGAAATTGCTGAGAGAAGACCAAAACTGAACTTCATTCATAACATCACCTTTGCCTCCTTGGTGCCTATTTAAAGAGGTCCTCCTGGAGACCCTGACTGTCCTTGTCTGTTGCTGGCTCCTTTGAGTTTCCTTTGCACATTCCTTTTTAACTCTAAAGGCATTTACTGCCCAAAAGGTCTCCAAGATGTATAATAACACAGTGATGCCTGGAAGAGCAGCGTGTCAATTTAATTTGAACCAATTTGACAAGTCTGATACACTTTCAGGACAGCACCCAACCGCCCGACCACACAAGGCTTCTCTTGTTAGTTTCTCTGCCTCTCTATTTTTCCTGCAGGTAATTACCTAGATCAAGAGACCGATTGTAAACGCTTTGGGTTTTGCTGACAACACAAAGCTGGGGAGAAGCAGGAATTCCAGCTTGAGAGGCAAGGAAAATGCAACACGATGTGCTTCCTGCTCTAAGCTGAGATGTGGCAAATAAAATTCAGTATTGACAAACGCACATTAATGCCATTGGCCAGGGAGAGGGGCGGATGGGGAGTGCTGACCAGCAAAAGAACATTTTCTAAAGGCTTCCCTGGCCTGCACTGTTGGGAAAATCACAGAAGGGATCGTTAGAGCCAAGAGCCTCTGGGAGTTGTCTTTTTATTTTAAAATAATACCTCAGCTTGGAAGAGAGGATTTTTTTTCTTCCCCACTTCTTTCCTGACACCTGCCCACGCCCACTCTCTGATACTTCTGCCAATTGGAGTAGCTCTTGAAGACATTTTCAAGGGATTAGTGATCAAAGCCGACATCCTGTAAGGAAATAGAGATTTTTCTAAAAACAGGAGTACCCGATTTAAATCCCCTTATGGCAGATGTTTTTTAAAGGAAAACCTGTTTCGCCTCAATGCGAGCAGGACAAGCCCAGCCTTGATTTATGCTCATTACTCTAGCAATCTTCCCTTCGGATGCGAGAGGGGATCATGACTGTTCAGTTTGTGGCACATTTCTCACTTTCATTTTGATGGTATTTCCAGAAAAATGTCACAGAACCAGATGGGCCCCCTTCCCCCGCACCTCCCCAAGTTAGCTTTACCTTCAAGAAGAAAACACCATCAATGGTTTAGCTCATACTTGGCAAGATTTCCTTTGGGGAGGGGTTGTTTACTTGAGTGAAGCACTTTTCCTATTTTCTGAAATAAGTGCAAACTAAGGATGTATTGTCCTGCTAAATGCTGAGGCTCAACTGGGCTTAGCTCTGGTGAGGGGACACAAGAAGAAAAGATAGCAGGTTGTGTCTTCAGGGAATTTACCATCTAGGTGAGTAAAAAGTATGTATATAAAAATAACTACAGGGTTCCTGTCGTGGCACAGAAGAAACAAATCCGACCTGGAACCATGAGGTTGCGAGTCCAATCCCCAGCCCCGCTCAGTGAGTTAAGGATCTGGCATTGCCGTGAGCTGTGGTGTAGGTCACAGACGCAACTCGGATCTGGCATTGCTGTGGCTGTGATGCAGGCTGCCAGCTGTAGCTCCAATTAGATCCCTAGCCTGGGAACCTCTATATGCCTTGGGTGTGGCCCTGAAAAGCAAAAATAAATAATAATAATAACTCTGCTGAGTTCTGCAAGAGACGGGTCAGATTGCCAATAGACAATCAGGCAATCAGGGCTATGAGGATTTGTGGGTCAGTCATCAGAATAATCTACTGGGAACTCAGGGAAGAAGAAAGACTTTAGAAAATGAATGCACTATACCTACATACACACACACACACACAAATCTTTTTGCTCTACTCTAAAAGTCTCATTTGACCTAGAACTGCTGACCTCTTTTGAATTGTATTGATGTTCTCAAGGTTCTAGAAGCTACAGAGGAATTGGGGTTGGGATTTACTTCGTTCATCCTAAAGACATCTCAGGCCTGGCTCTGTAACTGTGGTTTCCTCAGCATAGGACCCCATTCCTGGACACAAAGAATTCAATTCTCTTCAATGTGGTGTTTCTCTAGTGAGGCTGAAATTCTCTGGTTGAGCCTCCAAGGCATCCTCAGCTCCCCTCATAAAGCTCTCACAGGGCTCTGGAGCTCCCAGAGGAAGGAAAGTAATGATTCCTCCTGGAGATCATTCGTTGTCCCAGAGCCCCTGGCAGACGAAGCCTTTTCTGGGGACTTTTCTCCATCTACCATGGACCCCTAATCAAAATCTTCCAAAGTAGCAGTACACATTTTTTGGAGTGTCTGTGATGTGCCAAAGCATCATTTGTTTGAGTTGTCCTTAGTTATAATATGGAAAGGATAGCTAGTATTAATTAAACACCTTTTGTTATTGTGTGTAATGTACTATGCTAAGTGCATTGCAGCATCACTTCACAGAACCCCCATAACAGCCCTAGGAAGTAGGTTATCTATTGTCCCCAGGTTTAATGTGAATAACCTCAGGCTTAGAAGGGTTGCCAAGAATTTCAAGGTTAAATAACTAGTAGGTGACTGTGACAAGGTTGAAAGCTGCTCTGGCTGACTTGATACTTTTAATCTCTGCCTTTCTAAATGAACACAAATATGATTATGTGGAATATATGCAAAACTGTTGCTCTTCCATTCCACTGTTTTTAAACCAGATGAAATCTTGGAGTTAAGAAAAAAGACATACCAACACGCAAAGTGGATATCAAAAATCCCATGCAAGGATGCACTTTCATTCAACAGATAGAAGAGTCATTTAGGCCCTCATTCAGTGACTATTGATTCTTCTTTTACAAATAATCATCGTCTTTTGTTCCTATCACTTCCTAGAGCAGATCAGAAAGAGCAAGCACTCTGATTTTAACCTATTAGTTAAAACTCAAGTGGGTAGATATTAGAGTCATATTGCCAAGGAAATAATGCGGTTAAGCAGAAGAGTAGGGATACAAATATCAGTTTGTCTGAGCTCTAACCCTGATTTTTAAAAGGCTTTTTCCAAAAACATTATCTAAAAGCAAATTAAAATGTTAAATTAATCTTCAAGACTGTAAAGGGGCTCATAAAGTATGGCTTGCTAGAACTGCAAAAATACTCCTCCTTTAGTGGTTGAGCTCTAAGTCTTTATGAAATGTAAGGGAGATGGGACTTAAAGGATTCTGGACTTTTTAATGTAGTTGTACCAAACTTGACCAGAATCTGTCCGTAATCTAGAATGTGACTCTACCGTGGGATACCTATAATTCACCCAAAGTATAGAAAGATATACCCCAAAGGAACTTTTCATGATTTAATAGACCAGACCATGACTGGCATGGAATCTGACATCAATGGTTTTCAGTCTTTTGACTTTTTCTAAATAAAGTAGTTTAAAAGTTAGTATCAACAGAGTACTATTATGACTACATAAAAGTTTTCAATAATCTTGTCTCAATGGGCATGAAATAAAATACTGTCACAATAAGACAACTGAAAATAGTTGTTTTGCAAAGTTTTCCAAAACCTAAATAACTATGTTAACCAGATATGAAGCCTGATTTAAAAATATTTTAAAAATAAAAATATTTTAGATATGCAAACTCAAGGCTACCTAGCAGCAGCCTTACATATTTGTCCCAGTCAATAGGTAGCACATATGTAGTTAATGCAGGCCTTAGAGCTAAACATTTTAAATAGACTAGCTGGACTTCCATCTCTACTTTCAAATATGTTTACACTATAACTCTGCCTCAAGCCCATTTTCTTTGAGAGGATTAAGTTCCTTCAGTATAAAGTTTTTTTGTGTCTTTATCTGAGGTATTTAAAAATTTTATCACAAGGAATGTCTATTCTATAGGATCCATACTAATGACATGTTTATGACAAAACTCATGAGGATTTGTTTTCATTGGAGGAAGCTAATAGAACTTACCTCTTACTCTGTGGATATGAGGGATTTAAAATATCCCCACTGGACATTTGTATTGCAGATACAACTTTGAAATCCCCAGATCTAATTTAATTTAATTCAACATGTGCTTACAAAAACATCTGCAATGTATTTAACACAGTTCTGGTGACTGAGAGATACAAAAGGAAGTGCAGAATTTTCTCTGGGTAAATGTAGGCTTAGCTGAGAATAAAGGATTTGTACACACAAAATAAAAATTAAACAGAAAAATTAGAATGTGAATTTCAAAAACATGATCAAATGTATTGTAGCTAGAGTATATATTGGACTATCAGAGGAGAAGTCAGTATTGAAAATAGCATTGCCTTGGAATATTGAATAAGGGAATTCCTACCTGGAATCTAGAGATAGATGAAGAGTTTTCCACCCAAAGAACGGAAAAGATCATAGCCAGCATTTGGGCAGAGCATAGCAAGATATGAAACAAACTGATACGAAAGACCCATCACAGAAGAAGGAAGACAAGGTTGGAAAAGAAGTTTTGTGCAATGGATAGATGGCCATCCACATGCACCCCAATACAGACTTATAGGATGTTCTTCCGTATTCTCAGAAGAAACGAAGGGCCCAAGCTGCAGCTTGGAGGGACTGACTAGAGCTCCCTGCAGATTCCCATTGAATATATTTCTCATCAAGAGGACATTTAAAAGGACAGAGAGTGGTGCAAATGGCCAACAGGAGGACCAACTGAAATGAAAGCAGCAAAATAATTTCCCAGATTGCCACTGACTATTAAAATAGGCCATGAGGGTCCGTGGTTATTACTTTAACAATTAGTTAATTTTAGCAGCAGGGAGGCCATTAGCTGACCAACTCACTCCTCTGCCCAGCACATCCTAGCCGATGAGCTGTGATTAGGGCAATAAAAATGAGATTGTGCCTAGGCAATAAAATATTTAGACTTTTAATATGTTGGTGGAAATGGACTACATTTTAAAGTGACAGAGCATCATGTTTTCCTTCTCTTTATTTATTTGTCCAAGGCCAATATGCCTAATCATTGCCTCAGCAATCTGAAAGAAGGTAAAATAAAAGCAAAGGAAATGCTGTGAGAAAAAAAAAATTAATGAAATTACAAAGGAAGTATGCAAACACTTTCTGTTTGCTATAGTGGGTAAAAACACTTGCGTTTTGTTTTAAAAAGAAAAACAGCGTATGTGGAAAAGTACAGCATAAAAATCAAATTGGCATAATTTATAAAGAATATGGGAATTAATGATGTACATTCACATATCTGTATTAGTCTATGGCTAATATCTTTATCCATAAATGCCACTGAAATGTAGATCAATTGTAATTTTTAATTAATTTGCAGAATACCTGAAAATAACTTAAACATTCTATAAGCAAGTTAAATATTACAAAACCCCTGAAAATGGACATGAGTATGCCTAACTTTCTGCACCATTAAAGCCAACATTCCTATTGCTATTTCCTTTCAACTGAGATTTGTTTTTATATACCAAATGATAAGCATAATGTAAAACCTGAGATTTATCCTGAGGTGAGCATTCTGAGCTTTATCTTTCTTAAAATCCTCCCTGCTGCAAATGTACAATAATGACCATGTAGTCAGAATTTGGTGCTCTTCACCCATGGTCTACACTTGAGTGTTTTCTTCTTACCGTATTGGGAATTTGCTTTCCCATTTTCTTGCCCAATCCAAAGGCTACTTGCACATAAAACTTATTTTGTCCATCTTGAGATATTGCACTCCTGGCTTGTTAAGTGCACTAATTTCTCACAGGATATTAAAGATTTGCAATATTCTAAATAGATTTTTGTTTGTGAAATGAATCAACCAGGGGACACTTTACAATGAAGCCCAAACCTGAACATCCCTTGAAGGTCAAATATTGTTTAGATGGAGAAGAAGAGAAGGCAAAGGTGTATGGTTAAGAGATCAGCTACAGATGAGAGAGGGTTTAAGGAATACACTTGCTATTTTTCCAAGGGCAAAGTCTATTACTTGGCATGAAAAAGGCTCAAAGAAATCAGAGCAACCTGCATCTTACAAAAGTTCCTCCAAACTAGCTAGCTCAACCAGGAGACACAACCCTCTTTGGGTCAGGTACGCATGCCCTGGACCAGAAGCTATCTTTGCTTCAGCCTATCAGATGGGTAGCCCTTATTGTTTTCATGGATTACATTATCTTGGAGTTCTTGGCACATCAGTTAGCTTCAAATTTACTAGTATTCATTATTTGTTTAGAAAAAAAAAAAAAGGAAGGAAAAAGGAAAGAAAGAAAAGGGATAATTTACATTTCCTGATTCAAAGCCAGGGTCTATTCATCATCGCCTGCACATCGCTTATAAAGATGATAAATGAATGTATAGTAACTGAACCCTAAAACAAAATAATGTGTTTTTCTTAAAGCTTCGCAGGGCTGCATTTCCGTTGTAATTAGTTTACTTTTTTTAATCAAATTCTGTTAAGCGGCAGTCAAAATGAAAGCTGATTTTCAGACTGCTAAAAGTAGCCTAAAAAATAGAAGAGGAGAGAAAACAAGGATATTTTTTCACACTTAATTCTACAAAAATATCAAGGTAATTGCGTAACTTTCAGAAACAGCAAGAATATAATCATGTTTGCTGATTGCATTTTATTCAAATATAGGATACTATAAGAGAACCTACATGTGATAAGGAGTTGATTAAATTGCTCTTCCATCTTTGGAAACCCCTATAGAGAAGAGCACCTTTAAATTTGTATTGTTCTATACTTTTCTTCGGACACATTACAAACTCTCACATAGTACTATTTAACTTCAGTACTTCACCCTAAACTTAATCCCTTTTCTCTCAAAAATATATACTTATTCCATCTTATGGTTCTTTGCTTTGAGCTTTGTATATTCTTTCTACCTGTAATGGTGTTAGCACTCAACTCTCTGCCTATCTAATTCCTGTTTCTATCATCCTAGTTTACATCCCTTCTCTGAAAACCTTTCTGATACTTCTACTTCACAATGGCAACTCATTCCGTAGCTACATACATTTCACTTAGCATATATACACTTGTGACATGGTCTGTATTTTGTTTTTAGACTTCAAATGGTTATTAACTTTTCAAATGGTTTCCAGGTTATTGTTTCCTGCCTAGATTTCATCATCTTAAGAGTTTAGAGGTCATATTTAAGGTCATATTGGCTGACAACATCATGGGAAAGAAAGTGAGTTCTCATCATACTGGTAGTAGTGCCACCTAAACAATATGAGTTCATATTCACTGTATCTCAGCATGGGAGGACCTGACAATCCAGGATAGCCTCACCACCTTTCTCTTACCCAGAAGGTAAGTGGGAGAGAGGAATGTACACCTGCTTCCATACTAGATATACAATGAATATCTTTTTCTACATAGGATCTGCACTTGGAATGCATTTCAAGTATTTGAAAATCTTCTGAATAACTCTTATTGTTTTACATCATTTCTTGTCATCATACGTTCATGTTCCACAGCTCTCATCTTCCAACCACATTTTCATTCACATAAAATGTTCTGGGCATAATGCCCTTACTCTCCTTTTCATTTACTATTAGGTCTTAGTCTCAGATCTTTCATTCTTTCTCTAGGGCAAACATTTGTTAATGACCTAAACTCTGGTCCCTAGAGTGCAACACCTTCCAGGGCTGGGTCAGGTGTTTACCATTCATGTGTTTGGTGTTCTGGTAATGGATAAAGACTAGCATCGAATGAGCATAAACCATGTGCCAGGAAATATGTGATTTACAATTTTTTGTTTGTTTTCCTTTTTCTTTTTAGGGCTGCACTTGGAGCACATGGAAGTTCCCAGGCTCAGTGTCAAAACAGAGCTGCAGCTACCAGCCTAAGCCACAACCACAGCAACACAGGATCCGAGCCATATCTGCAACCTACACCTCAGTTACACCTCAGAGGCAACACCAGATCCTTAACCCACTGAGTGAGTCAAGGGATCAAACCCACATCCTCATGGATACTAATTGGATTCTTAAACTGCTAAACTACAACAGGAACTCCTACAATTTTTTAATCTCATCTAAATTTTCAATACTTGCATATAACATGGCATCTATATTGACAGTCTTTGAGGAGCAGGAGTCCATTTTCCTATATAAATCTGATTTTTTATTTCAACTCATAATATGCCCCCTCTGCAAGAATATTTTAATAGTCATAGAAGTGTCTCTCTCTCTCTCTCCCTCTCTCTCTCTCTCTCTCTCTCTCTCTCTCTCTCTGTCGTGCTCCCTCTCTCTCCTTTTTTCTCAATGTTTCTAGGATGTTTGTTCTTTACATAAGATCTTGTTTTTTCCCAGAACAAATTAGCTGGAAGTCCTCTTGTTGACTTTGCCTCTATTGCAAAAAGCTCTTTCAACCTGCATATGTGGATCTTCCTTCATTTAAGAAATACTTTCTCTGTTTTATTTGTATCCATTCATTATGCTTGACATTCCTTCGAAGCTCTTCTCTGGGATAATCGATCATCTATGTAATTATTCCCATTTCTCTCATTTAAGACTGAGGAATCTGAAGTACGCAAGATCCCCCACTGGCAGAGTCCTCACTTCTACAAACTTTTCTAGATTCTGTGTGTCTGTGGAACATCAGCAGGTAAGGAATAACATGTGATGGGTAAGCTCATCAGAGCAAGTAATCTAATCAGAGTAAGGATACAGTTGTTCTCCCAATCCTGTACTTCTCAAATTTGAGCTGCATCAGTATCACCAATAGGGCTGGTTAAAACACCAATTGGTTGGCCTGACTTCTAGAGTTTCTGGTTCAAATTGGTTGAGGTTTGTCTTGAGAAGTTATAGCTCTAACAAGTTCTCAGGCAATGATGATACTGCTCATCCCAGGATTACACTTTGAGAATCACTCTCCTACATAAATTTAAGTGATCTTCATTTGTCATTGTGACAAAAATGTTGAAAATTGGTTCATTAGTTGTCAGAAATTATAAACCAATGTGTCCATCCACACCATTCAGTAGGGTATTTGTTTGTTCATGTTTAAATTTGCTTCCAAAATGGCAGTCAGAGAAAGATTATCTACATTATGGAAAACTTTTCAAATTCATCTTTCCCATTACTAATTAAGAAAGTGCTAATCCTGCATTTTATTATCATTAATGATAACTATCTTTTAAATGCTACAGTTTCTAATTTTTTGACATTCTTTCTTTGCTTATGGAAATTCCATTCCATTCATGTTGTTATTTATTTCATCACATTGTAGTTAATTTCAGCATTTTCAATTCTCATGGTCCTTATGGATCTTTTTCTTATTTCACATAGGCTATGTCTTATATCTTAGTAAACATGCCATAGATTTTTTCTGAAGCTTTTCTGCTTATTTTAGTAAATCTTTGTCGAAAATCTTAGTTTTCTATTAGTGTTCAGAATTGTATTTTGTATTATTCTGCATTCAGTATTTTCATCATACGTTCTGGCCTGTTTTAGTTCAATATTGACACTCGGTGTTCTTTTTACCTATTCTATATTTGAATGAGTGGTGGTCTATTTCAATCCAAACTTTTTCAAGAGACGTGGTGTGTAATTATCCTTTGACTTAATCACTGTTAACCTTGTGCTTGTCACAAATCTAATAAGAACAACAACAAACTTCAGTTGGATAGTAACTTGACACAAAATAAAACCAACACAATGCCAACCTGGAAACCAATTTACAGCAAGGACTGCTATGTTGGATTGAGATGATTAATATTTTACCCTTTTTCCAGACTCTTAGAACTGACATAATATAAATGAGTAATACATATGTACTTAATATATTTTATTCTTCAATGTTTTTATTAGAGTATAGTTGATTTCTCATGTTCATTGAATTTCTGCTGTGATACCTGTATACATGTATTTTAAATAATAAATAAACAATAGGAGTTTCCTGGTGGCCTAGCAGTTAAGGGTTTTACAGCATTATCACTGCTGTGGCTCAGGTTCAATCCCTGGCCAAGAACTTTCACATGCTACAGGCACAACCAACAACCACCACCACCACAACAACAAACAATAAAACATAATAAAACAATACCCAGTGTGCATTACTGTTAGGAATTTTTTCTTCTTTGCCTAGAACACTGTATGGGATTTACCAATCAAAATATTAAAAAAAAAATTCTAAAAGGCAGCCTTTCTTTGCACCACTATCCCACGCTCCTCTTGTCAAGCTGTCTAAAGATGGAAGGGACCAAACTCTATTGAAAAATTCTACACCGGAGATACTGTTGTGGCACAGTGGAAAGGAATCCAACTAGTATCCACGAAGATTCAGGTTAGATCCCTGGCCTTGCTTAGTGAGTCAGGGATCCAGTGTTGCCATAAACTGTGGTGTAGGTCTCAGATGTGGCTTGGGTCCTGCATTGCTGTGGCTGTGGCATAGGCTGGCAGCTCCCATCCCATTTGACCTCTAGCCTAGGAACTTCCATATGCTGGGGGTACAGACCTAAAAAAGCAAAAAAAAAAAAAAATGCTCCACCAAAGCAGTGAGTTGGGAGAAATCTCCTAGGTTAAAACCAACATAGGCACCATAGACTTGAGCTCAAGGAGGAGACCATGGACAAAGGTAAATGAGCACTACTGGGTTTCTCTTCATGTAGAGATAGCTGCATGAACGGGCTACTTTTTTTTTCAGTCCAACTTCATGAACCATGTAGATATTGAACTATCTGCAAGATTCTGGCAACAGCTTTCTGTATGTCAGTTCTCCCAGTAGATAGGAGTACTCATTTTTAATTTGCTGTCATAAAATTTCCACTAGCAAATGTACACAGCATATTCCAGGGATGCTCTAGTCAATTCTCTTTTAACCCAAAGTCAGAGTAAGATTTCACTTATGTGTTTAATCATTTTGTTCACATTTAAAACTCTTCACTAACTCACCATCACTGATATTTTAGCATGAGAGCCAGTGTTGCTGTGGGTCTACCTATCCAGACTCCTCTCCTGCTTCCCAGTGTTATGGACTGATCTGTGTCCTCCAAAAATGTCCTATGCTGATTCCCTAAGCCCCAATGTGGCTATATTTGGAGATGGAACCTCTAAGAAAGTAATTAAGATTAAATTAACTCATAGCATGAGACCTTGATCCAATAGGACTAGTGTCCTTATAAAAGAAGAGACACAAGAAAGCTCATGCTTTCCCTCTCCCTCTCTTTCTCTCCCTCTCTTCTCTCTCCATGCCTATGCACTGAGAAAAGGCCATTCGAGGACACAGTGACAAGGCACCAATCTACAAGCCAAGAAGCCAGAAACTGAATTTGTAGGCACTTGATCTTGATTTCCCAGCCTCCAAAACTGAGAAACAGAACCAATAGGAGATATCTATAGATGTAGATGTATAAATATCTATATAGAGATAAAGAGAGAGAGAGAGATAAAAACTGGGTCATGAAATTATGAGACTAAAATTATGTCCCAAGAGCTGAAGCAGGCAAGCTGGGTGTCCAGAAGAGCTAATGGTAGAGTTCCATTGCAAGTTCAAATTCCCAAGAACCAGGAGAGCCAATGGTCTAGGGTTCTAGTCAAAGTCCAAGACCAAATTTAGGAGAAGACAAATGTCCAAGCTTGAAGACAGTCAGGAAAAGTGAGAGGGTTTGGCTTTGTTCAGCCTTTTTGTTCTATTCACATCTTCAGCAGGCTGGATGAAGCCACCCACATTGGAGAGGGTGATCTTCATTCAGTCTACTGATTTAAACATTAATCTCATCCACAAAATCCCTCGCAGAAATATACAGAATAATCTTAACCAAATATCAGGGCACCCTGTTTCTGTGATCCAATCAAGTTAACACATAAAATTAACCATCACCATCTTCTGCTAGCCATCATACTAGTTATCAAAAACAGTGTGGATTACATGTCATTCTTATTCATCTGTACATCTCTTCTTTTGTCACCTTGGTGTATGTTATATGTTTTTAAACTGCCCTGAATGGCTTCCCTTTCCATCCCTTTATTGCATGTGTTCACCTAGAAAACCTCTATCCATTCTTTAAATCTCAACTCAAGGGCTAGTTCTTTTGAATCTTCTCCTAATTTCTTTAAGGAAAATTAATGTTTCCTTCAATTGTCCATTTAAGAAACTGATGAAAAAGCCCACATCATATTATATTGTAATTTTTTACTTATAAATATTAAAAGGCTTGTTTCTCCCCAGACTGAACTCCTCCAGCTCAAAATATGTGTCCTTATTTTTTAAATATTTTTTGCACTTGCTACAGACCATAATGTAAAAAGGTAGTTCAATAAATCTCTGATGATTAAAGTCATGCATATATGAAAAAGAGCAGGGTTAGAAATCAAAAGACAGGCCTATGAAGCTGTGACAGGAATTAGCTAAGGGCATGTTTCCAGGACTCCTGATGGCAGAGCATAAGGTGGTTTGCTTCTCCAGGCAAGCATGAGTACTCTATCCAGTTTCTGCAGCATTATCCCACCTTCCCCTCTGTTACCATTCCTTTGATTTTGTCAGGTAATGGGTGGGCTCCCATTATAGAATTCTGTGGGAGATGTGAATGATCTTAATATCAGACACCTGAAGAACATAATTCTTCTCAATATCTCCACATGTAAGGAGACAGAGTGCAAAGGAAAGCCAGGCTGACTACACAAAGTACCTGTCATGTCATTACTAGGGCCAGATCAAGCCCAAAGCCCACTGGAACCAGTTAAGAAAAGCTAGTAGATGACTTGTGAATGATGTGGGGTGGGGGTGGGGGAGGACCTGTACAACAAATTCAGAGCAAACAGATAAAGGGAACCTTCCTGTATGAGGCACATTGCTCCTATATCTTGCCTGATTAGCAGGGACACATGTGCAGGGCCCATAGCAGCTGAGTAGTCACACTCACTGCGTTGGAGAAGCTCTTGAAGTTCTGTTCTGAAAAACCCCTCTTAGGAAGCAAACTACACGTTTGGAGTTCTAGGACAGAGACAGGCAAGAAGATCAGGAGTCTGAGTGTCAGAATTCTTTGGCAGAATTTGTGGATAGGTAAAGGATTAGGTTCTCCAGCCCATAGATGGAAAATACTGAGTGGAAATATAGTCACTCAGTGTGGATCTCCCACTGTGATCTCTATCTCTATGTGCAGGTTGATGGCTGTCATATTGTGGGCTGTCTGGGAAGTGGATACTTCTTTTCTCTAATTTTTAAGAAACTTGGGACTTTCCTCTTCTTGATGACTGGAAAATTCACAGCCAGTTCTCCTCTAGAAATTTCGTGGGAACTATATGTACTTTGGCCTACATGGCCCCCATAAGCATGTCCATTCTAACTGGTGGTAACACCATATTTCAGGTACCAGGAGAAGATATAAGTTACTCTCTCCTTGCGCTCATTGCAGATATGTGTGTTGCAGAATAGAGGAAGAAATTTTCAATGGCAATTCCAGGGAAAATTGAAGCCACAACTCAATCTCTGAATGAATATTCACACACAACACAAGCTCACCCTGCAAGTCTGGAGAGTCAAAGTATTTGGACATGATGGCCAGTTCACTTTGAAGATGTTTTCTGGATCAATCCATTCTGAGTCCTGCATGAAATGGTGGAATATGGTGTCACTGGCCTTTCTATCCACTGGTATTTGAGGTGATGCCTCCATGGAAGCAGTTATGGCTCTGGAAAACTCACTTTGACCTAGAGTAACTGGTGCTGTGGTTGATGATGCAGATCATCTCACCACTATATTTTTATCAGCTGGCAAGAAATGAGCCATGATTTTTGGTGAAGTGGATTCTCTGCAGAGCCAAAGAGAATACCATCTCTTCAGGGGCTAGAAGACCTACAGGCTCTTCTATTGTCTCTACCCTAAGGAAGGACTATCTGGGAGGATGGAGGAATTTTGTCCAAGGAAATCAGTGAGGGCAGCATAAGTACAATCACTGAATGCAATCATGGGCAGTGTGACTTTCTCTCTCCAAGTCTTGCTGGCTTCCATGCTTGCAAATATCATTAATGTTCATTTAACAATCACTTGAGTACACATCCTACTTGAAGTCATAGGAAGAGCAATAAGTTTACCAGATACTCATCCCCAAGGAATTCTGGGAAATGCCAGGGCATGCTTACTATTGGTCACTCAGGCAAACAGCTATTTCAGAGGTCAACACTACTTTCTCCCCTTACATCACCTCTTTCTAAACCATAACTGAATCCCACAGGTGACGATCACTGTGCCTTGACTACATCACTTGAACAGGCATGGATTTTCCTCTAAACATTGGATAAAACTAGGCTATGGCAGTACAAGATTTTTTTTTTATCATTAGGAGATCCGACCGGGGCTCAGCAGTAACAAACCCAACTAGGATCCATGAGGACACGGGTTCTATCCTTGGCCTCACTCAGTGGGTTAAGGATCCAGCATTGATGTGAGCTGTTGTGTAGGTCACAGATGCAACTCAGATCACAAGCTGCTGTGCCTATGGTGTAGGCCAGCAGCTACAGCTCTGATTTAACATCTAGTGTGAGAACTTCCATATGCCATGGGTACAGCCCTAAAAAGACACACACACACACACACACACACACACACACACACACACACACACACATTTTTTTATCAAAGGCTTTGACAAAATAGATTTACAATAGAGAAAAACTCTCAACATTGGTTACAAAATGTGAGAATTTCTAGATTGGATATATATACTCACATGTAGCCATGCCCCCTGTAGGAATGTTATAGACACTGTCCTCTTCCCCAACAGCTCAAGGTCCAGTGTGTGTGTGTGTGTGTGTGTGTGTGTGTGTGAAAGGGGGTGATTCTTCTCATTCTCAGCTTCACAATCATAATTATCTGCAAAATAATCTATAGAAAAATAGCTCTGTCACAATGACACAGATTTATATCTGATGCTAAACAGATTATTCTGTGTTACTTATATGTAATCCATAGGCTCACTAAAATATTTCCTCCCCTGAAAAATAATTGACTTCATAACAATGCTATGAAATAATAATTAGTATTATAATTATTTTTATATCAGCTAATTAAAAAAATTTGATACAGATAAATTAAATACCTCACAAAGCAAGAAAGTAACGTAGCAACTAAACTTCAAATGTAAATACCCATTGAAACAGGAAAAAAATTGCTAAAATTTTAGAAGAGTAGCATCCCTGTCTGCTACCTTCCTGTAGATTTCTCCCCCAGCTCTGTCTCTAGCCATCAAGTTCCATTGATAATTGTGTCTGGTTTCAGAGCCTCCAGAGAATCCTGGGAGCAATGTGGTAAGATCATTCTATATGAACATTTCCCATTGGCTGGTGGATGGTCCCTTCTGTGGATTGTACATCCTATCACTGGGCCTTGACTGGGTCCTGAAAAAGGTTGATATCCCTTATAACCAATAGCATCATAGAGCTGGCACCTCTTGAAGGCAGGCAAGTTTATTAAACCCTCCTGTAGACCACTGACTTCCCATCCTGGTTTTTCTTCACTCCATGTCTGCCTCCTCTATGCAAAATTCCTCCTTGTCACTGCCCAAGTAAAATTCTTATGTGTGGCGAGGACAGGATCCTCTCAGTTCTCTTTTCCTTGTAAACTTGTTTGGGCTCAAATACAATAAAATGAGGGCTTAAGTTTGGCCATAGGGAGGAGAGGTGTCCCCCTAAACTCTTTTATTTTTCTTGTATTTTTTTAAGATACTCAATGAATTTTATTACATTTATAGTTGTACAACCACCCTAGACTCTTGATTCAACTATACCCACCTGCATTCACAGGAAGTGGGCACATCTCTGAGTCTCTCTGAATCTCTGAATTCCATTCCATGTAATAAGCAGAAAGATCATCCTGGGCCCAGTAGGAAAAGCACTTGTGGGCCAGGTTCAGAATGGCCAAATTGATAATCATTGGAAAGTCTTTCCTGCTTGGCTACATAGCTGGATAAGGGTCATGGCTGTGATCTACTGACCCAGGAGGAGGGCAGTTAGTTTCTAAGGTTCTCCAGTACAATGTATTATGAGCCCTGTTGCCTAATTGAGCCCTATAGTCTTATGGGCTAGTAAAAGTCTTGCTGACTTAAGGCTTCTAATGAAGGTAAGGAGCCACTTAGCCTAAGAAAGCATCCAATGTTGAGCAGCAATTCAAGAACTGATAAATTGGATAGCAGAAACACAAGACCTTTTTATTGTTTAATAGTATTCACAATAGAGATGTGCCATTATTATTGATCCATTCACCAGTTATACACGATTGGGGATACTACTCAGAAAAAAAATTTAAAAAAAAAGAAAAATGCTGATAAACACAATGGCATGGATATCAAAATGTTAAGCTAAGTGAAAGAAGCCAGGCACAGAGAAAACATCAGTGATTGCCTGGACCATGGCTGGAGTAGAAGGAATTGACCGCAGTAACATAGGAGGAAATTCTTGAGGGTGATAGAAGTTTTTGAACCTTCAAAGTTATGATCAGTTTATGACTGCACATTTACTAAAACCCATCAAATTATAAACTCGAAGGAAGTGAATCTTAAGATATTTAAACTATACTTCAATAAAGCTGCATGCACACATATGCAAATTCAAATCCAAAAGAAATTTCAGAAGCAGATATCAAAAACTAAAGAATAAATAAAGAGGGAAGAAGAGCCAATAATAAAGTAGAAGAGATGATAGCTTGCAGGCTAAAAGAACATCAAGAGTTCTCTCCTGGAAAACTAGATGTGGCCCTCAATTCTTGTGCACATTTCTAATTTGCAGAAACTACTGAAAACTGGCTTGAGTTCACTTGACAGTAAAACCAGACTTGAACTAACAATAGGCTGCTAATATAGTATGAAAATTCAGAGGTTTTATCCAGAATATTAATATGTTTATAGGTTTGTGCTCCAGACATCACTGCATATGCTGTATTATCTCCCTAAAATTCAGAAACATCCTAAGATTTTTCAAATAAAATATTGTGGATTTGTATTTAAAATAGTATATAAAACACATTTCAGTAGGAGATGGGATTAAGATGGCAGAATAGAAGGACTGGAGCTCAACTTCACTCCTAAAAACAACAAAATTCACAACTAAATGCTGAGCAACCTTCAACCAAATGGATGGGAAACTTTCAAAAAGATATCCTTCTCTAGAAGACAAAGAGGAGGACACATCAAGAGGTAGGAGGGACAATTATGTGATATAAGCAACCCCATACCTCCCAGGTGGGAACTCTCACAGACTGGAAAGTAACTGTATCACAGAGACTCACCTACAGGAGTGAGAGTTCTGAGCCCCACATCAAACCCCCACGTGTGGGGATCTGGCACTGAAAGGAAGAGCCCCAAGAGTATTTGCCGTTGTAGGCCAGTGCGGCTTGTGTGCAGGAGCTCCCTGGGACTAGGGGAAGCAGAGACCCCATTCTTAGAAGGCACACACAGATTTTTGCATGCACTGGGTCCCAGGGCAAGGCATGGTCTCCATGGAAATCTGGGTCAGACCTGGCTGTGATTATTGGAGGACCTTCTGGGAAAGCAGGGGTGAATGTGACTTGTTTTATGGAAATCTGGGTCAGACCTGGCTGTGATTATTGGAGGACCTTCTGGGAAAGCAGGGGTGAATGTGACTTGTGGGGGAAGGACATTGGAAGCAAAGTGCTTGGGAATATTCATCAGTGTGCGTTTCTCTGGAGGTGGCCATTTTGGGAAAATCTGGCCCCACCCATCAACACTGAGAAGCCAGGCCAAACAACAATCCAGGTGGGATTGCAGCCCCACTCATCAGTAAACAGGCTGCCTAAAGACCATCCAGGCACATAGCTGCCTCTAATCTCACTCAGAGACAAAGCCCCATCTACCAAAGGGATAGGAATCAGCTCCACCTACCAGTGGGCAGGCATCAGTCCCTTCTATCAGGAAGCCTACAGCAAGCCCCTGCACCAACTTCAGTCACAAGGGGGGCAGACACCAGAAGTAAGAGAGGCTACAACTTTATTATCTGTAAAAAGGTCACCACACCAAAAACCTATAAAAATGAAAAGACAGAGAACTATAACTCAGATAAGGGAGAAAGAAAAAAACAAGAAAAACAGCTAAGTGATCAGGAGATTCTCAGCCTGCAGGAAAAAGACATTAGACTGTTGATGCTGGAGATGATGCAAGACATTGGAAATAAACTGGAGGCAAAGATGGATAACTTACAGGAAACACTGACCAAAGAGATACAGATATAAAACTTAAGCAAGAAGAGATGCAAAATACAAACCTATTTCAGTCTACCTCCTGCATAGGGAAAAACCTATTTCTTCCCTACCATGTTTCTTCCCTGTCTGTCTCCTTTAACTTCACAGAGAACCCTTCACCTCTGACACTTCTGGTTATCAAATATATGGAAGTTTTTCCCCCACACCAAGCAATTCTCTGCAACACTATCTAGGTTTTATATAATTCAACTCATTTCCGACATTCTCCACTTAAAATAGTGTCAAGCCTCATGGGTTAAGGGCTCAGTCCCACAAGACTGCTCCCACACACATACTTTAGATGTTATCTTCTATACTTCTGACCAACCTGCTATAGATTGGAAGTTCCAACAGCCCTCCTTTCTTTGGGGTTCAAGTGCCAGTTGCAAGTCCGGGTATTCACCTGCACTTCTGAACAACTGGCTATAAATTAGAAGTTTCCAAAACTTCTTCCTTGAGTTGATTATTTGTTAAAGCAGCTCACAGAAATCTGAGAAACATTTTACTTACTAGATCATCATATTGTTAAAATGGATATAACTCATGAACAGCCAGATGGAAGAGATGCACAGGGCAAGGTAAGGCAAAATGGTGCAGAGCTTCCATGCTCTCTTGGTACATGCCATTTTCCCCAAATCTCCACATATTCACCAGCGAGGAAGTTCTCCAAACCCTGTCCTTTTGGAGTTTTATGGAAGTTTCATTACATAGTCATGATTGATTAACCATTGCTGACTGGTGATTGATTTAAGTGACAGAGAACAGTGAAGAGTATGTCTTGTTCATGCTGGTTGAATGTACTTGATTCTATTGATTCAATCATTGGTGATTGACTCAACCATCAGCCCCTAATCCAGCCCCTCTCTTCTTCCTGGAGGTTATGGGTTTGGGCTCTGGGAGCAATACAAAAATTCCAACTCTTGAATCACCTGGTTGGTTCCCCTGGCAACCAACCTTCATTTTTAGGTCACCTAAGGACTTTCTAATAGTCACCTCATTACCATAACAAAATATACCTTTATCACAGGAAATTTAGAGAGTTTCAGGAGCTCTTGCCAGGAACTGGAACAAAAGCCAAATACATACTTATTATTATAAATTACAATATCACAGTATCACATTATAGGTATTCGATTAGCTTCAGAGGCTGTAATAGAGCTTCCCTGATCTACATTGATGGGTCACTAGGTGTATGGTGTGAACACACACACAAATACACTTACACTGTTTTACTGACAAATCCTAAAAAAGTACAAGAGCACTGGATTACTGAGATTTGATAGAAAAGAGTGAAGGGAAAATGAAGATAACAACAACAAAAATAAGAGGAAAATTGATGGAGTGAGAAAGACACAAGGGTAAAGGCTGACCTTCTGATGAGACACTGCCATAGATCAGACCTAATTTAGTCCTTCTCAGGAATTATCATTGGCACCTAAATTCTGTAAAGAGCAATGGCATCAGATTGAAGAGAGAAGGCACGTTTTTACTCAATCAGAATGATGACAAATGTATATCTGTTATGGTGCCATTCATACACAAGATTAGCTTTGGATGTCCTTATTTCCATATGGTTCTTATTGCAGACCTTATTTCCTCAATGATGAATAGAATCAAGTACACTCAACCAGCATGAACAGTATGTACTCAGCACTGCTCTCTGTCACTTCAAGGAAACAGATCAGATTGGAACATGACAAATGCAACTGATAGATATAACAAGAGAAACAGCCTGATAAAGAAGGAAGTATATATATATGTATGTGTGTGTACATACATATATGTATATATATATATACATATATGTATGTATGTGTGTGTGTGTGTGTGTATCCCATCCAAAGACCTCCTTCCATTCAATTATATAACCCATATAATAAGTCACTTCCTCAATAACCCATATTATAAGTCACTTCCTCAAAGCTGTATTCCTCTTGTCGATCTCAAATTTTACTTTGAAATATATTCTATTATTGTGAGGCTGAAATTAAGTAATGGATACAAAAGTGTTCAGTATGCATATCAATGTGTATATATCTGCATCATCATTATTAATGCCCACATTATAAGGATATACCAAACTTACTGAATAATTCACTATTGTTAATTATGTCTATTGTTTCTAAGTTTATCTCTCATATGAATAATGGAATAAAAAAGTTTGTCTTTATCTTTATTCTCTTATCTAAGCATTTAATTTGGTAAAAATATAAAAATAGGATTGATATGTCAATAGTTTTATTTAAATCAACTTTATTGAGAAAAATTACATAATATAAAGTGCACAATTTATAAATATGTATAGTACACTCTGTTTTGACAAATGTATGCATCCATCCATAAAACCACCATAACAATTAAGAAACAGAATATTTTTACAATCCTAAAAGTTATCTTGAGCCCCTTGCCAGTAAATTCTCTTCCCCTACACCTGGTTTCAAGAAATCATGGATCTGTTTCTATCACTCAAATTTAGATTTATAGTTGTAAATAGAAGCATATAGTACATAATGTTTTGTATCTGGCTTCTTTTGCTCAGCATAATAATTTTGAAATTTATCCATATTGTTACATTAGTTATGAGTCTGTTCCTTTTATTACAGAGTATAAGTCCATTGAATGGATATACCAGAATTAGTTTATCCATTTATCTCTTAATGAGCTCTAATAGGTAAAACTGCTAAGAAAACTCATGTACAAGTTTTTCAGTGGGCATGTGGTTTCACGTCTCTTGGAAAAATACCAAGGAACACAATTGTGAGGTCATAGGGTAAATGTATCTTTATTAGACATTGCTTAATTATTTCCCAGAAGAGTTGTATCATTTCCAAAGGTGAACATTTGCCACCAGAAATATATGGGCATTCCACTCAATCATCATTTTCAACAAAATTTGATATTATCAGACTTTATTTTTAATAGTAGTCATTCTGCTGCATTTATAGTGGTATTTATAGCGGTATATCTTTGTTGTGTAAATTTTCATTTTCCCAGTGACTCAGGATATTGAGCATTATTTCATATGCTTGTTGGCTACTCATATCGTTTTGTTCGAATGTCTTTTCAAATCCTCTGCACATTTTTATTTGGGTTATTTTTCTTCCCAGGTTATTTGAATTATTTATATATTCAAGATACAAGTATATTTTTAACATAAGAATTGCTACTCTTACATCAACTATATTTTAATTTAAAAAAAATAAAAATAAAAAATAATTGTGGTATTTGTTTTTCTCTTTGTGACTTAACTTCACTCATTATGAGAGTCTCTAGTTCCATCCATGTTGCTGCAAATGGCATTATTTTGTTCTTTTCTGTGGCTGAGTAGTATTCCATTGTGTATATATACCACATCTTCCTAATCCAATCATCTGTCAATGGACATTTGGGTTGTTTCCATGTCTTGGCTATTGTGAACAGCGCTTATGCTGGAGCATGATAATGTGATAAAAAAGAATGTATACATGTTTGTGTAACTGGGTCACCATGCTGTACAGTAGAAAACTGACAGATCACTGTAAACCAGCTATAATGAAAAAATATCATTATATAAAAAAATAAAAAATTTAATAAAGTTTAAAAAAAAAAGAATTGTGAATATCCTGGTCTCAAACTTGCTTTTCATTTTCTTTTCCCACACCTGCAGCATATGGAGGTTCGATTAGACCCCAGGCTAGGGGTCTAATCGAAGCTACAGCTGCTGGCCTACACCACAGCCACAGCAATGCCGTATCTGAGCCATGTCTGGGACCTACACCACAGCTCATACCGGATCCTTAACCCACTGATCGAGGCCAGGGATTAAACCCACAACCTCATAGTTCCTAGTTGAATTTGTTTCTGCTGTGCCACAATGGGAACTCACAAAAAGCAGAATTTATACTGAGAAACAATAGATGAAATCCATTTCATCAAATTTTTCAAGTTGCATGATTTGTGTCTTAATAAATCTTTGTTTGCCCTAAGTTAGCAATAATTTTCTCTATTTTTAAAATAAATTTTATTTACATTTTAATTTTTAGTTCACTCAACATCAACATTTGTGTATGCCAAACCTCTTCCTGCCCAGAGTTCCAATAATAAAAAAAAAAATTTAGGCCTAGAATTTTTACCCACCCAAGCTACCATTCAAAACAAAAGCTGAAAACTATTTTTAAGCATAGAGGGCTTATGAAGCTTTGCAACACAAATGGATACATGGAAAATAGTTTGTGATGAAGATTTTAAATAATAGTAAGGATTAATTCAGATGATAATATTACACACACATACACATATATATGATACATATATATAATATACATTATATATATCATATATATAAGTATATGATATTTATCACATTAAATGTAATATATATTATATATCAAATATATTGATATGGGGGTGGCGTTGCTTTTAAAAGTAACTAGGGGGAAAGCAAAACATAGTAACTTAGAATTAAAATCCTCTATAAGCTATAAAATGATATATATTGGCATAGAGAGACCAGGAGAAGTGAGAGCACATGGAAGTAGTTGTATTAGCCTTTGGAAGACACAGATAACACTTTTAAAAAGAGAAATCGTTGAAAAGATTCATATTAAGAGTGAGACAATATGAGAAAACAAATAAAAATAGTGAATTTCAACACAGATTTTCAATTGTTGGCAGGACAGGTAGATAAATAAAATTAGAATTTGAAAAATAATATAAGAACCCTGAACTCATGGCCATCTACACTTTTATAAGCAAAAATTAGAGAGTATACATTAGTCTCAAGTACTAGTTGAACATTTCTAAAGCTATGATAATATGCCAAACCATCAAAAAACCTCAAGAAATTTCAAAGAATAGGTTTAATTCCTATAAGCACATTGTCATGCACACTTATGTTTTCCTCTTCATGACTCTAGACCAGAGGTCTACAACACAAGTAAAGGTGTTGATTTTTCTCAATATAGTGGAAGGAAGAAAAACATGAATGTATTCCAACACCTCCTTTTGTTTTGTGTACTCTTCCAACACACCCAGCAACCAACAGGCCTATGCTTAAGTCACTGCTTTCCCTATACCTCCTTATCATTCCAACATTTCCACTAAATTCAGGAAAGCCACAGCTATGAATGGAATCAGATGAGAGATATATCAACACTTAGAAAGTTTGAGTCAGTTCATACATGATTACCACTTGTCCCCCACCTCCCAAAAATAGTCATCATCTCCGAAGGAGGAAAACATTATCCAGAACCTCTACAATTATTTTTAAATTTAAAAAGTGCATCATTCAATCAAAACTTAACAGTCATTACAAGAATTTGGACCAAGAAGAAAAATGGATTATAGTAACAGATGCACAGTTATTCCAGACATTACAGTTATCAGACTTGGATATTAAAATAACTGAAAAACAGTTTCAGAGAAACAGATTTAAAAAGGGATCATTTTTCCCTAAAATTGGCAACTGTAAGAAAGAATCAAATGGGCATTCTAGAACTAAAAATTACAGTATATGAAACTAAGAACTCAGTGGATGAGCTGTGAGTCATTTCATCATAGCTGATGAGAGAATTAATGAAGTAGAAGACAGATTGGTAAGAAATAATGATGGCAAAGAGAGAGCTGAATGGAAATTTTTTTTCATTTATAATGATTTCTATTTTTTCCATTATAGCTGGTTTACTGTGTTCTGTCAATTTTCTACTTTACAGCAAAGTGACCCAATTGAAAATACATGTATGCATTCTTTTTTCTCACATTATCATACTTCATCATAAGTGACTAGACATAGTTCCCAGTGCTATACAGCAGGATTCCATTGCTTATCCCTGAAAGGAAATTTTTAATGAACTAGAGAGAGAAATGGACCCTGGTGAAAAGTTATAATACCTTTTTAACTGTAGCCTATAAAAGGAAATAAGAAAGAATGAAATAAAAGAAATGCAAAGAGATCATTTCTAACAATTTTCCATAAATTATGAAAATCTTAAACCTTTAGATTCAAAAACTTTACAAAGGTCTAAGCAAGTATATTACAAGGAACATATACCTATGTTCATAAAACCTCTGAAAACCAAAGACCAAAAAAAAAAAAAAAAGAAAGAAAACCTAAAAAGTAGCCAGAAAGTAAAAAAGTCTTTATCTCCAAAAGAGAAACAATAGGTGACAATGACTTCACATCAGAAGATGTAGAAGCCAGATATAAGTGATATCATATGGTATTGGTCTTTCTCTTTCTGACTTACTTCATTACTTATATCTGGAATCTAATAAACAGCACAAAGGAACTGTTCCACAGAAAAGAAAATCATAGACTTGAAGAATAGACTTGTGGTTGCCAAGGGGGAGGGGGAGGGAGTAGGGTTTATTGGGAGCATAGGGTTAATAGATGCAAACTATTGCCTTTGGAATGGATTAGCAGGATTAGTGCTTCTGCTGTGTAGCACTGGAAACAATGTATAGTCACTCATGATAGAGCATGATAATGTGAGAAAAAAATATAAATATATGTGTAACTGGGTCACCATGTTGTACAGTAGGAAAAAAAAAGCATTTTATTAGGGAAATAACAATTTTTAAAAAAAGCTATATAGGCATCAAACAATCCACACAAAAAAAAAGAAGAAGATGTAGAAGCCAGATAATGACATCATTACATCCTTGAATTGCCAAAAGAAAACACCTGCCAAGGTAAAATTCTAAACCGAATGAAAATGTCTTCCAAAAGCAAATGTGAAAAAAAAAAAATCTGTTCAATCAATAAAAAACTGAAAGCAGCATAAATGCACACCTACACAAAATGGAACACTTAAAGAAAGTTCTGTAGAAAAGAAAAATTATTAAATTCAGATTCAAAGAACAGGAAAGAATGAAATGCAACAGAAAGAGTAAATACGTAGATAAATCTAAACGAACACCAGCCTTTCCCCATCCAATTAGCTTTCGTTTTGTTTCACCTTGTTTGGACCTTGATTGATATAATATTTAGTACCAAATAATATTTGCAAAAGTGGTGAGTTTGATCACATTTTAGCACACATTTAACTACTTTTTATCTGTGCAAAAGGAGGCTAGATATTGGGAAATCTGATGTAACTGATGTTACATATGTATTATCTTTCCTTGAAAAAAACAAAATCCCTTGGCACCAGGCATGCAGATATTTATATATCAGGGTTTTTTTGTTTTTTATGTTTTTTGGGTTTTTTGTTTGTTTGTTTGTTTTCTGTTTATATCAGTCTCTAAAGATCACCTGAACCAGGAAGATTTACCAGACGGGTTAGCCATACCCTTCAACGGACTTGCTCAAGAGCTATAAAAACTGTCCTCATCTAGGTCATAAAATAACTTTCAGCATACTGAAATATGAGCTTATTGAGATCTCCTAGAACATCATGCAGATGCAGTATCTTGATGACCTCATGCTGACTGGAACTTGATGAATAGGAAGTAGCAACTACTGTAAGTCTTAATGATATTTAAATGCATCCGAGGTTAGAAGATAAATCCCGTACAAATATATGGAGCAGGCACTTTAGCGAAGTTTCCAGGGGTCCAGTGGTCTTTCCCCTTATCTAGCCTGTCACTAAGACATAATCACAAGGAATGATTGGCTTCTTTGGATTTTGGAGGCAATCTATACCTCATTTGATGTGCTGTTCCAACTAGTTTTTGACTACATGAAAGACTTCCAATTGTGAGTGAGCTTTGAAGCTGATCCAGGTCACAGGGAATGCTGCTATGCTGCTTAGGCCTTCGTGTCCAGCCTTTGCAGTGAAACTCAGATAATGATGGCAAATAGAAATGCTGAACGCATCTCTAGGATTCACTAATAGACAAATCATAATGCAGTTCCCTTAGGATTTGGGATCAAAATAATGCACCTTTCTGAAGATGCTATTAGTCTCTAAAGAAATTAGATTGATATCTGGGTTCTGACAGAGATTTAATATTTGATCTTGGGGCAAAAACTGACTTAGAAACCTGAGATATATTACAAGCTGGGTGTTTTCTAACTCACTAAATACAAAATTTAGGGATGAGAAGAAGCACTCCAATATCAAGTGGAAGTATTATATACAAGAAGAAGTCTTCAAGGTCTAAGTAAATTGCACAAATGAGAAGCTCAGAATCTCCCGGCACTTCTACAGAACACACTGTCTGTCACCATGACTTTAAGCAATAACCTCACCAGATAATCCTAATGACTGTTTTACAGGGAAAAACAATTCCATCCTAGTTTACCAAAGATGTTTTTATATTATATGCTGTCGCCAGTCTTAAGGGACTGCTGCTGTACTTCAATCCTATCAAGAATGTCCGCAAAAGGCAACAATGAAAGGCAATCTTCCCATTTCCCATCCTAATCTGGACTAACTTTGAGACATATATATATATATATATATATATATATATATATATAGTTATTTACTTGGCTTAAAAGGAAATATGGCCAGAGGTGTGACTCCATCCTGATTCACAAGCAACAGATGACAGTTTGGCTTAAGAATCAGGTAATTTGAAAAGAAAAAAAAATCAAGTAATAAAAATATAAAGAGTTCAAGAAGCATGGAATGACCCTCCCAGAGTGGACATAGCAAGAGATGATATTTTTGTTCTGTGTAATTAATTAAAGGGTACCTATAGAGGAAAAATTTCTCAAATATTGGGTAGAAAATATGCCCCTTCCAGTGGATGTTAACCAGTCTCTACACTGATTCTTATGCAGTAGACTCGCACTCAAATGGCTATGGCAGCAGGAATGGAAAGCAACAGCATGAGCTCTCATCTCACTAGGAAAACCTTCTTATACCATTGCTGATGGCTTAACTTTCCAACAGACCTTAACAGGTCATTTCTCAAATAGACAATCCCAGGCACCTGATGGCAGTCTGATTATATTAGCTCCTTTTCTATAATACTGGGGATAGTGGTATGCCCTCAAGGGAACAGAAAGTTACCTTGGTAAGAATCTTCCTTCTCTGCTCAAAACTCTCCTGCCAGTACCATCACCCATGGATAAATGAAATGTCCTGTTCACCATCATAGTACACAACACAACAGTGATTCCAGCCAAACAATACTTTCAACATAAAAGTACAGCAATAAGCTAATTCCATGACATTTAATTGGTCTTAATTTAGTGTTTATTATATATTGGAATATAGTTGATTTACAGTGTTGTATTAGCTTCAGGTGTACAGAAAAGTGATTCAAATATATATATATAGTATATATAGTATATATATATATATATATATACACACACACGTATATGTACAGCATATATGTAGAGCATACATGTACAGCGTATATGTACAGCAAAGTGATTCAACAACAGGTAGCTGTATATACATATACACAAACATATATATATTCATTCTTTTTCAGACTTTTTCCCATATATGTTATTATAGAATTCTTTTTCACTTTTTTATTAAAGTATAATTGATTTATAGTACTGTGCCAATTTCTGCTGTACAGCATACACAACAGAAAGAGATTCACAGACATAGACAGCAGACTTGGAGTTGTAGGGGGAGGGAGTGGGATGGATGGGGAATCTGGGGTTGGTAAATGCAAACTTTTACATTTAGAATGGATAAGCAATGAAATCCTACTGTACAGCACAGGGAACTATATCCAATCTCTTGGCATAGAACATGATGATGATGGTATGAGAAAATAGAATGTGTATATATGTATTGCATTCTAGTTTTATGCTATGTATGTCTTCCCCTCCCGCAGATGCACTTGCCCAACATCAAATGATGACAGGACCAGTTGCAAACTCACTTTCCAAATGTGATATGTGCTCTGGACTAATGACCCATACTTGATATTATTTCTTCCATAAACATAAGGCGTAAGTTTAGAAATGAAGAAGCAGATGTAAAGGACAGGTCTTTTCACTATTACACTTAATAAACCCCTCTGATAATTTGGTTCCCATCCCAGCAACTTCAGGGTATGATATTTTGAGTTCTTTGTTCTCAGAGAAAGAATGCTTCTATCAACTGGCACAATGATCCCTTTGAAGTGACAGTTGAGATTGCCACCTGGCCATTTTGTGCTTTTCATGCCATTAACTCGAGTCAAAGTGGAGAGTTACTGGGGCTGACTATGGTTTTAAAAAGGAAATAGGGTCATTGCTAGACAATAGAGGTAGAAAAGACCATGTTTGGAACACAGGGGGTTCCCTGGGGCAATGATAAGAAATTCAAATTAAAGTAAAAAATGTAAAAATACCCTGAAAAGAGTAAAAGAACCCAATATAGATAAGACCACTGAGAACTGAGCTATTGTAGGGATGAGTGTTTGAATCAAAAGGAAAAGACCTCCAACCATATGAGCTACGGACTGAGGGCAAATAGACCTGGAGTAGGTAATAGAAGAAAGAAGATTTAAGTGTCAACTATGGTCTTGCAGTGAGATACAGAAGCACAACTATAGCAGGCATGCATTTTTTTCATTCCTAGTTGTTGCTTATCCACAAACCCAAACACACACACACACACACACACACAATTTTGTCCTTTTCTTTTCCCTTATTATTTATAGAGAATGTGGATGTAGTTTGGCTTTAAATTTAGTCTTTAAGTTACATAATATCCAGATGGGCTTTGTAAAAGAAACAAGGAGGAACTAATATCACTCAGGGATAGAGACAGGTATTGACTGATGGAATCTGATAACTTCCCTTTGTGAGAGACTGTAAGCATCACCCTATGAATCAAGGAGAACTAGGTTTTATTAAGCATAAGCATGAAAATACTGTCAGAGATGAAGACATTTTCTTCTACCTTTCTAGGTTTTTCTGGCTGGTCTAAAAACTAAATTGGCATTAGACAGATTAATACAAGAAAATCAAAGTGCTTAATAACATATATACATGGGAGAGATCCAGAGAACTGACTAACTCATCAAAATGGCCAAAACCCTAACCCTAAATACTGTATTCAGCTAAAGGCAAAAGAGGATGCTGTGGGTAGCAGTTTGGGATTTCAAAGAGCAGGAAGGAAATTTACATGGAGATGGAAGAGCCGCAAGTGATTGGTAAACAAATGTTTGCTGGACCAGGCAAAGACAATGGAACACAAAGAGGAATTCTAACAGATTCCATAGATTCCTCCCAGTCTGCACACCTAGTTCATGTTATAGTTTTCTGTGGTGATAACTCCCCTCCTAGAATAGGTCCTGTACTTTTTTAGGCAGATAGGGGTAAGGAGAAAGTTTTCCTGAGTGTTTTGAGCCTTGATTGTTTTCAAGTGGAAATAATCTTCATGCCAATGAAACATTTTAGGGTGGTAAATTTTGCTCCTCTATAGTGTCATTGCTGTGATACAAGAAGGGCATCTATGAGAGAGGTATTGGTGAATGGGGAATATTCAAAAAAGTAACTATTGACCTACTTACTGCCTCTTAGTCTCACCTCTACCCTTCCCAATTCTCAATAATGCCAGGGCTGGGGGTCTCATTTTCCAGTAAGCCTGATAAGTTGAGGCAGTAGGAGGTGTTGGAAGAGTCAGACACAGAAAAAGGGATGAAGTAGCATTTCTTCCTCACTATTCCTTTACCTTTAGTGACATCTCCAGTTACCTGGTTTCCACCATGAAGCCCTCTTCATGGTTCCAGCACTATGTGGCCTGTGCTTGGTTTTCTGGGACTCCAGTAAAAACACTCCCTCCCTTTTTCTTTCACCAGCACTAGAAGTGGTGTTTCCTGAAACTGTTAATTCCTTGACCAGCCCGCGGTCCCCATTCACTCTCTCTTTGAAACATATGGAGTGTTCTTTTGCCCTGCCTGATGTAACCTGTCTTTTATCACTCTGTCCATCTTTTTTGGACATTTACATATCTCAGTTCAACTAAATTAGTGATTTTTCACACAGTTTCTTGGAGGCTGGGGGTTTCCAGAAGCCCCTTGGAGCTGATGCTAAGGAAAAGGGGAAGGCTGAGAAAGAAGGTCGGTATTGTTTTAAAAACAGGCACCCGCCTACCAGATTATTTCTGTTTCATGTGCTTTACTTGTTTACATTTCTCAGAGGAATTTTGTCACAACAAAGGCTCTTGCATATAATAAAATATTTAGAACAATGGATTTTTGCCACTGACAAACATGTTGAAGGGACCTTGGTCAAGGATAAAAATCTGGCTATTGCCTCAGTAGAAGTTGTTGTACTCTAATCAGAAGGTGTAGTGGGAAGATCAACACCAGAACCCAAATTTACTCTCTTTCCTTTTTCTCATTCCACTTCATTACCTACAATTTTGTCCCCATGGCCCTGATACTCTGCCCCTTGTTTCTAGGGTACTCTCACTCTCAGCAGCCTGGCTGAAAATTTTCCTGAGCTCATTGTGTATCAAAAGACTGAATGCATCCATAAAGCCTGCAATAAAAATAACCCAAACAAATGACTACCCCGTCACATGTCCTATTAGCAAAGTACTTGTGTGGGAACAAAATGTTGTTGTTGGTTTTGTTTTCATTTTTTTTAATACAGTCAAGGCCCCAGTGGGGCATGAATGTGGAATATCATCCCACTTTATAATATATGCACCATAATCTTCTTAAAATGAGTTTTCACTTCAAGAAACATAAGGACTTAAATATGAGCAGCCTGTTTTGTGCGTTTGTGTGTTTGGCATCTCATTACACTTCAGACCATTTTGTCTTCTTAGAACAATTGAATATCATTAGTGGAGGCATATTCTGTTGCCAGAACTTGCTTGGTTGCGATTGCGCTTGTTAAAATGTGTCCATTTGCCAGCTGATGGATGGGAATTCTGAAGGGTGCCTGGTGGGTGAGCATTTGAATATCAGAACTTTCATCTCTTTCTTCCAGAGAGAAAAATAGCTTTGCTACCAACCAACACAAAGCATGAATTGTCCTTGACTTCCCCTCCATTTTTGTCTTCTTTTTGTAACACTGTTTAGCTCATAGTGTCTATCAGGCACCCAGAACTGTGCAAGATATAAAAGCTTCAGAGCCAAACAAACCTTGGAACACATCCAGATGCCTCAGATTTATTTATATAGTGACCTTGGGCAAATTACTGAACCTCTAGGGCCTTGGGGGTTTTAATTTGCAAAATGCACCTCCTAATGCCTATTTTTTAGGGTGATTAAAACGAAAATTCCTCACCTGATTTGGGTACCTAATAGATGCTAAACGTTTGGTAGCTGGTAAAAATTTTTTAAATATTGCCTAAAACAACTAGAGAAGAGTTAAATAGCAAACTCAGTGCAGCATTAATTAGAATATAATCAGGCATTAAAATATGAGGTACCCCCAAATAAATTACTTTAGAGGCAAGACCTAGAAGTTACAGTAGATTCTTATCACTTGCAGTGTTTATGTTCTATAAAGTCACAGAAACCACTCCATTTAGCAACACTGAAGCATTGCTCCTAGGTTAAAATCAGGATTAGGTTCCTGTGAGCCTTGGTCACAACAATTTCATCGGCTAATCAATGAATAACCTTGTGTTATGTTTGTTTCTTTTAAAGACACCTCATTTAATATATATTATATATTGTTGATTCATTTGAACTCATATCCAAAATCCTCTAACTCATGCCTGTATGAAGCTTTCATAGATATGTATCTTCTCTATGAGGCACACCCCAAACTTTTCTGTTTATCTTGATACGGAACAGTAAACAAGTTGGCACTATGCTTAGAGACCATTTTAAACAAGTAAATCACCAACGAAATGCACAAAATACACAAAAATGTGAAATATGTCACACAAACTAGACCATGAATGGGACATGTTTTTACAGTATAAGAGGTGATCTTGTTCGGCCTCCACAGGGATGTGCAGAAAGTGACTCAAATTTTTCAAAACTTTGTACCAGTGCATGTCCATGGATGACCATGAAAATACCATGCGTATTGATTTGGGGATTGCAAATAATTTTAGTAAGTGGGCAAATTAGAAAAAAGGAATCTTCAAATAAGGAGGATCAACTGTACATGCCAGGAGGGACCCTTTGACATAGCAGGGATGCCTTCAAATGAGTGATAGGAGGAGAGAGTGCAGACAGGAAGAGCTGTGTCACCAAAGCAAGATCATTGAAAGTCAAGCATAGTGTCTGGGAACAGATAATGAGCCAGGGGTTCTCCAGCCCAGATCCCACACAATGCTTCTGCTGACACCCTTTTCATCGAGCGTGCCCTGCTCAGAGTGGCTTTCCATGGCCTCTCCATCAAAATGGCATCCGCTTTCCATTTCTCTCTAAATTTTCCCTGATTTATTCTCCTCCAGAACACACCTTCATGACCTGATATATTTGTGAATCATCTGCTGGTCCCTGCCAGAATGCAGAGTCCTTGAGGTTAAGACTTTGTGACTTTATTCCCCAGCCAAAGGAACCTACAGAGAATGGCAGCAGTGTGGTTGTCACTATCTGTTGAATGAGGACAGGAATTTTAATGTATCTGAAGAACACATTAAGAAGTATACTTTTTGTGTAAGAGGAAATAAACAGTCATTTGAGTGAAGAGTCCTATCAGATATGGAAGATTTATAGTCCTTCTGAGACTCTATGGAAAATTAAAGACGAGAAAAATTGTTCCTATCCTCATGGGATAAGCCATATAAAAAAAAAAAGGAGAGGAGAAACAGGCTCAAGATGGAGATTATTTTATGCTAGCATCAGGAATTACAGCTAAGCATGATTGTTTATTTTTTAAAAAGTTCTGTGAGACAGGCATCTATGGGGTTGTGGAAAAGCGGGTGGGGAATGTAGATTAATGTACAGATTGGATTGCTTTTACTTAAGTGCCAGAACCAAGTAAATACAAGTTTCTCTGTCTTGAAGCTCTGGGAGCTGTTTACACTTAAAAGCATTACTCCCTCTCAACTCTGTAAAGCCTGCCTGATTATCCCACACTGGTTTTAGGTTCTTTCCTACTCTACGTCCTCACAGAAATCATAGCAAGCATTTGTCCTTAACAAAACAGTTTTCCAGGTACTCTTCTGTCTATCTCAATTGCAACTGCAACCTACATGGTATGAATTAAAGGAAATTGGAAAATTCTCTACATTGTTGATGATGTCCAAATATTGCAGAAACTTTGGGGTCTAAAAGCTTTCATAATGCTGCTGTACCTAAATAACTAACTAATTAAACTGCCGTCAGTCATTAATACTGTAGTGTAAAGTAGCTTCTTCTGAAGTTTTAAGCAGTAATCATATAATTCCAAACTAATTTTATAGACTGTGAAAACTGAGATCCATAATGGCATAAACTGAGAGTTTTATACCTAATTTAGTAATCTGAGATGGAACAAAAGCCAAGGTCTCCTGTCATTCAATTAATGAGAGCGTCCTAATCCAAAACTTTTCCAGTAAAGGTGGTTGAGGCCATCTCCTAGTGAAATTTCCAATTAGTAAATTCTTATGAGGGAAGAGTATAAAACCTCTAGTAAAATGCAAATATCTTGACTGAAATAAATGCAAATAACTTGAAAGGATATTATCCTCAATTGGTTTATCAAATTAGTTGATCCCAGAAGTCAATTTCCATCTTAGGACACACTATCCATCTAGAAAAGATAAACTAGACTTAAGCGTTCCCCAGTTCCTGTTGTGGTGCATCAGAAATGAATCTGACTAGTATCCATGAGGATGCAGGTTCAATTCCTGGCCTCTCTCAGTAGGTCATGGATCTGGCATTGCCATGAGCTGTGGTGTAGGTCACAGATGCAGCTCAGATCCCATGTTGCTGTGGCTGTGGCGTAGGCTGGCAGCTATAACTCTGATTTGACCCCTAGCCTGGGAAACTCCATATGCTGTGGGTATATCCCTAAAAAGAAAAAAAAAAGTTTCCCAAAGCAGCCATCTACTGTGGCACTCTTCAACATTTGGCTGTCGCACACCCACAGGAGTCCAGGACCCACAGAAGCTTGTAGGTAGCCATAGAGAGCTTGCCTCTTCTGGGCTGATTGTGGTGAGTCCCCGAGTCATGTAGAGGAACTTTGAATCCTTGTGACTGCAAATGCTAATCAAGAAGCTGATTATATCCCACTAGGAGCTAAAAGATGATTCCTTAATGGAGGAGCTAAGTTTTGGCAAAAAGCCCTTTGGAAAAGTCTCATTTAAATGCTGCCCATTTCTTTAATACTTTCTACCAATGCCTACCAAACATATTTTACACACACACATACACACACACACACAGAATGAAGCTTATAAACTATCAGGAGAGAGGATCAAGATGGCAGAAGACTAAGATGTTGCACACACCTTCTCCCGCAAACATAAAAAAAAAAAATCTACATGTAAAAAGATTTACATCTACTGAATGTTGGCAGAAGAAATTAAACCTCCAAAAAGGGCAAGAAATTCTTGACATAACCAAGAAGAACAAAAGAAAAAAAAGAGAGAGAAAAAATGAATCAGGACAGGACTAGCATTCCTAAGAGGGAGCTGTGAAGGAGAAAAGGAACCCATATCCTGGGGAGCCACCTAATGGATGGGGAGATCAGCTGAGTTGGAGGGACTTCAAAGTTTCTGAGAAAAGTGCAGCGGATGGACTGAGGAAGGCAAAGAAGAGTGAGAGACATGCAGATCAACTGCACAGCCTCCTGGACAGCACAACCTGAGAAGCTCAGTGAGGGCTGGGTGCTGAAACTCATGCTCTGGATGTGGCAGGAATGGAACTCAGTGGTCATCTGAGATGCCAGAGGGAGGTGTGGCCTGCCACCACTGGAGGCCTATGAGTGGGCTCCACCTGTGGCCCCAGTCACCTCAGGGGGTGGCAAAAAAAAAAAAAAAAAAAAGAGAGGGCACTGCAACCAAGCACTACACACTGTTGCTCTCACTCCCCTGGAAATACCCGCCCTGGTGCTGCCATTGCCAAATGCCCTGGGCAGCATCCAGACACTTGATCTCTGTCCCTTTCCAAGACCCTGCAACTAGGAGCAGCTGGTACAGGACCTTTTTGGTGGGGTAAGTGAGATAGGGTGCTTCTTTCATAATCTATGTTGGTGGGAAAAATCACAGCAAAGTTATCTCTGACTCCAGAGGTGGGCATGGCCTGCCACCACTAGGGGACCATGAACAAGCACCACTTGTGGCCCCAGTCACCACAGAGGGCACCACAGAGGAAGTCACTGCAATGGAACACCACCTATCATTGTTCTCACTCCCCTGGAAACACACCCACCATGATGCTGCCACTGCCAGACTCTCCAGGCAATGCCCACATGCTTTAGCACTGTCGCTTCCCAGGACCCTACAACTAGGAGCAGCTTGTGCAGAACATTTTGTGTGGGCTAAGTGGAATGGGGTGCTTCTTACATGGTCTGAAGGTGGTGGGGGGAAGCACAGCAGTTATCTCTGACTCCAGAGGTGGGTGTGGCCCACAACCATTGGGGGTCCTGGAACGGAAATCACCCGCAGCCATAACTACCTCAGGGAGCACCCACAGAGGAGGGCACTGCAATCAAACACCACCAGTGTTTCTCTCACTCTTCTGGGAGCATACCTACCCTGCTGTTGCAACTGCCAATCACTCTGGGCAGTGCCTGCACATTTGATTACTGTCACTTCTTAGGATACTACAGCCAGAAGCAGCCTATCAGCACCTCCTGTGTGGGCTAAGTGGGCAAGGTGAGGGGTGCTTCTTGCACGGTCTACAGGTGGTGGGAGCAAACCACCAAATTACCACTGACTGCAGAGGTGTGCATGGCCTGCTACCACTAGGGGCCCCTGAACAGGCACTACCTCAGAGGAAGGCATTGCAATTGAACACTACCTGTTGTTGCTGTCACTCCCCTGGGAACTCACACACCCTGCCACTGCCACTCCCAAATGCTCTGGACACATTGTAAATCTGCCTAAGGCTTATTACCACTTCCCAGGGCCCTGAAACTAGGAGTAACCCATACTACCTTCCTGCAGGTCCTTGCTGCTGTTAAGAGGCAAGCAACTAGGCACTGACTACTAGCCCTGCTCGTTGCTTCTTTGTCCCTGGAAACACACTCAGCAATGTAGGGATAACAGCCTGCTCATGCCAAAGAAAGAGAGAGCAAATATCAAAACCCCCCAAAATAAATAGTAACCCCCCCAAAATACAAAGGGGTGCTCTTGCACAGAAGCAGCCATCCAAGACTACAGTTTGGCTTCCCTAAACTCACAGAAAGAGAAAATATAAGCAAGATGAAGAAGTTCAGGAACCATTCCCAGTTAAATGAATAGGAGAAATAATGAAGTGAGAAATAATGAAACAGACCTCTGCAGCCTGACAGACACTCAGTTCAAAAGAGGGATAATGAAAATACTGAAAGAATTAAGGCTGAATATCAAGAAATTAAGACTGGATATGAATAATAATGCAGATTACTTTAGAAAAGAAGTAGAAAATATAAGGAGGAACATGTAAAAATTATAAAATTCATTTGCAGAGATGCAAACTGAGCCAAAGTCACTAAAGAGCTAAGTGAATAATGCAGAGGAATGAATTAGTGACTTGGAAGATAGAATAATGGAAATCACCCAATCAGGAAGGGGACAGAAAGCCAAATGAAAAAAACATGAAAGCAATATAAGAGATATATGGGATAATATAAAGCAGGCCAATCTACCCATAATAGGAATTCCAGAAAGAGAAGAAAAAGAAAAGAGGATTGAAAATATATTTGAAGAAATTATCACTGGAAACTTTCCAAATCTAAAGGAAACTGATATCAACATATAGGAAGCACAGAGGGCCCCAAACAAGTTGAACCCAAAAAGGACCACATGCAGACATATTATAATAACAATGGCAAAACTTAAAAGTAAAGAGAGGATTCTAAAGGCAGCTAGAGAAAAACAAAGTGTTAATTATAAGGTAAACCCCAATAAGGCTATTGGCTGATTACTCCACAGAAGCACTACAGGCCAGAAGGGAGTGGCAAGACATATTCTAAGTTCTGAAATGAAAAAATTTCCAGCAAAAATATCATTTAAAATAAAAGGGGAAGTAAAGAATTTCTCCAACAAACAAAAGCTAAAAGAGTACAGCAATACTAAACCCATTCTAAAAGAAATACTGAAAGGGCTTCTCTAAATAAAAAAAAAAAAAGAAGTAAGAAGAAATAGGATGGAGGAAACCACAACTGGAAAGCAATTGCTTAAATAAGCCAGCATACAGATGTAAGGGGGGCAGGGAACTTCTGTAACAGTGATGACAAACACAAGGACAAAAGGAACAGCAAAAGGACAAACATGAAGATGTTAAAAAAGGACTTCAAAATCATAGAATATGGGGAATGAAAGTAAGAAAATATAGATTCTTTTTAATAAGGTATTTAAGCCTATATGACTATGAGACTAAAGTGAGCAGATAAAGGAAGGGCTTAACCTACTTTAAAAACAGGGCAACCACAAATCAAAATGAAACATTGCATTCACAAGAACTAAAAAGAAAAGTACACAAGCATAAAATAAATGGAAATCATCCAACCAAAAAAAGAAAGGAGAAACACAGAATCAACTGGAAAACAAGGTTTAAAATGACAATAAATACATGTTTATCAATAATTACCTTAAATGTCAATGGACTGAATGCTCCAATCAAAAGATACAGAGTGTAGATTGGATAAAAAAGCAAAAACCTACAATCTGCTGTCTACAAGAGACCCACCATAGGGCTAAGGACACATACAGATTGAAAGTGAAGGTATGGGGAAAGATATTTCATTCCAATGGACAACACAGGAAAGCAGGAGATGCAATACTCATATCAGACAAAATAGTCTAACATGAAGGGCATAAAGAAAGACAAAGAAGCACACTATTTAATGGTAAAAGGATCTATTCAGGAAGAGGATATTAAAATCATCAATATATATGCCCCTAACATAGGAGCACCCAGATACCTACAACAAATACTAACAGACATAAAGGGAAAAAAATGATGGGAATACAAACAGAATAGGAGAATTTAACACCCAACTCACATCAATAGACAGATCCTCTAGAGAGAAAATCAATAAGTCAACAGAGATCCCAAATGACACAATAGAAAACTTAGACTTAGTTGACATTTTCAGGACACTACATCCAAAAAAACCATAATATACATTCTTCTCAAGGGCACATGGAACATTCTCAAGGATCTACCACATACTGGGGTACAAAGCTAACCTCAAAAAACTTAAGAGTATAGAAATTATTTCAAGTGTCTTTGACCACAAAGGCATGAAACTGGAAATCAACTACAAGGGAAAAAAATGAGAAAAAAAGAATTATATGGAGACTAAAAAACATGCTACTAAAAAAACAATGGGTCAGTGAGGAAATCAAGAGGAAATTAAAAAATACCTTAAGACAAATGAAAATGAAGACACATCCACTCAAAATCTATGAGATGCCACAAAAGCAGTGCTTAGGGGGAAATTAATAGCAATACAGGCCTTCCTCAAAAAAGCAGAAAAATCTCAAATCAACAACATAACCCACCACCTAGATGAATTAGTAAAAGAAGAACAAACAACATCTAAAGCCATCAGAGAAATCACAAAGGTCAAAGAGGAAATCAATAAAACAGAGATTCAAAAAATGATAGAAAAAATGTCAAAAAACCAAGAGCTGGTTCTTTGTAAAGGTAAACAAAATTGACAAACATCTGGACAGACTCACCAAGAAGAGGAGAGAAAAAAACCCAAATAAACAAAATAGGAAATAAAAAGGAAAAAATCACAACAGATACTGCAGAAATACAAAAAAAAAGAGAAAATAATTGTATGCCAAAAAAAAAACCATTATGAATAATTGTATGCCAACAAATTCGACAAACTAGAGGAAATGGACAACTTTCTGGAGACTTACAGCCTTCCAAAACTGAGTCAAGAAGAAATAGATCAACTAAACAGACTGATCACTAGAAATGAAATTGAATACATAATAAAAACACTCCCAACAAATAAAAGTCCAGGACCCAATGGCTTCACAGGAGAATTCTACCAAACATACAAAGAGGAAATAATATCCATCCTCCTTAAAATTTTCCAAAAGACTAAAGAAGAAGGAACACTCCCAAAGACATTCTATGATGCCACCATCACCCTTATACCAAAACCATACAAAGATACCACCAAAAAAGAAAACTATAGGCCAATATCTCTGATGAATATAGACAAAAAAATTCTCAGTAAAACTTTCACCAACCGAATCCAACAACATATAAAACGATCATACACCAGGACCAAGTGGGATTCATCCCATGTTCACAAGGATGGTACTACATATGCAAAACAATCAACATCATACACCACATTAACCAAAGAAAAGTCAAAAACCACATGATCATCTCAATAGATGCAGAAAAAGCATTTGACAAAGTCCAACATCCACTCATGATCAAAACTCTTACCAAAGTGAGTATAGAGGGGACATACCTTAACATAATAAAAGCCGTTTACAACAAACCCACAGCCAATATAATACTCAATGGAGAAAAGTTGAAAGTCTTCCCACTAAAATCTGGAACAAGACAAGGATGCCCCTTCTCACCACTGTTATTCAACATAGTATTGGAAGTTCTAGCCACGGCAATCAGACAAACAAAAGAAATAAAAAGTATCCAAATTGGAAGAGAAGAGGTAAAATTGTCACTGTATGCAGAAGACATGATACTATATATAGAAAACCCTAAAGACTCAACCCAAAAACTACTGGAACTGATCAGTAAATTCAGCAAAGTAGCAGGATATAAGATTAACATTTGGAAATCAGTCACATTTCTGTATACTAACAATGAAATATTAGAAAAAGAATGCAAAAATAAAATATCTTTTCAAAAAATCAAATACCTGAGTATAAACCTGACCAAGGAGGTGAAAGATTTATATGCTGAGAACTATAAAGCATTAGTTAAGGAAATTAAAGAGGATTCAAAGAAATGAAAAGATATCCCATGTTCCTGGGTTCGAAAAATTAATGTTGTAAAAATGGCCATACTACCCAAAGCAATCTACAGATTCATGGCAATCCCTACCATATTACCCATGACCTTTCTCACAGAACTAGAACAAATCAAAAAATTATGTGGGACCACAAAAGACCCAGAATTGCCAAAGCAATCCTGAGTAATAAAAATAACCAGGAGCATATCTCTCCCAGACTTCAGGCAATCCTACAAAGCCACAGTAATCAAGACAGTTGGGTACTGGTACTGAAACAGACATACAGACCAAAGGAACAGAATAGAGAACCCAGAAATAAGCCCAGGCAGCTACAGTTAATTAATCTTCAACAAAGGCGGCAAGAATAAAAAACGGGGAAAAGTGGTGCTGGGAAGAATGGACAGCTGCATGGGAATCAGTGAAACTGGAATACACCCTCATACCATGCACAAAAATAAACTCAAAATGGCTTAAAGACTTAAACATAAGACAAGATACCATCAAACTCCTAGAAAAGAATATAGGCAAAACTTTCTCTGACATCGACTTTACAAATATTTGCTCAGGTCAGTCTCCCAAGGCAACAGAAATAAAAGCAAAATAAACCAATGGCACCTAATCAAACTAACAAGCTTTGGCACAGCAAAGGAAACTATATATATATAAATATATAAATATTTATAAATATAAATATAAATATAAATTTATATATATATAAATTGCAGACTGGGAGAAATAGTTTCAAACGATGCAACTGACAAGGGCTTAATTTCTAAAATATACACATAACTTGGACAACTCAACAGCAAAAAAGCCAACAACCCAATTGGAAAATGGACAAATGATCTGAATGGGCATTTCACCAAGGAAGATATAAAGATGGCCAACAAGCACAGGAAAAAATGCTCAATATCACTGATTATTAGAGAAGTACAAATCAAAGCTACCATGAGGTACCACCTCACACAAGTCAGAATGGCCATCATGAATAAGTCCACAAATAACATATGCTGGAGGGGGTGTGGAGAAAAGGGAACCCTCCTGAACTTTTGGTGGTCATGTAAATTGGTATAACCACTATGGAAAACAGTATGGAGGTACATCAGAAAACTATACATATAACTACCATTTGACCCAGAAATCCCATTCTTGGGCATATACGCAGACACAACTTTCCTTGAAAAAGACACATGCACCTGCATATTCATTGCAGCACTATTCACAATAGCCAAGATGTGGAAACAACCTAAATATCCTTCGACAAATGAATGCATTAAGTGTGGTAGGGGAGTTCCCCTCGTGGTGCAGTGGTTAACGAATCTGACTAGGAATCATGAGGTTGAGGGTTCGGTCCCCAGCCTTGCTCAGTGGGTTAAGGATCTGGCATTGCCATGAGCTGTGGTGCAGGTCACAGACATGTCTCAGATCTGGCATTGCTGTGGCTCTGGCGTAAGCCAGAGGCTACAGCTCCGATTTGACCCCTAGCCTGGGAACCTTCATATGCTGCGGGAGCGGCCCTAGAAAAGGCAAAAAGCCAAAAAAAAAAAAAAAAAAAAAAAAAAAAACCGAAGAAGTGTGGTAGGAGTTCCCATCGCGACAAAGCAGAAACAAATCTGACTAGGAACCATGAGGTTGGGAGTTCGATCCCTGGCCTATCTCAGTGGGTTAAGGATCTGGCATTGCCATGAGCTGTGGTGCAGGTCACAGACATGGCTCGGATCTGGCATTGCTGTGGCTCTGGCATAGACTAGAAGCTACAGCTACAATTAGACCCCCTAGCCTGGGAACATCCCTATGCCCTGAGTGCAGCCCTAAAAAGACAAAAAAAGAAAAGAAAAAAAAAGAAAAAGAAGAAGAAGAAGTGTGGTATATGTACACAATGGAATACTACTCAGCCATAAAAAAACAACAAAATAATGCCATTTTCAGCAACATGGACAAAACTAGAGACTCTCAAACTGAGTGAAGTAAGTCAGAAAGAGAAAGACAAATACCGCATGATATCACTTATATCTGGAATCTAATCTACGGTATAGATGAAACTTTCCACAGAAAAGAAAGTCATGGACTTAAAGAACAGACTTGTGGTTGTCATGGGTGAGGGGGAGGGAGCGGGAGGAAGTGGGAATTTGGGGCTAATAGATGAAAACTATTGCCTTTGGAATGGATAAGCAATGAGATCCTGCTATATAGCACTGGAAACTATATCTAGTCACTTATGATGGAGCATGATAATGAGAAAAAGGAATGTATATGTGCATGTGTGACTGCGTCACTATCCTATATAGTAGAAAAAGTGACAGAACACTGTAAACCAGCTATAATAGAAAAAAATAAAAATCATTAAATAAAAAACAAAAAAATAAGTAAATAAAAAAACAATCAAACTTAGCTATTAATGCCTGTTGCTAACTTAAAATAATCTCCATGTTCTGTCTTCAACCCACTTTTCCTATAGATAAGTATTGCTTACATTCTTAGGAGTATTTAAGCTGTTAATAGGAAGTTTGCTTTTCTTACCTCATGAGGATAGTAACAATTATTTTCTTCTTTAGTTTGCCCACAGTATCAGGAAACTTATCATTGCAATGAATTGAAATGACCTAATGGTGGAATTTCTGACATGAGAGCAGGCAAGTGAATGAGTTACTTGGGGAAAACAAGGTCCCTTTCCAGTAACTTCCAAGAGAAACTACATTTGCTGTCAAAGTTTTGTACATTCACATCTCAACAACTTTTCTATACTGAGATATTTAGCACCAATAATAACATTATCTGCAAAACTGTAGGTGATTAGAAGGAACATCTGGCTTTCTATTTTGAAGTCCTCTGTTTTGCACAGATGCATTAGGCCATGGTGCTGGGGGAAGGAATAACATTGTTCTAAGCTAGGGGTCAGGAAACTGTGGTTCATGGGTCAAGTCTGGCATGACACCATGACACCTGTTTTGTTAAAAAAAAAAAAGAAAGAAAGAAAAAAAGAAAAAAGCATTGGGACACAATAACTCTCATTTATTTATATATTTTATTGTGCATAGCTATTCTCATGCTAGAATAGCAAAGATGAGTAATTGTGACAGAGACCATATGGCTCACAAAGCTAAAAATATTTACTATTGGCTCTTTATACAAAAAGGGATCTAAACTAATACATGCACTTGCTCTAACCCATGGATCAGGTTTTGAACACAACCATTTACATTTTTAGCAAGGCTTCCAGGAAAGGCTGCTATCTACAAATGTTTGAGAAATCCTCCTCTGTGACAGGCTTCAAGAAGGGCCTAGGACACGAATGGAGAAGGGATACATTTTAAGACTATTGCCTAATAGGCTCTGAGGAAATCCTAAGCAATGGCTTCCTCTTAACTTTCTGAGTCCTTTTTTTTTTTTTTTTTTTTTTTGGTCTTTTTGCCTTTTCTAGGGCTGTACCTGCGGCATATGGAGGTACCCAGGCTAGGGGTCTAATCGGAGTTGCAGCCGCTGGCCTACGTCAGAGCCACAGAAATGCAGGATCTGAGCCATGTCTGCAACCTACACCACAGCTCACAGCAACGCCAGATCCTTAACTCACTGAGCAAGGCCAGGGATCGAACTCGCAACCTCATGGTTCCTAGTCGGATTCGTTAACCACTGAGCCACGACGGGAACTCCTCACTTTCTGAGTCTTGTGTTCCCTCCAGCTTTCTCACTTTGCCTCCTATTTCATGATACTGATTTTGGTGCATTTCCACTTGGCTCTTGGCATCCACTTTTAAGAGACCTAGTACTTATTTTGGCATCACTTTTTGGGTCTACTCTTGCCACTCATATTTTATATGCAGTTTATCTGTTCCTACTCCACTGCTGATTCTATACAGCCTTCTGGTTCAGGTCTAATTTCCATTTCAGTCTGAGGACAAGCAAAACAAACATTCTTGGAGTTCCGGTCATGGCACAGTGGTTAATGAATCCGACTAGGAACCATGGGGTTGCGTGTTCGATCCCTGGCCTTGCTCAGTGGGTTAGGGATCTGGCGTTGCCGTGAGCTGTGGTGTGGGTCGCAGATGTGTCTTGGATCCTGCGTTGCTGTGGCTCTGGCATTGGCTGGCGGCTACAACTCCAATTAGACCCCTATCCTGGGAACCTCCATATGCCTCCAGAGCGGCCCTAGAAACGGCAAAAAGACAAAAAAACAAAACAAAACAAAACAAAACAAAAAAAACATTCTTTTCAGTTGAGTGAATTATCTCTCAGGAGGTCTCCAGTTTTTAAAGTTTGATCTCAAGAAAAACATGAGATTGAGACACTCAGATAACTGTTTTTAATCCCATATCCCAAGGTCAGTCAGTGCCTAAGGAGTTATTAAGTGGGATCACAAAAAGACACATACCTTGATAGCCCAGGGAAAAATAAGGTCACCAAGTCAGGGTATAGGATTACCTGGTATGATGTTAAAGTCATAACTTCCCCAGCTATGCCTATATTCCCAAAGATTGGGAGCAGAGTTCTCAATAAGATTTACCTTTAGGAGTTCCCATTGTGGTGCAGCACAAAGGAATCCGACTAGGAACCATGAGACGGCAGGTTCAATCCCTGGCCTTGCCCAGTGAGTTAAGGATCTGGTGCTGCCGTGAGCTGTCATGTGGGTCGCAGAAATGGCTTGGATCTGGCATTGTTGTGGCAGTGGCATAGGCCAGCAGCTACAGCTCCAATTCAACCCCTAGCCTGGGAATGTCCATATGCTGCAGGTGCGGCCCTAAAAACCAAAAAAAAAAAAAAAGATTTGCCGTTAACAGTACAAAGTTGGGTGATAACATGATAACACTCTCTCTGGGCACATTCCACCCACAGCTCTCCTTCTCTTGGACCTGAAGCCAAAAATAAATTTTATTGTGACTGTACAAAATTACCAAAAATTGTAACACTAAACTAAAATCATTGATCTTGGATATTTAAAGACTTTCACAATTAAAGACACATGTATATTCATGAACAGAAAAAATGGTAGTCAATTGTATATATGTCACTGTATATTACATATACTCATATACACATAAATGTACAGATGGTATTATTATGACATATATGACAGTAAAGCAATAAAAATTGTCTATAAAAAGCCAAGAATCACTGTAATGTGGAGTCATTTATAGCGGCCAGATAACCCCACTTACCCTAAAATCTCCCAAAAATACACTGCTAAAAATGAAAGACTAAGTATTTTATTACAATGACTTTGAAAATACAATAAAAACTTCATTTTCGCTATCTACTTTTAAAAAGTTAAAAAAAACATAAAATTTTTACACTTAATATCCAAAATATTTAAATAGGAAATTTCCAGATACAGAACACAGCTCTGTTTATGTGGCCTAACTTCCAGAATGTTTGAAAAACCAGGATTCTGGCAGACAGCTATTTAGTTAGAAACTGATGGATCATGACCCTCTGAGAACTCCCTGAGACCTGATGTGTATCATATTCATCATCGTATCATCAATATCTATGTAATAACTGGTGTCTACCTCCTTCCAGAAAATGTGCATAGCTTGGTTTTCTTGGGTATAGTATCCTTGGATTAAACTCCAGATTGTGTCAGATGGAATTATTATTCATCTTTGAACACTGAGCCTTAAGAAGCCCATCTGTTCCCACTTGGGGCCTTGAGTTGACTCAACTTCTCCCAGATTTGGTCTATCCCAGAACTAGCTTCTTTCTCATCAGTATCAAGAGTGTCTTACAGCTGTGCTCATTCAAGTTCTAATGATTCTCTCCTCTGTAAAATTTGCATCACCCAATTGTTATCACCTCTGGGAAACTGTATGAGGTACTTCCTGCAGTTCTTTCTAGGCCCCTGTAGTTCTTCTCAGGGAGATAATGAAGATATGTGTCAAAGTTAAATGAGAGTAAAACCCCAGGGGGTCAGAGCAAATGCAGCCTTTGAGAGTGATAGAAATGACAAAGGCTATAATATAGGGACCTGTTGCAGAGGGCACTAGATGATGTAGATAAGGGAGTGTCTGGGAAGAGAAAAAAAAACAAAATAACACAAAACTAGGACAGGACAAGGCTTTGATCAAAAGAAAAATAACAAGTGAAGAAATAACACAAGAAAAGATGGCAAAGACTTTCTCCAATGAGTGACAATGAAGGGAATACTCTAAAGGAATGCTTTGCATGAGAAGTGATGAGACAGAACATACCCATTACAGCTAGTGACCTTCCACCCTCAAAATAGGAGGGAGGAAACACAGACATCAGGTTGCTAAACTATTAGAAAAGAGGAAAAGATTAGGTTTGAGTGAGATGGAGTGATGGTGATGATACATTGACAAGAGTACATTTTACCTGTTTCCATTGGGTAAATTTTGTTTTCCCAACTACACTGCCAGATCCTAAAGGGTAGAGAATATGTTTTGTAAGTGATTGTAAACACAGCATATACAAAATATTGCCCAACTCATAAACAAACTTATCTAAAATCACAAGCTCAGTAAATGTCAGGACACTTTGACATTACAGCTCTACTGGCCTACCTAAATTAAATGCATGCTTTTTTATGGTACGCATTTTAGATATGCTTCATTCTTAGCTTCATTTAAAGTCTTTACTGTTGATTATTCTTATTTCTTACCTATTCTTAATGTCTTACATTGTTATAATCTATGAATCTCTATAAGCCATCCTACATTCTTTCTAGTACAAAGCAGTTGAATATTATTTATATGATTATTTATGTGATACATACATAATCTCTCTCTCTCTCTCTCTCTCTCTCTCTCTCTCTCTCACACACACACACACACACACACACGCACATTTTCCTTTAGGTGGAAAGATTTGCATTGGGCAATTATAAGTAGGTTAAATTGCCCTTCAATCTCTGGTAATTCCAAAAGTCAAAAATTTGATCTTTACAGATTGCTTAATAAATAAATTACTTATGTGCCCAAGTAAATGTACACCTCTATTAAGATCTGGGGGATCCCTCTCTAATATCCTTCTCTTTCATAGCTTTTCACCTAATACTTCTTCTGGGTCTCTTCTTTCTCCATTATTTCATGCCAAGTTCAAAAGACTCAGAATAAAGACAAAGGTACCCCCCTTGCATATTAGGCCAAGCAACACTATTATTTACTGAAGTTTCATTATATTTGATCATTAGGAGGAATGTTAGCATATGGGAATGGAAATTGAGATGGAGTAACTTTCAGCAATGTGAAATGGGCTATTAACAGAACCAGATTCTATGGTGTCCTCGTTGTTCTTTGAATATGGGTTTCAGTGTCTCAGCAGCACAACACCACCTCAAGTTTGATGAGTCTATGAATCAAAAATAAGAAATAGGAAATAATAAAAATGACTTACTAAGGACAAATCAAATTTTTTAAAATCATAAATGCATGCAAATTCATCTCAAGGAGAATTAATCAATTGTTAAATAATTAATGAGGATTTAATGTTTGGCAGAACTGTCCTAGGCACAGATGGGAATGAAGAAACAGGGAAACTTTAAGTCTTAATTGTTAAAAACATGGCAGACATACAATATGTTGCATAAAAAAGGATAAAGTTGGTAGAAAAATAAAAGTGCTAATATACATTATAAATTTTACATATATTCATATATAGACATATGTATTTACATCTATATGGATCTCATTAACCTAGGAAGTAGTGTAAAATTAAAAGATTAATGCCTTTGAAATGAAACATTGAAAGAAGCATAGGATGAGGTAAAGGGATAAGATCCAGCTCTCTCTTGGCCGCCAAGGAACTTTGTTACTCTGGGGAAGCTAGTGTCTTTGTCCAGCTCTTTCTTCATCTGTGAAATGAGGGGAATTAGATTGTTCTCAAAGCAAAAGAATATGTCAAGTTATGAATATATAACACATTTCTTGATGTTAAACACTGACTTATTTATCAACAGAAATTAGAAATCATTGAGACGTGCTCCTAAATTTAGAGAGTGGAACCAACAGAGGCAACTGTGGTCTCCCCAACATGTCCGTCAATAAACATAGATAGAGCCCAAGGCAGAAGAACAATGAGACCAAGTTCAAGAAGGATATTTTAAAGTGCTTATATTTTGAAAATTTTGAACAATAATACAAGCAAAAAAAATCACAGGATTGGGTTATTGGAAGAGGTCATCAAAAGGACATGACTGTGTTGACTGAGAGCTTGTCCCAGGCTCCTAGACACCCTCTCCTGTTTTTGGAATGTGTGTTCCACCCACTGTTCCCAATGTGGGAGCCACTTTCAAGGACACTCCTTGAGGGAGCAATGTATTGTTGAAACTATGTGGATGGTGTATGTGACGATCCCATTAAGACCTCTCCATAAACTCTTAAGAGGGTGGTGGGTGGGAGAAGGATCTATTCATCTTGCAGTGCGCAAGACAAGCCTTGTATGTAAATTCCCTTGCTTCTTAATTCTACCACCTACCAACCTGGAGTGGCTGCCTCTTTCTTGGTCTTTCCTTGCTCTTTGTATTCAGAGGCCAATTTCAGATTTCACCAGGGAAGCTCCCAAGGTTTCAAACAAACATGGATTCAAAATGTTCTAACACATTTCTCCTTTGCCTTCTGTGGGATGATGTATAACAACTGAGACTTCAGGCTTTGAAGCTGGATCAAAACCCAGTTCTAGTATTTGTTAACTGTTTCACTTTGAGCAAGTGAAGCTCTCTAGGAATCAGTGACCTTAACAGAGAAGCAAAGGTAAGCTAATCATCAAAATCATGTTTGTGGGGGAGTATTAAGTAAAATAAGCATTTAAATAAAAGGTAAACCTTATGATATTCTTATTTACTCAGCACTGGAATAAATATAATGTTGATTACTGAAATGGAAGAGACAACACCACACTCTGGAAAACTTGGTTGTTATAACTGTCTTTAAAATACTAATACACTCATACCAGCTGATCACCATTTAAATGCAATCTAGACTTATTCTTAAAATTAGCATTATCCAAGAGTTGGTCATTCAAAAGGACAGGATTTTTCATCAGAGTTGCCAGATTAGCAGCTTGGAACAAGGAGCCAGACAATTCGTCCTCCCAAACACCAACTTTTAGTTTAGTCTTCACTTTCATCCATCTTTCTGGGAGAAGTCTCTGTGGTTGGTCCTACCCATATTCATTGTCTGGCCTATGGAATGTGCCTATGGGCTCTTCTTAATGCACAGATGCAGGTGATTTCTTCATCTAAGTGTCTGCAAGGTTTTGTGTGTGTGTGTTTTTTTTTTTTCTTTTCCTGTCAAACTCTTTGAGGGCATTGGGCTGACAGTTCTGGGTCGGACTGAGTTTAATCTTTTCCTTTCAAATCAAATTATGGGGAAAATGCCAGGGAAATGGCTCCCTAACAGCTGGCATTGTTCAGAAATCACCGAGCTTGGAGAATTTGTAAGATAAGTGTCTAAATTGTGGGGAAAGGCAGACAGCTTCCCCTCTTGGGCTGATATCTGAGAGACTAATGACTAAGTAACTCCATTTTGCTCTCCACACAATGGCCTGTCCTGGAAGACTTGAGAGGCTCTCGGGGCTCAGTGGCCTCTCCAAAATTAAGCCTGCCTGAAAGCTGTTTTCGGGTCTTCCCTGCTGCCTCTGCTCCTTATTTAGTAATCTTCTAACTTTTAAAAGTGATGAGGAGAGGAGAGGGTAGATTCTAACCTTGAGTAAAGTGAAATCTGTGGCCACTTCCTTATCAAGACACTAAGAAAAATGACTAAGAAAATAGAAAGTACTCAAGTAGTCGTAGGACAAAAGCCAAAAAGGGAGAAACAACTTTTAAAATATTATTGGAAAGGCACCACATTCACATTAAATACTAAAATATTAAAATTGATTGAGGTTGTGAAATAAGTGAATTACTTAGTCTTCCATGCATTAAAATTAATTTTTCATCTCCTTCTCCAGGCCACTTCCCACTGGCTTTCACTGAGCCCTCTTAATATTTTATTTGCTGAAGGGAAGAGGTTTCTTTTTGACATATTGGCATTCCTGGGGTTGGTTGACTATCTCACTGCCAACTCCATGAGCAGATTTCTCAGTCCAAGTGATGCAACGATAAAAAATAAAAGATTTGCTGTACCTCCTCAACTCGGCAGATTTTTCAACAAGTCCTCCTTCCATTGTTTCTATCCATGAAGTCACTCCCTTTGTACTTTGCGTTTCTACCTTTCTAGGTCCCTTTCAAGCTCTCCAACCATTAGTTTGCTCATAATTTTTCAAAGGAAGGTAGGAAGGAGGAAGAAGGAAGAAATAAACATTGAAACTTAAAGAGAATTTGAGGTCACAGCATTTGAGCTGCCAAAACTCTTACCTTTCTTTAGTTGAAGTTCTGGGGAAGGAGTTTACCTCTTTGTTGATTTAGACCAGCCAAAGCTTAGTGGTCCTTTATTTCTGGAGTGAGCTCAGGAAATAATATGAAAGATCTTATTTTTGGGAGGTGAAATCAAAGCTTGTATACAGACATCAAAACAGATGCTCAGAGCAGAGTGGACAAATGGTCCAAAGATGCGCTTGAATCATTTGAGATGGGTTTTGGAGTCTTACCAGAATATTAATCATAAAAACTTCCAAGTCTCCTGTCTTACATTCACATGCTAAATCTGGACTCTTTGCTTTAAGGAAAGTTTATACATGTGAGGACAGAGGTAAGATCAGAAATGCTCAGTGTCTCTTCAGTATGAGGTGGGATCCTAAATTTCCATCACTTCCAAATAATCCCTCCTTCATGGTAATAAGAACTATATTTTTATGCACTGATAATGTCATACAATATCAGACCTAGACAGTCTGATAGTTGATCATGGTCTAGTCTAAAATCTGCTTTCCAATGTCATAAAACTGCAGTAAACAGAAGGAGATCTGACTTGCTCCAGTCAATACAGAGAACAAACCCTGTTTCCCATGTCCCCAATTCAGAACCTTTGAACAGTTCATTTTAGGGCAGCTGATTATAGGAATATGTTTTCTTAATCTTAAGCCTCCTTATTTTCTCAGATCATTAAAGATTAGGGGCTAAGGTGGAAGCTATACTATTTCAGGTTACTTGAGTCTAGAAGACATGGTACAAAGGTAATGTCTAGTTATAATAATAATACACTCGACCTGGTTCAGACTTCAAACTAAAACTTCATTGTGTAAAACCAATAACTCTCCTGTACATTCCAAACTACCAATTTGTTAGTTCAATCTATTCTTGTGTTTTTAGAAGAAAAGTCAGAAGTCATCAGTTCCACTCATCCTATGAGAAAATATTGATTCAGCTGTATTATTCCTACAAAGTCACACCGTTGGTCAATCCTGAGGGCCAGAACTTAGCTGCCCTATTGCTAGTTCTGTCCTCTGCCTACTGTTCCCAAAAAGAAGATATGTTGTAGCATTTATTTAATGAAGAACATCAATTAAATGGAAGATTCCCAATGCTTCAATAGAAGGGAATATTAATCCATGTTATAATCATAGTGTTTATAGGAATTAAAGGCAATTTCATAACAATAAGCCGGGGAAGCTGTACTAAATAGAGCTAAAACATTTTTGTGCAGTAGATATTTTTAAAAAATATCTTGCTGAGCTTTGCAAACATTTAAGAGGGGGTATGCTAGGCTTATCACAAACGTAGTTGACCATGGAACTCATCAATTGAGAAGCATTTCATATGAATAACCCAGAATATACCTCTGGAAACACCACATGAGTACGTGTGCATTCCAGGATTCTTCATCAGAGTTGCCAGATTAGCAGCTTGGAACAAGGAGCCGGACAATTCGTCCTCCCAAACACCAACTGCTTTTGCAAGTCTTCAATGAAAAGCCCTGCAATTCTTAGGGCTCCAACCATCAAATCAGTGTGAATGTGCTAAAACCACAATGTATAGTTATTCTTCTCAGAGCAGACCTATCACTTTAAGTCTAAACCTCTTAACCTGTCTACCACCCAGCTGTGATCTCCTTTTTTTTCCACATTAATTACAATCATACTCTTTTGCTCTTATCACACTTGTGCATTTTCTTCTCCCATAATGACCATGGCTCTTTTAAGATCTTGTCTTTGCTTATACTGTTCTTCTTATCTGTAATGAATTATTGTCTCCTTCCTCTCAGTCTCGCACAATGCTCATGGAGGTGACCTTATATCCTATCTCCTCTCTAAGTCATCAGCATCCCCCCTCCAGATGGATCTCTTCTACTCTAACCATGCACCAGCTGTATAATTCTGCTAGTTATATCTTCACAGATTTGTGCTTTATCCACCTATTTTGTTATAAGCTCTTTGATTCATCTTTTTTTCTCTATTAACATGGAGCTTGATATCTGGCATATAAAATATTTCAAGTAATTTGTTGTGACGGTTAAATGAAACACAGGAGTTGAAATTCTATCAATAGGGTGAGATCCGATTCAAGGGTGCCTTTAAAGCCATGTAGCAGACTTTGGACTTAATCTGATAGATGTTGGAAAATGTTCTAGATTTTTACTTGGAGGAAAGGGATATGAAAAAAAAAAAAAAAAAAAGCACCATCCCTGGTTGAACCAGCAATGTCCACAAGTGAGATTGATGGTCATAGGTAAGCACTCTGAATCATACCTCCTAGGTCTGAATCCCAGCTCTATTCTTACTGCTTATGTGAAAGTTACTAAATCCCTCTGCCTTTAGTTTCCTCATCTGTCAAATTAGAATAGCATTACTCCTAGGGTCACTGTGAGGTTTTAATGAGGTAATCCATGTAACACCTGGCACCTGGTGAGCCCTTAGGAGACATTAGCTAATATTATAACTACCCACATGGAGAAGTGAAAAGAGCATTGATCTGGATATCTGGAGACCTGGACTGTGCTGGAGTTTGAAGAAAAGGTACAAAGGAGGTCAAATATTGCCGTGAAGGTGCCTGGTTGGCATTCAAGTAGAAAAAGCGTGTGTTTTGTGAATTCGCCATTCTCAGCATCCTGGGCTTACAAGCTTGAAATCAGACTGGTAGCACAGCAAATGCATTAATCAAGCTTGCAAAGACAATCTATAAAGCACAGAAGCCCAATTCATTAATTTACAATGAGAAATATAACTATTAAGTAGATAGAATGCCAGTGTTTATGGATAAGCATGTGCTCTCCTGTGAACATGTACTGGAAGTCAAATTATAACCCATGGGTTATTTGAGGAAAGGGGAACAGAGCAGGGATGGAAAGCAGGTGACCTCAATCACATAGTCAAGTTCCGAGCCAGATACACCCCACTGTGTGACAGGCATATCCCCACCACTTAATAGATGCTAAAGCACATTCCCCACCTCAATCTTTCAGGAACCAAATATTCCATTTCTTTGGCTTTTGATACATCCCTTTATAGATGCTATGCACACCACTGTTTTCTTGTTACAATGCAGTCATTAAGATGGATGTTTTTTAAGTGCAATCAGCATTTACCTGGAGTTTTTCCTGAATGCTATGATTGAATTCTTGATGTTTAAAGATAATTTATTAAGATAGTTTTAAGATATCTTCTCCCTAAGCTTTTTGGTGAGCCTTTGGTGGACCTGAGACACTCAGCAGAATGGATTTCTTTACCCCTTCTACTTGGAATTTTCTAAATCTATCCATAGATGGCATATAAGTTAGCTGATGTGTGTTGCATAACAAACTATCCCCAAACTTATTGGCTCAAATGTTTATTTTGAGCCTCTTTTATTTGCTAAAGACCCAAATGGGTCAGCATTTGGAGCTGGGCTCAGCTGAGCCCATTTCAGTCCACATGATGTCAGTTGTGTTTGTACACATCTGGGCTCAGATAGGATGGAAAAGACAGGGCACTCGGGCTCTCTCTCCACCTGTCCCTCACCTTCCTTGTTCTGTCAGGTCAAATCAAGTGCTAAGCCAAGGGAGAAAGACTTTGCTAGTTCAAAGAGGCTGCAAAGGTTCTGTAGCTATATTTCCTAAAGCCCACCACAAATAGGAATAAATTATGGCTGAACAAATGAAGGAATGAATGAATGAATGTGTCTTCAGTGAGAGAACTCCTACCTACTGAGCACTCTGAGCAGTTGCATCAGCAGCTCAGTAACCCATGAGTCCAGAAAATCTACTGGATAGGGCACAGTGAAAGGGGATCCAGTCCCAGAGAGAAGTTCAGAGCAGGCAGCATGCATTATTCCCTCCCGACACTCAAACTTTATGGTCTTAAGAACACAATCAGCAGGGGAGGCCGATACCCACATGATAGCCCCTGAATGGAAGCTGACATCGAGTGACCCTTGCTGAGGAAGCTGACGCTGACCACTTCTGCCCAGTGATCGAATTTGATGGGTTTCATCATCTTCCTCCCGTGTCCGCTCCAGTTCTATCGATTGCATCGCCTTCAATATCTCTTTTGTGGTTAAAGGCTGCTCCCGAGACTGCCCTCTCTGAGTTGCCTAGTTTTGTCAATTCCAATTCAGCCAGACATCCTTTTACCCTTTCCTAGACAACAAAGCTTTCCGGTCGATGTTTTTTTTAAAAAAAGAGGTGGGGAGAAAACTCATAGAAGACTTAGAAGTCTTACTAAACCCTTCTTTCCTTAGGACCTACTCTCCCCTGCCTGGGTTAAGGAGTGCATTTGCCTTCTCTGCTGAGAGCTCTTATTTATCTTCTCTTCCAGGCTTTTACCTCTGCCTTGGGATCTCAGACAAAAGCCTCCTTGCTATTTTCCTGTTTCTTTCTTCTTTCTGAAAATTAAAAACGCTTTATTGAACATAAAGATAGCCTGTACATTTTAACCCTGTAAATAACTTTTATCTTGTTTTCTAGATCAAATATATATATTAGGCCTAAAGTAGGAAACAAGAACTTTCTGTTTTATGTTTCAAATTCTACACATTTCTTTAAGATGCTACAGAAAGACATTTTCAAGACAGGGGACTATATATAATGCTCTGGGACGAATGTGCCAGTTATCACATGTCTCTCATTCTATCGTGTCTGCAACTTCATAATAGATGTGGATCAGATTTCCCAGAATCATTGCCAGACAGAAGTCTCCAAACTACAAGGTAAAATCAAATCTCTTTACTATAAGAATAAACATTTTGGAGTTCCCTGGTGGCCTAGCAGGTTAAGAATCCAGCATCATCACTGCTGTGGCTAGGGTCACTGCTGTGGTGTGGGTTCGATTCCTGGCCCAGGAACTTCTGCATGCTGTGTGTGTGGCCAAGGAACTTCTGGCCCAGGAACTTCTGCATGCTGTGGGTGTGGCCAAAAAAATAAAGAGAAAAAATTTTTTAAATAAGATCTTGTCCCTGCCGACTTGTCCAGCTTCAGCCTCTCCCCCTACCACCACCCACCCTTGCACAAGTCACCTGCTCAGAAGCCACACCAAACCACTAAGCTCATCTTTGCATTTTTTTGTTGTAGGAAAAAATAGGAAGTAAGAAGATGGTCATATCCCAGGTCTCGGGTGAGTGCCTGGGATGGGCCCCCAAGTGAGAGTCCTTGGCTTCTAGCAGGAAAATGTTCAAGATCAAGCCTTAGTAATGTAAAAGCAGGCTTATTTAGAGAGATACTCACGCCATAGACAGAGTGTGGGCTGTCTCAGAAGGGGAGAGGCAGACCGTCGTGTTTTGGAAATTGAAAGCAACTTCAGAGATACACATTCCATAGACAGATTGCAATCACTCCAAAAGGCTTGAGAGCCACTGAGGTGTGGGGCGGGTTAGTTTTTTATGGGATAGGTAATTTCACAGTCAAAGTGGGAGAAAGCTTCTATCTTGAGGAAGGAGCAGGGATTCTTAGGAAATGGACCATGGCCCTCTTGTTGGCCTTTTATGGTTGGCCTCAGAACAGTCATGGCACCTGTGACCACCCGTGTCATTTAGCATATGCTAATGTATTACAATGACTGCATAATAAGGTTCAAGGTCTTTTGGAAGTTGAATCTTCTGCCATCTTGAACCTAGTAGATTCTAACTATTTTTTGTGGCATCTTAAAATTGCGTCATTATCTTAATGGTTGTGCTCTGCCCCTTCCTCGATGTCTCGTTTTCGCCTCTGTGAGATTGCACCTGTGACTCCTATGCCCAGGATTCCATCCCCTTTAGTGGACCTGGAAAAATCTCTTTTCATATTTTCATTCACATTTCAATCTTATCCTTACCTGGTAAATCTTTCTTGATGCGCTTACACAGTTTTGATTCCCCCATGTGTTTACTGTATTTTACCTTCAGTCGGCTCATTGCGTTAAAAAATGTTGTTCCTGGAGTTCCCTTATGGTGCAGTGGCTTAAGGATCTGGGATTGTCACTGCAGTGACTCAGGAACCTCCACGTAGTGTTGGCGTGGCCAAAATAAACAACTACCACAACAACAAAAGAAACCATGTTGTTCCTATCTGTATATCTATAGATTCTCTTTTTGGAGAGGTTGCAGAATACCTCGTGTTTTCATAATCCCTGCTCTTGTCTTAAAACTTCATCTGTGCTTCCAGGATGCTGATAGTTGTATTATTTGCTTTTATTTTTGTAGCACATCTTCTCTACTACCTCACTCCTTTCTATTTTCTCTTTGTCTTCTAATATCCCTTTCCATCGGCATACTACTTTCAACTATAAACACGATCTCGTCTTCTTTGTATTACAAAATCTGTCTTGATCTACCCTTGCTCCTCCATTGACCTTCTTATTTTCTTTTACCTGGGCTCCTAATTCTGTAGAAGAATAGTTCACACCTGCTATTTCAACTCCCTTGACATTTAGACATTCCTTAATTATTTGCAATCTGGGCTCTAACTTCGCTGCTTTGCTTGCAGTTGCTTTCACAAAGAATACAAACACAATTTCATGCACATGCATGCACACATGCATGTATGTACACCTGTAAGCATATATAAATATAAGATTTTAAGCAACTCTTAGTACCCTTCATCTTTCAGTTACCTTCCCTCTTTGAATTCTCAATCCCTCATCCTTCAGGGCCTTACACTCTCCTCATTCCTGCTGAGAGGTAGGAGATGACACTTACCTCACACTTAGGATTCTCTCTTACACCCAGAGCAAACAAAAACATCTAACTGGGAGGTGATTCCCTGCTTTGCCCACATACTTCTACTCCCACCTGTGATTTTCATACTCACCAAGAGTCAGTTGTGTTTATAACCAAACACATTTTTGCCATTTGGGGCTTTTTATTAAAATGACACATTTTAACTAAATAATATGTAAACCAATAAAGTCTGAACGAAAAAGAAATATAACTATTTCTTTCATGGATACTAAATTGAAAAGATTTGATGAAGCCAATTTGGGAGAAACAGAACAGAGCAAACCCTGCTGAATTGCAGTGAGACATTAGTTGTAGGGGAAAAACTTTGTGACTCTAGACTTGGCAGTGCTCTCTAAATACTTACACTTCTCCATGTGTCTCCCTAGAAGCCCCTGTTCTGTTTGCCCTATCTCATAACTGTACTATAGCTTGGGTTTCCTATATTGCACAGTTCCTATGCTCCTGGTATAAAGCCTTGCCCACTTGTCTGGAATGTTTGCCATTGTGAAACTGTTGTATCACGTCTGTTTTGACCTCATTTTGAATGCCTCAGTCTGTCCTATACTCTGCTGCTTACAGATGTGTTCCCTATGAAACACAAGAGCCATTACTATTTTTACTTTCCAGAAATATCACCACTGCCTGAAATTCCCAACTAGTAATATTTATTTATTTATTTATTCATTTATTTACCAGACTAGACTTTTTACATGAGTTCTGGCCCAAATGTGGAATAGTGCCCTCTGGACGCCAAATGAAAAACTACCTGCCTCCTTCCTTTATCCAGTTAGGTTGATACCCAACCCTACCTCAGCTTCTTCTCACCCTCTGTCTCTCTTGATATTGAGGGCTTGGCATTGCTTTTGTCCTTGTAAACTCACATAGTGGTAGTTAGCAGCTGCTAAATTACATATAATGAATTGGGTGCTCTCATTTGATAAGCCCTAAGGGCAGCTAATACATGAGACAGCCACCCTCAGTAGCTGAAAGACAGTGAAAGTAGAGCTTCGTTGCATCTTAGGATTGAAACATGGAAAAAGCCTGGGAGAGGCCGTGTCCTAGGTCAGCTTCTGGTGATGATATGAGTCAAGAGGCAGGGAAGGGAGGGGTCTGCAGTGGAGAATGGCCATAAAAGAGAAAGCATAGAACCATCAAAAACAGAGCATCAAAAACAGCATTCCTACAACTCTGGGGTATGTGACTGTTAACATTCCCCACTAATAAGGAGACAAATAAAAGAAGAAAGGATGAACATATGGAAAAATCAGCAGGGAAAACACAGTGCTTCTTTCCTCACGAGGAGCTGAAAAATTAATCGTAGGAGGTGTGCATAGAGTTAATGAAGAAAATAGTAAAAGAACCTTATGGAAAGTGTCAGTGAGGTCAGCGATAGGAGCTGAAGGGGCTTTATAACCACCCCACATCCTTACGGACATTGAAGTCAGAAATAAGAGTTTAGGAACCATACAGAGTGCAATTATGTGCGATACTAATGGAAAAGGAAAAAGCAATCTTTTGGGGGTGATTCACACAGTGAGTAATTGACTTTGGGTTTGGATTGTAATTGCAGCAATGGCACCTCTGGACAAAATGATGAGGCTTTAGGGGCTGCAATCAGGCAGGTCTCTGATCCAGCAGCTTCCTGGGGGATCCAGTGGAGATTTGCAGGGTGGAGTTTTGCCCTGTCCTTATCTGGCCTTCTGAACCCCCAGCATGAAAACCTGAGTCCCTGACACACAGCCTCACAAAGGCAGGTCCCCCCAAGAATGGTCAGAGGCAAACCCCTCATAGTAGAGATTGAACCAGTATTTTCTGTGTAGGTTGGGGTTGGGAGAGTATTCACAGCAGTTCAAGAATTTGTGGATTCCTATAGGTTTCCACAACCCCTGCTTCAAGATGGCCTCACTCCTGACTACTATCTAAAAGCCACAATTTACCCACTTTAGTGCCTCAGATCACACTGTTCTCCCCAATCTAAAGTGCACTCCCTTCCTCCAACAGGCCCCTTCCAAGGTTAAAAACAATTATAATTCTTTCAGTAAGCCTTTTCCAGCTACGCTAACCCAATGAACCCCCTCTCTTCCGCAGTTTCCTACAGTCCTTGGGGTCCAGTAAACAATGGCACTGTCATTGATGACAGTTTGAGTCTTATCACCCTAAAAGATCATATAAGCTTCTTAAAAGTCAGAGCCTTATCCCCAACAATATCCAGCACAGACTATGGGCATTAATTGCCTAGTGAATACATATTGATCAATTGATTATTTAACTCACTTAACACTTTCACATTGCTTGGCTTAGGTGTTTGATGGTGAGGAAAAATTTAGTGGAAGTCAAACTGATTTTATTCTAATTAATGAGGAACAGAAATGAGACAAGTAGCTTCTTTGGAACCATACAAAAATTGACTTGAAAAAAGAAAATGGCCAATCACACAAGAAAGATATTAAGCCTTACTAGTAATTAAAAGATGTATTTTAAACAAGGATATAACAATTTTTCACACACCAACTTTGCAAACAGAAGAAAATAACACTGAGCTATGAAAATGGGCATTAAGGCGTATTATATACTTTGGTGAGATGTAAATAGAATCTTTTTGGAACTTAATATAATGTGTTTTTTTTCAAATTTAGCAATTCTACTTTTATGAGCCTGTCCACAGAGAAATGAATATTTGGTCCAAAAGTAAGTATCATGATGCTTTTTGCCCAAGGGAAAACTGAAAATAATCTAAATGCCTATCGGTAACATATTTGTTAAATAAATCCTGAGGTGCCCATTATTATAGGACACTGTGGAATGTGTGGAATGAAAAAGAATGAAGGCAAGTGAAGAGAAAGTATCATCCAGGTACCTGCCTAGGCAACAAATTAAGCAATTCATGAGAACTGTATACATATAAATGATCACATTTAGATTTAGAATGTGTATGAATGTATGTATAGACATGAATATGTATCTATCTACATATATGAATGCATAGAAAGAGAGCTGAAGGGATGCATAATAAAGTGTCAATAGGACACAGCATAGCATGGAACTAGACAGGAGGGGAAATGCAGAAGTGCTCTCTGTGCGTCCATGCGCAATATAGAGTTGAACACAAAATAGTAGACTAGATCTAGGTGACTTCAAGGCAATCCCACCCCCACCCCCAGACAAGTTTTTTTTCCCCATGCAAGGTGTCAAGGACTGTTTTCCAAGCTGTAGTGTACATTCTGCTTCAGCTGGCATCTGCTCTGCACCCTACTGGGAGCATGGAAACACTGTGAATTCATGTCACTCAAGGGACACCATGGCCTTCCCACCCTCAAAAGCTGCTCCTGCCATTCCACACTTGAGTCCTGTTCTTTGCTCAGGGCCCTTGGGCTACCTTAATCCACATTGATCTCACCTCCTCAGAACTCCTATGGCATATGCCTGCATCAATCAATTGACAATTAATTATGAATGATTTTGTGACTTTGGAGGGGTAACTTTCAAATGAGCTACTAAGCAATTCCTAGATTGTAATGTTTACGGTTTTGTGGTCTGACTCTCTAGCAAGTAGAAATACAGAAGCTGAATCTCACCTTCCCCTCTCCCCCTTTGTTTCTGTTTTTCTTAATTCCCATTCCCCTACTATTCTAGGATGGCCCCACTCAAAATGAGGATGCAAAGTACTCATTTAGGTGGAGAGCATGACTCTTTCTCCTGACTCTGGAGGTCACAATTCCCCCCAAGGTACAAAGGCAACGTGGCACTTTAATTAACATTAAGGCCTTCTCCTCTGATGGACCTCATGGCAATAGAGGTACAAAACACTTGCCTGTGGCAAACCGAACTTAGCAAATTAGAGAGCCTAAAATCTCGTAGGCAAGCTCAGCCGGAGTTATGCTACCATATGAAAAATAAGCACTGTAATAACTGGAGTCCCATTTTAAGTGTTAATTTTGGGTATTGTGCCTCTGAATTTAAAAAGCTGGGAAAGTAGTACTTGTGAGCTGGTCAATCAGTTTAATCCATTATTTAGTCTCTACTCAAAGGAAGGTCAGACCATCTAAAATTGCAATTGGTTCCAGGGCAGAGTGGACTTGGCCCAGCAGGACCATTCTCCCTGGCCTCTGACTGCTATGAACCTAGAAAGGAAGGGGGGCTGCTATAGAGTTTCAACGTCCTCTGGGTCTTCTCTCTTTTCCTACTTTCTCCGCTTTTACTCAACTCTTTTCACTCCCCCACCTCCTCCAACTCCTAGAATTTCATAAAAGATGCACAATCTTTATTTAATGAATTAAATTAACATTTTGGCAACATTACAGAAATAAAAACTCTGCCTTTGGCTAAATGTGAAATAAAGAGTTACTGCCTAAAATTTAGGTGTTGTAGGAAAAAGAGACTGAAAGAAAAGTTTTTAAAATTCATTGAGTAAAAAAAAAAGAAAGAAAGAAAGAAAGTTTTGATGATTGAATTCTGCAAGTCTATAGTTGAAAAGTAGAGGAAGATAATAGACAGGTAGACATGAGGTTATAAAAGTTTATATATCCACACTGAGAAAACTGAATGGATCATCCAAAAAGACATTAAAAGCTTTTAAACAAGGAAATGACATGACCAGGGGGGTTTTTTTGTTTGTTTGTTGTGGGGTTTTTTGACTACTCTATGGCAGTGTAGATTATAGATTTGGGTTAATAACTTTTGCAAAAGAACCAGACACTAGACAGTTTCAGTGGCCCCCATGAGCCCCTGTGCTAAGGGAAGTCCAAGGGCAGCAGGTGGGGGTTGATTTGGAAAATGTCTTGTAGGATCATAGGATCCTGGCACCTTGGAGGCACAGGTGAGATGGGAAGACCCACAAGATGTGGTGTGAGGGTTGGGGGAGTGACTGTAACACACAGGGACAGAGAGTCCAAGGATCTGTTTGGATGAGAAAGAAGAGGGGTTTCTGTTTCGAATATTGTAATCTTGAAGGGCTGCATAGGAATATAAAGCAGGGTGTTGAAAGCACAAGGGCAGAGCTCCACTGCCCAGGCTGCACTGAGTTTAGAGATGTGAGGGTCACAGATTAAGAGGCAGGGCTGAAGCCCAGAAGGTAATGAATGAGGGCATCAAGAGGAGAGTCCAGTAAGAAAAGATGGAGGATGCAACCCCTAAGAACACACAATTTTCAAGCCAGACACAGAAAAAAGTCCTTTTTGACTTTTCCTTTCATCCCCCTTATTTGCTTTAAATGTAGTCAATGTTCTGGATTCCTTTATGTCTGAGATGAGACACCTCCCCTTTCAAATACTGGTGCCACCTCACACCTCGTTTCTCAGGCTCACTTCTCATTCCTGCCACCATCGCACTTTGACCCTTTCTTTTTTTCTTTGTGTCTCCTCTGGTTTTGCATTAAGTCTCTCTGAATATTTCTCATCTCCTTGGAGTACTTGCATGCAGAGAGTAGGACGGGGATCCTCTGAGGCTGGGGAAGTCAAGACAGGAAGTCTGTCCCATTGTTTAGAAATACAGATCCAGCATTTTCACTGATATGGCTCAGGTCACTGCTATGGTGCAGGTACCTTCCTTGACTCAGGAATTTTGGCATGCCACAGGTAAAGCCTAAATAAATAAATAAATAAATTTTACATTATGCTCTAGGAAAAATTTATCATCCCAGAACTGAATTTCTGACTTTCAAAAATTAAAAAGCTTTTTCAATGAGAATAAAGGTTATTGAAGAGGCCACTGTTCTCAGAGTGGTCATACCCATGTTGAAAACAGTTTGTCAAGGAGGAAAATCCTTTCTTATATCTTTGCTAGCATATTCATGGCCATGATCACCCACACAACAAGACTGTAGGGGAATTTATCATTTACACAATTGGTGAAGAACTGAGGGATTTCAATTGCCTAAAATCCTGTATCTAGAACACATGATTTCCAGACCCAGCTTTAGGAAAATTAGTAATCCAGTTACTGATAATTTATGTGCCTTCTTTACTCATAGGCACTGTGATTCTTAAACATTTAAAATACTCAAGCACAAATAAACTCTACCTTGATGTCCAAAGGAAAAAAAAAGTATCAAATAAGAAATAATTCTCCACCCCTTCCTCCTTGGTTGCAGTTTAGAATCTACAGGCAATGCTTTCTTGATGATATAGATACTATTATGACTATAGCAGAGATTCCTCATCCCAGCTGAAACCTCAGATGTTTCCAGTGTAAGGTTTTTGACATAATTTCAACACTCTCTCTAGATAAATGAATGCCCATTCATCTGAATCTACAATACTAAGATAAAAGCACCAAGGAGATAAAGCAATATAATATTTCAATATAAGATTTCCAGATCTTTCCCACACCTTTAGAAGACATCCATATACACAGCTCAGAGATGATTCTTCCTTCAAAAATCTACCAGGAGCAGAGCCAGGGTTGCCACCCAAGACCCAAACGTCATGGCAAACCCAGCCATGCCCACTTCCAATGAAATAACCTGTGAACATTCTGTTCCTTTCTCTCCTTCCCCAGCTGAGAGTGAGGATAAGTCTCTCTGTAGCACATACATCAGAAAGCAGCTGGTATCTAAATCTGCTGGAATGAAAACTTGACCCTCAGGAAGACCTAGGAGGCAGGAAGCTGTAACTGCAGAGGCTGGTTGGCAATCCTTTGTTCATGCCAAGGAGGAGTGTTTCTAGAGAGCAGTAGTGATGCTGAGACATGGAAGTAAAGAACAAAAGTAGGAACTGGATAGAAATTTAAACACACCGTGAAAAAGAAGAACAAAAGAAAATGAGGACAGCTCGAGTACCTGCGAACCTGATTTGAGAAAGCACGTGGAAAGGGACCTGGCTTGATACTGCAAAAGGAATACATTTTCTAGTAAATAGATGTGATGAATTTTAAAACATGATTCTGTGAGGCCGAAAACACATCAAGTACTGGCAAACAGTGGGGAAGTATCAAGTGCTGTAGGATGGCCACAGCAAGGAGAGAGGAGACTAATTGGGGGAGGAGTCCAACTCAGGAGACCCAGGGAGCAGCCCAGAGCCAAGCCCCAGCCATCCAGGTTTGCCCTGCACCAGTGGCCTCATTCCCCTTTGGGGCTGCCTGTCAATCACATCCCTGCAGGAGCCAGACTGTGTGAGAACCACTCTTCCCAAGGCACTCCTTCCATTATCCTCGCTAAACCTGCCTCCGCCGTAGGGATGCACGCAGATTGCTCACATTAAGAAGCAAATTGATTATGAACTGAGTTTTGTCTACCAACAATTTTTAATATGTAATCTTGTCATGAGTGAACGAAAGTCATTAATAATACAGTAAGCAAAATGTGCTACAGTTAACCTTAAATTATAACTTACAAAGAGCATTCTTGCAGTTTCTTCTTTGATTTATGAGCTCAGTTTATTCTATGCAAATTCATGCACAGTTTCTAATAAGAGGGAGGAGGAAAGATAAAGGAGCTTTGAATATTTTATAAGCTTTTTCCACTTACCTTAATTTAGAATTATGAGGCTGAATATGTAAGTAGAGAATAATTACCTATTACTAGTCTCCCACATAGTTTATCTATTTCAGCTCTGAACATCCTGAGCAATGCAAAGCATAACTGTTTTACTACCTGTACCACTGTGAGTATGATAATTAGGCCTCCTTCAGTGTTACTTGTTGCTGACACATGAGAAGATAGACATTGTAATATAACCAGACAGTCCTGCACTGTTGTTTAATATCCCTTTTAAAAATAATATACCGGATGTTCAATATTTCATTCATTGCATATAAAGAGAAATTTTTAGAGATTTGTGCCCTGAAAAATATATTTCCTTTCTTTTCCCATTGCTGCATTCTATAAGCTCCAGGAATAAGGAATTAAGTAAACGGAGTTCTATTGAAAGAGGCAAGATTGATAGAGGGAACGTGGCAGGAGCAGCTGCAGCCCTGCTCATCCCCCTTCCCCTCCTCTCCATCCACAGCACCCCCTCCTCACACACGCACTCCATACCCCATCTCCCCACTGACCATCCACAGACCTAGGCTGTGCTGATATCAGAGTAAACTATAATTCAAAAAGATACATACACCCCAATGTTCACTGCAGCACTATTTACAATAGCCAAGCTTTGGAAGCAACCTAAATGTCTATTGACAGAGGAATGGATATAGAAAAAGTGATATATATATATTTAAGTTAACCTTAAATTATAACTTACAAAGAGCATTCTTTCCATTTCTTCTGGATATATATATACATACATATATGGTAGAATATTACTCAGCCATAAAAAAGAATGAAATGTGCCATGTTGCCATATGCAGCAATAGGGATGGACCTGGAAATTATCATACTAAGTGAAGAAAGCAAGTATAAGAGAAATATCTTATGATATCATTTATATGTGTAATCTTTAAAAAAAGATACAAATGAACTTATTTACAAAACAGAAATAGACCCACAGACATAGCAAACAAATGTATGGTTACCAAAAGGGGGAAGGAGGGAGGCGGGATATATTAGGAGTTTGGGATTAAGCATACTCCTATATAAAAAAATAGATAAATAACAAGGACCTACTGTATGGCACAGGGACGCACACTCAATATTTTATAATAACTTATAAGGGAAAAGAACCTGAAAAATAATATATATATATATATATATATATATGAAGCAATGGTTTTTATATACAAATTTTATATAATATACACACACACCTATACATAATATATATATATATATAACTCAATTACTGTGTTGTATACCTGAAATGAACACAACTTTGTAAATCAACGATACCTCAATTAAAAAAAAAGAATTGGAGTTCCCATCGTGGCGCAGTGGTTAACGAATCCGACTAGGAACCATGAGGTTGCGGGTTCGATCCCTGCCCTTGCTCAGTGGGTTAACGATCCGGCGTTGCCGTGAGCTGTGGTGTAGGTTGCAGACGTGGCTCGGATCCTGCGTTGTGGTGGCTCTGGCATAGGCTGGTGGCTACAGCTCCGATTAGACCCCTAGCCTGGGAACCTCCATATGCCGCAGGAGCGGCCCAAGAAATGCCAAAAAAAAAAAAAAAAAAAAGACAAAAAAAAAGAATTAAAAAATAAAATTGATAAAGAGAGAGAAAGCAAGCACATGTTTTAGGAGATTTACCCTAGAAAAGCTGAAATGGATGAGGTTAGTGATGTCTCCAGCTACAAAAATTGTTGCTCAATTGTTAACTGACTGCAAGGGAGAATAAATGCTTTTAAGGGATCACCAGACCTTGACTAGGTCCATTGGAAGACCCGGGTGTCTCTGAAACAGTGAGGCAGAGGAGGCTCTGGGGAGAGCTCTCCAAGCACTCCCAAGGCATGTGCTTAGAAATAGCATTTTGGACAAAGAGGCAGTTCCCAGACTGTGAGATTCACACACACTGTCCTCGGAAAGTATCTGACAACAGTGACTTTGCTTTTAAGAAATCTGGGCCTGGAAGGAATATTGAAACTGACCAGCCTACTTAATTTAGGAAATGGGATGAAACAGATGTCCAGCCCTTCAGTGCCTATGTGCACAAATGGATTCAGAGCACGAGGAAGAAGAAGGTCTTGGCCTCCCTGCTCATCATCCGAGTAAGCGGAGCCCCCATTTGAAGGGATACGGAATCTCAGATTTGTTTTGTCTTCTTAGATTACCAACAGAAACTCTTAAGCACCCAGTGATGTGCTGAATTATCTGCAAAATAACATGGATTGAGAGTGAACTGTTCTTTGCATTAGTTAGGGCTCAAGGCAAATACGGTGCTGTGGTTTCCTCTTCTATCACAGTAAATGCTGATCAAATTTAAGAGAAGGAGCAGGCAGCTTCCAATAAAGAAAGAAAAAAGGTTTTTCTCTCCCAGTAAATTGTATCATTGGATTTTGTAATAATTAGCACTTCATATTGTATTATAGTGATGGTGTCAGACCAACAGCCAAACAGAATTAATGAGTTAAATATCTGTCAGCAGGAAGCTTCAGGTCTGATTAAGGGCACTGCAGGTGTGTGTTTGCTTCTATTTCTTTTTTTTTTCCATGGTGGCCAGTATATTGGATTGTCAGAGAGACTATCACACTATTAGCATCAATTATCAATGAGTCAAGAAAATTATAATCCCTCCTCTTGATCATGGCAGAGAATAATAATAGATATAATAAAAAGAGAAAACACACTAAAATGAAAAGTTAAATCATCCTTTTTAGTGTCTAAGTGAATAAATGAATGAGTCAGGCCTCAAATCATTCATTCCTGTCCACCTCTTGCTTGAAAATAACCAGGTAGTTTTGTGACATAAAAATTTCCATTAGTGAGTTAATTCTGGGAAAAGTAAAATCTACCGAGGTGTGCTCTGCCTTCCACTTTACATTATATTTATATTGTTCATTTCATTCTTATGTCAGTGCATACTGTTATTCTAATTTCTGCTAAGGAAACACAGCATCAAACAGAACTGCCCTTCCTTTATTCTAACAACTAATATTTATTAAACACCTTCCCTGAGTCTAATTACCTACTGAGCACAGGTTAAGAAAAGAAGTAACAGAAGGGAGAAATGTCATCCATCCTATAAAGGATGTTTGAGTGAAGTTACAGTTATAAAGAAAAATATGAAGGGAAATAGATAAAAACAAAAAAAACAGAAGTGGGAAATAACGATATGGCACAGTGTAATATCAGAGCTGTCACAATGCATTATATAGTTGATTGTCAAATGAGTGGCAGAGATAGAAACTGCTATTCGTTTTAAAAAGAAAGAAGAAATTGTGGGCTAAAGTGGTCTGAGAGAATTGTAGGAGGAGAGGAGAGCTGACCTTGGTGAGGAAGGATGAGCAGGATTTGGCTACAATAATAAGGTCAATAGGACATGACAGGGCATTCCAGAAGGGGGATGGGAAAGAGAAGTCTGCAGGGAGCAGGTATCAGCTCTATTTGGGAGGCAAAGAGACTTCATTCAGGTTAGAGAAGAGGGGTTCATACAAACAGACACTGAGCACTGCAGCAGAGGAGGCTGGTTGTGGGTGTACAATAGAGCATTGAAGAGGAGAGAGAATTTGAATTGTATTCTTTTAGAAAAATCGAATCCTCCTCATTTTAATCAAATCTCTTTTGGCTCCTGCTTGCAGTTAATTGCCCTAGCTAATCATTGATCATGTGGGCCAATAGCTTTGAACGTGGCCTCTCAAATAGCATTCTCTATCATTACTATTATGACTCTACAAATATATTTTCAAAAGCAGCTTCATACTCCACAAATCCAGTGGCCTCCAACAGTTTTTGTTCCTATACAGGAAAAAAAATTGAACTTACTGCCTCCATATAAACAATACATAAACAAGCATACCTATGTATGTACATAGATACCTACTATAAATTAATATGCTACATTCATTATAAATCTTACATTAAACTATTAAGTGGGGAATAAATGAAATAACCAATAATATTTACATTTTTATTTTATTACATAATCATAATTTAAAGTTAGCCTTTTGCTGAAATTGAAGCTGTTATTCATGCTAATGTTTTCAGTGAAAGCTTTGAGAGTGAGCATGCTTCCTGTTTCAGAGAGTCTTAGTTTAATCCATTGTGATAGGACAATTGTAAGGTCCAGCAATGATTTCAGTTTACTGTGATCCTTGGTTTTCATGGCAGGTCCAACACTGAAAAGTTCCTCATAAAAGAGACAAATGCCCATCAATGAAGACACAATTGGCTCCACTGACTAGCCACAAGTTCACTTTTCAGCCCTATGTACCCGATGAACCAAAGTATGGAATTTTGCTAGTCAATTTCTAGCTTATCTAATGTCAAGCAGGTTAGAAAAATTCCCCTGACATTTTCAATTTGTTTATAGGAGAGCTTTAATCATCACTTTTGGTGACAATTTCACGCAGGAATAGAAACCTCCTTTCTCAATACCCATTTTCAAGAATTGTTCACCTCCCCACTCATTGGCTGACCCCTTTTGAGATCTGATTGGATCACCTTTATTTTCAGCTGGCAAAGGGCCTGAGGGAGAGTGATGGGGAAAGAGAAGTGTTGGCCCCACCATGCCTTTACAGGGCAGTTCTCCAGCACTTGTATCCTTAGTATTATCTTCACTGCACAGTATCCTCATTGGATTATTATAAGTCATTGCCCTAGTTTAAGAAGGGTGGTATAGTTAAAAGAAGATAATATGATTCGCAAATTCATTCACCTGGATATAGATAAATTAAAAGTGAACAGAGCAGAGTCGGTGCCCATCAAACACTCTGAACTATGAAACTTCACTCTCCCCTCTGGACCACTATGAGTCATTGACTGACATAAAGACAGAGACAGGGCTCTTACGTCATACAAGAAATTAAATGTTAGTAATTTAATCCTTTTGCTATAAATTCTGATATTCTAAAAGCCAACAACCCAATTGAAAAATGGGCCAAAGACCTGAATAGACATTTCTCCAAGGAAGATATACAGATGGCAAACAAGCACATAAAAAATGCTCAACATCAATGATTATTAGAGAAATGCAAATCAAAACTGCCATGAGATAACACCTCACACCAGTCAGAATGGCCATCATTAATAAATCCACAAATAACAAGTGCTGGAGGGGGTGTGGAGAAAAGGGAACCCTCCTGCACTGCTGGTGGGAATGTAAGCTGATACAACCACTATGGAGAACAGCATGGAGGTATCTTAGAAAACTATACATAGAACTACCATATGAGCCAGCAATCCCACTCTTGGGCATCTATCCGGACAAAACTTTCCTTAAAAAAGACACATGCGCACGCATCTTCACTGCAGCACTATTCACAATAGCCAAGACATGGAAACAATCCAAATGTCCATCGACAGATGATTGGATTAGGAAGATGTGGTATATATACACAATGGAATACTACTCAGCCATAGAAAAGAACAAAATAATGCCATTTACAGCAACATGGATGGAACTAGTGACTCTCATACTGAGTGAAGTAAGTCAGAACAAGAAAGACAAATACCATATGATATTGCTTATATCTGGAATCTAGTATACTGCAAAAAGAAACCTTTCCACAGAAAAGAAAATCATGGACTTGGAGAATAGACTTGTGGTTGCCAAGGTGGGGGGAGGGGAGTGGGATGGATTGGGGGCTTAGAGTTAATAGATGCAGACTATTGCCTTTGGAATGGATTAGCAATGTGATCCTGCTGTGTAGCACTGGGAACTATGTCTAGTGACCTATGATGGAGCATGATAATGTGAGAAAAAAAGAATGTATACATGTATGTGTGACTGGGTCGCCATGCTGTACAGTAGGAAAAAAAATAATGTATTGGAGAAATTAAAAAAATAAAAAAATAAAAATAAATTCTGATATTCTGTATAAATTCTGATATTCTCTCTCCATATCTCAATGAATCATTTTGTTTTCTATTATCTTTCCAGACATTTTCCCTTTGTCTCTTTCTCTATTTTTTTCATGTTTTAAAGTTTTACTAAAGTATAGTTCATTTATAATGTTGTGATAATTTCTGCTGTACAACAATGTAATTCAGTTGTAGAAATATGCACATGAATCATCTTTTTCATCCTCTGATTGTGATATCACTCTGGAAACAATTGTTCTGTACCTGACCTGTTTTGAGTCTATGGCATCTAAAGGCAAAGGAGTTTTTGATGTGACCTAATATCATAGTCATTTTTTTCTGATGCCCTCATCATGAAAAACAGGTCTCTACACTCCTAGCCACTGTGCCCACCAGGGCATTGTTATATGTCAAAAATTCACAAGAAATATATGCAGATAAGCCAGAAACTCAAATGAGGGTGTTACCGTCATGGCCCAGCAGTAATGAACCTGAGTAGTATCCAAGAGGATGCAGGTTTGATCCCTGGCCTTGATCAGTGGGTTAAGGATCTGGCATTGCCATGAGCTGTAACATATGCTGCAGATGTAGCTTGAATCCTGCCTTTCTGTGGTGGTGGTGTAGGCCAGCAGCTACAGCTCTGATTTGACCTCTAGCCTGGGAACTTCCATACACCATGGGGGTGGCCCTAAAAAGATAAAAAAAAAAAAAAGAAAAGAAAGTAAAAGGGAAAGAAACTCAAATGAAATGTCTACTTCATTTTTGTGTCTTTTTCTATGCCCTAACCACTCCCTCCCACAAACTTAGCAAACTGTGTAACTTTAGTATACATTCAATTTTTATTTTAAAATTAATTTTAATCCAATATACTACCCTAGAGTTATGAGTGGTTAACACAAACAAATGTTCACAGGCATACACACAAACCAGTGTAGAGAGACAAGTCTTTCTTGAGACAGAAATGTTATCTTAAGGAACCCTTAACCCAAATATCACCCCTAAAGATCCAATGCAATGTCAGAAAATTAAACCACCAGTTATTCTTAATAGGTTGTTTTTATTTATGTTCTCCTAGTTCAGATATGAGCATTGCATATGTGAAGGGATAGTGCCTAATGCATTATGTTAAATTCATATTCTTAAAGTCAATAGAATGGTCTATAACTTGGCGTTTAATTAGGAGGCTTAAGCTCTAAATGCCATAGGAATTAGAAAAGAAAAAAAGAGATGAGAATGGGCTGGTAGAGCAAGGGATGTTTTCCTGGAGGAGAACAAATTAATTTGGATCATGGGCGATAATAGAACTTGCAGAGCTAAGTGGGGAAAGCGTTCCATGTGTGCAGAGCAGCAGTGGTAGCATAATCTGGGCATATGCAGGTGCTGGTAAGAAATTCACTGGACCAGGTTCAGAGTCATGAGGTCCAATGTGCTGTATGTTTACATGTTCCTTTTCTCCTAGAGGTGTTGTCAGTACCCATTTCAGATGAAAATACCTTCCTGGAAGTGGCAACCTTGTCAAATGAATTTTCATGTCTCACCATTAAACAATAAGGATATGATTAGGTTGTTATATTTATGAGGAGTTTTTGAAACCTCTTTGAAGATAATTTTCAGTTACTTCAGTAAAAATGTGCCCTTTCTCCAACTTCCCCCGCTCCCCAAAGTTCCCAAATCTGGTGAGTTTGCAGTTCTTGGCTCTGTCATCATGTCCCATTAAGATTAAAATATGGAGTGATTTCAAGGGGGCCCAAGGGGTGAGGCAGAAAATAAATGCATGATGTTCTAATTGCTATTTAACATCATGAAATTGGAAGGAATGTGGTTAATGGACTACCCCAATGCATAAGCAACCTTCCCTATTTTTAATGGCCCTCTGGCAATTTTGATTACCTACTGAAGGAATACAGCCTCCTCTGGAGGCTAATAGCATCTTCAGAGGCCTCTGTTCCTACTCTATGATTAAGCCATACTTTTTGCAAATATTCTACCCTCTCCATTGAAAGTGGCAAAGCCACGTTCTGTCTTGCCCTCAGCATGTCCATAGGCATGGCAATCACATGTCTTATGTTTTACAAGATAGTTTCTATGTCCCATAACCTGTGCCATCATAAAACCTGGTACAAAGAATATGAGCTGGAAAAAATATGGCCAATACACTTAGGAGAAACTGCCTTCAACTTGCTCAGTGAAATAACTTTCATTTTACCACTAATATAAACCCATAAGTAGACCTACTTATCTCCAGTCATAACAAGGCCCTCTACTTCTCAGTTCTGTTCAGACATCATGTGTGGGCTCAGAATCATCCTCTATGGTCCTCCTCTTCTTGATAAAATTCTTCAAGAATTAATTCAAGACATCCTTGGACCGTCTTAAGACACCCAGTCTTGCCCTTTGCTCTTTTCCTTGAGTCCTTTCTGTCTGATCCATGTACCTTCACCCTTAACCAAGGTCTGTAGTTTGCTATGTTTGTTCAGGAGGTATTTCTGCCTTTACTCTACTACATCATTCCCAAAGCATGAGCAAAATTTAGGCTTTTTAGTTCACAGTTATCTGGATCGAGGATACAGATGAAGAGGATGAATCTGAGGACTCTCATAGATACTGGAACCTAAAGCAGATCGCAAAATCATGGATTTCCAACCAGATTCCATGATCAAATGAAGATTTTGAGATCTTTGGAGGAGTGAATTTATCTAGGAAGCGTGAGAGAGCTATGACTTACAGGGGCCAGAGGATAGATTGTGGCAAGTTGTTATGAGTCGTCTATCCCTGCATTCCTGTTCTTTTGTAGTGTTAACTTCATATTTATGTTTTATTTGCTTTTATCTGTTATTTTCTTTGCATATGGGACATTAACAACTAGGAAGCCAACAGAGGCTTGAAAAGCTTACAAAATGGGTCTTGCTTTCTTATAATGCTGCCGCCATCTCTTAAAAAGGGGGAGGGGGCCACTCATTGGAGATACATGACTCAGTTGGCTTTAAGAACAAATCACCAGACATAAGAGACCATCTAAGACCATCCATTCACACTTAGATATCAGGTGACTACAGTCAGAGAGTGAGACCAGGTAAAACCAGAAGAAAGACAACCAGCTGAGTCCAACCCAAATTTCTGAACCACAAATATAATGGTGGTTGTTTTTAAGGCCCTAGGTTTAGGAATCGTTTGTTTCACAGCAATGGATAACTAACACAAATTTTAAGCAGAAGAGTAAAATGATCTAACTTGAGTTATAAAAGGATCTCTCTGCCTACTGTATGGAGAAGATGTTATAGAAATAAGGGTAGAAACAGGGAGATAGTAAAGAGATAACTGCTGTAGGTGTGGATTGATATGGGATCTGAGAAAGACTGTTGGACTTAAGGGGACTGAGATAATTCTGAAATACGGTTAGGCACAACTATTTCTTCAAGGATAGGAAATATTTCTCATTTGAGTCCCAACTCTACTTCTGGCATGTGGTCTCTAGTCCATATTTCTCCATGATACTTGGTTACACCTTTTGAGATTTTTTTTCCCCATGAAATATAGCAAGTGGTTTTCTATGAATGCCTTTCTCAGCCTGCTTCCAATCTTTGAAATTTGAGCTCTAGAGTTCTCTTTTTATTTTGAATTATCTCAGCCCCTTTTAATACAAACTATCAGCACTTTTCCTAATTTTATTAATGCAATCCATTTTATTATTTATTATTGTGCATTTACTATATATATTTTTTTTTATTTTATTTTATTTTTGCTTTTTAGGGCCACATGCATGACATATGGAAGTTCCCAGGATAGGGATCAAATCAGAGCTGCAGCTGCAGCTGCTGGCCTATGACACACCCACAGCAACACCAGATCCTAGTCATATCTGCAACCTACACCACAGCTCACAGCAACATTGGATCCTTAAACCACTGAGTGAAGCCAGCAATCAAAACTGAGTCCTCACAGATACTAGTCGGGTTCATTACCACTGAGCCAGAATGGCAACTCCTCTTTCCTATAAATCTTATCTGTGTTTATCCAGTGTCCCCAAACCACATCCAGAATTCTTTTCAAAACAAATATTCCCACAATTTGGATGTATCAGGCTCTTGTGGAACAGTATCCTTAAGATATTTGTTTAGCTGTGAAATTCTACTAAGCACTCCCTTAAATCTTTCTGAAGCTTTCACAAAGAGTTTTATAAACCATTTATTTGATCTTTATTGAGGCTATTTCTTACTTTGAGAATCATGGATCAACCAGAGAGAATGGTAATGTGAAACAGTTTTATTTTTCAACCCAGCAAGTGCTGGCCCCTTTACATTTGCCCTGCAAACTAAATAATCCTCACTTTAGTTAATCTCTTCCTATACTCTATCATATATAATTGAAAGAAGCAAATCGACACTGTTAAAATTCTGTTTGGAAGTCTCCTTAGCCAAATTCTCGAGGCCACTAGGTACATTTCCTATCTTCCAATTACCCCAGTATCTTCCAATTACTAACTTGGCCAATATCTTATGCCTCTATAAACCACCATTTTTCAAGCCTCAAAAAACACTTTAATCACCATTTTTTCAGCCTTCACTTTTTGGTTCACTCTTTTTCCATACTTCACTAACAGATTCTTTCCCACTTTTCCAGATCTCTCTTGCTGTCCAATCCCAAAGCCTATGACACATGTTTAGGCTTTTTGTTACAACACTCTGCCTCTAGATAATTTAATAGACTAGTAATGACTCCCAGTAAAACATATACCATACATCTAACCCACCCTGGTCTACTTCCTTCACACATGAACTCTGGACTTGGCCATGTAGATATTAATAAAGATGATGGAGAGGCTGGGAAGCACTTAAGCATTGTAGGTTTCTCTCTTGAAATGCTGCCCTCACCATGTAAATAAACCTGACTCCTACTTGGGACACATGGCCCAGCTGACATCTTCATGAAACACCCAGATATGGGATAGCATCTAAGGCCATCCAGCCTGAGATAAGTTGTCAGAATGACATAGTCAGAAGAGTGACTCAAGAAAAACTAGCAGAAAAAATATCCATGTGAGCCCAGCCCAAATCCCTGGCCTACAGGAAAGTAAATAAAACTGTTGTAATTTTAAGCCTTTATGTTTTGCAGTAATTTGTCACACAGTAATAGATAACCAAAAGAGAAACTTGTACAGAATTGAGTACTATCATAATAAACATGAAAATATGTGACTTTAGCTTTAAACCTGTGAAGCAGGTAAAATTTGAAAGAGAGACTTACATAGTGGCAGAAAAACTGACAAAAATAATATTGTTGGCAGCAACGTGGAATTCAGAAAATGTACTTAAAGCATTTATCACTCTGATTTAAGCAATCTCTAGATAGAATGATGAAAATATCAGCTGTATGTTTCAAGTTATGTATGATTATTGCAAGAGAAGTATGAGTTAAAAATTATTTTGTTTTCCAGTGAATTGGAAAGACATATGGAGGGCCCAGAATTTGTCAGATTGGAAGACAAAACTATTTTTCATCCCTAATCTCTCCAACCAGCCAAATATTCCCAAATCAGGAAAGGGCTTCTCTGTAAATATCAGATCAAGGGTGTGGCTGTAACATCATTTGTAAAAATTTAGAAAGATATATGGGGCATCTATATAGAACCTCTCAGGTACACCAAATCTAGGAGTTTAAAAGTTGTGCCCCAAGTCTACAAATAACAAATGCTAGAGAGGGTATTGAGAAAATGTAACCCTCCTTCACTGATGGTGGGAATGTAAACGAGGTGAAACCCCTTAGGAAAACAGTATGGAGGTTCCTCAGAAAACTAAGTATAGAATTACCATATGATACAGCAATCCCATTCCTGGGCATATCTCCAGACAAAACTTATATTGAAAAAGATATATTCACCCACATATTCATTGCAGCACTATTCACAATAGCCAAGACATGAAAACAATCTAAATGTCCATCAATAGATGAATGGACAAAAAAGATTTGGTACATATATACAGTGGAATATTACTCAGTCATAAAAAATGCCATTTCCAGCAACATGGCCACAACCAGAGATTCTCATACTAAGTGAAGTAATTCAGAAAGAGATAAATACCATATGATATCACTTATAAAATTTAAGATATGGCACAATGAACCTATACATAAAACAGAAACAGACTCACAGAATAGAGAACCTATTGGCTGCCAAGGGGGAGGGGGAGGGCATGGGATGGACAAGGAGTTTGAGGTTGGTAGATGTAAACTATTATATTTAGAATGGATAAGCAATGAAGTCCTACTGTACAGTAGAGGGAACTATATCAAATCTCTTAGGACAGAGCATGATGAAAGATAGTATGAAAAAAAGAATGTATATATATATATATATATATATATATATATAGGTATGACTGGGTCACTATGCCATGCAGCAGAAAATGACACAACATTGCAAATCAGCTATATTTTAATAAAAAAATTTTAAGATTGCTTTTTCAAAAAAGTTGTGTCCCTCCCTAGCCAAACATCCTTTAAATGAAGACGGTTTGATCTCAAAAAAAAAAAAAAAAAGACCTGAATATACATTTCTCCAAAGAAGATATACAGATGTCCAACAAGCACATGAAAAGATTCTCAACATCACTGATGATTAGAGAAAGTGAAATCAAAACTATCATGAGATACCATCTCACACCAGTCAGAATGGCCATCATTAATAAGTCCACAAAAAACAAATGCTGGAGGGGGTATGGAGAAAAGGGAACCCTCCTACACTATTGGTGGGAATGTAAATTGGTAAAACCACTATGGAAAACTGTATGGAGGTACCTCAGCAAACTAAATATAGAACTACCATATGACCCAGCAATCCAACTCCTGGGCATATATCTAGACAAAACTTTCCTTGAAAAAGACACATGCACCAGCACGTTCATTGCAACACTCTTCACAACAGCCAAGACATGGAAATGTCCATCGATGGATAAATGGATTAAGAAGAAGCGGTACATATTCATAATGAAATACTACTCAGCCATAAAAAGAGAACAAAATAATGCCATTTGCGGCAACATGGATGGAACTAGAGACTCTCACACTAAGTGAAGTAAGTCAGAAAGAGAAATACAAATACCATATGATATCACTTATATCTGGAATCTAATATAAAGCACAAATAAACACTTCCACAGAAATGAAACTCATGGACTTAGAGAACAGACTAGTGTTTGCCAAGAGGGAAGGGGAGGGGGTGGCATGGGCTGGGAATCTGGGATTAATAGATGCAAACTATTGCCTCTAAAATGGATAAGCAATGAGATCCTGCTGTATAGCACTGGGAAATTTATCTAGTCACTTATGTTGGAGCATGATGGAGAATAATGTGAGAAAAAAAATGTATATATGTGTGTGTGACTGGGTCACCTTGCTGTATCATAGAAAATTGACAGAACACTGTAAACCAACTATAATGAAAAAAATAAAAATCTATTAAAAAAAGAAAGAAATGTGGGTGTAGCATTTTTCATAGCTTAATGCTGTGAAATTAATCTTAGTTGGAAGCCCACGAAGTTTTTAAAGGAATTTTATTAGCTTGAACTAAATGGAACAGAGAAAGTTCAGAATAAAGAGACATCTGATTGCTCAATGTGTAGGGTAGGAATCAGCTTGAGAGAGAAATCCATTTGCAAAAATAGATTATGTCAAGGGAAATACCAAAGGTGAAGCCAAGTGCCTAGGGGGAAGAGCCAAAACTGCAGGGGAGAAACAGATAAAGAAACTATCACTGGAAGGAGAATTTATTCCCTAATTAATGAGATCTCTTGCCCCAAAAGAGTGGAATTTAACGGAATGTTCCAGGATTAATTTCAGAATTACCAGAGGCCAGTTAATTATTCAGGAATTTTGCACATTGGTTGTTTAATCACTGGTAATTTGAAGTCAGCCATAGTGGGAATGGTATCAGCAAGTCTACAAATCAGAGATTTTAATTTTTTCAAAGACCCAGTTGATCAGCACACTCTGGCTGTTATATAATGAAGCCCAGTTTTAGCTACTGGAGGATGAGAAGCCACCTAGAACAGAGATGAAAGATCCCAGTTGAAGCTCACCTAAACCAACCAGTCTGCTAATGGGTAGATGTGTGAGTGAGGCCATGGAGACTATCCTAATTCAGCTGACATAGCAGATGACTTTAGAAGTCCTCAGCTGATCTACAGATTTGTAGACAATAATGAAATGGTTATTTTTTTAAACAGCTAAGCTTGAGGGGTTTGTTATGCAGCAATAGATAACCAAAACCATAAGTTAATGATTTCTCATTTCATTCAGTAAAGTCCATGATTCTCACCACGATATACTAGTCCTACATAATCTGACCTCCCAATTGGTCTTAATCTCATTTTTTGCTACCCTTCCCCCTTGCATAGGCTGCTCAAATAGGACAAAACACTCCAACTTCAGAACTTTTGCCCTTGCAATTCTGAATGGGGTGTTCTTCCAATAGCTCCCTCTGTTTGGCTTATTACCAAATGATACCTTATAGAGAGTTTTTTCCTATTTTTTGTAAAATAGCTCCCCTCTCTTCATTCCCCTTTCGCATTGCTCTATTTTCCTTCATAGTGTATATCTTACCACTTGTATCATTACATATTACATATTATTATATGTATTATTTGTCTGCTACCAATAAACTATAATTTCTTTGAAATCAAAGCATTATCTCTTTTGTTCTTTTCTGTATCTAAAGATACAAAGAACTAACCTGGCACTAGAAGGTGCTCAATAAGTATTTGTTGAATGAACTATTTATAAGGAATATGTTAACTACATATCATGTGTCTGGCCCTCTGCTATACACTTGGAAGAGAAGATAGAGAATAAGGCAAAAATACAACCTCTGCTCGGATAATGACAATAATGTGTGTGTGTGTGTGTGTGTGTGTGTGTGCAAAGTCATTTATGTATGTCTTAATTCATTTTTAAAACACCATCCCCACTCTTCTTTTTCTTCTGAAAGAAATGTATTACATGGAACATAGTAACATTTTAATTGTCATTTCCTAGAGTACTGATATTCTGGGAATTCAGATTTCTCTAAGGTCAGAGACAGTAAAAGACACTCCATCTAGAGGTATTAGAAGCAAGGTAAGCTATCACTGGTTTTTGTTCTGGCGGTGCAGGCCCCCAACTCTGAGTAGCTCAAAGTCACGCAACACCAGGACCCAAACCTAAGAAAACACCTAGTTCTTTGGCCTTCTCATTCTCAGCTGGTTCTCAAGATTATCTCATTTTCTTCTCCCAGGACCATTAATGCTATCACCCTGAATGCCGGTTAAAGGGCATCTCTCGCATGACTGGGCATGGTTCCCAGATATGTATTTCATCCAAAATATAGAGACCAAATTACCAATAAAGAAATTATGAGTGACTGCCACTGCTCTGTCTCTGTCATCCTCCTCCACAGTTGAATACTCTTCACTGTGAGGGACTCATTTTTTCTTGCAATTCAGCTTAAATTTCCCCTCACTTGGTTTCCTCCCATCACTCCTAATTACAGACTAATAAAGCCTTTGGATTATTGTGAACAAGTTTCATCCCTCCCTTCTCTCACCTTAACGTTCCTCTGGAGGGTTGCTGAACTAAGCCCTGGATTGTAGAGAAGGAATGGTGACCAAAACCCACACATTTATTCCGTGGAATTAAGATCTGGGATTTAATGTCATTTGTCAAGGGTTGTTCTCAATTCTCATGCATGCTCCCTACTCCTAGTTTAAGGGAAATACTCACTTTAAAGGCTGTATGCATGGAAGGCTACCTGGAACAAAATGGAAAGAAAGAAATGGATCTGTGTAAGGTGTTTGAAGGCCAAATTTCAGTTGACAGGGCTGTATTCAGAATTAGTGAATCCAGTTGTTCAGATGCAACCCAGCCTATCTGCCTACACTGGCTGGAGGGCTGTGGCCTGACACCTACTGGAGGGCCTTGTTCTTACTAGCTCCAGAAAGAAAAATACAGTTCACTTGTCTTCTCTAGCTAGTCCCAAACCTACTCTAACTCACATCCTTAATGAAGTTTCTTCCCCCTCAAGATCAGACTTGAGGGGGAGTATCAAACCTTGAGGGGGAGTTTAAGAGCAGATGCGAACTACTAAAGGTGTTATCTTGGGCAAGTTATTGAACTTCTCCACATATTTATATTGAAAATTTCATAAAAAGATCCACCAAAGTTCAATGTGATATAGGATATGATAACTGCCAAGTGAAGTGCTCTTAATAGTCGCTGGGAAAGGAGTTCAAATAGAAGGCAGGCTAAGGACTGGGGTATTAAAAGAGGACTACTTAATCAAGAGGGGATTTAAGATTTTCAAAGATGAGTAGAATTTAGTAACTTGAGACCTTCAGATAGAGCCTTCCAAGACGGTGAGTGCCATAAGCAAAGACTTGTCTTCCCTAAGGAATAAGACCTTAATTAGCATGGCCCTTTCTCCCTCATGTTATGTACATGCTGCAATTATTAAGATGTAAAATTCAACCCAAAACTTAACAAAGCTTTGTGGATCACCCTGAGTAATTTGGAAATAAAGATCCACTATTATCTGCCCTCTGCACATTTCAGGATTTAAGAGGATAGCAATCCCAACCTCCTATCCCTGACACCACCACCACCTTTATCTGCCACTCTACCCTCCTTATCCCATTCACCTTTAAATCATAAATACCAGCATGAATTGTATTTTGTAGAATGGTTGACGAGAGAGAAATAGAGTTGGTTTTATTAATGACCCCAGATTGGGGGCAATGAAATGGGCCTCCCTGTGCTATGGAAATCAATCAGTATGGCCTGACTCTGGGGACATTCTGACTGGATTGCAGACACCTCTGGATGACAGGGGAGACAAGGTGAAAGCCCTCCCATTGGCTACCCCTGGCCTGGAAATCAAACATGATTTATCCATATTAGTGGGTTTCATCTTTGTCTTATTATCCCAGCCACAGCTTGCGACCCAGACCAACTCTCTTGCCTTTTAATAAACAGATTTAATAGGACTGATAGTTTGGCAATTTGTAGAGTAAATTAGATTTAATTTGGCCTGAATGCCACTGATTTCTCATATTGTTCAAAACAATCTTATCCAGGGCTGTATGTCATCCCAACACATTCTCAACTGATGCAGCTGAAAACAGCCAACAGACAGATTTAAATGAGTGTATGGTCTCCAATGAGGCTATGGTTTTCTCCCTTTGTCCTTGCTTCTTGTGATTTAGTTCACTTGGAAGTAAGGCCCAGTATGTGTGTAGTGACTATGACAATGGCATAACTAGGGACAATTCCCTTGTGCTGCCTCTATTAGGTGTCTTTGCTGAATAAGCTTAAAATAGTGTCCTATTACATACAAAATATCAATATTTTAGGGATTTTGTATAGAAATCATTCTAAACTATAATATAAATCCTGAAGCCCTCTTTAACAGGTTGCACAGAACACAATTTTACTTTTCCTTGCTGACTGGAAGCTTATCAGAGCATCATTGGTTATCCTGCACTAGAGAGCCCTGACTGCTTTAGGCCTGTGTAGCTGACCATCTGCCCATAAACTAAATAGCCCAAGTTATGCATCTTGACTTCTTTTCTTTAGCATTTTTTATTACTCGAATTTTATTACATTTATATTTGTATAACAATCATCACAGCCAAATTTTATACCATTTCCCTCCCAAACCCCCAATGCATCCCCCCATCCTCCAAACTGTCTCATTTGGAAACCGTACGTTTTTTAAAGTCTGTGAGTCAGTATCTGTTCTCATGCATCTTGACTTCTCATCTTTCCTTTGTCTCTTCTCTAACAAACATCTGTCATTCTTCAGGGTTATGGAATACCCCAACAGTTACAGCCTTCACTCACCTCTAGAGTACTCATTGGTCTGATCACCAAAACTTCTGGCCATTTTAGCATGAATTTTCTTGTTCCCTGGAGGTTGGGGGCATGTGGTCTGGGCCTATAAAGTTCATCACTTGTACAAGATCCCCATGAGGTTTCCTCTCTGACATCAAGATGGGCGCAACTCCGTAAAGTGCCTGCTTTGTCAGACCAGGTCCTGAAGCAGAGTCCTCAGCCAACAGATGATGACAACAGGAGAAAAGCAGCAGGAGTTTGAAGCTGTTTGTTAGTGCATCCTGACTTAACCTACCCTGGGAGATTTACTTCCCCACTTTCTCACTTGAACCTGTTAACAAGCTATGGACCTCAGCAAAGAGGTCTGTTTGTTTTTGATTGCTGTATATAACCTTTTAGCGGGCTCTCATCTACAGGTAAAATGCATTAGAATACATCAAAACCATAGCTTTGTTGTTGATAGTTATAAGTCCTTTTTTCTAATCTATGTATGAGTTGGGGCAAAACCATATAGAGAATGAGTGACTTTTTCACTAGTAATCATGTGCTATCCCTTCACAATGGAAGCCAAGCAGTGTAATCAACCTGCATCCAGGTAGCTGGCTGGTCACCCTGGAGAATGATGCCATGTCAGTGTTGTTTTTTGCTGCTGGCAGACTGACCACTCAGCAATGGCTATAGTCAGTCCATCCTTAATGACAGTACATGTAGCTGAGCCTACCTATACCTTCCATCCTTACCATCATGACTGCCTTGTCCATGAATATATTATGGAATGGCAGGAGTAGCTGTAAAAGGAGGCTACTGGGATTTACAGAGCAGGTCATCCCATCCACATGATCATTAAAATCCAACATTGCTAGCATCACACTTTGATGAGTATTCACATGGGACACAAATTTCTGCACAGTAGCTATCCATTCTTATAAGTCTATCTACAGACCTTTCCCCAGACCTTGTTAATTTTCCACTTGTGTTCTTTACAAGTCCTTGACCAGTCAGCCAAACCATTCATAATCTATGAACCAATGTAGATCTGCAACACTTTCTCTGGATCCCACCCAATGTCCCACCATTGGAAAGATTTTCCTTCATTAATGTTTTTGAAGGCCATCAGGAATGAGGCTATAGTGCAGCAACCATACACTATTTACAATGACTACATCATGCAGAACTAACTGTAAAACACAACTCCACGATGATTCTCTTCTTCAGTTGACAGATCTGAGAGAGCACCAGAGGAGGCCATAGGTTGAGAGAGAGAGAAGACACTGTAGCAGAAGTAGGGGCCATGGGCATCTAGGCCACCTCCTCGTGAACATACTTGTGACTTTAGGAACTGCTTAAGCCAGGTGCATGAGTATCACTTCCATTTGATAATGGAGACCTCCTATCCACACTCAACTCCATGGCTTGGGGGATCAGCCATCACCAATTTGTGATGGGCAGCTCAGGTCACATGGAAATTTGGATGGGCTCTGGTCGAATATTTAGTCTCTACTGAGGCTCAGGAGCAAGCTAAAAGCTACAGGAGAATAATTATATAAACAGATAATATGATTTTACACCCAAATCTGTGTCTGTTCTGCGATTTACATGTAGGGACTTGACGAAGACGGCAAACAGCATTTCTATCAGCCACTGACACTTCAAGCACCATTGGTTCTGCTGGATCCTATGGCCCAAGTAGCAGAGCAGCTGGCAAGGTAGTGTGGACTGGGAGCAGAGCCATCGCTTATTCTGAGTCCCACCCCAAATTTGTATATTTTCATGTCACTTGGAATATGGGTCAGAGAAGCACACCCAAATTACATATATGTTACTTTCAAAATGCAAAGAGACCCCCTAGCATTGTGGCTCTTTCTCAATGGTAGAAGGAACCACATGCAGCAACTTACCCTTCACTGTTGAAGGGAGATCTTGACATGCTCCAGACCATTGGACATTTATAAATATCACCATGGCATGGGGATTTTAATTTTTTGTAGGATCTATTTCCTACCCTTTGGCATACAAGTGTCTTACCAAGGTCTATAGAGTAGTTGCTACTTCCTGATGGCTAGACCTGATCAGCATAATATTATCCACGTAATGGGCCACTGTGATGCCCTGTGGAAGGAAAAGAAACCAAGGTCCCTGGGGGCAAGATCATCGCATAGGAATGGAAATTAAGAACAAGCTGGAGTGCACTAGCATGACCTGGATCCTAAGAGCTTGTTCTGAAACTTGTGTGAGTTCTTTTTTTAAAAAATGATTTTTATTTTATCCATTATAGCTGTTTACAGTGTTCTGGCAATTTTCTACAGTACAGTAAGGAGACCCAGTCACACATATATATGTACATTCTTTGTGTGAGTTCTTATTGTCTCTGACCTTGAGAGAGCCTTTACCTCAGAGCTGAACTTGCATACATGGCCCAGGATTCAGTGAAAGGTAGGGCAATTGCAGTCCCAGCAATTGTCTTAAAACAGAAAAGTGAATCAGAAAGAAGTGACAATACGAAACGTTTGTTGACTCCCATTGGCCCAATAAATATTCCATAAGAATCTCTTTTGTGGTCCCCCTAACCAAAACATTCAGGAAATGAAACTCAGCCTAGCTAAATGTACATGTAATAAATCTACCACAGACTATTAGCATGTTTTCTGGGTGCATGCTTCCTTTTCAAAGGAATCAGACTAAAAGACTACATGATGCAAAGCAGACCCATCTTTCTAAGGAAGACACCATCATTTCATGATTTAATGTTTGCCTCCTTTACCCTCTTTAGAGGACACATCTCTGTCACACGTTGGGCTGAGCCTGATGGTTTAGACCACATGGTGGCAAGCAAGTTCCCATACCATCTAGGATGATGTACACTAATAATGCCAGCAAAGATCTAGGAGGAAGTGAACATGAGTTGTTGAATACTGGACCTGCAGACCACAATGTAAAAGCAGCATTACAGTTATATTTACACTGGGAATAAGTGTCATGCCATAATAAATCTCTTCTATCAGGAAAAAGGCAAGGGATAGAGGAATATAGAAATAGACATGGAAATATAGAGATAGAGATGGGGGTCGAGTAAAAGAGGGAGAAAGAAGAACAAGAAGAAAGAGGAGGGGTATAGGGAGGAGGAGGAGAGAGGGGAAGGGGAAGGGAAAGGGGAGGGGAAGGAGAAGGAGGAGAAGGAGAAGAAGGAAAAGAAGAAAGTAGAGAAGGAGGAGGAGAAGGGGGGGAGAGGAAAGGGAGAAAAGGGAAAGGGAGGGAGGAAAAAAGGGAGAGAGAGAATGAGAGGGGAAGGAAGGAAGGAAAAAGACATAAAAAGAGAAAAAATAATAAAGAAAACTGTTTATATGTGATTCTGGCCAGGCATCTTCCAGTTACCCAAACAGCAGCAGCATGCTGGGTTAGATTGCTTCAGTGTGGTGATTGGTTTTTAATTTATTAGCCCTCACCAAAGAATCTCTCCAGATTGAAGAATCTGAATCTATGATATACAGTTGGGTAGTCTTCATCAGCAACAATATCAATCAAGTCTATGAGAAGCCAACCTTGAAACTTGAATAGGATAGCTTAGAGATCCTCTGAAAAGGAAAATAAGGGATTGAAAATTAGACAAGCTGGCATATGATGTCCTGTAAACCTGTGGCTCACAAAAAGAGTTGATTCTCTCAAGGAATGCCACTACCTGCTCTTCTTTGAGGAAATTCCTGTCCTTCACGGGGTCTTGGGCTCCACGATAAAAATTTTGCCCCTCCGCATTCCTGCCCAAGGACTCCATCAGAGAAGAGGGAGTCAGGAAAGCCCAGGGGAGGTGAGTGGGGGGAAAATTCAAATCCAAGGCAGAGCTCAGGAGCTCTGGAAGGTATCCCTGTGTTACCAGTGCTTATGCTCAGAATGATGTGCCTGGGTCATCCAGGGAAGGGCAGGGTATTCTCTCCATCCTCACTGTACTAAAGACAAAAATAATGGCACCAGAGTATTAAATATGGTGAAAAATTCTAAGGAAGTATGTTTGATTTTTGAAAAGTTTAGAACAAAATTAGTTTGGGTATTTCAAAAGTAGAGGAAGTTCAGATATCTGGAAGATTTAGTTGAGCAGAAGCTCTCAGCTCTAAGGATTCCAAAATGCAGAGGCACTGTGATGAATAAATGAGAACCACGTTCTCTTGTCATCACTTCTAGATGACTCACGGCTATTATTTTAAATAGTAATTACTGTCTTAAGCACAGAGGCAGTATTGACAGTAGAGGCTGTGACAAGCCACATAATGTCAGAGCTGGAAGAGACCTCAGGCTGTTAATTTTGCCAGATGAAGTGCTGAGGCCAAAGAGTTGAGGCTGCTGGCCCAAAGCCTTTCAGGTACATCTTTGGCCTCCTAAGCCAAGGCCAGTGCTCCACTTTGGGAAAATCACAGAAGGAGTGGTCTTATAAGATTTGCGCATGAAAAAGGAGATGGGAGATCTTCTGCCTCCTAAAGACTTGGGGGTTCCACTTTTTACCACCACGACTTTGGTCATGTCAAAAAATTAGGGTCTTTTTCTACACCTAATTGTTGGGCTATTGAAAGCACTGTCTGAAGACTTTCTGCAAAATGTGTGCTATTTGTTGTAGCTCCCAAAGGCTATTTGGTCTGAGGAGGAGGAAGTGTGTGAAAGAAACCAACAATGGAAATAATTAAGACAAAGATGGTGTCTTCATTCATTTCTCCCTCCTCTCTTTCCCTTTCTTCCCTCGTGTGTGTGTCTGTTTCTATAGGAAATTAAAATCTGAAACTGACCCACCCCATAAGAGGCTCACAGACTCAGATCCATAAAGCAGAGGAAAATAAATGCATGACCCAACAAGGCAGAAGCCAAAAGAAGAAGTCCAGGTAATGTGTGGGGCAGAGGACCAAGAGAATCAGTATGTACTGGAGTACTAGGAGGTGGCACTTGAGCTGAAACGATGAGCAGGGGACAAAAGGATAGAGAAGCAGAAGGATGGTATGAAGCAAAGTGATATCTGGGCAGCAATTCTAGCAAAGACTCATTGAAAGGAGCATGTCACCTAATCTGTGCTCTGTTGCTGAAGCATGGATTACTGCCACTGTCCCCATTCTGTGGATAAAAGAGCTGAGTTCCCTGCCCACAGCAATCTGCTCAAGGTTACACAAGGCATATAGAACTGGCAGCAGGTACCACTTGGGCAGTATGACCCAGACCCAACCACTTTCTGCACAGTGTCCAGGCTGAGAGCCTGGGTGGTGGCAGAATGGATCAAGGGTCAGGAGGGCAGAGACAGAGCAGCCGGAGCCAAATCTCCTGGAGGAAGCCCAGCCCTCTCCGCATTGGCTACTTTGCCTAAGCCTGATCCACCCCCTCTGTTTATGGCTTAGCTTCATCTGCCTGTCAGCATTGGAGAGCAGATGCTCACTTAATCCTTGGGATTAGCTCCAGATCATGGAGAATAATCAGCAGTCAGCCAAGGCACATGCACACTCCTGCATATCCAGTTTCCTAAATGTAAGGCTGATACCCAGTTCTATCCCCAGAGTTTTCTCTGTAAAACATAAAAGAAGCAGGAAGCTGAAACAAGCCTGCCAAAAATTCTAGCCATCATAACTGACAAAGGAGATAATGCCTTGTTATTTGGGAAATGTTGTGAAATCCATAAATGAATAACTGAGTATGTATGTCTGCATGTGAGAGAAAGAGAGGGACATAGAGACAGAGACAGAGATGGACAAGAAGAGGGAGAAATCACTTTAAACTTATGTAGCACTATATACTTAAGGTATAATAATTTTTAATATATGGAATATACATATCCATGTACATATTCATAATATCCTTGACTGGGGAAAGAAATACCAAAGCCTTCTAAAGAACAGTTGAGAGAATGAGATAGAGGTCATTAAATGCCTGGGGTCCCCAACAAACTGGGTGAACCAGGGCAAGGAAACCACAGCCTTGCTCATCACAAAGATGGGTGGAGCAAAGCCTGCCCTTTCTGTCTCCCAGGATCACGGGGAAGGGATCCACGTGTAAGTACATTAGAAAGTTGAAAATGCCGAGTACATGAAAGCGATAATTATCAGTAATCATCATCATCACTGTAATTTAATACTGAGGATGACAGGCATGGATGGGGGAGAAGCAGACTCCATTATAATTATCCAGAAGACGCGGCCAAAAGCACACTTAAGCCAGATTTCCCACCTACCACTTTTCCTACTTCTGTACTTTCTGTTCTCAATCCCAGAGATTTATTAGGGAGCACGGCTTTTTTGTTATTGTAAAACGATTGCTGGCATAAAAGACACAAATTAAAAAGGTCCTTTTCCTCTATATTTGGTGGACTACCTCTAGCCTGAGAAAGCTGGCATTGGTGTGAAAAATCAAATTGCCTTATTCCTCATAGGAAACAGAGGCTTTCTTGGGGATGGTGTTGGATTCAATCTCATCCTTCACTCAGCATACATTCCCCTTGGGTGGGCTCTTGGTGACTGCCCAGCCCTCTCACTGAAGCAACCTCCATTTGGGGATTGACCTGTGCTAATCAAATGCGGAAGCACTAAAATTAAGCAAGCTTACCTTCCAGGTACCTTTAAGCTGCCCACTCAGCCTGGTTTAAGTAGTTTCTTCCTTCTAGGACTTGATCTGGGCTCCCCTTTTCCATTGGCCTTTCTCTTCTCCCACCCCCTTCACGCTGGCCCATCTCTAAGTCCCTTTCTTCCATCCTCCTCTTCCTCTTCTTTCTCTAAACATGGGGACAGAAATCACAAATGAGGCCTTGGGTTTTTAGTCTCCTCCCTCCCTTGACTTGGCTCCATTTTTTTTTGTTAAAGGATCCTTTTCCATTAGCTTTTATTAATAAAACAATCAAAATTAGGTCATAAGAAAACAGTCATGTTATTAATTTGAGGACTAGGATGAAAACTTGTGAAAATCAGTTTGATATTCAGCAAAATTATATAACACACTAAAAGCAACTAACTTTGCCTCGGGTGAACTGCCTATAGTGAAAAAGGAACACATTTTTTTAAGGATGGAAGATACAATGTACTATATTTTGGAACTTTTCAAGAGGAAGAGTAAAAAAGATTTCAACAAAATTAAGGGCTAGTGTTCCTGGGTTCGGGGTCAAATTGGACATGCAGCCATGGCAACACTAGATCTAAGCCTCATCTGCGAACTATGCCCCTACACCTCAGGTAGCAGAGAAGCTGGATCCCTAACCCACTGAGCAAGACCAAGAATCAGACACGCATCCTTACAGAGACAACTTCAGGACCTTATCCCTCTGAGCCATGACAGGAACTCAGATAGTTTTGCATTTTTTCTGATGTTTTAAAGCAAATGTAATTGTTATTTAAAAAATAAAGTTGGAATACTGTCCATCACTCTGCTCCTTTCCCCCTTTTTCTTTTCCTCATTGCAAATCACAGCCACTCAGTGATATTGGGCCTTCCTTCCAGGGGAAAATAAGGCAGTTTGGGACAAAATCCTTATGTTTCTAGACAATGTGGTGCAGGAGTAGGAAGGGAGGTAAGCAGTGACCGTGCTCACCCCTCAGCTCCTCTCCTCTGTGGGTGGTCATTCTCCCTTCCTTCTTCCTCTCTCACCCAGGCCTTCTAAGGGGCAATCCTCTCCAGAACCACCACACCCCAAACACTGTTAAAGGAGCACCAACCCTTGGCTTCTGAGATCATGGGCGACCTTTGATTTCTTCTACATTACTTTTCTTTGTTCTCCATGAAACCCATGTTGTTTTCAAATATAATACAGTAGAGTATATATTTTTAAACTTCCCTTGACAAATAACTCCCATATTTCCTGGACCATTTCTCCTTCCCTTTTATAGGTAAAAACAATGCCAAAGAGGAGGGGAAGGGAGTGGAATGGGTTGGGAATTTGGGAGGTTAAAAAAAAAAAAAAAAGAATCTGCCAGGACAGTAGCCTCTGTTTCCTCACACTATGTTAACTCCTTTTAATGTTTTCACATCTGATAAAACTTCTTTGACCATTATTTAATGCTTTTGTCTCTAGCTTATACATAGACCAATGTTAATATTTCTGAGACTAATCTTCTTTCGTTGTGTTCTCTTGTATTGCCTTTATCCATCCTATTATTTATAACTTTTCTTCCTTTTCCATCCTGTTTAGGTGATTCTCTTAGATTTATCATTAACTCAACATGAAAATCATCAATTTAAACATTAGATGTGAAGGAATTTATAATTATTGGGTTCACATGTATCTTGCCCCACTCATATCCTCTTATTGTAAGATTTCTGTTTTTTTGGCATTGGTACTGCTGCCTTGGTTTTCTGTCTTTGTAGATACAAATTATCTGCTTATACATCTGGTGGTAAATTGTAATTAAGAACTGTGGGTTTTAGTTCTAATAGTTTGCCAAATGTGCATTTACATTTCTCTCTAATTATGAAAGTTGAGATCAAATCAATATGTTTTAAGCTGATTCCCACCATTTCCACACAATCCCCCCCCACCACCTTTTTTTTCAGGAATTATATCCTGGCTTTTGCAACTTGAGTCTCCGTGCATTCCTACCTTTAGTGTTTTCTGATTTCAGTTGGCTCCTGAGTTCAGCATCCCCTGCTCCTGATGTGCAGATGCCAGGGCCTTTGGTGTCTATTAAAGTATGTGTTTACAGCTAGCAGAACAAGCAGCAAACTGGAAGCATCTATGTTTAACTAGGGAAGACATAAGGCATTTTGAGGAGGCAGAGGTGAGAAGGCTGCAACATCTTCTGCCTGTAATCTGACCCCAGGTTAGGTCCTGGTCACCTGCCTGAAGAAATAGGCAGAGATGGCTGTATCATCTCAGGAAGAGCTCTGGGAGTATCTGCTTAGAGCTCAGCTGCTTTGGGATCTGGGGACTCAGAACTGGAGGCAGAGCTTTCATCCTCTGAGTAGGACCTGTTTCAGGTCTACCTCTCCAAAGCCTTAAGTACAGGAATGCTCAGACACTACCCTGTGAAGTCAGTGTCCCCACAAGGAGCAGGACAGTGAGAATGGAAGAGACACTAAAGAGCAGGGCAGGCGGAGAGGATAAGAGCCCCTTGGTGTCCCTGAAGTGAGAGATGGTTCTGCTAGCCTGAAACTCATTCCCTGAGGACTCTCAGCAATAACTAGTGACATTTCAGGGCTGTCTAAAGTTTTCCTGTTTGCACGGGAGGTGCTGTTTTTTGGGGGAATTTGGGCTGCATATTTCATGATTAAATCAATGGGATGAATGTCTTCTAGGCCAGTTATTTTTTTCATGTTTAAAATAGTTTTTCTAGATCTGCTGATTCTTTAGGCTTTAAACACACACACACACACACACACACACACACACACACACACACATAAGGAATGGCTCCCATAGCCTACACATTGCTCTGCTCACTCTGGCCTCTTCATCTCCCATTACCCTTAGCCTTCTTCTAGCCACCTGCATTATCCTCCAACCCCATTCCCAAGTGTACCTGCACTCTTTCGAAACAGATCTCCATCACATTCTTACAGACAATACTTCTTATGGTTTGGGTTTACATATTTGTCTTCTGATGGCTTATTAGAACTTTGAAAACAGAGGGCAGATGGAGAAGAGGCTAGTGTCATTCCTGTCTACATCCCCAGAACCTGGGACAGGGTCTGCAACATGGAAGAGTTGGGGTCCATGTACACGGGATGAACGGAGAAATGAATGAATGAATAAGGCAGAGTGGCTGAGACTGAGGGTGAAGAGGAAATAGGAGGCCCAGAGGAGGAGGGAGGCTTTTGGTCTGGGAGGAATAGGGAACCACTGAGAGTGTCTGACAGAGCAAATCATCTGAGCATTCTGAATAAAGCACCAATGAAGGGCAATCTACTAGGCCCTGTGTGCCCTTACCACAAATGAACTTGACGTATGTGAAACAAGCATATAGGTAACATCCCTTCTCTGCAATATCCAAAGAAATTATGCTACTTAGAGGGATAAAAACAAAGTGGAAATCACAGGGCCATGGACGATGGGGGCCTTTATCTTCTATAATCATAAAGGTCATGGTGTCAGGAGTTGTGTCTAACTGAGTAGGAAATTCAAAATATAATACTAGATGCAGAAAAAAGTGTCTTCCCAAAACCTTTTATTTCCACTCCATTTTTTTCCTATAATTACCAATAACCCACTATTAGATTTCAAGGACAAAAATAACTCTTAAAGCCCCAGACAGAGGTGTCAAACTAGTCTTTTTCACCTTAGAAGCCTTTAGGGAAGATGATTCCTTCAGGCCTTGAGGGTCTATAATTGTCAGCATCCCTCCAGACCTTGGAGCCATGCAGGTGGGGGGTCTCCACCCTGTGATTATGCCTTGCCTTGGAGCCATATTCTGACACCTCTGGGGCTGTCAGTTCTGGACAATATTTGCCCAGGAAGAAGGGAGTGGGAAGTTGAGGAATGCAGGGGCAGTCCAGGAGGAGAGAGGGTTTAGCATGGGGATGAGGGCAAAAGAAAGCTTTAGTGAATGGTGGTAGATGTTCTAAAGCCTGGGGAGGCAGACCAACAGGCAAAAGGGAGTCCAACCTGTCCCCAACTCAAGCACCTCAAGAACCCATGTATATTTGCAAACTATTAAGAACTAGATCTCAGTCCCGGCCAGGAAAGAATAGTTCTGGGAGCTGCTGACCACTCTACCACTACCCCTTAAAAGAGGCCAGACCAGGAGTTCCCTGGGGGCTCAGTGGGTTAACGATCTGTTGTTGTCACTGCAGTGGCTTGGGCTGCTGGGAACTTACACTACTGTGGTGCAGCCAAAAAAAAAAAAAAAAAAAAAAAAAGGCCACATCAGTGCCTTTGCTGTTCCCACACTTTTTTTTTTCCTTTTTAGGGCTGTACCCACAGCATATGAAGTTTCCAGGCTAAAGCGTCAAATCAGAACTGAAGCTACTGGCCTACTGTTCCCCACATTTTAACTTACTATTTCATCTTTACTATTTCATCTTTTTCTCATGACGTGCAGTTTCTTTTTCCAGCCCAACAAGGACAAATCCTGCTCTGTGGAGACACTCTAATTATCTAATTAAAGGATTAAGTCATATCAGGGTCATTCAAATCAAAGAGGTGGCAAGATGTTCAGCAAGTGACAAAAGGCCATGTGGTAGGCAAGGACAGCGGGGATTCAGGACCAAGGGCACCTGTTGTCCTTTCTTCTGAAATCAGCACCACACCTGGGTGGCTGCCAAAGTGCCCTCAGTGTCTGTGAGGCTCCCATTTCTTCAAAGTCTTGGCAGCCCCAGAACAGTTTCATCAAAACTGTTAAGAGGCCATGAGCACACAGGCTTGGAATCCCCTGATAGGAGGCACAACTTGGATTCCCTGTGAGATAGGATTGCTAGAAGGAGAGTATAGAAACCTCCACCCAGCCAGATACTAGTTTGATGAGGGAAAGGTGGTTCTCTATACACAGCAGAGTTGAGAAGCCCAGACCCTGAAGACAGAAACCTAGGAAAGAAGTTAGGAATGAAGATTACTTCTTAGGAAGCAGGTTGAGGGCTTCAGCCTGGATGGGAGGGATTCTTTTAGAGAGCCCTAACCACCTGTGGTCTCTGGCCTATGCTGTCTCTGCCTTCTTTAATATTCGCCTCAAAGGAGTGGCCAGAGTTGAGGACAACTTGAGAATGGTGGTTGGCAGCCAGGGGCCCTTCAAGCTGGAGTCCTTCTCAGAATAGTCAAACCCTGGGTGAGACTTAAACATCAGCAATAAGAATTGTAATCAACAAGATGCTCTTCATTCATTAATGGGCCAAGGAAGGGAGGAAAAGATAGCATTTGACAACAGCTTTTTGAATTTGGAGAATCTCTTTTATGAGGTTCCACCTGGCAGAAGACTAATTGTTAATGTCCTCCTTTAGGACCTGGGGCTAGGGGGCTACTGCACTTTCCTCAGGCAGAATGCCCTCCCCAAATGGCCTCTCCCTCCTCTTGTTTCCCTTCCCACCCCCTCCACAGGAGGCAATGGAAGGTCAGCCAGGGCAAGAATCCCAGGACCTGAGTGCCAGTTAAAATCCTTTTCTTTCAAGCCTGCAAATATAATTAGGCCCTGAGCTGTGAGTAGGCAGAGGGAAAGGAGAAAGAAAAACTTAGTCAAACTCCTAGGTCACCACCAGGAGTAAGACGGGGTTGGGGAGTGGGGCAGGAAAGAGTGAGGCCACCTGGTTGGACTTGAACCCTCTCTAAAATAGAGGGAGTGTTACAAAGGTATCTTGACCACAGGAAGTTTCCTTCTCCATATATCCTCTTTCTTATAAACAGCAGATGTCTCTCTTTCAGACATTATTTGCAAGAATGTTTATCTTTTACTCATCCATCCACTCATTTATTTATAATATCACAACTTCACAGCGATAGACACTGGGGTTACAAAGACAAATAAAAGGGGATTGGGTGACCAAGAATGGTTATTCAGATTGTTTGCAACACCCCCAAACTTCCAAATCAGGCCGGCAGGGAGGCATCAGGCCAAAACTTGATACATGCTGCCAGGAAGATCCCAACAAAGAACTATGGGAGTCTCAGTCTGACAAACTCAGGGAGCATTTCCAAAAGGAGATTAAACTTGAAGTGGCTCCTGAAAGATGAGCAGAAACATTCTAGGTCATGCATATGGAAACACAGGAATGCAAGAAGTCAGGAAAGATCCCCAAGTAATTGGGCATGATAAAAAGTTTTATAAGGTTCCAACAAGTAATAATGGGGATAGTGGTAGGGAATATGTTCCACAGGAAGATAGGAAGTCACAGCTCCATGACCAGGAGGAAGATAGGTGACAAGGTAATAAGCCACCTCTCAATGTAAAGGAGAAGAGCCTACGGGAAGGGAAAATATAGCAGAGTTTTTCGGTATTAAACTGATGTAAACAGATTAAGTCAACGAGCATCTATGTAGCATCCACTTTGTGCTAGATGTTGTACACAATATGAGACCATGGAGATAAATAAGATTTAATCCAAGTCCATGAGGAATTAAGAACCAAGGTGAGAGGGATGTGCAAAAATCAGATCAGCATAATGTGATGGAAGAGCAAATTAAATGGGAAACTTCAGGGGTCCTCATTCAATTGCTCATTTTTTAATTCTTTCTCTTAAAGAGGATCTCTCAAATGATGAACTTCAGACTCTACAAAATCTAGATCCATCCCTCATATGCTGAGTAATATAATAACAATATTATTATAAAGAACGTGCACATAAGCTTGATTTGAATTGAGAAATAGTCAGGTATTGTTCCAATGAGCCAACTCAGCAATTCTCAGATGGTTCAGTAAGAAAAAATAATCCACCTATTAGGTGGGAAATGATATCTCATTGTGTTTTTGACTTGAATTTACTGATGTTTATTGATGTGGAGCATACTTTTTGGCCATTTGTATGTCTTATTTAGAAAAAAATGTCTTTAAAATCTTTAGTTCATTTTTATTCAGGTTATTAGAATTTGTTTTTTTTTTTCTATTGAGTAGTAGGAGCTCCTTATATATTGTGGAAATTAAATCCTTATCAGATAACTTGTTCGTAAATACTTTTTTCCCATTTCATGGGTTGTCTTTTCACTCTACTGTTTAAAGGGTCCAATTTCAATCTTTTGCATGTGCTTATTCTACTTCCCAAAATCATTTGTTCAGGAAATCTTCATTCTCTCATTGTGTATTCTTGGCACCTTTTCCAAAGATCAATTGACCATGTATGTGTGGATTTCTAGACACTCTATTCTGTTCCACTGGTCTGTCATTAGTTTCATAATGTCTTAATTATTGTAGCTTTGTAATATATTCTGAAATTAGAAAGAATGAATCCAGGTTTGTTTTACTTTTTCAAGATTGTTTTTGGCTATTTGGACTCTTTGGTGATGCCAAATTAACTCTTGAATTATTTTTTTCAATTTCTATGAGAAATACTTCAAGATTTCCATAGGGATTGTATTGAATCTATAGATTACTGTGGGTAATATTTGCATCTTAATATATAAAATTAAGGATACCAATTAGGATCCTATCAGTTAGGATACTTATTATCAAAAAAAGACAACAAGTATTGGTGAGGATGAAGAAATTGGAACCCTTGTACACTGTGGGAATACAAAATGGTGAAGTCACTATAGAAAACAGTGTAGGGTAAAAAATGAAACTAGAACTACCATATGATCCAGCCACCCCATCTCTGAGAATTTATTCAAAATAATTGAAATCAGGATTTCAGAGATATTAACACTCTAGTGTTTATTGTATCACTATTTACAAAGACCAAGATGTGAAACAACCTAAATGATCATCAGTAGATGAAGAGATAAAGAAAATATTATATATATATATAATTGGTATGCCCTGGCAACTTGTTAGAAATGCAGGTTCTTGGATACATCCAGACCTACTGAATATACATATATATATTACAGAATGGAATAGTAAGGCTGAACACACACAGAAAAAGAAGGAAATCCTATAATATGCGATGGTGTGGATGGACCTGAGGATATTATGCTAAGTGAAATAAGCCAGTCACAGAAGGACACATACTGCTTGAGTACACTCATATGAAGTACCTGAAATAGACTCATAAAAGCAAAGAATAGAATGTTGGTTGCCAAAGCCTAGGGGTGGGGGGAAATGGAGAGTTGCTAATCAATGCATATAAAATGTCAGTTATGCAATAAGTCAAAATATCTGATATACAAAATTGCACCTATAGATAACAATGCTGTATTCTATACTTAAAAATCTGTTAGGAAGATAATCTTAGTGAAGTGTTCTTACTAAAAGAAAAAAGCAAAGAAAGAAAGAAAAAAAGCCCAGAGGAGAATGGTATAGAAGGAAGAGAAAAAGGACATTTTGAATTCTGAGTTGAGGCAAGAAACCGAAAGACCTCGATCAGTAGTTCTCAAAACGAGAAGTGCTTGTATAAGCAACGCTGGTATGCCCTGGGAACTTGTTAGAAATGCAGGTTCTTGAGTACCTCCAGACATACCCAATTGGAAACTCGATGAGTAGGCCTAGGAATCTATTTTTTAGCAAGGTGATTCTGATACATGCTGACTTTTGAGAACAACTGCTTTAAATTAAAGGGTAATAAATAAGAATGGTTTCCCTAAGAACTCTTCTTAAACTGCAACCCAGCACAGGTGAGCAAGGAAGAACCCAATCACCAAGAAAAGGCTATTTGACATGGTAAGAAAGGGAAGGGGGAATCTACATTCAGAACTGTGGTATATTTTGTGGGGAAGAAAATGCATTAGTATATACTGTCAGTACAAAACTTTTCACTGTTTGATCACACCTCATTTGCATTTTTAATAGCCCCCATTAGACAGCCTCTGAGCTAATTAGGCAGGCGTCTATAATAGAAGACTTCTGTTTCCTGTTTTCAGAACTCAGAAACTAATGGCTGAAGCACTGCTAAAACAATTAAGTAATAAGAAAAATACTGTGTAAGATTGGCAAAAGCACAGCTGCCATAAATCATTACAAATGACTCTCAGCTCAAAATATTTAATTAGGGAAGAAAAGTAACCTATCACATGTTGGGATGGCAGGGGAAAACAAAGGAAGAAAGACCCTGGAACAGAGACTTTATTGCCCTCTGCCAAGTGGAGACGGGGTGGGGGATTCTGATGCCAGGAATTCTAACATCAACAGCATATTTCTCTGCCTTAAATGATGGTTAGCGGCATTGCTTACCACATCTAGACTGAACTTAAATGAAAACTACAGGTGGCAACCCAATCAAATCAGGACTACTAAAGACTCAGAATTATGAAAATGAAATGTGAGTTAACCACCAACAGAAGAACCTTAACAAACTGAAATGCTGGCTAGAGGCAAGGAAACATAGAATGACTGTGTAATAAAGTAAGGAAGTTACAAATATCACCTACGACTCATAATCACTTTCAGAATTGAGACCAATAACAGTGTATGTATTTTCTTCCTTTGTGTGTGTGTATATGTGTCTGTGTGTGTGCGCATGTAAGCAATGGAATAAAATAATAAACCATATCTTATTAATCCAATCCTCTGTCAATGGACGTTTAGATTGCTTCCTTGACTATTGTTTTGGCTATCGTAAATAGTGCTGCAATGAACATTAGGTTCCATGTGTCTTTTTGAATTATGGATTTATTTGGATATATGTCCAGGAGTGGGATTGCTAGATCATATGGTAGTTATTTTAAGGAAACTCCATGCTGTTTTCCACAGTGGTTGTACTAATTTCCATTCCCATCAACAGTGTAGGAGGATTCCCTTTTCTCCATATTCTCTCCAGCATTAATTCTTTATAGGCTTTTTGATGATGGCCATCTTGCCCAGTGTCAGGTGATAACTCTTTGTAATTTTGATTTGCATTGCTCTAATAATTAACAATGCTGAGCATGTTTTTGTGTGCTTTTTGCCCATGTGTATGTCTTCTTTGGAAAAATATCATTCATTTAACTCTTCTACCCACTTTTTTTTTTTTTTTTTTTTTTTTGCTTTTTTAGGGCCACACCTGCAGCATATGGAAGTTCCCAGGCTTGGGGTTCAATAGGAGTGGCAGCTGCTGGCCTACACCACAGCCACAGCAGTGGGATCCAAGCCACATCTGGATCTAAACCACAGCTTGCAGCAATGCTAGATTCTTAACCCACTGAGCAAGACAAAGGATCGAACCCAAATCCTCATGGATACTAGTCAGATTTGTTTCCACTGAGCCACAATGGGAACCCCTGTCTACTTTTTGATTGGACTGCTTGTTTTTGATATAGAGCTGCAGAAGCTGTTTGTATATTTTGGAGATTAATCCCTTGCTAGCTGCTTCATTTACAGATATTTTCTCCTTCTGTGGATTTTTTAAAATCATGTTTATGAATTCCTTTGCTGTGTAAAACCTTTTAATTAACCCCATTTGTTGTTTTTTTGTTTTGGGGTTTTTTTTTGTCTCTTTGCCTTTTCTAGGGCTGCTCCCGTGTCATACGGAGGTTCCCAGGCTAGGGGTCTAATTGGAGCTGTAGCCACTGGCCTACACCTGAGCCACAGCAATGCGGGATCCAAGCCGCATCTGCAACCTACACCACAGCTCATGGCAACACTGGATCATTAACCCACTGAGAAAGGCCAGGGATTGAGCCTGCAACCTCATGGTTCCTGGTCAGGTTAGTTAACCACTGTGCCACTATGGGAACTCCCCATTTGTTTATTTTTGTTTTTATTGTCTAGGAGGTGGATCAAACAAGACATTGTTGCAATTTATGTCAAAGTATCTTTTGCCTGCTATTTCCTCTATAAATTTTATAGTATCTGGCCTTACATTTAGGTCTTTAATTCACTTTGAGTTTATTTTTGTGTATGGTGTAGAGAATGTTCTAATTTCATTCTTTCATTTCATTCTGGACATGTAGCTGTCCAGTATTCCCAGAACCACTCATTGAAGAAATTGTCTTTTTTTCATAATATATTCTTGCTTCCTTTGTCATAGATTAATTGACCATACATGCATGAGTTTATTTCTGGGCATTCTATCCTGTCCATTGATCTATATAACTGTTTTTGTGCCAACACCATATTGTTTTGATGACTTTAGCATTGCAGCATAGTCTTAAGTCTGGGATCCTGATTCCTTCAGCTCCATTATTCTTTCTCAGTATTGCATGGGTTATTTAGTGTCTTTTATGTCTCCATAAAAATTTTATATTTTTACTTCTAGTTTGTAGAAAATGCCATTAGTAATTTGATAGGGATTGCACTGAATCCATAGATTTCCTTGGGTAATATAGTCATTTTGACAATACTGATTCCTCCAATCCAAGACCAAAGTACAGATATTTTGCTTCCTTGGATAGGGTTATTCCTAGGTATTTTATTATTTTCTATGCAATGATAAGTGATATTTTTCCCTTAAATTCTTTCTGATTTTTTGTTGTTAGTGTATAGGAATTCAAGAGATTTCTGTGTTTTAATCTTGTATCCTGCAACCTTAATGAATTCATTGATGAGCCCCAGTTATGGTGGTATCTTAGGATTTTCTATGTATAGTATCATGTCATCTGCAAAAGTGATAGTTTTATATCTTCTTTTCCAATATTTTAAGAAAAAATGGCATTATATATTTTTAATAATGATTTTTATTGTTTCCATTATAGCTGGTTTACAGTGTTCTGTCAATTTTCTACTGTACAACAAGGTGACCCAGTCACACATAACATAAATACATTTCTTTCTCACGTTATCGTGCTCCATCATAAGTGACAAGATATAGTTCCCAGTGCTATCTAGAAATAAACCCAGACACCTATGGTCAATTAATCTTTGACAAAGGAAGCAAGAAAATAAAATGGGGAAAAGATAGTCTCTTTAGCAAGTGGTACTGGGAAAACTGGACAGCCATATATAAATCAGTGAAACTGGAACATGCCCTCACACCATGCACAAAAATAAACTCAAAATGGCGTAAGACTTAAACATAAGACAAGACACCATCAAACTCCTTGAAGAGAAAATAGGCAAAACATTCTCAGAGATCAACCTTACAAATGTTTTATTAGGTCAGTCTACCAAGGCAACAGAAATAAAAGCAAAAATAAATCAATGGGACCTAATCAAACAAGGCTTTTACACAGCAAAGGAAACCAAAAAGAAAACAAAAAGACAACTTACAGAATGGGAGAAAATAGTTTCAAACGATGCAATGGACAAGGGCTTAATCTCTAAAATATACACACAACTTGTACAACTCAACAGCAAAAAAAACCAACAACCCAATGGAAAAATGCGCAAAAGACCTGAATATGCATTTCTCCAAGGAAGATACACAGATGGCCAAAAAGCACATGAAAAAAAATGCTCAACATCACTGATTATTAGAGAAATGCAAATCAAAACTGCCATGAGGTACCACCCCATACCAGTCAGAATGGCCATCGTTAATAAGTCCACAAATAACATATGCTGGGGAGGGTGTGGACAAAAGGGAACCCTCCTGCTCTTTTGGTGGGAACATAAATTGGTACAACCACTATAGAGAACAGTATGGACGTACTTCAGAAAACTATATATAGAAGTACTATATGACCCAGCAATCTCAGTCGTGGGCATATATCCAGACAAAACTTTCCCTGAAAAAGACACATGCACCCATATGTTCATTTCAGCACTATTCTTTTTCAATTTGGATCCCTTTTATCTCCTTTGCTTCTCTGATTGCCATGGCTAGAACTCCTTCCTTGTTTTTTATTCATGTTTATGTATGTTAGTTAGTTTTCTACTTTCTCCTTCCCCTATATTATATCAACCATACAAATATTTTATTAGGTCAGTTTTATATATATATATATATATATAAATAAAACATTTTACATATATGTGACATTAGTTCATTTTCTAATTTCTCTTTCATATATATATATATATATAATTATTAATGTTGGGATTTAGTCCTCAGGTTATAGAATATGTAGGTGAAATTGTGACTGGCTTTACATTATTCAAGCTTAGACACAGAACCATTTTTTATCCCTAATTTTTATGAGGGGGTGATACCCTAGAATGAAGGCTAATTGCAGTTTCTTAGATGGATGCAAGATACTTATATTATCATTACATGAAAATTAAGGGGGCGTATATAGATTCTGAGAAGTCAAAGAGGTTGACTGTACCATCCAGTGACACTTAATCCTCAGTTCCGCATTTGCTCTTATATACTCTTTACTTTCACAATAGAAAGCCTACAAATTACATTTCCAAACTTAATTTCCTCTATTCAGAATATGGATAAAGGCCTCTGTTTTTTTATTTCTGACAGATACATAAGATATGAATTGATTGACACATAGGACATTATTAATCTGTCGATGGACATTTAGGTTGTTTCCATGTCTCGGCTATTGTAAATAGTGCTGCAATGAACATTGGAGTACATGTGTCTTTGCGAGTCGTGGTTTTCTCTGGAGAGATGCCCAGGAGTGGGATTGCTGGATCAAATGGCAGTTCTATGTTTAGTTTTCTGAGGAATCTCCATACTGCTTTCCACAGTGGTTGTACCAATTGACAATCCCACCAACAGTGTACTAGGGTTCCTTTTTCTCCACACCCTCTCCAGCACTTACTGTTCATAGACTTTTGGATGATGGCCATTCTGGCTGGTGTAAGGTGGTACCTCATCGTGGTTTTGATTTGCATTTCTCTAATAATGAGTGATGCTGAACATCTTTTCATGTGTGTTTTGGCCATCTGTATGTCTTCTTTGGAGAAGTATCTGTTTAGATCTTCTGCTGACTTTTTGATGGGGTTGATTGGTTTTTTTTTTTTTTTTTTGGTATGGAGCTGCAGAAGGTGTTCATAAATTTTGGAGATTAATCCCTTGTCAGTTTATTCATTTGCAAAAATTTTCTCCCATTCTGTGGGTTGTCTTTTCATTTTGTTTAGGGTTTCCTTTGCTGTGCAGAAACTTTTGAGTTTGATTGTTAATTTTTGTTTTTACTGTCATTACTCTAATAGGTGGATCTGAGAAGATGTTGTCGTTTATGTCAGAGAGTGTTTGGCTCATGTTTTCCTCTAAGAGTTTGATAGTGTCTGGTCTTATATCTAGGTCTTTAATCCATTTTGAGTTTATTTTTGTGTATGGTGTTTGGGAATGTTCTAATTTCATTCTTTTCCACGTGGCTCTGCAGTTTTCCCAGCACCACTTATTGAAAAAGCTGTCCTTTCTCCATTGTATAATCTTGCCTTCTTTGGCATAGATTAGTTGGCTGTAGGTGTGTGGGTTTAATTCTGGGCTTTCCATCCTGTTCCACTGATCTATATGTCTGTCTTTGTGCCAGTACCATGCAGTTTTGACGACTGTTGCTTTGTAGTATAGTCTGAAGTCCGGGAGCCTGATTCCTCCAGCTCCATTTTTCTTTTTCAGGAGGTCTTTGGCTATGCTGGGTCTTTTGTGCTTCCAAACAAACTTTAAAATATTTTGTTCAAGTTCTGTGAAAAATGACCTTGGTCATTTGATAGGGATTGCATTGAATTTGTAGATTGCCTTAGGTAGTATAGCCATTTTGATAATATTAACTCTTCCAATCCAAGAGCATGGTATGTCTTTCCATTTGTGTCATCTTTGATTTCTTTCATCAATGTCTTATAGTTATCAGAATACAGGTCTTTTGACTCTTTAGGTTTGTTTACTACTAGGTATGTTATACTTTTGGATGCAATGGTAAACTGGATTGCTTTTCTAATTTCCCTTTCTTATCTTTCATTGTAGTGTACTGAAATGCCATCAATTTCTGTGCATTAATTTTGTATCCTGCAACTTTGAAAAATTCATGGATGAGCTCTAACAGTTTTCTGGTAGAGTCTTTAGGATTCTCTAGATATAGTATCATGTCATCTGCAAATAGTGATAGTTTCACTTCTTCCTTTCCAATTTGGATTCCTTTTATCTCTTTTACTTCTCTGATTGCTGAGGCTAGGACTTCCAGAACTATGTTGAAGGGTAGTGGCGAGAGCAGATGTCCTTGTCTTGTTCCTGATCTCAGGGGGAATTCTTTCAGCTTTTCACCATTGAGAATGATGTTCACTGTGGGTTTGTCATATATGGCCTTTATTATGTTGAGGTAAGTTCCCGTTTTGCCCACTTTCTGAAGGGTTTTTATTAGAAATGGGTGTTGGATTTTGTCAAAGGCTTTTTCCGCGTCTATCGAGAGGATCATATGGTCTTAAACTCTGCAGGCCAGAAGGGAGTGACATGTTATACTTAACGTGATGAAAGGAAAAAACCTCCAACCAAGATTACTTTACCCAGCAAGGCTCTCATTCAGATTTGAAGGAGAAATCAAAAGCTTCACAGATAAGCAAAAGCTAAGAGAATTCAGCAACACTAAACCAGCCTTACAACAAATACTAAAGGAACTTCTCTAGGCAAAAAAGAAAAGACAGCAACAGATAATAAAAATACCACAAATGACAAGGCTCACCAGTAAAGGTATATATACAGTAAAGATATGAAATCATCCATGCACTATTATGCCACCAAAATCAGAAATTATGAGAAGAGTTGGGTACAAATGCAGGATACTGGAGATGCACTTTCAATTAAGAGACCAACAACTTAAAACAATCTCATTTATCTATAGACTCATATCAAAACTTCAGAACAACTGTAAACCAAAAATCTACAATCGATACACAAACAAATAAGGAAAATAAACTCAAATACAGCACTAATGATAGTCATCAAACCAGCAGAGGAGAGAACAAGATAAGAAGGAAAGAAAAAAGAGCAGCAAAAACAAATCCAAAGTCATTAATAAAATGGCAATAAGAACATACACATCAGTAATTACCTTAAATGTTAGTGGACTAAACCCCCCAATCAAAAGACATAGACTGGCTGAATAGATACAAAAACAAGATCCATTTTTATGCTGTCTTCAAGAGACCCACTTCACTTCTAGGGACACATACAAATTGAAAGTGAGAGGATGGAAGAAAATATTTCATGCAAATGGGGATCAAAAGAAAGCTGGAGTAGCAATACTCATACCAGACAAAATAGACTTTAAAATGAAAAGTATTGTAAGGGACAAAGAAGGTCATTACATAATGATCAAAGGATCAATCCAAGAAGAAGATACAGCAATTTTAAATATCTACACACCCAACCTAGCTTCACCACAATATATAAGGCAACTGCTAACAACCTTAAAAGGACAAATCGACAATACCACAATAATAGTGGGGGACTTTAACACCCCACCTACAGCAATGGACAGATCAACCAGACAGAAAATCAATAAGGAAACACAGGCCCTGAATGAAGCATTAAACCAGATGGACTTAGTAGATATTTATAGGACATTCCATCCAAGAGCATATGCTTTTAATTTCAATGAATTCCAGTTTATCAATTCTTTCCTTCAATGATAATTCTTTGGTGTTTTATCTAAAAAGTCATTGCTATAGTGAAGATTACCTAGGTTTTCTCCTATGTTATATTCTAGGAGTTTTTACAGTTTTACATTTTAAACCTAGGTCTATGATCCCTTTTGAGTTAATTTTGTGAAATAGGTCTGTAGCTAGGTTTTTTTGTTTTTGTTTTTGTTTTTGTTTTTTATTGTTGCTTTTTTGCATGTAGATACCCAGTTATTTAACATTTGTTGAAAAGACTGATTTTGCTCCACTGTATTGCCTTTGCTCTTTTGTTGAGATCAGTTGACTATATTTATGAGGGTCCATTTCTGGCCTCTCCATTCTGTTCCATTGATTTGTTTGTTTATTCTTTCATCAAAACAATACTGTTGAATCCTGAAGCTATATAGGAAGTCTTGAAATAATGTAGTGTCCTTTCTTCAACTTTGTTCCTTTTTTTGTGTTCGCTATTCTGGGTCTCTGACCTCTCCATATAGACTTTAGAATCAGTTTGTCCATATCTGTAAAATAACTGGAAGCATTCTGCTTGGGATTATATTGAATCCATGGATCACATTGGGAAGAACTGACATCTTGACAATATCATTTTCCTTCCCATGAACATGAAGTAACCCTGCAGCAGTGTAGTTTATTTTATTCATCAGCATTTTGCAGTTTTTCTCATATAGATCTTGTATATATTTTGTTAGTTTTATACCTAAGTATTACATGTTGAGAGGTGCTAATGTAAATGGTATTACATTTTTAATTTCAAGAACCACTTATTCACTATCAATATATAAGAAAGCAATTGACTTTTGTATATTAGCTTTATATCCTGCAACTTAACTACAACAGCTTATTACTGCCAGAAATTTTTCGTTGTTGTTGATTATTTTGGATTTTATATATAATCATGACCTTTGTGAATAGAGGAAGTTTAAAAGAAAAACCCAACATTTACTTTTCTCTGAAACACTGTTAACGTTCCTTATGAACGTATACAAATTGTATACAAATTGTGTGTTTTTCTTACTGTTTTCAAACAGTGGTTCTACCCTTATGACACATCTTACTTTTGAGACAGAAAGTGTTATCTTTCCTTATTTCTCTCACATTGCCTATCAAAGGACTAAATACATGGCCTGCAGTTTACAACTAACTAATGCAATTCATGAAAGAGTAAATACAAATTGCAGTTCATTCTGAGAAATCAAATTAATCCTTTCTTGATGGTTGAATATAGTGTGTACTAAAATTATACTAACTCATAAGTTAATCAATATAAATGACAAGAGTTCACACTTAATGCTGTACAAATTAACAGTATTTAAATGTAGGTGGAGATGGGATTAAGATGGTGGAATAGAAGGACTGGAGCTTAACTTATCTCCTAAAAACAACAAAATTTACAACTAAAGACTGAGCACTCTTCACCAAAATGGACCAGAAACCTTAAAAGAGATACACTACTCCAGAAGAAAAAGAGGAGGCCACATCAGGAGGTAGGAGGGGCGATTTTGTGATATAAACAATCCCATACCTCCTGGGTGGAAAGCTCCACAGACTGGAAACTAACCAGTTCACAGAGACTCACCTACAGGAGTGAGAGTTCTGAGCCACACATCAAACTCTCACGTGTGGTGATCTGGCACAGGGAGAAAGAGCACTGGAGCATCTAGCATTGAAAGCCAGTGGGGCTTGTGTGCAAGAGCACCATGGGACTGGGGGGAACGGAGACCCCATTCTTAAAATGTGCACACAGACTTTCATGTGTACTGAGTCCAAGGGCAAAGCAAAGTCTCCAAGGGAACCTGGGTCAAACCTGACTGCAGTTCTTGGAGGACATCCTGGGAAAACAGGGGTGAACGTGGCTTGTGAGGGAAGGACATTGAAAGCAAAACTCTCAGGAATATTCAGCAGCAGTGCCTTTCCCTGGAGGTGGCCATTTTGGGAAAATCTGGCCCCACCCATCAGCCAGCTGCTGAGAAGCCCCAGGGCCAACAACAACCCAGGTGGGATCACAGTCCCACCCCTCAGTAAACAGGCTACCTAAAGCCCCCTTAGGCACACAGCTGCCTCTAATGCCATCCAGAGACTAAGCCCCACCCACCAGAGGGATTAGAAGCAGATCCTCCTACCAGAGGGCAGGCATCAGCCCCTCCCATCAGGAAGCCTACACCAAGCCCCCATACTGACTTCAGCCACAGGGGGGGAGACACCAGAAGTAAGAGAGGCTACAACTCTATCACCTGTAAGAAGGTCACCACACCAAAAACCTATAAAAATGAAAAGACAGAGGACTATAACTCAGATGAGGGAGAATGGAAAAACCCCAGAAAAACAGCTAAGCCATGAGGAGATTCTCAGCTTCCAGGAAAAAGACTTTAGACTGTTGATGTGGAAGATGATGCAAGACATTGGAAATAAACTGGAGGCAAAGATGGATAACTTACAGGAAACACTGACCAAAGAGATACAAGATATAAAACTCAAACAAGAAGAGATGCAAAATACAATAACTGAAATAAAAAATTCACTCTAAGCAGCTAACAGCAGAATAAAGGGGGCAGAAGAATGAATAAGCAAGGTGGAGGACAGATTAGAGGAAATTACGGATGCAGAACAGAAAAGAGAAAAAAGATTGAAAAGAAATGAAGAGAGTCTCAGAGAACTCTGGGACAACGTGAAACGCACCAACATCCATGTTATAGGCGTGCCAGAAGGAGAAGAGAGAGAGAAGGAGACAGAAAAAAAAATTCCAAGAAATAATAGCCAAAAACTTCCCTAACATGGGGAAGGAATCACTCACTCAAATCCAGGAAGCACAACAAGTACCATATAAAATAAACCCAAGGAGGAACACCCTGAGACACATACTAATCCAACTGACCAAAATTAAAGACAAAGAGAAAATCTTGAAAGCAGCTAGGGAAAAGAAACAAATAACATACAAGGAAACCCCGATAAGGCTATCAGCAGATTTTTCAACAGAAACTCTGCAGGCCAGAAGGGAGTGGCATGATATACTCAACCTGATGAAAGGAAAAAACCTCCAACCAAGATTACTCTACTCAGCAAGGCTCTCGTTCAGATTTGAAGGAGAAATCAAAACCTTCACAGATAAGCAAAAGCTTAGAAAATTCAGCAACACTAAACCAGTCTTACAACAAATACTATAGGCAGAAAAGAACAAGAGAAGAAGGAAAGGAAAAAGAGCAGCAAAAACAAATCCAAAGTAATTAATAAAATGGCAATAAGAACATACATATCAATAATTACCTTAAATGTGAATGGACTACACGCCCCAGCCAAAAGACATAGACTGGCTGAATGGATACAAAACAAGACCCATATATATGCTGTCTTCAAGCGACCCACTTCACTTCTAGGGACACATGCAGATGGAAAGTGAGAGGATGGAAGAAAATATTTCATGCAAATGGGGATCAAAAGAAAGCTGGAGTAGCAATACTCATACCAGACAAAATAGACTTTAAAATGAAAAGTATTGTAAGGAACAAAGAAGGTCATTACATAATGATCAAAGGATCAATCCAAGAAGATGATATAACAATTTTAAATATCTACGCACCCAACACAGGTTCACCACAATATATAAGGCAACTGCTAACAACCTTAAAAGGAGAAACTGACAATAACACAATAAGAGTGGGGGACTTTAACACCCCAATTACAGCAGTGGACTGATCAACCAGACAGAAAATCAATAAGGAAACACAGGCCCTGAATGAAGCATTAAACCAGATGGACTTAATAGATATTTATAGGACATTTCATCCAAAAGCAACAGAATACACACTCTTCTCAAGTGCACCTGGAACATTCTCTAAGAGTGACCATATCCTGGGCTAGAAATCCAACCTCAGTAACTTTAAGAAAATTGAAATCATATCAAGCATCTTTTCTGACCACAACGCTATACAACTGGAAATCAACAACAAGAGAAAAACTGCAAAAAACACAAACACGTGGAGACTCAACAGCATGCTACTAAACAACTAATGGATCACTGAGGAAACCAAAGAGGAAACTAAAAAATACCTAGAAGCAAATGACAATGAAGATAGGACACTCCAAAACCTATGGGATACAGCAAAAGCCGTTCTAAGAGGAAAGTTTATAACAATACAAGCCCACCTCAGGAAATGAGAAAAAGCTCAAATAAACAAGCTAACTTTAAAGCAGCTAAAGCAGCTTGAGAGAGAAGAACAGACAAGACCTAAAGTTAGTAGAAGGAAAGAAATCATAAAGATCAGAGCAGAAATCAATGAAATAGAAACAAAGAAAACCATAGAAAAGATCAATGAAATGAAAAGCTGGTTCTTTGAACAGATCAACAAAATTGATAAACCCCTAGCCAGACTTATCAAGCAAAAAAGAGAGAGGACTCAAATCAATAAAATTAGAAATGAAAAAGGAGAAGTAACAACGGACATCACAGAAATACAAAGGATCATAAGAGACTACTATGTGCAACTATTCAACAATAAAACGGACAACCTAGAAGAAATGGACAAATTCTTAGAAAACTACAATCTTCCAAGACTAAACCAAGATGAAAGAGAAAAGATGAATGGACCCATCACAAGAACTGAAATCGAAACTGTGATTAAAAAACTTCCAACAAACAAAAGTCCAGGACCAGATGGCTTCACAGGCGAATTCTATCAAACATTTAGAGAAGAGCTAACACCTACCCTTCTGAAACTATTTCAAAAAATTGCAGAAGAAGGGATACTCCCACACTCATTCTATCAGGCCACCATCACCCTGGTACCAAAACCAGACAAAGACTCCACAAAAAAAGAAAACTATAGGCCAATTTCACTGATGAACATCGATGCAAAAATCCTCAACAAAATACTAGCAAACCGCATCCAACAATACATTAAAAGGATTGTACATCATGATCAAGTGGGATTTATCCCAGGGATGCGAGGGTTCTTCAATATCTGCAAATCCATCAGTGTGATACACCACATTAACAAACTGAAGGATAAAAACCATACAATCCTCTCAATAGACGTGGAAAAAGCCTCTGACAAAATCCAACACCCATTTCTAATAAAAACCTTTCAGAAAGTGGACATAACGGGAACCTACCTCAACATAATAAAGGCCATATATGACAAACCCACAGTGAACATCATTCTCAATGGTGAAAAGCTGAAAGAATTCCCCCTGAGATCAGGAACAAGACAAGGACATCTGCTCTCGCCACTACCCTTCAACATAGTTCTGGAAGTCCTAGCCTCAGCAATCAGAGAAGTAAGAGAAGTACAAGGAATCCAAATTGGAAAGGAAGAAGTGAAACTATCACTATTTGCAGATGACATGATACTATATCTAGAGAATCCTAAAGACTCTACCAGAAAACTGTTAGAGCTCATCCATGAATTTTGCAAAGTTGCAGGATACAAAATTAATGCACAGAAATTGATGGCATTTCAGTACACTACAATGAAAGATAAGAAAGGGAAATTAGAGAAGCAATCCAGTTTACCATTGCATCCAAAAGTATAACATACCTAGTAGTAAACAAACCTAAAGAGTCAAAAGACCTGTATTCTGATAACTATAAGACATTGATGAAAGAAATCAAAGATGACACAAATGGAAAGACATACCATGCTCTTGGATTGGAAGAGTTAATATTATCAAAATGGCTATACTACCTAAGGCAATCTACAAATTCAATGCAATCCCTATCAAATGACCAAGGTCATTTTTCACAGAACTTGAACAAAATATTTTAAAGTTTGTTTGGAAGCACAAAAGACCCAGCATAGCCAAAGACCTCCTGAAAAAGAAAAATGGAGCTGGAGGAATCAGGCTCCCGGACTTCAGACTATACTACAAAGCAACAGTCGTCAAAACTGCATGGTACTGGCACAAAGACAGACATATAGATCAGTGGAACAGGATGGAAAGCCCAGAATTAAACCCACACACCTACAGCCAACTAATCTATGCCAAAGAAGGCAAGATTATACAATGGAGAAAGGACAGCTTTTTCAATAAGTGGTGCTGGGAAAACTGCAGAGCCACGTGGAAAAGAATGAAATTAGAACATTCCCAAACACCATACACAAAAATAAACTCAAAATGGATTAAAGACCTAGATATAAGACCAGACACTATCAAACTCTTAGAGGAAAACATGAGCCAAACACTCTCTGACATAAACGACAACATCTTCTCAGATCCACCTATTAGAGTAATGACAGTAAAAACAAAAATTAACAATCAAACTCAAAAGTTTCTGCACAGCAAAGGAAACCCTAAACAAAATGAAAAGACAACCCACAGAATGGGAGAAAATTTTTGCAAATGAATAAACTGACAAGGGATTAATCTCCAAAACTTATAAACACCTTCTGCAGCTCCATACCAAAAAACCAAACAACCCCATCAAAAAAAGGGCACAGACAATTCTCCAAACGACACATACAGATGGCCAAAACACACATGAAAAGATGTTCAGCATCACTCATTATTAGAGAAATGCAAATCAAAACCACGATGAGGTACCACCTTACACCAGCCAGAATGGCCATCATCCAAAAGTCTATGAACAGTAAGTGCTGGAGAGGGTGTGGAGAAAAAGGAACCCTAGTACACTGTTGGTGGGATTGTCAATTGGTACAACCACTGTGGAAAGCAGTATGGAGATTCCTCAGAAAACTAAACATAGAACTGCCATTTGATCCAGCAATCCCACTCCTGGGCATCTATCCAGAGAAAACCACAACTTGCAAAGACACATGTACTCTAATGTTCATTGCAGCACTATTTGCAATAGCCAAGACATGGAAACAACCTAAATGTCCATCGACAGAGGAGTGGATCCAGAAGATGTGGTACATATACACAATGGAGTATTTCTCAACCATTAAGAGGAAAGATATAATGGCATTTTTAGCAACATGGATGGACCTAGAAATTATCATGCTAAGTGAAGTCAGTCAGACAATGAGATACAAACATCCAATGCTTTCACTGACATGTGGAATCTGAAAAAAGGACAGATGGAACTTCTTTGCAGAACAGATACTGACTCACAGACTTTGAAAAACTTATGGTCTCCAAAGGATACAGTTTGGGGTGTGGGATGTGCTGGGCTTTTGGGATGAAAATCCTATAAAACTGGATGGTGATGATCATTGTGCAACTACAAATGTAATAAATTCATTGAGTAAATGTGAAAAAAAGTATATGCTCTGCCAAAGACAGTATCTAGAGAATTTGAGGATAAGCCACAGACTGGGAGAAAATATTTGCCAACAATACATTTGATAAAGGATTGATATTCAAAATCTACAAAGACCTGTTAAAACTCCACAATAGGAAAACAATAGGCAATGTGAAAGGCAATCCAGTTAAAAAATTGGCCAAAGATCTTAATAAGCACCTCTTTAAAGAAGAGACATAGATGGCAAATAGCATATTCTACATGTGTCATCAGAGACATCCAAATTAAAATGACAGAAAGTCACCACTACATACCTATTAGAATGTCCAAAATCCTGAACACTGACAATACCAAATGCTGGTGAGGATATGGAACAGTAAGAACTCTCATTCACTGCTGGTGGGAATGCAAAATGGTACAGCCATTTAAAAAGTTTAACTTGGTGGTTTCTTATAAAACCAAATATATCCTTACTGTATAACCAAGCAGTTATCCTCCTTAGCATTTATCCAAAGGAGCTGAAAATTTGTTTCCACACAAATCCTGCACATGAATGTTAATAACACCTTTATTCATAATTGCCAAAACTTGGAAGAAACAAAGACGTCCTTCAGTAGATGATTTGATAAATATACTGTGGAATATCCATACAATGGAATATTATTTGACACTAAAAAAAATAGTAAGTTATCAAGCCATGAAAAGACATGTAAGAAACTTAGATTCATATTACTAAGCAGCAATAGAAAGCAGTTGATTTGAAAAAGCTATATACTGTATGATTCCCACTATGTGGCATTCTAGAAAAGAAAAAACTATGGAGACAATAAAAGAATTAGTGGTTGCCAGGGGTAAGCAAGTGAAAAATGAATAGGCAGACAACATAGAAGAATTTTTCAGACAGTGAAAATATTCTGTATGGTATTATAATGATGGATTTATACCACTATACATTTGTCCAAATCCCTGGAGTGTACACCAAGAGTGAAACTATGGTAAACTATGAACTTGGGCATTTTGATATGTCAATATAGGTTCATTTTTGTTTAAAAAATAATCATCACTCTGAAGAGCGATGTTGTTAATTGGGGAGACTATGCTTGTGTAGGGGCAGGCAGTATATGAGAAATCTCAGTACTTCCCTCTAAATTTTGTTGTACATAAATAAAATTATAAAAATGGATAGAAGTTTGTCAGACAAAGCTAATATTTCAAACTGTATACTAAGTTTCACTTACTTTGTCATCTTATAGACACTTAATACAGGAGTAGGAAAATCATCACTGTGGGCCAAATCTGACCCACAGCTTTTTTGGTAGGTCCCATGAGCTAGGAATGGTTCTAACCACTTGGATAATAGTAAAAGGAAAATAACATTTTATGATACATGAAAATTTTTTCAAATGTTAGTGTCCATAAATACAATTTTTGGAAGACAGACATGCCCATTTATTTACATATTACGTATGACTGCTTTCACTTAGCAAAAGCAGAATTGAATAGTTGCCACAGTGACTGTATGACCTGCAAAGAAATAGTTACTGTGTGACTCTTTACCTAAAAAGTTTCCTGACTCTTTACTTAACATAATACCTTGCAATCCAATTCTGCCATTAAGTTCAGAGCACAAATATACAAGACATTTTCAGATACTTGTGCTTGACACCCAGTGTGGCTCCTCACCTAATGGTTTCTTCTCGGTCTTGTTTTCACTTAGCTCTTTCTTCCCAGTTTTGCCTACTTAGGGGTTTTCGTCTTTTATTCAAATGTCTGGCTTATAGTCCCTTGTATACCACTTCTCCTTTCCTTCCCACTGAAAATTCCTTCTCTCTACTCTTTTGTTATGTTTTGTTTTGAGAGGGTGATAAAATATTGAGTAGCTAAAAAGGAATGGTTATGAAATATCTATAGGTTATAAAGAATAACAATACAACAAACATCCATGTATCCTCCATCTAGCAAAAGAAAAAAAAATAAAATTATTATTTAAAAATTTCCCTGAACACCCCTCATCCTTGTATTTGTTTTTATTTTTTTATTTTTGGCCATGCTGCAGCATGCAGAAGTTCCCTGGCCAAGTACTGCACCTGAGCCACAGCAGTGACAACACAGGATCCTTAACCATTAAGCCACCAGGGAACTCCATCCCTCATTCCTTTTATACCTTTGATTCTCAAATCTCACTTCCTCAGTGAAGCCCACCCAAATAACTCAGACCAATACTGAAGGTGTTTTGTTTATTATCAGCATCCACACTTTAATAACAGTTTGCATATTTAGAAATTAGATTTGGAAACTCAGTGTATAATTTCCAGTATATTTAAACGATCCCCAAAATTGTATGCAGTCTCAGATATGTTTTTGCCTGTAATATTCTGTAATAATGTATTGTCAAATACATTCATCAATAATCTTTAGCTCTTTCTTCAGTCAAGAGGGAAGGGAATTTATATTGTCTTCTATGAAGCTCATTTTACACATTTACTGAATATTTTTAGAACATGTATAATGGGTATTCCTTATTTTAACAACCTAAAATCAAATGGTGGTTAAAAAATCTATGAAAGAATGTGAAAGAGGAAATAGGTCAACCTCACAATTTTTTTTATGGCCATACCTAGGGTATATGGAAGTTCCCAGGCCAGGGATTGAATCCAGATGCAGCTGCAGCCTATGCTGCAATGTCAGATCCTTAAACACACTGCACCAGGCCAGGGATCAAATACACGCCTCAGCAGCAACCAGAGCCACTCTAGTCAGATTCTTAATCCACTGTGTCACGCTTTTAAATAAGATCACTTTTAAATAAGATCAAAGGGACTCTGTTAAACTATCTGCACTATCATATGGGAATCTAAACACTCCCTTCATCTCCCTTGTCCAAAAAACAAGATGATATATTGCAACTGCTTATAAAGGCTTATGTTCAAAGAGACTACTACAAAGGTAAAAGCCCTGAGCTAACAGGTAGAGGTATTGAGATCTAGTTCTAATTCCATTGTGAAGTACCTCTGAGACCCTTGAAAATAAGTAACTACTGGAGTTCCCATCGTGGCTCAGTAGTTAACAAATCTGACTAGGAACCATGAGGTTAGGGGTTCGATCCCTGGCCTTACTCAGTGGGTTAAGGATCCAGTGTTGTTGTGAGCTGTAGATTGCAGACGCGGTTCGGATCCCGCATTACTGTGGCTCCGGCGTAGGACAGCAGCTACAACTCTGATTGGACCTCTAGCCTGGGAACTTTCATATGCCACAGGGGCGGCCCTAGAAAAGGTGAAAAGACAAAAGAAAGAAAGAAAGAGAGAGATAGAGGAAAGAGAAAGAAAGAAAGAAAGAAAAAAGAAGAAAGAAAGAAAGAAAGAAAGAAAGAAAGAAAGAAAGAAAGAAAGAAAGAAAGAAAGAAAGAAAGAAAGAAAAAAGAAGAAAGAAAGAAAGAAAGAAAGAAAGAAAGAAAGAAAGAAAGAAAGAAAGAAAGAAAGAAAGAAAGAAAGAGAGAGAGAAAGAAAGAAAGAAAGAAAGAAAGGAAGGGGAAATAAGTAACTACTCTCGTCTTCAGTTTCTTCATCTGTCATTTCTGAGGTGCCTTCATTTCTATCATTCTCTGAGTTCATGGGTCGTGGCCAACATCAACAGATAACAAGGTGAAAGCTCCTGCCTCCATGTTCATTCCCCTTTTCTAAATCTCAGCTTTCATTAAGCACGGCCTTCTGCTCTGACTGGTAAACATTATTTGAGGAATTGACTTCTGACATCTGACAGGCATGAGGATTTGGACCTAGAAATCCAATATGACCTCACCAAGATCTAGCAGGTCTTCTGAAACCCAGATGTTGGCCAATGCTGAAAACAAAGGAGAGTAAAGTGACTCCTATGACTCAACATGCCAACAGCTTCGGTAGTAATGGCTATTTAGAGGGGGATGGAGGCTGATGTTGCTATGGCCAAGGAGGAATTTGCACCATCAGGACAGACTTCAGTTGTGTATGTGTTTTGGTTTTTTTTTACCCTTGACTACCTCCAGGCCAATCACGTCCTAGTTCTATCTACACCTACTATAATCCCAGATTAGCATTTTTCTCATGATAAATGCAATATTTCCTCTTCATAGACTTTCCTCAACTCTATGAACATATATCTGACATATCCTTGATGACTTTGCTCCATCATAACTTTGCCAAGCTATTAGATTCTTCATGTTATGAAATGTAGTCCAAAATGTAGATTTTATTACATATCTTCTGAATAAAATAACTCTCTTCCTCCCTTCCCTCTTTCTTTCTTTCCCTCCTTCCTTCTTTCTCCCTTCCTCCTTTCCTCCCTCCCCCTCCCTTCCTTTCTTCTTTTCTTCCTTCCTTCCTTCCTTCTCTATTTCTTTCTTCAGTGCTAAGCCTGCCCACAAAACCCTGGAATCTAATAAGATAATGTTATGGGCCTGGGAATATGTGTTTCAAGATCACTGCCTCCCACCACCCCCACACCTAGTAATCCTGAGGATCAAGGCCATGTGAGAAGCTCTATTCTAGAACACGTATGAGAACTTAGGAAGACACTAAAATAGCCCCAATAGCCAATATAAATTTATCAAAATGTTTAGTTATGCCATAACTTCTCATGGAAGTGAGTTTATTCCTCATTTAGAGTTTATTGTTCTCTTTTTTAAAATGAAATTTATTTTTATTAGGGTATAGTTGATTTACAATGTTGAAGCAATTTTTGCTGTTCAGCATGGTGACCCAGTCATACATATATATATACATTCTTTTTTTCATATTACCTTCCATTGTGTACTCTTCATTTAAGCATATCATAAAGTCATTTCCTCACTTTTTACAGCAAATTCATAACCATAAGCGAAAAGGATGTACAAGATTTGACTAAAGACAGATATACCCATTGCACAATGAAGTGGCAACTGATGGCTCCTTCCAAAAGAGATATGAAGCAGAAATAAGAGCATTAGGAAGGAGGTGATTTGTCCTCCACAGGCCTCTGCCACCCCTTTTCTAGTCTTGCCAATAAAGACAACTTTGGAGTTTGTTTCTCCTTTTTTTTTTATTTTCTAGTTCTAGACTTCTAGGTGAGAAATAAGCATTTTGTCTCTCCTAGCTCAATACCCTTCCTCTATGAAGATCTAGATTTAGGAAAAAGAAAAGGAAGACCCTACTTAGGCCACAAACCTAAATTTCTGGCCCCAAAGATCTCTGTCAGGGCCGGCCATACAGCTGTTAGAACCCAGTACGGGATGGCCACTATTCTCTTCCTGTGTACTTAGTAACATAATCACCCTAAGGGGGAGTGGGGAAGGGGTTCCTAGATGTAATTTACTGGTGCAGGTTTCTGGTTATTATACCATCTAATACCATTAAACTTTTATAGCAGCAGTCTTCAAATAGGGCTGCCAATACTCCTCCACTTCCTGTGAAGCATGTCATTCCTCCCACTAAAAAGTGGAAACTGTACCCTTTCTCCTTAAACCCATTATGACCTTGGGAATTTCCTTCACAAATGGAATGTGACAGAAGTGTTGTTCTGAAGCTCTTGAGCTCAGAGGACTTAAGAGGACTGGCAGCTTCTGCCTCCTCACATATAAGCCTCACAGCCATGCTGTAAGGAAGTGTAAGAAGAGAAGCACGGTGGATAACAAGCCATCTTGGACATACCAGCTACAGCCAAGTTCTCAGGCAAAAGGAGCTACATGAATGATCCCAGTCAGTATTACACAATTTTAAATAATTTCCCAGTTGAACTCTCTCTGAATGCCTGACACACAGAATTGGATGAAATAATAAACTGTGCTATTAAGTTTGGAGGTGGTTCATTATACAGAAATGGATAAATAAACACTTTCCCTCACTCCCAACTAAAACCTCGCAGAATATAGCAGTTTAGATCCTTCTCAGGGCAGGAAAAACAGTGAGAACCTGTCTGTGCTACAGCAGAGTATGCTAATTGATTAATAATCAGTAATTAATGATAATTAATAATAATGATCTTACAACATTGATGATTCAAACACTACTTAAAGAATAGGAATATCTGCTTAAACTTGCTCAATGTATTTTAGAAATAATGCCATTTAAATATGTTAAAATTTTGAAAATTGATACAACTTTAAGGATATGTATCGGTAATCTGGAACCTTTATTTAAGGGGGGAGACCTGTTCCTGAGGAAGTTAGATAAATGATTTGTTCTGGGCAGAAGAATTACTCTTGCCTGAGAGCCTGAAAAAGGAGGTGAGAAGAGGGTGTGCAGACAGAGGATAAGTGAATTTCATGTGAAAGGGAACTCAAGAGTAATGTTTGAAAGATAGGATATTCAGCCCTAGAAAGACTCTCCTAACAGCCAGATGTATGTTCTGACCTTGCCACTCAGCAATGGTTTTAGAGTATTTTACCTAAAAGAAGAGGTCTGGATCCTCGCTGCACCACCACCATTTATTTCCTGCAGGGTTTTGGCTGAATTACTTAACCTCTCCTGAACCCTAGTTAAAGAATAAGTCTGAATCCCATGGATTCTCCTTGTTGTCCAATTCTAGAGATTTTTGGATGAAACCTTCCCCTTCTGGCACTGGAACTACTACTAGGGTGGCTTCTTGAGAGTGGCAAATTCATCAGTGCAGGGTTGGTTGAGATTTTCTGATGTGTGAGTGTCCTAGGCCTTCTGTAACAAAGTGCCATAAACTGGGTGGTGTAAACAACAAAAATATATTTCCTCTCAGTTCTGGAGGCCAGAAGTATGAAATCAATACGTCACAGGGTTGATGCCTTCTGAAGACTAGAAGGGAGAATCGTTTCATGCTTCTCCTCTGGCTTGTTGGCAATCTTCTTCAATGTTCCTTGGCTTGTAGTTGCATCACCCTAAACTCTGCCTTCATCTGCACAATGATGTTCTTCCTGTGTGCAAGTTTCTGGTCCAAATTTCCCATTTTTATAAGGATGCCAGTCATATTGGCTTAGGGCTCACTCACTTCATTTTGAACTTGATTACCTCTGTTAAAACTGTATCTCCAAATACAGTCACATCAGAGGCACCAGGAGTCAGGACTTATGTATGTATGTGTGTGTGTGTGTTTCTCTCTCTCACTCTCTCTCTCCCAATCTCTCTCTCTATATATATACATATATATGCCACACAATGCAAATCATAAGATGGGGTCAGAAAGGACATTCTATTCCAGCCTGTAGAACCTCAGAGTCTGAGTAGTGTGATGCCTGAGCATCCCTGGAAATTGTGGGCCCCTCATATGCCCATTCTGAAGTCTCCCAGAGGTTGACTCAGGCTTCTTATACCATCAGCCTGCAATACCCAGAGAAAGAGCCTCAGCAGTTATCCTGACAGTCCTCACAAGCTGACACTGCTGCATTGCCTCATTCCTCCTAATGCCTCAAATCTACCTCCACCCCCACCACGCACCCACCTGCATCCCATCCATCCCTAAGCACGCATCTCCTAGGTGCCATTTTCCCTGGCTCACCACCCTAACCCTCCCCAACATTTTTTTTTCACTTGGGCATTTTTCAATACCCAGAGTTCTGAACTTAAGTGAGTCTTATTTTTCTTAAGTTTTTCTTTTCAAGGCAGAAGACAGTATTTGAATAGCAAATATGTCTATCCCTTGCTTAGGAACTTAAAGGGAAAACAAAAACAACAACAACAACAAACAGCAGTTTCCACAAAACAGGCAACAATAGCCACTTAATGATTCAGTGACTGTCTTAGTGCACATGCCTCCCTCCCAGTGAATTCTTTTACACTAACTGCTTTGGGCACCATAAATTATATACCTGTTTTGACTAAAAGGAGTTGCATGACAAGTGGTAGGGCTTATCAAAATTGAGTCAACATTACAAGTGCTGTCAGCACGATAGACAGAAAGGCAAGATGTAATCCTTATGACTCCCTGATGAAACATATACAGAGGCTTAACCTAATCCCTGAAGGAATGACAGGGAAAATAAGGTGAAAGACCAATTAGCCTCTTTCCATATAATCCTGAACTGATTGGTTGGCTGTTTTCATTTCTTCCATTGCCTGACTCACCAAGTAGGAGACAGGAGGTGACAAGAGCCAATGATTTTTCAGCATAGCCATCTGACACTTTCTGGTAGATGATCTGTGTGCCTTTCACTGGTTTTTTAAAAGATGTCCTATCTACCCATATCCTTTCTTTCTTTTCTTTTCTTTTCTTTTTTTTTTTTTTTTTTTTTTTTTTTTGAGGGGGGATTGTTCTGTGACATATGGAGTTCCCAGGCCAGGGATCAGAGCCAAGCCACAGTTTTAACCTAAGCCAAAGCTGCAGCAACACCCAGATCTTTAACCCACTGTGCAAGCCAGGGATAAACCCTGTTCTCCCAAGAAGTGGCTGATTCCATTGTGCCACAGAAGGATCTCCCCTTTCTTTTCTTTAGAGAGTTGAAAAATCAGCATATTCATCTCCTTTTTTTTTCCGAGTGGGAGAAAGCAGTTATTTGAAGAGAATCATTATTTTTCTCCAATGCTATCCATTAGGTACTTAGTGCCCTCTTTGTATTCACCCCTTGTTATGGATTGTGGGAGATAGAAGAGAAAGAAAAGCAGTATTCCACAGCCTCTCTGAGCTCAGAGTCTAGTGCAGTAGAGAGAATAGATAAAATTGCCGTAGAAAAAGAAAGTCTAAATAATGCTGCTATTTCTCATATGTGAACAAGTTACCTCTTCCCTTTTAGTAGAACAAGTGCTATCTTTGGGGTTGATCCAGTTCTAGGTATGCATGTGCACTAAGCCATTCCTCTCTCCGGAGCCTTTCATTTAGCATCATCTGTATCCAAAGAGATATAGTTGAAAAAATACTGGTCAGGGTTCACAACAGCATCTGCAATGTTATTTAGGGACTGAGACCAGGAATAAGTTAGTAGATAGCTTGAGTCATACTGTTATGCAGCAGTGAGACTATGTACTCACAATGGGAAGTTGACTGAAGGTCAGTGAGACTAATGCTAGGAAAATGTTATGGCTAGGTCAAAGGAACAAACTGGTAGTTTCCTTTATGCAATGACAATGATGTTTACAATTCTCAAATGTACTCTCCATTCTTCCTAACCTATTTCTCCTTATAACCTGTTCCAAAAGAGTTAATGAAATCACCAAAGGTGCTTCACTTCTGGGGCATAGATCAGTCACTGAAGGGCCTGAGCATCTCAACAACCTAAGTCACTTCCTTAGAAATGGAGCAAGTAAATGTAGAGGGTGAATCCCATGTTAATCCTTTTAGCTGTTGTATCTCCTCTGCTATCTTTGCTGACAAATGCTATTTTCCTCCTAATCAACTTCAATTAAATCTAACTTAACAAAGATTGATAACAATTACCATTACTATAAAAACCAACAACTGGAGTCCCCATTGTGGCTCAGTTGTATTGAACCCAACTAGTGTCCATGAGGACACAGGTTCCATCCCTGGCCTCCCTCAATGGGTTAAGGATCTGACATTGTCATGAGCTGTGTTGTAGGTCAAAGACATGGCTTAGATCCTGCGTTTCCATGGCTGTGGTGCAGGCCAGCAGCTGTAGTTGCAATCCTACCCCTAGCCTGGGAACTTCCATATACAAGAACATGCGGCTCTAAAAAGCAAAAAAATAAAATAACCTTTTCTTTTTCCCATAGTGCTTTTTATTTTTTTAAAAAAACACCAGTTTTACATTCATTAACTTTAATCATAATCATCCACTGTGTGCCCAGCCAGGTGTGAGGAATACAAGAAACAGAGTTTTGCACACCTCCTGAGTTGTTGGGGAGATCATTCCTTCCCACTGCTTTCACAAGACATTGTGATCAAGCTCATCAGGCCTGAAGCCATCAAACACAGCCACCAGAGAGGAGACATGGCTCCCTTCTGGGAGAAGAAAATGGAAATCTGTTACCCTGCCTAGCCTGACCCTCCTGTCCATCACTCCACCACAGTCCATGACTGACCTGGTTTCCCAGATTGCTCCCAGCCTTGGGGATTATGGAGCTACTATTTCTCCTTTCTAGCTGGTCCCCATGTTTTTGCTTCCAATTTTAACTCATTTCCATCCTCTACCTGTATTTCTCCAGAACTTCTCCAATTCCTTTATGTTGCATTTTGGCTCTCTGCTGGGTTTGCAACTCCTCCCAATTTAGCAACATCTGAAAATTTAATTAGCGGACGGTTGTCTCCCTCTTCCTCATAATTAATGAAGATGTTAAAATAAAACTGGATTAAGAATTTATTACACTATAATTTGCAAGTCATTGCCACAGTTATGAGATAAGCTCTAACAAGGCAGGAGGGAGCAACTTGAAAGGACCAAGGGTGTCTAAGCCGTCGTGGTCCTTAACTCAAGTCTTAAGGCACTATGGCACAAGATAAAGAGTTTCGGCTGGGAATCAGGGGCCAAAATATTCACTGGGAATCTGGTGCTCACTAGGAAAAATTACCACATGATAATCCACCCCTAAACCCTAAGGTACAGACTAAGGACACCAAGAAAATTTCAGCTCAAATGACTGAGGAGTCAGTTAGACTCTCATGAGGGGATGAAACCCAGACAGTGATCCATTCAAATGGGATAAAATGGGAAATGGAAAGGAGAAACATGTATCTCTTATGTAATATTGTAAGACTGGTAAGAATAAGATTTTCTTTAAGGTTGAACCAAATAGTATTTGCTCAAATAAGAAGATCCCAGGAAGATCATACTCCTAATTATCTATTCTTGGCTAATAGGCTAATAGTCAACTCTAGACAAAAATTTTCAATCATAAGAAAAGAGCTTTTTTAAAAAATTCAGTGCATTTTATTATATTTATAGTTGTACAACCAATCACCAAAACCTAATTTTGGAACACTTCTATCCCAAACCACTCAGGAAGGAGAGTTTTTAACAGTTAACAATAAAAGCAGTGAGAGGAATTCTATTTTGTCTCAGACCATTCACAGCAAACCTTGTCTGTGCTTTTACCTTATACTGGCCCTGGTCTTCTTCCTGCTCCCATGGTTCTTTCTGACCTGGCCTCTCTCAGCTGAATCTCTTGCCTTGATTCTTTCTCTTTGTTCTTTGACTTCATAACCTCACAGCCCTCTCTCAGCTCCTCCTTAAGTTTGTCTTTCCTTGGGGCTACTTAATCTCATGTCTTTCCAGCAATAACCAAACAGGGGCCCTCACCTGCTCCAATATACAGGACAATTCCACACATGGCCCCTGTGATGTACCTGGTCCAGGCAGCTCTGTCTTCCACCTTAAAGCTGCCATCTCCTACTTGCTGGCCATGCCCATGCAGCGCAGAGCAAAGCTGGGGACAGAATTAATTTCATTTATAGAGGACAGGTATGAAATAGATTATTGAAGAAGGTATCACTAGATTTAGAACAATCTTGGCTTCATAGAGCAAATATTAAAGAGGTAGTGCTATGGTATGAATGTTTGTGTCCCTCCAAAATTCATATGTTAGAAACCGAGCCCCCAAGGGGATGGCATTTGGAGGTGAGGAGAATGGGATACATGTCCATGTGAAGATCCAAGGAAAAGTCTGTCACCCAGAAAAGAGCTCTCACCCAACCATGTTTGCACCCTGATCTTGGACTTCCAGGCTCCAGAATTGTGAGAAATAATTTTCCATTATTTAGAAGCCATCCAGTCTGTGGTATTTTATGGCAGCCCTAACAGACTAACACAGGCAGTCATTCTTGGAGGACTTTTTCAAGAAACTAAATATTAAAGACTATAATTCATGAAATCTGGTTTTATTCCAAAGTCCTCTTGTTATGTCCAACAAGTAGTGCTTTGTTAGAATTGGCAACACATCCATGACTAAATTGCAGGTGAAGTTTGGTATCAGATCTATTAATTTCTATATTTGAGCTCTTTATAGTTCTTTACATCAATGTATTGGAAAGAGAAAGCCTATTTTGTTTTGTTGGTTTTTTTTTTTTAAAGAAAGAAAGAAAGAAAAAGGAAATAAAAGACAAAGTAGTGATTCACTCAAGGGAATACCTTGAAACGGGTATAATTTATAAAACAAAATACCCTTAATATGACAGCAGTCAATTTAGCCTGATATAAAAGAGGGTCTGTGTTTTTCATTCATTTATATTTTTATGATATGTAATGTCTTTATAATTTCACCACTCCACATCAAAGCCGCCAACCGCTGAGTGCCTAAATAAGTAGCATGTGAAGAAAATGAATGAATTGCTAAATGTCCCATTACGTCCACAGAGAATATCCTTCTATTTGGAGTCAGGAATCTTAAATTGAGACGACAAATGAATGGTTTTCACTCCAATGGAGGGAGAGTTTTGGCAACTTTATTACGTTCAGTGTTTGAATGGAATAAGGGGGAAATACAGAGAGAAATGAAGTTCTAAAAAATAATAAGTGTTGTTGGTATGTGAGCTCTGGCTCTAAATGTCAGTTCCTCTGTGAGACAAAGTGATGGGGACAGTAGGGGGCATAGCACTTGCATAAAAGCTCCAGGGAGATGGAGAGGAGGGCCTGTCACTGGTGTGATTTCTGCAGCACAAAGAAGCTATTTGGAGAATCTTAACAAGTTCCAACGTGTTTGGCCCAACACATTAGAACTGACATCAAAAATTGAAAAGCAAAGACTGTTTTGAACTGGTTAAAGGAAATCACAATAATCTGCAGCTCGATAGGGCACTTAACCATAGACACCCAGGGAGCCGCATGGCTAGGCTAAGAGATGGGGGGAGGCTGGTGGCCGCCCCACCATCCAGGAGTTCACTGACTTTAAAAATCAACCCAACATTGCCAGGGAAAATAGAATGAGTTCTACAAGAAAAACAATACAAGTCCATCTATGTGTACCCCTCCCACACAGGTTACAAGGGAATCCTTTAGACAAGGTCCATTTTCACAAGCCCTCGTCCACTAGTTCTTAAAGCCTCAATATTTAAAACTTCTATTTTTCATATTCCTGATCTCATCTGTCACACCTCTCTTTCTCTCACCATTTGCAAACTCCCATACAAACTTCCTCTCAGCATGGCATCTTGTACCACACTTGACCACAGAGGAGAAATGGGCACACTGGGGATCTCTAAGGGCCTCTGAATCAGGAGGCGAGGAGACATTTCACTTCCTGGTCAATAATGAAACTAAGAGCACACAACCAAAATAGGTCAGATGTATTTTACTTTGAGTGTTGTGATCACAGAGCAGGTGAACAGTAGCCACCAAGTTAATTATTCATTGCCTTAATGAGGTTGACCTGAAGATTTGTGAATATGTGAGAATGTATATGTAATATACATGTAGTCAGAGCATTATGGGAAGATGCTTGCCATCGTATCTATACATTTTAGGATCCATATTTTAAAGAAAACAGTTCATACACAGATAAGGGAAAAAAAATCCCCAAGGGTCATCTTCCATGTAAATGGAGAGTAGTATTTTACTCCTTTAATTGGGAAAATAGTCTCTGTATGTAACATATATGGTTTTCAAACTGCAACATAATGTAAATCAGAACATAAATTTTGAAACTTGAAAACTCTTCTTGTAGAATAAAATAATCCACAAACTGCTCCTCTCTGGCCTCGGTTTTATAAATACGGGAACAAATGGGTTGAATTATATAATTTCTAAATTCCCATAGTCTAATATTTTAATACAAATAATAATGCCACAACTACACAATAATGGCACATCAGCAGCAAGAATCTTATCCAGAACCAATTGTTAAAAACTTATGTAGCACCAAACAATGTCTTTAGCACCATTTAATTTTTGTAATGACTTTGTAAAGAAAGAATTACTACTCCCATTTTTATAGATGAAGACAAAAATTTCTCAATATTATAATTTTTGGATTCCAGGATTGGAATTCTAACATACATCAAATCCCAAATTCTGTGTTGTTAATTTAAAAACACTTTTTGAATATTTTAAGTCTCCTTAGCCTGGCGGGAGGAGAAGAGGGGCTACAAAAACTGAGAAACTGAAATGTTTTCAATATGTGTTTATAATATTGTTAGAGAGAAAAGACCCATATGGGAAAAAAATAACCATACAGTTTGGTATGTGTGTGAGTGTCAGGCTGAATAGATCAGTCAATAAGAACTACAGGATTTAGAGAAGGGAAAATCATTATTAGTTAGATACTAGCAACAAGCCTAGTCAGAAAGGCCCTGGTGTATTGGGCTTTTAAAGGAAAAATACAGGATACTAGCCAGATAGAAGACTGGGAGAGGTTTTTCTGGTGGGAAAAGCACGTTAGCAATAGCAGATACTGGAAGTGTTGCAGCATAAATGAGAGACAATAAGGAGACAAGTATACTTTTTCTAGTTTGGAATAAACTCATAAAGCTTAATATTTTGAAAATAGGATATATACAGCAAATATAGCAAAAAATATTATTTTTTGAAATAAGAATTCAGAGACAAAAAATTCACTATGAGTTATGATTAATTCATTTACTTTTGAAAATGTGATCAGCACTTCTAGAAATATAACATTATGTTAGATCAATACTTTTGGAAGTGTAATTAACAGACCACATACATTAGGATCAACCAGGGCCTCTTGTTAAAAATGCAGATTAGGGAGTTCCCATCTTGGCTCAGTGGTAATGAACCCAACTAGAAACCATGTGGATGTGGGTTCAATCCCTGGCCTTGCTCAGTGGGTTAAGGATCCGGCATTGCCGAGAGCTGTGTTGTAGGGTGCAGACGCAGCTCAGATCTGGCATTGCTGTGGCTGTGGCATAGGCCAGAAGCTACAGCTCTGATTAGACCCCAAGCCTGGGAACTTCCAAATGCTGCAGGTGCAGCCCTATACAGCAAAAAAAAAAAAAAAAAAAAAAAAAAAAAAAAAAAAATGCAGATTAAGGGATTCTCAGTGCAGATACACTGAATCAGAATCTCTGCAAAATAAGGCCAGAATCTGGATGGCCAAATGCTTTTCAAAATATTAAAATACTTCATTGAGCATAGCTTTCATAAAATAAAATGCAGAGAGTTTTAAGTATTTACTGTGATAAATTTTGCCGTGGGATTTCCTGATGTGGCTCAGTGGTAACGAACCTAACAAGCATCCATAAGGATGCAGGTTCGATTCCTGGCCTTGCTCATTTGGTTAAGGATCCATCATTGCCATAAGCTGTGGTATATGTCACAGACATGGCTTGGATCTGATGTTGCTGTGGCTGTGTTGTAGGCTGGCAGTTGTAATTCCCTAGCCTGGGAATTTCCATATGCTGCCAGTGCAGCCCTAAAAAGAAAAAAAAAATACCAAAAATATACATCAACGTAGCCTTTACCCCAGTCAAGAATAACAGTATGGAGATTCCTCAGAAAACTAAAAATAGAATTACCATTTGATGCAGCAATTCCATTCTATCCAGAGAAAACCGTGACTCGAAAAGACACATGTACTCCAATGTTCATTGCAGCATTCTATACAATAGCCAAGGCAGGGAAACAACCTAAATGTCCATCGACAGAAGAGTGGATAAAGAAGATGTGGTACACACAATGGAATATTACACAGCCATTAAAAGGGAAGAAATAATGGTATTTGCAGCAAAATGGATGGACCTAGAAATTATCATGCTAAGTGAAGTTATCCAGACAGTGAGACACTAACATCGTATGCTATCACTTACATGTTGAATCTAAAAAAAGGACATGATAACTTCTTTGCAGAACAGATACTGACTCACAGACTTCAAAAAACTATGGCTTCCAAATGAGACAGGTTGGGGGGTGTAGGGATGCTCTGGGGGTTTGGGATGGAAATGCTATAAAATCGGGTTGTGACAATGGTTGTACAACTATAAATATAATAAAAATTCATTGAGTAATTTAAAAAAAAAGTCACTTGCGTCCTCTCTTAAGAACATATACATATATGTACAACATTTATAGAACACCCCTCTCCCAGAAAGTTTCTTGTGCTCCTTTGCAGTCCGTCTCCCACTGCTCCAGATAATCACCAAAATGATTTCCATTCTCCATAAGCTAATTTTGACTGTTGTAGGACTTCATATAAATGGGGCCACACAGGATAAACTTTTTTACACTGGCTTTTCCCTCTCAATATAAAGTACATGAGCTCCATCTTGCTGTTTTTTTGTTGTTGTTGTTGTTGCTGAGTGGTATCCCAATGTATAAAACACTATAATTTATTTACCCATAGTTTTATTGCTAGATATTTGAGTGGTTTCCAGTTGTTGGCTGTTGTGAATAAAGCCATTATGAATATAATTATATGTCATTTCATAAACAAATGTTTTTATTCCTCTGGGATAAATAATTAGGAGTGGGTTCATTGAGTCATAGGATAGGTGTATATTTAGCTTTAAAATAAAAGTGTTCAATCAGTTTTCTTAAATGTTTGTACCATTTGATATTCCCACCACCCATGTGTAAAAGTTCGAGTTGCTCCATATCTTCACTTGTTATTTTCAAGTTTTATCATTTTATCCATTTGGGATCAATCTGTATATTTATGGTTTATGCTTCTCGTGTCCACAAGGTTTAAAATTTTTTTCAGTACCTTCATTATAACAATTCCTAATTTTCTTGTAATTTCTTCTTTGATTCATGGGTTAATCTGGAAATATCTTCTTTAATTTCAAAATACCTGAGAATTGTTCTGTACATCTTAATGTCATTTATTTTCAATTTAATTCCATTTCAATCAGCAGACATATTTTGTAAGATTTCAATTTATTTTAATTTATAAGATGCATTTTATGAATCAATATATAATCTAGCCTGAGGAATGCTCCCTGTGCCCTTGAAAATAATGTTTATCCTGAAGTTGTTGGATGTGGTGTTCTGTTAATATCAATTGAGTTAGTTGATAATGTTTATATATTCCATATCCTAAATGAATTTGTGCTTATTTGTTCTATTAACAACACGATAGGAAGTGTTAACACTTCATCTATGATTACATGATATATTATATATGCCAAATACAAACAAGTTGGCATATATATACCATTCGGCATTATTGCATTTAAATTACGTCTTGTAGACAGTATATAGATATATATTCCAGTCTAACAATCTCTGGCTTTTCAGTGTTTGGTCTATTTTCCTTAATGTAATTACTTATATGGTTAGGTTTTAATCTATCACCTTACTATTTATTTTGCATTAATTTTTGTTTTGTTTTTGTTTTTTTTTTCCTATTTTGGAGAGTTAATTGAATAGTTTTAGTTTTCTATTGTTTTTCCCTCTATTGGCCTTTTAGCTATACTGCTTTTTATCATTTCCTTGCGGCTCTAGGAATTATAATATATATCCTTAATTTATCAGATTATCTTTTAGAGTTAATGTTTTATCAGCTCACACTTCACACTTCAAATTTTGCAAATGTAAGGACATAAAATCAGTTCATTTCTCATTACTTACTAACTTTAGTAGTAATATTGTACTGTCATATATTTTATTTCTACATATGTTTTAACTCCACTTTATGGTTTTGTCATTTTTTGCTTTAAAGGGCTTTTTGCCTTTTAAAGAAAATAAGAGAAGAAAATTTTAAAGTCGGTAGTTTATATTAAATTGTACATTTATAATTTTTAGTGTTTTTCATTCCTTCTTGTAGAAGTAAATTCCCATCTGATGCCATTTCCCTTCAACTTGATGAATTTCCTTTAAAATTTCTTGTCTCACTGGTCTGCCAGCAACAAATTTTCTCGGCTTTCATTTCTCTGTAAATGTGTGTTTCACCTCATTTTAAGGACATTTTTTTCTGCATATTAATTGGTTTAGTGGATTCTTTCTTCTTTCAGATCTTTAAAGAAAACAATTCCATTGTCTTCTGGTCTTCATTGTTGCTGACAAAAAATCAACCATGTTTCATACTCCACTGCACATAAAGTGTTGATTTTTTTCCAGCAGCTTTAAATATGTTCTTCTTTATCTCTGTCTTTAGTTCTCAGCAGTTTGCCTAGGATGTGCCTAAGTTTGGTATTCTTTGTATTTATTCTCCCATAGCTCTTTACTACAAATGCAGGTGACTGATTCCCAATTCAGACCTATTATGTCAAGTTCTCTGGTAGTGTAACAAGGATCTAAATTTCTAAACAGTTCTTAAGTTGTTTTTATGGACACTGAATATTGGAGAATCACTAGACTACAGTAATAAAACCAATCCTTATCCTGAAGAAATTTCAGATATTTGGTAGAGCTAAGGTATATGCTCAAAAATTTATATTATTAAGATATAAAAATACACCATGGAAGTAGAAATAACTTGTTATGCAAATTCACAGAGCAAAAAGAAAACTAAATGATAAGAAGTAAAAACTTTTTAGAAGGCTTAGCATTTAGCAGAACTTAAAATGTGAGTGACATTTTGATTTGGAGTGTTAGATGATAATCTCTACAATTAAAGAGGTCATCTTTAAACACTATCCAGAAGAGTAATTTTACTACCCCCCCAACTAATTTTGAATACTCTATTACTGACAAAAAAAATAAGGGTGGAAATCAAAACTCATGGAATATTACTAAGAGATTTAAATTGAAGACCTCTGATCTTTCACCCTTTAACATAGAACCATGCTCACACACACACACACACACAACATACAATAATCCCACACTGAATAGGAAAAAAAAAAAGCAACATGGAAAGTTTTCCAGCCCATTAACAAAATGCAATAGCTTTTTATTTTTTTAATGCAACATAACCTGGATGTCAGGTTGCATTAAGATGCCTTGGGTTACGATGACATAAATAGTTCAACATAATGAAACATGACACTGAGAAATATGGGCATCGATCTGTGCCAGTAATTTAAAGACGCATTGGGTTTTGCCTTGATCTGTTTTTATGTCCTCAACCAAGAAATGACACACAGATAATGGGTATTGTCTGCTTTGTTGTTCCCAGGATAGGCCGCACAGAAGAGTTTTTTCATTATTGACACATCCTTGATATTGACAAGAGGGTTATCATATTCTCTTTCTCATGGACTCTTGTCAAATGGTCATAACTTACACAAACAAGAACAGAATCATTCTAAAGGCAGTTTTCAGGAAAATGGATTCCAACTACATCTCCTCACACTTCAGTCTGCATTGTAGAGCTAAAATTCAATCTTAATTTATTCACATAATCAATAAACTATGGTGATATGCTAGGCATTAGAAATAAAGAGATGGCTAAGACCTTGACTTCAGAGTATTGTCCTGCATTTATTAAAATATATTTTTCAGGAGTTCCCGTCATGGCTCAGCAGAAATGAATCTGACAAGCAATCCATGAGGACACAGGTTCAATCCCTGGCCTTGCTCAGTGGGTTAAGGATCCAGTGTTGCCATGAGCTGTGGTGTAGTTCGCAGACGTGTCTTGGATCCAGCATTGCTATGTCTGTGGCCAGTGGCTACGGCTCCAATTCAACCCCTAGCCCTGGAACATCCATATGCCGCAGGTGCGTCCTAAAAATAAAGAAAAAGAAAAGAAAAGGAAAAAAAATTTCAGAGCTGTTCCTTGATGTAGCCATAAAATCCTTGTGTTTTGGAAACATAAACACATAGCAGAAATTTGGGGACAAAAGTGGAGGTTGAACTGATTCATAATTGTCTGCTTCCCACCCATATTAGAGCAGCGTAGTCACAGATCTACTGTGTGAGAACTGGAACTGAGCTCTCTATAAAATCTGGGCATTATCAGACATTCTCCTAGCCATTAAATGGAGGCTAGAATATTCCACCATCAGCCTGGGAAAATAACAAGGAATCTTTTTACCTTCCAATTGCTATGGGTGTGATCACTCAAAATATATTGGATACTGAAGCCTGCCCCGAATGTAGTTGTGAGCTCCAAATTTATACACGTGGAATATAGACCCCAAATTGGGAATAAAGATAAAATTGGCGCATAATTAGTTAAGCCCCAGAAGGGACAAAATAATATTCTGCTATTAAAGGATTTTTTTCCAAAGTACAGAAACTGTTGGACTCCAACAGGAAATAAATTTGGCTGACTATAGATTAATAATAATATTAATAATAATAATAATGATAATGATAATAAATTACAAGCTATTTGAAGAAACAAATCTCCATGAGAGAAAATGAGCACCACTAACAACAAGAGGAGAGATTGCTTAAAACTCTTTAAAAAGGCTTTAAAATAAATATAATAAAATGGCTTTATAAATCCAATTTAACAATGTTTTCTTAAAGTCGGTGCTTTCTGTGTCATGGTTAAATATTTGCCTATTCCAGTGTTATAAAAGTATGTTCCTGTTTTCTTCTAGAAGAAAAAGTGGAGTGGAAGATATTTTCAATGCATATACTGACAAGATTCTCCTATCCAGTGTATATGAAAAACATCTACAGGAGTTCCTGTTGTGGCTCAGCAAGAAACAAACCCGACTAGTACACATGAACATGAGGGGTTCAACCCCTGGCCCTTCTCAGTGAGTTAAGGATCTGGTACTGCTTTGAGCTGTGGTGTAGCTCACAGACACAGCTCAGATCCCACATTGCTATGGCTGTGGCATAGTCTGGCAGATGAAGCTCTGATTTGACCCCTAGCTGGTAAGTTCCATGCTGCACAGGTGCAGCCCTAAAAAGAGCAAAAAAAAAAAAAAAAAAAAAAAAACCAACTGCAAATCACTTAGAGAAACACAAACAAGCCAATACAATAGTAGGCAAAAGATTTGTAAAGGTACTTGACAAGAAAGGATATCAAAAGAGCCAAGGAATATTCAAAAAAATGTTCAACATCTTAGCTATAACCTAAATGAAAATTTATTCATTTATTTTTGCTTTTTAGGGCCACAACCACAGCATATGAAGGTTCCCAGGCTAGGGGTCGAATCAGAGCTGTAGCCGCCAGCCTATGCTAGAGCCATATCAACGCCAGGTCCGAGCCATGTCTGTGACCTACATCACAGCTCAGGGCAACACCAGATCTTTAACCCACTGAGCGAGGCCAGGGATCGAATCCGCAACCTCATGGTTCATAGTCAGATTCATTTCCACTGAGCCACGATGGGAACTCCCTAAATGAAAATTTAAAACAGTGTGAGATACTACTGCACACCCAGCAGAATATCTAAAATTGTAAAGGCTATCGATATCAAGGGTTGGCAAGACTGTGAGGCAACTAGAATTCTCCCTCATTGATGACTTTGATTGCATATTGTTATGCGCATTTTAGAAAACAGCTTGTAAAAAATAATTAAGGCTAAATTCATACAACTTTATGACCAGCAATTCAACATATAGGTATGTGTCTAATTAAAATGTATTTATGCCTAAGACATAAGGTTCTGAAAATGTTGACATGAAGGGACACTCAGTGAAAGAAAGGTTTATGGGAACTTTCTCTACTCTTTCTGCAACATTTCTAAAATTCTAAAATTATCTCAAATTAGACAAAATTAACTGTTTTTAAAACACCGGTCATAATATAAACTCAAGATTCCACTGGTATGAAACTCAACAAATGTAATCTACGGCTATAGAGAATCATTTCGGGGAATATTATTGACTTAAAAGGGACTTTGAAAGAGACTTCTCTGACACTGGTAATGTTTTATATCTTTTTCTAGGTGGTGTTTATGTGGTATTTATATAGAGAAAAGGTATAGAAACACAGATGAAAACTGTTAAACATGACACACATAGAGAACATTCATCTGAATGCAGTGTGAAACTATAACAAGATAGGAATTATGAAAAAGATTTTAAGACAGAATGAAAAATTCAATGAAAAATTCTAGTGAGTTCCAAAAGGGGAACAGTAGTACTCAAAAATATAATGTCTGAGACAGATACATAATTTAATAAATTATATAATTCAACTAAAAGAGCACATGGAGTTTTAAATGCAGTGAATTAAACCTACACTTAGTTCTAATGTGATAAAAGGACAGAGTACCAGAGGTGGGAAAAAAAATCTTAAAAATTGTCAGAACTAAATTTTTTCACTATGGAGGTGACGATTTACAGATTAGCAAGGGAGGCTGGAATGATCCATGTAGCAATGGATAGAGTTGGAGGTATCAGTATAAACTCATGTTTAAATTAACTTAGATACAGATGACTACATATAGATGAAATAATGCACCAATATTATTTTTCTGATTTTGATGAATGTGTTGAGTTATGCAGAAGTACAGCCTTTCTGAAAAGAAATGCATTCTAAAGTATTTAGCTGTGATGGAACATTGCATCAACAACTCAAAAGAACTGGTTCAAAGAATAAAACGTTATTGCATTGTTAATGAAGAGATTTTTTTAAGTTTCTGTTGGAATAAAGAGTAAAAAATATAAATAATGAGAGCATCTACAAGTTTGGAAGGCTGCAACCCATCCCTCTGAACCACCTTGCCTCCCCTTACTGCACAGACCTACCCTCAAACCAGCTACAACCAGTATCAGTAAGATACCCAGCAGTGGAAACAATATTATCAGAACCAGGACCAGTGGCCCCCATCCTACAGGGCATTCACCAGATGGCACAAGTACACAGAAACCAGTGTACCCCAGAGGCCCTGAAGGCCCCCATAGGCATCTCCCACCACCATCTTCCTCAGCCCTTCCTCCATCCTCACCAGGTGCTGTAGGGCTGTCTCCCTACCCACTGCCTCCCTTCTGAGGGGTCCTCCCCATCACCAGAGCCAGGCATTTTTCTCTGGATTCAAACTGGCAAAAATGGCCTTTATTCTCTGTTTCCCCTCAACACACCTCTTTCTCCTTATTTCCTCTTTGGCTAAGGAACCCCTTTCTCTTGCTGGGTCCAATAGAGATTGAGGGGAGGACACCATCCTATTCTTTCATCCTAGCCCTGCTCCAGCCCCTTAGCTCCCCAGACCTCATGAAGTTGGTTACAAATTCTTCCAAGAGCTGTTTTACCATCTGCTTTTCAGGATTAAAATAATAATAATAATAAACTTAAAAAAAACCCTAAGTTTAAAACTCAAACTGCAGAGGGAAGGAGGAATGACAAATATTCTTCAATAAATATGTTTTTGTTAATTTTTAAAACTTGTCCATTGTTACTGTGAGTTAGCTATTGATATTTCATCTGGATAATGATTTCTTTGCTGAGTTAAGGTGATTGAGGCAGAACTACATCCTGAAAACAAAATACACCTAAAACAGAACCATACAATCATCTTTAACATAACTTTTTACATACTGTCTTAGTTGCCTCTAATTTTGCACACAAGCTTCTGTGTTGAATTATAACAGCCTTTCATTGTATTTGGAGAAAGTAGGACTATTGAATCTGAAACCTTTAAGGGAAAAAATTAGAACAAAATAATCTTTTTTTGGCCATGCCCAGTGGCGTATGGAAGTTCCTGGGCCAGGGATTGAACCCCACCACAGCTGCAACCAAGCCACTGCAGTGCCAACATCAGGCCCTTAACCTGCTTTAGCGCAAGGGAACTCCTAGCAAAATAAACTTATTTTTTTGGCAAAGACTACAAAATTTTATTATAAGCAAACCCTCAGTGAAAGATTTTTTTTTGGCTGTGCCCACAGCATGCAGAATTTCCTGGGCCAGGGATCAAACGCAGACCACAGCAGTCACAACACCAGATCTTTAACCTGCTGAGCCACCAGGGAACTCTGAGAGCAATTTTAAAAGTCAGACTTTGTGTATCAATGGAGACTGTAGGCTTTGTTACCAAGAAAGGCTATTGGTAGGTGGAGCTCAGCCCTACCTTCTCTGCACTCCAGATCCAGCTGCCCTCAGGGCCAAGCCAGAGCTTCAATTCAGCAGTGACATAGTTCACTTCTACTCACAGCTCATTGGCCAAAACAGCTTCCCACGCAGGATGGAGAGAGTATTATTCTATGACAGGAGAAGCAGTAAATATTTTGAATGAATCCCCCATAGATTGGCAGAAAAAAAAGAGTGGCATGCAAGGAAAATACCAAATAATTAGTATAGAAAGCATGTATTTGCAGTAAAAGATTTGAGGGAAAATCATGAAAACTAAACTGGGGCTCTAGAAATAAGGTAAGAAATATAGGACAATGAAAAGTGAAGAAGACGAGTTTTTTTATTTTTTATTAAAGTATAGTTGAATTACAATGATGTGTCAATTTCTGCTGTACAACAAAGATGTGTACAATATATATACACATTATTTTTCTCATATTATCTTCCATCAAATTCTATCACAAGAGATTGGATATAGTTCCCTGTGCTATTAAGTAGGAGAGACATGAGTTTTAAAGGGTTAAATTTTTCATATTTTGCACTGTAAGAATAATATATTGATTAACTTTTTAATGATTTAAGGTAAATGTGCATTTTAGATACAGAAATTAAGAATTAAAATACAATGTATACCTTCCTATTTTGATTGATAAAATAAATAAATCATGTCTAATCAAATACAAATCAGAGTAGTAGGGTTTTTTTTACATAAATGAAGAAAATTATAGTAATGCGAAAATGCAAAGTAAAATAACAGAAACAAGTTTAAATATTCAAACCTCAGTTGTGACCAAAAGATTTCCTCATTTACCATCAACATAGAGGTAAATAGTTAAAGCAGAGGTAGTCCCTTGACTTGGGTCAATTTGCCTGAAGACTTTGAGAAAACTTGGAAGTTTATTCTAGCGCAAGGATTTTTCACTGGTAACACCTACTGCTCCAAAACTCTTTTTTTTAATTTAACTGTATTGAAGTAGAGTTGATTTACCATGTTGCATTAGTTTCAAATGTACAGCAAAGTGAATCAGATATACATATAAATATATCCATTCTTTTTTTTTAGGGCCACACCTGCAGTATATGAAAGTTCCCAGGCTAGGGGTAGAATTGGAGATGCAGCTGCTGGCCTGTACCATAGCTCACAGCACACATGGGATCCTAGCCATGTCTGCTACCTACCCCACAACTCATGGTAATGCCAGATCCCTGACCCACTGAGTGATGCCAGAGATCGAACCAGCATCCTCATGGGTAATAGTTGGATTCATTTCTGTTGTGACCCAAAGGCAACTCCCTAAATATAACCATTCCTTTTTCTCATATAAGATATTACAAACTATAGAGCAGATTTTCCTGTGCTATATAGTATGTTTTCATTAATCATCTATCTTATACAATAGTGTGTACATGTTATCCCCACCCTCCCAATTCTTCCTTCCCCTCATTGGTTTCACCTATGGAAACCACAGGATTGGTTTCGAAATCTGTGTGTTTGTTGCTGTTTTTAAACAAGTTCTTTTGTATTATTTTTATTATGTTCTGCATATAAATGATATCATATGCTATTTGTCTTTGTCTGACTTGCTTCACTTAGTACAATAATCTCTAGGGCCATCCATGTTGCTGCAAATGACATTATTTCATTATTTTTTATGCCTGAGTAATATTTCATTGTGCATATATGTATCACATCTTCTTTCTTTATTCATTCCCCTACTGATGGACTTTTGGGTTGCTTCTATGTCTTACTATTGCAAATAGTGTTGCAATGAACATTGGTGTGCCTGTGTCTTTTTGAACTGTGTTTTCTCTGGACGTATGCCCAAGAGTGGGATTTCTGGATCATATGGTAGCTCTATATTTAGGGGGTTTTTTAAGGAACCTCCAAACTATTCTCCATAATTGTTGCATCAATTTACATTCTCACCAACAGCATAGAAGGGTTCCCTTTTCTCAACACCCTCTCCAGAAGGAGAAAGGAGAGAGCGAAAGAGCCAGAGAAAATACTGGGAGGTATTATAGTTGAAAGTTTCCCTAAAGAAACTCTCACTCAAGTTGAGGAAACACAGAGAATCTCATACAGGATAAACCCAAGGAGGAACCGGCAAGACACGTACTAATAAAAATGACATATACTAATCAAAATGCCAAAATGACAAAATTTAAATACAAAGAAAAAATATTAAAAGCAAAAAGGGAGAAGAAACAAATAACAGACAAGGGAATCCCCATAAGGATATCAGCTGATTCTTCAGCAAACTCTCCAAGCCAGAAGGGAGTGGCAAGATGCATTTAAAGTAATGAAAAAGAACCTTAAACCAAGAATGTTCTACCCAGCAAGGATTTCATTCAGATTTGACAGATCAAAGGCTTTATAGACAAGCCAAAGCTAAGATAATTCAGCATTACCAAATCAAATTTACAACAACTATTAAAGGAACTTCTTTAGGTGGAAAAGAAAAGGCCCCAATTAGAAACAAGGAAAATGGGAAAACTCACTGGCAAATGCAAACATAAAATAAAAGTAGGAAATCACTCATTGACAAATATGATATCAAAACTAGCAGGTGAGAGAAGAGAAGGGGGCAAAACTCTTAATAGAATGTGTTATTGGTAATTTTAAGAATTGCAATATGAATTCAAGCCAAGTGAAGTTTATCTTATAGAATTATCTTACAGAGATTTTTTATCTAAATATGTATAATGCATAAATGACACACAAAGGCATAATGTTCAATAAAATGTTAAGAAATTATGAAAGAAACTTAGGAGTAAAGCAAGAGCAAAAAGGAAATAAAAAAGAAAAATACTGAAGTTCCCTTCGTGGCTCAGTGGTTAACAAGCCCGACCAGCATCCATGAGGACATGGGTTCGATCCCTGGCCTTGCTCATTAGATTATGGATCTGGCATTGCCGTGAGCTGTGGTGTAGGTCACAGAAGCAGCTCAGATCCCATGTTTCTGTGGTTCTGGTGTAGGCCAGAGGCTACAGCTCCAATTCAACCCCTAGCTTCCACATGCTGCTGGTGCGGCCCTAAAAGACAAAAAGACAAAAACAAAAACAAAGAGAGAGAAATATCAAAAATGTTGGGAAAAAAAAACCTGCTCTGGACATTAGCAAATTAGAATTAAGAATTTAAAGATAATTTAGAGAAATAAGGATTTTTCTAAAATAAAAAAAGTCATTGAGGAGTTCCTGTCATAGCTCAGTGGAAACAGCTCCAACCAGTATCCACGAGGATATGGGTTTGATCTCTGGCCTCACTCTGGGTCGGGGATCTGGTGTTGCCATGAGCTGCAGTGTAGGTTGCAAACATGGCTCAGATCTGGCATTGCTGTGGCTGTGGCATAGGCTGGCAGCTGTAGCTCTGATTCAACCCCTAGCCTGGGAATTTCTATATGCCTTGAGTGCAGCCCTAAAAAGCAAAAGAAAAAAGTCATTGAGGACCTAGGAAAATAGGATGAAAGATTTCTAGAAAAGAATGGTGGAAGGGGTAAAGAAATAATATTTAAGAAGGTAATACCTGAGAATTGTCCAAAGTATAAATATCTATGTAATGGACATACTTTATTTAAAAGAAACTAAAAAAAAGCTAGACTATGGTATAGTGTATTCATATACTATAGATTATTTATTTTTTAAACTTTAAAAATCTACTCCAAGTCACATAGAAGTAAAACTATAGAAGATCAATAATTAAGTAACAATTTAAAAGCTTTTAAAAATAGATGGATTACTTTTAATAAAAGGAAGTCACAATTAGTATGATAACAAATAAAAGTCCCTTTAGCAACCATAGATGCCAGAAGATAATGGAATAATATATTAGATGTACTGAAGGAAATAACTGTAAACCTAGAATTACAGAATTATAAAGGATCATTATTACAAAGGCATAATTTATTCACTCAGCAAATAATTTTTCTCTATGTTTACTGTTTCAAATTCTGTCTTAGACTTTGGGATACAGAAGAAAACAGAAGAAACAAAACCTCTTTTCTCAAACCTCTTTCCATGAGGACGGACAGAAAATAAACAGATACTATGTCATGAAGTGATAAGTACTATCAAAAAAAAAGACAGTATAAGGGATACAGAATGGTAATGGGAACATATCATTTATGAAGTGGCATAAAGGAAGCCTTTTCCAAATATGACATTTGATGAAATTCCTAAAGGAATCAAGAATTTATCCACACAAGTGTCTGAGGAAATGAATTCCAGATGGAGGAGTCAAAATGACTTTTGAAGAAGGGGAGGGAGGGGAAGAGGAGAAGAAAAAAGAACTCTTAAGTTTTTAACTAAAGGAACTAACAGAATGGAGATGTCATTTATTGTGATGGAAAAAACTTCAGCAGATGCAAGTTTGTAGATTAAAAGCCAAGAGGTTGTTTGCAGAACAGAAACAGACTCAGACATTAAAAGAAACTTATGGTTACCAAGGTGGACAGGTGTGAGGGGGAGGGATGGAGTAGGGGTTTAGGATTGGCATACGCACACTGAGGTATATGGAATGACTAGCCAATGGGGACCTACTATTTAGCACAGAGACCTCTACCCAATAATAATAATCTATATGGGAAAAGAATCAAAATGAATAGAGTGTGTACTTGTATAAATGAAACACTTTGTCATACAGCATTGTAAATTAACTATACTTCAATAAAACTTAAAAAAAGAAACAAGAGGCTGTTTCTGTACATGAGACATGCAATACGACATTTAAATAAAGACATGTTGACAGCTGGATATGGGAATCTGGAATTCAGGGGGAAAGTTTGGAACAGGAAATGCATGTCAGCTTCTATTTATTAATTAAAGCTATGAACCAAGTATGACTAGAGATAAAGAGAAACACCTCATAACTGAACTCTGGGTAATGCAGGATGTACAAGCAAAAATAGTGGAAAGAAGCAATGTGGGAGCCCATGTAACAGAGGCTAGGGATGTAGATGGAAAACCCAGGGAGCAGTACCATAAAGATGAAATGTGGAATGTGTTTCACAAGGAAGAAGCAGTAAACTGTGCTTCTTCTGTGTCCAACACTGCTTTATAGGTCAAAGAAAATGACCACTGAGACATGAGCTTTGGAGGTCGTTGCTTAATAAGAACAGATTCAGTAAAACAAAAGTAGCAATGACCTGACTGGGAAGGAGAAAGGGTGAACAGGATAATGTAGACAACTCTCTCTAGGAGTTTTCTTGAAAAGACAGTTTCAGTTACATAAATGCTGAGTTTATTACCCATAGACTCTCATCATAAAAATTATTAAGGTATCCACTTCAGCCAGAAGAACATGTACTTAGGAGTAAGTCTCACAATGATGAGCACAGAAATGGTTTTTAAATATCAGTAAATTTAATTAGCTATGGATTATAAATAAATTTAACCTTTATTTTAAAAAGTAAAAATAAAATTTTAAATTAATAAGATAGAGGGGAGGGTGTTCAGGGAAGACGTATGTCATGCTACAACTGACAGAATTTTCAGAACAAATGACTAATACATAATTATAGTGGAAATTTTAAAGCATATCTGTCAGGGCTTGATACATTAAAAAGTGACAATAAATCTTTACCAATATGGAAGTTTTGAACAACAAAATAAAAATATTTATTTAATGGACATTTGCACAACTCTGCTCAGAAAAAATAAAGATTATATGATGTTTTCAAGTGTATATAAAACATTTTTAAATTCGTCATATGTGAATGAAGTCACAAAGCTAGGTCCAGCCAATTTCAAACACTCAATACCGTAAAGACCATATTTATTGACTGTAATACCATTAAATTAAAAATTAATAAGCACATGAGAATAAAAACAAGCTCAGATTGTTTTAATGATTGGTCAATAATTTGTGGGTTAAAAGAGAACTATGATAGAAACTATAGAATATGTTGAGAGCAGCTTTTAGCTATAAAAGTATTCATTTAAAATTATAATGATTGAAAATAAATGAATTAAGTTTCAACTCAAAAGACCTGATAAGAAAAAGAATAAACCTAAAACAAGTAGGAAGAATAACAATGATAAGATCAGAAACTAATTAATCATTAGTTACATTTGTATAATGTTTATAATTAAATAGAAAAAGAACAAAGAAGTAGTGCAGAGGACCAACAAAATTAAAAAGGTAATTTTTTTGGGAAAAAAACTAAGATAAGTTTCTAATTTTAACAATAACCGAAGATACAAAAGGCAAAAGTAAACAATATTAGTAATTAATAAGATAATTAATAGATCAACAGTTTTATGAGATAAAAAACAATAGAATAAGATTTCCATAATTTAAATTTTAATTTATATGGTTTTTATTGTTCTAAAACATTTATTAAATGGCAAATATGATTTTTTAACCATGAAAGAATAATACATAAAAACCTTGACAATGAAATTGAAAATGCAGAGAAACTCTAAAATATAGAAAAGTACTCTAAGTGAAAATAACATACAGATGCCAAGAATGAAATAATTTATTTATTATGGAAATTATTTTGAATAAGAGAAAAATAGTAAAAGGATCCCAATTTTTTTATTATACTAGTGCAACTTTGACACCAAAGTTGGACAAGAGAAGTTCGAAAAAATTATGGACTAACTTTTTTGTAAAAATAGTTATAAACCTCCTAAATAAACCATTAAAACCAAATTTCATGTGCATTTTAAAAGATTGCATCATTTACCAGGTAGCATTTCACCCAGGAATAAAGGATTATCTCAAATTCAAACATCGGTTTAATAAATGTATTGCCAAATTAAGGTAAAGAAATGATAAGAGCACCTTAACACAGGAAAATCATTAATTCATTCAAATTTTTTAAATTTAACTAAGAATACTCAAGTAGGACTATCCTTAACTTGATAAAGCTTATGGGAAACATTGAACCTAATTATGAAAGTTTAAGATCATTTTCATTGACATGAGGAGGAAAAAATAAAGAAGAATTTTACCATATTATCATTCACCATTGTGCCAGAGCCCTATACCAATTCAATATGACAAGAATATAGGTAAGAATTAGAACTGAAAGAAACAAAACTATCCTTCTTCCAGATACAGTTTTCTTATAAATTATTGGTGGCTGATTGGAATGCTTTCCATTTTCTAAAAAGTACATTATTAATTTTCCAAGCTTTCCTGGGTTTTCTGTGCAGAGAGTTATATCATTCACAAATAAAGTTTGTTCATTTCCAACCCTTACCTCTTTTTATTTTTCCTTTTTCTTTTGTCATCATTGTAGTTAAAACTTGGTGGAGATGGTATGCTTGTTCCTAAATTTAATGTGAATGAGTTACATTTTTCCCCCCCAAATATAGTTTTTAGTAAATCCTCTTTATCAAATAAGGAAGTCTATTTTTTTATATTGTTTATACCTGCTGAAAAGTAAGAAAAAGCTCTGAATTTTATTCAACACTTTCTTTAAACTCTTGAGTTATTTAAATGGGTTTTTATTATAACCATGAATATGGAGAGTTGAATTGATTAGTATTCAATAATTTACCCCACTTCGCATCTTGAAATAAAAACTATTTGGGTCACTATCCCTGGTCTTGCTACTGCAACTGTTTTGTATTCTGCTGAATTTGATTAGATAATATTTGTTGGAGGTTTTTTTGACCTTTATATTTAAATTTTCTTTCTCATGTTACTCCTATTCATTAATTTCCAGGTTTATTTTTAGCCACCTAAAATAAAAATGAATTAAGGAATGTCTCATCCCTTTCTATTTTTTTTTCTGAGAAGATTTCTTTAAAAATAGGTGTCGGGGTGCAAGGATTTTTCAATATCCACAAATCAATCAGTGTGTTACACCATATTTACAAGTTGAAGAATAAAATCCATGTGATCATCTCAATAGATGCAGAAAAAGCTTTTGAAAAAATCCAGTACTCATTTCTGATAAATACTCTCCAGAAAATGGGCATAGAGTGAACCTACCTCAATATAATAAAGGCTATATAAGACAAACCCATATATAAGACAAAACCATCAATGTAATAAAAGCTATATAAGACAAACCCATATATAAGACAAAACCATCATTGTCAATGGTGAAAAGCTGAAAGAATTCCCACTGAGATCAAGGATGTCCACTCTTGCCATTTTTATTCAACATAGTTTTGGAAGTCCTAGTCGTGGCAATCAGAGAAGAAAAAGAAATATAAGGAATCCAAATTGTAAAGAAATAATTAAAACTATCAGTGTTTGCAGATGACATGAAACTATACATAGAAAATCCTAAAGATGTCACCAGAAAACTGTTAGAGCTCATCAATGAATTTGATAAATTTGCATGAAACAAAATTAAAACAGAAATTGATTGCATTTCTATGTACTAATAGTGAAATATCAGAAAGAGAAATTAGGGAAACTATCCCATTTACCATTGCATCAAAAAAGAATAAAGTACCAGAGTTCCCATTATAGTTCAGTGGGAAACAAAACTCTAGTATCCATGAGGACGTGGGTTTGATCCCTGGCCCTACTCAGTGGGTTAAAGATCTGGCACTGCCATAAACTGTGATATAGGTCACAGATATGGCTCAGACCTGACATTGCTCTGGCTGTAGCATAGGCTGGAAGTTGTAGCTCTTATTTGACTCCTAGGCTGGGAAACTTCCATATGAGGCAAATGTGACCCTAAAAAAAAAAAAAAAAGAAAATACCTAGAATAAACCTAAAGTGACAGAAGTCCTGTACTCTGAAAACTATAGGATGCTGAGGAAAGAAATCAAAGATGACACAAACAGATGGAAATAATTACCTTACTCTTGGGTTGGAAGAAAGAATATTGCCAAAATGACTATCTTACCTCAGGCAATCCACAGATTCAACACAATCCCTATCAAATTAACAATATCATTTGTCACTGATCTAGAGAAAAAAAAATTTAATTTGTATGGAAACACAAAAGACCCTGAATAGACAAAGAAATCTTGAGGAAGGAAAATGGAGCTGGAGGAATCAGGTTCCCTGACTTCAGATATATTACAAAGCTACAGTCCTTAAAACAGTATGGTATGCTCACAAAAACAGAAATATAGATCAATAAAACAAGACAAAAACCCAGAAATAAACCCATTCACCTATGGACAACTAAGCTATGATAAAGGAGGCAATAATATACAATGGAGAAATACAATTACTTCAATAAATTGTCCTGGGAAAACTCAAAACCTTCATGTAAAAGAATAAAATTAGAGCATTCTCTAATACCATACACAAAAATAAAACCAAAATGGACTAAAGACCCAAATGTAAGACCTCTTAGAGGAAAACATAGGCCAAACACTCTGACATAAACCACAGCTACAAATTTTCAGATCCACCTGCTAAAGTAATGAAAATGAAAACAAAAATAAGAAAATGGGACCTAATTAAACTTAGAATTTTTTTCATAGCAAACTATAAACAAAACAAAAATATAACCCATGGAGTGTGAGAAGATACTTGCAAATGAAGTTACTGACAAGGGGTTAATCTCCAAAATATACAAATACCTACAACAGCTCAATATTAAAAAAAATTAAAAATAGGCAGAAGATCTAAATAGACATATCTCCCAAGAAGGCATACATATGGCCAAAAAACACATGAAAAGATATTCAACATAACTAATTATTAGAGAAATGCAAATCAAAACTACTATAAGTTACCATCATATGCCAGCCAGAATGGCCAGCATCAAAAAGCTGGGGAGGGTGCAAGGAGAAAAGGGAATCCTCTTACACTGTTGGTGGAAATGTAAGTTAGTGCAACCACTATGGAAAACAGAATAGAAGTTCCTCCAGAAACTAAAAGTAGAACTACCATATGATCCAGAAATCCCATTCCTGGGCATCTATCTGGAGAAATCCATAATCAAAAAGATCCATGAACCCCAATGTTCATAGAATAACTATTTACAATAGTCAAGACACAGAAGTAACATAAATATCCATCAACAGAGGAATGGATAAAGAAAATGTGGTACATATATAAAATGAACAAAGGAATATTACTCAGCCATAAAAATATGAAATATTGCCATTTGCAGCAGCAGGGATTATCATACTAAGTGAAGTTAGATGGTGAAGACAAACATAGTAAGATATCATTTATATATGGAATCTAAAAAAAGCATGCAAATGAATTTATTTTCAGAACAGAAACAGACTCACAGACTTTGAAAAATGTATGGTTACCAAAGGGAACAGATGATGCAGAGGAGGGATGGACTGGGAGTTTGGGATTGGCATATGCACACAGAGATATATGGAATGACTAGCCAATGGGGACCTGCTATATAGCACAGAGAACTCTAGCCAATATTTTGCGATAATCTATGTAGGAAAGGAATCTGAAAGAGAATGTATATGTGTATATGTATGACTAAATCACTCTGCTGTACAGCAGAAATTAACACAATATTGTAAATAAACTATTTTTCAATAAAACTTTGAAAAATGAAAAATATATATTTTCATTGATGTTTCTATAAAATAGCTACACTTTGTATTTGCTTTCCAGCTATAATGTTAATTCCTTAATGTATACAAAATATTTCTTCTGGAAGTTTTGAAAAAATTTTGTCTATAGATTTTCCGTTTTTTGTTACATATTCCATGCAGATTTTCAAATTGATTAGAATAATGTGCTGACATTTTGGATTTTTAAAATATATTGTATATGTTCTCATTTCCCTGCTCTTTTGAGTTTTTGTGTATTTTACAATTTTCTTCACCATTGTGTCAGAATTGAGCCTATTTAGGTAAAATTTTCAAAGAAACAAATTTAGTTTGGCTGATTCTCTCCATTTCTTATTTTCTGTTTTATAGTTTTTATCTTACTTGTATTTTCTCATTTGTTCTACTTTCTTGTTTTTTATTAATTTGGACACCCAGAACATTAGTATTATTTCTTCTTTTGATGTATGCATATCAGATTATAGATTTCATCCTAAATGATATTTTAGTTGCACCTCATAGGTGTTTCATTGTTTTTACTTCTGAATATTTTATAATTTCACTGCATAATTACTTTTTGGATACATAGGTTATTAAGAAATGTGGCTATTAATTTCTAAAAAAAGGAATTTGTGGATAATTATTTCTATTGTATCTAATCTCATTAATTGATATCAATGAAAATAATCTATATAATGTATACATGTATGTGTAACTGGGTCACCTTGTCATACAGTAGAAAATTGACAGAACACTGTAAGCCAGCTATAATGAAAAAAATAAAAATCATTATTAAAAAATTAATAATCTCAGGTATTTATCAAAAACTGGTTTGAAACTGGCTACATATTATACTTTTTAAATATTACATGTATATTCAAATGAAGTGAGTGTTGTGTTTAAAAGTATTGGATCAATAAGTTAAAAATATTAATTGTGATTTTTGAGTAATATATCCATACAACTTCCAACTTATGAAAATTTTCAAACAGAGTAAAATTGGAAAAATTTTTACACTGACTTGAATATGCATTATCTGGATATCTATTCTTCATTCAATCCATTAATCAATCTTATATATTGATGCACATCAAAGTAAATAGCAGAGAAGGGATTAAGAAGGTGGAATAAAAGCACTGTAGCTCAACCTCTCTTCTAAAAACAAAAAAAATCACAACTAAAGACTGAGAACTCTTCACCAAAATGGACCAGAAACCTTAAAAAAGATATCCTACTCCAGAAGAAAAAGAGGAGGCCACATCAGGAGGTAGGAGGGGCGATTTCACGATATAAACAACCCCATACCTCCTGAGTGGAAAGCTCCACAGACTGGAAACTACCTGGTTCACAGAGACTCACCTACAGGAGTGAGAGTTCTGAGCCACACATCAAACTCTCACGTGTGGTGATCTGGCACAGGGAGAAAGAGCACTGGAGCATCTAGCATTGAAAGCCAGTGGGGCTTGTGTGCAAGAGCACCACGGGACTGGGGGGAACGGAGACCCCATTCTTAAAATGTGCACACAGACTTTCATGTGTACTGAGTCCAAGGGCAAAGCAAAGTCTCCAAGGGAATCTGGGTCAAACCTGACTGCAGTTCTTGGAGGACATCCTGGGAAAACAGGGGTGAATGTGGCTTGTTGTTAGGGAAAGACATTGAAAGCAAAACTCTCAGGAATATTCAGCAGCAGTGCCTTTCCCTGGAGGTGGCCATTTTGGGAAAATCTGGCCCCACCCATCAGCCAGCTGCTGAGAAGCCCCAGGGCCAACAACAACCCAGGTGGGATCACAGTCCCACCCCTCAGTAAACAGGCTACCTAAAGCCCCCTTAGGCACACAGCTGCCTCTAATGCCATCCAGAGACTAAGCCCCACCCACCAGAGGGATTAGAAGCAGATCCTCCTACCAGAGGGCAGGCATCAGCCCCTCCCATCAGGAAGCCTACACCAAGCCCCCATACTGACTTCAGCCACAGGGGGGGAGACACCAGAAGTAAGAGAGGCTACAACTCTATCACCTGTAAGAAGGTCACCACACCAAAAACCTATAAAAATGAAAAGACAGAGGACTATAACTCAGATGAGGGAGAATGGAAAAACCCCAGAAAAACAGCTAAGCCATGAGGAGATTCTCAGCCTCCAGGAAAAAGACTGTTGATGTGGAAGATGATGCAAGACATTGGAAATAAACTGGAGGTAAAGATGGATAACTTACAGGAAACACTGACCAAAGAGATACAAGATATAAAACTCAAACAAGAAAGGATGCAAAATACAATAACTGAAATAAAAAATTCACTAGAAGCAGCCAAAAGCAGAATACAGGAGGCAGAAGAATGAATAAGCAAGGTGGAGGACAGATTAGAGGAAATTACGGATGTAGAACAGAAAAGAGAAAAAAGATTGAAAAGAAATGAAGAGAGTCTCAGAGAAATCTGGGACAACGTGAAACGCACCAACATCCATATTATAGGCGTGCCAGAAGAAGAGAGAGAGAAGGAGACAGAAAAAAATTTCCAAGAAATAATAGCCAAAAACTTCCCTAACATGGGGAAGGAATCACTCACTCAAATCCAGGAAGCACAACGAGTACCATATAATATAAACCCAAGGAGGAACACCCTGAGACACATACTAATCCAACTGACCAAAATTAAAGACAAAGAAAAATCTTGAAAGCAGCTAGGGAAAAGAAACAAATAACATACAAGGAAACCCCGATAAGGCTATCGGCAGATTTTTCAACAGAAACTCTGCAGGCCAGAAGGGAGTGGTATGATATACTCAACGTGATGAAAGGAAAAAACCTCCAACCAAGATTACTCTACCCAGCAAGGCTCTCATTCAGATTTGATGGAGAAATCAAAACCTTCACAGATAAGCAAAAGCTTAGAAAATTCAGCAACACTAAACCAGCCTTACAACAAATACTAAAGGAATTTCTATAGGCAGAAAAGAACAAGAGAAGAAGGAAAGGAAAAAGAGCAGCAAAAACAAACCAAAGTAATTAATAAAATGGCAATAAGAACATACATATCAATAATTACCTTAAATGTGAATGGACTACACGCCCCAGCCAAAAGACATAGACTGGCTGAATGGATACAAAACAAGACCCATATATATGCTGTCTTCAAGAGACACACTTCACTTCTAGGGACACATGCAGATGGAAAGTGAGAGGATGGAAGAAAATATTTCATGCAAACGGGGATCAAAAGAAAGCTGGAGTAGCAATACTCATATCAGACAAAATAGACTTTAAAATGAAGAATATTTTCAGGGACAAAGAAGGTCATTACATAATGATCAAAGGATCAATCCAAGAAGATGATATAACAATTTTAAATATCTACGCACCCAACACAGGTTCACCACAATATATAAGGCAACTGCTAACAACCTTAAAAGGAGAAACTGACAATAACACAATAGGAGTGGGGGACTTTAACACCCCAATTACAGCAATGGACTGATCAACCAGACAGAAAATCAATAAGGAAACACAGGCCCTGAATGAAGCATTAAACCAGATGGACTTAGATATTTATAGGACATTTCATCCAAAAGCAACAGAATACACATTCTTCTCAAGTGCACATGGAACATTCTCTAAGATTGACCATATCCTTGGCTAGAAATCCAACCTCAGTAACTTTAAGAAAATTGAAATCATATCAAGCATCTTTTCTGACCACAACGCTATACAACTGGAAATCAACAACAAGAAAAAAAACTGCGAAAAACACAAACACGTGGAGACTCAACAGCATGCTACTAAACAACAAATGGATCACTGAGGAAACCAAAGAGGAAACTAAAAAATACCTAGAAGCAAATGACAATGAAGATAGGACACTCCAAAACCTATGGGATACAGCAAAAGCCGTTCTAAGAGGAAAGTTTATAACAATACAAGCCCACCTCAGGAAATGAGGAAAAGCTCAAATAAACAAGCTAACTTTAAAGCAGCTAAAGCAGCTTGAGAGAGAAGAACAAAGACCTAAAGTTAGTAGAAGGAAAGAAATCATAAAGATCAGAGCAGAAATCAATGAAATAGAAACAAAGAAAACCATAGAAAAGATCAATGAAATGAAAAGCTGGTTCTTTGAACAGATCAACAAAATTGATAAACCCCTAGCCAGACTTATCAAGCAAAAAAGAGAGAGGACTCAAATCAATAAAATTAGAAATGAAAAAGGAGAAGTAACAACGGACATCACAGAAATACAAAGGATCATAAGAGACTACTATGTGCAACTATTCAACAATAAAACGGACAACCTAGAAGAAATGGACAAATTCTTAGAAAACTACAATCTTCCAAGACTAAACCAAGATGAAAGAGAAAAGATGAATGGACCCATCACAAGAACTGAAATCGAAACTGTGATTAAAAAACTTCCAACAAACAAAAGTCCAGGACCAGATGGCTTCACAGGCGAATTCTATCAAACATTTAGAGAAGAGCTAACACCTACCCTTCTGAAACTATTTCAAAAAATTACAGAGGAAGGGATACTCCCACACTCATTCTATCAGGCCACCATCACCCTGGTACCAAAACCAGACAAAGACTCCACAAAAAAAGAAAACTATAGGCCAATTTCACTGATGAACATCGATGCAAAAATCCTCAACAAAATACTAGCAAACCGCATCCAACAATACATTAAAAGGATTGTACATCATGATCAAGTGGGATTTATCCCAGGGATGCAAGGGTTCTTCAATATCTGCAAATCCATCAGTGTGATAGACCACATTAACAAACTGAAGGATAAAAACCATACAATCCTCTCAATAGACGTGGAAAAAGCCTCTGACAAAATCCAACACCCATTTCTAATAAAAACCCTTCAGAAAGTGGATATAACGGGAACCTACCTCAACATGATAAAGGCCATATATGACAAACCCACAGTGAACATCATTCTCAATGGTGAAAAGCTGAAAGAATTCCCACTGAGATCAGGAACAAGAAAAGGATGTCCACTCTCACCACTACTCTTCAACATAGTTCTGGAAGTCCTAGCCACAGCAATCAGAGAAGTAAAAGAAATAAAAGGAATCCAAATTGGAAAGGAAGAAGTAAAACTATTGCTACTTGCAGATGACATGGTACTATACCTAGAGAATCCTCAAGACTCTACCGGAAATCTTTTAGAGCTCACCCACGAATTTGGCAAGTCACAGTATACAAAATCAATACACAGTAATCCACAGTGTTTCTATATACTAACAATGAAAAAGCAGAAAAGGAAATTAGGGAAGCAATCCCATTTATCATCACATCCAAAAGTGTAACATACCTAGGAGTAAACCTACCTAAAGAAACAAAAGACCTATACTCTGAAAACTACAAGCCACTGATGAAAGAAATCAAAGATGACACAAGTAGATGGAAAGACATACCATGCTCGTGGATTGGAAGAGTTAATATTATCAAAATGGCTATACTACCTAAGGCAATCTACAAATTCAATGCAATCCCTATCAAATCACCAAGGTCATTTTTCACAGAACTTGAACAAAATATTTTAAAGTTTGTTTGGAAGCACAAAAGACCCAGCATAGCCAAAGACCTCCTGAAAAAGAAAAATGGAGCTGGAGGAATCAGGCTCCCGGACTTCAGACTATACTACAAAGCAACAGTCGTCAAAACTGCATGGTACTGGCACAAAGACAGACATATAGATCAGTGGAACAGGATGGAAAGCCCAGAATTAAACCCACACACCTACAGCCAACTAATCTATGCCAAAGAAGGCAAGATTATACAATGGAGAAAGGACAGCTTTTTCAATAAGTGGTGCTGGGAAAACTGCAGAGCCACGTGGAAAACAATGACATTAGAACATCCCCTAACACCATACACAAAAATGAACTCGAAATGGATAAAAGACCTAGACATAAGACCAGACACTATCAAACTCCTAGAGGAAAACATAGGCCAAACACTCTCTGACATAAACGACAGCAACATTTCCTCAGATCCACCTATCAGAGCATTGACAATAAAAACAAAAATAAACAAATGGGATCTAATCAAACTTCAAAGTTTCTGCACAGCAAAGGAAACCCTAAACAAAATGAAAAGACAACCCACAGAATGGGAGAAAATTTTTTCAAATGAATAAACTGACAAGGGGTTAATCTCCAAAATTTATAAACACCTTCTGCAGCTCCATACCAAAAAAAAAAACCAAACAACCCCATCAAAAAGTGGGCAGAAGATCTAAACAGACACCTCTCCAAAGAAGACATACAGATGGCCAAAACACACATGAAAAGATGTTCAGCATCACTCATTATTAGAGAAATGCAAATCAAAACCACGATGAGGTACCACCTTACACCAGCCAGAATGGCCATCATCCAAAAGTCTACAAACAATAAGTGCTGGAGAGGGTGTGGAGAAAAAGGAACCCTAGTACACTGTTGGTGGGATTGTCAATTGGTGCAACCACTGTGGAAAGCAGTATGGAGATTCCTCAGAAAACTAAACATAGAACTGCCATTTGATCCAGCAATCCCACTCCTGGGCATCTCTCCAGAGAAAACCACGACTCGCAAAGACACATGTACTCCAATGTTCATTGCAGCACTATTTACAATAGCCGAGACATGGAAACAACCTAAATGTCCATCAACAGAGGAGTGGATCCAGAAGATGTGGTACATATACACAATGGAATATTACTCAGCCATTAAAATGAACAAAATACCAGCATTTTTAGCAACATGGATGGACCTAGAAATTATCATGCTAAGTGAAGTCAGCCATACAATGAGACACCAACATCCAATGCTTTCACTGCCATGTGGAATCTGAAAAAAGGACAGATGGAACTTCTTTGCAGAACAGATGCTGACTCACAGACATTGGAAAACTTATGGTCTCTGGAGGAGACAGTTTGGCGTGTGGGGGGTTGTGCCTGGGCTGTGGGATGGAAATCCTGTGAAATCAGATTGTTATGATCATTATACAACTGCAGATGTGATAAATTCATTTGAGTAATAAAAAAAAGAAAGTGTAATGTGTTTTTTCCCATTACCAACAATGCCCATGTACCTCATTTAACCCAAGTAAGTGTATCTGTCCATTTCCTATTGCAATGTTCACATGTCTATTTTGTAGATAGGTTCATTTGTGCCGTATTTTAGACTCTACATATAAGGGATATCATATGGTACTTGTCTTTCTCTTTCTGACTTACTTCACTTAGTATAAGAATCTCTAGTTGCATCCCTGTTTCTGCAAATGGCATTAGTTTGTTTTTTGACCTTGAGTAACATTCCATTGCATATATGTACCACATTTTCATAATCCATTCATCTGTCTATGGACATTTAGGTTATTTCCATGTCTTAGCTATTGTGAAAAGTGCTGCAATGAATATATCTACAAAACAGAAACAGACTTACAGACATAGAGAAGAGAAAGGTGGTTGCCAAGGGGGAGAGTGGGGATGTGGGATGGATGGGGTATTTGGGGTTGGTGAATGCAAACTGTAAACTTTAGAATGGATAAGCAATGAGGTCCTACTGTGTAGCACAGGGAACTATATCCAGTCTCTTGGGATAGACCAAGATGGAAGATAATTTGGGAAAAAAATGTGTATATATGTATGACTGGGTTACTATACTGTACAGTAGATATTGACACAACACTGTAAATCAAATATATTCTAATAAAAGAGCATATAACAAAATGGTAGCCCTAAATCAAACAATATCAATAATTATATTAAATGTTAATGAATAAATATTTTAACTAAAATATAGAGAGCATCATAATGTGTAGAGAATTTCTACAGGAAAAAATCTTGCTATTTTTCTGAGTTATGTAGAGGTATACATTTGTAAAAACTTAGTGATTCTTCACTTAAAATGTGCATTTTATTGTATATAAATTTATGTCAAAGTAAAGAAACTAAATAAATATTGAACTTAATGATTTGCCTATAGGAGTATATACGAGAAATTGTACTGAACTCTGCTCTTTAATGTTTTTTAATTTATTTTTATATTTTTAAATTTTTTCTTCCATTTTCTTAAATTACTCAAATGAATTTATCACATCTGCAGTTGTATAATGATCATAACAATCTGATTTCACAGGATTTCCATCCCACAGCCCAGGCACAACCCCCCACACGCCAAACTGTCTCCTCCAGAGACCATAAGTTTTCCAATGTCTGTGAGTCAGCATCTGTTCTGCAAAGAAGTTCCATCTGTCCTTTTTTCAGATTCCACATGGCAGTGAAAGCATTGGATGTTGGTGTCTCATTGTATGGCTGACTTCACTTAGCATGATAATTTCTAGGTCCATCCATGTTGCTAAAAATGCTGGTATTTTGTTCATTTTAATGGCTGAGTAATATTCCATTGTGTATATGTACCACATCTTCTGGATCCACTCCTCTGTTGATGGACATTTAGGTTGTTTCCATGTCTCGGCTATTGTAAATAGTGCTGCAATGAACATTGGAGTACATGTGTCTTTGCGAGTCGTGGTTTTCTCTGGAGAGATGCCCAGGAGTGGGATTGCTGGATCAAATGGCAGTTCTATGTTTAGTTTTCTGAGGAATCTCCATACTGCTTTCCACAGTGGTTGCACCAATTGACAATCCCACCAACAGTGTACTAGGGTTCCTTTTTCTCCACACCCTCTCCAGCACTTATTGTTTGTAGACTTTTGGATGATGGCCATTCTGGCTGGTGTAAGGTGGTACCTCATCGTGGTTTTGATTTGCATTTCTCTAATAATGAGTGATGCTGAACATCTTTTCATGTGTGTTTTGGCCATCTGTATGTCTTCTTTGGAGAGGTGTCTGTTTAGATCTTCTGCCCACTTTTTGATGGGGTTGTTTGGTTTTTTTTTTTTGGTATGGAGCTGCAGAAGGTGTTTATAAATTTTGGAGATTAACCCCTTGTCAGTTTATTCATTTGCAAAAATTTTCTCCCATTCTGTGGGTTGTCTTTTCATTTTGTTTAGGGTTTCCTTTGCTGTGCAGAAACTTTGAAGTTTGATTAGATCCCATTTGTTTATTTTTGTTTTTATTGTCAATGCTCTGATAGGTGGATCTGAGGAAATGTTGCTGTCGTTTATGTCAGAGAGTGTTTGGCCTATGTTTTCCTCTAGGAGTTTGATAGTGTCTGGTCTTATGTCTAGGTCTTTTATCCATTTCGAGTTCATTTTTGTGTATGGTGTTAGGGGATATTCTAATGTCATTCTTTTACATGTGGCTGTCCAGTTTTGTAATTTTTTTTGTTGTCTTTTTGCCATTTTTGGGGCCGCTCCCATGGCCTATGGGAGGTTCCCAGGCTAGGGGTCTAATTGGAGCTGTAGCTGCCAGCCTACACCAGAGCCACAGCAACTCGAGATCCGAGTCGCGTCTGCGACCTACACCACAGCTCATGGAAACGTCGGATCGTTAACCCACTCAGCACAGGCAGTGATCGAACCTGCAACCTCATGGTTCCTAGTTGGATTCGTTAACCACTGTGCCACGACAGGAACTCCCAGTTTTCTAATTTATTTTTACAGATTTGTGTCTATCTTTTGGGCAGTCCAGAGCAGAGGCAGCTTCTAAAAACCTACTCATATTTAGTAAATTAGATTATGCCATGGTGAATCCAGTTGTTCTGATGCTCATGGCGTCAGTCACCATGTTCAAATCACAAATGACCCACTTAGTCTGACCACTGTCATGGTGTCTGCAGCAAACAGGGAAGTAGATATCACAGAGTTGACTAATCCAGCTGATTTTGTGATAGTCAGCTATCACAAAGCTGACTAATCCACCCCAGTGAGTCATAAAACTAGACTAAGAAGTTAAGACCTCTGCAATTGACTTAATACAATCTCTTTTAGTTGTTAAAATTGGGGGATTCTAGCTAGCTTGGGTATCTGAGGTTTTATAAACGTAACTCTGTCCATCCTTTCTATTCCCTTCATATTTTTCTCAAACTGTGTACATATATATATATATATATATATATCTGCATATGGTCGTTTGAAAACTCATTCACATTATTGAAATGTTGTTGCTTGAGCCTTCCCTCTTCACAAACAGTTATTGGAATATTCCAAATTTGTTCAAAATAGGGGTTTTTTTGTACAATTCAGATGTGGAGAAATGTTCTTCATAGTGTGTTTCAGAAGATTACATTGCATAACTTTGGTAACAGCTGAATATGTTTTGCTTTTGAAACACCAGTCACTCCACTTTGGATTTAGACAAAAGGGGGATAATTTCAGCAATTTTGTTGAAGAAAATTTCAACATTATGTTTTTTCATACAACCTCTTTCCTTGGTAAAGTTGAAGATCTTTGACAAAGGGATTTCCTAATTCTTTCAGGCAGTGGTGACTTGGAAGATTACAAAAATCCCTAGGAGACAAAGAAAAGCATATATTCTTATATTTGGGGCAGGGAAGTCAGAAATACATTTGGTGTAGAGGGAATGAAAAGGAAAATTAAATGAAAAAAGGTGCAAGTAGAAGATAATGGAGAGGATTTATTTGGGTTTTCTCACATCCTTTATACCCAAGTACAGATATGGGGAGCAGTCTAGGAAACATCACCTCCACTGCTTCTGTAGATTAGCTTCAGCAGTCCTTTCAATCCAGAACCATGTCATAAATTAGCCCCCTGGAGTATGGTCTAATGGGATGTTTGTAAAAGTTACAATTCTTGAAATTAATTATTTAAGAGAAAGGTTTATCCCTCCTCGCAAATGTCTAATTTTTCTTCAATTGTCCAAGATGGCTCTTATTTAGAAAGCTTTTCCTCTTTGAGAGATGGCTCCCATCAATTTACATCCAGATATTTAGAGCAGCGCTTTTTTGTTGTTGTTGCTTATCTTACCTCCACCAAGATACAAAGAATATTCCTTTATTGTCATAGTTGGAAAAATGATAAGGAAATCCATGCTTCTCTTAATTCCCAAATATTTAAATAGTCTTACACATCTTAATTCTTCATGAATACACAGACCACATACTTTTATTCCTTATAAGTACCAACCGGGGTCAAAATACAAAGCACTGTGTTCCCTGATATAACAGGGTTGACAGAATATTAGAGAAAAGAGATCCATAAATAAATCATTTTAGTAATGTGGGTAAACTTTGTTATCATGAAAGACTGCGCTGTCGGAGCACTGTGGTAGGTTGCCTGATTCTCAAGGGAATGTCAGAGATGATACTGGAAGATACTATTGAATACTAATTTTCAGTAAAACTAATGAAAACAAAATAGTCCAGGAGAAAAAACTGAAAAGACACTGAGCTAATGCAGTAGCCGTGGTTATGGAGAAGATGTCCTTGTGGCAACTGGGATCACAGTGAGTTTGCGGTAACTCCCCAGTTTCCCAGGATCAAGTGGAAGGACACCAGGAGGATGTAATAGTACCATGGAGGAGTCACCAATCTTAGTTTTGTGATCTAATAAGTGACAGGCCCCTCTTTGGGTAAATAAGGCCTCAGGAATTTAAAGTAGAAATGAGACTGAGAATCTATTTTCAGTATCTCAAACACCTAAATGAAAAACAGATACTCACCTTATGATATTGTTTGGACTAGTATATGGGGCATGGAATTATAGGAACACAAAGTGTAAATTTGATTATTTCATTGAATCCACCCATTCTGAGGGCAATCAGGTAGGTCTATGATGGGTTAATAGGGAAAATATATAAGCACTTAACAACTACAACACTATTACTAATTGACACTCTCTAGCAGGGAGTTTATGGGGATAGCTGTAAAGAGAATGTTCTAAGAGATGAGAACCACAATCATGCCTTACTCATAGTCCAGGTTCTGCAAGTTTCTCTGAACTTCTTATAAAAATAAGCTGCTCTTCTGAACAGCTGATCTAGGTTTAATAACACAAATTATTTCTGAAAAGAGTTTTTGAGAACTTGATATTAAGGAACAACTGGAAGGATGAGTGGTTGGTCTCAGATCATGAAACCAGCATAGTAGCATCCATCTAACATGTTAGAAAACAGGAGAAATTGCTGTCTTCTAAAACAGGCAAAGTGGAAACATATTTTCTCCTCTTTAGTTATACCCTTTTAAACCAAAAGAAACTTTAGCAATTCTCTAACCTAACCTCTTCTATATGTTTTCTCCTTGAAGATTGGACCCAAACCTTAGTGGTTGCATGGCTTTCCCTATATTACATATTAATGTGAGGGCAGAATGGCAGAAGACTGGACACAGTTATTCCATAAAATGTTCTCCTTTCTGTGTCTACAATATTAGGAAAAATGTGTATATAGGAAACATGCAAGAAGAGAAACAGAATTCTTCCTTATACCTATTGTTTGGGCTACTGTTAAATGAGAGAATATATAATGGAGGTAAACTTTACAAGAAATGATTCTGATGGAGTGTACTGATATTCCAATTCCAAATAAAGTAACAGTGGCGTAGAACCAGATGTCAGGGTCCTGAAATCAGATGAGGGAGTTGGAATTTTCTTTCTAAGACACAAATACTAAGAATAGGTATCAAAACACATAATTATAACTTAGACATATTCTTGCTTTAAATCTTAACTTCAAAGAGCATGTTTGAATATACTCTCCACTTGACATCATTAATGTTAATCCGTTTTAATATATTCTTCAATAATACTGCAGTAGAAAGTTTATTGTCATCTGGATCTTTGATAAATCACCTCATACATATTATAACTGAGGCAAATTCTCTTCCCAAGTGCCACTGCATGAACTGTGAGCTTAGCACTTCATTTTGATTTTGTTTTTTCAGTGGCAAAATCAAGAGCCTTTGTATGTTGAGTCTACAAATCTAAAAATCAATGACCTTTTATTTTTTTTCATACTATCTTCTATCATTTTCCAACGTAGGAGACTGGATATACTTCCCTGTGCTATACAGTAGGACCCCCATTGCTTACCCATTCCAAATGTAACAGTTTGCATCTACCAACCCCAAATTCACCATGCATCCACTTCCTCCCCTCCACCTCCCACAACAAGTCTGCTCTCCATGTCCATGACCTGTTTCTGTTCTGTAGATAAGATCATTTGTGCCATGTTTTAGATTCCACATGTAAGTGACATTATATGGTATTTGTCTTTCTCTTTCTGACTTATTTCACTTAGTATGAAAATCTCTAACTGCATTCAAGAATGTACATATATGTATGACTGGGTCACTTTACTGTACAACAGAAATTAAAGGAACACTGTAAATCAACTATACTTTAATACAAAAATTTAAACAGGAGGAAAAAATCAATGACAAAGACAGGAAGTTTTAAATGAATAGATGGTGGTTCTTTAATACATTCATTCTCTGGTTTAGTCAGTTAAATTTGGAGTTTGCATTCTTTGAAATACTGACTCTTCTAGGTATTAATTCTTCCCACTTTACTGCCCACACCTTTCTCTCCACCCCTACTAGCTTTTACCTATACAAAGGCTAAATACCCTCACAATATTAGCAAAACTTTCTTAAAGCAAGTTGGCCAGCATTTCTCTGTCCCCAGGGAGCCAGGAAATAAAGCATTTAATTAGCCTTTGTCTTTCAATATAATAAGTACAGAGAGCAATAATACCATTTTTTTTACTTTGAGACAATAGCTTGTGTCTCTTAAGCTGACAGTGTCACTCCTGCAGAATGAATTTCCATGGAAGATAAATGGAAAGTCACTCTCATTGTATCCTGGAAGTATTTGTTAAAGTAATAATGATCACAGTCTAAGCCATTGCCCCTGGGATTAATGAGAGTCCAGGAGGAGTTGATGGTCCAAGATGCAGAGAAAAGTCATTAAACCCTGGATAACTATTAAGTCCCTGGTAATTCACTGTGGCTAAAAACTGTGGATGGCGAGGCAGGCATATCATAGTGATTGGGCCTGGGAGGGACAGCAAGAGATGGGTGGGTTTAGTGAAGATGTGAATTTTCCAGTTCCCTTGAAAAGGATTGCTTTTTGTACAGTTAGATGCTTAAAGGCATGTCTCACCATCTTTCTCCACATCAACAATATGAAGCAGAAATATTTTATCTTTGTAACATTCAATAGTACCACTCTTACTTTGTTGGTATGAACACTAACTTCTCTTTATTTACCTTCATTTCCTTATTAACCATTTACCGCCACTGTGTAAATACCCATTCTTACCCAGCAATTAAATGCTTATACATTGTAAAGATAAACAAGGAACAGCAGACAAACAATAATCATTCTGTAGGGTCTCTGGAAGGTCTTTGCCATTTCAAATGAATTGTATGTGTATAGAAGTGAGAATCATACTCTGGAGTTGAAAGAAATTATAAAGAAGTCCATTCATCCAAAAAGAACAAGTGCCAACAAATGAGTTCTAAAGAGAAGACTAAGTCAACTGACCAATTTCATTAAAAGTGAATGTAGAGAATTCCATCACAGTCTCTTATTCTGAATTTCCACTGTGTTCATCATTCAGAATGATTTAAAATTCTTCATCAGGGACCTACCATGTGCATAAATGATATATTGATAAATAAAACAGATAGGATTCCTTATCTGAACCACTTTTTTTCTGGCAGATGATAAGTTCTCAATAAATATTAACTGTTATTATTGTTGTTGTTGTTGTCATTGTTTCCCAGACAAGAGGGATGGGATCTTATAATCTCATGATGTTCTCAATGATGGATGTCCCTCTTGGAAGTATCAAATAGTTTGCTCCCACATCAAACATTCCTCATCAGGGTGGTTTAAAAATAATTATGGTAAATTCTAATTTTATTACTCCAGAAATATATTAAAAATGTAGATCTTTTATAATTCCTTCAATTAACAGTAGACACTTCTTGATTACTTTCTAATTAAATCATTTCACTCTAAGACTTGGTAATTACAGCAAGAAGTTATTAAAATTAGAAAACATTTGCTAACTCAGTACTTTTGATTATTAAGCTTTTGTCATTTAATATTGCCAAACAGTCTATGAAGATATATGAGCAAAGGAACTGATTTTAATGTCTTTAGCTGCAATAATTAACTACAGGTGTCCCAAACAATGCAATGTTTCTTTCCTATCACATATTTGCATGTAAAATCTATTGTCATTGTCACCATTTGGATTTTTTTCCCTTGGCCTATCACACTATGCTTTCCCTCCTATATTACTGTTCTTACCATAGAAGAGAATCATATTCTTGAATCTCCTCTGCTCAGACATTTTACCTTATTTTGGTGCCCTGGCGAAAATATGGCCACATCTTATTATAAGAATCAGAGTTACTCTGCTTTTAATGGTTTTATCTGACTTATCACCACATTACAAACTACATGACAATAAACTTCTCCAATCAGATACATTCTGAGCAAGAAAAACATTCACGTGGCTAGAGCCTGGGAAAGGCACTATGTGATTTGCCATCTCAATATGTCAATAGGATGACAATTTGGTTTTATGTGATTTCTTAGGGGGTGTAATATCTTTTATATTCAGTGGGTGATTCTTACTGGGGTTGGGGAAAGGTTGGGAGAAAGATTGTTTTTCCCTTTAGATAATCCTCAAAGAAAATTAAAAGATGCATTTATATACTGCACTTTTACAATCGGTGTAAGCAAGGGGTATACACATCATCACTGATAGGAAATGGCTTTTGAAACATAAGATTAGATCCATAGAACCAAATGATTCCTGCAAGCTGTGATCAGTCAAAGTAAATTCTCCCAAATGTGATTCTGAAGCACAGGGTGAGGTGCTAATGGCTGTCTATTGGAATATCGGTTTGACAAAACGCACCTAGAAAAGATATTGACAAGCTCTTCAGTGTCCTAGCAGAAAAGAGATTCTTGAAATCAAGCCCATTGCTCCTCTGCCTGCCTTCCGCTGAGAAACCAAGGAAAGGCTTCAGCAAATTTATCACCCCTTAACAAAGCAGTAAGTGAAAACTGATGAATCTCTGGGCTTGATGGAAAGGTAGTATCCTGTTCTTGGTGAATAACAGCTCAGTACACTCTGCACTGATCAGAGAATACCTAGGGAATCATGTTCTATTTGGGGTGCAATGTTTTCCTGAGGACAATGAGAAATACCCAAAGGAGGGGAAACACGGTGTGAAGAATGAAAGGGAGAATAGAATAGGAAAGTCTACGGTAATAACGGAAGACAGGAGGGTTGTGTGACTGGAAAAGCATGATAGCCTTCAAAAATACAAGGGATGTCATCGTGTCATGGCCCTACACACAGGAGCAGAGGACAAACTAGGTCACACATATGGAGTCACATGGTGTCTCATGACAAGTCAAAATCAGGAACAATATTCTTATGGTAGAATTAGCAGTTTCAGGCAGGGGTAGACTGGAAGTATTTGAGCAAAGCCTGGGTAAGATTGTTGCAAATGTAATGAACATTGGATAAATACAAGCCTGATATGAAAGAATACACACAGACTGAGAACTAAAAGCCCCATGCTCCAGGCTCAACTCTGAAAATAACTGGTCAGGAGAGAAACTTCATTTAGCCAGCCTCCTTTTACTGTGTGATTCTGGATAAATTACAAGCCAGGGGCTGTATTGGCTATGTCAGATTCCTAGAGAATCAAGGAGGAGGTTTGAAGTCTATGGATGATTTCAATCATTCCACATTAATCTAAAGAATGCATTTTTTTTATCAGTGAGGGTATATTTTAGGTCTACAAATAATTAATGAAAACATGTTTGCATGTTACCTCAATGATATCAATGTTGACATGCTTATAATGTATATATCCGATGGAAGTGTGGGAGGAAACAAAACAAAGAGGATTAGACAAGTGTTACCTAAGCCACTGGATATCAAATTTTAAATTACTTAGATGGCTTCAGGCAACTCCTCTTCTCTGGACTTCATAGTCTTATCTGTGAAAGGAGGGACAAGAGATCATCTCTGAGGTTTTTCTGTTTGTTTTGCTTTTTTTTAACATGACCCACAATCATGAATATTGTGCACATCATATACATGTGTGTCAAAGCATTAGCTGTGCTATGAAATGCAAGTCTTTGAGACAATTTCATTGTAAAAGTATTAGTTTCGCCAGTGTGCACCACTTTTTTCATCCATGGGATGCTAGAAGATGAAAATGGGAAAGAACCTTCATAAATGCCTTGATCCACTAAGGAGATTCACAACATAAGCTTGATATTTCTTCAGTTTTAACCATGCTGAGATAAGCCCAATATCTCAATTTCTGCATTACAGTTGTAAAGAAAACAATGTAAATCTTCCCAAATGGCTTATTTACATGCCTTTGAGATACAGAATCACAGAATATTAAAGCAGCAGGGGATCTTAGAGGACATCTAATCCCAACCCTCTCATTTGACAAAGAGGACATTTAAACCTAGAAATATTATGTGACTTAGCTAAGGACATAGAGTTTCTTTGGGACAAGGCCGAAGATGGTTTTCAGAGATTTAACTCTTCATCAAATTATAGTCTTTCGCCGAAGTGTGTCACTTATTTATTCTCCATAATGAGTTTTACAGCTTTAATATTTTTTATTAAGATTGTTGACATTTAGTTATACATTCATGTGAGGTAGAAATGTTATTATTTTCAAAGTCTTGTTTTGCTTTGCTCAAATATTTTTTCCTTTAATTAAAAAAATTATTATGGTTGATTTACAATGTTCTGTCAATTTTTCCCATATTATATATATATATATATATTTTAGTTTGTATAATGATTTTTATTTTTTTCCATGATAGCTGGTTTAGTGTTCTACTGAGTAAAGTAAGTCAGAAAGAGAAAGACAAATACCATATGATATCAATTATATCTGGAATCTAATATACAGCACAAATCAAATGATTTTAAGTTTGAAACTAATATCTATTCGATGCCTGGAACAATCCAAAATTTGTTTTTACTATTTTTTTAAGGTTTTTTTTTCTTTTCTCTTTTTATGGCCACACCTTCGACATAATGGAAATTCCCAGGCTAGGGGTCAAATCAGAGCTAAAGCTGAAGTCTACAGCCACAGAAACCCAGATCTGAGCCGCATCTGCGACCTGCGCTGCAGCTTGCAGCAACACTGGATCCTTGAATAATCCAAATTTGATTTCTGATACCGTTCTTTATTTCCAAGAAGTTAGAAAGTTGGTTTATCTGAGTGAACCAGGCAGGCAGAGTAATCAAAACAATTATTAATGTGTAGGAAAAAAAATGAAATTGCACAGATGGTTTGCCCACATGTAGGCAGAGTGTTTGACGTGCATCATTTCAAAGAGATTCTGTGCTTGTTTGTTGGAATTGACCTGAGGTGGTTGGGAAATGATGTGGGGCTTGGATCAATATAGACACAAATCAGTTTTTCAGTATTTCCAACAACTTGTGACCCTCCATCAAGGTTGAGAATACACAGAATGATTGTGGAAACAGAAGCGTTCTCTATCTGGCCTGACCTGCTGACCTTTTGGAAGTTCTCCCATAACTAACTCTAGTCTCACAGGTAAAGGAGAGGAAGGATGATAAATAAAACTGTGCTTGTAAGTAGACCCCTGGCTGATATGAACACCTTCCCTGTGTGGCTAAAACCATAATACTTCTGGAGTCAGAAAGAGTCCCCCGAAATGAATTCTCTTGCAATTTATTGTGTATCTCCAGCTAAGTCTCCACAGGTACGACACTCCCCAGCCTGGGGAACGAGGCTTCCTTGTTAATGTGGCTGAAGCACGGTGCAATTGCCTCTAGTCACTCATGAATACAAATTATCTGATGTGGTTTTAATTAGCCCAAACAAGAAACACAGTAGTTATTATAACAACTATAGAAAGTGGAAAAATCAACTCTTTGTTTACTTCTGTTGCCCCAGACGCATGAAGACACACCAAAATAAGTGCTATTTATTTTACAAGATGGAAAAAATATTGACTGCCCTCTGGTCATAGAAGGCATTTTCTTTTGGGATTACAAGTGCAGAGATGAATTAGGTACACTTAGGATCAATATCTGTTTCTCTTCTTGGCTCAAGATGGGATTTGTCAAAATTCGAGAGCAGCTTCTATTGAGTGTCAGCTACAAATCCGTCCACTACTGAGTCATACACCTATTCAGGTTGAAATATAAAAGGCAAAGGGCTTTTTCAGCTACAATATCTGGGGTCAGGATGCTCAATCGCCTCTCTGCCTTTTCCCTTAATGAGCTTTGGTTTGATGAAGTGACCTTACTGGCAGAAAATGGAAGGGAGTAAAGGTTCCATGCTAGCAAAGGACAGTTACTCCAGGGGATGGAGGGAGAAGCAGGCAGGAGCAATCACAGTGAACTGGAAGGGAGAGAGAGGAAGGCAAGGGGCAGTAGAAAATGTGGGTGAAACCTCTCTAGTCAGAGATATTGGAACAGTGAGGTTAAAATACACAGAAAAAAATTCTCTTTAGCTTGGTCTAATTTTTAGGACTACAAGTAATTGATGGAATGATAAACATATTTACTGTCCTTGAGGACTTGAAGCCTTGGAAGAAGATGTCTCTCTGCTTGATTAAGTACAGTTTAGGCAACAACGAGGCATTCCATGGACCAAGCCAGTGATAGAATGGAAAAAGAATTCTTGAAATTATTTCAGACATTCCTAAAGCAAGATTTGGGGGGAAGGGGTGTATTTCACAGACTAGGACACAGACAGACAAAACAAAGTGTGGAGGTGAGATTCACCTCCATGCATCCTAAACATCAAGAATTTGCCACAAGTGTTTCACGTGGAATTGAGAAACAGAAAGTAGTAGGAAAAGGCCAGGTATTTGCTCCCTTTGGATGGGGAAGCAAAGCCAACTAAAAGGCTGTACAGAGTGAGGTTTGATAAGCCATGGACTGAGGGGCACCAATCACTGAGCAGCCAGCAGAGGGGCCACAGGTGCCATGGAAATCAGATACAGAGGAAAGCTATGTGATGGGTCCTTCAAAGAGTAGACCTCAGGTGAGAGAAAGGATTTGGAAACATGCACAGAAAGAGGTAGGCCCTCTGAGCTAAGGAAAGGAATGAGTGAAGAAAAACGAAGGAAGTGGCCACCATGAAGGGGAGGGCAGCAATGACACATCCCTGGAGGCAAGGAGGGCATGTGCTGGGGAGGAGAGAGTCATGGGCATTCCTGCAGTGCCTACACCAATGAACCAAATCTTCTCTCATTCTCCCAGTTTCAGTTTTCTGTGCTTTAGAATGCCTACTGCCAAGAGATGTTGAGAAACTGAAAGGATAGTATACGTCAATCATCTTCCTCAGTTCATAGTTCAATATATTGAGTGCCTTCCCCTGCCCCTACCCCCAGTTCAGGCAAGGAGACTTAATCTAAGTCCAGTGTTTTCTTACATCTTGCATCCCCTCCCCATGGAAGTCAGTGGTTTTGTCACTTGGCACATAGTGCTATCTGAGGTAGTCTTGACATATAAAGAGCTCTTAGTTTTATGGCAGTTGATCTCAGACTGCTGAGCCTTTGTAAAATCTTAGCTATTTTTTAAATTCTTTTGTTTCCTCTCCCATCAAACTGTCAGCTATCACTTTATGATTCTTCCAGGTTTGCCTGTGTGGCTCCTCATCTGCCATGGACTAGGAAACCACTGTGAGAATATGCTAAATTCATGTAGCCCTGAATATAGGGATTCAAGATAAGAAAGTCAATCAGTAATCCAGAGGTCTCCACATAACCCTGAAAATCTTGATGTGTGGCTATTTTTGTTTTGTTTTGTTTTTATGGCTGCACCTGAGCCATGTGGAAGTCCCCAGGCTAGGAGTCGAATCAGAACTGCAGGTACCAGTCTACACCCTGGCAACACCAGATCCAAGCCACATCTGTGACTCACGCCACAGCTTAAGGCAATGAAGTATCCTTAACTCAGAGCAAGGCCAGGGATCGAATCTGCATCATTGGGGGGATGATGTCACGTTCTTAACTTGCTGAGCCACGATGGAAAGTCTGGATGTGTGGCTATTTTTTTTTTCAAATGTTTTCTCACCAAGAGTTTTAAACCCATTGTTACCAAATCCTTAAGCATCATACACCACATTAACAAAAAAAAAGTCAAAAATCATATGATCATCTCAATAGACGCAGAAAAAGCATTTGACAAAGTTCAACATCCATTCATGATCAAGACCCTCGCCAAAGTGGGTATAAAGGGAACATTCCTGAATATAATCAAAGCCATTTATGATAAACCCACAGCAAATATAATCCTCAATGGGGAAAAACTGAAAGCCTTCTCACTCAAATCTGGAACAAGACAGGGATGCCCACTCTCACCACTGCTCTTCAACATAGTTTTGGAAGTCTTAGCCACAGCAATTAGACAAACAAAAGAAATAAAAGGCATCCATATAGGAAGAGAAGAGATCAAACTGTCACTGTATGCAGATGACATGATTCTATACCTAGAAAACCCTAAGGACTCAACCCCAAAACTCCTTGAACTGATTAATAAATTCAGAAAAGTGGCAGGATATAAGATTAACATTCAGAAGTCAGTTGCATTTCTGTATACCAGCAACGAAACATTAGAAAAGGAATACAAAAATACGATACCTTTTAAAATTGTACCACACAAAATCAAATACCGTGGAATACACCTGACCAAAGAGGTAAAGGACCTATATGCCGAGAACTATAAAACCTTAATCAAAGAAATCAAAGAAGATGTAAAGAAATGGAAAGATATTCCATGTTCCTGGATTGGAAAAATCAATATTGTGAAAATGGCCATCCTACCCAAAGCAATCTACAGATTCAATGCAATCCCTATCAAATTACCCAGAATCGCAAAAGCAATCCTGAGAAGCAAAAACCAAGCAGGAGGCATAACTCTCCCAGACTTCAAGAAATACTACAAAGCCACAGTCATCAAAACAGTGTGGTACTGGTATCAAAACAGACAGACAGACCAATGGAACAGAATAGAGAATCCGGAAATAAACCCTGACACCTATGGTCAATTAATCTTTGACAAGGGAGGCAAGAACATCAAATGGGAAAAGGAAAGTCTATTCAGCAAGCATTGCTGGGAAACCTGGACAGCTGCATGCAAAGCAATGAAACTAGAACACACCCTCACACCATGCACAAAAATAAACTCCAAATGGCCTAAAGACTTAAATATACGACAGGACCCCATCAAACTCCTAGAAGAAAACATAGGCAAAACACTCTCTGACATCAACATCATGAATATTTTCTCAGGGCAGTCTCCCAAAGCAATAGAAATTAGAGCAAAAATAAACCCATGGGACCTCATCAAACTGAAAAGCTTCTGCACAGCAAAGGAAACCAAAAAGAAAACAAAAAGACAACTTTCAGAATGGGAGAAAATAGTTTCAAATGATGCAACTGACAAGGGCTTAATCTCTAGAATATATAAGCAACTTATACAACTCAACAGCAAAAAAGCCAATCAATCAATGGAAAAATGGGCAAAAGACCTGAATAGACATTTCTCCAAAGAAGATACACAGATGGCCAGCAAACACATGAAAAAATGCTCAACATCGCTGATTATAAGAGAAATGAAAATCAAAACTACCATGAGATACCACCTCACACCAGTCAGAATGGCCATCATTAATAAATCCACAAATAACAAGTGCTGGAGGGGCTGTGGAGCAAGGGGAACCCTCCTGCACTGCTGGTGGGAATGGAAACTGGTACAGCCACTATGGAGAACAGTTTGGAGATACCTTAGAAATCTATACATAGAACTTCCATATGACCCTGCAATCCCACTCTTGGGCATCTATCCGGACAAAGCTCTACTTAAAAAAGACCCATGCACCCGCATGTTCATTGCAGCACTATTCACAATAGCCAGGACATGGAAACAATCCAAATGTCCATCGACAGATGATTGGATGCGGAAGATGTGGTATATAGACACAATGGAATACTACTCAGCCATAAAAAAGGATGACATCATGCCATTTGCAGCAACATGGATGGAACTAGAGAATCTCATACTGAGTGAAATGAGCCAGAAAGACAAAGACAAATACCATATGATATCACTTATAACTGGAATCTAATATCCAGCACAAATGAACATCTCCTCAGAAGAGAAAATCATGGACTTGGAGAAGAGACTTGTGGTTGCCTGATGGGAGGGGGAGGGAGTGGGAGGGATCAGGAGCTTGGGCTTATCAGACACAACCTAGAACAGATTTACAAGGAGATCCCGCTGAATAGCATTGAGAACTATGTCGAGATACTCATGTTGCAACAGAAGAAATGGTGGGGGAAAAAATGTAATTGTAATGTATACATGTAAGGATAACTTGATCCCCTTGCTGTACAGTGGGAAAATAAAATAAAAAAAATATTAAAATGACACATAAAACAATCAAAGTTAAATTTCTTTAAAAAGTTTTTTGGTTGGTAAATTTGATGTATCTCTCTACTGCATCAGTTACTTGGTAATCTGATGATCTAGCCTCCTTTTCCAAAAACAGCTTCAGACTTTTAATTCTTATTTAAAGGTAAAAGGATGGCGTTAATTAAATACAGCCCTACTCAGATAGTCTTCATGTCTTAAGATATCAAACAGAAGTTCTAGTGAAGAATCTTGGAACTTTGAAGTAGATGAGATGTTTGAAGTGAAGAAAGACCCTGTTAAACCTCATCAGGTAAGGGGTCTCCTATCTTCCCTGTGCAGTCCTCAGGACCAGCAAAGGGAATGAATGACTGCAAAGCATGTCACAATAAGCCTGCTTGGAAATACCCTTGACTGCCAGTTCCTAAGGTATCTATTCTTTTCCTTCTCCTGAACTCAACTTCCCCAGAGGGGCATTATGATAATCCCCTTTCTCAGGGGTCACATGTGTGTCCTAGAAACCTCTCATTTAATTTTTGGAACAGGAGACAAGATCCTTTAGAGGATAGGGCCACCTGAGTTTAGTGTGACTGCCTGATCTCCCAGGCTGCCTCCTCTGTATTATACACTGAAACTGACTAGGACATTTCCAACTGAGAAAGATGTGTCTTTGGGTTAGACTTAAGCGTACAGGAGAATTAATATAAAGCGGTAATGGTTCACAGGCCAGCTTACCCCTCCTTGAAATTTCAGCGACTGGAAAAATTAGTCTCCTGTTTCCTTTCCGTTCCTTTTTTTAATTATAACTTGCTGAGGCACTAGCTAATACCCTTTAATCTCTTTTAATAACTACCCTATTCTCGGTTTCTTTAAGCATCCTTCTCAAGGCATCCACAAATCCAAGAATGCTCTTAAGATTGACTGACTGACTGAGCTCCTAGCTCTGTTGATTTACTGACGTGAGTTTTTTTTTTTTTTCCTCCAGCCAAAGCAGTGGCTCAGCAAGGATGAAAGAAAGCAAGAATGTGAACTCTTTGCCCAGGAAAGAAGCCCTCAGGAAATTTGGGAAGAAGGCCATATGCATTCTTAACAACCCCTTCCCCACCTTTCTGTAAGGTTCTCTCTCTAAGAGCTCTCCTCTCTTCCACCTAACATCTTCCAACAGCCTCACTATTCTCTGAGCTGTGTGGTTAAATAAGCCCCCCTTCTCCTAGGAATTTTATATATTTAAAAAGAGTCATAAAGAGAAACAGATCTCTACTTGAGGAATCACAAGCACCATGTCAGGCCCAAAATGGACACATTTATGGCAGCTGGCCCAGACAAATGCTCACCAGTCATAGTAGGTCAGAAATCATCAAGTCTTTATTCTTGTAGCACTTGGATACATTTTGGAGAATAATGTCAAATTTAAAAATGAGCTCCTAAACTCAGAAAGCATTGGACCTGGCCTAAAGATGCTTGCCATAGCCACCCTTCTCCAAAAGGGGTGCAGATTTCATCCGAAGATGTGATAAAGTAGAGCAAAGCCATGATGCCAGCATCAAGTATTTATTAAAGCACCTACTTGTCTTGACCAACTGGGGGATAAAATGTGACCGACACAAAAGGGCTTCCATAGGTGACAGAAGAAAAGAACAATAGCCCTTGTGTGAGCAAAGCTACATAGTTCAGGAACTGAACACCCAAGAATGCTATGAAGGGAGGAGATTCATGAGGATCTATGCGTTTAAAAAATGTTTCATGAGACTTGAAGAGTGCTTAATGCTCAGAAACAAATGAGATAATGTGTATGTGGGTCTATTGAGGCAGACTAGGCTAGAGACAGGTGATAGACAGAGCATATGGGTGTCCTAGGAATATGTTTTATATTTAAAAGATAAAATTGATTCGACCTGATCATTAGGAGAAGAAAGTATCAAGTCATACATGGGGATGACTTATATTTGCTTCATCAGAAGAGACCCCTCTCATAAGGTAATGAACTTCCCATTATACACTGGAACTCTCCACACTCCCTAGGGCCCCGAAACAGTTTGCTCTTCATGTGTGGTTTTGGAGGGTCGGTGGGTAGACATAGTCTGGTTGACTCTGCTCAAAGGATCCCCTAGGAATAGGAGGTCAGCTGTTGGCACCAAGATGACCTGGAAGGACCCAGGAGGCCTGATGTCACATAAACCTGATCATCCTTTCTCTCTGAACAGCTAGTCAGTGCTACATTCTGCCCACCTTTCCTGACTTGTGCCCGGTCTTTATACTTTGTAAACTAGCCATGGAAATCCCCAAAGACCCTGGAAGTGAGGACTGAAAAGCAATATTCTCTGTACAAAGTCTGGGAGCTAGAAGCCCTCCTCTCTGAAGCAGGTGCTAATTTTCCTTGGGCTACATTAAGGGAAGGAAGGTGTCCTGACTGGACACTGACTTGACAGACAATTGCAAGACGATCATGGCTGGGGTTCTAGATGTAATACTTTAAGAACAGATGTTGAAAAACCTGAGAGTGTTGCAGAGAATACACACTGGCCTGAAGGCAGAATCTTTCAAGCAGACTGTATATATAGAGCTGTGTCTGCTTGAATCTGATCCCCTTATGGGCCACTCACAAGGATGCCATCCTTGGGCAAATTACTCTTCTTTCTAAGTCTTGGTCCCTCAAGGTTACCTGGGGTTATAAAAGCAATCACAGAGGATTGTTTCACAGATACTCTTAATTGGATGCTTTCCATAGAGTGTTTTCAATACAGTATGGCTACTTAATAAAGATAGACAGATAAATAGATAGATAGATAGATAGATAGATAGATAGATAGACAGACAGACAGACAATTAATAATTACCCAACAGAAGCAGAGGAGAAAAGAGCAAAAGACCAGGCAACCAAGGTCCAGAATACACACAGGGAACCCACATATGCACACACAAACAAGTATCACATGTGCACATTCACCCACAGACACACACAGACACACAAAAACATGCATGTTTAACTGTGTTTGACATCCTGAATCTCTAAAAATTAGCCTCCAATCTTTGCACCTGTAGCCAATAGTTTCCTGCCCCAATGTATTGCCTTCTTTATGACCTCATGGAGTACAGCTGCCTCCTGTGTGCCCTGTCTCACAGCTCTGGGAAAAGGAAAAATAAAACTGTGACCTTACTGGGGGAGGAAAACTGTGCCCTTTCTCCACTCAGTGTGGCAGACATTTGACTCTGGCTATGCAGTCTCATAGGAATGGATTATGCTGCTTGTATATAAAACAGTATGTTCCCTCTACAGAGAGCATCCAGAGGCACTTAGTAGAGACGGTAAATTATTATTGGTTGAAAGGTCCTGATGCCCTGGAGTAATCAAATTCTCCTTCCTCACTCACTCACTTCAGAGGCCACATGAACCATGTGTAATTAATGCCGTGCCTGGATTCGCTGCTACATTTTACTCCCACAAATCGTGGAGGGCATGAAGGGGCCTGTATCTATCTGAACAGCAGAGCAGGAAGCAGGGGCTGAGGTTGAATGTGTTAGAAGAACCAAGAGAGGCAATTCGACAAGGAATTACTAGACCTACTGTGTGTTGCCTGCTATAGAATCTGCAAGAAAAAGAGGGATAGCTTTGACCTTTAGGAGACTCAATGCCCCACTCATGCAAGTAGAAAAGTAATACTAATAATACACTACTGCTCCAAATGAGTCTGATCTGTGTTGAGTGGTTACCAAGTATCTGACTCCAATGAGTGTTTGATATTCATCTAATTAATCCTCACAACAAGATCATTTAGGTATAACATCCCCCTTTACCTAGGAGAAAACTGAGAAATGGCTCACTTGCCCCAAGTCACACAACTGGAAGACACTGATGCCCTAGAATAGCAATGGGGTCAGAATTCCAACTGAGAGTGACCAATTTAGAGAGGGTGTATTTTAACCTTTACAGTGCCTGGGGTGGAACGCCTCCCAAGCACATACCCTATTGACTTATTATTATTATTATTAAAGTATATTGATTTACACTGTTGTGTTTCGGATGTATACAAAGTGATTCTGTATACACATACATGACTGAGGATAGATAGATTCTTTTTTAGGTTCCTTTCCCTTTTAGGTTATTACAAAATATTGAGTATAGTTCCCTGTGGTATCCAGCAGGTCCTAGTTGGTTATCTATTTTAAACAGAGTAACATGTCTATGTTAATCCTAAACTCCTAATTTATCATCCCCCCTTTCCCCTTTGGGAACCATTGACTTCTGTTTGTACAAACCCAGTTGATCCTTCAAAAAACCAGCTCATCCATTGCCTCCACCATGAAGTCTCTAAAATCCAGCTTCTCCAGCATCTTGATTAAACATTTTCCTATCTAACATGTTTAAATCCCGTTTCTCCAACTAACCTCTAAGTTATTTGAACATCACATCAGAAGAGAGTAAATAGCGCTGGTTACTGTCAATACTAGTGTTATTAGCTAATCCAGAAAAGGTACTGCTTGTGCATAATAAACAGATAATAGAGCAGTGACTCTGTCTTGGTCCTCAGTACAGCCCCAGGGCCTGCTACAGTGCTCTCACAAAGCACACATTGTCCAATATGTGAAAGGCAGGGTGAAGATGTGAAAGTGGGGAGGGCCATGTAAAAGGTCAATAAAACAGGAGTTCCCACTGTGGCACAGTGGGTTAAGAATCTGACTGCAGCGGCTCAGGTCACAGGGTTAAGAATCTGACTGTAGCGGCTCAGGTCACGGCAAAGGTGTGGGTTTGATCCCTGGCCTAGCACAGTGGGTTAAAGAATCCATTGTTGCCACAGCTGTGGCAGAGGTCACAGCAGCTGCAGCTCAAATTCAATCCCTGGCCCAGAAACTTCCATATGCCATGGGTGCGGACATTAAAAACATAATTCAAACATCCCACCTGCCTTAAAGGTACCATCAACTGTGAATCTGTGGCATTTCATCAATAAATGTCATTTGTAATGCAAATCAGAAAGTGATGAGTACAGTAATGAGAATGCCAACTTCTAGGAGATATGAGATCTAGAAAGAAAGAGGATGTGCGAAAAGACCTACACAGAACTTGAAAACATGTGACAATGTAATTTATAATACCTGGATCCTTAGCTTTTGAAATCTTCTTAAAGATGCCTGCATTGATATTGACAACTGACTTGGCTTTGAATCTATAGAGTTCTCAATAAGGACCAGAGGAAGGGTGGCCATTCTAGTTTGACTGGTGTAATCCCTGTTTTTCCTTCTAAATCCATTTCACTTCTCAAGTCAAACCATAACCCTCTCACTGCTGCCATGACTTTTCCAACATCAGGCCCAATGATTTCAGTAAATCCATGTACCTTCAATGTCCCCTGGGGCCTGTCACTCACAGGTATTCAGATGGATCTTTCTGTTGCAGGTTGACCTTAAGTTCAAAAAAATCACCATGTCCTCCCTTCCAACAGGAGACTTTGGCTCTGCTCTCCCATGTAACAAATGGCATTCAGGAAAGAGGTTTTCTCACACCTGCTCATGAGCAGGTCACGCCAATGCTTACCCATGGCTCTGGGCCTGAGCCTACCACCTGCCTGCACCATGGGTCTCCCAGTGTGTGAATGGCTTGGTGCTTACCTGAAGCCTTCATTGCCTGTCACCACTACAGCTGCTGACGGTGAGGAGGACCTAAGCTTTGATTGTCTAACTTTGAAAATCTATTTCTCATGATAAGCTCTTTCTGATCTGATTCCCCATAGCAGCCAAGTGCTGCCCCCTTCCCAGTAAGCCTCTGTCCTCCAAGAGAGCTGATTCTGACACACCCTCATGGGACCCTGTTTTCCTTTCTGTAATTGGCTTTTGTAAGGTAAATACCTACTACCCACAAGTCATGTCTGCATGTCTGATACCCAGGAGGTATAGCCTAGTGACCCCCAACAGGCTGTGACATTGAGAAAGTTTTCCTTTGCTCAGAGCACACAGAAACCCTCCACAGGCTGGAGGTATTGTCCAACCCTGTGTGTTACCCTATCCAAGTGCCAGAGTCACATTCCAGCAAGTGACTCATATTGTCCCAGAGAAGATAGAAATTTGTCATGACCAAACTGTAAGGTGACCGTTTCCTCATCTTGCTATTTACTTTGTATCCAAATGCATAAGATAGTAAAAAGGATTCAGTTTACTTTCCCCACATTAACTATATATAAGATTAAATGTCAACTGGGTGAGCGATCAATCGATCAAAAACTGATACAGATCTTGGGTAGTCGCTCTCCTAAATTAAAACAAAAATATCTCATATTATTATTGAGAAATAATCATTATTATCAATACCAATAAAAATAATGAGGTTATTACTTTCTTTCTACATGGGTGCTTCCTGGATAAACTGTTAACATTTTTTATGTAAAATCTTGAGCAGTCTCATATAATTAATCTAGCCTAGGAATTTCTGTTATACATAATCAAGCTCTTCCTCTTAAAGGAGGTGAGCTGGGCGGAAACCTGGGGAGGGGTTAGAGTTGCTGGGGGTCAAGTTTAGCAGGAGACTGTGAAGGTAATGGAGAGATGGACACTGAATGCAACCAGGCAGCCATGGAAGAACTTGACTTGTTCAGGGTGGGGAGCTGGAGAGGATCTGGTATGGATGTGAGCTTATGATTCTAGTTGGTTTAGGGTTCAAATATGGAACAGATTTGGGGACATTGAGTCCAATTACCCAAAAATGGTTTAATATTTATAAAATTTATTCCAGTTATTGTCCCATGAACATTATCTTGGAACCTTCATTAAAAATATAAGTCCCCAGTTCTCCCCTGTTTCCTATATAATCTCTAGAGGTGGAGGCCGGAAATCTATACTATTCAAGAAATTTTCCATGTGTACCTGATATATAGTCAGGTTTGGGAATGAGTAATTTGAACACCTCAGGAATCTTAGGTCATGGTGTCACTCTTCCTAGGTACAGGACATAGAGACTAAGGTAAAATATTCCACCTTTGGACCACTCTGCTTTGTTAGGATGTCTGTCACATGATGAGCCAGAGTGCATCTTTCCCCAATGTCCATTTCTGGATCCTGCTTCAAGCCCTTGGGACCTCAAAGAACTAATGGAACCCCTTTTTTTTAATTTTTAAAGTGTTATTGAAGTATAGTTGATTTGCAATGTTGTGATAAATTCTGCTGTACAACGAAGTGCAAACTGAATCCTTCTTGACTATTAGTGATTTCATCCATAAAAGAGCCAGAACGTCTTCTAATCCTCTAACAAGTCCAGTGCAGCCCTGCCCTTCCTCTGCCAAGGCCAAGGCTTTGGGTGAGCTGTGAATGCCATTTTGGAACTCGTTTGAAGATTTGGAGAAGCTGCAGCTATTATTTTCATTCTGCATCCATGTATAGTATAACAATGCCTGGACCTGGAGGCTGAGCTATCATCTACTAACTCAACTTGCTCTTCTCTCCTTTTCTTACTTGTAAGGCTCTACTTCCTCCTTTCAGCCCACATCCTTTGAGTGTTTTTCCCAGAGCTTCCCTGCAGCCCAGCTCTCCAGATTTTCACATCAGTAAAGGAGGCAGAAGTGATGCTGTTTCTGCAGATTCCTCCTTCTGGTCTGGAGGAGTACCCTTTGGACACTATGCCTCTCCTTTTCAAGTAACTACAGACTCAGGGCTTTCTCTCTTCCATGTAAAACAAAGCCATGGGGCAGTGAATATGGGGAGCCGGCTCCAAGCCACAGCCTATAGATTTCCATCTTCCCCCAATCCTATCTTTGGTACAAACGCTGCTTAACTAGCATATGGAAAAAAATTCTATGTCATTTGGTCCAGGGTGTCAAAGATATTTGATTTGATGTATTAGATACAAGAGCATGAAAAAAAAATCAGTTAACATTGACATTATCTCTTGTTCCTCTGTCTCCCTCAGGGACACTAAAAGGATGAAGATCACTTATCCCCAAACCGTAAAATCCAAATCCCACACACCACACCCAAAGTGTGCAGCTAGTGTGTGTTTGCTTTATTAAGGTGTTCCAAAGCCCAAGCAGCTCCTCAAACACATGAAAGCCAAACTAAAAGTACTTAAATAATCAGCATGTATTTATTTGTACCATTGCACCACTTAATGTTTCAATGAACATACATTATTTGGGTCATAGGTACTCATACCACATATCCAGCACTGATACAATGATAACAGATAGCTTAGATGAGAAGATGGCAAAAATGTGTGCAGAGAATCTGCATAATTTGACCCCATCTCCAGACTCACATTCACACTCTTGACAGCTACACATGTTGCTGCCACCAGAAATCCAGCTTTGTCCAACTGTCACTTGGTTTTTGCCCCCACAGGGATTATGCACTGGCTTCATGCTGGACCAGCTTGACCTCAGTGCAAAAGTCTTTCAATGCTTCTGCCCTGGCTGGCTGCCCCTCACCCTGCCTGAGACCTGAGAAACAGATTTCCAACTTTCCCATCGTGCCCTCCAAATTGTTTCCTGCAGGGCTGCAAATCCCCAGGCAGTATTGCCCATCTACAGAGGGTCTGGTCACAGCGTACCTGCCCGTTCCCCACCTGTCTCATTCTGATCTGAGGCCCTAACTCATTCTGCAGGAAAGGAGAGTGTGCAGGTGTGTGCAGGTGAGGCCCTGGATTGTAATGTAGGGACAGCACCAGATATACTTGGATTTACATCTTGTCTTGAAAGATAATTGGCTTTGTGATCTGTAAGACTAAGGGCTCAACAGTATCAACCTCATGGAGTGCTTGTGGAAATTAAGAAGGCTAATCTATTTAAGAGGAATGGTAATTGGGCACCTAATAAATATTAATTCTTTTCTCCCTCTCTTTTCCTTACCCTTCATGTGCATTTGACTTGAGGAATGAGAGCTTGTATCTTCTTAATGTAGCTAAATGATCATACTTTGCATTTTTACAACACTTTATAAAATACAAAACACATTCAGAAGCCTTTTACCCCTTGCAGTTATTCTCTAGTGGGTGGAACACAGGTCATTATTTTCATTTCAGGTGAGGAAATGAAACTTAACAGGGTTAGGTGATATGGCCTAGGTCCCATACTATGATCTCTTGAGTATAGACACCATATCTTCTCGAGAGATGTTAAACAACCTGAATATCTGCTGGAGGAGCCACCCTTGGTCACCGCATGCTCCCATCAGGCTTTACATCCCTTAATAAACAAACTCTTCCATCCCAGGTTACTTCCTTTGAGGGCTTGCACACAGCAATCTAACAAATGAATTCACATGCAGGTGCCAGGGGCCGATAATGGCTTAATATGTTAACATTCCACAAGTATTGACATTTTAACAAGGAAAGGCTCTGGACAATGCCTTAATGCAGGCAAAGGAAATAGATTCCGTCCTGAGTGCCAGCTCTGATCAATTAGTCCTTGCTGCCCCGAAATAGTTTTGAGAAGGGCCCTGAGGCTTTGTCTGGGCTTAGAGGAAAGCCTGCCATGATCCATTGTCGATGTCTGCCCTGGGTATGGATGGGTCAGGGGAGGCAGACATCCTGCTCCACTCCTGTGCCTTTGGCTCTGATCTCAGACACACCAGAGACCACTTGGGGAGCATCCCCATCCTTCACCCTCCCCACTCTGACCTGATTCCTTCAAGATGAGCTAGATGAGCAAGTGATGGCAAAATGGGGCTTGGCCAAGCTCCCTGCATAAACCCTGAGTCTAAGTTTTCTCATCATGGAGTTCCATCATGACTCAGTGGTTAATGAACCCAACTAGCATTCATGAGGATGTGGGTTTGATCCTTGGCCTCGCTCAGTGGATTAGGGATCCGGAGTTGCCATGAGCTGTGGTGTAGGTCAAAGATGCGGTTCGGATCCTATTGGATCCTACGTTGCTGTGGCTGTGGTGTAGGCCAGCAGCTACAACTCCAATTCGACCCCTAGACTGGAAACCTCCATACACCATGGGTGCAGCCCAAAAAAAGACAAAAAAAAGAAGTTTTCTCATCATGAATACTTAATGCACTACTAGATGTAAAAGCACTTTAAAAAGTATAAAAGTATAAAACATAATTCCGCTGGGAGGTGTGACTGCTATTAGTTCACATGCCACAGCTGCCTGGAGGAGTGGGCAAAGTCCTGTTCTAGGGTGGAAATCTGGGGCAGAAGCAGCTTATTTTGCATTCACTTTATACCAGGATGAGGAAGAGGATTTGTTTGCTGAGATTGCCAGCATCCTCCCCTGTCTCTTTTCCTGCCTCTCGACCCCCCAGGAGATAAGCCAGACAGGCTGTCCCCACAGCATCTCCCCCGCCCTCCCAGGCTGGGTATTGGCATCATTATCTGACTATCAGCAATAACAGATAGGAGCGGCAGATACTGATGTTTCATTACCTTCGGTGCCGCCGGGAATTTCTGCCCGGATATTGGGTGAATATCTTCTATCTCCTTCTATCTCCAAGACTGACTTTGAAAAAAAAGTGAATTTGCCTCAGTAGGTTAACCAGTGCAGGCCTGAGGGACAGGGTGCCTCTGGCCTCTGTACCTCCCTGGTTTCCCCTCTGGGTCATGCATTCTGGTTCTGTCCATAGCAATGCTAGGCACATATTCCTAGTGTCATTCCATTGCTTGCACTGCTGAGAAGAAACTTACCTCTCCAAATTACCACAGCTTCTCCTGATCATTCACCATTTTCTTCCAGAAAATCAGGCTACCTATTGTTCCCCAAACCCTCCCCTCCATACAGTGTCCTGAGCTGTCTGCTCTCCCTACTATGTCCAATGTCTCATCTCCAACTGCTAAGTTCAAGCCAAGGTCTAATCCCGATGGCACCTTCATAACAGCCATGACAGACTCTTTCAATCATGAGTCATTCTCTCTCCTTTAAAATATATATATATGTATAGGGAGTGGAATGGACTGGGAGTTTAGGTTTAGTAGATACAAACTATTACATTTAGGATGGATAGGCGATGAGGTCCTGTTGCATAGCAAAGGGAACTATACCCAATCTCTTAGGATAGAACAAGATGGAAGATAATATGGGAAAAAGAATGTGTGTGTTGGAGTTCCCGTCGTGGCGCAGTGGTTAACGAATCCGACTAGGAACCATGAGGTTGCGGGTTTGGTCCCTGCCCTTGCTCAGTGGGTTAAGGATCTGGCGTTGCCATGAGCTGTAGTGTAGGTTGCAGACACGGCTCGGATCACTTGTTGCTGTGGCTCTGGCATAGGCCGGCGGCTACAACTCCAATTGGACCCCTAGCCTGGGAACCTCCATATGCCGAGGGAGCGGCCCAAAAAAAAAGACAAAAAAAAAAAAAAAAAAAGAATGTGTGTGTATATATGTGTGTGCGTGTGTGTGTATATACACACACAAATGCGTGTGTGTGTGTGAGACTGTCACTTTACTGTACAGCAGAAAGTGACACAGCATTGTAAATCAACTATATGTTAGTAAAAATGTTTCTAATTGAAAAAAATATTTCCAATAGCTCACAGGTATGAAGGGCATGCATGGGCCCTACACTGTGCTGATTTCATATCCATGAGCTCAGTTAATTTTCACAATAACCCTAGGATTAGGCACTATTATTTATCCAATTTTATGGATGATCAAACAGAGGCCCAGAGAAATCAAGGAATTTTCCCTCATAGGGCAGTCAGTTAGTACCGGAGCTGAGATTAAGGCCCAGCTCTCTATCTCCACGGCCCATGCCTAGAACCCCAACACTCCAGGGTTTACTGAGCCCAGCCCGGAACTCCAGGAGCACTTCTCCTGTTGACATAAATTATCTTCCACTTGGTGTGAAAACTTGTGATCTTTCTTCCATCCCCCTGACTTATTATAAACTCTTGTATCCATTCATCCCTCAGTATCCAAGGGAGACTGTTTCCAGGACTCTGAGGAGACCCAAATTCTTGCATGCTCAAGTCTCTTATAGAAAAATAGCTGAGTACAGCCAGTCCTCCCTACCCACAGAAGAAGGAACCCATGGGATTCGGGAACCCACAGAGGCAGAGGGCTGCTCGTCATTAAGAAGAGATTATCTCTTCTTCCACTTTGTCTCCTCAGCACATAGAAATTGCTGAGCAACAATCTAGATTAAACAAACCACCCTCTGATGCCAGTCTATCTCCCCCAGGCTCCGCTCCTGAACTGGCCTTCTCACAGCCTAATCTGCTTATATGTTTCAACGAACCACTTCTCCCCACAGCCTCTCTCAAGTACCATGTTGTTTTCCTGCATCCTCTTCATTTGTGCTGTACTGTTTCTACTTTCCGCCCTCAACCACCGTTGCTTTTCTAAATCTTTTCCAAAGTTCGAAACTCTACTCCTAGGTTACCTTCACTCTCTCCTCTTTTCAAACGCTTAGGGTGCATACTGGCCTATAGGAAGGAACTACTAGCACATATGCAGCTATTCACCAGCTCCTTCACTAGTTTAGAATCAGTAACACCCATCATGTGCTGAGCTCCATAGCAGGCACCATGGGGATACAAGCAAAGTATGCACTGTCCATACCTTTTAAGCATTAAACACAGGGGAGAAAAGAGTCACACACATGAAAAACTAGGAAAAAGGCCCAGTCACTTACACGTGTCAAGTGAACATTTTAGACAAAAATACACACTGTAGTTGCCCAGAGGAGGGTGAGAATATGCGCATTCTGGGGCTTAAGTTGGAGGCTACCTCGAGGAGGAGAGGCTTGGAAGATGAGTCCAATTTGGGCAAATAGGAAGGAAAGGGAACACGTTTCAAGTGGAGTAATTATACAATCACTTGGTGAGAATGTGTAACAAGAATGACTTGTGAGAGGAAAAATGAGGAGCCAGGTTTGATGGGTGGGAAAGTCAGACTGAAAATGGGACAGGGAAAGTGAAAGCTATTGAAAACAGTCTCCCATGCAAAGTCTCTTATTGAACCTCCTATTCTTCATGGAAGTCAAAGATGGCCCTGTGGCTCAGGAATAGCAAATCTGGGATAAAAGTCATGTCCACAGAATCTCAGGTCTGTGCAACCCAGTGGAAAGTTCTTTGGAGCTGGACAATACCATACCACCTTGAACTAGGCCATTGATCTGAATCTTACTGGAGAGAAACTGTACATCTGATCCCACGCTTAAGGACTAGAGATCCTGCCACAACCTTGTGGCTCCTTGGCTAGGTTTCTTTAACTTCTTGAAATGCAAGTTTCCTCATCTATTGGGAAAAAAACTAAAGTTTATGATTATTGAAGATATCCAGGAACCTTGTAGTATTTAAATGAGATGATGTTCTACCCTATTTTCTGTGATAATATATATGGGAAGAGAATATGGAAAAGAATGAATATGTGTACATGTGTAACTGAATCACTTTGTTATACAGCAGAAATTATCACAACATTGTAAATCAACTATACTTCAATAAAACTTTATTTTTTTCTATATAATGATTTTATTTTTTTCCATTATAGCTGGTTTACTGTATTCTGTCAATTTTCTACTGTAAAGCATGGTGACCCAGTTCTTTTTTCTCACATTATCATGCTCCATCATAAGTGACCAGACATAGTTTCCAGTGTTACACAGCAGGATCTCATTGCTAATCCATTCCAAAAGTAATAGTCTGCATCTATTAACCCCAAGCACCCAGTCCATCCCACTCCCTCCCCCTCTCCCTTGGCAACCACAAGTCTATTCTCCAAGTCCATGATTTTCTTTTCTATGGAAAGGTTCATTTGTGCCATATAATAGATTCCAGATATAAGTGATATCACATGGTATTTGTTCTTTCTTGTTCTGACTTACTTCACTCAGTATGAAAGTCTCTAGTTTCATCCATATTGATGCAAATGGCATTATTTCGTTCTGTTTTATGGCTGAGTAGTATTCTATTGTGTATATATACCACATCTTCCTAATCCAATCATCTGTCAATGGACATTTGGGTTGTTTCCGTGTCATGGCTATTGTGAATAGTGCTGCAATGAACATGCAGGTGCATGTGTCTTTTTCAAGGAAAGTTTTGTCCTGATATATGCCCAAGAGTGGGATTGCTGAGTCATAAGGTAGTCCTATGTACAGTTTTCTAAGGATAAAAGTTAAAAAAATAAATAAATAAAGTGAGTTGATGCTTTTGTAGTACTTAGCAGAGTCTAAGATGTCTAGATACATAAGAACTTCTCAAAATAAATTACCTTTTACATCAAACAAAGGAGTGGTAATTCCTTTCCTAAGGATATATGTAGTCCATGCAATTAAGTAACAAAGAAACCAAAGCAGAGAGTTTAGGGGACCAGGAGTCTATTCCAACTTAGACACACAGTTTAGCACAGCTCCTGTCTGTCAACCACAAATCTGTAACTCCTGTTTTCTGTAGCCCAGGGCACAATTCATCAGAGATATTTAATAAAGGTTTCTGAACTGAATGGATTTAAATTGGATCAGATTTAATTGGATCCTTTGTTTAAAATTTAAAAGTCTGCCTCTCAGAAGAGGCTGCATGGAACACTTCTTGGGTGTGGAGATTGTTAATTCCAGCAATCAGACTTGACCCGTCTTTCCTTTATATTGATAAATCCCGACAGAACGCCCCGCTCTGTTTTCCCTCCTCCGCTGCTCAGAGAATTGATTGAACGTGAAATCCACAGCTGTGGTTGGGGTTTGCTGGGAGTCATCACTGGCGATTACAAAGTTGTACCATTCTTGTCATATGCCCCCAATGTGCCAAATACTGTCAGCTGATACTCAGACCCATTTTTTACCCTGCTCTTTCCTTTCTACCCCCCTCCCCGGGATGGGGGGTGGGTGGATGTTGAAGGCACTCACTGGAGGCCAGAAGGCAGGAGGTGGGGTGAAGTCATTCTTTTCATGGCTCTGGCAATAATAGGGGGTTTCTGGAATTGAAGGCTTCGACAACATCCTTTGGGGGGGCATTATTTGACCATCAGGGTATGAGCTCCTTTTATTCCTGCTCCCATCAGAGGGCTGTGATTCCGATAGCAGCTATATCTGCCCCATGTGGGTCTCCAGCGACATCAGCACAAGCATCTGATTTCTGCACTGGGTGAACCCATGCCACGATATTTCTCCTCTAGCCCTTCCAGCCTATGTGCAACAAAGGTGCTATATGAATCCTCTTCTGCTTAAAATACCTAGACTTGTCTGTGCTTATCTCATGAGAAAACACAGTTGAATGATATACAACTGAAAACCTCCTTAGCATTTATAAATTATAAAAACAAAAACAAATTTTTATGAAGCTATTAATGATCAGTAACAAAAAAAGAGCACTTCTAAGAGTAGGGCCTTTTTTAAATTTGGAATTTCAAATGTATTTCTTTTTTTCACAATCTTGGCATCTATTATTTTTTATTATAGTTGATCTACAATGTGCCAATTTCTGCTGTACGGCAAAGTGACCCAGTCACATATATACAGACATTATTTTTCTCATATTATCTTCCATCATGGTCTATCCTAAGAGACTGGATATGGTTCCCTGCACTGAAGAGTAGGACCTCATTGCATATCATTTCTAAATGTAATGGTTTACATCTACTACCCCAAAACTCCCAGAGTAGGGCCTTTTTAACAAGAGGTTTACAGGAAAACACCTCAGCTTCCTTCAAACTGACATATGACAGGGGACGTTTTGACCCATAGGCCTTTCCCCACAAGCCTGAAAAACCAGGAAAAAATGACTGCCTGGGAGGGAGAAATTCCCCTCTATGTCCCACGTGGGTTCTTGTGGCTAGACTAATAATAAAATGGACACTGTACAGATTAATAAGAGAAAAAGAAAGTTTAATCATGCACGAGGAGGTCACATAGAAATGGAACCTAAGCAGTTGCCAAAGCAGGCAGATCTTATACTTTTTAGACAAAGAAACAATAAATCTGTAAGGAATTGACAGGACAAGAAAATTTAAATTTTAGGTGCTCAATTAGTGAAGAACCTCAACAGAGTTTGGGGTAGTAAATTAAAGAAGTAAAAAGGTTTGCTTAGACAGGCTTCTTAGCCTCGAATTTTCTATCTCCGGTGATAAACGGATCCTTCTGCATCCAGATGCAGGGAGGTTACCTTTCATAGGAGAGATTTATTTCCTATTTTCAGAGAAACAGAAAAGACGGTCAGAGTGTCCTTCTTGCATTGGCCATTTCTTAAGTAACTTTAATTCAAAATAATCAATATACCATTGAGGCATTTTGGGGGACAGATTATCCTGGGCCCAAACACAGACATCTGTGAGAGTGACACCAATAGCCAGTAGCAAAATGGACAGCCAACAGTCCAAGGGACAATGAGCAGCTCCCACACTGGGTGTGGATCATGAGACGGAAAGAAAAATGGTAAGGAAGTTTCTTCAGCCCACTGAGGAAAGTCTGCCTGCACTGCACTCCCACAGTCAGCCTGGGCAATGGCTGGTCCACCCTGGTACTAGCAGGCCTCTGTGACTAGTGGGATCCACCGATCCAGATGGGGGAAGTGGGACTGTGCTCCCAAGCCAGGCTTCAGGCTAACACCAGAGCCCAACTTCTAGCATCGTGCCCAGAGCTGCATCTAAACCACGCTTAGAAAGAACATTTCTCTAGTCCATCAGCTATCTGCTATGGCCAGGTCTCTGCTTTCTTAGTAGAGCATGATGTCAGCATGCACTGAAGGTGCCTCTAAGGTAAAACTGTAGATTGTAGCAAGATTCACGGCTTTGAAATTATCTGTGCCTTAAAGTTACTGCTTTCTGCTTTGTTTGGGGTTGAGAGGGAAAAAATAACAACAACCAAAAGACTCCAAACCTTTAAGAAATCTAATTATATGTTTGAGTTATAGACTGGTTTTTAACAACAACAAAAAAAATTAACAAAAAAGGGGGCTCATTAAGAGTCTTTTGTCTCCAAAACAAGTGTGTTTTCCTAAGCCATAGAGCAAGCAAATTCTAATTGCTGGCTTCATTATACAGAAAAGTCTAAGTGTAACAATCAGAAGCCTTATTACACATACATAATTGAGTTTCATTGCAACTTATGAAAACATAAACTCTCTTAAACACACTTGCAGAAAATGTCGCATCATCAAATCAACACTTTTATTATACAAAAGTAATTGTGTTTAAAGACACCAAACATATGTTACTTATACAAAAAAAATGAGTTGTACTATGATTCAGAAGTCTAAATCTTGAATCTGAGAGCAATGTTTTGTTTGCAAATGCAGAGCCAAGAAAAAATGGGAAATTACAAACTTTACTAATGGAAATTCTGAACTCTCAAATTCCCTTTTCTGGCCATATCTTTCATGAGTTTCCTTTCTTCTACGCCTGGCTCCTTCCAAATCTGTTTCTCATTGTGCATCTTCATATTTTTCTCTCTGGTTTGAATTCTTTCTTTCTCTAGTCTAGCCCGTGACATTTGAATTTTTCTCTTACTAGTGCCAGTGATCACTTTGCCCCCTCAAACTTCCATCATTATTTCAGAAGCACACCCATCTTTTACTAATTCTTGCTCTCTACTTCCTACACTCTTGTGTCTGGAAACTTCTGGAGTGTTTTGTTTTGCTGTGCCCACCAGGAGGTGGAGAGTTCTAAGTCCAGTTTCTGCTTGCAGCCTGCTCTGCAGCCCTCTCACCTTCCCAGGTGACTCTCCTCCCCAGGACCAGCTACATAGTTTGAGAGTCCAATGCAAAATGAGAAAGCTGGTCCCCTTGTTCAAAACTCAGAGGGAAAGCCCCTTTCTCTCTTCCATGTCTTTTTATTTGCTTCTTAATATTATACTCCCTTGAGCCCAAGGATACTTGCTGGAGAAGGCAAACTCAGCAGGTGCTCAGGCCGTTACCTTGCATCTCAGTGCTTGGCCATGTGCCTGATTTCCACCTCGCCCACCCCTGTGTACCCAGGCTTTGGTGTCTGGGAGTCGGGGAGCAGGAGGCAGAGAATCTGTCCTCAGAAGTGGGACTGCATATGAGCCAGGGCCAAGTCCTCTTTTTCCCACTGTTGCAAGACAAAATCCAAAATATAAAAAAAACTTATTAAAATTTCAAGATGGAGTCTTCAAGCCTAACAGTGGGCCCCTATGGCACTGCACTGGCCACAGGCCCATGAAGTTGACCCCTCCCAGTACCCCACGTTCCTAGCATATGTCTCCATCCCTGGGTACCTCCATCCCTACTAACCACCCGTCTGCAGATGAGAAGACCACATCCCACAGGTGAGTCAGCAGCCATCCCAACTCCCTCAGCTGTTCCCCAACCTGCTCCTTCATGTACCTCAAGCCACACACCTTGATCCTTTCTCTGGCAGAAGAAAAACTCCTGTTTTTTTTCTTTTCTGGCAGAAGAAAAACTCCTGACACAGGCCTGCTCCTGCTTCCTTCCATCTCTAAGCTTCTCCCTCCTCAACACTCGGCTCCTTCCCAGCACAGACAAGCACTCACCCATTCTCTCCTTTGTGCCACCCAACAAACCCATATAGGGCATGCTTTCTTTATCCTCATTTCTCACTCAAGGCTCGGGAGTTTAGAATATCTTGCTCACAATTTACATGGCTACTGAGAACAAAACCATCATTTCAGCCCAAATTCTAAAACCTAACAGCACTTAGACACCACGCCTTCCTTGTGGCATTTCAGAATCCTCTTTCTACTGGCTTCTTTCTCCCAAATGGAAATTCTCTCTAGTAGCCCATATCCGACAACAATAGAAAGTCAAAGACAAAAACGAGACAAAAAACCTAAGATGTTAGCTGCGATTCTGCTTAGCTCAAATGCCCACCCTCCCTTCCCTTTACTATAGATCTTGATAGCACAGTGTGCGGCCCCTACCCTTCCTTCCTCCTTCCACATGACCCTCCCATGAAGATGCCTATTCCTGGTGGGGCAGCCAGGAGTTTTCCAAGGGATATGTTTGTGCTTTTCCTCCTTGACCTCTCTCCTGCCTTCAACCTGTTTCTTGGCATTTTCCAGCCTTTATTTGCCTGGATCTCATTCTGTCACTCAGGCCACACCTGGAATGGTGGTATCTCCAGTTTACGCCCTCACCTTCTCTTTCTCTGCCATCTTCCTGGATGACTCCCACCTATAATCCCATCCTTGCGGGAAAGCAAGAACCATTACTGTCTACTCTATGGAAGATGTAAATCAGACATGTTACCCTTATCATCTCTTTGAATCCTCACCAGCTCTTCAAAGTAATGAGAAATCTGAAGTCCAGAATCTCTATGTGTCGTCTCCACAGATGCCTTGTTGAGCAGTCCAGAGCCAGGATTCCAGTCAGGTTTGCTGGACTCCATGCCCATCTTCCACCACCCCCCAAGGGCCATTGCCTCTGTGATATGTCCGTCATATTTCACACAGAGATTTCTGACTTCCTCAGATTCTATCCCAGATACCTCCAAGTTAAAATATCAAGATTTCCCTCAATGGCTTTCCCCAGGGATTTTCTATCTTGGTTAATTAGTTAGACATTTATTCCTGCCATTCCATTAAAAATCCCTCAGGAGCTCTCTAATTCCCTCCGGATAAAGTTGGAAACTTTCCTCTAGGGCCTGCCAAGCCCTCCACTACCTGGCTCTTATCTACCTGTGTGCTCTTCTTCAGCCATGTTTGTTGAAAGTATTCAGACCATCCTGTCTGTTTGTAGCATCCTGTGCTCTACCATCTTTCATCCAGGCATTCATAGGACAAATAATTGCTTATTGTCTATTGTGTACCAAGCTCTGTTCCAAGTAACTCAGGCTATATCAGTGAACAAAACAGCAAAGATATCACTGTCTTTGAGCTTATAATCTAATACAAGGAGGTAGACAACTTATTATAAATGGCAGCTATATGGTGTATAATAAAAAGGGATAAGTCATATAGAAAAAAAATAGAAAAGGAAAGCCGAGTAAAGGGGAATCTTTAGAGCCTTCACTGTGTACAAGTCCATGGCAAGTTCAGTGTCCTCACCAGCAGGGAACATGAAGGAGTTGATGGGGAAGGGCATGCTGACAACTGGGAGAAGCATGTCCCAGGTGAAAGGAACACACAGTGTAGAGGCCAGAAGGTGGGAGTGGGCCCCAGAGAGCCTCAAAGAATGCTAGTTGTGACTAGAGCAGAGACAGCAAAGGGAAGAGTAATAGCAGAGGAGGTGACAAAGGTTAAGGGGGCAGGTAGTGAAAGATCTTGGAAACCGTGAGGCCTCTGCCTGCCCTCTGAGTGAAGTGAGGATCTCATAGAGAGGGATCTGATATAACTTACAATTTAAAAGAACCACTCTGGGCACTGGGATAAAACAGACTGCATGCAGGCAAGGACAGAGGCAGGGAGCCAGAAGACTATTGCCAGCAATGCAAGCAATTTGACAAGGGATAACAATGGATCAAATGAGGGTGGTAGCAGTGAAGGTGGTAAGAAGTTGTCTGAACTTCAGCACTTAACATCCCCTCAATCTAGAATGTTCTTCTGCATCCAATCCAGGTGGCAGACACACTGACCTTCAAATATATCCTCACCTCCAGGATGCTTTCTCAAACTTGTTATCCTTGGCTAAATTCAGAATTTTTTCTCTTTGCACTCCTGTGAACTCCCATCGTGCTACAGCACTTCATTATTAGAGCACATATCCATCTCTGTCAACATTATTGATGTTACTGTCTGTCTCCCCACCAGACTGCGGGTGCCTTAAGGCCATGCTGCCTTATCCTTCTTCACATGTTCAGGATGCAGTTTTCATAAATGCTCAATAAAATATGATGGTGAAAAAAGTGATGTAAATGTAAAAAGTAGGCTGCACTCTCCATCTCTAACCCTAAACCTAGCACCAAACCCCAGTGTTAGGAAATTCAGGCACCAATCAGTTCTTAGAAGATAAATGCTCACCAGTAATCATCCACACAAGAATCCTGCCAGTTAGAGCTGCCAAGACCAGGAGAGTAGCCCACCACCCTTACCTTGGCTGCTGAGTTAAGGAAAATCAGAAGGGTTGATAATGGATTTGCCAAGTCACTGGATGGAAAGATGCATGTGTTCTATCACCTCCCCTCACCCAACTAGTGAGGAGAGGGAGCCCTCACACTGTGCAGAATGATATGGCCAAACATATGACACCTTCCACAGGGCATGATGAGATGAGATTAATAACATTTTATTAATCACATACACAAATAGCCCCAAGGAGGACACCACATGTTATGGAAGACCACACAGGGCTTGTGCTCAGGAATAGAGTAAACAAGCAGGAGCTGTGGGGAGCAAGCTTTGTAAAAATGAAAGGATAAGGGGATGCCCAGTTTCCACATCACTGGCTTGTTTGAATGGTTTTAAGGGCTGGCCATCAGGTTGAAGGCCTAGTGGAGCACAGCTGGTCCTGCTGATAAGGGAACTATCCAGGGGAGCGCCTTTTCCACTGGAGGGGGTGCATATCTTGTGAGAGCAGGGGAAATTCTGTTTATGCTTTTGGGGCTCAAAAACATCAAGGTAGAATTTAATATTGCAAGTTAATTTCAGACATTATATCACAATATGAAAGCAAAAAACATGTTTATTCGGGTCTAAGATTAGTAGAAGAAGCATATTGAATGAGACAAACATAGGGATGGTTTGAATCTTGGGGACAGTGTTGAGGTAAGAGCTTATCACTGATGCAGTGGATTCAGACTAAGAACAAAAGATAATCTGCTAGCAACCCAAATCATTACTTGAGACACAGTTCCAGGTTGGATGGATTAGTTCATTCTAAAGCATGCTGGATAGACAACACATGGAGGTTTTAAATAGACTTGCTTCTTTAGTCTGAAATATCATAGAAAACTGAGAAGAGCTGAATTGGCAGTGGGATAAATGTGTAGACCTAACTGGGCAACTGACACGGGGTATCCTTGGGAGAACCTGTTTTTTTTTTTGTTGTTGTTGTTGCTTTGTTTTTATGAAAGTGTAATTGACTTACAATGTTGTGTTATTTTCAGGAGTAAATCCAAATTATTTAGTTATATATACAGATATATAATCTATACTTTTTCAGAGTCTTTTGCTTTATAGATTAGTATAAGATATTGAGTATAGTTCCCTGTGCTAGCTCCTTGCTGTTTATCTATTTTATATATAGTAGTATCTGCTAAATTAATCTCAAGCTCTTAATTTATCCCTCCCTCCTCTTTACCCTTTGGTGATCATTACTTTGTTTTCTATGTCTATGAGTCAATTTCTATGTTTTAGATAAGTTCATTTGTACCATTTTTTTTTTAGATTTCACATATCACATGGCATTTATCTTTGTATGACTTACTTCATCTGGTATGATAATCTCTAGTCCATACATATTGCTGCAAATGGCGATATTTCTTTCTTTTTTATGGCTGAGCAATATTCCAGTGTATATGTAAATATACATTACATCTTCTTTATCCATTCATCTGTTGATCAGTAGACGTTTAGATTGCTTCCATCTCTTAGCAATTATAATAGCCACTGTGAACACTGGAGTGCATGTATCTTTTCAAATTAGAATTTTTACCTTTCCTGGATATATATCCAGGAGTGGAATTGCTGGGCCATATGGTAACTCTGTTTTTAGGTTGTTTTGTTTGCTTTTTTGGCCACATCTGCAACAAGTGGAAGTTCCCAGGCCAGGGATCAAATCTGAGCCACATTTGCAGCCTATGCAATAGCTGAGGCAATGCCAGATCCTTAACCTATTGCACTGGGCCTGGGATCAAACTAACACCTCCACAAAGACAAGCCAGCTCATTCACCCACTGTGCCATAGTGGGAACTTATATTTTTAGTTTTTAAAGGAAACTCCATACTGTTTTCCACAGTGGCTGCACCAGTTTACATTCCCACCAATGGAGTATAAGGGTTTCCTTTTCCTTTTCTCCACACCCTCTCCAACATTTGTCATGGGAGAACCTACTTTAATATCACATTTAATAACACATTCAAAGTAATAGTCTTAGAAAACTTAGAATTTCCATTACTAATGCAGTCATATCACTTTTGAACAGTAAACTCTTAATTCCTAAGCCTCTTGGTAAATGTCCCATAGAAGCCAATTCTACTTATCCAAACTTTGCTTTTATTGCTCTACTGCAAGAACCATCCTTTGTCAAGTTTCACCTCCTTTGTGAAATCCTTCCAAAGAAATAAAGCTAACAGTGACTCTTAAGGTGATTAATCTCCAGCTATAATAAACATGTATTGGGTACCTATTCAATGCCAATCCTATACTAGCATTTGAGGACATAAAAAGATACAAGATAAGCTCTTGCCTGCAAGGGGCTACAAACCTAGTTGAAAAGCAAGGCACATTCTCAAGTAAGTCAGAAAAATGTAAAGTAACACATGCTAGTTTTAAACAAGGCATTTAGGATGAAATAATAAGAAATGGAGAGAAAAGATTATGGAAATAATTTAGGAAAGTGGGGATCTATACTTTGCCTGATCTACCTCATTAGTGTGGGATAAAAACAGAAATATCTTCTATTTATGTATAGCCAGAGCCTAACATTATGTCTAGATTACTGATTGATTGACTGCATAATAGACTGTTATATTTATGTTTGCTTGCCCTTTTGGAATCTTTCAAATATGCCTATTTCTTTACCATAGCTTTATAGTATAGTCTGAAGTCAGGAAGACTGATTCTTCCAATTCCATTTTTCTTTTTCAATATGGCTTTGGCTATTCAGTTATTTTGTGTTTCCATACAAATTTTAAAATATTTTGTTCCAGTTCTCTGAAAAATGTCATTGGTAATTTGATAAGGATTGCAATAAATCTGTAGATTGCCTTGGGTGGTACAGTCATTTTGACAATATTGATTCTTCCAACCCAAGAGCATGGTATATCTTCCCATCTGTTTGTTTCATCTTTGATTTCTTTCATCAGAATCTTATAGTTTTCAGAGTAAAAGTCTTATCTCTTTAAGTAGGTTTATTCCTAGGTATTTTATTCTTTTTGATCCAAAGGAGAATGGAATTGATTCTCTAATTTCTCTTTCTGATCTTTTATTTTTAATATATAGAAATGCAACTGATTTCTGTGCATTAATTTTATATCCTGCAACTTTACTGAATTAATTGATGAGCTCTAATAGTTTTCTGGTTTCTGTACTCTAATCATATCAGTAACTTTCAAATTAACTGATCTTAAAGGGTCTCAGCACCCATGGGAAATTTAGTATTACTAACTTAATATCCTACCCTCTCATACTAGGAGGTAGGTATTATTACTTCCATAATTAAAACCATATTAATTAGATTTTTTTTAGTCACCTGAATTTCAGCAGAGTCCAACACAGGAAGTTGGGTAGCTGTTTATGTTATGAGATATAAAAGGCATGAGAAGGCCTCTCTGACCCCAAAAAATCAAACCCAGCTGGACTTATAGAGTGGCTAACATTGGAAATCAACCCCATTAGATAACAGAGCTCTTGCCCATGTGGGAGCTGTTTTTGCAATATGAGTGCCTCTAATATAGGTAAAACCAAGTCAGTAAGTATATATGGGCTTGGGGCTTTATTTGTGATCTTAAAAGTTTCTTCTGTGTACCAGATGTTGTACTGGTCATCATGGGGATACAACATTGATCAAAAAATCCCTCCTCTTTGAAGTACATCATTTTCTGTTTAGTTGGAGGAGGGCTGCAATAACCCAGCACTGCAGTGGATATTTACAAGGCAGAAGAACATAATTAAGTGAGGATTATAGAGTAATTGTGGAGAAGGCACTTGGTTAGGAAGAGCTGGGATCTAGCCTAGTTTTGTCATTAAGGCACCATTTGGCTTGGGTGATTACTTATTTTCCCTGAGTCTGATGTCCTCTGTTTCCATTAGGTGGTCTCTGGAGAAGTAGTTCAAAATATCCTCAGAAGAGACAGAGGTCAGAGTTAACACAGTGCCTGACCCATGTTTGGTGACAGCGTCTTAGTCCCCAACCCCAGGAAGACTTGAAAAGACTATCTTTCAAAGCAGAGCGAAACAGAAAAAAAAAGGAACGGAGTGGCCAGGAGAATTTCAAAGATAAGGAGAATCCTTATATAGACTTGAAGGAGAAGGTATAATTTGGAAGGAGTGGCATGGGGAGAACATAGCAGGTGCTGTGAGAACCACAAGGAAAGGCTAGTACGTTGATGTCACTGTGAATGATCTTTATCAGACATAATTCCTTATATGCAAGGGGGTTAGATACTTTTGGGGGACATTAGCAGTCATGTTTTAAGAAATGAAGATTTAGAGTTGACTTTGGCAGCATCACAGACATACTCTGCTGCCCACAATGATACCCCTGTTCACCTGTTTTAGGCAGAGAGGTGGAGGGTTTTCTCTGGAAGTATAGAAAGCACAGAAACCCAGGGATCTTGATCTCATGCCCCAGTCCAGTCTTTGTAGCCCATTAGTTTCTATAACAAGTGACAAGTCTGCCCAAATCAGGGGATTTCTTGGGGACTCAGATCAAAAACTGTCTCCATGAGAAAATCAACTGTAGTCCTTAAGCCACTGCACTGATATCTTTGTTTCTGTTTTGTTGTTTTTGTCATTGTTGTTTTTCAGGAAGGGGTGTATACTTAGGGAAGAAACATATTGTTCTATTAAGTATTCCCTCTCATGTATTCTTACATGTGGTATTTCATCTTATCCTCACTAGAATTCTGAGGGGGAAGCATAGGATTTTACAAGTGAAGAGAATGGGGCTTAGTAAGGTTAAAAAACTCTCAAGACCCTAGCTAAGAAGTGGTTAGGCCATGATTTAACTGTTTAAGCAGAGCAGAAGTAGAGTAAGGCGAGTGAATTCACCAAGGTACAAAATGTCCTCACTGACCCTGACCGTGAGTGCTTTGCTTCCCTCTAATCCTGGGTGTCTAGGACCTGAAAGGCTGTCTGGCTTTAAAACCTATGCATTTACATCACACACACAATCTCTATGGCCAGCTTTTCAATAGTAACTTCAGCCCCTCAGGAGCCTATCAAGAGAAATGATTCCCAAGCAAATGCTGGCCTGGGAATCTTAGCTCCCAATTGCCCACTAACCACAATCCCAGATGACTCTCAGACAAGGCAGATCAAGAAAATAAAGACAGATAAATCACTGTCAGCCAGAACTGCTCCTGGAGGTACCATGTAACACTCCACATAAAGAGATACTCAAGTATGGTATAGCCCCTGCTGGAGCTAAGAAGGGGTTCAGAAGCATTAGCTCTCAATATACTCATTTTTAGAGAGTCAAAACAGCTGCAAGAAAATGTGTGGTCTCCAGTGGCCATGGACATTCCAGTTCCTTTAGCTCACAGAATTCCCTTGGAAAAACCACCTACTGGCCCAGGAAATTGTTAAAAGTATAAAAGCAGATTAATTACTGAGCCCTAGCTTGGACCCATCCCATAGACAAGACACAGCTGCCCAACACAGTGGGCCTCACGCCCTTTCTCATTCCTTGTGTGTTTGGGACAAAGAGAGACTCTGTGCCAAATGGAAAACTGCAGATATTAAGTTGGACAGCAGGGTCATAAAGCCACCACAGAAGGGGGACATTAAAGAGGCAGCATAAATCCCTTGATGGCAGCAGTAAGTCTCTGTCAACACTATTATCAGGTTGTGCAAAACACACAGAGATCCAAGATGCTCACTACAGTTATGTTCAGAGACTCTGAAGAAAAAGGATGTAGAAGAAACTGAAAAATGCCATTCTTTGATTGCTATACATGGCCACCTGGTCTCAACCCACTTCCTTTCCATGCTATTCTGCTCCCCTGATCCTGTTTCATTCCAAATTGCTTCACCTTGTCTCATCTTCTCCCACTCTATTCCATTCCAATCCATCTCACCTCAGTCTATTCCTGTATCATATAATTATTACAACTATTTTGTTCAGTCTTATCCCATATTCTACCATTCACTTCAACCTGAAACCTATATATTCTTACCAAGCTAGCCTATTCCAAATAGAATAATTTTAGTAAAGTTTCTAATCTGATGTACTTATGGTAAAAGGCATATAAGTATGGAAAATTGCTACCATAATTAAATGGATTACAACCTGCCAACCACACTCAAAGCCCCTACATTATTGATTAAGGTCAATATGAGAAAGATTTCTCATGGTTTAATTCTCAACCTTCCTCAGCATATGGACTAGAGAAAAGGAAGAAGAATGGGAGTTAACATTGGCTGATTAGCTCTTGTCTGCTATGAGCTAGAATTTGCTTTACATGAAATATTTTATCTTATCCTCACTACAACCTTGAAAGATATCATTTTTATCTCCATTTTACAAATAACTGAGGTTCAAGGTTAAAAATCTTTGCCTCATTATGCAGCTTTTAGAAGAAGTGCTTTTAGACCCAATATGACTACCCACTTAGAGCCCATGATCTTTCCAGAGCTTCTGTCCTTTGTGGTTGATGACATGACTGCAGGGTACTGATGTGGCAAGCAGTGGTAACATTGTCAGTGGTGACAGCTGTTATCAACGCGACACAAAAGTGTCTCCCCAAGCTTGTGGGTGATGTAAAGCATGGAGCAGATATTGAGGTTGAGATCATGTTATATGAACAGCAACACATATATATATAATGTGAAAAGCAATCTTGCCCAGCTCTGCCAAATGCTCTAGTCTGTTTTATTTCACTCCAAATATTACTTGTTTATTTGTTAATTATTTCTCTCTTCTAACTTGAGTGTAAGCTTCAAGTAGAAAAGTAGTTTGTTTCTCTCACTGGCATGTACCCAGTCACTAAAAGAGTGCCTGGCCCATGATTGTGCTCAAATACTATTATTTGTTAAATGAATGGATGAATGGTAGAACACATTTCTCAAAGAAGGTCTTGATATTTGAACAGTAAGCAAAAGGTACGATCCGGTAGAGAAATTGTTGTACACAAATATAAGATGGGAAATACATGACTTCATTCAGTTTAAACTACTAGGGCATAAATATGCGAAAACAGAAGAGAGAGTCTTATCCCCACCAAACAGCTGGTCGGAATTCACTAGCACTCTATGGGACAACGAAAGACTGGGGGGGGGTATTTGAGGAGATTCCTCAGGTATGAAAGAAGATTCTGGGGATACTAGATGTTTAAAAAAAAAAAAAAGGGAGACCTGCCATGTGGGAAGGATCCCAGGCATATTGGGTACAATTCCAAAGGCAGAACAAGAGCCTCTGGATGGAAATTACATGGAGTCACATTATGTTTCAATACAGGGATAATAAGTCCACCATTCTTAAATGTTCAGAAACAGAATTGGTATATTCTCCCTGGAAATATTTTGGATCCTGGGGAGTGCCACTGAAGCAGAGGTTGTCCCAGTGACAATTCAGAGTTTAGATGGAGATTACACTAAATGAATTCTAAGATTTTATCAACTCTGAAACTTGATGGTTCTATGTTTCTCCGGTTTTGCTTATCTATGTGTCCTCAGAAGCATCCAAAAGAAAGTCTTAACAAAACCCAACCCCTGACTTCAAAGCCCACTGGTCTTGGACATCTCCTGAAAATACTTTGATTCAAATGCCACAGAAAATTGTAATCCCCTGTTGAAATTTCCCTCAGCCTTCCTCCCTGCAGATTCCACTACAAATGTCCTTCTCCTCCTCCTCCATCTTCTGCCTCCTCCCTTTCCCATCCCCATCATCTATGCATGTCCTGAGTCTGGTCCCCCAAGAGCTTGCTCTGTGCTGCATACCCACTAATTATTTATAAAGGAAATCAATCCCTGTTTATGCATCAGTGAATATGAGACAGAAAGTCTCACCCAGAGAAAATGTGTATGTCTCCTGAAGGATGTTACTATAAAGCAAATCCCAAAGAATCTAAGGTATCATCAGAACCCATAAGAAAACACAGTAAAGGGTAACAGAAACCATAATAATGGTTGGAGGTAACAATCCAGTTAGGAGGGGTTACTAGAGGATCGTGGTTGAAGTTTCAATTGCTTGGCAAGAATTTCATGTTCACTTATAATTTCTATTGATTTGCAGTAACAATGGGTATGGCTTATGGAGATAATGGAAGGCTCCAGGTCTTGGCTTGGGAGTGGGAAAAATAGATGTCCCTCAATTCTTCTTATGTTAAAATTACAATAAGAGTAACTGAGCTGAAAGATAAGTTGGAAAGAAATTACTGACAAAGAAGATATGGGCATCTTTTCTATGGGCACAATTTCCTTGCAATTGTGCAGAAGAAAGAGTGGCCAGATCCACTCCCCTCCTCCACTAAGTTGTTCTTTCAAAATGTGTGAATAACAGGAATATAACCTTAGGGATAAAAGGCTGAAGTATGTTTGAGGAAGTGGGTAGAGATGGGAGGACTCAGTGAGCAGAATTCCAAAACTAGGCAGTGCCTCAGTGGTAAAATAGTAATGAAGAGGAGGAGGGGAGGAAGAGTAGGAAAAGGAAAGGAAAAAGGAAGAGGAAAAGGAGAAGAAAGAAGGGGATGAGTAGTGGAAGCAGAAGGAAACAACTCTAGGAATTTTTATCATATTATTATTTTGAGTTAATGTGAATATTTGTAAGTTGAAGGTATGCTTGAACTGTTTGATCTGGAACCAGTAGGGAATTAATTCATAAGTTGCATTGCTAATGCTCATCACCCACAGGCTAGGGGTCAGGGGCAGGGAAGCTGCTCAAGTATCCTAGTGACATGGCCTCCAGTTACAACATGGCTTGGTAGTTGGCATAAACACCCACAAAACTCAGTATTGCAGGCACTCACACCATGATAGAGAAGATAGTTTTCTGTCGAAGTTCAATACAAAAATGCAAATGCCCCCATGGTCCAGAAGGAGAGGGGACAAGAGAGGAACAAGGTTGTCTGTTTGCTCTTCACTGGATTCAAGGCCGCAGAGGTTGTGAGAGGTATACTATGAGACCCACGTGCCCTGCTCTCTAAGGCCTGCAGCTCTCTCCTTGGGCCACCTGGCCTCAGTCCCTTTTCTCAGGCTTCTCAGAAAAACAGCTCAGGTTCTTCTTCTCCTTCTGTTCTTTATTGATACAGCCCACCCAGGCTCCAAGTCCATGAGGTCATGTTTATCAATAATAAGTTATGAGCAAAGAGATATTTATGATGTCTTGGGAGTTCCCATCGTGGTTCAGTGAAAAAAAAATCTGACTAGTACCCATGAGGATGTGTGTTCCAACTCTGGCCTCACTCAGTGGGTTAAGGATCCAGCGTTGCCATGAGCTCTGGTATAGGTCACAGACATGGCTTGGATTCCGTCTTGCTGTGGCTGTGGTGTAGGCCAACAGCTGCAGCACTGATTCAACCCCTAGTCTGTGAACTTGCATATGCCATGAGTGGGCCCTAAAAACCAAAAGAAAAAGAAAAAAAATGATGATGTCTTAATGGATGACACTAGGCAAATCCCTGCTGCTCTGACAAATATACATTGAGAACCTTCTATGTCCCCAAAAGTTTTTTAGCCACCAGAACTTGTTATTCTGGCAGTAGAACAACAAATATAGCTCAACTCCTTATTCAAATCCATTTCTAGTAAACATAGGATTTTGTCTGGTAAAGTCTGAGGGTCAAGAACAGGAGGGGCTTCTACAGTGTTTGAGGGTGAGGAAGCCTTTGACATCAGGCCACTCTGCTGTCTTTCTTACCACTCACTTGTTCCTTTATTGATACTTTGCTTCCATACCTAGAAAATACATCAGCAGTCCCTGCTCTGTGCCAGGCAGTAGGCAAGATGCTGGAGAGCTGAGCCAGGAAAGTCAGTCTGGCCCTAGGCCCTGGGGCACCAGCCTTTAGCTCCCTATTTTCCTAACATTACAGCTCAGTGAACCAGTTTTTACATGCTCCTAGCTGGACGGGTCTAGTCCTAAAGCAAATGTACCCCTCCTCCCAGATCAGGGGCTTTCATCTTTACTGATTGAGTTGAATAATTTGATTTAATAAATCAGAAGAATTTGCAATGGGTTTTGCACTTTCATTAGGGAAGATATATGTGGTATGGCTGCTGTTTGGTCGTGTGTTTAATTAAATTAATGAATTAATGTCTTTGTTGGTGAGGACTCCAGGCGCATAGACCTCCTTGTTCTTCAGCCCCCAGGCATTACTCAGTAAGATTCCTAAATTTACCATGAATACATTAAGAGAAAACAGTTGGGACATACTTGTTTTTCTTCTACTAAAAAAATGGGGCCTAGTGATCCCAAAGTTGAGGGTTATTACTCATTTGTACTTTTGAAGTTAATCTCACCTCAAACAACTTTTTCCAACCCAGCACCCTGACCCCGAGTCACCCCACACTCAGAGCCCTCATCCATCCTCCTGATGACTTGAGGACACCTGCTCTCACACACTCATTCTCATAGAGGAGACGATGCATGATGACAGCTTGGCCATGGAGCCCTCTTGGTGAGAGAGGCATTTCAATAAGGACTGAACTCAAAATCTGAGGGATGAAACCCCAACTCTAGTGTTTCAGTCCCAAGGCAGCAGAAAGGAAAGACGTGATCTGCATAAACAGCATCCATGGAGCCACTAAGAGTTCCTTTATCAGACCAGAGTTGGTGCTTCCTCTCCACCCCTGCCCCAGAAAGGGGAGTTTTGGTTCACAGAGAGCTGGCCAGGCAGCCCCACTGGCTCCACTGTCACCTGCTGCAGTCCATTACTCACGTTTTCTGTAGCTTTCACTGGTTGTTGGAGTCTTGCATAAAGCAAATGGAGCTATATTCAAGGTCTCTGTCACTTTGCCACATTTGCATGTAAGTGCTGAGTGTGGGGACAGCTCATCGACCCTTGGCTTGCACAGAAAGAGAGTTTTTTGAAGAAGCAAAAGGGAAATTCCTTTAAAAGGATCCTATACTCTGTGATTTTGGACACACGGCAGACAAAAATATTCTAATTCCTCTGTAGTTTACTTTGCATAATATATTGGTCCAAACAAGCCCTAGGATGGGATTCCAAGAAAAGAGGAGATACCTCTGTTTACAATGCTAAGGATCTGTTTCACGGACAGAGGTGGTTGCCCAATGTGCAGTGTGTGCAGGTCCCCAGCCAAGGAGAGAGCCCTGAAATCTAGCTCAAGGAGAGTCATCAAGACAAGGAATGGCAGGGAGATCTGTGCTAGGCACTAGAGGCAGATATCACTTTGATCCCTCAGGCCCGGCTTCAGACATTAAAGAAGAATCCATGTCCTGCTTAGGTGGTTGGACCACATTCATGGTTTTCAAATTATTTCTGTAGGCACTATTTATGCCATATATACATATGTTACAAAGAACATATATAAGTCAGAGAGGAAACAAAGATGAGATTCAAGACTCTGACCAAAGCCTGTCTTTCAGGCCTCCCTGGAGACAGGGGTATGAAATAGATCCTAAGATTGTCTTGGAGTCTTTCTGCAAATCCCTCCAGTCACAACAAGCTGTAACTCAGAGCTACCAAACCAGGGTTCACAGACAAGGTGAAACTTCTTGACTGATTCTGCATGGAAAAAGGAAAGAAGTCTGAAGCCTGTCTCCTGCTTGCCTAGAAGATAAATGCAAAATATCAACTTTTCTGCTTCCTGGAAAACTGAACATCTGTCTCTCCACCATGGTGTTCTCTAGTGCTACTCACCAAATATTTCTAGATTTCCACCTTTTGTATCCATGGTAAGATTGCACGGGCTGCCTCTCCCCCTGGTTGGGCAGGGTCATGCAGTTAATTCTGACCAATGAATTGTGGCCAGCAGGCCTCTGGTTATGATACCACACCTACTCTGCTCTCTTTTCTGTCACAGCAACCAGTGGTTATCTGAGGTGGAAACTGCCTGGGTTCCTGGATGACTACAGTGAATACATTCTCCCCCCACAATGTTCCATGGTGGCTACGTAGCATGAAGAGAAAAAAAAAATTGCTGTTTTAAGTCACTAAGATTTAGGGAGATTATTTATGACTAATATATAATCTAGCCAATACTGAACAACACATCACTCATGCCATCCTCACAATTCCATCAAACAGAGATCAAGTTGATTGGCTCTATGTTAGAAAACAACCAGCCAGTCTATTAGCTAGTATTTATTAACCCCCTAAAATGCTCTGTCTCATGCTAGTCACCTATAAAAAGAAGAAACAGATCCCTGTCCTCGGAGGTTTACTATCTTAGCTGGAAATACGTATTTCATGCAAGAAGGCAATGAACAATATTTAAAAGTAAAAATGTAAAGGTATTTATTATAAATACAAAGGAAGTTCTACATGGAGGGTGCTATGGAGTGAATGGATGTGTGGCACACACACACCAAATTCGTATGTGGAAGTCTAACTAACCCCTGTTTGGGGAATAAGAAGTAATTTGTGATTGCCAAGGGGGAGGAGGAGGGAGTGGGATGGATTGGGGGCTTGGGGTTAATAGATGCAAACTATTGCCTTTGGAATGGATTAGAATGAGATCCTGCTGTGTGGCACTGGGAATTCTATCTAGTTACTTATGATGGAACATGTAATGTGAGAAAAAAGAATGTATACATGTATGTGTAACTGGTTCACCATGCTGTACAGTTGAAAAAAATTATATTGGAGAAATAACAATAAAAAAATTAAAAAAAGAAAGTAATTAAGTTTAAAGAAGCAATAAGGGTGGCCCCAATGGATTAATACCAGTATGAGAAGAGACACCAAAAAGGTTGCTCTTTCTCTCTCTTCATCTGTACATGCTAAGGAGGTCATGTGTGGACTTAGGAAGAAGTCAGCTGTCTGCAAGCCAAGAAGAGACCTCTCACCAGAAACCCACCCTGGTTGACTTTGATCTGGAATTTCCAGCCTCTGAAACTGTGAGAAAATGAATTTCTATTGTTTAAGCTGCCCAGCCTGTGTTACTTTATTATGGAAACTGACCAGACTAAGAGAGAGGAAGAAATAGAATTCTGGACCAAGCTTCTGGGAGGATCTTCTGAAAGAGGGAGTACTTTCTACGGCCTGGAGGAAGGAAACTAAGATTAGCTATTAAGGTCATTCACTTTACATATATCATCTCATTTAATTTTCATAATATCGCAATACAACATAGGAACTGTCATTTGCTGCTGCAAACAAGGCTTAACGAGGTGGAGAGTAGAAGGCACACAAGATCTACAGAGTGCCCAGGCTTTTCCTGCCTCACAACTGGATGGATGCGGAGGGATGATTGACAGAAGAGGTTCAGAAGCTGAGCAGGAAAATGGATATGAATGGGACTAAAGATGTTTGGAAGCAGACACAGTGGGGCAGAGAGGCTTGGATGAGGTCAGATACAGCCATAACATTAGAGAACCAGGTAATAGGGATTGCCAATATAAATATATAAATATTTAAAAATCTGATCTTGAAATTGTGATCAGACATCAGTAGACTCTTCATAGTCAGATATACTTTTTTCAGGCCATCTTAAAAATCGATCCCACTCTGTTTTTAAGATGTCCTAAAAAGCCTTTTTCACTGTTTTTTGATTTGATATATTTCATCATCTTGACACAGCCTTAGGACAGAAGCCTCATCCAGGAAAAACTGGATTCTAAGTTGACTGCTTTCAGCTAATCTAAAGTGGGAGAGGGAAAGCAGGTGCATGAGTCATAGAAAATGCCCAAGTTTCATGATTGCCAAAAATTTCATACTCTAAAATAACAAAATTTTTGTGGCCCTAACTGAGACTTCTCCAGAGCTTGGGTTTGCTAGAAAGAACAGGGGATTGTCACTCTGCCCAGCAGCTGGCTCAGCCCTATCTCCTGCTGCTTTAATAGCCTTTTAGGTAATAACCTGTTTTATTAAGACAAAGACCCAAACCTTTTAAGCCCCAGCATAGATGAACTTAAAAATGAGAAGCTCCAGGTGGTCATGGTGAGCTACTGAAACTTTCCTGTTCCTGTTTTCCTCAATTTTACCCTCTGCAAGGACAAGAGTTCCTGACCTGGAAACTACCAAGTAGTTTTGGAAGTCCACTAGTCCCAGGAACTTTCATACAAAATATTAGATAAATGTGCATTTTTCCAGAGAGAAAGGGTCTAACTAAAATATCACGTCCTCAAAGGGCTCCAAGTCTAGAGAAAGGGCCTCTGCTCTAGGGGGCCTGACCTTGACTCCCACTGAGAAAACTGAAGTCCAGAGGGTCAAGGTAGCTGAGCAGAAAAAGTGCTGAATGTAGACACAGGAAGAACCAGGGCCAGCCCCTTGCTCTATCAATACCATCGGGACCTTAGGCTGGGAATAGCCACACACAGTTCAATAGACTCAGGCAAGCTCCTTCCTTTTCAGGGAAGGTTGTGGCCAAGATTTGAGGTAAGGTATGTAATAGGAACTGAGTAAATGTGGCCCTCCTTTAGTACTCCTATCCAAGCTCGAATGAAATAACATCTTTTACTCAGAAGTGACATGCCCTCCATCCATCTTCACAAAAATGTTTCAGATTACCGTGGAATAAACTGTTGGTGTGCATCCATGGAGGCAGGGACTCCCTTCAATGGTGAGCCTAATAAACACCCAAACTCCAGGAAGGAAAAGAAAAGGAGGGACCAAGGCCATGATGGGTTTACCAGACCATGACTGGGCAAAGACCCACCATGACCTTCTCATAATGTTATGGAAAAACCATTGTTGAGAGAACTGCCCCACTTGGGTTCCAGCTTGAACTCCACATCTGTTACCTATGAGGATTCTTTCAACGAATGACCTCATCTCTTCAGTAGAATGAGAAAAATAATATCCACCTTGCCTTTTACACAGGACAGTGCTAAAGGCAAAGAGGATCTTGGATTACACATAAGGAAATGATGAGTGTGGAACAATTTTGAGAGTGTTTTAAGGGCTGCAGAAATAAGGAATGGTCATTAGCATCAATGTTGTGATTTTCATCATCAATCCACAAAGGCATCTTTACAGGAAAAAAAAGCAAACTGGGTTAGAGACAAAAGAATAGTGCTGCCCAGATAAGCAGAAGGGTCTGGCCTCAGACAGCGGGAGGCAACCCATCTGTTCCCTTCCTCCTTTTGATTTTCCCCAAGACATGTGAGGAAATGCTGCGGAACTCTGTATGTGGGCACTCATCTACTCTATGACCAATGTGTGCCGATTTCCTCCTTTTATATATTCATAAAATGGCATCCATTAACAGGCTCCTTATGTCATTCCAAAAATGAGAGCCTCCTCCCACTGCTGCACCACACTTGCCACACAGATATGTATTCCTAACTCTCCTCCATTCATGCTTTTTCATCTTTCCTTACCACAAGGCTACATTAGCACTTTGCCCATGGAACAAAATTCCCACTCATCCTTCAAGGTCTAGTTCAGAAGCCACATGATGCAGACTCCTCTACTCATCAGCCCACACCAGCATGCACTGGCACCTCTATCCTCTGTACTCCCATGATCATGGAATCTGGGAACCCTGACCATGGAAGTAACCATGGAGTAGTTGATAATTATAACCACCAGGGCAACAGGTATAAACAGAGTCTGTTCTTAGATGGCTCAAACACATGATCTAAGTTTGGGTGACAAAAGCTGGCCCTTTACCATGTGGGGCCTGACATTATTTCACTGTTCCTTGTAGGAGTCAGCTCTGCCCAGCTGGACTCCTATGGGACAAAACATCTTGCTTCTCCTCCAATGTTCAACACTTATCTAGTGCCATTGCTTTAAATACAGATCCACAGAGAAATAGTTGCAATGGGGACTTTCATCCTAAAGATTAATTGGACCTGCTCTCAGGAAGCCCATTTGTGAGGGAATGAAGGAAGCATAGCTGGGTAGAAAGAGATATTAGACTGTGCTAGACCAGAGGCTCTGGGCCATTCTACTGGCAGCTCAAAAGCTTGAAGGCTCTTCAGAGTCATTACATGGAAACAAGAGGCTCAAGCCTTTGTCCTCTTATATCAGTCACTCATCAGATGCAGAGTGCCAGCCAGAAGGGACAAAACTTGGTGCAGGCAGCTTCCTCCAGTCCTGGATGACTTCTGGAGAGAGAGAGATGGTTCTGAGTACTCCATACAGACAGGAGACCAAGTGATTTCAAATGTGCATTCGTTCACATAAGTTATTAATGCACTAATTCTTTTTGTTGGCTGCAAGCATAGCGTATGGAAGTTCCCAGGCCAGAGATCAAATCTGAGCTGTAGCTGAAACCTACACCACAGCTGCAGCAACACCAGATCCTTAACCCATTATGCCACAGCAGGAACTCTAAATGCACTAATTTACAGGCTTGAAATAGCACACATTTGGGCTGGGGGACAGCTGAATTGGTAGTTTGGGATTAGCAGATGCATATTATCATATATAGAATGGATAAACAGCAAAGTATTACTGTATAGCACAAGAGCTATATTTAGTATCCTGTAATAAACCATAATGGAAAAGAATATGGAAAAGAACATAAATATATATATATATATATATATATATATATATGACTCACTTTGCCATACACCAGAAAATAACATGATATTATAAATCAACTATATTTCAGAAAACTATATATTTTTAATCAGCATGCATTTATTACCTCACTGTTGTGAAGTTCATAATTTTTGTTGGTCTTGGCTGGCTTCTCAACCTAGAGTTTCATAAGGCTGAAATCAAGGTGACAAGTGGGCTGCATTTTTATCTGAAGGTGTCAGAAATAATTTGCTTCTGAGATCACCCAATTTGTTGGCAGAATGCGGGTCCTTGTAGTTGTAGGACTGAGGTTCCTGTTTCATTGTTATCAGCCAGGGATGCTCTCAGCCCCTAGAGGCTGCCTACATTCTCTGCCAAGCAGTCCTTTGCTCAGTAGATAATCTCCCTTGGATTAAATCCCCTGCATTTTGAATCTCTGACTTCCTCTGTCAATCAACTCAATGACCCAGATATAAGGGCTCATGTGATTAGGCCAGAAACATCCAGATAATCTCCATATTCTAGACAACTGATTTGGAGCGTAATTACATTGGCAGAATCCCTTCACAGCAATACTTAGATTGACATTAAATTGAATAACTAAAAGATGTTATATACCAGGGACTGGGAATCTGCAGGGTCATTTTAGGAATCTGCCTGGCACAGTCCTGAAGGGGAAATATAAACCTCCACAGAATCCACTATAACCAGTTACTCAAAATCCAATTTTAGGGAACTGAACTGAACTGAATGTTAGGGAAACCTAGGGCTTGATTTCCAGTTTTCTTCACTCTACTTGCTTCTCACTTGTGGTATCTATTCTTACCATAAGCCTCAACTTTAATGGTGCATAACCCCATTTCCTGCCTGGATTCTAAACCAAGAGTATTGTTAACACATTGCTACCAGCCTGCCTCTAGCTCCTAGGGATCTAGACCCCAATGGAGTCAGACCCAACTCAGTCAAAACAAGGTTGGCATGGGAATTCCCACCATGGCACAGTGAGTTAAGAATCTGATGGCAGCAGTTCAGGTCGCTGTGAAGGAGGTGCAGCTTTGATCCCTGGCCCAGGACAGTGGGTTAAAGATCTGGTGTTGCCACAGATCACAGACACAACTTAGATTCAATCAATCCCTGATAGGGATTTCCATTTGCATCAGGAATGGCAAAAAAAGGGGGGGCTGGTATGATACTCAGAAATAAAAGAAAAGAAAATATTGTATCTCCCAAAAGGAATTCTTTCAACAGCTGATTTCTTAGCCTAGAATAATGGCTAAGTGTTTGGCCCCAAGTGTCTGCCTGTGTTCAAAGCCCTCCTTTACTGCTTACTGTATGTATTTGGGCAAGTTATTTAGTCTCTCTGTGCAGTTTTTCTTCTCTGTAAAGTAGATATAATAATACCCTCCTGGTGGGATATCTGTAAGGATTAAATGAGATAGTACATACATATGGACTATTTCTCACTTCCCTTCCAAACACACTCTGCATCCTTCTCTGCCCCGCTTGCTCTGAGTACTTTGTGAACTATACAAATACATTCCCTTTCCCGTTATCTTCTGCTTGGGTCTGGACAATGGGACACACAAGACAGACATCTGAAGGGTATATTGTCCTGACTTCTTCCCTCCAAGGTGACCTCAGGCTGCCTGCATTCCTCAACCAAAGTTCACAGCCCCTTCCACTACAGCTCTCCTTCCAGGGTCTAGTAATTGCTCCCACCTCTGCTCCTTCAAGTCAAGGGTGGTAACTTCTTGACTGTTGCTATACCCTGGAATGTTGCTCTAATATGTATGGTTTCCCAACATCCTCCTACTCTCCTATAAATAGACCTCATAACTTCTTTCTGCTGAAGAGCTCATGTAAAACTGGCCTATAGCCAGCATTTGCTGGTGGCTAGGTGTTAACAACACTGGAATTACTGCCTACAGGGAGGCTTGGTTTGTGGATCCCTCAGAGCCATAGGTATCCATCATTCTGCCTCAACCCCACCTTACTTAATACATCTCCAAGCTCAAGGCAGAATGATATGAAGAAACTGCAACAACTAGAGAGGTTTCTAGTCTTCTCCACAGGCCATGCTGGGCTTCTCTTCCGGCCACAGACCACCTCTGGAAGCCTGGGCTCTATTGCATTTCTTTGTGGGAATCTCACAAACTCTCCTCTCCCACATGGAGAGTACTTTCTGATCTAGAGTACCCATCACTCACGGGCAGCCCTCTCTCTTGCCTTCCCTTACAGGTATCTGTGGCCAGCTCTCTACTCAACCTTCTTTTCTCTTTTTCTCTGTCTTCATTAAACTTATTGGCTATGGAGAATAGGATGTTTAAATGCTTATGAAAACCTACATAATTGCCTTCAAGCCCAGTATCTTATGCGTCAAGAACAAGCCACGCGCAGTTGACAGACAGCAAAAGGGCAGTCACCCAGCAGGTCAAGCTGAGAGCCCACTTACCATGAACTGAGAAAAGCAAAGCCAGCAAAAACTGACTGGACTGTGAGAGTAGTGACACCAAAACAGGAGCACCTGCATCATGGCCCCACACCTGCCCCCAGAGAGGATGATCCCATTCAGCCCACTGCTCATAGATTCACGGTAAGACCAAAGGTCATTTTGCAGCCCACCATATCAGCCAGTGTCCTTTATTAAGCAGGAAATCACATTTATGTGTTGGGTCAGCAGTCTATCCATTCAGGAAAAATGAGTTTTCTGAGAAAATGAAAATCATTAATTTACCCTGATATTTTACTAGGGAGAAATTCTGTTGTATTTGAATACAGATGGGAGATAAAAGATGCTGGAGTATTCCATTCTTCCTATATTAATGAAGTAGGATGCATAAAAGGCCCATTAAAATTACATAGAAGCCTCATAAGCATCTTTCCCATCTTCTTACTCAGTCATTTTCATGGCTTGAGAGCAGTGTTTCTGTGAGAAGGTGTTATCCAAACACATGGGCACCCACTCCCGTGCATTTGCATTTGGTTGTATTCATCCATTCATTCATTACTAGTGTAGGTATGCCAGACATTATCCTATTTCCTGAGACCATAAATTAAGCTCTCTACCTTGAAGGTGCCTTCAGTTTAGTGGGAAAAATGAAGAATCAAATAGGCAATTAACAGCAGGGAAATCCATGAGCAGGGAATTCAGATAAAGAACATCTGGCTCAAACTTGGGACAAGGATCAAGGGAGGCTTCTAGATTGAGAGCTACCTGGTATAAAGGAAAGAAAGACAGAGAGCCAAGTGTTCCAGTCCAAGGAGAGCTTCTATAATGTTTCATGGGAATCTAGCAGGAGTTCAGTGATACTGAAGCAAAGTGTTTAAAGGGGTTGGAAGGAGGGTGTAGGAGAAGGGAAATGTTTCAGGCAAACAATGGTAAGAAATGAGACTGAAGAGGTAAGAGAAAGTCCAAGCCTGACTAGAAAAGTCTTCTAGGAGTTGGTAAGTTTTGATCTGGGAGTTGAAAGTCATGGTTATGTAAATGCATTGTTGGGTGTGGGGTGGCTGGTTATAGAACCAGAAGAGATGCATTCATAGAAATCCACTTGTGCTGCTAAGACCTAAATTTATTCCCTTACTCATCCATCCATTCATTCGTTAAATTTTAGATGGCCCTCTAAAATGTGACAACTCTACACTAAGCCCAACAAAGAACAAAGAGGAATCAGACATGAACCTATGAGTTTGTCACATATTCAAACACCAGGTCCAGCTTTACTATCTTGGAAACTACTCTGTAATTGGAGAGGAGGGGGCCTTATAGGCTGCACTCAAAGGTTTGACGGGAAATAAAGCCCCACCCTTGGCACCAGAAAATATTACCTTAAGAAAAAAGTGACCCTGTACTCTTGAAAACTGTGTGACCCTTCCACTGACCATATGGGTCATTACCCTAAAACAAAAACTAACGGAGCTGCTGCTCTGGTCTCCCTCTTGACCCTACGTAGTCACGTGCTTCAGCTTACAGGCAGAAAGCACTTTGCACACATGCACCCGCATGTTCATTGCAGCCCTATTCACAATAGCCAGGACATGGAAACAATCCAAATGTCCATCGACAGAGGATTGGATTCGGAAGATGTGGTATATATACACGATGGAATACTACTCAGCCATAAAAAAGGATGACATCATGCCATTTGCAGCAACATGGATGGAACTAGAGAATCTCATACTGAGTGAAATGAGCCAGAAAGACAAAGACAAATACCATATGATATCACTTATAACTGGAATCTAATATCCAGCACAAATGAACATCTCCTCAGAAATGAAAATCATGGACTTGGAGAAGAGACTTGTGGTTGCCTGATGGGAGGGGGAGGGAGTGGGAGGGATCGGGAGCTTGGGTTTATCAGTCACAACCTAGAATAGATTTACAAGGAGATCCCGCTGAATAGCATTGAGAACTATGTCTAGATACTCATGTTGCAACAGAAGAAATGGTGGGGGAAAAACTGTAATTGTAATGTATACATGTAAGGATAACCTGACCCCCTTGCTGTACAGTGGGAAAATAAAATTTAAAAAAAAAAAAAAAAAAAAAAAAGAAAGCACTTTGCTTGCTGCATGTGTGCGGTTTCAAATTCATGCTGTTCAAACACAAAGGCTGTTTGACTTTGATACAGTCATTTAATCATTCTGTTTTAATCTCTAAAATGGAAAAGGTAATATCCACTTTGTGAGTTTATTTAAAGCATGGTAAATGTTATGTATTTACAATAGCTAACTTTTTAAAAGGAAAAGTTGTACAGTGAGTGCCAGAAATTCTATATAAATTCTGGTGAAGTAGGATATGGGTTAGCAGAGTCAAGGGAGAAAGCTTCAGGAGATACTTCCTAGCTGGACCTTGAAAATTATCAGAACCCTTGTGAGTCACTTTAAGGATTGTATTCTATAGGTGAAGAGTCCTTCTAGGCATCTATTCTCATGTTCCTTCAATAAATAAGAATCATCTTGCCCTTGCCTCTGTTGACCTCATGCCCTATAATACCCATCTCCCATCTCATTCTCCAAGGTTTGTCAATCCGATCCATCTTCCCTGACCTCCATCTACTCACTCACATATTTTCAGAGTGTGTTCATACTTTAGTGGCCGTGTGCTTTACATTATATGGAGGCTATTTTCTGTTTACATATCTCCTCTTCCTGGAATGCAATCTCTTTGACAGCAGGGATTTTGTTCTCCTCTTCATGTCTCCAGCAATGTTAGATGCCTAATATGTTTGTTGAACCAAGGGTATGTGGTTGGTGCTTTGTAATTTATAAAATATTTCTATACTCACTCTCTCACAAAATTTTAGGTGCTTATCAGAACAATGCTTGGAATAGGCTGAAAAATTCCATATATTTGCTCCATTTTGGAAACATAAAAGCAAAACAAAATTCAGACACTTATAAAAAGCATGGATTCATAAATCTACACCATGAGTAAGACACACAGAGTTTGCACTGGAAGATGTAAGGGAGGTAAGACAAGAGGAAAAGTGGCACATTTCACACGAAAGACAAAAACAAGGTGTTAAAAATTTTTAGAAACATTTCATCAAGACATCTCAAAAAAGGAGTAATAGTTGAGTCAAAAACAAAAACAACAAAAAGCAAAACTCTAAACTCTCTCCCTGCCATTTATAGACTGAACTATGTTTAAGTGACAGAGAGATTGACCCCACTTATTGTCTCTTAGTTCATCTGCAAGAGGACAGTTGTACTTTTTTATAAAGTATTGTGAAAATTAATTTTATTATTATTTTAATAGTTATTTCCCCAATATATTTTTTTCTACTGTACAACATGGTGACCCAGTTACACATACAAGTACACATTCTATTTTTGCACATTATCATGCTCCATCATAAGTAACTAGACATAGTGTCCAATGCTACACAGCAGGATCTCATTGCTAATCCATTCCAAAAGCAATAGTCTGCATCTATTAACCCCAACCTCCCAATCCATCCCACTCCCTCCCCCTCTCCCTTGGCAACCACAAGTCTATTCTACAAGTCCATAATTTTCTTTTCTGTGGAAAGGTTCATTTGTGCCTTATATTAGATTCCAGATATAAGTGATATCATATGGTATTTGTCTTTTTCTGACTTACTTCACTCAGTATAAGAATTTCTAGTTCCATCCATGTTGCTGAAAATGGCATTATTTCATTATTTTTATGGCTTGGTAGTATTCCATTGTGTATACATACCACATCTTTCTAATCCAATTGTCTGTCAATGAACATTTGGGTTGTTTCCATGTCTTGACTACTGTGAATAGTGCTGCAATGAACATGCGGGTGCATGTGTCTTTTTTAATGAGAGTTTTGTCTGGATATATGAAAAAAGGTGGGATTGCTAGGTCAGATGGTAGTTCTATGTATAGATTTCTAAGGTATCTCCATACTGATCTCCATCGTGGTTGTACCAACTGACATTCCCACCAAAAGTGCAGGAGGGTTCCCTTTTCACTATACCCTCTCCAGCATTTGTTCTTTGTGGACTTATTAATGATGGCCATTCTGACTGGTGTGAAGTGGTACCTCATAGTAGCTTTGATTTGCATTTCTCTAATAATCAGTGATGTTGGACATTTTTTCATGAACTTGTTGGCCATCTGTACCTCTTCCTTGGAAAAATGTGTACCCAGGTCTTTTGCCCATTTTTCCATTGGGGTGTTGGCTTTTTTGCTGTTAAGTTGTATAAGTTGCTCGTATGTTCTAGAGATTAAGCCCTTGTCAGTCACATCATTTTAAACTATTTTCTCCCATTCTGTAAGTTGTCTTTTTGTCTTCTTTTTGGTTTCCTTTGCTGTGCCAAAGCTTGTCAGTTTGATTAGGTTCCATTGGTTTATTTTTGCTATTATTTCTATTGCTTTGGGAGACTGACCTGAGAAAACATTTGTAAGGTTGCTGTCAGAGAATGTTTTGTCTATGTTCTCTTCCAGGAGTTTGATGGTGTCTCGTCTTATGTTTAAGTCTTAAGCCATTTTGAGTTTATTTCAGTGCATGGTGTGAGGGGGTATTCTAGCTTCATTGATTTGCATGCAGCTGTCCCTGTTTCCCAACAATTCTTGCTGAAAAGACTATCTTTTTCCCATTTATATTCTTGCTTCCTTTGTCAAAGATTAATTGACCATAGGTGTCTGGGTTTATTTCATGGTTCTCTATTCTGTTCCATTGGTCTGTCTGTTTTGATACTAGTACCACACCGTCTTGATTACTGTGGCTTTGTAAGATTGCCTGAAGTCTGGGAGAGTTATGCCTCCTGCTTGGTCTTTGTTCCTCAGAATTGCTTTGGCAATTTGGGTCTTTTGTGGTTCCATATCAATTTTTGGATTGTTTGTTCTCGTTCTGTAAAAAATTTCATGGGTAATTTGATAGGGATTGCATTGAATCTGTAGATTGCTTTGGGTAGTATAGCCATTTTTACAATATTAATTTTTCCAACCCAGGAGCATGGAATATCTTTCCATTTCTTTACTTCTTTTTTAATTTCCTTGATTAATGTTTTATACTTCTTGGCATATAAGTCCTTTACCTCCTTGGTCAGGTGTATTCCCAAGTATTTGATTTTCTGAGGTGCAATTTTTAAAAGGTATTTTATTTTTATATTCCTTTTCTAATACTTCATTGTTAGTATACAGAAATGCAACTGATTTCTGAATGTTAATCTTATATCCTGCTACTTTGCTGAATTTGTTGATCAGTTCAAGTAGTTTGGGGTTTGAGTCCTTAGGGTTTTCTATGTATAGTATCATGTCATCTGCATACAGTGATGGTTTTATCTCTTCTCTTCCTATTTGTATGCCTTTTATTTCTTTTATTTGTCTGATTGCTGTGGCTAGGACTTCTAAAACTATGTTGAATAACAGTGTTGAGAGTGGGCATCCTTGTCTTGTTCCAGATTTTATTGGGAAGGCTTTCAGCTTTTCTTCATTGAGTATTATATTTGCTGTGGGTTTGTCATAAATGGCTTTGATTATGTTCAGGTATGTTCCCTCTATACCCACTTTGGTAAGAGTTTTTATCATGAAGGAATGTTGGACTTTGTCAAATGCTTTCTCTGCATCTGTTGAGACGATCATGTGGTTTTTTACTTTTCTTTTGTTAATGTGGTGTATGATGTTGATTGATTTGTATATGTTGAACCATCCTTGTGCACCTGGGATGAATCCCACCTGGTCGTGGTGTATGATCTTTTTTATATGTTGCTGGATTTGGTTGGCTAAAATTTCGTTGAGAATTTTTGCATCTATATTCATCAAAGTTATTGGCCTATAGTTTTCTTTTTTGGTGGTACCTTTATCTTGTTTTGGAATTAGGGTGATGGTGGCATCATAGGATGTCTTTGGGAGTGTTCCTTCTTCTTCAACCTTTTGAAAAATTTAAGGAAATGGGTATAAGTTCCTCTTTGTACTTTTGGTAGAATTCACCTGTGAAGCCATCTGGTCTGGGACTTTTATTTGGAGGTACTGTTTTTATGACATATTCAATTTCATTTCTAGTGATCTGCCTTTTCAATGATCTATTTCTTCTTGATTCAGTTTTGCCAGGCTGTAAGTCTCTAGAAAGTTGTCCATTTCTTCCAGGTTGTCAAATTCATTGGCATACAATTGTTCATAGTATTCTCTCATGTTTTTTTGTATTTCTGTAGTATATGTTGTGACTTCTCCTTTTTCATTTCTGATTTTGTTTATTTGGGTTTATTCCCTCCTCTTCTTGGTGAGTCTTGCCAGAGGAGTGTCAATTTTGTTTACCTTTTCAAAGAAAAAGCTCTTGGTTTTATTGATTTCTTCTATTGTTTTTTAATCTCTATTTTATTGATTTCTGCTTTGATCTTTATGACTTCCTTCCTTCTGCTGACTTTAGGTTTTGTTTATTCTTCTTTTTCTAATTAATTTAGGTGGTGGGTTAAATTGTCAATTTGAGATTTTTCTTCTTTTGTGATGAAGGCCTATATTGCTATGAATTTCCCTCTGAGCACTGCTTTTGCAGCACCCGTAGATTTTTATTGGATGTGTCTTCATTATCATTTGTCTCGAGGTATTTTTTAATTTCCTTCTTAATTTCCTCATTGACCCACTGGGTTTTTAGTAGCATGTTGTTTAGTCTCGATGTAGTAAGTTTTTTCTCATTTCTTTTCCTGTGGTTGATTTATAGTTTCTTGCCATTGTGGTCAGAGAATATACTTTGAAATAATTTCTATATTCTTAAATTTGTTGGGGTTATCTTTGTGCCCCAGCAAGTGATCAATTCTTGAGAATGTTCCGTGTGTACTTGAAAATAATGTATATTCTGATTTTTTGGGATGTAATGTCCTGAAAATTTTGATTAAGTCTAACTTTTCTATTGTGTCTTTTAGGACCTCTGTTTCCCTAATGATTTTATGTCTAGAGGATCTGTCCACTGTTGTGAGTGGGGTGTTAAAGTCTCCTACTATGATCATATTCCCATAAATTTCTCCTTTTATGTCTGATAGTATTTGTTGTAGGTATCTGGGTGCTTCTACATTAGGAGTGTATATATTGATGATTGTAATATCCTCTTCTTGAATGGATCTTTTAACTGTTAAATTGTGTCCTTCTTTGTCTTTCTTAGTGGCCTTTATTTTAAAGTCTATTTTGTCTGATATGAGTATTACAACTCCTGCTTTCCTGTCTTGTCCATTGGCATGAAATATCTTTTCCCATCCCCTCACTTTCAATGAATATGTATCCTTTGTTCTAAGGTAAGTTTCTTGTAGGCAGCATATTGAAGGTTTTTGCTTATTTATCCAATCTGCCACTCTGTGTCTTTTGATTGGAGCATTTAGTCCATTGACATTTAAGGTGATTATTGATAGATGTGTATTTATTGCCATTTTAAACCTTCTTTTCCAGTTGACTTTATGTTTCTCTTTTCTGCTTTTGTTTTTTTTTGGGTTGGATGCTTTCCATTTGTTTTATGCTTGAGTACTTTTCTTTTCAGTTTTTGTGAATGTAACATTTGGTTTTGATTTGTGGTTGGCCTGTTTTTTAAGCACGTTAAGCACTTCCTATATCTGGTTGCTTTTGTCTGATAGTCATTATAGGCTCAGACACATCATTAAAATTAAAAAAAAAAAGAATCTGTGTTTTCTTACTTTTCTTCCTCACATTGTATGATTTTGATTTTTTTTAACATCTTCTTCATGTTTAGATCTGTATGCTGGCTTATTTAAGTGATTTCTTTCCAATTGTGGTTTCCTCCATCCTAATTCTTCTTTTTCTCTTTTCTCTCTCTCTCTCTCTCTTTTTAAATTTAGAGAAGCCCTTTCCATATTCTTTTACAATGGGTTTAGTATTGCTATACTCTTTTAGTTTTGTTTGTTGGAGAAAATCTTTATTTACCCTTCTAATTTAAATGATATTCTTGCTGGATAGAGTATTTTAGGTTGAAGTTTTTTTTCCTTTCAGCACTTTAAATATATCTTGCCACTCCCTTCTGGCCTGTAGTGTTTCTGTAGAGAAATCAAATGATAGCCTTATGGGGATTCCCTTATAAGTAGTGCTTTGCTTTTCTCCTGCTGCCTTTAGAATCCTCTCTTTATCTTTAACTTTTGCCATTTTTATTATAATATGTCTTGGTGTGGGCCTGTTTGAGTTCAGCTTGTTTGGGGCCCTCTATGCTTCCCAGTATGCTTTAGATTTGGAAAGTTTTCAGCCACAGTTTCTTCAAATATATTTTCAATCCCCTGTTCTTTTTCTTTTCCTTCTGGAATTCCTATTATGCATAGATTGGCCTGCTTTATATTATTCCATAGGTCTCTTATATTGCTTTCAGGTTTTTTCATTTGGTTTTCATGTCTGCTGTCCCAATTGGGTGGTTTCCATTATTTTATCTTCCACAGCACTGATTCATTCCTCTGCATTATTCATTCTACTTTTTGTTGCCTTAAGCTCAGTTTGTATCCTGCAAATGAATTTTCTAGTTTTTTTTTGGCTCCTCCTTATATTTTCTAGTTCCTTTCTGAAGGAATATGCATTACTGTTAATATCCTCTCTTAATTCCTTCAGTATTTTCAATACCTCCCTTTTGAACTCAGTGTCTGACAGACTGCAGAGGTCTGTTTCATTGTTGACTGCTTTAGGTGAATTCTCCTGTTCCTTTGACTGGGAATGGTTTCTGTGCTTCTTCATCTTGCTTATGTTTTTCTTTTTCTGAGTTCAGGGAAGCCAAACTGTAGTCTTGTAAGGCTACTTCTATGCAAGCATACCCCTTTGTATTTGGGGGGGTGCTATTTATTTTTGGTATGGGAGTTTGAATATTTGCTATCTCTTTCTTCAGTGTAAACAGGCTGTTGTTCGCAGGATGCTCAGTGTATTTTCAGGGAGAAAGAGGCAATGGGTAGGGCCAGCAGTCAGTGCCTGTTTGTTGGGCTCTCAATAGCAGCAAGGACCTGCAGGAAGGTGCCACAGGCTACTCCTAGTTGCAGGGCCCTTGGAAGTGGTAATAAGCTCAAGGCAGATCTTCAAGGTGACCAGAGCATTTGGCAGTAGCAACAGCAGGGTGTGTGAGTTCCCAGGGGAGTGAAAGCAACAACAGCTTGTGTTTGATTGCAATGCCCTTCTCTGAGGTGATTGGAACCACAAGTGGTGCCTATTCAGGGACCCCTATTGGGAGCAGGCCATGACCATCTCTAGAGTCACTGATAACTGCTGTGGTTTGCCTCCACCACCTTTAGACCATACATGAAGCAACCCGTCTCACTTAGCCCACATGTGAGGTGTTGTAAAGGGTGCTCCTAGTTGCAGAATCCTGGGAAGTGACAGAGATCAGGCGTGTGGGCACTGCCTGGAACATTTGGCAGTGGCAGCAGCAGGGCAGGTATGATCCCAGAGGTTCAAAAGCACCAACAGGTGGTGTTTGGTCACAATGCCCTCCTCTGCAGGGCCCTTTAGGTGAAGGGGGTTGCAAGTGATTTTTGTTCAGGAATCTCCAATGTCAGTGGGCCATGCCCACCTCTAGAATCAGGGATAACTGCAGCAATTTGCCCCTGCCACCTGCAGACCATGCAGGAAGCACCCTGTCACACTTAGCCCATGCAGATGGTGCTGCAGCAGTTGCTCCTCATTGTAGGGTCTTGGGAAGGGACAGTGACCAAGTGTCTGGGCATCATCCAGAGCATTTGGCAGTGGCAGGTGCAGGGTGGGTGTGTTCCCAGGGGAATGAGAGCAACAGCGTATGCTGCTTGGTTTACAATGTCCTCTTTTTTTCTTTTTTGCCAACCCCTGAGGTGGCTGGGGTCACTGGTGAAGCCCACTCACAGGCCCCCAGTGGTGGCAAGCCACGCCTCCCTCTGGGCTCTGAGACGCAGTCTGTCCCTGCCACCTGTAGATCATGCAAGAGGCACCACATCGCACTTAGCCCCCTGGTGCTCTTAGTCCACATAATAGGTGCCTGGCCACTGGTAGCTGGCACAAAAAGTGCCTAATATCCACCAAACAAGCAAGAGGCTTGTCACCGCCCATAGCCTCTGCAGAGCCACCCCACTCTCTAAGCCCTCGGGCATGTGCAGGATCTGGTGCAGGGAGTTTTCTATTGTGGTCCGTGCATCCTCATCTCCCCTTCACAGCAATGGCCCCTTGCCTCTCCTGCAGGTCCGGACCTTCTCCCACATTCCCTCTGCCATGGGGTTCCCCCCTTTAGTGCCTCATGCCATCCCCAGTCCTCTCCCCTGGGCTGACCTCCGGAGCCTGAGTCTCAGCACCCAGCCCCCGACCCCAGGTGTCTCAGGCTGTGGTGTCCAGCCAGTGGTTCAGATGGTCTGTGAGGCTCTCACTCTGCTTTGCTGTTCCCAGTCCAGCTGCTGCACTTTTCTTGGTGACTTTGAGGTCCTGCCAACTCAGCCTATCTTTCATCAGTTAGGTGGCTTCGCAGGAGTTAGGTTCCTTTTCTCCTTCATGGCTCCCTCTTGGGAATGCTAGTCCCATCCTGATTCCTTTTCTCTCTCTTTTTTTCTTTATTTCTACCCAGTTATGTCAAGAGTTTCTTGCCCTTTCTGGAGGATTAAGTTCTTCTGCCAGCATTCAGTTGATGTTCTATGCAAGTAGTTTTACATGTAGATGTGTTTTTTTGATGTTTGTGGGAGAAGGTGTGCATGACCTCTTACTCCTCTGCCATCTTGCTCCACCTCCAAAAATTAATTTTAAATGTATGCACTTGAAATACATTTCATTTACTTTATTAAATACATTGAAAAGCATACATGCAAATATCCAATAAATAAAAACCCACTCATCTCCAACCCTCCCTTGGATGTTGAAAAATAGGGTAGTATCATACTGGAAGAAAATCAAGTTGTGGGGGTGTACTTCATGAAATGGGTAACATCTAAACTGAACTTCCATGGTTGATACAGCAAAGATGAGGATACAAGGTGTTTCAGAAGACAGGTAAGCCCAATGTGTGTTTTTCAAAGAATAGTTATGTGAGTGAATTTATGTCTCTGATGTATATGTGTCTGAGTACATGTGTGTATGTGTATATGTGTGTAAGTGTGTATGAATGTATATACATATATAGTGTATATATATATGTATGTTTATGTATGCGCAGTGTGTGTTGATATAATGTGTATGCATTTGTGTGCATAAAGCAGGGAAATGGGAAATGGAGTTGGAAACATGGGATCAGACTAGGGAGGGAATCCCCCACATGGACATGATATAAACAGCAAGGGGTTCTTTCTGTAGCATTTGAGGGAACTGGGGACAATTGCTGGTAAGGTAAGGGCACAAGCACCCCACATTGCAGAGAGGAGGACAGCATTAGCTTTTCTGGCACATTGGAGGGAGGAGAGAACAGGTGCAGGCAAAAGAGTGAAATAGCGACATGGGCTCAATGGAAGGACACCACACAGGCTGGAAAGGAAATAACAGCCACTGAATAAGTAAAACTGAAAGTAGTTTCAAAAGTCCGGTTAATAGGGAGAGGAGGAGCTATTGCTGATTCTTATATTTAGGGCAAAGTCACTAGGAAAGCATGGTACCAGCCAAGAGGTTTACAAATCAGAGACATATGGAAAGGGTCAGGGCCAAGTAGTCAACTAGACTTTTGGGTGTGGGAGCATGAGGAAGGAAACATTTTAAAGCTCTCTATTAAAGATGATACTCTCATTAAAAAGAAAAAAAATCCCCTCCTGGGCTTTCTATCATACAAACTTTACTCCAATAGGTCTTTGAGGCTCCATGATTCCCCAGAGAACTCTCATTTGAAGGCAAATACAGGAGGAGAGATAACACCCTCTCCTAAATTAACTATGGGTCCAGGGAGGAAGTTATGCTCATTAGTCATCAGGCCAGCTAGCTCTCGGAGGAGGACAGCCCCCACAGGTAGGGATTTGTGTGAGAGCCATAAGAAAGAGGCAAGAAAATGCTGCAGGGCTCTGGGGGAGGCAGAGGAACTAGCCCAGCCATGGGTAATCAGAGACATCCCCATGAGGTCCTAGCATTTAATCTGGGGTATAAGACGGCTGAAGGGGAGGTTGGGAGGGGGTGGGCATGTTGAATTTTGCCAAGGGCCAACCTGAGCATTTCAGGGACCAACAAAAGAGCAATTTCCTTCATCTTATGCACATCAGGGACCAACAAAAGAGCAATTTCCTTCATCAGATAGTATAAATACTGTTCTGTCTTTAGGTAACTGATGGATTTCCAGGCTGAGGTGGAAATGCATTCCCAGGCCCACTCAGAGTAAACTAGGTATGAGACCCCTTCACGAGGTAGCCCTGAGTGAGGTTCACCACCTTCCCACTCTAATTTCTCCTAATAGGATTCTTTATTTCATTCTAAAGTATGTACAATTGTGTGGACATCAGAGCAAAGTGCATCACCCCCAGCTGGCAAGCATACCCTACCATGAGTGGTAGACTAGCACACCTTCATTATTAGTCAATTTTACAATGTCATCCCAAATATGCACCCACATAAAATCACACAGTAATGCCTCAGTCCATGCAAATCCTCTTGATAAACACCCTCAGATGTGGAATATTTTAACTCTTCTACCAAAAAACACCAGTCATTAATTCTGGGTTCTGGAATGAACTACATGGTTTTACGGGAATGCTATTTATTGTGCAATTTTATTTTATACAAAACACTATCTAATTCATTCAACTAAAATTTTATTGAACATATATCATCAGCTAATAATAATTTTTAAATATTACTGTATGCTTACTTCAACATTGGGCACAACTACATAAGTTAAGAGGTGTGGATGTCGCCTACCATATCAGTAAACAAAAGATGTTGCAACCATCAAGCCATCAGCCACTGCAGCCTTGATTGTGTTCCCTGAGGGGATTCAGGATAAAGAAAAGCAAGATATTGGCCCCAGGAGATAAGATGCATGTCAAAGGAATGATTTCAATGAGCCCAGACTCTTGCATTTTCCCATATGTAGAAAAGTGTTAAAATCATTAACTCGCAATGTCTGGTTTTCTTAAATTAACAGTAATCTTTGGATGTTCCAACCACCTGGGTTTTTTGGCTGCAAAAACTCTTATGCATCCTGGCTCCCTGCTCACCTCTTTGGAGAAGTCCCTCAGAGCTATGTAAGAAGGTGTCACCAGGGTTTAAGTCTTCAGCAATTTCACCTAATAAACCATAATTCTCAACTTTTTTAGGTTGTGTATTTTTTTTGTCTTTCAACAGAGTCACACCTAGAATGGCAAACCCAGAAGGCTTGAAAGTTCACTCTAGAATTCCAGTCCAGTATCCTCTTTAGAACTCTGATACCTTTCTATATCCTTACCAAGCCAGCATCAAACCTCAGCAATCCATGGCAATGAACATGTTCTTTCAGTGAAAGCCCAAGCTGTGCTCTTATAGCTATACTCCACAGCCCCTTTCCCCCATGTGCTCTGGGACTTTTCATCTGAAAGAGAAAAAAAAATTAATTATATATAGAGAGACCCACTTCCGCTTTCTTCATTGTGATGAGAGCTAATATTCACTACAGTTTTTTGGTCTCCTAGTCTTTTTCTTTTCTATGTCATGCTAAACAGCACCCTGTCTTTCAACTTTTCTTAAATTAAATATATATAAGGGGATAAAAATAAATCCACAGATCAAACTCTACCAAGACTGGTAGTAACAAACCATGGCTGTTAATCACAATGAGGTAACCAGGATCTGTCGCTAGTATGTGATCCTAAATTAATAAAAATATACATGAAGTCTCAAGAAGTCCAAAAGCCTCAGCCAACTCTTTGTGTCTATAATGTTTGCCACTAGTTGATCATCATCTCTATATTTCCAGGACTGGAAAAATTGGCCGAAATCATCTGTATCTTGCTGTATTTTGTTTTGTTTTATTTTGTTTTTTGCTTTTTGAACTAACTATATATCCTGTTACTCTTCTGCTATATAGGGCAAGAACAACAAGGAAGTCAGCCCAGGTTGGTGATGAAATGCACTTGCTTTGGACAGACTCGTCCATCATTCTTCTGTGGTACGAAAACTATAATAACTTCACACATAATATCTTCCTTTCATTGCCTGATTTCTCACCTCAAGACATGACCTGTCCTAATCATGCTTTAATCATTTTCTGCTGAAGAGATTTATGTCCTTTGATTAGTAGCAACAGTTTCTCAATTACTATGAGAAAGGGTATCAAGTCTTTGTTAGAGAATCACGTTTTACATGGAATCTTTCGAAAATTTTCAGAGCAACTCTACTTAGATTTCAGCAGAATGTTCATGACTAGGTAAAAAGAATTGGCTATTTACATTGGGGGATATTGAGAAGCGAACTTGGATAAAAACCATACATTCATATTCTGGAGAAACTGGAATATGCAATTGCTTAAAAAAAAAAAAAAGAAAAAAAGGAGTCCAAGGGCATTAATATTCACATGCTGCTTTAGGAGGATTAACCTGGAAACTATGGGCAGAGCTTGTCTGCTTGGAGTCGGGGCCTGGAAGCAAAGATCTTGAATGGGGGCCTTTGCAAACATGCAGATATACCGTGATGAGGGTCTGTCCTAGGACGGCCCTAATGGAAAGGGGAGAGGAGAAAGACTTGGCAATTCTAGAGACTAGCCCTGTATAAAGTGTGAGAAAGTGTTAGAGAGAAGGGCAGTCAGCCATGACCCAGAAGGTGCAGCCCTAGAGGACTGGGACCATGGTGATCCCATACAAAGATGTTTCCATTTGCTGAGTTCACAAAGAGGATGTGTGGAGGAGGGGCATCCAGAGGCATGCTGGAAATGAGCCCACACACCATCCACACTTGAATATTCCATCCATTTATTCAAAAAAAGTCCATTTACTACTCTAGTATACTGTATCAGTACAAACCAAACAAACAAAACAAAATACAAAATATTTTCCTGACCATTTTGCTGGACTAAGTGTGGACTAGAACATTTGCAGATGTCTACAAAACAAGGCAACATATGACAGACACATACCCAAGCAGGATGCCCCATGTGGCTATAAGTAAGGAAATAGCTCTGGCCTGGAAAACTATGTGGTTCTCTTAGCTGCCTACCTACCTACCTACCTAATAACATCAGTACCATTGAGATGAGCATTGTGTCACCCTCTGGTTGGAAATATAGTAGAAGTTATTTGAGGAGGGAAAGAAAGCATGAAGGATATCTTCAGTGTAATCTGAGGCACATCTCTTCCTGCAGGCTGCATTCATCAATGAGGTAGAAAAGGCAAGCAGGCCAGTTGTCAGGGTCAGGCTTGCCAAGTAAGCCCATCCAGCTGCAGATTGAGAAAGAGAGAAAGAGCTGCACACAATCTATGCCTTTTAACTCAGGGACACTTCCCACCAGTAACTGCAATCCAATCATTGTTCCAGACTCAATTCATGAGATTGGGCTATTCCTTCTTCCTTGTTGAGGTTGAGAAGGAGCAAAGATAGGACTGGCAAAAGCAGACAGGCCTGAAGTGGGAAGAAGAATGGAAGCATTGAAGTGTTCTTGCCACTATGCTAAGTACCATTCTGGATCTGAGTAAAACTCTACCTCTCTGAAGTCCTGAAAAGCCTCACCATTTATCCTAAACTAATAAAGAATTTCAACTATGCTCCCCACATTGTTAATTCTCCTTTTTATTTTAAAATTATTTGGGGTTTGCATCACAATGGCAAATTCTTGGTCCTATTTATCCTAAACCCACCCCACCCCCAGCATGGCATCTGGTGTAAGACACACTCAGTAAAGAGTAAATGTAACCTGAGAGCCCCACTGCTTCACTGGACTTCCATGCAATATAGAAACAACCAAAGTCCCACAGAGAGGAAGACAGTGTAAGAAGCCAACTCAGAAAGGGAAAAGATGCTCTATCTGCTTTCAATCAACTGTGACTTAAAGATTTTTAAAAGGCTGAATCCTCAGTTAGGGGAGGGAGAGCATGACCTGCTCCTCCACTTGGGCAAACTCCATACCCCATGAGCATGAAATGCAAATTCTGGAAGGAATAAGAAAGTTAAAAACCAGGAGGGCTGGAGAAGCTGAAGATGTTGTGGCTGATGGGCAAGTCCCTTGAGAGGTAGAGGGGAAGAGTTGATTGAAAAGAGAGAAACTCATGGAGTTCCTATTGTGGCTCAGCAGGTTAAGAACCCAACTAGTATCCATGAGGATATGGGTTCTATCCCTGGCTTTGCTCAATAGGTTAAGGATCCGGTGTTGCTGAGGGCTGAAGCATGGGTTGCAGATGCATCTCGGATCCTGTGTTACTCTGGCTGTGGCATAGGCTGGCAGCTGAGGCTCTCACTAGACCCCTAACCTGGGAACTTCTATATGCCATGGGTATGGCCCTAAAAAGGAGTGAGGGGAGAGAGAGACATTCATGGATTTGTTCTAGTTCCCTGAAGAAAGAACCTTTTCACGTTCATCATTATACCTTTAGTACTTAGCACAATGACTGTTGCTACTACTGCCTGGATCCATGAAGCCATGAGCAATCAATTAGTGGATACTGAGAATCAAGTGTAGGTACAGCCTTAAAAGAAAGAGGTCAAAAAAGAAAAGAAAAGAGAAGGATTCCGATCCCCTTGTGCTTGTTCAGCCGCCACTCTGGTTTAGAAGGAAAGGCAGAGACCCAGGACTCAGAGAAGAACCAGGTGGTGAGGTAGATTTCACTGCCCGCCATATTTCTTGGCAACGGTGAAACATGAAAAATTCTTAAGGTCAGACCTCAATATGCTTTGTGTTGAATAGGATTGAATGGGATAGACAGAGCTGAACTGCAATGTGGGAGAGTAAACAGATACAGACCAAATTCAGCTAGTGATGAGAAATTCCATGTGGACTCTTAGATCAGCTTGGGCCTGGTTGGAGCTGTAGAGTCATGGACACATCCCAATTATCCAACAATTTTTTTTAACCGTGGGAGGCATGACTGTCAGATAAACCATCTAGGGTCATAGGAATCGACCTCTCCCTGTGTTGGCCTGCAGCCCCCTCTGGGCATGTGCTATCTGCCTGCACCACACGCTGTTCTGAGTTTTATGTATGAACTTCAGGGGAAAGCATCCAACTGTGTGGAAGAAATGGAAGATCTTTTTCTTTTTTATTTTATTTTATTTTATTTTGTTTTTTTTGCTTTCCGCCCTTTGCCCTCATTGAGGGGCATAATGCATTGGAGAGTTACCCAGCAGCCCTAAAGCTCCTATCTTGCCCTTAAGGAGGGGCTAGAGGCTTCAGGTCCTGGGGCTGATCCTGAAAAAAGCAGGAAGGGAACCAGAACAAGATCTGGGGAGGGAAGGAAGAGCTGCAGGGGAAGGACGGGAGTCCAGGAACAGCGCGTTAGGTGATGGAGGAATGCTATGCTGAGGAATCACGTTTGTCCTTCCCATCTGATGGGGCTGTAATTACAGGAGGATTGAGCTGATGAGGCACCGAGGACCTTTTCCGCTTACGTTTGCATCTTTCCTCCGTAATCATCTTTGAGAAAAACGTTAACTTGGAGATGGATAAATGGCTTGGAAACTCAGATCATCAGCTCGGTGGGTGTGGAGTCCATGCCACTGGGCTGAGTTTATCCAGAACCACCTGTTTCACAGTTAGAAGATCCAGTTTTTCTATGGCTGTGCTTCACCCAGGAGCTGGGGCAGTTTACTGGGATAAAATATCTGCCTCCCTCCACACCCCATTTGGAAAGCACTCTTTTCCAGAACACAGATGGGCAAGGAAAAAGCTCTTCATGAAAAAATGTGGTGCTTGTTCACAGCATGGTTGGTGACAATATGTCTCACCCACGAAGAGGTAAGCATCGTGAAGAGTGAAGCACAGCTTGGGAGAGGTCACAAATCTTGGAGGTCAGTGTGTCTTGGACCAACAGGGGAAAGCTCCCTGGAATAGGTAAGATTTTACTTACACTCTGAAAACTAAAAAGGAAGACATGGAGCTGGCTTTCCATGTAATAACAGAATGAACAAAGACAAGTGAGTTGAACGAAGCCAGACAAGAGGGAGAGAGCTCCCAGTCCATCCCACTCTCTGCCCCTCCCCCTTGGCAACCACAGTCTGTTCTCCAAGTATATGCATTTCTTTTCCGCAGAAAGGTTCATTTGTGCTGTATATTCGATGGGCTGGGAACTTGAGGTTAATAGATGCAAACTATTGCATTTGGAGTGGATAAGCAATGAGATCCTGCTGCATAGCACTATATCTAGTCACTTGTGATGGAGCATGATGGAGGATAATGTGAGAAAAAGAATGTATATATATGTGTGTGTGTGTGTGTGTATGACTGGGTCACTTTGTTGTACAGCAGAAAACTGACAAAACACTGTAAACCAAATATAATGGAAAAATAAAAATCAATTTATAAAAAATAAGGGAGAGCACAGAGCAAATTCCTTTGACAAACTCCATCCTTTGAGACTTCCTCAAATATTCCTTTTTCCATGGAGATTTTCCTGATTATCCCAGTTTGGGGTGTCTTATCTCTCCTCTGAACTCAGGTAACATGTTATTTTCATGCTTTTCAAGGTGTGCATCGAATACTGGCTGGTGCCAAGGTCATTTACTTCCCTGACCTGAATTTCTTACTAGACCCTAAGATGGGCAATGTCCCTAATATGCATCTCAGCCAGATGAGGAATTTGGTGGAGGTTAGCTGGATAGTAATCTTATTAAGGAAAGATAGGAGGTGTGTCTGACTATGCTTTGCAGATCTGCTCTAACTGCAGGAACTTGAAAACCTGGAGATCCAAAGAGAGCAAAATGCTTATCACTCTCATGCTTTGCTGCTCAGCACACTCTCCTATACAGCTATACAGTGAGTTTCTTCCTTTGCTCTGTGTCTTTTTTTTTTTTTTTTTTTTTTTTTTTTTTTTAGGGCTGCACCTATGCAATATGGAAGTTCTCAGGCTAGGGGCTGAATCAGAGCTACAGCTGCCAGCCTACACCACAGCCACAGCAAGGCTGGGTCCTTAACTCACCAAGCAAGGCCAGTAATCAAACCTACATCCTAATGGATACTAGTCAGATTCACTTCTGCTTCACCACAATGGGAACTCCTGCTCTGTGTCTTCCGTAGGCTGAGGTTTAGGGTCAGCCTTCTTAGTGGTTCACTGCAACCTAGTCAGGTTCCTTAACCACTGAGCCACAAAGGGAACTCCCCTCCCTGCCTCTTCCATTCTAGCCTTGTTGGCCACATTTCTCACCAAGCCTCCTCTTCTGCAAATGCAGTTACCAGTGTCTCTGGATCCAGCAACAGCTTTGCTCCTTCAGGCCTTTGCTACTAATGCTGGTCATGCCCCTGCTCTTGACAGCTCTGGAGAAATTTGACACCTTTTGTCAATTTTCATTAATGCTGCCAAAACTATCCATTCCATCTGGGTCCTTCCTGTCCTTATTTCCTGTAAGGTCCTAGAATGACACAAGGTCCCACTGACCCCAGAAATGTTCAGAAATGTTCAGAGGAAAAGGCTGATCATGTTTTTATTTATAAGCTGAGCCAGGACCAGCCTGAACTTTGAGATAGCACAGAGCAGCACCAGGATATTGGGTTATTTGAGCTAGGTGGAGACTTGCTTTTATAGACTTGCCCAGAATCTGAAGCCTCCATCTCTTTTTGATTATTACTGAAGTACAGTTGCTGTACAATATAAGTTACAGATGGACAATATGGTGATTCACAAGGTTTAAAGGTTATATTCCATTTATAGTTATTATAAAATACTGGCTATTGCACTTGTGCTGTACAATACATCCTTGTAGTTTATTTTACACCTAATAGTTTGTATTTCTTGCTCCCCTCCTCTCTTCCCTCTCCCCACTAGTAACTACCAGTTTGTTCTCTACATCTGTGAGTCTGAGAAGCCTCCATCTTAACAAATCTTAAAATAATATCTTGAAAGCTCCTTCACTAAGTTTATGACGAGCACAGTGTAAAAGCCCGGCCCCTTGGGCTTTTGTGAGAGGAGGCCTCTTCTCTGCACTCTCCCCATCCCTGTTCTTATCCTGGAGCTAATAGGCATTTCTGAAAAGAAGGTTTATGCTGAACCTGTGAGAGTTTTGTTATTTATCCGTCCTAATTTTTGAAACAGGGCAAGAGAAGACACATGTAAAAAGCAGTTCCTGGCTATATGCATCAAGTCTCTTATTCTCATAATGGGAAATTTAGGCTAAAAAGTAGCTTTGTTTAAGTGCTGCTCATTAGGGAGGTGGTGTTGCTAGAGGGTGTCCCAGCTTCTTTTGTGGCTGCATCAAGGTCAAGAATACTGCTAATCTAATGCTCCTTGAAGGAGAAGCTGTCTATGGTGTGTGCAACTCACCAGATGGTTGAGGCCTCTTGATCCTGGATCTGGGGGACAATCTTTAAGCATCTTACGACCCTCCTCATTCTGAACACTCTTGTCCCCAAATAAGACTCCCACCCCCAGCAGCCCTCGGCATCCCTGCTATGCAAGCTCACTCTTCATTGATTTGTTTAAGGGCCATACTCTTCAATGATTGTTCAATTGTCACAATGGCTTTTAAGTTTGTTCTCAAGGGGGCTAGATGGCACAGCCTATTGGCTCCACAGGGCGGGCATTGTGTATTTCCTGTCACCTTATACAAAGCCCAAGTAAAGAGGGAAGTGGGGTTAAGAATTAGTGCGTTTTTCACTCACTAATATGCTGTCACTTATATGTGGGATTTAAAAAAAGGATACAAGTGAACTTATTTGAAGAACAGAAGCAGACTCACAGACCTTGAAAAACTTACAGTTAACAAAGAGGAAAGGTGGGGGGATGGGGATGGACTGGGGGTTTGGGATTGGCATATGCACTCTGAGGCATATGGAATGACTAGCCAACCAGGACCTGCTGTACTGCACAGAAAACTCCACCCAATATTCTGTGATAACCTGTGTGGGAAAAGAATCTGAAAGAGAATGATGTGTGTGCATATATAACTGAATCACTCTGTTGTACAGCAGAAATTATCACAACGCTATAGTCAAATTTACTTCAGTAAATCTTTAAAAAATGGAGAAAAGAATAAGTGCGTTTTTTTAAAACACTATGGGAATTCAGATTTTTAACACCATCATTATTAGCAGATAACAACAGTAGAAATGGCAATGATGATGATAATAATCCTTCAGAAAATATTTTTCCTTTTTTTTTTTTGCTTTAGAATGCACAGTCTGGTCTGCTCTGTGGTTGACTGCAAAATGTACACTTGAGGAATCCAGGTAAAAGCTTACCTGATTTCCCTGAGCCTCTGGTAAAGTGCACAAGAGGCATCTGAATGTGTGTGTCCATATGTGTGTTTGCGTGTGCGTGCTTGTGGATGCATGCACAGAGGTGGGCTTACAGTCACGCAGACTGATTGCCTTCTGTCTCCAACAGGAAATGACTCTGAGGTAAGGCACAGGGGAGGCTGTGCTGGCTGCAAGCTCCTGGGGTGTAGCCATAACCATAAGGGCTGAGGATTTGGGGGAAAATAGTTTGCAGTGTGGGAGATGTTCCTGCATTTGAGGGGGAGCATCTCCTCAGGCCATTGTGGACCAATAAACAGTTCAATTTTTTCATTGTTCTAATTAATTTAATTAAGTTAACTTCCAAGGTGTGTTAAGAAGCAATGCCTTGGGTGATTAACTGTTCCCATATCAAGGTGTTTTCACAAACACATTTACCCTGATTAGTGTACACATTATTATGTAATTAAATACCTCACACAGAGGAATTTATTAGTGCCTCCTTGTCTCCTAACAAATAAAGCAGCCTTCAGAATCTCTTGGAAAAGATGATTCTAGTTGCTGGGAGAGAGGGACAGACAAATGTGGAGACTAGCCTGACAGGGAAGGACCTGAGGCCCCTCCCAGGGGTCTGCAGCCCAACCCCCTCCTGTGCCCATCATCTTTCCTCTTCTCCCCACTTGATCCTGGAAAGCCCCCCCATCACCTACCAGCCAGGCTCCTGCTCATCTTTCTCCTTTGACAAAGAGGGATAAAGAGGGGGTCTTTTCCTCAAAGGAATGAAGACTGCCCTTCATGTGGGCACATCCCGCTGAGCTAGCCTGCAGAAAACTTGTGGGGTTCACAGAGTTTGACTTCCTCTACCTCCTCCTTCTACTCCATCCAGCACATGCCACAAACTGCGAAGGCAGTTTCCAAAAGGCCCACTCCCCACTACTGCTTGGAAGAGAAGGGCTTTGCCTTAGCCCATTCAGGCTGCTATAACAAAATACCACAGATTGGATGGTTACAAATAGCAAAAGTTTATTTCTTAGAGTTCTGGAGCTGGAAAACCCAGCTGGCAGATTCAGTGTCTGGTGAGGTAGGTCCTGCTTCCTGGCTCATAGATGGTTCACATGGTGGAAGGGGCTACAGACCTCTGCAGGTCACTTTCCTAAGGGCACTAATCCCATTCATGATGGCTCCACCCTCATGACCAAATCACCTTCCAAAGGCCCCACCTCCAAATACTATCACATTAGAGGTCAGGTTTCAACACATGAATTCTAGAAGGACACAGATTCAGTCTATAGCAGGCTCATAATCTGAGATATTGTGGTGAGTGACTGCTGGCCAGATATTGGGTTCTGAGACAAATTATAAGAGTAGTTCTTTCTGGACTGGCCACTTTCTCAAGGACTTTTCCCTCATGGCCACCAACTTTATAATATATATGGTCAACTCTATATACCCTAACTGTACCCCAATAATCATAGCATTGATAGCTTATACTTATAGATCACATCTGCTCTATACTCTACTAAGCACTTCTGCCCTAATCTAATTCTATGACTCCATGAAGTAGGTGCCATTATTATTACTATTTAACAGATGAGGAAACTGAGGCATAAAATGATCAAGTAGCATGTTTAAGGTCACACAACTCAGAAGTGGCAGAGTCCATCGAAACAGCTCAGGGCCATGGGACATGACAGGCCCTGTCCCCTGTCATGGCGGGACACAGGAGCCTGAGAGCGGAGCCCCAGCTTACAGGGTAGCGGCCCAAGGTCTGTGCCTTTGATGCAAAAAGCCGGACATGTTTCTTTGCTTACCTGCCCCATCTGATGCAGTGAAGCCTAGGCAACTTAGCCACCTTGGAGAGGATAAATTAAGTGACATTTCTGAGGAATGTAGAAAATACTACTGAAGGCCAAGTGAATCAATGCTGAACGCAGAACAAAACAGTTCCCACCACTGGGATCAGACTGTTCAGGTTGGTGGCAGGGAGAGAGAATTATGTGAGCCCGGGGCCAGCTCCTCAGGGAGCCAAGATTGATTCTGTATGATTGATGACTCGGAGACAGAATGCCAAGTCATCAATTGCCTCGGCTCATGCCACGGACGGCATCAAGATCACTTTTCCCTGGTGCCCAGCCTGAAAGATTTCTCTTCTGTTTGTTTGTTTGGCCTGGGGCAGGAGCCTGCCGGGCTCAGCTGTGTAACTTTACCAAGGCCTTCTGTGAAAAGACAGGTGACAACATCTGGCAGGAGGGCACGGAACTTGAAGGAGAAGCAGCAGAATTGGGAGTAGGGGTAGAGTTTCGGGGGGTGTGTGTGTGTGTGTGAGAAAGTGTGTGTCTGTGTGTGTGTGTATGACAGAGGAGAGAGAAATGTGACAACAGTTCTACCTTAGGAATCCTGGATTCTGTCTCATGCCACATGTGCCAGTGTGTAATATTTAACCAACTAAGATATTTTCTCTATGACTCCTTTTCTTCATATAATGAGTCAGAATAACCAAGCTATTCCTTCTATCTCATCAGGATATTAGGAAAAGACTTTCATCCCTCTCTCAAATTTGCTCATGATGGCCTTCGGGTTTTAAGATTTCTTTCCTTGCTCTTTATCGTACTCTCTTGGGAAAATTTATAGTTTGCTCACACAACCTAACACCTGATTTTACACTGTTGGATGTTCCACTATGGCTCCCGACATGAAAGTCCTACCACCCAACTAATCTGAATGCTTTCCGAAGTTAGAAACCACAGTTTTTCCTAGATCTTCTAGAAGCCTGGAGCTTAGCATACTTCATGCTTCATAGCAGTTTTCTCCGACCAATTTCCTATATACCTATACATGAGTGTATATATATAGAGAGATAAGTAGATAGATAGATAGATAGATAGATAGATAGATAGATAGATAGGACGTGTGTGTGTGTGTATATACCCTATGTATCCTATGAACCCCAAGAACCTATATAAATGCTATCAGGAAGGCTACAGCTTGGAGGAGACTAAAGATATTAAAATTTTTTGCAAAAAAAAAATGTGTGATTTTAAAAGACAATAGGGCAGGGATAAGCATATAACTTTGGGAAGATACTGTCAGGTAAAGAGATAGTAGTGAGAAATCTCAATCCTTAACTTTTTACTTTGCTCTCTTTCTTCTGACAATGTTAATAAACTGTAACTTCAAATATAGAATAACATAACTAAGAAGGAATTAAAGCCCCCAATAAGTAAAAGAATAGTGGTAAAGGACATATCCGCTTTTAAGAAATCCTTATGTCTCATACAAAGAGTTATTTACACCCATAATGAAGGAACTGGAATAAAATAGAAAGGTAGAAAGAAGAAAATAATAAGCAAGCCCAACCCCCTATTCAGTGCTGAACATTTTTAAATACTAGTCATATTTCTCCATCATGCCATCATCCTGTGTGTGTCTATGTGTGCCTATGTGTATGTATTTAATTAGAATGTTAACACTGAGCCCCTCAAACAAGTTCAAATCTATGGGCTCAGACTGAAACTCTACCCCAGGATGGAGAAAGAAGTCAGAATAATCCCATGTGAGTTAACTAAAGAAATGTAAAAATAGTCTCATTTTATTCTTAAATAAAGAAAATCTTAATTTTTGTAAATGATTTAATAAAGCAGCTCATGATATTCTTGAAGGTAAATAGAGAAATATGAGATGACATATGGTCCAAGGATGCAAAAAGGGAATTCATGGCTGGATGTGTTGACCACATCCGCAGATAAGTTGGAGGTGGGTCATAAAGGCTTCTCTTGACACATTCTTTCTTCTGGGTCAAGAAGAATGGGTCAAAGAGTGGTTCATCTATTTATATTCCAACAATTACTTACTAAGGGCCTGCCCTAGGCTAGACACTGCTCTAAGGGCCCAGAAGTTGGCAACCAGAATAAATTCACAGCAAGTGAGCTCTTCAGGCCTCAGCTTAAAATGAATCCAGGTAGTGAACAGGTTAGTACCCTAAACTAAACACATTGACTGACAACTAACAATACTAAGATTAGCATGATAAAATGTGGAAAACTCTGTCAGTCAAGAGTTCTCCAGAGAAAAGGAAACAATAAGAGATATTTATAATTTATTATAAGGTATTGGGTCATATCCCACAGCCTCCTTAAAAACCTGGAGATCCAGGAAAACCAGTGGCGTGGTCTGAAGGTCTGAGAACCAAGGATGCCAAGGACAGGAGAAGCGGGATGTCTCAGCTTGAGCATTGAGGTAGAATTAATTCTACCTTCCTCTGCCTTTAAGTGTGCTTCAGACCTTCACACAGATTCTATGATGCTCAACCATGTTAGGGATGGCAAACTATCCAGTCCACCAATTCAAACACTTATTTCTTCCTGGACTGACAGACACCCAGACATATTTAATCAAATATCTGGGCACTTTATGGCCCAGTCAAGTTGACACAGCCCAGCTCCCACCTTAAATTTAAAAACCCAACCCTTAGAAAACAAGCTTAGACAAAACTGACTTGGAGTTTGGGATTGGTAGATGCAAACTATTACATTCAGAATGGATAAACAATGGGGTTCTACCATACAGCACAGGGAACTATAACCAATCTCGGGATAGACTATAATGGAAGAGAGTATGAGAAAAAGAATGTATACATATATATACACATGACTGGGTCACTATGCTGTACAGCAGAAATTGACTCAACACTGTAAATCAACTATACTTTAATAAAAATAAACAAATTTTTAAAAAAAGAATTACTGAGAAAGGAGTTCTGTTGTAACTCAGTGGGTTAAGGACCCAATGTCGTCTCTGTGAAGATGTAGGTTGGATCCCTAGCCTCCCTCAGTGGGTTAAGAATCCAGGTTGCAGATGCTGATTAGATCTTGTGTTGCTGTGAATGTGGCCTAGGCCTCAGCTGCAGCTCCCATTCGACCCCTGGCCCAGGAACCTGCATATGCTGTAGGTTCAGCTGAAAAAAAGAAAAAGAAGAAAGAAAGAAAGAACAAAAGAAGGAAGGAAGGAAAGCAAGAAAGAAAGCAAGAACGAAAGAAAGGGGGGAGGGATGGAGGAAGGAAGGAAGGAAAAAAGGAAGAAAGAAATTTCTCTCAAGTGCAAGTCTAGCAACAGTTAGATACCATTGCTAGAGAAACACTAACAGAATCTTAAGCTCTTAGGACATAACCATCACATCCACCCCAGCAGAGAAAGAGTCTGGCATTCTTTGTAGGCAGTGTTGTTATGCTCAGTTCTGGGCTTGGAACTTAAGGAGGAACTCTGACAATCCAAGATATGTGCATCTAGACTCAAAGCCAGGGAGGCAAGAGACTTAGAAGCCTGGTCACAAGAGAAAAAAGAAGAAAATTGAAATATTTAACTAAAGTAGAAAATCCGCATGAGATGAAGGAACCTAGCCAAGGGGGACAAAAGAGAGGTTTTCCTTTAAGCCCTCAGGCAGACTGCTTTGGGAGGAGTGGTGTATTAATCCTGCATAGCTGCCGGGACAAAGGGTGAAGTTACAGAAACACTGAAAGTTTTAAACCAATACAGGGAAGAGTTTTCTGTTTAGCCAGAATGCTCCATAAATAGACTAGTCTTGATTGTGAGATGGTGAGCGTTCTGTTCCACCAAAAATGTTTGTGTAATCAGGGCCACTATATATCAGGACAGTATTCAGTGTTGGTAAGAGAACATGCCCCAAAGGGCCTTTCTGTTAGAGACTCCATGATTTTTCAGTTGCTGAAATCTGGCTCCATAGAAGGGATCAGTGAACTGCAGCAAGGTCCACTTTCGGCATTTTTCAGTTCTCTCCCATATCCCATAATACTCTACTAGCTCAAGTGCCCCTGAAAAACCCTGTACTCAGTTATCCAGTAACTAGAAAAGAGTACATGTGAGCTTCACTCTCCAAGGACTCACCCATAGGGCCAGTAACACATTTAATGCGATTAAAATCTAAATTTAGGAATTCCCGTTGTGGTTCAGTGGGTTAAGGACCTGATGTTTCTCTGTGAGGATGTGGGTTTGATCCCTGACCTCACTCAGTGGGTTAAGGATCTGGTACAGCCATAAGCTGCAGCATGGATTGCAGATGCCGCTTGAGGCACTGTTGCCATGGTGATGGAGTAGGCCTCAGCTGCTGCCCAGATTCAACCCATAGCCAAGGGAACTTTCACATGCTGACCCAGGTAAAAAGAAAAAAAAAATTTATAAGCTCACCTCTCACCAGTGGCACGTCAATCATTAGACATAGGTGGGCAGGGTGAAATATTTTCCGGGGATTTGTGGACTTGCTAAAATCCCTCCCATCATTCTACCTAGGTCACACTTGTGATTGCACTGGCCATTGTGGGTATTCAATTTGGTTATCAAATCACTTTCTACAGTTCTATCTCCAATTCTTCCATCAGGCTGTGCAAGACAGCTCTGAACACTGAGGATCCCTCCCTTTTTGACACCCATCTCTGTAGCCCCCATGTAGGTTTCAGTGATGAATTCAGCTAAGGAAGGAGCAACATCTGTTTCAGAGCACTGGTATATCCAAATGAGTTAGAAATACTCAGTTTAGAGACCTAAAGCCATGGGAGGTTGCAATGGAAGTGACAGATGGGCAAAACCCTTTCTTCAAATGAAATCTTATCAGAAAGCATAAATGTATCAAATGGATAAAAGCACATCTGTTCTGCTCGAAGCAGTGATTAGAGGTGAAGGAAGCTGGAGCCCGATGCACTTCACCCTTTGCATCTTCCCCTATCCCTCAGGGGCCCCAAAGAAGCCTCTGCAGAACCTGGTTTGAAAACCACTTAAGAGTCACTTCACATATGGGAAAACTGAGTCAAGGGGCCCAAAACAGAAAAGTGAATCCCCTAAGTAAATAGCTAATTAGCAATGTACATAGAGTTTGTTCTCCACAGTGGTCATGTTCTATGCATGATTACATGGTTAAATTAAGAAGATAGGAAAGACATATGCCCAATCGAAAATGGTAAGTCACTTTCTTTCTTACTATGCCTTTCACTAATTGGATCTAGGGTTAGTTACATCTCTTTTCCCCAAAGAATATACATGGCAGTGAAAATGGGGCAGGGTGGGGAATGGGATGGATGAAGGAAGAGATGAGAGAAAATTCTGCCTTGGCAATACAAAAGCATATTTTTTGCAAATTTGCTTCCAGGCATGAATTTGGCTTTTTCTTTCCTATGGAATGTCAGCATCTTTAGTCTCAAGAATAGCTCTCTCAGCAAAATAATAGTTCTTGGTCCATGGAAGGGTGACCTTTGTTCTTACAAAACAGAAGTCTGAATCGCAATGAAAAATGGAATGTCCATCCCTCCTCCTCCCTCTTCCCTGGGATTCATGAACCTGGCTTGGTATGATAGGGAGCTGCATCCAGAGAGACATTTAAGGGAAGCAGGAGAGGATTTCCTCTGTAAAGCTGAATTACCCAATACAGTAGATGTCTGCTATGTTTTGTGTCACCTGCAGAGGCCAGTCACCCAATAGGAGCTGGGGGCCATGTGAGCTAACCTCCTCTTTCTGGACCTTACATAGCACTCAGTGAACATCGCAAAAATAATTGAAAATTAATTGAAGTCAGGGATACCATATGGCCTCCACCATACTCCTCATTCTCATCCTCGTCTTTCTCCTCCTAGTATGTGATCTTCAGCAAACTACTTATCTTCTCTGAGCTTTAATTTCACCATCGGAAAATTGGAACATACATGCTTTCATCATAGGCTCTTTGCAAAGTTAATTAAGATGATGTAGAAATGCAGCAAGAACCATCACTCTGGGTAGGTTTCCTTCTTTTCCTTCTTCCTGCTTCAGCTTTTCTCCTTTATCTTTCTGCAATCCTTTTCAGTGCAGGTACACAGAAATGCCTGTGCTTGTCTGCTTACCTTAGTAAATACTTGTCTGCCAAGAGTTCCTTGCCAAATGTGATGCCATCCTACCTCTTACTTTATCCTCCCAGGAGTATACAATTAAAAAAACACTTTTAAGCCTTAGGAGATGGTGCTAAAGGTTAGAAGAGACTCAAGGACCAGAGATGTCTTCATAATTGTGGAATCAGGGACCATGTGGAGCCATCACCAGAATGTTCCAGATAAGGAGCTGAAACACATAGAGCTATGCACTCAAATCAAAAGTTAGAATAATGATACATCAGACCCTCTGAAGGCCGATCAAAACCAGTGATAAATACATAGATGCCAGAGAAAACAGAGGAATTGGAGCTTTGAAATTCTTCAAGAACCAAGAGAACACATGTAACCTAAGAGATGGAAAACCCTGAATGAGCATTAGTGGGCTGTGGCCATCCTTTAGATCTGCCCCGCACCTTTCTGGAATAGTTTTCAGCCTCTTGTCTGTGGACGGAGCATTTTCAGTGAGGCTCAACCAATCAATGCTCTTCACCACCTTTATCACATCAGCCCAAGGTTTGTTTCTTGTTGTTTTTAAAACATCTTTACTCTGAGTCCAGCACAGTTTTAAATGCTCTGCCTGGATCATCCCAATGACCTTACAAGGGATATTCTATTACTATCCCCCCTTTTATTATTCCCTTGTAAAGGAAATTAAAGCAAAGATAAATTAGATAAATCTACACATGGTCTCAGAGTTAATGTGTACCCTAAGATAGGATGATCAGAGATCTTTCCTGGAATTTTTCCAGATGGATCAAGAAAAGATGCATGAGCTTCACCAATGAATATGGGGTTGCCTTTTGGGTGTGCTGCATCTTTCTCTTCCTTTTCCAGAGTGAGGCTGGCAGGATGTAAGTCAGGATCTGCCTCCAGCCATAATTCTTGCCTTAGGCTGGCTTCACCATCACCCAAACAACAGAAAGGAGATGGAAGATCCTGATGAGGTATGGTCATCCCCAAGGCCAGTTCTCTTCCAGATCGACATTTTCTTGTGATTTGGTAATATGATCCAAAATAGGCATATACACATTTTATTTTTGAAGTAAACTTGTTTGAGGTGGGTTTTTGTCATTTGCAATCAAATCCTTGATGGATTCAGTAACTTGGTTTCCTGTCTCTAATTCAGCTCCTTGTAACCTTCTCTCCTCTGACATGCAGAGGTCTATTCAAGCTGGCACCTGAAAACATCAGGGGGTGGGGAGGATGGAGGTCAGCAAAAGACCCTGTGGGAAAAAAACCACAGAGGGCAGAGTCTCTGATTACCAGAGAGATAACAGGGGACCAAGGCAGAAACTTTTCTCCTGGACAGCCCCATATATTCTGATGGACCTCCTCCTTCCCATTTATATATGCCCACTCCAGGTTTGCTGCTGCCCTCACAGTGACCTGAAGAATCTCACCTGCTGCCATTGTCATATTCATAACTGGAGTACCCACAGATCGTCTTCTACCTAAGACTTACTACTAGCACTTAAAATTTGTAAGGAAAGTCCCAGGCTGTTTAAAAGGAGCTCACCCTGGGAGTTCCCTTTGTGGTGCAGTGGAAACAAACCTGACTAATATCCATGAGAACACAGGTTCGATCCCTGGCCTTGATCAGTGGGTCAAGGATCTGGCATTGGCATGAGCTGTGGTGTAGGTCACAGATGAGGCTCAGATTTGGCATTGCCGTGGCTGTGGTATAGGGCCACAGCTGTAGCACTGATTCGACCCCTGGCCAGGAAACCTCCATATGTCAGGTGCAGCCCTAAAAAAAGCAAATAAGTAAATAAATAAATAAAAGGATTTCACCCAAAGCAAGGATCCCTGTGCTAGATAGGATCCCTTTACCTATGATAAAATGTCATTTAATACCTATCTGAAAACCCACAGGGGCAGCAGGCTTAGTTTTGAGAAAGCACTAACAAGGCTGAATTGACTGGATGTTAACTGCTCCTCACTTCACTGTTTTTTTTTTTTTAATTTTAAAATTTCTATAACTTACTCAACACATCTTTATAATAAGTTGTGATATACTCTGAGAAAAAAATTCATTTGTATTCTCACCATCCAAATCTAATAGACATTAATATTTTGACATATGTGCCTCAGATGGTCCTTTTTCTGAGAAAATAGATGGTTGCACATACAGTTGAAGTTCGCTTTACATCTCTTTCCTATCCCAGTCACCTGAATGTATCCTCAGATGTAACCACATTTCTCTCTCCCTGGGACTTTGCTTTTACTGCATGTGCATAGCCATAAAAATAAGACATTATTTGCAAGCATTTCATCTGTATGTATCACATTCTTTATACAACGTTAAGGTTTCAGATCATTCATATGTATGCAGGCCACCTAGTCCATTCCTTGTGATGGATGTGTAAGTGTATTAGGTGAACATATAATTTACAATATACAATTTATCCACTCACATATTGATAGATGTGTATATTGTTTCCAATTTTTGCAACTACAAGTCATGCTGGAAAAGATACCTTTGTAGACATCTACTTCCATGACTGAGTTTTTCTAAAGTATACCCTAAGTAGTAGAATTATAAGGTCACAAAGTATTTTTGACTTTAGTGTACATTGCTAAATTGCTCTCCAAAATCTTTACCTATTTATTCTCCTATAAACAGTGTATAAAAATCCCTAGCCTCCAGATCTTTAGCAAGAGTTGGAATTATTCAATGTTTTAACTGAAATGTATGAAAAAAATTGTTTTAAGATGCTTTTTAATAATCACCGATGGGTCTTGAACTCCTGTTCATGTGTACTTGCTATCTTAGTGTCCTTCTATGTTAACTGACTGTTTGATAATTTCCTTAGCTTATTTTCCTGTTAAACTGTTTACCTGTTCTTACTGGTTTGTATGACAGTCTGATTACCATTTTTTGCTGTTGTTGATTGAAGCTATTGCAAACCTCTTCCCATGTATGCCTTGTCTTGAACTTTGTATATGGTGTTTTCAGTCACACAGATTTAATATTAAATGTGAGAAAAGTATAAGATTTTTTCTCTTTATAACCTCCATTTTGTATCTCTTATTTCAGGAATTGTTGTCTATTCCTTTATGATAAAGATATGCTTTTATATTATCTTTTGTAAGCATTAAAGGTTGCTTTCAGGATTTCCTGCTGCGGCTCAGTCAGTTAAGGATCTGGTGTTGTCTCTGCAGTGGCTCAGGTTACTATTGAGGTACAGGTTTGATCTCTGGCCTGGTGCAATGGGTTAGGGATCTGGCATTGATGCAGCTGCAGCTGTGGTTCAGATTCTACCATTGACCTGGGAACTTCCTATGCCAAGGGTGTGGCCATTATTAAAAAAATAAAATAAAATTTGCTTTCCACATTTTATCTACAATCCACATGACTTTTTGTTTCTCTTGATAAAATCAGGGTCCAATTTATCTTCACATGGAAAATCACTCGTAGCAGTGCAATTATTTACATTAATACCTCTTGAAAATTTTGTCCTCAATTGCCATCCTCAATTTTTTTAATAATTATTTTTATTCTTTCCATTATAGCTGGTTTACAGTGTTCTGTCAATTTTCGACTGTACAGCAAGGTGACCCAGTCACACATTCATATATACATTCTTTTTTCTCACACTGTCATGTTCCATCATGAGTGACTAGATATAGTTCCCAGTGCTATACAGCAGGATCTCATTGCTTGTCCACTCCAAAGGCAATAGTTTGCATCTATTAACCGTCCTCAATTTTTTGAATACACCCAGTCAAGACTTTATTCTCACTATTCCTATAAAAATGCTCTTGACAAGGAAGTACCTTCCTCTTTGCTAAATACAAGTATAATAGTTTCTCAGTCCTCACCTCACTTGACCCATCAACAGCCCTGGATACAGTTGACCACTCCCACCTCCTTGAAGCACTAATGGATTTCTTATGAGTTTCCTTCTACCTCACTTATTGATTTTTTTTTTTGTCTTTTTCCTGGTTTGTCCTCAACTCTCTCATATGCCCAAGGGTTCAGTCCTTGGGTTACCTTCCTTGTCTATTTACAATTATCCCTTTGGTGACCTCACAAGCCAACTCTCATGGCTTAATAGCTCATGGTTCATTTCTAATTCCTCTCTAGTCCTTACCTCTTCACTGAATTCTAATTTCATACATCCAACTACCTACTCAAACTCTTTACTTTGATACTAAAAAGGCATTTCAAAACTAAAGGTATAAAACTGAGATTCTAAAAATGCCCCAATTTCCCAAAATGTCCTTCTCCCACAATTTTCCCCACCTCAGTAAACAGCAACACCACCCTTCTTGGGATCATCTTTGTTTCCTCCCTTTCCATCACACCCCACAAATTCAGAGGATGAAGTTAATTCTACTTTCAAACTCTATCCAGACTCTCTCTATCTCCTACCTCCTCCAATGCTACAACCCTGATCAGCACTACCATCACCTCTTACCTCAATTAGTCTCTCTAAACCCAGCTATCTGAGTCTATCCTTTCCACCCTCTAATCCAATCTTAATCCAGAAGTCCAAATTATCATGTTCAGTTGAAATCAGGTTATGCCTCTTGTTTGCTCAAAATCCAGTGTCTTCCCATCTTTCTCATGTAGAAGCCAATCTTTCCATTTACCTCTGTGATCCCATATCCCATTACCCTCCCCCTTACTCACTCCACCCTCTCTTCTAACAGCATCCTCACTCTTCCCTCAGTGTGCCAGGCACGTTCCTATCTCTGGGTCTTCACCCTTGCTCTTCCTTTATTAAAAAATGTTCTTTTCCCAGATACCCTCACCACTCCACTCACTCCTTCATTTCCTCCAGGTGTTTGTTTAAAAGTTCCCTGTCTTCCTTGGGACCCTATCTGAAATTGCACTTTCCCCTCCCACACATTCTCATCAATTACTGTAGCCTTTTCCCACTTATTTCTTCTCATATCTTGTGTTATCATCCCCCCCCCATTTCAAATGTAAGTGCCATAAAAGTAGGAATTTTTGTCTGCTTAGTTCATTGCTACGTCCCAGGGCCCAGAGCATACCTGGGACACATGGGCACTGCCTAGTCCCTTTCCATGCCACATCTCATTAGTCTGGCTTTAGATGAGGTGTTTAAATATGTACATTCCGTCTCCCAATAGCTGAAGACCTCATGATCTTTACGTAATTATCACTACAGGTTAAAAAAAAGTGTTTTTATTAAAAAAATATGCCTTGAGTACCTACTACGTGCCAGACCTTGTATTAAATGTTTGAAATACAAAGGTTGGCAAGTCGTATAAGGCCCCTCCCTCAAGGGTATACAGATTCCTCCTCCCCCTACAAAAAAAAAGCTAAACAAGAAAATAAATAAATAGTTCAGAAATATATTGCTGTTGAATGGATAAGAAAATAAAAATATTCTTTAAAAATACTATAATAATGGATCATATTTCAAAGTGATCAATATGATTCCTATGATTAACAAATTCAAGTATATATATTTTTTTATCTTTTTGCCTTTTCTAAGGCCGCTCCTGCAGCACACAGAGGTTCCCAGGCTAGGGGTCTAATCAGAGCTGTAGCTGTCGGCCTACACCACAGCCACAGCAATGCCAGATCCAAGCCTGGTCTGTGACCTATGCAACAGCTCAGAGCAATGCCAGATCCTTAACCCACTGAGCAAGGCCAGGGATTGAACCCGCAACCTCATGGTTCCTAGTCAGATTAGTTAACCACTGCGGCACGACAGGAACTCCCTCAAGTATATTTAATAAATGGCTCATATATGTGTAGGATACTCTCTTAAATGCTTTAAAATTTTAAGGAGCCAGCTCTTTGCTTAATAGCGTTGCAACCATCTATATAACACCAAGCCACATGCCTGATAAAATGACAAATCAATGAGAATGTATTGGCTTCTATCCTGTGTATACTGAGTACCCATTTGGGAGCTGGGAGGGAAGAATGAGTCACTTTAGACCCAGTGCACACTGACTCACTTAACCTTTGCTGCTGGTGTAAGAGGAAGGAATTCCCAGGCTCCTTGTACAAAGAAGAAGCCAAGTAGCAGAAAGCAGTCCCTTTAATAATCAGATGAGGATTCAAACACATGATGGTTGGATTCAAAGCCCTGTGCCTTCTACTCCTCTACTGGGTAAGTCCTCCCACTAATTTTTCAGTCTTTTCTATTCAGAGCTAGTCTACATGCTGTTTCAGGACAGTACTCTGCACAAGCTAAAGTCTGGAAATTTGTCTCCCTGTTCCCCCTCCTCTCTCACATCCTTCCAATCTCCCACCATCCTCCTTCCCTTCCCCTGTTAGCCAGGTCAGTATCTATCCCTTAGGGTCCTTCAATGGATTGATAAGAGCTGCAAGATACAAAGACTTCTATGAGCAGGTACATTTCACATCTTTCAGAACTTAAAGCTTTAATGATGGAATTTCACTTGTTTTTCTCCAGCTATATAAATGTTGATGTATTTGAGCTTTCCCACTTGGTTCCAAAAAACGCCCCTCAGGGAAACAGAGTGCTAGAACTCCAGGACCACTGAGGGGGCTTTCTGGTGCCAGCTCTGAGGGAAAGGAGGCCCACTAGGTACACAGTACCTGGTTCTTCTCCCCACAGTTCCCAAGCACAACTGCCCCTGTGATAGGCAAGTGCAATTGTCATTGACCCTAGATTGGCCATGCCCCCTGAAATATACCTTTTTGCTGTCCACAGTCCTTAAATGAGTCACTGTGGGAATTTGGAGATGGTTACTATAAAGTGCTGGCACACAGTAGGCACTCAATAAAGGGCAGCAGCAGTTAATGGTTTTCTCTCCCTCTCCTAACTAAAGGTTTTAGGTCCACCAGTTCTTCCTCAAAACTGTTTAATAAAGTCAAGGAACCCTTGAAATAAAAATGGTGATGGAGTATATTGCCTAATTAACTGCTCTGGTAATTAAATTGCAACAGAAACGGCCTGTATGCACTTAACTAGGCATTTATTATAGCTTAATAAGGTAACGATTGTATGATAAATACATTCCACTTGATTACAAGGAAAAGAGTCTCTGAGCATTAGCAAATGCCAGTCATGGGAGAAGAATATTACAAAGTATGTGGAGTTTTTATTATTTACTCCTTCATGCATTTACTCCCTCATGCAGTTCTTCCTTTTCATTCAAAAATATTCAATGGAGTAGACAAGCATGATGATATAATACAGTTGGTCCATTTTGCCACAGTTTGCCTCCGTTGCTAGCTTTGAGATTAAGACTGGGTAGAGTCAGGTACCATTGGGAGTGGTTACTTAGGGCTGGAGAGCCCTGGGAGGCCAGCTGACTCACTTCATCATGAGAAATGCCAGGACCAAAGAAGTATTCCTTGCCCAAGCTCACACAGGCAAGAGACTTCTTTTTATATGTTCATTTCTCCCCACAACATAGGTATGTAATTTTAAAAGTGTCTTCTCATATTCCCTGGAAGATTTTCTCTACCTGCTCATTAGCAGGGAAAGACCCCTTTCTCTGCCAGAGTAGAAACGCACATCATCTGAGACTGGGAGCTACGGAACTGGAATTCATACTAAAATGTGAATGACTGATAAAAAATCTTGTTAAGATGGCAGGAGAGGAGTTCCCGTCGTGGCGCAGTGGTTAACGAATCCGACTAGGAACCATGAGGTTGCGGGTTCGGTCCCTGCCCTTGCTCAGTGGGTTAACGATCCGGCATTGCCGTGAGCTGTGGTGTAGGTTGCAGACGCGGCTCGGATCCTGCGTTGCTGTGCCTCTGGCGTAGGCTGGTGGCTACAGCTCCGATTCAACCCCTAGCCTGGGAACCTCCATATGCCGCGGGAGCGGCCCAAGGAATAGCAACAACAACAACAACAACAACAAAAGACAAAAAGACAAAAAGACAAAAAAAAAAAAAAAAAAAAGATGGCAGGAGAAACTGACAGCATTAGGGCCAGCAGCAATAAGTTGTAGCCAGCTCTTACAGGGTCCAACTGCCAGAACCAAATATGCACGTTCCTTCCCTGCTCCACACTGAAGTACAGTTGATAGCTTGAAATCAGTCCTGGTGTGAGGAGTGTGTGTGTGTGTGTGTGTGTGTGTGTGTGTGGTGGAAATCAGCAAATACTGTAACTTGAGGCCTGTTAAAAATTGGTTTACAGCCAACCACTAATGAAGCTCTATGAGTCTGAAGTGAGTGAGTAAAAAGGAAGCTGGTAGTGGAGGTCAACTTTGGTTGAATTTGATTAAGGCCCGCTGGACCCATTTTCCAATTGTGCCAGGAGAAGTTCCTGAGCTTTAATCCCAAGAATCTTTCTGATGCAAATCCATGTGCACAAACATTTTTGAATTAAAAAGGAACTGAACACAAAGAGGAGACAACCAGGGCCACGGAAGATATTTCAGAACACACTTTTGCTTGATTACTGCTGATTAAATGTCCAAAATGTGAAAAAGACTCTCCATTGGTTGGGTATGAAATGTGGTATTTGCCAGAAAGCACTGTAGATTTTTTTCAGCTTTGTAAAACTGATATATAGAACTCCAAAAATTACTATTCTCAAAATCCACCTGTCACTTAATTAAAACCCAATAATTGCCTTATGAGATCAAAGAAAATTCTTTCTGAATGCATGCAATAGACAAAAAGAGCCTGAACTAAATTTTTGATTTATATCAAGCCATTTGGTTCTTCATCATACTAAAAGACTAAAGAATAATAAAATGGTATTATCCCAATCATATGTGCCAACATTACAGGATAGGGATTAGAAGTTAAAAGAATATTGTATCAAGTGAGAAATCATATGCTTAAATCAGTGACTTACCTGCTTTCTGACAAATAGACATTAAATCCAAGGAGATTTAGAGAGACACTAGCACTGTTTTTTCCTTCATATTATTTTGGGGCTGTTTTTGAAGTTGAGACCCTCAGAGGTTGAAGCAACCTCTTTGGCTTCTGTGGTTCTAAAATGAGATTTACTTCTTAGACTAGCAGAGGGCATGAACTCTCCCTCATCATGTCCAGGAGGTGGTGACCCAACTGTCCTTGGGACCTAGACCAGAGCTCTAGAGCTCCATGGAAAGCAGGTGGATGAAGATGCCACAGGTGAGTTAAAAATCCCCAGGCGATTTGATTGTGTAGCCAAGGTGAGAACTACTGTTCGTGGACCTTAACAGTCACTATGTCTCCCTCTCTTCCAAGGTGAACAAGTCTCTCATGGTTATCTTCAAAGTGCAGAGAATAGCAGAGTGGCCCCCTCTCTTTTCTTCCATGATATTCATCTACTACTGGTAATACTCTTCATTGTCATCATATTAATATCTCATTTAAACCTCAAAATCATTCTTCCAGTTAGGTATTATTATTCCCATCTAATGAGAAAGGCAGTTAAAAGGGATCTGCCCAAACTAGGACAATACTGAGTGATAGATCCAGACCCCAATTGGGTCCTGTGATTTGAGACCCAGAGCACCCCAACCCCACTTATGAAAAGTGCTGATGCATGAATCTTACTCCAAAGGATTTTGATTTAATTGATGGGCCCTGGGAACCATCATTTTCTAAACAATTCCAAAGGAGATTCTAACACGCAACTAGTGTTGAGAACCATCATGCCGGATATGGTCAAAACCCCTGGCCACCTCAACAAGCACAAGAAAAGATGTTCCATACAAGTAATCACTGCAAACAAATCAAATACAAATCAGAACCACAATGAAGTACCACTTGACACCATTAGGATGGCAAGTATCAAAAGAACAAAAAATAAAAAGTGTTGGCAATGATGTGGACATACTGGAAGGCCTATAGTTTGCTGGTGGGAAGGTAAAATGGTGCAGCCACTTTAGAAAGTAGTATGGCTGTTCCTCAAAAAGTAAACACAGAATTACCATATGATCCAGTCATTCCTCTCTGGGGTATACACCAAAAAGAATTGAAAGGGGGAACTCAAACAGATATTTGTACACTGATCTGCATAGCAGAACTGTTCCTGAAAGCCAAGAGGTGGAAGCAACCCAAATATCCAGCAACAGATAAATAGATTAATAAAAGGTGATATATACAGAAAATGGAATATGAGTCAGCCTTAATAAAGAATTTTTTACTCATGCTACAACACGGATGAACCTTGAAGCCATTACACTAAGTGAAATAAGCCCATCATAAAAAGAAATATACTGTATGATTCCACTTATATGAGGTAGCTAAAGTGGTCAAATCCCTAGAGGCAGAAGAGAAAAGATAGAATGGTGGGTTCCAGGGCTTGGAAGAGGAGAGGAGAGGAAGGGAAATGAGAAGTTAGCGTTTAGGGAGCACAGTTTCTTTCTTTTTCTTTTTTTTTTTTTTTTTTTTGTCTTTTTGCCTTTTCTAGGGCCACTCCTGTGGCATATGCAGGTTCCCAGGCCAGGGGTCTAATCAGAGCTGTAGCCTCCGGCCTACGCCAGAGCCACAGCAACGTGGGATCCGAGCCACATCTGCGACCTACACCACAGCTCATGGCAATGCCAGATCCTTAACCCACTGAGCAAGGCCAGAAATTGAACCCGAAGCCTCATGGTTCCTAATCGGATTCATTAACTGCTGAGCCACAATGGGAAGTGCAAGGGAGCACAGTTTCAAATGATGAAAATGTTCTGCAGATGGACAGTGGTCGTGAGGATGGGCTCGATGCCACCAACTGTATTTACAAATGGCTAAAATTGTAAATTTTGTTATGTATACTTAACCACAATCAAAAATCCAATTAAAAAAAAAACTTATTTCCATCATTCCAAACATGGGTGTGCCTAAGCATTATGGGAGAGTTGAATCTGCAGAATGAAGATCCTAGAGACCTGCCTCCAGTGATTCCAGCTCAGCAGGTCTATCCAGAGTCTCACTCAGGAAACTGCATTTAACATACATACTCAAGTTGATTAAAATGTCTGTGGTCCGAGGAACCCATCTGAAAAACTCTATTCTTAGCATCCTATGTTATATTCTCTAGTCTGATACTACAGGTCAGAGAAGAGAGGACTATAGACTGGAGTTGTCAAGCAGGGCTCACAGAAGAAGCAGGTTTTGAAATACTCTTTGTACTAGTCCTTAGACTGTGGGTAAGAAAGTGTCCACTGAAGCTCTGCATGGACACTGGCTCCATTCACTGGAACTCACCCACCAGGAGCCACCCCACTGGAGCAACTTCAAGTCAGTTTCCAAATTAAGAAAGCGACTCTCCCCTCTATGCAGCTTCAAGCAGCAATACCTACTTCATTTCTAAACCTAATGAGGCTCCACTCTACAAAGAGGCAGAGCTGTGGAGATGAACTTTCACCCCTATGTTACTTATATGGAGGTAGCACCAAAGCCATGGCCCAAATGAGTGAACTCTGGGTCAGACAAGCTAACTCCTCCTCCAGATGTAGACTCAAAAGAGTGCTTTCCACCCTCATCTAGTGAGAGAGAAATCATCCCCAGGCCACAGGCCAGCTGCAGGACCACCTCCATGTCATCCCTTGTTAGGCAGGCTTAGCTATGATTGTATGTTTGAGAAGCCATGGTGAAAAGTTGTGGCATATGGGGCCCCACTGCATGGAATCTACAGTAACTCATGCTAGAGTGCCCTGACTGATGAGATGTTGGAAATCATTTTTTCTCTTGTGACGTTCCAGGATCTCCAAATCAAGAAAGTATTCTCATTCGGCCATTTGAGGTATTTGATTATTTGGATAGATTTTTTTACAAATCAAGGTCTTGACTCCTGAGACAGTCCTGGGGCTCCTTGGTAGCAGAAACGTGCAACTAGTGAGTCTCTTCCCATCCCGAGAGGTAATTCTGTCAGGTTGCTTTACTGCCCTCCCTGTTGAGCAGCATAACCAGGAATTCTGAGAGGCCCCATCAGTGCTCTTTAGCCAGAACAGAAACTGAATACATAAACCCAAAGAAACCCCATTCTTGAAGGCTTTTCCTTCCAAAAGCAAAGAATGTGTGAGGGTGCAAAACATGCAGCTCCCAAGGCAGTTCTGTGGGGGTCTGCTTCTCCATAATTCAGATGACTTTCTGCCTAGAAAAATCTTCAGGCTACAAAGTGAAGAAAAAGCCTCACTAAATTCCTCTAGAATTCTCCTCAAGAGATGCTTTAAAAAATTGCACTAAAATCCCCAGATGCGGCAGAGTGGAATCTGAGAAGGGTAGGTAGGTGCCTTCCCCTGCCCAACAGGCAGCTCTAGAAAAGCCCCCTCACTGTTTTTGGCCTCAGTTTCCCTTCAAACAGAAGGCAGTACAGTCCAACACTCCTGTCCAGAAGACAAGAATCAACATGATATTAAATGGATCTTATGAAGGTCCTTAGAAAAAAAGCATTTATTGCACTATAAACACAACATCTTTTCATACTTACAGTACTCCTAGTGCCTTTAATGCAGGCCACAATCTCTCCGGGTGGTGAGGAAATGACTGGTAGCTTGTGGCATTTGGCAACAATTTACACCATGGATAAATACTCCCACCTTGACATTTTCAAAGTCTGGCTCAGAGGAAAAAGTCCTTTTTTCCCCTGAAGCATTAAGAGAAAATGTGCATGATTATCATCTGTCTAAAAAAAAAAAAAAAAAAAAATGGGGAAAGAAACAGGGAGGAGCAAAGGGAATATAGCCGAACCGACACTAAGAAACTCACCATTTTATTCTGCACAATTGAACTTCATTAATCACAGAAAATCAGAGATGGAAGAGACCTATTAGGTCACCCCATCTATCCCTCTGAAAGCATTAAAAGCTTTCAAATGAGATAGAAATCGGAGGTCCTGATTGCTGATGGTCATTAAAGATGTTTTTTGTGAAGAAAAATGTTAACCTTCATGTCTCTGACAAATTACACTCTGGGTGGTTACAGGCTGCCTTTACCAGAGCACCCGTGCTCTGGGGTTGGAGGTCATCACCCCTTAGCATGAGTGCTCCGAAGTGGCTTAACCAAGGGCCCCATTAAATAACTGCCACTTGCTGGGCTGAGCAGGACTGTTTCCCTGCTCTGGTTCTGTTCTCTCTGCATGAGAAGAGGAACACAGCTTTCCCACCAAAGGCACCACTCTTCATAGGAAGTCATCCTTCACAAGCTCATAGTGTGCACCCCTCTGCTAAGGCTCCACAACGTTAAATTCCAGACTCACAGAGCATCTCAGGCCTAGGGACAGAGCATCTACTATCCCAGGATGCACCGGATCTTTGTTTCTCTTCCTTGCTATTTTAGAGAGTTGTCCTTCTCCCACTCCAGGTGGCTCTCACAGGGCAGGACCCCCCTTTCTAGTTCTTAAGAGTGGCTCCAGGCCCTAGGCCTACCTACCCAAGCAGCTCAACACTCTGACTACAGATACTGGCCAGGAATGATCAGATGGCCCAAGCTACTCAAACATGGGTCATCCTCCAAAAAAGAGAGGTGCTTTCTCTTCCCTCTGATGTTGCTAGGATGGCATGATACAAACTTAACACTGTAGTGGCCATCTCAGTGCAAGGGAGTCACCCACCAGATCAGAACAGAAGGAAGATAGCACTTGGGGAAGTGGACAGAGAGACTGTGTGCATGTGATGAACCCCGAGGACAACTACCCTTATTTTCCCAGTTTTATAAGCCAATAAATTAAGCTTCTTCACTTAAGCTAATTTGAGCTTTAATTCTTTCCCTGTGGATCAATGGGGTCTTAACTACTAAATGCCCACCAAGTTTCTGCCATTCTATGCTTGTCAATGAATGAGTGTCTTGACTCCCCAACTGAAGGACAGCCCCCACTAGGGGCAGAAACCATGCTCTCCTCATCTCTTCAGTGCCACAGATCAAGCCCCACCTAGCAGGTTATTAGTAGCTAATAGAGGGTTGGATCTTATATAAGAATATTTGCCAAATGAAAGTTGCCTTTACTCTTCTGCTGTTAGCTGGGAAGCATCATGAGCCACACCCCAACTCATCAGTTGATAACACCCCAAGAAAGGCAATTCAATTCCTCCCAGGATATGCAGTCTCCTCTAAGGATAAGATAAACATGGCTGGGCCTGCTGAAGTGTCTCTCAGCCTAGTTGGTAACTCCTGGATGACCCCTCTTCTCCAGGATATCTCGTGCTCAGGTGTTTCATTCAGAGTTCGTTTTACATAGCATGTGTGAATCTGCTCACGCCAACCTTCTGGTCACATTTTCTGGCTGTCAGGAATCAGGCCCAGTTTGGAGATCTGCTCTTCAAGGCTTTGCACAGAATTTAGTGGAGGAATTTTCATAAAATGAAGAAGGCGCTTGGTATAAGCAACCCTTCAGCCCAAAGGCTGACAGTGACAAGAAAAATTAGTCTCACTGACATAAGAAATTTCTCAAGACCTTAAACAAGATCATAAAACTTGCCCACGCTCTTCCTCTTCTGTGGCATTACTCCTCTCTTCATCTCTTCTCTGGTGTCCCATTGTCCAAAGTCATCTGTCATCTTTTGTCTGCTAAGGACTCCCCAAACCTTGCCAATATTTATTCATTATCCTAGGGGTGAGCTGCATGTTTTATGGTTTTTTGTTCATTTGTTTGTTTGTTTTGTCTTTGTCTTTTTAGGACCACACCAGAGGCTTTTGAGGGTTCCCAGGCTAGGGGTCTAATCAGAGCTATAACTGCTGTCCTAAACCACAGCCACAGGAATGCGGGTTCTAGCTTTGTGTGCAGCCTACACCACAGCTCCACAACACCAGATCCTTAACCCACTGAGCAAGGCCAGGGATCGAACCCACATCCTCATGGATACTCATTAACCACTGAGCCATGACGGGAACTCCCATGTTTTGTGTTTGATTTTTAATACTGAGTCTAATAATAATAATAGCAACAAACACGTGTATAGCACTTCTCAGGTGCCAGATACTGTTCTATCTGTTTACAAAGATCAACTTATTGAATCTTCGCAATAAATCTTAACGAGAGAGCTAATATCCTCACCACTGAAGTTAAGTCATTCACTTCCATCCACATGGCTGATAAACAGCAGTGCTAGAATTGTTATGTTTTTAACAAGTAGATAGATAACTGTAGTCGATGGAATTGGAAAGATGCATTATTTGAAACTGGGTGTCAATTGAGATATTGGCAGTTTGGAAATAAGCTGAATAGGAGAAATGGGACCTGGAATTTGGAGCGCTAAGTCAGAATGGGCCTGAGATAGGGGCTCTCCTTGTAGAAGTGAGTAATAAGAGGGGATCTGAACAGGAAGTGGGCCACTGAGAGTCTGGATACCCATCCAGTGAGTCACTTGGAGGGAGATCAGTAGGCGCTGCCTAGGGAGAGTAGCACAGGAGTCAGAAGTGCCTCACAGGTGCAGTGGCCCTGATGAGCCCCAGGAAGCCTGTAGGAGGGCAGCTTCACAAAGAAAGGTCCAGACCAAGGATAGATAACCTGGGCAGGGCTCCACAGGTTAGGACTCAGGTTCTTCCAGACTGGGACTTTGTTTTCTCTAAAGAGAAATATGATCTGGGTTTCAAAAGATAATATGATGGTTAAAACCCAGGGAATCCATATATTATAATAATAAATTATTTTGATAATTTAATTATCTTTAGTAAAACAGATGACTTATGTTTAACTGCCTGACTACAATAAAATTAAGTGGTTGCAACTCTAATCATTATATATAATATAGAATGCACACTATAAATGAAAAGAGTTGTGTTATAATAAACAAGCATATGATTTAGTTAACAATTGCACATTTCGGATGTTTGAACCTGAGGGGGTTTTGGCTTCCAGGCTGATTCAAAGGCTTCTCTCAGACGGAGGTCTATTCTGTAAAATTCTGTTCCTTATTGCCAAGTCAGGACGCGTGTGTCCCCTGCCTGTGTAACTGGTAGGCCGTCAAGAGGAAGTGATTTCCTGGTCCTTGATCCTTGACATGTCAGCCTCAACAGAAGAAAGGCATACCTCCATTTTTTAAAGCAACTTTATTAAAGTATAATTTACTTAAATATACTTTACCTATCTTAAGCGTAAAATCTGATGGGTTTTGACAAATGTGTACATCTATTTAAACATCATCACAATGCCTGACTATTGAGTCGAAATAAGCAAAAGCAAACACATGTAGTACAGACAAAAAGGATTCCTAATGATAAGGAATGGGATAAATAAATTCAATCTAAATCAACACACATTTGTTGATAGCGAATTCAAAAGCACCAAGGACAATGACTGGCACATGAGACTCAATGATCATTTTATGCAAAAAGCAAAATTGCTTCTATGGGCCACAAAATGATGATTCAAAGAACTGAAAGAGTAGGTAAGAAGGGATGCAAACCCCAAGAGAGGAACACATTAGTGTGGAAATTAAGAGAAATGAGGAAGTCATTTCAAGAGCAGAAACTTGAAAACCGCTCAGGGTAGCATTTGAGGTACAGTTAGATAAATATACAAGCTTTTGAAAGGTAAAATGTAGGAGTTATCAGTAGTGACGTTAGCTTTCCAAAGGAACAGTCCCAGAAAAAGCACTAAAATCCGAAAGCCGGAATGTGTTCATAGGATACCTATAGGAGAATAATAGGGCAAAAAAAAAAAAAAAAAAAAAAAAAAAAAAAGGGCTAAGAAAGCAAGTTAATAAGCATTTGAGAAGTCCCCTTACTCAAAATGCACTGCCTACCTCTCTGATGACAACTACTCCACTAGAGGCCAATATATTTATTGTGCTCAAATCTTTACTTCTTATTAAAATGCAAATATACACATGGAGCCATACTATATTATGTTCTCCAGGCATTTGTTCCTAAGATAAAATTGGAAGGTTTTTCAGAAAGGAAGAAGAGTATAAGTTACCGACAATCCAAGGAGAGAGAGAGAGAGGTGTCAAAAAAGGGTGCAGGACTAGGAAACCAAGGAGACTTTAAAGGCATTAACTTAACTCCTTTCAGTTAACCCTGAGACTCAATTGCTGGAATGACTCAAGTATGAGGAAGCACTCCTTTACAGCCATCTTGACATCTGACTGCTCTCCATCACTGAACAAGATCTCTCTCAAAGTGGCAACTCTCTGTAGGACCCCTCATCCTCTTATGGTGGGAACTTGGATCCCAAGAGATGAAGTCTTGGCTGCTAGCTCCAATGTGACTACAAAGGAAGCCCAAATTGTTGACTACAGCAAGATTAAATGTCCATCAGCCCTCATGCATTTGATACTTTCTCTCAGTACTCTTCAATTATGGGGAAATCTTAACCCTGTGGTTAAGGTTATTTTGGGAGCCAAGGACATCTCCTGCCAAAGACCAGGAGTGATGTGTACCATTAAAGTCCCACAGTTGAGTGCAGCTGTTTTCTGAGACTGTGTCTCCCACAAAATGAAAAGGCGAGCTGCCTCACTTAGAGGTACCGATGCAAAGAAGGCAAGAGAGTGATCGGAAGTTCAGATGGCAAGCTGAGACTCTGGAATTTCAGTTCCACTTGAGTATTTCACATGTTTTCAGTGCCTGAAGGACCTTGAAAGCACTTTACCTTTGGTCAAGCGAACTCTATAAACATTTCCACTCCTCTTGAGTCTTCAACTCCAAGTTTGACTCCATCATTCTCAGAAGATTGAGAATTTTCTAAGCAAATAAGTTAAGGTACATGTGTTGCTCACCCAATATGTGGGGGCATGCTGATCTTAAGAAATTTACATTTTGATTGGAAAAACAAGACACCCAGTAAAGACAACATGGCAATGAGAGAGGAACATAGCCCAGGACTGAAGAAATTCTTTTTTTTTTTCTTTTTTTTTTTTTCCCACTGTACAGCAAGGGGGTCAGGTTATCCTTACATGTATACATTGCAATTACAGCTTTTCCCCCACCCTTTCTTCTGTTGCAACATGAATATCTAGACATAGTTCTCAATGCTATTCAGCAGGATCTCCTTGTAAATCTATTCTAAGTTGTGTCTGATAAGCCCAAGCTCCCAATCCCTCCCACTCCCTCCCCCTCCCATCAGGCAACCACAAGTCTCTTTTCTAAGTCCATGATTTTCTTTTCTGAGGAGATGTTCATTTGTGCTGGATATTAGATTACAGTTATAAGTGATATCATATGGCATTTGCCTTTGTCTTTCTGGCTCATTTCACTCAGTATGAGATTCTCTAGTTCCATCCATGTTGCTGCAAATGGCATTATGTCATCCTTTTTTATGGCTGAGTAGTATTCCATTGTGTATATATACCACATCTTCCGAATCCAATCATCTGTCGATGGACATTTGGATTGTTTCCATGTCCTGGCTATTGCGAATAGTGCTGCAATGAACATGCAGGTGCACGTGTCTCTTTTAAGTAGAGTTTTGTCCGGATAGATGCCCAAGAGTGGGATTGCAGGGTCATATAGAAGTTCTATGTATAGATTTGACTGAAGAAATTCTAAGGTAAGTAGTATTGCAGAGAGTGGGCAAGTCTTTTCCTTTTAATTATTTTGGAGAGTGTTAGGGGCAATTCTCTCCATGCTTCTTATGTTAAACAGAAATTTAAATCTTTTATACTCAACTCAAATTTCGCAGGCTTTAATATTCTTTCACACAACCCTCTATAGACATGGAAAAAGAGCTGATACCAAACAATTTATAAAATTCATTAATACATAGTGGTGAATGTTTTTTAGAAAAAGACAAATGGAAATACCATTTTCAAATGTTCCTTCTCTGACCTCTTCACTGGCTCTCTCTCTCTTTTTTTTTAAGTTCCTCTTTGTTGTCTTAGTAGTTAAGTGTGGATATCTTTAATGTTCTGACCCTGGTCCTCATCTATACACTTTCCATACCCTTCCCTGGAATAATCAGCCGCTTTTAGCCTGTTAGATGGGTAAAAGTTCTTTAAACTCCTTGAAGATTATGTAAGACCCTACTGTCTTCCAGCCACCAAGCTGAAGCCCAAACAGAATAACTGATTTCTGAAATCATACCACAACTCAGTTTTTGAACCAGTAATAAAATGTCTGTCCATAACAGCAAAACTCAAACAAGGAATATGACGTACATGGCCTTTCACCGTTTTCATGAAGTAGACTGATGGGGTGTTTTAAGATTGCATATACACAAACTCAGGGCAAACCTTATGCAATTGTAAATAATCTTAGTCTAATATATAATAATAATTTCAAATACAACCGTCTGCCTTCTGGAAGAATATATTTCTTCCTGAGCCATCTAAGATTAGCACTTCTAAGAATACACTTTTGGGAGCTATTTCATTAATAAAGCAGACTCTCTTTGGCCCACATTGTCAATGAACTAACAGGTCTAATATATCTGTCAAATGAAAAAAAAAAAAAAAACGTAGTTCCTAGTTTTCTCTCCCTTCAGCTCCTTCATCTTCCAGATAAAGCCAACACCCTTTGATAATGGATAAGAAATTTATGACAGAGCTGACAGTGGCCCTAGTAAACAGAATGAAAAGGTCAGTGAATTATTCATTTTATCCAGATTCCACTATTAATTCACTGACCTATAGTCCTTAGCAATCCACTTAACCCTCAGGACAATTTCCTTAATTGTCCAACAAGAGTGATACATACTCTCGCCTCCTACTGTGGTCACTTTTTTTCTAAACCAAATACCTACATACATATGTTAAGTCCAAATACCCCTATGAATGCTCTGACCCTTTATTCTTCCACTGTCTATGATGATAGATGTCACCATTATTTACTCAGATATCAAAGACAAGTTCAGCCTAAAATCTGCTCTGTCACCACAACCAGTTGATTCTACTTCCATAATATTTTGTAAAGTATTCCTCCTCTTTATCCTTTTTCTTTTTTTTTTTCTACTTTTATCATGCTTCACCTGGATTACTCTGGTGGCCCCCAATTGATCTTTGGAGATCCTTGCCTCCATCTGGGCCCTGCAAATTCACTCTCTGCTATTATTGAAGTGACATTTCCAAACATTAAATCTGAGATACTATCTTCTATTTAATGTTCTTCAATTTCCTTGCCTTCAAGAAAATAACCACATTCTTGGTTGACATTAATTAAAACAGCCCTCAGCATCCCTCCCCAGAACTTGGCCCTTAACTGATTCTACTTCTCCTACCTGGATTTTCACTTTTCTTCTCCCTCCACGCCTGACTTTTCTCACCCACATCCTTACAGATTCAATTTTCCTAACACTTTTCATATCCTGTTATAATATTGTCACTTTATTAGCTAAAAAGTACACCTTCTTCATATCTTCATAGAAGCATGTATCAAGACCTGTGAAAGGGTTTGAAATTTTATCCTATCTACAAACTAACAAGTTAGCCTGCCACAGTTTCACTGACGCTGAGAGGAGACATAAGACTTTGAGTCAAAAATAAGGAACAGTTTATCTCTCATAGCATTGCAGTAGCCAGAAAATCAGCATTTTCTCCAGTTTTAAATTCCTACAGGGTACCTCAAAGGTGGCTAGAAGGCATCTACAGACAAAATGGGTGATGTTATTGGAGAAAAACTTAAGATCTTAGGGAAGCCGAATATTTTACAACAGGCAACAAACACATCTGCCTTTTGCTCAATAGGAAAATAGTCTCCATTTTCCAAAATTATTCATTTCAGTAACAAAGTTGAAAAGATAATCCAAAACAAGGGACAGGTAGTGCCTCACTTAAAAGACATGGAGAGGAGTTCCCGTCATGGCGCAGTGGTTAACGAATCCGACTAGGAACCATGAGGTTGCGGGTTCAGTCCCTGCCCTTGCTCAGTGGGTTAAGGATCCGTCGTTGCCGTGAGCTGTGGTGTAGGTTGCAGACGGGGCTCGGATCCTGCGTTGCTGTGGCTCTGGCGTAAGCCGGTGGCTACAGCTCCGATTAGACCCCTAGCCTGGGAACCTCCATATGCCACGGAAGCGGCCCAAAGAAATGGCAAAAAGACAAAAAAAAAAAAAAAAATGGAGAAACTTGAGAGACCATGGAGAACTGTCTTCCAACACACAACTTTCTGCAATAACAGTATTTATAACACTGAGTTCTTGTTAGCCCCATGACTCTCTGATACTAATTTTTTTTTTTTTTGGCTTTTATTTAGGGTCATACCTGTTGCATATGGAAGTTCCTAGGCTAGGAGTAAAATCAGAGCTGCACCTGCCAGTCTATGCCACAGCTACAGCAACACCGATCTGAGCTGTGTCTGCAAATTTCACCACAGTTCATGGCAATGCTAGAATCCTTAACCCACTGAGTAAGGCCAGAGATCTGATCTGCCCTCATGGATACTAGTTGGATTTGTTTCTGCTGAGCCATAACAGGAAATCCTTTGTGACTTGATTTTGAAATTCTTGACAATAGAGACTTGTTATAAGGGTCCTTATTTTGCATATGACACATAGTTGGAATCTCAAGTGTGTTTACTGAATATTAATAACAATATTTTTCCCTGATAATTTAATCTAGGAATAATCTTAGATGCACATTACATTGTTCACCCCTAAACAGGGAATTCACATAACTTCAATTATATAATAAATGTGGAATTTTCTAGGAAGTTATAAAGATCAATTTTTAAGTATGACTTTTTTTTTTTTTTGTCTTTTTGTCTTTTTGCTATTTCTTGGGCTGCTCCCATGGCATATGGAGGTTCCCAGGCTAGGGGTCTAATTGGAGCTGTAGCCACTGGCCTACGTATGCCAGAGCCACAACAATGCAGGATCCGAGCCACGTCTGCAACCTACACCACAGCTCATGGCAACGTCGGATTGTTAACCCACTGAGCAAGGGCAGGACCCAACCCGCAACCTCATGGTTCCTAGTTGGATTCGTTAACCACTGCGCCACAACGGGAACTCCAAGTATGACGTTTTAATAAGTCCTTAAAAGTTTGTTTTCAAATCACTTCATCTCTTTTTTTTAAATGGAGCAATGAATTCTAAGGTCCATTTATCACTCAAAGCCTCATCTACAGGTCTCCGTTTTCTTGGATGTCTTTGAACAAGCACTGTGAAAAAAACACCCCAAACCCACACTGTCTTCACAGAACAAGTCCTGATAAGAACAGTTGCTGTGTCTATTCCTGTGGACTCTCACAGCTCAGTGAACATGAACCCTTCTATTTAATTCCCTTATAAAGCCTCCCTTCTGGATCCAAATCCTCCAGACCTGACTTCTCCATCTCTCCCTTTATACTTCCCTAGCTAATTGTCACACTGTACGACGCTCCTTTCCTAGGGTCTAGAAAAGGGTGGCATCATCCTCTGGTGCCCAGTCTCATTCGTAAAGCCAGAATTCTCTGGGAGTCATGGAGGTAGTATTCTGGAGTGTTGAAAATTGAAATGAGGGTCAGGAGGTTTGGGTAATCCAGCTCAGAACCAGCTCAAGCTGCAAGAGTTAAACATTTGTGTGTGTGTCCCAAATTATCACCTTCACTGACCTGGTGTTTCGTACCTGTCCTCAAAAATCCTTGTCCCATCCACCACCTAATAAATTTGGTACATTGTCGCAATAAGATCGTGGTGATAGCACAATTATAATTTAAGAAGAGGAGACAGAACCTAAGGAGGAAAGTACTCACCTATAGTCCTTTTACATTAGCACATCATTAAAAACATATATGAGCCTTATTTTATTTTATTATCTTTTAATGGGGAACATTTATAAGCGCTTATATTTATTGCCATAATTGATGTCCTTAGGCTTTAGTACTTTATAAGATTTCGTAGCTTTCACTTAATTTCCTTTCTTTTGCTGGATTTGATCTAGCTGCTTTTATTTTTCTAGCTATCTAAAAAGTTATAAATCTATGTTTTAATTATATTAATTGAGAATTTTAAATATTTTGATCACATAATATACAGACAGTTGTTATTATACATACCTATCTTATTATATTTTCAGAAATATAAATCTATAGAAACAACAAGCATATCAAGAAACAGAACATTGCTGGTATCTCAGAAGACCCCTTGTCCTCCATTCTAGCCTCTGGCCATCCAAAAGTAATTGCTCCTCTGATTTTTAAAAGCATGGATTAGCTTTGTACTTTATATAAATGGATTTATCCAGCATATACTCTTTCGTGACTGGATTCCTCAGCTCAACATTACATATGAGCTATATCCACATTGTTTTATGCAGTTATACTGCATTCATTCTCATTGCTATATAGTAATCCTTTGGGTGATTGCACTACCATATATCTATCCATCTGACTATTAATGGACATTTTTGTAGCTTCCAGTTTGGGAGAATTAAGAATAGTGCTAATTCTGGCTTCTGCCTGAAGATGTAGAAAGCCAAAAAAAGCATACCTCCCACTCTTACAACAGAAAATGCTGCACAATCTACAAATTTATAAGTTTGCTTGAACTTGTCAGCTATCTGAGCTTTCAGAACAGACAACTGATCTGAAATCTAAGTAAATACAAGTGTGTGCAAGGAGAGAGAGAACATGAGCACTTGCTTACCTGGGGCAAATGCTGCCAGACGTTGGTAAGAATTCAGCTAAAATTGTTATTGAACCGTTAAGGCCAAGTGATGGGTCTCAAGAGACTACAGAGCTCGTGAGGATGCAGATATAAGGGAAACATGCACCTGTTCACAGGCTCTGCTATATACACCTAACCAGTGATCACAAAAAAGATTGATGAGAGTCCAAAGGAAGTGTCCCCTTGTAGTGCAAGCCTGAGGAAAGAGATCAGCAGCTGCTGCAGGGAAGGCATAAAACCCCATCCAGATTCTCCTTGCCTATTCCCTCTTCACAATAAAAGTCTTAAACTTCTGGGAGAAGGCAACACACACTATCTTAGGGCAAGGAGGTAAATCCTCTCACATCTGAGTGAAAAAATCACAGAGAAAGCAAAACATTTCCTCCTTTTGGGAAGAAGCAAGGATCTGAACTGGGCCTAGATTGCCCCCCAGAGCAGGTCAGGAGCACTGAGAGGACCAGAGCCCTGAGGCCCAGAGATTGTGCCTTTATAAGACTGACACTTAATGAAAAGAACAGAGGATATACATGCTGTACACCACAGGCTAAGAATGGTCAAGTCACAAGTGATAGTAGCATACTGGTGGCAGAGGGACAAGAGCATGAAAAGAAACTTTCTTTAAGCATACCATAAAGGAAAAGGCTAAGAAAGAATGAATGAGATATTGACAAAAACTCTCTGGAAAATCAACACCCAAACTCAAGACAGGGCAATGCTTGAGGAATTGGAAGCACATGATGCATGGAAGTTAATCATAACAACAAATCTCAAACCCAAATGAACTAACTACATTCTTGCAACTCCCCAAACTCAAGCATACAAACTACTTACCTTAGCTTTAAGTATCCTACACAAGATATTTCTTTCAAAGAAAACTTATAAAGCATACCCCAAAAAGCAAGGGTTTAAAAAAAAAAAGAAAAAAGAAAAACATTGTCAAGGGACAATGTAATCAACAAAAGCAGAAACACACATGACACAGATGTTGGAAACATCAGACAGGGAAATTAAAGCTAAAATTAATATGTTAAAGGCTCTAGCGAAAAAATTCATAACATGCAGTATCAGATGGGTAATTTTATTAGAGAAATGGGAACTAGAAAAAGAGTTAAATGGAGAGGTCCCATTGTTGCTCAGTGGAAACAAATCTGACAAGCATCCATAAGGAAGAGGTTTGATCCCTGGTCTTGCTTAGTGAGTTAAGGATCCAGCATTGCTGTGAGCTGTGGTATAGGTCACAGACATGGCTTGGATCCCACATTGCTGTGGCTGTAGTGTAAGCTAGCAGATGAAGCTCTGATTCAACCCCTAGGGAACTTCCATATGCAGTAGGTGCAACTCTAAAAAGAAAAAAGAAAAAAAAAAGAAAGAAAAAGGAAAACAATGGGTCAACAAGGAAATCAAAACAGAAATTAAAAAATACCTAGAGACAAATGATAATGAAAACACAGCCACTCAGGAGTTCCCATCATGGCTCAGTGGTTAATGAATCTGACTAGGGACCACGAGGTTGTGGGTTCGATCCCTGGCCTTGTTCAGTATATTAAGGATCCGGCATTGCTGTGAGCTGTGGTGTAAGTAGCAGATGCAGCTCGGATCTGTCATTGCTGTGAATCTGGCATAGGCCGGTGGCTACAGTTCCAATTAGACTCCTAGCCTGGGAACCTCCATATGCCATGGGAGTGGCTCTAGAAAAGCCAAAAAGACCCAAAAAAAAAAAAGAAGAAGAAAACACAACCATTCAAAAAAAACTATGGGATACCACAAAAGCAGTGCTTAGAGGGAAGTTCATAGCAATGCAGCTCTTCCTCTAAAAAAAAAAAAAAAAGGAATAAGAAGAAAAATCTCAGATGGACATCTTAACCCCCACATAAAAGAATTAGAAAAAGAAGAACAAAAAAACCCTAAAATCAGCAGAAGGAAGGAAATCATAAAGATCAGAGAGGAAACCAATTAAATAGAGATTTTAAAAAAAGAGTTAAATGGAAATGCTGGAGTTCCCATCATGGGAGAGCAGAAACAAATCTGACTAGGAACCATGAGGTTGTGGGTTCAATCCCTGGCCTCACTCAGTGGGTTAAGGATCCAGCATTGCTGTGAGCTGTGGTGTAGGTCACAGATGTGGCTCGGATCTGGCATTGCTGTGGCTCTGGCAAAGGCTGGCAGCAACATTTCTGATTGGACCCCTAGCCTGGGAGCCACCATATGCCTACAGGTGTGGGCCTAAAAAGACAAAAGACAAAAAAAAAAAAAAAAGGAAATGCTAGAAATGAAAACACAGTAACAGACATGAAGAAAGACTCATCAGTTAGATGACACAGCTGTGGAAAGAATCAGTGAACTCGAAGACAGGGTAGTAGAAATTACCCAAATTGAAACGGAAAGATTAAAATAGTAGTAATAATATTAGTAGAAGGATAGTGTTAGTAGTAGCAACAGTAGTAGCAGTAGCAGTAGTAGTAAATGAGCACAGAGAAGCGGGGGGAGAGAAAAAATATATGAAACAGTAAGGGCTGAGAATTTTCTAAAAATAATGATAGTTATGACAACAAGCAAGGGGAAAAATAAAACAAAACTAGGCATGTCATATCAAGATTACTAGAAACCAAAGACAAAGTAAAATCTTGAAGATAGAGAAATATGACATCTTATTTACAGAAAAATGAAGATAGGAACCATATTGAACGTCTCATCAGAAACCATGCAAACCAAAGGAAGATGAAATGGTCTTTGAAAGTATTGGGGGGAACTGCCAATTTGTTATACTCAACACAACAACAAGAAGTCTTCAAAAGTGAATGTGATATAACTAATTGCTCAATGAAAAACTGAGAGACCTCATTGTTAGGAGACTTATATCTATAGAAAGATCAAAGAAAGTTTTAGGCAGAAAAAATATAATACCAGACAGAACTGGGCTCTACACAAATCAAATGAAGAGGGATGAAAATGAAATAAAATCCTCTTTACTCTTATTTTAATAGCTCTAAAATATAACAGTCTAAAGCAAAGAAGCAATGGATTGCGTTACAACATCTGTTAAAGTAAAATGTATGAAAAAAATAATACAAAGGATATGAAAGAAAAATTGGAAATAACATTCAGTCTATTGTATTTACCAAAAGCATTGAAATCCCTGCCTTCTGGGGGACCCCCTTCCTATGGAACTACCCAGGTGGTCAGAAGCACATTTGACACCCAGATTAACAAGGTGAAACACTGATCACCCTCTGGACTCAAGGGCTGAAAAGCCCCTCTTAAGACATGTCCAAGGAGAAAGGAAAGCCAACTAATCTTATGCCCTCCTGCTGCAGGACTCTCTGTAGTCCTTGACATATATTTTCAGACACTTGGGAAAAGAATCCATGCTTTCTCTCCTGGCTATAATCAGCTTCTTTTCTGGGGCTCCAGCTCTTAGGACAAAAGTCTCCATCTGTAGAAATGCACGTCTTCAGGACACCTGGGCTATGGAAAGGATGGTTCCTCTGTGGCCCTTTCTTTCCTTTCTTGCTCTCTCTTCTACCACTGCAAAGGAAGCCACTTAGAAGTAAATTTACAACACAAGCAGGAAATACAATCTCTCGGGCAAGAAAAAGCTGCAAGTAAAGCTCAAGAAGGTAGAATTTGCGACAGGAATAGCTGCAATTTTGATCGTGTGTCAAATCTGCAACGGCTGAGCGAACTCTGGTTGCTGCCTGGTTCTGCCCAGCTTGAGGGGCACTGAGCTGAGCTAAAGAGTTTGGCAGGTGGTGAAGGAGACAGGGCAGGGCTAGTGCAGGCAGCTTGCGACAAGGAGGCAGGGGGCAGGCTGGGGATACGACACAGACCCAGCTTTACCTCCAGAGCTGACTGCATCATTCGATCATGGTCTAATAAAATAAGAAGCTGGAGAGCCACTGTTTGTACGGCAATGAGTAGCTACCTGTGTGAGATGCAGGCCTGAAACACACAGGAAGATCATATCTTCTAGCTGCAACCAGCTCTGGCTGGAGGGCAACAGACTTTGGTACTGTGGAGCTGCTCTGGTCATGCCTGCTTTTCAAGGGGGGCCCTGAAAAGAAGCCTGGAGTAAATAGTCCACAAATTAGTCCAAAACCACTGCCAATATACCTCTGAGATGACCCCTTATGTCACCCTAAGTGTACATGGTGTTCAGGAGATATCGGGTATAGACCACACCCTCTCCTTCACACTCTCTCCTCTACATCATAAGATTCACTGGGTCTATGTCTACAGGGTGCAAAACTTGCAAACCTTGAGCCTCAGGACAGAGTGCCACTATGAGAAGCAAGCTTCAAGGGCATCTGCATACAATTCAACATGTTAGAAGCCCTGAGACCACTAAGAACCCCAGGCTGTTGGCTAATGCTGCTGTCCCTGTCTCCAAGAGAAATATCCTGTTAATGCAAGCCTACTCATCTTTTAATGTTGCCTTCTTCCTCCACCACAAAACTTTCTCTGACCATGTCAACCAAAACCTGATTCCCTAAAGGGATTTGTCTGATACTTGGACATAACTTTTCACCTAACAAATAGACAAAGATTAGAAATGCCCAGGCCTCTGACATTGTCTCTGTGAGGACACAAGTTCAATCCCTGACCGTACTCAGTGGGTTAGGGATCCAGCGTTGCTCCAAGCTGGGACATAGGTTGCAGATGCAGTATGGATCCAATGTTTCCATGGCTGAGGTGTAGCCTGCACTTGCAGTTTTGATTTGACTCCTATCCTGGGGACTTCCATATGCCACAGGTATGGCCCTAAAAAGAAAAAAAAAATTGCAAGTCCTGGAAAAGTTAAAGGGAAATAAAACATTTGCACATGGGCTTAGGGAATATACTCACTGATACATTTATATGAAGGTCAGTTCAGCGACCTGTATAAAATGGAGAAGGTATTTGACCCTGGACTGGGAATACCTCCTCTAGGAACTTTTTCAACAGGGACATGTATGAACAAGCAGGGTTGTTGAAAGCCAATTCATATTGAGAGTAAGTCTGGAGACATTTTCTGGCTCTGTCACTTAGAAGCTCTAAATGCGCTGAACCTCAGTTTTTGCATCTGCAAAACGGGGTTAAAGACAGTATTGCTGTGAAGACTACATGTATAATGCACATTATTTGACATATAATTAAAACCCAGTAATTTTCCATTATTGCCATTTTATTGGAATGAAAATATTGTTCCTAAACACAGATAGTCATCAATAGGATGTGATCAGAAACATCAGGATAGATCTATGGAATGGAACTCTATGAAGGCTTTTAAAAGAATAAAGGCTTTATGTTCATAGTGAATGCTTTTTAAAAAACAGATTTCAGGAGACTTTGTGTGTTGGGGGGATGGTCTATGCATCTCTATGTGGATGTGATTATGTCTGTTGTGGGTGTGTGCCTGGGTAGCGTATGAGTCTTGTGCACATATCTGTGATGTGTGTGTGTGAGTTTTCTGTGATTGTCTGCAATGTGTGCATGTGGGTGTGTTCTGTGTTTATACCTTCAGCATATGTATGAGAGATCTGTGCATCTGCAGTGTGTGTGTGTGTGTGTGTGTAGGTAAATTCTGTGGGTGCATGTGTGGGTTCTGTATATGTCTGTGTGTAAATTCTCTGAGTACCTGCAGTGTGCGAGTGACTGTTATAAGGACAGTACATATGAGTTCTGCGTGTGCATGTGTGCTATATTTGCCTGCGATGTCTACATGTGTCAGTGATGGTGTGTATCTGCTGGGTATGTGTGTCTATGGGGTATGCAGAGATAAGATCAGGAGAATAGGACTCAGGAGTGAAGGAAGGATGGGTTAGGTTTCTGATGTGTCACATAACAGTGGTTCATCCTGTATAAATTAATCAACTCTTCATTTCTAGTTTATTTATCTATTAGGAAAAAAAAACTATCATCCCCATCCCCTAGGTCAAGTGAGGATTAGATGACAGAATCCATGGGAAGCACATGGCATGATGTCTGGCACATAATAGATGCCACTATATGCCAGGCATTGTTCATCATGGTCACATTTATAAAGAGGTGTCTGGACAGATGTTACTTCCTGTCTTAACCCAGCTGGGTGATAGCAATTGTCTGTTTAATTTTCTCTTTATAATTTTCTATATTGCCTGGATTCTTTGCATGCACATATATTATGTCTTCTATGAAAAGACCAATACATGCTCTTTTCAATGAAAGTTGCCTCCACAGTGTAGATTAAACACCCGTCAAGCAGAACCCTAGTGCCAGGTATCTCTATCTTTGAGAGTGCATCTCTCTATTTGTCCTTGAAATTCCCATCCTTATTGTATCACCGTATGTAATCCAGCACTTCTGGATTAAGAACCCAAACTGTGATGTTCTGTCCAGAAAGCCCTGCTTTCAATTCCCATGATAACTGGGATTGACCAATTGTTGGGGCAACGGTCTATCTTAATCCCACTAGAATTGATTTTTTTTTAAATCAGATTAACTTGTTGTCACTTTGGAAGGAATGGTGGTAAAGGCGGCTCAGTGTCAGCCTCCTCAGAGTGCGAGGTGAGGACACCAAGGAGACAAGCCCTTGGCAGGAGCAGGTTGGGGGGATTTCAGAGGTGAGCAGTGGCCACCATGGGCTGGCAGGAGTGAAGTGATGCAAACCCTGAATGAGTGTGAAGCAGGGGTGCAGGGAAACTAAAGGAAAAAATCACTTTCTTCACAATTTGGTTCAGATCAGATTCCCCCACGAGGGAAGGATTCCATTTAGCAGGTTATCAGAGCTTGTTAAAAATGCAGATTCCAGGCAGGCATTCCCTCCCCACAAGAGATTACAGGTAAAGGTATAAAGTGGAGCTTACACGTCTGCTTCCCAGGTGAGGAGTGGATTCATCGTTGTGGAGCAATAAGAAAGGTCCCAGGGGAGGGGGGTGACAAAATGCCACCATGAAAAATCAAGTTTTCATAGCTGTGTGTCTTCAGTTTAGTGACACAACCTCTCTGGGCTCTTAGGAAATAAGAGTGACAGTCCAGAACAAAGTGACGATAAGGCTACTAAGGTCAGATAGTTTCTGTGTAAATATAAAGGGTAGCTTATATGAAGCCAAAGCACAGTCCTTCCATTCTCCGAGAAGGGACTGAGGATGGTTACGGACCGTAGGGTCATGGAGCCTGTCCCCTCTGCCTCAGAAGCTTCTGCCTACCTTCCCGTTCCTGGTCCCGCGGCTGCAAGCAGCCTGAGAGTGTGCTCCACTGCCCCCTGGTGGTCTTGTCTGGGAAGGGACCAGTCTCTTTCCTGACTGGGCTTTATCTGGCCCTGAGTGAAGATGCAACCTCTGGGTCATAGGTGGAGAAGGGATGGAGCCCCAGGAGCTGATTTCTGATGATTTATGACACTGTGGAGACAAAAATACACCCCTTCAACTGCCACCATCTGCTCGCTGGACTCATGTTGTCACAGTGGAGCCTCAACACTTAGCCTCAGCATTTTACCTCCCTGGATGTTTCCTGAGCCCTGAGCCAGGCTCTTGCTGGGAGCCACACATGGGGAAGGAGTGGGTGGGGGAGATACACCTGTTGCCTCTGGAGCTGAAAAGCTGGACTTGACCTATAAAAATCACTGCACATATGGGCACCAAAAAGGGCTAAAAGGCCTTCCTCCCGGGGGAGCACATCGCAGGATGTGAGCATCATATAGATCCATCAAGAAGGATGGAAAAAGAATCCTCCACTTCTGGAGAAACCTAAGCCTCAGGGCACTGCCATCAGCAAGGCAGGTGTTAGTCACCAAAAAACGCACTTCAGCCACCATCCTGGGAGTCCCAGCTCAGCAAGCATGGCTTTTCTGCCCTTCCTGTTCAGGCCTTGGGATGTAGCACTCCAGAGGCTGAGTTCACCACCAAGCTCCCTCCTTTCCCCCACAGGTGAAACACCCACGTCCTGGACCCTGGACCCCCAGGGTGGGGATTTTGGGTAGGCTGATGCCCCTACTTGAGCCTTTGCTAGTCAGAGCCTCCACTTAGTTATCAAATTCCTCAGGGACCCTTCTGGTATTAGATGGAAGCCACAGGATCTAAGGATGGGTTAGTGGCAGAGTCCAGAGAGGGCTGGGTATCAGCCTCTAACATGGGGTGTGGACATGGTATGTCCAGACATTTGGAATGTCCATCACCACACTGTGTCCCTGCATTCAGGCATGTGCTCCATGGGATCGAGGGCTGGGACACTTCACAGGCTGTGCACTGTCCCAGCCCTTGCTGAGGACAGAGGGCAGGGCTAGGGCTCCCATGCACACTTCTCACATCAGCCTCGGATGGTATCCTGAGAGGAGTGGGGAGGTAGGAGTGTCTAGGTGACCCTCTTGAGAGGGGAGATGAACTAGATGTCTGCTCAGCAAGCTGTCCCAGCTTCGGACGCCACCATTATTTCCATCAGCAGCCTCTTTGGAAGGGCAGATTAGACCTGGTCTTCTTTAGTGAGATAATGTGTAAGGGATCCTGTTGACAGCCATAAAGCTACACACAAATATGATGTCTTCACCACCACTGTCATCCCTGAACTAGAAGTGATCTTACTAGCATTTCAAACACTTTCCTTTTTTTCCCCCTGAGATTCCATTACCCACCAACCAAAGACTACTTCCGCTGTTCTTTATTTTTTTCCCCTGGAAAACAAGCCCTCATATTTGTTTCAATTTAAACAGAAAGGGGTAGCACAAATTACAGAGACAAAGAAGATGAATGATTGTATTTTTATAATGAATTGGGTCTACATAGATTGATTTTAGCATAATTTATTCCATTTAACTTTTTTTTTTAACTGCTGCCAAGGCAGAAGTTCCCGGGCCAGGAGCTGAATGTGTGCCACATCCACATCCTTAATCAGAGTTATAACAGTGACAACATTGGACCCTTAACCCACTGAGCCACCAGGGAACTCCTATTTCACTTAACTCTTATGGAAACCCAGATGAGGCAAGAATATACCCAATTCTAGAGACAAGGGAACTAAGACTCAGAAAGGGCAAAATGGGATGTGGCAAAGTTGGATCTGATCCCTAAATCTGGACCCCAAGTTCTCCTTTTTTTTGTTTTGGTCATAACTGCCTGCAGCATGAAGAAATTCCCTGGAAAACAAGCCCTCATATTTGTTTCAATTTAAACAGAAAAGGGTAGCACAAATTACAGAGACAAAGAAGAAATTCCCTGGCCAGAGACTGAATGAACCTGAGCTACAGCAGTAACAATGCTGAATCCTTAACCACTAGGCCTCCATGAAACTCCAATTTCCCCTTATTTCATAAGTTCCTGATCTTGGTTCTTGCCTGTAATTCCCAGTGCTGGTTCTTAGCCCCGCCCCTAGAGGCCTGACACCATCTCCCTCTGCTCTTTTTTTCCTGGGAGTCTGGTATAGCAACACCACCACCATCACTTCCTGGTGTCTGGCTGGCAACTTCCTTACAAACTCTCATTCTCTACCAGGCACACCTGTATAGGTGAGATCAGATCCCAGGATGCTAATGGCCCCAGAGCAAGGAATGTTTGCTTCCTCACAAATTCTCATTCTCTACCAGACACACCTATAGTTGAGGTCAGATCCCAGGATGTTAATGGCCCCAGAGCAAGGAATGTTTGCCCCTGGTTGACCAGATGGCACATTCCACATTCACAGCTCCTGCTCCCCCAGGAGAGGTCAGCTCAGAGATTACTTTCATTTATGCCAGCCTCTCTTCCCTCACACACACTGCTCATGAGAGAGCAGTCCCTGTCCTCATAAGGCAGCCGCCAGCTTAGGGTGCAGGGCTGACTTCTCACCACTTTCCTCCTCCTCCAGTGAAATCCTGCCCCCAGTCACTGTCCTGGTAAAAACATGGCCATAAGGAACCAGTTAGGAGAGAGACCAGAAGTGTTTTCCTCACTTGACTTTAGGACACTTTCCCCCTGCTTCCCACTCATCTCTCTGTTTCTTCTCAGCCTTTTTTTTTTTTTTTTTTTTCCTGTGGCCTCCTGGTCCTTCCAACCTGTAAAGGTTTCAGGGCCTGGGCCCACTTCTTCCTCTTTTCCTGTCTAGACTCAATCTCCCAGAGACATCATCCAGTCCCTGGGGAATTCCAAAACCAAATACATATTCCAATGACTGCTATTTCTACTCCATATGACACGTTCTCTTTGATATTACATCCAAGATAATACATGTCTCAGTCCGTCCAAGCTGCTAAAACAGAATACCACAGACTTGGTGGTTTGCAAACAATAGAAATTTATTGCTCACAGCTCTAGAGGCCAGAAGTCCAAGATCAAGGCACCAGAAGATTCGGAGTCTGGTGAAAGCCTGCTTCCTGGTTCATAGACAGCTGTCCTTTTGCTGTAACCTCACATGGTGGGAGGGATAGGGAGCTCTCTGGCCCTCTTTTATAAGGGCACTAATCCCATTTGCAAGGGCTCCACCCTTATGATCTAATCATTCCAAAAGACCCCATCTCCTAATACTATCACTTTGGGGATTAGGTTTCAACATAGGAATTTTGAGGGGACACAAACATTCAATCGGTTGCATCAGAAAAAAAAAAAAAATCAACTTCTTCATTCCTCCTCAAGCCTGATTTCCAGAGAGTCTCCTGTACATCGGTAGAGGCAACTGACTTTTCAGCCACTGAGGCCATGAAGTTTTCCCTGACACTTCTCTCTTTCTTTTTTTCTTTTTTTTTTTTAGGGCTTCACCTACAGCATATGTAAGTTCCCAGACTAAGGGTCCAATTGGAGCTGCAGCTGCCAGCCTGTTCCACAGCCACAGCCACAGCAATGCCACATCTGCAACCTACACCACAGTTCATGGCAACGCCAGATCCTTAACCCACTGACTGAGGCCGGGGGTCAAACCCACATCCTCATGTATACCATTCAGGTTCGTAAAGTGCTGAACCACAATGGGAACTCTTCCCTGACACTTCTTTTCTCTCCCACCATCCATCCAACCTGCCAGGAAATCCTGTCAGCCCTCACCATCCACGAGTCTCTAAAATCCAGCCATTTCCCCCTCCATCCCCAGCCCCTGCTCCCAGCCCCTCCTCTCCTACCTGGATCATTGCACTGATCCCAACTGTCTCCCTGCTTCTTCTCCTGCCCCTTCTCAGCCTGTGGTCAAGATGGCAGGTCCTTGACCACCCACAGCAGGAGCCAGCGCCCCACACTCACCTTCAAAGCAGATCTGAGCACCCCCACCTGCCCAGCAGATCTGAGCACCCCCCCTGCCCAGGATCCTACCATTTATGTCTGTCCTTGTGTGATTCCAATAGGAGGTCTTTCACTATCAAAAGGCACTGAACTGGATAATACCTCAGATGCTGTCCCCCCACCACATGTGAGTGCACGATCTGGTTCTTATTCAGTGTCCTCAGTCCACCTTCTCTCCCGTTCCCAGGCCACACTGTCTCTTCCCCCATCTCTTGCTGGGTCTTCTGCCTCTATCTGGAATACACTCTCCTTAGGCAGTCTCGTGTTTCCTTCCTCGCCACCTTCAGACGCTCCTTGATAATGCACATCCCCATCTCAGGACAACATCCTGCTCTCTGTCCACCCCCCTTACCCTGCTGAATGGTTCCTCAGAGCAGTATCCTCACCTGGTAGCTATATTTGTATTGTCTCATTCCCATCACTAGAAGGTAAACTTGCCAAGCCCAGGGCTTTTTCTTTCTGCTCACGGCTTCCTCTCCAGGACCAGGACATGGGAGGGACTCAGCAGGTATTGTTAGAATGAACAAATGAATGTCCAGAATCAAGGAAAGTCACAAAACATGGAACCTTTCTCTTCCTGTGGATGTTTTAAAACCTGTTACCTCTGGTTACCATGCACACAGAGGGCAACTTGGATCAATGGAAACTAAATAAATGTTGGGAAGCATCAGTAACTCATTCTGGGCTGAGGTTCAGAAGATGTGACGTTTGGCTTGGACTGTATCACTGAGATGGTCTCAAGACCCCCTGAGCCTTCACTCCTCTATTTGTAAAATAAAACAATGTCTAAAATTGTTTCTGGCACCAAAAATCCAGGATTCCACTTGGTAGGTGACAGCATGGAAGAGCAAAGTAAATAAATGGAATCATCAGGAGAGTGACAAATACTGACTTCCCGCCCGGCCTGTGTAGCTGGTGTCACCCACCATCTCAGAAGTGTTACTCCACACATGCCTGCTCTGGAAGCCCTGGGACCAGGACAGACACATGGACAAGAAAATGCCCATGTTCTTTAGAGGGCCGCCCTCCTCAGAGGTCATGGACTTTTATGTGTTAAGGGACAATGACCTTATTTGTGAGTTAAGTGTATCAACCCAGTCAAGTGTACCAGCTGCACATTGACCAACTCCATCACCTCAAGTTGGAGCCTTGGACACAGGAAAAGCAAAAGAAATTAATTTGGAGGAGCAGAGAACACAAAGTGCCCTTTCTTGAGGCACAAGGTCCCAAATCACATATGTCATGGGGAATGGGCCCTGGAGAAGGCAGAGAGAAGAAAGAGCTGGCCCAGAATGCCTACCTCATGTCATACCCACCTCCATCCTAGGTTTCCTGGAGGCCTGTCCTTGTTTTCTGCTCCAGGAAACTTAATGGAAATCCCAGGTCAGAGATTGGGCGTAACTATTTACTCTATAAAATATTATTATGTATTTTATTGTGTGTGTGTGTATATATATATATGACATATATATACACATATATGTGTGTGTGTGTGTGTGTGTGTATAGGTATAAAATAACTGCTGGGTATGAAAAGGACAGAGATCCTAAAAGATCTATCAGAAATGAAATTAAATCATATCAGAATTCATTTTTATGTCCAAAGGAGATTATTAATTTATTTGCAAAAGAAAAAAACATCACTTTACACAAGACTGAGAATAAACTGACTTTCAAGTAACTGATTTGGATCCCAGCATCAGGGAGCTGGCAGGAAGGGAAATGGACCAATTTCTGGTGCCAGCAGGTGTTTCCCTCTTGTCCAGTCCCTTCTTCACTGCACTCCCCCGAACCTGTGTTCTCTCCCCAAACCTATGCTCACCCTCTTCCCTCATTCCTATTGAGATGCCTCAGGAACCCCACCCAACAGGTTCAAATGGCCCCCTCCCCATCTTCCTGGGGCAGGGTCTTTTCCTTTAAGGTTTGGGGTAGCTGGCATCATCTACAGGCTCCCAGAGCAGCCCCTACCCCCACCTGCCCCCAGCTCCTCCCACTCTCATCTGTGAAAGGACCAGGTCACAGAAGCAGGTGGGAGGACAGAAGATCTGCTCCAGATCTGAAGAGCTAGGTCTCATTTCCTGGAGCTCCTTGAGGAAATGAACCCTATTCTCAGCAGTCTCCCCAGCACCAATCCTAGCACCTGGATGTGTGATGGACACACAATTAATATGTGTTAAGCTAATGAAGGATAAACACATGAATAAATGAAATATACAAGCACTCACAGATGCCTTATTGGACAGATCTTGTTCCCCAAGTACCTAGGCTCCATCCTGAGTTACTATCCCTCAGTTCATTTGCTACTCAGAGACTTTGGAATGGGGTAGGCACTGCATGGTATCAGGTTATGGATACATCCTGAGACTAGCATTCTTTCAAAAATTGCCTCCTTCTGGCACCTTAACCCTCAGTCAGTGCGCAATCTATTGCCAAGGCTCTGGTTCACAGCGTTATGCATACACTGAGTTTGTAATCGGAATCTAGCAGAATCTATTTTAAATACATGGGGACTACAGTACATATGAATATGCTAATCAACTAAGGTTAATAGTTCTCGTTTGTATTAATGCAAATTAGGCAGCTGCATTTCCACCAAATATTTTCCTTGGTATTTACTGATGAAATCAAGGTCCTTCTAATAAGTTCTAATATTTAATCTAAAAGCTCTAAAGAAGGTGCTTTAGTTGAGCATAATCTAATTTCACTGAACAAAATTGCATCTAAAAGCAATATAAAGTTACAATTTGTTCCTTGTCAAATAGTAAAAATGGCCTTTAAATTTTACATGGTTTTGACCTTTGGTTTTTGCATTTCAATTAAACTTCCCTCAGAGCCCAGAGGATCAAATGTTCCCTGAGTGTGAATTAGGTCCTGGTGAGAGGTGGCTACTGGCCCTCTGCTTCTTTCCTTTAAAAACTGACATCTGTCTCCCTTTTGACACAGAGCAGAAATTTTCTCCCTCAGTGGCTGGAGCAGAGGTAAATAGAAATACCAGGTCTGGACAATATCTCATCCTTAGACCCTTGAAATTTCTATAAGCCAACCTCGAAAATGCATTCCTGGATCAGTATGCTGTCTTGCCAGACTCCCTATCACTGATCTGAGAGTGACCCAACCTCTCCTCTAAGCCACATTTGAACAAGGATTTTACTTTAACAATACTTTTGGGCATCTTCTATTTTCCTCAGGCTTTGTAAGAACCTGGGATGTAGAGGAGATGTCATCTTTTGACTTTTCATAGAATCAGGTGCTCAGGTCTGCAAGGCTGTGATGCCTCTAAATAGCCAGCTCCCCTTCCTTCTTGGTAAGTGAGCCTAATTTTTATTCAGGGCAATCATGCCCCTCAACTAAAGTCCTACTTTCCCCAGCTTCCCTTGCAACTCATAAGACAAAAAGATAGGAAAGCTCCTGGTTTCCTAATAACCTGGTAGAACTACCTTAATAGACTTGGCTATAATGTCTGGGCATCTTCTACATGACAGGAAGAAATCAGAGGTGTTCTCACATTATATGCAACCAAATCAAATCCTAAATCCTATGGAATTAAAGTAGTTAGCACAGTTCCTGGCACATATGTATTCAATAAATTATAACAATTAGTCAAGAATCCGATAATCAATCTAGATGACACAACATGGAAGCCTACCAAGTACCAGGAAAGAGAAAAAAAAATAGGTAACAACCTCATGTCTACAAAGAGCATAAATTGAGAACTACATGTATCACTTAATAATAATAATAATTACAAACACAATATTAGCAAATATTTGGATTTATAGACATCAAGTACTATGCTAAGCGTATTACATGTATGAACTCCTCCTTATCCCCAGCATTAATGCAGCCCTAGTAAAAATGCAGATCCTTGATAAATATGTGTCAAATAAACAAATATACAGACAGATGACCTTGCATACCTGGATCTGAACCTGACCTGCTCACTACCCCAGGTAAGATCTAAGTCAAATGTCACACTAACTCCTCAGGTCCATAAAGATCATATCTCCTTGATAATGGTTTCCCAAAGTTGGGATCATTTTATCTCTAGGCTAACTGGGGAATCCTCATGTATAAGCATCATAGGTTTCTCCCCTCAAAAAAATGGGGAGGGGGAATTTTATCAGTGCATCTCCTTCCTGAGCTTTGTAAACATATAGCACTCTTCTAGATATTGCCATCTTCCTGACCCAGATGGTCCTAGGATGACAACTTAGACAAAGCCCTATTTTGAAGGATGGTGGGCCTTCAGGAGCCATCTGCCACACCACAGAGCTAGGCAAGCAGAGAATTCTGGAGCTTCTATGAATAACCTTCCAGGACCTAGGCACCAGCATATTTCATCTTTGCAGTGCTCTCATGAGTTGGAATACCATTTTATCCAAACACACTAAAGATCAGAGACAGAGTGACTTCTATGATTCATTCAAACTTATTCATACCTACCACAAGCTAGGCAATACTTTTAAGAATATAATGGAAGGGGCTCCCTGGTGGCCCACCTGTAAGGATCTGTCATTGTCACTGCTATGGCTCAGGTTTGATCCCTGACCTGGGAACTTCCACATGCTGGGGCCATGGCCAAAAAAAAAAAAAAAAAAAAAAAAAAAAAAAAAAAAAAAGAATATAAGAAGAGATACGGCATATTACTTTAAGGAGCTGTGAGTCCAGAGAGAGAGGTAGACACATAAAAAATTAAAAATCATATGTTTGACTGGTACTGTAATGAAAGTGTCAAATATGTTGGGGACATGCCAGGGCTAATAAGAGTGGAGGTACTGTTGGGGCTGAGGCACAAGGTAGGACAGAGAGAAAGAAAAGCGTCCCAGGACAAGAGTTCAGAGATGTTGGGGTAACCAGAACACAGGCAAGATGGCTTTGTAATGCGTAATGTGGTTTCAGTACTTGAAACTGGATTTCCCATGATTTCCTTTCTTGTATGTTTATGGTTAAGATGAGCCACAAGGGACATTACAGGGAGATTTGGGGGTTGAGAGGGAGACATGAAGCAGCAGCTCTTTTGTAACTCATGCATTGTGGCTGCTCTGCGGATTCACCTCAGTGTCTTGAAACAGCAGCCTCATGGGTGGGAAATGTCTCTGCCTTCCCTTGAGCCCTCCATCAACAACTCTGACTCGCAGCCCCGCTCTGGGATGGGGGCCCCAGCTCCTGCATGAGAACATCAACACCAATATCAGAGGTTTCAGGCCATGCTCTTGGGTCTCAGCTTGTGCTTGTGAGCTTCAGCCTTCTCAGCATCTTCCTTTCCTGACCCCCGTCTTCAAACCTCAGTCTCCAGCAGCAGATGAGGACACTTTAGCCTTACAGAACTGCTTAACCAGCTCCCACTATTTTGTAAGCCTGTAAAAAAATCTTTACTATGTATACGTGTATGTATTGATTCTGTTTCTTTCATTGAATCCTGAGTAATACAGAATCTTCATCCCAAGTGGCGTGCATGGTAACAAACACCCAAAATGTGGGAGTGGCTTAAGGACCAGGTACAGGCTGGAAAAGGTTTGAGGAGCATGATGGAGAAAGCCTAAATTTCCTTGGATAGATTGTTGGTAGAAATATATACCAAAGGACACTGCTAGCGAGGTCTCAGAAGGAAGTGAAGAATATGTTATTGGAAACTAAAGAAAGGGGATCCGTGTTATATAATACAGGAAGCTTAGCAAAATGGTCTTCTGCTATAAGGGGAAAGCAGAATTTAGAAGGGATGAACCTGGTTATTTGGCTAACATGATTTCCGAACAAAATATTTGAATGCCTGCCCAGGTTTATTCCTGCTGCTTATGGTAAAATGTGAGAAGAGATAGAAATTGAGGGAAGAACTATTAAGTAAAATGGAATCAAGGCTTGATCTTGAAAATTCTCAGCCTCTCCAGGTGGCAAAAGATGCTGAAACTAGGAAGTGTATTCTGAGCACGTAAGGAAAACAGTTAAAGTGTTGAAGTCCTGTCTAAGGATGAAGCCACTCCCTTCCCAGAGCTTCCTGAATCACCTCTGATAAGCTACTTATTTCATGATCTAGCTTTTGGAGAACCAATCTAAAATGCATCTTTATTTTTCCTCAGTTCCAGGGATTTGAAGCTTAACCACACTCTCCCTCAGATTCTGGGCCATCACCTTCTCCTAGCTGTCACCTTGGGCTACTGGTCCATTTCTTAAGTCCAGCAAACAAAAACTGATGTTTCCCAGAGGTCCTCACCCACCTCTCCCAGGAGATTCTGTATCATCCACAGTTTCAGATGTCAGTTTGCACATTGACACCTCACTTGAAAATTGTTTTCAAGCCCAGTCGTCCCTCCTGAACTGCAGCCTATCAACCCAACCTCACACCACATCCAGAACTGATATTCCTCCCTCTCTCTTTGCCTCTCTCCCTCTCCCATTCTCTCTCTCTTCTCTCTCTCTCATACACACACACACACACACACACACACACATACACACACACACACACACACCCCAGAGCAAATCTCTTTTTCTAAGAATTGCCACCTGGTCTATGAAACCAGACCACCTGCCTGGAACTAATTCACCTCATTTGAGTCCTGGCTCTCTACCTATGATATCTTGGACGAGAATTTTTTTTTTTTAACCTCCCTATGTCTCAACTTCTCTTGGGTTAATCATAGTTCTTACATCATTAAGAACCATGAAGGTAATGTGAGTGTCACACATAAAAGAAAACAGTGCCTGCCACATATTATCTTCTCCATAAATTTTAGCTTTCAATCTTGCTATATCTTCATGAATTGTATCACCCAAGAATCCAAGGAGGACCCTTTGATTTGATGGGGTTGCCTGACCTCTTCTAGGGTTAGATTAGTTACCTAGCATTCCCTGAGTTACCCTGAAATATGCAACTACTCAATTCCTCATAAAATTCTACCTCCCAAACACCTTTAGAATCCATCTACTTCTCTCCATCCTAATGTCACCTCTGTAGTTCAAACCTTCATGATTCCCTCATTGATCAGAAGCAGTGTACAACCATCAAGGCCCTTCACCTGAGTTTTATGTGTCCTGTAAACAAAACAACTCCACCCCCAAGATATCTATGTTCAAATTCCTTCTCCACACTCTAGAGTACCCTAAACTAAAATAAACTAGAATACCTAGAATAAACTAGTTTAGTTTAGAATAAACTAAAATAAACTAGAATACCCTAAACTAAAACCCTCATCATGTCTGCTTTGCTTAAGAGATCTTAAGAGTAAACTCTTAGAGTTCTAGTCATGGCTCAGTGGTTAATGAACCTGACCAGTATCCATGAGGACTCAGGTTCAACCCCTGGCCTCACTCAGTAGGTTAAGAATATGGCATTGCCATGAGCTGTGGTGTAGGCCGCAGGCATGGCTTGGATCTTGTGTTACTGTGGCATAGGCTGGCAGCTACGGTTCCGATTGGACCCCTAGCCTGGGAACCTCCATATGCCCTGGATGCAGCCCTAAAAAAGACAGAAGACAGAAAAAAAGAATAAAATCTTGAGGTTTTAGCCTAGCACAATGGCCTCCATACTCTTTTCTGAATGCTCACAGTCAGCAGCCCCACCCTCACCCCCCTTGCATCTTGCATTCCAGTCCTTTTGAACTAACTAGAGGCAAATTTTGAACTGTTTGGATTTTTTTTTCAAGACCACACCTGTGGCATATCAAGTTCCCAGGCTAGGAGTCTAATCAGAGCCACAGCTGCCAGCCTATGCCACAGCTACAGCAACACCAGATTCAAGCTGTGTCTTTGACCTACACCACAGCTCACAGCAATATCGTATACTTAACCCACTGAGTGAGGCCAGGGATCAAGCCTGCATCCTCTTGGATTTTTAACATGTTCTTCTTCCCAGAGTCTTCACTGAAAAAAAAAAAAAGACTCTTTATATCAAGGAATACCTCTATAATCATACCCATGTATCTTAAGTGTACAGAACTTAGCAACGGATGAGTAAGGTCTGTGTCCACTTGGAGCCTGTGAGGGGAGGGATGTGAGGAGGTCAGATCAAGCCCCCAGCAGTGCCTGCTCTTAACCCTGAGCTGCTCTGATCACTTCAGAGGGCACTTCTTGGCTGAATGTGACAGCACAATCTGCCTTGCTTGCTTCCAAGGCAAGGAATAAGTTGGGGATGTCCAGGTAACTAATCTAACCCTAGGAAAGATCCTTCCTATAGTAGTGGAAGAAATTTTCACCAGGGCACTCTGATAGAAAGGCTTTTATGTTATAAGGTTTTTGGGTTTCCTTTTTTAAAAAAAAAAAAGCTTCCTTAAAAAAAAAAGTAGTCGAGAGGCTGTCAGGCAGTTCCGCGTCTCCATTAGAATTCAGAGTATTCCACGGTAATTACAAAACAGCTGTAATGGAAAATTGGTAGTCAAACCCATTTTCTAGCGACTAGAACGGTGAATGGGCTCCATTATGTTCCTAATTCTCATTAACTTAATTTGCATAGGAAACAATGAAGGAATACATAATGAGGTACAGTGGGTGAGCAGCCCAGCCCTCACCCCCTGCAGAGCTGGGTTCAACCCACACTGACCCTGGCAAGGGAGAAGAGTCCAAGTGCCTGGCGAGGCTTCTCTCCACTTGGTGACCTGCAGCTGCAGATTTGAAGCAAGTCCAGAATGGGGCCAGGTGGAGGATGACTCCAGAAACGCCTTGCCTCAGCACTGCAGTGCAAACTCCGTTTCTTCCCCCACTCCCACCCCTGCTTCTGGTAAGACAGAAGAACTGGAGCAGAAGGAGGAGGGAACTTGTTTGGGGGTAAGCAATTCCAAGCTTTGGCTGTGTGTGCACGCATGTTGCTTCCTACAAATCTGGTTTTAAGTGTAATTAGCCCTGGCAAAAGAATGAGATCAGCAGGCAGGGAGCTGGATGGGTTGTAGGTGCAAGACTGATCTTGAGCTGAGCTCCCTTTAGGAGGTGAAGCCAGCAGGTCCTTGTCCCTGTCTCCACTCTAAGTAGTGACCACCTCAGACCAGAACCTTGGCTGGCAGGCAGCATGGAACTTGAGATGAGGCAGGGGTAGATCACAGCCAAAGCTCAGAACTCCAGCAGCTAACTTGTCTCCTGACTCCATCTACCCAAGTGGGGGAAAGCCAGAAGCTGTACTCTCTACTGCAGCAAGCAAAATTATAAACTGAAAAAAAAAGTGGCACATTCACCTCACTGTTATTGATCGCATCTGATATTTCAGACACCATATTAGACAGTCTCATTGAATCCTTATAGCAAAACTGCAAGATAAAATTATATCCATTTTGCTGATGAGGAAACTGAGGCTCAAGCAATTTGCTATGCTAGGGCTATTTAGCTATTCAAAGGCAAAGCAAAGATGGATGCTGTCTTCTGAACCAGCTAGTCTAGTCAGGTTGATACCTCCCAAACTTGTTTATTTCATGGCACATATAAAAAAATGATAACTCAGTTGACCTTTGAACAATGCAGTGGTCAAGGGCATTAACCTTCTGCACACTCAAAAATCTGCATATGATTTATGGCCATCTCCCTGTACCCACAGTTTCCAATCTGAAGATTCAAACAGCCAGGGAACCTGTATTTCTGTAATTCTTATCATTGGAAAAAAAAATGTGTGTATTAAGTGGACCCATACAGCTTAAGCCTGTGATGTTCAGGGGTTAACTGTATTTTTATGGAATCTCAAGGTGAAGAAGAGGGGACTTGGAACCTGGAGAAGTTTACATAACCCCTAACTGGGTGAGAGGATTAGTATTTCAGGCCACATGGGTTGGAAAACTCAAATCTAATTCATAGGAAAAATGGCAGCCCCTTGTAGAGATAATCTGAGACCTCCCAAGAAGCTGTACATATCCCAACATCATTGCAGGGGAGAGACAGAAATGTATGAAATATCACTGTTAGTTTAGAATAATCGTTGCCCTCCCCAATCCCTCTTCGTAAATGCATATTTCCACAGATGGTGTATATCAGGCATTCCATAGAGAAATGTAATGCAAGGGACATTTATCTTGAAGACCTAGATTTGACTACTAACTCTGCCACTTAATAGCTGAAAGAGCTTATGCAACTCACTTCCAGGAAACTGGACTGGAGAACTTTCATCTTAAAACTCTGCAAATGCTTAACCATAGGCTTTGCAGTAGGGTGGGACAAACAAAATGATGCCACATGCTAAAAGGAAGAACAGCATAGGCAAAGTGACCAAAATTTAGTAGTTTTTCCAACAATCATATTTTCCTATCTGGTCCACACTAACTTCCACTCCTCTAATTTCCAACAATTTCCTGGGAACCTACTAAATCTTAGGCATTACACATGCTTACCAATCCCTAAAATGGCAACACGTGTGTCTTCACCATCACAGTCATGAGGAAAGCATCACAAAGGGTTAAATCTTCACTTCCTGGTGTTCTGTCTCACCCCGAAGTCTGGGACCGGGACCTTTATATTTCATGCGACAATTTGCTGCCTCTCCTATAGCAAAACTCACTGCACCTAGAGTTGATGGCACACTCTGGCATTTCAGTGAGTTCACCACGCTCAGGGAGGATTGGGGAACTCAAGCATGGTCCCATGACATTTGTTCCCCAACCTCATCCTTGGTCCTTGGATGTGCTGTCTGCATCCAGGAAACCTGGAGATATAATGTAAGCAGAACTTTTGGCGGACCCAACTAATTGAATTGGCTCTTCAGGTCACATGCCCATGATGCCCAGAAGAAACACCTGTGAAAAACAACACAGTGTGAGATGAAGGAAGCCAGAGGAAAACAACTAGTCTACACCAGTGTGGACAGATCTTCCTCCCCTCTGCCTGTGCCTACCAGTAAGCATTTGATATAGTTTTTGGTGTTTATTGATTGATGGATTGACTTATTACCTTTATTACTACCTAAGACTTATTGTCTTTATTACTACCCAAGACTATTTGCTATTAAGTATGTGCGATCATTTTATCAGGAGGCGTAGAATATTACTCTAGTTCATAAAGCACACTTCGATTTTCTAAGTCTTCCTGTTGTTACTCAGAACTGCTTGTCTGGGACTATGCATTCAGATAGGGTCATCCTTCTGGATGTTAGCCACATGGTTTGAAGGTTTACTGTAGCTTATGACAGAAAGAAGCCCAAGAGACCAAGTTCAATGTTCCAATGTTTGTCCCCATTTAGCCCTGATTTTAAAAATAAATATCAGCTCACCTATTAACCAAGCATCAATCCCAAGCCATCCCTACCCTCAGGTGGACTGACATTGAGATTCAAGTTTTATGGTTCTTCAGTCACAATCCCTCACTGCTTTTTATATTTAAGAGAACAAAACTGAAGATGTCCTAGGAAATTCAGAGCTGGTTGGTTTGTTCCCTTTATTGGTTTGCTCAATGGCACTTACACACCAAAAAAAACTCACTTGTAGCTAAAAGTTCCCACGCAGAGTTGCAGGCATTCAGTACTCCCTCAGAAAAGAGCCTCTCGCTGCGTCCTGGGAGCCAGCACTACACCGCACAGCTCTGCCAACTGCATCACTTTTAGATTCTGGGCTTTGAAACCAAATAAAAATTGATATGTGTGTAATCACATTTGTTTAATTAAAGTAACACATCTGTGCAGTAAATATTCCAGCACGAGCTGGTCAATAGCAAATCCTCAGCATGTACAGTAATAATTGACTAATGTAATTAAATGCATGTCAGAGTTTTAAAAGAAAATATAATGAGATTTCATCATTTTATATGTACAGGTAATTAGTTCTTAGGAATGTGAGTAAAAGCAAATTATCTACAGATTTGAACTATCAGCAGATAATTCAAATGACCTAGTTTGGGAGAGAAAGTGATGTCTGAAAACGTGAGAAATTCAAACCAAAACAAACGTTCCCTATGATTAAATATGAGAGCTATGTTAAGAACTGAGCATGTGTAATTTTTTGAACATGTTTTCATCAATCTTTCCTTTTGGATGAGTTGAGCATTTGTGTGGGTACCAGGTTAGAGTGACATCTCTCCTGGTTCACGCTCTTCCACTAGCTGCTTAGACATCTAGGAACATTTCAGTGCCAAGCTCCGGGTCATTCTGAATTAGTATTTCTTTTACTGTGTATTCAAGCTGACTCGCTCTCTGGCTGTTTCCTAACTGTTTCTGTTTGGCCTGAAAGTTATCCTGAATTCTGGACGGCATGTACTCAAGAAGGCTGTGGGAAGGGCATTCCAAACGTAGGGAAAAACATGAGCAGATGCAAATAAGTAGGAAGCACATGGCCTGTTTGGGAAGCAACAAGGAGCTCAGTCTGCCTGGAGAAGATTCCAGCAGGAGAAAAGAGGAAGCTGTGGCTGTTGAAACAGCCTAAGAAATGATGGGCAGAGACTTGAATACCAGCCAAGAATTTGGAGCATCCTTCCTCGGAAGGCAATACGGACTTGCTGAAGATGCTGTTTTCTGCTACTTCACTCAACACTAATCATAGCAAATGCTTCAAAAATCCCAACACTCAAACGACAACTTGCTGCTCTTAGAAATAATCAAGTCCTCCTCATCAGAGCCTGGCAGGTTTGAGATTAGAGCACTTCCTTTCCAGAATGGGTTGCTGTCTGGATGCTTCTCCCTCCCTTCAGGTGATTTCTCAGTTCAAACCCCTTCTCTTCCCTAAACTCCCAAAAGGGATGGTACTGGCTATCTTTAATGGTCCCTTTTACTTGTCCCAGCTCTGGACTATGAATCCTGTCTTGTGTAAATCTTATTGCCATAACCAAAGGGTAGGCAGGACAGTGTCAGCCTACTCTGTGTGTATAATTGTAGGATTTTATTATGTACACACTGGTTGTTTCATTGCATCTTTGCTGCTATGACCCTATGTCAGGAAACAGCAGTGAGAAGATAGAATGACATTAACACATGTAAGACTATCCATCCTCTGGTGTTTTTCACTAGTTGGAGGGCAGAAGCTTTACTGGTGACACAGTCAGTGGCTGTACTGAGGGACAACTCCACACTCACTCCCTTCCTTCTGTGGGACAGCCTTTGCCAGTTTATCAGTGGCCAGAACTAACGGTCAACATGACCCCACATTTAAGGTTTAATAGTTGTAATTTCCTTCAACAGCAATTTTAAAAATGCAACAAAAGTAATAAAGAGGAAACATAGATTAGAAGGGACAAAGCTATATGTCAAGCAATAACAAAGTGCAGACTTTATTTGTATCACACAAGTTGGAAATATACATATATATGTATCTTTTAATATATTATTAATTTAATGTTAATGTTTTATATAGTTTTATAGTATATATAATCAGAGAATTATATGCAATTATAATATAATTGGAGAAACATGAACACTTACTAGATATTTGTGCATAAGGAATATCTAAGTTTATTATGTTTTAGGTGTGATCATTTTATCATGGTAATAAATTTGCCTATCTTTTTCAAAAAAGCCCTCACATTTTATAGATACAATCCAAAATTATAAGATATGATTTATCTGCATTTCCTTTGGAATAATCCAAGGAGAGTGTGGATAAGAGAGTGGACGAGGATATGAATGAAACAAGAATGGCCATGTACTGATAATTGTTGGAGCTGGGAGACAACCACATAGGGTTAAATATATGTTTCTTGCTACCCTATATATTTAATTTTTTCATTAAAAAGTGATGATAAACTATACTTTAATTTTTTTAAATGATGTGGTTATGGCTTGCAGTAAGCTGATGGTAGAGGTCTTTCTATGTCTGGTTTGCTAGTCCATGGCCAGGGTTTGAGATGGCACTGAGGCTGGAGTCCTGGGTGCCATTTGCTATAAGCCAATAATTTATCTGATAGGGAGCAATATAGGACCAAAGAAAGAGTGCAGGAGTGGTCAGAACAAGAGACAAGTATAAGGATGATTATGGTGTAACTGTGGGTCTGGGCTTGGGATCTATCTGTGGCCAGCTTAGTAGGAAACTGGAATTAAGAAGAAACTGTCTGGATCCAAAGTAAGAAGTCATTCTTTCTAGAGTTTAAGGTGGTCTATGCCCTCAATTAGGGAGTTTTCTATTTCTGAAGTTAAAATTCAAATGTGGCCAAATGGAGAGGAAGTTGTGGGTATTCTCCGCAGTGATGGTGTGGTGTGGATGGTACCCTGGATCACATATGACATCAGCTCAGTGACTGGCCCTTGGAAGCCAGTGTGCAGTTGAGGTTATATCATCTGGGACTGATTTGGGAAGGCAGTTTGTGGCGGGAGCGAAGGGAATCTACAATTCAGTTTCTTGATAGGGCAAGGGGGTGGTTTCACACTTGGGGCCCCATGTTGAAGTTACCCAAGGATGAAAAGGACATAACAGTACCAATGCTTAGAACCCAGCAACCCTAAGGCCAATTCTTAGAGAAAAGCACTTGGGTTAGGGTATCAGAAAGTGACTAGACTAAAGGATCCTTTGTATCTGGGTGTTCTGTGACTGGAGCTGCAAGGTAGGGGGTCTGTCTGTAACTACATAACTGAGGAAAGGTACCAGGGCTCCAGAATGATATAGAAAGTTCACTTTATAAGCATGATGTTCTAATCCCAGGGGCCCTGATTCAGGCCACTCAGGAAGCACATACACATAATATAGTGCCTGGATTTAAAACAGGGTTCCTGATCCACCTAAACGGCACCTGTCGGAATCTTTTTACCTGAAGCAAGAATGGGTTTCTCCACTGAAAAATGTCTGAGGAGTCTATGGCCACTCAAAATACCATGGATAAAGTGGTCCATTAGGAAGCTGAGCCCATAACATTGGCCTCAGTTGATCCACGTACCAATTCATTTAGCTAATCCATCCAGTGGGATCTTACCAACAGTGCTATGTATAGTAAAAGATATAGTGGTAATGGGGTTGAAGGGAGAGAAAGTTAAGAGTGATTTAACTTAAATGGTGGAAGAAGGCAGAAAGGAAAGATTTATCTCTTCGCTTTTCCTTAATCAGTAAATGCTTCCTTGAAGAGGTAAAATTCTGCTCTGCTCTGGATTCTGATGAATCAATCCACAAAATGCTTAATGTAAACTTACTCTTTGTATCTTGTGGGTGCCTAAGTCATGGCTCTATTCAGAAGCAGCTTGTGGCCTAGTACCAGGGGCTCAGGGTCAAGTGGACAAGGAAGATCCTGGCCATGTCTTGGTGGGCATACAAGGAGGTGGCAGGGTCACAATACCACTGGATTGACTGCTGTCAGTTTAAAAGGCTCCAAATGGTCTTTTATCATCTGTACAGAAAAAGAGTCATTGTTTCTCTATCAAATGGCCTCTAGTACCCAGAACAAGTGAGAATAACTCTTAAACGAGTTTTGAGACCACCAGAAAGTGTTTTGCAGTTCCTTTAGTGTGGCCTGACATCCATTAGTCCTGATGTAGGTACCAGTGACATGAAAGAATACAGAGAAAAAGCAGGTTTGGGATGAAAACTTGCAGAGGGAGGAGCCCAGAGAAGTGAGAAGAAGGCTAAGTTGACCAGAGCTGTTGGTACTTAGTTGCTTATCAAATATTATCTCCTTTCTTTCCTGCAAACAGAATCACCACAATTTAATTCAAGGAGGCAAAGCACCCAGTATCAAAGATCATGTTCTGTCTTTCTTACTGTTTGAGATGATCCTGTAGCACAGAAGTAACTAATGAGATATGAGTGAAATTCCTGAAATATACATAAAACACACCTTCTTCTTTTATTCGTTATTTCCAAGTTCCAAACAATTCTTTTCTTGCAGCAAGGACAAGAGACTTAAAGCATCACTTCATGGAAAATAACATCCTCAGGTGTGTCCCAGGATTGAATGAATCCTTCTTGGTCTTTCTTCTCCAGCTACTGGCAAAGAAAGAGACTTGTTCTATGCTGGTATTATTGACCTATGTGTAGGTGGAGCCTGAGATGATGCTATGACCATCCTCTGCTAATCCAGTTTATTGAACATTGCCATTCATTTGGCTGGGACATCCAGGAATCCTGGGTAATAGAAGAAGAACCTCTTACCCAATCAGTAGCAACACTAGGAAAAGGAACTAAGTTGTCCGCACCCTATCCTCACTCACCTGTGAACTTGTGACTTCTACTGTGGAGAGGAAGGATGCATAGATGATCTGCAAGAGTCTCCTTAGGCATGACAATGGCCATAGTGAAGGCTATGGTGAGAATATATGCCGTATATGCTGAGTTCTAGGTTTGGAACAAAACTTGTCCATCTTCACTTTTAATTAGTTTAGGTCACAGTAAGTCAGGGAACTACAAGGCATCTCTAGCCACAGAACATGCATCAGTGACTGATGAGAGTCATAAGACCATAAAAAGACCAGAAACCCTAGGAGTGTCTTTTGTAGCCAACAAGGGATGTTCTTGACTGAGCAAAAATGAGCCAAGAGGATGGGGGTAGACCTTGATTGTCTCAGCTTGCTAAGGTTATATCTCAGAGAGTAACTTTCCAACCCTCCCTCCCAAACTGAGAGCTGAAGGTTCTCGACCATGCTGGGTTACTTGAAAACAAGAACGAGGAGTGGAGGAAAGCAGGTTGTGAGAGATGCAGCGAGAACCAAAATCTGTATTTTAAAGGCCAGCTGTGAAGCAGAAATTAACGCAGAGTTGTAAGTCAACTATAAGCCAGTAATAAATAAATAAATAAATTAATTAATTAATTAAATGCCAACTGTAAACAGTTAAGTAAAGTCTAAATTAGGATGGGAGAACCAAAGGGCAGGGACCCCAGCAGAGAGCAAGCAAAATGAAAGAATTGATTTCCGGAAGAGGGAGCACTTTCTAGCCCACAGCAGGAAAGATACTTTGACAACTGAGTTCCAATAACAATCCAATATGCCAAGTATTATTATTACCTGGAAATATTATTACTATTTGTTAATACATATGAGGAAGCTGAAGGTCTGCAAGATACACAGTCAGGCAGCCAGCACATGGTAGAAGACCAAACCAAGACTGTGACACCAAAGCTTGAATTATTTTCTTTATTCCCTTGTGGCCCTAATTGCGAGGTGTGTGTGTGTGTGTGTGTGTGTGTGTGTGTGTGTGTGTGTGTGTGTAGTGTGTATCGGGTTGGGTTGAGAGGTAAGGGTCAGGGGGACAAGGAGAAGCCAGAGGGTCAACCAGAAGAGAATGATGCTGATAATGGATAGCCCTGAATGTCTCGCGAAGAGGTGTTCAGTTGATTTGACAGTAAAGAAGATCCATTGTAACTCCTTGAACCAGGGCAGAGACCATAAAAGTGGTGTTTGGGAATGCTTAATCTTGCAGAGAGAATTGAAAGATAAAAGCTTTGGGAGCAGAGCACTCGGGCTTCAAGAATCAAAGTTATCCTCCTTCCCCTCCCAAGCCACTGAGTCAAGAAACCAGCTTGTTTCTTTGTCATATCCCCCCTTCAGTCTTGTTGTCTCCTATTTCTGGACTGGAATGAAGGTTATTGACTATGATTATTTGTATTGGGATTTATACCTCCGAGAGAAGTTTTCTCCTTTAAAAACACAGCAGTTTGTTAAATCTTCACTGGTCCTTATTTCATATGAAAGAGAAATAGCACAAGCACACACACCCCAGCTATATTTGGGGGCTGAAGTTAACCCCCCATCTAAAGGAGAAAACCCTATAAAGAGAGTCAAGCACAGCAGGTAGCCTATGTCTTAAAAGTTGGGACACTCTTGAATAGAAACTTGAAAGAGATGGTGCCAGAGTCTCCTCCAACTCTGTTATATCATGATGATGAGATTCTAATTCTTAAAAATGTGCCTTTAAGCAGACTGGCAATCCTGGAGGAAGCTCAGTTCCTGGAGCTGGGGCTTGCCAAGCCTTTCTGCATTCCAGGGTTTTGGCACTTTCTGTTTCCTCTTCCTAGATGGCTCTTCCTCTCGCTCTTTGCAGAGCTGCCCCATCCTCTTTCTCCAGGTACTCGCTTCAAATGGCTTTTGCACACAGAGGGCTTTCTTAACCACCTACTTAAGTAGATTACTCTTTTTATTTTCTCATCTTAGAACTCTATTTATTTCCTACCTGAGTCTTACCACACTCTTATAATCTTATAATTTGTTTTCTTCTTTATATTGATCTCCCAACTAAAACACCAACTCCTCATGTATGTTTACTGATTGATTCCCAAGATGTAGCACAGTGTCTGGCACATAGTGGACACTCAGGATGGATCGAAGGGATGGATGACTGGATGTATGGATGGATGGATGGATGATTTGATGATGGATGGAAAGAGGGAGAGATGGATGAAAGAATGGATGGGTGAATGATGGATGGATGGATAATGAATGAATGGAGAGAGGGAGAGGTGGAGAGAGATAAAAATGAATAAATTCTTTATTAAGTGTGTGATGAAAAAGGGAATCTGAGGTCAAATGGGTTTGGAAAATATGTTCTCTTTCTTTCTTGGAAATTCACAGTGCACATTAGCAATTTGAGGGTTTGCTAACTGAAAGTTCCCTAGTAAGGAAAAGCATGCTTCATTTTATTTAACCCAGCATTTTCCAAACATTTTAACTCAAATACTTCCTTTTCCTGATAGCCTTACTTACTTAACATTCTGCCAAAGAGTGTTCTTTAAAATACTACTTTAGAAAATCTGCTCCTTTATAAACATTGCCATGTTAAATAGTAATTACTTTTTAACTCCCTTTCCAGGCTGTGAATTCCCTAAGAATATAGACTGAACCTTATTCATCTTTGTAATCCCAGTATATAACACATGGCCAGGCACAGAGAAAATACTCAGATATAATTGAGTAATTGAGAAGGAAAGAAAGAAGAGGAAGAGAGGAAAGGAGGAAGGGAGGGAGGGAGGAAGAATTTATCTGGGTTAGTAAGTAATCACTTCCTGATAGGTACCTTCAATTGACTTTAGGCAAATTATAAAATGTTAGTAATGACATTACTGACTCAGAAATCAGAATTACATTAACCACCTCAGATAAATTCTAGATTAGTAATTTACCTAGGGTTAGGATTAGAGTTATTTCACAATAAACACCTGCCACCACATTCCCACACACATACAAGCATACATAGTGTCCTGTTCCCTGTTTCTGAGAGTCAGGTAGTTACTCTATTTAGAGTGTAAACAGCAGTCGTATATACTGGTTAAGAGTATAGGTTCTGACGTCAAATCCAATCTCCACCATTGTCTGAATATAAACTTCTATAACAAAGATCTACAGACTGAGTGGCTGATAAACAACAGGAATTTGTCTCATAGTTCTGAAGGCTGAGAAGTCCAAGATCAAGGCACTGGCAGATGCAGCACCTGGTGAAGGCCTGCTTCCTGGTTCGTAGATGATGGTTTCCTCAGTGTCCCCACCTGGGGAAAGGAGCAAAGGGACCTTCATGGGTCTCTATTATGAGGGCACTAATCCCATTTAAGAAGGCTCCACCCTCAGGACCTAATCACCTCCCCAAGGCCCCACTTCCAAATGCCATTACACTGGGGATTAGGTTTCAACATACGAATTTGGAAAGGACACATTCAGTTTATAGCAACCATTAACTAGCTGTGTGGATTTTATCAAAGTATTAACCTTCCTAAGGCTCAGTCTCCTCATGTATAAGATGCAGATTGTAATAGTATATATTCACAGTGCTGCTATGAATACTAAATCAGGTAAGTACACCATGGTGCAGGATAGTGCCTGGTATGAAACAAGTAATCAGTAAACTACTGCTACCTCTGGGACTTCCTTTCTGATGATGACATCAGGAGTCAAAGCATTTCACCTCCCACATGAACTACCTTTAGAAGAATGTCTAGGGAAATGTTAACTCAGAAGAGCAACACTCTGATTGTAAAATTTAAGGTCCATAGAAGTACAATTTCAGGGGCTGAGGCTCTTTAAATCACACCCCAAGATTCTATCTCCCCTTTGAACACCTTGTGAAATTGCACATAAGCCTGTGTCATCTATCACTTTGTAGATGGTCTCTGCGCCAAGGGGGCTGGTGGGGAAACACAAATAAGGATACTTTCTCAGGAGAAAACTCAGTCCACACTGGCTTGTAGAAATGCACCTGGAGCCGGCTTTGTCCTTCTCTTTCCTTATAATCATGTAGAATTCATTCCTCTTTTTCATACTGCTTTTTGAGTTTCATGAATTATAGACACAGGTACTTTTTAATCTGCAGTTTCTGTGTGTATCTAGGGATGGGAGGAGTTGGAGGAGCCACCAGAAACAGGATGGGGAATAGTCTTGACCTTGGATAGGTTTAAGGAGGAATGGGGCAGAGAGGGGTGGGGTTAAAAAAAGTAGCACCTGCCCAGTGCAGCTATGCCATCAAAGAATTATGATTTTTAAAGAAGATTTAAATTCAGAAGAATTATGAGTCCCCTTTCCTGATTTCAAATGTGCCCCAGTTATCATCCCAGTGGAAGACTTACATGCTCAAAAGGCGAGAAGGAACTCAATAATATAATCCTCCTACCCCTAGACAAGACTCACTTCAAATCAGCTCCTGTGATCTTTACTTTTCTTTTAAATAAAATTTAAACCTATCTAGAAAATCCTAGACTTTTAGAGTGGAAGGGACTCCTTCCTGAGGCCCAACATCTTTGACAGATGGCTAGATAGGCTTGGAGGGTGGAGGAGGGTGGGTTCAAGAGCTGCAGCCCACATCTTTAATCTTTAGAAAGTTAGTTCTTGTGTCAAGCTGAAATCTGCTTCACTGTAACTTCCATCTGCTATTCCAGTTCTGCCATTTAGAGCTGAGCAGAGCAGGTCTGCTCTCTTCCATTTGATACCTTTTCATTCCTGACCCCCACCTCCCATCATCCATCCTCTGCACTAAAAACCCACCTTCTCTTTGAATGTTCCTCTATAGAAGGGTGGTTTCTATACCCTTTACCACTCCAGTGACCTCCCTGTGAAGCCGGATTATTGTCTGCCTTAAAATGCATCTCCTAGAATTGAGTTCAATGCCCCAAATATGTTCAGACAACATAGAGCAGCATGGCAACCAGCAGTTAAGAACAGCAGGTTTTACAATGAGATTGCCTTGGTTCCACCACATTCTAACTCTGTGTCCTGGCACAAGTTAAACTTTCAAAGCTTAAGTTTCTCTATCCATAAAAATGAGCATAATAATAAGGTTGTCAGCAGGTGCAGTCCTATCTAAAAAAGCCTTAAACACATTGCCTGGCACGTGGTTAGCAGAAAATAAGTGGTGACTACAATGAGTGTTGGTGTTATTTGCATTATTAGACATGATATCCCATTCATATTATAAATTTTTAATGGCTAGTCATGCTGTTAATTCACAAAAGATAAGTTAGCCAAAACACAAATTTTTGTTTAAGTCATTGTTAAGTAAACATCTCCCCTATCTTCTATTAGTGCAACTTACAATTCAAATCCAAATTCAGAATTTGTCTATATTCATGTTTATCTTCTGGCTCATTGGTCCAACATATTTTCAGTATCATCTTTCATGGGTATAAAAGATAAGGTGCTTCCTTGGCTATGAGCTTAAGGACTTGACCACACACAGAATCTAGAAGCTTTTCTAACATAAACAGCATCCCCATGTAGTTGAGACCATCTTGCCTCATGTTTTCTTTCCCCACCTGAGACTCCAGGATCCAAATTTCTACCATTAGGAATTTAACCTGTGGGTTCATTCAACAAGTTAAATGCATGTTTGTTGAATGTCTTCTGTATGACAAGCACTTCTCTGAACAAGTGCTACACAGTGGATGAGACAGACAAGACCCCTACTTTCATCAAAGGTACATTCCAGAGGGGGAGATGGACAAGCAAGAAGGGTATACCCCAGATAAGTTCAAACCATAAATGTCACAAGGAAATACAAACAGATGGCAAGATGGAGAGGGATGTGGGTGGGGAGAGGACCACTAGATTGAGTGGTTCCAGAAGACACTCACTAAGCAAAGCGAGGCTAGGAGCTGCCAACCCAACAGATGCACGTCAGCACTTCCTTCCCAGTCTTTTTGGTTGTTCCTTTTTTATAGACATGAATGACACCAAAATATATGTTCTATAAAGGTAGTTAATTGCTCTATGTTCAAAACTTCTAAAGCCTGGCCCAGATTGTCTACCCATGGCAAGCTCCTTGGGCACATCAGCCTCCCTTGCCTTTGCCAGGAATGCCAGCAGCTTGGCATGTTAATCTAGAACATTACTGGCTCTTTGGAAATTATAGGAGTAATTAAAATGGGAAAACATATTTTGACTAAATTGGTTCCCTTGAAAAACAAATCTTATGTGATCCGTAAGGACTGTGTACAGTAGGTTTATCTGGTGGGACAGAATCTGGGAATTGTTTCTCTAGGGTTAAGACCAAGGACAGCACCCCCTCATTCCCACGATCTCCTCTAGCTCAGGATTTCGAGCACCACCCTCACCAGACAAGGTGATTTCTCATAAAAAGAGACCTCCCTCTTTTCTAATCAGAAGATTAGAGGTGTACTGGCCAAGGGCTTGAGATCTACCTGATTTTCTCCCAGAGTTCCAGGTAACATGGCCTGTTCTTTTTCTAAGGTGCTCTCTTGCTAGTCACATTTGGGATTTTGCTCTTGCCAGACCCTCTTGAAATCACATGACAAAATGAGAAACATAACACTGTTAAATAATAAATACACCTTGGTCAGAATCTGGAGAGAATCTTTACTGGTTACATGAGCTCCAGAGCTGAGGTGCAGATTAGTTGGTAGGAGAGCTTGACAAGGAAAATGAGGCTACAGGCTTGAGAAGATGGCCTCGCTTTTTCTTTTGGAATCAATCTTGAATCAGAGATCCAAGCCCTACCTCACCAGATGCTTGGCCAACCATCTACTGTGGGAGAGAGGGGTCTTCTTTCTTAGGTTATGAGGTGGGTCTGTCCCCCCCAACCCCACCCCACCACAAAGCCCTCGCTGAGGTCTTCCACATATATCCTCAGAATACAGTTTCCCTGGAGTATAGTTTCCTAAGTGTTGGCTGTAGTTAGGGATGTACATATGCAAATTCAGAGAAAAATTTGGGAAGGATTCACACAAAACGCTCACAGAAGTTACCTCAGGAGAAAGGGCCTGAGTTGAGGAAAGGCTGGTAAAATAGGTTTGGGTTTTTTTTTTTTTCCTTTTTTTTAGGGCCGCACCTGCAGCATATGAAAGTTCCCAGGCTAGGGGTCAAGTTGGAGATGAAGCTGCCAGCCTAAACCACAGCCACAGACCTATGCCACAGCTTATCTCAGTGCTGGATCCTTAAGCCACTGAGCAAGTCCAGGGATCGAATCCACATCCTCACAGAGATTATGTTATGTTTTAACCTGTTGAGCCACAATGAGAGCTCCTGTGTTGTGTTTTTGTTTTTTTTTTTTTAATGTAAGATCTTTATATTTGGAAGGAGAATGTTTTCAAGAATTACTTGTGTAATGAAAATTAATTGTATAAGAAAACAACACACATGCACATACACACACACACACACACACACACACACACACACACACACACACACACACCACTAGCACCTGGATAGAAGTGACCTAGATGCACTGCAAGGGGGAAAAGAAAAGAACAGGCTTAAATTTCCATTCAGCACTAAATATGAGAATACATCAAAGGAATACATAGAATTTCTGGGGAAGTTCTACAATCACCTAAGTGATGATTCTGTGCAGACTATATGAAAACAATATATCTTCTGAATGTAATTGCTGAAAAACAGGTCAGTTAAATCCAGTAATAAACCATGTTAAACAATTCAGAACAAAAAAAAAAAAAAATCAGGGTTCAAAAAGAATGGTGGTGGGAATTAAAACCATTTGAATGTAGAACTGAGTGTAAACAGTTATAGGAAATGTGGCATCAAAACAAAATGAAAACATTTTTTAATTGAAAGAATATACATAATATAAAAATAATTAATTATTAATATCTGGCTCCAAAATTCCCCAGTAACCAGAAAAGAACAGGAAGTGAATAGAAAGCTAAAAGCATTGCATGAAGTGAAACAGCACTAATTCCCTCATCGGCAGAGCAGGCAACTGGCTGTTTCTGCTTCATTCGAGGGAGTTACTCAACTTTCTGTGTCCACGTTTCTTGCAGTGAAAATTAAATGGCAAAATACACATACATTGCTTAGCACAGTGCATTGCATATATTAAGAGCTCAACAAACATCAGTGACAATAATAATATCATAATTATCATTATTATATTGACTTTGATAACTTGTAAAAATACAGGCCTAAGTATGTTAAGCTGCTCAATTTTTAGTAAAATTAAAATCCAGATGCATACTTGACAATTCCCAAGAGGAAACAAAAGCAAATCAAATGCAATCTAAACACAAATGACAGAAAACCAAAAAGCAACAAGAAATAATGGATAAGAAGCATGAAATAAAAAGTAAAAACATGAAATAAACACAATGTGTCAGTTAGGGGCTCTTGGCCACAAATATTGCAACCCTGTTATAAACTGGCTTAAAGGACAAAAAAGAACTGCCAAATTTAACAGGAATGCAAGGTGTAGAGCAACCCCAGGGCCACTGATTCAGAAGCTCAGGGCTATCTTCCAGAGTCCAGGTTCTTCCCATCTCATTGTCCTACCTTCCCTGGGAGGACTCCATCCTCAGCAGGGTGGCAAGGTGGCATTCCATGCTCTGTGGCAGCTCCAGGTGCAGCATTCAGATGTGGTGATCACCCAGGGGAAAAGAGATGGCCCTTTCCTGTGAATTCCTTGGAAACAAAGACTTTTTCTCCAAAATAGCCCCTAAACCCATTTCCTTTCTCAATGACTTAGCTAAAATTGAGTTCCCTGCCCATTCCTTAGCTAATCACTGACAGAGTGTAGGATTACATTTGGACCCATCAGGTCCACCCCAGGGCTGGGATCATTTCCTGGAGCTATCTGAGATCCATTAGGACAAAACAAGATGGAAAAAGTGCTGGGCAGAGGACAGCAATGTCCACTACATATATCAGTTTGGGGGGAAAAAAACTATCAATCTAATTAACTCCTTAATTAATAGACAAAGGCTTTTTTGTTCAGCTAAAAAAAAAATACACAAGATACAACTCACACAGGTCAGAAAAAAAGATTAAATGCTTAGCCAAGACGTAGGTACACAAAAAGAAGACAGAGATAGAATTTGCAAACAAAGCATTAAGTAGACCAAGGGGGCATTTTAAATTGATTATGGTTATAACCCACAATTAGCATACAAAAAATGTGTATCTTCATCCCACACTATATTATAGTCTCATAAAATGTAAAGCAGAGTCTCTGAAAATGAGAACATTGAGGGCTACAGAGCAATCACAGAAAAGTTTGACTGATCATATTGCCAGCAAAGAGTGATGGGTCCCAAATACTATAATTCATAACGTTTATTTAACATATTTCTAATTTAAATGTCTTCAAACCACTCTAGTCTGGGCCTAAAAGAAAATTCAATTGACAGTTCCTTTTGTGATCATTCTAAGCACCCATGTGTCCAGGCAGCCAGTAACACTAGAAGTGCCTCCAGCTGTTCTGCATAGCCCCTTGGGGCTCCTCATCCCCAGGGATGCAGCATCGGTTCGGAAGACCAAGCCGTCATGTCCATCCACTCTGGCTGCCTCCTCCAGCTGTCTGGCTGCCATCTTTGCTGCCTCTGGATCAGTTCGGCTCCCCACCTACATCTCAGAGACCTCATTTCCCCTTCCCTCATGCTCTACACTAAAAGAGACCTTTCTTTGAAGTCTCATGGCCAAGAGCAGGCTACAGCCTTTACCCAGGATTTACCCAGTCCTCCTAAAAAGGGAAAGAGACAACAGATTATCCTTGCCAACAGATACACTCACTTCTGGACGTCAGCCCCAGCCTACCTGCAAGGTCCCCCTAAGCTGTCCTCCCTGTTCCACTCTTGCCTGTCCAGCTGTCTAGTGTATCTCCTTAGGCTAAGTTTGGCCTCCCTAGATTCGATCCCTATTCCAGGCACTGACTGAGCATGGGAAGGTCAGTTACCTTCAGATCATACCCTTTTCCAACAGCTGCTTGTGCTCTGGTCCCATAAGGGATACTCATCAAACATTTTACCTTTCCATTATGTTTGCAAAACTTTTAGGACTAAATTTCATCTTGGGTATCTCATAGCAGACATGGAAGCTAACACTATATACTACCAATAGAGAATACTTTAGCTTTTCAAATGTGCCTGAAGCACTGTGAAAATGTATGCTATAGTAACCATAATAAAATCTGAATGAATTGCAAAGAGGTGAAATTTTGCAACTGAATGACAAAGAACAGAAACAATAAAATATAATCACTTGGAAAATGAAAAATTATTCCTAAATCACACTAGGTCAAAAATGCTAAAATGACTATTTAAAAATTGTCAAATTGAAAATTATATGTGAAAACATTTGTATTACAACCAAGTTTTTTTCAGTGATAATTGAGGCCTATAAAATTAATTAAACTAATTTTGTTAAAATTTAAAATGAAATATGAATATAAATATCTAACGGTTATCAGAAGAGAAATAAGCCTAAGGAAAGTAGAAATTTTAAAAATTACTTAAAAATAATGAATTAGAAATGAGAAAACTGATAAATCCTAAAAATATAATTTTGAAAGGAAAATTCAAATAGCTAAATGTCTCAAAACTATATTCAAATAAATAATAAAGACACGAAAACAAAAAGTTAGAAATAAGGGAGTTAATAAATCCATAATTTTTTTTAAATTATACAACAGTGATGAAATGGGCCCTATTTTCTAGGAAAATAAAAGTGAATCAAAACTTAATCATGGTATAACTGGGTCACTTTACTGCACAGCAGAAAGTGACAGAACATTGAAAATCAACTATAATTCAAAAATTTTAAAAAACATTTTAAAAACTTAATCATGAAGAGATAGAATAGCTGAACTGATCAGAAACAATAGAAAAATCTCAAAATGTAAATATTTTTTATCTCCTAATGGCACAGGAAAAATATATGTTTTATAACCCTCAAGGAACAGACAATTTCCATTCTATATAAAATATTCCAGAGTTTATTTTTAATGGGCACATTTCCAGTTCGTTTGCCATTGCCCTGATAATTGGTAGAGAAAACACACTTATATATCCACACACCCCCACATATATACACACACACCTTAAAATACTACTTACTGACAATACAAATGCAAAAATCTCAAACAAAATATTAACACAAATCAAAAACATAAGTAAGAAAAGTATTGGGCAAATGTTAACTTCAGAAATTTAAAAGATTGTTAAAAAATTAAATAAATAAAAATTTTAAAAAAAGAAAAAAAAATGGGAGTTCCCGTCATGGCGCAGTGGTTAACGAATCCGACTAGGAACCATGAGGTTGCGGGTTCAGTCCCTGCCCTTGCTCAGTGGGTTAACGATCCGGCGTTGCCATGAGCTGTGGTGTAGGTTGCAGATGTGGCTCAGATCCTGCGTTGCTGTAGCTCTGGCTTAGGCCGGTGGCTACATCTCCGATTAGACCCCTAGCCTGGGAACCTCCATATGCCGCGGGAGCGGCCCAAAGAAATAGCAAAAAAGACAAAAATAAATAAATAAATAAATAAAAGATTGTTATGATTTTAAAAATCCACCAATATCATTTCAAATTTTCAAGAAAGTAATATCCCTAATAGAGAGAGAAAGAGAGATAATAAGAATAAAGCTTTCCTCCTTAAAAAAAATCCTATCTTAAAATTGTAATGGACATTTGGTTAAGTGATGAAACACTGGGTACAAAGGATACCAGATATCGCTGCATTTACGTAGTACTTTGGAAGAATCCAATGCAACACAGCAAGAAAAGTTCACTAATTATTATATATAAATAAAGAGGGCAAAAGGAAAACTTATCGGAAGCAACCAAAATATTTATGGACACATTCAAAAACGTACACATTCAAATGCACACACCCCTCAATAGCTTTCCACCAAAAAATATCAGCAAATATATGAAATATCTAGCAATAAATGTAGAAAATAAGTAGCATTTGATGAAGAAAACTATTATACTTTACTGAAAGCCATATGAGTCTTGAATAAACCAGGAACAAATAGTATTTCTGAACAGGAAGAAATATTTTGTTCAAAAAAATATTTTGAGTTCCCGTTGTGGCACAGTGGTTAACGAATCCAACTAGGAACCATGAGGTTTTGGGTTCGATCCCTGGCCTTGCTCAGTGGGTTAAGGATCTGGCGTTGCCGTGAGCTGTGGTGTAGGTCGCAGACATGGCTCGGATCCCGCATTGCTGTGGCTCTGGTGTAGGCCGGCGGCTACAGCTCCGATTCGACCTCTAGCCTGGGAAACACCATATGCCACGGGAGTGGCCCAAGAAATGGCAAAAAGAAAAAAAAATTGTTAATACAACATTTCTTCCAAAAATAACTCATAAGTTTCAGTTCCTTTTAAGCAAACTGCCAAAGTCCCTTGAAAAGATAAAGGTCCATCTCAAAGAATGGACAAAGAAACCCCCTGAAAAGAGAGTAATAAATGGAAAATAACACCACCAGATAGTAACACTTACTGTATTACAAAACCCAGTAATTACAGCAATGTGATGCTGGAGCAAGAATTGCCAAATGAAGCAAGGCACAGGAAAGCTCTTCCAGAAATAACTTCTAATACAAATTAAAATTCAGAAATTGACCGAGATGACACTCAAAGTCAGAGAGAAAGAAGAGAATATTGAATAAATTCCTCTTAGACAACTTATTACATATTTGAAAAGAAAATGTTAGATATCTGTCCTATACAATACCCCAGAGGAATTGACCGATTAATTATAAAATGAAGGGAAGGAAGAGAGGGAGGGAGTAAGGGGGGATAAAACAGATGAAAAGGTATGTTATTTTAAAATATGATCTAAACCTAAGAACAAAGAAAGACATTGTTAAAGGAAAGACTAAATAAATTTTAATGTGTAAGGATCTGAAGAGGAAGGGAGAATCCTTACTTAATTTTTAAGCAAAAGCAAATATCTGGGGAAAATATTTGTACCATGCATCAGAGTTCTACAAAAAATAAGATCAATAGAAAATGAGCCAAGACTATGAACAGGAAACTTCAAAGGGCAAAAAAAAAAATAAGCAAAACTAAGAAAGTATTTAGTATTTTATGTAGACTAAAATACTACTTTTCCTTTTTTAGAATTCCATTCTTCAATTCTGACAAGGCTACATTGGAAATACATGCTTCCGAATGTTGTTAACAGAAGTCTAAATTGATTAAGACTTTCTGGAGGATAACATACTACTAAGTATCAATATTCAATGTTGATTTTTTTTAATTTACTTTTAGCAATATTCCCTAAAGAAATAAGTTGGTGGAGTTCTTGATGTGGCTCAGACGGATACGAGCCTGATTATTATCCATGAGGTGCAGGTTCACTCGCTGGCCCTGCTCAGTGGATTAAGGACATGGCATTGCCATGAGCTATGGTGTAGGTTGCAGATGTGGCTGGGAACTGGCATTGCTGTGATTGAGACCAGTAACTCCAATTTGACCCCCAGCCTGAAAACTGCCATGTGCCACAGGTGTGGCCCTAAAAAAATGAGAAAGAAATAAGTTGAGACTTGCACCAATATATGTATATAAATGTATAAAAGTGCCCCCAAAATGCTGTATTTTTTAATAATTTATTTATATATTTTTTCTATTGTACAGAATGGTGACCCAGTTACACTTACATGTATACATTCTTTTTTCACACATTACATGTTCCATCATAAGTGACTAGACAGAGTTCCCAGTGCTACACAGCAGGATCCCATTGCTAATCAATCCCGAAGGCAACATTCTGCATCTATTTACCTGAAGCTCCCAGTCCCTCCCACTCCCTCCCCTTCCCCCTTGGCAACCACACGTCTATTCTCCAAGTCCATGGTTTTCTTTTCTGTGGAAAGGTTCCTTTTTGCAGTATATTATATTCCAGATATAAGTGATATCATATGGTATTTGTCTTTCTCTTTCTGACTTACTTCACTCAGGATGAGAGTCTCTAGTTCCATCCATGTTGCTGCAAATGGCATTACTTTGATATTTTTTATGTCTGAGTAGCATTCCATTGTGTATATATACCACATCTTCCGCATCCAATCATCTGTCAATGGACATTTGTTTCGATTCCATGTCTTGGCTATTGTGAGTAGTGCTGCAGTGAAAATATGAATGCATGTGTCTTTTTTAAGGAGAGTTTTGTCTGTACATAAGAGTGCCCAAGAGTGGGATTTCCACGCCATATGGTAGTTCTATGTATAGTTTTCTAAGATATCTCCATACTGTTCTCCATAGTGGTTGTACCAGCTGACATTCCCAACAACAGTGCAGGAGGGTTCCCTTTTCTCCACACCCCCTCCAGCATTTGTTATTTGTGGACTTATTAATGATGGCCATTCTGACTGGAGTGAGGTGGTATCTCATGGTAGTTTTGATTTGCATTTCTCTAACAATCAGTGATGTTGAGCATTGTTTCAAGTTCTTGTTGGCCATCTGTATATCTTTCTGGGAGAAATGTCTATTCAGGTCCTTTGCCCATTTTTCTGTTGGGTGGTTGGGTCTTTTGCTGTTGAGTTGTATAAGTTGTTTGTTTATTTTAGAGATTAGGCCCTTGTCAGTTGCATCATTTGAAATTATTTTCTTACTACAAAGCCACAGTCATCAAAACAGTGTGGTACTGGTATCAAAACAGACAGACAGACCAATGGAACAGAATAGAGAATCCGGAAATAAACCCTGAAACCTATGGTCAATTAATCTTTGACAAGAGAGGCAAGAACATCAAATGGGAAAAGGAAAGTCTATTCAGCAAGCATTGCTGGGAAACCTGGACAGCTGCATGCAAAGCAATGAAACTAGAACACACCCTCACACCATGCACAAAAATAAACTCCAAATGGCTGAAAGACTTAAATATACGACAGGACACCATCAAACTCCTAGAAGAAAACATAGGCAAAACACTCTCTGACATCAACATCATGAACATTTTCTCAGGTCAGTCTCCCAAAGCAATAGAAATTAGAGCAAAAATAAACACATGGGACCTCATCAAACTGAAAAGCTTTTGGACAGCAAAGGAAACCAAAAAGAAAACAAAAAGACAATTTACAGAATGGGAGAAAATAGTTTCAAATGATGCAACTGACAAGGGCTTAATCTCTAGAATATACAAGCAACTTATACAACTCAACAGCAAAAAAACCAATCAATCAATGGAAAAATGGGCAAAAGACCTGAATAGACATTTCTCCAAGGAAGATATACAGATGGCCAACAAACACATGAAAAAATGCTCAACATCGCTGATTATAAGAGAAATGCAAATCAAAACTACCATGAGATACTACCTCACACCAGTCAGAATGGCCATCATTAATAAATCCACAAATAACAAGTGCTGGAGGGGCTGTGGAGAAAAGGGAACCCTCCTGCACTGCTGGTGGGAGTGTAAACTGGTACAGCCACTATGAAGAACAGTTTGGAGATACCTTAGAAATCTATACATAGAACTTCCATATGACCCTGCAATCCCACTCTTGGGCATCTATCCGGACAAAACTCTACTTAAAAGAGACACATGCACCCGCATGTTCATTGCAGCCCTATTCACAATAGCCAGGACATGGAAACAACCCAAATGTCCATCGACAGATGATTGGATGCGGAAGATGTGGTATATATACACAATGGAATACTACTCAGCCATAAAAAGGATGACATAATGCCATTTGCAGCAACATGGATGGAACTAGAGAATCTCATCCTGAGTGAAATAAGTCAGAAAGACAAAGACAAATACCATATGATATCACTTATAACTGGAATCTAATATCCAGCACAAATGAACATCTCCACAGAAAAGAAAATCATGGACTTGGAGAAGAGACTTGTGGTTGCCTGATGGGAGGGGGAGGGAGTGGGAGGGATCGGGAGCTTGGGCTTATCAGACACAACCTAGAATAGATTTAGAAGGAGATCCTGCTGAATAGCATTGAGAACTATGTCTAGATACTCATGTTGCAACAGAAGAAATGGTGGGGGAAAAAAACTGTAACTGCAATGTATACATCTAAGGATGACCTGACCCCCTTGCTGTACAGTGGGAAAATAATAATAATAAAAAAAAATAGAACTACCACATGACACAACAAAAAAAAATAAAATAAAATAAAATGAAATTATTTTCTCCCATTCTGTAAGTTGTCTTTTTGTTTTCTTTTTGGTTTTCTTTGCTGTGCCAAAGCTTGTCAGTTTAACTAGGTCCCATTGGTTTATTTTTGCTTTTATTTCTGTTGCTTTTGGAGACTGACCTGAGGAAACATTTGTAAGGTTGATGTCAGAGAATGTTTTACCTATGTTTTCTTTTGGGAGTTTGATGGTGTCTTGTCTTCTCTTTAAGTCTTTCAGCCATTTTGAGTTTGTTTTTGTGCATGGTGTGAGGGTGTGTTCTAGTTTCATTGCTTTGCATGCAGCTGTCCAGGTTTCCCAGAAATACTTGCCAAAATACTATATTTTTAACTTCAAAAAATTACTATAGAAGAACCTTCATGCCTTCAAAATAGGGCTTTGGAAAAAAAAATTTTCAAAAATTGGACAAATGTGTTCATATAATAGACTGAGTGAAAAAGTCTGATGAGTAACTTTATCATCGATAGCATGAATATGAACTTAAATTTGTAAAGCAGAACAAAGGTAGATGTGAGAAAGAGAGAGAGATACAGAAAGAGAAAGAGAGCTCAAACATAGCAAATCTTAACTAAGAAATGGGAATATAGATATGTTCTGTTTTCTTCTATCTTCTGGGTATTTGCTTTTTAATTTAATAAACAAGCATTCCTTTTAATATCAGAAAAAGGATGTTGTTTTAAAAATTGTCATTGTTTTCATCACAGCTCTTATTTAGATGGATGTCCTCGGATTAGAGCCAAATCTCCTTGAACTCTGCTAAATGTCATGCCACCAATCATCACCACCTTTATCCTCAAAAACATCTTTGTTAAGTCCCTCTTCATCACAGGCCAGTGGTGTGTACTGGAGACACAGATAAATTCACCAAATTTGAGGAATTTGAAGTCTAGTTTGGCCTTGCATGTGGAACTTGATACCCCATTGAACTTGTCTTGTATTTATTCTCTTCATTTTTTATTCTCTTGACTAGAATAACCTTAGTCGTCCTTAGGAGGATAAATCACAATCAAGGTACAGAGATGACTCGCTTTCAGTGGCTAAAAGGGCTCATCATCAGGGAAGGACAGTGAGTAGACCATTTGTATCTGTGCTTCTGACAAAGAGAAAGTGCCTCCCCCATGGTGGTCTTCGGGAGAAAAAAAGGAGCAGTATTTCAGACACCGGAACCCCTCTGACACCACAGCTAGGGTCTTAGGAGATAGTCAGGAATGGGCTGGGGTGGGAGGGCAATAAAGTGAGGGAATTGTGGCCCAGGGAACTTTGGCAAGGGTCAAGCTTGACTTGATCAGCCTGGGAAGCAAACCCTTCCCTACACAAGATCCTGGTGAGGATCTTCGTCCCTCCCCCAGCAAATTTAACAGAGACGTTCATGATATAATGTACAGGTTGATCAGCTCAGGCTGCCATAGCAAAAACTGGTGGCTTATAAACAACAGAAATTGATTGCTCACAGTTCTTGAGGCTGGAAGTCCAAGATCAGGCCATTAGCATGTCATGTTCTGACGGAGGCCCTCTTCCCAGTTTCTCACCATTGACTTATGTTTTTATACTCATGTGGCGGAAAGAGTGAGAGAGCTTTCTGTGTCTTTCTCAAGGGTGCTAATTTCATACATGAGGGCTTCACCCTTAGGACCTAGTTACCTCCAAAGGCCCCACATCTTAATGCCATCACACTGGGAGTTAGGATTTCAGCATATGAGAATCCTAATCTTTGAAGGATGGAAACACCAATCCATTGCACTGCATTAAGTGAAAAATTCTGATGCATATCTTTATCATGTCTAACATGAATATGAACTTCAATTTGTAAAACAAAACATATTTCATTCCATCCAGCAGTGGACCAACAACAAGGACTCTGGAAGAGGGCCTTTCAATAGCATCAAGATGTGGCAGCAAGAAAAAATAGTAGGACTAGGAAAAGTAGCCTGACTGATAACCAGGACTCCCCACACACAAGCTTGTCATTTAAGGATGACACCTCCCCATTTCGGATTTTGTAAGCCCTTGCAATTTAATTTTTCTCAAAACTTGACTAAACATGAAAAGAATAAGGGAGAAATCCTGGTAAAGTGAAGTACACAAGCAAAAAGGAAGAACTGGAAATGCCATGGTAGCTAAAAAAAGCAATAAGTGGTTGCATTTTCTTTCCATGTGTTTATTATTACAGTTTGTCTCTGCTCTAAATTTAAAAACTGCTTCTCTCTCCTCACATCCGCATGTGTCAAAAAAAAAAAAAGAGGCATAAATTGCATTTACCCAACTTGATTTGTCAACATAGAAATCATTTTTTTTTCTTCTTTCCTTTGTTTTACTCAAGATATTTAGTTCTCCTGCTTGGATCCCAAATGGGAGAAAATAATAATCAACCATTGATTTATTTGTGTGGACAAAATGATTTGATGCTGTTTCTTGTCGTTGACAGAATGATCTGGGTGGAATTGCATTCCATTGATAAAACTGTGATGAAATGTTATTCGTTGGATGAATAAAGTTAGAAGTCAAGAGAAATTGCTTTGGCTCACATGATATTTTTTCAGCCGTCAGTCATTTCTTGGCATTTGATCACATCATTGTCTCTGCTCCCATCATATTGACTCCGTTGTCTGTTATTAATTGAAGCATGACTTTTCCTTCAAAACTACAGCAAAGTGCACAAACTCTGGAAAATGGAAGGAATTTCACTTTTACTTTTCCCAGCGCCTTGACTGTCTGGTCCTCTCCAGAGGAACACACTTTTCTTATTGTTTACTTCAAATATCACAAACAGAAATGTTCTGCTTTTAAAGACAAGCATTATGGAAGGACACTTCCCATGAAGTGACTTTATTTAGAATGTTTTCAAATGCCCTGATGAAGACACAAATTTATAACAAAACTCCCTTACTCTGAAGTAAGAATACTACATGGTACTCAGAAATTAAAAACTGACAACATATCACAGCCTAGATGTGTTGAGTGAAAGCATTGTGTTATGTGAAAGAAGCCAGACACAAAAGATGTATATGTGTGAGTTGGTTTGTGTAAAGTCCAAAATCAGGCAAGATTAGTCACTGATGTTAAAAGTCAGGGGAGTGGTTACCATTGGATGCAGTGACAAGGAGGTGGCAGGTGGGTTACGTCTCCTGGTAAAATTCTGTTTTTCGATTAGAATGGTGATAGAAAATCCCATCATGCTACAGACTTATGGAAATCTTTTTCATTTTTGTTAAATTTTAGTAAATTCACTAATTTAAAAAAATTTAGTTACAACTAATTTTTTTCCCTTTTAGCCCCTCACTGATTAGATGTGAAGGTTAGAGGTATCAAGACTGTAGGGGGACCCCGAGGTTCCTGCAGGCATCAGTGGGTGAGTGTGCAGGACATGTCTAGGATATTCTTTGGGGGCACACAGTAGAGCTGGGTTTATAGAAGTTGAGTCAGAGGTACCTGCAAGTCAGGATGCCTAGTCTAAACTCAGGACAACTGAGAAGGGGCATTATTCAATTGTCAGCACAATGATGATAATTAGAGGTCATGAGGGGATGGGATTGCCAGGCAACGAAATCAAAATGAGAAGACTGAAGAAGGGGCAGAAGGAGATGCCTGGGGTGAGCTCCAAATTCCCATCCCCAGAGGACATGGGCAGGATGGCTCCACAGAGCCAGACCCTTGGGACCCCTGGGCCCATCTCCCCCAGCAGGAAGTGGGGCAAATTCCAGGGCCAGGCCCTTCTCCAATTTACCATTTTGACTTTGATCTCAACTTTCCACAGTCACACCCAAACCCCCTGCACATAGTTTTATATATATATGTATATATGTATAAGAATTTTTTTCCATTATAGCAGCACTATTCACAATTGCCAAGACATGCAAACAACCCAAATGTCCATCAACAGATGATTGGATTAGGGAAATGTGGTATATATACACAATGGAATGCTACTCAGACATAAAAAAAAAATCAAAGTAATGCCATTTGCAGCAACATGGATGGAACTAGAGACTCTCATCCTGAGTGAAGTAAGTCAGAAAGAGAAGGACAAACACCATATGATATCACTTATATCTGGTATCTAATACATGGCACAAATGAATCATTCCCCTACACATAGTTGATGACTGAATGAAGGCCTCACGGACATGTCCTGAGTCATAATAGATTGATAGGGTTCTGTGATGCCAAACAGAAATGGGATGGAAACTACAGGTGAATGCAATTGCTGTGTGTGTGTGTGTGTGTGTGTGTGTGTGTGTGTGTGTGTGTTGGCAAAATGAGGGGAGAAATTTAAAGCACATAATTGGAGGGGAACAGGTACCACACTGGAGCTTTACATTGAACTTCAGCATGGGGAAAGGGAGGTGCAGTGAGGACAACTCTCATTTATAATTCCCTGTCCCTCTTCTCCTGGCTCAATCAGTAGAAACACCCATAAAATCAGTTCTCTGGCATTCTATAGGCACTCGATAATATCTGACAACTGACAGGTCAGCAGAAATGACAGTTGCATCCACAACAGAGAAATTACCGAAGAAAACCATTGTTTCATTTTGAAATTAATGCCTCTTAAACTCAATCATGCATTGAAAAATTGATGTTGATGACAAGGTGTTTGTGGTGGCTTTCAGGAGGGCTTAGGCGTCCAGTGACTCCCTTTTCACCACAATGGTTACATTAGGAACCCATTGAGCACACTATTTATTCCATTGTTCCTCCTGTTCTTATGGAAGTGGGCCCAACACCTAAAAAGAGATCAGAGAATATTAGCAACTATGTTTTTGTTGATGTGCACTTTGAGTTTTAGTGTTTTGTCATTTGTTGGTAAGAAATCACTATGAATTAGCACTAAATATATTAAGGATTTAGAGTCTGCTGATGCCCACCTTATGTCCAGCCCTGTGCAGCAGACACTAAAGAAAATTTATGAATAAGACAAAGGAGCTCTCAGGGTTAGAAACTAACCTAACCTTAACTGAAAAAGCTTCCGGCCACATCACTGCTAACCACTTTGTTTTCCAGATGAGGAAGCTGAGGCTGTAAGGGATAAAGAATTAAATCTAGAACCCAATTTTCCCGAATCCCAGCTTAGAGAACTTAATTACAACTGGTCACTTCTGTACTAGGAATCTGCCTAACTGCATCCAGGGAAACACAAGAAATATTCAAACAATGAAAATCAATGTTTGAATGGTTTGGAGTTCATACGCTGTTGGTGGTAGCATCCACAGAGAGAAGGAATCACACAGGCAGTGTGGTAGCCAGCAAAGGAATGGCAGCCTAGGAGTCAGGGATTCAAATCCCAGCTCTGCTACCTTCTAGCAGGATGACCTGAGATTAGCTACCCAAACTCTGTGAGTTTCTCTAAAAAGGTGATAAAAACACCTTTATACCTTCCTTGGAGGTAACACTCAGTAATAAATAAAATGGGAGATCCCCTTGGGTTCAGCAGTTTAAGAACCCAACTAGTATCCATGAGGATGTGGGTTCAATCCCTGGCCTTGCTCAATGATTTAAGGATCTGGCATTGCCACAAGCTGTGGCATAAGTTGCAGAAGTGGCTCAGATCTAACGTTGCTGTGGCTGTGGCATTGTCCTGCACCTGCAGCTCTGATTCAACCTCTAGCCTGGGAACTTCCATAGGCTGCGGGAGCAGGCCTGAAAAATAAAATGAAATGAAATGAAATGAAATGAAATAAAATAAAATAAAATAAAATAAAATAAAATAAAATAAAATAAAATAAAATAAAATAAATGAAAAGCAGCTGATAAATGACTAAGTGCAATAGACTATCAATGTATGTTAGCTCCCATAGAGAGCATAGATAATAAAAGAGCCCCTGGCAATATGAATCCTTGGATTTTTTTCTGAATTGGTGTGCTGTGGGTTTTCATCCCATGTATTTGACTGCCAAAGACCCGAATCCCAGCCCTCAAGATTATCGCTTGCTTGACCCTGCTTGCCTGGGTTTGGGCATCTCAGTCATAGTCACTGCCAGGTTCATTCTCCAAAGCACAGTCTGGGAGAAAAGTAAACAGTTTTCCACCAGAATTCCCACTAACTACATACAGTACAACTGGCTGCCAATATGTGGACCAACCATACAAACCAAGGACTCAATCAAGGTTTCCATCTTTATCTCTTTTCCTAATAAATAGGTAATTTTAGAAGTTCCTGCTATGGAGCAGTGGATTAAGAATCCGAACGCAGAGGCTCGTGTTGGAGGCATAGGTTCAAACCCTGGCCTGGTGCAGTGGGTTAAGGCATCTAGTGTTGCTACATCTGCAGCATAGGTTTCGACTATGGCTCAGTTTCAACCCCTGGCCTGGGAACTCGCATATACCATGGGTGTGGCCATAAAAAAAGGAAAAAGTAATAAGTAACTTCCATTAGGAATCTTTGGAAATCTGCATTTCTTTCATTTATCCAAAGAACTATCTCCTCAAAAATAAATGAGCCAAGACACAGTTTACTGACCCTGCTGAGGTGCCCCTGGTGGCTCCCTGCTGAGGTGCCCCTGGTGCCCCATGTGACTGTGGGCTGACCTGCACCCACTTCTCCACCAGGGCCCTTCAGGGACAGTCTCCATCACCAGGTCCCCATCAGAAGGCCCCATCTCTCCTGAGAAGGACAGAAACTCATAGAATTCAGCCCCTCCTCCTATGCTGCAGATTGTTTGAGAGCAGAAATGTGACATGGGTGCCTCTCAAGGCTCCAGAACTGCTGATACAGAGACAAGAGCAGACAGCCCACACACAAAGGCACAGGATGACACACCTAGAGCCCCCACAACACACAGGAAAACACACAAACTCACAAATTATGGGACATAAATATGCCCACATAGCTTCCCACAAGAACATCCCCACGTGTTCACTATACACATGTCTTCACACCTTCCCAGCAAGGCTGCTTACATCATCCAGCCCACATCTGCCCAGTGTTGTGTGCACTCCTCCTCAGCTTCTCCACCTGCAGCCCCCAGGGCTGCAAAGTTCAGCCCAGAGTCAGACAGAATTTGAATTTCATTCTAATTTCCACTCTGGAGCCATGGACCATGAGAAAGTTGTCTAACCTCATACCTCCACTTCCTCATCTGCAAAATGGGGGTAATAATGTGAGCAGGACTTCTGTGAGGTTTCAGTGGGGTAAAGCATTTAACGTACTTGGCACCTGGCCTACCAAATAGCTAATGTTCCATAAATGAGGTGGGTGGATTTACAAGCCCACAGCCTCCTATTCACGAAATCCAAAAATATCTAAATACCAAAAGAACTTTCATAACCAGTCCTGGACTTCATGAGGCTTTTATGATGCTCATCTACCTCACTTGGCATTGATATTAGTGAGTTTTCTGGCAGAACTCTGGGTGTACTTGTATAGGACACTGCCCAGCTGCCCTCAGGATTTTACTAATAAACAATATTGATCATTTTACCTTTCTGAAAAGTCTTGAATTTTAAAATGAATTTGGTCCTAAGGGTTTGGATAAGGATTATATACCTGTATAACTAATACTATCTGCAGTTTCTATAACAGAAATAGGAATATGTCAAAATGACAATCACAAATTTGATTAGATCATAACTTGATGACTCTTGTTAGTATCATTACACCCTACTCCCTGCCCCTTTATTTTTTGACCATGCCCACAGCATGTGGAAGTTCCTAAGCTGTGGATCTAACCTGTGCCACAGCAGTGACAACACCAAATCCGTAACACCAAATCCAGTTCCCCCAGGGAGCTCCTCCCTGCCCCAGTTAGCACAGACATCAAAGTGTGAGCCACAGTGGCAAGTTCACATGCCATCCTTCTCCCTTCCCCACTTTTTCCTTGCACTGCCCCCATCCCAGGAGGAACTGAAGCCAATCACAGCTGCCTATAGAATGAGAGTTGGGCCACCTACAGGTCTTGCTAGCATACAAGTCTTCCTTGGTTAATGTAGCACATGCTGACCACACATACACACACACATGGCTCTGCTGGCCCCAGGCCAGGGCTTCAGAGCTTCTAGGGAGGTAAACAGAAGCCTCTGTCCCCAGGTGCTGTGTGAGCACCTGGACAGCCAAGAGCAGATACCTTAGTTCTCCCTTCCAAGACTCTCACACTGTCTGAGGACCAGGACCATGAAACATGACTAGGATATCATATCAAAACCTTCTATTAATTTATCAGAGTTTCCACTGTGGCACAGTGGAAAAGAACCCTACTAGGAACCTTGAGGTTGTGGGTTCGATCCATGGCCTTGCTCAATGGGTTGTCGTGAGCTGTGGTATAGGTCACAGAGGTGGCTCAGATTTGGCATTGCTGTGGCTGTGGCATGGGCCAGCAGCTGTAGCTGATTAGACCCCAAGCCTGGGAACCTCCATGTGCCAAGGGTGTGGCCCTAAAAAGCAAAACAGAAAAAAAAAATTTTATTAACCTATAAAGGGAAAGAATCTGAAGAAGAGTATATATCTATATACATATATAGATATATTGTATCACTTTGCCATACACCAGAAACTAGCACAACATTGTAAATCAACAATACTTAATAATAAAAAGTAAATAAAATTTAAAAATAAAAACAAAAAAATACCTCAATTAAAGAAAGAAATCTGTAAAACAGTAATTGCAAACCATAGGAAAAAAAAAAAAAAAAAAAGACTAGCATATCTCAGTGCTCCTGAGGAATGTACTTGACTTTTCCTCATCTTGGAACCCTAAGCACTCTCAGTGAATGGGTGGCTCTCTCGAAGTCCCTGTCACCCAAGACCCCAGGCCAGACCTGCACTTTTCTGTATTGGTGGCTCTAAGACCTCAGTCTCAACCTTGAAAGCTCATTAAAATCACCTGGGGAGATTTTGAAATCCGCCCCCAACCCTGTGCGTAAACCATACCCCAGACTGATTAATCTGGAATCCCTAAGGATGAGATCCAGGCATCAGTACTTTAAGCTCCCCAGACATTTGCAATGTGCAACCCACACAGAGAACCCTATTCACCAGGTCTGTGTGTTTACATAATCTTCCTCTAGGTAACACCAGGAGCCAGGGGCTCTGGCTTAGGTCCTGAGAAGAGGGGACTCTTTTTCCCACAGAAGCTTATGCAGATTACCTGGAGTTGGAATCTGGCAAGAAAGCAGCACCAGGTCCCTGAGGGAATGGGCAGGGGACCATCCTGGAACCAGAGCTGTGAGTGGGTTGACAGTCAACCTGGGTGCTAGAGATAGAGATAAAGTGAAATTTCAGTGTATGTCCCAAATATCACACCGAAATTGTTTCTTATTTATCTGAAATTCAAATTTAAATGGACATCCTGTATTTTTATTTGCTAAATCTGGCACTGCTGGGCTGGGGGATGGGGATTCACCCTGACTGCCTCCCACTTGTGTCATGAAAATTTGTTTATGCAAAAAGGAAGAAAAGCAGTCACGTTATTTCAGATGACATTCATTCTACTTGCACGATACAGAGAACTTGCACTTTAAAGAAAAGGAAAAATCAAGCTTATCCACATTTATTTTTCTTCCAGAAGCATGGTCCTTATATCACTCCATCCTTTTTTCTCCTTGTCACAGACCCTTCCGACCTGGAGAGGAAGAAATGAGGGGATGCCTTCCCTCTCTGGGGGTACCGCCTGAGGATAGAACTGAGGACTCTCGGGCAGAAACCCCCCAGCCACTGCCTGCCAGTTCCTCTTCCCCCAGTGACTTCAGAAGAGCCCTAGGCTCAGGCACTTGTCTGCCCCAAGCTTGGGGAGCTCTATGCAGGGAAACCAGAGCAGAGGGAACTGGGCTGCAGCAGAAACAGTGCTAACTGGAGCAAAAGATTTCCCCAACTGGAAATAGTAGCTTTAGGCAAGCTCAGACCCAAGGAACCCTGTGAAACTCTAAGGTTCTGACTACAGCCTGGCTCCCCCAGAGAAGACTGAACCCCCATTGGGGCAAGGCAGAAAAATGCACAGAATGAATCAATTAACAGCCAATACAAAGCAATCAGTGCTTGTGCCTTTTTTCTCCTGTTTCTCTGTGAATTTTAAGGTCTTTATAAGAGGAAGAATATTTGCTCCAGAGCCTCAGGATCTGCTGGTCAGGACAATTCAAGCTTCACCACAGAGGAGACTCTAAAAGGGTCAGGGAGGATGGCCTTGGCCGCAAGCGGTCACCTCATTCTGAACAGCCTGCTGGAGCCATGCTGACCCCCGGTTAGCACTCTTGCAGACTCCTGAGGGGTTTGGGTAAGCTCTGACTTCATCAAAATGTCATCTTCCCCTGTCTCCGGAGCTTGCTAGCTGAGATCACAGCCCCACCTCTAAATCCCACAGTGCACTACTACACCGGGCTTAGGTACCCTTGCCCTTTCAGCTTCTTACCTCTGTGTGCATCACAGATAGGGATTACAGTGCACATCCCACCCTCCTTTTAGCCACACAGCACTGTGTCTGAAATATCTGATGGATGAATGAGCGAAAAAAAATTAGGAGTGACAGCCACCTCCCCTTTAAATATACACGTTTGCCCTCTCCTTCACAAGTCTCATAAAGCCAGAAGGACTGTAGTTATTTATTTTTCAAAATTTATTTTATTGAAGTATAGTTGATTTACGATGCCGTGTTGATTTCTACTGTACAGCAAAGTGATTGAGTTACACATATACATACATTCTTTTTATCTTCTTTACCATTATGTTTAATCACAGGACAATGAATATAGTTCCCTGTGTTATACAGTAGAACTTTGTTGTTTATCCATTCTATATAGAGTAGTTTGCATCTCCTAATCCCAAACTCCAATCCATCCATCCCCAACCCCTCTTCCGCTTGGCAACCACAGTCTGTTCTCTATGTCTGTGTAGGACTGCAATCATGAAGCTCATTTTATAAGCTAGAAAACAAGATTTGGATCTATGACTTTCCCCAGTGGGCTGTAATTCATCTGTGGCAAAGCTCTCCACCCTGCCGTCCTGCCCCAGTGCTCCCTCCCTGGCATAGCACCACCTCTTCACCCGGCTACTGAGGCTTGAAGGGCATGCTGGAACACAGATCTTCAATTGCCTGAAACCCATTGCCAAAAACATAGAGGGCAGATATGGTCCTTCTCTTCGATAATAGATTGATAAGAGCAATAGCATCTCAAAATATTAGGCAAAGCGTAGGAACTTCAATGTATGTTGTTTGGATAAAATATCCAGACAGAATCCTTTTGAATAAAAATTACTCTCAGCTTGAGGCCATTCTCATAGCTGGAAACTTTTCTCAAGAAAAGCAAAGTATTGGAAGGCAAAGAATCTCTTTGGTATGCATTCATTTATTGAATCATTAAATAAAAACCCAATGAGTGCCAGTTCTGTGCCAGGCATGGCTTTGAGAGCTGGGATTCAGCAGGGGAGTGAATCAGAGAGGCTTTCTGTCCTCACGGAGGTTACATTCTAGTGGGGGGTAGATAGACAATTCAAAATAAACCAGGAGTTCCTATCATGACTCAGCTGTGGAAACGAATCTGACTAGCATCCATGAGGATGCGGGTTTGATCCATGGCCTTGCTCAGTAGGTTAAGGATCTACTGTTGATGTGAGCTGTGGTGTAGTTCACAGACATGGCCAGGATCCCACATTGCTATTATGGCTGTGGTGTAGACCAGGGACTACAGTTCCGATTTGACCCCTAGCCTGGGAAGCTCTGTAAGCCGAGGGTGCAGCCCTGAAATAAATAAATAAATAAATAAATAAACAAACAAACAAACGAACGAACAAACAGGCCAAATAAACATGTTTCAAGTTGTGGTGCATGCGATGAAGAAAATAAAGCAGTAGTAAGACAGACGGTGACGGAGAAGATACTTTACAGTCCGTGTCAGGAAAGGCCTCTTGGAGGAAGTAAAATCTGGCCTGAGACCACCTGATAGGAAGGGGGAAGCCCCATGAAGATGCAGGAGAGGAGCATCCCCTCAGGGAAAACGGCCAGTAAGCAGGACCAGAGGAAGGGACAACCCCGGGGCTTCTGAGAAACAGAAAGACCAGTGTAGGGAGAGTGGGATGAGCAAGAGGAGAATGAAATAAGAGGCCAGACCCCATGAAGCCACCTGAGATGGACTTGCACCCAGGAGAAGAAGTTTGCTTCTATCTCAATGTGATAGAAAGATGTCGAAGGGTTTGGGCAGAGGAGTGCATGTGCTAAAATGGATTTACCTTTTTTGTTGTCTATCCCATGGCATATAGAGCTCCCAGGCCAGGGATCAGATCTGAGCTGCAGCTGAGACCATAGCCACAGCTGTGGCAGTGCCAGATCCTTAACCAACTGTGCTGTGCCATGGATCGAACTAGAGTTCCCAGCATTCCCAAGATACTGTCAATCCCCTTGTGCCACAGCAGGAACTCCAAGAATGGATTTAGATAAGAGGTCAAATCTGGAGTTCCCACTGTGGCATTGTCTCTGCAGTGGCTCAGGTCACTGCTGAGGCATGGGTTCAATCCCTAGCCCAGCACAGTGGGTTAAGAGTCTGGTGTCGCGGAGTTCCCATCATGGCTCAGTGGTTAACGAATCCGACTAGGAACCATGAGGTTGTGGGTTCAATCCCTCACCTTGCTCAGTGGGTTAAGGATCCAGTGTTGCTGTGAGCTGTGGTGTAGGTTACAGACACGGCTTGGATCTGGAATTGCTGTGGCTCTGGTGTAGGCCAGCGGCTACAGGTCTGATTAGACCCCTAGCCTGGGAACCTCCATATGCTCAGGAGCAGCCTTAGAAATGGCAAAAAGACAAAAAAAAAAAAAAGAGTCTGGTGTTGCTGCAACTGCAGTGTAGGTCACAGGTGTCACTCAGATTCAATCCCTGGCCAAGGAACTTCCATATGCTGTAGGGGCAGCCAAAAAAAAAAAAAAAAGGTGAAGGAGATGAGCTGTTGGAATATTCCCCATTGTGAAGACTGACCTGTCCAGGGAAGAGAGAGAAAAGTTCAGAAGGATGCAAAATGTTATTTTAAGCAGTCAGTAGGATTTGCCAATGAATGGTAGCCAGGAAATAAAGGAGTGAAACAAATTAGGATTTGGCTTCTGTTTGGTTTAAGCAGCTTGATATATGGTAGCACCATGTAGAGTCCAGGAAAAGAAATGTTAACAGACGAAACAAAGAGCTTCCTTTTGGGGTGCTTGAGATCTGAGGTTCATACTAGACAACCAAGAAGAGAGGAGGAGAAGAGAGTTGGATTCTTGGAAAAGATCAAGATTATGGAAAAGGCCAGGCCCACTCATTTGAATATTTGAATATTGGAGTCATCATTAGAAGGATAGAAGTAAGGTGAAGAAATTCCCTGAAAAGGGAGAGTGTAATTAAAGAAGAAAAAGAGGGAGTACCCGTTGTGGCTCAGTGGTAATGAATCCACTAATATCAATGAGGATGCAGTTTTGATTCCTGGCCTCACTCAGTGGGTCAAGGATCCAGCATTGCTGTGAGCTGTGGTGTAGTTTGCAGACTTGACACGGATCCCGTGTTGCTGTGGCTGTGGTGTAAGCCAGCAGGTGTAGCTCCAATTAGACAGACCTCTAGCCTGGGATCTTCCATATGCCAAGGCTGTGGCCCTGAAAAAGCAAAAAAGAAAAAAAAAGAAACAAAGAAAAAGAAGGTCCAGGGTGATGCCTGAGATGTATCAACATTAGGGTGGTCAGCAGAGTAGCAAAAATGAGTCAGATGTAGTGAGTGAAGGGAGTGGAAACAGGAGAGTTATCAGAGCACTACGGGCCAGAATAATCATGAAAGGCTTCTTGAAGCAGGTGGTATTTACGCCAAGCCTTGGAGAGTTGGGTGGGATGTAGATCACTGTAAGATAGTTACAGACATTCCAGGTAGATGTGGAAGTATAAGCAAAGGCTTAGAGTGGGTTTGGGGCAGTGAGGGTCAGTGGTGACAGGATGGGATGGAAAAGGAATCACTGCTCTATGTGTGGGGCCACTAGCAGCCATGTCTTCCTCAACCCACTCTCTCACCTGGGCCTCAGACACTTTAAATGCACTTGAAATCAGGCCTGAGCATCCAGGGCTATTGCCAAGCCCTGCTATTATCCCTCCCCGACCCCATCAGCAAAAGGCTAAGAGAGAGCTATCCAGGACCCAGGTCCTTTTGCCCATTATGTGGCCTGGCCATCTGCTGCCCTGGATCAAACCCCTCCTTTACCTTCTGTCTTCTTTATAGGAGGGATGACATGGGGCTCTTTGACCCAAGAATTCAGGAAATTATTTCCACTAATTCTACTCATTTCAATCAATATTCTGTGAACCGCTATCTGCCACCAAATCAGGGTGGTTTCTTAATCAAAGTCATGCCTCAGTCTCTGTCAGTGAAGGAACCTTGTCTTTCCAACTTACTTCTTTACCTGCTTCTAAAAATTGCTCAGTTCCTCCAGATTTCACTTATTTTATTTTTTTAAAGTCTCAGTTTCTCCAGATTTAATTTATTTTGAGGAAATTTACATTTTACCCAGACAAACCTGGGTTTCCACCTGTGCCAACCTCACCCCATCTGTACTGTCCCCTAATACCTATCAGGTGGTGTACTGCTTCTCATCTTCAGGCCAGAAAGCAAGAAAGAGTCTAGAGCTGGGCCTGAGATCTGACTCCTTAGGAGAGGAACCGTTCCCACAGGATGCATGGGGGTGGCCACCTGGTTAAGAGAGAGAAAGATAGAAGGTGGGTTGGAAAAATGCATGTATTGGCATCTTCTATCTCACCCCAGTGTAAGGGAAGCCCTCACAACTGTGTGCACACATTACACATACACACACACACACCAAAAAAAAAATGTTTATGAATCATGAATCATGAACTTTGTATATACAAACCACTCCAGCAAGTCTATTAGAAGCTCCTCGGATATGCCTCCTTGATAATGTCTGTGCTACCACATACACACGCAGACAATTGTATGCTATTCATGTTCATCCTGAACTTCATTCAAAAGAGAGGACCAAGTTTCCTACCAACCGGCATCTACGAAGTGCCTGGTGCTGCCAAGAGCTCTTCCTATCCCTATTGCCACCTGGTTTGACAGGGGGCTGATGGGCTGACCCCATGTGTTCTGGACCTCCTGCTTTGGGCTCTGCCTCTCTGTCCTGTCCCCTGGCTCTAGCCAGTCATCTGTAACCATTTACACATGTTAATGTCATATTTGTGTCTGTTCTTAGGCCTTTTAAATATGCATGTGTGTCCTAAATACTGGCCTGTGGCAGAAACCACATCTCTGAAATTAGGCCAGGAGGCCTGGGGCTCCCCAAGGGTGCAGACTGTTTGTTTCCTCCCAGCCTGGAGACACCTGGTGATGCTGTGCCTGTTGACCCACTTCTGCTGGAGGCTGCTCCAAGCCTGGGCCCTTCGCTTCCATTTCACCAGGGGCTCTGTCCCACCCAGGTCAGGGCTGGGCACACAGCAGTTGCTCCATGAGAGGCCGGAGACTGCCTGAGATCAGGGAGTTAAGGACCTCCTCCTCCTAAGTACGGCATGCTTTCCAGTCCCCTTTTCATCCATTGCACACAAAGGGATGGTTGTCACAAGGGCTCTCTCTTGCTTATGCCAACCAGGTGTGGTGACATAGGCCTACATGATTATCTGTACAGTTGGTTCCTATTTCAGAAGCATGAGAAAGACCCTTTGAATGCTTCTAAACCTTGTCTACCATCTGGCTGATGCCCATTTTCTCTTCCATCGCTGGGAATAAAACACAGAGGGCAAGTCTCCCTCAGCAGAGAGCATGCTGAATCTGACATTATTCCCTCTAACAGGTCACCATCTGATTCTAGCACCTCTGTGAGTGAAGGGATGAGTACAAGAGCTCTGGGGGCCTAATCTTGAGGGTGACACAGAGGAAATGACCTTCAGGAAGGAAGACTGAGTAACAGATGGGAAACCCAAACTGGACCTTCACACTGTGTTCTCCCCAACCTTGTTCTTGTACCCTTCTCTGTTATCTCGCCTCTGTTTGCCACATTTTTCTCTACCACCCATGTATTAAAAATTATCCAGAAGAGGCAAGCTTGCAGAGGTGAGCAAGAACAGCCCTGCTGCAAGAAGGTGCCTAGTCTCCTAAACAGACTGCTTAGAAAGTTCAGGAAGTACAGTCCAGGGTGGCCCAGGCTGACTCCCCAGTTAAGCATTGGCATTCTCTTCTCAAATGCTCTGACAGCACATTTTTTTTTTTAGAGTACAGTTTATTTACAGCATTGTGTCAATCAATTTCTGGGTTTTTTTCTTTTTTTAATTTTATGGCATAACCCATGGCATAGGGAAGTTTCCAGGCCAGGGACTGAATCTGAACCACAGCTGCAACTACACTGCAGCTACAGCAATTTTGGATCCTTTAACCCACTGTGCCAGGCTGGGAATCAAACCCATGCCTCTGCAAGGACTTGAGCCACTGCAGCCAGATTCTTAACCCAGTTCACCACAGCAGGAACTCCATAACAGTACTTTCATTTACAGTAGCTTGAACAGGGCATTGGAGTCAGCAGCTGACCACCAGTACTTCACATAGGTGACAGGCAGCTTGAGTAGAAACTGGGTCTGATTTCTCTTCAAATTCCAAGTACTTAGCAAAGCGCCCAACCTGATGAACACTCAGTAAGTACTAATGAAAAGAGCTATGAGCACAGGTCGGACTTCTTATAGGCTAGGCTGCCCAGAAAGCAGACTCTGAGATGAAGATTGGTAGACAAAAAGGTTTACTGGGATGTCTTTGGGACCCACACCTTGAGTCTGTGGGAGAAATAGGATTGGGTAGAAGGAGGTGTTGAGGAGTTCCCATTGTGGCTCAGTGGGTTAAAGAACCCGACATAATCTCTGTGAGGATGTGGGTTCAATCCCTGACCTCCCTCAGTTAAGGATCCAACATTGCCACAAGCTGCAACATAGGTCGCAAATGTGGCTCAGATCCTGCATTGCTGCAGCTGCAGCTCCAGTTCAACTCCTAACCTGGGAATTTCCATATGCCATAGGTGCGGCCATAAAAAGAAAGAAAAAAAAGAATGAGTTGAACTGCAGTACAGTCACTCCAGGGAATTCTGGAGCTAATATCCCATCTTTCTATACCATCACCTAGCAGTCTCTGCAGGGGGGTGAGCCCAGGGCCCCAACATTCCCAGCAGCTGGGGGAAGAAGGAGTCCTTCATTGATGATCAGGAGACCCATGACATCTGCCTGCCACAGTAACCTTGATAGGGTATCGGGATTTAGGGAACAAGAAGAACTGTTCTAGCAGAAGTGTCCTGGGACCCAAATCAAGTCTTATGTGCTAGTCCAAGTTTCCTGATTTTGGACAAGTCATCAAATTTCTCTAGCTATTTTTACTTTATTTGTAAAGTCAGGATGTGGATTACATCAGTGGTATAACTACAGGCCACACATTAAAATCTCCTGAGTTTTTTAAAACTACCCAACTCTGGTCCCCATCTCATACCAACTGTATAAGGATATCAAAGCATGGGTGTTCAGGCATCAGAGTTTCTTCCCGGTGATTTTTTTTTAATAGGCAGCTGAGTTAGAGAATCAATGGATGATCTATGGCCCTTGGGGCCCCTTTTGGATTGATTTCTAGTATCTGTGTTCTAGATTCCAGAGTCTATGCTCCACAGCCAAGAGTTGCCCCCCTATGTATGAAGGACCACATTTGCCACTTTTATGAATTAAATTGTTTCCCCCCCCCAATTCATATGTTGAAACCAAACCAATACCAGAATGTGACCGTATTTGGAGATAAGGCCTTTAAAGAGGTAACTAAGTTACAATGAGTTCATTAAAGTGGACCTTTATCCAATATGACTGGTGTCATTATAAGAAGAAAAGGCATAGAATGTACAGAAGGAAGACCATGTAAGGACACAGGGAGAAGATGACTATCTACAAGCAAAGAAAACAACCCTGCTGACACCCTGATCTCACATTTCCAACCTCCAGAACTGAAGAAAATAAACTTCTGTTTAAGCCACTCTTCAACCCCAAACCCCTCTGTCTTCTCTCAATTTCTCTCTCTAACTTATTCCTCCATTTCCTCCAAGACCAGTGTTCATCAATGCTCACAAAATCTCCCTTTGCCTCCTGGCTTAAACACTGATATCCACTTATATCTGAAATCTTATATATGGCACAAATGAGTCTTTCCACAGAATAGAAAATCATGGACTTGGAGACTAGACTTATGGTTGCCAAGGGGGAGGGAGAGGGAGTGGGATGGATTGGTGCTTGGGGTTAATAGATGCAGACTATTGCCTTTGGAATGGATTAGCCATGAGATCCTGCTGTGTAGCACTGGGAACTATGTCTGGTCACTTATGATGGAGCATGATAATGTGAGAAAAAAGAATGTATACATGTTTGTGTAACTGGGTCACCATGCTGTACAGTAGAAAATTGACAGAATACTGTAAACCAGCTATAATGGAAAAAAATAAAAATCATTATATAAAAACAAAACAAATAAAACAAAACAAAAAGACTGATATCCCTGGACAGAACTTAGGAAACTTCCACCCTTGTGAAAAATTTTTGAAATCTACTCTGCAGAACAGTTCCCAGCTCTCTTCCTACCCTTTCTTTCCAGTCTGTCAGTTTCAGTGAAGACCATGCAGATCAAAGCATTTTCCAAACAGCTAGCCCCTTGGGCTCATTCCTAGTAAAATCATGAAGGGAGATAAGTAAAAGGACATTTATAAGGAAAGTTATTTCTTAAGTGGAGTGATGGTGCTATTCAAAGAGCTTAAGGAAAGCCAGCCTGTGGCCAGTGCTGGAAATTCAACCATCCACAACATCCTTGAGTGTTAGTCAAGGCCTCTGTTATAATGTCAATGCCAAAGTGATGGGAAAACAAAGCCATTATATTCTGTTTATATTTTAGGGTCAATTTGCTATGAAGTTGTGTCCTATGAGCTGGTGTGATTAATGGTTGATGGAGCGAATGAAGGCATTGGCCACTTAAAAGAAAAGGATGAACTTGGAGAAGGCCTGCTACTCACAAAGGCTGCTGTTTAAAAGTAATGGCTACTATTTTTTTATTTCACAAAAAGCCCCCCAACAAGCAAACAGGGAAATTTTCCCAGCCTGGGCTTGTACTAAACAACCTTGTACAGGCATTCCTAAAATTCTATAGTTATACTCCAAGGAGGGCCAATTGATTCATCCAAATAAAACTCATAAGGACAAAGTATTTAAATAGCAAAGTGGGATAGAGGGACTTCTGGTCAATCTTCCATTATAAGTGAATTCTGATTTCTAAACAATTTCTGCAGTGCCCTGAAAGTCCTGTGAGCTCAGTACTGCATTTCCTGGGGAGAATCCCCCCTAAGAATGCATTCTCCTTACCCACTGCTTTGCATAAACAGGAATGAAGTGTGGAAAATAAAAATGTTCCAAACAGGAGATGCAATTATTTTAGGTCCTTTCCTAGAGGAAAAGAATACATAATCCTGCCATAATTTTCTCTTTACTTCCCTCCTTCATTCTCTCATGCTCTTCTACCCACTGTTTAATGAGCCCCAGAATTTTTCTCCAGAGGAACTTTTCCCCATCATATAACACAACCCTGGAATAAACACCAGCCCCAGTTGTATGGCCTGAAAAATCAGGATGGGCCTAAAGAAATGTATTCACCAAAAAGAAATCGAGTGAGTCTGTGTATCAGACGAAGCTGGGTTATTTCTGCTTTTTACCCCTGCCCCCTATTTGAGCATGTTAAGAAAACACTCTAAGATTGACACTTGGCCTTGCCCTAGCATTTGATCAACAGCAAGCCTGGAGTAGGAGTATTTCAGAGATCTTTCACAAGAGCCTGGGACTCAGTGCTGTTGGCTTTAGTTAGGCTGGACCAGCTCTTGATCCATGGAATGTTCTTACCTGATTCTGGTCACTGTCTTCTTGCCTTGCTCCTATGTGTGAATCCTCATCTTGATCAACAACCCAACATCCAGTCACTGTAGGATGCGGTACGCCTTACTCTAGACCCCTCAGGACAGACTGCTGTTCCCTAACCCTATGCTTACTTGCTGAGTTTACCTAAATAAGCTGACTGCTGGGTTCCTCAATTTCATGCTGCCCACTCTGAGTTCCCCTTACTCTGCAGAGAAGCCATAGAGGGAGCTTGTGAAGAAGAGCATGAAACCTGCAGTGAGCTAGCCTGGGGCAGAGTCCTGGTTCCATTTACCAGTGACTTACCCGACAATGTCATGGCTTCACTCTGACTCTACTTCCTCAGCTATAAGAGGAAGAGCAGTGTTACCTGTCTCACAGGTCGGCTGTGAGGAGGAAAGGAGGTAACACTCACGTAGTGTGCTTAGAGCAGTGCCTGGGACATGGAAGCCTTCCTCATAGGCTGCTCTCCACTTTGGGCTGCTTGCTCACTGGGACATTCCTGTTCCTAATAGGCCAACATCCATTGCGCACCAGGAGTTCTGCTATCACACCAAAGCCCCGCCCCAGGCCCCACGTCCTTCAAATGCAATTAGGCCAATCTAATTCCAGGGCCTGCTCCCTTCCAAGGCCTAGTCACAGCCTTACCCAAGTTACTAGAGATTAAACAGCACTGAATACGAAACATCTCACCCAAAAATCATTTACTGAGCACTTCCTGTCTTCCAAGCACTATGCTGGATGTACAGATACACAATGAAGAACTTATATTGTCTTCTCTGCTCAAATGCTTAGATTCTAATGCACTCCTAGAATGTCTCAAAAATCTCAGTTGAATTTTAGGGCCCCTGAAATGGGGCCACTGTATGTATTTAGATTTCCCCCAAACTTGGATGTCTGCAGTTTTCAAGGCTAAATTCTCTGGGTCAACTGAGGTGGGGAGAATTGAGTCAACTACCCCAACATCCCATTTGAAGACTGACTTTCTCTGTGTTGTAGGGCAAATGGGTCTGTAAGGAAGAGACCCTGAAAAGAAATCCCTTTGGTGTTTCTCTAATTGCCAACAAGAGATTGTTTATGGTGGCTGTATTGGGAGACAGAATCTCATTATAAAATTAGAAAACTAGTGAAACTGGTAATCCTTGCTTTTTCTATGATTCATTCCTGTACATTTATTCATTCTTCTATAGACTTCATGTTTATGCCCTACCCCCATTCTTTTTTTTTAAACATTCTTGGGGTTTTTTTTTAGCTCAGTATTTATTTTTTTATTACTCAATGAATTTATTACATTTATAGTTGTACAATGATCATCACAATCCAATTTTATAGGATTTCCATCCCACAACCCCAGCACATCCCCCCACCCCCCAAACTGTCTCCTTTGGAAACCATAAGTTTTTCAAAGTCTGTGAGTCAGTATCTGTTCTGGAAAGAAGTTCATTCTGTCCTTTTTTCAGATTCCACATATCAGTGAAAGAATTGGATGTTTGTATCTCATTATCTGACTGACTTCACTTAGCACGATAATTTCTAGGTCCATCCATGTTGCTAAAAATACCAGTATTTCTTTCCTTTTAATGGCTGAGTAATAGTCCATTGTGCCACCCCTATTCTTAATACATTGATTTTTTGAGTTGAGGCCTTTAGAGATGATTAGGTCACAAGGCTGGACCCCTCATAAATGGGGTTAGTGCCCTTGGAAAAGAGAACCAGAGATTCCCTAGTCCCAGCTACCATGTGAGGACACAGCAAAAACAGCTATCCAGGAAATAAGGATGCCCTCACCAGGCACTTAATCTGTCAGGGCCTTGACCTTGGACTACCAGCCTCCAGAATGGTGAGCAGTGAATTCTGCTGCTCAAAAGTCACCCACTCTGTGGTACTTTGTTACAGCAATCCAAGCAGCCTAAGTCCCACTGACTCCAGTCCTTAGGACTTCAGCTTGTTCACAGAGGTTCATGCTTGTTTTCCTATCAGGAAATAAAAGGTGTTGCAGCGAACCTAGCCCCTCTATGGAGCTGGATCTCAATGTGTTTCCAGTCCCCAGACCTTCAGCCAGCCCCAATCAAGGCTTGCCAGGCATTCCTGAAGTGAAAAGCATTCAGCCTTCAAAATGCTCATAGGTGGGTGGCATGTGCACCTGGTGCCTTGAGAAGGGAACCCACGTGAAGATGGGAGGCACAGGGCTGCAAGACTGACATCAGCAGACCCTAACAGTACAGTGTATTCAGCGTAACATTCACGTTTCCCAGAAGGCAGCCTAGGAGCCCCGAGGCACCATGTGGGGAAGCTCTGGAAACCTCCCAGAAAAAACAAATGGGCATATTAGACTCAAAGAGGGTCCCAAAGAGGGCACTGTTTAACCCAAATGATATAATGTTTAAGCCAAGCGAGAAAAGCACCTCAGGCAGACTTGCAGACAGCCGCACACAATAATGGGGAGCCTTGCCACCAGGCAACTACAAGGATATTTAAGATGGCCCTGTGAGCAGGCTGTGTAAGTTGAATGAAAAAGCAGAACCTGAAACAGCCCATGCCCTCAGGAAGCTGTTTCCCAGGCCTCAGAAATTCTCCTCCCTGCCTCCCAGACCTGCCCATTTACCCTCAGGGGCTGCCGTCGGCAGGGGTCCCTGTCTGGGTTCAGGTCCCAGCAGAGGACTAGAGACTTCAAAGCTTCAACCTGCCCCCATTCATCTGTTAACAGGGCATAAAAGCACATCTGTCCCCAGGAAGCCCATTTCAGCAGCATCAGAAAGCCATTTCCCCACTTTCCAAATGCCTTTCTGAGACACAGAGTAGCTCACAGGAATGAGAGCTGAAGCTCTTCCTCCTCCTTCCTAGGGTCTGTGTGTCTTCACAGCACCAGCATCACAGACCCAGCACAGGGCTCAGAGGGGCCCTTTCTCGGGTGCCTGAGGCTCCTTCCTATACAGACACCACTGACCCCTCCCAATGGCCCCTGAGATCCTTCTTCCTTCTTCCTAAGCACTCTTTTGTACTTGACCATTGCCCTCATCACGGCGCATCTCAAGTGTGTTTTTACTAGCTGGTCCTCCTACAGATCACCTCCAGCCCTGTGAGGCTCGTTCAATAAACTTGTCTCCTTCAATCACTCTTCTCCTCAAGGAGGTCTTCTTCCTGGCCACACACAATTCAGTCTCATCACCCCAACCCTCTGGAACCTCGCAGGCATTCTTAAGACAGTTTAGCCCTTTATCCAGTTAGCTTACTGTGTCTCCTTCCCATTGGGGTCAGGTTTCCACCACCAGCACAGGCTCAGCATATAGCAGGAATTTGTTGTCTATGGGATGAACAAATGAGTGAATGAATGAATGAATGAATGTGTCTTTCTTGGCAGTTTGGTGTCAGGAGAGCAGGGCTCCATTTATTTGTCTTTGATCTGGACCTGCTTCCAGCACAGTTCTGCACATGAAGATGGTCCCTCACATGTTGACTGATGGCACTTGCAAAAGCAGTTTGGACAGTTTTCTTTTGAGGATGGCTTCATTTTTTCCTTTCTGCCTTTCAATATCTCACTTGTCCCTTCCCCTCTCCCCACCCTGAGATGCCAAACCTCCTTCTGATCCATTTTCTTGCCCTCCCAAAGCACTGCCTGTGACTCTAAGTCAACCACACCCTACCAACTTGGTAAAGTGTTAGGAACTGGGTTCTGCCTCTCCTGCACTTAGAATGGGTCCAAGGGCAGGAGCACAGGCTCTGCTGCCTCTTCTGCACTCTAAGAAGGAGGGTGTGCTGGATTCACCATGAACTCTGAAGATTCTGCTTGGCCTGACTTGAATCACAGCTGGAATTCTCTTCCCAGAGGCCTCTTCATGCAGGTCACTTCTGAAAACTGACAGTTGTGGCCCTTGGCCCTCTGGGACCAGAGACTCCCCCTTAATCACAGGCTCAGTCTAAACCAAAAGCACCTGAAGCAGCCCTTTGTTGGCACAGCTGGGCCCTTTATGCTGTCACTCGTTGCCCAAAAGCCATGTGCAATGTGCCTTTTTCTAAATCAAGCCAGCCTAGGAGTTCCTGTTGTGGCTAAGCAGGTTACAAATCCAACTAGTATCCATGAGGATGAGGGTTCAGTCCCTGGCCTCACTCAGTGTGTTAAGGATCTGGCATTGCCACAAGCTTCAATGTAGGGCAGATGTGGCTCAGATCTGGCATTGCTATGGCTGTGGTGTAGGCTGGCAGCCACAGCTCTGATTCAGCCCCTAGCCTGAGAACTTCACAAGTGTGCTGCCCTAAAAATAAATAAATAAATAAACAAACAAACAAAAAAACAAACAGCCTATACTGTCTTCAGAAGCTCTCTCCCTTCTACAGACAGAAATCTGGATTCCTAGTCACACTCAAGGCTTTATATGCCATAGGAATCTGCTGGCCCCTTCTTCCCCCCAACTCCCACCTGTTCCCCATACCACCCAGCCCTCCCCCATAGCCCACTCTTTGCCCTGCTGGGCTCTGTTCTACAGACAGCATGTGGGATCTCCCACTCCTCAATCTCAAGTACAAGGGCTCCTCCTGTTCCTTCTTTAGCAAATTCTGACTCATGACCAAACCTCCCAGACCCCCACAGTTCCCTTTGCTTTCCCCAGCAGATTTTTGCCTCCCCCTGCCCTATTCCAAAACCACAATCCATGCAACATTTTCCCACAGGATCATTCATTCAGGCCTGAGGAATAAACAGAGTCTAATTGCAGCCAGGGACACCCTTCCCAAAGCATCCTCTATGGAACTGGTAGGGAAACTACCTTCTTTTTCACCAAACTCATCCCCCAGAGTTGGCAAAATTGGAGCTTCTTCCATGGGGCACAGGCAGAAGCTGGCTCTAGCACACCAATACCCAACACCTGAGTCATCTGGTCCTCCAGAAACTCACCTTGTCACCATCCCACACCCCGGTGGACCACACACAAGGCTCACTTTCCTGCCCAGGCGGGAACACTCCAAGAGTCAGAGATTACATAAGGGAGATAATCTTGTCCTGCATCTGGATAGACTGGCAAACCAGGATGGTTATGGATGCAGCAGAGACCAGGACTAGGAGGCAGCATGCAACTCCCTCCATTCAATTCAAGTACACTGAGACCCTCACAGGCTCCACAGCCAAGATGGACACCCAAGGCCAGAGAGGCCCATCCCACTGGATACCTGCTTCCTGGGGAAGATTCACTTCTCTGCAGCCACCTCTGGAAAGGATTGGGCTCTGGATGCAAAGTTGCACTCTGACCTCAAGGGACCACCACAAATAGTAAAATAATCAACAAGCCCAACAATGATCTGAGAGGAAGCCACCTTCATCGAGGCAGGTAGGAGATGTCACAGGATCATCTTTTCTTTTCTTTTCTTTTTTTTAGGGCCACACTCATGGCATATGGACATGTTCCCAGGCTAGGGATCAAATCAGAACTACACCTGCCAGCCTACACCACAGCCACAGCAATGCAGGATCCAAGCCCTGTCTGTGACTTACACCACGTCAATGCCAGATCCCCGACCCACTGAATGAGACCAGGGATCGAATACCCATCCTCAGGGATACTAGTTGGATTCATTTCGGCTGTGCTACCAGAAGAACTCCATGGTTCCAGGATCATCTTTTCTAAATTCAATATATATATATTTTTTTTAACAGCCGCACCTGCGGCATATGGAAGTTCCTCAACTAAGGGGTCAAATCGGAGCTGCAGCTGCAAGCCTACCCCAAAGCCTTGGCAACACTAGATTTGAGCTGCATCTGTGACCTATACTACAACTTGCAGCAGTGCGGGGTTCTTAACCCACTGAGCAAGGCCAGGAATCAAACCCACATCCTCATGGACACTATGTCATGCTATTAAACTACTGAGCCACAACAGGATCTCCTCAATAATTTTCAGTAAAGGGAATATTGCTCTTTCTCCCACTAGTCTCCATCAATAGAGAAGGCTGCTAAATCCAAAGTATTAGGACATACACTCTACCATGTGTTTGAGTTTGCAAAAGAGAAACTAAGGAGTCTGGGTAGGAAACTGCCCACCCTGAAGTGACAGAGCCAATAGGATGCACTAGTTAGTCTGGGAAACTGATTCCAGCTGATGTGCTAACGGGTTGGGCCCAAAGAGCCTCCCCCACTCCTTCCAAGCAGCATCTGTGCGCGTATGGAGCCATCTGGAGGGGGTCCCTGCCTGATGATGATGGGATTTGATCTGAATAGCAAAGGGCAGCACCGGTTGGTCCAGACCACAGGCCGGAACTGCCTGGTAAACTGCTCTGCACAGCCTCCCCCGTGGCTGGGGCACAAAGGGTCAGCTCCAGGGCCGAGCGGGAGATGCGAGGGCAAGGCCCACAGGAAGGACCACCTCTCCCCCATCTCCCATTTCACTGTGAGCGCTTGGGGTAAAAAGGAACATATCAAGGGCAGCTTAATCAACATGACCGAGAGTCTAAATATCAGCTCAGACACAGAGAAGGGCATCACAGGTTTAAGAACCCCATGACAAAAGTTTCAGGGGTGAGGATGATTGCTTTGCGTTCTGGGGACAGAGAAGATAACAATTAATTTGGAGATCAGCTTCTTTTTATTTAGGAAAAAAAAAAGAAGATTGGAGTTTTTTCCCTATACCTTTTTTCCCCCTATAGGTTTCTTAAAAAGAAATGAAAAAAAAAAAAGAAATGAAATACCCTTCATTGATCTCCCACAAAGACCACCCCTCCCCTTAAGGAGCTTAAAACCTATTGGTAGGTAGAAGATAACAAAAATGTATCCTGATTCATGCCAGAAGGTGAAAATACCTCTGAAGAAGGAGGGGCCTGGAAGGCATACTTTAAAGGGGAGACAGCTTAAGGGAGGTCAGAAAATGCCAGCATTGAAAAGGGTCTCAATGTGAGAATCATATCAAGAAAACAGTCCCAGGACTTGAGAATGCTGCCCCAGGGAACAGTTCCTCTGGGTTTGGCCCCCGAAGCCCTCTGTGCTGAGGCGTAAACAGGGAAATCGTTTTCAGGTAAGATATGCCCACCGCTGCTGCTTCAGTGATTCTGCAGGTGGGGACTCATATCTTTCCTGTCTCGGTGATTTATAATAAATGCTGAGGGTGCCTGGAGCCATCTCTCTGCATTGCTAAGTGTGTGGTTCACAGCTCTTTGGGGAGAGAGGGAGCGGTTGAGCCAGGCTTCCAGCCCACACAGGTGAGTGGAGAGGGGCTGGGGGTGGTGAGATTTGCAGGGTAAAACCAGAGAGAGCACTTCTTCTCTTCTTTCCATTGCCCCTCTCACAACCCCACCCCATACTCAACCTCCCTTGGGAGGGATATGGTACAAAAGAGTAACAAAGAAAAGGTGTTGCTCCCAATTTCTCAGACCCTCTGCTGTAAAGGGAGGAAAAAAGCCTGACCAGTGTCCTAGTGATGGGCGACAGAACCTGCCTGGGTTGGATGCTCACCAAGACCTTCCCAAATCCCAGAAATTAGCACTGCTCAAAGCTGATTCACATAAGCAGAGTTACTGAGGCTGTGGGATTCTTTGTCCTTTTCAGAGTTTGCTGCCCCTTTAGTGGCTGCCTTGCTGGCCTTCGGGGATGCTCAGGGATTTCAGGTTCTAAAGGGAAGAGGGTCTTCCCTACCTGATCCAAATTCTTCCTTTTAGTGTAATCATCCAGTGCTCAGCCTGCAGGGTGCTCTGGGAGAGGCATTGGGACATGCAAAGACCTATGGACTCCCACAGATAGATGTCACTTCAGATGGCTGCTGTGCATCGGCCTTTGGGAACTTTGGGCAAATTACTGCATATCTCTCTGCTTGTTTCCTCATCTGCAAGATGAGTGTCAGAATGCCAAACTTTTCAGCTAGTTTTGAATGACTGGGATTGTGTATGTAAAGCTCTAAGCTCAATGCCTAGTGCAAAAAATTAGATCTCACTTTACCTTATTTACAAAATTAAATAGATGGAGGGAAGATTTAATCCTTCCAGATGGAGGAAAGAGTTAATACTTTTTAAAAACAGAAAAAAATGTTGGAAATGTGTTTATGATGTTGAAGATGAGGAAAGTCTACTTAAAAATAGGATACAAAAGCAAGTCAGTAAAGAACAGGGTGATAAAAATAGACTGAACCAGAATTAAACATATTGAAGACGAAGAGCAAACAATGCATGGTAGAAAATACATTTTTAAAAGATTTGCAAAAATAGGTAAGAAAAATAAATGTATCCATTCATTTGTAAATGGGCACTTAGGTTGATTCCATATCTTGGCTGTTATAAACAATACTGCTGTGAACACTGAGATGTATATATCTATTCAATTTAGTGTTTTTGTTTTCTTCAGATAAATACCCAGAAGTGGAATTGCTGGGTCATAAGATAGTTCTATTTTTCTTTGTTATTTCTTTCTTTTTTTTTTTACAGCCACACCTGCAGCATATGGAAGTTCCCAAGCCAGGGGTCAAGTCAGAGGTACAGCTGCAGGCCTATGCCACAGCCACAGCAACACCTGACCCAAGCCACATCTGTGATCTATGCTGCAGCTTGCGGCAACGCTGGATCCTTAACCCACTGAGCGAGGCCAGGGATCAAACTGGCATCCTCATGGAGACAATGTCAGGTCCTTCAGCCCCTGAGCCACAATGAGAACTCCTCAAGATAGTTCTATTTTTAATTTTTTGAGGAATCTCCATATTGTTTTCTGCAGTGACTGCACCAATTTACATTTTCATTAACAGTGCACTCGCGTTACCTTTGCTGCACATCCTCGCCGATACCATTATTCATTGTCTTGTTGTTAGTGTCCATTTTGATAGGTGTGAGGTAATAGCTCATTGTGTTTTGATATGCATTTCCCTGTCTTTTCATGTGACTGTTGGCCACCTGAATGTCTTCTTTAGAAAAATACCTGGTCAGATTCTCTACCCATTTTTGATTCAGGTTGTTTGGGATTTTTTGATATTGAGTTATGTGAGTTCTTTATATAACTTGGATATTAACCTCTTATTAGACATATTGTTTGCAAATATCTTCTCCCATTGAAGCAGATTGTCTTTTCATTTTATTGATGGTTTCCTGTACTGTACAAAAGCTTTTTAGTTTGTTTAGCTTTCATTTGTTTATTTTTGCTTTTGTTGCCCTTGCCTGAAGAGACAGAGCCATAAAATTATTGCTAAGATTGATGTCAAAGAGTGTATTGCCTATGTTTTCTTATAGGAGTTTTTATGATTTCAGGTCTTACGTTGAAGTTTTATTGAGTTTATCTGAGTGGATAAGATATTATATAAATATATCCATATATTATCATTTTATATCTATATATACAGTGGCATATTACTCATTCAAAAAAAGAGTGAAATCTTGCTATCTGCAATGACATAGGTAGACTTGGAGGGTGTTATACTTAGCGAAGTAAGTTGGACAGAGAAAAACAAATATTTTCACTTATGTGGAATCCAAAAAACAAAGCAAACCAATTTGACAAAACAGAAACAAACTCACAGATACAGAGAACAAACTAGTGGTTACCACAGGGGAGGAGGGGGAGCAGAATAGACGGCAGGGATTAAGAGACTAGCAATTAAGAAATAAATAAGTCACACAGGGATGCAATGGGCTACACAGAATATAGTCAATATTTTAATAATAACTTTGTATGGCATATAATCTATAAATATATCAAATCACTATGTTTTACACCTAAAGCTAGTACAATAAGTAAAGTATACTGAAATAAATAAATAAGAAACATAACTCAGTAAAACAATAGGCAAAAAACACAATAGGTAATCCACAGAAGAGAAAATACAATCAGCCAATAAATATACAGAGTGGCCCCACTTAATTATAAAGAGGGAAAATTCTAATTAAAACATCAGTAAAATTCTGTATCCTTTTACACATTTTAGATTGGAAAAACTAAAGTTAGGTTAAATTAAAAAGATGATGAGGTGATGTGAAAGCACATAATTTTTACACAATTGAGGGCAGCGCAAGTTTGCACAACCACTTTCAGAGGGCAAAATGATAATCCCTGAGAAAATTTTAAGATGAATACATACAGTGACATCTACAAGGGTATTTAGTACAGTACTGTCTACAATAAGGGGAAATATCAAACAATGGCTAAATTAAATGTGATATCCCATAATATGGAATAGGATGAAGTTGTTAAAGCAAGTATGGTACATTTCTATGTTCTGAAGTGAAATAATATCTAAGATACATGTAGAGTGAAAAAGACATATTACTAGATACTCATGTTGCAAAAGAACAAAGGGTGGGGGAAAAAATGTAATGTATACATGTAAGGATAACTTGATCCCCTTGCGGTACAGTGGGAAAAATAAAATAAAATAAAATAAAATAAAATAAAATAAAATAAAATAAAAGACATATTAGGCATACACCATTCTATCTAGATGATAGATAGATAGGTAGATACTTGCATATACTCTACTATTTTCCACAATCACATGTATGTACATAGATGCCTTCTGAAAATTCTTAGAAGGCTGCATACCAAACTTAAAACCAATCAACGCTGGGAGGAGCTAGGAATGGGAACAGTCAAAATGGAAATAATTTTTCATAGTCATGTTTCAATTCTTACAAAGAGAAGGTATTCATTAATCCTTTATGTAATTAGATCAATTTTAACTGGACAAATAAAATACAGTAAAACCTATACCTCATTATAAACTTCAAAATCTGATCTAGGAGGTACATAATGATAATAGCTAATGTTCATTGAGAGACTGTCCAATGCCAGATCCTACTCTAAGTGGTTTCTATATGTTTTCTATCTTTCAGGTTTCTATATTTCTATGCTTTCACCTTTACGCTCAGGACAACACAGTGAAGAGGCACCGTTCTCATCTTTCCTGTAAGTAAGGACTCTGGAGCAATAAGAAGATTAAGTGTTGCCCACAGTCCCCACCTGCAAGCAGCTGTAGAGCTGGTATTTGCATGCCTGCAGCCAGTATGCTTTAGTAGCCGTGCTCTGCAAGCTCTAGAGCTCCTTCTTGGCTCAGGGCAGAACATCTGTGGCAGCAGCCTCCTGGGCCCAGGAAGTCAGCAGCCTTTCCCAGCTCTGAGCCCAACTCTCCCCATAAGAAAACCCAGTCTGCCTTCTCATAGCCCAAGTGTGTCACACAAGGAGGATAGTTTGCTGAGGAGTGGACCCTGAAGGATAAGAAAAATCAGGGAGCCAGTACAGGCAAATGGGACAAAGGGGAGGGACAGCCCCAAAGGCCCAGCATCAAACAGTCCATGGAAGTACTGAGAAGCTAGCTTCTGCCTCCTCCGGGAAGGCAATTTCACCTGCCACTCTTGCTGGAGTGGAGATCACACCATGTTTAATCCTCCTAAATTGGACATGAATTATTCAAAGAAATTAAAGAAAAAGAAGAAGGAGAAAACCACTCTTGTAGTAAACTGACTCTTATCTGATGCTGAGCAAGGGACAAAATGAGGCATTTGGCACAGGGCAAGAGCAATAAGTGAAGCAATTCATTTGAAACAAATCCATCCCTGACTCCAGCCCTGGCCCACCAAGTACCAGGAACTTCTCCAGATTGCTGCCCACCTGCCAGCCAGAGATGGTTCCCAACCAAAGCTCACTAATGAGGGTCTTCTTCCAGGAGTAAACCTCTGCAACGCTGAGCAGAAGAGGCAGCATAAATGTAATAAATTTAACAACCACCAAGAATTGCTTGACCCAAAGTCCCCACACTCAAAGCTTCCCCAATTTGAAATTCACCCCCACCGTAGATCCCACAACAGTAAAGGCCATTGCCCCCCAAATCCACATGAGGTATACTCAGCTAGACCATCAGGGGAAGGGGTTGTCCTGAACCATTCCTTAGAGAAATTTCTGCACTAGTGGTTCCCAGAACCTCTGCATCAGAGTACTAACGGGTAGCACTTACTGAGTGCTTGCTTAGTGCCATAAGCTTTGCCTATCACCATAAGATGTAAGATAACTGTATTACCCCCATCTCCCAGATGAAGGAACTGAAGCACAGAGAGTTTGCCTAAGATTGTGTCATTAATTTGTAGGTGTCAGAGGAGGGATTTGACCCTGATGTGAGAGCCCATTATGCTCTACTTCCTCTAATCATGTGGGACAGTATTAAGGCAGAAATTTTAGGGTGAACCAGGGAATCTGCATTTTCATAAGCCACTCAGGTGATTTAATGCACCCAAAGTTGGAACTTGAGGAGAGTTGCTGTGTTGTGGCTAACTCTAGAATCTAGCTCATCTCCCTATGCAGACTGCTTTCCTCCAAGGATCAGTGTTTTGACCTCTAGACACCTCCCCTGATCCCATCCTCTACCCCAGACCCCTTAGCACAGTTCCAGGCATAAAACTCAGTGAATACATTTTAGTCCAGGTAGATGGCTCTGGACCTAAAATCCACAAGCTGAAGTTCACACTTCAGTTGTTATGAAATTAGCTTGCGCAGCTGGTTTAGCCTCCACATTCCCATCTATTCAATGAAGATAATGTCAAAAGGGATTTTAAGTTAATACTTTTGAATAATCTCTTTTATTAGGTGTTTACTCTGTGATGGGCACTCTGCCAGGACCTCTGGCATACACTGATTCTGCTTCTCAGGAATCTTTAAGGTAAGTACTCTTATTCCTTTGCTCCAGATAAAAAGACAGGGTTTCAGAGACACAGTTGCTTGGTTAAGCTAGCAGAACCAACAAATATGGAAAAAGTGTTCTTACTCAGGTCCCTTTGATTTCACATCACACATTCTTTCCACACACCTCCCAGGATCATCAGCCTTTTCCCCATGGATATAATAGGAGCCAAATAAGATCACAGATATATCAGGATGGTGGGCTGGGCTATGCTATGATTTAAAAACAGCTCCAAATCTCAGTGGCTTAAAACAGTAAATGTTTACCTCTCGCTCTCACCACACATCCATCAGGAGTCAGCAGGGCATTTCTGCATGCCATAATCACTCAGGGACCAAGACGGAGCAGCCTCCATCCTGAGTGTCAGTCAAGGGAAGCAGGGCCAAATCATGCAAACACATTGAAAGCTTCTGCTCCGTTAAATGAGATGTGCATCTCATCTACTCATATTCCATTGACAAAAGTAAGTCTTGACCAAGCCCAGAGTCAACGGGATAGGAAAGCACAGCAAGGACAGAGAAGAAACAAATAATCTACATAGAGGACTGTGAATGTAAAGAATGCTTTGGAAAGTACTCCAGTGAAACAGCATGAAGTGTGTTTTCTCCCATAGCAGGATGGTGGCAGTCCCCTGGCTCCAAGCTGAGCCTCCACATCTGCAAACCCATGGCTATCTTCTCTGTTATCAGGAATCTAATTATGACTCTTGTTTCTGCTCAATTATTAAAGACAAGGCAGTGAAGATCCATGGAAGAGGAGGAAAGTCTGTTTTGCAGCAATGACAAACCATATTTCATATGCATAAAGGGGAGAAATAAAAGAGCATTGCTTTTACTCTTATAATTGCAATTTCCTGCTCGTTTCCTTTTCAAATTAGTGGATGTAATTGTTTGGTAATAAAATATCAGCATAATATATTAGAGGCAGAGAACAGACGGGCTTAAGGGACAGTTGCCAAGAACAGGAGGGAGAGAAAAGAATGAACAGGATCAGAGTGTGCAAACCTTGTGGGTCTTTCACATAATGTGTTCTAGGCTGTGTCCCAGCCCTCTCTGTGCTCTTCCTCCATAACTAGAACTGAAGCAAATGAAAGGTCCAGATAAATCAGTATTCTCCAGCTACCTTCAAATTCGTGTCAGTACCAAGTTCAGAAGAGAAGGGAAGAGAGAGAGAGAGGGCACAGAAAAGTTCAACAGTGACAGAGTGACTGTGGGGCAGACCAGTTTTGGGAACAGACCCAGATTTCATACCAGCTCTGCCGCCAATTGGCTGTGGTGCCTTAGGAAGATTATTAATCTCTCTGAGTCTCCATTCATTCATTTGTAAAGGAGGAAGAAAAAATATCCTATCTTAAAAGGCAGGTGCTCCATAAAGATTAGTTATTTTATTAGAAAACTAGAGCAAGTGGTTTGCAACCCTGCAGAGAGGCACGTGATGGACCACAGGGGTCACTCTTGGCAAATGTCAAAACTAGGGGAGCTTTTTCTTTGTTGTCTTTAATTCTACCATTAGTTTCCATTTTCACTAGTCTGGAGCCCTTCTCCCTGGACTGCCCCAGTTTTTCAAGGCCTAACCCATGTCCCAGTGTTGCTCTCAGGCCAACAGTACCTGATGTTTGTCATGGCATTAACCAAGAAGCACAATGTTCCCAGATAAAGAAACCCCGAAGGAGGCTGCTGTGGAGGAATGAAAGGCTCTTGGATCGGGGACGTGTGGGCACCTCCCACAACACACTGTTGAAGCAGCCACTGCCTTGAGTGCCTGCCCTAATTGAGTGGTTAGACCCCATAGGCGAGCCCTAAATTGGGAGCCATGGGAGGTTAGAAATTAAACAGCGGATTCAGTCTATAACCTCAGAAACCTCCATACTGACAGAGGGAGGAGAGGAAGCCAAGTCCACCGGAAGATGCTCTGTGCTCTGCTGCTCTAGGACGTGGGCTCACCGGAAGTCATCCAGTGGTCTAAGTTCAGGCACCTGAGAGGTCCTGCAGTGGCTCACATGGGGCTCCCAACCTTCAACGGCAGCAATTAGTTTTCTTACACAAACATTAGTGAGCAGATGCCCTTAGGAAGGAACCCTCCTCTCACCCTAGAATTTTACTAGCTGATTCCACCGAGAGGGAAATCACGAGCGCCCTCCAGAGGAAGACGGCAGGGAGGGGAGCCGAAAGCTGAAGAAATTCCTCCTTCAGCCTGTGTCCCCAGGGAGGTGAGCCATGCCAGAAGAGAGGTCTGTGGGAAGCTTTCCCAACAGGACCAGCAATGGAGAAAATGACCCTCAGTTCCAGGAATAGAAAATTAGTATACTCACAAAGTAGAACCTTCTGGCAATAAAGAGGCTATGGGGAGCTAGGAGTTCTCTGCCACTTTATCCCCAAAGCTGCCTCAATTTAAAGTGTCCCCTAGCAGAAGCTTAGTGAGAGGATTATAATAAATAGAGTAATTTTCCTCCAGAGGGAGAAAGTCTGTGTAGCAGATCCTCCCAGGGAGACATCAGGCCAATACCTGCCAAATGCCCGGAAGACAAAGGCTCTTGACGAGCATCTCTGTGCTGTTGGGGAATCTCCCTCCCCCCACCCTTCACCGCCAACCCAAGTTTTGAATTGTCTTTCCCAGTCAGGGCCAAAGCCAGAGATGCCTTGCTTCACGTGACCCTGACCTTCCAGATCAGGTCCTCACTCCATCAACCCACAAATATTTAGAGAAGACCTACTACGTCTCAGAAAATGCAATGGGTGCTTATTAAGTGCTACCAAAGAATTCCAGAAATGCTGAACTCTTTGAGCATAGAGAGTGGTGTGTCACAGATCCTGTCAAAGTCTTTGCCAGCATTGAATACAGTTTATACCTGTGCATTTGGGCATCCCAAAGGCCATGACTGAGCACAGCCAGGAAGGTGAGGTCCAAAGTGAGACACAGTCATTTCTCATCTTCTGGTGTTTTCCTGGACTGTGGTAGCATGAAGGCATCTCTCCTGTTGAACTGACCAGGTACTCACACTCACATGTGTCATTACACTGTCCCCAGTAGTGAGTCTAGTTGTGGGGTATATGACTCTCATCTCATAGCTACCTAAAAAACTTTACTGTATCTCACAATACCTACCTAATATTCTACCTGAAATAGATTCTTAAGAAATATGGTGCATTGTGTCTATATATATATTGAATGAATTGGGTGTATAAATGTTTCTGCAAAGTGATGTTGTTGATCCAAGTTTACCTCTTCTCCCATGTACTGAGTTTCTCAAAAATATGTCAGTTAAAAGGACAAGGTGTACATGCATATAGTGCTTAATATAAGTGTGTATTTCATCATCCTCAGGACTTCCCTTCAGAAGCCACCTGGACCTGGATGCATTTTCTTAGCCATTCATAACCAGCCAGGAGAACCACTGAAGCTTCGCTCATCTCTGAGTGCTTGCATCTTGAATTTCACATTAGAAAACAGTAAGATTGCAATAACGCTAAAATTGAATGCTCTGAACACAAACATTTATGACTCCACCCTGTTTTCCATTTCTTCCACCCACCCAAACCCTAACCTGAATCACAGTGCTAATTGTCTGTACTGTGAATTGAGACTTTAGGCTACTTGACTTGTAACATCTCTCTTCTTGCTTTTTAACCTTTTTCACATTTTGTTGCAGCCCCTCATCTAGACTATAAGGTTCTTGATGAGGCCAGCCTGTACAAAAAGATAGGATGCAACACTTCCTGATACATTTTTCAATCTTACCCCTTTATGCAGAAGTTTACAAAGGAAAAGAGGTAGAATGTGGTTTCACAACTTTGGACCCCTAGGTTCTGTCGAAGATCTAAAGAACGTGGAAAAGACCATAGTCTTTCCCCAGGCTTAATGAGGGGTTCAGCAACAGAACCATGGGCAGAAATTTGATTAATGTATTTCTGCAGTTAAAAAACACAGAGTACTGCCAGCCAACTCACATCTGAGGAGATTAAGGGGACTAGGGCCAGAAATTCGACCCCCACCTGGAAATATGCTGGGTGAGGGCAGAGTTGACCAATGGCTCCAATGGTGAGGGAAACTTCACCATGATTGCCATTCACTCCAATAAAAGAGATCCATGAATGTTTCTCATGGACCAGATGTGAGCCAGGTGGATAGAGGTTACCTAAGACGTTTTTGCATCCTAGCCAATAGAACTACCTAGAAGAAGGAGGGCCCTCATCAGAAGAGATTCAAGGTGTACCACTGGATGTCCACAGCAAAGGAAGATGTCACACACATCCAACTGAATTAGACAAGGGTCACTCAGAGGTCAGGCAAACTTCAGAGCAAAGGGGCCCAGCAGGGAGCCTCTGAAGATCCCAAGAAAGTGCTCTCAAGAAAAAGAGTCAGTTCTATTCTTTGGCCAGTACCAAAGATCAGAATATCCCCAGCCAAGCAGTTTCTGTTTCATCCACTCACCACTCCTCCCTCTCCTGCCTCCAGTCTTCAAGTCAGGGAGGATATAAGCAGGGAGCCAGAGGGCAGCAGACAGCATAATTTCCCACCCAGACTTCTACCCCAAAGCAGTTCAGATCAGGGCAGGGAAGTATATGCAATTCCAAGTCCAGTTCAGAATTCTAACCATCGTGTGAGACTATATGTACTATTTGTCAGCTCTAGCCTGTGTTTATGGCCTATAATAATTGTCACGGGTCTGGCATCTAAAAAGGAGCCAAGGAGTTCCCACTGTGGTACATCGGAAATGAATCCATGAGGATGCAGGTTTGATCCCTGGCCTTGCTCAATGGGTTGGGAATCTGGCATTGCCATGAGTTGTGGTGCAAATCACAGACATAGCTCAGATCTGACATTGCTGTGGCTGTGGCATAGGCCGGGCAGCTGTAGCTCCAATTCACCCTCTATCCTGGGAAATTCCATATGCTGCAGGTGCGGCCCTTAAAAAGACAAAAAAATAAAATAAAAAATAAAAATAAAATAACATGGAGTTCCCATGGTGGCTCAGTGGTTAATGAATCTGACTGGGAACCATGAGGTTGCAGGTTCTATCCCTGCCCTTGCTCAGTGGGTTAATGATCTGGCGTTGCCGTGAGCTGTGGTGTAGGTCGTAGATGCAGCTTGGATCCTGTGCTGCTGTGGATCTGGTGTAGGCCAGCGGCTATAGCTGCGATTTGACCCCTAGCCTGGGAACCTCCATATGCCACATGAAGTGGCCCTAGAAAAGGCAAAAAGACAAAAAAAAAAAAAAAAAAAAAGAAAATTAGATCAAAATCCATGTGGGCCATTTAAGGAGATAAACAACAAGCCAGGGTATGGGAAAGCCAATAAATGTCAAAGAAATTTTTTAAAATCCTGTTATTTAAATACATTTTAGAAACTATAAAATTCAGCCATGTCTTTACTTCAATTGAATATTTTTGACACCAACAATTTGTTAAGACTCCAAAGGGCTGCTGAAAAGTAACAAACACGGTATCTCTAACTACCAGGGCCTCCTGAGAAGCTATCTGAGTACCAAGCTCCCCTTCATGACACGATCCCTCGGAAAAGCCAGGGGCCATGAATGCCAGCTCTGAGGAATTACAGCATGTCCAGGAAGAGTACAGGTACAGATGTTTGTATCCTGGTGCCTCACCATTCAAATTGCCCCACAGCATCCCTGCTCTGCCAGTAGGATTCTTCTTTTCCAAACTCCAAGGAGGTTGCTTGGAAACTGAAAGGAATGCTTGTCATCATTGTAAGAAACCTCTTTTTGTCCAGCGGGACCTGGAAAAGTGGGAAAGTGGATTACAACGAGGAATGTGTTATGGAAAGCAGGAGGTTGGAACCTGAGAGTTGCCCCTCACTGGCTCCCCACGATGGCTGATGTGGATAATCCACACCACTGTTCTCTCAAGCCAGACCCTTCCTCCAGACAATGCCCTTCCATCGGTCACAAGGGTCTCTCCACCATTACTGCTTTCAGCGGCCCCAGTTGGCTCTCTCAGCTCTCCTATTTGCATCTTAGTTTTACATTCCAAGCATCTCAGCTTGCTGGAGGATGAAAGGCTTTGTATAAAGAATTTTTTTCTGATAAAATCACTCCAAGTCGACTTGTGACAGGGAAGGAAATCTCCTTCAAAGACTTAACCAAGCCTCTAACCTAGGAAAGAGGCTGTCAGAATTCTCCACAAGTTCCTCTGCTTTAATACCGCCACCACCACTGACAGCAAAGCTGACCATTATTAAATCATTATTTTAAGTTTTCTTTTTACCATTTTCAGCATTATAAAGGCCCAAACTGAAGTCACGGTTAATAGAGTAGTCTCTCCCTGCTCTCAGTATTAGTTTCAAAGGAGCATTTCTTTTATAATCCTTCCTCCGACACCAAATCCTCCTCACCTCCTCCCCACCCAAGATGTGCTTTACACACAAGAGAAGATGAGTCACACACACGCTCAGGGGATTTGTACGGTAAGTCACTAAAATTCAGTTTCCCTCATACTCATGTGGAAGAAAAAGAAGAAGAAAAAGAAAAGGCAAATGAACAAAGGGGGAAAAAAATGAAAGTCTGGTTAACCTGGGAACTTGAAAGAGAAACGCAATTAACCAGCTTAGAAGTTGAGGGTATCAGGGGACTCTATAACCAAATACAAATAGGCCCTCAGTGGAAAAATTGTGTGGGAGGCGATGGAGGAGTGGAGAGAGGAAAGAGGATGGAGATTTCTTTGGTACTTACCTGGATGGCATCGACTTCAAGTTGTCTTTAAGTGGAACTGACGGCATTACAAACACAATAAGCACTTCTAGACAAACTGGAATAGCAATCACTTCAGGAGCCGGGAAGCATTCACAATTTTGCTGTTGTCAACGCTTTCAGTGGCTTTAATTTTCAATGGTAAGCACAGCTTCTATATAGTGTTGTCAAAACTGCAATGAAGTCATGTCATTGAATATTAAAGGCCCAGCCCGCGGAATGCCAACACAGAGATTTGAATTTCATGCTCGCTCCTAAACATCAAGACAAATATGTCTAATTTCATAAAAACCCAGCCAGCCCCAGGGAGGCTGACAATCATATCTATTGTTGCCCAAGTTTGCTAGAATAAAACCTGGCCCTCCTCTGTGTGTGCAGCCAAAAGGGAGGAGAAAGGAAAGGAGAGAGAGAATGGAGGATTACCAAAGTTAAGCAGGAAAAACTGGCTGACTTCATATGGATTCTGATGATGGGGTGCAGAGCTCCGATTGAATCCCAACTGGTATCTAACTTGACCGCTTTGGACGCAACACTCCGAAGTGGCACTGAGAATTCCTTCAAAAGGATTTCTTTGAGCCTAGCAAAGTGATAAACTTCACCTCCAAAGAAACATGTCCTGAACATTCTCTACTATCGGTCAGCCTGCCTTAAACACAATAGGCGGTGCTCTGAGTTGGAAGCATGATCAAACCAGTTGGGCTGGAATGGAGATGGGTTTTAGGAACCTGTGGGAGCTTCAATTTGAGAGGTGGATGGGGACAAGGGTGGGAAACATCACCACTGGAGACTTTTCAGCAGGTATCAACATGTTAAGCCTGGTGTTCCAAAAAGATTAATTCTAAGATTCACAGAAGCTCAGTTTGCTCCCGAAGAAAGAGGGGAAAACAGGCGAGGATGTGGAATGGCCTACTGATGATGGAGAAACATTAAGCAAATGGCTAGTAGAAATGCACCCCTTCTTGCTGTTAACATTCGCTTCAGAAGATAGACCCTTTGTATCCCCTCCTCAGACAACAAGCCCCTCACCCCTGTTACCACCCACAACCAAGGCCCATCTCACATTTGGAAGAAACATATCAATTACACTAATAATCAGAGGGTTGAATGTTGTTTTCAAGGCTTCCTAATCCATTTTGCATCAGGATATTTTTAAGATTTAAAGGTTCTTTTCAGGAGTTCCCTTCATGGCACAGCGGAAATGAATCTGACTAGCATCCATGAGCATGCAGGTTCGATCCCTGGCCTCGCTCAGTGGGTTAAGGATCCAGCGTTATCTGTGAGCTAAGCTGTATGTCGCAGGTGTGGCTCGGATCTGACATTGCTAAGGCTGTGGTGTAGGCCAGTGACTACATGCCTAATTTCACCCCGAGCCTTGGAATCTTCATATGCTGTGGGTGTGGCCCTAAATAGCAAAAAAAAGAAAAAAAAAAGAAAAAGAAATTAAAGAAAAGGTTTTTTCACAGTTCTTTTCCTATTAGACTCTCTTATTGGTTCCACGAAGAAGGTATGTTAATGCTACTAATTTGATAATCATCTTTTCCCTTTTAAAGGTGCCAAATGCAATGCCCAGAGGATCTATGACTTGTCCAAAGGAATGTGTGGATTTGTTCAAGTTAAATCCTAGGAAGTCTGACTCCAAAACAAAGTTAGAATTCACCTCATTTTCCCCTCACACTTCACGCGTGGTCCTATGTTTCTTTCCACAAAGCTCATACCCTGATCCAATTGAGAAGAATACAAAAGCAACCTAAGATTTTTCTTAAAATTAACTCCTTTATTGAAGTACAGTTGATCTACAATGTTGTTATTTCAGATATGCAGCACAGTGATTTTGAGATAGATATAGAGATATATAGACATATATCTATATATATATTATTTTTCAGTACTTTTCCCTAACAGTTTATTAGAAAATACTGAGTATAGGAGTTCCTCTTGTGACTCATTGGTAATGAACCTGACTAGTATCCATGAGGGCTCAATTTTGATCCCAGGCCTCGCTCAGTGGTTAAGGATTTGGCATTGCCATGAGCTGTGGTGTAGGTCACAGATGCAGCTCAGATCCTGAGTTGCCATGGCTATGACTGTGGCTATGGCTGGCAGTTGCAGCTCCAATTTGACCCCTAGCCCGGGAACTTCCATATGCCAGGGGTGTGAAACTGACAGCACTAATGGCCTGAACCTAGCCAGAACCCAGACTGGGACTCGAACCCAGCCTAAAGCTAGATTGGAACTTAAACCCACCTTTAAATTTGAGTTACTCACCCTGTGTCTGGACTCACCAAGGCTCAGGTTCTTTATGCCTCTGCACAGAAGGAATTCAGTGACAGACAAAGTGATAGGTGAGAAAGACATTTATTAGGATAGGAAGCTTGTAAGAGATGCAAGCTGGCAGACAGGAAGCTCTGCCTGGAGGATCCAGTGGGCCATAGTTTTATCATCCAAGGGGCATGGGGGTTGGAAAGGCCCACCTCTTCCTTTCCAGGAATAGCAGCTCCTCCTTAGTATCCAGTAAGGTGTGTATTCAAATCAGCTGAAGGGCAGTCTTTGAACTCTAGCCCTTGGTCTGAATCTGAATGCAGGCCTCATCCCATTCCCCCACCCAATGACCTGAGGCACACCTCCGCTAGTCAAGCAAGCCTGCCTTGTTCTGATGGCTTTCCTGAACTTACAGTCGTCTCCCAGCATCCCCCAGGGTTCCCTCTTTATCTGTGATCTCCTATTGGAACTTCAACCACCTGTGCCTACACTATCCCTATCAGGTGCAGTCCTAGAAAAACATACAAAGAAAGAAAGAAAGAAAGAAACAAGAAAATATTGAGTATAGTTTCCTGTGCTAAAGAAGTAGGTCTTTTTGGTTTTCTATTTTATGTATAGTACTGTGTATATGTTAATCTCAAACTCCTAGTTTATTCACCCCCCCTTTCCCCTTTGGTAACTGTAAGGTTTTTGTGTCTATAGGTCTATTTTGTTTTAGAAGTAAGTTCATTTGTGTCCTTTTTCTTTTTTTTTTTTTTTATAAATGTAATTTATTCTTTTTTTTTTTTGTCTTTTTTTTGCTATTTCTTTGGGCCACTCCCATGGCATATGGAGGTTCCCAGGCTAGGGATCGAATCGAAGCTGTAGCCACCGGCCTACGCCAGAGCCACAGCCATGCGGGATCTGAGCCGCATCTGCAACCTACACCACAGCTCACGGCAACATCGGATCGTTAACCCACTGAGCAAGGGCAGGGACCGAACCCGCAACCTCATGGTTCCTAGTCGGATTCGTTAACCACTGCCCACGACGGGAACTCCTCCATTTTTTTTTTTTAATTTAGATTCCACATATAAGCAATATCATATGATGTTTGTCTTTCTCTCTCTGACTTATTTCACTTAGTATGATAATCTCTAGGTTCATCCAGGATGCTGCAAACAGAATTATTTCATTCTTTTTTATGACTAATATTCTATAGTATGTATGTATATGTATACACACACACACACACACACACACACACACACACACACCCCACATCTTCTTACGCATTCATCTGTCGATAAACACTTAAGTTGCTTCCATGTCTTGGCTGCTGTAAATAGTGCTGCAATGAAAATTGGGGTTCATGTATCTTTTTGAACTATAGCTGTCTCCAGATATATGCCCAGGAGTAGTATTCCAGGATTTAAATAAAACTTGTTTGTTTTGTGAAGTCATGGGTCTTATTTCAGGAATAGTGAGGAGGGAATATCTGAGAGTCCATGGAGAGTAGATGGAGTGATTCTTTCTTCCCATATTTCACAAAATAGGGGAAAAAATAGGTCTGGTGAGTGATAGAATGAAGTGAGCAAAAGGTAGGTAAAGAGGCATAAAAGTCACAGCACTTTTCTATAAGTTCCTTCCATTTACAGCCAGGACTAAATCATCTAGCCATTGATTACTTTCACTTTGACTTCTTGTTACCAGTGAGGGCTGTGCACTCTTTTGCTATATTTTCTAAATCAGTGGTTCCAATTTTTTGAAGTACTGAGACATACAAGATGGGAGACACTTGTCAAATACACAGATTCCTGGGACCCTCTATCCCAGTGAGTCTCATCCAGAAGGTCTGGATCCATGTTTAATGAGCATCTTTAGGAAATTAGATGGTGAGGTCATGGAAGGGATATTGGGAAACTTGCAAGTGGTAGGAAGTATGACTGGAAAGGAGCAGGAAGCAGATCTGTGAGGGTCTTCCATTGCATACCAAAGCATTTGGACTCCATCCTGAAAGCACTGGCAATCCTGCAGGATTTTAAGCATGGATTAATCCATAATTATATATTAGAAAGATTACTTTGGCTACAAATTAAAAATTTGATCAGGCAGGTAAAGCTGGAAACAAATAGTTAAGAATCAAACTTTACATGAATCTATGAATTTAAGGAAACAAAAAATGGGCAGCTCCAAGAGGCAATCAGAAGATCAAGATCCGGAGTTCCCGTCGTGGTGCAGTGGTTAACAAATCTGACTAGGAACCATGAGGTTGCAGGTTCGATCCCTGCCCTTGCTCAGTGGGTTAACGATCCGGCGTTGCTGTGAGCTGTGGTGTAGGTCACAGACACGGCTCGGATCCCGCGTTGCTGTGGCTCTGGCATAGGCTGGCAGCTACAGCTCCGATTTGACCCCTAGCCTGGGAACCTCCATATGCCGCGGGAGCGGCCCAAGAAATGGCAAAAAGACAAAAAAAAAAAAAAAAGAAGAAGATCAAGATCCTTGCTGATGGATTAGATGAGGGGATGAAGAAGAAAAAGTCAGGAATTGTTTCTAGGTTGTGCTCAGAAAATTGGATGAATAATAATTGATGCTAATTAGATAACAAGTATGAGCTAGGCTCTCTTCCAATATGGAGGCACAGCAAGGTATAAAAAGTTTCTCAATTAAGAAGTGGTGGATCCAGGATTCAAATGCTCAAACCCACATCAGCAATGCCTATATTCCATGCCTTTAGATAAAGACAGAGAAAGAGAGAAAAGGACAATGAGTGTGAGCTTAGGCATTGAGTTAGGAAAGGAGAAGAGGAAGAACAGAGAGTGAAAGAGATGTAGAGAGTGGTTATAGGGAGAAGAGGAGACCACAGAAGAAGTGGAATCCTGGAGATCACAAGAAGAGAGTATCTACCATGATTCTGCAGGAAGAGGGACAGTGTTGCCATATGTTGCAGAAAGCAAGATAAGAACCAAAAAAAGAACTTCAGCTTCAGGCACATGGAGGCCATTGGAGAATTCGCATGTAGGTCCATGAATTGATATGGGGAGATGGCAGGGATTTAGGCAAAAGAAAAGTGGTAAGAGAGATAACAGTGAAAGAGGATGTCAAGGAAGAGAAATGAATCATTCTCATGTTGATCTTATTCAGCAGCCAGGCCTTGAAGAGTCTGTTCTGTTGGGGTAGAGAAGGCAGTAAGGATAGCCAAGGGGTCCGGAGAGGTCAGCAAGTCAGAAGTGGGAGGGAAGAGGGTCTGAAATGACAATCTTTAGGAATGAGAGGAGATCGTGGATGCGCAAAGCAGTTGCTTGGAAATGCTGAGAATCTAGCAAGGTTGTGGCTCCACCATTGGCCTAGGGGTAGTGCAGTTTTCTTCAGCTGTGTGTGCCCATCACTTTGAGTCTAGTATATGGCTGGGTCTACAGCTGGGGATTGGCAGGATGGTTTTGTGTAGACATACAATTAGATTGGATAAGAACAAAGTAGATAGTTGTATTGATCTGAGCAAGTAAATAAATAATTAGGAAAATGGGTGGCTGGATAGATGGATGGCACTCCTGAGTGTGGTCCCAAAAGCACAGGTCCCCATCAGACCCACAGGAAACAAGGACAAAGCAGAGGTCCAATGACCACACTCTCATAGGGAATCCAACTATGGGCTATAGTGAAGGTTTGTGAAGAGCACTGAGGTGTGGGTAGCTGTGCAGAGGAAAGCTCACCTCTACAGCTGTGCCCTAGATCCCAGCCAAGGGCAGTAGCCCACTGAGCCCAAAGTCTTAGAGAGAAACAAAGTCTTAGCCTCTTCCCAAGTTCCTTAAGTTGGGGAATCATTACTTCTGGATGTAGCATTGGAATTGGGTCCTTATTCCCCTTTTTCTCTTCCTCTAAATATCCTACTTTCTTGCCTTCAAGGTGCATGTCAAATCTTGCTTTTTTAGTGAAATCTCTCATGCCCCAAATCCTTCCAGATATTAAAGGTAAATATTAACGATCATTTTTTTTAGGATCATGATACATGTTGTTTCAATGGTATGAAGTTTCATATATCCACGGCCAGCCTGTGGACAACCTTGAAGTGATGAACACACCTTCTTATTTCAACGTGCCCACCCCTGCCTCAAGCCCACGGCAGTATACCCTCAGTGGTGGATGACCTAGTTTATCCTCAACCCTGAGGGTGACCATGGTTGAAGTCACCTAATCAAACTGTACAGCAGAAAAAAGGTAAAGAGAGAAACTCTAGGAGAGGAGGCAGCAGGGGTCCCCAGGACCTACAGCCATTCTGTCCCTACTTTCAGAAAGAAGAGTTTATTGGTGTGTCACTGAGGAGCCAGCAGGAGACAGAAGGCATGAAGAATTTGATGATGGGACTAGAGGCAGGTTTAAGGATGCCAACAGGAGATGTCAAGGCACCAGAAGATTTGGACAACACGGGCCTGAGGGACTGGGAGAGGGAGGAATTGACCTTACCAGAACCCAGGGAGAGCCAGAGTCCTGGAACCAGACCCACCTGGCAGGAGTTACAGGCGTAGAGGAACAGCTACAGCCAGAAGTGCTGTCCCAAGTGTACATGTAAGTGACCCCCTCTCCCCATCACCCTCACTGCTGAACCCAACAGGAAGACAGACAGAGGCTGCAAGGGAGCTTGGGGAGGGGGTGGGTCATGTTCAGCATCCAGGGCAGTAAAGGGCAGAAAAGGGTGAAGTGTAATCACCACAATTAGGAAAGGCCAAGAGTCAAATGAGGGAATGTGGACAACCTATTCATCAAAGACTTAATATTCTCAGAAAAGGACACCTGATTGGCAGGAGGTAATGACCATCATTGACTAAGTGTTTGTTTAACAGTTGTTGGAGATACACTAATAAAACCAAGCAGAGCTCCTCCAGGCAGCATAGGAGCCTGACGTGGGGCTTTCATGACCTCGAGTCCAACAGCAAATTCAGGGATGATTGCGAAACCGTCTTCCCCAGTCTGTCTCGTATCCAGCCATCACTATTAGATATGCAGCAATGAAATAAATAATCAAAAATAAACTGAAGCCTGGCCTATTTAGGAAAGGAAAGGCAGAAGCCCTACATTTACCAGTCCGGAAATAATGAGACATGAGCAAGAAGGTATCAGTCAGTTAAAAAGAAGCCCCCCAGGAGTTCCAGAGAAGGGTGGTCATCACTCTGGGGTCACTGGGAGCCTGATGTAGGCGGTGACCACAGAGACACTGATGTAACTGGGGAGAGACTCTGATGTAACTCACAAACCAGTGGTTATTTTCTTCCTGGAAGGGAAAGCAGGCTGGGAAATAAGCGGTGATGCTCAAGGGATTAGCAGTGCAGCCCCTACCAGGAGCAGGTGGTGGCTCAGCAGGCTGGAGAGACTGGAGCCCTGTATCCCTTCCCCACAACAACTGTGAGCTTTATTAAGAGATGCTCAGATTCAATGAGAGTGGGGATTATGTGGAACTCATCTCACTGCCCATTTGACTCTGTTGATTAAGTTTCTTTCTCTAAGACCTTATGATATGAGTATTGGGAGGTTGGTAAGGGAGATGTAGTCAGTTTCTAAAAGCCCAAGGCCTTGAGAAGCTGGGCCACAAGGACGTTAAGCAAGATTTCCATCTAGGTCACTCATAAAAGGGACATAAATGGGAGGGGAGATCATAATAGTGCCAGACTCTCCTATCTTTATAATTACTATTTTATGATGTAATACATGAGAAAGTTTTCTGAAAAGGTAAATAAGATATAAGAGTCAAGAAATGTAACTTCATATGCAAATGAGAAATAAGTCTACATTTTCCTCTTTGGATGAAAACATATAAAACACACATGTACTTGTGTATTATTAAGCATCAGAACCCTGCCATTTGCTGCAGAGGGAAAACTAAAGGGCCTGAAAGCCTCATGATGTGGCTCCCATAATCCTTTCAAATTCATCTCCCCCTGCACACACTGTCTCACTGCAGCCACACTGAACTCCGTGCTCTTCCTCAAACATCCCGAAGCTTAATTCTTTAGCATAGGCTGTTCCCTCTTCCCAGGTGCTCTTCCTCCAAATACCTGCTCACCTACTTCTTTTCCAAAATAATTTCACTGAAGCCTGCCCTGACTACTCTAATTAAAATTACTGTCACCCCAACCCTCTCAGTCTCTACATCCTTTATTTACTTTTCCTTCTTCTATTTCCACAGCCTGTCACACTGGATCATACTACTTAGTTTCTTTATTTGCTATACTTAGTGTTTGTTGTCTGTTTCCTCCTCTACAAGGCAAGCTCTGCAAGAACGATGAACATTACATTGTTCACAAATGCTTAGAACCACGCCTAGAATATATGACACTGAATATGCATTTGTTGAATGAATGAATGAATGAATGAATACTCTACCATGTATCATGCCTTAATTATGAGTCTTCATTCCACTCTACTTGTTCCTAGCATAATTCTTGCCACAAATTCATGCTCCATAGAGTGTAATTAATGATGTCATTTAGTCAACAAACTATTAAGAGCCTAATATACCTAAAGTACGATGGAAGATACTAAGAAATATAAGATATCCAAACTACTCTTACCAAGCTCTTATCTACTTGGGGGTGTGGCTGGCATTACAGTGTTCCCCAATATCCAGGCCTCCTCCCCTTTCAGACACTTTGAAAACTGTATTTTTCAACTTCCTTGCAGATGGGCAGCTGTGTGACTAATTGGCCAATGAAATGTAAGCAAAAATGAATGATATTGGCCACATCTAGGATGAGTCAGTGAAAAGTAGCAGCTACCCCTGGACAGTGACTAAAATGGCCCTGTAACCCCAAGGTATTGTTACCAGCTGGAGGAGATCCACTTAGCATGGATCCTTGAACAAAGACTGAAAACTCTGTTTTTTTGCCTTTTGTCTATTTAGGGCTGCACCCACAGAATATAGAGGTTCTCAGGGTCCAATTACAGCTGAAGCCGCCAGCTTACACCACAGCCACAGTAATGTGGGATCCGAGCTGAGTCTGTGACTTACACCACGGCTCACAGCAACACCGGATCCTTAACCCACCGAGCAAGATAAGGAATCAATCATATCCACACCCTCATGGATGCCAGTCAGGTTCATTAACCTCTGAGCCGTGATGGGAACTCCTGAAAATCCTGTTTTGAGTGTAGAACCACTGACATTAGGGGACCTCTTTTTTCTGCACAACCCAGCCCTTCCTGGTTAGCGCAGGGTGCAGGGGGACAGGGGGATTATGAAGCATGAGAATGATAAGGAGTAAATTGCTTTCATGAAGCTGGATGTAACAAGTGAGCTGTAAGTGACCCAGGTGATCACCCAGGTATCCATTAAGAGGCAGGAATGTTGGAGAGCTGGTGGGCAGACTGAAGGAAAGAAAGAACTGAGAGCATGCATAGGATGAGTCAAATTTAGACAAGCAGAAAAGCATTTTAGTTGAACAAGTGGCTTGAAGGAAGGCATGATGATAATGATGATGATGATGGGTTAAGGGGAGTGTTCAGTGAAAATCAAAGACAGCCAAGGTAATAAGGATAGGCTGACCAACTCGCTAATGAATAAGCCTGATTCACGCAGTGTCAGCATCGGGACAAAGCCCAGCCAGGAGAACGTTCCCACCCCCTCTCACCCCCACGCACATGTCACAGGAGCAAATGTTACTTAAAATTCAATTTAACCTTTTTTGTTGATTTAGGAGGGCCGTTTAATTAGTTTTTAGCATTGCCCATTGTTTATAGTCATTGTTTCAATAGAAGTTAAAAGTGAGAAAGTTTACCGTGCTCTTGATTTGTAGACAAAATAACTAACTGTTCCCGATTCCTCTCCTCTCCCCTTGCCACACTTCTGATTTAAAAGTGTCTCTGACCTACTGAATTGCTTCTAAATCATATCACTAGGTTTGCTGAACTTCTCTTGTATGGAATTTCTCCCCTAAGACAACATCCCTACAGCTGCGAAAACACATCTTCTCTCAGTGTGTCAAGTGATAGGATGTCTGATAACAAATGCAATAGGCCAAAAGAACATTTGTTTTCTGAAAATGGCATCATCCTCAATGAGGAAAATTCCACAAAAAGCTTAAAGCTGAGAATTTCACTTTGGAGTCCACTCAGGCTGGTCCCCGAGCAAACCTCAGACTTGCCCATGAACCAAACAAGACTAAGAGGGCTCCAGGCTGAGGCCATTTCTTCTCATTGTGGGTCTTAACTGATATACCATGGGGATTCACTCTGACCCTGTGCTGGGAGCCAGAGGTGGTATAAGCAGAAGAGGGTCTGCCGCCACGTTCCTCACAGCACTATCTGAGGACATGTAATGCATTCTCAAGGAAAGGAGGCTAACAGTGGCTTGAGAGCAGCCATGTTACTTGGGGTCCCTCACTCTACCCCCAGGATCACAGCCTGCATGCCCAGGCACTTTGGGTGGCCCCAAAAGAGGAGCCATCTCAGAAAGGACTTCCTGAGATAATTCAAAACTTCAATAACTAATAGGAGTAAAGATTACCTAAAGTTCTAAAATGAGACTGGGAGGAGACTGATACAAACATAGCATATGAAGGAATGGTCTATTTTAGGAGTATTCCTATTTGTGGGAATTGCATAAATTGTTGGAGGGATGTACACTTTAAAAAGAGGTTTTTTTAATTGAAGCCCACCAGGATTTCTCTCTTATGGGCTTCTATCCTCCCAGTCATGTCTAACTTTCCCTCTATGCTGATATGGACCCTCTGCCCTGAACACCTGCACATGCATGTATGCACACACATGCATGCACACAAACACATGCACACACAGCATGAAAGCATAGTTCTGCTCAATGATTAGGAGTTTGGATACAGGAACCAGGCTGCCTGGGCTCAAACTCTGCTCTATCCTGCTTTAGACATGTGACCTTGATCAAGTTACTCAATCTCCCCTTGCCATAGTGTCTTCATTTGTAAAATGGGACCAATTGTGGTATTTCCCTCATAAAGCTCTTAGAGAGATTGGAGGAGTGATGTGTATAAAACACGCAGAACACTGCCTGGCTTGAACCTGTGTCCTATGTTTATTATGGTTCACTGTGTGCCTGCCAATTCAATGGTAGTTAGCAGAATCCCTGCACTATGCTAGCTATATGGACTGTAGTGTTTCACAGGGTCTCCACCCTTGAGGTTGTGATCATCTGCTTGGGAATATAAGACAGAGAGAGAAACTAACTAGAGAAGAGTCTAGGGTGTGCTTGAGGGTCAGATCCTACGGCACAGCCAGAGGTTCTGAGCAGTTGGACTCCACACAGGCACTCAACTCTGTCCTTCCTGCATGACTTCCTCCTCTCCTGAATGCAGAAGAGCAGCCATGGAAGCAATGTTCGCATTATCAGGGTGTCCCCAGGGGAAACTTGACGTCATCACACATTTCCCTCCCACACTCCCTCCCAGCATCCTCCCAAGTCTGAAGCTTCCCTCTATGGTCTGTAGTCCCTGTAATGCAGAGAATGGGTTGAGAGGTGCTCCCTTCTGTTCTTGGAGCTACTGTTTCTTAAATAATCGAGAAACACCTCTCAAAATAGCCTGACTTGCTAAAGCAGCTTTGGGCTTCCAATCTGCCACTGCTTCTCTCTACAGGGAGGGCATCAGCCTGCACAACAGGTCCGCCCCTCATCAGATCCCAGGATGGAGGTGGGAAGCACCACCACCATTTTATCTGCTGTGTTTATAGCCTTTTTAGCCCGACAAGAAAATTCTTTGTCTTCTTTCCACACACAATCTTTCACCCGAGGACAGACACTGAGAGGCATTGTGTGAAAGTATGATAGTTTCTAAACATTTCAATAACACCATCCCACCTGTACTCACATTTAAAATGACTCTCAATTCCAGCTGATAGCTGGATAACCAGATGCAAGGACAAGATGAGGCTGAGGAAGGAGCCCTTCCTGCATCGATTTCTCCCATTACAAGCTCACAGTTCGCAGCAAGGAGGTATTAGGGGTAGTTAGGCAATCAAGAGATGCTTCCCAAAGGCTAGAAGAGTTTAGAGATGCTTGAGAAGCACTTCCAATTAATATGTAAGGCAATAGTTAGAAATGGCAAGACGATCCCAGAAGTGGGAATTGGCAAAGGCAAGAGAAATTGCAAGAGAAATCATTGTGGCACCTGTAGAAGATGTCGCACTACAATTATAATCACACAACATGCAAATCAGCTGGGGAGGGGGTCGAATACATACACACATGTGTGTTCATTTACATTAAAGGACATTTCATACTATAAAATGCATGAGCACACATGACCTCATTTGATTTCCACGACTGATCTGTTAGATTGGCAAAATGTGATCGGATTCTTTGTGCTGCAGGGAAAGATAAGGGAAAGAGAAGTAATTTGTTTAGTTCTTAAAATCAGTAAATTTGGAATTGGATTTCAAGCCATGAGTTCTGATTCTAGGTTCTATGCATTTTCCAGATCTCCCTTCCCTCTCTCCTCTCTCTTCTCCTCCTTCCTCTTCCCCTTCCTCTTCTTTTTTTCCTTATTTCCCCCCTCCCCCTCCATCTCCCTCCTCCTCTATCACTTTGGTTACCTTCATCTCTACCTCTATTCTTATCTCTAATCCTATCTCTATCTCTTCCTTTCCCCCTCTTTCTCTCTCTCTCTCTCTCCCACAGCAATCCTAAGTGGAGAAATGTGGAAGAGATTGCTCAGGCATATAAAATGGGGCTCCTATGTATCCACTGAGCCTACAGCTCCCCTCAGTCTCTCTCATGAGGTCAGGATCCCAATCACTCTAACCTTTCCTTGTCTGCCATCTCCTTCCTGCTCAAGGACTGGAACCCACATTCACACATTCTCTTACTACTGGGGTATACCCGAGTCAGAGGGGAGTCCTTCTCAGGATCCATCTGCTGAGTCAGAGCCATGAGGTCCTAGAGTGAAGAGAAGGAAAAGGGGCCCCTGAGAAATAACAGGCCTGAGAAAGAGGAAGTGCCAATATGGCAGCTGGGTCACCTGCATTCCTGGATCTAAATGCATGTAGGGGGCTATAATGATAAATAAAAAAATAAATAAATAAATGGAAAAAGAATTGAATCCCTGAGGAGGAAAATGGCAGGCCAAAGATGTAAATGTCACTCTGAAAAGAAGGCTGGGAGGACAGGTAACCAAGGTAGCAAAGGCATTGGTGGCAGAAATGAGCTTATTGAGAGGAGGACTTAGGGCTTCTGGCCTCAATGAGCCAAAGGGGAGGGGGAGGGAGAGGAGATAACATGAGATCAGAGAATGGAAATTATCAAAACACATTGATAGACCTGCAATTTTTAGACACAACCTAGCCCTGTATGCTTGCCTTAGAGCCCTCACCCCATCATTAAATAGTCCATGGGAATGGCTGGGAAACTTGTAGTCAGAACCCAACCCTTGTATCTGATCAAATACTGCTTTAAACTTTTAACAATGCCACCCTAGAACATACTTCTCTCCTTAAGAGATTTGTGTATATGAGTCTTATCTGCAAAGAAAATGTTAGCTCCTCTAAGACAGGGACCAGATCCTTCTGTCGTTTTTTCTTCTCCTTCCCATCCATCCCAGTGGGAGGATGTGCAGTAAGGAGGCCACATGCTGTAACTGTGGGGAAAGCCGTGCTTTGAGATCCAGGCTTGCAGGAGACCCGGGATTTAACCTTGGACCTAATAATCTTGTGAAGGTCAGAAAACCATCTAAACTCTCCGAGCCTTTGCTTTCTCATCTGTAAATTCACTTGGGCTGCTTTACTTCTTTAATGGAAAACCAGCATGAAAATGCTTTAAATTAATACACGCCTTTCAAGTTTTATGTTCTATAGACCTTAGTATTCACAGATTCTACTGCTCCATCTTTGACTACTTGCAAGAGACTGCAAAAGGCTTATGACAAGAAGTCACCATCTGCTGGGATATGAATCCCTTCAGGGGCCAATAATGCTGAGTTCTCAGTGAGTGAGCCTCGCTGACTGCCCAGCATCCATCCTTCCCCAAGCACACCCATGCCTCTCATTAGAAATCTGAAGGTGCCATGGCAGTTTCTACATGTGTCGACCTCTATCTTCATAAGATGCCTTGAATTCCTCCACCTACCACCACCTGCTCACCCTGGTCTAACTAATCATTCATGGGCTATTACGACATCCTCCTAAATAGTTGTCTTACTTCTAGTCTTCATCTCTGATAATCCATCCTTAACACAATGGATGTTATTTAGGGTTTTTTGTTTTGTTTTGTTTTTTCTTTTTTGGTTGCCTCACAGCATATGGAGTTCCCTGGCCAGAGGTAAGATCCAAGCCACAGTTGCAACCTATGCCACAGCTGTAGCAATGCCAGATCCTTAACACACTGTGCTGGGCCGAGGATCACACTTGCATCCCAGTGCTCCAGAGATGACACTGATCCTGTTGCACCACACTGGGAACTCCAGCAGCTGGTATCCATGAAAATCCTAAGAAGATTTTGCCATCTCTTTGTTCAAACTCCCCCATATCTCCCCAGCCTTACCATCATACCCAGAGCTTGCTGAGGGCAGAGAGAGCTGTGGACAGCTCCTGGTTGGTACTGAGTAAATATTTGTAGAATTAATGATGGATCACTGTACTGCATTTGTAGAGAGAGGGAATTATACATGACTGCTTTTCATGAGTCTGAGATTCACAAAGGCCTCAGGATATAATCTCACAGACATCAAGACTCTCCCATACCACAATAGTAAATAACCCATACATATTTAATTGTATATGGAAGTGAACTGAAAGACACCTAAATCCATATTTCCAGACAATGCCCAGAACTGGGGTACAAATAAATCCAGGATTGTGAAATGAGGCCTGAGGTTAGCACACATGCAACCCAAGAGAGGGTGGGGTGGTGGGACAGGGAGAGAGGGTAGGAGTCCTGCACTGGCACAGGGAGCCCTCCTGGAGCTGGTCCAGGGTAGGGCAGGGATCACTGCCCACAGGGAAGAAGAGCTACAGCGGGTGACTTGCTAAGAGAATTCTGTGGAGTATGTTAATTTCTGTGGGACTTCAGAGGCCCCATAACTCTTGGAGATTAATAAGAATCTGGGAAGTATCTGTCTTTGCCGGCTGCTTTCATTTGCGCAGTAATAAAGCTCGCCTTTCTTGTTTAATAAAAACAATGTGGAAACAAATGGTTCTGTGCACAGTGGAACTTTAGAGAAATGAATTTGGTGGAACAGAGGGAAGCGTTTCATCATGCTGCTGGCTCCCCAAATCCAAAAACAGAAGCCATGTTTCCTCTTTTTCGCTCACTTTGCTCCACAATTTGGTGGTGCATCTGGTGCGTCCAATGAAGAGGGATAGGCAAGTCTTCTGCTTCTGCTGGCCTGCACTTGCTCATTAAACAGAGGAAGTCAGGGCTTGGCTCCTGAGATTCCAGTGGCTGAAGGAAGTTGGGTGGAAGCCCTGTCCCGGGTTGACAAAAAATAAGATGAGGAGGAACTAGCTCTCCTGCAAAAGGAAACTTCCCTGTGAATAGGAGCAGGCTGAGAAATGGTTGGAGATATCCCTGGAAAATGGATCATTTGCGGATCCTGGGGGAAAATTAGGTCACACTGCCCACTTGTTCATACAACATGCTCAGGTAGATGACACAAGGAGGGCAGACGATCCTCACCCAACTGCCTCAACCAGTAACGGAGTCCAAGCGCCAGGTAGACAAGCCTTTGCTCTGACCCCAACAGTATATCTGATGTCCCCCACCCTTAGTTTCTCAACTGAGGACCCTTGAGCTCCCAGCTTAGATGGAGCACAGAAAGCAACAGGCTTTGCTAGAAGGATATGTTTCCTCTTTGAGGTCCTACATGACCATGTGAAAAGTGGTACAGAGGCTGGTGAAGAACTAAATGATGCTCTATGATGATGAGAGAGACTAGTAGACAGCCTCCCACTGTGGGAGAAACTGAAAAATACAGGATTTATTAACTGCCTACTATGTGCCCTGCCCTGCTGGCCACCATCCCCAGGGGAACACATGAATCACAGTAATGAATTAGAACCTCTTTAAATTAGACAAGTAGGGGGTCTGGCCTATCTGCATTAATGAAGAACTGATTTATTAACTATCTTTAAAGAAATGCAGTTTTATTACTTTCAAGTATAAGCATTGATTCATATCAAGTGCCAACAAGTATTGCCAAGTGGAGGTCCTGATGGCCCTGCCTTAACAAAAAGATAAGATTAATTTGTAATTAACAGCATCCATTTGCATGGAAACAATTAATGGGCTAAAGTCCTCATAAAACAGTGCAATCTATTAACTAGATTAATAATGCCCCCTTTACAATCTCGGAAAACTTATTAGTTTTTTCCAGAAAAGGCAAAGGTCAGCTCTCCAAGAGCTTGGGTGCTAATGCTGAGCCCAGAGAAAATTATAAAGATGCCTGAGCTTGTTTGCATGGTCCCCAGCTCCCTTATCTCTTTTTCCTTCTCAGTTTCATTCAGTCCGCATTTATTGAGGGCAACTAAAAGAAATTTAAGGAGGAAAGTATAGGATAATCTTTGACCTCAAGGAGCTTACAGCTTGGCTGGGAAGACAGGACAGAGCTGTACTAAAATACTAGGGAGAAATTTAAGTGCTCGACCAAAGCAATGCATGAGTAATAAGTTCCAAAAGTGGTTGAAACCTTTAGTCATGCTAGTCACTGTAGGAATCCCTTGACTTGCATATGTTAATATATAAGCAAGCCTGGGAGGTAGGTATTATAGTTTCCTTTCACAATCCACAAATGGAGAGACCGAAGTATTGAATGCTCTATACCTTGTAGATATACAATTGATAAGATATGTTATAACTAGTCCTCAGAGATGGCCCCGCAATGAGCCATTCACATCACTGCCATTCGCACCACTGTGGACTCATCCTCTTGAATGTGGGCTGGTCCTATGACTTGCTTTTGATCAGTAAGAGTCTTGCAGAAGTGATGCTTTGTTACTTCTGTAGCTAAATCATAAGAAGCCTTGCAGCATCTGCCCAAGCCTCTTAGAATACTTTCTCTGGAAGGAGCCAGCCACTATGTAAGAGGTTCAACTACCCTGAGACAGACATGCTGTGAGGAAGCCCAAGGTAGTCACATGGAGAGGCTATGAAGGAAAAGAAAGATGCCCAGGTGGTCCTCGGCTATTGTAGCCACACCCACTGAGGTTCCAGACGTGTAAGTAAAGACTCTACCTTGGACATTCAGCCCATTTGAGCCTTGAGTTAACTCCAGCACCAGCCACCATCTGACTACAATCACAGAAGAGGCCCCATCCAAGAACCATCCAGTTGAGTCCCAGCCAATCTAAAAGAATCAATAAAATTTGGTTTTTTTCCCTTCAAGTGTCTCTGCAATAGATAACCCAGAAGTAGTTGGTAAACTTTGAATGACAAAAGTCTAGTTCCAGAGTTACAAGCTTAACCACCATGCCAGACTAGCCGTTGGGTATCATAGACCACTGTGTAATAATCCCATGCCTCTGTCCACTTTGGCCTTTAATCTGGAGAATCCCAAGCAGGCCTGCTCCTTCATTTGGATTCCTGTCCTCTGAGAATGGTATTCAGTCAGTGAACATTCTTCAGGGTAGCAGTAACCCCACCCACCTTCTGCAGATCAGCACCCATGACACAGGTTCTAAAATGAAAGGCAGAGGGCAACTGCATCTGTCCTAGGACCCACTTCAGTGCCCTCTGTGTGGCTGCTGTGCAAATCCATCCTGACTACCCTACTCTGATTTATATCTCTGGTATGTGCCCCATACACTTGCCCCTACTTTTAAGTTCATATTCCCCTCTCCCTAATACCCTTTGCTCTCTGGATTCATGGGTGTTATGCTATTGAGTCTACTGGTACCTAGATTGCTTGAGATTTCGGCAGATGTCACTCTGAACTCAGATGAATTTGTGCAGAGTCTGACTGATTCCCGCACTTTTGGTCTATATTGGTCAACTCTCCCTCCCTAAATAAAAGGGATTTCTTGCTAAATAAAGCTTTATCTTATGGCCTACTTCTGCTACGGGTTCTGCTGACCCTAAAAGCATCAACTAGAGGCTAAGATGCACAGACAAATAATGACAACAGCTCAAAATATTCTACTGCCTTGGCTGCCACAAAGAATTTGCATTTTTGTCAATCTGTTACTAATAAAATGAAGCTCCTGGTATAAAATTCCTGATAACTTTACATTATGGGCTAGATTCTTTGATGAGTCTCTGTTCAAAATCCCTGGACATCCTACCAGGTCAATTCCTCTATGTACACATACCAATGGCTTGATCTCTGTGGATGGTTTTCATGGCCAAGGTTTTATTGGGATTCCTTTCTGTAGCTTTGAACAAACTGGGAGTTCGATTGGAGGATGAGGCTGTAAGGAAGGAAGGTCATTTCCCTCCCTCTTCCTCTGAGCCACTCACCCCTCCCAGTGCAGAGGGCACAAAGAAAGCTCCAGGTAAGAAACCTCCTTCCAGGAAATGCATGGGATAAGCAAGTACACAGTACATGTGAAAGGGGGCAGGTGACTTCCTAGAGACATCCCTTGCTGAAGACTCTGCTGAAGTCCCACTGAAGCAAAAGATACAACCAGAGGTGATGCCCTGGATATAAATTTGGACTCTGCTACCTCCTCACTCTGTGACTTCAAGCAAGTTCTTTACCTCTAAGACAAGTTTTCTTCTCCATAAAATGGGGTTGTTAATGCCTATCACATAAAATTAAGAAAATGTTAATAAAACTTTTTAAAAAATATTCAATAAATGATATCTGTTAGCAATGGTAGTATATATACATTGTTTTCATATTTTTGAATCAACATGTAAGTTCTCAATATTTGGTACCAAACTGTATATCCAGATTTAATTCAAAAGCATCAAGTAAGAAATGTTCTTGTATCAGATTTTATTCAATTCTCAGAAAATCACTACCACAACCACACTTTTTTTAAATGATGAAAGTGAGATTGGGAGAGGTGAAGTAACCTGTATTATCATCTCAGTTTCTCAAATTAAGAAGCTAAGAGCAGTGACTTGGCCAAGGTGGCTCAGGCCCCCAGAAAGAAAAGATAGGTTGGAACCCTATCTTTGAATTTTAACTTTGATTCTAAGCCAGTGACCTTCTACCCTGACCTTGTTAGTGTAATGATTCACTGTCCACCAACAGGCATTTGTATGACCACCTACTTTCTATCCAGTCCTAGAAAAGATAGGAGAAAAAAACTCCCAGGCCTCTTTCCAGACAGTTTTTGATCTAGCAGGAGAGACAAAGGAAATGTCAGCATTTTAATGATTGTTTTAAGGAATACAGAATGCATTTTTAGATGTGTGCCAAAATTAAGAAAGCCTAGAGCAATTCCAAAATATTAGAGATTAAGACCTGGAAGACAGAAATGGGGGGCATGTGTCAGGGCCCTTCCAGGAAAGGATGGGACACTCAAACTAGAGAGTTTCTTGGCAGTGCATTTACTACAATTGGGGCAGGTAGGGTGAAGAGGAAGAAAAAGGAGAGCCAGGAGGAGCAGCAGTGGAGCTGTGAATGGGATGAGGAGAGGGAAATGTCATGGGTACTGAAAGAAAGGCCTGTGTAGAACCCTGTCAAGGTTGGGGCCTTACAGTGACAGACAATGTGTCCCCAAAAGAGGGAAGGAGGAGAGGTAACACTTTGACCCCACATAAGTCCTCTCTCACTGACCCAACCAACCAGAAGTCAGAGGGCTTTGTGCCTGTTGATATAATCTGTACAGCACATCCTTCAGGGCAGAGGGCAAGTAAGGTGTGGATCTGAAGAGCCAATGGGAGATAAGCAATATGGAGGATTCTGTATTGTGCCTGGAGACTCACCAGGTTGGAAGAAAGTGTCCCATTGAAAGAGTCAGTGTTTGAAGGTAGAACGAGGGCTTGAGACCTCTGGAAGGCAGTGGATGGTGAGAAAAGTGGTTTAGCTGGGCTGGGTGGACTCAGTAGGGGAAGAATCAGGTTTGAGGCGAGGTAAATGTTCTGAAAGATGGATTTGATCATCAGATCATCCAGCATGGCACCTGGCACATTGTAGGATCTCAGTAAGCTTTTTCTCTCTTTTCTTTTTTTTTTTTTTTTTTTTTGTCTTTTGTCTTTTTAGGGCCGCACCTGCAGCATATGGAGGTTCCCAGGCTAGGAGTCTAAACGGAGCTGTTGCTGCTGACCTACACCAGAGCCACAGCAATGCTAGATCTGAGCCATGTCTGTGACCTACTCCACAGCTCATGGAAAAGCCAGATCCTTAACCCACTGAGCGAGGCCAGGGATCAAACCCGCAACTTCATGGTTCCTAGTCAGATTTGTTCCCGCTCTGCCAAGACGGGGACGCTATCTTTTTGAAGAAATAAATCAGCACAACTATTAAGTACATTTACTATGAGAATGTGGGATGCCACAAAGGAAAGCCATCCTGAGACCCTACATGGGAAGGGCAGCTAGTGGAGACAAACGGGGAAAAAAAAAATCCGTGCCTTTCTACATTTCCCTCTTCCTGGCCTCTATCTATAACTGCCACACTGTGGACTTTATGGCATATACCCCATCAGGGCAGATGTAGACGAACGAAGCCCAGCAGGGCCACAATTCCTTCCACAGTTCTAGGGTTTCCGCCCCCCTTTTATCTTGCCTCGTAGCCCAAGACACATATATTGGGCTTACTGGAGGGAGGTCTCTGGAACAGGGACTAGAGACAGGGCAGAAAAGAGCTAGGATGGAGGCAAACAAAAAGGCAGGGTCTCTAGACCACAGGCTGAAGATGAGCTGTGCTGGCAGGCTCTTCCATCTCAGATCTCAGGACTTCCTCTCTCCATGATGCAAAATAACATTCAGGAGCTGGGACTCTCCACCAGCAATGTTATAAATTAGAGAAATCCTACCTCCTTCATGTCCTATAGGACCTTCTGCTGATGTGTCCATTAGATACTTATAGAATAGAGTAGAAGGGAAGAAGGCAGATGGGGGGGCAGGGAGGGGATTATCATATGGTTACCCCCATTAAATCCATGAGCAAAGATAGTCTTATTGCCTCTCCAGAACAACACAGGATGCAATTGAAAAACAAGGAAAAGGAGTTCCCGTCATGGCTCAGCAGAAACGGATCTGACTAGTATTGCAGGTTCGAGCCCTAGCCTAATTCAGTGGGTTAAGGATCTGGCTTGCTCTGAGCTGTGGTGTAGGTTGCAGACATGACTCAGATCTGGCATTGCTGCGGCTGTGATGTAGGCCAGTGGTTATAGCTCCAATTTGACCCCTAGCCTGGGAACCTCCATATATGGGTGCAGACCTAAAAAAAAAAAAAAAAATAGAAAAGAAAAGCCAGGAGAAGAATGCACAGTACATTTGGGGGGCAAACTGTGTCAAAAGCCACTCATCAAGTACCACTATTAAATGGCAGGCTGGGTAACATGGAACTGGTCATAAATGTGAAAAATTAATGCACGAAAAGCATAGGTCAGGTCCTTTGGTTCAAATGATTGGGTTCCATGTTGATAGGATGAATGGATGGAGGAGGGTCTCCTAGATGAAGGAAACAGCTTGGATGAAGCCAAAAGGGCCAAAACACACAAGGCACATGTCTAGAACAGATGCTCTCAATTCACATCTACAAATATTCACACACACACACACACACACACACACACACTCACACACTCCAGTACTGGCTAAGATACAAGGGATTGAAGATTAGAAACTTAGAATTCCTGCTCTCCAGAAGCTGCCAGGTTGTTACCAGCTCTAAGAATCCAGGAGTGGTGAGAAATGAGGCAGGCCTCACCCCAAACAAAGATTCTTTTCATAGAACGTTGGAAGGCTGGTAGGCTGGCCTCTACTTAGACATCCCTAGACAGGGGATGGCATAGGGTCATCTTGATCCTCTCTTGGACAATTTTAATGGATAGGAAGTTTATTCTATTATCAACATCCCATCTGTTCCCACACAATGCTGTTTATGTTATCCCAATAATCATCCTTATTATTAGGACTATGCCTCTTTGTCTCTTCATGCCCACTCCTCTCTGTGGACTCTCCCAGGACACCACAGGATTCAGCAAGAGTGCTGAGGCCACCGACCTTCAGGGCAGTACCTGTGCTGATGGCCCCTACCTTTTCTTATATGGAGAGACCCCAGAACAGGGTACCACCCACTCCCAGCTCCCTTGTCCTCTGTGCCTTGGTCATGGTGGGAAGCCCATCTAAGGCTCCAGCCTGACAGGGAGCCCAGGTTTCTGGGCATCACATGGCAAGAACTGGTGTAAGAGATGGCAAGTGAAATCTCACAGAGCCCCCACCCACAGCTTCCCTTCTTCCTGATCTGTTGATACAACCCTTTGAGAGCTGTGGGAAGTAGGAAATTGCTCATCTCCTTTTAATCAAGGATACTCTTTAAGATGCTTAAGTACAATACTAGTTAAAAATGGGCAGTTTTATATAAAGGAAAGGAGAAAAAGTACAGCAGAAACATAGAGTATATCAGATTGAATTAGTTTTTCATGCCACAACATGTAAACAAATCTGTTTAATTAGAACACCTTGTTTTTATTGCCTTCTGAGCAATTTTTCAATGAGGAGAAAAATAAGGTAGTGGAGAAGGGATTCTGAAATTTCTCAGGGACCCTCCCAGATCTCCTCAATTTCCTCTAATGACCCAGCTGCTGGGGTGTTCCCTTGCATTCTCCATAAGTACCCCAGCACCCCCATCCTCCCCTCATTCCCCTCTCTCAGCAGCCTTCAAAGTAGCAACCTCCATTTGCAGAGATTTCAGCAGATTTTATGCACATTGGGGAGATGCAATGTGGTCTCTGACTTAATGGTAACTTGGAACCCCCAAAAAATTGAGAGAGGGAAACCCTCAAATCTCCCAAGTCTCCAGCAGAAGCTGGAGAAGGGGAGCAAGCCCTGGGCATCTGGCTCTGAATCTGGTGCAGAGGGGGTATTGTGGGCTTGGTTCCCCAGCTCAGGCCTCTGACTCTGCAATTGTGTAGGGGGGAGACAACCCCCACCCCGCCAGCCCCTACATTCAAGGATTCAGACTTGTGTCTTGAACTTCATGCTACCCTACACACCTGCCTGGTACACAGAGCCCTAAATCATGGGAGCTGAGAAGGATTTATAGAAAGCAGCTGGTTGCCCCTCAGCCTGCTCAGGCCCAGCTGACGCCCGGGTCTCCACACCTGCAGCGATTCTCACCTCCCCTCCTCAACGTGCCCACATCCTCGCACACACACCCAGGCTTCTCCCCTCACCCCCACTGTGGTGCTCACACCTGCAAGGGTGTGAGTGTTTGTATTTTTGGTTTCTGGTTGGTTTCTGAACAAGCAGAAGATTTAAGCTTCTAATCCATCTGTTGGGTGCAAAGCATAATATATTCTGGGAGTGGATTAGGGGACTAAATTTGGGAAATGTGTTGTCAAAATGTGGTTTTGCAATGCAAGTTTATTGATGAGGGTGTCATTTGGAATCTGAAGGCCTTTTGGAAGCCGCTGTGTGAGGAGGGGCCTGGATTGGGGGAGCAACAGGTGCACAGAACTTGCCCTCTGCAGAATGATGGAGGTGGAAAATTCCTTCTGGGGTATCCCAGTCACCACTTTCTGACCCTCCCCCTGCTTCTTTGTTCCTGAAGGATTTTTCAAGATCCCTCCCCTCCATAGTAGCACCTTTAGGATGCTGACTCAGGAGTGACATCTAATAATAAAACATAAATTTCCACTTCTTCCCGGGGTATGTGCAGTCAAAGTCATATGCTCTCAGAGCAGAAATGGAGGCAGCAACTGACATTTAGAGATGATATTGGGAATGGGGATAGAAAAGGAGGCCCGCCTCAGAGTCCCAGGCACAAGCATCCAATGCTGCCCTTTCACTCACGTGACACCTGGAATCAGTGTGGTCATTAGAACACAAATACCTCCTTGTACATGGAAGTGGCCAAAAATGTCTTCAGTTTATGTTGTTGCTGGAATTACACCCTGTATCCCTCCCCTGTGCACCAGCACAGATGAGGGCAATGCAAGTGTATAGCCTGGAATGCAGAAGTCAGCTGCTGACTTGGGAGAAGTAAGCCATAGTCATAGGATTAGAGGGTTAGAGAGTAGGCTGGACTGAGGGTTATGGGGTGGGGGTGGGATGAGCATCATCCATCACTCACCCATCCAGGTAGGGCTGGGCGCATATCACAGAAAAGCAATGGAGTCCCTAGAGAACATCTACAGCAATGTAGGAGAGCCATTCATCACTAGCATCCATGTCTAGTAACTACAAGCCTCTGATTATCTACAGAGAGCACCACCTCTTAGAGAGGCTGACCATCATGCTCGCAGTGTAGACTGATGAAACTCAGAAGACTGACCCTCAATACATCAATAGATCAGGAAGATCAGATTCCAGTCTCATACTATACCCTGCCCTTTTCTCAGCTGACTTATAGGGCTTATACCTCTTCCAGGTTGTAAACTTTGCTCTCAACTGACCCCTGTCATCCACCCAATCTGAGAATTGCCAAGTATTCATCAATCTGCTGTCCTTCTCCAGACAGGGACTTAAGTGCCCTGAAACGTATGAGATGTATAGTCCTTGGTTTCAGAAAGTTCACATATTCATGGAAAGCTGAGGGAGAAACTGTTCCTAGGACCTAGAAAATGCTATCAGTTGGGGCAAAGGAATAGGAGAAGGATTTAAGATAGGATTTGGATGCCAGTTCAGTAAAGTTCGAAAAAAAAAAGTAAGATCCTTTAGTGGGAAGCCACAGACACTGGAGACCTGACTCCTCCCAACACCACTGTCCCCTGTTGCTTCTGAACAGGACAGCTCACCTGACCCACTTCTCATTAAAATCGCCAAAGCCTTCCATCCTACCTATCCTTTTCTTTCATGGTCAGTCCCAGTTGGTCTCCACATGAACGTGGTGTCTTAAAATAGAGTTTATCTATATTGCCTCATGAACTAATGACAGGGAACCCAATTCTGCTTTCTCATGGCCCTATCTGTGCAACAAAGGAAAGCACAGGAAATTGTTCAGGGTTCCATATTTAGAAAATAAAATATGCCCTGGTACTGCTGTGCCCTAAGTGGAGGGATAAGACAACAAGAGAGGAAACACTGATGCTAATGATGGGACTGAGATGACAAAAGGGACTTGATGCAATCATTTAACAGGAGAGAATCATAATAATGTAATAAATATCCCTACTGGGGTAAGAAATACCAGGAGTAAAAAGCCGGAAAAGCTTGAGTGGCTCTTTTGGTGGTTTCCAGTCATGATCCTCTCTCCTATTCTCTCACATATTATCAGTTTATACTAACAGCACATAAACATGTTATTATGTCAACCATTAAAATAAAACTCTCTCAACCCAGCTTTTCTCTAACTACTGACCCATTTCTTTGTTTGCCTCTGCTACAGGGCTTCTCAAAGGGCTGTCTATTCTCTCTCAAAATCTTCTCCTCGCTTCCTATTAAACCCCCTTTTCACAAATACCTCTCAACTGACACTTTTCTTATAAGGATCCCTGGTGACCTCCACATTGTATCCACCCATCAATTCCCAATCTTCGAATCTGACAACACCGTCCACATCCCAGGACTCCACACTCTTTCTCCATGTTGAGTGCTTTGAGCACCTTCTTAGTCATCTAGTCTACCAAGCTCACCCCCTTGTTGATGTGACCAGACCTACAATGTCATGTACTAATGGTTCATGAATCTAAAATCTGTCTCTCTAGTCTAGATTGTACTCCTAATTTCTAGACATGAGCCTCCAACCACTGACATGACAACCTCTACTTGAATGTCAAACAGCCCTCTCAAAGTCAACATGTTCAAGATTGAACATCTCATTTTTCCCCACTCCAATCCTATTCTACCCATCCCATGTCCCATCTCAGTTGCTCAAGTGCAAACCTGTGAAATCATCCTTCTCTCCTCTTTTTCTCTCACACCTTATATCCAATCTGACAGTAGAGTCTATTGGCTCTCCTTTCAAACTATATCCAAATTCAAGATGCTCGCCACCTCTGAAATCACCACTCAACCCTAAATATCTATCACTTCTCTTGAGTATTCTCACAGCCTCTCTTGACTTCTTACAAGTATTCTTAACACAGCAGGCATGTGCTTTAAAATGTTTTTAAGTTTCATGGCATTTGACCTAAGACTCATGTCATGTGTTCCAAATTTCCCAATCGCACCCCACTCCACTGAGACTAAACAGAAGCCTTTGCAATGAGCAGAAAGGCCCTCCTCCCCACAACCTCTCCAATCTCAACTCTCAGTCATGGCTTCCAGTCATACTTCCTCTATGCTGTTCCTCAAAGACACTCTGTATCCTTACCTTAGGCCCTTTGCTCTGGTGTTCCCCTGACTAGAACATTTCCCTACCCCTACACCCCAGTGTCTACTTGACTAAATCCATCACCTTCTTTCAAGGCCCACCTGACTGCTGTATTTAATCCTGCCACCTGCCTGCATAGCATGACACCCAATCCCTTACTCTCCTCTGCATTCTCTCATAGCATCAATATACTGTTTATGCCTATATCTTCCTCTGCTGAAATCTAATCTTCTTATGGACAAAAATCTTTGTCTGCTTTGTTATCAAATGTATCCCAAGTGCCTAGGGCAGTGCATGGTTCACAGGTGTTCATTAAATATTTGTTGAATGAGCAAACCTTCCTTTTCCCATCCAAACACAGCCTGTTTTACCGGCTTTTTCCAGCTAAGGACTCCATGAGTCTTGTTCTTTGGGATAGTGTGTCAGTATGTCTAATAGCTATAATAGCTATTGTTTATGCATTGCTTACAACTTATATAACCTACCGAGCACATGTGAAGTGCTCACAACATACCAAGGAAGGACCTTAACAAGAATCAATTCTTTTAATTTTCCCCATGCTTCCAAAAGGTTGTATGATAAAATGCATTATAGATCCAATATTTTACCCTCCATCCCACTTGCATCATCCATAACTTTGAGCAGGGTGTATTCCCTCCACTTAACTTTGGGTGTAACCACGTGACTTGTTTTCATCAAGGATATATGAGTGAAAATGACAGCATCTAGTTCCAAGTCTAGGCCCTAAAAGACCTTGTATGTTTCCTCTTGACTTCTTGCAATTTTGTCATTGCCAGGAGATTGTGCCCCAGCTGGCCTGCCTGGTACAAGAGAAAAATGAGAGACATGAATCCACCACAGTGAAACCCAGTCTAGGTCAGACGCCTTTCTTGACCCCCATCCAACCCAAGCAGTAAAAAGGGTCATTGTTTTCAGCCACTGAGCTCAGGGGTGATATGTTACACAGCAATAGTTAAATGTGAGAGCTCTTGCCACATTTCACATTGGCTTTGCAAAGGTAAAAAACCCCACCCGAGATCTCGGGGCTGGTGAGTAGCAAAGCCAGGGTCCATCTCAGGCCTTTGGATCCCAGAGCCTGCACACTAACCACCAAGAAGCAACACCAGTCCCCTTCATGCCTCTCCTGTTCTGCACCACACATCTTTTGGACACATTTTGAATTCTTCTCCAAATGTATTTATTTATTCATTTGTTCGTTCATTCATTCATACTTCTAAAAATTAAAAATGAAACTTGGTTCTCACATGGTGCCACTAATTCGAAAGCTGCCAGAAACACTGAGCTAAAACTTGAGCTCCATAAACAGGAACATACCAGAAAGGGAGGAAACACAAAAAGTGCAGCTAGAGAGATATACCCATTTGAAACTGAGTATAATCATGAAGTAGACAGTGCTGGGAATGATTCTTGTATAGATTCCAAGAAAGCAGACCCGGATGTGGCCTGGAGCGCCCAGCTTTGGGACAAAGTCCTTGAGATAAGAGGACAGTTTCTCTCTCCTTGGTACTATGTGGAGCTAAGCCCCCCACCCCTGCTTACACATACTCCTTAAGCCCCACGGCCTCTCACTTCTCTCTCCTCTCAGAGTAGGATAAAAGAACCTAATATTATTAGCTACTGCCACTCAATGTTAAAAATAGACAAGCCATTTTCAGGCTTCATCAAAACAATATCATGATGAGTCACTTATTTTTCAGGATTGTGAATATCCAGAAAATATTAAAATGTTCCCAAGACAGCAAGACAGTTCTCATCGTAAGAAAAGGTGATTATAAGATTTGTGACTGGCCAGCTGCCATACAGCTAATAAGTGGTACGGTCATAATGAGAGCCAGAGTGTTTAAGGGTGAACAAGGCAATGTATAGAGAAGGAAAGCACATCACAGTTCAACCTTGGGTTAAGCTGGTAAACCTTTCTGAATCTCTGTTTTTCTATTAACAAATTGGAAACGATAGTACCTGGTTTATAAGGTTGTGGTGAAGTTTGGTTAAGTTAAAAAATAAAAGGCCCGACAGGTGTTTGTCACCAATCTTTGGGCAAAGATTACATCATGCCATCCATTCAATAAATGTTCAGTAAATGTCCACCACATGCCAGGTTCTAGGCTATGTCCTGGGAATGTCGAGATACACAGCATGGACCCATCCCCTCCCTCCTGGAGCTCCCTGTCTAGTAAAGGTATAACTAAGTAAAACTGGTAGATCCAGCAGAGTGAGCCATGTGCTTTGCTGGGTTAGGTATAGAGGGAAGGAGAGCATTGGCCAGTTCGCAGTTTGACTTACAGTTCCCAAACCTAGGGCACATGTCAAAACCTGAGAAGGCATTTCAAATGATAAGGCAAAGAACATATTCATCAGTATGCACTCCTCCTGTCACAAGAAGGGAGAGACCCATTCCAGGCACCGTGGTGAAGCAACCATGGAACAAGGACTTCCGGCCCAAAGGGAAATGGTCCCACACTAAGAAAGCTCAATGGAATAGACTGAATCGTATCCAACAGGGACTTCCGGTTGTCCTCATTCTGCATTAATCTGACCCATGTATTGAATGTTTATTCTACAACCTCATATAATTCTCACAACATTCCCAATAAGTGAATGCTAATGTTTAGCCCCTTTTCACAGATTAATGAAATGGTGCTTAGAGATATTTAGTAACAGCTTGGAATTGATCGTCAGGAATTTATAGGGCTGGGACTCAAACCCAGGACCCCCTAAGCAGTGAGGGTCCTTTTCTCTCTCTTCGTGGGCCTGTTTGGAGGGGCAAAGGAGACTCTGGTAGGGAGCACTTGCAGACCTAAGCCTATTTATGATTGCTCCATTACCAAGAACCACAGGACCAAATTAGGGTTATAAATATAAGGGCTGTGGATGATCTATGCAGTGTGAGTTATTAGGGAAGACTTTGAAATAGAGTTAGGACTTCAGTTTGTGCCTGGGTGGAGAATAAAAGCAGCATCCATTCTGTAATTCTTTTGATAAAGATGCATGTTCTGTGCACCAAGCTGCAGTTTATTTCTTATCCATCTGCTTTTGTCCTCTTTCTTAGCCCATCTTAGATGCATAAAGAAAGAAAAAAACTGAGCTGCTTCTATTACTGTAATTATGGCATGACAGAACTGTGATTGAAGAGTAAACCACCTCAGGGGCTGGGGAAGGAGGGACAAATGCCAAGAGAGTCACCCTGTCTGTAGAAGGGCAGGTCCCAGGGCTTGCAAAGAATGAAAGTTCTCATTACAAAAGATTTGTATCTGTTCTTTCTAGCAAGTCCAGCATGACCCCAACTTAAAAACTTCCTATTAGTTCATGATTCTATCTGTCCTGTCCCTCGCAACAAGCATAATTCTCTCTTCTCAGACCTCCCATAACCCATTAACTACACTCTTTGGGGGGATTTGGAACTTTCCATTTTGTGTAATGTTTGTATACAAGCGCAAGTAACCATTTCAGCTCAACTCTTACCTCCATGCAGGCAGGCTCTGGGGTTTGTTTGTCTGTTTGTTTTTACAACAGTGAGTCAAGCTGCAGTGGTGATCCTTAACCCACTGAGCCACCAGGGAACTCCAAGGCTGGCTCTGTTTTAATGAGTCTTAGGGTCCCTCACAGCAGACATGTGTGTTCACTGTATGCTCCAATGATGGTCATTGAAGGAACAAAGATACAGCTCCATCCTTTGGGAAAAAAACTTCCCTTGATCACATTGGTTCCCTTCAAGGATCTGGATGGGTGGGAAAAGAGAATTTTGGTTCTGTTATCAATTTCTACATAGAAATGTCTAGTCCTTAGAAATTTCTGTTTAAGTATCAGGAGAATGGTAACTGCTATGATCAGCTGATGAAAACCCTTGGCAAGGCCAGAGAGGAGCACCAAATATTTAGAATAAGAGCCAAAACTGAAAGATACTAAACCCAGAAGTTTCCCCTCCCCTTTCTTGCACTGTGTGCCACCAGCTTCTCCTCCTCCCTCTGCATCATCATTGTCCACCCCTAGCATCACCCATATAGGTCTTCATCACTGTGTCTTCCGGTACTGCAGAAGCTCCTCAGCTCAATCATTCCCCTCTCCCTTCCAAACTATCCAGTGTTTAAATTTCTGAAACCCTTACCTTAATTATATCGAGAAATGAATAAGGACAGTGGTTGAACACAGAGCTTTGGAAATAGCTGGATCTGGACTTAGTCCCAGCCCTACAATTTACTAAGCCTCAATCATCTCATCTATGAAATGATGATAATAATAGTGCCTGCCTCGTAGGCAGTGCTGAGAATTAAATGAAATATTATGTATGTTTACCAGAGGACCTAACTCTTAACAAGTCCCCAAGAGATGTTCAGGAAGAGGAAAAAAAATAATTTCCCTATTCCCCAACCTGCAATGGTTCTCATTGCCTACAAAGAACTTCCCTTTGCCAGGCATCCCAGATCCTCCAGAAGGTAAGTACAGTCACCATCGCCCCCACAGCCTGCCCCCCATACAACTCCCAGAAGACCACCCTCTGCTTCAGCCACAGTTTCTCCCTTTCAGGGCACTGGGATTATCCCTCCACTGATCTAATTCCTCTCACCCTGCATCTGGGCAAATATTTGGGAAATAATCTTTCAGAGACCCCTTCTCAGAACATATTTTAAAATATAGTCCAGATTTACTTGAGAATTCAATATTTTACATATTGTGTGCATGTGTGTGTGTGTATGTGTGTGAAACAAGGAAAAAGCAAGGTAAAATTAATCTATTATTATAAATAAGACCTTTCATAGGTAACAGCAAAAGAAAAACATACAAATAAAAAGATGACTAAATATCGCCACACCAAAGCTCCTTACATAAAATACACACACACACAAACCTGGCAAACAAAAAGATCAAATGAGAAAAATAATGATGGTACCATACGTGCTAGACAAAGGAGTAATAACCTATAAAGGGCTGTTACTAATCAATAGGATCAATAGGAAAATACCAACAGAAAAAAATAGGCAACAGATTTAAAATAGAAAATCACTTTTTAAAAAAACTTAAATGATAAATACATGGGGAAATGCTACCCTTATAATAATCAGATAAAAGGAGAATAAAGCCCAAAGTTCCACTTTGGTCCTTTGCAGCCAGCAGCAATCAGTATTGGCAAACCTGTAAATAAACAGGACTCACCCTAGTGGGATGGGCAACCAGCATGACCTGTCCTGGAAGCCACTATGACAAGATATATAAAAGGTTTTTAAAAATATGGATGACTTTTGATCAATAATTCTACCTTTAGGAATTAATCCTAAGAGAATAATCATAGATGAGCACCAGGATTTCTGCATAAAGATTTTCATCAGTGTTTTTTGCAATAGAAAAAACATTTCCAACAGTAAGAGATTTAAAAGTAAATCTGAAGCATATTCACATGGTTGAATGCTCTACAGCCATTCAAGATGATATTTTAGAAGAATATTTAATAGTTTTAAGAAAATATTCACAAAATATCTTAAGTCAAAAAGTTATGTAGCAGTCCAATTTGTAATACATTCCTGGGGGGCGATGGGGGACAAGGGGTTGGAGTTCTCTTGTGGTGCAGTAGGTTAAGGATCCAGCATTATCACTACAGTGGCTCAGGTCACTGATGTGGCACAGAACTTCAACGTGCCTCAGGCATAGACCAAAAAAAAAAAAAACTGGAAACATTAGGTAACTATCTCATTGGTAATGAGAGGAATTACCAATAATTGTAATTTTGCTTATTATCATTCTTTTCTGTTTAGGGAGAGAAATGAATACAAAATAGATGGCCCCTACCCAGGTTTCAAAGTCAGCTCAAATTCCTACTTCTTCCATGAAATCTGCCCTGACTACTTCAGAACTCATTGACTCCTTCACCCTCTTTTCACCATAATGATCCTTGTTATACAATCACCCATTTGATCATATGCTTCCTTGTATTGAGAACTAATTATCCCAGATTAGTCTTCATTAATTAGTATTAGATCTTTAGCAATATATCATTCAAGACAACTTATACCTGGATCTACCTTACCTGAAGTAAATTGTATTTTCTAAGACAGCTGCAACAAGTTCCCCCATCCCATGTGCTCTTCTTACCACTGGTATTGATTGTCCTACAATGAAGAGGCAGGTCATGCTCCCTGTCCTGGAATCAAAGCCAGCCTGTGACTATAACAGAATCCAGACTAGGTGACCACAGACATACATATAAGAGGATAATTTTTCTTGAGATACTCTTTTTTTTTTGAACACCAGCTCCCATTCTGGGAGAAAGCCCAGGCCAGATGGAGAGTCCAAGTGTAGGTGTTCAGGTGGCTAAGAGCCTCAGCTGAAGTTCCACCCATATGCAAGTGAGACAAGTACCAGTCGACTGCCAGCAACAAACACCAATATCTGCCTGCATATTCCTGACAGACCTTAAACAGGAACTGCCTGCCTGACCTAGTCAATCCTGGAACTTTGAGACATAGCAAAAATGAAATGATGGCTATATTTTAAGTCATTAAGTTTGGGGGAGGTTTGTCACACAGCAACTAATAACTGGAACTTACTTAATACTTCCTTTTTTCGTGGCTTCTTCACACATCTCCTCTCTGGAACAATTTCAGTCCTAAATCCCTTGGCCCTATGAAAATTAATCCATGTATATTTGTTATATAAATGAACAAATGAATGAACTGGGGTGGTAAATGTCATGTACTCCTTAGTTCTAAACTTATGCATGCTGATGATTCTTCTTAAGAACTTCCTGACCTAAGAGAACCAGCAAAGCAAATCCATTTTTATCCTTTTATAGTCTGAACTCTTGTTTTCATCTGTGTAATTCCTTTCAGTTATACCTCTAGCTTGTAGAAAAGTTTCACTCACTAAAAAAGAAGAGCTGGAGTTCCTGTCGTAGCTCAGTGGTTAACGAACCCAACTAGTAACCATGAGGTTGCAGGTTCAATCCCTGGCCCCACTCAATGGGTTAAGAATCCAGCGTTGCCATAAGCTGTGATGTAGGTCGCAGACACAGCTCAGATCCCACATTGCTGTGGCTGTGGCGTAGGCCAGTGGCTACAGCTCTGATTAGACCCCTAGCCTGGGAACCTCCATAAGCTGCAGGTGTAGCCCTAAAACAGACAAAACCAACAACAACAAATGAACAAATGAATGAACTGGGGTTGTAAATGTAAAAAGAGCTAATGAAAAGAGAGGACCAATGAAGAAACTGACAGTTCTGAGCTCACCCTTTTCTCAGGAAGAAGCCACTTTCTGGGAAAGGGTGGGCCCTCTTTAGCAACCAATATGTTGGCAGGAAATTGCTATCTTCATACCCCCAGTCAATAGGGATGCAAGGAACAGAACCACAACTCCAAAGGGCCAACAGAGCCCTCAATCCTATTAAGCTGCCATTGCCATAGCCACACACATGGTACCACCTACGTGGTGTAGTCTGCAGGGCAAAGGACCTTCTCTGTGCTAATTGACCATTTCAGATCCACTCGTGGAGTAAGCATTTTCTTCTCCAGGCTTTTTCTTTCATTAAAGAGAAAGTCCCCTGGGAAGGGAGCACATGTTCATGGTGTGACAGAACCAGTAGCAGCACTATTGTTATTCTGCTCTAACATCACAGAATGTGTTCCTGGGAGTCCCTGGACTGGAGAGATAATTGTGCACAAGTGAGGCAGGGGTTCGTGGGTGAAGACTTCCACAGAGAAGCAAAATTAAAGGAAGAGAAGGCTAGGAATTCTGAAATCAAGCTTATCACATTTCACAATCTCACCAAAATTGAGTGATACAGCCAAAATATCTCTTTACAGGATGGCAACATTAAATTTGGTTCATCTTTTTTTCTTTTAATGTTTTTGGAAATCAGTGAGATTGGAATTACCTGGAACTCATGTCCCTCCCCTCTTTCACTGGCCCTCAGAGACCTTAATTTGTCCCTTGCTGTTGGGAAGGTCATCAGTGCCATGAACAGGAATCAAACCTCAAGGTTCCTTCACCTTAATGCTGTCATCTCACTAACTGGACGCAGTGACTCAGAAGAGAAAAAATGTCTGGACTCAAGGGTGGAAATAGGAAAGTAGAGGATTTATTGAAAGCATAGCCTCGCATGAAATGCTCTTCGAACACATTGGGATTGTCTCAGATCTTGAAGAAGAGTTTAGCAATTGACTCTTCACACCCCTCCTCTCTAGACACTGTTCAGAGAAGGAAAATGAGCATGACTGGCTCCTTCTTATATTAACCCTATATTTGAGAGGTCACAAGTTTGTTCATGGCCACTAATATTAGCCTGCATTTGTATCTCAATGTACACTGCTTTGGGCCCACCAGAAATCTGGTGCCATGCTGTAATTTACTTGATATAACTGACAACAAGCATCTGGTTAGACAGAACTGATCACAGAAAAAGTTATTTTCTTTTCCCCTTTCCCAGAGGTAGATTAAATTTTTTTGCCAATAATCTACTTTCCCAGACAAGAAGGTAAAGTTCAAGTTAAGATTTGTTCCCTAGATTTCTCAACAAATTTCTCTAACCGAATTCCCTGCTATTGTCACCACTGTCAATATCACCTTCCCCATCATGTGCCCACATGCTCCATCTTTCCTGTCACCCAATCAGGTTGGCCTCATTACTTTCACCATCTCTGTTATTAGTGCCAATTAATCATCACCATTAACATCATCAGAATAATGGCCTTAGCAAACCCCAGCTGGGAGAAGCCTGTTCCCACCGCTGCAGGAGTTTCCATATTAAGACTTCCAAGCCCGCAAGCTCTGGAATATAGTAATGGAGAGAAACTGTGTTGGAAAAGACCCCTGGGAGAAGCTGGGAGGGAAAGTGTGCCCTCGTCACCTCTCAGAATATCCAGCCAGAAGCCATTGGGGAGCATGTGCCCGTTCTTTGAACTCCCTCAAAGTACCTTTCATCTGTCCTAAATCCAGGATCATCTTTGTACAGGGCTTGCTGTTTCTGGATAAATCCTTGGCCCTTGTTCAAGCCCTGGACTGCGTCAGGATATTCCACAGACCCCAGCAGGACAGCATGGCTACACGAGACTTTCCAGCAGGACCCCTTTCTTATGACACGGATTCCAAATCCCAGCACAGGACAGCAGGGCAGCGACTGTATCCTATTCTCATTTCAGCTCCCATCTTTCTGGAGGAGGCCCCCCACACCCACCATAAGACAGTCAGCGGCTGATAGTTCTTTCCTGAGGTACTCTATTTTCAGCTTCATATCCTATCACGGAGACTCTCTTTCCCTGTAGAGCAAGCTGGCAAAACATTTTTTCCTTGCCTAAGCATTTGCCTTGTATCTGATTCAAATCTCTAACCTAGAAATGGGGAGAGTCAGTCAACAGGGCGCCAGGAGGAGGGCCTGCTGCTCTGCCCACAGACGGCACCGCAGTCTGAAGACTTGCTATGTGAGGCTGAGCTGTTCTCTTTCCCTCTCTGAACCCTAATCTCACTATCTATTGGATAGAATTTTGCACCACCCCCTTCCTTGATGGGACAAGAGACCAACCCTGGTTTCCAATGTGTATTACCAAAACGTAACACTTTCCTCTGGTGTTTTTTTCTCTTTTATTAATTGGTATTTTTTTCCTGATTGTCAAATGCTCATTTACTGAAACATTTTCCCTTGCAGTTCTAAACCAACTGGACCTTCTGCTGCATCACTGTCAATCTCATGTATGATGTCATGAAGGTGGCAGCCACTAACACTGCAACCCACAGATTGTACCATCCTCAGGATCTCTTTAATGGTTCCAAAGAGTTCTCTGACTAGAAATTAGTGCTGCATCTGTCAGGCAATATCGACAGTGTCATCAAAAGTGGTATTTCCACCAAGCTTAATGTTTTCTGCTTTTTTTCTCTCTCTGGTTGGCTCCTTGAGGACTTTGATGATGATCAGGGCAGAGGTAGAGGTACTACCTCAGTACAGTCCTGTCTCTTCTGAACGATCAGTTCCTCTGTAATCTTAGACCTGTCCAGCTACCTGCTGCCTTGGTAATGTTGTCATCAACCTTTTCTGGAGACAAGTCCAGGGGGCTGATGACAGACACGGCACTGCCTTCCCCACAGATACAGCTCAAGTCATGACTTTAATCTCCTTGGGGTCAAACCTGGGTGGCACAACAGAGGCACCTGGGGTAGGATGAACCCAGATGCAGGATAACCAAAGAAAGCAGCACCTTGACCTCTTCCAAGCCAAGAGCTCCCTGGTGTTTTCGCACAGCGTCTACCTCTTCATTGCATTTGCATTCAATGTGTTACGGAAGCCACAAACTATGAGCAAAGGAAAAAGGTCCTATTCCCATTTCACAAATAAGAACACAGATCAAGAGCAGTAGGTACCTTGGAAGATCCCTGGTAGCCTAGTGGTTAAGAATCTAGCATTGTCACTGCAATAGCTCAGGTCACGGCAGTAGCATGGGTTCAAAACCTGGCCCAAGAACTTGCGAATGTCTTGAGCATGGCCCCCCAAAAAAGAGTAGTAGGTACATTTTTCAAGTTCTCTGCTATTTGAATATTGGATATTTGGGGACTTGAGCCCAAATGTCCCAACTGCTGGGACTAAACTCCTTACACATCCCACTCACTATCCTACGTAGAACAAACATGAGTAAGTCACAAAGCAAGCCTGAAACTAGTGGGGAAGGAAGCAAGAAAACTATGAGTGGATTGTGAAATGTGAGTGAACAGTGAAAAGTATCCATTTAAATATGTCTCACACGCTCCTATGGGGACTAAAACACGAAGACCCACAAGTCACTCAGACATGATGCTAGACATCCCACTCAAGACATGATGCTAGAAAAGTACTTGGGCCTCAGCTCACATTTTATGAAGGAGAAGAGCAATGTCCTGCAAGGGCACTGATGAGTCCAGGCCACTCCAGGACTCAGAGGTTCATTGGATGCCTGTTTCCAAAATCTTTCCCTTCAGAATCTTTCTCCCTCCTTCTATGAGAAGGACATGACCTCCTCACAGCGGTAGAGGCCCTGGCATTTCACTGCAAGCCAAGATAGTTGGCTCTCAGCCATGGACACAGGCAGAGAAACTGAACATCCAGCCAAAGAACTTCGAAGTCACTAGCCTATGAAACCATCTCTCTGCAGCCTGCCACAGCGCCTGAACTTCCACCATTAGATTTCCAGGTCCATGGATTATGGCACAAAGGACTACAGTCCAAATGTGAAAATGCCCCACAGAATTATTGATGGCCAGAGAAACTTTCATCCATCAAGAGTCTGCTATAACTTGGAGTTCCTGCAGTGGCACAGTGGGTTAAGAATCCAACTACAGTGGCTGGGGTCACTGCAGAGGCACAGGTTAGATCCCTAGCTCAGCACAGCAGGTGAAAGGATTGGGCATTGCCCTAGCTGTGGCATAGGTTGCAGCTATGTCTCAGATTAATTCCCTGGCCCAGGAGCCTCCATATGCCATAGGCATGGCCATAATTAATTAATTAATTAACTAAAGATAAAACAGAGGTTTTTTTTAAAAAAAGTCTTCAATAACTTAATCAAATGAGCCTTGGCATAGGGCAGGGCCCTGAAGAGATGGAGAACAGGACAGGTGTGTCTTGACAGGAAGAAAAGGGAATAAGTGGTCCCCTGGCCTGAAGCTTGGAGTTTGGACAAAGGAAAGACTCCTCAGTCTGGATGACATTTCTGGATACTTGGGCAGCAAAGAGATCCAGGGAAGGGGAGCAGTGATGACATTATGTGGATGGAAAAACCTTACTGGGCCACATAGTAAAAACCCATGCTAACTGGCTTAAGCATTCATAAAATAAAATAATAAAATGTAAAAATAAAATAAAATGTAATATAATGGCTTATGAAACCCAAAGGTCCAAAGGGACATTGGCCTCAGGCTCAGCTGTCTCCCTTCTCTGCCGGGCTTTGATTTCCTCTGGGTTTGTTACCTCCTCCTCAAGGAGAACAAAGACCACTGGTTCAGCAGCTCTTACAGAAAAAGAGTTCCTCCTACCCAGAATGCAGTAGTGGACTCTGATTGGCTAACCTTAGATCTTGTGCCCTTTTGTAACTAATCACTGCGTTCTGATTGACCAGGTCTAGATTACATGCTTTCCCCAGAACTGTGTAGGACTGACAGCCCCAATTTTCATTCTGGAGGCTGGTTCAGTCTGGAAAGTATCATCAGCCCTATCCCTCACCTCCTCAATCCTCTGCTACACAATGAAGGTCTTTGGAGGTCATGCACACAATTAGAAGCACCTCTGGCATTCCCACTGTGACTCACTGGTAACATACCTGACTAGTAACCATGAGGATCTAGGTTCTATCCCTGGCCTTGATGAATGGGTTAAGGACCCAGTGTTGTGGTAAGCTGTGGTGTAGGTCACAGGTGCAGCTCGGAACTGGCATTGCTGTAGCTGTTGCATAGCCCAGGAACTTCCACATGTGGCAGGTGCAGCCCTAAAAAAAAAAAAAAAAAAAGGCAAAGAAATACTTCTGCCACTAGGACTGCCCTGCGCTGTTCTAAGACATACCAAAATGATGGGCATGCCTGCTAGAAGGAAACCCAACACCCTTCCACCCCAGGTCTGAGAAGGACAGTTCCTCCGGAAGGGATCTGTCAAAAATACCACCCTAAATAGCAGTATTTGTTTAGCTGTCTATTATCTGCTTTTATAGCTGTCTCATCCGCTATAAATATTAGTTCTGTGAGGCCAGATACTGAGTAATTCCTCGCAGATGGAATCCCCAGAACTGAAAATGGGTAGTCCCTGGCCCTGTGTACTAACTCAGTAAACGTTTAAGCTTGTACCACTGAAGTGGCAAGTGTTTCTTAGGCTGTCCTCTGAGCTTCACCGTACTTACTTCTGGCCCTGTCACTACCCTTCTGGATTCCAGGGGCAGCTCAGGTGGACCATGAACAGGCACATCCCTTCCCCTCATTATCTGAGCACAACAGAGATGGATATAGCTCTTGCTTCTCCAGGTCCAAGGTACAGAATGTCCCTGTAGCCCTCTTCCCCCACCAGGACCTCTTTATACTCAGCAGTGTTAAGCCCTGGAGGTCTGCCTAAGTGAGGGTAACTTCCCCTTAAGGGGGATCAGCTGAGGGAGCTCCAGGCTAAGGTGTTAAGGGCCTGGCTGCTCCAGGTCACGGTGGTCTGAGTAAGGCACTAGGAGTTCAAGAGCAGCAGGAGGATTCCAGGGCTTGCATGGAAAATGAGAGAAGGGTGCAGGACAACAGGGAGGGGAGATGCCAAGTGGCCTGAGCCAAGCTTTGCCTCCCTCGCCTAGACATCTCATTTCCTCTGTCTCTGGGAGGCAACAAGGGGGGTGCTGTCATCTTCTTTTCTGCACAGACACCTGTAATCACAGGCTCCATTGAACTCCCTGTCCCTGCGTGGAGGCTGCTCACTACAGAGAGATCCTCAGCTCCAGACCCGAGTTGCCTAGCAACTCTGAGTCCTAAAAAGAGAGGGAGAAAGCAGAGGAGCCAGACAGGAAAGAGGGGAAGGTCTGGCAGAGGGAGAAGATACCAAAAGCAATCAGAGCTTTATGCCCAGGTTCTCAAGTCCTCAGGACCTAGCCACCCACCTCCAGCAGTCCTTTCACTGGCCATTAGGCATCTGACACTACCACTGGAGATATTTCCCCTTTCAATCTATTCATCCCCTTGAAATGCAAATTTTCTGGAAAGGCTATGCCCACTGAACTGTCCTGCTTGAGCAGGGGAAGAACTTATCAGACTCTGCTGAGTAGAAGGAAAGAGTAAATGTGGGACTGAAGTCTAACCCCATTTGAATTCTCCCTGTGCTTCCCACCATCTCCTATATTAATTCAGTCCATTCCCTCTTCTCCGTTCAAAGTCTGTCCATGGATACAGGGCAAAGATGTCAGGTTTGGGTGTCTGACAGCCATCTGTGTGACATTCATTGAGCTGCTTGCCTCAAGGGCCTTGGTCCTATCTAAAATAATCCTCACTCATGAGGTTGGCATCAAAGTTAGGGGAAAATAATGCATGGGAGAATCACTGGAACAATATTCTGCACCTAGAGAGTACACATAGATGCCAGTTTCCCTTACTGAAGATTGAAGTCATAATGCGATGGTCACTGGGACCCCTGGAGTCTACTTTGGTGCAAACTAGCCAAAATCTAATTTTGGAGGTGAAATTTAGCTCCAAACCTGGAGAAATCCCTTGATGCCAACTCTGACTTTAAAACTGGGTGACTTCCATTCTTGCTCTTGGGGAAGGCATGAACCAGTGGGTCAGGAAGAGCCCCAACAGCTACGTGTGTTAGAGAAGAACAGGAAATAACACAGCATTTTGCTCCTGGATTCATCAGTCATTCTATCAGCTTTGTTTTTCCAGCATCATTGGGGCCATCCTTGCATCTGACTGGCTCTGATGGGCCCTTTTAGTTCATCTATAGTGGTGTGTATGGTTCAACCTACCTGCCATCATGGCAGTGGGAGTCATGGCTGAGACTAAAAATTTGTCTGGAATTTGGTTTGCCGTTCTTTGCATAGTGTTAGATCCCCTGGACAAAAACAAGGCTTCATTTCAGATCCATGAAGCAGGATTTAAGATCAAGATTTGACTGGCAAGTTAAATTATTTTATATTTCCTTATTTTTTATTTTTTTATTATAGTTGATTCACAATGTTCTGTCAATTTCTGCTATACATGGTATTATTTTATAAACTAACAATTTCATGTTTATCTATCTGCCTATCCATCCTGTTCAGTTGGACCCAGTTCTGCATTGAATGTAAGGAATACACAGGAAAGAGGAGCATGGCCCCTGCCTGAATTTTCTGCCCAATAAGAGAACATTAGAAAACAGCACAGCATTCAAATCCAGATAGAGTGGTTCCTCTAAACTGGGCAGGAGTAGTTCAAAGAAGGAGCCGAAAATAGTATAGTCAGGTTTCCTGAGGCAGAGGGAACTTTTCAAAGCCCCCTACCTCCACACAAACTACCAAAGCAAATTATGAAGGTAATTTGACCTTTTCCGATATTCACATTCCTAGACCCCACTGAACTCTGGGAAAAGGTGTACCTAAGGATGTAGAAAAAAGTGACAGACAAGCAAGAACCCCAAAGCTTGAAGGATATTAGAGCTGATAGAAAATTGACAGGAGAGGAAAGAAGAGGGGACAACTGTGCCCCCAGTGTCACTTCTATAGCTACCTGTTGGGTGTCTGATCAACAGTCATACCTCAGCTCAGCCCTGAGTCTTCAGTCATTCACTGCTCTCAAATTAGAGCAGTAGTGTCCTCCATTTCGTGTGTTCTGAGCGTGCATGTGTGCATATTGGGAGAGGACACCTGTGTGTGCCTGCCATGCAGGTGGAATCTGAATTACGTGTGTGTATAAAACCATGTACATTATGTGCATTCATGACAGAAAACACTCTGCTATGAAAAAACTGACATTGAATCATAAACTGATAATAGAGAACTGGCTCAAAAGCCAGAACCTTTGGAACTACTTGACAGTTTTGTTTCCTGTGGGGCTTCTGTCCAGTTTTATTCCTGGCACCAGCTTGTGCAGCCGAGAGATTGTCTGAGATCAGAGCCCCTTTTCTCTGAGCTGCCCAGGGCCACCCCAGTGATTATCTGAGCATCCCCATCCTGGTCATGGTCATATTTCACTTTTATCTCAAGGGGAGTGGTCTTCTCTGCAGTGGATGACCCACTTTCAGGGCAAGACATAAGACTTGGGCACCAGAAATTTGGTCCCTGCCTGACATCTCTTCGCTGAAAAAGGTTCAGACAGGGAAGGGACTCATGGCCACCCCTTTGTGTCCTAATCAGGAGATCTGTTGTTGCCCCCAGGATGTGGCTTTTTATTGCCATTCCTGGCCTTTGTTTGTGCCGTGCCCTCCACCAGGAACACCCTTTCCTCTCCTGCACTGCCCCTTCAGACTCTGCATCATGCCTGGGGCACCTCACCACCCCACAATTCACCCTCCCTGACCCCCTTCCCACACAGCACCTTCTCTACAGTCTCCCCTCAGACTGTCTATGCAAACCTCTTTGTGGGAATTAGGTTCTGCCTTCTGGTCCTTTCTAGCTGGGTTGCATCTCTCCAACTGAGGCAGCAGACTGCAGGTGCACTTCCCTCTTTGACACTTCCTTCCTTGCCACAATCTTTGCCTTGGGCTGGGCCCTTAATAAAACCTGCTTCCATTGAATTAACTGTAGCAGCCCTACTGGAAGACTCACAGTTGGATGGCTGGCAATTTACACATGCTGAGGACTTCAGTGTTTGCGCCAATAACTTCCTGTGAATCATATAATTGGAGCCTGATAATTCTGCTTTAAGGAAACCAGGAAGGTGAGATTCAGGGAGATTTGTGATTTATTCTGAGATCTTATAGACAGGCTAGGGTGTCCAGCCAACTAGCCCTGATCCTATAGACCCTACACTCTCCTCACTGCCACATGTGGCCTGGGCATTACCTCGATGCCACTCACATCCTCGTCTCAACTGTTTGTTCTCATCCAGTGTCCCCCTGCTACCTTCTAACTGCCATTGATGTCCAAGACCACACTACCAGTGCTAAATCCTTGGTCATATTTCTACTCCAGCCACATTGGAAAGAGGTTTAGAAAGTTGATCACTATTGTTAAAGGTGCATATATTGATAAGGAATTGAAATATGAACCCTCCAAAGGAGAGCTGAGTTAGAAAAGTAATGGTCCTTTAATCCATTCCCCTTCCATGGTCCAAAGGGCAAAATTTCAGAAGAGAGAGATAATTTAGTCCTATTCCATCTAATATGGTGGCCGGCAGCCTATAAGACTATTGAGTACTTGATCCCAACTGATCTATGACTTTAAATGTAAATAATAAACACAGGATTTCAGAGGTTTATTATGAAGACAAGGATATAAAACATTAATAATTTTTATAATGATAATATATTGAATTAGAATATTTTAAATAAATTGAATTAAAACACATTAATAACATTAACTTCACCGGCTTCTTCTTAGTTTCTTAATATGGCTACTAGTAAATTTTACATTAGGTTTGTTTTATTTCTATTGAACAGTGCTGGTGTGGATAATACTCTTCAAATTTCCAGTACTCTTTGTTTAACTCCATGCAGGTAGCCATATGCTCAGTTGCGCTTGAGGTCCCATTATATGCAGCAATAGAAATTCATGACAGTCTTTTAAGAAGATTGTGCTTGTTTCCTTCAAAATGTTGCCCCAAGCAGTCAGCTCCTCTGACCTCCCAGGGTTGATGGTCTGTCCCACCACAGAAACACTCAGTATCTAAGTTTAATTAGGTCCCACTGGTTTATTTTTGTTTTTATTTTCATCATTCAAGAGGTGGATCAAACAAGATATTGCTGCAATTTATGTCAAAGAGTGTTCTTCCTATGTTTTCCTCTGGGAGTTTTATGGTATCTATCCTTATGTTTAGGTCCTTAATCCATTTTGAGTTTTCTTTTGTGAATAGTGCTAGAGAATGTTCTAATTTCATTATTTTACATGTAGCTCTCCAGTTTTCCCACCACCATTTACTGAAGAGACTGTCTTTCCTCCACTGTATACCATAGATTAGTTGACTGCAGGTGCTTTGGTTTATTTATGGGCTTTCTATCCTGATTTATATTTCTGGATTTTTGTGCCAACCGCTATGGAGGACAGTATGGAGATTCCTCTAAAAGCTAAATATAGAACTACAATATGATCCAGCAATCACACTTCTGGGCATATATCTGGAGAAAACCATAATTTGAAAAGAGACATGCACTTCAATGTTCATTGCAGCACTATTTACAATAGCTAAGACATGGATGCAACCTAAGTGTACATCAACAAGAAAGGATAAAGAAGATGTGGTACATATATACAATGGACTGCTATTCAGCCATAAAAAAGAACTAAATAATAATGCCATTTACAGCAACCTGGATGGACCTAGAGATTATCATACTAAGTGAAGTAAGTCAGACAAAGATAAATATCATATGATATCACTGATATATGGAATCTAATAAAAATGATACAAAAAGAACTTATTTATAAAACAGAAACAAACTCACAGATTTCAACATCAATCTTAGGGTTACCATAGGTGAAAACATTGGGGGAGGGAGGACTTGAGAGGATGATCATAACATACACACACTGCTGTATAAAATAGATGATGAATGAGAACCTACTGTATAGCACAATCTACCATACGGTAGAGCACAATCAACTCAATAGTTTGTAAAAATCTATATGTGTTAAAGGAATGGATGTATTTATATGTATAACTGATTCACTTTGCTGTATACCTGAAACTAATACAATATTGTAAGTCAAATATATGCCAATAATTTAAAAAAGAATTCAGAAAGAAAAGGGAAAAAGGAGACAAAAACACTCATCATGCTCTGCTGAGCAAACCCTGACTGAGTTCCCTGAGCTGAGCTCCTCATTTGGGAGGGGTATCTCACTGCTGTCTCTGCCTTCCTGCCTGGCCCCAGAAGGAGGACCCCTGGCTAAAGGCATGCCTTAAAATTCTCCAAATTGCCTTGGAGGACAGAGAGGCTGTGCCCTCAACCAAATCACCAGTGTCTTCTAAGAGGTTGCAGGCCTTGATAAAAGTGAAGATACTAATCAGGCTTAAATGTTTAGAACAAATTAAGTTGGATCAACAAATACTAACTGACCACCTGTTGGTTAAATTTGTCTTCCTGTATAGTACATGTACTGTGTAGATAGAAGCAGGTGGTAGCATCCTGCCTTCATCAAATATATAATAGTTGGAAGATCACTTATTGATAAGCAAATCTTAAATAATCACAACTTTAGATAAAAAGAAACTCTAGAGGAGTTCCCTTTGTGGCTCAATGGGTTAAGGACCCGACGCTGTCTCTGTGAGGATGCGAGTTTGATCCCTGGCCTGGCTTAGTGGGTTAAGTATCCAGTGTTGCTGTAAGCTGAGGCAGAGTTTGCAGAAGCAGCTTGGATCAAGTGTTGCCATGACCATGGTGTAGGCCACATCTGTAGCTCCAATGCAACCCTTGGCCCAGGAACTTCCATAGGCCACAGGCGCAGCCATAAAAAAAGAAAAAAGAAAACCAAACAAAACCCTCAAGACAATAATGGATGCTTTACATCTTAGAGTTTAGAAGTCTTGTGATCAAGTTCTGCACCTAACACAGCCTCTGTGACAGGGTGGTAGGAGAGCTAACCGACCACCAGCTGAAGCTTGGTACCATCTTACCACTGAGCTGTGGGACCCTTGACAGAGCAGCCTCCTGGCCACCTGGCCTCAGTTTCCTCCATCCTTGTATTTTAAAGGTGAGGTGTGGACTATGTGATCCCTTAAACTACTTGCAATTCTAGTCTCCTTGAATGCTTGCAATTCTAGTCTCCTTGAATGCTAACCTTTAACATGTCCACAAGGCCCAGAGGCACCGTGTCAAACTTTTGGTAACATGGAGCTTCCTCCTTGCAAACTCTCCTGGCTTTTCAAAGTTCTACTTAATATTACACTCTCTCTAACTTCCACCTGAAAATTGGCACCAAATGGATGTATAGATACAAGTTACTGTGTGTTCAGAGGAGGCAAGGGCTTGTCAAGATGAAGGAGTGAACAGCTAGTCCAGGAAGGGGAGGAGATTTCAGTGGAGGTTTGAATATGGGTAATATTGGACATGCAAAAAGAAAGAGGGTAGAACAGAAGAAACCAAGATGAAGAGAGGAAAGAAGTGAGGGAGGGAGGGAGGGAGAAAGGATGAAGGAAGGAGGGAGAAAGGGGTTAGGGAGGAAGGGAGGGGGGAAGAAGGAAAGGGGGCAGGTAGGAAGGATGGAAGGGGGAGGGAAGAAGAGAAGGGGTGAAGGCAGGAGAGAGAGAAGGAGGGAGGAAAGGAAGGAAGGAGAGAGAGGGAGAGAAGGAAGGAGATAGAGGGAGGGAAGGAAGGAGGGAAGGAAGGAGGAAGGAAAGATTAATCTCTGGCCTGAAAGAGAGACACAGGGAGGGAAAGAGTTCAGAAAGGGGAAAATGCACAGTCCTTCAACTGCTCTTTTTAGTCTCCAGAAGATCATCTCTAGGTGAGATAATAATAATATTTATAACTATTAAATGAAATTGTTAACATTTGATGAGTACTTACTATGTAGTAAGCATTTTACTTTATTTCATTAAAACTTCATAAACACTCCCATGAAAGAGAAACTAAAGATTGAAAAATGAAGGATTTTTATAGATTGAAAAATGAAGGACATAGAGGTGTTTGTTTGTTTGTTTTTGTTGGGTTTTTTGTTTGTTTGTTTTTTGGGTGTTTTGTTTTTTTTGTTTGGTTTTTTTTTTTTTTTTGCCTTTTTGCCTTTTTTAGGGCCACTCCAGCAGCATATGGAAGTTCCCAGGCTAGGGGTCCAATCGGAGCCTTAGCCACCGGCCTACACCAGAGCCACAGCAACATGGGATCTGAGCTGCATCTTCGACCTACACCACAGCTCACAGCAACCCTGGATCCTTAACCCACTGAGCAAGGGCAGGGATCGAACCTGCAACCTCATAGTTCCTAGTCAGATTCGTTAACCACTGCGCCACAACAGGAACTCCCGAGGACGTAGAGTATTTTTTGCACAAATGTCTTGTTCTAGATCCAAAATTCTATTATGTTGTGATTCATTTAAAAAAAAAATCTTCATTTCTACTGACACTGAAAGGCATCTGGAGATTTAGGGTAGCAAATGAGAATGAAAAGTCTTCAGCAGATACCCCCCCCCCATAAATACTTCCTTATAAGGAAAAGAGAGTGCCTCCCTCAGTACATGCTGGTGGACAGAGGGTAAGTTCAAGGGGGCTAGGACCACTGGGCTGAAGTCAGTGGTCAAGTCCTGGACAAGAAAGACGGAGTTACCTAGGAAGGCGTTCACAGTCCATCCTCCATGAGAAGGATCCCACTGGTCTCTGCTCCCAAGTCCATGTCACCCCTTGATGGCCACATTGCCCTGGAACTCCAGCTTGTCCCCAAAGATTCTACATAAACCCAAGACAGCCACCCTCAGAGGTCACTGCTAGTCTCAGCTTCAGGAAGAAGCTTTGGGTAAAGGAAAAAAAGAAACAACAAACAACCATTTTCCAGTAGAGCAAAGTCTCAGGGCCCCCTGAAACATGAATCCACAAAACTAAGGAAGTCTGTTGATCCCAGTCTGCCCTGACTCCGAGGTGGGGGTAGGAAGGGGTATACAACAATGTCATATCATATGATTAAAAAAGTATTGCATAAACAGGACCAAGGAAAGTAGAATAAAATATAAACTAAAAATAAATGGTTGAGTCAACTCATCTTTAATGCTTTTCCATGTAACATCTATTTTGTATAATGGAATACGACTTTCATACTCCGACTGCAAATTTAACCTTGGCCACAAGTTATGATGTACATTACAATACACTTTTATTATGTTACACAGTATTGTGGTGGTTTTTTTTTAATCTATTGCTAAGCCCCTAACAGTATGTCTGCGTCAGTGAAGCCCATCTGTCACAACCACAGTGGAGATATTATTATGTAAATAGTTCTAGGGCCTCCTTTTGGGGGAATTTAATATACTGTCCTAATATCCCAGCCAGGAAAAAAAATGTTTATGAAAAAAAACTCTCTTTATTTTTTTTTTTTTTTTGGTTTGTTTGTTTCATCTGTAGAGAGAGGCAGGTTGAGTTGCTGAGGGTTTTTTTCTTAAATAGTTCACATCTCTTCTCTCTCTCTCTCACGATGTCTTTAAAAGCTAATGATATGGCTCCTAATAAAATAAAATAAAATACACGAGAGATTTCTTTTAAACACACCAGCTGAAGTGTAGAGCATTAATATCTTGCAGCCTAGTGTATTAGCCATCTTTTCTATATTACAGTCATATTTCAATAAACTAAGTTTTCTTAGCAGGTGCCATCTTGGATTATTTCTTTATTAGACTGAGTTATAAAATATGCAGAATGGTAGGCTGACTTTTTTGTTATTTATTGCAGGTTTTAAACCTTTGCCAAAATCCCTACAACTAAATCTTCCTCCTTAGAGGTGGAGAGGCAACACCTGGAAGGGACCTGCAGGCACTTTTGCTTTCAAGGCTGCCAACCAGGTGGCTTAGGGGATGAGGGCAGGACTGAACAGAGTGTGGTTTGCAAATAGAAGATGCCAGTTCCCCAGACTTCCTAGCGCATCTTAATTAACCAAGTCAGGATTTGAGGGCAGCACAATGAAAGGGGCTAATAACCTTGGGGAACTGGGTTAGCAGGGCCTCCCAAACACAGATCAACCATGCCTCCGATTTTACTCAATCAAAGGTTTACTGAGCCCAAGCTAAGCAGCGAGTGCTTTGCAAGAAGCAAGAGAAGCAAATTGCCTATACTCCAAGACCTCTAGGGGCACCCAGTCTAGACAAGGAGAGGTGACACCAGGTAGGAAACAGCCTGTGGGTTATCTTAGTCTATTCAAACAGCCATAACAAAGTATCATTAACTGGAAGGCTTATGCACAATTCATTGCCCACAGTCTGGAGTCTAGAAGTCAAAGTTCAAGGCACTGGCAGTTTCAGTGTCTGGTAAGAGCCTGCTTCCTGGTTCACAGACAGCCCCCTCCTTGCTGTGTCTTCACACAGCGAAAAGGGCAAGATGCTCTCTGGGGCCTCATTTACAAGCGCACTAACCCCATACAAGAGGGTTCTAACCTCCTGACCTAATCTCCTCCCACAGGCTCCAACTCCAAAGACCATCACATGGGAGATTAGGTTTCAACATAGGAATTTAGGGGGGACACGAACATCCCATCTATAGCAGGAGTAAAGTGGTCACAGGATTGTATGAGTGGTTCCAACTAAGGGCTGTGGGAGTTGAACAGAAGGAGCTCACTATTGCAGGGCTGACGGGAAGCTCCCCGAGGCCTTGGGGGCTCAGCTGGGTCTTGAAGAAGTAGGACTTAGCTGGTTGGAGAGGAAAGAAGACGACACCAGCCATCAAACATAGGCATGCATCTGTATTTGTTCCAGGTGAGAGAAAGAGCACAGAGGAGTTGATAACGAGGCAGATAGGGTCTGAGTGGCACGTGCCCCATTTCAGCTAGCTGGGATCAAGACAAGTCTGGAAACCAGGTACCGTGAACCCCTCCAGCATCTGCTTCACAAGGGGCTAAGCAGCTTCCCGGCAGAGAACACTCTTAAAATAAGCAGGAACATGGGAGGCAATCTTGGTTGGCAGAGGAAGAGCACGCTGAAAGCAGCATGATCCTCGACCCTCACACATGTGGTCCAGCCATGTCTCAGGTCCAAGGGGAATAGTGGCTATAAATAAAATCCAGAAAATGCCACTTCTTGGAAAATGCTGCCAGATATCACAGCCCAAGTTTCTACTTGTGACCCCCCCAAATCATGTCACACAGAGAGGTAGGGAGGCATCCTCTGACACAGTGACTGTACACACCTTCAGTCTCCAGCATCACCTGGGCTGTGAAGGAGGTGGTCACAGTAACAGTTGTGCCCAGCAGGCAATCGGATGGCAGGGGTACCTGGGACAGGAGGGGTGAAGGGGGACATTGGCCCAGAGCAGAGGTACCCATGCCCAGAGGAAGCAGAGGTACCCCATAGTAGTGACAGGAGTGCCCGGTGGGTAGGGCCACTAACCAAATTTAGAAGAAAATGCGTAGGAAAAGCCTTCCAAGAAGCTAAGAGTCTTGGTAGAAGGACTGTTTAGACACACCCTTTCAATGTCTGCTCCCAAGTCCCGCTGCTCATCTGAGGACAAATAAATTTTCTGCATCCATACTGAGCTTTGAGGAGGCCCAAACTAAAAGAGACTAAAAACAAGTGACTTCAAAGGGTCATGTGAACCTAACCCTTTAGAGGCCAGAGATACCAGTAAGGACCTTCCTCAGTCTAGTTTAGATCCTCGCAAACGTGCAAGGCTGCAGAGAAAGCAGCACCCTAACTCTATCATCACTGCATCCCACCCCAGAGGGTATTGGCAGGGTGGGTGAGTGCAGAGAATCCAAGGGAGGGTGGGATCCCCAGGGGCAGGAAGTTTCAGGAAGGGCTGGCTGGGGTTCCCAGGATGCTTGTGAACATCAGTGAGCAGCTGTAGTGCGACTCTAGTTGCCCACCTAGGAAGTTTGGCACACAAGATGAGGGAAAAGGAAGGAACACCAGAAGTTGTTTGGAGCTGAGGATGGCCATGTGGGGGAACAGCCATCCTCTGTACTCTGCTGTCTTCAGTCAGGATGCAGCTAAGCACCTCCAGACAGAAGGACCCTCCCTGCCCCTGCCTACAGATAAAGCTAGTTTAGGTGAGAGCCGGCCAAACAGGAGCTGAGGAGAATCCCTGTGGCTTAGCTACACTCGTCACACAGTTTCTCCTTCATCATGGACCATGACAAGAGTGGTCAGGGCATGACCCCATGAAGCCCCATTTGGGCAAACAGGGAGCAGATGGTCCTGACAGAGGATGGGGTCCCATGTGGAGAGTGAACTTCCTTGGGTCTCCCTGTGCTCATTGCTGTAGTTTAAGACAGCAAGTAGAGAGGAGACAATGTGAGAAGCAGGAATGGGGGGCCTTCCCAGCAGGGCTGAGTCTGCAACTGGCTTTGAGAAGTAACAAGAATTTGATTTGGGAGTAATGGGGGCCCAACGGGGTCAGAGGACAAGCAGCATCCAGTGTCCCCCTCATCACACTTCCCCAAGCCAGTCAGGATCTAATCATGCCAAGTTTAAAATCCTATACTAGAAATCCTAGCTCAGGAGTTCCCGTTGTGGCTCAGTGGGTTAAGAATGCAACTAGTAACCATGAGGATATGGGTTCAATCCCTGGCCTCGCTCAGTGGATTAAAGATCTGCTGTTGCCATGAATCCCAGCTCATAATCCTTCTGAGCCCCAGGTTCCTCATCTGTAAAAAAGCATAAAAATGCTTACCTAGTAGGACTGTTGTGAAGGGTAGATGGGGTATCAAGTGCCACACAATAGGTGTTCAACAAGCCATAATCCCCTTTCTGCCTATAGGTCCACTTTGGTGTTTGGGATTTATGTCCCAAGAGCTCAGATAAACACATCTGTGACATTTAATTACATTTTGACCTGCACTGCACCCATCTCCCAGTGAGGTAGCAGTCCCAAAGTCAATCCCCTTTCTGGGGACCATCTGTGGAGCTTCCTTGATGTTTAAACACACACTTCCAGTGTCTTCCCCAAATCACACTGGTCATCTGAGGACACATATAAACTCTCTGAGGAGTTCCCATTGTGGCTCAGTGGATTACGAACCCAACTAGTAACCATGAGGATATAGGTTCAATCCCTGGCCTAGCTCAGTGGGTTAAGGATCCAGCATTGCCGTGAGCTGTGGTGTAGGTTTCAGATGCAGCTAAGGATCCATCATTGCTGTGGCTGTGGTGTAGGCCAGCAACTGCAGCTCTGATTGGGCCCCTAGACTGGGAACTTCCATATACACTAAAAAGAAATAAAAATAATAAATAAATAAATAAATAAATAAATAAATGTGCTGGATCCATGCAGAGCTTTAAGGAGGCTCAAACTAAAAGAGACTAAAAACAAATGACTTCAAGGGGCCATGTGAACCAAACCCTAAAATAGGCCAGAAATGCCAGAGGGGACATTCCTCAGTCTAGTTTAGATCCCCACAAACATGCAAGGTTGCAGGGAGGGCAGCACCCTAACTCTATCACTGTGGGCTCCCCAGGGAAGGAAATTTCAGGAAGGGTTGGCTGGGGTTCCCAGGGTGACTTCACCAGTAGTCTAACTGTGACCAGCCCTGGAAGGCAAATTCCAGGGCTCCTTCCAGGGCCAGACAACAACAGGGGCTGAGGTTTGGCATTGTCCACCCCCTCCTCCAGCCTCTCCCCACTGCCCAGCAGAGTGGATCCCCTGAGATCACCTCCCACCTCCACAGAAATAAGGCCATGGAGAGCCCAGCCTGGCCTGGCTGCCCTGAGAACATCTTCACAAGAGTTAGGAAAAGAAGGAGGCAGAGGAAGAAAAGGAAGGACCAGGAGAACAGCCATCTGGAGAAAGAGCAGGATGGCCTTTAAAAGTGAGATTTCCCAGGGAAGAGCTAAACCAGAAGCTCTTTTCACCAAATTAGCTGGTTAGAACCTTCCAGATCTTGTGGCAGCTTCGCAGAGATCATCTCTCTGCAGAGAGGCAGAATGGGATGGATACCCAAAGTTGACTCCAGGGGATGGGGGGCTCTCGAAGAGAATAGGCCACTAAATAAGCTGAGGAGGCTGAGAGGACAAGCTTTTTCTCCTTCAGGGGCTAAAGGTTGGCCCCGACACATAAAACCATCTGGCGCTCCCCCAGAAAAGGCACCATGGCAGGGACGCCTGTGGTCAGACCCCACCACAGGCCTGAGGTGCCACAGCAAGATGAAAGGAATTGAGGAGAGGATGAGAGCGTTCAACTTTTACCTGAACTCTGTCTATCCAAATTCAGGGACCAAATTGCCAAGGATGCTAAAATGAGATTTTTTTTTCCCCAAAGCTGTCAGGATGGGACTTCAGCTCCTTATTTTAGAGATAATGGAATTGACACTCAAGAAGATGCACAGCTCACCAAGACCCTGTAGTGACTCTGCCCCCACCCCAGACCCTGACTCCCATTTCCATGTGCTTTCCATAAACTCAGTTCTCAAAGAAGAGGTCAGGGAAGCCTGGGTACAGCAAATCAGCTCCTCCTGTCCCTGGAATTGTGAGGTCCAAGAGCAAACACTTCTTCACCTGGCTAACCCCATGGTTGCCCCAGCAGCTCACCCGCTGCCTACGTCCAGAGCTGATATAGCTGTTTGAGCATCGGTGGGTCAGTGGCTGATTAGGAAGAGGGAAAGCGAGCACTGTGGGAAGGGCGTACGGGGGCAGGCATGTAAAAGTGCAGGGGAAGAAATCCAGGGAAGAGGTAGCTCCATTTGGAAACACCCCCACCAGGATGCAGATGTTCCAGCAGCTGGCTGGGCAGCAGGCCTGGCAGGAAGTTGCTCCAGCTCTGACCCCAAAACCCATGCCTCTCCCCCAACCCCCTTCTCACCTCTTCCATCCATTCTTCTCCTGGTCTCCCCTACTCTCTTTCCCTTTCTACTCCTCTCACCTCTTTCTCCGCCTTTTGCTGCATTTTTCACCCACTCTGTCCCTTACACCTTGTCCCTTTCTTGTCCTGCCATTTATTCTCTCTCTCTCCCTTCCTCTTTCCCTCCCTCCACATCTGGACATTCTGGTGCTGCGTAGCTCATCTGGCAAGAAGAGCCAACCTGGCAGTATCTGGGTCTTTTTCTTTTGGCCAAAACCAGGGAGTATGGATATAAGCAAAATGTGCCCAAGAAAAGAGGATGAAGAAAAATCTCATCTAAGGACACATTCCATTCTCATATTCCCTCCATTTGATGGATGGGAAAAGAGAAGATAAACAGTCCATTGAACAGTTGGAACTCATAAGGCATAGACATGAAATGATTTGTCTCTTTCCTCATCTCTATTTTCAAACAGGCCCTGTCAAATCCCTTTTCCCATCCTTAATAACAACCCAGGCATATCTCATTGCTGGCTAATCATTTCCAATTATTAAAAAAGCATAAATGAGCTGAACCCTGTTCAGAAGTCCATCATATACCCATCTGCTCCCTTCCCCCAACACTAGCCAGGCTCTGGCTTAGAAAGGCAAAGAGATGAGATATGGAGCTTGGTCTATGTTTAAGCCACCTCTTACTCCCTACCTACTCCTCTTGTGTTGGGGCCGAAAGGATAGAAAATTTGGAAAGTAACAAATTTGTAACCACTTTACAAAAGTGGTGCTAGAGAGGTTTGAAAAGAGGTGCTTTGAATTGACTGGCCATTGCTGCCTCTTGGCTTCTAAACCTCTCTTGCTCAATCGTGGTGGCCACACTGGAAGCTTCAGAGGTCACACAGGCCCACCCCTGCACAGTGCCCTGGGGTGGTGTGAGATTCAGATTCCCCGCCCCCTATTTACCCTCACATCACCTCCTCCAACTCTGCCAATGGGCTCCTCTCTCCAAGCAGCCAACCCCTTGTAGATGGACCTGACAGTGGTAGGTGCTGTAAAGGGGAGGACCTGCCTGCCGAAGGAACAACCCAACTTTTACATTTTAGCACATTTTCTGACTGAAAGACCCAGGACTTGTGTTCTGGTACCTCACTAACTAGCTCTGTCTCAACTGACCTTTGAAATGAGCAGAGCTGTGTGCAAATTCTAGTTTATAACTTGCTTACTGAGTGACTTGGACCATTTATCAGCCTTCTTTGTACCCCAGCAACACTTTATCTGCAAAATGGGGATAATAATCTCTTCCATCCATTGCTGCCAAATATGATCTAACTTGACACAGAACTAGCATGAAATCAATGTCCAGGAAGCACTGGGCACATTTTTTTTTTTTTTTGGTCCCAGTTTCCCTCAGATGCAAAATAAAGAGGAGAGCTGTGAGCTCCCAAGTTCCTTTTCAGCTTTCAGTTCTCTGCAGAGTGTACACGTTTATCTCTTCTAATGAAGGAGGAGTTCTGCCCATGCTGGCAGGACATACATCTCCTGTGCTTGCCCAAGTGTGTATATTGAATGGAGAGGCTGAGGGACTCAGACATCAACAATCCAATCCTTCACGGATCAGTCAGCCTCACTCTGGACTTGAGCTACATACCCGGGCTGGACCCCTACCGAGTTAAAGAAAAAATAAGGATGGACAATTCAGCATTGTCCTGCTCAGGGCTCGAGATGGAGTGAACACACTTGGCTCACAGGGACAGGATTGCCATTGGGTTTGTGGAAAATCATAATTTCTTACTGTGATATTTTTGTTTCCAAAGTCTCAAACCACACACCAACCACATAATCCATCTCTAGTAGATGGATCAAAAATTGCAACATCATTCTTCCACTATATTTCGGGGAATTGAAGAACAGAAGAGGAACTTCTTTGGCCCAAGGTCACAGCGTAGCTAGAATTAAAACGCTCTTCATTCCGTAATTAGTCTCCTGGCCAAACTGCCCCTGGAGCACTTTTCTCCCTCTCCTGGACCATCCCTCAGGCACATGGAAAGGAGTCCTGAGACCTTGAGGATGCCTGTAACTTTTTTCTCCTTTCCAGCTGGTCAGACTGGGAGCCACTGAGACTAAGTGAGGGAAGAGCAGAGCTTTTCGGATTTAGAATTACTCCAATTCAGAGAATTCTCTCCCTGGTTCCCAGTGAAGACAAAACCCAACAACCCTGGAATGCCAAAAAGAATTCAATAATAATATAATATATTGGGATTTCCCAAAACCCCATGGAGAACTTGGCCAGGGAAAGGACATGTCAACAGCTTTTTTGATGAGTTCAATGTAAACGAATTAGAAACAGATGGGCTAAGTTTCCCTTGAAACACACATGTGCTGGAGAGTTACAGCTGAGAAAATGCTTAGATCTGTGCATTTCCAGGGACCGGTCAACCCCAAACAGAGTGTGATGTTTTGCTGAGTCCCAAACGCTGGCTTCTCCTCCTGTCCCTAAAAATAACTGAGCTGTCCAGCTGCTGGACGGATATTTTCTCTTTTGGTTTTGTTTCATTTGCTTTTCTCACAAAGCACCAGGGTGATAAATGACTTCAAAACCTGGTAGAATGTTCTAGAGAAATCAGGCATCCGGAAAAGTTAAAAAAAAAAAAAACCCCTGGCACTCTGCTCACATCATTCCCCTCACCGGGCATCCTGCCCCTTGAACATTACCTGTCATTACTTACCCATCTGTCAATGTCAACCCCAAGATCTACTTCCTCTGGGAAATCTTTGGGGATTATTTTGGTCTTCCTGGACATAGAAATCAATCATGACAACAACATTTTCAGTACCCAGGATGTGCCCACAATATTCTGAGCATTCGGCGAATGTCTAAGATTAAGGCCCTTGCCCACAGTGAGTTTTTTCTCTAATTAAGAAGCTCCTACGCATTCGTGAAGCAATTAAGAGATAATAACAGGTGGTACAGGTAGGTCAAAATTAATAACATGAGCATTTGGGGGCTTTGGGAATTCAGAGAATGGAGAAGGCACAGTGTGTATTAAAAAGGTCAGAAGTCATGATGGTAACCAATATCCATTAACAGCTGTGTTTGGGGGAGTTTCACAAATGTTTTCTCTTCGGATCTTCACAAAAGCCCTTTAACATAGACAGGGATTGATTTTACAGATGGGAAACAGGGGTTTAGGAAGATTAAATGTCTTGTTCAAGGTCAAACCATGAGTAAATGGTGAAGCGGGATTAGAGCCCAGCCCTGTGGCTTCTAACACAGGCACCCTTGCTTCATGTTATAGCACGTTTTGCAAAACTATGTTAAAGTCTGACAGGTGAGGCTCCTTGGTGTAGCTACAGCCTTATTCTGGAATCTCCTTATAGCTGGAATCTCCTGGACATTTCTGAATACATCCAAAGTTAACTTACACACTCCCCCTTCCCATTTTGCAAATGAATTGCACTCACCTGCAATTTTCTCTTCTCTGCCATTTTTAAAGATGCAGCATAAGTTTGTACCCTGGATTTCTCCAGCCTAAAATGTGTTCTCCATTTTTGGAACAAATGAGACTTACTGACTGTATTTCTCACTTGTCAACTAGTTATGCACTGGACTGCACATCGCTTATGTTATCTTGGATTTTTATTTAAATAATCTTATGCAATTATTTAGCACAGTAATGTTTCATCTTCTGCAGAGATTATTTACCTCCAAGGAGAGCTTTTGTGCCTGATACATGCTCCCAACTGTTTTGAGAGTGGTTCGGTGGCCATGCTGAGTAACTACATCTTGATAAAGGTAACACTCTCTACCCCATGGTGGTGACTCCCAGCTGCCCCAACTCCCATCCTTCACAGGACTCTCCAACTGCACGTTCTGCAATGCTTCCCAAACTCCTTGTACTAAAAATGCCATTATCTTCCCCTAAAACTATAGTTTTCCTCTAGAGTTTGCTCTTGCTTCAGAAACAATGTAATTCTCCCAATCAGACCCCAAAGGTAATCATTAGTTTTGATCCTGACCCCAGAGTCCTATTGATTGTTCATTTGGAATTTCTTATACATGTTAAAAGGGGCCCTATTGTGTGCTGGCAAAAACTAGGAAAGAACAGATTCCTAAGATGTTTCTCAGTCAACTGAAAGGACAAAATACATAGGGAAAAAAATTAGACCACAATGCAGATCCTGTGTTCTCCGTTCACATCACAAGTGCCATAGGAATGATGAACTTTGATGGAAGTAAGCCGTAGATGCTTCCTGGAAGCAAAGTCACGTGAGCCTTGGAGACAAGGAAGGATGACTTGGGAGAAGGCTCTGTGGCCTGCCCTGTGGGGAGGGAGGAGAAGATAAATGCACGATCCTGTTCCAAGGCATCAGAAGTGGTCCAGAGGAAAGGCAGGTGAGACAGGTCCTAGGAAATGTTGAGATCCAGAGGGAATAAGTCAGGTCCAGTGGCGCTGGCTCAGGGAGCTGAGGAAAAGAATAACAGAACCCAGACTTCTTCTTCCTTCTCTTTTCAGAACAGAACCAAGTGTAATCTTCCCATGATAGAATTCTGGATTGGTTCTTATGTGACCATGGTGCACCTTTCAGCAGCTGCATTGTCAAAAATAAATGGTACTCAGCATAAGCCTCCCACCTCCTTTGAGAGTCTCTCTCCCTGCCCCTAAAGTCTAACTTGCAGGGTGACTCGGGGTGCCCCCAAGAACAGGAAGCTCACGAGAGCCTCGTGGAGCCATTGGGTCTCAGCTTGAGTGACTGAGTTATCCTGGTGCTTCAAGGTAAGTTTTCAGAGGGGCAAGGAGGAAGTCAGCCAGTTTCAAGGTTCCCACCTGAGGGAGGCACTGGGGACTGCCCTCAGAATCCCTCTGCTTTCTTGCTGTGGTGGCAATGAAAGTGCTCCTCCTGGATTGACATGGTACATAAATGACCAAGGGCTCTAATTCCTAATATTTTAAATACTCAGACTTGGCCTCAAGGACTCTTGGAGGTCTTGTGGAATTTTCTTTACACTAACCTAGGATGCTTACACCCAGTCTTCTCCCCATCTCCTTTGCAAGGTCACACATGGGTCATGGTCTGATGATTTTGTGGGGGTCGGGGGGTGCTCTATAGTAAAAACACAAAATAGGAAATCTATATCTTGTTTTTTTTTAGGGGCCACACTCAAGGCACATGGAAGGTCCCAAGCCGGGGGTCAAATAGGAGCTACAGCTGCCAGCCATAGCCACAGTCACAGCAGTGCCAGATCTGAGTCACATCTTCAAGCTACACCACAGCTCACAAGAAGGCAGGATCATTAACACAATGAGCAAGGCCAGGGATCAAACCCACATCATCAGAGATATTAGTTGGGTTCATTACCTCTGAGCCACGATGGGAACTCCCAGAAACCTATCTTCCTTTTTTGTTTTTTTGGTTTGTTTCTTTTTGTTTTTTTTTTTAATATTTTTATTGCTCAATGAATTTATTACATTTATAGTTGTGCAATGATCATAACAATCCAATTTTATAGGATTTCCATCCCACAACCCCAGAACACCCCCCCAACCCCCAAACTGTCTCCTTTGGAAACCATAAGTTTTTCAAAGTCTGTGAGTCAGTATCTGTTCTGCAAAGAAATTCATTCTGTCCTTTTTTCAGATTCCACATGTCAGTGAAAGCATTTGATGTTGGTGTCTCATTGTCTGACTGACTTTACTTAGCATGATAATTTCTAGGTCCATCCATGTTGCTAAAAAGCCATTATTTCTTTCCTTTTAAAGGCTGAGTAATATTCCATTGTGTATATGTACCACATCTTCTTGATCCACTCCTTTGTTGATGGGCATTTAGGTTGTTTCCATGTCTCGGCTATTGAAAATAGTGCTGCAGTGAACATTGGAGTATATGTGTCTTCGTGAGTCGTGGTTTTCTCTGGATAGATGCCCAGGAGTGGGATTGCTGGATCAAATGGTAGTTCTATGTTTAGTTTTCTGAGGAATCTCCATACTGCTTTCCACAGTGGTTGCACCAATTTACAATCCCACCAACAGTCTAATAGGGTTCATTTTTCTCCACACCCTCTCCAGCACTTACTGTTCGTAGACTTTTTGATGATGGCCATTCTGGCTGGTGTAAGGTGGTACTTCATAGTGGTTTTGATTTGCATTTCTCTAATAATGAGTGATGTTCAACATCTTTTCATGTGTTTTTTGGCCTTCTGTATGTCTTCTTTGGAGAACTGTCTGTTTAGCTCTTCTGCCCATTTTTTTATTTATTTATTTTTTATTTATTTATTTATTTATTTTTTTGTCTTTTTGCTATTTCTTTGGGCTGCTCCCGCGGCATATGGAGGTTCCCAGGCTAGGGGTTGAATCAGAGCTGTAGCCACTGGCTGCCCATTTTTTGATGGGGTTTTTTGTTTTTTTGGGATTGAGCTGCAGAAGGTGTTTATAAATTTTGGAGATTAATCCCTTGTCAGTTGATTTCTTTGCAAAGATTTTCTCCCATTCTGTGGCTTGTCTTTTCATTTTGTTGAGGGTTTACATTGCTGTGCAGAAACTTTTAAGTTAAATTAAGTCCCATTTGTTTATTTTTGTTTTTACTGTCATTACTCTAAGATGTGGATCTGAGATGTTCCTGTCATTTATGTCGGAGAGTGTTTGGCCTATGTTTTCCTCTAAGAGTTTTATAGTATATGCTTTTATATCTACGTCTTTAATCCATTTTGAGTTTATTTTTGTGTATGGTGTTAGGGAATGTTCTAATTTCATTCTTTTACATGTGGCTGTCCAGTTTTCCCAGCACCACTTATTGAACAGGCTGGGTCTTTTCTCAATTGTATATTCTTGCCTCCTTTGTCATAGATTAGTTGGCTGTAGGTGTGTGGGTTTAACTCTGGGCTTTCTATCCTGTTCCACTGAGACCTATCTTCTTAACAAATTCTTTTTTTTTTTTTTCTTTTCACAGCCCCACCTGCAGCATATGGAAGTTCCCAAGCTAGGGGTGTAATCAGAGCTGCAGCTGCTGGCCTACACCACAGCCACAGCAACACCAGCTCCAAGCCACATCTGCAACCTATGCTGCAGCTTGTGGCAATGCCAGATCCTTAACCCTCTGAGCGAGGCCAGGGATCAAACCCACATCCTCATGGACACTATGTCAGGTTCTTAACCTGCTGAGCTACAACAGGAACTCCTACAAATTCTTAAATGTACAGTAGAGAGTTGTTAACTCTATAAACTCAATGTTGTACAGCAGATCTCTAGAAATTTTCCAGCTTGTGTAACTGAAACTTAATACACATAGAACTCCCCATTCCCCACCCCCAGCTCCTGGCAACTACCATTCTACCATTTCTATGAGTCTGACTCCCTTAGATTCCTCATATAAATAGAACCATAAAGTATTTGTCCTTCTGTGACTGGCTTACTTAATTTGGCATAATATTCTCAAGGTTCATCCCTGTTGTTACATATAAACAGATTTCCTCCTTTTTAAAGTTAGATTATATTCCATTATATGTATTTACCACATTTCCTGTATTCATCCACTAGTGGACACGCTTCCACATCTTGGCATATTGTGAGTGATGTTGCAATGAACAAGGGAGTGCAAAACATCAAACCCAAAAACTTCTGCATAGCAAAGGGAACAATCGAAAGAATGAATAGCCAACCCACAGAATAGAAGAAAATATTTGTCAACTATATATTTAAAAGGGGTTACGACTCAGTAGCAAAAGGACGAGAGACTATTCTTAACCTTCCCTAGTTTTCTCTTTTTCCTGTCTTGGAGGCTGTTCCCTCCTTCACCTCTCCTGTGCTCAGAGATCAGGCAGGGAAGGAAATATCAAGGATTTCATTCTGACAGAAGTGACAGACACTGAATATGTCTCTACATCTTCCTCCCAGGGGCAACTGCCTTTAAGAGAATCCTGAGAGAAAAATTATAAGCCAAAGTAATAAATCCCTAAGGCATTGCAAGAGTAAAGTGGAGATTAAAGGTACTTTAACAGGTGGGATAAGGGGTTGCTTACCTTCATTGTCAAGGATCAGAGGTGGTTTCTCAGCATTCTCAACACACACCAGGTCTGCTTACATCCAAAAACGGGTAGGTAATATTCCTTAATCCAAGAAGAATTCAGAGCATCAACATCACTGTGAACAAAGAGTATTTTAAAATCTCAATCAGAGTTTATTCACTGCTTTCAGAGCTCCAAACCCCAAACAGTATGACTCCTACCGCCCCCACAACTGCAAAGACTAATGGAATGTGCAAAGTACTACAGAGGAGCCCTGAGGTAACTAATGACTCCAGGCAGTTCATTTTTTCTTAATGTCTTCCAGAATACTTTTCTTTGGAAAATAAAATTGTAAAAAGGAGGAAAAAATCTTTAGGAAAAGATGTTTATTTTTGCTTTTACATAAAATACTTCTACAACTTGTGAACTTATATGATGCTCAGGGAAAAGGAGGAGGAGGAAGAGAAAAAGAAGGAGGAAGAAGGCAAGTATTGTTTGTCTCTCATCTCTGTCCCATCTCTTTCGTGTTGCAAAATTATACCACACATACAGAAAAGTACCTGAAATATACTTATACACTTTAATAAACTGTTACAAAATGATCACTTACAACCAGTATCAGGTCAAGATAAAGACTTTTCCAGCAACAAAGAAGCCTTGCCACTGCCCATTTCTCTTTCTCAAGTCAAGGTAGCCACAATCATGTAATCTCTTGTTTGCTTTTCGTTATAAGCGTATCACCTAATTTGCATTCTTAAACACTACAGTTTAATATTGCCTTTAGAGCCTTATATAAAAGGAATCACATATATATTATTTTGTGTTTGTATTCACTTGCTTAACATTAGGCTTGCAAAATTTATCCATGTTTTGCATGAAGGAGTAGTTTCCTAACTCTCATTGCTGAATTGTATGCCACTATACAAATATACCAAATTTTATTTATCCATTCTACCGGTGATGGACACTTGGGTTGTTTCCAGCATTTGGTTGGCTATTGCAAATTATCTCTTGGCCTATGTGTGCATGAATTTCTGCTGACTGTACACTTGAGAGTGAAATTGTTACGTCACAGAAAAAGAGTGTCTTTAGTTCTGGGAAGCATAGCAAAACTGTTTTCCAACATGGTTGTATCAATGCACCCTCTCACCAGAATTGGATAAGAACTTTCATTGCTCCACATCCTTACAAAAATTTTCTATTAACAGATTTATTGAATTAACCATTCTGTAGTTATCTGTCTAGGGTTATCTCATTGCGGCTTTGATTTGCATTTTCCCTATTATTATTGATTACTATAATGTCTTGTGAACACATGGTCTTTTTGTGGAAACCTCTTTGAAGTCTCTTGGCCATTTTTCTGTTGGGTTGTCTTTTTTTTTTAATTAAAGAAAGGTATTTACTAGACCTTTCTTTCTTCTGGAAATTAACCTTTGTTGGTTTTAAGTATTGAAAACATCTTTCCTCACTTTTGGGGTTGCATTTTTCATTCTCTTGGTGATTTATTTTAATGGAAAGAAGTTCTACATTTGAATGTAGATAAATTATCAGTCTTTTCTATGTAATCAGCATTGTTTGCTCTTCTGGGGATATGAAGATATTCTCTATCTTGTCTTCCATAAGATTTATTATTTTGCCTTTTATAGCTATATACAATATCCATCTGCAATAATTTTTAATGGTGTTAGTTAGGGGTCAGAAACTTACAGAGATCTATTCTGTTCTACAAGCATTTATTGAAATGACCATTCTTTGCCCACTTCAATATAGTGTAATAAATCAAGTGCTCATATGTACACAAGTCTGTTTCAGGGGAATTTATTCTGTGTCATTCATCTATTAACATCTTATTGCAACAGTACCGAAACACCATAATTATTGTAGCTTTATAAGAAATCTTACTATTCTATAAATCCTCTTATTTTTATTCAGGTGTGGCTTGGCTATTTTTTTTTTTTTTTGTCTTTTGTCTTTTGTCTTTTTAGGGTCACTCCTATGGCATGTGGAGGTTCCCAGGGTAGGGGTCTAATCAGAGCTGTTGCTGCCAGCCTATGCCAGAGCCATAGAAATACCAGCTCCAAACCGTATCTGTGACCTACACTGCAGCTCAAGGCAACACTGGATGCTTAACCCACTGAGCAAGACCAGGATTGAACCCACAACCTCACAATTCCTAGCCAGATCTGCCTCCACTGAGCCATAATGGGAACTCCTAGGCTATTCTTAAATGGCTTACATCTTGCATGTCTTTTTTTAGATTTCTCTTAGAATTTTACTTAATATCCTTGATGCTACTCTAAATGGTATATTGGAGCTCCCGTTGTGGCTCAGTGGTTAACAAATCTGACTAGGAACCATGAGGTTGCGGGTTCAACCCCTGGCCTTGCTCAGTGGGTTAAGGATCCGGCATTGCTGTGAGCTGTGGTGTAGGTCTCAGACGCGGCTCGGATCCAGTATTACTGTGGCTCTGGCATAGGCCAGCAGCTACAACTCCGATTAGATTAGACCCCTAGCCTGGGAAACTCCATATGCTGCAGGAGCGGCCCAAGATGGCAAAAAGACCAAAAAAAAAATTAAAAATAAATAAATAAATAAATGGTATATTTACACTTTGAACTATAATTTTCTAATTGTTTATGGCTGGTATTTCAAAATCAACTTGTTTATGAACAGAGATCTGTTTACAGAAAGCTTGGTAAACCCATTTGTAAGTTCCAATGATTTATCTGTAGATTTGTTTAGGTATTTTTTATGTATACAGTAATACAATCTATGAATAAATACTCACAATTGTACTTCCTGCTTTCCAATTAAAATAATGTTATTTTTCTACTTGTCATGGTGCATTGGCTAAGGCATCCTGTACAATGTTGAATAGAAATGATGATAGTGGACACCTTGGCCTTGGCATTAATTTCAGAGGAAAATCTGTAAACATTTACACATAAAGTATTATATTTTGGCTATGGGTTTTTTCATGTAATTAATTATTATTATTTTATTAATTTTTAAAATTTTTATCATGAAAGTTTCAGACATACAGCACAGTGATTCAGTTATACATATGTGTGTGTGAATATATTACATATATATATCATTTTCCCTTATTGGTAATTACATAATATTGAGTACAGTTTCCTGATCTCTACAGTAGGTCCTTGTTGGCTATCTATTTCATATATAGTAGTATGTATATGTTAATCCAAGACTCCTAATTTATCCCTCTCCCCCACGTCCCTTTCTGATTTGGTAGCCATAAGTTTGTTTTCCATGTCTGTGTCTCTCTTTCTGTTTTGGAAATAAGTTCATTTGTGTTTCTCTTAGATTCCATATATAAGTTATATGATATTTTGTCTTTGGCTTACTTCATGTAGTATAAAAATCTTTAAGTCAATTTATGTTGCTGCAAATGGCATTATTTCATTCTTTTTATGGTTGAATAATATTCCATTATATGTGCATTATTCTATGTATAGGATTATATATGTATAAAATCTTCTTTATCCATTCCTCTGTCGATGGACATTTAGGTTGCTTCCAAGTCTTGGCTATTATAAACAGTGCTGTGATAAACATTGTGGTGCATGTTTCTTTTCAAACTATAGTTTTCTCTGGTTATATGCCCAGGATTAGGATTGTTGGATCATATGGTAGCTCTATTTTTTAGTTTTTAAGGAACCTCCATACTGTTCTCCATAGTGACTGCATCAATTTACATTTCCATTGGCAGTGAGGGGGGGGGAGTTCCTTGTTCTCCACACTGTCTCTAGCATTTATTTTTTGTAGACTTTTTGATGATAGTCATTCCAATTGGTGTGAGGTGATACCTCATTGCAGTTTTGATTTGCATTTTTCTAATAACTGGTGATGCTGAGCATCTTTTCATGTGCTTTTTATCCATCTGTCTTGTTTGGACAAATGTCTGCTTAGATCTTCTGACTCTATCTTTAATTGGTTGCTTGTTTTTTTTGATATAAGCTTTATGAGACATTTGTATATTTGGGGGATTAATCCCCTGTTGGTTGCTTCATTTGCAATTTTTTTTCTCATTCTGTAGGGTGTCTTTTTGTTTTGTTAATGGTTTCTTTGCTGTGCAAAAGATTTTAAGTTTAATTAGGTCTCATTTGTTTCTTTTTCTTTTTATTTTCATTACTCTAGGACACAGATCCAAAAAGATACTGCTGTTATTTATGTCAAAGAGTATTCTTCTTATGTTTTCCTCGGGGAGTTTTATAGGATCTGGTCCAACATTTAGGTCTTTAATCCAGTTTGAGTTTATTTTTGTGTATGATGTTAAAGAGTGTTCTAATTTCATTCTTTTACATCTAGCTGTCCAGTTTTCCCAGCACTACTTCTCAAAGAGACCCTCTTTTGTCCATTGTATATTCTCGCCTTCTTTGTAATTGACCATATGTGCAAGAGTTTATTTATGGGTTTTCTCTCCTTTTCCACTGATCTAATTGTCTGTTTTTGGTGCCAGTACCATACTGTTTTATTTATTTATTTTTTTTGCTCACATTTAATTTTTATTTTAATATTTTTAATGCTTCACAACAATATTTATTTCATTTGTTTCATTTGTTTCTTTATTTCTGTTTGCTGTTATTATTTTCATTATGTAAAGAGAGAGGGAATGTTTGTGGCCTTTTTTAAAATTATTTTTCCATAGGATGCCTTAAGCTTTCTAAATTTGGAATATTTAATCAAGCTGAAGGGTTAAGAGGGCCAGTACCATGCTGTTTTGATGAATATAGCTTTGTAGTAGTCCGAAGTCAGGGCACCTGATTCCTTCAGCTCCGTTTTTCATTCTCAAGATTGCTTTTGCTATTCAGGGTCTTTAGTGTTCTCATACAAATTTTAAAATATTATTCTAGTTCTGTGAAAAATGCCATTGATAATGTAATAGGGATTGCACTGAATCTATTGATTACATTTGATGGTACAGTCATTGTGATAATATTGATTCTTCCAACCCAAGAACATGGTATATCTTTCCATTTTTTTATGTGTCATCTCTTTTTTTTTTTTTTTTTTTTTGGTCTTTTTGTCTTTTCTAGGGCCACTCCCTCGGCATATGGAACTTCCCAGGCTAGGGGTCTAATCAGAGCTGTAGCTGCCGGCCTACACCAACACCAGATCTGAGCCACGTCTGCAATCCACACCATAGCTCACGGCAATGCTGGATCCTCAACCCACTGAGCAAGGCCAGGGATCATGATTCCTAGTCAGATTCCTTAACCACTGAGCCACTGTGGGAAATCCTATGTGTCATCTTTGATTTCTTTCAATAGCATCTTATAGTTTTCAGAGTATATATCTTTTGCTTCCTTAGGTAGGTTTATTCCTAGGTATTTTATTCTCTTGGATGTGATGGTAAATGGGATTGTTTCCTTAATTTCTCTTTCTGAACTTTTGTTGTTAGTGTATAGAAATGCAACAGATTTCTGTGTGTTAATTTTGCATCCTGGACTTTACCAAATTCATTAATGAGCTCCAGTAGTTTTCTGGTTGTGTCTTTAGGATTTCCTATGTATAGTAGCCTATCATCTGAAAATAGTGATGGTTTTACCTCTGTCACTTTTCTATTTTGGATTTATTTCTTTTTCTTCTCTGATTACTGTGGCTAGGACTTCCAAAAATATGTTTAATGAAAGTGGTAAGAGTGGACATCCCTGTAATGTGTTCTAATGCTAAAACAAACAGAAATGCTAAAATATATACACTGAGGAGTTCCCGTCGTGGCGCAGTGGTTAACGAATCCGACTAGGAACCATGAGGTTGCAGGTTCCGTCCCTGCCCTTGCTCAGTGGGTTAACAATCTGGCATTGCCGTGAGCTGTGGTGTAGGTTGCAGACGCGACTCAGATCCCACATTGCTGTGGCTCTGGTGTAGGCCAGTGGCTACAGCTCCGATTAGACCCCTAGCCTGGGAACCTCCATATGCTGTGGGAGCGGCCCAAAAAATAGCAAAAAAAGACAAAAAAAAATAAAAAATAAAATAAATAAACTCACTAGAAGAATCAGATTTAAGAAGGGAATAAAAGTAATACATTTAAAAAATAAATAAATAAATAAATAAATAAATAAATAAATAAAATATATACACTGAATTTTTCCTTTTAGGATTGTCAACTTTTACACTATATACTTTAAGTTCATAGTTTGAGGTACATGCAAATTTTGAAAGGTTATTTCTTCCTAGTAATTTGAACCTTTAATTATTAAAGCATCTTCTCTATATCTAGCAATGATTTTTGGGTTTTTCGTTTGCTTGTTTTTTTGTTTGTTTGTCTTTTTAGGGCCACCACCAAGGCATATGGAGGTTCTCAGGCTAGGGTTCAAATAGGAGCTGCAGCTGCTGGCCTACACCATAGCTACAGCAATGCCAGATCCTTAAACTACTGAGCAAGGCCAGGGATCAAACTTGCACCCTCTTGGATGCTAGTCAGATTCCTTTCCACTAAGCCATGACAGGAACGCCAATGTTTTTGTTATTAATCTTACTTTTTCTGATCTTAATATAGTATGTTTTTCTTTTTGTTATTATTCTCTTGTTTTTAGTTTTACATCTTAAAAAACAAATACAGTTGAGATGTTTTTAAGTCTTACAGTCTTTGTCTTTTCATTAGAGTCCATTTACATTTAATGTATTTAATATATGTGAGTTTAAATCTATCACTTCATCATTTTTATGTGTGTCTATCTCTCTTATTCTGTACTTTTTATTTCCTTTCTTTCTCTCTACAGTTTGATTTTTTAGAGGATAGTCAAGTATTAGCTTGTTAGCTATAAATTCATTTTTCTCTTGTCCTAGTGGTTATACTAGAAACTTCAATTTACATCTTTAACTTATCAAAGTCTAATGGCAAGTTGCCCAACTTCACCCATTTCCTGGGTAGGAAAAAGACCTTAGGGTACTCTTTTTTTTTATCCTTCTCCTAAGTTTCATGCCCCCTTTTCATCTATTTTAACTCTGTATTAATTTTAAACCCCACAAGACCATATTATCATTGTTTTGTTCAATCACTAGTAATTTAGATTTGGTCACATATTTACTCTGTGTTTTAATGCTTTATTTTTTCTTGCATCTTCATTTTTCCATCTAAGTTCATCTTCCTTCACCCTGAGGAATGCCCTTAGCTTTTCATCTAGTATAAGACTGATGGTAACAAATTCCCTTTTGTTTGTTAAAACAATCTTCATTTTACCTTAATTCTTGAATGACATTTTCTCAGGTGTAAAATTCTAGATTGGCAGTTATTTTCTTTTAGCAGATTAAAAATCCCTTTCTATTGTCTTTTGCCCATTTTCTTTCTTTCTTTTTTCCTATTATAAAGTTACTCTTCAGTCTAATTATTGCACTTTGGTTGTAATTAACCTTCCACTCTTGATTGTTTTTAAGTTTCTTTTGCCTTTGGTTTTCTGAAATTTTAATGTAATGTGTTACATGAGATTTAAAATTTTTGCTTATGAATTTTTTTTGCTTAGCATTTTTAAGGCTTGGCTTAATGTCTTTTAACATTGTTGGAAATTTCCCAGATACTATTTTTTCAAATATTATATTTTTTTTTAAAAATACAGTATTTTTCTCTCCTCTATTTATGGAATTTTAGTTAAAAATGTGGTAGAACATATCATTGTTTCTTTTATGTCTCTTGCCCTATTTTTCTTGGTTGTTTTCTACCTTTCATATGACCAGGCTTCATTATGGATATCTTCTTCTGACATATATTCCAGTTAAATAATTCTCTTTTCAGTTATATCTAATCTTCAGGTAAATCATTTCATAAAGTCCCTGACTTAGGGCATAGGTTTTTCCCTACAATTTCTATGTATCTAATTTATAACATCTGTCATATAATTTTATAGTTTCTTATTCTCTTCTGAAATTTTCATCTTGTTTTAATTTCTTGAAAATAATAAATATTTTAAAGTCCGTACCTAATGTATAATGTAATCATGTCTTTTTCTTTGCACCAAAAAACATTCCCTATCCTCCAAACCTTCCAGAGCTGGATCTCTATGTTGCTTCTTTTAAGGAGCTTCTTAGCCTTGAACTACAGCAGCACCATGGGTATAAGGCCAGGACCCTGGAACCTGCCTCTGTTACAGGATGCCATCTACTGGCCATGTCCTCAGTTTCTGACACATGATCCCTCTTCCTGGCCTTTATAGAACTCCCCTGAGGCTTTTTGTCAGGGCATCATTGCTCCTCATCACTCGCCAAAAGAGTCTCTTCTGCAAAGCTAGCCTTCCACCTACCCTTGCCCTTAGGTTTGCCCATCCAGAGATGCTCTCACAGAGGGAGAAGGATCAAGATGGCAGAGGAGTAAGATGTCATGCTTACCTTCTCCCACAAACCCATCAGAGATGCTCTTACCTTTAACTGGGCTCCAGCCAGTCCTGTTCAGGCTGCCAAATTCCATCAGAACTTCCCTCTATGCACCCAATCCCACCAGAAGGAAACATGGCCACTGCACGAGGTAAAGGACCTGAAGCGCAATGAAGGAAACTATAAAACATTCATTCATTCATCCACTCACTCACTCACTCCTTTCTTCCTCATGCCTGGGATCCCAGAGTGAAGGAGGAAATAGGCACATTTGTCATTAAGTGAAACATAACATTAAACTTCTAATTACCAATAGGTTAACTACTCAAAATCTCTTGACTTTTATTTAAAATCATGTTGCCTTTACAACATTGACTCTACAGTGGTAATACTAGGGCTGGGAGACCAATTTGTCCAGGACTTGGCTAAAAAAAATCTATAAAACCCTACTTCTAAGATAACACCTATTTGAAATGAATACAGGATTCATTTTTACGTAAAGACTGTTCTGTGGAAGATTTGCTTTATTTATTCGGGGGAAAAAAAACACTTATTTTGGCAGTCTCTGACCTGGGGATACACATAAAAGGCACCAGGGTCATTGTCCTCAAGGGATTCCTAGACTTTTGCATTGGGCTAAGGGCCATGATGGAGGGTAGCAGACAGAAGGCCCTGAGTATCTATGGAACAAGAATTCAGGGAAAGTTTCCTGAGCATTGACACTGGGCCTATGCCTAGAAGTCAGCAGTCACCTGGATCCTGCCCCCATCCCTACTTCCTGCTTTTCCTCACACTGCTCACTGACTTTGCAGATACATTTTTCAAAGTGTGAAAGCAAAATTCAGTTCAGAGGGTCTGAGTGATTGCTTACTCTAAATTAGTGGAGTTGAGTTAATGAGGTTTAAGAGGGTCATTCTCTTTATAGTCAAATGAGTCCATGGTCTGCCCATGAGACCATAGAATAAGACCTTTTTTTATTTCCTCAGGCCCCTATCCCACCTGCTCAGCCTCCTCATTCAAAGGTCTAATTATTTCCTACTGGAAAAACTGAGCTAAAATCCTCCAAAGTCCCCATGAGGAGGGCTGGTGAGCCATACCCTTTAAAATCTCTGCTATGTTACCAAGCAGTATAAGCATTTAATAATCTCCAGCTGCATACCTGATCCTTAAGTGTTTAGATTCTTAGGTAGGGTTCCAAGGCTAAATATGCTTATAATCTAGGTCAGTGAAAAGGAAATATTTTCATGAAAAACTAGGTAGTATACATTTATTTATTCCACAAATAGTTGTTGGGGATTGAGTTGCTAGGTATTGCTCTAGATATTGGAAGCCCTGAGCTGGTTGGACAAATGGATAAGCTATCAGAAGACTTCCAAGGGCTCTTCCTACATGGGTCTCTGTAACAACATAACCCTTTTCCCCTCCAACCGTCTGCCACAGCTGGTTGAATTGGGTCAGATCTGAGGTGATGAGCACTTAACTCAGGGAAAGACAATCCCCATGTTGGTCACCAGCCTTTGAAGGAGTGGGCACCCAAATCGTGGCCAAATAAGCTCAGTGGTAATTATCTGAATATGTCATATTTTCTCTGCTGGAAATTTTTATACGAAAAAAGTGGGCCAATGGATAATGGGACCACAGAAATCATACCAAAAGCAGCCCACCTGTTAAGGCCTTAAACCTTGACTTTGCTCAAACCAGTAGAAGCACAAGTAAACATAAACTGTAAAACCAGACAGAGTGATAGAGGAGGTGGTTGGTCATTAATGGAAGGAACAGAAGATTATGAGCTCCTACTTCTCAGGGAGAACCAAGGTAACCTGGGCAACAGTCCCAGCCTTCCCAGACATGGAGCATCACAGCCTCAGCCTGGCCCTCTGGAGTTTCTGTCCTAGGAGGCTCAGTCCATACCTTTGGTGGCCCCACCAATATAAATCCCAACTCTTGATGTGAACTGAGTATCTTCTTCCTTAAAGAGTGAACAGTGCAACAGGGAAGGCCCAATCACCAGAGGTCCAGCCAGCTGATAATCATTCAGGGAGGCCACCCCATCCACAGCTTGAGGTCTGAGTCCACATGAAGGCTGATGATGGAGACATGGATCATATCCATAGAAGCAAATTACTTATGGTAAAACTCAGGTGTTATACTGGAGGCACATGGCTGCCTGGGAAGAGGAAAAGGAAGGCCACTACCTGAGAGACATGGGCTTTAGACTCTTTTCAGTGGCCTGAAAGACAGGTCCACCCATCCGTCATCACCCTCCAACCTCCTACCACGATCTGGCCCCCCAGATCTGGGTCAAGATGAGTGGGAGGCAAGAAGAAAGAAAGGTGTGAAGTGACAAACCTCAGGTGACAAACAGAGAAAAGGCCACAGGACAGATTGCTCCTCCAGAGGACACTGCAAACTGTGCCAACACTTTATGCAAATAGAGCCCATATTATGCAAATACCCACAAGGGCTCTACTAGTTGCCAGAGGCAAAAAGGCAAGTTCTGAGGGATGAGAGCTGTTGATTTCTATCCTTTCTCTAATTTTGACCTCCCTACCTCCCCTACCATCAAAGGATTAGGACAAAAGCCTTCAAATTTTGGGCCTCTGGGAAGCTCAGCCCAAATTACAAACAGATAAGGCTTCTTCAGCAGGACCAGAGCACCCTTTAGGGGGCAGCTAACCTCACTGCCGTGAGTCAACCCAGTTCTTCTCGCTGTTCCTCGCTGGCTCCACACTGCTCTCTCTTCTCAGGGAAGTGCCCCATGCAACAAACCTGTCTCCTTTCTCTGCTCTCCACCCTCCACCCATCTTGTCCCTCACCTCAGGACCCTGAATATGTGACCAGTGCTAACATGAAACACACCTCCTGCTAAGACAGTCAAGCATCATACATATCTGAACAAGTATCTTCAGTGCCTTAATCTAAAAGAGAAGCATCTCATAATGGAACTCCAAGCAAATATATATTTTGGATGGTGGGAAGCAGCAGCCTCCCTTGGGCTTCCAAAGTCAACAGCACAAGCCACATCCCCTCACCTGAGCAATGACATGAGGACCCCACCCCATGTCCACTCTTCCCTTCCCGGGAATCATCCATTCTGCATGTTAGGTTTTATTTCCCAAGTGGTCCTGTACTTGAGGCAACTCCCTTAAAGGAAAAAAAAAAAAAAAAAAGCTGAATTTTTAGGAAACAACTTCCCTGGAGGCATGGCCAAGGCTGGCTTCTGGAATTCATTTTCCAGCTAAGCACTTTAGAACTGTGTTCCTTGTGGTTATTAGCACGAGTGACAACAGCCTTTTCCTCCCTGAGCCACACAGATTAAGGAAACCTAAGACTACATTTCTAAAATTGTTTCCATTTCAACCCACAGAGAATCAATACAAGAGAAGAGCATCGCCTTAAACGCTAATGTTATCCAAACTCAAATTCATTTTTGATGGATCGGTGGCTGGGTTTTCTCAAGGCAAGGCCAGGATAAATATACACATTTCTTGCGAAGCTTTCTTTTTCTCAGCCCCCACCCAGCCCCCACCTTCCATACATGTAGAGTGCAGAGAATGATACACTCACACCCTGGTGTCCCTTCAGGACAAAGTCTGTATTGGGGAATTGGGAAACTATTTCTAGAAAAGAGGTCCTGGGCCTCTGCTAAGGCCATCCCACCTGCACTGACTCTGTGACTCAGGTGTCCAAGGTCTGATGAGAGAGCCTTGGGCATGGGGTGCAGATGTAGATACCAGGACTGTCTGCCATCACTGTTCAACCCAGCCCTGTTCCAACTCATCTGCACTGCTAGGGTCCCTTGATTTTGCCACCATTGCCACTGTGCATCCTGGAGGTGCTCAGGACCAAGGTAGGATGAGCTGAAGCTGAAGGTTCACATGTTCTGGCTCAGCAGCCAGTCATCACTGGCCTCAGATGTCTGCTTTGCTCCCCTCCTGTTCCATGAATGCTTCCTCACTTCCTTATTTTACAGGACTCAGTTCAGGCATCATCACACTCAGGAAAGCCTCCTTCCAGGGCCCCCTTTTAAAGTCAGGTTTCCTCTTCTGTCTCTCATCATTACACCTTGGTGCATCCCTGATACAAAGATGTTCCACTATTTGATATGGCCACTGTGCACTGTGAGCTTTTGCACTGCATGTGGCTGTTTATGAACCTATTGCATTATAATATGAACTACCTGATTGCACAGTCCATGCTTGCTCACCAGATCTGGGATAGAGACTGTCACACAGCAGATAATTTTTTTTATTTAAGAAAAGGTAGAAAGGAAGGAAGGAATAACTGAATGAACCCCAACTTGAACCTTGTACCCAATTAACAAACAAAGTTTCTGCTTTCATTCCTGGGATTATATTAAAACAATTCCATACTGTTCATTACTTGCCATCAAGAGATGGATTTTTCTGGCCTCTGCTATAGGATTTGGCTGTGTGACTTACTTTGGCCAATGGAATATCAGCAACAATAAATGCAAGCACAGTCTTGGAAAATTCTTGCTCAGTGGAGCTTGCTTTCTCTTGCTAGGAGTTCTACATGCTCCATGAGAACAAGCCCAGGCTTCCTATAGAAGGATGAGAGGCATCTTGGAAAGGGTGGCCCAGGTGCCCCCCCCACCCTTTGCCACCTTGGCTGAGGCCCTAGATATGTAAATGAGGCCATTCTAGACCATCCAGCCCCAGTTACATGTCCAGACAAGAAGAACGCCATAGAATCATCAGAAATAATAAATCTTTATTGTTCTACATCATTATTGTTTTACAAGTGTCGTTGTTGTTTGTTTCCAAAAGCTAACTGCCAGATACAGCTCCCTTAGGTATGTCAGCTTCAGTAACCCATTCTCTCTCCCTTGCCCATTCTCCCACCATCCTGATCCCCTTTACTTCCTACAACAAGCCATAGCTTTTCTGACTCAGAACCTTGGCATACGCTGTTCTCTTTATCGGGTTTCTCTCCTCTATGTTCTGAAGCTGGCCAGCTCCATCTCATGCTTCAAGTCTTGGCTTTCCTTGTCTTTCACACTAAGCTTTGTTCGCTATGCTGTACATGGTTCTTTAATCACCCCTACTACCAATTATTTACTCTCTCAGTGCTATTTCCTAGACAGATCTTTTCACAATGTGTAATTATTTCATGCATTTGGTTATTAGTTCTACTCTGTTCCCCTCCAAGCACCATGAAAGAGTGTCTGTTCATGCACCAAATTGTCCCAGGACCCAGCAGTTACAGACATGTTCATTAATTATTTGATGAAGGAAGAGAGGAAGAAAGCATCCCAGTCCCTCCTCAGATGTGGTGCTTCTTAGCTCTTGGCATTTCCTTCTAGATACCAGAGAGTGGGTCCGCAGCTATCAGCTGTCCCAGGGCCTTGAGATATACTTTGCACCTGCATTCATGAGTGTTACCTATCTCGGTACTCCATTGCTGATCCAGCCCCTAATTCTGAAGTGTGGCCTGTGATTGTTGTACCAGTGGGACACTGCACTTTACTCATCAGCCTGGATCTCCTTCTGGAACTTCCTATGGGGCAGATCGGTCCCTCCAGGCCTCTGTTCTCATTCCTCAATTGGTAGCTTTGGATCTTTCTCGCACGAGGTCTTCCTCATCCCAATATTCCCAGCCCATGCCTGGCTGTCTTCAAATTTGTTACTAACTTAAGAATGACCCAACAGAAATTACAAACACAATAAAACCAGTTTTATACCCAGGAGGGTCAAAGGCACTATTGGCATATCTGATGTACTGGAGTCAGCTCGGGCCAACCAAAAAGGCAGCTTGAAAAATCCACACTCAAGCAGACTTCTAATAAAGGACAAAAAAAAAGTCAATTAATTTAGCCCCACCTCAGTCCCAACTGCCATGAGAAATTAGTGAACTGGGGGGGAGTTATGTGAGTGGTGTGGAAAATAAGGAACAATTGGAGTTCCCACTGTGGCACAGTGAATTAAGGATCTGACTACAATGGCTGTGGTCCCTACAGAGGTGCAGATTCAATCCCTAGCCCAGTACAGTGGGTTAAGGATTCAGCACTACTGCAGTCATGGTGTAGGTTGCAGCTGCCACTCGGATTCAATCCTGGGCCCAGGAATTTCCATATGCCATGAGTGTGACCAAAAAAATAAGTAAAAAAGGAAACATCAAACCATCAATTAACAAACATGACAGAGGACCTACTGTGGGCCAGCCCCAAGACCTCCAGCTGAAAAATACAAAAGGAGGCAAATACTAAGCACATTGAGAGAGCCAGAGTCATCTATGAAATAATCATCCCTTAATCTAAGCCCCTGTGATGCTGTCCTGCATTGTGGATGGAGAAATACAAGAGGATGAGGAGGAGGCAAATGGAGGCGGGGTGGGCCAGGTTTGCTGAGAAGCAAGTATAGATGGTGACAACACAGAGCATGGGCTAGGGCCTCACCTGGCGCAGGAAGCAGTAGGGGGTGGTACTGACACAGTCCTGGTCCTAAACCCTACATCCCAAGCGTAGTTCCATCTGTGCTCTCACTCCCTGGGGAAAGGGGAAGCTGGGATCTATCCCAGAAGAGAGATACCTCACCTTGGGAACAGGGCTTCATAAAATGTGTCTGCATCTTATCAGCCCTATAGAATGACTAGGAAGGGCTCTCCTGTCAAGACTCCATCCATGAGAATTATGTCCACTCACCCCTTTTTCTCCTTGACTCTCCTGGTTTGGATTCCATGCAGATCCAGTCCTGGAAGCTGTCCCAGCTTGGGACAGATGTCACTTGGACATCTTCCATCCAAACACTAGTGGGACCCCGCCCTGGCCTCCTGGGCTATGTCTGATTTTATTCATTATTTCTCCAGTATGAACCTTGCTACCTCCAATTCTGTCCTGCTGGACACTTGCTGGATTATAAAATCATTGCAAAGTCCAAAGCTGTCTGAATTATTATCGTTATAATCACCCAGCTAGTGTAGACAGGAGGATTCACACACTTATCATCATGGTGTGCAGGAAGCAGTTGTCCATCCTCTCTAGGCGCCATCGTGATGGTCAGTCCAGCACCTTCCCTTTGGGAAAAGACCAGGGCAATGACAGTGCAGGTTTGAAGGCCAACTAGTTGCGAGTTGGGCAGAAGTCTAAATATTCTGCCTTCCTAGATGGAAAAAAAGAGAAAGAGGAAAGAATGGATTATAAAAGCATCTTAGCCTGGGTCTTAGTTCCAGATTCCTCATTCGGGCTGGGAACTGAGCTGAGGAGCAGGTCTCCCAACCCAGGGTGTGGGTGGACCCCAGGGGGATCTCCATGAAAGGAAACTGCCCTCTGGAGGCTGAGGCCCTCTGATGGGGCCCTTTTGTAGAAGCTGAGGGGCTGTACATTCAATCACATCCGAAGTTTTTAGATATGGTGACGCGTCTGGGCCCACGGAATTCCAAGGGGACCCTGAGTCATCACATTCCTCTAGGAGATATGGTGTCTGTGTTGTAGTGAGGGGGTGAGGGGGAAGGGCATCCTCAGCCTGACCTTTGGCTGAGTGGAGAGATCCATAGCCAAAGAGTATTACGCATCAGTCAGGAATATACACTCCTCTTTCTCAGCTGTTTTACCTTCTGAAAGGTATAACCTAATGAGCAGCCACAGCATTGATGTTTAGCAAAGAAATCAGAATCACATGCACTTTTAGTGACATATTATCATAGCCTGGATCTAAAATTTCTTTCTTCCTGGAAAAATCCTGGCTGCTTATCATATAAAACTAATGACCAATTTTAAGTTCTTGGAAGGCAAGGGTGACTTTTTTTTTTTTTTTGGCTTGATTGTTCCACAGCATCTAACCACATCAATGGCAAAATAAAGAACTGGTGTGTCTGGCTGAATTTGAGCAAGGCTATGTGAACACTGGTGAGGGACAGAGAGAGACTAGGGACACTGACCAGCGATTGGGAGGTAGCATCTGTTGTGAGAATATCCTTTCCTGTCCAGTTTCAGGTTTGGAATAAACCATCTTAGTTCAGAAGAATCAAAACCAAGAACTTAAAATAAATCTGGTTTAGCAAATATGCTCAAGATGACCTATTTATGATTCATTTATTCATTGATTCAATATACGTATTAGCCACCTACTATGCGTAAGCTGAACATCATGCCTACCTGTAAAGTTGATGGCAGGAATTGGGTGGGAGATAGAAATTCACACCAGACAGAGACAGTGTTAATGAGAGAATAAAATCAGGCAGATAGACAGGGAATAAAGAGCAAGGAATTTCTCTATGCTTTACCATTGCATAATCCTTAGGTTTAATGAAAGCCTTCTGCTTTTTCTAGGTTCTGCAGTCCATCCATTTTCACCTTCTGCAGTATTTATACTATTCATTCTGACTTGAATCACATCACATTATATGGACAATTCCAAGAGTAAAACTTCAGTGCAGACCTCAGCTCTTCCTCAGAGCTAATCTCAGCCCCATATAAACCTGCTTCAACCATTTGCAGCTGTCTATAACACCATCTAGCTCCTCACTATAATTTATCTGTATCATTGCTTCCTGCTGGGAATTCTAGGTCCCTAAAAACTTCCCTCAGTGACCAGGTTTTCTCCTTCTCTTGGTCTCCCTGTATAGGACAGAGTACACAGTGGGAGCATAAGAAAAATATTCTCAGATGAGTAAATCATGGAGTAAATGAATGGATCATCTATTAGTTATTGCAGATATGGAAAGACCTTGAACTTGGTAATTGAGTCATCTGCGAGTTAATTTATACGAGAATGTGAATGGTTAATTGTTGTTAACTGATATTTCCACAGGATGATATTTGCATTGTTAGGGATCTTTAGAGTCTTAGCCCCCAAAAATATGTTATAGTTAGTCATTAAGTTAGACAAATAAGATCTAAACTCATGGTGCTGTAACCCATTTTTAACTCACTAATAAGCCCTGGCTCCCCTTCACAATATCAACATTACTGCCAGTTAATTCAATAGTGGTATAGCAAGCAGAAGTTTGTCTGTTTGATGAGACTTAAGGCTAGGGGGCATTTAAGTATCCCCAACCCATGTTAGCAAGCTCTGACCTCCCAAGTTAGTGGAAACCATCCCACTAATTACACACATACACATATGCACAAACTCCTACACACCCATCCCTAGAAATCTCAGTTCACAGGATTGTTTCTCAGGAGAGAGTGGATTTTAAGATAAACTCCTTTAAAGGTGTGCCTGCCAGCAACTGATGCAAGGAGTACAAATAAGATGGAAGACAATCAAATTCTACAAGGAGCAGAGGCAGAACAAGACTGGGCCACCTCAATGAAAAGTTCTCTCTCCCTGTGGCTCTGAGTTCAAGAGATCTCCCTGGGCAAAGAAGCAAGTGGGTGTGGAAAGGAACACAAGATTAAAACAAAAGGTATATTTATAGAGCTCTGTTGGGCAATCCCTACATTCTACGCTAACTTGATCCCCTGGGGTCATCGTCCAGTCTGGGGCTGATCACCATGCTCTGCAAAAATCAAGTGAACTAAAATGGGACTTGTACTGCGGGCTTGGCAGCAGGGCAGGTGGTGAAGGTGAGGGAGGATGCCCAGGAGAGGGCTCAGGAAATTACAAAAGCTATAGGGTTGACTTCAAGTCAGCAACGAAGAGCCCCAAAGCTTTGTGATGAAGTCAGTCTTGGCTCCAATGGACCCTGAGATCCTCAGTTTAGAGGTTGGGGAGATCCAGCAGGATGGCCCAGATGGCCAGTGTTATCAAACTCAGGTGGGAGTAGCATCCTGGCCAGGGGTCTTTAGTTTGTTTAGAGCCAGAAACTATCTACTACCTTGGAAGGCAAGGAACAGAATCCACACTCACAGTCTAGGCAAAAGCTTACTAGAGAGTCAAGACAAAACTCAGGAGTTTCAAGTTTGAAGCCCAAGGCTGGATTTCAAGACAATATTCTGTCCCTTCCAAAGAACTAGATGGCAATATAGAAAAGGGCAACAGAAAACCCTTATTGGGTGTTTTATCATTAGGGTTTATGGGACTGAGTATCAAAATCATGTAGATGTGGGCTGAAATCCAGCCTGTTCATTTGAAAAATGGGGAGATTACCTCCCTATGGAACTATTTTGAAAACTAAATGAGATAGTGAATGAAAAGTAATTAATACAGAGTCAGGCATATATTTATAGTATCTTCATGGTGCTGATGGCAGCGATGAGACTGCTAGTATTGAAGGAAAAAATTTAACAGTGACATCTATTGACAACCAAACTGTCAATTTCAGATTCTACTGGCTCATGGAGCTAGATGACTGAAAATTATCCTGCTTGGTCAGGATTAAGGTGGAGAGTAAACAAATGTAGGCTGAAAATTGCTCCAGCTCCAGCTATCCAATGTTAGAGCCAGCCAAAACTGTGCCCAGAGACGTAGGCAGCTTATCTTTCCTTCATAGCTACCACTATTGGCTCAGATTATAGAGTTAAAAGACAAGTTAGCAACTGGCTTGCACGCAAGGCAAGTGATGGCACAGGATCACCCAGCTGGTTTGTTACAGAGCACAAAGCGGAACTGAGGCCTCCTAACCCAGTGCCTAGTGTTCTTGCCATGTTGCTGGAGTTCTTCATCCCTGTGATGATCAAGATACAAGAAAGCATCCATACCTCCCTCCCTCCTTGACTCACTGCCCCTCTCAACACATAGATCCATCTTTCTAGACTTGAGTAGCTCTTCCTATGGGAAACAGGCCTGTATCAATGAACATGCCAGGCACGGAGAAGCTGTACACTGCATGTCTTTCCTTTCCAGATATAGAGGCCACCTCCACTTGAAGGCAAAGGAATGGGTGTAGATGCCATGGTGATCACACAGTGGAGAAGAGCCAGCTTTCCCCAAGAATTCAGGTACTGGTCCTGCCCACTTTTTCTCCATATCTTTCTTGGTGTCATGAGACACCATCCACTCTTCCAAACAGGAGGCATGAATCAGAACTAAAACTCTGCTTCTTAAATTCACAATTGAAAAACAACAGCATTTACATTGGTTATTTTTGTAGAGGATACAAGGGCAGTCTATGAATAAAATACACACAGTTGGAGAGGAGGAGACAATTCATCCCACATCTCTCTGCCAACCCAAAGGCCAACTGAACCATCTTCGTGACTTTCCATAGTTAAGAACATTCCACCAGCCAACTAAAGTGGTTTAACCAATGCTTGGGATGTTGAATGCTGTTCTCATCTGAGCTGATTTGAGTTGTTGATTTCAAGTAGCTAAACTGAAATGAGTTCATTTAACTCCATGAATTACTGAGTTGAACTGAGTTATCTGAAGTAAGGTAAAATGAACTGAATCTAGTTAGTTCATTTTAAGACTCAGAGTAGCCAGGGTTTTTAACACTGAGTTGGTGATCAATGGGTATGGATATTGACCTTGAGCAGCACATGTCTCTGGAAAACTGGCACTAAGACAGGGTCCTATGCAAAGCTATTCCTGGCTTCTGCAGGTTAGGCCCATCTGGGGCAACAAAAATTAGATCTGACGCTGAGTGTTCCATCATGCATCTTCCTGGAAGCCCAATGGGAGACAAGAGACTAAGGGTACTTCATGACTTGGGCAAATCCTATAGAGTGCAGACCTTGGTCATACCTTAACCTCTTCATTTAATTCAATCTTCTTTGTTACTGTAGAATTCAAATTCAAACTATACAAACCTTGAAATATTTTAGGTATTCTGTGTCTTCTACTCCCCTTGTATATAGAATGAAATGCATTTTAGACAGTGAATATTCACATCTTCCCCTTTCCTCACCAAGAGCACTTCTACCAATTCTTTCTTCCAATTCCCATTGTTACGTAAGCTAAGTGTCTTGGAAATAGGCATATGTCTTAAAAATAGGCCTATCCATATAATTTAGCTGTGAATGTGGTATTCAAGCAGTCTCCAACTTAAGAGCAGGCTCTGCTCCAAAAGTTTGAGTGTATGTCATTTTTCTGGTACTCAAAATGCATTTTCTCATAGAAACCATGTTGTGCGTGGTGGTTGGGGCCCCAGACAGCCCACAGAAGCCTGTAGAAACCCCATGGAACTGGAGTCCAATACTGTCTTAATGGCACCCTAGACTCCAACATTTTCATTCAGAGTTCTAGCTGGGGATTTCTCCTCTCCTCCAAATCCCACCTTTGCTGGTTGTCATAGTGGTCCCAGGATCTCTCCCAGTTCCCAAAAAGATGGATCCTCAAAGCATCTCAAGTCCCAAACACCCACACCTCAGGAATTCATTAGTCTTCTGCTTTTCTTCCACATCTTGCCATTAACAATCAAATGATGCTTTTTCCCACAACCCACTGATCCAAAGCAGGGAATCAGACAGATGTCCCCCAGCTTGTCCTGCCTCTAGGGAGGAAAGCAGTGGGGAAATACCTCTCCTGAGAGGCAGGTAGCTCCCCTAGTGTGTTCTATCAGGCCCTTAGTGGCTGGTGGAGAGAAGAGGGGGGCCCAAGGACAGTAGGTGGGAGGATGCTCACTTAATTGTCTCAAGAAGCATCCTTAGTGCCCTAAATTGCATCAAATACATCCAAGAAGAAACAAACGCTACCTGGGGGTACAAGGTCAAATCAGAAGGAAAACAGTTATATGTACCTTTAAATAAGCATTCCTGGGTACATTCTTGGGTGAAAAACAGAACAAACAAGAGGAAACAAGACAGAATGAGAGAAGGTAAAAGAGGCAGTTCCATGGCTGAGGGAACATGAGGGCCCTCTCAGGGGACCGGATGGTATCCAACCAGCCAGCAAGTCCCCGGGTTCTGCCAGCGCTGGGTGGGAATCCCCTCAGGCTCACTGGCAAGGTGATGTCTCTATTGTTCCAGACTGTAGTCATTGTTGTTTTTATTTCAAGTTTTGCTTTTCTGGTTTTAGTGTTTAGCCTGAAGTCACCTATTTGATAAAGAATTGATATCAATAATGTTTGGAGATATAGAGTCCATTTTTTAATTATTTATGAACCATAAGGTACATAACTCATCCTCACAGTGTTCACTAAATCCTATCACCAGCTTTCATTGTAGTACTGGAGAAAAAAAAGAGTAATTCTGCTGTATAGCACTGGGAACTATATCTAGTCATTTATGATGGAGCATGATAATGTGAGAGAAAAGAATGTATGCATGTATGTGTGACTGGGTCACCTTGCTATACAGTAGAAAATTGACAGAACACTGTAAACAAGCCATAATGAAAAAAATTAAAATAATTATAAAAAATATTTTTAAAAAAAGTAATTCCATACCCAAAATGTAGGGGCTTCCTCTCGTGGTTCAGAAGTCCCTGTCCTTTAATGAGCACCACAAATCTGTGGGAGACTCAGCTTTGTGGCTCTTACCCATCAGGAGGAACACAAGGGGTGACCAAGCTCACCTGCCATCCCACATTATAGTCCTTCATGCGTCCTCTCTGCAAAAAAATATGGGCTTCCACCATCAACAGATGAGTGGATGAACAAGATGTGATCTATATATTTTTTTTTGTCTTTTTGCTATTTCTTAGGCCGCTCCCATGGCATATGGAGATTCCCAGGCTAGGGGTCTAATCAGAGCCGTAGCCACCGGCCTACGCCAGAGCCACAGCAACACGGGATCCGAGCCGCGTCTGCAACCTACACCACAGCTCACGGCAACACCGGATCCTTAACCCACTGAGCAAGGCCAGGGATCGAACCCGCAACCTCATGGTTCCCAGTCGGATTCATTAACCACTGCGCCACAACGAGAACTCCAGATGTGATCTATATTTTAAATAGAATATTATTAAGCTGTAAAAAGAAGGAAATTCTGATGCATGCTGTGATGTGGTTGAACCTTGAAAACAATATGCTAAGTGAAATAAACTGCAAAAAAATTCCACTGACATGAGACACCTAGAAGAATCAAGTTCATAGATAGAAAGTAGAATGTGGTTTCCAGGGGCTGGGGAGGGGAGGAGGAGAAGATGAGGAGTTAATGCGTTCAGAGTGTGAGTTTGGAATAATAGGGAAAGCTCTGGAAATGGATAGTAGTGGGGATGGTTGCACAACAGTGTGAATGTACTGAATGCCACTGAACTGTACATTTAAAAATGACTATAATGGCAAATTTTATCTTATGCATATTTTACCACACATACAAAAAAAAAAAATATGGGCTTCCGGCCTCTGCTCAAACACTCCACTTCATTCTGAAAACATTTATTGAGGGATGACTACAGGCCAAATGCTGCTCAAGGTTGGGGAGGAGGATGAGGATCACAATTTTTAATAAGATGGTCAGAGAAGGACTATTTATGAAAGTGAAGTCAGGATAAGGGTTTGAGGTGTAAGAAGCCATGTCTATGTGTGGAGACAGAGAAAAGACAGTGCAAAGGCCCCAAGGCACTTGCTGCCTGAATGTGTGGGGACCAGATGCTGAGAGAACTTGCATGGGTTTGCATGGCCATGATTGCATTAAAGCTGGAATTTCTGAACAGAGATAGTCTGCAAGTGGTTAATACTTGGATCCATGAGTGGTCATGGATGGAGATGACCGATTTAAGTGTCGTCCACAAGGAAGCAATGAAGCTAAGCATGGTCTTCATTTAAGCTCTCTTGTCATTAAGGTACCAAAATTTCAGCCTTTGTTGTGATGCAGAGCTGAGTGGGAATCTTCTCAGGCTCACTGGCAATGGGATGTCCTGGTTTGGGCTACAGTGGTTTAATTTATCCAGAGACTAAACTTCTCTTCTCCCGTCACACTGTGAAGCTGGGTGCTGGAAGGGTTCTGGGCGAACAACCAGTCCTCAACAAATGCTCTTTTTAGTCTGCTCTTTTTGGAGCCCAGCACTGGCGCTCACCTTCGGGGGCGGGGGGTGCTGGAGCCTCCATTTCATTTTGTGGCATAAAGGGTATGAATGGGTGAGCAAATAACATACATGAAACCAAAGAGAAATCTGGTACTGGAATATGTAGTTAGACTTTTAGGGATTCTTGGAGGTTCAGCAAGAGGGAGAAATCACAGCAAACTCTGGAGGGATTAGGAATAGTGTTAAAGGACTATAGCGTTAAAGGGTCTGCTATGGATGGAGCACATCATGAGGCCAGAGCCAAGTGTCTGGAATGGTGTGGGGGCCACTATCGAGTGTTTCCTAGGATCTGGATTCAAAATGACAAAGCATATCTATACAGACTATGGAATTATGCCCAAAGGCCTCATCAAATCCTAAGCCTGCTGTTCTTCTTAAATGCATTCTTTCTTGTTGGCACTCCTACTGGGAAAGGAGGAATAGGACTCTTTAGAGATTTGCTACTTTAGTAAACAATTTTGTTATATAAGGTTGTATATGGCATCTGAAACTCCAAATCATTTTAGGGTGTTTGGGAACCTTTAATATATCATATTTCACTCTATTTCCAAACAATATATCACTCTCCTCATAAAGGCCATGACTTCATCAAAGGAAACAAGAATGTCATTTTCATTTTTGTAGCCAGCATTCACAGCACAGCATCAAACTATAATTGGTGCTCAGTAAGTATTTATGGAATAAATCAATGACTATTACTGACGCAATAATCAGAACAAAGTGTCAACATTGAAATATGTCTCTCTCTTTTTTTTTTTTTTGCTTTGCTTTTTTTAATGGCTGCACCTTTAGCATATGGAAGTTCCCAGGCTAAGGGTCAAATTGGAGCTGTATCTGCTGGCCTGCAACACAGCCATAGCAACATGGGATCCAATCCATGTCTTTGACCTCTACCACAGCTCACAGCAACACAGATCCTTAACCCACTAAGCAAGGCCTGGGATCAAACCTGCATCCTCATGGATACTAGTCAGGTTTGTAAGATTTGAGCCATAATGGGAACTTCCTGAAATATGTCATAATACCCCATTCTTCATGATATACTTAGGAGGGCTGGTGGGAACGATTCCATTTTACAGATTTGTGACACAAGGGGCGTGTTAGTTACATACTGCTGCATAACAGATTACCCCAAAACTTAGTGTCTTAAAACAAACTTCATTTATTATTTGATATTACCTCTAATAGTTTCCATTTTCTGTATATCAGGAATCTGGGCATAGCTTCAGCCTCAGAATCTCTCACTGGCTGCAATCCAGGTGTTGGCTGGAGCCACAGTTAATTCAAGATTCGGAGGAGGCAGGATCTGCCTCAAGCTCACACAGCAATTGTCAGCAGGATTGGGTTATTTAAGGGTCATTGGACTGAAGATCTCAGTTTCCCACCGGCTGTTAACCGGAGGTGACCTTCAGATCCTCTCTACTCTGACAGCTTGCTTCATCAGAGCCAGCAAGCCAAGGAGAGAGAGAGAAAAGAAGAGATATGAGAGTTAATCTTTTATAACTTAATCTCAGAAGTGGCCTCCCATCACTTTCACAATATTGTTTTCATTAGAAGCAAGTACTGGAGTTGCCACTGTGGTGCAGTTGTTTGAGAATACAACTGCAGTGGCTTGGGTTGCACAGGTTTGATCCCTGGTCTGGCACAGCGGGTTAAGAATCCATTGTTGCCATAACTATGGTGTAGGTCACAGCTGCAACTCCATTTCAATCCCTGGCCCAGGAACTTCCATGTGGCATGGATGCAGCCATAGAAGAAGAATAAGAAAAAGAAGAAGGAGGAGGAGGGGGGAAGAGGAAGAAGAAGAACAAGGACAAGAAAAAGAATAAAAGAACAGGAAGAAGAAGGGGGGAGTTCCAGTCTTGGCTCAGCAGAAACGAATCTGACTACCATCCATGAGGATGCAGGTTCGATCCCTGGCCTTGGTCAGTGGGTTAAGGGTCCAGTGTTGGTGAGCTGTGGTGTAGGTCACAGATGTGGCTCAGATCCCATGAGGCTGTGGCTGTGGTGTAGCTCCAATCCAACCACTAGCCTGAGAACCTCCATATGTCACCAGTGCAGCCCTAAAAATCCAAACGAGGGGGAGGGAAGAAGAGCAGAAGGAAGGGGAGGAGAAAGAAAGGGGAGGAGAAGGAGGGGAGGGAGGAGGGGGGAGACAGAGAAGGAAGAGGGAGAACAAGAAGAAGGAGAAGGAGAAGGAGGAGGGGAAAGAGAGGAAGAGGAAGAAAAGGTCCCTAGGTCTAGTCCACACAGATGGTGGCAACACCACCAGCCAGAGATCACTGAGACCCATTTAGAAGTATCTGATCTCATGAGGCACTGAAGGTGCCTAAGTCCTTCAAGGTCATACAGTGGACTGGAAGTCAAGGTCAATGATTGGAGATTTGAGCTCTCCACTTCCTCCCTCCTCTCCTTCCCAAGTGGTGCTGTGGGGCAGGCCTGTGGGAGTGGGACAAGTAGATCAGGAGGGACAGGAGCAGAAGAGTGAGGGGGGTGGGGCACCAATTCGTTTGCTTAAATTTACACTAGAACAGAATTTACATTTTTCAAGTTATCAACGAATGAGGCAGAAATGAAGAGTGACTACAGGTATGGATTTATTACCACTAATGCAAAAGCTGTTCCTAATAATGTTTTAAAGCATTTCCATATAATACATCTGCTCAATTCAGATTTATAACTTGGGTCTGGAAAAAAGCACATGGGTGATTGGAGAATGCCAAAGAGCTGAGTTTTCCTGGCCCTTTGTGTGAAGCTTTTTCTACAAGGAAGGGAGTTATTTGGGCTGGTTTTTGTCCAGAAATCATTCCTGGTGCATTCAGCCACTGAAAAACCTCCTACTCCACCTCCTACTCAATGACGATGCTCAGCTATCATCATCCCCTATGGAAGAAGAGAAAGAGGTTAGGGAGCAGCCTTGGGCCCTGGGAATGGACTTTCAAATCTAAAAGCTGTGTGAGCAATTAATTTAGATGATTCTGAACCCAGAGGTCTTCCCCTCTTCCATCCATGATTCCACCTCCTGAGCCTCCCTACTCCATCCTTCTTTCTTTCCTCCTGTGGGTTTAGCATCTCTCCATTCACAAACCAGGCGTGCGCATGTGTGTGTGTGTGTGTGTGTGTGTGTGTGTGTGTGTGTGTGTGAGAGAGAGAGAGAGAGAGAGAGAGAGAGAGAGAGACATGGAGGGAGGGGAGCCTGAAAATAGCTATGTGTTATTCCCAGGCTTTTTAGAAAAAAACAAAACCATGATAAGGATAATGAGAGGTAAGTGTGGATACTGAGTTTGAAAGGTGAGGAGAGGCTATTAGTGGTGGAAGAAAGGAGAGGAGAATTCCACATCTGGTGTGTTTTTTTCCCTCCCTCTTCACATTAGGTCTTTCTATTTGGGGAACAAGAAAACTGAGGCTTAAAGAGATGAAGTAACTTGCCCAGGGTGACATAGTGGTTGATCCAAAACATCGTCCTAGAGCTGCATGATGTGCACTGGATGTAATGGCAGCCTGAACATGTCTGGGGGAGCAGATGGCCTTCCTCTGATAGGGGGTTGGCAAAATGATCCTTCTCCTTTCCTTCTTAGAACATATACATATATATGTATGTGTATGTGTGTGTGTATATATACATATAGTATGTATGTATGTGTGTATATATATATATACACACATACATATAAGTGTATATATGTGTGTGTGTGTACATTTTTTTCTTGGTTCTGATCGTTCAGATCATTTTAGATGACAAATGAGCATTCTAGGAGACCATTCCCAGGACTGGGACTGGAACACTAGAGCATATCATCATAAAGTCCCTGTGAATGAGTACAGCCGGCAGCAGAACACTTTGTGGTGCTCCAGGCACAACAGCCCCTCAGCCACTCCACTGTGTTGTGGTCAGAGGCTCCCTTAGACCAGAAGAGTGCGTTGATAGTGAGACCTAATAGGGACAGAGGATCTTTGCAGCCTCAGAAGAGACTTCCAGTTGCTAGGTGATGGAGTCTCCTGGAAAGCTGGCACCTGCCTATCAATGGGGCCTCACAAGAAACTTAGGTGAGTCTGCCTAACTTCACGTAAAGGCCAGTTTTACCTGAAAGTGAAAGCAGTCTTTACAGCTGATCTTCTATATCTCAAGAAGGGGGGAATTTCAAGGAGCAGAAGTCAATTGTGGACAGTTGTGGTAGATGAGACAATGCCTCCCCCCTCCAAAGCTGCCCATGTCCCAATCCCCAGAACCTGTGACTATATCCTATTATGTGGTGGGGTGGGAGGGAGATGAAGCAAGTAATTTATTGCTGATGAAATAATGTTGCTAATCAGCTGAGCTTAAATAGGGAGATGAGCCTGGATTCTTCGGGTGGAACTAATGTCATCACAAGGGTGCCTAAAAGGTATAATATGGAGGCAGAGTGTCAGCATCAGGGTGACCCAGGGTGACCGGGTGTGAGGATTCAACCAGCTGTTGGTGGTTTTCAAGATAAAAGGGGGCCATAAGCCAAGGAATGTGGGCGGCTTCCAGAAGCTGGAAAAGGCACAAAAGAAGAATGATTCACTTCAGGACACTCCAGGAGGAATGCCAACAGCCTGATTTTAGTCCAGCGAGACCTGTACCAAATTTCTGACTTCCAGAATTATAAGATAATACATTTATGTTGTTTTAAGTCACGAAGTTTGGGGTTTCTTGCAGCAAAAGCCATAGGAAGCTAGTAGGAAAGCATGTAGGGTGGTCTAAGTCCAGAGAGAAATCCAGAGAAGCAGCCCCATCCACCCACCTCTGATGTGGAACTGGGAGGAGTGGGGAGGCTCCCAACCTGGGCGGACTTAGCAGGGGGAGTTAGAGGTGAGCCTAAACAGGCTGGTGTTGCTCCAGAGTCATCCAGGACTGTCGGTGGGACCCCAGACATAGCCACAGAGGCTCTCAGCCCCCTCCTTGGGAATCTTTGGAGTCATCACTTAAGAAAGAATTCAGGGAGTTCCCATTGTGGCTCAGCAACTAATATCCATGAGGATGCAAGTTCGATCCCTGTCCTCACTCAGTGGGTTAAGGATCTGGTGTTGCTGTGGCTGTGGTGTAGGCTGGTAGCTGCAGTTCTGATTTGGCCCCTAGCCTGGGAACCTCCATGTGCCACAGGTGCAGCCCTAAAAAGACAAAGAAAGAAAGAAGGAAAAAAAGGAAGGAAGGAAGGAAGGAAAGAGAGAGAGAGAGAGAGAGAGAGAGAAAGAAAGAAAGAAAGAAAGAAAGAAAGAAAGAAAGAAAGAGAGAGAGAGAGAGAGAGAGAGAAAGAGAGAGAGAGAGAAAGAAAGAGAGAAAGAAAGAGAGAAAGAAAGAAAGAAAGAAAGAAAGAAAGAAAGAAAGAAAGAAAGAAAGAAAGAAAGAAAGAAAAGTAGGGAGGGAGGAAGGAAGGGTCCACTAACTAGTTACAGCTACGAAGAGGACCCAGCATCTTTGACCTCTTCACCATCTATCCTGTTGTATTTTCCCAGTAATGATTGACAGTCGAACACTTTAAAGAAAGGGTCTTGTGATTTATTTCATGGAAGACAATGATAAAGAACAAAACAAAACAGAACAGCTCCAATTCCCCAGCCAACCCAGCAGGGCTGCCGGAAACTTGGCATAGAGTGTTCTGGCAACAAGGGAGGAGCAGAATCCTGGTGAAGCCTGAGACAGGGAGAAGGAAAGGGCTTTCAGATGTGAGGTTACCTACACAGGCACAAAATTAGGACCACAGGAAGCAGGTGGATATGTCCCCAGAAGGGACCACCAATGCTCTGCTTGGGCCTCACATAAGTTGGCACTCAGCAATGTGAGCTGCTCTTACTATTATTGTTATGGACTAATAAGAAGGAATGTCCTGGGAGTTCCCTTGGTGGCCTGGCAGTTAAGGATTCAATATTATCACTGCTGTAGCCCAGGTTCAATTCCTGGCCTTGGAACTTCTGCCTGCCTGAGGCACAGCCAGAAAAAAAAAAAAAAAAAAAAAAGGAATATCCTTTAGAGGATGATTATTAGATTTCCCATACATTAAAAAGAAGGATTTACATCTTTTTGTATGGCCATTTTATCTGATTCTTCTGGGGTAGAATGGTAGTATTTTCCCTTCCATTTTTATGTTTTTCAATGTCAGAGTGAAGCACTTGCTTCTTTTGCATGGATTTCAGAGGTAAGGAGCTCAATGGGCATCATTGCCAAGAGGCTGCAGGGCAGGAGTTCCTGTTGTGGCTCAGCAGTAATGAACCCAATCAGCATCCATGAGGACATGGGTTAAATCCCTGGTCTCGCTCATTGGGTTAAGGATCTGACATTGCTGAAAGTTGCTGTGTAGGTCACAGAGGCAGCTAGGATCCTGAGTTGCTGTGGCTGTGGCTTAGGCCAGCAGATGTAACTCTGATTCAATGCCTGGCCTGGGAATCTCCATATGCAGCGGGTGTGGCTCTAAAGAGACAAAAAAAAAAAAAAAAAAAAAAAAGTTGCAGGGCAGAGAAGGAGAATTAGCTGGGGCATGAAGACACTGGTCTCAGAGCACCTGGGAGACATCCCATGTGACCTCCAGGACTAGCTGGGGAGATAGAGAGCCCAGAATGCCAGATCCACTGTCTACAGACCTCAGAGCTGGCTCCTGATTGGACCCAGGCTCCCAGCTCTGCATTCAAGCCCCATATCGCCCTGCTCTGAGCTTCCTGCCTGCCCCATCTTGAGCTGGTTAGGAACAGCAGTAGAGGAAGGCCAGCCGCCTGGCGGAGCTCCCTCCCTCCTGAGGCTCAGAGCCACACCCTGGCAAAGCTTCCAGCCATTTCTGCCTCCTTCTAGTTACCAAAGGAAAAAATACTGATTGTAAACATCACTTTAAAAGCATGCCATCCAACAGCCGGCTCAGCTGCAATACATCAGCCTGAATTGTACTCATTTATGGTGAAGCATTTTATATTAATGTTTTCATTGCTTATCACAGACACTGGCTTTAAAGTGCTTAAGCCAGCTGTACTGAGTTATTTATTAGGCTTTTTTTTTTTCAAGTTGCCTTTTCCTTAAATAAAGTGTTTGTTTTACTTTCATACATTTAAGAATCCCTCTTGTCTCCTGTCAATCACTTCTGATGGCTAATGTGCATGCATTCCTTATTTCTCTAGAATATACTCAAAACCTTCAGAAGGAACATGAACTGAAGCCAGCTATGCCGAGGGAAGGACAAGTTTCCGGTGAGACGGAGAGTTCAGTCCCTAAAGGGCAATTTAGTTTTCCTTCTTCCATGTCCTTTTTCCCCACAAGCTGGATTCTGCCTCCATTGTAACATCTTCAGTGGTTGCCTAAAGAAAACTGATTGGACATCTGGGCTGTCGATCAGATCCCCTTCCTTGGTTCTCTTCCTGACATCTGACTACTCCTCTGCCCCTTCATTAATTTCACCCTCTTCCTCTTCCCTAAATGGGAATTGTCTAAGGGTCAGGCCCCAGGCCTGTCTCTTTCAGCCACATAAAGCAGCCACATAAAGTCAAGTCTAAAGATACAGTAATGGAGTTCCCATAATGGCTCAGCAAAAACAAATCTGATTAGTATCCATGAGGAAGCAGGTTTGATCCCTGGCCTTGGTCAGTGGGTTAAGGATCCAGCATTACTGTGAGTTCAGATCCCATGTTGCTGTGGCTGTGGTGTAGGCCAGCAGCTACATCTCTGATTTGACCCCTAGCCTAGGAACTTCCATATTTGACAGGTGCCACCCTAAAAAGACAATCAATCAATAAACAAAATAAGACACAATGATGAGATACCCCCACCTTCCTTCACCTTGTGGGCTCTCAGCAGACTCACAATAAAACAGAAAACCAGATGGTTTATTACTAGAAAGTCTAATATTTGTGAGTTGACTAACCAAATTCCCAGGGCCCAATCACTCCACACTGAAGCCTGTCAGTCAACAGGGTCCACCCTTAACCACAGAATTCCAGACAGCAACATGATTCTTTACTCTGTACTATGAACACGTAGACAAGGATCAGCAGACATTTAAGAGAACCTAACAAAAATCAAAACAAAAAAAAATTGGAAATAAGGGACCTAAGAAACAAAGTTGAAACAGGAGGCAAAATAATTCCTTTGAAAAAAACTATAGTTAATATCTTCAGAAAAAGTAAGTAGCCATGCAACAAGAACAGAAAGCTATTATAAAAGTTGGAAAATAAAAACATATGGGTATTACATATGAAATAACTATAATGCAAAATTAAATAGACTTCTAGAAGATAAATCTAAGAAATCTCTACCAAGTCAACAAAAGACAACGAGATGGAGTGAAGAAAACAAATAATAAGAAAATTAAAGCATCCTTCAAGGAGGTGCAATAGTATCTTAGTATACATTTCAATAAGTGCCAGAGGCCAACTCTGGCAGCCAGGGTATATACATCCCGATCGGAGATGGACGACGTCGGCAATGGAACAGAGTCAGCCTCTTTGTCCCTTCTTTCAGGGCACTGGACTGCTCAAACTTTATTAGCAACAATGGTTGATTATGTAGACAGTTTTTCACTACAGATTACATCATAGTGTTAAAAGTACATTGGTTAACTATTAGGCTTTGTTTTTTTATTACATGGTACAGTAGCAATACATTACATTCTAAAATCTTCAACTTAACTAAATTTAATGAGTACAGTTCAAGGACAAACAGGTGCAGCATATCATGTGAGAAAGAGGAGACCCAGCACAAACCATCTCATGGCCAGCCAATTCCCACAAGCTGAAGAAGGCACAAAAACAAAAAATCCTGTCTTTAGACTAGTGTCTATCTTTAAAGCATCCTTGGCAGGGAGACAGTATGAGAAAATACAAATCAACTTAGCCAGCTACCACTAAAAGTTTCTAAAATCAAGGACAAGACTCACAGCTGGGTTTCTTTTGATCAAGAATAATATATGTCTAACTTCTATAGACCTCAGTAAAATCCTAACTCTAAAGTTTACTGTATAACTGGTTCGTAGATAAACACTCTGTTTTAATTAAGTTGGATATGAATAGGGGAAAGTCCTTCAGGATGAAATTCTTATTATATGATTGTTGTGATTTTGTGAAATCACAAATCACCACAGGAAAATAAGAATGGGAAATGAGAATATTAAGCAAATAATCAGGAAAGACTGAGGAAAACTGAAGAGCAAGTGAAAAACAAAAAAGACTAAGTCATCCATGGAACAACCCCCACTCAGCAACACAAAATGGAAATTATTTTCTGGGAAGTTTAGTTTTCCACCTATGTCAGCAGGCGAGCCTTATTGTCTTCTGGGGTCTGTCCTCGGAATTATGCCGTGCAGGCAGGCATCCCCTTGTTTAGGAACCTGCCCTTGGAATTGTACCATTCAGACAGGCCCCTTTTCCTGATTATGAGCTTGCCCTCGGAATTGTATGGTTCAGGCAAGCTCCCTTCCTCGGCTTCTTGTATTTTCTCGGCTCCCCGAAAATAAGAAAGCCAGAGAGGGAGTTCCCATCATTGCTCAGCTGAAACGAATCTGACTAGCATCCATGAGGACACAGGTTTGATTCTTGGCCTTGCTCAGTGGGTTAAGGATCCGGTGTTGCTGTGAGCTGTGGTGTAGGCTGCAGATGCGGCTCAGATCCTGCATGGCTGTGGCTTCAGTGTAGGCCAGGGGCTACAGCTCTGATTTGACCCCTAGCCTGGGAACCTCCATATGCCACAGGGGTAGCCCCCAAAAGCAAAAAAATAAAAATAAAAAACAAAAATAAATTTAAAAATTTTAAAAGGAAGCCCAGAGAGAACAAGGAAGGCAGTTAAGAGAATAAATCCCAAAAAGATTTCCAGAACTAAAGGATGTGAAATTCCAGATATAGAGTTTCCATCAGGAGTTTCCGTCGTGGCTCAGTGATTAATGAATCTGACTAGGAACCATGAGGTTGCAGGTTTGATCCCTGGACTCGCTCAGTGGGTTAAGAATCTGGCATTGCCATGAGCTATGGTGTAGGTTGCAGATGCGGCTCGGATCCCACATTGCTGTGGCCCTGGTGTAGGTAGGGGGCTACAGTTCTGATTAGACCCCCAGCCTAGGAACCTCCATATGCCGTGGGTGCAGCCCTAAAAAGACAATACATACATACATACATACATACATACATAAAGTTTCCGTCAAAAATCCAAACATATGAATGGAAAAAAGATGTACACTGCATCTCTCAGTATGAAATTTCAAAACACCAGGGATAAATAGTAGAAGTAAAAATTTTCACAGGGGGATGAAAAAGAGAACACACACATGAGGCAAAAGTCAGGAAAACATCAGACTTCTCAATAGCAACACTAGACTCTAAAATACAGCAGAGCAAAGTATTTCCACCCTAGAATTGTGTATCTAGTCAAGTGGTCAGTCAAATGTGAAGAGATAATAAACACATGTTTAGATACGCAAGAGCTCTAAAATTGTACCCCATGTGTGCTTTCATGAAAAGCTTCTGGTAGAGGATCTTCAGCAAAGTAAAAAGGTGAAATGAAGAGGATGTGAGATCCAGGAAAGAGCAGGTCATCCAATGAGACAGTGTGGGGGAAACCGAGGCATGAGAGATGCTTCGAACCTAGAAGGGACCAGTCCATATTCAATACAGCCAGGGCTTGGGTGCCCAGAGGGATGGTCCTAAGAAAAAAACACCACCATTCAGTCACCCACTGGGCTTGACTTTGTCTAAGGGGCTTTCAAAGCTCTGCCAGAAAGTTTGGAGAAGAATCAATGGTAGGTATATAGAAAACTAGGTAAGTTATTAAATCTGACCATTTTTAGCTCTTAGAAGAACAAAGAGTTGTTTAGGAAACAAGGCTCAGGAGTGAGGACCAGGAAGCAAAGGAACTGCTAGGTTTTTGTAAGTGTTGTCATAAATTTGCATTTTGTAATCATGCGCAAGTATTAGTTTGCTAGAAAGTAAAAAATTAACTCATGCACATAAATTCAATGATATATGCACACCTGTGTATTCTAGAAAGGGCAAGGGTCCACTATGAACAGTTATACAAAGGTGAGCAGATGTAGACCCTACCTTCTTGGAACCTCTCTTTAAACATAGCATGCTGCCTCTTACCTCTGGACCTTGCACAGAGATTTCCCTGCCTGCTACTCTGTCTGGAAAATGCTGACTCAATTATTAAAACTTCTTTCATACCATCCCTGACTTCTCCAGGCAGCCTGGCCCCTCCTGGATCCTGCTGCCTTTTGTGCACACCTCCATGGCTGCTACTGTATCATTATGCTGGACAGTAAGTATTTGCAGGTTTATCTCTCAGCTCCTCACTCGAGGAGGTTATTTTACTCTGAGAGTGTGCCTAGTGTCTATCACAGTGTCTGACTATATCAAAGCCCTGTAAGTGCTTGTCCAAATAAAGGTATGCATGCATGGATGCATGCATTGATGGATGGATGCATGCCCAGGGAACCAGGCTGTGTTTCCTAGCTACCACCTAAAAGAAGGAGAAATACTTGTTGGTTAAATAAACAAAAAAGACTGATAGAGCAGGAAAAACCTAGGAAATTCATTGTGCCACCCTCCCTGGGCTAAGCATACGGGCTGCACAGAATGATATCCAAACAATATTTTTGCTTCTGCAATAATTGAGACCAAAAGTGGCCCAAAATAATAGCATAGAGAGGAGGGCAGAAGGGGAGTGATAGGGAAAGGGGAGGCGGAGGCCCTAAACACACATCTTGATGACAGTGACACCTGTCCGTGCCTGATTTCCAGCAAGATGCTCAAAGACCTCTCAGGTGATATGGAATGTTTCTCTCAGCAAACAGTGACCACCAGGGCATCTCCAGTAATGACACTCCATGTGCAGTGCCAGGGACTTGAGGAGGGGATGAAGCTCCTCCCAAGCTCAACTTGTGGGTAAAGTCAGCATTGCTTGCACTCATAGTTTGCATTCTTTCCCCACTCATGTGGACAAGAGGCAGAAATCATTTCCAAGCCCGCTCCCGCCCCTGACCCATCCAGTGCAGCCAATTCCTAGATTGGGAACTTCAACTTCACAATCTGAGCCTAATGAACATGGGGCATTACTTAAGACTCCAAGAAAACTTCTAAAGCCCTACAGTTGCTACTTGGTTTCCACCAAAAGAGTCTTCAGCCACTGAAATTTCAATGGATTTCTCATTTATTCACCCACTCCCTGATGGTAGCTGGTCAGTTTTGCAGCATGATTTAAGGGCTCTGAAAAGACCACACTGCCCCAAAATATCTCCCCTCTGGCCTGAAATTCTTCATTTCACTTTAGAACCATGCCGAAACTCCACCAATTAGAAACTCATTTACAAGCCCCTCTTGTAAAATGTGCAAGAGTGATTAGCTTTATTTGATGCTGCTCCAGAATCTAAAATTAGGACCAATGGTTGGGCCTAATAAAGAAAAATTGATGGGCTTTAGTTTGACTGAAAAAGCCTCTTCTGTCAGTTCTCACTCTTCAGCAATGGGACTGGCAACTCCCCTGAATGACAGATAAGAGATCACTTAAGACAAAATCTTCTCCTTCTGGCAGCTCTAAAGGGGTAGGAAGTTCTTCTTCGTGGTGGATTAAAATTTGCTTCCCGACACGCTCAGCAGTTTGCCCTAGTTCTGCTCTCAACAGCACAAAGGGAGTCTAATCATCATCCCCTTGTCAAATATTCTAATCCAGGCCTCTCCCTTGGAGCTCCCGAGGTCCTTCCTCCATGTCTAACAGCTGGGCAATCTGTGTGCACTGATTTGGTTAAATAAGGCATGGCTCCAGGGTTCCTCGCCTGCCCACCAGAGACTGACCTCTTGTCATGTGGAAGTTGTAGCGTCTATGCCATGTAATAATAGCCTTGTATCCTTTGCTCTGACAACATGCTCTGGCCACGTGGGGGCTGGAAGCACTACATCAATGTTGTGGTCAGGCACTTGGCCATGTGTAGGGAAGTAAATTGAAAAGAACATCTCAAGAAAGTACTGACATTCGGATTGGTTGGGTTTAGCAAGACCTGTGCAAGGTGCGGGAGACCCTGAGGGTATGGGTCTGATGCCAAGCTGGAGGCTTCTTTCTGTGTATTTCTCCATGAAAGGTCTATTTTTGGCCCTCTGTCCTTGATCAAGCCCTCACTAATTGGAAACTTCGAGCAAGTTTCTTAGCCCCTCTGAGCCTCTATTTCTTCATCCACTCAATGAAGACTTTTCTATCTGGCTAGACAGAGTTTTGTATGAATTCCAAGAGATGATGGACTTGAGGAGGTTTGGAAGGCTAAATATAGAATACAGTGTTGCAATGGCCAGGGATGGAGATCATGGTTGACTTCTGTCTGGTGGAAATTAAGACCAGGAGAACCAACAACCTGCCATACTTTTCTAATTCAACAAAGATCCAAGTGTTGAAGAAACTTGATGATAGGTTCATGGCTTCTTGTACCTTTTTGCAACAAGATAATATCTGGTGAAATTCTGTGTGGTTGCATCTTCTGAAATATTGCATGCAGCTTGGAAGCTGGAAATGGTCCCTTGGTGTGGCCCATTGCAGGAGGTGTAACTTCGTTTTGATCCTTACATTCTACTCCCTGCCACCCCCAAACACAGCTGTCTCTTGACATCCTTCAGGACTCAGTCTTAACTTTGTTTTCTCAAGGAGGCCTTTATACTTTCCCGGGGCCAGGTTCAAGCCCCCGCCAGACACTAACACAGTACTTCTAGCCTTTCTTTCCTCTTATCCCTAAGTACTCTGTAGCTACCTGATCTTTTTTTACCCAGTGTGTTTGTCTTAGCAAAAGTGAAATCACCCTCTTAGAACACAAATGGAAACTGAGAAAGAGCCCTTTGCCCTAAGAAAAAGGTTTACTATTGTCATTACCTGCAAATAACCACAAATCCTTAGCAGCAAATCATCTTCCATCAAGAGGTGGATTTGAACAGTAGATGTGACTTCCAAGCCTAGATTGCAAAATGTCTTCTAGTTTCTTATATTTCCACCTCTGGAGCCCCAAGACAACCCTGTGAAGAAGCCCCATCTAGTCTGATAGAAGTTGAAGGCCCAAAAGGAGAGGAACCAACACACCCAGCAGAAAACATAAGCCCTGTGGACCAGAATACAGCAAGGACACCACACCCAAGTTGCAGTGTCATGATCAGATGGAGCTTTCAATTCTCTCCCCACTCTTGGGAGAATGTGCATGGTCAGAGTAAGAAATAAGGAACCGGACTTTCTGATAATAAAAGCCAGTAAGGTCTTAGTGGTTGAACTGGACAATAAAACAGAAGTGACCATGTTTGCATCCAAAGCAAGCAAAGTGGTCTGAGTATATTCAAAAGTATTTCTTGGAGTTCCCGTCTGGCTCAGTGGTTAACGAATCCAACTAGGAACCATGAGGTTTCAGGTTCGATCCCTGGCCTTGGGTTAAGGATCCGGCATTGCCATGAGCTGTGGTGTAGGTTGCAGACGCGGCTCGGATCCCACATTGCAGTGGCTCTGGCGTAGGCCAGCAGCTACAGCTCTGATTGGGCCCCTAGCCTGGGAACCTCCATATGCCACAGGAGCGGCCCAAGAAATGGAAAAAAAAAAAAAAAAAAGGTATTTCTCGAGTGGAACTGCACCAGTTAGAAGGTGCCTTTAAATATTTTATTTACCTATTTTCTCCTCACAACCCTGCAAATTAGGTAGGACAGCTTTGCAGAGGATTGGGCTGTGACTCAGAGGAAGTGCCTTGTCCAGGGTCATGGAAGCCACAGGAAGTAGAGGAAGATACCAACACAGGGCTTTCCCCTCCAGATCTAGAAATCCCTTCCACCAGGCTCCTCTCCATACTTGTGAAAAATGTGTAACAATTAGAGAGAGGTCATAACCCTGGATGGGAATCCAAGGGGGAATGCACATTGATGACTCATCAAAAGAGTGGCCCCAGACCCTTGAGGAGACTAAAGAAAGTCACAGTACCCCTCTCCCCACCATGAAGTCAGCAATGGCCTCGAGGAAATGCTGGGGGATTGAGCTTGATTTAATTCAATCAAGCAACTCTTTTGTACACAAACAAATGGTTATTTGAAAAGTTGCTGATGAATTCCATCTAGTTATTTTTTATCAACAAGTTGCTTGGGGCTGATCTGCAAAATAGTCTGCTACTTGATGTAATCCATTTTTACCCAAACTGTTTTAAGGGCTAAAATCATGGCCATTTTTTTCATGTTTGTTTGTTTGTTAGCTGACAAACCGAGGCTGTTCTAAGGCAATAGCCCTAGATCCCCGCCTCCAACACCTGCCCTTTGGGCCAAGTCCCAACTGCCAGTGATGGCTTTGATGGAAAATACAACTTTCCATGGCTCATCATGAACAACAGTTAAAAGGCACAAGTCAGACAAGGACTCCCAGCATCAGAAGTCAGCTCTTGGGAAATGGGTTTTTATTGGGGAGTGGCACAGAGAAATTGCTGAAATGAGAGGAATTATCATTTCTAGAGGCGTCTTTTGATAACAAATTGCAGAGGCCTAAATATCCACAGATTATTCTATCTGAGTTTATCTTGTTGTGACAGATCTGCGTGCTATAATCAATCACGCTGCGTATCCATAAAACGGCTTGATAGTACACATGTATTCTCCTCAAAATAAAGTTGTAACATTTACACATAATAACTTATTGGGCTGCAGGCTTTGCCTGACGTATGCTCAATATCATCCGACGTTTTATTGGATCGCACACAAACTTTTACCTAATACAGTCATTCTACAGAGAAAAGTTAATTGAAGTCTTGACTGTAATAAAGAAAATTAAAAGACAGAGAAGGAATTGAGGCAACCTTCTTTGGAGGCTGAAGAGAGGCCAAGTTAGGCAGAGGCTTGAGAAAAAAGGACTGGGGGCGGCGGGGGGTGGTTCCTATGGCCGAAGCCAAGTACATCACCCCACTCACTGGGCTGTGAGCTCTTCAGACCTCAGCTGCCTCATCTGTAAAATATTTGGCATCACCAAATGTTAAAATGTAAGTTATATGGAGAAAGTGAGGGAGATGGTGGAGGATAGAGGGTTCACAGGAAGAGGTCCCTGGGAAAGAACAAGGTGTAATGGCCCAGTGCATCATGGGATACAGGTAGCCACCTCCATCAACACATGCAGGTTGGGTAGAGTCAAAACAGTGTGACATCGGAGTTCCTGTTGTAGCTCAATGAAAACAAATCCAACTAGTATCTGTAAGGATATGGGTTCGATCCCTGGCCTCACTCAGTAAATTAAAGATCTGGTGTTGCTGTGAGCTGTGGTATAGGTTGCAGATGTGGCTTGGATCCTGTGTTGCTGTGGCTGTAGGCCAGCAGCTGTAGCTTTCATTTTGACCCCTAGCCTGGGAACCTCCATATGCTGTGAGAGCAGCCCTAAAAAAGAAAAAAGAAAAAAAAAAGCAGTGCAACATGTAGCTTGGGGCTTTCTTTATTGACTGTCATTCTTACTAAAATTTATATAAAAATTATTGATTGATTATTTCTCTCTCTTCCCATTGCACCTCCACCCCCACTGTCAGTTTTATGAGGCTAAGTTGCTGTCCCACACCCCGTGGTGTCTGCAGTGCCTGGCATGTAGTAGGCACTTTAGTAAACAACTGATTAATGAAGGAAAAATAGGTGAATCAACTGGGCCTGGAATATGCTGCCTCTGAAACTCTTGGGGAAGTGCCACAGGTGTCCTGCTCTGCCCCCCTCCCCGACCCTCTCTGCCACAGCCCTGTGTTCTATCTTTCATTCCATCATCATCCAAACTCACCTGTGCTGCGCTTAGAGCTCTCAGTATACTCAACCTTAAAAACAAGAGCAAGTGGTCAGCCTGCTCTTGGCAGTTGATTTTCTTTTGCTTTTTGCTTTTTAGGGCCACACCAGCATATGGAAGTTCCCAGGCTAGGGGTCAAATTGGAGCTGCAGCTGCTGGCCTACACCACAACCACAGCAATGCCAGACCCTGGACGCCTCTGTTATCTACAACACAGCTCATGGCAATGCCAGATCCTTAACCCACCGAGCAAGGCCAGGGATCAAACCCAATCCTCATCGATACTAACCCTCTGAGCCACAATAGGAACTCTCTCTTGATGGATGATTTCTACCCTGATCGGAGGGCACGTGGAATATGGAAACTGCTTTGGGGCGTTCTATAAGAAAGTTCACAAATTAGAAAATGCTATATAAATAAGCAATGCATTTTTATGTCATAGAAGTACTCAGTGGAACTGGTGAAATGAAGGACCCTGCTAGTCATTCTCAGAACATCAGTATAATCCATGAAGCTTTTGAAAACATGTACCCCATGGGCTAATTTTAGAAGGCCTGATGGAGTGGGTTTGTGATGGACCCTCATCAGCTATGGCTCCTAAAGTTTCACAGATGATTTTGATATGCTCTGAATATTGAGAACAGCAGGACCAGACAATGACTTTCTAGCCCTCCCCCCTTCAATTCTAAGTGCAGTTTTTATTTATTTATTTATTTATTTATTTATTGCCTTTTTAGGGCCATGCCTGTGGCATATGGAAGTTCCCAGGCTAGGGGTCAAATCAGAGCTACAGCTGCCAGTCTTCACCACAGCCACAGCAACACCGGATCCTTAACCCACTGAGCAAGGCCAGGGATCAAACCCGCGTCCTCATGGGTATTAGTTGGGTTCATTTCCTCAGAGCCAAAATGGCAATTTCCTAAGTGCAGTTTTTAAACGCCTTTAGGGGAGGTGTGGAGTGGGAAAGAATGGATGTATTTTTCTAAGACCTCAAGAAGTGGTGAACAAAACCAATGACTCAAATAGTGTTTAACATCTGACCCCTCCAGTTTTCACTGTCTATTGAGTGTGCCATGCTCACTCCCTGCATGAGTTTATAAAATTCTTTTTGGTTTATAAAGTTTTTCAACCACCTACCTTGCCTTTTGCATCCTCAACGGCCTCTCCAAATCACACCCATTTGTTTGAGGAAATGATAGTATTATATGGTTGATCATGTGAAAATCAGTTGACATTTGGGCAAAGCACCTATTTCAATACTGTCTTACTGAAACCTTTGAAATTTGCCTTGGGATGGTCCACTCACATTCTCTCATTTATTCACTAATTGAACAAGCACATTTGACCCCATCCTAATGAGGAACTGTGCTAAGTGCTGGGTATGGAGCAGTGAACAGGCAGATATGGAGACACAATACTTGCTTCATGCTAAAGCTTTATAGCTTAAGAGCTATCTACTGTTTCCAGCTTAGCGCTTTGCAAAGTCAATGGTGTAGACAGCTCCTAAGAATTTAAGGAGACAGAGCTCTCATAAAGAATCATAGACATTATCCTGGTGGTTATCCTTATGATCATCTAAGGTTCCATTCTCATACCCCCATGGGATATAAGAGATTTCACGTTGACTCTCTCTAGGTGGGGCTACTCAGCCCCTGCCAAATATATACACACTGAGCAAGTTGAGTTTAACCATTAATTCATGAATAATTGCCTTGGAAATGGGTCTGGTGCCTGGGGTCCCCTGTTCAGGCTGGCTGGACCTTGTTGAAGTAGAGACATAACCCATCACGAGTTCCTGTGGTTGCCTGGTTACCATGGCTGTGAGGTAGGGAAGGAGGCCCAGCAGTAGGCTGGACATAGGTAGAAGCAAATGAGCCTGGTGTTAGGGCATTAGGGATCAGAGTTCTTCCCTTTTCCAGGCCAGTCTGTGTCCTTTTCACAAAACAGATATGGTTTTCAATGGCCTGGGAAAACCACGAGACAGGAATTAGGGATGTTGCCCACGACACTCCACTCCATGTTTATTCATAGCCACCAGGGCCCTAGATTTTGCTCTCAACCTTCTCTGAACAAGCCATTATGTCTTTCTAGAATGATTTTTTTTTGAGTGGCAACTTTATGACTCTTATTTGCGGTGCCTGCGATTTGTCTTGAAAATAACTTCTCCCCCTGCCTCAGACAGTTGGTAGCAAGGGAGGTATCTAGAATGATTTGAGCAGTGTCAGGATGGCCCTGGCCCTGGGAAATGGCCCTGGGACAGGGGGGTGAATCAGCACAGGACATTGTTTTTTCATATTCCAGTTCCTGTTGCCAGTTAAGTCCCCCCTTTCTAGCCCTGACCTCAGCTACCCTCAAGGTACCCAGGCTCCCCCTACCTACCACACTGCACACCCCCTTTCCCTTTAGTTAAACTAAAGCCAGCCTAGGGCTTTCAAAAAGAGCTTTTATTAGGAAACCCTAGGAGCACAAAGAAGAGAAATAGATGAGTGTAATAATGCTTCACATTTGTATAGCACTTTGCAGTTTGCAAAGCACTTGCACATTCATTACCTCATTTACCCAGCATGAATTCTTTCCCTGACTTAAGTAAAGCCTAGCCAGGGGCTGGCACAGGATCCACTAAGAGTTTCCTCCATCCCTGCCTGACCACCATGGGTCAGGTAACATCTGGCAACACTGGCAGCCCACGTGGCTTCTGATGGTCCCCAAAGGTCTGATTCCTGGTCCCACGTCTGAGTTCTACTTTTTCCTGGAGATTGGTTTCTAGAAGCATTTTCACTAACTAGTTGTTAACAGTGGGTCGGATGATTAAGGAAGTGATATTTCTTGTTTTCAGGACAGCATTGGTTTGGTCTCACTCAGCTTATCTATGGAGAACAATAATACCGAGCATTCATTGAGCACTTAGTGAATGTCAGGCACTGCATTTTATGTTTATTAACTCATTTTCCCTCACAAAAAAATCATCAGGTAAATAGTATTAGCCCCACTTTACAGATGAGAGAGGCTTAGTAAATACAAGCCATATTGGAAGCTGTAGAAGGAGTCAGTGGGTTGGGTGAAATGCAAGACAATGAGACTGAAGTCCTTTGCTTCATTTAGTCATTACCTTATGGATGCATGCATTCAAGATGCATTTACCAAGCTCCTCCTGCCAGGCTGGCTGGCCAATGGGCCCAACAGAGAATCAACCGTGGATCTGCTTGGAATTCCTGTTGTGGTTCAATGGTAATGAGTCTGACTAATAACCATGAGGGTTCAGGCTCAATCCCTGGCCTCGCTCAGTGGGTTAAGTGTCCAGCATTGCTGTGAGCCATGGTGTAGGTCACAGATGTGCCTCAGATCCTACATTGCTGTAGCTGTGGCGTAGGCCCACAGCTGCAGCTCTGATTCGACCCCTAGCCTGGGAACATCCATATGCCACACGTGTGACCCTAAAAAGCAAAATAAAATAAAATAAAATCGTGGCTCTCCCCAAGGAGCCCTCTGGCTGGCTTGTCCCCATCAGCCTCTCCTGCTATTGGTAATATAACACAATGGGTATTTTCACAGAGGCATAAACCTGGTCTAAGGTCCAGAGAAAATGCCTAGAAGGCATGACATCCATGCAAAGGAGGAGAGGATGCCCTAGTGGAGAAAGCAGCAGAAATAAAAGTTTAAAGGTAATAGGGGGCCTGAAACCTTCAGGAAATTCAGTACCACTGGTCAAGAGGAGTGGGTGAGTCATATACTGAGTTAAGGGGTTTGGGCTTTATCCTGACATCACTAAAGCAGTATTAATGGGTTCTAAGCAGAGAAGTGATATAGAAGGTTTTTCGCCCTGAAGTTATTTTTTAAATTAAGTCCCTGCTTGTCATCTTCTTGCCCTGTAGTTGCTGCTTTCCAACAGAAGTGAGTTCAGCTTGGGGACTCATTATATAAGGCTCTCTGGCCACTGGTTGCTAATTAGCTAGTTTGACCAGCCTCTGTTGGGGGAAAGGCAAAGTGGTGTTCTCCATCCTCTTCCATCTAATGACCTCACTCCTCTAATGTTACAGAGTTCAGGTGCTTAGGCTGCTCTGGTCCAACAGTTAACAGCAAATTCCAGGCACATGTCCCTGAATCCTTCTAGTTTCCATTTCTTCTGGATTTACCTTTGACGCCCATCTACAATAGGCCCCTGCTGTCCACATACGCTGAATGGGGTTCACAAACCCCACTGATTCATGCCCCATTTGTCAGGCACGAATGAGCTTATACAGAGCTTCAGGCTGGGTGGCTCTATGCTAATGCTGCCCTCCCCACACTGATAGGAAACTCCTGGGGGCAGGCCAGGGGCAGGCTTGGAGGGCATCTCCTTGCCCTTGAGAGGGGGTCAGGTGGGGCACTGTTTGTTCTGCTCAGCATGCAATGAAAGCAGACACAGCCATGGCGAAGTGAGGGCAGGGTGGTGGCTGGCCAGCTAGGCTCCCCAAACCAATTCTGGTGATTGATAAGGTGCAGGTGGCATAGCCAGCTTCTTCTCATTTCTGGGACTGTCTTAGGGGGATATGATATGTCCACAGCCCCCAGCTCTGAGTACACATATGAGCTTGTCTTTGGCTGTCCCCCTCTTTTATTTCCATGGTTGCTAGGGGCCTCAGAAATTGGGCTCTAACCAACCTGGGTTATGATCTGGGCATGAGACACCAAGGCAATGAACACTGGACCTTGAACCACAGACCACACCTTGGACCACAACAGGTGGAAGGACCTCGAGTTTGCTGAGATCCATGCACAATTACATGAGGTAGGTCTAAGAGTGGTTTTCATCAGATCCCAAAGGGGTCCACAGTCCTCCAAAAGGTTAATAAGTCCTGATTTGGAGAAGGCTTGCTGATCAGCTCACATTGACCCTATTGTAACCTTCTGAGCCCAGGGCCAGTCCTCCCCACTGTGGGTCTGCCCAATCACAGCCAGTTGACCCAACTAATGCAAACACGGCAATAATTTATTTCAGTTCAAAGAAATGCAAATTGGGTTAATATCCCTTTCTCTGAACCATCACATATTCAATGTAAACTAATTCATTTCCACAGCAGTGAATTTTTCGAGAAACAAATGATACTCTGTTCTGCACAATTCCAACTAGCACATTTTTTAATGCAACAAACATTTATAAACCACCCATCCCTCCCCCCTTCCCTCCTTCCTAAAAATACCCATTGCAGCACCATCTTCAAGCATACAGCCTGTCATCTCGAACTGCTGCATTGTATTTTTATAATGGGACTGTTTCAATCCCAGTCATCAAATTACCCCACTTATTATTATCCCCATTTTACAGATAAAGGAACTAGGACACAAGGAGGTCACCTGGCTAGCCCCAAGCCCCACAGCAGGAATATAATGGAGAAACCATGTTTCCGGGTTACTGCAGCCTTGGGAAAACAGAAGCAGGCAGGCAGGCAGCCTTGGTTACGCTTCTAGAGACAGGAAGTGTTCAGGATTAGGGGATGCCTGTAGTCTCTGACCACAGGCCAGGGACATTGCAAGGAAGGCGGTGGTCAGCTATGTGGCGAGAGTCCTCCTGAGCCAGTTGCCCTGGACAGATCTGTGTGACTCCATGTGGAAGCAGAAGTTCCCAGAGGGCAGAGGGGAAGCACTGGGGTGAGAGGGAAGCTCCTTGGGGACCAGCAGCTTAGAACTGGGCTTTGGATAAGCAATGAGGTCTTACTGTATAGCACAGGGAACTATAATATATACAATCAACGTGATGGAACATGATAGAAGATAATATGAGAAAAAACAATATGTGTATATATATTGGGATCACTTTACTGTACTGAAGAAATTGACAGAACATTGTAAATCAACTACACTTTAATTTCAAAATTAAAAACATAAAAAAAAGTTTTAAATAAAAATAAAAAAAGAACCAGCCTGAAGATCTGGAGCCATAACCAAAAGGGCATTTGACCAAGAACCTGTGCCGTGGATGGTTCCACCTCTCCACCACTAGCGCTGATATTGGAGGCTAGTCCCACCTCTCTGAACTTCCATTTCCCAGAGTGAACAATGGCCTAGATTCCACAACATCAAACTGCCTTTCAGGAGCACTGAAGAGCGCTTTATGATAGGACTCCTGAAATCGACACTGGAGCCCCCTCCTGGCTCAATACTGAGCCCTCCCCAACCAGGACCCCAGGCCAGATCCTCTGCCACCATGAAGCATCCTAGGCCTCCTGTGTGGGCTGTCAGGCCCGTTGCAGGACAGCCAGCTCAGCGGATCATCACACCAGGCAGACTGTGGGTTGACGTCATCCTTTATATATACAGAATTTCATGCACGTGCATACACACACACACACACACACACACACACTCAATTTTTTCTGAACGTGTAGCTCTTAATTTTAAGAACTAAACCCCAGGGATGGGATTATTTCCAGCTCCCTTCCAAGATCATGATGGCAGAAACTGGGGACTTTGTCCTGCTGCCCATCAAAGTGACACATCCAGGTAACACTTCCCCAAGAGCTGCCTTCATGTCAAGCTGTGGGCTCCAAGGGCTCCAGTAACTGCTCCCCTTGTCTGGGTCTCCACCCTGTGGAGGCCCCAGCAGGTGTGGGGACAGTGACCACGTCTGAACCACAGCATCAGTGCTTTTCTAAGGCAGGACTTGTTATTAATAAACACGCTGCTTCGAGCATTTGCTCATGATTGTTTGATATTTCAGTTTTCAGTAATTTTCTCAGTTAATAATTTATTAAATGGATTATTTGTCATTTCAATTTATTAAAAATTGATAAAGGGCTCATTTCTTTTTTTCCCAAGCTAGGACACAGAGAGAGATATACAGGCCAGAGTACAAATTAAAGGCACCTGGCTTCCTTCCCTCCCTTGTCCCTGCCTAGTCACCCACACCCTGTGAGTACCCTCAGGTCTCTCTTCCTGGTGGCTCTGCGCACAGAGCCTGCTCCATGGTCCAGCCATGAGGCTATAGCGGCCTGCCCCACCCCTCTCTCAACTCCTTACTGGCCCCCTCCCGGCCCCCTCACCCCATCCCTGACTTCTCATCTCTGCTGAACCCCAGCCGTTCTGGATGCTCAGCACTTCCCGCTGCCCCTCTCAGCCAGGAGGACGCCTAACCGGTCCTCCAGCAGCTTTGGACTGCGCATGCCACATCCGAGGTGGACTGTGGCAGGACCTGAGACCATTGCTGAAGAAGCAGGGAGGTGGTCAAAGAACCTGCCCTCCCCATGGCCACACCCACCCTGGTGGAAGCTCTCCTGACTTTGATGCTATTCATTTCTTCGTGGCTTCTATATTCTGATTATATTCTGATCGTGGCCCTGCCTGTGTTTACAGAACAAGCACACAAAGGCACGTGAGGAGAAAAACATAAGCAGGTCAGTCTCCTGATCTTTTTCTTCTTCTCTCACCTCCTTGTCCTCCTTTGCTGCATCCACTATCCGCTTCTCTTATCCACCCCCCGCCCCTCTTTCCCCTCTTGCCATCTCTAAGAACCTCCTTGCTTTCTTCATTCCTCCTCTTGTGTGCTCTCCGTCCAGCTTCCCTATACCTTTCCTCTTTCTGGACCTTCCTCCCCAAACACTGAGGATCTGCCGGCTTTTTAAATGCCTGGATTCCCATCTGTAGGCATAGCCTCTGAGGGGCCAAATGGGAGCTTCACCACTGCTCCCTGAGGTCACAGTAGCTCTGTGGTTAGCCACAGAGCTACTGGGCTCATTAGTTCACTGAGAACTGAGCCCTGTGTACCTGAGTCCCAACCTCAGGCCCCACCCAACCACAGCAAGAAAAAAATGGCAGTGACCTCTGAATTAAAAACGGTACAGAGGAAGCCTGCCTGCCATCGCAAGACCTCAAGGGCAGAGACGGAGAGAGAGAGATCACAGCCAGGTGAGATGAGGAAGAGCAGCCCCTCAAAGTCACTTTAGCCAAGAGGGTTTGGTCATCATTTTGCCATTTCTGTCTGCCTCCTTGAGATCTCGTGGATCACTGTTTTCCAGAGCACTTTTCCCGGAGATGAGTTTAATGGCCTTATAAAAGTCACATTGTGCACAAATTGGGAAGTTTCTGAGGCACTGCGCCGGTTCTCATGCATATACAGTCACAAAGTTCCCACAGCTGAGTGGGAAAGGCAATTCAAGGCACAAAAACATCCTTGGGTAAATTACTTCCTATTAGTATGTCACATATTTCTTAGATACGACTGTAGTTCCAGGAGGTGACAGCAGCAGTTGACAATAAAACTTTGCACTCTTTTTTATTTATATTTTCCCTGACTTTCTATTTTGTTTGTTGTGTTTTTTCTTTCCCCTCAAAGTTACGTAACATCACATCCAACTCCTTGCTCCTGGGGAGGAAACAATACCCCCCCAATACCTCCCCTCTCTCTCGCCAGAGGTTTTCCAGATTCTCTCCCTGTGGGGTGGTCCAACTTGACCTGTAACCTCAGGAGCCAAGGAGGAAACTCAGAGGGGCATTGCAACATCCTGAGGACAGGAGGTTTGGGATTGGGGCTCGTTCCATTCCCCCCACTCCTCCCCAACTCCAAAGCTAGCCACAGCTTCCTGCCTCTCTTTAAATCCATAATTCTTCAATGATAAATACCACATGCCTTACATCGGAGCAAGGTGAGCTGATAGAGGTGAGAGAAGATGGGAGTCCATCCTCTATTTACTGATTGAGAAAGAAAAAAAAGAAAGTATCTGAGAAGTGATGATGTGAGCTCTTATCCCACCAGGCCACCGGAGCTGGGCTGAAGGGGACCAAGGTCAAGCTAAAGGAGGCTGTGACCCAATGCTAGGCTTTGAAGGACCAGTAGAGGACAGAGCCATTGAGAGCAGAGGGACACCACCCTGTCATCTGGGAAATGAGGCTTCCCTGACGCTGCTCTTTGCAAATGCAATGACACCTGGGTGTTTAAGGACATCTGAGTGGAGAATGAAAGGTAACACTCTAGCAAGAATCCCCAGCAGGGAACTGATGCTCTGAGCAAGAATTTCTCTCTTGCCCCAAGAGTTTAAAAAGACAAATATCTTATGATACCACTTATATCTAGAATCTAATGGCACAAATGAACCTGTCTACAGAAAAGAAACAAACTCACGGACTGGCAGAACAGACTTGTGGTTGCCAAGGAGGAGGGGGAGGGAGTAGGATGAACTGGGAGTTTGAGGTTAGTAGATGCAAGCTATTGCATTTGGAGTGGATAAGCAATGAGGTCCTGCAGTATAACACAGGGAACTATATCTAATCACCTGTGATGGAACATGAAGGAAGATGATGTGAGAAAAAGAATATATATGACTTGGTCACTTTGCTATACAGTAGAAACTGACAGAACATTTTAAATCAATTATAATAGAAAAAATAAAAATCTTAAAAAAATAAATACCTCTCCAATTTAGGGAGGGTCCAGTAAAACAGTACTTGGGCTGGAAATGGCCCTTTCGTCCATGCTAAAATCTCCACCTCCAGCCCAGGACTAACCCACCACCACCACCCCCACCTCCAGGTTGGAACTGACCCAGACTTCAAGATCATGTCCTCTTGGCAATCTCTCTGTCCTCCAAGCATAGGTATGGGCCTCTTCTGGCCTTTTCACCTTGAAGTCATTCCCCCCTTCCCACAGCCTGGAGAATTCAGGATCCCATGCCCTCCTTAGGAATGCAAAACCTCACCTTGCCTTCAGCTCTCTGGATCTCTGACCCCCGGTGGCTCCAATTCTCCCACCTGCAGGAGCCTGATTTCTGTGGTCCTCACCCCAAGCTCAGAACCAACCATCATGCTAATGGCAACTCCTCCCCTGCTCCTTCTTGAGAGTACCCATATCACTCTCCTCAGAATTCAGGTCGTAAAAAAAGTTGATGGCTGAGCAAGAGCTTCCATTGTTCTGCCCAGAATGTTGCGACCTCATCTCTATAAAAAGATGGGAACACAAACCCTCAAGAAACATCAGAACCACAACATTTGGGCAAGGACTCACATCCACTGAGGAGGAAGGTGGGAGTGCTCTCTGGAATACAGGATGGGATGGGCTTTTTAAAGGAAGCATCTCTGAATTTTGCAGAAAATGAGGTCATTTTTTTCCATAATTGGACAAAAGAATAGAGGATTAAGGAACAAGTATCGGGGGAGATGGGGTGGGATGTTGTTCATGTAAATGCCAAAAAATTGTCAATTTAATTATTTTTAAAATTTTTCAGCCAAAAGTTTTAATAGTTCAATCATTGAAACAATGAGAAGAGCCTATCACTAAAAAATAAAAACACACTGTCAAATCAACTCCCAAACTGTGAACTGTCCAATGCCATCTTTTTGGTCAGTGTAGAAACATCCTGAATATTTTAGGACTTTTGGACCTCGATTCTCTACCACTTATAATTCAAAATTGCATCTCCCTCCCGCCTTCTCCCAGGACTCTTAATTTCTCTTCTCTCTCCACCATTATTTATTTAAGCCTCCTAACTGTATTATTTATTTTAACACCATATCTGTATTATTTATTTTACTGTAGCTCCATAACGATATTATTTAAGTCTATAAAATAAAGCTTTTTCCCTTGAACTCTCTGTGCAAAACAAAATTGTATTCTACTGAAACATTCTTTGAAATGTCCTTCTTTTCTACCACTGGATAATAATAATAATACTTTGCATTTATATAGTACCTTTTATCCTGGGATTATTGAAGTCTGCAAAACCAGTCTGTCTGAATTCTCTATGCAGAAATCAAGTTGTATGAAAATACTCTTTGTAATACCCTTTATTTTTCACCATTTGCTGGTACAGAAATGTCCTGTCTTTGTGCACTACTTTTTAATCCCAAAATTTCCAAATTGTTCTCTAATTAATATTCACCTACTTGGAAATGGACAGGTATTGTTTCCATATCCTGAGTGGAGAAGACTTCCATGGACAGGAAATATACGTAAATCTTGTATCTTACAGCTCCTTTGTGCCTTTGAGACAGATCTTCACAGACTTTCTCTTCCCAGCTATCATCTAGTTTTATCAAAGAAATGAGGGCTAAGCTCTGGAATCATATTGCCTGGGTTTAAATTTACTTGTTCCCCAGGCAGCACATCTTGCACAGGTCCTTTTCCCACTTGAAGCCTCAGTTTCTCATCTGTACTCATCTTCCTTTCCACATCTTTTGCTTAACTCAAGCCTCTCACACATCCAGAATTGCCCTTCCTATTCCCAGCCACTTGTCCATCCTTCAATACTCAACTCCAGGCCCACAACTAGAACAAGTGAGTGGAAGCAGCTGACCTTCTCCAATAATGGCAGAGGTACTGTCATTTTCACTTTGGACATAGAATGCTCAGGCAACACATCCTGGATCTGGATTTCATGTTATTTTTGTACAGCTTTTAACTGTCTTTTGAGAGTGAAACTTCATGTATTGATGGATTCACTCAACAAGCATTTACTGAGTATCTATCTACTATGTACTGGGCACTTTCTGACTATAAGGATACAGCTGAGAACAAAAGAAAAACCCCTTCGATTTCAGAGCTGATATTCTTCAGAGCTGTATGTGGGAAAATACATCCAACATCAGGTCTGTAAGGCTACGCTGACTCCAGATTCTCTCCTGGCTCTCAAAGTGCTAAGCCAAGCATGGTGCGCACAACAGGGGAGTAGAAGATACTTTTTACCTGATTTCTTAAATATTAACGATAAGGAGGTAGAAGTCTTTGAAATTATCATCTTAACAGTTTTGTAGTTTCAAAAAATACATTATTAAAAGTTGCCTCTACTATACTTCGGAAAAAAAGAAAGTTGCCTCCAGCCCCCAAATGGTTATTAAGTCCCTAAGTATCCTTATCAAGTTTTACATGGTCAATGGAGTGCTTTCCAGAAATACCTATCACTGTGAAGTGGATCAAGTCTACAACTTTCAGTGGTTCATCTGTCACATGGAGCTAGTGTCTTTGAGAGAAAAACAATGGAACAGCCATGCAAGGACCAGCACCAAGCCTAGGACACAATGGCAGCTTAATAAACCACAGTATTTCATCATATGATAGCATTTTCTTTCTTGAAGCTGTAATCCTTACTCCGTGGGATGACTGAGACTGAAAAGTTTGGACTGATGAAAAGGGCCATATGCTGTCCCCAGAAAGGTCCTTCCCTAACCCTGGAAAACAGAGCAGGACTCCTATCTATTTCATGGTTTATGCCCTAGCCCCAAGCCCTCTACAGTCTTTATTGGAAGGATTGTAAACTATGACACTGGGTTCCAGTCTGCTCTTTACACTGTCAAACCTCTTCCACCTTCCATCCTCCCCACCCCATTTATTCTGTTCTGTATTTAGTGTGTGTTATGTCCTTGCATTCATTTGCATTCTTCCCTAGGATGTTTCACCCTAATCAGTTTCCAAGTAAATATTGTTTCTTATCTTACCCATTTCCATCTTGGTGTACCATCTTCTTCTATAGGAAGAAGATGGTAGTAGATTCTCACAAGCATTATTTGCATGAAATTTTGTTTGGTGTGGACTATATGAAGTAGGTAGAATTACCCCCATCCTAATAGATTGGAAAGGGAGAGCAGACCCCTCCCAAGCTCCCTTGACTTCCAGCCCATGCTGCCTCATTTCCCTTGGAGGATGGAATACTTTATCTCCAAAGCTGCACATTGTATGTTCTTCCTGAGCACCTTCTCTTTGTCCATAATTGTGCTGGGTACCAAGGACATGAAGGGGCAAGCCACAGTACCCTGTATGCAATGCAGGCACCACAGTCTAGTCAGGGAGATATGCAGAAATAAACAATGGAAACACTGCGTGAATGTATCATGGGATAAAGCCCATGTACTATGGTCTCCTAACCCAGTTATACCAGCTCAAGAGGCTTCCTGACATATGGGGTGAGCCAGAGATAGTGGTCAGGGAGATGGTAGGCATTTAATATGAGGGAAACATGCAAATGTTCTGAGGCAATTAGAGCATGTTCAAAGAACTAGAATAATTCAGGGTTTCTGGAGCCAAGACCAGATCCTGAAGCCTTTCTTAACCCCACCAAGGAAGAGTTGGGGCATTGCCCAGAGGTTACCAGAAAGACACTGAAGTCACCAAAATTGATTAATAAAAGTAACATAACTAGAAACAAAGAAAGCTCCCAGAAATGGATACCAGGAAGAAAGTCAGGGAGGTGAGAGATAAGAAAACCTGTTGAGGAATTGCAAGATTGATTAGGAAATATTTGTTTAAATGTTCCTAAAAATGTTCTTACAGGTAGAAAACTCTGAATATTACACGCATACATACACACACAAATCCTATTAGAGCCTGTAATCAAATACAACAACCTCGTAGGCTACAAAGTCAACACACTGAAATCAATTGTATTTCTAGACTCTAACAATAAACAATCCAAAAAATAAGAAAGCAATCCCATTCTCAATAGCATAAAAAGTATAAAATACTTACAAATAAACTTAACTGAGGAGGTTATAGATCCATATGCTGAAAACTACAGAGTGTTCCTGAAATAAAATTAAAGAAGTCACAAATATATGGAAAAACATCCTGTCTTCATCAGTTGCAAGATAATGTCAGTAAGAGGTTTGTACTACCCAAAGCAAACTACTGATTTAATGCAATCACCGTCAAAATTATAATGTTGTTTCTTACAGAAATAGTCCAAACCATTTAAAAATTTGTGTGTAATTTCAAGGGGGCCAAAATGACCAAAAAGATTTTGAGAAAGAACAAGTTTGTGGTCTCATACTTCCTTATTTCAAAACTTATTCCAAAGCCGCAGTAATCAAAACAGTACAGAACTGATATAAAGACAGATTTATAAACCACTGTAATTATATAGAAAGCTCAGAAATAAACCCTTGTATATATAGTTAAATGAATTGTCAAAAGGGTGTCTAGAACATGAAATCAGGAGAGAATGGTCTTTTCAACAAATAGCGCTGGTAAACCTGGATATCCACATACAAAACAATGAAGTTGGACCTTGGACCATATATAAAACAACTCAAAATAGATGAAAAATCTAAGCATAAGAACGAAAACTAAAACTATTAGGAGAAAACATAGGGGAAAACTTAACAATATTGAATTTGGCAAAGATTTCTCAGATATTAAAAGAACAGGCAACAAAAGCAAAAATAAATAAATCTGGGCCATGTCAAAAATTGAAACTGCCCGTCAAAGGGCACAATCAACTGGATGTAAAGGCAGCTCAGAGAATGGGAGAAAATATTTGCAAATCATATACCTGGTAAGGAAATAATACCCATAATATATAAACATCTTATACAACTGGAAAAAACGATTAAAATTGGGCAAAGGACTTGTATAGACATTTCTTTTTAAAAGATAAACAAATGGCAAAGAAGCACATGAAAAGAAGTTCAATAGCTCTAATCATTTGGGGAAAGCAAATCAAAACCACAATGAGCTATTTCCTCACATCCATTAGAATGGTCATTTTCAAGAAAAACAGAAGCAAATGTTTATGGAATTTGGAACCCTTGTATAGTATTGTTGGAAGTGTAAAATGGTGCAGTTGCTGTGGAAAATATCATGGCAGTCCCTCAAAAAGTCAAACATAGAACTACCATATTCTCCAAGTCCATGATTTTCTTTTCTGTGGAAAGGTTCATTTGTGCCATATATTAGATTCCAGATATAAGTGACATCATATGGTATTTGCCTTTCTCTTTCTAACTTACTTCACTCAGTATGAGAGTCTCTAGTTGCATCCATGTTGCTGCAAATGGCATTATTTTGTTCTTTTTTATGGCTGAGTAGTACTCCATTGTGTATATATACCACATGATGGAGCATGATAATGTGAGATAAAATAATGTGTACATGTATGTGTAACTGGGTCACCATGCTGTACAGCAGAAAAAAAATAATGTATTGGAGTTCCCATCATGGCACAGTGGAAATGAAGCTGATTAGGAACAATGAGGTTGCAGGTTCAATCCCTGGCCCTGCTCAGTAGGTTAAGGATCCAGCGTTGCCATGAGCTGTGGTGTATGTTGCAGCAACAGCTCGGATCTGGTGTTGCTGTGGCTCTGGTGTAGGCCAGGGGCTACAGCTCTGATTGGACCCCTAGCCTGGGAACCTCCATATGCTGCAGGTACGGCCCTAAAAGGACAAAAGGATAAAAAAAGTAATGTATTGGGGAAATAAAAAAAAATTTAAAGGATACTTTGTTAAAAAAAAAAAAAACTACTATATAATCCAGCAATTCTACTTCTAGGTATACACCCCAAAGAACTGAAAGCAGAATCTTGAAGAAACACTTTTACACTCATGTTCATAGAAGTATAATTCGCAATAGCCAAAAGGTGCAGGCAGTTCAAGTGTTCCTCAACAGATGAGTGGATAAAGAAAAGGATAAGCCTAAAAAAGAAAGGATAAATCTTGAGGATATAATGCTAAGTGAAATAAGCCAGTCACAAAATTCAAATACTGAATGATTCTACTTGTATGAGGTACCTAGAGGAGTCAAATTCATAGAGGCAGAAAGTAGAAGGGCAGTTTTCCAGGAATGGAGAGAGGGGGAAATGGGGAATTGTTTAATGAGTTCAGAGTTTCAGTATTGCAAGATGAAGAGTTTTGCACAATAATGTGAATGCATTTAACACTATTGAACTGTATACTTTAAAATGGTTAGGATGGTAGATGCTATGTGCATTTTACCTCAGTTTTTTAAAAATTACAGCAATTGAGGGGAAAAAAAAGTCTCTAAAAGAACGGAAACAACCTGAATGTCTATAGACAGATGAATGGATTAAGAAGATGTGGTACACATATATAATGGAAAACTCTCAGCCATAAAAAGTATGAAATAATGGCATTTGCAGTAATATGGATGTAACTAGAGATTCTTATACTAAGTGAAGTAAGTCAAAAAGAGAAAGACAAATGCCATATGATATCACTTACATGTGGAATCTAAAATATGGCACAAATGAACCTATCTACAAAACAGAAATAGACTCACAGACAAAGAAAACAGACTTGTGGTTGCCAGGTAGGCAAGGGGGAGTGGACAGACTGAGGGTTTGGGATTGGTAAATGCAAATTATTACATTTAGAAGGGATAAGCAATGACCTCCTACTGTACAACACAAGGAAATATATCCAATCTCGTGATAGAACATGATGGAAGAGGAGTTCCCGTTGTGGCACAGTGGTTAACGAATCCGACTAGGAACCATGAGGTTTTGGGTTCAGTCCCTGGCCTTCCTCAGTGGGTTAAGGATCCAGCATTGCCATGAGCTGTGGTGTAGGTCACAGACATGGCTCAGATCTGGTGTTGCTGTGGCTCTGGTGTAGGCTGGCAGCAACAGCTCCGATTAGACTCCTAGCCTGGGAACCTCCATATGCCACAGGTGCGGCCCTAGAAAAGACAAAAAGACAAAAAGACAAAAAAAAAAAAAAAAAAAAAAAAGAACATGATGGAAGAGAGTATGCAAAAAAGAATGTATATAGATGTATGACTGGGTCACTATGCTGTACAGCAGAAATTGGCACAACATTATAAATCCACTATACTCTAATATTAAAAAAGAACTGCGCTCCTGTTAAGCTTTGCTTCCAAATTCAGTTTGAGCTCAGTTTCTTCTCCATCACAGTGTCAGGCACATTAGTATTAGCCTTTCCTCCTTGTCCCCTCAAAGCCAACTGAAAGAGGTCCATAGGAGTCCAACTGAAGGTCAACATAGTTTAGCTCTTTGGCCAAGTGGACGAGCCAGTCCTTTGCCCAAAAGCTGAAGGGGCTCTGGCTGGCCCTGCTCTGCACACCAGGTTGGAGAACACATGGGCCAGAATCCTACAGACTGACTGCATCTGACCAGAGAGAGCACGAGGCCTGAGTGTTCCACCACCATCCCCACTTCTCACTTCCATCCCCTAGCCCATGGAAGGGAGCCTGGGGAGAGGTCAAGAGTGTAGATGTCCTCACTGGGGGAGTGGAGAGCCTATATTCTCCCCCAAAGAGCTCCTAGGCAAATTAAAGATTGGCTCAACCACTTGTTTTCAAAGCTTCATACTGAATTACACAAAAGGCAAGAGGAAGTAAACTGGCTTCTTCATTGCCCCTTCCTGGCTACCCCAATTTCCCCCTCCAGGATCTGAGGATGAGTCAAAAGCCCTGGTACATAGCCAGCAGCACATTTCTTAGAAGTCTTATTTGAAAATGTTTTCTCCAAAGTATCACCACGACCTTACTGCCAAAAATGTAGGGTTTTGGGTGGTGACTATTTTTCCTTTTTATGGCTGTACCTGCAGTGTATGGAAATTCCCAGACTAGTGGTTGAATCAGAGCTGCAGCTGCCGACCTGCACCACAGCCATGGCAACACCAGATCCAAGCTATACATGCAACCTGCACCACAGTTCATGGCAACGTTGGATCCTTAACCCACTGAACAATACCAGGGGTGGAGCCCACATCCTCACAGACACTATGTCGGGTTCTTAACCCACTGAGCCACAATGGGAACTTCAGTTTTTCTTAATCCTAATGCGATTTCACTATCTTTGAAGTGGAAAACATTCAAGAAGTTTAGGACATGTATGCAGATAAAAAGCATCACTAAGATGCTCCCAGAGATTTGCTTTGCCTGGGGAGGGGAAGTGTATGAAGGAAACTTTTGACTGGTCAATGGCCTCTAGCAGCAGTAAGTCCAGAGGTGCTGGATCTCCTCCTCTGACCCACCCTTTTGTATATGCAGCCAGAAGTTGGGGGTATAGGTGTACATACAGCTGCGTAAGTACATCAAGGCTTTGGAAGGAAAGAGATGAAAATCCCCAACCCCTTCCTCTTGAAGTATGACGTTAAAGAAACACACCAGATGAACAGAGTTGGCATGACCCAGGCCAAGTGGCAGGAGAGGAGGGCAAGGTCCCTGAAAAACAAAATAAGACAAGACAAAAAAACTCTAATGGAACAGGGCTCAGACCCCATCCCAGGGCTCTGTATAGGGAGAACCATTCTGGAAGTTTCACTTGCCTAAAGCTAGCCCATCCTGCTAACTGACTCTCCCCAGTGCAGACATGAGAGAAAGAAAGAAGAGTTGTGAGGACTGGAGCCCAGTGAGTGGTGAGGTATCCAGAGGATGCTGATAAAAGAGCATCCTCTCTCACAGGGCCACCCACAGCTGAGGCAGACTCAAGAGGTCCACTGCAATAGATTTGGAAGCAGGGAAAAAGCTGGGTTGACTGATTCTCCAAACTGAGGCTCCAGGAAAATGTGGAACACTTCGTAATAAACCTAACCAAAAATCACTTTTGAAATCACTAGAGCTTTTCCCACAAAGATGTGCCAATTTCCACAAGTCTTGGTGTCCACCACGCAGTGCTGGATCACATGTGAGTCTCAAGATCAAAAGTGCTAGGAGGTTTCTTCCAATGGCACAGCCCCCACCCCATCTGACACCATGGAGTCAGCTGGTGGACCTTTTACAAAGTGGAATGAGAGACATTTTCAGTAGGCCCACACTGGTCAACATATTCCCAGTCTCTGCTCCAGAAATCCAATCAAATTTCCTACATACAAGATGGAGAATCCAAGAGTTCCCGTTATAGCTCAGCAGGTTAACAACCCAACATAGTGTCTGTGAGGATGCAGGTTCAGATCCCACATGCCTTAAGTGCAGCCCTAAAAAGAAAAAAAGAAAAAAAAAATAGATGGAGCATTACCCTCCAGGGCTGCGCAAGTGGAGTGTGAATGGAACGTGGCATGCAGCAGAGGGTAAAGACATTGATTGGGTCCTTGGTATGTTCGTGGAGCTTTAAAACCAGGAAGCGTCATGATCTGGGGAACTAGTTTCTGAAACTCAGCAGATATAGGGCTGGCTGCCAGCATGGGTCACAGGGCCAAGGAGTGGCTTTCTGAAGAGCTGGGTTCAGAATCGATTAAGCAGCAGGGCTATTTATTGACCACTTTAGATTCTATAGAAAAGGAGAAAAAAATAATTCACCACAGAAATGAAATCCTGTCAGTAGCCCCAATAGGCTTGCCCACCAACTAACGAGAACAAGGTAAATTTGAGCTCAATTTACTCAGATGGATAATAAAACTTTCAATTATGGTTGCATTATTTGTTGCTATATGGTTGAAAGATTAGGTGACAATATGCAAAAAATAGTTTCTTCATAGTATAATATTTAGTAATGTCATTTTATTTTTTATATGTTTCATTAAATTGTTTTGTGGCTTTATTATCTACCCAGATGCACAGCCCAGAAATACAATTATTCAGATTTAGAAGCAATAAAATTTGGCATGCATTTTCTCGTATTCAAAATTCCTGCATGTTAAAAAGAAATTATAGCATTCTTCCCACATTGCACCGCTCTGAGGCCCTCACAGACCCATTCATTAACCAAAGACATTACAGAAAGCACACCATTTAGGTTAAAAGGCCCTTCGGATAACAGATATGCATGCACGAAGCAAATATTTCAGTGTAGCCCCGCCTTTTGATTATGACAATAACAGAGGCAAACGGATATGCGTTTGCTGTAATGTGCTACTCGGTGATGGATCCATTGAGTGGTGAAAACTCTGATTGCAAAGCAGCACACAGAGAAAGCATTATGACAACAAAACCTATCTTCCAAACTATCAGGAAGTGGGAGTTTTACTACTTGGAGAAAAATGAAAGCTTCCCAGGGAATTGTATTTCAAAAGAGTTCTATAGGATGTGAATCCTACACATATTTTAACTGCCCATGGAGCGGTGGTTAAGAGTGGAGATATGGTGGCCACTTGGCCCAGAAATATTTCTTCCAAGTCACAATCCTAGGCCTCAGGACCCCCTATTAAAATTCACCTAAATACTTGAAGATATTTGTCCACCAGTGGAACACTAACAGGTGTTTAACAGATGGTTCCTTGAAATCATGGGAACCAAAATGCAGATACATTAAGAAATAAGGTACAAGACTCTGTCAAGTTGGTTTGTTCTGAGGACAGTTAATAGTGTTAAATGAGGGGAGGTGAAAAGAGGGAAGAAAGTGACAAAATGAGATCTGACACACAGAATGTAGGAAAAGGTAAGTTACAAATTGAAAAAAAAACTTGTAATCACAATACATATCACCAACAAAGGATTAGTATCGAGAATGTACAAAGAACTGCTATAAATCTGTAAGAAAGGAGCAAACGGAATGACAGGAAAAAAGGGACAGAAGATATAAAGAACCACTTCACAGAAGACCAAACACATATGGCCAATAAACATTTGAGGAAATATCAAGGAATTGCATAACAAGTTGTGTCTGATTCCCATTTAACTGGAAAAATTAAGAAAGATGACATTATTAAACATTAGAGACACTATGGATACAAAGGATTGACAGGGGAGAGGAAACTGGTAAAACCTCACTGGAAAAGAATTTGTCATTATCTTATAATGTTAAACAGTCCTGTATCCTACAAGGCCCAATTTCCACTTCTGGGTATGTACTTAAGAGAAACTCGTATGTATGTGCATCAGGAAGGATGTACAAAAGGATTCCTAGCAATACTACTCTTGGAAGAAAAAAATCTGGAAACATTCCAAATGGATAAGGAAATTCTATAGTACATCACAATGAAATATTGTGAAGCACTTGAAACTAATGAACTGCAGCTACACATAAGTCTATGGTTGACTCTTGGCAATACCATACTGTTGAAAAAAAGTTAGTTCCAGGAGACTACAGACAACATTTCTTTTTCTGAAAAATTTAAAATAACCAACCAAGCAATATAGTCTTAGAAATGCACATACATAATAAACCTATCTTTTAACGGGGATGATGAGCTCAAGACTCAGAAAAGTGACTAGCTTATGTTGAGGGATGCAAATGAAGAGCTAGAAAAACTACACAGAAGATTGGGCACGGTGTGCCACTGTTTAGTTCTATGACACTTGTGTGGGTACATAAGCTTGGGTACTTATGACAAATACACACACACATGCAGCAAAAAGAGTCTACATACAAACACACAGTGATACGAGTTTGTCAAGGACCAAAGATTAACCCAATTCTAAGCACTGGAAATACTATACAAATATTTTGTGTTCAAACCCCTGTGATGATACTTAGAGAACAGACTTATGGTTGCCAAGGGGGAGAGAGAAAGAGAGTGGGATGGACTGCGAGTTTGGAGTTACTAGATGCAAACTATTACGTTTAGAATGGATAAGCAGCAAGGTCCTACTGTATAGCTCAGGGAACTACACTTAGTCTCTTGGATTAGACCATGATGGAAGATACTATAAGAAAGGGAATGTAGGAGTTCCAGTCGTGGTGCATCGGAAATGAATCCTACTAGGAACCATGAGGATGTGGGTTCAATCCCTGGCCTCACTCAGTGGGTTAAGGATCTGTAGTTGCCATGAACTGTGGTGTAGGTCTCAGACACAACTCAGATCCCTCGTTTCTGTGGCTGTGGTGTAGGCCAGAAGCTATAGCTCTGATTCGACCCCTAGCCTGGGAAACTTCCATATGCCATGGGTGTGGTGCAAAAAGGAGAGAAAGAGAGAAAGAAAGGAAGGAAGGAAGGAATGTATATACATGTGTGTATGTGACTGGGTCACTTTGCTGTACAGCAGAAATTGGCACATATTTTAAATCAACTATTCTTTAATTTAAAAAAAAATCCCTGTGGTGTATAATTGTAGGTGTATAGGTATGTATACTTCATCCACACACTCACCAAGGAAAAATAGTGTGTGTGTTTTAAATAAGTCAACAATATTAGGGCTGGATCATTGGATATTGCCTAAGGATATGATTACTTAAAAAGGTATCATAGTCTCATGGTTAATTGGGTGCTGGAGAACTTTTAATCAAGATGACTCTGTGTATTCTCACTTAACAACCCTCTCTACTACAAACAGTTAAAATTTTTTATGAGAATATCAATAGAAACATAGCCAAGCTCAAAAGCAAGATAATGGTTGTGGCCAAGAAAGAGAAGAGAAAATCAAGGGACTAAGTGTACTTCTCAGAGCTGGAAGCCAGGGGCAACAGGTTTGTGAAGATATTTGACAATGAAATTCTAGGAAGAAAAGGTCATAATTGTGGCCAGGAAGTGAGGCTAGACAAAGAGAGATCCTGTGATTGGATATGAAATACCTCAATTTTACTGTGCAAGAGCCTTAACACATGCATCCAGCTGGAGGCAACCACAAAATGCATGAAATGGAAAGTTTTTTGGGTTTTGTTTTTTTTGTCTTTTCTAGGGCCTCACCTGCGGCATATGGAGGTTCCCTGGCTAGGAGTCTAATCGGAGCTGTAGCTGCTAGCCTATGCCAGAGCCACAGCAACAACAGATCTGAGCCATGTCTGCGACCTACACTACAGCTCATGGCAACGCCGGATCCTTAATCCACTGAGTGAGGCCAGGGATAGAACCCACAACCTCATGGTTCCTAGTCGGATTTGTTAACCACTGAGCCACGATGAGAACTCCAGAAATGGAAAGTTTTTAAGAAGCATATGAAGGAGTAAAATTGACTCAAGAAGAAATAGAATAAACTAAGAACCATGGAAGTAGAATCAAATATCAAAATCTTCTTTGCCAAAAAATACCAGAAACAGACAGTATTAAAATGACTTAGTAAATCTGCAAGGAATAGACCATTTATGTCCTGTACAAAAATTTTGAAAGAAAAAATGAAGGAAAGTTACCCATCAAATTTTATTAGTTGTGACAGGGACACAAAGTATGTATCAAAATGTGACAAGGACACTACAATTAATCAAATTATAAAACATTCTTGTGAACACATATATGAAAATTCTAAGTAAAATAGTAACTAATGAACTTCAGGAATATAATTTCTGAAGTCTGACCAAATACGTTTACCAAAGGAATATAAGGATGCCCTAATAGAAAGATAAGGCATAGGATTTTCTCAACAGACACACAAAAAGTACTTGTACTAGTTGTCCTAGCCAAGTAATAATATCAAGATTAAAAGAATGAGATATAAGAATTAGAAAAGAACCTAGCCTTATGTGCAATAATAATTTGTATACATAGAAAACCTGAAGGCTCCTATTAAGTATTAGAACAAACAAAAAAGTTAAGCAATCCTTATTTACAAAAGATAATCCTTGGAGAATGAATAATGTTTCTATACATGATTTGAAGAAATAGTAGGGAAAAAAGTTTCATTTACAATAGCAAGAAAATCTATAAAGCTCCTAAGAAGAAAATTTTTAAAATAAAGTTAAGAATTTTATAGAGGAGTTCCTGTTGTGGCTTGGTGGGTTATGAACCTGACTAGTTATCCATGAGAATGTGGGTTCAATCCCTGGCCTCAATCAGTGGGTTAAGGATCTGGCATTGCCATGAGCTGTGGTGTAGGTCACACACGTGGTTGGATCACAAGCTGCTGTGGCTGTGGCTTAGGCTGGCAGCTATAGCTCCGATTCAACCCCTAGCCTGAGAACTTCCATATGCTGCAAGTGCAGCCGTAAAAAGCAAAAAAATTAAAAAAGGAAGGAAGGAAGGAAAGAAGAAATTAATTTTATAGGGAAAAACTTCAAAATGTTACTGAGAATCATAAAAGAAACAGATAAATGAAAAGATATACCATTTGCATTATTGAGAAGACTCTAAAGGTCTAATAACACCCTCCAGTCTAATGTATAAATTAGATGCAATTACAATCCAAAATCTGACAGGACATTTTGTGGAGAGACACAAGCCGATCCTAAAAGGCATGAGTAAAAGGTCAAAATTAAATAAGGACAAAAAGGAAGAACATGAAGAGATGTGCCCTGCCCATATCAAGAGTTAGAATAAAGCAACACTGCAGTGCTTGCACAGCAACAGAACAGTAAGACAGAGCACAGAGCTTGAAGGCAGCCTTCCATGGGTGCTAAATAAAACTGGGTGATAAGCACATGGGTGCTTGCCGTGTGGTTCTCTGAAGTTTTCTGTATGATTGAAATATTTCATAATAATTTATTAAAATTAGAAAAGCAGTGCTTTAACATCAGACAGACCTGCTGTATTCAACTTTCCTTTCTGACACTTGCCAGTAAGTAGCCATAGATGAACTTGAACTTTCCGATGAAGCATCTCAGTTTCCTTATGTGTAAAATCGGAGCAATAATAATACACACCGATGAGCAAAAGGCTTTGTATAGGGCTTGGCGATAGCTAGTACTTAATAAAGCCAGTTTCTTTTGTGTTAATAATAATATAATAATTCAATTTTTTCCTCTCCTAAACATAATATCCTTAAATCCCCACCCCCTAAAAAAGTGAGTCATATTGAGCCTCTGACCTAGCTGATGCAACACATGTTTGGGGGCAGTGTGTGAGATGTATTTATTTACAAGAAGACTGGTCAGGACCAGACTTAGATTAAACCTAAAGACAGGTAATAAGTATTGGAGTCCACGCATGCATCAGAGTCCCCTAAGAGCTCCAACACCTCTAACCCGGCCTTACCTCTGCTATTTCCTATTTAGATATTAACAGGTAACAAAGGTTGGAGTATTCCTCTGTTTTGAGGGAAGATTCTTAGAAATAAAATATCTTTCAGACCCAAAGTACTGGTATAAGTAGTGGATTAGATTCTTCCCTAAACCCCCTCAAGTCACGCCAAATAGGACTGGAGCTGGGAATGCAAAAGTCATGTGCCCTGACTTCTGAGCCAAAATTCTTGCATTTACACACACACACACACACACACACACACACACACACACACACACACACATTTTCTCACCCAACCTCTACTTCTGCATGTAAGTCGACATCTAGAAGAGGCTGGACATTATATCCTGATATCCTGGGCATCTGGAGGGTAAAGGTCTTGTCCCTGAAAGAACCCATGGTTTCCCTTAAGAGGGACAATCATCCCTAGAGTAAATTATCCAAAGAGGTGGCAGGCTCCTGAAAGGCAAGCCTCAGGCAAGGAAGAGAATCTTGTTTCTCTCAGAGCCTCATGTGATAGGCGCTGTTCTTCAAGGAGTCAAGATGCCTGGGGTGAGCTCCTGGGTAATAGCGGCTGAAGGGATGCCCATCCCATGCAGACAGGTTGGGGGCTGGGATGAGATGAATCCTTTCCCTTCCAAAGAACAAGTTGTAGCCTCCACGTAGATTTTGTACTGTAGCCTCCTCCCTAGGCTTTTCTTTCCAAGAACTCAGTAAAGTATTGGAGCATGCCAGCACCATCGTCCTGTGCTCGAGCTTGTCTTGCTAACATGCATTTTTGTGTGAGAATTAATGGTGAGTCTTCCAATAAGAGCTAATTTTCACATTTTTAAATTCATAAAGTGAGAACAGGATTATGAAGAATGCTTTTCTTTGTTTTGTTTTGATTTTTTTTTTACTCTTTTTTTTTTTTCCCCACTGTACAGCAAGGGGGTCAGGTTATCCTTACATGTATACATTACAATTACATTTTTCCCCCAGCCTTTCTTCTGTTGCAACATGAGTATCTAGACAAAGTTCTCAATGCTATTCAGCAGGATCTCCTGTAAATCTATTCTAAGTTGTGTCTGATAAGCCCAAGCTCCCGATCCCTCCCACTCCCTCCCCCTCCCATCAGGCAGCCACAAGTCTCTTCTCCAAGTCCATGATTTTCTTTTCTAAGGAGATGTTCATCTGTGCTGGATATTAGATTCCAGTTATAAGTGATATCATATGGTATTTGATTTATTTTTTATAATGATTTTTATTTTTCCATTATAGCTGATTTACAGTGTTCTGTCAATTTTCTGCTACACAGCAAGGTGACCCACTCACACATACATGTATACATTCTTTTCTCTCACATTCTCATGCTCCATCATAAGTGACCAGACATAGTTCTCAGTGCTATACAGCAGGATCCCATTGCTTATCCATTCCAAAGGCTATAGTTTGCATCTATTAACCCCAAATTCCCAGTCCCTCCTACTACCTTCCCCTCCCTCTTGGCAACCACGAGTCTGTTCTCCATATCCATGATTTTCTTTTCTGTGCCCTATGTTAGATTCCAGATATAAGCGAAATCATACGGTATTTGTCTTTCTCTTTCTGGCTTTCTTCACTTAGTATGAGAGTGTCTAGTTCCATCCATGTTGCTGCAAATGGCATTATTTCATTCTTTTTTATAGCTGAGTAATATTCCATTGTGTGTATATACCACACTTCTTAATACAATCATCTGGCAATGGATATTTAGTTTGTTTTCATGTCTTGGCTATTGTGAATAGTGCTGCAGTGAACATGCAGGTGCATGTGTCTTTTTCCAGGAAAGTTTTGTCCAGGTATATGCCCAAGAGTGGGATTGCTGGGTCATATGGTAGTTCTATGTATAGATTTCTAAGGCACCTCCATATTATTTTCCATAATTATTGTACCAATTTACATTCCCACCAACAGTGCAGGAAGGTTTTCTTTTCTCCACACCCTCTCCAGCATTTGTTATTTGTGGACTTATTAATGATGCCATTCTGACTGGTGTGGGATGGTACCTCATAGCCATTTTGATTTGCATTTCTCTAATAATCAGTGATGTCGAGAATTTTTTCATGTGCTTGTTGGCTATCTGCATATATTCTTTGGAGAAATGTCTATTCAGGTCTTGTGCCCATTTTTCAATTGGGTTGTTGGGGGGGTTTTGTTGTTGTTGAGTTGTGTAAGTTGTTCGTATATTTTAGATTAAACCCTTGTCAGTTGCTTTGTTTGAAACTGTTTTCTCCCATTCTGTAAGTTGTTTTCTGGGGGAGGGGGGGTATGGTTTCCTTTGCTGTGCAACAACTTGTCCGTTTGATTAGGTCCCATCGGGGTTTTTTTGCTTTTATTTCTGATACTTTGGGAGACTGGCTTGAGAAAACATTTGTGAGGTTGATATCAGAGAATGTTTTGCCTATGTTCTCTTCTAGGAGTTTGATGGCATCTTGTCTTACATTTAAGTCTTTCAGCCATTTTGAATTTATTTTTGTGTATGGTGTGAGGGTGTGTTCCAGGTTCATTGATTTACATGTGGCTGTCCAGTTTTGCCAGCACCACCTGCTGAAAAAACTGTCTTTTCCCCATTTTATATTTTTGTGTCCTTTGTCAAAGATTAGTTGACCATAGGTATCTGGGTTTATTTCTGGGTTCTCTATTCTGTTCCATTGGTCTGTATGTCTGTTTTGGTACCAGTACCACACTGTCTTGATTACTGTGGTTCTGTAATATTGCCTGAAGTATGAGAGAGTTATGCCTCTTGCTTGGCTTTTGTTCCTCGGGATTGCTTTGGCAATTCTGGGTCTTTTGTGGTTCCATATCAGTTTTTGGATTGTTTGTTCTAGTTCTGTGAAAGATGTCATGGGTAATTTGATAGGGATTGCATTGAATCTGTAGATTGCTTTGGGTAGTATGGCCATTTTTACAATATTAATTTTTCTAACCCAGGAGCATGGAATATCTTTCCATTTCTTTGCATCCTCTTTAATTTCCTTGATTAATGTTTTATAGTTCTCAGCATATAAGTCTTTTGCCTCCTTGGTCAGGTGTATTCCCAGGTATTTGATTTTTTTGGGGGGGTGTAATTTTAAAAGGTATTATATTTTTGTATTCCTTTTCTAATATTTCATTGTTAGTATACAGAAATGTGACTGATTTCTGAATGTTAATCTTATATCCTGCCACTTCACTGAATTTGTTGATCATTTCGAGTAGTTTTTGGGTTGAATCTTTAGGGTTTTCTATGTATAGTATCATGTCATCTGCATACAGTGACAATTTTACCTCTTATCTTACAATTTGGATAATTTTTATTTCTTTTGTCTGTGGAATAACATGTCTCCCTATGATTCACACATGGAAGTTCTCACCCAACACCCCTTCCTCCAATGGAGAGAGGTTTTCCTCTATTACACAGTAGATCAGTGAATTAGCTCTTTCTGTGTAACAAACCGCTCCAAAACTTAGTAATTTGAAACACCATTTTTTAAATTTTTTTAGGGCCTCACCTGTGGCAAATAGAAGTTCCCAGGCTAGGGGTCAAATCAGAGCTGCAGCCCCCAGCCTACACCACAGCTCTCAGCAAAGCTGGATCCTTAACCCACTGAGCAAGGCCAGGGATCAAACCTGCTTCCTCGTGGATGCTAGTCAGGTTCTTAATCCACTGAGCCACAACAGGAAATCCTGAAAAGCCACTTATTTCGTACTAACTCATGGTAATGTGGGTGAGCAGTCTGGGTGGGGCTCAGCAGGGTAGTTCTCTTGATGGATTCCCTGGGATCACTCCTGTGGCTGCATAAAGTTTTCAGGTGAGATGAGGACTGCCTAGTCCAGGATGGCCTCATTCACATGTCTGTCAGTTGGGACGGCCGGGGCCACTGGGCTACATATCTCCAGTGGACTCTGTTCATTGACATTGCATGGGTTAAGGGTTCCAAGATCAGATGAAGACAACAGCTTCAACATGCCCTTGCTTCCCAGGTCTGTTTGTGTCACATTTGATAATGTCCCATTGACTGAAGATAAGCACATAGTTGGGTAAGTTCAGAGCCAGTTTAGGAGAGTATAAATACAAGGAGAAATTATCACCGACGCTTTTTCTTTTCTTTTTTTAAGGGCCACACCCACAGCATATGGAGGTTCCCAGGCTAGGGGTCTAATTGAAGCTGCAGCTGCTCAGCCTACGCCACAACCACAGCAATGTAGGATCCCAGCTGCTTCTGTGACCTACACCACAGCTCACGTCAATGCTGGATCCTTAACTTACTGAGCAAGGCCAGGGATCTAACCTGCATCCTCTTGGATAATAGTCAGATTCATTTCCGCTGAGCCATGATGGGAACTCCACAGACACTTTTTCATACAATCTGCTATACCAGCCTTAAATAGCCTGGGTCTCATTTTATGATACAGGGGAAATTTCTCCCTGGATGCACCACACATCCATACACACGCACATACTTACATGCACACATGTAGACATAAAGACTCACTGCATAGTCTCACATAAAAGCACATGTATGTACGCATCACAGTCTCACATGCCCCTAGACATAGCCACACACCCACAAGAGAGATATGTGGAGATACATGTAAAACCAGTCATTTGTATAAGCACAAAAGACCATTCAAAGGCAAGGTTCTTGCTATACACACTCTGTTTCATTTCAACTCTCAGCTTTTCCTTGAGAAAAATCTGCCATGGCAAATTCTCGAGGAGGAATCTGCTGCTACACCCCATCCTTTGATATGAAGGGTTAAGCGATTAAAGATGACCCAGCCTGCCAGCTGCAGGCCCGTCTCTGTGGTCTGATTTCTCAAGATGATACAGCTCACTTCCCAGCGGTGATTGCAAGATTTAAATCTAAGTCAGGAGAGAGAAAAATGCAATTCTTAGTGCAATGTTAGTTAGAGCACAGCTAGAGACAACATAACCGATGAACAGACAGAGTTTTACAGAATTGTTTAACTATTTCACTGGATGGAAAATGAGAAGATGTATTTTCATAGGGCTTCAGAGCCTTAAGAGGTCCCCTGGTCTAGGACTCTAAGTATCTAAAATGGATGTGCTCTGTTCTAGAAAAGATATGGCTGTTTAAATAAAGATCTCTTCATTCTCTACTCAAAGCATATGACTTTGTTCTATGTTTTCATATCTCTATGCATACATTATCGACCATTTATAATTAATAAGTATTTACATTCATAAATTTTTAAGTGACAGTATTATGGAAAAATATATTTAAAAGACGATTACATACATTTTCATTTCTCCCACATTTCTAATGCCTGTGGAGAGAATTTTTTTTTCTAAAGGGATTAAATTTCTAGAGAATTCATTTATTTATGTATTTATTTTCTTTTTATGCCTGCACATGTGACATATGGAAGTTCTCGGGCCAGGGGTCCAATTGGAGCTGCAGCTTACACCACAGCCAAGAAAAAACTAGATCTGAGCCACATCTATAACTACGCTGCAGCTTGTGAAAATGCTGGATCATTAACCCACTGAGGTCAGGGATCGAATCTGCATCCTCACATAGACAACGTTGGGTCCTTAACCCACTGAGCCACATTGGGAACTCCTAGAGAATTTACATCTGAAGAGCCAAATGGAATTTCAAATATGGAACACATTTAGAGGCTCACCATATCTCCCTGCAGACTCCCAACCCAGGACTGAGTAATTCTGCTCTGCAACCCCACCACCTGAACCACTTTTAAAGCTGATCCCTCTGCTTAATTCTCTGGGATCCAGCCAAGGTCAGCCCTGCCCTCTCTTTTGCCCAAGCCCATGGGGCTGTTGCCTCACATCCAGTGTCTCAGTCTGTTTGGGCTGCAGTAACAAAAATACCAAAATGTGGGTAGCTTAAACAACAACCATTTATTTCTTACAGTTCTGGAGGCTAGAAGTCCAAGATCAAAGTGCCAGCAGATTCAGTGTCTGTTGAAAGCCAACTCTCTGCTTTATAGATGGCTATCTTCTCCCTGCATCCTTGCATAGCAGAAGGGGTGAGGGAGCTCTCTAGGCCCCTTTGGAAGGGCACTAATCCCACTCATGAGAGCTCCATCCTAATGACCTTATCACTTCCCAAAGCCCACCTCCTAATATCATCACAATGGGAGTTAGGATTTCAACATATGAATTTGGGGAAACACGAACATTCAGTCACCCATACTTGGAAATACAGTGGAGAAAATGCAGGAGCCCAGTGGGTGGGAAATGACTGATTTGAGTTCAGAAAGCTGGTTGTGACCAGCTAAGACAAAGAGTTTGAGGTGTACGTACATCTCTAGCCTGTCAACATAAAAGTGCCCACAGAAATCCACCAATACAACTGACCATCTCAGGGCTGTAAATGCAAACCCTTAGAGGCCCAGGCAAGTGACCTAAAGTGGGAAGACAGCTGGGAAGCAGGCTATAACAAAGTACCCTCTCTGCTCAGCCCCAGGAATAAGAGCTAAAAGATTCAGACCTTCCACAGCCTCTGGCTTTTAAAATCTTGACCATGAACTAAAATTATGGACTTCCCACTGTGGTGCAGTAGAAGCGAATCTGACTAGTATCCATGAAGATGAGGGTTCAATCTCTGGCCTTGCTCAGTGGGTTAAGGATCTGGCATTTCCATGAGCTATGGTGTAGGTCACAGATGAGACTCAGATTGCTAGGCTGCAGTAGAGGCCAGCAGCTGCAGCTCTAATTCCACTCTTAGCCTGGGAAATTCCATATGCTGTGAGTGCAGTCCTTGAAAAAAAATGAATTAAAATTAAAAGTCTATCTGCAGGCCAGAGCACTTAATTAATAATCAATCAAACCAACAAAATCAGTCAAATTTCCAAAACTCATACTCTGGTCATAAGAATTCCAATAAAACAGGAAGGAGCAGGTCTGATAATTCCAGTATCCAAAGACATCTTTGATGTGATTCCAAATGGACTCCATTTCAAACGTAGGCCTTTTCACAGGGTCCCATTCTTACCCTCCAAGGCTTAAGGACAGACTTTTTTTCCACAGCTGAGAAAGCAGCTCTACCTGAGCACAATATGATGTTTTAGGAATAAACACTTACTTCCCAAGTGAAACCTTGCCTTGGTTTAGACTTCCAAGTCCTCTAGGGCACCTCTATCCAAGCTCTGCCTAGTTCATTGCTGATTTTAAAAGTGATGGGGTAGGAAGCCACAGAACTCCCTATTGATAAACCTCAATATCTCTGCATTCTTTTTTAGCCAAAAGAAGCCCCCATGGTGTGACTTTCCCCAACACACACACACACACACGCAGAATGGGTCCTGCTATGATGAACTAATATGGTTGCATGTTATACCAATGCACAAACCATACATCCAGAGATTTTTTTTTAAAAGATGATTTTAAAAAGAGTACAGCCCACTCACCCAATAACCTATGAAAACAAGAATGGCAAATCTGGTAATCAACAGAGTTTAAATTTGAGTGAGGCAGCACTAACTTCACACAAAGGGCGAGAGGGTGCTGATTGCTCACTCAGAGGCAGCCTTCATCCTCCAAAGTATATTTCCCCTCACCTCACCTCAAGTCATCATCCCACAATCCTGTAGGTCAGTGAGCAGTGGGTTATGTGCATTTGACAGAGGAGAAAACAGAGATCCAGAGAGAAGAGACTAGAAAGAAATTGCACCAGAGGCAAAAGGAAATAGGCCTGACTTAGCCTTGGCTCCTCTCCCACATCTGGAAGCCTTACTGCTGTGCAAATCTCCTACCCTCTCAGCACTGCCCTCAGGAAAGAAGCCATACCCCAAGCTTCCAGAGGCACAGTCTCTGTCTCTGTTGAGATGTTCCCCATCTACCCTCAGAACCTGGCATGGAGGAGGCTGCACACTGGGCCTTTTGGTGTGGAGGCTGTGGTCAGACATATAGAAGGGACCTTCAGTTCTGCCAAATACAATTCCAGAGCAGGGACAGTCAACAGAAGCTGCTCAATGGGATGGGCAAGGACCTGCTCAGAGGTTTGAACATACCCCTGCGTGAAGGTCAGAATACAGCAAAAGCTTGGTCAGCGCCCCTCAAGCTCCAAGGCTTGGATTTCATACTTCATTCTCTGCAGATGAAAATGCTTATTTTGAAGAGGAAAATTCAACAAAACAAAAGTGAGCAGCCCACTGCTAAGCCACTCGTGCTTACTGCCTTCCTGCAGCCTGTCCTGTGCAGACCATCTCAGAGAAGACAGGAGAACAAAGTGCCCACCATTTGGAAGCTGATGGAGCAGTTGGCTTCCCCAAAATCAAGTTCATGGATATGAGTTAACAGTGAGGTTCCCGCCTGAGTTCTCAGCCCTTAAACACTCTTGGGACTCCCAGGTCAGATTTCTGAAAAGATGTGAGGGCACCAAAGCCAGGGACTTTCACAGGAGGTTTGATCCTGGGCCTGGGCTCCAAAGACTGAGCAGACTGGGATGGGGCTCATGATGGAGAGCAGGGGCCATCGCAGGCAGAGGCAAGAGCTACAGGCTCAAAGGATCCTGTTGGAAATGAGACATTGGACACTGCCTGACTAGGGCAAAGGGTTTGAATTGAGAAAGAGAAATGATACCGGAGGTCAGCAGGTTCAGATCTCATGGCCCTTGAATTACATGAGGAAGAAGCTAAACTGTTCATACACTCCACAGGGAAAACAACAACAATGGCTCCCCCTTGGTCCTTCAGCATTTAGCAGGAATGAAAAGGAACACATGTGAGATGGGGAATCAAAGACCCAGAGGGCACCAAACCTAGTGGTGGACCTGAGGCCCTTGTAGATGGTCCCAGAGCAGGTTCAGTCTGCCCCGCAGTCACTAGGGCAATTCTTGGAGCCAGCAGGGTCCTGATGCCCACACAGAACTTCCCCTGACCCTTTGCAAGCTCTTCTCAGATGGACCCACTGGGGCAACTCCTACAGCATTATGAGAGGTGGGAATACCAATGAGGAGCCCCTAGCCCATCAGAGGGCCTCAAGGGAGGTGTGGGGACAGGCTGTCCAGGTTCATTCAAGACAGCTGTTTAACAGCGCTGTTACCCTCTGCCCAGGATAAGAAGTGGGGCTGGATGGATGTGATGCCCTGAGCTGATGAAGCCAGAAAGTCTTTGACACTGAATACCTCTCGACAGAGTCAAAGAAGGATAAAAGGTAATTAAAATTAAGACATTTATATAAATCTGGGAAAATAAAAGAAGTTATTCATTTTTCATTTTAGTTTCATACCAGGCAAAATAGTATACAGCTTGACTGTAAAGACCAGTTGTAAAAGAAAGCAGTAATGGGCTGGGGGTGATCTGAGGTTCACCTGGATGGCCCATTAAAAGTCCCCAGTCCACCTGCCCCCATACCTGCTCTCGATTTTCCCATTATTGAATGTTTCCTGATACAAAAATAGCCCATTAGGAACTCTGCAGATTTTTTTAGAATTAACATGGTTTATTTCAGTTTTTATTGGTTTATATTTGACATATAACATTGTGTAAATATAAGGTGTGCATGTGGATTTGATATATTTACATACTGCAATATGAGAGCCATTGTAGCAACAGTTAACATTTCTATCACATCACATAATTATCATTTCTTTTTTGTGGTGGGAAAAATGAAGGTTGAGTCTCTTAGCAAGTTTGATGATTATAATACAAGAATGCAGTTTCATTTTTTTTTAAGAATGCAATTTCTATTCACTATACTGTACATTAGATCTCCAGGGTATATTCATCTACTAGTTGCAAGTTTGGACTTTTAAACAACATCTCTCCTATTCCCCCACCCCAGAGTCCCTAGTAACCACTATTTTACTCTCTGTTTTTATGAATTTGGCTTTTTTAGATTCCACATGTAAGTGATATTATATAGTATGTGCCCTTCTCTATCTGATGTATCTCACTCAGCATAATGTCCTCAAGGTTCATCCATCTTGTCACAAATGGGCAAGATGTCCTTCTGTCTATGGCTGAATAATATTATATATTATACATAAAACCATATCCATTCATCTGTTGATGGGCACTTATGTCATTTCCATCATTAGCTATTGTGAATGATGCAGCAATACACATGGAGGTGCAGATATCCTGTTTTTGTTTCCTTGGGGTATCAACCCAGAAGTGAAATTTGCTAGATCATAAGGTAGTTCTATTTTTAACTTTTAGAAGAACCTCCATACTGTTCTCTATAGTGGCTGCACCAGTTTACATTCCCACCAACAGTGTATGAGGGTTCCCTTTCTCCACATCCTTGCCAACAGATTTTTCTCATCTTCTTGAAGAGAAAAAACACAGTCTGGTTTTCCTGAGCTACTTGGGGTTTCCCCAACATTCTCCAACACACTGTGCTCCTGGATTACTGATCTTTCCATGAACCACAATGCCTCCCTCCCCTGTCTGCCAGGTGAATACCTGCTCCTTCTTTTTTTTTACTTTTTTTTTTTTTTTTTTTTTTTGTCTTTTTAGGGCCACACCTGAGGCATATAGAAGTTCCCAGACTAAGGGTTGATCGGAGCTACAGCTGCTGTCCTACACCACAGCCACAGCAATGCCAGATCCAAGAGAGGTCCGAGATCTACACCACAGCTCACAGCAATGCTGGATCCTTAACCCACTGAGTGAGGCCAGGGATCGAACCCATGTCCTTATGGATACTAGTCGGGTTCATTACCGGTGAGCCACAACGGAAACTTCCACCTGCTCCTTCTTGACTCAGATGAAAACCCAGCTGGGCTGTCTCACAGCTCTGCACCATCTCTTTATCACCTGCCTCATGGTTCTGTGATTATCTGTGTGCTTGTGTCTCCCTTTCCCCTTAAGAAGCCTCTAAGAACAGAGGTCATGTTTTATTTTGTATTCCTAATGAATGAGTCTTAAATGGAAATGCTAGCCCCTTTATCACCTGCTGGTATGTCTCCTGGGTCAGTCTGTCAAAATGGGCAGGATTTGGTGCAAGGGAGTAGCAGGAACTAGGCAGAAGGTGGTGCCATGGTGGAACATATGTGCTTCTTTATCTCATCAGTGAGGTAGGTGGTCCCAAACAGGACAACCTGGCAAGGGCTTAGAAAGTGTAGGATACCCACATGGAAGAACCACTAATGCCCAAAAAAATAATAGTCACAACGAGGTAAAGAGCTTGGAGATACTGACTCTCCATCTGAGTGCTTCCTGTGGCCCAGGTGCCATACTAAGCATCTGACATGTCTGATCTCATTCAATCCCTACAGCAAACCCAGGCAGTTAAGTTAGTTATGCTCATGCTGACTCCACAAGTATGGTCACTGGCACTCAGAGCAGACACATAACTTGGTGACAGTCATGCAGCTGGCCACTGGAAGAGCTGAGATTCCCACCCACTCACCCACCCCAAAGTTCTTACCTTCAACTGTGCTGCTGAACAAGAAATCAGACTAGAATTGCAGGTCCCACCTGGTGGGAAAACATGCTTATGTACATTCACATTGTCCTCCGCAAATCCTTACAAGCCACAGGAAGGTGTTAAATAACTAAGTATAAATAAATAGGGATCGTGGTGAACTCACATCCACATACACCTGCCTAAAGCCAGTTTCCTCCGTGAGTGAGAGCCTCCCTGTGGAGTGGGAGGTGCAGGTGCCAGACTCCTGGAAGAGATGACATTAGGGAATGTGCCAGTGATGGGAGAAGGAGAGGAGAGGCTGCAAGGACACACTTCTGGTGAAGGCAGCTCCCAGTCCTATAGATACTGTCTTCACAAAGCCCCTCTGCCACCCTCAGCTACCACTGGGGTTCAGGACCCTGCTTACCCCCACACAATTGTCTGCAGTTGCCTTACAAGGATTCCCCTGCTTCCGGCTCCATCCATCCCAACACATCCCTCTCATCAACACAGCCTGACCTCCCTGAAACACAGCCCGGATCTGCTCCAAGGCATTCAGAGACTCTTGTTGCCTTGGGATTGAAGTCTCAAATCTGCAGCTCAACTCAAGAAATAAGATAAGCAATGAGGTCCTACTGTACAGCACAGGGAACTATATTCAATATCTTGGGGTAGAACATGATGAAAGATACTATGAGAAAAAGAATGTATATATACTGTGCTGTATAATCTATTTAAATTATATATGACTGGGATACTGTGCTGTATACCAGAAATTGACACAACACTGTAAATCAACTATACTCTAATAAAAAAATAAAAAAATGAAAAGAACTTTGATACTCAGCCTCCAACCTACCAACCAGATTTGTCCCCAGTTACTGGCTCAGACACCCTGTTTCAGGCCCAGAACACAACCTACCACGTCCAAAATGAGCTTTGCTCAGCCCTCTCTTTTTTTCCTTCTCCTAAAACACTACTGTCTTGTCTCAGGCTGCCAAAAAACATTTTTGAAGCACCTACTAGGAATTAGGTACAAGTTTGGCTTGTAAGATCAAATTTCTCCTTTAACAATTAGTGTAAACAGACTTCCGCATGAGGTTCCTGATGAGAAGTAACTTCATCCTTTTCTGTGTGTTCAAATATTTACATTCGGCCTTAACCACATCTGCCTCCCCCAGCCCTGTAAGCTCCATGAGGGTAGGGAGTAAGCCACTGATGTCAGCAAGCCCCGTTACTGATCATGGCGAGCGTCACCCCAATCTGTATTCGACTGATGGACAGTTCCAGAGTTCCTGGGTCATGATTCTCCACTGGCATGTACATCACAACAAAGAAAATTATTGAAGCAATATTCAAAATACCAAGGGATGAATTCTTTGAAGTATCTAATTGTTGCAAAGATATACCAGAAGTTGTCCAGTGCCCTGGATAATTTTGATTTACCTAATGTTCTTCCTAATCTCTACCTACCAATTAAATAGATTACACAGAGTTCTCATTGTGGCTCAGTGGGTTAAGGACCCAGCGTTGTCTCTGTGAGGATGTGGATTCAATCCCTGGCTTTACTTAGTGGATTAAGTATCAGACATTGCTACAAGTTGAGGCATAGATCATGGAGGCAGCTCAGATCTGATGTTGCCATGACCGTGGCATAGGCCTCAGCTGTGACCCTTGGCCCAGGAACTTCCATATACTGCAGGTGTAGCCCTAAAAAGAAAAACAATTAAATAGATTATGTAAATCTGCTACACTTACTACTACCAGGCAGAGACAGTGTGCCAGTCATGATAAAGAGGACCAAAAATAAACCATGAATTCCCTCCTAGGCTTCAATTCTAACCATTAACCATTAAAAATAAAAACAGTTATCAGGCTTGAGCCCCATTTGTTCCATCAGCCAATTGGAAACCTTTTATTAAACACCCACTGCCCCCTCTTGCAGTTGAGCTACAGAGTGAAGGGACATAATTTCTCCTTCCAGGTGTTTCTGCTCTGGTCAGGAACACAAGACTAACTCAGATGAAAGAACCAAGCTAAACAATACACAAGCAAGGAACAGGTAATGTAAGTTATTAACATGAATGCTTTGGAAAAATTGAAGAGAAAAAAATCCAAACAAGTGGAGGGTGAACAGGGAAGATGCTTCTGAACCATCTCAATTTCTCATTAGAGACTAACAATGAGCCTCAGAAAACCCTATATTAACCATCTTTGGGTGTCAGGTCCAGATGGTTCTGGCAGAGGCAGACATCCAGCACATAGGGCTTCTAATCCTTTAGGCCATCCATTTATTCATGTATTTTTCAGTTCATTCCTCGACAAATATTTGTTGAGGGCTTACCATGTACCAGACCCTATGCTAATGCCCAGAATATGGTGGTGAAGCCCATGGTCTTTATGAACTAGTGGGGTTTGGAATGTACTACAGGAGAGGGTCTTTAAATTTTGGAACTTCATACCTTCAAATTTAGGTGGAGGAGTTCCTGTGGTAGCTCAGCAATAAAGAACTCAACTGGTGTCCATGAGAATGCTGGTTCAATCCCTGTCCTCACTCAGTGGGTTAAGGATCTGGTATGGCTATGAGCTGTGATGTAGGTCACAGATGCAGCTCAGATCCCACGTTGTTGTGGCTGTGGCACAGGCTTGCAGCTGCAACTCTGATTCAACCTCTAGCCTGGGAATTCCATACGCTGTGGGTGTGGCCCTAAAAAGGCAAAAAAAAATGTGGGTTGACATTCAAGTGCATTGAATTCCTAGACACAGAATGGATGATGATTGAGATGGAAGGGCAGTGGTTCAGAGGCAGGTTGTATGGCAGGACCTTACTGGGAATAAATTCCAGTCATAACTTACAGCATTTCAAGGTTTAGAAGTTTGGGGGCAGGCATGGGATAGAAGGAAAGAAGCTTCGGCCTAAGAAATAGAGTCCCCAGAGGGTTCGGTGCCAGGGTCAGTCCCCACCCCCAAGCTGAGACTTGGCATTGCTGGCATGGGTGGCAGAGCCAAGAAGTGCAAAAACAATGAAATGGGGCTGCCATCAATGAGGAAGCATCGTGCAATGCCAGCACTTGATTTGGAAAGTATTCATAAGGCTTTCTTGGCTAGGATATTTAAGACAAAAATAGAAGTATTCTCATCAATGATTTATAAGATTGCTTTAGAGAGATGGGGCAGAACCTAGTATAACAAAGAGCAGAAAAGCAGTCTCCTAAATTGTCACTGGGCTGGAGAACATGGGCCAGGGGAGAAAGAAGCATGAGCTCATGCTTCTTGTTCCTAACACAGAAATCATAGCTAGGAAAAACTACCAATTTAGCCAATCTGAACCTCAGAACCCCAGTCACTTTTTGTACTCTTCCAACTGCAATGCTACTCTTCCCCAGGGTAGAAGCCTCCAGATGTGGTATCCAAAAGGTGCATGTGTATTACAGAGAGTTACAGCAAGATGAACAAATTAGCAGCCCATCAGAACATTACTCTGAACAAAGAGCATCTCTTTTGGATTCCACCCTTGGAAGAGATGGAGATGGGGACCAAGGAATAAAATAAGAACAGATTTAGAAAGACCAGAAAATGAGAGAAAGCCTTCCCACAGTAAGGTAAGGTCATTTCACAGTTATGTGCTGAGCTTATTATAGGCCCATTCCTGGATTCTGCTCATTTTTAATTACGCACAAATTGATTCCATCTCCTCAGCTCTCCATGGGAAACATATGGGATAGGAGAAGAAAAGTCGCTCATTTCAGACCAGCACCCCAGGCCTGTACTATTGCCAGTCCCTGGTCCCTGATACCACCTGCCTCCACCCCATCCTGCCTGAAGCTCCCATGCAATCTTCCTGAAACGCAAAAACCTGTCAAGTTGCCATTGTAGTGAGGATGCCCTTCTGCACCCTGTTGCTCATCTACAGGATCAAGGTCCTACTCAAACTGACATAAGCTCTTTGGTCACCCAGTCAGATAAAGATTTATTGTGCACACAGGATGCCAGGCTCCAGGTGGAGAATTGAATAAGAAAGATGCAGTCATGCCCTTGGGGAGCTTACGATCTACTGAGGCTTGGGGAGCAGGGAGGAATCAACCCATAATTAATCAATGAGTGACAACTGTGCAAATGACTATAAAAAAAGAGACTGGTGGCAGTTGGGGCTGGGAGAACCAAGCACAGGTGGAAGGGAAAAGAGACAGAAGACAGGTCTCAAGGAATCACAGAGGACAGGGTGCGTTATGAGGGAATACCAAGCCCAGGAGATAGGGCTCTATCCTCGTGGCCATAGGGAGCCATCAAAGGCTTTTGAGGAGGCAAGTTTGTGTGAGAAGATCCAGAACTCAGACAGCCCATTCTGTGCGAAGTACATGTGGGTGAGAGAAGGCAAAGCCAATGACAAAGAGACCAGCTGGAAGACTACAGCAACAGCCTAAGGGAGAGAAACTGAGGGCCTGGAAAGGAGGAGGTAAAGATGTGAAGGGCTCGGTGGCCAAGAGCACCTGGAGGCTGAGGAAGAGTGTGTGGTCAGGAATGACTCACAGTCCAGCTGAATGACTGGGCAGATCATGGAGCCACTAATAGCAACAGGAACCTCAGATAGGGGAGATTGTTTTTCTCATGGGAAGAGAGAACCCCTGAGTCTGAGGGTCTCTCGAAGGAAACCTCTAGAAGTTAAAAGTAAGAGACTGAAGGTCAGTAAGGCAGAGGAGACTGGACATACTCAATCAGGACCTTCAGCTTGTGACAGGAAAATCACCATCTGTTGCAAGAATGCAGTGCCCTAGGAGACCCAAATCCTAAAAAAAAAGAAGAAAATTCAAGGCTGAGACCAGGATTACCCAGCATTTAAGGACTAAACAGAGAAAGGACCCAGTCAGGGGGACCAATAGGAAGTAGCAGGTGAACAAAGAGAGAACAATGTATTTCTTAAAAGAGAAAGAAGATGATTGGAAGAAGTGGTTAGTCACATTAACACAGAGACTAAAATTGTAGCCACTGGATTTGGCTAAGGAAGCCACTGATGTCATGAGTAAGAATAATTTTGGAAAAGTGGGAGAGACAGAAGCCAGTCTAAGCCTATTACAGAACACATGAGAAACAAAGTAGAGGCAGCAAAGGGTAGCTACCTACTTCAAGACCTCTGGCACAGGAAAGGGAAGAGATGGGAACATCTTGAGAGAAATGAGGCATGGCAGGATTTTTCAAAGGAGTTAGCCCATGGCTGGAGGTGGTTAGGCAGACAGGAGAGACTCCTGGGATGCTTGAGGATGGAGTCCTCCGATGGGTGTGGCACAAAGAAGATAAATTCTAATATCCCTTCTCAATCTGAGATTCCACACCTCTCTGGAAGACGAGCCCCATCAAAATAGTCCTTTCCACAGAGTCTATTAAGGCTGAGGAGCCAAACTTCAGCACTAGGGCATCGGGCTGGATGGGAGGGGAGTACTTTCCCAGGCATCTTGGACATGAGGCTAGGAACACATACATCTTCCCTAAAAGGGTATCTGAACTGGAGGCCACACAGGGCTCAGGCTAGAAAAAGGGACTCAACGCAGGAGGGAGCCCATTCCCTCGCCCTAACAGAACATCAGCTTCCCCCAGGGAGGGAGCCAGGAAAATCAGTTCAGACTGCAAAGCCCTGGAGCTGACTCCCCTCCCATCTCTTTGCCTCTCCCCCCAGAGCAGAGGCATTGCCCCTCTAGGCTCCCTGCAAACAAGGAAGCACAGGGCGCACTGTGCCTCAGCCTCCCCCAACACTGTGGGCCCTGGCCTGGCCAGCGGCTTCCTGGGAGCCAGCATCTCTGCTGCCTATAGAACCTCAGCTCCTGGCGCAGGAACACAGAGCAGGGAGGGAGGAGGAAAGACAGACAGACAGACGAGGTGAAAAGGAATCACAAGGAAGATAGGGAAAGAAACAAAGATGTGCTGAACAATGAGGGAATAGCCGTTCATGACTATAGGGTGTGTGTGGGTGTGGGTGTGTGTGGATGTGGGGGGGGGCGTGTATGAGAGAGAGCAAATGGGAGAGAGATAGAGCCCTGGGTTCTGTATCTGACCCTTGAGCAAGTCACTTTACCTTTTCAGATGTTAATTGCCAGATGTGTAAAGGAGAAAAGTGGATTAGAAGATGCCTAAGGTTCTTTTCAGGTGGAAAATCCTGTGTTTCTCAAATTCTGTATCTGTATATATAGAGCACCCCCAGAGGCCAAAGGCATTAGTAGCACAAAGAAAATATAATAAACCCCAATAAGGATGAGGCACTCACCCATGTGTGTGCCTGACAAACATGTGAACACGCACACGCGCACACACACAGTGCCCACAGAGAACGTAGAACCTCTGCTTCAGGGTCTGGCTCTCACTGAAGGACCACTTAGAGTACATTAGAGCTGATGCATAAAACTTGTCTGATCAATTTATAGTCACACCTCTTCCACATACTAGGAAATGCTAAATCTCAACTAACCTAAATATTTGACAAATGAATCATTTTAGATTGTCGAGCTTTCTAAGTAGCTACGGATTTACTCTTCAAATGATCAAAACCAGTTTTAAAAACCACCCCAGAGGGACATATTTGGTTTTTTTCTATTATAAATGTTTTAAGCAGACTGCAGGACCTGGCTTCACTGAAGGTTCCGAATGGCCCTGGTTGTCCTGCTCTGATGGGCTGGGCTGGTGCCTCAGCTGAAGGACCATCCCCCCATGTTCTCAGGCACAATGGGAGGAGGGAAGACACCTCAGAAGCCTTCCCGATTTGGGGAGAAGAGCCGAGAGGGGAGACAAGGAAATGCAGGTGTACTTGATATTTAGACTATCCCTCCTACCCCAGAGCTGGACCTTAAGTGGGAAAGGGGGAGGGAGACAAAAAAAAACACATCTTCAAAGGAAGCTGAAAGCTGGGCACCAGGCAACACCTCCCTTTTGGGTGGTTCTAGGCACCCTGGGGCTACCACCCAGGGGTGAGTAAAAGGAGAATGGATTTCAGCAGAAAATGGGGCTAAAGAGATTTCATCAATTTTTTTCTCCCTGTGCATCCTACCTGCCTGAGGTGTGGGAGAATTCCAGAAGCTGTCCGGTTGCTGTCTGAGGTGGGAAATGCAGGAAGAGGACTGGAAGCTGGGGTCTGCCCCTGGCCCCCTGGGTGAGGGGGAGAGGTTGTAGGTGAGCAGAGGAGGGACGGGGACTCAGAAGCTGCTGTGACCACGCTGTCCAGCTGGGGCCTGATGGGCAGGGGAACTTGACAGCTCTCACTGTAGGACCCCCAGGATGGAGATCCCCGAGAAGCCCATTGAGGCCCAGACAATGGCACAAAGACAACCCAAGGCTCCCTCCCCACCACAGAGTATGTAAGTTTCCCTCTACCTCAGTGCCATCTTGGCCAGAGGGGAGAGACGGGGAAAAACATCCAAAGATGGAGGATTTGCCATAAAAGACTAGTTGCCCTGAAAGAAAGTGACTGACCACCAACGAATACATTTGCACTCTCCCTAGTGCAGAAGAGCCCAGGCTCTGGGCCTGGAGAGTAAAATGGCAATTAGAGAAAAGAAACGGGGAGTTCCTACCGTGGCGCAGCGGAAACAAATCCAACTAGGAACCATGAGGTTGAGGGTTCAATCCCTGGCTTCGATCAGTGAGTTAAGGATCCGGCATTGCCTTGAGCTGTGGCAGGTCACAAACATGGCTCAGATCTGGTGTTGCTGTGGCTATGGTGTAGGCCTGCAGCAACAGCTCTGATTCCACCCCTAGCCTGGGAACCTATGGAGGTTCCCCTGTGCCTCAGGTGCGGCCCTAGAAAGAAAAAAGACCAAAAAATAAAAACAAAAAAGAAAGAAAGATAAAAAAGGCCACTGCCTGTTTGCCCCTCTCAGTGTTAAGTCCCCAAATGCTACTGCAGGTGGTAGCTGGCATGACTGGCTCTGGAACTGGCCTGGCCTGCACTGCCCCTGCCAAAGGCTCTGCTCAGCCCTTCCTAATAAGTTTTACCCCAGGCTCAGGGCCAGGTACCCAGGGGCAAGGGTATTTCCAGCCTGAGAGGTAAGGCAGGGCTAGCAGACACCAAGGAGATGCACCACCCACTGCAGGGGAGGGAGGATGTGACACGTGGTGCTAGCTGAGGCCTCTGCCCCGCTAGAACCTAAGAGTTATGGTAGCACAGGGGAGGGAAGCCCGCTCCTTCCTGAGGCACCAGACAACTTCAGGCCAGCCTCAGACTTGGCGGTCTCAGGCTACCCCCAAACTGTGTCCCCACAAAGCTCTCTTGCTGAGAATCTAGATCTGGGAACAGGAGCCTGTGAGAACATTCAGGCAAAAGGTGAGCCTGGAAGTGGGTAGGGCTGAGGCAGAGGACTAGCGTGGGGCTTGGACCAGTGGGTAGACGCAACAAAGACTCGGCCTTAGGCCCCTGGTCCTCCTCTGTGGACAGCCTAGAACCCAATGTGACTGCCAGTCAGACTGCAGCCAGGGGACCCTCTGCACACAGGAGTCTTCAGTGCTCTCAGCCCCCAGGTCCCTGAGGCCTAACACACCAGGAGACCCCTGATTCTGGTCCTCACAGGCCCTGACAGGCCCCACAGCCTGCTGTCACCCCTACACTCTAGACCATGTGAACACAGGCACGGATGTGCTCCTGGACAGACACAGGCATATGCCAAGATGGCCAGCATGCAGGATAGAGGGCCTGGCTTGGAGTAGGGACTCTCTCTTGTGCCCTTGGTCATTTAATTATTAGATTCTGAGATGTGCAAAAATACCAATGGCCTCAGAGTTCCCACCGTGGCTCAGCAGAAACCAATCCGACTAGGATCCATGAGGACATGAGTTCATTCTCTGGCCTTGTTTGGTGGGTTAAGTATCTGGTGTTGCCGTGAGCTATGGTGTAGGTCACAGACATGGGTGGTATCCTGCATTGCTGTGGCTGTGGTGTAGGCCAATAGCTTCAGCTCTGATTCGACTCCTAGACTGGAAGCTTCCATATGCCACAGGTACAGCCTTAAAAAGACACACACACACAAAAAAAAAATAGCCTAAATTTCTGCCATCTGCTAGTGGTAGCGCAGGATCTGCATGTTCTTTCATAGCTTAGAAATTGACTTTTGCCACCACCATCACCACCATCAGAGCCAGGTTGGGTCAGAGTGATAACCCAAATAGGTGGGTAAGAGCCCTCATCTGGAGCTGCAAGGCTCAAGCCCCAGGAGAGATGCTGAGGAGAATACAAGTCAGTGTTGGGAAGGGGAGATGTGAACAGTGACAAAAGCTCAGATTTATTCAATCTGCACACAGAGATGCTTTGTGACTCAAAATGGTAAAGGACATGGGAGCTATGCCCACATAGGACCGAGGATACCAGGTTCCATTTCAAGAGCTGGTAGGGTTCAGAGTAGCAGAGACCAGTGCTACTGTCGTACTGGGGATGCCTTTCCAAAGGAGATGGCATAGAGCAGAGCCACCAAGGCAGGGTAGGGCTTGTAATAAAGAGAGCTGACAGCACAGCATGAGTTAAGTAAGTGAGCCAAGGAATCAGCCTGTCATTCTGTCACTTCCTGGCTGTGTGACCCTAGGAGAGATACCTATCCTCTCTGATCTTCAATAGCCTGATATGTAAAATGCCAATGCCTCCATATAAGGATGCAGAGAGGAGGAATGACACAGAGGCTGGACAGTAGCAAGAATTTGGTAGCACCAGCTAAGGGTAAACAAAGGCCCAGAGGCTTAAATGAGGACAGTGTTTGCATAAATGCAGGGGCCAGAGGACTAGGAAGCCTGGGGATGGCCCAGAGTATCAGGCCCCAGAAAGGTGGGGCACTCGGGCTGGACAAGGGTGTAACTGGAGGGGCCACCTCTTGGGGCCCCATCTCTAAAGAAACTACAGCTGGAGTTGGCAGCCCTTCCAAACAAGCTGTCAGTCCAACCCTTCAGAGCTTTCTTCCCATTGGTTCCCCATTCTGACGAAATCAGCAGGCCGGTGCTGCGAGCCTGGGCAGCGCAACAGACAAGGCCCTGGGGACAGCTTAAGTGGACAATAATTGCAGGTTATTATATACCGGGCTGCAGCCAAAAGCCAGGCAGCTATTAAGTGTGATTGGGAGAAATAATCAGGAGAAGGAGGATGGATGTGAGAACTGAGCCGCTCTTTGTGCTCTCAGGGCTGCTCTGAGGCCAGGGCTGGGCCGAGGCAGAGACAGGATGGGTAGGCACAGGAGCCGCCCTATTAGTATGAACACCCTACACTGGGGGAGCAATCCCACCATTCCTTACCTCCCATCCTCCCTGCTCCCCACCATGTATACAGAGCAAAGATTACTGTCCCCATCCTGTGATTCAGAGAAGGCCCGGAAAAAGGAAGTAGGTGACCCAATCATACAGCGAGTTTTTCCCAAGTCCCATCAGAGCCAGTACTAAGCCTCTCAGTTATCTGATGACCACAGAAGTGACTCCTGGCATGAAGTCCCTTCAAGACCCCGTTCTGCCCTCAGTGGGGTGATCGGGTGGTTGAGTGGGATCATCTCAGAACTAGGACTTGGGAGCAGTGGTTAAGACCTAACAACGGGGAACGGGGAAGGGAGTAGGATGGACTGGAAATTTGGGGTTAGTAGTTGCAAACTATTGCATTTGGAGTGGATAAGCAATGAGAGTCTGCTTATAGCACAGGGAACTATATCTAATCACTTGTGATAGAATATGATGGAAGAAAATGTGAGAAAAAGAATGTATATATTTATGTACAACTGGGTCACTTTGCTATACAGCAGAAACTGACAGAACATTGTAAATTGACTATAATAAAAAAATTTTTAAAAGAAAGACCCAACAGGGCATAGATCTTTGTGTAGATCTCAGTGGAGACAAGCACAAGGAACAGAGAAAGGTGGTGGTGGGGAAAGGTTTGTGACAATACTATTAGCTATTTCTCCAAGCTTTGCATATTCATTAGCTCCTTCCCTGGGGCAGAAACAGAACTGCATGCCCATTTTATAGAAGAATACAGAAACCCAAAGCAACTACATGACTTGTCCCCGGTGAGGTACTGATGCTGTCAGGAGCATGGCCAAGGTGACAGCTGTTGGTCAGGAGGTTTGTAGACCACACTCCGGATCTTTCTATTGGAGAAGATCTTGGCAGAGATGACCTTACACCAGGCCAGAAGGATTTGGGATTTTGTCCCCTGCTAGCCTGAGTTGCACATTTCCTCAGTACCAGAGGTGGTTCTTTCTTTCTGGGCCAAGGATGACATGAGGTTGCCCTTATATGATGTGTGAATCATATATTCCCAGCCCCCCACCTCCCACCTCTCAGCTCCTCCAAGCCCACAACTCCATTTGGTTACAAGAATGAGGCACTGTCACCCCTAACACACAAACACCATGGGTATCTTCAAGGAGATTCCCACAGACCAAGGACTGCCTTTATTATTTCTTGGGGCAGCTTTTCCAGAGACAGCCCTACCCTGACAGAGACTGAAGGATGGTGGTGGTGGTGGACCAACCCCCAACTCCTCCGAATGCAGCATCTCTGTGGACATCCAGGAAAGACCATGCAAGGCTCAGGGCCATCCTCAGGTTCTAAAAACCCTGGATTGCCTCTCCCTAGGCCGGCCTCCCCAGCCCTGGTCTGGAAATGACCCTGCTGTGGGTCACATGAGAGCAGGACCTGGTGCAGGGAGGGATCAATTACACTGTGACTCAGCGAGAGGGCACAGAGCCAGGGAGTGAGTCACGGAGCTTGCCCACCCTCTCCTGCACGATGAGGGGGTGTTGGGCTGGCAGGCCTGTGTGGAAGCCTCCCTGGGGTCTGGACATGCAGATATGTGGGTGCAGGCTCCCAGGTAAGGGGAGGGGTGCTATGTGTGTGCTGCAGCGAGGGCCCTTCCTAAGTCTGAATACAGTGGACGTCACTGAATTGCAGTGTTGGGAGAAACTCACCCGGATCCCTCCCTGACATTGGCTCTGCTCCCCAAAACCCCCTCACAACAACACTGCATCCACAAGAGAGACTTAAAGAAAGACTTAGACCACACTTATTTCCCCAACACACTGAGAAGAAACCCCACTATTCTCTTCCTTAGAAAATCTTCACATCCCATTACACATAGTCTAAATGCTCTTTTCTGCCGCAGCTTATATATTTATACCTGGAAAAGAAATTTTTTTTTTTGTCTTTTGTCTTTTTAGGGCCATACCCACTTCATATGGAGTTTCCCAGACTAGGAGTCGAATCAGAGCTACAGCTGCCAGCCTACACCACAGCCACAGCAACAAGGGATCCGAGCTGCTTCTGCAACCTACACCACAGCTCACAGCAACACCCGATCCTTAAGCCACTGAGTGAGGCCAGGGATCGAACCTATGTCCTTGTGGATGCTAGTCGGGTTCGCTAACTGCTAAGCCTCCACAAGAACTCCTGGAAAAGAAATTCTTAGTTTACTCTTTGATTAATACACTTCCAATTACCACAGCTGAGATTATTAGACACCTACTATGTAGCAAGTACTAAATATTTCCTCCTCTTTTAGTATCTTATTATCTCTTCACGACAGTCATACATGGTGTTATCATGCTCATGTTTCAGATGAGGAAACTGATGCTGAGGGCTAGGAACCATGAGGTTGTGGGTTCGATCCCTGACCTTGCTCAGTGGGTTAAGGATCCGGCGTTGCCATGAGCTGTGGTGTAGGTTGCAGATGCTGCTCGGATCCCACGTTGCTGTGGCTCTGGTGTAGGCCAGTGGCTACAGCCCCGATTAGACTCCTAGCCTGGGAACCTCCATATGCCTCAGGAGCAGCCTAAGAAATGGCAAAAAGACAAAAAAAAAAAAAAAAAAAAAGACCTGTCTGGTTTCAAAGTTCACACTCTATAGACAATTCACATATTATGCATGTATGTAACTAGAGTAACTGAGGTCTTTACATAGTTTAAAGCAATAAATACCCAGTTGTACTTACAGGCTGTATTGCTTTAAATTTTACTCTGTGCAAAATTTATATTAATGTGTCTGTTTAGTAAGAGGCCAGAATTTATATATACATCTTTGCTTATACATTCTGGAAGATTTTACACTTATTAAAATAAGGTTGCCATCTGGAAATTATTTGGTGAGAAGAGGATGGTTTTTGGAAATCTACAGCATCTTTTTAAAATATTCCTAGTGGTAGCAAACCTTTATCCTTTGAACGGGAAAAATGACCTATGAAAAATGGGCCCATTAAAGTGCCCCCTCCCACTCAGCACATCTAGATTTCTTCCCTCCCACCCACCCTTCATAAATACCCAGTCTTTACCTTCTTGGTCCCAGGCTTCTGCCACTGATTACACTCTTCCATGTAAGCAGCAGTAACTGGTTAGCAGATGGTCAGTGAGTTCTTGACCTAAGTCTTTCCTATGGGCCCAGCCTAATGCAAACCCCTGCCCTATGGCCACCTGCCAGTCAAAAACACAAGCCTACACAGCCTGCCATGGCCATCACTGCCCGACCTGACTGCCCATGTGCCCTCTCCATTCTCATCACCCCTCCTTCACTCTCCCCAGGCTATGCAGCCACAGCCTCCATGTTGACCTCTCATCAACACTCAGCTGCTGGGTGAGGGACCAGGGGTGAGTCTGAGACCCTCAGAGAACAACCCTTTGAAGATCCAACCTGCTGTAAATGTCCTGCAGTCTCACGCAAGTCCCCGTCCAGTTGGGATCTCCCTGTCCCCTCCCAGCCAACTCACTCCATGTCACTTCAGAGCCAGTAGACACTGGTTTTCTTAACCCTAGCACTATTCAAAAGATGGTATGCCAGACTAGGAGCCTGGCAGCAGTGGGGAGAATTCAGATTAGAGAGGGCAGAGAAGCTGTCCATCCAGCAACATTATCAGAGAAACCGTGGCCCACAGGAAAGTGACATTTACCCACAGCACTGCATGTGTAATAAATAGGACTCACCATTCCAGGTTCTAAAGTGAGCCCAGTGTGTCTGAAACCTCAGGGCTCGCCTACAATAAATTAACATAATTAAAAACTAATTAGTAAAACATCACAATTAAAAGGACTTGCCTCGGCAGGCAACACCTCTCAGGTAAGAAGGGGCCACGGAGAGCCGACAACCTGGTACCCAGGGCAGGTCCCAGGTAGAGGCTATGAGGAAGCCTTGTTCTCCCTGAAGGCTGCCCACTCCCAGGAGCACTTTGAGAAACAGTCCTGCAGCAAGTTATGGGACCCGCTCAAGCCCCAGCAGGAGGGAGAAGCACCTCCTCCTCCTCTGTAGAATGTGGGAGGGGCCTGGGCCAGCCCCTCAGCACCTCCGGCACTCTACCCCGTGGCCAATCAGTGATGCTCCAACAATTGCTGGCTGTCCAGACTCTGATCTGAGTGCTTCACCTACGTCTACTGTTTTAGTCATCACAACTTTATGAGGTAGCTTCTATTCCTCTTGCTTTTTACAAAGAAGGAAACTGAGCCCCAAAAAGATTAAAGAAACTGACCAAGATCCCAGAGTTAGTAAGGGAGTGAGGCAGAACTTGAAGCCAGCTTTATGTAAATGCAGTTTAAAAGTACCTGCTTCTGTTGGACTGAGAGCTGCCCAGGCTGGCTCATTTTTTTTTTTTTTATGTAAATTCTCTGGGAAGATAAAGAGTAAATTCCTAACTCTTGAGTTCAAAGAAGTTAACTTTCTCTACATCCTTCTGTAGCCCATTTTGACCCTAAGTACCTACTCTCCCCTTAACAGCTTTTGTATGAGAACCATTGAGTCGGCCTCACAGAAACGCCACTGTCTCCCCTTCTTGGATGTGAAATGAGGAAGAAAAGGAGGGTGGAAGGAAGGACCACAGTCTCGTTTTACAGTCAGGAAAGCCATGACTCAGATCCCTCTCACTGAGTTCAGGCTTGCCCAGCCCCCACAGGCAGCATGCAGGATGCCTGATGCTGATGCCCGGGGCCCCACTATCCTGCCTCCTATGCATGCTGCCCTTTCATTTCCTGCCCACCCTCAGCAAACGTGAGGCAAAGCCCAGATTGACATGAAAGCCTGGAATCAGAGCCTGGAGGGCACATCCATGCTGACACAAAGGCTGGAGGTGTCCCCGAACATTTTCCACCACTGCTCAAGGCACAAGAGCCCCCACAAGTCCAAGGCCATGTGTCCCAAGGGCTCAGCCAGCCAGGAAAGAAGCCCAGAAACCCCTCCTCACCAGCCCTGGCACTTGTCTGCACTCCTGGAGGAAGCCAGTCCCTTTTGGGCTGGCCCTGGGTTTCCCAAAGCACATAGCATCCTTCCTCCAATTGTCTTCCTCCTTCCAGGGGTTTGATCCCCCAGCCAGGCCTGCTGTGGGCTCAGGACAGAACAGAGGGGCCCTTGGACCATGCACTCTGGGTGGCAGGTGGCTGCTAATGTTAACTGAGAGAAGGCAAGCACTGTTTTCCTCTTCTTTCCCACCTCAATCGGTGTGCCTTACATCACTAAACCTTCCCAAATTATTCAAGGACAGAAGCCCTAGACTTATGGAGAAGATGAGAAACACTTCCAAGACTGCCTTCAAAGCCTAACCTTGCCTATTCAACCCACCTCCACAGAGAAGCCTCCACCTCCTCGCTGTCACTTGAGAACCTAGAGCCCCTTACCCACTCCAGGCCCATCAGCTCCACCCACTGCTTCAACCTGTCTCCTCTCTTCCCAAGACAACCCACTCCTTCTTGCAGGACCAGACCAGAGCTCTATCAGAGCACCTCCCCGGATGCCTCTGTCCACCCAAACACCACCTTCTGGGATCCCCTGGCACAAATCTCTGGCACCTTTACTCCACTCCTCAGCTGGGTCGTGCCCTTGTGTGATTACTCAGTCCTCTCTGAAAAGGTTTCTTTGCCCAAATAATACAGAGCTCTCTCCAGCCGCCCCTCGCTGCCCTCTGCAGGGCTGGGCAGAGTAGTCACTCCAGAAAAACTTTAATTGGAGGTCTGGTCTGTTAGGGGAGCCCCATGAAGATTGCAGCTCTGTTTTCAACTTGTTCTCAACGAAACCTTGGAGAAATGAGATGCTTCATGCCCTCCTAGCACCAAGGCCAGCTCTCTTGCCATCCACTCCCTTCTGCATCCTGCCTTCACAAGGGCCCCTCTTTCCTCCAGGCTGCCACCCCCATCACAGATCATCACATGCAACTTAGGTTGTTTTCTGTTTTCTCCCATGTGGATGTGGAACTCCTCAGGCCTGGAAGACATTTAACCATCTGTTGCTGTTTTCCACTCTGGGGCTTTTCACTTGGTATGACTTTGGTCTCTCTAAGGAGACAGCCTGGTTCTTTCCAGGCCTTTCCCTTCTCTGCTGCTTCCAGTGAGAGTGTGGAAGGACTGGATCAATGCAAGAATGACTGAGTGGTGGTGCCTCTAAGCCAAGCTGCTCTGTGTGTTCTAAACTGCTTGATCTCATCCTGGGATCTGAGAGTCTGCCTGGGACTCCACAGCTCCCCATCCTTAGAGGCCATCTGAATGAATACAGCCCCCTACAGAGTCAGACTGGTCATTGGTGTCTAGAAACTGTATCCTTTAGCACCTACTGTGTGCCCATGACTGTCAAGGGGGGCTGCCGAGAAGGGGTTTGGGCCAGATGACTTGGTCTCTGCCTTCCTTCACAATCTAGATAGAGAGAGAAGCTTCAGAGACAGGGGAGCCAGATCAAGTCTGAGGGTATGTGGCCATGGCCAAGACTGTGGGACAACGTTTAGTGGATGCCAAAGGGAGGGAGTAACAGTGGCCCAGTTGGAGGGATGCATGAAGAGGGCATCCTTCCTCCTTGAGGAAGAGGAAGGGCAAAGTGGAGTAAAGAGCAGAGGGCAATGGCCAGGCCTGCAGGACACCACCTGAGCCCAGATCCCCACCACAAGGAGATCCGTACTTCCCCAGAAATGAATCAGTAACAAAATGTAAATCCCAAACTCAGAGAGCAAACAAGCAGTTGTTCCTCGTGCCCCCTTTCATTTGACAGCCTTCTGTCTCTCAGTGGCTGGGATAATTGTGGCGATGAAGTGGCACTTGGAGTAAAAGTTTTAAATCCGTTTAAATGTCACAGTGAGTAATACTTTGCCCCTTCTTACCCTAATTACATTTCTCTTTGATGATCTAAGGTCAAAAAAAATTTAACTGAAGTCTTTCTAGACTCTCAAGGGCAAGGAGACCAAAGTGCCAACATTTCCGTGTTCCTTACTATTTTCTAAGGGATTCTACTTCTTTGTGGCATTATTTTGAGACACCTGTCTGGGTTATTTTATCCCTCACATTCTGCTGTGGCAGAGAGGAGGGAGCCTAAGAGATCCTGCTCTGCGCCTTTAAGAGATCAAGAATTATTTCAGCCCCAGCAAGTAGGTGGGGTATTTCACCACACACCTGAGAGCTGGGAGGCAGAGAATATGTTCACCCCTAACAAAACCCAGGTCCAAAATAAGCCATCCTCAAATAGGAGAGAGGGGAGAGTGAGAAACCTTCACTAAGGCAGGAGCTATCTCATAGCTTCCCAATAGCTTCTGGTCCACAGGTAGAGAGACACAGGGAGGAACCCTGGTGCAGGGGGCAGAAGTGCAGCCCTTGAGGCAGTTGGAACTGTACCACGTGGAGGAGTTTTTGCTGGCATCTGAAATAACCAGATGCCCCCCTTTCAGTAACAGCTCTCCTCTCCCACTCACTCCTGCCCAGGGATAGCTTTTCTTTATGTATTGGCTATTATTATTAATAATAATATGAATAATGAAACACCTGTGAATAATTTACGTGAACCTGGGGGGAGGGGCTGGGGTGGTGTCAGAAAGAAGTGGATGGTGAACCTCAACCCCCTCCCCTGTGCAGATCCCTCTTTCCCCAGCCCTCCTCCCCCACTGGCTTGCTTTCTTCTCTTCCTCTTGTCCTTGCTTCACTTTGGGGGTGTGGGGAGGGAGAAAAAGAGACTTCAAGGAGGAATTACTCTCCTAACTCCCCTGTTATGGCAGAAAATACATCCCACGCCATTGTGATATCCTGAGAGGTAAGGAGCAGTGGCAGGAGATGTTTTGAACAAAGTTACCTGCCTCTACTGACAGTCCTGAGGAAAAGAGGAGGAAGGGATCTCAGCCTGGTAGGTGTACACACACACACACACACACACACACACACACACACAAGGCAGATTGTGGATACAGACAAGGTCTTTGTACATATCCACACAGCACCCACACAGGCACTCACAATCCTGACCAGACATATGCATACACCTCCAAGCCACCAGTTCAAACCTTCCGTGTGCATACTAGGGGGACATACTGCCTCATGACAGCACTTCACAGGCACACCAAGCCCACAGCCACATGGCAGAGAGGTTCTGTCCAGTGAGTTTCTGTTCCATTCCTTCAGCTTTGACATTTCTTAGACCATCATATAACACTGGATAATGTAAGCCCTGAGCCGAGTTATGAATCAACTATACTTACACAAGATTCCATCAAGCAAAGGCAGAAGAATCTTTAAAAGAAAGGATGAAGTTCCACAGTTCTCAGAATTGTACTTGCTGTTTGGTTTGGGCCCTGGATCCTCAGGGAGAGGTGTCCCCGGTGGTCTCGGGGCCTGGGGCTGCGAACCTTGGGGCCTCCTCGGGCCTCCTCCTGGCGCTGGAGAGCTCGGCGTTGTGGTTGTACCAAACGGGCTCGGTCTCGGTTTTCAGGCAGCTAGGGTCTCATTTCTTTAAATAACATTTTTAACGTATCGTCTAGTAAAGTCACATAATCCGAGGGCAAGAAAAGAGAAACCCAAAACACCGGAAAGGGATCGATGGGGGCCCAGCCAGGGTCACACCAGCAGCTTTGCCCCGCAACCTGCGAGGGAGCAGGAGCATTATTTTAATTTCTCCGGCTTCTGAAGCCCAGAAGAGGCTGCCCTGGAAACGCAAATGTGGGAGAGGATGGAGTGCAGGTAAATATCATTAAAAGGAAAATCTGTTTTCCCAAGCCAAGTTCACCACCAGCATTCGCCCCCAGAGGCGGGGCTGCTTGAACCCGGCTCCCGCGCCAGCCACTCCCTCTCCCTCGCAGCCGACGTCCTGGCCCCGGCGGGCTTGATGGGGAACCTGGCGGAGTCCGGGTTGGGCAGCCGGACCCTTGGCTCTCGCCAGCAGACGTGACTCCCAGCCTCGCACTTCTGGAGCGAGAGGTGCTGCAAACGAAGTCCGAGGGGGCAGCGCACGCAGCGGGAGCCTGGGTCCTGCCGCAGCCCGGAGAGCGATTGGGGGCTTTATTTCTTTGATGGTGGATTTAGAGGGGGAAAAAAATTTTTTTTTTTCAATTTGAACCAGTAAAGCAGACAAGGGCAAAATCAAGCCAGTCCCTCGCGCTGGCTCACCAGCCACCGTGCCCAGAACCTGCCTCCTTCCTCGCCGGGCGAGCGGGCCGAGGCACCCGGCTCCTACCTTCCTCCCGCCATCCGCCTGCCAGTCCAGCCGCCGCGCTCCCGGGCGGGAAGGCCGTCCGGGACGGAAACACCCACCTCCAGCCTTCTCAGGCGGGCTGGGACCAGGGTCGGGCCCGAATCTCTACGCCCCGTCCCCCCGGCGCGGCCCAACTGCTCCCCAGACCCGTCTTCCAAGGTGGATCGGGTGGCGGTAGATGCCGTGCGGGAGGGCGAAGATTTGGGGCTGCTCTGGCAGGTTGGGGATGCGAGGAGGGAAAAAGCAGAAAGAGAGAGCGCGCACGAGAGAGAGAGAGAGAGCAAGAGAGAGAGCGAGCGAGAGAGAGAGAGCGCTCTTGTCTACAGATTTATCCACATAATATATATTTATGTAGCTTTTTTTTTCTCTCGACACTGATCAATGCGCACTCGGATCGCCGGACGGACTTCCTCCAAGCCGGCTCGCTTTTTCTAGTCTAAATAAATAAATAAAGGGAACCAGATGGGAGAAAAAAGAGCCCATTGCACCTTCGCCGCCGCCCCGCCCGCCATCCCTGCCTTTGCTTCGCCCGCCTGGAGCCCTAATAGAGAGCAGCTCGGTGGATAACGCCCCCCTACATACCAACACGAAAATGAAAATCAATATTTTTAAAATACAAAAAAAAAAAAAAGTTGCACCCGCTGCTATTACAAAAAGAACTCCCAAAAGGCAAAGAGGAGACCAGAAGCCCGGTTCCTAACAGGCACCCAGTCCCCGCGGCCGCCGGGGCCGGGAATCTCAGCGCCTCCCGAAGAGCCATGCGCCTGGCGCTATTTATAGCCGGGGGCCGTCTCGGACTGTACCACCGCTGTTCGCCGGGGCCGCCGACGGGGGAGGCGCGGCGGGGCCGGCGCCGCCCCAAGCCGCCCTACTCCTGGCCGCCGCCCGCTGCCGCGCGAAGCCCCCCCCACCAAATCTAGCCCACTCCCCTCCCCGCGACCCCCTCTTCCGCGCGCGCACACTAGCCGCCCCCACCCCTGGTCTGATAGGGAACTTGAACCGGTCCAGCCTGTTTAAACGGAAAGGACAGAGATCCTGTCTGTTCAATGTAAAAAAAAAAAAAAAAAAAAAAAAAAAAAAAGAATCAGTTCAGACCGAAAGAGAGAAAGAGAGAGAGAGAAGAGAGGGAGGGAGGGGGGGGAAGAGGAGAGAGAGCGCGAGCGCGAGCGAGCGAGAGAAGAGAGGAGAAAGAGAGAGAGCAGAGAGCGAGAGGAGAGCGAGGTGTAGAGAAACCGAGGGGGAGAGAACCCGAGTGTGTGTATGCGTGTGCGTGTGTGAGCGCGAGCGAGCTTGCGAGGGAGAGGAGCGAGAGAGTGCGAGCGAGAAAGAATAAAAGGAAAGAAGATTTTCTCTATGTATATAAAGATGGCCACGTTAGCAAACGGACAGGCTGACAACGCGAGCCTCAGTACCAACGGGCTCGGCAGCAGCCCGGGCAGCACCGGGCACATGAACGGATTAAGCCACAGCCCGGGGAACCCGTCGACCATTCCCATGAAGGACCACGATGCCATCAAGCTGTTCATTGGGCAGATCCCCCGCAACCTGGATGAAAAGGACCTCAAGCCCCTCTTCGAGGAGTTCGGCAAGATCTACGAGCTTACGGTCCTGAAGGACAGGTTCACAGGCATGCACAAAGGTGAGTGCACCTTTCCCTCCCAACTTTGCCGGGGAGAAGGAGCGGGCGGGCGGGCCGGCCGGCCGGCGACGAACGAGCGAGCGGGAGACGGCGCGAGAGGGAGCCTCGGGCGGACGCCGAGGAGGGAGGCGCTCGGGCAGCAGAGACCAGGACTGGGGTGCGTGGGGAGCTGTTTGCTGGGGCAAGGCTGGGTTTTGGGCAAGAAACTGATAGACGCGGTGCCTTGGGGAGAGCAGTGGGAGCAGAAGAAGAAAAGGAGAGAGAGGATCGAGGGAAAACGGGGCTTGGATTTTTGCGTACAGCGACTTGAAAGATTGGGATGGGGACGGCTGCACCGGCCGAGCCCGGGACGGTGGCAGCAGACTGGCGGGCTCTCAGCCTACCGCGTACCTAGGGTGCTGTCCATCGCCGTGGTGCTGAAAATACTAAGAGGGGATGGTCTGATCCGCTCCGGGCCAGAGTAGCAGGAGCGCAGCCGTCTAAAAAGAAGAGAGGTGACAAATGCAAAGAGATATTTTTATTTCGCTATCAATTTAACAGTAAACTCTCCCTGTCGAGCTGTGTGCCTCAATAATCCGGTTGTGGTGTAAGTGGTGGTGGTGGGGGGTTTGGATGTTTGAAGGAAGGAGGGACAAAAACCTAAAGCAAGAATTAGCAAGGAATCAGCCTTCCCCTGGGTGGAGTGGGGGGGCCAAGGAAGCCTGGATGATCCCCTCCTCAGAAAAGCAAGGCTTTGGGAAAAAATCTGTGTGTGGAAGATATGCATTTTGGAGGGTGTATCCTAAATTATCCCAAACTCACCATGCAGAGAGGTTTATAGTGCATTATTTCTTTCCCGTGAAGCAATCATTGCCAGTGAGTGCTTGGAGGAGGGGGAAACAGAATGATCAAAGAATTAAAACCCAGCAACTTTTTAGGAAAGTGGTCGTGGGAATTATCTGCAGCCTGCTTGTTTTCTTCTTGTTTTATTATCTTCAAAGCAGATCCCCAAACGTGTTCAGTTGTAGAATGTGTGTGGGTGGCTGGTGGGTGACGAAATTAGCCCAGTGCTTGCTCCCTAACAGTAATGTATAGGATGTGCAGCGGGAATTAATCGGGGCTGGAGCTGTGTGGGCAAGTTAAATGCTTTCTGAGAGAGATTGATCGTCAGGCAGAGAAGGAGCACCGGGCTAAGGAAGTTGTAAGGGATGTGTATGGACGTTCCGTTTTTAATAAACAGTAGTGTGGAGAGCTACTGAAGATGCTGTGTTGGAACTGGTGGTTTTAAAGATGAAAACACACACACGCACACCCACCCACACATAGAGAGCAGCCTCATCCTTGGCCACAAATGGGCTATGAACAGAGCTGATCCTCCGGCACATTAGGTGCAGAGCGCGGAGCTGTCTGGTTCTCTAAGCAGCAGTGGTTTTCACTATCACAACCTCCCTCCTTCTCCAGCCCTCCCTTCATCCAAATACTAAGCAGAGCTCCAAACTCTTCATAGTTGGAGTCCCAGAGAGCAGTTTTTATTGGCTTTAGCATCTTCCAGCTTGCCTGCTGAGGAGTAAATCTTAAAGTTAATGGCATGTTGAGTAGCACAAAAACACAGCAGAATGGAAATATACTGGGTTTGTTGGGGTGGGGTGAGGGTGGGGGCTGTATTGGAGAGAGAAACCAACCTTTATTCAATATGGAGAAAATGTCTGTCTGTTCAGAAGAGAAACTGGAAAGGTGGAATGGGGAGGCAGTCTTCGAAATAATATCTGTTTCTCCCTTTTTCACCCTCCCTCTCAAGTCAACAGTATCTCTGTAGTTTTTTTCCTTTCCAATCAAGCTCCCTAGAAGCTAATCAAGGTTTGTATCAAACCTTTGTCATTCCAATATGTCCCCAGATTTTAAAGTAGCAGTAATATAAATTAAAAAGCAGAGGTGGGAAATTCTTTGCCCATCCTAATTATAGGTTCTTGGGGGGTTGAAATTTTAAAGTTTTTTAAAAAAAGCATAACCCACTAGAGGAAAAAAAAAAAGACAGTTATGGAAAGCTGAGCTTCCGTTGAGATCTGGGTTGGAGCACTTTATTTGCTTCTTTATTTCAAATGAAGATAATCTTAAACAATATTCCTTGTTTATTCTCATGACCCCTTGCTGGTATCATCACTCTGTTTGTGATGTTATTTGGGTTCCCTTGTATTATAGAAAAGAAGTGGAATTATCATCATTTGCATCAGGAAGGTAGAGAAGGTTAAGATATAGCTATCTCATATGTATTGTATCATATATCTATACATACACATATCTGGTCAAGATTTCTAGGACAAGCAAAACTTCATTTTCTAAATAATCTTCCCTAAACTGGCTCAGTCAGGGACAGGTAGGCCTGTTGGCTCTGGAATGCTGGGTGCCTCATTGTCAAAGCTCACCCTTCAGAACCTGAGCATATATTTCTCCCTATGAAACTTCCTGCCTCTCCATCCCTCAGATTTTTATAGGCAAGGTTGGGCTACAATGTCTTTAACAGTGCCTGGAAGCTCCAAGAGAGCTGAATAAATGAGACAGTTTCCAAGGTCTGGTTTATTCAGTCCTAGAAGAGTTTGAACTCCTTCTTCAGTGATACAGCCTGATTTATTAGCTAATCCTGATAAAATAAGCCTCCGGCCACCTTAAAAAATTACTCGCTTGCCATTGGTGATTAATTACTGTTAAGTCAAAAAATATGATGAGGCTTGAAGAATGAGGGTTGCATTTGGCTTCTAAATTTCCCCCAACTCTAAATTACAACATGAGTCTGGGGGGAAAAAAGACAAACACATGCCTTTGTTAAGCCTGGTTTCAGGGTATATTTGTGTCTTTTTCTTTCCCCTTCTTGAATTTCTAACCTCTAATGGGTCATAGTGGGATAAAATTGAGAGACATGACAGGATACTGGCCTCCAGTGAGGATGGAATATGTATGTTACTGGTTAAAAGAAGAAAAAAAATAAGTAAAAACTAAATTAAGTGCATGAGATTTCAGGTGGGTATCTGTTTGTTGGCCACCTACCATTTCTTGTTACTAAAGAAGAAAAGAGTTCTAAGGGTTAATGGAATACCTGCCATGCGTAGAGTGAACCTTAAAAGGCAATTACTCCAGTCAAATTGGGAGTCTGTGAAGGAGGGAGTAGGTGGGTGTTGTGGAGCAAACCCAGCCATATCAGAGAAAGGTTCTTGGGCTGGGGAGGCAGCAGATAGCAGTTGTGGTCTGGGGTAATTATTGTCAAGATAAATTCACCCCCTGGAGATCAAAAAGGAAATGGTTAGGGGGAGATCTGGGTGCTAGGCAGAGAGAGAAAGAAAAAAAAAAAAAAAAAACTCAGAACAATTTGAAGAAACAACACCTAGCCAAGAAAACCCAGTTTAATGCAAAGTCTCTCCCGGCTAACTCAGAGTCTCCTTCTCTCCCCCATTAGAAGCACTTTGAGAAAGATTGTTTTTCTAGGCTCCAAAAAGAAAAACATTGTGCTATTGATTAAAGAGGGGAGAGGCAAACTCCCAGGAAAGCAACGGAAGTGAGCTGAGGACAAATTTTGCCCCTTCCTATAGAATTTTTCTCCCCTGGAGAGGGAAACAGGTCACCCATTGGTCTAATTCTTCCCTTCTCTCACTTTTTATTTATTTCTCTTTCATTACTTGTATTTCCTGGAGAACAGAGGCAGTAACTAAAAATACATACACACACACACACATAGTCATGCCTGCTAATACATATACATACACAGTGAGTGGATCACACATGAACAAGCCACAATCCATTCATAACTTTTGTCTTGTCTAGCAGGATAAGAGGCAGCAAAGACTGAGTTCCTGGGAGACATAAAGGCTAGTGCTCTCTGGATAGCCGTATTATAATGCATTATCTTTGAAGTCATTTAAGTCCAATTTAAGTGGTATTTAGTATAATATTTATGAATTAATGTAATATAAACATAGGGCTGTCCCCAAAGGTTTAAACAGCCTTTACTACTGATGTGTGCTTGTTCCCAGAGCCTGTGATGCATTTTAATCTAAACCACCAAGTCCATATCACAGTCCCTCTTGTTAACCAGTCAGAACAGATCTGTGGCCTGGGTGACCTCTCTGCATTGAGATTTTCCCCTGCTGCATTGAGGAAAATCTACTCTATTGGCAGCCCCACTTGGGAGTGGGGGTCCCAAACCAGGAGCCACAGCTGCAGGGGGACATCACCCCCTCACACTTTCATACTACATCGACAGGGAGGGTGGAGACCAAGTAAGGGAACCTTCTGTGCTTTGAGCTCCGGAGAGCATATCATTTTAAAATATACCCATCACCGGATGCACAACCTCTCGTTTCAATGGTATCTGAGTATGAGATTCTTCAAGCCCCTCGATTTGGGATGCAGCTGGGAGAAAGGGAAAGGGCAAGGGTTATAATTGTATTTTGGCACTTTGTTACCATTATCATAAAATTCTGTCTCATATTTTTGTGTAAGGTGTAACAATTCTTGGAACATCGAGTTTTCGCCATTGACTCTAGCTGAGAGAGCTCACTGTTTTTTTGGTGTTTTTCCTGAGATATGTGAATTAAAGCTAGTGAGGTTCTATCTGATTTCTGTTTGCAAATGAGTCTAAGAGACAGTACAGCTGAAGTATCAGCATGGGCATCAGTTCAGTTCAGAGGAACTTTAAAGAGAATACTTGGAAGAATAAAAATTCAGTTCTGCCCAAAGAGAGACCCTGGCAGGATGGCTGGACACACACGTATAGCTTTTAAAACAAAGATTTGCCTTGTGAGAAACGTGATAGCTGTAATAAGAAAAGTAGAAAAACACTTTAAAAATTAAGTTTCACTAAAGAAAATTAGCAATAGTAATCATTGCCCCCATCAAAAAAAAAAAAAAAAAATCTCCAAATTCCAGATGTTGATATTCTATTTAGGAGCAAAGAAAAAACTATTGGAAAATGATTAGTTTATTTAAGACTCTGGGGGTTATTTGCTGGTTGTACATGATTTCATTTATCTTTTAAACAGACTTCCTTCTTTTAAACAGAATTCCTTCCAGAATCAACACACATACACATACACACAGAGAGATAAATTAATATGCACATGTGCACGTATATGCATCCATGAGCAAGCATGACTAAGCGCATCCCACACATATGGGAACCAGAGCTGGCCTAGATTTTACTGCAGTTCAACGAGATGTTAACACTCTTCCCCCACCCCCGCCCCCAACTCGACTTTAATGGGATTTCTAGATGGGGTTGAAAGAACCCCCTTGGTATACTTTCACTCTCTCTTTGCCTGCTCTAGTTGGCTGATGTTTGCGACTTTTCATGCAAAAACAAAAACAAAAAAACAAAAGGGAAAGCATTTCTTGAATGAAGTCAGAGCTCAAAAATAAGGCAAAGGAAAACAATTAGAAAAATGGATGCCATAGATATGCAAACCTCACCTCCATTCATGCCTATTGTAAAGTTCTCCGAGTGCTTTCAAAGAGCTGATTGTCAGGGGGCGTTCCTGACATTCAGTGATCTAATCACACTCCAGCAAGGACACTGGTGTTATCATAATCATCACCATATCACCATCATCGTCATTCTCACTATTTTCATTTAGAGACCAGGATGGGAGAGGGTCTTCTGAGTGATGCCTGAGGAAATATCCAAGACGCTACCTCTTTGGCTGAGAAAAGAGTCCATCACACTTGCCTCTGATGGATTTGGGGAAAACACTGCAGGACTCACACCTTCCACTTCACCAGAAGGTGGTCAGTTTCCAAACCCACCTGGGAGGGATCTCACTGCAGAGGATTTGGAATGAGTTGTCTGTAGAGGTGAGTGAGGTGCCGTAGAACATTGAGGCCCAACACCCTAGGCAGATAAAAAGGAAAACTGAAAGTTGGAGGGCCAAAATGCCAGCCGGAAGCTGGGAGCGCTGGTTGACAGTGGCTGAAACTGCAGCAGCTTCTGAACTTGGAAGGGAAATCCCATGTGACATACTGAGAGAAGGGCTCGAGGGTGTGAAAATCTGTGTTGTGTCTCTGGGTACTGAAGGGTTAGGTGAGGGAAGATGCTGCAGCCTGTGTGGGTGTTGGTGTGAGTGTGAGTATGGGGGCGGGGTATGTATGTGTGTATAAGACATGACAAATTCAAGTGGCATGGAGATGATGTTAAGGGCTGTTTCATCTTACAAGGCTGTATACATGATCAAGGAGATAGTTGATGAAGAAAAGGGGAAGATGACACTGTCCTTGTGACTATGCACATGCCCCACCTCGGAAGTCGTGGCTTGGATTTGTCAACTGGATCTTAGTTCCAGTGTGGAGGTGTGCTTCTCTTCACCTGCCTGATACTGCCCCCCAATAGTCCAGGTTGGGGAGAGGGTTCATTTTCCCCTACTCATTGCCCTTCAAAGGCTTGGCTACTTCTGCTCACCTACTGACTCATTTTAGAAATGACCGTGACCTTCCATCCGAAACCTGTGTCCAGCCACAGAGCCCGGCTCTCTGCAGAGATCTCTGCCTCCACCCATTGTGCTCCCTACTCCACCTGCTGCCCCTTGGCATCCCAAACCTACTGTTCTCTTGTACCGTTCGCACACACACACATACACACACACAGGACTTAACCAAGTCAGTCAAGCGATGCCTTGCAAGTAGAGGGCTGCATTTAGCCTGAGCACACTCGGGGGTGCCAGGAACCCAGCAGCCCTCCTTTTGGGCTCTCTACAAGGGAAGCACATTCACCTCTTTCACTTTTCTGCAGCCCTTCAAATACACAGACTCTCCAAGAATCACAGAAAGCATCTAATCCTACCTAAATAGCCTCGGGGAGGGGAACAGAGGCCCCAATTTAGTTGGAGCCTTTTTATCATCCCCTTCCATCTCCCTCTTTTCTTTCTTCTCCTTGCTATTTAAGATGCCCTCAAAAACCCGACAGTGGGTCTGAAGAGAAAGATCCATGTTCTACTTGGCAACGTGGGGATGCACATAAAGATGCCTGGGCAAAAAGACAATGATGGGGTAGAAATGGAACGGTGGCAGAGGAATTCCCAGAGTTAATGTGCTTTGCCCTAAGAGCTTCCTCTGTCTCCACTCATCCAGTTTCCAGTGGCCCCTGGATGGATATAAAGCCCAAGCCACAGCCCTACCCACAGAAACCAACAAAGCAGCCAGGGCAGCCCCAAGGTAATTGCCCTCCTTTTTGAGCCCCCCTGGAAGCCGAAGGGGATGTTTTCAGACCATGACATTCGCAGAACTGCTCCCTTTCCACTCACTCCACCTTTGGTTTCCCTTAGCCTCCCTGTATCTCCCCTCTGACTGACACTCAAGCAAAGTGATTCCCAGCAGCTCAGCTCAGTAACAAATCCTATGTGACCATCTGCAAGATGTAAATAAATGGGTGCCCTCGTGGGGACAGAAGTTGTTCCAGTTCCATAAGGACAGAACAGCCAAAAATATTGATCAAAGCTCATGGGAAAAAAATTGATAATGCGCTGGTCTCCAACAAGAGTTTAATTGACAGAGACTTCCGAAGGCCAGCTCTGGACAGCGCATAAACTGACCGCGATGTTACTTTATTGCAATACACTCTGCTTTAATTAATTATCACCTTTGTTAAGAGTGGCTCCAGATCAAAGGTTTCCAGACACTTAACAGATCTGACTTACAAAGCCCCCCATGCATTAAGCTATCCCACTGCTCTCTCAGTGAGGCTAGCGACCTTCCTTCCCTTTTTTCTTTCCTCTTAGCTGGTGGCTTCTTCCTCTTTGTTAAAGACAAACAGATCTTCCTGCACAGCTGCTCTGTCCTAGGATGGGGATGGTGAGGGGTGTTGCCTGCCGAGATCATGGGGCTGCTGTTTTGCTGCCGTTTCTAAAATTACATGACTGAGACTGGGTTCACCTTCAAATCTATCTGGCTGGAAATGGGAGGTGTCGGTAAAATTTTTTTTAAAAAAAAGGGGTTCATGGAAATGCAAAAGATGTGTGTGTGAGTGTAAGTGTGTGTGTGTGTGTAAATATTTGTGGGAGGGGGCACGTTCACAAGCGACTATGGGCACATCCACATAAATATTATGGGATCAATACATTTCACATCCGCTGCCCACACCTCTTAACTTCTCCCTCCTGTCTCTTGAGCACCTGTGCTGCTGTCGTATTTCACTCTGAGAAATGCTCGCAGCTGAAGCGTGCATAGATGATGCTGTATTGAACCAAGCCATTGTTTGGATTCAGTTGTGGAGTCTGGGCGCCCATTGAAGGATGGTTCTCGCCTGGAGTAGGTGGTGCCTAAAGAATCCACTTCTCAAGACAGGACAGGACCTCACCCTCCAGAGTCCCCCAAGCCTCCAAACTGACAGGTGACTTACTTGAAAGCAACCCTTGGAGTCCTTCTAGGCAGATTTGAATGCCATACGTGGCTGTTTGTTCATTATTCTAATTTAATGATGCAGTCACACCTAATTAATCCATGTCTGGTTTATTCACACACTATGTCTGAGGATCCAAAAGATCTCTCTAGCTCTCTGGCTTCCCTTTACGGGGGGCAAGTGAAGGGGCTCCCCTGACAAGTGAACACGTCTGCATCCAAGCAGGAATGGATCACTGTAGACAGATTTGATGGAGGCACCATCCCTGACACCACTGTCCACCCACATAGGAATGACAGCAATCACAGAGATGACAGCAGTGACAGAGCGATGTAGCAGTGAGATCTGTGTGCCTGTGCATGCACACACATGAGCACGCAATGCATCCATTCTACCAGAGCACCCTTCTATTAGGCAATGGTCCACACCTCCGTTGTGTACAAAATAAGACCTTGTGGAGTGTCGAGCATTCCTATGATTGGGAGTTTCAGTGCAGAAGATTGAGAGGCCAAGCTGAGTCAACCTACACTCTGGCCTGAAGAAAGCAGAGCAGGAGGAATGGCTGCTGCTGCACAGCTAAGAGACTGAGGTGGGGAGCAGCAAGCCCCCAAAGTCCAGTCTGCAGCGTGACCCTCAGCGCACCTCCCCGTGGCTGCTTCTGGCCAGACTGCTCCCCACAAGTGCTGCCTCTTGCCTGGCAGGTACACTCAGAGAACAAGGCATCAACCTAATAATATCCTTATAAAGCCAAGCCTCCTGCGCTAGTCCTAGGAGACAAGAGGCATCCGAAGATCAAACACTACATCACAGTGTATTTGTAGGCACTCTCTGATTCTGCTACCTCCCTATAATGTTCTAATTGACTATTTGATCAGCTCTAAAAGGGCCGGTGTTCAAGACAGACTCACCCACCCATTCACACACACAACTCACGTGTATACTCACATACACCTGTACACATGCACATACACTCACCACACGGAAGCACACACATGCAGACTTTCTCTTGTACACACCAATGTCCCCCAAGCCAGCTTATCCAACAAGGGTGGATTTTAATAGGAGATGCTTGAAGGTGAGTGAAATCACACACCTAAGATTGTACGTGCCCTTCCAGTAATGGGCTTATCAATACCTCTTAAAGAAATGTGACAGCCAGCCCAGAGTGATTCAGTTGTGTGGCCAAAGGTCAGCATATAGATATCCATTATTAATAATATCAATATCTTGGTTGACCAATATAACCAGAAACTGTATCATGTCACTGCTGATGGGCAAGCTGGGGAGGACTCCACAGCAAGAGCAGGAAATTATGCCCATGTAAAATTAATCATATTGACTGGTTCTAAGAATACATGGGGAGGCAAAGATGTTGAAAGTGCTGGCCGTGGTGGGAAAGGGGGACCTTGTTCCCAGAGGTCCCGTGGTCTCAAACCCCTGGAAGGAGCCCAGGGAGAAGGAGGCGTCCCTGAGTGACCCACCAGCACCCTCTCCCTCACCCAGCCTCCAGCAGGGTGAGGTGGAGGAGAGGTGTTCTCTGAACAGGAAAGGAAAGAAATAGGATCCCCTAACTATTATCCACCCAACCTATCCATATCTTTCTGTCAAATCAATATTTGGCTTGGCTTGGTCTCACCGGATAGGGCACGGAGAGCATTCCTGGACCTGCTGTGGGAAGAGCTCCATCTCTGAGGGCTGGTGTGGGCCTGAAGCCACATCCCCAGTTACCTGGTGGGAGACCAGCCCCCAGGGATGTCCATGTGTGCACTTTGCAGCTTAGGGGTCCCAGGAAGAAAGACACTGGATCCAATCCATCACCTGATTGGGCTCTTGGGACTAGCAGAACCAGAAGCTCAGAGGTCCTGTCCTGCCAGTGTTGCTAGTGGGGTTGGGGTTGTCTGGACTTCAGGAAACCATTGCTCACTGAGGCTCACCTACAGGCACAGTGAGTGAGAAGGAAAGGGAAGGCCATGTGTCCTTAGCCTTAGAATTGCTGTTGGACATGCCCCTGACCCCTCACGGCCTTGCCTGCTGGAGCTCCAGCTCAGGCTGTTCCTGGTCCTCCTTGACGACCCTGGGAAGCACCTTGGAAGCATGTTCTGTGTCCTGAGGGAGAAGTGTATGTATATCAAAGAATCCAGTGGCAGGGAGCACTCAGCAGAGAAGGAGAGGGGACTAGGGTTGTATAGGTAAAGCCCAGTAAGCTTTTGGATTATTTCTTCTCTCTGTTTCCAGAGCCTATGGAAGCAGCTGGAAGGGAGGCTGCCTTAGAGGCCAGGTCCCATGGTGGTGTGATGATGGGCAATAGAACTGCTAAGCTGCAGGGGAGATGCCTTTGATTGTAAAGGAAGGAGAGGAAATGGTCCCTGTGGCTGGTGTGGGAGTACTTGAGCGTCAGCAGCTAATCCACACCCCATCCTCTCTTAACCTGCCTACCCCTCCTGGCTGTGGGCACATTCAGAGTCCCGCCAAGACTTACAGCCAGCTGTAGGATCCAAGGGCCTTGGCCAGCCTCTGCTCCCTCCCCCGTGTAACATCATAGCCTTGTTAGTTGAGCCCCAGCCACGTAAGCTACCCTGGACAGTTCCCAGACCTAGGACTTTCTCACCCTGCCCTTCCCAGCCCAGATCAGGTGTTCAGGGCAGCCAAGGGCATCCTCCTTGCCCACTATGTTCTATCCCCTCCTCCGCCCCAAAGACTGAGCCCATAAGCCAGGCCCCTCCTGTAGACTCTTTCCCTGCCTTGAGGAGGGGCCCCCAGACAGTGTGTGTGGGAGGGCTCTTGTCTCCTCCAGCAGTCGCCTGCCCTCTGACGGTGAGAGGGAGAACTTCCTGCTCTCTGACTGGGCCCCTGAAGCCAAGGCACCTCCTGCCGCAGTCCTGGCTCAGCTTCCAAACCTCTCTGGCCGCCCTACTCCTTACCCTGGCAGGAGGGTGAGGAGGGCACTCCTCTTATGCATGGGAGCCCTCTGCAGGACCAGGCTCTGTGGGACTCGGAGCCTGGGCCTGGGGCACCAGCAAAACAGAGCCAACGTGAAACGAGAGAGGAGAATCAGAAAACCCAAAAAGTATTGTATAGTTCAGGACACATGTGCGTTTGGTTTCATTTCAGAAATAAATAGTGTACAGTTCAGCATGAGTTTTATCTTTCATCCCACTTGTTGAGATGCCAGAATCTTTTCCATACTTAGGGGCCTGGCATGGGTCCAACTCCAAACTGTTATATTCCTCAGCTTCTGCAAAGGGATTTCCAAATGCCCCACAAGACACACACGCACTCAACCCTGTGCCTGATGAACCAGGCCTGGGCACAGGACCATCAGTTAGTCATCATTTGGCACACCCACCACCCAGGACCAGCAAAGACCCTAGGCAGCCACCAAAGCCCTGTGGGCCATCGGAGTGAGTGGCACAGAGCAGGAGAGCCATCACTGGCTTACTTCCAGGCTTCATTGTCTCTTGCAAATTTTAAAACTCTTTTTAATGGAAAACTAAGACCGCCCCTTTGCTCTCACCTCAACTACTTCAATAACTAAATTATTAGATTTATTGTAGAGTCAGCTCTGTTGTCATTGTGTCAGACAGGTTTGAAAAGCCACTGGGATGAAGAGCAAAGGATGAGGCCTGGGGCTGGATGGGACAGGGCAGCTGAGTCTGTCTCGAGAGAGAGGAGGGGAACACAGATGACCAGGCGATGTTTCAGCTGGGAAAGTGTGCTGAGAGGCAGCAGTGAGCAACCACTCTGCAGACCAGGTCCCCGTGGCAGGCAGCTGGATGGAAAGGGAGCAACAGAGCAGGGGCTCAGTTGGCAGCCACAGAGCTAGAGCTGGGAGCCACCAGGCTCCTGCTCTCTTCTGGGTGAGACCTCTGTCTGTAGTTTCCACAGGCTCCAAAGCCTTGGTTTTTTTTCTCCTGCATTTCTTGGTGAAATATTAGCTCCGAATGTACTGACCAATGTCATCTAGTCCATGGCAGAGACCGCACAGCTGGGAGGAGACGGTCCCCAAAGCTGGCAGAGGCAGGAGGATCCTGCAGGGGCAAGAGCAGTTGCCGTCAGCCTCCAGGTCATCTCCCCAACCACCCCCATGTGGAGAGCAGGGTCTCACACCTACCTGCCATCCCCAGCAGGGTCTCACGCCCACCCGTAAGGCAGCCTTCTGCAAAGCAGAGAGCGTGTGGGGTGTCCACCCTTATTGGTGAGACTCACACTGTCCCCACACTGGGAAGACCTGGGTGAGGTGGGGGCACAAAGAGGCAGGTTCACATGGGACCCGAATGCTCTGAGGGTCAGGCTGTCTCCTAAGGGTCAAGCTCTTTCCTCAGAAGGTGGGGACCCACCATCACCGCCCCAAAATAACTGGGTATGCTAGAAAGCAGCAAACCTACAAATATAAACCACCCAAAGTGAATGTCAGAGAATGAAGGAACCCCTAAAAGAGGAGTAATCAGACAGGGGTATCAGCTTGCTACCCAGGGGACTTGGCCCCAGGCTCCCAGGGAGAGAGGGTGGCAGAAGCCGAGCTGGCTCAGGGGAATAAGGCAGAACCAAGAGGCTGGCTTGCTGACGGCCCGCTTGTTTTGTTTCGTTTTGTTCTATTCTGTTTCGTTTTTGTCCCACTGCAGTGAAGTCTGGTTCTCAGGCTGGTGGAGAGAGGAATTTCTCACTTTAAAGAAATCTGAGGCAGAAAAGGCCATGGCCAGGGGTAGGTGGGTGGGTTGCAGATATTTCTGAGGAAGCGGGTGACCCACAGTGGACCTACAAGGACGAGCCTCATCTGCTTTGGGTCTGCAGTGTCCTTCAGCTATCCCACTTGCAGCCCACTTGGGCTGAGAAATTACTCATGGAATATTTAAACCCATGCCCATGTTCTCTGTCACCTAGGCAGGCATCCAGATCATCCCCACAGGCTTATTCAGCTGAATGTCCCGGTAAACTACGGTGTTCTAGGTGTTGGAATCTCCCCTGGCCCCCTGCCCTTCCTCTGTGCTGGCCCCCAGGTCAGGGGTGGCTGCAGGCAGCCAGACAGAGGGGGTGAAGCTGGGGACAGTGTCTCCTGGGGTGACTGTGGTCTTGTAACAGGAGGAATTTTGGCAGATCTCAGGAAGCATGGGTCCCAGTGGGGGCAGCACTCCTGGGCAAGGGTGCCAGGGTGTCTGGGCAGCCCAGTTCCTGCAGAGGATCGGCAAGGGTGTCTCCTCCATCTCTGGGAGAGAAACTCAGCCCAGAGGAGCAGGAGGAGACCAGGTGACCTTTAGGACCCGGAACACGGTAGTGTTGGTGGCCACCTCTTTAGGGGAGAGAAACTCCCCTCTTTCAGGCCTTCCACGGAGTTGACCCCTGGCATCTTCCTGATCCCTGGGATTCCTCTGGGGAGGAGCAGAGCTAGACTCCGTCACAGAGCTGGGGTAACCTCACAGGGCAGCTCCCTGCAGGTTCATGGTCTTCCAGTGCCCCCAGACCCCTCCAGGCCCCCAACCCCAGGGTTCTCAGGGAACAACAGTCCTCAACCTAAATAATCTCCCTTTCCTATCCCTTCGAAGTTCTGCCCCCTTGCTGATCTGACAAATCAAACTGGGCACATGGGTCCCTGGGGGCTAATGGACATTAATGCATTCCCATCTCTGGTGACACATGCCTCCACCCAGGACCTTGTAGAGCCCAGGCCATAACCTGAAGAAACCTCTGTAATGGGAGAATTTCCCTTTAGGCCAGAGGGAACCACTGTAGGTCTGGGAGGCCTCTGGCTGCTCACAGGGCATGGGCCCCCCAGTCTAAAGCTGCACGTGGAATACCCTCCAACACCCAATGCCACAGGGCAGCAGAGGGGCTGAGACCCTGCCAGTCTCCCAGCAGGGCCGGTACACCCAGGAGGCTGCCAAGCCAGAGGTCTAATCAAATATTAAACACAGTCAGTAAACTTAAACCAGCTCCGTAGCTGCAGCGCCGAGTCCCTCGCTGAGAGCAGCCCAGCTCTCGCCTGGGGACGTTGCCAGCTCAGCTTTGCCTGGGGGCGGGGCTGGGGGCTTCTTGGCCCATGCCCCACTTTGGGCAGGAAAAGAGGAGATGCACAGGGACCATGGCAGGGACGGAGGAGGCTGGTGGCTTTCCTCCTCCGTCTTCTTATTCATTTCCTCTGATTTTTATCTAATCTCTCCTGATTGTCCTGGTGAAACTTAATAGACAAAGTGAATTTTTATTACATCATCAATATAATCTCCAGCTAATCAGCAGACTCGGGGGCCACCACCAGCCCTGTAGCTCCTCATCTGGCGTCATAAATAGTAAGAACCATCACTGCCAAGCGTGACTCTTCCACCTCCTCCCGAGAGGCCGTCTCCCCGCTGCTCCCCTTCCCCAGACCTATTCTTGGGGTTTCTGCCTTCCCACGGATCCCCCCCGCCCAGTGGACCACGTTGCCGGTCGATGGAGATATCTTCTCCATTCGTATTTTTAGTTTTCTCCCTCCCAGCTTCAGCTGTTAAAATCACAAATCTGGGACTTGTGTTTTGAATGCCAAAATAGCCTAATGTCGACTGATTTTGACTCTGCTTTCCTCTGTGCAAGGAATATGAGATGTCATAAGATATTATATAATCTGATGGATCACAGTACATACTCTCAACCACATTATAAACGAAATATCATCCCTAGATAACCTATGTCCCAAAGGTGTTTTGGTCATTTAAAGTCAGGCCATGCACCTTATAGACTGTATCAGAGATGTTAAATTATATATTTCATTTATATTATAGTATGCCTTCCATGTATATAGCATTTTAATCTATAAAGTGCTTTCTTGTATATATATTACCTCTTTCATCCCTATTGCAACCAGGTAGAGTTGATACCTTTTTTACAAAGAAAAATGGAAACAGGATCATGAAGGAAAATTACAACCTGGTCAAATCCTGCCAGGATGCGCAGAGTGGCTCAGGCTCAGAACGGGCACTGGTGAACTAGGGAAGGGGCCTGAGAGAACCAGAGAGGGTGGAGGCCTGGCCAATGACCAGGCAGGCAGATTCCCAGGGACTGGCCTGATGGGCAGCCCTTGGCCAAAAGGCAACAAGGATTTAAGGAATGGCCAGTTTATTTGTTTGTTTTCTCACAAACCTACCCAAAGTTAAATATGATATAAAATGCCCCCCGCCTTTGAAGAACTCTTTTCGGGAGATGGAGCGCCTTCCGGAATGTGAAGCCTGTACCATCTCCTCCCCCAGGGGCCAGACCACTCTGCTCTGCTAATGATGTGGATTTGGAGAAACCAGCAGACATCACCTAGAGTCAGATCCGATAAATAAGATGGGTGATGAGGCTACTGAATCTGGCCCTGGGCATCCAACACCCTCAGCTGTTTGAGGAAAGAGGGATTCTGCTCTGTACAGGCAGAAAGGAGCCGGCTCTGGGAGTGACTGGCCACCCTTCATGAAAGCTCCCCTGTGATTCCTGCGCAGAAGGCTACTTCCTCGCATCTGTCCAGCATCGGGAGTCGTGCATTGCGAATGGGTGGTCCACGTGCATCGGGAGTCGTGGGAAGGCTCCTCCGCTTTGGGCTGGATCCTCAGAGGGGCCCCTGGGAGCAGGCAGTGTTTGCGCGCTGGACACTGCTTGCTGCAGAGGTGGCCGATGCACTAAGGGTGGAGCCGGATGCCTAGTCCTCGCCCTGCCAGGCCACCTAGCTCAGAGTCTCAGCTTTCTCCTTTCTCCAATCACTGCAGTGACCTCTGTTCACCCCGCCTCATAAGGTCATGGTTGGGATGGAATGAGCTGCGAGAAGGAAAAACAAGGTGTAAAAGTTAAAATCTCCAGGGTCATTGTCATGTATTAAGTGCCAGCACCCCCGTCAGATGACAGGGAGCTGCAAAAGCCCTGCTCCCTCAGAAATAGGAGGCCCGGGCTGAACGTAGGGCTGAGGGTGGACGGGAGAGAATATTGACGAAGCACCTACTACACGGCGTACACACAGGACTCTTGCTTATTTTATCTCATCCAACCCTCGTGATGAAACTGAGACAGAGATGTCACTGTGCCCCTTTGAATGCCAAGGGAACGGAAGCTCGCAAAGCAGTAACTCGAAGGAGCTGACACGCTGCAGAGATGCAGAGCCAGAATGTGCAACCAAATTTGTCATATTCTCAAGCCCACCACATTTCCATGAGTGCAGCTCCCTTTATGGAAGTAAATAAAAAGATCATCTCTTCCATCGCCTTCATTTTACAGATGGGGATGCTGAAACCCTGCGACATTAAAGGCTAACGTTTTCTTAAATCATTCCACACAATCTTTTACCAAGGCTCTGAAAACACACATACGCACACACACACACACACACTGCAGACACTCAGAGATAACTCACACCATCACACCCTCTTATGCATACACAGGTGCACAGACACACATACACACCCGCATCTCTAGACACACGAAGAAATACCCATTCACAGACACACATAGGAACACACTCAAATATGGACACATATAGATATCCATATCCACCAGCGCACACCCCCCAGAACAGAGATAGAACACACAAACACAAACACATTTCACAGACATAGGCATGTAGAAACCTAGAGATGCAGAGACGCACATAGAGATACACACAGAGAGGGACAGACATGAATATATATGCATCTATATAGTCTGTCCCTCTGTGTATATCTCTATGAGTATCTGCATCTCTTGTCTCCCTCTCCATGTGTATCTATATGTGTGTCTGTCCGTGTCCGTGTGTGTCTCTATGAGTGTCTGCATCTCTTGTCTCCCTGTCTGTGTGTATCTCTATGTGTGTGAAGCACACACTCACACACCAGACCTCAACAAGGCTTAATAAACCACAAAGCCATGGACACAATTTAGCCATGTAACTCTCTAGCAAGAGAAATAAAACCTGCTCCTTTTGAGAAAGGAAGATGACCAGGGCCCAACTTGGAGGCAGGGAGGGCCTCTCAACTCACTTTTCAGTCCTAGGCCAGAGGCCAATGGTCCTCTGGCTAACAGTTGCGTGGCACAGGAGCCCCATAAGGTCAAGGCCAAATCCTCAGTAGATGTCAAATCAGCAGGAGGCATTTGCTGAGAAGGCTCCCTCTGCCATTGCCCTCCTGCATCCACCCGCAGGATCCCAGCCAGATTTCTACTCATCTGACCAAGACCAAGGAAAAAGCCTGGAGAAATCCGAGGCAGGCCTTCCAAGGACAGCCCCCAGCCCACACATCATCGGCCCTGGGCAGATCTTGTACAGGGAAAGGCAGGCCCATGAGAAAAAGGTGCTCTCCAGGAAAGAGGAACTGGAAGGGATGAGAGGGCAGTGGTGGGTCTGCAGCTGGCCTGTCCTGGAGGCTGGCACTTAGGTTGCCTCACTATGTGGCTCTGAGCGAGGAAGGATGTCTTCCTGCACTGAGCCCTGCACTGTCCACCAGACCGACTCTGGGCCTGCAGGGCTCCTGTCCGTATGCAGGACAACACTTGTCCCAGGCTTGGCAGACGCATCTCTATTAAGAGAACACACACACACACACACACACACGGAGCAAAGGGTTAGCAACAGCGAAGAGATCATCAGAGAATAGGAAAGGTGTGGTTTTCTTTTCTTTAGAAGAAAATAACTGAGATTTGGGGCATGAGTTCATTAAATGATCATCACCTGAAGGACCAGTAAACCGTTCAGAAACCGAGGCTTTCCTGGGACAGTGGGGCAGGTGTGCTCTGCCATGTACAGACTCGGGCCAGCTGTACTGGACAGCAGGTACTCCAGGCACCTCCAGGTGTGTTGCCCTGTCCCACACGGCCTTGCCCTGCTGACATTCATGCGGGGTGAGGCTTTGTGGGCAGCTCTGGGGACCGTGGCAGAGAGATGGCTCTGAAGAGTCAGTGTGACTTGTTTCTGGCCTATGGTGTGCCTGAGGCATGCTGTGTAGATGTGTGTTGTCTCTTTGTGTTCGGCTTTACTGGGTCCCGTGCATTACATGTGTGCTGATGCCGTGTGGGTTGTATGTATGTCAGGTGTGTAGGAGAGCTGTGATTTCTGCCCTGGTTCTGGAAAGGGATGGGAGGGAACAGAGGGGGCTATTGCTTGTTCCTGCCTGGTTACAGAGCTCCCTCATCCTGGGACTTGCTATTCAGACGAGCGCCCCACCCCCACTCCCACCACCCCACCCCCACTCCTGCATTCTCTCAACCCAGAGGCATCTCAAGCCAGGACCTCTGCCCCCATCCTGAAATTCTGGGTCTGAGCAGAGCTCTGGGATCTAGAGCCTTTCACTGTAGCTGCTGTGAGGTGTGTGTGCGTGTGTGTGTGTGTGTGTTTGCATGCACACTCGCACCCACGCCCACACACCACTACATATAAGCACATGGCAATCTCTGCCAGGGAGGCCCAGACAAGGAGCTGCCTAGCTGTGTTCGCTCATATGTGCTGAGTGGACTCAGGCGTGTGTGGGCTGTAACAGGTCCAGGTGGGCCAGTTTTTAAGTGACAGGTTGTGTGTAAGTCTCAGACTAGCGTTTCTACTAAGTGCATGTGAAAAACAATGGAAAAGATGGGTCCAGCTCCCCAGGGGTGGGGGCACTCTGGCAGCTTTCTGCCAGCATGTGTGAGTGTGGGGTCTTTTGAGGGGCTTCTGGCCAGAGTGTGGGGGAGGAGTGGGGGAAGATCTGGAGGAGGAAGAGTTCCACACACATGTGGTGTGGGCAGCCTGAATGCGTGGGACCCTAGGGGAGCCTGTCCTCCAGAGACCTGTCTACGTTCGCGGATGCACGGCTGGACCATCTGTGGCATTTTCTCACGTTCTGCCCACAGCTTCCCCCTGGGAGATGAGGAAGAGGAGGTCGGGGCTCCCTGGAATGCAGCCCTAAGCACCCAGCTCCTCTTGGAGCTGCGCGGGGCAGGGCGGGGGGCAGCAGCAGCTACAGGAGAGAGAGGGCCCCCTCCCCACTGCCTCCATCTGGGTGGGAGCAGATGGTACTCAAACCCGATCAGCAAGGCCAGAGGCAGCGTTTGGAAGCAGTGTGTCCTGAGGGAAGGACAGAGCAAAAGAGGCCAGCGTGGGGCTCCCGGGAAGTGCTCCCAGGCTGAATGCCTCTCTGCCCTCTCAGATCTGTATTTCTGTCCAGATGCTGCCCAGGGTCCCTGGGCCCAGCCCATGTGTCTAGCTGTAGGTGCCCTGTTCCTTTGCCTCATCTAGGAGCCCTTGGGGCTGATCCAGCTCCGGGGTGCAGGCATGAAGAGTAAGCTCTCCCTAAGACTGGCCCCACAGTGAACTCACTTTGCTCCTAGGCCAGCAGGAGGAAAGCCTCCCCACCTGCTCCCTCTACCCCGCCCGGGGTGCTTCGGTCTCAGCCGCAGATCCAGTGCGTCAGAGGGAAACACCATGCTGGCCTCTACCAGGGCACTACCCTCTGCTTAGATCCAGGGCTGTCATCTGTGCTTTGCCTGAAACATCGTCAGCAGGCAGCTCCCGGGCACACAGAGAGCGTAGGTGAAGCCTGCCTTATCTTCCTGCAGCCGAAGCCAGACCCTGATCCTCCCTAGCCTTTGCTGGAGCCCCTGTATCCAAATTCCCTGGAAATCTGGTGAGAAATGAAGACGGCTCTGCCCCAGACCTTGGAATTCCCTGAAAATGGGGCAGGGACTCTGCAGTTGAAGAACAGCTCAGGGGGCTCCATGCCTGACCCCCAGGGTGGCCTAATGGCAACGCCCAGCCCCATGGTCAGTGCCTAGTCCACATTCTCAGAATACTTTGACTTCCTCCGGCCTCCAAGCTGGACACTCTCCCTGTGTCCCCTAACTTCCTGTGCCCTGCCTTGTGGTCCCTAGGCTGCAGCCTTCTTCCCCAGGAGAGTGACCTCCACACAGCCAAGACCACATGGTCACACCATAAAACCCCTCGTCAGGCCACCATAATGCTGGAAATACACAGCTTCCCCAGGAAGGGGGTCCAGAGATTACACTCTCACATTTTCCCTTCACGCTTGTATATACTCGTGGGCACACTCATACACACACAGATAACACAGATACTACAGATGCACTTACACACAGAGAAACACACACAGACACACAGATACATTCACACACAGATGCACACACAGAGACACTCATGCAGACATACACAGATAAACACACACACAGATGCACACATAGACACAGATACCTTCACACACGGACACACATACAGACACACAGATACATTCACACATACAGATATACTCATTCAGACATACACAGACACCTACAGACGCACTTACACATATATAGACACACAGATACACTCAGGCGGAGAGCTATTCTGCTCCCAGCCCCATGGAGTCATGGCCCTGCTTGACACCTCCTACAGCTTCCCAGGCCTTCCAGACCCCATTCAGTGGGAGGTAGACACTCCCAAGGGGGCTCAGGGGCTGTGAGACAGGCAGTGTTGAGGTCAAACCCCAGCTTTTCCACTGACAAGATGTGTCCTCGGTCAAGACACTTTACTGACTAGGCCAGCCTCAGTTTCCTCATCTGGCAAATGGGGGCATATACACTGTCTAAATGGGTTTATTTCCAGGGTGAAATGCAGTAATCTAAGCCAAGCATTTGGCGCTGTGCCTAGAACACAGTAAGCCTGAGAGAAACTGTAGCTGTATAACAAGTGAGAGAGAGAAAGAAGGGGTAGGGATCCCAGCCCAGACACCCCCCTCTGGCCTGGCTGCCCTTGTGCTCCCACCTCCCTGGGAGACCAGTTCCCACTCTGCACCTCTGCTCAAACTGTCCCTACCCAGTGCACCCTCTTCCCTCTGCCTCCTCCAGACCCAGACCTGTTCCTCCGCTGAACCTCCTCCAGGAAGCCTCTAACAGCAGCAGCTCGAACCCCCAACCATAGCCTCAGACCCCACTGCACCCTCCCCTGGCCAGTGTGTGTCCATCGTGTCCATCCATCCTCTCCTTTTCCCATGAGCCACCAACAGATGCCCCCCAGGCTCAACCAGACACACCTCAGGCACAGATTCTTGGGAGCCGCCTTCTTTCACCTGGAGCCACAGTCACCCCAGTTCCAGCAAAGGCCAGTTGCTTTTTTAATATGAAGTTTATTATAAATGTTTCCATCGTGAGCAATACTCATAACAAAAAGCCAGCGAGATGGGAAGGGACAAGAAGAGAAAGCAGCCATTGTCCCAACTCCCAAGGATACTCCTGTGAACGTCACGGTGATTTGCTTCAGGTCTGGCTGGCAGTTCCACCCAGAAGTCACATATACTGAGCTTGCTCGCCTACAGCGTGCCCAGTGCTGGGCCACGTTTCATGTGAGAAGCAGAGGGAAGAGCCACAGCCCCTGCGCTCAGAGATTCACAGACTCTGAGAGGAAATAACACTGGGGAAAACAATGCCCAAAGCATAAATGAAACACAACTTAGAGTTTCTCTTACGGCACAGAGGAAATGAATCCAACTAATATCCACGAGGATGCAGGTTCAATCCCTGGCCTCGCTCAGTGGGTTGGTGATCTACCGTTGCTGTAAGTTGTTGTGTAGATCGCACAGGTATGGCTCAGATCCTGTGTTGCTGTGGCTGTGGTGTAGGCCGGAAGCTGCAGCTCCAATTCAACCCCTAGCATGGGAACTTCTATATATCGTGGGTGCGGCCCTAAAAAAAAAAAAAGAAAAGAAAAGAAAAGAAAGAAAGGAATCACAACTTAGCCCCACCCACAACCATCAGACACCAGTGTGTGCCCTGGTCAGGTGGGGGATGCCTGGCTCCTGTGGTCAAGGTCTGGAAGTCAGCAGAAGCCCTGGGTTCTCGTCCAGGAGTCCCTGGAATAAATCACTGAGCTTTTTGAGATTTCCACTTTCTCACCTGGGAATGGCAAGGAAATCGATCACCTCTAAGAACGTTTCCTGTTTCACAGTCTATCACCTATAAGGGGAGGTTCTTGCTGGTTTTAGCATCTAGAGTCACACAACCCTCAGGGACTCTTGGAGGCTGGAAGCAAGTGTGAGAAGATTTGAAGGGTCACTCAGAAACCACAGTCAGGGGTCAGAGGTAACTGGAAGGATTGAAGAGCTTGTGACTAGGGCTTGGTCAGGAGTTAAAACAGAATAAAGGGGGAGTGGTGATTGGGCCTCATTAGCATCCTCTTCTCCCAAAGAACAAGGGGAGGCAGTGGTGGTGCCTCAGAGAAAGCACTGGATCCGGAGTCCAAAAGACTTGCATTTGAATACTTAAGAGCTGGGTGATGACCACAGGCCTTTTATTCCCTGAGCTCCGAGCTCCAGCCTGTAAGCCAAAAATAACCACACGGACTCCATGCAGCATTGCAGCAATTAAATGAGAATATATAGAAACATCTAGAACAGGCGTGGAGAATGGTAATAAGCATAATAATAAGAAGATAATAAAAGAAATGGTTAACATGCCTTTATCATCTATCATGTGCTCAGCACGAAACCAAGCGATGTCATTTAATGCCCCCAGTTCTCCTAGGGGAAGGGTCAGATTCCCTCTTTATTTTGCAGACAGGGAGACGGAGGCACAGAGAGTTTAAGTAATTTCCCAGGTCACACAGTGAGGAAGCAGCAGAGCCAGAATGCCAAACAGGGCCCTCTAGAGTTACAGACCAGGTTAAGAGTGCCTGCGCCGATTAAGTCCCATGTCTGGGGGTGAGAAAATCTTGGTGTGTAAACACCATGATGGAAGATCAGATGAGCCGGCTCCTGAAGTTCAGTGCATACACAGTAAGCACTCAATAACGAGTGTTTATTTATTGCTTCTGTTTACAGCTCTATTCCCAAAGTGAATTGTTTGTTTAAGTAAGGAGCATTTACCTTTATTACAGTCATTGGTAAATAAAATTATATTTGCATTTCCACAAATATGTATGAGTTTAATTAGTCTTGCAATTCGTACACAAGAGCCAGTCCAGGAAACACATTCATGAGCTCACACTTCTACCCCAGGCAAAAAGCCTTCTCAGACAAACACCATCAGGATTAAATAATTCATTCATTCACAAATAGTTATTGATCACCCACTCAGTGCCAGGCACGAATCTAGCAGCTGGAGACACAACAGTGACCAAGGCAGAGAAACTCCTGGCTCTCCTGGAGCTTATGTTTTTATGAGGGAAGTTAGATGACAAATTAAAAATAAAAAGTAAGAGCCATGCTGAGGATTAAAGTGTATGGATGAGGTATAGGGTGACTGAAGCTGTTCTATACTGTGTGGGCAGAGAAGGTCTCCCTCAGGAGCTCAGTGAAACTGAGATACAAACACCAAGCAGAGATGGAGAGAGCTCTTTGGGCAGAGGGAATAGCAGGTGCAAATGTCCTGAGGCAGGAATAGGCTTCGTGTGTATAAGGGACAGGAGAAAAACCAGTATGACGAATGCCTCATGGGGATGATGGGGAGAGGGGAGTGGGAGGACGATGGGGGCAGGTTGTGTCAGGCTTGTCAGGTCAAGGAAGGGTCTGAATTGCACTCTAACTGTATGAAAAGCTGCAAACCATTTCATCTCACATTCATTTCCTGAAGATCTTTCTGGCTGCTGCTGTGGGGAACCAGCATGTCTGTGGACGCAGGCAGCTGGGAGAGTGATGATGGGGGTGTGGATTAGGATGGGCAGTGAAGATGTGAGAAATAACTGGGTTCAAGGTGTGCTCAGGAAATAGGGGGTCCCTTGTTGATAGATTGGATGTGGAGTGAGAAGAAAGTTGGGAGCCCAGAAAGACTTGAGCCACTTGACCGTTGATGGTGCCATTTACCGGGCTGGCACATTTTAGGGTTGGGAGATCAAAATTCCATCTTGGCCATGCTAAGAGTGGGTTGCCAACTAGACATCCGAGTGGAGAATTAAGAAGGCAAATGGATTATGACCCTGGAGCTGAGTGAAGATCTGGGCTGGAGGTCTAAATGTGAGAGGTATCTGTTATCATGGGATGTAAAGTTATTTATAACAGGACAGACTTAACAAGACTGCACAGATGCGATTATTGCTCTTCCCCAGTGTGGTCTGAGCATCATTTGGGTCATCATTAGCTCAGTGCATGCTGCGCACTGAGTCAGCCATGCATGAAGCCTGAGACATGGTCCCAGGAGCCCCCTGCTCCCAGCATCTCAGCAGATGCCCACCCAGTCCTCGATTTTTCATTGTTCCCCCTGCCTCAATCCCCCCACCCCTTGCCCCGTCTCATGGAACTTAGCTTGAATCTGTCCTTCTCAGGCTGCCACCTAAAGCCCTTAACATAGCTTTATTCCCTCCAGCTTATGCCAAGGCCATGGCCACCATCTCTTTCCCAGGATGCCGAAGTTGCATTCCGCCCAGGACGGGGAGCAGGGACTGTCCGGGTGAGTCAGCCGGATTCACGACAGAGATGTAGGTCGCCCATCTCCCTCCTCCCTGCTCTGCAGCCTCTGAGGCTCCCTGCCCCGCCTGCCCCATCACCCTCATCCTTGCAGCCCGCACACCCTTGCCTGACCGCCCCCACTGCCTGACCTCACTAGTGACTGCTCTGAACCTCTGGAAGAGAAGCACCCTGCAGGGATTTCTATGTGGCCCCCAGAGCCACCACCAAATGCCCAGGACAGACTGCTGGCCCTTTCTTTCTCTCTTTTAAAGTGGAAACTAATAAAAGCAACACACAATGAAATAAGCTGTTTTACTTACAAATTAGAGCTGAGATCATTCCCTAGGCACCTGGAAGGCTCTGGGAGGCTGGACTGGGACAAGAGAGACTGGGCGTGAAAGGTTCCCCCCACCCCAGAGCCACAGGCCACCCTCTGCTGGCCTGCAACCCCCTGACTCTTCCTGTCAGACACCCCGGAGACAAACTGTCCCTCCTTGTCACCGTCATGGCCACGCCTGGGTCAGAGCCCACTGTCAGGAGGGTGGGCTTCAAAAGGCCCCTGGGTAGCAGGATGGGAGGACAGGCAGGGACGTAAAGTGATGCACCCTTAGAGCACACCAAGTGATAGTAAAAACGCACCCACTGCCAAGCACTCTGACGTGCCAGGCCGCAGTGCCTGCATGGCCGCATCACAGCTCTTCATCCCCCCAACCATCCCATGACGTCACCAGCTGGGCACCTGGCATCCACATGTGGCGATTTACACATACATTGATTGAAAAGTAATTAAAAATTCAGTTCCTCAGTCGCACTAACCACGTTCCAAGCATTCAGTAACCATTCCAAGCAACTAGTGGTTCTGTGATAGACAGAGCAGGTGTAGAACCTTCCCTATAGGGCAGAACACCCTATCAGACAGCACTGCTCTAAAGTACTGAAGGCGGGTAAGGCAGGGGAACATCACATGTGTGCATGCCAACCTGACCGTGTGTGTGCGTGTGTATGTGTGTGTGTGTGTGTGTGTGTGTGTGTATGGACACTTGACGTGGGCAGGAGCAGGCTTCACTGCTGTGTGTGTCTGTGTGTGTGGGTGTGTGTGTATGTGTGTCCTATAGGTGCCGAGTCCTTGTTTACCCCCCGGACCTCCTGCCACACCTGAAAGAGTGCTATGAACACAGGCTCCAGAATCAAACTGCCTGGATTCACATGCTTTCTCTCTCCCCTTCTCCAGCTGTGTGACCTTAGGCAAGTGACTTAACTTCTCTGTACCTCAGCCTTCTCTTTATAAAGCCAAGAGAATAACAGAGCGTGGCAGAGGGTTGTTAGGAGCGTTCCGTGGGATAATACGCACACAGCTCTCAGCGTGGCTCCCGGCACATCGGGAGCTATTAATAAACACTGGCTGTTCCTGCCGTTTCCAGGAGGCAGTGTGTTTGCTGGGTGGGGCAGCCTTGGAGAAGAGTCACTTGTGGTGGGGGGGTGCTGAGAACTCTGATGAGACACGAGGATCACCTCATCCTTGTGCAGTCCGGGGGCTGGGGAGTGAGCCTGTGAGGAGCTGCAGGGGGACTGCCCTGTGGGGCAGAGATGGGTGTGGGGCCAAGGAGGAGGGTGCAAAAGAGGAAAGGTGTACACGGAGGAGGATGGTTAAAATCTAGATGGAGGTGGGACTTCTCGTGTGCTTTACAGATTCTCTTTTGCTCTGAAGAGGTTATTGTTTAGGATGGAGAGAAAGAGCTGTGGGCATGACCGTTCTAAAAAGTCAAAACTGCCTTCTCTTGGAGTTCCTGTCATGGCTCAGAGGTATCAAACCCACCTAGTATCCATGAGGATGTGGTTTGATCCCTGGCCTTGCTCAGTGGGTTAAGGATCCGGCATTGCTGTGAGCTGTGGTGCAGGTCACAGACATGGTTTGGGTCTGGCGTTGCCTTCTCTCTTCAGTGAAGCAGCAGGACAGTGATTCCCTCTCACTTTGCCCTCTAGGATCTAATATCTCACCTGGGAGATGAGATCAACCCACAAGTGACAGGGGAACAAGAATCAGAGCTGAGGGGGAAGGGGGCACCTGAGGGAATTTCTGGTCCAGGGCAGGTATTTTAAAGCAAATCTTCAACAGGTATTTGCGGAGTGCCTGTTCTGTGTAAAATCAGCTGTGGCTGTTGCCAGGGATTCCACCATAGAAAAGATATGAACAGGTCTCTGCCCTCCAGGAATTGAGAGCCTGAGAAAGGGGCCCAAGGCCTTGGCAGCCAGAGGTGAAGTGGATGTTTCCATGTGGACGGGGTCCTGTGTGAGAAAGATTACAAACCGGAAGTGGCCTTGGAAAGGGGCTCTGAGGATGGCTGAGACATTATAGAGGACAAAATAAGGTCCAGAGCGGTGGGATCCAGGACCATGTGGCTTTTAAAGACCAGAACCAGGCATGAGGCCCCTTCCCCATGGAGAGATGAGGGAAGGGGGAAACCTATCCTGGTGTGTCAGGTTCAGAGAGCGGGTCCCTCAGAGATGCTCGCAGGGACAGATCAGAATCATCCCGGCTCAGCCAGCTCTGGCTATCCTGGAAGACTTCCACAAGGTCCTGCCCAGCCACGGGCTGGAGGCTGCCTGTGTTTTCAGATGTGGCCAGCAGAGGGCACCAGGACTACTGCACAGCTTCCACCATAGAGTGGCCGCCCTTGGTTCTGGATTCAGAGCCTGGGACCCTCTGCGCACAGGGCACAGACTCACATACTCACGTGGGGTGTGCCGTTGTGGGATACCATATGGGAGAACTATCCAAGCAGCTCACAGGGACACGCTTGGGTGGGCAAGAGAAATCTCACGGCCCTCCCAGAACCAGGCACATTCATAAAGGTGGCACCTGCAGTTGAATAAAAGAGGTTTCTCCCAAGACGAGCCTGAGCCTGGTTGTGACATAAAATGGGCGTGCTTAAAGTAGTTCCCATTTGGAGAAGGCAAAGGGAGGAGACTCGCCATCTGTCACCACCTCTGGGGTTCATCTGCCCACCCCCACAGCCAATTCAGAGGCTAGAAAGAGCTCCTGCTAGTCTGTGTGTGTGGAGGGGGTAGGGGGAGAGAGAATTCTGAAACGGTCCCCAAAGACCTGCAGTGTTCACATCCTTTTGCAGACAGAGGAACTTTGTCCTCTCTAGAGACCTGAACAGGCACCAGACTTTCTGCTTCAGTGGTAAAGGCTACAGCCAGGTAGCACTTGGGCTGCTCTTCTGCAGAAGACACCCCCAGGGACCCTCTCTCATGAATAGCAGGCCCCATTCCCTGCTGAGCAGCCCAGGGTCTTCAGAGCACGCACAGGCCCACCTCTGTCCAGGCTGGGTGAAATTTCCCGAATTCCAAAGGAGATGGGTCTGAATCAGCTATTCTTCTGGCTCTGAGAACCAGCAATCATCTTTTGGGAGATGACAGTTTGGAGACTCAGATGACAGTGACAATCGAGGTGGCGATAACTGGTGCAGAGCGCAGAGCTGGAGATGTGAAGGGAGAAAAGGAGGAGATGGAGGATGAAGTAGATTCAGAGGAGAAAGGCGGGGGTGGGAGGGGCAAGAGGCCAGCAGAGAGTCAGGAATGTCAGGCTGAGGACCTGCATCCACCAGCACTGCTGGGAGATGGCATCAGGCCCATGAGGGCTGGACGGCACAGGGCCATGCCGGGCCACGTCTGCCTCGGTTATAAGTGTATGAGTCTTGTGAATCAGGCACCTGGCAAGGCGGGGTGCCTCCTGCCTCCTCCACAGCCCAGAGCTCATGCACCAAGAGGCATCTTCTTCTTCCTCCCACAGAGCTGTGTGTGCATGAGGGGTGAGCGAGAGATGCACGGGGGTGCCATGGCTCTGTGATGTGCACGACTGCAGGCTGTGTGGGGGTGAGATGGAGCCAGTGCAAACCCATCTGACTGGCAGGCTGGGGGCCAGACCCAGGGCTGCCACCCTGTCTCACTAACTCACTCCCTGTCTCAGACGTGTCAGCACCTCTCTTGGCTCCAAGTTGGCCTTGGTGAACAGCATTGGTTACCTCAGCCTGGCTCACCTCACACAGATGTCTTGACACTCCAATTAGGCAGCGGTGGACAGGAAGCCACCAGCCCACCACAGGGGCCCGCAGTGGACCTGTAACTGGGACACACCAGCCCCACCCAGGAATACTGCTGCCACTCAGCCAGATCCTTTAGGGAGGGGATTGGGGGCCAGGAGAGCTCGCCGAAGAGAGTCAGGCTGCAGGCACGAAAGGGTGGGGGGAGGCTGTCCAGGCTCCAACCCACCTTTTACCAGAAAGCCCATCTCCAGGGGCTTCTGGAAGCCTAGAAGCCTCAGCCCACAGCCATGGTGGCCTGCACAGTGCTCAGCTTTCCCTGGGGAAGCCTGTTTGCCACCCTCCCAACCCCTCCCAACAGCCCTCCAGGTAATATCCTCCCACCTCCCCCAACTGCCACAAACAGCTGTGATTCAGAAAGGGAGTCATTTCCAAGGAAACCAAAAAAAAAAAAAAAAAAAAAAAAAAATTCCAGGCATCAGGGGAGATTTCAACTACAGCACAAGTGGTTCCAGAGGAGCACTGACAGCACCCAGGACGCAGCTCGGGGCTCCTGGCATTGTCAACACCATTCTCAGAGGAAGGGACATAAACAGGACATATGTGCAGGGGTGTGGGGAAGGAGACGCTGTTTCCCCCAGGTGGAAATTAAAGTTATCAATAATATTTTGTTGTCATTGTTGTTTAGCCACAGGGCCCTTGCAGCCACAGAAACCAAAAAAAAAAAAAAAAAGCAGAGCAAAAGTTAGTGTGGGCCTTCTCATGGGGGATGGACCTGGCTCTCCGCTTGGAACAGCTGGAATGGAGTCAGATGGGCCCAGCTCAGCCCACCTGGAGCCTGGCGAGCAGGACTCCCCTGATCTAGCTCCTTTGCCGCCCCCCCTCCCCCTCCCCCACCCCCGCCCCTGCCCCATGGCCTGGTGGCCACCTCAGTCTCCAGTGGGGCTCCAGTTTGGAACGGGACTGGTCACTTACTGTCGCTTACTGTACCTTTGGAGCTCACAGTACATGAATACACTCAAATCACACCTCTAAATTATCTATGGCCCATGCCTGTGGGCACATGCACACGCGCACACACACACACACACACACGCACACACACACACATGCACTCATGTGCACCCACAGACAAGAATGTATATCCTATCAGATGATGGGTTCCATTCACTTTTCCTGTTATTCCCACTATCATTCTATGCTAACATAAAGTGAGTCAGGTCCAAGGTCTTGCCATGTGCATCAGAGAGTCATATGTGACTGTCTGCTGGTTAGCAAGTCTGCCGCTCAGAGCCTTGGGGCCGCTGATCTTTGGAGAACAGGAACATTTGCCTTCAGTTTGTCCTGGATGGTGGTGTTCATCTTATTTCTGAAATAAACATCTAGGGGAAAAAAACACAAAAAACTTAAATTAACTCAATGAGGTATATACCCTCTCATAGCTTTGAGTGTAAAGAATTAGATTCCACTTCATCCAAATTATACAGAGATGTTATTTTGAATTGTATAATTACCGACCATGGGCAGGAAGAATTGCCAGCCGACCATGCCATGCAGGAGAAGGCCTGGATGCAGGGAGGCAGCCACAGAAGCCTGGCTTTCCTTGGTGCAGAGGGTGGTTTCTGCCAGCCCTGCTCTGGGATGCTGCACCTCCGCTCCCTTATTCCATAGAGTGTTTCAAATGGCCAGGGCCGCAGCAGCTGCAAAAGGGACTCTGCAAACACCAGGCTTGTCGGCTCTGTGAGGTGTGTCTCCACTTCTCCAAGGCTGAGCCCATGCAGACAATAGGCCAGCTCAGGAAGTGTCTGCATTCATATTCAGCCCTCTGCCTTGCCTTCCCTCTCTTCCCCTCCCTCTCCTTCCCCTCTGGCCCTGGGGATGTATTTTGCATCCTTTAAATGATCTTGTTTATTCTATGTGTCGGAATATAGTTATCTGAATATTAATTATGGTTTTAGTGAAGTTCATCGGTTGAATGCAGGAATTGAGAATTTCTCCTTCACTTTCAGCCACCTGCTTTGATTTCTCTGTTTATCTGCTTGACTGAGCTGAAATCAGTTTCTGTAAGTGAAAGTCGGCTGCTTGGAGCAGATGTTAATGCTCAGAAATAGTGTACGGTCTGCTATTAGCATAAGTAGCATGATGCTAATAGAGGTGCGCAGCGCCGGTGGCGGCGGTGACGGTGGGAACCAAGGGGCGGTGGCCTGCCCGGTGACTGGGTCTGAACGCTGCCCAGAGGAATAGTGAGAGGCCTGGCCTGGGTGCTGGCACCTCTCTGCCAGAGCCGGCCCCACCCTCTCGTCCCCAGCACCCCATATACAGCCGGCTGGGGGCAGATGATTAATGACGGCGAGGGCCGTAACCAAATTGTAGTGCCATTAGCACCAAGTCACGACTGACAACTAGATACATCATCTCTGAGGTTTCTATCCAGCTAACTAATTTAACTGTGTGAATACGGGAAATGCCACGCTGATGCCGTGAGGCAAATATTGCCAAAGCCAGGAGCCCATTGGTAACAAACGAGAGAGGAGGAATCTGTCAAGACCCAGTGGCCAGATCCATGGCCCTGGCAGGGTCAGCAGATCTGTCTTTGGGAAAACTCCGCCATACACCACATGGAAGCAGATTCCAACGGGCAGCTTACGGTGGAGAACTGGCTGGTGCAAGCCCCCACCTCAAAGACCTCCCCTGCTCCCTGCTCCCTGCTCCCTGCCCCCTGCCCCCTGCCAGGGAGATGACAGATGTCCTTCCAATCAAAGGACAGACTTGATCACAGTAACACCTCTATCCTCGTCCCCCAAATTTCTCCCCATCTCTGCAGCTCCCCACTTTCTCCAGGAGAGGGACTTGCAGGCGCTTTGATGAGAAACAGGTGGGCCTTACTTTTCATAAGAGCTGCTCCTCAAACAGCGAATGCAAATTGTTATTATCTCCTTTTTGTCTTCTTCATTTTTTCTTCTCCTCTTTATTTTACAATGAATCCCATTTGAAATGTGCTGTGTTTGCTCATCAGTAGAGCCTTAGAAGAAATCCTTTTAGAAATGAAAGAATCCCCTGCCGTGTGAATTGTCGCCCTTGAATTCATCTCTTTTAAAAGCTTAGTGGTCCCACACGCCACACTTCTTCAAGCCACTCCTGAATTACCAGGTGATCGATTCTCTGAATGGAAAACCCCTCATTCAGGTGACCCCACCACCACCACTTCTGTAGGGGACAATGGCTGGGGAGATTGGGAGCCAGGAACACTAACTCCACTATGGAAACCCTTGACTCTCAAACTTGTCACTTGCCATGTGAGAGGCAGAACACCTCACAGGCTCTATGTGGCTCAGCAAATCGGGTCCCATCTCTGGTGTTCCCCACCTCCCATTCATGGAATTTGGGGTGAGGCCAAAGGATAATGCCTGTGAAAGCAGACATTTTGGAAATTTTCTGGATGAGGAGACATTTGTGCATAAGCGAACATGTAGTTCTGCTTCAAACCTGCACCCGAAACCCTAGCTGAAGCTAAGGGTGTGGTATCTGGAGCTTGCTGGAAGGCTTCATGCTGGAAACGGCCGCCCATACCAGTAAGCTCAGAAGAAAGTGATGGCAATAACCCAGATCATTCTGGGAAATTTAAGTTCCATGAGAGATATCCAGATAATGGAACCGGGAAGAAGGACTTTGGAGCTTGAATAATTATGCACCATCCCACTTTCCAGAGGATCACAAACACAATAACTTTAGATAATCAATAATTACCTAAACAGACAGCTCATGCCTATGGACAGAGCACTTTCTCCTCTGCAAAGTTCTCGCTTTGCTTTTCTCTCGTGTGCAGTCTGTGACTGCCCTGTGAACAGGTGGAACATTAATTAACCTCCCAATTGGCAGATGAGGAAACTGAGCCTGAATATCACTGTTGAGGGAAAGGGCAGTTATTTCCATAGATAAAGGCCAAGTTCATTTTTATCAGAAATACTACGGTGTCATCGAGCTTTTTTTTTTTTTTTTTCCTGGCCTGCTTTATCTTCCAGAAATTTTTTTTAAAAAGTTGGAGTTCCTGTCATGGCTCAGCGGAAACAAATCTGACTAGCATCCATGAGGACACAGGTTTGATTCCTGGCCTCGCTCACTGGGTTAAGGATCCAGCATTGCTGTGAGCTGTGGTGTAGGTCGCAGGCACGGCTCAGATCCAGCATTGCTGTGGCTGTGGTGTAGGCTGGTGGCTACAGCTCTAATCTGACCCCAACCCCATGTGTTGCGGGTGAAGCCCTAAAAGCCAAAAAAAAAAAAAATGTTAAAATCCTGACCGTGTACTCTACTCTGCTTCTCTCAGGTGCAAAAGCATCTCTTTCCTCTATGTCCTTCAAAGAGGCTATTCTCATTTCCATTAAAGGTCCATTTCTCAATCTGAAAGTGGTTTCAGAGGTAAATGGGGTACAGTCTCCCCCAAAGATAGCCTCCACCCCTCCATCCACATTCCACACACCCCGGGCAGGGGTTAACAAAGGTGACTGAGATTCCATCCCTGGCCTCAAAATACCTACAAAGAAATCAAGTACAAAGCCGCATTTTCCCCAACTGCCCCAGGAACACACATTCAAAGTGCCGGGAATGCTCAGAAGAAGAAAGGCTGTCTCCCGCGGGATGACTTGGGGAGCTGCCGCTCGGGGCGTCCTTCCATCTTGGCCTTGATGAATGTATGTGATTGTGAAATGCAGAGACCAGCAGCAGTGCCGGCCACAAGGAGAAAGCGGGTTGAGCTGGTGGCAGAGAGGAGCAGGACCAGGCTGGGCAATGGGCTCCTGCATGGATGGGTAGATGGGAGCTGGCATAAACCGTGTAGGCCTAGAGGCCGGGAGGTCGTCGACGATCAGGGACCACATGCTCAGGCATTGCTCAAGGAGATTTTACTGGGTTGGTCCACCAGGGATTGAGGCCAGAGGTAACAGGGAGGGCATGAGGGGGCTGGGCTGGGCTTCACGCACTCATCACCCCCACAGGGACCAAAGCAGACAGTGCTCTGCCCTCCTGAACTCCAGTCCCCTGCACTCAATGACTCCAGCTGCACCAGATCCCGGGATGCTGGGACCTGGCTCCCCTCACTCGGGGCTGCATCCTACGTTCTGAGAGCCCAAGGAAACCAGCCCTCCAGCCTGCGCACAGGATGCCAACTCCACGACAGAAACCCTCCAACCCCAAACTCCTCCCAGCAAAGACCCTCTCTCTCAGCACCTTCTCACCCTACCCCGCTGCACCCCCGTGTCCTCTGCTTTCTTAAAGCTTTTGCCTTTAAAACAAACTGCCATTATTAAATAAATAATTGATTCCCATCCCATTTTTTATTAATCAAAGGCTAATCAGAGCTGCAGAGCGGCGTGCAACAACCAGTGTTAGCCACACGGAGTAGGTATAATTCTTGCTAAAAGCAGCGAGGTGCTATTTTTATTTTCCCCATGCAGGCTCATCAAGGGGACATGTGCAGTTTCCATTAGGCTTTGTGAAATACTGAGAAAGACCTCGGGTTCTGGGACTCGGGGCTGCCAAGCTCAGCTAAACAGTCCACACCCTTGAGGGATCTTGGGAGCCTAGAAGGCAGTAGTTTGGGGACCCAGCTCCCGAATGGTGGGGACCGGCTGCTGGGAAAGATGCTTCTTCTGGAACGTGGGAGGAAGACAGGACAGGCAAGCCAGGACTCAGAGAGTCCTCCCAGACCGAGATTCAGGCTGGAACCTTCCCTCGGCTTGAGGCTGAGGGTCCTGGGGCCTCAGTCACAAGCCTGTGAGCCTATTTTCTCACAGGTGGCTCCCCAGCTCCTCCTCCCCCCACCCAACCCCCCCGAACCCCCTTCCCAGCTGAAAGATACCACTGGCAACATAAGGGTTCTAGGACCTGGACCAGATTCTTATCAGCCTGTTTTTTTAATCCTGCTGACTTTTTTCCTTCCTTTTTTCTCTCTCTCTCTCTCTCTCTGTACTTATTGATCCTAAACGAGGAAAAAGTCTATTAATCCTAAACCCAGAGAAGATTAGAGATAGGGCCGAAAGGGCTTGTCAGGACAGAACCACGCGGGCATTATCTCCTGGGAAGGTGACCACATCACCAGCAGGAGGAGGAAGGGGAACAAAGAGTGGCTGCCCCAGGAAACAAATGTGATCTGTCCGTCTGGGCAGGGATCCAGGGAGGGATGGGGAACGATGGTGGTGGCCATATGCGCCCCCTGTCAGCCCTTCTCCATCCTCAAAGCAGCCTGCTGGGCAGGCAGGGGCAGGGGTTTCATCTCTTTTGAGGCTGCAGACACTTGGGCTCTTGCCTGGGGTCGTCCACAAGAGGAAACTGCACCAAGGAACTGCCCTGGACATTCTGCCTGTCCAGAATGGGGGAGCCTGTTTGGGACAGGGGACTGCTGGAATGGCACACAGTAGGGGAACTGAGGAGCTGGATGACCCACGAGAGACCTTCAACAAGTTCCTTAACCTCTCCCTGCCTGTTTCCCCACCCACACACACACACCCGCCCCCAGTAAAACAGACACAGTAATTGTCAGAACCTTAGAGGGTCATGGTGAGAATTATTTGTGAAGAGCCTAAGTGTTAGTCTTATTAATAAATAATTATTACACCTTCATCCAAAGTTCAGGACCAGAGTCTGGTCCACGGTCCTCTTTGCAAGAGGGACAGAGTTGGGGTGGGGCAGACGGGGGCTGGGAAATGCAGTCTTCATGGACAATACAGCAGTTAGCAGTGTCAACTCTGATGTAACCGAAAGCATTTGAATCTGTGCATTGACTAGCATCCATTCTGTGATTGGACTCCCACCCCTACCCCCAGCAAACCCACAGGACTGTCCGCAGCAGCTCCCTCAGGACCCAGCTGCGCTGTATCAACCCCCTCCAGGCCCCACTGTGCACTGTCAGAATCCCTGGAGATGAAGCCCAGGTACCTGCGTTTTTCAGGTGGAGATACCGAGACCAAGTCAAATTCCTGCCCAAGCTCTGGTGGCCGCTGGGTGGAGAGCTGGGTACTGGAACCCCCCTGGGGAATAGAATCTAGGCTCTTATCTCACAACCAGTATCAAACCACAATCTCCCCGAAAGGGTCATGACCGGCTTGTCCAGAGATCTGCCAGCTGCTTGCAAAGAAAATCCAAAACATATAGCTTCCTGGACCCAGAGAAAGGCAAGGCACCAGCTGACTCACCTGCTGGAGCATCTTATCTCCCTCTTTCTGTCCCTGCCCACTTCCCTCTCCCCACTTTCCATCACGAGGGAGCTGGGGCTGGGTTCCTTAGGTATGCCCTCATTAATCTGCTTCCTGGGTAGGCTCCTTCATGCAGCAAGCCTGCTGTGCTGCATCCAGGTCTGAACTGCCCAAGGTCAGAGACAGTGTCTCCAGGTTCACAGGTACCTTGACCCATGTCTGGGACAGAACGCTGGACAGACAGGAGCTCTGTTCCTGCTTACCAGGAAGGCTGGAACTGTTACTATCCCCATTTTACAGATGAGGAGACTGAAGCACAGAGCACTGAGGGTCTTGCCTAATAAATACTGGACTTGAGAGCCTGGTTCTTAACCCTATACTGCACCTCCACCTTGTGGGGTGCTCCACCCTGGAGCCTCAGCCCCCTGGAAAAGCAGCAATCTGGGGGTTTAAAAAGTAAAGTGATGTGCTAAGAACAGATGGCTTGTTTGTTGTTTATTACCTACTTGAAAGGATGATGCTTAGACTCCAAGTTACCAATTTATAGAATAACAGCAAGAGAGGCGACTGGGTAGAGGGAGGGGAAACACAGATCCAGCAGACTGCAATGTTGAGGCTTTAAAATTATTATTATTATAAAAATAACACATGCACATGGTAAAAAGTGCAAGGGGGTGTACAATGAAGTGTGATTCCCCCTCCCACTCCAGACCCCCTCCCACTCACCAGAAGGAGCAGTTTCCTGTGTCTTCTGCCAGAAATATGTCAAGTACAGACAGGCACACGCAAACACACCCACAGACACTTTCTGTTGTGGAAATCAGGACATGCTTCCCACACTGCCATGCACCTTGACTTTCCAGTATATCCTGGCTCTTTCCAGATCGACACTCATGTGGAGCCTCTTCATCCCACTTGGTAGCTGCAGAGCATTCAGTTATCCAGATATTTACTCATTTACATAGCCAGGCCCCTACTGAGAAACATTCCATTTCTAGTTTTGTGTTTTATTAAAACACACACACACACACACACACACACACACGTGTTTCCATTATAGCTCAACAGTAAGGAACCCAGCTAGTAACCATGAGGATTTGGATTTGATTCCGGGCCTCACTCAGTGGGTTAAGGATCCAGCATTGCCACAGGTTATGGCATGGATCTCAGATGAGGCTCAGATCTGGTGTTGCTGTGTGTGGCTGTGACGTAGGCCTAGGCCTACGGCTCCAATTCACCCCCCTAGCCTGGGAACTTCCATTTGCTCTGAGTGTGGCCCTAAAAAGACATAAATAAATAATACACAATCAATATCTTTGTGCACACCACTTGTACACATGTGTGATCCCACCTGTAAAATAAATTCTTGCAAGTGAAATTATTTCTGAGCTTCCTACCTTTTGATGGACATTTATTTCCAAAGAGAATGTACCTAGTTAAGCTCTCATTAAATCATTTTTTTCTATTTCTTGCTTTCCCAACCTCCTTAGTAACATAGTGCATAGTCAGAAAATACTTTATATTTGCCAAGATTTGGGTTTCAGTTCCTGCCCTGACACCAGCTATGAGGCTTTCAACAAGTCATTCTGCATGGTGGGCCTCAGTTTCCTCACCTTCAAGCTTAAGTGTGGACCAGTTGATCTGTAAGGATGCTTTTAGCTCCACCTGTCTGTGATTCTAAGTATCTACTAAGCACCTGCTGTGCATTGAAACTGTCTGAGACCTGGGAGTTCTCCTAGCCCGCAAGAACCGAAAACCCAGCTGGGGAGTGAGTGGAACACACCCAGAGATTTAAGGAGCAACTTGGGACATTCCAAAATCAAGTGCAGATTCGTGTGGTTCAGGCTATTGGCTTGACGATCACAGGAGAGGGATCAAAAGAGCCGTAGCTGGGGTGGCTCCTTGGAGGAGCAGGAAGGGGCAGGAAGAGGCACAGAGGACGTCTGCTGGACATGACAATAGCAAACATTTTTATTCCACCCTCACCCCAAGCCCGGAAAGTCAGCTGGCATCCTCTCTCTCCCCTGCAGTCACCTCACAGTCTGCTTCTTTGCCCACCTTGGGCTGCAACTCAATGAAATGCCAGGTTTGTCTGCAAGCATGATTTGACGTTACAGCTCAGTGAAGATCCGTTCCCATCCCAGCAGTTTCACTAAGTACTGTGTTCTTCATGGAGACATCACTTCACTGTACTACTGGGGGCAGGGGGGATCACTACATATAAACCTTAATTAACCCAAGTTCTCAGAAAACGGAGGGGTCTAATTAATTTTGTTTTCTGGATAACGGAAGGTTAAAAAAGAAAAAGTTTTTTGGAGGCTTGAGCTCCTCTCCTACTTCAGTCAGCCCAGGGTAGGTGACCCTTTTCCGGTGTGGGATCCAAACCTGTGGTCTCCACACTGACAGCCTCAGCGGGCAAGCCTTCCTGTAGCCAGAGGGCCGCAAGTTGGATTGATGGTGGCAAGTTGATGTTAGGTGTCATTTTTTGGCTTTGGGTCAGCTCTCCAAAGCACAGGGCTTGCTATGTTTTCCTTGATGGTTGTGATCTTTGACGGCAGGCTGGCTCATCTTCCTGGGCAGCAGGTGGGGACAGAGGGAAAACCATTGCAGTGCATTGGGGATTCTGCTGTTTGGGGCTTATATCCATTAACAGTATTAGCTGCAGTTTGTTACAGCTGGAGAAGCTCCTGGTCCAGCTGCTGACAAGGAAACTGAGGCCCAGAGAAGCTGGTTTCTGAACTTGGGTGGTGACCACACTCTACCAATTGGGCTCTTTCAAGATGTTTAGGATACAAGACTTGACCAAGGTCCCACACAGTCCGTCAGGGGCAAAGCTGGGGTCTAAACTCTACCCATTGGACACCAAAGCTTCTCCCAAGAGCCCCCCAAGCGCTCGGAACTGCCTTCTCCCTGGACTTTGGAACCTGTTTGTCAGGTGGGGGCCTTGGAGCACCAGACATGACCCTGGGGTAGGTTGTGGGTGGTGAAAGACACAGCTCGACGGCAAGCTGCTTTCAATGGCCCAACGAAAAAATCAATCATAAAGAATCATGCTGTTTTTCATGTAAGTGGCTATCCCCTCAAGTTATCCCCACTTCCAAAGCACTGAGGCCAGAGGAGCCTCAGAAATCTGGAAACTTTCTACCTCCTACAGGTAGGTCACAGGAGACCCACAGCCAGGCAAATGACAGTCACCTCTCGGAATGGAATATTTACCTCCACGAAGCGGTGCTTGAGAGTTGAAATAAAATGCACCTCTAACACCCTTATAGGCTGCCTCACACGGAAGCCAAGAATTGTCCCACCCCTGACCCTGCTACCATCTGGCCATGCAATGGTCCTCTGCCACTGGTCCTCCGGAGGTAAAATGATGATAGAATCATTTTCACCCCATCTGCCTTCCAGAGCTGAGGGGATAATTGAGGTCAGTGACACTCAGATTTCAGTGCCCTTCAGAGAGGGCTTGTGAAACACAGATGGCCAAGCCCCTCCCCAGAGGAAGGCCTGAGAATCTGAATTTCTAAAAGCATTTGTCTTTCTAATCAATTTCCCAGGTGAGGCCCACGGGCTTATTTTGAAGGTCTGGGGCCACACTTTGAGAACGGCGAACAAAGGACATTGTGAAAGGGATATGGCTATTACGTTGTCAAATTTTGTAAAATGCAGAATCTTTATTTGAAGTGGAAAAAGTACAACTTACTCCCTCCAGCATCATAGCTGATCAATTTAAGCCTTCCTGAATGCCATTTGTTTGTCTAAGAATCTGTGGAAGTTTGGAGAAATGTTATAGACCTATCAACCAATCACCAAATGAGTCCAATACCTCATTCTCTCCACACCCATAAGAAAGGTCAGCTCAAGAAAAGTACAGTGCTTGCTCAAGTCCACAACCTGTCTGCTCCCAGACCCTCACCTCCACCCAAACACTGAAGGTTGTTCCCACTCCCCTCCACACCTCTCAGAAATCCAGCAGCCCAGGGCTCTGTCTGTCATGAGCACAGCTGTTTCCTGGTCTAGATGTGGGGGTCCTCACCTAACATGTGGCTATTATCTGAGTGAGAAGGAACACATTACAAATGGAAAGTGTTTCCAGAAGTCATGGACCCCAAATCAGAAAGACCTGATGTTGGTTCCTGCTGGTGAAAACAGATGTTAATGGGTGTGAGATCTGAAGGGAGGGACCAGCCAGCATCCCAGACAGAATGCTGCAGGACCAGTCCCACTGGAGCTCAGAACACACTGGGTGACAGGAGCCACCCCGTGGCAGGCTCAGGAGGAAGGGAAAGGCAGACAAAAACAAGAGCAGGGTGGTCCGAGGAGCTAAAGGCACCAAGGAAAGAGAAGAGGTTGTAACAAAGAGAAGAAGGAGGAGAGCTGGCTGAGAGAGAAAGAGGGGGCTTGAGAGCAGGAACTCCAGAAAAAGGGCGGGAGGTGGAGACAAAGAGAGCGTCAGCCTAGGGCGGGATAGGTCCGAGTGGAGATTCGGAGCGCCCCCGCCTCCCGCCGGGCCCATTGGGGTCTCCCCAACGCGCGATGAGGTCACTGACATTGACCGCTGGGGGATGTAGCCGGAGTGCGCGGGGAGCGCAGCGCGGGATGCAGCTCCTCACCCCCAGGGGGCGATGCCTGGCGGGGGGAGCCCCGTCTTTTCTCCGCTGCCTCCTGCCTCCCTGCCCTTAATGGCTCTGTAATTGATTGGCCTCGCGTCCTATTTTCACCGCGGGCGGCCGGCGCCAGAGGTCGGCTAATATCAATATTTCCCGCGGCTGCTCCGCGGTGTAGATCCTCCTGCTCCAGGCCGCCCCGCCGGCCGCCGAGAGAATTTACCTTTGGTTTAACAAGAAGTGGGAGCTGAGTCAGGGATTAGGGCTTGTCGAGTCAAGTCAACACAAATTTAAAAAAAAAGGGGGGGGATGGGGAGAGAGGAGAAACATTTGTCACCGCGGGGAGCAATCATGACAGCCTGGGGTTAATTGTGGGAAGGAGAGGGGAAGAGGAGGAGGAGGAGGGAGCGGGAGGAGGAAGAGAGAGGCAGGGAAGGGATGAATGAGAAGGGAGAAAGAAAGGAATTTTAAAAGGCATGGAATCCTAATTCCTGGGGTTGGCATTCAAAGCCACTTTCCTTCTTTCCACCCACCTTGTCACCGCCCCCTCCCCAGCCACCAACGCCAATGCCATGGGCACCCCTCAGCCTGACCCATTTCCTTACCTAGCTTTCCCCCATAATCTTATCTGGTCCTACTTTAAGTGGCCTTTTCTCTCCAACCATATGAGACTCATTCAAGGCAGAGAGAGGAGCCAGCTTTATGGAGGTTTGCCAGGCGCTGTACCCGGGGATTATCAAACATTAGCTCATTTAACTAACCTCTTCTACAGCACCAGAAGACAGGCTCTGAGAGCATGGGGCAGGGGCAGGGGCAGGGTCCATCTCCTCCCCACCCCCAGCCCATCCACAGCATCCAAGGCAGCCTGTGTAATTCAGAGCCAGTATGAGTCTGTTGAAAGATGGAATGAATATACAAAGCAATGGGCAGTAATGTGTAGGGCAGATGTTGTGGATACTCAGCGAACCTGAGAGAGTTGCCCAAAGCCACACACTCTTTCCTCTCCATCCCTCCTCCTCCCTTCTTTACCCTTTGTTGACTGATTCATCGTAGATGATGGTGATCGGTGGTTCTGTATTAAAGACAGTGTGGAGACTCAAGTTTCACACTGAGATGAAGGACCAGAGGGGTTCGTGGCAAGAGATTCTGTGAGACAATGGGTATGGGAGCCCAGAAAATCTCTGTAGGTAGGGTTCCTCTCAGCAAACCATGGGGTCCTGCCATCTCCCTAGGATCCATTCTGCTCGCTACCTAAGCTGAAGGAGTCTGTTGATGAGTACCCCATGATGAGCCTGAATTTCCCAGGACCAAGTTGGACAGGTACCTGCTAGCTGGCTCTCTCAGCAGTGGCCCTCCCCCAGCAAGCCTGTCCCTCCAGCCTGGTTCACTAACCTTCTTAGCCCTGGTCAGGGCAGCAGGTTCTGGATCCCAGAGCCAGGGTTAGCCCAGGGATGGAGATGCATGGCAGGTACAAATGGTGAACAATGTAGCTCCCTCCAAAACACCACCCTGCAGGAGAGGTAGGAGGTATGAAGGGACTTTCTGATATCCCAGAAGAATGTCTGGGATCCCTCTGAGCCCTGCCTTTGGCCCCAGAAGAGACCCAGAGAAGCATGAAAGTGGGTCCAGGTCAACAGTGATCTGTCTCTCAAGAGATGCTGACAGCTGAACCTCTCCACCCATCTCCAGATCCATGGGGTCTCACGTCTGTTCCTACTCTGAGCCAGAGTGCTGAAAGGTGCAAACCTGCACATCTGCACTTGTGCCTGACCACACAGTGAGCCACTCTGAGGATCAGAAAGAGAAAGCAGTCCCCACCCCCCTCATTTTCAGTCTAGCTGTGGAGAACGGTCCACTGCCAACCAATTACAGAACAATACAAGGAGGTGACAAGGAGCATTGTCCTATGGGTCTTCACTCTGGAAATCCTGCAGTTCAGAGACAGCTCCCTGGGGCTGGCCTGATATGGGATGGTTTTGTGGAGGGAGTGGACAGGGAGTAGGGTGAATGCAATGCCAGGAACTTGAAGAGGCTCAAACCAATGGATCAAACCCAGGAGACCCAATGTCACCTGCAAGGTGGGCTCAGAGAGTCTAGAAGGAAGCCAGTGATCAGAAGGATGGCCCCAGGGCCCCTGGTGGGCACCTGCTGCCCTGTCAGCAGATGCACAATGAGGGTGGGACCACTGAGAGGGCCTGGAGCTCTATCAAATCAACAAGGATGCACCTGTTTAAAATCCCTCTGCACCACTTTCAGCTCTTCTGCCAACCTTCCTATTAATGTGAGAAGGATAATACATTTTACAAGCTCACTTCATTGTCCCCCTCCAAAACACACACACCACACCACACCACACCACACACACACACACAACCATCTTGTCGGACCTGGCAGAGTCTCAGCAGAGAGGTGACTAGATGTTCCCCTTGCAATTGATTCCTTTGTCCCAATCTCAGTCCATCCCCTCTCAGCTCCCCCTGGGTCTTGGGCCAGGTCTGGGGACACAGGGAGATGTGTATACCTGCTGGTGGTGGTGCTCGTGTCCAGCATGGGCCAGAAGCAGAGAAGAATCTGAGATGGTCGGTGTGCAAAGCAGTAGATTCTGTGTGACAAGGGCAAGGAATTAGGAATAGGAAGGATTGCAGGGGTCAGAGGAAGTAGGACACTTTTAGAAAAAAACAATCTAAGGGCTGTCTTTCCTGAGGCATCACTGTGTGTGCTGGGCACCCAGCTTCTAGGATCTCATTCAGTTCTCACATTTCCCCTCTCTGCTTACAGGTGCAGAAACTGGCCATGGGAGGTTAAGAGCAGAGGTTAGTGGAGTTTTCATTGTGGCTAAGTGGTAATAAACCCAACTAGTATTCATAAGGATGTGGGTTCAATCCCTGGCCTCACTCAGTGGGTTAAAGGATCCGGCATTGCCGTGAGCTGTGGTGCTGCAGATGTGGCTCAGATCCCGTGTTGCTGTGGCTGTGATGTAGGCTGGCAGCTGCAGCTCTGATTCCACCCCTATCCTGGGAACTTCCATATGCCATGGATGTGGCCCTAAAAAGCAAAAAAAAAAAAAAGCAGAAGTTAGTAGTAGAGATGGGGTTAGACCCAGGTTTGCCAACTTAAGGGCCCCAACTCTTAAACTTACTGGGTGCTGAGTGATGACAAACTGCTGTAACCAGAGGGATGAAGGGGACATCTAGTATCCCTCTGTGACTTAAGAAAAAGAAGCTGGACTCTCCTGCATTCTCTAGAGTACATGAGATGGCGTCCCCTGCTCTCGGTGACTGTCATTCCTCAAGCCCCCCTGCCTGTGTGGCAGGATGAAGGACAGGCTTTCACAGGCAGACAGGAGAGGCCAGGGTCACCGCCGGCAAAGGCGCACACAGCGCTGCTCCTGCAGCCTAGACGGGTGCTCTGATCCTCTGCTGGAAATGTCACGCGGGAGACAGGCAGGCTCTGATCTTCAGAGAGCTGCGGTGCATCTGTGATGACATGTGGGCATCAAGATTTGCATATTTATTATAGATAAGCTGTCAAAATGTATGTTGTCAATTTCACCTTATACTCCAGATTTAATGGTGCGCGTAAAGGACAGAAAATCTTTAATATTAATATTAATATGATTTTAGATTATAAGACCGCATTGTAGATATCAATCAGCCAACCCTTAAGGACATGTCACTCAAGTTGATATAGTTTATAGAAAATTAATGTAATCCATCCTGTATGATCTATTACAGGGGGCATGAAGAGAAAGAGAAGAGCGTGTGTGTGTTTGGGGCGGGGGCTGAGGGGCATTATCACTCACCCGCAGTTTTCCATACGTGCTAATTTGTGTTTGTGCCTGCAACATCAGTGGCGAGAATCCATGTATTTTAGACTGACCTCAGAGATCGGCCATGCACACTCCTTCACTTTGCTATGAGAAAACAAAGGCCCAGCTAGGGGAGTGACAAGGCCACAGTCCCTTGGTTAAGGGGTGACAGAGGTGGGGTAGAGCCCAGGCTTTGTGAAGGCCAGCTCTGCCTCCATGCCCACTCTGCACGATGTGCCCCCAAGGCCTCCAGAAGCTGGGGAAGGTCATTGGTGGAAGCCCTAAAGCCCCCTGGTACATTCATTTCCCCCCATCCCCAGTTGGCAAGAGGCTGCCTGGGAAAATGTCTTATTCATCTCTTTCAAAGGATCTCAGAGGTCCCCTGGTTTTTTTGAAGGGACTCTTCACATAACAAAGGGCCTGGAGGGCCATGGCAGGGTGACTGCAGAGGGGCCAAGAAAGGCCTCAAGGCCCTGAGGCTTGCCCATCTGCATTCCAACACCTGCGAACTTGGCATTGACCCTCTGCTTGCTCAGATCCTGGGCTGAACATCTGCTAGGGCTATGGCAGAATGATGGGAACCAAGTGACCACCAAGGAACATATGATGTCATAAGACTGTTCAGTCTAGGTGGGAAGGGATAAGCCCATGTCTTAGGATCTAGGCTGAAGCCTCTGCCCTAGCTCGTGTGGGTGCCAACAGAACTAGGCAGACCCTGAAAGGAAAGGACTTTCCTTTCCTTGGAAAGCACTTCCGGGTTCCAAGGAGCCGGTGGGGCTAGAGAGGCCTCTAGGCTCCAGCTCTGCGCTTGGGTCCTGTCATCCCTCTGCCCACACAAACCTGTCTTGCTTCAACTACGCAGGGGAACAAAAACCCCAAATCTGTTGCCCTCCACCAGTTGGGTCAACAGGTAACCTAGAGGCCTTCTGGAGCAGAGAAACCAGAGTCAAAGCCTGTTCTCTGAAATGCTCGGAAGTAACCACTAGCTGACCAAACAGTCCCTCTCTAGGCCTTCTTTCTACTCCCATAAAATGTTCTCTGAAAGGTACAATGCCCACAGCACCCTCGGGTGCTTTCTGTGGCTCCGGGCCTGGACCTGTGCACCACTGGCCTTTGCCAAGGGCCCAGGATGTAGGCAGAGAGGAGGAGCTGTTCCTGGGAGCTTGGGCCAGGGCAAAAGGCAGCCTGTTCTTCTGTGGTCAAGTTCAGCCAATTTGGGTGCCTGGGGCTTGAGGGGAGAGAATACAGACCTGGGAAGTTGAGGAATGGTCTCTCTGATTGGCAGCCCAACCCCCCTCCTCCAGGGCCACAAGTTCTTGGGAAGCCCTAGTCTTACCGTAGGGGTTGGGGACACAGGATCCTGGTCCCTGAGAACATCCACAGGCCCATCTTCACTCGTGGTTCTCCCCAGGCCTCAAGAGAACACCTGGTCTCCCACCAGTCGGCCAGCCCAGGACTTTGCGGCCCTCACCTAAGTCCCCAGTTCCTGCTCTGGCCCCCCCGGCTTAACCTCCCTCCAGAGGACAGGAATTAGAAAAGTCTTGGCTCGGGTGGTTCATGACCACTGGAACTTACATACATTCTCATTTCTTATCTGAAGTCAGACAAGCCCTGGCAGGGCTCCATAAATCACAGAGGCACAGAGGGCAAGTGAGGCTCGGGCCCGCTGGGGGGACACTGGCAGCCAGGGATCCTCAGCAACTCCTAAGGGACCCAGACAGACAGAGGGGAGGGCTGGGCTGCTCACAGATCTCCGCAGTGTCTTATTTACATACCGCCACAGACTGACAACACCTGAAGCATTTTTCATTCTGTTCAAACTACAAAAGCCTCCTTGGGTACCTCTGTGTTCGTGCTTCCATACAATGGCAAAGTGCTGATAGGAGGAATTTTTTTTTTCTTTTTTAATCTTCCACCAAAGCCTCCAAGAAAGATGACCCACAGAAGGGGGAGGAAGGAACAAAACAAAGCCAGACAAAATAAGGAGGGCACCGCGCCCCTGAGCAAGCTTCTTTCTCTCAGGAAATGCAGCAAGTCTGGCAAGGGTTCCAATCTGGGAGAAGGTGGCCACCCCTGACCCGCAAACTCCACCTCTCCCCAGTTGCTATTCTGGGTCCCAGCTATTAAAGGCTTAAAGCTGGGGGGGAGGGGGGTGGCGGTGTACAGTGAGGACACACTCAAGTGTCCAGGAAGAAAGGAAAAGCAGGTGGGTTCAGAGCACCCCCCACCTCCATCTCTGTGGCCAGGACCATAGAAGCTGCCCATCTCTCTGCAGACTCTTAGCACCTCCAGGTGGAAATAACAAGAGACAGGTCTGTGTTTCATCCAACTCCAGGACTCTTCACCTGATGCTCTAATCCCCTGAGAGAGGGGCGGGAAACCCATGATCAGTTTTCAGGGATCCAATGCCACCCTTGAAACTCTATGCAAAATGGCTTGTTTGTGTGCATACATGTGTGTGTGCATTCATGGCTGTGCTTGCACCAGGGGCATTTTCCTAGGACAAATGCCTTGAGTGTCCATCCAATTCTCAAAGAGCAAGGGACGCCTCTGAAGCATTAAGAAACCACTGGGCTGCCCACAAGCTGCTCAGCAATGGAGTCGGGGCCTCTTGAGTCAGCGGGCTACCTGGCGGTACAGAGTGAAAACCAAGGCCCTGTACTTAGTAAATCAAACTCTAGCCCAAACAAGATTGCCTGGGGGTGGCAGGGGCGGGGTGGGGGGGTGCTCTCCAGGCCCTAGCAGCCATCAAGGGTCAGGGGGCTCCGTGCCTTGGAAGGGAGGCCAGGAGGGCATGCAAGCTGGCTGTGGCTCTGATGCCGTGGGTTCTCAGCATCTCTGGTCCTCCATCCCCCGTAGCCTGCCCGGAGGTTATTTTCTCTCTCTGACCCTGTCTGTTTATTTCTGTGTCACCAATATCTGTTTTTATGTATTCTCAGGCCCCCACTTCTTCTGTTTCCTCCATTAATACTTCTCGTTCAGGGGAGGATAAACAGGGTCATAATCATGCCATAAAGTGAGCCACGGGCTGCATGTCGCTTATTGCCCAGGGGTCTGCTAATTGGAATTTATAAAGTTCAATAAAAACTATAATCCAATAAGGCCTGAAACTCTTCTTCATTTATCTTAGGGGTAATATTCCACCTGCCCGCCCACCCGCCTGCCTGCCAGCCAGCAGTGGGAGGCCAGGAAGCAGCCACCAAAAGGGCCTTCCCCCCGGGGGGCCACAGAGTGCCCTGGAGTGGTTAGCACTCGATCAAGAGCTGGGTGGCCAGGAAGGGAGCATGGAGGACCCAATGGGACCCAGCCCCACCCAGCAAGCCGTGGGACCCCCCACAGTCCCAGCACTGTCTCTTGCACTGCAACAAACTCTCCCCCTGTTACAGCCCCTCATCTGTGCTATGCAATTATCTCTACCCCAACCCTGCCTCCCCTAAAGTGTCCAGGAGACTCAGGTGACCCACTTCAGGGAATCCTGTGGAATGGTGATGGACTTGAACGTGGGATTGAAGGTGCCCGTCCCTGGCCCCAGGGGGTCCACAGAGCAAGATATCACCACATAGTGTACATCCTAACCAGAGCGACAGCCGTATCCATCACACAGCCTTGCTCCATCCACCACCCATGACAAGCCATTTCCCAGACTCCACCAGTGAGAGAGGCAAGTGAAGTTGGGAGTGGTGCCCACAGCAGCTGCACCCTGTGGACCAGGGCAAGGGGCAGGGGGTGACCTGAACTGAGAGGGTTCCCAGACATGTGACCTCTTGTGCTAAAATGATAACAGGAAAATGGTCCATGCAGTGGGCTGAATGTTGCAGCCTCCACCAGGCAGCTCTTGAGGGGACCCAGCCCACCCCTGCCTGGTAGCCACTCTGGGAACAATATCACCCCACCCCCATCCCCCCACCCCCCACCCCCGCCCAATAACTCTTGCAAAAATTGTGGAGTTTCCCATCACCTCCCAGGAAGCCCTCATTTGAAAAATAAAAGAAATGCCCTCTAGCAGGAATAAGACCACACCAGAATTCCAAATGCAAACAGCTGGCCCCTTGCTGGGCACCCTCTGAGTGGGAAGGGGGAGCAGGGCACTCAGCTGGAGATGCCAGCCTTCCAACTGAATTCACCGATGGGGAGCAACTCATTCCCACTGAATTCCTGACTTGCTCAGGGCCAGGTGGAAGACAGAGTCTACAGAGCCAGCTGCCCCCCCACCCCGCCCAGTCCCCATGCTGGGGGGTGGGCAGAGGGTGGTACCAAAAGTAGAAGGCACAGCCCCCACAGCCTCTCAGGCCTAGGCAGTCTCCCATGGAGATAAAACAGGCCATCTTATTGTCCTAATACATCTCCTGGGGGAGGGAGGGTAGGTTGGGAAATGAAAAGGGGGGCAGCCCAATGATGTACCCCAGGGCCAAGCTCTAAGCTAAGGGGACAGCCGCTGTGGGAGACCACTGCCCAGGCCACAACAGCTGTGGGGTGAGACACCCTCTCTGAGCCCAAGTCCCTCATAGCCAATAGCGGAGTGGAAATAGCTAAGACTTCAGAGCCAGACCTGCCTGGGTTCTAAATCAGCTTCCGACCATGTCTGTTGTGTTTAGCCTTGAGTAAGTTATTCACCGTCTCTAAAGCTCAGCTTGAGGAATCGTGCGACAGCTTATATAAAATGCTGACCGCAGCACCTGGTCCACGTGTAGTTAATTCTAGCCACTGTCGAGGGTCATTTATATTTTGTGTGAAATGCCCAGATGGAGATAAGGCTTAGTCCGTGGCCATGGTCAGGGCTCTGTCTTCCCTAAGCTCCCTTTGCTGGCCAGGAGCCAGGTTAGAGTCAGCACCAGGAGAGAAGAGTTAGTGACAACCTGAGTCAGTGGGGAGCTGACTTGGACTTTGGGGTCAAAAAGAAATTCAAAGAGGAAGTGAGGTGCAACGGTGATGGAAGAAAGACCCAGGTGGATGGGGGCAGAACCCCCCAGCAGAGGGAACAGCATGTGCACAGGCCCAGAAGGGAGCAGAGGCAAAGGCCTGGTGCACAGGGAAGGCACAGCCTAGGTTGCTGTGCTTAGGATGATAGCAAGTCAGAAAGTGATTTTTTTTTTCTTGTTTTAACCAGAAGAGGAATGATCTAAGACCCTAACCCTCCTGATCCATCTCCAGCCTCTCCATCCTTTTCCCTTCATAGCTTCATCATTCATTTATCCATTCATTCATTCATTCATTCACTCCACCAAAATATATCAGGTGCCTCCAGGTGCCCAGCCCAATCCAGGTGGCAAAGACCAAGCATCTCCTTTCCTGTGGGATGAAGTACCTCAGTCCAGCCAGGGTCCTGTCTCTACTACCACCCCTACTCCCCCCGCTGCCCAGGAATTCTTTCCTTTCCTCCACCCGGTCCAGTCTTTCAGGGCAGGGCTGAGGCCCCCCACCCCCTCTGGAAGCTCTGTCTGTCCTTTCTGGTCATCACCTCCCCTCTCTTCTTGGTGGAGCAACAAAAACAGGAACTTCCCAGGCCTGAGGTGGACCCTAGGACAGAGAGTGGCACTCCCACCTCTAAGGAAGTCCTCAGTTCACTGCCAAGGTCCTGATCCAGCACCAGCCTTGTGTCCATCCCTTAGGTAGGTCTGTTTGGTCTCACGGGGAAGACAATGAGCTCCATGAATGAGGGGCCCTGCTACACTCCTGGGGGGGCGGGGCAGAGAGAGCCGCACAGCACTGGGAGGAGGACTTACTTGTTGCATTGGTAAGGGCGAAAAGCAGAAAGCAAAAAAGGACTAAAGGAAGTCACGGGGGAGGCAAAACCGAGTGTGATCCAAACCGCAAATCCACCTCCTCCAGGCTCTGTCAGGCTTTCACCGTACTGTAAAAACCACGGCCGAACAGCAAGCCAGCTCGATGACAAAGAGAGATAATTGGCTCTCATGCAGATTTAAGCCCAAAGTTATCAAATAATAATAGCACGCAGAAAGAGACACAGTCAAATGGGCCTGGAGTGCCCGCTTCTTCCAACAGATGAGGATTTGTTAAAAGTCTCTAAATTATGCTCCTGCAATGGAACAGGGAAATGGGGCATTTAAAAAAAAAATTTCTTGTAATGCTTGGATACATTTTTAAAAGTTCCTTTATAATTAGGGCTGTAATTTATATAATTTATTTTTAAAATATCCTTTTTTTAATTTCCACCCGGTCCAGTTAAAGTTGAACTGAAAAGCCCAGAGTAAATGATTTTTTTAATAAAACCGTTTAAAGGAGCCCCAACCTGAAGCGAAATAGATATGTGGATTTTCAGAGGAGGGAGGGAACAAAAAATCATATATTGAAAAAATAAATTTCCTAACCCATTTTACACCCCGGATTTTATTACCACCGGAAGGTTTCTAAAATTCTAATTCCCTTTGCTTTCCTTAAGATGTTTATTTACCACAAGGGCCTCTGTGGGCTTGGGACTGGGGCCCAGTGGGTCAATTTCAGATGAGTGGCCAACAGAGTTTTACTTCCCCCTGATTCCTCATGTGATTTGTCTGTTTGTGCATCAGCCTTGCTCTTCAAGTGAACTCTGAGTTCCCTGAGGTCAACACCATGTCCAAGGAAGGAAGCTCCACTTCCCACTCTTTAGCATCTAGCAGTGCTGTGCATACAGTAGGTGCTCAATAAATAGTTGCCAATCATGTGCCACACTGTGGAGAAGCCCTCACTTGCCAACCTAGTGGGTACCAGGAACCGTTGCTACCTTCACAGGCAGTTTTGTTTCCTGCTTATAATACCTTCTTCCTGAGTGGCAGTGGGGAGGGGGCCTCATGTTTTGCTCATAGTCAAAGACCCCTTCAGATGAGGGGAAGAGGAGCAAAGAGCAGATTACCTTGAACACCAGGGCCAGAGATCATAAGAGCTCTGGGCATCTGCGATGGGTTGGGATGGGGAAGATGCAGACAGAGGTACCAAGAAGCGCTGTGAACTAGACACACTGATTCCACCATTTCTCCAGGAATGTCAGCATCTCTTCTGTTTGCTGGGCTCAGAGGTGCCCATTCCACACCTGTCAGAAGGCTTACATGTACACATACACGCACACACAGACACACACATGCAACCCACCTGCATGAAAGGAAAAGGGACAGACTTAGATCATTATGAACCAATTGGAGGACATACGGGAAAACTGATTAGAAATGCAGCTGTTGTAGCAGGACAAGGGGTGAAAAGATTCCTCAACACCTCAGGGAGGTTCCATCGAGGAGGGGGCATTTGAACTTGGCCTGAAGGCACAGGTTGGATAAAAATAAGCATAAGGACCAGGGAGAGTATTCCAGGGGCTAGGATCAGCGTGAACTTGGGCGGAGTAGTGGGAATGAGCAGGTGTGTCTCAGAACAGTAAGAAGAGCTGCAGAGAATAGCCTAATAGATGAAACAGGAAAGAGAAGGTTGGTCCTGGTTAAGGAAAGCCTGGGATAACTGCAAGAACAGAAAAAAGCAAGCTCCTCAGTAAGATGGTCCTCACCCTGTCCAATAGTTCTGGGAGCCTTTCTCTTTGGAGTAAGGCTCTGACTGGATGAGCCCATGCCTCATCCATGGACACAGGTTTGCTGAACACCCATGTCATCACAGAGACACCCAGAAAGATGAAACTCAGCCCTGCTCTCAGGCTGCTCCTACCCTGTCTGGGGGGCCACCTCACCTCCCAAATGACAGACAGGCACTAAATGGGAGGGGTGTGGCTGGCAGGCAGAAGGGCAGGATGGTGCTGTTAGAGGTGGTACAACTAGGGAAGACTTCTTAGAGAAGGGGAGACCAGAGCTTACTCTAGAAGGATGAAGGGAGCCATACTGGGGAAGGGAAGCCTTTGCTCCATCCCCAGTCTCTACATGCAGCAAGTCCAGGTGGTTGGTGGGTGGTGGGCAGGTGGAATTTTCCTCCTTTCCTGCGGAACCTCTGGAGGAAGCATTTTTTTTTTTTTTTTTTTTTTTTTTTTTGCTTTTGCTTGGGTCCCTGTGCCATGAGATCACACCAGACCGCTCCCAGCCTCTAGGATTTCCGCATGTCTCAGAAGGCCTCTTCCCAGGAGTTCCTGTTGTGGCTCAGCAGGTTACGAACCCAACTAGTATCCATGATGATGCGGGTTCGATCCCTGGCCTTGCTCAGTGGGTTAAGGATTGGGCACTGCCATGACCTGTGGTGCAGGTCGCAAACGCAGCTCTGACCTGGCATTGCTGTGGCCGTGGTGTAGGCTGGCTGCCACAGCACCATTTTGACCCCTAGCCTGGGAACTTCCATGTGCCGCATGGCCCTAAAGAGAAAAAAAAAGGCCTCTCCCCTCAGCTCCCTGCTTTCGGTGGTATACTCATGGGCCCCAAAGGCCAAGTCCTTCTGCAAGATTCCCAGAGAGAAAGTCACTTCCTGAGAAGTCAGAGAGGAGGAGGGAGTGGAGGAGAGATTCATCTCCTCAAACGAAGCACTGATGGTAAGGAACTGGCTCGGAGGGTCCTCACCATAGCACCTCCTGCCATGCTTCCCTTGAATGCTGGGCTGGAAAGTAGGAACTGCAGCTGAGAGACCGAGAGAAACAATAAAGGTGACTGAAGAGTGACTTGAAAACAGATCCTTCTTCCAAATGCCACAGGAGGGTGGGAAACACTCTCCCAGCTGTCCCTTGCCTTCCCCAGACCTGGGAAGGATGGCAGAGCCCAGGGCCCCAGACTGATGCTTCGTTGCCAAGGAAACGGCAATTACTCTGTGAGTTGGGTAAGGTTTTTCTGCCTTTCTTTCTTCCTTTCTTTTGTTTTTTAAATTCTGGGCCTGATGAACTACAGTGGCCTGGCTGCCCACCCCCTCCTCTATGTCACCCCCCCTTCCCCCCAGCACGCTGACTCTGCATTAAAGGTCGGAAGGGCTGTAAACTGTTGCTTCCAAAATGACAGATGCCTCTGCTTGGGGTAAGCACGGCAGCAGAGAAACCATTTGTCAAAGTATTTATAAAGTGGGTGGAGATGCTGAAGTTGTATTCCCTCCAGGTTAAAAAAAGAAAGAAAAGAAGAAAACGGCAGAGAGCCATGAGGAAAAGAGGAATCCAGCAACCTAGCTCACAGAGCCACTCTCCTTTTTTACCAGCTGGAGATATTTATTGAGTGTTACGTGCTGTGGTGGATGTGGGGACGGGAAGATCTGTGTTCCTGCCCTGCGGGGGCTTCCAGTTTGGGGCGATCCACCCCTGGGTAATCAGAGGCAGTGCTGGGGGTATGAGAGGGGTCCAATGCATGAATGAGATCCAGAGTGTCCCAAGCCAAGTTGGAGGAGAGCAGCTGTGTGGTGAGGGTTCTGGGGCCCATGCCCTGAGGGAGACTCAGCCTGAGCCGGTTTCCCAAGAGGAGAGCACAGAGGAGCAAAGCGTTTTGGGTTGAGAGTGATGGGCTAGAGCCCCATGGAGGGCCCCTAGAGGTGGGGAGACCCATTCCTCACAGGGAGCTTGGTGCACCCAGGGAGTCCAGACTCAAACATCAGTCACCTGGGCAGCACACCATGGGACTGGGGCTGGCACAGTGCCTGGCTTGCAAGAACAGCTGATGCTTGCCTGTTGGAAAGATGAGTGAGTGAGTGACTAGGGCAGCTTGTGGTTCTGGCTCTAAACACATGTGGATTTTAGGGAAGGGAGAGATTGGCGAGCACTTCCTGAAAGAGGCTGTACCCTTCATTTATCCATCATTCACTCATTCAACAGTTCACAGAGCTGCCTGGGAACTGGGGACACAGAGGGGACTCCTCCATGACCAGGAGATGGGATGATAAATGGTAAGTGGTGCCCCTGGGTGAAGATCTAGAGGCTGGACTCTTTGCAGAAACGTCTCCAAGTGCCAAACCCTCCCCCACCTCACTCTCAGGCACAGCTCTGGGCCTGCTCTGACTGCTGCCATGTCTTCCTGGCTGACTCAGTGCTGTAATGGGAGGGGTCCCAGGTGTAGGTGGGAGCACCTGGAAAAGGAAGAGGAGACATTTCCAAAGAGAAAACAGATGTCCAGGGAGGAGATATTACTGTTGTGCAAGCCCACAGGGCAATGTGAAGCTACCCCCTCAGACCATATGATGAGCAGGAAGCCTGGGCCAGGGCCAAGGGCAGGCCGAGTCTCATTCTCTAAGGATGGAGTCACCAGAGCAAGCAGCTCATCTTGGAGCTTCAGACATCCTCCCAGGCAGAGAGTTGGGGAGCTCATGCTGGCTTTCCCCCACAGACATGGGGATGTCTCTTTGGCCAGAGCTTGTTCTGTGGCTGAGAAAAGTTTGCTGGGGTCACTCAGGAAGCCTGGAGGAATAGGGGATCCTCCAAACTGAAGCATCCTGAGGGCCCAGGAGGCATACTTGGATGGTGGACCCATGCCATCTCTGGGAAAGAAGGTCAGTGTCCCTGCTCGGCCAGCAGGGCCTAATTAATATTCTGACAGGTTGGGGCAAGGACATGCCTCATGTGCAATTGAGAAGCCCAAGCTGGAACATTCTACCTGTGGGAGAGGGAAGGCAATGCTTATGTGCTTTAATGTGTTTGTTTCCCGGATGTTTTCTTGCTTTTCTTCTTCTCCTTCAAATTAACCATTTAAAAGTGTACAATTGGGAGTTCCTGTTGTGGCTCAGTGGGTTAAGAATCCAACTAGTATCCATGAGGATGTAGGGTCAATCCCTTGCCTCACTCAGTAGGCTAAGGAGCCAGGGTTGCCGCAAGCTGTGGTGTAGGTCACAGATGCAGCTCAGTTCCCATGTTGCTCTGGTTGTGGCGCAGGCAGGCAGCTGCAGCTCCAATTCAACCCCTTGCCTGGGAACTTCCATATGCTGCGGGTGTGGCCCTAAAAAGGAAAAAAAAAATTGTATAATCGAGCAGCATTTAGTACAATCACTGTGTTGCACAACCTTCACTTCTATGAAGTTCCAAAGCATTTTCATCACCTCAAAAGGAAACCACATGTGCATTAAACAGTTACTCCCCACTCCCACCTTCTCCCAGTCCCTGGCAACCAGCAGGCCTCTTGCTGTCTCTATGGATTACATACTCCAGATGTTTCAGATAAATGGAATCATGCAATATGTTACCTTTTACGTCTGGCTTTTTTTCACTGAGCATACTGTTAGGTGGATCAGAATTCCCTTCCCTTTTTCTGGCTGAAAAATATTCCGCTGTATGGAGATACCACAATTTGTTTATCTACTCCTCCGTTGATATACATTTGAGTTGTTTCTATTTTGGGGCTATTATGAATCATGTGTATACATATAAACAAATATTTATTTGAATGCTTGTCTTCAATTCTTTGGAATATATAGCTGAGAGGAATCGCCAGATCATACGACTAAAGCCTACTTGTCTGTTTCAAGGTCTCCACCTTGATCAAGATTAATTCAACATTTAGCACATGCCTACTGTATATCATGCCCTCACTAATCCTAGGAGATACCCCAATTGATAATTTACATCCCATTTTACAGATGACCGTGTTAAGATTCAGATAGATCGGGTCTGAGAGGTGACACAAATTTAGGTGTCATTTCCTGGGTTTTCCAACTATCCACACATGGCTCTCCCACCTGGCCAGGGTACCCAGTGCCTAGGTGTCCCAGCGTTATGGTGGCTCACTCCAGAACTCAAACTGCCTAAACTCCATGTGAAATCAGTATCCTCTAGATTATACTAAAGACAGGCAGTTGCAGGTGCTAATATTTTCTTTTAACTGGAAGGGTAGACATGAAATTGATCACATTCTGCCATGGAATTTATTTTTGTATAAGTTGGGAAAAGACAGGCTGGAGTCCACTTCAATGGTTGATCCCTTAAGCCCCACCAGTGGGATGAAGCTGGTTTCCCAGAAAAGTCAGGATGGGGCTTTGGGGAAAATGTAAGCAGAAGTCTCAGGAGGCAGCAGAAAAGGTTGGTACAGTAGGAAAGGTGACCTCAAAGGTAGGTGAGCTGCAAGCCACAGGAATGGCTGTTCTCACCCTGAGCACAGAGACCTTAATCTTAAGGTTTGTGTCAAAACGTGCACAGTTGAGATGGCTTGACTCCAAGGGAAAGGACCCACCCCACCTTCCCACTTCTACTCCCCCAGCCAGGAAGAGATGGTTAGCTGAGGGGACCCACCCATGATGTTGAGGGGGCTCCAAGCCCACCAAAGCACTCGAGCTCACAGCGTGACCTTGAACGGCACACTGCAGATGTGATGCAAGCAGCTGGCTCATGTCCCCTGCGGCTACACCTGTGGCATCTGTCAGCCTGGAGGACAGGCAGGCCCTACCTAAGCATATCTAGTGCTATCCATCAGCTGCGGGGTGCCGCTCCACCCGACTCCCACCCCACAAGAGACCTCAGCTGTCGCATGTGCAATGAGACCACAGCCCAGGTCCTGGACACCTGCCCTGTAATTCTGTCAGGCAATTAGCACTGCAAATGGGCCCAGAGGGGCCTCCCTGGAGGGAACCACCCTTCTGCCTTCAGATGCTATCCCCTGCCTCGCCTGCCTGCTGGTTCCAGGCTGATAGTGCAGACACACCACTCCCTCCCCAGGGCTCACCAACCACAATCTCCATTGACTCCATGGCCTCTGATGTCTTAGTTTGGCTTTTTTTTTTTTTTTTTTTTTTTTTTTTGCTTTTTAGGGCTGCACCCAAGGCATATGGAAATTCCCAGCCCAGGGGTCAAATCAAAGCTGCAGCTGCTGGCCTGCGCCACAGCCACAGCAACGTGGGATCCGAGCCGAGTCTGTGACCTACACCACAGCTCACAACACCAGATCCTTAACACACCGAGCAAGGCCAGGGACCTAGTCAGGTTCATTAACCTCTGAGCCACAAAGAGAACTCCTAGTTTGGCTTTTGAGGTGCCCTGATCAAGCTCATCTGCCAGGGCAACTTGGCATCAGATTTCCACCAAATCAGGGAAAAGAAGTGGAATAAAGGAGAGGCCCACCCAGGGATGCTGGGGAGGAGGTGACTGCTCCTGGCAGCTGCAGGAGAGAAACCTAGCAAGTGATGCTCAGTCTGGGTGTGGACAGGGGCACGGCGGAGAGGAGAAACCCACGTTGGGCTGGTTGCAAGCATGGGAGGATGAAGGAGGAGGAGGCAGCCCTCCCAAATCTCTGGCTTGGGTTCCAAGAGGGTGGGTCCAGGTGTGGGCAAAGTAATGGCCGCTCCCTTGCACAAGTTAAACCAAAGGCGCCAAGCACCTTCCAGGTAGCAATGTTTAGTAGGTAGCAGTGTATCTGAGAGATGGACACCAGGCCACTGTGGCTTAAGGACCACCTGGGAGCCACTGTGATTCCAGGTGAAAACAGCAAAGGGGAGAGACAACCCAGTAAACCCAGGTCTGCTCTCAGTTGCTTGACTTCTTACTATGGAGCCAAGATTTAAAATAATTACTCTACACAGCAGAATTTGACAGAACATTGTACATCAACTATAATAAAAAAATAAAAAATATTTAGAATAAATAAGTAAATAAGGTAGTTCCTCTGGGTGTTCCCTGGTGGCACAGCAGGTTGATGATCCAGCATTGTCACTGCACTGGCTTGGGTCACTGCTGTGGTTTGGGTTCTATCCCTGTCTCAGAAACTTCCATGTGCCGTGGGCACAGCCAAAAATAAAAGTAATAAACTAATTCCTCTAATACTGAGACCCGACTAAGGGGGATGAGAGACACCAATGTCACAAAGGAAATAAGGCTGAGAAATAAATATGTGCTGATCTTAGAGGAAATTGAAAGTCACAGAAGCTTTCAAAGCAAGAAAGTGACAGATCAGAACCTAGCCTTAGGACAGTCACCGTGCTGGCCTGAGACTGACGCACTAGCGGCCAAGGGACAATTAGGAGGTTGGCCTAAGAGCTCAGACAAGAGAAGATTAGCGAGAAGCTAGCAGACAGGTGCTTATAGAGAGAGAGGTGAGGTTTCTATCCTAAGAAATAACTTCATAAATCAGTTCTAGACAAATGCAAATGCTCCTCATCTAAGGAGGCGGGGGAGGAGGGGGCGTGAAGGGAAGAGGAAGCTTCCTCCCCACCCCAGGCCCAGCTTCCATTTAGATGAGGGTGGGGGTCCAGAGGAGCAGGCATCCAACCCTGAAGTCTTGAATTGTCCAGCATGGTCAGGAAGGCGAGAAACAGCAGCCTGGGTCGGACCCAGAGCTGCCTTCCTGGTGACTGTGATGACTTCATCTCTCTGGCCCCTCATCCCCTTATCTTGAAACCATCCATTTCTCGCTCCTTTTCATCTGTCACTTGGAAACCAGGGCTCCTGACCTCCCCACTTCCCAGAAAGTGAGGAGCACTGGGTGGCAGGGAGGTAGGGGGGGACGGGAAAAGAGCTGGGGGATGGAAAAGAGCCCAAGGAGAAAGCAAAGTTTTCCAAGTCAGAAGGGCCATAAAATTCGCAGTACTGGATGCTTTTCCTCATTTCCCAGGAAAGCACCGCATCACTGATGTGCGCACACGCTGACTGTGCGGTGGGCATCTGTTGGGGCTGGGGCCTCTGAGTGGCAAAAGCAGGCAGTAGGAGAGGGAACAGGAATGTGCCAGCCTGTCAGTGACCCCAGCTCAGGTTCAAGGAGATTGCCAAGCCCACGTGACCACATGAGTCTGCTCCAGGCAACTAGACCTCCTCCCCTATCCACCTCCCTCCCCGCCTGCCTCTGCAGGATGGCCTGAGTCAAAGGCAGCGGAGATGTGTTTGGGGAAGTCACCCTTGGTTCCATGAGGATAGCTTGTCCTGGCCCCAGCACCAGTGGGCCCTTCTCGGCAGATCCTGGTGGAGAAAGCCAGTCTGGAAAGATGGAGCCCTGCCAGGTTAGCCAGCCATGGGCTTGACCTCGGGGGAGCCAGTCGGTCTGTCCACACCTCTCTACACAGTGGGTTTTTTGGTTGGCTGTGTTTTCCCCAAACAAGCTTATACAATTAGTTTCTTCTTGTTTCCTAAATTATTTTTGCCACCGCTAATTATTTCACACTCCATATACAAGAGTTATTGGGGTGGGTAATGGGAAGCAAGGGATCGCTTCGCAGGAGCATCATGGGCTCCAAGACATGCAAGCAACTTTGATTTGTTTTTCAGCTCAGCTGCCTGCCTGAGAGGAGAAACAGAGAACGCTGAGAGAACAGGGGGCAGCGGGGTGGGCAGGAGAGGGGGCGACCCAGATGTGGACTGGGGCTTTAAAAGGCTCAGCGGGCCCACAGCCAGGGAAGGGACCCCTGCCGATGAGGCCAAAGCCACCACCTTACTGTCCTCCAGAAAAGCATGTCCCAGGGCAATTCAGGGAAGGCTGCAAAATCCAGAGGACACCTCTGCTCAATGACATCACAAAAGGAACACCAGTGGGGCCTGGCGCTGCAGAGGAAATGTCACGTGTGTCACGACAGGCCTGTATCAATTCCACTGTCTAGTTTGAAAAGTAGGGCTCACATAGGATAAGATCACACAGCCAGGAAGTGGGAGAGTCCAGACAGGAACCTACATCTGTCTGATGCCAAAGCCTGCATCCCTAATGGTCATGCTCCTCTGCCTGCTTCTGGGGTTCTCTGTCCCCAAGGATGCTCTTTGGGGGGTGCTTCCCTGGATGGAGAGCAACTTCTTAGGGGGAAAGGTCTTGGTCCCACAGTCATCCCCAACTGGGCCCCAAAAGCCACTGTGCCCGAGCTCCATCCAGGACAGATATGCCCATTGCCACACTCCCCTCAGGGCAGCCCCAGTGATAAGTGTGTCCCTTTCAGCTTATCTCTGATGACAGGAGCTTAGAATTTTACTAAAGAAGATTAACCAGGAATCTAAGTGGGGAAGCAAGACCAGAAAATATAAGAGCTGTTGAAGGGAAGGTTATGTGAAGCCCAGACTGCTTTCCTGGTGCCGTGGGGCAGCCTGACTGAACTGTTAGCGGGCTCAAGGGTATTGGCCAGGTGCAGCCACTCAGACTTAAGCTGGTGAGCGGATCGAGCTGCGTGAGGATCCCACTTCCTGCTGAGACAGTCAGCTCCTTCCTCTCCTTGACCAGAAATCCCTCCCTCCCTTCACCAGGCTCAGCCTCGACGGCCTGATGGTGGCCTAGCTGCCTGATGGTGGCCTCACCCAGGCCTGGTGGTGACTAGCCTCCCTAGCAGCTTGGGCCTGTCCTCTGAGGAGTCCTCACACAGCAGCCAGATGCTAGGAGCTGGGACTGGCTCTGCAGATGTCAAAGGACACCCACACTTCCAGGCAACTGAGTCCTGCCTCTGGGATGCTCTGTTTTTCACACACACACACACCCTGAGAAGGTGCTTCATTACTGGCCTGGACCATATGGCCTGCAGCCTAAGAGCTGACAGTGACCAGCACACTGACCCCAAGCCGAGCACATATGTTCTTATTCAGCTCTCAGCAACCCAGTGAGATGAGTGCTAGTAATCTCCCATTTTACAGGTGAGGAAACTGAGGGAGACAGTAGCTAAAGACACCTGTCCCAAACCACACAGCTAAGGTGGTGGGGCCAAGCAGTGTGTGAGCCCCATTCTTCACCACCTCACAGCACCTGCAAGGGAAAGGCCATATGGATCAGCTCATTTGACTCCTCTGCTCTCCTTACGAATAAGGACCTGGGCATAAACCCACTTTCCTGATTTCCAGCCTGGGACTCTTTTAAGAGAGAGAGATCTTCTGGGGGCTCCTCTCCACACCTCCCAGTGGGAGTTCTGAGTCTGGTGGCTTCTCACTGGAGAGGAGAGCTGAGCCCTGGCCTCCCTCATCCACCCTGCCTGGAACAGGAGACAGGAGAGTCTGGAGGACAGCAGAGTTCAGAATGAGCATGACACCAGGTGCATGGAAGAGGGGCCTGAGGGGAGACGGCTGGCATCTACGTAGTACCACTCCATCTCCTTTGGGACCCACACACCCAGCCAGGTGTGGGAACTAGGGCAGGGATCATCACACCCATTTGATGGATGGAGAAACTGAGTCCCATAGAGGTGAAAGGACTCACCAAGCTTCAGCAGCATAAGTGGTACTAGACCCCTTTTAATCACTTTGAGGGAGTGTCCTATGCTGGGCTGTAGATCTCAGAAACCAGAAGTTAAGAGATCTGGGAAAGTGACTTATGGGCTGGGGTCCTACCGTGGAGTGTCACTGGGCACAGGAGGCAGGAGCTCTGCCAAGGGAGGGAACAGTGCTTCTACCCATGGGGCCAGGTTGGCACAGCCTGTCGTGACCCCCGCAGCTCTGAAGGCCTTCCTGGCTTCATTGGCTGGAGTGCCCAAACCTGGCAAATGGCCAGTCACAAGAGCTTTCTGGGCCTGCCCTGTGCCTTGGGAAACCTCAGGGGGGAAATTCTATGGTCCTTTAGATGCAAGCACTCCCAGAACAGGGGCTGAGTGCAGAGTCCCAGACTGACCTTTGAGGCAGAGGTGGGCAGGCAGCAAAGCACTGCCCCGGAACCCCCGCAGGAGCCAGGAGGGAGGACAGAGCATCTGGTCTTGGGACATATACTCGTATAGTTAAATTTCAGCCCTGCCTCTCCCTGGGTAGCAAGTGATCATGAATATCCTCCCTGACCTCGCTGAGCTCAGGTCTGTCTTGGGTGAAATCAAGGAGAGGGTATCGACTTCTCAGGGGTGTACTGAGGGGGGCCCTGGCTTTATAAGGCTCCCGTCCCTTCTGGTGCCAACTGTTTCCTCGGCAGTCCATACACAGACTCCAAGGGGGGCACAGAGCAGTACAGACCCCATTGCTGGGTGCCTGGCCCGGGCCTCTGAGTTCAGAGGGAGGCATTGGTGCTACCTAGATGTGTCAGGGAGTCACGGCCTGGCAGAGGTGGGATGGTACCCAGGCCCTAGCTGATGAGTGAGAATTCATCAGGCAGAGGTGTGGACAGAGGCCTTCCTCAATGAGGTGAGACCTAGGGAGCTGGAGTATGACAGAGGCCCAGGTGGGGTTGGAGGGAATAAAACCTGGAGAGGCCAGGGATCTCTCTCACTGCAGCACTTGAGCCACTGCACTGTCTTTTTCTCTTCCAAAACACCCTACGCCACCTTTCTCGAGAGCGCTGATTACACTCTTTTTGAGAAATAAAGAACAGAAGGAAGAAGCTGGGCCCTCTCTTCAGAGCCTCCCTCCCTCCCACTCTCCCCGCGTCCCCCTCCCTCCCCGCTTCCCACCCGCTCCTCTTGCTCTGCTCTCTCTGTTGCTAAGTAGATGGTAGGTTTATTTGCGGCTGTCGGTTCCCAGTAGAAAAATTTCGTCTTGGAGAGCCGCCTGGATGGAAATGGCTTCAGCACCGATTTCATGGAGAAGGTCTGTGCAGTAATTAGTGTTCATGAGGGAGGAATTGGACTGGCAGGCTCCCAAGAAAACTACTCCCCAAAAGTTAGCTTGAGTCCAGAGGGCTACATCAAATCCAATTCCACAGTGTGCATCTCCATCGCTATATATAGACCCGCAGACAAAAACAGGCAGCACCGTGGCTCGCGGTTCACGGGAGGGACTGGTCGTGGGAGGCAGAGGCAGCCTGCACCGCTGAAACCACGGGGGATGCAGAAACTTGATGGCTCTCACTGCTTGCTGAGCCCCGGCATCTCCCCCGCTTCCTATGTAGCCGGACAGGCACCTGGCCATGGAGGAAATGAAAAAAAGAGGGAGAAAGGAAGGGAAGAGAGAGGAAGGCTGGGCTCGCTTGTGCTGGCCAATGTGGGTGGGGGGTGCTGGTTCTGGGAGCACATCTCTGGCTGCAAATGCCTGCTGCTCCTCGGGTCCCCACGTAGAGCATGCTCAGTGCAATCACTAGGAATGACATGCACCCCGCTCCTTGCCCCCCTCTGTCAAGGCTGGGGGACTGAGGTGGAGGGACACTCCTGCCTCCAAAAAGGCCCCCTGCTCACCCATGCTGTCCGTGGATTCCCCAGGCGTCCAAGGTCAGAAGCTCAGCCACTGGGTCGCATACCCCCTTTCTCAGTTTCCTCCGTGTCCCTATCCCAGGCTGGGTGTCATTGAAATCCAGCAGCCCTTCTTTCTCCTGTCCTTCCCTCCATCCCCCAAAACCAGACTGGGCAAAAAGCAGGTGCCCTTGGACGCTTAGGGAGAGAACTGAGCTGCCAGGAACTGGGGTTCCACCTTGTCCCGCCTGAACCTTCAAGCTGAAGGAGGAAAGGGTAGAAGCAGGATTAAAATCCAGAACTCTGAGGCTGCCTGCCGGTTTCCATCCCAATCTGCTGCTCAGGCTGGGATTCTATGGATAAGGAAGCCATGGTCCCCACAAGGCCAGGACCCTCATCTGGCCTTGAAGTCAAGTTGCAGCTCCCAGCCTTGGATCTTCTCACGCTTCCATGGGCGGGGCGGCAGGGTGCACAGGGGGTCTCCCTGTACATCCCTGCCGCTCCCATCTCTGCCCACTCAAGTTGTGGACCCTCTGCTCTCACCTAGCCTGGCCTCTGGTCCACATTTCTGGCACCACTGGGGACCTCTGAGGTGAGCCTTGCACCTCACAGGGTGTGTAAAGCCAGGGCAGGGGCCTCTGATCAGTGGCAGGTGAGGGCCACAGCTGACTAGGAGCAGAAATGCCAGAGAGAAGACCCAGCAGCCATTCCTTTAACCACCCTAATGCCCAGCTTCTCCTTCTGGATGTTGGCTCCCCAAACTGGCCTTCCTGGACAGGGGGGACAGTCAGCTCATCCAAGACAAAGCCAAGGTCTAAAGGAAATTTCTAGGAAGCCAAGAAAAAGGGTAGAACCTGAGGATGCAAAGACTGAGACATGACCAGCTGCAGAGTCAGATCCTTCAAGGAGGTGATAATTTCCAGCCTCAGGTTGGCTCTATCTGGTATAGCTCACTGACCCCTGGCCCTGGGTGCCCACAAAACCCCCTTCTCAGCCTACTCCTTCCACCCCCAGACCTTCTTCAGGGCAGTGAGAACAGAGGCTAGAACTCTACTTGCCTCTAGGACAAATGAGCGGTTGAGACCTGTGCCTCCTCATCCTCCAGCCCTGTCTGCCGCCCCCCACCCCCACTTCCCAAGCAGAGGGCAGGGCACCTTCTGGACTCAGGGTGAGGGGTGGCCACCCACTCCCTCCCTTCCGTGAGTCTCCCCTGCCTGTTCCCTTCCATTTGGTACAAAGCCTTGGAGATGCTTTTCTTTTTTTTTTTTTTTTTTTTTTTTTTTTTTTTTTTTTGTCTTTTTGCTATTTCTTGGGCCGCTCCCACTGCATATGGAGGTTCCCAAGCTAGGGCTAGGGGTCCAATCAGAGCTGTAGCCACCGGCCTACGCCAGAGCCTCAGCAACGCTGGATCCGAGCTGCATCTGCAATCTACACCACAGCTCACGGCAACGCCAGATCGTTAACCCACTGAGCAAGGTCAGGGATTGAACCCGAAACCTCATGGTTCCTAGTAGGATTCGTTAACCACTGCGCCACGACGGGAACTCCGGAGATGCATTTCTGTCTGCTGACACTGTCTGCACGTTTTGTCTGGGCCCTTCCACACTGACCGCTCAGCACTAGCTTGCTCTCTCGTCCTCAGGGCTGCAGGGCTCCACAGCCCTCTCACAGGCCCACCCTCCTCACTCAACCCAGGAGGCCAGCCAGTGGACCTGGGCTGTTTCTCCCTCTGACCAGCTGTGTGCTCTTGGGATCATTGCCTCACCCTGACCTACAGTCACGTTCCTTTCTTCATCTGTAAAAAAAACAATGTCCCTACGCTTCGGGATCCCCCACCCCATCCCCATTTATTCACTTACTGATGAGTTGAGGTGTACGAGGACCCACTCTATGCCAGGACTGTGCTGGATGCTGGGGACACACACTCCTGGGCAGGGGCATCAAGCCCATTTCACAGAAAAGAAAACTGAGGTCCAGAGAGGAATTTGGTGACTGGTTGAAGGCTGCGGTCTTCCTGTTACAGGCGTCAAATCCCCTTCAAGGAAATTAAACCCAAAGCCTCTGGCTACGTCTCACTGTAAAGTCCCTTCCCCCACCTTGACCAGCCTGGGCTGCTCACTCCCTGCTAGAGAAGAAATGTCACCCATTCCTCGCCTGGCCATCATATAAGCTCTTCCCCATGCAGATAAGGTATCCTGCCCAAGACCAGTCAGAAGATCACATTGGGTCTCCACTCAGGTCCGCATTGTGGGATTAAACACTATTGCAGAATGAATCAGGCCTTCTTTTTAACCTGCATGCTCGTGAGTCCTCTCTCTGTCTCTGAAAATGTACTTTGACTTTCATGAGTTTGTAAAATCTCCTACATTCCAATGCTTTGCCATGGTGAGACAGGGACCGAGCAAACTGTGACTGTATCATTCCTATCACAAGATTGCCTTCGGTCAGCATCCTAATGCCAAACCAGTATCTGTCCATCACCCTGGGCTTCCTGTCACCACGACACGCCCTGTGCCAGGAGCAGGGTTCACCAGGGTCAATGGTGGATGGACCAACTCTGGCATCAGGGAGCTCACAGAAGTCAGTGAGGAACACAGAAGAGAGTGCTCAGGGCAGAGTAGCCCATGCCCACCCTCAGAGGGTGCCTACCCTTTCCCAGCTGTCCCTTCACCATGCTGCCAGGTCCTGCACTGCTCCAGAGCGAGATAGGCCCAGCCTAGTCTCCCCAACCCTCCCAGGCCATGTTCCCGGGGCTTAACAATTCCTCCCACAAAAGAAACAATTGACGCTGAGGTGCCTCTTTGGGGAAGCATGAAGCCAGCTCTTTGTCACCCAGGTCTCTGCCAGCTCATTACTGCCTCCTGTCATTAGCATATTAGATACACGAGGTAAACAAAACACACTCGCATCCCAGATTTTCAATGCCAGCCATCAGTCACTCAGCCCCACTGCATGCTGCCCTGTGTGAGGGCAGGAAGCATACACAGGGTCCCTGTCCAGTGAGAGCATGTGCAGTGGGGGCGGGGGCGGAGGGGGGGGCAGGTCCCACACAGGGGGAGCAGACACCACCATACAGTGTAAATGCCAAAGCGATTTTTCACACTGCAGGGAATCTTTAGCGCTACATCACAACTGCTGCTACTGACAATGGTAGCAATAGTAATCCCCCCATTAATTATGTGCCACGCACTCTGCTGGATCCCCACGACCCCAGCAGATAAGTGTCATTATCCTCATGACCCCAGCAGATAAGTGTCATTATCCCCATTTCCTGGGTAAGGAACCTGGGGGCGGGGAGATGCCACAGAAACTATCCAAACAACACGGCAGGGGCAGGGGGATTTCCAGAACGAGGCAGAGGCTTCTGTGGGAACCAGATCCACCTCTCTCCATGGTCACAGCCCTCTCCCAGGACTCCAGACATCCTGCTGAGAGAAACTGTCTGTCCATGGGGGTTAAATGGTTTTCCCAGAGGCACCAACTGGTTGTTGACAGAAACCAAGGGTCAGATGTTACCATTGTTTCAGGATGGTTAAAAAAAAAAAAAAAAAAAAAAAGGTGTATCCTGGAGTAGTCAGGATGAAAGTTAAATAGATGGACAAGAGAGGAATTCCCGACGTTGCTCAGTGGTTAACGAATCTGACTAGGAACCATGAAGTTGCAGGTTTGATCCCTGGCCTCGCTCAGTGGGTTAAGGATCCGATGTTGCCGTGAGCTGTGGTGTAGGTCGCAGACGCGGCTCGGATCCTGTGTTGCTGTGTCTCTAGCATAGGCCAGCAGCTATAGCTCTGATTGGACCCCTAGCCTGGGAACCTCCATGTGCTGCAGGTGCGGCCCTAGAAAAGACAAAAAGAAAAAAAAGAAAAAAAAAGGAAGGGAGGAGGGAAGGGGAGAAAAGAAAGGAGAGAAGAACAAAGGAAGAACAGACGGGGGAAAGCCAAGGAAAGATGCAGGGGAGGAACTCTGAAGGGGCTGGGTTTTTGGGGCTCCGGCCCTTGGAACCATTCCTGCAGCCCACACCCCATTGCCTCTGCACATGCAGGGTCCTTTTCCCAGCACATCCTTCCCTAGAGGCCTCTTTAGGTTCAAGATTCACTCCAGCAGCCCTGCACTGATTCTCCCCACCAGGCAGAATTGAGTATCTCCTCCAAGAGGGGCAGAGTCCAGGGTTGGGTTACAGTTTCAACAGGCAGCCTGCCCCAACTCTCAGCCCATCTCTACCATGGGCCTGGCTGCAAGACCTTGGTCAAATTTTTCACCTTTGGGTACCTTCGTTTCCTCATCTCTAAGATGGGGATGATAAGAGCAGTATATTAGGAGTTCCCATCATGGTGCAACAGAAACAAATCTGACCAGGACTCATGAGAACACAGGTTTGATCCCTGGCCTTGCTTAGTGGGTTAAGGATCCAGCATTGCTGTGAGCTGTGGTGTAGGTCACAATCCCTAGCCTGGGAACCTCCATATGTTGCAGGTGCGGCCCTAAAAAGCAAAAAAAAAAAAAAAAAAGCACTATTTTACAGGGTTATTATATTAAGTGAGAAAACACAGGTAAATCACTCAGATTAATGCCCAACATATGTAGCCCCAAATCACGAAGTGATTATCATTTGGGCCACTGATGAGCCCTACCCAAACATTGGCTTGTTCATTATACTTGTTATGAGCATGTCACCTGGTCTTGCAAGTGTCTTTACCTAGTGCCTCCTTTAAAGCAGGGAGTACATCTTTCATCATCTGGCAAATGGTGGAGTATCAATAAATGGTTGTGGAATGAACGAATGAGTGAATGGGGCATTTTTCACACTATCCACAGATGAGAGTACCCTGGTCCTGGTCCCATGGTTTGTTGGGTCTTGAGTACCAGTCAACTGGTTAGTTAGTTCATTCCTCTTTCTTGGTGGGTCCTGTGGGCATGCGGATGGGTCTCTGGGACGAGAAGAAATAGAGCTGCATGCCAGGCTCTGTCTCACCCCACCCCCATAGATCACCCTCCCCATTTGCCAACAGCTTCTTGCCACCTTGGGCACTACGTGTAAGCCAGTAGTGAAGGAAGGCGGACAGTGCATGCCTCTGGCTCTTCTCAGGATTGGGGACAGCTGACTTAAAAGCAAAAGCCAGAGCCCCCATGCCTCCTTAAAACGTGAACAGTATCCGCACTAGGGCTCTCTGGCTTGAGGGATCGACTCACTGAGGCCGGCATCCCAGTCACATGTGCTGACTGCTTCCTTGCCACAGCCCTCAGGTTAAATATTGCTAAATGCCTGTGATTGAACCTATCTTATTGATGTTGGGTGAAGCCCAAAGCCCGGCCAGAAGAGTGGCTTAAGTGGCCAAGATCATGAGGGAAAAGGCATCCTCCAGTGAGAGCTGGACGATGGCCTGCCTGGACCGGGGGAGATTGTTTTTCTGCTTTTAAAAAGAAAATCACATTTTCCAAACATTGATCCTATAATACAGGACTCCTGGCTATTGGTCTTTTCAAAATAGCCTGTCTTGGATGCTGAGGTTGGAATTTCTTGGTTGGTGTGCTTCAATTTTTTTTTGTTCTTTAAGCGAATTAGGGCCTGTTAGGAAGGAGACGGAGAGGTGAGATTAATTCGCCTCACCTGGCAGGTCCTGGATACCTGTTTGCAATAAAAGGGGGTGGACTGACTCTCCCCTCCTAATACTGAGAAGTTCAAGTGCTCTCGTGAGACCCCATCCCAGGGCTTGGTCCAGGATACAGGAGGAGAGACACAGATTCAGGAGCTGCAGTCTAGTTGGGGAAACACAGTTCCCACAGGTGAGAACAGCAGAAAACAATTCAAGCCCTTGTTTTTTTGTTTATTTGTTTTTGGGTTTTTTGTTTTTTGCTTTTTTAGGGCCCACACCCTCAGCCTATGGAAGTTCCCAGGCTAGGGGTCAAATCTGAGCGGCAGCTGCTAGCCTGTGCCATAGCCACAGCAATGCCAGATCCTTAACCCACTGAGTGAGGCCAGGGATCGAACCCGCATCCTCATGGATCCTACCTGGGTTCATTACTGCTGAGCCACGATGGGAACTCCCTTCAAGCCTTTGTTTTTATGTTTCAGACACTTGGACCTGGAAATGCTCAGTGGGAGGAGGAGAATGAGCGAGGGCTGGGAAGCTGGGGAGTGTTCCAAAGCAGGACGCTCTGATGTGTGAGGAGCAGGGAAGGCATGCCAATGGGGGGAGAAGCAGGAGCAAAGGCCAAAGGGGACCGAAGAGGAGGAGCAAAGGGGTGACGTGCACACCCACTGTGGGGGAACATGGTTCAGGGTGACTGGGATGGAGAGATAAACTTGCAGCCCCCAGCCTTGCAAGTTTGATCACCTCACCTTCCGTGGGAGAAAGTGGTAGAGAGGCTGACCCCCACTGCACAGGGCATCATGGGGGTAGAGGACAGTCTCTGTGGCTATGCTGGGGACAGCTCCGGGCTGTGTGCCAGGGGCTTCGGGGCCATGCCAGGGAAGGAGTCCTCCACAAGCCTCTCTGCATAGGGAAGGGGAGCCTCATGGGGAATGACACCCCCACCCCCGCCAGTTTAGCCCATTCAACCATAAAGCTCCAGCAAGGGGAATTCAGCGCAACTCCAAAAGCATTCACGGAGCTCCGTCTGTGGGCCTAAGACCTGCACGTGTCCAGCAAATGCTGGGGACACTAGATCCTGCGCCATGTCATTCCTGGACACTGAGGAGTCTAACATGTCAGACTGGGCCAGCAGTGTGGCTGAAGTCAGCCAGTGGGGCTCTGCCTTTACAGCCATGTAGGAGAAAGGCGCAGACCCTTTCAGGTGGGCACAGAGATGGGCAGGCAGAGGGCAGAGGCTGAGACTAGGGTGGTGGTTTGCCTTTCAGATCAGTCAGACTGGCCTTGCTTCCTCAGAGACCCTGCCTGTTGCCCACGTCCCACAGTTTAGCAATTGTGGGGTCACATCAATGAGGCCCCTGAGAGCCCCTTTCACGTGGTGCTCAGTGAGCCAGTGGTCCCTTCCCATGGAGTCACGCCTGGTTTCTCAGCAGATAATACCCTGATCTGAGAAAATTCAAAACAGGAAGATCTAAGCTTCCAGGCCAGCTTAATTAGGAGGCACAGCTCAGTTTCTCAGCTCTAGCATTTACCCTGGTATTTGTGTTAGGAATGAACCCTCCTCCGCTCCCCATGCATTTCAAATTCAGCCTTGATGCTCAGATATCGCCCTCTGTGGAGAAGCCTGACTCACACTGGGGAGGGCTCCAGGGGTGGAGGAAGGTCAGGAACATGCAGTCCGGGGAGGGCCCCACCCCTGAGACTTCAGTTGACTTGACCCAGGTCCTTGCAGGTAGGGAATGCAGTCATCCCTGAGCCCCTTACCCCAAATCCCAGCCGTGGGGTAGGGGTGTGGAAGAAAGACATCCCCTGTCAGGACCCCAAGCTCCCCACTCACACGGCCCTGAGATTTTGCCCAGGGCATAGGAGGGGGTAACAGGAACTGAGCCCTAAGCCAAGCCTCTGCTCCACCACCAGGCAAGTCACACAGGCTCCCCCAGTTGTCAGATGCTGATAACACCCTGGTCCACTCGGAGGTGTAAGAATCATACGCTCACGGGCATGACAGCAGGGTGGCAAGTAAAAACTCTCTGTGTGAGCAAAAGGGAGCATTTTGTGCTGTGCTGGGGACCAGCAGGGGGCGGGGGGCGGGGAGCTGCCGGCTCAGAGCAGGGGCATGGAGGCTGCCAGCACATGTCAGAGAGCAGGTTCTATTTGTCCCATGGGCTTGGCCTTAAAAAGGCTGACATCTTCCCTGGGCCAGTCCCCCAAGCCTGAGCCTCATGGGCCCATCAGCCCTAACCACAGACTGAGACCTCTTTGCTGAAAAGGGGGAGAGGCCATTAATATGTCGTGCCCCCTTTTTTGTCCTTTTTCACAGTGCCATAAAGATGTTGCAGCCGACACCAGACATGTAATTCTCCAGCACTGAGGGTGTAAACAAGGGCAAGTGGCGGGGACAGACACTTGGCAAAGGCCCGCCCGCTGGTCCTTTCATCCTCCCAGGTCCAGAGCCAATTAGATCCCTGGGTCTGAATGTACTGGGCTCCACCCTGTGTCCAGCAAGCAGAGAAAGAGAGGGCTGGTGCCCTTCCCTGGGGCTTCCCATTGGGAGATCCCACAGCCCCAGGCCCATCTCTTTATTTTGTGTGTTTTGTGGCCACAGAGGGCAGGAGGGCTGAGACAGACATTGTGAGCCGGGACCAATTCCCCATGTCACACAGCCAGCTTAACTGTGAGAAACACTTGAACATGGAGTTCCTCTGCAGTTCAAACTCCTCCGGGGTGTCTGGTTTAAAGAAAGTGGACTCAGGAGGGCAGTGCTGAGCCCGAAGACAGGTTGGGGGCTGAGGGTAGGGTTTTAGCAGTGGAGGGCCCTGTAGACGGGAACAGGCCAACAGCCCTCACTCATTGGCTGAGGGCACCATCCGTCTCTCCCCCTGGCTGGCAGCCCCATCATCCCTCCCCCCAGGACTCTCTGGAGGAAGATGGCAGCTCCCACCACCTCCAGTGGCTGAGGGCAAAGGGCAGATGTCCCATCCCAGACCCTTTCCACACACGGCTTCCCCTGCAGCCAGCTGTCTCGCCCCAGCCATGCAGCTCACTGTCACCCAGTCAGGGCCAGAGTGGAGTTGAGCAACCACTGCATTCAAGAATATCTATCAACTGTAGAAGAAGGGGACCCTGCAGTTAGCTGCTCCTAAAGTAGAACTCTTCCACGTAGGCAGACACATTTAAATGTAAGGTAGACCAAGATGGATCTTCTAACTGCAAAATGAGAAGGGCCATCACTAAGGGTTTGAAAAGTTGTTGGGGTTGGTGTAGTCAAGGAAGGCTTCCTGGAGGAGCAGGTGCTGAGTCACTCCTAGAAGGACATGTGGGTTCCAAAGGAGGGAGGCATGGAGGAGGCAACCAGAGAAAATGTTGCTGTTTTGAGGCTTGGGTTTCCCCAGATGGAGGTGGAGAAGCAAGAGTCATGTTCTGTGGGTGAGCTGTCATTGTCCCTCTCTTCTGGAGAGAGAACATCAGCAGAGAACTCCTGAGGGGAAGAGGGAGAGAGGGTGGGAGGAAGGTCCAGATGAAAAGGACTAGGGAGACTGGAATGGCCAGGAGGGGTCCTGGAGAGATTGCACTGGGCACTGGGAAAGGAGGCAGAGACAGGGCAGGGCCAGCCCTGTGGTTTCTTTCTCTGCCTGTTACCAAGAGCTCACAAATTAGAAGGCTCACCCTTGGGGCAAGCCACGAGCAGTGGTCAGGGGTGCAGCCACATAGGAATCTATGGAAGGTGAGACCATGATGGCCAAGGTAGGCTCCTAGGGTTTCACTGAAGAGTGGGGACCAAGCAGTGAGTCTTGAAGGAGGTGTAGACCTGGGGAAGGCCCAGAGGTGGGGGGACATTCCTAGAGGAGGAGTGTGTTTGTTAGGAACTGCGTTTCAGCTGTCTTCCCCACATGTGGGAAGGAGGCATTTGCCCCTAGAAAGCACCAGGGAGGCAGCACCAATCCATGGGGGACAGGGGCTGGATGGAGGGACAGATGTGGCCTCAGAAAACAAGGAACTCTCTTTCCAGGGAAGCTGGAAGTCCTCCCCTCTCCCTCCTACCCTCTATCCACCCCCAGACAGTCTGCCTTAATTTCCCTGCACTGGGGGCCCACGTCTGTTTTGTAAACTCCAGGATGAGAACCACTCAGGAAAGGATGCTCTGAGTCTGGGTGGGGCTTTAGGCACCACAGTGAATGAATGGCTGAGTGGAGATGTGGGGCAGAAAAATCACTCTGAATGGGAGCTCCTCCTTGACCCTTAGGTCTGGCTGGCTGGTGGATTTCCTGCCCCCTTCCGGGGTCCCCACCACATTCCTGCACTCTGCTTCCTCTCACTTCCTCTAGGCAAGCCAAGCGCAGGGCCTGAGGAGCTGATGTTTTATTAAAGTCCAGAGCTTCCTATTCTAGGGCCACCTTCCTCTGGCTAATTCTGTAATTCAATTAGTAGGAAGCCAAGGCCCGGCTGGGGTGGGAGGAGGGAGGGCTTTGGGAGCCTTCTCTTCCTCGATGATTACACCCCAGGCTTCAGCCCTGTTCCGAGTTGGGCAGGAAATTGTACTTCCTTCACTTCACAATGACAAGGGCCTTTTATCCCCGAACACCGAGGCTTTGTAAATTACTGCCATCTCCGTGCAATTAATTCTGCGGCGCTGTGTTTTTCCCTCACATGGGAGAGGGCACCCGCCCACCTTCTCAGGAATCAGCAGCGCCCCTCGCCCCTTCAGCGCAGACTGCCCTGCTAGGGAGGGCGATGCCACCCGCCCTCACCCTAGCAGGAACACCCACTCTGCTTGCCTCCAGGCTGGCTTAACCTCTTCAGGCCACACCCTTCTCCTCTTCCTTTCCTCCTCTGCCCCCTGCACATCCTGCTCTCTCTCTTTGCCTTCAAACCCCGCCACTCTCACTCATGGTCCCCCACCCTCATCCATCCCCTTGACGAAGTCTCCACCCTTCATGGAGTTGACAGTCTATTCAGAGCCGCAAGACAGACGTAAAACTGATGAACAGAAGGACAAGTAAAGAACAGTTGAGTGGGAAAATGTCAGAAGGCAGCATGAGGAATGTGATGTGGACCAGTGTCTAGTATGCACAGTGGAACCAGGAGCAGCAGAGGAGAGGCAGGTTGCAGGGGGTGGGGGTGGGGGGGGAGTGGGGACCATCCCGTGCAGGAGGCCAGGCCATCAGCGGCTGGTAGCAACACTGTGGTGTGACTTGTCTGCCAGTGCGACAGTTCCCTGCCCCACACCCACCCCCCTCGATTTCCAAAGTCTGTTTCTGCTCCACCAGGCTGCAGTTCTAGTCCACCCAAGCCCATCATTCAGGAGGCGATGAGCTAGAAAGTGCTGACCCTGAAGGGCAGGAGAGCCGGGTGATGAGCTGGTGCTGGGAGTACCATCCCTGTCATGGGTCGGGAAAGGCGAGAGCTGAGGGGCAAGGTCAGACCTCACCTCCTGCAGCTTCTCACCTCCGATCCTGCTATTAGTGCCGCTGGCCTGGCCCCAGGAGAACGGGACAGGGAGATTGGGAGGGCGGAGGGTTCTGTGCTCCATCATGGATTCCATCCCCCAGACATCAACTTCTGGGAGTTGGAGCCACAGGACCCAAGTAAATACCATTTACAGCTTTCTAGGTGGAAAGAATCTGCTTCAACTCCCAGAGCTCAGAGGCAGCTCTGAGGCAGGGCCATAGCAAGACCCACCCACAATAATTTCCTTCATGAAGAATCTGCCAAGAGGCTAATGTCCAATGATCTTTGTCTGTCTCCTCGGAACAGGCCATGGGTCCTGCATCCTGTCTGGCTCACCCATTTCCACCCACCCCCTTTACACTCCATCTTCCTCTTTTAGCAAAGTTTGTTGTTGTTGTTGTTGTTAAGCTGATGATGCAAGTGATCCATGAATACATTCTGGGTCTAAATGTGTCAAACAAAACAAAAAATGAGACACCCCTCCCTCCCTGTTTTCATCTTGGTGAGATTCCTTGCAGGCTTTGCGCTATGGTGTGGGCACAGATCCAGGCACGCATGGAAATGGTGGAGAGGTTTCTGCTGTGTATATAGTCATCTGTTATTTTGCAACTCATCTCCCATCTGATAGTGTGTCTTTCTGTGCTGGACATTTAGAACCACTTCATCTTTTTAACCACTGTAGAGAACTCCACACAAAAACCATTCTGGCGCTGAGAAACCTTTTGATGATTTTCCATTTTATTGTACACCAAACAGCCGCAGTGGACCCACGTACTCTCCTCTGTGCACACAAGTATACAAGTAGGGGCAGGACTCTGAAGGGAAGCATTGGGTTTGAAGGCCAGGAGAGATGTCTCTGCCACCAGCGCTATCCCCTGGAAGGGTGCTCCATGGTCACACTTTCTCAAGCCTTCAGAGGTAGAGCCCAGGACCAGCATTGTCCCTCACTCTGTCTTGGATCAGAATGCAGCTGCTCCTTGAGAAGCCCATTTCCCAACCACAATGGGAGTTCCCAAGGGGCTTCACTGAGCAGGTCTCAGGAGACACCTCAGCTTGTTACAAGAGAGTGAGCCTGGCAGATTTCATGACGACGGAGCCGAGCTCCGCTCCCTTGCACTCCCCTCACAGCCTGAAGCCCCCTCCTCAACTCCTGTAAGATGCAGCCATGAGGACAGGAAGTCACAAATAGTTTAGTGAGTGTCCTGTGGGTGATGCTTGTGAGCCCTCTCTCCCCTGGCCACCCTGGTCCCCCACTTCAGTCCCCACCCAGGCCTGCTGCCCTCTGCAGCACCTTGTGAAGGCACGCTCCCCTCCTGAAGCCCCCTATCCTTGCCAAGTGGAGGCTCCTTCAGGGCTCTGCTCCCAGCAAGGGAGCAAAAGTGGTCCCTTCCAACACCAGAAGTCAACAGTTAATAACTGTATATCCATATCTGCCTTTCTCAAAGGGCCATAGTGAGATAGCTGTCTCTCAGACTGTCAGATGCAGCACCAGGCTGGCTGAAGAGATGGTGTGAGCAGGCCGGTGTGTGTGTACCCACTGGCCCCTGTATAAGGCTGGTCCCTCCTTGTGGAGGTGCAAAGGGACAGAGGAGGGACTCTGTCTCTGACCCCTCGGGCTACACAACTCTGCCACTAGAGAGCTCTGCAGAGGGTGTTAACCCTCTCCACCAGCCTCTGAATGGAGTCAGAAATGAAGAAAATGGGGCTCAGAGAGAAGAATTAGGAAGTGACCCCTGGCTGGTAGAGGTCTTGCTTGAGATGGCTTCCTATTTGGAACCGTGCACTGGCCTTTTTAGGGGATGATCTGCTGGGGGAGAGCAGAGGAGTGACAGTGACTGCACTTTCAGGACTCGGGTAGATGGGCTCAAGGAAGCCTTGGGGACAAGAGCACTCCCACTAGGTCTCCCTATCAACTCTCACAGGCAACCTCTGGCCTCTACTACAGAAGTCTAGCACGGCTCTGTGGCCTCGGGGCAGCAATCACCTCCCAGCACCACTGCTGTGTCCCTACATCTACTGGCACCCCCAAAGTAGCCAAGGTGTTCAGGATTCAGTGCTCTCAACAAATGTGTGTTGACCACCAGATGTAGAACTGATTCCCTCTGCTGCACACCTGCAACTAACACAACAGGGTAAGCCAACTATACTCCAACAAAATTTAAGAGTTCCTGCCGTGGCTTAGGGGGTTAAGAACCCAACTAGTATCCACGAGGATCTCCAGCCTCACTCAGTGGGTTAAGGATCCAGCGTTGCCGTGAACTGTGGTGTAGGTCACAGATGCAGCTTGGATCTCAAGTTGCTATGGCATAGGCTGGCAGTCTCAGCTCCAATTCGACCCCTAGCTGGGAACTTTCATATGCCACAGGTGTAGCCCTTTAAAGACAAAAAATTTAAATCTATCTATCCATCTTTCTATCACCTGCCCCTTTCTGGGCACTGGGAACCAAGCAGGAACAGAACAAAATCAAGTCCCAACCTCATCTGAGCTCAGGAGACTGCCAATCAAGGAGCAAACACAAGATATTAATTTGTCGGGGTGAGGGAAACCAAAGAGAAGAGCAAATAGGACACGGGGTCAGAGAGCAGGCATGTGTTCTGTGTGGGGCAGGGGGCAGTGCTGTGTTAAATGAGGCTGTCAGGAGAGGCAGAGAAACCTGGGGGGTGGAGAGGAGTAAAGGAGCAAGCCTGCAGGCATCAGGCTGGGATCCTTCTGGGCACAGGGAACCACCAGTGAAGAGGTCTGAGGGCAGAGTGTGCCTGGTGGGGCTGAGAGGCAGAAAGGAGGCGAGCAAGTGAGCAGGGGAAGAATGGAAGGAGGTGACAGGTCAAGGGTGGGGATGTCAGGGGAGGTCATACAGAGCCCGAGGGGTGGGGGACGGTCCTTCCAAGATTCCAGCTCACAACCCTGCTGTGAGCTCTCGATCTCAAAAAAAAAAAGAAAAAGAAAACTGTGGCAGAAATTCCTGGAAGCTGGATAAAAGCAACAGATTCTTTTTTTTTTTTTTTTTTTTTTTTTTCTGGACTCCTTTCCTTGTTATCCTAGGCCACAGAAACAATGTGGTCATTTTCTCTCCTTTCTCCTCCTCCTCCCTTCTTGCTCCTCCTCCTCCCCTTCCTCCCTCCTCCTCGTCCCTCTCCAAACCTGCCCCTGACCTTGTCCTGAGCTGGCTTGCCTGCTTGCAGTGAGACAGAGGCTGCCTCCCAGTTGCAGGCAGGCATGGGTGGAGGACAAGGCCAGTGAGGGGACAGGAGGAACGGAGGCCCCTGGAGAGGCAGGCAGCAGCACGAGGGACAACGTCACGGGGGCCCTCTGACCGCTATTCATTTCAATCCCCGGGTGTCTCCATCAATAACCATCTGCAGTGACCAGGAGGGAGGAGCGGGGAGCGGGGAGGAGGGGCGATCTGGAGTCGGGATGGGGAGGGATGAGATGGAGTGGGAGAGAGGCTCCTCGGCACTCACAGCTCCTCCCAGCTCAGGGCAGGATTTGGAACTAGGGAAGGCAGAGTGCCCATGGAAGCTGAGCGTTTCAGACTCCCAGCTTTCTCTCCCTGTGTCTTTCTTGCCATCTCTATGACTCCTTCACACACACATTCCCTTCCATGTCCTCTCTGAAGCTAGGAGGGGAAGGGAAGTGGGACCAATTTTCACACTGGACGAGGAGGAAGTGAGTTTTCATTTGGTGGCAGTGGTGGAGGAGTCAGGAACTGTAGAGGATGCTTGAAGCATTCTGTGCCCAGGAAGATGAGAGGCCAGAGCAAGCCTGGTGACTAGGATCCAGACTGGTGCCAGCAGTCTACAGGCCTCATAAGAAGAGGCCCTGGGCTCCTGGACCTGTCACAAAAACTGGCACAAGGGCACTCAGGAAATAGTTGATAAATGGCCGTGAGAATGACCAAATGGCCAGCTGTGAGCAGTCAAGAAGGGAGGTTGACTTCAGATGGACTAGACCAGTCAAGGCGGGCTGCCTGGAGGAGGCGGGCCTTGATCAGATCTTGAAAGATGGATGGGATTGGGAGACTTGAAAATGAGGAGAGAAGGCATACCAGGTGAGGAAACTGTAAGAGCAAAGGAAAAGGCTGGGAGGTCAGATGGCTGGGAGGTCAGATCATGGGAGAGACAGTGAAACTTAGGAGGTGGCCAGTCCACAGGGTGCCTTCTCTGGGGTCATATGCGGCTTTGGAAAGTCTGAGGCCACTGTGACCCCAAGACTCAAGCCTGATGGTGGCTGGAGTTGGCTTTTTTTTTTTTTTGCTCTTTTGTAGGGCCGCACCTGTGACATATGGAGGTTCCCAGGCTAAGGGTCTAATCGGAGCTGTAGTTGCCAGCCTACGCCAGAACCACAGCAACGCAGGATCAGAGCCACATTTTCAACCTACACCACAGCTCATGGCAGTGCCAGATCCCTAACCCACTGAGCAAAGCCAGGGATTGAACCTGAAACCTCATAGTTCCTAGTCGGATTCGTTAATCACTGAGCCATGATGGGAACTCCAAGGCTTTTTTTTTTTTTTTTTTTTTTTTTTTTTCACTTTCCCTAAGGCCCTAGACCCTCAAGCCACCCTCAGCCACACGTGTAGGCAGAGGAAAAGGCCCTGACATTGGGCAGTTAGAGGGAACTCCCAGAAAGACCCTCTCATCAGCAAGCATTCTCTTCTTCTTGTCACAGTACCTGAAGGGACGGCATTAAAAAGTTACCCCATGAGTAAGGCACAATGCTCTGTAAAATCCAGATTCCCTGGTGACGCACTGTCAGAATCACGCTGAGGGAAAACTGGACTGGACCTTGTAGACCATGGGGTCAGCCCCCTCAGTTCACACAGGAGGAGACTGAAGCAGGACAGGGGGTGTAATATGCTGGAGTCATGGGAGGAATTAGAGGCAGAACAAGTCCCCAAACCCTCTGTGGGAGTGTGAAGACATCACTGCAGATGTGACAACAGACCAATGCAGGGGACACATGGGCAGCCCCATTCATTTTATAAGGACAGTCTGGCCTGGGGTCCTCCTTACAGATGGAGCCGTTATTTGTAAGGCCAGTAGGGTCCCTGAATCATCTCTCCTAAGGGACCAGAACAAGAGTTCATGGTCAAGTGTAACTAGAGGTGCGGGGGGTGAAGGGTGGAAGCTTCCCCTTTTGGGAAATATTGGGGCTGGAGCTGAAAGAGAACAGAACCAGCAGGGAAACAAACACCGGGGCACGGGGACAGGAAGAGACATGCGGGGAGAGGGGGCGTGGCGGGGGGAAGAAGCAGAGTGGGGAGACTTCACCGAAGAGGCGAAATAGAAACCAGAGGGACGAAAAGCAGACAGACAGGAAAACGGAGAGGCAGGAAAGCTCTGGTAGAGCGCACAGGAGAGAAAGAGAGGTGGGGAGAGGGACCAAGAGCAGGGAGGGGCTGGAGACCGGAGGGCGGGCGGGAGGGCGCGTGGGCGGCCCGGGGGCGCCCCACTGACCCTTCTCGGCGCTTGCTTCCCTCCCCAGGCTGCGCTTTCCTCACCTACTGCGAGCGTGAGTCAGCGCTGAAGGCCCAGAGCGCGCTGCACGAGCAGAAGACTCTGCCCGGGGTAAGTGGCGCCCGCCAAGGCGCGAGCGACCGACGCGCCGACAGGGGGCGACTTCGGGAGGCCGGGCGGCGGCGGCGGCGCAGCCGGCTGGAGGATCGCCGGCTCCGGAGCGCGGCGCCGGCCCTTGCTCTGGAGCTCGCGCGCCGCCCCTCGGGCCCCCTGAAGCCGCGAGGCGCCGGGCTGGGACCGGCGCGCGTGGGCGCCGAGCTCAGACCTTGCCTGGCGGCCTCCGCACGTCGCCGTCCAGGCCCGACGGAATTCCGGGCGGGGGACGCACTTGGCGGTGGCCGCCAAGCTCGGGTGCCGCTCCCCCAGGCCCTCCCGGGCGCAGCCGATCAGGTCCCTCCTCCGCGCACTGCCCACGCAGGCAGTCCGCGGCGAGGAGGTGGGGTGACCCTGCCCCCGGGAGCCCGGAGCTGCCTCCGCCGGCCCGGCGGGGCCCGGAGTGGAAGGGCCGCCAGAGCACTGGCGGATCGACGTCGGAAACTGGCTGTTCCTGGGGTGGGGGCTGGGGCGGGAGGGAGCGCCTACCCGCCCGGGCTCGGCGCCGCGAGTGAGATCACCGCGGTTTATTTAAGGAGCCAGCCCTCGTCTTTGATAAACTATCGCGCCTCAGCCCTGGTTTATAGCTTCTGTGCGGGGGAGAAGAGAATTATTTATGGCCCCCCTAACTGGGCGTGATATCAGCCATGGCTATTATCGAGGCTAGTTCATCACCATAAAATAAGAAGTGTTCCTCGGGTCAAGGGTCTGCGCGGTCTCTCCTGTGGGTTCAGAGAGATGGGGGAGGCGCGGGGGGGAGATATACGGCTCACCGAGTATCTAAAGATAAATGGAAAGATGTGAGTGTTTGTGGGCATAATTTAAAGAATTTTAAAATGTACACTGTTTAAGCTTATGCAATGGACTCTGCAGGGAAGCACGTGTGTTCTATGTATGCTCACCAGTATTTACACATGCGTGTTTACATTCTTACCAAGCAAACCATATGTAAACACACGGTTCCATTTCTGCCCCACAGTGGGGAAAGGTTAACCAGGTGGACAGAGAGAAAGCGTAACCCAGGGCGGGGGCAGCCTTTCTTTGCATCACAGATCCTTCTTTACCCCGTTAGTTGTGGGAAGGGCCTTCCTTCCCTGAAGACAGCCTTTGTATTGTATTTTGGTATTTGTGATTGCAAAGCACGAGGCTGAGTCATCTTAATAACACACCCGCGGATGCAAATGTATGGAAATCGTGCATCGCACAGGTTTTTGTGTGGAGCCCAGCTCTGGCACAGTGGCCGTTCCCCAGTTGGTTTTTTAGTGGCGCAGCTACATGCACATATATTATAGTAATTACTTTCTGGGTGCCCTCTGTAAGATGGCAGAAATATGCTCCACATCGCCCCATGTTATGTGTGAAGCATAAAGCCATATTGTAAGATAATCAAAGGCTTCTGAGAAAGGTTTGTGCTGATTAATAAAGTGTTTATGGTACTTTGTTTTGGGGGAGATTGTGATGGATATTTTAGAGCCACCCAAATGGAATAGAAAATACCACATTGTTATGGGAGGCCCTTTATCAGCTTGAGAAAGATTGCTGGGGAGTTTCATGATGCCTAAAAGCCTGGAATTAGATGGGGAAACAGAAAGAGAAGCCGGCGGGGGGTGGGGGGGGGTTGCTTAGGATTTTGAAGGGGGAGAGGCTGGGGACTGGGAGAATTTCAGTAGCAAGTGTGGATTGTTCAGGATCTAACATTAACTTGTGGTTGTTTATTTTACATATAATAGAACAGCTAAATGATGGAGTGTATTAGTTCTTTAATAATTTATAGAAATACTTTGATGTTGCAGTAATTACATTAAAGGTCACATATCAAAGGTAATTTGGTTGAGCAGCTGTGATGGTTTCTCAGAAGCAATCAATACCACTGTCCGTGGTGCTGATTTCACCAAGGGGCCTGCCAGATTAAAGAAGGCTTATTACCAGGCAGAAAGGCCCAGGGGAAATCAGGAGCACATTGGAGCGACTCGCCAGCCCCCCTTCCACCGATAATTAACACTGTTCCCCATAATCTGTGCTAATCCTTCATACTGGGAGATCCAGTGGCATTTTTCTGAAACCACAAAGACAAGTTGGGCAAGTTTGGGAGACAGGACAAAAAGAGTCATGAATGTATGTTGGGAGACAGGAGACAGGAGAAAGTCCAACACCAGAGCTAAAACATAGCCTGGAGCCCCCCCTGTGTTACCTGGAATGCTGTCCTTTCTTCAAAGGCTTCACAGGGAGACCCATGGTCTCAGACACCTCATCACAATTCTCAGGGTAGGCCCAGGCCATGGTGGGGGTGGGGGGGGGCGAGGTGGACAGTAACAGGGAGAAAAGAAAAGATTGCAGCTCCAACTTCCCTGAAAACATTGTCCCTGCACAAACTCACATGGAGACAAATGACAACCAAAATGACCACATTTTAAAGTGGAGTCATTTGGATTCCAGAAAGCAGAACCAGTGCTATTATTGTTGGTTGGTTCTCTCCTTTGGGATCAGAGAAAGTGAGCCCCTAGCAAATGCTGGAACAGGACCAAGCAAAAATGCTCCCACTCAACCGAATAATGGGTGTTCCCACCAGCTGAGGTGGTGCTCATGGCCGCCTGCTCAATTAGGGGGTGGAAAGAGACTGCTTCTTGTCTGGGGTGACCACACTAGGTGCCCTGGTGAGCGAGCATGCTCTGTGTCTGACTGAGGAGAAAGGAATTGAAAAAAAGAACCTGGAAGCTGGTAACCTCAGCAATTTAGACACTTTTCCAGACTTCAAGATCCATTAAAATCAATCCATTAAAATCAGCCCTCCACTTTCTCACTGAGGAGAGAAAGAGCGGAGAAGATGGTGCAGGCAGCCCACTCTGTTTCCCAGCCAGCTACCTGTTGGCAGCAAGAAAAACAACCCCATTGTTGTCCTGTGCGCACCACCACCCAGAACAATAACAAAACAACTGAGACAGAACTAGAGGCACCCTTGCATACATCCTTGTTTGGGGAGGAGAAGGGGAGCTGACATTTCTCTTGGGATAAGTGGAAGCTCAAGCACCAGATCACAGTGGCTGTTCTTACAAGTAAGAGGTCAGTGTCCCTGGGAACCAGCTTTACCAAAGTCCCTCAGATGCCTGATGGAGTCATCCCTGGAACAGTGTTACAAATGGATTACTGTTTTTGAATTTGGCATGACTTCAGTGGAATGAGATTACTAAACCACAAAGCTTCATCGGGGTCCCTTGGAGCAGTGTATTCTGCTGGCATCTAGGCAGAGTGATTCCACTTTCCCAAACTCTCCATCTCCATCTTTCCCTCACACTCTCCTGGCCCCCTGCCCTCTCCAGCCCACCTCCTCATTCCCAATGCTTGTTCCATCATTTTTTTGGCCACACACTCAACACTGGAAGTTCCAGAGCCAGGGATCAAATCCATGCCACAGCAGTGATCCAAGCCATAGCAGTGACAATGCTGGATCCTTAACCTACTGCACCACCAGGGAACTCCCTGTTTCATCATTTATAGGGTACTGTCAACATCAATCCATCAATAAGAATTTCCTGAATGTGCCAGGTGTCCAGGTAGACATAGGCAAAAGAAAAATGCATCCCCCCTCCTCTCAGAGCTGTCCATTAAGTTGGAGACAGAGGCCACACACACATCAATGATACAAGACAGCATGTTGTTATAAAATAACACAGCTGTTATAAAGTAAGGGTAGTGTAGAAAATAGCTCAATGATAACAGTTAACATTTATTAAGCACTTACTATCTGACAGGCATGATGCAAGCACGTTACCTCCAATATCTCATTTTATCTTCACAACCCCCTATGAGGAAGATGTCACGAGTCCCCACAGGCATGAGGAGACCCAGAATTAGAGAGATTAAGCAGTTTGCCCAAGGTCACACACTTAATAATTGGCCAAGCCAGGACCAGCCCCAAGCCTGTTACCGAAACTCAAAATATCCACCTCTCCTTTCCAGTGCCACCAGTTGCTGTAGAGGGAGCCCAGAAAACTATGGGGTGCAAGAGTCACTCAAAAGTCTGTTCAGGAAATGGGCTGGGTGGGAATGGAGCATTGGGAGGAAGATGGGCATCAGGTGAGAGCACTGGTCCGAGAACCAGCCCAGAAGACAGGGCACCCAGGACAGGTCAGGAGCTGTGACTGGACAGAAAAGTGCACAGGAGTGTGCACAGGAGGCCTCTTAGGAGAATTCTGTTCCTTAAAATAGGCCCTGTCGGGTAGTCCCAGCTCATCCTGCCTTTGGGACTTTGCAGGAAATTGTCTTCCAGGAAGAGCCCATCTGTTTGCAAAGTTAGGAGCATAGGGCCTCTGGGGAGAGATGCCGCTGATCAGAGAAAACTAGGCTACTTGGCCAGCAGTGGCCAGCACTTTGCTCTGGTGGCAGCAGAAAAAGCTCCTCACCAGGGCTGCTGAGAGGGAAGGGATGGGTCCAGTTAGCAGGAGGCCTGCAAGCAGGGAGAAGAGGGAGCTTGCAGGGGGAGGAGGCTGGGGGAGGGTGGGAGCTGGATCTGCTTGGTAAACATTAAAGTTCCAATTCACTAGTTAAAGATTGGCTTTTGTGCCCTCACTCCAGCAACCTGAGAATACAAAGCAAACCCACACACTCCTCCCTGCTGTCTCCCACCACCACCTCTCGGTTCAGCCTGGTCCACGGGCAGCGTTGCTGCCATCACACAGCCTCCTGACTCAGTCCCCACCACTCAGGATGCAGCATTTCTATGGAAATTCAACATGACCTTCTTTGAATTTACCAGGAAAAATGTTACCATGGAAAATTAAAAAAAAAAAAAAAAAAAGAACTCAATTGGATTTCTGACACCTCTGTCCCTCCTTTCTCCCACTTTCTTTTTCCAGAGTGCCACTATCTTCTCTTTCTCTCTCTCTTTTTTTTTTTTTTGTCTTTCTGGGGCCGCACTCATGGCATATGGAGGCTCCCAGACTAGGAGCCTAATCAGAGCTGCAGCCGCCAGCCTATGCCAGAGCCACAGCAATGCCAGATCCGAGCCTCGCCTGCAACCTACACCACAGCTCGGGGCAATGCCGGATCCTTAACCCACTGAGCGAGGCCAGGATCGAACCCGTTAACCACTGCACCACGACAGGAACTCCTTATCTTTTCTCTTGATGGCTGTTTCTTCCTCTTCTCTCTCCCTCCTGGTCACCTTCTTCTTCCTCTTTTCCCCTCTCATTTCCCAGCCTTTCTTCATCCTTCTCACTTACCTCTCCAGTCTCTCTCCTCTCCTTCTCCTGCCCTCACACCCTCCCTCTCTCTCCTTCCACCCACCCCCACCTCTTCCTTGACATTCACGGAGTACTCCAGTGGGGACCCCCCCCCCAGCTTTCCTGGGACTTCCCTGGTGAGGCCCATCTCCCTCCTTACAGCCCCGCCATGGAAGGATCTATATAATTTTATGTACAACTATAAAGATGAATGATACGTCGAAAGGATGCAGGCAAGAACAAGATGAATAAATTATAAAGGGCAAATGATGACAAGACAGGGGTCCCCAGAGACAGTGAAATGATAACAGAAACTAAAGACAAATTTATGATGGATGTAGTTAGCATGTGTGGAGGCTGTTAATTCTTCGGGGTAGTTTTACAACTTCCAGTGATTGGCACAATCAAAGTGTTTTGTTTTAGAGATGTGATGTATTTCCACTTATCTGTCCCGTAGATGCAGGTTTGGACTTGTCTCCAGACAGTGGGTTGGGTCCCATCAGTACATGTCTCCGCTGCGTATGGTGAGGTCACAAGACAGATCCCTGCACAATTCCTGCTCCCTAGTCCTGTAGTCCTTCTTGCTAAGTGTATTTGGCTTGGGCGCTATTTGGGGTGCTAGTGTATTTGTATTGGGAGCTATTGTCCCACAAACTGGGTGTCTTAAACAATAGAAATTTATGGTCTCACAGTTCTGGCATTAGAAGACCAAGATTAGGGTGTTGGCACTATGGCAGGGCTGGAAGGGAGAATCTGTTCCGTGCCTCTCGCCTCACTTCTGGTAGCTTCGAGCATTCCTTCGTTGGCAGATGGTGTTCTTATGCCGTCACATTAACTTCCCTGTGTGCATGCCTCTTTCTGTGTCCAGATTTTTCCCTTTTGAAAAGAACACCAGTCGTATGGGATTAGGGCCCAGCCTAATGCCCTCATCTTAACTTGATGACCTCTGAAGAGACCCTGTTTCAAATAAGGTCGCAATGACAAGTACCGGGGATAGGTCTTGAACATCTTTTGTGGGGAGAGGAGGGCACAATTCAACCCTTAACTCTGAAAATGGGCCACCCTAGGGCTCTTCCAGGGCAGGGAGAGAAAGGTCTTGAATAGAGTTTTTTTTGTTTGTTTGTTTGTTTGTTTGCTTTTTAGGGCCGCAATCACAGCACATGGAGGTTCGCAGGCTAGGGGTCGAATCGGAGCGACAGCTGCCAGTCCATACCACAGCCACAGCAACGCAGGATCTGAGCCACGTCTACAACCTACACCACAGCTCACAGCAACGCCAGATCTTTAACCCACTGATCGAGGCCTTAGAGATCATTTCCGGTTGGCCAGTTACAGACTCAAACCTACAGGCCACATTCCACCCAAGAGTGGCCCGGTTTCAGCACCAACTTCCCTCTCAGTTTTCTAATTCTGCCCACAAGGAATGTGTGACCCACCTGAAATGAGGTGAAGTTCGATTTTGAGCTAGGACCAGAACCCAGGGCTCCGCAGCCCACCCACATGTGGAGTTTCTCCAGCCCCTCCCTTTGGAAGAGTCCCCACCCTGATAGGAAGCAGATCTGACAGCCTAGCAGCCCCTCATCACCTGCCCACAGACCCAGGCCACAGGCAGGGGCTGAGCACACAGCAACCCCTCCCGCCCTCCCAGCACGATGAAGCAGCAGGTTCCAGGAGAGAAGGCAGAGATGCTTTAAATCCAGAGACTCAGTGCCAGGTGAGCTAAGTCTGTATCCGAGGTGCCCTCAGCTCTTGCCTCTGCTCTTCACTCTGGCCCTTGGCCCCCAGCCCCCTCTGCTTCCCTCCCTCATCCCTCACAGAGATGTCTTGAACCCCTCCTCCTGCCCAGATCTGTGCCCTGTGTCCTAAGCTGAACACTCTTCTCTTCCCACCCCCGTCCACCCTCACCTGGGAGCAGAGGTATCTCCATCTTTCAGGTGAATGACTCTCACACCTTCTCTTTGGCCCCCACAACAGAACTCAGCAAGACTCCCCCACTGATTTGTCTGAAGGAACCAGAGAGCCTCATGTTCAGAGCCATCATCTCTAACTTGAAGGAGTAAATAAGAAGCCATGTGAGATGATGGTCACAGCCTGGACTGGTATCAGGGAACCTGGGTACCAGGTCCAACCTGCTCCACCCAAGCCAAGCCAGGTACTTTGGACAAAGCATTCATCTCAGAACCTCTAAAAGGCCTCCACCTTCTGGACTGTGAAAGGAGGCAACAGGCCAGATTGCCTCTGGAGCCCCTGCTGGCTCTGACATTCTTTAAAATTCTAAGAATAATAGACTTGGCATTACTCATATTACTGAAGATGACAGGGAGAGGAGGGGAGAGTAGGAGGGTGAGGAAGATAAGTGTCTCCTGGCCTCCACGGCCCAACTCCATTTGTGACAAGTGTAATAAAGTGCAGGTCAGCTCTGGCTCTCCCTGATGCACCACCAGCCAGACTGCCCGCCCCTGATGGCTGGCTCCAGGGCAAGGCTTCAGGGGAGGGCCAGATCCCCACCCACCCCCAGTGTCCACCTCTGCCCCTTGGTCCCAAGCCTTCTTCCTGCCCTCGGCTCAGGAGTCTTTCAAAGGAAACCAGGCAGACTTCCTCAGCTTTGTCCAGCCCTTGCCCTGGCACAGTGTGGATCACGACTGCCATCACCCAGATCATCAGCAGCAACATTTAAGGATTACCTGCCCTGTGCAGAGTTCTTTTGAGGGAGGTATTGTGCTTGGCGTCAGACAAAAATGAGGGAGACACAGCCCATCGCTGAAGGAACTTACAATCATGTTTGGGAGGCAAATGTGAAGATGGCTCACAATCCAGAAAATATCTTTATAGGCACACACACACACACGCACACACACAAAAAAATGGTGATGATGGGCAGAGCCCAGGAATTCAGCTGCGAGAGACCTCAGGATATACTAGGAGCCTAGAGGAGGCCACCCTACCCCGTCCCACCGAAATGGCCTTCTGCTTCCAGGCTCCTCCTCCTCCAACACATGCATCATAGGCTGGCCAAGCATATCATGGGGACAGAAAGATCTGACAGCCTAGAAACTCCTCAAGCTCCAGTTACCCACAGGGCTCAGCTGGGCGCAGACTCCCTCTCCCGGCCACAGACCGCCAAGTCCATGCAGCTTTCGCCCAAGCCCGTCACCTTCCTTTAGGCTTCTCTTCTTTCCCTGTCATCCTCTGTTCCTGCGGAGTTTCTCATCATCCTTGGAGGCCAAAATCTAACATCATTTACCCTGTGACACTTCTATGACCCCTCAGAGAGCTTTCCAATCCCCCGTGGCACCCAGTGCCACCCTGCGTTTCTCGCTGCTCCTGTACCTTTTCGGCTCTTGAAGTCCCCAGTGCTTCCTGTACCTGCTCCTTTGCCTGGAGCTGATTCAGAGCAGGGTGGAGGTGGGGCAACCTTCTCTTTCTGCCCGTTGACCTCACCCGGCCTTGGCATCACCCAGCAGCATTCCAGGACATCTAGAGTCAAGGCTCCTCTCCTGTTTACACTGCCCCCCTCCCCAGAGGGCTTTCAGCTTAGTTCATCTTGTGAGGTTACATTTGGAAAAACAGGACTTTGCCATCGCTGGTGCCTGGAGGAACCCCTGTGTGGAAGGTGCTTTGGTCCCAGGAAGTGGCAGATGGTACAGGTGTGAGCGTCTGGGCAGCGGGCAGCAGGAGTGAGAAGGCTTCCGCACACATGTGAGTCAGCTGGCAGAGGGATGGGGTCCCAGGCTGCCTCGGTAGGCACACCCACGTACATCCTGGGAAGGCTGTGTGGGGGTTTGTTGACCTTTCGCCAGAGCATGAGGCACGGAAACAGATTGTCAGTGTGAACTCCTGCTCCAGGAGGAACGTGTTCTAGGACTGGAGGGGTTTCTTCTAGAGAGCGTGCGTGTGGGCTAGCAGAAAGCCAGGCGTCTGCATCGTGGGTCTGCATCGTTCCAGAACGGTGGGCTGCCAAGTCCCGTCAAAGATGGGCTGCCTGGGTGATGGTGGCAGAAAGCAGTGTGGGTTTTTTTGTTCTTCAATTCCCTTTTTTTTTTTTTTTTTTTTTGGCCATGTCTGTGGCACATGGAAGTTCCTGGGCCAGGGATCAAACCTGTGCCATGGGCAGTGACCTGAGCCATTGCAGTGACAATGCTGTGTCCTTAACCCACTGTGCCACAAGGGAACACCTGTTCTTCAATTCTTCATGAAAATAATTATAAAGAGAAACTGGCTGGAGTTCAGGGCCCCAGTTTTTTGTGGCTCCAGTGTGTTTGGATCTAAGGTGATTGTGGTGTGTTCTTGATGAGACCACCAGGGGGCACCAGGCAGGTGGCTTCCTCTCCTGGTGGCTGAGTGCACACAAAGCAAGTGTGAGGACAGTGTGCCAGGCTCTGTGCCCAGTGGAACCCTCCACTCCACCCTTCAGAGCACTTACAGCCTGTGGGGATGACACCAACCTGCTGGATGACTTGGGACAAGCTTCATGATCTTTCTGAGCCTGTTTCCTAATTCTATAGTGAAAATCTTATGCGGAAGTCCTTCATATGTTGTGGATTGCTATAAATCCAGGTATTATGATTGCGAATGACAAAACTATGATGTGAGTATGGCAGACCTCGGTGTCCTTTGCCACAGTAACAGCCAGTGACTCCTAATTCATTCATGAAATAATAATAGGACCCCAAAAAATATAAAATGGTCAAATGTATGATTTGGACTCATTCTGTTTCATTCTGTTTCAAAAGAGGGTGGGACCATGAGTGGAGGGACCAGAAAGGACCCTGTGGAGGGGGAGATAGAATCCAAGTATGCATCAGGGAGGGGAAACTGGAAAGGTAGCAAGGAGGGGAGACTTTGGGGAGCCAGGAGAGTCTGAATTTTCCTCCCGGAGGTAGCGGTGAGAATGGGGAGCATGTGGAGGGAGGATACAGCAGGCCTTCCTCACCCCTGCCGCCCTTCAGAACCTTCAGCTGCACAGCCTGCAGGGCCCAGGCAGCTCCAGGCAGAGGGGACCCAGACATCCTGCTCTCTCTGGATTGGTTTGGGCATCCGCTTCCCTCCTCCAGAAGGCCCTGCCTCCCCTGCCTGCCCACCACACCCTCCCAGGGCCTCAGGACTTAGCTCTTCCAGACTGCTCTAATCCACATGTGCCTCCCCTTGGTCTGAGCAAGGTCAACAGAACCAGAGATCTAAACTGTGGCTGGATCTGTGCTCAAAAATGTTGGTGACCATTGGCCTAATTTGGGCTCTGAAGTATACTTAGTTTGAGTATTTCCAGAAGCAGACTTCAAAAAGGCATTTGAGTGCAAGTGGTTCCCTTAGGTGATGACCCCAGAAAACAAGAATAAGAGGTGAAAGGTGATGGTGGCGAGAACCATTCACTGACGGCTCATTGTATCATTTATGTGTCAAAAGAGCATCAGACAGATGCTTTCAAGTAAGCTTTACCAGTGCTTGTTTATGGACCAGGAGACTGAGGGGGGAGGGTTCACTCATCAGGGAGTGGTCTGGCTCCAGGGCATCCTGTGGCGCCAGTTCCTGTCACCCCAAGGTCAAGACCAGGCTACTCCCACAGGAGACTCTTGCATGATTGCTAGACCTCCACAGGGGCACGTGAGGCAGGGTGGTGGCCCCACAAGTGTCACCACACTCCAGACCTGACTTTGAAGTCTTGTTCTGCATGGAAAGAAGTGTCGAACTGCAGCCCAGCTCTTCCTGGAGCCTGGTTGGGTGCCCTTGGGGAGCCACTTAACCTCCCTGAACCTCAGTTTTGGTGACTACCCTGTCCATTAGAAATACATTCGGCTGCAGTGGCTTCAACAAATGAAGCTTTGAATTGTTCTATATCACAGAGTTTGGGGTCTGATGTTGGCTTGGCAGCATAACAATGTCAGCATCAGAGTCTCTTCCCTCATGGTTATAAAATGGCTGCCCCAGCTCCATCCATCACACCCACAGTTAAGCAGAATAAGCCCAGCTGTGTCTGTTCTTTTTATCAGGAGGGCAAAAGATTTCCCACAGGCCCCTCCCCAGTAGACTTGTGTGTGTGTGTCCCATCGGGCCAAGAACTGTGTGTCCTTGACCGCTCTAGCTACAAGGGAGGTGGGGAAAGGGGCTATCTTGCCAAGGATGAGGCACATATCTGCCATGATCAAAAACTGCCTTGGGGAGTTCCCTGGTGGTTCAGTGAGTTAAGGATCTGACATTGTCACTGCTGCGGTGCAGGTTCCATCATTGGCCAGAGACCTTCTGCATGCTGCAGGCACAACCCCTGCCAAAAAAAAAAAAAAAAAGAAAAGAAAAGAAAACTGCCTTGGTCAGTGAAGCGGAAGAGAGGATGGATAATGGGTACGATCCAGGAGAGTCTCCCTTATTAGCCTCCTAGAGATGTTACAGAAGAAGCTAGGCATAGCAGCAGCCCCATCCCACACACCTGCAGTGTTTGCCTTCAGCTCAGAATCATGACCCAGTCTTGTATGAGGAGGCTGATTCAGAAAGAATAGCTTCACAGTATGTTTAAAGAGCTGCTTCTCGCTTCTTCCACACAGTACTGCCAAGTCAGCATGTTTAGCCAACTACTGACATGGTTTCTAATTCCATGGAATTCTTCGTGGGGGATGAAGATTTCAGCCCCTTAGATACTGTATGTTTATCTTCATCATCGTTCTTTTTTTTTAGGTCCACACTTGGGGTATATGGAGGTTCCTGGACTAGGGGTCAAATCAGAGCTACAGCTGCCGGCCTGCACCACAGCCACAGCAATGCAGAATCTAAGCCGTATCTGCAACCTACACCACAGCTCATGGCAATGCCAGATTCTTAACCCACTGAGCGAGGCCGGGGATCCAACCCTTATCCTCACGGTTCCTAGTTGGATTCGTTTCCACTGTGCCACGCTGGGAACTCTATCTTCATCATTCTTAAACTTGCATCCTTCTGTGCCTCTGTATGTGGCTTACATATTAAAGAGTCAAAAGCCACTGTGCCACCCGACAGCTGCCCCCAGGTCACAGGCATTCTGTAGTCCCATCCCCACTCTCACTTTGTGGCCTGGTGGGTGCACACCATCTGAAAGTGGCCATGCCGGCTTTCAGGACAGCAGCAATGGTGACAACTTGACTTTTCAGAAATGGAAGCAATAGTACCTCTGACCTGTTGTTAGGGTATGGAGTAAGGCGTGTGTGCTCTGTGCCGAGCCTGCCTGAGAAGTGAGCATCCGTCCTCATGATAACTTTGTCAGGGCTGCACTGGGAGTCAGGGGAAAGGGGCCAGAGATGGCCCCGGGATGATCTATGCGGTTGGTCCTCTGCTCCTCAGGCCCTGCCTCAAGGCTCTCCCTGCAGCATGAGAGAAAGGGCCGCCCACCCCTCCCCACCCCACAAGGCATGGGCTATCCCAGGAGCTAGTGAGCCTCCAGTCACCGCAGTGTTCAAGCTGAGTTTGAGTCAAATGGGGAGAGCAAGACCGGGGAGGAAGAGCAACACAAGTCATTCCTACACTGGACAAGTCATTTCCAGGAAGTAAACCAAGATTCCATGATTTTCTCTGCGTTTTAGTTGTGTCTCCATCATAAGTGGGCCCACGGCGCCGTGGTGCCCACCCCGCCCTCAACCCCAGCTCAACCAATTGACCCGCACTCCGAGCCTCCATCCAAGAGGAAGTCCCCATGCCCACTCCAGCCCTCCCAATCTGTCCCTTCTTTGAGGAGCCCCAGGGTATTGAGGCCAAACCCACCATATCATGAGGCAGACCCAGGCTGTAAACTCAGCCAACCCAGCTCCACCACTCTGAGCTGTGTGACCTTAGGCAAATGACTTCCCCTCTCTGTGCTTCAGTTTCCTTTGCTCAACTCTGGGGTGCCAGTAGTGCCTCCATCCAGGGACTGATGCATGAAGTGACGCCAGCAAAGTGCTGAACATCCTGGGCGCACATGGGAACCATATGGTGGTTTCTCCACTGCTGCTGCTGCTGCGGCCATTCCCTCCACCCCAGCTTGCTAAGGAGCGAGTCTCCTGGCCTGGCCCTTCCATCTGTCCCCACCCCTGTCTGCCCTGGGCTGGAGGATGACTGGCTCAGGGTGCACAGCAGCAAGCCCTCCCAGCCACGTGGCTAGCACAGGGCCAGCCACATGGGGGACCCACACATCTCCCAGAGTGGAAGCCAACTATGGAAGCAGCAGGAACATCCTTGGAAAACCCCGGTCCTGCCCCTGACAAGGCCTGGCTGTGCTTGAAGAGTTTGGTTCAAGATTGCCCCTTCCCACCCCAGCTTCCCCTGAGGGGTGTGAGCTTAGCTGTAAACTGACAGTTTGCACAATCCCCACATGGGACTTACACCTTCCTTTCCACACCCCACTCACCAACCCCTACTCCCCAAAAAGGGCAGCACCCCTGGAAGCTGAGTGAGGGGAACCCAGGAGATGTAAAAGCCTAACCAGTGAGAGCAGAAGCAGAATGATACCCTGGCACCCACATGGTTTAGGATGGTCCAGGAGACCCAGGGATCTGAAATGAATATGCATTCGGCCTCTCCCAGCAGCTCTGACAGCTGGCATCCGACAGCTGGCCCAGCTCAGAGCCTGAGAGAAGGTTTTTCATTCAGTTGGTAAGTGTTTCCTGAGCACCCACCAGGAGCTCAGCCCAGGTCGGCGCTGCCTGGCAGGTAGAGGGGAGAGGGAGAGGCCAAGGACCCCGCTGCCCTGGGGCTTTCCTTCCCGCAGAGAAGAAACGATGTACATGCCAAGCAATTAGAGGACAATGGATTGAGTCTTTGGACTGAAATTCACATCTCTGAGCAGTCAGGGGATACAGCTGTGTCTACAGAGGGCCTTTCAGCCACCCTGCGCTGAGTACCAGGGGTGCCGTCCTGGGAAGGACAGGCAGGATTTGGGTGGATGGAGAGGGTCTGGGACAGCATTCCAATGAGGTGACAGCATTCTAATGAGGTGACAGCATGTGCAGAGGAGGAGATAGGAAGGGAGGCTGGAGTTTGGGGCTCTCAGGAAGAAGTTGGGGGTCTCGAGTTAAAGGCGACCTGAGACCTCAGTGGGGGTGGACTTAAACTTCCTACTGAGCAACTTAGTCTCTTTGGGTACTCGGGAGCCATTGAAGCTTCCAGAGTCAGAGAGGAACAGCCTCAGTGGGCAAAGCTGGCACGCCTTGGGCATGGTGGTTTTGGGAAGGCCTGCTGGAAGAGGGTTGAGGGGAAATTAGGCTCCCTTTGGGACCCTGAGGCAGGTGAGGGAAACATTCACTTCCCCAAAAAAACCACTTGAAGGGCTTTTCCCACTTCAGGAGGAGAGTGATGGCTGCACAGGGAAGTTTCTGAGACGTGTAAAAAGTGCCAAGGAGGATAGGGGTTTAGTTTCTCTCTCTTTCTCTCTCTCTCTCTCACTCACACAAACACGCACACACACACACACACGCACACACACACACACACACACACACACACAAACAGAGTCATGAAGTCGGGGTGTGGCCTGCTAATCCATATGTTGCAAATGATGCCCCAGTGATTTCTGAAAGCTAGAGAGAGGAGTTCCTGCTGTGGCTCAGCAGTAATGAATCTGACTAGTATCCATAAGGACACGGGTTCGATCCCTGGCCTCATTCAGTGGGTTAAGGGTGTGGTGCTGCTGCGAGCTGTGGTGTAGGTCACAGATGCAGCTCAAATCTGGCATTGCTGTGGCTGTGATGTAGGCCAGCAGCTGCAGTTCTGATTTGACCCCTAGACCGGGAACTTCCACATGCCACAGATGCAGCCCTAAAAAAAAAGAGAGAGAGAGAAGAAAACTAGAGGGAGCAAGGCCTTAGTGCCACTGTCTCCTTACCATTTTGCACGGGAGGCACAGAAGCCCAAAGAGAGCACATTGTCTGTGAAGGTCCATGGACAACTGAGCATGGCTCTGCCGAGATGCCACATTTGGGTCTTTTCGCGTTTGCAGCATGGCCTTGATCTCAAAGAGGCTCCGTGACTGAGGAATCTGGTCAACCTGCCCCAATTAGAGGAGCTGAGGGGATACCCATTTCTGTTGTTATCCTTGTGAGGGGGTTGCTGAGAGCAGTTTTGTGATTTTTGAGTAGAAAGTCCAAGTGCTTCCAAGTTAATGTCCTGCCAAGCTTACTTTAATGAGCAGATACGAAGCACATGCAATTAGCCCAGCAGTGGTGTGACAGTGGGAACTCATGAGCCACTTGCAGATGATGTCCCTCTCTTAGGTAGACGACATATTCCTGCAGATGGTAAGGTTGTCTACACTCTCCGTTTGTTGATCAAGATGTTTTGCGCCATAGCTTTTGCAAAGACGGACTTTGCAAATTACCCTCTATAATCTGGTGGGTTCAAAACTTAGCAAGACTTCAACCAACTCCTTAAGTGTTGACCTTCTCACACAGGTGGCTCACAACTTCTCAGCACGCTTTCCTTGATGGAGTGAACCCCCATTCTTGAACTCCCAGTGTGTCACCGGGGATGGTACGCATTATGAGCTGGCAAAGTAGGCTAGACACCACTGACGTCCCTCTCTCCTCTTAGACCCCACGGAGCTTTGCCGCTATTTGCATGCTTCAGTCCACACCCTGCCCTGCTGTGTCCCACAAACACATCCAGCCCCTGTTAGACCTCTGGGCCAGAACCCAATCAGTCACCTATCAGGCTAATCCACCGTATGGCTGGTTCAAGCCCTTCCTGGTTCTGGAAAGACAGTATGTGTCATCTCCCTTCTTCTTAAATGACTTATCTGGGGAAACTTAATATTTTCTTTTAGGATAAACTGAGCTAATGCGATGTGCTTGTTTTAATTTGCGAGGTTAACTGATCTAATTATCTGTGGCGTGGAGTTAAATCCTTGTGCCTGGGCTGGCTGCAGGTGTGGGCTTTGAATCCTGCCAACAGGAAATCTCTTAAAACGAGCTGATCTAACGCAGTGTGGTCTGCTGGTATGAGGGATTTTCTAATAATGCATGAATTTATTAACAGCCAAAAGATAAATAGAGGGTGTATTTACATTAAGCAAATTCTCAAGGAATTGTCTTTTGCTTCTTGGCCCCCCTTCCCATGGATGCATCCCCCTGACTGATGTCCCTGTGCCATCAGTTGGGTCCAGAGCAACCCTGGGGGCCTCAAGAGACTACAAGTGGATACCCCGCCATAAGGACACCAAGGGGGAACTGGCCTGGCAGGGGTTAAAGGCCCAGAGTTTTAGCTGGCCCCCAGAAAGCAGCCGTTGGTGTTGCCAAGATCCCTAAAAGCTGGCACTATCTCACCTCTCCCTAAGGTAGGAAAGCAATGCCCCATTGTCTTCCAGGGTGTCCTGGAAATCTGCATTTGGGGCTGAGAGCCACACCTCCCAGGGGGAATGTGTCCAGAGAGGGTAACAAAGGAGAAGGAAATCCTTCTATCTGAAGCTAGGTAATTGGCTGGTGACCACCAGTCCGAAGGTGAGGGGCAGCCTGCTTCACACAGGATGTGTCCTATGGGGCTCCTGGCTCTGCAAACCCCACCTTCTTCCCGGATCCACTAGGAGCTGCCTCAGCCCCTGTCTGGGGCTCCATAGACCTCTGAGAGGCCGGACCAGGACACCAACACTGTCCAAAAGAAGTAGAATTCTAAGTCCAAAAATTCCACATTGCTCGAAAATACCGCTGGCCTGTATTGTCTGGAAATATGGATTTGGGAGGAGGCCAAGCAGCCACAGCCGCATTTGAAATGCATTTCCCGTTACCTGAGGCCCGGACACCCTGACAGCCCGAGTCACTCAGTACTGACCTGTTTTCATCCTGCGTCAAGCTCCCCCTCTTCCACGTGAGTAAGCCTGGATGGAGTCACACTTGCAGAAGCACATGTGGAATAAGCACACACATGCACACTGTCTGTGGGCACATGCAGGTGCATGCCTGCACTTACAGTCAAAGGCGCACACACACATTGACAGGCGTGCCCGGCATAGATGTGAGCACAGAGTTCTGTACTCAGGTGAGATGTGCGTGTACACGTAAACACACTGAGGAAGACATGCGCGTGCTGGGATCCCGGCACACACCCACAGGTGGGCACACGGAGACGTGTGCATGCACACTTTTCCTCTGGTGCCTTTGGAATTGAAAGAGAACGTAGCTCTACAGGGACAGCTGAAGATAAACTCTCGATTTCTGATTTCCAGAGCAGTTTGGACAAGGTCCTCTGAAATGCATTAAAATGCTAATCACGGCATCTGTCTGAACCCTGGCAGCTGTGTGACTTGGGGGGAAATCGACACGGAATGGATTCAGAAGCCGGCAACTCCTCCTTGACTCTCCTTGCATTTCGTTCTCCTTTGTCTCCCGCTCCCCTCCCTCGCCTGCCCCACCCCCACCCCGGCCACCACCAGCAGCGCCAGCCTCTCTGCCACTTCATCCCCAGCCTGGGCCGCAGTGGCCTGGTCTCTGCCGGACTCTTGGTCCCAGAGTAGCGTGGCTCCTGGGGCTAACGGATAAAGCCTCCACCAGGATGACCAGGGCCAAGTTTCTCCCATTAGAGAAATGGCCTCCCACACCCCTGCGGCCCAGTGCTCCCTGAGCCCCCACGGCTTCCAGACTCTAGGTCTCTGCCCACTCCCAGGGGAAAGCAGAGAAAGTGCCTGAACCATCTGGGATGGATGCTAAAAGCATGGTTTGTTTAACCCAAGGACGGGCACTCGGGTTGAAATCTCAGTCACTGTGGGAGCAAGTCAGAGAGAAGCTTTCTGATGCTCCTGCTGATGCTGTGTATGGACAAGGGAATGGGGCAGGGGAGGGCCCCGTGAACACCCCTAGGTGACAGCCAAGCCCTGTGGACAGGCCCTTCCCCACCCATCCCTGACCATTAGCCCAGCTCTTCTCCATCACTCCCACCTGACACCAGGGTCCAGGACACCCCAGGATCCAAAAGCTCCTGACACACCCCCCACCATCTTCCCATGCAGCATCCTAGCCCATGCTCTGTTCTGTTGCTGTCCTTTGCCTGACATTCTCCTGTATCCCAAGCTCTTTTGCCAGGCCAAACCAAGATCAGCCTTCCAAACTCCTCAGCCTACTGGTCACCTTCTCCAGGAAGCCTTCCCCAATCTGGACAGGGAGGAATAAGATACCCCCGCCCTGTATTTCCTGAAGTTCCTGTGCATTCCTCAATTGCCAGAGTGGATTGGCCAGTCAGTCCCTCATGTTGGACCATGCATTCTTTGAGGCCAGGGACTGGGTCTTGCCCATCCCTATAGACTCAGCATTGGCACAAGAAATCGCCTGCTAAGTTCTCCATGGTGGGGATGATGTTGGAATGTGTGGACTGGTGTGTGCCTGAATCTTTGGGACGAGAGCCACTTGGTTGGGCCCCTCAGTGGACATTTTCCCCTCTCTGCTGTGACCTGGAATGGGCCCCCATCAGGCCTGGGTGAGCACAGGTCTCACCCCGGGTCCATGTACTCCCACCTCACTCCCATCCAAGAAAATCGAAGCTCCCAGCATCCCACCTCTCCATTTTTCCTCTTAAGCATCAAACTGTCATTTCACTAAACACCATCTGGAGACTCCTGGCTTCAGCCCCTCGCTTCTTCCAAACTCTTATTAATGTGACGGGTGTTTATTCCTTCTTCTCCTCTTCCACTTCCTCCAGAACATCTCAGCTCTGTGGCCTGCAGACATTCATCTTATCTTTGGGGAGCTCAGCTCTGCTGGGGAGGGCGGCCGCTCAGGCTTGGCTTTAAGCAGCTGACAGTGATAAAGAGCAGACAGAGCAAGAGGGAGCTGTGCCCGCCCCTCCCAGAGCCTAGTCCCAGCCAGCAGCGGAAGGCAGTCGGGGAAAGAGCCCTGGTTAACCTGCTCTCCAGTGGCTTCACCTCTGCCACACTCATATTCCCAGAACTTCAGGACCCTCCATGACCCCCTGGTGCTGCCAAACAGAGCCCAGATTCCTCCTGAGCCCTTGGCAATCTGTATCCCCCCGCCCTTCCCAGCATCAGCCCCTGGGCACCCATCTCCACAGCCAGCTCACTGCTCATTCCCCCTTCCGTGCCTGTGCTCATGTTGTGAAACTAAATGCATCCTCCCCTGTTTCTTGCTTGTCTTCGAAGGAGGAGCTCATGCCCTTCTCCAAGCAGCCTTCCCTGACTCCCCTCCCCAAATCCACAACTTTCCATGCTCCTTGCCATGTGCCCCTTTACTCTATGCTCCCTGCTCACATTGTATTTGTGAATTGTATCTCCTGGAACATACACAAGACTCCTCAGATGGTGGCCACAGCACCCAGCCCAGGACAGGGCACACGGGCACACAGTCACACTGGGCACACAAGGGCTGTCTAGAATCAGCTTGAACCCACAGCAGTGACCCCACTGAGAGGAGCCCCAGCCCCTTGGGTGTGCCTAGTTGGCACTGGGGTGCTCAAAGGTGGAGCCCTCCACCAGTGCCCACATGGAGACCCACCCATTCCAGTCCCTGCTGTGGTCCAGGCTGGCACTCAGAGGCCAGCCTTCTTCCCCTGGTAAAGCATTAAGCTAATGGGTGTTGTGTCTCATTAGTGGCATTCTGTTTGTGCCAGGGCCAGGCAATTTGATGGGTAGTTGATTTGCTATTCTGTTTATTTATGGCAGGAAAAGCATTCTTTATTGCGGAGTGGGCAGCGCATTTCTGTCCCTATGGCACTGAGATCCTCTGGCAATCATGCAATTATAAATTAAGACTAAATAAATAATATATAATAAGCAATAAAGACTGCACGCCTCCACCTAAAGAGCTCTCCTTGGGTAGGCCACAGCATCTCCCCACCTCTGGGCCAGGAGACCCAGTGGAACCCCAGCCCAAGAGACAGTGTCCTCCCAAGTTCTCGGCCAGGTTCACCATGGTGATGAGCTTTAGAATCTCCATGGCTTGGGCATAACACCTGTGAGTGGGTAGCACAGCTCCAGTGATAGAAAGCCTTTGATTATCTGCTGCCATTGGCCCCCCCACAAAACCTTGGGGAAGTGAGGGCAGGTACTGTTATGTCCAACTGATAGGTAAGGGAACTAGGGAAGGCCCAAGGAGGTGTGGAGACCTGCCCAGGACCAAAAGGAGTGGCAGCTGTGCCAAGATGGCCACAGCCTGCCCTGTGCTCCAGCCCCTTGGTGTTTCATAGGCAGGTCAGGCTGGGGGTAGGAGGTGAGAATCTTCCACTAGATTGGTGTCGCCATCCTTTCCAGGGTACAGAGCCCATTGTCTGGTATCTGGGGGTGGGGGAGGAGAGCGAATGTCTACAGCCCACCTCAGAGCCAACCCCTCCTCACTCATCATCGTGCTGGCTGCCGGTGCCCCACCCCCATGCCCGCCATCTAGAGGATGCAGTTGAGTTGGTCAGAGATTGTCACCAGTCACGTTGTTGGGCCTGGAAAGGCAGTGGTGAGGGAAGCAGGAGGAGAAGGTGGAGCCATAGATGAGGACAGGGAATGGTCCGTGAATCCTCCAAGGGACGTGCAGGCCCCCTGAGATGTGGGAGCAGAGAGAGAAGAGTGCATGGCGGGGGGGGCTGGACCAAGTGTCCAGAGGGTTCACCAAGAGTTGTTGGGGACTCGTCCAACATTGAATACTTGCCAAGCAGGTGGTTATGCTTGGAGCATATCTGAGGACAGCAGGCCAGGGTCCTCCCCTGCCCGGGCTGGTCACCAGTGTGGAGTGGGCTGAGCGAGCTGCGTTTGGAAGTCTGGAGGTGATACTATCCAGCCAGGGTAAGCTGCAGCCAGGCTTCAATACTCCCCAGCTGTGAGATGCCTCCCTTCAAGGAGCTACTGGAACCAGGGAGTGCCAGGAGCTCTGGAATTCACAAAGGCTATGATTCTCAACCAGTCTCTCTATAGAACACACCTCTACACACAGAACACTGGGCCAGCCAGAGCAGCCATGCTCACTCCAGGCAGAATCCTGAGTCATGGGGCAGACGTGGGCAAAGCTTGGACATCTCCCCTGAGGGCCCAAGTGTGGTCCAAAGAGTCTCAACGTGCAGCCCCAACCAGGGGCCTGGAAAGGCCCAGCTGGGGGAATTCTGAAGCTGGACCACTGGGGATGAGCAGAGCGGGGCCCTACTGGGTGGGCTATGAGAGCCTGAGCCCACAGCCCAAGGAAAAGGTGCTGCAGACCATCAATATGCGGACTTTTGCTGCACAAATGCATCTGTGTTTCACTCAACCCACGCCCCTTTCCCAACACCTTCTCCCCACTCTGCTTCCCCCTCCCAATTCCTTCCCTGCTCTTCCTCCTCATCCTCCCAAAAACTAATTGTCTCTCTCACCAGCCAGCGCCCGGTGCTTCTGAGAGGTTTCTGCATGAAACTAATTATGCACCGCTAATTTGGAAGCTAGCAGCTTTCCCGCTAACGTTCATTTGATTTGGGTTGTTCTGCTGAGTGGCGTTTCTGTAAATATGCCACAGGGCTGGGGGCCCTATCAGGGAGGGTAACTCGAGTTCAGGGTCAGGAGGAGGGGCCTGGAGTCCAGCATCAACCAGGGGAGGCCTCATCAGGGACTCAATGGCCCTGCAGGGAGGGAGGGAGGAACCTGATTATGAAGTGTCACACTCAGGTGGGGGCAGATGGAAAAACTACCCACCAAGATTAAAAAAAAAAAAAAAGTGCTAGGTTGGCAGGATCACTCCTAAGCCTGGATGCCATGCGGGTCGGGCGCTGGGATGGGGCTGATCTCAGGGGGAAGAGGGTCTGGAGAGGGTGCAGGGAAATGACAGAGGCCATTCCTTGCCAAGCTCTTCCTCCAGGAAGTCGTCTCAAGCCCCAGTGGGTAATTCCATTTAGACCTGGAGGGCTGGTGTCCAAGGGTCAAAGAGGGGACGGAGTGGCTGGGTCCTTAGGAGCAAGACCGTTCCTTTCCTGACCTGCTCTCCCTGGGCCGTGGGCAGGTGCCCTGTGCTCAGCAGCCAGGCACTTGGTTTTTGCTTTGCTGTCACCAGTTCAAAGGTCTTAATAATTTCCAAACTAGGGGCTCCAACTTTTCAATTTGCACTTTCGAATTGTGTCACCGCTCTTGTCAGAACCATAGAGGAGCTTCTCCGGGGACTTGGGTGTATTCATCGAGCCTCTGCAAACAGTAGCTCCCTGAGGACAAGGGCTGGGTCCCTTCCCCGCAGCCTGCGGAGTGCAGGCTGGGCTCCCTGAAGCACTCTGTGAAGAATTCAGGGCGTTCGCTGAGTCTTCCACACAGTGTGGCCCCAGTTGGCCAAGATAAGTTACCTCCAGCCATCCCTTTAGGCCCGCAGCCCTTTTTTCTTTTATGTCCACAGGGAAGGGATTAACAGAGAAGTCAGGATGCCAGCGGGGCCCACGGATGCCAGCCAGAAGGGAAAGCCTCCAGGGAAGCAAGGAGGAGGGTGGGGACAGGAGATGTGGCCACTGAACACCCCCAGAAGATGAGCAACCCTCACTCCTCCTTTTTGCTGCCTAAGACATCAGTTGTCCTAAGTGGATTCAGGGTGATCCCCAGATCCCCTCCCACCTCTGCTGGGCTCCAGGGGGCTCCGTAGAATCAAGCACTCTGTAGTAAGTGCAAAGTTCATCACTTGCCTTGCCCTGCTGCCCACTATCCATCACGACCATCTTTGGGGCTGGCTCATACTCCCCTCTTCCCTGGAATTTGGTCCTCCTGGGAGCCCTTTCAGTAGGACCATGAAGACCGCCCCTCACTTACCCCCAATCTGCTTTGTCTGGAGCATCCTCACAGACAGACGTAATGTAGAGTCTAATTCCAGACCAACCCTATGGGCTTGGGGCTGATCTCTTAACTGCTCTGGGCCTCTGGCTCTTTTCCTACAATATATGCACGATGAAGCCTCCTTTGGCGCAGCACTCAAGAGGAGGTGGTAATGGCAGCCGCTGACCAAGCAGAGGCCACAGCTGTGACTCGGTGGCCATTCTGCTGTACAACCACGTGGCTTGGCAGGCAGTTCTGGCTGCCTGAGATGCTGCCCTTCCTCCCACCTGCACTAAAATCATCCCCATCCTTGGCTACAAACCTCAAGACCTGCCTCCGCCAGGAGACCCCAGTGAATTCCTACAGGACTCAACAATGAATCAGCCTCCATGCCTGTGGGTTAACTGGCTGCTTCTGTGGGTGGCTCTTGTCTTACAAGTCACTTATCAGCCTACATCTCATCCTCTGAGTCCCACGCTCCCCAAGCACACAGGAGACAACCAGGAAGGAGCTGTCGAATGAAGGTACATACCTGTGCTTTTACCCCCCTGGCTTTCCACACGCACTGCGGTGTACGCTCTGGCACTTGTCGCTAGCTTTTCCTTTCCCTGATGGGATCTAAATGTCATTTTCCAGCAGGCCTGTTCCATTCCCACGGCCAACCTTGGGAGACCCACTTCCCACATTGAAACAGCGCCAGGCTGTGACTTGACGTTGACTCAAGGTTCCATTAGTTTCTTCCTGAGAGGCAGGCCTCATGCTGAGCCATACTGACCAGCCGTCTGCGGTAACCAAGGCTGAGTGATGGTTCAAATGGTAACCAGCATCAGCAAAGAGTTCCTGTGATAATTGCAGCCTAATTTGTGTGTGTGCACATGAATTAGCATGCATCTGTATGCCATTAGCACTCTGAATTATCTCCTAAGCGGCGCTTGCCTCAGGCCCTGTGGACAAAGCCAACAGTGAGACGCATCTAGAGCTCAATTTCTTCTAAGAACAAAGGACAGAAAATGGGGTTTTAAGGAAGGGAGAGAGTTCCTTCTGCGTGGATTGTGGATTCTGTGTGTAAGCTGAACCTCTGGCCTTCCCAAGGCAAGGGGGGCAGAGCTAGTCAGGAAGATCCAGACCCCCGATAGTCGATGGTCAAATGAGGTCCTCAGCGCTGGGCTCCTGGGGTCTCTAGAGCAGAACTGACCACAAGCTGGGAGCACCCCACAGCACAAGAGCTGAATTTATAGCTGGGCCATGGGAAGGAGCATGTTCCATTTTAAATGTATCCAGGAGTTATTTGAAGAACTCCTTATGTAAAAATGAGTGATCACCTCCTCCTGTCTTAAGTTTTCATATTACAGATTTCTTGAGTGCAGAAGTCTGGGTGAATGGATGATGTTAAGGTCCCTACATGGAGCCACCTGGGTTGAGATGTGGCAAGCCCTGGGCAGTGGTGATACCTGGGAAAAGTCCTGAAGAAATACAATGACATCTGGGTCGATTCCCATTGCTCCATCTCCCTTGGTCACTGCTGCCTGTCCATTTACAATTCGAATTGCTAGGTTTTAGTGAGAAGAGCCTGGAAATTGCTCTTTGATCTTCCCTCTGGTTTTCTGAAAAGGCCTTCAATATGACAAATCACAAATCATGCCCTTCCAACCCTGTCTTCCAAGGACATATGCAGGTAAAAGACTGTCCCCACAAAAAACACTCAGTCCAGCACAGGATTCCTAAGTTGGTATGGTTTTAGGGACTGAATGTGTCCACAGGTAACTGGGTGTGCCAGCTGTGGCCAAGGACAGCCTTGCACAAGTGATGACACCCCAACCGGTCCTGATGGGGCACAAAGGCCCACAAGGCAGCACTGATAGTGATAGTTATGAGTCCTTCCAGGTTCTGAGGCCAAGGTCATATGGCCCCTTGGGGCACAGAATTGGACTTACATGTGGCACAAATGCTCCACTTCTATCTGGTCCTCATTCTCCTACTGCCAGGGTGTCACATCCATGACATCTGTAAGCATCTGTGAATATGAAAATGTTAGGTCTCCATGCCCAGGAGAGCATGTAGACTGTAGGACATAAGATCTTACTAAGTCAGCCATGAAGAGAACCCAGGCACCTGGCTGGGAGTTCGAGAGCTCTGAGCAAAGATGAGACAGTTGGTTTTACAGACTTTTAGCACTGGGAGAGAGAAAACAAGTGCACCTTGGCTTGAGAGAGGAAACTGAGTCTAGGCATTAAGCCGGTATCATGGGCATCCACAGAGACCAGACAGGATGATGTGGAGCCTGACTTGGCAAATGTCTTAGAGAGAATCTGAACATCTTGGAGAGAAATGTAAGAAAACACTTCAAAACTCGGGGGTACAGGCACACATACCATACTTAAAAATTCACGACGAGGCAGATAATCCAGGCATAGGAAGTAGAATCGGTATCTTAGGCTCTATCATCAGTGAAGAACCCTGTGAGCAATGTCAGACTTGCAAATAGACCCAGGTTCTCCAGTCAAGAGGAGCTTCGCAAGCAATGAAGTTTCTGCAGGCTGAGACAAGCTCTACAGACAGCAATAAGCTTTGTGGCTACTGATGAGCTCAGCTTACAAAGCCAGCATCTGCCAAAGACCATAGACCCTACAAACTGTACCTGGTTCTTCAAGCTGGTGGAGAGCTCCTCAAGCAAGGACTGATTCTGCAAACCATAGACTCTACAAACTGCTCTGAGCTTTGCGAGCAATGTCAGGCTCTGCAAACGCCAGGAAACTTTCCAAATGGAAGCAAGCTTTGTGGCTAGCAATGAGCTCTGCATGCAAGGGCTGGTTCTGCTAATACCAGACTCTACAAACAGCAACAGGCTCTAAAGCCAGTGACGAGACCTTCCGGAAACGGCTGACTCTGCAGGCAGTAGTAGGCTCTGCAAATGTCAATTGGCAAGGCTGAGCTCTGCAAGTAATAACAGCAGTGCTGCAAACTGCGTCGAGGCCTACCATGTTTTGCTCTCCAGAAGGAGCAGACTGAAGAGAGCTCTGTCCGTGCCAGGAGAGTGCTATCCATACTAGCCCCATAGTGGACCTTCCCCGTGGGCCCCTAGGGACTGATAGCATCCACTCTCCAGCAGCACTTGGTGGGATGGCCAGTCTCCTCCATGATGTCTCCTCTAGTGACGCGTTCATTTTAGGACAAAGAACACTCAGATGCGGGAGTTCCCATGTGCACTTTGAAAACTCAGAGGTGACATCCGCCATGGGTGTGGAGATAACCAAAGCAGGTGCTTAGACATTCACACTGTGGGAAAGAAGCTGAACCCTCATAGAGGAGGAAATAGTGGCCCAGGACAGAGCAGCCTTGGCCACGGACACAGAAAGAGGCCACCCCTACTCCCTGGTCTTAGCGGTCACGAGGAAGGACTCTTGATCGAAATAACCCCACTGCCTAGCCTGTCTCTGATGCTGCAGTCCCATCATTAGAGCTTACACTCTTCAAGTCAAAGCGTGAACCTTGTTGAAATGAAATCACCACCCACCCACCTACTCTCCCAACACTGTCAGCCCGCAGCCTCAGTGTGAATCAGCTCATCACATTCTCTCCCTGGTGATAGACGTCCAAGAGCAGCGTTGGAAGGTGTGTGGGAGCCAGCACGCGCCTGGATCCTTGGAAGCCCGAGGGCTGGGCAGGAGTGGGCGGGGATTGGAGCAAGATCACTAGGGATCAGGCTTGAAAGGGGAAGGGTCAGAGTGCACAGACCTGCCAGGTCAGAGCCTCGGGAGAGCCGAGATGAGAGGATGGAACGGCCTTCTTGGTGTCTCCCAGGTCTTTGGGTGCCTGGCAGGAAAAAAGAAAGGAGGAGGAGGAAAAGCTGGGGAGGGTCTTCTGGCTGCAAGATGTGAGGTCTGCTCCCAGGCCGAGCTCCCAGACCTTGTCAATAGCAGGAAGCCTTGCTCGGTTAATTAATGAGTTATTCAGACTGACCCTTGATCTCTGGAGCAAATCAAGGGCTTTGTGTGGCTCCTATTAACTCCCAGGATTTGCTCATCCACTGCCTGGGAGGTGGGTTGACGAAGCTTCCTCCCCCACCCCTCTCCAAGCTCTGCTCATGCCCAGAGACCTAATGGGACTCTCAGCCACAGGCCTCAGGGTGCCCCTGGAGGGGGCTTTCAGGAGGGGAGACCCCTCAGAGAAGGAGGAAGATCAGGAATGTTCAGCAATGGCCCAGGACACAGCTAAAGGCAACCATCACCGGTCATCTGCTGGAGGCAGCATCAAGCAAGCTGTAGGGGTGACAGTGATCACATAGAGCCTGCTTTTCACCCTATAAGGAGAACCACAGACATTCAGAGGCCCTCCCAGTCCCAGGGAGCCAGTCTGGCTTCTGCAAGCGCCCAGCAATAGAGCCAGCCCCTTCCAACTCAAACTGCACCTTTGGGGTCTCAGCGACCCTTTCGGGAGAAATGCCACCCCAGGAAGGATGCTTCCAGGAAGGGCCAGTGACAGGAGGCCTGGGAGAGGGAGGCCTGTGAGCCAGGCTGGCATGGGTCACTGTCACATCCAAGGATGGGGAAAGGAATGGAGAAGTGGGATGAAGCCTGGACCCCCAAATGTGGAACCCTAGAACTAGAGGAGGGTCCCAAGACCCAGCCTCAGGCCCTGCCCCTCACCTGGTGAAAGCGATCACTGGGCAGGCAGCCCAGAGACATCTGTCTGCACAACTCAGCCCCCTAACCTGGGCATCACCGCGGTTCACCAGGAACGCGACCTGTAGTGAGCATCCACAGGAGGCCACCATCCCAGTTCTACTATTCAGGACTGTGTATCACTTGACCGCCCAGGCCTTGGTTTCCCCAGCTATCAATGGGGGCTAAGAAAGCCGACTCTGTTTTTGACCCAAGAAAATCCAATCAGAAGATGGCAGCCGATGCCCTTGGGCAAGATACAGCCCTCAGGAAACTCGGGTTTGTCAAGGAGCTGGGTGGCCCTGAGCCCTTTGAGAAGGTTCCCTTAGGGACTGGGTACTGTCAGAGGGCAGGACTGGGCAGGCCACTACCCCACCCCCTCCGTCCATCCAGGGAAGGTGAAGCCCCAGCTGGAGGAAGCAGGCCTGTCCCTTCACCAAACCAGCACCAGCTCAGAGTCTGGAGAAGAAGAAGGTGAAATGGCCTGTGCCAAGAGGCCAGGAGAATGGGGAAGGAGATGAAAAAGTGCCAGCCGGGGTGAGGGAAAGCCAGAAACAACACCTGAGTGGGCCAGGCAGGGCTGAGAGAGGGGGCCCACCCCACCCAGTCCTCTTCTTGAGTTCTTACCAAGAAGTGTGATGGAGAGTAAGTTCCAGGATATAGAGATGCAGACAAGGCCTCAGAAGGGAAGAGAAAGACCCAGGAAGCTTGCACAGAGAAGGAGGAGGCCCAGGGTTAACCTGATGTGAGGAAAAGCCTCAGGGCATGTGTGCAGCCAGAGAGGGAGGTGCTGGCATAGAAGCAGGATGGAGGCCTTGGGTCCCCTCTGCCACAGGTGCCAGGGGTGGTTCCAGACACTCCGGAGACCTTCAGGATGAGAGCAGAAGCCTCGGAGCCCAGAATCAGCTGCAGGACTCCCTCATCACGATCCTTGGAGCTTCAAGCATGAAGAAGATGTCTGATCCTCAGGGAGCTTCCAGTCTGGTGGGGAGACAAACCCAAAGAGCCAAAGATAGAGAACCTGTGGACCCCTGAGGAGTCAGGGGAGGCCACTCCACAGAGCCCCGAAGACCCGGCTGAGTTTAGGGTCAGCGCTTCTCTGAGGACGACCCATGACATCATGTCCTGAGAGTCTGTGTCCCTCAGGTCTGGCTGCGTGAGAATCACCATCCATCTACCATTCTCATTACCTACTGCAAATTTTGAGACTCCATGCACAGCCCTGACTCCGTGAGATGGGGGCAGAAGCACCCTGGGCTCAGAGCCTCAGCCCTGCTTCCTCACTCACCAGGTCTTGAAAAGGGGGAGGAGGGTTCTCACCCCTGGGGAGTCCCCCAGGCTTGTTCCTTCCTATTAGTCCAGGTGTGGCCCTGGCTCCCAGCTGTGTTTTCACAGAAGGAAAAGGAAACACCACGGTGAAGGGCAAGTGGATCCATGAATGAGTCTTAGAATGGAAGAGGAGGCAGTGGAGGAGGAGACGGCAAGGGAGAAGAATAGGGGGAGAAATTTTTTAAAGGGGGAATCTCACTTACAAGCACCCTTGGAACAAATTAAATACTAAGCCTTAAGACAAAAGAAGAGAGGATTCATTTTTGCTCAGATCCCAGGTGTTGTGCACCAGGTACACGTCATCCTTTGCAGGGTACGAGTAGGTAGCCTGACATCCACCACCTTCCCTCGGCTCCTCCCGCCTCTAAATGCTTTAAATCCATCAAACTAAATGAAAGCAGCTGCTGTTTCAAGGAAATAAAGGACTCTCATATTTAAAAGCCCCGAGATTTTGAGTGGAGATGGAGAGAAATATATATGAATGTAGATGTTTTTTCCCTAAAAAGTACCACTTAGCAATGCAAACTCTAGGCAGCCCTGGAGAACACTCTCACCAACGGGGATAGGATGGGACATTGGCCCTGCGGGGACTGACACACCAGGGCTAGGTGCCTGTGTCCTCCAAGTGTGGCCACAGCAAGGTAGGAGGGCAATGGCTACTAGTTAACTGATGGCTGCTTTCTGCATTAAGGTCCTTAGCACATCCAAGCCTGTTTCATGCATCTGGTAAGATGTGAGGGACTGTCCTGAGGCAGGTGCTAAGGGTGCAGGAGGTAGACCTGCAAAGAATGCAGTTCCTTGTCCAACCAGGAGGGGGGTCACCGAGAGTCAGGTAGTCTGACTGGGACTGAATAGAATGAGCCTCTAAGCTCCAGGGCTTCTCTGCAGAACAGAGCCACCTCACCCACCTCATTGCATGGAGTCTAAGTGTGGTCAGACTCTGGCACCTGCCAGCACCTTTCCCAGTGAGAAACCACTTCCCGCCCAGTGAAGGTTACTTGTTTTGCTTCCTAGAGGATGAATCTTTGCAAGGTTGTTTCTAATGTTTATTTTGTTCCATTTTGTTTTGCTTTTGCATGAATTGCAACCTCCCGTTTCCTAATGCGATTGGTTTGTCTGGAAGCAAGGAAATTGGGTTTTGTCTAGAAAGACAGATGAATGGAGAGAAAAGCCTGGTGGGGTAGGGGCATGATGTGAGGCTGGCTTGTTGGACAGCTGCCTTCCAGGGGCTCACAGTCCAACTCCAGGCAAGGTCCAAGATCAGCTTGAGTGACAGGACCTGGGTTAGACCACACAGGAGGTGGGAGAATGAAGTAGGGGAGGGGGGATTCCATGATTCCTTTTAGGAGATGTTTGTCTATTTCACCTTACTTACCATCAGGAGTAAAGATGAGCCAGAGGCTCCTCTGGGCATTTTCTTCCAATTACTACCTCTGTCCCCTGGCCGCCATCCATCCACTCACATCCAGTGCCTTGGGGACCCCCGGTGGTCCCTCTGCATCCTCCCCTCAGCATGAGCTGGCCGACCTCCTGCATGTTGATCACCACTACATTGTCCCACCTCCATGCCATTGCTCTACCTGAAATCAACTGTCCATCCATATCTTTCAGTTCAAGCGTCAGCCTCTTGTCTTAAACCCTATAGCCTTTAGTCTGGGCAGCACCTCCAGGCCAAGCAAAGGGGTCTAGCAGGAGCCAGTTCTCCTCTGCCTCTGCCTCTGCCTCTGCCTCTGCCTCCACCTGGAATCCCCTTCCCATGGCCCCAAGGGCTCACCTGGGCTTGGCTAGAGTATTAGTGTTGAGCTGAGAGTTAGGGAGTACTTCAGACTCCCTCTTCTCTGAAAGCCCCTTGGTGTTCTTCTGTTCATTCAGCAAATAGCAACAGCACGTGGCATTACTATGGTTGGTTTAGTAAGATGAGTCAGTAGGAGTCCTGGCAACTAAATTAGACCAAAAGGGATGTTATTTCTAGAGTCAGAGAAATGGAGGAAGGGAGGTCCAGGTAAAGGAAGCCTCAAGGTCAATGACCAGGTGTAGGAAGTATGTTCAGGAAAAGGGAAGGGTATCAAAGGGAAGACTGGGCCGAGCATGATGCTGCAGATCAGTGATATGCCAGCCCTGTTTAAGACTCACTCAGGCTGTAGGGAGTAGGAAGGAACAGGAGGCAACAGCCTGGTTTGGGGCTGTGTGGGGGTCTCAGCTGTGCAGAAAGGAAGAAGGTGAATTCTGTAGCCATTTCAGGGATGAGATAAAGGAAGTCAGGGTGAGACCCTAAGACAAGATAAGAAGTCTCAATCTTTCATTTCCTTCCTTACTTAGCAAATATTAATGGAATACCTACAAATGTGGGGTCTGAGACAGGGAAGATGATCCAAGAGCAGCAAACCATGGACTCAAAGTTAATGATGGGGTGGGCACTTGATGGTGGGGCACCAGTAACAGAGACTCTCATGCAAAAAGTCTTCCCTCTGCTTCCAGCGCAATGCAGGTGACCTCTTAGCCTCTCACACCTGTGGCCTTCCTTCAGGCAGGAGGCGCTGGGGCCTAAGAGCCTGTGGGGCTGTGGGGCTGTGGAGCTGTGGGGCTGACCAGCCCATGGGGAAACTGCTCATTGAGGACTGGGGCAAGCCAGATACCATCTCTGGGTCCACCTTAGGGCCCCATGCACAGGGCCACCTTGGTTAGGCAGGGGACACATTTCCCATTTGTGTGAAGCTCACAGTCCTGGCTTCAAGGACTGGCCATGGCGAGTGTGGAGTTCTACCCACAGCCCCCGGCACGTAGCCACCACTTAATAAGCAGTAGCTGTCACTACTCCCACTGCTATGATTACTATTATTATAGCCCCAAGCAGGGCTAAGGGTGATGTGCGTTCACTTGCCACCATCGCTGGTGGAGAGCAGGGCCACCAAATATATTCCATTCTGTTCCAAGGGACTCTTGGCTGGCATCCCCCCAGGCTCTCCTACTGGCTGGTGAGCAGGTAGTACATGCCGCCCAGAGAAGGGGCCAGCGGCAGCCAGGCAGAGTCATGGGCTCTTGCAGGGGCTAGAGGATGGAGCCTTGCTCGCCTGCCTGCCTGCTTGGCAAGAGGGGGCTCAGACACCCAGGAGGGGTGGCGAGCCGGTAGACAGAAAGTGTGGGAACAGCCCCCTCCTTGAGATGTGCCTGGAGGGAGGAGGCCTGGAGAGGCCCATGGGGCCCACATTATGGGAACTCCACTCCCTTGCAGGTCCTGAGAGACAGAGGGCTGGGGTTGGATACCTAGAGAGAGGAGCAGTGAGGACAAGGCAACGGGGCCAGCAGCAGGTCTTTGTGGGCTGCTCAGATCCATCCCACTTCATGCCTGATGGCTCCTCAGGGTGTGCTGACTGGGGCGCTAAATACGGCTGCCCTCCCCGAGACCCCTGTCAGGAGCCACTGAGCTGTGAATGCACACTCTAATGCGGCCCAGCTTGAGCTCCGAGGGAGGGTCCTGTGAAGGCGAGTGTCAAGCAGACGTGGACGAGAACACACACGCATGCAGACACATGACACGCGTGTGCACACAGTCTTACATCCCTGGACCACAGCGGGGCAGTGCTGGGACCTCAGGCACCATAAGGCACATCCCACGGAGGTTTCCTCAGTGTCTGTCTCCTCCTGGGGTGTTCGGGGGTGGGGGGTCACCATCCGTTCTCCTTCTACAGCAGCCTGACTCTGTGACTCCCCCTCTGCAGAACTGTGTCACCCTAGAAGGGATCTTTGGGGCCCTCCCCTCTGCAGTGCCCCCCCCCCCACATGTCCAGGGCTCATTCAGATGGAAATGGCTGCTTCTCATTGACAAGACTCCCACATTCGCTGTGGGTGTGGCTGTGGCAGGTCCACAGGTGGGGGGATGGGGCCTGGAGCACAGCGCTCTGACCTGGATCCCCTCCCTCCCACCCTCTAAATACTAGGCTGGTGGCAGAGGAATGCCTCGTCCCTGGCCAGGAGTGTGTGCATTATCGCTCTGGATCCCAAGAATGTCCCGAGGAGTGACCAAGACTGAGGTTGAGGGGGGGAGGCATTTGAGACCGCCTTGCTGCCCCACCAGGGTGCCACGTGGGGTCAGCTCAGGGCCCAGCAAGGCTGTGCAGCCTGGAGGCCCCAGCAGGGAGATTGGGAGGGCAACATTCCAGCCACGGAGATCATCAGGGATCGCCATGGCAACGGGGGTGCAATTAAGGCCCGTTTCAGCTGGGAGCAGCTGTGTGCACTTTATCTGCCTTGAATAAGGAGCAGAGAAAAAAACCTGGGGAGGGACAGGGGGTGGGGGAGGCGGGCGGGAGGGAAATCGCAGTGCTTCGCAGGCCTCTTCCTGTTCAGAGAGAAAGAGGAGAGGGGGCGGGAGGAGAGAGGGAGGGAGAGAGAGATGGAGACCAAAAGAGACAGAGCCAGACAGACAGGGAAGGAGGCACCGCGGGGAAACTGAGAGACTACAGGCGGCACAGAGACAGGGACAGAGAGCCCTAGGGACAGACGGAGAGACATCCCAACAGTGCACCTGCAGACTCAGTCTCATCAGAAACACAGACACCAGCACAAAGAGGGAAGGAGAGAGAGAAAGAACTCCTAACAGAGAAGAGAGCAGACACGTGGCCAGAACCCCCTCCTTTCCCCGTTTCCTATGGGGGAATTTTTTTACCATCCACTGTGGGGCCTCTTGGTTTCCCCTTGCCCCCTGCATGCACACCGACTCATCTAGCCTCTGAGCCTTTGCACCTCTCTAGCCCTGGCCTGGCCACTCCTAAGACCTACACTTCTTGGGTTCCTCCTCCAGGAAGTCCTCGGGCCTTCCTCTGGACTCCCTCCTCAGGCAGGAACTTCAGGCCCCCTTCTGCCCCAGTTCTCACCACCAGAGGGCAGACATAGAGTCCTGCTCAGAGCCCGCATGTGGAAAGGGTGGGCAGAGAAGAGAGCCTCATGCTAAATAGGGGACACATCCTTAAGTTTCAGAATTCAGTCTCATTTCCTCTCTTCCTGACTGGGTCACAAATTCTGAATTCAGTCCTGATATCTACCTTCAGCAAAGGTGTCTCAGCTCTCCTGCCTGGCCGTGGAAGAGATGGGGGCTGCATGCAGGAGGGCCTCTGATAAGGCTTGGTCTCAGGGGGTGAGCTGAGATACTCTTCCTTCCACGGGGTGTAGATGGCTCTTCACCTGCTGGTCCAGCATACTCCTGCCTCAGGGCCTTTGCACTTGCTATGCCCTCTGCCTGGGACACTCTTCCCACACACACCCACTTGTTTCAGGTTTCTTCTCAGATGTCACCTTAGCAGAGAGGTCTTCCCTAGCCATTCAGTATAAAACAGCTCTCTTGGGAGTTCCTGTTGTGGCTCAATGGTAATGAACCCGACTAGTATGCATGAGGAGGTAGGTTCAATCCCTGGTCTCGCCCAGTGGGTTAAGGAGCCTGTGTTGCTGTGGCTGTGGTATAGGCTAGCAGCTGTGGCTCCGATTTGACCCCTAGCCTGGGAACTTACATTTGTTGCAGGTGTGGCTCTAAAAAGCAAAAAAAAAAAAAAAAAAAAAAAAAAAAACCCAAACCCCAAAAAACAGCTGTCTCCTGGCCCCAGAGCCAGCATCCTTTCCCTCTTCCTCTGCTTCACTGTTTCTATCCCCACACAGCCTACTCCCTCCTGACCTGCGTGTTGGTCTTCCTCCACTAGACTGTGTGCTTCATGAGGACAGAAACCTTGTTCTCTTCTCTGTCACAAGATCCTGGAACAGGACCTGTCACACAGTATCAAGGGGCCACTCAGTAAACTCTGCATGGCAATGGCTGGTGGCAGAATTTCTCCCACTCACCTGCCTGGAGTCTCGCATGCAGAGTCCAGATTGAGCTCTCAGTGTCTGACGTCCCTTTCTCTCGGTTCCGCATAGTCCCAGCCCACCCTCTCCCTCTCCTTGTCCCCCATGGGCCCACTGAGGGGCCAAAGCCACACTGATCTGCTCACCTGTGCTCAGAGTTAACCCATTCTCTCCCCTGTCCTGGGACAACGTCCTTCCTCTTTTCTCAGGACCTGAATGTCACCTGCCCAAAGGAGTTCTGGTGCCCCTTTTCCCCCAGAGCCCTGCCATCTTCCAGCCTCAGAGCCACGCCTTTCCTGCAAACTCCTGGCTGGGATGAGGAGCTGCTGTTGCTGGCCTGGTTCTGTTCCTGGCAAGCTGTGACTGAGCAAGTCACCTCATCTCCCTGACTTTGCTTCTTGGCTGCAAATCAAAGGGGTGCAACTCTATCAGTAAGGGCTCCCGTCCAGACTAACCCTCCAGGGGCTTCAGCCTGCATCGCACTGACATCGAGAGGTCAGTTGACTGACCAGGGGCTGCAGTTTGTTGGCCAAGAGGTGGGTGGGGAGCACCTGCTGGGCTGTGTCGCGGGAAGAGCCAGGACCAGACGTCCTAGGGAACACCCACCCCGACAGAGGCGGCCTCGGAAGGCACACAGAGAGGCTGGAGAAAGGGCACACTGAGGCTGCCAGACCCACGCAGGCGGTGGGGTGGCCACATCTATTCCTGGCAGTGCCCTTGAAGGCGGTCAGAGCAGCTCATGGCAGTTCCCGCCAGCCTCCCAGATGCTAGAGCGCGGTCAGGGGCCAGTGCCTGTTCCCAGAGCTCAGGCAGAAGAAGAAGGGTGTGGAGGTGGCTGCATTCCCCACCCCACCAGCCAGAAGTGCCTCTTAACTGGGCATCCCCCCCATAACCCTCGAGTGGGTGCTGAGAGCAGAGCTAGGGAAATAAGGAAACCCTTTGCATGAAGCAACCGGGGGCCATGTGGGAAGTGGGCCTGGCCAGGGGGTTCAGCCATGGAGGGGGCTGCACTGGTCAGAGAGGCCTCGCCCCATTCTCTGCAGAAGGGCCTATGACCTCCCGGAAGAGAAATAAACATCCTTGAGACCTGCCCCGGCCTCAGGCTCCCATTGTCACCACAAGCCTCAAGGCCTCTGGCTCAAGGACACTTGGTCCCCCAAGTTCAAGGCCAGAAGCGGATGCGTGTTGATGGTGAAGAGATTCCACAGTTATCTGTACTGACTATGCTGCTTTCTGCACAACTGGCCTTTCAATGGCCTCTGGGCTCTGGCTAGTTTTAATGTGAGGAGTGCAGAAAACCCCCATTTGCTAAGGCCGGGGCAGCTCTGAGAAGAGGTGTTACTGGTGGCAGAATGGGAGCCAGGCGTCCAGGGGGCTGCCTGTGTACAGTGAGGGGGACACCCAGCCAGGGGTGCTGGCCGCTGGTTGCTCAATCGGCTCTTGTAAAGCACACACATTGGGGTGAGGCGGGGGGATGAACACATCATGAGTGTCCCCCAGAAAAGATATACAATCGACAAATCGGGAACACAGGCCCAAACATGAACAATGGAGTAGATGCAAATCATAAGAGAAGGTCAGATTCCAGAGGCAGGGAGGGTACAGATAGGACCACCACCCCCAGGGCCCGCCAGGCACCGCAACTGAGCTTTGGAGAGGGCTCCACGCCTTCTGTCTGCCAAGAATGTGCTGAGGGAGCCAGGGCTGCTCAGGGGCCTCTGGAGCTGGAGGACAAGCTGTTGAAGAAGGAGATCCAGGTGGGGACAATGGGGCCTAATGGGAGTCCCAGACACAAGGGAGGCTGGGGTCTCATCCCTCCTCTGATGGTCAGCGTGGGGAATGGCAGGCGAGTTGTCATCTTTCCCCGTGTGGTGTCTCGAGCAACAGCTGTGGACACAGTCCCAACCTGGCTGCCTCCCGGGGCTGTCGAGAGGATGCAGTGAGAAAATACACACGAGGCCCTTCTGAAACTTCGGCTGAAACTGAAATGAGGCTTACAATCAGGACAAATCCTCTCCCTGATACGACTGGAGTTGTGTGAACTCAGATTCCAAGTGCGTCTGGTGAAGATTGGCTCCTGGGCTCCGGGGTCCCTTGGCAGCTGGAGGCACAGGCAGCACCCGCCCCCCCGGCGTGTCATCTCATTAGCCTCCCCAGAATGAGACCCTGCCTCTATGAGACTGAATCTTGTATTTTACTCTACTTCTCATGCCAGGGCAGAATGCCACTCTGTTTTCCTCACTTGGGCAACTGCTCCCAGCCTGCTGGATCGCTGACTATAGTGTAGGAATGTTTAACAGTGAATGAATGAAGGAGAGAGTAAAGTCACTTGTGCACTCACCATTCTCCTCCTATTGGGTGGAAACTCCTTGAGGGGAAGAGAAAGGCTGACACGTCTTGTGCTGATGGTAGGCTTCTGCGGAGAAAATGCTCAGGAGTATTGAACTGACTTAATTTCACACCCCAGAAACCCCGTGGCCTTCCCATGAGTGGCTCCGAGCACAGCAGAGGCACAGCACCTGCTAGACCCTCTGAAAACAGGCTTGAGGGTTTGCGGAGAGGGGGGTGGGGCTAAGGAGTAGGGAGAAAGGAAGGCTGAGAAGCCAAAAGAGAATAAATAATGAGGCTAGTAATTAAAGAAATGTCAGCAGGAGTTCCTGCTGTGGCTTAGTGTAAACGAACCCGACTAGTATCCATGAGGATGTGGATTTGGTCCCTGGCCTCCCTCAGTGGGTTAAGGGTCCAGTGTTGCCTTAAGCTGCGGTATAGGTCGCAGCTGCGGCTTGGATCTGGTGTTGCTGTGGCTGTGGTATAGACCGGCAGCTGCAGCTCCAATTTGACCCCTAGCCTGGGAACCTCCATAAGCCGCAGTGTGGCCCTAAAAAAAAAAAAAGAAAAAGAAAAAGAAATGTCAGAAAATATGCAGTAAGTGCTTGCTGTGTGCCAGGAACTGTGCTGGGGGTTCTCATGGGTTCTCATCTGATCGTTCCATTTGGAGCCTGGGCCCATTTTGTAGGAGGTAAAGCTGTCCCAAAGAGGTTGAGGACCTTTAACCAAAGGTACGAAGCTCCTAAGGAGCAGAGCCAGGACTCAGACCCGATCCTGCGGGATCAGTGGCCTCAGGCTTTCCTGCCCTCCCTCATATCAGGGGCCTGGTGGTGGGAACCCAGGGCCTCACTGGGCAGCAGCAAGAAGTGTTCTGTCCCCTGTTCTAATTGGCTCCTTGTCCATGTCCTCCCAGGGGAGCACCCCCGGGTGAGAACCCTGGGGGGCTGGCCTCATCACCCAGGCTTGGCCTGGCCCCTCTAGGCTGTGGCTGTGAAGGGAAAGGGATCAGGAGCTGCCTAGCCCTCTTACTCCCCTGGGGAGCACCTTGAATACAAGGTTCTTGTTCTCCGAGTCTATTAGGCACGTGCATGTGGATAGTGAATGTTTAAGAGTGATGGGAGTTCCCATTGTGGCTCAGCGGTAATGAACCTGACTACTATCCATGAGGACGCAGGTTCGATCCCTGGCCTCACTCGTGGGTTAAGGATCTGGCATTGCCATGAGCTGTGGTATAGGTCACAGAGGCGGTTCAGATCCTTCATTGCTGTGGCTGTGCGTAGGCCAGCTCTGACTCAGCCCCTGGCCTGGGAACTTCCATATGTCACAGGTGCAACCCTAAAAAAAAAACAGTGAATGGGCAGCTGCAGTATATGTACAGTCCCAGGCCCTGCCTCTCTCTCTCTCTTACACACAGACACACACACAGACACACACATCCCAGTCCAGCCCACCGGGACAGACCCTCACAGCCCAGCTTGGTCTCTTCCTGATGAAGCAAACCTTCCATGTTTGGAAGCTTCTCTGGAGCAGTGAGAAAGCACGAGGGGAAGACGGTGCTAGAAAGTCACAGGTCAGAATCCTAGTTTCCAACATTCTGAGCCTCCCTTTCCCTTTCCATAACGTGGAGATATTAATACCCGCCTTGAGGTAGGTATTCATGAGGATAAAAGCTGGCGCACATGTGGTGCCTGGCACAGCTCCGACACTCAAAGCGTAGATAATGAGGAGGAGGAGGATGACGTGGTGATAGGCAAACAGACCACGTAAAGCTGCTGGGCGTCCCTGTGGCCACCACCTCCTCTCCTGCAGCAAACATCCTCTTTCAGCCTCTCGGAGGAAGCTTCGTGGGAGATAGGAAATGAATCAGACCCTTCCCTCTCTTTTTTCCCTTCTTCCCAAGTTCTTGTCGGTGTGTCTGTCCCCCTGCCCGTCTCTCTGTCTCTGTCCCCCTGTGTCTGTCACCTTGTTGGCACGTCTGCAAGCCTCTCTCTCCCTGCCCACTTCCCACCTTTTCCTTTGCTTAATTGTCTTAATCACTGTGTCCTTGTAATTCAGCCCGGGCTGTCTGGCAGTAGCCCTGCCCCATGAGGTGACAACCCTGAGTTACACAGAGGCATTTGGAGGCCAGCATCTTGACTTACAGACCCCAGACCCCTCCTCAGCAGGCTCCAAACTCTCATCAGGGACTCAGCCCCCCGAAAACACTGACTAAAGCCCTTCCTGACTCTAATTCTGTTCCCAGGGGAGGGATGGAAGAAGCAAGACAGCACGCCGAGGCTCAGACCAGCCCCTGGGGCCTCTGTCCCCGTGGGAGTGGGGGGTGGTGCCTAAGGAGGCTGGTTCATCCTGTCATCATGTGTGACCCCCCCTCCTTCTCCACCTGTCCTCAGCCGGTACCTAGGGCAGCCAGCAGGGAGATGCTGGAGATTCCAGGGCCCCACCCTCAGGCTCACTGCATTTTTAGCAAGTGCACCAAAGTTAGAATGGGGAGGCCCCTCCCCCTTCCCAAGGGGACAGGCCCCAGCCCTCTGCACTTGAAGCCTGACCGTCTGTGTACACCCACTGCAGACCCGCAGGCAGGCCCGGGATCCCACGCACAGGATGTTCCAACAGCACCCTCTCCTGGAAGCTCCCTCTATTTTTGGAGAGTCAGACTGCTCACTCGCTTTGGGTTGATGGCACCTGGTGTCTGAGAAACTCCCTGGGGAGGCTAGAGGAGCAGGGCTTCACGGGGAGCCTGTGGGCCAGGACAGGAGAGGCAGCACCCCATCCCCGGAGAGCTGGGGGTGTGGAAACTGCTGCTTCAGCCCCACCTCCTACATTTCCTCCTCCCCCCTCTGATACTGCAGGTGTGAGTGTGTGTGTGTGTGTGTGTGTGTGTGTGTGTGTGTGTGTGAGAGAGAGAGAGAGAGAGAGAGAGAGAGAATGTGTGTGTTTCTTCTGGAGAAGGGCAGCTTTGTTTATTTTGTCTGTAACCTTGGCTTTTGGATAGAGCAGGGCAGTGGGACTCTTCAGAGCCCGGAGCAAAGAATTTAATATTCATAAGTGACCTCGCCATAAATGGACTCCAGTGCTATGGAAGGACTCAAGGAAGACGCCCTCCACCTCCCCCGCACAGCTGCCTCTCTCAGGGAGCCCGTCAAAGCCTCAGGAAGCAGCTCCTGACCAACCAGTGTCCCCCAGTCCTAACTCAGACACTGGTCTCCTCCACCCTGCCCACACTGGGGTCTCTAGGGGTGTGGGGCACTGGGGGCAGAGTAAAGCCATGGGGCCGAGGGCCGTGGGGTCAGCACCTCCCTCAGCCTCTCACACACAGTAGAAATTCACAGCCTAATAGGTCTTCTCTAAGGACTTCACGTATAAACTCGTTTAATTGGCACAGTGGCTCATTTCACAGATGGGAATACTGAGGCAGGAAGAAATTAAGTAACAGGTCCCAGGTGGCACCCCCAGTGCTGAGTGCTCAGTGGCAGTGCGGAGACGGAGAGCCAGGCATCACAGATCGTGATGAGAATTTCATGGATACATGTGCTCCTTGGGTCTATATTCAGTTACATAAACCACTAAATTTCAGCATCTGTTTTAGGCCTCCACACTCAGAATACGCACATTGAATGTGTATTTAATTGACAGCTTGCCGGGCATTTTGTGGTAGGCAATAAATATCTGGTAGATGAAGGTTGGATGAACTGGATGCAAAAGGGATTGAGCTTATGAGTGTTTAGTAAGAGGCTCGGCTCCATGCTGGTGACCCGTGTGGGGAGGGAGGGATGCAGAGGGCTCAGGCTCTGCTCCCTGCTCCCCCAGACTCCAGAATCCAGGCGCAGGCAAGCCCGACCCCTCTTCTGAGAGCCTCGAGGGATGGATTGATGCTTTATCCTCTACTGCCCACCCACACCAGAAGTCAGTGTGCTGGTACTGGGATGGGGCGGGGACAGGGTAGGGGTACAGTTGGAAAAACCTCCCTCACCTCTTTTGCTGACCCAGAGCTGACCTTGTGCATCTACTTTTTTTTTTTGGTCAGACCTACAGCATGTGGAAGTTCCTGGATCTTCCCTTGTCCCATGATCCCACAGGGATCAAACCCATGCCACAGCAGTGACCCAAGGCGCAACAGTGGCAATACCAGATCCTTAACCCGCTGTGCCACAGAACTCCCTGTGTGTCTGCCTTTAAACAAGCAGAAGGATGACTCCAGTCTCTTCTTCCTCTACTTTTATAAGCAAAGAAAGGAAAGGAAAGAAATCTCAGGAAGTCACCAGGCAGAGACTGGCAAGAGCTGTGCCCCCTGCAAGGCCCTACAAGCTAGCACTAATTCACAGGAGACAGGACCCCACAACCCACCAGGCTGCACAGGGGCCTTGCCTAGAATTAGGGTTCCAACCTCCTGGTTAGCTCATATTTGGGTCCTCAAATGTGCTCCCCAAGAGCGACTCACTGGAAACAGAAGTAGCCACCTGTGCTTTAGGACACTGTGTACTGGTGGCTTCAGGGGTGGGATTATGGCCCCCGTGGAATTGAAACCACTCAACCCAGATTGGGACTTGAACCCACGGGCTGGGGCTCAGACCCAGCCAAGACTCAGATTGGTACTTGAACCCACTGTCTTTTCATTAAAATCACACACCTGTTCTCAGGACTTCCTGAAGTTCTGGTTCTTTATGCCCCAGTGCAGAAGGAATTTGGGGTGAAGCAAAGTGATAGGTGAGAAGTAGATTCATTGAAAGAGAAGGACAGAGTGTGGGCCACCTCAGAAGGTGAGAGCAGCCTGGGAGATAAACATTCCATGGACAGAATGCCATCTGTCCCCACAGGCAAGGCAGTGGCACTGAAATGTGGGGTGGTTAGCTTTTATGGGCTAAATGATTTCATAGGCTAACCAGTGGGAGGACTGTCCCAACAGTGGGGAAGGGGTAGGGATTTTCAGGAATTGGGCCATTGCCAACGTTTTGGCCTTTTATGGTCAGCCTGGGAACTGTCACGGAGCCTGTGGATGGACGTGCCATTTGCATATGCTAATGTATCACAATGAGCCCATAATAAGGCTCAGGGTCTGTTAGGAGTTGACTCTTCCACCATCTTGGACCTAGTTGGTTCTAACCAGTTGATGTCATATCCCCTGCCCACTTCCCTTCTTTTTCAGAATTTCGGAGCATGGAGAAGACAGGAAGATAGGTATAAACTAGCCCAGTGCTTCAGGGAACAGAGAAGGCAGTGTGGTTGATAGCAGGCACTGTGCAGGAAAGGGAGAGCTTAGCAGGGCAGAGAAGGGAGGTTATGGAGCGCAGCCACGTGCTCCTTGGAGAAGTCTAAGACTTCCAAGTTGCCTCCATTCCTGGGCATGTAACTCCCGCCCCTCTAGCATCCTGAAATACTGGCTGCCAGGCCACTTCTTAACAAACGTCCAGAGAAACACAGCACGATCTGTTACCTGATATTTGGAAGTGTGCCCTGCGGATGAAGGCAGCCTGTCTGGTTTCCTTCTCCCAAGAGTCACCACAGGGCCTTCTCCCTGCTCACCATACAGCCTGGGCCCAACCCCATGCAGCAGTTTCTGATGTTGGGATGTCTTCAAACCAGCCATACTTCCTCCTGCTCCTCCAGAGATATGGACGGGCCATCCCATCTCCCTTCCTAGAAGGGATTTTGGCCCACCCAGCCATTAATTTGCAAGTGGGCCATTTTCTGCTTCAAAGGAAAGATGATTTTTTTTTCTCTGAGATCTGCGGTTTTTAAGTATTCTCAAATGACTAGCCAGAATCAATCTAAGATCAAGAGTTTGGAGTTCTCACCATGGCGCATCAGAAAAGAACCCGACTAGGAACCATGAGGTTGCAGGTTCAATCCCCAGCCTCACTCAGTGGCTTAAGGAACCGGCGTTGCTGTGAGCTGTGGTGTAGGTCACAGACGCGGCTCAGATCCCGCGTTGCTGTGGCTCTGGCGTAGGCTGGCAGCTTTAGCTCTGATTCAACCCCTAGCCTGGGAATCTCCATATGTCTCAGGCTCAGCCCTTAAAAGGACAAAAGACAAAAAAAAAAAAGTTTGGTGCATGTTGAATGTGGATCCTCAACTTCCATCTTCATATCTTTATGGCAAGACCCAGTGACCCAGCAGTGAGTGAAGGGCCCAAGGCTTGGGGTCCCGTTGAGGTCTTGTTACTAGTTTTTGCAAGTAGTTCCTTCAACTAAACCACTGCTGATGATTTTTATCCTTCCCCTGCAACCCCACTCCCTCCACTTTCCTAAAGCTCCTGTGTAATTCATCCTCCCTTCCCAGCCTGCAGGCCCAGCAGCTTGTCCAGCCCTGTGCTAGGCCCTGGTAGGGAGCCCAGCTCAAGGAAATGGTCCAGAAGAGGATGGTGTAAGATCAAGGATCTCTGCAGTTCAAAGTCGGAGATCCAGGGCAGTTCAGAGAAGGTCTCTGAGCTGCAGTCATCAGGAGGGCTTCCTGAGAGATGGGGACTGAACTGGGCCTTAAAGAAAAGAAGGCTTCCAGGGTCATATGTTTAGTACTGGATGGGGATGTGGTCTGGCTGCCACTCCCAAAACCCCGGGGTAGATAGATGTCATCTTCTGTTTCAAGTGCAACTTCCCCAAAAGAGGGTGACCTTGGAGTTCCCATTGTGGCACAGTGGAAACGAATCCGATTAGTAACCATGAGGTTGTAGGTTCGATCCCTGGCCTCGCTCATCGGGTTAAGGATCCATTGTTGCCAAGAGCTGTGGTGTAGTTCGCAGACTCAGCTTGGATCCTGCATTGCTGTGGCTGTGATGTAGGCGGATGGCTGTAGCTCCGATTTGATCCCTAGCCTGGGAACCTCCATGTGCCATGGGTGCAGCCCTAAAAAGTCAAAAAAAAAACGAGGGTGACCACAAGGCAGACGACCTGGCTCAAGAGGATGGCCCCCCGGCTGCCCCACCACATCCACTCCAGCTGGACTGGGCTGCCCGAGCCAAACCACCCTGCTCGCTGCCCACCTCCTTCCTGATTGCCCCATTCCTGTCAATAATATCTTCCCATCCGAACAATTAGCCTCCTGCTTTTAAAGCTCCCAGTTGTTTTTTTTTTCTGGTTGTGAGGCTCTAGCGTTGGAAAACGCAAGCACAGCCCGCATCTGTCTGTGGTCTCCCTGCAACCAGCCCAGCCATTAATGTTCTTACAGCCCCCACAGGCCTGCTCCCCAGTGCCCCCTCCTCGGGTTTGTTCCTTCTCCTGAGCTGAGTTGTGGGAGTCATGGAGGGAGCCAGCTCCCTGTACAGTGTCTGAAACAGGGAAGTGACTAGGTCGCTGGAGCTTCCTCCCAGATCTGCCCCACCCTACAGGGCTGGGAGAAGAACTCGAAAACAAATCCCCAAGCCTTCCCTCCATGGATATGCAGAGTCACTGGTGAGGGGGTGGGAGGAGAGAGTCAGAAAAGATCTCAAGTCAGAAAGGGTTTAGATGCTCCTCAGTGTTGTAGTAACAACAATTGTAACATACTCACCATCTGGTATTTATATTCCTTGTACCACTTTACAAATTAGCTGCAGGTCCATCAGATCCTTTAAACAAGCTCAGAAGGATATCCGAGGAGAATTCTCTCCATCTCAACAAAGAAACCTAGGCCCAGAGTGATTGCACAGTTTACCCAAGATCCTAGAATAAGCAGATGGATAGCTAGTTGGTGGGTGCGGAGTTAAGTGGATGGGTATTTAGATGGGGGGGAGATGGGTGGTTAGGCAGCTGGGTAGTTAGGATGACAGAAAGACTATGACTGCAGCCAATAGCCCTCTCTCCCTCCCTGGCCACTCAGAGCAGCAGTCACCTGCCCCTTAGAATGCAGTTAGTTGTATTTTAAATTAAGCCAGTGCCATTCACTAATTATTTCCTGCGGGTCTCACCTCCTCCATAGAAGGGGAAACAGCTTCTCCTCTGTCTGTTCCCTCACCTCCATGCATGTATTTTTGGAGCTAAAACTCGGGCGATCTGGACCAATAAGGAGGATGTGCTCCTAGACTGTGGGAGACGTGAAATCAGGGCTGCCCAGGACTGAGAGGTGAGCTGGGTTGCTGCCCCGCTGGGCCAGGGACGACCTGGGCACCCAGCCATGGCCAGCAGGGCTCGCTGGGGCTGAATGGGAGGCAAGGACACGCCTGCCCTTCCTCCGCAGTTCTCCAGGATGTCCTCAGAGCTCCAGGGGGAGTGGACAGCCCAGCATCCCCCCCTCTCCACCTGGTTGTCAGTTCCAGCACGTTCCCCCTCGCCAAGGCCCCCCAGCCAAGGCTGCCTGAAAAACTCCACCGGGAGCATGTACAGGACACCTTGGGTCTAATGTAACATTTAATGGCCAAATCTCCTCAGGCCCCTGCATTAATACAGAACTATCTCACTGGTTCTAACCAGACAGAGTCACTCTGCTAATGGCTTCAGGGCTGAGTCTTGGCAAGGAGGAGGAGCTGAAGGAGGCAGTGGCCATAGACACCTTGCAATGGCCTTGAGAGGCAGAGGTGGGCCATTTCAAGGGCTGGGGGTCTGCCCATGACCTTGGAAGGCAGGGCCTTGCCTCGTTCATCTCAACACCCCAGGACCCTGAGGCAAGGATCATGTCCACTTCCATGGACACCGAGGGGGCAGGAGGAACTGTACCCTGGCCAGCCAGGTACTTCGAGTCTCCTCCATACTCCTCTGCCCTTCTAGGGTAAAACAGGGCCACCCTCCCTCCAGGGTTCCCTCCAGCCAGACCCCAGTCCAGATCTGGCGCTGCCTCTAACCAGCTGTTCAACCTTGCACGTGTCCCTTTGCTTCTCCAAGCCTCAGTTTTCTCATCAGTAAAATGAAAGGTGGCCTTGGGGTGTCCCTGGGGCCCTCTGCAGCGCCAGCCTCAGCCTGCAGGGCTGCTGGCTCTCAGGTGGAGGCAATTTCCCAGATCACTGAGCCCCACCTGGCCACCGCTGTGTGAGGGCCTCCCCTGGGCACTGGCCGTCTGGAAACCCGGCCATCCATCTTTGTGAATATCTGGTTAAAACACTCACCTAATCCTAACCTAATCCTTTCAATTTGGGGAGAGAATTGAAAAAAAAGGAAAAAAGAAAAAAAAAAACCATGAGCAGCCTGAAGCCTGAATGCTAACAGATGGGTAAAAAGTATGTATAAATTACACCCGCTGCTGTCAATTCAAGCTCTCCAGATAAAGTGATATGAAAGGTGTTTCATTTATAGGGGAAATTAATTGCCAGCTGTATGACTGGGTGGTGTGAAGGAACCATAGCCACACGATGTGTCCCATATATTTTTCCTGGCTGGATTTAATACCTTCTGTGCCAAAGGCACCCGATCGACTACAGACCTGGGGGTGGGGGGCACTAGGGTAACATGACCCCAAGGTGGGGCACAGCCAGGGGTCTTCAGACCTTGTGGGGGCACAGGGCTTTGGGAGGCAAGGTGCCTCCCCTCCCCTCGACAAGCTCTGACCTCCTGGTCTCAGTTTCCTCATCCCTCAGGGGTTGCTGCTTGAGCTGCGTCTATTCTGTCTGTGAGGAGATGCCTTCTACTGTCAGTGCCCTGGCAGGGCCTCGACCCCACAGCCATCCTCTCCTGCCCCTCCCTGCCTTACCAAGCACCCCCAAGGTGGACACTCTCCTCCTACGTCAGTGGGCAACATGGCACCCGGAACACCAGTCACCTTGTGTGTTCTGTGTCCACCCACTCCCTCTGCAGCCAAAGGGCCACACTTGACTTCTCTGGCCTCAGTCTCCACATCTATAAAGTGAGGCTGTCTTGGGAATCTGGGATTCCTAGACGCAAACTATTGCCTTTGGAATGGTTAAGCAAAGAGATCCTGCTATATAGCACTAGGAACTATCTAGTCACTTATGAGGGAGCAAGATAAGGATAACATGAGAAAAAAAAATATATGTAGGTGTGACTGGGTCTCTTTGCTGTACCGTGGAATATTAACAGATCGCTGTAAACCAGCAATAATGGAAAAATAAATATCATTTAAAAAAAAAATGGAGTTCCCGTCATGGTGCAGTGGAAACAAATCCGACTAGGAACCATGAGGTTGCAGGTTCGATCCCTGGCCTCACTCAGGGGGTTAAGGATCTAGCATTGCTGTGAGCTGTGGTGTAGGTCGCAGACGCAGCTCAGATCTGGCATTGCTGTGGATCTGGCGGCAACAGCTCCAGTTTGACCCCTAGCCTGGGAACCTCCATATGCCTTAGGTATGGCCCAAAAATGACAAAAAGACAAAAAGACCAAAAAAAAAAAAAAAAAAGAAAGAAAGAAAGTGAGGCTGTCTTAGCTTAGGCTGCTCTGATAAAATACACAGGCTTGGTGGCTCCGACTAAAGGTGCTTATTTCTCATGGTTAACAGGGGCTGAGAAGTCCAGGTTCAAGGTGCTGCCAGATTCAGATCCAGGCTAGCAGATGGCCTCCTTCAGGCTGGGACCACACTTGGTAGAAAGAGATGGAACTCCAGTCACTTCCTCTTCTTACAAGGGCACTAATCCCACCATGAGGCCCCATCCTCATAACCTCATCTAAACCTTGCCACTTACCAAAGGCCCCTCCTCCTGATACTGTCACATTAGGGGTTAGGGCTTCAACATATGCTTTTGGGAGGAACACAAACATTCTGTCCATAACAGAAGTGCTTAGCAGGAAGGCCCATGGCTCCGTTCCCTGTGCCAGTGTGCTACTTCAGATATTAAGGGTCTTATTATTGCTGTGCCTGCTGTGGAGATCAGAAAGCTGAGGGGGCATCTTTGCAGGATATGGAAGTGGCCAGAAGCCTGAGTTTCCCTTCACCAGAGATTGTTTCTAGGAGAAGCTGTAGGCCTCACAGGAGGGGGCCTGCCCTCCTAGGCTTTACCTTGGTCCCCTGGGACCCAGGATGGGAAGGGGTGGGGAAGCAGAGTGTTAGCAAAGCCAAGACGGTTTGCCACCCATGCTCCTAGTTTCCTTAGGACCTACCTGTCCACACACACACACAACCAACACTACCAAAAGCACCCTTTGGATTATTTCATGAAGATGTCTTTGACCCAGAAGCATTTCTGAGAAGGCCAGACTAGGGGGTTGAGGGGCTTCCCAGCTCCGTGGATGCTCAAAACTAGTTCCAGAGCTCTCTCCCTGCCCCCTCACCCCACCACACCTGTCCACAGAGCTGAGGCAAAGCCTCCAGCTTGGGAAATTGCTCTGTGGGTCCCGCTTGCCCTGCCTTCCCCTTCTTTCTTGGGCAGGAGGCCGGGCCTGTGTTAAGAGAACCAACTAGGGGATGGAGGACCTGGCACATGCTGGAAGCCACCTGTGCACCCCAGGGTCTGGAGCCCCTCCCCCCACCCCCAGGTCCAGCCAACCAGCTGCTGGCAGCCCCAGGGTTCTTTCCATTCTGGTGGAGGGAGGGGGCGAGTGGGAGGATTTCCATCCTGTGCCCTCCCCCCAAACATTTATCAGAACTATTAAGACAATGAGCTAATATTCTATTCATATTTAAATAATAAATTAATCTGCATTATACTGAGGAGGCCTGAAAGAGACTTAATTATCTGGTGTACTTTAGGGTGGAAATGAAGGTTGGGGATCGTGCTGGGAATATACAAAGTGACCCGTGATCATGCTGATGCAGGCGCTAAGATGCTGACCACTGGGCCAAGGGAGGGAAGTGCTCCGTTCGGTCTGGCCCCCAAACTCCCTCCAGCATCCAGGGAGGAGGCCTCCACTTCTGACCGCCCCCCTAGGGAGCACAAGGACACAGTAGCTCACATCACTTGTCCTGTGCAGGAAGCAGGTAGCAACAGGAAGATAGGAAAGGGAACTGGAGAGCCTTTACAGCCCGAAATGTTTGCTGGGGAAGCACAGCCCTGGCACATGACCCCCACCTCTGTGGCTGTGTGACCCTAGGCAGGCGAATTAACTTCTCTGAGCCTCAGGTTCCATCTGTAAAGTAAAGGTGCTACAACCTGTGTCTGGAGTAGCTGGAGGATAAGATGCTGCCAGGTGTGCAGCTTTTAGGGCAGAGCCCAGGGGCAGGAAGCCCCCAGAAAATGGGGAGGCACTGATAAGGGTCTGAGCTCCTCCAGGGCATCTCCAGGGTCGCAGTGAGCTGTGTGGGATGAGCATGTAGTTATCCATCTCAGACAAACTTAGCCTAAGCAGGGTTGCCGAGTTGATGCTTGTGTTCCTCAGCTAAGCAAGCAAGCACCAGACCTGTGCTTCATTTTTCTCCCTGGCTGGTTCCTGCTGCTCCCTGGGAGCGGAGCTTTTCACACCCTGAGCCAGCCTGCCCTAGAGAGGACTATTTTCAGCCCAGCAGCTACAGCAACAAAGATGTGAAGTCACTCCTGCTGCCTCCAGCTCCCTCCACCTGCCCTCCCCAGCTCCTGAGAGAGGTGAGGGGTGAGGCCGAGGAACCAGTAGCAGGTCCTGGAGCACTGCCCACCCGCCCTCCAGCCCCTGCCCTCTAACCCACAGAGCCCATTTCCTCATGTCCACTAGTTTTCTCCTCCCCTCTCTGCAGGCTTTCTTGAGTCTGGGATGGGGCTCTGCCCAGGAGATGCACCCCCCACCCAGGGGGGCGGTGGTTCTGTCCCTCCGGGAAGACACGCTTGGATGGGCTAGAGGACCAGGGTGTCAATCGAGGCTGAAGCAAAGGGAGTAGCTTGCTCTGCTGGGAGTTGCTGCCCAGAACCAGGGACTTGGTAGGTGTGTGCTGAGATGGGGGCTGGGGAGGCACCTGAGTGATGACTCATCACAGAGAACCCAGGCAGGTGGGTGTTGCTGAGATCCTGAGCTGAGAAGAGCTTGATCATTTCAGTTCAAAACCTGTCAGTTGTCTCATTCAGCTCGGCAAATAAAACTGAGGATCGGAGACTTTCCTAAGATGAGAGAGAGAAACTTAGTGGCCAGAGGAGCAGAGATCATTCAAGAGGTGTGGGAGCTGCTGCTGGGGTGGAGCGGGGAAGGCAACAGCAGCCTCACCCAGACCCAGGCTAGAACCACTCGCGTGGCGCATTGGGTGCTCAGACACACCCCACAAGCCAGAAGCACCTCGCCCCCAATACACACATACACACACACACACACACACACACACACACACACACACACACACACACACACACACACCATCCAGGCCCGGGGAACAAAGCAGTGGGCTGTCACCGGTCAACCAGCCAAGCCCTGGGCCTCCCTCAAGATATGTGAGGCCCACTCGTGGCTTTTAGATGCTCATCATGTTCTTCTCTGGACAAAGTTCAGCGGGAAAAATGCCCCTTTGTCTCAGCTCAGCTAAAAAGGGAGTTCTCAGGCAGCCAGGATGCTGAGGCAGTAAGTCCTGAAACATGGGAGGTGGTGATGGGCACCCCCTTAAGCCCCCAAAAATGGGCCAAAGGAAGCCCAAATGGGGGGGGGGATGGGAACCATTCCAAGAGAGGCCAGGGCCTGCTCTGGCCCTTCGCTATACCCCCTAGGGTTTCCCCTCCTGTGGACTTGCTGTTCCTCCCCCCAGGGGTTTTAGAGAAGATGCAAAGATCTGAATCCCTACTGACACCACCACCAAGCTGCCAGACTCCCCCAGGCACAGTGGCAAAAGACACACTCATTTTCCCTGCTCAGGGCTTCAGGTGTGAAAGTGGGGGCTGGGGACTGGACTTATGGGCTGCATCCCAAACCAAGCACAGGGACAGTTGGGGAGTTGGGCATAAGGACCAGAGTTTCTTCCCCACCTTCTCCCCTGGAACAGGTTGCTGGCTGGTAGGTGTTGGTTGATTGCAGCCAGGGGTCCTGCTATCAACAGACCAGCCGCTACGGTCCAAGCTCTCTGCTGGGGAGGAGAGGCATCAGCATGCCCTCAAGTCCTCTTTTCTTGATACTTATATTGCAACAGAACAAGGGTGGGGGAAAAAATGTATACATGTAAGAGGAACTTGGTCCCCATGCTGTACAGTGGAAAAAAAATAAATGATAAAACTAGGAAATTAATTAATTAATTAAAAAAAAAGAGGCAGCAGACTCACCTGCAGAGGCAGGAAGGGCAGGGGGACAGTGACCAAACCCCCTGCTTGTCAGCTCTGCCTTCAGGGACAGCCACAGGCAGCCACTCGAGTGAAGATGAGGGGTAACCCATGCCCTCCCCCGGGGGACCTGCTGGAGTGGGTCTGGGCTTCCCAGCCGTTGATGAGCTCAGTTGGATGGTCCTTGGAAGTCAAATCCCAATGGTCACAACAGATTAAAAATGTGCCAGACCAGCCTCCAGAGCTCTCCATGAGCCCTGCAGCCGCAAGTGAGTGCTCCCTCCTCCTCGGAGTCACCCCAGACCTTGTCGACTCTATCCGTCATTGGGCAGCTAATTGCGTATGGCCTTGAAACACAGCTTCTCTCTTTATTCTGAGCTCTTTATTATTAATTTGCTTTTTTATGGTTGATGTTTCAGAGTTTATGCGCAGCTTCTCTTCTCCCCACAAAACTATAAGCTCAGTGAAGTCAGACACCAGGCCTGATTGTCTCTTGTCTTATTTGTCACTTCCTTTCTCTTGTCACATGCTAAACAGCACCTCCCAGGTCTTGAGTGATCAGCTAAGATTTCTCTATTTAAAACATTCTGGGAGTTCCCCCTGTGGCTCAGCAGAAACAACCCAACTGGTGTCCATGAGGACACAGGTTCGATTCCTGGCCTCGCTCAGTGGGTTAAAGGTCCAGCATTGCCATGAGCTGTGGTGTAGGTCACAGATGTGGCTTGGATCTGGCATTGTTGGGGCTGTGGCGTAGGCCGGCAATTGCCGCTCCAATTCGACCCCTAGCCTGGGAACTTCCATATGCCATGGGTGCGGGCCTAAAAAAATAAAACCTTCTGAATTCAGCCTCTTCCAGACATTTCAGGTCCTGAAGGAGCTCGCTAATCTCAAGGTCTGGTTTCAACAAAGCAAGCCGTCTTCCGGGGCTCCAAACATGTGCTACCCAACCTACTTCTCCATCTGTCCCTTCATCCTCAGAGAGACAGAATCATGAAACCTTAGGGAGAGGATGAAACGTCAGGATTTTGTGGTCCATCTTCATGCCCACTCTAGGAATCTCCCCGGCATCTCTCACACATGTTCACCAGTCTTTGCTTGCACCCACCTTCCAACAGGGACACTCCACTTGCCAGGTGGCCCATTCTGTTGTTGGCAGTGCTTAGTAGATGTTCCTAGATAAAAATAGTATGGCCATGACACGGCACTTGGAGACAGCTTCCAAAAACGATGGTTCTGATGTTACTATGTGTTGCCTACCGTGTGCTCTGTGCTCTGGTGGACATGCTGGGGACCCAGACAGAGCAGAAGGCATGATCCTGGCCTCAAATTCAGTCTAGTTGGGGACCAGAGAGTAGAAAAAGAATGACCCTCACTGTGGAGACAACCCCACCTGCTACAGTGCATTGGCAAGGCCAGACCAGGGCCCGGGACTGCAGGCAGGCTGCCTCTAGCTGCCAGGCAGTCTTGAGCGGCTGTCTTCCTTAGACAGCCCCTCCTGTCCTTACCTGCAGAAAGAAGGATGGGCCCAGGTGGTCTTGCAAGTCTCTTCCAGCTCTCGCATTTTTGGAGGCACAGTCACTTCACCAGCAGAGGTCAGTGCAGGAGGCATTGAATGTGGAAAGGTGGAAGGGCGGCCCTCCACAGGGGCACAGTCCACGTCACTCCTCACCTCCAAGAGCAGTTCATCCAGTTCACGCCATCCATGCATTGCTTTTAAGGAACATCAGAAATATGTGTCGTGGCAACCGCCTTCCTCTGTTGTGCCTCCCAGGGGTTGGGGCAGGATCTGGACATTAGAAGGCAACTTGGCAGTACCTGCAGGATCACTTCTAACCAAGAACAAATATGAAGAGTTTGAAGGCAGCTAGAGAACATACTATGAAAATCATCAGAGGCAGGAGGTCAATTCAAGAAGGCTTCCTGCAAGAGGGGACTGTTGAGAAAGGTGTAAAGCAGTAAGTAGGAGGAGGTGCTGGCTACAGGTCTGGACCTGCAGAGCCAGTCTCTCCACGGGGATTTTGTCAGGTACCCAGGCATGGGTCCTGGGGACTGTCCTCCGGGGCTTTCAGGACCTGCCTTGAATGACCCTGATAACCCTGAAACAGTGTCAGTGGCCCCTCATTTTCAGTATGACACGGATGAATTGTCTCTTTCACTCTTTTATCTATTTTTTTTTTTAAGACCAGCAGGTGCAGCACATGGAAGTTCCCAGGCTAGGGGTCCAATCAGAGTTACAGCTGCCAGCCTGCACTATAGCCACAGCAATGCTGGATCCTTAGCCGAGTCTGCAACCTGTGCAGCAGCTCTCGGCAATGCCAGATCCTTAATCTACTGTTCGAGGCCATGGATCGAACACGAATCCTCATGGATACCAGTTGGGTCTGTTTCTGCTGCGCCACAATGGGAACTCTTCACCAATCTATATGAGTGAGAATATGTTGTCTTCTTCCCTGCATCTCCACAGTAAGATGCTTACGTGGCATCTTATAGTTCCTCCTCATCCCTCTGCTGCTGGAATTTGCTTTGCCTGGTCCACACAGCCTTCGTTGCACTCTGTGGTCATCGTTGTTTATAAAATCGGAGGACAGTGCTGTCTTCCCTGATTTCTCTAAAGGTTGTTCCCTCTTTCTCTAATTTAGTCTTTTCAAATAAGTAATGAGAGCACATGTCCTCTTTCCCACCTGTCCTCCCAGCTCTGGGCACAGGTAGGGTACAGGGGGTGGGGAGACTCCTGGGATGGGGCCAGGCAGGGCAAGTTCCAGAGGTTGAGTCCCCATGCAGGCAGGTGACCCTCGCAACAGTCCCCTCCCCCTATCTGAGGTGAAGTGCACAGATGAGAGGTGAGGTCCCCTGCAATGCTGGCAGCTCCTCAGCCACTGTGACCTGGAGGTTGGGGACCCAGCAGGAATGGACCCAAAAGGAGGACCCAGCAGGCCCCCAGGCTCAGCTGCCTGGTGTCCCAGCCTCCCTGCCCCAGAAGAGACAGCAGTGGACAGGCACCCTTCATGCCCCTCACTCCTTGCAATCAGTGGAAAATTAAATGGTCAAGGCGAGGAGACCTATTTCATGCCTTTGCAGCTTTTCCACAGGATGGAGGCCCTGAGGATTGAGGAGTCCTAATTATGCAAATGCAAACAAGCCTCCTGGGACCTCAGTTTCCTCATCCATGAGTTGGGCAGGATGGGGCCTGCCCTGAGAGCCTTGCAGATGTGTTAAGAAGAGGAGAGATTTAATAAGATGGCCCTTTGAAAAGTATAAAGTGCTGTACTCACCTGCCTCAGAAGTTTAGTACTTTAATCTTATTAGGATGACCAGTTCACAGAGATTTGACATAACTTAAGGGACAGAGCAGCTGTGTAGTAGAAAGAGAATGGGGGAGTTCCTGTCATGGCTCAGTGGTAATGAACCTGACTATTATCCACGAGGATGTGGGTTTGATCTCTGGCTTTGCTCAGTGGGTTAAAGATCCGGCATTGCCGTGAGCTGTGATGAAGGTCACAGACGCGACTTGGATCTGGCGTTGCTGTGTCTGTGGTGTAGGCTGGCAGCTACAGCTCTGATTGGACCCCTAGCCTGGGAACCTCCATATGCTGCAGGTCCGGCCCAAAAAGATAGAAAGAAAGAAAGAGAGAAAGAAAGACAGAAAGACAGAAAAGAAAGGAAGGAAGGAAGGAAGGTAGGAAGGAAGGAAAAAAGATAAAGGAGTGAGACACAAAAATAAGAAGGGGACGGTAGCCCAACAGGAAAAGAAGTGCTCGTCCTCAGCATAATGACTTTGTAATCAGTCTGTTGGCCAGTTCTGATTGGGTGCCTAGGGCATGCGAGAGGGACTACGTGGTGGCCAGATGATGGATAAGGCACAGTCCAGGGAAGAGCTGTCCCTAGACAGAGGGGACTGGACAGGCTCCGGCACACAGCTCAGCTTGATGCCCAACCTGATGGAGGTCTAGAGCCCTTTCCTCCCCTTCCTTATCCCTGGACCCAGGCCGGACTCAGTGCCCAGGCCTCCAGCAGTTGGGCCCTGGGATGCAGTCCCCAGAAGCAGGGAGGAGGGAGAAGCTGGCAAGACCAAGAGCACGGAGGAGGTGGCCCTGCCCAGAGACACCTGCGGTTATAAAAAGCTTCCACCCTGCCGACAGCCCAAGTGAGAGCTGCTAATGTGAACACTAACCAAGATGCCCAGGGTGAAGAGAAGCAGCAAACACCTCCTCTGGGGAGTAGGACGCCCAAGAGGCAAGCAGCTTGGGCAGGGCATCCAGGAGGAGGGGTCCCTTTGGCTCAGCCCTGGGGGTTCGGGGGTCAGTGGCAGAGGCCAGGAGGCAATGTTTGCTGTGGAGCCAGGAAAACAGGCCCCCAACTCCCTGCTCATCACCCCTCTCATCACTCCACCTGCACCTCCCAGATTCGGTGCCATTCACCCCGAAGACTCAAGACATATACACTGTTTCTGCAGCCTTTTGTTTACACACTCAGCCTTAAACCTTAGTTATCTGGAGTCACTTTCTTTCTGCACTGGGTTGGGTCTCATGCCTGGCTTTAGGTTTTGTTTAAAGCCCCAGCAGGCTTGAGCTTGCTGGCGCTCTGCCTATACACCCTCCACCCCAGCTCTGACCTTCCCTCCCCAGGTGTATGTGGGGTGGGGGTGGGGACCCACTGCAATGCTATTACAGCATTTGCATTTATATGAGGCACAGACCCCAAGTCTCCGGTCTCTGGATGCTTTTACCACCCTGTATACATAATTTATTTTTGTTGCTATTTAATCAGTCTCTGTGTTGAAATGAAAAGTTTCCAAGGGGCCCCAGGTTATTATGCAACTTTCAATTCCAGCAGCACTGACTGAGTGCATGGGGCCCCCAGCCCCCCTCAGCCAAGGTAGGGGCAGGGGACTGGACAGAAGGTCACGTGGTTCCTGCCCACAAAGTAGGCTCAAGGTGAGGCCCGGGTGGCTAGGGATCTGGTGCAGAGCTGAAGTCCACCTCTTAAGAGGGGTGGCCAGGAGAGCGAGCGTCCCACACCACAGCCCCCAGGGAGATACTGCAGGAGGAGGGGCCCAAGAAAAGGACAAGATCTTAGAAGGAAACAGCTGGCCTGGACATTTGGTTTCAGAGCCCAGAGATAAGGGAGCGGGCAGAGGAGCTGGAGGCTAAGTGGGAAGCAGGAACTGCAGGTGGGTGTCTGACTCAGGAGGCGGGGGAAGGAAGGATGAGGCCAAGTGTGTTGTCTTTGGCTGAGACCAGTCCAAAGAGGAGATGAGGTTGTTCTGGGCTCTTGGGGTAAGCCTTAGAGGATAGCCTCCATGCTCGGCCAGAGGGGAGCCCCAGGCTAACTATGATCTCCACCTCCGATCATTTGTGGAATGATAAATTACAAATTATAAATAAATAACCCAACAAAGACCCTGGTGGGAGCCAAAGTCCTTGCCTCTGTCTGCTGAGGCTGAGGCCCTGGGAAAAGGGCAGTCCTGTGGGGTTGGTTCTGCCCACCTGGAAACTCCTGGCCCCTTGACATACACACACAGCAGATGCACACACAGACACTCATGAGCATATGCATAGATACACATAGATATTCAAAGACATGGGCACACATAGGCACACATACACATATTCAAGATGGGCACAAGTATAGACACACACAGACACACAGACACACGTAAAGAGGCAAATGCAAAGACGCACACAGAGGCACACACACAGACTTAAACACACACCTCCCTGGCCCTCAGACTTCCCTCTGTAGCGGCCCACATCCATGGGAGGGTCCTTCTTCCAAGAGAGGGTTGGTTGAAGAGTTGGGTGAGAGAAATGTGGATACAGGCGCTTTCCTTGGAAAAGCGTCCTGTCAGGAGTCCAAGGTGTCTAATGGCAGGGTAGGGAGTAACCTTTCCAGCAGAACCTCTTGTCCCACATAATCCCACTGACAGAAGATCTTCTTTCTTGGAGAGCTGATTTAAAGTTTGTACCAAGCTGAGATTTTAGGGCTCCTATGATCCTGTGCAGGAAAACCTAAGGACTGAGTCCTTCCAAAGACTGTACTGCTGTTGGCCAAGCTCTTTTGTGCCGGGTCCTATGGGGTGACACCCTGTAAACATTCTTGGAAACATAGCCATGCCCCAGTAGATACGCTCAGAGTCTGCTCCCCCCAGCCTCGCACCTCCCTCCTCACAGTCAAAAGTTTACTTGAGAGCAGCCCTGAGGGGCCCTCCCATTTTACAGATGAGAAGATCGAGACCCAGAGCAAGAAGCTGGCATTGCCTTCTTCATCCCATCCCTGCCCACCTTGACCAGATCCAAGCTCCAGATCCACACAGTTCCTCTCTGCGTTCACGGGGACTTTGCCACTGGCCAAAGGTTTTAGTTTCCTCTCATCACCCTGATTATTCCCTGTTTAATTAAAATTTGTTTCAGCTAATAGGCCTTAAATTAGTATTTTCAAATATTGACATCTACAGGACCCTCATTCATTATTTTCGAAAGCTCTGGGGCTAATTGCTTTATCACCCTCCAATTAATTACTCATCCACTGGACAGGTAGCCACTGCCCCCAGAATGTGGATGGACATACTCACAGGTAGGTGAGGCCGCACACAACAGGTGCACACAGACATGCATGGGCACGCTTGCATGCACGCACACACACACACACACACACACACACACACCCTGATGCTTTACCCAGTAGAAGGCAGGCCTGGTAGAGTGTGGCTGTGCAAAGTTTGGAGACTGCAAGGAAAGCAAAGCATTACACAGCAGGTCTTTGGTACGAGGCCAGCCTCTAACACTGTCACACTGAGGACTCTGCAGGACTGGGATTCTTCGGGTCCCCTCCTCTTTGAGACCGTGTGAGGCACTCAGCTCCCCAGAGGGACCCAGCTGGGGACATGAGGAGATCCATCATGATCCTGTGCCATTCACAGAGCAGATGCCCTGCAGCCCAGGGAGGAGCTGGGTTGGGGGGCTGGGCATTGGCCTGTGGGAGCCCCTCTGCGAGGCGTCCCCAGTCACTCACCAGTTCAGCCACCTGTGCTGTTTCCCACCTGGGCTACTGAGATCTTTAAAGAAAACAGTGGGTGGAGTTCCCATTACGACTCATTGGTAATGAACATGACTAGTATGCATGAGGACGCGGATTTAATCCCTGGCCTCGCTCAGTGGGTTAAGGATCCGGTGTTGCTGTGGTTGTGGTGTAGGCCAGCAGCTGAAGCTGCGATTCAGCGCGTAGCCTGGGAACTTGCATATGCCATGGGTGCAGCCCTAAAAATACAGAAAGAAGGAAAGAAAGGAAAGGAAGGAAGGAAAGAAGGAAGGAAGGAAGGAAGGAAGGAAAAGAGAGAGAACAGCAGTGTTCAGAATGTCACCCCATGATTCTCTCGGGGCCAGTGATCCTGCACCATTATTCTGGGTGGGACTAGGTGAGACCAGCTTCCAGCTGATGGAAGAAAGAGGACTCAACAAGACAAAGATCTTCCCCAGACCCTCAACAGGATGTGCTCTGGACTGAGGGCTTCACCCGGGGTCAGGGGTGGGGAGGAGGGCCGCTTCCTCATCCATCAGTGTCTCTTCTGAGGCTCAGCCTCTGCCCTGCAGAAGGGGCAGGACTCGGAGACGGGGACTTGGCTTTTTTGTGTGTGCGGACAGATTTTTTTTTCTCCTTGTAAACAGTCTGGAGCAATTGGGATTAAAGTCTCTGCAAGTCACTGGTATCGCTTTGCAGAAGAGCCAAGTAATCCGTGGGGATAAAAGAAGCAGCCGTGCTCATCTCCCACAAATGAATATCTGTCAGAGGCATTGACCTGGTAAAATAATGAATCTAATGTGCAGCAAACCGCCTAGGCGGTGACGCAACATGGCCTGGCAAATTGTTTTCTGTGTGTCCTAATGAGACTTTTAGGGAAGCAGGACCCCCATCGGGCCGCCCTGCCCCCAGCCCTCCACACCCTATGACCTCCTTGCTCACCTCCCTGAGCTGGGAGTTTCTGTGGCTTTTCTGATGGAAGAAAGAGGTTGGTGCCCTGGAAACCGTCAAGCCTGGCCTTGCTTGGCCCACTCTGAAAGGCAATTGTCACTCTCAATTTTCTGCAGGCTTGTTATTGCCTCTGTGAGCTGTCATGGCTTCCTCCACAGGCTGTCCCACAGCTCCGCCCCATCAGGTCCCCAGGAAGGTCTTGCATGGCCCTGAGCCCCTCCTTAAGGCTCTTTCACAGGGCCATCAGTCCCCCTCCAGACCCAGAGTCTGTACAGCCCCCAACCTGCCACCAAACCCTAGGTAGGACCACAGCTGGCAGCCGAGAAGGCAGCCCCCCACCCCCGTAAGTGCTCTCCTTTTCCACGAGGGGGTACTGAGGCCCAGAGAGGGTGCCTGGCTTCCCCTCTGTCATTTCAAGTGTCTGTGTCAGGCAGAGGACCAGTGTACCTGAATTTCACCTCCTGCTCAGTTCTCTGTCCACTCCTGCTCTTCTGGAAACACTGGAAATGACAGTCTGGGCTGCCAGCTGAGAGCACACAACACAGCTCTTAACCGCAAGAGAATCGTGGAACCAAGTTCAGGAGTAGGGAGAAGAGGTGAAGGCCCGCCTCCACGGCCCCACAGCCAGGACTCATGTTTGGGGGCAGATTGAGCAGTCCTCTCCTGCTAGGGGGACAGCCCATAGCCAGAGTTGGGGCTACATCCACTTGAGGGCAGGGACTGCATCCTACTCCAGTGGCCACTGTCCATCCCTGCCAGCATGTCTTCTGCCCCTCCAGCCCTTGTCAACAGCAAAGGAACCAGCACCATCCTTGCCTGTGTCCTCTCTGAGGCAGGGCGCCCTACCCCCAGCACCTATCAGAGAAACACTGTACAGACAAAAGTCCCCTCAACAGGCAGCCCTGTTCCATGTTTTGTGGCGTGATCATCTTCCACTACGTCCCCAAGCTGGCAGAGACAGGGGCCCTAGGACCTTTACCAAACTGCATTAGGTTTTGCAGATAACAAATGGTCTAGCCTGTGCCGGGGAGCCAGTTCCTGCCCCTAGAACACTCCCAGGGAACCCACTTTTTTCCTTTTTGAATCTCCATGAAGTTTCTTCCCCATGGACAAGTGCACCACATTTGCTCTAATTAGATGATTATGAACAACTCGGTGGAAAAGCAGTGCACTGTCTTTTTTCCTTCTGTCCTTTCTTTCTTTCTTTTTTTTTTTTTCTTTTTTTCTTTTTTTCTTTTGTCTTTTGTCTTGTCTTTTTAGGGCGCACCTGCGGCATATGGAGGTTCCCAGGCTAGGGAGCTAATCGGAGTTGTTGCCACCAGCCTACACCACAGCCACAGTAATGCAGGATCTGAGCCGCCTCTGTGACCTACACCACAGCTCATGGCCACACTGGATCCTTAACCCACTGATCAAGGCCAGGGATAGAACCCACAACCTCATGGTTCCTAGTCGGATTCGTTTCCACTGCACCACGACGGGAACTCCTCTCCTTTTTTTTAAGAAATCATGTGATTATGTTATGTTGATCACTTTTGATATACTAAATATTACACTAAATAAAAAAAAGCATGTGATTGTGAATTTTCCAGGTCTCAGGCACTCTAATCTAGGAGGTATCAATAAAGTCTGGGGGCAATTAAATAAAATCAGGTGGCAAGCTGGGAGGTGAGGCAGAAGGCTTCTCGAGGCGGCTGCTCTCAGGGACCCCCTTTGTCATCTGGGCTGGGGCACAAGGAGAGGGTTAGAACCCAGGAAGGGCCTTGTCTTTGCGTCAAAACCAAGACTTTTGTTGATGTGTACATATCTTCCCCGTTTTAACCTAAGGGGTTCTGCCTGTGTCACCCTGCAAGGGTCAGGTGACATCATGGTCAGATGATCCATCTTTCCAATCGTGGGCAAGCACGGTTCGGTGCCAGCCCTGGGCTTGGCAGGAAGGGAAACCCAGATCATTGGAATAAGGTGTCTCTCTACACCTGGGAGTCCCACATTCACCCCTGACGGTTGGGTCCCCGGACAGCATAGGGCAAGACCAAATGTCCCAAAAGGAGCACAGGCTTTTAGAGACAGGAGTGTCGGGAATGGAAGGCCTGCTGTGTGGACCACAGTGGTCAGGGACACTCCTGGAGAGGACCAGATGCAGGGGACAGAGAATGCCCTTGGGTCTGAAAGAGCAGAGTGAGGGACAGCACAGAGGTGGCCAGAGTCTAGCAAGGACAAGGAGCCAGAGAGGAGTCTCTGGAGCCCAGTGCCCTGGACTTGATAGTGAGAGTGGGGAGTCTGGACCCCCTCTTCTAGCCAGATGGAGGAGACAGGAGACAGTGGGATCTGGGGTGGGGGCAGACCATCCTAACCACCCAGCTGGGGAAGCTGAAGGGAGTGCAGAGGTGATCCTCAACCACAGCCTCAGGAGCAACTCGTCCCTGTGGTGGTCACACGCATGGCTAGCAAGCGGCTGGGAAGCCCTTACCCCAGCCACAACGCATTTGCACAAACGCTGAGTGCTTGCATGGGCAGCGTTGCTTATACAAGCTCACAGATGCTCAGAGTGCCCCAGGCAAGAGGTGCTGGGCTCTGGAGCCAGGCGAAGACCCTCAAGGCAGGGAGACAGGACATCTGGGGGAAAGCCCAGAGCTCTCTGCCTGAGAGGCATGTTTCCCTCTTCAGCTTCCTCTGATGCTGACAAGCCCAGTCCCCGCTCTGAGTCCTCTCTGCACCTCTTCCTCCTTGTCAGACCACTCCTCCACCATTCCTTCTGGACGACCCTCCTCCCCAAAGCCTCCCAAGATAGCCCAGTGTTCCTTGGCAGCACCCCTGGGCACTGGCTGGGTTTCATCTTAGATCCTGTCACTTTACCCTGTGTAGGTTTTCTAGGGATAAAGTCAAGAGTAGCTCACTCCTACACTGAGAATACCAGCAAATCAGAGCCTTGCAGGAGCCACAGTATTGGAGAAGGGGGCAAGATCATCCCAAGTTCATGGAACAGAATGTTGTCTCACTAGGCCCAAGCAGTGTGAGTCCTGGAGGGCTTCTCAGAGGAGACCTAGGAGGGGAGAGGGGAGAGATGCTCAAAGAGGAAGAGGTGGCCCAGAATAGGCCAGCCTGGCATCTGGCCGAGGCTCCGCTCCTTATGGGGGAGATAGAGTGGCATGATGAACCCCAGCAAAAGATCCATGAGCATTTCAGCCACGGCCAGCCTCCTGGAAGCCTCCTGAAGCCATTCTCCTGAAGGTTTTGAGTGGAGATAAGGAGAAAGGAGGATAGGCAGGCTTACTCTCCTTTTTCAGAGGGCTTGGCAGTGGCTTCAGGAGACTAAGACCATGCTATTGGCAGGACTGCGGGTTTCTCCACGATTTTAATTCCTCATGGTAGTAGCTTCACCCACCTTCCAGCCCTGGGTTCAGAGGAAGACAGCAATCCAGTGATCCAGTGACACATGTGCCGAAAACACGAGAAGAATAGGAAGGCAGGCATCCTGCTCTCTGCCAAGTATGAGTTCAAGGGCGCAGCACTCAGGCCCCACCTCTGCCAACAACATTGTTTAACGCCACTGCAGACCCACCTCAGGCTCCACCCCTCCAGGCAGCCTCCCCAACCCAAGTTGGTCCCATAGAAGCTCCCTTCCTCATGAAAGCCAGTCCCCACTGGAGTCAGCACCCCACGAGACCTGGGAAATTCCCATCAAATCTTCAGTGCCATTAATTTCATCAAGAAGACCCTCATAGCCCAATCAGACTTGGAAGAGCCAAGAGACAGGGTCCACCCATGTCTGCCACATCTGCTTCCTTTGCCCCCAGGCCACCCTCTAGCACTCTCAGCCCTGCATCAGGGCATTGCACTGTGCTGGTCTTGAGCCAGTAAGCAAGCTTTTGGGGTGGGGGGGGATGTCCATTCTAAGTTAAGACTCCAACATTGTTAGTGCTTCCTGATCTTTCTGAGCCCCATGGAGCGTCAGAGAATGAGGCTTGGGAGGATGAGGCCAAGGGACAGACCGTGTGTCCTGTGAAGAGCCCGGAAGAGGTTTGGGGGTGGGCTGTGCTCGCAGCAGAAGCTAGGACGAGCTAGAGCATTTATGAGTCATTTCTGCCAGAGAAGTAAAGCGAGGGAGCCTTTTCCATTGAGAAAGGCAGGAATGGGGGTGATCTCTGGCCAGTTTCCTTGCCAAGACTTGGCAGGGTATGGGCTTCTCTGTGGCCATGAATGTCACCAGGGCAACTGTAAAAGGCAGCGTCCGTTAGACACAGAGCTCCACTCTCCCCCCCAGGCACAGGAGCACACACATATACAAACACACTCACACACTCCCACACACAATAATACACGTTCAGTCTCCTGTTCTGTTCGTTGGGTGCGGCTGCTCCTTCCCCCAGGTTTTAGTCTCCTCTCCCAGTTCCCCCACTTCCTCCTGACACTTGCAGGAATGGCTTTGCCTTTTGAGTGGTGCACTCAATAAAGGCAGGAGCTTGGAGTCAAAGCTGCAAAGAGGGTGAGGGAAGGGGACCCTGGCAGCCAACAGGCCCCTCCCTTCTCCCTGATTTGTCTCCCTTGTTTGTTTCACTGGAGGCCTGGCTGGAGCAGGGAAAAGGCAGCTGTTTTCCTTAATCGGCCACAAGAGTTGCCGCTTGCAGGCCATCCCAGGGTAACACAGGCTGCCATCCCCTTCCCTCCCCTCGCTGCACTTGCGGACAGAGGAAGGGATGCTGGAAGTGCCTAATGAGGCTGGAGGACTGGTCCCTGCTCAGACACTAACCCCTTCTGTGATCTGCCCCAGGACTCAGTTTTCCCACCTGCCTAATGGAGGTAGTACTTTGTGGCCCACAGCATAGTGGCATCTCTTACAGCAAGAGAGATCTGAGTTCCACCCAAAGGACTGGCTTTTGGAAATGAGAGCTCTTAAGGGCAAGGATCCAGGAATATCTCGTCTCCGTGTTTGTTCACACTCTGCTACATTCTAAAAAGACACCAACGTGGGTGACTTAAGGGAGGCGTGAGGATTGCCTTCCACGGAGAGAATCGGGCCACACGCTTCCACATGAACCGAGGGAGGCTTGAATTCACATCAGATGTTTACAGCTCGCATTTCACAGGCTGCACGTGACTGTCCTGGGATGGCTTGACCGTTATTTTGCTCCAGGAGCGCAGTCTCCACACAGAGAGCAAAGGTCGACCTCAGTCACCCTCACGCCAGCATCTCCAATCCATTTATCACTCAGTGGGTTCCACTGAGTCCCCACTGTGTGCTCAGGCCCCGGGGACTCTGGAGAAGGGAGCACGTGGCTGCCGCGGCAGGCGGCCAGGTCACTGTCTGGCTGGGGAGACATGACTCACACACATGACACAATCGAGAGCAGGGGCGGCCGTCAATCAGAGCGGAAGGACTCCAAGGACTGCCTCCTCCACCACAGGCAGAGATGCTTGTGCACTGACGAGGTTAAGGAAAAGCTTTGTGATGCCCACAGTGGCAGCGACGAGGCCTCCTGCATTTAAGAAGGTGGCGGAGACCCAGTGGCATCTGCAGCAGCAGGCAATAGAGAGGGAGTCTGAGCAGGGACAGCTTTGTCTGGGAAGGTGGAGACCTGTGTTCTGGGTGCAGCCCTGCCTGTAATGCTTCCTGGTCAATCCTTGGAGCCTTAGTTTCTACCTCTGCAAACTGGGGAGGGGTGGGGGGACAAGGAGGTCCTGCAACCCCGCCCCCCCCCCGCCCCCACAACCCGCTGCCTCCATGGGCTGGAAGACTCTTGACAGAATATGGGCGGGCCTGTGCCCTGAGAGGCTGGGAGGGAGGTGATGGGGTCAGAGGTGAGCAGGTCAGGACCAAAGAGCCAATGGATCAAATGGTGGAAAAGGAAAGAAGAAAAGAGTGAGTTGGGGGAGGGGGAGGATTGGCCAAGGAATCTTAGTCCTTACTCCAGCTGGACCAGGACAGAGCAATAAGACATGGGGTCAGGGTCTTACTGGGGAAGGCGAGGCCCTAGAGTCCCTTACAGGCTTCCAGACCGTTGAGGTCCCCGGGGATCAGGAGACCACGTCCCAAGAGCTAGATGCCTCTGACCTGCTAGGGACACTGGAGACGCAATTTCCTAGTGTTGGCGATGCTTCTGGCCTGCAGTGTGGGCTCAGAAGCTTCCCGCTGCTCTGCCTGTTGCTGAAGCAGACACACCTCTGGGCAGGCACAGCCCCCAAGCTCAGGAGACAAGCACTGTGCCCTGCTCTCTGCCAGGAGCTGGAGCATCCTGAGGGGCACAGGCCACCCGGCCCCCTGTCAGGCTGTGGAGAGCAACCTCATAGGCAGAGGGGGACACAGCAACCTTGTGGGTCTCCCAAACTTTGCTCACATAGTTCCCTGCACTTTCCTCTCTCTCCACCCGTTCAAGTCCCAGCTCCTACACAAAGTCTTCCCTGAGGATTCCTGGTCACAGGCCAGCACTCACATACTCAGCTGCTTCCTTCACTCTTCCTAAAAGCCCTGTGAGCTAAGCTCTGCCATTCTTATTACCAGATAAGGAAACTAAGACACCAAGAAGTGAAGGAGCTGCCCAGAGTCACATGGCTGATGAGGGGCGGAGCCAGGCTTTCCACTCCATATAGGTCTGGCTCCAGGGTTGGCACCCTAACTGTGAGGCCACACTGCCCCTCACAGCTGCTACCGGCCATTGGGCACCAGATAAAAATCAGCCCCTGCAGCTCCTTCTGTTCGAAAGGCCAATGTCCCCTCGCTGCATGGCCGGCCTCTTTCAGGCAAGGGCAAGTCTGGGAAGTCTTTGGCCCACCTCCCCGCCCCCAAGCCTCCCAGCAGGGCGCCAAGTGCTGCTGGATCCACGTGCTGCTGGGTAAGGAGAGCAGATGGCTCACATGAGTGCGAGATGCAGCTGCCAGAAGCCCAGAGTGGCCGTTTTGTGAGTCCTTCGCAGAGGACAACATCCCTTCTGCCCACCCTGTGCCACCACAGGGCTGGGTCCCTCCCCAGGATCCTTGCTGTGAACTGGCCCTGCCTGAGGTCAAGGGACTTGTGAAGAGAAGCAGATGGGCCAGGAACCTGGCTGAACTGTTGCTCCTTTTATCCTTAAAAATGAAAATACTGTAGGAACTCCCGTCGTGGCTCAACAGTAATGACCCAACTAGTATCCATGAGGTTGCAGGTTTGATCCCTGGCCTCTCTCAGTGGGTTAAGGATCGGTGTTGCCGTGAGCTGTGGTGTAGGTCGTAGATGCAGCTCGGATCTGGCGTTGCAGTGGCTGTGGTGTAGGCTGGCAACCGCAGCTCCAATTTGACCTCTGGCCTGGGCACTTCCATATGCAGCAGGTGCAGCCCTTAAAAAAAAAAAATCCTGCAGGGACCCTCACAGGATAGGACCTTCCTGGGTACCCTTGGGGTTTCCTGAGGGTGCTGTTATCTCCACTTTGCCAGGGGGAGGGCAGCCAGCTGACTTCCTGACCAGCAGTCCAGGACACAAGGCCACCTCCCTCCCCCTCCCCACCCTGACCATACCCTGAGGTAGATCCTTGGGCCTCTCCCAGTGGGGGCTCTGAGCTGTCCCTCTCCTTGACCCCTTCCCCAAAAAGGGTGGGATGAGGGCTCCACTCAGCTTCCATGAACGCTGCGAATCCTCACACTCAGCCTCCACTCCAGCTCCTGGCAGCCCGGAGGCAGGGCCCCCAGTGGGAGGTTTCTCTGGGGTTACAGATCTCAGCCCTCATCCCTTCTCCCCTGCCTCTTGTCCTGATTTGCAAAGTGCATGATTCTAGAGACATCGAACTCCTCCCCGGTATACCTTTCTTGAGCTGCAGCCACGAAGATGCTTCTGGAATCATTTTAAAGAAATGCAGTTTCATCACTTAAAAGTGCAATTCATTTGTAAGCCCATGTAATCAAACATAGAAAAGTAAACCCAATATTGATTAGCAATTAGCCTATATGTTCTGTCGCATTGATTGAGCCCCTCCTGGGTGTAAAGCCCTGCCGTAGGCACTGAGGAAATGCAGAGGAATAGGGCACCGCCTGCCCTTGAGGACAGAGGGGTCCTGCATTCCAGGAGTCTGTGGCAGGATTCTGAGCTGCAGCCTTGTCAAAAGAATCCAGCAGGTCCCCTCCATCCAGCCCCCCTCCCACCCCACTCTTTGTGCACCGGCTCCGTGGCAGATACCAGGTTAGCATGAAAGTCAGCCGAGTCTTCCAGAAGGAATTGTCAAGTGCACCTCACCTTTGCTCAGAAGGAAGGTCTGGCTCTCAGGGGACCCAGAGGCTCCCCAACAGCAGGTGCCTTTTGGCAAGATATGAATCTCTCTGGGCACCACTTTCTCCTCTAAAAAGACTGTTCAATGGTCTTCTTCCTGTGTAAGGGGGACTTTGCAATATTTTTTTATTATCTTCACAGCAACCGTATGAGATAAGCAGGGATGTGTTTTTATCCCACGTTAAAGTTGGAAAATGAGGAAAATATCAGGGAAGAGAGGGACCTAGCTTGGGCCACGCAGTGAGGGGGACTGGAGCCAAACCCAAACCTTCCGGTTCCTTCTTCACTGCTCTTTCAAGGTTGGGTTAGGGGGCCTCTAAAGTCTCTTTCACTTTGAAAATTTTGACTCTAAGGGATTGAGATTCCAGAAGAGCCCAAATCTGGAAAAGCTGGCACTACATTTGGAGGCTCAGAGGGGGCTGTGGTCCTGAACAGAGGGAGCAGAGCCACTAAGAGTGACCAGTCAGGGAGTTCACATTGTGGCTCATCAGTAACAGACCCAACTAGTATCCATAAGGGTGAGGGTTCAATCTCTGGCCTTACTCAGTGGGTTAAGGATCTGGTGTTGCCGTGAGCTATGCTGTGTAGGTCACAGATGTGGCTTGGATCTGGCATTGCTGTGGCTGTGGTGCACACCTGCAGCTATAGCTCCAATTCAGCCCCTAGCCTGGGAACTTCCATATGCTTCGGGTTCGGCCCTAAAAAAAGACAAACTAAAGAGTGACCAGCCAGGACAGCCTAAGTGCCCAGAGCTTACAACTCCACATAAATCAAACCTGCCTGTACTTGACCAAGGTTGAAACCTACATGACACACAGTAATTAGATTTTTCGACAATGTCCCCCCGCCAGGTTTATTTATCCAGCAGTAATGACCACCTGCTGCAGATCTGGGCACAGGGGCTGCTGGCCTTCTCCAACCACACACCTACCCTGTTGCATCCTCAGTCTGTGGAGAGGGGGCAGAAGGAGAGTCTGGTGGGGACACAGCTGGGGCCTTCGGTCAGACCACTTTGCCTTAAGGAGAGATGTGTTTCCATGATGTACCTCACTGGTGACACTTCAGGAGATCAGACACAACAAGGGTGTTGGCAGGTGCCAGCCATGGTACTAGGGGAACTGAGGAGTTAAGAGGACGTGTTTAGAAACTTGGGGCTTAGTTGGCCCCAGAACATCCTTCAGATGAACTATCACCCACATGACTCATTATAAGCAGGTGACATTTCTTACCCACCATCTGTGAGTCTGTGATGCCCAGAGGTTCTGACAGGATGTCTGGGCAGGGTCTGGATGAGGCCAAGATTAGGATGAGGCAGGGCTCTGTGGTCCTCATCACCCTGGCCCATGTCACCCTGGCCCCCCTGGCTATTTCTGGTTGTCTAGGTAGGCTCCAGGCAGGGTGTTCTCCTGGGAGGGGATTCCAGCTACTGGTCTAACATGCAAGAAGCACCTTGATAGGTCACTGAGGGCCCCGCAGGCTGCCAAAGGGAGTTGGTTCCACTTGGCCAAAGGTAGAAGTTCATTGGGCCTGTTGTATTTTGCAGGCAGGGCCCCAGGAAGATGTGGGAGGGACCACAGGTCAAGTCAGAGAATCAGGCAGGAAGAAGGGAAAGTCTGTTGCTCTGTCTCTGGGTTGGAGGCGCCTCCTCCCCCACCCCTCAACATGATCCCCCGCTACAGATGGGCTTCACCCCCAGATCCAGCTCCCAGCCCACCTGCCTCCTCCCCTCAAAGCCTAGTCACAGGTTCCCTGTCCAGAAAGCACAGCTGTGCTGGTTCAGGGGCAGGCAGCCTTCCGCGATGGAGGCGGCTTCTTTATTTACTATTTCTTTCTCTCCATCCTTCCTTGCTTCCTGTCTTTCTTCCTTCCCCCTTTAATGTTTTTCTTTCACTCTTTCTTCCTCTGTACTTTCTTCTTTCCTTTCTTCTCTTCCCCTTCCTTCTCATCCTCCTTCATATTCTCCTCCTTATGTCACCCTCTCCCCCCACCCTTCCCCCTCCCCTCTCTGTTCCCCACCCCCAGAGACACAGCCACCCCAGCATTTTCACCCGCCTTGCTTCAGAGCCTCCTGATTTCAGCACTATGCGTTTGTACCTCCTCAACACAGAGCAGGTGCAGTGCAGCAACAGGGGACGTGCAGAGTGAGAAAGGGCGGGAGGAAAGCCTAGACATGGGAATCCCATAGCCCCTCAGCTGCCCAAAAGCTCAGCCCTGGGTGTGGTGCCTGAGAAGACAGAGGAGCTTCCTAGGCTGGCCCAGCAGTATGCCCAAGGACTGCCCCCCCCAGCCCCCTCCCTGCCCAGTCCTCTTTTTTTTTTTTTTTTTTTGGCTGTTTTTTTTTTTTAGGGCCTCACCCACAGCATATGGAGGTTCCCAGGCTAGGGTTCGAATCAGAGCTGCAGCTGTGGGCCTATGCCACAGCCATAGCAATGCCAGATCTGAGCCACATCTGTGACTTACACCACAGTTCATGGCAATGCCAGATCCTTAACCCACTGAGAGGCCAGGGATTGAAACTGTATCCTCATGGATGCTAGTCAGATTTGTTTCCACTGAGCCACAGTGGGAATCTTTAAAAGGCTTGTTCTGAGGTCCCAGCCCCAGAGCTCTGATTCAGTATGTCTACAGTGGGGCTCCAGAGTATTCCTTCTTAAAGAGCAAGTCAGGTGATATGAAGCAGGTCTCAAGATACTTTGAGAAGTCTTGGCCTGGAGTTCCCGTCGTGGCGCAGTGGTTAACGAATCCGACTAGGAACCATGAGATTGCGGGTTCAATCCCTGCCTTTGCTCAGTGGGTTAACGATCCGGCGTTGCCGTGAGCTGTGGTGTAGGTTGCAGACGCGGCTCGGATCCCGCGTTGCTGTGGCTCTGGCGTAGGCCGGTGGCTACAGCTCCGATTCAACCCCTAGCCTGGGAACCTCCATATGCCGCAGGAGCGGCCCAAGAAATAGCAACAACAACAACAACAACAATAAAGACAAAAAAAAAAAAAAAAAAAGAAGTCTTGGCCTAAGAACATTCATATGAAAACTGTGTTCGGTCAAGTGTGGATCCACCTCAAGCAAAAGGGCTGGGGAATTCTGGGTTAGGAGCTGGAGAGCTAGAGAATGGGGGTGGGGGTGGGGGGTGGGTCCTGGGGGTTGATCACTTGAGCAGAGCTCTGATAGTTGGAAGGATTTGCATGGGTTATCAGAGGAGGGAGGATTATAGACCAAATTATTTGAGTCGGCTACTTTAAATGGCAGGCAATAAATTGGATGTTTGGATGGGTGGGTAGAGGATTAGATGGATGAATGGATGGATGGATGGATGGATGGATGGGTGGATGGATGGATGGGTGGATGGATGGATGGATGGATGTCCTCAGATGACCCTGACAGATCTCTGGGCGCTACATTCCCCAGGTGTACTGGATATCTGTGGTTTCAGGTCACAGCTTTGGGGGAGCATGACACACTCCCCCTAACCAGATCTCTCACTTGCCACCACCCTTAACTGTCCTTCCACATTCTAGAAGAGCCCAAATGAAGGAATGAAGGTTAAATCTGGCTGTTTTCGCCTCCCAACCCCACCCTGGGCCCAATGTTCAGAGAAGAGTTAAGTGACAGAGCCTCGTTCTCCTGTATGAATTAATAATTGATTCGGTAACAAATCACTAATATTGCAGTAGTCGTGGTGAATAAGATAATGAATGTGTTCTGTCCAGGGAGTGTCGTGTTGTGAGGATTCAGCTGAAATTATTCATAAATGTGCTACTTTTCCTCATCTCCAACTGCTGCTAGTTTAGCTCCTCTTTTTAATCTTCCCAACCTGTCACATTCGATGGTGGAAATCGTCAGGCTCCATATACAGCAGAATATTAAGGGGGAACTGCCACGGCATTATGTCAAATTTCAATAGGTAATAGAAACAAAGTGCTCACAGACCCTTTCCCACTTCTCTTGAAGTTAAAAAATAAGACCTTTTAAAAAACTTTCTGGATGGGCTTCAACCCAGGTTGAAGTGTCCAGAGACTTGGGTTGTGGTCCCTACTTCATCACGCACTTGCTGTGTGACTTTGGGCCAGACACTCAACCATCCTGGACCAAATTTCCCATCTCTGAATATCATTGGGCTAATTGAGCCTCTCTGCTTTTATCCTAAGGGTAATGAGAGATTGGCAAGGTGATGGGAAAGAAAGTGCTCTAGGCTACAGATGGGTACTTTTCTCCACTGTTGCCCCCTACTTGTTCATGCAGGACAAGTCAAGTGGTTCGCTCATCTCTAAACATGCCTCCTATGCACCCACCAGGGAGGGCCCCTCCTTTTCTCCTTCCTTCCCCAACTGACCCACCCAGCCCTCCGGGCTCCATTCAGCTACCACCACCTCCATCATTAAACCTTTCCTGATCCCACCTCTCAGGCATCCTCCTTCTTCCTCCAAGCCCTCCCCAGAGCATCCTGGCCCTTTCTTACCTTGCTCTTCCCTACACACCATGATCCTTAGTAAGCTGCAAACATCTCAGGAACAGAAGCTATCTTCTAAATCTTTGAATATAGTAGGAAAGAAAGAAATGTGTGTAGAATGAACCCATTGGTGGATGGATGGATGGCTGGCTGGCTGGATGGATGGATGGATGGATGGAAGAATAAGAAATTTGAAACTAGCATCGTACTGTTTTCAGTCAGTGAGCAAGTGTTTGCTGAGCCTCTGCCATGTATCTAGTGTTGGTGTTTATCTCTGCTGCATCAGGGTGGAAATCAGAAAAGGTATCAATGACTCAATAGCGAATGTACTTGGAACAGAGTAACAGTGATCAGACAGGGTTTGAGAGAAGATATCATAGCAGGACAGCTGACAGTGCCCCCCACACCCTACAGAGGAGACCTGGAGTACAGAGGGTGCAGACCCTTAGCTCAACTATACAGCTGGTGGTACAGGGCCAAATCCTGGGCTTCCAGCCTGTCAGACTTTTTGTTTTGCCTTCATACCAGGGGATGGCACACAGAGGGAGGAAGAATAGGGTTCTGGGAGGCTGTGGGGCTTGAGTGGGAAGGAAAGACTTGTCCCAAGGGGTGGAGGCTGATTCAGCCAAGAGATGGAAGGGGTGAAGGGCTCTCTGAGGACCTGGCCGGCCTTAGTTGACTGGGATTTTTTTCCAGAGCTGGCCCATGGGATCACCTGGATAGAGGGCCCGACTAAAGAGGGACAGCAGAACAGGGAGACCACCCCCCCCCCAGAGCAAATGTCAGAGGAGTGGAGGGGTGTGAGGAGTGGGGACAAGGATTGGCCTATTTCCCCTGTTGGGACACCCCACAACAGCCTCACACAGCTGGATCCTCAAAGGGACACACAACGGCTCTCCAGAGCGAATGCGCGTGCGCACGCACACAGACAGAGGGATGCTCACTGATTCGGGTGAAAACACTACAGACACCCACATAAACAAACACAAGGTACCCCATGACACACACAAGTCCACACACGCAGGACACACAGACACGGAGAAACATACATGCTCATCCAAGCCTTCATTCTGAGTAAGTTATTAAAAATGTAGACATCGCTGGCTCCCAGGGTCAATATGTTGTTTTTAAATTTAAACATGAATTTCCATTTCATTGAGCCTCCAGGGCTAACAAGATGTGCTGTGACAGGAGCAGCTAGCTGGAAAAGGCATGATTGAGGAGCAAGCCAGTAATGTGTGTGCACAGCCTGGGTTGGGAGGGGAGGCTCCTTTGCCCATCCCCCACAGCCTGGGATGAGCCGGGGGCCAGGCAGTGAGTGTCACTGCCACCACTCGGCGCTGAGTTCTGACCTAGTTGACCAATCCATGCTTCCAAAGCTAAGAGATCAGAGTGTGATAGAAATGACATCCACCCACCCATCCATCCATCCATCCATTCATCTGTCTTTTCATATTTTATGAAAACCCAGACAGACCTGGGATAAGGGCTGTGGAGGTGATGGCAAGAAGAAAAATGTTGTCCTTGCCCCCTGGAAGTTTCCACTCTGATTTGGACAAGTTGTGTGTCTCAGTGAACTCCAGCCTGGCGACCTTCTGCATGCACCAACCATCTCTTCTATATCCCAAATGGCCCAAGACACTCTGGTTTATAAACACAATCATTACCAGTCTCCTCCATCAGGCTATAAGTTCTGTGAAAGAAGGTGTCATATCTATCTTGTCCTCTGCCTGGTGCTCAGTGAATGCTTGGTGAACTTGTATGGGATTGAATTGAAGTTCAAAAGGCAGACTCCAAGGTCTTTTGTGGTTTTACCTTCCTCATCCCCCAGCACCTGGCTGGCAGCAGTGTGTATGGTTGACCAGTAGTACAGGAGTGAGTGAGTTTAAAACAACAACAACAACACACAGCAAAGAAAAGGGTGCTAAGTGGGCAGGACCTGCTCCATGGAGGAGGCAGAACAGGAGGAGGTACCCTTGTCACTCTTGGCTACTGGAAGAAATGTGGAGTAACAGTGCCTGAGAGGGGTGGCCATGGGCAGAGCCCCTTGCTGAGAGTGAGGCACAGTCACTACAGCAGAACCAGCCGCGAGGGCTGGGAGCCCAACACACAGGGATCCAGCCCCAACCTCATCTTCAGCCACTCTGTCTACCCCTCTGCACAAGACCCTGCAGAGAATCCTGTCTCAGTGTTGGCTCTTCTCCTGGATTCAAGAGATGCTCAATTTGCTGGACCTGGTGGGCGCTACAGGACTTCATGTGTCTTACTTATCCTAAGTGCCAATCAATTCCTGAAGTTTTGTGTGAAAAGGAAAGAGCAGTAATGAACCCCCACAACCTCATCTCCTGGAGATAGTTTGACAAAAGCTGGACCTCCAGTTACTTCCTTCTCAACACACACACACACACACACACACACACACACACACGTACATACACACTTATATGTGCACACTTACATATACATACACATATATACATAAACACACACACACACACACATACCCCTACACACACAACCAGGAACCAGTGGCTAACAAGGTATCAGGTTGTACCAAACTCAATACAGTCACATGCACACACAGACACACACAGATCTCACATTTCAGGACACTCGTTCCCTCTCTTCTAGATTTCTGAACTCACGATAAATCCCAAGACCCTTTCCTTAAAATATAGGCAGTTTGGTTTGTGTCTCTGGGAAAGCAGCACCTCTCACTGACTCTGGACATCACAGAAACAGAGGTCCAGGAACAAGGGGACAGCACTCCTGCATGTCAGCTCCTGCCAACCACGGAGTCATCCATTGCCCAGACCCTCCTCATAACTGCTCACAAAAGGGGGCACTTCACTCACGACACCCTGGCTCATGCTGTCACACCTACACACGGGCACATGAGAAACAGTTGGCGGGCACACATGGAGCCTTCACACACCACGTCCATCCCTCCTCAACATGTACACAGCAAAACTGGGTATAGGACTGCGTGCTGAAACAGCACCCACCAGCACACACATGTGCAAGGATGCCCCCATGTACACAAGCACAGCAGTGATGTCAGGCCCCATCCTCAGGTCATCAGCCCGAGGTCCTGGCAGCACAGGGAGGCGAGGGCAGAGGGCACCTCCCTACCTACAGGCCCAGACCTTCAGGTGCCCAGGAATGGAGGCCTGGGCCTCTGGCCCTTTAAACATCCATTTAAAGTCTCATCTCTCAAATAATTCAGCGGAGGCATCAGCCAAAAGGGCACACTCTCCTTCCCTTGTCTTCAGGAGCAGGAGAAGGAAGGAGACAGAGGAGAGCAGAGATTAATTGGACCTGGAACACGGACCAGGGATGGTGTCAGGCCAGGCTGCCAGGGAAGCAGGGGCTGGGGCGGGGGAGGGTGTGGTGGTGGCAGGGGCGAGGGCATCCACAGCTTGCTTCTCTTATCTCCTCCTTCTGTCCTTTACGTGTCACACACTCCCAAGGACCTCACACACATCTTCACAGGGAGGGGCAGCCTCTGACCGGTCAACAGCAGAAAACGTCCCCAAGGCCGCAGTCTCTGCCTCCGACAGCCTTTCGCATCCCCAGTATAAAGCATCAACCGAAACCTTAGAGCCAGAGCCACATTCAGACTTGGGCCCTGGGCAGCTCACTCTCCCCAGAGGTGTGCGTCTGGGTTGCCCAGAGAGAGCCAGGAGGATGCCCGTCAGGCCTGGGCAGGATAATGCAAGGAACCATCTGCTAACTGAGTCTCGGTCCCTGCAAGCGTCCACTACATCTGTTATCCTTTGCAGCAGACCGTCAGCTCCCTTTGCCTCCTGTCTGTCACTGGCTATGGACTGGCCCCCTCCCCCACAGCCCCTCCTTCCTCTCCCCCACGTTGGGAATCGGAAGGCTAGGAGGGCATCCGTCCAGGCTCTACCAACTCACCTCCTGGACATCCGACTCCTCCCACATGTAGCCCCCCACCCTCGGCTTTCAGGGGTGAGGCTGGGCCTGCCTGGCCCTTATCAGGGTATCCTAGAGCAGGCAGGTTTCGCTCAGCATGAAGAGCATGCTTAGAGCACAGGGTGTTCCACAGCAAGGGCGGCCTCCCATGCAGGGACCCGCTGCCCTAGCCCAGAAGCATCCCCAAGGGTGCCGAGATGCCCCCAAGATTGCTCCCAACTCTAGCATTCTGCCTTTCCTGTGGAACCCAGTTTTCCTTTCAGTGGGAAACAGCACATCACACCGCCTGCCCCTGGTCAGCCATCAGTCCAGGTTCTCAGAGTGCTCGGCACCAACCACATTCAAGTTCGATCTAGTCGTCTCTGAGAGCCCATGGGAAAGAGAGTGTTTGCTTGGGTGGGAAATCACATCCCCAGGGAGAACCCCAGGACACAAGATATGAAGGTCAGGCTCTAGGTTTCTTCTGTGTGGCCTCAGATGTCTGAGGAGAGTCAGCAGGCCCGGCCCCCCCGCCTCAGCCCCCTCTTAGCCTTCAGGTGTCCTGAGCACTGGGTGCAGGGGCCTTGGTGAGTTGTCTGCTCCACCGGCTGTCCGGAGGAGCCCATGCAGGACTAGGTTATGGTGAATGCAGCTAGCACCCCCTCATCCCACCAGACCCTTGACCCCCTCAATTAGTCCCCTGTAGCCAAGAGACTAAGGCCTCTTCTGAGCCCAGTTGGGCCCAGAGCTGGGGACAGGGGGAGCAATGAAGGGGACAGAAATGCCCCCACACACCACGGAGCAGGAAGCAATGGGAATGTTGCATTAGGCAGAGCTAGACCATGGGATACCACCAGCAAAGCCACATGGGAGAGAGTGTGCATCCCGGTTTGGCCCAAGGCCTGAATCCAGATTCTCATACTTATTAGCTGTGGCCTGTGGACACCTGACCTGGGCATGCCGAGCCCCGGTCTCCTGTCTCTTCAGTGGGATACCTGCCTGAAGCCTCGTGGAAAGGCCTGACCCTAAATCACCTATCACGCCCTTTGGTGCATTGTTGGGACTCAGTAAGGGGAGCCCCGGGCCCATGGTCAGGAGGCTGGAGCCTGTGTCTTCAGAACCCTGCTTGTACATTTAGAAAGCAGGAAGAATCAAAGCGTGAGGTGTGATGAGATCTCCAAATTTGATAGGGCTTCTCCTCTCATATCCATCCCCTGGGAGGAGAAAATACAACACCTTGATTTTTACATGAAGAATGTGTGTCTAGTCAGGGCGGATGAGAAGCTGTTGGGGTGGGGGGAGCGTGTTAAGGGTGAGATTCTCATGCCCTGTGTTTCTGGGAACCTGGGTGCTGGGTCCCTCATCTCTGAAAGGTAGGGTTATCTCAGGATCTTTCCCTGAGGAAGGCAGTGGCCTCAACTCAATGAAAGAAGCTTCCAGAAGGATCAGCACCTTACACATAGTTCCTGTCACACATAGGGTAACATTTCAATGAAGAGTCCTACTCTCTAACAAAAACAAAGGGACCATGTGTCTCCCCAGAGCCCCTTAGTCTAATAGCAGAAAACACTGGAAGAGGAGGGAGGGAAGGAGTGAGGTGCGGAAGAGGGAAGGTGGAGGAGCAAGGCCTTTTCTAAATCCCACTTTGCGCCCCCCAGCGGCACCCCAGCCCCTCACACTCCCAACGCATGTGTAGGGGCCGGGCGGGAGGGGGGCAGGTTTTGTACACAGGGCCATGTCAGTGTAACCAGGCCTTAAAAAAAAAAATCCTTTTCTTTCAAATCAATGTAAAAATATTCTGCGGTACAGAGCCGATTTGATTAAAAAGGGAAAAGGTTGCCTGAAATATGCCCAAAAAAAAAAATTCAGCTAATGGGAATCTCATTCATTATTTAATCTCCTGCTTATCAGAACGGGACCAAAATGGAATCTAATATGGCATATGCGTGGTGTTGTCCTGGAGAGCAGACAGAAGGTAGGGAGCAGGCAGAGGCAAAGACGGATAAAGACTTACCATTTCACTTAATATATTAAACCGGGCTGCAGGCTTTGAGTCGGATTAATAACGGTAGTGGGCCTGAAAAACCCCAATAACTGTGTGCCTGCGTGTATATATAGATAGGCGCACACACATACATATACATTTAGCTGGTATCCGTCTTTGTGCCTTACACTGTGATTCATATACTGCCGCGCTCCTGGACTTTATTAAATACAAATGAAATACGCCTCCTCTGGCGGCAGCTCACGAGATGGGGAGGCTGTGGAGTGGCCGGACAGCGCTGTGTCTTGCTCACTTGTGCTGTGCTGGCAAAACCCGCCTTGTTGTAAAGAGGACTTGGAAGGGCCTGGGACAGACACAGTGTGGCAACCTCCCTGGAGTGATGTTGGGGGCGGGGACAATGACTGAGAATCCCCATGTGCCCAGCCTGAGGCTTGTAGGGTAGCTTTCCGGGTACCTCTAATCACCATAGCAACTCTGAAGACAAAACCATCATCCTTGCTGCCCTGGTAAGGAAACAGAGGCACAAAAATGTAAGGAAACTGGCCCTGGTCCAAAGAACAGTGAGTGGCCAACTATCCCACCATGATTTGTGTCCTTTGCCCCAAGCCGTGCACCTTCCCTGAGGTGTGTCCACGTGAGGCCTGAGGGTCCACTCTGAACTGGTAAGCAGACCAGCAGAGGTTCTCCCAGATGTTCATTTTGTTCAGAAGGGTCTCTTTCACCAACCCCTGGACCCGTCACCCTCTACTCCCGGGCTCACGGCCTTCCTCCTCCCACCCCATGATACCTTTGCTGGCCTCTCTTTCAGAGACATGCCTCATACCTCCCCTCTCCAGCCTGCTAAGCACCTGCTGAACACAAGGCCTGAAGGGTCCTGCACTCAAAGGGCCATGGTCCACATGCAGCATTACTGGGTTTTTTTTTCTTCAACTCTGACCCCCAGTGGAGGGTTTGAGGGAATATCCTTTCCTTTTAACTTGCTTTGTGACCTGGGTGACAAATGGGTCAGGTGTGTTGGGACAATTTCCCAGCAAACAGTAACCTTCAAAGATGTCCATCTGTGGTTTATTTATGATGCAGATCCTGGGGAGCCCCACAGACCAGGCTCTTTGATGCCCAGCATCACATTTCCCCAAAGGACCCCCTGGGACAAGACGGTCAACCTAGGCTGCAAAGTCGGGATGCATACCGGAGGCAAAGGATTCTTTCCAACAGGAATGAGTGGGTGTTGGTTTTTTGTGGGTTTTTTGTTGTTTTTTGTGGGTTTTTTGGTTTTGTTTTGTTTTTTGCTTTTTTTAGGGCCACACTCACGGCATATAGAAGTTCCCAGACTAGGGGCTGAATTGGAGCTATAGCTGCTGGCCTACAGAACATCCACAGCAACGCCAGATCTGAGCCACATCTTCGACCTACACCACAGCTCACGGCAACGCAGGATCCTTGACCCACTGCGCAAGGCCATGGATCGAACCCGCATCCTCATGGATACTAGTCGGATTTGTTTCCGCTGTGCCCCAGTGAGAACTCCAGGAATGAGGTTTTTTAAATGAACTCGGTCACGTGGGCTGGGTCCCACAGACCAAATCAGGACCAGGGTGTGGTGGAAACATGTTTAGGATTCCTGGGGTAAAGAAGGGGTGGGAATTGTCAGACCCTACTAACTTCTTTCCCTCCTTTAATGCCAACCAGGGACATCTCTCCTTTACTCTCAACTTCTTTGAAATTCAGCTGGAGCTGTAGGGGAGTTTAAAAAAAAAAAAAAAAAAAAAGCAGAGCAGGACACCAAACCACCTACAAAACAAGTCAGCAAGGCAGTTTCTCCAGCAAACCTGCGTCTTATATCTCCTGTGACAAAAAGATTTATAGCAATTTTTTATTAAAAAAGAGAGAGAGAGAGAGCTGCAGATAATCAGATCTGAGACACAGAAATGGGAGCGTGGGGTGTTCTGCGTGTAAGTTATTTTAAAATATATGTTAGGTGTGTGATGGATTTTTCCACTCCCGGCTAGAGGGGGGGCCAGATCAGCCCCCTCCCCCAAGCCCACTCTTGTCCTAAAATGATGGAAATGATGTGTGCAGGGAAGGACAGGGACAGATAGGGGGGTCCAGGAAGGCGGGAATTCTGCTTACACTGCCATCTCACGCAGGCACCCCACTCCCAGGCTTTACCCTGGCTGCTGCCACAGTCCCCCATCCCTCAACAGGTAGAGAAAGGGGCTCCTACTGCTTTCCAGAGGTGAGGACACAGCCATGAGCTCAGAAAAACCGGAAACCATCTTTAGGGCCACTCTGACCCGCACCCTCACTCACCCAGCCAGTGTTACACTCGCAATCAGGTTTCCTAGATGAAGTCAACCGCGGATATGCTGAGAAAGGCCCATTCTGCACTTTGCAACACAAAGAGAGGCATCATTGGCATTGCTGGCATGCACTTCTGTCCCAGTTCTGGGTCTCCACGGCCCAGGGCAGAGCCCCCACCCTGGGCACATAGAGGCAGGAGCTGGTATGCATGCCACATGGAAAGGACAGGGGCCTGACCCAGAATGAGCATATTGGTCCTGAGGCTGTGGACCATTGAGCTGTCCTGTGTGCAGAGATATGAACCAGTGAAGAGGCTCTTGGGGGGATCATCTCCATGGAACACGCCCCCACCTGAGGATACCCCCCTAACTGGGAGGCCAATCGCCTGCAACCTCCAGATGACACCAAAATGACAAGACATTCAACTGTTAGTGAAAATGACCAGATGGTAAGATGAAGGAAGTATCTGGAAAACAAATCCTGCAAGGAGTAGCCGGAGGAACCAGAGATCTAAAGAAAAGGGCCCCGGGAAGGTGTGACACCTGCCTACAGATTCTGCAGGGAGATATCCCCGTGGTCCCAGGGCTGGGTGAGGGGCTGGGGGCCTGGACAAGGAGGGTCTGTTTGGTGAGACAAATAGAAAAGATGGCTTCTAGGAGAGAGCAGAGTAAATGAAAATGCTGCAGCAAGAAAAAGCATGGGTGCAGGGGATGGGCAGTGGTGAACCCCCAAATTAAGTGTTAATGATGGAGTGTCAGCCCCCGGGGCAGACTCCAGGGAGAGGCTGGAAGGTCAGGGGCTTCAGGTTGCACTGTTAAGGGCTTCTCACTGGCCTTGGCTGCAAGGTACGCACCCTCCATCCTATTCTCTGAGTCTTCCTGGGACACCCCCAAGTCCTCTGTGAGTGCAGCTCCCCAAGAACCAGAGAGTTTCAGGGGAGAGGGCTGGGTGATGACAAGGGCTCTTGCTCCTGGGCACCCAGGTGTACACATGCGCTGTTGGGCATGGCCCAGAGCCCTTCTCTCCAAGTTTCCTTCCCTGTCTCCCTTCGCCTGAACACATCCAGCCTTTTGGTCAACCAGTTAATAATCTACAAACAAACACCTAACTCCAGAGCCACCCTGCTCAAAGGAGCCCCAGGTTATTTGGGAAAGGGGGCGTCCTTCTATGTGGAATGAAGTCCAGAGAGCAGAGAAGTCCCCACCATGTGGCTGGGACCCTCTGCTTCTCCTTGGATGGTGAACTGGCCATGAGCTGGACAGGAGCATGGTGGGTCTGAGTGGTTGTCCCCAGGCACATTCTGTGGCCTCTCCGAGTTGAGTTGTCATTGGCTATGAAGTAGGGTCCATACAGCTGTGGGGCTATTGTGGGAGTAACTGAGATGAGGCATGTGGAGGCCCTGAGAGGGAAAAAAGAAAGAATGGATGGTGCTCAAGGTCTCATGCAAGGGGGAAGACATTGGCTCTGAACCAGCCTGGCTTCCTGGACAGATGGCTTCACAGCAGGGGCAAGGCCAGGGCAAGGCTAGCCAGTAGCACCTAGAGTTGAGGCAGGGAGGGCGGTGGCCTCTGGGGACAGGAAAGGAAAATTAGGGCCAAACCTGGGGGGTCTGTAGCCAAGACCATCTGAGAAGAGGGGATGATGGCCTTTTCCTTGAGAACAGTCTCAGCTGAGAGGATCCATGTGCCTCTGTCACCGCTATGATGACTGTATGTCTCACACACAAGACCCATCACACATCATTTGAATGTGTACATATGGCAACACTGGCATGTGTCACTCACGCTTCTGCCCAGCGCCACCCCTCTGCCAGGCGGGACCACACAGAATAGCATCCGTCGCCCTCGCCTGCGAGGTCACCCCCTCCTGCACTGACACACCCTGTCGCAAGGCCCCCTCTCAGCCGCATACCAGGAGAGCTGTGCACACAGTCAGGCCCAGGCAGGCCCCCTCCCCCTGCACCGTCACACACCTGTACAGCCACACAGACCATCCCAGCAGCACACGACTCCGTGGTCCCTGTGTCACAGGATGTCATGTGCAAACACTGTTACTTCCCCTCCACTCCTGCCATTTGTCCCCAGCCCTTCCCAGGGTAGGGGCCAGGGAGTGGCTTTCTGGACTGGGGGAGGGATGTGGAAAGCAGCAGGAGAGGGGGTGGCCTCGCCATCATGGAGGGTGACTCCTTGTGGTATTTTTAAGCCTTCCCTCCATTTGCTAAATGAGGCTTTCGCTCTGGCTCCCTGAGAAGCGGCTGCTCCTTTCACGGTGGGGGGTGGGGAGGCAGTGGCCTGACAGATGCTTAAGAAATTATGGGTGAAACTTGCTGACTCAGGCCTGAATTACTTGCTGTCCCGGGACTGTATTTAGTCCAATGAGCATTGCTGGCTGGCTCCTCCCTCCTTCTTTACCACGCTCTTCCTTTTCCAAGCATCCCCCTTCCTGCCCTTCTCCTACCCTCCCTGACTCTCTCCCTTGCTCTGGCTGTTTCAGCTCAAGCATCTTTCTCAACCCACCACCTTCCCTCCCTGGGGACCCCTCCTGCCCCCTGTCCCGTTCCCTGGAGCTGGCAAGCCTGCCCAGTGAGGGAAAAGGTGCCCGCCCACACCCAGCCACGGGAAGTGGTGTGGGAGCCTGGGTGTGTGTGGAGGTGGGGGAAGTCAGGACAAGGTCGGGGGGTGGGGGCAGGAGCAGGGGCCTTGAGCTAGGCCTGAAAGCGCCTTGAACTTGGTAGGTGATGGGTTTGTCTTGGTCAAGCAGCTGAAATTTCCCGTCCACGTTGCCTGTGAAACTGGCTCCCTGAGCTCTTCTGAGGACAAAATGAGTTCATGTCTGGACAGTACTTGACCTGTGGTCAGCACTTGGTCAACTTGAGTTAGTATTGGCTCATAAGATGGTCCAGATCACAATGAAAGGTGGTTCCCAAAAAACACAGAGCCCACGCTCTCCTCCACGATGCTACTGTGCCCAGCAGGAGCCAAGGATAAGTCTTGCTTGCTGAGCTGCCAGACGCAGCCCCACATGAAAGGGCTCAACCTTAAAGGAAAGAATGGCCTGATGGCAGAAGGGGAGTGGCAAGGACCATCTTCTCTGCTGATATCACTGTCTTTTCTGCTGTCCCCTCTCACCCCGTGAAGCCTGAGCCTCCCAGTGGCTGGTCAAAGGCCAAGTCAGGGACTCTCCCACAGCCTCTGCGAACCAGTGGAGGCCAGCAGAAACAGGATCCCCACCACCAGCCTCTGCCCAGGGGCAGCACTACGTCAAGACTGTCCAGGACCTGCTGGGATCAAGCTGTTCCAACAATGAAACACAAATCAGCCGCCCTCGGCCCTGCCATTTGCCAGAACCAAATTCATGATCCTATGATAAATAATTCAGGCTTCTCCATCTGTGGAAAAGTTGGATTTGGCCTAATTTCTCTCATAAACAGAGAACATCATCTGCTCAGAACAGTAAACGAGATACCAGTCAATTTTTTAAAAAATATAGCCCAGGGAACCTTGTCTGGGCTCATGGAATCCAGGTTGCCTTTAGGAACCTAGGCGGATGGGGTGGATGGGGAGTTCCAAGTCTGGCAGGTAGATTGGTGATGACGAGGACGTGTTTAAGACCAATGGATGTGCCCAACTGCACATGAGTCACATTACTGAAGTCCAACCTGATTCATTTCTCACGTATTTACTGAAAGAACATGAAAGCAGCAAACACATCTCTCTAAAGTGTATCAGCAGAGTTCTCCAGAGAAACAGAACCCCACATATATACACACACATATTATCTAGGTTAATACAGACTAAAAGTATTTATATGCATAAATACATGCATATGTATATTAAGAGATCTATTTCAAGGAATTCCCATAGTGGCGCAGCAGAAGCGAATCCAACTAGGAACCGTAAAGTTGTGGATTCGATCCCTGGCCTCGCTCAGTGGGTTAAGGATCTGGCGTTGCCATGAGCTGTGGTGTAGGTCGCAGAGGTGGCTTGGATCTGGCATTGCTGTGGCTGTGGTGTAGGCCGGCAGCTATAGCTCCAATTTGACCCTTAGCCTGGCAACTTCCATATGCCACAGGTGTGACCCTAAAAAGACAAAAAGACAATAAATAAATAAACAAACAAAGATCTGTTTCAAGGGATTGGCTCACCTGACTCTGAGGACACTGATAAGTCTGAAATCCACAGGGCCTCGAGGACCTAGCACTGCAGTCTTGAGGCTGAATTTCTTCCTCCTCAGGGAAGCCTCTACTTGCTTCTAAGTTCTTTCAACTGCCTGGCTGAGGCCCACCCACAAAATGGAGAATGGTCTCCTTTACATTAAAGTCCAATGGATATAGATGTTACCCGCACCCTCAAAATTCCTTCACAGCACTTAGATTAGTGTTTGATCAGCTAGCTGGGGGCGAGGGAGCGCAGCCAAGCTGAACCAGGAATGAACCGCCTCACCAAGGCTGCCTGTGGCGTTTGCTTTTCCCTTGGCATCTCTGCCTCCAACCAGCCTAAGCCCATGAGACTCATCTGCATGGATGAGAAACAGCACATGAGAGGCTATTTGCACCAGAGCAGACCCCAAGGAGGATGCAACTGGGAGGATTGAAGCCAAGAGCTCTGAATTGGTTTGCCCAAGGTCACACAGGCTTCTCCATCTGTGGAAAAGTTGGATTTGCTAGGTTGGATAGGCAGGTGTGTTCAAGGTCAGGACTAGCTGGACAAAGCCCTTGGACCTGCCTCCAAGTCCTGGACAGAGGTGTGCATCTACTACAACACAGGAAGAGCGAGGACTCCACGTGTGTGGCTCTGTTACACACCTGCCCTGCACTAGCAGGCAATGCCTGGTGGGTCTGTGGCACCTGTTGTTTGGGGCCTTCTAGACTGATGGTCATCCAGCTGTTAGGAAAAGCCTCCTCATCACCCCAGGCATCGTGTTGGTGATGGAATATTTCTGAAGGAGAAACACCTGTGAATTATTCTCCTGTTTGTGAATTAGATGCCGTGTTACCTGGAGCAGCACAGGCATTAAATGGGGGGCCTACTGATGCTGACCCAAAAGTGGGTCTCCTAGAGTGAAAGGAGGGCAGGTGACCACAGAGGGAGCCATCACGGTGGCAAGGCGCACTGTGTGGAGTGTGGGCCACCTGCATGGCACATGCGCATCTGGGGCTCTGTTAGTCCTTTCAGGCCCCTGGGGGCCATGTGGTCACCCCAGCGCCCAGTTGAAGAGGATGGGACCGCCTAAGGTAGCCTGCCTCACGGTGGCAGCTGGGGTGACTGCAAGCACCAGGCTCTGCCCACCAAGCCCATCTCCCCCACACTTTGGAGGCAAAGGCCTGGGACTCCAGGCAGTGTGTGTGGTGTTGTTCTGGTCCCTCCTCACCTACCTATCCTGGGGAGGACCCCTGCAGCAGGCCAGGGAGGAGGGGAGATGGAGGTGGAGGGAGCAGTCACAGCCCCTGGGGAGCCAGCCACCCTGCTCCTGGACCGTAGATCCTGGACCAGCTTCTTCCTCAAGATGGAAGCAGGTCAGTTCCCCAAGGCCCCTCACAGTCCAGAGCCGGGCCATGAAGCAGCCCCGAGAGTGGGTCCACCGCCATGCAGGAAGGCTCCCTTCTCCATTGTTGGCCGACGGAATAGAACAGCTCTCCTTCAGACACACAGGCCTTTCTCCCCAGCACAGGATCTTCACTGTCATCCCAGCCCGCTTCCCAGCCCCACTCCCTTCTGACCTCCAGACTTAAGAACTTTAGAGGAGGAAGTAATTTGGCTGGACTGTTATTAAAAGGGAAGGGGAGGCAGCGACAGTCGTGGGCTGTAAAAGCTCTCCCAGGCTCCCAGCAGTGCCGGCTGGTGGCTCCTGGTCCTTAACCGACACACTCATCCTCCCTGACGTACCTGCCCTTCACACTCTGGATGGACCCAGGGCCCCTTTATAGCCCTGCCGCCTGGCCCAGTCCTGGGTGGGGAGCGACAGGAGGGAGGATCAGCCCAGAACCAGGACAGAGGGCCAGAGGAGACCCTGCTTCAAAGAGTAGAGCAAACTTGTATCAGAACAAAGCCCATCCAAGGCCACCCCCCACCCCCAGGGTCGGGGCACAGGATTCCTAGGAGGCATGAGGCTCAGAGACAGACCCGTCCCAGCTCAGGCCCACCCCCAGCTGAGCCTGCACTTCTTCCCTGATGAAAAGCCAGCAACACCTGCCTCTCAGCATCCCTGAACAGTCCCTGCTGAGGACCAGGCACTATCTCCCCACCCTGGGTCTGGTTTCTGGGCAGCATGACCTGTGCAGCTCAACAGGAAGTGGCCAGAGGGGGCTCAGAGCCTGGACCCACCCCTTCTCCTCCAATGACTCCTCAGGGCCCCTCAGGGCACAGTGTGAAGGCTTCAGTTTACAGGTGAGGACACAGGAACCTGAGGAAGGCAGAGGCCCTTCCTGAGCTACCCAGCCGGTCCTGCCCCCACCCAGCCTAGACTGGAAAGTCCCCAGGGGGGCAGGGATCGAGCTTTGTCCAGCCCAGCACCAGGCACACAGCACAGGGCCCTTGCACATCTCAGTGAAGGAATGAACTGTTTGCCCAAACTCCCCTGTGCATGGATGCGCCTCGAGCTTCTCCAATGGTGAGGTGAAAGGCTGGGTGTGCCGGCACTGAGAGAACTCAGAAAGTCCAGAGCCACAGCCAGGTGAGGGGTTCCACATCGCAGAGGGGAGAGCTGTGGGCCCCGTAAGGTTTGGGAGGAGTAAGGGTTTGTGGAAGCTGGAGGTGACGGGGGGGGGGGGGCAGGGGGGAGTGGGGAGGCATGCAGGCTGAGCTACAGGCTCAGGGCTCCCACGCTCACCTCTGCCCTGGGTCCCCTGAGCCCCAGCACCCAGCTGCCAGTGCAGGCAGGCACGACAATGGCACAGCCGAGATGAAGACATCCAGACACAAGGCTGCACCTTCTGAGACGGAATCCTGGCTCTTGCTACTTTAATTAAGAAAAACAAAAGACACAGGCAGGGCGAGAGTGCCTGGGAGATGCTGGGGGAGGTGGAAAGGATGGGTTCTTGGCTTCCTTCAGGAGGGCTGTCTGCGAGGAACACTTGGTGTTTTGGCCATGCTCTTGGTGACACTAAAGTCACAGGTTCACAACCTATAAGGCACAGGGGAAAAAACCCAAATCCCCTGACGCAGACTGGCCCCAACCTTGGCCTCCAAGTGACCCGCACTTTGTCCAACCCACTGACCTCACCCCTGCCATCTCTCAGTGGGGGCAGGGCTGCTGTGTTCCCTCCATCAGGACTGGTTAAACACCTGCTAAGCTGAGCTCAATGCAGGGACCACAACAGTGAGCCATGCAAGCTTCTTGCTCGCTCCCCCACCCTCTAGACATGACTCACCCTTGTTTGTGTTTGTCTGTTTCTAATCCTTTACAAAGCCTATTCCCATCCACCATCTTGAAGCATGTTCTCAACAGCCAAAATTTACAGATGGGAAAAGGGCAGCACAGCTAGGACAAGAATGTGGGTTCCTGTCTTGTAACCACACATTCTTGGAGCCTGGCAGCACGCACTGTATGGTAGCACCAGTGGGGCTGCATCAGGAAATCTGAGGCCAGGTGTCGGGGGTGGGGTGGGGGTGGGGAGTGGGCTGAGTAGAGGAGTTGCCAGCCTCGAGGGAAGCATCCCATTACCTCTGCTGGGTCCCCAGGGAAATGCAAGAAGTCAGAGACCTTGTGCTGGTGGCCTGGATGGAGAGAAAGAAGTCACCCTTACAGAGAAGACAGGGTCCGTGATCTGGTCTGGAACCATGGTGGGCTGGGTTTACCTAGACAGGCAAGAACCTGGAGTAGCAGGTGGAACAGTGCTGAGCAACGATTCCAAGGAAGAGCAAGAGGGAATTGCTGGGGTCCATGAGGCAGCAGGGTAACAAGAGAGCAGGATGCAAGTGGGGCTGTGGGGAGCATCCAAGGCAGAGCGTCCTTATGCCTGATCCTTCCTCTTCTCATAGGAGCATCACCACCAGAGGGGTCTCAGAACTGGGTCTGGTACGTGTGTGTGTGTGTGTGTGCGCGCGCGCGTGCGCGCGCTACTTGGAGTCCTCACAGCCCGCCTGGCAGAGCTGGCCCCTGCCCACCAGGAAGGCTTGGATTGGTCTTCAGCACCCCTAGTAGCTGAAGGAGTCTTCCCCCCCAGGCTGGAAAGCTCCAAGTGACACAGTCACACTTGCAAATGGGGACTCTAGTGTTCCCTCCTCCCTAACCCAACCCCTCAGGGATGTTTTATGAGGGGAGCCCAGAGAGGGGCTCCTAATCCCAAAATAATGAATTGCTGGTGAGGAAAACACTCATTCCATCTACATATCTCCAGGGAGGACCTAATAGGCACCAAGTGTGGGGTGCCATTACGGGAAGGATGAAGAAAAATCACTAAGGGAGTGACCCCCTTGCTCCCTCTGTGTCTGGGCTCTGGGGGAAGAGTGGACATTCCACAGGGGAGAAGACCCAGTGAAGGCACGTTGAGACAGAGAAGTAGTGGGTGAGGCCAGGCAGCTGTGGTAACCCCTGTGGCCCTGGGGCTAGAGGGTCACTTTCCATTATGGAAGAACTCTCTTCTGGATGGATTTGGGGGCTTGGAGTTTGGGGGTTATCTGAGAGCAAGACTGGAGGCTCTGGGAGTGGTGACCGGGGTCCCTTAAGGCCATGCCTTGGGAATGGCAGGGAAGCTGGGAAGGAGTGAGGGGCCACCAGAGGGGCCACAGGAGCATCCACACTACCCAGAGGCTAGGAGGTGCCCCTCCCACCCCCAGCAGGCACTGTGGGGGAACGGGCCCCACATATATGGGGCCTGGAGGTGGCAACCCTGCTGGGCAGACAACCCTCCTTGGGACTCTCCAGCTGTCCCCTCCCTTCACCCTCTGCACCCCCCACCTCTGCAGTGGAGTGGCTGCTGGAGCTACCCTAGGAGGACACTGGCATAGCGTTATTAAGACATCTGTGTCTCTAATGAAAAGTTACCCGTTGCTGGGCAGGGGAGAGACACAAATCATTATGAATCAATTTAGCTCTGGCCAGCCATCTGCCCGGGCCTCACGTGGGGGGAGCCAGACCGCCACAGGGAGGGGCAGGCGCACTCTCCCCTCCCAGTACAGCCTTGGGGCTGGACAGGCAGCCAGAAGAGGGAGACTCGGGCTGTCCCTCTGGTGGGGACGCTGGGCCGAGGGCAGCTTGTGGTCAGGGACCCCATCCCACAGGCTGCCTGGGATGGATGCCCGCGGTGCCCCCGCGTCTACGCGCCAGGCGATGGAGAAAAGGAGGCCTAGTTCCGCCCCCCCAGAGATATGCCCCCGCCCCCGTACCGCCCCCGCCCCTCTTCCCCCCCTCCCCACCCCCGGCTCCTGGTCTGGAGTGGGTGACGGATGTTGCGCAGCGCGCTGGGGCCATGGTCACGGCTCCGTTGGCATCGAGGCCGGCCCGCCCCGCCCCCCGCGAGCATCTGCTGCGGGCCGGTCCTGCGGGCCCTGGAGCCGTTCGCCGCCGCCCGCCGCCCGGAGAGCTCGCCAGTTGTCGCGAGCGCCCCGCGGCCTCCGACAAGCTGGCAATTTGTTGTTGTTTGTCGAGTGTTTTTGTCATGCAAATCCCAGAACCCGCCGCTGGCGCTACGCTCTGAGGAGGTGGGGTGTTTTTGCCTTTTTTTTCCCCTTCCCTTGGCCTTTGCCGTCGCAATTGTTAGTGTTATTCACACAGGCTCGCACAAAAAGCACATAAAGGAATGTCACAATTTTATTTGCACTCAGCGCATGTGGTTCCCCAGTGTGTGGCTCACCTTCAGAGGATGCCAAGGCTGGGGTGGGGGTGCTGATTAGGAGGTGAAGGAATCTGCCTAGAGGGGCACCCCCATCACCAAAAGAGACTCAGACGCTGGACTGGATTATGGCAGGCCAGACTCCAAAATCCAGTCCATTGGCAGGAAACCCCCTACCTCCCTACCAGCTCTGGACAGGCCTCCACTGGGGCTAGTCCCCTGATGAGGGCCTCAGGCTACCGGCAAAGCTCTCCCCCCCATCAGTGTGTTCCCCCAGGACCCCTGGCAGCCCAAATCCAGTCAAGCCCAAACTGACCTGGGCCTGAGTGCTCAGGGCACTGGCTTCTGCAGATCCCGACTACTCCCTTCACATGTGGCTGGACAGCCCCTCCTGATGGTGAAAGTTTGCCCCAAAAGGTCATTTTGTCTTAGATTCCCACATAAGCAGGGAGATAGCTGATTCTCCAAAGGGATTTTTGGTGACTTCTTGGCAGGCCTGATAATTCCCGGAAAGCAAAGAAGGTCCCCTTTGTGTAGCATTTATACCATCTCAGATTTCCATGCTCCTGAGTGGCTCTGAGCAAGTCCCAGCTTCATTCATCAGGGAGGTCTGTAGTCTGGGGCAGGCTTTCCCCTCTGGCTGCCAGGCTAAGCTGGTCCACCCTTGAGGTAGTGGGAGGATACCGGTGTTTTCTTGAGAGGAACAGAGCTGTTCTCCAAGCCTCTGTTCTGTTCCCCTAATCCAGGTGTCCATTCAACACATAGTACTTGCATCAGTCAGCTCAGGCTGTGTAACAAGAGCACCATAGACCAGGCTGCCAAAATAACAGAGAGTTATTTTTCATGGTTCCAGATGCTGAGAAATCCAAGTCAAGGTGCTGGCAGGGTTGATTGCCTGGTGAGGGCTCTCTTCCTGGGTTGCAGACAGCTGTGTCCTCAAATGGCAGTGAGAGAGAAGCCAAGTGAGCCCCCTGGTGTCTCTACTTACAAGGGCACTAATCCCATCATGAGGGGCCCCACCATCATAACTTCATCTAAACCTAATTACCTCTGAAAGGTCCCACCTGCTAACACCATCGCAAAGAATGAAGCAGGTGACAGGACAGAAAGGGGAGGGACAGTCTGAGCTGGAGTGGCAGGAAAGTCCCCTCTGAAGTGACTTTGGGCTGAGACAACCTGAAGTGCCCCCAAACATGCTCCAGAGCACAACAGGCTGCTTCTCTTCTGCCCCTTCCTCACCTCCTAGATCCCTACTCTTTTCTTCAAGTGTCTCCTTCTTTATGAAGTTATCTCAGATGTACCAAAACAGGGACAACAGCCTCTGTGACAGTGGAAGATGCAGTGTGGTGTGTGTGTGTGTGTATCTGTATACATGTCTATATGTGTGTATACACATATGCTTTGAATAACAGACAAAATAGGTCTGAGTTTCTGAAATGCAAAATGGATTTTTGCACATTCAAGTCCAGTGCTTTGGGGACCAGGAATTCCTGGGAAATGGCCCACTCGGGAGAGCTGCCAGGCTGCACTAGGCAACATCTCATCTGCCTGTGAGCACAAAGGAATTTTCCAAGTGCAGAAAACAGGCTGTGGTTTTAAGGAAGGCAGACCCTAGCCTTGCAGTGGGCTCCCTTCTCTTTGCTCAGCTCATCTGGATTCTTAGGGGTCAGATTCAACAGGCTGTGGGCCAAGCTCCGCTGTGGCGTTCGAAGGCTGCGCACAGAAATAGGAGCCATTCAACAGCAGGTTCAGGTGTTGCCCCGTATGCAAAACAGATGGCCAAGTGCACACCTAGGAGTTAAAATGAGGATGGCTTAGGGTGGTGTACTAAGCGCTTTCTTGTGTGTCCTGGGTGTGGCCAGGCAGGCAACAGGGGTCTTAGTCCTGTCCTGTGATGGAGCCCCCACCAGACGCAGCTTCCAATCATTCTCAGGGCAAACCTTTCCTTCTCCCATGTCCCCCACCATAGTGATGAGGAGTCATGAGCAGGTGTAGCTGAACCATCATCATGGAAGTAATTCTGGTTGAAGGGGAACAGAGAGGCCCCCCCTAACCCCCGGGGTCCCCTGAATTCAGCTCCTATGACCCAGCTGCAGGCAGCATCACTAACCCCTCCCCACTCTCAGCTGCACACCCTAAAAGCCACCCTGGGACCTGTTGTGCCCTGGATCTGGGCTCTCAGGGTGGGATAAAGCAGGCGGAATGATGCAGCTGAAGAGTGCTCCCTACCCCACCCCGGGCAACTGCCCGTGTCCTGCTGGTCCAGCTCTGCCTCTCCCTCCCTCCCCCATCTTACCTGATTCCTGTCCTCCCTCTGGTCCTCCTCTGGCTCCTGAAACCAACCCTCTCTCTGTGCCCAGTCCCACCCAGGGTTCAAAGAGAACTCACTCCTCCCAGAGCCAGTGTGGACTGAGCTGCCACTGGGTTCTGCTCCCCATGCTGGGAGGCAGGAGAGGCCTGGGCTTCCTGGGCCTGGAGAGGAACAACTCAGGGAAGCGGTGGTCTGGTGGGAAAGACAGACACGCCAACAGATGCCAGCAACGACAGAAAGGGGCTGGGCTGCCCAGATTGAAAGACAGACCAAACAAGGTGACTGCTCTGGCACAGGTGTACTTGGAGCCAGGAAACCCCCACCCCACCCCACCACCACTGCCTCCTGAGTTAAGAGCCAGCAGGACAGACAGCTGCTTCTACAGGGCATCAGAGAGGAGAGAGGGCCACCAGGGTGAATTATTGCCAGCACAAACCTGTGTCTGCACCCTGAAGAGGGGCAATATGCCTGAGGATGTGTCCATGTGTCCTAATGGTTACAGGAAGGTTTGGGGTCCCTGCTCTGTTGCCCCTCTTGGGAAATAGGTGCGAATTAGAGCTCAGGGTCCCTCTGCCCAGAAGCCTCCTTCAGCCCGTTCCCACTGCTTTTATCTCTGGCCACCTATGGCTGTGATTTGGGACCCCCTCCCCAGGCCATCCATTCCCTCTCCTCCTCATGTCCCCTATCTAGTGGCAGCCTGTCCAGCCAGATGAGACCAGACGTGACTGAGGCCAGCAGCCCATGCATTCCAGGCCGCTGTGACAGCTGACAAAGTTACAAGGACAGGGACGTCAGGGAGGACGGGCGGCCTGCTCCCTCCAGCGGCTGCCCCTCTGCTCCATTCCATTAGGATTGATCAGGCTGGGTCAGGGGTCCGCTGGGCCTGCACCAGGCACCTGGAGCTTTCACAGTGACTGATGGCAGTGCCGCCACCGCGCCCCGCCCCCTCCACCACCTCGCTCCTCTCCATCAGTCCATGTCCAGCTCCTCCTTCTGGCTCTGGTTCTGACTGCCCCTTCCTTCCTTCCTTCCTCCCTCCCTCATTTCTTTCCTTCCTCCTCCCTTTGCCCTTCCTTCCTCCTTCCCTCTCTCCCTCCTCCCTCTTTTCCTTCCTAACTTCCCTCCCTCCATGGTTTTGCCCCATCCCCACTCTGGCTAAACCCTACTAACCAGCGACTTCACCAGACCTCTCCACCCCAGCACACTACAGCTGCCCCCACTAGCCCAGCAGCAGGACCATCCTAGCCAACTTCCCTGGGCATCCCCGTGTGCCCAGAGGAGGAAAAGGGACAAGAAACCCTAGCAATGCTCCAGGTAGGACAAGAAAACCCACACGCACAAAACTATTAGAAAATCAAGCCACGCCTGGGATGGCCAAGAGATGGTGTGAGTAACAGGGCCTGGGCAGCCGCTAGTGTTTCCCAGGGCTCCAGGGGCCATCAGGGATGTCCTGGAACAAAGAAGAGAAAGATCCAATGGAGAAACTGCCGCAGGCACCTCCATGCACCACAGTGGGGACTCCCACAGGGCCACATGCCCTGACACGCACGCACGCGCGCATGCACACACTCTCACACACACACGCATGCTCTCTCACACACTCACACACACACACATCCACACTCTCTCACACACGTATATGCACACACAGAGGAGCAGGTAGAGACATCTTAGAGGATCTTCTGGGGTGCTGACTGGGCCGGAGCTGCTGGTTCCTCTCCCCTGGGCGGAACAGGATGGGCTCAGGGCCCTGAGTACAGTGCAGAAGGCATCCTCTTCCCCAGAACACTCGATGGGCCTCCCTGGAAGGATCCATGGAGCTTCGAGGCCCCAGACCTTTTCCTGACAGTGTCCTCTTCAAGACCCGTGAGCCTCTCCAGGTGCAGCGTGCAGGTTTGGGACCTGTGTGGATTCCCTGTGTGGGGCCTGGGTGACAGATTGGGTGTGGGTGGCCTGAGTGTTTGGCTGGTGTACTTGAGGCTGTGTCTGTAAATATGTCTGAGCGTGTGTGTGAGTGTGAGAGTTTGTGTGTGAGTGGGCGTGGTTATGACTGTGTGGCCGCCAGGGGCAGGTTTATGGAAGGTGACCATACTTTGCAGCCCTGGGGAGCAGACCTTGGCTCTCTGCTTTCTGCCACCATCCTCCTCCCCCGGGCACCCATAGGCCAGGCAGAGTGAGCAAATCACAGCCCAGCCCCCCTCCCCAACACACTTTTAATCAATTTGGTGCTTTCTTGTCAAGAAGACAAGCTAGTTGCTTCCTGAGGATCAGATGGTGATGGATGAAATATAGGGAATAATTAAATTAGCAGTGTAATGGTGGTGCAAACCTCAATTAAAAAAATATTTCCATTGTCATAAAGTCTAGCCATAAATTTTAGGAGCCCTGCCTTCCTGTGGCCTGCCGGGCTCAGCAGCTAGACTGGCCGCCTGTGGGTATGGGTTCCCGTTGGGAGCAAAGCAGGGCTGGGAGGCTTTGAGAGAGGTTTGAGGCTCACTCCTAACACTCCCTTCTCTGTCCCTGTCACATCAGAGCACCTGGCTCCAGCCCCACATTTCAGGTATGTCCCCAGCTTGTAAGCTTATTGACCAACTCCTCTCTCCCGCCATGTTTCTTTTCACTTTAAACTGACCATCAGGAAGTTCCTGCTGTGGCTCAGCGGTAACAAACCCACCTAGGATCCATGAGGATGCAGGTTCGATCCCCGGTCTCGCTCAGTGGGTTAAGGATCCCGCACTGCCACAAGCTGCAGTGTAAGTCACAGATATAGCTCCAATCTGCTGTTGCTGTGGCTGTGGTGTAGGCCAGCAGCTGCAGCTCCGATTCGAATCCTAGCATGGGAACTTCCATATGCCACAGGTGCCACAGGCCCTATTAAGAAATAATTAAAAAATTAATTTGGGAGGCCAGCTCCCACCCTGTTCATGTACACAGGATCTCAGGCCTGTTAGCCTTCTTGAGGGGCTGACTCTGCCCCAGGTGGGAAGCAAGGGCGGGAAGCATCAGCAGGAGCCTCAGGACAGACCACGAGGAGGAGCCACCTGCCTGTGCACAGCAGGCGCCCAGGAAATCCTTGTCCACTGATGAATAGTGGTCACCTTCCAGGGCATTGGGATTGATGAACAGAGGGGCTGGCATGGAGAGGGCTGAGGTGCTCAGGGCAGAAGCAGAGGGAAACTATGGGGAAGAGGGGTTGGAGATGGGGAGGGACTCCAGAGGAGAGGAGCCAGCTACACTTAGGAGGCGCCCTCGGGGGACCTGGAAAGGCCCCATAATCTCCTCCCTCCCACTAGCAACAGACGTGAAAGTATGTACATGGCCCTCAGGGAAGGATCCCAGCACAGGACCTGCAGGGACACATCTGTAGCCCAGGCTGGTCCTAGGGGAGGGAGAGAAGGTAGAGAGGAGCACGAGGGAGGAGGATGGCAGGAATCAGAGAGGAAGGGAGAGGAGGGAAAGGAGCGGGAGCCAGAGCAGCACTCAGAGGCCAGCAGGCAGCCCATTCCAGGAGGGGGACAGCATTTCCCATTCCCACCTCTGAGCCCAGCTCTGGCATCATTAGGATCCAGCCTGACAAAGGTGCTAAGGTTGGTGCTGACTCTTTCATGCCCACCTTCCTTCTCCTCTTTAAGAAGCACCCTTTCCCACCTCAGATGGTCCCTGCCCTTCCTAACATCAGCTCCAAGGAAAGTGCCATTTAACTCACTGTACACCCAGGGCACGTTACATTAAAACAGGGACAAGGACAAGTGACTAGTGGGAAAGAGGAGGGTCCGGGAGAGCAGGCTGGCCTGGGCTGTAGGTCTCAAAACCCCTCACTGCCCATAATTCTTGCTGAGCCTTGGCTTTGAGGGGGTGGGGCATGGTGGCAGGCCCACATCTCTTGGGATCAGAGCTGGAAGGAGCAAAGGGCTGGAACAGAAAGCAGAACATACTGGTAATCTGCTCAGGATGCTGCAGAAATGAGATCCAGCCCACAGGGAGCTGCCAGGGTACAAGAATCTGGAGCTTCAGCCAGCCCTGGACCCTTCCACCAGCCTCTTGAGGCCAGAAAAGGCCCCAGTCCAGGATCCTCTGGTTTATAGCCAGCCTCTGGGTCTGTCCAAAGATTTGGTGGTTGAGGAAGCCGTTGACTAGCTGTGGTTCCAGCCACCCAGGGATCAGACCACTGAGGCAGAGGCCAGCCAGGGCCTTGGGGCAGGTTCTGAGGGCCTTGCCCCAGTATTGCTAGAGGGAGCAGGGCCAGCTTTCCTGAGGGGCTCGGCTGACCGAGACCTCCGCTGACCGAGACCTCCTGACTGCGGGCAAAGTGAAAATTAGCAGGGAGGCAGTAAAGGAGGGGCCGCGTCCAGCTTTCTGCTGAATAGTCTTGGGCACAAATCATGCCCAACACAGGGGACCAGAGGAACTTAAGGTCATCTCTGTCCCTGAGCTGCTAGAATCTGTTCCTTGGGCAAAGGTCAAAGTAATACCCACACTTACCCCAAGTGAGGCACCAGAGACTGTGGAGCTTCCAGTGCAGCCCTGGGGACCCTGTCTCTCTGACATCACCCCCTTAAACTGCAAGCCAAGAAATCCTCAGAACCAGATGAGAGGTGTGTTTTTCATTTTCTTCTGCTGTCGGTTTCTTCTTCAGGTCACTGCAAGAGAGCACAGACTTATCCTGTTGAAGGCAATAAAACCTTTTTATTGCGAAGAGAATTCACAGAACCCAGCTCTATGCACACCCTGAGGTGTGAGAGCAGAGTGAAGGGGTGAACGTGTAGTCAAGGGTTTCTTCTTTGAAACCCTAGAAGGGAAACAATTTAGGAAAAGAGAAACTATTTAGGACCATAACAGTTAAAGATTATTGAGAAAGGGACTGAATTGTACCTAGGTGGTTTTTTCTTTATAGGCTTGTTTTATAAGACTTTGCAATCTCCTGTTTAATGGCGCCGTGTTCGAGTTAATTTAATTCAATCAAAAGTTCTATTTTGACTTTTTCTAAGGATAATGAGTGGGAAAGCGTGTGTTCTCTCTTGGTTAATGGTGTCGTTGTCATCTACGCCGTCTCCAGATCAGGACAGCTCAGGGTTGTCTGTATGGATTCCACCTTACCCATCCCTTCTTTGACCATCCAGTCCTCCCTCCCCGCTCCCCAGGCTTGCTTTTCTGCATCTCTGCATCACCCTCCTCCATCTCTCCTCAGAGCCCTGTAGCTCCAGCCCAGCTCCCAACCACAGAAGGCTGGCACGCTCAGCTTTCACCCACTCTGCCCCAAAACCACTCCTCTAGACGTTGTGGAATACTTGCCAGGTTTTTGTTTGTTTGTTTGTTTGTTTTTAATTAATTAATTTATTTATTTATTTTAAGGCCACAGGTGCAACAAATGGAATTTCCCAGGCTAGGGGGTCAAATCATAGCTGCAGCTACTGGCCTCTGCCACAGCCACAGCAACACCAGATCTGAGCTGCATCTGTGACCTACCCCGCAGTTCATGGCAAAGCTGGATCCTTAACCCACTGAGCAGGGTCAGGGATCGAACCCTTGTCTTCATGGATACCAGTCAGGTTTGTCACCGCTGAGCTACAACGGGAACTCCTAAACACTTGCTATCTTCTTGACGTACCCCATGCTACCTGCAGGTGAAGGGAAGGTGTTTAAGGCTCCTGGTGGTCCAGCCCAGGAGCTGCTGAAGCCCCTGCTCTTCTTCCAGATGCTCTCCCATCCGACACATCATTTCTCATTCCTCCCCCATCCTCACCTCTGTTTCTCTGCAAGTTCTGACTTCTCATTCTGCAGAGGGGCCCTCCCTTCCCAGGAACACACACATTCCTGTAAACTCTTGTTTTCTCCTTACTTACCTTTCTCTGGGTGCTGCCTCCTGTGAAGGCTTCCCCTTCTTTGAACTGATTATTCCCTTCAGCTTTCAGAACACTTGGTTTATTTCAACACACATCACAGGATGTTGTTGCCCTCTTGGTCAACTTGTCAGTCCCACCACAGCAGACATTCTTTTGTGGGTGGGAGCGAATATGCCTGAAACATAAGAGCAGGTAAATTTAAATTGTAGAAAAGTAAAAAACAAGTATATTAATTCATGGTCTCCAGAAAATATGCGCAAAGCAAAAAGGCTATACCAAGGCATAGATCACCACCTGGCGGCCATCTTCAGAATTGCAAGTTTAGCTACATTGAAACCAAGTGAATCCCTAAATCTAAACTTGTGAATGATAAACATCACACTTGAGCCCTCTGAGTATAGCTCCTGGAAATAACAGCCTGGACATTTCACAAGCTTGAATGGAAGTGAAAAGTGTTAACTGAAAAAAATGCTTTGGAAAATTGATAAGTGTGTTTTGAACCCAGGCCACATGTTTGGTCCCTGCCAGCTCCTACGGAAAGAGCTTCTCAGGTAGCTAGAGAAACAAGACTCAGACATGAAACAATCAGAGAAATGTTCCTAACTGCTGGTGGGTGGCACAAGTTGACACAGGAAAAGCATTCTGGACAGGATTTTTTTGTTTTTTATTTTTTTATTTTAATTTCATTTTTTAATTGTAATCAATTGTTATTTCCCCAATACATTTTTTTCCTACTGTACAGCATGGTGACCCAGTCACACATACATGTATCCATTCTTTCTTTTTTTCTCACATTATCATGCTCCATCGTAAGTGACTAGACATAGTTCCCAGTGCTACACAGCAAGATCTCATTGCTAATCCACTCCAAAAACAATAGTTTGCATCTATTAACCCCAGCTCCCAGTCCATCCTACTCCCTCCACACACACCCCTTGGCAACCACAAGTCTATTCTCCAATGGACAAGATGTTGAGAGGGTTTGATGCACAGGCCAGGGTTTGAAGAATGAATCAAAATGAGAACATAGCCAGTCAGCAGAAGGGTGTTGTCTGTTGAGAAATTTGGAAGGGAAAGGGCACATCAGTTCAGGTGGCTACTGGCCTGTCTGATTAACCACGGGTGTGGACCAGCTAAGGTAGAGAGAGACATTGCACCCAGCTCCCATTTTCCTCTTAACATCCCATCCCATCACTGCCACCACCACCACTGCTGAACCCCTTAGAAGTGAACACTCTTTTCTTTTTTATTTATTTATTTTTGTATTACTCAATAAATTTATTACATTTATAGTTTACAATGATCATCTGGGGGTTTTTTTGTTTGTTTTTGTTTTGTTTTGTTTTTTGTCTTTTGTCTTTTGAGGGCCACACCTGTGGCATATGGAGGTTCCCAGGCTAGGGGTCCAATCAGAGCCGTAGCTGCCGGCCTGCACACAGCCACAGCAACGCCAGATCCAAGCTGCATCTACGACCTATACCACAGCTCACGGCAACACCAGAACCTTAACCCACTGAGCAAGACCAGGGATCAAACCCGAAACCTCATGGTTCCTGGTCAGATTCGTTTCTACTGTGCCACGACAGGACCTCCAGTGATCATCTGTTTTCTTAATATGAAAGTCTGACTCAGTGTTTCAAATATAACTCTGTCTGTGGAGATAAAAAGAAGGGAAGGTTTGGGATGGAGGTTGACCCAGCAAATCTGAGATGAATGGCTCCAGATTCATGAAGACGGAATGTGGCATATGAGTCCACTGAGGAGGGCAGAGAGGAGAGGCTACTTCTCTGTGTGGGGGATGGGCCGTAGTCCAGGAAGGAACAAGTGAGTCAGGAGGGCCCCTTAGCCTTTCCCCCACCCAGAAGATGCCCATTACCATGAGTGGGGTGACAGTAACCCTGTCTAGCCAGTGTCCTGTGATGTTCCCCACTTATTTCTTCTACCACCTTCACTCTGCTCTTTGTCAGCACCAGCTCTCTCTGTGGACCAAGGCTTCTACAGCATCCCCTTCCTGCTCGACTCCCATCATGGCCCCGGGACCCTCCAGGCACCAGAAGGGGCAAGAGGCCAGTATCTGGTCCTGCCTTGATCATAGACTGAACTCGCTGAACTGAGGGCCACTGGCCCCCTGCAGGCCCCTCTCCGCCCTGTGCCTCCTGCTCCCTCCTTCCCCAGTCTTCACTCCCAGCCCCATCAGCTCCCTCTCCAGAGCTGAGGCTCAGCCTGAAGACAGATATTAATGTGCAAATTAGCACAACCCGACTGGGTCCAGATTGCCACTTAGAATTTGCATATTAATAAATGTTTTTGTGACAGCATTTAGCAGCTCAGGAAGGACAGAGAGTCTCCCCTCCCCCACCCCCATAATCGAGATAACAAGACCAGAGTAGCCAAACTTGTCCCCCCATCCCCCCAATCTGCACAGCTCCTATCTATCTATCTATCTATCCACCTATCCACCTACCTCACTCCATGTCGCAACCTCACCACTCCCCACCCCTGCACCTAGCATTGAGCCTCTCCACCCAGCCTCACAATTAGCTGGAGAAGGGATACCAGCTCAGAACTGGGGAAGGGCCCTGCAGAGCTGGTGGGGAGCAGTTAGCATGGTCAGGGTGTCTGGAGGGTCTACCGGAAACTGAGGAATTATCTGGGCCCCCAGACCAGACAGGCATGCTGGGCTGAGGAACAATTCATTCTTTCTGGAGATCCTGAGGGTCCTGCCTTCCTAGCCCACAGGAAGAGGGGATCAGGAGGCAGCAGGATGTTGGCTCTGTGTGGGTCTCAGTCCTAACTTGTACAAGACCTGGGATCTCTTTTGGCCTCTGTTTCCTCTTCTGTCAAATAATAGGTTACTACCTGACTCCCCACCTCACAGGAATGTCATGGGACTCAAAGGAGATAACGGATGGAGGTGGACGTGCTTTGAAAAGAAAGAAGGGGTTTACAGATGCCACATGGCATTTGACACAGGAGGAAGGAATCCTGGGGCTGAATATTACAGACTTTTGTATTATACATGAACCATCTGGAAATTACGGATTGTGTATAATAGAGTTCTCAGCTGGCTAAGGATTGCCGCCTTCAAGCATCAAAACTTTCCAACTTTCATTTTAGCTACTTGGAGGTAATATCTTCCCAAAATGCATTTCGGTGCCCTGTTTTCTTATTCAGTATAAAAACCTCACCTGGCATTTTCCCCTGACCTGAATTTGTCTTTTGCAGGGTGGTGTTGTCAGAGGGGGTGGACCGATCTCTTTGCCTGCCATGTTTTCTAGAGCTTCTTGCTTCTCCCAGTGGTGGTGGCTTTGCCTGATCGCTTGGTCCTTCAGTCAGTCAGCTGCCCATCAGCCTTGGTGATGGAAACCAAAATCACTAAGCTTCATTCAGTTATCCAGGAGCATGTGTGCCAGGCTGCGTTCCTGGCGTGGGAACTAATAGTGACTGGATCAGGGCGCACATATTTCTGGGGATGGGTGCAGAGAGCAACTTCTCAGCATTGTTTGTAAACTAGCAGTTAATAGCCCTGGAGTGGGTCTTCTATGAGCAAAGTGCACAAGAGTTTTAATACATGGACCGTAAATATTTTACATTTGTCGAATCAGTGAAGGGATTAATAAACCTTAGGGGCCTTTATGACCTACTTCCTGGTCCTCCTGTGTTCTGAAGAGTGAGAAAGCTAGCTTGCTAGTTGCATTGCAGATGGAAAAGGCATTACACATGCATGAGTGTGCACATGTGGGTGTGTGTATGTGTAAATTCACTGGCCTTTGTCCAGTTGGAAGGAATAAACCAGGACTTGTGCAAGCAGTGGGCCTTCTTCTCCAAAGCCTAGAGGACAAGGCCAGAGGGGGACAAGCCCCAGTCTGCAGTTGCCATGCATGAGATGGAGCCTGAGTGAGTTATGGACCAGCTCTATGTTAGGGGAGTAGGCCTGGAATCTCCCTGGATCTGCTTTTCCTATTCTCTCCAAAGGGCTTCTGCTGAGAGAGATGGAGCCGCAGCATAGAGTGGTTCCATGTTCAAGAACCAGAGTGCATAATTTGACTGCTGACATGGGCTCTGTGGGCCCAGGCAAGCTGTCTGAGTTCTGTGCATTTGGCTTTTCCATCTATGAAATGGGGCTGTAACAGTCCCCATCTCATCATTATCAGGCTGCCGTGTGATAACAGATGCCAAGCACTTTAAAAGTCAGTGCTGGCCCCTAGAAAGCTCTCAGGAAACATTTACTGTTTTGTTTTGTTTTTTCTTTCCGCTGTACAGCATGGGGATCAAGTTATTCTTACATGTATACATTTTTCCCCCACCCTTTGTTCTGTTGCAATATGGGTTATATTTGCTGTTTTTACCTTTGCTTTAACTTCCTTCCCAGGTCATTTTAAGGACCATGAGATTTAATGTAATAAGTGGCCTTCAGTGCCAGTTACTACCATTGGGCCCCTCCCAAGCCCTAGGCTCCTGCTCCCAGGAGCAGGAAGGAGGCTCCTTTACAAGCCCCTGTGTTGCCACTCCCCTCCCCCTTCTCGCCTCCCGCTGGGCCCATCAATAAACATTCAGTCTGTGTTGATGAGTGAGAAAGAGCTCAGGCTGAGACTGGGACTGGATGGGATCTTGCTGTGAATTCTTTACATGTAAGAAGTGGGTCAAGCAGGAGGGAGGGTTTGGGGACTAACAGGAACATGAGCCTTCATCCAGATGGCAGCTGGAGGGTCAGCAAATCAGCCACAGGACAGCCTCTGAGCCAGGTTTTTAAGAAACTGCAGCATCTGAGTCCTGGCCTGGGCAGTGGGAAGACATGTGGAGAAATAAAGGGTGCCACCCCTGTCATCCAAGAGACCATCTTCAAATGGCAGAGGCAAGGCTCTCCTCTGCCTCTTGTTAAGGGAATGCTTGTGTGTTAGAGGGGTCAGTCCCTACCCCACGGCACCTGCAGGGCTCCCACTTAGGGGAGCCCATCTGCCTTCTGGAGCCCCCATATGGTGTGAGTTAGCCTTAAGCAACCCAGGGAACTGAGCTGAGTCCAGAAGGAAAGTGAGTTGTCCTTTAAAGCTCACCTTCTCCAGAAGTTTTCCCTGATTTTGTGATATAATTGCTAGTAGACTGTCTACATTCTTTACTCCAGTGTGGCCTCCTAAGAGGCCAGACTGGATTTTATCTCAATACCAGAGCAGGGCCTGGCATCAAATAGGCCCTCAACACAGGCTATTGGATGGATGGATGAATGGATGGATGGATGGGTGGGTGGGTGGATGGATGAGTAGATGAGTAGACAGAGGGATGTGGATGGATGAATAATGGATGGTTGCATGGGTGCCTAGATGCATGGGTGCATGGACGGATAGATGGGTAGATGAATAGATAGAAGATTGTGGATGGATGAATAATGGATGCCTGCATGGATGCATAGATGCATGGATGGATGATTAGATGAGTAGATAGACGGATGTGGATGGATGAATAATGGATGTTTGCATGGATGCATAGATGCATGGGTGCTGGGATGGATGGATGGATGGATGGACAGGCGGGTGGGTGGATGGGTAGATGAATAGATAGAAGGATGTGGATGGATGAATGATAGACGGCTGCATGGGCACATAGATGCATGGATGGATGGATGGGTGGGTGAGTGGATAAGAGGGAGGGAGGGATGCCGATGGAGGGATGAAGGCTAGAGTACTTGTAGAAGAGTATTAGGAGTAGCAGGATAGAGAGGAGGACATGGGTGTGGGGTTGGGCAAGGACACGTGGGGATCGGCTTGGTAGGAATAGCAGGGAGAGAGAGTTCTGGACAGAGACCTTTAATCCGAGGCCCAGGATAGGAGCCCTCAGCACCACACAGGCACTGAGGAAAACAGAAGTTTCCCTAGAGGGACAGCAGCAGATAAAGTGAGGAGCAGGAGGAGTGGGATTTGATAGGATGTGGCAGGGAGGGCAGCTGGTCTGAGAGGGAGCTAAGGTCAGGGAATTTGCCTCTGCATCTCTAAAAGCACAACAGTTTGGGGAGGTTCATCCCTGTTCCCAGTGACTCACCCTTGGGTTCAGATCAAATACTGGACTGGGCATGAGGGTGGGGGGTCACAGCCCCAAGCTAAAAGGAACATCCATTCTGGGCTGCGGAAAATGTAGTCGTGAATTCTTGTCCTGAACCTATAGACCCTAGGGACTCCTCCATCCTCTGAGTGTGGGTCCAGGGGCAAAGGCCCCAGAGCAAAATGGCAGCTTCTCACTCCATTCTGGCTGTCAGAATAGGAGCTGATGGTTCTAAGCTTCCTCACTGAGACTCCTTGAGAGCCTGACATTGAACCCCCACCCCCGCCTTTTTTCAATATCATGTGCCACGTGCACAAAATGGGGGGAAGAAGGGGAGGGCCAGCCAGGGCTATAGGCTCTCTCAAGCACTCTCTCAGAAGAAGCCTTTCCGGCTCCGAGCATCCCCACATGGGCAGAAAGTCCTTCCCTGAGTCTGACCTCCATCCCCCTTGGTGCAGTTATAAATGAAGAACCAGAGGGAGTTCAGCTGGAGGTCCTCGAAGACAGTTCTCAGAATCTCCTAGAATTTGGCTAGGGTGAGGAGACACTGAGGGTCTCAGTGGGGCCCCAGATTTTGCCGGCTCATTCAGGAGCAAAGGACTGTACTTTTTTTTTCTCCTGGCCTCTTATTTGTGATGCCAGAGCTGGCTGTTATGGAGGTGATTAAATTTAAAGACACGGCAGTAAACTCCAGCCTCCAAAAGGTGGCCAGCATCATTAACACGTAATTGGAAGCTAAGCTTAATGAGGTAAGAGAGGAAAAAATAACCTCCAGTCCCTTTTAGCCACTGCACCTCCACTTCCGCCACACAAGGAAGCACAGGCCATGAAAGTCTGGCCAGGAGGCGTCTTCTGGCTGGGGCAGGACACCAGGTGCCAAAGAGCAGGGTGGCAGGGAGGGACACAGGACAGGAGGACCAAAGAGGCTGAGAAAGCGGAGTGAGAGGTTAGGGGGGAACAGTGGGGAACGTTCTGGAGAAGGAGACTCGTCAGCCTTGAAGAGTACAAAAGACAAACTGATGCCGTCAAACTGGGGGCTCAGGAGGTGCTGCTGCCTGGGGCCATCTGGCTTCCTGGACCCCCATGTTGTCCCCCCCATGTTAACATGGAGGCCATGCACCCTCCAGCTGCTCCTTCCCCAGTAGGTGTGGGCATCCCCCCCCAAAAAAAATATGTCCTCAAAGATCTTCTTTCCCAACATCTGTGGGGTTTCTGAAGACCCTCAAAAACAAATGCAGGGCTTACCCCTCAGGTGCTATTTCCCTTTAATTTGGGGTTTATAATATATGTGTGTTTATTTCATGGCAGCGAATGCTTCCAAGGGACTTGCTGGTTGCCAGCGTTGTCTGATTTATTTCCTCCCGACGTTCTAAGAAGGATGTGGTTGTTAATAACAATAACGCCGCCCATCTTCCAGCACGCTCTGCTTTTCGGGGCATTTTAAAATCCATTATCCTATTTAATAGAATTGTAGACTCTCAGGGAAATTGTCAAGTCGGGCGAGTTTGTCCTTGGCCACCCCTATGGCCTGCGTCCCGCGCTGGGCTTCCCACTCCCCGCATCGGGCTGCCCCACCGCTGAGGAGCCCTGTGATGCCAGAACCCACATGCTGTGACCCAAGCAAGGGGTGGCCGAGAACCCCTCCCTCTCCTTCTCTGCACACCAGCTACCCCTCTTCTTGCCCTTGCTGTCTCTCCTCACCCCTGTCCAGGTGAGTGAGTGCTGGGCAGCCTGAGTCCCAGACCAAGCAGGCACCATCTCAGATGGGGGTCCTGCCTCTGACTCAGACCCCAGAAGCGTTCAACTTGAATAACTCAAACCATTTCTCACGAGCACATTTGTCTTTCCTGACAGCCCAGTCCTAAGACTTGGGTTATCAGCCTATTCATGTCAATCCATTTTCTCCCTTTTCTCTCCTGGCTATTTTCTTGGTCCCCCACCCACCCGCACACAATTTCTAAGGCCTTTAGAAGTGACCCTTCCACTGGCACCTGCTCAGCCCATTCTGTCTTCAGCCCTAGCACAGGAGAACCACCGAGGAGCTTAAAAGCATCCCAGACCAGGTTTCCACATCCAGACTCCAGTTGAATTCGACTAGGATGGGTGTTTTCTTTTTTCTCTTTTCCTTTTTCCTTCCTATTTTACTTTCTCTGTCTATTTAGGGCCATACCCGTGGCATATGCAAGTTCCCAGTCTAGGGGTCGAATGAGAGCTATAGCTGCCTGCCTACACCACAGCTACAGCAACTCAGGATCTGAGCCTCCTCTGCAACCCACACCATAGCTCACAGCAATGCCTGATCCTAAACCCACTGAGCGAGGCCAGGGATCAAACCCACAACCTCTTGGATACTAGTCTTGAGTTCATTACCCCTGAGCCACAACAGGAAATCCTCTTTTTCCTTTCCTTTCCTTCCTTTTCTTTTCTTTTCTTTTCTTTCCTTTTCTTCTCTTCTCTTTTCTAAGTTCCTCCAGTAGTTGTGAGTGCAGCCAGGGTGGGACCCCATGGAAGTCGTCCTTTGACCTGTATAAATCTCAGAGCCTTAAACAAAGGGCGCGGCTCCTGAAGTATCCAGTCCACCCATGGAGGGGCCATCCAAAGAGTGTCCCCCACGCCCTCCTGCCCGGACTCCCTGCCTTCCTGCCTCGCAGGAGTCTCTTGCCCATTCTCTCCCCAGCCCTGGCTCACCCTCCAGCATTGCCAGCTAAAAGCCAATACTCAGAATAAAACCCCAGGGGCACCCAAGAGGTAGGGCGGGACTGTCGCCTCCACTTTCAAAGTTCCATGTCCACCCCTATGAACTGAACTCAGGTTAGGACCCAGCAATCACCAGGCCGGGGGGAAGCTGTGTCTGCCCCATCCGGCATTGCAGGAGGTGAGCCAGATCAGCACTACTGCCCGCTTTGCAGGGGCACCCATTTTCCATCAAGGCAAGGCTATAGAGTTCTAGACTCCTGTTCTCCAGTCAAGAGCCCCAAGTTCCTGGGGAAGGTGCATCATGGCAGGAAAGAGAGGGGCTCTGTTGCAGCCACATCATCCTGGAATTCTCCAGCACCGGGTATAGGCCCTGGAAAGGCTTGAAGGTCAGAGGAGTCCTGCGCTTCGGCCAGAGGGATGAGAGGAAGAGAGCGCACACCTCGAGAGGCAGAGAGGAGAGAGGGGTGCAGTGTTTGCAGAGGCGTCCAGGCTGGGCTGCAGGGGGATCCAGCTGGGAAGAGGAGGATAATCAGGCCAGGAAGGGGCTTAGGGAAGACGACAGGAGAAGGAGGGTGAAGCTGATTCCATGGGGGTCAGGGAGCCCCTGAAGGCAGGTGGCCCCTAGAGGGATGTGGTCTGGAGCAGTGGGTGGCTGCCAGGTCAGGAAAGGTCTGGACAGGGGGTTGTCCTTGTAGGAAGGGGTGAGGGCTGATGGGGACAGGAGGAGGCAGTCGTGGGTGCACTGCCCAGTCCACTGGATGCCTCTTGTGCCCTCCTCATTAAGAACCCCCATCTCTGCTCCGACTAACCTGCCCCCAAGTCTGGGCTCAGTAAAGAAAATTGATTACTTTCCATTGCAATTAACATCTGGTCCCGGGTCACATCGTTAGGATAATTTGTTACAGGAAAAGCAAAAGAACTAGCTCCCAGGTAATAAAGTTCTGTGGACCCAATTAAAAAGGGCTTCTCTGGCCCGTGGGGAAGGGCTGAGGTGGGGCAGGTGGAGCTGGTGACCTGGGAGGCTGGCGGGGGGCGGGGGTCATCAGGAGCAGATGTTTGGGGGTGAAAAAGGAGGGGAGCTTGGCTGTGGCCCCAGCTCCATCCCCACGCTCAGGCCTCCAGCTCCAAGCCAGGCCCCAGGGTGGAGGCACTTGTGGTTCCCTTTCTTGCCACTCAGTTTCCTCCGCCTCACAGGGTTGTGGAGGATTAAATAAATTCTTCATACAGGGCGGTTGGTCAGTGAGAGGGGTTCTGGTTGGGGGCCATCTGCATCCAGCCCACACTGCCATCACAGTTCAGGCCATGGCAGGCTCCTCGCTGAGGGGACCCAGCTGCCTGCCCCAGACCGGACCCCGCAGCGTTGTCACCTTCATGCCCCCTTCGTTCTTCAACCCCATCACCACCCAAGCACTTTCGTAAAATCCCCCAAAGTTACGCTTGCAATTCATTTGTTTGCCAGGCGGGCAGATTTATGGCAGGTATCTGTATAAATATTTATACTCTGCGGCAAGGAGGTTTTGGAGGACACTGACACACACACACACACACACACACACACACACACACACACACTCTCGGGCCCTCATGCTCCACCCCCACCCCCTGCCCCGCCCTGACCAGCTGCAGCTAATGGATAAGTGACGGCCACCCCATGCACAGGCTCCACCTGAAAACACATGTCCAAGACTGGACAGGCCCACAGCACGGTCATGCCGACGTGCACACTGTCCCCCCGCTGGGTAGCCCAATGCCACCAACTCACTCCATTTCTGTTCCCCAGAGGAGGGGCCACAGCTTGGGTAGACAGAGCCAGATGCAGAGCTGCAGGGCCAGTAAGAAGCAGGAGTGAGGTTTGAGGGCAAGTATAGTATTACTCTGCCTTCCTCACATAGGGCGGTCACTCTCTGCAGGTGAGGAACCAGGCAGGAATGGACGCGGTGGCCTTCCTGAGGCTTTTCCATCTGGATAGATTCAAAATAATCCCCCCAAGGAGTTCCTGTTGTGGTTCAGTGGGTTAAGAACCTGATTAGTATCCATGAGGATGTGGGTTCGATCCCTGGCTTCAATCAGTGGGTTAAGGATCCGGCATTGCTTTGAGCTGTGGTGTAGGTCACAGATGCGGCTCAGATCTGGCCTCACTGTGGCTGTGGGCAGGCCAGTAGCTGTAACTCTGATGTGACCTCTAGCCTGAGAACTGTATGCCACAGGTGTGGCCCTAAAAAGAAACAAAGTAATAATAATAATCCCCCTAAGACTTTGGGAGCACCTGGTGGGAAAGGGCACCGTATAGGCAGACAGCAAGACCACGGAGACCCAGCTCTGCACACTAGCAGGTCTCGGCCAACACCCAGACTCCAGAACAGGGAGTCCCATGGTGGCCAGAGGGGTTGAAGATCTGAGAGGAGACCTCCTGCAGGGGAAGGCTAAGATGGGCCAAGATACTAAATTTCCCATCATGCGTTTCACTGCAGTTTTTAAGTTTTAAAAATAAAATAAAATCCTGCCACTGGGAAACTTAAAACAATAACTTTTTAAAAAGAAAGAAAGAAAGGGGTTTTATCTTGTTGAGCCTGCGGAAGACTGGACTAGGGGCTCAGGAGCAGGGGTGGGGAGGCTGCATAGGGGACTTCTGGGCTGAGGCTGTGGCTGGGAGCTGGCGGCTTGGTTGTGACAACAGCTCTCTCTCCAGCATGTAAATTGCTGTAGATTTGGGTAAAATGCACACTCCCAGTCCATCGCTCACCTCCCACATTCTCCCCTCAAATTTTTCATTTGGCAAGAGAGCTGATGTATGGTGGCGCATGACTCCCCAATATTATTTTGAATTAAAGCAGCCCTTTAACCCGGCAGCTGTAGATCAACCGCCATCAGGGAGCCCATGGGCAGTCTGCCTGAAGCTGTCGTGTTGGAAGGAACCTGCCCACCTGGGCCCCTCACGTCCACCAGCAGCCTGGCAGGGACACTCATCCCTGGACGCTGCCGTGCCTCCACCTCCAGCTGGCACCATGCGCCACCTGGATGGCCAGACTGTCCAGCACCTCTCCCACTGATCGGTGCAGTGCCCCCACGGACATTTCAGCCTCCTCCCACTGGGGTCAGGGAGGTGTTGGGACACAGTGGGCTCTGGAGCTGGGCAGCCTTGGGCATGCTAATGAGCCTCTCTGTTGCCTCAGTTTCGGCATCCATAAAATGGTGATCCTAAGTGCTGCTCACATGGGATTGTGGTGCAAATCAAGTGAGTAAATACTCAGACCTGCCTATCATCAGTAACTAAGCATCACTGTTACCATGACAACATTCTTTGTTCCAACCAAGTTCATCCAGAAGTGAGGGGCTCTGCCTCATGGGTGTTTATCTCCCCCGTGGGGCTCTTCAGCATCTGGGACAGGTCCAGGGCTGTTGCAGTCTCAGGTCAGTGGGTGGGTAGGATGTACTGACCTCAGTGGCGCCCCCCCCATGTGGCTCAGCTGCTACTTACCAGGCAGGGTCCAATCTAGCCTCAGTGCCTCCTGGCCACCAGCATCCCCACCTGTAAAATGGAATCCTCTTTTCCCTGTGTGTCTTCCTAGCTTGTGGTGACATGTAAGGAGACAGTGACACACCTTACGGGATCCAGTAAAAGGTGTCCTGTCGATAGAGTCTCCTAGGTTGAAACCTTCTAACACTCGGGGTTCTCATTAGGACCCGGGGCACCACCCCACCCCAGCCCTCAACAGCTTGTACCAATCACTTGCTCAAAAGAAAGTTTATCAGGAGTTCCCATTGTGGCTCAGTGGTTAACGAACCCAACTAGTAACCATGAGGACACACGTTTGATCCCTGGCCTCACTCAGTGGGTTAAGGATCCAGCGTTGCTGTGAGCTGTGGTGTAGGTCGCAAACACAGCTCAGATCCTGCATTGCTGTGGCTGTGGTGTAGGCTGGCAGCTACAGCTCTGATTAAACCCCTAGCCTGGGAACCTCCATATGCCACTGGTGTGGCCCTAAAAAGACAAAAAAAAAAAAAAAAAAAAAGTTCCTCAGAGGGCCCATTGTGGCCCAGTGGGTTAAGAACCTGACTAGTATCCATGAGGATATGAGTTTGATCCTGGCCTCACCCACTGGGGTAAAAGATCCGGCATTGCCTCGAGCTGCAATGTAGGTCACAGGCGAAGCTTAGATTCCATGTTGCTGTGGCTGTGGCGTAGGCCAGCAGCTGCAGCTCCAGTTCAACCCCTAACCTGAATACTTCCATGTGCCAAAGGTGCAGCCCTAAAAAGACCAAAGGAAAAAAAAAAAGAATATTCTTCTTTCTACAGCTCTATTACTTAGGCTGTTTTTAACCAGCTCCAACTGCACATCTGGAAGGAAAGGAAAGAAACCTGTGCTTCTGAGGGTCTGAATGGTGCCTGTCCCCAGGCCATCCTGTGACCTCTCTGGCCCCACAGGCTTGTTCTCCCAGAGCCCCTGAATCGGGTGGATATCTCAGTGACCCTTGACCCATCCCCAGGACTGGGCACCCACCCAGGCCAGTGAATGGTCACCCTCCCTGGGGGTAGCAGAGGGCCTTGACTGCCTGCTTCCAGCTCCCAAGATTCCAGGTCCTGGAAGCTAGACAGGCTTCTCCTTTCCTGTCCTCTCAATGCAGCAACAAACCGAGAAAACCCACACCAGGTTTCTGGTACTGCTGGAAGAGCTTTTCTACATGCAAATCACAAGAAGTCCCTAGATGCTCAGTGTGAGGTCCTGTGTGGAAGGAAGGATCTTTCCACTGGGAGAGGCATGGCCACAGACCTTGAGAAAAGGGGACATTGGATGAGATGTCCCAGGAGGGGCCATGCATATCCTCCAAGGCCAGGGTTCTAGGGCTTCTGGTCAGTAATCAGGTCCCAAAAACTGGCTGAGCACCCTAGGACCTTGGTACTGCCCAGGCCTGGTACCAGGAAATTTTTGGCTTTCTACTGCCTGTTCTTAGCATGGGTGGTAAACGTTTGTTGACTGAATTCTTGGTTAATGATCTCGGAGAAAGCGTGGCAAGTGGGAGTGATGCTGAGAGGTGGAGACAGGCAAATGTAAATCAGGTTTCCACCAAAGAGAAAGTTGGTTCCTCAAGCAACAAAACAGGGAGTACGTGCCAGCCCTCAGCAAGATTCTAAAAGAGATAGGATGTCAGAGCTTAGACAAAGAAGTGGTGGGTTGAGGCTATCAAGGACAACCCAGGAAGCCAGGCCAGACAATTTGTTTCCTTTGCAGACAGGTCAATTTCGGTCGGGTAACCCTCAGCCAGTTTTCTCTTGAGGGTCTTATGGGCAATTGGGGAAGAATAGTCTGGGATTGCCTGAAGACCTCTTCCAAGGGCAGAGTAGCAATTGGGAGTGTAACAACCAAGGGAGGTGTCTCCAGGATCAAGTGGCTGCCTTTGGCCTTGGTCCTGCCCTGAACCGTATCTGTTATCAGTGGTTGACTGATGTGTCTGTCAGACTTGGCTACATATGTGTTCGTCAGGCTGACCCAATTTTTAGGTGGCTTAAAACTGAGAGAAAAGGTACATATATCCATTAGATGACAGAAAAAGAACGCATAGGAGTTCCCATTATCGCTCAGAGGTAAGGAACCCAACTAGTATCCAGTAAGGATGCAGGTTAGAACTCTGGCCTTGCTCGGTGGACTAAGGATCCAGCATTGCCATGAGCTGTGATGTAGGTCACAGATTCGACTTAGATCTGGTATTGCTGTGACTGTGGTATAGGCCAGCAGCTGAAGCTCCAATTTGACCCCTAGCCTGGAAACTTCCATATGTTGAGGGTGAAGACCTGAAAAAACAAACAAAGAAAACACCAAAAAAAAAGAAAGGAAGGAAGGAGTTCCCTTTGTGGCTCAGGGGTTAACGAATCTGACTAGGAACCATGAGGTTGTGGGTTCGATCCCTGGCCTCACTCAGTGGGTTAAGGATCCGGTGTTGCCATGAGCTGTGGTGTAGGTTGCAGACGAGGCTCAGATCCCAAGTTGCTGTGGCTCTGGCGTAGGCCGGTGGCTACAGCTCCGATTCAACCCCTAGGCTGGGAACCTCCATATGCCGTGGGAGCAGCCCAAGAAATGGCAAAAAGACCCCCTCCCCCAAAAAAAAGAAGAAGAAAGGAAGGAAGGAAAGGGGAAAGAAAGATGCATAAAAAGTATTTTTAAAAACTTTTTTAAAAGGAATTCCCTTGGCTCAGTAGGTTAAGGATCGAGCGTTGTCACTGCTGTGGCTCAGGTCACTGCTGTGGTTCATGTTCAATCCCTGGCCAGGGAACTTTTGCATGGCACGGGCACAGCCTAAATAAATAAATAAATACTTTTTTTTAATTTGTTAAAAGAATGTAAAAATATCTTAGCAGATGAAAGTGATGGGTAGATTCCAACAAAATCACATTCAATAGGGAGAAATTTGGAGGCTTTTACTTGGGGCTGATATTCTAACTTCAGATACACAGAAAGGAGAAAATGCTGCATCCAGCATCTTTGGCAGTGCGATAGGAATCTCCAGTATAACACAGCTGCCCTGGAACGGGGTTCTCCTTAGACTGAGTTAAGACAAATGCCGTATCTGGAAGGAGGACGTGCTGATCCTGGAAGGAGGATGTGCTGGTCCCTCCCTGCTCTGTGCTTTCCAACCAGTCCTGGGGCCCAAGGAGAGGCTGGTAAACACCAGGTGTGCTCAGAGACACAAAGTAGGACGTAGGAGAATTTACACACATGACACGTGACATGGTTTAAGCCAAGGGAGGAAAACAGTCGTTCCGGGGTGGGCTCCTGGGGAAAACTTGTTTTCTGTAACTCCAAAGGCTGAAATGAGCACCACTCATGGCAACTACTGGACGTCAGATTTAGGATAAACACTGAAAGATGCCAACTCTCCTGGCTATACGAGGGATGTGTGGCCCCTGGGGTGGTGACATGACTGTACCTAGATGAAATGGACACTTCAGTGGAGATTTACGGTCCGGACATGTAGAGGCTGTTGTAGAATTCCCAGAAATCACCTCAGAGGACACTCGAGGAAGATGGAGCACATCTTGATTACACCTGAAGATCCACAGGGAATTGCTTCCCAATCATGGACCCCAAACAGAAAGGGGGAGATACATTTACAGTGCTTGCTTACTTGTCTAACATGCTACATTAACCTTTAGTTACATTCAGGATACAGAAAGACGTATAGCTGTACAGAATGTCTTATATTGTTACTTTAATGATTAACCTCAAGTACAATCTAGCTATTTTTCTAATATCTCGAGAACAGTTGGGGCCCGAAGTTTTTCAAGTCCTAATGACTTTGTTTTTCTCAGAGCCCTTGTATGGGTCACCTTAAGTTCACCAAGATGGACGGTGGTAGCAAGATGGCTTCGCTCTTGCCAAGCTCCCTATTTCCTTTTCTGCAACACTTCAAGGCCAGACGGCCTCAAAGTCCCCTCCAAGTACAGCTGGTTTCCTCAGTTCCTCTTGCACATGGAGAAATCCTAGAGGTACCTACACCCCACCACACACCTTCTAAATCCAATTGTTCCAATAACATCCAAAACCAAGGTGGATGGAAACCAAGGTGGAAAGAGTGGAGCCCCCCAGCCCCAGCTTTGGAGCAGCAGAGCAACTCCATTGGCATATAATCCTGAGAAGACTGTTCTACCCTGGACAGAGGGTGGCAGCCATCCTCTCCTGTTTCTCCTTGGGCTCAGGAAAGTAGGGTGACTGATTCCCCAGAAGGAGGAATGAAAGGGCTTTATCCCCAGAGAAGCTTTCTAGTGGCACCTCTTAATGGGCCCTCGGCTTGCAGGTTTGGGGAGTTAGGGTCTCCCCTGCTCCCTGGCCCTCTCTGTTCTCCTCTCTTTGATTTCAGGCAGGAGGTACCATCTGCTTTGGAAGAGCATGTGACTGAGGCAAGCCAGGGGAATCAGACAAGATCCCCAAGAGCAAGGGAGCAGAGGCTTTGCATATCTCACCCAAAGTCGGGGAAGAGTGGGAGCTGAGGCCTCATGCAGTTTGTGCAGCCCAAGGCCCCAGGGCACAGAGAGGCCCAGTAACATCCTCATGTGAGGAACCCAGTGTTGGGTTCCCTAGGCCGTGTCTTTCAGAATATGCTGTGGGCAGTTACTGCTGTGGCTCAATGGAAACAAATCCAACTAGTATCCATGAGGATGCGGGTTCAATCCCTGGCCTCACTTAGTGGGTTAAGGATCTGGCATTGCTGTGAGCTGTGGTGTGGGTTGCAGACGTGGCTCGGATCCTGAGTTACTGTGGTATGGTGTAGCCTGGCAGCTGCAGTTCTGATTCAACCCCTAGCCTGGGAATCTCCATACGCTGCAGGTGTAGCCCTAAAAGGCAAAAAAAAAAAATTATGCTGTGGTCTGTGGTAACTGGGTCCCCAGAGGGTGTAAGTCAGTGGCCTGGCCTGACAGGAGCAGAAGATGTGAATGGGGTTAGAGGAAGCAGAGATTCTGGGAGAGTCACTGGGACCAGCCCACAGAGGACCCTGAATGCCAGGCTGGAGGATTTAGACTAATCCTTCAGCGCCGGGGAGTTAATCCTTCATAGCATGTCTTCGAGCAGCTGAGTGGTAATATCAGGCATAGGTGTGGAGCAATAAGGAGTGGAACTGGGGCAGCAATGGTGGGACTAGAGAGGAAGTGATGGTTTGTAGCAAGGAGAGGGAGGGGTCAGGATGCTGCCCTGAGACTCTGGAAAATTGCTGAGTTTCCATTGTGGCTCAGAGAGTTAAGAAGCTGACTAGTATCCATGAAGATGCAGATTCGATCCCTGGCCTTGCCCAGTAAGTTAAGGATCCAGTGTTGCTGTGGCTATGGTATAGGCCGGCAGCTGCAGTTCCAATTAGACCCCTACCCTTAGCCTGGGAACTTCCATATGCCATGAGTGCAGCCCTAAAACAAAAAAAACAAAAAACCACACTCATACTGTCAGGAGGAGTAGTTGCCCTTACCTCTCCCTCTCTCCTACATGGAGTCCCCAGGGCCACTTGTAGATTCTTTTCAAGACCTAGAGAACTAGGCCTCCAGGAGATCAGGTGAAGAGGAATCTAGGGGTTGGCATGGTCCTTGGAGTTTGGGACCCCTGGGACCTGGGACCCAGCTGAGCCTCCTGATGCCCCTCATACCCCACAGTGTCTTGGGAGAGAGTCACATGTTCACACCCTTGGGTGCTGGGGGCCCTGTGGTAGAGGCTGCAGGCCAGGGCAGAGACGCAGTAGTGGAACAGGACCAGGGGGCAGCAGGCTTGCATCTCCCAGTGGCAGCATCTCTAAGTAAGCCTCACCCTACCCTCACCCCAACCCCACCACCACCTGCCTCTCTCTTTCCTCAAGCACACAGACCCCAGGAGGCAGATGCCACTGAGATTTGCTTGGGCTCCTGTATGCAGGCCCTGTGTCCTTAAGGGACACCCACACAGCGGCCTCTAGGGATTCACCCAGGTCCTCACAGCCCCAACGCTGGTACACTGACAGCACATGCCTCCCTGCACCTTTCAAGGCACAGACTGCACAGGTGGTCCTGGGCAGCTCACCTGTGCAGCGTGGCTGCTGCACCAGGACTCAGCTCACAGGCCGGCCTGAGCTCAGGCACTTGGGGGAGGAGAGGGGCAGGGCACAGCTGCCTGCTCCCTCCAGGCCAAGGTGGCCCCAAACCCTGGGGTCAGGCTGGAAAAATGACTTTGCTGGCTGAAAGTGACGGAGGCTGTCCGCCGACAGAGAGAAAGAGGAAGTTTTATGGCAGAAAATTGGATTTGAAATCAAACCAGGCCCCTGGGAAGAGGGCCAATGGGAGGCTGCCGCAGTCAGGATGGGCAGTGGATGGAGAGGCCAGCCAGGAGCCAGGGTCAGGGAGATGGTCCCCTCCCTTCCCCTTCCGGGAGCCAGGCCCTGCTGTCTCCCTGATGGGAGATGGATCAAGACCCTAGGGTCAAGCGGGCAGCAAGGGCTGAAAGAGACATTTGTGCAGACATGAGTATGAGGGCGAGGGCAAGAGGTCACGGGGAGGGAGGCTGCATCTGGGGACGGGGCCGCATGGTGGGTTCACCTGCATCATACACAGGGGCGTGGGCGGGAGGGGAAGGTTACGTTGTCAGCTAATGGATGGATGAATAACTGAAAGAAATCTATATCCTTAGAGTTCCCATCATGGCACAGCAGAAACGAATCTGACTAGGAACCATGAGGTTGCAGGTTCGATCCCTGGTCTTGCTCAGTGGGTTAAGGATCTGGCATTGCAGTGAGCTGTGGTGTAGGTCACAGATGCAGCTCGGATCTGGCATTGCTGTGCCTATGGTATAGGCTGGCAGTTGCAGCTCCAATTAGACCCCTAGCCTAGAAACTGCCGTATGCTGCAGGTGCAGCCCTAAAAAGACAGAAAGAAAAAAAGAAAAGAAAGAAAGAAAAAAAAAGAAATCTATATCCTTGATCTGGGTCACCACACCCAGGTCACAGATAGAGCTTCAGACCCAAATGACCCACAGGCCTGGGGGCAGGGGTACTGGGACCTGGCTCTGAGAATCTCAGCCCTTGTCCCTGGGCTCTGAGCAACTACTGCACTGACCCACCTGCTCACCAAGCACGCAGTGGTTCTCTGACCTTGCTGGAAGGCTAGCCAGGTGTGGGGGGCGTTGATGCAGCCAAACAATTAACTGGAATTGCACAAAGGGGAGGGAGGGGGTTGGCATAGGGAGAGATGGATGAACTTTCCCACTTCACCGGCGCCTCAGAGCTGACAGTAAATATCAGAGGTAATGATATTGACTTTAAGGTATTATGGCTCCAAATGTCACTTGTGCTCTCGTTCTCTTTCTCTCTCTTAAGGAAAAAAAAAAAAAAAAAACAGTCTTCTGGATTTGATTTACATTTTTCCTTCCCTTGCTTCCCTGTTCCTGGAGCAGGGAGGCTGGAAACACCACTTGGCCACTGGGTGGGCACCCAGCACCTGAGCTCATCATGAGAAAGTCAGATAGGGCTCCCCTGTCCCTTTTGTCCCAAGTGCCTCTTGCAGGACAAGAAAGACATCCCCAGAGCATCTTTTCCCTCCCTCTCAGTCCCACAGCAGCTCAGGGACCCAGGCTGGTAGAAGGAAGCTAGAGAGGCCAAGAGGCCTGGCCTACCCTTTCCAGGGGCCTCTGTCCCCTCCCCATGTTTGTCCCCATTCAGGCCCCACCCCCTTGACTACACCACTTCCTTCCTGGCCACCTGCCCCATCTTTTCCATCTCTCAAGTCTCCAGCAAAAACCCTGTGACATCCCCTCCTCCAGTGACACTGGCCCCATCGCCTGCCAGGTCTCATCCCCCAGATCTCATCTCTAAAGGCAGCTTCAAGCTTCTGAGAGGCAGGATCCCAACTCCCCTACTTCCAGACCCTGCAGAGCTTAGCACTTCCACCAGGATTTGGGGTAAATATCTCCTAAATAGGAAACCAGTAAGGACCACCCAGAAAAGCTGCACAGGGGATGGGGAGAGAGGTGCAAGCAGAAGAGAGGAGGGTGGGATGGTAGTGGGGCGCCAGATCCACCCCAGGCAAGGAGGCTGTGGGTCTAGTGGGAAGAGCAGAAGCCTGGCAGGTAGATGGGGTTTGGATTCTAATCCAGGTGCTTGGGGGCCCCAAGAATTCTGTGACCCTCTCCAAGCCCCACCTCCTGGTCTTCCCCTGGGTCTTTTACTGGCTCCATTTCCAGGGGAGCAGAGCTTCAGATGCCACTGAGGGGATGCGGTAAGAATGCCAAACGAGTGTGTGAAAGCAAAGAAAACAAAAAACCAAAAAAACCAAAAGGAGTTGCTGTCATGGCTCAGCAGTAACAAACCCAACTAGTATCCATGAGGGTGCAGGTTTGATCCCTGGCCTCGCCCAGTGGGTTAAGGATCCAGCATTGCCCTGAGCTGTAGTGCAGGTCACAGACATAGCTCGGATCCTGCATTGCTGTGGCTGTGGAGTAGGCAGGCATCTGCAGCTCTGATTCTACCCCCTAGCCTAGGAACTTCCATATGCCATAGGTGTGGCCCCAAAAAGCAAAAAAAAAAAAAGACTCAGTTGGATTCTTACCACCCTGGGGACTGAGTGATGGCCCCAGCCCCCACCCCACCACTTCCTCTCTCTCCTTTCCTTCAGCACCTGTTGCTTTTCAGGTGGGCCCTCCTTTTCTGGACCCGCCTTCCCTTCTGTTCTGTCTTCCTGGACCCCTCAGCTGGACTGCATAGAAATCATCCCTCTTTTCCTTTGGAACTCCCTATGACAGCGTCTGAGACTAGTTCTACTGTGAGCAGTGTGTTTCTCCTCCTAATTCTAAGTTCTTTAGGACCAAGGGGAAATGATAGTGCCTTAGGGTTTCAGACAGGTCCTCTAGGGGACTGAGCAGACACTTGGGGCTGGGGTACTGCTGAGGGTGGGCCCTGAGGGAAAGGGCGCCCCAGGAGAATCCCCTGCTGGGCTGGGACCTATAGATCGCAGCACCTGGACCGAGGTGCACAGCCGCAGAGCCAGAAAGTCCCAGGACCCTGGGAGTTCATTCCCAGCTCTCCTTCCCTGCTCTGGCCTGAGTGCCAAGTGCCTGACACTTAGGAGGGGTCCTGGAGCGCAGGTCATGGGTGGGGCCAATTCCAAGGGTGGCTGCCAGGGAGCAGTGAGAGGACACTTGTCACTTCCGCCCCAGGGAAAGACCTAGCTTGGGAAAAAGCAACAAACCAAGAACAATATGCATGTGGCACCAAGAACAATATGCATGTGGCAATGCTGGCTATAAAGGAGACAGGGGAGACAGGAGCCCAGAAGGAGAGAAGGATGCTGGAGGGGCCGGCAGTGCACCCCCTCTGGGGTTCCCCAGAGTCGGGGTGGGGGGGAAGCTCCGCAAACCTTACCATCAAAAATTCCCTGGACACATGCCTGTTAAAGAAATCAGAGGATGAAGAATTTCTCAGAACAAAGAAACCTCCTCTGGGCAAGGAGACTGCTCCCTTTAGCATTCTTTTTCAGAGTCTCCGCACCCAGAGGGGCCTGGGTTTTAGATGCAGTCTGTGCCTTATGACACAGGGGCAGATGTGGTCTCCATCCTGACAGGGCTCATTGTAGATAGATAGGGACCAGGCAGAAAAGAGCAGAGAATGGGGAGGGAGCCGAGCATGAGTCGGAGAGCTACTCGGCCAGTGAGCCATTGCCAGAGAGGTGCACAGCAGTGGGAGGGGGTCAGGCATCACATAGGGAACATTCTTTGGGGCCCAAAGTTCAGTTATGGAGAAGCCACTGTAAGGAACTTTAAATAACCAAAGAGGAGCCAGATCACACCCTTTTCCCTATAAGGTGCTTGGCAGCTGACACTTTCCACTTCTACTAGGTTACTCTCTCTTAACACCTGCAGCCCCTCGAAAGTCTTAATTCCAACCTCTTGTGTGCTAAGAGCTCTTGTATGTTAAGTTTCTATCTAAAGCAAGAGTTATAAGGCTCTAAGAGAAGGCCTGAGAAAATCGAGGGTATGAAGAACATGTGTACTTTTTTTTTTTTTTTAACCTGCAACATATATTCTTTATGTTGATTTTGGATACCTAGAAAAGTGTTTCCTCCTTTCCTATTTCTTGTCTGTGTTCCAGTAGGTGATAAATTTCTGTACCTGGGAATTGACTGAGTGGGAAGTTCCCTTTCTTTGTCTCGAGGCTCCTAATAGCTTTTTTGAGGCACAAAAGCAATCCTCAGCGTCTTCCAACCTCACCCAGCCCTGCATCCTTCCACCTACAAATACACACACCCCCAAATACAGGTCCAGGGCCCCCCTCCAAGGCCCAGTGGGCATCTCTGCTCTTGTGGCCTCCAGTCAGCCACTGGAAAGGTGGGATTCTACCCTGTGCTCTGTGGGGTGTGTGCCTAAGACAGACTTAAAGAGAAAGGATAGAGCTTCAGAGAGAATCGGGGGAAATGGAGAAATAAACCAGCAGAGCCTAGAGAGGACCTACCGTGCGCCAGCCTCTCCATCTCCTGAGGGATCTTGAGCAAATATCACCCCCTCTCATCCAGACAGAAAGGCTGCCCAGACCCCTCCTGAACCCTGAGTCAGTGTGTGCAAAAGCAGAGAGTGTTGTGAGAATGAAATAGGGGGAAAAACAGACAAAAAACAAAACAAGAGGGAGTTTCTACTGTGGCTCAGTGGGTTGAATCCGACCCACTGAGCCACAATGAATCTGACCAATATCCATGAGGATGTGTGTTCGATCCCTGGTCTCGCTCAGTGGGTTAAGGGTCCAGCTGCAGCTCTGATTCAACCCCTAGCCTGGGAACTTCCATATGCCACTTGTGTGGCCCTAAAAAGCAAGCAAGCAAAGAAACAAACAAAAAACACCAGAAGGAGGGTTCAGGGAGGCAGGCAGGTGATGGACAAGAGGTGGAGGGTAAAGGCCAGGGAGGGAGGCTCGGAGAACTGGGGAGGGTTACCGAGGAAAGCGGGGTCCAAGAGGCCCCAGGACCCTCAGATCAGTCTAGGGTAAGTTTACTCTGGGCTGTGGCAGCCCTGGGGTCCTCCCCGTGTCGGGGCAGCAGGGTGCCTCACAGGGCAATCAGCCTGGGGCACGAGCCCTTTCCTAGGAGCCCGGGGTCTGCTGGCCCCAGGGCTCAGCTGGCTGCACGGACCTGTGGAACTGCCAATCCCAGCTCAGGTGGGGCTGCCTCTCAGGCAGGGCCTCAACCTTCGGCAGCCGCCAGGGAGTGAAGCAGAGGCAGCCCTGACTTGATTAACATTTAAATGCCATTTAGTGTGAGGAGGAGGGGCAGCCAAGGGCTGGAACAAACAAACCTCAGAGCTGGACCCAGAGCGGGGCGTCTGACCTAAGGAGCCCCACTCATCCAATTCTGAAGTGAGGACCTTTTCTGGTCCTAAGGGTCAAGGTGGCAAGGAGGGCCAGAAGGGTTGTGGCCAGGCCTCTGTCCCTCCTCGGAGCCTCCTGGCCCATCTCTGCTTGGAGCTCTTTGCTCTTGTCACCAGGACTGAGGGACACTGCCCGTCGGGTCCCCCTGATGCGCAGTCTTTGCAGTCCTTTGTCAGACCACAGATCCAGGTGGGGACCTGACTGCGGGGCTTCTCTGATGCTCTGGCTTCCTGCTCCCGCAGCGTCATGGCCTGGCCTGGCCTTTGTGCCCTGGACATCAGGGTGCACGCAGTCCACCCTCTGAAGCTCCCCTTGGCCTCCCCCTGCCTCTCCCTCCCTAGCGTGCATCTCCCTCCCCCTCCTCGGTACCCCCAGACCCCTCCCCAGCCCTCCTCAGCAGGGGCTGCCCCTTGAGCAGCTCTAATGGGCCAGGCTGCTCCCAGCTGGGCAGCTCTGAGGGGAGCCTTAACATTGAGACGTGAGCAAAGGCTTTAAAAGCCACTTAAAATGTCCTTGATGAGCAGGAGTGACCCCTCAGGAGGAAAAAAGGCCAGAAAAGAATGTGGAGCTGAGAGGCTGCCTCCCCACTCACTGCATAGGGGTCTACCTGCAGGGTGGGGGGGGGGGGTCCTAGCTACCACTCCAGGCCACACCTCTGAGCTCAGTAGGGGAGTGACTGTCTGCTGAGCAGGCTAATTTTGTTAGCCCCCAGGCTGGATTTGCACCTCCGGGAGGAGCACCGGCCTCAAAAGTCCTGAACACAAGAATCTAAATAACTGTTAATGGGCAGCCTGCCTTTGCGGTGCTTGCCAGCCCGCTGAGCTCGGCCTGCTTCTTTGGATGTGAACCAGCTCGAGCCACTTGGCCAGCTGCAGTGGGGTGGAGGGGTCAAGTTCCCGAAACCTCTGTTCAGGTCTGGCGCATTCCTTAACCCACTGTGTCCAGGAGAGTTCTCAGTTGAACTCTGCCCTTTGGGTAGATGAGTTTGCTGAGCAGATCCTAGGAGGGAATGCCACATTCCAGAAGATCCCTTGCAGCGATGCAAACGCACCTATACAAATGACAGCCCATTGTCCTATATGAACAGGCCTTCTCCAGCCAAATTTCTCAAGGCCTAATCTGTGCCCAACATGGCTGGGGGCACTGCAGGGGCTGCTAATAAGAGCTGGAATTGAGTGAGCACCTGCCATGGGCCGTGCCTGCGCTTGATCCTGCAGTAGAGCATGTGCCCTCATGGAGCCCCACTCTGCCACAAGGAAGGCAGTAACATTCTCCCCTATGACAACCCTGTGGAGACCTAGCCAGGTGGGTAGTTTGTTCACAGTCACGTAACTCCAGGCCCTTCTGGTTGCAAAGCCTCAGCGGTTCCCAAGCCCTCCCACTGGTCCTCCCCCAGAACTTACTCACAGATCTGTAGGTGCTCGGCCAGAACCCAGAAGCCAGGCCAGCAGGGACCCCTCCCTCCTCCAGAAGGACATCATGGTCGTTCAGAGCGCAGGATGGAGCTGGGCTGCTGCCTCCAGGCGGCTTCCACCCCAACCAGGTGCATATCTTTGGGCAAGTGATTTCACCTGTCTAGGCCTCAGTTTCCTCATCTATCCAATGGGGATAATATCAGTAGTCCCAGCCTTGAGTGGGGCTTGGTACATATTAAGCTCTCAGGGTGATATTAACAAGAGACCACAGGGAGGATTCTCCACTTGAAGGGCTCCAAGGAAGGCGTTCTCAGACTCAGTTCAGTGCAGGATGGTTACTGTGCAGCTGGGGCACCTGTGCAGGGGTGAGGTCCCTGGCCCAGCAGTGGGGACATGGCACTCAGCTGGAGCCTTCAGGCCTCTGGTGCCCCTGAGGCTCCATCCCTGGGTTAGATGGGGAGGGCCCAGAGGTGGCAGTGGCTGGAGATTGGAGTGGGGTTTAGGCAGACCTGAACAAGCATAATGGGCAGCTCCAGCCTGAAAGGCAACAATTGCTGTCGCATTGGGGTCCAGACGGCCCTGGGCTTCTCAGCTCCAGGCCCAGAGATGGCCACCGACCAGCCCTTGAGAGCCTCCCGCTTGGGCCAAGGTTCCAAGGTACCTACCTTTATCTTTCTCCTTGAGGCTCACTGTCTGTTCACTCATTGGACAGGTCTTTATTGAGCTCCTCCTATGTGTCAGGCCACAGGAACAAGTCAGATACAGTGGGTATCCTCCTGGAGCCTATCGTCCACCAGGTGACCATGGTGACTGGGCACAGCCTGCAAGCTGTCCATCAGCCCGAGAGGGCGGGCCTGCAGCCCACTGGCCACCCTGTGCCTGCATAGTGCTTCTGTGCCCAGATCCAGCCAAGATTCACCACCGGGTCTAAAGCACACCTAGACTCAGAGAGCACAGATAAGGATAGTTATGGAGGGTTGGCCTCCCTGCCAGGCCCCCACCCTCACAAGTCCTGCTCCAGCTGTGCAGCCAGCACTCTCACCCTCTACTTTTGAACTTGCTGTTCCCTCAACTGGATGCCCTTGGCCCTTCAGCTGCCTGCAGGTCCCAAAGTCAGACCTCAGCTCCTCTGGAAACCTCCTCTGACACCCCTACACCCTCCTCTAAAACTCCCACCAGGTCTTGCACAAACCTCCATGGTGTCCAGGGGCATTAGAGGTTGAAAAGCACACAGTGTGACCCAGGGAGACAGTAGCTGGAGCACAGGGCGGGTGGCAGAATGGGTAGGAGAGGGGCTGGGGCAGCCAAGCCTGGGGTCCTACGGGAGGAGCAGCACGAAGGCTGGTGAAAGACGAAGAGGAGAGAGAGGGGGCCCTCGAGGGGGCTGCCCTGGTCACTCGGGGGAGCCGTGTGGAGGAGCCTCGGTTGTGGAGGGCAGAGCAGAGGTGAAGGGCGTGGACACCTGTTGCAGAGCGCCTGGCACGTGCAAAGCGCCTGGCACAAGCTGGGCCGCTGCCACTGGACAGATGTGGATCAGGGTCAGGGAGACCAAGATCAGAACTCGGCTCAGCTGGAGACTTGAGCAAGCTGCTGAAGCTCTGGAGGCCTCCATGCCTCCCTCTCTTTCAGAATGATGCCTTTCAGGACCATGGAGAGGATTCAGGCAGAATAGCACAGGCACTGCAGGGCCTCAGGGGCCCTCAATGGTGGGGGTCCCTCCAGACACTGGATCCCCTGTGTACTGGCGTCCAGGCTCTGTCTTCATCACTGCCTTTTCTCTCCTCACCCCTGTCCTTCCCGTGCCTTCTTCCCCGTCCTTCCCTTTGAGCCTCTCTCCTGGCCCCTGTTCCACAAGTCCCCTCTCTTCCTCTTTGCGGCTTCCCTACACTTTTGTCACTCTCCTTTCAATTGCCATAACACAGAACAGAGGAATATTTTGTTATTTGGTATCTTTATTAAATCAAGTTTTATGTTCCCTGTTTTTCATTTTTAAAGTGGATGAGTGCCACACTCTATTTTCCCATTAAAAAGCAAAAACTGGACAGAGTGGCCAAGATGGCCCCAAGGTGGTTTTGTCCATAGGTCTGTGCTTCTTGATAGAAAACAAGAAGATGTGGGTGTTCTCCCGAGCCACAGATGCCACCTGAGTCAGAAAATAAAGAATCTCAGCATGCCCATGGCAACATTTTCAAGAAAGGACCTGGGACCGGGCCCTGCACTGAGCCAGGAGCCTGTGGCTGATGGAGACAGAGGCTGTGGTGTGTGTGGGCATGGGGTGGGGCAAGGCTTGATCAGGGCCTCTTCCCTGGTCCCCCATTCTGGGCCTTGGTTCATCCTGTAAAAATCCCATCATCATAAGCCTCCCACAGGCCACAGCGGGAGGAGTCAGGGGATCAGGAGCCAGATGGTTCCTGCAGCCTCCAATCCCAGAACCTGACCCAGAATGGACCAGGGGCTTGCTGAGAGAACAGATGCATTTTCACTTGCTCGTGGGGACCAGGATGTCTTCCAGTTTACCCTGTGTGTAGCCACTCATGGGTCCACGGAGGAAACATCCTAACAGAGGTGCCTTGATATTCCCCCACCTGAGGATGGAAACGTCCAGTTCCTGTGCACCCCACTCACCCCCCAGCCTGATACTTCCACCCCTCAGTCCACAGTGCCCCTTCCCCCTCGACCCCGCAGTGAACTTGGAGCCAGGCTGCATCAGGTGAGGCTAGGCTGGTTCTCCCTTACTCGACGAGACCTTGGTAGGCTACTCACCTAGACTCAATTTGACTGTCTGTCAAATGGGGCCATAGTACCACTTCCTCCTACAGCTGTTGGGAGGGAAAGGGATCTCTGGCTACACTGCCTGGAATGCAGTAGGTGCTCAGCAAAACTTGGGTCCTCCCCTAAGAGTCTAAGTCTTAAAAAAATAAAATTCCGGGGAGTTGCCGTCGTGGCTCAGCGTTTAACGAAACCGACTAGCATCCATGAGGACAGGTTCGTTCCCTGTACTCAGTCACTGGGTTAAGGATCTGGTGTTGCCGTGAGTGGTGATGTAGGTCACAGACACCCCATGTTGCTGTGGCTGTGGTGTAGGCTGGCGGCTACAGCTCTGATTGAACCCCTAGCCCTGGAACCTCCACATGCTGCAGCAGGTGTGGCCCTAAAATGACCCCCTCAAAAAAGACAACAACAGAAAAATTCCAAACTCACACCTCTGGCTCCAGTCCTCGTCCTAAGGAAGGACCAGTCTCCGCCACCCACCCCACTGTTCCATCGGACAGCTGCACCTGAAGTCTTAGCAGAGTTCGAGGCAAGCTCATCACCGCCCCCTCCTCCCTAGCCCCCCACCATCCACCTGGCATCCTGATTACTGTCAACACCATCTCTGCCATCAAGCCTTTGCGTCCCCTTGGGTGGCTCCTGGTTCCTCCTGCTGCTCCTTCCACTTCAACCCTGTTGTGGCTAGCCAGTTCCAAGCCCTTTTGGGTCTGCCAGGACCACACCTCATCACCTCAGACCCTTCCCAAGGAGCCAACATTATGGCTCCACTGCTGTCCCCTGGGATTTGGGAGTGCTCCATCTGCCCCCCTCCCCCACCCCAGGAGTCTTACTCTACCTATAAAACCATATATGCAGTCAAGTTTACTCCTGGCCCCTTAGGCCCTAAAGAAAGGGTCCTTTCTGATGCATTCTTATAACCCCTGCCCTGGGCAAGGAGCCACCCCAATGGCATTGTTCTGCTCAGCCCCTGCCCCAGCCTCTGTCTTTTCCTGCATGCCCAGATGCCTCCCCTGTGCTGGCTGAGCCCAGCACCTCCTCCCAGGAGGCTTTCCTACCTGAAGCTCCAAGTAGCAGCTCCCAACATCTGAGCCAATTCCCCAACCTCTGATCCACCTTCTAGATTCTGACCCGAATTTGGTTGCTGAGAAGGGCAACTAAGGAGTCAAGGCTCCACACCAGATTTCTTTCTTTTCTGGAGAATAGGGAGGAGGTGATGTAAGGACGGATGGAGTGGTGTGCCCCAGCTTGGAGGATGGTCCTGGAACTCTAGGAACACTCAGAACTGGCTGCCTTCATGGTCACGTTGGTGGCTCACTTTGTTCTTGTCTCGTTCCCCAGACAGAGCACATTTACGTGGCCCTGGCCTGGCCCCTGCCCTTGCTGCTCCCAGTACTCCGGTGTGGAACCCAGGATAATAGCCCGCAGCCCTTGATGCTGGAGAAAGAAGGGAGGCAGTTGCTGCCAGCATCCCTCACATACAGCCCTTGTTCAAACTGCGCCTTTGGCTGAGCATTTAGAACCTTGCTATGTATCCAGTTCTCCATGTCCTGACATCCTCTCCTCGCCACTCCCGTGTCTGCCTGAAGCTTCACCTGAGCAGTGAAGGTTCTTCTTTTTTGTCTTTTCAGGGCCACACACTCAGCGTATGGAAGTTCTCAGGCTAGGGGTCGAATCGGAGCTGTAGCTGCCAGCGTATACCATAGCCACAGCAACACAGGATCCAAGCCAAGTCTGCAACCTACACCACAGCTCACAGCAACGCTGGATCCTCAACCCACTGTGGGAGGCCAGGGATCGAACTCACATGCTTATGGATACTAGTCGAGTTCGTTACCACTGAGCCACAATGGGACCCCCAAAGATTCTTCTGGAAAGCACTTTTTCTAGACACTGGCTCAACTGGTTCAGGGCAAAACCAGCCCCTTCATATCACAGGCAACCCATTTGGGCAACCAGTCAATTGCAGATGAGGACACAGGAGACCCACTGGAGGCCTGGGGGCAGGTTTGGGGCAGGTGGAGGCGGGTGCGGCTCTCCGGGGCCTGGGGCCACGGGTGGGCAGGGAGGGAAGAGATGCCCTTCTTGGAGAGGAGGCCGCATGTACATAATATGTATAAATGTATATAATAATCATTAGCAGCGATTCAGCTGTCTGCCGCTGGTTTGCAAGATAAATTGCATTAATCAACACGATGCCTTCAGAACTTTTGGCGAGCCGTTTCTTATGCTAATTGGGCCACTTAAAGTAGACTTTCATTGCACCAGGATCTTGGCTGTCAAGACAATTACTGGCATATGCAAGCCCCTCCCTCCCAACCCTCTCTCTTCCCCACCATCACCTTTTCTTTTTTAACTATAATATTAATGAGAAGAGTTATGCTAATTACCTGGCCAAAAATAAAACCTGAAAGGAGAAGGTGGAAATGGGTAAGGATGTGACCGACCTGGAGGTCACCTTGAAGGCTGTATGGAGAAGCCCTCTGGGTGAGGGCTTCCTGGAGGAGAGGGTAAGATCCAAGACCAGGTCTATGGTCCTCCTGGGTTAGAATCCTGACCCATCCTTCTTCCCCTGGATGACCCTCAGGACTCAGGTCAGAGCCAGCCTGAACTCTGGGAATGGGAATCCTAGAATCTTAGGGTCTTCTACGAGAAAAGCCTACAACCCTGAAGCCAGACTTTTCAAATCTTCTAGACTCTGAGATATCAAAGAATCCTTGAAAAGCCACCTGATTTCCTTCAGTCTGTCTCCCTGAAAAAACCAGCAAAGTAACCCACTGACCAAGAAAGCCAGGTCCATTGCCCCCCTTCCTAAGCCATCTTAGTGTTGTATCAGAAGGGAGGGGTATTGATAGAGCTGGGGGTCTGGTTGAAGGTAGGTCTTGCAACGTGGGGACCTGATTGGGTCTGGGGAGGGGGGTTGTGGCAATAAAACCAGAGCTGGGCAGCAGTTTAAGCAGTAAAAACAGGAGTTCCCATTGTGGTTCTGTGGGTTAAGAATCCGACTAGTATCCATAAGGATGTGGGTTCGATCCGTGGCCTCGCTCAGTGGGTTAAGGATCTGGTGTTGATGTGAGCTGTGGTGTAAGTCGCAGGCGTGGCTCGGATACTGAGTTGCTGTGGCTGTGGCCTAGGCTGGCAGCTGTTATCTCCTATTCAACCCCTAGCCCGGGAACTTCTACATGCTGCAGGTGCGGCCCTAAAAAGCAAAAAGAAAAAAAAAAGAAAAAAGAAAAAAGAAAAAAAAGAAAAGCAGTAAAAACAGATTTTATTCAAGGACTGTTGAAATAGGAGATAGGAGACCTCAGTTTAGAACCGGGCTCAGTTCCAAATAAAATGAAATCAGGCAGGTGGGGTTTGTATAGTCAAGCGGGGGTAGCAGGCAGGCAGTAGATGGAAAATTCCTAAGGGAAGACAGCAGGTAAGGGGGATCTTGACTTGACAGGATTCTTGCTAAAACTGGGTGACGAAACTCCACAAGGACAGACACCAGGTGGACCTAGTGGGCTTAGAGGTGTTGGGCTGAAGTTGAGTCAAGAATTCAGCCCTTGCCAGGCTGAAGGTATAATGGCCTGGAATTGGCAGAGGGTTTTGAGCAGATCAGGTTGATGGGAACAACCACTCGGGGGCAGGTTTGCCCAGCTGTCTGATCCACAGAGGGGGAGCTCAAGTGGTTTATTGTTCACGAATATGGATTTTCAGGAAGTTCCTGGAACAGATAATCAAGGTACTTGCAATTCTCTCTCCCTGAATTGAGAACTTTCTGGAATGGGCACCGTCACTTGGACAGTATGGTCCCTGCCTATCCTAGCTGTCAGGGTGGGAACACGGTTCTGTTGTCGTATGCCTGGCCCTGGTTGCTGATGGCCCTCATCCACCCCATCGGACACTGAATTCTCTTAAGTCTTGCTCTGACTTTAGGTCCCCAGGACCTCCCTGGGCCACTCCTCATGGAGCCTGCCCGAGTGGCCCTCCAAATCCAGACACAGGGACCAAGTCGCCTCCCCTGGCCTTGACACCAGGGCCACCTTAACCCGGTCCCTCTTTGCTTCTCCCCAACCCCCTGCACCTCCCCACTTCTCTCTGCTGCTGTGAACTCTGGGCATCACCGCCCCTCCCCCACCCAGCAGCCCTGCCCCCTCTCCACTCCCAGCTTTGTCCCTGAGCCTTTGCACCTGCCTCCTTCTGCCCAAATGCCCTTCCCACCCCCTGCTCTGACCAACCCCTTCTGTCCTCAGGAGTCCGCTGCACCAGCCGCCCCAGAGCAGGGCCTCAGTCACTTGACCTGAATTATTCATGCTCCGTATGTGCAAATAGAGTGAATGGGTACATCTTTCTATAGCCTTTTGGATAAAAAAGGACTTCTGGGATTTCCCATTGTGGTGCAGCGGAAAAGAACCATGAGGTTGTGGGTTCAATCCCTTGCCTCACTCAGTGGGTTAAGGATCTGGCATTGCCGTGAGCTGCAGTGTAGGTCGCAGGCGTGGCTTGGATCCTGCATGGCTGTGGCTGGCAGCCACAGCTCCAATTAGACTCCTAGCCTAGGAACCTCCATATGCCACAAATGTGGCCCTAAAAAGCAAAAAAAAAAAAAAAAAAAGGACTTCTGCCTTAGGCCCGCTGTACCCCTCCTGCTCTACTGGAAGCCCTTGTGTTCCCTGCCCACTGCCTCCTTCTTCCATAAACTATACACAGAAAGGACCCTGCCTCCCAGGCAGCCGCATCTGCATGCTGATAGGCCACCCAGGCTCCTGACCTAGACCTGGAAGCCTCTTACTTTCTCCACCACCTCCTTCCTGCTCCTGTTAGACACCCCCCAGGGAAGGGACAGGACAGTGCCTGTCCTTGCAGGTTCAGGGAGGGAGGGCAGGAGTCATCTTCAGAAATGGAAAAAAACCACAGACCAGCCCCCCACCTGGTCTTGGCATTCCCAGGGCTCTTCTCACGTGCCCCAGACACACCTTCACACATTGCTCATCCACCTCTGGAGAGGTGCATTGAGCAGTCGGGCAGCAGGGAAACACCGTGGCAGGGGTGGGGAGTGTCATCAGACCTCTCCTGGCCCAGCCCCGCATCTCTCTGGGGACAGCAGGACAGGGGCTCGGCTCTGGGGGCTGCACTGCCACAGGGTGGCCCTGGGTGGCTGCCCTCCAGGTGTTTTCCTGGACCTCAGTATGTGGGATAAAAAAGCATCCTTGCAGAAGAGAAGGAAAGGAAGGGAGTGGTGAGAAAGGCATGCAGAAGGAGGCAGCTGGGGAGTGGTGGATCCTTGATTGTCTTGGATGCTGAGCGAATCCACAAAAGAAGTCTGCCCCAGACTTTCAAAGGCTCCCAGTCACATCCTATCCCTCAGGCTGCAGATCCAGGCAGTTGGAAAAGGCGGGGGGGGGGGGGGGGGGTGGGGGGTGGGGGAGAAAGGGAAGACCTAGCCTGGGCCCTCTGGACCCCGAGGCCTGTGTGATGGGGAGCATGGGGGGATTATAGATCAAGAAGGGCCCAAAGCCCCCTCCCCTGTGCTCTAGGGGTGGATAGGACTCAGCGTGGGAGGGGTGATGACCTGGGACAATTTTCAGTAGGTTCCTGTGTGTCTCATCTGAGTTTCACATCACCAAGTAAAGGAGAGGTGACCCTGCTTAGCAGAGGAGGAAACTGAGGCTGAGAGGGATCAAATGGCTGGTGATGGCTATGTTCTTCCTGCAAAGCTGTTCAGAGAAGGAGAGAAAAGGGGATGGAGAGAGAAGAGCCCAGACACACAGTGGAAGTAGAGGGAGGCAGGCCAGGGAACTGGGGGCCAGAGACTGGTAGGTGGACTGGGATGGGCAGGCCTGGAGGCCAGGTGTGGGGAGAGACACCCGGGCTGACCTCAAGCACCCCACCCCACCAGCACCAGGCCCGTCAGCCTCTTCCCTGGGCTCCCCTGAGCCACCTGATTGGCCCCAGTTTGAGCCAAGAGAGTTAGAATCAGCGGGAAGAAGGGGCAAAAGGAGCCTTAATCTGAGGTCCAGAACCAGCTCTTGCCCCTCCAGGCCAGGCTGAGGCAGGCAAGATCTGGAGGCTCAGACTCTGCTCCCTGCCCTCCTGCTCCTCCAGGAAGCCCTCCTACCTGCTCCTGGGACCCACTGGCTCCTCCACCCTAATCCCTACCCCTTCCTAGAGTGGGACCCTGGGTACTCCCACACCCCAAATCCCCAGGGGCACTGCTCTTGGCTCCTCCCACTTCTGTTTGAGCCTCCTCTCCCTGTGGGGCCAGAGAGATCTAGTAGGCATGGGGCAGGTATAGGGTAGGTGCGGGCTAATGTAGGGTAGGTATGAGGTAAGTGTAGGACAGGTGTGAGCTGGTATAGGGCAGGTGTGAAGCAGGTATAGGACAGGTGTGGGCTGATGGAGGCAGGTGTGAGGCAGGTGTAGGGCTGTCTCTGATGCCCCCAGACTGGTGCTCTGGTAGGAATGAGGTGGGGGCAGGTCCAGGAAGGAACCTCCAGCAAAACTTATGCAGCTGCTCAGACCTCTGTGGCTGAGGAGGACCTGCATGAGCAGAGGGGGCAGGGTGAGCCCCTCCAGGACACTTTCCAGGATAAAAGCAGATACTCAGGCACAGAGAGGCTGGTGCCGGGTGGGGACCCTCCCCCAAACTCTTTATTAATAAATGAGTAATTGGCATCGCGGTCTCCAAATTGATGAGCCTAGCAGTGCATCAGCATGTGAGGCTGTGGATAAAGCTTCCCTGCACAGCCACTGTCACCACCTGTTTTGCCAAGGAGGATGGGGTGGCAGGGAGACTTTGGACACTCCTGTTGCCTTCCTCTAGTGCTCAGGGCTCCCCTTCTCTTCCCACCCATGCCACAAAGCCTGGTAAGTCCCCTGAGGTTTCCCCCAAAGTCTGTGATTGGGAACCGCTTCCTCAGGCAGCAACCCCTCCACCAGCAGGTCCTGGAGGCCCATATCCAGCTCACCTCTCGTGATCCCCACCACTCCCATCCCCCTTCACCCTCTCCCCTCCTTCCCTCTGCAGCTCAGATCAGGCATTCCTCTCCTTCACACACATCAAGGACTCCCCAGCGCTGCTGGAATAGGACTCACTGGATGGTATCCAGGGGCCCTGCTGATTCCCCCAGCCCAGCCCAAGCCTGCTCTGCCGCCAACAGCCACCCTAGCCTTCCTGAATCTCCTCAATCCTGCTCCCTGCACCCCACCCCTCCTTGTGCCCATCCCAGGGCCTTTGCACGAGATGCTCCCCTTTCCCCAAGAGCCCTCCCCACCTTGCCCTACCCCCCACTGTCTCCCTGTGGTTACCCTCAGGGAGACACCTTCTCCAACTGTCCTTTCTCAACTGGCCACCCCCCAATACTTTTCTCTGACCAGTCAGCGGCCCTTTCACAGTCGACCATCATTTGTGTGTAGTTTGCTTATATACACGATGTCGACCTCATGCCCTGGGCTGGACTGGTCCTTCAGAGCGGAGTCATCCATATTTGCCACATAGCAGTCACATGACCGCTAAAGCAAGTCAACTCCAGGAGGCAGCTATGAAACTGACAACTCTGTCCCGCCTATTTCCCACTCCGTTCATCTCTGGTCCCCTTCCTAAGGGCCTAGAGCCCCATCGTCCCCGGGCTTCCCCATGGAGCACATTCCTTCTGACTTGTCACATTCTGAGCGTGTCTCCTCCCTCTGGCTCTGCATTCAGAGGAGGTGGAGAAGGGGACTTGTGACTCATTCAGTAGGTGATGCTTGGATGGTGTGATGTGAGGCACTGGGTGGGCCAGGCAAAGGAGGTGGGCGCTGTTCTGCACAGAGCGAACCCTCTCCTGCCCCTACCGCACTTGGGAGGTGACTGTGTGACGTCACCGCCTCACACCCCACGGATGGCGTCCACGGTGGGCCAGGAGGACGGGCACGGGCACAGCATGCCTCTCCCCAGGAAGGCGCCATTTGGAGTAATCAGTTTTTTAATTACTAGTAATTAAATGTGTGTAACCTGCCCAGCTGCCACTCCAGGAACTGGGACAGAACTCCTGGGGGTGCAGCGGGTCAGGTCCACGCTAGGAGGGGGGGGCGGCCCCAGACCAGGTGCTGAGGAATGAGGGGTGCGGGGGTGGGTAAGCTGAAATAAGCATGAGTTTCCAGGTGCCAGAGAGGCCCCCCCACCCCCGAGGGGGGTTTTGTGGAGAGACCTTAGCCTCAGGGCGGGCTTCCTGCATTTCTGTCTCAGGGTCTCCAGCCTCCCTGGGGCCTCGTTCCATGTTCCCTTCAGCCTGGAGCTGCAGGATGCCTGCCCCAAAGGCATATGCTTGCAGGGCTACCCACCCTGAAGTGTCCTCCCTTCCAGCTTACCAGGAGCCCAGTCACTCTGCAAGGAGTCCGGCTAGGGATTCCCCACGCACCACTCTACGGAGCAAAAAGCCTGCCCCATCCCCTAAGCAAAGCTCTTGGTTAATTCCAACATCTGTGAAGCATCCTCCTCTTACCCTGTGTGGGCAGCAGCCGCCCTTCGGGGGACCCCCAGCCCGCACCAGGTTCAGAGTGAGGCTGGTGGAGGCCCCGCCCCCAGGCCACACCCTCTAAGGCTCCAACCTTTGCTCAGCCCTGGGCCCCCGGACCTCTGCCGGATTCTCCCTCTCATTTTCTCTGCCCCATCCCCCCACTTCTCTTTCCTTCATCCATCGCTGGCTCCGCCACTTTCTCTCCCGTTTAGGGTCTTTTGCAGAACAATTAAAACTTTAAAAAGGCAAGTTCTTTGCTTTCTTGCAAGGAAGCCGCTCATATTTCCTGGAGAGTTCACATTACACAGTTCATCTCTACTCTCTTGCTTCCATTCTCCCCTCCTCACTGCGTCTTAACATCCCTCATACATGGGCTTGCGCAGACTCTGGACAAACAGGAAGAGAGTTTCTTCGAGTAGAGCGGAATTTGGGGCTACAGGCATTGAGGGGATGAGGGAGGGTTCTCCTCTCTCTCAGAGGCTTTGAAACAGGGGAAGGTCTCCTGCGCGCAACACGGGCTGAAATCCACAGGCTGCCGGGCCACAGGCATGCTGGGCAGCTAGGGTGAGTCATTCCCCTCCAGCCAGCCACGTGCCCCTCATCATCAGAGGGGAACAGCTACAGCTGCTGTCTTCAGGTTCCTAAGGAGCTATGCACCTCCGCAAACCCTTTGCCAGTGTGTAACGGGGCAGGGGTGTGGGGGCTGTCTTTGCATGGATGGCAGACACAGTGGAAACTACAGGAAGTTGTGCAAAGGTATACAGTGATCTAGCCCCTATTAGAGGACAAGAATTCTCATGCCTCTCACTAGAGCCTCTCCTTGTCATGTCAAGGACAAGTTCTCCCAGAGTCTAACTGGGGTTCCTTGTGCTGCAGCCATGGAAGAGAGCTATCTTTCCCTACCCACCTAGAAAAATGGATAGTTCACCATTGGGTCTTGAAAACAGCCCCCAGGAGCCACTGTACTCCATGTTACCACTTCTTCACACTGCCTCTCAGCACTCTGGAGTTCAGCCACAGCTGGAGTCCCTAGTCCTGTGTCCCAGAGGCTGCTTGTAAGGTGTCCTCCAACAGTCTGTCCTTGGCACTGGCTCACAGGGAGGCAAGATGGGGAGATGTGCCCCTGGATGATCTGGCTTATACCTGGCAGTTGCTCTGGGTGGCCAGCCCCCCATGCTGGGCACCACACTGCCTTTGCAGGACTCAGCATATCTGGGGAGATTCAGGAATAACCCATCTCTAGCAGGCAGTGGCTAAACAGTGTGGGCAGTGAGGTGGTCAGAGAAAAAGAAAAATGGTGGGGGAAGGGTAGGGGCAAGGGGTTGATGCTGGGGAGACCAAATGAGTTTCCCAGCGAAGGGGCTCAGAGAAGGGGAGGATTAACTAGACAGACTTCCTGGAGGAGGAGGATCTTGAGCCTAGTGGCCTCAGGAATCTATTAAAGAGAAGTACCTGCTGTGAGGCAAGCCTGGTTAGCAGCTTCATGTGAATATCTTATTTAATACTCCTAGGTTTCTGAAGGATGAGTAGGGGTTGGGGTGGAGGGAGACCGTTCTTGGCAAGGGGAACGTTCTTGGTGATGTGGGTAAAGGGGGGAGGGGCAAACCATGATGAGGGGCAGCCTGGCAGGAGTGAAAGGTGAGGGTCTGCGCAGGTGAGGTTGGATGGGGTTTGCTTAACACACATGCAGGCACCAGCTTGTTTGCACACAGATTCCAAGGGAGCCAGGGTTTGCAGGCCATGGAGTGTGGGCTGTGCCTGTGGTGGGGGGGGTCATGGCAAGGAGGAGGATGCCGTGTGAATAGATTAGCCACCCCTTGTACACACAGGTGCCGCGTCTGCAGTTAGGCGGTGTCTTCCTGCCACCCTCCCCCCGACACACATGCTCCCCCCCACCCCCACCCCTTTGGGTGAGGTCAGGTGTGGAGACTGAACACAAAGCCTTGCCTGGGCCAAACCCACAGTTCTGCTCCCTTAGTCTGCACCTGCGCGCCATCTGGTGGTTGTGTGGAACACTGCGCCCTGTGAGGTTTCAGGCTCCTTAGAGCCTCTGGGATGTCATCCTGAGAAGTGACATCCCTGGTCCTCACACACAGAATCATCGACGGCCAGTGGCTTGTCAGTGGCTCAACTCAAATGCACACAGGGCCTCACAAGAAAACTCCAGCAGATAACATACGGACACAGAGATAGTCAAAACCATTCACACTCCTTTTTCCCTCTTCTCACCAAGTAAAATTTTTAGGGAGTAAGGATAGAAAACACAATTCATAGAGCAGCACAAACATAATCACAGCGAATATCTTCTGTGTGTTCCCACTTGGCCTTGGTCTGTTTTCAGCACATCATTCATTCTCTCCTGCTGTCGCACGCACACAATTTCAAGCTCACGTGTCCAAATGGTTCCAGGACGACCTCCTTTGATGTGAGCATGGAGACGGCGCCACACACAGTCCCCATTGGCGTGCGTGCTCACACAGGCACACGTATGCCCTGGGGACCATGTGAGGGACAGGACACTGGGGGCCTATCGTGTAATCCATCACAGGCTGCACCCCATGGGGCTTCCTCTCACTAATAGAAATGGTGAAATTAAACACACTCGCTTGCATTGGTTTTGTCCCGGGAGACTCACAACACATCTTTACATACACTAGCTCAAGCACGAGTTATTGCTTCCCCTGTTTTTTTCCGAGATGAAGGCACTGAGGTTGAAAGAGGTTAACTTGCCCAGGATCACAAAACCAGGAGCTGACTGCAGGGACTCCCATCCTCTCTTTTCCCCCCCCGCCCCCCCCCCCGACTCTGGCCTTTGCTCCCTGGGAGGGTGGGGCTGCCTGGAGGATGGAGGGGCAGTTTCAGCCCTGGGGGGCTGGGCTGCCTGTGGCTACAGAGCACAAGGGAGAATAGATGCTCTCTCCTCACTCCTGCTCTGCACTGACTCCCAGAGGCCTCCCCAACCCTGGGGAGGCAGGGACCCCTCCCCACCAAGACCACCACAACAGAAAATAGAACTCAAGTGGGGTAAGTTATTCTGTGAGAGGTGGAGCCAGCCAGGGCCCAACCCTTGTGCTCACCAGGCTGAAGCTGCTCAGAGAAGGTTGCTGTCATTGAGGGCCCCGAGGGACTGCTGGCAGAGCAGAAGGACTTGGGAGGAGGTAGAGAGCTGCTATGTGCTGCTGCTGCTGCTGCTGTGTGTGTGTGTGCTCATGTGCACTTTCACTTGAACACTGTTATTTTCCCCTGGTCTAAATTCCTGTGCACATGCAAAATGGCCATAACCCTCTCAGGGGAGAATAACCAGGGATGGCTCTAAGAGGCTAGGTAGAGGGGGATGAAGGAGGAAAGAAGCTGAAGGTGGTACCTAAAAGGAGCTCCAGTGTTTCTCCAACCTCTTAGACTGGGACCGACAAACAGACACACACGCACACACAAACACACACACCAAGCCCCATAGACAGTGCAAATGGGCAGTCACCCATTAATGGGCAGATCACAAATAAGGAGAGTGTGCAAAGCCCACCAGAGAGACCCAGGGCAGTCAAAGAAGGGGAGGGTTAACCAGGCAGACTTCCTGGAGGAGGGGGATCTTGAGCCTAGTGGCCTCAGGAATCTATTAGAGAGATAAGTACCTGCTGGGAGGCAAGCATGGTTAGCAGCTTCATGTGAATATCTTATTTAATATTCCTAGCAACCTTTACTTATAGGAATTATCATTTCCCTTTTTATGGATGAGGAAACTGAGGTTCAGCAGAGTCAAGTAAGCTGTTAAAGGTCACAGAGCCAGGAAGTAGCAGAACCACAATGAAAGCCTTAGTCTCTCTGGCTCCCAGGAGCACTTTCTTTCACCATGATGCAATCCTAGTGTCAGAAGCAGCCTAAGTGGCTGTGAAGCCTAGCCGAACATGCGTGCAAGTGTAGCCCAGGCTCTGTGGGAGCCCTCTCATAAGACAGGTGGCAGTCCCCTTGCTGCATGCCAGTCCCCTTGCTCCAATAAAGTCCCCGGCCCTTTGTTGGAACAGAATATGTTCCTGCCACTTTCTGACACCCTTCCCCCACCATTTTGCAGCCCTTTAGAGACAGTGTAATGCCCTCACCCCACCTCCCACACCCCACAACCATCCTCACTCACATAAGGTGCTAGACACCCCCTAAAATGTGGGTCCCAAGGGAGGTTCTTGTCCTCTGTCCAGGCATGTCACACATTTCCACCCAAATGTCGTCATCCCGTGGCCCGGACCTCCCCTACAGTCATCGGCAGCGGTTAGAATCCTGAGCTGGTGGCACAAAGTGGGTGCTACCCCCTCTGTTCCTCTAGGATCACCAAGGCAACCAATTTCTCAGGGAGAGTCCAGCTTGCAGGACACACAGCCATACCACGGAGTTGGTCGCGCACTCACGGATCCATCAGTTGCCTGCAGGTTACAGTCAAATCTGCTGACATCTGACTTCCTAGCCCATCACATCTGACTGAGACCCCGCCCCGGGGTGTCCTAAAGGCTGGTGTTCTTCCCCACCCACCAAGGTGGTTCTCAGCATCCTCTCTACTTTGACCAGTTGTCCTCAAGAAGAGAATTTAGGCATTTCCTATATGAAAGCCGAGAGTACAAAGGAATGGAAGCTGTGAGGGCTCAGGCTTTGGCTTGACATCTTTGAAAGAAATGGGACCACGGGAAGAGTGAGTGCCCCGTCATGGAAGGCATTCCAGCTGGGGCTGTAAGAGTGCTGGAGGTTGCCGGGACATTGCTACTGGTATCCTATGGGCATGGGATGGCACCCCCGTCACCTTCTGAATTTGTGATTCACTGTCACTGTCACTTCCATCAACATGGACACATTCTTCAAGAACCATTATGGAAGTTCCCATCGTAGCTCAGAGGTTAACGAATCTGACCAGGAACCATGAGGTTGGGGGTTCGATCCCTGGCCTTGCTCTGTGGGTTAAGGATCTGGCGTTGCCATGAGTTGTGCTGTAGGTCTCAGACACGGCTCTGATCCACAGTGTTGCTGTGGCTCTGGCGTAGGCCAGTGGCTATAGCTCCGATTAGACCCCTAGCCTGGGAACCTCCATATGCCGCAGGTGCAGCCCTAGAAAAGAGACCAAAAAAAAAAGAGAACCATTATGTTTAGCACCACCATCTGAGAAAACCTGGCTGAGCCCTGCCTGGAGATCTCAGTTCAGCAGGTGTGAGGTAGACGATGGAGAGGGCGCTGACCGCTGAGGTCCACCCGAAGGTTGTGGGGCTGCTGGGCCGGAGTGGGCACTGGGATCAGGAATAGTTTCTGAATGGGTGAGTAGGTGAACGAATGAACGTCAGACACAAAACCTCATCCCTATTAAATCTTCTTCCAGCTCTGATGCTGGGCCCCCAGGTCAGAGAACCCACAACAACCCTGGGACTCCCCCCACAATGGGGCTTAGCCCAAAGCCTTGCAAGAACTGCTGCGACGCTGCACCCAGGACCCAGTATCTTTGTCACCCACTCAAGGGATCCCAGCTGCATCAGGGCTAAGCCCAGCCCAGCTGGCAAAGGTGTAAGGTCAGAGAGCCATAAACCAACTTTCCCCTCTAAACGGATGCAGCCTTTCTGAGGTCAGAAAGGATGCCCGAGCCTTTGGGGAATGGATGGCATTTCCTGAGCCCAGGGTTTGTAGGAAGACGTGTGCTGACACCCAATGCACAGGTCCAGACACCAGCCCGAGGGTTATTGTAGGATCATTATGGGAGAAAAAACCACTGGAAATCCAGAGACTGGGACCTCCAGCCAGGTGTTACCGGCTACAGCATCACCACGTGTCCACCCAAAATACACCGAGGAAGAAAGCTTCCGAGCCTTTGTACACACGTGACTCCACGCATAGGCCCGTGTGTCCATGTGTCCAGGTGTGGGACCCTCACAGCCAAGCTCAGGGGAACTCCTTCCCAAGGCCCAGCAGAAGTGTCTGCGTTCCAGTAAAGGGCTCCATTGGGGGAGGACAAACACTCCCGTTCCCCCACCCCACAGAGGGAGTGGCTTGGCGGCAGGGTAAAATTTATCATCATTATCCTAATATCATCTCCAAGCTCGACAGTGGAAGCAGCTAAAGAAAATACCAAGGCTTAACTTGGGGCACGTGGGAGAGCGAGGCAGAAGATAGGAAATATGATTTATGATGGAAATCAATGCAATCATAATACTCTGTGCTTGTGAAATTGGGCAGCGCCGCCCGAGCCCACAGGCCTACTTCAGTCCTGCCTGTCACAGGATGGTGGGGACCCTGGGGACTGAGTCAAAGGGGGTGGAGGGAGTCAAATGATTGGGACACCACCCATCTCCTTTCCCTGCCTTCTATGGGAGGTTGCACTGGGTGTTGTCGAAAGAGAAACATGGAAGGAAGCAAATTAACCTACATTGAGCCTGGTCTTGGGCACTTTTACCCACAGGTTGGAACTTGTTCTGCTCACAACATCCAGTGAAGGTAGAGATCTATCCTGGATTATCAAGTCCATGAAACTGGAGCACAGAGAGGTTAAGGAACTAAGTTATGGTCACACAGCTATTCATGGCAAGTTGTGCTATTCCCATGACATCACACAGATAGAAAGGCTGTGGGGGGCCGCCCATGCCATGTGGTGTGAGGGGCCCCAAGAAAGCTCTACCTGGCCTAAAACATCCCCCTCGCCTGTCCCAGCATCCAGAATTCCACCATTAATACCATTCCTTTGGGAGTTCCTGTTGTGGCTCAGCAGGTTAAGGACCCAACATCGTATCCATGAGGATTCGCATCCGCTCCCTGGCCTTGCTCAGTGGGTTGAGGATCCAGTGTTGCCATGAGCTGTGGCAAAGGGTGAAGATGTAGCTGGGATCCCATGTTGCTATGACTGTGGTGTAGGCTGGCAGCTGCAGTTCCGATTCAACCGCTAGCCCGGTAACTTCCATATGCCTCAGATGCAGCCTTAAAAAGAAAACAAAGCAAAACAAAAACAAAATACAACAACCCTTTGAGTTAAGCCATTTTCTATTCATAAAATGTGGTGGTGGTAGTGACGATAATAATAGAGGTGATGACAGTGATGGTGACAGTGGTGATGGTGACAGTGGTGATGGTGACAGTGGTGGTTTTCAGACATGTTTGTCACTAACATAGGGCAGGGGGTCAGGGTGAAATACACCTGGGCACTGCAGGGGATCCTGGAGATAAACTTATTTCTACTTCACAATTTTTCTAGAAAAACCGAACCAAGAATTCTGCTCTGTGGCCTGGGAGACCCAGAAATGCGTGGAGCAATCTTTAATCCTGGCAGATTTGGCATTCTTCTGTCACTGAATGGAAAATCCCTTCGCTCTGTGACAAGCCATTTATGCTACAGATGTGGGGGAGGGGCGGGGAGGGGGAGATAATAGAAAAGGGACTTCCAAGGACCCCCACCTGTTCCTGTCCTCTGAGGGGGGAGGGGGGTGCATCGCAGGGAAGCAGCAGTAACTGAGGGCGTGTCCTTACCTGAGTACTTTCTCCCTAAGTCCTGGGAGAATAAGGCCTGGTTTCAATCAAACCGAGGCATGAAGGAATGAGGCAGGGAATGAATGAATGTCAGGAGAGCTTCCTGGGGCCACACTTGTTGAATTCCAAAGCGGGGAATGAAATTAGACCCTGGTAAAGAAAGGCCTCAGGAGAACCAGGTCCCTGGAGGGACAGGCAAAAGGAGAGGGTCTTTGTGAGGCCACAGGCAGAGTTCAGCCCCAGGGAAGCTCTGAGGCCAGAACGTCTCGGGATGTTCTTAAATCAGGCTCTGAAGGTGGGGAGAATCCTAAGAAAGGCCGCGGGGCTGGTGGCTCTTCCCCGTCTCTCCACCACATCCTCCTCTCTGGACGCTGGGACGCAGGCCAGCTCTGCAGCCACTGTCAGCTTCCCATCCACCAGACTGGGGGCCGCCGCATGCCCCTTTCTAATCAGCCCCCTAAGGCACTAAAGAGGAAATAGAGACAGGAGCGATGCTGCCACGTAAGTGCCAAGGGCTGCAGGGAGAAGGAAGATATCGGACCCACAGACAAACACTGCCAGCAGCAGTGAGGAGGCCAGGGCCAGGGAGAGAAAATAAGATGGAGAGAAATGAAGCGGGACTCTGCCCGAAGCCTGGGGTCTCGGGGCCAGTCCGGAGGGTGGTCCAGGGTGTTGGGGGTGACAGCTCTGGCATTTCGAAGGGCACCCGGGGGCCAGCGCCTGCCTTGATGAGACCTCGGGAGCTCAATAGACTTTCCAAACCTAATTAGTGTTTAATGGTCTGGATAGACGCCGCATCCGCCGTCACTGGCCGCATCATGCCGTCCGGCTTCAGATTCTTAATTAACCTTTAAGGAGATGATCCGCTGTGGCCGCCTCGGGAGGCCATGTTCATCCCCGCACGTGCGCTAGGGCCCACGGCTCCCCGGGCACAGCGCCCCGGGCGCGCATCTGAGAGTGACCCCAGCCACCTGCTTTGAAGCAGTTTTGGAAACTGCTCTGGAGCACTGGTCCCACGGAGGCTACCCACTCAGAAAGGCTGCAAATCGAGGGGAGGCGGTGCTCTGAACACGGAGGATAAGAGAAAGAAGGAGAGATACAGCCGTCTGCCATGGCCGATAGGGGGCGCAATCTGGCAGGGAGTCCCCCAGGAGTCAGGCCACCGGGGGCAGAGGAGTCTGCCATGGAGACAGCCCAAGGGGTGGGCGGCCACCAGACTAAGGGGGACCTTGTCTCTAGTGGGGAGGTGGGAGTTAGCCTCTGTGTAGGGGGGTGCCCCTGAAGCCTCATGGTTCAGAATCAGGCCGCTTCCTGCAAGAAATGTGGGACAAGGCAGGATGAGGGGGCAATCCAGATAGAGGATGGAAGTGCCTGGAATAGGGTTGGATTCCAACCTGTGGGCACAGAAGGTACTGGAGGGTGTGAGCCTGGCCACTGGGCGGTGGCAGTGACGTCTCTAAAGCCAGACAACCCAGGTCCGGCTGGAGGTCACACAAAAGGGCCAAAGACCAAAAAAATCCAGAATGCAAAGGGAAAGAGGGTGGGGCTGGGGCGGGATTTGGGAATTGCCTCCTTGGGGTGCAAGTTCAAGAGAAGGGGATTGGCACAGTTCCTGAGGGGAGAGCAGGGGAGAAGGTAAGGGGCCAGTGGCACCTGAAAGAACCCCCCTTTCAGGGGACAGGGATTGTCATGCAAGGAGGGCAGAGAATTTGGAAAAGAAGAGGGCACAGTGCAGACAAGGAGGGGGCAGCTGCCTGGAGTGTGAACCCATGCACTCCAGCATCCCACCCCCACACACTCCTCTTGAAACACACACACTCACATGCACGCACTGACAGACAAGCACCCACTCACACCCACAACACACGTACCACACACTCCCACTCACCCACTCACTCTGCACACCCGCATTCTTACACACATGTTCACACATCCACCCCCACCAGGCACTCCAGCCCTCGCACACACTCGATCACACTCACACCTAAGCCTGACACACCCGTGGGCAGTGCCCGTGACCCAGAGACCCTGGCGTGTTCTAGGAGGTTGGCCATGATCGATGCTTATTAATGAAGCTGCCCCGGAGATGGCTAATTGATGGTGGTGTGCGGCTGTTGTCTGGAATTTAACCTGATTCATCATTTAGCCTGTTGGAGGCTGGAGAGCTGTGTTAATTAATGCCAGGAAAACAGACTTGGACGAGCTGGTGGTGCAGCCTCGTATTAGAAAACCGAGAGCAAGGGGCAGAGGGAGGCGGGGGTTGGGGAAGGGGGGAGGAGAGAGAGAGAATGATTAAATCTAAAGCCCAGAGACAAAACAAATTCCAAAAAGCCAATGTCTGTGCTGTTTCTAGGATGACTCAGGTTTGCGCTTGGCCGGCATCCTCAGGCTGTGGTGTGGGATTAAGAGCAATTTCCTCTAGATTTGTCATTCTGTGGTGTGGGCTTTGTTTTTTCCTTTATCTTGCCCGGGATCTGTCCCTCCGGGCCTGAGACTGAGCCCCACCCCACCCCCCATGCCCCGTGAGACCAGGAGGAAGGGTCCTGGGATGGGGGAGCGCCAGGGGAAAGCCTCCCCTCCTACACCCCACCCCCCACCATGGAGGGGGCTATACCTGGCCACAGAGGCCAGAGTCCAGGGCAGCCCAGTGCGGCAGGTGGTGGAGTGAGAGCATCTGACTCCGGGGCGGGCTGGAGGGAGATGGGGAGGAGCAGAGGGAAGGCGGCCCTGTTGGGGCACAGAGACCAGGGTCTCCGTCCAGCCCTCAGGGAGGGAACCCTCTCCCCTTCTCATTCCTGCCCACTCACCTTGCTAAGAGGCTCAGAGTCTAAATCAGGAAGGCAGTGGTTCCACTGTGGGCTGGGAAAGATCAGACCCAGCTGGAGAGAGCCCCCCCACCCCGCCCAGAGCCCCACGGCCAAGGGTGAGGTGTGAGCTCTCTTGGTTTCACGGAAAAAAGCTGTTCTCATATGGTTCAGTGGTAATGAACCTGACTAGTATCCATGGGGACACGGGTTCGATCCCTGGCCTTGCTCAGTGGGTTAGGGATCCAGTGTTTCCGTGAGTTGTGGTGTAGGCCTCAGATGCGGCTCGGATTTGGTGTTGCTGTGGTTGTGGTGTTGGCCAACAGCTGCAGCTCTGATTGGACCCCTAACTTGGGAACTTCCATTTGTGGTGGGTGTGGCCCTAAAAAGAAACCCCCAAAAAACAGAACAAAAAAATGTTCTTAGGTCCGTGTAGCTGCAGGCAGCCTTGGAAGGTGGGCTTGCCTTGCCCTGCGAAGCTCTGGTACCAGAGCTGATGAGAGGAAACGGGGGGGGGGGGGGGAGGGGGGCTAGAAGCACATCCTTTCTTGTCACCAGAGCTGCCTGGAGTGGAACTGGGACACCCTGGTGCAGGAGGGAGCCCCGCCCCCACCACTGTCATATGGGAACAGTGCAGAAGGGCCACCACCTGAGCCAAGGAAGGGACTTCCAGGTGATGGGTGGCTGGTGATGAATAGCTGAGGCCTGGGAAGGGTGGGCTTGAACACCTTTCGGCAAGGCCCTTCTTCAGATGGTAGTGTGCTCTCAGAGGGAAGGGTCACATCATTCATCACTGCTGTGCCAGGAAACAGGGCCAGAGAGGGCAGAGCCAGGGCAGGTGGACGAGAGGCTCTGGGGTAGGGGTGGGGGACAAGGAGCCTAGAGAGGAAGGGAGGGAAAAGGAGGGGGAGCATAGCTGTCATTTGTTTGTTGAGCACTTAACTAGGTGCCAGGAACTGTGCTTAGTGTGTCACCTGAGCTATCACACTCTCAGGGTTTGCCACACTCCATCCCCAAGAGGTCAGGTAACTGCCCCCCCATACAGCAAAACTAGGACTGAAATCCAGGCCTCCCAACTACATCAGGCCTCGTTTCATCCAGAATTATCTATCCACTGCTGTTTTGTTTTTTTTTTAAATTGCACACCCCCACCCCGAAGAGGGTTAGTGACCCAGCCTGGCGGTACAGGCTAATGAGCTTCGTTTCCACAGCAGCAGATCTTAATTAGGACCACAAGGGCCCTCCCACCCTGGCCAGGGCAGCTCTGGCGTGTTGGTGGGAGCGGGTGAGATGGACACGGAGCTTGGAGACAAAGAGACAGGCTGTTCTTGGCCACGTGGATCTGGGAAGCCCTGACCACCGCTGAGGGCTGAGCCCACCTTCTCTATCCATCGCCAGCACTTCTCCCTTCATCCCTCTCCTCCACCTTACCTGCTGCAGCCTCCCAGAGGTATCCACCCATGGAGATGGGGCTCAAAGGCTACCCCAGGGCAGTGAGGGGCTAAGGAAAACTAAAAAGCTGACCGGGAGCTCCTCCCTTCTGGAAACAAGTTGAAGAGACCTTTCACCAGCCCTAAGGAGGGATCACCTCCTTTGTTTGTGCCAATCCACCCCCGCCCCCAGTGGGTGAGGGGAAGGCATTCTGTTAACTTGGATTTCAGAGAGCAAAGAGGGTGGAGGCTTTGAGAAGGATGGGAGAGAGAGAGGAAAGCAGAGAGAGGGGGAGGGGGCCGCCCCAGGCAGTCCCACCAATAGGATCCGTCAGCGCCGCCCGCTGCTTGCTGGACACTGCAGAGCAGAGCAGCCTGTTGCATAGCAACTGCCTGGGGCCTGTTTGTGGGGCTGGACCACGGAGGATGTGCGTGGGTTGCAGAGGCCCCTGAGCCCCGCCCAGCCTCCTCACCAACTGGGCACAGAGCTCCCCACCCCACCTGCCTACAGACAGGGAAGGGGCCAGATATCCAGATAGTGCTGGCGCTTCCTGATCTCAGCATTCACCCTAGACCAGGCTCCACTGGTGCTGAACACACCCTGCCCTCTTGCTCTTTCTAAATGCGGCCCTAGTGCAAGGCCATTCCTGCAAAAAACTGATAGGGGACAGCACAGCCCACAACACAGGCTCAGACCCTCCTGGGGCACCACCAGGCTCCCTGCCTCCACCTGACCTGCCTGCTGTCACTCTCTGAGACTTTCCTCACACTCCCCAGCACCCTGCTGGCTCTTCGCTCAAATCACCCACATTGTTCCACCCCTGCCCCTGAACACCCTCCTGGCTCCCCAGGCCTCCACTCCACCCACCCCAAGAGTTCGTTCACTTAACTCATCTGGTATCAGGGAGGGTAGAAGGACATAAGCCACACCAGGTGCTCAGAGCGAGGCCTGAGGCTTGGGAAGCCCTTTATTACTGTCACCTGCCATGGTCACTTGTGCCTCCCTGTCCTCCCCCAGGCACATGGCGGAGCCCATGCAGGTCCACACACTCTCCTGTCCTGACAGTCATTAAAGCAGTGGGGCTTTTAGGCCACTTCTCATCCACCACCTTCCCTCCTTCCCCTCAAGGGCCACATCGAGGGCAGCAGATGACAGTGAGTCCAGAGCCATGGCTGGCAAAGTGACTGGTGTCTCCGGGTGGATCCACTCCAGAGTTCCGCTGGAGGAGGACACAAGGCTTAGGACTTTACTCCTCAGACAGATGAGAGGAGGTGAGGGCGAAGGTGAGAAGTGGGAAGGATGGGGGTCAGATGTCTCTATGGGGACCCAGAAGTGACCTCAAGTGCATTGCAAGGGACCGGCCGAGAGCTTTGGCTGGCAGGCACTGCAACCCCCTACCCCCACCCCCCGCCACCACTTCAGGGGCGGCCATGAGCTGGACCATCTAAACAAGGAGAGGGGTGAAGAGCTGACAGGGCCTACATGCCTGACCCAACAAGCATCAGATGGCCTCCTGGAAGCGCGAGTGGGAGCGGAACCAGATTTATTAAAAATCTTATCTGGAGGGCTTGCATTTCAATGGGCTGTGGATTTGCATATTTTAACAATAACCTCCGGTTCTTCTGTCTGGTCTGCGCTCACTTGCTGTCTCTCTAAACCGTGATCACTGCTTCAGTAAACCCTTCTTAATCCGAAGGTACAACAACACCACTTTGCTGGAGGAGGGCGGATTAAAGGGCCTTTCTCTCTGGACCTGAAATAGGGCTGTTCAGCAGGTGACCTCTGCCGACCTCTGGACACTCCTGCCGCTGGGGCGTGGCTGAGGCAGGAGGGGACCATGCCAGGGCATGGGGTCGATCAAAGATTCAGTCATCCATTTGGTTCACGAGCATTTATTAATCACCTAATGTGTGCCGGGTGCCACACCCCATTCTGGGTGTGCAGTGAGAACGTGACAGGCATGGGCCTGCCCTCCTAAAGTGGAGACAGACGTTAAACAACAGAAAAAAAATCTACAAATTGGGGACCATAATGGTTCAGAACCATTCCAAGTTGTGGCGAGGCAATGAAAGAGAGAATGGGCATCTCAACGGAATCCCTGATGTACTGCAAGGCCAGGGACTAGTTGAGACCTGAGGGAGGTATGGGAGGTGTCTGAGCAGAAAAGGAAGAAAGCCCACTGCACCCCCAAGCAGCCTTGGGACCTGCTGCTCACTCCTGGGGAGCAGCGCCACCAACTGGCCTGGCCAGGGTCACCTAGAAGTCTGGCCCGTGGTTAGGGAGCTCCAGCCAAGGCACGTGTCACTCTGTAGTAATTGCTGATGGTGCCCCTGAGTCAGAACTTTATGATGACAGCAAACGGGATGCTGACTCTCTGACCCCTCTCTATGGCGTGAACCATATGCAATTGATAAAGGAGGAAATTAAAATAATATATTTACAACAAGCTACAAAAAAGATGCCCTGCTTTTGCCATGCTTCTTGTCTTTAGGGGACTTCAGGAACCTGGGGGCAGGGTTTTATCTGTCCATTCTAAGGTGATTGAGGGCTTACTGTGCACAACCCCAGGATCCAGCAGAGTTCAGGATTCAGAATCTACCCTCCTGGGGCTTGAAACAAGCAGTTTCTCCATTAAGTAATTTATTCACTAGGAATTGCTAAGTGCTGTGAAGGCAAAATCCTGGTGGAGGGCAGGTGCCTGGAGACCGCCCATCTGTGGCTCCCTCTCCCATTCATGAGTTCTCTTCTCTGTACAGGACAGTTGCTTCCTCATCACCAGCCTTTTTACTAAAGGCTGGACATTCTCCATCTGTCCTCTCTAAATGGGCCCAAATTCATCAAAGATCCATCTTTGAGTAACGGTCCCTGTAACCAAAGCCTGGGCACCGGTCAGCCTGCAAACACCTGATGGTCAAGGATGTCTGATGCCTGGAGTCAGTGGATGGAGATAAGCTTCAGAGTGATGGGGACCCAGAAAGGCACTGTGTTTAGGGTAGCTTCATGGGCAGGTCCCCTGTGCTGTCACTCAGGGCCCCACACTCAGAAGCATCCCAGGCTTGGGCTTTGGTGTTCTTCAACCGTCGCCTTGAAACTCCTAAAATTTTATCTATGAACTTGTGTCTCATAAGTGAAGGCTGTGGCGTGAAGGAGCCCATGGAGCAGGCTCTGCTTATAAGCGGTTCTGCCTCCCAGCGCTTGCCCGATCCATGCACCTTCCGGTTCCCACGTGAAATTGCTGTGCCCTCGAGGCCAGCCAGCAGTGGCCTGGTTGTGCTTTAGGGAGGGGCGGGGAGCAGGCCTGTTCTCCCTGTGGTACCCCAGGCTGGCAGCACTGTGGCATGTCTGTCTGGCCAACAGAGACCTTGACTTAGGAGAGCTGAGCTTCATGCACAGGTAGCCAATACGTCCCTGGCACAGCATTCGTAATACTCCTGAGGGTCACCTGTCCACCATGGGTTAGGGCAGGGGGTCAGGGGCACAGTGATGTCTGCCTTGACTTCTGAGGCCCATCTTTAGCTGGGTTGTCACAGGTCAGTCTGATATCAGTGGAAGGGAGAACCCAGCGGGAGTGGGTCCTCAGGCCCAGCCCATTCCCCATGTTGCAGGAGGGGCTCTGGGTACTGGTGAGGGTCTCCAGGCCTGAGGGGAACCCTGTCTTTCTTCTTAACCTTCCCGAGTCAACCTTGCATCTCTCTCCACTGGCAGGCTCACGGCTCCCTCCAGGCATGAGTCACAGAAACGAATTGTGTAATTTTGGTGATTCTGCATAGGACTTAAATGTTCTGATGTTTGCATTTAAAACTGGCATCACGCAAAATAAAGATGAATGCTAAAATCCATGCTAATAATTTTAAATTTATATTTTTCTTCCCTTAAAATGACATCAAATAGCAAATAAAAAATGACAAGTCAAGAAAGAGAAGGACCGTGGAAGAAAGGGGAAGCTTTATATTCTAGCGTTTTAATGATGCTTTTTGAACAAGAGCCCTGCAAATTATATCTCTCTTTGCAGAGCAGTGATGCTGTTGGGTTTGGGGCACAGATGTCCCAAGAGGCCCCAGAACACAAAGTCTGCTGCTTCACGTTTTCCGTGACCGTCATGTGTGCTGGTGTGGGGGTCACACCGCATGAAAGCTGAGTTCTATGGGGGGGATGAGAACAAACAGTGGGACCAATGAGAAGTAAAGGCCAGGCTCTTCACAAGCGCACATAGAGTTAAGAACTGTCTCCAGTGTGCACTGCAGGTTTGGACAAGAAGGATCAGCATCACCATATTACTTCATGGTTTGGAGAGATTTGAGCCCTTCTGGTGGTTATCACCAGACACCCACACATCCCCAAAAGGGCCAGAAAGGATCCTCAGCTTTGAGGTTTGGACACCCACCCTTGAAGTACATCCGGGAGCTCAGCTGCCAGCTGGAGAGCCCTCTGTCCACCTCCATAGGCCATCACGGTAACCCTGCCCCCCAACCATCTCCCCTCCCTGCTCCCCCTCCTCTGGCCCCCTGCAGGGCATCAGTCCAGACATCCAAGGCATTTCTGGGTTACAGATTGGCTAACACTATGGAGGCTGATGTCTGTCAGGAGCCTACCTTGCAAGAGGCACTGTACTCGTTTCCTCTCTCTTCTGGTTTAATTCCAGTCCCCAATCCGGGTGAGGTCTTTTCTGTGCCATGTCACATAAGTACTGTGCAAGCTTGGGCATGGGTGCACGTGTCTGTACACATACACGCACACACACACACACACACAGCCCAGGGGTGCTCAATCCTGAGTTAGGGTCTGGGGGTGTGTGTGTCTGTGAGTAGAAAATCAGGTCTTCTCTGCTTTTGCTTGAGAAACAACTGTCTCTCTGTCTCTGTCACGTGCATGTACACAGGTGCTTGCATGCGCATGCGTGCGCACACACACACGCACACGCACACACACAAGAGAGAGAGAGAGAGAGAAAGTATTATGGGGCCATGTGTCACCAAGGGGCCTGAGAAAGAACCAAGGAAGTCTTATTGGAAGAGCAGGAAGTTGTACTGAGAAAGAAGAGAGCTTGGATGACCATTGAGGAGGAATGGGGAACTTTCCAGGCCCTGCTGTGAAGCAGAGGGCTCAGGTTCCTGAGGAGACAGGTGGAGGAGGCCCAGCTCCAGGGAAAGGGCCTCAGTGTCACTTAAGCAGTGAGCACTGTCCTGAGCAAAGAAGGGGTGAGTTCTGGATGTCCCCAGGGCTCTCACCAGCACTGACTTAGGCAGGTGCCAGGCAGAAGGGACAGTGGGGGCTCAGCCCCACCCCCAAAACCTCCATGTCAGTCCTTGGGACGGTAACGCAGTGGAAGAGAAGCCATGTAAGGACAGCCCCTTCTGGTCTGGTGGCAGAACACCCAGGGCACTCAGGGACCAGGAGCTCCCTCTGAAGGCTGCCCCTGCTCAAGTGGGGTGCTCGTTCCAGCCTTAAGGAGCTCCTCGCAGGGTAGGGGAGAGACGCACAGACAGGAAAGTGTCTCTCACACAGGAACAAGCCCAGGAGCACAGCCCAGGTTGTACCAGGAGGACAAGGAAAGGGGTAACTGGAGCTCTCAGGGTTAATCAGGCCAGCTTCCCAGAGACGCCCCTGTGTCCTGGCCCACAGCGTGTGGCAGAGATGCACAGACACCTGTGGGAACGGAGATGGGAGGGAGAGGGTATGGGAGATGGAGAGGCAGTCAAGAAATAGCCGGCTAGCCTGTCCATCCTTCTGTCTGTCTGTCCACTGGCCACAGGCCTCTCCTTCCACAGGAAGCCACACCGGACGGACAGGTGAAGCCTCTGGACCAGCTCAATCATCGTATTTATTCTAATTGTATCGTAATCGTCCCCAAGGAGCCCGGTTCAAATGAGCTTGACATTATTAAAATTTTAATGCCCAGTTTTCATAGCTGAATGAATATTTAAAGGGTATGTCCCAGCTTAAGTTATGATGATGAAGAAATTAATGGAATGTCTTGTTTAATGCATGGATATGTGTTGACGCAAAAAGTGGCAGAGATGGGGGAGGGAGGGGAAACAGCCTAAGCAGACCACCGCCGCCCAACATCAGCTGCAGTTGGGAACGGGGAGGGCTCCAATCCAGGACTAGGACCACTGGCTATCCCTGAGGGGGCCCCCAGGGCTGGAAGCAGGAACACAGACAACGAGAGTCAGTGATGTCCCCAGAGGACTGACCCCAGAAGCCTGAGGGTGGCTTCAGGGAGCTGTTCCCCTACTCAGGTGCCCGGAGGCATCACCTGGGCTGAAGGCCACAGGGGGACTTGGGGATGCTGATGCCCAGCCCAGAGCCTCAGGCCTCCCCCAGAAAGATAATACAGTGGCTGAGAGGGACAGCTGAACAGGGGATCAAGAGATGGGTTAGGAGTTCGCCTTGTGGCTCAGTGATAACGAATCTGACTGGTATCTATAAGGATGTGGATTTGATGCCCGGACTCCCTCAGTGGATTAAGGATCCAGCATTGCTGTGAGCTGTGGTGTAGATTGCACTCATGGCTCATATCTGGCATGGCTACGGCTGTGGTATAGGCTGGCATCTGCAGCTCCAATTTGATCCCTGGCCTGGGAACTTCCATATGCTGCGGGTGTGGCCCTAAAAAGCAAAAAAAAAAAAAAAAGAATCCTGCTATGTAGCACTGGGAACTATATCTAGTCACTTATGATAGAGCATGATAATGTGAGAAAAAAGAATGTATATATGTATGTGTGAGTGGGTCATCTTGCTGAACTATAGAAATTTGACAGAACACTGGAAAAAAATCCTTATAAAAATAAATAAATTAATTAATTAATTAAATGTTTCAACAACAAAAAAAAAAAAAAAGGAGGGGGGGGTTAAAGGAAAGACATGAAGAAATGGGCTCCAGTGTCCTTGACATTTACCTGCAGGGGCCACCCTGGGGCTCACGTAGCCCAGAGGTCCTGAGGCCATGGCCCAAGTTAGAAGAAGAGAAAGGAGATGGCAATTGCCCCTCCCCCCTTCCTATCTGTGTCCTCTCTCCCCTTCCTCACTGTTCCTGCCCTGCTGACCATCTCTGTGGCCTGGTCTGGTCTCCTCTCCCCAGGACAGAAGCGGGCCTTGGCGAGGCCCGATGGGGCCAGAGTCTGGAACAGGGAAGAGAGACACTGGTGGAGATGCCTTCAGGCCCGAGGCATCTGCGCAGAGCCTACTCCAGCTCAGAAATCTTCCCAACTGAGCCTGACACTTTATTTCTGCTGAGAATTAAGAAAGCACGGGCCGTATTTTCTCTCCCCATCTAGTCTGGCAACTCTCTGACAGCCCCGCAAAGGCTGTGCGGATGCTGACCATCCCTAGATCATAATGGGACATGAAATATGACCCGAGGAGCCATGGGTCCATGGGAACCAAGTCGACTGCCTTCTATCGTGGGTGCCCAGCTCATGGCTGAGGGCAGGGGGGAGGCTGGATCGGCCCCCAGGTCCCCGCTGCCAGGAAGCCCAGTTGTGGAGGAGAGAGTATACGGTCAGGTCAGGGAGGGATTGGGGTGGGGGTGGGGGTACTGGGGGAATCAGGCTCAAGTCCATGAGACAAAGCATTCACCAGTACCCAGGTACCAAGGACAGTGGGCACTCCCTGAAGGTAGCGTACCCTGGGGTGGAAGGCTCCACACACAGAAAGATTCCATTTGCCTTGTTTAATTTACCATGGAAAATGGGTCCCATCATGATGGACACGGTTCTGCCCCAGCCCTTGTCAATCTGCGGGACTCACCCCACCTGCTACCCCATAGAGACTTGCTGTGTCTTCCCGGGTCCGTGCCCTTCTTCCCAACAAAATCGCTAAGCACTTGGGGTCGGCCTGGGTGTGATCTGGCCCCAGGATGGAGCCTCCTCTGCGACCTCCTCTCACCCTCCGCCCTCCACAGAGGCACGGCTAGGTACTATTCACACACCCCTGCCTGCTACTACTCAGTCACACATGCCCTTTCGCCCCACTCCCTCCTGGAGAAGTCTGAATCCCCCCACCCTCACCCTGCTCCCCACACTTCTGCTTTGAAAGGTCCTGGGCCATTCCCAGCATCTCCTAAATATGTAGGCGGATGTCGACAATCTTAGGTTCATCTTTTCTTTTTTTTCTCTCTCTTTTTTGCTTTTTAGGGCTATACATGTGGCATATGGAAGTTCCCAGGTCAGGGGTTGAATCAGATCTGTAGCTGCCAGCCTACGCCACAGTCACAGCAATGCCAGATCTAAGCTGCGTCTGCAACCTACACTGCAGCTCATGGCAATGCCAGATCCTTAACCCACTGAGCGAGGCTAGGGATCAAACCTGCATCCTTATGGATACTAGTTGGGTTCATTACAGCTGAGCCACAATGGGAACTCCCATTTGTGTTTTTTTTCTTTTTTAGCTACATCCCCCAGCATTTGAAAGTTCCCAGGCCATGGATCAAATCCACTCCACCAAGGCCAGATCTTAACCCACTGCCCTGGGCCAGGGATAGAACCCACCTGTCCACAGCAACCTGAGCTGCTGCAGTTAGATTCTTAACCCACTGTGCCATGGCAGGAACTCCCAGTCCCAAGTTCATCTTGGTCACCATTTGCCACCTGTGTGATCTCGAGCTAGTTTCTTAACCTCTCTGAAACTGTTTCCTTGGTTAAAGTTAATCCATTGGCATACATCCTAGGGGAAGTTACAATAATCCAACAATATAATTTTTTAGCAGCTATCCATGTTTCTGTAGGTGTAGAAGTGCTGTGTATTTGTGGTAGGGGGAGACCTGAGTGCCCCACTGGCAACTCAATCCCCCACCTCAACTGTACCTTCTCTATGCAAAAGGGAGAATTCCTGTAGGACCTTTCCCACTGGAGGACCAGGACGTCTTCATGGTCAAGGGCAGGAGGCTGGGAGAGGAGCTTGCAGGCCGAGGGAAACACTTGGAGGAGGGAGTGATGCAAGAGGTGGTGGGGGCCAGGTTTGGGCGGTGGGGGGAGGCAAGCTGAAGAGGTTGTATTCCATTTGATGGCCCAATCTCCCCTTGCCAGATGGATGTCTTTCCCAGTTCCCCTCCTTCCAGAGCAGCTTGGGGTCAAACGAGATGAAATACAGGAAGGCCAACCCACCCTGGTAGCACCATGTCTACCCACCCTGGCTGAATCCCAGATCTGCCACTCCTGGGAGCTTGGCTTTTCATTGGCAAGAGACAGATAATAATCCCTCCCTCAGAGAATTATAATAATTACATAAGCAAGAAAGCTGTAGAAACATGCCCAGGAGAATATAATGGCCAGAACTGGGTCCAGGTCAGCTGTGGAGCCTTTCTAGAGGAGGAGAATATTACAGCTTCTGGGGAGACTAGGAGGAAGGACTATTCCAGAAGGGAGGGACGCCCTAGAAAAGGGTTGGATGTGGATCCTCAGAAGGCACAGAACAGGAAACTGGGAGTGGAGACCTTCTCCCATAGCCAAGGGCCCGCTTGGCCTTCTGGACCCTTTGTTCAAGGACTGGAGAGGAGATGGTTTATGGGGGATCCAGGACCCCCTAAATGAAGCTGGGCATTTCGTTATGGCCCTCCTCTTTCTCCCTGTGATTCGGAGCTTCCGTAACCCCACAATTTCCTCTGCTGGCAGAGCTTACGTATAAAGCACCTTCCTCTCCCTCAACTCCATAAGGGATGGCAAATGATGGCACCCAGACCCCCTCTCAGTGGACTGCCCCCTCCCCCAGCATCCTCTCTTACCCCCTGGTCACCTGTGCTTCCTTTGCTCCGTGCCCTGCTTCCTGCCTCTGTCCTTCTTTGCAGTGGCTCTGCCCTTCCCCTGGCCTCATCTTCACCTTGCTGAGTCACGGACACCCACACTCCCCCACCCAGTCATCTTGACGCAGCCAAAACTCACTTTGAATCCTAGACCAGAAGGAAGCTTGTGACTGGCTAGTCTAGCCTCTGTATACCAGGGGAATTGGGAACAAAAAGTCACCTGGATGGAAGCCCCAAAATAGTCCTGGCAGACCCAGTTCCCAGGCTTGTCCTGCCACCCGGTGACCCTGCCTCAGCTTCTCCATCTATAAAATGGGGGCATTAAGTACCTGTGCTGCCTGCCTCTCAGGGTTTGTAAGAGAAATGCACATAGGATAAGGGGTAAGGGAGGTACATGACAAGCAAAAGCAGTGGCAAAGACAGAAAGTACGATTCCATTTGCATGATTCCTACCATTTTTATTGTTTGAAATATCTTGGGACTTCAGAGGCTGAGAGCCCACCCTTTGCCGCCAGCAGCAGGATTGAAAACAGGCTGCGGAGCCCGGGATGCTTGGAGTTCAGAGCCCCCTAGTGGCCAGAATGGGGCATTGACATGGATCCCCCAGAGAAGCGGGCGGCTGGGAGGCTGGGGGAGTCGGGCGATGCCCTGCTGTCCTCCTGGCACCCAGACACCACCGGAGACAAGTAGCCCACTCTGCACACCCCCGAGGGGACAGCCCGGCTGCAGTCAGGAGCCCCAGCCCTGAGCTCTGCTCCAACCGGGAACTGCATGGCCCAGAGTCTCGGGCACCCCTGGGACCTGCAGGTAGGCATCTCTGAGATTTTGCAGAGATGGGGTGCAACTCGCTGCTATGCCCCAGCCCAGGCAGGAGTCCGTCTTTGTCCAGAGACCAGCCTGTTCTGGCAAAACCAGCTGTCTCCAGTGAACCAGGGCGGGCCAGAGAGGCGCTGTGGGGACGCCTCAGATTCTGAGCTGCTCAAAGTTGAGAGGGAGGACACCAGGGTCTCCAATCCTGAAATCGTGGGGGCCCTGGGGACCGCATAGGGGCGGGGAGATGGGTGGGGCTTTAATGAAGACCCGCACGTTGGCAGCTGCTCTGTACGTTTGGGTGGGTATGGTCTGTGTGTTTCGTCCCTGTGAACACCTGTGTACCTCCGGGTGCGGGTGTGTCTGCCCCCCCGCCCCCAGGCCTGCTCTAACACTTCCCCTTTGTGCTCCCTTGCAGATGAACCGGCCGATCCAGGTGAAGCCAGCGGACAGCGAGAGCCGAGGAGGTAGTAGCTGCCTGCGCCAGCCCCCTTCACGTGAGGGCCCATTTGTCTCTGCCCCTCCCTCCTTTCCCTCCTTCCTCCCCTCCCTTCCCCTGATGCAGCATTGCAGTGACTCCCTGCTGCCTCCTCCTGCCCCCTGGGGACATGGGTGGGGTTAGGACAGGGCTCTGGAGTGGAGACAGAATGAAAAGGAGGGGAGAGGATTGAGGTCTGCTGGATGGTAGGGTTCCTTCCCTGCCCTGAGTAAACGAGTAGCAGTTCCTGGGCACTCCACCGCCCCATGTGCCCGCCTCCACGTCACCAAGGAAAACCCCACAGTCTGGGGACTGGACCAGCTGAAAGGCAGCCAGGCTGGGAGGGCAGGATTTCAGTCTTGTGCTTGGACCAGAGCAGGCAAATCTGAGGATGGCTGCCTGTTGGGGTGTGAGACCACTGAGGTCAAATCCTCAACCTAGGGAGTTGTGGCTTGGTGGGTTATGAACCCAACTAGTATCCATGAGGATGCAGGTTCAATCCCTGGTCTTGCTCAATGGGTCTGGGATCTGGCATTGCCATGAGCTGTGGTGTACGTCACAGACGCAGCTCGGATTCTGTGTTGCTGTGGCTGTGGTGTAGGCCAGCAGGTGTAGCTCCAATTCGACCTCTAGCCTGGGAGCTTCCATATGCAGCAGGTGCGACCCTAAAAAGCAAGAACAAAAACAAACAAATCCTGAACCTAGATACAGGTGGACGGACAGGCAGATATCTGGAAGGGGACAGAACAGGAGGACACAGCCTCACTCACAAACTCAGGCCCCTGTTCCCCCAGGGGGTCTCTGTTCTCTCCACCAAAGAGAGCCTCACTCCCACTACATACAGAGGCTAGACCAGGCCAGGTTCTGGCTTCCTCTGCTGGGCAACCGCCATCCTGGATTCCAGCGCAAGTGCCCACACCCACACCACGCCCATGCCAGCACCTTCTGTCCCTGCTCTCCCCCTGGCTGGACCTAAACAGGTGACTCTAATGTTAGCTCAACGACCACTGAGGAATTTCTCTCTCCCTCCAAATTTTTCAGGAAACTAATAGCAAAATGTAAAATAGGCAAAAGCTACTCACAAATTCAGAGTCAAGGAGCTCCTGTCATGGCTCAGCGGTAACCCTGCCACCGCCAATCCACTAGTATCCATGAGGACGCAGGTTTGATCCCTGGCCTCACTCAGTGGGTTAAGGATTGTCATTGCCATGAGCTGTGGTGTAGGTTGCTGATGCGGATGGGATCCCGCATTGCTGTGGCTGTAGAACTTCCATAAGTGGCAGGTGCGGCCCTAAAAAGACAAACAAAACAAAACAAAAAAATTCAGAGTCAAGAGTCCTATCCTGTGGGAACTGTAGTGCGGCCACAGGTGGCCTGCCTGCTGCTTGCTCCCGCCCCTTTGTTGGGGAATGGCTCGGATCGTCAGTGTCTGAAAATGAGACATGTGAACACGGGGAGATCTCAACAAGGCTCTTTACCTCTGCAGAAGGGCGCCGGTACTCAAAAAGCATGCACAAAGAAGAAAAGCCCCTCCCTATTTATTGCTAACACAGGTGATGTACCTGTCCCCTTCCCATTGGTCAGGTCGGGGCACACATTCTTCTTGGTTGGCTAATTTGAAACAAATTGTTACTGGGAGAAGAGGGAAAGAGGATTGGATGGCAGGAGGACGTTTCAGCTGAAACCAGAGCAAAATGGAGTAATCAAGATTTCCTTTGATAAAAAAGACATTATGTTACTTTCCACACCTTTCCTGGCAGTTCAGTTACTCAGTTTTCTCTGCATATTGAGGTCCTCAAACACCCAGGCCAGGGTCCCCTGCCCTGGTGGGGAGCAGCGTGCGGTCCAGCCCTCTCCTTGGTGGCCCCGGGCAGAAGCAAGGCCTCCCCCGTAGCCTGTCTCCAGGAGGCAGGCCCAGCAGGATCTGAGCCCAGGGCCACCCCGTCAGGCAGTGACTCGCCTGCCACCCCCTATCCATGTGGCAGAGCCAGGAGGCAGCTGAGACCCCCTGGCAGAAAGCACTTTCTCCTGTACTGTAGGGAGGGAGCTTGGACAGTCAGAGGCCCCCCCCCACAGCCACAGAGGAGGGGCCCCAGAGGTGGAAGCAGCCAAGAGACCTCGGAGGAGGTGGCACCTTGAAGGCAGGGACATTCCACACCTGATGGCATGAAGAAGCCCCCTAGAGGAAGGGAGGCCCCTCTAGGGCAACCAGACAGCTCAAAACCCCGCCAGTTTAGTCCAGGGCCTGAGCCCTGTGATGAGAAGCCCGCTGCCTGGCCGGGGCGGCTCTGAGCTCAAACACAAACCATCTCTCCCTTTACTTGGCTTGGAGGCAATAGCTCTCCGACTCCAAGCTGCTAACCTCATCTCCTTTCTCCCATATATCTCCTATGCTGACACTTGACCCAAAGCAGATTAATCAGCTTTTTTTTTTTTTATTCTTCCTGCAGTAGGGGGGGGGAGAGAAGAGAGCCAAACCTAAACATCTATCTATTAATTGCATATTCAATATTAAACAGTGAGATGATCCTGAGTCAGCATCATCACCAAGCTATTTGAAAAAAAAAAGGGGGAAAGTTTAAAATAATTTAATATCCATTAAATACTTCTTCTAGGAGGGAAGGGGAAAGGAGGGGGGAGAGGTGAACATTAAAAAAAGATGAAAGAGGATTTCCCGTCGTGGCGCAGCGGAAACGAATCTGACTAGGAACCATGAGGTTGCAGGTTCGATCCCTGGCCTCGCTCAGTTCGTTAGGGACCTGGCATTGCCATGAGCTGTGGTGTAGATCGCAGATGTGGCTCGGATCTGGCTTTGCTGTGGCTGTGGCGTAGGCAGGTGGCTACAGCTCCGATTGGACCCCTGGTCTGGGAACCTCCATATGCCGCAGGTGCAGCCCTAAAAAGAAAAAAGACACACAAAAAAAATCTAAATAAATAAAGATGAAAGAAATTGGCACAGGAGAAGCGTATGGAAGGCATAGATGGGCGTGAGAGGGGGGAGGAGGATGTGATGAGAAGGAAAGAGCCCAGAAGATGAAGGGAAAGGGGCAGGAGGAAGAAGGCCTGGGAGAAAGTGGCTAGAAGGGAAGATGGGAGGGAGCTGGGCAGAGAAGGAGGGGCAGGAAGAGGAAGTGGCCCCAGAGGGAGAGGGAGTGTCTCCCCACCCTGGCTTTCAGGGCAGGGTCTGGCCATTATGTGCCCCCAGGACCCTCCAGCTGCATTCCAGGTGCACCAGAGGGCCATGCCCATGAGCAGGATTTGGGGAGACACATGGGGGTCTTGGGCTGGGTAGGGGTAGGGCGGAGAAGGAGGAAGTCTCTGCTCACCACGGGAGGAGGCTGCAGCCTACTGCAGGGTCACATGAGGTCTCAGCTTCTTATTCCAAGTGTCATGCTGCTACAAACATCCCCTGGTCGAATCAGTCCACAGTCGGGGCAGCGGGGGGGGGGGGTGTTTGGGGACAGGCATGGAGGAATGTTGGCGGGTCCCTGTGTACTGGAACCACTTTTGACCTTTCAGGGCTCCGGTCCCTGGTAGGAATTGCTGGCTGATGCTGACAGGCCAGCACCCTGTCAGGAACATACAGGGACCTCAGTGCCTTTTTCTCTGGTGTGGGGTTAGTTCCAACCTTCCTCCAGAGTGGAGGCGTAGGTATCGGAATGTGAGGAAGAGGGGCTGGCTGGGGGCTCCCTGGTGCTCCCTAGGAAGAGTCCAGGATGGCAGTTCTTGTTCTTGTCCAGGGTTCTAGTCCCTTCTTTGCCCAGAATGAGCTTTGGCCCTGACACCGCTTCTCTGGGCTTCCACCCCCTCAGGACACCTGCTGTTTACAGAGCACCCTCGAAGGGCTGGGATTTTAAACAAATCACTACAACCACCTTGGGGAGTGGAAGTTCATGGCCTCACTTAAAGGTACAAACAAGGCACAGAGGAGCTAAGTGACTAGCTTCAGGTCACACAGCGAGGTGGTAGCAGAGCCAGAATTCAAAGCCAGTCACCAGCACACAGGTACTCTGCACTCCTCTGACTCCAAGGATAGTCTTTCCAATCCAGGGGGCAGTGGGAAGGTGCCACAGGCAATGGCATGCCTCTAGGCCCATTCTTGAAGTGACTGGGGGGAGAGGGACAGGGTCCCAAATGAGAGAGGCAGGGCCAGGCTGGACAAGGAACTCCCAGACCTACCCATAAGACATGAGAGACCAGGGCTGCAAGGGGTCAGAGAAGAGAGAGCTCATTGTGGCCTGGAGCAGGCAGGGAGGGCTTCCTGGAGGAGGTGAAAATTGGACCATGAGATATAGACTTGGCAGGAGACAATGAGGACACGAAGTGAAAATGGCACTTTGAACACAAGGTCAAGGAGTTGTGCTTGTCTCCATCAGAAGCAGGAGCCATTGATCCTGCGGGGGGACTAGGCAGAGAGGGCATCACAGCAGCAACATGCTTGGGCAGGAGGAGAAGAGATAGCCCGCTGCACCACCAAGAGCCAGGGCTCCAGATAGACAGGGAAAGAAAACCAAAAGAATCTCCCTAGGACTCAGCCCTTTGTAAGAAGGAGCCGGTTAATCCCACCAAACTTGCTAGATCAAGTTATATTCCAACTCAGATTCACCCCCCAAATAAACAAGCCAGTTTATTAACTAGGGGAGTGGGGCAGGCTGGAGACAGAGAGGTACCAGGGGGAGGGCACCCCATCCCCACCTGCCTGGGGCCAACTCAGAGGCAAGGATGCTTTCTTGGGCACGCACTTTTGCCTCCTGGCAGGCAGATGTACCCCGAGAGCTAGTTCACAGTCAGGGTCTGAACTGGTTTCCACAGGTTCAGCCTCTTGGGTTCACTCTCAGCATCTGGGCAGGTGCCCAGAATGTGCTGCCCTGCAGCCCTGCCCCCCAATCCTTCCTGGTCTCGGAGGACGGGACCCCCACCCCACCCCAAGTGGCCAGGTTGTAGGGGCTCCTTTTAGGCTCTGAGAGGCCTGGCCTCAGGCAGCAAACCTCCTTGGGGATACTCTCTGGCCTAAACTGGGAGAGGCCCTGGCTGGGGAGTGTACCCCCTGCAAAGGGCCCAACAAAGGTCAGCAGCCAAGGAGGAGCCCCCGAGAAGGGAAAGTGGTCGAGACCTGGGCCAGCCCAGCAGTCGTTGTCCAGATCCCACCCGATCCCCACCACTCCCAGACACACACCAGCAGATGTGCACTGTCCCCTAGAAACACCCACCCCCAACTTGGCCCCATCACCAGAAACCACCCCCTCCTCTTCCCAGTAGCCATCTACAGGTCAGAAGCCTTAGCCAGAGTTCCCATCGTGGCTCAGTGGTAATGTAACTTGACTAGTACACATTAGGATGCAGGTTCCATCCCTGGCCTCACTCAGCGGGTTAAGGATCCAGTGTTGCCATGAGCTGTGGTGTAGGTCAAAGACACGGCTCAGAACCCGTGTTGCTGTGGCTGTGGTGTAGGCCGGAAGCTCCAATTTGACCCTTACCCTGGGAACTTCCATATGCTGCAGATGAGGCCCTAAAAAAAAAAGAAGAAGCAGTCTTTGCTATCTCAGGCCTCATCCTGCACTCACACCTTTTCCACTAATGTGCATCCATGCACACTGACAAAGGCACCCGCAGACACACCCCCAGTCTCACACTTGCTCCTAGTGATGTAGAAACTAACTGCCACTCAGTGACTGAGGGTGGGCTACAGACTAGGACCACAGGTTTTTTTCTCAGCCACATGAAATGACAGAAAAATGCAGCAGGATGTCAGACTGATGAGTTGGAGAAGTTAGAAACCAAGATGGTTTGGGTGGGAGTCCTGAGAAAGAGGGGACTCGGGATTCAGGGGGCCACCTCCCTCAGAGGGAGCAGAGATGGTGCTGAGGAGCCCCCTGGAAGGGACGGGAGCAAGGCTGAGAGCAGCTTTGCAGGCTGGCCCCCATGGCCCTCAGCTCTTGGACTGGAAACCCCACAGGCGCAGGCTCCAGCCAACACATGAGCCTTGCAGAGCCCTAGCTGGGGTATCACTCAGGCAGGGGGGACCCCTGAGGTGCTCCCATGGTCCCTCCTTGGCCCATCCCGGTATGTTTTCCTGAGGAGGGCTTTGTCAGGTCCAGGGAAGGGAGATAAAGCTGAGACAACCTGAGAGGGGAGCCTGGACGGACGCCCCATGATGGCAGAAGGAAGGGTATGGAGTGAACGCAGCAGGGGGCTGAAGTTTTGGTTATAAAGTCCTATGGTTTCCCCACAAGCTGCAGGGCCTGGGAGAGGCTTGGAAGACCTCCAGGAGAGCGGCTCTGAGCTCTAGCCAGGGACCCCCTACAGAAAGAAGCTTCTAGAACCAAAGGAACTTCTTTTATGTCCCCCCCCCACACACACACACAGATCCTACAGAACTGCCTGGAGCTGGAGGTCCCCACAGCAGTTTCCATCACCTCTGTCTCCCCCTTTACAGACCAGGGAGGCAGTGCCTATGTCTTCCCCACCACTCCTGTCTCAGTCTGTCTCTAGTGGGACAGGCAGGCCAAGCCGAGGAAGCCACAGAGGGTTGTGGGCAGGTGTGACAGCCTGTGAATCATTCATTTCCATTTGACCTAAGGCAGGTGCGGGCCAGCCACTCAGCCAAGAGGCTCCTGCAGCCTCTCGCTGCTCCCTGTCCGTTTATCGGCATCTTCAGGGTGTCCGTCCCCTTCACCACGGCCAGCACTCGTGTGGCAGTGGAGTCCCACTGGGCCAACTAATGAGGTTGGACACGATGCATGTGGACGTGGCTCCGAGGCCCTCCCCAAGGCCACATTCCCCGCCATAAAACCGGCCCGACTCTGTCCTCCCGGCCCCTCCACCATCTGCAGCCCCATCAGTTCCTGTGGCTTTTAAAATCCTATTAAGTTCCTCATTTCTCCTCTGAGCATGATTTTATTTCTAAACAGACTCAGACAGTGTGCTGTCAGGAGGCCTTCGGGGGCCTGTGGGGGACCAGCTGAGAGGCATGGGCCTCCCCTTGAGGTCCTGGGGCCCCCAGGACCCAGGGCCACACTGGTGGCCCCTCGATGCTGGGTTTCTCACATCCAGACTTTTCTAGCTATTTCGTCCCGTAGGCGGCCTCGCGAGCTGCAGATGAAATGACCCCGCTTTCTGAAAATTCAATATATAGAAGTTTCCATTTTCCAATCTCTAGAGGGGACAAATGACTCAGCTAACAAAAGCTTCTGGGGGAACAGAAACTCCTCAGGGTTCTGCTAGGAAGCCCCTTGCCCAGGCAGGAGGAGGTACCAGAATCATAAGGCTAAAAAGGGCCAGGGCCACAGCACGTTGAAGATGCAACTGAAATGATACTGAGACTGCAGGAAACAAGGTTTTCAACACTGTGTTATTCTAGATGGCCCCTGATGGGACATGCACTTCAGGGGGAGGGGAGGGGGCAGGGGTAAGGAAGAGTTGGAGGACCAGTGTGAATTCCTATGGAGATACTTGGTGAGGGTCCCCTGGGGGCAGGGTGGGCAGAGACTCGGGCCCCAAGAGCTGCTTCATTTCTGCAGCAGCCAAGCCACTGTCTTGAAATCAAATCCCATAGCAAAAGCCCTGCCCCCTCTGTCCCCTCCCCTTTGGGGTATCAATCAGGAGCCTCCCCCTGCATCCAGTACATCCTGACCTCTACTTTGGGGCTCCTAGTTTGTAGCCCGCCTGAGAGAACTCAAAACGCATGGAACCACCTCCACCCCAGTCAGAGCGTGCTACCCTGGGCTGAGAAGGGGTCCAGTGACCGAGGCCCCAAGCAGCCAGCTAAAGGAGAGGGGCTGCAGCACAGAGCAGGAAACACCCCTGCCCCCAGCTCTTTCTGTGCCCCCAAAGAAGCTCCTGGAAGCAGGCAGTATGTGTGCTCCACTGTGGGCCCCTGGACGTGTGTGTGTGATGGAGTTGGGTTGGGGAGTGATTTTCCTTAGTAGCCCTCAGCCCCTGCAGACCCCAGTATCCTTGGCTCCTCAGCTCAACATCATGCTCCCTTCCCACAGAGGGAGGGGTCAAGGTGCGCCTCTGGCTAGGGGAGAGCTAACCTTCGGCCAGGAAGCAGCACCCCAGAGACCTGGAGAGGCCGCAGGAGCCATTGTGCCCACCCCCACCAGCCCACCCCCACCTCCATCCCTCAGCTTCTCCTGCTTTTAAAAACCATCAAGGAGAAAAGCCACTCCAGGGCCTCTCTGAACCTCCTCCTGAGTTCAGAAACCCTGTTTTGTCAGCCCATCCTGCCCTATTCCCACCAGAATTTCTCGAGCTGTAGATTGTAATGTTTTCCCTTGAACACCAGCCCCAGAGCCAATGTCCTAGCAGATCTTTCTTGCACTTTTGTCCCTAATTTATTCTGGACCGATGTTTAAGAAAAGGCATTACAGTGTTCAGCTCAGGAAATTTGTGTCAGACCTAAAGCACTTCCCCACTCCCCAGACGGCAGTGTTGCCCAAAGGAGCAGCCTGGGACAGGGGCTGCCTGCCTTCAGGAAGGGCTGAGGATTAGACATCTCATCACCAGGCCAAGTGGCCCACCCAGGGCTTGACTTCTTCGATGGGCTGGAAGTCCTACCACATATCTGACCATAATCCTTCCTACTTTGGTTTAATTATTTTCAACAATTAGCTTCCCTAAATCACGATGCAAGTTTCTCTCCCACCCTGGGGTTTCATTCTCCATAACCCTTGTTCCTTCTGACCTAAAATGATCTTTGTCTCTTTCTTTCTCAAGCTCCCTTGAAAAATAAATTTTAAAACTCCAGGAAGGTCCTCTGGTTTCCACAACCAAACCCAAACAGCAGCTGCATGAAGACAGGTCTTTGTGGTTGGAGAAGGAAGCGGCTGGTGGGAAGGGTCCCTGGAGAGGGACCCGACACACATAATAAATACCTCGGTAACTCCCGCCCTAGGTGTGAAATTATAATTAACTGCAAACCTGCTGAGCTTAAATGGACTTTTGGTTTTCAGCTGGGGGAAGGGGTGTTGATTGATCTGCATTTTGTTTTTAAGGTTCTTTTAATCCATTCGGCAAGTTAAGTTGAAACTCGTGGCTCCTCACCAAATTCCCTCTGGCCCCGGCTAATTTAGCAAAAGACTGTTTCAGGGGAAATGGGATATTAATCATTACAAATGGGCTCCTGGATGATATTTAAAAGCTGCCTCATGTGTGCCCAGGCTGAAGGGGCTGATGACAGGAATAGAAATGACAGAGAGAGGGGACCACAGCCCTCTGTCTCCCACACTGTGCTACTTCCTATGGAGTCCTGTTGTGGGCACAGGGTAGGCAGTGCAGGAGGAAGATGCTTGCTTCCTCAGGAGATGGGCAGGAGAAGCGAGAGATGTCACGGGGAGTCCTCCCTGGGCCCGGCGGTCTTCATCATGTCACTGAGTGAGCCCTCGCCTGGGCAAGATGTACTCAGTGCCCTCCTGGTCCCTGACACATCCCACTTGGAACAGCCTGATAGCAACATGGGAGTGGTGAGGTTGTGCAGGAGGCGAATGCGGGATGAGAGGCAGGAAGAGATTGCGTGGACCAGAGAGATCAGAAAGGGTAACATCTGCTTGACCTTCAGAGGGGACAGGATTTGAGATAAGAAGGGCAGAGTTTCCCAGGTGGGAAAGTAACCCGAGTGAAGGAAAGCCCGGAGGGTCTGAAGAGGCCAGAGTGAGAGGTCTACAGTGGGGAGAGGGCAAGATATGGGAACACTGATTTCCAGAAGGGCTTCAAATGGATGCATTGGTAGTTCCCATTGCGGCTCAGCAGGTTATGAACCCAACTAGTATCCATGAGGATGGGGGTTTGATCCCTGGCCTCGCTCAGTGAGTTAAGGATCCAGCGTTGCTTCGAGCCCCAGTGTAGGTCACAGATGGGACTTGGGTCCCTTGTTGCTGTGGCTGTGGTGTAGGCCGGCAGCTGCAGCTCTGATTCGATCCCTAGCCTGGGAACTGCCATATGCCTCAGGTGTGGCCCTAAGAAGAAAAAATAAATAAATAAATTGATGCATTTAGGTGAAAGGAAGCCATCTAAGGCTTTGAGGCACAGAACGACAAGAAACAGTAGGTTAGGGTGGCTCAGCCAGATGGGGGAGGGAGCCGGAGCAGGGAGACCAGCAGGGCCGGTGCTGGGCATCACACCTCCCGAATGTGAGGTCTCACCACCTCCTGTTGCAAAGGGACTGGTGACACTCCCTTGGAGCTGCCATAGGTGGAAGGCAGTTGATGAGCTGTGGAATCGTCCCTGATGACAGCTTCTACGGTTATTTTAGAGTCCAGTCTCCATGGGAAATGAGAGGTTGATGGGGGTAAGGACCTCTGACAAGGTGTGATCAGCAAAGCGCAAACAGAAATCATACTGCCCAGGGCCAGAGCTGTCCTGAGCATGCGAATTTACCAGGACGAGGTGGGACATGGGAGGCTTCCTGGAGGAGGTGATTATTGAGATGACAGGTTTACCAAGAGGTAGCTTCTGAGCTGTGGTACAGGCAAAGACATGAAAACAGACAAGCAAGGCAACAATGTGGCATCTTAGATCTTTTTTTTTTTTTTTTTTTTTTATAATAATGTAAATTGGTTTAGCTGGAGAAGAGGGTCCACTGTCTACAATAGGAAGACCAGATGTGGCACATTGTGGATTTTATTGCTGCTCACACTCCAGGGCATGTGCACGCACAGTGTCTGTATCTGGGGGGACCCTGTCTCTTCTCACCCATCCATCCAAGTTCACCAGGCCCATCTCAGGGCTCATTTCTCTACTTTATACTGCTGTCCAGTCTTCCTGCTCAGACATGCCTATCGGCTATTAGAGAGTCCTTCTCCTTCCCCACCCAGACCAGGACAACGCACATGAGAACCAGGCAATGCCTGCAACAGCTGCAGCTAAACTCAAGCCAGGGCTCTGGAAGAAAACCGGGTAGAGGCAAGCCCTCGGTCCTCCCATCAGATCATCTGGAGCTTCCAGTAAGAGCACCGAGAGCCTTGCAACCGGCTGCAAGTTTTCCTTAGCAGCACTCCCATTCTCCTCAAAGAGAGAAGGTGACTTGCCTAAGGTCACAGAGCCAGTAATCAGCCTTCACACCTCAGCCCTTCTGGGCAGCACCCATGCCTTGCTGCCTTCTCAGGTTTGGTTTGGGGGTGAGGGTGGGGACTGAGGCCCAGAGGAAGTCATCCCAGCATCAGTGTCATCCATTAGAGGCACAAAGGATGAGGCTGGACCACAGCCTTCAGGATGAGTTCAGCTCCCCACTGCAGGGAAGCGTGTAGAGGGATTCGGGGAAGTTCTGAGGCTGAACTTCCCAAGGTGCGAATGCAGCCAGGAGCAGGATGAGCCTGTCTGAGGCCTGTTCTAGCATGGAGGGTCAGCTGGGAGGAGCAGGTGGAGAAAATGCATGTCTGCCCAGCAGAGGAGAGCCAGCCTGGGCACCCAGGACATTGTCCGTCTGCACCTGACCATAGGGAAGGCTTTCCAGAGGCTGGAGGTCAGCAGGGACCAGCCAGCACAGATTTTCTTTTTGACCCTATCAGAGACGAACTCATGACATCACAGCTGCCACATCCCAACAGAGTAACAGGCCCAGGTGACACAGGAGGTTTAAGTCATGACACGAATGGCCAATGGCAAGTGACTTAAAAGTGTAGAGAGGGGAGTTCCCATTGTGGGACAGTGGAAACAAATCCCACTAGTATCTATGAGGATGTAAGTTCTATCCCTGGCCTCCCTCAGTGGGTCAGGGACCCGGTATTGCCATGAGCTGTGGTGTAGTTTGCAGACACAGCTCAGATCTGGCATCGCTGTGGCTGTGGGTAGGCTGGCAGCTGTAGCTCCAATTAGACCCCTAGCCTGGGAACTTCTATATGCCACAGGTATAGTCCTAAAAAGCAAAAACAAAAGCAAATAAACAAAGAAAAACTCCCTGGAGAGCTGACAGACCGTGAAAGACAGATGCATGGGGGTTCAGGAAGATGTCTTCAAGTCTGTGCTGAGTTTTGGACCCTAAAGAATCTCACCGTCTGATGGGGAGATCAGTTTACGGTCCCAAGAACACCAGCTGAGCATTGGAGAGAGCAGGAGCCACAGCTGGCAGAGGGGAAAGCTGTGCAGGTGACAGCAGTCATGGAAGGCATTCTGGAGGAGGCTTCCTCTTGGAGGGGATTCAGGCTGAGAAGGCTGTGAGACAAGGATGCAGGCCCCAAGGCATAGAACCTGTCTGGAAAAGACAAGGAAACCATTTGGCCAAGGAGAAGGCTCCGAGGAATGCCCTGCTAATGAGTTGAGGGTTTCCTAGAAGATGCTAGAAGTAGTGGAGATGAGGGAAGACGGCAGTGATTGGTGGAAGCTGGATGCAGGGATACTGGCCACCTGCGGGGAGCTGGACAGGGTGTCAGAGAGACTGGGGAGAGACCCATCCAGCCTCCAGCTGTGCAGGAAGGGGCAAGGGGCTTGGGAATTAAACCCTAAGTCCACTAACCCTTTTGTCACCATAAAATACAAGCCCCAAAGAGCTCCCCACTCCTACCCATGCCCCACCCAGGACCTGCTGCCTTCAGACCTCACTGAAAGTACATGCCCACTTTCAGGCACATGCCTGCCCCTGGACATACTCTCCAACCCTGCTCAGTTGCCCGGCTCTGGGTGGTTAGAGACCTCACCAGCATCCGTCCTGCTAGAATGCTTTCTCTAGTCTGTCCTCACTGCTCTTCCTGGCTCGGAACCCCTCTCCTGCCCTCTGTCTGAGCCATGAAGTCAGGCAGTGGATGTTTGTTTCCCATCTCAGTAGAGACTGTGCCCTCCATAGGGGCAGGTGTGTCTGGCCCTGCACCAGAGGCCAGGCTCTTGCTGGGCTCTCTAAACAAGAACTTTCTCTATCATCCTGGCCCTCTGCTGGCCTAAAAGCATCCCCCTCTTTCATCTTCCCACCCCCAGTCCCTCCTAAGTCAGGCCCACAGGCAGGGGGCAGATGTGGGCAGCAGGGCGTGTGCTGCTGACATTGGCATTCTCCTTGCAGTGCGTCTTAATAATTTAATGGCTATTAGCAGGGCCGCCGTGGGGGAGGGGGAGGGGGTGCAGGGGGAAGATTTATAGAGAGAATTCACTCCAGGTTGGGGTTTTGTCTTCCTCTGTTTTCCTGGCATTTATCATGCATGTTTTAATTTGGATCGGAGAGTTGCTACCATCTGGCCATTATCGCAAAGAAATATTCATTTTCACTGAGTGACACAGGCTCCATTCATCACAGAGTGCGCTGATTGCCCCGCGAGTGTGGGGCTGTGCTTTCTCCTTCATTTGAAATGAACCTTGAGCTATGAGCAGATCCAATTTGTGGGGAACGGAGGCACAGGGCCAGCGGCAGCCAGTGACCGCCCCACCACGTGGGCAGGGAGTGCTTTGGGGGGTCAGGGTGGGAGTGGGGAGAGCAAGCCTCCTCTGCCGTCCCGGTCACCCCACCTCCCCTGGGTGCGTGGGGGGGTTATTGGTGGCCCCCACATTTCCCCTGGGCTTCTGATAGCCAGTCCCCCACCCACCTTCATGACCAGGGTAACCGTCAGGCCAGACCCCAGAGATGGCAAGCGTGGCCTCTCTGCTCTGGCATCAGCATCTGATAAAGGCACTGATGCTGTCCTACCAAGGGCAGAACAACGTGTTTAAGCAATCTTTTCCTAACAGGACATCACTCTAGCAGTGTCATTTCAGGTCAGGGCTGTGTGGGGGACAGAAGGGCCTCCTCATGCTCCTCTCATCACGTTATGGTGGCACCATCAGGGCTGGGCCTGTGGGAAGAGACGTGTCTGCTTCCAATTGGGACATTTCTAGAGCATCACCCTCGTATCCAGGGGCTGCTCACTGTGTCTGCCATTCAAGGGCTGCTGAAGGCCTCTTGTCAGCAGTGGGCACAGAACCCAAGCACAGCACTGGGTACCCAAGGGGAGCATTACAGAACACCCCTTGATTGGGCCGAGCCCCACTTTAAGCCTACTCAATAAGCAAGCATCTAGATCTGCCAAACAAAGAAAAGAGGAGAAAACATTTTTTCATCTATTTTAAATAGTGAGTTCAGGGCACCCAGAATTTGTTGGGCCCCTTCTGTGTTCTCTGCCTGGTGGGGATTCAGACTCACAGTGTGAAGATGTCGGCTGGGCAGCATCTCCACCTTACCCCCAACCCCCAAGCATTCAACACTCTCAGAGGGGAGTGAATTAGAGTCAGAAACAGCTTCATGGGGAAGATGTTTGCTTTGCCGGAAAGGCAGAATCCAGCAGGAGGGGTTTCATCTATAGAAGTTCCACATCCCAGAGGCCAAGCTGACTTTCCTGGTCTCTGTCCTGGAAATGGCAGCCAGACTCCAAGTTTGAGGCCCTGTCCCTCCACTAGGACCCAGGTCAAGGCCAAAACTGTGCTGAAGGAACAGGAGCCCAAGGGGAGGACGGCGAGAGCTTTTCTGCCTCTTCCTCAGTGGAGAAGAAAGGCACCAGAGTCCTACTCCCCCAACAACCCTTACCCCCCACCCCACCCCACCCTCACCCCAAACTCCCCCGCACCCCACCTCCCAGGCCCCCAGACACACAGATTCTGTCCTACCACCACCACCGTGTACACAAAATGCTGTACATACAGATGAGCCCCACCTACAAGATTCTTGGCCACAGAGGGGTTAGAGTCTGGTTGGGACTGGGCTAAAATCCATGAGCCCATTAGGAAACCAGAAAAGACCTCTAATACATTGAGTTAACCACAAATGAGGGCCACTAGCTGCAGTACTGGAATCCCGAAGGCCTTAACCCTTTCCCTTTGCCTGGAGCCAGTTCCTTCCGGTGGGTGACTGTATTTCCCCTTCTCTCAAATCCATGATTTCATTACTATTAGGTAGTAACTTTGCTCCATTGTATAGATGAGGCAACTGAGGCCCAGAGGTTTACTTGCTGGGGTCACCAGCTGCTGGGTGGCGGGTCCCTCTGATTTCCAGCATCCTGCAGTGGGTCTGGAAAAATCTAGGACACTTTTGAGTAGGAGATGGCATTTCAACTGGATAGGATGGGAGCAGTGACATTCTGGGCAAGGGGACCTGGCTGCAGGTCCTCGACCTCAGTTTTCTGTCCTGGCACTTGTTGAGCTTAATTAGCTGTCCTCTTCCAGTTTCCGGCAGCCAGGGGTGAGGTCTCCACCTCCTAGGAAGGCGGGGCCTGTCGCTAAGCCCCAAGCTCCTCCCCTCAACCCCCCCAGGAAAGCGGCGCCGCCCCCTCCTCCCTTGGAACTCTTTCCGTGACACCAGCAGCTCTGAAACATCTGCTCCTCTATCCCGGACCCGCAATTTGAATAAATTACGCCGACGTGGCGGCAGCCTGTTATTAATGGCTTGAGTTTTATAAGATGCTTTAGTTTAATAACACTGTAGCCCAGCGCTGCACTTCTCCAGGATATTTTTATATTTTGCCTTCTCCTGCCTCCCTCCATCTTTCACCGCCTCCAGGGCTCTGGTCCCCGGGCCGCGACCCCGTCAACCCCCCTCCCCGCCCCCCGCTGACTCTTCCCCTGGAACCCTGGGACCACCAGCCCCCACCTCCGTTTGCCTGCCCTTCCAGGCGACCCAGGCATCGTGTCAGTCCGCGTGGCAGAGGGGCCTACCACGGGATCGGTTGCTCCTTTCCCAAGGGAAGCCCACGGGATAGAGCGGCTGAGGGTCGGGCGATGCGCGAAGAACACTGTCCCAAGCCAGTTCTGCGCCCCTCACCCCGTTAGCCGGGCTCTGCTGCCTTTGACGACCCGCAGAAGCCTGGTGAGCCAACCTGCCTCTCCCCAGGCGGACTAGCAGTGTCCGCAGTTTGGGAGGGGCCGAGGCCACAGCTTATTTATTTGTGCACTGCATTGCGCCTGGGTCTTCACTATTGTTGGTTTGTACATGGGCTCTTGCCCCAAACACCTCCTGCAGGAAGCCCTCCCAGGTTACCTCCATGGTCTTTTGTGCTCTTCCTACATCCCCAGACACACCCCTCCTCCCCTGCCCTCTGTCTTTGTCTCTTCCCCCCACAGCCTGCTGGCCAGCCTTCTTCAGGAACCCCCTGGGGCCTGGCCAACCCTTCTAGAATTAACAATAGGCCCTCAGACGTGTGGCTTCAAGAAGCTTGTGCATCTGTGTGGGTGAAGCTTCCTGCAAAGAGCGGGTGCACCTGCTGAGAGGGAGAAAAGTGGGCCAAAGGGTGGGTGGGTTTGTTAATTGGGGATATAGGATAGAAAGCGTTGAGGCTTAAATAAGTAGCCAGTGTAGTCATGTCCTCAATCTGTTCCCAAAAATGTAGACCAGAGTCACAGTCTAGAAGTGTAGAGACGCGGGCTCCTTGTGGACTCATCCCTCCCCTCCCCACAACTCAGGAAGCTGAGAATACAGGCCTGGATGAAACAGAAAGAGTTGGGGAGACTGCAGCCCAGAGGTCCCCAGAATGAGTGCCTGGAAACCTAGAAGCAGAAGTAAAAGCTGTTACTTGGGTTGCAGGGGTGGAGGTGGGGACAGGTGGGACAGAAGGAGGCCCAGACCACCAGGCTCTGCCACACCAGGGTTCTGTGGGCCCCAGAAACCCAGATGTCCTACTCCAGGGGAGGTCTTTGTGGGCCATGCCAGGGCCAAATTTAACTGTGTGGCCCTCTGTTCCTGGGGACCCAGTGGTGACCATGACACTGGCTCCAAAAGGAAAGGTGTTGCACCCCCCTTCTCCCCCCTCCCCACACCCCAACCCTGACCCCCAGCCCATCCTGAGGGCTTCTGGAGACAGGCTCTTACCATTTCCCATTTGGCCTCCTGCTACTGTGGGACTCTGCCTCTTGCTAAGAGCCCCGCCATTATAACATAATTACGGCTGAAAATGACCTTTAAAATATATTTTAAATTCAAAATGTCTTTAAACCCTTCACTGAGCACCATTTTTCAATTTCAATGACGGTTTCCCTTTTTGGGGAGAAGTGAGGGGTGGGGAGTGAAGGAGGGAGCTCTCTGCAAGGATTTCAAATGTTAATCTCGCTCTGTTACAAAGAAGACTGAGCAGGCTGGGCAACGCCTCGCGGGGGCTCAGGGGCGGGGGTGGGAGGAGAGAACCAGGCCAGATCCCAGCAGAGCGCCCCCTTCCTCACAGATCCAGCGTCTAGAGAGCCTCCTGCACTGCCGCACACACCCACCCTCTGCCCCCAGCCTCCAGCGTGAACGGCTCTCACTCAGTCCAGCGGCCCTCGAATAAGAGCCAGCGGAAGTGCTCAGAACCCTGGGGCAGTCCCTGACTGCCCTCCTCCACTAGCTTTCTTCCTCCAGGGACCATCCCCCTATGCTTTCAGTTCCCTGCCTGCTCAGCACCCTCCAGGGCCCCCCCTGAGTCCTGGAGAACAGCGGCCCCCTCCCCACTCTGCACCCCCATAGCTCCATCTCACGCCCTCTTTGCCCTGACCTGTCTGGTACTCCCTGTTCTCAGACAGCTGGTGCTCCTGGCTGCTTCTGTCCACTCCGTGACAGCATCATGTGGAAGGAGAATGGCCTGGGAAACAAGGATGGTAGGGGTGGGTCTGCCACTCTGCCCTCTGGAAGGTTTGCAATTAGGGCGGGTCTGGGAGAAGGGTTTCACCTGCTGACGCACCATGATCCCCCATAGTGCTTCTACCCACAGTCCTCCACCACTGCGGCTCCCAGGAAACTCTGCTGCACCCCCACTGGAGTGTCCCCATGCTTCTGACCCCATGAGTCCTATCCCTTCCTCTCTGTGAAACTGACAGCACTAATGGCCTGAACCTAGCCAGAACACAGCTTGGGACTTGAACCCATGTGCCAGGACTCGAACCCAGCCTAAGCCCAGATTGGGACTTGAACCCATAGTTTTAAATTAGAATCACTCATCCAATGTCTAGACTCACTGAGGTTTAGGTTCTTCATGCCTCCACGCAGAAGACAGCAAGAGACAAAGTGATAGACAAGAAATAGATTTATTAGGGAAGAATGCTTGTGAGAGATGCAAGTACGCAGGCACGGAAGCTCTGCCCAGACGATCTGGTGGGCTACAGTTTTATCATCCAAAGGGAGTGGGGGTCGGAAAGGACCGCCTCTTCCTCTTTCTTTGAGCAGTTGCTCCTCCTTAGTATCCAATAAGGTGTGTATTCAAATCAGCAGAAGGGTGGTCCTCAAACTCCTGTCCTGAGTCTGAATCTGAATGCAGGTCTCATCCCATCCCCCACCCAATGACCCGAGGCCTTTCTTGAGCCTCCACTAGTCAAGCAAGCCTGCCTTGTTCTGATAGCTTTTGGGGGCATTTTATTAACTTACAGTGATCCCCCAACATCCCCTAGGGTACCCTATCTATGATCCTTTACCAGGACTTCTACAACTACCTGTGCCTACTCCACCCCTATCACCTGCACCACCTCCAGGAAACCTGGGCTGAGTCCTGTGCTACCCAGTGTCACCTCAGCACGTTTGGCTGTGGTCCCTGCCTCGCATGTGACCTCAGGCCAGTCTGCCCTTCATTCAGAGGAGGCTTCCAGAGCCCACATGCTTGTCCCTGGCTGCTGACGTGAGTGCTAATGGAGGGGGCTGCATGCCATGGTGAGAGGATGGAGGCCATGTGAGACCTCTGGCTCCCTGCGTGGAGGGGATATTTTTGAGGCTTAGGATCCTGTGGATCCTGACAGGTGCTCCACTCCACTGCCAGCAGCAAGAGAGGGTAGAGAAGCAAGGGGGGAGGGACTCCGATGTGGTGGGGACATTAAGCGAGTAAATCCACGGATCTTCACCAGGAAGAAGTGGCCAGGGGGCAGCAGACAGTTCTTCCAGAGTATTCTTGGGGCTTTTCTTAAAATGGCTAAATTCCCACAGTATCCAGCGCCCTCAGAGTGAAAAAGTCGACCTGCATCCCAAAGTCCAAACAAAGTGATGTGCTTGCTCGCTCACTCTTTGAATCATCTGAATTTTTCAATTGTGCATTTTTTTTTGAATGACCCTTGCCCTCAGCTATGGAAGCTAGACCCATGATGCCGAGAAGTCACTTCAGCTATGGAGTCACACCCCTCCTTGATGGAGCTTTGGGGTGGTAGCCCTCCTGGACCTCCCACAAGAGAGTTCAGGGTGTGAGGGAAAGGAAAGGGGTACAAAGGGCTCTCAGAGGGAAAATGAGGGGGCTTGTGTGGTGGGTGTCCTGGGATAGCATCTCTGAGCTGACTTTGAGCCCAAGTCCAATTCTTGGAGGTCTTGCTCCCTCCTGAGAGGATCTTGAGAAAGGTGGCTGGGGGAGGGCAGGGAGAGAGGTGCGGGTGGCATGAGACCAGCCTGAAATGGCTCCTGCAGAGGGTGAGGTGCCAGACAGATACAGAGAAAAGCAGCCTGGGAGTGGAACACCCCCCACACACAAAGGTCCTGGCCAGGTTCTCCCCATCTCCAACCTCTCCCACAATGAGCCCCTACCAGATTGACATTCCTCAAACCAATGCTAAACTCTCTTCCCGAACTCAAGAACTACAATGTTTTTCTATTTCCTATTCCCTTTGCCTTTCGAGGGCCCCCTCAATCCCGCCCCTCCTGCTGTCCTTGCCCTCCAATGTGAGGACAAGGTGGGCACAGCGTCACTTAGGAAAAGCCCGCATGAAGAGTCCTGTTGGGACTCACCTCGAGGTACGATCATCCTCAGAGAAGTGTGGCATCCAGAATAGAGGGGGCGGTGGTTCTTCATTAATGATAAGATCACATGCCCATTTTAGGAATGAGGCATTTTGGGTTCAAAAGAATGAAATTACTTGCCTGTAGCTACACACAGAAATAAATGATAACAACTTGATTGGCATCCAGATGTGTATGTCTCCAACATTTTGCTCTCAGCTCCTTCTCTCTTCATTCCTTCTCCAAATCCTACTCGGGCACAAAGTCCAGCTCAAAGCCTGTCTCCTCCAGAAAGCCTTCCTTGCTTGCACCACCTATCCTTGACCTCTCCCAGCCTCTGTCCAAGCCTTTTCGTGTGTATTGTGTGTATGTGTGTGTTTGCTCCTCAATAAGGTCACACGTTCCTGAGGGTCAGAGAGTAGCCCCAACCCACACACACTCTCCTGTGGCTCCAGGTGAAAGAACTAGGGCAGGTCCGCTTTCCTGCAGCAACAGCCTGCCTCCTACTTTGTCTGGCCTGGAGGCCAGAGCCATCAAGAGGTCAGCACAGTGGTGGCAAGGACAGCAGAGCAGGGAAAAGGCTGAAGGGGGAAGGCTTGAATGCTAGAGAGACATCCCCGCTCCATGATGTACGGTAACATGAGAATGTTTCCTAGTATCATAGTCGGAACATCAATTAAACCCGTGACTTGGAGTTCCCGTCGTGGCGCAGTGGTTAACGAATCCGACTAGGAACCATGAGGTTGTGGGTTCGATCCCTGGACTTGCTCAGTGGGTTAAGGATCCGGTGTTGCCGTGAGCTGTGGTGTAGGTTGCAGACGCGGCTCGGATCCCGCGTTGCTGTGGCTCTGGCGTAGGCCGGCGGCTATAGCTCCGATTAGACCCCTAGCCTGGGAACCTCTGTATGCCGCAGGAGCAGCCCAAGAAATGGCAAAAAGACAAAAAAAAAAAAAAAAAAAAAAAAAAAAAAAAAAAAAAAAACACCAAAAAACAAAACCTGTGACTTAAATCATTTCTGATAGAGATACAGCCACTCAGTGAACCATCAGCAAAGTCAGCACCTTCTTGCTGCGGGCAGGGTCCAACACAGAGGGGTAGTCCAGCCTGGGTGCCAGCTCCCAGGACCTCCCCAGACAGGCTCCTGGGGCTCATGGAAGTGGAGGATGGACAGCACAGAGCAGGGGAGTCAGCTCCCCTGGGAGGCACAGTCAGACCACGCTGAGCTGGGAGAAAAGAATTTGGTCCAATTCCCTGCCTTGCCTGAAGCAGCCACGGGTTCAGTGAGATGAGGGAGGAAGCCTGTCCTCAGGCCTGTCCTGGAGCCCTCACATCATTAGCTTCACTGCTTCTGGGGCTGTGGGGGAAAGGATTCTTTGCCCTTGGGGGGTGCAGGATCCAGTGCAACAAGCAACCAATGAACATCTTACTGTGGCAGGGCCATGATGCTCTTTTATTTTATTTTATTTTTTTAGGGCCACTCATGCTGCATCTGGAGGTTCCCAGGCTAGGGGTCCAATTAGAGCTGTAGCTGCCAGTCTACACCACAGCCACAGCAATTCCAGATCAGAGCAATGTCTGTGACATACAAGAGCTCATGGCAACGCTGGATCCTTAGCCCACTGAGCAAAGCCAGGGATCGAACCTGCATCCTCATGGATGCTTGTCGGATTCATTTCTGCTATGCCACAATGGGAACTCCAGGGGCATGATGCTCTTGCCTCTTCTTCCTGGCCGTGTCATGTCTGGAGGAGGCAGTGATGAGGAGTTAGGCAGGGACAAGAGTGCATAAGGACCCAGGGGCTGTGGAAGCTCCAAGTGACCCCTCACTCTAGCTGAGGCACATTTGTTTCTTCCCTGCCTGCTCTGAGCCTCCTCTTTTCTAATGACTGAACCCCTTCTTTCCATCCCCCTGCCTCTGCCTTTACCTCCACAGCCCATTCTCCACACAGGAGCCCCATCAGGGCCTGTCTCTTCACTGTGTAACTTTCCAGAAGTTTCCATTCAGGCGGGAGTCTAAGTCCCCTACCTCCCCTTGTCTTTGGCCTCCACCTGTCTCCAGCCACCCCCTCCTTCAGTCCCTGGCTCCAGCTCCCTGGCCTCCTGGCTTCTCAAATATCCTTGCTCCGGCCTTCACAGCTGCTGTCCCCTGTCTGTATAATCACTTTTCATCACATCTCAGCTAACCATCCCTCTCACCCAGACCTTTCTGACTTGCCAACTGACGTCACCCCAGGTGCCCCAGCTGCCACTTGTTTCATTTTATTCCTGGCGCAGGAATTTTTGATTTTTTTTCCTCATCCATCCTCCTCCAGTCCCCACTCAAAGATGAGCTCCGTGCAAGGAGGGGCTCTATTTGTTCTTCTCTGTCTCCTGGCAACCAGCCCAGGCCCAGAGCAAGGGCTCTGAATGGATGCCTTGGGTGCCCAGGGCAGGGACCACGCAGGCGGTGCTGTGAGAGGGCTGGAATGTGGGATCTCACTTGGGGTGCAGTCAGTGGAAGTCTGCAATGCAGGAGTTATATTTACCAAGCCCTGGGCCAGGTGACAGGGGTCAGAAGTGAAGGGGGAAGGCCCCTTCTTCAAGGAACCTCAAGACACTCAGAGACCTCAGACTCAGGTCTCCCCAAATGGTGGAGGGGAGCAGGCTCTGAGCTCCAGACCTTTGGGCAACCCCGGGAGGGTCTACTTAGATGGTGAGAAGTGGGGGCAGACAAACTGCATAGGAATCTGGAGGGGGAGGGTCAAAGGCACAGAAGCACAGGGCTGGAAATGCAACTCAGTGGCCTGGCCACCTTCCAAAAACCTCTGTGCAATCAACCAGAGAAACATATTTGAGAAAACAGAATTGCGAGAGTAACTTTGAAGCCTCAGTTGCCATGGGAACATATCTGTAAATACTTAACTGCAAACATTAAGTGACACGAAGGAGGGAGGGAGGGAGGGAGTTGGAGGCTGCAGCGCTCACTGCTGCGGTAGCTGACCAAGTCCATGGTGACTTCCATCCTCCGTGACTTCCATCCTCGTCCTCAGCCAGGCTGCCAAGCCTCTCCCCGCCCAGCCAGGGTCCTGGATTTTCTTCCTTCTACCCTCTCCCTTGCTCCTCCTGTCCTCATATAAGCCAGATGCTCCAAGTAGGAGGGTTCCAAGCCGTCTCCAAGGCTCCCTTTCTGCCCTGGGTCCTCTACCTGATCCCTGTTCCCCCTATCAGACCCCAGGACCCTTGCTCTCAGGAGCTTCCCATCTGGGAGATGCTGGGGAATCATTCCCTCCCACCCCGCTTCATCCGCCTCACTTCTAAGTGATGGGTGCAGAAAAACAACATTAAATCAAGGAAAGTTTTGCAACAAGTGCATTTAAGAGACTCAGCTGTTTTGCTTTTAGGAACTCTTAGTCCTGCTTGCTGATAAAGAGTCCCCTCTCTTCTCTCCATTTTGCCTCCGCTGTCTGCTTGGTCTGGCCTTTCCCGCTAGCCTCATGGCCCCCCCCTCCGGGGGTGGGGAGCCCTCTCTCCTTGGACTGATACTGACTTGGCTGCTCTGGTCCTGCCTAGAGGTTCATAACCTTTCTGGGTCGCAGACTCCTTTGGGAAACTGAGGGAAACTTTTCATTCAACCATTCAATTGCGTCACAGAAGGTTAGTCAGCTCGCCGGCAGCAGACCAGCACAAGTGCTGGGCTATCAGCTGCCCTCCCAGCACTTACACTTGGGGCTGGGCAGCCAGTAACAACCCCCATTAAAGGCTCTGCATTCACCTGGTGTTCAAGGTCAGGACAGGGCCCAGCCTGGCAGGAGTGGAACGAGGGAAGGCCTAAACGGAGTGGGTAGGAGAATGGGAACAGAGCATATGTAGGATCTAGCAGACCCTTTAAAAGGCTTTGGGTTTCATTCACAGTGAAACACGGAGCCCTGGGGGGCTTGGATCAGGGGCAGGAGGCACTGTGCTTGCTCTGGCTGCTGCATTGAGACAGACTATAGAGGATGAGGTGGAAGCAGGGGACAGGTGGGAAGTCATTGTGGTGACAAAGGAGAGGTGGGCGTGGCTCGAACCTGGGTGGGTGGGTGTCACAGTGAGAAAAACTGCAGTCCTTCTCCCCAGAAGAGGGAGCATTTGCACATCCTTGAGTGGTTTTATGCACATTCCTAACATGATGCTGGTCAGCTGTAGTCCCCCTAGAGTCCTATCTATATCCCTGGGTTCAGAGCCCATTCTTCTGGGCCTCTCATTCCAGCTTCACTGGATACCTCTAATCCTTTGACCAACTGCGGAGCTGCGGCATGCACAGCACCAGCCAGACTCCCTTCCCAGGTCTCCCAAGAGCCATTCACCATCAGTCACCCAGCAAGCTCCACGGAGCGCCTGGACAGGACAGGGGGCTGCGTGGAAGTGTCAGACGGCCTCAGAGTGGCCAGGACAACACAATGAATATCACAGACATGATGCTGAGTGAAAGAATTCAGTGCACACATCAGCATGCTATACATGCAGTTCTAGAACAGGCAAAACCGAACTGTGCTAAAAAATGTCAGAATACTGGGTGCCTTTAAGGAGTTTGTGATGCTGCCCAGAGAGGGTCATGAGGGAACCTTTTGTGGAGGTGGAAATATTCTTATATCTTGATAGGGGTGTGGAATATATCAGTGTTTGGACTTGTCAAAACATATTAAATTATATGCATAATTATATGCATAAGATTATACATTTCACTGTTGGTAAATTTTATCTTAAAAAAAAAGACCTAAGGATAGTGTGTCCTGGGCAGAACCAGGAGGGGTCAGCTGCCTGAGAGGATGCCTGTCTCCTGGGAAAGTGTATCACCCCTCCCCCACCCCTCCTCCACCCCCTCCTCCTGCCCCTTGTCAAGAGCTTGGAGGCAGCTGCAGGCAGGAGGAACTGCCATCTGATAAAGGAATCTGTGTTGAAGTGTTAGAGGCTGACTACAGGATAAAGTGATTTTGCATTTTAAAAGAGCATCCTGAGGACATCAATGCTTACCTCAAAGAGGTGAACCTAAGGGTAGGATTCAAGACCCCTTGTCTGGAGTGGGTGGGGGCCTCCCTGGGCCCTCAGCCACAGGTCACACCTCACAGATGATCTGCCTTGTGAACACAATGGGCAAGAAAGGAGAGAGAGAAAGAGAGTGAGGTTTATAAGCATTCTTCTCCTTCCAGCTGACTGTCCCCTGGCCTCCAGCCCCTGGCTGTCTAGCCTTTGATTTCCCCTGCTCCCCTCTTATCTCCCCCTTGCACTGCTATGGCCCTAATTGATTTCTGGTCCAGGTCAGAGCTTTTGCAGTCTGGTTTCTGTCTGATGTGCTCCTCACTTGGCTCAGAAGAGGCCCGTGGGTCCTTGGGAAAGGCCCAGAGGGGATATTTTGCTCCTTGATTTAGCCTTTGGTTGGCAGGGGTGGCGTGGGGAGGTGCTCTCCAATTCACCACTGACTCACCAACCCCTGAGCCCCCACCCTGCCCAGTCTGACAGGAGAAAGACTCCCTTAGGAAAATAATGTCGGACCATGGATGGACTGGGTGGCACCCTGTGTGGACTGGAGCAGTCAGGGAGGGCTTCTAGGAAGGGGTGTTACACAGGTTTTCTTTCTTTTTTTTTTTTTTGCTATTTCTTGGGCCGCTCCCACGGCATATGGAGGTTCCTAGGCTAGGGGTCGAATTGGAGCTGTAGCCACCGGCCTATGCCAGAGCCACAGCAACGTGGGATCCGAGCCGCATCTGCAACCTACACCGCAGCTCATGGCAACGCCAGATCGTTTAACCCACTGAGCAAGTCCAGGGACCGAACCTGCAACCTCATGGTTCCTAGTCGGATTCGTTAACCACTGCGCCACGACGGGAACTCCAGTTTTCTTTCTTTTTAAAAATTTTTTTTATTATATTTGATTTTTAAAAACAATTTGTTAATTATAGTGATTAATTATAGGGAGGGGTGTTACTCAGATTTTCAAGATGGGGGAGAACCAAGGTCAGCAGGGGAGGGAGACAGTACAGAACTAGGGCTCCTGTGAGTCCCAGCAGGTCAGGACAGGTCCGGAGTTGCCAGGTGTCTGGATAGAGTCCCCGTTCACCCTAACAAGAGTCCCAGGCTGAGCAATAAATAACACGAACAGCCAATACATTCAAAACAAATTCCCTAAAAGACAACTGATCAGCAAAGCCCAGAGGCAGGTATGCCCCTGGGTGTGCCAAGTGGCTGGAAGGTGGGATCCTGCATGGAGTAAGCAGGGAGGACAGAGAAGGGGCTGGGGTTGCCCCTGAGGTCTCTGAAGGCATCAGAGCACCTCGAAGACCACCATGCCCCAAGCGGTGGGACTCAACAATCCCATCCGCCAATTTCTAGCCTATTTCCAAGAGAAGACAAAGACCCAGAAAAGTGACTGCACTGGCCACAGGCCACCCAGCTCCAGCTCCTTGGCCATAGACTATGGTAGAACCCAGGCTCCTCTCCAACACCAGCAAGGACCTACCCCCAAAAAAGAGTGACACCTGCGAGTTCTACTTCCGCTACCTTAGGCTACCAGTGGGAGGGTGGGCACAGATCATAAAATTCCACCCTTACTAATTGTGCAACTGAGTGATGCTTCTTAACCTCTTTATGTACCTCAGTCTCCTCAACTGTAAAATAACTATAACCATAAGAATGTCATTTCTGGAATTATCATTGTGGCACAGCGGAAATGAATCCGACTAGGAACCATGAGGTTGCAGTTTCAATCCCTGACCTCCCTCAGTGGGTTAAGGATCTAGCATTGACGTGAGCTGTGGTGTAGGTCACAGATGTGGCTGTGGTGTAGGCCAGCAGCTGTAGCTCCAATTGGACCCCTAGCCCAAGAATCTCCATATGCTGTGGGTATGGCCCTTAAAAAAAAGCAAAAAAAAAAAAAAAAAGAAGAATGTCATTGCTGATGACTGGTGCACTGCAGGGACTCCAGAAACAGACACTGTCCTTTTCCCGGAGCCCCCAGGGAGCATACCTGCCTCAGCAGGTTCTGGGCCCTCTCCGCATGGAATATGGTCTGACCCATGCCCATGTGTTTAGCCTCAATCCTCCATGGAACCACTGGCATTGAATTCATGGTGTTTCCTTCATTTACCCGCAACGCAGAGCCCTTTCAGCTTCTTGGCCACTCCATCCCAAACTGGATTCAGCCACTTTCTCGAAAAAGTCACAAGTCTGGGCTTCTCCGGTATCAGACAGGCCTTGGGCACCAGTAACCACTGGATGATGTCCTGATAGAAAAGAATAGAAGGAAAGCTGGATCATCCCAGCCCTTATCAGTCAGGGCTTCTAGGATGGAGGTTGGAGTGGGTTGAGCCAACATCCAGGGGAGACCCCTGCTTCCATGACACCCACCCCTGGGGAAAGGGGAGGCACAACAGGAGGAAACACATCCCCCCTCTGCTGTCAAACCAGAGCCCTAGAGCTGGCAAGGGGACTTCCGTTCCCCCACATGGCACAGAAAGATGGACACCAAAAGGGCTGGAATGGTGCCCTGGGGGAATGCCTTCCTGCCTGAGACTCACCAATTATATCTGCTTAGAAAGCAAGCTGTAAACTGCTGTCTAAGAGAAAACAGAGTTTAACTTCTGCATCCCTCCCATCTCCTCCAGTCAAGAGATTGGCCTTCAGGATGAGACATATAGATAAACACTGTAAAAAGGAAATTAACATCTATGCAAGGCAAGGAGATCAAACCTAGCCCTATAAATTAGATTGAGTTTCCAGGCTCAAGCAAAGTGGGAGCCATGGCTGGGAAAGACAGATGAAACAGGCAGACCTGTTCTTGGAGCTGCCGGGAGTTATCTTTGAGGCACTGTAAGCCTGCAATGAACAAGGTTCGAATTTTCCAAAGGTAGAGACTGGATTCCAAAAATTGGCAGCTTGTCACTCTTGAGGACAGCCTTCGGTAACATTCTAGAACCAATTGTCAAACTGGCGGCTTGAGAGACCCCTGGAGGAAAGTGATGGTGGCTTGGGAACCATTAGAGTTCACCCAGAGTGGGCCGGGGTGGTGGCTGGGCATGGGTTTTAAGTGGGCGCTGCTTGGCCTACCACCTGGCATCATGTCACCTGCCACCTGGCATCATGTCACCTAATGGGGGAAATGGTGAAGTTGCCCGGGCATTGCTCAGGGCTGAGTGGATGGGAGGGAGGTCCCTGGAGACATTCATGGACTTTATCTTCTTGCCTTCCTGTTGAACATTTGTATCAAGGACTTGAGGGGAGAGGAAGTCATAGGAGCTGAATTTTAAATTTACTCATGCCCACAGCTTGTCTGGAAGATGAAATGCTGGGTTATACATTCAAACCCCAAAGACGCCTCCCCAGGGAAGGTGTCATTCCAGATGTACTGTCATGTGAGCCACTGTGCCTTCTCCTTGCCTGTTGGGATGGAGAGTATTGGAAGATTCTGGAAATTTTGTAAAACTTTGTACTGGGGGTACTTTGTTGGTTAGTTGGCTGGTCAGTTGATTAGTTTCTGTGGTCCCTCCCTCCCTGACCCCTTCTTACTTCACATGGCATTTGGGTAAGAAGTTTTGGGGGTCCTGGACCCTTTGAGAATCTGATGAAAGCTAAGAACTCTTTCTTCAGGAGAAATACTTATAGATAAGAAATGGGACGAACCATTTCAGGTGGTCTATAGGCCCTCTTTGGCCTGTCCGAGAACCTTCTAGGAAATCATCCATCTCCATTAGCCAGCCCTTGCCTCATTTGGCAGGTTCAGCCCCTCAGCCTGCCTCTATCTATTCCTTCCTTCCTGGGGAAGGAGGTGCTGTGATCCCAGGAGCCCTTAGTGCCTGTTGTGGATTAAATAGCATCCCTCCAAAATTCACATCCACCTGGAACCTGTGAATGTGATCTTCTTTGGAAATAAGGGCTTTGCAGACATAATCAAGTGAAGATGTGGTCACACTGGATTACAGGGTGGGCCCTCGATCCAGTGGGACTGGTGTCCCTAGAAGAAAGAGGAAATTCAAGCACAGAGACACAGGACACACACCCATAATGGTATGTTGATAATGAAGGCAGAGGTGGGAGGGATGCTGTTGCAAGCTAAGGAATGCCAAGAATTTGCCAGCAAACACCAGAAACGAGGAAGAGGCAAGGAAGTCTTCTCCCCTGAGCCTACAGAGAAATCACAGCCCTGCCAACACCGTGCTTTGTGACCTCTGGCCTCCAGAACTGTGAGAGAACAGATTTCTGTTGCTTTGTGTACTCTGTTGTGGCCACCCTAGGAAACTAATAGAGTGGCTGGAGGCAACCAGGGCTTCCCTCCTCACCCACCACATATCATGGGTTCCCACCAGTCCTGACTGTCTATCTGAGCCACTGCCACCAGGCAGCCCCCGGGATTTACCAGTGAGAGGGTTACAGGCCATTTGAAGAGAAGTTAGCAATGCCAACACATCCATCTTAATAAATTTTATTATAGCCTGCCAGTTTAAGCTAATGACAAGTGTATTGTATAAAACACCAGCAGTATATTTAAAAAATTTTTGTTAATTAATGATCTCAAACAAAGGTGAAATTTATAAAAGTGTCCAGAAACGGTGCACATTATAAAATCGCCTTGCAGCAGGAGATGAAATTATTACTAATATGGGATCAAATTATTACTGTATTGACTTAGTTACTTTATGACTTGGTAATGGATTTCTTCATTATTTTCTCGGGATCGTGGCATTCGTGATTGCATTAAAGTCTGTTAATCTATGCAAATATCATTAGGCACCGCTAATAACCAGGCAACTTTCCTCCGTTTCAGGGACTGTGCTAAGTATTTGGCCTGCATGGGTCACTTCCGGTGGCAGGGTGCTGGCAGTGAGGCAGGCGAGGCAGGCAGCAGGCCGCTCTTCAGGAAGTCCTCTCCAAGCACAGCCCCGCCTGAGGCAGAACGGATGGGCGCTTATATAAGGGGCTTTGAGATCTTAGGAAGGCCTCCTTGTCCCAAGCCATCACACCTCTCCCCACCCTGTATCAAAGGGCCTGACTTGTCACCATACACCTCCATTCTTTTGGATCAAGGCTTTGGAGGGCCTTGTTAAAATGTGCCTACCCTGGAAAGAAAACTTCATCACCTGGGTGTGCACCATTAGTGCTCTAGAATTAACAAGGCCTTCAAGGGGAGCACAGGGCTTTGCTGGGCTGGGACAAGAGACAGGACAGTTTTTATGTATGTATTTATTGTTTTGTCTTTTTAGGACCGCACTCGGAGTATATGAAGGTTCCCAGGCTAGGGGTCCAATTGGAGCTGCAGCTGCCAGCCTACACCACGGCCACAGCAATGCTGGATCCGAGCTGTGTCTGCAACCTACACCGCAGTTCACAGGCAACACAGGATCCTTAACCCACTGAGGGAGGCCAGGGATTGAACCCAGGTCCTCATGGATACTAGTCAGGTTCATTATCCACTGAGCTATGACAGAAACTCTGAGACAGGACAATTTTTGCAAAGATTAAAAAGGGCTGGATTGGAGTTCCCATGATGGCTCAGTGGTAATGAACCAGCCTAGTATCCATGAGGACTTGGGTTCAATCCCTGGCCCCAATCAGTGGGTTAAGGATCCAGCATTGCCATGAGCTGTGGTGTAGGTCGCAGTCACGGCTTGGATCCAACATTGCTGCGTCTGTGGCATAGGCCAGCTGGTGCACCTCTGCACCTCTGATTCTACCTGGGAAACTTCATGTGCTACAAGTAGGGTCCTCAAAAGCTGCAATAAAAAACAAACAAAAGGGCTGGATCTAATCATGGTTTGCTCCCTTAACAGAGTTGGCCCAAATAGGATGTTCTCAGTGGACCCTGGAGACCCCGGAGAGATGTCCCCGGTGTGGTGGAGGGTGGGGAGGGCCAATGAGTAGAGGTAACCACCCTGTGATCCCGTCATTCAAAGGGATTCGAAATCGCCATGGCCTCAGGTCAGCCCGTAACTGCTGGCCTGGTTACCCCATCGCCCAGGAGAGGTGCTGATACTAGGCTAACCCCTCGCCCCCATCGCAGAGCTGATCCCAGTTGGTGGGAACCAAAACCAGGCCCACGTCCACTAAATCCCACGTGGGCTCCCATTTCATCTTTGCCGAAGGTAGATCCTGGTAACGCCAGATGTGGGATGGAAAGAGACGTAGCTGTGGGTCCAGGCTCTCTTCCTAACCTTTAGTGTTCTCAGACCAAACCTCATGAATATCTGGGTTATGGTTATTTCCTCCAGCAGCCTTTATTGAGCACTTGTCATGTGAGGCACTAAGCTAGGCACTTCTAGCAGCAGAAAGACAGCAAGATCCTCTTCTGGCATCGACAGAGTTACATACCATCCACTGCTGGTTTTTAACTGAAAGCTGCCTTGGGACTTGATCGCTCCCACTCTCCTGGCCCCATGAAAGATGAGCTTGAGGGTGAGGCTCAGAGAAGGGCAAACACCTGGCCCAGGTGGCAGCTTTGGGGCACTCGTTCAGGGCTAGAAAATTTCCTAACTGCAGGTCCAGGGTGCTCCAGGGTCCCACTGCAGGGGTTCCCCCACCCTGTGACAGCACTGGTGTCTGCTGAGGTCTTGGGGGTGAGATGGTGCCAGGCCCAGGGTTCGCTCCTGCAATGTTTTGCTCTTTGAGCTCCTGCTGCCCTCCTTGGATCAGTATGCCCAGACTTTTCAAGGTTAAGAGCCATTTTTAACATCAAAAATTCATCAGCCCCCCTCCACCTTGACAGATGTTTTACTGAGTATCCATTGTTTGAGAGAGTTCAAAATGGCAATAAGCTACCTTGAAGTCAGCAGTGCTTTTAAATGAATTGCTACTTCTTAAATCACAACCGCATCTACATGCATTTGAAAAATAGTCACATCGACCCAGGAGTGAAGTATTTCTGATGCCATCAACAGACAGAGCTTGCAGTGCCTGGGACCCCAAGGTCAAGTGGCACTACTGTCCTGGGCCATCTGGTTGCTGTGCAGGGAGAGGAGAGAGTGGGGAGCAGGGCCATAACTCCCTGAGGCCACTAAGGGGGGCACCTAGGCTGAGAGGCACCCCTCTTCTCCTCTTGTTCCTCTCTCTTGTCAGCCTCTTCAGCCTCTGCTTCTGCACCCTAAGCCTATCTTTGGGGGTGAGGGGGCTGCTGTAACAAATGGGACACTCCCCACTGCCCTTATACATCTAGCCCCACTGTGTGTCCTGTTATATTACAGACACCCCTCCCTCCGTCCCCACCCTCTGTGGCCTCCCCAGCACAGCAAGGTCACAGCCCTTCTCCTGCCACCAGCCTCCCCTCCCCCACTCCTTGCATTCTTCCCCAGCCCTGCCCCCATCATGCCGCCTCCCCTGCCTCTCCTTTTCCACACCCAGGCCTAAATGCTTCTCTAGTCCCTCTGATCCTAGAGGACGTTTTCCTAGCAACATCAGTCCGGTTGAGGTGACGTAAGCCACCACATTTCAAAGACCTCCCTGAAGAGGGCAATGATGAGGCCAAAGGCATAGAAAGATCCCAAAGGATGCGTTCCAGGCCCGGGGCAGGCATGTGGGGGCTGGGGGTCAAGTTCTATTGTGCACACCAGAGCTGGTGAGATACCCTGCTCCAGTCTCACCGATGCCACACACTGCCAAACACAGCCTGTGCCTCAGCCTCTCTGAGCCTCGGTTGACTGATCAGTCAAATGGGGATATGACCGTGTGGTATTGCAGCATGGCAGTGAGAAGCAGGCAGAACCGTGGAAGTACCCAGTCAGCACCAGCCCCTGCGGAAGCATCTGGCTCTGGGGGAGTCGGGGGTGCTGGGGTGGGGACAGCCTAGCCAGCGAGCCAGGGTCTTCTCCCTCTTCCACATCCAGACACACCTGCTCCAGGAAGAGTGGGCCCCACTGTTTCCAGCCACCCCCGCCCCCCAGACCTGCTGGTGGGAGGGTGGTGTCTGGCTTTTTCAAAACACAGTTCTCCAGCAAACAGTACTGGAGTTGAGTAAAATCCTTCACCTTCTCTCTTCTGTGCTCCTGTCTCAGGTTTCCTTCCTTATCCCACCCTTCCTTGCCCAACTCTTTCCAGAGAAGGGAGGCAGGCAGCCTGTCCTCAGGGCATGTGGCCCCAGCCGTCCTGCTGGCCCACCCTGGCAAAGTTTTCATGCTCCACCATGTAGCTCCTCCTCTGTCAGTCCCCATCCTGCTCTGCCCTTCTCTAGCTGGGCCATTCTGGCCCCGGTTTGGAAACACTTTGCCCAAGGATCAGATTTGCTCCTTTGTCAACTGACTGCATGACTGACTGGAGGGTAATAGAAGGGGTCCTGCGCCACCCCACAGTAGGCTTTCTGCCTCTCTGTAAATTGAACTTCATGGTCACTAAATATGACCAACCTGAGGGCCTCTCACCTTTGAGAGACAAAAGCAGAATCCTCTGTAGTTAGCAGTGCCAGCCACACACCCCTAGTTAATATGCTGCCACACTTCAAAATAATGTGTTCTCTTGAGGCAATTGACACTCCCCTCATACTCTCATTAGTCATTAGAAATAATGACATCTTGCAAATCATACAGCCCTTTCTCTCAACAGAAACCATCCAGTGTATGGGGGTAGGTAATGCCTTCTGCACAGTGGATGAAAGCTTGGGAGCTAGACCTTCTGGGTTCAAATCGAGACCCTGCAGTTATTAGCTCTGGGACCTCCAGAAAGTAGCCAGACCTCTCTGTGCCTCAGTTTCTTCATCTGTAAAATGGGGATGATAGTGGTACCCATCTCATAAAATTAAAGTGCTCAGAGCAGTGCTTGGCTCCTGGCAAGGGTTCCAATGAGTCAGCTCACATTGTCCTCTCTGAGGCCATGGTTCCCAGCAGAAGGAGTGAATAGATGAATCTGTGTGTAGCATATGGGCTGACACCTGCCATCTAACCTCAAGGGCCAGTCTAGCCTGCCTCATGCCAAGAACCAATGTGCTCTTTGGGGTTGTAGGGCATGGCCTTGGCCTTTGAGGAGCATGCATCTAAGGGGAAGACAGACAGGAAGGGAGGTCCTTCTTAGATATCATCGGGGCTCAGAGGCAAAAATTAAAGGAAAGCTTCAACGGTCCCCAGGAAACCAACCCCACTGCAACCTATGTCAACCTCAAACCCATCAGACAAGTGGAGATTCAGGAACTGGTGCTGAAAGAAGTTGCTTAGAGACAGGTCTTGAACAGAACAGGGTTCCTTGTTTCCCTGAGAGCTGATACCCCAACAGGTATGGGTAGCCATGACTAGTTTTCTCATCTTTTACATTTCGTCCCAGTTATCTGAAGTCCTCAGAAACATCTTGGCCATCCATCCATCCATATTTACCTCTCACTGCTTCTGTACCATTGATCATAAATCTATCTGCTTTCTGCAATCATTTTTCTCTCATCTGTGTATCTATCTATCTTCCAACATTTAATCTGGATATCTGGCATGTATTAATCATGTCTCTCATCCATCCATCTCTGTGTCTATCTGTAGTCCATTATTAGTCATTTTTAATGCAACGAGTCCTTGTGTACTTACGCCTGAACCATCCAGTTCCAAGGGGAAGGGGGTGAGGACAGCAGTGACTCCAGGAGGGCTTGGATGGCTGGAACAAAGACTGATGGGATGGAAACTAGAGGGCTAATGAAAGAGGAGCCTGGGACCCTCCTCTCACAGAAGGGCTGGCCTAATGGATGGAGGGAAGAGAGGCACAGGAGAGGAGAAATGAAGAAGGGGGAGGCCTGCTAAACCGTGAAAGGAGTGGGACAGTGTCTTTCTAGGATAGCCTCGTGAAGGATGGGGAGATGCCTGGGCTCAAGTGTCAAGGCAGAGAAGGTGGGTGCTATCCTCCCCCACACTGGCACACCCAGAATCCTGCAATCTAAAGGGCTGAGCTCCTGCAGGCAGAGGGCAGAGGTGAGATGCTGGAGGAGAGATTCAGGAGCAGCCTGGAGAAGGACCATCCCAGCCCTTCCTAGCTCTGGCTGTGTGCTGCTATCTATCACCTGAGCAGCTTTAGGAAAAAAAAAAACAACAACAACAAAAAAACAACAAAGAACCAAATACAAATGCCTGGGAGTTCCCTTCATAGCTCAGCGGTGACTATGGATCCATGAGGAGGTGGGTTTGACCCCCAGCCTCGCTTAGTGGATTCAGGATCTGGCACTGCTGTGAGCTGTGTTGTAGCTGGCAGACATGACTCGGATCCTGCATCACTGTGGCTGTGGCATTGTAGGCCGGCAGCTGCAGCTCTGATTTGACCCCTAGCCTGGGAATGTCCATGTACTGCAGGTCCGTCCCTAAAAAGGCAAAAAACAAAAAACAAAGCAAATGCCTGCACCAATCCATATCTCTGGGGCTGGCAGGGCACCTTTTGTTAGCCCACAGGTGAATTTCATAGCAGCCAGCGCTGAAAACCATCTTACAAGATCCAAGACTACTGTTATCCTCAGAAGGGTGTCTTGAGGAGGAGGAGCTGACTTGGGTGCTTTAGGGGGCAGGACTTGGACTCTGGGCAGGGTTGAGCTCTCCGGGGCACAAAAGAGGGAATTTTCTTCCAGGCTGTCTCCTGGGCCTGGCATGAGGGCCAGGGGGACTTCTGCCAGAATGTTCAGGAAGTGTCATCACCACCTTGGGTCATATTGGAGGAGGCTCGACCAGGTGACCTCTGAAGACCCCATCCCCACCCAGGGTCACCAGAAGTCCTTGTCACAGTGCCCAGGGGTTGGGGGTGGGCTTGGGAGCTACAGCATCCGGGTTCAGGTGTGACTCCTGCTGTGTTTGACCTGGAGGTACGTGCACCTCCCCAGGAGGACAGGCGGCAGGCTGTTAGAAGCTGGGGTGTCCTCCTCTTCCCTCATCCCATGCAAAGCAAACCTCGTCCTCAGTGTTCAAAATGGGCCATGGGGGAGTTCCCATTGTGGCTCAATGAGTTAAGAACCCAACTAGTATCCATGAAGATGGGGGTTCAGTCCCCGGCCTCGCTCAGTGGGTTAAGGATCTGGCACTGCCCTGAGCTGTGGTGTAGTTCACAGACGCAGCTCGGATCTGGCATTGCTGTGGCTGTGGTGTAGGCCGGTAGCTGCAGCTCTGATTCAACCCCTGACTCAGGAACTTCCCTATGCCGCAGGTGCAGCCCTAAAAAAAAATTTTTTTTTAAATGGGCCATGGGTCAGAGGGGCAGGAGGTTTGCCTGGCATTCTGTCTTTGGCTGTGGCTGGGGGTTGGAGGCGGTGGGGAAGAGGGAGATGGACCCATGAGCTCCACTCTCTCCGCAAGGCTGAGGACGATCTGTTGCCAACATGAGGGTCAGCCTGTGGCTAGGGTTAGAGTCTGGTCTTTGATTGGGTGTCTGCAGGTGGCAGACAATTGTGCATCTTTAAGGCTCGGCTGACAAGCGCCCCTCCCCTATAGTGGTTCCCCCTGAGGGGGTACTGTTACTTCTTCCCCAGTATCTGTGGCCACCTAGACTAGCTTCTCTGCCCCGTCAATGAAATGTTCTTAGGCATTCCCTGGTCTCTCCTCCTCCTGCCCCTCCCCTCCCCACCCCCCATGGACCACTCTGCCCCTACTCACCCCCTCTAGAAACCTCCTTTCCTTGCTGGAATGAAGCCCAGCTTTGTCTGTCTCCTTGAGAGCAGAGGACAAACTGGCCATAATTTATGCTCCCACATGATATAAAGGAAAAAAGGCCCCATTATGCTATAAATTATCCTGCAATGGGAGAAATGCTGGAGAGTGTGCCAGACGCCAGTGGAAACCCCATTAGACAACAGGGTTCAGCCGCAGAAGTCCCCACAGAACACCAGGCCGTCTGTCGTGCGCTGCGCACTCCTGGTAAGGATAAGGTAGCAGATCAAATGTATAATCAGTTACCTAGAGAGTCAGCCGGCTGCGCACTGCAGCCCCAGTGAAGGGTGACTTCTGCTAAGCATGGCCACGTGCCCCAGGCTCCTGCTGGGAGGCTCGGCGCAGACTCAGAGGCATAAGGTCAAGGGCTGAAGGGCCGGTAAAGGAGGCAGAAAGGGGTGTGGGTAGGGTGTCTGGACCCCTCACCGTTGCTGAACCTCCAGGACTCAGCTCCCGCTCAACTCAGGGCCCTCATGTCCGCCCATCACCTCGGAGAATGCAAGAGAAGAGGGTGCTGGGGCCATTCGTGCCCCTAGCCACCACCTCCAGGGTGGTGACAGTCCCCAGGCTCTGTTCTGCCTCTTCAGACATGCTGTAGACCCCCAAGGGCACAGAGACACACCTCTGTCCTGGGCAGACACCAGGGGCTGGAGACGGTGGACTACAGGTAGAGGGAACTCTCTGTGTGGTGGGGAAAGAGGACCTTGTAGCCCAGATCCTGGGAAGAGGAAGGCCTGAGCACACATCAGGACAGAGCTTACTTCTTTAGTCACCCAGGAGACTTCAAAATGGCCCTGCTCCGGACAGAGGGGCGAGTGAAACTGGGGGTCACTGGGCAACCAGGGACCCTGGGAACCTGCTCCATTAGAGCTGAGCATCGGCCTGTGAGGGCCCCACCTGGCCCACCTTCAGGGCTCTGAACAGAAACCCTGGCCCACACAGAGCAGTGGGGTCCCTAGGCCTTTGCCAGCTGTCTGTGCAGACGTGAAGGGATGGAGAGTGAGTCTCCAGGCAGTGCTGGGTTCTGCTAGGAAAAAGGGTCACCTTGAGCTCAGCTTCATTCTGACCACCTGGGTCTGAGTCCTGGCTTTCCCAGGGACTGTTCTTGGGATAGATATTGAACTTATCTGGGCCTCACTTTCTTTATCTGTGCAGCAGAAATGGTAAAATATCTGCTGTATCTGCAAAGGGCTTATTTCAGGGCTGGGGTCGTGGTAAGCATTTGGTAAATGAGAGCCATTCTGATTATAATTATTGTTGCTATTGTGATAATGATTGTTACCTCCTGGGGTAAGAGAGCCAAGCCGTGGCCTCCCTGGGAGGGAGCTGGTCTGACCGGTGCCATCTGGGGGCAGTAGAGGTTCTTTGATGTGGGATTGGGGTGCAGTGGCTCTCATCACGAAGACACTGGGGTGGAGTTCCCATTGTGGCTCAGCGGGTTGGGAATCCAACATAGTTTCCGAGAGGATGCGGGTTTAATCCCTGACCCCACTCAGTGGGTTAAGGATCCAGTGTTGCCGTGGTATAGGTCGCAGACATGGCTCAGATCTGGCGTTGCTCTTGCTGTGGTGAAGGTCTTCATCTGCAGCTCTGATTCAACCCCTAGGGAAAAGAAAAAGAAGAAAAAAAAAGACACGTGGGTGACACGGAGTTGGGTGAGCCTAGGAGTCCAGTTGGACCACAGAGGAACCCCTGGGTGCTGTGAACTGGGAGCTAGGCTGAGCCAAGGGAGGACCTGGTGGGCAGGGAGGATGGACACAGCCAAGGAGGAGCCTGCACCCAGGATCTCAGTCCCAGGCTAGGCTTCCAGGGGTCAGCCGTGAGGGTCCAGGCTTGGGCTGTTATGGAAGTGTTGAGAATGTGGTGCGTGGGAGAACAGGAAGGGGGGGATGTCACTGCAGCTCCTTACCCCGCATGCCCCATCAGAATCCCTGCCTTTGTACATGCTCTCCCTGCCCTGCAATGCCTGCCACCTGCCTTTTCCACCTGGCAGACCCTGCGTGTGAATCCTCTAGGGCCAGCTCAAACCTCCTAGACCGCTCGCCACCCCACACGCCCGCAGAGCTCATCACTGCAATCTCTGTGCCCACTGTGGCCCCTGTCCTCTCATCTCCAGGGAGACATCCATTTCCCACTTTCCAAGAATTCCTGGAATTCATTGTCCTGCAGGTGCCTGGGACATGATCTCAGAGAGAAGGAACAGCCATGCAAAGGCTCTGGGGCAGAGTGTGCATCCTGAGACATCATGAGACCCACGTATCTGAGCAGAGGGATGGAGGGAGCAGGGGACTCAGTGTGCAGGGTGTCTGTGTGGCCCCTCATGGGTCAGAGACTTGGCCTTGTTCTCCGTGAGACAGGAGCTACGGTGAGGTTTGAGCAAGAGGTAGACAGTATCTGCCTTGGATTTTAACTGACTCCTGTGGCTGTGGAGGGGCCTGGGTGGATGAGAGGAGACTGAGAGGGGGTGACTCATGGCCCGGGCCCCATCCCAGAGCATTCAGAAGGCAGAGCTGGCTGGTAGAATGCGAGTGGGGGAGCCCGGATTCGTTCTCCAGTCTCTTGCCCCCTCCCACCCCAACATCAAAAGGAGAGAGTCTGGAGAAAGCTCACAGATCAAGGCCTGGCGCTGCCTCCCCTGGAGGCCAGAGCAGCTGAGGGTCCTCATTTGCATCCCCAGTGGAGCGGGGAGCCCCGTCTCTCCCCTTCGTGCCTCCCCCCACCAGCAGCCTTTGATCTGGTTTGATGTCTCCTTCAGCCTTCTTCCCAGGCAGGAAGGCTTTTATCCTCGGGAGGCAGGCGCTCCCCGCCCAGCTGCGCCCCTGTATCTGGCTCTGCCACCGCCTGTGTTGTGGGGACAAAGAGGGGCACGGCTACGCTACCTAGTGGCTTACGTGGAGAACTCCCCTAGGTTTGGCCTGTGACCCCAGTGCAGGGACTGGCTCTCTGGAGGGCCAGTGACCCGGTCACACAGCGGCAGAGGGACCCAAATGCATGCCCTTAACCCTGGTGTGGACCCTGGAAACTCCTCCTGTACCAGCAGGAGGGCAGGTGGTTGTGGGATCCCAGGCAGGAGAGGAGGGGGTGCCGACCCCCTGCCTTGTCCACTGCTCCCCTGTTTGAAAGGCAGGTCTGAGACGGCCTGGCGTGCTGCCTTCCTCGGGGCGAGGGGAAGGATCCTCCCTCTTCTCTCTTCACTAGTCTGAGGACGGATGAGAGGAGAGGAGAAGAGGAGGCCCCCGGAGTCGGGATTGAAAATGGCCCGGATTTTGGTTCAGATGATCATTTTGACACCTACTTGTCTTTTAGAAGCCAGTGGGCTTGAAGGTTCTGGAAATTCCTGGAAAGGGCCCGTAGCAGGGCTCAGTATAACTTCAGGGGAAATGGTCTCTTATGGGTCAATCCAGGTAGACCACCTGGAGAGAGCCCAGGAGTATCTCAGAGGACCCCAAATGCTGCCTTTTGATCAGAGGAGGCAAAGTCAAGCTTGGCTTTGAAGGCTGGCCCTGTTTAGTGTCCCTGGGTAAGGTGCCCACATGCACATGACCTGCATTTACTGAGCATTCGACTCTGTGCCAGGCCCTGTGCTAAACACCTCAGGTGCCCCAATGAATTTCCTCCCCCAACAGCCCTATGACATGGGTACAATTATTCTCCCCCTTTCACAGATGAGGAAATCGAGGCCCAGGGATGGTGTGTGACTTGCATAACACGGCACAGTCAACCAGGATTTGACAAACAAGCCTCAGTAACTCTCTACAAGAGGCCCCCGACCTCAGCCCTCCAGTCAAAGTCAAGTCTGTGTGTCTTTGATTCAAGGGCCATCCTCCCCACCCCATTCCCTCCCCCACTATCCATGGTGAAGTTACCGAGAAAGAACCTCAGACTCACCGCCATGGGCCCGGGGGCACGAGATCACTCCCCAGGGAGAGCAGATGGTCCTAGGATCCAGGAGGTGCTCTGGATGTCCCCTGGTCCCATAGTAAACAAACAGCTTGAGAGATGCTGAGGACCCGGCTGCATGACCTCTGTCGGGCAGGTGCGGCTCTGGGCTCTGGCCCCATTTTGCCCACCCCCAGGACCAAAGGCTTAAATGCAGGAAAGAGTCCTCCAGCTCAGTCACTGTGAACGTCTGGAAATTTCTTTTCACTCCCCAGACTCTCCCCCTACACCTCCAGGGTCCCTAGGAGGGAGTCTCCTATAGGTCTGGCGCTACATCCCCGCCCCCCCACAACCAGCCAGGCCCTCCAGGTCTGCTAGCAGCCTCTCTGCCCACCCCAGCAGCCACAAACCTCAGAAGCCCCTGGTCCCCCTTCTCCCCAGCTCAGGTCCCCCCTACAGACCCTCCCTTGGCAGCTGAAGGGAAGAGAACAGTAAAAGTCTATTGCGCCATAAAAGGCATTAACCATCTGAATGCACATCCGCGGTGCCCCAGCAGCCGGTTATCCTTAAGCAGGAAATATTGTTTAATGCCGATGGTAATGAGCGAATCAAATTTTGAAAATTAAACTGGAATTTGAGCATTAGTGCCAGGGCCCCAGCATTTGGCAAGTCAAGCGGTGCTGCTGCCACACATAGCCTCCTCCCTTGGGGCCCACTCATCCCTCACAGCCATCAAGATGCTCTCTGCTTGTCTGGAGACCCTAAGGTATCACCCTGAAACATCTCCACAATCCCCCAATTTGCCCTCAATTTGCCATCAGTAGCTGGTTTCTCTGTTTTCTCAGGCTCTCCTTTTAAAATGCAATCCTTCCAGCCGGAGCCCCATTCTGCCCAAACATTCTGAGTGAATGAGAAGAAGCATGAGATTCCCTGCTTTTTTTTTTTTTTTTTAGGGCCACACCTGCAGCATATGGAATGGAAGTTCCCAGGCTAGGGGTCAAATCGGAGCCACAGCTGCCAGCCTACACCATAGCCACAGCAACGCCAGATCTAAGGCGCATCTTGCTGCAACACTGGATCCTTAACCCACCGAGCAAGGCCGGGGATCAAACCTGCATCCTTATGGATACTAATCAGGTTCTTAACCTGCTGAGCCACAGCAGGAACTCCACAGACTCTCCTGCCTTTTCACCAGCATTGAAGGCTTCCCGGAGGCGTCCCCCAATGCTAGTAGGTTGGGAAACTGAAATTCAGAATTAGCTTGAGGTTTTGGGAAAAAGAAGAGGACTCCCAAGGCCAGAAGACTGGGAGATATGTGTGTTGATGGGGAAGAGAGTAGGCAAGAGGCACTTTTTCGAAAGTAAAGTCCAACTTCCCCGGTCCTCCTTCTTGCAGCCCTGTCCTGGGCAGGGACCCCTTGGAAGCAGGTGAAAAGAACAGCCAAATGGGACCTTCCCCCCTCTCAGTCTTTGCTCAACTTCTGTTTCGGGCCTGGAGCCCCTGCCCCTGTCCTCTGGACGTAACTCCAGCCCACTTCTTGCTAGAAGCCCTCAGGGTGTTGTCACTGCCCCCTTTCCCAACTGGCCTCTCTACCCTGCAGTCCAGGGCTATTGCTTGGCTGTCCTCTTTCCTGGGAGGCTCTGTGGCAGAGGCTCTGGGGCCAAAGACTGGATTCTCCAGGGATATGAGAGCCACACACCCCCCAACACCCGCCAAAGAGGAAACACCTGCCCCAAGACTCTTCTCACACTCTCTGTTCAGCCTAGTCCCAGGCACACTGTAGGTGCTCAGTAAATGCTTGCTGAGGGAGTGGTCAGAGGGTAGACTCAGGCGGAAGGTCAGAGGCTCTGGTCCAGCCCCTCTTGAAGTGGCTTGTAAACACCTTTACCAGACGGACTGAGTACTTTTCCCATCCATTGTTTTATTGGCTCCCCCTACCCACAGCTCCTGAGGGTGGAGGGCAGGTTGATTATGCCCATTCCCCTATAGTGAAAGCAGGACATCTGGGCACAGAGAGCTAAGTTGCCCTCTCCAGGTTCCGGCAGGGCTGGAACTAGTGCCTACCTTCTGGGGTGTCACACCCCAGCTTCCCTCACCCCTGCAGACACAGGTAGGTAATTGCAGTTTAAAAGAGCAAGAGGATTAAATAGGCAAGAGACCCCAAGAGCCTGGATTTAGTCCAGACCCCCAAATGGGCGTCTTGGGGCTCCTCCCTGCCCGACCTCCTTATCTAAAAACAGTGGGAGCCTTGGTGTTTTCTGGGATCCTCCTCAGCTATGCTATTCTGCAGCCTTATTACTCCTGGGGAGGGTACAGAAGTTTTGGGGGCCACTGCGTGGTAGCCCCACGGGCCTTTATCGTGTTTGGGAAACTGTTCATTGTAGATGACCTCTTTCCCTATTTGGAAGTCAAGTCCAGTGAACAAACTCACCTCTCTTGCTTCCTGCTTAGAAGCAGTGCTTGGAACAGTGTCTGACACAGAGAAGGTGCTCAGCAAACAGTTGTTGAATGACTGCAGGAGCATGCACCCCTGGATCGGCCCCTGGACCAGGAGGAGCCCATGTGAAGACTCAAGGGCAGGGGAGGTTTGGGGTATTTGCCCATCACCCAGCAGGTCACTAGAAGAGCCTGTAACAGCCAAAGCTTTCCTGTGCCAGCCTCTGGGCTCAGCCCAGGAAGTCGGAAGTTGGGCTTAATGGAGCTGCCTTCCCTAAATCAGGCTCTGTCAAGCTGCACACCCACATCTCTGGGCTCCCGAGTGGTCTCAGCAACCTCCCACTCAGGGACATCTTCAGCCCATTTTCACCCTGGCTTCACTTCCCATCAAGGTGACCTGCGTGGCCCGGTTCTAGCAGCACCTGCCTGAACATCTCCTCAGGGGAGCAGTGAGGACAGCCCAAAATGGGCTCAGGCTGAGTGTTCACAGGGGAAAGTGAGGGCACTAGCACCCCACCATCACCCAGGGATCCTGCATCACTCAGGTGGTCTGTGGTCAGGGACTGCTCAGCCTGTCCCAGGCAGTAGGGGTCCATGTCACTGATGCAGGGGGGTAGGGGTGGGGACAGACTGAGGAAATGGAGTCATGCTCTGAGACTCTCACTAGGTTGGCATAAGCTTCAAGACGGTGGCCAAATGATATCACCTATCATCTGACACAGTTTGGGGATAGTACCTCGGGAGAGTGACCAGAGGAGCAGCAGGGCACAAGGGGGTGGGGACACAGGCAGAGGTTGTCCATCTCAGCTGGTCAGCTACACTACCCTGAGTCTGGTCCAAATGTTACTTTAAGTTCTTCTCTCCAGATGAGGGGAGGAGAGGGCCATCCCCCTCTATGACCTCTATCTCCCTGAGTCAGAGCAGGGCAAATCAAGGGGATGCTCCTCTTCCTTCTGGATGGAGAACCCTAGGTCATGGTCATTACTGTTGTGATGACTGCTGGCCAGCCTCTATCCTGTAGCATCTCTGGAAGCCTAGCATCCACCACATGAGGAAGGTGTGAGCCAATAGGCCTGGACTGAGGGAGGAGATCCACCTTTAGACTCAGGGTCCTTCCAGTCCCTGGTCTGAAAGAGCAGCCTTAGCATCACTCACTCATTACCAAAGCCAACTGGAAATGAATTCAGAGCAACCTGGACCAGTTGGAGGGCCCTAGAAACAAACAAACTTTGTGTTGGGTGGGGTCAATCCAAGGTCCACCAAGAGGAAGTGAGTCTGGGGCCAGGTTTCTCTGGTACCTGGCAGCCTTCCAGAAGTCAAGGCTGGGGAAATCCAGATGGGCAGGAGGAGAGGGGAGCCAGTCCCGCTGCACACTGGGAAAATCCCCAAGCAGGAAGGGCTCAGGCCTGGAACTGAGGGCCATTTCAGGGAGGGGAAGAAGGAATTAACAACAACAACAATAAACCTGGGGAGTTCCTGCTGTGGCTCAGTAGAAACGAATCCATCCGACTAGTATCCATGAGGATGAGGGTGCGATCCCTGGTCTTGCTCAGTGGGTTAAGGATCTGGTGTTGCCCTGAGCTGTGGTGTAGGTCGCAGATGTGGCTTGGATTCTGTGTTGCTGTGGCTGTGGCGTAGGCCTGCAGCTATAGCTCCGAATCAACCTCTAGACTGGGAATTTCCACATGCCTCAGGTTTAGCATTAAAAAGAAAAAAAAAAGAAAAACTGGGCAAAAGGGAAATGGCTGGATGGAAAGGCACGTCGGGAAGAATTTTAATGCAATCAGAAAGCTGTCATATTGATACTAGAGGATTATATTCAGATGTCAGGAGAGGAGGCACAGGGTTGTGGCCCCAGAATCTAAATCAGGCTCAGAGGATGGGCTTTCTCTTCCTTTCCTGCTTCCTTCCTAGGAGATGTTTGAGCAGGAGGGTCAGGAATAAGCAGGGAGCAGGGGGCAGCTTTTCATTACTTTGTCTTTCTGAAAATCTCATTTAATTGGAATCTTTAGAAGGTGCTGGAGGTGGGGGAGCATCTTGTCAATCTGGGGAAGCAGAGGCTCCATGAAAGTTTTCAAAATCCAGTTCACTTTATGTAAAATGTTTTCATGCTACTGAGAGTTAAGCATAAGCCCTTGCCCCTCTCTCCTCTGTTTGCCCTCCCCTCCTGCCTCCCTCTTCTCTCTACTCTTTGCTTCTAATTCTTTTTTCCTCTGTCTCCAACATTTTCCCTCCTTTTCGGCTCCAAACTCCATCACCTCTCATCCCTCCTCAGCTTCCCCCCTTCTTCTTTCTTCTTTTCTATTGGTCTCCCAGTCTTTGCTTCCCCCAGCCCTGAGTTCGAAGTTGATGAGGCCTGGAAATGGGGTGGGAGTGTGCCCAGCTCTACCAGGGTCTGAGCACCCAGGCAGAGCACCCAGGCTGGAGCAGGTGGCCGGGCAGGAGTTCCAGCCCTAGAAATTTGGCTGAAGCCCTCCAGGTGTGCCCTGATCCAGCATCGATCACAGGAACTGGCTGTGACACCTTGGCCATACATAGAAGGAACACCTCATCACTAAGAGCTTGCCCAGCGCTGAGTGCCCCGGGGCTGAGGGCACCAGCAGGGCAGTGGGCAGGCCTTCTTGAAGAGGAGGACTCTGGGGTGGCTTGTGAAGGAGGGCACCCTGGAGCTTTCCTCTGCTTTGCTCTAGACCCCAGGACAGCCCCTCACTCTATGTGAACTCTCCTGGTACTGTGTGTGTAGGAGATGCTATGGTGCAGGAGGTACCAACCACTCTGAGTCCAGAAGGACTTGATTCTGCAGTCCTGCTCCTGCTTACCTTACTGCTCTCTCTGGCTTTGTCTTCCTCTCCCTCTACCCCCTTCACCCGATCATGCCTCCTCCTCTAGTGGTGGCCCACCCACCCCCTAGCCAGCTCCTACGCACCCCCTCCTTCCCTCTTTGCCTTCCATGAAAACCATGAACACATGTCCACCTGCAGGTTTGGAGTGGGCATTTCTGCAGCCTTTGCTGTGTGCATCAGTTATTGAATAGTGGACGAATATCTAGTGGGTGTCTGCCAGCCTGTTCCAGCAACTATGGCTGCATAACGATTCAGCTCCAAACAGAACGGTGTTAAATAACCATTTATTAAGCTCGTGGATTTTGTGTCTCCGCTCCAGGTTGTCTGGGCCTCAGCCGGAAGACTCACTGGCTGGGGACTGGAATCATCTCAGGACTCATTAACTCCCGTCTGGGGGCTGATGCTGGCAGCTGATTCTGGCTGTCGGCAGGAGGCCTGGGTTCCTTTCCACGTGGACCCCAGTGTGAGCTAGCATGGTGGCTTGCTTCCACAGAGCAACCGTGCCGAAAAGAAAGAGCCGAGAGGGGAGGCTGATCCTTTTTATGACCTAGCCTTGCAAGGCAACTGATCACTTCTGCCGTTCTTTATTGGTTAGAGCAGGCACAGCCCTGCCCAGATTCAAGAGGAAGGAACACAGACCCTACCTCCTTGGGAGGCGTGAATGTCACATGGCAGTACGAGCTTGTGGGTTGGGAAATCTACAGCAGTCACAAGCTCCTATGGCACCACACATCCTAATGTGATCCCTTTCACCCTAAACACACACCTAAGTGTTGTCAGCAAACCTCTTGGTACTCAATACAATTATGGGCAGAAGATGCTGAGGGAGACCAGACTTTAGGAACGAGCCCTCCAAAGTGCTCAGGCCTGAATTTTGCAGCATAAATAAGAAGGATCAAGAGGAAAAGCACCAGATGGAGGTAAAAACATGAGAGGAAGAAAAGAGGTGTGCTCCTGAAAGACACAGGGCATTCACTCCTTCATTCCATAGCTCAGTCCTGAGGGCCTACTATGTGCCTGCTACTGATGCTCCAGCAGAGGCCTGGTCTTTTCCCTCAGGGAGCATACAGTGGGGAGTGGGAAGCTAGACAGAAACTCACTACTCAGGCAAGGCAGTAAATAATTTTCCTTTGAATGCTGGACCACAGGAGGGGCTGAGTCAGAGAATATAAAGCAGTGGGAGGAAGGGTTTTGATGAGGAAACAATATTTAAACTGAGACCTAGCAGGAGAGGATTCAACCTTGTGATGTGGAGGACACTCCAGGCAGAGAGAACAGCATGTGCAAAGGCCCTGTGGCAGACTTGCCAGTTTTACATTAATTTTAGCACCTGGGGGGTGAAGGTAGGTGGGGAAGATAATATGTATCTAAGAGTGGGGAAGAGGGGAACATGGTGGGTGTCCTGGATGAGTGGCTAGAGCATTGGCTCTGTCACCTCAGTGTGAGGCCTGCCCTCTAGGCAGGAATGGGCAAAGTCACTGCAATCCTGCTCCCGTGCTTACCTTACCACACAGGCTGGCTTTGCCTTCCTCTCCTTCTAACCCTCTCACCCCATCGTGGTGCCCCACCCACCCTCCCTCTCCCTGTTATTCCTCCCCCTCTAGCTAAAAGCCCCCTTCCTGCCCCCTACCCAGATCCTACCCTCCCCCTCTGCAACCCGTCCTTCCGCTGTGCTCTCTTCCCCACGGGCTGATCCCGCGCCCTGTGCCTCCGGCCCGGGTAAGCATCTCCTAATTTTGTTCTAGAAGATAGAAAACTCTTCGTGGGCATGCTCAACAAGCAGCAGTCTGAGGACGATGTGCGCCGCCTCTTCGAGGCCTTTGGGAACATCGAGGAGTGCACCATCCTGCGTGGGCCTGACGGCAACAGCAAGGGTGCGTGGGGGCGAGGAGGCGGGGCGTGGGCGGGGCAAGTGGGTGGGCGGGGCGCCCCCCGGGAGAGCTGAGTACAGGCCATCTGGAGCTGGCTTGATCGGGTGAGCACGAGTGGGGAGGGCTGCTTAGAAGAGGGGAGGGTTGGCCTCGCGGGGGGGAGGAAAGACTATGATGCAAGTCCAGACCAGGACGGGGAGGCCTAAGGGCTTTTGAAGCCTCTGTCCGGTCCAGGTCTTTCTCTGTCACCTTGTCTGTCGTTGTCTGTCTCACTACCATCTCTGTTCCTATGCTTCCTTCTGGGAGCCGCCTCTCCCCTCGGCCCCTCCTGGGTCCTGCCTTACAGTCCTCGCGCTTCTCTGACCTTCCCCTGGGCCCTGGCGCCTTGGCTCAGCCTCTCCCGTCCCCCCAGGGTGTGCCTTTGTGAAGTACTCCTCCCACGCCGAGGCTCAAGCCGCCATCAACGCGCTGCACGGCAGCCAGACCATGCCGGTGAGTGTGGAGGGCACTGGGGTAGGGCCGGGACTGAGGCAATAGGGGACTGAGATATCCTCGCCCCCTTGAGCAGCCGTGGTACCAAACGCATGCAGCGCTCACAGCCTCCTTGTGAGACAGGAAGGCGTTTAGCCCCATTTCTCAGACAAGGATATTGAGGCCCAGAGATGTTAAGGAACTGGCCCGAGGTCACCCGGATAGAAAAAGCCTGTTGCGGGGGGCGGGGGTGGGGAGTGGTTAAGACTCCAGATCTCTTGGTGAGGTTTGGTGCTTGTCACCGTCGCCGCCCACCCCTCGCCCCTGCCCCCTTAGCCCTTCTTGGAGAGGACCGGGCGGGCCCAGGTCAGGGAGCAGAGGCGGTTAGGGCTGGTGGGCCTCACGCGCAGTTCCGGCTCTAGGGAGCCTCATCCAGTCTGGTGGTCAAGTTTGCCGACACTGACAAGGAGCGCACAATGCGGCGAATGCAGCAGATGGCTGGCCAGATGGGCATGTTCAACCCCATGGCGATCCCGTTCGGAGCCTACGGCGCCTACGCACAGGCAGTAAGTGGGGGCACAGCGGGGTGGGGGCCAGGAGCGGCAGTTCTCCACAAATCCTAGGAAGCCCCAGTTGGAAGGGGATAAGAGGTTCAAGTGTTCTGTTGGCACCACAATACCCCTGCCACCACTCATGAAAGAGTGTCCTCAGTCCTTCTGGTTACCCCTGGTAGGGGTCCTTTGAGGTCCCCCAAAACCCTCCTCCTCTACACTTTCCCTGTGCTCCCCCACAGGTCCTCCCTCAGGCCCCTAGCCCCTCAACTTCTTTCTTCCACCCTGGGGCAGCCTCTGCCAGCCTCCCCCCTCAGCTGCCTCCCAGACATGTATTCGCAACCCCCACATGGCTGGCACTGAGGCAGGCCAGGGTTCTGGTTCTAAAAATGCAAACTCACCTCACTTTTTCAGCAGTGTCCAAACTCGGCCAGCTTCAACACTGTCTGTGGTCACCATTCACCTCTGTGAGAACACTGGGGGTGCCCGAGGTTTTAGTCATGACTCTCCTGCATCCTCTATCCTACAGACACCGAGTTAGGACCATTTTGAACAGAAATTGATCCCCATTTAGTTCTTCAGAGGCTCATCCAACATTTCCCTAGAGCTTTGGATGTCATGTCTCCATGAACAATGGTCCTTTTGCAGGGCAGACTGGCACCCATGGAGCCAGTCCCTCCCTCCCCCCCGCCACCCCTCTACAACTTTAGAATCTCAAAGATCCTATTACTACTTTTGAACACAGTTTTCTCTTGGTGTGGAGTGGTCTCTAATTGCCATTGAGAATTAGGACAGATATGGGAAAGGTGGCAGGGCTCTCTGAGGTTGGGGGTGGGGACATGTGTCTGAGCTGCCTGGGGTTCAGGGCCTAGCTGGTCTATGGGAGCTGAGCCCTTTGGTGGGGAGGGCTGACCCCCTGGAAGCGCATGATATTTTTTCCACTCCCTCTGCCCCAGCTGATGCAGCAACAAGCCGCACTAATGGCATCAGTCGCACAGGGTGGCTACCTGAACCCCATGGCTGCCTTCGCCGCCGCCCAGATGCAGCAGATGGCGGCCCTCAACATGAACGGCCTGGCGGCCGCACCCATGACCCCAACCTCAGGTGAGTGGGCAGGTACCAACACATGGCCTGGTCCAGCAGGAAAGCCGCTGGACCCAAATTGGTACCTTTTCTCTGGCCAGTTTCGGCTACCAATGGACCATCCTGTGTCAAGAGCACATGGTGTCTGGACCCAGTTAGGGCTTCACCTTCTGGCAATTTGTCTTAAAAATGTTCTGACCCCTGAGGACCGATGGGAAGATGGGATGTGGGCCCCTTGCTGTCTGTGATATGAGAATTTCATTCAAGTTGGTTAGCCATGTCAGGAAGCAATTCATGTTGATCTCTAGTATAGATATCCAGAAAGAAATTGACATGAAAACATCTCCCTTTGAGGTCTGAGAGGATGGGGCAGGGGGTGGGGGTGGTGAGGAGAGCCCTACCCATTCTGTGGCCATTTGGTCCCTGGCCCAAGCACAGAAGGAGTCTCATTTTTTCATGTCCATTTAACCCAACCTAGATTCACTGGCTTTTTCCAAGACAACTACCCAACAAGCAAGAGAGAACCAGAAGAGTTATTAAAGGACAGAGGGTTTGGAAGCAGCCTGCTTACAAAGCATGTTTTTAATTGGATCTTGGCTATTGTCCAGTTCAGTGATTCTCAACCAGGGCAGTTTTGCCCCTTCTTCCCACCCCAAATATCTGGCAATATCCTGAAACATTTTTGGTTGTCACAACTGACTCTGGTAGGTAGAGTCCAGGGATGCTGGGAAACATCCTACGATGTGTAGGATAGCTTCTTGCAAGGAGGTATGTGGCCATAAATGTCAATAGTTTTAAAGTTAAGAATCTCTGTCTAGCCCCAAGGGCTGGCCCACCACCCCAGGCTCTGGTTCACCAAGCTTCCTTGGCTCTGCCCTCAAGCTGTAGCCGCAGCCTTCTTGACATCCATGCTATTCCTTTCCCAACTAAAAGCTATAAAAAACTGTGCCATCTCTAGGTCCAACTTGAGCACCACCCCACAGCTCTGATCCTTAACCTGGAGACATTCCTGATGGCCTCAGGTCCTTATTTACAGAGATACCCTGCTTCCTATATGAAGAAGGAAGGCCTTTTCCAGCCCTATAGGCCTTCCTATATGAAGAAGGAAGGCCTTTTCCAGCCCTGATGGCCTCAATCACCATGCCATCCTCACCTTGGTTTCCACTCACCTGATTTAGGGAGGGCACTGCCTGTTGTCATCTGACCCCAATTTAACCCTCACCACAATAAGCATCACCTTTGTCTTAACTGGAGGAGGCCAGGATGTCTACTTTGTCTATGAGTAAGGCTGAATCTGAACTCTGCAAAGGCTTCTCTCCCACAGTGTGAGGGAGTGTCACAATTAAGACCTCCTCTAAGTAGCAAGACCTCCTTCATGGGGAGGAAGATTGCTTATCAGTGATCCCATTGAGATAGCAGAGAACAGAGCCATAGCTTAGAAACCCCTTGGTGGCTAAATAAAGATTAGTTCATCCTCACGGAGCTGGAGTGAGCAAGATCACTGTGGTCAAAGTCAAGGGTACCTAGAGGTCTATGTGCTGCTGGTCCAAAGTTGAGCAGTCAGTGGTCAGGGATGTCTTTCTGGGGGAGGTGGGATTTGGGACTCTGCCTTGAAGTATATATACAGTTGAGATGAGTAAAATCGTTACATACAGGGAGGTACCCCAAGGCCTGATTCACAGATAGGATTAAGTTGATGGTTGATGTGTGAAATCCAAGTCAATCCCAAGGCCCTTGGAGCTACCAGGGTAGAACTCCATGGGTTGGCCTTCACCTTTGTTCTGCTTGCCCCCCCCCATACCTCTTCACCTCTGGAACCAGGTGGCAGCACCCCTCCGGGCATCACTGCACCAGCTGTGCCTAGCATCCCATCCCCCATTGGGGTGAATGGCTTCACAGGCCTCCCACCACAGGCCAATGGGCAACCTGCTGCAGAAGCTGTGTTTGCCAATGGCATCCACCCCTACCCAGGTAAGCACATCTGATAGCCCTTCCTTCCGCATATAGCATACTCACTTCTCATTCATTTTGTCTCTGCCCTTGCTGTTATAACAGGGAATGTGTGGCTCCTGCTCTCTGTTTGTTCCTTGGTGGAACCCTAAATGTGATCAGGGAGAGCCAGCCTTCTTCAGGGACCTCCTAGTGGGAGAGAACACAGATCCTTGGGGATTTTTCAATCTTATGAGTGAGAAAGAACCCCATTCCTGGGTTGCCCTCAGGGGAGAAAAGAGAATAGAGTTGTCCAACCAGGTAGAGAGAGGCTAGTAACTGCAAATTAATTGAGATTGAATTTGACCCCAAAGAAGTGAGGGGATAGAAGATTAAAAAAAAACGCATATTTAGTGTTAATCAGGAAAAGACTCTTTTTTTGGGGGGTGAAGAAGTGGAAGTATATAGATTGGAAAGTATAAATGGCTAATACATAATGGTTCAGTCCCTTGGTGCATATGCATTTTTTATCCTGGTCAGCACTTTGGACAGAGGACCAGGACCACGGACAGTTCCCAGGTCCTACTGTAAGGAATTCAGGCATACAAGATCAAGGAGGATTAACTCTGTTCCTCTAAAATTTAGCAGTTCTCCTGTGGTGAGAGTGTCCAAGTTGACTTGGAGCAGCTCCTCTCTCTGGTCTTGAGGCTGGACTGGAACTGGAGCAGGGAAGCTGTGCCCAAAGCCCTAGAGTAGACAGGCAAGGGGCAGTGTAGTACAGATGAGATCAGCATGGTCCTCCTTCCTGTAGGACAAGTGATGAGGTCACAAAGTCCCCATAAGTGCTCAGTCTGTGACAGATGAGAGGGAGGGCCCCAGAAGGAGGGCAGGACATGGGTCTATCCCCTGGGAGGTCAAAATCCAGTCAGGAACACAATATATATCAACAGAATCATAGTGAAGCTATAAGTTAGAGCAGAGTTTGGTCCAGAGTGAATGTTCTCTGACTCAAGATGTTAAAGAATTCAAATGAAGGGAGAGTTTATTCTATAGACTGACAAAGCCCAACAGAGCTTCTGGAGGAGACACTCACATCAAACTTTAACAGATGGGTGGGAATGGAAGAATCCAGATGAGCAAGGAGCACACTGCTGTGGAGGGGCTGTCTTGGCAGGGGCAGGGGATGGCAAGGAGATTGGCCCAACTAGGATAGAGGAGCTCAGCCTTGGGGTGCCAAATAGTGCTTTCCACTCTAGTTCCCCATCAGAATCTACTGTGGTAGTTCCTATTGTGGCTCAGCAGAAAAGAATCTGACTAGTATCCATGAGGATGCGGGTTTGATCCCTGGCCCCGCTCAGTGGGTTAAGGATCCAGCATTGCTGTGAGCTGTGGTGGAGGTCGCAGAACTGGCTTGGATCTTGAGGTGCTGTGGCTGTGGCATAGGCTGGCCGCTGCAGCTCTGATTCGACGCCTAGCCTTGGAACTTCCATATGCCACAGGTGTGGCCCTAAAAAGCAAAAACAAAAACAAAACAAAACAAAAAATGTACTGTGTGACTTTATAAAAACCAAAGAAGCCCAGAGATTCTGATTTTAGTGTCTGGAGTAAGGCCCAGACATCCAGAAGTATAAAAATTCTACCAGCATCAGTAGAGCACAGGGTCACAGTGCAAAGTCATAATTTCCTCACTTTGAACTTGCAGTTGTTCTTGATCTCATCCCAGGGATTTCCCCGCAACTCACCCATCAGTGCAGAGTGAAGAGGCCAGAAAAGCCTAGAGAGTGAAGCAACAGGGCCTGGAGGATCTGGAGTGTTGTTTAAGGGTGAGGGCTCCAGACTGGGAGGGGCTTGCAAGCTGGAGGTGAGAAAGACCCCACCCATCTCAGGTTCCTGGGTTCCTTCTACCTCAGGTTCATGGGCTGGGAGATAGTCCCCAGCACATCTGGGTGGTTTCACTTCCTCCCACCCCTTCCTGCCCACAAGCCCATCTGGATCTCTCAATTTTGACAAACCTGTTCCTTTCCCACTCCCGCCAGCATCTGTGAGCTATTTCCCTCATGGAATTTGGAAATGTTTCTCTCCCCCATTTGTAACAATCTGCCACATCCCATAAACAATCCCCTGACAGAGCAGGAGGGAGGGATGGAGGGAAGGAAGGAAAAAAAAGTAGTACATTAAAAAAATTAATTTACCATCTTTAAATGCGGAGTTTGGAGCTGCTGTAATGAGCGAGATCCTTCAAAGTGTTCAGTCTTTGGCAGTTACTAATGAGGTCATTAAGCAGGGAGAGGGGTCTCAGAAACACTTTCTCTACTTCCTAGTCACAGGTAGCTTCTCTGCTTTTCCTTCTTGCTTCATCAACATCCTGCTGGAAGCACATAGTGTGGCCTTTACTGTCATATAACATCCCTGAAGGGGTGGCTCTCACAAATTATAAGGATTTTCCATTCCTTCCTTACATCACAGTATTTGCTGATCACTTGCTATGATCCTGGCACTGTGCTGGGAGAGATAATTGTGCAGGTCATATTTTGCACAGGGCACCAAACCGTACCCAGAGAAGAGATTGTTTTTTCTAATTGGATGAAAAGCATTATGTGGTCGGGCACCTGGGAAGACCCAAGAGGACAAGCAAGACATGGCTTTCCCTCCAGGGAGCTCAGGCTGGTGAAAGAGTCAGATGGAGGGAGGAGGATACCCACCTACCAAGCACCACCACCACTACCACCTCACCACTGGGAGGTCCATTGCCCATCATGGGGGAAATAAAGGGATAGAGTTTTGTCTGGACAACCCCAGGTGGGAAGGAGCCTGCATCTTCACCCTGACCCTGAGCAGTGCCCTCCAGGGTTCAGCTCCCCTGCTGGCCATCTACATGGTCTCTAAGGACTTCTGCCCCAAGATTTCCCCTCGACCCCCCAAGACTTGGGTGCTAGTGTTCTGGTGTGATATTCAGAGATGACAGCTCAGACAGGAAGTTCGAGGAACTCTTTCTGGTCTACAGGTTCCAAAATCTGGCACTGCCATTTAGTTTGGTTGGCCTGGGTCATCAGGCAGATGACCCTGGATGGTTTTCTTTCTGCCTCCCTGAGTTCTCCAGCTTGCCCCAAATGCCCTAAGTCTTCATCTGTCCCCACCATCTCCCTGGGTCCCCATGATCATCCCATCCCAACCTCAGTCATCACTGGCCTTGGTTACTGAAGACAGTGCCCACCATAGACACAACAAAGGTGATGGAAGTGAACCAAGCTTTTCCCCCCAGTCCTGCTCTCTGGGTGGCTTGCCAAAGTATCAACCCAATGATCCTCTCACCCGGGGCAATAGATGTCCCAGGCAAAAGATCAGGTGGAAAAAATCTTTGATCTTCTGGTTTTCTGGTGTCTGTGGGCACTGCTTCTCTCCCAGCCCATGTGGCAGACCTCATTGGTGTGGTCAGTCCTGCTGAGGGAGTCTCAGCCATGTGCACAGATGGCTCCATGCCTCATGCAAACTCCCTGAGCATTCAGGAAGGACTCCCTCTATTTGAGCAGGAGCGGGTGGCCCAGGAAGAAATAGTGGTAGGGTGAGGTGTCCCATGCCTTATCTTTTATCCAGCTGGGCTCTGCTCACAAGAGTTCTGTGGATAAATGAGGACATGGCCCTCCTGACAGCCTCTAGCCCCATTGTCCTATTTCCCAGAGCCCTTCTCCAGGGACAGATCCCTCTTGTGTCTCCCCACCAAGTCCCTTATGGTCAAGCCATCCTCTGATGTCTCCTTCCCAGCCCTTCCCAGCCTTCTTTGTGAACCATCCATCTTCTTTCACCGCCACCGCCAGCCTCAGCCTTCATCCCCCAGCCAGGGTGGGCAGCCTGCCACCCTACTAAGGGCCCTGGGCTGGGGAAGGGGGGAGCTCACTCAGAATTCCTGCCTCAGATGCCTTGCCTCAGGACAGAGGCCACTGTGCAGCCACAGTGTCATCTCTGTGGGCATGGTGAGGGAGGGGATGGTTTTGGGGGCACATTTCTGACCTCTGCCCCCTTGGCTCCCCTGCAGCGCAGAGCCCCACCGCCGCGGACCCCCTGCAGCAGGCCTACGCGGGAGTGCAGCAGTATGCAGGTCGTTAGTATCCGCGGGTCCCCACGGTGGTCCCCCAGCTGCGTGCACCTCCTTGTGCCTGGGCACCTGTGCCCCCTCCCCACCCAGGCCAGGATCTAGCACTGTGAGGGAGGGGGGAGCAGGGAGGGACTGGCAGGGATCCAGTAGAAGGAGACCCCCCACCCCACCCCCACCAGGCTGCTCCCCCTCTCTGCAGGTGCCCGTTGACGGTCTGGCAGAGCTTACCCATCATAGCAGTGAGGGCTGGTCAGATGGGCCAGGCTAAGCTTTAACCTTGCTGTGAAGTGACTCATTTCTGAGGCCAGATTTCCCTGCCCCGTGGTGCTGCCAGGGCTGGTTTGTCCAGGAGCACTGGGGCCTCTGAGCAGCTTAGGCGAGGCTGGAGCTCTGGTGTGGCCCTCACAGTCCACAGCCTCTGGCCCTGGAAGCTCAGATGCCTGGATATGTGTGAAGGGAAGCAGTTTTCATCCCCTGCATCCCACAGCCATATACCGGCAACAGGAGGCCCCCCCCCAACCCTGCCCCCGAGCAAAGAGGATGGGGAACAGGGGAGGCCAGGCAGCCAGAGACAGAAAAAAGGAGAGGCAAGCAGATGGCCTTGGTCACTGAATGGGAAAGTGAGGAGCTACTAGGAAGCCCAAGGCCAGCTGTCACAGCCACACCTCTCTTCCTCCCCTGGACTGGGCAACACACACACACATACACACACACAGAGCCCCTCAAGGCCAGCTGTCAGTCATACTTCTCTCGCACTCCTGGGATGAGCAACAGCCTTCACCCCACCACCACCACCACCACACACTCATTCACACCCAGCCTGTCCTGCTCTCTGGCTTGGTCAGGGTCCCTCCTCGCTGAGGGTGATGGGGCTGCCTGTCACCATCATGAGAACCCAAATGAAGCTGGCCACTGACATCTGGAGTCCAGGAGAAGCTCTCTCTGTTGCCCGTTGAGCCCCCCTGAGCCTCTCTGGGAGCCAGACCAGGCTGAGGAGGGGGCTAGCCATTCCTGTTCCACCTCCGACCCTTTCCAGTTGAACACAGAAGGCATCAGATCTGTTCAGCCCAGTCCTCTGCCCTGGGGGCCTCCCACTGGCAGGATGGCAGAGGCCAAGTTTACACCAAGGGTGGCTCCCTACCTCCCACATGGGTGCCCTTTGAGCGGGAGTGAGGGTATGTGTGCCAGACTCAGAGAAGAGGAAATCTTTGGTGCGGGGCGAGCCTCTCCAGGCATTCAGGTGTTTTTAGTTAGCCTTTTTTTGTGGATGATCCACACCCATGGGTTGTCCATCATTGTGGATTAAACTTGCCTGCCCCATGTAAACAGCGGCACGGCTGTGCACACTCACTCATACGCACACCCACCCCCCCTTCTAGTCTGCCCTGTGCCGATCCTCGGTCATGACTGCTGAAAAACTGGCTTTGTCTGAAGTGCGTTTGGGGGGCTGATCTGCTTCTGCTGCTCAAAACTGAAACTTCTCTCTTTCTTCCTGCCTCTCACCCTGTCTTTCCCTGTGGCGTCGCTGTCACCGTTTCTCGCTCTTGCCTCCTCTCTCTGGCCTTCCAGCAGCCGCCTACCCTGCTGCCTATGGTCAGATAAGCCAGGCCTTTCCTCAGCCACCTCCAATGATCCCCCAGCAACAGAGAGAAGGTGAGTCTGCAAGCAGGGCTCCTATGCCCCTCCCTCCTCCTCCCCCCCAAAGAGGTTGCTCACCTGGGCCTTCCGCTGGGGTGTTGCCAAGGTGACTATGTCTGTGTGTTGTATGAAGGGTCAGGGAAGGCCAGTGGAAAGGAAGGAGAGAAATAGGATTGCTCATGGCTGGTGTGGTGAGCGGGAGCAGGGAGACCAGTTCATCAGGGACAGAAACTGTGCCCTCAAGGAAACCAGGAGGGTCACCTAGAGATCCCAGGGCAGGGGATGGGGGTGCTCCAATGTAGGCCTAGTGAAAAGGGGGGCTCCTAGAAAGCCCCATCTGGAGGCCCTGGGCAGGCCAGCAAGGCTAGTGGGCTTCAGGAGTCTGGAATCCATAAAGACTCTCAGAGCCCTTCCATTCCAGAGCCCAGAGCCCTGCAGGAGCTGGATAACAAGCCCTTTTAGAGATGCAGGAAGGTTAAAGAGCTCAGTTTGAGGGGGTCTTTTCTTCCTACCCCAGGAAAAGGATCATCCTGCCAGTCAGGCCACCACGCCTGCCCCAGGGTGCTCCAGTGGTCTCCACATCTATGGCTTGTAGCCTCCACAATGGACTGTTCCAGAGCTGTGGGATATGGGCCAGTCCTGGACAGGACCTGTGGGTCTGCGGGTCCAAAGCCCTGTAGTCAGACAGGCTCTGAACAGGCTCCAGAGCCTGGACAGCTGAGAGCTTGGTCTTTCAAGCAAACTCTTCTGGGTGTCTCTCAGCTCAGCCTCTCCTCTATCAGCCTTGGTTTCCTCACCTTGAAAATGAGGACAGTGACGATCATTCCCTAGTGGGGTGCGAGGGTCAAATGAGCTTGAGTCTGCCTTCCAAACTCCAGCAGCCGCCTGCAATTTCTCACCGTGAAGCACGCAGTCCTTCCCCCACCAGCTCGTCACCTCCTGCACAATTGTACCTGAGGCATCATCTTTCACATGCGTGGGGAAGCTTCTGAGGTCTGCGTCATCTCCTCCCCAGGCCTCTGAGGATCTAGCTACAGGAACCCAGAGGGTTGCACAGAGACCCCCTGCTTGCTCTTGCAGGCTTGCCCTGCTGCAGCTCCGAGTCACACCTGGGACTGTCTGTGAAGTAGGGGTGTTGGATGGCCCATCAGAGGGTCCCCTTCCTGGGCCCTGGGCTTGGAGCCTGCCCTTGTTGCTGCCCTCCTCCCTCCAGCCCATGCTTTCCAGTGCCACATCTATCAGGTCAGAACCACAAACAGTAGGGTCCAGGCATCCCAGGCCCAGAATAGAGCTGTGTCCACGGGCCCTTCCTGCCCTTATCACCTCACTGGCTTCAAGCCGACCCACCCTTGCTTCATAGTCAGTTCCCTGCATCACTCTGGCCTGTGGGCTCAGAGATCTCTAAACCCTGCCCCTCTCCCCCAGAACTGCAGGTTAGCACTGCTCTGACCAACACACATCACAGCCCCTACCGCTGGCCTCAAACCCAGTCCCTCCATCTGTTCTCTGCCCCATCCACACCTCACACTTTGTACCAACACATGCATCTAGCTCTGAAACTCTTTTGCATACCTTCTCTCCATTTCTGAGCAACTTCAGTTCCCCCCACCCCCAGGCCCTGCCCCCTAGAGCCAACCCTGTGTGGCCAGTCCCCCCTGGGGCAGGGGAATCTCCCACTGTGGTCCCCATTCTCCCCGACTTTAGTGCCGTGGGGAGCAGGGCTTGGGGACATGTGAGACATGAACCCAGATACCTAGAGAGCTCACATCCCTGGGAGTGTGTCATCAGGCAAGGCTTTGGGGTCCTGCAGGATGATGTCTTCAACATGTAGGGATGGGGTGATGGACATCTGAGGCAGGGAGGATGGAAGGGGAAGGGCCTGGGTGCTGCAAAGTATGAGGAGGAGCCTGAAAATGGGGGGAGACAGGCTGATGGGGGGTTAGAGCCAGCCCAAAGCCATGTCCAGGGTTGTGTGAAGCACAGAGGAGAGAAAGGCTGTGTTTCTCCAGCCATGCCTCTTTCTACCACAGTCACCTCCCTTGTGTCATGCCATTGAAATACCAGGACACGATGATTGCTGTCAGGACTCCCCTTCCAGGTCTCTTTTCTTTGAGCTGAGCCTGAAAACAGGTGCCCAAAGCACCTGAGGCTGTCTGCTCACACACTGGCCTGGGTTATTGTGTGAGGGGCGGTGGCACAGGGCAGTCACCTGTCTCTGGCACTCTGTTTCACCATCTCTCAGAAGGCTGGATGGGACCAGATTGATCTCCAAAGTCCTGCAGTTATGTCAGCTGGATGCTCTCTAGTCTGTGGTTCAGGGAATGCACTAAGGGCTCCGGGGTAGCTGGAGCAGGACAATATGTAGGCTCACTGTTGAGGGGTGAGGGGTAGAAGGCCAGGTTGGGGCTGGGAGAGCTGTCCCTGTGAGGCTCAGCCACACTCTATGCTGAGGGAACTGAGCCCAGAGGCTGGGCGCCTGGTGGCTTCTTGTCTCTTTAAGAACAGAAATAGCATCCACACAAAGCAGCTTGCAGAAAGCTTGAGCTTGTAGGGAGGGCCTCAAGTTAAAGGTGGGTATCAGCATGGGGTGGGGGTGGGGCCCAGGCCCGGGAAGCCTGGAAGAGTGGGGATGGGGGGAGAGGGGAAGGCACAGGTGGGGGGAGGAGTTAGGAGGATGGGGAAAGGCAGAGGCCCCTGCCCCTAGAGCGCGCCCCCTTCTGGCTGGAGAGAAAGCCTTCCAGACATACAGGAGAGAAAGCCTCAGACTGCTGAATACAAGCTATGGACTCCTGGAGCCCTGGAGGCGAGAGGGTGTGGGGAGGACCTGGATGTGGTCCTGGAGGAGATGCGGCTTAGATTAGGCCTTCAAGCTAGTTCATGCCCCAAGGGGACTCACGTCTAGCTGGGGATTCATTCACAGGGCAGTGAGAACACACCGTGGGTAGAGGAGATGGGGTGAGGGGAGGGCCACCAGAGCTGCAGGAATCCAGCCGTGGGACCCCAGCAGTGGGTGAGGGAGTATCTTGCGCCGGTTCTGAAAGTGCCGTCAGCAGTCCAGGGAGGGGAAGCCAGAGGGTGGGGGATGGGCAGAAGGTGCAGGGCAGGGACCAGGACCAAGGAAGTCATTGGTTCCGGGGAATGCTTTGGAGGTCAGAGGACTCTTGGCATGAGCTGTGAACCTCAAGGGGGTGGAGGGAGGAAGTTGGGGAAGGCGGGTTGGGGGGTGGGGAGAAAAGGGCAGAGAGACTCCAGAGCTGATGCTTCCTTCAAAACTGGGTTATCTGTCAGCCTCGCGCCTCCCAGGGAGCCGGGGTTCTGGCTGGGAAAGCTACGTATCTGCCCATGTTGGTGCTTTACAGCCTTTGCTTTAAAGTTTGTGCTTTGGTTTCCACCAGCCTCTGATCAGAACCTCGGTTTTTATCTCGTTCTTAGAAAGTGCAGCTGTTTCCTCTGCATGGTTTCCTTAGGTGGGAAACAAGCATGGAAATGACCACACTTTAAAAGGTTGTTATATGTGGCCTACTCTATTTTGGATGGCAGGGAAAAGATGGACCTTGGGGAGGTTTCCCTTTCAAAGAGTTAAAACTGAGCATTTTGGCCATTAAAAAAAAAAAAGTAAACCTTAGCTATCTGGAAATTTCGGAACTTCAAAGACCTCACCAGGGTTCAGGGTTTCTGGGGCACTGAGGTTTATGGTAGGTAGAGAGGAAGGCACAGAGACAGAGGCCAATGGCCTGGGTCTGGGTTCTCATCCTGGCTCCATCACCTACTAGCTGTGTGACTGGGTAGGTGACTTAACCTCTCTGGGCCTCACTTTTGCCATCTGTGAAATGGGGGTGACAATAGTACTTACCGCAGGGGGCTGCTGTGAGGATTAAGGGAATTAACATGCAGATAAAGTGCATGGAACAGCCTGGCATGTAGTTGATGCTGTGGAAGTGGCAGGGCTGTTATACATGTAATAATGGGGAGTCTTTCCTATGCTGAGGCTTGGTGGGTCTCCTACCACAGAGCCTTGTGGTGAAGCCCCTTCTGCTCACCTAGCTTGCTGGAGGCAACAGGATAAATCTTGGTTTCCACCTTCAGGATCAGGGCTGAGTATAAGATTCAGGGCAGGAATTCCCGCTGTGGCTCAGTGGTAATGAACCTGACTAGTATCCGTGAGGATGCAGTTGGATACCTGTCCCTGCTCAGTGTGTTAAAAATCTGGCATTGCTGTGAGCTATGGTAGGTTACAGATGTGGCTTGGATCTGGTGTGGCTGTGGCTGTGGCATAGGCCAGAAGCTACAGCTCTGATTCAACCCCTGGCCTCCATGTGGACCTGACTCTGTATGTCGCGGGTGTGGCCCTAAAAAAGCAAAAAAACAAAAACAAAAACAACCAAAAAACAGAAAGATTCAGGGCAGCAGAGGATAGAGTCATTGGGGACCAGTCAGGGAGGAGGATGGGGATTCCAGGCCCCAGAGTCCTGCCTGTGGGGGTAGGGGAAGTGAGGTTTCCACAGCATGGCTGCCCCAGGGTGGTTCCCTCCATCCTCACCTGAGCAGGGGCCCAGTGGGTCTCCCTCCTCCAGCCTCTCCTCAGCATCTCACCCCCACAACTGACCAGGCCTTGGCACGTTTCCCCCATTGCTGGTCGACTCCACCCCTGGAGCCCTAGAGTTGCCAGGTACCCTGTTGCAGATCCGTTTGCAGAAGAGACCACTGAGGCGCAGAGAGGTTCAGTGACTTGCCCAAGGGCACGGTGGAGAGCAGAGCTCAGACCCAGGGCTCAGCAGAGCCCACTTTTCTGTGGCCGCTTTCGGATCTTGGATGAGACCCCCCCTCCTAACCTCGCACCCCACCCCTCCCTGCTGCCGCTGCCTAACTCGCTCACCTCTCCTCTGTCTCTCTCTTCCCCCACCCCGCCATCCCTCCTCCCCCGCCCCACTCCCCCTCACCGCAGGGCCCGAGGGCTGTAACCTGTTCATCTACCATCTGCCCCAGGAGTTTGGGGACGCTGAGCTGATGCAGATGTTCCTCCCTTTCGGTAATGTCATCTCCTCGAAAGTGTTTGTGGATCGGGCGACTAACCAAAGTAAATGCTTTGGTGGGTAAAGATAACAAACCAACTAGCTTCACCTAGGACAGGGCGGTGCTCGCACCAACTTACTGGTGTCCAACTGCTTTTAACCTGCTCCTTCACGCTGCTCCCCAGTCCCGGAAGTGCTCCCTGTGCCCAACCCCCCATCTCTCACCCCTCTTCTGTCTTCTGTTCTTTTGGCTTCTTGGCTTTCCCTGCCTGCCCCCATCCGGCCCCCCCAACTCCCCAGTCCCAGTCCAAGAGACAGTCTCTCCTCACAGCCAAAAAAAACTCCATTCCCACCCACTGAGAAAGGGATCCACCTTGGGTAGGGCTGGAGGGGCAGGGAGCAGAGTCTGCCAACACCCATTCTTCCAGCATCCCTCTCCTGTCAAGTCCCAGTGGCCCCTCCCACTGGGTAAAAGGCCCCTCCTCCCAGGTAAAAAAAAAAAAAAAACATGATCCTTGGGGTGGGGGGGTCCACCCTGCTGAGACCCCTACCCTGCCTGCCACAGGGCGTCCTCTGTCCACCTCTCTGTCCTGCCCCCGCCCTCCTTTTCTGTCTACCCTGCTCTTTGCTCCCCTCTTGCCATCCAGTGACCCCCTCCTCTCCCCACCCACCCCCCTCAGGCCACCAGAGCCGAATTGGAATTGTTGAGGAGTCAGGAAGTGGAAACTGGTACCCTGCCCTCAGGAAGCCTCAGGTCTGAGCTTAGATGAAAATTACATCCATTCAACAGCAGTGAAATCTGCGAGGCACCAAGTAATGGAGTGAGAAAGGCAGGTGGATGCAAAGAGACCTACAGGAAGGGGAGGGAATTCTAGGCAGTGGGAATAGAATGGATGAGGGCATGGGGGCTGGGAGGAGGAAGAGTCCAAGGTTAGTAAATGAGGAAGCAGGAGGCTTTGGGGAGAAAGGAGGGTTCAGGGGAGATCAGCTGTGAGGGCGGGTCTGTGCTGGGGAGGGTTTCCCACCATTCAGGTGAAGATGCCTCAGGTGGTGTGGTAGGCAGTGGACGATGGTGGGAGTAATGGGGCGAAGATCCTTTGGGGAAATTCTCCTGGTGGCAGGTGTTAGATGGGAGACAGATCTTGGGAGGATTTAGGAATATGATTGTCAGCTAAAACAGGATGCCCAGTTAAACTGGAATTTCAGATAAATGATGGATGCATTTTTAGTATACATATTTCCCAGGTATTACATGTAATATGTCCCATGCAATATTGGGTATATACTAGTACTACAAAAAGTATTTCATTGTTTGTGTGAAATTCCATTTTAACTGGGCATCCTGAGTTTTGATTTGCTTCAGAACTGGAAACCCACCCCCTCCCCACACCACCACCCTACATTCCTCTTCAGCCCCTCTCCCACCTCTTCGTCTGCCTCCCTGAGAGCTTCTTTCTGGGGCTAGACCCATTCAAGAGTCCCCAAGGCTTAAGGAGTCCAGTCCCTCAAGAGCTACACATGGAACCAGAGCTGAGTCTTCCAGAAGCCTAGTACCTCCAGGTTGACCCCCACATTCTGGGGCTGTGAGGACAGAGGATGATCCCGCTTTGGCTAGGGAACCCAGGCCACCCCTTGGGGCAGGGGAGGGGAGAAGGTATAAGAGCGTAGAAGAACCAAGAAGCACATGTTAAAGAGATCCCAGTTTGGAGACCAGGTTTCCAGGACCATGAAGGGCTTCAGGGTGCAAAGTATGTCCCCCAAGGCAATTGGAATCTTTGCACATTGTCCCTTCCCCTCTGGCAGCTGCCACAGAAGATCTGTGGTACTTTTGTGGCACAGAGTTGCCCCAGCTTCTGGGAAATGGGAAAACAAGGCAAAAAGAAAAGACTGGCTTGCATCCCTCTACTGTTTGGTGTTTCTCACAAATTACAATCATGGGTGTAGAAACAAACATGGGTGTAGAAACTTACTCTTTAAGTAAGCCTCAGATGTTCCCCAAATCAGAAGAAAACTGCAAAGAGCCCAGAACATGCTGGGCACTCGGGCCGGAGCAGGCTCAGTCTGCAGCCATTTCCTTGAGCATCTGTGCTGTGCTGTTCCCAGACCACCCTTGCCATGAGTGCATTCAAGTTCTCCAGCAAAGATTTTTGTCCTGCTTTTTCTGGAAGGCCCCCTCCAGATACCTCTATTCAGGCTCTTTTCACTCTTCCAGAACAAACATCTAGTGCTGAATATCTACTGGCCTTAAGAAAGGATAGGCTCCCGTCAAGCTGACTGATCCAGTAGCTCCTCCTTCAGCCTCTTGGGCTCCGTCACCAGCTCTGGCAGCGGAGCCTGCCCAGCTCTGCCCAGCCCGTGCTCATGGGCAAGTGGTTTATTGCCTGGGTCCCTGCCCTCGTTTGTGCAATGGGGATTTTAGCGTCAGCTCTCAGAGAGGCTGTGAAGGTTACCCAAGATGGGCTATGGGAGGGAGCTGGCCAGAGCAGACCCTCTGGAGGCACTAGGGCCCCTTAACACCCCAAAGGCGGGGCTGTTTTGCTGCACGTGTGATCCTCTATTAAAGTGAACTCCTAAAAGGCCCCACTTGATCTTTATAAGCATAAACAGAATCATCCAGTGGCCTTCGTGAGCCGATGTGCAGCACAAATGGCTTCTAAGCTGGAAAAGGGGCTGGAGGGCCAGCAGGAAGGCATCGTGCCTCACCACTGCCCACAGTCTGGGAGTCAGGAGCTTTCTCAGGAGTGGGAGGAATGGGGCAGGGGGTTCTGGGAGAAGGGACACAGGCCTGGAAATGGTGAACTTGTAAGATGGTGCCCAGAGCCTTGCCCAGGGCAGGTAAGCAAGGGAGATGCTGCCTGCCCTGACTCTAGCCAGTTAACCAAATTAGTTCCGGAAAAAAAGTTAAGCGTGGAATCCTTCCCAACCCCTAGGCTTCAAGAACTGGTCCCAAAGGCTGAGTGCCTCTCCTCTGTGACCTTCTCTCCATCCTTTTACGCCTCAGGCCTTTTTATCTTTCTTCCATCTCTTCCCCACCTTATTCATATTTGATTTTTAGGGAGGGGCCTGTCACCCACAGGCTCTCTTGGCCCAGGACGGAAAGAGGCTTTTAGTTCACCCACCCTCTCTAATCTGGGGAAAAGCATGTAACAGATGCCCCATTCACACATTTGAAAACTGCTCTGCTAACAGCTTCACTGTAGTCACCAGACATTGAGGTTGGCGGGAAAGGGTTGGGCCAGGAGGACATGAGACAGGGAGGTGGAAAGATGACTCACATTGATCTCCAACTATGGATTATCCCACATCTTTCCTATGTATTTGGTATGTAGAGTAATATAGATGTTGGTTATGTTGCCCAGGGCCCAGCTCTGATCTGAGCTCACATGCTTGCTCTTTTGTGTACACTCACATACCTGCACACACACCCCTCCCCCATCTCTGATGACATGTGGCTGCAAGGGCAAATGTGCACAAATGCAGGGCAGAGAAAGAGTAAAGAGACTGGTGGAGGTGGCATCTGGGGTGGAGGTAAAAAGGGAGAAAGAGCCACTACACTGGGAGAATGAGGGAGGAATTGCAGGCGGGCCCATAGACAGTGAACCAAGAAAGCAGCTTTCAACTTCAGTGGGGTCTGTACATCTAACCCTTGGATGGCCTCTTGGGGACACACACCCCAAATAAGGCATGTGTGTAGCATAGCCTGGGAACTTTGCCAAGCTTAGTTTCATATATTTAGCAGGATCTAGGGCCATTGCACAGGAGAAAGGGCCTCTAAAGTCAAATAAATGCCAGGAAATATTAGGTTAAACAATGCTAGAAAGAAGAGAGAAATTGGGGTGGGAGGGGGGATGTTTTTATTTGTTCCTGTGCCTTGAACTGTCCCAGAGGGATCTGACCTACTTGACCACAAAAGGCCATTTCTAAAGTAGCATCTATTAGGGCCATTTGGGGAAATGCTAAAGTAGTGTGGTCTCTGTAAAGAGATGCATTCCAGGCTCCGAAAGGTGACTTTGAAGCATGGGAACCGAATCCATTCCTATGTGGGAATTGCATGTTTGAGAAGATGATTGGGAGCCACGGATGGTCTGTCCTGGGATGTTGGGAGGAGTCAACGTGTAAACAACACTCCTGCAGTCTGTAGCACATGAAAAAGGCCCTCAGCTCACTATTATTATTATTATACCATTATTAGCGTTATGAGGGGTTCACGGGGACACATCAACAGGGCACGTGCTTAGTCCTGGGCCAGAGCTCCTGCTGCCAGGGTGTTTTAAGAAACAAAAGGGTGATGCGGACGGCCTCTGGGGGCGAGGTGGCGGGTTAATTCGAGTTGGTCTGGACTGACCCCGGTGTCCACTCGGAGCCTGGGCCTCGGCCAGGACAGGGGCGGGCGGAGGGGTGGCGGGGCCGCTGCCTCTGCCCTGCCCCGCGGCCGGGCGGCGCTCGCGAGGGGGGCGGCCGGAAAACGGCGGTGAAGTTCGCTCCGTGGCGCCTCCCCTCCCTCCCCTCGCACTCCTCTCTCTCCCCAGGCCGGCACCCCGCGCCCTCCCGCTGCCAGGCCCCCTCCTGTCAGGGAGGACAGTGTCCAATAAACTCCTCCACCCGCAGGTGTGTCCGCCCTCTCCCACCGCAGGCGGGGGCTGAGGTGCCGGGGCCGGCCGGGGTGGGGGGCGGGCGCCTCTCCGAGTCCCCGCAGCGCCGCGGGCGCGGCGCCCGGGGGAGAGGGCGTCCGGGAGAGCGGCGCCGCCCAGAGCCGACATGCAGCGGGGGGCGGCCCAGCTGGGGGCAGCGCGGGCCGGCGAGCCGAAAACCTCGGCTGTGCCCGCCGCGGGAGGGGCCGCGCGCACGCGGACTGTGGAGGGCGCGAGGCCGGGCTGGGGGCGGGGCCCGGTGGGGGGAGGAGCCTCGAGCCCCGCCCCTGCCCGGAGGGGCGGTGGGAGCGGGGAGGGGCCGCCGCCCGCCCCGCCCTGCCCTCGGCCCCCGGACCTTCTCTCCCCACCCGCCCCCTCCCGGCCGGGGTGGCCCCGTGGAAACCCAGGCCCTCGTCCCTCGTGTCTCGCCAGGCTTCGTGAGCTTCGACAACCCGGCCAGCGCGCAGACCGCCATCCAGGCCATGAACGGCTTCCAGATCGGCATGAAGAGGCTCAAGGTGCAGCTGAAGCGGCCCAAAGACGCCAATCGCCCGTACTGAGCGCCGGCGGGAGCGTCCCCCGGGGGAGACCAGGACTCGCACAGGTAACCGGGGGCCGCCGGGGCGCGGGGATGGGGGGTTGGGGAGGTTGATACCTGACGGACCCGCCGCCTCCTCTGGCCTCTGTGGGCTGGACCCTCGCTGTGCCTTGGACCCGCTGCGCCCGGCTCGACCTGCTCCTTGCCCGGTGCCTAGGGGGCAGGCGCAGAGCTGTGGTCATCCCCCTGCCGCAGAGCCAAGAGGGGGCAGGAGTGAGGGAACCGCTCTGAGGAGGTCTGCGCTGGCGATCTTGTTTGCCAGAAAACCCTGGGGTGAGCAGATGACAAGCTCGGGCTAGGAGAGTTTGAGGGCGGCATAGGCTCAGAGGGGAGCTGCAGGCCTATGCCGGGGCCTTCTCCCAGATTCCTTGACTCTCCCCTCCCCAGCTCTCCTGCCTGAAGGGCTGGTGGCTTTTAGACACTTGACCCCCTCACCCCTCCAGTTCCCCACAGCTCAATCCGGAGAGGAGCCACAGGATTTTCAAAGGGAGCTTTCCCCAAAACCAAAACAGGATGGGACAGAAGCCCAGGAGGGTGATGGTATAGGACTGGGGCCACTTACCCTGCCCGCTTTACTGAGGCCATGGCGAGTGGGCAGGTGTCACCTTTTCCTGCTCTGCCTAGGTCCTGCCATACAGCTGGAGGCACAGTCGGCCACTCCTCTTCCAGGCCACGTGCTCCCCTGGGTGAAGCAGCTTCCTGGGGAAGGGGGGAGGGAGGAGATGTGCCCGGCCATCAAAAGTCCACCTTCAGCTGGTTTTCCTTGTGGCGGGGTACTCCTGCAGTCCCAGCTGGTTCACAGGCCAGGGACAGGCTGCCCAGCCTTCCGCTGCTTCAGCAGTACTGAGGGCCAGGTAGTTAGGTACTCAGCAGTAACACTGATAAGGGTCCTTGTCCTTAGGAAGGGAGTCAGACAGTAAACAAAAGCATATGATCACAGAGTAACTTATGTAGTGCATCAGAATGGTTGGTTACTGTTAAATTAGATAGTCAGGGTAGGCCTCATTGAGAAAGTGACAGTTGAGTGAAGATTTGAAGAAGGGGAGCCGGAGAGCCATACCAGGGTCTGGAAGAGCACGTCCTCACACTGAGGGAACAGCCAGGGTAAAGCTCCAAGGTGAGGGAAAGGGAGTGTGTGCAAGGACCAGCAGGAGGCCAAAGTGACTGGAGGAGAGGGAGGATCGAGTATGGGCAGTGGGGCGCATAGTGGAAAAGGAGATCCCCGAGGTGAGCAGGACCACCTGATGTAGGACCCACAGGCCATTGTAGGGACTGAGGCCTCTCCTCTGAAACGGGGGTGTGTGGGTCCAGGGGAGCCAGTGGAGAGCCCTGTGTAGAAGATTAACTTGCATTTCAGGAGAATCGCTGGCCAGTGTGTTGATAGCCTGTCCGACCTGAAGCAGAGGTCTAATGTCTGGACCACTCAGTCAAAGGGGACAGCAGTGGATGTGATGTGAGGGAGTTGGTGCTGTTAGTTTTTTGTTTTGTTTTGTTTTTAGGGCTGCACCCACGGCATATGGAAGTTCCCAGGCTAGGGGTTGAATTGGAGCTGTGGCTGCCAGCATACAGAACAGCCACAGCAATGCCAGATCCAAGCCGCATCTGCGACCTTCAAACAGTGTCTGCAACCTAACCACAGCTCATGGCAACAGGGGTTCCTTAACCCACTGAGCAAGGCCAGGGATCAAACCCACGACCTCGTGGATACTAGTTGGGTTCGTTACCACTGAGCCACAGTGGGATCTCCAAATTGGTGCTGTTTATAAGGAATTAGAGGGGGTGTGAGAGAAAGAGGCATGAAGGATGACACTTGGCTTTTGGCCCTAGTGACAGGAAGAGTAAAGTCGTGACCCGAAATGGAGAGGGGTTGGGAAAGAGGTCAGGCACGTGGCAGTTGGACGTCCGAGTGGAGGTTTAGAGTCCAGAGTTTGGGAGGGCACTCTCCAGTTTCCCAGCCTCCCCTCAGATCCCACCCCTGCCAGCAGTATACCCTTCATCCACCCAGGAGGGGGCTGAAGCCTCTACTCACTGCAAGGCTAGAGAAGCAAAGTCCGCTTCTCTTGCTTTCTGAGTTTCCCCCCTGCCCATCTGTGGCCTACATGAAATGGGCACACACTGTGGTTCAGAGCTTGGGCATGTCCCCATGCCAGATGCTGGCTCAGTGCCAGGATGTGCAGAGATGCATGGTCACCATCCTGCCCTCAAGGAGCTTCTGGCTCTGTGCTCACACAGTCACTGCGGCAGCCAGAGGATGGGTGCCTTTCCTGAGAAGAGACAGTGCAGTGAAAGCAGCCCTTTCGTGACTTGGAACACGGTTTCTTAAATATGTTTAGTTCTGCCCTTGAGGCATTTCTTCAATGATGAAACCCAAGTGTTGGAGCCATCAGAGGAATTTTTTTTTTTTTTTTTTTTTTGTCTATTATGGCTGCACCCAAGGCCTATGGAGGTTCCCAAGCCAGGGGTCGAATCTGAGCTGTAGCTGCCAGCCTACAGCACAGCCACAGCAACATGGGTTCCAAGCCATGCCTACAACCTACACCACAGCTCATGGCAATGCTGGATCCTTAACCCACCAAGTGAGGCCAGGGATCGAACCTTCATCCTCATGGATGCTAGTCAGGTTCGTTAATTGCTGAGCTGTGACGGGAACTCCCATCAGAGGACTTTTTAAGCAGGGGGCATGTTTCATAGTCATGTCCTGAGATTCTTAGGGGCCCCTGTGGGTATATTTTGTGGTTCCCCCAAAAGCAGCCTGCCCCTTCGTCTCTTAGACTTCAATGTAAAACTAAAACCTATCACTGGAGAGAACATTTAGGTCAGAGAAATTCCAGATGAAGGGGTGGGGAAGGCAGATTTGTTGTTTGGGAGGTAGGTAAGAAGTGCCCCTTAGGGTAGAGCCAGCCAGTAGTCGTGACTGGGCTGGGGGCTTGAAAGGAGTGGCTTCAAAAGCAGAGTGGTTCTTCCACTGGGGAATACAAAGGTCAGGAAGCTGAGAACTGCAGACTTTCACGCTGTGTTTACCATGCATGAGGCAGAGTTCTTATAGGTGGCAGCTCTAAGACATAACTGTAGCCGCCTATAAGGTGAGTAGTTATCATTCCCATTTTACCGATGGAGCACAGACAGATTAAGTCACTTACCAATCAGCTACTGAGTGGTAGAGCCAGGATTTGAAGCCAAGAAAGAAGGGGAGGGAGTTCCAGAGGCTGTGCTCTTAACCCTTTCAAGTGAGGAGAATGATAAACCCCACTGCCATCCTCACCCACCCCGTGCCTCCCATCCTAGAATGTCCTGAATATCAGGGGACACATATGACATCTCACTTCTCTGGGGTCAGCCATCTGACTACCCCTCCCCCACCTAGGGTAGATTCCTACAGTAGAGTTGACCCGTTAGCTTCATTCAGACAGGATTTTAACAAGTGGTGCATTCAGGCCTCCCCACCCAGGACCAAGACAGAAGGTGGGTACCAGGTAAGGGCCAGGCTCCAGGACTGCAGTGAGAAGTGGCTGCTGCCAGTGAGGGAGGGAGGAAAGAGCACCACAGAAGCAGTTAGGGAGTTCCCATTGTGGCACAGCGGTAAGGAACCTGACAAGTATCCATGAGCACAAGGGTTTGATCCCTGACCTCGCTCATGGGTTAAGGATCTGGCATTTCCGTGAGCTGTGGTGTAGGTCACAGATGCGGTTCAGATCTGGCATGGCTGTGGCTGTGGCTTAGGCTGGCAGCTGTAGCTCTGATTCAACTCTTAGCCTGGGAACCTCCATATGCCACAAGTATGGCCCTGAAGAACCAAAAAAAAAAAAAAAAAAAAAAAAAAAAAGGCAGCTTAAAAAATTGCATGATTTTTTTTTAGGGCAGTAAAGGCTCTTTACAGATGATGAGTCCTAGGTGCTCAGAAGGGCAGAGCCAACCTACGCAGGGACCGAGGGACAATCCATAGCTAGGCGTGAAGGGGCAACAGGGAGGTGATCTCAGAGCCAGCAGTGAAGACAGAGGCAAGGGTCAGAAGTGGAGTGATGGGGGTCTGGGGAAGGAGAGCCCCCCACCCCCCAGCCCAGGCAGGGCAGCTGTAGGGAGGAGGAACGTGGTTGGGCTTTGGTTTCACAAAATGAAGCCTGGATAGGGTGGGGTCTGCCCATCCTGATGGATGGGAGTGTAGGGTCCCTGGCTTCTTTGCTGCTCCCTGCCACTCTAGCTGCTGGGCTCCTTAGTTTGTGCAAAGATGGGAAAGTAAGAGGAAGGAAACACAGGCCAGAAGCATGAGCAAAAACGTGAATGTGGCCAGGGCCAGGCAGACACTCAAGCCCCTTGTCCCCTCTCAGACCTCACTGGCTCACACCTTGGGTGGGTGTGGGCAGGCACCCAGCCTTGGGGTTCTGTGGGGGGAGGTCAAGCTGAGCGGCGTGTTTGACCCCTTGGAAGCCCCATCCCTGGTCCCTGGACTTGGGTTCTGAGTGTGGTTTTGCACAGCATCCGCTCCGAGCTTTGTAGGCATGGGTGCTTTGGGTCTGACCTACCTGGTGCTGGGCTGTGGCTTTGGGCCTGGCCTTCAGAACATTAGAGGCCAGCTCTGTTTAGCCCCTGCATCTGAATTGCCTCAGTCTGACCATAATTTCCTCAGCCAGGTCCTGAGGTGGGGCTTCCCAGGCCTGATCCAAGCTTCCCCATGCTGTTCAGAGATGAGCATGTTTGAGAAATTTCCCCAGTTTGAGCTTTGGGGAGAGGCTGTGTTACAGTCAGGCTTGAACCCCCAGGGTCAGGCAGCACCAAGCACTGAAGGGCTGGAGGAAAGCTGGGAGCCAGCAAAGAAGCACAGTGGTGTGGACACCTGGAAGGTGCTCTGGACTTGGACTTGGTGGGCATATCCCTAGAGGTCCCTTAGTTGCATTTGCCATGGCTGACCCCTGATGGCACTGCCCTTCTCAGTTCTTAGGCCTCTTCTCCCACCCCAAGGGCCCGCCAGTTGGCCATCCTGCGTGGTGGGTCTAAGGGCTTTTTTTTCACGAGGGGCTGGAGATGCAGGCAGGCCCATGATGGGCCCTGGAAGAGCAGGGACCCAGCCTGGACAGGCAGGCAGGGCAGGGCTCCGTGGAGGAAAAGGAACTGGGGGCTCCTCTGAGCAGGCAGAGCTGGAGGCTGGGTTTAGGCTTAAAATAGTCACTTCTTAGCTATTTTGCATCTTATCCACAGTAACATGTCACAATCCCAGGCTTCCCTTCAACACTCCCTGAAGGAAAGCACAAAGCTGAGAGCGGAAGCCGCTGCATGGAGAAGCTGAGTGCATCAGAAACCCTGCAGATAAGCCTGATGCATAGGCTTTGGCACAGGCCCCCGGGTGCTGCAGAGGAGTGGGGGCTGGGGAGGAGCTCAGGGGTTAACCATGAGGAGTGGGTACGGCTGGAGACCCCAGATGCCCTGGGTGGGGTCAAAGAACTCCAAGTGGTGTGGTGTGCTCAAGACAACTGAAATTGAAATAATTTGATGATGCGTGACAGAGAAGGGAACTCAGCCTCCACCAGTTAGGGCACCACCAGTAAAGAAGGCAGGTCAGGGCCTATGAGCCCCATCAGTTTAGAAAGCTGGAGGGTAGGCCAAGGGGTGTAGGGGGTGAAGGAACCGAAATGGGGAGGGAGAGTTGGGGAGGGCAGCAAATCACAAGTGACAGCAGCAGGGACGGGAGATCCAGGGCCATCATCGCACACCCCTGTCCAGTGGTTTGTCCTGTGTCACCTACCCTGCAGGGCTACTAAAGGCTTCATGTTCCCTGAAGCAGCCTCACTTTGGCCACATGTGGCCTCTTGGGAGCAAAGCAGAGGGAGTAAGGTGATTAGGAAATGAAACCAGGAGTGCCAGGGTGTGTTTGTAGAACCCCAAGAATATTGATGCGATTTACTCTAAATCTCAAAACTTAAAGTGTTCATTTTCTGAAGGTTCCGAGGAAAGAGGGTTGAGGCACAGTGGAAGGGGAGAGGATCACACCTCACACCCTGGGAGCTCTTTTATTGAAGGCACCCTTCCCCATGCGGCGGGACCGGACAGGGTGGGAGGGCCAAGTGGCTGTCGGTGTGGACTCTACTGGGCCGCAAGCTGTTTCGCGGATGGACCCCAGGGATACAGCGGTAACTTTAGCCAGTCTGTGACCCACCCAGCCGAACAGGGCCACCCTGTCAGGCTGCCCCCCAACCCCATCCCACCCCACCCCACCCCACCCCTGCTGGTCCACAGGCTGAAGCCACCGGAAGGTTGGGGAGGCAGGCATCTGGGCAAGAGAGAAAAAATCCAGGGTGATGAAAAGCAGAGAGCGTGCTTGCCGGCCAAGGTGGTTTGAGGGGCTGTTTCATTATTTTTTTTCTGGCCTCCTCGCCAAATGGCCTACACCCTCCCTCCTCTTCCCAGCGCATGACGGATGCCCTTAGTGGCCCTGTGTGAGGTTCTGCTGCTGTTCACAGTGTATCACGTGTCTTCATAAACAACCTTGCGTGCGTGCGCGTGCGCATGCGTGCGTGCGTGTGCGTGTGTGTTGACGTGCCCATGTCGTTTGTCTGCTGGCTTCCTCCATCCTTTGAGTTTTTTTTCAGTTCTCCTATAATTTGACTGGTGTTCTCTCATCAGAGCTTTTAGATTGATGCTGTGGTCTGGTGCTGTATAAACCTTTTAATTTTGTTTTAACTTCTTCCTTGCCCTTCTTCACCCTCAACCCTACTCCCCCCCATCCCCCCACACTCCCCGCCCCCTCCACCTCCTCCCCCCCTTGCCCACACTCTTGTCCTCTCTTTCTCTCTCTCTACATATATAAATATATATATAAATCTTTTCTTCTTTTGTCATTCAATCAAATTCCAACAACCCAACCAGGGCCAGTCAAATCCACCACAGTCTCGCGCTGAGCTAGGAATAAAGTTCACGTAATCACATGAGAGTGGAGAAAACAGTCCCCCATCCGTAAGTTCAAATCAACTCAAAGTTCACAGTGTGACATGATGGCGTCATGTAACAAGGCTAAGAATCGGTTGCATGACAATTGCCGTCAAGTTTCGTGGAGGTGCTGTGATTGGAGCGTTTTTCTTGGATGTTGTATCAGTTGATGATTGGCCAGTCATGATCACACGTGCATTTTCTTGACTTTTGTGCTGCCACAATCTTTTTTGCTGTGCTCATTTTCGTTTCGTTCTTGGTGCTTGCAGTGGTTTTACTTTCTGTTGTTTGGTTTTTCTTGTTCAGCGTTTTTTATGCTTCTCTAGATGTCACATAGAGAAAAAAACAAAAGAACCAAAAAAAAAAAAATACAGTAAAAATAAAGATGAATTCCCGAATGATCGGACATGGGATCATTTAACTGTGCAAACCATTATTTTTTTTTCTTAAAAATAAGGAAAACTTCTTTAAAAAAAAAATCTATGCGTGGTTGATTTACTTGCACTTTGAAAATATTGTGATTTTATTTTTTTCTAGAAATTTGGGGGCCTTTTTCAATTGACACTTTCCTAGGTCTGGTCTTTTTCCAGTTAGGCTATTTTAAATCTCACTTCAAAAGGAGAAACAAAAACAAAATCTCTGCAGTAACAGAATGATTTTAAAAAAGCAAAATTCTAAACCAAAAACCTAGAGTTCAAAGCCCGAGGCCTTTGAGAGAGAGCCCGGGAACAATTGTAAGGTTTGTATTGTAGCCACTTCTGCTAAATTAAATGTGGGGAGGGGAGGTGGGGGCCTGGGGGTTGGGGAGGGCTTTTTGGTTGGTTTGGAAAAAAACAGTACTGACAAAAGCAAAATGCACCTTTTTGTTTACAACTGAAAAAGGGTCCTTGACAAGTGTTTTTTAATTTTATTATTATTTTATTTGGTGTTGTAATTGTTTAGATTGCTGTGTACGGTTTGCTGTTTGTTGAATCAACAGTGTGAAAAACCTGCCAGCATGGATTGATATACGCATGACGTTGTCCCCTCAAATGGGGGCTTTGCAGTTCTAACTTTCTTGATGTAACCAGTCACCCCCATGTATAAGTGGAAGCTGCTTGCTAGAATGGAGACGAGTCTCATTTGTTAATTCACAATGATTAAGCATTCTCTTTCTGATTCTAGTCAGATCATGATTTTTTTTCTTTGAAGTGCAAAACAAAACACCAAAAAGCCACCATTCAAAACCAAATCGAGGACTGTCTGAGTCAATTTAACTTTGATGATTAAATCCGTTCTAACTTCTTTTAGGTTCTCCTATCACTTTCTCGAAGTTTTGAATTTCCTCTAAATTCCCTGGCATGTATGAGAAAAATATTGTGTGTGTGTGTGTGTGTATGTGTGTATCTATGCATATACATACACACATATCCATGTATATCCACATATGTGCAGGTGAATTATTCTACACATATATCCAGATATACATATATATACATAGCCTCGCAAATAGCCACTGACCTTGGCTGGGAAACTGGGCAAGGAGTCTGTAAAATTCATGTCAGGGATCTGGGGGAGGAGTGGGCTGGGCTGCTAGCTGTTTTCCATCTTGTTTGCTAGGCTTCTGTATACATATTGTATCTGGGCTAGATCCCACAGAGATCAGTTTAATTATGAATTCATATCCCACAGTCCCAAATTCTTCCCTTAGAGCTCGCCGACCCCCAATCCAGAACTCTAAAGGAACCCAAATCAAAAACCCTTGCGCAACAACCAAACCTCAGCTACAACCATCACCATTAGATCTCCCAGTGGTTTCTTACTCTGATTAGAAGAGTCGATTTCTTTTTTTGGTATCATGATCATGACTAATTCTCATATTGGTCTCTTCCCTCCCACCATCCCTCAGAGCTCCCACCCTAACCCCTCCCCGAGGCAGGTTCCTTTTGGTGTTTGGACGTGTTTTGTGTTTCCTCTCTTGGCTTAATCAGCCCTGATTTTCTTCATTTTAGGGCAGGATGCTGAACGGGCTACATTAAAAAACAAACCTCTCTCTATATATATTTATAAATGAGAACTGTTGGATGACACCTTTGACATATCAGCCAATATCAATCAAGCTGAAGACTCCAGACACTCTGTGACTGTCGCATTTCTTCAAGGAAAGTATAGCGTCTATGGAGTTCAGAGGGCACGTGTTTGGGGGAAAAAATATATATATATATATGACATAAAGAAGAAGAAGATGAAGAAAAATGAGAAAAACAAAACAAAAAAGGCAACTTTCAAACAAAATCACTTGAGACAAGATGGGGAGGCTGCAGGGCTGGGAACTGGGAAGAGCCGCTGCTTCCCAATCCCAGGGCTTTTTCAGCCCGTGGGCGCCTGAGGCAGGCTGGGGCAAGCGGTGTGGTGGGACCTGGTCCCCAGGGGGCGGCTGGGAGGCCGCCACTGAGCATCTCTATCTGTCATTCCTTTAGCTATTTAGGGACCAAAGGACCAAACTTTTTATTGCAGATGTGTAGCTCTAGGTCAAATAGAGGGGAGAACCGAGGAGAACCTCCTCTTGCCTCATGGCTGTTCTTGAAACAGCTTAGAGCGATTCTATGAAAAATGTAATTTAAAAAAGACAAAAAAAAAAACAAAAACAAAAAACAAAAAAAAAAAAAGGAAAAATAATGCTTCAATGCTTTTAAAACAGCAAGATAATAGTTCTTTGATACTTTGAGAGGCGCTTTGATTACCCTCATTCAAGTCTATGACACTTTCCTATGGTTTTCTGTATTATATGTCTGGATGGAGCTGTTAAGATGAACAAATTGGTGGATATTTGGGGAAAGCAACGAAGTATTAGAACTCATTAACTGTGAAGTGTGAGGAAACAAGGAGGGGAAAAAAGGGACTGACAAGGCAAGATAATGGTTGTGAAAAGTCTGTAAATGCTTCTAACTCTTCCCCCCCTCTTAAAATAATAGTTGTACAGAATTTTAAAAAAGGAGAAGTTTAAAATACCTATATAATAGAAGAAAAATTAGAGGAAAGCAAAAAATTTAAAAAAGGAAAAAAAAAAAAAACTATAGAAGTTAGCGTTACTGCTAAAATCCCAGATGTTGTAGGACTGTACTTTTGTAGAGTTTAGACTGAGCATCAATCCCTTCTCCCCGCGAGTGCTGTTGGACGCCGTTGACCCCGAGGGCCAGTCCGGACCGCCCAGACCTGTGGGCCCCTGGCTGCCCCCTCGCCGGTGGAGGCCACGCCCCTGGCAGGAAGGCCCTCCGCTCTCGCCTCGCTTTGCTCTGGGAGCTGCGCGCGCTCGCCCGCTCTCCGCAAGCCCTGGACACCTCTGCTTCACTCGCCTTCCATGCTTGCTCCAGAGACTTTCCGGGCAAGGGAGACCTGGGAACTTTCATCTTAAAACAACTAAACAACACACACACACACAAAAACCTTAAACAAGAGAGAGAGAAAAAAAAAAATCTTTGAAGAATTTCTGAAACTGTTTACAAGGAATTTTGAAAAACAGGGATGTTTAAATGATGCCGGCTCTGTTTTTCTGTAAATAAATTTGCATATTTTGTAGGACTTTTAATTGTAATGATAGAGAAAAAAAAACAAGGAAAACTATTTAATGAAAGCACGATATTTATCTTTGGTAAATGACTTTAGAGCAGTTAAAGACATTGCTTAAAAAAACTCAGAATCAGAAAAAAACACTGAATTATTTAAGAACACATATATTTTAAAGTATAACATATTTATTATAATTTATTTGCACCGTTGGGAAGACTTGCTTTGGCCTTCTGCCTTTCCACCCTCCTTGTTGAGGTCTAATTCATCTGAAGGCTGGGGGAGGGGGGCTGCCCTCCGACCTACCATGTTTTTTTCTTTTTTTCTTTAGGAAAACAACTCTCTGGTTCCTCTCAGGCCTCCTCTTTTTCCTTTCCTTCTTTTGTTGGTTAATTATTATTTAAAAATTTTTCTTTTTCTTTCTCTTGGCTCCTCCTTTTAGGATGTCCAGATATTGTAAAAAAAAAAAAAAAAAAAAAAAAAAAAAAGAAAAAGAAAAAAGAACAACAAACTGCTGCAGTTCAGTACAACTGCTCTTTTCACACTCAACTCCCTAAAACTCCTTGTAACCTTCTGTAACTATTGGATGACGCTTTCTCCAGCTTAGCCCTAAATAAAGCACAGTTTAAAAAAAAAAAAAAAAAAAAAAAAAGGCTCTCCAGTGCTCTGTGGTTCATGGAATCTGGCCAGGCAGGCCTCTGGGTCCCAAGGTTGCTCCATTGGGAGTAGCTTTGTTCCTTCCCTCCATGGAGTCTGTTTGCTACCTGAACCCTCTAGAGAAATCTCTGGATTGGTGTGCACCTCCGGAAGTCTCCACTGCAAACCCACAGTGTCCAAACCCAGCAGGAAGCCCCTTTCTTCTCAGATGGAAGGAAAATCGAGCCACCTGACTTGAGTTGGGTTGGGGGCAAAGTGCTGTGAGGAGATAGGGAAGGAGGCAGTAGAAGCAGGGCCCACAGTAAAGGAAGGATGAGGATGCAACCAAAGACTGGCTGCAGAGCATCTTGCTCTTGGTCTTGCACCTTCCACTGCATTGACAGTTTGCATGGTTGGAGAAAACTGAAGGTTCTAGACAACGCCCTCAGAGACAGGCTTCTGGTGGGAGGACAGTGGAGAGGGAGAAGCTTGGGGTGCTGCCGTCTTTGCATCATGACACAGAGCCAGGGCAATGTCCAAGCCCTGAGAGCCACAGGAGGTTCAAGAAGGAAGGTATGGGGGAGGGTTCCAAAGGAGGAAGAATGTAAAGTAGAACTTAGAGGGGTAGGGGGGTCGGGGGGCAAGTCCTCCTGAGGTGAGAACCAGATAAGCACACCAGCCACAGCCTTTGTCAGGCCCTGTCTTGGGACAGCCCTTTTCCTTTATTCTATCTAACCCCCGGCCCCAGCCTTCAGCCTTGCAGCTCCGTCTAGGAATGGGCAGGTTCCACCAAGGGTCTCCATCTCCCTCTGTGTGATGGGGCTGGAAGAAGGGAGGCCTGGGTGTTCATCAGTCTGTGGCCACCTGTGAGAGAGTGGGGAATGGCTTCAGCCCCCACCTGTCCGCTCTGCAGGGGACATGGGAGAGAGCCATGCTCAGTGCTCCAGCTGCTGATTGATGCCTGAATCATGTGCTCCATTCTCTCCTCCTCTTTCTTCCCAGGGCCAGGGGCCAGTCGCCATGGTCGAATGCTAACCTGTGGTCCTTTACACATCATTATCTGGGGGAGGCCTTCGAGCCTTGATTTCAGTGTGGAGATTGTTTCCAGATGAGACCCTCCCTATCCCCTAACACAAACCACACTTAGCCCCCCTGTTATCTCAGACCCCAGGGAACCTCATCGGCCTCTCTTTGTCATCAACCCCCCACTAGGAAACCTTCTCTCTGACACAGTCTTCCCTCACTTTCACTGCTGCAACTCAGGAGCAGGAGGGGCCCAGGGAGCTGAGCTGTGCAGGGGGGTGGCCACATTTGTCCTCTTCCATTGTCTAAGAGATGGAAAACACAGGCCCAGATGTGAATACACCGGTCCCATAAAATAAACCTATTTAAAAGCACACACCAAGTAACTATGCATGCACAGCACATTTAAGAGAGAATACAATTTATTAGCCTGCAGGGGTGTGTGGGGGGAGTCATAGCTTCCTTGAAAAGTTGCAGAAAACTCTCAGGTCACTTTGCACACGATTACAGGGAGTTTGGGTATCCCGAAGCTCATCCATCTTCCCCCAGTTAAGAAGCCCTGATTTGCAGTGGTATTTAAGAAAACCCAAGACACAATTCTCATTAATTTCTGCTTATAGTCACAGCTTATATTCCTCTGCTAGTACAGTCATCCCTCAGAATCTGCAGGAGATTGGTTCCAGGACCCCCGCAGATACCAAAATCCTTGGATGCTCAAGATGGTGCAGTGCAGTGGGCTTTCTGTATCCAGGGCTCTGTATTCACTGAAGGGCTGGTTATATTCCACCTGCAGTGGAGTGATTTCTTCAGAGCTCCCCTATTTTTAAAAGACTTTATTTATTATTATAAACTGTCAAGCATAATGAAAAGTAGAGATACTTGCCTACTGAACCCCTGTACCTACACTGCATAGCTTTAATACACATCAACTTATGAATTTTGGTTGAAGACAATCTCCCAGTAATGGAGTCATTTCATTGGTAGATATCTCGGTTTTCCCTCAATGTTTTTGGTGCTGCATTGACATGTAAAGGCTGGCTCTGGCCTGCTAGGCAGCTGTACCCTTGTGGTGGTGACTGTGGGGTCTTGAGGCCTCTCTCTGCCTCCTCCAAGGGTAGGCACTGGCTCAGGCTGCCCCTTACCCTCCAGCCCCTGCTCTGGCAGCACTTTCAAAGGGCTTTCAGCTCTTCATCTTCCCCTTTGAACTCCTAAACCCTCTCTTACTTTTCTCTTTTTTTCTCTCCCTTTCCCCCTCCTTTCTGTGTGATGCTAATTTGTGAAGAATGTTTCCTCGACCTTTTAGTGACAAGTTCCGTTCTCCTCCTGGGTTTTTCATTTTATTTTCATTTTCAAAGTTTTTAAAATCTTTTTTCGATGATAGAGTTTCCAGTGTTGTGCCAATTTCTGCTGTATAGCAAAGTGACCCAGTCACGTATATATACACACGCTTTACACTTTTTATTTAATTTTTTGGCTGTACCAGTGATATACGGAGTTTCCTGGGCCAGGAATTGGTTACAGGCGGTAACCAGAGCCATAGTAGTGACAATGCCAGATTTTTAACCCACTAAGCCACCAGGGAGCTCCTGGGTTTTTGTAAAGACCCAACATTTCTCCTATTCTGAGCTGAGTCCTACCCTCTCCTGCACACAGGGCACCAGTAGAGCACACAGAATATCCCAGAACAGGAATGCCTCCAAGTCCAACATTCACCTTCCAAGTTCAACTGCCACTGGGCTGGGCAAATCTCCAGCTCCTCCTGGCACAGGGTCTGCAGAGTCAATGTTGGAATGACACGCCATTGACCTCAAACGGAAATTCCCCACCTGGGGAAGGTGGATAAGGGACATCTGTGCAGTGAGCTTAGGGGCCCAGCCCCACCTGAGGTGACAGGCATTAGACATGGTTGTGAATGCCATTGGTCTCTCCCAAAATGGAATGCACCCCCCTGAACAAAAATTATTGGCTACCATTGATAGCCCACCTTTGATAGACTATTCCCTCCAGGCAGGCAAATATTCAGTTCACATCAATTCGTGGCATGCATGCATGAACAAATTAAGGAAAAAGAATAAACTGCGGACAATTGAGAGCCTGGTCCCAAAAGGGCAGCATTCTGGAAATGCTTTTAAAGTAATCGCAGCATACTGGGAGGAAGTGGAGAGCCAACACTCGCTTTTCCCCCAGATGAGTGTTTGAAAGTCTTAAGTTTTTGACTTTAGAGTTCCCTTTCCCTCCCACCCCTCCTCTGTTTCTCTAAGCTGCCCTCCCTTCTCCCTGCCAATCCCCCCCCTCCCTCCCCCCATCAGTCTCAACTCTCTCAGATGCCTGGAGGCCTGGTGAGTGGGCAGCCAGCCCCCCAGTTCCCTCTTTATCACCCCAGCTTCTCTGCCCTTGTGCTAGCCTAGCTCCTCACTCTTCAGGGAACCCTGAATGTCTCCACGCCTGCTTGCACCTTGGTGGACAGCTAACCAGGGTTTGCCCAGACCAGGAGGAGGCTTGGAGACTGTATCAGAGTGGGATGCAAATACCTTCTATGTCACTTTGGAAAAGTGACCTAGCCTCTCTGAGCCTCAGTTTCCTTATCTCTAAACATGGATAGCACACCCCGCCCCTAAGAGTTGTAAGGAGTAAATAAAGGAGAAACAGCCACACACAGGCACTCCCTCCTCCAGGAGAGTCTGAGGAATAAATTCTTTAATTGTACAGACACTTGGAATGAGCAGTTCAGGCCCTGATCCCCGCTTCTTCCCTTTCCTTAGCTCCATTCTACTAACGAGTCCCCTCCCAACCCAGGCGAGCTTGGACTTGACCCTAGGCCACTTTCGGTCGTTTTCTCTTAAATCCAGTCTGCCCCTGCCCCATCCAGAGATACCCTGATGTGTCCCTGTGCACACCCCTCTGTCTCACTGCTCCAGGGACGCCAATGAGCAGATGCTCCCCTGTCCCTTCCTCTATCTTTGCCCTTTCTTGCCTCTAAGAGCCTTCCCAACACCACTGCCCTTGTTTGCGGCCATCCTCTCCTGGGTCATATGGCCTCAGGCTGCTCATATGGTCTTTGAGTTTAAAAAAAGTTTATCTATTTTTTGGAAGAGGTAACATATTCATATGTTGCAAGATTCAAAAATATGAAAAAGCAGAGAGTTCCCATCGTGGCTCAGTGGTAACAAACCCATCTAGGATCCATGAAGATGTGGGTTTGATCCCTGGCCTCACTCAGTGGGTTAATGATCCAGTGTTGCCGTGAGCTGTGGTGTAGGTCTCAGACAAGGCTTGGCTCCGGCATTGCTGAGGCTGTGGTGTAGGCCAGCTGCTGCAGCTCTGATTCCACCCCTAGCCTGGGAACCTTCATATGCCCTCAGGTTTTTTTGCCCTAAAAAGCAAAAAAAAAAAAAAAAAAGGAAAAAGAAAATGCGTATAATGAAAAGTCTTTCCACCCCCTGAATCCAGCCACCCAATACTCTCTCCAGAGGCATCCAGTGTTACCCATCATCCCGATTTACCCTGGTCCTTAGTGTGTGGATGTGCATGCATTGGTGTAAGGAACTCAACTATCATCCTTACTTTCAGGGCGAGACCCAGAGCCAGGCAGTGAGATGCACTGGCTTCTGAAGCTGTCCTGTGGGATTCCCAAGAAGGAGCCCAGGCCTGGGCTGAGTAGAGGAATCAGGACCTCCCAGTTCACACTTATCAGCTGGGCTCTTTCCTTTGAGGCTCCGTGGAGCTGTCAGTACTGGGGTGCTTGCCCTGAGCTAGGCCCTGTTAAGAGCTACTTAGCTTTTTTTTTTTTTTTTTTGGTTTTTGGGTTTTTTGCTCTCTTGGGGGCCGCATATGGAAGTTTCCAGGCTAGATGTCAAATCTGAGCTGCAGCTGCCGGCCTACACCACAGCAACACCAGAGCTGAGCCAAATCTGCCAACTATACCACAGCTCACGGCAACGCCGGATCCTTAACCCACTGAGTGAGGCCAGGGATCAAACCAGCATCCTCATGGATATTAGTAGGGTTCATTACTGCTGAGCCACAAAAGGAACTCCAAGAGCTATTTAGTTATAATCCTATTTAATTCTCTGAGCCTGGTGTTATCATCACTGTTTGACAGATGAGGAAACAGGCTCAGAGAGGTTAAGTCCTTGTCAAGGTGACCCAGCCTGATCAGGGTTCCAAGCCTATCTGCCAAGTTGCACTTTTAATCTCTGCATCTTGTCTCCCTCACTTGTAGATGCCCTGCACAGTCACTCCTCTCCACCTCTTCTCTCCTGTCTCCCACCTCCCTTTCCTCCCTTCTCACTTTTTTCCTCAATAATACCAGCTTTACGTAGCCTATATTGACTTAGGTACTAGGGTCCTTATCTTCCTCTCCTTGATTATCTGGGGTGGCCCCAGAATTCTTTAGGGTTTTTGTTTGTTTGTTTGTTTGTTTTTGTTTTGGGCCATACCCATGGCATGTGGAAATTATTGGGCCAGGGATCAAACCCAAGCCGCAACAGTGGCAATGCCTGATCCTTAACGCACTAGGCCACCAGGGAACTCCTAGCCCCAGAGTTCTTAAAGTTGAGTGAGTGCAGGTTATTGAACATGAATTTCCCTGCCTGGTAGTAGGAACAAAAGGACTCAAGGAAGGAAAAATAAAATAAAATAAAACCCAAATACCTGGTTAGCTTTTATTATTAACAAGGAGAGGAAATTAAATTAAAATAAATATGTTTACTTTGCTGTGCAGCAGAAATTGACAGAACATTGCAAATCAACTATAATTAAGATGACTTTTAAAATAAAGAACTGAAAAGAAAATAATAAATATGATATGTATTAACATTTATACAGTCACCTGAAGTTCAAAACCCTTTCGAGCTGTGTCAACTCTGTTTTCCCCCAGTATGCTAAACTCTGGGAGAAAACTATAAACGCATTGTTTAGCTCAATGCAAACTGGTTCTCCATCACTCAAAATCAGGGGGACATTTTAACCATCTCTGAAGGCCCCGTATGCCACTAAATGAGGCATGAAGATGCCTCTCATCCCCGGGGTCTCCACATGAATCATCTTTGCCAGTGCCCTTCTCTCCCTGTCTCCTGGGGCCCAGCTCTGGGAGCTGTTGGGCATTGGGGTGGCAGGAAATTCAGTGCACCCAGGTGATGTCAGCCCGTCTCCCTTCCACTCCCTGCTTGGCGCCCTCTTGGGGTCCAAAGGAAGGCTTCAGAAGCAAGACTGCTGTGGAGCATTCTCACTCTGCACAGGCAGCCCTAGGATCTAACATGAGAGTCACTGGGCAGACCAGACACCCCTGCCCCACTGTCCCGTCCAGCTCAGGACCTCCAATCCCATCATTAGAGCTTTTCCTTTGGGTGAGACTCGAGCCTCAATTAGTTCTGCCTTTTAAATGAAAACTGCCTTGGGATGGGAGTGTATTTGTTCCCTCACAAGCTCAACCCACATGTATCTTGCACATCCCAAGTGCCGGCACGGTGCTAAGGAGTAAGCGTGGGGTGACGAAGTCACACACTCCAAGCCACCTTGCAGGCACAAGGCTGGGTGTGTTACGGGGATGCTCCCTGCCCCTGGAAGTAATCCTGCAAGGTGCTCTCCGGTGGACAATGGGAAAGGTAAGTTACTTGATGTAAATTATGTTGCCAGTAAGTAGTGGATCCCAGCATCAAGATCAGCTGCCCTCACGCCTCACATGGGGTTCCCTGACAAAAGACAGCTGCAGGGTGGCATGGTGAACTGTGCTGGGGCCCCAGAGAAGCCCTGAAGAGGGAAAGCCGGCAGCCCAGACTGGGGAGGAGGAGTCCTTTGGGCTGAGTGTTGGAGGGTGAACAGGGGTTAAACAGACCCCAAGGGAGGGGGACGTGTAGGAATAAAGAACCCCAGACCTTTTGAAGAGTTGCAAGATGTCTTAGGAAGGCTGGGGGGATATGCTGGGAAAGACAAAGGGCCTTGTCTAAGAAGAATCCATTTCTGATCACCCGGGTCGTGAACTGGCTACTTCACCAGCACCATCCCAGTAAACCTTCCCAAACACCCCCTTTTATAAGGCGGGCTTGAGGGGCGCGCTGAAAGTCATATGGTTTGGTGGAGCTGGGGTTTGAGCCCCGGTCCGAGACAGAAACTTCCATGCTCACCATCACCATATTACTTTGGAGAGGCTACTTTTCCAAGGCACGTGGGTAAGAATTCGACGCAGAAGCTATTTCTAAACCTCGAACAAAGACATGCAGTATAACCACAGGCAGAGAACAGAGACAGGACTGGCTTGGAAAGGCTTGGACCTATGTGCCTCAGTTTTTACCCCCTGTCAAGTGAGGTATCCTGGGTCTCAAGGCCTCGATCCAGCTCCTCTGGGCCCAGAGCTCTCTGCTATGTGCTGGGACGGAGAGGAAGGAGTGGGGTGGAGGTGCCTGAATGCCCAGAGCCCAGCTCTCATGATGAGAGTCATCTGGATGAGAGAATGCAGCGCTTGGATGTCTTGCCCACCACTCTATTCTGCTTTCAACTGGGCCGAGGACACTTGCAGCCTTGTCCTGAGTGCTGGGTGACCTGAAGAGGCCTCTGAGCTCCAGGCATCCCCCTTGATCAAGAATTACTGGTACTGGAGTTCCTGTCATGGCTCAGCAAAAAAGAATCTGACTAGTATCCATCCACGAGGATGCAGGTTTGATCCCTGGCCTTGCTCAATGGGTTAAGGACCTGGTGTTGCCAAGAGCAGTAGTATAGGTCACAGATGTGGGTCAGATCCTGTGTCGCTGTGGCTGTGATGTAGTAGCCTGGGAGCTTCCATATGCCATGGGTGTGGCCCCCCCCCCCCCCCCAGGAACTACTTGTACTTTCAGCACTGAACATGATGCCTGGCACACAAGTGCTCAGTGATGTGGGATGAATGAACAACAAGAGGTGGGAAGTGGGGAGAATGCCTCCCATGAGCCCCTTCTGAGGCACTCCACACCTGCAAGCTCCCAGCCAGACCGTTCTGCACCCTCATTTCCCCAACTCTGACCAGAGATGAGAACAAAGCATGGTAGTTCTGGTCTTCTTGGTACCCAGAGAGCTCCGAGATGACAGGGATCCTCCTGAGATGAGGGTGCAATGGGGGCCCTCAAGGATGGGCTGTGGACACAGGTTCTCCTGTTATTCCAAGTCTGGCCATTCAAATCCCCCTGCCCTTAGTTCACAGTCCATCTGCTTCAGGGGCTGTAGCTCAAAATGAGCACCTATTTTCTTTTGTTTGTTTGTTTCTTTTCTTTTCTTTTTTTTTTTCTTTTGAGGGCTCTATCCACAGCACATGGAAGTTCCCAGGCTAGGAGTCAAATTGGACCTGCAGCTGCAAGCTTACACCACTGCCACAGCAATGCCAGATCCGAGCCGCATCTGCAACCTACACCACAGCTCATGGCAATGCCGGATCCTTAACACACTGAGCAAGGCCAGGGATCGAATATGCAACCTCATGGTTCCTAGTCGGAGTTGTTTCTGCTGCACCACACAGCAGGAACTCCAGAAGCCTAAGGATTTAAATGGAATGTGCCAAGTCATCCTCGATGGATGCCGAAACTCGGGGGCTCAAAGGTAGATGAAAAATGGTATTTACATACTTTCCAGTAACCCCCTCCTCCCAACACACACACAACATATTTATAAATTACACAGGGAAAGGTAGTCATTTTATGGTGGAGAAACCCATCAGACATCCCCTTAAGCTGGTGATCCAAGTTAGTATCACCTGAAATGAAAGAAATAGCTCTCATGGGCCTCCTGGTAGGATTCCTGAGAAGGACACAGCATCACTTATTCTTGTTGAAAATGCACAGCTGAATTTAGTCATAAAACAAACAAACCCATATTGGGGAACATCCTACAAAATAAGTGGTTGGTATTCACCTAAAGAGACATGACAACAAAATGCAACTTAATGATCATTGATTGGATCCTGGCTAGATTTTTTTTCTTTTGTCAAAAAGTTCATGTGAGGGAAGGAAGCTTAGCAAGAAAAGCAAAAAGGAAATGTGCAAAATTTCAATATGGTCTGTAGATTAGATAATAGTGCTCTATTAACGTTAATTTCCTGATTTTGATCATTGCCCCATGGGTATGGAAGAGAATGACCTTGTTTTTAGGAAATGCATGCTGAATTATTAGGAGCAAGAAGGGTAGTATGTCTGCAATTTACTGTCAAATATTTTAGAAAAGTAATAATACGTGGGTTTGTTTATATATGCGTGAGAAAGAGTGGATGATAAAGCAAATGAGTTAAAATGTTAACACTTGGGAAATATGGGTGAAGGGAATACAGGAATTCTTTGTATCTTTTCCAAAAAATTTTCTGTAAGTCTGAATTCAAAATAAAACATTTGGGAAAAAATGTGACCAGTTTGAGCACAAGCTGGGTCAGCCTGGGGAGAGCTGTCAGCTATTTGGACTGGGTGCTGCAGGGACCAGTCCCTGCTCCTGCTTCTTCCCCAGAAAATGTCCTGGGAATCTGAAAGGAGAAACCCTCCAACGTAGTTTTGAGCAGTGGGTGTTACAGGCAGCACAAAGGGGCCACCATGGTTTCTGCTATCCCGTCCTGGCTCCTGGGTGTGGGGGAGGGCTGTTCCCACTCCCATTCCCAGGAGTAGCCTGACTGACTGGCAAAACAAGAAAACAGCATCATCTTCTGTTCTGAAAAGAGAAGAGACAGATTCAAAAATACTAGAGGTGGAGAGTGGAGACTGGGGTGAGAAGGAAGGGCTGAAAACCGCCCGCAGGCATGCCTTATGGAGGCAGGAGGACCACAGCTCCAGGGGCCCTGCTCTGGAACAGCTCTTTACTCTGCTCCTTGCAGTCCTCAAGGCTGAGGTCTGGAGAGCCAGGGCTCTTGGCCAGACCCCAGCAGATAGCCCCTGAACTGAATGGTTAGAAACTTGGAGTAACAGAAGAATCTGTGTCCGTAAGTCATCTTTGAGGGCCCCCATTGGACCCTCATCTCGGGAGGATTCCCTGTCATCCTGGAGCCCCCTGGGTACCAAGAAGATCACAACCTGTTCTTATGATGGAACACTGCATCGCATGAGGGGATGAGAGCACGGTCCCGACTTCCAGGGCAGCAGCCCAGGCTGGGGGCAGAGACGGAGGTAAACAGCATGCTGGAACAGGGACAGGTATGCAGTGGGCTGCTCTGCTGGAGGCCCTGGGGGGGCCTGGCTGAGCGGCAATGGTGGGAGGCTGGCCAGCCTAGATTTGCCTGACTCTCACAGAATCCCCAGTTCCCCATTCTTGGGAGGGGCCCACTGCCCCTTGCCCGCCTTCAGCTAAGTGACAAAAGCACGTGATGTGTATAAAGTGCTTTGCCGTTGTTTACCCAGCAGATGAGCTTCCTTTCACTGCATCCCTGAGTGGACTGGGAACCAGCAGTGAGTGCATGCACCACCTACATTTTGCAGGCAGAGGCACTGAGTTTGTGCTCATGAAGGGGCATGCATGATGTCACACATCTACAGTGGTAGAGCAAGGACTTGAACCTCAGTCTCTGATGGAGCACTAGGTAAACTGGAAATGTGCAGAGTATCAGAATCTATGCAGGTCTCTTTCCACTGAGTCCTGCTTCTCTTCAAGTTCAAACACCAGGCCTAGAATTCAAGACTGTCCACGAGCTCACTCACTTTGCGGTCCCTGTCTCCATGCTTTTGACACATTGTTTCTCTGCCCGGAGCACCCTTCCTTCCTTCCTTTCTGCTCTTGCCCAGCAATAATATCTTAACTTCTGGGAAATTCTGATTGAAGCCCTCCTCCCAGGGGCTGCCATTGAGGCCTCTGTGGCTACAACTGTCCTCTGGGCACTTTAACTGCAGCTCAACATAGTTCCTGTGTGATGCTGGAGGCCAGGAACCACGTCATTGGACTTGGCCTGGTATGAGGTGGTCAGTCCAAGGATGCTTCAGAGTTTCCTGAAGACCAGGAAATGTTGGGACTAAGAGATTCCTTTGAGAATCTGTTGAAAGGTATAATTCCTCTGGTCCAGGTAAGCATCCAGGTACAGGCAGAGGGGAGACAGGCGATGAGATAGGGTTGTCCACGGGGCAGCTCTCTAGCCAGACTGATGCTCTTGGAAGGGATGTCACATCATGGGAGAGTGTTTTAATTTCTTTTTTTTGACGATAAATTTATTTATTTATTTTTTACTTTTTTTCCCGTTAATTACTTTATTTTATTTTATTTTTGTATTACTCAAATGAATTTATCACATCTGTATAATCATAACAATATGTATAATAATCATAATAATCTGTATAATAATCATAACAATCTGATTTCACGGGATTTCTATCCCACAGCCCAAGCACATCCCCCCACCCCCCAAACTGTCTCCTCCAGAGAACACAAGTTTTTCAATGTCTGTGAGTCAGCATCTGTTCTGCAAAGAAGTTCAGTCTGTCCTTTTTTCAGATTCCACATAGCAGTGAAAGCATTTGATGTTGGTGTCTCATTGTATGACTGACTTCACTTAGCATGACAGTTTCTAGGTCCATCCATGTTGCTAAGAATGCTAGTATTTCATTCATTTTAATGGCTGAGTAATATTCCATTGCGTATATGTACCACATCTTCTGGATCCACTCTTCTGTCTATGGACATTTAGGTTGTTTCCATGTCTTGGCTATTGCAAAGAGTGCTGCAATGAACATTGGAGTACATGTGTCTTTGCGAGTCATGGTTTTCTCTGGATAGATGCCCAGGAGTGGGATTGCTGGATCAAATGGTAGTTCTATGTTTAGTTTTCTGAGGAATCTCCATACTGCTTTCCACAGTGGTTGCACGAATTTACAATCCCATGAACAGTGTACTAGGGTTCCTTTTTCTCCACACCCTCTCCAGCACTTATTGTTTGTAGACTTTTGGATGATGGCCATTCTGGCTGGTTTAAGGTGGTACCTAGAGTGGTTTTGATTTTCATTTCTGTAATAATGAGTGATGTGGAACATTTTTTCATGTGTTTCTCGGCCATCTATATGTCTTCTTTGGAGAAGTGTCTGTTTAGATCTTCCCATTTTTTGATGGGGTTGTTTTTTTTTTTTTTGGTATGCAGCTGTAGGTGGTGTTTATAAATTTTGGAGATTAATCCCTTGTCAGTTGATTCACTTGCAAAGATTTTCTCCCATTCTGTGGGTTGTCTTTTTGTTTTGTTTAGGGTTTCCTTTGCTGTGCAGAAACTTTTGAGTTTGATTAGGTCCCATTTGTTTATTTTTGTTTTCATTGTCAATACTCTAAGAGGTGGATCTGAGAAGATGTTGCTGTTGTTTATGTCAGAGAGTGTTTGGCCTATGTTTTCCTCTAAGAGTTTGATAGTGTCTGGTCTTATATCTAGGTCTTTAATCCATTTGCAGTTTATTTTTGTGTATGGTGTTGGGAAATGTTCTAATTTCATTCTTTTCCATGTGGATGTCCAGTTTTCCCAGCACCACTTATTGAACAAGCTGTCCTTTCTCCATTGTATATCCTTGCCTCCTTTGTCATAGATTAGTTGGCTGTAGGTACATGGGTTGAATTCTGGGCTTTCTGTCCTGTTCCACTGATATATATTTCTGTCTTTGTGCCAGTGCCATGCGGTTTTGATGATTGTTGCTTTGTAGTATCGTCTGAAGTCTGGGAGCTTGATTCCTCCAGCTCCATTTTTCTTTTTCAGGATGTCTTTGGCTATTCTGGTCCTTTTGTGCTTCCAAAGAAACTTTAAAATATTTTGTTCGAGTTCTGTGAAAAATGTCCTTGGTAATTTGATAGGGATTGCATTGAATCTGTAGATTGCCTTAGGTAGTATAGTCATTTTGATAATATTAACTCTTCCAATCCACGAGCATGGTATATCTTTCTATCTGTGTCATCTTTGATTTCTTTCATCAGTGTCTTATAGTTTTCAGAGTACAGGTCTTTTGTCTCTGTAGGTAGGTTTACTCCTAGGTATTTTATTCTTTTGGATGTGATGGTAAATGGGATTGCTTTCCTAATTTCTTTTTCTGCTCTTTCATTGTTAGTGTATAGAAATGCCATTGATTTCTGTGTATTAATTTTGTATCCTGCGACTTTGCTAAATTCATGGATGAGCTCTAACAGTTTTCTGGTAAAGTCCTTAGGATTCTCTAGGTATAGAATCATGCCATCTGCAAATAGTGATAGTTTTACTTCTTCCTTTCCAATTTGGATTCCTTTTATTTCTTTTATGTCTCTGATTGCTGTGGCTAGGACTTCCAAAACTATGTTGAAGAGTAGTGGCGAGAGCGCACATCCTTGTCTTGTTCCTGATCTCAGGGGGGAATTCTTTCAGCTTTTCACCATTGAGAATGATGTTTGCTATGGGTTTGTCATATATGGCCTTTATCATGTTTTGGTAGGTTCCCATTATGCCCACTTTCTGAAGGGTTTTTATCAGAAATGGGTGTTGGATTTCGTCAAAGGCTTTTTCTGTGTCTATTGAGAGGATCATATGGTTTTTATTCTTCAGTTACTGTGGTGTATCACACTGATGGATTTGCAGATATTGAAGAACCCTTGCATCCCTGGGATAAATCCCACTTGATCATGATGTATAATCCTTTTAATGTATTGTTGGATGCAGTTTGCTAGTATTTTGTTGAGAATTTTTGCGTTGATGTTCATCAGTGAAATTGGCCTGTAGTTTTCTTTTTGTGTGTGTGGTATCTTTTTCTGGTGTTGGTATCAGGGTGATGGTGGCCTCATAGAATGAGTTTGGGAGTATCCCTTCCTCCACAATTTTTTTGAAATAGTTTCAGAAGGATAGGTGTTAGCTCTTCTCTAAATGTTTGACAGAATTCACCTGTGAAGCCATCTGGTCCTGGACTTTTGTTTGTTGGAAGTTTTTTAATCACAGTTTCAATTTCAGTTCTTGTGATGTGTCCATTCATCTTTTCTATTTCATCTTGGTTTAGTCTTGGAAGATTTTACTTTTCTAAGAATTTGTCCATTTCTTCTAGGTTTTCCATTTTATTGGCATATAGTTGCATATAGTAGTCTCTTATGATCCTTTGTATTTCTGTGATGTCCGTTGTTACTTCTCCTTTTTCATTTCTAATTTTATTGATTTGAGTCCTCTCTCTTTTTTGCTTGATAAGTCTGGCTAGGGGTTTATCAATTTTGTTGATCTTTTCAAAGAACTAGCTTTTCGTTTCATTGATCTTTTCTATGGTTTTCTTTGTTTCTATTTCATTGATTTCTGCTCTGATCTTTATGATTTCTTTCCTTCTACTAACTTTAGGTCTTGTCTGTTCTTCTCTCTCGAGCTGCTTTAGATGTAAAGTTAGCTTGTTTATTTGAGCTTTTTCTTGTTTCCTGAGGTGGGCTTGTATTGCTATAAACTTTCCTCTTTTGTGGCATCCCATAGGTTTTGGAGTGACGTATCTTCATTGTCTTTTGCTTCTAGGTATTTTTTTATTTCCTCTTTGATTTCTTCATGGATCCATTGGTTTAGTAGCCTGTTGTTTAGCCACCACGTGTTTGTGTTTTTTTAGTTTTTTTGTTGTTGATTTCCAGTCATATAGCAGTGGTCAGAAAAGATGCTTGATATGATTTCAATTTTCTTAAAGTTACGGAGGTTGGATTTGCAGCCCAGGATGTGATCAATCTTGGAGAATGTTCCATGTGCACTTGAAAAGAATGTGTATTCTGTTGTTTTTGGATGGAATGTCCTATAAATATCTATTAAGTCCATCTGGTTTAATGCATCATTCAGGGCCTGTGTTTCCTTATTGATTTTCTGTCTGGTTGATCTGTCCATTGCTGTAAGTGGGGTGTTAAATCCCCCACCATGATTGTATTATTGTCGATTTCTCCTTTTAAGGTTGTTAGCAGTTGCCTTATATATGGTGGTGAACCTGTGTTGGGTGCATAGATATTTAAAATTGTATCATCTTCTTGGATTGATCCTTTGATCATTATGTAATGTCCTTCTTTGTTCCTTAAAATATTCTTCATTTTAAAGTCTATTTTGTCTGATATGAGTATTGCTACTCCAGCTTTCTTTTGATCCCTGTTTGCATGAAATATTTTCTTCCATCCTCTCACTTTCAATTTGTATGTGTTCCTAGAAGTGAAATGGGTCTCTTGAAGACAGCATATATATGGGTCTTGTTTTTGTATCCATTCAGCCAGTCTATGTCTTTTGGCTGGGGCGTTTAGTCCATTCACATTTAAGGTAATTATTGATATGTATGTTCTTATGGCCATTTTATTAATTACTTTGGATTTGTTTTTGCTGCTATTTTTCCTTTCCTTCTTCTCTCCTTTTCTGCCTATAGAAGTTCCTTTAGTATTTGTTGTATGGCTGGTTTAGGGTTGCTGAATTCTCTCAACTTTTGCTTATCTGTGAAGGTTTTGATTTCTCCTTCAAGTCTGAATGAGAGCCTTGCTGGGTAGAGTAATCTTGGTTGGAGGTTTTTTCCTTTCATCACATTAGGTATATCATGCCACTCCCTTCTGGCCTGCAGAGTTTCTGCTGAAAAATCTGCCAATAACCTTATTGAGGTTCCCTTGTATGTTATTTGTTTCTTTTCCCTGGCTGCTTTCAAGATTTTCTCTTTGTCTTTAATTTTGTACAGTGTGATTAATGTGTGTCTTGCAGTGTTCCTCCTTGGGTTTATTTTATATGGTACTCGTTGTGCTTCCTGGATTTGAGTGAGTTATTCCTTCCCTGTGTTAGGGAAATTTTCGGCTACTATCTCTTGGAACATTTTTTTCTGTTTGCTTCTCCCTTTCTTCTCCTTCTGGCACCCCTATAATACGGATGTTGGTGTGTTTAACATTGTCCCAGAGTTCCCTGAGACTCTATTCATTTCTTTTCAGTCTTTTTTCTCTCTTCTGTTCCACATCCGTAATTTCAACTAATCTGTCCTCCACCTCACTATTTGTTCTTCTGCCTCCTGCATTCTGCTGTTAGCTGCTTCTAGTGAATTTTTTATTTCAGTTATTGTATTTTGCATCTCTTCTTGTTTAAGTTTTATATCTTGTATCTCTTTGATCAGTGTTTCCTGTAAGTTATCCATCTTTGCCTCCAGTTTATTTCCAATGTCTTGCATCATCTTCCACATCAACAGTCTAAAGTCTTTTTCCTGGAGGCTGAGAATCTCCTCCTTGCTTCTCTGATTTTCTGGGGTTTCTCCTTTCTCCCTCATCTGAGTTATAGTTCTCTGTCTTTCCATTTTTATAGGTTTTTGGTGTGGTGACCTTTTTACAGATAATAGAGCTGTAGCCTCTCTTACTTCTGGTGTCTACCCCCCAGTGGCTGATGTCGGTGTCGGGGGCTTGCTGGTAGGCTTCCTGATGGGAGGGGCTGATGCCTGCCTCCTGGTAGGTGGAGCCGATTCTAATCCCTCTCGTGGGTGGGGCTCATTCTCTGGATGGGATTAGAGGCAGCTGTGTGCCTGAGAGGTCTTTAGGTAGCCTGTTTACTGAGGGATGTGGCTGTGATCCCACCTGGATTGTTGTTTGCCCTGGGGTTTCTCAGCACTGACTGATGGGTGGGGCCAGATTTTCCCAAAATGGCCACCTCCAGAAAAAGTCAGCTGCTGAATATTCCTGAGAGCTTTGCTTTCAATGTCCTTCCCTCACAACAAGCCATATTCACCCCTGTTTTCCCTTGATGTCCTCCAGGAACTGCAGTCAGATTTGACCCAGATTTCCATGGAGAATTTGCTTTGCCCTGGGACCCACTGCACGTGAAAGTCTGTGTGCGCCTTTTAAAAATGGGGTTTCTGTTTCACCCAGTTTCATGGAGCTCCTGTGCATAAGCCCCACTGGCCTTCAATGCCAGATGCTCCAGGGGCTCTTTCTCCCCATGCCAGATCCCCACATGTAAGAGTTTGATGTGGGGCTCAGAACTCTCACTCCTGTAAGTGAGTCTCTGTGAACCAGTTAGTTTTAAGTCTGTGGAGCTTCCCACTGGGAGGTATGGGGTTGTTTATATCGTGAAATCGCCCCTCCTACCTCTTGATGTGTCCTCCTCTTTTTCTTCTGGAGTAGGATATGTTTTTTAAGGTTTCCGGTCCATTCGAGTGAAGAATGCTCAGTCTTTAGTTGTGAATTTTGTTGTTTTTAGAAGAGAAGTTGAGCTCCAGTCCTTCTATTCCGCCGTCTTAATCCCCTCTTGACCATAAATTAGACATGTAATCATAGGATTTATTTTCCTTGGGTAAACAGGTGTAAGGTTATACCCCCATTCCTTGCCACAGATTGTCAGTCCTTACAGCATCCTTGTCCCTGGTCACTGCTACCCACTGCAGCACTCTTTCCTCCTTGTTGGTATAATTTCCCCTATCCTGCTCGCAGGCCCTCATCAAATTTGAGGGAGAGGGTGGACAAAAGGCCCTAATCTTTGGGGCTGTGGAGCCAAGCACACAGTCCTACACTGCCTTCCTGGAGGCGCTACCGGTGTTTTCATTTCTGATAGAGCTGTACTCCAACACCTGCCCCTGGACAGGACAGAAGGCCGCTGGAGTCCTTGGCCGCATTTCTCTGTTCAAAGGTTCATGTGGAAGGAGTTCCTGCTATGTTGCAGTGGGATCAGCAGTTTCTCTGTGGCACCAGGATGCAGGTTCAATCCCTATATGGGCACAGTGGGTTAAAGGATCCCGTGTTTCTCCAGCTGCAGCATAGATCAGATCTGATCCTTGGACCAGAACTCCGTATGCAGCAGGGCAGCCAAAAGAAAAAAAACCCAAAGGGCTCAGCTGGAAGATTTCAGGGAGGGGCCCTAGGCAGGCCCTCCCCTACTCTGGTTACATCTGCTTCCCTTCCCATCAGGTAAGAAGCAAGCAGACAGGTGGGCAGAGGATCTGTTTGGGATGCTCCCAAGTCCCTTCTCAGACTCATTGCTCCTCAACTTTCCTTTTTCTCCAACACAGTAAATCTTCTATTATTCTCCAAGTTGATATAGTAAGCTGTGTCATTTTGAGAAGAAATACATAATGGTATATTAGAGGAATCATGGATCTCCTCATTCATGCTTAGAAAAAATTTATTACAATGTAAGAAAGTCTGAATAGCATGAATTTATTATAATGATTTAACACTTCTGCACTTGAGTTAAAAATGCCCCTCCATAAATAACTGTCTCTGGAAAACATAGCAAATTTACACAGTTTACCATTCCTCTGTGTTATATAAATCCAACAAGCTTAAATCACTTCCCACTGGGAGGAGAACCCCGCAGACTGGGGCTGAACTTCATCTTGCAAGAGGCAGGAGAGCCAGCCTTCTCTTGCTTCCTCTGGCCCCTCATCTCGGCACTAGGCAAGCTCATCATAGAACTTAAAGTGGCCCAAGTATAGGGAAGAGAAAGACAAAGAGAGGGAACACCACAGACAAACAGGTGAAGAGGTGAAGGACAGTGGGCCTTGGGCATCCTGGCAGCTGGCAGGCTGTGGGCCATGTGGTAGTGCCAGTGCAGTGCCAGCCAAAGCTGCTAACTCTGGATGGTGGTGGAGGGGGCAGGAAAGGCCAGCACCCATGCTCTGCCGAGATCTCAACTGGCCTTCTGGTCAACCACCTCTTTGACTTCTTACAAACCCCAACACTGCTCTTTACTCCTGGGCCTTTGCTTCCTCCTCTTCCAAAGACTCACTCTCAGAGCCACCATTGGCTCCAGCCTGCCTGCCATATTTTCATGGCTCGTCATTCTGGCCTTCCTCTGGGCTAGTTTCTGCCAGGCATCACACTTGTAAGGTAGGGATATCATCTCCAGTCTTACAAATAATTTTATATTATTATATCTGCGGCTTAGAAGTTATCAGTAACTTGCTTAAATGTATACTGCTCAGAGGCGAGAAGGCTGGGTTGATTCCAAGGTCAATATATGTGATATTGACATTTATTCTAATAGGATAATGAACAGTACACACAACAACATAGCACAATTTGAGGTGGGCTATAACAGAAGGCTCTACAGGATATTGTTGGAGCCAAGAGAAGAAGTGATATCAATGCCTGGGAAGGTCAGGAAAACATGGTAGCATCAACCATGGAGCTGCGTCTGGAAAAATTCATCTCAAAGGGAAGGGCTTGGGAAAGTCACTCTGGCAGGAAAGAGCAGTGTGTTTTCGGGAAGTGACTAAAGGCTGTGAGCGGCAAGGGGAGCAGAGAGAAGGAGGGAGGGAAGGTGGGAGGAGGAAGGAGTGGTGGGGCAGGTGCTGAGAGCCTGGGACATTCATCTCAGGGGTGTGCTCCGTCATCATTGGGGAGTCCTTTGGATTTTAACCAGGGTATTAACAAACCTCAGATCTATTTCAGGAAGAAGATGCTAGTCAGTGTGGGAAGCCGTGGAGGTGTCCCAAGCCCTTCTATCCCTCAGTCCTCTCAGCATGGCCCTTTCTCCCTCGTGAGAGAGTTGTGAGCATCCTGGAGTTATGGAAACACAGCTCTGTGTAATTTCACCCCTCTCCCTCCCATGCACCTTACCCATCCATCTATCTGATGAATATTGACTGAGAGCCTGCAATGCTCCAGGAACCATGCTAAGTTCTGGGGAGTCAGTGATGAATGAGTCTGCTGCCATCTTATTCTGGCCATCATGGGACCTAGAGTCTAAGGGAGGAATCAGATACAGAGACAACCTAGCACAGTGAGTGTTGTGATGAAGGACATACCAAGGGCTAAGAGATCACAGGCTGGTCAGGTGCCTTCAGGAACTAGGGGACATTCACAGTGGTTGGAGCACAGAAACCAAAAGAAAGAGAGAATGGGGGAAGGGGGCTGAGGTCTCCAGACTGCAGTGGACCAAAGCACCAAGAGCCTTGTGCATTATGCTCAGAAGTTCTAGTTCTCTCTTAAGGGCAATGGGAAACTAACACGTTAAGCCTGGGTGTGACATGATGGTGACTCTGGTAACCTTCTGGAGAACAATCATGACAGGTAACCCTTACTAAGTGCTGACTTAGTCTCTGCTGAGCAGTCTCCATGCATTAGTTCATTTAACCTTCACAATAACCCTGTGAGGTAGGTTGTGTTATTAGCTCCACTTAAAGATATGAGTGGGCAAGTTGAGAAGTAGGAGGACTTATCTCTACTGGGAGACCGGGGGAAGGAGAGCAGAAGAAGTGAAAAATGACCCTCCTTCCCTCCCCACCAGTTTCTGAGTCTGAATTCCATTCCTTTCCAGTTGATCATCTTGGTTAAGTCCTGTTAAGCCTCATTTTCATTATTGCTGCCAAAGATATCACCCTCAAATTTTATGTGTACACAGTTGTATGCCTAGCCTCATTCCATAAAGGACTTGAGGTAGCTTACAAGAAAAATCCATATAATAAAATAAATTCTTTTTAAAGTATGAAGAGGTCCCATCTCATAAGGATTGAATGAGACATACAGGGCTCAGGCCAGGGTCTGGTGCACAGGAAGTTCTTGGTGTGTTTTTGATGTTTTCCTGGCACCCAGTGGCCTCTGCCCTACATAGCCCATGTTCTGTACCCCTCCCTTCCTGGTACAGGGTCTGGGTTTCCATCCCTTTTTTCCTAGCTCACTCTGTCACTCCCATGTCATCATTCTGCAATGATGTCATTTTTGTACCCCATCTCAAGTTCTTCCCATCATCCATGGCTTTATTCTTTGCTTTGTTAACAGTAGTCCCCAATTTTTGCACCTCCAAGGAGCTCCTTTGACAATACCCCCATGTACCCCACATTGGAAAAAAATCTGTTTCCTGAAATGCATAGATTTATACGTCTTTTTTTTTTTTTTGCTTTTTAGGGCTGCACCCATGGCTTATGGAGGTTCTCAGGCTAGGGATATAATTGGAGCTACAGCTGCTATGCCACAGCCACAGCCACAGCAACACCAAATCTGAGCCACGTCTGCAACCTACGTCGCGGTTCGTGTCAATGCCGGATCCTTAACCCACTGAGCAAGGCCAGGGATCAAAGCTGCAACCTCATGGTTCCTAGTCAGATTTGTTTCAGCTGTGCCATGATGGGAACTCCTTTCTGCCCATTTCTATTAGGCATAGATTAATGTGTTGTGCATATTGATATACCAACAAGTCATCAATGACCTCCCCTCCCGCCCCCACCACAATAACCTCAACTTGATGTAGTGTCTTCCAGTTCAACATAAAGTGATATTACAATTGGCCTGGGCAGCCTTTTTCCATGCAGGGGCCAGGTTTCTATTAGTCTTTCTGAAATAATGAAAATTGCTCACAGATTATGGTCCCTGTGGGGACTAGGCTGGGAATCAAGAGGAGCCCCCTCTAACTTGGAAAAGTGTCCTGTAGCTGGCCAGAACCTCCTCTTCTGTCCACCACTCTGGTCTTGGCTTCCTTTCAGATGGAGAGTGCTAGGATGAGCAGTCCTGGACTCACTCTCCCCAACATCCCACAAACTGCTTTCACCCAAGCCCACTGTACAGCCAGAGTGGTCAGGTGTTCGATCTTGACTTTCCAGCACTCCTTGGCCAGTGCCCATGGATTCTTCTTCTTTTGCAATAGATTTATGAGATCTAATTCACATGCCATTCAATGTATCATTTTTTTGGGGGGGCCACACCCATGGCATATGGAAGTTCCCAGGCTAGGGGTTGAATCAGAGCTATAGCTGCCAGCCTACACCACAGTCACAGCAATGCCAGATCTGAGCTGTGTCTGCGATTTACACCACAGCTCACAGCAATGCTGGATCCTTAACCTACTGAGCGAGGCCAGGGATGGCTGAGTCCTCATGGATACCAGTCAGGTTCATTACCATTGAGCCACGATGGGTACTCCCAATGTACCAATTTAAAGGGTACGGTTTCACTGTCTTTAGTATAGCCACAGTTATGCAAACATCACCACAGTTAATTTTTAGAACATTTCTTCACCCCAAGAGAAACTCCATACCCTGTGGCAGTCATTCTCCATTATCCCCACTCCCTCTGATGCCTTAGGCAACCATCTGTAGACTTTCTGTCCCTGTAGATTTGTCTGCCTGGACATTTCATATAAATGAAGTCATTCCAAAATTGGGTCTTTTGTGACTGGCTTCTTTCACTTAGCATAATGCTTTCAAAGTTCATTCGTGCTGTGGGATGTACTTCATTCCTTTTTATTGCCAAATATTCCAAGGTATCAATATCCCACATTTTGTTCATCCATTAATCAGCTGATAGACATTGAAGCTGTTTCTACTTCTTGGTTATCATGAATAATGCTGCTATGAATATCCATGCAAAAATTATGGTGTGGTCATAGGTTATTACTTCTCAAGAGTATATACAAGAGTGAAATTGCCGGCTATATGATAACTTGATGTTTAACTCTTTGAGGAGTTGCCAGGCTGTTTTCCAAGGTGGCTGCACATTTTACATTCCCACCAGCAGGGTGTGACTGCTCATGGACACGTCTTACTTTCCTTTACAATCTTCTCCTTCGATATGGCCACTGCCATTACTGGGGTTCAGCACCTTCTCACTAGTGTTTCCATGAAGAGAGCCCCACTTCAGCAATTTCTGACTTCTCTCCCCGTCCCTTGCTCATCCCTCTCTCCTCAATGCTCTGTTATTTATCCTTTCAGCCAGCGGCAGTCTGACTTCTTTGGTGCGCATCTCAACTGAGTGAGGTTGATCTAAATGCTGCATTTGAGGTTTTTCTCTGCAACTCACTCCCTGGCATTGTGATGTGGATCCTACGTTGTCTGATGTGCAATCCCTTACTCTCCTTGGTTGGGTCTTTACAAGGTTCAGACTTGGGAGGAGGTATTAGAAGCACATCAACTCTACACCCTTCTATCCAGTCCTATGGAAGGAGGTTCAGTCTCTCAATATCTCACCTGACCTGTGGCAAGCGCTTGCTAACAATTGGTGTCCCTGCCTAAAGTTCAGCAGAAAGAGTACTGCTGTAGAACAAACAGCTCCTGTCTCCCAGGTCAATGATTAGCTCCACCATTTGGGGACACCTAACCTCTCCAAGATCAGTTTCCTTATCTATAACTTGGGAATACCACCCCCTACATTTTAGGGTTGCTGTATGGATTAAGTGAAATAGGGTATCTGCAGACCTTGCTCACTAGTTAGCAGGCATTCAAATTGATGTTTCCTTCTCTTCCTTGTCTCATCCCCTCTGATAGAGCCTGACATTATTGCGAGTAATTCTAAAAAGGTTATGTCTTTTTGTTGCTTCAAGGATGGAACTCCCGTGCCTGACATTTAATATTCTTCACCATTTGGGCTCAACATATTTCTCTCAACTTATGTCCATGCCTTCTTCCCTACCTATTAACTGTGACCCCCTCACCATTCTTTCAAATCACATCTTGAGCTTTCTTGCCCATGAACACTCAGCTTTACACTTTCCCACCCCAAAGTTCCTTCCCTCTCTCCATCCATCTTAGACACTTTTCCAAAGCCTAGGCCAAATCTCTCCTCCTTTTTCTCCTCCTCCTCCCATATACAGCCCAGCAATTTGCTATCTGAAACCACAGTGTTTACATCATCCTACCAGTCACTCAAAATACTGTGATGGCTTTTTTGTTTTGTTTTGTTTTGTTTTGTTTTGTCTTTTTAGGGCCGAATCCTTGGCATATTGAGGTTCCCAGGCTAGGGGTTAAATGGGAGCTATAGCTGCAAGCCTACACCACAGCCACAGCAACGCTGGATCTAGGCCGCATCTGCAACCTACACCATACCTCACGGCAATGCTGGATCCTTAACCCACTAAGCAATGCCAGGGATGGAACTTTAGTCCTCATGGATACTAGTCAGATTCATTTCCGTTAAGCCAGGATGGGAACTTCTGTGATGGATTTTTATTGTTAAAAAGTTTTAAAGTATGAGGCTTTGTCTTCTATCTAGGCTATAAGCCCACTGAAAAATAAACGATAATAATGATAACTACCATTAGCCGAACACTTTTTACGTGTCAGATATTATTCCCAGGCCCTTCACATGCTCACAATCTCATTGCATTTCATCCTCACAACCGTTCTATGAGGTATGCATTATCATCCCCAATTTACAGATTAGGAAACTTAGGTTTAGTGTAGTTAATACATTGCATAAGATTATACAGCTAGGAAGGTCTACTCAGTTCCATAGCTTGTGCTGTTAGCCTCTTCCTCAGTGGGGTCAACATCTAACACAACAGTGGGCCCAGTGGGGAGCCATCAACTGGCCAAGAGTGCTGATGAAGATAAGCTTTGAGTTTTAGCAGGTCATGGACAAAGTAGTTGGTTGCCCCAATGGCACAATACAATATAGGTCATCCCTACTAGTTCTTCTAGTGTACCTACCCCTCCTTCACCCAAGGGAAGGCGGACCTCACCCTCATTTTGGCCTCTGTCTTTTCAGAATAAGTCTTAACTAGGGCTGTAACAGCATTTGTTCTTCAGAGAGGACAATGACATCCATTATGCCACCTGGAGAGAGTTATCTTTTTCCCAGGGATGCTTCCTTAGGTAGTTTTCTCATGCCCTCCACCACTACAGACAGAAAGAGGGTCCAGATGGTGACACTCACTCTTTGAGGGTTTCCCACCTAAAAGCCCCCTGAGGAATGGACATGCTGCATTTTTTCCCACCATGGTCCAAGAGGTTTCTTAGAGAGTTCACTTCTAAGAGATGGTGGTGGAATGTTCAGTCCTAGTTGAGATTCTTAAAAATGTTCATCTTGGAATCATAGATAAAGCAGTGAGGTACTGCAGTGGGGAGGGTACAAGCTTGGCAGCAAGACCTGCCACTGACAGGATTTGAAAGCTCACTTTTCTCCGAACTTTCATCGGTAAAATGCAAGTGATGGATTATATGGGCTTGAAGTTCCAGTCCAGCCATAGAATTTTGTGACCCTGGGATGTGATGGGATTATGGCGGGGAGGAAGAGTGGAGGTAGAAAGGGCCTGGAGCATTTTCTACGTACTCAGTTCTGGGTGTGTGTGTGGTGGAGGTGGGCAGGAAGGAGAAGAGCTATGAAGCAGAAGCCTGAGAGGGTGGAAGGTTCCACTTCTGAAGGGAACAATGGAATCTTAGGGGCTTGGGAAAAACCCACCCTGAACAGCAACCCTGAGGAAGTGGCTAACTGGTTACCAATTCATGAAACTGGCCCTCTAACTGCCAGGTTATTCTTCCTCTAAGGACCAGGGTTTCACCCTCACCCCACCCATCTCTAGCTTTCCTAGACATAAGATTATCTTATTACAATCAGGGCAAACATTACTTAGTTCATTTTCAGTTTGGGAGCCAGCTGAGTGATGACTTTGTTTTCATCACCTGTGCCTCTGAGGGGCGGCTGCAAAGTCTGCTTGTTCAAGGGGAGGTGCTGGGCTGGCTGGGGGAGCAGGGGCAGGAGACAGTCTCTGACTGTCTTGCCTGAATCTGTAGGTGTGATCTCAGAACTGGGCATTCAAGCCCTGGCCTACATTCTCCCAGCCCCTAAAGCCAACCAGGCAGGACAATTTTTCCTCTGTCAAAGTGCTGAGGTATTTCTTTGCTGAGCAGTTAGGGGATAGGCACAGGACAGGGTCTCAGAGGTGTGCATAGAATGAACTTCCATTCTAGTGACCACACAGCCCAGAGATGGCTTGGTGTTCATGTGATGGGAGTGAGCTGGAGTCAGCCAGGAAAACCTGCAGGATGTGGCAAACCATCTCTTCTCCTTCAATTGACCATGAGCTCCTGTTATTTTAACAAGTACTAAGGGAAATAACATTGATAACCTGAGGCTCTGCTCCTGCTTTCAAGAGCCAGAGAGATATTCAAGGAACAATTCAATATTGAAACCACACGGGGAAAATAGCCGCAGAGCTAACTTATTATCATAAAACCTCATATGTATATGAGCATCTGTCCACATTAAGAATAACCCACACTGAGGTGGGGATAAAGTGTGAGCTGGGAAGAGTCTGCCATGGTCTCCATCTCCCTAATAATGGTAGACTTTATCCAGTTCTGCTCCTTTAGACCTGTCCCCCCACCCCCACCTGCAGGTCTCTGACCAGCAAATCTCTCCTATGAATTAATGGTACTGGAAGCAGCGCCAAGTCAATGGAGTGGCTCTGAAGGAGGAGAGCTTCCCTCCCCATGAAGTTTGGGGTGCTCCAGACAAGTCCCCACCATGGAGGTCAGGTTTGTAATAAACACAAGTGTGCCTCCTGCAGTGTGACTGTCAGCAAAAGCTTCTCTTTGATTGGCTTTGGTTTTCTAAATCTGGGGCCTTCCATGGGCATTTGTCCTTTCCCATTTTGCAAACATTGATTGGTTTTTCTCTCATGGTGGGAAGTAGGATAGGCGACTGTAACACCAACAGCAGCAACCCCCTCCCCCCATCTATTTCCAGTCTTGCTTTGGGGAAATGGCATCCCAGCCAGTCACTTAAAAGGGAGGAAAGGCAGACTGCTGTGGGCCACACCCTCTCCCTTGGTAGGTCAGCCTGCAATTAGGTTAAGCCTCCAGATGCTGAGAAAGACTCGAGGCTCTACAACAACCTTTTCATATATATGTATAGATAGATCTCAAAGTGAGACATTAAAATGTTAATCCATACTGGTTTTTGTTTTTTTTTTTCTTTTTCTTTTTAGGGCTGCACCTGTGGCACATGGAGGTTCCCAGGCTAGGGGTTGAACCGGCCTACACCACAGCCACAGCAATGGCAGGCTGGAGCTGTGTTTGTGACATATACCACTGCTCACAGCGACACCGGATCCTTAACCCACTGAGTAACAGCAGGGACTGAAACCAGGTCCTCATGGTTCTTAGGGTTGTTACTGCTGAGCCACAATGGGAGTCTAATGAAGATGTTAGACTAGACACAAATTCATATCCTATTGCGCTGATACTCAGGAAATGCCTACAGGAGAGAGAAAGGCAACTGGTACGGTAATGTGGCATGTGAAAAATAGGTTGACAGATGCTCTACTGAAGATCCATCTTTGCTCAACCAAACTGCTCAAGAGGAGAGGCAAAGAAGCAGTTAAACTCCATTCTGTGGCATATGACCCTCCCCTCGCCCATGGAAACCTTTAGTTTAGATCTTGTCTATGATTCTTTTTTTTGTTTTTTGCTTTTTTTGTTTGTTTGTTTGTTTGTTTGTTTTTGTCTTTTTGCCATTTCTTGGGCCGCTCCCGTGGCATATGGAGATTCCCAGGCTAGGGGTCTAATCGGAGCCATAGCCACCGACCTACGCCAGAGCCACAGCAACGCGAGATCCAAGCCGCATCTGCGACCTACACCACAGCTCACGGCAACACCGGATCGTTAACCCACTGAGCAAGGGCAGGGATCGAACCCGCAATCTCATGGTTCCTAGTCGGATTCGTTAACCACTGCGCCACGATGGGAACTCCTTGTCTATGATTCTTATAAAGGCAAACGGACTTACTGAAGAAATCAAAATCCTTTTCTTGGTCCTTCTGGCATCCTTCTACTTTGGAGAGCAGTAAGGACATTGGCGTCCAGAATGGAGCATGGTTATGGAGAATCAAAGGGCTGTGGGTATACTTAAGGTGGTCACGACAAGGGGTAAGGAAAAGTTAGTTCTGGAAATCTAACTTAAACTGAGAAAATAGCCAAGGGCTCTTAGTTTGTTTTTACCCATATTTGCCCCATCAAAGAGAGCTCTATTTTCCAGAGGCTTCTTGAATGGGATGAAACTAATTCAGTTCACCTCTTACAGGGGTGAACTTTTAAGGAAATTGTAATCTGCAATGATTTTCAGTTTTGCAACTAAATGACTACAACTGGTTCATCCTCACCTTAAACTGACCTCGGATTAAGAATATGATATTGGTAGGCTATTATTCTCATCCCTAAAGAACAAAAATGCCCAAGTGGAGGAGGTTAGGTGGAGGTGACAAGGCCTCGGTCTGAAGAGACAATGAGATTTGGGTCTCTCCAGACAAGGAAGCTGCCCCAGAAGGCTTCTGTAGGCTGAAATAATCTAGTTTTTTTTTTTTTTTAATAATCTAGTTTTGATAAAGACTTCAGGGAAGCCATATAGTCCCCCTAAATGCAAGCTGTCCTGCATGGTCTGACCCTGGCTACCAGTAATGACTGACAGTCTCGGTCTTAGTTCAAGTCAGGGGTTGGTGAAAGGGAGTGAGAAAAAAGCAATACCCTCCACATCAAGTCAAGTCATCAGTAATACACAGCTTCCCCTCACTTCCAGTGACTGGAAAGTTTTACACTCACTGGCCCTACTAGGCTCCTCATATTGCCCATCAGGTAGAGAGGCCACTAGAGCCCACTGTAAGCTGAAGGACCCATCACAAGAGCTCTGCTGAATAGGAGGACAGAGAGAGTACGAGGTTTCAAGTGTGCTTTCTTTCTGTGAGGCCTGGGGGGAGAGCGGGGAGACTCTGCTTGGGGTGGCGGAACATCACCTGACAAGTAGAGATGGTTCTTTGGGGACAGTGGCCTTGGGCAGAGCACATGCAAGGCTGGGTCAACCCAGGGCCTTGGCTCCTCACAGAGTGAGGGAGGCTCAGGGAAAGCCTGCCAGCCTGCTGCAGCCAATGCTATTCCCCCTCTGGTGGTGTCTCCCCAAGACATAACTGTGGGAAGTTCACAAGGGACATCTGAATCAAGGAGAAATACTGAGAGATTGCTCCTAGTTATCCTGGGAAATGGCAGATGGTAGGAAAGGCATTTCAGGCTCGCGCCTCTACTAGGGCAGCAGGCCCTTGTGTAATTTTTAAAAAATTTTTGTGGCTACAAGTGTGGCAAATGAAAGTTCCCAGGCTAGGGGGTCAAATCAGAGCTGCAGCTGCTGGCCTCCACCACAGCCACAGCAACACAGCCTCTGAGCCACATCTGTGACATATGCCACCATAGTTTGTGGCAACGCCATATCCTTAACCCAGTGAATGAGGCCAGGGATCAAACCTGCATCCTCACGGAGACTATCCTCACTGAGCCACAATGGGAACTCCTCCTGTGTAATTTTAGTGATAGTTTCCAAGGGTTGGGTGGGTCCCTCCCTCTAGCTCATTAAGCTCTTCCAATTACAGGATGGACAGCTGCCCAGGCTGATGATTATAGCTTGTGATACTGGCCTTCAGTGTTGCTTGCAATAGTAGGGGCCTCAATTCCAACTTCACTTTTTTTTTTTTGGTCTTTTTACCATTTCTTGGGCTGCTCCCATGGCACATGGAGGTTCCCAGGCTAGGGGTCTAATTGGAGCTGTAGCCACCGGCCTACACCAGAACCACAGAAACGCAGGATCCGAGCCACGTCTGCGACCTACACCACAGCTCACGGCAACACGGGATCCTTAACCCACTGAGCAAGGCCAGGGATTGAACCCACAACTTCATGGTTCCTAGTCAGATTTGTGAACCACTGAGCCACAACGGGAACTCCACATCAATTCCAACTTCAGAATTAAATGACTCATACTTAGAAGGGAGTAGGTGGTAAGAGCACAGGGTGGAGAGGTAAAAGAGTTTATCTTTCTGAAATTCCCTATGTTACAAAGGGGCTGTGTTTAAATTAGAGGGATTTTTCAGTGGAAAGGCTTTCCTTGTGCACAAAAGAGAGCCAAACTTTCCCAGCAATATACTGAGAAAGAAACACTTTTGAAATAAGGCTGAGTATGCAGTGGCCTCTGCCATGCAGAAAGTGTCCTATGTTAACTTTCTAACCTCTGGTATAGAAAAGCTACTACTCCCAGCCACTCTTAATGTGTTCTCTACTGATTGGTCTGATCAAACACACCTGGGTTGTTAGAATGATTTCTATATTTGATGCAACACAGGAGGCTAGTGAGATAGGCCCCTGTGAAAGGAGAGACACAATTACATTAAAGTCGAATAATTTTAAATCCTAGATCAGTATATAAAGACATCACTCATTTCGGACGGAAATTCTGCAGTATGTGCTTCAGTGTAAGATGAAAAATATATCTTCTAAAATTTGATTTTCCTCCAGGTCTTCAGGGGTCCTGCCTGCCCTGGGCTTGTTCCAGGTAGATTTCGGAGGACTGAGTCGGCAAGTGCTGTGATTCCATGAGCCACCTTCTCCGGAGGAGCGCAGTGGAAGTTTGGGAGCAGTCTTTGGACTCAGAGATTGAACCAGATCCAACAGAGAGGTCTCATACCTGTAACACACGCAACCCAGACAGAGAATGATCAGATCAGTAGAACATAAAAATCCAAAAAGCCCACAGCAAGAAGCAGATCACAGATCACAGCATATGCAAGAGGGCCTTCTAGGGGAATTTTAGGAAAAGTAAACACCAGAGGGGTCCCTCTGTCTGTCTCTAAGCTCATCTCTTCTGCTGACTATTAACATTCGTTTCTAACCTGTGAAGAGAGAGAGGAGTGGGCAAAGTAATCACAACTGTAACAATATTAGTAGTAATATTTATTGCAGGCTTACTAAAAGGGTCAGGCAGTGTTTTCAATGCTTCACCTGTATTTCACCTTCATTTAACCCTCCCACAACCCTGTGAGGTAGGTACTCTAGTGCTCTGATCACCTTTATATGCATGAGGAAACCAAGGCTCGGGAAAGTAACACCTCTAACAAGAAACCATTATAGGACAGAGTCAGGATTTGAAGCTAGGGCTTCCAGCACTCTTACCCAGGATACTAAAGCTGCCTCTCAAAGTCTTTGCAGCCACACAGACTTGATTGAAATCTCTGCTCTACCATTTGTAAGCTGTGTGATCTTGGGAAAGCTATTTAGTCTCCCAGTTCAGTCTGCCTTGTGTGGGGGACCAAGAGAACTCCTGCTAGGATTAAATTAATGATTTGGTATAAAGTACTCAATACATGCTAGTTCCTTCCTGCTACGCTGCTCCCACTTTCTCTAAACCCTGGAAAAAAATAACATTCATCTGAAATTAAAGAGATCCCTCTAAAGAAGGATGCCTTGGTGTCTAACATTTTTATCAAAAAAGTGTAAGCTTGGAGCAGTTTAGAGGCAGAGAAATTAGTTATGGTCAATGATTCTCTCATCCATTCCCCATTGTATACATTTCCAGGATTGAAAGCCAAAACCATAAAAGTATCTCCCTTCATATTCTTTTATACAAGGGGTCAAGTAATGGATAGAACGTGAAGCCTCAAGCAGGGCATGTGTGACCTCTGTGGCTGCACTTGGTTCGGTGCTCTACTGTTACTGTCTTGAAATTCTTATTGATCTTATCTTTGACCTTGCCCATTAGAAATAAAGTCTGATGGGACAAGGGAACGTGTGTGTGAGTAGAGGAGACATGCTGGGCATGTATGTGTGGGCTCTGCCCACAGGCACAGTGGACAATGGGCACAGGCAGTTTGCCTGTGTGGTGTGCACATTTGTGCCAGAAGCAGTATGGGGCGGTACAGGGTCCCTGATGGTGGCAGAAGCAGCAGTGGTAATGCCAGTGGTGGGAGGCTGGCTTGCCCATCTTCCCAGAGCTCATCCCCAAGGCAAAAATATTAGCTCTCTGGCCCGAGCACTGGGATAAGAACTGCTAGTGTTTAGGCACAAAACATGAATACATTATTGAAAAATAAAAGCATTGATATTGTAATAAAGCGTATCAAAGAGATGTTAGAATTTTTCAAAGAGTTTAGAGTCTCTGGTTTTAAAACTGCTGCAACATTGCAAAGCAAATATCCATAGGCTGAGAAATAGAAATTCAAAGTAAAGATTACTGCATTTGTTGGAAAAGAATATTGTTTTCATATGCAGCTTCACATGAACCAATTAATTAGGAATATAACTTTAAGTTAATTTTTCTTCGTAACTGAAGATACAGTAACATAAAGCATAAGAGGCATTTTGAATTATCTACAAAATATTAAGTGACTTTTGGTTTCTTGCATGACCTCTACGAGTTATGACATGCCAAAGAAAACATTAAAATGGCATTATACAAATTTAAATTTATATGCATACATGAAACTAATGTGTATGAAGAGTTAAATCTTTTTATGAAAAATTGTTCCATAAGAATCATCAGCTCTAGATATACTAAAATTTATATTTTAAGATAATTTATCAGAAATCTATCCAAATGTTATCATAGCCTATAAAATATTCCTAACAGTTCCAGTATCAGTTGCATCAGCAGAAAGATATTTCTCAAAATTAAAGATTACCAAAATTTATGTGTGATCTTCATTTGCCAAGAGCAACTAATCTGCTTTTAATTATATCACTTAAAATAAAGTTGCTAAAAGTATAAACTTTGATGATCTAATCAATGCATTTGAAGAAACATGACCAGAAAAATCTTATGATCAACCAAGTTGTCACATTAATAAAGTATTATTAATCATATTACATAAAATTATGATATCAAAATATAATTTCTGGCTACCTGCAGGCTTATGATACTACTCATGTATCACCCGCTGTTTTGCAAATTTCTTCTTAAAGGAAAATGCTTTGTATTTTATACCTTTAACTGGATGCTTTTTTTTTTTTTTTTTCCTCTTTAGAGTCACACCCAGGCGTATGGAGGCATTTGGAGGTTCCCAGGCTAGGGGTCAAGTCAGAGCCACAGCTGCCGGTCTACACCACAGCCACAGCAACGTGGGATCCAAGCCACATCTGCGACCTGCATCGCAGAGCTCATGGCAATGCTGGATCCTTAACCCACTGAGGGAGGCCAGAGTTTGAACCCACATCCTCATGGATCCTAGTCAGGTTGGTTAACCACTGGAGCCATGAAGGGAACTTCCTGGATGCATTTTTTAAACCTAATTTTTGAACAAAGGATTTTCATTTTGCACTGATCTTCTAAGTTATGCAGCTGGCTCTAACCTTAAGATCCAGGCAAGATCAGACTACCATCTTACTCATGGAAATGTCACAGTTTTTTCTATGGCATGAAAACCTATAAATTTAAATCTTTTTTAGCAGAAAATTTTTTACAGCTCTCATTCTCACAGCATCAAGCCAATGCCTCAATACAATTGTCTTTGTCATTCAAAACAATGGTTTCAATGTTCAACCAAAATATTTTTATCTAGGGTGTAAGTCAGCTGGGTAACTACTTCCAAGGTAGTCTGTTTGTAAGCAAGACAGAGCAACTTCACACTCAAGGAACAGGTTCTGTTTGAACTTTCCTTGGAGACACATGGCAATCTTGTGGTAATATTTATCTCTTTATATAGACCACTAAATTTTTTAAAAAATCAGAAACAATGGAAAGTCTATATTTTTCTACACAATTTAAAAATTTTAGAGTTCCCGTTGTGGCTCAGCAGGTTTAGGACCTGATATTGTTTCTGTGAGAATGCAGGTTTGATCCCTGGCCTAGCTCAATGGGTTAAGGATCTGGAGTTATGCAAGCTGCAGTGTAGGTTGCAAATGCACCTTGGATCCAGTATTGCTGTGGCTGTGGCATAGGCCTCGGCTATGGTTCCCATTTGACCCCTTAACCTGGGAACTTCCATATGCTGCAGGTGTAGCTGTAAAGAGAAAAAATAATTATTCTATACAAAGCAAGAGAGATACTCTAAATCAAGAAATCAAACCAGCTGCCCTATTAAAAGGCAAAACCAAAATAATTGGGGATCAGAAATTACATCAGAAGTCAACCAATTCAGAGACGCAAACTGAAATTCAGAGTAATGCTAAGAGTTTGTGCTTAAAGACTGATTTAATATGTACCAACGTATTTAATTATTTGGAAAAAAGTTGTGGGCTTCAAATTTCTTCATAGTACTTTTATCCACACATGATATGTTAAAAACTCTTTATAATATGGACAGAGTGACCCACCAAAAAAGTTATGTCTGAGTTATATCTGCTGTATTAGGATAACTTAGGTTATGCAGAAATAACAAATTAACCTCAAAACTCCAATGTCTTAACATAACTCAAATATATTTCACACTTATGCTATGTGCTCAAAGTAGGTCTAGGCACACAGTGGCTCCTCTGTCTTACATCACCTGGAACATGTAAGCTTCTCTACTGCCTTGGCAGGAAAGAGAGACTTAAGAACCACCCAAAGGTTTTCTACAGCATGGCTGTGACATAACATTTCTCCTTACATCTGACTGGCCAGAACCAGTCATGGTACAGAAGAGAGAAGAACTGGATATTGGCAAACATCAGTAATGACCACCTACTGAGGACTGGGTATCAGACATAATTTGGAATAATTCCCTTATTTTACGAATGAAGAAACAGAGGCCCAGAGAGGTATAAGTGAACTGTTGGGAGTCACACAGCAACTTAGTGGCAGAGCCAAGGGGTTTTTAATCCAGCTCCTCGACTTGTATCTTTAATCTTTTCATCATGATAAATAAGATGTGTTACTAAAGGAAAAGTAAAAGAAGAAAACAGTTGCTGTTTCCAACTACATTTTATTTTACAGGTGTAGTATGATTAGTTGTAACTCATTGTGAATATGCCCATACTCCTGTTCAACTGGGCTGTTGTTTCACCAACAATTTAATCTACCCTAAAGTACAAATGCTTATCTTCATGCTTCTGCTGTTATCATAAAAATTCCATTTCTCTTGAAGCCACATTCAATCATAGATTACTCCCTGGCAGAAGCAGAAAATCTGTGGCAGGCAGGGGCTCAGATTTCAGTGACACCTCATAGCTAATTTTGTTTGATAAATGTTTTAACAGTACTTTTGTGATTCGGAAAGACCAAATAATCTGGCAGATTAAAAAGCAACAAAATAGCAAAGATTATTTTAAAAACCAAAGATTGAGAAGTTACCTAATTTTATGTCAGAATTATATACACAATAAAGCAAAATTAAAAAAAAAAATGAATTCCCGTGGTATTTTGTACTAAATACCAGCAAAGGGCACCGTGTTTATCAAACAGTGTTCTGTGAGCAGTGTGCCTTAGTTTGCTGAGGTGACATGTGATGGGGGCTATAAAGTTGATTAACTGGGCCTGACCCTGATGGGGATGTTTGGTATTCAAATAATTTAAAGGTACATACAACTAATTCAAATCCATAAAATACCATCCCTTGAAAAACTCAGACTATTTTAGCCACAGGCATAAAGTATGTTGATCTTTCTTGCCTCTGTACCTCACAGAGCCAGTACTTATGAGTTACCTAGGCACACAGGTTGACTTTAATAGCTTCATTATGGAGAGATGATAAGCAGAAGGCTTATTTGGTCCACTCTGCCAGTCCCATCCAGGAAGCAATTTTTTTTTTTTTTATTATTTTCCCACTGTACAGCAAGGCCAGGAAGCAATTTGAACTTGGCTGTACTAGCATTAATTCTGTCCTCCTAGAGTTCTCTTCCCAGTTTTGTTTGCTTCTGAGCTGCAAGGTACTTAGACATCCAGGGGAGGATGTAGCTTCTGAAGATTTGACTTGGCTCCATGCCATCAACTTAAGAAAGGGGCAGTGTGACATGATGTCTGAGGATATTAGTGCAAGGCCAGGAAATGAAATGATTTTATGGTCCATTCTATAAGCTGCACTGGATGAAAACCTAAACATGATGCAGAAGCTTTCCCCTCCCTATCTTTTTTCATCTTCGGTGATTCCGGCAGTAATCACCTGATTGCCCTCCTCTTCTCATACCTTTTAAATGATGGAATGTCCTAGGGCTTAATCCTTAGCTCTCATTCCTTTGGGTAATTTCATTGTCATGATTTTTAATAACATCAATATGTTGGTGACTTCTAAAATGTATAAGCTCTAACTTCAGCCTTGCTCTTGAGTTCCAGACTCATACACACAACTGTTGCCTGAAGCTGCACTGGGATGTGTGATAGGCATCTCAAACTATCCAAAACGGAACTCCTATTTTTCTTTTTCTCCAAATCTCACTCCTCTTCGTGAACCCAATTGCTCAATGTTGCCAAAAATCTGCTTTCATGCTGGATTCCTACCTCTGGCCCTGTGAATATGTTTAGGATGCTATTTTCTCAGATCTTTTTATTTGCTTTTCTCTTTCAATAGTTATGAGAGTAGGGTCATTATTTTGTTTATCTCCAGTGCCAAGAATGGTATCTGACACAAGGAAGGAGCTAAATATTCGTTGAAAAAAATGAATGGTCCGAAGGTTTATGTTTTAGCACTATATTCCACAGGCAGCTTTTTCAATTTTTAGATAGTCATTTTAAAAAATTACAATATATTTCAAATATTATGAAAGTATTACCCATCCATTTATTCTTCTTGCTATCCTTTTATAAAAAAGGATTATATGGATTGTGCAAACTACTTTTTCCCTTAACATGTTAGGAATATTTTATCCACATCAATTTTTATAACATTATTTTTTAATGATTAGAGATTACTTTGTCTTCTGGATATACTCTAATTTATTTAACCAATCCCCTATCGAAGAGCACTTAAGTTAGGTCCAAGGTCTTTATAGAGATTAAATCAGCTACATCTTTCATTTCTTTTTTCAATCAGTCAATGCCCAAAGGATATTCTCCACCCCAATTCATCATAGGTTATTAGCAAAGGATGGCTATCCCTATTGTGTTCTATAGTTTTACTCTTTTTTTTTTTCCTCCAACCCATGCCCCCAGTGCTTCTGGTGCTTTTGCTTTATAATATGCTCAGCTGTATTTTGTACTCTCCTCAGAATACTCTCTTCATCTTCTCTTTGAACTGAGGTCAATGCTTCCCCTCCACCCTTCTCAGTGAGAATTGTTTGTACTCAACATATCCTATATATTTCAAGGTCAATAAGCAGTACTGGGATCACCATTGCTTCCATTTTTGATTTTTGATGGTTATTCTTCCTGTCTCCCATTAACCTATTGCTTGGGAGAATCCTGTCATCTGCTTTACTACCCTCAACCTCTACCCATTCATTCTCACTCACTGATGATGTCAACACTTGAGTCAGTTTTGTCTTTCAATTCATCATGCCTGCTAATGTCAGCAGTACATGAGTGACACTCAAAGAACACTCTGACTTAGTTCTCTTACCTCTCAGGTCAAAGACTCTCTCAGCAACCTTTCTTTTTAACATCCTGAAACTTTTGACCAATTAAACAGCATCTCTTCTGAATTCAGTAATTCAAACATCCCATTACTTCCTGATGCCCACATCTTACCCTCAAGGTTTTTTTTTTTTTTTTTTTTTTTTTTTTCAACTATTCCCACTTTCTCTGCCCATTGGTTTTAACAGACCATTAATTCAAGCAATCACTGTTCTAAGAACTGGTGAACAAGATAGCTAAAATCTATCCCCTGGTGGGACCATTAGTAGCATACTTTCTTCTAAACCCTTTCTCTCTTATTCAACTTGAATTTCATGGTCCAGCATTCCAAGCACTCTTTTAACAATGCTCTTAAACACATGTTCCCTGTATTTTTGTCCCTTCCCCTAAATCTGGCAAAATCATAGCGCTGCATGAATCCAAATGTCTGCCTTTTCTGTGAATTACAGTTGGGAAACTTCGTGTAAATAAAACAAAATCAAAGAAACAAGCAAACAAACAAAAAGCAGATCCAATACAGATTCCTAGTCACTAACCTTAAGTGGGTGTTAAACATTTTCTGACAGAGCTACTGTATTTCTCTAATTAGCTGTTCTGCTCTCCTCATTTCCCCTTCTCGCAATTTATCCTAAACAGATGGCCTTGCTTCCCACTTCAGAGAAAGGAGGTCATTAAAGAGAAATTGTCTCACTTTGTCAAGTTTACAAGTCTTTCAGCACCCATCATTTCCCCCTTTACACTGAAGGAAGCGATCCTTCTCTTAGATAAGGCTAATCACTCCATCTGTGCTTCTTAGGGACATTTTGGTATTGACTATCCACTCTAGAACCTTCAATCTTTTCCTGTTTACTAGATAACTAAGAGCACTTAAAACGTTCTCTTCTTTCCATAACCAATTTCTCAGTTTTTTTTCAAACTGGATTTAATCTTCTCTCAATCCACTAAAACTGCAATCACTAAATTCACCAATGACCTCCATGCTGCTAAATTCATCAATGACCTCCATGCTGCTAAATTTTGTAGTCCATAATGTCTCTGAAGTATTCAACATGGCTGATTGCTTCTTTATAAACTATTTTACTCAATTAAAATATCCATACAGAAAAGTATACCTATTTAAAGCAGACAGCCCATTGGTTTTTAGTGTAACAGAGTTGTGCAACTATCATAATTTAATTTGAGAACATTTCATTGCCCCTTAAAGAACCCCTGTATCCATCAGTAGGCATTCCCCATTAAATTTCTTTCTATGACCAAATAATAGGCCACAGTACAGATATACCATACTTTATTTATCTCTTCATCACATGATAGATATTAGGTTGTTTCTCTCTTCTGGCTATTGTGAACGGTGTTGCTATTAACAGTCATGTACATGTTTTTAGTAGATATATGTTTTCATTTCTCTTGGATAGATACTTAGGGGTGGGACTACAGACCCTACATTTAACATTTTAAGGAACCGCCAGACTATTCTCCAAAGTGGATGTACCACTTAATGTCAGTGCTTGAAGGTCTTTTTTTTTTCCTCAGACTATTAAGCCTCTTCAGGTAAGAATCTTTCTATGTTCTTCTTGGAAGGGAGATGTGGTCTACTTCTGGGGCAGGGAAGGTGGTCCACCTTTCCATTTGTAGACTTTGAGTTTGGCCCATTTTCAGTGCTACCTTACTCATTTAATCTTCCAAAGTATATGACATTCCTGAGTCTTCTCTATTGAATTTCTCCAGAGAATTCACCTCCAGTTTTTGGCCTGGGACTAACATTCTATATATGGCACTGTGTCAGGAGTACTGGGTTTTTTGATTCTTGCTTCGAATGCCCACTTCATACTATTTATAGTTCTGCCCCATATCACCGCTCTTCATGTTGCTCCTAATTCCCAAACTTTTACAAATTTTTGTGGCATCAATTGTTTTTCCTTTGAATACCTTTCTCAGTGCTTTCTATGTGGTGGTTTCTTCTGTCTTGTTTAATAAGTAACTAATCCTCGTTTAATAAGTAACTAATCCTCCATTCCTTTTCCATTTTCCAAAAGACGTATATAATTCTCTGCTATACTGATGACTCTTCTCTCATTTATTCTTGTGAATTTACACCTTTAAAAACATTAACTTACTCTCATCTTACTAGTGTCTCAGGAAGTAGAAGAGATAAATATAAGTGCTCAATTAATCATCTTAGCTAGGAAATATGTTTGCAGAAAGGTTCCATAAATTTCTAGGTTTATTATTAGAATTTGTGAATTTTTTCATTGCTATTATAAATGAGTCTCCCCCTTCCCCACTATATCTTTTAAATTGAGCTAATATAATGTTGGTATCAAGATTTATGGTAATTGAGTTTTGTACATTACTGAGCTCTCTTAATTCTTCTTCTTCTTCTGTTTTTTAGGGCCGAATTTGTAGCATGTGGAAGTTTCCAGACTAGGGTTGAATTGGAGATGCAGCTGCTGGCTTATGCCACAGCCACAGCAACGCCAGATCCAAGCTGTGTCTGTGACCTATGTCGTAGCTCAAGGCAGTGCTGGGACCTTAACCCACTGAGGGAGGGCAGGGATCAAACCTGCATCCTCATGGACACTAGTCAGGAACCTGCTGAGCCACAATGGGAACTTCTCTCTTAATTCTTCAAATTATTTTTCCACTTGATTTTTATGGGTTTTATGGTGAACAATTATATTGAATATAGATAATGATAAAGTTTACGTGTTTTCCATATTTGTATTATTTTTCTTCTATTATTGTATTGGCTAGAACTTCCAGGGCAGTACTAAAACTACAAGATTTAAAGGCACCTTTGTATAATTCTGATCTAATAGGAATTCATGTATTTTTTCACTATTAAAGTATTTCCCATCCAGATATTCTTTATTATATTAAGAAGTACTTTCTCTTTTGGCTTATTGAAATAAAGAATGAAAAATTAATTTTACCAAGTAATATCTTAGTAAGAATAATATACTTTTTCTTCTTTGATATATTGTTGAGAAATATTACATTTTTGGCTTTCAAAATATTAACCACATTTAAAAGCCTAGAATATATTCTGCTTAGTTATATAGTATTATTCTTTATATTTACTTTAACATTAGATTTTTATGATTATTTTAGGGTTTAAAAATCTGTAATTATAGGGAATATTTGCTTATAGTCCTTCTTATGGTCCTTTGTAGCCCTATATATTAGTCTTACCTTAATGGGGGAAAAGGAATAGTACCAGTTCAAGAAAGAAGGAATTTATGGAGAAGGTAGAAGGATAACTAATTACCACACTGGAGCAGGAGTGCTAAAATAGGTTTTCTCAGGAATCCTAAAACAGTTTCTCTCAAAAGCTTCCTACTTTTTAATTACTAAAGCAAACTTGGGCTGGCATTCAGGTTTCTGAAAAATAGAAGATACAGAATATTTTATAAATGCTTCACAATCACTTGTCAAACATCAGCAAAGAGGTTTGTAAGTAAAAAGAGTGGTCTTGAACCTACCTATGAGACTGCAGACCTCATAGGAGAACTACTAACACAGATGGAGAGAAAGACAGTTATGTGCAGACAACAGGATTGAGGGTAATATTCAGAACCTCGCCTCTCTATTTCTCATCCTCCATTCAACAGAGGCGCTATCACAAAAGAACTCTGATAATTTTAATTTAATATATTTCTTCTTGAAGGCTTATAAGCCATAAAATGACTACCATGCAAAGTCAGTGCACCTTGAAGGGAGGTTAAAGAGTTTACCAAAAAAAATCAATGGGTATATGGGTGATCCTCCAATCAAGAACAATTTTAATATAACACGTAAAAAGCACAAGTAACAGAGTAAAATTTCTTAGTCATGTTATTATAGTTTCCTTTACTATTTATCTTTCCATCGAAGACTCAGTTTCTTACATGGGAAGAAAGAACGAAAATAGATGCAATAATTTTAAAGAAGAAAACAAAGTTAGAGGGCTCATATAACATGGTTTTAAGGCTTACTGTAAAAGCTACATTAGTCAAGAGAATGTGGTATTGGCAAAGAATGGATAGACAGATCAAGAGAAAAACATAGAGAATCCAGAAATACCAACACAAATATGGTCAACTGAGGTTTTTATAGATGTACAAAATCAATTCAGTGGAGAAAGGATAACTTTTTCAATAAATAGTGTTGCAACAACTAGACATCATATTCAACCCCCCCACAAATTTTACATAAACTTCACACTTTATACAAAAATTAACTTTACATTTACTAATACAGAATATATTATGGGCCATAAAACACATCTTAACAAATTGAAAAAAGTAGAAATTGCACAAATCATACAGCATCTACTCTTAGATCACAATGGAATTAAATTAGAAATTGGTAACAGAGAGATAACTAAAAAACCCCAAAACACATGGAGAGTAAACAGCACACTTCTAAATAACAGACAGATCAAAGAAGAAATCTCAAGATAAACTGATATATATTTTGAATTAAATAAAAATGGAAACACAATCTATCAAACTTTGTGAAATGCAGTGAAATCAGTGTTTAGAGGGGCACTTATAGCATTGAATGCATACATGAGGAAAAAGAAATATAAAAACAATCATCTAAGTGTATACTTTAGGAAACTAGAAAAAGAAGTGCAAATTAGATCTAAAGCAAGCAGAGGAGAAGAAATAATAGGAAGTAGAGCAGAAATCAGTGTAACTGAAAACAGGAAATCAACAGAGAAAAATCAATGAAACCAAAAGCTAGTTCTTTGAAAAGATTGATAAAATTGATAAGTCTTTAACCAGGCTAACTAAGAAAAAACAAAACAGATGGCACAAATGACTAACATCAGAAATGAAGGAGGATATGTCACTACAGATCCCATGGACGTTAAAAGAAAAACTAAATACTATGAACAACTCTATGCCCACAAACATAATAACCTAAACGGAATGGAACAATTTGCCAAATCACACAAGAAGAAACAGACAGTCTGAATAGGCCTTTATCTATTAAATAAATTGAATCAGTAATTAATAACTTTCCAAAACAGAAAGCACCGGGCCCAGATGGGTTCACTGGTGAATTATAGAAAACATTTAAGGAATAAATTTTACCAATTCTCTACAATCTCATTCAGAAGATAGAAGCAGAGGAAATTCTTCCTAGCACATTCTATGGGGCCAGCTTTACTCTAATACCAAAATCAGACAGAGACATTACAACAAAAGAAAACTATAGACCAATATCTTTTATGAACACAGATGCAAAAATCTTCAACCAAGTGAGATTTATCCCAGATATAGATCTTTCAGCACTGAAAGATCCACATTGTGCAGCAGAAATTATCATAACATTGTAAGTCAACTATACTTGAGTAAAACTTTAAAAAAAATGAGAAAAAGTCAATTAACATAATCTATCACATCAACAGGTAAAAAAGAAAAACACATTACCATACCAATAGATGTAGAAAAAGTATTTGATAAATCCAACACCCACTCATGATTAAAAACTCTCAGTAAACTAGGAATAGAGGGAACTTTCTCAACTTGATAAAGAATCTCTACAAAAAACCTACAGTTAACATCATACTTAATGTTGAGAAACTTGTGGCTTTTCCACAAAGTTCAGATACAAGACAAGAATTTGCTCTCACCACTCCTTTTCAGCCCTTATATTGGAAATGCTAGCTAATGTAACAAGACAGGAAAAGAAAGTAAAAGGTATACAGATTAGAAAGGAAAGAAAGAAAACTGTCTTTGTTCACAGATATGATTTTCTATGGAGAAAATCCAAAAGAATCAACAAAATTCCCCTGGAACAAATAAGAAATTATGACCAAGGTTGCAAGATACAAAGTTGGCATATAAATGTCAATTGCTTCCTCCCCCCCAAAAAAAGTCAACTGCTTTCCTATATAGCAGAAATTAACATATAGAATTTGAAAGAAAAACACAATACCATTTACATTAGCCCTCCTCATGAAATGCTTGGTATAAATCTAACCAAATATATGTATATGTAACTTATATGAGGAAAACTATAAAACTCTGATGAACAAAATCAAAGGACTAAATACATGGAGAGGAAGATTCGATATTTTTAAGATGTCAGTTCTTCACAATTTGACCTACAGATTCAACACAATCAATCCCAATAAAAAAAATCCAAGCATGCTATTTTGTGGATATTGACTAACTAATTCTAAAAATAATGTGGAAAGGCAAAAGATCCAGAATAGAAAACACAACAATGAAGGCAAAGAACAAAGTTGAGGACTGACTCTACCTGACTTTAAGACTTAATATAAAGCTACAGTAATCGAGACAGTGTAGTATTGGCAAAAGAAGACAAATAGATCGTTGAAACAGAATAGAGAGCCCATGTAAGTATAATCAATTGATCTCTGAGCAAAGAAGCAAAGGCAATACAATGGAGCAAAGATAAAAAATGCTCAAAGATAGCCTGGAAAAACTAAATATTCATATGCAGAAAGATGAATCTGGACCTTACACATTCCACAAAAATTAACGCAAAATGTAAAATGAATATGATCTAGCAATCCCACTCCTGGGTATATATCCAGACAAAACGTTCATTCAAAAAGATACATGCATCCCTATGTTCATTGCAGTGCTATTCACACTAGCCAAGACATGGAAACAACTTCAATGTCCATTGACAGATGAATGGATTAAAATGTGGTACATATGTACAATGGAATACTACTCAGCCATTAAAAAGATAAACTAACACCATTTGCAGCAACATGGATGGATCTAGAGATTCTCGTACTAAATGAAGTAAGTCAGAAATAAAAAGACAAATACCATAAGATATCACTTACTTGTGGAATCTAAAATATGGCACAGATGATCTTATCTACAAAACAGAAACAGATCCCAGCCAAGGAGAGCAGACTTGTAGTTCTCAGTGGGAAGAGAAGGGGATGGATGGGCAGTTCAGGGTTTTTGGATGCAAACTGTTATATTTGGAAAGGATGGGCAATGGGGCTCTACTGTACAGCAGAGGGAACTGTGTATGACTGGGTCACTTTGTTGTACAACAGAAATTGAAGAAACATTGTACATCAACTATACTTTAATAAAAAAGAAAAAGAATGGCAAATTAAAAAAAAAAACGAAAAATCATGAAACTCCTAGAAGATAAATAGGAGAAAACCTAGATGATGTTGAGTATAATGATTACTCCTTAAATACCACACCAAAGGCACTACCCATGAAAAAAATAATTGATAAGATGGACTTCATTAAAATTAAAAAATTCTGTTCTGCAAAAGGCAATGTCAAGAGAATGAGAAGACAAGGCACAGGCTGGTGGAAAACATTTGCAAAACCCACATCTGATAAAGAACCATTATCCAAAATACACAAAGAACACTTACACCTCAACAATTAGAAAACAAAAGACCTGATTAAAAAATGGACTAGAGATCTTAACAGATAGCTTTCCAAAGAAGATACACAGATGGCAAATAAGCATATGAAAAGGTGCCATGTCTTACATCATCAGGGAAATGCAAATTAAAACAACAATAAGCTACCACTACACACCTATTAGCATGGCCTAAATCTGGAACAATGACAACACTAAATGCTGGTGAGAATGTGGAGCAGCAGGAACTTTCATTCATTGCTGGTGGAAATGCAAAATGGTATAGCCACTTTGGAACACAATTTGGCAATTTTTTGTAAGACTAAACATATTCTTACCCTATGATCCAGTAATCATATTCCTTGAATTACCCCCCAAAAGCTGAAAATTTATGTCCACACACAAAACTGCATGTAGACATTTATGGCAGCTTTACTCATAACACCCAAAATTTGTAAGCAACTAAGATGTCCTTCAGAAGGTGAATAGGTAAATAATGATGTAAATGAATATGGTACATGGAGACAATAGAACATTATTCAGCACTAAAAAGAAATCAGCTATCAAGTCATGAAAAAACATGGCAGGACCTTACATACATGTTACAAAGTTAAAGCAGCCAATCTGGAAAGGCTACATACTGTCTGATTCTATGTATATGACATTCTGGAAAAGGCAAAACTATGGAAACAGTAAAATGATCATTGGTTACCATGGTCTGAGGGAGTGAGATGAAAAAGCAGAGCACAGAGGGGTTTTATGGCAGTCAAAACACTCTGTATGATATTATAACCCTGGATACATGTCATTATAAATTGGCTATAACTCAGAATACACAACACCAAGAGTGTATCACAATATAGACTATGGCCTTTGGATGATTATGATGTGTCAGTGTAGGTTCATTCATCAGTTGTAACAAATGTACCTCTCAGGGAGGGTGTGTTGATAATGGAGAAGTTGTGTGGATGTGGGGGCAGAGGCATACGAGAAATTTCTTCATTTTCTCTTAATTTTGCTGTGAATCCAAAACAGCTCTAAAAAAATTAAGACTTAAAAAAGTTAACCCTAAATGGATCATAGATCTAAATGTGAAGCGTAACTTGTAAAACTTCTAAAAGAAAATATAGGAAAAAAATCTCTGTTCTGGAGTTAGCCAAGGAATTTTTAGATATGACATCAGAAGCATGGTGTATAAAAGAAAAAATTAATTAATTAGACTGCACCTGCAACTAAGATGATATTGTACATCAACTATATTTCACTTAAAAAAAGAATATACTTTAAGAAGGTATCATGCTTCCCTATGGTATTTAGGTTTTGCCACTGGTGGCATTTAACTTTGCCTGCAATGTTAATTATTTTTGCTTAGGGTTTAGTAATACTTTTAGAAATATAGTTAGGATTCATATTCTAGGGGTACCAGAACATAACATATTTGTTTCCCCAAATACCCAGATAAAATTATAATAAAAAAGCTGCATGTATTCATGTAATGGAAATCTACACTTCAGTTTCTCAGGGAGAAAAAGGACAAGTAAGACATACACAGGGTGAAATAGATCTCAGAGGCAAACAATCACATTAAAACAAATATCAATGTGATCCAAATAAACATCAAGAATTAACTAACAAGAAGGATAACAAAGCTATCAGTTGTACAAGATACACTGGAGAGTTTTTTCTTTTCTTTTTTTGGTTTTTTGCTTTTTAGGGCTGCACCTGTGGCATATGGAGGTTCTCAGGCTAGGGGTCTAATTGTAGCTACAGCTGCTGGCCTACGCCACAGCCACAGCAATGCCAGATTAGAGCAGCATCTGTGACTTACACCACAGCTCATGGCAACACTGGATCCTTAACCCACTGAGCAAGGCCAGCGATGGAACCTGCAACCTCATGGTTCCTAGTCAGATTTGTTTCCGCTGCACCACGATGGGAACTCCTACACTAGACAGATTTGAAGTACCAGTAATTCTATTTCATCCTTAAATGTCAGACAAGTAAGCATACATCTTAAACCAAATTCTACCTTCAGGTTTGATTTACATTGTCTTCTTAAAAGAGATCCCCATAGTACACATAGTGTACATGCAAATCAAAGGGAAGACGAGCAAACAGGGGTTATTATATAACCTACCAGAGTGGAAGGAGAATAAGATCTCAATAAGGAATAGAGAAAACACAAAAAGAATGGTATATGGGAATGAATTCTTGATTTCTTCTTCCATCAAAGATATTAGACAGCTTTCAGAAGTCCCTTTGAAAAATAAGATTTCCAAAAAAAAAAAAAAAAAAATCGGTTTCAGAGGCTCCAATAAAGCCATTGGTGTTACAGAAATTTTCACAAAGTTTTTTCTAAAGTTCCCATGAAACATAAAGCAGAATTAAAACTTTTGCTCCCTTCTTCCTTCCCCCCAACTTTCCCATTCTCTTAGTCAATGACTTTGCTGTCACTGAAAACACATAACCACAAGGAACTAAGGGAACTAAATTACTCTTCTGACCACCCAATCACCCCAACTTCCTAGCATCTGCATCCATCTTGTTTCTTCCCTCTCTGACAATGGAAAGAGTGGACCATCTAAACAAAAGCTGACCCTTTATCTGCTCTGAATCCCATCCTTTGTCATCTTCTTGGGGACCTTTATCACTTGGTCATCTCTTCTCTCTTCTTCAATATCACTTTTTCTCTCTCAACTAAATCATTACCATGGGTATTATATAGTGTCTTTCAATATTAAAAAAAGTCTATAAAGTTTTTCTTTATAGAGAGATCATAGCTAATAAAAAAGAGGGAATAACAATAGAAAAATCATTTTGCGGAGTTCCCATCGTGGCACAGTGGTTAACGAATCCGACTAGGAACCATGAGGTTGCGGGTTCGGTCCCTGCCCTTGCTCAGTGGGTTAACGATCCGGCGTTGCTGTGAGCTGTGGTGTAGGTTGCAGACGCGGCTCAGATCCCGCATTGCTGTGGCCCTGGCGCAGGCCGGTGGCTACAGCTCCGATTGGACCCCTAGCCTGGGAACCTCCATATGCCGCGGGAGTGGCCCAAAGAAATAGCAAAAAGACAAAAAAAAAAAAAAAAAAAAGAAAAGAAAAAAAAAAGAAAATAGTACATCATAACCAAGTGGGATTTATTTCAGGAATGCAAAGTTGGTTCAGTCTTAAGAAATCAGTGTATATCATATGCCATTTAATAAATCTAAGGAAAAAAAAATCATTTTGCGACCTAAATGGCTGCTAAATCCTTAAGTGAAAAGGTTGATAGGGACCTTTATAATACATGGATGCTTCTGAATCTTTTTTATACAGTTACATACTTATATGTGCATATACAAATAAACATACATTGACACATATGTATTTAAAAACTTAAACTGAGCCATGCTTATGTATGGATCTATGACCTGCTTTTTCACTTAACAGAATGTTCTGGAGATCTTTCCACAATAATGCATATAGATCTGCTTAATTCTTATAAACTACTGTGGTATTATATTTTATGGAGATACCATTGCTCTAATACTAAAGACTCTCCATAGCTTTTATTATCTTACTCTAGCAATATTTTTATAATCAGCATTCTTATTCTGTTATCTTAAGGAAAAAAAAATCAGTATTTGGTCATTAGTGTTGATTTAAGAACAGTTTGCTTGAAAATATTTCCTTTAAAGTAGGTTTTTCTTGAACTTCCCTTCTATTACATCCACACAAGATAATGTCAACATAACTTGCTTCAGTGAGCAGAAGTAAGATGGCAAGACATAATGAAGGGTTCAGGAAATCTCAGATCAAATAGTCCAAATTAGGTGTGCCTTTACCATGCCATAATCTAGCCAGGTCTATGAAGACCTGGCATCTATCTTCCTTTCTGAGATATTGAATTCAGAAAGGTATCAGTGATCTCCATGAGATAAGTACTACTTTTTTTCTTCACATTCATGCCAACCAGTCCCCAGAGTCCGAACAAGGCGTGGAGAACCCAGGTATCATTCTGTACAGGTACTGGAGAAATTAAGAGTCCCTACAGGTTCTCTTCTATTTTTTAATGCTATTAGTTCTAGACCTCTGGTTAAACTGAATTATGTTGGCTGAAAAGTTTAGCTCCTATTTCTAGGCCCATATCATAGTTCCAACCTCTAGGTCTACAAAGTTAATTTCATTTATTATGTTTGGGCTTTTAAAAGTGAATCCAGTTGATAAAACTGTTACTCTGTTGAAAGTCATTATATTTGAATAAAGTTGTAGTTAGAGACTTTTAGTAAAGGAGAACAACTGAATGGGCTAAATTCATGGACATATATACTTCTAATAGATGACCACTCTATTTTACTGATTTTAAATGGCATGGCTTGGAGTTCCCATCGTGGCGCAGTGGTTAACGAATCCGACTAGGAACCATGAGGTTGCAGGTTCAATCCCTGGCCTTGCTCAGTGGGTTGAGGATCTGGCATTGCTGTGAGCTGTGGTGTAGATCGCAGATGCAGCTCGGATCTGGCATTGCTGTGGCTCTGGCGTAGGCTGGTGGCTACAGCTCCAATTAGATCCCTAGCCTGGCACCTCCATATGCCAAGGGAAGCAGCCCTAGAAAAGGCAAAAAAAAAAAAAAAAAAAAAAAAAGACAAAAAAAGAATAAAAAAAATGGCATGGCTTTTCAGACACCAAGGAGAAAGAGGGAGTAACAAGGTGAATAAATATGGAAGAATGTGGGAATCTTCATGCTCAAGACTGCTATTCAAAGAAAATAATAACTTAGTCATCCTTGTAGGGTTAATCGAACTCTACTACAGCATTTCTGGTAATAGCTCTAAGTTAATATACATGAAAACATTGCATTCAAGGTAGTGGGAAAAGCTCAGGCTCTGAAGTCAGATGTTATATTCGAGTCCTTGTTCTACCAATTTTTAATTAAATTGCTTAATTTTTCCAAGCTTCAATTGTTTGATCTTTAAAATGGGGATAAAAAAATGTCTATTTCTCTGAGGAAATGTGATGGTGTATGTGAAGTGTTTAGCACTATGCCTGGCATATAATAAGTGCTCAATAAATTAACGCTATTACTATATATATATATTTTGAATTGCTGTTAGGGGGCAAAATGTAGGCAGAGAAAGGGATTAGATAGATCAGAAAGAACTCTGGATAAGTGTGCCATTAAAGTTATCATAACAAACTATTATATGAATGACTGCAGGGTGAAATGACCAAAGACAAACCAAAGGTAGAACCAATCAAAAGGGACCTGAAAAATCACTGTACAGAAGAGTTTTCTGCATGGGAAAGAATGTCATATAACCCAAGTCAAAAGACTAAACACAAGCTGGGAAAAATGTTTGTGACATATTACAAAAAGACCCACTTTTTTTCAATATAAAGAAAAAGACTATGCAGTTCCTGTTTTGGCACAGTGGAAACAAATCTGATTAGTATCCACGAGGACATGGCTTTGATCCCTGGCCTCCCTCAGTGGGTTGGGGATCTGGTGTTGCCTTGAGCTATGGTGTGGGTTGCAGACTAGGCTCAGATCCTGTGTTGCTGTGGCTGTGGCGCAGGCTGGCAGCTGTAATTCTGATTTGATTCCTAGCCTGGGAACTTACATATGTATGGGTACAGCCCTAAAAGCAAATAAATAAATAAATAAATAAATAAATAAAAAATAAAGAAAAGAAAAAGACTAACAAATTAGTTGAAAAATAGACAAAAAATAGAACAATATTTTGTAGAAAATACAAATGACTCAAATATAAAACTTCACTCATAATAAGAAAAACATAAATTATAACATTTATATATATCTTTTTGTTAAAAAAGATACCTTTCTACCTTTCAGACTAGCAAGGAACTAAATTTTTCTTTTTTCTTTCTTTCTTTTTTTTTTTTTTTTGCTTTTAGGACCACACCCACGGCATATAGAAGTTCCCAGGTTAGGGGTCGAATCAGAGCTACAGCTGCTGGCCTACACCACAGCAATGCAGGATCCAAGCTGAGTCTGCTACCTACACCACCACTCACTGAGCAAGGCCAGGGATTGAACCTGAAACCTCATGGATACTAGTCAAATTCCTTTCTTCTGTGCCACAATGGGAACTCCCAGAACTAAACTTTTTGATTACACTTTAAAGTTTAATAAAGCAGGAGTTCCTGTCATGGTGTGGTGGTTAATGAACCTGACTAGGAACCATGAGGTTGCAGGTTTGATCCCTTGCCTTGCTCAGTGGGTTAAGGATCCGGCATTGCCGTGAACTGTGGTGTAGGTTGCAGACAAGGCTCGGATCCTGTGTTCCTGTGGCTGTGGCATAGGCTGGCGGCTATAGCTCCAGTAAGACCCCTAGCCTGGGAACCTCCATATGCCATGGGTGTGGCCCTAGAAAAGACAAAAAAAAAAGTATAATAAAACAGACACTTTCAAATACTGCAATTGGGAACATAAGTTGTATAACTTCTATTGAAACAATTTAGCAATATTTATCACTTTTTTTTTCTTTGTCCGCAGCACCCCTGGCATTTGGAAGTTTCCAGCCAGGGAGTGAATCTGAGCCACAGCTGCAACCTATGCCACAGCTGTGGTAATACCAGATCTTTAACCCACTGTGCCAGACCAGGGATCAAACCTGTGCTGCCTGAGACAATGCTGGATCCTTAATCCACTGCAGCATAGTGGGAACTCCAATATCTACCAATTTATAATGAATTTATCTCTGACCCACAATAACATTTCTAAGAATTTATCTTATATCCTCACTCATGTATAAATGATATATATAGCAATATTCATCGTAGCCCGTGTGCAATCATAAAAGATGGAAAATAAGCTCAATTTTCCTTCACTAGTAGGCTGGGTAAATGTCCTATTGTATGGACTTAAAAAAATGGGGCGGTTCTATGGTGCACACATTCACGTACACAGTCAAGACTGTACATATGTAACTATACCTGGAAGGACACATAGGAAACAGAGAGGTAACATACAAGGAGGTTGGCTAAGACACTGGGGTGTAAGAAAGCCTATTTTTCACCAAATATCCCTATGAATTTTTATTTCTTGAATAAGACAGTGATTATAAAAACAATTTAAATTCAGCTTTGTCTCTCAAAGTGAATACTTAACTGGATTTGAAATTCCTTAATGGGTTCCTCCTAAAACCTGTAGACGCTAGCATTTTATCTAGGAGAATGGTATAAAGAAATAATTTAGAGAAAAGCAGGGGCAATGCCTTTTAAGGAGATTCCTGACTTAGGAATAAATAAAATAAAATGTCCAAGAGTGGTAACGTGGGCCCAGAATCCTTACTTGTAATTATGAAATCTTAAGAATAATGAAAAGTGAAAGTTTTTCCACAACATTTTTGGTAGCAGTATCTGACCGAACCCAAATCTATTTGATCACAAAATCTGAACTGAACTGATATGAGGTTATTTACACTTGTTTATTACATTTAATACAAATAATCATATATCATATCATGTATCATATCCATATGGTATCTATAACATATTACCTTAAAGAAATTTCTGAAATACATTTGGCTCTAAGAATTTTTGATGAAGGACTATGGACATGTATGATTTTCTCTCCTGGCTGTTGGTCTTGAGTTAAGTCTTTTTTCTCCTGGTTGTTGGTCCTATTATCGTTAACAGAAAGAGCCATCCTCTCTTCAACAATACCCACAATTCAAGGTTCATGAGATGCCTACTTTTGGCTTTTTTTCTTGATCCTTGGGTGTTTTGGTAAAAGACTAATACTATGCAAGAAATGTACCTGATTGCAGAGATTTTAATATAGAAAGAAAATTTGGGCAAATCTGAAAATTTATGCAACTATAAAAATGAAATTAAGAAGAATTTCTTTTCTTTCTGTCATTGTAGTAAGAGCTGCACACAGGTTAAAAAAAATTACCACCCCTGCTCCTCATGCTTATATTTTTAAGTATTGGGAAACTTAAGATACCTTAATTATTTTCTAGCATCTTAATCATTTTGTGAAATCATGAAGTTAGATAATGGCCATTTAATATAAAATGTTCTCTTTTCTATGGAGTTGTATCTTCCTATTAATTATGAATTAAAGCCTAGTTTAATATATGGCCGGCAGCAACAATGACAAATGAAATTTATAGACCCCAATCTTGTTATCTTGAGAGAAAAGCTCTATTAGAGAGCTTGGAGTTAAAGAATGTTACCTGTTGGGCTCCCGTAGGACAAACAGTAAGCTAACTTCACAAGAACATAATTCAGAAACCAAAACTGAAAGGAGAAATGCTTGCTTTTGAATTCTACCATGCCAAAGTGATGCCAGGTTATCCTGTTTATTAGTGTGCACTTGAGAAAGTTCTGGGTATGAATGGATATGCATTTACTCCATTTTATGCTACACATTATTGAAAACACATTCTATACCATAAATAACTTATCAGTGCATTGTTTGAAATTTAAGATTATAAAACTAAATGGTAGTATTTCGTTTTATGACCATCTGTCCTTTAAAGAAGAAAGTCAAAATGGGCCAATGGACTTTATAAACTTTATGTGAATCTATTAGGGAGAACCACCCAATAGAAAAGAAACAATCCCCAACCCCTATCACACACAGTTTCTCGATGTATGTGCCACAGGCTTTTATCTTTAGTTTACGTAAAACCAAGTGTTCAGGGCTGCATTAGCAGGGACAGCATGAGCTGGAGATTAAGGTGTTTTGCTTGCTCTCAGTACCATAGCTGAAGCTGGGAGACTTGAATGATTGTAAGCAAGCTGAAATGGAAATTCTTTGGAAGGAAAATACCTCATATTAGACCCTTCCATCCTCTGGTCATAAAGAGTGATAGACGTTGGCAGAAGGCAAAATCATGAAACAACAGAAACAGGGGAATATAGAGTTAAAGAGCTCATTCATGTTGTTGATAAGTATAGAAGAGTCACTACTTAAATGGCTTTTCAGGATTTTGGACTCAGGCTATTTCCCTAATTCTGGACACAGCTGCATACAGAGTTTGTGTTGGTTAATATATGACCTCCAAGTGGTCACAGTCTGTGACATCTTGGATGAAAATCAGAGATGGGGAACATCCAGCCCTTTGGGGATGAATAAGGGCAACAATACACAGCGTGTATCCTGAAAAAGGCAGTTGCCCAACTCCCTTATTAAATGGGGTGCTGCTGGTGAAGCAGCTGATATGCTGTGAATGCAAGTTGTGCTGGACTGGTAACCAGGATGTTCTCCTAATGAAAATGCCTCTGACCCAGACCACCTTAAGAGATGTGATTAGAGTGTACCTCATGTTCCTCCTGTGTTGTTGTGTTATACTGGGTTGTGGGGGGAGGCAGTTGTGGATAAGAAATAGTGCAAGAAACTACATTTGATTTACTGTTCTAACTGCTTACAAAGGGCTTTACTGATGCTGGGAGAATTAGAATGATTTAGTAGAAAGAGAGGAAAGGAAGCGGAGTCAGGAGAAGAGAAATAGTGAAATATTTTGGCTGTTGCAAACACATGGAATGGACAAAGCAGAACTTGATGGGGAAGAAATTGGGAGTTTTGACAGAGCATTACCAAGACTGGGGAAGCTACTGGCTCTGGCAGTAACAAGACCCAGACAGATAAACTATCTATCTCAGTTTGGAAGAATTTAGAAAATTGGATGACAAGGAAAAGCACAATAAATTTAATATTGAAATCCAAGAGATGTCAGTATGAAAGACTGAAACTGATGAAGACTCACGGGAAGACCAGGATCTCCTGGCTCATTACAGCTGGCACTGGGCCAGCGGAGTAATTGAACCTGACTTCCCTGGTTTGGGTCAAAGTTAATGATAAATGGAAAGAAGGAGGTAAAAGAATAAGTAAATGGGGTACGCTAAGGTGAAAATCCAACCTTATTTTGATGTTTTAAGCGAGGCTCAGAACAAGACAATAGTATCCTTTCTTAGCTCCAACTCCAGATGGCCATAAGGTAAAGTGATATGGCTTGCCAGAGCTGCCTCTGCTTCTGAAAACTGACACAGTAGCATGGCACCTGGCAAATATGAGTGGCATCTTCCAGTACACACCTGTGTCTTGTAATATTCCTAGTCAGGAAGATTATATTTAATCATTTTCTTCCTCTACAAAGAAATTAATTCTAATTGTATGATTTAACTTTAATATAGAGTTTTCTCATCTAAAAGACGTAGGAGTCATGTTTACAATATACCAATACCATACATTTTATAGCAGTGATTAATATTTTAGATTAAATTTGTGTATAGATCCAATAAAGAAGAAAAAAAGGAGAGAAGTTTTATTGGAAACAACCACATTGTGTTTCCTGCAAGGTAACTTATGAGAGAAACATGTACACTCTCATTCCAATACTCAACCTTGCTAACAGGCTTATCTAGGCAGTATTATTTAGCACTGCTAATTCTCACCTACCTCTTTCTTATTTATTCATGGAATGGTTAACATAAAGAAGGGTTTTTGCTCTTTAAACTTCCAGATATTTGACAGTAGAAAAATTTAGTCTTAAAAAGAGAAGTATCTAAGAAGTGAAAGAAAAAAAAGGATTGGAAGGAAATATGCTAAATAGTAAAATATTAACAGTGGTGTGTACAGTGTGTGGAAGGATTATAGGCAGTTTAATATGTCACTTTAGGAGTTGCCGTTATGGCTCATCGGTAATGAATCTGACTAGTATCCCTGAGGATACAGGTTTGATCCCTGGCCCCACTCAGGGGTTAAGGGTCTGGCATTGCCATGAGCTGTGGTGTAGGTCACAGATGCAGCTCAGATCTGTGGTGTAGGTCACAGATGCAGCTCAGATCTGGCATTGCTGTGGCTGTGGAGTAGGCCGGCAGCTACAGCTCCAACTGACCCCTAGCCTGGGAACTTCCATATGCTGTAGGTACAGCCCTAAAAAAACAAAAAACCAAAAAAAAAAAAAAAAAAAAAGAAGGTACTTTAAAAAATGTATATTACCAACACAATTGTTTCAAGTAAGCATAAGTGCTTAAGTGATTGCTATCAAATCACGGGTGTCAGTTTCTTTAAAAACTCATTAGCAAACAGATTCCTGAATGAATCTTCCCTTATCCCTATACAGCAGCCCTCTAAAAAGGATTACAGTTGGTATTATGAGGGAGGGAAATCTTGGTGCCCATGTCATAGACAACTGATCTCATTCAGCAGTTATACCTGACTAGGACCACAGGCTGAAAGTTGTGGTAAAGAAAGTCAATTTGAAATAGGACACATAGTATTTCATAATTTTTGTAAAGCCTACATGAATATATCTCTTAGAAGTTAATGTTAAATAATTTAGGACATTAAGTTATAATTCTAATTCTGTGATACCTTTGATCTTAAACCTCTGATATGGAAAACTTATATGTAAGCTTTTAATTTCGTTTTTTAAAAAAATTCATTTTAATCAAATATCCAATTTAAATAAGTTCTGATTCGTTTCCACCTCGTTTGCTATTAAGTTATATTTTCCTTATATTGACAATGTTTCCCCCTTTCAAATAAATAGTTGTGTGAAAGGGATATTTTAATTTCTTTTTTTTTCTTTTTTGTCTTTTTAGGGCTGTACCTGCGGCCTATGGAGGTTCCCAGGGTAGGGGTCTAATCGGAGCTGTTGCTGCCGGCCTATGCCAGAGTCACAGTAATGCCAAATCTGAGCCGCATCTGTGACCTACACCACAGCATGGCAACGCTGGATCCTTAACCCACTGAGCGAGGCTAGGGATTGAACCCGCAACCTCATGGTTCCTAGTTGGATTTGTTTCCGCTGCACCACAACAGGAACTCCTACTTTAATTTCTTTTCCAGCAATGATTGGTTAAAAAAGATCTTGGCCCCAGTCTGATTATTTTTGATACCCAAACACTTGAGGATATCTTATATTCCAGTCAGTAAATTCATGATAACATGAACTAATGAAATAGTACCAGTAGCCAATGTTAACAAAGAAGTTTATTTTTTCTTTCATGCCTTGAAGCCCTATTCATCCATATGCAAAACCATATTCATTGAAAATAATTCTTTTTTTTTTTCCCCTCTTAAGAAAAGTTTTTGCCAGCAGATTATTATCTGTCTTTGTTTGGAGATCTCAAATGGATCAACTTTACTTTTTTTCAATCTAAAATGAACATGACACAGGGATTTACCATTTATGCAAGAGGAGCAGAGACAGCACAAAAGACTGTGAAGTCTACAGGGCATGAAATTAAAATTTTCACATTGATACAAAAGACTCCACTCAAGTAATGACACAATGCTATAGTCCTAGCATGAAACTTTCTGGTCTGAATAAAAGTCATTGCCATATGACCTACAGGTGTACATCAGTAGAAACATTTTGCTGTTCACAAAAATATTTATATCCAAAGGGAGAAGATAAAAGGACTGGGGCAAGCAGTGATGAAGCCTGAACTTACTAAAGAGGACAGTTCTAGAAAAGCTACCGAGCGCTATCAGCACCAGATGAGGAGAAAAGGGAACCTGAAATCCTGGCAGAGGGTGGCTCATCTGCAAGCATCACAGCCACCCTGCTGGCTCCTAACTCTCCTATTGTCCAGGATGTCATGGTTCCCAGTGATTTCAGGGTCAGTTCCAGTCTTAGTTATGTCACTAATTAGCTGTTCCTTTGGTTATAATTATGATCCACCCCTGAGATGAAAGAATACCTCAACTTTTGAAACCTGGCTCTTCTACCACCAGTGTTTCTTTTCAAAGCCCAGAAGACAGAGGTTGGCTGTGAGGTATATCAACCAGCCTACAAAGAAGTTTTATTTTAGGAACAGAACATCTGTCAGTCATAAGCTGAGATTGTAAGGACAGCAGACATGGGGCTGGATGGGATGAATTCTCCTCCGAGCTAGCTGGCACCGTACTGCCAACTACCCATGGAGGAGGACACCACTTCATTAAGGAAGAACATTTAGAAGCATCCTAATGAAAGTCCACACAGAATGCCATTTGTGGTGAACGATCCAATCTGCACCTGGTAGGACTGTGTCCCAGGGCAAGGTACTTCTAACATTTATCAGGTTAGACCAAGTGCCAAGTACATGGCCATGTTGACTTTGTTGTACAGACTTCTTCCAGGGTGAAGAGAAGAGAGAGTCCTCAACAAGAAATAAACTTAACATCCTTTTCCTCATCATGAACTGGCATGGTGCCCCAGACCTGGATTTCATCCTGGCTCTTGAAACTGCCTCAGCTGGGTCACTCAGAGCCCTGGAAAGAAGAAAATCCCCAGGATAGAACTCCTAGCATCCTTTTATTTATTTAATGCATACACAACATTTAAAAAACAATCCCACTAAAAAATAATCCCATGGCTAAGTATACCTTTCATCTTATCTTATTTATTATTATTATTATCTAATATGAACATTAATCTGGGTGATTTTTAAATTGTCAAAAGTAGAAAGGATGAATTTTTATGTATGCTAAGATGCACAACTGCACATAAGGCTTTTACAAGACATGCAATTGTGTACAAGGTTTGTTTGCTTTACACTTGATGTCTGGCATTGGACTGAAGCCTTCTCAGCTCTAACTATTGGCTTGGGTTTTCAAGCAGCCCATGTCCTGTGACAGGGAAAGTCTGAAGCAGGATCCCTCTTCAAGTCACAATCCACCTCAGAATTTCTTAGCTTTCCAAAAGGAAGAAACAGCCTCTTATGCAAGATAGTAATCACTCTCCCCTTGCTGCCCAAGAGGCTTATATTCCAAACCAGCTGATCATTTTATAAGCATTTAAGGATGGGTACCAATCAACCAGATGAGCTTTAAATCTCAGTGGTATCCTTACTTCAATATGTACCCATGACAGAAAGAAAATCAATGAAAGGCTTGGTTTAAGTAAACAGGTAATGCACTGGCCAATTACTCTTGAGCTTCAAGACCAACTTGGAATCTTCCTTTTGTGGGTAAATCTAGGATGTGTAACCAAGTGGCTCTTGTACACCAAGAATTGTATACCAAGTCCCTAAAAAGGTACAGAAGACATATTCCAGAAGTCTTAAGGGCAGTGAAAACAACATTCATGTATTTCCCTTTATTATTTATAAGGAACTTTCATATGTGCTTGTCTCAATTTCTGTGGTTAAACTCACAAAAATTTACAGATAATACAAAATATTAAAATGAATTTCTTTATGAGCAATAAAGAAAAGGTAGGCTGAAAAAAAAGGGCTGTCATGTCTTTTTTGGGGGAGGAGCTTATTTCATTAATATCAAAAGCAAATAGTTTATGCGGAAAATATGAGAAGTTTAAATATATTAAAGGTATATATTTGAATACATAAACAGTGTAAAAAAGTGTCTAGCTGAGCTGAAAATGCATTAGTCAATGACCATTAACTACCACATTATTTTCCATCTCCCTCCTTATAAAGCATTCTCGTTGATAAAGCCTTTGATTTATTCAGTGGAATTCTTGGTATTATCAGGCACAGAATTGCTCATTCTTTTCCTGAGGCAAAGCATGTAGCCTATACTAATATAGTCACCTTTTTTCAATATGACTAATGACCTCAATTTGGACTTCAAGGGTACTAAATTTTTTCTGTTTTTCTCCTGGTGTCCTTCCTAAAGTAAGATCTAATGTTTTCCAGGCACAATTTCATTTAAACCTCAAAAATGAAAAAAACCTTTAGTAAACACATGTTCACAGAGCATAATCTAAGGAAACGTAAATTGTACCTGGTCCCCTGTCAACTTGGAAGGCCAGAGATACTTGCAGAATTGCTCTTGGCTATGCTGTGAATGATGTGGTGCCAAGTCTGCTTATCTACTTAGCATTTCTAAACTACTGGCCAGCACAGAATTCAAAGACCTTGAAGAGAAATTTAAACCCTGTTATTCTGAAATCAATTATTTAACTATTTTTGAAAATATTCATCTCTTCATTATTTTAATCCTTAAAATGTATAAGTAACTCAGAAGTCAAGAGGGAGATATACGTACTTTCATTTTGATTTCATCTCTAAACAAAGAGTAAGGTTCAGACATGAATGGCTGGCTAGAAAACTGAGGTTCTATGTGGTCAAGGGATGTTTCTAGGGTGTGGTTGCTGCTAAGCTGTAGAGGCAGGATGAATCCTAGTCTTTGGACTTAAATTCTAAAGCCCTTTCCTTTATTTACTTTTTTATTTTTTATTTTATTTCATTTTATTTTTTTGGTCTTTTCTAGGACTGCACCCACGGCATACGGAGGTTCCCAGGCTACGGGTCTAATCAAAACTGTAGCCTCTGGCCTACACCACAGCCACAGCAACGTGGGATCCGAGCCGAGGCTTCGACCTACGCCATAGCTCATGGCAATGCCGGATCCTTAACCCACTGAGTAGGCCAGGGATTGAACCTGCAACCTCATGGTTCCTAGTCAGATTCGTTAATCACTGAGCCGCAATGGGAACTCCTAAATCCCTTTCCTGTTAAGCCATGTGGCCTGTCTACGTGCAAGGATTTTAACTTAAGGATATCAAAACAAAAAAACTAGCCACAAACCAAAGTTAAGCTTTAGAAGAAGCTCTGTGATATGGCTAAACACTAGATAACGGAATGGTATATATTCTGTAATCACTAAGCAAAGACAACTATGAGACATTCTCTAAGCAATCAAAGGCCATTGCAAAAAGCATGCTGAAACTGGTCACAATTGAGAACTTGCTGTATTCCAGCCTGGAAACCTTCTAAAAACCTAGACATTTCCAAGTCTTATAAAATGTGAAAATCTTCAAGTAGATGAAAATGTGAGGAAGTTCTGGAAAGTAAGTGAAGCACAACAAATGTATAAGCTGGGTGCAAACCATAATTCTTTTGTGGACACAGAGAAGAAATGAAGGAAAATAGTTGTCTACATGAATGCATGAACTGGTAAATTTAAAAAGGAAACATTCCTTTTATGATCATTCATTCATTCATTCATTCATCCAACAAATATTTATTGAATCTCTATTTTGAGCCAGGCCCTGCTATAGATAGGGATATATCAATGAATATAATAGAAACCTTCATTCTCATCAATTTACATTCTATGTGGTACAGGAGAGGTAGATGACAAATAAAACACATCAGTAAATTATATAGAGAATTGGAAGATAATAAGTACTAAGATAAAGCAGAGAAAGAAAAAAAGGAGGTAGAAGACATTAGGAATGATTTCCTTAGGAATCCTTCTCCTGTTTGATGAGAGTTCCCTCATAGACAGAACATTGTGTCCATACATTTCACAGAGGAGAATGTCAGCAACAATATGTCCAGGTGGTTAGAACTCCAACAATTTAGATTGATAAGTGGAATTCTTCAAGGCCTTCTTAATCATCTTTTTTTCACAGCAGGCTTACTGATATGTTCTGATAGTTCCCTGGGGAGAGGATGAAAATGGCCAAAGAAAGTTGCTAAGGGAAAGGAGAGGCCCTGGAGGAGGTGGGAGGCAGAAAGAAGAAAGGGAAAATGTTGGTGTGCAGGGGTTAAGTAGTGAGAAGATGGATAGCTCCAGAACAGGGGCTTCCAAATGTGTGTTTTTAGACCGAGTACCCTGATGTCAGGGTCATCTGGGAAAATAAAAACATAGACATTACTAGTGTCTATTCTTGGCAATTCTGATTCAGTAAATCTGGGTGATGCCTAGAAATAGGTACTTTGATAAAGGTTCCTAAGTGATTCCAATTTGCAGGTAGATTTTAGAACCATTGTTTTGAAAGGAATTAAGCCCTCTTCGAATTTTTATAAAGGGCTAATTATGGAAAGAAATCTAATATCAATAACTTCACATGCAGGGTCACTCACTTTGCTTGTAAGCCACATTTTGGCAGAATATTGCCACTTGGTGTGTTTGGCAATGTGGCGGCGGGAGAGGTGTTGGGGGATGGAGGGGGTATAGGGACTGTATCATTCACATGTACTGCTCCAGGTGCCCCCCCAAATCTTGTTACCCAGAACACAGAGAGAAAAGCTGATATTGAATGTGCACTGTGGTCCAGTGTCAAGTTAAGGCTTTGCATACCTAATCATGTTAATCCTCTGAGCCAATGTGCAAGGTAGTTATTAATATTCTTATTTTCATATGAGGAATCGGGCTCAGTGAGTTAGAGTAACAGGCACATTTGCAAGCATATTTGCATTGTGAATAAAAAAATACAACCCTAACATATATTTTTGAAGAATAAGGCTCTTGACTGTTTGTTTTTTTTTTTTTTTCCTTTTTCCTTGCTTGTTTAGGGTGGCACCTGTGGCATATGGAAGTTCCTGGGCAAGGGGTTGAATCTGAACTGCAGCTGCCAACCTACACCACAGCCACTGCAATGTGGGATCCGAGCCAAGTCTATGACTTACACTAAAGCTCACCCACTGAGCGAGGCCAGGGATAAAACCTCATGGATACTAGTTGGGTTTGTTTCTGCTGAGTCGCAATAGGAACTCCTTGACTTTTTAAAAAAATTTTATTGGAGTATAATTGTTTTAGAATGTTATATTAATTTCAGGTGTACAGCAAAGTGGATCTTTTTTCCGTATAGGTTATTACAAACTATTGAACAGATTTTCCTATGCTATACCCAAGTAGGTTCTTGTTAATCACCTATTTTATTTATTTATTTTTTTGCTATTTAGGGCCGAAACCAGAGCATATGGAAGTTCCCAGGCCAGGGCTTGAACTGGAGCTATAGCTGCTGGCCTACACCACAGCCACAGCAATGTGGGATCTGAGCTGTGTCTTTGACCTGCACCACAGCTCACGGCAATTCAGGACCCTTAACCCACTGAAAGAGACCAGGGATCAAACCTGCATCCTCATGGATACTAGTTGGGTTCATTAACCACTGAGGCTCGAAGGGAACTCCAGTCATCTAATTTATACAGTAGTGTGTATATACGTTATTACTACCTTCTCGATTCTTCCCTCCCCACGATGGTTTCACCTATGGTAAACCACAAGATTGGTTTTTTTGTCCCCCCCCCACAAGATTGGTTTTCAAATCTGTGGGTTTGTTTCTGTTTTATAAATAAGTCCTTTTGTATCACTTTAAATTAGATTCCACATATAAGTGATTCATGATACTAGTCTTTGTCTGACTTACCTCACCCAATATAATAATCTCTAGATCCATCCATGTTGCTGCAAAGAAGCAGCCCTTTCCCTTTTTGTTTATTTTTTGTCTTTTTAGGGCCACACCCTTGACATATGGAAGTTCCCAGGTTAAGGTCCGAATCAGAGCTACAGCTGCCGGCCTATGCCACAGCCACAGCAACTCAGTATCCAAGCCGTGTCTGCGATCTATACCACAGCTCACATCAACACCAGATCCTTAACCCACTGAGAGAGGCCGGGATCGAACCTGGGTCCTCATGGATACTCGTCGGGTTCATTAACTGCTAAGCCATGATGGGAACTCCAGCCCTTTCCCTACGACTTCTTTCTGGGTGGTGGTATGATATAGCAGAGAAAGCATGGGTTTCAGATTAACTGGGCTAACAACTGAATCTCAGCTCTGCCACTTAGTAGCTGTATGTGGCCTCGGGTGATTTACTTAATTCCCTGAGCCTCAGTTTCTCTACCTATAAAGATTACTTTTAAAATTGAACAACACACACACACACACACACGGGAAATGTATTTTCTTAATTACCTTCATTTTATTGATGGATAAAACAAGGCTTTCCTTAACACTTCAATTTCATCTCTGCTTCTAGTCATATCACAGTTTTTATTATTACTTTCTTTATCATTGTCTGAAATTATCTTATTGGTTTACTGACTATTGGTCATTGACGGTCTTCTGTCTCCACTGCTCATGTAAGCTAGATGAAAAGACATACCTTATTTGTCTTGTTCAACACTATCTCTAGAACCTATAACAAGAACTGGAAGGTGCTCAATAAACATTTAATCAATGAATGAATGAATGAATAAAAAAATACAACCCTATTGTCTAACTCTCAGATACGCCTAACCCTATTTCTAACCTTTTGTCAGGGAACTTACATAGAGTTTGGAATTACCATAGCAAGGTCCAAATCTGAGCTCAGCTTCTTATTGCTTGTGTGGTCCTGGAAAATTCTACAATGACAACTATTATTTAGCCATATACTAGGACTGGCCAAGATTTTATGTAAATTACCTTGCTTAATTATCACAATGAGCCTATGTGGGAGATAATATTACCCCCATTTTACAGATTAAGTAATTTGTTCAAAACCACGTAGGCTAGCATTCAAACCTAGGCGTTATAATTATTACCCGGAGCTCTTAATTGTTCTATAATTGCCTCTCTGAGCTTTACTTTCTTCTGATTTTATTAGGTAACATAGATAAAAGAATTTTTATAAAAGCATTTAAGTGCCTAGGATAGCAACTGACACTTCACAAATGTTTAACACTGAAGTGAAGGGAATTTGATGACCTTGGACCAAATGAACAAGTCTGAAACAGGTGCTCAAGGCCAAAAACTGTGAAATGATAGCAGGAACCGGCAATACTGAACAGATGTCACTAATCATAGCATTTTTCAGAGTTCAGTACTCTGGAGAAGACTCACCATGGAAGCATAATCCTCACTTATTGCTGGCTCAACAAAGAAATAACATAATTATGTCATATGTTCCACGGGTAACCTTAGGGTTTTTGCAACTACTTGGAACTACAGAGTGTAAAATTTTGAAATGGATTTACTTCTTATAAGTGTGTGCCCTTCATTTTCTTTTTAAATGTTGTTTTTAAAACTATGTAATACATCGTCATAGAACATTTGGAAAATACAGAAGAATGTGAACAATAAAATAGCTCTTATAATCCCTTCACCTAGCATTTAGTGAGATTCCTGAAGTCAAGGACTAAATATAAGCTATTGTGTTTTTCACTTTTCCTGTACTATACTTTCTTCCAGTGTCAAGAATGTCTTGACAAGCTTCTTCAAGCTGAATTAATTTCTTGGAATTATACTGTCTTTATTATTTCTACTAAGCCTATTTATTTCTGTTTTCTTAATTTACACACTCTATAAGCAGTGTGTGTAAGAGGAATGGATGATTATATTAATGGCTTTTAACAGTGGGAATTACAGTAACAGCCTAACATCATGGCTTAATTAAAAGCAACATCTTTTCATCAAACACAAACGAATTTCCATGTATTCAACTGTTCTTGGTAGTAATGCTCCTGCTGGCAGGGAATTTCAATTTATCAACCCAGATTAAATAAAAATGCTTTTGAATGGCTGGGCTCTCTGTGCTCCTGATATGAGAGAGTAGTATATTTACCACTTCATATTTCCTTTTACATATTCAATCTATTCTTTTCTCAAGTTTTCAGATTATCCCTTTGTGTTATCATCATTTTACATGCAATGTTTCATTAAGTTTTGTTTTTACTTTGTTATTTACAATATATACAAAATGGAAAAGTTATACTAAATGCTACTTTGTGTATAGTGTGTAACCTGATACTCTGAGGGCAAATAACACCAAAATGATAGTTCTTGGCCCAGGAGCCCATATTTTTGGAAGTCACCTTGAAAAATCTCAGGAGAAAATCTATCTAATACTCTGAAACTGAGTTCTAGCAGTCATTAAAAGGAGCCTTATGATGCTATGTGATGTGTATGAACATATGGATATATCTGAATGTGTCCAAATCAATCCCTAATACACAACAGACATTCAGTCAATAGTAGTCAGTATTGTCACACACAGTTCATTCATACGCTATACTGTACACAGGCAGTGAAGGTTGCTGTTCAAACCCACCACATGAACCCAAGAAGTACCTGTGAGGCTCTAGTTTGAGGTTTGGGATTTTATTTTATTTTTTTCATAATTCAAACTCACATTTTTATTTAAGAGACTCTGAAATATCACACTCTAGCTTTGATTCGAACAGCACAGGAATCGTAATGGTTTAAGTTTTATAAAATTACATATGGCAGCAGCATTGTGTTCTGGAAGTTGTTCATAAAATCAAAGACTGGGGCTTAGATAAATAAGAAAACAAACGATGACCCAGACTACAATCATCGGTAGCAACTCTCTGGTTTTTGAAGAGCTTGGTACTCTATTAACAATTGAGGGCTACAAAATCCTGGCTTAAAAATACGGTCGGGAGGGGAGGCTATAAATGTGCCTAAAAAAGTACTTACTCCTTGGGAACAGGAAGCTCAGAGCCAGGCCTTGTTGAAACTGGAGCCTCAACTGGCTTGGAAGGATTCTCGTTTCTGGGGAACTATGAGATTCACTGGTCTTTGATTAGCAGTTGCCACAATAAGGACTATGGTGGTACAGAAAGCCTATCATTCAATTTCCATCAGTGCAAGGCCCCAGGGGTGGTGGGGTGGTGGCTGGGGGAGAAGTCCCACCTCTGGAGGAGGATGTTAGAAAGGCCTAAGGCCTGCTTCTGTAGATTGCCTGGCAATTTTCAGGGTCAACACCGCGGGGTGGCCAATGACACAACCATCATCATCCACAGTGTGGGTTTGGAAGATTAACTTGAGCAAGTTCCTGAAGTGACCTGGACTGCTTATTCTGGAAGAGAAACCAATGTTTACGGGGTGGGGTGGAAACTAGGGGCAGAGGTTTGGGATTTTAGTTCTAGCTCTTCTCTCTCCACCCTGGGAGAATAACACATTATAATGTGCTAGGCACATGAGGGGATCTGGTTAAGTACTAAAAATATTTGTGTGAATGTATAGGTGAGAAAAAAGTCAGATTTTTTTTTTTTAAAGATTTTGCTACAGTTAGGATTCTGGGCACAAGTGCAAGAAAGCACTGCAATTTGGTGGTTGTGTGTAATGGAAACATAGCACTTCCCCTTCTCAGACTAAGTTTCTTCTTATCTAGTTATAAAAATAAATTCTAACTCTTACAAAGTAAGTCTGTCAGATTCCTACTCGAAACCAGAATTTTATCAGCTTAGTGCCTATATCTCATAAATCTAGGTTTTATGCAGTGTGAAAGAATAAAAAAACAATGAAATGTGGGATCAGAAAGTTACAATCAGGTCTTTTCTGCCTCATTACTATGTGACCTTGGACAGTTTCAGGGTCTCTCTCAGTTCTCACTTTCTTGTAAAACAGGAAAATATCACTACTTACCTCATGGCATTTGGGTGAGATTTAAATGAGACAATGTATGTTAAAAGCATTCTGTCAACTCTAAAGTACTATGCCAAGGATTGTGAACAGGTAATTTAAATTTTTAGCATTCTATTTTTGTAACTAGTATAATAGAAATATTTTTCTTGTGTAGGTTTTGAATCCCCTGGCAGTTGTCAATCAGAATTTTGTTGCCAGAGATAAAAGGGATCATGGTTACCATCAGGAACATGACTTTCCCTTCTATAAATCTGAATGGTTACTGACAATATAAGGTGGGCAACTAAACAATGCTTAAACTGCCAAGGGGCCAAAACCTTCATTTATAACCCACAGAGAATGAAGAGGGGCAAAAGTTCCTCTTCATGGCACAGCAAAGGATCAAGACACCATCAGTTGTTTTAGCATTTTAAAGGCTATACCATCACACCTAGAGCTGGAAGCAACTGAATTTTCATGTCAAATTACCTAAGGTAAAAATAAAGATGAAAAAAACAAAAATTATACATATTTAAGATGTACAACATGATGTTTTGATATATACATATGCATAGTGAAATGATTACTACAAACTAACATATCCATCTCCTCATATAATTATACTTTTTTGGGTGTGTGGTAACAGCACCTAAAATCTCTTTTAGCAAATTTGCAATATTTAATATACCATTATTAACAATAATCAACATGCTGTATATTAGGTTTCTAGACTTAGTCATTCTGCAAAATTGTAACTTTGTACCCTTTGACCAGCATCTCATTTTCTCCACCTTCCCATTCTTGGCAACCATCAATCTGCTTTTATGACTTGATATTTTTATATGCCCACATATATAAGTGAGATCATGTAGTATTTCTGTGTGTAGCTTATTTCACTTAACATAACCTCCTCCAGGTTCATCCACTTTGTCAAAAGTGGCATTTTTTTAAAAATTTTTTTATTATTATTTTTTAAGGGCTGCATCTGAGGCACATGGAGGTTTCCTGGCTAGGGGTCAATTTGGAGCTGCAGCTACTGACCTACGCCACAGCCATAGCAATGCAGGATCTGAGCTGCGTCTGTGACCTACACCACAGCTCATGGCAACACTGGATCCTTAACCCACTGAGCAAGGTGTCAGTGGGATCTAACCAGTGTCCTCATGGATGCTAGTTGGGTTCGTTACCTCTGAGCCACAACAGAAACTCCAAAAAGTAGCAGATCTTTAAGGCTGAATAAAATTCCACAGTCTATTCATACATTAATGGAGACTTAGTTTGTTTCCCTACCTTGGCTATTGGGAAATATGCTGCAATGAACATGGAAGTGCAGATATCTCTTTGTGGTACTGGTTTTATTTCCTTCATATCTATATCCAGAAGTGGAATTGCTAGATCATATGGTAGTTCTATTTTAGTTTTTTGAGGCCATCCATACTGTTTTTTCTTAATAGCTGTACCAGCTTACATTCCCACAAACAATGCACAAGGGCTCCTTCTTCTCCACATCTTTGCCAATACTTGTTATCTGTTACCTTTCCTATAATATACATCTTAACAGGTATAAGATGATATCTCATTCTGGTTTTGATTTGTATTTCCCTGATTAGTGATATTGAACATCTTTTCATATACATGTTGGCAATTTGCATGTCTTTGAAAAAGTTAAAGATCCATTTAGGATAAAAACTCTCAAGAAAATATGCATAGGCATTCCTGTGTGGCTCAGTGGAGAAAGAACCCGATCTTGTCTCTGTGAGGACGCAGGTTCCATTCCTGGCCTCACTCAGTGGGCTAAGGATCTGGCATTGCTATAAGCTGTGGCATAGGTCACAGATGCAGCTCAGATCCTGTGTTGCTGTAGCTGTAGCATAGGCCTGCGGCTGCAGCTCCAATTCAACCCCTAGCTCGGTAACTTCCATATGCCATAAAAAGAAAAAAAAAAGAAGGGAATGTCTTCAATACAGTAAGATCCACTTATTAAAAGACCACATCCAACATCATAATCAATGGGGAAAAACTGAAAGCTTTTCCTCTGTGATCTGGTACAAGGCAAAGATGCTCATTCTTGCCACTTCCATTCCACTGTAAGTGCAAGCAAGAGTAATGAAGCAAAAAGAAGAAAGGGAAAAAGGGAGAGAAAGAAGTAAAAGACATACCAATAGTTAGTAAGTAAAATTAACTCTTCAAATGACATGATTTTATATGTAGAAAAACCTACAGACTCCATATGCCCAAAAAAACTACTAGAACTAGTAAATGAATTTGGTAAAGCTGTGGGATATGAAATCAAGACACGAAAATCAGTTGTGTCTCTTTACAACAACAATGACTTACCAGACAAGGAAATCGAGAAAAAAAAATCCCATTTATGATAGCATCAAAAGAATAAAATAATTGGGAATAAATTTTAAGGAGGTAAAAATTTGTACACTGAAAATTATAAAACACTGAGGAAAAGAACTGAAGACGGCACAAGTAAATGGAAAGATATCCTGTGTTCATAGATTGAAATAATTAACATTATTTAAATAGCCATACTACCCAAAGTGATACACAGATTTAATGTAATCTCTATCAAAATTCTGATGATTTTTTCAACGAAATAGAAAAAACAACCTTAAAATTCATATGGCCTCACAAAAGACTTTGAATAGCCAAAGCAATCTTGAGAAAGAAGAACAAAGTTGGAGAAACCACATCTTGATTTCAAATTATATTATAAAGCTGTAATAATAAAAACAGTATGGTACTAGCATAAAGGCACATAGACTCAGGACAGAAGCAAGTGCCAAGAAATAAAGCATTCAACTGATGCTTCAGTAAGGCTGCCAAGTACATGCAATGGGGAAAGGATAGCCTCTTCAATAAATAGTGCTGGGAAAACTGAATACCCATATGCCAAAGAATGAAACTGGACCCTCATCTTACACTATGCACAAAAAATCAACTCGAGATGGATTTAAAACTTAAATGTAAGACCAGAAACTATAAAATGCCTAGAAGAAAACATAGGAGAAAAACTCCTGACATTAACCTTTGAAATGATTTTTTGGATATGACACAAAAATCTCAATCAACAAAAGCAAACATAAAGAAGTGGGATTACATCAAGCAAAAAAGCTTCTGTACTGCAAAGGAAACATTTAACAAAGTGAAATGGCAACCAACAGACTGGGATAAAGTATTTACAAACTATATATCTGATAAGGGGTTAATAGCCATAATATATAAGGAACTCTTACAACTCAATAACAAAAAAGGAAACAGTTTGATTAAAAAATGGGCAAAGGACCTGAATAGACATTTTCCTAAATAAGATACAAAAAACCCCCACTGTCTTCAAGAGAAAGAGAGAAATTTAAGTTCTAGATTGCAGGGTACTTGGATTCTTCCAGCCTGGGCTTGGTAGAGTGAGGTCCCAGGTTTCCAATATTCTCAGCCTGGGCCCCTCAATCTCAACGTCAATGGTCAAGGAGTCTCCACAAGCCACATTCAAGTTAGCTGTGTGGGAACACTGCCTGCGAGCATGACTCTGCACCAGCAATTGCTCTATAGAAAGCTTGGCAAGGTATAAACTTATAGCAAAATCTTCAGAACATGTTAATCATGTGGTTTGACAGCAAAGGGCCAAGGTCTTAAAGAACAAATTAAGCTATTGTTTTTTAAAAGGTCCCCAAATAAGCTATTAAGTCCTTCAACACATATTCACAAATATTTTCTAATCTCCTTCAGCAACAACAAAGCTCTGCAAAATCATTGCCTGAAGCATACCTCAAAAAAGAAACCAAAGTAAAACAAAAACCTTCAACTCAGTGTTGTAATTAAAAACAACAACTAATCTTTCTGAAAAAAGCTAGAGAGGTAAATAGTACTTCCCAGAAATAGTCTAACTATAGCTCCAGTTCCAAAAATTCATTAATTGGGCATGATTTTGTGAGGTCTACATTTATCTCCTCACATCTCATGGTGGGGGTGGGGGTGGGGAAGAGGTCAAGAGGACCAGACTTAACTCATGAGCCAGGGAAGAACAGAGAGAAGGGGCCTTAAGTAACCTTTTACTTCAGGGACTGAGCACGTACCCCTGGGGCTGCAGGCCTGGTATTTGTTGCCTCTGTTTATCAGTTTGGAGCAATCACCACCTTGTTATCATAAGACTGAGAAATAGAAACTCCACCAGTATTTTTAAAAGTGACAAAATTTTGGTTTCATTGAACAATCTCAGAAGAGACTTGTCTTCATCTACAGATCTGAATAGAAAAAGATACCAACATATAAAAAATATACAGCAGGTAATAGACTTTTTTCCCAGTCAAATATGAAATAAGAGGTTTGAAGATCCAAAGCTACATTAATGCAAATATCTGCCTGTTGCAAGTATACTTTTTGATTAAATTGGCATACATCAAGTACAATTAGAAAGGTTATTTATAACGAAGAAATACATAATTCTGCATCTTAATGGGGATGACAATTACAGCTGATGGTTGCTAATTAACATTACTTCTTTTGCTCTGGCTCTCAGATATTTCTTGTAGGATCTTTATGCTTTATGGACACAACTAATTCCGGAAGGCACAAAAGAGTTAATTATCAGCCACATTTGTGCTCATAACAAATTCATCAGTAATTTGCCCAGCTCTGGCTCACACTGGAGACCAGGGGATCAAGTAGAATTGGTAAACTCTCACTCAGTGTCATGGCAGGAAGATTATTCATTTGTTTCTTTCTAAGGAAAGGTGCACCTACCCACCAGATGTTCAGAATGACAGGGAGAAAAGCCCCTCTAGTCCTCCCTCCAACTGGAATGGTGTGTGGATATCACTTAATCCAGGCAAGCAGAAATGCATGGCATTGTTTAGTTCAGTGGTGCCATCCTCTTGTGCCAACATGCCCACTGTGCTTACTCTCTCGGACAGCTCAGGGGTGTGTGATCAGTAAGCCAGGAGCAAAATGGAGAGAAAGAAGCATTGCAGCTTTCAGCATGGAAAACTATAAAGCCCTCTTTGCTTGTATTGTACATTACATATTTATTTTGTTAGCATGAGATAGATGAATATTTCCACATACAAAGGTGCCCTGCTAAAATCAGGATAAGTGATATTAATGTCCTATGGTCAGTATTATTGAACCTCGAAAGCAATAAACTTTATGCGTCAATAAATATTACATTTGCAACATAGTTAACATTCCTTTACTGTCTGTAGCACTTATTACACATTGTAACAGCAAGTCTACAATACATTATTCATATTTGGGGTGTCACCAAGTGATGGATTACTGTAGGAGAGGCTGTCCTTTACATAAATCAACAAATAAAAATGCAAATGTTAACATTTTCAGCCACAACTTTTCCCATCTTGAATGGGGAATGAAAATTTCACATTATATTGACAGGCAGTGGAAAGAACAATTAACAACCTACGCTGTGGATGAGAAAGATGACTTTGCCATGCTGGGTTTTATCACCTGCACATGGGCCCATATGGGATTCTTCTAGGTGTTAGCACTTTTCAGAGAACAAAGGAAAACCTGTCTCCCACAGGCATCTATCTGTCCCACCCTCATCCTTTTTTTGCAGGTCTTGAAAAATCTTGGAATTTAGGGTAGAAAAGGAAAGGGCTTTTACCCTTGTTCTTAGTACCTGCAAAGTTTTGTTGGGATGAAGAAGTATAGACTTTTTTCTTGCATTAAGAGTTTGCATGTAGAAGGTTTGCATGCATGCCTTAATACTTCAAAATAAAATTATTAAAATAATCCTGATTATTAAATCTAGAAAGCAACCACTGTGCCTTCTGGTAACTGATTTTCATTGTACTGAATCTTTTTTTTTTCAACTCTGTATTTTGTATAATAAACCTATGTCATCATGCACGTCTAAGGATAAATCTAGTGTGCTACAGATTGTTTTATTTAGCCAAATGCTCATTATTTAAGACGCTACTGAAAATCTATATTTAGCTGATCTGCAGTATTAAGAACTAAGAGATGAAGATTTTTATTTATTTATTTATTTATTTATTTATTTTTTTAAGGTTGGTAAATAGGAGTCTTCACAGCAATTTTAACCTGGGCTTGTAAAACTATAAAATTGATATGGTCATTTCAGAAAATGTGCACTGAGAATGTTTTACAAAACCCTTACTGGGGAAATATTTTATTCTTTTTCGTGCTTCTCTCTAAACTGAAGTGCAACCATCAAAAACACGTTAAAGTAATATTAAAGATCTCATTGAAGATCTTAGCCTCAAAGAACCTCAACAATAGGAAAATTCACAAAATTTGAAATTCCAGGTTGTCTTTCCTTTTTACCTGTAACTCCTCCAAAGAAATCCCTTAAGGTCAACTAGGATGGATCCTCTCTGAGCATAAGCATTCAACCACAATGTTAAGAGGTCCACTGAGAAAACCCCATCAATATTTCAGAACTACAACTCACTGTAGATCTTTAGCAAAATGCCATCAATAGCAGCATTAAGGATAAAAGAAAGGAGTAATGGACAAAGAATGTGGTAAACTAATTAAATCTTCTGACTGTGGATGGCTTCCCAAACAGGGAGTTATATTGTCAAATATGCTAATATTTAAGAGTATGAGCTTTGCAATCTGAAGTGCTGGCTCTACCTCTTACTAGCTATGTGAACTTAGACAAGTCACTCAACCTCTCTGAGCCTTATTTCCCCCACTTTTAAAGTGAGCACTATAGCAGTACCACCTTATAAAGCTGTGATGAAGATTAAAACAGATAATGCATACAAAGGGCTGTACAATGCATCCCTGTTAGTAGACACTTAGCAGATAATAGTCATTATTAGTATCTACTATGTTAGAGTTACTTCCCCAAAATTCTTTAAAATTAAGTCTCAAAATATATATTTGTCTGATAAGATGCTAGGAATTTAAGTGCTCAAACAATCATATCCCCAAGGAAACATAAACCAAGCCCTTTTGGTGCCGATGTTTACATATTTAGTCTTAAATGTATAATATGGGAAATTTTAATAACATATTTCCTTTCTTGATTCCAGACAAGGCTGATCAAAGTATTAATTCCTCAAATGTCTCTGGTAGTAAATGTTTTCAGTCCTTTAACTGTAGTACAAAATCCACTATAGTTTTCAATATCAATTAATTCAGTTGGTTAAGCTTGCGGTGAAATGTGTAACTAACTATTCCATGATAAAATGCCAAGCAGATTTTCTGACAAGAGATAGGATTACCTTTGTGTTTCTATGGAAATCCTTGCCAATTATCCCTACTGAGTAAGGAAAGACATGTATAAGAAAAGGGCTCCATGAGTTCAACCTGGCTAAATCTACATGCTTACAAATAAGGGCGTGTCTCTGGAGTAAGGGTCACTTAAAATGGTCAAGATTTTTCACTTCTTAATAAATAACTGAAAAAACTGCTCTCTTCTGGAGAATGTCAAAGCAAAGAATCCTTGGAACTTACCGGGGGGTGTCATGTTGCAATGATGACGTGGTTGTGATAACGAGCTCCTTTTGGCTTCCTGTTTTCATTGGAGATGTGGATGCATCTTTCCTAACTCCTGCCATTGTCCCTACATGAACAATAAAGGAAATGATTTGGGCATTTAATAAAAGGAAATGGAAATGTCTATTCTGGAATTCCCATTGTGGCTCAGTGGTTAACAAATCCGACTAGGGACCATGAGGTTGCAGGTTCAATCCCTGGCCTTGCTCAGTGGGTTAAGGATCCGGCGTTGCTGTGAGCTATGGTGTAGGTCACAGATGAGGCTCGGATCTGGCATTGCTGTGGCTCTGGTGTAGCCCGGTGGCTGCAGTTCTGATTAGACCCCTAGCCTGGGAACCACCATATGCTGTGGATGTGGCCCTAGGAAAAAAAAAAAAAAAAAAAAAGAAATGTCCATTCTGAGTAATATGTTAGAGATTACACAATACCCAAGTCTTTATCCCCTGAAATGAAATAATGACAGATGGAAAACTCAGTGGGTTTTTTTGGTTTTGTAAACATCAGTGAGCCACAATATGCTGCTTTAAAAAAGGGCATTTGTGCAACAACAGACTAACTAGAGATTTTGTTTTTAAACCTAATGGCCTATCAAAGTTTTGCTGATTTGCGTTTACTGTAAAAATGGCCAAGAAGGTAGATTGATTTATTTTGTTCCTTTAAATTATCATAAGAAAAGCTCTTTCCTCTTTTTGACAAAATAAAAAATTTCAGCACTTTCTATCTGAGATCCTCCAAATTAAATTGATCCTACCCCATGGAGTTCCCATCGTGGCTCCGCAGAAACGAATCCGACTGAGGAATCATGAGATGGCAGGGTGGATCCCTGGCCTTGCTCAGTGGGTTAAGTATCTGGCATTACCGTGAACTGTGGTGCAGCTTGCGGACGTAGCTCGGATCTGGCATTGCTGTGGCTGTGGTGGAGGCTGGCAGCAGCAGATCCAGTTAGACCTCCAGTCTGGGAATCTCCATATGCTGTGGGTGTGGCCCTCAAATGACAGAAAAAAAAAAAAAATTATCCTATCCCTAAAAATTCCAAGGTAGACATAAATCTCGAACATTTCTTTTAAAGAACTCTAGATTGGGCTAAAACAAGTACCTTACTGGTTAGGCTGATTTGGCCTCTGTTAACCTTTCTCTCTCTTTAAAAAATTTTGCTTTTATAAGATATTGAATATAGTTTCCTGTGTTGTGTAATAGGTCCTTGTTGTGTGTGTTTGTGTGTGTGTGTTAATCTCAAACTTCTAATTTAGCTCATCTCCTCCCCACCTCCTCCCCATGCCCCCTGCCCCTGCCTCTGTCCTTTTCTGACAAGCAATGTTTAGTTGATATCCACTTTTTTCTTTCGTATTGCTACATAATAAGATGGCACAGACAGGAAGATTTTTGGGGTTTTGTTTGTTTTCTAATTATTATTGTTTCTAATAAAACAATAATTTTCTCTTCCTTCTCTTTCTTCCTCTTCTTTTTAATATATTTTTCCAAACAACACAAAGCATCCCTGTCTTTTTCCTGGAAGACTACAAAAAATCTCATTCACGGATTTCTTCTGGTTCCTAGGAAACTGTTGCCCAGGCTGCTGAAAGCAGTTATTTGGGAAGAGTCACTATTTCTTTGAGGAAAGGGTGAATATTCAAATAACATAATGACAAAGCTTTGGTGTGTTAGGAATACCACACTAAGAATATTGTATGCTAACTCTGGGAATGGCACAGTTTAGGTGTGACCAGAGAAAATCAGCACTAGAGAAGGCAAGTCTTAAATCTGTAGAGATCAGCATCAAAACAATCACCAACATCCTTTGTGTTCAAAGCCATACACAATATTGACTGCTTCTATCATGTATATATGTAAAAGACCAGTCATCTCAATGCACAAGTCAGACTTCTTATACACAAACCTCTGGGACCCTCAACCCAAGCCAGTAAGTAATTTCTCAAGATTCTATCAGTTCACACAATGCCTTTAGTCAGTAAATGTTTATTTTACCAAGTGCCTAACGATGAGGGCTGGTGTCAGGATTAAGCTAAGGCTCAATTTATGGAGAGGGGAAAGTAAGATGTGAGAGTAAGAAATGAGATACTCTAAACAATCTGGTCAAGAATCGTAACTCAAGACACTGTAAGGTAATAATAACAGCTAGCTATATGCTTAGTATGTACTTGGTACTGTTAAGTCTTTTCTATACACCACATCTTTTTTTTTTTTTTAAGCTTCACTGAGGTATAATTTGAATATCATGAAATTTACCCCTCTTAAGAGTACAGTTTGATAAATAGTAGTAAATTTATACAGCTATGAAAGCAGAGCCACAGCCAGTTGTTAACATTTTTGTCATGCACTTATTTTTGCAATCCAGTTTTAGAATATTTCATTATTACTCCAAAAAGTTCCCTCATGCCCTGTTGTAGTCAATCTCTTCTCCCTATCTGGTCTGCTCCCATTCTGCTCCAGCTCTATCTGTATAGGTTTGCCATTTCTGGAAAGTAGTTATATTTATCCTCATAAAACCCTTGGTGATAGATACTGTTTACTAATATCTAACTTACAGATAAGGAAAATAAGTCCTAGGAGACTTGCATGACCTGTCCAAGGTCACAAAGCTGTTAAGTGACCAGCATTTGTGTCCAGTCAATTTGACCCCAGTTTTTACCATTGCGCTATACTGCCGTAATAAATAATATGAAAAGTCTGAGGAATTAAGAAGTGGGAGAGATCACATCTGGCTATAGAGTTAGGAAAGATTTGATGCAGGAGGTGGAATTTTAATAGAAAGGAATAAACACCATGAGATTAGGAAAAGCATTAAATTAAAAAACCTCCAGGTTAAACATTTAATCTATTCAGGAAATATTTATTGAGCATCACCATATCCTTACACCTTGCCAATCACTTTAAATCACTTTACCTGCATTATCTCATTAATCCTTACCACAGTCTGTAAATTATATTATTGTCCTCATTTTATAAATAAGCAAGTGGAAACTGTGAAAAGGTCAAGCAGTGTTCCAATACCACACGGTGCTAGTCAGGACAAGGCTGGGCTTTGAATGCAGACAAGGTCTATTTGACTCTGTATTGCAAACTTTTAAACACTGTTTTAGTTGGCCTCAAAAAAAAAAAAAAAAAAAAAGCATCAACAACTGAAAAAAACCCAAACTGGTCTTTGGAGAGGTTATTCCTGTGGCAGAATTTAGAATAGAGCGGAACAGAGAAAACAGAGGCAGGCAAAGCAGTTCACTACTATTACAACTGTCTGGGTGGAGTCCTGGGTGATGGAGGAGGAAATTAAAATAGGTAACAGAATGAGAAACAACTGGGAGGGATTTGTGAGTGAGGCAAGAGGGAAGAAGAAATGCCTGGTGGTAACAGAAGAGAAATATCTTTTTAGTCACTATCAAAGAAAATCTGAACATCAGTTTTTTTTTTTTTTTCTGTTTTGATACTTCTTTTAAAAACTTGGTTATTTGACGGGAGAAATTTTAAAAAGGAATTTTAAGAGGGCATGCAGAGATTTCTCTTTACTTTAGGCACAATAATGTATGTATATATGTTCATTCATTTTCCTGGGTAAAGAAGCCATAATTTTCATTCAATTCTGAAAGGTATCGGGCCCCCCAAATTAAGAATGATTGTTCTCAGACATAGGGCAAGTTTATCTCTTTTTCTTAATTCTCTAAGCTCTATTCTTTATTAAGTTTCCAGAAAGCTATATATCAGCTTTTAATTATATTTGTTTCTTCTACAAAATTTGTTTTAATATTAAGTATACCAATAATTACATAGCTATGCATATTCATAGATGACATATCTCTCTATATTTATACACACACATAATATATATAAAGACTATACATACACATTTTTAAAAAACTGCTGGTACAAACATCCATTAGGCTGATAAATTTCATATATGAAATAAACACATACATATATTTTTGCATACATGGATTGGAATTGAACATAATGGATCATGTCCTATTTATACAGACCTGGGTCTATATCTGCTCATCTATCAGTTGGTACATCATGATAGAAAAACTTCTTAGAGTTCAATGCTTAAGAAAACTGTTTCTAGGCCCTCTGGAGCTGCAGCAGTGACACCAGATCCTTAACCCACTAGGACACCAAAGAATTCCAATTTTGCATTTTTAAAATAGCTGAGCTATATTTTATTTTATTTTTTTCTTTTTCTACTGTACCCATGGCCTACGGAAGTTCCCAGGCCAGGGAAAAAATCTGAGCTGCAGATGCAACCTATGTTACAGCTGTGGCAATGCTGGATCCTTAACCCATTGTACCACAGTGGGAACTCCTAGCTGAGCTATATCTTAACATTCAGTTTAGTTTAAAGGATAAATGATAAAGAAAATACCAGTGTAATCCCTTTCTAGATGAAGAAAAAGTACTGGCAACACTGCCACCTGGAAGCATCACCGATACCCCTCTCCAGTTATAATCTCTTCTTGTCTCTAAGAGCCAGCATTCTTCTGATTATTATTTTCTTTCTCTTCCTTATAGTTTTACCACTTACATATGCGACCCAAAGATGTGATTTAGTTTTGCTGCTTTTGAACTGTATACAAATAGAAATATACTATATGTGTTCTTCTTGAGATGTCTTTTGCTCAGTATTTTATTTGTGAGATTGATCTATGTTGATGATTTATGCAGCTTCAGTTTGTTTTATTTGCTATATAATATTCCATTGCATGCATTTATGACTTTTTACATCCATTCACTATTGATGGGCCTTTGGAGTGTTTCTGGTTTGGGGCTATTAGGAAGACTACTGCTGTGGCAGATGCCACTAGTTTTCCAACACAATGCACTCTTCCTTTCTTCCTGGGTAAACAGCTAGATTATATTCCCCAATCTCCCTTGTCATTAGGTGTAGTCAGGTAGAAAACTAGTAGATATCATATGTACCATTCAGTCCTGTCCTTTACATGTGCTCTTCCATACCTTTCCTCCTCCTTGCTGACCTGCTATGGCAGGGCCAATGGTTTCTTATACAAACTCTTTCAGAAAAAAAAGGAAAAAAAGACTTCCTGGCCATTAAAAAAAGAAAACTGTAAAATACAGATTTACCATTTTCACCATTTTCATGCATACAGTTCCTTGGCATTAGGTGCATTCCTAAATGAATGCTGTAAACCATTGCCACTATTCAGTTCCTTAACTTTTTATCACTCTAAATGGAAACCTTGTATTAATTAAGCAGTCATTCTTCATTTCCCCCTCCCCCAGGATCCCCTGTCAGCCACTAATCACCTCTGTCTATTCTGGGTATTTCATACAAATGGAATCATACAACATGATTCCAACAGCATGGTCTTTTGTGTCTGGTGACCTGCACTTAGCATAACGTTTTTGAGGTTCATCCATACTGTAGTGTGTATTAGAAGTTCACACCTTCTTATGGTTAAATTATATTCCATTGTATGGATATACTGTATTTTGCTTATCCATTCATGGACATAAGGGTTGTTCCCACCTTTTGAATATTATGAATAGAGTTGCTATGATCATTTGTATACAGATTTGTTTGAGGAGTCCCCGTTGTAGCTCTGTGGGTTAAGAACCTGACATAGTGTCTGTGAAGATATGGGTTTGATCCCTAGCCTTGCTCAGTGGGTTAAGGATCTGGCATTGCCTCAAGCTGTGGCATAGGTCATAGATACAGCTCAGGTCCTGCATAGACTGGCAGCTGCAGCTCCAATTTGACCCCTAGCCAGGGAACTTACATATGCTGCAGGCGTGGCCATAAAAAAGGAAAAAAAAATTTGTTTAAAAGCACTTTGTCAACTATTTAGACTATAAACCTAAGAGTAGAATTGATGAGTTATATGGTAATTCTGTGTTTAATGTACTGAGGAATCACCAAATTGTTTTCCACAATGGATCACTATTTTAAAGTCCCAGCAGCAATGTATGAAGATTCTGATTTACCCACATCTTCTCTAATTTAAAATTTTAGGAGTTCCTGTCGTGGCTCAGTGGTTAATGAATCCAACTAGGAACCATGAGGTTGCAGGTTCGATCCCTGGCCTTGCTCATTGGGTTAAGGATCTGGTGTGAGCTATGGTGTAGGTCGCAGACGCGGCTTGGATCCCGAGTTGCCGTGGCTCTGGCGTAGGCCGGTGGCTACAGCTCCGATTAAACCCCTAGCCTGGGAACCTCCATATACCACAGGAATGGCCCTAGAAAAGGTAAAAAGACACACAAAAAATTAATAATAATAAAATAAAATAAAATATTAAAAAGTTATAGAAATCACAGTGGGGGTTAAAGTGGTGTCCTATTGTGGTTTCAATTCAGGTTTCCCTAATGATTAGTAAACATATTTTCATGCTTGTTGGCCATTTGCATATTTTCTTCAGAGAACTGTCTATTCATGTACTCTGCCAAGTTTTTAAATGGGTTTTTGTTTTTAAGTTGTAAGAGTTCTTTATAGATTCTGGATACTAGATCTGTAAGATACATGATTTTCAAATTTTTATCCCATTCTTTGGACTAGCTTTCAATCTCTTGATAGTGTTCTCTGACACAAGAAAACTTTAATTTTTATGAAATCAAATTAATCTTTTTTTTTTTTTTTTTTTTTTTTGGCCATGCCTGAGCCATCTAGAAGTTCCTGGGCCAGGGATCAAACCCACGCCACAGTAGTGATCGGAGCCACAGCAACAATGATGCTGGATCCTTAACGCACCAAGCCAGCAGTGAATTCTACAATTCTTTATGAGTTTTAGGATTGGCTTTTCAATTTCTGCAAAAAAAAAAAAAAAACGTTGCTGGGATTTTGACAGGATTTGGGGGGTACTGCACTTTTAACAATATTAAGTCTTCAAATCCATGAATATGGAATGTCTTTCCATTTATGTCTTTTTTAATTTGTTTCAGCAATATTTTGCACTGTTCTGTTTTCAAGTCTTAGACTCTTGGTTACATTTATTGCTAGGTGTTTTTATTGATTTGATGTTATAAATGGAATTGTTTTCCTATTCCTTTTCAGTAGTTAATCACTAGTGTTTAGAAATACAACAGATTTTTTTTTGTGTTAAATTCTGATCTGCAACTTTGCTAAATTCATTTATTAGCTCTGACCATTTTTAGGCAATTAGGTCTAATAGCTTCCTTTTAGGTGGGGTGCATTCTCTAGGATTTTCTATGTATAACAGCATGTCATCTTCTAAGAGTTAACTTCTTCCTTTCCAACTCAAGTAAGTTTTATTTCTTTTTCTTGCCTGATTTCTCTGCCTAGAACCTCCAGCAAAATGTTAACTACAAGTGGTAACAGTGGGAATACTTGATCCTGATCTAAGGGGAAAATCTTTCTTTCACAGGTGAATACGATCTTGGTGGTGGGTTTTTCATAGATGCCCTTCATCAAACTGAGAAAGTTCCCTTCTACTCCTGATTTATTATTGTTTTTACTATGAAGGGTTGGATTTTGTTAAATGTTTTTTCTGTGTTAAGATGATCATATTTTTTCTTTTTATTAATAGGGTACACTGCATCAATTGATTTTTATATGTTGAAGTAAGTTTGAATTTCTGGGCAAAATTCTATTTGTCATGATATACAATGCTTTTAATATGCTACTGCATTCAGTTTGCTATTATTTTTTTAAGGATATTTTCATCTACATTCATAAGGAATTTTTGGTCTGTAATTTTCTTATTATGTCTTTGGTTCTGGTATCAGATTAATGCTGGCCTCTTAAACTGGGTGAATAAGTGTTCCTCCCTATGCTATTTTTTGGGAAGAGTCTGGAAAAGATTTTCATTAGTTCTTTTCTGTTATTTGGTAGAATTCACCAGTGAAGCCATCTGGACCTGGGCTTGCCTTTGTTGGGAGTTTTTTAAATTATTGATTTCATCTCTTTACTTGTAGAGGTCTATTCAGATGATCTATTTTTCTTGAGTCAGGTTTGGGAGTTTGTGTATTTTTAGGAATGTGTCCAGTTTATCTAGGTTTGTTGGTTTTTTGTTGTCTATTGTTTGTCTCAGCTGTTATTTTTTTACCCCCATCAGCACTGCTGTATTCATCCGGCTTTCAACATTCTCGGGAATATCCTTCATGTAGCTGCTTCTCTGTCCTGAAAAAGTTCAGAGGTAGGAAAAACAAAGGCAGTCCACCTGTACCAGCCCTTTGAGAAATCCATAGACAGGTTGAAGCAGACTCGCGCAACTCCTTGAGAAAAGGGTCTGCTTTCTCTGAGACCAGATATTAACACCTGGACCTTGGGTGCCATTTTCAAGACTGCTGCCATGCTGAGACAGCAAGAATAAATCAAAATTCCGTAAAGTTCTCCTACCATGTTTCAGTGGCCTTTTTCTCAGTTAAACATTTGCTTGGTTTCTATAAATCATTCACCATCTTTCAGGGCTCTGATAATGTTGGTTCTGACAGTATGTGGTGTTTTTCAGCATTTCTGGGGAGGGACAAGCCCCTGGAAGTCCCTACCCTGCCATTTTTGCTGATGTCCTCCCGACTCATTTATGACTCCAGCATAACTTTGATCCAAAACCTAACAAGGTCATTATTAAAAAAATGGCATTACCCACCTATATCTTCCAATCAGTATAATTCGTCAAGTTAACAGAACAAAGAAGAAAACACATGACCATCTCAAAAGGTGCAGAAAAAAAGATTTGATGAAATTCGACACACATTATGATAAAAGCTCTCAGCAAATGAGGAGAAAACTTTCTAAACCTGATAAAGGACATTTACAAAAAGCCTACAGCTAAAATCATACTTGATGGTGAAAGACTATCTGTCTTCTCTATGACATTGGGAACAAGGCATGGAAGCCCACTTTTACTATTTTACCCTACATTGTAATAGAAGTCCTAGAAAGTATGGTGAAATAAGAAAAAGAAGTAGGGAGTTCCCGTCGTGGCGCAGTGGTTAACAAATCTGACTAGGAACCATGAGGTTGTGGGTTCGGTCCCTGCCCTTGCTCAGTGTGTTAAGGATCCGGCGTTGCCGTGAGCTGTGGTGTAGGTTGCAGACGCGGCTCGGATCCTGAATTGCTGTGGCTCTGGCGTAGGCTGGTGGCTATAGCTCTGATTAGACCCCTAGCCTGGGAACCTCCATATGCCACGGGAGCCGCCCAAAGAAATAGCAAAAAGACAAAAAAAAAAAAAAAAAGTAAAGAAAAAGAAGTAAAGAGCATAAAAAGATTGGGCAAAAAGTAGCTGTTATGAATTGTGCCTCTTTCCCTCTCCCCTCCCCCAATAAATACATTTAAGTCCTAACCCCCAGTATACCTCAGAATGTGACTGTTTAGAGACAGAGCTTTTAAAGAAGTAATTAAGCTTAAACAGAGTCACATGGGTGGCCCCTAATCCAATGTGACTCTTTGTCTTAAGAAAAGACAGGCCAAGGATGCATGTTCACAGGGTATAGGCCACGTGAGGACACAGGGAGAAGGCAGCCATCTGCAAACCAAGAAGGGAGGCCTCATGGGGAATGACTGGAAATGAAGATGGGGACATTTTCATGAATAACGACATGTATTACTTAATTATGTGGGTACACATACATAATTGTCAAGGTTTATCAAGCTGTCTTACGTCCTGTACAATTTATTGTATATAAATTTAATTTCAATTAGAATAAAAGAAAAAACCCCACAGTATTCTTGGTTCTCAAATAGTGCTGTTTTTAAGATCTTTACTGATATCTCTTTGACATTACCAATCAATCATCACATAAAGGGACCAGCACACCCACTTTTTAAATCACTAAAGGTGATGTCAAAAGATCTAATTAATTAGATCCTTGCTGTAGAAAAATTGGGCAAGAAAAAAAAAGAATATACTTACACTGAACAACATGGTGGTGAATTCTAGTATGACTTATAGTTGGCTCCTATATGGGCAGTTTTTCAGCATCCTCAGATTTAATCAACCACAGACTATGTAGTACTGTAGTATTCGCTACTGAAAAAACGTCTACATGTAAGTAGACAGGTATTTCAACACTGAGTTGTTCGAAGATCAACAGTAATACATTAATTCATTAAGACAAATATCATATGATAACACTTACATCTGGAATCTAATATATGGCACAAATGAATCTTTCCACAGAGAAGAAACTCATAGACTTGGAGAACAAACTTGTGGGTGCCAAGGGGGAGAGAGAGGGAGTGGGATGGACTGGGAGTCTGGGGTTAATAGATGCAAACTTTTGCATTTGGAGTGGATAAACAATGAGATCCTGCTGTATAGCACAGGGAACTATATCCAGCCACTTGTGATGGAAAATATGGAGGATAATCTGAGAAAAAGAATGTATATATATATATATATATAAAACTGGGTCACTTTGCTGTATAGTAGAAACTGACAACATAGTAAATCAACTATAATGGAAAAAATAAAAATCATAACCGCCCCCCCCCCCAAAATCCAAACACATTATGGGCGCCCATTACATGTTAAGGAATGTTCTAGGAGGCGAGGATACAATATGAAGTGAGGAACATGTGAAGTGTTTACATTCTAGTGGGAGAAGATACAAAATGTAAATAATAATCAATTACAAAACATTTTGAGATACTTCTTTCTATTGTAGAGAATAGGGAAATGCAAAGCCTCTGGGTTAAGTGATTACCCAATATACAGAAACTTTAAGTCTGAAGGTCAGTCTCTTGCATTTGAATTTCTTTTTTGAGTGGGCTAGGCAGGACAATTTAATCTATATGTTTAGGTTTTATAGTTTTGTAGTATGGTTGTCTTCTGTGTTCTGTTGATAAAGGTATCACTTTTAACAAATCTTTTAGCTTAGACTATTGGGAACCAGCAATAACATATAGTGCTACCTTTCCTAATGATTAAACATATACTAATGATGACGATGCTAATAATAAAAGGAACATAAATAAATGCTCTTTAGAGGCAAGATGGAAATGATTTCTATACTTTGGATACTCTAAGTTGCTTATTTCTTTAGTCATGTCCTCTGTATTGATCCATCATGAGTTATAAAGAACACTCACACCATTGCAAGCACAGGCTCACTTAGGGGAACAACGAGGAGCTTCAGAGATTATTCCTCACTTCAGATGAATCTACAGCAATCCTCTTCTAGTAAAAGAACATGTTTGGGAGTGTCCAGCAGTGACAGCTTCTGTATATTATATAACCTAAAAAAACCCCTCAAAAGACAAAATGAAGGGCATGGTCAACATAATCAAGTGAATCCAAATTACTCTAGGTTTAGCCTCTCTCAAACTCTCTTTAAGTGTTGAGGGGACTCAGAGATCAATGACAGGAACAAAGAGGATGTAGTTCTAAATAGTACTGGGCTTTGGAGAGGCTTTATACCCTGACTTAGGAATGGGAAGTGCTGAGCCCTGAGGTCTAACATTTCAATTCTGGGACATGTGTGCTCAGTGCCCTCACAACTTCCGCTAGCCCATCAACACAACTGGAAAAAAATTCCCCCAGCTTTGAGAGCGCTCATAAAAAGGAATTAGTGATTGTTCAGGGAGGGAAGGTTCTAGGTGAGCCGGGAGAGAATAAAAACACTGCTGTGTTAGGAGGGAAAAAAAGGAATGAAGATTGGATGTTTTAAGATTTATGCTTTTGGCTTTAAATTTCTTGTCTTAAGTTTGGATTTTCTTAAGTAATCTCTCCTTGTTTCCACAGAGCTCAATAAAAGCAACTAAGATAGAACATTCTAAGCATTAATGATTGCAAAATAATTTATATTTTAAGGATGATTCTGACAATACTGTACTGTACTGATATTTTTGCAATCACGAGGTTATTTCTTGAGACAAGAATCTGATCTTTTTTTGTGAAAACATGTTTTGTATTAATAAAGTTGACAGAATGGTGAGAAAGATAGGAGAGGAAAAGGAGTAAGAGACTGATAATAAAGATTAATGATCCTGCAGTAAATGTCCTATGTAGTACTTAATGATTAAAGGACAACAAAAAGTAACAAAAGATATAAAACAGAAGAATAATATACTTAAAAATTCAGACATGCTAAAGAGGGGAAAGCAATTAAGGAGATGCTAAACCAAGCAGTGTAACTTGGGCAATTAGTGTTAGGTCATTGGCCTTATGCTAAATAGGGTGTCCCATCCTGCTGCAGCACAGTTTGGAAAGTCTGTCTCCTACAGCAAATGCCAATTTAGTAACTTTGCCCTGGATTGCAATCTGTGTCTATCAGTTTTGCAACGGGCAGAATGGCTCAAAGGGGCAACTCTTGCTCCCCTAATGATCAGGTATATCATAATTCTGCTAATGCGTATAGGAATAAAAGAAGAGAAAAATACATGACAGCATTTCTCATAAGTAGAAAAAAAAGTTAATAATTTCTGGGAATACCTTGAAACAAAGCTCTTTTAAAAAAATGAAAACTTCCCTATTTTTCTCAATATAGTGCTAACTGGGGCGGGGGGAGCAAAAAAATGAAAAAAATAAAACCATGAGTGAAAACTGTTTCTGAAAACAGCTGCAGAACTGTAACAGCTTTCTCTTGTTTCCATTGATTGGTATGGTAACACTGTAAGACGACTATTAGGATTCATTGTGCACAACAGAAAGTGCTGAAATGTCAGCAAACTATATAGCAAAAAATAATGGGTTCTGAACCCCTGTTAGTCAAAAATGATTTTGTTTCAAATTAGAAATTGATTTTTTTTTTTTTTTTTTTTTTTTTTTTTGGACACAAGCCCCTTCTAGACTTCTGGCTTCTGTAGCTGGGCCTGGGAGAGATTAACCTCTACCATGGTCAGGGCTGGCCTGATGAAACATTTCTCAAAGTGCCTTTTCAACTGCAGATTTCTAATGTTTCTGTGGTCTTAACCAATAGCACAAGTTATTTGTCCCTTTGCTATTACACCATATTTTTTTCATTTTGCCATTTTATCTTCGTGCTGACACACAACACAAATTTGTTGTTAAGTTGTGCAGTGCACCCACCACACCAATTTTGACTGGTTCTCCACTCTCCAAAGTGCAGTGACAAAGAACAGATGGAGCCAAAAATAAGAGTTTCATTTCTAAAGGACTACTGATAGAGAAAGTGGAGAAGAGTCCATCTCAGACAGTGGCTCTCCTTAATTTCTTCTTCCTTCCTTCCTTTCCCCCTCCCTCCCTTTCTTTCTCTCTTTCTTTCTTTTTCCCCCTTCCTTCCTTCCTCTCTCTTCTTCTTTCATTGTGGTCATGGCCATCCACCACAATTTGTGTTTGCTCCTCATCTCTCCCTTAAAAATTCTTTTTTGGTATTGGAGTAGAGTTGACTTACAATGTTGTGTTTGTTTTAGGTGTACAGCAAAGTGAATCAACAATGCATATATCCATTATTTTTCAGATTCCTTCCCCATATAGCTTATTACAGAATATCCTCAATTTCATTTTTGTTTTTGGTTAGCAAAGTCTAAAAAGACAAAAGTTGCTCTAAGTTGTCCTGAAATAACAGAGGTCTGCAGAACTTTTGCTTTAGGTCAAAGAAAATGTACCCTTGCTTTTGTTTCAAATTGTAAAAAGTCTCCCTTCAGAAGTTTGGACTAATTATCATCTCTTAATTATCTGGGAGATAACTAAATGATTTTTAGATCAATCATAATTAAAATGAAAAAACAAGAGAACTGATGAAGAAAGGCAGAGTGCAGTACACCTGCAAAATCTCATAAAGCACTGCCCAATTCTCAGAGAGGCAGAGAAATTAGGAAAAGCTGATCAACACTAGAGGTGGGCAGTGCTAGCTAGCCCAGTAAAAAAGAGGAGAACAAGAAGGAGATAAGGGTAATGGTTGTGAACAGGAAGCAAAGACACCTGGGAGACACATGAGTGAAAGGGACTCTGAGACCTCTTTGGGCCCTTTGTTTTCTGTACATCTCTTCTGACCAATGAAGCTCAGCCTTGTTCCATTCTGCCCCAGAATCCTTCTCCTAATGATTCCAGAACAGATTAAGCCAAAAGCCACTTCGGAAACAATTGGGAAATGCAATTAAATATGACTGCTTTCCTCAACATTTCATATAATTATTTATAATTAGTTTCTTTTTAAAATATCTATGACATTTAAAATAGGAAGGATTGCTGGCACTTAAAAGACTGCTAGGCAATAGAGGTTTGAGACTTATGAGGATTTACTTTAGCCACAATGACCTCTTTTCTACCCTCCCTGTATTTCCAGTTAATTCAGGATTAATTGTGGTCAAAGTTTACTTTCCCAGCAAAGCTTTATGTTCAATTTCTTGTCTTCTTTATTCACTTTGAGCGTTACTTTGTGTCTATGACCATATTTACTGTGGAAGAATTCTTACAGTTTGCTGCCTTTAAAAAGAGGGACATGTTCGATAGTTTCTCATGTGGGTTCTAAGAAAAATGTTGACGCAGTTCACTGATCTGGGAGATGTGCTACCTGTGGCCTGCAGGCACATGTCAGTTTGTAACACGCTTAAGTTTTGCTCAGGGTCACAGGAAATCACCTGGTGTTCATGGCTAGCAGCAGCCAGCAGCCACCTGCCGCCGATACTTCTCACTTTGCTGCTACAGATACTGAGCTTACCTCTTTGGGGCCAACATGTATCTTTCTTTTGACATGTCCATGGGGCATCATCTTCCATATGTGACTGAAACCCAACTGTCTTCTCCCTTCTATTCTCTCCATTGTTTGTGGAGTCTTGATAATTTTTGATGGATGGTGATGTTCCAAGCATCCAGCCATCACATTTTGACTTCAATAAACTGCAAAAAATAAACATGAAAGAGCTGTAGAAAGCACAGAAGGGGGTAGAGATCACAAAAAGGCATATAAATTCAGTATGATTTGAAATGCAATTCCTGGCAGTAAAAACTTTCTTATTTTTTATTGAGGTATATTTTAAAAAATTTAGTGAAGGTCTATTTTGTGTTCTACCACAATAATTTTGGAGAAGAAATGGTCTTTATCCTCAAGAAGCTTATATTTGGAGTTGGGGAAATGAGACACAAGACCATGAAACTGCTAATAAAGCCACAGAGTATGACTAAGAATCAGAATATCTATAAAGATAAAAAGTATGCTAAAACAAGACTTGCAGAACTAAAATGTTTCTGAGTACTAAAAATGAACACTAGGGATTAAAATATCACCTATTTGCTTCAAAATGCATTTGTGTTTCTCATTTTCAATTGTTATAGTATTTATTATGTAGTTAAAGTATGTGAGGAACAGTATTACAGTGCATATGGAAGAATTGGTCTCTGTCCTCACATAATTTCGTTATAAAGTCAACAAGGCAGATATGGAGTCAAGGCAATGTTAATGAAAATAAACACATATACATACATTTTTCTCCCTAGTAAACTTCCCACCATTAGCACATTTCCTCTTACAACATTTTCTTTTTCAGAGAGAAATGTTGTGATGATGTGTATCCCCTACTATTCCATCAGCCCCTTTCAACTTCACCACAGACTCATGATTCTTTAGTTTTGTCTTCCCCATGATCATAAACAATGTTAAAAATCAAAATGAAAAAAAGAATAATTTATTCAAAATTAATATTCTAAAAACTAGGATGGGAATTCCCATCATGGCGCAGCAGAAACGAATCCGACTAGTATCCATGAAGATGTGGGTTCGATCCCTGGCCCTGCTCAGTGGGTCAGCGATCCAGTGTTGCTGTGAGCTGTGGTGTAGGTCACAGATGCAACTCAGATCTGGTGTTGCTGTGGCTGTGGTGTAGGCCAGCAGCTATAGCTCTGATTTGTCCCCTAGCCTGGGAACTTCCCTATGCTGCACCTGTGGCCCTAAAAAAAATTAAAAAAATAAAAAATTAAAAAATGAAAACTAGGATGTTTAAACTCCCCAGAAGTAGAGGCAATATCTAGCTAAGAATAACCTGATAGAATGTTGCTGGATCCACTATGAATCCTACGTGTCCCTCGACCAAGATTTAAATTACATAAACCTTTCAAAGTCACTGGGCTTCTTTTGTATGGATCAGAATTTTTCGTAATGTTTGCTCACATCATAATTTATTAATAAAAACCAATAAATTAAATGGCTTTATGTTCAGAGTGGTATAAAGAAACAAACTATTAGTAGTACAGCTTTATATGGGCATAAAGCAATGTATTAAATTTGTATGCTTAATTTTTTAATTTTTCTATCAGAACCCAAAGATTACTTTCCCACGTAGAGCCACCAGTGGATGCGTATCTTAGCTCATGTAACTTCTATTCATGGGACAGGAAAATGGGGAGAATAAAACTACATCATTTGGGATGTAAGATAAATTCACCTCAATGCAGAAGCCCCAAACCCAGGCAAATCCAACAACTACATTTCTATTTGTTCTTACAGAAAAGTTAATGTAACCAAGACTACTGGACTCCCCAAAATCATACATTTGCAGTTTAGCCAAGCTCCCAGGGCTAGTAAATGCTGATTATTCTCAATACTGAATTCTTCCTTCTATTTTACACAGAAGCTTGTCTGTAACTTTATTCCAAATCCTATCCTGGTAATCTTCTATTTCAACAGGGAAATTAGCTTCTAATTTCCCTGAAATAAAGATGACTATATAAAAAATTTCTTCTATCATTTGCAATTATCTCCAACTTTACCCATAAACTATTCTCCTATTAATGTCTTAGGAAAAAAACACACCTTTTACTCATATTCTAATACCATTTTGACTCATGCCCTCTGTGACTAAAGCCTGCCAATCATCTCCTTTTCTTATAATTCACAAACTCCTCTTCCTCCTCTCAAATGAATTTTTTCCTAGGATTACAAAAAAGACCAGATTTTCCATTAAAAATCAAAACCGAAACCTAAAACCCAAAAATCTTCCCTTAAGTGGAAAAATGCTATCCTCAGTGTCAGTGAGGGTGTGGGACAAGATTTTAATATAGTTCTGGAGAAACTGCAAACTGGGATATAACCCCTTTGTGAATAATTTGTCACTATAAAATAAAAATGCATCTACCATCCTACAATTTTACTTTTGTTGCCAATATATGCATTTCTGTCCACTGGTGCTGAATAGAAATACAGAGACAGAGTTTTGGGCAAAGGAAAAAGAGTTTTTATTGCTTTGACAGACAAAGGAGGTCACGGCTGCTAGGGCCTTAAAGACTGTGCCCTCCTTTGGGGGAAAACTGAAGGATGTTTTATGGTATTAAAGGAGAAAAATAAGGTTAGCAGGGTTAGGACAGGCACACATTCTTTCTTTTGTAAAATTCTAGTCATTGGAGCTGGCATCAGGAGATTGCAGCATAGTCTTGGTGGTCTTCCAGGTTTTCACATCCTGACCCTTCTAGAACAGGTATACTTGCAAAAGAGTATGTTTTTCAGGGGTTACGAAAAATTAGGAAGGTAACAGAAAAACATCAGGTGCTTAGTGTAATTTTAACTCACAAGCAATTCTGTTCAGGGTGAAATCAAGAGAGTAAAAGGTGCATGAGAAAGCTTTAAGCTATTTGTTTCTGAAAGGCATAATAAATGTAATTTCTCTATTTTAGGTGCATAAGGTGTCTGCATCACTTTTAAGAGGTTATACTACAGAATTACATAAACAATAGCAAATGAATATTTATTTACAAATGGTCTTTGCAGAGTTATTATAATAGTGAAAAGTTGAAGGCAAATATCATCTAATAAGAGAATGAGTAAATAAACTATGATAGTCGATGACAAGGCATATTATTCACCCATTAAAATGCAGATGACAAAACGCCATACATTGAAAATTCTAATTGATGACACTACAGGTTATCAATGAATTTGGTAAAGTTGCTGGATAAAAATTAATATACAGATATTTGCTGCACTTCTAATCACTAACAATGAACTATCAGAAAGAGAAATTAATAAAACAACTCCATTCACCATCATATCAAAAAGAATAAAATACCTAGAAATAAACCCACTAAGGAGGTAAAAGATCTGTACTTGGAAAACTATACGACATTGACAAAAGAAATTGAAGACACACAAACAGATGGAAAAATATACCATGTTCATGGATTGGAAGAACTCATACTGTTAAATTGACCATACTACCCAAGGCAATCTACAAATTCAATGCAATTCCTATCAAAATACTCATAACATTTTTCAAAGAACTAGAGCAAATAACCCTAAAATTCATATGAAACTACAGAAGAATCTGAATTGCCAAAGCAATCTTAAGGAAAAAAAGGAACAAAGTTGGAGGTATCATGCTCCTAGATTTCAGAATATACTACAAATCTACAGGAATCAAAACAGTGGGGTACTGGCAAAAACAAACAAACAAACAACCAAAAAACCCACATATATCAAGGGAACAGAACAGACAGCCCAGAAACAAACCCATGCATTTATGGTCAATTTATCTATGACAAAGGAGGTAAGAATATACAGTGGGGAAAAGACAGTCTCTTCAATAAGTGATGTTGGGAAAACTGGGCAGTTACATGTGAAAGAATGGAATAGAAAATGTTTTTATACCATATACAAAAGTAAACTCAAAATGGATTAAAGACCTAAATGTAAGACTGGAAACCATAAAACTCTTAGAGGAAAACATAGGCGAACACTCTTTGACATAAATCACAGCAATATTTTTTTTGGATCTGTCTTCTAATACAAAGGAAATAAAGCAAAAATGAATAAGTGGGAGCTGATTAAATTTAAAAGCTTTTGAACAGCAAAGCTGGAGAAAATATTTGCAAATGATATGATTGATAAAGGGTTAATATTCAAAATACATAAGCATCTCATACAACTCAATATTTAAAAAACACAACCCAATTAAAAAATGGGCAGAAGACCTGAAAAGGTATTTTTCCAAAGAAGATATACAGATAGCCACAGGCACATGAAAAGACATTGCTAATCATCAGAGGAATGCAAGTCAAAACTACAGTGAGATATCATTTCACATCTGTCAGAATGGCTATCAGCAAAAAGACAATAAATAAAAAATTTGAGTGAGGACATGGAGAAAAGGTAAGTTGTCAAATGTACTTGCAAAACTTGTTCATAATATTCTTTAATTACTTTAAAAATAATTGTTAGAATCTATGGTGAGATTTTCTTTTCCATTCCTGATACTGGTAATTTGTTTTTCCCTCTATATTAGGTTGATCATCATGAAAAGGCTTATTGATTTCATTTACATTTTCAAAAAGTCAACTTTTAGCTTTATAGATTTTTTGCTACTGTTTATTTTGTTTTTCACTGCTCTAAGAATGGCTGCTACAATGTTGAAAGTAAAATATAAACACAGAAATAATACAAACTAGGCAAAGTTGGGAGAAGTTACATGTCCTGGCACTGATGTGGACAAAGGCTTACTGTAAACCTGTAACAAAGTCTGAAATCAAGTTATGAGAAAACACACAGGAACAAAAGAGTTTGGAGACTGAGTCTTACCAATTTAGAGGGGTTTGGAAAACACCTCGGGCTTTCCAGACATCTGACCTCTACAAAGCATATGACAAAACCTATCAAAGTTCAAGGTGAATAGGAGGTAATTAAATTGCTGAGAGAGAAAAATCACCATTCTTTAGAGAATGGTAATAAAATCCACATCTCTAAATGTATCATCTACATATAATACATATTACCCAGAGTATAATATAAATTGTCAGACAAAAAAGAAAAAAATGTGATCCATAATAAAGAAAAAAAATCAGTTTATTAAAATCAATCAAAAGATGCCCCAAATGGTGGACTTAGCAGATAAAGACTTTTTAAAATCAAATATTATAAATACATTGATGGACATAAAGGCAACCATGGTTTTAATGAGTGAAAAGATAGGCAGTCTCAGCACACAGAGACAGAAGTTCTAAAAAAGTGCTAGATAGGAACTCTATGGCTGAAAATTATAGTGACTGAAATTCCAGTTGGAAAATGGAGATGAAAAGTTAAATAGTAAGTGAATTCTATGGCAGAATCAAGAGAAGTGACCCAATTTGAAGAAAGGGGAAAAAAAGACTGAAGAAAACTGTTAAGAGTCTCAGAGACTGTAAAGACAATGTTAAGCTGCCTAACAAAAATAACAAGTTGCAGAAGAAGAGACTAAGAATGGGGTAGGAAAGTATATTTGAAAAAAAAATGTTAAAGAAAAAATGGCAGAATATTTCCCAAATTAGGTGAAAAACTCTGACTCACAGATCACAGTCAAACTGCTGAAAACCAAAGATAATCTTGCAAACAACCAGAGAAAACTGTCAATTATATACAGAATAAGATTGCCAGTTAACATCTCATAAGAACAATGAAAGTCAGAAGCTAGTAGAACAATATCGTTAAAGTGCTAAAAGAAAAAAAAAAAGTGTTATCCCAGAACTCTGCTCATAAAAATATCCATCCAAAATGAATGAGAAACAATATTTTCTGACAAACAAAAACAGTAAAAAATTTTCATTTTAGGTTGAGATAAAATGATATCAGATGGAAACCTGGATCTATAGAAAGAAACGAAGAACATCAGAAATAGTGCCTACAAAAAAACCTTCAATATGCTGCCTAAAAGAAACTCACCTTAGGACAAAGGATACATATAGATTGAAAGTGAAAGGGTGGGGAAAAATATTTCACGCCAATAGACATGACAGAAAAGCAGGAGTCGCAACACTCATATCAGATAAAATAGACTTTAAAACAAAAGACATAAAGAAAGACAAAGAAGGACACTACTTAATGATTAAGGGATCCATCCAAGGAGTGGATGTTACTATTGTCAACATATATGCCCCAAATATAGGAGCACTCAGATACATACAACAAATATTAACAGACATAAAGGGAGAAATTGATGGGAATACAATCATAGTAGGAGACCTTAATACCCCCCTCATATCAATGGACAGATCCTCTAGACAGAAAACCAATAAAGCAACAGAGATCCTAAAGGAAACAATAGAAAAGTTAGACTTAATTGATACATTCAGGACACTACATCCAAAAAAATCAGAATACACATTCTTCTCAAATGCTCATGGAACATTCTCAAGAATCAACCACATACTGGGACACAAAGCTAACCTCAATAAATTTAGGAGCATAGAAATTATCTCAAGTATCTTCTCTGACCACAATGCCATGAAATCAGAAATCAACCATGGGAAAAGGAAAGAGAAAAAATCTACTACATGGAGACTAAACAACATGCTACTAAAAAACCAATGGGTCAATGAGGAAATCAAGAAGGAAATTAAAAACTACCTTGAAACAAATGATAATGAAGACACAACCTCTCAAAATCTATGGGATGCTGCAAAAGCAGTGCTCAGAGGGAAATTTATAGCAATACAGGCCTTTCTCAAAAAAGAAGAAAGATCCCAAATTGACAACTTAACCCTCCACCTAAACGAACTAGAAAAAGAAGAACAAAAAAGACCTAAAGTCAGCAGAAGGAAGGAAATAATAAAGATCAAAGAAGAAATCAATAAAATAGAGATTCAAAAAACAATAGAGAAAATTAATAAAACCAAGAGCTGGTTCTTTGAAAAGGTAAACAAAATTGACAAACCCCTGGCCAGACTCACTAAAAAGAGGAGAAAAAGAACCCAAATAAACAAAATTATAAATGAAAAAGGAGAAATCACAACAGATACTGCAGAAATACAAAAAACCGTAAGAGAATACTATGAACAGCTATATGGCAACAAGTTTGACAATCTGGAAGAAATGGACAATTTTCTAGAATCTTACAGCCTGCCAAAACTGAATCAAGAAGAAATAGACCAACTGAACAGACCGATCACTAGAAATGAAATTGAAGATGCCATAAAAACACTCCCTACAAATAAAAGTCCAGGACCAGATGGCTTCACAGGCAAATTCTATCAAACATATAAAGAGGAATTGGTGCCCATCCTCCTTAAACTCGTTCAAAAGGTTGAAGAAGAAGGAATACTCCCAAAGACATTCTATGATGCCACCATCACCCTCATTCCAAAACCAGAGATACCACTAAAAAAGAAAACTATCACCCAATATCATTGATGAATATAGATGCAAAAATTCTCAACAAAATCTTAGCCAACCGAATCCAACAACATATCAAAAAAATTATACACCATGACCAGGTAGGTTCATTCCAGGTTCACAAGGATGGTTCAACATACACAAATCAATCACATCATACACCACATTAGCAAAAGAAAAGTCAAAAATCATATGATTATCTCAATAGACGCAGAAAAAGCATTTGACAAAATCCAACATCCATTCATGATCAAGACCCTTGCCAAAGTGGTTATAGAGGGAACATTCCTCAACATAATCAAAGCCATTTACGATAAACCCATAGCAAATATAATACTCAATGGGGAAAAATGGCAAGCCTTCTCACTCAAATCTGGAACAAGACAGGGATGCCCACTCTCACCACTGCTCTTCAACATAGTTTTGGAAGTCCTAGCCACAGCAATTAGACAAACAAAAGAAATAAAAGGCATCCATATAGGAAGAGAAGAGATCAAACTGTCACTGTATGCAGACGACATGATACTATACATAGAAAACCCTAAGGACTCAACCCAAAAACTCCTTGAACTGATTAATAAATTCAGCAAAGTAGCAGGATATAAGATTAACATTCAGAAGTCAGTTGCATTTCTGTATACCAGCAATGAAATATTAGAAAAGGAATACAAAAATACGATACCTTTTAAAATTGCACCTCACAAAATCAAATACGTCGGAATACACCTGACCAAAGAGGTAAAGGACCTATATGCCGAGAACTATAAAACTTTAAGCAAAGAAATCAAAGAAGATGTAAAGAAATGGAAAGAGATTCCATGCTCCTGGATTGGAAAAATCAATATTGTAAAAATGGCCATCCTACCCAAAGCAATCTACAGATTCAATGCAATCCCTATCAAATTACCCATGACATCTTTCACAGAACTAGAACAAACAATCCAAACATTTATATGGAACCACAAAAGACCCAGAATCGCCAAAGCAATCCTGAGAAACAAAAACCAAGCAGGAGGCATGACTCTCCCAGACTTCAAGAAATACTACAAAGCCACAGTCATCAAAACAGTGTGGTACTGGTATCAAAACAGACAGACAGACCAATGGAACAGAATAGAGAATCCGGAAATAAACCCTGACACCTATGGTCAATTAATCTTTGACAAGGGAGGCAAGAACATAAAAATGGGAAAAAGAAAGTCTATTCAGCAAGCATTGCTGGGAAACCTGGACAGCTGCATGCAAAGCAATGAAACTAGAACACACCCTCACACCATGCACAAAAATAAACTCCAAATGGCTGAAAGACTTAAATATACGACAGGACACCATCCAACTCCTAGAAGAAAACATAGGCAAAACACTCTCTGACATCAACATCATGAATATTTTCTCAGGGCAGTCTCCCAAAGCAATAGAAATTAGAGCAAAAATAAACCCATGGGACCTCATCAAACTGAAAAGCTTTTGCACAGCAAAGGAAACCAAAAAGAAAACAAAAAGACAACTTTCAGAATGGGAGAAAACAGTTTCAAATGATGCAACTGACAAGGGCTTAATCTCTAGAATATATAAACAACTTATACAACTCAACAGCAAAAAAGCCAATCAATCAATGGAAAAATGGGCAAAAGACCTGAATAGACATTTCTCCAAAGAAGATATACAGATGGCCAACAAACACATGAAAAAATGCTCAACACTGCTGATTAGAAGAGAAATGCAAATCAAAACTACCATGAGATACCACCTCACACCAGCCAGAATGGCCATCATTAATAAATCCACAAATAACAAGTGCTGGAGGGGCTGTGGAGAAAAGGGAACCCTCCTGCACTGCTGGTGGGAATGTCAACTGGTACAGCCACTATGGAGAACAGTTTGGAGATACCTTAGAAGTCTATACATAGAACTTCCATATGACCCCGCAATCCCACTCTTGGGCATCTATCCGGACAAAACTCTACTTAAAAGAGACACATCACCCGCATGTTCATTGCAGCCCTATTCACGATAGCCAGGACATGGAAACAACCCAAATGTCCATCGACAGGTGATTGGATTAGGAAGCTGTAGTATATATACACAGTGGAATACTACTCAGCCATAAAAAAGAATGGCATAATGCCATTTGCAGCAACATGGATGGAACTAGAGAATCTCATACTGAGTGAAATGAGCCAGAAAGACAAAGACAAATACCATATGATATCACTTATAACTGGAATCTAATATCCAGCACAAATGAACATCTCCTCAGAAAAGAAAATCATGGACTTGGAGAAGAGACTTGTGGTTGCCTGATGGGAGGGGGAGGGAGTGGGAGGGATCGGGAGCCTGGGCTTATCAGACACAACTTAGAATAGATTTACAAGGAGATCCTGCTGAATAGCATTGAGAACTATGTCTAGATACTCATGTTGCAACAGAAGAAAGGGTGGGGGAAAAAGTGTAATTGTAATGTATACATGTAAGGATAACTTGATCCCCCTTCTGTACAGTGGGGGGGAAAAAAAAAGAATTGGCTTAATTCTGTAAGTTTGAGTGGTAAAGAATGTCTACATGGAGTAGCAGTGTTCATAATAATAAAACTTTAAAATCACCTTAAAAATAAAATGAATTGGTAAAAAAAAAAATAACAAAATGAACAGAAGGAAATATGGAAAAAAAAAAGAAAGAAATAGTGCCTATATACAAATGAACCTTTCCACAGGAAAGACACTCATGGACTTGGAGAATAGATTTGTGGTTGCCAAGGGGGAGGGTGTGGGATGGAATGGGAATGTGGGGTTAATAGATGCAAACTATTGCCTTTGGAATGGATAAGCAATGAGATCCTGCTGTGTAGCACAGGGAACTATATCTAGTCAGTTATAATGAAACATGATGGAGAATAATGTGAAAAAAAGAATGTGTGTGTGTGTGTGTGTGTGTGTGTGTGTGTGTGTGTGTTTGAGACAGAGAGAGACTGGGTCACTTTGCTGGGCAGTAGAAATTGACAGAATAGTGTAAACCAAGTATAATGGAAAAAATAAAAATCATTAATAAGAAAAATAGTGATATGTGAATAAATATAAAAGTTTGTATTTTCTTATTCTTCCTTAATGTTCTTAAAAGTTATATAAATGTTTAAAGTATGGGATTCATAATGAACTGAACTGTAATATACATGAAAAGAATAGCACAGAGAATGGGGAGGTAAATATAAAATATAAAAGTTCTTATAGCTTATACAAAATGGCACAATATTAGTATCATACAGACTTTTTAACAAGTTAGGAAAGCATATTATAATCCCTACAGAAATCACTAAAGGAAATGCAAAGAGGGATAGCTAGTAAAATTTTAGAAGAATTAAAATAAAAAATTTTTATTTTTCTCCCCTTCCCATTCCCCCAAAAAAGTAAAAAAGGAGAATAGAGGAACAAAGAGTAGATGTCATTAACAGGAAGGAAAAAAGAAAAAGCAAAATGTTAAGACTTGAACCCAATACTATCAATAATTAAAGTGAATTAAACACTCAAATCAAATGAAAGATTGTCATAATAGGAAAAAAAAATGCAAACCCAAGCCCTATGTTGTTTCCTAGAGTCATACTTTAAATTTAAAAGAATAGGTAGATGGACACAGAAGGATGGAAGGAGATAAGCCATACAAACTACACACATAGAAGGCTAGAGTGATTATGTGATATCAAATAAAGTAGATCTTGAGGAAAAAAAAGTCAAACTAGAGACAGAAACATTTCAACATAATTAAAATATTTTCTCATGATTAAAGAGGCCAATCATCAGTCAACATAATAGTTCTAAATATATATGCATCTAAAACAGTTTGAATATACACATAGCAAAACAGATAAAAGGAAAAAAGTAGAAAAATTCACAGTCATATTTGGAGACTTTCACATCTCTTTGTTATCCATTGACAGCAAAAAAAAAAAAAAAAAAAAAAAAAAAGACAAAAATTCAGTAGGCTCTGGAAGAACTGAACAACACCATTATTGGTCAATTTGATTTACACCGACATATACAGAACATTCAATAGCAGAATACAAATACTTAAGGATGCACATGGGATACTAACCAAGATAAATCATATGTTGAGTCATAAAATAAATTTTTGGGCTGTGGGATGGAAATCCTGTGAAATCAGATTGTTATGATCATTATACAACTACAGATGTGATAAATTCATTTGAGTAATAAAAAAATAAAAAAATACATAACAGAAAAAAATAAATTTCAATACATTTCAAAAGAATAATTGCTTACAAAGTATATAATTACAAGAGAGTTAAATTAAAAATAAAAAGCCAAGGTAATCTAGAAAAATCTCAAGTATTTGGAAGCTCTAACATTTTTCTAAATAACTTATGGGTCAAAAATAAATACAAGGGAAATTAATAAAATTTTTGAAATTAATGAAAATATATCAAGATTTGAGGAACACAAGACTACATGCTTATAGGTAAATTAAATTCCTTTACTAGAAAAGTTTAAAATCAGTGATATAATATTACATTTATGAAGCTAGAAATAGAAGAGCAAGTTAGATATAAAGCAAGTAGAAGGAAGGAAACATAAAGGGCAGAAATCTATAAAAGAGACAACAATAGAAACACAAAAGAAACACAAAAGTTGGCCCTTAGAAAATATTAATAGGAATTCCCATCATGGCTCAGTGGTTAATGAACCCGACTAGTATCCATGAGGACGCGTCCCTGGCCTCGCTTAGTGGGTTAAGGATCCAACGTTGCCGTGAGCTGTGGTGTGAGCCGCAGACATATCTCTTATCCCCCCACTGCTGTGGCCGTGGTGTAGGCTGGCAGCTACAGCTCCGACTGGACCCCCAGCCTGGGAACCTCCATATGCTGCAGGTGCGGCCCTAAAAAGACAAAAAAAAAAAAAAAAAAAAAAAAACCCAAAAAGAAAATATTAATAAAATTTATAAACTTCTAATCCAAGAAAAACTAAGAAAAAGAGAAAGCTCAGTTCAGGAATATCAGGAATCAGAGAGGATTTTACAGACAGTGAAAGAATATTACAGCTATCTCATGAACAACTTAATGCTACAATATTCAATAGCTAAGATGAAATGAAATATACACGTTTCTTGAAAAATATACTTTGTTAAAACTGACTCAAGAAGAAACAGGAAATGTATGAGTAGCCTAATGTCTATTAAGCTGATTTATAATCAAAATACTCCTACAACAAAAACCAATCTGATAGTTCCACTGGTATATTTTATCATGTTTAAGTAAGAAATGTTACCAGCCTTACACAAACTGTCAGTAAACAGAAGAGAAGGGAAATCTTCTTAATTCATTCTATCTTACCTTGTGATAGCATAACCTGATTATTATACTAAAGTAATATTACAAACTAGTATTCCTCATGAACACAGACATAAGAATCCTCAACAAAATATTAAGAAATCAAATCCAGCAATATATAATATACTATTACATCATAGCCAAATGAGTATTTTTCCAAAATGTAATGCTGGCTTAATATTAAAAAATAAATTCATGTAAATCATCACATTAGAAGAATAAAGGTGCTAAAACTATATTATCATATTGATAAATATTACAAAAGCATCTGACAAAATTCTGAAAAATAATTCAGCAAAGTAGGAATAAAAGGAAAGTTATTTTAACAAGAAAATTTAGTTATATATTGTTAGTCCTACAGTTTATAAATGGCTACAAACCTTCTGGAATGTAATTTGGCAACATGTATCAAAAACTATAAAAATGTTCACATAAAAAAAGGGAATTTGTTTTAATCTGATAAAGGGCATCTACCAAAAATCTATATTTTATGTTATATTTGTTGGTGAATTACTGAATTCCTTTTTCTTGAGAATAAGGCAAAGATGTCTCCTTTAATCACTCTTATTCAATATTATATTGAAAGTTCTAGCCAATGCAGTTACTTAAAGAATCAAAGGCATAAAGCTTGGAAGCCATAAATAAAACTGTTATTATTCGTGGAAAATATTACTATGAACTTGAAAATCCTAAGGACTCTACCAAAAAATCCCCACAAAAACCAAAAACAAACCAAAAAACCCCTAAGCATGCCCTAGTCTTTAGTAAGACTGTAGTATATAAGGTAAATATTTTAAAAAAATCAATGCTCTTTGTATATATTACTAATAAATTCAATGAAATAAGCTTAAGCTCATCACACCAAAAACTACATAATATAACTGAGTTAAATTTTTAAAGATCTAAATAAATGTAGACATATAACATGTTCATGGATTGGAAAACAATATTTTTAGGATGTTACTGCTTGCAAAGTTGATTTAATCATGATTTCACTTCCTTAACAGAATTTGATAAACTGAACCTAAAATGTAAAAAAAGAAATTGGAATAGCTAAAATAATTTTTAATAAGAAAAAAAGTTGGAAGGCTTACATGAACTAATTTCAAGATTTCCTATCAAGTTAAAGTAATCCAGACCATGTGACATTGACATGTAAATGGTATACAGAAAACAATGGATATAGATAAATGGAATTGAAATCCACAAATGTGTGTTCACATACGCTTTGAAAAGGCATCAGGTAATTCAATGAAGAAATAGTTTTTTTCAACAAATGTTCCTAGAATAATGGGATATCCATAGAGGAAAAAAGTGCACCTTGAGCCCTACCTCACACCACACACAAAAATGTGTTTGAAATGGATTGCAGACTTAAATATATTAAAAAAACCCCACACAACTCCCGTAAGAAAATATTTTTTTTAACTTCCATCATGAAAAAGTCCTGTTCTTCAAAAACACTATTAAGAAAAAAAGAGCTAGTCACACACTGGTAGAAAATATTTACAATACATGTATCAGATGAAGGTATTGTATCCAAAATATATAAATAATTCTATGTTCAATAGTTGAGTTGTTTGTCCAATTAAAACTGATTAAAAGATACAAAGAGATATTTTGCAAAAGAAGATATATGAATGGCCAGTAACAACATTAAAACATGTTCAGTATTAGGTAGAGAATTGCAATATTAAAACCACAATGAGATACCATTTCACACCCACAAAAATGGTTAAAATGAGAAAGTCTAATTATACCAAGCCTTGGCAATGACATGATGCAAAGAGAATTCTGATACTTTGGTAGTGGGATTGATTGTAAAGTATAATAATTTGGCAGGTTCATGTATAGTTAAGAATAAACCTTCAATATGAAAATAATTCTACTCTCATAATACTTATTTAAAAGATGGAAAATATGTCTACAAAAGACTTGTACACAAATGTTTTATGGCAGCTCAGTTTTTTATTTTCTGCCCAAATCTGGAAACACTGTAAATGTCCATCAACAAATGAATTGATAAACTTGTTGGGGTGTACTTATACAATGAACTCAGGAATAAAATAGTAGTGGACTAAATAAAGAAACATGCATCAACATGCATAAATCTCCAAAACATATGGTGAGTAAAAGATGCTGGATACATATGTACTGTATGGTTTCATTTATATGAAGTTTTAGAACATGCAAAGTTATTATTTTTTGAAACACTGAATACTTTCTTTTCATTTATTTATTTTTTTATAATGATTTTATTTTATTTTTCACGGCCTGCCTGTGTGGCTTGCAGCATAACTACTCGGTGTTGCCTTTCTATTTTTTATTCAAGTATAGTTGATTTACAATGTTGTGCCAACTTCTGCTAGATAGTAAATTGACCCAGTCATATATACATTCTTTTTCTTATATTATTTTCCATCATGTTCTATCCCAAGAGATTGAATATAGTTTCTTGTGCTATACAGTAGGGCCTTGGTGTTTAATAACATTCTAAATGTAATAGTTTGCATCCACTAACCCCAAACTCCCTGTCCACCCCACTTCCTCCCTTCCTCCTTGGCAACCACAACTCTTTTCTCTATGTCTGGAATCTGTTTCTGTTTTGTAGATAGGTTAATCTGTGCCATATTTTAGATTCCACATATAAATGATAGCATATGCTATTTGTCTTTCTGACTTATTTCAATTAGTATGAGCATCTCTAGTTGCATCCATATTGCTGCCAATGACATGATTTTTCTTTTGATGGCTGAGTAATATTCCAATATTTCTTTTGATGGCTGTGTAATATTCCATTGTACATCTTCTTAATCCATTCATCTGTGATGGACATTAAAGCTGTTTCCATGTCTTGGCTATTGTGAATAGTGCTGCTATGAACACGTGGGTGCATGCATGAATTTACGCTTTGAATTGTAGTTTTGTTTGGATATATGTCCAGGAGTGGGACTGCTGGATCATACGGTAGTTCTATAATTCATTTTTTGAGGTAGCTCCATACTGTTTTCCATAGTGGTTGTACCAATTTACACTCCCACCAACAGTGCAGGAGGGCTCCCTTTTCTCTATACCTTCTCTAACATTTTCTATTTGTAGACTTATTAATGATGCTCATTCTGACTAGTGTGAGGTGGTACCTCATTGTGGTTTGGATTTGCATTTCTCTCATAATTAGATGTTGCACATCTTTTCCTGTGCCTATTGGCCATCTGTATATCTTCTTTGGAAAAATGTCTACTTAGGTCTTTTTAAGTGACAGAAATCAGATCATTGGTTGCCTGGGCCAGAGGTTTATAAGGGGACCTACTGCAAAGTACTTTCTGGGGTGATGGATACTTTTTTTTATTATTGGGGTGTTACACAGGTATATTCATTTGTTGAAATACATCAAACTTAATTTCAAACAAATTTTAATAAAGTTCATCAAAAATAAAGTTAAATCAGTAGAAAAAAGACATCAAAGAAATTTTAGATTTACTGTGATAATATCAAAATTAATAACTATATTTTTATTTCCAAACCCATACAGAACCAGGTACTAAACTGAGGAAATACTAACTGTCCTCATACCCCAAACCATTCATTCACTGTATGAGGCACCATAAAGTCAAAGCCTAATTGTCAGATGATCAGTGTTTCTTATCATTTCATACAGTCCAGATAAAATGTGTACAAAATTCATTAAGGGCCTATGACTAACATAGGTCACATCCTTCAATGATATGATGAAATTATGAGAAATAATTTTTCTGCTATTCTTATTTAGTATCTGTTAGAGGTCTTAAAATGGCAATGAAAATCAAAATCAAGACTGCTGAAGAGGTTAAACTCAAGGCATTTAGGGGCTGCCACACTGTATAAGTCACTCTTAAGTTACTAAGATTTTTTTATTGAACAGGATCTCCAAAATTTAATATTATAAAATACTAAATGGGAAACCTTAAGTAGTTCTGATTTAGGATGGGGAAAGAGAAAATCATTTTCAATTTCTTGAAGTTCAATAAAATTCTAATAATCCAAAACTCCTTGAACTTTTCTATTTTGCTCAACTCTCATATCGCGATAGTCTGTCTAAGCTTGAATGGTAAATTTTAAATGTCATTCAGGACTGAGTGAATACCACTTGTATTTGCATTCCTTAAAAAGTAGAAAAACATTAACCTTTTGTTTTATTGAATTAAAATGCCACGGAAATGCTGATGTAGTCTTGGGAGATTGGAATACTTTTACAAAGAAGAATAGCTGTCATTTATTAAACACAAAGAACAATTACTTGATAGGATGCCTTCTGACAAAAAGCAGATTGGTATTCTCATCATAGAAAAGGCATTATAAAAAAAAATCTAGCCCAGACCTCTGAGATTTGAATAATTTAAAGCTGCATTTGGTGCAATTTGAATTTTTCTTTAGGGAGGCAAAGTTAAATACCTTTAATTTGTTCTAATTATTTCAAATTTGCAAGTTAATTATGGCTGATCATTAAATAACAAAAAGGACTATCATCTCCATAGAGTTTTACCTCCTACCCTCTGAATTACTTAAGCTAGATTTTAGTATGCATGAATTAACTTTCTAAATAATCACACGGTTTGACTAAATGGCTCAGTAAAATGAGCTCTGATCCTCAGAATAAGCATTAATGGACATTAGAAATGCTATTGGGACTCATGTTACTCACATTATAAGTATTTTTAATGGGGCTTTATTTACTAATCTTTATGTACTGTTCAAGTTAGAACACCATATAGATACATTATTCTGCTTTACTGGAGGAAAAGTCCAATCTTTGAGACAATAAAAACAAATGTCCATTTAACACCAACTAAATTCATTTTAAAATTATGCAGGGATGTGATGATGGATTTTAACTTGTTTTAGCTATTCATCTCAGTGAATCAATCTAGCAAAAATGGTCTGCTTGGTCTGTAAATGCAACATTATGGATCCACTTATGTGCCATGTGATTCAAGTAGCAAAAGGAGGTCCGATAAGCTAGTATTTAAATTCCACCTGCTACTTCCAAAGAAAGAACTCATGGTTTCTTGCATTGTGAGTTTCTGGTTACCATTTCTGTGCATACTTGGCTACCAATGAATGTGAAGCCAGATGGCATATAACCCTGCCGCTTAGAATTCTTAAAAATAATTTTCCTAAATGTCCTAACTAAATCCTCACATTCTCCAGAGATGGACTTGTTAATGAAAAAAATATTCTGAGACCAAAGAGCTTAAAGGATAAATTTTCAGAAATGAGATATTCCATATACTGATAGCACCTTCGTATTTTCCACTCCAAAATCATCCTTACAGATTTTATTTGCATATATCCAGTAAATATTATCTGAGAGCCTACTCTGTGTCAGTTCTGTGTTTAGGTGTGGGAGTACATAAAGGAATAAATGACTACGCCTTTGATTATTTACAGATAAACAAGAAGAGATAGATAGTTTAACAATAAATACATAATGTGGCAGGTGTTAAGATGCAATACAAGCAAAGTGCTACAGAGAGCTAAAACATGTAACAGGAAGCTTGCAAGAGGGAATGGGGGTCCTGAAGGAGATGAGGTAAGAAATGTCAGTAAAAAGAAATGATAATTTACTAGCGTAAACTAATGCAAAGGCACTGGCATGGTCCTTCGCTCCAAAAGTAGTGGCCATCTTAGCAAAGAATTTACTTACCAAAGGACGACAAATCCCTTAGGTATGCTGGGTAGAATAATAATGGTCTTCTGTGGAAGACAATAGGTAATTTACAAGCAGAAAACCCTGAACTTAGATGTACATGGCCTACCCTGAGGAGCAGTTAGGGCAGTGTAATAATTTAGTGTATTAGTTTTGGTGTCAGACAGAACCAGGTACTTGACAGCTATTTATAAGTTCTGATAGATGTGATTTCTTAAGCAAATCACTTAAAGTTACTGAGCCTCATTTCCTCATTTATAAAATGAGGTTGATAATAGTATGTAGAATTGTTGTGGGGATTAAATGAATTAATACATGTAAGATACACAAAAGAGTGCCCAATACATAAACACTACCTAAATATTAGCTTCTATTGTTATTATTTCTATTACTATTACATGAGGCATTATTTAAAAGACTTAGAGTGACATCTAGTACATAGTAGTTGCTCAATAAGTTATTACAACTAGCTAAATAAGTGGATGGTATAATTGCTAAGAATTAGAGAGAAAGAGTAGGTCATTAGCGCAGTGGTAGAGATCAACAGATTGTACCTGAAAACCTTGAATTTGAGGTACCTGTAAGTCATTTGGACTAGATAATATAATCATTCAGTTATAAGGTCAGGTTTGGACATTAGGAGGGAAAAGCTGCGACCTGAGATAAAGGTTTTAGAGTTATCAGTGTAGGGATATGATCTAAAGTTATGAGAAGGAATTAAATTTCCCACAGAGAGAAATCTATTGATTAGTGGGAAGAGGATGGAATTGTCACTATTTAAACAATAGGCAGAGGCAAAGGAAACAGTAAAATGTTCTGGGGAGGGGCAGCAAAAGCCAACAGAGAATCTGCAACAGGGAGATAAACAGAGAAAGAGAACAGTATCAAGAAAACAAGGGAATGGATGAGATATTGGTCAAGTTAGCTGTGTCACTAGCTGCTGAGAAATCAATTAACAAGAGGACTGAAAAGAAGTGAAAAGATTCGGGAAATAGAAGAATAATTGTTACCATAGGGGGCAGGGTTTTAGCCAAGTGATACAGTAGAAGAAAAATAAAGGGTAGATAAGGAAGTGGACACAGATATTTGTAGGTTATGCTGTCAAGAAGTTTGGAAAAAAGAAAAGAAAGACAGGGCAATGGTTTAATGGCAAGGCAAAGATGAAAGATTTTTGTTGTTTTTTTTTCTTTTTAAGAGGGATCTTTGAGCATATAGAAAAAGATCCCAAAGATGTATGAGAAGAAGTAGTGATCTAGTCAAATTGTTGAGAAAATAGGAAGGGAATGTGAATGAAGTACCAATGCAAGAGAAGCGGATTTGAGATCCATTCTGGGACCACCATGCAGTAATGCCCAATGGGTACTTCAAAATATGAACTCTGGAGAGAGGTCAGTTCTTTACACAAAGATGTGACCCTTACCACATACTTAGAAATTAGGGCAGACCTCATTTTTGGTGAAGATACACTTTGTACTTGAATATGTCACTAGATTTTAATTTGCTCCTTCACCAAAGGGAATGTAGCTGGCATTTCATTAATTCTAATATCTTTATTTTAATTTTTCCAGAAGCAGCAGCAACTGAGGGAGAATTAAAGAAAAGAGAATGGGAAATTCCCCAGTGGCTCAGTGGGTTAAGAATCCGGTGTTGTCACAGCTGTGGCTTGGGTTTGATCCCTGGCTTAGGAACTTTTATATATTGCAGGCACAGCCAAAAAGAAAAGAAAAGAAAAGAAAGGGAATGATATGATGAAGCTGCGCCGTATTCATCAACTAATTTAGAGTTTTATTGCTCTGGTCTTACAAATACCTTCAGAATTTCTTTAAGGTATTCAGTAAGGAAAATAGTTCTTTAAAGCTAATTAATGCATATTTTAATGTAGAATGTGAACTTGCGAACTTTTAAAAAAAGTATATAGAAGAAGATCATCAGTTGAGAAGATGAAAATGTCAGTTTAATATAACCTAAGAAACACAGGTATAAATAACAGTATGAAGATTGCCCAGTATACTATCAGTTTCCTAAGGGCAGATACCATGCCTCCCTCTGCTCTGCATCCCCAGCAATGCCTTCTTTGGGAGTGTGCACAGAGAAGAGGCCCAACATACACCTACTGAAGAAATGGCTATAATTTGGAAGACATTGGTGGAATGAAAACAACAGAACTCTGAGTTAGTCAACTGTTGCCCCTTCCTTGCACTGTGGACCATTTATAGTCATGCTCAGATCTACCATCGATATTTTAATTTCATCACTTATGAAACTTCAAAAATCTGGTAAAACACTGAACCCAGCAGCAACCTGGGCTGTTTCAGTGACAGCACCAGATCCTTAACCCTCTGTGCCACCAGGGAACTCTGAGGACATATGTATAGTATACCAAAAAACATCCTGCAAATGAATTGTGAATTAATACAAAATTTTAGAATAAAGATTAATCCAAACCAAGGTACCAAAGAACAGTAAATTTATTGGAAATGACAAAAAACCTTATGGTGGTCAGTTAAGGACTGTGGTTGAAAATATTCCTAAAGAAAATCAAGGTCTAATGAATCAACACATAGCCAGAGTATTACTGAAGATGCAAGGTGAGGACCAGCCCAGGTTTCTGCTATTTCTAAAGGAGGGGCTCTCAAAGTATGGTCTGAGAATGTAAAAATATTTTCAAAAATACTCAGATGCTATTTATCTTTTTCACTTTCATTCTCTCATAAGGGTACAGTGAGGGTACGTGACATGTGACATCATAACATATTGCATGCAGAACGAGATGTAAGGAAGCAGCCAAACATTAAAGAGGTTCACAAAAATGTGAAGCAGTGATCTTTTACTAATTTTTTTTTGTTTTGGAAAACACAGTTTTCACAGAAGTATATTATTTCTGTCAATATGAAATGGTTTACTACTATTATTTTTAAATGAATAAAGATTTAATTTTTGTTTTCATTTCTCATACAGTAATATATAACTCACATTAAGTAAATACAATGCACATAAAATCTCTTTGGGGAACTCCATGAAATTTAAGAGTATAAAGGGGTCCTGAGATCAGAATAGTTAAGAACTGCTACTTTGGAGTTCCCGTCGTGGCGCAGTGGTTAACGAATCTGACTAGGAACCATGAGGTTGCGGGTTCGGTCCCTGCCCTTGCTCAGTGGGTTAACGATCCGGCGTTGCCGTGAGCTGTGGTGTAGGTTGCAGACGCGGCTCGGATCCCACGTTGCTGTGGCTCTGGCGTAGGCTGGTGGCTATAGCTCCGATTCAACCCCTAGCCTGGGAACCTCCATATGCCTCGGGAGCGGCCCAAGAAATAGCAACAACAACAACAACAACAATAACAACAACAACAACAACAAAAGACAAAAAAAAAAAAAAAGAACTGCTACTTTATATAGCATGGTAAATTATGAATCCAAGTAAATAACTGCCAATATGTTCTTGAATATGGTACCAATATGAAAGATCCCAGAGAATCAATGGTGGGAAAAAATTTTCATTCAAAAGTTTTGAATTTAAAAAGTTATTATATTGCAAAATTGACTTCTAGGGGTAAGGTACACGGTTCTATGAAACTTACAGATGTGTAGAACCTTAAAACCATCACCACAATGAAAATCATTCCATCACCTTTAAAAACTCCCTCTATTATTCCTATGTAGTCACACTCTCTTCTCATTCCTAAAATAACTCTGGCAACCACTGTTATATTCTCTGTCACAATGGTTTTGAGTTTTGTCTTTTTGGGAATGCCATGTAGATAAAATCAAATGGGATTCAGGTTTGTTTGTTTTTTTGAAGTTGGCGTCTTTCATTCAGTACAACATCTTTGAGATTCATTTAAGATTTTGTGTATATCAATACTTCATCCTTTTTTGGAGTTCCACTGTGGCTCAGTGGGTTATGAACCTGAGTAGTATCCATGAGGATGCAGGTTTAATCCCTGGCCTCACTCAGTGGGTTAAAGATCTTTCGTTGCCATGAGCTGCAGTGTAGGTCTCAGATGTGGCTTAGATTCCATGTTGCTGTGGTTATGGTGTAGACTGGCAGCTGCAGCTCCAATTCAGTCCCTAACTTGAGAACTTCCATATGCCACAGGTGCAGCCCTTAAAAAAAAAAAAAAATCCCTTTTCATTTCTGGGTAGTACTGAGTAGTATTCTACTCTACGGACTTACCACAGTTTATCAATTCACCCACTGAGTGACTTTTATGTAGTTTCCAGGTTTTGGCTATTGTAAATAAAGTTACAATGAATGCTCAAGTAATGCTCAAGTAATTATAGGAAGCTCTTAAGTTTCAGTCAGAAGGCAAAGCAGGAAGTCATCTGGCTCTTACCACTGATAATAGTGTGTATAAAGAGGAGTCCTGTTCCTGCATTCTTTTTTTTTTTTTTTTAATAGTTTTTTCTCTTTTTATGTCCTCACCTGAAGCATATGGAAGTTCTGGGCTAGGGGTTGAATCAGAGCTGCAACTACCTGCCTATGCCACAGCCACAGCAACCCTGGATCTGAGCTGCATCATTAACCTATGTGGCAACTTGCAACAATGCCACCGGCTCCTTAACACACTGAGTGTGGCCAGGGATCGAATCTGAATCCTCACAGATACTGTGTTGGGTTCTTAATCTCCTGAGTCACAATAGGAAATCCTGTTCCTGCATTCTTAAAAGTTTTGTGATAAACTTCAAAAATACCACTCAGGAGCTCCCGTCGTGGCACAGTGGTTAATGAACCCGACTAGGAACCACGAGGTTGCCGGTTTGATCTCTGGCCTTGCTTAGTGGGTTAAGGATCCGGCATTGCCGTGAGCTGTGGTGTAGGTTGCAGATGCGGCTTGGATCCTGCATTGCTGTGGCTCTGGCGTAGGCCAGTGGCTACAGCTCTGATTAGACCCCTAGCCTGGGAATTTCCATATGCCGCGGGTGCGGCCGTAGAAAAGACAAAAAAAAAAAAAAAGAAAAAAAGAAAATACCGTTCAAAGTTTCCAAGATGAGACTGTATCATTTACATTAAATGGAATTCCTATTCTCTGTTTATTAAAAGAAAGTAAACTTGCCTTCAAATAAACACTTTGCCTTCAAATAAACAAATTTGCCATTCCAATTTGCCCTTCCCTTCTGCCCATTTATGAAACTCACATTAACCTTGTCTGATCAGCAATCATTACAAAAAATAACAAAATTTCCGGCATGTATAGAATCATGTGTTTTGGGGTCTGACTGCTGAGTAATATCAAGGAGCATGAGGCCATCAACAGGCCTCCTCATTGGAACAAAGAATATCCCTCCAAGGCTTTGATTATTACATAAGAGGACAACCAAACTGGTAGTGTGAGACTCAGAATCAATAAACTTTCTATAAAAATCTTGGGCACATCAGCATGCTACAAGATCTTTCATGTTTTCATACACTTAATATGACCATAAGTATATACACACCATTCTCCACTACAGGGGTCTTAGAACTGGCTCACAGCCATTGATAGCAGGAAGCTTTGGGGAAATGAATAGCAATTTTCAAATCCTTTTTTTTTTTTTTCCAGTGGGTCCTATTCATAGAACCATCACCCACTGAAGTAAATGAGAATGTAATAAATAGAAAGCTAGGCAGAAAGAAAAAAATAGCATTTTAGAGAGATTTAAAGAAAAGACTTAAAAGGACCCATAATTAGAGCGGCCAGCTTTGAGCTATAAAATTGTGGTTTTATTATAGTTTGTATGGGCCATGCCCTGGCACCCATTTGACCCAGAACCCTCCAACAATGTGAAAAGCCCCAGAGAATAACGATAAAATGAAAGCCTTTAATTACCCCAGTGTGACTAGTTCAAAGGAAATCAATCATGCTACCTTAATGTTAATAGTTATATATATAATTTACACAAAGACAGTCCTTTGCATGTTTTTCTCATATACCATTTGTTGCTATTGGCATTACTGAATAGTTACCAAATGAACCATAGTTTTTCATTGTGCTAAAATTTAAAATTGGTCTCTGTTGAGTTGTGCTGTTTTGTAAAAAGGCTTCTATGTAGTGTGTTTCATTAAAAAACTCACTACTAGGTGTCATGCTAATCGCTTGTTAGAGAAAAGTGAGAGGTAGGAGCAGTGAATTGCAAAGTATGAATATATAATAACCACTTGGCCACAAAAAACAAATCATGACAGCTTATTATGTCTATTAGTTCATTCATTTAGAGATGCAAGCTCCTTTTACATTGCTCATAGTCTTTGCAAGCATAAAATCAAGGGATGAGAAACAATGGTTCAAAAGGTTGAATTCAGAAGGCACTTCCCAGCCATGTTTGGCATATACCTGCTCTGGAAAGCAAAGGCAATTTGCTTTTGACTTTGAATCTCCAGAGGCCATAAAAAAAGAAAGAACTATTTGCTAAAGATAATGACAAGAGCACTGTAATAAAATGTTTACTGAACATCAGTTATATTATAGCAGGGCACGTAAGAATTACAAAGTAATTTACACAACAAGCACAATGTGAGCATAGAAAAGATTCTGTCTAGTTGGTTCCCAAACTAGTCATCAGAATCTCCTGGGAGCTTTCTGAAAATACATATTCCTGGGCCCCATCCACAGAAGTTGTCGTTTAACAGGTTGGGGTTAAATGTACTTGATTTCTTCCATTATTTCTCCTATAACACAGATTTCATTTTCCAAAGTTCTATGGAAGGAAAAGGACTAAATAACATCTATAAGATTCCCTCTAAACTATCTTTTCGGCTGCATCCCATAAGTTTTAATATGTTGTGTTTTTACCTTCATTCAGTTCTATATTTTCAATTTTAACTGTAGAGTCAGCTTGCTATATAAAATAACTTCTATTTTCACCAGACATGCATTTTGTCATTTTCCCTGCAGCTCTACAAGCATGGATGTTATCACTCTTTAATTTTTGCTAACATACAGAATGAGAAGTGACAGTCGACTGCTTTTTCCTTGATGAGTGAGAAGCCAATCATGTAAGAATCTAGGGACAGACTATTCTAGGCAGAGAAAACTGCAAGTACAAGAGGACTGGAGTGAAAATAAGTTCAGCATATTCGAGGAACTGCAGGGCTACTGTGGTTGGAACGTTCTAAGCAGAGTAATAGCTATTTACAGTGAGGTCGAAGAGGTGTGCAATGACCATATCATGTAAACTGTAGGGCCTTAGGGTTTGTATTCCAAGTATGATTGGAAGCCGGTAGAAGCTTTCAAGCAGAGGACTGACATGATTTTTAGAAGGGTGGGTTGTAAGAGTTACAAGTAGGAAAAGGAACATCGGTCAGGACACAACTGCAATATTCTAGATGGAAATGATGAAAATGGAAATGGAGGAGTTCTCATTGTGGCTCAGTGGGTTAAGAACCCAATGTAGTGTCTGGAGAACGTGGGTTCAATCCCTGGTCACGCTCAGTGGGTTACGGATCTGGCATTTGCTGCAAGCTGTGGCGTGGGTCGCAGATGCAGCTCAGATCTGGTGTTGCCCTGGCTGTGGGAAGGCCTGCAGCCGTAGCTCTGATTCGACCACTAGCCTGGGAACTTCCATATGCCACAGGTGTGGCTGTAAAAGAAAAGAGACAGAGAGAGAAAGAAAGCGAAAATAGAAAAGGAGAGAAGATGGAGGAAAGAAGAAAGTGGGTAATTTTGGAAGGAGGGTCAATTGGACTACTAATGAACTGGATATGGAGGGTGAAGGAAGAAAGGAAATAAAGTCAAGGTGGTTTATACAGTTTTCGATTTGATCCACAGGGCACAAACTTGACTGAAATCAGTAAGAATAAAGGCATAAGTTTTCCAAATATCTTTGTTGGTCACTTTGGTGGTATTCTGTAAGACTGAGTAGTAACCACAAATTCAATCTAATTTCTTAGATCATAAATCATTTTATAATTAAGAGTCATGTCCAGAATTAATGTCTAGTTCATTGACATATAATATGCAGAATCCATTGCTTTTGAAAAAAATTTTAAATGATGTTTAATCATCTTTAGCCTCCTGGCACCTCTACAGTTTTCCATAAATCTTCAAAGTAACCAATAAAGGCTTAGCAGTCTTATCCACAGGAATTCTAACTACCCTGAGATATATATAAACTAAATTGGAAGAGTTAATGGTGTTCCCATTGTGGTGCAGGGGTAGCAAACCTGACTTAGTAACCATGAGGATGTGGGTTGGATCCCTGGCCTTGCTCATTGGGTTAAGGATTCAGTGTTTCCATGAGCTGTGGTGTAGGTCACAGATGTGGCTTGCATCCCGTGTTGCTGTGGCTATAGCATAGGAGGGCAGCTGTAGCTCCAATTCAACCCCTAGCCTGGAAACCTCCATATGCCATGGGTGCAGCCCTAAAAGGCAAAAAATAAATAAATAAATAAATAAATAAAGTGGAAGAGTTGAATTTATACATCTATATTCAAGTATGTATGTAATATCTCCACCTATTTTTTGCTTCAGTTTTCATGTACCAACCATTGTTCCACTCTTGGTATACCAAACATCATTCATATTGAGAAGAAAAATAATAATTGGATAGTGTTTCATTATCTTTGCCATGTGTTAACACTTCATAGGTCCTAAATAATAAGCCTGTCCTCGGTTTGCCCTTAATCCCTTAAACAAAATCAAATAAGCTACTCCAATCATCCTAAACCTATTTTGGACTTTAGTATATTTGACAGTATTCTTACTGTTCTTTTAAATCCTCTTAAATCTTACCCTTAGACACATCTTCCTATTTTTCGCAGTCACAATCTAAAGAATCTTCTTAGTTCCTCAATTAATTTAGGTTTGCATGGTCAGAATTATACTTTTGATAGATTCACAGCTCTTTCAACGCATCCTTTTGAATTTCAGATCAGAAGGATCATACTTCTTTTTGCTCTGACTTTTTAAAATTTTGGTTACACATATAATTATGATCAATTTTTTATTTGTCAGAGTAGACTGAATATGTCAACTCTACTGGTTGCCTTCATCTCTTTCAGGATATGAAATGCTAACAAGAGGCAGTCAAGGTTTCTTGGAGTGGAATAAAATTTCCAGTGGTCCTTTCTCTTTGATTTTACTCAAATGCTCTCCAGTATAACTATAAGTGAGAGTGTCTTTTCTCTTAAATCTAACCTATGGTCATATTTTCATACTAAGATGAATAATTAGATTTGAAGAATCTCAATAAGTTTTTCTAAACAACAATACAGAAGGATGATCTAATGATGGTACACTTTTTTATGAACTATGTCAGATCTACATATATACAAATGAGTATAAGAGAATCCTCAACTAACTTGATGAACTTCACTCTCAAAGAAGACAACAGTAGATTTTCTTGATTCTTCTAGAACTTAAACATTGTCTTTATTGTTTTAAAATTATTGGACATATACCTAATTGTCACTGAATTTATTCTTTTAAAAATTTCCGTATTTAGTTTATACACTGATAAAATGAGATTTGGATTACGTCTCAATAGGTTCTTCACGCTCTAAAACTGTAAAATTTCATATTCATATTCTGGTTTTAATTATTTTCACTATAAGTTTTCAAGAAACACAATTTCTTTCTCAAAAAACTAAAAATATAACTACCATATGACCCAGCAATTCCACTCCTGCATATATATCTGAAAGGAAACAAAAGCACTAATTCAAAAAGATATGCAATGTTCAAAGCAGCATTAACTACAACTGCCAAGATATGGAGGCAACCTAAGAGTCTATCAATAGATGAATGGATAAGGAGTTCCCACTGCGGCTCAGCAGTAATATACCCAACTAGTATTCATGAGGATGTGGGTTCAATCCCTGGCCTCACTCAGTGGGTTAAAGACCTGGCATTGCCATGAGCTGTGGTGTAGGTCGAAAACACAGCTCAGTTCCCCATTTCTTTGGCTGTGGCATAGGCCAGCAGCTATAGCTCAGATTTGACCCCTAGCCCAGGAACTTCCATGTGCCATGGGTGCAGCTCTAAAAAAAAGACAAAAAAAAAAAAAAGATGAATGGATAAGAAGATATGGTGTGTGTAATCAATGGAGTACTACACAGACATAAAAAAGAATACAATTTTGCCATTTGCAACAACATGGATGGACTTGGAAGGCATTATGCTAAGTGAAATAAGTTAGACAAAGACAAATACTATATGATATCAGTTATTTTTTAAATTATTTATTTTTTTGGAGGGGCACACCCACAGCATATGGAAGTTAACCAGGCTAGGGACTGAATTAGAGCTGCATCTGCCAACCTATGCCACAGCCACAGCAGTGGCAGATCTGAGCCACGTCTGTGACCTACACTGCAGCTCAAGGCAACACTGGCTCTTAACTCACTGAGCAGGGCCAGGAATAGAGCCAAGGTCCTTATGGATACTAGTCAGGTTCGTTTCCACTGAGCCACAATGGGAACTGTTGTTATGATACTGCTTATATGTGGAATCTAAGTATACAATAACAAGTAAATACAAATTAGTTGTTACCAGTGAGGAGAGAGAAGTGGGGGGAGGGGCAATATAGAGGTAGGGAATTAAGAGTTACAAACTATTGTGTATAGAACAAGCTATCAGGATATATTGCACAACATGGAATACAGAAAATATTTTATAATAATTATAAATGGGGCATAACCTTTAAACACTGTAAATCACTATATTGTACACCTATAATATAATACTATACATCAACTATTCTTCAATAAAAAATAATAAATTTAGAAGTACCCATTGTGGCTCAGATACTGACTAGTATCCATGAGGATGAGGGTTTATCCCTGGCCCTGCTCAGTAGGTTAAGGAGCCAGTGTTGCTGTGAGCTGTGGTGCAGGTCAGATGCTGCTTGGATGTAGCATTGCTGTGGCTGTGGAGTAGGCTGGGAGCTGCAGATCTGATTCAACCCCTAGCCTGGGAACTTCCATATGTTGCGGGTGTGGCCCTAAAAAGACAAAATAATAATAATAATAATAACAATAAATTTTTTAAAATCCCCATGGGAAGGCCAGGGTGAGAAATGCTGGCCAACCCATGTAAAAAAAAAAAAGTATAAACGTATTAATTCCTTCCAATTCTAGTAATATACATTTTAACCTTAAAAAAGGGCACAATTTCCATTGTATAAGTATTGTAGAACAGAGATTGTTTTCTTCTTGATATTGTCATTTTCTTTCTTTCTCTTTCTTTCTTTCTCTCTCTCTCTCTATCTCTCTCTCTCTCTCCCCCTCCCTCCCTCTCTCTCTCTCCCCCTCTTTAGGGCTGCACACATGGCATATGGAAGTTCCCAGGCTAGGGGTCTAATCGGAGCTACAGCTGCTGGCCACAGCCACAGCCACAGCCATGCCAGATCTGAGCCTCGTCTGCAACCTGCACCACGGCTCACAGCAATGCCGGGTGAATCCTTAAGCCACTGAGTGAGGCCAGGGATCGTACCTGCAACCTGGTGGTTCCTAGTCGGCTAGTCGGATTAATTTCTGCTGCACCACATGGGAACTCCTCTTTCCTTTTTTTTTTTTTACATACATTAAGATGATACTAATAGGATATTATAAGTAATGTGATGCCCCAAAATTAAAATTTTTTAGAAATTTCATTTTATTGTAGCATAGTCGACTTACAATGTTGTACTAGTTTCAGGTGTGCAGCAAAGTGAATCATGCATTATTGTCGTATTTTTCTACTTGCCACCTACCTGATAGTGTTTTTCCCTGTTAAGAAAGCTAGAGATTTCTAAAATCTACATGCTTGTTCAGAACTTTATATTTCAAGATTCCTTTTACATTAGTTTCTCCATTTTTTTTCCTAGAAACTCATCAAATTTTCTAATGAGGTCGAGTTTATCCTTCACCATTTTCCCCTCAAAGACACTTGTTTTCATGTAAAACACTGATGACTTAAAGACAGAGCAAAATTTCTGCAGTTCATCAAAGTAGTAAACTATCTCATGGTTATGAATTTCACTTTCAAGCATAACTAGAGCCTTTTCTGTTTCTCTTTGTGAGTTCTTGGTTTGGCTCTCTTGGATGAACTGTAAGACCTTTTGATTTCTTTAATAAAACCATTACTTTCTTGTACTATCCAGCATTTTTTCCCTTTGCATTACTAACAAATAACAAAGATTATACAATCCTATTACCAAACTGTAAGGAATTAGAAATAATGACTCCTCGTGTATACTATTACAAGGAAACAAGTGAATACAAAACAAAACACTTGACATTACTATTCTTTTTTTGGTTTTTTTGGCAACACTTGCAGCATATGGAAATTCCCCAGGTCAAGGATTGAGTCTGAGCTGCAACCGCGACCTATGCAACAGCTGTGGCAACGCTGGATCCTTAACCCACTCCACCACAGCAGGAAGTCCTAACATTACTAATCTTACAGAGGGCATTTTAGTAAGTGTCCCTAAGATTCAGTGCATTGAAGTTCTGTTTACAATTCTATCTTCTCTTATTGCTAAAGTAGTGCAGCTACCATTAAACCATTCTAAGAAGTCAAAGACTAATTAATACATTGTAAAACCAAGGTGAATTTAAATAAACTCATGCTTTCTTTGATTCATTGCATATTATTATGTCTTTATACTTTCCTGGTTTTAAAATAAAGTTTTTATTTTGGAATAATTTTAGATTTCCAGGAAAGTTTCAAAGATACATAGATCGATGGAATAGAACAGAGCCAAGAAATTATTCCACGCTTATATGGGCAATTAATATATGACAAAGTAGGCAAGAATATACAATGGGGAAAAGATAACCTCTTCAATAAATGATGCTGGGAAAACTGGACAGTTACATGCCAAAGAATCAAATTAGACAACTCTTTCATACCATGCACAAAAAAATTCAAAATGCATTAAAGACTTTAATGTAAGACTTGAAACCATAAAACTTCTAGAAGAAAACAGAGGCAGTATGCCCTTTGACATCAATCTTAGCACTATTTTTTTTAGATATGTCTCCTCAGGCAGGGGAAACTAAAGCAAAAATCAACAAGTGGGATTACACATCATAAAAGCTTTGTAAAGTTAAGGAAACTATCAACAAAACAAAAAGGCCACTTATTGAATGGGAGAAGATATTTGCAAGTGTTCTTTGCAAATATTTTTTTTGTTCTGAAAAGATATAAGGCTACTGAAAACCCTGCTTCTCTGGAGCAGTTTCTTGGAGTAATTTGGGAAGTGGGTTTCCGAGCTACTCTTCAGTTTAGCTCAGATAAAACTCTTTTCTATTAGTATTATAATTGATTAGTTATTGATTATTTTCATTGATGGTCTCCTTGGTTTTCTTTGGCCTGTGACAGTTGCTCAGTTTTTCGTGACTTTATCTGACCAGTTTTGAGGAGAAAGTGTTAGGTATTTCGTAGCATACTCTTCAATTTGGATTTCTCTATTGTTTTCTTATGATTGGTACAATGTTACTAGTGTTTGGGAAGAAAACTGCAGAGATCAAGTAGCTCCCTCCTTATCACAACATATCAGGGATGACATGATATCAACATGACTATTATTGGTGACAAGAGCCTTCATAATTTGATTAAGGTAGTGTTCACCATGTTTCTCCACTGTACAGGACAGACCACCCTCTCATCCTTCCTGTTCCTTGGGTGTGAGTCATTACTTACTAGCTTACATTCAAGTGGAGTGAGATTCAAGCTCTATCTCCAGAGGGGGAAGTATTTACTTAAATTATTTGGAATTCTTCTGAAGGAAGATTTGTCCCGTTTCTTCCATTTATTTATATACTAAATCACTTATTTATATCAGTATGGACTCATCTATAGTTACTTTACACACTGGGTTGTAACCCGATATCACACTATTTGTTTTATTACTCACAGTGTTCCAATTTTGGCCACTGCAAGCTCTTTTAGGTTAGCTCCAGTGTCCCCTTGATATTCCACCATCCTGTGATTTTGGAATATTTTTTTTCTTTCTGGCTTCAGATTCATCTTCTATTTTCTTAGTCCTATCTTTATAATTAGCCGTTTTTCTAAAGAGTCCTGGTTTATTTTATTGGAGAGTGATATTTAGAAACCAAGATCTGGGTGTGCTCATTGCTAATGGTCTCACTGCTTCCAGACCCTCTCAGCAGATATAGAAAATATGTATTATGTATACCAACCTATATATCTCTTTATTTTTGTATATATCCATCTCTGTACACACACACACACACACACACACACACACACACACACACACTGTCTCCCTAAGATTCATTGAAGCCCTAACCCCCAATGTGACGGTATTGGTATTTAGAGATGAGGCCTTTGGGCAAATAATTATGTTTAAGTTATGAGAGTGAGGCCCTATGTTGAGAGTAGTGCCATCATAAAAAGAGTCACCAGAGAGCTTGCTTGCTCTTTCTCTCTATCATGTGAGGGCAGTGAGAAGGCAGCCATCTGCAAGCCAAGAAGGGAACCCTCACTAGAACCTGGCCTTGCTGGCACTCTGATTCCACATTTCCAGCTTCTAGAACTGTGAGAGAATAAATTTTGTTGTTGTTGTTTAAGTCACTCACTCTTGGTTTTTGGTTATGGCAGCCTAAGCAGATTAAGATAATACATAAACACACACACACATATAGATGCTAATGTCTCCAACTCTAATTTATGACCACAGCATTCATAGCCTTATGTCTTTGTTTATGTTTAATTTCTCTCTCTGTCTTTTTTCAATTTATAGATTGTGGGTATCTAGCATTAGTAGCTGTCATGGCGCTGGATATACACCTAATGGAATAGACATTTACTCTGGATATGGGCTTCCCTTCTGTGCCCACAATGTTTATACCAAAATTACTATTCATAGACCTACAGAATGCCTTAATCATAATCATGGTATTTTACACATCATTGCTCTGATAAAGGAACTTAATTCACAGTAAATTAGGTATTACAATGTGCCCACGCTTATGGAATTCACTTGTCTTACCATATCCCTCATTACCCTGAAGCAGCTATCTTAAAGGACAAAGAAATGGCTTTAATGGCTTGGCAACAGTGCCACTGAAGAGGCAATACCTTGTGGGGTTGGAGAAAAGTCCTCCACGGTGCTCTAAATATGCTGTAAATCAGTATCCAATATGTGGTGCAGGTTCTCCCATAGACATGATTCACTGGTCCAAGAAAGAAGGATGGAAATGGGAGAGGCTCCACTCACTATTGCCCCAGTGGTCTGTTAGGAAATTATTTGCTTCCCTTTTCCATGATCTGAGGGTCTGCGGGTTTAGAGGTCTTAGTTTCAAAGGGAGGCATGTTTCCCATCCAGAGATACCACAGTGATGGCACCGAACAGGAAGATGACACTACCACCCACAGATACAACAGTAATTCCACTGAACTGGAAGATGACACTACCACCCGGCTACTTGGGGCTTCTCATGTATCTGAATTAACAAAGAAGGGGGTTACTGCATAGGCCAGGGTACTTGATCATAATTGCTGAGAGGGAACTGAGTTCTACTACACAATGGAGATAAGAAGGAGTATGCCTGGAATACAGGAGATCCCTTGGGGTGTCCTACGACTACATGCATAGTACTGTGTCCTGTGATTATAGTCAATGGGAAGCTACAGAAATACAATTCAGGCATGACCATTAATGGCCCAGGAATGAAGGTTAGGGTCACTCCTTCCACACTTAGTTGAAGTGTTTTCTGATAGAAAAGGGAATATGGAAAGAGTTGTGGAAGAAAGTTATAAATATGGGCTAGAGCCATGTGGTCAGGTGCAGAGAGGACTGTAATAGTTAAGAGTATTTCCTCCTTACTTTGTTACAAATATGTTTGTATATGTATATTAACCATATATTTTTATTATCTTTCTTCTCTTATTTATCATCTAACCCAAAATGTACTACTAATAATTAACTTTACATTACAGTATTGAAATGAAGGGATATCAAGGAGAAGAGTGACCATCAGCCAAGAACTTCACCTCCTCTTCTCAGGAAAGGACGTTTGCAGTCATATTTGGAATAGTTGTGTCAAGTTAGGTGGGAGTATATATTTTATTATCTATATTTACAGTTAAATACTGCTTAAGGAGATGTATATGGGTGCCAAGATGACAAGGGTTGGGCTGTGATGGTCTCTTTTATATGCCAATTTGGCTAGGCTCCAATACTAATCTAGATGGTATTTTATAGATGTGATTAAAATTCATAGAATCTTAATTAATCTAGATTGGCTTGACTCAATTTTTTTTTCTTTTTTCTTTTTTTGCTTTTCAGAGCTGCACCCATGGCATAAGGAAGTTCCCAGGCGTGGGGTTGAATTGGAGCTGCAGCAGCTGGCCCACACCACAGCCATAGCAACTCGGGATCCAAGCTGCACCTGTGACCTACACCACAGCTCATGGCAATGCTGGATCCCCAACCCACTAAGTGGAGCCAGGGATCAGCCCGCATCCTCATGGATACTAGTTGGATTTGTTTCCACTGCACCATAACAGGCATTCCCTGACTCAATTTCTTGAAAAGGCCTCAAAGCAGAGCTAAGGCTGCCCTGAAAAAGAAAACAAATCACCCCTGTAGATAGTAGCTACAGCCCTTACCCAAGATTTCCAGCGTGCCCTTCCTGAGAGCCTGCCTTATGGGCTTCAGACTTGTCTTGGCTAATTCCTTGCAATACATCTCATAATATATATCTCCTGCTGGTTCTGTTTCTCTGGTTGACCTTGACTTATACAGCTCTTCACTGCCACATGATGTAACAAAGAAAGCTTCTCTTTCCATCAAACAGCAGAGGGCTCAGAATTCAAGGTTAAAGGATTAAGTTTTGCACACACTATTTACCAAAGGAGAAAATGCCAAATAGCAAAAGCAACACAGAAATCAATCCTCTCCACCACAGGAACAATGAGAAAAACAAACAATGAGTTGAGTTCAGTATAAAGTTTTCTGTTAGGATTATCAAAAATTAGCACCATGTCATATGTAATAGCTCTTTCTTCTGAGGTAGGCATCTATCTCCAGCAAACCACCACAGGATAATCAAGATCACAATCATATTTTCAGACACTTTATGATCAAAATGTATGCTCAGAAACCCAGTATTTCTTTTCCTCTTTCCTTCAAATAACCCCCAGTTACCCTATCTACCCAGGAATTTCTACATACACACTTCCACAAATAAAAGAATGCACTAGATTTTTAAACTTTTGCATTTATATCTGTTTGTCCTGTGCATATTCTATTGTTCTGAATAAAAAAACCCCAACTTTTAAACTATATCCAGGAAGTTAGAAAAGGCATTGAATCTATTGTCAATTAAAAGCAAAAAACTTTTGGGAGTTCCCATTGTGGTTCAGCAGTAACAAACCCAACTAGGATCCATGAGGATGCAGTTTTGATCCTTGGCCCGGCTCATGGCTTAAGGATCCAGCACTGCCCTGAGCTGGGGTGTAGGTCACAGACGTGGCTCTGATCTGGCACTGCTGTAGCTATGGTGTAGGCCGGCAGCTACAGCTTCGATTCGATCCTAGCCTGGCAACTTCAATATGCCGTGGGTGTGGCTTTCAAAAAGACAAAACAAACACAAACAAAACTTTTATGGCATCTAAAAATTTTATATACTTTCAGAGAGAAGTCTCGAGACTTCTGAAAACAAGAATAAATAAATTGACCTAATAATCACTAGTCTTAATCTTACTGCCTCCATTCTTTTGCCTATAAAAGTCTTGTACGCCAGTGTGATGTTTTTTGTAAAATGCTTTTGGCTTCCATCCATTTTGCAATCCCCCTTCCCATTGCAAAATATCTTCTTTTTAGGGCCGAAGGTGCAGCATATGACGTTTCCAGGGTAGGGGTTAAAATCGGAGCTACAGCTGCCAACCTATGCCACAGCCACAGCAACACCAGATCTGACTGGGTCTGCGACCTACACTGCAGCTCATGGCAAAGCTGGATCCTTAACCCATTGAGTGGGGCCAGGGATCAAAACCACATATTCATGGATACTAGTTGGGTTCGTTTCTGCTGAGTCACAATGGGAGCTCCTGTAAAATATCTTATGTGCAAAATACTTCAGTTGCACAAATGAAACACAACAATATGTTTACAGATGCCTTTCATAGAAAAATCTTACAGGAGCTCCTGCTGTGATGCAGCAGCTTAAGATCCAGCATTGTCTGTGGTGGCAGCGGATTAAGGATTCGGCATTGCCGCAGCTATGGCATAGGTGGCGGCTGTGGCTTGGATTCAATCCCTGGCCCCAAGAACTTCCACGTGCCACAGGTGTGCCCCCACCCCCAAAAAAGAGAAAAAAGAAAAAGAAAAGAAAAATCTTACATACTTGAAGAAAAAAAGAAGGAAATCAAGATTTGAACATATTTTATTAATTAGGTCATAATATCCAGAAGTTATTTGGATTATACCAAAGATTTGATATAACTAAACCTGCAATTGTAGGTTTCATACCAATCTCTATTTATTGGGGTTTGCAAAACATGCTAAAAAAAATGATAGTTTTAAACTAGCTGACACCGCCAGACTACTGTTTTTTCTCTCTCTCCTCAAAAGTGATGTTCACTATCCAAGATGCCACCTCTGTTTCATTCCATGACAAGAACCCATATGTTTCTGATCGGAACAGGATAGGCTGTCATTGTCTAAAAAGAAATCAAACAGCTCTTATTTCTGATAAATCTGGGAATGAGATTATCAAAGCAACCTGACTCAAGTGGCATTGAAACTTCCAACTCCCCAATCCTACTAATATTGTTAACTGGGAAAAAATTACTTTCACAAAGTACATTATAGTGAAAGGTGAAAAATCACCATTATTTTTATTCATTTGTGTGTAGCAAAGTATAAATGTTTATGCAATTTATTATCCAGATCCTTGTACTGAACCAGAGAAAGCAGCAATAGTCTTCACGAAATTTTTCTAATTTCTATAGATGATAATCTCTATCTTTTACACCCGTGTACATATAAACCAGTCTTGGGAAAATGCTATGAATTGCCAGTTTAGAAAATATTTATCCCACAAATTCATTATGTCCTAAGATGACAAATGTGATTTAAAAATTATTCATATAAATTGGAGCTCCCTTCATGGCTCAGCGATCAACGAATCCAACTAGCACCCACAAGGATGTGGGTTCAATTCCTGGCCTCACTCAGCGGGTTAAGGATCCAGTGCTGCCGTGAACTATGGTATAGGCCAGGAGCTGTAGCTCTGATTTGACCCCTAGCCTAGGAACCTCCATATGCTGCGGGTGTAGCCCTGAAAAGACAAAAACAAACAAAAACAAACTTTTAAAAATTATTCATATAAATTATCCACATGAAGAGACAAATTATAAGGCTATGTCATAACATATACAAGGGGCAAAGGTTTGTCTTTTCCCATCTGAATGCCATCAATCTGAAAAGTAACAAAGCATGATTAGACAATAGCTTGGGAGAATTCTAAGTAGCCTATGTTCCCGTCTGTTAACTATCATTGGAAAACCCGTTTTTATGGCAAGGGTAAAGAAGGGAGGTGTCCTAATATGGGATATAAGAAGGAACCTTTGTTCTCAAAGGCTGTGTAAGGCATGGGCAGAATAGACAACCAGATTAGAGATGTGCTTCCTCTCTGTTAATGCTTAAAATTAACAAAAAGGAAAACTGGTTTGATAAATTATATATTTATCACCAATTATGTATATATAAAATACATTTTAAATGCTTGGTTATATATGGTTTTAAAAAATCAAATTATCATTCTCAAGAACTATCATTCTAAAGAGGTGGCATCTTGGAGAGTGAACATCGGTTATAAGGAGAGAAAAACCTCATAAATAGGTTTTTGAATAGTATTTGCTTCTACTTGTCATATTGTATCTGTTATGAATACAGAATGGGACATCATCTTGGAGGTTTAAGTTTTAAAAAGCAATTCCGTTCTGGCCATCTGTATGTCTTCTTTGGAGAAATGTCCTTTTATTAGGTCTTCTGCCCATTTTTCAATTGGGTTGTTTGTTTTTTTGTTGTTGAGTTGTATGAGTTGTTTGTATATTTTGGAGATTAAGCTCTTGTCAATTGCATCATTTGTAAATATTTTCTCCTATTCTGTAGGTTGTCTTTTCAGGTTTTGTTTGGTTGGTTTTTTTTGTGTTTGTTTGGTGTCCTTTCCTATGCAAAAGGTTATAAATTTGATTAGGTCCCATTGGTTTATTTTTGCTTTTATTTCTATTGCCTTGGGAGACTGACCTAATAAAAAAATTGTATGATTTATGTCAGAGAATGTTTTGCATATATTCTCTTTCAGGAGTTTTATGGTGTCATGTCTTAAGTTTAAGTCTTTAAGCCATTTTGAGTTTATTTTTGCTCATGGTGTGAGGGTGTGTTCTAATTTACTGATTTACATGCAGCTGTCCAATTTTCCCAGCACCACTTGCCAAAGTGACTATCTTTTTCCCATTTTATATTCTTGCCTCCTTTGTCAAAAATTAATTGGCTGTAGGTGTCTGTGTTTATTTCTGGGCCCTCTATTCTATTCCATCAATCAGTATGTCTGTTTTCTGTAGCAATACCACAGTGTTTTGATTACTGTAGCTATGAAGTATTGTCTGAAGTCTGGGAGAGTTATGCCTCCTGCTTGTTTTTTCCTCAGGATTGCTTTGGCAATCCTGGGTCTTTTATGGTTACATATAAATTTTTGGATTATTTGGGCACAATATTAGGCAAAACCATAATTCAAAAAGATACATGCACCCATATGTTCATAACAGCACTATTCGCAATAGCCAAGACATAGAGAGAAACTAAAAGTCCAGTGATAGATGAATGGATTAAGAAGATGTGGTACATGTATACAATGGAGTACTACTTGGTCATCAAAAAGAACGAAATAATGCCATTTGCAGCAACATGAATGCAACTAGAGATTATCATACTAAGTGAAGTCAGTCAGTAAGAGAAGTACAAATACCATATGATATCACTTACATGTGGAATCTAAAATATGACACAAATGAGCCTATACACAAAACAAAAATGGACTCAGAGACAAAGAGAACAGACTTGTGGTTGCCAAGGGGGAGGGGTAAAGGAGTGACATGGACTAGGAGTTTGGGGTTAGTAGATGTAAGCTATTACATTTAGAATGGATAAACAATAAGGTCCTACTGTATAGCACAGGAAATTATATTCAGTCTCCTGGGGTAGACCATGATGGAAAAGAATATTAAAAAAAGAACATACATATGCGCACACACACACACTCACACACATACTCATACATATGACTGAGTCACTTTGCTGTACAGCAGAAATGGGCACAACACTGTAAATCAACTATAATTTTAAAAAAGAATGAAAAAAAAGAGAAAAAGTGGCAGTACATCCTGCATACTTTTCAAAGGTGTGCCTCTAAAAAAATAATAATAGAAAGCAATTCCCAACTGTAGAAAGGGGTAAGTGGGCAGAAAAATCTTGAGGAGGAAGAAAGAAAAATTAATGCAGTCTGAAAGCAAGTACAGCTTTGTATCATTTCTTTTGTTTTTAGTTATATTTATTTTGGACATTGAAAAATACTAAAAACAGAAGACTTTTTAAAAGTTTTGTTGTTGGTTTTTTTTTTTTTTTGTCTTTTTGCCATTTTCTTGGGCTGCTCCCACGGCATATGGAGGTTCCCAGGCTAGGGGTCAAATTGGAGCTGTGGCCGCCGGCCTACACCAGAGCCACAGCACCTACACCACAGCTCATGGCAATGCTGGATTCTTAACCCACTGAGCAAGGGCAGGGATCGAACCCGCAACCTCATGGTTCCTAGTCGGATTCGTTAACCACTGAGCCACGACGGGAACTCCTTTTTAAAAGTTTTTAGTGAGATAATTTATACCTACTATAAATTATGTATGATTCTTAATAAATTCAGTAAGTTCACTTAGTAAGTGCAGCCATCACTACAACCTAATATTATAATAGTTCCAACACCCCAAATAGAAACCTCATGCTTATTTGCAGTTGCTCCCCATTCCTACCTCCTGCAAAAATCACTGATTTACATTCTTTATTTATAGATTTGCCTTTTTTGGACATTTCATATAAATGGAGAGACATAATTCATGGTCTTTGTGACAACCTTCTTTCAGTTAGTATGTTTTCAATATTCATTCATGTTGTAGAATGTATTAGTACTTTGTTCCTTCTTATTGCCACATATTCCATTGCATGGTTATATGACATTTGTTTATTTATTCATCAGTTGCTGGACATTTGACTTTCTTTTTTTTTTTTTTTTTACTTTTTGGCTATTCTGAAAAATGCTGCTATGAGCAGTCACACAGAAACCTTTGTGTGGATGTGTGTTACCTAGGAATGCAACTGTTGGGTCATATGGTAATTATAAGTGATGATTTTTATATTTATCATAAAGGAAAGGATTTTTACAAGAATAAAATCTGGGTTTAAAAGAATGTACTGAAAAGAAAACAGGTTTTTATATTATAGCTCAAAACACCTGAGAGAGGACAGGAAGATCACTCTCTAATTTCTGAAAATTTCTCTGTTATTGAAACTACATAACACTCAACTAATAGGAAACAGTTTTTCTCATTTTAGTTTAGTTGTACTTTATTTTTATTTTTTTATTGTTATTTCCCCAACACAATTTTTTTCCACTGAATGGCATGGGGACCCCCCCAAATGTCCATCAACAGATGACTGGATTAGGAAGTTGTCCTTTATATTGTGATGTCTCTGAGTCTATTTTACAATTTTACTCATGATGTCTAACGTGTCTCAGGTAGACGACAGTGAGCCCCACCCATGTGAGTCAGTCATTTGTTGAATAACTTTGAAAGAGAAATTGAAGAAGTGTCTTCTTTCATACAAGCAATTCTTTAGGCCAAAAAGTTATCTATGTGTTACAAAGAGTAAAGAAGTGGAGTTAGAAGGCAGGGGAAGAAAGACAATCAGAAGGGGAGTTGCTACATCAATTACCACTGATAATTAAAAATAATTGTGAAATGACATTGCCAAATTGATCACCAAAATGGCTCCAGCAGTTTACATTCCTATCAGCAGTGTCTCAAAGCACCTGTTTGCTCACAACCTTGTTAACACCTGATACTAATATTAAACTTTTCAATTTTGACAATTTATTGATGTAAAATCAACTTAAATTGATTTTAAAATTCTATTTTTTGTTGTTTTTAATTTTCATTTTTCCAAGTTTAGTTGTGAGGTTCTCTCTCTCTCTCTTTCCCTCTCTCTCTTCTCTATATATGTATATATGGATTTACTCTTCTGAGAGTTGCCTATTTGGGGTAGTTTATCAATTTGAGGGAATTTCTACATTGTAGATGCAATATTTCTTATTCATCATCTTTTGATGACTTCCTATGCCTTCTTTGGAGGCTATTCTAAGTATCTCCACCCTTCTACCAAATGCTATCCTTACTGTCATCTTTCTTAGTAGACAATCTCTCTTCATACTTTACTGAGAAGATTGATATTAAAAAAAATCCATTCTACCTACTATATACTGAGGATACAATCTTCAAAACATACAGAAGACAGACCATATATAACACATATGATTGATATCTATGCACCCATGAAGCTTAAAGTTGGGTGCTGGTGTATGGGACTTCAGAGTACTAAAATGGAGCAATGAGGGACATATGTTCTTTACATATGGTGATCAGGAAAGCACCCCCTCTGAAGGTGATATTTGAACTTTCATGTAAATAATTTAATACTAAGAAGAACAGGATTAAGAGTGTTAAAGGCAGCTATATGTATGAGGCAATATGTGCTAGAAACCGAAAGACTAAGGCCAAATGCAGTTAGAAAGTAGTCTGCAAGAAGGAAAGTGTGACATCAAGATAGTAGAACATCAAGGACCCCAACGGCCATGGTAAGAAGTTTTATTAATTAATTAATTTATTTATTTATTTATTTACTTTTTAGGACCGCACCCATTGCACATGGAGGTTCCCAGGCTAGGGGCTGAATCAGAGCTGCAGCCGCTGGCCTACACCAGAGCCATAGCAATGTGGTATCTAAGCCACGTCTGTGACCTACACCACAGCTCATGGCAACGCTGGATCCTTAACCCACTGAGTGAGACCAGGGATCGAACCTGTATCCTCATGGATCTTAGATTCGTTTCCATTGCTCCACAACGGGAACACCAGAACTTTGAATTTTAAGCAAAAGGGAGGTAGGGATCACTAACTGTTTAAGACAAAGAGAGTGGTATGAGATGAGGTAAACAGAAGCCAGACCATGTAGAAAACTCTAAACCAGTCACAGAGTTCAGATTTTATTCTACATGCATTGAGGTCTTTGAAAAGTTTAAAGCAAGAAAGGAGACTGCTATTTTTGAATGGTTTTCCCGCTGCTGTGGAAAATAGATTGTAGCGGTGGTAAGAACAGAAATAAACAAAGTAGACTTTTAGGAAGACTTTGCGGAAGTCCAGACTTGGACTTTGGTGTGAGGAGTGCATACATTTTTGAAGGTAGAATAGAAACAGAAGAATGTGTTATAGACTATTTGGGAGGGGAGAAGGAAGGGAGGAGAGAAATCAAGGATGTTTTTTGACTTAAGTAGCTAGAATTAGTTTTTGAGTCAGAGAAGTCTGGGATGAGGTGAATGAGTGGGTGGTAGAAAAGGAAAAACATTGCTGTTTTAGCTTTGTGATGTGTAAGATGTCTGTCAGACAGTCTGGTGGAAGTTGTGTGGACAAGATCTGTGCGTTTAATAACTTAGAGGGAAAGGTCAGGGCTGTAGAGATAAATTTGAGAATCATCAGCATATGGATGATACTTAAAGTCAAGGGCCTAGATAAGGTCACACAGGGAGAATGCATAGAAAGACAGAAAAAGGTATGGGTCCAGGTACAAGCAGAGAAAGAGAAGACAGAATAAATAACTCAAAAACTGCTAAGTGACTTGAATGGATCCCACTACATTTTCTAGGACTACATTTCATTAATTATTCAATTTCTGTAATCTCTTTCTTCACTAGCTACTTTCCCAAGATTATAAAAATATTTAGGCAATTTCTACCCTTAAAATTATACCCCCTCAACCAAATTTCTTTCCAAAGTACCACTTCATTTCTGTCTTTTCTCCTTTGTTTCCTGACGTGGCACCAGGCTGTTTCTTTGTCAACCTTTCACATTATTACTCTACTTTTTTTCAGATTCCCGCATATAGGCATTTTCAAAGGTTGTGTTTACATTTCTCTAAACTTTTTCTCAGAAATTAATGTCCATTTTCACAGTGCAATATCAATGCACCAAATCTAAATCTCTAATTTCAATTTTTCTCAGGAAATTTAGATCCAGATTTCTACTTTTATAGAAGGTAGCTTTGCCTGCAAATCTAACCTGTTTAAAAATCATAAACTATTAGAGATGGAAGAAACTCTTCATAAAAATCCTGTTTAACTCTTATTTGTAAGCAAGGAGACTGAAGCACATGGCATTGACTTTAAAACCACAAGGCAACCCATTGGAAAGACTAAAACCTGGAATTCTTGATTCTTATTCCAATGGTCTTTAAAATCAATCATCTTCATTACAAAATCAGTTGTTTTTCCTTACTTTTCTTATTATTCCAATCACACAGGTTCTTTGGTCTGATATTTAAACACTCTCATAATCTAATCTATTAATTTAATCTTTGGTTTCATTTTCCCTAACTCTTCTGGTCAAACTAAGGCATTTACTGGTGTACCCTACCGTGTGATTTCCTTCCTTGACTCGACTCTATGTCTCATCCTATCAGAAACACATGTGCGTGCATGCACACACACACAGAAACACCCCCCCACCCCCCCCACAGAAACACATACACACAAACACACACACAGAAACACCTATACACACACACACACGCACACACACACACACACACACACAAGGAAACACCTACACACATACACACAGAAACACCTACACACAAACACACACAAACACACAGAAACATCTCTCCCCACACACCTACACACAAACACCTACACACAAACATACACACATACAAACACACACCCCTATAGATATCCCATAGCCTATCAAAATTGTATTCTATGTTTTAGGACTTATCTTAAATATTACCTCTTTCAAAAACCTTTTTCTTAATTTCTCCTTATTTCTTTTATAGCTTTTCTATTCTTTATAGGTAATATACATCTGTATATTTGCCTGACTCTAATACCAGAGTACTTAAAGGTGGGGGCTTCTTACATTTCCTACAGAACTTATCAAGCCAGGTTTTTTTTTTAAATGATAGATATTTAATAAAATTTTTGTTGACTTGCTCATTATTATATGAAAATTTAAAATGGTCAGAATTTTAGACATCTGTAGAATTATAAAACTAATGTTAAACTATAAAAGCCACCTTCGCATAGCCTACAAACAAACATAAAACAAACTAAAAACAATGCAGAGAACCTATAAGCAATCACATTGCTTGTGACTTGTTAAATCATTATCATCTTTCATGTGATAGTTATCTTCCAATGGCTCAGCTTAGCTGTGCGCTACTATTTGCTCTTATTTGTCATTAAGTCCTTACATAGCATTTATTTTCATTCTATAGCATTTATGCAGGAAAGCAGCAATGTAAGCTCCCTTGACTGCAATTTTTCCCACAGATTACAGAAAATAAATTGCAATTAGATTTTGGTAATTGTATATAATTAACTCAAAATGAGCTGTTAATTATAAAAAAAATGTTTTTCACTTCCTTATTATCTCATTTATTTTAGTTTCAAATTCTTAATTCCTCACTTGAGTAAGTTTAATATTTTAAATACATAGAGTATTTTTAATACTAAGATAACTTAAATTTTCAAATAAAGAAAATTTAGCTTAAAACTAAATTTTATCTAGGGAGTTCTACTGGCAAAAATCAAAGAAGCTGCAAGATACAAAGAAGGTCATTTCCTGTAACAATTCTTGATTATATTTTCTGAAGTCAGCAGACATTTTCATTTAAATAATTCTACAAAGGCTGCTCAAGGCCGCATGCTATTCTCCCTTGACTCATCTCTGCCTCTTTCTGGGGTTAGTGGAGACATCATTTCCATAGCCAAATGAATCAAGGAGACAAATGAACTCGTAGCCTATACTTCTTTTAATCTCACATTAGAATAAATAATTTAAGGGCTTTTGAGTGAGATTACTTGGCTTTCCAATGACTGTCTGTCAGACTTTGGAAGCAATTGTCAGAGTTTCTTCAAACTCTTATACTGAATATTAACATTTTAAAAGATCTATGCTCTTATAAAAGGGATATTAGGAAAGTTTTTTTGGAAGCAGTGCATAGTCTTTCCTTATTTTTGTCATAATTATTTGAATGTAGGACATGTATGCTCAGATGCACCTAAACTTTAAAGTATGTCCATCTCTTAGATTGGACCACTGGTTTCCAAAGCATTCACTACACCCACCTGAAAAGCAATGATAAAAACTTTCATAAATAGCATGTGTGAGGATGAACTACAACCGTTTGGAAAAGAAAGTTGGCATGGACTGTTATAATTGTAAATTATATAAAGTATCCTTAAGTAAAAATAGTCTTTGATTTAGCAATTTCATTTTTGAAAGTTTATCCTAAAAAAATAAAAGTACCAGAACACAAGAACATAAGTATAGTCATGCTTATCGTATCATTCTGTGTAGTGGTAAAGAACTTGAAACAATTTGAATGTCCAACAACAGAAGTGCTGAATAAGTTCCAGTCTATATAGAAAACAGAGATTATTATCCATTGATATGAAATAAGTTAGCATTTATATCAGCTTTCTTTTTTTAATCATATATATGCATTTTTAAAATTAAAGTATAATTGATTGACAATGTTGTGCCAATTTCTGCTGTACAGCAAAGTGACTCAGTTATATACATATATACATTCTTTTTTCATATTCTTTTCCATCCATTGGATATAGTTTCCCAAGCTTACAGTAGGACCTTACTGTTTATCCATTCTAAATGTAGTAGCTTACATCTACTAACCCCAAACTTCCAGTCCATTCCACTCCCTTCCTTCCCCTTGCCGCTTGGCAACCACAAGTCTGTTCTCTGTGTCTGTGAGTTTTTCTGTTTTGTGGATAGACTCATTTGTGCCATATTTTTATTACACATATAAGTGATATCATATAGTATTTGTCTTTTTCTTTCTGACCTACTTCACTTAGTATGATAATCTCTAGTTGCATTCATGTTGTTGCAAATGGTATTATTTCATTCTATTTTTTATGGGTGAATAGTAACCCATTTTTTTATATGTACCACATTTTCTTAATCCATTCATCTGTTGATGGACATTTAGGTTCCTAACATGTATGTCTTGGCTATTGTGAATAGTGCTGCTATGAACCTAGGAGTGCATGTATCCTTTTTTTTTTTTTTTTTTTGTCTTTTTTGGGCCACACACACAGCATATGGAGGTTTCCAGGATAGGGGTTGAATCAGAGCTGTAGCTACAGGCCTATGCCACAGCCAGAGCCATGCCAGATCCAGGCTGTGTGTGCGACCTATACCACAGCTCACAGTAATGCTGGATCCTTAATTCACTGAATGAGGCCAGGGATCAAACCTGCATCCTCACAGATACTAGTCAGATAAGTTTCCACTGAGCCATGCCAGGAACTCCCATGTATCTTTTTGAATTGTAGTTTTGTCTGGATAGATGCCCAGGAGTGGAATTGCTAGATCATATGGTAATTCTATATTTAGTATTTTGTGGAACTTCCATGCAGTTTTCTATACACTGTTGATAGGAATGTAAGTTGGTACAGCCACTGTATAGAAAACAGCATCACGGCTATTCTGACTGGTGTGAAGTGATAGGTTCCTATCACCACTATAACAAACTACCACAAATTTAGTGACTTAACACAAATTTATTATTCTACAGTTCTGTAGGTCAGAAGTCCAATACAGATCTCATTGGGTAACAATGAGATATGTTCCTTTCTGGAGGTTATGGGGAGAATCTGTTTCCTACCATAAGCAAGCAAATAAACATATAAAGATATAGGTAGATATAAGTGGCAGTAAGAATAAGTAGGAAATTATTTTAAGTTAAAAACATTGGCAACCAACCCTATATAATGCTTCCATTCCTTCTTCCCAACCAGAGAGAAGGTTTGTGCCTAGGGAAATTGATTACTCTGACAGAAAAGTTCTACTAATATCAACAAGCAAAGGATCCCTAGCATTCCTAATTATTCCAGAGTGAAGCCCATTAGTTGACAGGACCTGCTTTTATATACTGAGAACTTTCAATAACTTTTCACTATTTTGTTTGTAAATATAAATAATACATTTATATTTGTAAATAAAAGTAATATATCAGACATTTGTGGAAAAAAAGAAACTTGAACTTGGTGAAAATAGAGATAATGAACCAGAAAAAAATAACTTTAAAAACTGTCCTAAGAGATAAGGAAAGATATTGCAATAGGCATGAACATTTATCTTTTAAAAAATTAGAAAATAAAATGTTCTTAAAAAGTTAACAAAAGGGTTAACAAATAAAGTTCAGGAAATCTTTTAGAAAGTAAAAAAAAGACACAGATATGAAAGATAAAGGAAAAAAATAAGAAAATGAGAGATTCAAAGAGATTCAACATCTGGCTAACAGCATAATGAATGAAAAAGGCCCAACTGATGCCTATCAGCATTAACCTTTAGAACAATGCAGAGAACAGTGTCCTTGGAGAATAGGTCACATAAAAAAAGTAAAAAAACCAAACTACACCAACATTCTTAATGGCAACACAAGGAATTGTAAGATAGTGGAACATCAAACTTCAGTTTCTTCTGAGAAAAAGTAATTACCAACCAAGAATTCTATATACAGCTAAAACTATACATCAAATGTGTAAGGCATTTTCCAGAGGTATGCAGCCTCAAAAAACTGTTTCCTCTGTAGTTTGTGTCAATAGCTATTGAAGGATATGATCCAGGAAGATGAGTATAAACCAGAAAGAGAACATGTGATTTAGCAAAAGAGGAAGATAACACAGAAAAGCAAAGAAAATTTCCAGGATGAGGGATAAGAGAAATTTCAGGATGAAATCCCTAGAGAGAAAGCTTAGAGAAAGGCTTGTTCAGACTAGAACAGAATTATGGAGGGCTCAAGGAGGGATATCTTAAAAAAATGTAGAGATACAATGGAATAACTGATGTATCTGAATATATTCAGATAATTATACTTTCTGGGTGGGTTTGGGAATGGAAAAACATGAGACTGTAAGTTGCAAGAGGCCAGAAACTTTGGTGTTTTGTATACTGCTATATTTCTCTGAAGTCTAGAAAGTGCCTAGCACATGCTGGGAAGCTTTATAAATATGTAAGTGAATTAAATAAACAAGTAGATGGGAAATTAAGGCATTTCTAAACTCTGTATAAAACAATTTATTACATAAAGTTTAAATTTAATAATTGTACAGTTGATGGTTCAACTGTGTAGAAAATATTTACAGTTTCACTGTAAACAAATTGTGGTGTAACTATATTGAGAGGACAGAGGAAAGGAAATAGCATGTGTGTGGGTATGTATGTTAGAGAGAGAGAGGAAGCAGAAGAAAGAGAAGAGAGAAACAGGAAGAGAGGGTTAGCGTGTGAGCTGAATCATCTTTCATAACAGAAAGTCAATACTTTATGCCTACTTAAGTCTGATAATTAGAGATATAGATACAAATACTAAAAGAAACAGATAAAAACCATTTAAAAAAGTCAAAACTTTTATCTCTGAAGAGTGGAAGTCATTTGTAGAGAAGACCACTATTTTTGTATAAGCCTTGTAACTAACTGACTTTTTAAACTATGTATATGCTTGATTTCAATAGTAATAAATCAGAGCAAGTTACAAAAAGACAAATTCTGTATGATGCCACATATATGAAATATCTAGAATATAATGTATAGAAGCAAAAAGTACAAAGCACAAAAAAGTACAGCAAAAAGTGGTTGCCAGGGGCCGGGGGTAAGGGGAAATAGAGTAGGTTATTAATGGTCACAGGCTATCAGTTTCGCAGGGTAAAAAAGTTCTGGAGATTGGTTGTGCAACATTGTAAAAATATATATTATTGAACTTACACTAAAAAAACTGGTTGAGATGATTAATTTTGTGTTATGTGTATTTTCCCATAATTTAAAAATATTATGGCAAAATTGAACTAAAGAATCCTTGGGTTCTGTTCCTGATAATAGCTGAGTAGCTCCTATAGGAACAAATCTACTATGGGAACAACTATAAACTCTGGAAGGAAAAAAATAACTTGAATGCACTGAAAAGTGGCCAAAAGCAAGCAGAAACTGTGAGAGGATGAGCACTTGAAAGAAGACAGTGGCACTGGGAGGGTTTCCATTTTTTTTAAATGGCTTTTAGCTGAAGGTAGGCTTAAAGAACCAGATGATAAGAGTCTAAGCTGACCAAAGAAGCTGATAGGCAAAAAATCCTAGAGAGGAGTGAGAGAAAGAGTGAAAGCTCAAATTCTGTATAATAACCCTACTGGTTCCGCTGACCCCTGAATTAAACATGAATAGGGCAGACTTAAGAAACTCAATTAAAGTTAAAATAACTCAACAGTGGTTATCGCTGCCACTTGCTCCAAGGATACAGGGCTTGGACTCCGAGTTCAGTCAAATTAACTGCCCACAAAAAATTTAGCACTGTAAACAGAAATACAGGCATACCTTTTAAGACAGTGTGGTTTTGGTTTAAGACCAGCACAGTAAAGTGAATATTACAATAAAGGGAGTCACATAAATATTTTTATTGCCTGGTGCATATAAAAGTACACCATAGTCTATTAAATGTACATCGGCATTATGTTAAAAAAATAGTAACATTAATTTAAAAATACTTCATTGCTAAAAAGTGCTAAACATCATCTAAACTTTTAGCAAGTCATAATCATCTTGCAATAGCAAAATGAAAGATCACTGATCACTGTAACAAATATAATAATGATTATGATGTTAGAAATATTGCAAGAATTATCAAAATGTAACACAGAGACACAAGTAAGTAAATGCTATTGGAAAAATGGTGCTGCTACACTTATTCAACACAAGGTTGCCACAAGATTTCAATTTGTAAAAAACACAATTATTTGTGAAGCATGTTAAAGAGAAACGTAATAAAATGAGGTATGCCTACATAACTGAATTCCAGAGTTATTCACAATCACCAAGAAATAATCTAAAATTATGAGACATTCAAAGAAACAGGAGAACATGACTAATACTCAAAAGAAAAGTCAATCAATGGAGATAAACCCCAAGATGAACGAGGTTTTAGAATTAGCACACAAGGATTTTAAAGGAAAAAAATACTTGTAATGAATAAATTAGAAAATTTAAGCAGAGAAATATAAATTTCAACAAAGATCCAAATGGAAATTCTAAAACCAAAAAATTCAATATCTGAAATTAAAAAAAAAAAATCACCGTATGAGCTTGCCAGTAGATTGGAAATAACAAAAGACATGATGAATTTGAGGATTAGAACAATAGAAATTATCTAATATGGAGAATAAAGAAAAAAGATTTTTAAAAATTAGCAGAGAGTCAGGGATCAGTGGGACAATAACTAAAGATCTAATATACATGTAAATAGAGTTCCAAAAGGAGAGGATAAAGATGATGGGGGGAAAATATGTATTTAAAAAAATACTGGCCAAAAATTCCTTACATTTCATTAGAAGAGAATTCTCAAAAAATTGGTTTATGGATGTAAATAAATTTAACTTAAAAAAATTTTTTTTTGTCTTCTGGTCTTTTCCAGGGCCACACCCGCAGCATATGGAGGTTCCCAGGCTAGGGGTCTAATCAGAGTTGCAGCTGCCAGCCTACACCACAGCCACAGCAATGCAGGACCCGAGCCGCATCTGCGATCTACACCACAGCTCACGGCAATGCCAGATCCTTAACCCACTAAGCGAGGCCAGGGATTGAACCCGCAACCTCATGGTTCCTAGTTGGATTCATTAACCACTGAGCCATGATGGGAACTCCAATAAATTTAATTTTTATGGAAAGCAATTTAGTAATATGAATCAAGAATCTTAAAAGGATTAATATGTAGTTTAAACTAGTAATTCAACTTACAGGGATCTATACCTGTATCTATAAAAAATGTATATAAAGAGGTATGCTTCACATAATAATTTATAATAGTAAAACTTTATATAATGTAATAACAGGCCAATTGATAAATACTGAGTAATAGTTGTCACACAATAAAGAGTTGTTGAATGGATTAGTTAATATCAAGTATTCATTAAAATAGGACATCAGAAATTATGATACACTGAAAAAAGCAAAAAATAAAATTCTGTACAAGCATAATCCCTATGGTAATATAGAATATACTAGTATAAAAGAGATAGAAAGGGGATGAGAGCTCAAAGGATTGTCTCTGACTGGTAGAATTTGAATGACTTTTATTTTCTTCTTTATATTTTTCTATATTTTTCAAAATTTTATAATGTAAATTATAAAATTTTATTATAAAATTTATAATTTTAATTTGTATTTTACCACATTTATTCATATGATCAGAAAACTAGATTTATAAATATGAAGCTATAATTATATGCCAAGAATATTCTTAATATCTGTGTCCTACATATTTTTGCCTTTACCCAACATTCAAGGTTACCTTGGTCCAGAGTCACTCTCATTCATTTCCAGATTGAGCTCTTGGGGTCTAGTAATCTCTTTATGAGCAACCAGTTCTCTTGACTTAAATTCAGCTTGAGTTCTTAACCTGTAAAAATAAATTTAGATACAGAAACAGAACAAACAATCCTAAAATTTGTATGAGACCCCAAATACCTAAATTTAGAGAAAGAAGAACATAGTCGAGAACATTACACTCCATTTCGAACTGTATTACAAAGCTATAGTCATCAAACTAGCAGTGGCATACAAGTCAACACCAAAAAACCAAATAACTAGATTTTTAAAAAATGGGCAGAGGACCTGTATAGACATTTGTTCAAAAAAGACATACAGCTGGCCAACTGACACACGAAAAAATGCTTAACTTCACTAATTATAAGGGAAATGCAAATCACAACCATAATAGGGTATCACCTTACACTTGTCAGAGCAGCTATTATCAAAACGACAATAAATAACAAGTGTTGGTAAGGATGTGGAGAAAAGGGAATCCTGGTGCGCTGCTGGTGGGAGTGTAAGTTGGTGGCGCTGCTATAGAAAACATTATGGAGATTCCTCAGTAAATTAAAAAAATAACTACTATGTGATCTAGCAATTCTACTCTTGGGTACTTATCTGAAGAAAACAAAAACATTAATTAGAAAAGATATATGCACCCCTGTGTTCATTGCAGAATTATCTACAATAGCCAAGATATGAAAGAAATCTAAGTGTCCATTAATATATGAACTGATAGAGATGATGCAGTATACAATGGAATATTTCTCAGCCATAAGAAAGAATAAAATCCTGCCATTTGCAACAACATGGATGGACTTGAAGGGTATTATGCTAAGTGAAATAAGTCAGACAGAGAAAGATAAACACTGTATGATTTCACTTTTAAGTAGAATAAACAAAACAAAACAAATGAACAAACATAACTAAAAAGAAATAAGAGTCATAGATATATAGAGAACAAACAGGTGGCTTCCAGGGGGAAAGGGGTAAAGGTAGGTGAGAAATAAGTGAGGGAGATTAAGAGATACAAACATCTAGTTGCAAAATAAATGAGTCACGGGTATGAAACGTACAGTGGGGGGAATACAGTCAATAATTATTTAGTACTTTGTATGGTGACAGTTATTCTGAAATGTGTAGATATATCAAATTACTATGCTACATATCAGGAACTAACGTAATATTGTAGGTCAATTATACTTCAAAAACAAACAAACTCATAGGAAAAAAAATCAGATCTGTACTACTAGAGGTGACAGGTAGGGGGAGGGAGAATCAGATGAAGGAAGTCAAAAGGTAAAAACTTCCAGTTATAAGATAAATAAGTACCAGTGATATAATGTGCAACATAATAAATATAATGAACACTGTTGTACGTTACATGTGAAAGTTTTTACGAGAGGAAACCCTAAGAGTTCTCATCAAAAGGAAAAAAAAATTTCTATTTAACTTTGTATCTATATAAGATAATGGATATTTGCTAAACTTATCTTGGTAATCATTTCCTGATATATGTAAGTCAAATCATTACGTTGTATACCTTAAATGTATGTAGTGCTGTATGTCAATTTTATCTCAATAAAACTGGAAAAAAGAAAGTAAATGGTAAATAAACAGAGGTGAGAAAAATATAAAATCAAACTGTGAAATAAAATGACTGAAAATGCACACACACATATGTACACACAAACTGGCATAAAAACAGACACAAAGACCAACAGAAAAGAAAAGAAAACACAGAAATAAATCCTTGCATATATGGTCAATTAATCTTTGATCAGGACACCAAGAATATGCAATTGGGAAAGGATAGTCTCTTTAATAAATGGTGCTGGGAACACTGAACAGCCACGTGTAAGGAATGAAATTTGACTGCTATCTTACACCTTACATAAATATTAACTCAAAATGGATTTTAAACACTAGAATGAAAGGTCTAAAACCATAAAATATCTAGAAGAAAACAGAGGTAGTATTCACTGACATAGTCTTGGTGATGATGTTTTAGATCTGACACTGAAAGTAAAGGCAACAATAACAACAACAACAAAAAAACAAAAAAAAAGGAAATCACTAAGAAAATGAAAAGGAGTTCTGGCTAACTTGAGGAAATTATATGTGAATCATATATCTGATAAAGTTAATATACAAAATACATATAGAACTCATACAATTCAACAGGAAAAACACATAAACCAAAAAAACCCTCACCCAATTAATCATTAAAAATGAGCAGAGGCTATGAATAGACATTTTTCCAAAGAGGACATACACATGGCCAACTGTTACATGAAAAGATACTCAATATCATTAATCATCAGGGAAATGCAAATCAAAACTTCAATAAGGTATCACCTCACACGGGTTACAACGGCAGGTCAAAAAGACAAGAAATAGCAAGTGTTGGCAAGGATGTGGAGAAGTGGTATAGTCATAGAAAACAGTAGGGAAAATCCTCAGAAATTTAAAAATAGCATTACCATAGGACCTGGGACTTGAGTATTTATCTGAAGGAAATGAAACTTATGTCTTAAAGAGATATCTGCACTTCTAAGTTCACTGCAGCACTAATCACAATAGCCAAGATATGGAAACAACTTAAGTGTCCTTTGACAGCTGAGTAGATAAATAAGACATGAGACACACACACACACACACACACACACACACACACACACACACACACACACACAGTGGAATATCATTCAGTCAGGAGAAAAAAGGAAATTCTGCCATTTGCAATGACACAGACGAACCTAGAGGACATTAGGTTTAGTGAACATAGTAACATAACAAAATATGTGAGACATAACCAAAACAGGGCTGAGAGGGAAATTTATGGCACTAAATGCTTCTGGTAAAAAACAAGAAAACTCTCAAATCAATAATTTAAGATCCTACCTTAAGACAGAAGAAAGAATAAGATAAGTCCAAAGCAAGCAGAAAGAAGGAGATAGGAGATGGAATTAAGATGGCAGAGTAGAAGGAGTGGAGCTTACCTTCTCTCAAAAAGCAACAAAATTACAACTAACTGCTGAACAACTTTCAACCAAATAGAATGTGAACTAACAAAAAAGATATCCTACCCCAGAGGACAAAGAGGAGGCCACATCAAGACAGTAGGAGAGGCAATTACTTGATATAAGCAATCCCATACACAATGGGTGGGCAGCCCATAGACTGGAAAGTAACTGTATTACAGAGACTTACCTATGGAAGTAAGAGTTCTGAGGCCCACATCAGGTTCCCACAGCTGGTGATCTGGCATTGGGAGAAGGAGCCCTGGAGCAGCTGGCATTGAAGGCCAGTGGGGTTTGTGTGCAGGAGCTCCATGGGACTGGGGGAAACAGAGACCCCATTCTTAAAAGGTGCACACAGGTTTTCATGTGCACTGGGTCCCAGGGCAAAACAGAGGCTCCATAGGAATCTGGGTTAAATCTGACTACATTTCTTGGAAAATTTCCTGGGAAAACAGGTGGGTGACTGTGGCTCATTGTGGGGGAAAGGACATTGGAGGTAAAAGTCTCAGTAATAATCATGAATATGTGCTCCTCTAGAAGTGGCCATTTTGGAAAAAAAAATCTGGCCCCACCTATCAGGGTTGAGAAGTCCCAGGACAAACAATAATCCAGGTGGGATTACAGCCCCATGCATCAGCAAACAGGCTGACTAAAGACCCCAGGCACACAGCCACTTCTAATCTCACCCAGAAACAAAGCTCCACCCACCAGAGGGATAAGAATCAGCTTCACCTACCAGTAGGCAGGCACCAGTCCCTCTCATTAGGAAGCCTAGAGTAAGCCCGCATACCAACTTCAGCCATGGGGGTGGGGGGAGGGCAGACATTAGAAACAAGAGGGGCTACAACTCTATTGTCTGCACAAAGGAGACCATACAAAAAAATCTATATAAAATGAAAAGGCAGAGAATTATGACTCACATACGGGAGCAAGGAAAAAACCCCAGAAAACACAGCTAAGTGATGTGGAGATTATCAACCTCCATGAAAAAGACTAGACTGATTATAGTGAAGATGATTCAAGATCGTGGAAATAACTGTAGGCAAAGACTGATAAATTACAAGAAACATTGAGCAAAGAAATACAAGATTTGGAGTTCCCGTTGTGGCGCAGTGGTTAACGAATCTGACTAGGAACCATGAGGTTGAGGGTTCGGTCCCTGCCCTTGCTCCGTGGGTTAAGGATCCTGCGTTGCCGTGAGCTGTGGTGTAGGTTGCAGACGCGGCTCGGATCCCGTGTTGCTGTGGCTCTGGCGTAGGCCAGTGGCTACAGCTCCGATTCGACCCCTAGCCTAGGAACCTCCATATGCCTTGGGAGCGGCCCAAAGAAATAGCAAAAAGACAAAAAAAAAAAAAAAAAAAAAAAAAAACCAACCATCCAACCAAACAAACAAACAAAAAAAACCCTGAAAATAAAAAAAAAAGAAATACAAGATTTAAGGATTAAGCAAGCAGAGATGCAAAATAAAATAATTGGAATAAAAAATTCATTAGAAGCAACCAACAGCAGAATAAGCAGGCAGAAGAACAAATAGATGAGGTGGAGGATAGACTAGTGGAAATCACTGATGTGGTACAGAAAAGAGAAAAAAGATTGAAAAGAAATGAAGACAGTCTAAGTGAATTCTGGGACAAAATTAAACACCCCAACATCCATATTATTGGGGTGCCAGAAGGAAAAGAGAGAGATTAAGGGACAGAAAAAAATATTTAAGAGATAACAGCCAAAAACTTAGGGAAGTTAGGCAACATGACAAAGGAATCACCCACTCAAATCCAGGAAGCACAATGAGCAACATATACAATGAACCCAAGGAGGAATACCCCAAGACACATATTACTCAAATGGACCAAAATTAAAAACAAAGAGCAAATATTGGAAACAGCTAGAGAAAATAAACAACATACAAGGGAACCCCAGTAAGGTTATTGGGAGATTATTCAGCAGAAACTCTTCAGGCCAGAAGGGAGTGGCACAATATACTTAAAGTGATGAAAGGAAAAAACCTCCAACCAAGATTACTTTACCCAGCAAGGTTCTCATTCAGATTTGAAGGAGAACTCAAAAGCTTTATAGACAAGCAAAAGCTAAGAGAATACAGCACCACTAAACCAGCTTTACAACAAATACTAAAGGAACTTCTCTAGGTGGAAAAGAAAAGACCACAACTAGAAACAAAAATATTATGACAAGGCTCACCAGTAAAGGAATAAGTATAGTAAAGGTAGGATATCATCCACACACAAATATGCTACCAAAATCAAAAATCATGAGAAGAAGAGGGTACAGATGTAGGACACTGGAGATGAACTTGCAATTAAGAGACCAACAACTTAAAACAATCTTCTATATATGTAGACTACTATATCAAAACTTCAGGGTAACTGCAAGCCAAAAATCTACAATAGATACACACACAAATAAGAAAAAGCAATCCAAACAGAACACTAAAGATAGTCATCATCAAACCACAAGAGAAAAGAACAAGAGAATAAGGGAAGAAAAAAGAGCAACAAAAACAAATCCAGAACAGTTAATAAAATGGCAATAAGAACATATATAGCAATAATTACTTTAATGCAAATGGAATAAATGCCCCAATAAAAAGACACAGACTGGCTGAATGGATGCAAAAACAAGACTCATGTATATGCTGTCTTTAAGAGACCCAATTCAGTTCTAAGGATACATACAAACTGAAAGTGAGAGGATGGAACGAAATATTCCATGCAAACAAATCAAAAGAAAGCTGGAGTAGCAATACTCATATGAGACAAAACAGACCTTAAAATAAAGAATATTATGAGACAAATAAAGATATTATGTAGGAGTTCCTGTGGTAGCGCAGTGGTTAATGAATCCGATTAGGAACCATGACGTTGTGGGTTCAATCCCTGGCCTTGCTGAGTGGGTTAAGGATCCAGCGTTGCCATGAGCTGTGGTGTAGGTTGCAGAGGCGGCTTGGATTCCGCATTGCTGTGGCTCTGGCGTAGGCCGGTGGCTACAGCTCTGATTCAACCCCTAGCCTGGGAAGCTCCATATGCCGCAGGAGCGGCCCAAGAAATGGCAAAAAAAGACAATTAAAAAAAAAAAAAGAAAAGAAAATTAAAAAAAAAGATATTATGTAATGATCAAAGGATCCATCCAAGAAGATATAATGATTTGTAAATATATATGCATCCAACATAGGATCACCTCAATATATAAAGCAATTGCTAACAACCTTAAAAGGAGAAGTTGGCGATAACACAATAATAGTGGGGGACACCCTATGTACAGCAATGGACAGATCATCCAGATGGAAAATTAACAAGGAAACACAGTCCCTAAATGACTCATTAGACCAGATGGACTTAATAGATATTTATAGAACATTCCATCCAAAAGCAGCAGAATACAGTCTTCTCAAGTGCACACAGAATGTTCTCTAGGATTGATCACATTCTGGGTTACAAATCAAACCTTGGTAACTTTAAGAAAATTTATGTCATATCAAGCATCTTTTCTGAACTCAAGGCTATATGACTGGAAATCAACAAGAAAAAAATCTGCAAAAACCACAAACACATGGAGACTAAACAACATGCTACTAAACAACTGATGGATCACTGAAGAAATCAAAGAGGAAATTAAAAAATACCTGGAAGCAAATGACAACAAAGATACAATAACCCAAAACATATGGGATGCAGCAAAAGCGGTTCTAAGAGGGAAGTTTATAGCAATACAAGACTACCTCCAGAAACAAGAAAAAGCTCAAATAAATAACCTAACTCTACACCTAAAGCAACTAGAGAGGGAGGAACAGACAAGATCTAAAGTTAGCAGAAGGAAAGAAATCATAAACATCAGAGCAGAAATTGATGAAATAGAAATGAAGAAAACCATAGAAAAGATCAATGAAACTAAAAGGTGGTTCTTTGAAAAGATCAACAAAATTAATAAACCCTAGCTAGACTCATGAAGAAAAACAGAGAGGACTCAAATCAATAAAATTAGAAATGAAAAAGGAGAAGCACAACAGACATCACAGATATAGAAAGAATCATAAGAGATTACCACAAGCAACTATACGCCAATAAAACGGATAACCTAGGGAGTTCCCTTTGTGACTCAGCAGTTAACAAACCCAACTAGGATCCATGAGGATGTGGGTTCAATCCTTGGCCTCACTCGGGGGTTTAAGGATCTCCAGTTGCTGTGAACTATGGTGTAGGTAACAGATGCAGCCTGGATCCCACATTGCTGTGGTATAGGCTAGTGGCTGTAGCTCCAGTTCAAGTTCTAGCCTGGGAACTTCCACATGCCGCAGATGCGGCCCTAAAAAGCAAAAAAAAAAAAAAAAAAAAAAATCCAACAAATAAAAGTCTAGGACCAGATGGCTTTGCAGGCGAATTCTATCAAACATTTAGAGAAGAGCTAATACCTATCTTTTTGAAACTATTTCAAAAAATTGCAGAGGAAGGAATACTCCCAAACTTATTTTATGAGGCCACCATCACTCTGATACCAAAACCATACAAAGATACCAAAAAAGAAAATAAGCCAATATCACTGATGAATATAGATGCAAAAATCCTCAACAAAATATTAGCAAACTGAGTCCAAAAATATATTAAAAGGATTGTACAGCCTGATCAAGTGGGATTTATCCCAGGGATGCAAGGATTTTTCCAATATCCACAAATCAATCAGTGTGATACACCACATTAACAAACCGAAGGATAAAAACTGTATGATCCTCTCAAGAGATGCAGCTAAAACTTTTAACAAACCTATTTCTTACAAAAATCCTCCAGAAAGTGGGCATAGAGGGAACTTACCTCAACATAATAAAGGGCATATATGATAAACTCACAGCTAAAGTCATTCTCAATGGTGAAAAGCTGAAAGATTCCCTGCTAAGATCAGGAACAAGACAAGGGTGTCCACCCTTGCCACTAGTATTCAACATAGTTTTGGAAGTCTTATCCACAGTAATTAAAGAAGAAGAAGAAATAAAAGGAAATCAAATGGGAAAGGAAGAGGTTAAAACTATCGCTGTTTGCAGATGACATGATACTATAGCTAGAAAATCATAAAGATGTTACCAGAAAACCTTTAGAACTCATCAATGAATGTGGTAAAGTTGCAGGATACAAAATTAATACACAGAGATTGACTGCATTTCTATATGCTAACAACAAAAGATCAGAGAGAGAAATTTGGGAAATAATCCCATTTACCATCCCATCAAAAAGAATAAAATACTTTGGAATAAACCTACCTAAAGAGACAAAAGACCTGTACTCTGAAAACTATAAGACGCTGATGAAAGAAATCAAAGATGACACAAACAGATGGAAAGACATACCATGCTCTTGGACTGGAAGAATCAATATTTTCAAAATGACCATATTACCCAAGCAACCTACAGATTCAATAAAATCCCTATCAAATTACCATGGACATTTTTCACAGAACTGGAACAAAATATTTTAAAATTTGTTTGGAGGCATAAAAGGCCCAGAATAGCCAAAGACATCCTGAGAAAGAAAAATGGAGCTGGAAGAATCAGGCTTCCTGACCTCAGACCATACTAACAAAGCTACAGTCATCAATACCATATGATACTGGCACAAATGCAGAAATACAGATCAATGAAAGAGGACACAAAGCCCACAATTAAACCCACACACCTACAGTCAACTAATCTATGACAAAGGAGGCAAGAATATACAATGGAGAAAAGATAGTCCCTTCAGTAAGTGGTGCTGGGAAAACTGGATAGCTACATGTAGAAGAATGAAATTAGAACACTTTCTAACACCATACACAAAAATAAACTCCAAATGGCTTAAAGACCTAAATGTAAGACTGGATACTATAAAACTCTTAGAGGAAAACACAGCCCAAACACTCTCTGACATAAACCATGGCAATATCTTCTCAGATCCACCTCCTAGGGTAATGACAATAAAAACAAAAATAAACAAATGGGACTTAATTAAACTTAAAAGTTTATGCACAGCAAAGGAAACCCTAAACAAAACAAAAAGAGAACACATAGAATGGGAGAAAGTATTTGCAAATGAAGTGACTAAAAAGGAATTAAACTCTAAAATTTATAAATACCTCCTGCAGCTCGATACCAAAAAAACAACACCATCAGAAAATGGGCAGAAGATCTAAACATACAATTCTCCAAAGAAGACATACAGATGGCCAAAAAACACATGAAAAGATGTTCAACATCACTCATTATTAGAGAAATACAAACCAAAACTTCTTTGAGGTACCACCTTACACCAGCCAGAATGGCCATCATCAAAAAGTCTATAAACAATAAATGCTGGAGAGGGTGTGGAGAAAAGAGAACCCTATTATACTATTATTGGGAGTGTAAATTGGCGCAACCACTATGGAAAAGAGTATGGAGATTCCTCAAAAAACTAAAAATAGAATTACCATTTGATCCAGCAATCCCACTCATAGGCATCCATCTAGAGAAAACTATGACTTGAAAAGATACATGTATTCCAATGTTCACTGCAGCACTGTATACAATAGCCAAGACATGGAAGCAACCTAAATGTCCATTGACAGAGGAGTGGATAAAGAAGACATGGTACACATTCACAATGGAATATTACTCAACCATAAAAGGAAAGAAATAATGGCATTTGCAGCAACATGGATGGACCCAGAAATTATCATACTAAGTGAAGTTAGACAATGAGACACCAATATCATTTGCTATCACTTATATTCAGAATCTAAAAAAAGGATATAATAAACTTCTTTTCAGAAGAGATACTGACTCATACACTTTGAAAAACTTATGGTTCCCAAAGACAGGTTGGGTGTGAGGGGATGGGCTGCGGGTTTGGGATGGAGATGCTATATAATTGGTTTGTGATGATCACTGTAAAAGTATAAATGTAATAATAGTATAAATGTAATAAAATTCATTGAGAAAAAAAGAGAAGGAAGTAATAAAGAAATAAATGAAATAAACAAGACCAGTATGACCTAGATACCAAAACCAAAGATATATAAAGAAGAAAACAACAAACCAATATCCCTAATAAATATTGATGTAAATATCCTTAATAAAATTAAATAGAAATTAGTAATATGTAAAAAGTGTTATACACTCTGACCAAGGAGGTTTTTTCTACGAATGCAAGGCTAGGTTAACATTAAACAATCAATCAATACAATCTACCATACTGTCAGGCTAAAAAAGAAAAATCACACAATCACACCAATTAAAACATAAAAGGTATCTGACAAAATTAACAAACATTCACGATAAAAACAAGGGATAAAACTTTAAAAAAATCAAACTTTGTAAAAATTAAAAACTTTTGCTCTGTGAAAGATTTTTTTTTTTTTTTTGTCTTTTTAGGGCCGCACCCATGGCATAAGGAGGTTCCCAGGCTAGGGGTCCAATGGGAACTGTAGGCGCCGGCCTACACCACAGCCATAGCAATGCCAGATCCAAGCAAGGTCTGTGACCTAACACCACAGCTCACAGCAACACTGGATCCTTAACTCGATGAGTGAGGGCCAGAGATCCAACCTGCGTCCTCATGGATGCTAGTCAGAATCATTTCAGCTGAGCCAGGACAGGCACTCCAAAAGATTCTTTTTAGAGATTGGAAATACAAGGTATAGGCCAGGAGAAAATACTTGCAATCTACCTGACAAGGGACTTATACCTAGAATGTATAAAGAACTCTCAAAACTCAACAGTAAAACAATTCAAACCATTCAGTTAGAATATGGTGAAAGATATTAACGAGACAATTTACTTGAAAGAATGGAAGGAAGACTAATAAGGAAATGAAAAGATTCTCACTATCACTATCCACTAGGGAAATGCAAACTAATCACTATACACAGATTAGAACATGTCAACTTAAAATTTGTGACAATACCAAATGCCAGCATGGATGTGGAGAAGTGATTTCTCATATGTTACTTATAGAAAAGTATTTCAAACTAAATGTGGTATAAGCTAAATATGATCTTACTGTATGATTTAGTAGCCATACTTCTAGCTTTCATTTGTAGAAACAAAAATATTAGGTCACACAAAAATGGGTGGGAAAATGTACATGGCAGCTCTATTTGTAACAATCAAAAAACTGAAAACAACCTAATTGTTCTTCTATAGATAAATGATTAAACAAATCATGGTATATCCATATCATGGAATACTACTTGGAAATAAAAATGTACAATATATCCAACAACCTAGATGGTTCTTAGCAGCATCATGTTGAACGAGAAGAGCCAATATCAAAATTTCACATACTGTATAATTGCTCTTATATAACATTCTCAAAATAACAAAATTATAGAAATAGACAACAGATTAGGAGTCCTATGGGGTTAGGGATTGTGGAAGTAGAGTGACTCTTACAGTGGCGTACAAAGGAAACCTTGGTGGTGCTGAAATAGTTCTGTATTTTGATTGTGGTTCTGGTTACACAAATCTACATATGCGATAAAATGGCACAGAACTGCACATACACATACCAATTATTAATTTTCATAATATATTATAGTTGTATAGAATGTAAAATTTGGAGAAACTAGGTGAACGGTACATGGAACCCCTCTATACTATTTTTATTACTCCTATCAATCTATATTTCAAAATAAAAAGTTTAAAAAATCTATAATATGCATAAATGTTTATAATTTATTTATACACAAAACTTGTTCAAACTCTGTTTCATAGCTCTTTCATCTAATCTAGAGTGATCAAGAGAACAATACAGACTTTATTATCATTACACATTATTTGAATATGCAATGCTGTTCAAATGAAGATGCCCAATCTAAAATTATACATTCTTCCCTGCTACACTGTGCCTCTTTAAAGACTGCCTTTAATTCCTTTTTCTATCCCAAGTACCTAGAACCATTCCTCACATAACATAGGCATTCAATAAATGTTTGCTGAATGAAGTTCTCAGGAGAGACTACACATTAACTGGAGGATTAGAGATTGGGGTCATAAAATTGAAGTAATAGGAGTTCCTGTCATGGCTCAGTGGAAATGAATCTGACTAGTATCCATGAGGATGCAGGTTTGATCCCTGGGCTTGCTCAGTGGGTTAAGGATCCAGCATTCCTGTGAGCTGTGGTGTACATCAGTGATGTGGCTTGGATTCTATGTTGCTGTTGCTGTGGCTGTGGCATAGGCCAGTGGCTACAGCTCCGATTCGACCCCTAGCCTGGGAACCTCCATATGCTGCAGGTGCAGCTCTGAAAAAAAAAAAAAAATCAAAGCAACATTTCAGCCTTTGGTGACAATATTATTATAAGAGGCTTCATTTTCATTTACTTTAAAAGCCTCAGGTTTCAACAATGAAGAATAAAACTGATCATGAAAGAAAAGAAAAAGGAAGATCACTTCTGCTTCTTAGAACAGCGTTATACTGAAGGGAAAAATTGCAAAATGGAACTTTCAAAGAAATTAAGTATTTAAAAATATCAGGCAGAGTCTAAAAATGAAAGAAAATAAACTCTAAGAAGTAAAAGAAAATAACACTAGTATTAAGTGTGTCTATATGATCTATGTGTCTAATAAGAATGTGTATAAAGGGGAAACGGTACATTTGACCAAGGAGGAAATGGCAGGGACAGCCCCCCCCCCATTTCCCTAAGAAAACTTGAAATTTACTTTTTAAAAGAGATACAAATGCCATATTTTCTTGTGTTTCAAATATAATTGTGTCTGATTTATAACTATTTTTGCTTGAATAAATTAAGATAGCAAACTTTATGACTCTGCATGTAAAAAGCTATGTTGAACACAATATAATATCTATAGCACTTTCGTTTTTTTGAAACATTGTTCTTACGAAAAAATTGTTAAAGGGAGGATAGTTAAATGTGGATAAGTGTTTAAGAATTGGTTATTGAACAGGTCATGTTTCATGACCAGAAAAGGCTGAATTTAGAGGATTCCCATCCTTTGTTACATGGAATGATGACAACTAGTCAGACTTCACAGTCTGATTTCACATCCCGAAATCTTCAGCTTTTATTTAGTGCCCAGTATGTTCTACAGTGACATCAAACAGTAAAGTATTTTGTGTAAAGATAATATCATTTAAAAATACCATCTTTGGAATCCAGCAAAAATTACACTGGACTGCTCAGAAGTAGATACTCTAAGCTAACATTCTGGAAGACAAGGTAATATTTCAAGCCTTTCCTGAAGGACAGTGGCATTTACTTGGAAGTCATAGTGGTATGCATCTTGACAAGGCAAGATCCTGAGGGACTTCTGTTCCTCTTCTGTTATAACAACACAGCACTCATTTTACACTGAGTTCTCCTAGCTACGGACATCACTGAAAGAACAGGTAGGACTCACCAATTATAATCCAGTCTAGATTGATGAAGCTGCTGCTGTTTTAGGAGAAGTTTTGTCTCCTGCTGGGCCAGCAGGTGCTGAAGGCGCTCCTTTTCAATTTCCAGCTCCATCTTCTGAAGCATAAGTTGCTGCCTTCTATCTTCTGAGAGCTGCCTTTTGATTTCAGTTTCACTAGGTTGCAGTGCCCCTTGGCCATGCATCGGAGACACACAGGAAAGCCCACAGTAACTGCACGATTCTGGATATGTCTTGGAATGCCGAGGGGCCATGTTTGTAGGCTGGCTCTCATGAACATGATCTGCATTTCCAGAAAGTCTATGACCACAACACTGACTAGACGGAGCAGCCTTTGGGCGTTGGCATTCCTTCACCTTCAATTCCTCTGGTGGAGCTTTCTCTGTAGGGATTGAATCTGCTAGTTTTCTCCCTGGGGATCCATGATTACATGTTCTGGTCTCTGAGGGCACTTTGTCCACAATCTCTTTGGGATAATGAAGGGCTGCTGGTTTCAAAGAATTATTCCTAAATTCCACAAGGGCTTCTAAAGCTGGGTCCTGATTGGCAGACTTAGGCTTTTGCTTGGTTTGATAATAGGTTTGCGGCCTGGCTGCACTCAAGTAGGAGCCATCCAGTTCCACTGATGAAGACTGGAGAGTGCCTCTTCTATTGGATACCTAAAAGGGACCATAAGACCACTTGTCAAATAAGCACAACAGAAGGAGGTGTTCCTTTTGGCTTTTCAGAAATCAGCGATATATGCTTGCCAAGACAAAGAGCTGTGTGTTTTGTTTTCATCAATAATAAATGATGGTATTCACACAGCTAAACAGACATGTGCCACAAAGCTAAACTCATCTGCAAACAATCCTCATTTCAGTAAAATCCACATGGATAAGAAAAAGAAAGTGCTGCAACTCACTGCTTAAGCAAGATTTCAGAAATTGCAAATAATGACAGTTAACATTAACTTTGAGAAGAAAAACATTAAATGTTAATGTCTTAAAATGTCTAATTTTGAGTACTAAGCCATGAAATCCATTTAGTCCATTACACAGCATGAGATGTGATGCAAAATATTTCACCTTATACTGAATACGATGTTAGTTACTGCTAGAAATTTGATGAGTTTTTATAGATGTCTTTACAGCACACAGATAAAACCATTTTCAGCAAAATATGATTCTAATCAAAAGCAGTTATTTAAATACAAAACATATTTAATTTCAGCTATAAACATAAGTGATTTTTCAGTTAAGCTGTTCAAGTGATTACAATCTGATAGAACTCAGGCAGAAGGGAAGAAATTGCAAATTGCCTTTGACAGGTCAGTAGAGTAAGCTTTCCCAGCATTTTTGTGTCAAGCCTGTTCTATCAGGGAGAACAAAACTTAGTTTTTATCAGTGATTCTCAAGCTGGAGCATGTATCAGAATGACCTGGAGGGCTTGGTAAATGTGAATTGCTTGGCTTAATCCCCAGAGCTTCCAATTCAGTAATCTAAAAGCAGAGTGGGAGAATCTGCATTTTTAACAAGGTCCCAGGTGATGATGATGCTGCCAATGGAACCACATTTTGAGAACCACTGGTCTGTTTCATGGGCCATTTGACTCCTCCTCTGTCTGTCTTATGAGGATCACTGTAATTACATCAGGTTTACCCAGGTAATCCTAGATAATTTCATCTCAAAATCCTTAATTTAATCACATTTGTAAAGTCTCTTGTCATACAAAATCTCTTATGCCATATAAAGTGACATTCACAGGTCCAGGAATTCAGGAGGCCATTATTCAGTTTGCCACAACTTTTATATATGAACTAATTCATAAGGGGTTGAGGTGGTTACCTATTCTAGAGACCCAGAATGAATGAGTAACTGAGATCACTAACAGAAGGGGAAAAAAATCCCACTGATTTACTTTGCAATAGTTGAAAACGATGCATTGATAGGTAAAAAGTGTCAACTGACAGATATACAGCAATACCATGTTTCCTATCTTATGATAAAAGAGGCTATTACAAAGACTCTTAAGATTTTAAGTGAATTTCTAAAGCAATTATGTTAAAGGAGGTTCTATTTAAATGAGAAGGAGCCACATCTGGGGAGAAGACTTAGACCTTTTCAAAGAAGACAAATGGGAATTCCAGGGGTGGCTCAGCAGTAATGAACTGGACTAGTATCCTATGAGGACACGGGTTCACTCCCTGGCCTCACTCAGTGAGTTAAGGATCTGGGGTTGCCGTGAGCTGTGGTGTAGGTTGCAGATACTGCTTTGGTCCACTGTTGCTGTGGCTGTGGTGTAGGTTGGCAGCTGCAGCTCCAATTTGACCCCTACCCTGGAAACTTCTATATGCCACAGGTGTGGTCCTAAAAAAAAAGGCAAAAAAAACCCCCAAAAACAAAGAGGATACACAATCTTGTACACTAAGCAAATGATAAGCCACAGAATATGAACTAGTTTTAGGGTAAAATTTATGATGAACTAGCTCATAAAAAAATTAAACATTTTTACACCTAAAGGAAAACTGTAGTTCACATTAATCTTCCTTACTCTGAACGTCTGTAGCACTTACTGTCAACAGAAATATTTAACATTTATCATTTCCTACTTTGTGTGATAAACTATCTTTTTATAGAATCATTATACTTTGAAACGACAGATAAATTTTTTACAAGTCCAGACCCTTAAATCAACTATTTTATATCATCGCATATTTTGTAATCCATGTATCATTAATATAACACTATACAGCATGTATTACTTTATGTTCTCATTTTTGCCCCTTAACACTATTTACATATGTGCATTTTTAGGTACTGACATAGCTTACAGTTGTTACTTTAATGGTATTGATTGTTACATTATTCACAAATGTTGGTATGTGGAATATTTCTAAAATTTTTTTATAGTTAACTTTTTTTTTCTTTTGGCTTTGCCTGCAGCATGCAGAAGTTCCTGGGCCAGGGACCGAACCCCAGTGACCCGAGCTGCTGCAGTGGCAATGTTGGATCTTTAACCCACTGAGCCACCAGAGAACTCCTTAACTGAAGTTTTAGAGAGGCAGTGTAACGATGATTTCCATCTATGCCTCTGATCAAAGAGAATACTGCTTTGCCAATTACCTGCTGGGTGACTGTGCATGTTGGTAGGCAGAATTCTAAGATGGTCCCTAAGATTTCTATTCTCTTGGTGTACTCATCCTATATTATCTCCTCCTCTTGAGTGTGGGTAGAACTTGTGAATGTGACCAGATATCAATCCTATGATTATGTTACATTATATGGCAAAAAGGACTTCAAAGATATAACTAAGGCTCCTTATCAGCTGGCTTTGAGTTACTAAAAAGAGATTATCTTGTGTGGGCCAGACCTAGTCAGGTAAGTCCTTTAACCAAGGGTCTGCCCCCACAAGGTCAGAGATGGTCCTACTGGCCTTGAAGAAATAAGCTACTGTGTTATGGGAGGTCTTATGGAGGGGCTCATGCGGCAATGACTTCTGAAGCAGTTTCTAGCCAACAGTAAACAAGAAAACAAGGCACCTGTCATACATATGCAAGGAAATAAATTCTGCCAATAACTCTGTGGGCTTGGAAGAGGACCCAGAGCTCCCAACTGAATGCAGTCCTGCTGTTATCTCGATTGCAGCCTTCTAAGACTCTGAGCATAGGCCCCAACTAAGCTGTACCAGACTCTTGACCCGCAAAAACTGTGAGATAGTAAATGTGTGTTATTTTTAGCTGCTAACCTTGTAGTAATTGTTATAAAGCAGTAAAAAGCTAGTACAGCATATTATTCAACTTGCCTGAGCCTCAGGTTTCTCAACAGTTAAACAGGGATTAAAAATAGTACCTGTATCAAAACTGAATGTGGTGGTGAGACACGTGGGCAGTTATCAAGGGTGCTAATTTATAAGGGTACTAATTTACAAAATGGAAAAACAAACCTTATATTCACCCAAACTTCTTTCAAGGAGAACACCATGGTGTACTTGTGTGTAGGTGAAGGGGTGAGATGCCCAAGGGGCATGTTCAGTTACAACAGATTATCTCCAAACTGTCTCAAAAGATAATGAGTTCAGTTATCTCTATTTTCTACAGTGAGGTCTGTAGGTGGGCCAGAGTTGAACTACCTGAGATAATAGAGGGTCTTCGTCTTTTTCCCTCATACAAAGGAAATCAGTCTTACAGTGACATCTCGCACTGCCTTGTGATAATTATATGAGATAATTCATATACAGTGCTTTGGACAGTGTTTAATATAAAGTTCACAGTTTTAAAAATGTTTCCTATTATTACTTCTACTACTACTATTACTACTACTATTATGACTGACTTCTCTGCCTTAACAATTTTTGTAGGTAAGGGCTATATTTACTCCCCTATATGAAGAGCACTTGGGCTTGTACACAGTACATTCTCAGAACTATGGGCTGACTATCGGTTTAGCAGAAAAATTCGAGTTAGGTTATAGGTCACAGTAACTAAAGAAAAGAAAATTAGAATCCATGATTGGGCTAAATCATGAGCTACTAAGGAAGAAGAGAGAAGAAATAGAAAACTGCCTGTTAAGTTCTGATTATTTTATTAATTAAGACAAATACTGCCTCTGGGACACATGGAAGTCACAGTGGGCCTCAATGAAACAGATGTAGTTTTCTGTCTGAGGCTGCTCTGTGCTTTCTACATGGTATTTACAAATACATCTTCTATTAAACCAACAAAAAATCCCAAACTGTCTCACACATATGGATTCGATATGAATTTTTCAGATATAACACTAACTTAAAAACTATTCGATTTTGTAAAAAATGGAGGCATAACTTCTATAAAATAAAAGGTACATATTTAAGTATACAGGTTGATGAATTTTTACACTTGCATTTAACCATGTAATCATCACCCGGACCAAGTTATAGAACAATTCCATCACCCTAGAAAGTTCCTTTGTTCTCTTTCTAGTCAATATCACCTCCTCACGCTCTCAGGCATAACCATTATTCTGGCTCTTATGGTTATAAATTAGTTTTGCCTATGTTGAACTTCATATAAATGGAATCATACATTATGCTACTCTTTTGTACCTGGCTTCTTAAGCTCAACATAATTTTTGAGTATCTTCTATGTTGTATATATCAATAGTTCATTCTTTTTTATTGCTGCATAGTACTTCACTGTATAAATATAGCAAAATTTGTTTATTCATTCTTTTATTGGATTAGGTTGTTTCCAGTTTAGGGCTATTGTAAATAAAGCTGTATGAATATTCTCATACAAACCCCATTTTAAAAAACAAAAGACATATGCATTTATTTCTCTTGGGCACAGGACAGGCATACATTTGACTTTATTAATTAGAAATAGCTAATAAGTTTGCCAAAGTGGTCATTCTGTTTTATATCTGCATCAGCAAATAAAGAGAGTCCCAGTTGCTTCACATTCACAGTAAACCCCGATAGTATATTTCATTTTTAGCCAATCTGGTGTGTATGTATAGTGAAATCTCATTGTGGTTTTAGTTTGCATTTCCCTGATATGTAATAATATTATAGAACATATATGCTTGTTGATCATTTGGATATACTCTGTTATGAAGTTCTTGTTGAAACCAATACCTCTAAATAATTCAAAATCATTTTTAAAGGACTGAAGATGAAGAATGAAAAATGAAGGTCAGGGAAGACAATTTCATGCAAATTATTCTGATGAGAGAACTTGGCGCTAAATGGTCACCTTCATTGACTACTGAATACAGAACATGTTCCCAGAACACCCTGTCACTCGCTGTTCTTAACTCAGAGTTTACCATATACTATGCTAAACATTTTATGGATTCAATCTTTTATTATTAACAACAATTCTGTAAGGTGGCTGTTATAATTAGCACTTTATAGATGAGAAAATGAAGTTCAAGGAATTTCCCAAGGTCACATCAACACACCCAACACATGGGTCTATGTCTCACTCCAAATCCTAAGTCTTCCATTACTTCCTGCAGTAGATTTTTTAAAAAATTTAATATGAAATATAATAAACACACAAAATTACATAAAACAAATATGATTAGTTTAGTGAATAATCATATGGTAATGTAACTAACATTTAAGAAACAGAAGAAGACCTTTTTGTATTTTGTACCCAGAAGATCTTTTATGGCCCCCAGGCAATCACCCTCGGCCTCTCTTGCCAATGGGAATGACTGTCCTGACTTTAACGGGAATAGCTTTTTTGCTTTAATACTTCCCTGCTTAAAAAGCCATACGAGAGTTCAGTTCTACCTGATTATTTTTAAAGTATAAATGAAATCATATGATATACATTCATTTGTGTTTAATTTCTTTCACCCAAAATTATATTTGTGAAGTTCATATATGGTGCTACATGTGGCTGTATTTTCATAGCTATATAGCAGGGGTCAGCAAACTTCTTTAAAGGGCTAGACAGTAAACACTTTAAACCCTGCACTTCAAACAGTCTTTGTCATAACTGCTCAGTTCTGCTTTTGTAGTGTAAAAGGAAGGGATAATACATAAACAAATGACTATTCTATAAAAGCTTATTTGTGGACACTGAAATTTGAATTTCTTGTAATTTTCCCATTTCATGAAATATCCTTCCCTCCTAACCATTTAAAAAGTTAAAACCATTCTTAGCTCATGAGTTGTACAAAAAAATACAGTTGGCTAGATTTGACCTGCACCATTTGCCAAGTGAACTTGATAATTATATTGAGTGCTCTTCCAACTAAAGGAGTCTACAAATATCCTAAGATATGCTCAAAATTCATTAAGCAAATTGAACAGTATGACTTGGGATGTGACACCTATTTCCAAGTTTTCTTTGTAACGAAAATGAGTTGGATAAAGTACTTAATTAGAAACAAACAGAATGGTACTGAGCAAAAAAGCATGTCAAAGAATATATCTAGGCAGGAAAAGCACACTGTGTAAATTAAAAGTTCAGACAGAAAATGACCAATAGAAAACAACAGATAAAAAAGTGAAGTTAAAATGGTAGCATATTAGGATTTGTCTTATATAAAAGGTACCACAATCTTGGCTGCATCTTTAGACTCTGGATGTGGCAGAGATGAAGCTAATAAAATCTCTGACAAGGCATGCTGTGGGATTCACAGCACAAAAGCAAGATGAGGAGAAAATGCAGGCAATACTTGGCAGTACTTATGCAGAGTAGGAGCACAATGTCTCTTGGGTAGACACAGGCTAATGACTGTATTAAAAAAAAAACCACCAATGAGAAAGGCATAAAGCTTAAAAAAGTGTGAGAGACTAATCGTGGACATAAAGAATTTTCTGAATCTTTAAGATATCTTTTAAAAAATGACAGATGTTTTAAAAAGACTTCATAGAAAATAAAGATGTCTATATTAAATACATCATTTATGATATGAGCTTGTATACATGTAGGCAAGCACACACAGGTATGTAGGTACATACATGAACATATTCATTCCTGTGGTAATCTACAGCTTTCCTGTGTTCTCACATAACAAAAAATAACTGTAGCATTGCTTCATGAAATACCAGCAACAAGTGGACAGTAATGTTTTATAAATTTCTGCAAATCATTTTTACAGGCCTGGACAATTTCTTCTATGAGTCATAAGGAAAGAGGTGAACTAAACTGCAGTAATTGTTTCTTACAACAGGGTGTTATCTGCTTTGCATAATTAGGAAAAGATTACTTACAATGCATTTATGAACTAACCACAGGATCAGTCAATAGTACCAATAGATCTTATTGGTATTCATTTCTCTGAAAGTAAATAATAATTTGCTATCCTGGAAAGTCCCCTATTAACAATCATCATATTCCCACTGATAGCCTTATAAGAATAAAAATTTCAATTTTGTAACTTCAGAATTTCCCTGTGTTCTTTAATTGATTGTGAAGTCAGTCAGAAATTCAAGAATTAGATAAATAGTTCTAAACTGCTGTGTGTGGGACACGTCATTGAATTACCCAGAACATTGGAGTTATTATGAAATAAGGCACAGAACGACATGCTATATTTTTAGTTGAGTTTATATGAACCAGTTGTCAAGCTGACAGAAGCTACGTAATGCAACAGCTGCACTGCATGGTTTGCCAAAATCTCATCTCAAATAAATGTTCATTCTCCCCAGTGCAATTAACTCTCCTATACTGGCAGATTTTGCTAGAAGATCATCAAGGTAGATTACCTTCTAGCGTTATGAACTAAATGCTTACAGGTGTTATATCATCAGTTATAACTTACAAACTTTTGCATTTAGCAAGACATCCAGGCAAATGAATCATCTAATTTATGAATTATTTATAAGAAATTCACAGCATGCTCCTGGCATCATCCATGGCCTTTTCCAGGTCATATGACACCAATTAGAGCTGAATTTTAAATTATTCAATAACCTGAACTCTCTTGTCATTTAACATATAGATATCAACGCAGTAAACAAGTTAAATCTAATGGGCCCTCGAGGTTTAAGCTTCTCTACTACGCAGCAGCTGAAGCTGCAGGCCATCAGTGGAAGAGAAAAATAACAGAACGCAGCAGTCAAACACATTTGCAAGACTCTAATAACTTATTCTAGTTCCCATAGGGAATGTGGCACAACCTAGGATTATTGAATCTAAGAGACACTGAAGTCAATAATTATGAGATTTAAAAGAATACAGGCACACAGTGTATAAAAGACTGAACACTAGCAACAAATACCAAATGCTGTACCATCTCTTAGGATGTATACACCATAAGCCTGCCAAAATTTTTAAGAGTAATACCAGAATCAGAGAAGACTAAACCTCATATTCTTTAATCATTACTACATTTCCTAAAAGCTGGAAGGTGTTGGTCTGCTATAAAAATTAATAGAGAGCATGTAATAATTGACAGTATGCTTGAGTTGAGTTCAACTTGATAGAATTGGATTCCAGCACTAACCACTATGGAAAACAGCATGGAGGTACCTTAGAAAACTATATATAAAACTGCCATATGGCCCAGCAATCCCACTCTTGGGCACATATCCGGATAAAACTTTCCTTGAATAAGACACATGCATCCACATGTTCATAGTAGCACTATTAACAATAGCCAAGACATGGAAACAACCTAAATGTCCATTGACAGATGAATGGATTAAGAAGATGTGGTATACATACATAATGGAAAACTACTCAGCCATAAAAAAGAACGAAATAATGCCATTTGCAGCAACATGGATGGAACTAGAGACTCTCATACTGTGCAAAGTAAGTCAGAAAGAGAAAGACAAATACCATATGATATCACATATCTGGAATCTAACATAGGGCACAAATGAACCTTTCCACAGAAAGGAAAATCATGGACATGGAAAACAGACCTGTGGTTGCCAAGGGGGAGTGGGAGGGAGTGGGATGGATTGGAAATTTGGGGTTAATAGATGCAGACTGTTGCCTTTGGAATAGATAAGCAATGAGATCCTGCTGTATAGCACTGAGAACTATATCTAGTCACTTATGATGGAGCATGATAGTGTGAGAAAAAAAGAATGTATATATGTATATGTGACTGAGTCACCTTGTTGTATAGTAGAAAATTGACAGAATACTGTAAACCAACTATAACGGAAAAAAAGGACAAAAATTATTAAAAAAAAAAAAGAATTCCGTACTGCTACTTAGGAGTTCTGTTATTTTTGGCAAGTCACTTTATATATCTTATCCTGTTTAGATGTCTGTAAAATAGAGGGGTGGGTTTGATGATCTCTACAGTTTATGTTACCTTTAAGAGCGGAAAAACCCAGGGGTTGGGTTGCTGTACCCCAAGGAAATGAAAGAAAATAAATGAATAGATGAAAAATCATACCAATCAGTAAATAGTCACCTATTTACTATTTCCCCTAGCAAATTCTGTTTTAACATTACTGCCTTATGTGACTCACACATAGAAAAACTTAAATCAGCATCTATTTTATCTGTCTGGTCACTAAATATGAGGCAAAAATATAGTTGTAAGGAGAGTGCTAAATATTTTGAGGGGATGGGACAACCATTCACTACAGAAACACCTAGAACAGTAATATTGATTTCAATTGCTTTCACATATATGATCATAACTGCTAAAAGAAAAGAAAGCAGCTTTATACATGGTTTTCTAAATCTGCAAGAAGAAACATGCACAAGGCTAGTTTTAATTATTTAATGAAGATCAGAAAGAAGGTAAAATGATTTTATAGAGGAAATAATCAAAGGCAAATTAGAAATGGTGAGGACAAATTTCATGGCACAAAACGAAAACAAGACATGCTGAATGATAGAGCCAACTGGTACTTGGATTCAGTTAGGGATGCAGCCTAAGAAAATGATCTGTAAGAGTGCACTAATTTTCCCCTTGCCACCCCCTTGGCATTATGTTTGGAATATGTATCCCGGGGCTCCAAATGGAGATCCCATGACCAGTTCACTGCCCTCTTGTCTCCTTCCAGTAACAGTCATGCTTGAGAATGGAAACAAAAACTGCATGTTGGCACATGTCTCAATGAAGTTTTTCTTCTTAAAGAAAGTAAACGAGATTAGTTTGTGTCAAAGGAAAGTTTTAAAAAAGATTCTCAATACACCTTCTAGAAGACATAAAGTTAACACTATTTGAATGTGACCAACTGTCTCTGAAAGGGAGATTAGAATGCATTTATGTTGTTGAATCAGGCAGATTGTGTTTTTGAGACTAGAAAGTGAAAATAAACACTCTTGAAAAAGAGCACTTGAGAAACACTAAGAAATATAATACTTGCAGGATACAGGAGAGAGGTAAAATCAGTCTGTTTATTACATCAAGATTTCCCTTTTACTAAAGACTAAGGTCCTCTATATTCATTTCTTGCCCAAATAAGTGGCTGCAGACCAAGAATGTTGAAAAGACCTAAGGAGAAGCATTTCTGAATGCATAAGGAACTAACAAACCGAAGAGATCTGAGGTGGTCGTCCTTAGAGGGCAAGCTTTCCTTGGGAACTCAAGTTTTTTATTTTTGTTTTTTAGATTCTTGGTCCTTTAATTATACAGTACCAGATCCTGACTTCTAAAAATTTAGGACATGTTTTATTAGCTGTTTTAGTTTACTGTTAAAAATCAAGTGAAGAGATTTCATTTAGAAATTAATAAAAAATAAAGTGAGTGATGTAATGTCTGGTACTCAAAAGATCTGACTCCCTTTTCATCCTTCAAATGTTACTTATGTTTCAAGGTTGGCTTAGTACCACTTCCACTGCAGTTACCTCATTCCCCCAGATCAGATTAGTTGTGGCATCCTAGGATTATTTTGTTCAGTCCTTTATTGTTGTATTTCCTTTATTGTTGTATTGTTGTACCTCACTCTTCTCCATCACAGTTAAGGGTTAGCTGTTTTGACATCTCTAAGTTTCTTTGTGATGTGTAAGTTACACTTCACCTTGCAGAAACTGTGGAAGCTTTGAGGGCAGTGACCTCAGAAGATACTATTACTTTTGTTCATTCCTGTATCTCAGTCATTGTTTTTGCGTACAGTTTGGCCTCTCACACTGTGTGTTGAAGGAAAAGGCTTTTTTTTTCCCCCTCCATTCCTGGCCACCTAGCAGCATATGGAGTCCTGGGCCAGGGATCAGATCTGAGGTCCAGTTGTGAGCTACACCACAGCCGCACCAACACCAGATCCTTAACCCCCTGTGCTGGGCTGGGGATCGAACATGTGACCCAGCGCTCTGAGGCACCACTGATCCCATTGCACCACAGCAGGAACTCCAGAAGAGGTAATGTTACTTTCAACTTCATACTTCACTGACACTGGTCTTTATAAATAAAAAATACTTAAATTAATGAATATTTGTTGAACCAAGAGCAGCAACAGCTAAATGACCTAACTTGTATCCTAAGAAATTTGATAACTTAGTTTCTATTTATTGTTAAGTGTATTATACTTTTTGCAGGAGCCACTTAGTTTTTCTATAAGCACTTTTTTAAAATAAGCTTTTAAAGGTTAATGAAAAATTTCATAAATGTGGGAAAAGCCCAATTATGTCTTTCATTTCTCAGGGTCAATAAACATAGGGCTCTCTCTGGCTATTTGGTTTGGAACTGTGAAACAGTAAATTTCAAGAGCACTTTTTACTTTTGAGATGAGAATTTAAACTTAAGGCAGATCATTGTATTATCTTCTAAAATGTTCCAGGAAAAGTTTTTAAAACAAGAAACTATACTGAAAAATTGCAAAATGTTTGCTATATCAACCTAAATGATAGATAGGAAAACAGACTGGTTTTAAGATCAATACATAAATAAAAGGCAATAGCCTTCAGATTCCTTCTTTGAGTTATTAAAAAAAATCAGTCTTGACATAATTGACTTTCATATCATAAACAAGGCTGGCATATTTTGAGAAAGACAACATTAAGTTCATAAGAAAGATTTATGAAAATTTTGGACAAGGAAGGTTTTCAAAAATATAAAGTTAACTGTGTTTTCCTCAAAACCTTTTTCAGTTAATGATGTCCTCCAGTGTGTCAAAGATACTTCCAAACAAAAACAGTCCTAGAACTATTTTAAAAAATACTTAAAATAAGCTTTTCTTTCTTCTGTTCCCTGCTTTTGGGTATTGCTCTAGTGCTAAATGTGAGAGGAAAAGGTTAGGATGATAGACATTTTGGGAGAAATGATCATTTTTCAAAAGTCATTAAATGTAAGGTACAAAAAAAGCCAAATCTTGCATATTTGTTTGACAATAGGTGGGAAGAGTATATATAAATAAAATATTATGGATAAACATATTTGGTATTATTATCCTCCTGCTCTATAATTTTACCCAAAGGTATAGGCTGCCACCTTGGGGTGAGTAAGGAGGAGAGGGATCTGGATTATCTGTGAGAAGTCTTTGCTTCCAGGAATTCAAAGTGTGATAATAGTCCAAGTTTTCATGGTCCTCAAATTTTGGCTAAGGGGGAAAACATTTTGTGTGATAAGAGTGTTACTGCAAAGAGTTGAGGAGCATTAGTGAGGTTACCTTTGCCTTCAGTGGGAGGATGGGAAGTTGGTATATTTTCAATAGAGGAGACATTTAATCTAAATTGTGGGAGACAGATTGAAGTTTATTAGTGATAAAGGGTGTGAGGGTGTATTGGGTATGAGGGTAGGACATTTTAGGCAGTGTGGTAAATTTGAGTAGGAAAACAGGAGATTATGAAAATAAGTATGTATGATGAACTCTAAGTAGTCCAGACAGAGTAATGGGGAATGGATAAAGCCAAATGTCAGGTAGGTGGCAGAGGACAAATGGTATAAGTGCCATGTTAAAGAAGCTTCACTTTAAATTGTTTATGCCCACCTAACACAGAAGATGGCCAACAAGCCATCTGTGTTGGGAAGTTGGTAGTAAATAAAATAATAAAAGGCAAGATAATCTACTCAGTACTTAGAGGTATCAAGACATGAAATTTAAATGGAGAGGAGTAAAAGACAAAATAGGAAGGAAGACCTACCATAGATGAAAACACTAACAAACTAAATGAATTAGTATAATTAAAATCAAAGTGTTCAGATCTACATATTATATTGAATGATCTTTAGAGAATAAGCCCTAGGCAGAGAGTAGGTACCCAGCCAAGGCATAGAAAGGAATATAGCAGGAGGAAGGCATCAACAACCTTTCTAAAATTTGTTGATTAATAACTCTGTAGGATTCTGTCAGTCCACTACCTCCAGATTCTCAAAAAGGCTGGACAGAATCCACTATACTTTGTTTTAAACCTTCCTTTATGAAGGTTAAAAAATATATTTAAAAATCTGTTTGAAGGTACTGAAGTATCATCAAGGTAGTGAGGACATGAAGAGGCCAGGATCCCAGATCAAAGGTGAACAGGAAAAGGTAGCCTGACATTAGTTGTAACTCTTCTGTTCAAGGAAGAAGAAGTGCTTGCTGAGAAGCTGAGAAAAGCTTTAAGTATTCTCACAGGACTAGAAACAAAATTTGAATTTCAGAGACAGAGGTCCTGTCAAAAACCCCAGACTTTCAAGTGAGAACCCTGAAAAGCAAGAATGAAGGCTGAAATAGAAATGCTCATGTACATACTAAAATTGGACATCAAATCCATTCAGTAAGTCCCAGAGAGGGTTAAGATCATTTGAACCATGCTTAGTGCCTGCAAGATACAGGAGAAAATTCTCTCTGAAGAAAGGTAACATCAAACAGAAACTCATATCTAATTTTTTTTCACAATGTCTAACATTCAATAAAAAATAATCAAGCATATGAAAAAAACAAAAGGAATAAACTTACAAAAGAAAAAATATTTTTTGGCGGGTCTTTTTGTCTTTTTAGGGCCACACCCATGGCATATGGAGGTTCCCAGGTGAGAGGTTGAATCAGAGCTATAGCTGCCAGCCTGTGCCAGAGCCACAGCATCATGGGATCTGAGCAGTATCTACAGCAATGCCAGATTCTTAACCCACTGAGCGAGGCCAAGGATCAAACCTGCATCCTCATGGATGCTAGTCAGATTCACTTCTGCTGAGCCACGATGGGAACTCAGGAAAAAATATTAATAGAAATAGCACCACAAGAGGTTTACATATTGGCATTATCAAACACGGACTTTAAAGAAATTGATATTTATGTGATTAAGAAATTAAGTGATAAGATGGAGATACTGCAGAGAACTAGAAACTGGAAGAAAAACAAAGTGACTATTTCAGGACTCAAAATAAAAAACCTAATAACAGATTATATATATCTGAGGAGGCAATCAGTGAACTGGAACAAATGTCCAAAGATAATATCTAGACTAACATGAAGAGATGAATGTAAAATCTTGGACATACATGAAAGAATGTGTGAAGAAGGGTTCCTGTGGTGGCACAGTGGTAACAAATCTGACAAGAATCCATGAAGATGTGGGTTTGATCCCTGGCCTCGCTCAAGGGGTTGGGGATCCAGGGTTGCTGTGAGCTCTGGTGTAGGTTGCAGATGCAGCTCAGATATGGCATTGCTGTGGCTGTGGCATAGGCCAGTGGCTACAGCTCTGATTTGAGCCCCTAGCCTGGGAACTTCCATATGCTGCAGGTGTGGTCATAAAATTAAAAAAAAATACCCAAAAAACAGAATGTGTGAGGGCTTCCCCCTATGGTTCAGCAGGTTAAGAACTTGATACGGTATCCATGAGGATGTGGGTTTGATCCCTGGCCTTACTCAGTGGGTCAATAATCTAGTGTTGCAGCAAGCTGCAGTGTAGGTTGCAGATACAGCTTGGATCCAGTATTGCTATGGCTGGGGTGTAGGCTGGCAGCTGCAGCTCCACTTTGACCCCTAGCTCAGGAACTTCCATATGCCACAGGTGCAGCCATAAAAAAAAAAAAAAAAAGAATGTGTGAAACGTGATGACAAAAGCCTGAAGTAAATGTAATTAAAATATCAGAAGAAGGGAGAAGAATGAGGAGGAAGTAATATTTGAAGAGAAAATATAGGAAACTACAAATTTAAGAAGTAATATGAATCCAAAGGAGGATAAATACAGTGAAAGCTAAAATCCACCCACAGAGCACATCATAATAAAATTGGTGGAAAACAAGGACAAATAGAAAACATCAAAAGTAAACAGAAGAAGCGGCACTTTACCTTCAAGGAGACAATAATAAAACTTACAAATGACTTTTCAATTTCAAATTATTCTATTGACTAGAAAAATAGTCAGTAAAATGAAAGTGACAGATTTTTGCTTCCAGCTCTGAGTGGGTCAGAAATTAATCTCCAACCTGAAAAAGAAAACTGAAAAAAGAGAGTAAAAAACCTATTTCAGATAGTAGCAAAGATTGTGATATTAGAGAAAAAAAATAAAATTCAGTGAATTCTAAAACAGCACAGAGAAGGAGAAATACAAATGGAACCCAAGAGTCTCACTAGATTGAAGAGTCAGAGATTAGAAATGGGGAACGAGAAATGGCTAGTATTTGAAGAAATAAGTATCAAAGGGAAGGGAGCATAAGGGTCCCCTTAAGCCTTTTGCTAAATGCCAATTTGTTCATGTGTAGGATGAAAACTAATGAGAAATTCCTGGAATTCCCAGGAATTATGAGAAAGCTCTAGAAAGAATAATTCATAAAACTCAAGAGAGGGGAAGTTCACACCAAAGTGGAGAGGTCTCACTGAGTACAGGGAGCAGTCAAAATAGATCATAATATTCACCATAGTACTGTAAGTTCCAGCCACAGCAATCATACAAAAGAAATAAAAGGTATCCAAACTGGATGAGAAGATGTAAGTTGTCACTATATGCAGATGACATGATACCACATGTAGAATAACCCTAAGGACTCCCCACAAAAACTATTTGATCAATCAACAAATTCGGCAAATAGAAGGATACAAGATTAACATTCAGAAATCAGTTGCATTTCTGTGTGCTAACAACAAAATATTAGAAAAGGAATATAAAAAAAAATACCCTTTAAAATCGCAGCCAAAAAATTAAATACCTAGGAATGAATCTGACCAAGGAGGTGAAAGACTTATACACTGAGAACTATAAAACATTAATAAAGGAAATTAAAGAGGATTTAAAAAAATTCCTGGATTGGAAGAATTAATATTGTTAAAATGGTCATACTACCCAAAACAATCTACAGATTTAATGTGATCCCTATCAAATTACTAATGACATCTTCCCCCAAATTAGAAAAATAATCCAAAAATTTAAATGGAAACATTTAAAGACCCAGATTCACCAAAGTAATCCTGAGGGGAAAAACAAATGAACAAAACAACAATGAGAGAAGGTAAGATGGCAGAAGAGTAGGGGGACATGCTCGCCCTCTCCCACAAACACACACACACAAAAACACCTACATGTTAAATGACTCGCACAGAACAGCAACTAAATGCTGGCAGAAGAACTTAAACCTCCAAAAACAGCAAGAATCTCGTAACATAACTGGGTAAAACAAGAGAAAAGAGGAGAGTGAGAGAAGGGGAATTAGGACCGACTGGTGCTTCCGAAAGGGAACTGTGAAGGAGAAAGGGAACCCACACCCTGGAAAGTCACCTAATTGACGGAAAGATCAACTGAGTTGGAGGGATCTCCAGATGCAGAGAAAAGCACAGCAGTAGGTTTGGAGTTCCCATCGTGGCTCAGTAGTTAAGGAGTCTGACTAGGAACCATGAGGTTGTGGGTTCGGTCCCTGGCCTTGCTCAGTGGGTTAAGGATCCAGCATTGCCATGAGCTGTGGTGTAGGTTGCAGACGCGGCTCAGATCCCACGTTGCAATGGCTCTGGCGTAGGCCAGTGGCTACAGCTCTGATTAGACCCCTAGCCTGGGAACCTTCACATGCCACAGAAGCGGCCCTAGAAAAGGCAAAAAAAAAAAAAAAAAAGGCAAAAAAAAAAAAAAGAAAATAAAAAGTGCAGCAGTAGGTCTGAGTTCTGAAAAGCACAGTAAGAGCTACACAGATCATCTGAACTACTGGCACAGTCACCAAAACCCGAGACACTCAGGTGGGGGCTGGGCACCGAGACCTAGGCTCTGGAAGTTAGTCCCTGGGAGCAGGCTGGGGTTGGCAGTGTGGAGACAGCCTGAAGAGCTAGGAAGCCATGCATTGTGGGTGGAGGGAGTAGTACACTAAGGACTGGGGAGTGGAAAGCCACAACAGAGGGAACCTGGGAGAAGGTCTGGACCCACAGGAGAGACAAGGTGCCAGTGTTGGGGAGGGGAGGGGAGGAGGAGTGGGCTGCCACAGAATATTCCTTGGGCCCCAGTGAGCCCACTTGCCTGCCAGCTAGGTGAGAGCAGTCCTTCCCAGTGCATTCCCCCTCCCCCACCCTGCACGGGCCTGGCCAGAGGCCGCCTGCCATCCGGAATGACTGGCCTCAACACTCGGGGGGAGCCAACCACCTCCAGGGCTTTCCCTGGCCTGGCACCAACCACCCTCTGGAGGCACGGCACTCCCGGGGAGCAGCCGCCCAGCACCGCCCACCCGCAGGAAGAGCTCAGCAGCCCAGAAGCGCCTGGACAAGCCCTGCCCAGCCACCGGAAGGCTGCCTCCCTTGCGGTGCAGACCTGCCAGTCCTGCCTGGGGAAGTTCTCTGTTGCCTCGGAGTGATCTGGCTAGCCCCGCCCAACCTCAGGAGGTGCGGCACTTGTGTGGGGCAGCCGCCCAGCACTGCCCACCTCTGGGAAGAGCTCCAGGGCCCAGGAGTGCAGCGGCAAGACCTGCCCAGCCATGGGAAGTATGCCACTACCACTGTGTGGTCTCTCATTGCTTCAGAGTGATGCAGCTATTTCTACCAGCCCTGGGGAAGTCCTCCTTGCTTCAAGGTGACCCTGCTAGCCCCGCCCACCCTCAGGAAAGGCCCTGCTGCTTCAAAGAAGGCTAGCCAACACCAAGAGGCCTCTGGAAACACTTGACAGCAGCACAAGGGCAAACCCTGCCTGGCCACAGGGAGTGCACCTCCACCACGAAAAAGAAAATAATGAGCAAGATGAAGAAGCTCAGAAACCATTCTCAGTTAAACCAACAGGAGAACTCACCTAAAGCAGTCAACAAGGAAAGAGACCTCTGTAGCCTGATAGACTTGGAGTTCAAAAGGGAGATAGTGAAAATCCTGAAGGAATTAAGAGAAGATATGAACAGTAACTCAGACTCCCACAGAAAGGAACTAGAAAATTTAAGGAGGAGGCAAGAAAAACTATAAAATTCATTTGCAGAGATACAAACTGAGCTAAGGGCAGTAAAAACCAAATGAATAATGCAGAGGAATGAATTAGTGATGTGGAACATAGAATAATGGAAATCACCCAAACAGGACAGCAAACAGAAAACCAAATGAAAAAACGTGAAAGCAATATAAGAAACCTATGGGATAATATAAAGTGGACCAATACATGCATAAAAGGAATTCCAGAAAGAGAAGGAAAAGATAAGGGGATTGAAAATATATTTGAAGAAATTATCATTGGACACTTCCCAAATCGAAAGGATACTGATTTCAAGACACAGGAAGCACAGAGGGCCCCAAACAAGTTGAACCCAAATAGACCCACACCAAGACACATTATAATAAAAATGGCAAAAGTTAATGATAAAGAGAGGATCCTAAGGATAGCAAGAGAAAAGCAAAGTGTCACTTATAAGGCAACCCCCATAAGGCTATCAGCTGATTTCTCTACAGAAACACTACAGGCCAGGAGGGAATGGCAAGAGATATTTAAAGCACTGAAAGGAAAAAAATATGCAACCTAGAATACTCTATCCAGCAAGGATATCATTTAAAATAGAAGGGGATATAAAAATTTTTTCCAACAAACAAAAGCTAAAAGAATACAGCCATACAAAACCCATTCTAAAAGACATATTGAAAGGGCTTCTCTAAATCAAAAAAAAAAAAAAAAAAAAAAAAAAAGAGAGAGAGAGAGAAAGAGGAAGAAGTAGGATGGAAGAAAGCACAATCAGAGAGAGCAGTCACTCAAGCCAGCATACAGATCTAATCGTGAAGATGTTTAAAATAAAATTTTAAAAAATAGAGACATCAACATCATAAAATGTGGGCAAAGGAAGTAAGGAAATAAATAGATTCCTTTTTTAAATTTTCTTTTTTTTATGTCTATTATGGTAATGAAGTGTTTGAACCTACAGGACTATCAGGCTAAAGCACACAGTTACAGGAAGGGGTTAGCATACTTAAAAAACAGGGTAACCACAAATCAAAACCGAACATTACATTCACAAAAAAATTACAAGAAAATTACTCAAGCAGAAAATAATTGGAGACCATAAAACCAAAAAAAGAAAGGAAGGATGGAGAAACAGAATCAACTGGAAAATGAGGCTTAAAATGGCAATAAATAATCATCTATCAATTATCACCTTAAATGTCAATGGACTGAATGCTACAATCAAAAGACACAAAGTGGCAAATTGGATAAAAAGCAAAAACCTTCAATTGGATGCCTACAAGAAACTCACCTTAGGACAAAGGACACATACAGATTGAAAGTGAAGGGATGGGAAAAAATATTTCATGCCATGGACATGACAGGAAAGCAGGAGTTGCAATACTCATATCAGACAAAGTAGACTTTAAAACGAAGGCCATAAAAAAAGCCAAAAAATGACACTGTTTAATGGTTAAAGGACCCATTCAAGAAGAGGATATTACAATAGTCAACATATATGCCCCAAATATAGGAGCATTCAGATATATACAACAAATATTAACAGACATAAAGGGAGAAATTGATGGGGACACAATCATAGTAGGAGACTTTAACACCCCCCTCACATCAATGGACAGATCCTCTAGACAGAAAACTAATAAAGCAACAGAGAGCCTAAAGGAAACAATAGAAAAGTTAGACTTAATTGACATCTTTAGGACACCTCATCAAAAAAAATCAGAATACACATTCTTCTCAAGTGCACATGGAACAGTCTCAAGAACTGATCACATATTGGGGCACAAAGCTCACCTCAACAAATTTAGGAGCATAGAAATTATTTTAAGTATCTTCTCTGACCACAATGGTATGAAACTAGAAATCAAACACAGGAAAAGAAATGAGAAAAAACCTACTACATGGAGACCTAACAACATGCTACTAAAAAAACCAATGAGTCAATGAGGAAATCAAGAAGGAAACTAAAAATACCTTGAGACAAATGATAATCAAGGCACAACGATGCCGCAAAAGCAGTGCTCAGAGGCAAATTCATAGCAATACAGGTCTTCCTCAAAAAAGGAGAAAAATCTCAAATTGACAACTTAACACAACACCTAAATGAATTAGAAAAAGAAGAACAAACAAAACCTAAAGTCATAAGAAAGAAGGAAAACATAAAGGTCAAAGAGGAAATCAATACAATAGAGATTCAAAAAACAATAGAAACAATCAATAAAACTAAGAGCTGGTTCTTTGAAACAGTAAACAAAATTGACAAACCTCTGGCTAGACTCACCAAGAAGAGGAGAGAAAGAACCCAAATAAACAAAATAAGAAATGAAAAAGGAGAAATCACAACAGATACTGCAGAAATACAAAAAAACCATATGAAAATACTATGAACAATTATATGCCAACGAATTTGACCACCTGGAAGAAATGGACAACTTTCTAGAGTCTTACAGCCTGCCAAAACTGAATCGAGACGAATAGACCAACTGAACAGACCAATCACTAGAAATGAAATTGAATATGTCATAAAAACACTCTCTACAAATAAAAGCCCAGGACCAGATGGCTTCGCAGGTGAATTCTACCAAATATACAAAGGGGATCTGGTGCCCATTCTCCTTAAACTTTTTCAAAAGGTTGAAGAAGCAGGAACACTCCCAAAGACATTCTATGACACCACCATCACCCTAATTCCAAAACCATACAAATGCACCACCAAAAAAGAAAACTATTGGCAAATATCTTTGATGAATATAGATGCAAAAATTCTCAACAAAATTGTAACCAAACAAATCCAACAACATGTAAAAAAGATTGTAAACCATGACCAGGTGGGATTCATCCCAGTTGCACAAGGATGGATCAACATACGCAAATCAATAAACATCATACACCACATTAACAAAAGAAAAGTCAAAAACCATATGATCATCTCAATAGATGCAGAAAAAGCATTTGACAAAGTCCAACATCCCTTCGTGATAAAAACTCTTACCAAAGTGGGTATACAGGCAACATTCCTTAACATAATCAAAGCCATTTATGACAAACCCATAGCAAATATAATACTCAATGGAGAAAAATGGCAAGTCTTCTCACTCAACTGTGGAACAAGACAGGGATGGCCACTCTCACCACTGCTATTCAACATAGTATTGGAAGTCCTAGCCACAGCAATCAAACAAACAAAAGAAATAAAAGGCATTCAAATAGGAAGAGAAGAGGTAAAATTGTCACTGGATGCAGATGACATGATACTATACATAGAAAATCCCAAAGATTCAATGCCAAAACTACATGAACTGATCAACAAATTCAGCAACATAGCAGGATACAAGATTAATATTCAGAAATCAGTCACATTTCTGTACTAACAATGAAATATTAGAAAAGGAATACAAAAATACAATACCTTTTAAAATTGCACCTCAGAAAATTAAATACCTGGGAATACACCTGAACAAGAGGCAAAGGACCTACATGCTGAGAACTATAAAACATTAATCAAGGAAATTTAAGAAGATGTAAATAAATGAAAATACATCCCATGCTCCTGGGTTAGAAAAATTAATATTGTAAAAATGGCCATATTACCCAAAGCAATCTACAGATTTGATGCAATCCCTATCAAACTACCCATGACATCTTTCACAGAACTAGAACAATCTGAAAATTTATATGGAACCACAAAAGACCCAGAATTGTCAAAGCAATCCTGAGAAACAAAAACTAAGCAGGAGGCATAACTCTTCCAGACTTCAGGCAATATTGCAAAGCCACAGTCATCAAGACAGCATGGTACTGGTGCCAAAACAGACAGACAGACCAATGGAACAGAATAGAGAATCCGGAAATAAACCCAGACACCTATGGCCAATTCATCTTTGACAAAGGAGGCAAGAACATAAAATGGGAAAAAGAAGGTCTGTTCAGCAAGTATTGCTGGGAAACCTGGACAGCTGCATGCAAATCAATGAAAATAGAATACACCCTCATGCCATGCATGAAAATAAACTCAAAATGGCTGAAAGACTTAAATATAACACAAGACACCATCAAACTCCTGGAAGAGAACATAGACAAAACATTCTCTGACATCAACATCATGAATATTTTCTCAGGTCAGTCTCCCAAAGCAATAGAAATAAGAGCAAAAATAAACCCATGGGACCTAATCAAACTGACAAGCTTTTGCACAGCAAAGGAAACCAAAAAGAAAACAAAAAGACAACTTTCAGAATGGGAGGAAATAGTTTCAAATGGTGCAACTGACAAGGGCTCAACCTCTAGAATATACAAGAAACTTATACAACTCAACAGCAAAAAAGCCAACAACCCAATTGAAAAATGGGCAAAAGACCTCAATAGACATTTCTCCAAAGAAGATATACAGATGGCCAACAAGCACATGAAAAAAATGCTCAACATCCCTGATTCTTAGAGAAATGCAAATCAAAACTATCACAAGATATCACCTCACACCAGTCAGAATGGCCATCATTAATAAGTCCACAAAGAACAAATACTGGAGGGGGTGTGGAGAAAAGGGAACCCTCCTGCACTGTTGGTGGGAATTTAAGCTGGTACAACCACTGTGGAAATCAGTATGGATATACCTTAGAAATCTATACACAGAACTACCATATGACCCTGCAGTCCCACTCTTGGGCATATATCCAGACAAAACTTTCCTTAAAAAAGATACATGCACCTGCATGTTCACTGCAGCTCTATTCACAATAGCCAAGACATGGAAACAACCTAAATGTCCGTCAACAGGTGATTGTATTAGGAAGCTGTAGTATATATACACAATGGAATACTACTCAGCCATAAAAAAACAACGATATAATGCCATTTGCAGCAACATGGATGGAACTAGAGACTCTCATACTGAGCAAAGTAAGTCAGAAAGAGAAAGACAAATACCATATGACATCATTCATGTCTGGTATCTAATATAGGGCACAAATGAACCTTTCCACAGAAAAGAAAATCATGGACTTGGAGAATAGACTTCTGGTTGCCTGGGGGGAGGGGGAGAGAGTGGGATGGACTGGGAGCTTGGGGTTAATGGATGCAAACTATTGCTTCTGGAATGGATTAACAATGAGATCCTACACTGAGAACTATGTCTAGATACTTATGACGGAGCATGACAACAGGAGAAAATATTATGTATACATGTATGTGTAACTGAGTCCCCATGCTGTACAGTGGAAAAAAAATTGTGTTGGGGCAAATAACAATAAAATAAAATAAAATAAAGAATCTATATTTTTTACTTTCCTTCCCCACATTGTAGGATTTTGATGTCTTTTTAAATTTAATTTAATTTTATTTTTGTTAACATCTTCATGTTTAGATCTGTAGGCTGGCTTATTTAAGTGATTGCTTTCCAATTGTGGTTTCCTCCATCCTCATTCTTCTTTTTCTCTTTTTTATCTCTCTCTGTTTTTTTTTTTTTTTAAATTTAGAGAAACCCTTTCAGTATTTCTTTTAAAATGGGTTTAGTATTGCTGTACTCTTTTAGCTTTGGTTTGTTGGAGAAATTCTTTTATTTTCCCTTCTAATTTAAATGATATTCTTGCTGGATAGAGTATTCTAGGTTGCAAATTTTTTCCTTTCAGCACTATAAATATTTATAGTCTTGCCACTCCCTTCTGGCCTGTAGTGTTTCTGTAGAGAAATCAGCTGATAGCCTTATGGGGTTCCCTTATAATTAATACTTTGCTTTTTCTCTTGCTGCCTTTAGGATCCTCTCTTTAACTTTTGCCATTTTTATTATAATATGTCTTGGTGTGGGCCTGTTTAGGTTCAGCTTGTTTGGGGCCCTCTATGCTTCCTGTGTCTTGAAATCAGTATCCTTTCGATTTGGGAAGTGTCCAATGATAATTTCTTCAAATATATTTTCAATCCCCTTTTCTTTTTCTTTTCCTTCTGGAATTCCTATTATGCATAGATTGGTCCACTTTATATTATTCCATAGGTCTCATATTGCTTTTGTGTTTTTTTTCATTTGGTTTTCTGTCTGCGTTTCTGATTGGGTGATTTCCATTATTTTATCTTCCATGTAGGTGAATTCTCCTGTTCCTTTAACTGGGAATGGTTTCTGTGCTTCTTCATCTTGCTTGTGTTTATCTTTTTCTGTGAGTTGAGGGAAGCCAAACTGTAGTCTTGTAAGGCTACTTCTATGCAAGAATAACCCTTTGTATTTTTTTTTTGGAGGGGGTTACTTTTTATTTTTGGTGTGGGAATTTGAATATTTGCTGTCTCTTTCTTCCGTGTGAGCAGGCTGCTATTCCCAGGATGCTCAGTGTGTTTTCTGAGAGAAGGAGGCAATGGATAGGTTCAGCAGTCAGTGCCTGGTTGTTGGGCTCACAACAGAAGCAAGGACCTACAGGAAGGTGGCACAGGCTACTCCTAGTTGCAGGTCCTGGGAAGTGGTAATAAGCTCAAGGCAGATCTTCAAGGTGACCAGAGCATTTGGCAGTAGCCACAGCAGGGTGCGTGAGTTCTCAAGTGAGTGAGAGCAACAACAGCTTGTGTTTGATTGCAAAGCCCTCCTCTGAGGTGATTGAAACCACAGGTGATGCCTGTTCAGGGACCCCTATTGGCAGCAGGCCATGACCATCTCTAGAGTCAGTGATAACTGCAGTGGTTTGCCCCCACCATCTGTAGACCATGCATGAAGCAACCTGTCTCACTTAGCCCACATATGAGGTGTTGTAAAGTGTGCTCCTAGTTGCAGGATCCTGGGAAGTGACAGATATCAGGCATGTGGGTACTGCCTGGAACATCTGGCAGTGGCAGCAGCAGGACGGGTGTGTTTCCAGAGGTTCAAGAGCACCAACAGGTGGTGTTTAGTCACAATGCCCTCCTCTGTAGTGCCCTTTAGGTGAATGGGGCTGCAAGTGATTTTTGTTCAGGTATCTCCAATGGCAGTGGGCCACACCCACCCCTGGAATCAGGGATACCTGTGGCAGTTTGCCCTTGCTGCCTGCAGACCACGCAAGAAGCACCCTGTCCCACTTAGCCCATGCAGGAGGTGCTGCACCAGCTGCTTATAGTTGTAGGATCTTGGGAAGGGACAGTGACCAAGTGTCTGGCCTGCTCAGAGCATTTGGCAGTGCCAGCTACAGGGTGTTCCCAGGGGAGTGAGAGCAACAGCATATGGTGCTTGGTTGTAGTGCCCTCTTTTTTTCTTTTTTCCAACCCCTGAGGTGACTAGGGTCACAGGTGGAGCGCACTCAGGCCCCCAGTGGTGGCAAGCCATGCCTCCCTCTGGCCTGAGATGACTGCCACAGTCTGTCCCTGTCACTTGTAGATTGTGCAAGTGGCACCACGACGCACTTAGCCCCCTTATGCCTTTAGCCCACACAATAGGTGCCTGGCCACTGGTAGCCTGCACAAAAAGTGCCTAATCGTCTCTAAATGAGCAAGAGGCTTTTCGCCACCCATAACCTCCGCAGAGCCAACCCGCCCTCTAAGCCCATGGGCATGTGCACGCAATGGTGCAGGGAGTTTCCTATGGCGGCCCACCCCTCCTCCCTTCCCCAACAATGGCACCATGCCTCTCCTGTGGATCTGGACCTTCTCCAGGGTTCCCTCTGCCATAGAATTCCCCTCCTTATCCCAGGGTGCACTGCTCCTTAGCCCCTCATGCCATCCCCAGTTCTCTCCCCAGGACTCACATCCCCGAGGCTGAGTCTCAGCGTCCAGCCCCTTCCCGAGTGTCTCAGGCTGTGGTGTCTGGGCTGGTGGTTCAGATGATATGTGCGGCTCTCATTCTGTTTTCCTGTTCTCAGTCCAGCTGCTGCACTTTTCTTGGGCGACTCTGAGGTCCCAAGGACTGGGCTGATCTTTCATCACTTAGTAGGCTTCCCAGGAGGTGGGTTCCCTTTCTCCTTCCCTCTCTAGAATTCTAGTCCCGTCCTGATTCCTTTTCTCTCTCTTTTTTCTTTTGTTCTACCCAGTTATGTCAAGAGTTTCTTGCCTTTTTGGAGGTTTAAATTCTCCTGCCAGAATTCAGTTGATGGTCTGTGCGAGTAGTTTTACATGTAGGTGTGTTTTTTTTATGTGTTTGTGGGAGAAGGTATGCGCAACTTCTTACTCCTCTGCCATCTTGCTCCGCCCCTCTATTTGTGCACTTATTAATGATGGCCATTCTGACAGGTATGAGGTGGTATCTTATATAAGTTTTGATTTGCATTTCTCTAATAATCAGTGATGTTGGGCATTTTTTCATGTGCTTGTTGGCCATCTGTATATCTTCTTTGGAGAAATGTCTCTTCAGGTTGTTTGTATATTTTAGAGATTAAGCCCTTGTCAGTTGTATTGTTCGAAACTATTTTCTCCCATTCTGTAGGTTGTCTTTTTGTTTTGATTTTTGTTTTTTTTTATAGTTTCCTTTGTTGTGCAAAAGCTTGTCAGTTTGCTTAGGTCCCACTGGTTCATTTTTGCTTTTATTTCTGTTGCCTTGGGAGACTGACCCCAGAAAACATTTGTAAGGTTGATATCAGAGAATGTTTTGCCTGTATTCTCTTCTAGGAGTGTCTTGTCTTATGTTTAAATCTTTAAGCCATTTTGAATATTTTTGAGCACATGGTGTGAAGCCTGTATGTTCACTCTAGCACTACTCACAATAGCCAAGACATGGAAACAACCTAAATGTCCATCGACAGATGAATGGATTAAGAGATGTAGCATATATACACAATGGAATACTACTCAGCCATAAAAAAGAACGAAATAATGCCATTTGCAGCAACAAGGATGCAACCAGAGATAACTATACTAGGTGAGGTAAATACCATATGACATCAGTTATATGTGGACTCTAACAACATAGAACAAAGGAACCTTCCTATAAAAGAGAAACAGATGCATAGCCATAGAGAACAGACTTGTGGTTGCAAAGGGGTTGGGGAAGAGGTGGGATGCTCTGTGAGTTTGGAGTTAGTAGATGCAAACTATTACATTTAGAATGGATAAGCAGTAAGGTCCTACTGTATAGTACAAGGAACTATATACAGTCCCTTGGGATAGACCATGATGGAAGATAATGTAAGACAGGGAATGTATATGTATGTATGACTTGGTCACTTTTCTGTACAACAGAAACTGGTACAACATTGTAAATCAACTATACTTAAATTAAAAAAGGTGAACTTCCAAAAAAAAGTGACAAGAGGGCCACATCTTAGGTATATGGCAGAATTAACCTGAGAGTAAAGGCTAAACTGGAATTATTCTAAAAACAATTTAATATTTAGGCCTTGAACTGATCAAACCAATCTTAAGGCAAACTTACTGCTGTCTAGAACAAACCTCAACATTTTGTAAAGGAACACAACCAAATTCAACACTGAGCAAAGGAAAATTTACAATGTATACCATTTAATTACTAGACAAATGAAGAAACAAAAACGTGACCCATATCTAGGGGAAAAATCCATCAAGTGACAAAAAAATAACAAAAGTAATGGAGTTATTTAAAAAGAACCTACAGGAGTAGCCATTGTGGCACAGCAGAAGTGAATCCAACTAGGAACCATGCAGTGGTGGGTTCGATCCCTGGCCTCACTCAGTGGGTTAAGGATTCCGCATTGCTGTGAGCTGTGGTGTAGGTCGCAGACATGGCTTGGATCTGGCATTCCTGTGGCTGTGGCATAGGCCAGAGGCCACAGCTCCAATTCGATACCTAGCCTGGGAACCTCCATATGCCATGGGTGTGGCTCTAAAAAGAAAAAAGATAAAATAAAATAAAATAAAATAAAATAAAATAAAATAAAATAAAGGACCTATGATGAGCTATTATAAATATGTCCAAAGATATCAAGGAAAACATAATAAGCAGAGTAATGCAAAAAAAAAAAATTTAAACATGGAATTTCTGGAGAAGAGGAAAACAACCCTGAAATGAAAATTTCACTTTATAAGATTAATAGCATGCTAGATACCTGAAGAAGGAAAGATCAGTGATCACGGAGATATAGAATGACAAATTTTCTAAAATAAAGCAGAGAGAGAAAAAAGATGAGTAAGAGAGGGGAAGGGAGAAAGAAACAGACTATTGTTAACATTTGTAAAATATCAAACAATCTAATGTTTTTATGTATTTGTGTTTCTATATATACATATGCATATATCTATAGACAGACACAAATACTGGAGTGCCAGAAGAAAATAACAGGGGTAGAGGGACAATAGAAAACAACACTAGAAGTAATAATGGCTAAAAAATTTTCAGATGTGTTGAAGAAGGTCAATAAACTCTGAGAAGGAAAAATACAAAGAAAACAACATCAATGCACATTATAATAGAATAACTGAAAACTAATGTTAAGAAAAAACTCTCAGTAGTAACCAGAGAAAAAAGAAACACTACATTTAGAACATAAAGAACTATGGCAGACTTCTTAGAAATTATGCAAGCCAAAAGACAAAGGCATAACATCTTTAAAGAGCTAAAAGAACTGTCGACCTAGAATTCCATATCCAATGAAAATATTCTTCAAAAATGAAGAGGAAACGATTTTTTTTCTTAGGAAAACAAGCTATGATAATTCAACAGCAAACTTGCACTATAAGAAATGTCAAAGAAGTTTTTCAGGCACAAGGAAATGTCAGTAGATAGAAACCTGGATCTACTGAAAGAAAATCAAAATGTTACAAATTATAACTTAGTTACAAATGATCACTAAGCAGATAATATAAAAGGCTTTTCTCTCTCATTAATTGATCTGTCATAATGTACATGGGAAATGAATCTGACAAAGAATGGATGTACATGTAAGTATAAATGAATCACTTAGACATACAGCAGAAATTAACACAACATTGTAAATCAACTAACTTCAATAAAACTTTAAAAAATGAAAAAATTCTAGCTGAAAAAAGATAACTGGTAATTTAATGCAGTAATAATAACAATGTATTTTAATTAACTAATTTTCTTTCTTTTTTTGGGGGGGTGCACCCACGGCATATGGAAGTTCCCAGGCTAGGGGTGGAATCAGAGCTTCAGCTCCTGCCTACACCATCAGATCATGGTAATGTTGGATCCCTAACCCACCAAGCAAGGACAGGGATCGAACCTACATACTCATGGTTACTAGTCAGGTTCTTAACCTGCTGAGCCACAACGGGAACTACTCACTGTATTTTAAATATATGTAGAAGCAAAATGTTTTATAATAATAGCAGAAAAGACAGAAGCATACTTATATAAGGTTCATATATTCTATATATCATGGAATCTGAAAAAGAGTAGATTTGAAAGTAGAAAGTATTTGAAAGTGGAATATAGTAGGTTAAAGGTTAATATCATAAAACTTGGAATCACTAACAAACAAAACATAGCAGCATGGCTAAAAGTCAATAATGGAGATACATCCTAAACTATGATAAATTAATCTAAAAGAATACAACAAAAAGAAGTACAAGGAATTCCCTGTGGACTAGTGGTTGAGATTTGGTGCTTTTGCTGCTGCAGCACAGGTTTAATCCCTGCTCTGGGAGCTGAGATCCCATATTAAACTGCTGTACATCATGGAAAAAATAAAAGAAAAAGTACAGATGAGACAGAGAGAAATCAAACAGCAACATAGTAGACTGAAACACAAACATATCAATTATTACAGCAAATGTAAATGAATTTAAATGCTCAAAATCAAATAGCAAGATTCTCAGACTGGATGAAAAAGCAAGATAATTATATATTGTCTACAAGAAACTCAAAGAAAATATAAAGACGAGGACAGATTAAAAGTAAAGTGAACGGAAAAGAATACACCATTCAACCAGTAGTCAGAAGAAAGTTGGAATGATTATGATAATTTCAGACAAAATAGACTTCAGATCAATAAAATTGCCAGGGAAAAATGAGAACACAAAGAGGAGTTCTCGTTGTGGCTCCGTGGTTAACAAACCCTACTAGTATCCATGGGGATGTGGGTTCAATCCTTGGCCTCACTCAGTAGGTTAAGGATCTGGCATTGTAGTTAAGGATCTGGCTGTAGTGTAGGTTGCAGATGCGGCTCGGATCTAGCTCTTTCGCTTTGCTGTTGCTGTGTACACCAGCCAGCAGTTACAGCTCCGATTTGACCCCTGGCCTGGGAATCTCTATATGCCGTGGGTGCAACCCTAAAAATACAAAATAAAATAAAAAGATAACAAGAAATATCATAAGTAACTTTATACCAATAAATATGACAACTTTGGTAAACAAATTGTTTTAAGGACGCATTACGAAAATGTATCAAGACACAATAAAACAATTAGCTCTAAATCAATTAAACAAATTAAATTTGTAATTAAAAACTTCCCATAAAGAGAACTTTAGGCTCAGATGACTTCATTGATGAATTCTCTCAAAGGTTAAGTAAAAAGTAATACCAATCTAGACAAATTCTTTTATGAAATAGAGGAAGGAGAAACATTTGCAACTTATTTTATGTCGCTATTATAAAAACCAAAGACATTACGGGAAAACTATAAACCAAAATCCTTTATGAACACAAACGTAAAAATTCTTAATAAAATGTTACCAAATTAAATATAGCAGTATATAAAAAGAATAATATAAGATGACCAAATGGAGTTTATCACAGAAAAAGCAGATTGGCCTAATAATGGAAAATCAACCCATGTAATATACTATCCCAATAGAAAAAAAAGACAATTATATGATCACATTGATAGAAGCACAAAAAGCACTTGAAAAACTCAACGCCATTTAGCAAATTAAAAATAGAAAGAAATTTCCTCAATTAGATAAAGGGCACTTATGAAAAACCTATAGCTATAATCAGACTTAATGGTGAAAGAAATAAACCATGCCATATGAGACTCGGAAAAACAAAACAAAACAAAAATGCCCACATTTCTTTAGCACTGTACTGGAGATCCTAGCCAGTGCAATAAAGAAAATGAATGAATGAATGGCACAGAGTTTGGAAATTAAAAAATAAAATTGCCATTATGTGTAGATAGCATAATCATATATGTAGAAAATCATAAGGAATTCAGAATATCACAAGTATTATATTTAGCAAGGTTGTGGTGTATGAGGACAAATACAAAAAGAATAAGGTACATTTCTAAATTAGCAGATAACAATTAGAAATTGAAACAAAAATACTGTTTACAGTAACATCCCAGACATGAAATCACTTAGAGATAATTTTAACAAAATATGCACATTATCATACAATGAAAATTTAAATTACTACTAAGAGAAACTGAAGAAGACCTGAATATATGGAGAGAGAGAGAGAGAGAGTGTGTCCATGGATCAAAAGACTCAATATGGTTAAGATGTCAGTTTTCCCCAAATTTATTTAGAATTTCAATGAAATCCCAGTATATTCTTTTCTAGAAGTTGACAAGCTTAATCTGAAATCTATATGGAAATTCAGTGAAACTAGAATAGCAAAAACAATTTTGAGGACGAAGAATAAAGCTGAAATACTTACATTGCCTAATTTCAGAATTTATTATAAAGCTATGTAATGAAGACATTATAGCACTGGCATTAGGATTAGAGAGATAACTGGAAAAAGACGGAGTCCAGAAATGGACTCACATATATGTGATTAATTGTCTCTTGATAAAGATACTGTATTAGCTTTCCAATGTGCAACAAATTACCACAAACTTAGAAACTTAAAACAACACACATTTATTATCTCACAGCTTCTGTTAACTAGGGTCCTCTGCTCAGAATCCTAAAAGGCTGCAGTTAAAATGTTGGCCACCACAAACATGAGGCTTGGAGACCTCTTAAAAAACTCATGTAGTTGTTAGCAGAATTCATACCCCTGCAATTGTAGAATCTGTGGAGGATTGCTTTTTTTTTTTTTTAAATAACAATTTTCACTTTTTCCATTATAGCTGGTTAGAGTATTCTGTCAATTTTCTACTGTACAGCAAGGTGACTCAGTCACACATACATGTATACATTCTTTTTTCTCACATTATCATGCTCCATCATAAGTGACTAGATATAGTTCCCAAGGCTACACAGCAGGATCTCATTGCTTATCTATTCCAAAGGCAATAGTTTGCATCTATTAACCCCAAATTCCCAGTCATCCCACTCCCTCCCCCTCCCCCTTGGCAACCACAAGTCTGTTCTCCATGTCCATGATTTTCCTTTCTGTGGAAAGGTTCATTCATGCCATACATTAAATTTCAGATGTAAGTGATATCATATGGTATTTGTCTTTCTCTTTCTTATTTTACTTAGTATGAGAGTCTCTAGTTCCATCCATGTTGCTGCAAATGGCATTTGTTTGTTCATTTTTATGGCTGAATAGTATTCCACTGTGTATATATACCATATCTTCCTAATCCAATTGTCTGTCGATGGACATTTAGGTTGTTTCCATGTCTTGGCTATTGTGAATAGAGCTGCCATGAACATGCAGGTGCATGTATCTTTTTTAAGGAAAGTTTTGTCTGGGTATATGCCCAAGAGTGGGATTGCTGGGTCATATGGTAGTTCTATGCATAGTTTTCTAAGGTACTTCCATACTGTTTTCCATAGTGGTTGTACCAATTTACATTCCCACCAACAGTGCAGGAGGGTTCCCTTTTCTCCACATCCCCTACAGAATTAGTTCTTTGTGGACTTATTAATGATGGCCATTCTGACTGGTGTGAGGTGATATCTTGTGATAGTTTTGATTTGTATTTCTCTAAGAATCAGGGATGTTGAGCATTTTTTTCATGTGCTTGTTGGCCATCTGTATATCTTCTTTGGAGAAATGTCTATTGAGGTCTTTTGCCCATTTTTCCATTGGGTTGTTTGCTGTTGAGTTGTTTAAGTTGTTTGTATATTTTAGAGATTGAGCCCTTGTCGGTTGCATCATTTGATACTATTTCCTCTCATTCTGTAAGTTTTCTTTTTGGTTTCCTTTGCTGTGCAAAAGCTTGTCAGTTTGATTAGGTCCCCTTGGTTTATTTTTGCTTTTATTTCTGTTGTCTTGGGAGACTGACCTGAGAAAACATTGCTTTTTCACATCCAGCAGGAGAGCCTCTTTACAGAGAGGGCCCCACTCTCTTTTTTAAGGGCTTGATTAAATCGGGCTAATCTAGGATCTCCCTTTTGATTAACTAAAAATCAACTAATTTGGGACCTTAATTCCATCTGCAAAATTCCTTTGGTTTTCTCATATTCTGTTGGCTATACAAGTCACGAGTTCCACTCCCTTTCAAGAGTAAGGAATTTTACAAGAGGATGACATATTGGTGGTCACCTTAGAGTGTGTCACAGGTAGTAAGGTAACTTAATGGGAGAAAAGACAGTGTTCAACAAATGATACTGGATAACTGCATAGCCATGAGGAAAAAATAAAACTTCAACCCTTATTATCACTCCATACAAAAAAATTAACTCAAAAAGAATTAGAGACCTAACTATAAAAACAAAACCTATAAGATTCTGAAGAAAATATGAGTTATGCAACTGTAAAGCAGGCAAAATATGATTTCCAGATTGAGCAAATAAAAATACAGGACTCCCAGTTAAATCTGAAATTCAGATAAATAACAAATAACTAGCATAGAGATGTCCAAAATATTACATAGGACATTCCAATATTTTTTAAATGTATGTTTGTGTTATCATTGGGCTTCTCTAGTTAAAATGGACTTCAGGTAATTTTGAAATTAAGACTGAGTCTGCAGACTAGTCTTGAAATAAAAACCTATTTTTTAATGTGTGATATTTAAAGAATAGCTTTGTCATTTGTACCCCCAAATTCTATTAAAACCTGAGAAAATGTTAATTATATCATTTACCTATAATAACTGAATTACTATAGTAATACTGTTTTAATTCTTAATCAAGACCATTTTTAAATTCTGATTTTACATTTTTAGCTAAAGTAGGGAAGTAAACTTTTATTTATTTACTTAAAATTTTATTTTACATGTAGTGAAACAAGCTTCTCTAGAATTTTTGGTCAAGAAAAGACACCTCTTTTTTAAAAAAAATTGGTCTATAGTTGATTTACTTACAATATTGTGTTAGTTACATAAGTAGAACAAAGCAATTCATATATATATTTATGTACATTCACATATATATTCCTTGTCAGATTCCTTTCCATTATATGTTATTATAAGTTAGTGAATATAACTGTTCACTAACAGTTACAGTAAATCCTTGCTGTTTATCCATTTTATACACAGTATATGTTAATCCAATACTCCTAATTTATCCATCTTTCCCCCCAAGATACCACTTTACTGAAGGCAGTAGTTTATTACTATAAACCAAATAATGATGATGGAAGTGATTTTAAAGAAATGAAGGTTAAAGGTTCATACTAGCTTCACTTAATGCTAGTTTTACTTAAAAGTGTGATCCCTCATATACTAAATTCAGTTTTGTGGCCATAAAATGAGGACAAAACACTAAAACCACAGTGTGTTATCTACTGAGATATTCTGGCTAAAGAAGCAATGAACTTATCAAAACTTAAAAAGCATTTGCATACACACATAAAGAAATATGGTAAAAACCAACCTTTGAAATAATGAGTATTGATCCAACAGAAGAAGTATACAATTTTCCCATATAAATGTTAGTATTTTGTAGGCTTATAAGGTAGCAATTATATGAACACAAAGACCACAAAAATGAACCCAAAATGGATTAAAGACATAAATATAAGACTGGATACTATAAAACTCTTAGAGAAAAACATAGGCAGAACACTTTACACTTTTTGATGTTAAGTCACAACCATATCTTTTCAGCTCCACCTCCTAGAGTAATGAAAATAAAAACAATTAAAAACAAAAATAAGCAAATGGGTCCTAAATAAACTTAAGAGCTTTTGTACAGCAAAGGAAATCCCATAAGCAAAACAAAAGGACAGCCCACAGAATGGGATAAAATATTTGCAAATGAAGCAACCAACAAGGGATTCATCTCTAAAATATACAAAAAACTTATGCAACTCAATATAAAAAAAAAAACAACAATCAAAAAATGGGCAAAGAGCTCCCACTGTGGTGCAACAGGATTTGTCGCATCTTAGGAGTGCTGGGACATGGGTTTGAACCATGGCCTGGTACAGTAGGTTAAGGAACTGGTGTTGCCACAACTTCAGCTTAGTCTGCAACTGCAGTTCAGATCTGATCCTGGCGGGGGAGCTCCATGTGCTGCAGGGTGTCCGAAAAGGGGGGAGGCAGAAGATCTAAACATATATTTCTCTAAAGAAGACAAACAGATCAAAAGCACTGAAAAGATGCTTAACATTGTTAATTATTAGAGAAATGCAAATCAAAATTACAATGAGGTATCACCTCACATCAGTCAGAATGGTCATCATTAAAAAGTCTACAAACAATAAATGCTGGAGAGGGTGCAAAGAAAAGGGAATCCTCCTAAACTATTGGTGGGAATGTAAATTGGTATAAACACTATGGTATAAACACTATGGAAAAAAGTAGGGAGGTTCTTCAGAAAACTAAAAACAGAACTACCCAACAATTCCACTCTTGGGTATCTATCCAGAGAACACCGAAATTTTAAAAGATACTTGCACCCCAATGTTCACTGCAGCGCTATTTACAATAGCCAAGATATGGAAGCAACTTAAATGTCCATCAATAGAGGTCTGGATAAAGAAGATGTGGTATACATACACAACGGAATATTACTCAACCATCAAAAATGAAATAATGCCATTTGCAGCAACATGGATGGATGTAGAGATTATAATACTAAGTGAAGTAAGTCATGCAGTGAAAGACAAACATCATATCATATCACTTGTCTGTGGAATCCAAAAAAAAATGTAAATGAACTTATTTAAAAAACAGACTACAGACTTTGATAACAAACTTATGGTTACCAAAGGGGAAAGGTGGCAGGGAGGGATACTGGGGGTTTGGGATTGGAATATGCATACTAATGTACATATAATGCTCAATGGGCATCTGCTGTATAGCACAAGGAACTCTACTCAATATTCTGTGACAACCAATATGGAAAAAATAATAGAAAAAGAATGGATAGGTGTATATGTATAACTGAATTACTTTGCTGTACAGCAGAAATTAACACAACATTATAAATGAACTATAAAAAAAGAGAAAAAAGCATAGTATGGGTACTACGGTCAATAATAGCATAATAAATTTGTATGGTGACAGATGCTTAAAAATAAAAGAACTCAATGACCATATACAATTGTTGTTAACATTAGTGAAAGATTGTATCAAAGGTGTCTGCATGATGTTGGATGAATGTGTAGGAAAGAGAGTAGCTTAAGTACCATCTTTTCATGATACCACAGCTTAATGTGACTATGCAAGAACTGGCTAGTATACTGAAAAACAAATCCATAGAGTAAAACTAGTAAAGCATTTTTCATTGGAAGCTGAAAAATGCACATTTACCACTAAAATGGCAATTTTTCTAGTACAGGTACAATTTAAATATCATAATGATATGAAGAAAGAACAGTATTTTTTGGCTTCATAGACAACAAATATAACTAATTTTTAGCAATATAAAACTATAAAGGCTTACATTATCAAAAAATGTGGTTTGACAGTATAGCAGCAATGGGAAAAAATTTTGGAAACATTCATCAAATTACAAATAAACATATTAATACCTTCATCTAGAATGTTTTATTATTAATAACTAGGTGAATTAAATCATGTGCTCAGCAACACGTTAAAAATGTGGATTTTCACATTTTTTACACATTTCAAAGGCAAATGCATAAAATTGGAGATTATTTGATTTATTTCTAATATAGAAGCCAACTGCTAACAACTGATGCTGAGGCATTATTGTTATAGAAGGGAAAAGTTCCATTGGGAATTTGGAACAAATTTTAAGTGTTTCTGTAACATAAGAAACTAATTTGGTCACAATTTTTAAAAGATATGAACTGGAGAGCCAATCTAGCTTATTTGACTGATATTGGTTGTTGTTTTAATGATTTTTAATACTTCCTTGCAAGGTAGAAATCCATCATGGTCTTCAATGGCAGATCAGATTGAAGAGTAAAAATGAATGGTAGTACTTTGGAAGTTCAGCATCCCTAGGGATTGTTATGTCATATTCCATAATTTCAATAAAACTTATGATAATCTTGATATTACAGATCAGTGAAAAATTAACAGTGAGCTTCTCTAAAATTTTATCTTTCAAATTTGATTTTCCACCAAAAGAAGATCCATGCACAGAAAATCATTTTCTTTGAAAGAATTTAATTGTTTTTTCTGTCTTTCTGTCTTTTTTAGGACCACACCTGCAGCATATGGAACAACCCAGGATATGGGTCTAATCAGAGCTATAGCTGCTGGCCTACACCACAGCCATAGCAAGGAGGGATCTGAGCCACATCTGCGTTCTACACCACAGCTCAGGGAATGCTGGATCCCCATCCCACTGAGCAAGGCTAGTGATCAAAGCTGCATCCTCATGGATACTAGTCGGTTAGTTACCACTGAACCATGACAGGAACTCCTAAATTTATTTTAAAGAATTTCTGAAACTGGCTAATGATAAAGGACTAGAGACAAATTTTGAAAACATACCATCACCTCCTTCATTTGGGACAAAACGTGAAAAGTTAAGTATAAATAATGTGAGCCTACTGACATGGCTTTAAAATCTCTTCTTCCATTCCTAGCAATATGCCACAGTGATATTTCTCTAATAAAACAAAACAGAAATAGTTTAAATATATATTATGATCTGTGGGTATATCATTCTCTCCCAACAAGACCACATGGGTTATGAATGAAGGTGCAAACTTATGTATCATAATAAAAACTTTCAATATTAACATACATAGTACTATTGATATGGCTGGTGCTAATTTAAAGTGTGTATAGGCACTTATTCTGGTGAAATAGTGATGTCACAATACATTTTCTTAGGTAAGACTGCAAGCAAGAAAAAGTGATGTAATAGTTATTCTCTGTTTTAATCATTAGTATGCACACTTCTTTTTTTTTTAAACTGGTTAAGAAGTAAATTTATTCTTTTAGCTTTGAGGTGCCCTATAGCTCTTTTTTCCTCTGTTGACATGTTGAAGAGACATTTGCCATTTAACCCTTGTTTTTTTTTTTTTTTTTTTTTTTTTTGCCATGGCTGTGCTGGTATACATGTGCTACAGTGTCAGACTTTTTTTTTAAAATAGTTATTTCCCCAATACAATTTTTTTTTCTACTGTACAGCATGGTGACCCAGGTACACATATATGTACACATTCTATTTCTGCACATTATCATGCCCCATCATAAGTCACTAGACATAGTTCCCAGTGCTACATAGCAGGATCTCATTGCTAATCCATTCCAAAGGCAATAATTTGTATCTATTGACACCAAGCTCCCAGTCCATCCCACTCTCTCCCACTCCTCCTTGGCAACCACAAGTCTATTCTCCAAGTCCATGATTTTCTTTTCTGTGGAAAGGTTCATTTGTGCCCTATATTAGATACCAGACATGAATGATGTCATATGGTATTTGTCTTTCTGACTTACTTTGCTCAGTATGAGAGTCTCTAGTTCCATCCATGTTGCTGCAAATGGCATTATATCGTTGTTTTTTTATGGCTGAGTAGTATTCCATTGTGTATATATACTACAGCTTCCTAATACAATCACCTGTTGACGGACATTTAGGTTGTTTCCATGTCTTGGCTATTGTGAATAGAGCTGCAATGAACATGCAGGTGCATGTATCTTTTTTAAGGAAAGTTTTGTCTGGATATATGCCCAAGAGTGGGACTGCAGGGTCATATGGTAGTTCTGTGTATAGATTTCTAAGGTATATCCATACTGATTTCCACAGTGGTTGTACCAGCTTAAATTCCCACCAACAGTGCAGGAGGGTTCCCTTTTCTCCACACCCCCTCCAGTATTTGTTCTTTGTGGACTTATTAATGATGGCCATTCTGACTGGTGTGAGGTGGTATCTCATGGTGTTAATTTAGTATGCACACTTTTGATGAAAGTTTTTATCATTCTTTTTTCCTATTTTGTCTCTATTTGGATTATGTTTACTAAAATGTAATTTGTTGAAATTATTAATAAAAGCTTATGTCACATTTCATTTTATAGCATGCAATTTTTAATACATTTAAAAAATATTTTAGTCCATGGAGCTCGACAAAAAAAAAAATCAAACCTAGTTCTTACCAGTTCATTTAGGAAGCCCCAACCTACACCATCTAGACTACAGTCAGTCTATTATGACACTGTTAGAAAAGGTGGATTTGTTCCAACATTTTATATATTAGGGAATAATCTGAAAATACTGTAAATTTCATGTTTGGTTCTGAATAAATAATTGAGAACATTTTTCACAAAGAAAACACTACCATTATACAATGATCTTCAGTGTGAACTACCAAATCCTATAGAAGTGGCTCCTTTTCATGCTAGTTATGGCTGGCTTAATGCTTTCAAATATAAATTCGTCTGTCTCACAAAGCTGTGAGTGTGGATGAGAAGTCGTTGCAAAGGAACTTCTGGCAATAATTTCAATCTAAAGAAATTTCAAATCTGTCAAACCCACAGAATTATGCAGTACAAGTGACTTGGGTTCCCACCTTCCATTTCCTCCTTCCATCTGTAAAGGCACAGTGATCCTTCTCGAAAAAGAAGACAAAAGATTGTCCTTCGCAGAAGATGTAATAATTTAAATAATTTCTCAAAGTGCCAACAAAAGGCAAACTTATTTGTATATAACTTTCATGTTTTGTTTATTGCAATGAAACTTCAATAAAATGAAGAAAATATGATTTTAAAACAATCAAATATATATGTTGAAATTTAACTTTATTAAACTACATTATAGTGTTAACAGAAATAGCCATATTATAGTTTCGGCAAACTAACTTGGTTCAAAGATATTTTAGTGACACAATAATTTTTTTTCCCTTTTGTTTTACATTGTTTGGTTCTTGGTTATTTTGCTTATATAAATCCTAGGAAAAACATCTAGCTCCTGTAGGTAATGATCAGAAGCAGAAAACCTCTGTGTGCGAATTATGGAATGGCAGAGCGGGAAGCTCAATAAATTCTCTTGCCTTAAAAACCAAACTAAATTGTGAAAAAAAAAAAAACATTTCAGGACTGGGAGGATTAAACCAAAGCATACAACAAATTAAGAAGCTTTTATTCAAAATAAAACGAGTAAGAATCAGGAGAGAATGTGACATTTTAGATTAAGGCTGTGCTCCCATGCCAGCTCCCTGCTAGATAGGAAAGGTAGATTCACAGGGGTGGAGGAAGCCTTGAAAACTAGCAATATAACTAGAGGATTCTCTTGATTTGTGAAGTGTGGGAAATTGCAACACACGAGAGGTATAGAAATTTCAGTGATCTCAACAGCAATTAGGATAGCCAATGTTGCAGCTAGCCTGAGGTTGCAATCCTGGTGGGGCAAGCATCTGACTGATAGAGCAGTTAGGAATTTAACAAGGAGGCTGAGGAATAAGACAGCAACAAAAAGCCTTGGTAAGTTTCCAGTATCCTGGATTTTATGAAAGGTAGTAAGAGACCAGACATGACTTTAACAATTTACCTATTTCTGAATGTGAGATCTTATGGATATATAGAGGATAGATGATAAGGCATAGCAGAAAGTAAAGGCATGCTCCAACTCACAAACAATTCTACTGGCAAAGGGTAAAAGCCTACTGATTCAAGGTATTTGAGCACAACCTATCACCAATCATTAGCTGTTTTCTAATTACTTTGACTCAGGACTGTTCCCTATGAAGTGTGATTTAAAAAGAAAACAAGAAAATGGTGATCAGAGACATCAGTGAACACACAATACAGAGGAAGCACATTCAACAAAATTAATACAAGCAAGCCACTAAACAAACAAAAAGACAGCAACAAAAATGATCTTCAAGAAGAAGCCCTATTTACAATACATTACATAAAATACACATATATTACAATACATTTACAATGTATTACATAAAATATCCAGTTTTTTCAAAAAATTACAAGAATTGCAAAGAAACAAAAAAGCTTTACCTATGTTAAAAAAAAAAAATGACTGCCTCTGGGGGGCCCCAAATACTGGACTTAGAAAGGTTTCAAAAGAGCTACTATAAATATGTTGAAAGATCTAAAGAAAAACATGTTTCAGTAATTAAAGGAAAGTATATTGACAGCAAATGGAGAATCTCAATAAAGAGATAGAGGGGGAAAACATATATGAAAAGAACCAAATGGAAATACTGGAACTGAAAAGCATAGTAAGTAAAAAGAAAAATTTAGTAGAGGGCTCCTCAGTAGATGTGGAATAGCAGAAGAAAGAATGGTAAACTTAAAAATGACCAATATAGACTATCTAATCTGAAGAGCAGGAAAAAAAGGAGGAAGAATAATTACCAGTCTCAGAAACCTGTGTGGAACAAGGAATATATACATATATGAAAGAGTCCCAAAAGAGAGGAAAAAGAAAAGGAGGGAGAAAAATACTTTAAAAAATAGTCAAAATACCTTTATTTTTATGGAAAATATTAATCCACATAAATATTAATGCTCAACAAATTACAACAAAGATAAACACAAGAGATCCACTCTTAGACAAGTTATGGTCATGAACCATAACTTGGTTTAAAGCCAAGTAAAAAAAAATCTTCAAAGGGGCAAGCGAAATGACGCATTACAGATAGGGAATAAGAATACATTTAATAAATCATCAAAAACAGTTGAGCAAAAAGGCAGTGGGATGGCATAATAAAAGTCCCAAAAGAAATAAACTGTTACTCAAGAGTTTTATATCCATCTAAATTATCCTTCAAAAATGAAGTCAGAGTAGACATTCTCATGTTGAAACCAAAGCAAAGCAAAATAAAAACGCTTAGAAAATAATTGCTGGTGTATCTGTCCAATAATAAATACTAAGTTAAATTCTTTAGGCTGAACATAATTTTATAGCAGTTACTTAAATGTACAGACATAAAGGACCCTGGAAAAAATAATCCTGAAGGTAAATGTAAAAGAGCTTGTATATGTGTGCACTCTTTTTTTTTTTTTTTTTTTTTTGGTCTTTTTGCCATTTCTTGAGCTGCTCCCATGGCATATGGAGGTTCCCAGGCTAGGGGTCGAATCAGAGCTGTAGCTGCTAGCCTATGCCAGAGCCACAGCAATGCAGGATCTGAGCCTCGTCTGCGACCTACACCACAGCTCATGGCAATGCCAGATCCTTAACCCACTGAGCAAAGCCAGGGATCGAACCCACAACCTCATGGTTCCTAGTCGGATTCGTTAACCACTGAGCCACAATGGGAAATCCTTTGTGCATTCTTAACTATTTTATGAAACAATTACATAAAAATCTTCGTTATAAAAGAGTACTGTTGGGCTTTTCCCAAGAAGAGATTACATATAAGACAACAATAGCACAGCAGAGTAGGGGAAAAAAATGTTATATTGGATACAGTTTATATTTTACCAGAATACTGTAAGAATTCATCTTAAGGAGATTACGGTTAAGTCAAAATGCATATTGCAACCCAAGAGCAAAGATTTAAAAAAATAGTGAAAGGAACAGCCAAAGAATTAAAATGCTACACTTAGAAGATATTTATTTATTTACTTATTTACTTATTTTATCATTTATTTGTATATATATTTTTTCTACTGTACAGCATGGTGACCCAGTTACACATACATGTATACATTCTTTTTTTCTCACATTAAGTGTTCCATCATAAGCGACTAGACAGAGTTCCCAGTGCTACACAGCAGGATCCTATTGCTAATCCATCCCGAAGGCAACATTCTGCATCTATTTACCCCAAGCTCCCTCACTTTCCCCCTTGACAACCACAAGTCTATTCTCCAAATCCATGATTTTCTTTTCTTTGGAAAGGTTCCTTTGTGCCATATATTAGATTCCAGATATAAGTGATATCATATGGTATTTGTCTTTCTCTTTCTGACTTACTTTGCTCATGATGAGAGCCTCTAGTTCCATCTATGTTGCTGCAAATGGCAGTTAACATGTGAGAAAGGCCAGTAAAGAAGGAGCAGAGGAAAAAAACACAACAATCTACATAGGAAAAAAGAAGGAGCAAAATGGAGGACATAAATCCAACCATATCACAATTACATTAAATCGAATGGGTTAAACTTTCCAAGCAAGAGGTAAAGATTGTCAAACTAGATAAAATAATAAGATCCAAATGTGTGCTATCTATAAGAGTCATATTTTAGATTCACATATAAATAGCTTGAAAGTAAAAGGATGGAAAAAGATATACCTGCACATAGTAACATAAGAGAACTAAGTAGCTATCTTAATATCATTCTTTAAGTAAAATATGTCACTAGAGATGAAGAGGGACATTTCATATTGATAAAATGGTCAATTTTATAAGAAAAAAGTGATTATAAATGTATATAAAGGTAACAACTGAGTTTTTGAGGCACGTGAATCAAAAATTGACAAAACTGGGAGCTGCCAGTTTTTGTGGCTCAGTGGGTTAAGGACTGACACAGTCAGGATGTGGTTTCAATCCCTGGCCTTGCTCAATGGGTTAGGGCGCCAGCGTTGCTGCAAGCTGCAGCATAGGTTGCAGATGTGGCTTGGATCTGGTGTTGCTGTAGTCGTGGAGTAGGCCTGCAGCTTCAGCTTAGGTTCAACCCTTAGCCCAGGAACTTCCATATGCCACTGGTACAGCCATGAAAAGAAAAAAAAAAAAAAGCTGACAAAACTGAAGGAGAACTAGAGAATTTAATAATAACAAATTGCAGACTTCATTTTCAACATATGATGGAACAACTAAACAAAGAATCAGCAAAAACATAAGACTTAAACAATCGGTCAACCAACTTGACCTGATATTTGTAAAATATTTTTACAAGAGTAAGATACATATGAAATATTCTTAAGAAAAAAGAATTTTTTTTTTCTGGAGCATAAAACAAATCTCAAGAAAGTTCATAGGACTGAAATTATGCAAAATATATTCCCTCACATAAGAAATTTAAATCAGAAATCAACAGAAAATAATTTAGGTATTTAAATATTTTTAAAATAATGCCTATCTAAATAAATCATAGATCAAAGAGGAAATCAAAAGGTGTTACTACTATGATTATATTAAGTTATATGACAAAAGAAAGATCATATGGATGGGTCTAATCTACTCAAGGGAGCACACTTTAAAAGAAAAGATTTCTTCAGCTGGTGGAAAAAGAGGAAGTCAAAAATATCTGAAAACATAAGAAGAACTCAACATGCTGTTGCTGGCTTGAAGATGAAGAGGGAGAGGTAATTAGAAATGTGGGCAGCCTATCAAAATTGAGAGTGGCCCCCAGATGACAGTAAGCAAGAAAATGGGGACCTTAGAATTTGGGGGACAGAACCTGATTTCTGCCAAAACCTGAATGAGTTAGGAAGTGGCTTCTTCCTCAGACTGTGTACAAGAAAATCCAGCCCAGGAGCTACCTTGATTTCAACCTTGTGGGACATTCAGCAGAGAACCTCGTCAAGATCAATCAGCCTTGTGAACATACAACACTTGTGAGATAATCAATGACTGTTGTTTTACGGTGCTAAGTTCATTATCATTTGTGACACATAAACAGAAAACTAATAGAACTCATAACGAATAAAGTGATAAATAATAAACTACTAAATTAGTAAAAAGTCCACAAAGGAAAGTTCAGGCCCAGATGACTTCATTGATTAATTCTATCAAATAACATTCACAATAACATTCACAAACTTTCAAGAAATAGAGGAGAAACACTTCCCAATACATTCTGTGAGATTAACATTACCATAAAAACAGGTCAAAGATACCTCAAGAAAAACAGGGACCAATCTCTTTAAGAATGTACACCTAAATATCATTAAAAAATATTAGTAAAATCCTACATAAAATAACAGGACTTATATACTACCAAGTGGGATTTATTCCAGAAATGTTAGATTGGCTTAACATCAAAAAAGCAGTCAAGCAATATAGTGTATTAGTAGAATGAAACACAAAAATTAAAAGCACACAATCATCTCAATAGAAGCAGAAAAAACACTCGACAAAGTTAAACAACCACTCACAATAAAAAGTCTCAGAAAACTAAAAAGACAACTTTCTTAACTTGATAAAGAGTATCTAAAAAAATCTATAGCTGTAAGTTTTAAGAGTACCTAATGGTAAAAGACGGAATGTTTTCCTTCTAAGATCAGAAACAAAACAAGCATGTTCATTGTCATCTTCTAGTCAACATTGTACTAAAAGTTCTAGTCAGTACAATATGGGGGGAAAAAGAGACATATTTGGAAAGGAAGAAAAACTTCTTATTTGCAGATGTTATGATCCTTTATGCAGAAAATCATAAGGAATCTACAAACAAAACAAAAACTACTAAAACAGTTCAGCAAGGTCACAAAATATAACAGCCACATACAAACATCTACTCTAAAGTTGACCCGTGAACAATATGGGCTTTGAGATGGGCAGGTCCACTTATACATGGATTTTTTTTCCCCAAAATTAGAAAAAAAAAACAACAACCCAGTTTAAAAATGTATCCATTTGCAGCAAGATGGATGGAACTAGAGACTCTTATACTAAGTGAAGTTAAGTCAGAAAGAGAAAGACAAATACCATGTGATATCACTTATATCTGGAATCTAATATACAGCACAAATGAACCTTTCCACAGAAAAGAAAATCATGGACTTGAGGAATAGACTTATGGTTGCCAAGGGGGGAGGGGGAAAGAGTGGGATGGATTGGGAGCTTGGGATTAATGGATGCAGACTATTGCCTTTGAAATGGATTAGCAATGAGATCTTGCTGTGCAGCACTGGGAACTATGTCTAGTCACTTATGATGGAGCATGACAATGTGAGAAAAAAGCATGTATATACATGTATGTGTGACTGGGTCAACATGCTATAGAGTAGAAAAAATAATAATGTATTGGGAAAATAAAATAAATAAAAATGTGCCTTTAAATGGGTAAAAGAGAGACATTTAACCAATGAATACATACCAATGGATAATAACCACATGAAAAGACGCTCATCATCATTAGTTATTAGGAAAATTAAAGTAAAAAGCCTGTTAAAACTAAAAAGAAAACATTTCACATTTACTATAATGATAATCAAAAATACAGAAAATGATGATTTAGAGAAACTAGAATTCACATACACTATTCATAAGAATAAAAAATGCTATGGGCATTTTGAAAAACAGTTTTTCTTCAAAAATTAAGCATAAAATTACCATAATACCCAGCGATTTCTCTACTAGGTATCTATCCAAGGGAAATGAAAGCATGTCCACACAAACACTTGTTAACAAATGTTCACAGCATCACTATTCATAATAGCCAAAAACTAGAAACAGTCCAAAACTCTGTGAAGTAAAACAGTATATCTATAAAATGAAACACTATTCAGCAATGAAAAGAAGCAAACTACTGATATGTGCTCCAACATGTATGAACCTCAAAAAATGATGCTAAGAGAAAGATGTCAAATGCAAATGGCCCTCTATTGCATGAGCCTATTTGCATGAAATGCCCAGAAAAGGCAAATGCACAGAGACAAAAAGTAGATTAGTGGTTGACCACGGCTGAGGGTAGTAACAGAAATGACTGCAACCTGGCCTAAGGGATCCTTCAGCAGGCATGGTCCTTAATGGACCAATGCTGGTTGAATGTTATAATAATGTTATATAATGTTGTTGTGTGATGGCTGTACAGTTCTATACATTTACCAAAATCATCAGATGGTACACTTAAAAATGAGTGAATTTTATAATAAAAAACAATATTCATTTATTTGCTAACATTTATTGAATGCATACCATGTTCAAAGTACTGATCTAGGTACCATGGAATCATCTTGCTGTAATAAAAATCTGTATTTTAGTGGAAAGAGACAAATTAGTAAACAAATTAAGAGGTGATTTTTAAGTAGTATGGGGAAAGCAAAAACAGAGCTATTTGAAGAATAACTGGGGGAAAAAGATAGAAGCTCAATGAACCCTTTCCATTTCTTTTACTTACCTCAAGATTTCTATCATTTGGAGCTCCCGTAGTGGCTCAACAGAAATAAATCTGACTAGTATTCATGAGGATTCAGGTTAGATACTTGGTCTTGCTCAGTGGTTAAGGATCTGGCATTGCCATGAGCTGTGGTGTAGGTCGCAAATGTGGCTCAGATCCTGTGTGGCTGTGGTTGTGGCATAGGCTGGTGGCTACAGCTCTGTTTTGACCCCAGGCCTGGCAATCTCCATATTCCATGGCGCAGCCCTTAAAAAAAAAAAAAGAAGAAGAAAAAAAAAAGCCCCCACCAAAAGAAAAAATTTCTATCATCTTTACAAGGTTCCTTCTGCTATGACAGGCAACGTGTCATTAATATGTGAGATGCACACTTCATCTTGTTTCAGATAGGCCCTTAAAGCCAACTGGCTGAAAAGTAATTTGATTTGGAGAGATTTATTGCACAAAGCCCTATATACTTATGGCAATATATAACTCGTGAACAATACAATTTGTAGAAAATAGGTAGAAAGAGGTAAAGTTAACTATAACGACAACAAAAAATACAAGCATTTCAAATACTGGGCCAGCTGTTGCTTTCTTCACTGCTAAGAGGGAGTGATGATGAATATTCAAATGAAAAATTACTTACTGCAATATTTATGATACATAGTATCAGGGGCTGAAAATCATTATGACATATTGTATACTTTGTTATTTTTGGACATACTTTGGCTCAGGTCATGATTAAGATTATTTAAGCTTGAAACAGTCTAAAAAGCAGTAAAAATTAAATTTGTTCTTTAATCCAGTAAAAAAATTTAGAAAGTAGGAGCAGCTCTGCTCACAGAAGACTGTCCTAAAACGCTACTTTGGAGAAGCGGTAAGGGGTATATATAGCAACAGTATAACCGAATGCTCATGGCACTTTTCATGGGTGATAGAAGGAAGTGGACTCAGGCATTTAAACCAGGAGGCTAACCCCAGCAATGACTCCAAATACAAAGAGCAGGTGCCTGTGAGCATAGACTGGCATAGTGGCAACAGTCTTCATGTTTCTGTACGTCTCAACAAGAGCTAATCAAGGTAAACTGTAGAGAATATCTGCACATGTCATCATCTATTGAACACAGTTGATGTGTCCAAATGAATTGTATGTAAAGGGTTGGGCTTTTATCAATCAGTCTCACCTAGGAAGACTGGCACAACTTCAGTAGGCACAGACAGCATCCGGGGTCTATCAGGTTTATTAGCTAAATCCTAACCATCTGGGGATTCAAATGACACCACAGCCAGAGTGATTTTGATTAATCTGTGAACAAAAAACTTTCTCTTGGAAGAAAGGATAGGGGACTATGCTTCTTCCTAAGAAGTACTTAAAGCTAGAAGTCTTGCATCACTAATATAACACTGATTGTTAGAATTCCTATCCTAGTTAATACTTTTTAGTTGGTGCAGTGGATGTCTAGTGTAAAGTATGGCTACTAATTCATAAGACATTTAATATATTTATTGGAAACATAAACAATTGTACATGATTGCTAATTTGGCTATAAAAGACTGCTAAATCAGCCTACTTCAGTCCCCAAGAAAGGCATTTTCCTTAATTGTCACAAATAATGTTACCTTTCAGTGCTTTCTAGAAACCACTCTGACCAAGTCTGATTTCTTTCACAGGGCAGCATTCTGAGCAAAGTTGCTAGACAGCACCAAATACATCTACAATCTAGTGCTTACAAAACAGGGTGACAATTTTGGGGGAGGCACTATTAAGAAAATATAAGCAGCCATTAACATAAGGCCTACATAATATTTGTAAACCTAAATCTAACTGTAAACATAGATCTTCTCTTCTCTGAGGGCACACTCTGAGGGAAAGGCAGGGGAAGAAAGCTAAGGTGTTATGGAGAAGTAAGGAAGAATTGGGGGAGCAGAGAAGAGTAGAGAGGAAAGAAAGGGTGACAATTATAGCAGAAAGAGCCACATTGAAAAAAATATCACTTCAGTACATTTCAAACTGGTTTTTAAAAACTATTTTAAGCTTAAAGGACTAATTTTTGTGCTAAAATCGCATATTTGATTATTTCACTCCAAACCAAAATTAAATTAAATCCTTCTATCAACACAGAAAAATCATAGAAAAAGCATATAAGAATGGATAAAAATGATGACAAAGAAAGAGACTTAGTTTCCATCTTATAGACACTTCTTGTTTTCTAGAACTTGTGTGATTAAGCACACAGAGCATTTCTTCAGATAGAAAATATTATTAATGTATCTGTATCAAGAATTTAGAAAGATGTATTTATAAAACCCTGCATGTGATAGGACTCACCAGCAGTTTGACTGACAAATGATATTTATTTCCACTATACTAGCACAAAGGTTCTCAAAATTGGGAGTTCATAAGGCTTGTTAAAATGCAGATTTCTTGTCCCTACTGCCAGAGTTTCTAACTCAGTAGGTGTGAACTGGGTCCTGCAGATTTGCATTTTTAGAAAATTTCCAGGTGATACTGATGCTGCTGGCATAGTGAGAACTACTGAGCTACTAAATGCCTCCTGATTTCATGAATGGATCCATCTGGCTATGGGAAGTGAGTATTCAGATGTTTTCATATTTTTACCTCTTATCTTGGGTCACAATTTCCTCTCCTGTTCTGGTCTCTTCTTCTACAACTGGTTTATATTTACACATCTATTATTGATGCTCCTTTTGTGAATTTAAAAAAAATATTAGTATTATTATATTAAAGTATAGTTGATTTACAATATTACTTCAAGTTTGGTTGTGCAGCAAAGTGACCCAATCACACACATTTCCCTGTGCTGTACAGTAGAGTTCCATTCCCCAACCATTCCAAATATAATAGTTTGCAACCAAGAAGCACCCAAAATGCCCATCCATCCCACTCCCTCTCCTCTCCCCCTTGGAAACTCCAAGTCTGCTCTCCTTGGCTATGATCTATTTCTGTTTTTTTTTTTTAATTTCATTTTTTATTTTTAGATAGGATCATCTGCTCCATATTTTAGATTCCAGAAATAAGTGATATCATATGGTATTTTTCTTTTTCGTTCTGGCTTACTTCACTTAGTATGAGAGTCTCTTGTTCCACCCATGTTGCTACAAATGGCATTAGTTTGTCATTTTTATGGCTGAGTAATATTCCATTGTATGTATGTACCACATCTTCTTAATCCATTCATCTGTCAATGACATTTAGGTTGTTACCATGTCTTGGCTATTGTGAATAGTGCTGCTATGAACATAGGGGTGCATGTATCTTTTTCAATGAAAGTTTTTTACGGATATATATCAAGCAGTGCAAATGCTGGATCATATGGTGGCCCTATATTTAGTTTCCTGAGGTACCTCCATACCGTTTTCCTTAGTGGTTGTACCAATTTCCATTCCCACCAATAGTAGAGGAGGGTACCTTTTTCTCTGCAACTTCTCCAGCATTTGCTATTTGTTGACTTATTAATGATGGCCATTCTGACTGGTGTGAGGTGGTACCTCATTGTAATTTTGATTTGCATTTCTCTAATAATTAGTGATATTGAGCATTTTTTCATATTTCTGTTGGCCATCTGTATGTCTTTTTTAAGAGAAATGTTTGCTTAGGTCTTCTGCCCATTCTTAAATTGGGTTGTTTGTTTTTTTGTTGTTGAGTTGCATGAGTTGATTGTATATTGTGGAGATTAGACCCTTGTCTGTTGCATCATTGGCAAAGATTTTCTCCCATTCTGTGGGTTGTCTTTTTGTTTTTATTAATGGTTTCCTTTGCTGTGCAAAAGCTTTTGAATTTGATTAGAATCATTGGTTTATTTGTGTCTTTTTTGTCATTATTCTAGGAGGTGGATCAAACAAGATGTTGCTGTAATTTATGTCAAGGAGTGTTCTGCCTATGTTTTCCTCTAGGAGTTTTATAGTATCTGGCCTTTTATTTAGGTCTTAATCCATTTTGAGTTTATTTTTGTATATGGTGTTAGGCAGTATTTTACTTTAATTCTTTTACATGTAGCTTTCAAGTTTTCCCAGCACCATGTATAGAAGAGAATATCTTTCTTCCACTGTATGCTCTTTCCTCCGTTGTTATAGATTAGTTGACCACAGGTACTTGGGTTAATTTTAGGGCTTTCTATTTTATTCCATTGATTTGTATTTCTGTTTTTGTGCTAGCACCATATTGTTTTGACGACTGTAGCTTTGTACTATTGTCTAAAGTCAGGAAGCTTGATTCCTCCATTTTCATTTTTTTTTTTTTTTTTTTTTAGTATTACTTTGGCTATTTGGGACCTCTTGCATTTCCATTCAAATTTGAAAATATTCTGTTCTAATTCTGGAAGAATGCCTTTGGTAATTTGATAGGGATAGCATTGAATCTGTAGATTTTCTTGGGTAGTATAGTCATTTTGACAATACTGATTCTTCTCATCCAAGAGAATAGTATATCTTTCCATCTGTTTGTGTTGTCTTTGATTTTTTTCTTCAACATTTTATAGTTTTCAGAGTATAGGTCTTTTGTCTCTTACATAGGTATATTCCTAGGTATTTTATTCTTTTTGGTTTGATTATGAACGGGATGGTTTCTCTGATTTCATTTCTGGTCTTTCATTATTAGTAGAGAAATGCAGTCTATTTCTGTGTATTAATTTTGTAACTTGCAACTTTGCCCAATTCATTGATGAGTGCTAACAGTTTTCTGGTGCTGTCTTTAGGGGTTTCTAGGTATAGTATCATGTCATCTGCAAACAGTGATAGTTTTACTTCTTTTCCAATTTGGATTCCTTTTATTTCTTTTTCTTCTCTGATTGCTGTAGCTAGGATTTCCAAAACTATGCTGAATAATAGCGGTAAAAGTGGATATCCTTGTATTTTTCCTGATCTTAGTGGAAATGATTTCAACTTTTAACCATTGAGAATGATGTTAGCTGTGGGTTTCCATACATGGTTTTTACTATGTTGAGGTAGGTTCCCTCTATCCCCACTCTCTGGAGAGTTTTTATCAGAAATGGGTGTGGAATTTTGTCAAAAGCCTTTTCTGCATCTTTTGAGATGATCATGTGGTTTTCATTCTTCAGTTTGTTGATGTGTTGTATCACATTGTTAGATTTGTGGCTACTGAAGAATTCTTGTATCCCTGCAATAAGTCCTACTTGATTATGATGTATGATTCTTTTAATATATATTTGTATTTGGTTTGCTAGTATTTTGTTAAGGATATTTGCATCTATGTTCAATTTGTTCCAATATTCACAAAAGAAGAATATCTCCTTTTCTGGATACTGGGACAAGTATTTCTTTCACATTTTATTAAGAGTTAAATCTAGGGAGTCTCATTGTGGCTCTGTTGGTTAAAAACCTGACTAGGATAAGGATTTGATCCCTGGCTTAACTCAGTGGGTTAAGGATCCAGCACTGCTATAAGCTGCAGCATAGTTTATAGATGTGCTTTGATCCCATGTTGCTGTGGCTGTGGTGTAGGTCTGCAACTGCAGCTCTGATTCAACCCCTAGCCTGGGAACTCCTGTATGCTGCAGGTGCAGCCCTAAAAAGAAAAAAAAGAAAAGAAAAGGGAGATTAAACCTAATTCATATAAGGAGATGTTAATAAAGCTAAAAGACATGTCCAAAGCAAGTGAATCTAGAGTCAAAACCATAACGTTTGATTTTCAGCCTGAAAGCCAAGACTTCAGAAAATACTTTTTTATCTGTAGTTCTTATTTAAATCTTTATTTCCCTTTTATTACTTTGGACCCTCAAAATAAGTATTCTTTACATGATTCTTATTATACATAAATTTGGGCCTTCTTTAATAAGTTAATAAATATGACAAAAATGTAGCTTCTCTTCCCCTAGATTTTCTCATTTGAGTATTTTATTGGTCCATAATGTAACATTTTTACCTTCTTTAAAAGAGCAAAAAGCATTCAATATTCTATTTCCTACAAGTTTTTGTTATTGTGTATTTATATCTTAACAAAGCTTAAGCAAAAGCCTCTAAAATTCAGGAACTACTTGAATGCCTGCTAGGATACTCTGTAAAAGACAACAAAATCTGGATACTCATTAGAGTAACACACATGCTAATGAGCAGTCAATTTAAAAAATTACAAGCTATATGGTGAAATCTGACTAGTCAGTCAATAGAAAAAAGCCCCAGAAATGACAAATGATGAAATTATCATAAGGAAAAAAGTCAATTATAAATAAGGCCAACATAATTAAAGATTAAAAGAAAAACATGAACATAGTGATAAAAGATATACAAAATAACCAAATGTTAGTCAATGGATGAAAAATTACATATCTAGGAGTTCCCATTGTGACTCAGCAGAAATGAATCTGACTAGCATCCATGAGGATGCAGGTTTGATCCCTGGCCTCACTCAGTGGGTTAAGGATCCGGCCTTTCCATGAACTGTGGTATAGGTTGCAGACATGGCTCGGATCTGGCATTGCTGTGGCTGTGGTATAGGCTACAGCTCTGATTAGACTCTTAGCCTGGGAACCTCCATATGCTGTAGGTATGGTCCTAAAAAGACCAAAAAAATTACGTATCTAAAATATTAACCTCATCCAGTAAAAGTTGTAGGAGATTAGATGCTGCTTAAGAAACCTGAAGACACAAAATAGACACTATCCAAAATGAAAAACACAGAGAAAAAGATTAAATTGGGGGAAAAAGCTGTAGTAATCTGTGAAATGATACAAGTGATACATGTAATAGGAGTGCCAGGAGAGGTGGAGATAGAAAAAATATTTGAAGAAATAATATTTAAAATATTAAAATGTAATAAAAGCTATAAAACCAAAGACCCAAAAGGCTCAATGAAACTCAAACAGAAAAACACAAAGAGTACCAAGAGGCACTATTACCAGATTGCTAAAAATTAGTGATAGAAAACTTAGAGTAGAAAGGTTAAAAAAGACATGACATACAAAGAAACAAAATAAGAATAAGCAGAATCTAATTTAAAAAGATCTAAAAACAAACACACAGGAGTTCTCTTATGGTGGAGAGGGTTAAGGATTCAGCACTGTCACTACAGCAGCTTGGGTCACTGTGGTAATGTGGGTTTGGCCTGGGAACTTTCCCATGTTGCAGGCACGGTCAAAAACAAAATCAAAATATGCAAACCAGAAGAAATGATACAGTATTTTAAAAGTGGAAAACAGAAAGCAAAAACACACTGTTAAATCAGAATTGTGTAACTGACAAAAATTTCCTTTAAAAATTGAAAGTGGGGGTTCCCGCTGTGGTACAATGGGATTGGTAGCATCTCTGGAGTGTTGGGATGCAGGGTTGATCCCTGGCCTGGCACAGTGGGTGAAAGACTATGTTGCTGCATCTGTGGCATAGGTTGCAACTGTGGGTTGGATCTGATCCCTAGCCCAGGAGCTTCATATGCCATGGTGTGGCCAAAAAATTGTAAAAATAAAAAATTAAAAAAATAAATTGAAAGTGAAATAAACATATTCAGACAAAAGATAAAAGAATTTATTACCAGATAATCTGTATGGCCATTAACAAACATTTTCAGGTATAAATAGAATGCTACTACATGGAACCTTGGAAAGAAAGACTTCCAGAAATGGAAATACAAGCAACATTTCATCATATTTAAAATTTATCTAAAAGATAATTGTTAAATGAAGTAAAAAATGTGGCATTTACAACACACATAGAAGTAAAAATATGATAACAAGAGTAGAAAAGATGGAAGGCGGAATGGAAACATTCTGTTGTAAGGTTATACACTGTATATTATACTTGAAGCAGTAAAATATTATTGAAAACAGACATCCAAAGATGCATTCTGCAATACTTAGAAGAACCATTAAAAACTAAAACAAAGATAATGAGCCCAAGGTTTTCCTGTGGAAGCTAACTGGTTGAGAAGAGCATGGCTTTCTCCTCTCCCTCCATGATATGGGCTCTTCACTGATACCAGTGATCTTGGATAAGAAAGTCATCTAGCAAAAATGTCACTTGTGTTCAAAATTCCCATTCAATTAGATATTGTGAACTCTGTTCACACTAAGTTGCACAAAAACAACAGACAGCCCTATACTATCAAAGAATTAGCAGGTCATCAAACCAGCTCTGAGTCTTGGGATGCTGGCTGGGAATTTGAGGCAGGGGACTTACCATTCTGGCTGGGTGCTTTTGGAAACATGCATCAAGGGGGCTGCATGTCTGCACCAATTGGAACCTGGCAATGTTGGCACCACAGAATGAACACAATACAGAGTGATACGCCACCTGCTCTGCCTTGGCTGCTTTGGCCTTACCAGCACTGATTATGTCTAAAGGTCACTATATTGGGGAAGTTCCTAAACATCCTTTTGTAGTTGAAGATAAAAGTCAAAGGCTACAAGACCAAGCAGGCTGTTCTGCTTCCTAAGAAATTTAAGGCCTGGAATGATATCAAAAGTCTATGCCTCATAGAAGATGATAGCTGGCAAAGGCAAAATGAGAAAATGTTATCATATCCAGTGTAGGAGAGCCTGCATCATCTATAATGAGGACAATGGTATCATTGAGGTCTTGAGAAACATTCCTGAAATTACTCTGCTTAATATAAGCAAACTAAACTTTTTGAAACTTACTCCTGATGAGCATGTGGGACATTTTTGTATTTGGACTGGAAATGTTTTCCTCAAGTTAGATGATCTACATGGCAGTTGGTGTGAAGCTGCCTCCTTCAAGAGTAACTACAACATTCCCATTTCTAAGATGCTCAATCAGACCTTAGCAGAATCTTGGAAAGCCCAGAAATCGAAAGAGCCCTCCAAGTACCACACAAGAAGATTCATCACAGAGTCTTGGAGAAGAATCCACTGAAAACCCTGAGAATCACACTGAAGCTAAACTCATATGCAAAGACCATGACCATGCCCTGGAACACCTTTCTTGCCAGGACGAGAATGACAAACTCTGGATGGATAAGTAGCAGCAGTAGTAGCAGCTGAATCAGATGAGAAAGGGGGTTGCAGGCAAGAAGTCTGTGGTGAAGAAGAAAGGAAAGAAAGCTGTTGGTGTTAAAATGCAGAAAAAAACCTTTTGTGGGGAAAAAGCTGGCAGTGACCAAAATCCACCAGCTGGCTGAAAAGAAGCCCACAGAAAAGAAACCCATGACACAAGAAAAGAAGCCTACTGCATAAACTTAGTTTTTTTCATTCTATAAAGACCATACTATTTTGGACCGCTAATTCTGAATAAAGGCCTGATGAACAAAAAGAGCCCCAAATAGAGATAATGCTAAAACTAGTTCATCAAAAGAAAACAAGAAAAACTGAAAAAGTGGTGAAAAAAGAAAATAAATTACAAGATGGTAGATTTAAACCCAACCATGTTGATAACTATATCAAGTATAAAAGATACAAACATTTCAGTAAAAAACCACAGATTGTCAGGATTATAAACCAAAATCCAACTATATACTATCTATGACAACCCTACTTCATTATTATTAGTATTAGTATTAGTATTATTAAACAAGCCGTAGTTCAATTTTATTTCTTTACATTGAGACAAATGCCAACTTTATTATGAATAGTTGGCTATGAGGTTTCTTAATATATGTGGTTACAAAGATGAGTTTTTTTCATTTTTTAAAAAAATTTTTGAGTAATAAAAATTACAATTTTTAATTGTAATTCATTTGAGTAATAAATAAATAAATTAAAAATAAAATAAATAATAAATAAAAAATCCTAATTAAAAAAAATTTACTTAAGTGTAATTTATTTACAATGTTGTGATAATTTCCACTGTACAACAAAATGACTCAATTATACATATATACATACACATCCATTCTTTCCCAGATTCTTTTCCCATATAGATTATCACAGAATACTGGGTAGAGTTCCCTGATGGCCAGTCACTTACCTCACTGCGCATATGCCAATCCAAAACTCCCACTCCATCCCCCTTCCCTACCTGTCCCCTTTGGTAGCCCTAAGTTTGTCTTCAATGTCCATGAGCCTATTTCCATACTGCAGATAAGTCCATTTGTATCCTTTTTTTTTAGATTCCACATATAAGTGATATCATATGATGTTTGTTTTTCACAGTCAAGTAATTTCACTTAGTATGATAGTTTCTAGGTCCACTCATGTTGCTGCAAATGGCTTTATTTCATTCTTTTTTATGGCTGAGTAGTATTCCTGTGTTTATAAGCACAACATTTTCTTTGTCCATTCCTCTGCTGATGAACATTTAGGTTTCTTCCATGTCTTGGCTATTGTAAATAGTGCTGAAGTGAACGCTGGTGTGCATGTATCTTTTTAATTATTGTTTTCTATGGATAGATGTCCAGGAGTGGGATAGATGTCCAGGAGTGGGATTGCTGGATCATATGATAGTCCTATTTTTACTTTTTTGAGGAAACTTCATACTGTTTTCCATAGAGGTTGCACCAATTTACATTCCCACTAACAGTGTAAGAGTGTTCTTTTTTTCTCCAGTACCCTTCCTAGTATTTGTTTGTAGACTTTTTGACGATGGACATTCTGGCTAGTATAAGGTGGTATCCCATAGTATTTTTGATTTGCATTTCTCTAATAATTAGTGATGTTGAACAGCCTTTCATGTTTTTTTGTTTGTTTTTTGTTTTTGTTTTTGTTTTGCCATCTGTCTTTTTGAGGAATGTCTGTTTAGATCTTATGCCCAGTTTTTGATTGGGTCATTCTTTTTTTTTTTTTTTTTGATATTGAGATGCACAAGGTGTTTGCATATTTTGGAGATTAAATTCATCAGTTGCTTCACTTTCAAATATATTCTCCCAATCTGTGGGTTGTCTTTTTGTTTTGTTTATGGTTCTGTTTGCTGTGCAAAAACTGTTAAGTTTAATTAGGTCCCACTTGTTTATTTTTGTTTTGATTGCCATTAGAGGTATATTTAAGAAGATAACTGCTGTGGTTTTTGTCAGAGAATATTCGGCCTATGTTGTCCTCTGAGAGTTTTATAGTATTCAGTCTAACATTTAGGTCTTTAATCTCCGTTTTGAGTTTATTTTTGTATATGGTGTTAAAGAATGTTCTAATTTCATTTTTTGCCTATAGCTAGCTGTTCAGTTTATAGCACCACTTATTGAAGGGACTGTCTTTTCTCCATTGTATATTTTTGCCTCTTTTGGCATAGATTAATTGACCACAGGTGCTTGGGTTTATTTCTGGGCCTTCTATCCTGTTCCATTGATCTATATTTCTGTTTTTGTGCCAGTTACCATACTCTTTTGATGATTATAGCTTTGTAGTATAGTCTGAAATCAGGGAGCCTGATTTTTCCAGCTCCGTTTTTCTTTATTAATACTGCTTTGGCTCTTCAAGGTCTTTTGTATTTCCATACAAATTTTTAATTTTCTTGTTCTAGTTCTGCGAAAAATGCCATTGGTAATTTGATAGGGATTCACTGAATCTGTAGATTGTCTTAGGTAGTATAGTCATTGAGACAGTACTGATTCTTAAAATCCAAGAGCATCGTATATCTTTCCATCTGTTTGTGTCATCTTTGATTTCTCTCATCAGCATCTTATAGTTTTCAGAGTATAGGTCTTTTGTCTTTTTAGGTAGGTTTATTCCCAGGTATTTTATTCTTTTTGATGTGAAGGTAAATGGGATCATTTCCCTACAGATCTTTCATTGCTAGTACATAGAAATACAATCTATTTTTGTCTATTAATTTTGTGTCCTGCAACTTTATCAAAAATGGGGAAAAGTAGAAGTATGGAAAAGAATATAACCCTATAAATACTAATTATAAGAAGGCTGGAGTGGATATATTAATTTCATATAAGGTATTTCCGAACAAGTAATATTAACAGGGATAAAGAGGCATGTTTCAAAACAAAAGAAGTAAATGAAGCAAGAAGACATTACAACCTTAAATATAATGGCACCTTATAATTGAAATTCAAAATACGTGAAGGAAAGTCAGGCAAAATGAAAAGAAAAATAAACAAATCCACAATCATATTTGGATCTTTCAAAACTCTCTTAGAAAATTTTGGCAAGAGACAGGATTAAGATGGCAGAATAGAAGGACTGGAGCTCAACTTCTCTCCTAAAAACAACAAAATTCACAACTAAAGACTGAGAAATCTCCACCCAAATAGACCAGAAACCCATACCCTACTCCAGAAGAAAAAGAGGAGGCCACATCCACAGGTAGGAGGGGTGATTTCGTGATATAGACAATCCCATACCTCACAGGTGGGAAGCTCCACAGACTGAAAACTAATTGGCTCACAGAGACTCACCTACAGGAGTAAGAGTTCTGAGCTCCACATCAAACCCTCACATGCTGGGATCTGTCACTGGGAGAAAGAGCCCCTGGAGCATCTGGCATTGAAGGCCAGCAGGGCTTGTGCACAGGAGCTCCACAAGACTGGGGGAAATGGAGACCCCATTCTTAAAAGGCGCACACAGACTTTCATGTGCACTAGGTCCAGGGCAGAGCGAGGTCTCCACAGGAACCTAGGTCAAACCTGACTGCAGTTCTTGGAGGAAATCCTAGGAAAACAGGGGTGAATGTGGCTTGTTGTGAGGGAGGAACATTGAAGGCAAAGCTCTCAGGAATATTCAGCAGTTGCCTTTCTCTGGAGGTGGCCATTTTGGGAAAATCTGGCCCCACCCGTCAGTCAGTGCTGAGAAGCCCCAGGGCAAACAACAATCCAGGTGGGATCACAGCCGCACCCCTCAGTAAACAGGCTACCTATAGAGCCTCAGGCACATAGCAGCCCCTAATCCCATCCAGAGACTAAGCCCCACCCACCAGAGGGATCAGAATTGGCTCCACCTACCAGTGGGCAGGCATCAGCCCCTCCCATCAGGAAGCCTACAGCAAGCCCCCCATACCGACTTCAGCCACAAGGGGGGCAGACACCAGAACTAAGAGAGGCTACAGCTCTATTATCTGTAAAAAGGTCACCACACCAAAAACCTATAAAAATGGAAAGACAGAGAACTATAACTCAGATGAGGGAGAAAGAAGAAGCCCCAGAAAATCAGCTAAGCAATGAGGAGATTCTCAGCCTCCAGGAAAAAGACTTTAGACTGTTGATGCGGAAGATGACACAAGGCATTGGAATAAGCTGGAGGCAAAGATGGATAACTTACAGGAAACACTAACCAAAGAGATACAAGATATAAAACTTAAACAAGAAGAGATGCAAAATACAATAACTGAAATAAAAAACTCACTAGAAGCAGCTAACAGCAGAATACAGGAGGCAGAAGAACGCATAAGTGAGGTGGAGGACAGATTAGAAGAAATTACAGATGCAGAACAGAAAAGAGAAGAAAGATTGAAAAAAAATGAAGAGAGTCTCAGGGAACTCTGGAACAACATTAAACGCACCAACATCCGTATGATAGGGGTGCCAGAAGGAGAAGAGAGAGAGAAGGGGACAGAAAAAATATTCCAAGAGATAATAGCCGAAAATTTCCCTAACATGAGAAAGGAACCACTCACTCAAATTCAGGGGGCACAACGCGTACCATATAAAATAAACCCAAGGAGGAACACACCGAGACACATATTAATCAAACTGACCAAAATTAAAGACAAAGGGAAAATCTTGAAAGCAGCTAGGGAAAAGAAACAAGTAACATACAAGGGAACCCCAATAAGGTTATCGGCAGATTTTTCAGCAGAAACTCTGAAGGCCAGAAGGGAGTGGCATGATATACTTAATGTGATGAAAGGAGAAAACCTCCAACCAAGAATACTCTACCCAGCAAGGCTCTCATTCAGATTTGAAGGTGAAATAAAAACCTTCTCAGATAAGCAAAAGTTGAAAGAATTCAGCAACACTAAACCAGCCTTACAACAAATACTAAAGGAACTTCTCTAGGCAGGAAAGAAAAGATCAGCAACAGGAAACAGAAATTCCACAAATGACAAGGCTCACCAGTAAAGGTATATATACAGTAAAGATACGAAATCATCCATGCACAATTATACCACCAAAATCAGAAATCATGAGAAGAGATGGGTACAAATGCAGGACACCGGAGATGAACTTGCCATTAAGAGATCAACAACTTAAAACAATCTCATATACATATAGACTCTTACATGAAAACTTCATAATAACTGCAAACCAAAAATCTACAATTGATACACAAACAAGGAATCTCTGAAAAAGAAATATATCTCATAGTAAATAAGTGCATAATCCACCATGAAGGGGGTCATTTGACCTCATTCTTGGAAAGCTGAAGTCTTCTTAGATCTGATTCTGATTTCCTCTCCATCAAAGAACTTATGATAATTATAATTAAATAATGCCACTGTACAATTAAATAATACAGTTCTACAATTGTATTATTAATAACCATTTCTCTCCATGGTAAAATGTAAAGTCTATAATGTCTTATTTATCACATCACCTAGAATGGTGTAATGCCTTTATTGAAGACTCAATGAGATGGAACAAATTGTGAGGACATATTTATATAGTTACACTGTTTTTTAACCAACTTATGCATTTTATATTTTACTTATTTTCAGAGGGTGTATTATTTTTGTTATGCTTACCAGGTGTTATTCTTTTTACTATGCTATATAAAATATTTAATGGTATATAAGGCTTTCTTCTTTATAAATTTTAGTTGCATAATATAACAATTTAATATAATGCTAATTTTTAAAGAAAAGTTGAAATGTAGTAGATAATGCTAAATAGTAAAGATGAAAGCCATACAAAATGGGATAAAGTATAGAATAAATTTCCTATTTGTCTCAGCACATTTTCCATTCCACTTCTCCAGTGGGAGTCACTTAATCTGTTTCTTAAGATCCATGTTATAATAATCCGTGTGAATGTAATTGTGTGTAAATGTATGTATTTTATTCTGTAAAAAAATAAAAATTAAAAAAAAAGAAAATTTTGGCAAAATCAGTAAGTATTTAGATCACCTGAAAAATACTATAAAAACGCTGACCGTGTGGCTATGTATTGAATATTCCTCTAATAATTGCAGAGTGGGTTATTTTTATATGTAGATGAAATATTTAGCAAGACAGGCCATATCGCAGGATATAAAACAGGTCTCAATAATTTCCACATTTTTAAGTTGTGGAGTGTCTGTTTTCTTTTCTTTCTTTTCTTCCTCCTTTTTTTTTTTTTTGTCTTTTTGCCATTTCTAGAGCCGCTCCCACGGCATATGGAGGTTCCCACGCTAGGGGTCGAATCGGAGCTGTAGCCTCCAGCCTACGCCAGAGCCACAGCAACGCAGGATCCGAGCCGTGCCTGCAAACCTACACCACAGCTCACGGCAACGCCGGATCGTTAATCCACTGAGCAAGGGCAGGGACCGAACCTGCAACCTCACGGTTCCTAGTCGGATTCGTTAACCACTGCCCCACGACGGGAACTCCCCCCCCCTTTTTTTTTTTTTTTTTTTTTTTTTGCTTTTTACAGCTGCACCTGCAGCATATGGAAGTTCCCAGGTTAGGGGTCGAATTGGGGCTACAGATACTGGCCTACACCACAGCCACAGCAATGCTACTTACATCTGAGCCGCATCCATGACCTATACCACAGCTCACAGCAATGCCAGATCCTTAACCTACAGAGTCAGGCCAGGGATTGAACCCGCATCCTCATGGATACTAGTCAGGTTCATTTCCACTAAGCCACAATGGGAACTCCAGGGGGGTCTATTTTCTGACACAGGGGAATTAAATTAGAAATAAATATCAGAAAGCTATTTGAGGTATTTGCAAAAATTAGAAACTAAGAGAAAATTATAAATGATTATAAACTGTTCAAAGAGTAAATCACAAAGGTAATTAGAAAATATTTTGGAAAAAAAATTTCCACAATGTAAAGAATGTGTGGGATGCATGTAAAGGAATTCTTGGAGGGAAATTTATAACTTTAAATGTTTATACTAGAAAAGAATAAAGTTCCAAACCAATTATCTAAAGGCTCATCTTGGAAGTCAGAAGAAGAAAGACAACTTAAAATTGAAATAAATAGCAGGAAAAATAAACATAAGGCCAGGAATAAATGATACAGAAAACAAACAGTAAAATATAGTAAAAGCTGTTTTGCTAAAAAAAAAAAAAATCAGTAAGATTGATGAAGAAAAGATACAAATTATTAAAATAAAAAATAAAAAAGGGACACATAGATGCAGATGCCACAGACATTATCAAGTTAACAAAGGAACACAGTAAACAGGTTCATGCTACTTATATGACCTCTTATGAAAGGTACAAATTCCTTAAAAGACAGAGATTGTCAAAATTGACTAAAAACCAGAGCTCTCTTCGTGGCTCAGCAGATAATGAACCCGACAAGGATCCATGAGGATGCAGGTTTGATCTCTGGCCTTGCTCAGTGGGTTAAGGATCCAGAGTTGCTATGAGCTATGGTGTAGGTTGCAGAGGCGGCTCGGATCTGATGTTGCTGTGGCTGTGGCATAGGCCAGCCGCAAGGTGTCAGATTCAACCCCTAGCCTAGGAACTTTCGTATGTCGTGGGTGCAGCCCTAAAAAGGGGAAAAAAAAAAAAAAAAAAGGACTGAAAATCAAAAAGAAAATCTTAATACCTCCACGTCAACTAAAGAAATTACAATATCACAAAGGTAGAGAACAGAAAAAGGGAAAAACAATTTCCAATTTATTTAATGAAGCCATAATTACTTTAATACCAAACAAGATAAATTTATTACTAGGAAAAAAGTTACAGATAACTGCGTAAAATAGATGATGTTAAAATGTTGGGGAAAACAAACAAAAAATAAGATAATGCATAGCTAACCAAATGGTCAGCTGCTCCTTGCCACTGGCTCCCAAAGTCTCCACATACAATCATTGTCCGCTGTAGACCAAAAGCATCCAGTAGTTCAAGGTGTTCATGACACCAAAATGAACCTTTCTTTAGAAATGTTACATTTAAAGGTTTTAAGGCAGAACTAAGAAAGACAACCAGAATCACGTGTTCAGCTACCTAATGCTTCACTCCAGTGCAGATTTTAAGTAGTCTCCCACTGGCATGGAAAAATATGATAAACATCTGCATTTAAATTACAGGAGGAGGAGAATGTAACTTTGTAAAATGTTAGCAGTAGTATTCAATGAATGTAAGAACTCACTTGTTTACTAGAGTCATAGAACAACAGGATCAAATTACTTGCCTGATAGGCTATTGAATCTTTATCCTAAGCCAACAGAATGTGTGTGATGGCTTAGAATTTCATAAATATTTTTCCAACTTAACATAACTCTCCTGCCAAAACAATTTCTTAATAATTTTTTTTTTTTTTAAAGGCCACATCTGTGGCATATGGATGTTCCCAGGCTCGAGGTGAAATTGGAGCTGCAGTTGCTGGCCTACACCACAGCCACAGCAGTACAGGGATCTGAGCCGTTGTGCCACACCTTGAGGCAATGCCAGATCCTTAACCTACTGACTGAGGCCAGGGACTGAACCCACATTCTCATGGACACTGTGTTGGGTTCTTAACCTGTTCAGCCATGACCGGATCTCCATTTCTTAACAATTTAAATGAGAACAAAACCATGGTGAGATCATCTCTTTTTCTTACATTCAGATTAAAGATATAAAATGACAGAAGCAAAGGAGTAAATTTGGAACTTTTAACAATAAGTCTCCATGATTCCTTAAACTTCCAGGTGATGACAACATGATGTACCAAGCAAAAAGTATGCAGATACTTTTTTTTAAGAGATTTTAATCTCTTTTTTAAGAGATTTCCCACTGAAAAATATATGCAATTTAACATCCAAAGCCTTTGATTTCTACACTGCATTATTAAACAGCAGACTTCTCTCAAGGCACTTTGCTATCGAATCAGAACACTGTAAGAGACCCTCCCTGTGCAGTGGAGGTCTCCTAAGACTGCAATACCATCCTGAGACTTTGGCCATCTTTGATTTGAACACCATCATTCTAAACTTTCAATAGGAGTACAGTGGGTGATTGAGGACCTAAACTGCGACTCCCCTAGTAAGTTCTCATTATCATATGAATTTTGAAACAAAAATTTATATCCTCTATCTATACTCCATTAAGGAATTTAACCAGAAATTCTCCAAGGTCAGAAGAGAAGTTGGCAATTCTTATACTCCTGAATGTCAACAGCAGCTTTGCCTTTCTTAATATCCTCCATTGACCTCAATTTCACTGAGGTACACACATGGATGGGTATCGGGTTAAGTGCCAACTAAATTCTTCAAGTAAAAAAAAAAAGCATTTAAGGAACATGTATGCTCTAACTGCTGCAAAGCAACTTTGAGGAAACTATCTTCTTAACACCAGAACAAACACAAAGAAACCCTACCAATAATATTTAGAAGCTATGAAACGCCATCTCTAGCTAGAGTCAGAAGTTGATAGTTGTGCTAAGATCATTTTTCTTCCTTAAAAAGAAAAGTTTCTTAGACAATAGGTTTAATTACAGGAAAGTATTGATTGAAACTACTTTCATTGCCACTAATGCTCTGCTTAATTTTAAAGATAACATAATGTTGAACAGAATAATATGTTCTATTAATAACATTTTATTGAAACAGTAAACTGATTTATTGTATTTAGTTTGTCCAAATAAGCACCCAGATCATTTGCCATAAATCTTCTTGAGTTTAAACAGAAGGCCGAGATGCAACTTGATAAAAATAAAAAGTTATCATAAAACATAATGAAAAATCCAATTTGAAAATTAAGCAGTGTACTGCCCAGCTTCATGCTTTATTTAGGGTCTGAAGCTTACAATGAAGATGAAAGAGCTGCTCTAGTTTAGTTTAAATGGCTATTGTGAGTCTTCGTTTGGGAAAAAAAATATATAAAAATAATTAAAATCTGTTAGAGGAAGTTTGCCCATTTAGCTTCTGAAGCAATTCACTCTAACCTCATTGCTTACCCACTTTAAAATAAAATAGTTTATTTTTTATTTAAAAAATATATTTTTAACTTGAAATTTATGGGGGTGAGAGAGGGCAGAACTTAACAGACTTGTGCTCACAAACTAAAATACTCTTCCCTGGAGCTTTAACTTTCCCATGAGTCTCCTCAAACCCAATCCTGTGAGCGTACAGCAGTGTGCACATACATCAGCTATCTCCAGCAGGGGACAAGTGAGAAGACACCTAAAGACATCTAAGCACAGTGACTCACACAGCATTGGGAAGGCAATGTTTGGATTTCATAGCTAAGAGACAAGCCTATGTTCTACTATGTATTTGCCACTCATTCTATACAAACTTAGTCCTTTATCTGTGGCTGATTTCCCTCCTGTAGAAAGCTGTTAAAGATTTCTTCTATATTATTTACCATTTTGAAAAATTGTTTTCCAAATTTATGTATGGCATTCTGGATATTAGGAAGCCTAACCTGTCCTAATCTTTCAGATTAATTTCGGAAAAGAGAAATCATTTAATTATTTTCAACAAATAGCAATGTTTACAGCACACATTTAAAAGTAGTAGTATAGAAATTGCAATATATTGACTTCAGCAGAGCTAGATTTAAGAGTTCAACATTTAAATCACCAGAATTTATTAACCAAAACTCAAGAGTGCAATTATACTCTTGCTTACAGAATACCTGCCATCTGAGTAAATTCTTTAACCACTGCATAACATCCCACAGTTTATTAAAGAGTCGCTCATTGATGGAACTTTGGACACTGTGCCGACTACTGAGGCAAGGCTTCCTCTATGCTCCATTTAAATGTAAAATCTGGGAAGTTACCACTCACACAGTCCAGATTCCCTTCTAGCCGGGACTCTGGATGGCAATTAGGTTCTGCTTATTCCAGCTGCTTTTGGAGGTCTTTTGTTTGTCTCTGCTGGCAAGGGCCATGGTAAAAACACAAGAATTCCCTTCCCCAATAACAAAACAAGAGACCATTTTTCAGTTGTTTGGGGGTGAGAAGCAGCAGTGTGGCAGCAGCACACCTGGCTTCCTAACACTTCAGTCTCACTGGTGGAGTCTTTTCTGGGGTATCCTGGGTTTCTGGAGACCATTGCAGCAGCAGTAAACACATTATTCCTAATTCCAGCATAGCTCCACCAGTGATAGTCTCAGAGTGTTAGGCACAAGTATATTAGTCCTACTTGGTTCCAAGGTCACCACTGGAAGACCAACATAAAACCTGCTTCTTAAGCCCCTTCAAAGCTTTTATTCCTAACACAAATTCCCTCTTGCTTAAATTATGTTTCCCACACTGAACCCTAAATGACACAGTGTTTTGGTCTTACTAACAATGCATTCATTTTTTTCTTTTTTCTAAATTAAGGTACAATCTATGTACAATAAGGTTCATCCTTCTTTAGTGTATAGTTGTTCAAATTTTGAGAAATGAGAATGGTTGGGTAATCGCTATAATAATCAAGATAGTTCCATCATATCAAAAAACTCTTCATGCTTTGTGGTCAAGCTCTCCCCCAGGCTCAGCTCTTGATTCATTTCTGTCTCCATTGTTTTCCTCTTCAGGAATCTCACACAAACAGACTCACATTTTGAGTCTGGCTTCCTTCTCTTAGCACAATGCATTTGAGATTCATGTATGCAGTGTGCACATCAACAGTCCGTTCCTTTCTTTTTTTTTTATTGCAGAGTAGGACATTTGTTTTAATTAATTAATTAATTAATTACTTTACTTTGCCTTTTGAGGGCTGCATCCGTTCCCAGGATAGGTGTCCAGTTAGAGCTGTAGCCGCCGGCCTGAGCCACAGCCACAGCAATGTGGGATCCGCGCTGCATCTGAGACCTACACCACAGCTCACAGCAATGCTGGATCCTTAACCCACTGAGTGAAGCAGGGTTTGAACCTGCATCCTCATGGATGCTAGTCAGATTTGTTTGCACTGAACCACGACGGGAACTTCCAGAGTAGGACATTTGGGTTGTTTAAAGTTTTTAATGAACACGAATAAAGCCACTATAAACACATACAGGTTTTCATATGAATACAGATTTTCATTTTTAAGTAAAAATCCAGGAGGTAATCCAGGTGCGAAGTGGACCTGGACTAAGGTGGGAGCGATGGAAGCGGTAAGTGATGGTAGAAGTAGGATATATTTAGAAGGAAGACTGACCTGGATTTGGTAATGGATTGGATTTGGGGGTGTAAGAGAAAAAGAAATGTCAAGTATGACTGCAAATATATTTTTCCTGAGAAACAGAAAGAATGGGACTGCCATTTCCTGAGTGAGACAGATGGGAGAGTTGCAGGTTTGGCAAGGAAATCAAGAGTCCAATTTTAGTCACACTAAGTTAGTGGATAGGCCCAGTACACATTTACTGTATGCTTCATTAGATTGAAACACCTCAGGGTAAAATCTAACTCTCTTACTGATATACAACTTCCTACAATAGTAAGGGAATGGATTAGGAGATTTAGGGGTATTTTTCGCACCTAGAATTCTGCAGAGAGAATCAGGCTGTTACAGGTATAAATTTACAAGTATACTAAGCTTCTTATATCCCACACATGGCTACTGGTAGGGTCCAATTTAGGTGAATATGGCATTGCTCTATGACAGCTCTGACCAGCACTTTTAAAGCAAAGAAATAACATTTTCTTGAGAGCATGAAGCAATTTCATGGTTGGGGATTTTTTCTGATGAATTTTCCATTTTTTTTGTTTCCATCACTCTATCTCTGACCTCGTTTTGATCAAAACAAACAGCTTTAGTTCCTTAGATCTTAGTGTGGCATGATCTCACATGACAGCATAATTTTATTTACTTATTTTTAATTTTTAATTTTTTTCTTTTTATGGCCACACCTATGGCATATGGAAGCTCCCAGGCTAGGGGTTGAATTGGAGCTGCAACTGCCAGCCTACACCACAGCCACAGTAACACCGGATCTGAGCTGCATCAACACCCGATCTGAGCTTCATCTGTGACCTATGGTGCAGCTTGAGGCAACATCAGATCCTAAACCCACTGAGGGAGGCCAGGAATCGGACCCTCATCCTCACGGACACTATGTTGGGTCCTTAACCCACTGAGCCACAGTGGGAACTCTGATAGCATCATTTTAATTGAGTTCCAAGGCCGGATGTGGTATTTTAACAGCTTTAATATTGCCCCCATAATCAGAAAAGGATTCCAAAGAGCTCAACAAAAATTACCTCTTATCCTTCTACAGTGTATCCATCGCTTAACTTCCATCAATTTCATTTTAGTGGATCTATGACCCCAGGTAATGGAGACTAAATTAGTTAAGTCTCTACATGATCCAAGCTAACAGAAGATCTAGTGGAAGTTGAGGTGACCAAATTTTGGCATCAGAATGAAATATATGATAGTAGTAACAGAAAGGTGCCTCATTAAAAGCCAGCAAATAGTACAACTCCTTTCAAGATAACTTGAGTCTTTCAGCAACAGGTAAAATTATGACAGTAGCCCAGTATTTGATTTTTTTTTTTATACATCTCTCTACTCACCAAGTGTACTTTCTCCAAAATGCCTCTTTTCCCAGCTATATCATGATAAGTCTTTCCTTATTCTTTTCAGTGCCTAACAGTTCTTCATGACTATTTATATTTTAGCTGCCCAGTCCTTATGACTAACAATTTCTAAATAAATACTCTATCAATTGGTAAACTCTAAGGAAAGAGAAATCCATTAGCGTAAATAAATTAGGTGTTTTCTTTTGCTTGTATTGAGGCATCTGGAAGGACAGAGTCAGCTATGGACTCGGTTATTACAGTGTCACAAATGTCTTCAGGGACATTTACATATTTTGGTTCCGACACGGACTTGCCAACTTCTACTCCCAAAATGACTGTCCAATCTACAATATCAGGTCAGCGTTCCATAGAGCAAATTTTCTCATCTTGGCCTAATAACATGTGGACAAGATGAGTCTTTGCTGTGGGAGACTGTCCTGTACAGTGTAGGGTGTTTAGCAACACCCATGGCCTCTAGGTGCTACTAGGAACTGTTAGTTATAACAACCAAAAATGTCTCCAGATAGTGCCAAATTTCCCCTAGGGGTTAAAGTCACCCCTGGTTGAGAACTGCTGCCATAGAGAAAAAAAGAGACTTGCACAAGGATAAAAAGAGGCTCAGAGAGTGGAGCCCATGACCCTCCCATCCTTCCTCACCCGCAGGCCCTCTTAAGGGGTTTTCTTAGAAACCCCATGCGCACAACTTCCACTTATATCTCACTGGCTGGAACTGCATCCCAGCACTATTCCATCTGCAAAAGAGGCTGAGTAATGTAGGTTTATCCTGAGACACTGTTACTCTCAATAAGACTGGCATTCATTTAAGAAGGAATAAGGAAAGGATAGATAACAGGCAACTAGCATTCTCTCGAGAGAAAATGTTTCAGTAATTTAATTTCAAGACAGTCTTGTTCCAACTGACATCCTTGCAAAGGCTCCCAAGATTTTATCTTATTTTATTATTTATTTATTTATTTTATTATTTATTTATTTTTGCTTTTGAGGGCTGCACCTGTGGCATGTGGAGGGTCCAGGCTAGGGGTTGAACTGGAACTACAGCTGCTGGCCTACCCCACAGCAACACCTGATCCAAGCTGTGTCTGTGACCTACACCACAGCTCACAGCAACACCGGATCCTTAACCCATTGAACGAGGGCTCGAACCCACAACCTCGTGGTTCCTAGTCGGATTCGTTTCTGCTGTGCCATGATGGGAACTCCCCAAGATTTTAAAAAGAAAGTTTACCTTGATTTGTATCTTATAAATGACTCGTTCTTTTTGGCAGAGGCTGCCTTCTCCCTTAAGAATTGGTTATTTTTCCTGGCTTTTTGTATGTGGAGTAATCTTTTTATTCCTTCTGGGACTCCAATGACATAAGTTAGGTTTTAAGGCTCTGTTCATTTTTTCCCCAATCTTTCTTTTTTCTTTCTGTTTTTAAAATTGAAAAATTTGTACTGATCTATCTTCAAGTTTATCTTGACTTTTGTTTTTAATGATTTCTATATCTCTCCTGAGAACTGTTATCCATTCATTTAAAGTATTTACAGTTATGCTATGGAGAATTGCTATAAAAGCTGCTTTAAAGTCTTTTCCTGATAATTTCAAAATCTCAGTGACCTTGGAGTTGACATCCATTGCCTTTTCCCTTGAGGATTGCTTATAATTTCCTAAGTTTTTTTAGGTAGCATAATTTTGAGTTATACCCTGGACATCTTAAATGTTATGTTTTATTAACTTTTTTTTTTTTTGCTTTTTAGGGCCACACCCACCACACATGGAGGTTCCCAAGCTGAATCAGAGAGATAGCTGCCAGTCTACATCATAGCCATAGCAACACAGGATCCAAGCCACGTTTATGACTTACACCACAGCTCACAGCAATGCCAGATGCCTAATCCACTGAGCAAGGCCAGGGACCGAACATGCATCCTCATGGATAATAGATTCATTTCTGCTGTGCCACAATGGGAATTCAGACTATCAGTCCTTTGACCTTTTATAATCTGCTACAAAATCTGTTTATTTATTAGCAGGCAATCAGGTCAGTTATGTTCAGATCACAAGTCTTTCTTACCTTCTCTGAGGAGTGGTTCTAACTGCAGGTCAGTTCTCAGAGCCTTTGGTATGCTGCTGGGGGTCCTTCTGCATGAATTACTACTTAGGCTAATCATACACAAAATGAGGGGACGTCCTTACAGCTCTTTTTTTTTTTTTTCCTGAGATTTCTCCCCATAGTCTTCACCACAGTAGCCCTTTTACTGGGTCTTTTGGCAAGAAAGACAGGGTTTCTCTTGTGGCACTGCTACTGTAGCTGCAGCCTGACAACTGGGTCAGCCTTAGGGGCAAAGCAGGAAATGTAGAAAAAAACACAAAGATCCTCCCACTCCCCACTCTTTACATGCAGGATACATTTTCTTGGTTTCCCTGGACAGAAAAATGAGGTTTCTATCAGAATTTTAGTTGCCAGAGCCACTGTCACCCAGCTAAATAACTGGGGGCAAAGCCATGGCAAAAAAACAAAACAAAACACTGGGAAACTAATCCCAAAACTGATTGTGCCTCCAAGTTCAACTTCCTACCACCAACTATCTGCTTTTGATTACTTATGTAGTTGCTTTTTGTTTGTCCAGAGTGTTTAGTTCTCATCAGCAGAAAAGGTAGGCTACCGGGGGCTTACCTCAGTGTAGCAGGAGTATAAACTTTCTAAAATATCTTTTATGAAAGTCAAAGGAGTATAAACTTCTTTGTAAGTGAAAATCATAGGAACTAGTCGCACAAATCACATCTTAATAAATAATGAACAAAAAAATGGAGAAATTAAATATATTCCTTCCAAAATTAAAAAAAAAAATGTTAAAATAGGGAGTTCGCGTCGTGGTCAGTGGTTAATGAACGTGACTGGCATCCATGATGACGCAGGTTTGATCCCTGGCCTTGCTCAGTGGATTAAGGATCCAGTGTTGCCATGAGCTGTGTTGTAGGTCGCAGACACAGCTCAGATCTCGCGTTGCTGTCGTAGGATGGTGGCTACAGCTCCCATTGGACCCCTAGCCTGGGGACATCCATATGCTTGGGGAACAGCCCTAAAATGAGAGAAAGACAAAAAAAAAAAATATATATATATATATATATGTTCAAATAAAACAATCAAAAGGATGAAAAAGGAATTTTTCATAACCAAGTGTCTGAACTAATAAAGCCAGACTACCAATGAGTCACACGGATTATGGAGAAAAAGAGGAAAATACTTCCTGCGTGAAGAGCTTTCTATTATTCTTCCTTTTAAAGCAAATTCTTGGGAGCTGGAGTGAGGGGAGGAAGGGAAAAACCTAATAAGAAGCAAGGAGTTCAATACTGGAAAGTCAAAGCATCAACCAGGAACCCCTGAGTGGCTCCCTCCTATTTGCATGTCTTGACTGCTCACAGACATAACAGGAAAGCAAATCCAGTGTGTATGTCCAATGTAGATGCAGGCAGTGCTCTAATGATTCAAATGTCTAACTCTAGATATAGGAATTTTCTCCTAAAATTTTGCCAAGGTAATATATGCTATCTTCAGCTTCCTGGTATAGTTAATGCTAGATGAAATATATATTATAGTCTCTCTTAGAATTAGAAACATTAAATGGTACAGCAAAATAAAGAGTACTTTGAGAAAAATTTTGAGCTTTTCTTAATCTGTAAATGTTAAACAAGAACTCCATTATAGAAGCATCTCCCCTACCATTTATTTTTCCTTGGTAAGGGTTGGTATACTAACTAGAAATCTTAAACTTCAGTAAGATGTTTATTGTTTTATGTTACTTTCTCATAGATTAAAGAAAAAAGAACCCCAAATATTTACCTCCTGTTTTTAAAGAAACTCAGCAATCAATCAGAACAAATACAAACATTCTTATCTACTGCAATAACAACCAAACAACTGTCTCTAGAATTTTAGTCCCAGTCATTATAGCCATAACCAATTGATTTTCATAAATGAAGATAATGATGGTGTCTAGCTATTAAGATTAAGGGGGTGAGAATTAAACATGTCAATAATATAAAGAGTTTAAAATAGTATCTAGTACAAAGTATGTATGTGCTATACAAGTATTGGCTATTATGCTGTTATTAAAAATAGGTATGAGTCTAACGAGGTAGAAAAGTGGGGAAAGAAAGAATTTTAGAATTATTTGGTTGTGGAATGGAAATCCTATAAAATTGGATTGTAATAATCATTGTACAACTACAAATGTAATAAATTGAGTAAATGAAAAAAAAAATTAAACAATCATTTGATAATGTGCCCAACACTAACTGTGGAACCTTGGGCAAGTTACTTAACCTTAGAAAAGCTAGTTCATCATTTGTGAAAAGGAGTAAATAATAACTACTTATAGCATCTTGAAGATTAATAAAAGATAATGTCTGTAAAGCAAATTGCATATGGAAGTGATCAATAAATAACAGTAATTATTATTATTACCATCACCCAGCTTCTCCCCAAACAATAACAAATTCTCCTGCCCTCTGTAGAAGTTATATATTTCACTTTGAGTTCTTCAAGGGAGACTAGAAAAAAAATGCAAATTTGATTTCACTGAAAATCACTAGACAAAAAAGAGGAATATATTTTCCTATATTCCAAAAAAGGAGAAATTAGAGAAATATGCATTTAACTCTAATTTTTACCAAAAGTTCAGAGAATGATTCTCTTGTTAGAGGTCTAAGCAAGAACATATCAACAAAGTAGCTTTATCATACATGCGCTTCTCATTCTAAGAGTGGTCACTTGATGTGGCTTTACCTATGTATCAGTGATTCTTCTGTACTTGGAATGATTTCTTATTTGATAGTTGTAAACATAAAACTAGAGCTCTGATTAAAGTTGGTGAATTGAACAACAGAAGAATGGCAGGAAATGAATATAAAAAGGTATAAACACACATGAAGAAAAAATGGGAAAAAATACCAACAAAACTTTGGACGTTGCAAAGTAGGTGAATGAATCAGTAACAGATTTAGCATATGAACAAAGGAGAAACCTAATTTTGAAGCAGACTGACTGACGATAGCTCAGGGGTGGGGAACACTAGGTATTACCAAAAATGAGGGAAGAAGCGAGGCTGAAAAGAGAGGATTGATTGAAAATCTCTTTAAGGAGACATTGAATTTTAGAAGGAGAGAAGTTTTTTCCAGAATTCACTGAACTGAAAGACACTTTCCTATAGAACATCTTAAAGCACATCAGGGACAGACATAAAGACCAACAATATGAATTTATTCTACTAACGAATGTTCATCAAATGAATGAATGTGTCCATTGTATTGTCACAAGTTTAATTTTACAACTCAAATTAAGTGGGTTTATTTCCAATAAACTACTATAGGGTACAAACTCTCTTGATATGGAAAGTTTATAAGTGGACACATATCCTATATAACTAATATTCCTAAGTCTATCTTTCTTCCACTAACTGACTTGACTTTGACATTGCTGTTTCCCTCAGTTGTTTTAATTATCCCATCATGGAATTATAGTTTTAGCTTTCTTTTTTTTTAAATCCATTTTTGCATTATTTGGGAAGTAATCAATGAACACAGAACTAGAAATAGCAACAGTTTTAGGAGGAAATAAAATTAAAAATAAAAAATCTCTATTCCCTAGTATCAATCTCACTCATCAGAGGTAAACCTTCTTCTCTATTTCTGACTTTAGTTATTCACTGTTACCAGCACAACTGCATATATTCAGGCCTCTATTTCTTCAATTACAGTCACAAATTTGTTGAGGAAGATCTAGTATTTTCCTCACTATGAAAAATATAAATCTTAGCTCAATTATACTACGTCCTTTTAAGTTTTTCATAGCTGTGTTTTTATCTTTACTTCTTCTGTAAGTTACCTTTCTAACTTTGAATAATAATGATAAATAATCTCTACATGATCCATAACTTTAGATTGTATCTCCATAAAATGAGAAAATCAGCATCCATACTTCCTTCTACCTCCATGCTGCCCTTTCACTATTTAAACTAAGGATCAATGACTGAATGGAAAGAACAGATATGAATGAGGAATAAGGGAAGCTATTAATTTTTTTTGGGCGGGCCCATGATTTATGGAAGTTCCCAGGTCAGGGCCAGTGATGGAATCTGAGCCACAGCTGTAACCTAGGACACAGTTGCAGCAATGCGGAATCCTTAACCCACTTCACCAGGCTGGGGATTGAATCCGCATCATCGCAGAGACAACACCAGATCCTTCCTTAACTTGCTGCACCACAGCAGGAAATCCTTTTTTGGGGGAGGGGGGAAGCTATTAATTTTTTAAGTTCTAGAAATCACTATTAACTCTTTACACAAAAAGCTACCTCAAGTGAAGAGAAAACAAAGGCTGCCATTTCCATAGTCAGTATCTACTCAATGTATTATTTTTTCCTTTCAACAAGCACCAATTAATATTGGTAAATATTAACTTACCAATACCTACTATTTAAAAATTTTCTATATTCTTTGAGCACATATTTCCACTTTAGGGAACAGAAACACTTGCAAACACATTCAAAAGTATATGCACAAGGTTATTCACTGCAGCATTCTTTCTAATTGAAAATAATAACTCAGGAGTTCCCATCATGGCTCAGTGATTAACCAACCTGACTAGTATCTATGAGGACAGGGGTTCAATCCTTGGCCTCACTCAGTGGACTGAGGAACTGGTGTTGCCATGAGCTATGGTGTAGGTCGAAGACACAGCTTGGATCCCACGTTGCTGTGGCGGGGGCATAGCCCAGCAGCAACAGCTCTAATTAGACCCCTAGCTTGGGAACCTCAATATGCAAATAATAATAATAATAATAGTAGCCCAAATACATATCAATAAGGGATTGATTAAATAAATTGTAATCCATCCACTAAAATGTTGACTGAACATTAAAAAGGTTGCCATTAATAACACATGGACTCGCCTGGGAAAGTATATGATATATATTATTAAGTAAGAAAATAAAGTTGGAGAGCCTCTTTGCCTGCCTGCTTGCATCTCCCACAAGTGTCCTATCTTAATAAACCTATTTCTTGTCTATAAAAAAAGAAAGAAAAGAAAGTTGTAAAAATTATATATACAGTATTAACCTACTTTTCTAAATGTTAAAGTATTAAATCTACATAGAAAAAATCTGGAGTAATATGCAAAGTTAACAGTAGTTACTGCTGAGGAGGGAGAATACAGAGGACTTAGAATTAATACACTATATATTTTTGAATTGCTTGAATATTCTAAGACCAGAATATATTAGCTTAACAATAACAAAGAAACAATAAACCACCTTAAAAAGTAATATACTAACAATAAATTATCTTATTTTTTTGTTGTTTTTCTTAGCCCATTTTCACAATGATAAAATACTAATCTCCCTAGCTATTTCTGGAGTTCCTGGCTGGAACTTACCTTCTTAATTATTTCAAGAAACCAAAGAGCCATGTTTGAATGAGAATAAAAGCAGGAAAAATATTGGAAAAAAAAAAAAGATTGGGTAAGGGTTTCTATCAGTTCCTCTAGATTTACCTATGTTCTCTCCTTGAGAACTTATCCTAGAGCAAATGCTAGTCTAGAAGGACTACAGATCTAAGCTTAGGCAGCAATTCTGATGAGCTCAAATTACAGCTGAACATAGCAATCCTAAAATGGATCATTTTCCCTAATGCTTTAAACAAAATGAACGCTAGTGGTGGCAAAAATTTTATTCCCAAAAGACTAAAAAATTCTTCAAAACACTCATTTCTGGTGAATACAGTACCTTAGGACAAACAGAAATGAAAACCAGGTGTGATAATCCCTAAATCGACAGTAATTGAGGCTGAATGTCATAAGCACAAAAGCTGAATAATTAAACATAAGTGCATTCCAAAACAGATGATATTTTGGTTTCCACCAGAACCTAGTCCACAACCTCAATAAAATCAATTATAACAATAAACAATGATAACAACTGGAAGCTATACTTACTGCATGCCAGGTACAGTTTTATTTGCATTTATTAATGCATTCAATCCTGAAAGATGCTTTATGAGGTACATCCATTACATTTTCCCCATTTTGCAAATGACGGAATTGAGGCTTAGTGATGTTAAGTAACTTGCCCAAGGTGGCAGGGTTTAATGTACAGAGATCCAAGCATTCTGGATCCTAAATTCATGCTTTTAACTGGCATTCAGAATGAATCCTTGAGGAATGCGCAGAAAAATAACTTGTCCTCCAAACAGCAAGCCCTAGAGCAAGACTATAATTATAGATAAATAGCCGCAAGTATGGCATAAGAAAGTTGAATGCTGTTGTTTGTCCAACAGTCACTTATAAAATCTTTCTATCTCTCTGTCTCCTGTCTCTCTGTTTGCCTGTCTGTCTCTGTCTCTCTCTCACACACTATTTAAAAACCATAAACCATATTCTAGGATATAGTTGAATGCCTAACATTTCTAATTAATGGTGATGGTTGTTTATTTCTTGGTCAGGAGGGAAGTAATTTATTGAAGAGTAAACAATGAAGTATGCACAATATGTAGTTATATCCTGTTAACAGGCAGAGTAAAAATGAATTGAAACATGGAAATTTCAGGTTTTATAGCTACTTCTTTGATCTATATTCACTTATATATAGATATCACAGTTAAAAACATTTAAAAATCAAATTATCTGGAGAAAAGATTCATATAAAATTTATTTTCAGAAACTGATATTCAGTCTCTTGCTATTGGAATTGCTTGCTCTTATATATAAACTCCATTCAAGTTTTAGCATGTTTGAAAATACAAAGACTGACATTTAAAGTCTGTGCAATGTGTCATTAAAAAGAAATTCAAATGAGAACTTTGTCAGGAATATATAGTTTTTAATGGCTATACTAACTGTTTACAAGTTTATTTTGTGTGTATTAAATATATCATGAACTATTAAATATATTACAGGGGAAAAAAATAAAGCTGAACCAGGCTGGAGAATGCACTCTGATCCCAATGAGGCCAGGTAACGAGAACTAGGAAAATCATGCAGCTTTAAAAAAAATTGCTTTATTAAGGTATAATTAACATAAAATAAACTGCACATACTTAAATTGTAAAAGCTGTAACTTTGGTATATGCGTATACCTAGGAACCATTACCCTAATCAAGATAATGAACAAATCCATCACCTCCCAAAGTCTCCTTGTGTCACTTTGTAATCCCATCCACTTATTTCCCTACTCCTGCATCTGCTCACCAGACAAGCACTAATCTACTTCCTTCCATTACAGATTATTTTTGATATTTATAGAATTTTGTATTAAGGGGATTACAGTATATAATTTTTTTAAGTCTGGATTCTCTAAATTATTTTGACATTTATCCATTTTGTTACATGTATCAGTAGTTCCCTCTCATTGCCAAGTAATATTCCATTATACAAATATACCATAATTTATCAGTGCACCTGCTAATAACATCTGGGTGCTTTCAAGTTTGAGGCTATAAGGAATAAAGCTATTTTGGACAGTGAGTGGATATATGCTTTTATTTCTTCTGGGTCAACCTCTAGTAAAATGGATGGAACATATAATAGGTATATGTTTGCCAAACTTTTGTAAAGTTTTTGTACAATTTTATATTCCTATTAGCAGTGCATGAGAGTTCCGGTTCCTCCACATCTCTGTTTGACAGGGCAAGCTTTTAACATTTTGGGCAATAGCCAAATTTTGAATATCTATGTAGTGGTCTAATACTGTGATTTTTATGTTTATTTTCCTAATTACTAATGATGTTGAGCATCTTTTCAAGGTACTTATTTGCCATCTATACATCTTCTCTTGTGAGGTATCTGACCAAATATTTTTCCCATTGTTTTAATTAAGGAGTTTGTTTCCTGTTACTGTTTTATGTGTTCTTTATATATTCTGGATGAATATTTTTTTAAATATTTGTATTTCAGGAGTTCCACTGTAGCTTAGCAGAAATGAACCTGACTAGTATCCATGAGGATGGGAGTTCGATCCCTGGCTTCACTCAGTGGGTTAAGGAACCGGCGTTGCCTTGGGCTGTGGTGTAGGTTGCAGAGGCGGCTCAGACCCTGCGTTGCTGTGGCATAGGCTGGCAGCTGTAGCTCAGATTCGACGCTAACCTGGCAACTTCCATATACTGCAGGTGCAGCCCTAAAAACAAAAAAAATTGTATTTCAAATGTATTCTCTCAACCTGTGGCTTGCCTTTTCATTCTTTTAACAGGGTCTTTCGAAAAATAAAAAAATAGAAGTTTTAAATTTTGATGAAGTCCAATCTCATTGGTTCTTTTATGGATTGTGCTTCTGGTGTTGCAGCTAATAAATCTATGACTCAAGACTGCAACAATTTTCTCCTGTTTTCTTCTTGAAGTTTTATAGTTTCAGGTTTACGTTGTTAAAAAATAAAGAGATAAGGGACCCCAAATGGAGTCACTTGTCCTAAGCCCAGGTCACCAAACTGAGACCTAATACCTAACTTTTATATTTTCAACCTTTCCCAGGAGAGGACTCGATACAGTCAATAGAGAATTACCTGTGAGATAACACACCTGATAGATCCCTGCCCTCCCCCAAAGGAAGGTGATCTTGCCTGAAACAATGCTCTTTTTACTACCAACTTCCTTGTCCTGCTCCCTCTGCCTATAAAAATCTTCCATTTGTACAGCTCCTCAGAGCTTTTTTCTATTTACTAGAAGGGATGCTGCCCAAATCGTGAATTGTTGAATAAAGCCAATAAGATTCTTAAAATTTACTCAGTTGAATTTTTTTTAACAACATTTAGGTCTATGATCCATAAGACAAGACAAAACAGGAATACTCTACCTAGTACCCCCAAAATTATGGTTTTTATCCCTCTGGTTGATAGAGACAGGCACTGTTTCCAGTTGTAATTTTCCTAATATGAATTCTAAAATGAAATAGTCACTTTCTCTGAAAAGTTGCTAATACTTACTTGCTCCTTACGAATTAGGTTTTTTTTTTTTTTTTTTTTTGGTTAGTTGGAATTAACTCCAAAATAATTCTTACTATCTCCTCCCTTTATTTAGGCCAAACATCATTACATATTTCAAATTTACAGCAATGATTACTCTAGCATATACCCAATATTATATATTTGAAGCCCCTATTGCTGTCTTATTTTTATGCACACCTTTACTGTTTTTAGGGCAGCATCACCTCCATATCTCTCTCCTATTATCTTTACCCAAATCCTTTTAACTGTGATTTCATCTGAAGAATAAAAATTTTGTTTTTAAATTCTTAAATCACTTAGAAGTATGAGCTGACATTGATTTACACCTGATTTAAAGGCCCAATTTATTTCTCAGGCTCCTCATATAATGCCTACAGTTTATATCTATGATATATACAAGGTCTTCTTTAAGATGCTGCAGGTTCAATTCTAAGGTCTCTAAGTCTCAGGAGGCAAATTGGCAGGCATTCATGTAATCTTCTTTCAAGGCAATATTAGGCTGGAGCTTTGAGGAAGAAATCTGTCATTAAAAGCTCAGATATGATTTTTGAGTCCATACTGTTGAAGAAAGGAGCGAAGCGAATCCAAAAAGAAAAAAACTGTGGCAAGGACCAAAACGAAAAAAGAGGGGGTGCTCTAGCCTATAAGAAATGGAAGTGGTCCGGTGTGCAAAGGGGTAGGTGTGGTGAGCTAAGTGACTTAATGATCAACAAAGAGCTGATAAAGATACTAAACATAAGAAAAGTTCAAAATAGAGTAAAACTTCCACGTCTGAATGTTGAGACATAGCCATATGGAGGAAAGCATTAACATAGCAGGCTTGAGACTGCTCTCCTTAGAAAGGCCTGCTTACAAGGCTGACCCTTGGATAGCATTTGGGAAAGTTGGATTTGGGGAGTATGTCTGCTGTTCCCTAAGTGACAAGGGTATTTTACTGTGCCTAAACTGTTTATACAGACAATAGTTTATGCTGAGCATATGCTTTCCTTCTAGGAATCCTGAAATTGGTACATGCTAGCCCGGAGGTGCCTACCTGACCAGCCTCCAATAAAAAACCTTGGGTATTGAGTCTCTAATGAGTTTCCTTTGTAGAGAGCACTTTAAAGATGTTTCATAATTAGATGCTAGAGGAATTATGTGCATCTGGTGTGATTCCACCTTGACAAAATTTTTATAAGGTTGTGGCTGTTTTTCTCCAAATTTCCGCCCATGTACTTTTTCCCTTTACTGATTCTTCTCTGTATCCTTTCATGGTAATAAATCCTAGCTGTGAATTTGACTACATGCTGAGTCTGACACATCCTCCCAGTAAATCATCAAATCACCTAGTGGAAGTGGTCATGGGAACCTTGATACACTCAGTTTTCGGGTTTAAAAAAAATAGGTAAAGGAGACACAAAGTTTCAGTTTCATGTCCTCCTCTATGAGATAGTGCTGTGAGTACTTAGGCATATACTCAGAGAGAAGTGGTACCCAGCAAGGTTCATTTATGAAGCAGAGTAAGGGTAGAAGGAAAAAAAAAAGGAGTCAAGCAAGCAGCTTTCATCAAACACTAATTTCATGCCCAAGGCTGAACAAAATGCTTAAGCCTACACATCCTCTGAGAACTCTGAACACTATGCAAAGGTGTAAGCCAAACAGAGCAATAGATTTACAAATCAACAGAGCATTAAGCTTTAAAAATTAATGCCTTGACTCAGTCTGGAAGGAGAAATGAAGTTACTAACATAGTTAGCCAACCAACTAGAATAACATTACCTTCCAATGCCAGTGAAAAGCCTTACTGATACACATGAAAGAGAGGAACAATGGCCCGAGAGGTTTCAGTGCTTAAGTAGCACTGTATTTGGAAAGACACAAAAGTCTATTCTCTTAACATGTTGCCTCCATAAGTAGTATATTTATATCTGGCTGATTAAAAAGCATAACTATCACTCTTTAAAAAGCTATTAAGGTAACCAGTAAGATATCATATTCTAGAGAGTATTTATCAGAGCTTTCTTTTAATCAATACTCTGTTTGAAATGAAATAAATTTACTTAGCAATACAGAAATTATTCATATGGTCTGGGAAATTAAGATCATATAACAATACCAGTCAAACATTGAACTTCAAATCCTAAATTAATCCAACTGCTCCAGTCTCAGAGATTTCCTCCAGCAACATGTTAAACTGTTAAGATTTAACATTACAAATGTTAGAACTGGGAGGAACCTTAGATAACACCAGATCTCATCACATTTGATAAACGGACAATATTACCCTCTGTGGCATTTACAATGGGATATCTTGCATTGTTTTCTTTTCCATTCAACTATCCAACTTTCTTTTTTCTTTCCTCCTTTTCTTCCCTATATATCTAGTATGTCTCTTTAATCAGAGTAAGTCATAAAAAAGGGAAGTCCTGCATGTTCTTTGGATTTGGGGTGGCTAATGATGTAAACTATAAAATGAAGGTTTGCAATAATTATACATAATTTTGACATTAAAATTTCCACTGGGTTTGATCCACTATTATTCAACAATAAATTTTTTTACTAGTATAAAGTTAAAATATATGCAATCAGAGAATACGTCTCAAAGCACAGATCTTACTTAAGCTAACAAGCCCAGCCATGACTAGTTCATCTCGTTAAATAACAGCTTATTGATTATGAGAACTTATAAACTTCTCATGTCCATTAATCACCACTCCCAAACCGCACTATTTAATATGGTAGTCACCAGCCATGTGTGCCTATTGAAATTACACTAATTAAATTAAAAGTTCAGTCTCATTACCCATATTTTGAGTGCTCAATAGGCACAATGATGCTGTGTTAGCAAGTTGGACGATGCACACTAAGAACAGTTCCATCAGCAAGATCGTTCTATGGGATGGAACTGTTCTAGGAGTTGCTCTACTTGTTCCACTAATAGGGTACTTGGGTTCACAACTTATTCCTCAATGACTTACTCTGTGTGACTTATACACCATGATGTGCCTAATCCAGAAGCTTTCTATCATAAAAAAATAGTAAGCATATATTTAAGATACATATAAAAACCATAGGTATAAAAATAAATAAGAGAGTATTTAACGTATATCCATGTGGTAGGGCTTTTTTATTTCTAAAAAAGACATTGGTTTGGCCGTTAATTCTAACTGAAGTGGACAAAAGTTTAATTAGTCTCAATTTTCTTAATTGAAAAAGTTATTCAGGAACTATCATTTGGGTGAAGGTGGTCAAAAGGGACAAACTTTTAGTTACAAGATAAATAAGTTCTGAAGATGTAATGTACAACATAATATGGTTAATACCACTCTGTACATTCTGTACATTTGAAAGTTGCTAACGGAGTAGGTGCTAAAATTTCTCAATACTAAAAACATATAACTATGTGAGATGATGATGGATGTTTACTGAACTTAATGTGGTAATCATTTTGCAATATATACACATATCAAATCATTATGCTGAACACCTTCAACTTATATGTCCATGATATTTCAATAAAACTGGAAAAAAAAAAACAAGAAAAAAGGAAGAAATATCAAATAAAAAACTGTACAAAAGTACATTAATACACATATACCCTTTACTCAGATTTATATATTGTTTATACTATATCCCATTTTATCATTTGCATATTCAGATATTTTATATATATTACATACACATACATGAAATAGTTTTCTGAGGCATTTGAGAGTAACTTACATATATGATGATCCTTTATCCCTAAAAACTTCAGTAAGCATTTTTTATGAATAGGAATATTTTATATTTAGGAATATTGATAACTACAGTACAGTTAGCAATTTCATAAATTTTATCCACATTCTGATTTTATCGGCTGGCCTAATTTCTTTTATAGCATATTCCTCCCAACATGGTCAGACACTGCATTTAGTGGTCATTATCTCTTAATTGTCCTTTAATCTGAAATAATTCCACAGCCTCTGTTTTTAAGACATTTCTATTTTTGAAGTATACAGTCCCCTCTCTCCTTTATCTAGGAGAAAGTTCACCATTTTGTGTTTGATGTTTTCTTGAGATTTAGATTCAGGTTATGTATTCTCCTTGGGAATACTGAATATGTGATATGTTCTCAGAGTGTAACACCTGGAGACATGATCTGTCTATGCTGTATAATTACTGTTTTCTTTGTCTTCCTTACAATTAATAAGCAGTCTCAAGGGAAACACACTTATTAAAGACCATGAAAATATCCTGCTGCTCTCATTTCTCCCCAGATTTAGCAGCCACTGACAACTCTTGTTTGATCCAATCTTTTCCATGATGGTTTCAAAATAATGATTTTCCTACTTTAGCGCTCCGTCCACATTTACCAGTTAGCCTTGCAACATTCTACTGTAAATGACAGCCCTCCTTGCTTCCCTATTAACCCACATATGTATGCATATATGTCTACCTGACTATCTGTCTATTTATCTATCTATCTAACACTGGTATATTGAATGCCTATTCTCTACCCTAAAATATATAACTCATTAATTTATTACTGTTCTTTACTGTTTAATTTAAGTAAGTTCTCATTAAATAAGATAGTTCCTATATTTAGTTATATTATTTTAAAACAACTGGGTTATTAACACAATCCCAAACTGGCTGGAAATGTTAGGCCTGATGCCTGAGGACAAGAGAGCAGGAGAGGAGGAGAGAGAGGCATGGGAAAAGATAGAAGGCTGGATGGTGTGACATGGACATCAGACTCAAGAAAGAAAAGTACCCAGAATTAAAGCAACCACAGGCTTTTCAGCTATACCTGCAGGCCACAAATGGAAATGTCCTATTTTACATTTTGAAAATTGCCTTCTATTAAGGGAAAACATACAGTTAATGAGTTAAGCTTCTGTGCAAGAAAATTCCTGAGAAATTATAATGTACAACAAAATGAGGTTAAAATAAATGTAAAGAATGACAAAAATAGCAGCATTAGTTGAACATCAATATAATCAGGACTACCATTAAATGTAAAAAATATGGTTATAGTTACTCTTGTAATTCAGCACCTCCACAATTAGCTCTTTTCTTGCTCTGCAGTAAAACTATACAGTGTTGCCTTGCCTCCTCCCCTCCGCTATCCAATTCAATCAGGGCTTAAAGATTCTAAAGAAATGTGATTTTTTCCCCCTAATGGTTAATTTAGAGCTGTAGAAAATGGCAGACCTGTCATTAAATAACTATCTTTGAAAAAGAGAAATCTTATGAAGTAAAAACATAAGACAACTGTTTCTGCATGTGAGAATTTAGGAATAAGTTTTCCAGGTAGGTATGTTCAAGATGACATCCACAAAAACTGATTTCGGTTTCAGAGCATAGTGTGTGCTTTAGAGACAGAAAAAGTAGAACTGAAGTTATAATTCCACTGGTAGCAAGATAGGAAAACAGGGCTACAACAACCAAGGAAAGCTTACTGAGGAATCTTCTGAGAGAATTTGTGAGGAACAAATGTCACTAACTACAAACAACTTTCGCACAACTGCTTGACTCATAAGAAGAATTCACTGGTGATAAAAAGAGCAAAGTGGTGGGGGTGGAGGGGGGAGAAGAAGGTTGAGCAAGGAGCAGGAAAAGTGAAGGAGAATGGAAGGATAAGAAGATAATGGGCTAGGATCTTTCTTTTCTTTCCCTCTACTTTCTCATTTTCTATTTGAAAAATGAAAGATCAGAGATCAGAGAAATTAAATGACTGAACCAAGTTCACACAACTGAATAGTAAGAAGAGCAAAAATTAGAACCCCAAACTCATTTTCAACCAAGCAGCTGAGGTTTAACAGAGCACTGATTTTTGGATCACAAAGCCTTGCTTTGAATTTTTACTATCATTGGCTCATTCTGTGGGCCTGGGCAAAGTCATGGCATTTAACGAACACTTTCAAAGAAACTCATTGGAAGTCTAAGAGAAGTGAGTTAGCAGGGATTTCTGTGAGTAAAGACTAGGGTAGCATTAGCAACTGTAAGTCAATGTTAAGAGGTCCCTAACGCTGAACTCTGAAATAAGTGACAATTCCTGTAAAAATCAGAGAGAAGCTATTAGCTCACTGTACATAAGAGATAAAATTCCAAATAGTACTGAGAATATTTTAAACAGTGTAAATATGGAAAAAATACCTCTGCATTTTCTTACCTGTTCTACATCTAAAAGTGAAAAACAAAGGTCTAGAAGTAGTAAGGGGCTAGACTCTAAGTTTCTCTCCTTAATATTGAGTTTTGAGAGTTCTTAATATTTTTTTCTGATACGTACTTTATATTTAAATTATTTTTTAAAAAATTATTGGACTATAGTTGATTTACAATGTTGTATTAATATTGTGTCCAGTAGAGTGAATCAGTTATACATATACATGTATCCATTCTTTTTTCCCATATAGGTTACTACAGAACATTGAGTAAATCTCCTTGTACTATACAGTAGCTCCTTTTTAGTTTTCTATTTTATATATAGAAGTGTGTCTGTATTAATCCCTTCCTCTCTCCATGGTTTCCCCCTTAGTAACCTTAAGTTTGATTTCAAAATCTGTGAGTCGGTTCTGTTTTATAAATAAGTTATTTTGTATAATTATTAGATTCCACATAAAAGTGATAATCACGTGGTATTTGTCTTTCCCTAGTGTGATAATCTCTAGGTCCATCCACGTTGCTGCAAATGGCATTATTTCATTCTATTTTATGGCTGAGTAATATTCCATTTTACATATATACCTCATCTTCTTTATCCATTGCTATGTCAATGAACATTTAGGTTGCTTCTGTGTCTAAATAGTGCTGCTATGAACATAGGGGTGTCAGGAAGTCAGATAGCTGAATCATTTAGCAACTGAAAAATATTCAGTTTTCTGAGGAATCTCCAAACCATTCTCCATATTGGATATACCATCTTACATTCCCACCACCAGCATAGGAAGGTTTTCTTCTCCACACCTTCTCCAGCATTTACTCTTTGTAGACTTTTTAATGATGACCATTCTGACAGGTGTGTGGTGGTAACTCATTGTAGTTTCAATTTGCATTCCCCTAATAATTAGCAATGTTGAGTATCTTCATGTACCTACTGGCCATCTGTATGTTTTTTTTGGTTTTTGGTTTTTTTTTTTTTGGATAAAGGTCTATTTAGGTCTTTTGCCCATTTTTTGACTGGGTTGCTTTTTTTTATTATTATTTTTAAGCTGTATGAGCTGTTTGTATTTTGGAACATCTTAACCATTTTTAAGTGTATAACTCAGTAGTATTAAATACATTCATAATGTTGTATAACCATCACCACCATAAATCTTCGTAGCTGTTTTCACCTTATAAAACTGAGACTATATGCAATAAACAATAGCCTCCCATTCCTTACCCCACAGCCCCTGGCAACAACAATTCTATATTCTATATTTTGTCTCTATGATTTTGACTACTCTAAGTACTTCATATAAAGTGTTATAAAATTGATTTTCGTAAACTGATTTCGTAAACTCACATAACTTCTAATTTTTTTGACATTTACATAATGTCTGTATGCTTACACCTTATGTAGACTATATTTTGATCATGTCATCTTCAAATAAAGATAGTTTCTGTTCTTTTCCAATCTGTAGGCCTTTTTCATGACACTGGCTAGACTCTCCAACACAATGTTGAGTAGAAGAAGTGAGAGAAAATAATCTTGTCTTATTCCTAATCTTTCACCATTAAAAGTATAATGCTATCTATGTTTTTCTGAGATGCACTTAATCAGGATAAATACACTCTCTTCTAGTCTTAGGTTTTAGAGCTTTTATCATAAATATTTTCTCATTTCAGACTTCTAATACCATGAATTACACCAACTGATTTTCAAATGTTAAATCAGCTTCACATTCCTCAGGTAAACACTTAGTCACTATGCGTTACTTATATTTTTGAATAAAGTTGCAAAAATTATGTTAATTTTTGCATCTATATCTATGAGGAATATTGGTTTATAGTGTACTTTCCTTGTAATCCCCTCATCTGTTTTTTCTTTGTTTTTTAATCAGAGTAGTGCTGACCTTGCATAATGAGTTGAGGAGTATTACCTCTGGAATTTTCTGGAAAATACTGTAGAATTAACACTTTAAATTTTTTTATTTTTGTCCTTTTAGAGCTGCACCTATGGCATATGGAGGTTCCCAGGCTAGGAGTCAAATCCAATTTGCAGCTGCCAGCCTATGCCACAACCACAGCAATGTGGGATCTGAGCTGCATCTGCAACCTACACCACAGCTCATGGCAACACTGGATCCTTAACCCAATGAGCAAGGCCAGGGACTGAACAAGCATTCTCATGGATACTAGTCGGGTTTGTTACTGCTGAGCCATGATGGGAATTCCCTATTATTTCTTAAATAAATAATAAATGTTTGGTAGAATTCACCAGTGAAGACATCTGAACACAATGTTTCCTTCATGGGAAGGCTTTTAGATATATATTCAATCACTGCTATAGCACTACTCTGGTTATTTATTTCTTCTTAAGTAAGCTTTGGTAGTTTGTGTCTTTCAAGGAATTTACCCTTTAGGAAGTTTCCATTGTGGCTCAGTGGTAATGAGCTTGACTAGTATCCATGAAGACATGGGTTCGATCCCTGGCCTCACTCAGTGGGTTAATTATTTGGTGTTGCCATGAGTTGTGGAGTATGTTGCAGACATGGCTCGTATCCTGCATTGCTGTGGCTGTGATGTAGGCCAGCAGCTGCAGCTGTGATTTGACCCCTAGCTTGAGAACTTCTGCAGCCCTAAAAAGCAAAAAAAAAAAAAAAAAAAAATTATACTTTATAGTTTGTTGAATTTAACAACAGAAAGTCATTCATTATACATTCTTATATATATATATATATTTTTTAATATCTTTAGATACTGTAGTAATTTACATATCTCATTCTCCTTTTGGTAATTAGCACCTTCTCCATTTTCCTTGACTAGTTTGCCTAGGTTTACTAACTTTATTGATGTTCTCAAAGAATTCAGGTTTCAGGTTCACAGACTTGCCTCTTTAGCTTTTTATTTCATTGATTTCTGCTCTCATCTTTATTATTTCTTTCTTCTGCTTATTTTGAACTTAATTTTTCTTATTGTAGTTCCTTAAGGCAGAAGCTGAGGTCATTTATTTCATACCTTTTATACATGGTTAGTACTATATGCTTCTAAGTACTGCTTTATCTATACTAGACAAATTTTTATACACTATGTTTTCAATTCATTCAGTTCAATATACTGATTCCCTTTGATTTCTTCTATGACCCATGGGTTATACAGATTTATTTCCAAATATTTGATTTCACAGATAACTTTTTAAAAAATTATAGCTGATTTAAAATGCTTCTTCCATTTATGTTGTACAGCAAATTGACCCAGTCATACACAGTTCCCTGTGCTTTCCAGTAGGACCCCATTGCCTATCTATCCCAAATGCAATAGTTTGCATCCACCAATTCCAAACTCCCCATCCATCCCACTCACTCACCCCTCTCCCTTGGCAACCACAAGTCTGCTCTCCAGATGGCCATAATCTGTCTTGTAGATAGGATCATTTGTACCATATTTTTGATTCCACATATAAGCGCCATCATATGGTATTTGTCTTTCTCTTCCTGACTTACTTCACTTAGTGTGAGAATCTCTAGTTTCATCCATGTTGCCGCACATGGCATTATTTGTCCTTTTATATAATTGAGTAATATTCCATTGTATATAAGTACCACATTTTCTTAATCCACCCATCTGTTGACGGACATTTAGGTTGTTTCCATGTCTTGGCTATTGTGAATAGTGCTGTGATGAACACAGGAGTGAATTTATCTTTTTTGAATGAAAGTTTTGTCTGGATATATGCCCAGGAGTGGGACTGCTGAGTCATACAGTAGTTCCATACTTCATTTTCTGAGGTACCTCCATACTGTTTTCCATAGTGGTTGTACCAATTTACATTCCTACCAACAGTGAAGGAGGGTTCCATTTTCTCCATAGCCTCCCCTGCATTTGTTATCTGTTGACTTGTTAATCATGTCCATTCTGACAGGTGTGAGGTGGTACCTCACTGTAGTTTTGATTCGCATCTGATAATTAGTGACGTTGAGCATTTTCTCATGTGACTGTTAGCCATCCCTATATTTTCTTTGGAGAAATGTCTATTTAGGGTTGTTTGGTTGTGGTTGAGTTGTTCGTATATTTTGGAGATTAGGCCTTTGTCTGTTGCATCATTTGCAAAGATTTTCTCCCATTCTATATGTTGTCTTTTTTTTTTTTTTAATGGTTTCCTTTGCTGCACAAAAAATTTGAGTTTAATTAGGTCCCATTGGTTTACTTTTGTTTTTATTGACCTAATTCTAGCAGGTGGATCAAACAAGATGTTACTGTGATTTATGTTGAGCATTCCGCCTATGTTTTCCTATAGGAGTTTTATAATATCTGGCCTTATATTTAGGTTTTTCATCCATTCTGAATTTCTAGTTGTTTTTATTAAAACACCCTCTGGAGTGTTTTAATTTCATTCTTTTACATGTAGCTTTCTGGTTTTCCCAGCACCACTTATTGACAAGACTATCTTTCTTCAACTGTATGTTCTTGCCTCCTTTGTTATAGATTAGTTGATCGCAGGTGCTTGGATTTATTTCTGGGCTTTTTATCCTGTGCCATTTATCTATACTTCTATTTTTGTGCAAGTACAATATTGTTTTGATAAGTGTGGCTTTGTAATACTGTCAGAAGTCAGGGGACCTGATTCCTCCATTTCTGTTTTTCTTTTCAATATTGCTTTGGCTATTCAGGGTCTTTTGTGTTTCCATACAAATTTAAACAAATTTATTCTAGTTCTGCAAAGAATGTCCTTGGTAATTTGATAGAGATTGCATTGAATTTGTAGACTTTCTTGGGTAGTGTAGTCATTTTGACAATATTGATTCTTCTAATCCAAGAGCATGGTATATCTTTCTATCTGTTTATGTCATCTTTGCTTTCTTTTATCAGTGCCTTATAGTTTTCAGAGTATAGGTCTTTGGTCTCTATAGGTAGATTTATTCCTAGGTATTTTATTATTTTTGATATGATGGTAAATAGGATTGCTTTCCTAATTTCTCTTTTGGATGTTTTGTTGTTAGTATATAGAAATACAGTCAATTTCAGCATATTAATTTTGTACCCTGCAACTTTGCCAAATTCATTGATTTGCTCTAATTATTTTCTGGTAGAGTCTTTAGGATTTTCTAGGTATAGTATCATGTCATCTGCAAACATTGATGGCTTTTTGTTTTTTTCTGGGCCACACTCACAAAATATAGGAGTTCACAGGATATGGGTTGAATTGGAGCTACAGCTGCCGGCCTACACCACATCCATAGTAACACGGAATCTGAGCCAAATCTGTGACCTACACCACAGCTCATGTCAACATTGGATCCCCAACCCACTTAGTGAGGTCAGGGATCAAAACTTCATTCTCAAGGATACTAGTTGGATGCGTTTCCACTGCACCACAACAGGAATGCCCAACAACAATAGTTTTACTACTTCTTTTCCAATTTGGATTCCTTTTATGTCTTTTTCTTCTCTGACTGCTGTGGCTAAGACTTCCAAAACTATGTTTTGGTGAAAGTGGGCATCCCTGTTATTCCTGACCTTAGTGGAAATGTTTTCAGATTTTCACCACTGAGAATGATATTAGCTGATGGCTTGTCATATATGGCTTTTATTATGTTGAGGTAGGTTCTCTTTATGCCCACTTTCTGGAGGGTTTTTATCAGAAATGGGTGTTCAATTCTTCTTTTTTTTTTTTTTTGTCTTTTGTCTTTTGTCTTTTTAGGGCCACACTGGAGGCATGTGGAGGTTCCCAGGATAGGGATTTAATCAGGCTATAGCTGCTGGCCTACTCCACAGCCACAGCAATGCCAGATCCGAGCCACATCTGCAACCTACACCACAGCTCACAGCAATACTGGATCCTTAACCCACTGAGCTAGGCCAGGGATTGAACCTGCAACCTCATGGTTCCTAGTTGGATTCATTTCCACTGAGCCATGATGGGAACTCTAGAAATGGGTGTTCAATTCTGTCAAAAGCTTTTTCTGCATCTATTGAGATGATTATGTGGTTTTGATTTTTCAGTCTGTTGATGTGATGTATCATATGGATTGACTTGCAGACAGTGAAGAATCCTTGCATCCCTGGGATAAAATTTCTAATTTAATCCCATCATGGTCAAAAGAAGTATTCTGTAAAACTTGAATTATTTTAAACTTATTGTGACTTGCTTTATGATGCAAATATAAATTATCTTATTAAATGCTCTTTGTACACTTGAAAAAATTGTACTGGACTACTGCTGGGCAGAGTTTTAAATGTCACATCAAGGAGTTTCCATCATGGCGCAGCGGTTAGCCAACTGGCTGGTATTCCTGAGGACATGGGTCTGATCTCTGGCCTCACTCAGTGGGTTAAGGATCTCGCATTGCTGTGAGCTGTGGTGTAGGTTGAGCTGTGGTGTAGGTCGCAGACACAGCTTGGATGCCACATTGCTCTGGCTCTGCATTGGCTGGTGGCTAAGCTCTGATTGGACTCCTAGCCCGGGAACCTCCATATGCCATGGCTGCAGCGCTAAAAAGATAAAAAGACCAAAAACAAATGAATAAATAAATGTCATATCAAATTGGCTGATGTAATTCTACTTTTTACGTCCTTAATAATTTTGTTTAAATGTTCCATTAATTATTGAAATATTAAAATATCTGAATAAAATTGTCAATGTGTCCATTTCTCCTTGTAGTTCTAACATTTTTAAAAATTAAAAAAAATTTTTTTTACAAAATAAAATACATATATTTAAACACAATTACATTCACACAGATTATTATATTATGGACCTTAAGAAAGAGATTAAGTGACTCCCTCTGGAGAAGTGGAATGGAAAATGTGCTGAGACAAATAGGAAATTCATTCTATACTTTATCCCATTTTGTATGGCTTTCATCTTTACTATTTAGTATTACCTATTACATTTCATTTTTTCTTTAAAAACTAGCATTATATTAAAATTGTGTATATTATGCAACTAAAATTTATAAAGAAGAAAGCCTTATATACCATTAAATATTTTATACAGCATAATAAAAAGAATAACTTAACTGGTAAAAATAACAAAAATAATACACCCTCTGAAAATAAGTAAAATATAAGCATAAATTGGTTAAAAACAGAGTATAACTATGTAAATATGTCCTCACAATTTGTTATATCTTATTGGTTCCTCAATAAAGGCATTACACCATTCTAGGTGATGTGATAAACAAGACATTATAGACTTTACATTGTACCATGGAGAGAAATGGTTATTAATAATACAATTGTAGAACTGTATTATTTAATTGCACAGCTGCATTATTTAATTATAATTATCATAAATTCTTTGATGGAGAGGAAATCAGAATCAGTTCTAAGAAGACTTCAGCATTCCAAGAATGATGTCAAATGACCCCCTTCATGGTGGATTATGTACTTATTTACTATGAGATATATTTCTTTTTTTTTGTCTTTTTGCCATTTCTTGGGCCGCTCCTGCGGCATATGGGATGTTCCCAGGCTAGGGGTCTAATCGGAGCTGTAGCCACCAGCCTACGCCAGAGCCACAGCAACGAGGGATCCGAGCCGTGTCTGCGACCTACACCACAGCTCACGGCAATGCCGGATCATTAACCCACTGAGCAAGGGCAGGGACCGAACCCGCAACCTCATGGTTCCTAGTCGGATTTGTTAACCACTGCGCCACGACAGGAACTCCCGAGATGTATTTCTTTTTCAGAGATTGCTTGTTTGTGTATCAATTGTAGATTTTTGGTTTGCAGTTATTATGAAATTTTGATGTAAGAGTCTATATGTATACGAGATTGTTTTAAGTTGTTGATCTCTTAATGGCAAGTTCATCTCCAGTGTCCCGCATTTGTACCCACCTCTTCTCATGATTTCTGATTTTGGTGGTATAATTGTGCATGGATGATTTCGTATCTTTACTGTATATATACCTTTACTGGTGAGCCTTGTCATTTGTGGAATTTCTGTTTCCTGTTGCTGATCTTTTCTTTCCTGCCTAGAGAAGTTCCTTTAGTATTTGTTGTAAGGCTGGTTTAGTGTTGCTGAATTCTCTCAACTTTTGCTTATCTGAGAAGGTTTTTATTTCACCTTCAAATCTGAATGAGAGCCTTGCTGGGTAGAGTATTCTTGGTTGGAGGTTTTCTCCTTTCATCACATTAAGTATATCATGCCACTCCCTTCTGGCCTTCAGAGTTTCTGCTGAAAAATCTGCCGATAACCTTATTGGGGTTCCCTTGTATGTTACTTGTTTCTTTTCCCTAGCTGCTTTCAAGATTTTCCCTTTGTCTTTAATTTTGGTCAGTTTGATTAATATGTGTCTCGGTGTGTTCCTCCTTGGGTTTATTTTATATGGTACGCGTTGTGCCCCCTGAATTTGAGTGAGTGGTTCCTTTCTCATGTTAGGGAAATTTTCGGCTATTATCTCTTGGAATATTTTTTCTGTCCCCTTCTCTCTCTCTTCTCCTTCTGGCACCCCTATCATACGGATGTTGGTGCGTTTAATGTTGTTCCAGAGTTCCCTGAGACTCTCTTCATTTTTTTTCAATCTTTCTTCTCTTTTCTGTTCTGCATCTGTAATTTCTTCTAATCTGTCCTCCACCTCACTTATGCGTTCTTCTGCCTCCTGTATTCTGCTGTTAGCTGCTTCTAGTGAGTTTTTTATTTCAGTTATTGTATTTTGCATCTCTTCTTAAGTTTTATATCTTGTATCTCTTTGGTTAGTGTTTCCTGTAAGTTATCCATCTTTGCCTCCAGCTTATTCCAATGCCTTGTGTCATCTTCCGCATCAACAGTCTAAAGTCTTTTTCCTGGAGGCTAAGAATCTCCTCATCACTTAGTTGTTTTTCTGGGGTTTTTCCTTTCTCCCTCATCTGAGTTATAGTCCTCTGTCTTTTCATTTTTATAGATTTTTGGTGTGGTGACCTTTTTACAGATAATAGAGCTGTAGCCTCTCTTAGTTCTGGTGTCTGCCCCCCTTGTGGCTGAAGTCGGTATGGGGGGCTTGCTGTAGGCTTCCTGATGGGAGGGGCTGATGCCTGCCCACTGGTAGGTGGAGCCAATTCTGATCCCTCTGGTGGGTGGGGCTTAGTCTCTGGATGGGATTAGAGGCAGCTATGTGCCTGAGGGGTCTTTAGGTAGCCTGTTTACTGAGGGGTGCGGCTGTGGCTGTGATCCCACCTGGATTGTTGTTTGTCCTGGGGCTTCTCAGCACTGACTGACGGGTGGGGCCAGATCTTCCCAAAATGGCCACCTCCAGAGAAAGGCAACTGCTGAATGTTCCGAAGAGCTTTGCCTTCAATGTTCCTCCCTCACAACAAGCCACGTTCACCCCTGCTTTCCCAGGATGACCTCCAAGAAATGCAGTCAGGTTTGACCCAGATTCCTATGGAGACCTTGCTCTGCTCTTGGATCCAGTGCATGTGAAAGTCCGTGTGTGCCTTTTAAGAATTGGGTCTCCATTTCCCCCAGTCCTGTGGAGCTCCTGTGTACAAGCCCCACTGGCCTTCAATGCCAGATGCTCCAGGGGCTCTTTCTCCCACTGTCAGCTCCCCACAAGTGAGGGTTTGATGTGGGGCTCAGAACTCTCACTCATGTAGGTGAGTCTCTCTCTCTCTCTCTGAACCAGTTAGTTTTCAGTCTGTGGAGCTTCCCATGCGGGAGGTATGTGGTTGTTTATATAGCAAAATCGCCCCTCCTACCTCTTGATGTGGCTTCTTCTTTTTCTTCTGGAATAGGGTATCTTTTTTAAGGTTTCTGGTTCATTTGGGTGGGGAATGCTCAGCTTTTAGTTGTGAATTTTGTTGTTTTTAGGAGAGAAGTTGAGCTCCAGTCCTATTCAGCCATCTTAATCCTCTCAGTTCTAACATTTTTTGCTTTACATATTTTAAAGCTCTGTTGTCGGTGCATAAACAAATCACATGATTAAGTTCTCTTGATGAATTGAACACTTTATTATTATGAAATAGTCTTTTTCTTGAAACATTCTTTGCTATGAAATATACACTGATATTAATGCAGATACTCCACTTTTCTTTTTATTAAGGTTAGGATAGTATATCTTTTCTTCTATCCTTTACTTTTAATATTTTTCTTTGTTTCCTGGATGTCCCTTCTTGTCTTTGTTCTTGTTTCTCTCTTCTTTTGCTTTCTTTAGTATTATTTCTCATGATTACAATTGATATACTTTGTTGATTTATTAGTTATAATGTTTATCTTATTTTGGATATTGACTTAGGCTTGCTAACATATATTTTAATTTATCATAGTCTACCTTCAGGAAATATTATGCTAGACATATGAAATCTTACAACAGTACAACTTAATTTTCCTCACGTAGTCTTTGTAGTATTGGTATACATTTTGCTTCTACATAACTTAAAAAATCCAAATTTTATTATTTTTCTTAAATAGGTAATTTGTCTTCTACTCGTAAACAAATTTAAATAATATAAAGAAAATTATTTTATATTCACTCACATAGTTACCATTTTTACTGTTCATTACTTTGTGTACATCCATATTTTCTATTATTATTTATTCCTGTCCAAAAGACTTCCTTTAACATTTCTTGCAATGCAGATTTATGGGTTAAGGATTCTCTGAGCTACTGTAATCTAAAAAAGTATTTATTTCACCCTCAGTTTTGAAAGATATGTTTTTTTCAGTATAGAACTGTAGCTTGACATTTTTTTTCTTTCAGTAAAGATATTGTTCCATTTCTTTTGACTTGTGCTGCTTGACAGCAGCAACAAAAAAAATCTGCTTTCATCTTTATCCTACTTCCTCTTTATGTACTGTGTTTTAACTTTCTGGCTGTTTTTAAGAATTTGGTTTAGTTTTAAGTAATTTCATTATGATATGCCATGATAGAGTACTCTACATGTTTCTTGTGCTTGTAATTCACTCATCTGATTAGATCCATGGGTTTACAGTTTTCATAATACTAGAAAAATCAGGGATCATTGTTTCTTCAAATATTTCTTTTCTATGCCCCTTAATTCATTTGGAAACTCCAATTAAGTTACACATATATTAGGCTGCTTGAAATTACTCTATAGCTCACATATGCTCTGTTCCTTTTCTTTTAGTCCTTCTTTTATCTGTTTCATTTTGGATCGTTTCTATTACTATATGTACTCATCATTTTACTAATTCTTACTTCTGCAATGTTAAATTTATTTATAATCCCTCCCAGTGTATCCTTCATTATAGATATTCCAGTTTTAGTAGTTACAAGTCTTATTTGAGACTTCCGTAAATACATATTGCTTTTACTTGATGAGTTAATTTTGCCTCTTGACTTCTTGAAAATACACAACATAGTTTATATAACTCTAGTGTCTTTTGTCTACTAATTCATTTGTCCTTGTCATTTCTAGGAAGTTGACTTTGATTGGTTTTATCTCATTTAGGGTCATATTTACTTCCTTCTTTATGGGGTGGTCATTTTTGACTGGATTTCAAACACTCAATTTTACCCTTTTTGTTGCTTGATGTTTTTGTATTTATGCTTGAGCTATAAATACGCTTATGCTTTCTTTTGGATACAGTCAACTTAGAAATGGTTTGATCCTAGCAGGTATTGCTTTTAAGCTTTGTTAGGTAGAACCAGAGCATCCCTTTAGTCTAGGGTTGCTTTTGCCCATCTATTGAGGCAATACCCTCCTGAGTATTTTAGCTGATGCCAGTCTGGCTGATAGAAACAGGATCTATCACCAGACTTATGTAAATTGCAAGGATTGTTCTCTCTCTTGCTAATTCTTTCCCAGACTCCTTAAGTTTTCTCATACTTACTCATTCACTGCTACTTAGTTTAAAACTTGAGGCTCCCTGCTGATTTCTTGAGGAGTCTCTCACTTCAGCTCTCACCTCGCTGGTTTTCTGCCCTGCAGTTGCACACTACCTTGGCCTTGGCCTTCTCAACCTCTCAGCTCCATCTTTTCATTTCATTGAGACCACCAGTCTCTGCTTGGGTTCTCCCTCTCTGCCTTGCCAGCTGGAATATCTCTCAGGTAGCATCCTCAGGCAATTCTATGGCTCATTTAGTTTTTTTCTCCTCTTTCATGGATCACTCTCCTTCAGGGTTTGATGTCCAATACCTTCAAAACATTTTGTGGAATATATCCTGACAAGTTTTTTATTTGATTAAGGTATGTTCCATTCCAGTTATTCTGTCTTGTCTGGAAGGAGAAGTCCTAGGAAGACTTTTAAAACAGAATGAAAAAAGATTTTGTGCCAACTCAGACTGACTAACAGTGGCTACTGGGAATGTGATAAAGATTATGTGGTCACCTCTGTGTAGCAGGTAATAGTAGCATGTACACCAGTTGTTTACTTACAATTCTGAAAACTGCACCAGAGTAGATCCTTAAGTTCTATCATTACAAAAGTGGATATGGAAAACGACTCTCAACTAAAGAGAAAACAAGAAAATGAAAAATGGCAGGGACTGCAGCTCCAAGATAGTGTGGCACTGAGTAACGACAGTGGAAGTAATGAAATAGATACTTAAGTAATTCTGTCATACAGTCACTGGTGAAAGCCTTAAGGAAGTCTTCCATCTGCAAGTGACAGTAAACAACGTGAGCTTCTCTGAATGAGTAGGAAAACTGATGGGAGGGTAGAAAGAAAAGCCAGAGAGAGATAAGAACCTGAAAAGGATTTAGAGACTTTGAGGGAAATAAGGAGAATAAAAGGGAAAAAGAGAGCAGAGAGAAACAGGAAGAAATAACGAACAGAATACAGAAAAGCCTTAGTAAGGGACCAGGGAGAGATGACACTAATAAAATAGAATGCAATAGCCAGGGCAATTATTGAAATGAGCTGACAGCCACATGGATGCAGCTTCATAAAAGAGGCTAATGACTTACATGAAGCTTAGCAGTTTTTCTCAGTCACCTCTGACTTCTGCACAAGCCCCTCTCTATTCCTCTAGCTTTAGCGGCAGTAAAATATTTTCTGACATATATTTTCTAGTCTCCTGCAGCTAATTATTTGGAGATGTCACCTCAACCAGTCTCACACACTGTTCATGTGCCTTTTCTCTTACTGCCATCTTTTCCTTTTTCACACAGCCATCTTATATCTCTGCTTTGCTTTTTACATTGTGATGTTCTCAAAACGCTCATTCATGTATGCCCCTACCCAGTCATTTATCACAAAGCACTTGGCATTATCCGAAATTTTAATAATTTAATTTCTTTTCTTCTGTTAAACTGTCTTGACGTTTATAAGGTCTATGAGGGAAGGATCTGTAGCCACAGTACTGAAAACAATAAGCACATAGTAGATGCTCTATAAACATTTTCCAAATAAATAATTCTGTCTACCTGTTCCACTTATTCTTCCCCATATTAGAAAATTAATCTTCACACATTGACATGAACATTAAACTCTAATCAGACAGTGGGCATTATTACTATAATGATAGGATTCATCAATCAAATAATTTACCAAGGCTCAAAATCACATTAATTTGAAAAAAAAACAAACAGCCTAACAAAGTTTCAAAAAATGTTAATAGTTAAGGAAATCAATAATTTAATGTTCATTAAATAATAAAGACTATAAAAATCAGGTGGCAAGAGATTTTGAAATTTAATTTTGTTAACAGTCACTTGAAGGAAGGTAAGATATAAGAAGGTTTGAATCCATAAACAGAAGCACAATCAAATATTATATGCACTTGCAGGGTGCCTGTCAAGTTTCTTTATCAGTAAAGCTTGAGATATATGAACATCAGTATTCCCAAACGAAAGGGGGGAAGAGTATTTAGGAATTTTTATAGCTATCAGCGGTGTCCTCTGATAAATAGCTTAGCTTTGAAAGAGTCCAGATAGATACTAGACTGATATCAATGTGATATTAAAGAGTGGCCCAATTCTCTCTGGTTTCTTATCTCAGCATGTTGCGTTAACTCTGTAAAATCAAGTACTACTTATGTGGTTCCTTGTACACCACAGTCAGTAGAACTGGTTCCACATCAAGATGTTCTGTTGCATGAGTAAATATTCATCCATACTTTGGCAGAGAAAATATATTTATTTTTAATTGTGGTCAAAACCACAAATATAAAACTTACCATCTTAACCATTTCAGGTCTACAGTGCAGTAGTGTTACTCACATACACTGCTGGATAACAGAACTCTACAACTTTCTCATCTTGCAATACTAAAACTCTATCCATGGAAAAGTACTCCCTCTTTCCCCTCCCCCCAGGCCCTGGAATGTGCCATTTTACTTTCTGTTTCTAAGAATTTCACTATTTTAGATACCTCACATATGTGGAATCATGGAATAAAAAGAGAGTCTATTTAGTACTAGGCTCTTTTTCCAATCGAATGATACTCTATGACAAATGGCACAATCTTAGAGCCAAAGTTACTTGAAGTAAATATATGAAACAAAGAGCCTTCTGAGATTGAGAACCAATGTCAAATAAATAGTTAGACACAAGGGCAAACATTCTTGACATTTTAACCATTGCATCCCAAACGTATCTAATGTAGAGAACATACAAAGTTTAACATTAATATCACATTATCAGTTAAAACACTTTTTAGATTTTGCTTTGAATCTATAAACTACTTGCTTAAAATGTATTTCTTCAAGTCCATAACCAGGTATAATACCTTGATTGTACTTTTCAATAGATTTTTCTGGTTTGAAAAAATATTTGTGAAAATATTTTGTGAAAAAATTTTTTGTGAAAAGTACGCATAAAATGTGTACCCAGTATCGGTTATCAATCTGATTTGAAACAATTAACATTAAGACAATAGTAAATATATATCTATAATGTTGATTTGGTTTTCAACTATTATGATGCTTGTGGTATGTCACCAAATAATTATTTATTATTATTCAATTTAGCCTGATTTGAGGATCTGGAATAGGTATTCATGACTTTCAATAGCATGTACAGCACAGACTGATCCCTTCTCTTACACTGGTAGCAACCAGCCTATAATAATTTGTGTAGTTGTCCAAATAAATAATAAAAAGGCAATGATAAATAACTGACAAAATATATAGCAAAGTAAAATATTTTAAAACTAGTAAGAATAATCCATTCTGCAGATTAGTCAGCTACCATGATAACATCTTAAACCAAAATTCATATACAGTTAACCTTTGAACAAGGAGATGAACTGAATAGGTCCAATCAAACACAGATTTTTTTTCCAATAACTATATTGGAAAAATATATTTGAGATTTGCAACAATTTACAAAAACTCAGAGAGGAACCATGTAGCTAGCCTAAGATACCAAAAAAGTTAGGAAAAAGCAAGGTATTTCATGAATGCATAAAATATATGTAGATACTAGTCTATTTTATCATTGACTATCATGAAATATACATGAATCTATCAAATAACTTCAAAATTTATCATAACTCATACACACAAACACATACTGTACGTGATGCCACTCATAGTTGAGAGAAATGTAAACTACCATAAAGGTTCAGTATTAAATAATAACTGCATGAATAAACTATACATGCTGTACTACTATAATAATTTCACAGCCACCTCCTGTTATTATTGTAATGAGCTCAAGTGTTGGGAGTATTAGTATCCTCTTAAAACACCATGTGATGCTCAACCGCTCATGAGCAGTTTATCTTTCCAGTAAATTGTGTAACACAGGGAAAAAAAGTGGTATCTTGTGGTTCCCATATATTATGTTGGTTTAGTGCAATACCGTAAACTCTGAATAACACCATGGGATCCATACAAAGTGCCACTGATGATGCTGAAAGTGCTTCCAAGAATCAGAGAAAAGTCATGACAATACCAGAAAAAATTGAACTACTTGATATGTACCATAGATTGAGGTCTGAAGGTGCACTAACCACTATTTCAAGATAAATGAATCCAGCATAAAGACCATTGTAAAAAAAAAAAAAAAAAAAAAAAAAAAAAAGGAAAGGAAATAAATGAAGCTGTTTCTGTGGCTACTCCAGAACACCCAAAAACATGAATATTTTTTTATCTGATACAAAAAATGCAACTTTTTCTTTTTTGACCACCCCATGGCATATGGAGTTCCTGGACCAGGGATCAGATCCAAGCCACAGTTGCAATCTATGCCACAGCTGAGGTAACGCAGGATCCTTTAACCCATTGTGCCAAGCTGAGGATTGAATCCGCATCCTGGAGCTGCAAAGATGCCACAGATTCTTTTGTACCACAATGGGAACTCCCCAGAATGTAGCTTTTATGTGGGTTCATGATTGCTATAAGAAAGGTATACCTATAGACTTTGACATGATTTTTTTTTAAGTATAGTCATTATATAACAACTTAAAGCAAAAGGAAGGTGAAGGATCTAAAGCTGGAGGATTTGATGCCAGCGAAGGATGGTTTGATAATTTTAGAAAGAAGTTTGGCTTAAAAATGTCAAGATAACAGACAGGAGAAGCAACTTCTGCCAACCAAGAGGGAGAAGATAAGCCCTCAAGTGCCATTAAGAAATTTCCTGAGGAGAAGCATATCTGTCTTAACATGTGTTAATGCAGATGAAAGTACCCTGGAAAAATGCCAAAAAGGACACTTATTAGTAAGGAAGAGAAGTGAGCACCAGGATTTAAGGCAGGAAGGGATAGGCTAATGCTGTTTTGTGTAAATGCAGTCGGGTTTGTGTTCAGGACTGCATTTATCTATAAAGCTGCTAGCTGCTAACTCCTGAGCCTTGAAGGGTAAAGATAAACACCAGCTGCCAGTCTTTTGATTGCACAACAAAAAGACCTGAACGGGAACCCTTTTTTTGGACTGGTTCCATTGATGCTGACATCAGGAAGTACTTTGCCAGTAAGGGACTGTCTTTTAAAGTTCTTTTGCATTGGACAATGAATCCCCCTAGCCACCCAGAACCCCACAAATTCAACATCAAAGGCACTGAAGTGGTCTACTGCCCCCAAACACAGTTGTACATATCTAGTTCAGTCTCTAGATCAGGCGGTCTTAAGGACCTTTGAGGCTCATTACACATGGTAATGTGTAATAATACTCAATGGAGAGGACAGTTGACACTATGGAAGAGAACAGTGATAGAACAACATGAAAGTTTGGAAGGCTCACACCATTGAAGATGCCATTGCTCTTACAGAAAAAGCCATGAAGGCCAACATGTCTGAAACAATAAATTATTGCTCGAGAAAACTCTCCAGATGTTGTACGTTACTTCACAGGATTTATAACAAAGCCAATCAAGGAAATCACAAAAGAATTGTGGATATGGTTTTAAAAAAAAGTGGGGTGTGTGTGAAGGATTTCCAGACACAGGTGTTAGAAAAAATCAGGAGATAAAGAAACCATACCAGAGAAATTAACAGAAGACAACTTGATGAAAAGGGGTGATTTCAAAACAGTGCCAGATGATGAGGGAAAAGACAGAGGAAATAGTGCCAAGACAGGGAAGCAAACTAAATACCCAATGACAGAGGAATGGATAGAGAGGATGTGGTACCTATGTACAAGGGAATATTACTCAGCCACTAAAAAGAATGAAATAATACCATTTACAGCAACATGGATGGACCTAGAAATTATCAAACTAAGTGAAATAAGTCAGAAAGACAAAAAAAATACATGATATATGTGGAATTAAAAATGATATAAATGAACTTATTTACAAAATAAAAATAGACTCAACAGATGTAAGAAAAAAAAAACCTTATTGTTATCAAAGGGGAAAGGGAAGGGAAGGATAAATTAGGAATTTGGAATTAACTGATACACACTACTATATGTAAAATAGATAACCAATAAAGACCTACAGTATAGAACAGGGAACTACATTCAATATCTTGTGGTAATAACTTATAGTAGAAAAGTGTGTGTGTGTGTGTGTATCTGACTTACTTTACTATAGACCTGAAACACTATAAATCAACTATACTTCAATAAAAAAGAATAAAGAAACAGTGCCAGAAAAAAAAATACATTAGACAAGCAGGCAGAAGGGTTCAAATTATTCAAGACTTCTTTTATGACATGGACCCTTCTATGATACAGGCACTAAAATTAATGCAAACAATAGTAGAAGAAGTGATGGTACCATACAGAAACATTTTTAGAGAAATGAAAAAGCAAAAAAGACAGAAATCATGATGTATTTCCTTAAAGTTACACTGAATGTGCCTGCCGCTTCTGCTTCTCATCCACCTCTGCCCCCTGAAACAGCAAGGCCAATCCCTGCTTCCTCCTCCTCTGTATACTCACCATGAAGATGGGGAGAATGAAGACATTTCTGATATTCACTTCCACTTAATGAACAGTAAATAATCAACATGCCTTAGAGTTAATAAACTAATCTGTTGTGTATGTGTGTGTGTGTATTCCTGTGAAAATCAAATAAATGTACAGTAAGAACTGTGTAAGATGTTTTTGTGTCATCGTCATCATATAAGTATAGAACATCAGGTTGAAGACGTATCGAAATGGGTAGGCAACCATTATATAGGCATACAGTGAGTGATACTTAATATAAAATTCATAATGTGTTAGTTTTCTCACTGTCTTACAACTTTGCCATCAAAGAATTACATTACTATACAGTATGCTCCTCTAATAATTTGAGAAACTGCCTACCAGCTTATCATTACAGGTAAGTAGATTTTTTTAAATGTAAAAATGTTTCTAATACTGTATTGTGAATATGACTGTAATACCACTGCATGCCATAAAAATTTTACTTTGCAATGATTCATTCACTAGTGTAGAGGCCAGCTTGCCATGAAGTAATCGTTATCAATTACATTAGATTACCATAAAGCAATCATATTGCTGCTTCTTCATTAATAATGCATGAATTATTGTCATACCTGTAAATAAATATGAATTTCTTTTTCACATTATCTTTTCATTTTGATGTCCAGTGTTACATCATATGTATAATATCTAGTGTTTTGTATCCTATAAGACTATATTGAAATAGGTACTGAGAGACAGCCGATTCATCTTGTAAACAGATGATGTAACACAGTATCGATAAATATAATACAGTAACGTAAGTATACTTTCTCTTCTTTATGTTTTTGTTAATAAAATAACATTTTTGTTTCTCTAGCTTACTTTACTATAGCAATATGGTATATAGTACATATAACATACAAAATATGTGTTATTTGACAATTTATATTATCAGTAAAGGTTAAATCAATAATGGGCTATTATTAGCAGTTAAGTTTTGGGGGAGTCAAAAGTTATATGCAGATTTTTAACCTCTAATCCCTACGTTGCTCATTCAAATATCAAAGAAATCAAGTATTTAGACAACAGAAAATAAAGACGTAAATTTTCATAAAAGAAAGCAGAATCCTATTTAGAGAACTATGTCCTAAGAACTATGTCCTAACTGATTTCCCAATACTCAATACCACCATGGCATACTTGGTGGCAGACAAGGCATAATGTGCTTAACCTCTCTGCCCGGCAGGCAGCTTCTCAGATGGCCCCAATGATCACAGACTGTCTCCTGCTACTTGTGCCCTCGTGTGTGAACCTCTCTCCCTGCATGTAGGCAGGACGTGTGACTTTCTTCTAATACAGCAAAGGTATTGAAATGTCACTCCCCCAAATAGGTTACATAAAATAGCAACTTCTGTCTTGCTAGTAGACTCTATTGCCTTCTTGGCTTACCTGTTTGGATGAAACAAGCAGCCACACTGGAGAGGTCTACGTGACAAGGAACTGAGGTTGGCCTCCAGCCAAGAGTCAGGTAGGAACTGAGGCCTGCAGTCCAAAAGCCCACAAAGAACTGATTCTTTCCAACTACATGTGAGCACAAAGTGGATCCTCCCCCAGTCTGGCAACACCTTTGTTGTAGTCTGCAGGAGACCCTGAAGCATAGGAAATCCAAGGCTTGATTGGATTCCTGATCTCAGAAACTGGGATCCTAAGTATGTTTTAAGCTGCTACCTTTTGTAGTAATTTGTCACAGAGAATAGATAACTAATATATCATCTTTAAGGTAGGCATATCTCAGAGTCTTGTTACATTAACCAAATGACTTATTAAATATGTAAAACTAAATTACTTAAAATGCAAATATTAGATGGTTAGTTCTGCTTAATCTCTAGTAAAGCAACTTGTGGCATTCCTACCAATAGCTTGGAGAACACAGTTTGTTTAAAATATATAAAAAACAAATTTTGGTAGCAAATGACTTTAGAGTAACTTATATCCTGTACTTTATTTTTCTTGTATTTTTTAAATTAATGGACTTTTTTAAGAGTAGTTTTAGATTAAAAAATTGAGCTGATAGTTCATATACTTCCTCTACCCCTAACATGGTTTTTCTGATTTTTAACATCTTCCATTAGAAGTAAATTTGTTAAACTGGTTAACCAATATTGATGCACTATTATTACCTAAAGTCCATAAAATCCATAGTCTATGTTAAGGTTTGTTTTTGTGTTTTATAGTTCTAGGGGTTTTGACAAATGTTCTATATATCTTCCTTTATCCCCTCTCCTTGACCCCAGGCATCATCTTATTGTCTGCAGAATTCTGCCTTTATCCTACATTTTACATTGTGATCTCCTATAGTAATGCTCTTTTCAGACCAGATAACAATGAGTCAGAGTCAGTAAATGTGACTAAGTATTCATGCTTCTGATGCTCTTTATTAGAGTTATCCTCATTTACATTTCAGTTAATTCTGTATTTTGATAAAGCATGACCTTCTTTGGTCTCTTTCTCTCTCTTGTATTCCCTTAGACACACTGTCACATTTTAAGTTTACTTTCTAGGTACAAGATATCACTATAGCAAAAAAGCCAAAATTCTATTCTGTACATTCTAGGCTTAAGAATGTATTTGATTGGTGGGGGTGGAAGACACAGAAATGGGTTTCTAACTGTTTTCTTAGCCCACAGTTCACAGTGACACAAAAATGCTATAGACACTGTCATCTTAGGATTCAAAATTCCTGTGTCACGGTATACTATATGCAGACAACGGAAACTTGCCTGGACTTAAGACCTTCATTATCATTATGATTCATACAACTGGACCACATTTCAAATAAATCTATGTCAAAATGAATCCTACAAATACTTTTAATATCAATTCTCCTTAAATGGAGGATCTCTGCAACATTTTTGATATAATACCAGATTTATTAGTTTCACCCATTTATCAAGGGTAGCATTTCCTGTTCTTTTTCCTTGGCTATTAAAAGTATATATTTTATTAACCAACATTGCTTACTGACTCAAGGGTACAGCTGCTAAAGTGATCAGTCCTACAAGCATAGTGAATTTATCAGCAAGACACTCAGACATTTTGAAACAGTCTTAATATTATGGCTCCAAAAAGCAAAGCTTCAGGCACTATTATTCTAGGATATCTGATTTTAATAGTTACTTGAATGTCAAAATAGTCACTGGTCTTTTTTTTTCCTTATTAAGGATTTCATTACTACAAAATTAATACTATATTATTCTTAATTAAAGGCAATACTTATGGTTACTATTAATTACATAAGACTAAATGATACATTGTGATAAGAGTTTGAGTTCAGGTGGTCACTGTAATAGGCATAAAAAAACACTGCACCTGAATAAAAACAAAAATTGGTACTGAGAAAAATCAATATATGAAGTTAGGTTTTAGAAAAGGTGTCCTCAATGTTGGAATAATGTTTATGTTAATTTTTGTGCATGGTGTAAAGAAGGTCTAAATTTATCTTTTCTGCACATGTCCGACTGTCCTATCAATGCTTGTTGAAAAGATTATTCTTTCACCATTGAATTGCCTTAGCACCTTTGTTGAAAATCAATTGACCATAATTGCTAGAGTTTGCTACTGAATTCATAATTCTGTTCCATTGATCTAAATGTCCATCATTATGGCAGTACTATACTCTGGGATACTATATGTATTAGCTTTTTATTTCTGTATAACAAATGTAGCAATTTACAATAACACAAATTTATTACCTTACAGTTCGGTAGGTCAGAAGTTCAGACAGGCTTGTCTAGGTACTCTGCTTAGTTTTCCACAAGACTGGAATCATGGTGTCAGCTAGGTCAGGAAATAGGAAATATCCGAGGAAGAACCCGCTTCCAAGCTCATTCAGTTTGTTGACAGAATACAGGTCCTTGTAGTTGCAAGACCTAATCACTATTTTCTTGCTGTTGGTCAGAGACCATTCTTAGCTCCTAATCCCTCCATCTTTATAGGAGCAATGGTGTGCAGAATCCTTCCTATGGTTCAAATCTCTCTCTTTTGCTTCCCGCTGGGGCAAACTCTCCACTTTTCTCATGTCATTAGGTTAGACCCATCTAGATAATCTCCTTTTTACTATATAACAAAACATAATTATAGGAGTGAAACCATTTTGTCAGAGGTCAAAAGTCATGCAAATCAAGTTAAAATTTTATTAATTGTACTCTATGATAAACATTAAAATTAGAAAGAGTGATCTTACACTTTGCCATTCTTTCTCAAATTGTTCTTGGGTCTTATTATTCCTTTGTATTTTCATATAAATATTAGAATCATCTTATCAATTTCTGCAAAAAAGAAATTGGCAAAATCTGCTGAAAATATGATGGAAATTAAAATTGTCGTTTTAATAACAGTGAGTCTTGCAATCCATGAACATGGAATAATTTCTTAGACCTTTATTTTCTCTCAGCAATGTTTTGTTATTTTCAGTATTTTTATTGTACTGCTTTTATTAAATATAGCCATTTCTGAATTGTTCAATGGTAGTAAACAGAAATAACACTGACTTTTACATATTGATTTTGTGTCCTGTAATCTTGCTTAACTCATTTATTAGTTCTATCAGTTTTTTTGTGTGTGGACTCCTTAAGATTTTCTACATACAAGATCCTGCTGACTATGAATAAAGACAATTTTATTCCAGTAATATATAGAAAGTTTGCTGAAACCGAGCTCCCTTCTGCCCCCTTCCTTTGTACAAACACACACACACACACAACATCTTTATATACCATAAGCTCAATAATACAGTATTATACTATTTCTTTATCCAAGTGTCTTTTAAGTTATTTAAGAAGAGATATATAATTACTATACCAGTGCTCTATTTCTCTGTGTGAATTTGAGTTACTGTCTAATGTCATTTTCTTTCATTGGAACAGACTTCTATTAGTATTTATAATAGGAAGGGAAGCTAGCAATGAATTCTCTTGTATTTATTTATTTAGGGATGTCTTTATGTTCCTTTTATTTCTGAAGGATAGTTTGGCTTGATTCACAGATGTTTGTTTTTTCTCCCCTTCAGCTCTTTTATTATGCTATATCACTGCCTCTTTCCTCCACTGTTTCTGATGAGAAGTCCCAGCTGTAAATCATATCTTTGTTCCATCTGCAAATCTTTTATTCTGTGAGGAACTTAGTAATATATTTCAGTCACACATATCATAGATATCCAAAGAGCATGACATCTTTGATTTGGTTTCTTTGTCAGAAGTATGGTGACACTTCTGGACTGTGAAGAAAATCTGGGTTTCTTATAGCAAAGATAGCTTAGTACATATAGAATTAAAATAAATATTACATAAATACACATTAAAATGAATAAATAAATTAGGGTTAATATGGTAAAGAGTTCTATTATCATATGACTATATGTGGAAGTTTAAAAAAATTTCCTTAATCTTTGACAAAGGAGGTAAGAACATAAAATGGGAAAAAGACAGTCTTTTCAATAAGTATTGCTGGGAAACCAGGACAGCTGCATGCAAAGCAATGAAACTAGAACACACCCTCACACCATGCACAAAAATAAACTCAAAATGGCTGAAAGACTTAAATATAACACAAGACACCATCAAACTCCTGGAAGAGAACACAGGCAAAACATTCTCTGACATCAACCTCATGAATATTTTCTCAGGTCAGTCTCCCAAAGCAACAGAAATTAGAGCAAAAATAAACCCATGGGACCTAATCAAACTGACAAGCTTTTGCACAGCAAAGGAAACCAAAAAGAAAACAAAAAGACAACTGACAGAATGGGAGGAAATAGTTTCAAATGATGCAATGGACAACAGCCTAATCTCTAAAATAAACAACTTGTACAACTCAACAGCAAAAAAGCCAACACCCCAATGGAAAAATGGGCAAAAGACCTGAATAGACATTTTTCCAAGGAAGATGTACAGATGGCCAACAAGCACATGAAGAAATGCTCGACATCACTGATTCTTAGAGAAATGCAAATCAAAAATACCATGAGATATCACCTCACACCAGTCAGAATGGCCATCATTAATAATCCACAAAGAACAAATGCTGGAGGGGGTGTGGAGAAAAGGGAACCCTCCAGCATTGTTGGTGGGAATGGAAGCTGGTACAACCACTATGGAAAACAGTAGGGAGGTACCTTAGAAAACTATACATAGAAATACCATATGGCCCAGCAGTTCCACTCTTGGGCATATATCCAGACAAAACTTGCCTTGAAAAAGACACAGGCACCCACATGTTCACTGCAGGTCTATTCACAATAGCCAAGACATGGAAACAAACCAAATGTCCATCGACAGATGATTGGATTACGAAGATGTGGTATACATACACAATGGAATACTACTCAGCCATAAAAAAGAGCAACATCAATGGAACTAGAGACTCTCATAGTGAGTGAAGTAAGTCAGAAAGAGAAAGACAAATACTATATATCACTTATAACTGGAATCTAATATACAGCACAAAGGAAACTTTTCACAGAAAAGAAAATCATGGACTTGCAGAATTGACATATGGTTGCCAAGAGGGAAGGAGTCAGGTGCTTGGGGAGCTTGGGTTAAAAGATACAAACTATTGCCTTTGGAATGGATTAGCAACAAGATCCTGCATGTGCAAAAATAGAGTGTGTACATGTATGTGTAACTGGGTCACCATGCTGTACAGTAGACAAAAAACTGTATTGGGGAAATAACTATTAAAAAATAGTAATAGGAGTTCCTGTCGTGGCGCAGTGGTTAACGAATCCGACTAGGAACCACGAGGTTGCGGGTTCACTCCCTGCTCTTGCTCAGTGGGTTAACGATCCGGCGTTGCCTTGAGCTGTGGTGTAGGTTGCAGACGCGGCTTGGATCCTGCATTGCTGTGGCTCTGGCGTAGGCCAGTGGCTACAGCTCCGATTCGACCCCTAGCCTGGGAACCTCCATATGCCACGGGAGCGGCCCAAAGAAATAGCAAAAAGACAAAAAAAAAAAAAATAGTAATAAAACAGCAAATTGATCAAAAAATGTTTAAAACTAAAGCTGTAAATAAAAACCCCAGAGTAGCTAAAAAACAAATATATATATATATATATATATATATATATATATATAGTTACTGATAATGGTAAACTGAACAATCAAGAAATAACATATATTTGGTATATTCAGTTTAATAACATAGGATTGCATTTATCCAATTATTTAATTGGGAAAATTATCTTCCCAACATGGTCAAGCTAAAACTAGTTTCACATTTCAAATGAGTAAATTTCAGTCTGAGAATCATTTGTGCGTAACACCCAGTGTTCTGGTTATTGAAAATAAATGCGACATTAATATAAATAATTTTTTTCTGTCTAGTGTATTACCCAGACCTAAAAAAAGAAAGGCAGAAAAAATAATCATGGGAAAAATAGGTAAGTTTCTGCAAAAGGCCTTTTACCAGATCAGAACAAAGGACTTAATTAATATTCATTGCCCCTGACTGAAAAATAATGATGATTTTATCCATTTTATAGAAAAGGGCGAAATCCCAAGAAAATTCCAAATCTACCTTTTTATAGCTACTTGGCAAAAAAAAACAAAAAACAAAAAAAAACAAAAAAAAAAACAACTTAGGAAAAAAAAGTAAGGTAGTCTTGCAAAGCAATATTTTTGAACAACAGTGGGAAAAGCTACTCAACATTCTGCCAAGACTTTCTTTTACTATAAAGAGTACTGTGGAAATATTATACCACTCCTGAAATGATACAGCCTATCCAATAAGATTAAAATAGAAGTGATAAGCATGATAATTTAAAGTGATTTTAAGTTCAGATTCACACACACACAGACACACACACACAAATAACACTCAATAATGGCAAGAAGAGCTATATTCTAAAATGTACAACTGGTCAAAACCATGGTTACTAGATCCTCCTACGCCCAAGACCAGGGTTATACTGTGGGTAAGCATTGTTTCTTAATAGGATGGAGTAATAAACACATCTCAATGAGGTATCTCAATCTAAATAGGACAAATGAAAAATCTTTCTAGAATTCACAATGAAGAACTTGTAGTGGTGAATAAATTACAAAATGAATGGAGAATGCATTCATCTTTGAGGCAAAGCAAGAAAGAAGATGGGGAGAAACAAGGAAAAATACATCCTGTAAATGGAGCAATTTCTTTTCAAACAAAAGTAAAAAAATCATAAACTAGGACATTCTTCTGAAGAACTGTGGGTTTAATAAAACTATATACAAAATCTATAATAAGCAATTTGAGCCACATGGCAACCAATACAAAAAAGAAACAGAACAAGTCTCTTAAAGTCAAATGAGTGCCTAATGAAAAATGAACTGCTGAATTTCCATCACAAAATCTGAAGACGAGTTTTTAAAAAAACATATTTTGAGAACAAATAAAATTTTACGTTTACTTGACATTATGGCTACTCATAGGAAAATCAAATGAAGAGTTTCCTACCATCTCTAGTGTATTTATGCTCCAGTGTCCAAAAAATTGGATGTCTTATTAAGATCCTAAAGAGGGCTGGTCATAGAAATAAGGGCATGTAAAGCAAATTTTCAATATTTTTTAGCTATCTCAAGTTTTCTTATCCTTCTCTTTTTGAGAAAATATGGAGTCATACTGTTTGGGTTCATATCTTGATTTCCCAACTTGCTACACACATGACCTGGGCAAGCCTCTTGTTCTGCCTGGGATTCCTCCTCTATAAAAATGGGAAAAATAACTTCATTGGGTTACTGTGAGGACTAAATGATTTAATATGTGTGAAGAGCTTAGAACAGTACCTGGAGTACAGAGTACGTACCACATTTGTTAAGTAAAAGTTAAGTATTTATTAAGACAAACCTAGGCCAGGTTTCGAGTGTATGAAAACCAATGTAACAGGATGCTTGTTTTTAAAAAAGGCTCAGTGAGGCAGATGGATGAATAAACAGTAATTACAAAAGAACAAGAATGGTGTTACAATAGAGATGAGTAGCCTATCTGTGAGCAAATAAAGAGGACATCTAACTTTACCACCTCCTTATTCAGGCTCAGTGTTCACAGAGGTGCCCTTTCTGTCAGGAAGTAGACTTGTGGACCAAATTCACCCAATCCCTAAGGGGGTGAATGAGAAGGTGCTTACCTTTGCTCAGCTAAGATAAGCCTATCAGGAAGAACGAATCAAGTAACACAAAAAGGTAACAATCTCTACTTGGTATTAATAAAGAAACTTATTTTCCCTCTAGGTTCAAACAGTACAGCCTACAAGTGACTTCGGTTTCATCTTCATTGTATATAAGACATCATCTAAAGCCTGACCACCAGCTACTTTCTGAAAACATGGTTTTAAAATTTCTCATGATTAAGTCAAAAATTCAAAAGTACCTCTTTTTGAGGGTATACTTTCTTCATACCCTTGACCAACAATTTATTTTTTAATACTTGTGATTTTCTAAGTTTTGTTCCTCAAGGTTAAGGCTAAGGGAGGCAGTGTTAACTGTGATTGATTTCTAGGGAAACCTCCAAGAATCAATAGCTTAAACATAAAACGCTAATATTTGAGAAAGTTTTATTCTCTCCCAATTTAAGAAGTAGGTAGAAAAAGGGTTAGTCCTCCTTATCTCGATGTTTTTGAACCTCCTAGTAATTATTTCTTGACTTTCAGTTTATAATCTTAACTACTGGCAACTGAAAAGCCCCTCTGCCTCCCCCCCAAAACTCTTGCCAAACGGGCTGCCCTTCCTTTTTGTGCCATTTATCACAACTACGTCATGGAGAAGAAGGGAGTGGTAACATAAAGACAAAGTCAGAAATTGATCTTTGTGCTACAATTTTCTCTAGCCCATCCATGACAGCAACAGGCAAGGGCACATTAAAAAACGCCTGCCCTTTTCCAAAGTAGCAGGACAAATCCAGATGAATGGGTAAGATTAACTATCACTCCCTTTGCCTCATTTTATAGCCTTGGTTTTCAAAAAAAAAAAAAAAAAAAAAAGAACAAAAGGAAATATTTTAAGTTAGAATACAAATAAACTATTCATACTTTGGTCATTTCTTCTAAATGTTATGATTTCCAAAAAAAGGTGATATGTTAAAAATCTAAGCTATATCACATTCCAGCAAAATTATTATTCCTTTTTTCCTGCTCTTTCTTTTTACTTTTCCATATATTCAAACTTGAGGTTCAAAACTGGAGCTTCCTGGCCAAAAGGCTTAACTCATCTGAGATAGTTGTCGCTAGGTTGAATAGCATCGTGTTCTTTAGAAGGGTTACAGAAAACTATTCAGGACCCTTTCCTCTTCAAAGGGAGAGGGTAACACTTCCTTAGTACATTTGAAGATTTAATTTCATTTGTATGAAAAAGACATCCAGTGTTAACTTGCTAGAGGGCAAGAAGTAGTCTTCAGAGCTTGTTTCACATCACAACTATGAGAGTTCTGAACATTCATTTAATTTTAACTACAGACTATTTGATGATGTGTATATAAATATTAATATGCAAACACTTTCATATAGACTTATGTGATTCATACATATATACAAATACAAAATCATGCAAAATATTCCAACTTTCTCCAATTAAAGCTTTTACAAGTCACCGAGTCACCTTTATTATTTTAAAACTCTAAACATGAGTTAGAAGAGGCTTATGAGTAACACACAGCCCACCTGACCTTCATTAAGTAACAGAGTAGTGGGTTTTCTTTACCATTCCTGATGTGCTTTCATACAACCAGGAGCTTCCCCACTGACCCAAAGCCTGTTTCAAGTAATCATTAGTGACCTCTGGGCCCCAGGAAGAGGAGTGAAAAAGGAAAGAGGGAAGTAAATGACACCAACTAAAATCACACTCTGTATTTGCATCTTATATACTGTGAGACTATTAAAGTAAAAGGCAGATGGCTCTTCTGACATCTCACTGATCCATTAAAGACAAGAAAAGGTAAGAAACAAGATGCTTACCTGTTGTTCCTGCATTTTAGCAGCACCAAGTTCTGAGAGAGACATGGTGAGCTTCTCTTGCTGTTCTGATAGGTATTTCTGATAGAGACTTAGAAGTTCTTGACATTCTTTATACTGTAGCTGAAGAGGTGAGATTGTAAATTAAGGGAAAAAAGCTAATAAATGGATTTAAACTGCATTCATCACTGTTGCTTTTAAGGTTCCAACACACATACACACACACACACACACACACAAATTCTCTATTTTTGCAACAATACTTAGTGAAAGTGCAGGTAAATGTAGTCTTCAGATGAATACAGTACATATATCCCCTCAAAGCATGAAACAATAATTCACAGAGAGTAGCAATGTTCATCCTATTTAAAGAGAATTTGGGAGTTCCCGTTGTGGCACAGAGGAAACGAATCCAACTAGGAACCATGAGGTTGCAGGTTCAATTCCTGGCCTTGTTGAGTGGATTAAGGATCCGACATTGCCGACATTGCCGTGAGATGCTGTGTAGGTCGAAGATGCGGCTTGGATCTGGCATTACTGTGTCTGTGGCATAGGCCGGCAGCTATAGCTCTGATTCAACCCCTAGCCTGGGAACCTCCATATGCCATGGGTGCGGCCCCAAAAATACAAAAAGACCAAAAAGAAAAAAAAAAGAGAGAGAGAATTTGTTTCTCAAAGGTTTAACTATGAATAAATTAAAATACAAACATATGCAAAAAATGAAGTTGGACCTCTACCTTACACCATATATAAAACTAACTGAAAATGGATCATTGACCTAAATGTAATAGTCAAAACTATAAAATTTCTAAAAACAAATCTGGTGATGTTGGATTAAGCAATGGTCACCTAAAAGCACATCAACTGAAGAAAATATTTGCAAATCATATATGTGATAAAGGTCTGGTACCAATCCATGTATATAAAGAGCTTACAAGACTCAACAATTAAAAAAAAAAACTATTAACCTAATTAAAAAATGGGCAAAGAACTTGAATAGACATTTCCCAAAAGAAAATATACAAATGGGCACGCAGAACAAGAAAAAGATACTTCACATTACTAGCCATTAGGGAAATACAAATCAAAACCACAATGAGATACCACCTTGCATTTACTAGGATGGCTAAAATCAAAAAGACTAACAAGTTTTGACAAGGATATGGAGAAATCAGAACCTCCCTACATAGCTGATAAGTATTTAAAATGCTACTGCTTTGGAAAATAATTTAGCAGTGCCTCAAAAAGTTAGACAGAGTTACCATATGACCCAGTCATTCCACTCCAATTCTCCAAGAGAACTGAAAATACATGTTCACATAAAAACTTGGACATGCCTATTTAGAGCAGTATTATTCACAATAGAGAAAAATGAAAACAACCCAAATATTAACCAAGTGATAAATGGATAAACAAATGTATCTATACAATGGAATATTATTCATCCATACAAAGAAACTAAGTATTGCTACATGGTATGATATGAATGAACCTATATGAATGAATATATTACATGCTAAAGAAGCCAGATACCAAAGGCTACATATTCTATGTATATTGTTGGTGTTGCTGTTTTAAATACCTCTTCCAGTGAGCCAGGGGAAAAAAAGAACACTTAATTATAAGTACACCATCCCACAAGTAAGAGTTACATTCATTCATGTTTATGTTCACATCTGTTCTCTTTTCCAATTTTCTGAAGTACCCAATATACGAGAAAAACTAAAGGAACAAAAAAATGTCCAGAGGAGGGAAAACCAAACAGACAGAAAGTACATTAGTGCTTGCAAAAGATGACAGAGGGAAATAGGAAGCAATTGTCACTAGGTGTGAGTTTTGTAGGGGAGGTAATAAGCATGTTCTGGAATTAGATGATTGTTTTGCACAGCTTTGGGAACATACCCAAAACCACTGAATTGGATACTTCAAAAGGGTGAGTTTTCTTGTATGTGAATTATATCTCAATAAAGCTGTTACCAAAAAATGCAGGGTAAAAATGATAATATTGTTCTGGTAAAAGTAATTACTGACTAATTTACATAGAACATCTAAGTATATTAAAGATAACAGGACCATAATTAGATTTTTGTCTTGTTTGTTTGGTTTTACATATCTGTTAAGTCAATAAAAGCAGCATTCAGGAAATTTCCTGCCCATATACATCCCGACATGGTCTACACCCTATGTGAAGAAGATAGCAACCTAACTTGGGGTACCCTCTCCCACTTTGTCTCATCAAACTGACAAAGTACCCAAGATGAAGACACTAATAAGTTGGAAATGTCACCTAACTGTATAGATCAGGGAGACAGGTAGTTCTATCCATGAGAGAGTTCTCTGTTCGTTACTTCTCACTGTGGCAATTTCTTCCCAAGGTCCATTTTTCTCTCAGATCTATTCTGAATCTCCCCTAACACCTAAATATGTATGCTGGTGGTATAAAAATTACTGTCCAATGAGATTATTCTATATAAATACTTTTACAACAGGTCACCATGATTAAGGATGGGAATAATATTTCTTAAATGTCAAAAATGGTGACTGGCTTCAGTGTTCTCCTTAACATTTTCATAACCTAATCATTGCTTCTGGGCAGATTCCTTTTCTAATAACTTTTTCCAATCCTGACTGCATAAATAACCAATTGCTTCATTATTCGCCTTATTAACCTTTAACAAAAAAGGAGACAGGGATGGCTTGTAGAAGAGGAGCTGGCTCATAATGAAAGGATAGGTTACTAAGCTTGAAGAATACATTATATAGAAGAGCTTGTTTAATACTCAGCATCTTAAAAACAATAAGAACAACACAATGAACGGTGGTCTAAATAAGCTAATGTTTTCAAAGTCAATCTATATCAAACCAGGTTTGTTTTACATTTCCGTGCTTTTTCTCAGCAAGCTCCAAAAGACAGGCATGATTTGTGGTGGTCCCAAGAGTCTCTCTGCCAGTTATGATGTATATAAAAAGAATTTTTCATTCTAGCTGTTACCATGGGCAGTAATGTTTATAGTAGGTGAACATATTAGCCTGGACAAAGAATATGAATTTTATTTTCAAATAAGCCAGCACAATTATACAACCTAAGAGTTAAATGTCAGCATTTGAAGACAAATTATAGGCAAATTCATTTAGTCACATGCTATGTTGAGGAATATAAAAAAGATAATCCTGTCTTTACCATTTTTTTTTATATCTGTATTGATTCACCAGAATTTGAAATCCTCCCCTTTTCCTGTAAAATCCTAAATATACGTAGGTGCAAAACAGTAATTTTCCTTCCTCCCTACACAATGAGACTTCAACCTTCCATCTGGAGAGAGAGATTTATGTTAGGAAAATGTGGATAAAACGCATTCCTAACAATTTGGGGGAGGGATTATAGAGAAAGAAGATGTATTTAACTCAGTCCTGGCCAAGTGACAGAAAAGAATGCAACAGTTGTAGGAAACTGAACCTAAGGGAAGGTGTACACTGCCCATGATGTGGAATCAGCACACTGCAGGTCAGCCCACCACTGTTTAAGAACTGAAACAGCAATCACCACAGCCTCATCAAAGAAAGAAGGCCTCATAAGATAACATAGAGAAATATAAATTAATATTAAGCAAGATCACATCAAAACCCAAAAATCAACTTCATTTGCTGAAATGGCTGCGGGATATGGTCATTTTGTAAAGCTTAAAGCCCTAACTCCAAAATGCAGTATATAGAAAAATAAAACTAAAGATCGAAGAAGAATAAATAGGGAGCTGGAAGAATAAAAACTTTGTGTAAGGCAAAAATCAGGGGTGGAAGGAGAAGGACCAGAAGACGGGATATACTACTAGTATGCTGCCCAAGTAGAAGCTTAAACCGTAAGCCTTAGAGACCACTCTCATCACCCCATCCTACTCTTGCCTCAAATATCAGGCACACTTGGATCTTCTACTAAGTAAACCCTGACCTACTACAGAAGGAAATGAAGAAAGGTCTCCCTCTGTGAGAGCAGAAAAGGGAGAATACTGACTTTTAAAAAAACATCTCCTTTTTTGGAACCAAGACTTCATAGGAAAATGGCTTATTCCCATTCTAGGGTAGGGAAAGGACAAAGTGAGATTGAAACTCCTGTTGTTTTATTATGAGAAAGTATTTAAAGACAAATAGATGAGGGCTTGTCAAAAAGAACAGGAGCAACACTCAAGGGGACTCTTAGCCACATTTGGGACAATCTGAGTATTGGAAAGAATGACAGTAATTAACAGCAAATTAAACAAATAAAAACCCACCAGTTCATAGTGATACTTCAAAAAAAGAGTGAAAGGGGGAAAAAATTTAAAGTCCTTCTTTATAGAAGAATGCTAATTATTTAGAAGGAATGGTCAAATTTTAAAAATCACCATTTTATAATTCTCAATGTAATAACTAATTCAGGGAAGGATCATTACTTGATACTAAAACCAGTAGGAAACATGATAAATAAAATATTCATACAGTGTCAAGATTATCTACAGCAAAGAAGAAATGTACCTTTAAATGTAAAACCTGGTAGTCATCTCCTAAACAAAGTATTTTAATTTAGGATTACTAATAGTAAAAGAAACAAACAAACCCAGAAATTATGCAACATTCCCAAAGAAATATTCTTGCCAAGTATGTTTTACAGAATCTAATCAAATCTGTAAATCTAACTCCCATTTCAGAGAAATTAGAAGAAATAAAAGAACAAGTTAAATTACACCACAAAGAAAAAACAACTGGACAAATCCACAATGTGGGAGATCTTACAAAGCACTTGACCTGAACTCTTCAAAAAGTCAAGTTATGAGGGAAAAGAGTGGGGAGGCTTATCTAGATTAAGAGATCAAAGACATAACCAAATGCAACACATAAATCAGACTGGATCCTGGATCAGAGAGAAAAACAGCTATGAAAGTCATTCTCAGGACAATGAGAGAAATTAGAATATGGACTTAATAGCAGTCAAAATTATAGAATTACTGCTTTTTTTAGGTATCATAATGAAGTTTATAAGAGAAATGTTCTTATTCATATGAGATGAACGTGATGTATTTAGGGGTGACATGTGACACTTACCACTTTAAAGTAGTAAAAAGGTAAGCAAAGTGAATTTTATATACATAAGTAAATAAATTTATAAAAATTTATAACTATAATAAAACATAAATATGTATGAGTGTGTGTATAAAAAGAGGCAAAGCACAAAGAACTAAATGTCAACAACTGTGGAATCTAGTTAGCAAGTATATGGTGGTTTACCCACTACTCTGTTGACTTTTCTATATATTTGAAAATTGTCATAAAATGTTGCAAAAAAACTTTTCTGGTTTTTGGTTTTGTTTGTAGTCTTTGTGTTTTCTTCTTTCTACTGTTATCCAGTTTCTTATGGTCTTCCTACCCCTACCGTCAGTTACCATGGAAGAAGCAGAAACCAAAGCATCAAGTCAGACTCCTAAGAACTCTCTACAACTCCATTTATCCATGGTCACTAAGTCAGGTGACAAACTGTTAGTATGATCTGATGACACACTAACTGGAACCTGTCTTTTAAGCCAAGAATAAGCACCTCCACAGCAGCAAAATGCCATGTAAAAAAAGCCTGCCTGGGTTTCTTCCAGCTACTTAACAAAGGCAGAAATGTAGGAGTAAAAGTGCAGACTTAGGTGTCATCCAACATTCTTGGCTCAAATCTTAATTCTGGTAATTAGTAATGATACAACCATGGACAAGAAACTTCTCTGACACCCTCTTCTGGGAATAATCATACCTATCTCACCTCACAGGGCAACTATGAGTATAAATGAGATAATAAATGAAAAGAATTTAGCATAGAACAGAGCACAAGGCATATATCCAATAGATTTTTACATCAAGTGGACAAGAGATAACAAGTGCTGGTGAGGATGTGGAAAAAGAGAACCTGTAAACTGTTGATGGGAATGAAAATTGGTGCAGCCACTGTGGAAAACAATATGGAGTTCCCTCAAAAAATAAAAAAATATGTTCCAGTAATTTCACTTCTGGGTATAAATCCAAAGGAAATAAATTTCTTGTTCATCAACAGATGAATGTGTTCTTTTTTTGGCTGCACCCACGGCACGTAGAAGTTCCCAGGCCAGGGATCAAATCCATGCCACAGAACCAACCCAAGCTGCTGCAGGATCCTTAACCTGCTGCACCACAAGAGAACTCCAAAAGATGAATGGATTTTTTATATATCTATAAATATATATATCTCACATGTATTCAGTGTACATATATTCAATGCAATAATACTCAATCTTACAAAGGAAGGAATCTCATTTGTAACAACATGGATGAAAACTTAAGAGCATTATGGTAAGTGAACTAAATTAAACAAGGAAAGACAAATACAGCATGATCTCATATACTGGGGGAAAAAAACCTGAATTCATAGAAACAGAGAGTAGACTGGGGTTGCCAATGGCTGGGGAGGGTGGGAGAAATGGGTGAGAGTGAAGAAAGTACACAAATGTCCAGTTTTAAGATGAATAAGCTCTGGGGAATATACTATATAGCATGCTAGCTATAGTTAACACTGTGTTGTATGCTTGAAAATTATTAAGAAAATATATCTTAAATGTCCTCAACACACACACACACAAATAACTATGTGAAGTAATGGATGTGTTAACTAATCTTACTGTGGTAACCATTTAAAAATATACACCTATTTCTAATCATCACATGTACACCTTAAATTTATACAATGTTATATGACAAATACACCTACATGAGGCTGAGATTAAAAAGACATCAAGGGGCTTAAAGAGATTTAAACAAGGATAATATGTTCTGGGAGAGACATTTTAACAAAGGATACAATGGAGATTTTTTTAACTGGAGGTAAGTGGTCCCTGTGACCCATTCAGGGAGAAGTCGGAAAAGGCTTTAGAGATGTGACTGGAGAAAAGAACTGGAAAAGGAGTTTACGGATGCACTGGATAGGACAGGTAGGGATACCCACGGCTAAAAAGTCATCAGGAACAAAGAAATGGAGAAATGAAACTGATTTGCACATTAAGGAAATTGCAAATAGGGCAGCACAGACCTTAACTGGTATGAGTAGGGAGAATGAGTGAAGGGGCTGCAGAGACAAACAGGGTCCAGATCCCAAATGTTACACTAAGTTGTCTGGATTTTATTTCTATATAACCCACCGACGTCTTACAGCCAATCTGCATTCTATAAAGATACCTTTGGTAGGAATGTGAAGGATGGATTGGAGGGCTTAAGGCTAGAATGAAAGCAACCAGACAGATGATTGCTACAAGTGTCTAAAGTAAGAGAGAGAGTATAGGGGTGACTGGGTTGAAGAGGGAAATTTAAGGTAATGTCAACTTATGAATTAAGTGGCTAGATACATGACCAGTTGTATGATGCACATTGCATTTACCAACACAGGGAATGCAGAACAAAGCTAAGTTTGGGAGAAGGGGTGTGCCTATAGACACAATAAGTTGGAGATGCTTAGGGAGCATTTAGTTGAGATGGCCAATTGGGACACTCAGAGAAAAAGTCTCAGCAGAAATAGAGATCTGGGAGTTAATCACTTTATATGTGATGAGTGAAGATATAAGAATGTGTAACATTGCTCAAGGAAGTATTCAGTTTTGTTCATTTATTCATTCTTTTATTCATTCAATAAACAAACTCCCTAAGGGCAAGGATATCTGCTTTGTTTACTGCTGAATTCCTTAGCCTACATAATAGGTGCTCAATAAATATTTGCTAAATAACATTTACTGAGTACATTAACACTTGAGACTGCCAGATACTACATGTACAATAAGTGAAAAAGATCCACACTATCTCCTGCAAGAAATTTATCATCCAGCAAGGAGAGCAGGTAATCAAATACATACTTGGAGGAAGGCAAGATGGCGGAAGAGGAGGGAGACATGCTCGCCCTCTCCCAGAAACACAACAAAAAAACCACATCTACAGGTTAAATGACTTGCACAGAACAGCAACTGAACACTGGCAGAAGAACTTACACCTCCAATAACGGCAAGAATCTTGTGACATAACTGGGTAAAACAAGAGAAAAGAGGAGAGTGAGAGAAGGGGAATCGGGACTGGACTGGTGCTCCTGAAAGGGAACTGTGGAGGAGAAAGGGATCCCATACCTTGGAAAGTCACCTAACTGACGGAAAGATCAACTGAGTCGGAGGGGTCTCCAGACACCAAGAGGAGCACAGCAGTAGGTCTGAGATCTGAAAAGCAGAGTGAGAGCTACACAGATCATCTGAACTACCAGCACAGTCACCAAAAACCAAGACGCTCGGAGGAGGGAGGGCTGGGCACTGAAACCTTGGCTCCAGAGGTTAGTCCCTGGGAGTGGGCTGGGGTTGGCGGTGTGGAGACAGCCTTGGGGACTAGGAAGTGGTCTGTCAGGTTGGCGGTGCGGAGACAGCTTGAGAGATTAGGAAGCGGTATGTCGTGGTTGGAGGGAGCAATACGCTAAGGGCAGGGGAGTGGAAAGCCACAACAGAGGGAACCTGGGAGAAGAGCTGGACCTGCAGGAGAAACAAGGCGCCAGTGTTGGGGAGAGGAGAGGAGGAGGGGCAGGCCGCCATAGAGTACTCCTTGCACCCCGGTCAGTGCGCTTGCCTGCCAGCTAGCAGAAAGCAGTGCTTCCCAGTGCATCCCCCCTCCCCTACCCTGTGCGCCTGACCTGAGGCTGACTGCCATCCCAGAGGGCTGGCCTCACCACTTGCAGGGAAGCCAACCACCTCAGGGGCTTTCCCCGCCCTGGCCTGCCCACCCTCTGGAGAGGCTACACGCCTAATGAGCAGTGCCCAGCATCACCAGCCCCCTGGAAGAGCTCCACAGCCCAGAAATGCCAGTCTAAGCTCTGCCTGGCCATGGGAAGTCTGCCTCCATTGAGGGGCAGTCCTGCCAGTTCCAGCTGCCGTGGGTAAGTGCCCCCTTTGTCTCCCAGTGGCCCTGGCTAGCCGCTCCTGCCCTTGGGAGGTGCTGCACTCCCAGAGAGCAGCTGCCCAGCACCACCTGCCCCCTGGAAGAGCTCCATGGCCCAGAAGCACTGGGGCAAGACTTGCCCGGTCATGGGAAGTCTACCTCCATCACAGGGTGGTCCTACAGGTTCTGGTTGCCCTGGGGAAGCACTCTTTTGTCTCCCAGCGCCCGGCTAGCTGCTCCTGCCCTCAGGAAGCACTGCACTGCTGTAGAGCAGCTGCCCAGAACCGCCTGCCCCCTGGAAGAGCTCTGCAGCCGAGAAATGCCAGAGCAAGCTCTGCCCATCCATGGGAAGTATGCCTGCATTGCAGTGTGGATCTGCCAGTCCCGCCTGCCCTCTGGAAGTCCTCCTTTGCTTCAGAGTGACCCTGCTAGCCCTCGGGAAACACCCTGCTGCCTCAGAGAAGACCAGTCAACACCACCAGTCCTCAGGAAATACTCCACAGCACTGACAGGGCAAACCCTGCCTGGCCACAGGGAATACACCTACACCACAAAAAAGAAAATAATGAGCAAGAAGAAGAAATTCAGAAACCATCAGGAGAACTCATCTAAAGCAATCGACAAGGAAAGAGACCTCTGCAGTCTGACAGACTTGGAGTTCAAAAGAGAGATAGTGAAAATCCTGAAGGAATTAAGAGAAGATGTGAACAGTGATGCAGACTCTCTCAGAAAGGAACTAGAAACTATAAGAAGGAGTCAAGAAAAACTATAAAATTCATTTGCAGAGATACAAACTGAGCTAAGGGCAGTAAAAACCAAATGAATAATGCAGAGGAATGAATTAGTGATGTGGAACATAGAATAATGGAAATCACCCAAACAGGACAGCAAAAAGAAAACCAAATGAAAAAACATGAAAGCAATATAAGAGACCAATGGGATAATATAAAGTGGACCAATATATGCGTAATAGGAATTCCAGAAGGAGAAGGAAAAGATAAGGGGATGGAATACATATTTGAAGAAATTATCATTGGACACTTCCCAAATCGAAAGGATACTGATTTCAAGACACAGGAAGCACAGAGGGCCCCAAACAAGTTGAACCCAAATAGACCCACACCAAGACACATTATAATAAAAATGGCAAAAGTTAATGATAAAGAGAGGATCCTAAGGATAGCAAGAGAAAAGCAAAGTGTCACTTATAAGGCAACCCCCATAAGGCTATCAGCTGATTTCTCTACAGAAACACTACAGGCCAGGAGGGAATGGCAAGAGATATTTAAAGCACTGAAAGGAAAAAAATATGCAACCTAGAATACTCTATCCAGCAAGGATATCATTTAAAATAGAAGGGGATATAAAAATTTTTTCCAACAAACAAAAGCTAAAAGAATACAGCCATACAAAACCCATTCTAAAAGATATATTGAAAGGGCTTCTCTAAATCAAAAAAAAAAAAGAGAGAGAGAAAGAGGAAGAAGTAGGATGGAAGAAAGCACAATCAGAGAGAGCAGTCACTCAAATAAGCTAGCATACAGATCTAATCGTGAAGATGTTTAAAACAAAATAAAATTTAAAAAAAAAGTGACATAAAAATCATACAATGTAGGCAAGGGAAGTAAGGAAACAAAGAGATTCTTTTTTAATTTTCTTTTTTTTTAAATTTTAGTATGGTAATGAAGTGTTTGAACCTACAGGACTATCAGGCTAAAGCACACAGTTACAGGAAGGGGTTAGCATACTTCAAAAACAGGGCAAAGACAAATCAAAACCAAACATTACATTCACAAAAAATGAAGAGAAAAACACTCAAACAGAAAATAATTGGAGACCATCCAACCAAAAAAAGAAAGAACGGAGAATCATAGAATCAACTGGAAAATGAGGCTTAAAATGGCAATAAATAATCATCTATCAATTATCACCTTAAATGTCAATGGACTGAATGCTTCAATCATAAGACACAACAAGGCAAATTGGATAAAAAAGCAAAAACCTTCAATCTGCTGCCTACAAGAAACTCACCTTAGGACAAAGGACATATAGATTGAAAGTGAGTGGGTGGGAAAAAATATTTCATGCCAATGGAAATGATAGGAAAGCAGGAGTTGCAATACTCATATCACACGAAATAGACTTTACAACAAAGGCCATAAAGAAAGAAAAAGGACACTATTTAAAGATTAAAGGATCCATTCGAGAAGAGGATATTACTATCGTCAACATATATGCCTGAAATATAGGAGCACCCAGATATATACAACAAATATTAACAGATATAAAGGGAGAAATTGATGGGGACACAATCATAGTAGGAGACTTTAACACCCCCCTCACATCAATGGACAGATCCTCTAGACAGAAAACCGATAAAGCAACAGAAAGCCTAAAGGAAACAATAGAAAAGAAACTAGACTTAATTGACATCTATAGGACACCACATCCAAAAAAATCAGAATACACATTCTTCTCAAGTGCACATGGAACAGTCTCAAGAACTGATCACATATTGGGGCACAAAGCTCACCTCAACAAATTTAGGAGCATAGAAATTATTTCAAGTATCTTCTCTGACCACAATGGTATGAAACTAGAAATCAAACACAGGAAAAGAAATGAGAAAAAACCTACTACATGGAGACTAAACAACATTCTACTAAAAAACCAATGGGTCAATAAGGAAATCAAGAAGGAAATTAAAAAATATCTTGAGACAAATGATAATCAAGGCACAACCTCTCAAAATCTATGGGATGCCACAAAAGAAGTGCTCAGAGGGAAATTCATAGCAATACAGGCCTTCCTCAAAAAAGAAGAAAAATCGCAAATTGACAACTTAACCCAACACCTAAATGAATTAGAAAAAGAAGAAAAAGCAAAACCTAAAGTCAGCAGAAGGAAGGAAATTATATAAAGATCAAAGAGGAAATCAATAAAATAGAGATTCAAAATAATACAAACAATCAGTAAAACCAAGAGCTGGTTCTTTGAAAAGGTAAACAAAATTGACAAACCCCTGGATAGGCTCACTAGGAAGAGGAGAGAAAGAACCCAAATAAACAAAAGATATTCTGTGATGCCACCATCACCCTAATTCCAAAACCAGACAAAGATACCACAACAAAAGAAAACTATAGGCCAATATCTTTGATGAATATAGACACAATAATTCTCAACAAAATTTTAGCCAACCGAATCCAACAACATATCAAAAAGATCATACACCATGACCAGGTGGGGTGCATCCCAGGTTCACAAGGATGGTTCAACATATGCAAATCAATCAACATCATACACCACATTAACAAAAGAAAAGTCAAAAATCATATGATCATCTCAATAGATGCAGAAAAACCATTTGACAAAGTCCAACATTCCTTTATGATAAAAACTCTCGCCAAATGGGTATAGAGGGAACATTTCTGAACATAATCAAAGCCATTTATGATAAACCCACAGCACATAAAATACTCAATGGAGAAAAGCTGAAAGCCTTCTCACTCAAATCTGGAACAAGACAGGGATGCCCACTCTCACCACTGTTATTCAACATAGTAATGGAAGTCCTAGCCACAGCAATCAGACAAACAAAAGAAATAAAAGGCATCCAAATAGGAAGAGAAGAGGTAAAACTGTCACTGGATGCAGACGACATGATACTATACATAGAAAACCCTAAGGACTCAACCCAAAAACTACTTGAACTGATCAACAAATTCAGCAAAGTAGGAGGAGATAAGATTAACATTAAGAAATCAGTTGCATTTCTGTATACTAACAATGAAATATTAGAAAAAGAATACAAAAATAGAATACCTTTTAAAATTGCACCCCAGAAAATCAAATACCTGGGAAAACACCTGAACAAGAGGCAAAGGACCTACATGCTGAGAACTATAAAACATTAATCAAGGAAATTTAAGAGGATTCAAAGAAATGGAAATGCTCCTGGGTTGGAAAAATTAATCTTGTAAAAATGGCCATATTACCCAAAGCAATCTACAGATTCAATTCAATCCCTATAAAATTACCCATGACATCTTTCACAAAACAGGAACAAACAATCCAAAAATTTATATGGAACCACAAAAGACCCAGAATTGCCAAAGCAATCCTGAGAAACAAAAACCAAGCAGGAGGCATAATTCTTCAGACTTCAAGCAATATTACAAAGCCACAGTTATCAAAACAGTGTGGTACTGGTACCAAAACAGATAGACAGACCAATGGAACATAATAGAGAATGCAGAAATAAACCCTGACACCTATGGTCGATTAATTTTTGACAAAGGAAGCAAGAGCATAATATGGAAAAAACAAAGTCTATTTAGCAAGAACTAATGGGAAACCTGGACAGCTGCATGTAAATCAATGAAACTAGAACACACCCTCACACCATGCATGAAAATAAACTCAAAATGGCTGAAAGACTTAAATATAACACAAGACACCATTAAACTCCTGGAAGAGAACATAGACAAAACATTCTCTGACATCGACCTCATGAATATTTTCTCAAGTCATTCGCCAAAAGCAACAGAAATGAGAGCAAAAATAAACAAATGGGACCTAATCAAACTGACAAGCTTTTGCATGGCAAAGGAAACCAAAAAGACAACTTACAGAATGCAAGAAAATAGTTTCAAATGATGCAACTGACAAGGGCTTAATCTCTTAAATATACAAACAACTTAACAGCAAAAAAGCCAACACCCCAATGGAAAAATGGGCAAAAGACTGAATAGACATTTTTCCAAGGAAGATATACAGACGGCCAACAAGCACATGAAACAATGCTCAACATCCCTGATTATTAGAGAAATGCAAATCAAAACTACCATGAGATACTACCTCACACCAGTCAGAATGGTTGTCATTAGTAAGGCCACAAAGAACAAACGCTAGAGGGGGTGTGGAGAAAAGGGAACCCTCATGCATTGTTGATGGGAATGTAAGCTGGTACAGCCACTAAGAAGAACAGTATGGAGGTAACTTAGAAATCCATACATAGAACTATTCTACGAACCAGCAATCCCACTCTTGGGCATATATTCAGACAAAACTTTCCTTAAAAATGACACATGCACCTGCATGTTCATTGCAGGTCTATTCACAATAGCCGAGAGCTGTCAAATGTCCACTGACAGAGGACTAGATTAGGAAGATGTGGTATACATACACAATGGAATACTACTCAGCCATAAAAAAGAATGACATAATGCCATTTGCAGCAACATCGATGGAACTAGAGACTCTCATACTGAGTGACATAAGTCAGAAAGAGAAAGATAAATACCATATGATATCATTTATAACTGGAATCTAATATACAGCACAAATGAACGTTTCCGCAGAAAAGAAAATCATACACTTGGAGAATAGATTTGTGGCTGCTTGGGGGGAGAGGGAGGGAGTGGGAGTGGGAGGGATCAGGAGCTTGGGGTTAATGGATCCAAACTATTGCTCTTGGAATGGATTTACAATGCAATCCTGCTGTGTAGCATTGAGAACTATGTCTAGATACTTACATTGCAACAGAACAATGGGAAGAAAAAGTATGTATACCTGTACGTGTAATTTGGTGCCCATGCTGTACCGTGGGAAAAAAATAAATAAATAAATAAAATTTAAAAAATACATACTTAACAAATGATGAATGCAATGGTGAGGATATTAATGTAAGCACTTCCTAAGGGCACCCACATGACTGAGGAACCAGGAGCCTCTTGGAGAAAGAAATGTTCAAATGGAGAAGAGAGAGGGGAGAGGATGGGAGAACCAGTGTAACAACATGTAAAGTGTAGGCAAAGAGGAGTAATCGATGAAAAAATATGGTCAATTGTGCCCAATGCTGCAGAGGCTATACCAGCTAAATACCGCGTGGAAGAGGCTATGGTGCTTCCTGCCAGAACACAAGTTTGATGTTACTTAGGTATTCACCATTGCCCTCACTGAAATGAAAGTTACCCTATTTTCACATCAGAGAGAAGCTGAGGGACAGAAAACAATGTTTTACTCAGGGTCACTTCGAGGTAAAAACAGTTGACTATGTGGCTCCCACTTTAATGCAATCCATTAGTCACAAGACTCTCAGGGGAACACAGAACAAAGATGTTCACTATGGCAGGTACTCCCTTCACCCTGAACACCTATATACTATTAAATATGCAAGGCAACATACATGGTGCTTAAAATGCTCTGCCTGCTCACAATCCTATGAAATTCCTAGTAATTTTTTCAAATTTAGCTTTTATTTTACCTCTTCTTCCTAACTTGACTTCTAGGCAGAATCAAACACCTTTATTACAGTAAATAACATCTAGCTAAAGTTATTTGATTATATTACTGTCATTTGAAGTGATCTGTGTGTTCCCAAAATCATAGATAATTAATCCTGGTATCTTTCCAGTACAGAGCAGATACTTACAAAATGTTAGAGGAATGAATAAAGGAATAAAAGTAAAGGAGTACCTACTGAATTTTGTTAGATTTGAGTTTGAAATTGGAACAAACCAAAGATAAGATATGTGGTTTTTAGCCAAGAAGATACCTAAAAATTATAACACATTAAAAAATTTTTGTTTTAACCTCACAAGGTTTTCCTATCTTGAAGCAAATGTGGTTTCTGACCATGCTATATTTCTTACTGCATAATCATTTCTTTCTCCTTTCTTAAAAAATTACACATTTTCCGAGATAAACACTGAGGTTTAAACTATAAATCTAGTTTGGCATTCAATGACAGCACATGCAATTGAAAATAGATTGTTAGTAAAAGAAAAACCGATACCAAGATAAATTGATTAGCAGAGCTAGGCAAGAATTTCATATGAATGTTTATACCCTTTTATTAAGTTGTGATCTGTGCTGGAGCACAACCCACTGATAAAAGTCCAAATTTTTCCATTTAATTAAAAAAGAAATTTATGGAAAATTCAGTGCAAGGCCACAGTGTTTTTCAATTTCCTGATGATAGTTTCCTGTTAGAGAGGGGAACAAGTCTTCAAATCAAACAGGGGGGAAAGCTCAATGTCCTGGACAGTTACAAAGGGAAATAAGAGTCAAATACCTCATCTATTTTCTTCTGGATTCTACTCATTCTATTTGAACATCAGCAACAAACCACAAGCCATGGAAAGATATCTAACTAGAATATTTAATTAGTTTATAAACTAAACATTATAGTCTCTACCTTGTTTCTTACAGAGTCACAGAAGAGGATGGGCAGAAATAGACATAGAACTGACATGCTTTACATTGTGACTTTTGGTGAAATCACTGGATCTTGAGGTTTTTCAGGAAACCAGCTACAGGATGGAGACTCAATGTTTATTTCTCCAACTTTAAAGGTAAGGATACTTATTTAAAAGTTCACATGCGGATATCCTAAGTAGGCTATCAATGTGCCAGAAAGATCAGAAATTTGATTTCTTTATACAAGTTTCCTTTCCACATAATATTCTAAGGATACATACTTTTGAGAATTCATAGTAGATGTTAAAGATGTTGCAAAAACATTTCTAATGAAAGTCATGTATTTTTGCTTTGCTTCTAACCACTTGCTTTAAAATGTATCTTTTGTGCAAAGGTTCCATGTTTCGGCTAGACCCAAAGGAGTATTTTCTCCATTTTGAAGGCTGCTTTAAATCAATACAGTCTTTTTTTTTTTTTTTTTTTTTTTTTTTTCATTTAAAGAACTAGCCTAGAATTGTAGATAAAGAGGCTGTTATCACACTCCTCCCTTCACCAGAAGTTACTTTGTAAGGTGAACTGCAGTAGCAATGGTTAACACTTGAAATTTTCCAATTTCAAAGAACACATTCTTAACAACACAGATCAATGAAAGTGGTCTGCACACTAAGCTCTATAGACCCTGAAAGACCAGTAAGTAAGTTACATGTGTAATGCTTTATTTAGTAGAGCTAAACATACCAAGTTAGGGCCTACTATCTTCAGCCATGAGGAACTGGCTAAAAGCTCCTTTGAAAGTCATTTCACTGTGCTCCCTATCTTCAAGAAGAGCTTTCTTCTTGTCATTAAAACACTTCATGATACACTTCAATGTATATGATCTCTCTCTCTCTCTCTCCATACTCTTCTGTTTGTCTACTTGAACTAATTATGCTGCTGTGTAAGGCCATCCACTTCTAAGCAGAAATGTAAACTGAGTATAAGAGGTCCCTTAATCTTCTCTCTTCAAAACTAAGTAATGCAGCGGCATTATGCTTTCCTCATATGGTTCATCTTCTGGCTCTTATCAGTTTTGTGCTTATCTCTCCCATCTTCAGTTCCGTGTTAGAGTTCTTTTATAAGAGTCAGTGCCTCCATCACCTATTGCACAACTGAAAGCTTATCACCAGGAAAGGGTACCTGAATTAGTGTCTAAAGATGGCTCAGTATAACCTACACTTGAGAGTGGGGCACTTCTAAGTGTTTTAAAGATATTATCATATTTAATTCTCATTTTAAAAAAATGAAGTACTATCATTAGTCTCATTTTACAAATAAATTTGCAGCACAGAATGGTTAGCAACTTACCCAAGGTTAGTTACTATGCCAGTGAGCTAGGATTTGGAGTAAAGTTCTAGAAAGTACTGTACACAGAAGTCACCAGTGACTCTTGTTAGAAAGCAGATATTGATTCAATAGATCTGAGATAGGGCCTATGGCCTACATTTTTACTGAGCTTCTGGGTGACGCTGACATCTGGTCTGGGGACCCCGCTTTGGGCGTGCATGTCATCTCTAAGGGCCCTCCATATCAATGAAAGTGAGCCCAGCTTCCTCTTTCACGTTGAAGGACTCCTCTGTTTCTCCCTTTAACCCATTCTTACAACAGGATGTTGTTTATTCTCTCTTTTGGTCACTTTTTTTATTTCAGAAAGAAGCATATAGAAAATGAAATCTGAGATGTAAAAGAACCCATTTTCTTCTTTAGAAGGAAGCAGCATTCTAGATTTTCATAGCAGTCACATTTCTATTGTGACTGACTACTGAAGTCACAATAATCTGCAAACTTTACCTTCAGGGCTTGGGAATTTATACTAGAGAAGAGTCCACGGGAAAAAATAAACAACCACATTTTTCTCTTCTACTTTCAAATAGATACCAATCCTCTACCTTGCCAGGCACACTTTTAAGTCTAAGTTTACAGAAAATTTCTTAATTCAGTTTAATATTGCAGACCATTAGCTATGGTCTTGGGGAACAGCACTCTCATCAGAGTGGCATGCACTTTTTAATGCAGTATAAAAATAAGAGGAATATATAATAATTCTAAGTAAGAATCAAATGACTTCCATAAAATAGTGTTCATACTAGAGTAAAAAAGGAGGGTTCTTAGAGAATGGAATCACATTAACATTTTAAGGTTAAGCTGGAAAGAGTAGTAGGAATATCTCATTTCTTCCCTCTTTGAAAACAACTACGGCTAGGCTACTGCTCACAAATGTAAATTATTGCATAGAGGAAAATTAGGTAACTTCTATGTGCAGGTTTATTATCCAAATTCAGCAAATGCTGCAAAGACTGAAGGTAATAAAGCATTTTATGAACAACCTTACTTCACTGGTTTCTAATATAACTGAGCTTGTGTGAACTGTTTAGCAGAATGGTATTTTAAAAACTGGTAAAGAACCAGATTATTTGCTTGACCCTCCACTCAAGAAAAGTTACAGAGAAAGCCCAAAATATTCAAGGAGAAAAGTTTTACCGTGCCATTAAAATCAAGGTTTTAGGTTTTTGCCTTACTATTTTCACAAAACTGACTACTAAGGAAATTAATCCAAAAGGACACATTTAAAACGACAATCCCTGAGACCTAGGTTTTTATCCATATATACTTAACAACAGAGAACTGAGTCTACCATAAAATTCAAAAGTAATGAACAGAATAGCCAATGCTTTTTATTCTATTTTTGACTGTTTTAAGAAATCCTACTAGAAGGCAAAAAGTGTATATATTTAGTCTTTGTCTAGTGGTGATTTTTTTTTAAATTAGTCTTAGCTAATTTGGCAGACATTCACCTGTGTTTGCACTGGGAGGGAAACTATTGTCTTATGGACCAATGTAAGACATATAATAGGATATGTTCAGAAAATTGAGTCAATGTAAGTAGCCAGAAAAAATTTTTTAAAGAAAGTTAAATAAGTACAATGAGATTTCTGTTTCTAGATAAGATGGACTAAAAATAATTTTCCCTATTCTTCTCCCCAAGCACAGTTAAAAGCTCTGGTTGTCACACGCAGTACAAACAGAAGATGACTCTGAAAGGTAGAGAGGTGGTAGACTGGCTAGTTTTGTTTTCACCTCATATACCCTGGACTGATCAGTGCTGGAGAAAACAACAGCCCAGAAATGCCTATGGACACAGACAAAAAAAAAAAAAAAAAAAAAAAAAAAAATCCAGGAGAAGCCTGCTCTTATTAGCCAAAAGAAAAAAAAGGGGACACCTAGCAAAATGAAAAACTTTTAGACAAGAACTGTGTACTCCAGTCGAACACCACAGAAAAGACTGCACCCCCACCCCCACCAACATCAGCAAAGGCTCAGTAGGTGTCCCTCTACTCCCCCACCCACCCTCTGCTAGGGCAGTTTAAGACTGAATGGGAAGACCGATGGTAATTACTCCCTCCCCCCAGCTCCTGCACTCCCATGCTTATGGGTATGACCCTCATAGGGAGCTTGGATTTCCACTCCCATCTACCTTTAATGAGGTATCCCTACCTGCTGGGGAGGTGTCAGAGGAAGCTGAGTAAAAAGCCATGAATTTCATGACATATCAGCAGTAACAGTCGAGGCCATCTGGGAAGCCCCTGTCCTTCTCAGCCAGGGTAGCATCAGCAGAAGTCTAGTTTGGAGCTGAAATTCCATACCCTACCCAGCAGTGACTAAGTGCCCATCTCACCCTGGATGTGAAAGGAGGCCGAGTAAAGGGACCCTGAACCTCCAACTTCACCTGAAAGGAATGAGGTGGAGCCTTCTCTTTCCCCAGCAGTGTGATGGCAAAAAAAGTCTTCTAAAATAGATGATTTAATTAAGACCAGAACAAAACACCCAAAATGTTTAGAATGCAATTAAAAATCACTTGTCATACCAAGAGCCAGGATAATATAAAGTTGAATTAGAAAAGACAATCAACAGATGCCAATACTGAAATGACACAGATGTTGGAATTATCTGACAAGGATTTGAAAGGCGCCATCATGAAATGCTTCAATAAGCAATTACGAACACGCTTTAAACAAATGAAAAAACTCTCAGCAAAGAAACCGAAAATATAAAGAACAATAAAATGGAAATTTAAGAACTGAAAAATACAGTAACCAGAATAAAAAGCTTACGAGATGGGCCCAACAACAGAATGGAGAGGACATAGTAAAGAATTAGTGAAGTTGAAGATAAAACAATACACATTATCCAATCTGAACATGAGAGAGAAAGTTAACTGAAATGAAATTGAGCGGAGTCTCAGGAACCTTGGGACTATAACAAAAGATCCAGCATGCATGTCACTGGAGTTCCAGAAAGAGAGCAGAAAGAAGGTGGAGCTGGAAAAAATACATGAAAAACTAACCTGATAATTCCCCAAATCTGGCAAAAAGTCAAGTGAACCCCAAACAAGATAAACCCACCCCAAATCTATTCCAATACACATTATAATCAAACTTTAAAAAACTACAGACAAAGAAAAATCTTGGAAGCAAGAGAGAAGCAATGCACCGTTTAAAGAGGGGGGAAAAAAGAGAATGACAGTGGATTTTTTTTTTTTTTTTTTTGTCACAAAACATGAAGGCCAGAAAGAAGGAGCACATTCTGTGCTGAAAGAAAAGAACTATTGAGCCAGAATTCTTTATCTAGCAAAAACATCCTTTAGAAATGCAAGACAAATCAAGAAATTCTCAGGTGAAGGAAAACTAGAGAAATTTCTACCTATTCTCAAAGAATGGCAATTGCTTCTCAGCCTTTTGGGTAAGATTAAGTGTAAAATAATGGCTAAAGATTCTCTAAATAGGAAGATAATGATAAAGGAAGGAATTACAAAACATTAACAAGGAAGAAAGAACAGAAAGAATACAAGTATGGATAAACAGACTTTCCCTTCCCTCTTAAATACACCAAATCATGTTTGAGAATTGAAATACAAATTATAACATTATCTGATGTGGATTTAAAAAGACTTACAATGAAATGGTAATAGCTTAAGCATCTGGAAACAAAAAAATTACTCATTTTTAAGTAAATCCTATTTCACTGAAAAGGCAGATGGTCAACATGGCCTGGTTAAATATCCCCAGCTTCCATCTCAATACATCATTCCCTCAGGTCTTGGCATTCAATAAATGTTGAATGAATGAGTGAGTGAATGAATGCTTTCTAAGACAACTGTCTCCATCTGTTTTCCTGACTTCACCCTCTTCCATATCATTCAGATGCTGTTCTATAAATTTTTCTATCTTTCTCAACAGATTTTGACTCCTTCCCATAAGTCTTCCATGAAAAACACCCTAAAAAATGCCCTCTTCGAATAATACTTTCTTCTTGAGCACACCATCTTTCTCTCCTCCTCATCATTGTCAAAACTCCGAAAAAATTAATCTATATTCATTATCTTTATTTCTCATTTCCAATTTAATTTTTGGCCCCGAACAATGTTTTCCTGTCCTGTCACTTTATGTACACTGTATTCTTGACAAAATATAACAACCTGATTTTATGTTCCTTGCTGTCCATATTCTTCCTCTTCAAAGGATCTCCTCTCTTGGTTTCTGAGTTATTAGCCCATTCTGCTTTTTCCTTACTGATTGCTCCTTTTAAAATCTCTTTCATTGACTTTCCCTTACTTTATCCACCACTAAAAACAGATATTCCCTAAGATAATGTCCTAGGACCTATTCTGTTTTTTCTACCTTTTCTCATGATCTTATACTATAGCACAGCTTCAAATTCAATATGAATGCTGGTTGGAGTTCCCGTTGTGGTGCAGTGGTTAACGAATCCGACTAGGAACCATGAGGTTGCGGGTTTGATCCCTGGCCTTGCTCAGTGGGTCGAAGATCTGGCATTGCCATGAGCTGTGGTGTAGGTCACAGACGTGGCTTGGATCCTGGGTTGCTGTGGCTGTGGCGTAGGCTGGTGGCTGCAGCTCTAATTAGACCCCTAGCCTGGGAATCTCCATATGCTGCGGGAGCGGCCCTAGAAAAGGCAGAAAGACAAAAAATAAATAAATAAATAAGTAAATAAATAAAAATGCTGGTGATCCCCAAATTTCTATTTTTTAGCTTTTAAGAAAAAGTGCTAATTTTCTATAGCAGTACCCTTTTCAAACATGATTATTATCCAGTAGAGTACATACTCATATTTGGCACTATATGGTTTATAAAATGTAAGTAAGACAACTGCTAAAGCTCTAATTTTTCAAATTATTTTCAATATTTTCAAATCATAATGTTGAGTTTTTATATTTAAACAATGAAAGTTAATGCCCTCTGAAAGTTTTAACAACTTACTATTGTTTAGACCATCATAATATTGCTGAATGATGTTACTTTATTATAAAAAAGTTCCAATACATACCCGTTTCATTAGAAGGAAACATGAAATTTACTCTACTAGAGAATAATATAGCATGGTCAGTTCCCGACTTGATTACCCCTTGAAGTGAATCCAAAATGACATGCGCTATAATAAAATGAATTAAGTTCGGGTACCAATACACAACAAAAAAGAAACCACATTGAATAAAATTAAGGACTAAGTTATCTATCAAAATAACATTTTTTCTTTCACCAGCTGGTATCAATAAGATTACAATAATACTCAGTTTTCTAGCACTCGAATGAATTGTTTTCTAGTTCTATCTATACCACTTGTGCAACAATGTTTTAAAGTGACTTAAAGGAAATGAAAAGTGCTAAATAACTCTCTACCCTGGTAAAAATCACTGATATGACCTATTTATACTAATGAAATAAAGATTACAAAAATGATATTACTTCACTGAATTTAACATTTTCAATGATCAAGCAAGTTGTGTGTATCTTCCCCCCAGTTCAGGTAATGGCTCTGACTATCAAGACCACATAAATGAAAGACTCTGTTTCAAGATAAGAGATTATGTGTATCCACAGATCCAAAGAAACATCTAAGGAAGATTTAATAAGAAAAGAAGTTATGTACTTAAATAAATACTACGAACAGGCAAGTATTACTCAAATATTACTCAAGGCAAATCCACTGTTCTATAATAGAGATGGTTTCAAAGTTGGATCACTTGTGCACCCTCGCACAAGTGTTAAGCACCAATTATCTGATATTGTCTTTGAATATACAAGTCCCAGACAAACAAACCCTGTTTTGAACTGAAGGAATGTGCCAGGGAAAACATATGCAGAGTGCCTACTTGTTTGTCTGGGACTTGTGTATTCAAAGACAATGTCAGATAATTGGTGCCTAACACTTGTGTGAAGGTGCACAAGTGATCCAACTTTGAATCCATCTCTATTATAAAACAGTGGATCATGGCTCAGCAGAAATGAATCTGACTAGCATCCATGAGGATGCAGGTTCCATCTCTGGCCTCGCTTAATGGGTTGAGGATACGGCATTGCTGTGAGCTGTGGTATAGGTCACAGACATGGCTCAGATCTGGCATTGCTGTGGCTGTGGTGTAGGCCAGCAATTTAACCCCTAGCCTGGGAACCTCCTTTTTAGGGTGCGGCCCTAAAAAGACAAAAAAATAAAAAATAAATAAAAAATAAACAAAAAAGGGTTTTACATATTGATACCAATGGGCCATGATACCTGTAACCAGCAAGCACTCTTAAGTAGCACTGTAATCTTGACAGGGTTCAAGTAAATAAATTTGCTTTGGCCTCATTTCTAGGAATGCCTCCTGGAATAAAATTTAGGAATGTTTTGTCTCTAGGAAATAGTAGAGGATTTTTTAAATTATGTATTTTTCAATTTGATTGCCAGTATAATCTCCCTTTTTATAAGTAGTAAGAGTCATAATAATGTAGCTGAAAATATTCACTCTCCAGAATACAGACATAAGTCTTAGCTATATGCTTCACTTTCTCTCATACACAGGAGGCTGATTAAAAATGAAATGCTAGCTCCACTGGGTGGCACACAACTAAGTCACAGGAAGGGCTACTTCTATTACTAAAGATGATTCTTCCTTTTGTTTCCTCACTTTAAAAATATACATATATATGTATAAATATACATATGTATAAATATACATATATATGTATATGTATATTTGGATTAAAAAATTAAAACAAACAAAAAAGTAACACTACATAATTTAGCTGTCATTTTCTACCAAATTGCTTATAACTGTAACCATAAAATGATAATAATCTACCATATGTGCATCTGCAAAACTAAGAAAAGCACCGGTCAGTGCTGCTGAGAATTGTGAACCTACTACTCCCCCTGGTGTCTGTGCAACTGAATTGCAATAAAATAAAAAGTTCCATTTTTCCAAGAAAATGTGAAATTTTATATACTGTCAGTTCTGCTATAATGCTTGTTTTAAAAATACAAATTTCACTGCATTTGATGTAATTGAAAATAATTTGAGCACAATGGAACTCGCACCCATGAGAAACCTAGGTGCAAGCAGAAAAATCATGATCCAAGCACAGTAGGAACACACAAAACACACCCACCATAACCACAAGCCTCACACCTCAAACATCTACCAGCTAAGGTAGTTCATTCTGTGTTATAGTCTCATCCACCCACATCTAGTGTTAACACTTTCTATCCAATTTTAGGAACTCTTCTTCTACCACTTTACAGTAACTCTCAAGCTGCAACCCCTTTCAGTGTCCACTTCCACCAGCATACTTCAGGTAATTTCAAGATAAAGTGCCATATTATTGCACATAGTAATTATTTAATATGCATAAAAATTTAATATCATTTTTATAAGGTTACTTTAAGAAAATATTTCACTGACAAAGTTTTTGAGTGTTGTGTCCATAAACCCACTTTTCCCATAAGCCACATAGTGTTTTTATGGCATGACTTCACACAGGGTGATTTTTAGGTACACATACATCTTCTTATAGCAGGCCTCACTGTATAACAAATAGTAAAATGTATGCCTGTACTATGTTTGTATACAGTACAAGAATAATTACTAGTAATTACTTAAGTTTTATAATTTAAAAACGTGTTTTCTGTGTTTATTTTCATGAGAATATCACTTTTTCTATCTCCTTTTAGAAAGACTCTTTTCTCAGTTATAGATTTTTATAAGAATTCAGGAAGGAAAAATTATATATGTATATGTAATACAAAATGATACTATATATAGATAGATATACAAATTGCCACTTTTCCCATTCAGGCATTACTAATACCAAATAATTTGTGCCCCTGCTCTGCTTTGACAGCCAAATTCTTTACAGAAGTCTGAGGTGAGAAAAAATCCAACTGACTCAAAATAGTCAGGATGATTCCTTGTTTTATGTTCATAAGTCACTCAAAAATTGAATTCACCAAAAAGTTACAAAGAAAAATAAGCAATGAGAGAGACTGGGGTTCAAGGGAACACAAACAGCACAAAGAGTTGTTCTCACCAATGATAACTGCAGTTCCTTACAGGTTTTCCATTTTTCTCAAAAATATGAGCATTGCGTTCAGATAAAAAGGAAGTCAGTTTAACCTTAAGAAATTTATAATCTTCTATTTAAGTTAACACTCTTGCTTACATCTAATACTTCATAATCACAGCAAGCTTTGCCAACTGCATACCATCCTTATCAGAGGATACTTCAGCATTAGCAGTTTGTCTACACTGGGTTTAACCTTTTCATGTTATCAACCTGCAGTAAATAAAGAAAAAACTTACCGTTAGGCAGGAAACTCTAAGTCAGGATCACGAACAGCAGCTCTGGTATCACCTGGGAATTTTAAAGAAATGCAAAATCCTGGGGCCCTCTCCAGATATGGGGCCGTCTGCATTTTCTCAAGCTGCAGAGGTGACTGATGTACACATTAGAGTCTGAGAAGCACTGGTCTAAACTACTATGACCAAGCCCCAGGTCCCATTTCTGCCTACTTCGCACTTTTACAGAGTTAAGTAAAGCAACTTTCCTACCACCAAAATATAGCTCTTTTACTGGAATGCTTATTTACAAAAAATTTGCTGCTATTTTTTTAATCTTTCTAACCTTGTTAGAACACAATCTGTTTTAATCACAATGTATACGAATAGTCACAAAAGATATCTGGGATAAAACTGATGAAGTATAACTATTAATTCCTTAAAAAAATAGTTTCATATATATTTAAAATATGAAACATTTTGCCATATATACATACAAAACAGCAGACGTGTGTAATAAAAACCCTAGCAACTTATGATTATATCATATTCCTAGGACATATTTCATTAATTAGATGAACATTTTTAAAAATTACAGAGTTGGGGGTTCCCGTTGTGGCTCAGCGGTTAATGAATCCAATAAGGAACCATGAGGTTTCAGGTTCGATCCCTGGCCTTGCTCAGTGGGTTAAGGATCCAGCATTGCTGTAAGTTGTGGTGTAGGTTGCAGACTAGGCTCAGATCTAGTGTTGCGGTGGCTGTGGTGTAGGCCAGCAGCTACAGCTCCGATTGGACCCCCAGCCTGGAAACCATATGCCGTGATGCAGCCCTAGAAAAGACAAAAAAAAGACACACACACAAAAAAAATTACAGAGTTAATATATCTTCCCAATTGTTTTTTCCTTCTTCTTTTTTTTTTTTTTTTTTTTTTTTTTTTGCTTTTTAGGCCTGCACCCACGGCATATGGAAGTTCCCAGACTAGGGGTGAAATCAAATCTGTAGCTGCCGGCCTATGCCAGAGCCACAGCAACTCAGCATCTGAGCATCGTCTGCAACCTACACCACAGCTCCCAGCAAGGCTGGATCCTTAACCCACTGAGCGAGACTAGGGATTAAACCCGCATCCCCATGGATGCTAGTCAGATTCATTAACCACAAAGCCACAACAGCAACTCCCCAATTGCTAATAAAAGCACTAATCTGAGTGTCTTGGTTACAATGAATTAAAAGCTACAGAAGAAAAGATTTAATAATAGTAACTTTATAAGATTTGGTGTGATAGAAATATCATAGATTTTTGCCAAAAAAACAGTATACAGCTCATTATGTAATAATACATGCCTACTACCATATAATTTTAAGTGCCAAGCATCCAGAAATTCTCTGGTAAAATGTCCCCTGTTCTCTCAAACCATCTCCCTTGACCTCTAAATAGGCACTCACTCAGTAAAAACACAAACTAGCCTGGTTGCTTCACTAGGACAAGGACCCGCAAAGTGCTGAGGGATACAGCCTCCTCTCTTCCTATTTTACTTCTGTGTGTACGCTTTTTTAAAAATTGAAATATATTTGACATATTACACTGTATAAATTTAAGGTGTACAAAAACATGTTAATTTGACACATATGTTTTGTGAGATGACTGTACTGTAGCGAGAGCTGGCACCTCTATCATGTCACATAATTACCATTTCTTTTTTAAAGTGGGAATAATTAAGACCTATTCTTTTAGCAAGTTTAATACTTATAATACAATATTATTATCTATATTCACTATACATGCACTGCTATACTGTGCATTAGAGCTCCAGGACTTATCTAGTCACAAGTTTTCCTCTCTCCTTGATCTGTTCCTTGCAAGTTTGGTTTTACCAAACCAAACCAAAATCCCAACTAATCAACTACATAGTTTCAGACAACATAAGGCATCAGATGGTCATGTGCTATGTGAGATGGCAAAGACGGCATTATCTAGGAGCTATTCATCAGAAAGGGAGAGGCCTTTTTCCTTAAGATACAAACTGAAAGGCTCCTACCAAAGGAGCTCCAAATCTGCTTTTTTTTTTTTTTGTCTTTTTGCCATTTCTATGAGCAACGTGGGATCCGAGCCGCGTCTGTGACCTACACCACAGCTCACAGCAACACCGGATCCTTAACCCACTAAGCAAGGCCAGGGATCGAACCTGCAACCTCATGGTTCCTAGTCGGATTCCTTAACCACTGAGCCACAATGGGAACTCCCCCTCCTTTTTTTTTAAAGTGACTTCAGGTCTGGGTAAGTCAGAAGAACAGAATAAAGGAAGTGCAGTGAGGGAGAAATGCGTATGCTCAGGAAAACGACTGACGAATAAAGGTTAAGAACAAACCAAAGTCCAACAATAAAACAAAAAAATAAATGTCTTCCCAATTAACTGGGCGAACTACAATGTTTTCCTTTCCTCAGAAAGATAAGGGTACAGCCTCTTGAACTGAAATGCTGGAATTCTGGATATAAGCAGTATTAAAAATTAGAAATGGTAAGAAAGGAAAAACAAAATAAACAACTGTGCTAGGTAATAAAAAGCACAATACAGATTGAGACAGAAAAGGGAGATCTGTTTAGGTCTAGAGATTTCATTTAGGGTGGATAATTTCCAGTCAAACCTGACAAGCTTTTTCTAAAGGTCCAAGTAGAATTTCACATTTTGTAGCCCATATGGTCTCCAATAACTGAACTATTCTACCATCGTAGTGCAAAAGCAGCCACAGAGGGAGTTCCCATTGTGGTAATGAACCTGTGGTAATGAACCTGACTTGTATTCATGATGAAGTGGGTTTGATCCATGGCCTTGTTCAGTGGGTTAAGGATCTGGCATTGTGTGAGCTGCGGTGTAGGTCACAGACACAGCTGTGGCTGTGGTGTAGACTGGCAGTTACAGCTCCGTTTGACCCTTAGTCTGGGAACTTTCATATGCCGCAGGTGCAGCCCTAAAAAAAAAAAAGGAAAAAGAAAAATTACATAACCAAGTAAGCATGGCTGTGTTCAAAAGAAAAGCTTAATTTAGAAAAGTAAACAATAGCCTGTAGTTTGTAAGCCCTGCTATAGCCTACCTGAGAGCTAGAAAAACTATGGCTGTAACACTCCCAGAGTTTTATGAGAAACAGACTGAAGAAATGATGAGTAAGAATCACTTGACCTTGAGCAAGAAGTGGTCTCTAAGATCACTGTGATTGGTTTTGAGAGTGATTAGCCTTTTGAAAACTAACTTCAAGTAATATTTAAATAAAAGCACACAGTTATTATAGATCTTACTTTATCATAATGCAATGACATATACTTTTCCTTTCCCCAGCTTCGTCCTTGTTACTTGCATTGATTTATTAAATAAAAAAAAAAAATTTCCACTGGAAATGTCAGACAGAGGAATTAGGCAAGAAAAGGAAATAGAGTTGTCCCTCCACATCCATAGATTCTTTATCTGAGTAGAGAGGGACAACTGTGCTATGTCATTTTATATAAGGGACTTGAGCATCCACAGTATCTGGAATCAATCCCCCATGGATATCAAGAATCAACTCTAGGGAGTTCCTGTTGTGGTGCAGTGGAAATGAATCCAACTAGGAACCATGAGGTTGCAGGTTTGATCCCTGGCCTTGCTCAGTGGGTTGAGGATCTGGCACATGGCTCAGATCTGGCATTTCTGTGGATCTGGCGAAGGCCAGCAGCCAACAGCTCCAATTAGACTCCTAGCCTGAGAACCTCCATGTACTGCCGGTATGGCCCTAAAAAGACAAAAAGACAAACAGACAAAAAAAAAAAAAAAAAAAAAGAATCAACTCTAAATGTTATCCAAATCAGAAAGGAAGAAGTAGAGCTATCTCTATTTGTATATGATGTGATGTTATTATATATAAAAGCCTAAAGACTCCCCCCCCCAAAAAAAACCCCTGTAAAAACTAATAAAAAATTAAGTACCAGGATACAAAATCAATGTACAAAAATCAGTTGTACACCTATACACCACCAACAAACTTTCAGAAAGAGAAATTAAGAAAAATAATTGCACTTATCATAGCATCAACAAGAATAAAATACTTGGGAATACTTTCAACCAAGGAAGTGAAAAAATTGTACACTGAAAACTATAAGACACTGATGAAAGAAAATGAAAAAGACACAAATAAATGCAAGTATTTCATTTCAGTGGATTGGAATAATTAATATTGTTAAAATGTCCATTCTATCCAAAAGTGATCCACAGATTCAGTGCAATTCCTATAGAATTTACAATGGCATTTTTCATGAAACAGAACAATCATAAAGTGGGTAGAGAACCACAAAAGAGACCAAATAGCCAAAATGATATTGCAAAAGAAGAACAAGGCTGGAAGTATCACACTCCCTTCATTTCAAACTATACAGAGGTAAAGCAATCAAAACTGTATAGTAGTAGCATAAAAACAGACACAGAAATTAATGGAACACACTAGAGCACCCAGAAACAAACTCATGGATATATGGCCAATTAATTCATCACAAAGGAGCCAAGAATATACAATGGGAAAGAATAATTTCTTCAGTAAATTATGTTGGGAAAAAATGGATAGCCACATGCAAAAGAATCAAACTGGACTGCTATTTTACACCATACACACAAATCAACTCAAAATAGATTAAATACTAGAATGTAAGACCTAAAACCATAACACTCCTAGAAGAAAATATTCCATTTTCTTGTCCAAGTTAGTGGACACTGGTCTTGGCAATGATGTTTTATTTTATTTTTTTGTTTTTAGGGCCATACCTGTGGCATATGGAAGTTCCTAGGCTAGGGGTCAAATCAGAGCTGCAGCTGCTGGCCTATACCACAGCCACAGCAATATGGGATCCAAGCTCTGACTGTGACACACACCACAGCGCATGGCAGCGCCGGGCTCTTAACACACTGAGTGAGGCCAGGGATGGAACTTGCATCCTCATGGAAACTAGTTGGGTTAATTACCACCATGATGGGAATTCCCAGCCATGATGTTTTAGATTTGACACCCAAAGCAAAAGCAACAAAAGTGAAAACAAATAAGTAAGAATACATCAAACTAAAAAGCTTTTGCACAGCAAAGGAAACCATCGACAAAATGAAAAGGCAACCTATGGCATTTAACATTTATAAACCACATATTCAGTAATGAGTTAATATTCAAAATATACAAGAACTCATACAACTCAATGGCAAAAATCACATAACCCAATTTAGGGCAAAGAACCTAAACAGACCTTCTCACAAAGAAAACATATAAATGGCCAACAAGTACACAAAGAGGTGCTCAATAACACTAATTATCATGGTAATGGAATGATCCCTTATTTGTGGGCAGAAATATGACTATCAGTGGCTGAAACGAGTAATTATGGAACTCCAATCAAAAGCTATAACAAACTGAGATGATTGAAATATTAATTAGGAAAATCTTGCAAAGACTGAAAAAACAAAGAAGAGACGATTTATTCACCTGACCTCCATTCTAGAAAATCAACAAAACCGGCTAAAGAAACCCTACTTTATTTTTCTTTCTTATTCTTGTACCCTTAGTTTTTGACTGCGTTCTTGAGGGTCTATGCTAGAGTCTATAAGTCTGTCTTTCTGAGCTAAAAAAACTTATGAAAAAGGCATAAAAACACCTAGTATAGGCCCAAAACATAAGAGAGTGCTAAAAATCCAAGGGTGAACATACTTACATCATTTTATACTAATTAAAAGGTAGAATTTGAAACCAGGTCAAATATCATTAACAGTTTTCATCTTCTACTAATTCTGTAAGCAAAAGCACACAAATGAAGCACTTCAGTTTTGTTCCTTTGTTTCTTACCTCAGAGTAAATGTTTCAGAATATACCATGGAACTATTTTTCCACACTGACTGTTGGATTTAATTTCTCTTTCAGGGCATTAGGTAATTATAGTAAATGTCACTTACAGAAATATTTGAATAAAATCTCAAACTTTTTCTAATGCAAATGTAAAGACTGATTATTGCAAATGTTTATGGTCACTGAGGTGTCCAATATGGTCCATGTCAAAAAGAGCATCATAAACTTACTTTCAGCAAAATGTACTTCTTTTGTTCATATTATATGTATTTTCCTCTATGTTCCCCTGAAGATGTAAAATAAACTGATAGAATAGGGTATATCATGGATAAAAAGTATGGAAAGTGCCATTACATTTAAAGTGCATATGGTTTAAATCTTTTATAACTGATTTTCTTAAATTATACATCACATTTTCTGTGTAATATAATATGCAAGGTAGAATTCTAAGGAGCAAAATCACTCTATGCAATATATAAAAGTATGAGTTCACTATTACATGTTAAGACAAAACTAAAATTTTAAAAATAGCTAGGCATGGTAATCTTCAAAAATTTATGTTATAGCATAGATTCCTTACAGCAAAGAATTGAAAAAACTGCACAAATTAGCAAATTACTACTTTATTTCTGGTTTAAAATAAAACCTGCAGAATAAATGAATATTTCACAATTCTGAAAGTCAGCAAAAAACAAATCTTTAAATATGTGGTCAGGCTAAAGTAACTCAAGAGTAAGGCCAACTAGAACCAGAAATCTAAGTCCTAGATAAAGACTTCTTTATCATTTGAGGGTTTTGCCTATTTGGTTGGTTGTTTTTATTTGTTTTTTGCTTTTTTTCACTGGATTCAAGCTGGGTAAAAGGAAGAAAAATTCACATGACAGTTTTCTTGACTGTCCTAATTTTGGAATATGTGCAACCAATGGGGAAATATACTGAATGACATGAATGTAAAGACATCATGAGGTAGCAAAAACTTTTAACTTCGGAGAAGTGTAGGGCCCTAACCTTGGAAAGAAAAACTTATTTTAATACTCTCAATTATTGAGTTGCAAGAAATTATGTGGAACTGGTATAGCCCTAAAGCCATAACATAACATTTCAGATCCATTTTGAATGGCATTATTTTTATTCATGCCATATTTAAAATAGAAGAGTTTTGGCAAAAATTAGCGGCCATTGCTTTGATCTGATTTAATCCTAGAACACTAAAGTGGATCTCACAACTAAATGCAGAGTACAACATGAGGTCCATTCTTTAACATCAGAGAATCGAAGCATCTTGATGCACAACTAACATCATTACACAGAACATTTTATCACATCTCTTTGTGGGACTCAAAATGCCTATTAAAGAACAAGCTCCTAAGCATTCATTTCAGCATTGTTACTATTATTTTAAAACCTACTACTGTTACATTCAAAGTTAGAAAAAGTAGTTCTACATGTGGAGTATTTCCTCTTAAAACTAGTTAATTGATGTACAAGATTCAACATGATTAGAAGGGAAGTCCATTCTGCTTACAATGTAGAAAGTCTCAAGAGAATGCTGCTCCCAAACTGACAGTGAGAAAGAGCCAGATAACCTGTAGAACTCTTTTGGGCCCATCAGAGTTCAGGTTACAAGAGAATCAAGTGAACTGAATTCCAAAAGGTGACAATTCTCTCTTAGGAGAGACAGGACACAGAACTCAGAGTAAGAGGTGGTCATCATAAAAGGCAGATAAGAAAAGACACCTGAAAAATTATAACAAAAATTTAATAAAGGCTGAATGCGGATTAATGTGACAGCTTACACTTCCCTAGGAGCACCAGGAATAGAAGGAACACTCATTCACCAGATCTTTCTCATAGGTAACTACAAGGGGCTCAGAAGATAAAATAATAAAGCAAGAAACCTAAGAGAATCCCTATCAGTGATGTACAAAACTCTGCCCATTCCTTGGACCATTCTCTCATAGAAAGCAAAAGCTAGAAGCTTCTATGAGGTCAGGAAACACTCCCATCCCACCTATACCCAGAGTTCTGGAACGTTAGGAAAGCCCTGCCAGTACTCTAGAACCTACACTAAGCACAAGGTAGCAGAAGCCCACCACCAGAGAAATTTAAAGTCTGGTGCACTGAGAATAACTGTAGTAACAATAAAAATGAATCCAATTCAACAGTTGACTAGAATAGCTCAAACTGCATACGAACTGCCTGTCTGATAGAGGAGAGGGGTGCCATTTCTGAGCATAACTACTATCTACCTCAGCCTCTGCTGTTCGTTAACACACAATGTCAGGTATAAAATAAAAAATAAAGAATTCCTTTAATGGCTTTACCAGCAGATTGGATATAACACAGGAAACAATTAACTTGAAAGTAAGGCATCAGAAATTATCCAAAATGACACACAAAAAAGATAAAAAGAACAGAGCATCCCAGAACTGTGGTATTACATCAAACATGTATAACCAGAATCCCAGAAAGAGAAACGAGAGAGAAGGGGAGGGAAGGAATGCCTGAAGAGATAATTAAGAACTTTACAAAATTAATGAAGCACAACAAAACACAGAAAAAAGAAGCTCAAAGAACTCCAAGCAGGATAAACACACACGCACGTGCGCACAAACACACACACACACACACACACACACACACACACACACACACACACACACCCCTCCCTAGATATATCCTAGTCAAACTGATGAAAAAGCCAAAGAGAAAAATTTGAAGACAGTAGGAAAAAAGCATTTTAAAGTACTGGAAAAAGTGTATCATAATAGCACCAACATTCTACATTTGTGTCTTGATAATTACAAATATTAAAATGGGACTTACACTTACTAAGCATTTATTATACGTCAGAAACTGTTCTGTCACAAAACACTTTAGGGTATATTTAATATCTTATTTTATAGATAAAGAAACTAAGATAAAAGAGGTATAGTAAATTGCTCAGGATCACACAGAATCTGTGGAATCAGGTTCAAATCCCAGGAGGGTGGCACCAGGGTCCTACCCTTAATCACTATAACATTCTGTTTTGGTCAAGATGTTTATCTCTGCCCCATTAGGGTACCATAAACAATAAGAACTAACACACCAGTACTACCACCACCATTCACATCTTGCCCCATCTGTGGTCCTACACTGATGTTAGGAAGAAAAGAAACTTCTGTCACTAATGGGTTTGGCAGTGAATGTAGGCATAGTTTTCACAATTCCTTCTAAATTAGACAAATGCAGCTGGGCAACAGAAAATCTGGACTTTAAATGTACTGTATGGGAGGAGTTCCCATGGTGGTGCAGTGGTTAACAAATCCGACTAGGAACCATGAGGTTGTGGGTTCGATCTCTGGCCTCGCTCAGTGGGTTGAGAATCTGGCGTTGCCGTGAGCTGTGATGTAGTTTGCAGATGCAGCTGGGATCTGGCATTGCTGTGGCTGTGGTGTAAGCCAGCAGCTGTAGCTCCAATTAGACCACTAGCTTGGGAACCTCCATATGCCATGGGTGCAGCCCTAGAAAGATAAAAGACAAAAAAAAAAAAAAAGAAAAGAAATAAGTAAATGCACTGTATGGATATATTTTGCACTGAATTGCACCTATTTGCTCTTACAAAGGCACTCCCATTTGAAAGCACTTTTCTCCATTAAAGGACAGTGAATGTATAATAGCAAGGAAAAAAGTTATTATCATTTCTAGTTGTCTATGCTCACAGCATACACAGTCTTCAGACAACAGTTTTGTCATAGTGTTACGACTAATTTATAATACGTTTTGTCATTTTGGAATAATTTTAGATTTATGGAAAAGTTGCAAAGATACTACAGAGAGTTCCCATAGATCACTCATCTAGTTTTCCCTATTGTTAACACCTTACACTACCCTAGTGTATTTGTCACACTTAAGAAGCCAATGTTGTTACTTCGCTAGTAACTAAACTCCACATTTTATTCAGATGTCACTAATTTTTCTTTTTCTGTCCCACAATTCTATTCAGAGTATGTCTCATGTCCTCAAAGACTCTACCTTTACATACCTAATAAACGTTAGTGTCTGGCTTTTTAAAATGATTTTTATTTTTTCCATTATAACTGGTTTACAGTGTTCTGTCAATTTTCTACTGTATAGCAAGTGGACCCAGTCACACACATAATCTTTTTTTCTCACATTATCCTCCATCATGCTCCATCATAAGTGACTAGATATGGTTTTCAGTGCTCTACAGCAGGATCTCATTGCTTCTCCACTCCAAAGGCAATAGTTTGCATCTATTAACCCCAATTCCCGGTCCATCCCACTCCCTCCCATTCCCGCTTGGCAACCACCAGTCTATTCTCCGAGCCCATGATTTTCTTTTCTGTGGAAAGGTTCATTTGTGCCATATATTAGATTCCAGATATAAGTGATATCATATGATATTCGTCTTTCTCTTTCTGACTTACTTCACTCACTATGAGAGTCTCTAGTTCCATCCATGTTGCTGCACATGGCATTAGTTTGTTCCTTTTTATGGATGAATAGTATTCCATTGTGTATATATACCACATCTTCCTAATCCAATCATCTGTTGATGGACATCTGGGTTGTTTCCATGTCTTTGGCTTTTGTGAATAGTGCTGCTATGAACATGCAGGTGCATGTGTCTTTTTTAAGGAAAGTTTTGTCTGGATATATGCCCAAGAGTGGGATTGCTGGGTCATATGGTAGTTCTATGCATAGATTTCTAAGGTACCTCCATACTGTTCTCCATAGTGGCTGTACCAGCTTACATTCCCACCAACAGTGCAGGAGGGTTCCCTTTTCTCCACACCCCCTCTAGCGTTTGTCCTTTGTGGAGTTATTAATGATGGCCATTCTGACTGGTGTGAAGTGGTATCTCATGGTAGTTTTGATTTGCATTTCACTGATAATCAGGGATGTTGAGCATTGTTTCATGTGCTTGTTGGCCATCTGTACATCTTCCTTGGAGAAATGTCTATTCAGGGCTTTTGCCCATTTTTCAATTGGGTTGTTGGCTTTTCTGCTGTTGTATAAATTCTTTACATATTTTAGAGATTAGGCTGTTGTCCGTTGCATCATTTGAAACTATTTTCTCCCATTCTGTAAGTTGACCTTTTTTTTTTTTTTAATAGTTTCCTTTGGTGTGCAAAAGCTTGTCAGTTTGATTAGGTCCCATTGGTATATTTTTGCTTCTATTTCTGTTGCCTTGGGAGACTGACCTGAGAAAACATTCGTAAGGCTGATATCAGAGAATGTTTTGCCTATGTTCTCTTCTAGGAGTTTGATGGTGTCTTATGTTTAAGTCTTTCAGCCATTTTGAGTTTATATTTGTGCATGGCGTGAGGGTGTCTCTGGCTTTATCACTGTTGACATTGTATGTTCTTCCTGGGCAATTTCACCCAAAGTCTAAGCTTTCAAAACCAACTATATTCTGACTCCCAAAAGTACACATCTAGTCCTGAATTTTATTCTCAACTCTGGCCTCTTAATTAGATTGGGCCTATCTTCAAAATTAATGTGGCCAAAATGAAAGCCAAAATATTTTTCTCTTTTTAAAACCTGTTCTTCTTCATTTATCTATCCCATCTACCTACATGCCCAATCCAGGAATCAATGTCACCCAGATTCTGTTGGCTCCACAACAAATCATCATACCTCCTCTCCCTCAAAGTAGCTGGCAAGTCTGTCTCCCCACTCTATCCTTATCACCTCTGATTTAGCTCAGACTTTAGCATCTCTCTCACCTGGACTGCTGTTCTACTTCACAGTAAGCTTCGGAACACTGATTTCACCCTTTCAATCTATCTTTTGTCTTGCTGCCAAAAAAAAAAAAAAAAAAAAACAATCTTTTGCAACATCAATCAGATCAATTCACTAGGCCCTACCTTCAATAATAAAAACCAAACACTCCCACCCCCAGCTGATATCCTGCAGGGTAAGTCCAAATTCCTTTGCCATTCAAGACCCTTGGCAATTTGGATGAAGCCTACCCTTCCAGTATCATTTCCTTTTGCCTCGCCTTTTAAGCTTCCATCTTACCGCTGGATCCTGTACTTTTAGTAAATCAAATTCTCGAGGATTCCTAATACATGACAGTACTGTCCAACAGAACTTTCTGTGATGTTCTGTACCCATTCTATGCAGTAGCAGTCACATGTGGGTGATTAGAAACTTAAAAATATGGCACGGTGACTAAGATATTGAGTCTTTTATTTTAGTTAATTATAATTAATTTAAATTTTAATTGTTACATGTAGCTAGTGGCTACCATACTAAAGAGGGCAGGTCTACGCTCTCTCTATAACTTGGGATCTGTCCCTCTGTTCACAATGTTCCTTTCCTTACCCCTTACATGCTGGCATGGCAATTTTCTATTCATCTTTCAAGTCTCAACTCAATGACTGTGTTATAAAAACTCTTCTATGTCCCATCAACTCTCACAAACTGCTCTTGCCAAAAAAAAAAAGTCCATTTATTATATTGTGCATACTGGAGTCACTCTTTCAATAAATATTTACTCAGAATCTGTTATGTGTTAAACACTGTGCAAGGCATTGATGTAACAGAAGAATAAGTAAACATTTTGTAGTAAACGTATTGCTCACTAGGACAAGCAACTGCAAAACTGGTTAAGAGGTGCTCTACTGGAAGAATCTGTCAGTATTGTTCTCTGAACTATGCCATGCTTGTTTATATCGTGATGCTTCTTCACATGCTTTTCCTTTGTCTGACATTTCCTCCTTTGCCTTCTCTACTTGATTCATTCACTTCTGCTTCAAGACTCAGAAGAAGAGTCAGTTCCTCTGCAGAGTCCACTCTGTGGTGCAATGGGTTAAGAATCTGACTGAAGAAGAAGAGTTTTCACTGCCCTAAAAATCTCTTGTGCTCCATCTATTCACCTTTCCCTCCTTCCCAAGCTGGAGTCCCTGGCAACTGACTTTTTTACTGTCTGCATGGCTTTGTCTTTTCCAGAACTCATATATTTGGAATAATACAGTATTAGCCCTTTCAGAATGACTTCCATCACTGAGAAATATGTACTGAAATTTCCTCCAGTAGCCAATTTTGTGCCCTAATAGCTCATTTCTTTTATCAATGAATAACATTCCATTGTATGGATATACTATAATTTGTTTAAATATTCCACTGTATGGAGATACCACAATTTGTTTATCTACTTGCCCACTGAAGAACATCTGGGTTGCTTTCAAGTGCTAGCAATTATGAATAAAGCTGCTATAAACATCTGGCCACAGGTTTTTGTGTAGATGTAAATCTTCAATTCATTTAAATAAATAGCAAAGAGTATGAATGCTGAACTACATTTCAAGACCATGTTTGGCTTTGTAATAAATTGCCAAACTGTCTTCCAAAGTAGTTGCATCACTTTGCATTCCCACCAGCAAAATTTGAGAGTTCCTGTTGCTCCACATCCTCAGGAGCATTTGTTGTCAGAGTTTTAGATTTTAGCTGTTCTAATAGGTGTATAGTAGTATCTCATTATAAATTTGCAATTACCTAATGACATTTAATATTGAGCATCTTTCCATATGTTTGTCAATACTATATCTTCTTTGGTGAGGTATCTGTTCATATCTTTTGCTAATACTTAAAATTGGGCTCTTCCATTTTCATACTGTTGAGCTTTAAGAGTTCCCTGTATATTCTGGGTATAAGTCTTTTATCAGACAATGTGTTCTGCAAAGATTTTTCTCCCAGTTTATGGCCTATCTTTTCATTCTCTTAAGTTTTTAATTTTAAAAAGTCCCACTTAATAATTTTTATTTTATGAATGGTGCTTTTGGTGCTATATCTTAAGGCTTTCATCAAACTCAAGGATACCTAGATTTTCTCCAATCTTCTAGAAGTTTTGTTGTTTTCCATTTTATATTTAGGTCTATGACCCATTTGCAGTTAATTTTTATTCAAGCTATAAAGTCTGTGTCTAGATTAATTTCTTTGCATGTGGTTGTCCAGTAGTTTCAGCACCATTTGTTGAAAAGACCATTTTTGTCTCCATTGAATTGTCTTTGCTCTTTCACCATTTGTGTAGGTCTAGTTCTGGGCTTTCAGCTTAGTTTCACTGATCTGTTTGTCTACTGTCAATACCACATTCTCTTCATTACTATAATTTTATAGTAAATCTTGAAGTTCCCTAGCATCAGTATTTCAACTTTTTCTTCAATAATGTGCTTGCTATTCTAAGACTTTACCTTTTTATATAGACTTTAGAATCAGTTTGTCAATATCCACAAAATAACATGCTAGAGTTTTGATTGAGATTGCACTCAATCTATAGATTGATTCTGGAATAACTGATATCTTAAAATATTAAGTCATATCTGAATATAGAATATGTATCTATCATTTATTTTGTTCTCCTTTACTTTAGCTCATCAGAGTTTTTGTATTTTTTTCTCATTTAGATCTTGAGTATATTTTGTTATACCTAGGAACATATTTCTTTCCCTTTCTCTTTCGTTGGCTGTGAATGTAAATGACGTTATGCCTCTAATTTCAAATTAATTGCTAATTGGTGGTATACAGGAAAGCAGTTGACTTTGGCATATTAACTTTGTATCCTGCAACCTTACTGTAATTGCTTACTGGGTTCCAGGAGTTTGGGGTAGATTCTTCAGAATTTTCTACAAAGACAATCATGTTATCTGCGAACAAAGACATCGTTTTATTTCCTCTTCTCCAATATGTATACTTTTTTCCCCTTTTCTTACCGAACTAGTAAGACTTTTACTAGGATGTTCTATTATAAGAAATACATTTCCAAACTAAGTGACTTGAAGAATGACAACGGAGCATAAATTCAACACTTGTGTTTCCCACTAAATATTAAACAGTCTACCTGGTTTAGACTTCTGAACTAAAAAGAATTTTTTCCTTTCCAAGGCATGCATAAAAGGAAGAAATATTATCTTAACAGGTCCAAATGTAAACATTTTTAAATGTAACCAATTCAGAAGGGCATTCACAGACCAGCCTACCAAATCTGAACTAATGAAACAGAAGCCTATTAAGTCTTAACAGAGAACCACATATAACCCCTGCAGCAAAATACAAAGAAACTTAATACCTGAATCAGAAGGAATCTGTAACATGATAGATTCTTCATGATTGATTTTCCATGATGATGCTGATTTCAAATATAAAACAATCTATTACTGAAAAACAGCACATCAATTCCACCCTTCACTTGAAAGAGCAGGCCAAACAGCCAACTGAGAGATAGTTTTGAGGGAAGCAGGTAAATAAGTTTGGACCAAATCACAGTATGGCACCATACAGAAGATGAAAGAAGACAGCAGACCCTGCCTACTCAAGAGCTGTATGGTCAGGAAGTTTAATGTAGACAATTACACTCAAGACATAGCAAACAAAGAAAATGGCACTAATACCTGAAAAAAGAATCTAAGAATGGTATTAAATGCTACCCCATGTGCTGAAATCTATATAATCTTCCAAAAAAATAAAATTAAATGCTGTGATGTGACTAAATATCCAGGTTGTCTCTGTTAAAAAAAAGCATTTTCAAAAATTTCCAAACTATGTCTGAAATAAGCTAAGTACTTTGCTATCAAAATGTGAATAAGGGAAAATTAGTACTAGAAGTGAGTTCCTAGAATAAAAACACAACCATAACTAAGTAGCTTGTCAAAATTCAATAATCTATATAAATCTTGGAATATGCTGATAGTGAAAAGACCAGACAAATCATACTAAACTTGTGGGTTGGATATCTGCTGAATTTAACACTTTAGATGACTTTAAACCCTTTTTAATCATTGCTATAAAAACTGTCTTTCCAGGAGCTTCTGCCTCTACCCATGAAGAAGTAATTGGGACAAAATTGCCCTTCTGTCAGGAATAATTAGAAATGAGGACAAAAATGTATGAAATAACTGTGTTCAGATGTTGGACAAAGGATAGAGCAAGATTATGCTGCCGCAGAAAAGGTTTTTTTAAAACTTAGGTAAGCCCTATACCTACCTAAGCTTACTGTTTAAAGGAAGCTGCTAGGCTATAGCACAGTGAAAGGAAATCCCTATGGAGGCTAGTAGGCTCACTGAATTAAGTAGACAGACTGATCTACTGGGAGGCCACAGATGCTAGTCTTTGCACAGTCAGTACCAGAGAGGAAGGCACTGCACAGAGAGTGTGTTCTGGAGAGCTACAGAGGGATGAAGTCTTTGGCTGAGTCCTAATCAGCATACGTACGAAGAGAAACACCATTAAGTCACTGAAAGAACCACTGGGAAAGCAGAAGGCTAAACAATCCTACAGATCACACATAGACGAAAAAGGCAGCATTCTTACAAGCCAGAGTAAATAAATTACGTGATACAAAAGCTGTTTGGTAGGGTCCTCAGAGAGGTTCCACCTTAATAATGGGGCTAACTTAACCTTAGAATGAAAGTTGATATAGACATATTCTAATAAAACTTAAAAAATTTTGAAAGACATAATCTGTTTCCAAATAATTTGTTTTAGTATCTGAACAAAGACCAAAATTTTCAATGATCTACAAAAACTAAAACAATTTAAAGTTCACAAGGTAAATGGTAAATGCTATTCTACTTTTGCATGGTTTCTTTAACAAGAAATAGTACAATATTAACTCTATATAGATTTTGATGATATAAAGGGCATATTGTAATCCCTAGAGAAACCACTTAAAACAGTGATGTGGTAAAGCTAAAATCCCAGTAGAAGAATCAACATAATATATTGAATAGTCGACTAACACAAAATAAGACAAGAAAGGTGCCTCAGAAACAAAATACAAATATGACATAGAGTAAACCGACAGCAAAATGGAAGACCTAAATTCAAGCATATTAAGTAATTAAATAAATATAATAGACCAAGCATTCATGATTAAAATACACTGTGAGCGTGGATTATAAAAAAACACTCAACTATATGCTGTATACAAAAGACACACTGGAAATAAAAGTAACAGACAGATTGGAAGTGGAAAGAATGGAACAAGGGGAGTTCCCATTGTGGCTCAGCGGTAATGAACCTGACTAGTATCAATGAGGATGTGAGTTCATTCCCTGTCCTTGCTCAGAGGGTTAAGGATCTGACATTGCCATGAGCTGTGGTGTAAGTCTCAGACATGGCTCAGATCCCACGTTGCTGTGGCTGTGGTATAGGCTGAGCGCTGCAGCTCTGATGCTCTGATTTGACCCCTACCCTGGCAACTTCCATATGCCTCAGGTGCAGCCCTAAAAGGCAAAACAAAACAAAACAAAGAAACAAAAAAACACTTTATTACTAAAAATGCTAACCATAATCTGAGCTGTCAACAAATCATAGCAATAACATAAAAGTTCACAGATCATCATCATAAATAAAACAATAAAAAAATCTAAAATATTGTGAGAACTATCAAATGTGACAGAGACATGAAGTTAGTAAATGATGTTGGAAAATGGCACTGATAGATTTGCTCGATGCAAGGTTGCCACAAAACTTCAATGCATTATCTGTGAAAATTAATAAAGTGAAATGCAAAAAGAAAAAAATTGAGGTGTGCCCTGTACAAGTTACATTTTAAAGGGTAAAAATTAAACAGAGTATGTTCCCTAAGCATAAAGGAATTAAATTAGTAATCTGTAACAATATACTTACTTCTAAATTACTCACACGTCAAAAAAGAAGTTTTTAAAAATTAAAGAATATTTCAAACTGAATGATAATGCAGATATGATATTTTACAATTTGTGGAATGAAGCTAAATCAGAGCTTGGATGGATATCTATATATTTAAATGCTTATCTTAAAAGTGAAAGAAGGTTTAAATCAATGATCTTAGTTTCCATATTAAAACGCTAGAAAGTTTGTTCCTCAGAATTGCTTTGGCAATTCTAAGTCTTTTGTGGTTCCATATAAATTTTTGTATTGTTTGTTCTAGTTCTGCAAAAAATGTCATGGGTAATTTGATAGGGATTGCATTGAATCTGTAAATCGCTTTGGGTAGTATGGCCATTTTAACAATATTAATTTTTCCAACCCAGGAGCATGGAATATCTTCCCATTTTCCAAGCAGTAGGCATAACTCTCCCAGACTTCAGGCAATATTACAAAGCCACAGTCATCAAGACAGTGTGGTATTGGTACCAAAACAAACATACAGACCAATGGAACAGAATAGAAAACCCAGAAATAAACCCAAACATCTACGGTCAATTAATCTTTGACAAAGGAGGCAAGAACATAAAACAGGAAAAAGAAAGTCTATTCAGCAAGCATTGCTGGGAAACCTGAACAGCCACATGTAAATCAATGAAACTAGAACACATCCTCACGCCATGCATGAAAATAAACTCAAAATGGCTGAAAGACTTAAATATAACACAAGACACCATCAAACTCCTAGAAGAGAACATAGGCAAAACATTCTCTGATATCAACCTTACGAATGTTTTCTCAGGTCAGTCTCCCAAGGCAACAGAAATAGAAGCAAAAATATACCAATGGGACCTAATCAAACTGACAAGCTTTTGCACACCAAAGGAAACTATTAAAAAAAAAAAAAAGGTCAACTTACAGAATGGGAGAAAATAGTTTCAAATGATGCAACGGACAACAGCCTAATCTCTAAAATATGTAAAGAATTTATACAACAGCAGAAAAGCCAACAACCCCATTGAAAAATGGGCAAAAGCCCTGAATAGACATTTCTCCAAGGAAGATGTACAGATGGCCAACAAGCACATGAAACAATGCTCAACATCCCTGATTATCAGTGAAATGCAAATCAAAACTACCATGAGATACCACTTCACACCAGTCAGAATGGCCATCATTAATAACTCCACAAAGGACAAACGCTAGAGGGGGTGTGGAGAAAAGGGAACCCTCCTGCACTGTTGGTGGGAATGTAAGCTGGTACAGCCACTATGGAGAACAGTATGGAGGTACCTTAGAAATCTATGCATAGAACTACCATATGACCCAGCAATCCCACTCTTGGGCATATATCCAGACAAAACTTTCCTTAAAAAAGACACATGCACCTGCATGTTCATAGCAGCACTATTCACAAAAGCCAAAGACATGGAAACAACCCAGATGTCCATCAACAGATGATTGGATTAGGAAGATGTGGTATATATACACAATGGAATACTATTCATCCATAAAAAGGAACAAACTAATGCCATGTGCAGCAACATGGATGGAACTAGAGACTCTCATAGTGAGTGAAGTAAGTCAGAAAGAGAAAGACGAATATCATATGATATCACTTATATCTGGAATCTAATATATGGCACAAATGAACCTTTCCACAGAAAAGAAAATCATGGGCTTGGAGAATAGACTGGTGGTTGCCAAGCGGGAATGGGAGGGAGTGGGATGGACCGGGAATTGGGGTTAATAGATGCAAACTATTGCCTTTGGAGTGGAGAAGCAATGAGATCCTGCTGTAGAGCACTGAAAACCATATCTAGTCACTTATGATGGAGCATGTAATGTGAGAAAAAAGAATGTACACATGTACATGTAACTGGATCGCCACACTATAAGGTAGAAAAAAAATAATAAAAGGTTAAAAAAATGCTAGAAAGTGATTAGCAAATTAAGCCCAAAGTAAGTGGAAGGAAAGAATAAACATAAGAATAGAAATCAAGAAAATAGACATGAAGGAAAATTAAGAATGCCAAATAGTGGCTTTCTGAACAGTAATAAAATTGGTAAGACCTTTGTGAGACTAACAGAAAAAAACACACTAATTACCAATACAAGCAATAAATGAAGAGTTATCAGTATAGATGTTACATAAATCAAAAGAAAATAAGGGGAAACCCATTTCTCATAATGGTGAAGTAGTTTGACTTGAAATAACCCTCCTACAGATAAAAACTCAAAGCTCTAGATATTAAAATACTTATATATATATGTATTTTTTGCCTTTTACATATATATATATATATATATATATATATATATATATATATATATATATATATAAACTATTCCAAGGCACTAGAGGTTAACCACAAGTAGGAAAAATGGAAAGAGAATTGCTGGTTAGAAGAAGGTAACAGTTGGTGAGTTTCCTGTACTTATGGCTTTTTACCAGAGTGCAAGTCCCAGTAAATACTCAGCACAATGGCTAGATTTTGGAGAAAGAGTCTTATATGTGTTAAATTAGAAAACAGAATTAAGGATGATAATGACAGCTGGAATCTGAGGAGGAATATACCAGGAAGGAGAAAGAATGTGCATAAGTCCATTGCATTAAACTCTATTTAAATCTCTAGGCTAACACCTAAACTACACATACACAGTCTATAAGCAGTCCATCTAGGACCAAAGGAACTGAGCAAAGATTGCACCTACCGCTCAGTGTTAGAAAAGAGAGTTTGGTGTCTTAATTCAGGCAAAACAATACAAAACAAAATTTAAAGCTCTTTAGAGGGATACAACAGAATACAAAGTGTCTACGATTTGTACCATTCACAATATAAAGGAGATAATTCAAAATATAAGAAAATGCAGTCCTTTAAGTAATGCAGATCCACTCTAAAATGACTCACACATTCAAGTTATCTAACATGGACTTAAAATAGCTATTATAACCATGTTCATAATGAGTAAACTGATGAGGAAATCTGTACAAAGAAAGAGAAAATACCAAAATTACAAAATTTTTGTATTTTTTAAATATAAAAAATGTTTTAGAATTGAAAAATGTTTTAGAATTAAAAAATCCAGTGTCTGAAATGAAAATTTCACTGAATGGGCCTTCAAAAACAAAATGGAGATAGCAGAAGAATGAGTCAGTGAGCTTCAAGACATGTCAATATGTATTACCTAATCCAAAAAACAAAAAGAAAAAAGATTTTAAAAATGCACAGACTCAGTGGACTTTTAAACACTATTAACAGGTATACATTCATGTAAACTGAAGTCATAGGATAAGAAAAGTGAAAGAAAAAGTTAAAAAAAATTTTGAAAAAACCATGGTTGAAAATTTCCCCAAAAGTTGACACATATAAATGTTCAAGAACCTCAATGAACTTCATGTAGGAAAGAAAATCATATTTAGACACATCAGAGTAAAACACTTTGAAAAGAGAAAGAAAATAAAATATTACATGCAGGTGAAAATGATATGAATCATAAGTCACTTCTTATCAGAAATAACATAAGTTAGAAGAAAATAGAACATCTTTCAAGAACTGAAAGAAAAGAACAGTAGAATAGTATAAGCTACTTATGCCAAGAAAAGTGACAAAGTAGATAAAAAGCAAACCCCTTGATAAACACAACTGACAAAAACAAAAACAAGATGAATTAGAAAATATAAACAGGAGTTCCCGTTGTGGCTCAGTGGGTTAAGAACCCAACTAGTATCCATGAGGATGCAGGTTCAATTCTTAGCCTTGCCCAGTGGGTTTAGAGTCCAACATTGCTGAGAGCTGTGGTGTAGACTGCAGACATAGCTTGCATCTAGCATTGCTGTGGCTGTGGCGTAGGCAGGCAGCTGTAGCTTTTATTTAACTCCTAGCCTGGGAACTTCCATGTACCACAGGTACTGCCCTAAAAAGAAAAGATGAAAAAAAATATATATATATAGATAGCCTTTAATATATCAAAGGAATTAAATTTGCTATTAAATTTAACAAAGACAACTTCAGACTAGAAATCTTTGCTCATGAATTCTAACAGTGATGGAAGGAATAAATAAAACAAATCTAACATAAACTTTTTAGGGAAATAGAGATGAATGAACTTTCCCAACTCACTGCATTAGACTTCCATAACAATAATGCTAAACTTGAAAAAGGTATTCCAAGAAAGGAAAATTCTAGAACAATATACTTCATATGTTATAATAAAAATCCTAGATAACAATTCAGATAAGGATTATTCCAGGAGTAAATTTCAAATTAATATTTGAAAAATAATCAATGAAATCCACCATATTAAGTACATAATAGACAGACTATATGATAAAATAAAATAAATGCAAAATAAGCCTTTGACATAGTTTAACATCCATTCACAATAAAAATATTCAGGAATCTAGGATTATAAATTACACAACCTAACAAGAAATATATGAAAAGCTTACAGCTATTATCATAGTATATATTCTGAAAGATCAAATGTTTGCACTAATATTAAGAAAAAAGCAAAAAAGTCTGCACTATTCAACACTGTACTGAATGTCCTGCCAGGAATATGAACTATAAGAAAAAGTAAAGGCATATAGACTGATAAGGAAGAACTGCTTTCACTTGTAAAACCCAGACGGTTTTGGTAAAACATGCCAAGATCAACAAATATACCTGTTAGTATCATTAAATGAGTTGAAGTCTCAGTATACAAAATCAATGGACAAACATTAATTATGTTGCTAGGAGCAAACTGGAAAACAAGATTTAAAAAACTTTTTCATGTATAATAATGTCGAAGGAAGTACTTTGGAATACATTCGACAAAAGGCATGCAATACCACTACAATGAAAATGGTAATAAAACATTTCTGAGAAAAATTTAAGAATAACTAAATAAATGGAGTGATGTAACTTTTTCAGATACTGGAAGACACAGTGAGATGTCAATTTTCTGCAGATTAATTTACGGATTAAAGACTGCTAATCATAATCCCTGCAAAGCTGTTTTTTTTTTTAATAGAAACTGACAAGCTAACTTTGAAATTTATAGAGAAATGCAATGACTGAGAATGGCCAAAACAATCTTGATGAAGAACTAAATGGAGGGTTTGCATTACCTGGTTTAGGTATTTACTATAAAGCTATAGTAACATCACTATTATTAGAGAAATGCAAATTAAAACTACTATGAGGTACCACCTTACACTAGCTAGAATGGCCATCATCAAAAAGTCTACAAACAATAAATGATGGAGAGGGTATGGAGAAAAGGGAATCCTTTGGCTCTGTTGGTGGGAATGTAAAGTGATGCAACCACTATGGAAAACAGTATGGAGATTCCACAAAAATCTAAAATAAAATTACCATTTGATCCAGCAATCCCACTCCTGGGCATCTACCCAGAGAAAACCATGACTTGAAAAGATACATACAGCCCAGTGTTCACTGCAGCACTGTTTACAATAGCCAAAATATGGAAGCAACCTAAATGTCCATCGACAAAGGAGTGGATAAAGAAGATGTGGTACATATACATAATGGAATATCACTTGGCCAAAAAAAGGAATAAAATTATGGCATTTGCAGCAACATGCATGGACCTAGAAATTACCATGCCAGGCAAAATTAGTCAGTGAGACACAAACATCACATACTATCACTTATATGAGGAATCTAAGAAAAGGATACAATGAACTTTGCAGAACAGAAACTGACTCACAGGAGTTCCCATCGTGGCTCAGTGGTAATAAATCTGACTAGTATCCATGAGAACATGGATTTGATCTTTGGTCTTGCTCAGAGGGTTAAGGATCTGACGTAGATCACAGACTTGGCTTGGATCTGGCATTGCTGTGGCTATGGTGCAGGCCTGCAACTGTAGTTCACGCTCGACCCCTACCCTAGGGACTTCTATATGTCATGAGTGTGGCCCTAAAAAGACACACGCACTCAAAAAGATAAGAAAATAGAAAGTGACTCACAGACTTTGAAAAAATTATGGTTACCAAAGGAGATAGATTGGGGGGAGGGATGCACCGGGGGTTTGGGATGGAAATGTAAAATTGGGTTGTGATGATGGCTATACAACTACAAATACAATAAAATTCACTCAATTAAAAAAAAAAAAAAAAAAAACCAGAAGGTTAGTGATACCAGGTAGATGGTCTCAGATGGAGGAAATAATTTGTGGAGATTTATTTAAAGCTATAACTAAAAAAGCTTTAAAAAAAATCCTATAACCCAAATATGTAACAATACAACATATAAAGTGAAGAGCAGTTAACAGAATTAGTGTTTTATATTGGTGAAGAATAAAGGTATTAACTTTAGATTCTTTGTAAGTTAAATATATATGTGAAAATCTGTGGAGTAACTAGTAAAAAATACACATTTAAAAACAAAGTGTACAATTTTTTTCATGCAAAAATATAAGTACACACAATTTAGTATAAATATTTATAATTATTACTTCATAAATGACAAAACAATTAGTAAAGAATTTTTAAAATAAGGGCAAAAACATCTCCGAATGGTGTGAGTTAGGGAAGATTAATTTTCTTACTAGCAGGGAAGAGACTTTGCTTGATGGAGAATAAAATCTGTTGTAGCATGGAAAACAGACATGTCAATGAATGATCAGAAAGAAAAATAAGAGAAACCATCCCATTTACCACTGCATCAAAGAGAATAAAATACCTAGGAATAAACCTACTCAAAGAGACAAAAGACCTATACTCTGAAAACTTTAAGATGCTGATGAAAGAAATCAAGGACAACACAAACAAGTGGAAAGATTTACCATGCTCTTGGATTGAAAGAATCAATATTGTTAAAATGACTATATTACCCAAGGCAATCTACAGATTCAATGCAATCCATATCAAATTACCAAGGGTATTCTTCACAGAACTTGAACAGAATATTTTAAAATTTGTATGGAAACACAAAAAAACTCCAAATGGCCAAAGCAATATTGAAAAAGAAAAACAGAAATGGAGGAATCAGGCTCCCAGACTTCAAACAATATTAGAAAGCTACAGTTATCAAAACAATATGGTACTTGGAGTTCCTGTAGTAGTTCAGCAGTAACGAAACCAACTAGTATCCATGAGGATTTGGTTTTGATCCCTGGCCTCCCTCCATGGGTTAAAGATCCAGCATTGCTGTGAGATGTCATGTATATTGCAGACACGGCTCAGATCTGGCATTGGTGTGGCTGTGGCTGTGATGTAGGCCAGCAGCTACATCTCCAATTTCAACCTCTAGCCTGGGAACTTCCATATGTTATGGGTGTGGCCCTAAAAAGACAAAAAAGTAAAAACAAAAAATAAGAAAGCAAAAAAAAATGACATGGTACTGTCACAAAAACAGAAATATAGATCAGTGGAACAGGATAGAAAGCCCAGAAATAAACTCAAGCACCTGTGATCAACTGTAACAAAGGAGGCAAGAACATAAATGAAAGATAGTCTCTTCATTAAGTGGTGCTGGTAAAACTGGAATGCTTCATGTAACAGAATGAGATTAGAATACTCTCTAACACCACACACAAAAATAAATTCAGAATGGATGAAAAACCTAAATATAAGGTCAGATGCTATAAAATTCCTAGAGGAAAACATGGGCAGAATGCTCTTCAACATAAATCATAGCAGCATCTTGTTTGATTCACCTCCTAGAATAAGGAATATAACAGTAAAAATAAACAAATGGGACCTAATTAAACTCAAAAGCTTTTGCACAGCAAAGGAAACTACTAAAAAAAACAAAAAGACAACCCACAGAATGGGAGAAAATCTTTGCAAACTATGCAACAGACAAGGGCCTTATCTCCAAAATATACAAACAACCCATACAATTCAACAACAACAACAACAAAAAACAAACAGCCCCATTGAAAAATGGGCAGTAGACCCTAAATAGACATTTCCCCAAAGAAAACACAGGGATGGCCAACAGGCACATGAAAAAATGCTCATAATCACTAATCATTAGAGAGATGCAAATCAAAACTACAATAAGCCATCACCTTCACCTGTCAGAATGGCCATCATTAACAAGTCAACAAAAAACAAATGCTGGAGAGGGCGTAGAGAAAAGGGAACCCTCCTTCACTATTGGTGGGAATGTACATTGGTACAACCACTATGAAAAATGTGTACGGAGGTACCTCAGAAAACTAAACATAGAACTACCATATGACCCAGCAATCCCATTCCTGGTCATATACCCAGACAAAACATTCATTCAAAAAGACACATGCATTCCTATGTTCATCGCAGCACTATTCACAATAGCCAAGACATGGAAACAACCTACATGTCCATTAAACAGATAAATGGATTAAAAAGATGTGATACATATTCACAATGGAATACTACTCAGGCATAAAAAGGACAAACTAGTGCTATCTGCAGCAACATGGATGGAACCAGAGATTCTCATACAAAGTGAAGTCAGAAGGAGAAAGACAACTACCATATAATGTCACTTATTTGTGGAATCTAAAATATGGCACAGATGATCCTATCCACAAAACAGAAACAGACCACAGACATGGAGAGCAGACTTGTGGTTGCCATGGAGGAGAGGGGAGTGAGTGGAATGACAGGGAGTTTGGGGTTGGTGGATGCAAACTATGGATGGACAATGGGGTCCTACTGTATAGCACAAGGAACTGTGTGTGATTGGGTCACTTTGCTGTGCAACAGAAAATGAAGAGACATTGTAAATCAACTATACTTAAAAAAAAGATAGAAACACACACACAAAAGAATGGCTGAAGTATGTCAAATTGAATAAAGGTATTTCCCAATTCACAAAGAAAAAGAAGAAAATAGACAACATGAGTAAATAAAAGGAAAAGAAAATGGCTGAACTAAAGAGAAGACTTGTTTAGGATCAGATGCCTATATAACATGGAGTCAGTCACTGCAAAGACAAACTACCAGAGTGAGCATAAACAAAAATAAGCCAGTAAATTATTTGAAACAGTGTAGGACGGACTTTTATGCTCTTAAATGTGCTAAGTGGCTATCTGTATATAACAGAAAGATTATGATCTGTAGCTGTCAATACGGCAAGCACTGCCACTTAATACTGAAAATTAGAGGAAACTATACTTAAGCATCATTTTTTTGAGGGAGGGAAAATTATATATCTATATATAACTATATCCAACTGGATAACCTTATTTCAATACAATACATAAAATATGTTACTTTTTAATTTTTTTTTTTTTTTACCTCAAAGCCAATTGTTTCTTTAGAATAAAAATGTCTCTGGCAAACTAGAAAGAGATAGAGTTTCAGGGATAGCAAGTGCTGTATCCAAACCTAGCTAGAATACTAACTAATTGATTGACCTTATTCAAGTTACACAACTTCTGTGAGTTTCAGTTTTCTGAGCTGTAAAAATGAATATAAGGAGTCACTATTCTTTTCTACCAAGCCATTATTTATTCTTATCACCACAGGTAATCTTGACACATGACTACGTTCTTTTATTTCTCAAAGACCCATAGTAGAAATAATTAAATATCAGTCTGGAGAGGGGAAAAAAGGCTAAGAGGAGTCATACACAGTGTTTACAATCATAAAAATGACAAATAAATTGTTTTCCAACTCCCTACATAGGGAACTAAGAAACTGTTCTGAAAGTTTGTAGCACTGTGATATGTTTACAAAAAAACAGTAACTGATAAGATGCAACCTTTTTGCACGCCTTATAAACTGTTACAGCTATTGTCCCCAAGATCACTTCAGTAAACATACACTACTAAATAACAACTTATTCAAAAAAAAGATTAAATGCTGAAAAGGTTTTAGGAGTTAAAAATATATTTCAAAACAATGGCAAAAACAATGGTAACCAGTACTATAGTACAAAAATACAACAGAAGGAAGAAAAAAAAAAAAAAACCTGCCAGATGTGTATAAAATAAGACTGCCTTAAAGAAGCTAATAGGAAGCTTTTTGAATATTTAGTGGTAGTTCTGCATTACCTTATAAAATTCTGGAAAGTAACATTTGATGAAGATTAGATAAATTAAAACAGATTTTAAACAAGGTATAAAAATGTAAGCCTATTGATGAGAATTTATTCTACTGAGAGCAACAGAGTTTATTCTACTGAATACAGTACTACCGATAAAGCAAAAAGAAAGTTAAATTATGTTAAAATGACATTTTAAACTAGAGCCTAAAATGCAGTTAAACAAATAAATTACATGCACCCTAAGTAACTTACACAAATATTTTAATATCAGACAATGCAAATCCATGCATAAATGCCATCACAAAGTAGAACTATATCCTTTAATTTGAACTAGAAGTATGATGGGCAGAGTGGAAGTAATTTCCATTGTGTTAAAAATAAATGAAACTGGCCAGAAGCCCAAGATAATGAATCAAAAATACATTTATTGCTCTACTGAGTAACAGGTACTGCAACATGATCTGACTGCAAGTTATGTGTGTATGTATACAGAAAAACACAGTATGAACAATGTACCTAGATCTTAAATAAAAAATTGAAAGACAAGAATACTATAATAGGCATAATAATGCCCCATCACCAGAAAGATATCCATCTCCTAATTCCCAAAGCCTGTGAAAATGTTACATTAAATAGCAAAGGGGGAAGGGGGTTCCCATCATGGGTCAGCAGAAACGAATCCAACTAGCATCCATGAGGATGGAAGTTCAATCCCTGGCCTTGATCAATAGGTTAAAGAGCCAGCATTGCAGTGAGCTGTGGTGTAGGTCGCAGAAGTGGCTTGGATGCCACGTTTCTGTGGCTGCAGTGTAGGCCGGCAGCTGTAGCCCTGATTTGACCCCTAGACTCGGAACTTCCATATGCCGCAGGTGCGGCCTTAAAAAAGCAGGGGGTGGCGGGGGGGGGGGGGAGAAAGCATGTGACTCTAGATTCCTTCAGCCACTGAGGCAGAGCCCAGATATAGAGATGGGATCACTCAGGAAAAAAATTGTAGAGGAGCCTCTTGTCTAATAGAATGAATCCCTAAGACATACAGAAGAAACCCAGAGGTTCTTGATACTGTCATATGAACAGAAACACTGCCTATTTACTGAAAGGGCCAGAGAAAGGACAAAATAAAAGAAGGCTCTGGACTCCCAAAATACCACAGGCTGGAAAGAGGAGGATGAAACTATTCAGCTGAAAATACGTGCTACCCTTCATGAAAAAGAGAAAGATGATTCCAGGGGTGGAGTTCTGAGTATATAAGAGCAGACCCTCTAGTCAGAGTATGTTTTCCAGCACTGGAGCCTAAGGGAGCTGGCCAGACTGAATTTCAAAACTGCCTGGAACTGGTGACTCCATTTCTCTATCTGTTTCCTCTGGTTTTGAATGTCTGTAACTTTTATCTTGTGCCTGTTCTGCTATTGCCTTTTGAGAACTGATAACTTGTTTCTTGAGTTTCACAAGTTCATAGATTGTGTTGTAGGACAAATTATACCCAGAGCCTATCTTAAGCCTAATTTAGATAATGAGTTTTAAGATGATGGGATTTAAAAGAAATTTTGGAGTTTGGGTTCATGATGTAATGGATTGAGACTTTGAAAATGTTGGGATTGGGGGAATGTATTTTGCATGTAGGACAGACAGGAATCTTTGGGAGCCAAGAGTGGACTGTGATAGGCAGAGTAATGGTACACCCAAATTTCCACATCCTAATCCTATAAACCTGCGAGTATCACATATTACCCTGACAAAGTTGACTTTACAGATATGATTAAGTCAAGGATCATGAGATGGGATTACCCTGGATTACCTGAGTGTGTCCAGTGAAGTCACAAGGGTACTTATAGGAGGGAGGAAAAAGAGTCAGAGTCAGAGGATGAGATACCATGACAGAAGAAGAGACTAGAGTGATAATAGGGTCAGAAACCAAGCAAGAGTCTGGAGGACTCTAGAAGCTGGAAAAGAAAAAACAAACAAAAATAGGAGTCTTCCCTGGAGCCTCCAGAAGGATCTCAGCCCTGCTGATACCTTGATTTTAGCTCATGAAGACTAATAATTTGTCACAGCAACAACGGAAAGTGAACATGAATGTTTTAAAGAATTCCTATAAACAGAAAGATTTAAGTAGAAGATTAAGAGAGATTTCAAGAGGAAAAAAGAGTGTTTCAGCGTCTTAGCAGTAATCATAAGATATTGAATTCCAAAATGTATACAAGAAAGACAAAGAAGTCTTTAAAAAGGTCTTCAGAAATTGTTTAGATTTTCCTATTCCCAGTGAAATGTTTAACAGCAGTGGTAGTAACAATGATGATGATGATGATGATGATAATATCCTCCTCCTCCTCCTCCTAATCATCATCATCATCAAGGAACTCTGAGTGCTTATACTATGCACCAGGCACTGTACTAAGCCTTTAGATGCGTCTATTATCACATAGAACTTTCTCAGCAATCATATGAAGTAGAATATGTATATATTCACAGAATATGGAGGAGGAGAATGAAGCTTAAAAATAATCTGACCAACTTCATGCATCTAAGATGGAACATGTCCTTGTGTAGAATCCAAATATGTCTAATATATATTTTTTTAAACCACTGTACTAGACAGATTCATACAATTTCTTTCTCCGGGTCTATGTTTCTTGATTAGATGTTTCAGAGAGCAGATGGCTCGCTCTGCAAGAACATAAAGCAATTATAAAAGGCAGATAAAGTACTCTACATGTACGTTTTTGTACAAGGTCACACTGAGGCAATACAGGGTTAAAAAGAAAATAGAAATTCTGGTTGACAAGGCCTTTTTTGGTTTAAACGATCATTAACAATTTTAACAAAAAGTCCAAATCTTCTCTCCTGCCACAGTAAGTGAAGCATTTTGAAAGAAGATATCATACCTGCTTGATGGCTTATAAGAATTTGTGGCTGCAATTCTAATTTCTAATTACAGTATTATCACAGAAAAGGTAAAATGACAAGCTACAAATGCCATGATCTTAGGAATTACACAGTAAATTGATTCTAATAGTTTTTTTTTTTTTATAAAATGAACTCAAGCATTAGTTTACTGTTATAAAAAATATCTCCTGAATATAAAATAGAGTACAAAATCAGGAGAGGTGTTGGGGAGATTTGGGGAGCTGCAAACACCTGGCTAATTTTCCCTCAAGATTTCTGCAAACACTGGGGATGTGCAAGGCAAGGGAGTAAAAAGTCATCTATGGTCCATAGTCAGAAAAGCCACCATTAGGGGGTGGTAGTGATTGGAAGGAGGCACAAGGGAGAGCTTCTGGGGCGCTGATAAAGTATGACACATTAACACGGGGCAGCTAGGGGTGAAGTGGTTCCAAAGACTTTTCATCCTCCTGAACATGTTTCCCATGAAAATGACAGAAATGCAAGAGAGCAAGTGGAAACTCAAGGTGTTTTGTTTTGTTTTGTTTTGTTTAACATCCAAGATTTAAATGGCATGCCATCTTTCACTTCTGCCTCATTCTATTTGGCCAAAGTAACATGATTACACCCAAAGTTGACAGGGGGGTAAATATATGTAATTGCAAAGTCACATGGAAAGTGGATACTGGAAGGGGAAAAGATCTGGGGCCAAATCTACCATATAGACATATCGCCCTGGTTCAATTCTGTCACCATCAAGTAAGCTTAGATAGATAAAAAAGCACATTCCAATTTGCCTTTGAAAATGGGAATTCTTTTGTGAAACTGCGTTAATAATAAAGTTCATTTCACAGTTCCCTGTATCATAAAAAGGAAGGAGCTGCTCAATTTACATGTAATATATTATTACAAATAATAGTTAGTGTTTATTTTTCTATATAATAATTTACACATGTACTGGATCCACACACTACTAATTCTGTCTTGTGATCCCATGTAAATAAATTCACACCTGACACACAGACTCCAAAGTTACTTTGCAAAACTTGGTGAGAATTAGCTATAAAAAACTTTTACGGGTTTGATAGTCAAATTATCAGCAGGTTGATAAAAAATGAAAATAAATCACCTTGGTATCTTAAGAACAACTGTCTCCTTCAAGTAAACTATAAGACTCAAGAAGTGACAAACTAAGAATTCCCTGAATAGAGGGGAAACAGCTATGTTTTACACATTCCTTTTAAGTACATTCCAAAGAGAAAAAAAGAAATACGCCACTTTTATTCCAAATTAGTTTAAAAAATATAATTTAAGAAACTGATTCAGGAGTTCCGGGTATGGCGCACTGGAACTGAACCTGACTAGTATCCATGAGGATGTGGGTTCAATCCCTGGCCTCCCTCAGTGGATTAAAGATCTGGCGTTGCCTCCAGCTGTGGTGTAGGTTGCAGGCGAGGCTCTGGTTCAACCCCTAGCCTGGGAATTTCCATAAACCTTAGCTGTGGCCCTTAAAAAAAAAAAAAAAAAAAAAAAAGGAAAAGAAAGAAAGAACCTGATTCAGTTAATTCCCAAATTACTGCATTACTCCAACTTTATTCATATAAATTTAACAACATGGATGAGATGGACAAATTCCTTGAAAAACACAAACTACCACAGCTTACTCAAGAAGAAATAGACAACATAAATATCCTATATAGATCAAACTTGGATTTAATTTGTAATTTAAAATTCCCCATCATAAAGGGAAAATTAAACAAACAAAAAAACCCACACCAGGCTCAGATGTCTTCATTAGTAAAGTCTAACACAAATTCAAGGAAAAAACTTAATATTCATTCTACACATTCTTGTAGAAAATCGAGGAGTGGAAATGATTTCCAACTCATTATTTAAGGCCAGTATTACTCTAATATATAACCATATAAAGGCATAAGAAAACTACAGGCCAATAGCTCTCATTATGGGAAAATCCCTAACAAAATATTAACTAATAATTTCTAGCAATATATAAAAGTATAATACATCACACTAAGTGGTAGTCACCCCACGACTGCAAACCTGGTTCAACATTTAAAAGTCAACCAATGTAATTCACTATATAAATAGGGTAATCAAATAAGAAAATCTACGTGATCATCAACTGATGCACAAAAAGCTTTGACAAAATTCAACATCCATTTGTGATAAGAACTATCAGCAAACCTGGAATAGAAGAAAATTTCTTTAACCTAATAAAGGATAACCACGTAAATCTTATGTTAAAATCATAATTAATAGTGAGAAGCTAAAAGCTTTCCCATTAAGTTCTGGAACAAGGCATAATGTCCTCTATCATCACTTTTATTCATCATCATATTATTAGTTCTACTTGGTGCAATAGGGCAAGAAAAGAAATAAAATGCATATAGATAAGAAAGGAAGAAATAAAATAGTCTTTACTTTCAGACAACATGTTCACCTAAGCAAAAAATTCCAAATAACCTACAATAATCTTCATAAAGCTGATAAGTATGTTTGGCAGTCACAGGTCACAGGTTCAATATACTAAGTCAATTACATTCCTTTAGGCCAGCAATGAAAAATTAAAACCTGAAAAATTTTAAGAAGTTACCACCAATTGATATTTTTAAATTACTTAGGTAAAATCTAATAAAATATGTGCAAGATCTGTAGGTGGAAAACTACAAAATGCTCATAGAAGAAATAAAAATGATCTAAATGAAGTGGAAGATGTACCATGTTCATGAATTGGAAGATTCAATATTGTTATGACATATATTCTCTGCAGTCTGATACATTTATCCAAAACAATCCCAAAGAAAACTCCAGTAAGATTTTTTATAAATATAGCAAGGTGATTCTAAACTGATGTTGATAAAAAAGGAACTAGGATAGCCAAAACAATTCTGAAAAGGTAGAATAAAGTTGGAGGACTCATATTACAGGATTTCTATACTTACAGTAAACTACAGTAATCAAGACAGTGTAAACTGGTGAAAAGAACAGACACATAAATCTACTGAAGAGAAAGAGAGCCAAGAAACAGATACAAATTAGCTGAGTAATTTTTTACAAAGGTACAAAGGTAATTCACTAGTAAAAAGACAGTCTTGCTAACCAAGGTGCTGAAACAGGTAAATAAAAAAGCTAAACCAAGACAGAGCCTTTACACCTTACAAAAGTTAACTCAAAACTGACTACATATCTAATTGTAAAACACAAAGTGATCAAAAATTTTCAATGAACACATAGGAGAAAATATGCATAACCTTGGGCTTGGTGATGAGTTTTTAGATATAACATCAAGAACATGAATGATGACAGAAAAAGTCAGATAAAAGTTGATTTTACCACAATTAAAAACTTTTGCTCTGCTAAAGACAGTACTAAGGGAATGAAAAAACAAACTAAAGACAAAAAATATTTGCAAATTACATATATGATAAGTGAGAGGTATTTAGAACATACATAAAATTCTTAAAATTCAATAATAAGAAAAAAATCTAATTTACAATAGGTAAAAGATACTAACAGATACCTCACCAAACAACATAGACAGATGGAAAATTAGCATACAAAGACATGATCAAAATCAAATGTCTTTAAGGAAAAGCAAATTAAATACCATAGTGAGCTATCACTGCACACCTATCAGAATAGCTAAAGTCCAAAACACTGAAGATAACAACATCTGGTAAGCGTGCAGAGAAGGAGGAACTCTAATTCATTGCTGGTGGGAATGTAAATATTGCAGCCATTTTGAGAGAGAATTTAGCAGTATCTGACAAATCTAAACAGAGTTTTTACCATTTAATCCAGCATTCTCCTATACAAATCTAATCAATTTGAAAACTTTTATCCGCACGAAAACTTGCGCGTGATGGAGTTCCTGTTGTGACTCAGCAGGTTATGAACCCAATTAATATCCATGAGGATGTGGGTTTGATACCTGGCCTCGCTTAGTAGGTTAAGGATCTGGCATTGCTGTGAGCTGTGGTGTAGGTTGTGGCTTGGAGCCTGTGTTGCTATAGCTGTGGTATGGCCGAGCAGCTTTAGCTCTGATTCGACTGATAGCCTGGGAACTTCCTTGTGCTGCAGGTCTGGCCCTAAAAAGCAAAACAAACAAACAAAAACTTGCATGTGATTGTTTATAATAGATTTATTCATCATTACCAAAAAAAAAGAAGCAATCAAGATATTCTTTAATAAACTGTGGTACATTCATACAATGAAGTACTATTAAATGATAATTAGGTCCTGTAAAAACATAGATGAGTGCTTACCAGCAATGATGCAATGTTATGTAATAACTTGCAAATATGGGAGACAATGAATGAGCTATTCCTAGAGGCAAAAAGGAAAGTGGTCAGTAAGAAAGGGCAACCATTGCTCATTGGTAGAAATGAGAGTGTGATGACTGCAGAGCAACATTTTTAAAGAAATGAAGGGAAAAAACTCCAGAAGTGAAGGAAAAAAGTCTTTTATATATATTCAAAAATAAAGAATTCATATCAACAATGATTAATGGAAGTCTATCAGGCGGAAGAAAGTGATAACAGAAGCATGGACTACTGGCAGTAGTAATTACATGGATAAATAAGTAAGATATTTTTCTTATTATTTAAGCCTCCTTAAAGATAACTGATTTTTTAAAAACAACAACAAAAAGGAATAGGTGTAAAATTAAAATATATCTTGACAACGGCACAAAGATCAGAGAGTGAGAAATGGTACCACACTATTAGAAGGCATAATCATGGTATAATCCATCAATGGAAGATTGACTGAAGGTTATTATGGGAAGGTCACCTTACAGCAACTATTAAATACCAAAAAGAACAAACTGATAAGGAATAAGTTTTAAGTTTTTAAATACCAAAAAGTTATAGTACCAAAAAGTTATGTTTTAAAAATGCCAAAAAGTTATGTTTTAAATACCAAAAAGAACAAACTGATAACTAATAAGCCAACAGAGGAGATAAAAAATTTTAATATTCAATTAATCTAAAAGGCAGACAAAAAAAAGGAAAAGAAAAAAGATCAAATGAGACAAGCTGCAAAATGATAAACCTAAAACCAACTTATCAAGAATAATAAAATGTAAATGGTCTAAATACCTTAATCAAAAGGTATAGATGCCAGACTGGATTAAAAAGCAAGACTCACCTATGTGCTGGCTATGAGAAATGTGCTTTAAATATAATGACACAATTAGTTTAAAAGTTAAAGGATAAAAAAAGATATATCATAAAAACATTAATCAAAAGAAGCTAGAGTAGAGAGTTTCCATTGTGGCTCAGTGAGTTTAGAACTCTGTCCTTGCTCAATGGGTTAAAGATCAGGCATTGCACAAGCTGTGGCATAGGCTGCAGATGCGGCTCAGGTCTGGCATTGCCATGGCTGTGGTGTAGGCCAGCAGCTGCAGCTCCAATTTGACCCCTAGCCTGGGAACTTCCATATGCCACAGGTGCAACCGTAAAAAGGGGAAAAAAAAAAAAAAAAAGCTAGAGTAGCTCAGTAAACATTAGCTAATGTAGATTTCAGAACAAAAAATATTATGAGGAATAATAAAGGTTATTTCATAATGATAAAAGGGTCAATTCATCAGAAGGGATAACAATCTCAAACTTTTTTGTACCTAAAAACAGAACTTCCAAATCTGTGAAGCAAAAACTGATAGAACTTCAAGGTAAAACAGATAAATTCACAGTTATACTCAGAGATTTAAATTTCATTTTCTCAGGAATTGACAAAACAAATAGATGAAAAATCAATATGCATAAAGAAGCCTTACATCACACATCTGACTCTTGTAGAATAATCCACCTAACAGCAGCAGAATACTAGTTAACAGAATACACTCCTCTCGTATATATATCCCTTCATTTTCCAAAGCTATAAATTGGAAAGTGAGAACTTAGACAAGAGAACAAAAGCTTTTATTTCCCCACTGCACATATCTCTTAACATTAAACATTCCTTATCACAAGGAATTAGTACAAGCACTGCTTTTTATATAGGAATCCTGTTAAAACGTGGATTCTGAAAAAATAAAATCTAGCATGAGGTCTAAGATTCTGCATCTCCAACAAGTTCCCAGATGTTGCTGGCAATGATGACATTAAAAATCCATGGAGTGTGCTTGGAGTAGCAAGGGACTAGGAGATGAAAGGAATGCGAATAAAGCAAGCCAGGGTCACTTTAGCTTTACCTGCTTCTAGGAAGTCAATGACAGATAAAAACACAGCATTTTTTGAGTGATTCTAAGGTGGTTAGTCACGGTACAAAACATTTAACATGCATTATTTCATTTAATCTTCAAAACAACTTCAAAATAAATACTATTATGATCCTCACTTTTCAGAAAAGAAAACTGAAGTTTAAAGAGTTATTTACACACATCACAGTGTTATCTAAATACCTGGCTTAGCAAAGTACAAGTGTACTGAGCATAAAATGAGCTCAATGGAAATTTTCCTTTCCCAACATTTCCCGTAAAAATGACATCAACTTCAGAGTTTTGGATCCTCCTCTACCCTCCTCACTTGAAAGACCTAAGCATAACCACAAAATTGAGCTGAGAACTTTCTCAAATACCATTATACATCTGAATTGCCAAATATTACTGTAAACATATACCATTAAACATCTTTGGGCCAACTTTTCTGTTGTGTTTAAAAATAGATCTTTACTATTTTACCTTAAATAAAATGTAATTATTTGATACAAAATTAAAGGCAAGAGATCTGAAAATTTCTGGCTTTCACTGTAATATAAAATTAGACCTATTTCACCGTGTTTAGCTACTAGAATGATGATTAAATGATGAACTAGGAAAACATGAATATGCCACACTCTGATGACTTCAAGAATGAAGCAATATTCTGCATTATTCCAAAATATTCTATAATGTACATGGATTGTTTTTAGAGATGAGGAAAAAATAGGTTAAAATTTTTAAATTAAATAAGGCATTACTTTTCAAGTATTCCTGAGGCTCCTCCTATGTCCTCAAATACTAGCACAAATCATATACTTATGATTAGTATCTGAGGAAACATGAACAGATACATATCTGTAAATATCTCAGGCTAGAGAATTCTAAGAGTAATTATTGCCCTCCATAGCAATGGAAAAAATAAATAAAATATATGCATTGAAAAATCAAATACCATAAATTAAAGTTTCCTTAAACAGGTGCAACACAGTGTATGCCAGAGTCCCTGCAGCTTTGCAGGACATGTGGCCCTCAGCTATCTCACATCTCTTGACATTTATTTCTAAGCACCTTCACCTTCTCTAAAAGGGTGGTAGTAACTGTATTCTCCCTGCCCTAAAAGAGAAAATAAGTACAACCAAACAGGTAATGTCTCCTATTGGCTGGCACATTATGGGAAATACCTGACTTTGTCTCAGATTTTTAACTTTATAAGAAACCTATGGGATTGTGGCAGCCTGATGGGAGGGAGAGGGAGTGGGAGGGATCGGGAGCTTGGGCTTATCAGACACAATTTAGAATAGATTTACAAGGAGATCCTGCTGAATAGCATTGAGAACTTTGTCTAGACACTCATGTTGCAACAGAACAAAGGGTGGGGAAAAAATGTAATTGTAATGTACAGATGTAAGGATAACTTGATTCCCTTGCTGTACAGTGGGAAAATAAAAAATAAATTAAAAAAAAAAGAAACCTATGGGAGTTCCCCTTGTGGCTTAGAGTGTTACAAACCCTTCTAGTATCCATGAGAATGTGGATTCAATATCTAGCCTTGCTCAGTGGGTTAAGGATTCGACATTGCTGCAAGCTACAGCAGAGGCTGCAGATGTGGCTTGGATCTGGCATTGCTGTGGCTATGGTATAGGCTGGCAGCAGCAGCTCCTTTTCAACCCTTAGCCCGTGCTACAGGTGTGGCCATAAAAAGAAGAAGAAAAAAAGAAACCTACAAAGAGATGGTATTAAAACAAAATTTGGAAATATTTTATGCTCTGAAGTCAGGGCTTGGAAACCAGTCATACAGCACTTAGAACACACCTCTTTTGCTACTTTGAAGATAGTAAAGTTCTACAGCAACAGAGATATTCAGGGGCAAGTTGTCAAATTAAATATTTTGACATTTTAAACTGAATAGGCAGATGAAATTTTCACTTCAACGTTAAACCTCTTTCCAGAAAAGAGATAAACATGTATAGGAAGAAAAAAGACAAATGGCATTTTTGGGGGACAGGGAATATATTTCTCTAGCTTTGTGAAAAACTGCATCCCACCAAAAAAAGTTTTGTTGCTGAAGAATGCAATCACAAATAGCTTTATAAATATCTAAAAATATTGAATGTTTGTAATAAGACTAGATTTTAAGAACTTTCAGGCAGCTCAGATCCCACATTGCTGTGGCTATGGGGTAGGCCAGCAGCTGCAGCTCTGATTCAACCTGGGAACCTCCACATGTGACGGGTGAGGCCCTAAAAATAAAGAAATAAATAAAAATAAAATAAAATAAAAATTTTCACATGTAGTGTCTACCCGGCAACGATGAATGCCACATTTTCCCAAGATAGAAGAGCATGACCAGTGTTTTCAATACCATAATTCAGGGAGTTCCCTGGTAGTCTAGTGGTTAGAACTTGGCACTTTCACTGCTGAGGTCCAGGTTCAATCCCAGGTTTGAGAACTGAGACCCCATGTCAAGGCACTGAACACTACAGCCAAGAAAAAAAAGAAAACAAAAGCAATAACAGAGTTCAGAGGATCCCATCATTGAAAGAAGTACTAATCTCACACTATTTTGAGACAATACAGAAAATTCATGAAAAAGTTGGGGTAAAAATGAATAGCTATGAAACTTCACCTGTATAGTAGCTTCTTTCCAACCCTTATTATATTTCTTCCCTGGAAATTCCCCAAAGAAAAGAAGTCCTTGAAAAATTTCACTTGTCTCCTGAACTGTTAAGCCAAATAACATTTCTATGCAAATAATCCTTTTATGCTGTATCAGTTTTATGCTCTATCAGTTCTAAAATATTTTTAGCAAGTAATTCGGGGCAAGAATTCTTAAAGCTGTTTCTTTAGCCTATTTTGCCAGAATGCCAACCCTGTATTTTGGACTTTGCAGAGTTAGCTCTAACACTGCAGGTCCACTAAGCTTCAAGAGTAAAATGTTGCCCTGAACTGTAAGAACACATGAAAAGAAGGGTCCAACCCCCTCAAAAGTGATAATCCCAAAAAGACCTGAATCAATTCCCAAAACAATTCTTTAGTTGGTTGCTCTTTTTAAATTTTTTTCAGCCATTTTATTGACAACATTCATAAAAGCACCCACAATGTTGGAGAAACAAAAGCTGACATACTGATGTCCAAAAGGCAAGGAATTTTTCCATAAAACCTATCTTTCCATATTAGTTCTGCTGCCTCACTGATATGCTCTTGGCATCTCATCTTTCCCTCCCCCACCAAGTGACTCATTTTTCACACTGAACATTTTCTAAGTGCATACAAAAAGCTTAGATGCCCAAGAGCATTACCATAATAGCTTCCACCATCAGGTATTACAATCCAGGTTAAGAAACTAAAGCAACAAAAATATTGAGAATACTTTCAAAACTAACGTTGTGGCGTGATATATGCAAAAGCACTGAAAAGCGTGCATCTCCGGCTCAACATTTCAGAAGCAGAGTTCTAAATATTCATAAGCAACAAGATCTTTACTAAGACTCACCTGCTCATTCAAGACAACAAAACTAACCTTAGTCAGGTAAATAGCTATTCATAATGAAGTATTTTGAAGAGAAAACCAGATTATAACATTTAACCCTGAAAGTTTTATTTCATAAACCTATTTATATGGAGACAGACTCTATATCTAAAAGTGCAGATTTTAAAAATTTCCTTTGCCATTTGGGGGATGGAAAAGCATCCCTGATTTGTATATTAAAGCACAAGCATCTGTCCTACTGATGATATTCTAGGGAAGCACATTAGCATAAAATTTAACGATGTCAAATAAGTGGATGTGAAATAGGGACTGCGTAAAGACACTATTTCCAAGGCTGACAGAAACATCACTGTTTAGAAATGCAAATGAAACCATTATGTTCAATAATTATATGAAAATATGAACAGTTCAGCATGTTTTCCAGCCCTGATGGCGGTTAATGGGATGTACGCTTATGTAAATAACTACTATTAAAGCTAATGCTGAAAAAAACTAATAAATTCATACTAAAGCAACTGATTTAGTATGCTTTTAAACCCCAGCAGTGCTCACTTATTAGAAAAGAGTGCATTATTATGTTTAGAACTCATTACTGCTACAAGTCACTGCAACTCCATCAATTACCATGCATTAATGAAAATGGGACACATACAAAAAAAAATTATTGCCTCTCAGCAGTTTTCTTTAACGACAAAATCTAGGGGTATTACCATCATGGGGCCTTGTAGGGAACTTATCCACACTATAATCTTTATTACTAAAACAGTACTCCCAATACTATCACCCTAGGGTATTTTGATCATAAGAAGGGCTACCATTTATGTAAAAATATCAATATTTTATAAGATTGACCATTTACCATCAATAAGAAAATTTTAGTATTTGAATTGCATTTATAAAAATTTAGTAACATATATGTAGTACATGCTTCCTTTTTTTTAATGGAGGCTAAGAAATGAAAATATATAGTGGCAATCATACTGGTATAGAGGATAGATGGTTTCATTCTAAGATGCTGCCTAACAAAACAGATAAATCCCAGTCAGTTCTACATTTAGGTCTCAGTGAATTCTATAGAACTAAAGGATTGGATATTTAAGAAGAAATCTAAAGTTTCCTTCTTGGCCATAAGGTGGATACTCTCTTGCAATATATTAAATATTTAGTGCAAGAAATTAAGAAGCTGGAAAATCCCCGTTGTTTAAAATTCAAATTCAGCTAGCACCTTACAGCAAGGAAGTGCTGACAGGGCAGGAATGCAAATATAGAAATGTCTTTTGCTCTCACTCTGCCTGTGTCAACTTTCACAGTTTATTCTTTTTCTTTAACATTTGTAATTAAGCTGATTCTTCATCCTTTTCTAGCATCCAGGAAAAGAGAAAATACTATAGCACCTATAAAATGTGAAAAAATATTTGCTAAATATCAGACACAGTCTTGTTATATATAATGAGTATATATTTATTTGAAATTTAAATGTCATATCACTCCAATCATTTGCAGGTTTAGCTCTCATAAGTATATTTACCTCTCAAGAAACTTTTACGGCAATTTAGACACACTACCACCAGGGGGTGGTAGACTGCTATAACCATGCAGCTCCAGTAGTAAAATATAAGATTTCTTTTTAGAGTTTGATAAAGCAACTCCGGTTTAAAAATTCATTCAGGTACCAAGCATTTTTCAAGTACATACTGAACATCAGGTATTATAGTAGATCCTCAATGTACAACAGTGTACAGGACAGAAATGATGTCCCATGAGGGAAACAGTCAAATAAATATGTAAACAAATGTCAAGTGCTATGTGTATATGTTCATTCACAACTTAAAAATGAGAAAAAACAAGTTTTTAGAAAACTAGAAATAAAATATAAATTCCTTAGTATGATAAATGGCACCTGTCAAAATACCACAGCTAGGAATTCCCACTGTGGCTCAGCGGTAATGAACCCATCTAGTATCCATGAGGATGTGGGTTTGATCACTGCCCCCACCCAGTGGGTTAAGGATCCAGTGTTGCATGAGCTATGGTATAGGTCACAAACATGCTTGGATCTGACATAGGTTGGCAGCTACAGCTCTGATTCGACCCCTAGCCTGGGAACTTCCATATGCTGCAGATGAGGCCCTAAAACAAAACAAACAAACAAACAAAAACCACTATACCTAACATCAACCTCAAGGATGAAATATTTATTGTCCACTAAGATGTGGAACAAGACAAAGATGTTCTCACTCATCTTCTATTCAATACCTAACTGGTAGTACTACAATAAGGCAAGAAAAAGAAATAAAAAGCAAACAGATTAGACAAAAAGAACTAAAATTGCTTTCATTTGCAGATGACATAACTGTACATAAAATCCTAAGGGATCTGTAAAACAATTATTAAAGTTAACAAGTGAGAATTTAGCCAGGTCAAAAGACATAAAATCAATATACAGAAAGAGACTGTATTTCTTAATCCAACACTGAAAATTGAAATTACAGCTAAACTGAGAACAAACTTTTCAAAGTTAGCAGACTCCTTCTGGCTGATTAGAATGTGCACATGATGGCTAAAACTTAGGATGCCAAGATAAAAAAGTGTGGCTCCCTAAAATCTATGGAGTCATCATATCTGCCTCAAATCACCAAAACACAGATGTCTTTTACATGGAAAATAAATAAAACAATATCTTGTTTTGATTACTGTTAACTTTGGCATTCCTTGTTGTATACAAGGAGACTTAATCCTGACACAGATTCACAAAACATCTTTATGTGGGTTCCATCCAATCCTAGCCTTTTCAGCTTTGTTTCTACATTATTTTCCTTGTGATCTCTTCTACCCCTTGTCAAAACAGCATACGATGCTTAGATTCCTTAGCAATCCCTCAGCAATTCCTGATTTCTCTTAGCAATAAACTTTCTTAGAACTGCTTTAAAATGTTTAAAGGATATTCATTCATATAATCAAAAAACATTTTGCTTCAAAATTATATTTTCTCTTCAAAACCTAGAAACTAATACTCTTTGGCAACAGAAATCTAAATTAGAACTCTAAAGGCAAACCACAAGAACAAACAGATGGCAGCATCTGAAATAAAAGATAACTTTTGAAAGATTTATTAAATTGAGTGACTTCAGAAACACAGCAGAACGAAAAAACTATCTTTGTTTCCACCCTGTAATCTATCATCAGTAAAAATATCCACAATACAACAAAGGTGCCTCTGCCCAACACAACAGGATGCTGGAGAATTCTACACATCTATACATCTAAAGGTAAGTGGACTGAAACACAGTGGAGGCAGAACCAAGGCAACAGCAGAGAAAACGCCTGCAATCCTACCACCCCAATCATGGCAGCAGAGCCCACAGCTACAGAGAATCTAGTAGCAACAGGAAAGGTGGTGTACAAGACCCTGGCCATCAAACTGCACCAGTGCCAATGGCTGCAGGTAACCAGGTAGAAGTGGCAGTGGAGCCTGAGACTCCGTCTCTCTAATGCTGACTCCATCTCTCTAATGCCCATGAGCCCAGCCTCTGCCCACCACCATCTGCAGGGGTGGAAACCACAAACCTCACAACAATGAACACTGTGGAGGTGCCTGCACAACCCCAGTTCCCTCATCAATATACACCTCACCCTACAGTGGAGCCTGTACTCAGGGGATCCCAGACACAAGGAAGAAGCCCACTGTCCTGATGGATGACAGGGGCTCTAGCAGAAGCAAGGCAGCAACAACTCTGGTTGGCACAAGAAGCAACAATGAAGGCAAGGAATCACCACACCTCTTACAGACTTCATAGAGGCTGGAAAGTGCCAGTCCCAAATATAAAGGCAGTGCAGAATAAAAGAAGCCAAAAACTTGCATGATAGTGCCACCTACCAGAAAACAAAAGAAAGGACTCTTAACTCCTAACCTGTTTAATTTCAAATGCTCAAGCAGAGGAACAACTCATCAAGCAACGTGAAGAATCAAAGTAACATCATACCACAAAAAGAAAATTACAAATCTCCAGAAACCAAACTTCAATCATGGGATACTGCATTCTAACTGATAAAGAAGTTCAAACAGCTGTCAGGAAGAAACTCAACAAGTTACAAGAAAACTCAGAAGGCCAGTTAATGAGCTCAGGTATACAACTAATTAACAAAAGGAATACTTTACTAAAAAGACTCAAACCCTGAAAAAGAATCAAATGTTAATCAATAAGGCAAATTCTGGAGCCAAAGAATACAATAAACGAGATTAAGAATACATTAGAAAGCATTGGAAATAGAGCAGACCATATGGAAGAGAGAACTAGTAAGCTCGAAGATAGAAATCTAGAAATATTACAAGTGGAGAAGGAAAGAGAAATAAGACATAAAAAAATAAGGACATCCTATGAGAGTTATTCATCTCTTTAAGGAAGGATAACATTAGAATAATGGGTATTCCAGAAGGAGAAGAGAGGGAGAAGAGAGCAGAGATTATTTAAAGAAATTATAGCTGAGAACTTCCCAAACTTGGGAAAGAAACTAGATATACAAGTCCATGGAGCTAAGAGAACACCTAATTACCTCAATGCAAAAAGATCTTCTCTAAGTCACATAATATTAAAGTTGTCAAAAGTCAATGACAAACACAGAATCTTAAAGGCAGCCAGGGGAAAAAAAGTATTACAATCTATAAAAGAACCCCCCCCATTAGGCTATCAGCAGATTTCTTAACAGAAATGCTATAGGGTATGTAGGGTTTTTTCTGCTGACAACATCTTGTCTTCATTATGAAAACAAGATGCTATCACCAGAAAAAGGACTATTTTGTATATAAGTCATATCATACAAACCTCAGGGTAATCACAAAATATACACATAGAGACACAAAACATATAGAGAAAAATGAAAAAAATTATAGAAAACCACAAAATCAAAATGGCAGACAGAAATACACATACACACCCCAAAACGGCAGACAGAAATACAAGGAAAAAGTAACAATAGAGATATAGAGAAACCAGAAAACAAAAGATAAAATGGCAGTACTAAGTCCTCATCTAACAATTATCACTCCAAATGGAAATGAACTGAATTCACCAACCAAGGACACAGAGTTCCTGGACAGACTGAAAAATAAAACCCAACTATATGCTGACTCCTGTAGATATGTCAGTTCTAAAAACAAACACAACTGCAGCAGGTGAAGGATACAGCATTATCAGTGCAGTGGCCTGGATGATGCCAGTGCAGCAGCCTGGTACAGGTTTGACCCCTGGCCCAGGAACTTCCACATGTCACAGGCATGGCCAAAAAAAAAAAAAAAGACAAACACAGGCTAAAAGTGAAAGGATGGAAGATGATTCTCCAAGCAAATAGCAGCCAAACGAAAGCAGGTATATCCATACTCATATTAGACAAAATAGATTTCAAGTCAAAAATGGTAACAAGAGGAGTTTCTGGAGTTCCCATCATGGTGCAGCAGAAATGAATCCAACTAGGAACCATGAGGTTGTGGGTTTGATCCCTGGCCTCGCTCAGTGGGTTAAGGATTCGGCATTGCCGTGAGCTGTGGTGTAGGTTGCAGACTTGGCTTGGTGTTGCTGTGGCTGTGGTGTAGGCTGTCAGCTATAGCTCCAATTAGACCCCTAGCCTGGGAACCTCCATATGCCGCATGTGCAGCCCTCAAAAGACAAAAAAGACAAAATAAAATAAAATAAAACTCAACAAAGCGGGTACAGAAGGATGAACCTCAATATAATAAAGATCATATGTGACAAACCCATCATACTCAATGGTAAAAAACTGAAAACATTTCCTCTAAAATCAAATACGACAAGGATGCCCACTCCTGCCACTCCTGTTCAACAGAGTATTGGCTGTCCTAGCCATAGCAATTAGGTAAGAAAGAAATAAAAGGCATCCAAGTTGGAAGGGAAAAAGTTAAACTGTCATTGTTTACAGATGAAATAATTTTATATATAGAAAATCCTAAGGACTTCACCAAAAAAAAACTATTAGAAATAATAAATGAACACAGTAAGTTTGCAGGATTACAAAATAAATACACATAAATCTATTGCATTTCTACATGCCAACAATGGGCTAGCAGAAAGAGAAATTTTAAAAAATCCCATTTACAATTGCAACAAATAGAATAAAATACTGAGGAATAAACTTAACCAAGGAGGTGAAAAACTTGTACACTGAAAACTATAAGACATTATTGAAAGATAATGGAAAGACAGGTGTTCCTGGACTGGAAGAATTAACATTGTCAAAATGTCCTCATTACCTAAAGCAATCTACAGATTCAATGCAATCCCTATCAAAATCCCAAGGACATTTTCCCATAGAATCAGAATAAATAATTCTAAAATTTGTGTGGAACCACAAAAGGTGCTGAAGAGCCAAAGTAATCCGCAGAAAAAAGACCAAAGCTGGAAATATCACACTCCCTGATTACAAACTACAATACAAAGCCACAGTAATTAAAATAGCATGGTACTGGAAGAAAAACAGATACATAGATCAACAGAACTGAGTGCCCAGAAATAAACCCACAAATACATGGACGATGAATTTATGACAGAAGAGCAAAGAGCAAAAAATGGAGAAAGCATAGTCTCTTCGATAAATAATGTTGGAAAAACTGGAAAGCCACATGCAAAAAAAAAAATGAAATTAGACTACTACCTCACACTAAACAGAAAAATTAACTATAAATGGATTAAAAACTTGAATGCAAGACCTGAAACCATAGCATTTCAGAAAAAAATATAGATAGTATGCTCTTTGACATTAGTGTTAGCAATATCTTTCTAGATATATCTCCTCAGGCAAGGTAAACAAAAGCAAAAATAAACAAATGGGACTGTATCAAACTAAAAAGCTTTTGTACAGCAAAAGAAACCATCAGTAAAACAAAAAGACAACTTACCAAATGGGAGAAGATATTTGCAAGCAATATATCTAATAAGGAATTAATAACCAAAATATATAAAGAACTCATCAAACCAAACAACCCAATAAAACACAGAGGACCTGAACAGGCATTTTTCCAAAGAAGATATACAGATAGCCAATAAGCACGTGAAGATGTTCAACATCACTAATTATTACAGAAACCCAAGTCAAATCTCTGTGAGAGCACTTCACACTAGATCTGTCAGAATAGATATTAGCAAAAAGATAAAGGCAACTTTCATAAACTGTTACTGGGAATGTAAATTGGTACAGCCGCTATGGGAGACAATATGGATTCCTACATACGATCCAGCTATTCCACTTCTGGGTATTTATCCAAAGAATATGAAAAGCTATCTGCCCACCCATGTTCATTTCAGCATTATTTTACAATAGCCAAGATATGGAAAAAGCCTAAGTACCAATCAACAGATGAATGGATAAAATAATAAATAAATAAATAAATAAATAAATGTATGCATTATACATATAATACTAAATATATATGTTATATATATATATATATATATAAAATACTACTCAGCCATAAAAAGGGATGAAATATTTCCATTTTCAATAACATGGATGGACCCTGAGGGTATTATGCTATGAAATAAGTCCTATATAGAGAGAAAAATACCATATAATTTCACTTAACTGTGAAACATAAAAAACTAATAAAGAAACAAAAGATAAAATAAACAAGCCAGAAAACCCAGACACATAGATACAAAGGACAGAGCAGTGGTTACCAGAGAGGAATGGGGTGGGAAGGAAGGGCAAATGGGTAAAGTGGATCAACTGTATAGTGATGGATGGAAAATAAATTTTTGGTGATGAGTACATTGGAGGGTATACAGAGTAGAAATATAATGAAACATATAATGTTATAAATCAATGTCACTTAGTAAAAAATAAAATATAAAATATATCATAACTTGAAAAAGAATTATAATAGCATTCACTGTGGTGGAAAAAGAGGCTTATTTAAATTCACAGCATGTTTCAAATGATAACATTTTAAGTGTGTGAGGGAATATAATAAAGAATAAAAATGAAAAGGTTGGTCAAATATATCTTCATATAAAAAGATTGATCAAATGTATCTTCATATCCATTTGTATACTGTAAACTTTTCAGGGCAAGAAAATATTTTTGAAGACCTTATATTTTTATATAACTTTTACAGATTTGATCACTTTATGTGGTAAACAGTTCAGATGTTACTAACATATTAAACATGATGAAATTAAGATTTGCAGATGTTAATTTATCCACGGTCATACAGGTAGTTTAAAGGCAAAACTAAGTCAAGATTTCAAGCTTATGGTTTTGGGTCTCTTTCCAAAATACTACAGTGTTTTTGTTATATCACATATGTGAGATTAAGTCATAACTGAGACACCCAATTTCTAATTAACTAAAAGCTTACACAAAGGACTTTCACATAGATTTTTTTTACTTAAGATAAAAAAGCTACCTTAGCATTAGCAGCACAAGGCATTGTTCTGCAATTTCAAATTAGTATACAATGCTTTAAGAAGAGTATACCTATAAATGCTGTGATATCTCTAAATAATATTACCATCATACTAAAACTTCCTCACACTCCTTTTGTCTCTAGACTGTGAAACTAGCCTTTGTGCTTTTAGCCTGACACACTGATGCCCTGGGGTTATTACGTGAGACAGAGGTGGTTATTTGGCAACTTTCTTGGCACTCAACTATTCTATTACCATATCATAGACTCTCTTCTCTATTGTCAAACTTTCTCTAATGTAAATTTTTCATCAGGGTAATTATTATTTCGAACCTTCTTTTCTGCTGATTTCATCTCTTTCTTATTTTCTCCTTTGCCTGTGCCACTTTTCTTGTGTTTATCAGCCTTTGTGTGGATATAGGTCTTTTCAAGTTATGGCCAAAAAGTAAAACACACACACACATTATAAAAACTATTTTAAAAACTGACCAACTGGAACACCAACTAGAAGATAAACAGTATTACCCTTTGATATTTGATTTTTCTAGGCCATATTTATTTAGAAACAAGGACTGTGTAAGACTGTTTTGTTAGGAAGGACTCTTCATTTTTCATCTGCCTGAGGATTCAGGAAAATAGCTGAATAGCTTGAGATTTCTGTTATTAAGAAAAGATAATAAAACTGGGAGAAGGTGACAACCCTTACCATCTCATCTATAGGGAAACCTGTTTCAGATATTCAGTTAATTTACGATCATTACAAGACAATATCATAATTAGATTTACTACATCTGAAAAATTACCGAGTTGGAAATGCAAGATCTTGGGCCTAAGTATAAAAATATAAAAGGAAATGCTACTGTGTAAATCTCTAACCGAAATGAGAATATTACCATCTGAATCATTTAACTATTCATAAGTGAAGGCCATACTAAGGTTAAGAACACTAAGACAAATTTGCTACTGGTTAATAATAGAGTCATTCATCATATTCTTCAAATCTAACACAATTAGAAGCTGTGTATGGCAAATGGATTTAGCTGAAGAGATTATGTCAGAATAGCCCTTTAAAGAAGATCAGTAATGTAAAGGGGTAAATAAAATAATGAACTCTCCTGAACAGTAATTATAGGATTGATTTATCAAAAGTCTATTTCTTCATGCAAGAGCTGCTGAAACTTTCCAAAGAAATTTTAAATTATGCTAACAGATTTAGTAGTGTTTATCCAGTGCAGAACTATCACTTAATTTTTTTATAATTAAACCAGAAATGTAGAAAATCAATTTTTTAAATTTTAGTCAGCTTAGCTTATTTACATTCGGGCATCAAAAACAAGGGACTACCTTAGCTACTAGGGCCATTTTATTTTTTTATTTTTATTTTATTTTTTTTGTCTTTTGTCCTTTTTTGGGCTGCAACTGCGGCATATGGAGGTTCCCAGGCTACAGGTCAAATCAGAGCTGTAGCCACTGGCCTATGCCAGAGCCACAGCAATGCCAGATCCGAGCCATGTCTGTGACCTACACCACAGCTCACAGCAATGCCAGATCCTTAACCCAATGAGTAACGCCAGGGATCAAACCGGCAACCTCATGGTTCCTAGCTGGATTCCTTCCTGCTGCGCCACAACGGGAACTCCAACTAGGGCCATTTTAAAAGCCCCAATCCACATCTATTTGAATTCTAGAGTCACTCACTAGAATTCTAGTGTCACTCCCTCTCTGCAGGTGCTCAGCCTCCACATCTAGAGCCTTCAGCAAGTTAAAGAAATCAAAACACTATCAAAACCAAGCCTGTTTGTTTAACTATAAAATGGTACACCACAGGTGTTAAAAAACGAACAAAACCTCAAACAATAAGGCAAAAAAATCCTTAAAAGCAGATCTCATAAAAAATACAAAATAATATTTTAAAAATTACTGTTCAAGTACATTAATGCTCAACCAAGAAAATAAAAATAAAGGAAAATTATCAGAGATTGATATCTGAAAACATTAATTATTCAAAAATTTAGAGACACTACACTTCTAGAGATAAACTGAAAGGCTTTTTCAACTTATACATAGAATAAAAATACCAAAGAACCAAGTACATATTAAATATTGCCTAAATCTGCTCAGACTGCCATAACAAAATACCATAGACTGGTGGCTTAAAAGAGAAATTTATTTTCTCACCATTCTAGAGGCTGGACAGTCCAACATCAGGGTCCCGCAGGATTTGGTTTCTGGTGAGAGCTCTCTTCCTGGCTTTCAGATGGCTACTGTGTCCTTCCGTGTGGGGAGTGGTGAGAACGGTGAGGGCCATCTCTCTTTTTCTCCTAATAAGGCCACAGTCCTACTGGATTAGGGCCCTCCCATACGACCTCATTTAATCTTAATCACTCCCTAAAAACTCATCTCCAAATAGTCATATTGGGTGTTAGGGCTTCAAAAATATGAATTTTGGAGGGAAACAATTCAGTCCACAGCAAATACTAAAATAACACATACATAGTCAAATGAACCTTGCTAAGCCCAGAACAGAGTGGAAAGTGGCTGAAAAGCACAATCTCATATATCAATACTCCAATGCATTTAAGTTTAACAGTTAAATTTATCAAGATTTCTTAAGACTTGTTTTATTTTCACAGGAAAAAAAAAAATCTGAAAGGTACTATGAGATGGAAAGCAGATCTTAACTGTTTCCTAGCACATTTGTTTCAACATATAAATATGTTCAAAATTCTTTTGCAGTCTTAAACCAAAAAGCATTTCTTCATAGATAACTCTGTTGACTAGATAATATTCCCTTTTCTTCACAGCCTTCACTTTCTTAGCCCTACTCAGTTCTAAAGGGACTGCAAGTTGGCTTATTCTTCTAAAATGTAATTGAAATGTTCCTGCATTCAACGACTTGTATAAAGTCACAAAGGTATAAAATAGTTGATCCAAGACTGATGTAAACTTTCTCATTCAAAATCCAGTTCTGCTGAAAGAACACCACAGTTGTCCAAGGAACCATAAGATGCATATGTTAGGGAACTTTACTACAGGTATAAATGGCTGAATACTATAAAAAAAAATTCAAAGGAAATGTTCTGAAGTCTCAAAGAAAACTAGTAAATGAAACAATGACAAAGAAACAGAAATAAACTAAAATAAGTAGGAAAAATCTATGAGTTTTTCCCATCTAATATGTGGTTACCACACAAGGGAATCTTAAAAATGAAGGTCACATGTTATGTGGTATCAGTAACACAAGGTTTATATGTTAAAACTAAGAAAATGCACTTGATACTTTAGGCATAAGAAGCCAAGAAAAGATATTAAAAAGCCAAATGATATAATTAAAATAGTCCTTAAGAAAGATAAAGCTGGCAGCAGTGATGAAGTGAAGTCAATCAAAGGACAGCTGATGGAGATGGGGGCAAAAGGATAATGCAGGAATGCAGCGAAGTGTCAATGAAAACAGCCAAAGACAATGGGTTCAGAATAACATTTCAAAGGGAAGATGATAAAGACTTGGTGACTGAACAGAAAAGCCAAAATACAAGAAAACCCCTGGAACATTCTGTATATCTGGATTTCTGGATAATTAGCTTACACTCTATTAAGTACCAAAAAAATTTTTTAACCTACTCTGGATAAAAGGCAATTTATTTAAATTGTAATTAAAAATCATATTTTTAATAAAATTGTGCTGTAACTATAAAGTAGGCTAGAAGAGTAAGGCTTATTGATATTTGCTATCACTCAGGGCTGCAGGAATAATCTGGTGTAATGTAAAGACACTTGTTGAAAGATTTCACTCTTAACTCTGCAATGGGCTGTTTCAGTTCCCTCTCCAGATCTGTATCTTTATCTGTAAAATCAAGATAAGAGTATCTGCCTCATTTAACTGAATCAGGTTATTGTGAAGATTTAAAAGTATAAGCCACACACACACACAAAAGGAGTTTCCGTCGTGGTGCAGTGGAAAGGAATCCAACTAGCAACCATGAGGTTGCGGGTTTGATCCCTGGCCTTGCTCAGTGGGTTAACAATCCGGCGTTGCTGTGAGCTGTGGTGTGGGTAGCAGACACGGCTCGGATCTGGCATTGCTGTGGCTCTGGCATCAGCCAGCAGCAAAAGCTCTGATTAAACCCCTAGCCTGGGAACCTCCAGTGGGTGGGGACCTATAAAGACACAAGACAAATAAATAAATAAATGTATAAGCGAAAGTGCTCTGTAAATATAAAACCAACACAAAAATCTAAGATGTTACTAATAGAAGTACTGAAGAAAAGGCAAAGGGATAAAATAATTTAGTATTATTTTGATGCCTCGGAATCAACATTACAAATGTTAGTACTGCACTGAATTTAATATATGACGGCCTTGAGATATGCCTAGGTGGGTAGAAGTTCTAGACTGCTATGTGTCTTCAGTTTTTATGTGGTTTTTACTTATTTCTACTGTCCTTCCCTACTCTGCCTACCCCCTCAAGACCAATCCACCCAGATGTGTGATAGAGCTTCCTACAGTATGGTTCCTATTCTTGGCAAAAGTCTATCAGATATGGTAGTTCTGACTCCTATAGAAGAGATGGATATTGTTAAATAGAAAGTTTTGAATATCTCCAAAGTATTACTGTTATTCAAACCACTGACTTCTTTTTACATAATTAGATTAATTTCTTGTGAATTCTCTCTAGTCTTGATTTCAGCACAGACACACTGAGACCTCAGGCTCATTCACAAACATTCCTCAAAAAGGTTAAGGTTGGTTCCTTTAAAATTCTTTTTCTGAGAGCAAGGTTTCTAAAATGACTTCCAGTGCAATGGGTTCAAGGATCTAAGCGTGAAGTACCTCTAAACCTCTTCAATGTACTAAGTATCAAAGAGATAATAGAAAGAGACCAGAAGGAGAAAAAAAAACCAAACATAACTGTCAGTCTGGTTTCTGGGAGAGCAAAGTAAGACCTAGTTTGCTGGGAATGAGCACTCAATAGGTATAAGTGACACAGAAAAGTTTCTTCCTTCATAGAAATAGAAGATAAAGCCGAGGACAATCATTTCACTCCCCTTGTGGGCCTCTAAGAAGCCTGAGCACTTGCTTAACCTAATGAAAACCATCAAACCACACTGATGGAAAGGCAGAGAAATAGGAAACAAAGGAGTAAGTCAGCTCATCCCTCATCCATATTAATAGTAGTAATAATGAGAATTGCTATCTTTTTTCTAGCACCCCAAAGTAAGAAGCACTGCTAGATTCTTTACATATATAATGTAAAGAACCTATCAAACCTCAACAAGCCTGCAAAAAAAGTCATTATTAGCTATCCAAATATTATAAATAAAAAAGGGGGCTCAGCAAAGTTCAGTAGCTTTCCCCATGGTCAGACAGCGAGTCAATGCTAAGTCAGGATTTTGACTGTAAATTAGCACACTGTGCCTTCTCTGTCACTTCCCTTGCTCTGTCAGTTAAAACAGAGAAGTCAGCAAACATCAGACCTTACTTTCTTTCTGAAAGCTTCTGATACCATCCTGCCCTGAGACGTGCTATGGAAATACAATCAGCTCAAATATTAATCAACTTTAACGACTATATCCTCTGTGTTTCATACTATTACCTGCTAATACAGTTCAGAATTATTCTTATTGGACATACTTCTCTACATTTCAGATTTATCTCTCCATTTATTTTAGTTAAGCAAAAATCTACTAGGTTCATCAGACTGCTTGACTTTGTAAATGGAATTTTCATTTACATAGTTAAGTTATCAGGAAATAGCTTTCTTTGTTCAAAGACCGAAAATTACCAAGAATTTTTATGTTTAGTAATAAATCCTCTATTTACTGTAAGAACAACTCCTTCAAAAGCATGATCCAAATGCAAACATGTAAAATATCTTCTTTCTTTTCTACTAAAGGACTAGTCTGTGTTTGTATAGTTGATCAGAAAATCCTGTTATTAGAACTCTGAAGACCAAAAAACCCATAAATTAGGTTAACATACCTTTAAAATGCCAAAAATCAGAATTCATATAGTTTCTCACACAGAAGCAGACTTTAAAATAATTTGAGGTTATCTGATTTCATGTATATGAGTCTGAATCATTCATGTATGATAGGTAAATGTACCTGTAGTTAAAATTATATTGTTTTAAATTATATCCTTGCTTTACGTTTCTAAGTTTTATAGAGTTTTATGTCCTGTAAAATCATCTATATTAACCTTTGACAGGTTTATACTGCTAAACGAGATTTGTACCTGAGCAATCTACTTGGAATAAAAATATGGATGTCACTGTTTTTTAATCATATCTTCTTTTCTCTTTAGCAAGTTCCACAAATACCCTTATCTTTTGGTGATACAGAAAATCTTACACCAATTATACTACCTAAACCATTTTAATTTTTTGAAAATAGTTTAACATCTACTCCAATCTTCACTCACAATAACAACAACAAATGCTCAAATCAAATTCTTTTTATACCAAATGCAAAACAAGGTCTATGACACATGTCTAAGTCTTTATTTACATGCCTTTTCCTTTTTTAGTTTATAAGCAGACCAAGGTGAGCAAACTTTTCTGTCAAGGGCCAGATATTAAAGGGCCAGATACTTTAGGCTAGGCAGGACACAGGGTCTTTGTTGCAACGACTCTACTTGCAGCTGTAATGTAAGAATAGCCATAGAAGACACATAAATGAATGGGTGTGGCTGCACTTACAGGCACCATAATGGATTTGGCCCATGGCAGTAGTTTATTGACCTCTGTGCTAAGGAAACAGGAGAAACTGTGTCACAGTAATCACCTGGAGGTTTTTTAATATTCAGCCTGACAAAAGTTTATAACTATACCGCTTCACTACTAAATAAAATTAATTCTGACCCAGAGAGTACTAAAAGGAATAGGCCACCAAAGTTAGATTCTACTTTTTAAGATAGCCACACATTTTTAAAAAGCATATTCCCAGATAAACAAGGTCCCACTCTAAACTCTGGCTAGGCTTTCTAAATTCTCTGCTACCTCCTCCCTCTTTCACGTTATTTCTTGAACTCACCCCAATTCCAATGGACATAAAAAAAAGTTTTTTTTGACCCAGGAATGTCAAGGTAGCCCCACTTCCTCCGCATAAAAAAGTGATTTCAATTTCCCCTACTTCTGCTTCTGACTTTATTTCCAATGCCCTTCCTTGCTACCTCCCACTGTATAAACTGGACAAGTTAAATGCTCACTTCCTCAGCCTCCCTTGCAGGTTAGCATGCCATGTGATAAATTTCAGGACAATAAGTATCTCATGAAAGGCTGCTGAGGGGCGGGGCAGGGAGAAATGCCATGAGAAAGATCTTTCTTTAAAAAAAATAAGAGGGAGGGAGTTCCTGTTGTGCCACAGAGGAAACGAATCCCACTAGTATCCATGAGGATACGGGTCGATCCCTGGCTTCGATCAGTGAGTCAGGGATTCAGCACTGCCATGAGTTGTGGTGTAGGTTGCAGATGTGGCTTAGATCTGGTATTGCCGTGACTGTGGTATAGGCCAGCAGCTGCACCTAGCCTGGGAACCTCCACATGAAGCAAGTTCGGCCCCAAAAAGCAAAAAACGTATTAAAAAAAAAAAAAAGAAGAAGAAGAAGAGGGAATCACAACTGCTAGAACCCTCTTCCTCCCCCTTTCTTTCAGTTTTAATACAAATATAATACCTGGAATTGGAGCAACCATCTTGCATCCTGGAATTCGGCAACCATTAAAAGAAGCTATGAGAACTGTAGAGACCCAGCACTGAAGACTTGAAGCCACTGACTCAATGCCAGAGGCCACTTATCTCCAGAATTGCTATGTGTGAAGAAACAGACCCCGTAAAGTGAAATTCCTTATAAATAAAAGCACTCCCAGTTTACCTTTTCCTGAAAGGGCTAGAGTCCTGAGTCATTACGCTTTGCGAGAGGCAAAAGACTAACACCCACTGAGCATAGTTTGTTGTGAATTCTGACTAAACAGTACTATTCTGGGCAAGAGAGAAAAGTAGCAAGAAGAAATCACAGAAGAGGGGGTAGCCTGAGAGTTGACAATCCAGCACAATAAAGTCAATGAAAGCAAAGCAAAGAGAAGGCCCAGGATGACTATTCAAATGTTAAAGAAATACAGAAAAGAAATAATTGAAAAAGTACTCCTTTGGAGTTGTGGGGCCAATAAACCTAATAAATGTTCTACTCCACAAATCAAATCAGAGAACTTTGATCACATTAATTTCCAGTAATGCAATCCCACTGTTTCAAAAATACAAGTACAAAACCCTTTTTTTTGGCAAAGGCACGCAGCGGGTTGATGTGGGATCTCAGTTCCCAGAAGAGGGACTGAACTCAGCCATGGCGGTGAAGGTGCCAGATCCTAACCACTAGACAGACCAACAGGAAACTACCAGAACTCATTTTTTATAGTTATTTTTTGTGCTTTTTTTCAAGTGAATTAATTCTGTTTAGGCTTCTACTTCCCTGGTGTTCATAAAAGTATAGTTACTATATATAAAATATAATCATTTTTGACACTAGAAGAATCTTGGAAATGATTATTAACAATCAAGTTAATGATGATACTGACAATAAAGACAGTGGTTCCTTCAAGCATTCCCATTTTTTAGCTAGCAGATCCATTACCCTAACTTGAAGGGACAGTAGTTTTTCTTTTATACCAATGTCACTGCAAAAAATACCCAAAGATATTGTCAAAACAAACTTCAGAAATATGCTTATTTTAATTCATATATGCTTTAAAGTACAATTCTTTTTTTTTTCTGTCTTTTTTTGCTTTTTAGGGCTGCACTTGCAGCATATGGAGGTTCCCGGGCTAGGGGTCTAATCAGAGCTACAGCTGCTGGTCTACACCACAGCCCCAGCAATGCGGGATCCGAGCCACATCTGCAACCTACACCACAGCTCATGGCAACACCAGATCCTCAACCCACTGAGCAAGGCCAAGGATCAAACCTGCAACCTCAGGGTTCCTAGTCAGATTTGCTTCCACTGCACCACGACAGGAACTCCTAAAGTACAATTCTTAAGTTAAAACACCAGTTTTTATTTCATTTTCTTACAAATAATGCAATTATACATATTTTCACTCATACACACATCAGTCTAATTCTAAACCCAACAGTTTTCTCTTCCATGAGAATGATTTAGTGCTTATGTTGCAGCCTAAACATTTATCATTACAATATCTATAAATTACAAAGGATTTTTTTTTTATTTATGATTTCAGAGTAGAATTCCTTAGAACTGTCAAAGCTTTAGCTAGAAAGAACACCAAACACAAAGAGGTTTCAGGCTCAATTACAGTAGTGGAGCAGAATTTAATAAAGTTCCAACACTACATTTTAATGCCCAAATCTCTTATTGTCTCTTTTAGTTGACAAATATGTGCTCCACAGCATAACAGCAGCAGTGGAGCAGCTGGATGGCTGTATCAAGCACAAAGGAAGCAACAACACATGCTGTTAAGTGTCGTTTTGATTGCCTAGAAATGGCAGCCCATGCAGATTTATTCCCTGTTATAAATTAGAACAATTATTTCTCTAGAGTTTACATTACCTTCATGAAAAAGTCAAACTTTCTGCACATTAAAAAAGAGAACTTTCAAAAAGGATATCTTCCCTTTCTTTGATGATCAGATCATTCTGTTCTTCCAACTGGCGGATCTTCCTCTCAAATGATTCCTGCTCAGCTTTCAGTCTTTCTTCTGTCACTTCCTTTTCCTCACTTACTCTGAAAGAAATTCAAAATTGAAAAGAAAATGCCTATAAGAATAAAATAAAATATGTGCCTATGGTTGTGATTTACCAAAACTAGATTTCTTCCAGAGCTCTGCTGCTTTCTTTGGGGATACTTTATGGTTTTTAAAATTTTTTAAATTAACCTCGCAGAAGGCAATCTTCTATACCTTTGTAATAAAATATGCATGTGATTTTTACATCAAGAATTTCTGCAATAATCAGAATTACCTTAAATATGGAAAGTCCTACACTTTATAACATCCCAATTACAATCCAGGACAGAAAAATATCTAATTTTTAAAACAAAGACTTCATTTTTTCAATATCAAAATAGGCATAACTTATTTTGATTTTGATTTCATATTTCTATTTAAATCCTGTCAATAAAATAAACACCATATATACATCTTAAACATTTCACTAAATATACACAGGCAATTTTACTTTTTCCAGGTACTAATACGCTATATTCCTCAGTAGCATATAAATAACTGGACTGGAATTTAAGAATGGTATTAACATAAAAAAAAAGATCGGCACATTCATTCTTATCTCAAAAGGACTCTAAAGTTAAAAACACTGACCAAAATATACATCCTTAATGCTTAATTCTGAAAAGTATTCCAACTCAATCATATCAAAAAGGAGTGGCTTATGACAAGAGCACAGAGGGGAAAGAAAATGTAATACGAACAAACAAAACAAACCCTAAATAACAACAACGTTAAAACATATCTTAAAATGGCAGCCCTAATTTTACTCTGTGAACGGAAATGTCAGCCCTGAACTTCTGTTACTGGTTCTTAATTCTCCAAAGAGAGTACAACTCATTTATTCTCTAAGAGCACAACAGGGATATGTGTAAGTGAAATCCACAGGGAATCCAACCTTTTCTTTGAGCATCTAAATTTACTTCCTCCCATACCTGTACTCTATCAGAACAATTTCTGAATAACATAAACTCCAGGCTTTCCTTTGTGGCTAACCTCTGATGGAGATATTAAAATCAATGATAACAGAATGAAAAATTAGAATTTGAATGTTTGAGAATTGATTACATCTTGTCTTTGAAATAATTTGTGTGAAAGTACATGCCATAGAGTAGTGTTCAAAAACTAGGTTTATTTCTTGTTGCTTATCACGGCATTCAAATCATTTCCCCAAATCTTTATGTTTAGCATACTGCTAGGCTTGTGAACAGGACTCAGGCCTTTCTTTCCAAGAAGATAATGTCTAACACTGATATAATTACAAAGAATCCACACAACTAAACATAGATAAAACATACTCATACATAGAGAATTTATACTCTGGCCTCATTTATCCTGCCTCCCACGAAGTCATCTCTTTACGATGCCTTCCCTTCCCTTTCCCTTTACTCTTAAGCACGTTTGCACTAATATCTTTCACAGTAATTCCCTGCTCCCTCTAAGCTTTCTGTAAAATTGTCAAACATTTGAATCATTAATTACTTCAATCATTCAAATCACTCCTCTTCAATCCATCAACTAGCTTATGAAACACCTTTGCTAAGAATCTGTTCCAGATCAAGTAAACCCCCAAACTGTAAATCAGAAAACCATGTCTATATGGTGACTGTGACAAAGTGTGCTTATTTCTCTGAGCATCATTAATCACACTTGTAAACAAAAAAGGCTAGACTTGACAACTTAAAAAAATATATCCAGCTTAAGTGCTATAAATATATGAAACTGCATATATGTCCTTTACAAATATGGATAGTGTTTATAAAGAATTAAGAAACAAGTAGTTATCAAATATTTGGTCAGGGTACAAGGCATAGGTACTACAATCTAGGCAAAAGCTATAGGCTGAAAGAAGTGGATGACAAGAGAAATAACAATTATGACTACGCAAAATTTAACATGAGGTTAATGTAAAACAAAGGAAAGTGATGGTTATGCATAAAATAAAGATGAGGAGTTCCTGTGGTGGTTCGGCAGTAATGAACCTGACTAGTAACCATGAGGATGCAGGTTCAATCCTGGGTCTCAGTGGGTTAAGGATTTGGCATTGCCATGAGCTGTGCTGTAGGTCGCAGACATGGTTCAGATTCCACGTTGCTGTGGCTGTGGTTGTGGCTGTGGCTGTGGCTGGCAGCTACAGCTCTGATTTGACCTCTAGCCTGGGAACTTCCATATGCCTCAGGTGCGGCTCTAAAAAGCAAAAAACAAAACAAAACAAAAGGTGAACTAAGTGATCCTATATATTGTAAGGAGAGAATAAACACATACTATCAAGGTAAGAAAATATGTGGCAAAATCTCTCCCCATTTAGATTGGTAAAATCTTAAAGACAATACTAAAGAGGAAAATCCACAAGTAGGTAAGAGAACATTTACTTGTTAAAATATTTACTGAATGCCTACTATAGAAAAGAATAATCACAGTAATATTAACCAGTTATGGGATATTCAAAAGGCTACCAATGGCCCTCTGTCTTTTCAATCCCATTCATAAAAGCCATACAAATATGAGGAATGGTCCAAAGATTTGTTTCTTAAGAAAGCAAAGCTTCCAAGGTCATCAAAATAGTAACAAAAAGTACGCTGCCACATTTACCTTAACATCAAAGTAAATGCAGGAAGTATGTGTCAAGCCTGCCAGAACAGAACATATACCAACATTTACTTATTCCCTTTGCTAGACCTGAAGAAAATCCATGAAGACTATAGGGATCACTGAAGGCAAAAAATGCTTGTACATATATTCCATGAATACAGGGGCTATGAGGAGCTTTGAGCTTTTCCCAGAAAAATCATTCCTTTCTAAATTAGTTTCTGAAGTATGTTTGAAATTTTTGTTGCTACACTATTTAAACAGGGCTTTTTAAAAACAAAAAAATCTTTTCTGTTATACTGTTATGATTAGACTACCCTTTAGCAATTATTATGCTCTAGAAGGCTATAAAATTAACAAGCTGTGCTAAGCACAAAGGGCAACATTTCTAAAGCCCTATCTAAAGATATGCATGGCTTCTCTGTGGCCTATTAGCAGATTTAATATGAGCAAGTATATTAATACAACATTTAAATGCAGAGGATTTGCCAATAAAACAACCTCAAGATTTGATACTCACTCTGAAATTGTCTTGTTTATGTACAATATTTCCCATGAGGGGTGTGTGTGTGTATGAGAAAATATCTGGTATCACGATCTATATTTTTATTAAAGTATGCTCAGAGCACAAAGTAACATAAGACCTAATCCTCTATCTCATTTAGACTATAGCAATAAGCTAATTAACAAAATGAGAATCTAAATACAAAAAAGGGAAATATTTCACTAATAGGATTAAAAAAATAAAATTCATGGCAAGAGGATATTCCAGTGTTAGACTGTTCATTATTTACAAGGAAGACAATAGTCTGCTCAAAAAGTAAGAAATCACCATTGCTTACGTTTATTTAATGCATCAGAGCATGCCTCAATGATATCCACAAATTGTACACTTATCTACCAAGAAAAGAGAATTTATACACTTAGAGTTGGGTAGTTGGTTTGAAAACTGTGCCCAAAGTCCTCAATTTCTTTGAAGGCTTACATTTTACCTCAAACACCCCTGAACATTTTGTATTTTTCTCCATCAAACAGTATTTTCTGTTTTGATATAAAGTTTTCCCACACCCATTTATCCTAAACTTTTTAGTAAAACTAATGTTCTGGGAAAAGATTTATTTTACGGGAGTTCCCATCGTGGTGCAGCGGAAACGAATCTGACTAAGAACCATGAGGTTGCAGGTTCGATCCCTGGCCTTGCTTAGTGGGTTAAGGATCTGGTGTTGCCGTACACTGTGGTGTAGGTCACAGAAGCAGCTTGGATCCCGTGCTGCTGTGGCTACAGTGTGGGCCAGCAGCTGGAGCTTCGATTCAAGCGCTAGCCTGGGAACCTCCATGTGCTGCAGATGTGGCCCTAAGAAGCAAAAAAAAAAAAAAAAAAAAAAAATTTATTTTATGGCTTGCATACCCCTGATGTTATTCCAGATCCTCCAGGAATGGGTACTTTCGCACTAATGTGAAAGACAAGGTTAAGGCAGCAAAGCTTCTATCCCAAAGAGAATTAAAGCTCACCTGATGGTCAACCAGACAAACTTCTTCCCCTAATGAGTATTTTGTGTATGGGAGTAGGGGATGCTCATTGCATTTATTAAATTCTGAATATTAACTTAGCGGGTAAAATTTGGAGAAGGAAGAAACAGATTTCATAGGACATCTAGTGAACAGAGGGATCTTTTGTTTCTAAGTAAATGTAAGTGCTTAGTGAAAAAGAAGGGCTTTCATTGATTAAAAAAAAATAGCAGTTAAATCATCTTAATGCCCTCTTTATAGATTTTAATATTTTACTGTAATTTAAAATGTACTGTCCAGTTGTTATTCCCCTTGTGTCTCAGCAGAAACAAACCTGACTGGCACCCATGAGGATGCAGGTTCGATTCCTATTCCTGGCCTCACTCAGTGGGTTAAGGATCCGGCGTTGCCGTGAGCCGTGGCGAAGGTTGCAGAAGTGGCTCAGATCCCGCATTGCTATGGCTGTGGTATAGGCTAACAGCTACAGCTCCAATTCGACCCTTAGCCTGGGAACCTCCATATGCTGCGAGTGCGGCCCTAAAAAACAAACAAACAAACAAACAAACAAACAAAAAAACCTAACAAAAAATAAAATAAAATGTAATCTCCAAAGAAACCCAGGTGCTTTAAGAAATCAGAAACATAGCAATCTGTGACACAAGGACTCTAACAATAATCACGAATGAATGTAGATGCAAAAATCCTCAGGAAAACAAAAGGAACACAATCCAAAAACGTTAAAAAAAAAAAAAGGGATTATACATCATGCCCAACTAGGATTTAACCCAGAAATGAGAAGTTGGCTTAATATTCAAATATCAATTAATATACCATATCAATAAAATAAAGGACAAAAACCATATGATCACCTAAATAGATGCAGAAAAGTATCTGAAAAAAATCCAACAATGTTCTCATGATTAAAAAAAAAAACTCTGGAGCTCCCATTGTGGCTCAGTGGGTTAAGAATCCAACATTGTCTCTGTGAGGATGTGGGTTCAATTTCTGGCCTTGTTCAGTGGGTTAAGGATCCACCATTGCCACAAGCTACAGCATATGCTGCGGATGCAGTTCAGATCCAGTGTTGCTGTGGTTGTGGTGCAGGCTGGCAGCTGCAGCTCCAATTCAACCCTGAGCCTGGGAACTTCCATATGCTGCGGGTGTGGCTGTAAAAAGAAAAAAACTCAATAAATAAGAAGAAAAGGAAACTTTCTCAACCTGAAAAAGGCCATGTATGAAAGAGTCATATGTAGTACCTTATTTTAATAGTAAAAGACTGAATGCTTTCACTATGATCATTAACAACCAAGGGTTTCTGCTCTCTCCACTTCCATTCAACTTTGTATTAGAGAATACAGTCAGGGCAATTAGGGAAAAGAAATAAATGCCATCCAGATTTTAGAGGAAGAAGTAAAACATCTCTATATTACATAACAAGATTCTGTATATACATAATCTAAAAAAAAATCCACTAAAAAACTATTACAACTAAGAAAGGAGTTCAGCAAGGTTATAGGATACAGTATTAATGTACCAAAGTCAACTGTACGTTTATACACTGTCAGTGAACAACCCCAAAAAGAAATTAAGGAAACAATTCCATGTACATTTGCATTAAGAAAAATAAAATATAAAGGAATAAATTCAACAAAAGAAGCAAGATTTGTACATTGAAAACTATCAAAAAAAACCACTGTTGAAAGATATTCAAGATCTATATAAATGAAAAGATATTCCATGTTCATGACTGGAAGACTTAATATTAAGATGGCAGTACACCTCACATTGATCTTCAGATTCAACTCAATCTCCATTAAAATCCTAGCTCCTTCATCTGCAGAATTGACAAGCTAATCCAATCCTAAAACTCACATGGAGATGAAAGGGACTCAGAATACCTAACATTCTTGAAAAAGCAGAAAAAGATGGAGCTCTCACACTTGCCAATTTCTGTAGTAAACAAAACTACAGTAATCAAGACAGTGTGGTACTGGCATGAGAATAAACATATAGATAAATGGAACATAAACAAACACTCACTTTTATAGTAAATTGACTTTTCAACCAAGGTACCAAGAAAATCAAAGGGAAAAAATAGCAGTTCAGGGACAATTTGCTATCCACACGCAAAAGAATAAAGTTGGGTCCCTATACCTCATAGTATATATAAAAGTTAATTCTAAATGAATTGAAAACCAAAACATAAGAATAAAACTATGAACTCTTAGAATAAAACAAAGGCATAAACCTTCATGGCCTTGGATTAGGCAACAGTTTCTTAGATGTGACAGCAAAAACACAAGGCAACAAAATAAAAATAAAATGGACTTCATCAAAATTAGAAACATTAGTACTTCAAACGACACCATTAAGAAAGTGAAAAATAATGCACACAATGGGATAAAATTTTTGTAAATAATACATCTAATAAAGGACTTGTAAATGGAATATATAAACAACACTGAGACTTCAAATGGTAAGAAGATAATCCAATTTAAAAGGATCTAAACATACATTTCACAAATAGCCAAAGAGCACATGGAAAGATGTTCAGTATCATTAGTCATTATGTAAATGCAAACCAAAACCACAATTAGATACTACTTCATACCTAACAGGAAGGTATAATCAAAAGGACAGATACTAACTAAAATTGGCTAGTCTGTGGAGAAATAAGTCCCTTCATAGGAAAATATAAAATGTAAAATATAAATGTAAATATAAAATGTAAAATACATAAAAATGTAAAATAGGAAATGTAAAATGGTACAGCCACTCTGCAAAACAGCCTGGCAGTTCCTCAAAAAGTTAAACAACAGTTACAATTTCACCCAGCAGTTCTAGATATTTACCCAAGAAAAATGAAAACATATGTCCACACAAAAACTTACACATATATGTTCACAGCGGCATTATACACAATAACCAAAGGGTATAAATAACCCAAATGCCATCAGCAAATGAACTAATAAGTTAATGTGTTACCGTCTATACAGTTTAATAATATTTGGCAATAAATAGAAATGAAATACTAATACATGCTACCACATAAATAAGCCTTAAAATCATTCATTCCACCTTTTGTCTCAGACTTCTTAGTTCACCTAGTCTTTAACCTCTTATACTTCATTTAAAGGGAAGAAAGTAATTCTTTAATAGGAATATAATATACAGTTTAATCCTTTTTTAGCTGTCTTATTTTTTCAATTTTATTGAGGTATATTTGATGTATAATATTATATAAGTTTCAGATACACAAAAAAGTAATTCACAGTTTTAAACAATTATATCTTATTTATAGTTATGAAATATTGGCTATATTCCCTGTGTTGTACAACATATCTTTGTAGCTTATTTATTTTATATACAGTGGTTTGTATCTCCTAATCCTTTATCCCTAGCTTGTCCCTCACACCTACCTTCTCCTCTCCCCACTGGTAATCACTAGTTTGTTCCCTATATCCATGAGTCTGTTTCTTGTTTGCTACTTTTCTAGTTTGTTTTAATTTTTAGATTCCACATATAAGTGATATCACACAGCACCTGTCTTTCTCTGTCTGACTTATTTCACTTGGTATAACATCTTCGATGTCCATCCATGTTGCTGCAAATGGCAAAGTTTCATTCCTTTTTATGGCAGATTGGTATGCCACCGAGTATACGCCATATCTTTAGCCATTTTTCTGTTGTTGGACACCTAGGTTGCTTCCATATTTTGGCAATTATAAATAATGCTGCAGTGACTATTTAGGTGCATGTATCTTTGTGAATAAGTGTTTTTGGTTTTTTTGGATATATACCCAGAAGTGGAATTGCAAGATCATACGGTTGCTCTATTTTTAGTTTTTTGAGAAACCTCCATACTGTTTTCCATAGCGGCTGCACCAATTTACATTCCCACCAACAAAGAACAAGGGTTCCCTTTTCTCCATATCCTGGATAACAGCTGTTATTTATGTCCCTTTTGATAATAGCCATTCCGACAGGTGTGAGGTGATATGTTACTGTGATTTTAATTTGCATTTCCCTGATGATTAGTGATATTAAACATCTTTTCATGTGCCTGTTGGCCATCTGCATGTCTTCTTTGGAAAAGTCTATTTAAGCCTTCTATTTTTTTAATCAGGCTGTTTGTTACTTTTGTTGAGTTCTATGAGCTATTTATATATTTTGAATATAAACCCCTTATCAGTCCTATCATATGTAAATATTTTCTGCCATTCAGTAGATTGTCTTCTAGTTTTGTGGATGGTTTCTTTTGCCTTGAAAAACCTTTTAAGTTTAATTGGATCCCATTTATTTATTTTTGCTTTTGATTCCTTTGCTTTGGAAGACAGATCCAAAAAAAACATTGCTAAGATTTATGTCAAAGAGCATTCTGCCTATATTTTCTTGTAGGACTTTTATGATTTCCAGTCTTAGATTTAGGTCTATAAACCATTTTAAGTTTGTTTTGATATACAGTGTTAGAGAGTGTTCTAATTTCACTCTTTTACATATAGATGTCTAGTTTTTCCAGCACCATTTACTAAAGAGACAATTTTTTCTCTGTTATATATCTCATTTCCTTTGTTATAGATTAACTGACCATAAGTACATGGGTCTATTTCTGTACTCTCTATTCTGTTCCATTGATCTATGTGTCTGTTTTTGTAGCAGTACCATACTATTTTGATTACTGCAGTTTTGTAGTATAGTCTGAAGTCAGGGAGTGTGATCCTCCAGCTCTGTTCTTCTTTCTCAAGATTGTTTTGGCCATTCGGGGTTTTTAATGTTTCTATATAGATACTAAAGTTATTTGCTCTAGTTCTGTGAAAACATCCTTGGTATTTTGATAGGTATTTTGAGAGGTTTATTCATGTGGTAGCATATATTAGTACTGAATTATAAAATTGCCTTGGATGGTATGCATTTTAACAGTATTAATTCTTCCAACCCATGAACACGGGGGAGAGAGCAGGCACCTGACAGTTGGGAGGTTGGCTGTCCCAAGATGTCTTCCTGGCCAAAGGAGTATCCTTAAAATGCAAGTGCTTCCTCTGGTAGCAGAGAGAGCTGGGAAAATACTGCAGCCAACCTTCCAGGGCAACAACTTCTGTGCACCTCCCCATGTATGGCACCTGAAGTGGTGCGGAGGAGTCAAGGCTTACACCATTGAATTGGTGGTTTTCCTTTATTGAACCTTTGCTTAGTACCTATCACTATGTTAGTTGCTGGGGCTACAATAAAATAAAGTGAAAAACACACAGACACACACAGTTCAGTAACCTGTTATTGCTCAGAAATAGCACACAACAGGAGGTGACTGATCTTACCTGGAGAGTTAAGAAATATGTCCACAGGGAGTTCCTGTCATGGTGCAGCGGAAACAAATCTGACTAGGAAACATGAGGTTGCAGGTTCAATCCCTGGCCTCGTTCAGTGGGTTAAGGATTTGCTGTGAGCTGTGGTATACGTCGCAGACGTGGCTCAGATCTGCAATTGCTGTGGCTGTGGCGTAGGCCAGAAGCTGCAGCTCCAATTAGACACCTAGCCTGGGAACCTCCACATGCCAGGGGTGCGGCCCTAAAAAACAAACCCAAAAATAATCAAAGAAGAAGTATGTCCAAAGGAGATGATACTAGATTTAAAAAAAATTTTTTTTGATCACAGTTGATTTACAATGTTCTGCAATTTGTGCTGTATAGCAAAGTGACCCAGTTATACATATATATATACATTCTCTTTCTCATATTATCCTAAAGACACCACAAAAAAGCTACTAGAGCTCATCAATGAATTAGGAAAAGTTGCAGGGTACAAAATTAATATACAAAAATACCTCACATTTCTATGGACTAACAATGAATTTTCAGAAAGAGAAAATAAAGAAACAATCTCATTTACAATTGCATCAAAAAGAATGAAATATCTAGGAATAAACCAACTGAATGAGGTAAAACACCTGTAGTTGGACAACTATAAGACACTGATCAAAGAAGTTGAGGCCAACACAAACAGATGGTAAGATACACTGTGTTCACTGAAAAAGACAGATGTACCCCTATCTTCACTATAGCACTATTCACAATAGCCAATACATGGAAACAACCCAAATAGCCATTGACAGAGTAATGGATTTAAGATGTGGTACATATATGCAATGAAATACTATTCAGCCTTAAAAAAGGACAAAATAATGCCATTTGCATTAACATGGATAGAACTAGAGATTCGAATACTAAGTGAAGTAAGTCAGAAAGAGAAACACAAACACCATACGATATCACTTATATGTGGAGTCAAAAATATGGCACAAATGATCTATCTATAAAACAGAAACAGTTCATGGACATGGAGAGCAGACTTGTGTTTGCCGGTGGGGGGGGGATGAGGGAGATGGACAGTGAGTTTGGTGTTGGTAGATGCAGATGGTTACATTTAGAACACATGGGTGATGGGGTCCTACTCTACAGCATAGGGAACTATGTCTGGTCTCTTGGTTAGACCCTGATGGAAAATGAAAAAAAAGGAAAAAAAAAAAAAAAAAAAGAATGTGCGTATATTCTGGCTGGGTCACTTTGCTCTATAGCAGAAACCAAAGCAACATTGTAAATCAACTCTACCTCAATAAAAAAATTTTTTTAAATTATAGTGAGATCTATCTAATAAATATAGCTGAAAAAATTCTAAAAAGCAATTCGCAAAGCAAATCCAGAATTACAAAAAGAAAAAACATCAAAATTCAATTTAGCCCAAGAAGGCAAGACTTTTTCAAGAGTTGAAAATTAATTGATGTAATTCACCATGTTAATAGAATGAAGGAGAAATCTTATGTGATCATCTCTAAATGCAGAAAAGGAAGGGACCTGTCAAAGTTCACCCTATTCATAATAAAAACTCTATATAATCCAGGAACTGAAGGAACTTCTTCAATATAATAAAGAGAACCTTAAAAAAAAAAAAAAAAAAAAAAAAAAAAAAAAAAACACCTAGGAGTTCCCATTGTGGTGCAGAGGAAATGAATCCGACTAGAATCCATGAGGATGTGGATTCAATCCCCAACCTGGCTCGGTGAGTTGGGGATCCAGCGTTGCCGTGAGCTGTGGTGTAGGTTGCAGACACGGCTCTGATCCCGCATTGCTGTGGCTGTGGCATAGGCCCGCAGCTGTAGCTCTGATTCAGCCCCTAGCCTGGGAACTTCCATACACCACTGAAGAAAAGAAAAAAAAAAAAAGAAAAGAAAACCTATGGTATCATATGTATATATAAGGATGAAAAAAAGAAGACTTTGTCCCTTTCTCTGTATTTCAGGAATGAGGGAAGAGTATCAACTACTACTACCTCTGTTCAATAATGACTGGAGGGCCTAGTCAGTACAACAATGCAAGAAAATAAAATAAAATGCATACATATTGGAAAGAAAGAAGTAAAACATTATGTGCAAATGATATGATTGTATATGTAGAAAATATATTAAAACAAGTAAATTAAGGAAAATCACAATGTTATTGTGGTAGCCAGTCTCTAAAATTGGTCCCAGTGAGCCCTGTCTCTTGGTATTCATGTCCCTGTTTAATTCCCTCTCCTTGATTAAGGGTTGGACCTAATGACTATCAAAACTGACTGAATGGAACTTCTGAAACTAGGTTACTAAATGGTAGTGACTTATGTCTTAATTACTCTTACTCACTCTAATAGGAGTTAGTTGCCAAGTTTTAATCTACCATATGGAACAAGAAACTGAGGGAGTCAGTCAGCAAAGAACTGAGAAACTCAGTTCCAGGAAGACATTACTGGAAATTGTAGGAAGGGGAGTACTGCATATGATGGTAGAAAGTTTACCAACACTACAATCTTTAGTAATGTGGAAAGAAGGAAATGTGCCTAATGAACAGGGTAACTAATATACCTAAGGAGATTTCCAAAGAAAGTGTTGACAGTGTTGGTTGGTTTCTTTCTGGAGCTTATAGTAAACTGGGAGAAGAGAGAGAAAAGTTGAAGGAAAGACTATTCCACCAAAACAAGCCAGGATTTTCATAGTTTCAAAAAATTCTCAGCTTCTCCAGATAGGAAAACAGCTAAAATTAAGAAATGTCTTCTGAGTAGATTTTATAATCAGGACACTGCCAGGAAAAACATGCTCTGGAGATAAAGCCAAGGTAATAACTTCAGTTTAAAACCTCAGAAAGATCAAAGTTGATGCCTCAATATAGTCAAACAAAAAGCACTTTAAAAAAGGCCTTACAAATCCTCTCAAAACAACAGTGTCTCTAGGAAGCTTACTAGTATTTTAACTGCTAAAATTCTGTGATAATGTTAGGCAGCCATAGGCAACTAATACATATTTTAACATCTTAATCAGTTATTTTAAATTCCTCATCATTTCACCTGCATCTGTCTCTGTTGCTTTATCTTTTCCCAATGTGTTGTTTTCTCTTGCCTTTTCATAGACTCATAGTTTTATTGCTATCTGGCTATCTTGGGTAGGACAGCAGAGACTGCAGCAAGTAATCTATATCCTCAGTAATGAGCAGGATCTTTCCTTCAGCTAGGTTTTTAGTTTTGGGGTTGTGTTTATTAACATGCGTTAATCACATGTTAGGCAAATTTGAGGTTTACTTTTGCTATGGTTACCCTCAGTCCTCACAGGCTTCAAATTCCTCTGGCATAACCTCCCTTCCAGGTGGACCAGATATTTTCCTCAATATCTGCTTTATCCTTAGTTTCAGGTCTTCTCTCCTAGAAGGTCTTGTCTCTTCTGAGTGGATTTCTTATTAGTATTCAATTGTTAATTTTACTAGACACTTCTCACCCTGGGGGTTGGGGTGGGGTTGGAGTGCTGTTTTCTATTATTCTAATTAGGCTTGTGCTAAATAAATAGACTGTGTATGCTTAGGTCTGAGAAGTGCTCCTATCTTTCCTCTATAGTTATGTGACCAGCCCTTCCCCCAAGTTATTTTCTGCCTACCCTTAGCTCCAGTGGTTTTTACCAGTGCCATATGGGCTATATTTTATGGAATCCCTCTTCTTAAACTTATGGTTTTTGTTACACAGAAAAGGATTCAGAAAATATTTAGTACCCTTTCCATAACAACTGCTATTTCTTCTCCCAGACCTGTACCAAAAAAGATGCTTTACCAGGGACCTCATTAAGTGGGGCCTATGGAGAAAAAAACTTGCAAGAGAGTTCAAGCTGCCCCTATATTTGCTGCCCTAAAGGGCTCACCATTCTTATGCTGCCCGCATCTGGCCTCCACCAATTTGCCTATTGTAGCTGAAATGTTCTTACCCATTTCCAGCTGTGTTTGCCCCATGTAAGGTACTGCTTACACCTCATCTTTCCCTGTAGGCACATGTCTCTTCTGAGATTTCAGATTAGTTGGTTGTTCTATACGCAAACTGAGCTCTGTTTCAATAAATGTCCAGAGCTGCAGTTTGTTCTACTTTTTTTTCCCCTCATGTGTAAGGTTGGGAACAACATTCTTTGCAGTCATTTAGATTTACCTACATGATCATTTATGTTTATTTATATATGTATTTGCTTTTGCTCCTGTTAAATTAAACAAGGAAGCCATTAGACTGAGGTGTTTCTAGTACCATAGCAGGCTCCTTAAACAATCTAAAACCTATGCCTATAATGCCTCAAGGTTAAGAAATCAAAACCTAAGGACAACCCATTATAGTCATCAAGGTTTTCCCAAATAAGGCAGGTGCTCAAGTTACAGCCAGTTACTTTCCTTGCTTTGCTTCTGAGCCTGCTCTATAAATGTCTCTCCTCTAGCTCTTCAGGTAGAGGGCTCCCAAATATTTCCAGTTTAGGGCTGTCCCATTTGAATTGATTTTTGTTCAAATGAAATTTTAAAAATGTAATATGCTTCAAATTATTTTTAACACTCTTATTTTCCTAACCTTTCCTCCCAATTTTCAATGCTTGGACAATTTTAACAACAAAATAAATAATAATATTTGATTATAACTCAGAGAACTATAATATTTATTAATGTTGAAAGATAATTTGAGGCATTATTACATTTTTAAGAGTTTATCTGAGCAAAAATCAATTCAAATGGGGTGTTCTTAACCTGAAAGTGGTTAGAAGCCCTCCACCCACAGGAGCTAGAAAAGAGATTTTTATAAAGAAGAGATGGAAGCTAAGCAAGAGAGTATTTGCTTGGCTACAGCATAAGAAGCAGCCTTATTTGGGAAACCCTAGGTGGCTGTTTGTGATGGGTGTTCCTTAGGTTCTGATGTCTTTGTTGTTATTGTTGTCTTTTCAGGGTCACGTGCAGCATATATAAATTCCTAGGCTAGGGGTCAAGTCAGAGCTGCAGCTGCAGGCCTATGTCACGGCCACAGCAATACCAGATCCAAGTGGCATCTGCAACCTAACCACAGCTCATACAACACAAGATCCTTAACCCACTGAGCAAGGACAGGGATCAAACCCATGTACTCATGGATACTAGTTAGGTTCGTTACCACTATGCCACCAAGGGAACTCCTAGGTTTCAATTCTTAACCTTGAGTCATTAAAGGTATAGGTTTTGGTTTGCTTGTGTAGGCTACTCAGGCATAAAAGCCTCTTCAGTCTAACGACCTTCTTGGCTAATTAGTTTAATATTAATTAAAAAGGAAAAAAATAACTTAGTGGAAAAACCTGGCAGAAGCTATCTTAATCAGGTAATCAGTAAAAAGACACACGAATTTCAGGTAGCCCCTGCTATGATATACAGGAAAGGTACATTCTTTTTTGTGGTATTCTTCCAAAAATGCATAATCTGAATCCAATCAAGAGAAAATACTAAACAAATCCTCACTGAGAGACATTCCACAAAAAATATGATTAGTGTCAAGGTTACCAAAAGATAGAACAATCACAGATTAGAGAAGAAAAAGGAAATGTGACAACTAAATATGATGTGAGGTACTGAACTGGATATTGGATCAGAAAAATGTTATTGGTGACATGACACTAGTGAAATGCAAATAAAGTCTATAGTTTAGTTGATAGTACAGCACTACAGTTAATTTCTTAGTTTTGATAATTGTGCTATGATTATGCAAAATGTTAATGGTAAGGAAAGCTGAGTAAAGAATATATGGAAATTCTATATTTGTAACTTTTTTATAAACCTAAAGTGATTTCAAAATAAAAAGTTAAAAAGAAAAAAACTCCACCAACCATAAACAGCGTGTGTATGGGGAAGGTGGGAGAGTGTCAAAAAGGGATATTACTTTATTGCAGTTTTTTAAAAATAAAATGATAATTTTAGTAGTTGCATAGTTACATTAAAATTAGGTGGAAAGGGACACCACAGAGTGAATAAAGACGTAACTTCTGGCTCTGTAAGAACTAATATAAAATATCACTCAGTGTTATCCAGTTCCCTTTGTTCTGTCTTAATCAATTACTTTTTTTTTTTTTTTGTCTTTTTGCCATTTCTAGGGCTGCTCTGTGGCATATGCAGGTTCCCAGGCCTAGGGGTCGAATCGGAGCTGTAGCCTCTGGCCTACGCCACAGCCACAGCAACGCAGGATCCGAGCCACATCTGCAACCTACACCACAGCTCACGGCAACGCCGGATCGTTAACCCACTGAGCAAGGGCAGGGACCGAACCCGCAACCTCATGGTTCCTAGTGGGATTCATTAACCACTGCACCACGACAGGAACTCCCTTAATCAATTACTTTTAAAAATACTAATAAAAATTCAGGAGTTCCTGTTGTGGTGCAGCAGAAACAAGTCTGACTAGGAACCATGAGGTTGCAGGTTTGATCCCTGGCCTCCCTCAGTGGGTTAAGGATCCAGCGCTGCCATAAGCTGTGGTGTAGGTCGCAGACGAGACTCAGATTCTGGGTTGCTGTGGCTCTGGCGTAGGCTGGCAACTTTAGCTCCAATTGGACCCCTAGTCTAGGAAACTTCATATGCTGTGGATGCAGCACTAAAAAGCTAAAAAAAAAAAAAAAAAAAAAAAAAAAAAAAAAAAAAAAAACCACTACTAGCAAAAATTCAACATAACATATTATGACAACAATTGATTACCTCTTCCACAAATGCTTTGAAAAAGTAAACCATCATAAAATAAATCAAATATTTAATAACTGCTTTTCAATAAAAATAGGATTAATATGGTTAAGAATAAACACTTTCAGTTTTAAAGTACTAACCTGAAAATACTCAAATCTCAAGTTTGAGGCAGTAACCTAATAAAACAGGATTATGAGGATTTCTATTTCATTTCTAATTTTATTGATTTGAGGTCTCAATCTTTTTCTCTTGATAAGTCTGGCTAATATTATCAAAATAACAATACCACCCAAGGCAATCTACAGATTCAATGCAATCCCTATCAAATTACCAAGGACATTTTTCACAGAGCTGGAACAAAATATCTTAAAGTTTGTTTGGAAGCACAAAAGACCCAGAAGAGCCAAAGCCATCCTGAGAAAGAAAAATGGAGCTGGAGAAATCAGGCTCCCTGACTTCAGACTATACTACACAGCTACAGTCATCAAAACCATATGGTACTGGCACAAAGACAGAAATACAGATCAGTGGAACAGGATAGAAAGAAAAGAATTAAACCCATACACTTACAGTCAACTAATCTATGACAAAGAAGGCGAGAATATACAATGGAGAAAAGACAGTCCCTTCAATAAGTGGTGCTGGGAAAACTGGACAGCTACATGCAAAAGAATGAAATTAGAACACTTCCTAACACCATAGACAAAAATAAACTCAAAATGGATTAAAGACCTAAATATAAGATCAGATACTAAAAAAACTCTTAGAGAAAAACTTAGGCTAAAAACACTCTCCGAAATAAAACACATCCATATCTTCTCTGATCCATCTCCTAGAGTAATAACAATAAAAACAAAAATAAATGGGACTTTAAAAGTTTCTGCACAGCAAAGGAAACCTTAAACAAAACTAAAAGACAACCCACAGAATGGGAGAAAATATTTTCAAATGAAGCGACTGACAAGGGATTAATTTCCAGAATTTATAAACATCTCCCACAACTTAACACCAAAAAAAAAAAATAATAATAACCGCATCAAAAAATGGGAAGACGATCTAAACAGACAATTCTCCAAAGAAGACATACAGATGGCCAAAAAACACATGAAAATATGTTCAACATCACTAATTATTAGAGAAATGCAAATCAAAACCACTATGAGGTGCCACCTTACACTGGCCAGAATGGCCATCATCAAAAAGTCTACAAACAATAAATGCTGGAGAGGGTATGGAAAAAAGGGAGCCCTATTATAGTCTTGGTGGGAACATAAACTGGTGCAGCCACTGTGGAACCAGTATGTAGATTTCTCAGAAAACTAAAAATAGAATTATCAGCAACTGATCCAGCAATCCCACTCCTGGGAATCTATCCAGAGAAAACCTTGACTCGAAAAGATATATGTACTCCAATGTTCATTGTAGCACTATGTACAACAGCCAAGACATGGAAACAACCTAAATGTCCATTGACAGAGGAGTAGATAAAGAAGATGTGGCACCTATACACAATGGAATATTACTCAGCCATTAAAAGGAAAGGAATAACAGCATTTGCAGCAACATGGACAGACCTAGAAATTATCATGCTAAGTGAAGTTAGTCAGTGAGGCACCAACATTATCTGTTTACACTTACATGTGGAATCTTAACAAAGGACATGATGAACTTCTTTGCAGAACAGATAATGACTCAAAGACTTTGAAAAACATAGTTTCTGAATGAGACAGGCTGGGGGATGGGGGATGTGCTGGGGTTTGGGATGGAAATGCTATAAAATTGGGTTGTGATGATAATTGTACAGCTATAAATGTGATAAAATTCACTGAGTAAAAAAAAAAAAAAAAAGAATTTCTAGTTACCCCATTCTCTTCACTTTTCCATTAGCTCTGTGATTCTTTCTTTCTCCCACTGATTTCAGATTTAAGAAATCTGAATCCATTTCAGCAGGTATATGAAAATAAACTATGAAAGAGAATAATCAGTATATATAAAGCCCATGGGTAAAAAAAATGAAACTGCCTGAGGAAACACTGAAACCTAGGGCATTAACTTGTGTATCACATGTACCTATGACTGTGGCCTTTCAACTTTTCATAACTGTGGCCCATGCATAACTCTGAGTAGATCCAGTAAAGCTTATCCACATTCATATGGCATTGAACATGTTTCCAGGGGCCAGAATTGTGAAAAAATACTATAGTAAAATCAACCTCTTTTAGGAAATAGTATCTGGCCAGATCCAAGGGAAAGACTGTTGAGTACAAGGTAGTGAATCAAAAAATATTCTTTTAATTGCAGAGCTCAGAATTGGCAATCTGAGAATGAATTTTCGCATACTGACTGCTCTACAGCATCAGACACACTGAAGTTCAGAGAATGCCTTTCTACATAAAGCAATGTAAAATTTTCTTATCTTTTCTTGAAATTTACTATATAATCCATTATAAATTCTATTTATATTCCCCAAAAATCTATAAACGCTTCAAGTGGTAAGACAAAAAGTCACCGAAAAATTAAAGCCTAACTTTCTTATTGCACTACAACATACATTTAATTATGAACAAAAAAAGTTATGATCAGTTTTAAAAAAGAAAAGACCAGAATAAATATAAAATAATGATGATCTATTCATTTTACAATGGGAAACTAATGGTGCTACACTTTCTATTTTTCTTCTGAAAAATGTCAAGTAGAAATTGCAAACTGTCCTCTGGGAAAAATCAGAGTATCTGAGCCTAAAAAAGAACCTTGTCCTCAAATGAGTTAGTACACAAGTATTCACCAGGGAACTATGTATTATTTGACAATGTGGGCTTAGGACATGAAATAGTGGAGGTTTTTTCAGCCTTCTCAGAATACGGCTCATATACATCAAAAACTGCAAGTGTGGCCAAGATTATTTTAAAAGTTTTTTTTTTTTTACTTTAAATAATAAACTCTAGTACAGTTTGAGCATTAGTCTATGGTACCCTTTCCCATCGTAAGATGTCTCAGTAAAAAAGTGAAATACATAAAAAACTGTCACCATCTTTCAGCACAAAGTACAATATTTTGCAGAGCCATTCATTTTTCAAGTTCCCATTAAATGACACTGTTTTTCCCATTCATACAAACAATTCATTAATTTCATTTTTCTGAGGTCACTTAATTCAGCAATCTTGAACAAAAAGAATTTTCTCTAATCTAATATCTTTTAGAAAGATCAATCAATATTCCACTTATCCTTCTGCAATGTAAATCAATGCTGGACACCTCAGCGAAACCCTTTCATTTACCTGAAACCTGTATATCAAGTCATGTCTTACACTCTCTCCTATAAACTAAATAACTTATAATATTCCTTATTTATCTTTGTGGTATCTACTATCTATCAGCTTGTAAATTTTTATTTTAATTTGTATTCTATTATTTTATTAGCATAGTTAACACAAGTAAAAAAAGTTCCTGAGCATGTACAGATTAAGAAGGTACCTACACATTAAAATTTTTATCTCTTTGCTATCTTTCCAAATAGCATAATATTGCTTGCTCATGTGCAGGTTAAATTCAACTATGAATCATTTTTTTAAATGCACTAGGCCTAATCAGTAAGCCTTTCTCTAAAATTAATTTCTAATTTATTTTCACCCCAGACAAATAATAACCTGTGTGTCACACTGCCTTTTACCCTTTTTGAATGAAACAACTTTCCAAACTCTTATACCAATTCTGAATTTTATTTATAAATTCTATTAATATTTAATCTCTTTTAGAAAAACAACAAATCTTATAAGCATTTTTTTGATTCTTTAATACATAGCACCAATAAAGATACTGACTAAAAAGGACCTCATAACTAGATTTTCAATGGATGCCTCCAAAATATAAGTAAGCCAGAACTGGAATTTGGACACAACTGGTTTTCCCATTTACACTGATAAAGTCAAGGCCCTTTTTTTTTTTTTCTTTTTTCTTTTTAAGGCTTAACCTGCACCCTCTGCTGGTGGCTTAAGAGGTTAAGGATTCAATTTTGTCACCACTTTGGCTCTGGATAACGTTGTAACATGAGTTCAGTCCCTGACCAGGGAACTTTTGTATGTCACAGGCATTGCCAAAAAAAAAAAAAAAAAAAAAGAATTTCAGCTACTATGCAGATCTACCAACACTGTTTTAAGAGAGAAGTCATTGAGAGTACTTACCACCCACTGTTGACCATTAACAAGCATATTTTCAGAATTCTGTAATATTCAGTAACTCTCAGCACAACATGCAAAACAGCGTGTTTTCAAATACAGAGTGACATGCAATATAAAAGCAAAAGGAACAGGTCTTCTCTTGTGGCACACTGGGCTAAGGCTCTGGCATTGTCATTGCAGTGGCTCAGGTCGCTGCTGTGGCATGGGTTCAATCCCTGGCCTGAAAACTTCCATATGCCTTGAGTGCAGCCAAAAAAAAAAAAAAAGCAAAAGGACAAGTGCAAATTTTTCTAATATTGCCTTTGAGGTGAAAAGCATTCTTATAAAAGCACAGCCTTTTTAGTAAAAAATGGGGAGTTGCTATTGTGGCTCAGTGGTAACAAACCCGACTGGTATCCAAGAGGATGTGAGTTCAATCCGTGGCTCCACTCAGTGGGTTAAGATCCAGCATTGCCGTGAGCTGCAGTGTAGGTCACAGACATCGCTCAGATCTGGCATTGCTTTAGTACAGACCAGCAGCTGTAGCTCCAATTTTGACCCCTAGCCTGGGAACTTCCATATGCTGCAGGTACAGTCCTGAAAGGCAAGAAAAAAGAAAGAGAAAAAAAAAGATAGTAGTAATGAGAGCAATTAAGAATGGTCTCAAGTTCCTATTTTAATAAACTAGAAAATGAACAAAATAAATATAAAATAACAAGAAGGAAGAACATAACAGAAATAAGAGCAAAAATCAATGAAATCAAAAAGAGGAAAAACAGAAAAATCAGTGAAACAAACAGCTGGTTCTCTGAAAAAAAAATCACTAAAATTGACAAACCTAGCAAGACTGACAAAAATAGAAGAGAGAAGATAAAGTAATTTCATAAATGAAGCACTATAGACACTGCAGTCATTAAAAAGATAGCAAGAGAATACTATGAACTTTATGTTGACATAAATTTAGAATAAATGGAACAATTCTCAAAAGCCACAAGTTCCCAAAATTCATTCAAGACAAAACAGACAACTTAAATAATCTTGAAACCACTAAAGAAACTGAAATTATAATTAAAAAGCTCTTTAAAAAGAAACCTCCATGTCCTGGCTATTGTGAATAGTGCTGCAATGAACATGTGGGTGCATGTGTCTCTTTTAAGTAGAGTTTTGTCCGGATAGATGCCCAAGAGTGGGATTGCGGGGTCACATGGAAGTTCTATGTATAGATTTCTAAGGCATCTCCAAACTGTTCTCCATAGTGGCTGTACCAGTTTACATTCCCACCAACAGTGCAGGAGGGTTCCCTTTTCTTCACAGCCCCTTTAGCACTTGTTACTTCTGGATTTATTAATGATGGCCATTCTGACTGGTGTGAGGTGATATCTCATGGTAGTTTTGATTTGCATTTCTCTTATAATCAGCGATGTTGAGCATTTTTTCATGTGTTTGTTGGCCATCTGTATATCTTCTTTGGAGAAATGTCTATTCAGGTCTTTTGCCCATTTTTCCATTGATTGATTGGCTTTTTTGCTGTTGAGTTGTATAAGTTGTTTATATATTCTAGAGATTAAGCCCTTGTCCGTTGCATCATTTGAAACTATTTTCTCCCATTCTGTAAGTTGTCTTTTTGTTTTCTTTTGGGTTTCCTTTGCTGTGCAAAAGCTTTTCAGTTTGATGAGGTCCCATGGGTTTATTTTTGCTCTAATTTCTATTGCTTTGGGAGACTGCCCTGAGAAAATATTCATGATGTTGATGTCAGAGAGTGTTTTGCCTATGTTTTCTTCTAGGAGTTTGATGGGGTCCTGTCGTATATTTAAGTCTTTCAGCCATTTGGAGTTTATTTTTGTGCATGGTGTGAGGGTGTGTTCTAGTTTCATTGCTTTGCATGCAGCTGTCCAGGTTTCCCAGCAATGCTTGCTGAATAGAATGTCTTTTCCCAATTTTATGTTCTTGCCTCCCTTGTTAAAGATTAATTGACCATAGGTGTCAGGGTTTATTTCTGGGTTCTCTATTCTGTTCCATTGGTCTGTCTGTCTGTTTTGATACCAGTACCACACTGTTTTGATGACTGTGGCTTTGTAGTATTTCTTGAAGTCTGGGAGAGTTATGCCTCCTGCTTGGTTTTTGTTTCTAGGATTGCTTTGGCGATTCTGGGTCTTTTGTTGTTCCATATAAATGTTTGGATTGTTTGTTCTAGTTCTGTGAAAAATGTCATGGGTAATTTGATAAGGATTGCATTGAATCTGTAGATTGCTTTGGGTAGTATGGCCATTTTTACAATATTGATTTTTCCAATCCAGGAACATGGAATATCTTTCTATTTCAACCCAAATGTCCATCAACAGAGGATTGGATTAGGAAGATGTGGTATATATACACAATGGAATACTACTCAGCCATAAAAAAGAATGACATAATGCCATTTGCAGCAACGTGGATGGAACTAGAGAATCTCATACTGAGTGAAATGAGCCAGAAAGACAAAGACAAATACCATGTGATATCACTTATAACTGGAATCTAATATCCAGCACAAATGAACATCTCCTCAGAAAAGAAAATCATGGACTTGGAGAAAAGACTTGTGGCTGCCTGATGGGAGGGGGAGGGAGTGGGAGAGATCGGGAGCTTCGGCTTATCAGACACAATTTAGAATAGATTTATAAGGAGATCCTGCTAAATAGCATTGAGAACTTTGTCTAGATACTCATGTTGCAACAGAACAAAGGGTGGGGAAAAAATGTAATTGTAATGTAGACATGTAAGGATAACTTGATTCCCTTGCAGTACAGTGGGAAAATAAAAATAAATAAATTAATTAATTAATTAAAAAAAAAAAGAAACCTCCGGGCCCAGACAATTTCATAGGAGAATTCTATTAAATACTTAAAGAAGAACTAACACCAACTTATACAATTTCTTCTGGAAAACAGAAAAGGAGAGAATACTTCCTAACTCACTTTATAAGGCTAGCATTACCATGATACTAAAAACAGACTAAGACAATTTTTAAGAAGCGAGAAAACTATAAAAATTCCAAACAAAATACTAGAAAAGCAAGCCTGGCAATGTATAAAAACAATTATTAGGAGTTCCCATAGTGGCTCAGTGGTTAACAAATCCGACTAGGAACCATGAGGTTGCAGGTTCGATCCCTGGCCTTCCTCAGTGGGTTAAGGATCTGGCATTGACGTGAGCTATGGTGTAGGTCACAGACGCGGCTCAGATCCCAAGTTGCTGTGGCTGTGGCGTAGGCCAGTGGCTAAGGCTCCGATTCGACGCCTAGCCTGGGAACCTCCATATGCCACAGGAGCGGCCCAAGAAATGGCAAAAAGCCAAAAAAAAAAAAAAAAACTATTATTACAAGTGAGATTTATTACAGGTATGTAAGGCATGTTCAACAGTAAAATAATCAATTAATATAATCTACCAAATCAGCAGCTAAAGAAGAAGCTCATATGATGATGTTAACTGAGGCAGGCAATCATAACAAAATCTCAGAGTAGAGAACTTCCTCACCTTTATAAAGAGTATCTACAAAAAAAATCTACAGCTAACATCATACTTGATGATAGACTGAAAGCTTTCTACTTAAAATCAGGAACATAGTAAAAATATCCTGTCTCAACACTCCTATTCACATAGCACTGGAAGTCCTAGCCAGGACCATAAAGCAAGAAAAAGAAATAAAAAGTATACACACTGAAAAGAAAGTAAAAAAACTGTCCCTATTGCAAATGACATGATTGTCATTGTCCCAAAGAATCAACAATAAAGCTTCTAGAACTAATAAGCAAGGCTGTAGGAATCAAACACATAAATTTGAATCACATTTCAACAGCAAACATGAAACACCAAACATGAAAACCAAAATTTAAAACACAATACCATTTATAACTGCGCCAAAGAAATTAAATACTGAAATATAAATGTGAGAAAACGTGTACAGGATTTGCATCCTGAAAATTACAAAATGCTGATGGAAGAAATCAAGGAACTAAATAAAAGGAGAGTCATGCCATATTTACAGATTGGAAGATTCAACATAGTAAAGATGTTTACTTTTCCCGAAATTGACCTTGTTTTAATGTAATATCTACTAAAATACCAGCAGAGTTTTTAAAAAGACATTGACAATCTTATTCTAAGATTATCATGGAAAGGCATAGGACTAGAAGAGTTAAAGAGATTTTTGAAAAAGAATAAAGTGTAAGGAATCACTCTACTCAATATTAGGGTTTACTATATAGCTATAGTAATCAAGACAACTGGCATAAGGATAGATCAATGGATTAGAAGAGAACTGAGAAAGAGATAGCCAACTGATTTCTGACAAAAGTATAAAAAATATTTTGGAGTTCCCTTCGTGGCTCAGTGGTTAACCAATCTGACTAGGAACCATGCATGAGGTTGCGGGTTCAATCCCTGGCCTCGCTCAGTGTAGGTCACAGACATGGCTTGGATCTGGTGTTGCTGTGGCTCTGGTGTAGGCCAGCAGCAACAGCTCTGATTAGACCCCTAGCCTGGGAGCCTCCATATGCCACGAATGTGGCCCTAGAAAAGACAAAAAAAAAAAAAAAGTATAAAAAATATTTCAACAAATGGTCCTGGAGCTTATTTGCAGAACAGAAAACAGACTCACAGACTTTGGGCCAGGGATTGAAATCCTACCATAGCAATGACCTGAGCCATAGCAGTGACAATGCTGGATCCTTAACCCACTGAGCCACCAGGGAACTCCAAGGTTGGTGAATTCTATCAACGTCAATTTCCTGGTTGTGATACTGCACTATAGTTAATGAAAATGGTACTATGGGTGAAAACTGGATTAAGAGGACATGGACTGTCTCTCTGTATTATTTCTTACTACTGCAGATGAATCTACAATTACTTTAAAGTGTTTTGTTTTTTTTAATGTACCACCTTGCTACTCTATTTTTGTTTCTGTTTGTCCTGGATTAGAATAAAATAAATGTCCATGAGTCTGGTATATATAAAAATAAATAGTGAAATAAATAAGTAAATAAATAGAACAGAAGGGACAGCTCACCTTGAAAAAAGAATTCCAATTAATAAATGCAAATCAGATAGGGGAAACATAAAGTTCCATTTGAACATCACAGTAATAGTTGTTACAGGCAAGTGTCCCTTCTACAGATGCTTACGGCAGTGGGTAAAGTTTCATTAAAAAAAAAAAAACTGTATTTGAATAGTCCCCATGAACCTCTTCTAAGATATTCACTAGTTAACTTTTCAAGGATGAAACCAAGTACATTCTACATTAACCAAGTCACCAAAGTTAAATCACACACCCCATAATACAACAGATCATAATGCAATAAAATCATGAGAAAACATGAAAGAAATACTACAAAACAACTGACCAGCATTCTTCAAAAGTGTCAAAGGCACGGAAGGCCAGGAAAGACTAAGGAAAAGCCACAAATCGAAGAAGGCTAAGGAAATATGAAAACTGAAAACAAAATGTGATACCCCCAATAGAAAAAAAAATTAGTGGGAAAACTGATGAAATATGAATAAACTGTAACTTATTAATTCTACTGTATCAGAGTTAATTTTTGATAATTTAACTATGATGATTCAGGATGTTATATTTAGAGAAACCTGGGTAAAAAGCATAAGGGCCCTCCATACTATTAATTTTTAAGAGTTTTACTGAGATATAATTTACATACAATAAGTTTCACTCATTTAGAGTGTAATAGTCAATGGCTTTTAGTATATTTGCAGAGTTTGGCAACCATCACCATAATGTAATTTTAGAACATTTTCATCCTCCCAAAAGGAAACCTTGTAGTCATTAGCAGTCACTCTCAATTCCCCACTCACCCAATAATGCGCTATTTTTTCCTATTGTTCTGTAACTCTAAAATTATTTCAAAATACAAAAAAGTAATGATTATATTACACTGAATGAAAAAATATGTATAGAAAAAATTATGATACTATATAATGGCACATAGTCAAGAAGCAAAATGTTCATATGTTCTGAAGTTCTTGAATTATCTAGAAAAGCTAAAATTACCAATTAATATTAATATTAATATTAATATTAGACTATTAGACTGTGATTAGTCAAGAATTCATGTTATAAATATCCAGGGTGACCAGAGGTTTATTTAAAAACAAAAATTAAATCTATACTGGAATAAAACTAATAACCATAGGATCAAATACTTAAGGCAAAAATCTACGAAACTAAGAAAATGCACAAGTCTTCAATCACACTGTGACCTCATTTTATTTTGGTAACCACATTAAAGGCCCTATCTTTAGGAGTTCCTGTTGTGGCTCGGCAGATTAAGAATCTGACTAGTATCCATGAGGATGCAGGTTCAACCCCTGGCCTCACTCAGTGGGTTAAAGGATCTGGCCGCGAGCTGCTGTGTATGTGTAGGTTGAAGACTAGGTTTGGATCTGGTGTTGCTGCGGCTCTGGCTGTGTTAGGCAACTGCAGCTCTAATTCCACCCCCGTCCTGGGAACTTCTATATGCCGCAAGTGCGGCCCTAAAAAGACAAATCTAGTCATACTCTGTGGAACTGGGATTAGCATTTCAACATATGAATTTGGGGAGGAGGGTCACAATCCAGCCTATAACAAGCACACAATGTAAAAAGGTGTAATTGTTGAGAAAAACAAAATAAAGATTGGGGAATGCAGCTGTACAGAGGTAGAGTATTTATGTACCACCGAAAATAAGTTGGTATGAATTCAAATTATATTGTTATAAATTTAGGAAGTTGACTGTAATTCCCAAGTAGCCACTAAGAAAAAAACTAAAATTTTTACAAAAAAAAGAAACAAGGAATTAGTCAAAATCACACAAACACACACCACACACACACACACACACACACGTCAAACAGAAGAGATAGTATTGTTGAAGTAACTAAGGAATAAGAAGTGTCTTTTTCTATCTACATATTTTATATAAAATCTTGGTTTTTATATACAAGCATACTTTGTGTTATTACACTTCACTATGCTTTGCAGATAGTGCATTTTTTACAGATTTGAGGGTCTATGGTCATTTTTCCATTTATTTGCTCACTTTGTGTCTGTCATATTTTGATAATTCTTGAAATACTTCAAGCTTTTCTATTATTATTAAATTTTTTATGGTGATGACCACAACAAACAGTGGAGGCAGGCACTGGCAACTTAAATCCAAACTATATAAAGGACTCTAACTCTTCAGTATCAAGAAAGAAGGGGGTGAGTGAAAAGAAAAAAACAGGCAAGAGGTCTGAACAGACATTGGACAAAAGAATGGTCAATGATCACATTAATTGTTTGGAAAAAAACAAATTCACTGCACTAGAAGATATCACTATATTCATGAGAATGGCCAAAATTTAAAAAAAAAAAAAACAATACTAAAAGTTAGTGAATATGCAGGATGATGGAATTCTCATAAGTTGCTAGTGGGAATATGAAACAGCACAGACCCTTTGGGAAAGACTTTGGTGATTTTTTATAAAGTTTAATATACGCTTAACTTACTTTTTTATTTATTTTTTATTTTTATTTATTTATTTATTTATTTTTTTGTCTTTTTGCCTCTTCTAGGGCTGCACCTGGCGGCATATGGTGGTTCCCAGGCTAGGAGTCTAATCAGAGCTGTAGCCACCGGCCTTCGCCACAGCCATAGCAACGCGGGACCCGAGCTGCATCTGTGACCCATACCACAGCTCACAGGGATGCCAGATCCTTAACCCACTGAGCAAGGCCAGAGATCGAGCCCGCAACCTCATGGTTCCTAGTCGGATTCGTTAGCCACTGAGCCACGATGGGAACTTCCTATACACTTAACTTACAATTGAGTAATTCCACTCCTAATTATTTACAGAAGAAAAATACAAAGTAGCATATCAACATAAAGATTTGTACATGAATATTAGAGAAGTATCATAAAAGGCAAAAACTGGAACAACCCAAGTGTCCATTAATAAATGAACAAACAAATTAAGGTACAAGCATACACTGCAATGCTACTCAACAATAAAAAATGACTTACTCCTGCACATAACGAGTTTGAAAAAAGCCTCAAAAACATTATGCTCTGAAATAAACCAGATACAAAAGGACAAATATTATATAATTCCACTTATATGACATATTTAGAGTAGTTCAAATTGATGAGACACACAGAATAGTGGTTACCAGGAACTGGGCAGTGGGGAGAGTGAGAAGTTATTGTTTAATGGCTTTACCTACCGTACTATTTCATCAATTTTTAGGTATAGCCTTCCCCTAAGCTTAAATTTTTATAATTTATATCAGTATATTCCTTTATAGACATCTTTATTATTTTAAGGCCCCAAAACTTGACATGTATATTAACAAAAAATTATACCCACAAAGAAAATACACTTCATATACATTATTAACAAACTGGAATAGTACATCCAAACTATGAACTCTCGTTCTCAAAATTCAAAATCCCTTATTTGGAAATATCAGAAGTTAGCAAAATGACAATAAATATTCTCATAAAAGATGACAATAAATGAATGTTTTTTTCTGTTCAGATGCCAAAGCAAAACTAAAGGCAATTTCTACACCTCTGATTACAACAATATTAACTACATCAGTAGCAGAGCAAAGTTTCAAAATGTTTCCTCTTGATAGATGACTGCTGCAGATATTCCCACCAAAACAATACGGGAAATTAAATGAACCAGAAAATGTAAATTGGAGGGTGGTCTGTTCTGGTGTTTATTTCTTTTCTGTTTACTTTTTTTTCTACTTTTCTTTAGGGCACCACGGAATATTTTTTTAAAAAAATCTTTGTTCCCATGAAATCAATGATACAATGACATCATATCTACAATTTTCTATTTTCAAAAAAACCATTCTCCCTCAATATGGTATGCATTTAACATAAGACTTTGTCTCACCTGGCCAGTTCTTTAATTAAGTTTGCAATGCGCCTTTTGTCCTCAAGACATAAATCCTTCAGTGATGCACTCTTTATTCCTCCCCTGCAGAAATTCTAAAACAAACAAAAAAAATCCTTCTCATTAACTTTTACAAAAAGCAATGTTTAAGACTTCGAGAAATTTCTTAAAATAAGCACAGGAAATGAAAATTTGGGGGTCTCTTTTATCTGGTAGAACACTATTTACCTGTTTCATTTAAACCTACTGTGAACTCAAAACAGGCTGGCTACCAGGGGACATCATGAAATTTACACAGAAAAGAACACAAGAAGAACTCCAAGAAGAAATGTGCCTGCTTAAATATTAGGGAATATTAAGGAAACAACTTTCCTTTAGTGAATGTCACAGAAACAAACACCTAGTGGAAGATACTGAGCACCTAACACCCCAAGCTGCTTAAAGGTATATACCAGGGTTGGCAGCAGAAGCACCAGTTTCTAAGCTTTCCAAATATCAATACACCAAAGGATCATTCCAATGGGTATTAGACCAAAGAGTAACAATAATAATAGCTAACAACATATCTAGCGTTATCAGTAACATTCTAAGAATGTCACACTTATTAATCCATTTCATTTTCACAACAAAGCTATCAGGTAGGTATTATTCCTCTTTTACAGTGAAGGTACACATCTTACCCGGGACTATAGCAGTTAAGTAGCAGAATCAAGACTCAAGCATTGGTTTCAGAGTCTAGGTTCTTACCCATAGTACTATCCTCTCTCTTGTGCCATAAAAAGTTCTCCAAGTACTTAAACATCATTAAGAAAGGTCTTTAAAGCCATGAAAACCAGAGGTTCACAAGGGAACTGGAGGTAATATGTAAAAGGAAGGAGTACGTTAAAAAAAAGAATCCTTGGCATTTGTGTAACCACAAAGTAAGTTACTTCAATTACTTCAGGTAGCCAGGAATAATCCAAGATCTCTAAAATGAATTCTAGAATCACTGATAGCCAAAGATTGGCCGGGGAGTTCCTGTCGTGGCTCAGCGATAACAAACCTGACTAGTATCCATGAGGATGCAGGTTTGATCCCTGGCCTTGCTCAGTGGGTTAAGGATCCAGCGTTGCTGTAAGCGGTGGTGTAGGTTGCAGACATGGCTCGGATCCCCCATGGCTGTGACTGTGGCTGGCAGCTACAGCTCTGATTCAACCCCTAGTTTGGGAACATCCATATGCTGTGAGTATGGGCCAAAAAAAAGACAAAAAGACAAAGAAAACAAACCAAACAGATCTGGTTTTAGATTTTTGATATGGTCAATTTAAGATACCAGGATGACATTCATTTGGAAATATTTAGGCAGGAAGTTGAAAGTGTGCATCTGGCTCTCAAATCAGAGAAAAGATTTAAAATTCAGCCATCTGTCTCTGTTGATGATGTTTATATTTTTATTATTTTCTTCATACCTTTCTATGCTTTAAATTTTTCCTTAAAGTTAAGAAAAATATTAGTTTTTAAAAATCATGTGCTAATCCAAGAAAATAAACTAAAAATGGTATTTGAAAAACTAAGAGGAGTATCAGAAGCATACAATATCATGGGAAAAAAAGTTTCAAGAACAATGTGGGGTTAATAGTGCTAATGATCAGGAGTTCCCACTGTGGCGCAGTGGATTAAGGATCCAGTGTTGTCTCAGGCAGCATGGATTCAATCCCAGGCTGGGCACAATGGGTTAAGGATCCAGTGTTGCTATAGATGAGGCTCAGATTCAATCCCTGGCCCTGGAACTTCCATATGCCACAGGTTCAGCCAAAAACAAAACAAACAAACAAACAAAAAACAGCACTAATGATCAAAAAATGTTAAAAGAAGACTATAAAAAGAAGTCACTGCATTTAGCAGTGGGAAAAGTCAGGCTGGTTCCCCATCATCAGAGATCCAAGTTCCAGCTCCAAGCTGCTCTCCTCTGAACTTTCAGATTTTAAAAATTCCAACTTATTCTGTTTTCCCAGCCCTAGAGATAGTGGTTACTTATGGTGAGAATGCGGAGAATTTGGAATCTTCACATATTGCTAATGGAACATAAAATGGTACAGCCACTTTGGCAGTTCATCAAAAGGTTAAACACAGAATTACTACATGACCCAGCAATTCTACTTCTAGGTATACATGAAAGAAAACTGAAAACATACATCCACACAAAAACTTGTATGTGAATGTTCATAGCAGTCTTATTCATAATATCCAAAAAGCATAACAACCCAAATGTCCTTCAACCAGTAGTTATACAAAATACACGTATTCACCCATAAAAAGGAATGAAGTATTGATACATGATACAACACAGATGAACTTTGAAATCACTATGCAAGAAGCCAGTCACATAAGGCCACATATTACATGATACCATTTATATGAAATGTCCAGAATAGACTAATACATAGAGAATAAAAACAGATTAGTTGTTGCTAAGAGCTGAGATGAATGGGGAATAGTTTTTTTTTTATTATTATAAAACACAAAAACCATTATATGAAAAAATACTTTCAATTTTTTTATAAGAATTTGCAAATTCAACTATTCCCATCCTAGTATGAAGTGGATACACTGGGGATGTAAGTAACACAAGCAGGTTTTTTGAGGCCTGCTTATTAAATCTTACAGACAACTAAATGCAACATGTAACACAGCTGACCCTTGAACAATATGAGTTTGAAAAAGTGCAGGTCCACTGATAAGCAGATTTAAAAATATATATATATTGGAAAACTTTTTGGAGATTTAAAACAATCTGAAAAAGCTCACAGACAAAGCACACAGTCTAGAAATATAAAAAAAAAATTAAGAAAAAGTTAGCTGTGTCATGAATGAGTAAAATATATACAGATATATACTTAAAACATTCAGAATATGTGTTAATAGACTACTAATTTTGTTTGCTTTTTTTTTTGTGTGTGTGTGTATTTTGTTTGTCTTTTTGCCTTTTCTAGGGCCACTTTCCACGGCAATATGGAGGTTCCCAGGCTAGGGGTCGAATCGGAGCGATAGACGCCTACACCAGAGCCACAGCAACGTGGGATCTGAGCCCTGTCTGTGACCTACACCACAGCTCACAGCAAAGCCAGATCCTTAACCCACTGAGCAAGGCCAGGGATCGAACTCGGAACCTCATGATTCCTAGTCGGATTCCTTAGCTACTGCACCACGACGGGAACTCCAACAGACTACTAATGTTATCGGCAAGGCTTTTATTCAACAGTAAGCTATTAGTAAAGTTTTAGGGGAGCCAACATTTATACACAGATATTCAACTGCACAGGGGTCAATGCCCCTAACATCTGTATTGTGCAAGGGTCAACTTTAATTAGTAACAAACTAGATATTGGAAATGTCCTCAAGAACATAAATTAGGGATTGAAAAATATTTTTCATAAAGGGTTCAATAGTAAATGATTTCGACTTTGTAAGCATATGTCTTTATAGTACCTCTGCCATCGTAATACAAAAGCAGCAATAAGAAAATATTAAAAGAATAAGCAGGGCTGTGTTTCAATAACACTTTCCTCACAGAACAGGCAGAAACAGATTTGGCCTACACATCATATGTTGCCAAACCCTGACTTAAACTTTGGTTGGGGGAAACAAAATATAACAAAAAGTAAAGTAAAATAACCAATCAGGGCACATACCAAAGAAATGTATAGATACTATTACAGAGGCAAAGAAATACAAGGGAGAAATCAATGACTGAGCTATAAAAATAATTATGACATTATTTGCCAAGTGAAGGAAATAATAATAATGATAATGATAATGCAGGCTAATTTTAATAAAGCATTTTTTGGTCATGTCTGAGTAATGCTGAAGTTCCCAGGCCAGGAATCAAACCTGTGCCACAGCAGCAGCCCAGGCTGCTACAGTGACAATGCCACATCCTTAACCCACTGAGCCACATGGGCACTCCAATAAAACATTTTTCTTATATACAAAGGTTTATATATCATCAACTAACAAATTCGCATGAACAAAAATAATTTAAAAAACACCTAATAGGGAATTACCACTGTGGCTTAGCAAAAACTGAACCCAACTAGTACTCATGAGGACACAGGTTTGATCCCTGCCTTGCTCAGCAGGTTGAGGATCTAGCATTGCCATGAGCTGTTGTGTAGGTCGCAGACATGGCTTGGATCCCATGTTGCTGTGGCTGTGGCACAGGCAGCAGCTGCAGCTCCGATTCCACCCCTAGCCTGGGAACTTCCATATGCTATACCTGCAGCTCTATAAAGCAAAAAAGCAAAAAAGCAAAAAAAAAAAAAAAAACCTAAGTTAAAAAAATTGTCAATTTGATTTACTAACTCTACACAGATCAGGATATAAGTCTTTTGAGACATACTAAGACAATAAATGTTTCTTAACTAAGGCTTAAAGCAAGCCTAGACATTTTGGAATGAAAGCTTTGAGTAATATACATACTAATAAGCAAAGCATCCTAACATCCTCTCTATCTTTTAAAAATGCTTATAGATCATCTAATGTTCTTTCAAGGGCTCTTCTACTTATAGATCAGTCAGCCCAGAAAAATTACTTATGGGTCAGCATTTATAAAGAGTGGCGAATAATGAGGAAAAAAAAATAATACTGACCTGTTCATCTACTGAATCTCCTGCACCTTTTAAAGACTCCATGGAGACTGAAGCAGCAGTCACCCTGGAAGTCTTAAGTTTAACGTCAGCTTTAGGATTCACCATCTTGTGTCTTGATCTGATATTTCCTTCTGCAGAAATTCCTAAGGATTTCCAGCAAACAAGATTTCAAAATTTTATTTTTTCACTCTTTAAGCCTGCCCCCCCCACCTCTTCCTTGGTATTCTCTACTTTATAGGAACTGATGGGAAAACTCTTACTTTATAAACTTCACCTTAAAGCTCTCTTAATAAATAATGAATCACAAAAAGATGTTTTGAATGCATTTAAGATTCAACTGAAATATTTTTAAAAGGGGATGTAAACATTTGTAAGTCATATTAAAACCAATAAACTACAACATGCCATACATACCTTAATTTATTGGAAATAAAGAATCTTATTTTTCACATAATTAGGGTGCCTCCAAAGGTTGTTTTACTATTCACCATGTAAGAACCAGTAAACTTTAGAATCTATTACATAAACCTGTTATTAGGAAGATTTCACATTTTTCTTTGAAATATAAAATTCAGATTATTTGTGAGATGAAAAGTAAGAAAAAAAGTTCTTGCTCTTTAATACATAAATGAAGTATTTCACAAACTCATCAAAAGCTAACTTGCCCAGCCAGCCTCCTAAATAAGTTCGAACCTTAGTGGGGTCACACCTAATATATATTTTTTTTAAGTTAGGGTCTAATGAACTGTTCTGCATCTACTTATACGTACAAAGTTGTCCTAATTTGTTGTTGTTGTTGTTTTGCCTTTTTGCCATTTCTTGGGTTGTCCCACGGCATATGGAGGTTCCCAGGCTAGGGGTCCAATCTGAGCTATAGCCACCAGCCTATGCCAGAGCCACAGCAACGCAGGATCTGAGCTGCTTTCTGCGACCTACACCACAGCTCACGGCAATGCCGGATCCTTAACCCACTGAGCAAGGCCAGGGATTGAATCCGCAACCTCATGGTTCCTAGTCAGATTCGTTAGCCACTAAGCCACGGCGGGAACTCCCTGTCCTAATGTTTTATTTTCTCCTAATTCTTAAGAAACAAAGGAAGCTCGCCAAATTAATAAAGAAAATCATACCTGGAACATATACTACTGATTGTTCTTCATCAGAAACTATGTAGGAAAACATGAAGGAAAACACCAGAAAAGATCATCCAATATCCAAATGCTGTGTTCAGTACTGTTATGATCTATAATATCTTTTGACCTGGGAATTTATAACTATCTTTTAAAACCAAATTAGAAAGCAACATAATTTAACATAGCAAAATTATTAAACTTTTAAAGTTCATCTTTAAAAAGTAAGATATACAACAATATAAATTCTGCTAATAGGATCCTTTCATTTTCGATATTTCCTTTTGTAAACAGGAGTTAAGTGCTCCATTTTGCTCATTATTGGAGAATTGACAAGTTATTTTCAGCGTGAATAAGTAATTTCAAAATGAGCTTTAGTTTTGAAGAACACTCTGAGGCTGAGTCAGTCATACAAACACAAAAACATTTTTTAATTCTCTTGGAGTACGTTCATGAAATGTCCTAAGAAGCCCTACTATTTAACAAGTGGAAGAAATTTAAGACAAAAAGAACTATTTCAAATTTCAAAGGGAGAGAAAGGCTAAGATCATAACACTGCTATAGAAAGAGAATCAATAAAATAAGAAAGTATACTTTCCAGAAACAAAATTTTATTCCAAACTATATCTAAATCCACATATGTCTACAATCTGAAAAGCTTCTATTACACTGCCAGGAAGGAAGTGCCTAACAATTTTTTTAAAATGATCTACAAAATTCTGAACTTTTCTGTTACTTTATAAAACACTTTTCCAAAAGTTGTAGATAAGCCCATTATTAACTATTTCCTTCTGTAAAAAGGTTGTAGTAAAACAGCAGATTTAATAACATGTTCAAAAAGTCAATACATTTCAGTTCAGGATCAATTCTAGTAATGGAATCTTTCCAAGGAAGGCTGATTGGAAATGTCTAGAGTCCCTACAGAAATTTAGAAACACAAAGATGGTGTTTCCTGTCTGAGCTGCTAGGTAGTTTCTAACAGCTCTCTGCAGCAGTACAAGTGCCATCACAGCTTCAAGATCTTGGCTGTTAACTAGTGCCTCTAAAAACTTTCAGTCTCTCAGACGTGCATGGAGCTTAGAAAACTTTAAGAGGCACATAAAACAAGTAAACAAACAAAAAATTAGACACTACTGGTCCAAGGAAACTGACAGCAACTAACACTGGAACAGAGAGAGAATTTCTAAATTCTAAAAAAAAAAAAGGCCTTACATGTTGAAAATTGTGCAGCCTCTTTAAAAGCAGATTCCTTTTTTTATATCCCTTGGGACTGCACACACTGCAGGTGCTCAATAAATGTTTAATTATTTGTTGTAGGAAATATACAAATGGGAAAAAGTACCGGGGGAAAAAAATTCAAAATGACTCAGGAATGCTCCATATGGCAGTGTCTTCAATTAGAATATACAATGAAGTTATAGAATATTTGTATGGCAGTGTCTTCGATTGGAATTAGTGATGACTTTGTAGAATATTCTCCAAGGATAATCTATGGAAAGACTAACATAACTGAGTCCTGGAAAACATACTACACTTCCTTAAACCCTTCTCAAAGGAGCATTCTCACAGCTGGAATAGACCAGCCACTGAGGACCCCACTTAGCCACACCTTGATGTGGAAGCTCATCAAGTATTTTCACTCTCTCCTCTCTTCTCAAACCTGAAACCACTTCCCTCATCTTTACAAAGTTAATTAACTTTGCTTTCTATTTCCTTAAGAAAAACAAACCGTAAAAGCCTTCCACAAGCTTCTACTTGCAAATGAACTTATTACATTTAGGAAACCTTAAATACTCCACCAAAAAAAAAAAAAAACTGTTAAAACTAATAAACAAATTCAGTAAAGTAGGATACAAAATCAATATATAAAAATCTGTTGCATTTCTATACAAGAAAAACTATCAGAAAGACAAATCAGGAAAGCAGTACACTTTATAACTGCATCAAAAAAGTAAAATACCGGAGTTCCCGTCGTGGCGCAGTGGTTAACGAATCCGACTAGGAACCATGAGGTTGCGGGTTCGGTCCCTGCCCTTGCTCAGTGGGTTAACGATCCGGCGTTGCCGTGAGCTGTGGTGTAGGTTGCAGACGCGGCTCGGATCCCGCGTTGCTGTGGCTCTGGCGTAGGCCAGTGGCTACAGCTCCGATTGGACCCCTAGCCTGGGAACCTCCATATGCCGCGGGAGCGGCCCAAGAAATAGCAACAATAACAACAACAACAACCAAAAAGACAAAAAAAAAAAAAAAAAAAAGTAAAATACCTAGAAATAAATTTAACCAAGGAGGTGAAAGACCTATACTCTGAAAACTGTAAGACACTGATGAAAGAAATTAAACACAAATAAATAGATAGTCCATGCTAATGAATTGAAAGAAAACTGTTAAAATGTCCATAAAACTATCTACAGATTCAATGCAGCACCTATCAAAATTCCAATGCCATTTTTCACAGAAATAGAACAATTCTAAAATTTAGTGAAATGAGTTCATGAATAAGTAAAATATATTTTGTGTCCAATAGTTATAGGTGCTATGGAGAAAAATAAAGCAGGAAAAGGGTAACTACCATGGGAGTCTTTTGTTTCTGTTTTTATGCCAATACTGTACTGGTTTGATTACTGTAGCTTTGTAATACTTTGAAATCAGGAAATGTGATACCTCTAGCTTTGTTCTTCTTTCTCAAGACTGCTTTGTCTAATTGGAGTCTTTTTTATTCCATACAAATTTTAGGATTGTTTGTACTTTCTTTCTCCCTTTGTCCTAATCAAAATATGCATGCAAAACCCACTAGCTATATCCACTCTAAATTCCTCGTAAAAAATGCTACATAAACTAACTCTAACAAAAGTTTTTCTAAAATAAGACAAAAAACATTTGAAACTGCCTGCATCCAACCTATCCTTTTAATCATTTATAATCTCTTTATCTCATTAGCTTAAGAATGATACTTACCAAATATTTACCTTCTTCAAATAAAAAGATTTCCAACAAATCTATATTTTATGGGAAAGTCAAAGACACAATATATACCAAATATATACTGGACCTCCTATTGGGCCCTATGTGCCACCTTAGTTCTACTTGATTCATTTGGAAGTGACTCAAAAAGATAAGCACAGCAAATTATACAGCCTCTTTAATGCTAGTACCAATCTACCAAAATTCCCAGAATTAAAGTAGTAATTACAAACCCAAGGCAGAAGTGATAAAGAAGAGTAAGTTTACCTATCCAGGACCTGAGGAAAATAAACTTAGTGCTGCCCACTCAACTGCAACTTTATGAGTCTGAATCACTTAACTAGCAACACATGTATTATTACTATTGATCACAATGATCTTACTGGCTAGTTTATTATCTTAACATCAACTTGAAGTCTCTATTTTTAACTGAAAACTCAACGGCAGAGATTATAGCTACTGCAATGTTTTGACCAGGTCCTTTGTAGTTCGTACCTGTTAATATCAAGTTAATAATACTATTAATGATAATACATTTGAGTGCATCAAATTAACCAATCGAATTTAGATACCACAGAAACACTAACTTCTTTTGATATCACCAGGAGCTATAAAGGAGGAAAGCAATTTATGGCTGAAGGAGCATATTTTACTTGCAGATTTAAGCCATAAAATGACATGGCATACTTTGTTTATACCCTGGGTATAAAGACATACCTTGTACAAAACAGCACTACTGAATCATACTGTGCAGGAGATGCACAACTCATACAAGAACAACAATATGAAAAACATGACATTCAGTCACTGATGATCTGTCCTCACATGATGGAAACATTCAGGACTGGGAAATTTCTCAATCGCATTTCTCTAATGGTTTAGACAAAGCACTGAAAATCTTTCAATAGTGTGAATTCCTGATTATAGGTATATCTTTTTGGTCTTTTTGTATTGAAAGTTCTAACTATAAAATCTTTGGGCTGATCTGGAAAGTCATCAATGTGACAAGAAAAGACATCAAGACCCAAATGATTCATAATTACCACTACACATTTTAGCAAAGATTCAGTAACAAATTTATATTTGACATTGCTTCTCTGTCCTATAGAAATTTAAAATGAAAATGTCTGAGGCTGGATATTAATTGGTCATTATGTGGACGAGACAGGGGAAACAGGTGAGAATGGTAACTTTGCGATTCCCTTCAAACATCTGAATTTCTAGATAATGTAATCACCACCATTTCCCCCATATAACTGCAACTCCTCATTTTCACTGGGAAGATATAAGTATTTTACATTTATTTTTAGAGTTAGGGAGAATGTAAGAGAAGAAGAAGGATATATGACTTCTATCTACATGAAACAAGAAGTAACATGACATGAATAACTGAGAGTAGAGGGTTGCTAAGACCCAGAACATAGATTCAGTTTACAGACCTATTGACTCAATCAGTCCACGGAATAGACTGTCTCCCCTCCCGTCTCCCAACATTTCTATATCAGCGCAATATTCTGGTATGTTCTGTATCAGCACAATAGCATTGGTTATACAGACTATTAAGGAATAATAACTAAAACCACATAGATAGTTATGAAAATGATTACACTAAAGAGCACATTATAAGCTAATAATCTTCAGATATCTCTATCACAAAATTCTAACATTGCAGAGGCAATGTTTCTTGACAAAGTCAGACATCGCAGTTTCCGGCCTAATTTCAGCCCAGTTGCTCTGAACGCACATATTCTCCTGAGAGGTAAAGAAAAAAATAGTGAATCGGCACAGTGCACTAGTGTGCTTTTCATCCAGTGTGTGGACACTGATTTCTCTTGATTCTCACCTATCAGACACAAGTAGTAATTATGTTTAAGAAGTGTATAACACTAAACACTGAGCAGCAAGAACTGCAAAAATCTCTCTGTCCAGAGCCAAACACTCCAATCCTAGTAATTCAACAAGGGGAACTAATACAATTTTGTAAGTTTTACTGAGTAGAATGTGCAAAGAATGAGTCTGCCAAAGTTAACAGCAATGCCTCTCCAACAATGTTATCACCAATCCTAGCAAAGAGACAAAAAGTCTTCCTCCGCAGATACCCAATAGACTAAATGCCCTTCTTTCATGTAATACTCCCTAAGGAACATGAAGCAAATTATTAGGACCAAAGATCAGCCTGGAACAGTCTACCCAAAACAGTCTGGAGAGAACCAGTTTTGTCACACATTTCATCATAGATACTTATCCGGGAATTAACACAAGGGTAAAAGCGCCACAGCTTCTCGGCCATAAAACAAAGAACTTCAATTCTGCTAGTTGGTGACCTGCAATCTACATGCAAATCAACGCTACGTCCAGGCCCTAAGATCTGCGTTGCATCTAGTTCCCTCATCAGCATCACCAGATCATGTCCCCATGAAAGGAAGCCCCGCATTTCTCCGAAGATCTCAGTATGAAAATAAGTCATCACTGACAGGCCTTTAAAGTCCGGCAAGGTCCAGACTTGCCTCCAACAACGCAGACCAAGGACATTCCCTAAACCAAGACAAAAAGCTCTCGGACCAGCCAACACCATTCTTGCTAAGCTGAGACTCGGCCAGTCTGAGGTCACCTCGAGCAGAGTGACCCTTCCAGCCCCAACATGGGCCAAGACTCTAGGCCATCTTTCCAGAGCTCACCCTCAAGGAAGGCTGGCATACATCTGAACCAAGTCCCCGCGCCTGGAGATGGTGCGGGCTCCAAGCCACCTAATACCCGAGCCAGGGGAGCGCGGCACCTGGACGGAGGCCGGACAGGACAGCCCCGCCCACGGGGTCCGCACTGAGCTTCTCCTCCTCCGCTCAGAATCCCTCGCGACCACTCGCCGCCCGGGGGAGGGCTCCGGCGCCCCCTGCCAGGCGGGCAAAGGATACAGTCCCGGCTCCAGAACGCCGCCGCGCCCGAGCGGGAGGGGCCTGCCACGTCCGCCATCTTGAAACAACCGCCACTCGGGGCGTCGCGTCGGGGCCGCCCCGCCCCGGCCTCCAGGCCCGGTCCCGATTGGCCGCAGGGAACAGAGGCCCGCCCCCGCCTGCGCGGCCGGCCCCGGCGGGGCGGGAGGGACCGGGCGAAGGAGTCGCTGTGTCCCGGAGGCGTGGTGTGCAGCGCCCGCCGTGGCCGCGGGAACCAGCGCCTGGCGGAACTACTACTCCCAGACCAGCCGGGGCCCCCCATCTCCTCTCCGCCGCGCTTTCAGACGCCGAGCACTACAATTCCCGGCATGCCGTGAACTTGACGGCTGCGCCTTCCAGGCGGCGTCCGGCCCTGCCACCCGCCCCGCACACCCACCGGGTCTCGGCTGCTGCCCCGGCCGCGCGCGGAGGCGGGACGCGAGCCATGGAGGAGACGCCGCCCCCGCTGCTGGGCAGCAGCAAGCCGCACCTGGAAAAGTTGACGCTGGGCATCACCCGCATCCTAGGTGAGTGTGAGGGAGAGACCCCAGGGACCACTGAAGGACACGGAGCGTGCAGTGAAGCGCAGAGGGGTGACGGGAGGCTGGACCCTGTATGCCAAGTGGGGATTCGGCTGTGATTCCGTTGTTTTAGGAAGAAAGGGGGCCGGGATTCCTTGTGGGTGACTAGGCCGAGAGAGCGTTTGCCTGGAGTGGAGGATGCAGAGCTGTAAAGCCTTAAGTTTCCCCCACCCGAAGTCCCATCACGGGGTCGAAAAGGATAAGCATGGACGTGCAAAAAGGGAGAGAGCAGGCACCTGCCAATTGGAAGGTTGGCTGTCCCACAAGGCCTTTTTGGCCAAGGGGGTACCCCCAAAACGCAAGCGCTTCCTCAGATAGCAGGGAGAGCTTGGGGAATGCTACAACCAGCCTCCCAGTGCAACAACTCCCATGCGCCTCCGGTCGTGTGGCACCTGAAGTGGTCCAGAAGAATCAAGGCTTGCACCATTGAATGGGTGGTTTTCCTTTATGGAACCTTTACTTAGTACCGACCCCTGTGTTAGATACTGGGGCTACAATAAAATTACACACACACACACTGTTCAGTAATCTAGTAAAGTAGCACACAGGAGGAGATGATTGACGTTACCTGAAGAGTTAAGAAATATGCCCCACAGGAGATGATGCTAGATTGTTTTTTTTAATTTTTATTATAGTTGATTTACAATGTTCAATTTCTGCTGTCCCAGTTATAATATAGAAACATTCTTTTTCTCATTATCTTCTATCATGTTCCATCACAAGTGATTGGATATAGTTCCCTGTGCTAAGCAGGACCTCATTGCTCATCCACTCCAAATGCAATAGTTTGCATCTACTAACACCAAACTCCCAGTCCATCCCACTCCTTCCCCTTTGGCAACCACAAGTCTGTTAGATTTTGAAAGACAAATGGGAGTTAGCCAGATAACCAAGGAGGAGAAAGGCAGTCTAAGCAGGACGAATAGTGTGCTTCAGTTCCTTCCTGTCACATTCATAATAAAATCCAAATTCTCTACCACGACCTACAAGTTCCTTATAATTTGCCCTCATCTGTCTTTCTGACTTTATTTTCACTCTGCTTTTGCCACAGTAGCCTCCTTGTTGTACCATTAACACACTAAGCTTTTTCCCACTTCAAGGCTTTTGCAATTTGCTAGACCCTCCAACTGGAATTATCTTCCTCTGAATGTCTCTAACTGCATTCACATCTCCGATTAAATATCATGAGCTCAAAGAAAGCTTCCTTGAATATAGTTCTAATACCTTTCCCTATCACTGTCTTCCCTTATCCTTTTTTTTTTTAATACTCATGACTTTGTCACTACTTAAAATTATGTATTTATTTGATTGTTTTTTAATTGGTTCCTTTTCTTTAGTGGAAATCCATGAGAATAACAACTTCGTGTCGTTCTTACTTGTATTCACCAGTGCCTAAAACAATAAATGAGGCCTGAAATAATATGATGTGTTTGGGAGAAGTGATAAGTCGTAGAAATGAAATTACAGAGTAGGGCAAAGAGAGAGCTAATCATCAGGTCCCCTCATATCCTATCTTCTCATTCTTACCCGAACTTATGCCCTCTTGCTTCTTGTACTCCTGGCTTTATTCAGGTAGGACTCGCTATTCCACAGGCATGCTTCATTCGTCTCTTTATAAGTTGAGGAAGTTTTTTTATAAATAAGAAGTGGGTTTATTGATAAATGTTTAATCTACTGAAGTCAAGCCAGCTAAATTTCCCTTAAGCTATTAGGTCTATTTAAAGACTTAAATAATTAAATGACTGTAAACATTTTAAATTTTATCTATGCATTTACTATATTCTGTTAAGCATTTCAGATGTCTGGCAAACTGGTAACAATTACGAGTCAAAACCTACCTAAGGAGTTAAACAACTCTGGTAATTACATTTATAGGAAATCTAGCCACCTGTAAATGTTCTGTTCATAAATTTAATCAAAGCTTGATTTCAAGTTAATAATCGCAAGTCAAAAATCACTTGCTGGCATGCCTCAGCCATAATGGGAATTTGGTTCCAGAGAACTACAGTAAAGTGAATATCATAATAAAGTGAGTCACACAGATTTTTTTTTTTATTTCCCAATGCATATAAAAGTTATTTTACACTAAACTGTAGTCTGTTAAGTGTACAATAACATTGTCTTTAAAAAAAGGTAGATACCTTAATTTAAAAATACTTTAAATACCATCATCTGACAACACATGGTTACCACACACCTTCAATTTGTAAAAAAATGCAGTATCTGAGAAGCGTAATAAAGCAAAGCTCAATAAAATGAGTATGCCTGTATATTATTCTCTCATTTTTTTTGTTTGAAATAATAATATATTAAGAGGATTATTTAAAAGAAACTAGCTGAAGTCAATGGCGGGTGTATGGTAAGCAACCTTCAGAAAATCGCCTCCCTAAAAGATATAAAAAAACTCTACAATGACATTTTTATCCAAAACCAAACTCTCAACATTACTTAAAGACAAATATTTTGCTCACAGTGCAAAATAACTATGAGTAAATAGAGAAAAAGCTACAAATCATAGGACCAGACCCCACTTGTTCCTGCCCCACTCCCTCATTGTTAGAATGCTCTGTGGCAAGCAAACAGACCTAGAAATGATACTAGCAAAGACGCTGAAACAACCAACAGAAACTGGAAACTAGTGTCATTAACCTAGAAATCTTTTAAATGACATAATATCATACAATGTTGTGAGCCACACAGGAGGTCCATAAATGACACAATATCACACAATGAATAAAAGTAAAAGCCATAGAGACCTAATACTGAAACCAAGAAAAGAAATGCAGACAACTGAGGAAAACTCATACCAAAGAACAGCTGTGAAGCAGAATAAAACTGTAAGTCTAAACTCCAAACAAAATTAAAATACATGAACAAGCTTAGAAAATTCAGAGAAATTAGGTGTGAAACAAAGATTTAATATCTTGCCAAATTGTTTCTCAAATAGAACTTAGGGAATTCTATACCCATGAACCCTTCCTAAGGAATCTACTAAATGATAAATTTCTTCAAATAAAATATAGATTGGGAAAACCTCAGCAAAAAAACTGATGCTAAGCATTATTTTCATACAGACAAATGCACACAAGCATACATACTTTATTGTGATATCTATTTATATAGACATCATTATCTATTAAGAAAAATAAAAGATGTATTTAAATGCTCACTTTGGCAGCACATATACTAAAATTGAAATGATACAGAGAAGGTTAGCATGGCCCCTGCACAAGAATGACATGCAAATTCACGAAGTGTTCCATGTTTTTTTAAAACTACAAAATAATGCCATTTGCAGTAACATGGATGCAACTAGAGATTATCATACTAAGTGAAGTAAGTCAGAAAGAGAAAGACAAATACTATATAATACCACTTATATGTGGAATCTAAAATACAGCACAAATGAACCTATCTACAAAACAGAAACAGACTCTCAGAGAGAACAGATTTGTGGTTGCTGAGGAGGGCAGGAGTGGGAGAGACTGGGAGGTTGAGGTTAGTAGATGCAAACTATTACAGTTAGAATGGATGAAAAATAACATCCTGTTATGGCACAGGGAACTAAATCCAACCTCCTAGGACAAACCACGATGAAAAATATTATTAAACAAAAGAATGTATATATATGTATGACTCATTTTGCTGTACAGCAGAAATTGGCATAATGTTAACTATAATAAAAAAATTTTAAAGGCATTCACAAGGGTGTTAGAACAGTGTAACTGGTGGCCAGATTTTTAAGATGACCCCCTGTGCCACATACCGTATATAATCCTTTAGTCTTGAGAATGGGCAGGACCTTCAGGGTGATGGATGTCACTCCGTTGCTTAGGTTACACTATAGGACAAAGGCAAAGGGTTTTTTGCATATGTAATTAAAGTACCTAATCAGTTGATTCTGACTTAAAAGGGAGATTATTGTAGGTAGCCCTGACCTAATCAGGTGAGCATTTTAAAAGAGGGTATATAAGTCAAACAGATTTCCTCCTGGCTTTGGAAAACTAAGCTAACATGTTGTGAGAGATCCTATGAGAGGACCAATGGCAAGGAACTGCACATGGCCTCTAGCAGCTGAGAGCAGCCCCTTAGCTCTTAGGTCATGGCCATCAAGAGAACAAGATCCTCAGTCCTACCACTGCTGAGTTTGTTGTAATTTGTTATACAGTGCAGAAAATTGGTACATAGTTTGTCACCTGGAAGTGGGTGCTGCTGTAACGTTTATTTATATGGATATGTCTTTGGACTGGGAAATGAGTGGAGGCTGGAAAAATTTTCAGGAACTTGTTAGAGAAAGTCTGAATCACCCTGAATAGGAGTTCCCGTTGTGGCTCAGCAGGTTAAGAACCAAGCATAGTGTCCCTGAGGATGTAGGTTCAGTCCCTGGCCTTGTTCAGTGGGTTATGGATCCAGTGTTGACACAAGCTGTGGCATAGGGCACAAAAGCAACTCTGATCCAGTGTTAATGCGGCTGTGGTGCAGGCCTGCAGCTGCAGCACTAATTCAGCCCCTAACCTGGGGCACTTCCATATGTCACAGTTGCAGCTGTAAAAAGAAAATAAATCAATCACTATGAACAGACTGAACTGTAGCAAAACTGAGAATCCTGTCAATGAGGACTCAGAAGGAAATAGCATAATGGAAGAACTAAATCCTCCCTTATCAGTAACTACATTTAATGTAAATAAACTAATCACTCCAATGAGAAAGCAGAGATTGACAGATCAGATTTAAGAAAAACAAAAACATGATTCAAATATACCCAGACTACAAGAGACACATTTTATATTTAAAGACACAAAGAGGTTAAAAGTGAAAGATGGGCGGGAAAATGTATGTGTGTGTTATGCACACGCACACACACAAATAGAGCCCGAAGTAGAGCCCAAGTGGCTATACTAGTATTAGACAAAACAACCTTTAAGACAAAATTCATTATGAGAAACAAAGCAAGGAGTTGCCATTGTGGCTCAGCGGTAACGAACCTGACTAGCATCAATAAGGACACATGTTCAGTCCCTGGCTTTGCTCAGCGGGTTAAGGATCTGGCATTGCCGTGAGCTATGGTATAGGTTGTAGACGCGGCTCAGATCTGGCATTGCTGTGTCTGTGGTGTGGGCTGGCAGCTGCAGCTCTGATTTGACCCCTAGCCTGGGAACTTTCATATGCCGTGGGTGCGGCCATAAATTGACCAAAAAAAAAAAGAAACGAGGACAGTACATAATGTTGATAGGTGTCAATGCTCATGAAGACAAAACCATTATAAACATATATGCACCTACAAAGCACCAAAATACATGAAGCAAAAACTGACAGAATTGAAAGGAGAAAGAAACAATTCAATAATAGTAGTTTGAAATTTAAATACCTTATGACAATGGATAAAACACCTAAGCAAAAAGTTAGCAAGGAAATAGTACACCCAGTAAATCAACTGTACCTAGCAGACATTCATTCAACACTTTACCCACAAATAGTAGAATAAAACTTCTTCTCAAGTACACATGAGGTAACCTCAAGAATAAACTATATGTTAGACCATAAAATAAGCCAAAATAAATTTTAAAGAATTGTTATCACACTGATGACGCAAAGTACTCTGATGACACAGCTTACCCAAACTGATGGAATTGAGTGAAAACTTAGAACAGAAATCAGTCTTTCTCAGCCTAATAAGGGGCATCTATGGAAACCCCACAGCTAACATACTTAATGGTGAAAAACTGGATACTTCCTCATTAAGATGAGGAACAAGATGAATTCCCGTTGTGGCACAGAGGAAACAAACCCAGCTAGTATCCAGGAGTACTGGGGTTCAGTCCCTGGGCTCGCTCAGTGGGTTGGGGTTCGAGTATTGCAGTGAGCTGTGGTGTAGGTTGCAGATGCAGCTCAGATCCCACATTGCTGTGGCTGTGGTGTAGGTTGAAGCTCTGATTCAACCCCTTTGCCCAGGTGCAGCCCTAAAACAACAAAAACAAACAAACAAACAAAAAAAAACCAAAAAAATCAGGAGCAAGACAAGTATTAAATATGCATGTAATCCCCACCACCACACCAAATTTGATGGTTCACTAGGAGGACTACAAGACTTGGGAGATAGTCATGTTGTCATTTGTTACAACAAAAGCAAAGGGAAAGGTGGGGAAATCAGGGAAACTGGATGTAAGTTTTCGAGAGTCCTCTCTCAGTGAGATAACATGGGACACAGCTACTCCAGCAACATGCAACAACACATCTGAAATGTTTACTAGGGAAGCTCATTTAAGCTGAGGAGTTCAAATCATCATTTATACACCTTCTACTTAGTATGTACCAAAACCGAGAGTCCCAAAAGGAAGCAGGTGTTTAGCATAAACCATATTATCTGCAAAACAGGTACAGTGAGCCATTCTTAGCAGGGAATGGTGGGAACCTCCTAGAACCCAAATTCCCAAATGCCAGCCTAGGGGCAACCTTACAAGCAGATCTTTCTGAATATTACAGTCTCAAAGTTTCCTGCACCATGACTATAAAACTGATGAGCTATAACACCTCTGATTTTTTTGTGTTAATTGGCCGAAGGAAGTTCCATTTTGGTACAGCAGGTTAAGGATCCAGCACTGCTGCAGCTGTGGCACAGACTGCAACTGCAGAGCAGGTTGGATCCCTAGCCCAATAACTTTCATGTGCTGCCTGTTCAGCAGAAAAAAAAAAAAAAAAGCAAATAGGAGATTATCCAGGTCAGCCTGATCTAATCACATGAGCCCTTTAAAACAGACTTGAAAAAAGGAGAAGTTAGATTTGAAGCATAAAAAAAGATTTGTTATGCTCTTGCTGGCTTGAAGATGGATGGGAATACATGATAATATAAGAGGCCTCTGGAAGCTGAAAGTGGTCCCAGCTGACAGCAAGCAAGGACTGGAGCCTTCCTTCTCACAACCACAAGGAATTTAATTCTACCAATAACAGGAATGAGCTTTGAAGACGACCTGGAGCACCAGATAAGAACATAATAACTGACACCTGACCAGTCAGCTCACCTAGTACGTGGATAGAAAAATAGATCAATGATATCAGCTTCAGCAGAGACTCCAGTCATGCTGTGCCAGACGTCTGAGCAACAGAATTGTGACCTGGGCGTTGTTTAAAGCTGATTTGTGGTAATTTATCATGCATCAATAGGAAATAATACATTCCCCCAAATATTTTAAAGAGAAGAGCAAAAGATACACATTTCAGAAAGAAGCCTAACAAGTGTAATGTAATACATAATTATGATAAAGCTGAGACCAAACATAGCCCTCATAACAATAAATACAAATGGGCTTAAGTGACCCACATTTGTAGTAATACAGAAAGACTTTAAATCTGACTCACAAAACCCAACTATTTGTTTCCCAAACCTAACCAAATCAAACTAATTCAGAAATGTTAAAAATGAAGCGATGGATACATGTTCCTGGGGATCCTATAGCTATTCATAAGTTCATTGATTCACTGGGACTCACAGGACTTAGCTATAGTTTATTGTAGCAATCAATGGTACCTGAGAATCTGACCTTTGACATATGGAGGTGGAGTCTAGAGGAAGCCGGAAGCCCTACATAGGCTTCTGAAGGTTTTCTCTCCGTTAGTGGTCGCACAGAATACAGTCTGCTATTAAGTAGGAAATATAGCAGTTATATCTGCAGTGTTTCTCCCCAGGGAAGCCTGCTTAAGACTCTAAATCCAGGGGTCTTACTGAGGGCCTGGTAAGCGAGGCGAAACATCTACCCACAGCGCTGGTTCCCACCAGGGGTCTTCCTTCCCTGTGTTAGTGGAACCAGTAGAATAAGATCAAGTTTGGTTCAGAAGCAAAGGAAGTTTTATCCTTGAACCAGAGAAAGGAGAGGTGCCAGGTCAGGCGGTCGGCAGGGCTGCTTTATAGGGTTGTGGTCTGCAGGGCGGAGACGGGGCGGAGTTCTGGCGCAAGCGCACCTGTGCTCCTTGAAGCTTCCAGCCGCTGTTTCTGCTGCTGCTGTCTTGAATGGAGTTGTGCGTGCAGCGTTTTGCACAAGGAACTCCTGTCTGAGTGCAGGGTCTCTGCATACTACCTTATGCGCAAGTGAAGCTAGATGAAGGACGAAAGAGAAAAGAAAAAGGTTAGACTTTATTTTATTAAGCAGGTTCTAATTTTATTTCCCAGGAATTGTTAACGAGCTTTGCTAGTGACAAATCCCTCCTCTTTTATCCTGCTCCTCATTCTTGAGGGGCGCTGAGGGGCCCAGATATGTCTTCTGTAACTGCTTCCTGATTTGGGGTGTCATCGTATCCCCAGAACAAGGAGCAGAACTTCTTTCTGGTCGCCTTTAGATCTGTTTGATGTTCACTAGGCCTCTGCCGTAACTGTGTATCTCCCTGAGCAACCACCGTTTGTATGATTTTTTAGAGACAAAGGACTTCAGACAATTTAAGATACGTGGCCCAAGAGAAGAATGATCACATGTCAAATTTTTCCTAAAAAAATCAAAAGAACTTGGTCTTTTGTTTGTAGGCAAGTGTGCCCTGATGTGGAGGCCCACTGCCATGACTGAATATCCCTGGTCACACTCTGGTTGTTTTTCAGAAGAGCTTCAGGTCTTCTGAGAGGGATTCACACGAGTAGTCAAGGGGGATGTTGCCCCAATTGTCTCTCTAGAGGTTGGGGCGTGGAGCCTTTCCCCCTCCAGTGTTCTGTTCCCAAGGAGTGCTCCTGCAGCTTTGGGAAGAATGAGTGGTTAGGGTCACCAAGCAGAGTCCATTCCACTTAGGAGTGAGCTGATCTTGCAATGGCTGGTTTTCCAGGGTTTTTTAGGTGCACCCTATCTTCACTGGAAGGGGTGGTGGGCCAGTTCATTGGGTGCAGGCAGCACCTGGTTATCATGTTCTGTGAGAGCTTTCCTGGTTTCTCCTACCTGGAGGGCATACTTGAATTGTTCCATTTCAAGGAGTTTAAAGTGTCCTTTCTTTTGAGCTTTGGAAATGGGTCTACCATCCATGAGTTCAAACACTAACTTTAGGTAATCCCTTGGGGCTGACCACATGCAGAACAGGGCAGTCAGAAGCCACTTCATGCAGTTTTCCTGAGTTTCCTAACATAGCTTGGCTAAGGCCCTTTTAAAGGTCTAATTGGATCTCTCTACTTTGACAATTGGGATCTCCAAATTGAGTGCAAAGTCCATTTTATGCCTAGGGCACTCATAACCCTCTTCATCATTTGAGATACAAATCCTGGACTGTTATCACTTTGTAGGGATCCTATTTGCCCAAACATGGCAATTATGTCTTTTAGGAATATGTCTTAGCCAGTTCAGCTGCCTTTTCAATTCCAGCAGGGAATGCTTCTCTCTACCAAAAAAGTGTGTCTGCTAGGACCAAGAGATACCTGAAATTGCCCAGTACCTCTTTCCATGACAGTGAGGTCATTTTGCCACTCTTCTCCAGGATATGTCTCCCTGGTCCGAATGGGCCTTATCTAGAAGCCTTTGGAGGCTCTGGTCTTGGGGATGATTCATTGTGCAGATGGGGCATGTCTCACCTGTCCACCTGACTATACACTTCATGCCAGAAGTTACCGTGAGCTCAACTAATAAATTATGTAGGGCTTCCTCTTCTAGTCAGATCCTTGATGAGCCTCCCTGATGGCTTGACAAGCTGCAGCTTGGGGAAAGAAGTATTGCCCATGCTTACTACCACCCATGGCCTCCTAGATCTCTATTGAAGCCCCATTTTCAATCTTTTCCTAATTCTTTCTTTGTGTAGATTGGGAAGTAATTGGATAGATGTGGCCTTTGAGGTATGAGAGGTAGTTAACAAGTTACTGGTTCTGGGTCCATCCGTTTGGCAGTTGCTTCTGCGTTGTTGCTTCCCTTTATTTCCTCTATTTCACTCCCCTTTTTAACCCCTATAGTGAATTGCTGTAACCCTTTGGGGGAAGCTGTACTGCTTTTAAGAGCTTCAATATGCTTAAGCCTTATTTCCCCTGTTTATTCTCCACAGTAAGCATACCTCTTTCCTTCCAAAGAGCTCTTTGTGCAAGTAGGATGGCATACACATACCGAAAATATATGTAAATGTTTAAGAGCTTCCCTAGCGCAGGCTTTAAGGCTCAGGTGAGGGCTATCAACTCCATGTTTTGGACAGAGGTCCCTGGTGATAGTTTTTTGCTTCTATGACTGTATATCCTACCCGGCTTTTTCCCTTTCTCAGAACTGCTCCCAACTGTGAGCCATTCCTCATCAGCATTTGGGAGGGGCTCACTTCATAGGTCAGGGTGACTGGAATAAATTATGTCTGTAGTGTCTATACAGTCCGGCTCTAGAGGCCCTGTTTCTTTGGGTAACAGGGTGGCAGGATTTGGCCTGTGTCAGATTTTTATGGTAGCCACCACTGGGTTATCTAATAGCATAGCCTGAACTTGAATCAACCTTGCAGGTGATAAACATTCTGTTCTCTTAGAACTTACTGAAGCCTGTTCCTGGTGGGAGTCCAGCTGAAGTGTCAGGCACAGATATTTTGCCCCAGGAACTCTTGTCTGAAGTGCCAGGTGCAAGGCTTCCATACCTGGTAACCTTACTTCCTATGAGTAAGTGAAACTAGACTAAGCACAAAGGGAAAAGGAAGGTTAGACTTCATCTTATTAACTCAGGTTCTGTTTTTATTTCTTAAGAATTGTTAATGGATTTTGCTGGTAAGGCAGTGAAAATTTTAGATTCCCAAAGGGATAGCAAATATTTAGTGGTTTAGCCAAAGATGAGCAAAGCAGTCTTATCAATGTAGAACACATACAAAAGCCAGATTCCCAGGCACCAACCAAAAGTGAACACTACAGTCTGGTCCTTCTGAAGATTAACCTCAGGTTGGCTATGTGCAGTCCACCTACTCCACCCTTGCCACCACAGATGCCTCACTTTCAAGTTCTGGCTTCACATATATCCTTACCTAACACTTTCATTTGTGTAATACACTGTTAACTTGTTCTCTTTGAATAGTCTTTTGTAGTTTTAAATTTTTGGACTTCAGTGTCATATTTTGGATTTCAGACCCTCTCATTCTTTTTGTCTGGCTCTATGGCTAGTTTTAAGTCATATAAATGACCACTTCTTCTGATCTGCACATATTCACTTGTCCTGAAAGAGAGCCTACAAATGCAAACTATCTGTGTCTATCAGGGTTCTTAATGACTGATGATAAAATGCATAGCTAGATTAAGGCTAGAAATACACTCTAGTTAAGGCAGAAAGGGATCAATTAAGGGGCACTAGCCCATAAAATCATTGGGAGATTAAATGGACCATATTCTAGGCTGAGAACAGTACTGTGAAAGGGGATGTTAAAAGGGTGGCACCTGCAACTAGTGTGATAAGGAAGCGCAGAACTGAGAAATTTCTACTGTGCCTGCCCTTGTACAACTCTCAACCCTATCAGATCAAAACACCTTTGCAGCTATGATTGTGAAAAGAGCCAGTCTCCCCATTTGCCTCACCTGCTCATTCCCTCTTTCCAAGTTTTATTCCAGTGGGTTTTCCTGCAGGAATCTTGGCCTCCAGAGGGATCCTAACTGCAGTGGAATTTGGGAACTGTAGTTTCTAGCCATACAGTCTCTAAAACACAGGAAAGCACACCAGGAATGGGCAGGGGTAGTTGTTAATTAAGCCATTCTGCAGGAACAGTCATAATATCATCCTTCAAGGCCCAGATCAACTGCGCATAGTTTATATTTTTGATCACTTTTCCAGTCTTCATCTACTTGCCTCTATCTTTAATATCTGTGGCCCTTAAGGTCAGTATATCACCCAATTTAATACATAATTTTTTATTGTCTCTTTATTCTCTTATTTATCCCCATTCAGATCTTTTTTATTTCCTTCCTTCTGCAAACTTTGGGCTTAGTTTGTTCTTTTTTTTTAATAATGATTTTTTTTCCATTATAGCTGTTTTACAGTGTTCTGTCAATTTTCTGCTGCACAGCAAAGTGACCCAGTCACACATGCATGTATACATTCTTTTTTCTCACATTATCATTCTCCTTCACAAGTGACCAGACGTTCCCAGTGCTGTACAGCAGATCCATTGCTTATCCATTACAAAGGCTGCAATTTGCCATCTATTAACCCCCTATTCCCAGGCCCTCCTACTCCCTCCCTGCTCCCTCTTGGCAACCACAAGTCTCCATGTCCATGATTTTCTTTTCTGTGGAAAGGTTCATTTGTTCCCTATATTAGATTTCATATATAAGTGAAATCATATGGTATTTGTCCTTCCGACTTGCTTCACTTAGTATGAGAGTCTCTAGTTCCATCCATGTTGCTACAAATGGCATTAGTTTGTTCTTTTTTATGGATGAATAGTATTCCATTGTGTATATATACCACATCTTCTTAATCCAGTTGTCTGTTGATGGACATTTAGGTTGTTTCCATGTCTTGGCTATTGTGACATGTATATGTGCCTTTTTCAAGGAAAGTTTTGTCCAGGTATATGCCCAAGAGTGGGATTGCTGGGTCATATGGTAGTTCTATGTATAGTTTTCTAAGATACCTCCATACTGTTCTCCATAGTGGCTGTACCAGCTTACATTCCCACCAACAGTGCAGGAGGGTTCCCTTTTCTCCCTCCAGCATTTGTTCTTTGTGGACTTATTGATGATGGCCATTCTGACTGGTGTGAAGTGGTATCTCATGGTAGTTTTGATTTGCATTTCTCTAACACTCAGGGATGTCGAGCATTGTTTCAAGTGCTTGTTGGCCATCTGTATATCTTCTTTGGAGAAATGTCTATTCAGGTCTTTTGCCCATTTTTCCGTTGGGTAGTTGGCTTTTTTGGTGTTGAGTTGTATAAGTTGTTTGTATATTTCAGAGATTAGGCCATTGTCCGTTGCATCATTTGAAACTGTTTTCTCCCATTCTGTCAGTTGTCTTTCTGTTCTCTTTTTGGTTTCCTTTGCCATGCAAAAGCTTGTCAGTTTGATTCAGTCCCATTGGTTTATTTTTGCTTTTATTTCTGTTGCTTTGGGAGACTGACATGGGAAAACATTCATAAGGTTGATATCAGAGAATGTTTTGCCTGTGTTCTCTTCTAGGAGTTTGATGGTGTCTTGTCTTACATTTAAGTCTTTAAGCCATTTTGAGTTTCTTTTTGTGCATGGTGTGAGGGTATGTTCCACTTTCATTGATTTACATGCGACTGTCCAAGTTTCCCAGCACCACCTGCTGAAAAGACTTTTTCCCATTTTATATTCTTAGCTCCTTTGTCAAAGATTAATTGACCGTACGTGTCAGGGTTTATTTCTGCATTCTCTATTCTGTATGTGTGTTTGGGTATCAGTACCACACTAGCCTTGATGTCTGTGTCTCTGTAATATTTCCTGAAGTCTGGGAGAATTATGCCTCCTATTTGGTTTCTGTTCCTCAGGATTGCTTTGGCAATTCTGGGTCTTTCGTGGTTCCATATCAATTTTTGGATCGTTTGTTCTAGTTCCGTGAAAAATGTCATGGATAATTTGATAGGGATTGCACTGAATCTGTAGATTGCTTTGGGTAGTATGGCCATTTTTACAACATTAATTTTTCCAACCCAGGAGTATGGAATATCTTTCCATTTCTTTGCATCCTCTTTAATTTCCTTGATTAATGTTTTATAGTTCTCAGCATATGTCTTTAACCTCCTTGGTCAGGTATATTCCCTGGTATTTGATTTTCTGGGGTGCAATTTTAAAAGGTATTGTATTTTTGTATTTTCTAATATTTCATTGTTCGTATACAGAAATGTGACTGATTTTTGAATGTTAATCTTATATCCTACTACTTTGCTGAATTTGTTGATCAGTGCAAGTAGTTTTTAAGTTGTGTCTTTAGGGTTTTCTATATATATATATATATAGTATCATGTGATCTGCATACAGTGACAATTTTACCTCTTCTCTTCCAATTTCAATACCTTTTATTTCTTTTGTTTGTCTGTTTGCTGTGGCTAGGACTTCCAGCACTATGTTGAATAACAGTGGTGAGAGTGGGTATCCTTGTCTTATTCCAGATTTTAGTGGGAAGGCTCTCAGCTTTTTTCCATTCAGCATTATATTTGCTCTGGGTTTGTCGTAAATGGCTTCTATGACGTTAAGATATGTTCCCTCTATACCCACTTTGGTAAGAGTTTTTATCATGAATGGATGTTGGACTTTGTCCAATGCTTTTTCTGCCTCTATTGAGATGATCATATGGTTTTTGACTTCTCTTTTGTTAATGTGGTATATGATGTTGATTGATTTGCGTATGTTGAACCATTCTTGTGAACCTGGGATGAACCCCACCTGGTCATGGTGTACGATCTTTTTTATATGTTGTTGGATTTGGTTGGCTAAAATTTTGTGAGAATTTTTGCATCTATATTCATCAGAGGTGTTGACCTAATTATATATTATCTTGAAGTTTTCTCTTCTGCTTCGCATTTGTCTAACCAGACATTTCTTGAGACAGTGTCTCCTACTTATAGTCCTAATCTCTGGCATTTTTCCCAAGCTGAGGACATAGCAGGTCCTTATTAAATACCTCAGAGATTATTGACTCAAGGATTGTTTTCTACCAGGGAATGTGTTCCAGCTATTTATTCTTGGGTAACAAACCTCCCCAAAACATAGTGGTTTGAAACAGCAGTATACTCTCTCCAAGACCTTGTGTTAATTGGGCTCAGCTGGGACAGTTCTCATTTTTAGTCTCTCAACCCTTTGCAATGAGATATCAGCTAGGACTGGAATTATCTGATGGCTCAACTAGGCTTGAAGTCCAAGATAGCTCCTCCACACACATGTCTGGCCCCTCAGTGCTCCTCAGCATGGGTCTGTCCAAAACTGTATCTTGGATTTAACATGTGATGGCTCAGAGCAAAAAGAGAGGAAGAGGGAGACTGCCAGTCCTCCAGAAGTCCAAAACTTGCTTGGCATCTGTTCATATTTTATTGGTTAAGGCAGTCACAGGCTGACCCCTGCTAACCTCTCGTCAAGGAAGAAGAGAAATAGACTTCACCTCTCAATGGGGAACTGGTGTGGGCAGCCAGAGAAGGAAGGAATTGATAGCACCCAACTTTGAAGTAAGCTACCCTAGAGAGTTTTCATCTGTGGCACATCACAGCTACCTAGAGCAGACCATGCTGTGTCCTAAGACCTGAATTTCATATATTCAGTATGTCATTTCATGTTCTTCCATACAGGTTATTCCAGCCAGGCACCCCCCAAAGCTTGTCGTTGGTCACAAAGGCAGGAGAGTAGGGCTGTGCTTAGTCAGATACTACTTCACATGTGGCATATTAATAAACCAAGCACAACTTGTTATTGCTGTTGCTTGCTAAACATCGTTGTGATGCTTTTGGTCATCTGTGGTGTTATGATTTATTTATTTATTTATTTTGGCTTTGCTAGGGGCATGTGGAAGTTCTTGGACCAGGGATCAAACCGCAACAGTGACCCAAGCTGCTGCAGTGACAATATCAGATCTTTAACCTGCTGCACCACAAGATAACTTCATGATTTATAATAAATATATATTTAGACTTCAACCCTGTTTCAGGCACAGACCTCCTAAAACCCCTGGAATCTCCTAAGTGATAAAAGAGAAGGTGCCTTTTGTTATGTTAATGAGGTAACTTTTGGAAAACCTCCTGGGTAACCTAAAGATGGAGCAAGTTTCCAAGGGAACCAACCAGGTTAGAGGGTTGGAACTTTTGGTTCCTCACCTGATTTCCATGGAGGGAGACTGGAGTTTGAGTCTTTTTCCAGTGGTCAGTGATTAATCAAGCATGCCTATGTAATGAAGCCTCCACAGAAACCCAAAAGGAGAGGGTGCAGAGAGTTTCCAGATCGGTTAACTAGATAGACCTTTCCTCATACCACTGTGCCAGATCCCAGGTGCCACAAGGACAGAAGCCCCTTTTTTCAGGACCTTGTCCTACACATCTCTTCATTTGGCTGTTGACCTTTTTTTTTTTACTTTTATTTGCCCTCATTGCTTATCCATTCTAAATGCAATAGTTTGTATCTACTAATCCCAAACTTCCAGTCTATCCCACTCCCTCCTCCTCCCCCTCTTCCTTGGCAACCACAAGTCTCTTTTCCATGTCTGTGAGTCTGTTTGTAGGTGGGTCCATTTGTGCCACATTTTAGATTCCACATATAAGTGATATCATGGTATTTGTCTTTCTCTTTCTGACTTACTCCTCTCTGTATGAGAATCTTTAGTTGCATCCATGTTGCTGCAAATGGCATTATTTAATTCTTTTTTATGGCTGAGTAGTATTCCATTGTGTATGTGTACCACATCTTCCTAATCCATTCTTCTGTCTGTCAAAGGACATTTAGGTTGTTTCCATGCACAAAAATAAACTCAAAATTTCTTAAAGACTTAAATATAAGACAAGATACTATAAAACTCCTAGGCGAGAACATATGCAAAACATTCTCTGACATCAACCATACAAACATTTTCTTAGGTCAGTCTTCCAAGGCAATAGAAATAAAAACAAAAATAAACAAATGGAAGCTCATCACACTTAAAGCTTTTGCACAGCAAAGGAAACCATTAAAACAAAAAAAAAAAACTGAAAAGACAACCTACATAATTGGAGAGAATAGTTGCAGATGATGCAACGACAGAGGCTTAATCTCCAAAATATACAAACAACTCATACAACTCAACAACAACAAAAGAAACAACCCAATGAAAAAATGGGCATAAGACCTAAATAGACATTTCTCCAAAGAAGACATGTGGATGACCAGCAGCCACATGAAAAAATGTTCAACATGGCTAATTATTAGAAAAATGTGAATAAAAACTATAATGAAATACCACCTCATACCAGTCAGAATGGGTATCATTAATAAGTCTACAAATGACTGTTGATCTTTCATGTCTTTTATAATAAACAAGTGAGCAAGTGGATTTCCTGAGTTCTGTGAGCCACACCAGCAGACTAATCAAACCCAGGGGCTGGAACCTCTGAAATATAGCCAATCAGTCAAAAGCACAGGTAACAACTTGGACCTGCAGTTGGCATCTGACATGAGGGCAATCTTGTGGGGCTGAATTCTTGACCTGTGGGATCTGATGCTGACTCCTGGTAGATAGTGTCAGGATTGAGCTGAATTGTAGGACACCCAGCTGATGTCTGAGAATTGCTTGGTGGTGTGAGGAAAACTTTCCCCAGTGTCAGAATTAGCTACTAAGGCAACATGATAGAAAAAGCATTATTAGGCTGGTGTCCATAGCTGTGGTCAGAGATTTAGTTCCAAGGATTTAATATCTCTGAACCTGCTATCCTGTCTTTAAAAGAAAGTAATGATGCCTGCTTTACAAGATTGTCGAAAGCCTTGGTGAGATAATGTAAACCAATATCCAGAATAGAGCATTACACCAATGTAATTTATTGTGTGTCCCTCTACTCCCCATTCCCAGCACCTCCTTCTTACTAGTGCTGAAATTTTGGAGAGCACAGTCTCTGCAGTGGGTATTTCCTAACCAGCTTGTTATGTGAAAGTTTTTGAAGTTAACATATTGACCAGTTGCCCTATCCTGGAGGTGTTCAAAGCTTAAATACCATATGCTCTCATCTGCAGTGCATCACAGCAGTCTCTGTCTGCCTGTTGCCCCTCCATGCAAGCCTGTTATAAACTGAAGAATGGTGCATTTGTATCTGACTCAGCCTATTGATAGCAATGCTGTCGCTGGGAAGACCTGAGGCACTCACCTCAGCCTGTATTGCTTGGATGAGCCTCTGCAGATATTTCCCTGACTGGAGCTAATGGTGTGGCTGGGCCAGTCATTGTGGTTTTTATTATAATTGAAGATGTACCTCAGCAATACCCATCAGGAAACTTTGGGGGAAAAAAAGATTTATTATGCATAGGTCCTGGAGGGTACATGGTATGCCCAAGCACCATACAACTAGGTTGCTGGAAGCAAGCAAGCAGACCTGGGTCTCTACCTTTATTAGGATCTGAGGGTGGAGTGGCTAGGATTTTGCAGGTTCACTCTTTGGTGAATTTACAACACAAGAACAGGAATCAGGGCATGAAGGAAAAAGGTGGGTCACTCAAGTGGTCAGTTATCCATGTTACCCAGAGCTTTCTAAAGGGGAACTATGTGGGTCGGAGTGGCCTGGTTATGTATCTATTCATTTAGCTAGTAGCTGTGTCATACAGCTGCCAGTTTGTTTATTCAGGATGGATGTATTGAAATGGATGCCTCAGCCACAAAGCTTAATGTATTTTGTTGTGTGCCCTCTTACAATTCCAGACACTGCATTGCCCTGTGGTTCTAGTTAGATGACATTCCTATGTAACCAGCTGGGTTATTGGCAAAGAATTCTTTATTCAATCCTACTGTAGGTGTGGTGGTAGGTTGCTAGGATTGATGAAAGCGAGACTCTGTATTTGCATAGGATAATTGCTCTAAAGGGCTGTGCCAAGGGGCATGCTGTTACTTTTGCACATACTCTTCATTTCTCAACTTGACCCATAGAGAATTGGCTTTGTGGCTTAACTTCTCACCCTTCAATATCCTTGCTGTAAAATGTGAATAATTATATGTATTATTCACTATCTTAGCTTTGGTGGAATGGTGCAAAATAGGACCACCCCTGAAGGGACAGGACAGGGTCTTCCATCTTAACCAATCGGGGGTATAGCAAGAACTCAGCCCAGGTCAGATGGCTTGAAACTCACAGTGTTTTTCTACCACAGAACCATGCTTCCCAATGTCTTAGAAAACACACTGAACAGAAGGCATAAGAAAAACTGTATGTATGGTACTTTTTGCTTTTTCGGAGCACTTTCTGTTTCTTCTGCTTCTCTTATCAAGGAAAGTATTCATTATAATTCTTGTTTTACTGAATGCAAAAGGAAGTGAGGACTCATCTAGTTGTATGATCTAGGAGAGGTGGAGTCCAGAATTCTTAGCAGCTGTGGTGGGCTGTTGCTGCAATCCCAAGATTTGAGCCTTCTGAAAACTTGAAGGAATCTTTATGATGCATAGAAAGGGTAGTGGCATGCTTATTACCAGGAAGATTACATGGTTCTAGATTATGAGACCACCTGCCTTTAAGGGACTAACTACTTTTATCACAGGGTTAATAAATGCTCTTCGGAGATACCTGGTATTTCTAGAGCAGTCATCATTGTGTGAGATATGTGTGAGAATGGGCCAATTGCAACTTTACAGACTCTGTTTCCTCTTCCAGAATCATCCCCAGGTGTGACAGAGGTGACCATCGTAGAAAAGGTACCCGCTGAACGTCATATGATTTCTTCATGGGAACAAGTAAGTGTTGCGCTGTTGAATCCTTACCTCCAAACAGAGAGAGGTCAACTTAAATGCCCCTGAGAAGGAAAGATTGAGTAGGAAGCCTGTTCTTATCTCAGGCCAGAGCTGCCTTCAAGGAAGAGTTGATCCTTCTCTCTCTTCCTCTTCAGACCAGTTAACACTCCCTTCCATACCATGCTGCCTCCCCTAGGCCTGTCATATGCAGGCAGTGGAATATTTAAAGTTGAATATATACAACAAAGCTGAAAACCCAGCAAGGAAAAGAAGACTTAAATATTAGTAAGCACGCCAGGCAAGACATGGGTAAGTGTTGCAGAGGTGTACTAACCAGATTAATAGCTAGTGCTTCCTAACCCTCCTCTGAACTTTCATTCATTCATTTATTCAATAAAGGTTTTAAGCTCCTAAAATGGGCCATTCATTGTGCCTGATGTTGAGCCCTGGGGATTCAGTGGTAATCAAAAAAGGGCACACCGTTTCTTACCTCTTGATCTTACTGTCTAAGACAGTGTAAATGATTCCAAGTGTAATTACAGAACAGACAAAGTTCTGTGAAAGAGAGGTAAAGGGATTATTGTCAGAAGGCCTGACCTCGTCTAGAGTTGAGAAACAGTTTTCCCAAAGAAGTTATGAGACGTTGTTAACCAGGTAGATGAGATCTGGGAGGAAGGGGCTTTTAGCCTGTGTGCATCTTTATAGGTGGGAGTGTTCTGAAAGCATAAAGAAGGTCCATGTGGATGGAACATAGGAGAGCAAGGGAGAGAGGTTGACAAGGAGCAGGCCATGCAGGGCTTCTTAGATCATCAGGATTTTGCTCTTTATTTTGAGAGCAGAGAGGAGCCATTGAAATGTTTTAAGTAGAGAAGTCAGATTTCTGCTTTGGGAAAATCACTGAGGCTGAGTAGCAGCAAATGGATTTGGCTAGGGAGCAAGAGATTAACTTGCCATTAGTGAGTGCTGCTAACACATACCAGATAAATTATTTAATTTAATCCTGATAATAACCCTGCAGGATTGGTACTGATATCTCTGTGTTTTAGATGAAGAAACTGAGGGTCAGAGAGGTCAAAGAATTTGTCCTGGGCCACATAATTACTGATTCAGAGCCTGAATTTGAACTCAGAGTTGTCAGCCTCTAAGCACACACCCTTTCTGCTCTGCCAGACTGCCCTTCTAACAGAGGGCACACTGGCAGCCTTGCCCTCAGCAGCCAAGCAGCCTACAGGTGTATGTGCATGTTCAGTCCCTGCCAACAATGCTCACTATCCCTGGGCTGAGCCAGTGGCAGCTTCTCTGGCATCTTGGTAACTGGTAATCAAGGTTACCCTCCACCACCTATGCTCAGCAGCACCTCAGCTTTTATAGGAGCTCACTCAGCCCCCACAGCCATTCCCACTCTCAGCCCATGAGAGAAAAGGGAATTTTAGAGCAATGTCTATCTGTTGAACTCTCACTGGCCAATCAGTCCTGGTGCAGCTGTGCAGCTTGCCTTGCCTGGCCTGTAGGCGTTGCTGATTGCATCCCTCCTGATCTTTCACAGGCTTGAGTCAACCCTTTGAGAGTGACATCCTGATGTTTTTCTCTCTAGCTGACTAGGAGACTCCTGCTTGGAAATCCAGACCTGGATAGGAGGGTGGGAGACAAGAATGCCTTGCCTGGGGTAGAACACCATTAAGGCAGTGTCATATTGTGTCACTTATTTATTGAGGTAACTTCTGAAGTATATTCTTGTTGGGTCTTGTACCAGATATTCCCCAGAATTCTCAAAAATGACTTTACCCATTTGTTGCAGTTTTACTGTGGTACTGTCATTTATTTATTTGGTACACACCTTCCATGGCTGCTTTTCAGGGCTAGAGTCTGCGTCTGGTCTCCTTGGAATCTAATCTGCCCCCTGGACAATGCAGCTTTATTGGGTTCTCCTTTAGCTTGGACCAACATTGAAGAGAACACAATTGTAGAGCTGGATAAATACTCTCGGTGGTCTGAAGAAATTAAGCTGTAAACTCGAAAGGGATTTTTTTTTGTTTTATTTTTTGTTTGTTTGTTTGTTTGGGTTTTTTTGGGGGGGGTTTTTTTGGTCTCTTCAAGGCCACACCCACGGCATATGGAGGTTCCCAGGTTAGGGGTCAATTCGGAGCTGCAGCTAACGGCCTACGCCACAGGCACAGCAACACAGGATTCTTAACCCACTGAGCAAGGCCAGGGATCGAACCCACATCCTCATGGATGCCAGTTGGGTTTGCTAACTGCTGAGCCATGACAGGAACCCCACAAGAGAGGTTTTTAACCCACTGAGATAGCCAGTGGAACCCTTTCCTCAGACAAATTCGGTTGGGGGCATTTTTTGTGAAAGCACCTAGAATAATAAAATATATAGATTTGGAATTTTCTATTGAGTCCTTTACTTGAAATATGTCAGACCTAAGTAGAGTAAAATGTGTTATATCTGAAGTACAAACAGTATTAGAATCAGTAATATAAAAATGCACTTGAGCAGTTGGCATGTTTGAACTTTATGAAGGGCTGTGAGAATGTTTGAAAGCTAAGGTATGAATACAGACAATAGGAGTTTTAGATGGGTGCTTTTATTTTATATATATATATATATTTCTGATTATGCACAACAAAAAAACATGGCCAACATAGATATTTAGAGAGTACAAAAAATGATTTTAAAAAATGAAAATATGTCTTAGGAACTTACCACTTAAAATTACCATGGTTAGTATAATTTTAGTTGTAGGTGGTGGGTGGGCAATGGGTAGTAGTCCAGGAACAATGCCCACCTAAGAGCTCATGAATTGGAAAAGGTCTGTGGACTCCTTGAAGTGTGTGTTAATTTATGAAATATGTGCATTTTTCTGTGGAAGGATCTTCAGATTGTTAAAATGGCTCATAACCCTATAAGAACAGGTTTTTGTATGATTTTTTTCATTCAAAATAGAGGCAATACGCCATGTGCTATTTTGTCACTTAAGCAATGGAGGGCAGAAGTTTTGGTCTGAAACTCGCCCATTCTGCTTCTTCACCCGAGGGTTGCTGAAGGGCACATTTCTACAGGAGCAAGCTTGGTAGGGCCCCTCTGACATGTGCCTGTAACAGAAGGAGCAGGAGGGTCACAAGGAGCTGGTTAAGTCCCTTATCTAGGGGACTGACCTTTGAGAACTGTCTCCTTGGCGACCCCCAGCCAAGGCACGGCAATCACGTGGTACCTGCTGTCTAGAGCTGCATTACTACAGCCAGATGATTCTTTTCACTCTGAAGAAGCCCACTGCCTCTGCCCTGCCCCAGGGAGATAAGATAAGAGTAGTAAGGCTACAGGGGAAAACAACCTCGAGAAGGAATCTTGTGCCAGCTCAGGCCCTTGGCTAAATAAATGACTTCTCTGGGTCTTGTGTTTATTATCTATAAAATAAGTGGTTTGATATCAGAGTTATTAAAGGATTCAACCACTTCTAATAATTTGTGATTCTTTGATGCAAATGCAGAAAGAAGAGGTTGAAAGTAAAATCTAAATGACCATATATACCTGCTGCAATCTCCTAAGGTTAAAGGGAAAAAATGAACAACCTCTTCCTATTTTAATGTATCTCATCCTTTTTTTGTTCTTTAAAAAGCGGTTTCAGTCTTCCTGGTTTTGTGCAGTTATATGATTCATGTTCATTGTGCCTGCTACCTGCCTTTTGTAATGATGGTAGTTAGTAAGATGTAATGTCTTACACTGAGCTTTTCATCTTCCCTGCACTGTGAAAGCGTATGCCTCTTAATTCTCACAGCATCCTGGGGTCAGGAGAGTTCTATTATTATTAAGCATTTCGGTGACATTTCACAGTTGCAAAGTGCTGTACAATTCTTGATTGGTTAGATTTTCCAGTCCCCAGATAAAAATTCAATTTACTGATGGTGAAATTATGGCCCAAGAGACCAAACGATGGCAAAATATCCTCTCTCTTTTTAGCCTACTTTTTCCATAGTCTGCAGAGAGTGGGTTCTGAACCTTCTTGCAGGTGTTTCCCTCATATGCCCCTGCTATGAATTTATCATAAGCATGCCTGGTGGAAGAGAGCAGCCTGCGATACCTGTCACTAGGAAGCCCTTACCTTGTGCTCCTACTCTGTAGCTCTGTGGGCTGAACTGTCTCTGTCTCACCTACTCATCTCTGCCATTGTAGCACCAAAAGCAGCTGTGGATGGTACTAAAATGCATGGGTGTGACCAGGTTCCAACTTAACATTATTCACACAGCAGGGCAGAGACCCCTGGTCTGAATTACTGTTCCCTTTCTTCACTCCCAGTTACTTTTCACCCTTCCACATTCTTTCTTTCTCCACCACCATTCTGTGGATACCACTGTGTCAGAAATCAGCAGGAACTTCCTCTTCGTCATTAAAGCCATCTTCTCACTTGGCATTTCTCCTGTATCTCTCACTATTGAGCATCTGTCCTTGACCCAGCTCTCTCCTCCCTTGGATTCTGTGGCATCACCCTCTCTGAGTCTTCCCCTGCCTCTCTGACTGTTCCTTCTTGGTCTTCTCTGCCTCTGCAGATCCACAACACAAAACTGTTACATTTTTGTCTCTCTATAAATTAGGAATGTGTTTTGCTCAAAAAGAGGTATAATATTAAACTAAGAATAGCTTAAACAAATGGGAATTAATATTGCTTGCATGAAAAGATCTGAGGTAAACAGTCGTAGTTCGTTCATCAGCCCTGACAATGTTCAGCCATTATTTCTGTAATTCTTTTGGTATTTTCCTTTACCATGGCCAAATGACTGCCATGGCCAAAGCTGTCAACCTCTAGGCTCAAGGCAGGAAGAAAAGGTAAGGGATGTTAACCAGCTATGTCTGTCACCTTTTAGCAGGGAAGTGATAGTTTTCCTAGAAACCCTCCTCACTGGACTTAGGTTTACATTTTAATATCCAACACTAGTTACAGAGGAGGTTCTGAAAACAAGTATTTTACTTGGCACATTCCCATTTCAAACAGTTAGGGTTCTGTCAAGGAGGAAGAAGAGGAAGACAAATTTGAATAAGTAACCCATGAGTCTGCCACAGCCTCCTCTGCACCTTGCCTCATTCCTTTCTGTTTCTAGTGCCCAGCAGCTACTTTCTGCTCCCCAGCTACTTTCTCTGGTGAAGTGGTCTCTGAAAGAGAAGGAACAATGGAGCACAGGATTCCCAGAAGTAGAGCAGGTGAGCAGGAGGCTGTGAATGGCCCCTCTCCCTTCCCTTGGGGCTCAAGCTCAGATAGGCTCTCTGGGACTCAAACTGGTGGCTCCCCAAACATCCAGTTGCTGAAGCAGTAACAGCTTGTGGTGGGCTTTTTCTAGCGTTGCTTAAACAAACAAACAAACAAAAAACTATTGTAGATAGATTACTATGGTAGATTGCCTCCTTGGGGGAAGAAAAAAATCAAAAGTTGGGAGTTATGCAATAGAATGATCACTGGGGTATAGGGAGATTGCAGCACCATGTGGACACCGCACAATTACTTCCAACACCAGTCAGCAGTGTTATTCTCCCTTCTTGAGTTTCTCCCAGATCCTCTCTCTCATCCCTACACCCCACCTTCTGTTTGCTTTTGGCCAATCTTATTCCTTCCCCTTCTTTATCATCCCCTCATAACAGAGACTGAGCCCAAATCTGGCGGGAGAAGCCCTCTGTAGTGCGCCAAGTACTCCCCTCAGAAGAGCAGTCTCTTCCCGTGTTGCACAGGGGAGAGGTTAAAAGGGCAGGTTGTGGGAGTCACCTATGTTAAGAGTGGGGCCTTGAAAGCCTACCCAGAAAGAAGGGCTGGAAGCACCTTAGGAGCCACTGCTCTCCAGCCTGCCAGTTAGTAAGGTCCACAGCAAGGAGGCAGCGCAGCCAGGGCCATGGGGGTTTATGTGAAGATGACAGTGCAGGCTGAATGAGTTTTAAGAACTTGGTTTACTTGATGTTGTGTATGTTTATGTTAGTTAAAATGATTGCACTGATTTTTTGCTATTTTTATGAAATCTGAATAATAGTGGTATAAAATAAAACCAAAAATTCTTCCTTAAATGAAATTCATGCTATAATGTCATAAAGCACTAATACTGAAATTATCCAACCTAACTTAAAGGTAAACAATGCCACCAGCCTTTCTCAACTGGGATCTCCTGCAATCTTGAGTTAAAGACTTCAGACAGTAGTTTCCTTGTCTCCACCACTATCACCGCTAGATGGCACTGGTGACCAAAATCTCATATTGGATGCTGGCCTTTGAGGGTGACAGAAGGAGCAAGAACTTTGTGAGAACACTGCTAACTACAGGCTTCTTGAACTAGGTCCCAGGGCTGGGAGAAAGGCATTCTACATGCACACTTCTCCTCTTTGGAAGCACAGAGAATCTGCCATACAGGAGGCATTAGGAGCAATCCTTAAAGTCCAAATAATTTACTAAATAGAAAAATAAATGTTAGCTCAAGGAGTCAGAGTCCTTTAGTTTACACATCGGTGAAACTAGGAGGTTGATGGTAAAGAGAGAGAGGAAAAAACTAATCAGGATGAGTATTTTATGGAGTTCCCTCCGTGGCTCAGTTAACAAACCCAACTAGGATCCATGAGGATGTAGGTTTGATCCCTGGCCTTGCTCAGTGGGTTAAGGATCCGGCATTGCCATGAGCTGTGGTGTAGGTCACAGATGTGGCTCAGATCTGGTGTAGCTGTGGCATAGGCCAGCAGCTGTAGCTCCAATTTGACTTCTAGCCTGGGAACTTCCATATGCCATGGGTGCAGCCCTAAAAAAAAAAAAAAAAAAAAAATGCATATTTTACTTTTTAGATAAAGAAAATGAAAAACCTGTTTCATTAAAATAAACGGCTCTTGTCTGTTTCATAATATATAGCTGTACAGCAGAAACTGACAGAACATTATAAATCAACAATGATGGAAAAAATAAAAATCTTATATATAAAAAACATGGCTTAAAATTACCTTCAAGCCTGCTTACTTCTCACTTCTAGTTGCGGAAGATGCTATATCCTAAAAACGTAACAATTATACTAATTGACTATTCCCTCTCCTTGCCAAGCTCACACCTCCTCCCATCTCCAGTGTTTTGTAGACTCAGTCTTAAGAGATTATTCTTGAATCTGGATTCATAACGTTTAACTGATACTCAAGGTCACTCAGTAGCAGAATTGGGAAATAAATTCAGGCTGTCCTGCTGCATTCTTAGCTTCCTTACACATTGGGTTCCTGGAACTGACTGACCTAAAGTAAACTTGATATAAGCATCATACAGTGTCACATTTCAAGGGTCCAATAAGCACAAAGTTTGGACAGAGCTGCTAAGATATTGCTCTCCTGCCTGTATAAACATGTCAAGAAATCAGAAAAGTAATCAGATAACTTATTCTTCTGTACTTTCCAGGGATTTTATTAGCTGGAGAAAATCCACCAGGCATGGGCATGGATGTGACTTAGAATTTAAGGCACGCTCTGATACTAAGCTATCCCTTTGTTCTTTTCATACCAGTTTGGATGATGTACTGTTCATATGAAATATTTGTTTATATCCCGTTGGGCTTCTTTTCTTTCTAAGACCTTTCAGAACTATTAGGTTCATTGCATTAAGTGTTCTAGAAGTATCTACTTTTCACTTTTAAGATGTTCTCATTGGAGTTCCTGTCGTGGCTCAGGGGGAATGAATCTGACTAGCATCTCTGAGATCGCAGTTTCAATCCCTAGCCTCACTCATTGGGTTAAGGATGTGGTGTTGCCATGAGCTGTGGTGTAGGTTGCAGACGTGGCTCGGATCTCTCGTTTCTGTGGCTGTGGCATAGGCTGGTAGCTACAGCTCCAATTTGACCTCTAGCCTCAGAACCTCCATGTTATGTTGCGGGTGTGGCCCTAAAAAGATGACAAAAGACAAAAAAAAAAAGTTCTCATTGATCCAATAATTTGTTTCAGAATATAATTTATGAGCATGGGTCTGAATGTAGAGCAATGATTGCTTTTCTGCAACATCATCGAAACTTTGCCTAGGCTCTCATCTCGCACCATGTTCCTTTCTCCAGCTAGTTCTCCAGTGAAGCATTGCCATGAAGAACAGACACTGGCTCTGCCTTACTAGGTGGGGCAAAAAAAGAGATCAAACTGGTGGATCTTCTCTGCAGACCTCCTTCCTCTCTATTAGTTTTTTTGTTTTTATTTTTTATTTCAGTACAGTTCACATATAACATTGTATTAGTTTTGTCTATAACATAATAATTTTATATATGTAGGTATTGTGAAATGACAAGTTTAGTTAACATCCATCTCGAGTCACTGTTTTGTGTTTTGTTTTTTTTCTTGCGATGAAAACTTTTTTTTTTTCTTAGCTTTTTAGGGCAGCACCCAGCATATGGAAGTTCCCAGGCTAGGGGTCGAATCAGAGCTGCACCTGCAGGTAACATGGAATCCGAACTGTGTTTGCCACCTACACCACAGCTCATGGTGACACCAGATCCTTAGCCCACTGGGCAAGGCCAGGGATCGAAACTGCGTCCTCATGGATACTAGTAGTGTTTGTTACCACTGAACCATGAAGGGGACTCCTGAAAACTTTAAGATTTACTCTCAGCAACATTGAGATAGATAAAACAGTATTGTTAACTATAGTCACCTTGCTGTACTTTATATCCTCCAGGGCTTATTTATTTTATAGTTGCAAGTTGGTACCTTTTGACCACCTACACCCATTTATCCCACCCATGACCCCCTCCTCTGGTAACTTCCAATCTGTTCTCTGTATCTAGGTGTTCACTTTTCTTTTCGATTCTACATATAAATGAGATGGCTCATATAAATGAGCATTTGTCTTTCTCTGACTTACGTCACTTAGCATCATGCTTTCAGGGTCCATATGGGTTGTGACAAATGGCAGGATTTCCTTTTTATGACTGAATAATATTCTTGTGTGTGTGTATGTACCATATTCATTCATCCATCCATCTGTGGACACTTAGGTTGTTTCTACATCTTGACCCTTGTAAACAGTGCTGCAGTGAACATAGTGGTCCAGATATCTTCTCAAGATAGTAATTTTTTTCCCTTTGGATAAATACTCGGGTAGAATTTTGGAATCATAGGGTAGTTCTATTTTTAATTTTTCAGGAATCTCCATACTGTGTGCCATAGTGACAACACTAAGTTACATTCCACTAGTGAGTGCACCAGTGTTCCATTTTCTCCACATCCTCACCAACACTTTTTATTTGATAATAGCCATTCTAACAGGTATGAAGTGATATCTCATTGTGATTTTGATTTGCATTTCCCTGATGATTAGTGATGTTGTGCATCTTTTACTGTACCTGTTGGCCATTTATATGACTTTTTTGGAAAAATGCCTATTCAGTTCCTCTGTCCATTTTTTAATCAGGCTTTTTTCTGTTGAGTTGTATGAGTTCTTTATATATTTTGGGTGTTACCCTCTTATTCAGATATATGATTTATAAATATTTTCTCCTATTCTCTAGGTTGTATTTTCATTATGCTGGTGGTTTCCTTTGCTGTGCAGAATATTTTTCACTTCATGAAATCTAACATTCAAGTCTTTACTCGGTTTTGAGTTGATTTTTGTATATGGTATAAGATAATGGTCCAGTTTCACTCCTTGGCATGTGGCTGTCCAAGTTCCACATTATTTATCGAAGAGACTGTTCTTTTCCCCATTGTTTATTTTTGGATCCTTTGTTATAAATTAATTGAACACATATGTATGGGTTTACTTCTGGGTCACTGTTCTGTTCTATTGATCTATGTGTCTGGTTTTATGCCAGTATCATATTGTTTTGGTTATTGTACCTTTGTAATCCAGTTTGAAATCAGGGAGTATGATGCCTCCACTTTGTTCTTCTTTCTCAAGATTGTTTGATTATTGGGGGTCTTTTGTGGTTCCTTGCAGATTTTATGATTGTTCTATTTCTGTGAATAATGTCTTTGGATAATGTCATTGGAAGTTTGATAGGGATGCATTGAATCTATAGGTTGATTTGGGTGGTATGGTCATAATGTTAATGTTTTCAGACCGTACGTATGGAATATCTTTCCATTTATTTGTGTTTTCTTCAGTTTCTTTCATCAGTATTGTATAGTTTTTAGTATAAGGGTTTTTCACCTCCTTGGTTAAACTTATTCCTAGGTATTTTATTCTTTTTGATGCAATTTTAGGTGGGATTATTTTTTTAATTTTTCTTTCTGAGAGTTGGTTATTCTTATATAGAAAAACAAGTGTTTTTTTAATTGAAGTATAGTTGATTTACAATGTTATGTTTCTGGGGTACAGCAAAGTGATTCAGTTATATATTTTATATATATATTCTTTTTCATATTCTTTTTCCATCATGGTTTGTTATGGGATATTGAATATAGTTCCCCATGCTATACAGTAGGACCTTGCTGTTTATCTGTTTTATACGTAGTAGTTTGCATCTGCTAATCTCAAACTCATTTATCCCTACCCCACTATTTTTCCCCTTTGATAACCATAAGTATGTCTGTAAGTCTGTTTCTGTTTATATGTAAGTTCACTTGTATCCTATTTTAGATTCCTCATATAGATAGCATATGATATTTGTCTTTCTCTTTCTGACTTACTTCACTTAGTATGATATTCTGTAGGTCCATCCGTGTTCCTGCAAGTGGTATTATTTCATTCTTTTTATGGCTGAGTAGTATTCCATTGCATATATATGTCACATCTTCTTTACCCATTCATATGTCAGTGGACATTTAGGTTGCTTCCTTGTCTTGGCTATTGTCAGTACTGCTGATATGTACATTGGTGTGCATGTATCTCTTCAAATTAAGGGTTTTCTTCCAATATATACCCAAGAGTTGGGTTGCTTGATTATATGGCAACTCTGTGGTTAGTTTTTTAAGAAACCTCCATACTGTTAACCATAATGGCTGCACCAGTTTACATCCCCAAGAAAAACGAAAGGTTCTCTTTCCTTCACACCCCCCTTTCCAACACTTTGTTATTTGTAGACTTTTTAGTGATGGCCATTCTGACTGTTGTGAGGTGGCATCTCACTGTACTTTTGATTTGAATTTCTCTAATAATTAGAAACATTGAGTATCTTTTCATATGCCTACTGCCCATTCATATGACTTTTTTGGAGAACTATCAGTTTAGGTCTACCGCCCACTTTTTGATTGGGTTTTTTGTTTTTTGTTATATCGTTGTATGAGCTGTTTGCATATTTTGGCATTAACCCCTGGTCAGTTGCATCATGGAAAAGCAACAGATTTTTGTATATTGATTTTGTATCCTACAACTGAATTCATTTATTAGTTCTAAAAGTTTTTTGGTGAAGTCTGTTTAGGATTTTCTGTATGTAAAATCATGTCATCTGCAAATAGTGATAGTTTTACTTCTTTTCTGATTTTAATACCTTGTATTTATTTTTATTGCCTAATTTTTCTGCTTAAGACTTTCAATACTGTGCTGAATAGAGCTGACAAGAATGGTCATCCCTGTTTTCCTGGTCTTAGGAGAAAAACTTTCAGCTTTTAACCCTTAAATATGTTGTTGCTATGGGCTTGTTGTTTATGGCCTTTATTATGTTGAGTTACGTTTCCTCTATGCATAGAGAGTTTTTATCATGAATGGATGTTGAATTTTGTGAAATGCTTTTTCTGCATCTATTGAGATGGTCACATGATTTTTATACTTAATTTTTTTTTTAGTGTTGTGTCGTATCAATTGTTTTGCAGATATTGAACCATCCTTGCATCCCTGGAATAACTTTCATGGTATATGATCCTTTTAATGTATTGTTGAATTCAGTTTCCTATTTTTTGAAAATTTTTTGTATCTGTGTTCATCAAGGGTATTGGCCTATAATTTTCTTTTCTTGGACTGTCCTTGTCTGGTTATATCAGGGTAATGCTGGCCTCATAAAATGAGCTTGGGGTATTTCTTTTTTTTTATCTTTTATTTATATATTTTTTTTTCTACTCTACAGCATGGTGACCCAGTTACACTTACATGTATACATTCTTTTTTCTCACATTACATGTTCCATCATAAGTGACTAGACAGAGTTCCCAGTGCTACACAGCAGGATCCCATTGCTAATTCATCCCAAAGGCAACATTCTGCATCTTTTTACGAGCTTGGGATATTTCCTCTTCTGTGTTTTGGAACCATTTGAGAAGGTTTGATAATATTTATTCTTTTTTTTTTTTTTTTGACCTCACCTGAGGCAAGTGGAAGTTCCCAGGCCAGGGACCAAACCCAAACCATAACATGACAACAATGAATCCTTAACTGCTAGGCCAGAGGGGAACTTCCAGTATTACTTCTTTAAATGTTTGATAGAATTCAACAGGGAAACCTTCTGTTCCTGTAGTTTTGTTTGTTGGGAAGTTTTGATTACTGATTCAATCCCCTTACTAGTAAATAGACTGTTCAAATTTTCTATTTCTTCATTATTCAGTCGTACATAACAAGTTGTATGTTCCTAGAAATTCATCCATTTCTTCTGGGTTGTCCACTCTGTTAGTGTATAATGTTCATCATATTTGCATACTTTGTTTTTCTGTGGTATCGGTTATAACCACAGTCTCTTCTTTCATTTATGATTTTATTTCAGTTCTCTTTTTTCCCTGCTGAGTCCTGCTAAAGATTTGTTTGTTTATCTTTAAAAAAAAGAAAAAAAAACAGCTTTTAGTTTCATTGATTCTATTATCTTTTAACTTCTATTTCAGTTATCTCTAATATTTGTTTTTTCCTTCCCTGTACAAATTTTAATTTTGGCCTTAGTTCTTTTTTTTTCTCTGGTTCTTTGAGGGGTAAAAATAGGTTGTTTATTTGAAAGCTTTATTATTTCCTGATATAGGCATTTATCACTATAAACTCCCCTCTAGAATTACTTTTGTAGCATCCCATAAGTTTTGGCATGTTGTACTTCCATTTTTTTTTTTATCTCAAGATGGCTTTTCATTTCTCTTTTGATTTCTTCATTGACCCATTGGTTGTTCAGGAGCATGTTCTTTAATCTCCACATACATGTGGATTTTCCTATTTCCTTCTTGTAATTAATTTAGTCTCATATAGTTTTGGTCAGAAAAGATGTTTGATGTTATTTTAGTCTCCATAACTTTATTCTTATTTTGTGGCCTACCATAGGATGTATCCTGGAGAATATTCCATGTTCACTTCAGAAGAGTATAGTCTGCTGATTTTTGGACTTAAATGTGTGTTAAGTCCATACAGTCTAACATGTCATTGAAGTCCTTTGTTTCATTGTATTGCTGTCTGTTTCTCCCTTGAGGCCTGTTAATATTTTCTTTATATATTTAGGTGCACCAGTGTTGGATACATATTTATAAATATTAAATCTTCATGCTGGATCGACCCTTTATCATTATATAATGCCTTTCTTTGTTTCTTGTTAGAGTCTTGTCTTAAAATCTGTTTTGTCTTGTATAAATATAAACATCCCAGCTTTCTTTGGTTTTCATTTTCATGGAATATTTTCCCATTACTTCACTTTTAGTCTATGTGTTGACTGAAAGTGAAGTAATGGGAGTGAAGTGAGCCTCTTGTAGGCAACACAGTTTGGCTTTTTTTTTTTTTGCCATGCCTGTGGAATGCTGAAGTTCCTGTGCCAGGGATTGAATCTGCACCACTACAGTGATCTGAGTGCTAGCAGTGACATCATTGGATCCTTAACTGCAGCCACGCGGGAACTCTTAGTTCATTTGTATTTAAAGTAGTTATTTATAGGTATGGACTTAGTGCCATTTTGTTCATTGATTTTTGGCTATTTTGTAATTACTTTGTTCCTTCCTTCTCTTGCTTTCTTCCTTTTTGATTTGATGATTTTATATGATGGTATGCTTAGATTCTCTTTATCTTTTCAGTATTTGCTATAGGTTTCTGCTTTGTGGTCACCATGAGGCTTATATTTATAACAGTCTATTTTAAGCTGATAACATCTTGTTTGAATGCATTTTAAACCTTTACATTTTTACTCTCCCAGCACACATTTTAGATGTCATAATTTACATCTTTTTTATCTGACATGTCTATTAACAAATTATTGTTATTTTTACTACTAAAATGTAGTATATTTTGTCACTTTTACCATAGTTATTTTACTACTTTATCTTTTATTTGTGTGTTTATCTATTGTAGATTTTTGGTTTGTAGTTACCCTGAAGTTTTGATATATAAATATATATATACACATATATATATATACACATACATATACATACACAAGATTGTTTTAAGCTGTTGGTCTCTTAACTGCAAGTGCATCTCCAGTGTCCTGCATTTGTACCTTCCTCTTCCGTGATTTCTGATTTGGGTAGCATATCTGCATGCAGATGATTTCTCACCTTTACTCTATGTATGCCTTTACTGGTGATCCTTGTCATTTGTAATATTTTTCTTTCCGGTGTTCTTTTCTTTTCCACCTAGAGAAGTTCCTTTAGTATTTGTTGTAAAGGTGTTTTAGTGGTGCTGAATTCTCTTAGCTTTTGCTTGTCTGTGTAAAGCTTTTGATTTCTACTTCAAATCTGAATGAGAGCCTTGCTAGGTAGAGTAATCTTGGTTGAAGATTTTCTCCTTTCATCACTTTTAAGTATGTCATGCCACTCCTTTCTGGCTTGCAGAGTTTCTGCTGAAAAATCTGCCCATAACTTTATTTGGGTTCCCTTGTATGTTATTTGTTTCCTTTCCCTAGCTGCTTTCAGTATTTTCACTTTGTCTTTAATTTTGGTCAGTTTGATTAAAATGTGTCTCAGGGTGTTCCTCCTTAGGTTTATTTTATATGGTACTTGCTGTGCTTCCTGGATTTGAGTGAGTGATTCCTTTCCCATGTTAGTGAAGTTTTTGCTGTTATCTCTTCAAATATTTTTTCAGGCCCTTTCTCTCTCTCTCTTCTTCTGGCATCCCTATAATACAGATGTTGGTGCATTTAACGTTGTTCCAGAGTTCTCTTAGACTGTCTTCATTTCTTTTCAATCTTTTTTCTCTTTGCTGCTCCACATCAGTGATTCCCACTGGTCTGTCCTCCACCTCACTTGCTCATTCTTCTGCCTCCTGTATCCTGCTGTATTCTGGTTGCTTCTAATATTTTTTTTTTATTTCTCTTACTGTATTTTGCATCTCTGCCTGCTTAATCCTTAAATCTTGTATTTCTTTGCTCAGTGTTTCTTGTAATTTATCAGTCTTTGCCTCCAGCTTATTTCCAATGTCTTGAATCATCTTCACTATCATCAGTCTAGAGTCTTTTTCATGGAGGTTGATAATCTCCAGATCACTTAGCTGTTTTCCTGGCTTTTTTTCTTGTTCCGTTATGTGAGTCATAATTCTCTGTCTTTTCATCTTGTATAGATTTTTGGTGTGGTCTCCTTTTTTGCAGACAATAGAGCTATAGCCCCTCTTGCTTCTGATATCCACCTCCCCTTGTGGCCAAAGTTAGTATGGGGCCTTGCTGTAGGCTTCCTGATGGGAGGGACTGGTGCATTCACTGATAGGTGGAGCTGGTTCTTATCCCCCAGGTGGGTGGGGCTTTTTCTGTGAGTGATATTAGAGGCAGCAGTGTGCCTGGGTGGTGGTGGTGGGGGGGTCTTTAGGTAGCCTGTTTACTGATGGGTGGGGCTGTGATCCCACCTGGATTATTGTTTGGCCTGGGCTTCTTAGCACTGATGGGTGGGGCCGGATTTTTCCCAAATGGCCACCTCTAAAGGAACACATGCTGAAGATTATTCCAGAGACCTTTGCTGCCAATGTCCTACCCCCACAATGAGCCACAGTCACCCCCCCAACCCCCATTTTACCAGGAGATGCTCCAAGAACTGCAGTTAGGCCCAACCCAGTTTCCTATGGGGTCTCTGCTTTGCCCTGGGACCCAGTGCACATGAAAGCCTGTGGTGCCTTTCAAGAATGGGGTCTCTGTTTCCCCCAGTCCCTGGAGCCCCTGTGCACAAGCCCCACTGGCCTTCAATGCCAAATGCTCCAGGGGCTCCTTCTCCCAATGACAGATCTCCAGGTGTGGGGACCTAATGTGAGGCTCAGAACTCTCACTTCCGTAGGAGAGTCTCTGTGATACAGTTACTTTCCAGCCTGTGGGCTGCCCACCCATTGGGTATGGGGTTGCTTATATCATGTAATCGACCCTCCTACCGTCTTGATGTGGTTCTGGAATAGGGTATCTTTTTTGATAGTTTGCAGTCTATTTGGTTGAGGGTTGTTCAGTAGTTGGTTGTAATTTTGTTGCTTTTGTGAGAGGAGGTGAGCTCTAGTCCTTCTATTCTGCGGTCTTAATACCATCTCACTACTTTGTCTTTGAAACTTCATGCTAAGTGATTAATTTACCCCCATGGCAACATTAGATTATTCTGAATATAACTATACATTTACTTATGTTTGTGGGATTTATACTGCCATATTGTTTGCTGTTACTAATTAGCACTTTTTTGTTTCAGCTTGACGTTTCTTTAACATTTGTTGTAAGGGTGGTCAAGTGGTGAACTCCTTCAGCTTTTCTGTATCTGGAACTTTATTTCTCCTTAAATTCTGAAACTTTATTTCTCCTCAAATTCTGATTTACCAGGTAGAGTATTCCTGGTTTGCATTTTTTTTTCTTTTCACACTTTGAATATATTGAGCCACTTTCTTCTGGCTTGCTAAGTTTCTGCCTAAAAATCTGCTGATAGTCTTATGGGGGTTTCCTTGTACATAACAGGTAGTTTTTCTCTTGCTGCTTTTAAGATTTTCTTCTTTAACTTATGACAATTTAATTACAACGTGTCTTTGGATGCTTCTTTTTTTGAACTCCCTGGGATTCCTGGATCTATTTCCAGATAGTCTCTTTTCTTTCCCAAGTTAGAGAAATTTTCAGCCATTATTTCTTCAAGTAAACTTCCCCCCCTTGCTCTCTCTCTTCTTCTGACACCCCTGTAAGTGTGATCACAAGGTCTGCTTGATCATTAAGTCCTTTAAGTCTCTTAAGCTGTATCAGTCTTTCTCATTCTTTATTCTTTTTACTTATCTGATTGGATGAATTCCAGTTCCCTATCTTCTAATTCACTGATCCTTTCTTTCACTTCATCTTGTCTGCTGTTGAACCCCTTCACTGAATTTTTCAGTTCAGTTATTGTCTGTCTGTCTGTCTTTTGGACTGCTCCTGCAGCATATGGAAGTTCCCAGGCTAAGAGTCAAATTGGAACTGTAGCCACAGCAATGCCATATCTGAGCCACATATGTGACCTATATGCCACAGCTCATGGCGACACCAGATCCTTAAACCACCGAGTGAGGCCAGGGATCGAATCCACATCCTCATGGATACTGGTTGGGTTTGTTACCATGATGGAAATTCTCAGTTATTGTATTTTTCACATCCGTGATTTCTGTTTATCACTTTCTTATATTTTCTGTCATTTTGTTGAAATTCTCACTTTGTTCATACATTGTTCCCTTGACCTCAGTGAGCATCTTTATGACATTGTTTGAGCTCTTCATCAGGTAAAAGTCATTTACCTTTATTTCATTAAGGTCTTTTCCTAGAGTTTGATCTAATTCTTTCACTTGGAACAAATTCCTCTGCTCCTTCATTTTTCTTGATTCTCTCTGTTGGTTTCTATGCATTAGATAAAACGGCCACCTCTCCTAACCCTGAAGGAGGGGCCTCACATAAAAGATAAACCTTATTATTCAACCCTACCCTGGCCCTTGGTTGTTTTTCAAACCATTGAAAACCAATAAAGTCCAGCCCACTTTATTCTTGGTGGTTTCCAGTAGTTGAGGGTATGCCAATACCTGTCAGTGTCCCAAAGGGGAAGATCTTAGTAGCTAGCTTCGGCTGATTGGAAGCTGCACACTCAGGCAGCAGCTTTTAAAATATGCAAATATACCACTATCAGGGAAGAGTGAGAGATAGGCATTCTCTCAGCTCCCACTGCATTGAGCTGTAGAGGAATAGCCAGTTAAGAACTCTGTCTTTGTCTTTTACCATCCCATTGAATTCATGAAAAAAAGCTGCTCACCAGAGCCATCTCTCAAAGGATGTATCCTGTTAGGCATCAGCCACAAAGCTGGAGCACCAGGTATGTGCATAACCTCCATTCATAGACACACTGGTGATCTAGGTCAGGACAGAGGGAGAGGCAAAGATGGCCCCCACTGGCTTCCCAGTGGAAAGGATTGCAGTCGGCCCCTAGATGTTGTTGAATTATAAGCCTGACCCTGAGGCTGCAGTTAAGATCTACATGTAGGCTTCTTTGCCAGAAAGACTGGGCATTTCAGTCTACCTTTGCCCTAATCCCTGGTGGGATAACTGTTGAAGATCTGTCACTCTGGTTTTTGTTTTGTAATTTGTTTTTTATTAAAGTATAATTTATGATATTGTGCCAATTTGTGCTGTATTGCAAAGTGACTAAGTCATACATATGTGTGTGTGTGTGTATTCCTCTTACCTTTCATCATGGTTTATCCCAAGAGATTGGATATACTTCCCTGTAGCATGCAGTAGGACCTCATTGCTTATTCAACTTAAATGTAAAAGTTTGCATCTACTAGCCCCAAACTCCCAGTCCATTCCCCTTGGTAATCACAAGTCTGTTCTCTATGTCTGAAGTCTGTTTCTGTTTTGTAGATAGGTTCATTTGTGCCACATTTTAGATTCCACACATATAGATGATATCATATGATATTTGTCTTTCTCTTCTGACTTACTTCTCTCAGTAGGAGAGTCTCTAGTTCCATCCATGTTGCTGCAGATGGCATTATTTTGTTATTTTTTTGGCTAAGTAGTATTCCATTGTGTACATATACCACATCTTCTTAATCCATCCGTCAATGGACATTTAGCTTGTTTCCATGTCTTGGCTGTTGTGAATAATGCTGCAATGAACATATGGGTGCATGTATCTTTTTCAATGAAATTTGTATCCAGATATATGCCCAAGAGTGGGGTTTCTGGGTTATATGGTAGTTCTATATTTAGTTTTCTTTCTTTCTTCCTTTCTTCCTTTCTTCTTTCCTTCCTTCCTTCCTTCCTTCCTTCCTTCCTTCCTTCCTTCCTTCCTTTCTTTCCTTCTTTTTGTTTGTTTTTTAGTCTTTTTTATTAGGGCCGCACCTGTGGCATACAGAGGTTCCCAGGTTAGGGGTCTAATCAGCCTGTCCCAGAGCCACAGCAACACCTGATCTGAGCAGAGTCTGTGACCTACACCACAGCTCACGGCAACGCTGGATCCTTAACCCACTGAGCAAGCCAGGAATCGAACCCGCAACCTCATGGTTCCAAATCAGATTTATTTCTGCTGAGCCAAATTAGGAACTCCTATACTTAGTTTTCTGAGGTACCGCCATACTGTTTTCCATAGTAATTATACCAGTTTGCACTCCCTCCAACAGTGTAGGAGGGTTCCCTTTTCTCAACACCTTCTACAGCATTTGTTGTTTGTTGACTTGTTAATGATGGCCATTTTTACTGGTGGAGGTGGTACCTCTTTGTAGTTTTGGTTTGCATTTCTCTAATAATTAGTGATATTGAACATTTTTTCATGTGATTGTTGCCCATCTGTATATCTTCTTTGGAGAAATGTCTGTTCAGATCTTTTGCCTATTTTTCAATTGGGTTGTTGGTTTGTGCAATGCATGTCAGGGAATGTCTTGCCTACCTTCTCTTCTAGGAGTTTTATGGTGTCATATCTTATGTTTAAGCCTTTAGGCCATTTTGAGTTTATTTTTGTACATGGTGTGAGGGAGTGGTCTAGTTTCATTGATTTACATGTAACTGTCCAGTTATCCCAGCACCACTGCTGAAGAGACTCTTTTTCCCATTTTATATTCTTGCCTCCTTTGTCAAAGATTAATTGGCTGTAGGTATCTGAATTTACTTCTGGATTCTCTCTTCTGTTCCATTGGCCTGTATGTCTGTTTTTGTACAGATACCACACTGTCTTGATTACTTTAGCTTTGTAATATTTTCTGAAATCTGGGAGAGTTGTGCTACCTGCTTTTGTTTTTTTCCCTGAGGATTGCTTTGTCAGTTCTGGGTTTTTTATATTTCCATGTAAATTTTTTGAACTACTTCTTCTAGTTCTGTGAAAAACGTCAAGGGTAATTTGATCGTGGTTGTATTAAATCTGGGGATTGCTTTGGGTAGTATGGCCATTTTCACAACATTAATTCTTCCAATCCAGAAGCATGGGATACCTTCATGTTTCTTTGAATACTCTTAAATTTCCTTTATTAATGTTTTGTAGTTGTCAAGAGTATAAGTATTTCACCTCTTTGGTCAGGCTTATTCCTCGATTTTTTTTCTAATTCCCTTTTTTTTTTTTTTTTTTTTGGCTTTTGTCCTTTTAGGGCCACATCCACAGCATATGGAGGTTCCCAGGATGGGGGTCTAATCAGAGCTGTAGCCCCTGGCGTATGCCACAGCCACAGCCACAGCAGATCCAAGCCACATCTGCAACCTACACCACAGCTCACGGCAATGCCGGATACTTAACCTACTGAGCAAGGGCAGGGATCTAACCCACAACCTCATGGTTCCTAGTCGGATTAATTTCTGCTGCGCCATGACGGGAGCGCCTATTCTTTTTTTATATTTTAGGTATTTTTGTTGTGGTTTTTAACGGGTTTTTTTATATTCCTTTTCTACTATTTCATTGTTGTTAATACACAGGAATGCAACTGATTTCTAAATGTTAATCTTGTATCCTGCTAGTTTGCTGAATTCATTTATCGGATAGAGAAGTTTTTGTTTGGAGTCCTTAGGGTGTTCTATATATAATACATCATCTGCATATAGTGACAGTTTTATATCATCCCTTCCAGTTTGGTTACATTTTATATCTTATGTTTAATTGCTGTGATTATAACTCCTAATACTATGTTGAATAGAAGTGTCAAGAGTGGACATCTTTGTCTTTTTCCAGATTTTAATGGGGAAGATTTTGTTTTTTTCTGTCAAATATTATTATTGGCTGTGGGTTTGCCATAAATGGCTTTTGTTATGTTGAGATACATTCCCTCTGTACCAACTTTGGTAAAAGTTTTTATCATGAATGAATGTTGAATTTTGTCAAATGCATTTTCTGCGTCTATTGATATGATCATGTGGTTTTTGACTTTTCTTTTGTTAATGTGGTGTATGACATTGATTTGTTTGTGTATGTTGAACCATCCCTCTGAATTTGGGATGAATCCCACTTGGTCATGCTGTATGATCTTTTTTATGTGTTGTTATATTTCTTGATTAAATTTTTGCTGAGAATTTTTGCTTCTGTATTCATCAAAGATACTGGCCTATGCTTTTCTTTTTTGGTAGTGTCTTTGGTTTTTTGGTATTAGGGTGATGGTGGCTTCATAGAATGTCTTTGAGAGTGTTCCTTCTTCTTCGATCTTTTGGAAGAGTTTAAGAAGGATCAGTATAAGTTGTTTGTCTGGTAGAATTCACCTATGAAGCCATCTGGTCCTGAACCTTTTTTTGTAGGAAGTGGTTTATTACTATTACACATTCAATTTCGTTTTTAGTGCTCAGTCTGTTGAAAATGTCAATTTCTTCTTGATTCAGTCTTGGTGGGCTCTGTGTTTCTAAAAAGTTGTCCCTTTCTTCTGGGTGTCAAATTTGTTGCCATATAATTATTCATAGTAGTCTCTCTCTCGTGTGCATGCACTCTTTTTCTCTCTCTCTCTCTCTCTTTGTATTTCTGCAGTATCAGTTGAGATTTGTTCTTTTTCATTTCTTATTTTTATTTATATGGGTTCTCTCTTGCTGAGGCCGGCTGGAGATTTGTCAGTTTTGCTTATTACCCTTTCAAAGAACCAGCTCTTGGTTTTATTGATTTTTCTATTTTCTTAATCCCTATTTTATTGATTTCCTCTCTGACTTTATGATTTCCTTCCTGCTGCTAACTCTAGGTTTTGTTCATTCTTCTTCTCATTCTTTTAGGTGGTAGGTTAGGTTGTTGACGAGATTTTTCTTGTTTTTTGAGGAAGGCCTGTATCACTATGAACTTCCCTTTAAGAACTGCTTTTGCAGCATCCCATTGATTTTGTATTGTTGTGCTTTCATTGTCATTTGTCTCAAAGCATTTTTTAATTTCCTTTGTGATTTCCTGGTTGACCCATTGGTTTTTTAGTAGCATGTTTAGTCTCCAGGTAGTCAGTTTTTTTTCCTCATTTCTTTTCCTGTGGTTGATTTCTAGTTTCTTGTCATTGTGGTCAGAGGAGATGTTGAAATAATTTCTATACTCTTAAATTTGTTGAGATTAGTTTTGTGCCCCAATGTGTGGTCAATCCTTGAGATTGTTCCATGTGCACTTGAAAAGAATATACACTCTTTTTTTAATGTAATATCCTGAAAATATCAATAAAGTCTAACTGTTCTATTGTATCATTTAAGACCTCTGTTTCCTTACTGATTTTCTTTCTAGAAGTTCTGTCCTTTGATGCAAGTGGGGTGTTAAAGTTTCCTATAATTGTATTTCCATCAGTTTCTCCTTTTATGTCTGTTAGTATTTATTGTATGAATTTGGATGTCCCTATATTAGGGGCATATATATTGATGAGTATAATATGCTCTTCTTCAGTTGATCCTTTTTTCATTAATAATGTCCTCTTTATCTTTCTTTATGGCCTTTGTTTTAAATTCTATTTGTCCGATATGAGTACTGTGACTCCTGCTTTCCTGTCATTTCCATTCACACGAAATATCTTTTTCCATCCCCTCACTTCCAATTAATGTGTGTCCTCTGTCCTGAGGTGGGTCTCTTGCAGGCAATATATTGTAGGCTCTTGTTTTTTCATACAGTCTGCCATTCTTTGTCTTGTGATTGGAGCATTCAGTCCATTGACATTTAAGGTAATTATTGATAAATATATATTTATTGCCATTTAAAATTTTGTTTTCCATTATTATGTGTATCTCCTTTGTTATTTTTTCTTTTCATGGTTGGGTGATTTCCTTTTACTTTATGCTTGTGTCCTCTTCTTTTTGGGTTTTTTGAATGTATTGTGTGGTTTTAATATGTGGTTGCCCTATTTTTCAAGTATGTTAACCCTTTCCTATATCTGCTTGCTTTATACTGATAGACTTATAGGCTCAAACACATTCTTTAAAAAAAAAAAAAAGAGTCTAGGTTTTTCTTATTCTCCCTCCCCGTATTTTATGATTTTGATATCCTTTTTTACATCTTCATGTTTATCCTTCTGCTGTTGCTTGTGTATATCATTGCTTTCACAAATGGGTTGTTTTATTTTGTTTTGTTTTGTTTTTCTTTTTGATCTGTATCCTGGCTTATATAAGTGATTATTTTTCCAATTGTAATTTCCTCCATCCTACATCTGCTTACCTCTTTCCTATTTAGAGCATACCTTTCAGTATTGCCTTTAGGATAGGTTTAGTAGTATAACTGTATTCTGTTAGTTTTTGCTTTTCTGAGAAATTCTTTATTTCCCCTTCTATTTTAAATGATAATCTTGCTGGGTGGAGTATTTTAGGTTGCGAATTTTTCTCTTGTAGAACTTTGAATATATCTTACCACTCTCTGCAGCCAAAAATAAAAAAACTCCCCGAAAACCCAAAAAAAAACAACAACAAAAAAATAAAAACAAAACCCCTCCTTTTCAAACTCAGAGCCTGTTCAACTGTAGAGATTGCATATGTTTTTCTTACTCTGTGAGTTTAGGGAAAACAACTATATAACAACTATATAGCATTGGAGGGATATTTATATGCAAGAGCATCTCTTGGTAGCTTTGTAGCTTTACTACTTTTTTGACATGAGGGCTTCTTTTGGTTTGGATGCTTGCTGTCTCTTTTCTTAATATGTGCAGGTCGTTATCCCCATAATAGAGGATGTGCAGGTGTATGACCTGTGTATGCTTCAGGGTGGTGGGGGCAATAGGCAGCACCTGCAGGCAGTGCCTGGTCACTGGACCCTTGGTAGTAGTGGTGATCCACGGGGGTATGGGGGCTGCAGGCTGCTCCTGGTTGCATAGCCCTTGGCAGTGGCAATGATCTCAGAGAGGTGGAGGTGACCCCCAGAGCCGCAGCAGTGGGACTTGTGCATTTATTTACAGGGCAGTGGTGGCAATGGGCAGTGTTCAGTTGCAGGGCCCTCTATAGCAGCAACTCCTGAGGTGACTGGAGCCGCAGGTAGTGCCTGTCACTGGACCCTTAGTTGTGGCCAGCCACATCCACCTCTGGAGTCCAAGATGGCTACAACAGTCTGCAGTTTCCCCTGTAGACTGCACAAGAGGTACCCTGCCACTGGAGAACCCATGCATGCACAGAAAAAGACGTTTCTGTGGTGGTCCTACCCCTTCCCTAGCACTGCCAACAATGGCTCCTTGCTTCTCTGGTGGGTCCAGGCCTCTTCCCACACTTCTTTGGTTGTGGCGCACCACTCCCTAGCCCCCACAGGCTGTTTCCACATAGCCAACACTAGTCTTCTCCCCAGATATGACCTCCGAAGCCCTGTCCCCAGTGCCCAGCCCCCTACCCAAGTATATCAGGCTCTGTTGCTCCAGGCGGTGGTACCAACTGTCTATGCAGTGCTCACTCTCTATTTTGCCCTCCTCAGACCCACTGCTGCACTTTTCTCCGAGGCTTTGAGGCTGGCTCCCCTCTGTCCTGGCTGATCTCCCTGTTGGTTAGGTGGCCTCCCAGGGTGCGGAGTCCTTTCCTCTTTCACAGCTCCCTCTCAGGAGTGCGGGTCCTGTCCTGATTTCTTTTTTTTCTGTCTTTTTTTTCCTTCTGTCTTTTTTTTTTTTCCTTTTGTTCTACCACTTATGGGGAGGATTTCTTTGCCCTTTTTGTAAGCCTGAGACCTTCTGCCAGAGATCAGTAGATGTTTATGTAAATTGTGCTTCATGTAGATGGGGTGTTTTTGATGTGTTTATGGGAGAAGGTAAGTTCCAAGTCCTACTCCTCTGCCATCTTGATCCCACCCTTTGTTACTCTTTTTATTAGAGTCCTGTAGAATTCAGGAATGTGAGCTACCAGAGCCAGGCAATCAAGAGGTGTGTCCCGTGAGTAGTAGCTGCAAAAGCTGCAAAAAGCTGTCAGATGTTTTTTTGTTTGTTTTGTTTTTGTTTTTGTTTTGTTTTTGTCTTTTTGCTATTTCTTGGGCTGCTCCCATGGCATATGGAGATTCCCAGGCTAGGGGTCTAATCAGAGCCGTAGCCACCAGCCTATGCCACAGCCACAGCAACGCAGGATCCGAGCCGTGTCTGCAACCTACACCACAGCTCACGCCAACGCCAGATCGTCAACCCACTGAGCAAGGGCAGGGATCGAACCCGCAACCTCATGGTTCCTAGTCGGATTCGTTAACCACTGCACCCCGACGGGAACTCCAAAGCTGTCAGATGTTTGAATTAGCTCCTTTTTGGGTGTTACAGGTGAGTGTGGCAGGAGAACATGAAGGTGGTGTGGTGCCCACTGGCCTCCCTGGTTTATGGAGAGCTTTGCAGTGTGTAAATGAGAAGGCTACCCCTTGGGCCAAAGCTTTTAAGTCAAGAAAATAGTCTTCTTTAATGGAAAGACTGAGCATTTTATTACGCTGCCTCCACAATGGGCCCTGAGGGTATGGCCACAATGAGTCCACAAGAGCCCATTAAGAGGTCACTGTAGCCGGAGTTCCCATCGTTGCCCAGTGGTTAAGGAATCCAACTAGGAACCATGAGGTTGTGGATTCGATCCCTGGCCTTGCTCAGTGGGTTAAGGATCCAGCATTGCCGTGAGCTGTGGTGTAGGTCACAGACGTAGTTCGGATCTGGCATTGCTGTGGCTCCAGTGTAGGCTGGCGGCTACAGCTCCAATTAGACCCCTAGCCTGGGAACCTCCATATGCCTCGAGAGCAGCCCTAGAAAAGGCAAAAAGACAAAAAAAAAAGAAAAAAAGAAAAAGTTCACTGTAACCTTGTGGGTCTCTTGGACCCAAGCCCTACTTGCTTTCAGGGCTAGATGTTTTAAGGGCCCATCTCTCATGTTGAAGTGTTGAAAATTAGGACATCAGATGTTGGGCCCAAACCCTTAAGGGAGAATCTGGGAGTTGTGAGTTCCTTCCAGGCTGTATGTCGCCTTTCAGAAAGTAGGTTTTATTGCAAGACCGATCAGTATCTCCTAGCCATTTTGATGTGTCTTGTTTGCCTGATGTGTAGAAATCTCTCAGCTAGTTTCTGGATTTCTCTGAGGGAAAATTGTTCAATGTTAGCTGTAGATTCAGTGTGTCTGTGAAATGAGGAAAGTTGAGGAGCTTACTTTGTTGTCATCTCAACCCAGAACTCACCAGTAGAGCTTTAGGGGTAATTATCAGAGTCTTCCTGTTTTGGGGTGTCCAAAACAAGGTAAATAGCATTCCCCAGTAGCCTTAAGGCATAGGAATAGCTCTGTGCCCTGCTTCTCAGCCCTAACACTCTCCTGCTTTGTGATTCTAGAAAAATAACTGCCTTCTGCCTGAGGATCTGAAGAACTTTTACCTGATGACAAATGGCTTCCACATGACATGGAGTGTGAAGCTGGATGGTGAGTCAGCTTTCTTGCTGTAGAGGAACATTTTCCTGGCAGAGGGGTTATATGAAACAACTCTGAGGGCCTCTACAACTTAAGGAGTTTTTGAATCTGGACAGTTTTCATGGATTCTCCTAAAGCACAGTGTCCAGAAGCTGCAATTATTCCCAGAGCTAACATACCATCATTGCTTCACCCGGTCCCCAGTCCCCAGTCCCCAGAGAGTCTATCCAGTACTTAACTGGAAGGTCAGTTTAGAGGCTTCCTGCTGGAATGATGGAGAGGGAAAAATCCTGAGCTACCTCACATTTAAAGTCTCTGAGGGTTCCACCTTGGAGTGGCCTCCTCAGGGTGAGCTGCAGTGACAGCCTTCCTTCGTTTCCAGTGTGGGGAGACCTCAGACCAGAGCCTACCCATCTCTTCTTCACATTTCCTCACCCTAAGTTATCAACCACCTCAGTTTGCAGACTCTGATCCTTGGTATTAAATGTGTCTAGGATAAATTTTTGTGTTATAAATGTGGGAACTCACAGCTTCATACATAATCAGAGGTTCGGGTATAATGCAGGCATGAAAGTCAGTGCTGCACATTTAGGTGCAGACTCTACTGATGTTTCGTGGGCTGGGGAAGCCTGATATAGCCACTGGAGTCCAGCTCATTCCTGACACAGACCCCCCACACCCCAGTCCTCAAGAGGCTTTTATTCGGAGTTCCCTGGAAGCTCAGTGAGTTAAGGATCTGGTGTTTTCATTGCTTTGGCTCAAGTTGCTGCTGTGGCACAGGTTCAGTCCCCAGCCTGGAACCTTCCACATGCAGTGGGTGCAGGAAAAAAAAAAAAAAAAGGCTCTTATTGCCTCCAGACTCCAGCCACATCCCTCGATCTACTTAGGTCCTTCGGAAGCACCCTACATACTGTCATTAAGAATGTGAAGAAAAAAAAAGTTCCCGTCGTGGCTCAGTGGTTAAGGAATCCGACTAGGAACCATGAGGTTGCAGGTTCCATCCCTGGACTTGCTCAGTGGGTTAAGGATCCAGCGTTGCCATGAACTGTGGTGTAGATTGCAGAGGCGGCTCAGATCCCAAATTACTGTGGCTCTGGCATAGGCCGGCGGCTACAGCTCTGATTAGACCCCTAGGCTGGGAACCTCCACATGCCTTGGGAGCAGCCCTAGAAAAGGCAAAAAGACAAAAAAAAAAAAAAAAGAATATGGTAGCTTCTATCACACAGCACATCTGCATAATTGACTCCTTCCCTTCATTGCCTCTACCTCCTGAGTTCCATTTGTAAGGCAACTCCCCAGACATTCCTGTTTCTCTCTCACAGTTGACCAGAGCAATATTTTATCGCTTACTGCTGAGCATTTAACATGAACTTTTCAGTATCCTTTTTAACATTTTTCTTTTTTTCAATTTTTAAAGTTTTATTGAAACATAGTTGATTTATAATGTGATAATTTCTCCTGTACAACAGAGTGATTCCGTTATAAATGGATCCTTAACATCCATTCTTTTTCAGATTCTTTTCCTATATAGGTTATCACAGAATATTGGGTAGAGTTCCCTGTGCTATACAGCAGGTCCCTATTGGCCAATCAATTCATATACCACAGTGTGCATATGTCAGTCCCAAACCTCCAACACATCCTTTCCCGCACCCTGTCCCCTTTGGTAACTGTAAGGTTGTTTTCAAAGTCTGGGAGTCTGTTTCTGTTCTGCAAATAAGTTCATTTGTATCCTTTTTTTTAGATTCCACACGTGATACCATAGGATGTTTTTTTCTAACCTCACTTAGTATGAGAATCTCTAGGTCTATCTTTATTGCTGCAAATGGCATTATTTCATTCCCTTTTTATGGCTGGTTGGTATTCTGTTGGGTATATGTATATATCTTCTTTGTCCGTTCTTCTGTTGATGGACATTTAGGTTGTTTTCCATGTCTTGGCTGTTGTAAATAGTGCTGCAGTGAACATTGGCATGTGTGTATCTTTTCAAATGATGATTTTTTCTGGATAGACACCCAGGAATGGAATTACTGATCTTATGGTAGTTCTATTTTTAGTTTCTTTGAGGAACTTCCATACTGTTTTCCATAGTGGTTGTACCAATTTACATTCTTACCAACAGTAAGAGGGTTCCCTTTCTTATGCGCCCCTCAGCATTTATTGACTTTTTGATGATGGCCATCACTGTAGTTTTGATTTGCATTTCTCTAATAATTAGCAACGTTGAACATCTTTTCATGTTTTTTGGCAATCTATATGTCTTCAGAGAAATAAGTATTTAGATCTTTTGCTTATTTTTTGATTTTTTTTATATTGAACCTCATGAATTGTTTGTCTATTTTGGATTTTTTTTTTAATTTTCTTTGATACTCTTCTCTAACATATTATATAGTCTTCACCCAGGCCCCAGCCGCCTTTTTTTTTCTTTTTTCTTTCTTTTTTTTTTTTTTTTTTTTTTGGTATAAAACACTGGTGCTTTGGAGCAGATAGTGCATTGAGTCTCTTCGTTCCACTTCCATTCATTTCCTCAGCCCTTGGATCAAAAAATAGCCGGGCTTAGGTTTCTCAAGCAGAAACCCTTATGTTGACCATGGTAACTAGCTTATCTCTCATGTAATTCTTTTTTTCAAATGTTCCCATAGAGCATACCATTCCACTGGGCAGCATGGCAATTAACAGCATCTCAAAACTGACTCAACTCAACCAGTCTTCCATGTACTCACTTCCTAATGCACCAACTCTGGCAGACCTGGAGGACGATACACAAGAAGGTAACTGGAGTAACTTCTGCTTTGAGTTAGACATCAGCCTGCTTGTTTTCATTTTATAATATTGAAAATTGTGGCATTGTAACATGTCTCCCTAAACCCAAACCCCTCCATTCATAGCTTCTCTGGGGAAAAGGTAAAAAAACAGCCTGTATTGAAATGAAAAAGGAAATTTTCATGAGGAAAATGCCAGAGTTGGGATCTTGGTTTTGTTTCTAGCACCCCCTTCAGTCCCTGGCAGATAGTAGGTAGTTAATGAATGAATACCTGGTAAGTAAATGAATGTTATAGAGTACACTTCACTCCACATGTCAGTGTTGAGAGGTTTCATGGAGTCTGACCGCAATTCCCTTCCTTCCTCCAGGCTCTTTGCCTCCTCTGATTGAGATAGCTTTTAATTCAGATGGCTGCTAAAGCTATGTAGTCAGTTGTGTATAAATGAGGGCTTGTTCAGTCAGAGTTGTGTGTGGCTGCATATAACAGACCCCCTCCCCTCATTATAACGTTTAAACTAAATAGGAGTTTATTTTTATTATAATACACAATCTGAAACTAGGCTGCTATAGCTGCTTGAGAAACTCAGTGATAGAGTCTCCCTCTGGATTCCTGGCACAGCCGTCTCTGGGTTGCCGCCTCCTTGTGGTTGAAGAATGTGGGCTCTCCTTCCAAGCTTCAAGTCTGTGTTCCAGGGAGCAAAAAGAAGAGTAAAGAGCAAAATAGCTGTCCCTCGGCAGAATATTTCCTTTTTATTAGGAAAATAATAGTTTTTTCAGAAACCCCTCCCAGTAGCCATTGGCCAGAACAGAGTCAAAATGTTACACATTGCTGCAAGGGTATTTGAGGAAGTAGGTGTTTTTAGCTGTGTAGTATTGCCTAGTCCAACAGAATTGGGGTTTAAAAATGGAGAATGAATGAATATTCAGCAGGCAACTAGATCCCCCAGTACTACAGACTTAGAGTGCATTGAAGTTCTGCAGAGAGAGCTGAGGCAAGGCCTTCCCCTTCACCTGGACAAGCAGCTCAACAATAGCAGGGAAACTGAAAAAATCAGGTCCTAGGAAGAACCTGTCACGCAGAAATGTGTGGAAGCCTCGAGTGGGAAAAAAGGTCCCCTTAGTTTCATATGTGAGTACTGGGGCTCTCTAAGCTCTGAAAGGCAAAGAAGTTGTTAAGTAAGTGTGCGCCTTGCCCTTGAGGCTGGGAGAGTAGAAGTAGACTAGATGATAGGATTTCAAGAGACCCTAGTAAAGGACCAAGATAGGGATAAAGACCACACTGTCCTGCATATTCACGGGGATTTAAAAAAAAAAAAAAATCTTGGCTTCTGGCACCTGCTAGTTTCATGCTTTTGAAGACAGTGCAAGAACTAGACCTAAGTTTCATTAAACATAAATAGAAAAATGCTGACTTTTCTCAGACTTAGCAGGTGGAAAGAGGACAATCAGGAAGAAATAACAGAATATAGAACCAGAGAAATAACACTGCTAGAAGACACAGATGAAAACCTAAATAGAAACAAAAATAAGAACACTTAAGGACAATTAAGACAGTACAAAAACTTCCTATAGAAAAAAAGATTCCCAGTTAAGTAACTGACTAGATGAAGAAGAGTATAAATATTGAGATGTGAGTTAGACAAATTTTAAAAAGGGAAATTATAAGGGAAAAGTGGGCGGGTAAGAGAAGTAGAAAATACATCCAGGTGACCTTCCACTGGAATTATGGTGCTTAAGAAAGAGAAAAAGAATAGATGGAAAGGCAATAAGTAAACAATAAAAGAAGACTTCTCTGGAGATCAAAAGGGCTCTCCTAGACTCAGATTGAATCCAGGGGAAAACAGTCACCTAGGCATTACGTGATGCAGAAAAAATCAAAAGCTTCTAGGCAAAAATAACAAATTACCTGTGAAGAAAGAATAATCAGACTGACATCAGGCTTCCCACCTGCAACACTGGAAATTAAAAGATAGTTAAAAAGCCTAAATAGGTTACTTGGAGAAAAGGAGTGAAAATGAAGAGGCCTCTATGTACAGACCAAACTTAGCTCTCAGGTTATCAGAAGAACGTTAAAGGACATGTAAAACTTCAAGAACATAAATACTCTAACCAAACAAATGCAACAGAATGGAGATCTCAAGGTGTGGATATATAGAGAGGAAAGGAAACAAGAGATCAGTGAACCTCCTATGAAAGAGTTTAAATTTAAATCTTATTACCTAGGAGTATGTTGTATTTTAAAAAGTACTGTATTTAAAAAAAAAAAAAGCGTTATACAACTTTTACATAAGAACTCTTGGAAAAGAGGGGACATAGTGCAAGGAATATTTTTAAATGTTTCATCTAAACCTTAAAGAAAGGAGAAAGGCAAGATAATGTTATGGCTTAAATTGTGTGTTCTCCCTCCTCCAAAAAAAAGTTCATATGCTGATGTCCTAAACTCAGTACCTCAGACTGTGACCTTATTTGGAAATAAGATCGTTGTAGATGTAAGTAAAGATGAGGTCATACTGGAGTAGGTTGGACCCTTAATGCAGTATGACTGGCAACTCTACAAAAAATTTAGCGATATAGGAAGAAAGCCACATGAAGATAAAGGCACAGTTAGGTACTTTTGCACACCAAAGAAAGTTAAAAATTGTAAGCAAAACAGCAGGAGCTAGGGGAGAGTCATGGAACAAATTATTTTCCACCTCCCTCAAAAAGAACCAACCTTGATCTTGGATCGGTAGCCTCCAGAAGTGTGAGACAACATGCTGTTCAAACCTTTCAATTTATGTCACTTTGTTATAGCACCCCAGCAATTAATACAAAGAATGTTCCAGGGAGTCCTTATGGTAGAAAATGTAGTACAAAATGGAAAAGAAGCAGAAAGTGGAAGATCTCATCCTACCATAGAGAAGAAATATTATGCTCTGTTGGGAGGAACAATGTATTGGTGTATTGGTTTTCTGTTACTGAATAACAGATTACCACAAATTTAATAGCTGTTTGTTTGGTTATTGTCTTTTTTTTTTTTTTTTTTTTTTTTTTTTTTTTTTTTTTTTTTTTTTTAGGACTGCACCCATGGCATATGGAAGCTCCCAAGTTAGGGGTCGAATCAGAGCTGCAACTGCCGGCCTACGCCACAGCCACAGCAGTGCCAGATCCGAGCCACGTCTTTGACCTACACTATAGCTCACAGCAACGCCAGATCCTTAACCCACTGAGCAAGGCCAGGGATCGAACCCAAGTCATGTTCATTACCACTGAGCCACGATGCGAACTCCTATTATCTAACAGTTTTAATGAGTCAGGAATTCAACTACAGATTAGTAGGATCTTCTGTTAGGGTCTTACCAGGCTAAAGTCAAGGTATCAGCTGATGCTATTAGCTCAGTTCAGGCACAGGGTGGTTGACCTTATTCAGTTTCTGGCAGGTGTGGGAATAAGTCCTTGTTTTCTTGTTGGTATTTGGCTAGGGGTCACTCTCAGCTCACTTAGGCCATGCTCAGATTCTAGTCACATGACCCTCTCACAGCTTGGCAGCTCACTTTTCAGCCAAAGAATTTTCTCTCTATTCTGCTTTAACAGTCTCATAATGTTAATCAAGAGAATGACCATTCCTCATCATATTTACAGGTCCTGTTCACACTCAGAGGGAGGAAGTTGTACAAAGTGTGTATACCAAGAAGCAGCAATCTTGGGGGCCATCTCAGAATTCTGCCTGGTTGGGGAAACAATGGCATATTGTTTTCAAATAAGGGTAGAATCATATGGCTCAATCATGCAAACAAATAACAAAAGGAAGATAACCACTAAAGGAATAAAAAAAATTACATTAGAATTTTCAACCTAATGAAGAGAATGTTGAATCGCATGAGTAAAATAAGAAAAAAGGAAAAGAAACGTTATAAAATAATTAAGCAACAAAATAATAAGAATAAAAATAAAGAATATAATAAAATATATAAGTAATAGATAATAGAATAAAATAAAACGTAATCATTATATTAAATGTGCTGGGTTTGAAGTTCCCTTTTGAAAGCAAAAACTATAAGATTGATATGGAAAGCAGAATTCCTCATCAGTATGCTGTTTTTAGGAGCATACTTAAACTGATGAAGAGACCTCCTGGTAATGCCAGATAAGTAATTCAGAGCATCCTTCCTGCCAAAGACAACTGAAAAGTCAAGGCAAAACATAAAAATCATCAAAGAGCTAAGAAGGTGGTGCACCAGATTAATCTCCAGAAGAAGATAGAAATCTAGGGACAGAAATCTAGGCCACTTTTGCCTAGGGTACACTATACCTTTCAAAAGAGGCAATGAGGCTACTGAAAAGCTGAAAATTTGACCCATATGTGAGACTAGGAGAACACAATGGAGTCTAGGACCTACAAAAGACGGCACCCATAAAAACTACCCTACTTTTTAAGTTAGCACCATGAGGAGCTGCACCCTAGGGGACAGAATGAACCATAAATATCTACTCTTCACATGAACTAAAACTCAAGTGTACATCTTCTGTGCATCCCAGAAAATATTTAAAGCCCCAAATTGGACTAATTTGATTCCATATTACTAATCTCAGGGTTTGGCAGAAACAAACAGGAATTCACTCTAGTGAAATGTTAATAAAAATTGACTATGTTAATAGATACACATCTCTGTAAATAATACTAAAAAACACTGAAATGTACATTTTATTTTTTTTCCTTTTTAGAGCTGTACCTGCGGCATATGGATATTCCCAGGCTAGGGGTCTAATTGGAGCTGCAGCCTCCAGCCTACACCACAGCCAAAGCAGCACCAGATCCAAGCAGCGTCTGCAACCTACACCACAGCTCATGGCAATGCCAGATCTTTTAACCCACTGAGCAAGGCCAGGGATCAAACCCACAACCTCATGGTTCTTAGTTGGATCCATTTCTGCTGTGCCACAATGGGAACTCCTGAATTGTACATTTTAGAATGTAAAATAGTTTTTTGGTTTTTGGTTTTTTTCTTATATATGAGTTGTACATTTTAAATGAGTGAATAGTATGGTAGGTGAATTACACCTCAATATAAAACTTATATAAAAATAAAATCTCCTTAGAGGAAGATAACATTATCCTAGACCTCAAATTGTTTTTAGAAATAATTTTTCAAAAATAATCCTACTATAAAAGAATCAGGCACATGAAAAAATGACACTGTGAACAAGAACTAGCACGAGTAACAGGTAACGGAAAAAGATCCACTAGACGACTTATGCACAGATTATAAGACAGTATGCTAATGTGCACACAGACATAAAACCAAACTAAAAATTCAGTGAGGAACTAATAATGGTGACATTGCAGATTTGACCTTATGATTTTGGTCATATGGCATACTCCCTTTTGCCAGATCAAGACTCATAAATAATACTGTGAACTCTTGGGACTTTTTTAAAAAAATTGCCTTAAAAGGACTAGAAAGAACCAAAAATAACCAGAAACTGGAGTTGCATCTGCAAATGGCAGAAAGGAACCATACTAAATGAGTTTCCTATTTTTTTTTTTTTTTTTTTTGGTCACAGAGAAGGTGAACCCTAGCTTACTGTCGGAGCGTTTCTAGTCAAGAGCATAGAGAGGGGAATCCAAGCAGAACCTGTTGTACTTGCTTAATTGAGAAGACAGAGCTAAGAGCCCAGCAAGATGAAGACAGCTGGAGTTCATAGGACTGAGTAACAGAGCTGAATGCACTGCATAGAGAGAAGTACAGAGATCTGCAGAGGATCCTCCTCAGATATTCAGTAGAGAACTGATGAGCACATGCATGTGAAGATACTGCCCAAGGTCAGGGACAAAACCACTCAATAAGATTAGCGGGAACAATGCCAGGTGCTCACTCAGGACCAGGAACGGTGCTTGTCTGTGCCAGACAGGTAGAAATTCATGGTTTACACAGATTAGATACTCAGAAGGGCCCTGCCAAAGTGATGGGGGAAAAATTCAGCCCTAGGTTAAATGCTGCCTTCGTGCTACCCCACAAATACTAAGCACAAGATCTAAAAGTATCTGTGTTCCAGAACAAAGCTCGGGAATATTTATAGGAATATAAAAATACCAACCACTCAACAATGCAAAATTGACCATTTCTGGCATCCAATCAAACATTACCAGGCATGCAAAGAAGCAGGAAAAAATGACCGTAATGAGAAAAATTGATTCAGTGAAACCAATCCAGAATTGACACAATTTAGAATTAGCAGATATAGATGTGGAAATGTCATTATATTACTATATGTCTAAATACTTAGTACAGACATGGAAGATGGGGGGGATCCAAATTTAACTTTTATAGATAAAACTAGTTTCTGAGATGAAAAATATACTGGATGGGACTAACAATTGCTTAGACATTGCCAAAGGAATGACTAGAGAACTTGAAAACATAACAATAAACTACCTGAAATAACACAGAAAGAAAATAAACTCTTTTTTCTTGTTTGCATATTTTCATTTGCTTTTTGGCCATCTATATGCCTTCTTTGGAGAAGTGTCTATTTAGATACTCTGCTCATTTTTTTTCCAGTTTATTTTTAAGTTTTTTTGAACTATAGTTAATTTACAAGGTTGTGATAATTTCTCCTGTACAACAAAGTGACCCAGTCACACATATACACATATCCCTTCTCCCTCAGATTCTTTTCCCACATAGATAATCACAGAATACTGGGTAGAGTTCTCTGTACTATACAGCAGGTCCCAGTTGGCCAGTCATTCCATACACCTCAGTGTACATATGCCCCTCCCAAACCCCCACCTGTCCCCTTTGGTAAACATAAGCTTTTCAAAGTCCGTAAGTCTGTTTCTGTTCTAGAAATAAGTTCATTTGTATCCCTTTTTAAGATTCCACATGTAAGTGTTATAATATGTTTGTCTTTCACTAACTTTACTCAGTATAACAATCTCTAGGTCTATCTACGTTGCTGAAAATGGCATTATTTCATTGTTTGTGATGGCTGAGTAATATACCAGTGTTTATATGTACCATGTCTTTGTAGGGCCGCACCCCTGGCAGATGGAAGTTCCCAGGCTAGGGGTCAAATTGGAGCCATGTCTGCAACCTACACCACAGCTCACGGCAATGCCAGATCCTTAACCCACTGAGCAAGGCCAGGGATTGAACTGGCATCCTCATGGATACTAGTTGTTACCACTGAACCACAGTGGGAACTCTTATACCACATCTTCTTTGTCCATTCCTCTGTTGATGGACATTTAGGTAGCTTCAGTGTCTTGGCTGTTGTAAATTGTGCTGCAATGAACATTGGGGTGCATGTAGGTTTTTGAATTGTGGTTTTCTCTGGATAGATGCCCAGCAGTAAGATTGCTGGATAATATGTTCTATTTGTACTTTTTTGAGGAAAACTGTTTTCCGTAGTGGTTACACCAGTGTACAGTCTGACCAACAGTGTAAGAGGGTTCTTTTTTTTCCAAACCCTCTCCATCATTTATTATTTGTAGACTTTTTGATGATGGCCATTCTGTCTGGTGTAAGGTGGGTACCTCATAGTAATTTTGGTTAGCATTTCTCTAACAATTAGTGATACTGAGCATCTTTTCATGTGATTTTTGGCCATCTGTATGTCTTTGGAGAGATGTCTGTTTAGATCTTATGCCCATTTTTATTGATTGGGTTGTTTTTTTGTTTTTCTTTTTTTTGAATTGAGCTGCAGGAGGTGTTTGTGTATTTTGGAGATTGAGCCCTTGTCAGTTGCTTCATTTGCAGATCTATTCTGTGGGTTGTCTTTTTGTTGTGTGTAGGGTTTCCTTCACTGTGCTAAAACTTTTAAGGTTAATTAGGTCCTATTTGTTTATTTTTGTTTTGATTGCCATTACTCTAGAAGGTGGATCTGAGAAGATATTGCTGTAATTTATGTCAGAGAGTGTTCAGCCTATGTTTTCCTCTAAGAGGTTTATTGTGTGCAGTCTTACATCTAGCTTTCTAATCCATTTTAAGTTTATTTTTTGTGTGTGTATGCTATTAGAGAATGTTCTAATTTCATTCTTTTGCATGTAGCTTTCCACTTTTCCCAGCACCACTTATTGTATATTCTTGCCTCCCTTGTCATGTATTAAATGAGCATAGGTGCTTGGGTTTATTTCCGCACTTTTGATCCTGTTCTATTGATCTGTATTTCTGTTTTTGTGCCAGTACCATACTGTTTTGATTACTATAGCTTTGTAGTATAGTCTTAAGTCCAGGAGCCTGATTCCTCCAGCCCCATTTTTCTTTCTCAGGATTGCTTTGGCTCTTAAGAGTCTTTTGTGTTTCCATTTAAATTTTTAAATTTTGGTTGTAGTTCTATGAAAAATAACATTGGTAATTTGATAGGCTTGCATTGACTAAACCAGAAAGAAAAAGGAAAGATGAATGGACCAATCACAAGGACTGAAATTGAAACTGTGATTTAAAAATGTCTAACAAACAAAAGTCCAGGACCAAATGGCTTCACAGGTGAATTCTATCAAAAATTTAGAGAAGAGTTAACCCCTATCCTTCTGAAACTTCCAAAAAATTACCGAGGAAGGAATACTCCCAAAATCATTCTGTGTGGCCACCATCACATTGATAACAAAACCAGACAAAGATACCCACAAAAAGAAAATTACAGTCCAATATCACTGATGAACATAGATGCAAAAATCCTCAGCAAAATACTATCAAACCAAATCCAGCAAAACACTAAAGGATCATTCAGCAGGATCAAGAGGGATTTATTCCAGAGATGCAAGGATTTTTCAATATCAGTGTGATACACCACATTAACAAACTGAAGAATAAAAACTATATGATCCTCTCAATAGATGCAGAAAAAACTTTCAAAAAATTCCAACACCCATTTCTGATAACAACCCTCCAGAAAGTGGGCACAGAGGGAACGTACCTCAATATAATAAAGGCCATATATGAGAAACCCACAGATAACATCATTCTCAATGGTGAAGTGTTGAAAGAATTCCCGCTAAAGATCAGGAGCAAGACAGGGATGTCCACTCATACCACTTCTTTTCAACATGGTTTTGGAAGTCCTAGCCATGGCAATCAGAGGAAAAAGAAATAAAAGGAATCCAAATTGGAAAGGAAGAAGTATAACTATCTCTGTTTGTAGATGATACAATGCTGTACCTAGAAAATCCTAAAGATGCTATCATAAAACTGTTAGAGCTCATCAGAGAAGTTGGTAAAGTTGCAGGATACAGAAATTGATTGTATTTCTATATACTAACAATGAAAGGTCAAAGAAATTAGGGAAATAATCTCATTTACCATCACATCAAAAAGAATAAAATACCTAAGAATAAACCTACCTAAAGAGACAAAATACCTCTACTCTGAAAACTATAAGACACTGGTGAAAGAAATCAAAGATAATACAAACAGATGGAAAGATACACCATGTCCTTGGAATGGAAGCATCAATATTGTCAAAATGAGTATACTATTCAAGGCACTCTACAGATTCAATGAAAATGAATTCTTTCAATGAAAAGAGCATCAGTGAACTGAGGGATAACAAGTGGTATAATGTATGTGTAATTGGAGTCCCTGAAAAAAGCGAGGGGGTGTCAGAAAATAATACTTAAATAGTGGCTCAAAGCTTTACCAATTTTATGGGAAACTTAAACCATATCTAAGAAGTTTTAACAAGCCAAGAACATGAATAAATATTACTAAAAAACAATCAAATTGTTCAAGATTAGGGATAAAGAAAAAATCTTAAAAGCAGTCAATGGGAAAAGACAGTTTTATACAAAGGAACAAAGATAAGGATAATGGCATATTTCTCACTGAAAACAATCCAAGATAAAGTACTCAAAGGAAAAAATTGCTTATCTAGAATTCTATATCAAGTGAAAATATCTTTCAGAAGCAAAGACCTTTTCAAAAAGCAGTCTGCCAATGTCCATTCTACTGCAGGGTATATATAACGAAAGCACCAAAACAAAGGGACATGCACAGAGATGACTACTGTAGCATTCACCACAGAATAACGGTAGGTGAATGCCTATAAATAGGGGCATGGTGGGATAAATTAGGGTGCATCCACTCCCACAGACTGTCAGGCAGCCATTAAAAAGAGTGAATTAGAGTTAATACCAAATGTCTTAGAAGGCTTTCCACATAGTATTACTACATAGAAAGTAAGATTCAGGTAAGGTGTTATATCCCATTTTTATATAGCAAACAATCTTGACAAAATTTAAATGTATACCTATATGTCTGTCTAGGACCATGTAAGATGAAGAATGTGAAATATAACCATCAGGGTAGGGGAAAACCATTTTTTTTAAACACTTTTAATTAGAAATGTAAATATGCATTTATATAAAATTATTTATAGGTGTAAATCAAATCTTTTTTTCTGTCTTAACACAATATTTGATTTCTAGGTAGGTATTTTTAACATAGCCAGACTAGCATTAATTATAAACATAATTAAATGCTATCAATGTACATTTTAGACAGGAAAATAAAATTCTAATCAGAAGATCATAAAGTGCTATATATGAGGGGAAAGCAGTTATCTGGAGAAAAAGAAAAATGTTGTTCAAGTTACTCTGACTTCTTGTCATCCTACTCCCAAGAAGTTCAGTTTGATGTCCTCCTGCCACCTTCCCCCAGATCTTGTGACACTATTAGTGATAAGAGCCCAGACGAGACAGACTATGAATAAGACCGAGGGCATTTAGAGTATAGAATGCATTTGGTCCACATTTGAAAATAGTAGTTGAATGTATTTAAGACTTTTTTTCTGCTTTTTCATCCTAGCAAAGCTGGATGAATAAGTATATTTAGCTGAGTATGTTTGAACATTACCATTAACTTCTGGGTTTGCAGCCGGTGAGAACCAGCCAGAGAAGCCTCACTTTGATTCTCGCAGTGTGATATTTGAACTGGATCCTTGCAATGGGAATGGGAAGGTTTGCCTTGTCTACAAAAGAGGGAAACCAGGTAAGAATCATGGCAGGCATGGTCCTGTGGTTTGAGAATGGCCTTGGCTAACCTTGTTCTCCAGCCATTACACAAAAGGTTCCTCCCTGACCTACTGAGATGCTGCCTGGTCTCTTGTGGATGCCAAGGCATAGAAAACCTGTTTGGTCCACTCTGAGCATACCTCTCCAGGCCAGTGAAGAGTCTTTTTAAGCTATTGTCATTTGTGAGTTATTGCAAAGTAATAAGTTTAGGATTATAAGTGAATAAAAATTAAAAGAAGTAGTAATTCTGTCTATAACTCCTCCAGCAGGCTCATGCATTAGAAAAGCACCTAGGAGAAACATTGTCTTTCTTCTGTATGTCTTTATGTAGGGCAATTAATAGCAATAAAAACTTGAAATTACTAGACCTCAATCTGAGATCCCAGATCGTAAATCAAGAGAAAGAGGCTCTGGCCTCTTGAGCAGTGGCCACCACCTGGCCCCCGGACAGCAATTCATGCCATGGCCCTGGGACCGTGGGACTGCAGAGTTGGACAAGGTCCAGCCTTTTTCAGGTAGCTCTCTGTCCTAGAGTGGGGATGAGAAGATGTACCAGGATTTACTGCTAGGAGAAGGAGAGATCACCTCCAGCTGGAGGAATCTGAAAAGTAGCCTTTGAGCTGCATCCTGCAGTGTGGCTGGGAATGAGATATGGGGCTTGGGTTAGGTGCAAAAGAGAGCATCCAAGCAAAGAGATATGGGTAAAAGCCATGCCCTGGGAGAGGGCACCTGATTTGGGGGTAATAAATAATTAAAGTTCATTGGACCACATGATTCATCTTGTGAATGAGGAAGAGATGAGCCAAAGGCCCAGTTGTTTCCCTTCATGGGGAGTTTTGAAAACCAGGTGAAGGAGTTTGGACATTATGTGGAAGTGGGGAGTCAAGGTGATTTTGCAGAGGAATGGCAGGATTCCTATGAAAATGTTTGTGACCACAAGCAGAAGTTGAAGGGGAAGATACCGCAGGATGGAGGCCACCCAGGGAGATGTTAACAGCCATTAGGAGATGAACTAAGAGAGGCCTCCAGGGTAGTGATGGAAGGTCAGAAACCGGTTTGAAGCAGAAGCTGGTACAATAGTGCCTGCTTCAGCTCAACCAGCACATTGCACAACAGCACATGCAGGATTCCCAAGAGAGGGAGCTGGCCTCTCTTTGGTGGTTTCTCCTAGCTCTTCTAATTCCTAACAGGGATCCTCCTCAGAAAATCAGGGCCACTCAGAGTTTCTCACCATCAGGAAGGCTGAGACAACAACATGCATCTAGGGAGGGAAGGGAGTGTTGAGTCCACACAAGAAAGGAGTGCTGCTTAGATGGCTTTAATGCACAGATGGCCAAAGCCCAGCAGATAGATCAGTCAACTGATTGATCAAGAATTTGTGAAAGAATACCAAAGAAACTGGAAACACTGGCCACTGGAGAGTGGAGCTGGGCAATTGGAAGGAAAAAGGGGAACTTATATTTTACATCCCTTCCACTGTTGAAACTTGTTTTCACTGTGAGTAGATGTTGACTTTATAAATAAAAGGTGTTAAGCCATCTCTTCATTTATCTCTTTTGTGTGCTATTTCAGCATTAGCACAAGACTCTGAGATCTGGTTCCTGGACAGAGCATTATACTGGCATTTTCTCACAGATACCTTTACTGCCTATTATCGCCTGCTCATCACCCACCTGGGCCTGCCCCAGTGGCAGTATGCCTTCACCAGCTATGGCATTAGCCCCCAGGCCAAGGTAAGAGAGAACCAACTGTCACCTCACACTGTAGAATGTATCAGAATCTTCTCAGAAAATGCTTAAATTATGAATGCCTAGCTTCCTCATTTGATTCAGGTGATCTGGGGTGGAGCCCAGAAAACTGTATTTTTAATAAGCAAGGCTTCCAGTAGAGGTGGTTTAGTGATTCCCAGACTTGGCAGATCCTCAGAATTACCTGGGGAGTTTTTATTTCTAAGGAACTCTTTGTGAGGGTTTAGGTTTGATTGTTGGTTTTGGATAGCCAGTACATGCACACAGGAACAGTGAAAAGTCAATCTCTTACTCCCTGGTTCTCCAGTCTCCCCATCCACTTCCCCACAGGCAGTCACTGTTAGTTTCTCTTGGGTCTTCACCAAGATACTCTATTGAGTAGAAAGCATGCATCCAAACAGTTTTTGGTTCTTTTTTTCTAAATCACTACTGCAATGTACTTTTCCCATATTTCTGCACCCTCTTCACTTAACTCCATGTTGGAGCTCATTCCCTGTCAGTATATAGAGAGCTGACTTTTTCAATGATGTAGGGTATTTCAAAGTATGGATGTGCCTCATTTATATTACAGATCTAGACACATTTTAAACATACAGATGTCAGGTAATGTTGACATACTGCCTGGTTTAAGAGTACCAAGTATGTCTTGAACTTTTGAATGAGTGGCAAAAAATGAGGGACTAGGCTCCATGTATATATTTATCAAGTGGACCTCATCTCTTCAAGTGGCAATGACGTCCATCCAGTCAGCATAATGGGTAGTTATGATCAATGAAAGTCAATAAATGTAGATCTCCTTTTCCCTTAGCTGCCCAGAAACCCTGTAGGGAAGAGAGTATGCAGCTTCCCTCAGCAGAGGCTGCTCTGGCCTCTTTCTCCTCCCCTCCTGTGGGAATGATGTTACCAAATCCACCAGATGGTCAGTGGCTGGTCTGAGGGCAAAACAGAAGGACACGGTACCCCGGTGATAAGGACCTAGCATCCCAGGCTCAGGGCTCACTAAGTCAGAAGGAAAGAAGCTTACTCAGATTCTTGGTCTTCATGATACATTGGTTAAAGGTTATGAGATCTCATAAAGTAATGTGTGTCTTCCCTTTTACTTAAAAGAAATGCTAGTAGACTTTAGAGGCAATTTTTCATAAAAACTTTTACTCTCTTCTCTGTCTTGTCTCTCCAGATTTCTACCTTTGTACTAAAGAGCATAAACGTATGCATTTCTCCTTTGAATTGTGACTCTCTTTCCCACTTCTGCCTTACAGCAATGGTTCAACATGTATAAACCCATCACCTACAACACAAACCTACTCACAGAAGAGACTGACTCCTTTGTGAACAAGCTGGATCCTAGCAAAGTGTTCAAGAGCAAGAACAAGACCTTAATCCCAAAAAAGAAAGGGCCTCCTCAACCTGCAGGTGGCCAGAAAGGGCCCTCAGGTCCTCCTTCCACCTCTAAATCCTCCTCTGGCTCTGGAAACCCTGTCCGGAAATGAGCACCCCACCTCCAGCTCCCCACAAGCCCCACAGCAATGATTTCCATGCACAGATGCTGCAGGCATGGCCCAGGCCTTAGAGTCTGTGTGTGGAACCATAGTCCTCTTCTCAACTGAGTAACCAGAATCCTAGGCCTTTCACTCCCATTGGCCTTAGCCAGGATCCCCTTTTGGAAGAACATACTCAGGTCTTCCTAGGAATCCTTCCCCCATACTCCTTATAGCAGGTTGTGCCACCTACTGCATCTGGAGGCTGTGGAGAATTTAAGGTCTTGTGTAAGTGACTAAAGAGATCTGTTAAGAGCTTTCTTCTCTTCCTACTTCCAACCCCCACCCCTCAGCAGTAATTGGAGAAATTCCCTGGAGAAACCATTGGTTTTGACTTATGAGGCATTGGAGCTGTGCTGTTCAGTTGTAGCCATATTTTAAAGCAGCTAAATTTAAGCTATATTGAAAATTAAGTTCCTCAGTGATATTAGCCACATTGTGCATATTCGTGTGGCTAGTGGGTTCTGTGTTAGCACAGACATGATGAAATAATTCTATCATAATGGAAAGTTCTGTTGGGCAGCACTATATGAGAATATTTTTGCATACCCTTCCTCAGATCAGTTAATATTTGATAGGTTATAATGTTCCATGAAAAATCTTGAAGATACATTTGTATGTTTCTCTACATCCTTTACCACAAACAAATCTTGTTTTGCTCATTTTCAGATTCCTATAAAATTTCTTATTTCCAGTTTTGTGATATTTGCACCTTTGCCAGAATTATCTCACTTATTGTGTTTTTTTAAGAAGAGGTAATTCTGCTGTATCATTAAAAAACACAAAGTCCAAAGCACTGCTTTGCTGGACTCCTCATAAAGAGGTTTGATGAAATCAGTTACTATTGACAAGAGCTTTCTACCTGATCGGCCTACTCACAGCTGCTCAGCAATTCATGGAGCAGCAAGAAAGGAGAGAGAAGAGCCAGGTTGTCAAAGCTAATAGCTGAAGTTGTCTTCCAGAAGCCTTTTCCTGCCCAAACTGATCAAATCAAAGGGAGACCAGGCAGTGCCAGATAAAAGATCACAGCATTTGGCTGCTTCCCCAAGACAAGTCAAGGTTAGAAGGGGATTAGAAGCTATGTCATCTTCCACTGTGGCAGGTGTCCTTCCTCTAATGGAAACCCTGAATTATTTTTAAGTCAATCCTGTTGCAGCTCTAGATTCCACAAGGAGAGGAGCCAGGGGAGCAATGTTGCCCTTCACGCAGTGACAACCAGGTAGAGCCCCCAAAGGGCTGTAGATGGGAGGGGGTTCTGGTAAGAAAAGGCTTGGGACCTACTTCAGGAGGTGTAAAGCAATCGAGAGCAGGGCTGGCTACCAATAGGTAGGACCCAGTTTAAAATGAAAATGTGAGCCTTCTGTCCAAAAATCAGGAAAATGGTACCATTAAAAGTACTAAAATTCTTTTCTTCTGTGGTTTCTCTCACAACTTGTTACCATGGTTTTGTTTGTTTGCTACTTAATGTTATTCTAAGAAAAATTAAATAATTTTAAGTTCCTAGCACTTTATCATTCATTTTATATTGTAAAAATCTAGTTTTAAATGCAGCTTGAAACTTACAAGAGCATTTAGGCACAGGATCAAGATGGTGGAGATGAGTAAGACTTCGCACTCACCTTCTCCCACAAACACATTAAAAAAAAAATCTACATGTAGAATGATTCTCATAGAACATCTGAATGCTGGCAGAAGGCATTAAACTTCCAAAAAGGGCAAGAAACCCTCCATAGACGTGGGTAGAACAAAAGGGGGAAAGAGAGAGAGAGAAAGGAATCAGGACAGGAACAGCACTCTTGAGAGGGAGGCAAGAAAGAGGAAAGGAAGCCACACCCTGGAAGCCCCCTATCTGATGGGGAGATCATCTGAGATGGAGGGACCTCAAAGCTGCAGAGAAACGTGCAGCAGCCGGACTGAGGAAGGCAAAGTAGAGTGAGAGCCTCAAAGATCATTGGTACCACCTCCCAGGACATTACAGACTGAGATGCTCAGTTGGGGGCTGGGCATGGACACTCAGGCTCCAGAGGTCAGTTCTGGGGAGAGGACTAGGCTTGGCTGTGTGGAAACAGCCTGAGGAGTTAGGGAGCAGTGCACCACAGCTGAGGGAACCCAGGAGGAGTCCTGGGTCCACAGAAGAAAGGTGCTGCTGTTGGGAAGGGCAAGGTGGGGGGGTGGACCACCATAGGAATATCTTTTCTCTGTGCCCATGTGGACCAGATGGGTGGTGGTGCCTCCTGATGCAGTGCTTCTTGCATGGTCTCTGACTCCAAAGGTAAGCATGACCCACCACCACTAGGGGTCCGTGAAGAGGCAGCACCTGTGGCCCCAATCACCTCAGAGGTCAGCACAGAGGAGGGCACTGCAACCGAGCACCATTGCTTTCACTCCCCTGGGAATGCACATGCTTGCCACTGCCAAATGCTCCAAGTACCTCCTAAATCCTACCTGAGGCTCACTGCCACTTCCTACAGCCTGTGCCACCTTCCCACAGGTCCTTGCTACTATCAAGGGCCCAGCAATCAGGCACTACTAGCCCTGCCCATTGCCTCCATCTCCCTGGAAGCACACAGAATACCATATCAAGGGGATAGCAGCTTACATACACTGAGAAAACAGCAAGCATCCAAACCCTCACACCAAAAATAACTAGTAAGCCCTCACAAAATACCCAGGGGTACTCTCAGGTATAAATAGCCCTCCAAGACTACAGTAGTTGATTTCCCTAAACTCACAGAATAAGAAAAATATGAGCAAAATGAAGAATCTTAGGAACTATTCCCAGTTAAAAGAACAGCAGAATTCACGGGAGGGAGCAATGAAACAGATCTCTACAGTCTAATAGGAGCCAGGTTCAAAAAGGAGATAGTGAAAATACTGAAGGAATAAGGGCAAATATGGGGGAATTAAGAGTGGATATGAATAGTAATGCAAATTACTTTAGAAAGGAACTGGGAAATAGGAGCCAAGAAAAATTAGAAAATTCATTTGCAGAGATGCGAACTGAGTTAAAGGTACTGAAGAGCAGAATGAATAATGCAGAGGAACGTATTAGTGTCTTGGCAGATAGAATAATGGAAATCACCCAATCAGGATAGCAAACAAAAAACCAAATGAAGAAACATGAAAGCAATATAAGAGATCTATGGGATAATATAAAGTGAGCCAATCTACACATAATAGGGATTTCAAAAGGAGAAGAAAAAGGGGATTGAAAATACATTTGAAGAAATTATGGCTGAAAACTTTCCAAAGCTAAATGAAACAGATACCAGGATACAGAAAGTACAGAGGGCCCCAAACAAGTTGAACCCAAACAGGCCCACACCAATGCATAATAAAAATGTCAAGAGCTAAAGAGAGGATTCTAAAGGTAGCAAGAGAAACAAGTAGTTAATTATGAGGCAACCCCCATAAGGCTGTCAGCTGACTTCTCTATGGAAACACTACAGGCCAGAAGAAAGTGGAAAGATATATTCAAAGTTCTAAAAAATTTGCAGCCTAGAATACTCTGCCCAGCAAGGATATCATTTAAAATAGAAGGAGAAATAAAGAAGTTCTCCAACAAACAAAAACTGAGAAAGTACAGCAGTACTAAACCCATTCTAAAAAAAAAAAAAATGAAAGTGCTCCTCTAAATGAAGAAGTAAGAAATATGATGGAGGAAATTACAGTTGGATGGCAATCACTTAAGCCAGTATACAGAACTAGAAGAAAAAAGAAAAACTATTGTAAAATTGACAATAAACACAAGGAACAGTAAAAGGATAATCATGAAGATGTTAAAAAAGGACTTCAAAATCATAAAATGTGGGGAAGGAAAGCAAGAAAATCTAGACTTTTTTTTCCCAGAATGTGTTTGCATCTATATGACTGTCAGGCTAAAGCAAGCAGATATAGGAAGGGGTTAACACACTTGACGAACAGAGCAACCACAAATCAAAACCAAATAATAAACTCAAAAAACTAAAAAGAGGAGGGCACGAGCATAAAATAAAAGGAAATCAACCAAACAAAAAAGGAGAAACGTAGACTCAACCAGAAAACAAGGTTCAAAATGGCAATAAAATCATTTATCAATAATTATCTCAAATGTCAGTGGACTGAATACTCCACCCAAAAGAAAGAGTGGCAGACTGGATTAAAAAAACAAGAGCTGGCTTGGGCATCTATCCGGACAAAACTCTACTTAAAAGAGACACATGCACCCGCATGTTCATTGCAGCACTATTCACAATAGCCAAGACATGGAAACAACCCAAATGTCCATCGACAGATGATTGGATTCGGAAGATGTGGTATATATACACAATGGAATACTACTCAGCCATAAAAAAGAATGACATAAGGCCATTTGCAGCAACATGGATGGAACTAGAGAATCTCATACTGAGTGAAATGAGCCAGAAAGACAAAGACAAATACCATATGATATCACTTATAACTGGAATCTAATATCCAGCACAAATGAACATCTCAGAAAAGAAAATTATGGACTTGGAGAAGAGACTTGTGGCTGCCTGATGGGAGGGGGAGGGAGTGGGAGGGATCGGGAGCTTGGGCTTATCAGACACAACTTAGAATAGATTTACAAGGAGATCCTGCTGAATAGCATTGAGAACTATGTCTAGATACTCATGTTGCAACAGAAGAAAGGGTGGGGGGAAAAATGTAATTGTAATGTATACGTGTAAGGATAACCTGACCCCCTTGCTGTACAGTGGGAAAAAAAAATATTAAAAAATTTAAAAAAATTAAAAACAAGAGGTGGGAGTTCCTGTTTTGGCTCAGTGGCTAACAAACACAACTAGCATCCATGAGGACATGGGCTTGATTCCTGGCCTTGTACAGTGGGTTAAAGATCCGGTGTTGCTGTGAGCTGTGGTGTAGGTCACAGACGCAGCTTGGATCTGATATTGCTGTGTCTGTGGCTGGCAGCTGTAGTTCCGATTTGACCCCTAGCCTGGAAACCTCAATATGCCACAGGTGTGGCCTTAAAAAGACCAAAAAAAAAAAAAAAAAAAAAGCTTAGAATATGTTGCCTACAAGAGACCCACCTTAGGGCAAAGGACACATATAAATTGAAAGTGAGGGGATAGAAAAAGATAATTTCATACAAATGGAAAAGCCAGGAAAACAGGAGTTGCAATACTCAAATCAGACAAAGTAGACTTTAAAATGAAGGCTGTAAAGAAAAACAAGGACACTATTTAATGATAAAAGGAACAATTCAAGAGAATATTATGCTTGTCAATATATATGCCCCTAATATATGAGCACCCAAATTCAAAAAATGCTAATAGACATAAAAGGAGAAATTGATGGGAATACAATAATAGGAGACTTTAACACCCCACTTACATCAATGAATAGATCCTCTAGTCAGAAAATCAATAAGGCAACAGAGCTCTTAAATGACAGAAATTAGACTTAATTTTCAGGACATTACATTCAAAAAAATCAGAGTATATATATTCTTTACAAGTGCACATGGAACATTCTCAAGGAATGCCTACATACTGGAGTGAAAAGCTAAACAAATTTAAGAGCATAGAAATTATTTCAAGTATCTTCTCTGACTACAATGGCATAAAATCAACCACAGGAAAAGAAATGAGAAAAAAACTGACTTCATGGAGACTAAACAACATGCTACTAAAACACCAATGGGTCAACAAGAAAATCAAAAGGGAAATTAAGAAAAACCTCAAGACAAATGATAATGAAAACACAACCACTCAAGGCTATGGGATGCCCCAAAAGCAGTGCCTAGAGGGAAGTTCACAGTGATACAGGAAACAGACCCTCCTCAAAAAAGAAGAAAAATCTCAAATTGACAACTTAACTCACCACCTAAAAGAAAAAGAAAAGGAAGAACAAACAAAACCTAAAGTCAGCAGAAGGAAGAAAATCATAAAGATTAGGGAGGAAATCAATGAAATAGAGATTCAAAAAACACTGGAAAAAATAAAACCAAGAGCTGGTTCTTTGAAAGAGTAAGCAAAATTGACAAACCTCTGGCCAGACTTGCCAAGAAGAGGAGAGAACTCAAACAAAATAAGAAATGAAAAAAAAAAAAAAACTCAGTGTATACTGTAGACATACATAAAACCATGAGAGAATACTATAAACATTTTATGTCAACACATTTAACAACCTAGAAGAAATGTACAACTTTCTAGAGATATATAGCCTTCCCAAACTGAATGAATTGAACAGACTGATCACTAGAAATAAAATTGAATATGTAATAAAAACACTCTACAAACAAAAGTCCAGAACCAGATGGCATCATAGTTGAATTCTTCTAAACATACAAGAACTTGTGCCCATCCTTCTTAAACTTGTCCAAAAGGTTGAAGAAAAAGGGATAATCCCAAAGACATTCTATGAAGCTACCATTACCCTAGTACCAAAAACAGACAAAAATACTACCAAAAAAGATTACAGGCCATTATCTTTGATGCATATAGATGTAAAAGTCCTCAACAAAATGTTAGCCAACTGAATCCAACAACATATAAAAAAGATAAAACACCACAACTAAGTGGGATTCATTCCAAGTTCACAAATGTGATTCAACATATGCAAATCAATCAACATCATATACCAAATTAACAAAAGAAAAACCATATGATCATCTCAATAGACACAGAACAACCATTTGACAAAATCCCAACATGCATTCATGATAAAAACTCTTACCAGAAGCTTCTGTTGTGGCACAATGGGATCAGCAGCATCTTGGGAGACACTGGGATGCAAGTTTGATCCCTGGCCCAGCACAGTGGGTTAGGGATCTGGTGTTGCCACAGCTATAGCTTAGGTCACGACTGTGGCTCCAATCTGATCCCTCTCTGGGACCTCCTATGCTGCAAGGTGGCCAAAAATGACAAAAACAAACAAACAAACAAACAAACAAAAAACTTTTACCAAAGTGGGTATAGAGGGAACATAATAAAAGCCATTTATGGCAAACCCACAGCCAATATAATATTCAGTGAAGAAAAGCTGAAAGTCCATTAAAATCTGGAACAAGAAAAGGATGCCCACTCTCACCACTGCTACTCAAAATAATATTGGAAGTCCTAGCCAGAGCAGTCAGACAAAAGTAAAGGTATCCATATTGGAAGAGAAGAGGTAAAACTGTCACTCTATGCAAATGATATGATACTATACATAGGAACCTTAAGGACTCCACACAAAAATTCCTTGAACTGATCAATGAATTCAACAAAGTAGCAGGATATAAGATTAACATTCAGAAATCTTGCATTTCTTTATACTAACAACGAAATATTAGAAAAGGAATACAAAAATAAAATAACTTTTAAAATTGCACCCCAAAAATTAAATAGCTAGGAATAAACCTGACCAAGGGGGTGAAAGACTTATATGCTGAGAACTATAAAACATTAATCAAGGAAATTAAAGAGGATTCAAAGAAATGGAAACATATTACATGCTCCTGGATTAGAAGAATTAATATCATTAAAATGGCCATACTACCCAAAGCAATTTACAGATACAATGCAATCCCTATCAAAGTATCCATGACATTTTTCACAGAACTAGAACAAACCATACCATACAAAAAAGTATATGGAACCATAAAAGACCCAGAATTTCCAAAGCAATCCTGAGGAACAAAAACTAAGCAGGAAGCATAATTCTCCCAGACTTCAGACAATATTACAAAGCTACAGCAGTCAAGACTGTGGTACTGGTACCAAAACAGATATACCAGTGGAACAATGGAACAGAATAAAGAACCCAGAAATAAACCCAGACACTGATGGTCAATTAATCTTTGACAAAAGAGGCAAGAATATAAAATGGGGAAAAGACAGTCTCTTTAGCAATTGGTACTGGCAAAACTGGACAGCTGCAGGTATATCAGTGAAACTAGAACACACCCTCACACCATGCACAAAAATTAACTCAAAATGGCTTACACACTTAAACATAAGGCACCATAAAACTCCTTGAAGAGAATGTAGGCAAAACACTGACATCCACCATACAAATGTTTTCTTAGATCAGTCTCCCAAAGCAATAGAAATAAAAATAAAAACAAACCAATGGGACCTAAACAAGCTTACAAGCTTTTGGGCAGCAAAGGAAAACATAAAACAAGCAAAGAGACAACCTATGGAATGGGAGAACATAGTTTCAAATGATGCAACCAACAAGGTTTTAATCTCCAAAATATACAAACAACTCATACGACTCAACAGCAAAAAAACCAACAACCCAATTGAAAAATAGGCAGAAGGCCTAAATATACATTTCTCCAATGAAGACACACAGATGGCCAACAGCCACAGGAAAAAATTCTCAACATCACTAATTATTGGAGAAATGCAAATCAAAACCGCAGTGAGGTATCACTTGACATGGGTCAGAATGGTCATCATTAGTAAGTTTACAAATAACAAATGCTGGAGAAAGTGTGGAGAAAATAGAACCCTCCTACACTGTTGGTGTGAATGTAAGTTGGTACAACCACTATAGAAAACAGTATGGAATTACCTCAGAAAACTAAATATAGAACTACCACATGATCTATGGCATTCCTGGGCATGTATCTGGACACGGATTTCACTGAAAAGGATATATGCACCCCTGTGTTCATTGTTCACAACAGCCAAGACATGGAAACAACCTAAATGTCCATTGACAGATGAATGGATTAAGAAGATGTGGAACATGCATGCAATGAAATACTACTCAGCCATAAAAAAGAACAAAATAATGCCATTTGCAACAGCATAAATGGAACTAGAGACTCGTACTAAGTGAAATAAGCCAGAAATAGAAAGACAAATACCATATGATATCAATTTTATCTGGAATCTAACAGAACAAATGAACCTATCTACAGAAAAGAAACAAACTCACGGTCATGGAGAACTGTCTTGTGGTTGCCAAAGGTGAGGGGGAGGGAGTGGGATGGACTGGGAGTTTGGGGCTAGTAGATGCAAACTGTAGCAACTGGAGTGGATAAGCAATGAGATCCTGTTGTATAGCACTGGGAACTATACCTAATCATTTGTGATGAAACATGATGGAGGATAATGTGAGAAAAAGAATGTGTGTGTGTGTGTGTGTGTGTGTGTGTGTAAAACCAAGTCACTTTACAGCAGAAATTGACAGAACATTGTAAATAAAGTATAATAAAAATTTTTTAAATGAATACAAAAACAAGCATTTAAGTCATACAGAATCATCAAAATTACACAATTTGTATTTCATATCTTTTGTATGCATATGTTTCTTCTCTTTTTTCTTTTTTTCTTTTCTTTTCTTTTTTTTGACAGCCATATCCGCTGCATATAGAAGTTCCCAGGCTAGGGATTGATGAATTGGAGCTGCAGCTGCCAGCCTATGCCACAGCCACAGCAGTGGCAGATCCAAGCCACATCTATGACCTACACCACAACTCACAGAACACTGGATCCTTAACCCACTGATCGAGGTCAAGGGTCAAACCCACATCCTCAGTGAGGCAATATCTGGTCCTTAACCTGCTAAGCCATGACAAGAACTCCACATATGTTTCACTTCTCACAGTGGAAACAATGCACAAATCTAGCTCAACTGTAATTTTACCTTGGTATGTACACATTCTGTCATCACTCTCAATTTACTGATAAGTAAAGTTGGACTGAAAAAAAATTATGAGCTGCCCTATATTTTCCTTTTTTTCCTATGTCATCATTTTCAGTATAAGTGATTGGCGAATATAGGAAAGTAACATGAGTAAGAAAGGACATGTTTGGTTCCATGGTCATTCACACTTCTTAGAATGCTATTACCTTCTTTCTCCATTCGAATCAAGTCTGGTTCAAATAGAAAGTATAACCTCTTGGGGGCTCTTGTGTCCCCACTTACTCAGTAGTAGACATACCCGTTTGCCCTGTACTTACTCTGAACCTCTCTGGACGCTCATGTATGGGGGGCCCACTGAAATTCTGTACTCATGGATATCACAAAGGCTGTAGGTGAGAGGGGTGGTAAAAAAAACAGTATGCTCCTTTGTGCCATCATACTTGACTTACAAAACACAAGTTCAAAGATAAAACTAAGAATTCCAAGGCAGTGACAGGATAGTATTCAACTAAGTGTGAGGCCTTCCGATTGTGGGGTCCTGTATAACTTCCCAGGTCACACACTCATGAAGCCTTCCCTGGTGAAGGAGGAAGAGAGCACTCCTGGTGAAAGATTTCAGATTGTGTGTAAGATGAGTGGGTTACATGGGAGAAAAACTCACCAGAATTTCACTGTTTTGAAACCAAAGCAAGTGAAATGGCAATAAGCTCTACTATAACTCCACTGCCCAAGAAAAGACACTATGCTGAAATAAAAAAATGAGAGTAAATGGCAGGATGTCTCACGATGCACTGATATAGCTAAGATTGTGCATGAGGTGCCACATCATTATGCTTGTGTCCTACGGCAGGGAAGTACCCAAACCAAGGATAGGAATGACAAGGGGCTGCTTGCACATGATAAGCCACAGAATGATAAGCCTGAAGCTGTGCTTCACAAGCATAAACATGCATCATTATCACTGGAGTTGTGTATAGAAAATAAGATGCCCAGATCTCACCCCAGACCTACTAAATCAAAATTGCAAGGAAAGATTCCAAGCATCAGGACTTTTAATCAGCCACAATGATGACAATAATGTTCACGCAGCCTGAAACTTTCTACTTAATGGGTCTGGGTGGTTTTGCTCTCATCACATGGAGAAGAAATCAAAATCTGTTTTTAGTCCAGTGAAGCATGTACAATGACTGGAACAGCAGGATCAAGGGGCCTCTTTTTAGTTTCTGCATGAATACATCCACTTTTAAGACTTTTTATTATGGAGAATTTTAAACATTTACAAAGAGAGAATAGTATAATGAATCTCCATATATCCATCACCCAGTTTCAACAAATTCTACCTCATGACCACTCATGTTTTATCTATACACCTATTTTTACCCCTCTAATTTTAATTTTTAAATAATTTCCTTTTAATTTATCTATTGGTTTTTAAGTTATACTTTGCATTATATTTGTAATCTAGGGATTGCAATATACTTAACTTTTTTCTGGTCAATACAGTGGTCAATACATACACACACACACACACGGTAGCAATATTTGTGTATAACTCTGCCTCCTTGATTACAGTGGAATTGACACTGTGGGTACCAACCCAAATTGGGATCTCATGATGAACTTCCTTCTTTGGCTTAGGCCAACCGAGGAGACTGGATTCTGTTTTTCTTGCCAACCATTCTCAGATTAACACATTAGCATTCATTATGGAGCTTTTGTGACAATTAAATACACAGATGAGAACTCACAGATTAGTCCCTTCTTTTTCCATTCTTCCTCTGTAATGTGACTGCAACCTTTCTTTGCAATCATTAAAGTTCTCCACACACCATCTGGCTGTGCCTACGGATCCACTCCCTTTCCTTTCAAAACACCAGTGTGGTTCTCCTTCTGTGACATTGTATCTTTAATTTCCTACCTGTCAGTGTGACCATTGTCCCAAGTCTTCCTCCCAAAGTCCAGCTCCAGTCTACCTCTACCTCAAAGCTTCTGAGAAGCTGAGTCCACAAGGAGAGCCCTCTTTGTGGGGGAGTACTTCACGCCAGCAACACTCAATTAACTTTCGGTCATTTTGCCTTGTCTCTTCCGTGTCCTCAATGGTTGTTGAGATCGGGGCTTTGTGTTACTCCGGCAAGCCATGCCGCTTAGTGTGGAACCACATGAAATATTAGTGGATTAAACTTAAAATCAATAAATTCATCATTTGGTGCTAACTCAGCAGCTGCCTCAAACTTAAGTCCAGGATATACCAATAGGAACAAACTACCAAGTAATGAGAAAAAAGTTGTGAAAATTCTGTTAGTTTAAATGTTTAGGCAAATTCTCAAAAGGCAGCCATTGCCTTATTTTAAAGGCAAGACACCTGAGTTCAGCTCAGAGACCGCCACCTCTGTCAGAAGACCCTGTTGTAGTGAAATATGCTGCTGATACTCCAGTGTTTTGGCATCCAAACAATATCTCCCAGACTGCCTCTTGCCACTCAGTAGCTGTGACTCCATCTTTTATCAGACAGTGTCCCCCGATTTGTGGTTTCAGAAATGGGATCTTTGTGGTTACACATCTTTATGTTTACTGCAGCACCCAGCACCCAGGTCTTAGCCAATACCCACCTTGGTAAATGCAGCACTGGGAATGAATGCAACCATCTAACTGGATGTTTGCCAGTATCCAATCAATTCGTCTTATGTGGATAAAATCTGTCAGGAGCAGGCCTCCCAGATGATATGTGTGAAATGCAGTAGCGAGGACCATGGGGAAAACAACACAAGAACTGACGTGGTGTTTTGAAAAGCTTTATTACAGGGTGGATTTAACTGTCAGAGATGCACACTCGGCCATGGGGTTATCACTGGGCCACGCACACAGGCTTGACATGCACTCGGCTGAGGAGAGAGCACATCTTCGAGGAAGCATGTGTTGGGAGAGAAGAGTGCCATTTGATGGCAGCGAACATCAACCACAGGATTCTCCACTCAGGACAAGACCCCTAAGGCTCAGCATAGGCAGGCAGGGGACATAGCTTCTTATTAGGCTGTCTTTAAGTTCTTGAGTAGAACACAAGTCCAAAGCCATTCAATACACAATTAAATATCACATAAAACCTCCTTTATATAAAATCAATAAAGTTCAAAGGTGTGTTCTCTCAGACCTGTGTTATCTAGTACAGTAGTGACTGACCACAGGTAGCTATTAAATAAAATGTAGAATTCAGCTCCATCTCTCTAGTCACATTTCAAATGTTCTGTCTAGTGACCACTGTATTGAATAGGGCACATATCAAATGTTTCTATCAATCACAGAACCTTCTATTGGGCAGCCCTGTCTTAGACCACACATGGCTTGTTTTTACATTACAGTTCTCAGAATAACTGCTTCCAAGCCCTTTTATAACATGCAATACTCAAAAAAGAACAAGGATATTTACCCAATTTAAGATACTTTTCTGAGACACAGCATCCTTTCATAGTTGATACATTCTTTTTACAACCCCTGGCTCACAGGGAAAGCGAGGGAGGAGTCAGTATGCCACTGCATACCTTGGACAAGGGCCCACTGTCCCGGCTGCAGAGTGGCCTACATGGGTTCTGGGCTTTGCCCCATGTAGTAGCCGAAGGCCCTGAAGCAGCTCAGCCTCTAGGCCTCTGCATAGTGTAGAGTATGGAAAGCTGGGAGAAATGAAGGAGCAAGTTTTCTGCATCTTAAAGCTGTTCATCTCTGCCCTCCCAGGGAGCAGGCTATGAGAACATGCTTCTGAGCTCAGAAGTACCTGCTCTTTCTTTGGAGCTCAGTTACCTTTTTATTTTTTTCACAACATAAAGACTGGCAAAGAATACCTTGGAGACCAACCAGAGCCAGGACACAAACAGCCCTCAGAATAGTTCAAGTCCAACACAGGGAGAGCTGCCAAGTGAAGGACAAACTGTTAAGGACAAGATCAAACCTCTGGAAAAACAGCTTACCTTTACCAAGTCTCCCGTTCAAATCAATCAGCATCATACACCACATTAACAAAAAAAAGGTCAAAAATCATATGATCATCTCAATAGATGCAGAAAAACCATTTGACAAAGTCCAACATCCATTCATGATCAAGACCCTCGCCAAAGTGGGTATAGAGGGAACATTCCTGAATATAATCAAAGCCATTTATGAGAAACCCACAGCAAATATAATACTCAATGGGGAAAAACTGAAAGCCTTCTCACTCAAATCTGGAACAAGACAGGGATGCCCACTCTCACCACTGCTCTTCAACATAGTTTTGGAAGTCTTAGCCACAGGAATTAGACAAACCAAAGAAATTAAAGGCATCCATATAGGAAGAGAAGAGATCAAACTGTCACTGTATGCAGATGACATGATACTATACCTAGAAAACCCTAAGGACTCAACCCCAAAACTCCTTGAACTGATCAATAAATTCAGCAAAGTAGCAGGATATAAGATTAACATTCAGAAGTCAGTTGCATTTCTGTATACCAGCAATGAAACATTAGAAAAGGAATACAAAAATATACCTTTTAAAATTGTACCTCACAAAACCAACTTTATATTTTTAAGCTTTGTGTTAAAGTGAGGTCAACCCTTGGATTAGAGATGGAGATACAGACTGCACGTAAGGATCTGTGTTTAAAAGTCTGCTGGTTCCTGAGGCACACCTGCTCCCACAGGTGGCTCTAGACCATGGCCACATAGGTTCTAGACAGAGTGTTAGGATGCTAGAATACAGGCTTATTGAACAACTTAATGAGGAAAACTATTTTCCTTCAAATATGTGATTCTGAAATAGACTTCTGTGGCTTTAATTACTAACTTCACAAATCATGTTTTAGGCCATTTAAAAAAATGGGAAATCCCCTTCAATATTGTAATATTGAAAAGAGGAAGAATTCAGTTAAGCACAGAGCAAATTAAAAAATTAGTCTTACATTTTTCTACGAATACACGCTTATAAAGTTTAACCCAAAGGTGGACTTCTATTTCCACATGTTGAATTAGGAAGTTGTTTAAATTTCCACGACCTTTGCAAATTTAAGGACACGGTTTTCTTCCCAAAAAAGATACGCTATTTTTTCATACCACCTGCTGATGGGCTGCTGAATTAGAACCCATTTTCTTCCACTGACTGCATTTCTGAGGATAAATTGTAGTGGGAATGGACTCCTTTATTCCCTTGCCCTTTCTAAAATTATGCCTAATCTTCTGAGCCAAGAAACTCTCTGACATTAATTGAATTGCTCTTAATCTGTAGGCAAGTCTACCACCAGTGGCCATGTGCTGAGTCCTAGTCAAAATGACTTTGTACAGTAGAAAACTGACAGAACACTATAAACCAGCTATAATGGAAAAAAAAATCATTATGCAAAAAAAAAACTAAAATAAAAAATGACTTCGTCTAAATCTGTATACCATCAAGGACACCTTTTTTTTTTTTTTTTTTTTTAAGGGACTAGATAAATGGATAAATAGCTACAAAGGCTTCCCCAGGCATCCATCTCTTTCTGTATACCTACACTTTAGGTTCTTATTTGAAACTTGAGGTTTACAAAAATATAATTATGCCTTTGGGTACTCAATTCAGACGTTTTTGGGAAATGGTGATTGCTCCCAGTTTCCTAGCTCACTGCCCTGCCCAAAAGTTACTTGGCTGTTCCCCAGTGAAACCCCCTCAGAGAAGACAGTGCAGGGTTAAAAGCATTTGTAGGTAGATGCTATTAATGGGTAAGGGGTCTCTCTGAAGGAAAATGAGCTTTCTGGCTTATTCTCTGAAAGAGCAAAAGCCAAGGTTTCTGTGAGCTGGGCCAATGGAATAGTCCAAGTACTGCAGTGACTATTACAGCCGAAGAAAACTAGCTGCTGACACAGAGGAACAGACGGTACCCTACTTACCTTGTGGTGGATTTAATGCCATATCTGTAATGTGCAGTGCTAGTCCTCTGAGGAGTATTCTTTTTTTTTTCCAGTTTTATTGCGATATAATTGACATATAGCCCTGTATACATTTAAAGAGTACAACCTAATGATTTGACTTACATACATTATGAAATGATTACCACTGTTTAGTGAACATCCATAGATGCAAAATTAAAGAAACAGGAAAAAAAGTATTTTTTATTTGTGTTGAGAATTCTTAGGATTTACTCTCTTAACGACTTGTATACATAATATACAGCAGTGTGAATTATATTTTTCACACACGTTACATCCTTAGTACTTATCTTAGAACTGGAACTTGGTACCTTTAGGCTACCATCATCCAATCCCCACCTCCCTTTACCCAATTGCCTCTGGTAACCACCAGTCTGACCTCTTCTTCTGAGTTTGTGTTGAAGTATAATTGACCTATAACACCACGTTAGTTCCTAGTTCACAACACAGTGATGTGACATTTCTATTCATTTCAAAATGATCACCCTGATTAAGTCTAGTTACTACCTGTCAGCATACAAAAATATTACATAATTATCACCGATATTCCCCACACTGTACATTTCATACCTCTGACTCATTTTGTTTATAACTACAAGTTTGTACCTCTTAATTTCCCTCACCTATTTCTTGCCTTCCCCCAACTCCCTCCCCTCTGGCAACTACCTATTTGTCTTTTTTATCTATGAGTCTGTTTTTTGTTTTGTTATGTTTATTCATTTGTTTTCATTTTTAGATTCCACATATAAATAAAGTCATATTGTATTTGTCTTCATCTGACTTATTTCACTTAGCCCAACACCCTCTAGGTCAATCCATGTTGTCACAAACGGCAAGATTTCATAGTTCTTTAAGGCAGGGCTGATTTTTAGGAGAGATAGAGGAGGGCTGTGGGAAACAGAGGGTGCATCCAAAATCTTCATGTTCTGATAGCCAGGGAAGAAGTAGTATTTTGAAAGGAGCCTGAGTCAGACCTACCTGCTTCAAAGCCAACAGGGCTCATCTTCTCAGTGCAGGACCTTCAGGCTGGGCAGCCCAATGTGGGGCTCGAACCCCTCGCTCCTTGGGGAGAACCTCTTCAATTGTAATTATGCTCACATTTGTCAGTAACCTATGGGGGAAGGGGGATGGGTCTTGACACCACCTCGTCTCCATCCCTCCTACCCACCTTGCGGTGGTTCCTTCTTTACATTGTTAGTTGCAGGAGATCCTTCCTGCTAGCCTTCGGGTTATTCTCATTAATAGTTGTTCTATAGAGTGGTAACTTTGGTGTGTCCGTGGGAGGAGGTGAGCTCAGGTCTAATTCTCCGCCACCTTGGCCACTCCCCTGGACTTTTATATTTGACCAAAGACCCATTTCTTCCTGTTTCCACCTAAATAAGATAACTTATAAATTATATCAAAATAGAAGAAAATATATTAAATAAAAATTGTAGTCAGCCAGTATACTGCAACCCCTTTCACGGGAAATGAAGAGGTGAGGGTGTTTGAGTTTCTGCAGGAATGGGGACTGGCATGCAAACCTCTTCCTGCCCCACTAGCCACAAGCAAGGAATCTGCGGCATCAGGCTCCGGAAGTGTAATGATGGGTCTAGCACACACTGACCCTATGCATGTTAACAGTGCATCACCTCAGCTATGATCAGAATGTGCTATTTTTCATTGTCGGGTGTTGTTTCTAGCTACTCAGCCTATTTAATTTTCCTGTAGAGGTGATGCTTTACTTCTACTTACAAAACATTCTGGAAAAAAATTATTGTTAGTAATCCAGTAGTTAGGAACAATTTCCACTTTGTCAATAGGTGAAATGATATTTGAACTACAAATTCCCATAGTCATAAGTTTGTGCTTCTTTGAATGAGTCCTCTTAAACAAAAATTATTTTTAAAGATAATAATTAAATCATGCTCAATACGAGAATATAAACTTAGGCTTGGGCATCCCTCTGCTGAATGACCTCTTGCCATATCCTTCCACCAATCAGAGTAGGAGTCATTCCTTCATAAAGTCACAAAAGATACTTTTTGAGCTTCTGAACTTTTCCTCCTCTTCCTTGTGCTTGCTGGATGTAGATGGATGGGTGGGTGGAGAGTCATCAATCTTTTTTTTTTTTTTTTGGTCTTTTTAGGGCTGCACCCCTGGCACATGGAGGTTCTCAGGCTAAGGGTCGAATCGGAGCTGTACCTGTCGGCCTACACCACAGTCACAGCGAACACCAGATGGAGCCAAGCCTATGACCCACACCACAGCTCATGGCAACGCAGAATCCTTAACCCACTGAGCGAGGCCAGGACTTGAACCCATGTCCTCATGGCTACTAGCTGGGTTTGTTAACCGCTGAGCCATGATAGAAACTCCTGATTGAACTAAATTTTAGTTTTAGTTGATGACTCCTTCTCATGACCCCAGGTAAGTTCCCTAAGGGGGTCAGGACCATGACTCTTCTTTTCCCAGCTGAATCCCCAGCCCCCAACACATGGTTATGGTCCCTCTACAACAGGTCTTCAGTGCATATCTGTGTTTAGAGGTGGTATTCATTTCCTAGGGCCACCGTAACAAATTACCACAAACCTAGTGCCCTAAAGCAACAGAAACTTCTTCTCCTGTAGCTCTGGATACCAGAAATCCAATCATAGCATCAATGGGCCAGAATCCAGGAGCCAAACTCTCTCCAGAGGCTCTACAGGAGAGTGTGTTCCTTGCCGCTTCCCAGCTTCTGGTGGCTGCAGGCATTCCTTGGTTTGTAGTCATATCACTCCAATCTCTTTGTCTTCCTGATACCTTCTCTTCTGCATTCATCCAATCTCCCTCTGTCCTCTTATAATATGACATTTGTGATCGGATTTAGGGCACAGTTAGATAATCCAGAATAATCTCTCCATGTCTAGACCCTTAAGACCATTCACATCTGCAAAAACCTGTCTTTATAAAGTAACATTCATGAGTTCCAGTGATTAGGACCTGATCTCTTTGGGTGACCATTATTCAGGCATCTACAGTGGCATCTCAAGGGACATGAGCACAGAAGGGAGCTCTGGGAGCTGTGGATGATGAGGCTGCTAGAATCCCAGAAACCAGGTCTCTTGACTTCCAGTTGCTGCTCTTCTTCCCTGTGCTATGTTGAAGGATGGACTTAGAAGAAGACAACACTGGGTCTTCACCCCTTCAAGGCCCTGTGAACCTTCCCCTCTATCATGAAATCCCTCAGTCAGTTGTGGGTTTTTTTTCATCTTTTTTTAGGGCTGCACCAGCAGCATATGGAGGTTACCAAGCTAGGGGTTGAATCGGAGCTGCAGCTGCCAGTCTACACCACAGCCACAGCAATGCAGGATCCAAGCTGCATCTGCAACCTACACCACAGCTCACAGCAATGCTGGATCCTCAACGCACTGAGGGAGGCCAGGAATTGAACGTGCATCCTCATGGATACCAGTTGGGTGTATTAACGGCTGAGCCATGATGGGAACTCCAGTTATTTTTTAAATATAAAGGAAAAACCTTAAGAGTCTAAGAAACCAAAACCCGGGTATCTCTAAAAGAAAGGCATTTTTTTTTTTTTTTGCTTTACCAGCAGTTTTGTAATCTCAACCCAAATTAAGAAATAGGCACAAGGAGTTCCCACCATGGTGCAAAGGAAACAAAACCGACTAGGAACAATGAGGCTGCAGGTTCAATCCCTGGCCTTGGAATGGATTTACAATGGATTCACAATAAGATCCTGCTGAGTGTCATTGAGAACTATGTCTAGATACTTATATCGCAACAGAACAAAGGGTGGAAAAAAAATGTATACATGTAAGTGTAACTTGGTTCCCATGCTGTACAGCGGAAAAACAAACAAACAAACAAACAAAAAAGACAAAAACACTAGAGGCAGCCAGATTGAGTGACGACAAGGAGAAGGGAAATTAGCATTAGAAAAAAAAATCAAATTCACTAAAAACTACTAAACCAATTCCCAATAAAAAGAAACCCTCTTTACCTAGCTGGAACCAAGAAATGAGCTGACCTTGCTTGTTTCCTCTGAGAATTTTTTAACCCCTAAAATAAAATTAACATTATATTTATTCAGGCATTTCCCTCCAGATGTGACCTTTTATTCTAAAGCAATAAATCTCAGCAGAGCACCAGGGGCCCCTGGAAGGGCAACAAAGTATTTGTTCACTAAATGGTAAAAAATAAAAAAAAGTTTTCCTTTTGCTTGCATATCATGATCCCACGTGATACAGATATTCCATGTTCACATTCAGTGCTGAAGCTCGCACAAACCACCAAACCACATGCGGAAAATTACATGTTATTTAGAACTGTAAGGAAGTAAGCATTAATACCCTCTGCACCCTTTTCAATAAAGTGGTTAAATAAACTCAATTGTCTGTACTATACAGACCTAACTCTTGCAAGATACAGACTCCCGGGGTGCTCACATTTATCATGTTATTATTTGACAAACACCTACTTGAAAGAGCTCCCTGTCTCTCAGTGAGTGGGGATGCAGAAGGGGGAGCAGAGTCACAGAAGCTTGTGGGGCAAATATTTTATCTTTGGTTCTTCAGACTATATAATTGCATCCAGTCTTTTTTTTTTTTTTTTTTTTTTTTTTTTTTTTGCTTTTTGGGGCCACACCTGTGGCATATGCAAGTTTAAGTTCTAAGGCCAGAGGTCAAATCAGAGCTACACCTGCCAGCCTACACTGCAGCTCATCACAATGCAGAGCCCCGACCCGCTGAGCAATGCCAGGGATTGAACCCATGTCCTCATGATATTAGCCAGAGTCATTTCCACTGCGCCATGACAGAAACTCCTGCATCCAGTCTTTATTTATTTATTTATTTAGTCCTTCTCTCTTTTTATGTCCAAGCCCGTGGCATATGGAGGTTCCCAGGCTAGGGGTCCAATCAGAGCTGTAGCCGCCAGCCTACACCACAGCCACCACAACACTAGATCTGAGCCTAGTCTGCAACCTACACCACAGCTCACAGCAACATCGGATCCTTAACCCACTGAGGCCAGGGATTGAACCTGCATCCTCATGGATGCCAGCCAGGTTCGTTAACCGCTGAGCCACAATGGGAACTCCTGCAGCCAGTCTTTAAATCACACCTGCCCAGATTTAGGAACACAGAATCACAGAGGTTCAGAAAGTGAGGCACAGAGAGAATTGGTGACCCTCTGATCTTTGACACTGCCCCCCGCCCCCTGAAATACCTGCTGCAATGGTTGATTTCTCCCTGATTTCCAAAGAAAAGGTTCTTCACGGGGAGCCATGCAGCCCTGGGTTGAGGGTCTCTGCAGAGGGCTCGGCCACCACCTGGCCATCTGCCCCTTGAGCGAGTCTCTGTAGTTGTTGAGAGCCCCTCACAGCGCCTTCCCTTCTGGACACCTGAGCTTCCAATGACCTACACTTGAGTGTCAAGAACGACACTTTTCATCCTGAGGTTCTCTGCAGACAAAGTTTTATTTTGTTTTGGTGACTGTAAATTTTTGGAGAAAATGAATTTTTATATGAGAAACAAGTGAGTAAGCTGCAGAATAGTTTAGATTTTTAAAATGCTACTCTAATTTTTTGCTTCGACATCACAAAGGAGCAAAACAAAGCACACAGGTAAGGTAATATACATGAGGTTATTGGTAAATCATACTGCCACAAAGACCCGATGCTGGCTTAACTGGGAATTACAAAGAGCACATGGTCCGTTCTTCTCGCTCCATTAACCAAAACAGAAACCCCAAAGGCCTGGAAGCCGTTCCGAGCCAGGGTCCTTCTGATATACCTCTGAGAAGAGGTTTTGCTGATGCAGAAGGAGGAGAGCCCGTGGGGTTGTTTAAGATCCTACACCCAGGAGAAAAAAAACTTTCCAGTTATGGCATTAAACTCTATTTATTTAATATTTGAAACATGGTGTACATTTATGAATTTGTATAAACATTTAGTACATCTAAAATCCACAACTGATAAACAACCTGTGCTTTCTTTTGTGTACAACTTTGGAGTTTACATCTGGATATTTTGGTGTTGTGGAGAGACCCAGTCTGTGAACCTAATCAGACTGCCTCATAACCATAGTAATTGTGACAGAAGTGATTGGCTCCTTAAAAGGGCTGTTCCTTGCACAGAAAAGGTGTCACACTTCGGAACTACTAAACCAAGTGTCAAGGAAACAAGAGAAACACAGCTGACACGATGAAGAAAGTACGTGAAGGAGACTCCGAGATCCATGTCAGTGCACCGCTGGTGACACAAGCCATGCCAGTGACACCTAGACATGGGTGCCCCTTTCAGAACCTTTGGGTGTTAAGAGTCTCCTCACCTCCCACTGCAGGGGTTCCTTCCAGCAGGAGCTCATGCCCTGTGCAGGTACACAGGCACCATAGGGGTCACAGCTGCAACTCCGAGGTGCCCACCAGGCCCAGGGCCCTGGCCTCTTCCGGAGTCAAGCCACTCTTCAGGGTCCTTCGAACTGCAGTGGCGCCAGCAGATCAGCATCAAAGGGGTGAGAAGAGAAGGCAAAATTAGCAGCCGGGCGTAAGGTAATCAGTCCACAGACCACCACCCCCCTTCCCCAGAGGACTCCCAGCGGGGTCAGCGCTCCAGGACAGGCAGCTCCATCCTGCTCTTGCGAAAGGGCCCTGTCTGGCTGGCTGGCTCCCAGCGCAGGAAAAGTCTAGCGGCTTCCAAAGGCTAACCTGAAGATGACACAAGTGCTGACCTGGAAAGCCAGGCAGAGCAGGGAACCTCGTTAAGAGGGGTGAGGGGAGGAGATGTCTCCCCTTAGGAGGTGTTTGAGAAATGGTACAAACTGTGAAATGCAGGTGGCCTGTTGAGAACTCAGCCCCGCCCAGCATAAGGAACAGATCAGAGCAGTGAAAGGAATTATAGAGCACAGGAAAATTCAAGTTCCAAGGATGCAAATTAGGTAAAATAATCCCACACTCCTGCAGGGACATCTCCTGTAGAGGACCCCCTGAGCAAGGTGCTGACAGCACCTGCACGAGGGGCACATGTCAGGGTGAGTTCTCCACCAGCATCAAAGTCACAGTCTCAGTTCATCAAAGGGTCTTTACAGAGAATAACCTGTGACACCTTGTGGACTGGATGCCAAGGAGCAAACTGCTAAACTCCTGAGTGGATCTTGTGGATGTTTTCTGTGAAACATACAAGGCTCAGGAAGGACCAGGGACCCTGGCTCCCCCCAAAGTTTACAACCAGCAGCTGGAAGAACACTTGTATTTAACTGAATTAGAATTGGCTTATGTTAGCCTGACATTATGGGTTTTCCGTTGTTTGGTGGTGTTGATCAATTTCCATGTCAAAACAAAGTCTGGATAAGGCTGAAGGACAAGGCAGCTGCTCCTTCCAAGACCGGTCCTTTCATTTGAAAGGCTGCCTAATTACACGTTCCTTAATTGATAAATTATATTTGGCCTATTCTGTATGGAGGTCATACAGAGTTTGGGGTATTTGTTCTATTTTCAGAAGAGATGTGTTACAGATCACCCAGCCACCCTAAATCCTCAGTCAGCCTGAGTCCCTGAGATCATCAAGGAAGGCCCTTGATCAGAGTGTGGAGAAGTAAAGCTTACCCTTAGTATTTTCCCACATTCCTTGCCAGGCCTAAATACCCACACTACCTCTATGACAAGGGGGCTATTCCCCTGAGGGCCCCCAGGAAGCAAGGGCCTCACCTCATGTGGCTATAAGCAACACCCATATTCAATGCCTCTTCTAGGCAAAAGCCCACTTAACCCACAGATAAAGGATCTGAAAGAGCCATGTCTATGGTAGAACAAATAGCGGCTAGTATCTACTAAGAAAAAACTTTCTACTCTCCCAGGAATCAGCACTTTGTTTTTTGTGTGTGTCTTTTTAGGGCTGCACATGGAGGTTCCCAGGCTAGGGGTCAGATCGGAGCTGTAGCCACTGGCCTACACCACAGCCACAGCAATGCCAGATCTGAGCTGCATCTGCTCCATAGCTCACTGCAACACTGGATCCTTAACCCATTGAGTGGGTCCAGGGATCGAACCCATGTCCTCATGGATGCTAGTCAGATTGATTTCCACTGTGCCATGATGGGAATTAGCACTTTGAACAGGAGCTGACAACCTAATCCATCAATCTGTCGTCAAGAAATACTTAATGGAGACCCTATGGTGTGCTCAGCACTTCAACTCAAAGAATGGACACACGGAAGATTCACAGACATTAAGGATGGGCTCTTATAGAGGCACCAAGCTCTGTGGTGAGGGATACCCTCAGATCATGCCACTGCACCCTACTGTATTTTCAAGCCTAGCCCATAGCCCCCTGTCTGCAGCTGTTTCTGAGCTAGCTCACCCTCCCCCACCGCCGGCCCCTTGGGCTCCAGACTGAGTATCTAACTCATCCAGACAAAATGTTTGGCTCCAGAGCCTTGGCTGGAGGCAGATTACATTTAACTTGAGTAATGGAATTCGTTCTATGGGGCAGCAATAAAAATCCTAGTTTGTAACACCCTTTATGTTCTTTAAACACTCCTTCAAGTGTTTGTTAAAGAAAGATAACAATTTTCATGGCAGAAAACGAGATGAAATATTTCTCATTCTTGACAAGGACTGTTAAGAACTTTTATCCAAGAAAAAAAAAAAATCTGCCTGCACAAGTCCATGCTGCACCAGCAGGACATCTTGTGTCTCCTGAGCATCAGGAGGTGGCGCAAACGCATGGCTCTGAGCCGTAGCTTTGTGCCTTCAGGTAAACGTGATTGGCTAAATGACCAGAGAAGACTCCACAAACTGGTGGGCATTGAAAGATGCCTATTTATTTATTTATTGAGGACTGCACATGTGGCATATGTAAGTTCCCAGGCTAGGGGTTGAGACAGAGCTACAGCTGCCAGCCTACGCCACAGCAATGCTGGATCCGAGCCACATCTGCTACACAGCAGTTTGCAGCAACGCTGAATCCTTAACCTACTGAGGGAGGCCAGGGATCAAACCCACATCCTCATGGATACTAGTCAGGTTCTTAACCAATGAGCCACAACGGGAACTCCCAAAAGATGCCTCTTTCATAGTTGTGCTCTTATGTTTGCTTTAGTTCTATCACTGCTGTGCTCAGTTCATGTAAATGCTTGAGTAAAAACCCTGACACCTTATAGCACGTGAAATAATCTCCTGATGCATATGGGTGTCAGGCCAGCCTACCTGGGACTGGCCCAGAGAACAGAACAAAGCTTATTGGTGCTGTTGTATCAGCCTTGCTGCCCTCAGTCTCACGGGTAGGTTTTTATTTTTTTATTTTTTTGTCTTTTTGCCATTTCTTGGGCTACTCCTGAGGCATATGGAGGTTCCCAGGCTAGGGGATGAATTGGTGCTGTAGCCACTGGCCTATGCCAGAGCCACAGCAATGCGGGATCCAAGCCGCGTCTGCAACCTATACCACAGCTCACCGCAACGCCGGATCCTTAACCCACTGAGCAAGGCCAGGAATCGAACCCGAAACCTCATGGTTCCTAATCTGATTCATTAACCACTGCGCCACGAGGGGAACTCCACACAGGCAGTTTTGATGCATTCGATCCTTGGGGACCCTCCTGTGCTCTGCTGCTTGGGCTTTTCTCTGCTGTGGGGAAAAGCCAGTAGAAGTGACATTCCTTTTGCATGTCAGATGAGTCCCTGCTAGACAGGTATTCATAGAAAAGTCTGCCCCATTTAGGGAATCCTACTTTCTGTGGGCTGCCATGACAATTCAGATAAATTCCCTCAGAAATATATTAACCGTGCAAAAGACCCTTAATAATTTGACTCCTTTCTTGGTTAAAGACTCAGAGTTAATTCACATGACCATTCGAAAGAAGGTGTGAAATGAAGGTAATCCGCTGAAATTGGTTTTCTATCCCGATCCAAGTCATGGACAGAAAGGGCTTCCTCTGGTGCCTTCTTATTCATCTACCTGCTGGTTAGTTAACTCATTCATTCAACATTGTTATGTGAGCCTCCACCCTGAGCTAAGTGTCACATCAAGAAGGCTTGACAGGGACACTGTGTGAGGGGACAGCACAGGGCAGCAGATCCTGTCTGCACAGGGCATTAGCTCTCACTCAGAAAGTTTCCAGAAAGCAAGAAGAGGCTGAGGACATATGATGATGAGGGGACCAACACACAGGGGCTGGCAGGATATGGATCATGCACAACAGAAACGAGTCTTCCATCAGATAGGAGGCTTCTCAAGTGCTGCCGGGGAGTGGTGTTACATCTGATAAGTCTGGGCACCTCTCCACTCCCCCTTCCTGTTTCCCATTTGAAGCTCCCCAGCCTGTCACATGTGGCTGTTTCCCCTCCTGGCAGCTGCTTAACAGAGAGCAGCCATGGAAATGTTTATCCCTGTCTGCCTCGAAGCCCTTCCATAGACGGCATGGGTCACTTCACTGGCACCAGCAGCCACTTGATGCCCCAGGCACTTGTGACAGCTCTCACGAAGCCTCAGTGCCCACAAGCGGATCTGATATGGGGGTGCCTCTGCTGTCCACATGCAGCACAGGTGGGTCTGGAACAATCATAAGTTCTTTCTCTCTTTATTTTCCCCCCTTCCCTTAAGTTGAAAAATTTTTTTAGATCCTACAACATGCTCTCAGGTAACTCTGCTAAGGTGAGTTGAAGCTTAGAATAATGGTGACTGTAGTTGCCATTTTCTGAGCACTGCCATGGATCATTTCAGACAATTTTTGTGGAGACCCTCTGAGATGAGGGCTATGAGCATCTCCCCTGTGAGTGAGCAACCTCACAAGATCAAGTCCACCCAGTAAGTGGGAGAGAAGGACGTGAGCCAGGACGTTTGAATCACAGCCCACCCTGGAAAAGAGCTGTGCCCTGACGAGCCGGGCAGCACATGTTCTGACAATCTTTCACACTAATGGCAAATGAACCGAGTTTTCCTTTCATATGACAGAAATCCACATATGTGCTCTTTCACCTCTGGATCACTGACAGATTTTTTTTTTTCATTTTTTGCACATAATGTCAAGCAACTTGGAAGTAAACAGTCGGGTTTTTGGTTGGTTTTTTTGGTACCTTTTTTTTTTTTTTTGGCAACCCTAAGATTCTACAGATTTTTCCACTGAGTATACTGAGCACAGTGCATTAAGGATGACAGGGACTCATATCAGAACTTGAAACATGTCTTAAGTGTTTGTGTCTTGGGGTCAGGAGGTAATGGCCCTGCAGCTATTCAAAGCTGTCCATTTATACAACCCTTGTTCCTGGAGGGACCTGTCTGCTTACTGGAGAAAAACAGCTAGTCCAGTCATTCCCCTTTGGACTTAAATACAGGGAGTTGCTTTCAAGTGTATTGCTCTTAGTGATTAAATCTTAAATCTTGTGGGGGTTTGGGTGTCTTGTTTTAGTCAGTGTTGATTATTTAACCATTGAGATATTTTTATTATTTCCACCCTCCATCTTTTTTTAAAAATTTTTTAAAATTTTTGGTTTTTTAGGGCCACACCTGTGGCATGTGGAGGTCCCCAGGCTAGGGGTCCAATTGGAACTGTAGCCACCTGCCTACACCACAGCCACTGCAACTCGGGATCCAAGCCACGTCTTTGACCTACACCACAGGTCATGGCAACGCCAGATCCTTAACCCACTGAGTGAGGCCAGGGATCAAACCTGCATCCTCATGGATGCTACTCGGGTTCGCTAATCACTGGGCCATGATGGGAACTCCACCCTCCATCTTTTTTTTTTTTTTTTTAAATCACATAAAATCCTGTCCATTAAAAAACAGAGATTTCTGAAATTGATGACATTCTAAAAAATAAAAGACCAGAAATTTTCAAAAGTGTCAAGGTCATGAAATGTCCTCCACAAATCGGAGGAGACTAAGAGTCATGATGACTCAGTGCAATGTGGGACCTGAGTGGCATCATGGAACACAAAAAGGGGGAAAACTGGTGAAATCTGACTCAAGCCCACAGTGGAGTTAACAGCTGAGTTAATGTTTTGACACACTGTCCTACAGAGTGCCAAGTATTAACATCAGGGGGAACTGGGTGAAGGATAGAAGGCAACTCTTTGTGCTATTTTTATAACTTTGTTGTTAAGTCTAAAATGCTCTCAAAATAAAAAATTAAGAAAATAAAACTTGGAGTAACACCAACAAGAAGCCAAAATTCACAAGTTACTTGAGTTAAACTCAGCTTCTTAGACTCAGCCTGGTCTCTAGGAGAGGGTCCCACACTACACTGTAACCTCCCCAAGAGATTCAGATGGCCAGCCAGGCTCGGCATCCCTGACTTAAATTACTGCCATTGGATGAGATGCAGGGACAGGGGGACCCTCAGGAAGGCGATGACCTTTGTGTGACAGGATTGAAGTCTCCGAGTTCTGGCTGACCCAGAATTAAGTTCACTCATGCTGAGATGGCTCTTAGCAATACTTCTGAAATCTGGCACTTTCTATAGCCACTGATCTGGCCATGGCCTTGGCTGTGCAGAGCCCCTAACCCACTTCCTGCCTACATCTGTGGCTATGCTCACAGCCAATAATCTCTTTGGTTCTGAGGTAGGCACTGAGCAGAAAGCAATTAGTTAAAATGCAAAGGCAGACTTCCTCATATGAGTCATGCTGTGGGGGAGGACATGGAAAGGGTAGAGTCTGGCCTGGGAGGAAAGAAATGAAACCATTCTCTTCATGGCTTGCTGGGATCAGAGTTTTCAGGACAGAACTGCCTTCCCCCTTTTCAGGTGAGGTCCAGCTCATCAGCTCTTCATCTGAGATGTCACAACAACACAATACTAGACAAATATAATGCTGACAATCAAGACTTCTATGCACAGAGGTAAGCCATGAAACCAGCAGCCTGAGGGTAAAAAGAAAGGCAAAGATGGGGTCTAGCCTATGAACTGTAGAAGGCTAAGTGAGGTGGACCGTGATGGGCAGGGAGTGAGATGGGTGACGGTTGCAAGGTAATGTTGGGAAGGTGTGCTTTCTGTGCACAGGCTCTTGTGTGGCTTCCAGTGGCAGCCCCTAAACACTTGCAGGCAGCTTCATATTCCTACCAGGTCTGGGACCCCTGGGCAGCATCGTGACAGAGCCTAAAAGGGAATAAGGGTGGTGAGAACCTGTCATAGTTGCCTCACTTAACCCTTCCAACCATCCTGGGAGGCTGGCACGACCATCATCACTCTATTGAAGGAGATGGAGGCTCAGTGAGACCAAGTCATTTACACGGGAACCTGACTCCTCTGTTGTATGAATGTGCTGATTCCCAAGCATGGAAACTGGTTCCATGTGAACTTGGCAGCAAAGGCAATGAGCTCCTCTAACCTCCTGTCAGTAAGGTGCTTGGCCCTGTCCAAAGCTCCCTTACGAGAACCCTCAGCTTTGCTCTCAGAACAGTTCTTGGACATGAGAAAAACAGATTCTCACTCCTTTCTTTTACTGATCCTCCCTTCTCTTAAACCTCCCCACTCTGGGCCGAATGGGCACCTGGCATAGAGACAGACATAGTGGAGCACACGAAGGCCAGCCTCTGTTTTCAATGTGCTAGTTCCCAACAGGGGAGGCTGATCTGTCTGAAACCAAAACAACCAGCCATCCAGTGCAGTGAAACCCTTCTGAGCTCTTCCTCAGAGCTTGGGGAAGCTCTCTTCCCCTCTCTAACCCCAAGGCTTCTCCCTGAGCTTCTTGCCACATCCTGGCACTGGCTCGGTTCTACTCTGGAGCATGGGGCTGCTTCTACCCCTGTGGACTTGGCTGTGAGGCCTGTACACCCTTATTTGGGACCTGCCCCCAGGGCCCAGGTGATTGGGGTCTGTTCTGATAGCACATGCTCCCATTTGAGCCTCATTATGGCTCCCAGCCCACCCCTGGCAAACTCCTTCAAAGTCCCTCTCCTGTGTCTATCCTCCCACCCTGCCTCCAAGATCCTCCCAATTCAGAGCACAGGCTGCAAATGCCTTCCTCACTTCCCCATCTTCCTTTTCTTTTCTTTTTTCTTTTTTTTTTTTTTTTTTTTTTTTTTGTCTTTTTGCCTTTTTCTAGGGCCGCTCTCATGGCACATGGAGGTTCCCAGTTTAGGTATCTAATCGGAGCTATAAACACTGGCCTATGCCAGAGCCACAGCAACCTGCGACCTATACCACATCTCATGGCAATGCTGGATCCTTAACCCACTGAACAAGGCCAGGGATCGAACCTGCAACCTCATGGTTCCTAGTCGGATTCGTTAACCACTGAGCCATGATGGGAACTCCGCTCCATCTTCCTTTTCTAGTGAATAGGGCTTGAAACCCACCACAGGCTTAAAATTGGCATGGTGAATCCGAGAGCCTCAATCAGCTCCATCCCGTTATGATCACTCTACTCCTGCAGTCTGGACTGGGATCTGATGGTGGCAGCACTTCTCCCAAGAGGCACAATCCTTTAAGCTGCTCTCTACACTGCAATCTACTTTAAAGAGAGACTTCTGCTTCTCTCTTGGACTTCTATTTATCTTTCTGTCCTGTGTCCTTACACGTGGGTAGTTGCCCTCAGCTGTCTTTAGAGAAGGGATTGGTTCAGCTTTACTGAGCTCTAAGAATAGGCATTCCCATTGTGGCTGAGCAGTTAACACACCTGACTAGTATCCATGAGGACATGGGTTCAATCCCTGGCCTTGCTCCGTGGCTTAAGGATCTGGCATTGCCATGAGCTGTGGTGTAGGTCACAGATGCGGCTCAGATTCCGTGTTGCTGTGGCTGTGGCTTATGCCGGCAGCTACAGCTCCAATTTGACCCCTAGCCTGCAAACTCCCATATGCCCTTAAAAAAAAAAGGAAAAAAAATCCCCCCCCCAAAAAAAAATAATTAGGTGTTGAGTCAACAGTAATGATGTTGAGAAGACAAAGTTTTGATTGAGAAACTTTGGTCCTTTGCACTAACCTCTTATTTTATTGTATTCTAAGAGCATTAATTTCAAAGCCTCTGGCCCATTCCATTGTTTGCTAGCCCTTCTAAAAGAATATAAAATTGGTTAGTAGGGAAGAACTATTTAAATAACATCCACGGAAATTGTCCTTAATGGGATTTGTGGGAAAATTCCTGGACATTTTCAGATACTATTTTGGAAAATTAGAGACAACTGAATGAAGTTGAATACTGATCAGATCCAGGGCTGAATTGAATATTTTGCAAGGCATATCTCTGGTTTTCCCTAAAAGAGATTTAATAATTTGTCAGATTCACACTTTCTCATTCTCCAAGGAGTTCTACTTAACGGATCATATGACAACATTCCTCAATATTCCGTAAAATAAGATTTTAGTTATATCAGATCAATGTGAAATATGTCGCATACTCTTCAAGAGGAATGTTGAAGCTTCATGAGAGATGGGCTGAGAGTCAGAGCTCGAAATCAAGTCAGAGTTCTTTTTGTTTATTTCTTCTTCTCCTTTATTGGCTGCTCCTGCAACATATAGAAGTTCCTGGGCCAGAGATTGAATGGGAGCTGAAGCTGCAACCTACGCCACAAGCTGCTGCAACGCCGGATCCTAAGCCCTCTATGCCGCAGTGAGAACTTTCCAAGTCAGAGGTCTGTGTTCCTTCCTCAGCAGCTCCTAGAGTCAGGCTTCTGCCCTTTCCCACTGAGAAACTGTTTTTGGAAGGTAACCAACATTGTGTTCTTAAGACACTGCTGGATAACTTGTAGGTCACCCCAAAGTGATCACATTTTTACAGAAATATAACCTGAGCCCCAAACTCCCTGGTCATGTCACAAGTGAGTTTCCTTTGGAGAGAAGCACAGCAGGAGATGGGCATCCAGCCTCCCCCAGCCTCACAAGGCCTGCCCCCACCCCCAAGAAAGAGAAAAAGGCAAACTTGAGTCCCTAGTCCTCCGTTCTCTCATGGCAAACTAATGGCCTCAGGCAGACAGTCAGCCTGGTGGAGACCCTCTTCCAAAGATGGGTCCCAGAGAAAGGAACACAGGGGAGGGGCCCTGTTTTCTCCCCAAGCCCCAGGCCTAGTCCTGCAGAATCATACCAGGAAGGAGACCTCAGATGCTGGGCAGCTGCAGGGTTTTCTTGGGAAGGCCAACATCCAGGAGGCCTAAGAGAACCAAAGCCCTGGGACAAAATACTTGCCCCAATATGATGAAAAGAGAAACCAAAACAAGAAAAAAACAAAAAAAACCCAAGAGCTTGGAGAATGCTCCCCTCGGACTTCTCCAACTCAAAAGCCTTGGCTGGAATCTGGGGGAGCATATGAATCTGCCTCCTGTCAACATTTCACAGGCCAGAAATCGACTGGACGATTGGAAACATTTTACTTAATGGGACCCTGATGGCGCCAGCTGGGAAAGCAGCAGACCTGGGCCTGGGAACCTGTGAATCAATAATGGTGCCCTTCACGGGTCCCAACCAGCTGCCTATTTCAGGCTTGAAGCAGGATGTTGGGTGGGTGCAGGCCCAGCCATTGGCATCAAACATGAAAGCAGACTTTAATTATCTTGGAGGATTCTTGAGTGGCTTGTGGGTCGTAAATTTCTAGGTTATGGGATGGATTCTGTTTGGTTTTCTGCAAGGGCTGGACCATTACTGTCTTTAGCCAAATGAGTTATAATCCAAATATGCCAGTTATTCATCTCCACCATTAAACAATCAAATCAAATGCAGCACTGTTTCAGGGTGAGGCCCCCCACCCGACATGTCATGTCAATTTTGCAAATCGTTTTTCTTCTCATTCCTTTAACTTCTTGTGAAAAGCCAAGTTTACCATCCCTTTATAACAGAAATCAAAGTAACTTCCCCCCTCTTAAATTTCTGTTGATGGGGCCATTACTAATAAATTAAACCTGTCACAGATAAACACTTACATCCATGCAGTGCTGTGTTTGTTGTAGTAACTGCATCGCAGGACAAAATGTGTCTGGCTAAATACAAGGAATATAGGGCTGTTTTGCATAAGATTGGAATGGAAATGATACCACAGGAAATTATTTTATGTCAACCACGAAAACAGGCAAAATTTCTCCCCAGCCAGACAGAAGAGGAAAATTAATTATGACTGTGCTATTGTTCCCAGTGACATGATGTGTCTCTCTAAGAATCTGCTTCTCTCTGGACCAGAGGGAAGAGCCAACACTCTTGGCCATGACCAATGTGCAACTTATAGGAGCAGTACCTACTCTGGGCCTCTGGGGACCGGCCAGGCCACTGCCTCGTGCAGTCTCCTTTTCTGAGGTCCCTGGCCCAAACCTGCTCTCCCTTCTTGAGGGTACCCCTTGGCCCAGCATCCCTTCTCTACCTCTCCTTTGTGGTTCCACCACCCACCATATGTCTTTCCCAGTTCCTCCCAGTGGAGACTCTTGAGCTGAGGTTTCTCACCGTGGGAAGACCCGGAATTAACTGGTGCAAAGTTTCTGCCATTTGGTCACAAGTGTATTGATGTCAATAAGAGAAAGACAATAAAGGGCAAATGCTGAAGATAATCTACGTAAGACCTCAAAAAGCCTTTCATAAGTTTCACGTTAAAAAAACTAGTTAAGAAAGACATTTCTTATCATGAAAAGAGCAAAAGAAAAATAGGTAAATGATATGGACAAGCCATACACAAAAGAAGAGATGCAAATCACAAGATCAACCTTCCTGGCGTGCAGGGAAAAGTAAGCTGAAACCATAAGGAGACTGTTTCCCTCCAGGCAGGCCAAAAAGGAAGTGCTGGCCTGGCCTGGAGCATGCAGTGTGGACCAAGTGTGAGTTAGTCCCACTCCTTTGGAGGAGAGCCTGCTCCCCTAAGCTGTGTATACCTGGGGACCCTACAATTCCATTCCTGGCTTATACCCCAGAACCATCCCTCCATCTCATTCCCTGGGGATCGTATTAAATGCAGATTCTAAATCAGTTGCCCTGGAGAGGGTCCCATGAATATGCATGTCTAGCCAGCCTCCAGGAGATGCCCATTTTGTCTGAGGAACACCCTTAAGTAACAAGTCCTTAGTCAAGTTCTTACATGGGTGCACTAAGAGAATGACAGAGAATTCAGAGCAGCACCAGGAAATAGTGACATGTTGGAAAAAATAAATGTAAAGATCTTAGATATTGACGTTGAAGTCCACAAACATTTCTGAAGATGTAAAAAGCCTGAATGATAGTTTTCCCTTTAAAAAAAAAATGAAGGGAATGTGGCAGAGGGCACCCAAAGTGGAGTGAGAGTCCTTCTCCTGATGCTACTCATCACCCAAGGGGCACAGGCAGGCCCCACCCCAGAGGCTCTGAGGTCATCGGCTTGGGTACAGCCCAGACACCCTGCATTTTTAAAGCTCTGCATAAGGTTCTGATGGGCAGCCATGGTTGAGAGCCATGGCTGAAGTGCGTACCAGCAGGACGGACCTAATCTAGGGGTATCGCAAAAACAGACTCTTAGCCACCCACCTCACTGAATGAGAATCATACCCCTCACCCCCCAAGTTCTGTAGTTTGAGAAGTTCTGCTTCTCCTGGATGGAGCTGTCAAGTGGTATTTTCCTTCCTGGGGAAAAATTCCTATTAGACTCTAAAGCTGATGATATAAAAGAATCAGGGTCCAAAGGTCTGCAGCAATTTGGTTTTGTGCTCATTACCCTGGAAACAAGTATGTCAATGGGTCAAACAGAACCACAGGGTCCAAAGTTTGCAGCCCCAAACCCAGTCAGTTCCTGTGTGAATCTCCAGGATGGCACCATGTGGGGGCTCTGAGTTTGAGTTCTTACTGAACTGCCTACTGAAAATCACTCTCCTCTCTCTTTGGGGAGCCAGGAAATGGGAAGGAGACCAGGCTTCCTTTTTTGTTTGTTTGTTTTTTCTTTCAGCCTATGCCACAGCCACAGCAAAGCTAGAACTAAGCTGTGCCCTCACTGCTCACTGCAACTGCAAAGCTGGATCCTTAACCCACTGAGTGACACCAGGGATGGAACCCACATCCTCATGGGTACTAGTTGTGTTTGTCACCTGCTGAGCCACAACAGGAGCTCCTGGGCTTCCTTTTTATGAAACATCATAAATCTGTGTCCTAGTCCACCACCCCTTATTTCTGGAGACTGGGCCAGTGGAGACTCAAGCTGTCTCTTGAGTGTCTGGCAGCAGGTAAAAACTGAGGGGCTGAGCTCTCTCCTGAAACACATGTGGGCCATAGTGATGTGGGCAGGTATCAAAGGATTCAGAAGACCCTGTTTCTCTACAGTGAGTGCTTCCTGTGAGACCCAGCATGGAGCCAGCAGAGGCAGCTCCACACTCATCATTCAGTGCAAAGGAGCAGATAACAGGCTGAGACTAAAGGGAGAAGTAAATCGCTCTGATTTAGCTGACTCCTCTATTTGGTGGTAAAGGAAAAAAAAAAAAAAACAACTGGTCAACCTAGGCTAACATTAACTATTTTAGCATCCTAATGACCATAAAATCACTTGCTACCCCTGGTTTCACCTTCTGCATCTTCATGGGCAGCAAAGGACCCCTGAGGAATCAGTATACAGCCCAGGAGGTAGCCTGAGATGCTGGGTGAGGGGCATAAATATGGCCTCAGCACAGCATCCAGGGCAGTACTGAGCAGTGGGCCCCAATGCACCCACTCCTGCATACCAGAGTCCTTAAGGGCCCTTCAGACCTTCCTGGGGACAGAGCATGAATTGAAGGAGACCTGGCCAGAAAGGGAAAATGCACTGAACAGATGCCTGTGGTGCCCCTTATCCCCAGTGGACAATATCAACTGTCCAGCATGAAACATTTTGTTGATGGGCCCAGGAGGCCCCCTAGGTCCCACTGACATTTCACTGGAGCCCACCTCTGAGTCCCTGCTGCTCTGGGGTCATACAGAACCGAAGGGCTAGTCCCTGCAGGCTTGGTCCCACACCCTAACTCCAAGGCACTTACGGGACTTCCGGTTGGCCCGGGAGCGCTTCCTCTCCCGCGGCACCACTCGCTGACTGGGCACTTGGGTGGCTGACTTGACGATGCGGTCCATGATCTCATCAGCTGCATCATCTGTGACATTAGGTGAGTCATCCATTCCCATAGTCCATGAACTAGTGGATCCTGAAAAATTAAACAGCCAGAGAGCACAAGGGACTCAGAGATAAGGAACACACAACACTGATAAGGAACACACAACACTGCGCCTGCAGCAGCAAGGCTCTGTCACCAACAGATCACCGCAGAGGCCAGAGCTAAGCCTGATGGACCTAGAGTCCTCCCCCATCCACACTGCACCATAGTGACCCAGGACCATCACCCTCCAGGCTCTGACCTCCCACACATTCAGATCTGGGGCACTTATATCATACTACCCTGTCACACAGCTGTGTTCTCATCTATCACAGTACCCTAACTTTTGACCCCTAGACATGCCTCTACCCACCATGTCCCACAGTCATGGGATGGCAGACTCCCCACACCCAGTGATGTTATTTCCAGCAATGTCCAGAGGCATTGTTAAGCCAGCTCTCTATGGCTGCATGTGTCTAGTCAATGTCAACTAACCCCAACTTCTCCTTCAGTTAAATAAAAATTGGATTTTGTAACACAGAATTTATCTTTGGATTATCTAGCCTTTAAAAATCATAACAGGATTGCCCTTTTCCATCAGCAAGGGGACTTAACATTTTTTTTTGGTACATCCATTTGCTCCTTGATGAGACCAAATAATGCTTATAAATAGCTGTATGCTAAGACAGTGCAAGTGTGGCATAAAAGCATCTGCCTATAGACCAGCAGGAAGAGAAAACCACAAAAACATGGGTTCCCTAGTCATAGCAAACAGTTAGAAATGAATGCTACTTTAATATACCAAGAACTGTGCTTCTGAGATTGATAACTTCCCTGTGAAATCTCTTCCATAAGATGGAAATATGCTTCTATGAGAAAAAATACATATGATGTACTCAAAATTGTGAATTTCTTCTACCTATGCTTCTTTTTGTGATAAACACACAATTTTAAAACCCTGTAGTTGAGTGCTCTTGGCCTCTATGTTTATGGAATGCAGGTACCCTGAACATGACCAAGGTCTAGCTAAAGCTAAAGGACAGTCAGCTTTTCTCAAACCACAGGGGAAAAAATGTTAGTGAAGATACATCTTAAATTTTGAGTTTTTCTTCCATACTAATTTTTCAAAGCAATTGGTGTTTGGACATTGATGGAAATACTTGGGAATAGTTCATAGTTTAGTAGACTGTAAATTTTATGGACATGTGTTTGTGGTTGAAAGCAAGTATGTAATATGCTTTAATTTAGTCATAATTTCTACTAGTGAAAATCATATGACTGAATTAAATACACAAATAATTCACACTTTGCAAAAGGAGTACCAGGATTGCAGGCGCTATCATCTGCATATGTTTGAGACCTGTTGCCATAGGACGATGTTTTCTGATGACAAATTTTTTTGTTGTGGTGGTCATTGGAAGAATTGTTTTGTTTTACGAGTGGGAGCAGACCTACAGTGTTGAGATACAAAAAATCAGGAAATATTTGCTTTTTCTGCTTACACCCAAGGGAATTTGATCAACTAGCTTTTTTCAGCATCATAAAACCCTTATTAAAAATGTTCTCAGAAATGAATTTTGGAAATTGCTGAACTTTTCTACATTCTCAAGATGGTCCATGTGTCCTCACTGGAGGCAAGATGCCTCAAAGTGGCACAGCTCTCAGCCTGGGGCCATACAGAGCCTCTAAACAATGGCCCTCCTCACAGCAGAGCAATCAATAGAGCAATTGTGTTTTGCCCAGCAATTTCCTATTTTCCCTTCTACCTACTGATTTATAATTCTGTGTCTCATTTTGAAATGCCAAACTACCTTTCCAAAACACACAAAACTCAATCAATTGTAACTTGCTCATCATCACATAATATAATTGGCTTCCAATGAGCCAGAAACAAAGGCATCATCTCATCTTTCCCCTGAGAAGTACCCATACTTGCATCTTACAGATTCCTAGGTATCTGCTTTCACTGTAACATGTTAAGAGATGCTTAAAGGAACATGTTACCATATGTTCAGGATTGTCAGACTCAGTTTTGTGATGATGTCTTTTTCTCATGACTTCACTCTTAGTTCTGCTTCTTATCCCCTCTCCACTTGGTTACTGTCCTCACTGCCTGATTACCATTTATGCCCATTCTTCTTGATCATGTATACGTTTCTCTTCCTGGAACGGTGGCACTCACATAGCTACAGGATAACACTACTGACACTTTATAGACCCCGAGGGACTATTTGCCTTCTCATAGTCTCTCAAGTGTTAACTAGACATTTATACATACTGAGATGTCTATATAAATTATTACATATTATATATGTGTGTGTGTACATATACATGTACTGAGCGGTGGTGGAGGGGATAAAGCATTATAGACCATGATAGGACTATACTACTTTATTTGAACTTCATTTTTTAAAATACATAATTTGTTGTTGAAAGAAAATGCTGTTTTCCCTTAAAAATCTAACTTAGAGAAATAGTCTAAAAGGAAAATAATTATATTTAAGTAGATATGCTATTGTTTTAATGTAATACAAGTTTACCTTCATTTTTAAAGAATATCCCTGAGTATAGACTTCTAGGTTAGAATCTTCTCTTTTTGTCAGTTTAAAGATGCCTTTCCACTTTCTTCTGATTTCCATAGTTTCCATTAATGGTAAGCCATCTTTCTTATGTTGCTCCTTAGAAAGTACATTCTTTTCTCTCTGGCTATTGTAAAAGTTGTATCTTTATCTTCCTTTATTTCTTTTTTTTTTGGCATTTTTCCAATGGTATGCCTGGGTATGGTTTTCTTTGGATTTGTTACGTTTCTTAAATATGTGGGTTGATATCTATTCTCAGGCATTATTTCAATTATTGCTTCTTACTTTTATTTCTGATACATAGATATCAGACCATTTAACTGTGTCTCACATGTCTTAATTTTGTTCTATTCTTTCCATTTTTCCTCACCATGCTTCAGTGTGTACATTTTCTACCAACCTGTCCTTTCTTTTGCTGGGACCAGTCTGTTGTTAAACCCATCCAATCAATTCATCATTTCAGATATTTTCTTTTGAAGTTCTAGAATGCCTATTTGATTCTTCTTCATATAAACTTCAATTCTTTGTTGAAATTGTCCACATTTTTTATCAATTTGTCTCCATTTTCATTTATTTTCTTTAACATTTATAATGGTTAAACCTTGACTGGGAAGTTCTACATCTGGATCACCTGTGGATCTCCTGCTCTAGTCTACTTTTCCTCTTAACAGTCACATTTTCTTGTTCTCTTGGCTAATAATTTTGACTATACACTGGACTTTGTGTATAAAAGGATGCAGAGACTGAAGTCAGTGTCATTACCCCCTAGTCTTTTACCTTTTTCTGTTAAGCAGACACTGTGAAGGACTGAGAAGGGTTGGGGCCAGTGAGCAGTTTTCATTGAGAATCAGTCTACTTCTGTCTTTAAATATTCTGTCTTTAACTATCTGGATGCATTTGCTGGAGGTACTTATTCTAGCTTGTCTTTGTTTTCTCAGAACTTCAAGACTGTACATTTCCTGCTGTCTTTCTGGCCCAGCCTCCCTTCCCCATGGTGCCCCAACACTTAGCAAAGCTCTCATGGAGAAAACGGTCTGCATTTGAAACTCCTCAAGTTACAAGCTCTCTCACCAGCTCACATGACCATCAGAGGTCCTGATGCTGTCTCTTTACTATTAAAGTCACTCTGCCACAGCCAAGTCCAGTTATTCGCCTGTGCCCAGATTTGGCAAGTGCCCTTGGAGAGGTGCTCTCAGCTCACCTAAAATTCTAGTTTTTCTTGTCCTCTTTCTTTCACAGTTATCTTATGTATTTTGAAAGAAAGCTTCTGTTACTTTATTCAAGCTTCTGGTCATGGTGGCAGGAGTGGTGACCTGCTACTCCTTACAACCTGATCCCTGGAAGCAGAAGTCTCTGTACGTGCAGCAAAACCGATCATCTTTCCTTTCTAATCCCTTTCATCAATTAGTAAAAATGAACTCATATTGTACAAACTCAGCAATATCTTTTGTCTTTGTCCTTTCCTGTCAGGAAGGATTTTCTCTTTTCTCTTTTAACATTAGCACAACCTGTTATGTTCCGTCAGAGATACCAGACTCCATCTCCCAAGGTGGCTTTCATCGTACTACTTTTGCACCCACCAGAGTACAGTGGCTCAAGACTCCTGATGGCTGGGATCAGTAAGACGCAGGTGCCAATGCTGCCCTTGATTTCTTGGTGGCCTTGATTAGCCTCACACACAAAGCCTGCAGCAGCTGCTGGGGCACAAAGACTCATGCATGGGATGTCTTAGACCTTTTGGAGGAGCAGTGATTTCCCTCCCCACATCCCACACAATGCAAACCTGCCTACTGCTCAGCATTTAACAATATTTTCTTCACCTTCTGATCTTACCCAGTTTTTTCTCTCTCCTATATTCTCTCTTGTTTACACACTCTCTCTCCCCTGTCACTTCTTGGTTTTTCTGAGAAATGGAGGCTCTTATAGATAGCCAAGAAGAAGGCAGCCTTTTTCCCACGTAGAAAACCAGACCATCAGAATGTTCTAAATAAAGCTCTCAGGGCTGTGGTTTGTCACAGCTGTGTCTGTCTGTCGTTGGTCACCAAAAGGCTGCCTTTGCATTGCCACATTATAATTTATTTTCTTTTCCTAACTCCACGTCCAAACTACCCAAAAGTCAGAGGGTGTGGAAGAAATCAAATCCCAGAGAATCTAATATGTGTTTCTTTAGGTAAGAATAATACATGTATGAGTTTGGGGTATAGTTTGGGAATCAAGATTGTAGTTGGACGTATGACTTTTCCACTTATCATCCATGTCTCAGGCAGGGTAACACTGGGGAAGGGTGGTGGGAGACATCCATTTCTTGTAAGTACCATGCGCTAACCAACTATGCCACTAGAGCTACTAGACAGCCATCTCCCTGGCATGTTCTTAGCTGCCTGTCACAGGAAAAGCCCTGTTAAAGGTCCAACATTGAGACGAGGAGAAGGAACTAGATTCAGTGATATTGCACTCATGTGAAATAAGAAAATCATTTGGTAATTCATAAAAAAGGCTCAAGTGCAGCTCTATTTGGGAATCCCATGTAAATCTTGGGGATCTAGAACACAGCTGAGAGGCCCATTCAAGACTCCTCTTTGGGGGCAGCTTGTGGCCCTTGGCTCCCAAGAAGCTCAGAGAAATCACATGCACCATGTGATTCCCTTCCTGCTAAAGAAAACTTGGAACTGCCTTTGTCTTTTATGTTGAATTATTATTCCTTATGTCCTAATATTTAACACAGCTGACAACAACAAACATTTTTTTTTAAAGGACAGCCAGCAAAGCCAGTTAGAAGTCACCGATGGGCCTTCTCAGGAGTTTCTCCAGACCACTAGATTCTGGCTGCATTGGAGTCTAGGAAGATGCCTGAAGGGTGCAGTACACGCTTGCTGGTGACTGAGGTTTTGTGATGTGTACAGTAACCCATAAACCAGTTCGCCTGGCATGTTCGGTTTTACTTATTTTCTCATTATAATTACTACTAGAACCCCTTTACAAGCTAAAGCATTCTGATCTGGGCAATAAACACAATGTTTCTTTTAGCTGTATGCAGAGTATGCAGGAAGCAAACACCATGAGGAGGAAGTCCACCCTCAAGGATTCATGCTCTTTAGTTATAAAGTTCATAATCTTCAGGAGACCCAAACTGGGGTCTCAGGGTGCATGACAATGTGTAGAGTGCAGAGGAGGTGAACTCTGGAAGTGACAGAGAAGAAGAGGACAGCATGAGCAAGAGCGAGGGCTCAGGGAGACACAGGGTGAGCAGGGTAGGGTGGCATCCCCAATGTGGGGCCAAGTGGAGCCAGCATGGGACCAGACCCCAGGGGACCTCAAAGTACAGCATGAAGAGCGGGGACTGGATCCTGCTGGCAGTGAGGAGATTTAGGAATGCTAATGTGGTGTCAGACTAGACCAGGGAAACATGGGTAAGCATTCTCTGATGCAAAATGCATCTTAATTCTTCTTTTGTTTCTTTTTTGGCTGCACTCATGTGGCTATAGAAGTTCCAAGGCCAGGGATCAAATCCGAGCTACAGCTGCAACCTACCCCACAGCTGTGGCAACTATGGATCCTTAACCCATGCACCAGGCTGGGGATTGAACCACCACCTCAGCAGCAACCTGAGCCTCTACAGAGACAATGCCAGATCCTTAACCCACTGTACCGCAATGGTAACTGCCATCTTAATTCATTTTATTTTATTATATTTTTATTTTATTTCTTTTTTTAGGGCCACACTCCTGGCATAGGGAAGTTCCCAGGTGAGGGGTCAAATTGGAGCTGCAGCTGCTGGCCTATGCTCTAGCCACAGCAATGCCAGATCCAAGCTATGTCTGCAACCTACACCACAGCTCACAGCAATGCCGGATACTTAACCCACTGAGCAAGGCCAAGGATCAAACCCACATCTTCATGGATACTAGTTGGGTTCATTACTGCTGAGCCACAATGGGAACTCCCATCTTAATTCCTTTTTTCGTTTGTTTTGTTTGTTTGTTTTTGGTCATGCTGTGCAACAGTTTGATGTGGGATCTCTATTCTCAGACCAAGGATTGAACTCCAGCTGCAAGTTGTGAAACAAACCTGAAAACTCCTATCTGTCTTTAGCATCTTGAAGTTTTAGTTTCCTTTCTGCCTCCAAGGATTTAAAAGATCAAAAAGAATAAGGTTTTAATCCAAGCGTCAGCAAACTCTTTCATACCCCACCTGACAGTAAAAGCATTAGGCTCTATGGTCCCTGTAGTCTCTGCCACAAGCCCTCATCTCTGCCATCACAGACAATATACACACAAGGAGTGTGGCTGGCGTTCCCATAAGACCTTATTTATAAGAATAAACAACCGCCTCAGTTTGTCCTGGAGGCCATGGTTTCCTGATCTCTGCTTTAACCTGTGAGAATTCATTCACAATACTAATTTCCCTTGTGTGAATGAAACTGTGCTTATTCTGAGACGACGCTTTTGAAGGTGGGTCCCAAAGGTGTGAATGAAGCAAAGCGTGATTATATCAGCATGGGGAGCCCTGGGGGGTGGACGGCCTGCAGTGGCACTGCCTGGGCACAGTGGTCTGTCTGTAATGACCAGACACCTGGGGCGGTCTCGCAGGCAGGGAGTTACCTCGGCTCGCTCGGCTGCGGGTGCGGACGCCCAGCACGGGGGTGGCATCCTCCACGGCAGGGGACGAGGTTTTCAGCACAGCCTTCATGTTCTCGTGCTCTGCAGCGTCCTCCGCGTAGCTCAGGCCCTGTGGCTGGCTCGAAGGTGCCGGGGAACTGCCAGAGAACTTGCCAGACTGCAAGACCAACAGGGGTTAGGGTGTGAGGTGACTCCCTCCAAAGCCAACTTGAGCTCATGAAACCTTTAATTGAGGACAGCCTCCTCTTCTCTTTCTCTCTCTGGCTTTTCTGTTTATGTGCATTCTGCAGACACATTAGTGATGGCGCTCAGTGAGGTGGCCAATGAACACCTGGATATCCAGGAAGTTCTTTAGCAGAAGAAAAGCCTTGGTCCCAGAAAGACCATACTCAGCCCTCCATGGTAGTGGGTCTCTCGTAGATTCCCTCTGTGGGAGCCTGCAAGGGCCGATTGACCTCGGCTCTGAGAAGAACTCAGAAATCAAATGTTTCTAACATCAAAGCCTTGCTATGAGATTCGAGATATGCCCTCTTAGTCCAATTTAGTGAGATTGATTTTTTTAAATGTAATGCCAGAAAGAAGTACAAATTTTCTCATATATCGCTTATGGTGGTAGAATTTTAAAAATGGGATTCCGTTCAAGAATGTGAGGAGCTGGGAAGGTTTTTTCCCCAGATGGAGTCCCACCTCGCTTTATGGAGAAGGAAACAGGGGCCCTCCAAGATGAAGTGACTTCCCCAAGGCCTCAGCAGAGTTTGGAGGTGGGGCCCACATCAGAACACAGCACAGATACTCATGCTGAAAATGAGTTTGGCAACACGCACTATCTCTTGTGGTGTCAAAGATTTAGTTGTTTTCACAAGCATTACATTCCTGTGATGCGATTCGCTAATTCTAGCTGAACAAAGAGGAGGCATATATGTTTAACAAGAGGTATGCTAGAACTGTGGGGCCATAGGTACACAACGTCAAACAGCTGGATGAAAAATAAAAAAGCCAGTTGGGATAACGTTATCAAAGAACAGCTCCATAGATTCCTGGCTTCCTCTTTTCATCCAGGGTTTTGGCCCTGATGCCAGAGCCTGGGACACCCCTGTGGCTACTACCATCTACTGCTCCCTCCTCATCCTCCACAGCCAAGCAGCACTCCCACCCCCAGTCTCTGGTTCTGGCATCTGCACCAGGGGCAGGGGAGGAGCCACTGGCCATCCCACTCCTTCACATACTGATCCCAACGGATCCAGTGGATGCCAATCATGGAAATGGGCACAAGCTGCCCATGGCTGGTGACCATCTCTCAGGCCTGGCTCTTAGCCACCATCCTACTTTCTCTTAGGGCTCTTTATGTGGCTATTCCAAAATCCCAGTTCTCTTAATTGAATTGCCGAAAGGTTTGGCAAGGATCTAAAGGGAAAATCCTCTGTCCATTTGTCCAGCAGCAGGAAGAGGACTGCTAACCCTGCCACTTTTTTTTTTCTCATTTTTTTTCTTTAGTGCCGCCCCCGCAGCATATGGAGGTTCCCAGGCTATGGGCTGAATCGGAGCTGTAGCTGCCAGCCTACACCACAGCCACAGCAACACCAGATCCAAGTGTAGGTCTGCGACCTACACCACAGCTCACGGCAATGCCAGATCCTTAACCCACTGAGCAAGGCCAGGGATCGAACCTGCATCCTCATGGATCCCCGTTGAGTTTGTTAACTGCTGAGCCACGTAGGGAACTCCCTGACCCTGCCACTCTTGACAGGGCCTGGGACTCAGGCGCAGCTTGGAAAATGCAGTGACCCTTTCAGTCAGGCACTGGCACACACAGCATGACGGGAACCCATGTAAGAGGTTAGTGATCACACGGAAACCAACCAGAACACAGCCATGCAGGGTTTAAAGCACTGAACAGGGCTGACATGCTGCTTGTGTTAGGTTGGCTTCTATGGCACGCCTCGGGAGGTCACAGGGAATTCTTCGTGTTTATCAGCCTCCTACCTCAACTTCATCCTCTTCATCAGTCTATGGGAGGGGACAGGACAGGACAGGATGGGAAAGACAGAAGGGATTCTTAGAAGGCACAGAAGTCAGCAAAGATGACATCATCTCAATGTCACATCAAATTCCAAGGAAAGAAATCAGTCACCACAACCAGGGTGCACCCTTTTGATGCAGAAGTGGCCAAGTCCTGCCTGGCATAGCCCTCCTGCCCTTGTCTGGACCTTCTCTCTGAAGGCTCCCAGGACCAGTTCTGACGAAAGTCAGGAGGGACTTGTAGGGCTCCAGGCCAGTCTCTGAGGTTGCCGAGGAGGATGATAACCAGCTTACCTGGCTCTGTGACCACCACAGACCTCACTCTGTGCCCTGCCACTTGGCTGGCCATGTCCAGTGGAACCTACCACCACCCACCATCCATCAGGACCTCAGTAAGTTTATTGGCCTCCCTCCACCTCCTGACACTCATCAGCTTTTGCCCCACCTCTCATCCAGGTGGCCCCTCCCTGCCCAGGCTGCCAGGCCTGGGTCCCTGAGGATCCTTCCATACGTGGGCCAGATGGGACAAGTGGGACCCCTGCCTATGACTTTAACCTCAGAAACAGGAAATGAAATTCTTTAAAAAATTACCTGTCCCTTGGGGAGGCTGTTGGAACTGACATGTCATTCTTTTCATTATCCTCACACAAACTTCTTTAAGTGACAACAAAATACCTCTTTTCCAAAAAACAAATCAGTGGTGAAAGTTATGTCAATTCCTTAATTTTAAATCAAACATCCCCTCAATTTAACTGGTGTTTCCACTGAGGTTGCAAGCCAGGCAAGCAAATCAGACACAGGTTTTTGAGAATTGACTAAACTCTGGGGAGCTAAAGTGGTACAATGCTTCTAGTTCATGTTTACCCCTGCTTCCAGGGCAACAACCTTGTGACAGGAGGTGACTATTTGTCTTTTAAAAAAAGTTTTTATTCTTTTATTTTCAGTGTCCCACCTGTGGCATATGGAAGTTCCCAGGCTAGGGGTCCAATCAGAGTTGTAGCTGCTGGCCTACGCCAGAGCCACAGCAACGCCAGATCAAAGCTGCATCTGCGACCTAGGCAGCAGCTTTCGGCAACAATGGATCCTTAACCCACTGAGCAAGGCCAGGGATCGAACCTGCATCCTCATGGATACTAGTCAGGTTCTTAACACTCTGAGCCACAAAAGGAACTCCCATTTTTCTTTATCTTAGAGCTTATTTATTTAATCAGATAGTTGGCATTTTCTGGCAATTAGCACATGTGCAAGGTGCTGCATATGCAAAATCTCTAGCCCTCTCAATATCCCCTAAAGTTACCAGCATTCCCTTTTCATAGAAGAGGCTGGAGTTGAGAGAGATTAACTGTCTCAGCCAGGATGACCACTGCCCTGTGATATGGACAGGTTCTCACCACCCATCTGGAGTGTGATGATGCCAGAAAGGGCCACACTGGCCATGGGCTGCCTTGTCTATGTTACCACTTTGTCTAGAACTAGTCTGGGACACAAGGAATGAGAAATGACTTAGTTTCTCCCTGATCCTTAGCTGGTAGGACTCCTGGGTCCTACAAAAGGAAGCCTTTTGCATACTCAGGGATAGAGAAGGAAGAGGAGAGACAGGAACACAAAAGTAGATGTGGGGCTGCCTATGTATGTAGGGTGTTTGGACTCTACCCAGACTTCTCTATGTCTTATAAAACAATGGCTTTTCTAAAGTCATCTCTGTTTAACCGCAACCATTTTCATCCTCATTATTCAGCATCTGTATTAAAAAATGACTTACTACAGTTCTCTCTAAAAATCACTTCCAACTCTAAATCTCAGGGGCTCCACAATTTTCTATCTATGGCCTGGTTTTGTTTCAAGTGGTCTAAACGGTGGACACATGTTGTTTTATAACCAGATTATGAAATCCATTGGACAAGCCTGTCTTTTATTGCACTCCCATCTTCCTAGGTGCCCTGTGCTTTGCTGGGAACACAATGGGAGCCAAACAAGAGTTGGAAAAATGTGAAGCCATTGTCACTTTGCTTTAAGTGACAATATCCTAATCTTCCAGCAGGTGGCAATGTTTCTACATGAATGGTACCACTTGGACCACTAAAAGCAGGGACTACCTTGAGGATGAACCCTGAAGAAGCCTGCCCTGTTGAGATTTTAATGAGAACTTAAATATTTTTGAATTCAATTTTAGAAATGTTTACCCCTGTTTATAAATAGGAAGGCTGAATATTTTCAGAGAAGGAGAGAATTTAAAAATTAGTGGGATCTGTAAAAAAAAATGTCAAGAATTTGGCAAAAAATTCTGATTATTTTCTTAACTATATGCATATTGGGCTTGGGTTTCTCACCCTCCATTGTGTCTAATTTCTACAAAAATAATCACTCCCCTTTTTAGAACTTTTAAAAATAATACTTGGGTGGGCAGTGATGATTGTTGTAAAACTATAAATGTAATAAAGTTCATGGAATAATAAAAAATAATAATGCTTGGGAATGAAATGCGGGCCGGAGTTTGCCCAAGTGAATTCAGTCTGCTTCCTGAGTTGCTGTCCTCTAGGAAGCTAAAGATCCGATTGAACCCAGATTTTGGGACAGGAGACGGAAGACTCAGCCAATTGCAAAGGCATTCAGGACCATCTGTAGAAAGAGCCCCTTCTGCAGAAGAATGTGAGCATTCCCTAAGGGTCCAGAAAATTCCAAGGGGTCAAGGCTGGGGTGAATGGTGAGGGGACCAGTCCCTGGTTCTCCTTAGAAATGCCTTAAAATTGCAAGACAAAGTACCTGAGAAGGTGAGGACCCCCCCCCCCCCCAGGAATGTGGATTGTAATCATGTATGTCCTTTGTTTCTCCAACCACATAAATGCACACCTGGCACAGAAGGCAGCCTCTGTGAGGTCTTCTTAACTGATTGCATTTCTCCCCAAAGAAATCTGTCTGATTGAGTTGCAGCTCCCAGGATAATGCCACACTCTGTATGGCTTAATCCTTGCCTACTCCATTCCCTGCATTGCTGAGCGGCAATGTGCCCCTCAGATATAGATAAAGATGGGCTACGTTTCATAAAGGCACAACAGAAAGAGGCACCTGTACCGTGTGTCTTTGTCTGTCTCTAGCATCTTTACGCGTTGCTTTCTTTTTCTTTTTCTTTTCGTTTCTCTGTCTTTTTAGGGCCACACCCTTGGCATATGCAAGTTCCCAGGCTAGGGGTCGAATCAGAGCTATAGCCGCCAGCCTATGCCACAGCAATGCCAGATCCGAGCTGCCTCTGCAAACTACACCACAGCTCATGGCAACGCTGGATCCTTAATTCACTGAGCAAGGCCAGATACCGAACCCGAGTCCTTGTGGATCTGTTGGATTTGTTACCACTGCACCAAAGTGGGAATTCCTTCACGCATCACTCTGCCCTCCAGTTACAAAGCACCTCCCATCTGAGGGCTGACTGTACCCATGGTATGGGTGGGCCCAGGGAAAGGGTGGAAGAGATAGGGGAAAAGTGCAGAGCAAGGGAGGCGTGCAAATGTGAGGAGTCCCCAAAGGAACACCCGATACTTCCACTGTCCTCTGGGCCACCCTGATATTCTCTAACTCGAAGGACTGCCAAGAGGCCATCAGATTATGTCTTTGAGTAACCTCATCAATTACGTCTCCATTCAGATGCCTAGGATGGGTGGTCCATGTGTCAACTGATTAGATATATAGTATCATTATGACAATTAAAATCCATAATCATCTCCCAAATCAGTATATTTGTTTTCCTAGGATAAGTGTGATTATATATATTTTCTTCTTCTCTTCCAAGTCCACCCACATCCCAAAGTCTGAAAAGGGAGTCAAGAATTTAATGTCATTAGCATCCCACAACACACCAAGTTAATTACTCGTGTGGTGGCTTAAAATTCCTCCACCAGACATGGCATCCTCAATTTACATCTTAGTTTTACGTTTGATTATTTCAGATTTTCACAGAACTGGTAGAGGGACTGTGTAAGAGCATCTTTTAGGAGTTCCCGTTGTGGCGCCATGGAAACGAATCTGACTAGGAACTGTGAGGTTGTGGGTTGGATCCTCGGCCTCACTCAGTGGGTTAAGGATCCGGCATTGCTGTGAGCTATGGTGTAGTTTGCAGATGCAGCTTGGATCCACCACTGCTGTGGCTGTGGTGTGGGCTGGCAGCTACAGCTCTGATTTGACCCCTAGCCTGGGAACCTCCATATGCCGCAGATGGAACCCTAAAAAAAGCAAAAAAAAAAAAAAAGAGCACCTTTTAAAAGAGGAATTTTTTTCCCCACAGCTAAAAAAAGTCACAGCCTGCAAACTGCAGAGTAGTTTTGTGGTTGATCAGATTTTCAGAATAAATGGCATAAAGAAACTGATTTTATGAAACTTACATCAGTGATCATCTTCCCTCGGGTCTTGTTTCTCTCTCTGTGGTTGGCTCGTTTCTGTTTCTGCTGCAAAACCCTCTCCCTGGTGGTGCGATACTCCAGGGCAAACTCACTGATGATCCTGCAGAACTTGTTTATGTTCACTTCCCGAATCGCATAAGGTGGATGACCCATAAAGAGCAGAAAGGAGTGGAACCTGCAGTGAAGACACGAGGGCGGCAAGGACTTCAGGTTTAAGGAACGAAAACCCATTTTCTGCAAACTTTCAGGAGAACAGACTTGTAGTTGCGAAGGGAGAGGGGAGGGAGTGGGATGGATGGGGAGCTTGGGGTTAGTAGATGCAGACTATTGCCTTTGGAATGGATTAGCAATAAGATCCTGCTGTGTAACGCTGGGAACTATATCTAGTCACTTATGATGGAGCCTGATAATGTGAGAAAAAAGAATGCATACATGTATGTGTAACTAGGTAACCATGCTGTACTAGAATATTGACAGAACACAGCAAACCAGCTATAATGAAAAAAATAAAACTCATTAAAAAATAAATTAAAAAAAAAAAAGAAAAGAAACCAATCAGCCAAAGACATGGGTCTTCTTTCTGGGGCTTTGATGATGAAGTGTGAAAATGCAACCAGAAATCAACTCACTTTCTCACTGATGGAGGTTATGTCTAAGAGATGGGATTCTAAGGGATGAATTTTTTCCTTTTTGCTTATCTGTGCCTTAGTGTTTTTTAAAACAGATGTGTAAAACTTGTAAAAGAAAAATGATAAAATACTGTTTTAAAAAAGATACTGCACAGTTTCTAGATCATATGAAAATTGAATGAGGGATAAAGAAATGTTTCTTAGCAATTTGGGGGTACTGCTTTAATGAATATGTGGAATTAACATGAACAGATAATAAATAACATGTTAATTAAGGGTTTATAAAAAGATGTTTATAGTTTTCTCTGGGTAAATGTTTTGAAATGTTTTCTTGCAAATATTATATGCAATCTTAATTTAATTAGGACACACCAAACAAGCAGCCCAAAATCAATTTATTTCAGCTATTTAGTATATAAATTAAAATTATTGGATTTTACTTATTTAATACTTTTGGAAAATAAATTAAGTTTGCAAAGATGTCCTTAAATTTAGTTATCAGGAAATGAGAAAGAAGATAATACTAGGAGACAGAGGAAAATTTTTATGTAGAACAACAGTATTATATAAATGATGTCATTAATTGTAGACAAAAACCTTTTTTTGATCACTCTAATTTGTCTAGTTTGAATAGGGGTTTGGTTTGTTTTCCAAATGAGGGACACTGGCTTATTCTTTTTGTGCAGAATACTAAAGGAAAGTGTAAGATGTGTATTTAAAATAAGGGGGGGGGTGGAAAAATGCTGTTTAAAACCAATAACTAGAGCTAAACCAGGAGTTCTTTTGTGATCCGGCAGGTTAAGCCACTGCAGGGGCTTGCATTAATGCTATGACATGGTTTTGATCCCTGGCCAGGGCACCACATGCTATGGGTGTGGCTAAAATTATAAAACTCAGAAGAAAACATAAAGTATAAATTTTCATGACTTTGGATTAGGAAATGATTTCTTAGATATGATACCAAAGCATAAACAGCCAAAGAAAAAATAAACTGAACTTCATCAAAATTAAAATCTTTTGTACTTCAAAGGATACTGTGAAGATTGAAAGAAAACCTAGGAGTTCCCGTTGTGGCACAGCGGAAACGAATCCGACTAGGAACCATGAGGCTCAGATCTGGCATTGCTGTGGCTGTGGTGTAGGCTGGCAGCTGTAGCTCTGATTCAACCCCTAGCATGGGAACCTCCATATGCTGCGGGTGCGGCCCTAAGAAGACAAAAAGAAAAAGAATTAAAAAGAAAAAAAAAAAAAAGGAAACCTACAGAATAGGAGGAAATATTTTCTTCTTCTTCTTCTTCTTCTTCTTCTTTTTGTCTTTTTGCCATTTCTTGGGCCGCTCCCACGGCATATGGAGGTTCCCAGGCTAGGGGTCTAATCGGAGCTGTAGCTGCCAGCCTACGCCAGAGCCACAGCAACACAGGATCTGAGCTGCGTCTGCGACCTACACCACAGCTCACAGCAACGCCGGATCCTTAACCCACTGAGCCAGGCCAGGGATCGAACCCACAACCTCAACGTTCATAGTCGGATTCATTAACCACTGCGCCACAACGGGAACTCCAGGAAATATTTTCAATTCATGTCAGATGTGGGATTTGTATTCGGAATATATAAAGAAATCTTACAACTCAACACTAAAAAGACAAAAAATGAGGAGTTCCCATTGTGGCTCAGTGGGTTAAGAACCTGACATAGTGTCTGTGAGGATGCAGGTTCAATCTCTGGTCTTGCTCAGTGGGTTAAGGATCTGGTGTTGCTGCAAGCTGTGGCATAGGTTGCAGATGTGGCTCAGAACCAGTGCTGCCGTAGCTGTGGTGTAAGCCTGCAGCTGCAGCTACAATTCGACCCCTAGCCTGGGAGCTTCCATATGCCACAGGTGTGGTTGTAAAAAAAAAAAGAAAAAGACAAAAAAAGACAAAAAAATGGACAAAAGGTATGAATAGATTTCCCAAAAAAAAAGTTTGGCGAATAGCCAATAAGTTCATGAAAAGATGCTCAACACCATTAGTCATTAAGAGAATGCAAATCAGAACCACACAGAAACATCACATTACACTCACTTTGGTGGCTAGAGTCAGAAAGGCAATAACAAGGGTTGGTGAGGATGGGGAGAAACCACACTGGAACCTCACACAGTACTGGTGGGAACACAAAGTGGTTCCCCCTCTATGGACAAAAAAAATTCCTAAAGAGTTAAACACAGCATTACTATATGCCCTAGTAATTTCACACCATGCATATACTCAAAAGAAACAAAACCTATACAAACTCCATGGCAGCATCATTCATAATGGCCCCAATATGGAAACAACCCCAATGCCCATTAACAGATGACCAGATAAACATGAGGTGTATCCATGCAAAACTGCCCCACTACCTCTCTGGCCTCATGGCCTAGGACCCTAGTCATACTTGACTCCCTGTGATTCCTTAAGCAAGACCATCTCAGGGCCTCAGGCCCCTGTGGGTGTGTAGGGACTCTGGGGGGACACGGCTGTGCTGAGAGCCTGCAGGGCCTATGAGGATGGACAGGTCAACCACTCCACTTGGAGGCCCCATCAAGGCGTCCAGTCCCAGTACATTTTCTCTCTGCCCAGAACATTTTTGCCAGCTGCCTAGACTGTCTCTCTTTTTCTACAAGTCTCTGCCAAAGTATCACCTCCTCTGGGAAGCCCCTGCTAACCACCCTACGCAAAAAAGCACCTCCCTGCCACTCCCTGTCCCATTTACACTCTTAACTTCTCTTCCTGGCTCTTACTACTACCTGGCATTATACATTGGACATGGTATTACTACATAGGATATATTAGGAGGATCGTGTAATAGATCTGTGTATAAGATGAATGAAGGGAGAACCAGCCCACAGCTGGGTCCTCTTTTTTTCTTTTTTAGTTAAAGTAGAGTTGATTTACAGTGTTGTGTCGATTTCTGCTGTATAGCACAGTGACCAAGTCATACACATACAAACACACACACACACATATACACACACACACACAAACATTCTTTTTTAAGTTACAAATATGGTTTCCCAGTTTGTGTGCTGTCTTTTATTTTCTTTTTCTTTTTGTCTTTTTATGGCCACACCCACAGCATACGGAGGTTCCCAGGCTAGGGGTTGAATCAGAGCTGTAGCCGCTAGCCTACACCACAGCCCCAGACACACCAGATCTGAGCTGTGTCTGCAACCTACACCACAGCTTAGCGCAATGCCCGATCCTTAACCCACTGAGCAAGGCCAGGGACTGAACCTGCATCCTTATGGATGCTAGTCAGATTCGTTTCTGCTGAGCCATGATGAGAACTCCTATATACATTGTTTTTCTCATACTATCTTCCATCAAGAGACCGTATGCAGTTCCCTGCGCTGTACAGCAGGACCTCACTGTTTATCCATTCTAAATGTAATAGTTTGCATCTACTAACCCCAAACTCTCAGTCCATCCCACTCCCTCCTCCTTCCCCTTGGCGACCACAAGTCTATTCTCTATGTCTGTGAGTCTGTTTCTGTTCTATAGATGTGTTCATTTGTGCTCTATTTTAGTTTCCGCATATAAATAATACCCTATGGTGTCTGTGTTTCTCTTTCTGACTTCACTTAGTATGAGAATCTCTAGTTGCATCTATGTTGCTGCACATGGCATTATTTTGTTCTTTTTATGGCTGAGTAGTACCACATCTTCTTAATTCATTCACTTGTCAATGGACATCTAGGTTGTTTCCATGTCTTGGCTATTGTGAAGATAGGTCCTCTTTTAAATATACGTACAACCGAAGATTCCTTATCCTCCGCTTTCTACAACACTGTTTTTATCTAGAGAGGGTAGGATCCAATCTTATCATATAAGTTGGAGACATGATTTAAGTATATATTGTGCAGATGGGAGTCTGCAAGCAGCAAGTAAAAGGCACACCTGAAAGACCATTCAGATGTATATTTGAGAGGAGAGAGACTATGGTGTTCCTTCAGAAGAACAAAGTGGGTACAACTTTAAGGGAGTAACACATTTAAGGGACTTTTGTTTGTTGAGTCTGTAACTTTCACAACATGGGACATGAAGGTCTTATGGTTACAGAGCAGCTGGTTCCCCTCACCATCGTCCTGAGGCACAAGCCAAACATCTCTGATCTGATCCATCATCTGCCCTTCTCCTCATGTGTGCCACTGAGTGGGGTGTCTGGTCCAGGATAGGGAGGTGTGGAGTGGGGGCACTGGGAAACCAGCGTGGGTGTTCGCCCATCTGTCTGTCTCTCCCTGAGGAATGCTGGGCCCTTGCTGTGGTTCTCCATGTCTCCCAGGGAAGCCTCCCTTCCCACTCTTCCAGGGTCCCCCTCTGTAATGCCTGCCCCAGTCTATCTGCAGCCAAGCGAATGTTGGGAATTAGCGAGTGGGTATGCATATCCATGGACGGGGACTGGCTGTCATGGCAGCAGTGCGAAAGGGAAGGATAACCTGCAGATTCAGACATCTAGAACCAGATGTGCTTAGCCAGCCAAGAGTTTGAAAGTCAAGAGTTACCTAAAGAGAACTAAGTTCTTTTTTTCTGCTCCTTTATTAAAAGAGGCCACTACTGTAACTAAGGGAGGAGGGCCCATCAGACAGGAAAGGACGGTGGAAGTGCCTGTCCCGTTAGGTCCACAACTGAGGGCAGCAGAGAAGGTGGGCAGCCAGATGGGTGTCCAATTGTGAGTAGACAGGGATCCATGTGACACAAGAGAAACCATCATCTGGGCCACCAGCTCAGCAGGGAGAATAGGAAAATGAGCACAAACGTCCTATGTATCATACACATATATGCACCACATACAAATATGCACATCATACACACACACACACACACACACACACACACACACACACACACCGCTTAAGGAACAGATGGATCATCAAAATGAGTTTTGATCTGTCCAGGATAAGATGGTTACTGTGACCAGGCAGAATAGCTTTACAAGACTTTCATAAAACTGCTCCAATTTCATGACATTCCAAATGGAAACTATTTGTTTATTTGAGTAGTTTTCAGTTGGAAATTGCTTGTATCATACAAAGCATGAAGGGCCAAAGTGGCTGACATTCCCTGCCTCCCCATTTTTAACCACGTTAAAAGCAGAGTGTACTTTGCTTTTAGTAAGAAATTTGACAAAATCTCCATTAAGATCCTCCTACCCAGAGGGCAGCTGCGAGGTCAAGATGAAGTCCAGGGAGGGGGGTTTACAGCTGAACAACTAAATTCCAAACACAGTGAGTAATGGAGAGTTGTCAACCTGGAGGGAAGATTCTGTTCCTTATTCTTGTCCCGTCTAACATTTAAAGACTACCCCCCACCCCCACCCCAGAAAAAGAGTCTGGCTCAAGATCCAGGAAATATGATTACCAAAGCAGCACATGACACAAGCTGGTAGAGGGCTCACAGGCAGATGAGAATTAGCTTTTTAAAGGTCCGTATGGGTTCAAGAAAGATGAAGGAAGGAAATAAGCAAAGACAGTGGAGGAAGGAGGGAAAGGGAAAAATTAATCGAAACTGTAAAACGTACAGGGATAAATGAAAATACCACACATTTGTTTAAAAAAATAAGAAAGCAGAGTTTCCACTGTGGCTCAGCAGGATCGGTGGCGGCTCTGCAGTGCCAGGATACTGGTTTGATCCCTGACCCGCACAGTGGGTTAAAGGATCCAGTGTCACCCCAGCTGTGGCTCAGATCTAATCCCTGGCCAGGAACTCCATATGCCTCAGGGCAGCCCAAAAAGAAAAAAATAGTAAATAAAGAGCCTAAACGCAGGAGGGGGAGTGGGCTTGAAGGACTGATCTCTGGGGAAGGCCTGAGGTTTTGATGGCCCCGAGAGAGGGGTCTCTTAACAGAAGGGCAGTGAGGCCCATTGCAGAGGGTGTGTCATCAGAGCACCTGCTCCAGGGAACCCACAACCTGCAGGCCTGCACATCTGCTCACCCAGGACAGTGCACTTGGACTCCAGAGGCCAGGGTGACGGACCTACAACCATGTTGTGTAACGAAACAAAGGAGAAGAAAGTGGGCGATGCCTGACTGGGGGGAGTTGGAAGATGTAGGTTCTGGTCCTGATTCTGCTGCCACTTATATGGAGACAGCCTGGACAGCCACGGAGCCATCCCAGATCCCAGCCAGCCTCGTGCATCACTTCTGTGTCCCCCAGGATTCTGGCAGATCCTGGGGACCTGAGGAAGACTGGTCCAGAGGATGGGGCCCATGGAGGGCCCAGGCTTCCTCCAGGCAGGCTGCACCACAGAGCAGCCATCAGAGAATCAATGAGGGAGAGTTTTCAGAAGGCAGATGGCTGATCACATAAGGAAGGAACTTTGCTAACAAGTCAAGGTGACTTGCAAGGACGAGGGCACTCTGTAGGCAGAAGTATTCAAGTAGATGCAGAGATGCGAGGCCCAAAATGTCAGAGATTATACAGATGCGATTCCTGATCCAGAAGGATTTGGGGGTGGCACTACCTTTGAGATTCCTTCCAACCTCAAAAGTCAATGGTATAATACTATTGTTGTGTGCATGTGTGCATGTGTCTGAGAAAAATTAAGTAAGTACTCAAAGGAGTGCTTGCTATGTACCAAGAATTCCCAATACAAGTTTTATAAATTTAACCTTCAGATCTCGGTTTGCAGGATATTTTCAACATGCTCTCTTACTGAGGTTTCCACAAGCTCTTCAATCCACTTACCTGTTAATTATTCTTCTATGGACAATCTTTAAAATTATAATTCGCTCTGCACAGTCTTTTAAGAACTCTGACATGCGTTGTTTTAGAACTGGTTTCATCTCATGTTTTGCAATTGCTTTGAGGTGATCCCATGAAGCTTTGCATCTTCTCTCCATCTGACATAAATTATCCTGAAGTTGATCAAAGTCAACCTGAAAATCAGAGAGAACATTGCAAATGCACTGAAATAACTGGACACCAACTGGACCCAGGAAACCCAACTGCCTCTGGGAAGAAACAAACACCAAAACCAAACTTACATCTTGCAACACAAACTTATTTATGGCTTAAAAATTATCCACATGTGCATTTGTCATTATCTTGACATCAAATTATTGAGTGATCAAACTGTTCTTCAAATGATCTCAATGCAAGTGTCACTTTTTTTTCCCTCCCATCTTTGGAAAGAAATCTTAAGAAAGTCTTGGGGAACTGTAAATTGAAAAATGATATCAAGGAACCCTAGGACAAGGTGAACTGAGCAGAGGTCTCACAAAATTGTTCAGTGCCCACTTGTGCTTCAGATATTTCATTTGAGGTTGGAGGACTGTCCCACAGTCATACATGGATGGCCCGGGTACATGGGGCCAGCTAAGGGGCAGCCAGCTTCTCTTCACCATGATCATTTTTACACTGTGGGACAAATCACTTTATTTATCCATTCATTCCCTTGTTCAAACAACACTCAGGGAGAAATGGGTTTGCCAGTCCCCCTCCCAGGTATTAAGAAGACAAAAACAGGAATTCCCACAGTGGCTCAGCAGAAATGAATTTGACTAGCATCCATGAGGATGCATGTTTGATCCCTGGCCTCCCCCAGTGGATTAAGGATCTGGTGTTGCTGTGAGCTGTGATGTAGGGCACAGACATGGCTCAGATCTGACATTGCTGTGACTGTGGCATAGGCCAATGGATGCAGCTCTGAGTTGACCCCTAGCCTGGGAACTTTCATATGCCGCAGGTGGGGCCCTAAAAAAGACAAAAAAAAAAAAAAAAAAAAGAAGAAGACAAAGATAAATGTGGAATGAGACCAACTTGCTGTTCCCAAAAAGACTCAGCATATAGACAGGTGATGACCATGCACTGAGGATGTTCAAAGCCCACCAGCTCCCTGTGCGTGTCTGTGTCTGGGTGACTGTCGAGGAGTGTGGTCCTGCCAGCAGATGCAAACTGAGTGTGCCAAAAACAGATGTGACAGACAGTTCACTTTGCTCTGCCAGGAAGTGGGACCAGTTGGGAGTGACTGAAAGTGGCCTGTGATGAGATTTTCTTTCTTTCTTTCCTTTCTTTCTTTCCTTTCTTTCTTTCCTTTCTTTCCTCCTTCCTTCCTTCCTCCCTCCCTTCCTTTTTATCTTCCTTTCTTTCTTTCCTTTTTCGGGCTGCACCTGTGCCATATGGAAACTCCAGAGCTAGGGTTTGAATTGGAGCTGTAGCTGCCGACCTATGCCACAGCCACAACAACACAGCATCTAAGCCACATCTGCAACCTACACCACAGCTCATGGCAACACTGGATCCTTAACCCACTGAGGGAGGCCAGGGATCAAATCTGCATCCTCATGGATACTGGTGGGTTCTTAACCCATTGAACCACAATGGGAACTCTTGAGATGAGGCTTTCTAAAGGGATGCTTTGATAGAATTTATAGACTAAAAAAAAACTATGTGAATCAGAGAGTTAGCTGTGAAAAAAATACACTCGAGGGTATTTAATGGAGGGGGAGGTGGGATAGGGGAAAGACATTGAGAAAGCTAGGAAAGGTGGAAGAAATAGACAAACCAGTAAGCTGAAGAGAGGGGACTGGGGCAGATGGAGAGTGGGAGATGTGGGAAAGGGTGAGAGCCTGGCAAGAAAGGTCAGGAGGAGAGAGAAGATGAGGAGAGGTGAGCCGCCAATGCTTAGATGCCAAGACCAAGGTCATGAGAGCAGTACTTAGAGGTCAGCACCCAAGGACTTGCTGGAGCGACCTCAGACCTCTAGCCCCACCCCAAGAAAGTCAGTGGAGGAGACCAAAGCAGCAAAGGTTGATTAGGGGAGATCTGTCTGGATGAAGCATAGGGGATGCCCCGGGATGCCCCGGGGGGCTAGGCATGACACCTTACATCCTGAATCTTTTGGGTGTTATGTTCGACAAAAACAGAAGGCAAGTTGAGGCAGAGGCTGGGGATTCAGGCAAGTGGCAGGGGGGTTGTGGGACCTTGAGAAAAATGATCTGCCAGAAAATAAAGGAATTCTGAATCCAGATCAGAGAGGGCTTCATTTTCTTAGGAGACAATGGGGCTGAGGGAAAAAAAATCCAGCATTTACCTGAGAGAAAAATAAAATGCAGATTTAGAAAAGAAGGACTGAATAGTTCAAGGAGTAAGTCTAGAAAGGCATGCAGATGACCCTTCTAGACTGACAGGTAGAGGTCTGGGAGCTTTCCAGTCAATTGTAATAGGTCTAATCACAGCTCTCTCCATCTGTCCTTATTTGCTTCAGGCAGCAACCACAATATTTGTTAATAAGTTAATAAATGTAATAAGTTCAGTTTGGCTCAGAATGCACTGAGGAGCTTGGGACAGTCTAATCAGGTAATACCTGCCCAGCATCACAGTGGGCACAGAGCGGACAGGGAGACAGGGAGACACCAAGTGAGAGATGGTTTTCAAAGAAGAGAATCCACTGTGAACCTTTAAAGCCTGGTAGAAAAAAGTCACTTCACTGCCAGTGGAAACTAGGTGGGGAGCCTTGGACCAAAAGGTGTTTGAGGATGGAGCTTAATGTAACATCTCTTGAGGAGGGCTGGAAGACTGGCTGCTGGGGCTGATGGAGCCACCCACAGTTACTTCATGGCCTCAGACTCTGTTACTGGCTCCACTTCATGGGGGAGAAACTGTCCAACAGGGAGGCTAAGGAACTTAGGAGAAGTCACACAGCTGGTTAGTGGTGGAACTGGATCTGAACTCAAATCTCTCTGGCTCCAGAGTCTAAGATCTTGGCCATCATGCCTTAAGGCTAGGTCTGCCCCTAAAAAATTCTACTCCAGGGAGAAAGCTGGCCGGGGCTTTTGTTGTGAGAAAGAAGTTCTGGTCAGGAAGTCCTCTCGTGAGGGCTGCTCCATATGGGCTACTTTCTGTGCATGGGAGGATGTGGAGCTGTGCCATGAGGCAGTCACATCATATCAGGTAAGCCTGGGGTGCTGTGGAATAACTCAGGGACAAGGGCAGGGGCTGCAGAAGGGATGGGGAAGGGAAAACAGAGTATGGTACTTTAACAGTAAGTTGCAAATTCTTTGACACTCACCCCTTACAAATGCCAAGCCTAAAACCCTTCCCTTTGAATGCGAGCTGGCTTTTGTGACTTGGTTCTCATGAAGAGAATGTAAAAGCCAGGTCATGACAAAGGAAGAGCTTCCACCTGGAGCTCTTGTGTGCTCTGTCTCGGATTACATATTTCAGGAGAGGCCATCTGCTATGTCGCAAGGACACTCAAGAAGGCCCTGGAGAGGCCCACCCTGGGGAAGAACTGGGACTCCTAACAACCATGGGGTGAGTGAACCACCATGGGGAAAACTTCTCCAGCCCCAGTCAAGCTTTCAGATGATTGCAGCCTCAGCTGACATGTTGTTGAATGAAACCTCAGGAGAGAACTTGAGACAGAACTACCCTTGAAATAATAATAGGCCAAAATTCCTATGTTGAAGCTGTAACTCTCAGTAGCTCAGAATGTGACCTGATGGAGAAATAGTGTCATTACAGATGTAATTAGTTAAGTGAGACGAGGTTACACTGGAGTGGGTGGACCACTAAATCAAAATGACTGATATCCTTATAATATTGGAAAATTTAAACACAGACACACAGGTAAAATGCCATGTGAAGATGAAGGCAGAGATTGGGGTGATTTTTCAGCAAATCACCAGAAGCTAGGAAAGAGACATGGCACAGATGTCTCTCTCAAAAGGTACTAACCCTGCTGACACGTTGATCTCAGACTTCTGGCCTCCAGAACTGTGGGATAAACATTTCTGGGTTTTTTTTTTTTTTTTTTTTTTGCTTGTTTGTTTGTTTTTTTTTGTCTTTTTTTGCCATTTCTTGGGCTGCTTCCACGGCATATGGAGGTTCCCGGGCTAGGGGTTGAATCGGAGCTGTAGCCACTGGCCTACGCCAGAGCCACAGCAACGCAGGATCCAAGCCGCGTCTGCGACCTACACCACAGCTCACAGCAACGCCGGATCCTTAACCCACTGAGCAAGGCCAGGGATCAAACCTGCAACCTCATGGTTCCTAGTTGGATTCGTTAACCACTGCGCCACGACGGGAACTCCAACATTTCTGTTTCTGACTGTGTCCACAAGTAGAAGTTTCCAGGCCAGGAACTGAACTCGAGCCATGGCAGTAACCCAAGCCATGGTGGTGACAACACCAAGTTCTTAGCCACGAGGCCACCAGGGAATGCCCAAAATTTCTGTTTTTCAAAGTTCCATGGAGTTTGTGGCACTTTGTCATAGCAACCCTAGGAAACTATTATATTATCCTGAGCTGCTAGCTTTTGGGGTAATTTGTTACACAGCTGTAGATTAACTAATACGAGCAGGTACAGTGTGAGGAAGGAGAGCCTGCATTGTCACCTGCTTGCACTCCTGGAGTCGTGGGATCACATCAGTAAGCAGCTGTCGCTATTGGTCTCTGAAAGCTGAACTGACTGGTCAGCACACTGCACCAGTCTCTGAGGCCCCCTACCATCTGGGAGTAGCAGAGCTGACCTTACCTCCCTCCCCTCACTGCCACCAGCCCCCTGAGGGACACAGGTTTCCTCCAGATGCCAGAGGAACTTGCTCCTTGGGGGTTGCTGTGATGATACCCAAAATGACACACCAGGGGATGGAATGAACCCCTGCAGCTGGGGCTGGGGTTCTTTAAAGCTGATTTTGTTCCTGCCTACACAGGAGGGCCCCTCAACGCCCAACAAGACTTTGGGAGTAAAGGCTGGGAAGTGGTTGGTGCCCTCTTGGACTCCTTTTGAAAGTCCTATGGGACAAAAGTCACCCTTAGTAATTTCCAGGGTTAATGAGAAGAAGCTACTTGTGGTTCTGGCTTGTGTAGCCTGTCTTTAAGCAAGGATAAGTTATTGCAGTTAAATTTTATGTTATGATAAACTCCTTTTGTGTATAATTTATTGTTCCTCATTCTATATATTACCGTTTTTGAGCACTTCTGGACTTTGGAGAGGCAGCACGTGCTTTTTCTGCACATCTAACCGAGGCACTTTCTTGTCCCACTCTGTAGTTGGGGCTCAGAAAGCATGACCATGCCCACGAAACAGAAGAGTCTATCATCTCCCAGTGCTGGGGGATCACTGGCCATGCCTCTTTCTGCCTGAAGCAGGTTTGCCATCAGGCTGGCTCAGGGCCCCCTGTTCAGTGGACCTGGCAGCTGCCAGCCTGAAGAGGTGAAGAAGGGTCCCAAGTCCCCACAAGCCAGTTCTGCAGGGGACAGCAGAGAGAGGAATTGCTCCCTGAAGGGGAACTTAGTGAAGCCCCCTCCCCGCCCTGCCCACCTCAGTCTCACCTATGCTCAGACCAGACCCCAGTGTGTGCCAGACTGAACCCTGGGGTGTTGGTCCTAGAGTTTCCTCCATCCTGGCCTGCTTCCTGTGCCCACTGAAGCCCCTTCCCGAGAGTTCCCTGCTGCTTCCAGGACTCTTGTATCTCCCAGTTCTGCTGCATTTGGGATCCTCCTGGGGCTGTTTGGCCCCAGTAGTGCACCAGCTGTGGGGTGGCATCTGGTCCATAAGCTCATGAAGATTTGAACTCTGGACTAGGTTTAAGGGCTTGCAGCAGAGGGTCAATGCTATACACTGTTTACAGCCCTATAAACCTGTTTCCTCTGTGTCAGATCATAGGTGTGGCCAATCTACAGGGAGCAGGGGGCCAAGTGTGCCCTTAGTTTCCTGGCACCACACCTCATTGAAGGGTTCTACAAGAAGGATTAGAAGGAGCCACATGGCAACTCTGGGACATTTCTGCCCACCTAAGACTAGCTGTGAAGTTTCAATGCTCTGGAGAAGTAACAAGGGGGCCAGCCCGGTGAGTAACAAGACTGAGGACTGGACAAAGGGGTTAGGACACCTGGGATGGCAGGCTTGCCTCACATACCTCAGCAGGAAGGAATCTGATGGAGGACCGGGAGTAGAAAAATGATTTTTTTTTTTTTTTTTTTTGCCTTTTGAGGGCCACATCCATGCCAGGCTAGGGGTCCAATCGGAGCTACAGTTGCCGGCCTACACAACAGCCACAGACACAGCAACGTGGGATCCAAGTCGCTTCTGTGACCTATACCACAGCTCATGGTAACACCAGATTCTTAACCCACTGAGCGGGGCCAGGGATCAAACCTGCGAGCTCCTGGATACCAGTAGGGTTAGCCACGATGGGAACTCCCTGGAAAATAATCTTAAAAGTCCTTTTGAAGTGGCGTGAGATGAGTTTTATTCACAAACCCTGGAGCAGGGGGTATAAGCAGCACTTGGGTATTTGTGGGCAGGGAGTCTGTGCTCCTTAGAGAGGACATAACGCAGATCTAGCCCCAGGGTGGACAGGCACGGCCACCCCTCCTGGTCCAAGCACATACCTTGGCTGACCTGGTGACGGCTCCAATTTCCGAGTATAGGTCGGAGCTGTCCGGGAAGTTCTCCACCACCATAGTGCACACGTGGTGGAGGAGTGACTGCTTGTGCACGGTGTCTTTGACTTCTGGAACCTTTTCGAGGTAGCTTAGCTCAAACGCTTTGGCCTGTTTGGGGAACATTAAATAAACAACAGGAACAACAAGTCTTACCCAGGCTGTTAGAAACACGCAAAAGGGACTTGATGCCCTTTCAGAGTAGAACGATATTTAGTTCCTCTGTGACGGAGGCCTCTCAGGCTACACTGTGCATCATCCTTAGCTATTCGCACATGGACCAGCCACCCTGCTAGTGAAATAAGTCTTTAGCTCCTTCCCACCACAGCCATGCGCCATGGGCTGTCCAGGGCTCTGCTCCAAAATCCGGGTGCTGGTGTGCTGGGTCTTTGCCACCTGGATATCTGTAACTTCCCTAATCGCTTTCCTTCTGCTTTTCTACTTTGTGGCCAAAGATAGAGCATTTTTTATTTTTTATTTTTGGTTGCATTTGCAGTGTGTGGAAGTTCCTGGGCCAGGAACTGAACCTGCGTCATAGGAGTGACAACACTGGATCCTTAACTCACCAGGCCACCAGGGAATTCCTAAGAGGAAAATTTTTTCAAAGAAGTTTATAATGTGTATGAGTACAAATATTTAAGTGATAAGCTCGGGGGCGGGGGGGAAAGAAAAGAAAAAGGAAAAAAAAAACAGTGTAGAAAAAAAATCTCCAAAATCAATTTTGAGAGTAGTCAAGTATTCTGTAAGAAATAATGTGCTTATCTTTCTACGTTTTCTTATTTATAGCAAGATGCAGACATGAACAACTAGGCCCTGATATTTTAAAAAATAAAAAATCTTGATTTCCACCCCCATAATGCAAAAATTGTTCATTCAATTGTGCTCTGGAGGACCGTAGGTACAACCTCCACTGGCAAGTCAAAGACAGGGATTTTGTAACAAGGGAAGCTGGAGGATGAGGGATGGGAAAGACTTACATTAGTTCCATTTAGAAAGTTCCCAATGGCTAAGAGAGTAGACAGGATAAAGCCCAAGGTTTTGTTGTTCTCCAACTGGTCTATTCCCTCCTTCAGGTCCAAAAGTGGTTCTGCCACTTCCTTTCAATTAAAAATAAGTTAGAAGATGTTAAAGAGCATTCTTCTGTGGCTTTACCTTGTTCTTTTAAATTTTTGCACAAGGTCAGAACCACTGGGAATTCTCCCAGTATGAGGCAATCCCATGTGATGGGCACAAGCTCCCAGGTGTGGAAAAGTGCAGAAAGGCAGCAGAGGAAAGTCTAGCCCCCAAGTCTCCTCGGTGGAGGCCAACTGGGCACCTGTGGCTCACAGGAGTTTGTGCCCAGTGACAAATGCTGTCTTCCCCTGTCCCTGCCCATCTTCCAAACTCAAGAAGAATACTCCTGTCACTCATTCTCTCTCTCTCTCTTTTTTTTTTTTTTTGTCTTTTCTCCTTTCAGGGCCACACCTATGGCATATGGAGGTTCCCAGGCTATGGGTCAAATCAGAGCTGCAGCTGCTGGCCTACTCCAGAGCCACAGCAACACCAGATCTGAGCTGTGCCTGCAACCTACACCACAACTCACGGCAACGCTGGATCCTTAACCCACTGCACGAGGCCAGGGATCGAACCCGCAATGTCATGGTTCCTTGTCAGATTTCGTTTCCACTGCACCACGACAGGAACTCCTCATTCTCTCTTCTGACTGTGATTGACTTCTAAGACTTCCCTTGTGTGTTCCTTCAGAGTCTGAACCATGGTCTTCCTTCTCCCAGGCAGATGATACCAGAGACTGTGGCCTCAATGTACCTGGACCCAGGTCTCCTAACCTCCCCTCTAGGCACTATGTGATTGCTCCCTTCTTAACCCAGGGTTACATCCTAGAAAGCCACCATCCTCATCACTCCCACTGCCTTCATAACTCCCACACACTCAGACACATAGCCCACCCCATAGCCTCAGGGCCTCAGGCTCCCCTTCCCTCTGTACTGTCCTTCTGTATCCCTCCCCGCACTTCAGTGTCCTCATTGGGCCTCTCCCCTAGCGTGTACCTCAAAGCTGGAAGCTTCAGCTTCATCCTCTCCAGCCCTGCTTCTGCTAGGTAGGCCCTACCAATCCCCAACTAAGGCTGTCTTGATTATCTGTTTTCCCCATGAGGTCAACTTACTTTGCTAGAGAAAAATCACTTAAACAGGCTTACTGGTTCTGTAACCCCATTGCTGGAGCGGTCCTAGGTTTCTCTAGCCCTGCCTGATTCTCGAATGAATTCAAATATTTTCTCCTAAGGGACCCCAAGCTCACTGCTACCTGTATGGTCCTCAGTAAGGACCATGCTCCCTCCTTTGCAGAAAGAGAAAGACCACGCAGCCTCTCCACCTGCTCTGGGCACTTCCCTTCAATCAAGGTCACCTCCAGCTCACCGTCCATCCTTCCTTTGTCCTCTCCACTGATTCCTTCTGCTCAGCCTGCAGAAATACTCACCTTGAGCCTGGACAGAGAGGATGCCTGCTTCTTCCACCCTCTACTCAGGATGAGTTCCCCCACATGCCTTCACAATCAAGGTCCCTTTCCTTCTATTCTCCTTTCAACCTCTTGCAATCTGTTCATCTTAGATTTTCTACTGAGATCCTCTCTCAAAGGGACCCAATGATTTGCCAGTTGCCACAGTTCATGGCATTCAAGTGACCATCATCAGTTAGAAGGATTGCAAGCCACTTTCCACATTGTACTTTTCTGTATTGTCTAAATTTCCTACAATGAGCAGATTAGACCCCCAGCCTGGGAACCTCCATATGCTGCGGGTGTGGCCCTAAAAGGCAAAAAAGAATAACCCTTTTCTGATAGGTTGCTCATCACTCAGTGTAGACACAACCCCATCACAATCAATGCACCCTTCAAACCCAGTCTCAGGAATGATACTTCATTATGTTCAATGGTGAAAAATGGTCATTCCCAACCCTGGGGATGCAGGTCTGGCTGCCTCTCTTCCCAAGAGCTTACCTTTTCTGTAGTTTCATAATCCATTTTGAACGCCCAGAGGTGGAGCCGTGCGGAGAGCTCGCTGATGGAGGAGAGTGTGAGGAGGAACTGCTCTGCGCTGCCCAGTGGCACTTCAGGGTTGGCCAGCTGTGCTTCCTGGATTTTCTGCTTCTCTTCTTCGGTAGGAATCATAGTTAGAATTTTCTGGAAAGACAGAATGATATAGTATAGTCTTAGCGATGGAGCCTTCGATGTTTCCAAATTCATATGGTATTTTTCCAGCCAGGTAGTAGAGATATTCTGTTGTCAGGAGTCTTAGCATATAGAGGTGTTATATTCCAAATAAACTAGAGAACAAAAGCCCCACATAGCATCTAAATTCACATTCATCTGTCTTAACATTCTCTCTCTCTTTAAATCTCCATTTTCATAAGCAACTTGCCCCAAATTTTCTGGGTTTGGTAATGAAGGACATTCTAGACAAGAAAGAGGGATGGGAGGGGAGAGAAAGGTGAATGAATATGACAGAAGATTAGAGAAAAGTCCCCTGTTCCCTTAGAAAATAGAGTAAAACCTGGAAAGAACATATGCTTCTATGGACTAATTTAAGAGCTTACAGAAATAGATCATTTTTAAAGAACTCAGACTGATTTTTGTACGTGGGCTGTATTATAATTGTAATTGTTTCAAATATTTAAAGTGTATTTCAGGAGTTCCCACTGTGGCTCACTGGTAATGAATCTGACAAGTATCCATGAGGATGCAAGTTTGATCCCTGGCCTTGTTCAATGAGTTAAGGATCTGGTGTTGTCATGAGCTGTGCTGTAGGTCACAGGTGTGGCTTGGATCTGGTGTGGACTGTGGCTGTGCCATGGGCTGGCAGCTGAAGCTCTGATTTGACCCCAAGCCTGCGAACTTCCATATGCCACATTTTTTTTTTTTTTTGCTTTTTATGCCATAAAAAGCAACAAAATAAAAAATAATTAAAAATAAAGTATATTTCAAATGTCATTTAGAAATTAAAACATTTTAACATCAAACTGAAGACTGATTAAAGGAAAAATGATGATGGTTCTTAGAAAGAGCAATACTTTACCTACTAGTGGAAAGAGTATTGCTTTCTGCTTTTACTTGTTTATGGGAAAAATCAAAGGTGGAAGGCAGAGGAGGCCAACAGGCATCATAAGGGTTATGATTCTTAAAAGTCCAAACTCGTTAGTGTTTACATTTTAAAAGAAGGTGAAAATTCCCATCACATGACACTTCACATACATTACCAAAGGTAAGGTGTCATTATTCTTCTCTCATTTATCAACTCAGAGTATCAAAGAAAAGAAATACATATTGTGCCATACTTTTTTGGTAACAATCAATTCATTAAATCTCAATAGCTTTGGTTACTGCTATAAAATAGGAATCACCCGGTTAAAACATGGGAAAGAGCTCCAGTTCTGGGGGAAATGGAGCAACAAGCACACTCCACCCTGTCTATCCCACTGAATGCAACTGGAGTCCCTGGAGGGCATGCATGGAGCAGCTCCTGGTGACTTAAAAAAAAAATAGTGGCAGGTGGATTGGGGAAGAAGAACAGAACTGGAAGTTCAACTGAACTGGTAATGAGTTGATCATTTTTCCTCTGGTATTCCCCCCACCTGGGCTCAGGTAGCCCAACACCTGGAAAACGGTATCAGGTGCAGACAGAGAGCACTCTGGGGAGACCTCCAGCTTTGACTCATGTGAGAAAGGGTTTCTTAGCACAGCTGGAAGGTCCTAAAACTCTGACGAAGAAAAACTTCCCAATCAATGGAGTGTGGCTCCAAGAGGTGGGACACCCAGCTTATGCTTTTCTTCTCTCTCTCTATTCCCACAGCTTGGGCACAGCCATAGAGAGGGTATGGCACAGTGAGGTAATTAAAGCCCCATTTTACACTGGACGACCAAAAAGGAAGACCCCAGAAAACCGGAAGGAACTGGGGAGGTCATAAAAACAGAAGAGCCTGCAAAGTCAGTGCACAAAGTTGTTTAAGACCTTCTGAGCTTCACTCTGAGCTGTTCATGTGTGAATATGATCTCCAACTGCACATCAAAGACTTTGAGACCTGTGCTGGGCTTTAAAAACTTAGCTGACACTGGAACCACAGTCCACAGAAGGTGGGTCAGAATATGAGGCCTTAACATGTGTCAAAACAATTCTCAATTCTTTTTATGAGACCAGAATGACCTGGAAAAAAACCAGGCAAAGATAGTATAAAAAAAGAAAACTATATACCAATATCCCAATGAACCAGATGCAAAATTCCTTAACAAAGTATTTTAAAATACTCAAATATATGCGTCGCCAAAGCAAGCACTAAAATATAGAAATAAATGCAAATGTATTGCAATAAATAATCTGTTGCTATATTTTATATATCAATATATTAAAAATATCCAAAGGCTGGGTCAAAATGAAAAAAAAATCAATGCAATTAATGTATCACACTATGTGAACAAGGAAATTCAGTCATTTCAAATGACACAAAAAATTTTCGGATAAAAATCAATTTCCATTCATGACAAAAAAATCTCTCTGCAACCCAATAACAGAAGGAATTTCCCTCATCTGATAAATGACATTTATAAAAAGCCAACAGCTGGTTTCATACTTAATGGTGACAGAGAGAATGCTTTTCCTCTAAGATTGGGAACAAGACAGGATGTCCGCTCTTATCATTCCTATTTAACACTGCATGGTATATAAAATTTTAAAAATTCACATAGATTGGAAAGAAAAAAACTGTTCCTATTTTGGATGGCATAACTGCCTACATATAAAATGTGAAGGGTCGACCAAAAACACTTAGGAAACAGTGAGTTTAACAAAGTTGCATGATATAAGGTCAATATACAAAAAAATCCATTTTATTTCTGTATATTACTCATGAGCAATTACAAACTAAAATATTTTAAAAATACTATTTACTATGAAATACTTAGATATGAAGCTAACAAATCATGTGTAGGACCTGCATGTAGAAAAGAGAAAATGCTGATGAAAGCAGTCAAAGACGATCTAAAGAAACTAGAGGATAAACTGTGTTCACAGACTGAAAAAGACTCAGTATAGTCCAGACTTAGTGGTCCCACAACTGGTGTGTAAATTTAACTCAATTCCAATCAAAACAGCATGATTTTTTGTGGATAAGAATAAGCTGATTCTAAAAATTGTATGGCAAGGCAGAGGAATGAAAATAGTCAAACCAAAATAATTTTGAAAAAAAAAATACCCTTGGAGAAGTCAAACCACTTGACCTTAAAATCTGTGATAAAGCCACAGAATTAAGATAGTGTGGCATGGGCTGCTGGATAGATACATAGATCAGCGGGACAAAACAGGGAATCCAGAAACAGAGCACACAAACATGGCCAAGTGATTTCCACAAAGGTATAAAAACAGGTCAGTGGATAGAAGATGGCGTTTTCCACAAATGCTGTTGGAACAACTGGAATCCATATGCAAAAAGTGAACCTCAACGTAAACCTTCCATCTTTTATATAAATTAATTTAAAAGGTGTCATAGATCTAAAAGTAAAAGGTAACTCTATACAACTTTTAGAAGGAAACACAGGAGAAAAATCTTTGTCAATGAACTCTTAGATATGATACCAAAAAAAAAAAAAAAAGGTTGAAAGATAAAACTTCATCCAAATTAAGCACTTTTTTTCTGTGAAAGACATTGTTAAAAGAATGAAAAGACAAGCTAAGTTGCTTATAAGATTTAGCATAGTTATCACATGACCCCACAATTCCATTTGTAAGTATTTACTTTAGAAAAAATTGTGTTCACACAAAAACCTGTACTTGAGTATTTGTAGTAGCCTTATTCATAACTGCTAGGAAATGCACCAAACTAAATGTTCTTCAACAGATGAATAGACGGATAGTGGTCCATCCCTGCAATGTAATGATATTAAGCAATAAAAGAGACCAACTATAGATACATCCTGTGACTTAGATGAATCTCAAAGCATCATTCATGCTGAGTGAAAGAAGCCAGTCTCACTATGGTTCTATTTATGTGACATTCTCAAAAAGACAAAACTACAGTGATGAGGACAGATCAGTGATTACCAGGGGTTACAAGTGGCTTAGCACAAGAAAAGAGGGACAAGGCAAGCATTTTCTTGGGAGAAGGGACTATTTTTGTTTGGTTTGGTTTTTGCCTTGCCTGTGGCTCACAGAAGTTCCCAGGCCTGGGATGGAGCCTGCATCATAGCAGTAACCAGAGCCACATCAGTGACAACGCCAGATCCTTCACCTGCTGAGCCACAGGGAACTTATGAGATGGGACTGTTTTAATTCCTGACTACAATAGTCATTGCATGAATTTGTGTAAGTTTTAAAACTCTCTTGAGAGACCCTGACCCTCTGAAAAGTCAATTTTATTCTATATTAATTCAATAAGATAAATTAAAAACATTAAAAAAAAAGAAAAACAACAAGATAAATTGGCACAGAGGCACAGTTTCCAGGGTTGGGGCTCAGGATGTATCTAGGTTGGGTAGTGGTTGTCCTGGGCTCATGAGAGTGTTATCAGTGAGAGCTGTCTCAATGGTAGATTATCAGAAGCCCGTGATGCCAAACTGTTTTGAAAGGTGTTTGGGACTGTGCTTAGAGTGAGATCACAGGTGTTGAGCCCCATCATTTTCTTCGTCATGGCCCCAAACACAGATCACGTGGGTGGGTGGAGCCTCAGGGGAGACCCTCAGGGACCATGCTCCTCGCCCTCCCACAGGCTGACGCTACTGATCCCACCTGTCCACACAGGTGGCATTAAAAAAAGACCCAAACAATCCAAGCAGATGTCACTCGTTCAAAACACCCAGCACTTGAACTCGATTAGTTTGCAAAAGAAAAACTTGACTAAAAATTTGTATTTTAATTTTACTACTGCACAAATTGTTTTAAGCATGTACAAGAATTCCAAAATACAAAGTTGTCAACACTTCTCCCCCTACTTCAGAAGGCCTTTTCCTGTGATGGTTTTTGTTGCTTTTTTTCCTTTGGGAAAGTAATCAAACACTCTTACTTTTGTTTTTCACACTCTGACTAATTTAAACCATTTGTTCACCGGTGAAGATTTATGAAGTTGCCATCTGCCAGTTTACTTTATTTTATTTTTTTAACACATCACTGACGATCACTAAAAATAGCCATGAGGCAGGGGAACAGGAGGTCAAAGTGGCCTCCTAGGAGGTGATGACCCCCTTTTTCCATGAGGAGATGATAAGGGAATGAGGGACCTTTACTTTTTTAAATTTTTAAACTTTTTGCTTTTTAGGGCCACACCCCTGGCATATGGAGGTTCCCAGGCTAGGGGTCAAAATGGAGCTATAGCTTCCGGCCTACACCACAGCCACAGCAACGTGGGATCCGAGCCGTGTCTGTGACTTACACCATAGCTCACGGCAACGCCAGATCCTTAACCTACTGAGCGAGGCCAGGGATCGAACCTGCAACCTCATGGTTCCTAGTTGTATTCGTTTCCGCTACACCACAATGGGAACTCCTAATTTGTTACCATGTCAATAGATTTACTGATGATGATATGATGACCATTGGGTTTCACAGTGAGAAAAACATCCAACAAGACCACTACATACTAATCTCAGTGGATTTCTGGCTTTCTCCCAGACAACGTCTCTCCAGCACTGCTTTACGTATACTTGCTTTGGTATCTGAAAACAAGACTTCAGAGAAAAATGGAGAAAAGTCTTATTTTTTATGGACCCAAATGCTTCGGGTTTGGCCATCTCATTTACCTGCGGATGAGACCGTAAGTAATTATTTTGTGAGTTTTGAACAGAACCCTGACTCTGTATGAGACTTTAACACCAGAGAGTTGGAACACTTTTGGCTGAGGCTGATTTATATGTATTTTGCATAGTATCACAAGACAATGGCTTTCTTTTTTTAAAATTATAGTTGATTTACAATGTTGTGCCTATTTCTGCTATACAGCAAAGTGAGCCAGTCACACACATACACACACACACACACAGACACACATATACTTTCCCTTTCTTATATTATCTTCCATCATGTTCTAGCCCAAGAGACTGGATAAAGTTCCCTGTGCTGTACAGCAGGACCTCATTGCTTAGCCATTCAAGATGTAATAGTTTGCATCTGCTAACTCCAAAACCACAGTCCCTCCCACTCCCCACCCCTTGGCAACCACAAGTCTGTTCTCTATGTCTGTGAGTCTGTTTCTGTTTTGTAGATAGGTTCATTTGTGCCACATTTTATTTATTTTTAAAATTTAAAAAATTTTTTTTTTCTTTTTAGGGCCATACCCGTGGCATATGGAGGTTCCCAGGCTAAGGGTCGAATCAGAGCTGTAGCCACCAGCCTACACCACAGCCATAGCAATGCCAGATCTGAGCTGTGTCTGCAACCTATACCACAGATCACAGCAATGCCGGATCCTTAAGCCACTGAGCGAGGCCAGGGATCAAACCTGTGTCCTCATGAATCCTAGTCAGATTCGTTTCCACTGAGCCATGACGGGAACTCCAATTTACGCCACATTTTAGATTCCACGTATAAATGGTATCATATGGTATTGTGTTTTTCTGACTCCACTTAGCATGAGAATCTTTAGTTGCATCCATGTTCCTGAAAATGGCATTATTTTATTCCTTTTATGGCTGAGTAATATTCCATTGTATATATGTACCACATCTCCCTAATCCATTCATCCATCGATGGAATTTAGGTTGTTTCCATGTCTTGGCTATTGTAAATAGTGCTGCTATGAACATAGGGGGTGCATGTATCTTTTTGAATTGCAGTTTCAACAACCCAATCGAAAAGTGGGCAGAAGACCTAAATAGACATTTCTCCAAAAAAGACATACAGATGGCCAACAGGCACATGACAAAATGTTCAACATCACTAATTATTAGAGAAATGCAAATCAAAACTACAATGAGGTACCACATCACATCGGTCAGAATGGCCTCATTAATAAGTCTACAAATAATAGGGAGTTCCCTTTGTGGATCAGTGGTTAGCAAAACTCACTAGGATTCATGAGGATATGGGTTCAATGCCTGGCCTGGCTCAGTGGGTTAAGGATCCAGTGTTGCCGTGAGCTGTGGTGTAGATCACAGATGAGGCTCAGATCCTGTGTTGCTGTGTCTGTGGCATAGGCTGGTGGCTACAGCTTGATTTGACCCCTAGCCTAGGAAGCTTCATATGCCAAAGGTGCAGCCCTGAAAAGCAAAAAACAACAACAACAACAACAAAAAAAAAACAAGTCTACAAATAACAAATGCTGGAGAAGGTTTGGAGAAAGCTCCTTCATTGTTTGTGGGAATGTAAACTGGTATAACCACTATGGAAACCAGTATGGCTCCTCAGAAAACTAAATATAGAACTACCATATGATCCAGCAATCCCACTCTTGGACATATATCCAGATAAAACTATAATTCAAAAAGACAACGGCTTTCTATTCATGCATTTAATCTGGTGGAGGGATTTTTTTTTTTCATTTTTTAGGGCTGCACCTGCAGCACATGGAAGTTCCCAGCCAAGGGGTCGAATCAGAGCTACATCTGCTGGACTACAACACAGCCACAGCAACACCAGATCCCTAACCCACTGAGCAGGGCCAGGAGTTGAACCCATGTCCTCATGGATAGTAGTCAGGTTCATTACTTCCAAGCCACAATGGGAACACCTTCTCTTTTTTTTAACATCTCAAAGTTAAAGGTTAACTTCTACACATGATCTCCTGATAGTATCTTCTTTAACTCTTGGGACTACTCAGGGAGACGTGAGGCAGAAATTATGCACCCAACTTACAGATGAAGTGACTTGCCTGAAGCCAGGCTAGATTAACCAAGGCAGAGCTGGAGAACCCCCAAGAGGCTCCTACTTTCTGGCACCACCTCCAGGGTTCATGGAGATTCCATGAATGGCCGATGTACTCAGTCACCAGGATATTCTGGTTCCTGGCCGTGCTGACCCAGGGACTGGCTCCCGTGCTCAGATTCATCTGTGTGTGTCCAGGACTGAATTGGGTACCTGAGGACAGGGCTATGCAACACAAGCTGCTTGAAAAGATGCTGTAGTTTTGTCCATGAGGCCAAAGCGAACTTGTATTTCTAGGATATGCCACCTGGCCTGGCAGCTAAGCTGGGCCAATTTCAATGTCGTTTGGGGCAATTTAATTGTGTCAACCTCTGAGTAGACACAGACTCCCTAAAAATGAGAAAAGCAAAGGGAGAAAAGGAAAACCATACTTGCATGTGTAGCACCTCCACAACATTTTCACTTGGAAAAATACCATTAATACTACTTAGAGATGGCCCCCAAATCATATTCTAAAGTTAAATACTCTCAGGAAAATCTAATTCCTTAATGACATTAGTTAATTACTCCCATAGGTTTTCATGATGAACCAGATACAGAACATTGGGTTGCCAGGCAGGATGTCAGTGAATACATCCTAATCAGTTTCGGGTACACAGAGGTTCTGAATGGCCCCATTAAGCCCTGGTGCCATGCTCCAGGGCCTGCGTCCAAGAAGCAGATGGTTTGGCCAAAGGCCATTTGGGCATAAACTGGAAACCATATTAGTAAAGATCTGTAAGAAAACAATGTCCATCTCTGCCTAATCCTGATTAAACTCTGGAGCAACAAGCCCAGACAGTAAGCTCTGGGGGGCAGGCTCCACACACAGATGGAGACCATTTTTGCCCCTCAGGTTCCTGAGATCAGTGGCCAGAGAGACAGCAGGTAGCAGCTGGAGAGCCTGGCTTCCATGTTCTCCACATGGAATGGTTCCTGCTGGACTCTTCTTGGCTATATCTGACAAGAGCTGAAAGTATACACAGTCTCTGGATTCACCCAGGCAGCTTCAGAGGAAGGGTTCTCCATCAGGGTGTTTCTGTCCCCAGGGGTATGCCTGACAAAGTCTAAGAGGCATTTTTGGTTGTCACCACAGTGGTGATGCTACTGGCATCTCACAGGCAGACACCAGGGATGCTGCTAAACAGCCTGCAATGCACAGGGCAGCTCCCACGATAAAGAACAGTCCAGCCCCAAATGGCAGCGGTAGCACAACTGTGAAACCCTGCTTTCAGTGAAAACTTCAGCAAAAAATAAAAATAAAAAAATAAAAAAATGTGTAACTCCATGCCTTGTGACTATGGATGAATTTGTGGAGGGCTCATGACACAATAAAGTCTAAGGAAGGGTCAGGCCATGTTTTCTACAGCTGCCCTCTCACTGTCCATCATTTCATACATCAGCTACTCTGGGAGGAAAACTGCAGGCAGACAGTGCTGTGATGTGGATTATATTGCCTCTTGTGTTTTCTCACTCCCCTTCCAGATTCTTCCTTTTTTGTTTTTTTTGGCCACCCCTGCAGCACAGGGAAGTTTCTGGCCAGGCACCGAAACCCCACTACAGCAGCAACCAGAGCTGCTGCAGTGACAACGCCAGATCCTTGACCCACGAGGCCACCAGGGCATGCCCATCTTTTTGGCAGTGAGCCCAGGTCCAGAGAGCTCACCTGGACAAGCCAACCCTGGGCCCAGTCTGAGGCTTGTACTTCAGACTCAGGCTGCGGAAATCATATTTCAGCTCAACCTCTTACTGGTTGATGAGCATGGGCACAGATTAACATTGGAACTCAGCCTCTTCATCTTTAAGATGAGGAACATAATAGCACGGACCTCCTAAGGTTTTGATGAGCTCTGTGTAAAGCCCTACCTGGTGCCTGGCCCACAGGAACCTATGAAAGTCAAGTTCAGTGCTGAGTTGCTGTTCCTATATCCGTCATCATTATTGCTCCTATCATCGTTCCTTCCTGGATCAAAAAGGCACTCAGCTGGAAACCAGTCAGAAAAGGAAAAAGTAATTTGATTCATTCTAAAATCTAAGTAACTTAGTGTATTGTATCGGAAACTTTCCCCACTGAGGGAGTTGGACATTTCAGGAAAGAACAAAGGCAAAAACTAAAGGAATCCATCTCTCCTGGTGGACTTTCAAGTTCTCATGGCAAGAAGGGGAAATATTTTTAAAAGGGGGAGTTGTCATTTCTTCCTTCTATCAAGCTGGCTCTAGCTGCATTTGAAGCCTCTTCTACATATGAATTTGAAACTTTTGCAATCTTAAATAGATACTGTGACTCACAGACTTTGAAAAACTTATGGTTACCAAAGGGGACCGGCGTGGGGCGGGCAGGGATGGACTAAGGGTTTGGGATTGGCATATGCACACTGATGTGTATGAAATGATTGACCAATGGGGACCTGTTGTATAGCACAGAGAACTCTACCTAATAGTCTATGATAATCTATGTGAGACAAGAATCTGAATGAGAATGGATGTGTACATGTGTAACTGAATCACTGTGGTTCAGCAGAAATTATCTTAGCCTTACGAATCAAGTAGACATCAATAAAACTTTAAAAAATGAGAAAAAAAAAAAGACACTGGGAATTACATAGGATGGCTACAAGCTGGGGCCTGCCGCATTGTTTGTCTTACGTGAGAGACACTTTGCATCTGGTTTGTCCCCACTGGCAGCTCCCAACCTGCCAGACAGACAGAAGCCAAGAACGCTCCATTCCCTTGCCGCCCTGGTGGCCCCAGAAAGAAGTGGCTTCACACAGAGGCTGGGCCTGTCCCCTTCTTTCCCACTGTCTGCAAGCTGCCTCAAGATCCCTCTCTGTCTTTGCCTCTCTCACCTGCCCCTGTCTGCCAGAGGACCTCACTTCCTGGATGCCTGCCTGATGTGCTGACCTGCTGTGCTGTCTGCATGACTCCAGGGCTCGGGCTCCACTTTCTCTGCTTTTCCCTCCTTGTACCTGTTCCTGCACAGGGTGTGTATGCTTCTCAGGGCAGAGCGGCTTAGGCCTGGTACTGATAGCATGGGTTTGCCATAATCAAGTATCGAAACTGGGGGGTTTCAAACAACAGAAATGTCTTCTCTTGTAGTTTGAGAGCAATTCTTGGTGTTTCTTGGTTTGTAAATGCATCAATCCCATATCTGCCTCCATCACCACACAACATCCTGTGTATCCTCTTTTTTTTTTTTTGGTCTTTTTAGGGCTGCACCCTTGGCATATGGAAGTTCCCAGGCTAAGGGTTGAATCAGAGCTATAGCTGTCGGCCTACACCACAGCCACAGCAACGCAGGATCCAAGCTATGTCTGCAACTTACACCACAGTTCTTGGCAATGCTGGATCCTTAACCCACTGAGTGAGGCCAGGGATCGAACCCACATCCTCATGGATACTAATCAGGTTGAGAACCCACTGAGCCACAGTGGGAACTCCTGGTCATGAGTTTTGATGTTTATACTCAACCCAGTGCAGAGGTCTAGGAACACAGCTTTTCCTCTGGAGGCCTCTTCTTTCCAAAGCACAAAGGCATGCTGCCTGGCTAGGTTCAGGTGTCACTTTGCCCCAGGGGCCCCAATGCCCCCTCCCACAATCATGGCCATGGGTGAGTCCAGCACAGCAGCCCCAGCCCTTCCTCTCTTTTAACTCCCCTGCCAAGGTCTGTTCCCCCTCGTTGCAGCCAGCCTCTATCAACTTCCTCTATTCTCTAGTCTTTCAAATAAGACTGTGCATGGAGAACCTCAAGTATGAAGAGGCTTTAAAGGAATCCAGGGCTTCTTGCCAAAAGGAGGATGGTGTGAATGTCACCCAGTGCCAAAAGCAGTGTCCTCAGATCCCCACTCTGACCAGTGGGACCTCCCAGGCCATCCACCTGCCTATAGGAATCAGTGGGCTCTGCCTATAGGAATCAGCCATCCACCTGCCTATAGGAATCAGTGGGCTCTGCCATTGGCTCCATTCACTCTTTCTCTGTTGGTAGAACATGAGATTTAACTTCCTACCAGAGGGTACCAGTGAAGGGAGAGCAGGGCCTGGTAGAAGGGCACTTGAGCCTGGCAGAGCAAGGGTTCTGTGGTTCCAGCTGGGCCGCCTACCAGCCATGCAGTCACAGCCAAGGCCCCCAGCCTCTCTTCACTTGTGCCATCCAGATCAATGAATGCTCGCCTCAGTTGGCTTGGCTTCCCCAGCTGATCGAATGAAACCCATCTCTACATACTCCAACGGGCACCAAGAGAGAAACAAAGCCATTTACATAGAGGTGAGCACATGCGGAAATCCCTACTTTTGAAGCAGTTCCTTAAACACATTTGGCTTGAAATGCTATGAGAGAAGGCATCCCAGGGCCCTACAGAGGTTGTCGAATTGTTCTTTCACATTGGGGTAGGTGGAATGTGGTCAGAAGGAAGTCAGTAAACAGACCAGAGAGTGAAGATCGTGGAACTTCATAGGCAAAGTGGGGCTTCTTCCACCGCAGAAATTAAAAAAAAGAAAAAAAAGATATGGCATTCTCGTCGTGGTGCAGCAGAAATGAATCCGACCAGGAACCATGAGGTTGCGGGTTTGATCCCTGGCCTCGCTCAGTGGGTTAAGGATCCAGTGTTGCCATGAGATGTGGTGTAGGTCACAGACATGGCTCAGATCCGGCGTGGCTATGGCTGTGGCTATGGCTGTGGCATAGGCTGTGGCGTAGGCTGGCAGCTGTAACTCTGATTAGACCCCTAGCCTGGGAACCTCCATATGCCACAGGTGAGGCTCTAAAAAAAAAAAAAAGATGTGAGAATTATGAACACCACTCAGAATCTGGATGAGACAGAAAAATGGCAAGCCACCCTGTGGAGAAAGTCACATCAGACGCAGTAATGTTTTACATACACGCTATATGACAGAACAGAAATATTGCTCCATAGAGTTCCTCTTACCTCAATCCCTTCTTTGTTTAAGGCATATTCATCAAAATTCAAAATGGCTATCTTAATCGTTCTTGGAGGGGGCAGTACCGTCAGACCAATATTAATAGCATTGCTCCTCTTGGAATCCAGGACGATGATCTCCTGCTTTTTTCCATCTGCAGCAGTTTTCTTGTGATAAAATAAGGAGAATCCAAGATTAATGCATCATCTTTGGTCCTCTGTTAAAAGCAAACTCACTACTTATTTAGAGATGAAAACCAATGGCCCCGGTTCAGCTCAGGGAAGGACTGGCTACCGCTCAGCACAGCAGAGGGAGATCAAGGATTAGCTCTGAGAAGCCGCCAAGAGCCAGTCAGCAATGGAACTTCACGAGTCAGACACATTACAAAATAAAATTGATTTTCCTTCAATTGGGAAAAATGTGATATTTTGCAAGGAAAAAAAAAAAAAAAACACGCAACCCTGTTTTTTTCCATTGAAGCACTGGAAACAAAACTCAGACCTCTCAGAGTTCCCTTCCTGTGGGCTGCGAGGTGTCAGAATGTGCCTTGGTTGGCCCGGGAGCGTGTGATGTGTGCCCAGAGATTGAGAAAGCTGGTCCACATGCCAAGGAGATGGGAGCCAAGGGGCAGCCTGGCATCACTGGCCACTTAGCCCCTTTGCGTCTCAAGGACTCCTCTCACCACACCAATGTCCTCGGCCCCCGACACCTGAGCGCTTCCACCCTTCCTACCACCATGGCTCAGCTATCTGGGTAGGTGAATAGGAAGGGGAACAAAGGGACCCGTGTGGCAAAGAGGAGTAAGGGATAAACCGGCAAAAGGGCTAAGGCAGGGGGCAGGGGGCAGGGATCCTCACAGAGCCCTGGTGTGTGTGGTCCCTCTGCTGGCCTGGTGTCCTCAGGGCAGTGCCTGTGGCTAGCCCAAGGCTAGCTCAGGGCCAGAAGCCAGGAAGGGCGTGTGAGGTGCTGAGCCCATGCTCGCTTCTGCCCAGAGCTGTGGTGACAAGGCCCCCAGCTTGCCCCTTTAGCCCTTGGGAAGTCCAGGGCAGGTTGCAATGGCGACAAATGTAGGGGAGCCAGCTCAGAAAGCTCCCCGTGCCTGCACAGCTTCTCTTGAGGTGACCGGGGGGCAGGGGGGGAGTGACGATTGTGATTCATGTGATAAGCCCAGGGAAACAAGGGTGGGTAAGACCCATTGAGCATGGTGATGGGGTTTGCTCACCCACCAAGCGAGGGGGTCAACCCACCTGGTGGTGCAGGGGGTCAGGGATGGAGGAGCTGCCACCTTGAGTGGAACCCTAAAGAATGTCTAGGACTCCACTGGGGCTAGGAGAGAAGTTACGGAGAAGAGAAGGGCCTTTGTCTAGGTTTGCAGAAACCACAAGGGATAAAGCAAGAGGTTTGGGGGCTACAATGGGGGACCCCATGAACCAGCTGTTCAGACTCCACTGCAGGCAGGCCCTAGCCCAGCAGCTGGCGGCCGCTCAACCTCGGTTTCCTGCACTGAGGCCTCAGCCTCTCCTTCGAGAAAGGGAACAGGGCTGAGCCTGGGAGCCACTGAGCTGCCTGGAGAAGGTGGCCGCTGCGTCACTGGAGGCTGGCAGCTGGCAAGGAGAAACGGGTTGTGGCCCCTTATGTCCTAAGGAGCCCTTCCAAATGCAATTGCTAAAATTCTATTTTAGGGCCTTAACTATGCGTTTGGGAATAAACTACAATTTATTCCTGAAGAAAGTAACTGAAAGCATCCCAGATGCTTGGGGGCCTGGTGGCCAGGAGGAACAATTCCTGTGGGTGTGCCCATCAGATTGGAACAGTGGGCTCCCAGGGACACACAGCATAAATGACCCCCACTCTGCAGAGCCAGCTTGTCTTCTATATATTTCAGCCACCAAGCTTATCAGGAGCCCCTGAACTTTAGCTTAAATCTAATTAAAATATTCATTTGTGTATGGAATGCTAAGAAGGAATGAGAAAAGGTCAGACAAAATGCTGACTGTAGGCAATGCAAAGGGATGTTATGACTTGTGATGCCCACAGAGCACTCCTCCAGGCACTGCAAGGCACCTGCTCGACATTATTCCCTCTTCCCATGTCCCCAACAGGACCTTGATTTTTTTTTTTTTTTCTTCAGTATGGCAACATCACAGTTAAATCAGTCACCTCCCTGGATCCTTTGCAGCTAAGGCTGGTGGTTCAGGTTTTTGTTTTCCTGATTAAAAAGAGACAGACCCAGGGGGCCAGGTCTTCTGCCTTTCTTCCCTCTTTCTGCCTAGAATGTGGACGTGGGGCTCGGAGGAGCAGCAGTAGGACGTCTCGTGAGCGTAAGGAATGAAGCCACATAAGGATGGCAGCATGGAAGACAGAAGAAGCCTGAGACCTGGCTCTGGGTGGCAACCACCCACAGCCAGCTCCAGTGCAGGAGGCATTTATGGGAAGGCAGGGGTTCCCTGGAAATCATTAGCCCTTGGCCCTCCCATCTCTACAGTCCCCATCATTCTAGGAGCCTGCAGACATGCCTGAGCAGGCCCAGTTTAACTGAAGCCTTTGTGCAAATGAGAAAAAGATGCCCACCTCCGGGAGACATCACCCCATGGCAAACAGCTTGAGAAGCACCACTCAGATTTCAGCTCTCCCCCTTAGCCAGAGTCCATGTGCAGCAAGCAACCCGCACAGCCCCCTAGGTGGTGGCCCTGAGCATGACATGTCCTTGTCCCCATTCTCAGGATACACCAATGGACACACCCACATGCTCCCCTACAAGTTTGGAAGAAGCCAGTGGCTGGGCATCCTGAGATAAGGGGGAAGCTGTCCCCATAGGTGACTCTGCGTGTTTTCAGAGCACTTCCACCCACTGTGCAAAGGAAGCTCTAAGAGTTAAAGTCGTATCTGAAATGGAATTGTTCTATCTCTGAATTGTATGCAAGAGGTATTTTAAATGCTGTGCTTCATAATGAAAACAGACTCCACTGGAGGCTACTGGCCCTTCGAGTGCCCTGGCGACTGTTCTGCCCTAGATGAGGGATGGGTCGGGCGAGGTTGTCCGACTCCCTCCTTCCCTCCCACAGCCACCCAGGGCAGTGTCTGCAGGAACAAACCAATGTTCTCCATGCCCAGAAGCATGTGTCTGTGTCTAGGGATTAGGATTCACCAGTTCTGATCCATTTTCAATCCTCTTTCGGGGTCAAAGCCCCAGATCAGTAAGAAAGACCTTTACCTGGTCCTATAACCGTCACCATTGTCTGTTCCACAAAGCCTATCATGCCCCCTCCTTCATTCCCACATCTCGACCCTAAAACCAACCCCAATGCCAGCCTCCCAGAGCAGCCCACCATGGCCTCCTGTTTCCAGCCTTTATCTCGCCCCAACCCATTCATCCTGCTCTTGCTGAGAGTCTTTCTCAGACACCCATTTCTTTATCATACTTCTTTGATCAGAAAGACATTGTTGGAAATGAGAAAAATAGGAAATTGGTCAGTGATGGAGAGGGGAGATAAAGCAGAGAAGACAGAGTGTTCCTTGTGAAAGAAGTTAGGAAATGCTAAATGACCCTCTAAAGGCATCTGGAAAGGAAGGGCTAAGATGTGATGGGGCAAAGGTAGAACAAGGGTTAGGAAGATGACAGGAGGAGATGCTTTTGGGCCGGAGATCAGAAAGCTGTTTTAAGTTTTATAGGAGATCAGACACATCCCGAAAAACAACACATAAACAAGGAAACACAGCCCCCAAACCTCCTGAAACATCAACAACAGGGCCAATAATGAGACACATCAGAGACACATCATATTCATGGATAGGAAGTCTCAGTGTTGTAAGGGTGCTCATTATCTCTCATCATAAAATTTATATATAAATAATTGGAGTTCCCATTGTGGCTCAGCGTTTGAGAATCTGACATAGCCTCCGTGAGAATTCGGATTAGATCCGGTGTTGCCGCAAGCTGTGGTATAGGTCACAGATGCAGCTCAGATCCCATGTTGCTGTGGCTGTGGCGTAGGCCAGGAGCTGCAGCTCCAATTCAACCCCTAGCCTTGTAACTCCCATATGCCACAGATGCAGCCATAAAAGGAAAAAAATGTTGTATATAAATACCGTATTTTTCAAATGATTCTAATCAAATTCCAACAAGATTATTTTTTGGAATTGAAAAGATATTCTATAATTGGGAAGGATACACAAAAAATAACAGTGACTACTACAAGGAAATAAGATTAGGACATGAAGAACTAGAGGTAGTTCACTATTTGTCTTTCAAATTTCAATAGTTAGTAGAGTAACTAAAATCCAATTATAAAAAATACTGTCTTAAAACTAAGCTAGACCAATATGTATTTCGAGAAAAAAAAGTCATACTTTTGGGCAAGGAGGAGTCAATATTAGAAGTTCAGTAATAAACATATGCTTTTTTTGTAATTTAAAAAGCAAACAAAAAAGTGACAAAGTTGCTGTTATGTTGTATGTATAACTAATGGAACAGAAACTCAGGCTGGAAGGAAATGCATAAGCTGCTTGGTAAAAATAATGTGCATGACAAAAGGAAAAAAGGTTATTCTTACAATGCTCCACATTATGTGACAATTAAAGAGGCTACTATTCCCGCCCCTGCCAAAAAAATTCTAAAGTTACTATGAAAGAATATATGTATGTGTAAAAAATCCATAAGTAAAAATATATGTAATATCTATGCAATAAGGTATAAAAACTTATTATAAAAGTGATATGATTAATGTATAGCACTGGCACTAAACAGCTACAATGAGAAGAGAACAGAATGATAGTAGAGAAAAAGCTCGCATACAACGATCGAGGCCATTTCAACCATCGGCAAGAGCTGTCAGTCATAATCCATCATGAAAATCTAATTCTAACACAGAAACAAAGAAAGTAACCCAATATGGTAGGTTAACATCATGACAGACTAGCATGACTGACATCTTCCTTTTTCAAAAACAAACAAACAAAAAACAGCAGGAAGCAAGAACACAGGCTTGTGTGGGAAAGGCCAAGAGTCATCATGGTTGGACTACACGACACCCCATGAGACCCCTTTGCTGACTGGACTCTCAAGATGGATTAGCAATGAGCTCTTGCTATGTCTAGAACTATGTCTAGTCACTAATGATGGAGCATGATAATGTGAGAAAAAAGAATGTATACATGTATGTATAACTGGGTCACCATGTTGTACAGCAGAAAAAAAAAATTGTATTGGAGAAGTAACAATTTAAAAAATTAAAAAAAAAAAGATGTTATCAGTGACGGTCCATGACAGCAAACTGAGCAGATGCAGAAGAGGCTGAAAAGGAAGCTCCATCTTCCAAGTGTCTCTGCTGGTTGGCAGGGTGTCTTCCCATATTTATTGATTTTTTTGCCTTTCTTCCATATAAATCTCATTTCCTTAAATGGATATTTCCCGAGTGCCTGTTAGGTGCATACTCCCTGAGTGGGGACATATTTCATGGAGACCAACAAAAATGCATACCTGTGGGGGGCAAGGACACCACTGACACCAACGGTCAGATGTGGGGCAACAGGAAGTGTCAGTTTCTGCATCAACTCTCTGATAAAAAGGTCAAAATCCACCAAACCTCTGCCAGGTCTCAAGAACTCTCAGGAAGGAAAGGATGCTGATGGAGGCTCTTATGGGCTAGGCTCCAGGCACAGGATGCTGGACTAGGGGTTGGCTGGAAGCGAAAAGTGGGAGCAACTGTCTTTGGAGTGACAGAGTTGTGGCAGCAGAAGAGTGGAAGTGAGTTAGGGTCAGGGAAACCAGGGTGGGGATGTCTCTGAACATGCAACTTTCCCAAGTATGTCCAGAAGTGTTCAAGGTAAAAGAGACGCTTGATAACAAGGGTTAGGAAGATGACAGGAGGAGATGCTCTTGGGCCGGAGATCAGAAAGCTGTTTTAAGTTTTATAGGAGACCAGACACATCCCGAAAAACAACACATAAACAAGGAAACACAGCCCCCAAACCTCCTGAAACATCAACAACAGGGCCAATAATGAGACACATCAGAGACACATCATATTCGTGGACAGGAATATTCTTTAAGGGGCAGGGGGCACACTGGGAAGAGAACAGTCTCCTCTTTTTTTTTTTTTTTAAGGGCCACACTTGTGGCATATGAAAGTTCCTAGGCTAGGGTTCAAACAGGAACTGTAGCCATTGGCCTACACCACAGCCATAGCAATGCAGAATCTGAGCTGTGTCTGCAACCTACACCACAGCCCGTGGCAACGCCAGATACTTAACCCACTAAGGCCAGGGACTGAACCCGCATCCTCATGGATACTAGTCAGGTTCATTACCACTGAGCCATTACGGGAACTCTCAGGCTCCTGTTTGCTTCCAAAAAGCCTAGTGAGCTGAACTTGTGAGCAGAACCAGGCGATGACACCCAGCACCTCCTTCAGAGCTACAACTATCAGGGAGCCTCCAACATGCCAATAGTTGCCTTTCCAGAAATACTGTCTCTAGAGAAATGCTTCAGGCTTGGATGGAATGCAGGGCTTTTGTTTGTTTTGACTTGGCCAAGAAGACTGCAGGGAGCTGGGAGACAATACAACAGCCAAAATGGTGGGAGGGAGGGGAAGAGAGAGAAAGTTACCCTCTATGGAAAAGGACACTGTCAAGGAGAGAAGAGACCTCTTAGAGTGCAGGGGCTGGAAAGAGATCACCAAGGCAATTCAGCTCCTTTCTCCCAAGCCCTCCAAGAGGGCTGAGAATCTATTTCAGGAAGCAGAAGTAAGGCCCCTCCAGGAGGAGGCTTCGAACAGGCAGCACCCGAGGCCTCAAGAGTCACAGCATTTCTGAGAAGCATATGGGAGGTACTCAATTTAAGCAATGGATTCCTGGGAGTTCCCACTGTGGCTCAATGGGTTAAGAACCCCACTAGTATCCATGAGAAGGCAGGTTTGATCCCTAGCCTTGATCAGTGGGTTAAGGATTCGGCATTGCCATGAGCTGTGGTGTAGGTCGCAGATGCAGCTCGGACCCTGCATTGCTGTGGCTGTGGTGCAGGCTGGTAGCTGCAGCTCTGATTTGACCCCTAGCCTGGGAACTTCCATATGCTGCAGGTGCGACCCTAAAAAAGGAGAAAAAAAAAAAAAGCAGTCATTGCTAACTGCCAAGACTTTGGGGTAAGGGCTATGACTCTTCCTGCAGCTCTCAATTCTCCTGGTGGTCAGTTTCCTGGATGGGTATCAAGCTTCTAAAATCAACCAGCTCTGAGAGGCAGGGCCCTGCAAATCAGCCACTCCAAGGGGCGGAGAATCACATACAATAGGAATATTTTCTGGAAGAGTGAAACCCGATACTTAGGTCCACTCAGGGGACAGTGGAGTAATACCAATCCTGAGGCAGAGACTGATGACCACACACCTGGCAGGGAGGAGATATCTAAGTCAGATTTGGGGACAGAACAAATGATTGCCTCCAAGAACAAGTGTTTTATAATCTGCAAGTAAAGAGACAAACTTGACTCTGAATGGTTATTGGGGTGAGTGACAACTGCCACGTAAGAATGACCACAACCTGATCTCATTCAGCATCCCAAAGAAAAGACCACCACTCTGACTCATAATCATTCAGTTTTGGAAAAGAGAAGGGTGAGTATTCAAGCAGCAGTTAGGAAAAGGTGGAAGGAAAAATTTCAATGCTAAATAACAGTCATTAAGCCTACAGGCAAATTTTAAATCTTACATTGGAACCTCAGGAAAATCATGTGAGACAAAAGAAAGAAAACCAATAGCATAAAAAAAAAGGGAGTTCTTGTTGTGTCTCATTCCTAACGAATCCATCTAGCAACCCTGAGGTTTGATCTCTAGCCTCACTCAGTGTGTTAAGGATCCGGCATTGCTGTGAGCTGTGGTGTAGGTCGCAGACATGGCTCAGATCTGGTGTTGCTGTGGCTGTGGTGCACGCCAACAACAACAGCTTCTATTAGACCCCTAGCCTGGGAACCCCCATACGCCTTGGGCGCAGCTCTAAAAAGAAAAAAAAAAAAAAAAAAAAAAAAAAAAAAAGGTAGTCCTGTTAGCACACAAGCACATTCCCCACTGCTGCCCTGGGTCTACTCGACAGCTGCAGGATGTCAGGCACACAGGAGCAGGCCTGGTTTCTCTCTTTTTAAAAAACCCATAGGCAAAAATAGGCTCAGAGAGGTTGACCGACTTGCTCATGGTCACACAGAGGAAGAGTTCAGACCAAAAAATTTAAAATTGCAAGTAGCAAAGCATACAGATCATTAAGAGAACAGAATCTTTTTTTTTTTTTTTTTATGGCAAGATTTAAAAATCCCCTGGGGATGAGCACGACAAAGTATTCAGAGCTTGAACGTGAAAGTAGGTAGAATAAAATGGAATCAGGGATCACATGAACAGACCCAGGAGCCTTGCAGGGTAACTGAAAATATCTAGAGCAGCAAGTCATCCCAGTGGGTCAGCAGGGATCTGACACACTCACAGCCTGGTGACCTTGGCAAGTCACGGAACCTCTTTGGGACCTATCTTGAAGGGTTGTTGTGAGGATGAAATGAGATAAAGGATGTAAATCAGACATCAGGCAGAAGTGTCTGCTAGGACTACTAGAAGAGTATTACTGGTATTGATACCTGTAAAGTACTTAGGACAATGCCAAGAAAATAAGGCTTTCCAAGAATCAGTTCTTAGCTCTTTTCATCACCACTAACCCTCTTTTATCATTTTTTTTTTTAATGGCCACACCTAAGACATATGGAAGTTCCTGGGCTAGGGGTTGAATCAGAGCTGCAGCTTGCAGCAAAGCCAGAACCTTAACCCACTAAACGAGGCCAGGGATTGAACCCAGATCCTCATGGATACTGGCTGGGTTCTCAATATGCTGAGCCACAACAGGAATTCCTATCATTTTTAATCTACTGACATTGTATTTTAAAAATATATGATATACCAATGTGTATTTTGCCTAATTTTTCATAACTGACGCTTCTACCACGTTTACTGATCAAAGGCGCCGACGTAAATAGGAATGTCAGATCAAAGCAGTGTCCCCACCCTGAATAGTGACAGTCCCAGGGGACAGTTCAGGGACTTGATACCCAATTTAGCCTGCAGAGTTGCTTCCCAGTACATGGACAACTCGCCCAGGGCTTCCTAAATGACTGAGAAGAGCTCACGGGTGCTCACGAGAGTCTGCGCAGACCCCCAGGCACAAGAAACCCCAAAGTTGGAAGTAGATCTGGAAAGTGAGCATGGCCTGGGATGGTACTGAAGATCTCCTTGCAAAGGAGATGGCAACGCACATCTGGGTTTCTGTTTTTAAGGAGGAGAATATCACGGTGATTTCCACATGCTAAATCCCCTCTGAGCCTGGGAGACTGGACTCCAGGACTAATGAAAAGGGGAGTGCTAGAAAAAGAAGAGGAATCTCCTTCTTTGCCAGGCATTGTGGCTGCCTCCATGGCTGAATGGGCAACCATTACATCTAAGTCTCCTCTAACTGGGAGAAACTCAGTATCATTTATCCAAGGAAGAAGCATGTCTGATTAATCTACTGATAATTTCTGAAGGAAAACCAGAAAACACAGTTTATTTAGACCAGTGCTTTACAATTTGGGGTGCATAACAGAATCCCCAGGGGCCCTCTGAAAAACAAGGATGCCTGGGTCCCATCCTCAGATATCCTGATCTCCCTGGTCTAAGTGGGCACAGGGTCACAGAAGTTCTAAAGATCTCTGTACAGCCAGAGTCACTGATTTAGACTTTCAAAAGGTCTAAAGACTTGAGATGGGATTGTTGGATGAGGAGAAAGGTGTTTTTCCAAGAAGAGGAGTATACAATAAGAAACAAAAGGCAGTAAGAGAACATTTCTTAGGACACAAAAAACAGGGGTTCCCCACCCCATCTCAAGATGCAGCAAGATCTGGTCCTGCCATTTTCAGGAGTGATATGGGGTAAAGTCCCACTGCTGCTGACAATGCAGGAAGTTTTCACTGATGTTAAAATGAGCCTGATGTGCCCATTGTCAAAGTCATCTCAGTACTGGAAGCTGAGCTGCGAGTTACTGAGAAACTGTTCTTCACACTCAGGGGTTAATGAGCTTTGTGAGCCTAGGGTTGGGTATAGAGGACTCCTGAAGACATAGCCCACATTCTGTCACCGCTAGCACCATGCAAGCAGATCATGGGTGTGGTCCTTGGAAATAAATCAGAAAACTTTTGGAGTTTCCGCTGTGGCACAATGGGATCAGTGGTGTCTCTGCAGCACCAGGATGCAAGTTCAATCTCCAGCCCAGCACAGTGCATTAAAGGATCTGGCGATGCCAGCTGTGGCTTAGGTTGCAACTGTGATTCAGAACTGATCCCTGGCCCAGGAACTCCCCCGGGGGTGGCCAAACATGAAAAAGAAAAAAAAAATTCTCTTCACAACAGTCCTGGGGCTTCTACCCTGGCATGCCATGATAAAATGGACTAAGGTCGGAGTTCCCATCGTGGTTAACAAACCTGAATAGTATCCGTGAGGATTCGGGTTTGATCCCTGGCCTCGAGATCCAGCATTGCCGTGAGCTGTGATGTAGGTCGCAGATGCGGCTCAATCTGGCATTGCTGCGGCTGTGGCATAGGCTGGCAGCTATAGCTCCAATTCGACCCCTAGCCTAGGAAACTTCATATGCTGAGGATGCAGCCCTAAAACAAACAAACAAACAAAAACAAAAAAAGCAAAGAGAGGGGAGAGGAGGAAATGAGCAGGGTAAGGAGGGGAGCCTGAGCAAAGCCTGTGGAGGCCTGCAGTCCAGGCAGGTGGACAGAGCGTGACTTTTAGAAGTTTTCCGTAATGCTGCCACGAAGGATCACCCTTTTGAATTTCTGAAGAGTCATTTTACTAGACATAAAGGATGTTGTTTTTTAAAAAGTGGATATTCAGCACACGGAACTTGTCATCCCAGAGGGTGCTGTGATTAAAAATAGAAACTGGGCTAAGGACATGATTTAGTCTGGGAACTCAGAGTCTTGGAGAATACTGCTAAGTTTGAGAGCATTTCCATGAAAGGCGACGGACCTCTCCAAACACTTGTCAGCCTCACTGTCACAGACCTGGGGGCTGGATCAGTGAGGCACCAGTTCTAGAAATGGTAAATCATTTCTCCTCACTCCCCGCTAACTCCCAAATGAGTGGCGCCACAGGATACTTTCAAAACTGTCCGTTGAGAAAGTGACAATGACGGTGATGCCACGGTAAAGATTTCATAAAGATGTGACCACTATGGAACCTTGCAGTCCTGTGACAAGGGAGATGGTGATACATGAGGGAAAGCATTAAGGCAAAAGATGGAACAATAACATAAAAGCCAACTAAAATCTAAATAAAGGCCTGAAAAACCTTGAGTTAGGAATATAGTTTTCTGAAGAACTGGCCAGAACTGGCTTGCTTATTGAAAAGTTTAGGGAAAAAAATGTTAATCTCCCATAATTGCCCTTGGAGTCTTTTAGAACAGAGGCCAACTGTAAAATAGTTACATTTCTGGTTTTCTTTTTTTTTTCTTTCTTTTTTTTTTTGGGGGGGGTCACATCTGTGGCACATGTAAGTTCCCAGGCTAGGGGATGAAGCAGAGCTGCAGCTGCCAGCCTCCACCACAGCCACAACCATGCAAGATCCAAGCCATGCCTGCAACCTACACCACAGCTCACAGCAATGCCAGATCCTTAAGCCACTGAGTGAGGCCAGGGATCAAACCTGCAACCTCATGGATACTAATCAGGTTCCTAATCCGCTGAGCTACAAGAGGAACTTCCCAAATAGTTACATGTCTAATGTAAATGTATTTTATCTAGTACCCTAACCAGGAAATTTTTGAGAGGGAAAGAGAGTGCCCTTAATCATTAATTATGCTGAGACCGCAGGCATACATCAGGACTGTCCTGGATACACCAGGATTGTGCTCATCCCAGTTAAGGCCCAAAGTTGCGTTTGGAATTTCCAGGTAGAATTCAGGTTTTCCAAGGGTGCTGTTAAATAAAATAACATATTCCCTTTTGACGTAAACTTGATTACAGGGTAGGAAGACTTTCCTCTCTTCTTAGGAGAATAAAACAGAGCAGGGGTGGAGGAGCCAAGACAGAAAGAGGGCATGGGAGCCATACTTTCCGCTCCTTGGTGCCCCATTTTTCACTTTAAATCAACAGTTCACAGCTTTAAATGAGTCCTTGGGGAGCTTTTCAAAATAACCCAGGCTGGGGCTTATCCCAGGTGGAATAAACCATCATTTCTAGATTTTCTTGAAAAGTCACTGCTAATAGTTTCTGAGATGTTTCAAAACTTCACGGTAAAGAAAGATGAATGAATTTCTCCAAATCCAACTGCAGCACCCCTCCCCATGATAATGAACCCAGGTGAGTAAGACAGCAGTGGGTCCCCAAAGGGAAAACCAGGTCCCCTTCTTGCTTCTGGTCCCCTCTTCCATGCCACACCTGCCCTCACTTCTCTGGGGCCTGGGATATAAGAGCTACCCTTTGGGAGCTGGATGAACTTGGCTGCCCTATTTTAGGCACACAGGGGTGGAAGGCCACTTCCCGGAGCTCCCCAGAATGACGTCAAGTCCATGGAGGGTACCTCCTCGCTCCCAGGGGCCCCCTCCTCTGGGATCATTTTAACGATCTCCTATGCCATTCTCCACACCTCAGACCAGCAGTAGGAACACAACATGAGGAAATTTAGCACAGGGTTTCTTTCTCTCTCCACAAAACATAATTAAAGTCATCTTACTAAAAAGCTATGTATATTTCCTGCTGAGAGAAAAAAAAAAGGAAGGAAAAAAAAAAAAAAAAGGAAATCAGCTCCAAAAACTACTCGGAAAGAAAACCCAAAAGCACGCGTTTCTGCTCTCATGACTTCCCCCTAAGTGGCCACCCGGGTCTTGGATCTGCCGCATGAATCTCTGGCGGTGACTTGGATGGGGATGGTCATCGCCATGCCCTGTAGCTCTGGTCTGGTCTAAGTCTTCTCATGGAAACTGAAACGGATTCCCTTTGCTCTGTGCTGCCTTGTGAAGTCTATTTTTTTTTTTTTTTGATGTGCTCTACTGTGTTTAATGAAAAACATCTCATGAGCCAGAATTCAGAAGTGGCTGTTTACTGCTGAGTTGTATGAAAATCAATCAAGGAGTAGAAGTATCTATCCGCATTGGTAACATATGCTAACAGTCAGTTCTCCAACTTGCATTCTCACTTTTTGCAACAGCTGTAAGTTAGCCCCTGCTTACATTTCCTATCCTCCCAACGTGGGCTCCTGCTTCCCACTCTAGAACATTCTGGAATCAGTTGGATACATTTTTCAATACATTGCATTCCTCTTAGGCTCTCACTTTATAAAAACCAGGCAAACATTTGTCCTTTTATTAGGCAATAAAGGATGTTAAGAAGTTGCTACCTACTTCAAGCAAGAATGGAACTTGGGATTAATGAGAGGGTCCCAAGCTGGCTCTTACCACCACAGTGGGACCAAGAGAAGAGAGGGTGGTGAACGTCCATGCTGGGTATTTGCCCAAGGAAGCTTTCAACCTTTTCATTTCCTTTGTAAAAACGAATTCCGAAGTACCTTTACTGCCAGAATGTTACTACCTTTTAGTCTTCCCACCCCAAGTCAGCCAGCCTCCCCCCCAGCAACCTCCAAGGCTGGGGTGCAACCAGGGGAAGCCCAGAGGGTTCAGGCAGCCAGAGGGGCCCATGCAAGAAGGAGGATGAAGAAGACGGGCACCTAGATCAGCGGGTTGGAGGGTGGTGGGAGCCAGGTCACATCCTGGGCAGCTCCAGGGCCACAAAGACTGCTGTTTTCATCCCCCAGGCCAGTCTTCTCCCATGCCTGACTAAGAATTGAAGGGGGCATCTGGCTGGCTCATCACCTCATGTGACCAGTCCAGGGAAAGTCAGGACACAGAGACACCCAGAGTAGATCCCCCACATTAGTCCCCTAGGTGTCATTTTCTAGAGGGGATGGGTTGGGGGGGTCTTCTTTCAGCTGGAGGAGAGGACTGATGGGGCATGACTTTCTGTATTGGATCCTAGCAGTTTGATCTGTAAACAGGAGAAAACATTAATTCTGACATGGGGGGTGGGGAGGTGGGTCTGGAAATTGTTCCGATTCACATCCTTGCTGGGACTCCTCAGAAATCAACGCAAGGGTAAAGGCCAACTCAGGAAGAATGTCAGGGAGTTCCTGACCCCCTGGAACAGGTTTTAACACAGAGTGGACTCGTTACAGCTCCTTACCTAGCCTTTCAGCATTACTCTGAGGTGACAAGCAGTAACTCCCTTGCTTGGCGCCTTGTCTGAAGGGCATTCCTGTCCTGAGGATGCTGCACATACTTTTGGATTCAAAATCGGTGCCCAACTGGCAGGTCAGGGACCTCAAATCAGAAAGCTTTACCTTTATTTTTAAGGGCTGAACCCGCAGCATATGGCAGTTCCCAGGCTAGGGGGTCCAATCGGAGCTATAGCTGCCAGCCTATGCCACAGCCACAGCCACAGCAATGCCAGATCCTTGACCCACTGAGTAAGGCCAGGGATCGAACCCATGTACTCATGGATACTAGTCAGGTTCATTTCCTCTGTGCCACAACAGGAACTCCCTCAGGCAGCTGTAAACGTACCCAGAATAATGCTTAATGGAGCAACCCATGGAGCTGGAATTAATTCATGATAATCAGTTCTTGCCCGTTTAGTCTAAATATGCTTTACAAAATGTTTGCTCATACCCCTAGTTCCAGAGAAGAGGGTCTTAAACCTGTTTTAAAATGATAATATAGGAGTTCCCGTTGTGGCACAGTGCTTAACGAATCCAACTAGGAACAACGAGGTTGTGGGTTCGTTCCCTGGCCTTGCTCAGTGGGTTAAGGATCCAGCGTGGCCGTGAGCTGTGGTGTGGGTCGAAGACACAGCTTGAATCCTGCGTTGCTGTGGCTGTGGCATAGGCCGGTGGCTAGAGCTCCGATTAGACCCCTAGCCTGGGAACCTCCATATGCCACGGGAGCGGCTCAAGAAAAGACAAAAAAAAGACAAACAGGAGTTCCTGTCGTGGCGCAGTGGTTAAGGAACCATGAGGTTGTGGGTTCGGTCCCTGGCCTTGCTCAGTGGGGTAAGGATCAGGCATTGCCATGAGCTGTGGTGCAGGCTGCAAACACGGCTCAGATCCTGCGTTGCTGTGGCTCTGGCGTAGGCTGGCGGCTACAGCTCCGATTCAACCCCTAGCCTGGGAACCTCCATATGCTGTGGGAGCGGCCCTAGAAAAGGCAAAAAAAGACAAACAAACCAACCAAAAAAACCCTGATAATATACCCAGAATCACAGAGGTTTTTTTTTTTTTTTGAAACAATGCTTTAAGATACATAAAGGGGACATTATTAATGCAGTGAAATGTTAGAAATAAAGTCTGTGATCCAGCATCATACAGCCTCTTCATAAACCAGGACTTTACTTTTGATGCCCAATAACTTCATGTAGAGCTTTCCACTTATAAAGGTGGGCAGAACAGCTCTGTTAAAAGTACCACAATGCCTCCAGGGTCCTCAAACATTTATGAAAAATAAGAAATCCAGATATGTGTGTAATGTTTACAAGATGCTAACTATATGGCTAGTTGGAAACATCTAGATCGCCTGCAGCAGGCTGACTCAGCCAGGGGGTTATCTAAAGAAGTGGCACATAGATTACTGCCTTTGTGAAAGCACTGTGTGGTTACAGCGGAGGTTCAAACTATTGCTATTACTATCAACCATACTCAACGAAGATAAGACTGAATAAAGACATCCCCTGGATGCAATCGGGGGCATGGCTGATAAATTAGCCAGTCTGTGCTCCTCTAGTTAACGTCAACATCTGCTGTCAGGCCTTGCTAACATTCCCCGAGTCAACTTTCTGGTTTTTCCTCCAGGTTATTGGGTTCTTTAAGAGCTACTTGCCTAATGGTGTTAGTAAGCTGCTGTCTGCATTAGCTATGAAGGATCCCTTGCTCACTTAGCTTACACACTCAGCAGGAAGCCCAGAGAGCACCGTGTTCAAGGTTAGATTTTTATACCAAATGCCTTTTTTAGCAAAGAGCAAGAGCAAAGAGGAGAGGATTTTATATGCAACAAATCTCTTCATTCTACTCAACAGCTAAAAGTAACTCTTTTGCAAGAATCATGCTGGATGCTAGCGGTACCTTAGAGACGGACAATTCCTTTGATTTAGACTCAAACAGGTGCTCCAGCTTGGATGTGTCCACCTTGATAGGTTCCAGTTTTGACCACAGGAATTCTCTGCAGCGGCCATTGTTCTTACACGGCCACTCAAAAGGCCGCACTTCATTCCAGAACAGACGGATGGTCTTCTTTTTCTTGGTGAATGCTGGCTGACCCCTGGGTACCTGGGGCCACCCTAAGCCCTGAGGAGCATTGAATACTGGAGGAGGAGCCAATAAATTACCGGGAACTGGAGGGGGAGGCACACTGTCCAGCAGAGGTGGAGGGGGCGGGGGCGGCAGACCCAAAAAGGTGGGCGGGGGTGGGGGAGGCGGCCCTGGGGCCTCCGTGTGACCCAGGTCTACATCCAGGACATCGATGTCGTCCTCCTCCCCCAGGTCAGTGAAATCCATGTCTTGGATTCTAAGTTCCCTTGGATTGGCCATGAGCTGGTCCCAGATGTAGTCCGATTCCGTCTTGGGCTGTGCCGACGCCTTCTCTGCGACCTTGTCATGGAGCTCAGTGTCGGGGGAGGGGGACCCTCGGCCTAGATCCCCACTGTTGAACTTCTCAGCAAAGGCTTTCACGCTGCCCCGATTGTCCAGACAGCCAACGTCCACCCTCTTGATGCTCTCATCCTGGGCCAGAGAGTTGGCCTGCAGGGTGGATATCCTGCTGGCCAGGGTGGCTACTGCCTCCGCCCCCTCCTCGGTCCTCCGGGTCTCGCCCTCTCCCTTCTCCTCATCATCCACGGGCTTTCTGTTATGGGCATACAGCATGTCCAGCATGAACCGTTTGCTGGTGAGGATGTCGCCACACTGCTCATTTACACTGGCATCCTGAACCCCTGCGGACCACAAACCTGAAAGGACACAGGAAGCAAAAAATGAGGATGTGGCACGGGCTTCCACACCACGAGAAAACCAAGCAGGTAATACGTGGGCATTACACATAGAGGGATTCAGGATGACACGGAATGCATGGTCATAGCTGACAAGATGTTCTTGAGCAGAAAGAGGTGCCATATCAAAGTGCCATGACCCACTCTAGGACCCAAGGCTCACACAGGTATGACAGTGCTTGTGGCTCTGGTCTAGGCTCATGGGAAAAATTTCCCCCACTTTTCCTGTCCATGATGGTCAGACCCACCCAGGGTAACTAAGGGGCTTCTGCCCTAACTACACACAGGAAGGAAAGGACCTGCTCCCTCACCCACAGCAGGTGTTGGAAAGATGTAGAGTGACCTCCTTTCTCCCTTTACTCCACTTCTGCACCAGTGAAGTCAAAGTGCCTGGAGAAATGCACAAACCGTGCCATTGGTCATACTTTAAGTTCATGACCATCAGGGGACTCTTAATGCTGCCCAGCAGTCCCATGTGACTTCTAGGTGACTTTTCATCTCCTTTCTCTCCTTGCTTCCTCTACCTATCTCATCCTCTGCAGGCATGGCCTTGCCTCCTAGTTCAACAACTTAATAGATAAAATCAAAGTAACTCTTCCAGCATCCCCATTCTGCCTCTATCCTCCCACCTGGACCTGAACCCTGACCATGACCTCTGTCTTGTGACCAATGATAAGCTACCTCTCTTAGTAGATGTCAACCCTTCTACTTGTGCATCTGGAAACCACTCCAGCAATTCTGTCTTGTGTCTCTCGTAACCTTCACACTAGGCCTTTCTACTGGCAAATGAACACAGTATAATTTCACCACCCCCATTAAAAAAAAACCTCATATGATTCCCTGTATTCCTCCAGCTGTAATTCAAATTTTCTCCTTTCTTTTAAAGTAAAGCTGCTTCACGGAGTTCCCCTTGTGGCTCAGTGGTAATGAATCTGACTGGTAACTATGAAGACTCAGGTTCAATCCCTGGCCTCGATCAGTGGGTTAAGGATCTAGTGTTGCCATGAGCTGTGGTGTAGGTTGCAGATGTGGCTCAGATCCCACGTTGCTGTGGCTGTGGTGGAGGCTGGCAGCTGTAGCTGCAACTTGACCCCTAGCCTGGGAACATCCATATGCCATGGGTATGGCCATAAAAAGAGAAGAAAGAAAGAAAGAAAGAGAGAGAGAGAGAGAGAGAGAGAGAGAGAGAGAGAGAGAGAGAGAGAGAGAGAGAGAGAAAGAAAGAAAGAAAGAAAGAAAGAAAGAAAGAAAGAAAGAAAGAAAGGAAAAGAAAGGGAGCTGTTCTAAGAGTTGTTTTGCTGTCTCCAATTTCTTTATTCTCTCTTGAACTCAATCTAATGAAGTTTTTGCTTCCTTTCAAAGATGCTCCTTCCCTGGTAATGAATGACTTTCCTGTTGCACTAGACCCAGCTGTCTCTCCCTCATCCTGACGTACATCCTTCACTTGGCTTCTAAGACATGGCACTCACCTGGTTTGCTTCCTTTTTTCTGGCTTCTCCTTGTCAGTCTCCTATGTTGGCTCCTCCTTATCTTTAACCTTTATGTGTCCGTGGACCTCTTCTCTCCATCTCTGCTCACTGTCTTAATAATCATCTCATCCAGGCTCAAGGCTTTAAATACCACCTTCTGCCCTCACTCCTATCCACTCAACGATCCTGCTTCTCTGGCAGTCATTTCCTGCCTCAGATGTGTCAACTTCATCGATCTTGCTGCCAATTCCAAAAACCTCAGAGTCATCCTTGATGCCTGCTGTTCTTTTATCCCACACATCCAGCACAGCAGGGCATCCTTCGTGTTACAGATTCCAACCACTCCTCTTATCAAAACAACTACCACAAACCTGGTCCAAAGCAGTATGGTTTCTTGCCAACAGTATTGCAGAGAGGCCCTGGCTGGTCTCAGCTTCCACTCCAGCCCCACTGCTACAGCCAGGTTTTGAGTTTTTTTTTTTTTTTTTTTTTTTTAAGGGCCTCACCTGGAGTATATGGAAGTTTTCAGGCTAGGGGTCAAATCGGAGCTGCAGCTGTTGGCCACAGCCACAGCCAACACTGTGTAACCTACACTATCTAACCTGTGTAACCTACAATGTCTGTAACCTACACCACAGCTCATAGAAACACTAGATCCTTTAAACCATTGAGTCAGGCCAAGAATCTAACCCGCATCCTCAAGGATGCTAATTGGGTTCTTAACCTGCTGAGTCACAATGGGAGCACCTACAGTCAGTTCTTGACTGCCCCTTCCCCAAACAAGTATCGATGGATCCTTCAGAGCCACATGATGGGTTCAAATATCTAATCATATCTTTCTGCTCAGTCTTCTAAAGGCACCACATTTCACTGAGACAAAAAGCCAAAGACCTGGCAATGTTCACAAGTCATGCTCGATCCCACCTTAATTTTCTTTCCTCTACCACCACCACTTTCATCACCGCCACCCCAGATACACAGACATGACCCTCTTCAGCTACAGCAGCTCCCTGCCATTCCTAGAACTCACCAGGTGTGATCCAGCCTCAGGGTCTTTGCCCCTCCTGGGACAAACCCAGTTAATCATGCAATTTACTTCTCAACTTCCTTTAGGGCTTGCTCAAATAGCATCTTATCTACTTGATAAACTGTGTTCTTCACTGGAGTATAAACTCTACAAGAGCAGGGATTTGGGTTTGTTTTATCCCCTGGTGTATCCCCAGCATCTAGAGTGAATAAATGAATGAATGAATGGCTGGTCAGGAATGTCTTTCCTCTAAGTTTGCTTCCTAAGGGCCAGCAAGGCTGGGTGGTGGGCATTTCAGGATGTGAGTTCTGGCAGATATCCAGGGCCTCCGTGGGTACTTCTTTGAGGAGGGAGCAGGAGACCTAGGCCTTGGCCATGAGCATCAGGAACTTCCCTTCTATCAAAGACCAAGAGCCCAACCAAACTGCTGGAGGAGAACCTTGGTCTCTCCCTGATGCTGTGTCTTCATCTTCAAAGAGGTATTTCCTGGGCAAGCACAAAGGGCTCCTGGTTCTCTGTTTCTTTCCGGTGTCCTGGTTTCTAGGCTCTGGTCAACAGTGGCCGAAGCTCACCAAGCAACCAGCACCATAACAAGAAGCGCTTGAGCCCTCTTGCAGGACACACACACACACACACACACACACACACACACACGGGCAATAACCATCATCAAAGAGAGGAAGGTGGCATTTGAGGACACAATGGAAAAAAATCTCTCCAGCTGGTGAGACAGTCCTGTAAATAGGGAGACTGCTTTGATGCCAGGAGGCTGTGGCTGATAAAGTGCCTGAATCTCTCTCAACAGACTGCCTCACTCTCTCCATTTATTGGGAAATGTTGGCAATTTCTTATCTTGGCATCCGGGAAAACAGCATAATCAGGTAATATTTTAAATGCTGGATTTCTCATTTATTTTCTTCATTCATTTAGTTTTTTCTTTCTTTTTTTTTTTAATTGTTACGTAGGGTGCTTCTCTGTCCCTATTCATTTCCTTTGGTCTGAAGTCTACCTTATCTGAGATTCGTATAGCCATTCCTCCTTTTCTCTGATTAATGCTGCCATGATATCTTTTCCCAACTTTTAATTTCCCATCTGCCTATACCATTATCTTTTAAATGAGTTTTGAATAGACAGCACTGTAGTTGGGTTGTGTTTTTAATCCACTCTGAAAACCTCTATCTTTTAATTTAAAATAATTCTTAAAAAATAAATTCTTAATATCTTTGGGCTTAAGTCTGCCATTTTACATGTTTTGGTTCTTTTTGTTTCAGTTTCTTCTTTCTTGGTCTTGGGTGGGTAACTTGAACATTTTTTAGAACTTCAATGCAATTTCTTTATGGTGTTTTTGAATACCCTGCTTCCATCAATGTTCTTAGCGGTTGCTCTGGGTTTACAATATACACATTAACTTCGTCTATTAGTATTGATGTTTGACTCCTTTGAAGGGGAGAAACCTGATTTCCATTTAGATCCCTTGACTATCCTACCTTAAAAAAATATAATTGTCTTGGAGATCCCGTTGTGGCGCAGTGGTTAACGAATCCAACTAGGAACCATGAGGTTGCGGGTTCCATCCCTGCCCTTGCTCAGTGGGTTAATGATCCGGCGTTGCCGTGAGCTGTGGTGTAGGTTGCAGACTCGGCTCAGATCCCGCGTTGCCGTGGCTCTGGCGTAGGCTGGTAGCTACAGCTGCGATTAGACCCCTAGCCTGGGAACCTCCATATGCTGCGACATACAATGAACATTACATATTAAATAAAATTTTTTTCTTCCATCATGAGATATGATTTAAAAAACACATGAGGAGGAGTTTCCTGGTGGCCTAAGGGGTTAAGGATCCAGTGCTGTCACTGCTGTGGCTCAGGTCACTGTTATGGCGCAGATTCAATCCCTGGCCCAGGAACATCTGTATGCTGAGGGCACAGCCAAAAAACAAAAAGAAATGCATGAGGAAATAGATAATTAAAAAAAAATTACCCCTATTTTTACCCATTCTTTTGTTCTTTCTTTCTGGAATCCTAAGCCTTCTTGTGTCATATTTTCCTGTCTATTCAAAGAACTTTCCTTAGCTCTGCTTTAAGGCTAGATCAGCTAGTGACACAGTCTCTTAGTTTGTCTTTAACTGAGGATGTCATTATCTCCCCTTCACTCTTAAAGGCTACTTTTGCTGTATTTATAATTCACGGCTGACAGTTCTACTTTTTAGCACTTTATAAATGCTATGACTCTTCCTGCTGACTTGTGTGGTTCAGGTGAGAAATGTGCCGTCATTTGAACTGGTGTTTCTCTATACCATGTCGTTTTTTTTCTACTGTCTCCCAGGATTTTTTTTTCTTTTCAGTTTTTAGTTTTCAGAAGTTTGATTATCATTTGTCTCAGTGCAGATTTCTTTGCATTATTCTTCTTAGGATTTGTGCAGCTTCTTCAGCCTGTAGATTTATGCTTTTTGCCAAACTTGGGAAATTTTCAGCCATTATTTCTTCTAATATTTTTCTCAGCACTGCCCTCTCTCTCTCTCCTCCTCAGACTCTGATGAAATGAATGTTAGTTCTGTTGACAGAGTCCCATGGGTCCCTGTTCAGTTTTTCAATATACTTTTCCTCTGCTATTCAGATTTGGTAATGTCTTCTGATCTTTTTTTTTTTTTTTTTTTTCCAGGGCCACACCCACAGCATATGGAAGTTCCCAGGTCAGAGGCTGAATCAGAGCTGTAGCCGCTGGCCTACACCACAGCCACAGCAACACCAGATCCGAGCCACGTCTGCGACCTACCCCACAGCTCATGGCAATGCTGGATCCTTAATTTGCTAAGTGAAGCCAGGGATCGAACCCACGTCTTCATGGCTACTAATCGGGTTCATTACTGCTGAGCCATGAGGGGAACTCCTTCTTCTGATCTGTTTTCAAGTATATTGTTTATTTCCTCTGTTGTTGCCAATCAACTACAAAGCATGTCAAGTATCTTATTTCAGTTGTATTTTCCAGTTCCATAATTTCCCTTTGGTTCTTTTAAAATATCTCATATTTCTTTGCCAAGATATTCTTTTCATACATTTCCTAAGGGCTGGTCACTGTTCACTGGAGCGTTATTATGATGACTGCTTTAAAATCTTTGACAGAAAATCCCAGCCTCTGGCTCATCTCAGAGTTGGCATCTCTTGACTGTCTTTTCCTATTCAAGATGTGACTGCCCACTTCTTGACATGATGAGTGATTTTTGATGGCATCCTGGATATGTTGCATCTTATTTGATAGGCTTATTGGCTCTTATTTAATCTTCTCTTTAAGGAGGTTGTCACCCTTTTCAGGGGCAGCTTGCAGGTCTTGGTGCCAGGAGATGTTTGGCTCCCTGCCGGATCTTACTATCACCACCCAGGAAGAGGGCTGGCTCACACTCCCTGATGGGTGGGTGGAGGTGAGACATCCCCTGGACCCCCACAGCCATCTTCCCAGCGAAAGTGGAACAAATGCTGACTCACATTGGCTCACTGCCTCCAAGTGAGGTAAAGCCGCAGCTTCTCACCAGTCCCCACAGATTCTGGGTTGGGGGGAGCCGAAGGTAGTATAGTCTCACTTCCAACCACATCATTCTACCTGGTTTATGCTGGCTGAGGACGGAGGCTCAGCTCCCTGCTGGGCGCACCCTGTCGTCAGGGAGAAGGAGGGTGGTCATGGGGATAAGAGATTGCTATTAGTCCTCTCCCCACTCCTCTTTAAGCTTCCTTCCTACTGAGTGGTGGTGAAGGCTCAGATCTCCACAGGACCCCACCGACAGCCCCCTGTTGGGGAAACTGGGATCTACTTCTTCTCCCCTGCAGGGGATAGCCTATGAGTTCTCCCATTAGCCCGACGTTGTCTCATAGGGCAAGTCAAGTACTACCTACTTCTACTGGGCAGGGGAGAGAAAGATTGATTCCCTTCTGAGTCCTGCTGACAACACAGGGTTGGGGGGAAGGGACACCACTGTCACTCCTGTTTCCATGGGGTGAGGGTATAGAGAAGGATACCTCCTCTTTGGCGTCAGTGAAGCCACTTGTTTGGAGGATGAGGTGGGACAGTGAGCTTGTCTAGAAAAGAGACAAATTCTCCATTAGAGCTTGTCTAGAATAGAGCATTTATTAATAGCCCCAAAGATTTTCGGTTCAGTTAGGCAATTCTTTGCCCAATCCTTTGACTAAGAGACTTTGTGTGAAGCTTCACTTCCATGTCATTCAAGTCCAAAGATTCCTAGGCTGTCTGCCTTCTTCTTTCCTCCTTTCAGAGTCCTCCTCTGATTGGTCATCCTATAATGTTCAAGGTGTTGATATTTCAGTGGTAAGAGGGAAGACCTGGGAGCAACAAGGCTTCTCCACCTTAGCCAGACACCTTTTCATTCACTTATTCACCAGTGGTTTTGTGAGCCCCTACTATCTCCTGGGCACCCAGCCAGGACATGAGGACTCACAATGAACCAGACAGACATCCTCATCCTCACAATGCTTATGTGCAAGTAGAGACAAAGGGCAGTTGTATATATAGAGAGAGTAACTACAACAAAGTGCGATGAATGCTACGACGAGGCCCTTCACACTAATGCCCATGAGTGGAACACACAAAACAAACAAAAAATAAAACCACACATTTGAAATGAGTTGAGTCTCTTTCAGGCCCTACAAATTCATTTTTGAGGAACAGGTATAACTGTTAGAAATAAGACTGGGAATCACTTTTTTTCTTCTTCTTATTAGGGCTGCATCTGCAGCATATGGAAGTTCCCAGGCTAGGGGTTGAATTGGAGCTGCCAGCCTGCACCACAGCCACAGCAAAATGGGATCTGAGCCTGATCTGCGACCTATACCACAGCTCATGGCAACGCTGGATCCTTAACCCACTGTGCGAGGCCAGGGATCAAACCCGCATCCTCATGGATACTAGTTGGGTTTGCTACCGCTGAATCATGACAAGAATGCCTGGGAGTCATTTTGATTGCCTTTGTGATGTAACAGAACATTCTGAGAAGTGCAGACTATGATGACAAAGCTTTCCTGACTCTAGGGCTGCTGCCTGTGAGCAGTGGAATTTTTTAGGAACTGATAAGCTACAACAAATAAACATGGTCACATCTCTTAACAGCACCAGACTAAAGGCAAAAGTCACTGCAAAGCTCTAATTATTGGACACCTCCAGCTTTTGGTAGGAAGTTGATGGTTCTTCACTGGGAGCAGAGTTTCCATTTTTGGAAAGTTGTCCTTATTTGGAAGAATATTGGGCCATCTGATCCAAGAAAGTCCTGCTCCCTGGCTTATTTTTCCTAATCTAACTTGTTGATATGTTTTAGGCCTGCTAAGTCTAGTTATGATGAATAGTTTTTAAAGCTATTCATAATAAATAAACCAGGAGTTAAGGCCAAACTAATCAAGCAGCCTTACCATGTACTATGCCCATAATTACATTAAATGTGAATAACAACAAGTAAAATCTGAGAGTCTAACTCTAATGTGACTTTGAAAGAAATTAAGTATCAATATATGTAATCCTTTTCATACATATCTTCAGCCAAACAGACACATGATTTTCAGGGCAATAATTTCCAAGATGTGAAGTCCCGTCATGGCTCAGCAGTTAACGAACCCAACTTATATCCATGAGGACGCAAGTCTGATTCCTGGCCTCGCTCAGTGGTTTAAGGAACCCATGTTGCTGTTAGCTGTGGTGTAAGTCACAGACGAAGCTTGGATCCCAAGTTGCTGTTGCTGTGGTGTAGGCCAGTGCCTTCAGCTCTGATTTGAGCCCTAGCCTGGGAAACTCCACATGCTGCAGGTACTGCCCTAAAAAAACCAAAAAAAAAAAAAAAAAATCCTAGGATGTAAACAAGGTCTTTCATGCCCTTTTTAATGCATCGCAGTGACCAGGCAGAGATCTATAGAATAAAATCCAATAATACAACTGTGAAAATTCAAATATTAATCGTTTATAGACTAATCCACTGCCTGACAAGTTGCCTTAGAGACATTGTGGCTTCACTCATTCATTTATTTATTCAGTCTTCTTTCATTTGTCTGGGCTTCAGATACAATGTATCCTTAATGTGTGAACTAATAAGCCATGCATGGCTCATGCCACCAATTTGCAGGTCTTTGTGGGGTTTTCATGCTGCCCCTTGGGCTTAAGATGTAGGCAACATGACTCTGTGTCACTATGAAGCTTAATAAAGGCTGGCCCATAAAACTTGCCTCCACTGGTGAGGGGTGTTCGTCAAGAGAGAAGGCTTCCTGCTACCCTGACAGCACCCAAGTCACGGGTAGGAAAACCAACTCCATGATGGCCCACTGAATCATAATTCAAATGATTATCTGAATCGTTTACAAGTTCTGAAGTCCTCTGTGGCACCCTCCCAGAGCTCCTAGGGAGGACTAAGATTCCGTTTGGTCCCTAATCATAACGTCACCATGAAAGAGGTGAAATGGAATGAATGTCGGATAAAACAGCATAAAGGCATAATTCTGCAAGAAAAAGCATGAATTTATATCAAAGAGAAGAACAATCCTGAGTGAACTGTAGAAAACTATCTAAATTATGACATTCTGGTCGTGCACATCAAATTGACCTCAGCACACTGTGAATGGCCACCTTTTGGAAGTACTCATATGATTTACTTTGTTTTTTTTTTTGTTTGTTTGTTTCTTTTCTTTTTACAGCTGCAACTATGACATATGAAGTTCCCAGGCTAGGGGTCTAACTGGAGCCACAGCTATAGCCTATGTCACGGCCACAGCAACACCAGATCTGAGGCACATCGGCGACCTATGCCGGAGCTTGCAGCAACCACCAGATCCTTAATCCACTGAGCTAAGCTGGGGATTGAACCCACATCCTCACAGAGACAACGTCTGGGCCTTAACCTTCTGAGCCAAAATAGGAACTCCTCAAATCACTCATTTTAACAAAATTTGTTCTGGTCTGAAATGTTCAGTCATAATAATTTAACACATTTCACTGAAAAAACTCTTTCAAGGGAGCAGATAACAACATGACACATCTCCAAATTTAAATCATAAAAAAAAAAAAGCCCACTAACTATTAACAGTTCATTAGAAGGAAATGGGGAATTTGTCTTCTGGGGCTTATTCCTCATGAAAAGTCCCTTGTCGCCCTTATTATCAGGCCCTTTTCTCAGCTGTAGAATTGATGGTGCAGCCACACAGCAGAATATGGGGGGCCTCTTCTGTGGGGCTATAAGCTGCTGGCTGGCTGAGTGTGGCCCCATTCTCCACCTCTAGCCACACACCGGGGGACAGTCTGGTGAGTGAGCTGAGCCTGCAGGTCAGCTCAGAGGCCAGTGAGCCAGGTCCCCCACCCCAGGTCCCCTGCAACGTGCTCACTAAGAAAAGGGGCTTCCTTACCGGTACCCCTGTCCCGGGAGAGCTTGTCCTCCTTGTCCTCCCTCTCCAACGTGCTGCTGGAGGATGAGATGCTGGAGGCTGAGCAGTTGTCCCTCTCGTTCACCGCTTCATTCTGCTTCTCCTTCTCGCTCAGGGAGGCTTGCTCTTCCCGGTCCCGCTCCAGGGCCTGCTCCACCTCGCTCTCCGCTCCCGTGCGGGCGGAGGCTACTTCCCCCCTGGCCTCATCGGTCACCTGCCCTACCTCTGCCTCTGCTTCCGGTTCTGCCCCTGGGTGGGGCTCAGGATCCCCGGTGCTCACTGATGGAGACAAGAGTGGAGATTTTCATCACAACAGGACTTCCTTGGAAGCATTGAGCAAGGGTGAGAACAGACATGAGGCTGATTTCTCTGTGCTCTCACATGCAGGCAGAATTCTAAATTGGCCAAGATTCCTGTCCCCTGGTTGTTCAATCAAACACAGATTGAGACACTGCTGGGAAGGGGCTGTGCAACTGGTATTCACATTTCCAACCACTGGACCTTAAGATATGGAGATGACCCAGGTGGGCCTCATCTAAAACAGCAAGTGTTTTCTTTTTTTAAATTTAATTTTATTGGAGTATGGTTAGTTTGCAATGTTGCATTAGTTTCAGGTGTACAGCAAAGTGATTCGCTCATACACATAAATCCATTCTCTTCCCCTTATAGGCTATCACAAGCCTTTGAGTAGATTTTCCTGTGTTACACAGTAGGTTCTTATTAAATCATCTATCTTATACAGTAGAGTAAAACAATGTTTTCTGATCAGCACCAGAAAAGGATGTCAGAGAGATTAGAAGCACAAGAAGTATCTAATATATCTGTCTGGCTGTAAAGACAGAGGGGCCCATGTGACAAGGAGTGTGTGGCCTCTAGAAGCTGAGAATGACTCCATAGGTGTTCAGTCAAGGAACAGAGAGGGACCTCGGTCCTGCAAGCACAAGAAGCTGACTTCTGCCATCAACCCGAATGAACCTGGAGGTGGATTCTTCCCAGGGTCTCCTGATAAGAGCCCACCCAGTCACAACCTTGACTGTGGCCTTGTGATAACCACCTCCCTTCTCCCCCTCCTCTGTCCAGAATCCAGTTAGCCATGCTGCACTTCTGACCTACGGAAACCATGAGATGATAAACACAGTGCTGTTCTAAATAGCTGTTTGAGGTAGCTTGTTACGCAGCAACAGTAAACGAATACATGATCCTTTTGCCTCTTCAGGGAAAGAGGAAAAAGAAATCTGTATGAATGAAGCAGATAAGCAAAGAGCAGCCCAGTGTTTTATCAGTGGCTAAACTAGTGAGGCTTGTCACCCTTTGCTTGAACTATGTTTGCTTATAATGTGAAGTTAGTCCATAAAGTTTGAAAGTTATTTAGAAAAATCCCTCAAATAGACACAGAACTCTTTGTAAACCTACCAAAGCTGGAGATTTGTGGAGTTCCCGCTGTGGCTTAGTGGGTTACGAACCCAATACAGAGCAGGTTCGACCTCTGGCCTCGCTCAGTGGGTTAAGGATCCAGCCTTGCTGTGAGCCGTGGTATAAGTCACGGATGTGGCTCAGATCTGGGGTTGCTGTGGCTGTGGTGTAGCTGGGAATTGCACCTCCAATTGGATCCCTAGCCTGGGAACTTCAATATGCTGCAGGTGCCACACACACACACACACACACACACACACACACACAAAAGAAAGAAAGGACAGGATATTTGCTGCTCAGGCTCTGCTCCATGGGTGTCACTCCCTAGGGAGCAAGGAAAGGGCACAGTCTGCTTTATGCATGTTTTTGCCAAACAATTCTTGCAGCTGTGAGCTATGGTTACCAAAATGATTAGAAATACTACAAAAAAAAAAAATGTCAGCTGTGAAGGCCAGAGGAGGACAAGTCACTCTTGAGGTTCTGACCCTCAGGGGCTGGGAGAAACACATTGCTAGCATCCTGGCAGCACCTTCTCCCAACCCTCGACCCTAAGTCCGAGTGCTCCAGCCCTAGGCACACGCTGCTCTCAAAGAAATACAGAGATTCATGCAGGAGCTGCCCATGGCAGAAACTATTAAGGACCCTGCCCAGATCCCATAAAAACAGGCAGACTTGGGGGGATCTCTCTCTCTGGAAGCGTCCTGCCAGCTCACATGGGTGGCCATGGGGTACTGAGAGCAAGCTCCCCAGCAGACCAGACAGTGGCATTGCTATGGAAGAGCAAAGCTCAGACCTCAGTGGGCAGGAGGCCCGGGTGCCCTCCGTGTCCCAGTAAGAAGTCATTCTGCCAGGACTCACTGGGTCCAGGACTCACTGGGTCCAAAACCCCCAGTCCTCATCCACTCTCAGGCTGCCTTCCTAAGAGAGTGAGTCAGAGAAGTGGGGAGGGAGGGAGGCAGGGGAGAAGAGGAAATGCCAGCCTCTGCTTATGTCCTGCGTAACTTCCCACCACCGCAGGGAAGAAATTCTTCTCCATGGGAATCCCCCCAGTGCCCTTCAGGTAGGAAATGGGTATAGAGGACCAGGACTCTCCCTTTGCCAGCTTGATGACACGTACATCTTCTACTGGGGCCTCACGAGCAGTACAGGAACCTGCTTCCAGCGGAGACTGGAGGAAGAGCAGGTGGGACAGCAAAGGCCCTCTACTGTCTGCTGGGTGTCCCTGCTAGGTGTCCCCAAAAGGTGTGGTTTGGGAACTGGTGACAGGGGAGCAAGGTCTCCAGGTTGAGACACCCTGGCTGGCAGTCACAGGAGGAAATCAAAGGGCACAGGACTGTGAACCTATGTGCCCAAGAATGGGAGTGTCAGGCATTTTTCCTTAAAAGCAGAAACTGGACTGGGGACAGGGAAAAGAGTGAACGTCGCTTTGAGAAAAATTCCGTTTGCTGTTGCAGGATTTTGTGTGGTAATTTCTATTTCATTTGATGATAGGGTATTTAGCAAAGAGACATGTAGCCCCATGCATTTCAGCAGCGCTGCAAACACATCGTTTCAGCAACAGCAGTGTCATCAGTTGGTTGACAGAAAGCATATGTTCTTGTACACATTTCCTTCAGAATAGCCACATCAAAACGACAATGTGTTTCCAACAGCCCAGCATGTGGCGTGCGTTTAAGTTTTAATTGGTGAGCATATGGTGAAAACTGGCAAGGGTGCCTCCGTGTGGCTTTATCATTGACAGGGAGACGGGTACAGTTGGTTACCATAAGCCTGTGTCTACTTCCCATCCCCAGGAGACCAGGAGACAAAGCAGGAAGGATCCACAATTTGATGGCTGTGTGACTCCAGCCTACATGCACTCTGCTGTTGTATTTCCTTCCATTTACACAGCGACTCTGGCCTCTGAGTAGCTGGGGGCTGCAGGGACCTGTGAGGGAATGGACATTCAAGCTCTAGAAAGCCACCCACACTTGGGAATGAACAGTGCCCTTCCACTTGGCCCTTACTTCCTGGAGCCAGACATTTATAGGTGGGATCTGACTGCTGGGGTGGTTTCTCTCTCTCTACCTGCTGGAAAGGATGTCACCTCCACAGCTACCACCTGATCAGCAGGCAGGCTCAGGGTTCACAGGACCTCACTGCAAATCTATGAAGGGTGAAGCCATTCCAACAATGAATGAAGTAATATCCACACACATTCAAGTCAAGCCAAACCACCCAAGATAGAGCGTGGAGGTGACACAGAGAGCCAACACACATGGCTGTGCATTCCCGACACCTGATGAACACATCAGGCGACACAGGGGCCAAGGATGTGATACACCCCTCTGCTTTCAGAAGGCTCAGTGCTTGGCTGGTGACACAGGACATAAAATCCCATCCATGGGGGTCACAGTGGTATGTGGCTGGGCACCCAAGTGAGGGCACTGGGTAACAGGGGATGGGAAGTCCTTGGAAGGGACCCACGACTGAGCCCTCCTCCAGGTGTATTAATCAGATGCAGGAACAACAAAGGTGAAAGTTCCCTGGGAGCCAAGACTCTGCCTTCTGCTCACCAGTGTGGTCCTGGACCAGTACCTGTTCACCAAATTGTCACGGACACCTAAGAAGCCCCTGAGACTACACACTGAATTCCAGAACACTTCTGCTCCCCTTTCCCTTCCCCTTTCCTCAGGACCTCAGTCACCAACAGCCCCTCCCCGCCCCCACAAGCATTCCTTTTGAGTGGCTGGCCCAAGCCACACCAGCCGCTGTCTGGGCAGACCTGGGAAAAGTATCACCTACTCTCGGTGAGTTCCCAGGACACAGAAGGACCATGTGAGTCCACGGGAAAAGTCCTCAAGGGAGCTAAGATAACTCATCAGTACCGATGGATGAAAACGGCTCGCCACTGCTCATTGACACTCAGCAACGGCATCCTTGGGGAGAGGCACATTGACACACGAGATGGACCCAGCTCTCGTTGTCATGGAGGTGACAGAGGAGTTAAAGAGAACCTATCTGTCACCCATGGTCTCTACCTGGCAAAGGCAAGCAAATCCTACCACCAATGGACCCAGGGAAATCCTAGTCCCTCAGCTCCCACCAGACACAATCACAAAAACTGATAAAGGGGATGGATATTCTAAGAGCAAAAGCCTGGCGCCCTGGGAGGATCCGCAAGGGGTTTTGGTAATGCCTGCAAAGGCACCTATGTGTCTGTGCCAAGATGATATTTAAGCAGTAAAAAGGAGTTAAGGAGGGGAAAGTGTACATGAGAATGCTCTGGGCAAAGGGAAGGGCACATGCAGAGACCAGGAGCCCAGCGCATGCAGGAGGAGTGAAAACTGGCCGGAGTCAGGGGTTGGGGCCACAGGCCTTGAACGGTGAATTAAGGACCTGGATCTCCCCACTAAGGGCAGTGACGGCTGCTTCAGGGAGGGACAGGCCACATTTCACCTGGTCTGAGAGGACCCTGACTATGCCTACATCACAGGCAAAACACACTCCCCACGGGGACAGTTGAGGTGGCCTAGAGCTTCGAGTGTATGGTGAACATTCAGGAAGTAAAACCTGCAGATAAAGAGACTGAGGGGAAGGAAGTGAACGCCAGTCAGCGGGGCTCAAGAGAAGGAGAAAAGCGAATAAACAGCACCCCTGGAAGAACACACGGGCTGGTGACAGAGATGCTGGACAGTGGGAAGAAGTTTTCCATGCCAGGGCCTCCCGGAGGAGGTAGAGTGTGAGCATCCCTTTGAGGCACTGCACTTGAACTGTCTTCTAAACCCTCAAAACTCAGACCGCTCCGTGAGGGAGGGTCTCCTCCTGGCTTTGGAATGCCGAGGCTGGGCAGGAACAGCAAAGGCCCAGGCCCAGGTACCCAGCAGCCCTTCTCCCCGTCATAGGTGCAAGCTGGGATATGAAATGAGGACATGGCAGGAAACGCCTGGCAATGGAAAAGGCGTCCAGAGCTGGCCTCCGTCTTCCTGGACCACATCCTGAGAGTACAGATTGATGAGATCTTGGCACTGCCAGAACACACTTAGCAAAGGCCAGAAAAATGTGTTTGGCCAGAACCTGCACTGACCTGATTCCGAGGACTTTAAATTTTAAGGTTGGAGGTGGGGAAGTATAAGAGAGGAGAAAGAAAAAAACAAAAAACGAAATTGAGCTATATCAAAGAAAGATAATGTATGGGATGTGGATGATCCAACAGGAAGAGGTCCATAGTATATTCAAAAGTAATAAGGATGGGAGTTCCCTTTGTGGCTCAGTGGCAATGAACCATACTAGTATCCATGAGGACTCAGGTTCCATCCATGGCCTCACTCTGTGGGTTAAAGATCTGGTGTTGCCATGAGCTGTTGGTGTAGGTCACAGACATGGCTCGGATCCGGCGTGGCCGTGACTGTGGCTGTCACATAGGCCAGCAGATGTAGCTCCAATAGAACTCCTAGCCTGAGAACTTCCATATGCCACCTATGTGGCCCTAAAAAGACAAAAAAAAAAAAAAAGCAGTAATAAGGAAACTGGTTTTTGTCATTCTGGAGGAAGGACCCGGAACCTGAACACGGCCACTAAAGGGGACCCTTTTTTTTTTTCCATGGCCACACCTGTAGCATATGGAAGTTCCTGGGCCAGGGACTCAATTTGAGCCACAGCTGTGACCTACCACAACTACACCAGTGCTGGATCCTTTAACCCACTGTGCTGTGCCAGGGATCGAACCCATGCCTCCCAAGACTGTGCAGTCACATTCTTAAGACACTTCGCCAGGGTGAGAACTCCTAAAGAGGATTCCTGTCCAAAGCAAATAGACATTACGGGAGCCAGGATGGGAACCCATCAGCGTGAGAACCACAGGGAAAGAAGGAAAACTAAGAAAGTTTGTTGAGAGAATAGAAAAGCGTGCCCAGTCCAATGACTGGAACACCCTCGTGCAGATCACAAAAACTGGGAGAGAAAAGGCAAGAGCAGGCCTTGAGGATTTCCGCCAGCTCAGCCCCTGTTCCAAGTCAGTCAGGGCAGACATCAACCATACTAGCTAGTTATCTGTCCCCTCAAACCCCAGCACCAACTCCTCATGTGATCCACAAAATCTCACTATACATCAGGCCCTGCTCGGCCTTAGGTCAAGTAAAATAAAAGTCACCATCTATAGAGTACCTCTGACACACCCATGCCATCCTAAAAACCAGAGGCATGTCACCCCATTTAGTTCTCACACCAACAATATGAAGATTAATGTCCCCATGTGAGAAATGAGGAAGGACGTTCAGAGAGATGAAGTAACCTGTCCAGGGCTACATGGCATGCTAGACACTCTCAACCTGCTTTTCTAGACCCGTGAGAACAGGTCCTGCTCTCTACCCAGGGAGGCCGACCTCTACAGACAGCATGTCCCTCCCACTCACTCTCAGATGCATTGGCCCCCAGCAGGTATCTGCAAAGGTAGGAGAGGCTAGAGTGCTTATGTTCTTGCTCCCTTCACGGGGCTGGGGTGGGGGTGGGGGTGGGGGAAGCACAGTTTAGCACAGGGTGTCAGGCCAGCATTTCTGTGCCAAGGGCCCCCTCCCAAGGTTACAGCTCTTATCAAGTCCTAGCTCTTCACTAAGCTTTTCCAGGCCTGGGCAGGGGGAGTGCAGAAACAGTACTGGCCTTTTCCCACTGCAGCTAGTCCCTGAGTGTTTCCCTGACCTCTCATGGTCCTCAGTCCCTCTCCACAGCTCTGCAAACGTCCTCTCCTGGCCTGCCTTCAGGCACCCCCAAGCATGGGCCCTCTACTTCCAGCAGAACTTTGATGACTATTAGAGCTGAGATTTGACCTTGGATCTGCCTGACTGAAAAGACTGGGCTGTCAATCCCGATGTTACACTGTGCGGTGGGTGATTTAAGCTACAAAGGACAAGGATACGACCATTTCTGAAACAAAACAAAACAAAACACACAGTGGGCACACTGCTTTCATCAATGTCCCTGACAGCTGAGTCCAGAGTGCCCAGTTGGAATCTCCTGTCATGCGATTTTTCTTTGAAGAGATAAACTTCTGGTAGAAAGATTTGAACTTTAATAAGTCTTTGGGTGGCTTCAATTGATTTCAGTCTGTGATGGTGTTTCGATGACTTTGCCAGGACTTGGCTTTATGGGCAGGTCTTATGAAACCGAGGGCTGGGCCAGCCAGTTCTATAATAGTTGCTCCAAACTCGGCAGATTCCAAGGACCTCCCCGGTTCAGAGCTATTAATGAATGCCATCGACTTTCAACTTGCGGTTTAATCACATAAATGTGAGAAAGGTCCCAAGAGCAAAAGCTCACCACTCTGGAAATTCTTTAGATTCTGCCTTTGGTGTTGGGCCAATTCTTGCTAAGCTGTTCACTCAGATTTGCTCTGGAGTGAAGTACTCTGGAAGTTTTGGGTCAGATAATTCTTTAATGTGGGGGGCACTGGATCCTATTATCATGTGCATTACAGGCTATGCAGCAGCACTTCTGGCTTTTACCCTCTAGGGACCAAGAGTACTTCATTCCCAGTTGTGATAACCCAAAATGTCTCCAGATGCTACCAAAGTCCCCTGGGAAGAAAGGTCACTCCTGGTTGAAAATCGCTGCTCTGCAGGAATAGTATCATTAGGTTGGGCACAAACTCAGCCTATTTCAGCTTCCTTAAGAGACATATATTACCTGAAAGACACTGATTCATCTGTCTAATGACTCTGCATGCCTTTAAAATTAAGCCCAGCTTTGTCCTCAAAATTAAAGCTAGATTTTCTAAATGGATTCAGGCTTAAGCCACCTCTTAAGATGAAAACCACATATGATCCAAATTACCTGTGGAATTCCTTCTATAAGATGCCACCTTATAGATCCCACACCTACCCTCAGAATTCTGACAATCCAGGTTTCATTGAGCTTCTGTGGAAGGCTGTAAGAAGTCTTAGGCTTACAGTCATGGGCCATGTTATCTCCAAATACAGATCCTTAAACTTCAAAATCACATTTAGTTCAAAGGACAGGAGGAATGGCTCAAGAAAAAAACAGATCCTTGGCCCTCAGAGTGTGCTCACCTGGGGTCATACACCTGAGTTGTATCATAGGCAGAAATTACAAGCACTATTTATTTATTTATTTATTTGTTTATTTATTTATTTTTGTCTTTTGTCTTCAGGGCTGCACCCATGGCACATGGAGGTTCCCAGGCTAGGGGTCCAATAGGAGCTGTTGCTGCTGGCCTACACCAGAGCCACAGCAGTGCCAGATTTGAGTCGTGTCTGTGACCTACACCCCAGCTCATGGCAACACCGGATCCCCAACCCTCTAAGCGAAACCAAGTGCTGAACGCGCAACCTCATGATTCCTAGTTGGATTCGTTTCCACTGCACCATGACGGGAACTCCACAAGCACTATTTAAACACTAATTTCCATTCCCCTTTTTTGCCCCTCAGATTGTGCTTCTGATTAAATTTATGTGGTTAAACATGTAAAGGATATAATCCCACTGTAATGTCATGAGAAGAAGCCAATTTATGGTCCAATTATTCTAATATTGATTAATATATAGATTCTATTTCACACTAGAAACAGAAAATGAAGAGCAATTTAAGATTACTATATCATTTATTGCCCTATCGATATCTTAAACTCAAACCATATGACCCCAAACATCAAGCCCTGGTTATGAAGATTTCCCTGGAGCTTGTTTGAATTCTTCTTCTAAAGCCAGATAGCTGGGTCTTATCTTGGTTCCATGTTAAACAGGGCAGCTTCCAGTATTCGTTTGTCCTCCCAGGTCCAGTAGGGCTGGAGAAGCTCCTGGGTTATTTATGTGCCTCTTTCCTTACAAAAGCAAATAGGAAGGTGAGCCTTTTGTGAAGGATGAAGACACATCTAATTCCCAACTGGCAGGGCACTTCAACAGTACCCTTAGCTCTTGCCAAGTCCCAGAGAGAAACATCAGTGACATCAAAACAAAAAGTGCAGAGTTCCTGTCATGGCTCAGTGGAAATGAATCTGACTAGCATCCATGAGGATGAGGCCTTGCTCAGTGGGTTAAGGATCCAGCAGTGCCATGAGCTATGGTGTAGGTTGTAGATGTAGCTCAGATCTGGCATTGCTGTGGCTGTGGTGTAGGCTGGTGGCTATAGCTCCAATTAGACCCCTAGCCCAAAAAAGTCTCCATATGCCTTGGGTACGGCACCAAAAAAACCAAAAACCAAAAAACTTTTAGAAGAGATGTACTACCTTAAAATGGATGTAGTGTATCTCTACAAATAACAGAATAAAACAGCTAGCAAACATATTGATCAAACTTGAGATTTTTGGCTAAGTCTGGCTTAGCAGGATGTAGCTGCTTCTAATTAGATGTTCTAATATGATTAGTACCCAGACTCATCCATCTCATAAATATTTATTGAGACCTCCCACATGCCAGGCACTGTGCTAGGCACTGGGAAATCAGATGTGAAAAAATATCTTTCTTAGAATATTTTTTCAGGTTAGGAGTTCTCTTGCGGCACAGCCGGTTAAGGATCTGGCATTGTCACTGAAGCGGCTTGGGTCGCTCCTATGGTGCGGGCTCAATTCCAGGCCCAGGAATTTCCATACGCAGTGGGTGTGGCCAAAAAAAATTTTTTTTAAGTTAGAGTGGGCTCTTAGGTCACATAGCCACGAGACATTATAAGATCAACATAATTCTTATCTAAAGAAAATATTAGCTCTCCCTGCCAGTAGAGTCTGACCAAGCCTAAGCAGGGCCAGCTGGCCTGCAACTGGGGTAGGCTTAGAAATCCCACTTTGAAAATCTCATCCTTAAAAGTTCAGCCTTCCTTCCTAACATCTAGTTGTAACTAATGGATGTGGCTTTCCCCTTAGTCGAACATTTAGTTTATTTGCACTTGTCAGCAAATTCTTTCACAAAGAAATGAAGAAAAATTCACCTAAAATAAGGGGTATTTTAAAAGGTAGTTGAGTAAATATCTTAATTATTAATTTGTCAAGAATCATCCTCTGGATCTTTTCTTTCTTTTAGCTTTAGATCCTAAGAGATAAATAGCCCACATATATTATGTCAACTTTCTGCAGAAGTTCCCTTTCTGCACTAGGCTGGTCTTTATAGAGTGGCCTAGAAAAGTCAAAGACACGCCCTCCGCCATGGCCTGTGCAATAAATATCTGGGTACTGGGGAAACAGCTGTCTCTGTAAATTAAGGTACCTACTTTCTTTTTTCACTCATTAGCTCATAAGACATTCACTGAATGCTTATTCTTCCCCAAGCACTGGGAGATAACAAAGGTGAGTAGAGGCATGGGCCTTTCTCTGAGGGGCACACAGAGGAGAGAGGACCATTTATTGCACACACAGTGAGACAAGCCCTGTATCCCAGGTACACACAAGATGGAAGGGAAACACAAAAGAGAACTCAAAGAGGCTTTAGGGAAGATGCGTCAACTAGATGGGTAAAAGTCCAGCCGTCACCCCATGGGATGGCACTCAAGCACAGAGGCACAGCTGAGAGAAAAGGGTGTCTTTCAGCTACGGAAAGCAGTTTGGTCCTGACGGACCACACTATATGGAGGTGATTCCTAGTCCCTATGACAAGACCGGTCATAAGGACTGGGAGCCAAGACTCCTGAGTTCTGAGCAAGGCCTTAACTTCATGTTGTAGTTGATGAAGAGCCACTAGAGGATTTAAAACAAGGCATAGCCGTGATATGGGGAGGGGGTTGGGCTGTAAGAAGAACCTGGAAGAGGTGAGATATAGTAGTAGAAGCTTCTGAAGTGGTCCAGAGCAGATACGGTTAAGATCGGGATGAAGGCACTAGCAACGGGGACACAGGGAAGGGGGCTGATTTGAGAGGAAAGAGAACATAACATGCAGTGATTGACAGATGTATGGGTGGGCAGTGAGGGAAGAGTCACGGGTCCATGCCTGCTTCCAACTTAAATTTCTAGGCCAAAAGAAATGGTCTTAACCAGATGAGGACTAGGATGTATAAGCAGGTTTGGTGGGAGGGATTTAATAGGAGAGAGATGAGTGACATGCCCCATCTAAAGTTAGGTCAAAAGTGACTGGCACCTGTTAAGTCAAAAGTGACTAAGAAGCATTCAGACGGTGATGTCTTCAGAGGCTGGGTACATGTTTCTTGAGCTCGAGAAGGCCAGGGCTGGAGATGCAGACCTGGCAGTTTTCAGTTGGTAGGTAGTTAAAAATTACAGATGGGGGTACACAGGTGCAGCCAGAGGTTATGGCATGAAAAGAGAAGGTTGCTGGAAAAGGAGTACAGCGAAAAATCTGACACTTAGGGGGCATCTAAAAGAAGAGTCAGGAAGACGACAGAAACAAAATGAGAAGGGCTGAGACAAAATGAGAGAAAACAATGATGGCAGAAGACATGAAAGCCCAATTACACGTTGAGTCAGGAGATTACCTAGAGGGTACGTAGGGATCCGGAGCGGCTGCATCTAGAAAATCCACAAAAAGTGACTGGACCTTCCCAGTGTATCTGGTGAAGGTAGCTTCCCCAGAAGATATTCCAGCTTTGGAAGGCTCTAAAGATTCACTGAACCCAGGTAGTCTCTTGAAAACGCATACTTTTAGAGACTGGAAAACCAAAGTCTTATTATCTTGCCACACAGCAGGTGCTGCATCATTTTGACCAAATCCCTTATTGGGGTGGGTGGGGGAAAGGCAGGGGTGTGGGGGAGTCAGGGATGCTGGAGAGAAAAAGAGTTGGGGTGGAGGAGTAGAATAGGTCCTGAGCACAGATAAGGATGCCATAAGAAACCTGCGAGTTACTCTTCTCTGCTATTTCTGAGTCACTGACTCTGGAAATTCAAAGTACCACACTGACTAAAGAATGTTCACTCTCACTACCCATGGAGGCCTTCAGACTGTCCCTGGAAACATTAACCCAAGGCTTTCCACCTGGAATGAAGGGCACTGATGTCTTTCCAGATTCCCTCGTAGCACCCCCAGATACGGACAGTGCCTGCTCCAGACTGGGTTTTGTAGCTCCTGATGCTCTAGCTTTTGGTCAAATCAGCACAAACAAGCTACTGACTATTGGAAACTGGAATTTTTTGTTTACCTTAAACAGATTTTAGGATGCAAATGTGATTGCAGAGGTTGGTTAAGAACCGTTATAACCCAATGCTTAGAAATAATTCTCATGAGTCTTTGACATTCCCTGGCTCTTGCAAGCAGAGGCCTTTGTTCTGGACCATCTTTCTAAGGATGTACACATAGCAAATAGCTTTAGAAGACAGAGACAGAGTCTCTCTCTGGAGCAAACCACTGTTTGGTTTATTGCCCACTGTGATAAAGATCATGTCTCCGTCTGGGGCCAAGGGACAACATGCTTACTGCCCAGTGTAAGATTTGGGGTTCTTAAACTCAGGATTCCACTTGGCATGTGTGCAGGTATTACTTGGCCAATTCACAGGGACTTGGAAAAATGGCATGAACACTGATGTTTTGGCTACTACAATTGCTATGAGTAATAAAGTCCTTCGTTTCTGACCCAGGAGTTTCGTGTCTTCTGCCAACATCCATGAGATCATGGCAGGCTAACTTATAAGCTTACAAGTGGGATGAAGTCTCAGACCCCGCACCTACTTTAAGGCCTGACTGCCATCTATGAAATTACCTTGTTGATCACATAATACCCTTCTTTAACAGCTTTCCCAAAGTCATTCTGTGCCTTATATTTACTTCAGTGTACTTAAGATTTATACTTTGTCTACTTCAAAATCACTCAAGATTACTTAATGTTTTCAAACATGGTGCAAGAAAACACACTGCAGGCCACTGCCACACTCTGTAAGAGGAAACAGGGAAAGTTTTGCCTTTTGCTACTTTCAGAGGTAGAGAAATAGCCAGGCAGAAACATCCAATGATTTGCAAAAAGCTCTCCCCCAAGTTCCACAGCAGGTGTAGCAGCCTTGGGTTGAGTTCCTGAGAGATTCTGTCTAACTGAGCAAATGGCATTAAGGGGCAGCAGTCAGGGGAGGTGTGGGGCAGCCCTGAGTCCCTGAACCACAAGGAATCTAGTTTCCTGCCAATTCATGAAGCCCTGGACTCAAGGTGTCCAAAAGCTTTATGCAAGGGAACCAGCATGCATTAGGCTGATGACTGATAATATTCCACTGCTACTGTGCCAGTTGGAAATCAGATGCCAGGTGGTTCTGATTTCTGCCATGTGAGCTGGGTAACGAGAGTGTCTCTATATCTGAAGGAGAGTGAAAACATGTTACACAATAACGGTGACAAAGATGCTCCATCAATGACTGGTAACAATGGTGACAGCCATGATGATGAATGAAAATGATGAAGAATGACTATTCATGTGTTTCCAGGTAGGAAGATCAGGAGGCTAGTGGAATTATCATATTTACCAGTACTTTACCTTGTGTAATTTTTTTTGAGTTGATACACAAAAAATGTGCAGAATAGCACCTGGCATAAAGTAAACACTCAATCAATGCTAACTATTCCTATGAAGCCTTCTGTGCTAGGTCTTTTCTGTTTTCCTTTATAGCTACATTCATTCTTGGCCAGAGATCTTTATTAAATGCTTGGCTCTGCACAAAAACATCAGTAGACCACGTCCATAATTTCTGTAAATGCCTGCAGGTGAGTGAACAGGCCATGGCCATATAAGTCATATTTTATATGTCCAGGGCCAAACTATGAGACACTTGGAAATATCTAAGAAACAACTACAGGTAGAAAAAAATCACTGTTGAATATATTTTTCCTTGACATAAAATTAATACAGCGTGTTAACATTTTCCAATGCATCTCTAATGTGTTATTTCAGTGTGCAAAGTATAGAGGATGCAGGGAAAAGAAGAAGAATCGGCTAGCCATTATCTATGCTTTCAGGGCCACATTAATGAGTGAAAACACCTTGTAAACTCTTGAGAGCAGCTTTCTTCTATTAGGAAATAGTCACTTCTCTCCATTTAGCTTCAGGTATAGGAGCCAGGGAGCCTGGAAACAACACAGTTCTAGCCTCTAAAGAAGGCAGTTCAACTCTGGGATGCCCTGCAGGAACCACCCTCAACACCTGGTTTGAGATGGGTGGTTTTCTCCACTTTATTTCCATGAGATAGGTTACATAGATCCAGACACCCTCTGGCATAATGCGTTACCTTGCTTCACTATGGGTACATAGGGAGTTATTATTATTACTGTTATTTGCTTTTTAGGGCCACACCCGCGGCACAGGGAGGTTCCCAGGCCAGTGGTCCATTCGGAGCTACAGCTGCCGGCCTACTCTACAGCCACAGCAATGCAGGATCTGAGCTGCATCTGCGACCTACACCACAGCCCATGGCAACACTGGATCCTTAACCCACTGAGCGAGGCCAGGGATCAAACCTACGACCTCATGGTTACTAGTCAGATTTGTTTCCATCGCACCACAACGGGAACTCTGGTTATCATTATTATTTTTTTAATCCTCAGAGTAACTTCCTCAAGAGTCACATAGAAGAACTCTATCCCAAAAAGAACATTGAACCTTTTCTTCTACATAGGGGGAATCACTTATTTGTCCAAAACATGAACCTTTTTCTCAACGACTGAGAATAACTCCTTTGCTTCCAGGCTCAAATAATAGGAAATAAACTTATTAGATAGATGTTCTGATGTATGCCACCAGGGCTCAGTGAATATGAGGAAAATTGAATTAAAACCATGGATGAAGCAAGAGGTCCTTCCGTGTTTACTTCAATTTGGTGCATTAATGAGAGCACAGTGCAAATGAGAACACACGTATACATCTGCTCATCACTTGGGCCAGACAGTTTCACACAGGGAAAAAATATTCAGACCATCGCCACTAAGTTTAGGTACCCTTGGGATAAACATCTGCTGTGAGGCACAGGAGGGCCAGGTGGAAAAATAATTCAAACACACCCTGCCTTCAAGGTGTGGGTAGGGGCATAATTTACACAAAAGTTAAAGCGGATTTGGCTGGGAATATTTTTGCTTGAAAGATCTCATGAGATGGCACCTAGTGCAACTGATAATTTTCCGTTAGCCCTTCCCTCTTCATAAATATATTTTGTAAGAGAAAAAGTAAAGAGGTCTTTCATGTTTTCCTATCTTCTGCTACCAAAAAGTTCTCCAGAATCCAAGTAAGGAGTTTTAATAAAAGAACTCATAAAAACGACCTTTAATCCTGAGGTATACATAATTCAGGAACAAATGTTTGGTTTTCCCTTTTTTGTAAATATAATTCTGAAATGTAGGCCACGGTTTTTACAGATCCGTCGGAAAGGGTCACAAGTGGATGGTGTGGCATTCATGGGAACATCACCTCAAATACGCTGGTACCATGATGCCTTGATAAACGGCTGTGCTGGGAGTCAAAACAGTGGTTTTATTCTCAGTGCAATACCAACAACTCTGAAAACCATCTTCCATCTACTTGAACCTCAGTAAAATATGAATAATAGCATCTCTCCTACTTACTCAGATGTGCCACAAGGTATTATAGTGTTGGAAGGAAGGTGGTGAACATGACAAAAATGTGAAATGAATTATTAGCATATGATGCCACAAGGATAAAGAATGAAAAAGCAAGTCAACCCCTGGCACATTTGGATCCCTTGTCAGGTGTTTGGTGCAGGACAAACATCTGGATGTGTGATTATATTTTTTTATTCTTCCTCCAGCTGTTGGACTCTTCCAAATGTTAGGAATCACCAAAAATTTACATGGAGCATTTAAAAATGAGAACTGCTCAAAGGATTAGACTATTAAGTGGGAGCCTAGCAGAATGCTTCCAAGAGTGATGACAAACCAGGCTGAGAAAAATCTTTCTGTCATACCTCCTTTGTGTTTCTGTCTCAAGGGCAAAAGCTCCAAATCAGAAGCAAGCTTCAGCAGGTCTCTTTGAAAGTGTCCTCTTATAGCATTTCTTCTTCTCTCTTTATAATTGCCAGTTGTATAATTCAGCTATGTTTCAGGACAAGGATATTCGAGTACCTGACTGGTTCCAACTGATTTGGATGATAGTGACTTAACAAATGATGGACTGTACCCCCAGACTGTAAAACAGCCACTGCTTCTCCCCTTCCCTCAAGGGAAAAGCAAGCATCAGTGTTATTTTATCAATTTGTAGTTATATCTAAATTCAAGCCCAATATCCCTGTTTCTGATGCAGACCATCACTTATGGTGTGACTGCAAACTTTTCCTTAGTCTCTAATAATCCCGTCTCCATGGAGGAAAATGAAGGAAAATGACTTTTGCTATTTGTCTCTCTCTCTCTTTTTTAATGGCCACACCTGCAACATATGGAAATTCCTAGGCTAGGGGTTGAATCAGAGTTGCAGCTGAGGACTACATCACAGCCATGGCAGCAGCAACACACTATCCAAGCCACATCTGTGATCTACACTGCCCCTTGCGGCAACGCCAGATCCCTAACCCACTGGCTGAGCAAGGCCAGTGATCGAACCAGCATCCCCACAAAGACAATGTGAGGTCCTGAACTGGCTGAGCCACAATGGGAATTCTGCTATTTGTCTTTCTGAAAGCATACTGAAATGACTTTATTTTCCCCAAATGCAGGTTACATAAATACAAAATATTTGCTGTGTTCTTATTGAAGTTTAAAATACTATTTTTTAATTGGATAGAATGGCCTCAAATTTGACTGTAACTGGACAAAACACTTGAGGAACTATCTTTTTGCTGCACACATCAAGTAGATTAAAAACCTTGAGGTCAAACAATATTTATAGATACTGACAATTCCTTTTCAGCTCAAGGCCATTCTGCACTTCAGAGTTTGGACAACCATTCTGCAAAGTGCTGAAGATAGAACTCTTTGACTTAAAAGTCCCAAGATTAAGAGCTATGCCACAGCTTTGCAGGGGAATATTTGTTCTATTGCCTCTGGAAATACCACAGTTAGATAGAACAGCGATATCAGGCAGAGTTTGGAAAGCACAGAGCTGTTACAGAGCAGTCTGTTTTCCTGATTCTCAGAGTCTTAATATTTTAAGACCGACATTACTCATCTATGACTGAACCATCTGCCCGGGGACGCTCTTCCATGGCTCAGGGACCAGGAGTAACTGGATGTGATGAGAGACTGGGGTGGAACCAGCCTGCTCCTGAAGATTGAGCCCTGGGGCTTGGAGAGCCAGCAAAGCACAGCACAGATGAGACTGTTCCCGTTACATCCAGTTCTGCTGAGGTCATGGAGTCCTGCCTTGTTTAAATTAGACTTTACGCCATATTTAGTCAACCTTCCTAGAGTTAGAAGTTGAGTGTCTCTGTTGTCTTCAGTTGGCTGAGTCTCCATCAAGCTGCAAGTCATAACACGCGATGAGACCAAGCAGTGCTGGCTGCAGGGTTACTCAACACACAGTGCTAGGTGCCAGCACCCGAGCCATCCTCTCGGTTAATGTGAAAGAAAACGGACCCCCAATGATGCTAGGATGACAGGGAAATTTTCTCCAGGGAAAGTCTGCCTGCCAGCACACAAACGTCTACACCCACATCCATACCACGTGCCAGGCTTTCCAATTCTCTATTTTTTTCTTCTTCAATATTCAACTTCTATTTTCACTACATCCACATTTTTCTCTGCATGCTTTGATTAATTTTCTTCTCCGTCAGTTTCACTTAAACCAGACTGACAGTTCCTATGGTAAGAACTCTGAAAAGGGGTCACTTTATGGGGCAGAGCCAATAAATAGCATGCACATGAGACTCATAAATTACAGCCCTGTGAATTCAGATTAAATATCAAAGTCAGCCTTATTTTTGGCATTGTCCTTTTTCAATGATCGTCCACCGACAATCTTTATAAATAATGTGGCATTAATAAGTGGCTCTGTAGACCCCTGGCTTATCCATGGCAGCTCAGATTGCGGTCACCCCCTGAAGCTTCCCATTAATTGCTTCTCAGTATGAGTTTGCACATAGGAACAGTCACTGCTGCCCAGGAGAAGCCTGTCTGAGGTTAATTAACCCATCAGTTTCCCTCTCCTCTCCCTGCACTCACCTTGGGGAGGCTGAGGTGTTCCTGGGGAGGCGGATGATACCGTGAGAGCCTCCTGGGAGTCTAGAGACCGAGGGCTATGGCTCAGGGGGGCGGAGGAGGCAGGGGCTGCCGGTGAGGTCAGGTCCAAGGAGAGGTCAGCTCTGCCCCGGCTCGCACTCCGGCTTCTCAGTTCCTTCTCATGCGCCTCGGCTGCCAACTGCTCCAAGTATTTGTATCTGAAAGTTAAATTCCAAAGGGTTTCCGTAAAAAGAAAGAGGAGCCCGTGGCTGATGCTTGTTTATGGATGAAACACCTGCAGAGTGAGCTGGTTTCCTGATGCACAGAGCACAGCGCAGGGCTGGCTGGAGGGCCTGCCTGCCAAAAACGCCCAGCAAAGCCAAGATGCTAATGATTAAAAATCCTGCATCATTCATAAGCAAACAAATTGGGGGAAGTGGCAACATCACAGTCTCCAGATACTAGATCACTGCTGCAGAATCCTATTTAGCTCTTTTAGGAAACATTGGTACAAACCAGCACGACAGCAATAATGACCATCAGCAAAGCCCCAGCAGTGACAGCTGAAAACCACACGCCCTCAGAGCTCACAGCTGTGAAATGGGAGGATGCCCTGGTGCGGCAGACAGAAACAATGCCCCCAAATACCAAAAGGTTGTTGGAGGAAGGCCTCTGGATTTCTGAACCTGCTTCAATGCGAACAGCAATGCGACTGGAATTCACTTTGTTCTCTCGGTGTCGACCATGGAAAGTTTTTTTATATTCTAAAATATTTCTGAGCAGGACCCAGACATCCAATAGCTTGGACCTGACGTCACATATAGTTTATTCATCAAAGTCAGTTTCAAAGAACAAAGATACATCTGTTTTGCATTTCGGGCAGGCAGAACCCACTAACTGTTTATTAAGACCAGCTACCAATCATATTCCTCATAGTGTGCTTTATAGATCAGACCAAAATAACTTTGAAATATGTGCCTCTTCCAGATGTCTGCTAATTTTACCCACCATTGTTTGTTCAGGAATAAATTTATGAACTCAGCTGTAGCAGGTTTCCGACGCTCCTACCCACCACGAAACCTTGAAACGCCTTAGCCAAGACCCTCGCTCATATCCACCCCGATCCACTACCTCAGTTTTGTTCCTTGGGCAAGCCCCCAGCACTGGTGCACTGTAGCTCCCACCCAGACACTGCACGTGGCTCTCCTAATTCAGCCAGATAAGAAAAGCAAAGCATACACGTAAAACCTTTCAAAAGCATGGATTTCTCCATCCACCCTTTAGGGGGCGTGGCTCCCCATGTCTGCAGTCCTCACCCTTCTCACCGCCAGTCTGCCCTCAGGACTGGCTAGCAGGCGCATCCCCCATTGGAGGCCTGCCTTGACCACCACAGCTGGAAGTGATCTTAGCCGTGCCTCTGAACGCATGTCGGATATGTAGTCCACTCAACTCAGATGGCATTTTACATTTACTGCCTGGCATATTTAGTCATCTTTTCACGTGTATGTCTGTTTTCAACAAGCGGATAATAGAACTTTTGAGAACAGGAAGATTAGCATCCTTCTTCTTTTCCTGGAAGTGGGTGAAGGGTGCAGTGAGAGACCAGCAGGGCAGCCGCCCACCTGCATAGGTCGACCTGCAGCCCAGGGCACCAGGGGCAAAGCTACTGTCTTGGGGAGGGGACCTACTTTCATGGTGAATCTTCGATAAAAGACGTGGGATGGTTCTGCATTTACAAATGTCTGCCTCATGGCTACAGGATGGAGTCAGACCCAGGAAGAGAGCTTTAGAAACTCTGGACTTTCCCTGCCAACCACATCACCTCTCAAAAAGTAGGAGAGGTACCAAAAGGAAGATAATTCTGAACTCAATTCAGACCAACAGGGAAAAACCACCTGGTGGTAGAAGTGACAGGAATTGTGGAAGGTGGTCTTGAGGGCAAGAGTCAGAGCCCATTTTTTTTTTCTTTTTTTGCTGCCCCGTGGCTTATAGAGCTCCTGGGCCAGGGATCAGATCCAAGGCGCAGCTGTGGCAATGCCAGATCCTTTAACCCACTGCATCAGAACCTGCATCCTGGCATTGTAGAGATGCCACTGATCCCACTGTGCACAGTGGGAACTCCAAGCGCCTGTGTTTGTCAAGGCCAGGCATGCAGAGTCCGGGAGGACTTTGTGAGCACAGGTATGGCCACATGGAGTCCAAGCCTCCCTGCGACAGGACAGGGGGCAAGAAGGAATGACGTGCATGTGAGGGGACCGGAACAAGTCCAGGAGGTCAGGATGCTGGAGGAGGGAAGCAGCGTGCTGACAAGGTCAGAAGAGAGGGGTAAAGGAGCCTGGCACGAAAGGCTTCAGGCCGGGAGGACAACTCAGCAATAACCTTCATTTCAGCCAGTCCAGCCCTGCCCTCGCCTCTCCATTCCCCTCCCTGTGGGCAGCCAGGCTGGCAGGTTAGAGCTGGCAGCCAAAAGGTTCACCCCCTTTTCTGGGGGACCCCTGAGGTGGCTCATTCAGAGTCTGGGTATATGTGACTCAAAGACTATTCCTGTGCAGCCCTCGGTCTCACGGATGTCACCCTGGAGGATCCGTGAGATGGGGGTGGGGGGATAGGTCAGAGGCGAGGGTTTTATTTGAATCTTTCTGAGGAGGTTTATATGGTAGACAAAAATGGCAGGGGACTTGTTTAATGGGTAGCAATGTTCAGTTCTACAGATAAGCGGTTGTGGAGACCCACTTCACAAATTCGTAAATATACTTAATACTATTAAATTATAAAATGGTTAAAATAATAAATCCACAGCTAAAATCTGAAAATTGCCATGAGCTGTGGTGCGGGTTGCAGACATGGCTCGGATCCCACGTTGCGGTGGCTGTGCTGTAGGCTGGCAGCTATAGCTCCGATTCAACCCCTAGCCTGGGAATCTCCATATGCCACAGGTGCAGCCCTAAAAAGACAAAAAAAAAAAAAAGAAAAGAAAAGAAAGGAAAATCTTGGAAAAATGGCAGGAGTGAGGAGACCCAGGGGTCAAGACCCCCTAAATCTTTTAGCATTCCTCTGAGATGGGCCACAGTGGCGAGGGCAGCTGGGTAGGGGTGCACGGGGAGAGCCAGGTCACCAGGCATTGAGAGCACCACAGCACAACAACTTCTCCAGCTCTACCCCCTGCTGGCAGAACTGGGGAGGAAGCTGGACCTATATCTTCCCCTTCCCTTTGAGAGGGACTCTACTTGACCCTAGGAGCCCACCAGTCCATCTGATGACTATCACACCTCCAGCTGCCTAATCCTCACACTCTGACATAGCCTCCTGGGTACAAAGCACTGGGTTTTCTATCCACAGACCCCAGCCTTTCCCCAAAGACTTTTCACTTTTTCTACCCTTTCTGGAACATTCTCGTTATCCTATCTCTGCCCGTATCTTTATTCATCCGTCTTTCCTTTATTTACTGAACATTCTGTTGAGTGCCTGCCATGTGCTAAGAACTGCAGGAGGCACTAGAGATTTAATAAAACACTAGAAAACCCCATCTTCATGGTGCTCAGTGGGAGAGACAGAAACAAATTTTGGGATGAGGATCAATACCTACCAGGGTTGCTGGTGGTGGGGCTGGTGCTGGTGGTGGGGCTGGTACTGCCATCAAGAAACATTCGAGGCTTTTCATAAGATCTGACAAAAACCCTGCTTGATTTTCAACCACACCTACTTACTGATGCCTCTTCCTGTCACCCTCCTACTTGGAAATTCTCTCTTACATCAAACCAAAACCTGGCTCTGTCTAAATTCTACCCTGTCTTCGGACTGTGCTCTTTTACTGCTTTACCATCACTTTCATGCATAAATTCTCAAATCCTATTCCAGTCCCAACCTCCCTCTTCACTCTGTCCCCATAATCTCTGCTTTCCATAAGGCATCTCCCCTCCATGTCCCACCATCTCTCTCAGACTCTCTCCACTGTGAGCCCCCACCCCGATAGGTTCCCAGCCTGTCTCTCACTCCTCACAACTCCTAAAAAAAGATGATTCATAACTTTCCTGTCAATCAAGATCAGAAAGAGACTTTCTTACAATACTTTTTTCTTTTAAAAAGAAATAGACCTAACAAACTCTGGACCTGCACCATCATCAAGACAACGGTTTCCCTGAAATTCTGGAAAAAGACGATGTGAGGTGAAATTTTAATGATAAAAATTAGGAGCTCCTGCTGTGGCGCAGTGGGATCAGCAGCATCTTGGGAGTGCTGGGATGTGGGCTTGATCCCTGGCCTGGCACAGTGGGTTAAAGATCTGGCATTGCTGCACCTGCAGCTTAGTTTGTGTCTGCGGCTCAGATCTGACTCCCGGCTGGTGAGCTCCATAGGCTGTGGGGAGGCCACAATAAAATAAAATAAATAATGAAAAATAAAAACATAAAAATTAAATGTGTGTGGATGGCCATTACACCTCAAAATAGCAAGATGACATTCATCTCGTTACACTAGATGATACAAACCTCAAAAATCCTCTGCTGTGCCTCTGGCTGTCTTTTCTGAGTCTCTGTATTAAGGGTCATGGGCCCCAAAAAGCACATCTGGCTATATCCTGAAGAGTGAGCAGATGGACTCCTCTTCCATGTCTCTTTCCACCTGTGATCCACATGAGTTTTCCCATCTATTTCCAAATTCCATTCTACTTGGAAATCTTAGCTTTTCCTGGCTTACCAGGAACTTCCCAACCACTTCCCCAAAGGGATGAAAGTCTATCACCTTCCTTCCCACCTTTACCAACAGCAAACCAACCAGGAAAAGTGGCTGTTCCTAACCAAAGGAAAATACTTGGCTGTACCCCACCCCCCCAAACCTCTGTATAAACAGAGAGGTGGGCTGTAAGTGAAGCAACATATTAACCCAGGTAGTCAGTGTAGGAACAGGGGCTCTGATACATTCTTTAACATGGATATTGATTAACCTTTGTGGCTTAAGGGCTCCAGGGAGTAACACCTCCACAGACCTTGTTTATTGTAGCAAATCACATTCCCCACAGGCTTTGTTTATTGTAGGAAATGTGAATCTCTAGCCCACTCCTCAACTGAAAAAAAAAGGAATGAGAGGAATGGTGACTTAATCTAAGGAAAGAAAAAGACAAAGAAACCATAAAACTTCTGGGACATTTCCAACCCTAAAACCTCTATTGGACAAGGACTGATATAGGTAACTGGGCAAGGCCAAGGGGAGAAAACCACATCTTTCTGGACCTCATGTTGGTACCCCCCCAATCTTTAAGGAATAAAAACCCTATAGGACAATAAAGAAGGGGGCTCTTCCCCTCCCCCACCTCCCTGCAGCACTGGGAGCTATTTGCTTTTCTTTAACAAAGACTTTGCTTGCTTGCTGCCTGTGTGTTCATGGAGTTCATTCTTCGACTGCCTGTGAACAAGAACTGGGATTCTAGTATCATCTTTCTGGTATCATAAGGAATGAATTCCACCGGGAGACGCAGAGCACCTGCTCCTGCACCAGCTAAGAAGGCCCAGGCAGATGGGTGGTGTGGGGGCGAGGATGGAGGGCAGAGCAAGAAGGGAGAAGAGGAGTAGAAAATTCCTTTCCAGGCATAAGTGATGCTCTGCTTTGGGGAAAAGACATGTCAATAACATCCAGAAAAAGGTAGCCTTTAGTGATTTAAGAAAAAATGGAAGTCAGTTTGAATCAGATCAGACCTTGATAGAGCACCTGATCCCTTTTCAGGATATTTGAAGCCTTGCCTGTGCAGACATAATATGATAGTCAAGTTGTTAAAAAGCTCACAAAAAGTACAGAATCTGGAGGGAAAGCTAAAAAATAAAAATTTTTGATTTGGTAAGCCTGGGTATGTGTCATGTCCCCTTATGTCAAAAACAGGTACTAAATGAGAGAAATAGAAGTTTCTTTGTTTCTTCGCCAGCGTCTTTCACTCTAAATCTGCTGGCCACAACTGGTTATCAGGATGGCCATAATCTAATAGAACACTGGAATTAAAGTAATGCCATAATTTTGTTTATGAGGCTGACCTAAGCATCTAATTTTTAAATTGAACACAGGCAGTCTCCACTCTTCCCTGCCTCAGACTGTCCTGATCTATTTAGCTGATGGTGTCTAGAAAAAAATTAGCACAATTCCACTTTTTATTGGCATAGTTCAGAGATTGTTAGGTTCCCAACTGGTTCTGCTATGACCTCAGCCTTTCCATCTCTCCATGCAGCAGCCCCATCTGGTGGTGGAAGGAAGAACCGCAGGCTGTACAGTATGGGGGTAAAGTTGCATTTTGCTGGTCTACTTCCAAAAACAATTTCCTCTGCTTATCTAAGTTTCCCAGACACTGCATACATTAACTTGGCATGTTTTAATAGGACCCAAAGTATGCTGACATTGAAATGAACAAACTGGTTTAGAGCTTAAATATTTTAAATAAAGCTGTTGTTTCCTTTGCTCATTTATTTGATACATCTTCCTTAGTGCCTGCCATGCACAAGTCCTACGGTCAGGCACTGGGACCCCAAGGAAAATCAGGTTGTTGTTCCTGCCATCCAGGAACTGAGTAAAGGTCAGTAGGGAGACACAGGTAAGTGACCAGGCACCTCCAGTAAGAGTCTCTGGCGGGTTTGGCACCCCGGCCAGCACCTGGTATAGTGTGTGTGCTCACATATTTGTTGAAGGACTGGTGCTGAACAGGTGACTCAGAAACACAGAAGGGACGTCTAACCCAGGCTCAGTGGCAGTGGTGTTGAGCATTTAAAATGCTCAATATGCTAAATTAATGTGCTCATTTAGATTAGAGTTTTGGAGTTTTTAATCTCACATTACAAAATAAATCAGTACATTCTCAGAAAATTTTAGATAATCCGGACACTCTATTCTGCAAAATGCCAGGTACCCAAGGCCTGAGGTCTTAGGTGAAGCTACTATATTTTAATTAACACAGTCTCCTCTGCATGCTTGGTTAAGAGTGTAAAGTCCCATGCCATTTGGTTACAATGGAAAGAAGAGATATACAAACCTTTCTTCTCTTGCTTGTCTTTGCTCCTCTCTTTTGTCTAAATATTCTCGGCTAATGGAAATATGCAGAAGAAGGAAAGGGGAAGGAAAACAACAGAATTAGATGCATAAAACTGCCAAGAAATTACTAACAGAATATATAATGGAAACCCACTATTATCTCAGAAATGGAAAGTGGTTGTCACTGAATTTTTGAAAAACAAATATAAAGGCTATACTTTAAAAGTGCTAAATACAATGAGTTTTCTATAAAATCACAGGAATGAAAGCACGAGATTATTGGATTTACTCTAACTCTGCTAACTACTATTCAGAAAGAAGAATTTAAATGTATGGGGAAGGAGGGGAGACACAGATTTTTAAAAGGTAAAACAATTCATCAATAAAATCTGGCAATGACAGGCAAGCAAGAACTCTCAGAGGTGATTAACACACAATCACGCTCTGGTAGCTCCCCAACATTCTTCTCAAGAATTCAGTCTGAGTGAAGCCAAGTTTCTTGGTGATTTCGTGTTGCACTCTACAGTTTGGACATTCCTTCCACGGTCCAGGATTCTCTCTCTGCATCACTTCCATTCTCAGTTTCTAGGCACGGATCAATGGAAGCTCTTGTTTTGTACATTCCCTTTTGTCTGCATCTGTAAGATGCCCCACTTTGTCTAAATTGACTGTTTATTTTTCTGTTCCCCACTGGTGAGGTTCCAACTTGAATCTCAGTTTAAGGCTGCATGGTCAGTCACTTCCTAGCAGACCATTTATTTTCCTGGAGAAGTCTGACATCATGGTTTTCTATACTGGACCTCATCAGGCAGCTGAAGTACTGCACCCTTCTGAGCACTGCTAACTGGATATAAAGGGGTGGTAATTCAGAGCAGCTAAAGCACATTAGCTGGGAGAGAAAACGAAACAAACACACACATTTCTTATCATTTAGAAACACCCATCCTCATCACTTTTTACGCTAGAAGTAAGATTTCTCATAACCCAGGAAACTTAAGATCATATTTAAAAAATAACAACAGACAAGAACGCTCTGTGAAGAAAAAAGCGCAAGAAGCATGAAAACTTCAATCAATGAAATGGCTGATGAAGAGTCAGGTCTTTGCGTAGTCACAGGGACTACTTTATAAAACTTTTCCTATGTCATTTTTTTTTTTTTGAATTTCCTTTCATTCCCATCCTCAGATTTTCAAGATGGAACTGCAGAGTCATCATAATTAATGGCTCTGTGTGGTCTGCACTGATGATCAGCATTCCTTTCTTGATGAGGGTTATTTTGCCAGGATCTCTCCATGCACTTAAATGACAGGTGAGAGCCTTCCGGGATCAAGAGAAAATAGTGGATAGTTATGAGCATGGTGTCAGAAGATAGGCTGCCTGGGTCTAACTCTCACTCTGCCAACATGTGTGCTAAATATATATTACAATGCACTCCTGTCTTAGAGTCTTATTCTTCTGGGACTTCAAAGACATAAATGCTAGATATATTGTTTCCCAGGTCCATGAGGCGCTGTTCATTTTATTAAAATTTTGTTTTGTTTTTCAGATTGGATAATTTCTATTGTTTTATCTTCAAATCCACTGATGCCTTCTCATATCTCTATTCTGCTACTGAAACCATTCAATGAATTTATTGTATTTTTCAGTTCTATATGTATTTCCATTTTGTTCTTCTTCTTCTTTTTTTTTTTTTTGTCCTTTTTAGGGCCACACCCATGGCATATGGAGGTTCCCAGGCTAGGGGTCTAATCGGAGTTGTAGCCACAGTTCACGGCAATGCCGGATCCTTAACCCACTGAGTGAGGCCAGGGATCGATCCCACAACCTCATGGTTCCTAGTTGGATTTGTTTCCACAGCACCATGACAGGAACTCCATTTTGTTCTTCTTTATACCTTCTGTTTCTTTGCAGAGACTTCTCTTTTCATGTGTTTCAATCGTGCTTGCCCTTCCATCTTAGAACAGGTTTGTAATAGTTGCTTTAAAGCGTTTATCTGAAAATGACAACATCTGCATCTTTTTGTGGTTAGCCTATTTTGATTCTATTTTCCCTTTTAGATTTTCCTGGTTTTTCTAAGACAAGTTGTTTTGGATTGCTTTCTGTACATTTAAAAAGTTTTGTAATGAGAGTATGGGTCTTCCTGAAATTCTCTGAAGAGTCTTGATTGTTTGCTTTCAGCAGGCAATCAACTGAAGCCGGCTCAGCCTGCAAGTTCTGACTGCCTTCTGATGTTGGTTCCAATGTTAGCTCAGTTTTCAAATATTTTTTTAACGCTATTCCTATCAGGCACCACCCAGTGTCCACCACCCAGGGGCCAGTCTGGGACCTGAGTGGTGTTCCACTCGGCACTTAGTTCTCAAAGTCTGTGGTATGCTCTTTAGGTTTTGAGCCGCAAGTCCACAAACGGGAGATGAGCTCAGGACTGCTCTATTTTTTTTTTTTTTCAATTTAGAAACTGTTTATTTTATATTCAACCCACTTCTATTTTTAGAAACTTAAGAGTTCATGGAAGAACTTAAGACAACTCAGTGGCTGTTCCTACCCATTCAGTGGCCTGCACAGTGGGAACTGCAGACCAATCTTCAGTGGTAGGCTGAGCACTCCAATCTTCAGTAGGGAATTGCTGGATGGGCACAGAAGGCACCTGCACACCTTCGGACCAATTTGCCACCTCAGGTTGAGTGGCAGTGATCAGGAGCTGGCGCAGTCCATTCACCCTGAAATTCCTCCTTGGTCACAGCCTTCTCAGCTGAAGCCTGCTCTTCCTGTTCAATCTCTTCAGGATCTCTGTAGAAGGAGAGGTCAGGCATGACTTCCCATGGGTGTTCACAGGAGGTGATGCCACGCATGCGCAGAACTTCCTGGGTGAGCATCCACCACATCAGACCCACTGAGAGAGCTCCCTTTTTGTTGCACGGGATGGCAATGTCCACATAACGCAGAGGTGAGTCTGTGTTACACAGAGCAATGGCAGGCAGGTTAACGTAAGAGGCCTCTGTGAGAGGCTGGTGGTCAGCCCTGGGATCAGTAACAACCAGAAGTCTCGGCTCCCGGAAGGCTGCCTGGATCTGGTTAGTGAAGGTTCCAGGAGTGAAGAGGCCAGCAATAGGAGTGGCTCCAGTAGCAGCAGCAAAGCACAGCTCGCTGGCCAGTGTTCCTGGAGGATATGACACTGACATCAGCTGGGTTTTCAATGGCAACAATGGCACGAGCCACCAACAGAAGCTTCTCCCAGGTTCTCTGCAGATTTATGACATAGATGCCATCACTTTTCCTTTTGTAGATGTACTGTTCCCTTTGGAAGTCAAGGTTGGTGCCACCAAGGTGGGTTCCTGCTGCAAGGAACTTGAGGACATCCTCCTCTTTCATTTGCAAGACATCGAGGGCTCTGGACATTGTGAAAGTTTCCCTTTAAGTTACGACGGGAATCAAGAACAACGCCCTATGGACCCCGGTCTGAGCAGCGCGGAAAGGAGGACTGCTCTCTTGATCACTCTACTCTCTATGGTTTTCCTATCATCTTCTAGATTCCTTGGGTCTTCCTTCCTGGTCCTCTAGCCAGAAACCTTGGGCCTTATTTTCCTTGCTCTGCTGCAGACTTTCCATAACTCTCCCTGCATACGGGGCAATGCAGCAGCAGGACACAGAGAGAAAAATGGAGATTTTTCCCAGTGCTCTTGTGGTCATGTGCTTCTGACCACAGAAAGGGCTCCCTCCCTCAGAGTTTCAGGCACCTGCCTGGATGCTGCTGCCATGAACTGCTTCTGTAACAATATTGCTGGGAGGCTAGGGTAGAAGAGAAGAAAAACATAAGAAAAAACAGAATGTTTCTCAACTCTCTGACCCTCAAGAATCCCTTTTCCTGCTCCCCAGTGCAGGAGAGGCTTTCTCGTAGAGCTCCTTCAGTTTATACTTGGTATGTGCTTCTGGTTTTGAGGTGTTTTTGAGTACATGCCATGTGATATTAGAGGGAAACTTGGTCACCTCCCACTGGTTTGGTGGAACTTTGGCTGCTAGTCTCCATCCCCAATTCACCTGTTCCCTTTACAGTTCAAAGCTTTCTGAGCTCCATGCTTTAAATCTATCCCTGATTTACAGCTGCATTCATTCAGTGATGCAGCAGGAGACCAGGGTTGGTGGGGGCGCAGGGAGTGTGTTGATTCCATCTTCCCCAGAACTGCTACCCTGTTTTAACAGGGTTTAAATCAAAATCTTTAAGATGGGTGAGCTAATCTCTGAATTTTCCATGGGTATCTGCCACTATTAGATGGTAAAATAGGCGAATTTCTCAGAAAGCACTGAATCGGGAAACGTTTAACCTGTTCCAGTGGTTTTACAAATTGGTCTTTCCAAAAGCGACAACTTCCAGAGCTACCTCACGAGAAATGGTGCATACAGGTCTGGCATTTCCATATGTCATTTGGTAGAAATCTGACAGCTTGAGGTTTACCACACAATCATGGCGTGAGAATAATGCTGGGTCACTTCATGGAGCCCATCAGCCCCGTTGTACAAAAGCCAGGCATTCACCCACAGACTTGGGATGCTGGTATTCATACAGTAATGCATCACTGTTAAGGCAAGTTCACAACGCTGCTCATGTTTTGATCATTTCTACAATTCTTCCTTCTGGCTGCTGGAAAACACCCTATTGAACTTGTAAATCCTCACTGACAATGCTTTACATTCTTTATAGACTTCACTGGGAGTAACGGATCAGAATATTGTTTCCCAAAAGAAAGGGAACCAAGGAAATGGGAAGTGGAGACGGGAGAGAAATAAAAAGAAGAAAGAGTGTAGAAGCTATAGGGGAGATGCATGAGAAGATGATGGGCGGGGAAGGCAGGAGAAGGGGAAAGCAAGAGGGAAGGAGGGGAAGAGGGAGAGCGAAAGGAATGAAATGTGTAAGAAAAGATGCAGCAAGTGTCTGGCATTTTATGAAACACCGCACAGCATGAGCCAGGGGAGAGGAGTACTAGGAGGTCACCCAGGAGGATGGCGGGGAGGGGCGCGGGGGGACAGCTGGTCTGGCTGGAGGAGAAAAGGGGCAAACAGGCTGAGACATGGAAGCTGGAGTGGGCCACACCCAGGAACACATCCTTGGAGCTGGACAGAAACCAAAGATCAGGGGCACAGTGGGCTGGGAATAATCAGCACAGTGCCTTTTTCGTCCCATAGGAGGAAACATCACTGCTTACAAAAAAAGTATATTAAATATTGCTACGGGGAGCAGGAAGCAAACCAGAAAATGGTAAAAGCATTTTCTTTTAGGCATCCAATAAATAGTGCATGAATAAAACATGAGTAGCTTCAGGGGGAAATGGCAAATTGAGACAATTAGGTTCTCTGTCTTCAGGAAGGCCTGGAGAAGACCATATTAGATAATGAAGGACTCAAGAACACACAAGTCCTTAATTGTGTTTGGCTGTGCTTCCTGCCATTCGGTTATAGGAAGACAGGCCATAACAAACCAGACTGAGCCTGTTCCTGGTATCACCTTGCTCTTCCTTGAGCACAGAGACAGCATCTGAAGCAAACACATTACTTCCTAACTTTCTCATACCAGTATCAACCATAAGCACCAACAAAGGCATGTGCTTTAATTTTCAATTAATTCTTTAACAACATCTTCAAGTCTTTCTTACCTGAATTTGTTTCTTTCCTCCCGTTCTATTCTCTGCAACCTTTCTTCCCTCTCCTGTCGCCGCCTCTCTCTCTCTGCTGCCAGTGACTCTTGGTGCTGCCTAAAGGATGACGTGAGAAGACCACTCGGTGATGACCTGCAGATACAATGAGTTGATGTTTGAGTGGTTTGGCTTGTGATTCAAAGCACTAATGGAGTCATCCGTCAGTCCTTGGTTAGAATGAAGGGTCTGCCAGTACCTAGGTAAGGCACGGGGGAAATTACTGAGTATCTCGGGTCTTCTGGTTCAAGATCTTCATCTGTAAATGGAGATAAGTAACCTGCTTCATGTGCCTAGAGGATAAAAAGGCAATAATACCTATAGAATAGCAAGCAACATGCTCGGCATATGAGTTATCAATAATGGGTGCCATAATCAAAAAGCATTCCATAAATAGGCATAAAATGTAAACACACATTCTCTCTACACACACACACACACACACACACACACACATTTGACAAATGGGCTATGGTAAGACTTTGATCAGCTGCAATCAACATTCAGCCTATTCTTTCTTATTTTACATGTAGTACAAATACTTTGCCATACACCAGCTTCTCAATGTACTTCTCGAAATAACTGTGTTACCTCAAAACACGGTGTTGGGATGACAGATAAGGAAAAGAAGATAGCAATGGTCTAAAATCCGAATGGAATTAAGGACCTGTCATTCCATGTTAAGAAGTATCCGAAAAAAAAAAAAAAGAAGTATCCGAGAACATGCAGTTTGATCAAAGGATGGCACCTGACCCTGGGCAACACTACACAATCTGGACCATTCCCTGAAGATGGTATGACAGGGATGGTCAGCTGTTGGAAGGCCTCAGTGAGGAATCACAGGTGTATCTCAGGAAATGTGAAGTCTGAAGAATGTGTGGAGAAGGCAAAATTAGGTAACTACATGAAAAATAAAGAAGAAAGATAGCTGGGAATAGGAGTCTGTGGTTTCCCTGGGGAGTAATAAAGAAAATCTGTTATGGACAATTGGGCTTCCTTTTATTGGGAAAAAAAAACCCTTCTAAACTGAAAAACAAATAATTCTGATATATAGCTTAGGTAAAAGCCTATTTGAATTGTATAAAAATATGTCTGTTTGGTAGGGAACACAAAGTCCCTTAGTGAAGCAGAAAGATGCAATGCTCCCATCACATACAATCCACAGCTGTTCTCCCTAGAAAAGATGACTGATAGCCAGAGGCGGTGGGAGAAATAGAGGGAAGAAACCACCATCCTTGACAGCTTGAGAGAGGGAGCCACTGAATCCTAGGTAAGCAGCTTCTGACAGGAAAGAGCTCTCTGCAGGAAGTCTCTTTTGTCTTGAACTTTAGCAAAGCTATATTGCAACTAGACTTAACCCAGGCACCCCTGTGCTCTACTCATCGCCAGCCTGAGCACACCTTTCAAACCTTTTCATCACATGATACCTTGCTTGACCTGGTTCTTTCCTTAGATCAAAGAAAGAAAAATGAAATATTAGTAAGTAAGAGATGACTAGATCTTTTCCTCAGCTTCCCCTTGGTAATCACAAAAACGAACAGTGTGAGCAAGATAGCATCTAAAGAAAGATCACAAGATGTTGACAAGCCTGCATGCAGTGGGACTGGGCAAAACAAATCTGAACCCCTATCTCAAAAATTAACTGAGATTATTTCCTCTTTTTCCTTTAAATTTTTTTCATGGCAAAGTGGAATCCTCAGAGTTGGCTTTGGGACACAAGTCCGCCTTCTCCCCAGGATGCCAGATTTCTGATTAAAGCAACCTTTCTGTTTGTACCAGCACTTGCCTCTTGACTTTCAAGTGGGAAACAGCAGACCCAAGTTTAGTAACACCCATATTTCAGGTTCAACAGACAGCCCCTACATCAACTCTGGACCCTTAGACATAGATAGAATTTTATTTATCTTTCATATACACAAAGTCAAGACTATCTTGTATAACTTCCATCTTATTTAAGCTACTGTTATTTATGCATTTTCCTGCTATATGAAGCAAAATCTAATCCACAATCAAGTAGAGGGGTTTCCTATGCCTCTTGCACAGTGACTGACAGAAATTATTATGGATATAATAGATTTGCTTAAGCTAATTAATAAGTTTTGCCTAGCAGATGAACATATATAACTTGGTGTCCCAAATTAAAGAAACATAATCTTCTCAAATACATAGGAACTATTCGAAAACTTATCATCAATTCTGCCACAAAGCTCAAGCTTATGCATGAATACCAAGAACTGGTTTTCATGTAGGCTCCCTTCCTAACCACAATGCAGCTGAGTTAAAAATAAATAACAAGAAGATACACTTGAAAAATCGATAAATGAAAACATTTTAAACTCTCAAAATTTACTCATACCAAAAAGAAAAAATACAGAAAATTAGAAAACATTCAGAATATTACAATAAAAGAATATATATCTAAAACTTTAGGATGTTTCTAAAGCATAATGAGTGGTCAGCTCAAGAATTTGAAAAGAATGGAGTAAATTCATTATTCCTAGGAATAGCAGAGAGCTTTTGAAACCTGACAATAGGTATTTGGTAAAGACACATTAAAAGCTATGGTAAACATCATTCTTAATAATGTTGAGGAGTTCCCACGAATCTGACTAGGAACCACAAAGTTGTGGGGTTTGATCCCTGGCCTCACTCAGTGAGTTAAGGATCCAGCGTTGATGTGAGCTCTGGAGTAGGTCACTGATGAGGCTTGGATCCCACATTGCTGTGGCTCTGGCGTAGGCCTGCAGCAACAGCTCCGATTCGACCCCTAGCCTGGGAACCTCCATAGGCCATGGGTGCGGCCCTAAAAAGATGAAAACAAAATGTTGAAATATTAGGAACAGTTTAATATTAGAAGTGATACAAGGATACCCCCAGAATTGCTGGTAATTGATGTTATTCTGGTGGTCTTAGCCAATACACTAAGGTAAGAAAAACAAAAGCATAAGGAAGGGAAAGAAATACAATGTCATTACTTGTACATATCATCTAGATACAAAATCCAAAAAAAACCCACAAGCTATTAAAATCATGAGTCTAGCAAAGCTTCACAATATAAAATGTACAAATAGCAATTACATTTTCATATATCAGCAACAATTTACCAACTTAACCATAGGTAACTATGAATTACTTTAACTATATCCGAGACCTTTACAAAACTTTTTTAAAAGATCCAAATAATGAGAATTATATCACATTCACATATAGAAAGATTCAACATAGCCTAGATGCCAATTCTTTTTTCAATATATAGAATTCCAATACAATTCTAAATCAATTTGATTCAACATTTCAAAAGGATTTGAAATGGCTCCAGAAGTTTTATGGAGGAACTGAGGTCCAAGGATAACCAAGACAATTCTGAGTAAGAACAAAGTGGATCACTGGCCCCACTAGATGTCAAGCCCATTCTAAACCCACAATGATCAAGTGTGAATGTGGTCTTAGTGCAAGAATAGAAACATGGAATGACACAGACTCATACATTTATGAAATTCTGATTCATGATAGACCTTCCCCATATCAGTGGGAAAGTAATGGACTATTTAATAAATGGTGCTGAGACAACTATTACCTGTGTGAGACAAATTATAGTTAGCTCTTTCTCATAGTAAACACAAAAATAAACTCTAGGAAGTTTAAGTGAAACATGTAAAAAGAAAAACTTTACCACTTGTAGATACAAGGATAGGAAAGAATTTTTTAGACCCAAAGGGAAATCAAAAAGGGAGAAGTTAATACAAATGCATATATTAAAATTTACCATTTCTATACATTGTAAGACTACATGAGAATAAAGAAAAGCCACCAACCTGAGAAGAGTTAATGATAACTCATATAAACCACAAAGTATTAGTATACACAATACAAAGAGAACCATATAAAAAAAGACAAACTAAATCGGTATGAAAAAGACAAGTTACCCCACGGAAAAACGAACATTTCATTGAAGAAGAAAATGAAATTTCCAATAAATATATGAATGATACTCATCTTCACCAGACATCAGCGCGAGGAAATGCAAGTGAAACCCATAGTGATATATTGTTTCACATCTCTAAGTCTGCAGACTGACAAAAATTAATGTCTGATGACACAAAGGGTTGCCATGGAACAAGGCAAGAACTCTCATGCACTACTTCTGGGAGTCTAAGTTGATAAAATCACCTGGGGAGAAACACTTAATACATTGGAAGATGTGCATATCCTACCATCTAGCAATTCCACTTCCAGGTTTATGCTAGAGAGTAACTTTTGCATGTGTGAAGATGACATGCATGTACAAGAATACTATTAATTTCACTGTTTGTACTGCTGATGGTTAATAATTAGAAACAACATAAATATCTACAAATAGAAAAACAAAATAAACTGCAGCAAATTTGTACAAAGGAATACTCTCTACCTGAGAAAATGAATGAAATAGAGTGACATGATTTAACTTAGATGATTCTCAAAAGCACAATATATTGGTAGTGACAAGTGCTTTGAGGAACATGAAGAACATGCTATGATTCCTATGAAGTTGAAATAAAAGCAAAACCATACACTATTTAGGGATGCATGTACATTTAGCAAAAAAAAAAAAAAATATATATATATATATGGAAATGATAAACACCAACTTCAGGGGGAGTGGTTTTTTTCTAGGGAAGAATAAAAGAGAGGGGGAGTTCCCTGGTGGTCTAGTGGTTAGGATTCTGCACTTCCTTCTCTGTGGCCTGAGTTCAATCCCTGGTCTGGGAACTGAGATCCCACTTTAAGCTGCTGAAAGACACAGCCAAAAAAAAAAAAAAAGAAGTGTCATCTGGGAGTTCCTGCTGTGGTGCAGCTCAGTTTGCTGCAGAGGTACCAGTTTGATCTCTAGCACAGTGAGTTTGAGGATCTGGCACTGTCACAGCGGTAGTGTAGGTCACAGCGGAGGCTCAGATTCAATCCCTGGGCCCAGGAACTTCCATATGCTGCAGGTGTTGGCCATACAAAAAATTTTTTTAAAAAAGTGTCATCAAAAAAAAAAAAAAAAAGAAAAAAGTCTTCGATTTTATATATAATGTTCTTTACTGCTCCATGATTTTCCGTAATTATCTATAAACCTGGAATGTATTTTTTAGAGTCATTCTATTTATCATTAACAATCAAAAGTCCTTCTTGGAGAGATAACTCATATTTAACATCAAATATCTTTGAAGTCCCAAGCTAGCTGAACAGTGAAATTACAGAATTTAAAAACAAAAAACAAAACAAAAAATAAGGCACCCTACACAGGAGAATTATTTTAGGCAAATCTAATTCCAGCCTAGCTGTTAGCCTGCCCTGTGTGGTTGTCTTCTTAAGGACCAGTAGCTCCAGACTTTTGAATTCTCTTTTCAGAGGGAGGAGAGAGGCGCCAGCTTGGGTGAGGAGCAAAATAAGGACCTTGTCATTTCCCCTTAAGCTTCTGATTTTGTCTGTTCTTCAAAATATTTCAACTTGTTTTAGAAAAAAACCTCATAGATAATAATTTAATAATGGGTCATGAGTGGCTACACTTACGAGGTCACAGTGAAGCTGTTCTCTGTCATCATTAACATCTCTTCCTTGTTTCTAATGAGAATACTGGAGCTCACTTAAAATTAGAATAGTGTTAGAGCTTGGGAAGGTGGATGCTGTCCTTCCTTCCCGGGCACCTCCAAGGACGGGAAATGCAGGTGACCCTCTGTCCACTGACACCCTGCAGAGGCAGAGCTCATGTTGGTCTGAGGACAGAGTATAGCAGTGAACAGCGTTAACAATATGTGGAGGTTATTTCCTTAGAACTGAAATATGAGCTGCTAACTCAAAGCAGTGAAGACCGGTTCCTCTTTTCCTAAACAGAAGCATAGTACCTTCTGCAATTCAAGATCTATTTTCTTGGGTGCCCTAACACAGATTCCTGGAGCAGGAAGGGACAACGAAGGGGTCCCCTGAGCTTATCTGTGTCCTGGATGCATATAAGCCACTTTGGTCATAATGGGAACAAAGGGCTAAAAAAATAATATTAAAAAATTACATTTCCCTAAATCTCCCTCTACTTAGATAAGTCCAATACATGGGAGTATAAATCCTGGTCCTATAAATCCTATTTATGGAAATAAGCCCATAATACCAATGCTGGAATGCATTCAAACCATACAAAGGGAATATCCTAAATCACTGTTTCAAAAATAAACACCAAGGAGTTCCTGCTGTGGTGCAATGGGATGGGCGGCGTCATGGGAGTGCTGGAACGCAGGTTCAATCCCCAGCCTGACACAGTGGGTTAAGGATCTGGCATTGCTGCAGCTGCAGCTTAGGTCGCAACTGCAGCTTGGATCTGATCCCTGGCCCAGAAACCCCATATACTACGGGGAGGCTAAAAATGGGGAAAAAAATAAAATAAAAAACCACACACACCAAAATTCAAGCTAGTATGGTGAAATTTTCTCTTTATAAAGGCATCTTTAATAGACATTTATCTTTCACATTAAATCTTTCAGGAAAATACCTACAGTAAATGATAGCTGCTGCAGTGTTTAACCTAGGCCAGTCCAGGGACAAGCTATGGTGTAAAGAAAAAAAGCACAGGGCTCTGGACTGGGGAAACCTGAGTGTGGCCAGTCATTTAATCTCTCTGAGCCTCAGTTTATTGGTTTGTAAATGGAGGTAAAACATCTCCCGTATTATGAAGATTTTATGAAGTACTATCAGGTTTACATGGGAGTGTATGTGTCAGTTTGCTCAAAATAGGATCTGGGCCACAGCAGGCACTCAGCAGACAGCATTTGATGCTGGGAGTCTAAAATCTACACATGTAAGGGAAGGTCTGAGCTGTGGTCTCCAAGGCCAGATCTGGAATATGACACTGGCTATTCCCAGGCTGAGGGGCTAGAGGGGCTGGGGGGTTGATCTAAACTTCCCCATTATGGCCACCAGCCGGGTCCATCATCAGGAGGAACTGCGTGCCACTCCGAAGGCACCTGCAAAGCTGAAGTCATATAAGTTACACCCAAGGCAGCTGCAACCGAGGGAAGCCACAGAAGAATGCAGATGGCCAGAGGCCACAGAGCTTTTGCAAGGGAGCGGATAATATACTCTGAGTGAGAGGAATGACAATATTTAATCTTGGCTGTCACAGGCTCCAGGAACTGCCCCACAAATCCCATCTGGTTCAAGCCGCCCTCATTGGGACGTCTGGAACAGGAACTTGATTGCACTGAAACATGGTTGGCAATAATAGTTAACATTTATGGAGATGACACAGTGTGCCAATTATCTTAGATGAAATGGCTCTTTTAATCCTTACAACCTTTTGGACTAAATTCTATTATTATCCCTCTACAGATGAGGAAATTGAGGCACAGAGAAGTTAAATTTAAGATGTAGCAGAGCTGGGCTTTGAAACAGGTCTATCAGGCCAAAGCCTCTGTATTGACCTATATGCCTCCCCTCCCCACACCACTGGTACTGAGTAAAGCACGATTTCTGCAGTACTTGTCACAGTACCCGTGTCAGCATAAATATTTACTTTTTTTTTTCACTTCTTTGCTAGAAATGACTGCTACCCTAAATTAGGTCTTTAATCATTGCCATATATATTATTACATTTCCTCTTGGCAGTCTAAGTTTCTTTGCCAGATCCTATTTTCTCATCCATTTCTGTGTCCTGGCACTTAGAAGAGCTGCATGACTAGTCACCTAAAGAATCAATTAGCTATTGAACAGCTAGGATGTATCAAGATGGAGTAATCTGTATGTGCTATGCTCAGTGTGTCTACATCCCCAGCCCATTCGTTAGGAAAAATGCATGATGATGACCTGCTGAGATAATGCTTTTTTGCACAGGATCCTGTGCCCCTGGTAACAGCTGAGTGAATGCAGAATGGATTCCTGCCCCAAAGGCAGCTCATCCAAAGGCAAGATATCTAGCAGTGTATGAGGCTCCTGGTGTAGAGGGCCAAGCTAATCACCATCATGCACCCAGGACTTTGAGCTGGAAGGTCAGGAGTGAATATGCAGTTGGGAGAAGCAGAAGCTAAAGTGTCAGTGTCTATCAGTTAAAGCTGTAAGAAGGCTATTGCTTCAGCAGTGATAAAATATTGGACTAAACATAGCTCTGGTCCTGCCTAACACAGCTAAAAACATGATGCCTGAAAAGATCAAACTTTCTGAATTAATAACATTATAGAACAAAGCTCAAGAATGTTTACAGAAATCCAAAAAAAGAAGATAATTTACGAGGTGTGGCATCCATTAAGAAATGACCAGGCATGCAAATAAGTAAGAAACTAAAACCCATAAAGAGGAAATAAAAATCAATCAATTGAAAACAATCCAGAAATGACATCGATGACAGAACTAGCTGACTAGAACATTAAAAGTTATTATGACTATAGACTGTAGATTCAAGAAGTTAAAGAAACTATTAACATGTTAAGACATGAAAGGTATGAAAAAGAGCCCAGGTGGAATGAGCTGAATAAATATTTTTTCCAAAGAAGACAGGAAGATGGCCAACAGGCAAATGAAAAGATGCTCAACATCACTAATCATCAATGAGCTATCACTTTACACCTGTCAGAATGGCTATTATCAAAAGGATAAGAAATAACAAGTATTGGTAAGGATGTGGAGAAAAAGGAACCCTTTGTTCACTCTTGGTAGGAATGTAAATTGGTGCAGTCATTATCTAAAACAGGATGGAGGTTCCTTAAAAAATTAAAAACAGAACTACCATATGACTATAATATCCACTTCTGGGTATTTATCTGAAGATAAGAGACGTTAACTTTTTAAAAATATATATGCACCCCTACATTCACTGAATCATTATTTACAATTACTAAAATGTGGAAACAACCTAAATGTCCATTAATAAAGGAATGGATATATATACACAATGGAATATTTTCAGCTATAAAATCTTGCCATTTGTTACAACACAGAGTATCTTGTAAAAAAAGTCAGAGAAAGACAAAACCACATGATTTCATTCATATGTGGAATCTAAAAAAAAACAAACAAAATTTATAGATACAGAAAACAGATTTGCGGTTGCCAGAGAAAAGGGGTTAAGAGTTGGACAAAATACATGAAGGGTATTAAGAGGTAAAAACTTCCAGACATAAAATAAATAAGTTATGTGGATATTATATACAGCATAGTAACTATAGGCAATAATACTGTATTTCATATTTGAAAGTTGCTAAGAGAATATATAGTAAAAGCTATCACTAGAAAAAAATACAACTTTTTATGGTGATATATTATAACTAGATTTATGGTGCTGATCTTTTTGCAACATATAGAAATATTACATCATTATGTTGCACACCTGGAACTAATACAATAGCATACGTCAATCATACTTCAATTAAAAAAAAAAAAGAACCCCCTTGAAAAAGTGACTGACACTTAAGAAGAAAAATAGTGAATCTGAAGGTATAGAAATAGCAACTATTCAAAATAAAACATATTGAGAAAAAAGACTGGAAAAAATTAATAGAGCATGAATAAATATGGTAAAACTTCAAGTTTCTTAATATACATGCAATTGAAGTCACCCAAAAAAGGGAGAGGTGAAAACTACCCCCAAAATTTGAAGAAGCAAGCCCTGAGAATTTTCCCATTTTTATGAAAACTATAACTCAAAGATCCAAGAATCTCAAGAAGGGTTAAGCACAAGAAACATGAAGAAAACTACATTAAGGCATATCAAAATCAAAAATTTTAAATCAATAGTAAAGAGCCTATCTTAAGAGCAACCAGAGGAAAAAAGACACATTGCAGGCAAAGGTAGCCAAAAACTAAAAAAAAAAGATTAGAAGATTTACTGTGAGAAACAATATAAGCTAGAAACAGAGCAACATCTTTAAATCACTGAAAGAAAAAACCCCATCAACCTATGATTCTCGACCTAGCAAAAATATCTTTCAAAAATGAAAGTGAAATAAAGATGTTTTTAGACACATAAAAATGGAAAGAATTCATCATCAGTATACCTGAACTACAAGAAATGTTAAAGAAAATCCTTCAAGCGGAAGGTAAATGACACCACATAGCCATCTGGAGCTACAAAAATAAAGAGCAACAGAAACATAACAAGATAGGTAAATACAAAGCATATTTATTATTATTCAAATATGTTTAAAAATAATAGATTGTTTAAGGTAAGCAGAGTAACAATGTATCAATCACAAATCTATAATCACATTATATATAAATGATCCAAATGCCCCAATTTAAAGGCAGAGATGGTCAGATTCAATAAAAAAGCAAGACTTAATAATACGCTGTCTACAAAAACAAAAACAAACCCAAATCCACTTTAAATATAAAACTAATTCTACTTGATTTAAATACAAACATATAAATTTAAATATGAAACATTCCCCCAATAATATCAGGATACATATTCTTTTTAAATGCATACAGAACATTTGCCAAAACAAACCATATTCTGAGCTATACAACAAAGCTCCACAAATTAAAAGAATTCAAGCCATACGTTCTTTGTTCAGAACTCATTCTCTGTTTGCAATTTTATTAAATTAGAGGTCAATAACAGAAAGACCTAGAAAATCCAAAATTAATAAGCTAAATAAATACTTTGAAATAACCCATGGGATAAAGGATAAATCAGAAGGGAAGCTTAGATTCATTCTGAACTAAATGAAAATAACACAATATACTAAAATTTGTGGGACACTGCTAAAGCAATACTTAGAGGAAAAATTATAACACTAAATGCTTCTATTAGAAAAGACAGTCTCAAATCAATAGCCTCATCTTCCAACTTATAAAAATAAGGGAAAATTTTACCCAAAGTAAGCAGGAAAAGGAAAGATATACAGAGAGTAGAAATCAATGAAGCATAGAACAAAAATATCAGACTTAAAGTGAAACCAAAAACTGATCCTTTGAAATCAATAAAATTGATAAACTTCTAGCCAGATTGCTCAGGAAAAAAAAAAAGATAAAAGTTACTAATTATAGGGTTGAGAGAGGGGACATTACTACAGATTCTACAGACATTAAAAGAATAAGGGGACATTCTGAACAATTTTGCACCAATAAATTTGTTAACATAGAGGAAATGGAAAAAGTTCTTGAAAGGCAAAAACTTCTAACAGTCACTCAAGAAGAAACAGATGACCTGATATGGACTGATGATATCAGATAAGCATCTCCCCAAGAAATTTAATTTGTAATTTATATATTTCCTATGAACTCTAATCCCAGATAGCTTCCCCAGTGAATTCTAAGGAATATTTATAGAGGAAACAACACTAATTCTATGCACACTCTTCTAGGAAGCTGAAGAGGAAAGAAGACATTTCATCCGACTTTTTGAGTCCAGCATTATTCTGATTTACTACCATTCTGGAAGGTAGTTCAACAACTGCTTAAAAAGCACCTACCATATGACTGAGCCATTTCATTTCTAGGTATTTATCCAAAAGAAATTAAAGCACATTTCCATACAAAGACATGTACACAACTATTCACAGCCAAAACGGGAAGCAACCCAAATGTCCATCAACAGGTAAACAGATAAACTGTGGTATATTCATACAATTGAGTACTACTCAGCAATAAAATGGAATTAACACTTGAAACATGCAACAAAATAGTTGAATCTTAAAATAATTATGCTGATTGAAAGAAGTCAACCCTTCTCCAAGAGGACTTACTGCATAATTACAGTTATATGAAATTCTTAAAAATGCAAATTACTCTACAATGACAGAAAGCAGACCAGTGATGGCTTGGGTACAGAGAGGGACAGTTATAATCACAAAAGGACATGAGAAAATGCTTAAGAGTGACAAATTATCAGATTATCTCAATTATGGTAAGAATTTCACCAGCAATACATACGTCAAGACTTAGGTCCAGTTTTTTTCTATGTCAATGATATTGTAAAAGTTGGGTTTTTTTTTAAATTTTTTAATTTTTCTCCCACTGTACAGCAAGGGGATCGAGTTATTCTTACATGTATACATTTTTTTCCCCCACCCTTTGTTCTGTTGCAATATGAGTATCTAGACATAGTTCTCAATGCTACTCAGGAGGATCTCCTTGTAAATCTATTCTAAGTTGTGTCTGATAAGCCCAAGCTCCTGATTCCTCCCACTCCCTCCCTCTCCCATCAGGCAGCCACAAGTCTATTTTCCAAGTCCATGATTTTCTGTAAAAGTTGTTTTAAAAGAAATGCTCCTTTGGTAAGTTTAAGTAAAATCTTATTTGCGAAGGAAGTAAATCATAAACATCTCTCATTTTAAGAAATAAGTTATAATCACTGGTTAACCATTAACAAAAGCCAAACTAAGTTCACAAATTATCTAATATTTAAAATTATCACTTAATTCACAAGTAGATTATTTATTTCTTTTTTTGGCCAAGCCCACAGCATGCAGAAGTTCCCAGGCCAGGGATCAAACCTGTGCCATAGAAGTGGCCCAAGCTAGCAGTGACAATGCCAGATCCTTAACCCACTGTACCACAAAACTCCCACAAGTAGGTAATTTTATATGAAGACTGAAAGGTAAAAAAAAAAAAAAAAAGGCAATTCAGTGATGTACACTGGTTGTCTGCAATGGTGAGGCTGTCCTTACAACCTGGGCAAGCAATTGGAATCACCCCATCTAATGGTCATGGAACAAGGAGTAACTCTGGGTTATGCCCAGCTCTAAAAGGCATTCTGCATGCCCTGAAACAAGGAAATGTCAGAACCTCCTTCACACCTTCAGACCACATTCCCACTCTCAGGTTGAAATGAGCAAGCCCAGAGGCAGCCTCAAGAAACAGGCAACTTTTCTGCATCATCACTGCTACAACCCTGAAGACCGCTATCATCAAGGATGGGAATGTGGCTTTAAAGGTTCCTCCTGATCTCCCTTCTCCAGCCTGTCACTCACACTTCAGTGTGGGTCTGAGCTTTCTGGCCACAGGAGGGAATACCAGAGCACCCACAGCTGCTGTAGAGACTGGTCCCATGTGCTGTCTCACAGACTGTGCTGGCTCCTGTCTAAAGCATGAAGGCTGGCACCATGCTTTGGCCTGTCCACCTGCCCCATCTGCAGGCCCCATTCCCTCTGACTTCCCACCCTGCTGTCTGAGACCAAATGAGTCCTCTGGCCAAAAGGAGCTCAGTCCACACCTGTCACAGGTCCACCCATATTTAGCTTCATAACTAACCCATTCTCCTGGCAGCTTCCAAAAGCACTGATTGCCACCAGCCCCTTCTACAGCCCACGGTTTCCAGCCCTTGCTGGTCTGCACTGAGGTCTTGCCTTCAGTCTTTTCCCTTCCTCTCCACTCCAGGCCACTTTACCCCCCCACCCCTGCATGCCTGCCTCTCCCCTAAACACCAAAGTTCTTCCAAACACAGTCTCCTACACTTCCAGATCCTCAGGATCCTGGTTTGAAGAAAGATGTGGACTCATACTATTTCTTATCTCCTTCTTTATCTGCCCTCCCCAATCCCCACCCAGCTCTCCCCCTCCCCGCCCCCGACTAGGCAAACCTAGGGACAAAGTGCAACTTGTCTTAAATGATTCAGTTTCCCAGACCTCCTATTAGAGGTGGACTTCATGAGGGAGGGCAGGCCTGGGCTGGGCTCCCCACACTGTGGTCTCTCCAGATCTCCTCTGAAGGGTCATTTTCTTCACAGGATTTACCATGTGGAAATTCTTTATATACTGACACCTTGCTTATCTTCTGGTTCCGCCACTAGAATGTAAACTCAATAAAGTCAGGGACAGGGTCTATTGTGAACACCCAATAAATATTTGCTGAATGAAATGTATGAGCATGCTGTGTGTGTGTGTGTGTGTGTGTGTGTGTGTGCGTGTATGTGTGTGTGTGTTCTCAGCCCTCAATGGGCAGGTTTCTAATTGTCACTGGCTACCACGGTTATATACTGTCATTGTAGAAAGATCAGAGAATGAAAAAAAGGATGAAGGTGTCTTTCTTTCTTTCTTTCTCTCTATTTTAATGGGTGTGGTCTATAGTGTGTGTACAGACACATATCTACACCCACAAACATCCATACCCCCAAATCAACCCAGAAACCCAGTCTCTTCCACTATAATCGTAAAGTGTATTCACTGCAGTTTTGTGGGAAGGAGGGAGGAAATGGGACCCGGGAACCAGGAATACATTTTCTGGAGGAGAACACTCCCTTCCTCCCTATCCACTTTCACTCTTGTAACCTTTGTACTGCCCAAATGCAAAACCTCTGTAGCCGGTGACAACTGGAAACCTGGCCATCGGGGCTGTCCCAGTAGGAGAGGGTGTACGAGCAGGGATGATGGACACTGGCCTTACAGCACAGAATAACTGGGTGTAGCTGTTCCAACTGCACAGTTTTGATGAGTGATATTTGCACTTTCTTGTTACAGATCTTAGTGACCTCTCTTACACACACAATGTTCTCTCTTCCAAACATACCTCTTAAGGTTGCTCTTGATACACTTGAATGTAAACGAAGGCAGCAGAATTGTCTAATTTTCAACAAATCTATCCTAAACCCATGTTCCAAAGGAAAGCAACAGGATTAGAAGAGGTTCAAGCTGGAGTTCCCACTGTGGCTCAGTGGTAACAAATCCAACTAGGATTCATGAGGATGTGGGTTCCATCCCTGGCCTTGTTCAGGGGGTTAAGGAGCCACCCTTGCTGTGAGCTGTGGTGTAGGTCACAGACACAGCTTGGATCTGGCATTGCTGTGGCTGTGGTGTAGGCCGGCAGCTGCAGCTTGGATTCGACCCCTAGCCTGGGAACTTCTATATGCCCCAGGTGCAGCCCTAAAAAAGCAAAAAAAAAAAAAAAAAAAAGAGAGAGAGAGAGAGAGAGAGATTAAAATTTCTCATACATTTGACAAAGAGGTAGAGGACAGGCAGTGAGCAGGAGGTGGGGGAATCTCATGCAGGGGGATGTAGAGATGGCTGCCACCCAACAGCGAAGTACCCAAAAGGCTGACAGAAAGCAGCACAGGACAAGCAGAAAGTGTTTCCCTGCAAAAATAAACACTTTCTTCTTTAAAATTTATATGCCTGTGGATTCTCCAGTCATGCTTGTCTGAAGGATTTGCCCTGCGAATCTTTAATAAAATGGCCAGTCCAGAAAGGGGAAGCATCTTCATTCTGTGGTTTTGTGGAACCCAGGTTCATTCCCTCAGACCACTGTTAAGTTTGTGAAGCCCATTTTAGAAACAAAAGGATAAACACACCAGGATTGAAAGGGCTGAGCCCTGAAATGTATGAACCCACGAGGATGTCACAATTCATTCTGCCGGAGGAAGTCAGAGGAGTTTTACAGACTGATGTTACCTACTTGGATCTTGAACGATGGGAAGGAGTGGACTGAAAGAAGAAATTAGAAAAGGGTGACAGAGAAAATATGAAGGAATTGGCTCTGGGAGAGTCTTGCAGCACTTTTGTGCAGTTAAAGAACAGTGAGGATGAGGATGCTGATGGCTGACGAAGCTGGAAGGTGCAGGCTGAACCCAAATGTGAGAAACCCTACAGGTGATGTTAATCCAGTTATACTCACTGATAGGCAAGCAGAGGCACTCAAAGTTTCTAAGCAGGGAAGTCACCTGCTCAGATCAGTATTTCATCAAGGACAGAAGACATACATTACTGACATACATGGTCCAGGCATAGATCTATGTATCTCAGGTGAAATCTATAGTAGTAGGAATAGGGAGAAGGAGTCAGATCCAAAACCCACATGAACTGATACAGAGTCCAGGTTCTCTAACACCTATACTCACCCAATGAAGCCACCACAAGGCAGCCAGACCCGACCTGCCGTAAATTCACTCTGTCAAGGGACCGGTGCGTCTCTTCTCGTGAACTTTCAATGTAAATTTTGATGTACTTTTGATGCACTTTTGATGTAACACAATCAATTCATTGGGCCACACACGGACCCTTACAGGAACTTGTTTGTAACAAGATTGCTATCAGGAACTAGCAGCAGGCAAGCAGGCAATCTACTCGGTGCTCAGTACAAGGAGCACACAGCTTCTTGGTCTGAGTGGTAAGGAATCAGTCTAAACTGGTACCTTTTCCTTCTGCTGGCAGTTGTGGACTGTATGCTAATAATTGTGATCACAAAGAAAGGCAGTGCCTTTTGTCCCATTTTTACATGCTCTGGAGGATTTTCAGTGAAGGTTTTAAAAATCTACTTTTATCAATTTAAATTAAAAATAAAATTTAACAGAGCCCATTAGACAGTGGAGCTCTCAACTCCACTGAAACAAATTTTTTTTTTTTAAGTACTCTGTAGATCAAGTGATGAACCACAGCCAGCAAGTATCTGGGATCCAGAAAAACGCACGGATCATGGGTTTGGAAAAAGCGGTGATTTGAAAACCAGACAAGTAGAACCTCAAGGCATATGTAGATACTAATGAAGGCAAGAAACAGTCAAAACCAAAGCAGACCAGAACAGGAAGACACATGCACCCAGATCCATGGAGAGCAGTCCACATGGAGGAGAAAATCAGGATGAGGAAGACACAGGTACCAGCAAATTATACTCAGGACAAGGGTCAATGGACCTGCAAGCAGCTAAGAACTACCAGAGCAAAAATAACTGAAAAGGGGGAGGAAATGCAAGGAAATGGAAACCTTCACTCAGAGGGAGAAGTTATATCAGTGGTGGAGGCAGGTGTTCTAAGGGGTCTCAGGAAGTGAGATCTCATGATGGGGGGCTTGACCTCAGCCTGGCAGGCTCCCATTTTCTAGTCCTAGCTGTGTGGTCCCAGCTTCCCCAAATATCCCCATGCTCTTTATTCCAGCACTGTCAACCATCACACAAAGCACCACACCACAATATGGCAGATGACTGAAAATGCAGGACTGTTTCAAAGTAATGCATGATATAGTCACATTCCAAAGACTGAGAGGAAGAAAGGCTCCTGACAGCCTCGAAAGGTTCATCCATCCGAGAAGGTGGCACTGGGGAGATGGGAAATGCTCCTATGGGAAGAGCCTTGAACAAAGGCATGAACTAGAGCCCATATTTCTGTTAATATATGACAAATTAATAGGGAAACGATGGATTAGTCACTACATAGTATTAATAGGGAAACGATGGATTAGTCACTACATAGTATTCAAACAAGTGAAAGAAATGTAACTTGGGTCTTTGCCTCACACTATACACCAAAAGAACTATATAGATGAAATATATTTTCATGTGAAAGTTGTAACTACAGAAATACTAGAAGAAAACATGGAAGAAAAGGCTTTCCTCATGAGGGACACAAAACCCAGAAGACAGAAAAGATTAATAAACTTGACTCAAAAAATTTAAATTGTTCTGCAGGGTAAAAACACTAAATGTTGTAAAAAGATGAATGACTAAGGAAAAGAACCTGTATACCTCAATAAGTAAAAGAACTCAAGGATCATAAGCTAAAAATTCCCAGCCAAGGAAAGAGGCCTGGACGTATGACATCATGCTCAATCACATTCCTATAAAGAAATGAACATTTAAATTTTAATGACATACATCTCTTCACTACCAGGGGAGCAATGGCTGAAAAGCTGAATGACACATCTTTGGCAGAGGTGTGAGAAAACAAGCTCTGTCACACGTGGTGGTTGAGAACCCAAACTGGTACTTGTGAGAACAAATTTGGCAAAAATGAATCAAAATCTAAAATGTACAAAACCTTGACTTACTAAATCTATTTCTAGGCATTCTAGAGATAATCACACATGTGCAAAATGACACATAGACAAGAATTACGCTGCAGTAGCATCTGTAACAAAGAGTAGAGCCCATTACGGTGAGACTGGGTATATGAAATAGCACCCAGAGAACAAAGAATTACAAAGAAAGCAACAGCAACAAGTACTGCTATGGAAAGACAACCAAGACATGTTTTTAACTGGAAAAGCAGGATGCAGAACTGTTTGTGTGGCATGTTCTTATTTGTATAAAGATACACTAAACACATATATAGCGATATAAAACTAAAATATCCATGGAAATACACATAGAAAATTGCTGGAAAGTTGCTTCTGAGGAGGATAACAGGGTAGAAGGAGGTTCACTTACACTGTACAACCTTTCACACACCTTTAAATGTTATACTGTTTATATGTATATGCAAAGCCCATATAAACAGTAACATGACAGAATTTTAGGTTGCATTCTTTACTCATCGCTTATTATTCCCAAAGAAATTATCACTACCAATATCTGGGCTTTCAGTCTTCCAGGAAGTCGGGAAAACTGGTTTTTCAAGGCAGACAGTTTGCAAACTCTTCTAAGGACTCTTGGCATTAGCCTGTAAATCAGGCAGGTGGCTGTCATTCACAGTAAACAATGGCACTACTGCAAAGGGGAAAGAGAGCAGAATCAGCGCTTAAGGCACAAATGGACAAGTCTACAGGGAAGTCCTCCCTGCCCTTCTAAAATTATTAACAAAGTGCCCCCACCAAGCTCAGCATCTTCACCTGATCATGACCCCCACTCCCCACTCCTCACAATGCAAGGGGGTTCATTCCCAGAGCACTTTCTAGCTCCAGTACAAAGACTGATCACCTCAAAGCACCGTCAGGCCTGGGGCACTGGACTTCTGGTTCTCTTACAAACCTCCTTGGTAACTGCTGTCACAACACCAAACGAGCCTCCAGCTGCCACTCTGAAAAGGTCCACCAGATGGGGATGTCGCCGCAGGTATGGACAGAGGATGGCCTTGGCCCTTCCCAACGGCCCAGAGCCGCAAGGTTACTGTGCTGTGATTATTGTTTATTATGTGTTTCATTTGAATACTTGAACATGAATGGTTCAAATAGCCTTGTAATTTTGTTTTCTCTTATAAAGAAAATATTTAGAACGCTTCCACTCAAAAAGCACATTTTCAAAATTAAAGCATTTTAAGTTTGCTTTCATTAAACAGTTGCATCTTGTATCCCTGAGGGCCTTTGCAAATAGTTCTGTTTTCTTATTTTGTTTTGTTTTGGCACAATTCAAATAGCAAATTCATGAAAATTAGTGCTACACTCTGTGTCTAAAAAAGCCCTATAAACGAAGCTGTAATAGGAGATGCGGAGATGGATTTGTTTTAATACCCTTGCTTTGACTTAATTTGTATATTGTTTCTTCAATTCTTGCTTTCTAGGTCAATTTATCATTCCAAGTTTTATTAACATGCAACACACTCATATGTTTGGGAAAAATATGGAAGACTCCAAGCTCACAATGATGGCCAGTTGTAGTTCCGAAGCGGGCTGACCTGCCTGAAGGGGTGTTTTAGTTGGCCTGATTTTTCCTAGGACTTAGAGCAATCCTCTGAGTCTTGTTTCCAAATCGAGGGAATGGATTTCTAGAACTCCCCAGTACTGCATGGGGTCCTGTCATGCTGTTTATTAGTCACGGGTGTTCTGACGGAACATGTGCCTTCTCATTGCAAAAATGGAATTGTTCCTAAGAGTTCAATGTTTTTCCTAAACATTTTCCTTTGGGGGTTTCAATCATTATGGGTATATAAAACATCTCAACAATAAATCTTACAAACTCTACTGAAGTATATTCCTTAGTGAAAACAATCGTGGCTCTTAATCAGGCAGAAAATACTTGTAAAAGTAAAAATAGATGATGGGTGACATCCAAAGAATTCAGCTGTTGAACAGGAAAAGGAAAAAAATTAAACCGTATAAAATCTATATTACCATAAATACAACTGACAGAGTATGTTTGGGTGGTGAAGTACAAATATGATGTGGAGTTGGGGCCCCTCTTATTTTTCTTTTTTTACAGTCACAAAACACAAGCTAGCAAGGTGAGCCTGAGAAGGGGTGCTAGAGCCAGGCCTGGTGGCCTCCTGGTCTTAATGAAATTGCATCTGATGTTTAAAATAATTCCTCACATGGTTTTTTTCAAAGCAGCAGATGGTGATAGTTGAAAAACAATGTGCAAATGGAAAGGAAGTGAGAAACCCTTTGAAGCCTTTACTTGCTTGTGGATACAGTGCATGGTGAAGGTAATGAATTTCCCATAGCAGAACTGCACAGGAAAAGAGGACAGGCAGTAGAAGCAAAAGGGTCCTACAATTGTCACTGTGGCCCAGTGACGGGGTCTCAGCATGCAGGCTCTCTCTGAGGGATTTCAACCCAGTGCCTTCTTCAAGCCAAGGACCATTGAGTCCTCACTGCCCCATCTAGCTGGGTGTCAGACGGACTCATCGCGCCCTGCATGGCCAAAGATAAACATCTCCATCCTCGATTTGCTTTTCCCCAGTATCTTCTGTCTCAGTTCTTTGTTTCTAACATCCATCAGCTCCTGTGAGTCTGAACCCTTACTCTGATCCCATCCTCTCAGCAGCAGCCAAGTCTGCCTGAACCTGGTCTCCTCTCAAGCCCCGAGGCCTCTGCTCTCCTTGGGCATGGTCACTTCTCTCAGGCTCAGAGGCAGCTCCTGGAAGCCCCCCTCCCTGCAGCCTCACCTTACTGACCCTGCACTGATGAGAAATTAGAGCGCATCATCAGCTACTTCAAAACCCTAATAGTCCAGGGCGTTGGGGTAAAAGACCATCCTCCCCCAGGCACTTGAGGCTCTCTGGGGTCCGGCCCCTCCAGCCCTTCCCCCAACCACCCCCAGGAGACACCTAGCCATACCCAGCAGGGAAAGAGACATAGACAGGAGTCCTTCCTGGACCTGTGTTCCTGGACCTTCCAGCTTAAAGTGTACCTGGGTTTCCAGGGATCAGGAAGTAGGGTGAGGCTGGGGCTACCCCGTTAGGAGCTGGCAACAAATTGTCCCAAACTCCAGGTCTTGGGAAAACTGTGGACTTTCTGCCCTTATAACCTCTCAGTTTCAGGGACCTCCAAACTCTTCTCCAACCAACGAATGGATAATTCTCCAGAATCCTTCAACTGGCATTTATCTTGTCTTGGCCACAGCCCAGGCCTAGGTACAACGGGGGACACAGCAATGAAGAGAGCCTGGGTCCCCGCTCCCAAGGAGCTGGTAGCCTAGCAGGTGCGAGGTGTGTGATGTCACATCAGTCAGACTCTAACATTCCTCCCTTTGGCCCCAAATCTCACATCTCATAGGACAAGGGTTCTCCTTATTGGTGACCTCTCTGGGAGCATGGGTAACCTCAGCTGATCCCCAGAAGAGGCACCTTTAGGATAAAGGACAGAAAGTGTCTTCAGGGTAATCAACCTGTTGCCTTATTACCAAGATCCAACTGAGCCCACACATACTCAGCCCAGAACCACACCACACTGTGGAACCTGGGAGTCTGACACCGTGGGGTCTATGTACCATCTTAGATATTAAAGGTGATGCGTGGCCAGGCAAACCCCACTGGACAGCCCTTCTTCCTGGGCTTTATATCCCAACCAAACCTCCAACCAGCAGCAAACATGCTTCAGAATACACAGGAGACAATTCCAACATAGAATACTGATCGAATTTGTTTTAAATTCAGGATTTGAGGCAAATGACCTCTATGAATTGCTCAGGTATCAATTTATGATCAATCAGGAGCTGTTGGAATTTCTATCTCATCATCACACATTGTCACTTCTCACAGGACCCACGCAGTGGGGTTCACACAGGGTCTTCACGGGGAATTTTTCATCTGCTCATCAAAACCACCGTCTAAGCTAAGAGTTGGCATAACTGGCATTTATCCTCAGGGATTAAATAACTTCCCAATGAGTGAGTTGGAAGCCCAGTCAGGCTTCTCTAAGTCAGCACTCTGGCCATATAGGGTAACTGTTTTTAATTGTTCTAAAATTACAGGTCTTACTTTTCCCTTGTAAACACACTCTTGTGCAATCATTCTCTTCTAGGAGTAATAATTGGTTCATTTCTGGTGGTCTAATTAATACTCTTGCCAAGTTAAATTCCTTCCATAGACCTAAACAACTCATTTCTCTTCTGGTAGGGCCCAGATTCATTACACAACACCTTAATGGGCCCTCTATCTCCTGATGTACAAAGAATGAATCATTCAAAGGTGAAAACTGACCTGTAGAAGACAAATTGCAGAGTTTGTCTAAAATAGTTTTTTAAGAAGGGAAATCAAAACTCACACACATTTAAACGTTTTAGAGCAAACTGGTATATGATCTACAGAAAGTATGAAGGGAGCTGAGACAGTAGTTAACAATAAAATATCACCTCTAATAAAAGACTTACTTGGTACACAGTGTGAAAGAGACAGAAAATATTCTTACCCTGAGGCTATATTCCATAAAGAGAAATATTTCAGATTATACTTTTTACTTATACTTTTTTCCTTTAGGCACTCTTAATCAAACTAGTTTCTTTCACTTGAAGACAGTGAAGCCATGGGTATGCTTCTTGTAAAACCCAACTTTCCACGGAGTTCCTGCTGCAGTTCAGCAGGGTTGAGAACACGACATAGTGTCTGTGAAGATGTGGTTTTGATACCTGGCCTCACTCAGTGGGTTTAGGATTCAGTGTGGCTGTGGCATGGGCTGCAGCTGCAGCTCCGATTTGAACCCTAGCCCGGGAACTTGCACATGCCACAGGTGCACCCATAGAAAGAAAAAACAGTGAATAAAAAATCCAAAGAAAACCCACCTTTCTAGCCTGGTCTCCTGTGGGGGTGAAACGGATGACGTGGGGGTGCTGGGCATGTTGGCTCCAGACGCAGGCCTTGGGGAGTGGTTAGAGTTGCTGCTAAAGTTGCTGTATCTGAAGTGTGCAGGGGTTTAAGGTGGGAGGAAGGAAGGGGAAAAGAAATGAGTTCAAGTCAATAAATGAGTAACACGTAGCAAATACCTTAATTTTTGCGAGAAAAACAGGTCTGAAAACGCTAGCCCTATCCATGACTACTCTAACTTAAAAAAGAAAATGACTAACTTCTTTGTTTTGGTTATTTCTCATTAGACAAATTTCCCAAAGTCCAAAATTATTAGGTAGCAGGATTTATGATAAAGGGTTTAAGTAATTAAACCCTCATACTTCTTTCCTTTTTAAGTGTTCATTAGAACTAGCGGCTAACATAAATTAAGAATCCAAATTATTTTCTACTCAGTCAGGAAGATTTTCTTGCCTCTCGTGGTGGCACAATGTGTGTTGATTCCATCAACAGTCTGTAAAAATACCAGATCATTGGATAAAGAAACATCTTATTAAAAATTCTCCTTTAGGTGTTTCTGAATCAATTTCACCCATGAAACATCATCTCATCGAGCATCCAGCAATTAAGGATAGACTGTCCCCAAACTTTCTAGAATGGCCTGCTACTTAGAAGTGCATGTACCCAATGTTTTCATCCAATATTAACCCAGAAGCAAAATTATAGCCACTAGGTTTAAATGGGTCTTTATCATTTCTTAGTCATCTCTGACAAGTTTTAGGATTTATAAAATTCTAGAGTTTTGTTTGTTTTTCAGAATAGCTGTTCTTTAGCTATCTGTCTATATTTTGGTATCATTATCAGTGCTTTGCTTCACAAGCTACTCAGGTATAAGGAAAGGCTGACTCCTTCTAAACTGGTGAGGACACTGTATTGGGGTATGTGGGACCCCAAGGGTCACTATGATATGTGTGCAAAGACCTTCCTGCACACAGTGAATCCAATCCAAACCCCCACCAAGAGGAATTGGTACTAACCATTCTAGGAAGTATTCTGAACTCAAAATGTGCATACCTTTTGACCGAATAAGTCTACTTTGGGGAAGTTAACATAACCTTTTGATTATTTATAGACTAAAAGTAGTAGGCAGGAAGATACTCACCGGAACCTTGTTAAGATCATGGCCAAAAAAACTGGAAACTACCCAATAAGGTAACAATGTGGGAATGGCTAAGAAAGTATGAAGCATTATTCATTGGTGGAATATTATGCAACCATTAAAAGTAACTGCCAATTTGTAAGTGGTGACATGGCATCATGTCATCATGATGTTATGATGTATATGTGTACATACACATACACACGCATATGCACACTGCATGTAACATCAGGATAGAATATTATCCAACACATTTGATTACAGCTGTAAAGACTATTCTTAAAGGTTAAGAACATGTAGAAAAAAGTGTAAAAAACAGGCCATCAATTTTAATACCATATGATATCACTTATATCTGGAATTTAATATACAGCACAAATGAACCTTTCCACAGAAAAGAAAATCATGGACTTGGAGAATAGACTTGTGGTTGCCAAGGGGGAGGGGGAGGGAGTGGGATAGATTGGGAGCTTGGGGTTAACAGATGAAGACTATCGCCTTTGGAATGGATTAGCAATGAGATCTTTCTGTGTAGCACTGGGAACTATGTCTAGTCACTTATGATGGAACATGTAATGTGAGAAAAAAGAATGTATACATGTATGTGTAACTAGGTCACCATGCTGTACAGTAGAAAATTGACAGAACACTATAAACTACCTATAATGGAAAAAAAAATCATTATATAAAAAGTGGAATATGGAGGTGAAATTTCTTAATAACTTGTGTTATTATAAGGGAAATAAAATACGTACATCACCCCAAATCCCCTGTGTTCCTAAGCCCGGTGTGTCGGCTATTGCTCTTCTTATTTATTTGGTATCAGGTTAGCCTGTGCTCAGTACCAGGCACCCTGGCCGGCAGATGGAAACCCACAAGTTACCCCATTGTCCTCCCCTGTTAACACATCACCTTCATGGGACTTGGTTTCTTGGCATTCATTTTTTCATCTCTTGGAAATACCGACACACTACCTGTCCAACAGGCTAACTGTTTCTGCAAGTGAGTGTTGGCTTGATTTTTCAAGAAGCCCCCCCAGTTACACAAATATTGAATCACTATGCTGTACACCTGAAACCAATAGAATGTTAGGTCCATTACACCTCAACAAAATTTAAATTAAAATTAGAAAGGGCCCCCAAACCTCAGGCCACAGTGAAGACAGAAACGCCAAGGGTGAGAACATTCAAAAGAAAAGCAGCAGCAGAGAAGGAAGAAAATGCTCAACAGCAAATAGAGGGAGAGCAGCAGGCAGTGGGCCATGCTCGGGAGGGGAGGAGGATGCCCAGGACCTTGGGGTCCTCAGAGACACAGGCCCTGTGCTCTGGCTTCAGTCCTGTGTTACCCAGCTGCCCAGACACTGAGCTTGCTATTCTACACAAGCATCTAAAACAATCCTGTTCTCAACCAAAAGCAAGCATCCTGGAGAATGTTTTAACAGGACTACTTCACTAAAAGTAAGTTTCAGTGACATTATGGAAATAAAACAAGCCTAGTGTCATTTTTTTTTTTGGTGTTTTTTTTTTTCTCCTTTGGTTTTTCTACTGGTTGAGCAATTAATTCAACTGCCTCATGGTCTGTCCAATTTTTCTTCTTCATTTCAGCTCGATAATTGGATCATATGATTCACGCAATTCACCACATAGCATTTTTTTTTTCTGTTTTTAAAAAATTCTCTTTAATAACTGACTGGTTTCTATGACAACCCATTCAGTCAGAATCAACCACTGAGCAGGTAAATTCGTGCCTATAGACCTTTGAAAACCACAGTGAATGAACATCAGAAAATTAATAGATGCAAACAATATTTATACAAATTCAAATTCCTATCAATGATTTAAAAATGATAAACTTTACTCAGTTAAATCTAAGCCAATTCTTAGTCCCAAGCATGTGGCTGCTTTCCTCAGTTTATGTGTATATTCATGTAGGCCATTGCCATGTTTCTATTTGCTCCCCTTCCCCAGGACTATAGGTGGTGGTGAGCCCTAGGGACCAAGTGGGAGGGACGTGGTCTCAGGAAAACAGTTTCAGAGGCTATGAGACCATCGCCATCCTGGACTGACACCACCCTGTTGGGGAAGATGAGCTTGCCAAGGTATTTTTCTTCCAGTCAATTGTGCAGCTCCAAATTTGTACATAGATAATGTTCTTGGGGACGTAAGAGCCACGTTGGATGTGTTTCATGAAAATTGTGTGAAAGACCACCACCTTTAAGGGCCATACCTGCAGCATATGGAAGTTACCAGATTGGGGTCAAATCAGAGCTGCAACTGCCAGGCTGCACCACAGCCACAGCAACCCTTGATCCGAGCCGAATCTGTGACCTACACCTCAGTTCAAGGCAATGCCGAATCCTTAACCCACTGAGCAAGGCCAGGGATTGAACCTGCATCCTCATGGAGGATAGTCAGATAGTCAGTTTGTTACCAGTGAGCCACGACACTCCTGCTCTTTTTCTTAACATGGATTGGCCCGTGGACACACCTAGGGCCTCCCGGTTCTCCTTCCCTGCTTCCCCTTCCACAGTGCCTTCCACTTTTAGAAAGAAAGAATAGATGCAGACTATTGCCTTTGGAATGGATTAGCAATGAGATCCTGCTGTGTAGCAGTGGGAACTATGTCTAGTCACTTAGGATGGAGCATGATAATGTGAGAAAAAAGAATATATACATGTATGTGTAACTGGGTCACCATGCTGTACAGTAGAAAAAAATTGTATTGGGGAAATCACAATTTAAAAAAATTAAAAGTTGTATTCATAAAAAAAAAAATTGACATGAATTCCCCCCCCCACCAAAAAAAAAAAAAGGGAACACAGGCTGAATCAATGTGGACACTGCATTGAGCTGTAAAACCTCCAGGGTGCCAGGCTAGGGACTGTGGGAAAGCAGCACTCCTGAGGGGATTCCTCGAGAAAAACAGGAAGGAGAAGGCGGTGCTTATCTGTCCAGGGGGAAACTCAGGGCAGGCCTCATGGCTCATGTCTCCATTTACCCACCTACCTTCGAATTGGCCCCAGAAGGGAGGCAGTTGTCTCAGGGATGTGTATGAGCTTATTTGAATTAAAACATAAAATCAGACTTATTCTGATAGAAATCAAGTCTCATTTGACTGAAGATTGATGGGCTCTGCCAGTTAGGCTTTTGGGGTGACTGTCCATCTTTTAAGCAGTTAAATCTGAAGCCCCAAATTTTTGACAAAAGTAAATTTGAAGCATGTATATAGATTACATCCTATACAATGATTTAAACTTAGATTAAAAATACTTTAGACAGATTGCTTATAACCATGAGGAGAGTTTCAAAAATCATTTAGGTTGTATGTAAGCAAAAAAAGGTTGATGAGCACCAATTCCAGATTAATTCTTCTGTTTATTAGATGGAAGAGCTGATGCCCATGGTGACTGGCTAGTTTTGTGGCATGAAAGAGTCACCTTCAGGTCTAGGTGCTACCAGCTTTCATTCAAAACAGGTGCAACTTCATGTCAGGCATCCAAGCTGAGGGTCCACCAAACAAAGACTCTGGCAAAAGCGTCTTTAACAGACATGGACTTGCCTGAGGAACCCCCTGGCTAGGGGTGGCCAGAGTCAGGGCCTAGTAGCAGGAATTACTGTATATATGAAACCATCAAGGAAAGAAAGCAACCGAGTACCTATAGGAGAGACTACAGTACATGTTCATATTAGGACCAGACTCTGGAGCAGCCTGCCCAGGAGGAAGAAGCCATTTCACTTACCCAACTTACCCATGCCTGTTTCCTCTGTGTATATAAGGGCTAGGAATAGAACATACCTCTTCAGGGTTCAGTGACCCTTTAAAGTACAGGGCCTGGCTCTTAATAAATGCTTAATAAATGGGAGCAATCATTATTATTACTCTGTTTTTTATATAATGATTTTTTTTCCCATTATAGCTGGTTTCCAGTGTTCTGTCAGTTTTCTACTGTACAGCATGGTGACCCAGTTACACATACAGGTATATTCTTTTTTCTTACATTATCATGCTCTGTCCTAAGTGACTAGACATAGTTCCCAGCGCTACACAGAAGGATCTCATTGCTAATCCATTCCAAAGGCAATAGTCTGCATCTATTAACCCCAAGCTCCCAATCCATGCCACTCCCTCCCCCTTGGCAACCACAAGTCTATTCTCCAAGTCCATGATTTTCTTTTCTGTGGAAAGGGAAGACAAATGCCATATGATATCACTTATATCTGGAATCTAATATACGGCATTATTATTACTCTTAATATGGGAGTGGTCATCAGTATTATTAAGTACTGACTTTGGATAATGCATTATTTGAAATATTTAAACCCTCTTTTTTTTTTTTTTTTTTTTTTTTTTTGTCTTTTTAGAGCCACACCTGTGGCAAATGGAGATTCCCAGGCTAGGGGTCCAATTGGAGCTATACCTGCTGGCCTACACCACAGCCACAGCAATGCAGGATCTGAGCTGCATCTGCGACCTACACCACAGGTCACAGCAATGTCATATCCTTAACCCACTGAGTGAGGCCAGGGATCAAACCTGCATCCTCATCGTTACTAGACAGATTCGTTCCACTGAGCCACAGTGGGAACTCCCCTCAAACCCTCATTCTGCAGAGTTCCTGATCCAGGCATCAGTAAAGGGTAGGCATGCAGGCAAGTTGACAGGCGCCTGCTCTGAATTCCTGAGCAGTTTTGATTTGTACACCCACCCTCCCTCTGTCTCATCTCCAATCCGCATAAGAATTGTCAAGGAGTCTATACTTAAATAATGTGATTCTATTAACACCCTGAAGGGATTCCAGCTGTAATTGCTTGCCATCTCACAGGATGCTGTGAGCAATGTCTGAAAGAAAAATATGTGGTTTAGAGTAAAAACAGAAAGCTATAGAAAAGGAAAAGGAAAAAAAGACACCCACCTATTCGAAGAGAAAGATCGGAAGTTGTAAGGTTCAGAGGCAGAGTACGAGCTCAGATGGAGAGAATCAGAGGAGCTGTTAAAGGAAGGAAAACTCCATGAAAATCCTTCATGGAATGTGAAAAAAAGAATGTATATATATATGTATAACTGGATCACTTTGCCTTAGAGCAGAAACTGACAGAACATTGTAAATCAACTATAATAAAAAATTTATTTTTATTTATTTTTAATTTATTTTATTTTTTTATTTTCCCACTGTACAGCAAGGGGATCAAGTTATCCTTACATGTATACATTACAATTACATTTTTTTTTCTCCACCCTTTGTTCTGTTGCAACATGAGTATCTAGACAAAGTTCTCAATGCTACTCAGCAGGATCTCCTTGTAAATCTATTCTAAGTTATAAATGCTGTATGGAAAGATGGTGAAGCACCTGGCTGCATTCTGCAGGTTAAAAGAGACCCTGTGCCAGAGAGATGAGTGGGGCATGTGTCGATCTTGATGGACCATGTGTATTTTTATAAACATTATGTTTAAAAACCCATTTTTTAGCCATCGTATTATTCCACAAGAGCTCCTTAATTCAGGCAGAGGGTGTTGTCTTCTGCACGTTGCCTGAAGACTAGTAATCAGTTAGTGGTCAGGGAGTGTACACCACAACTGTTCTCCACTCTGACTGGAATCTACACAAACCCAGTGAGTGAAAAACCAGGCGATGCATTTAACACACTGTGTCAGCTTCCCAGGGTTAACCTTACCCAGGCTGCCATGTGGACCAGATCTACCTGCTCTCCTGCTGGGACTCGGCTTCCTTTTCCTTGGTGGACAAGGGCGAATCCTCAAAGTCATAGGAGAAGAGGTGGAAGGGGCTGTGGGGCACGTAGGGCAGCTTTTCTAGGGTTGGTGACGCTTTCGGGGGGCCAGGTGTGGAGGAGGGCCGAGGGACCGAGGCAGGGGTGGGAGGGGGCCGCAGAGCTGGCCCTGAGGACCCTCTGCACAAGGGGGTCCCAGCTGCAGAGCCACCTGGAAGCTGCTTTCCCTGCGAAGTGGTGCTGGAGGCAGCGGGGAGGGCTGGGCTCTCCAGAGCAGCATCCTTCTGCTCTGAGGCAGGGCTGGCCTCACGGCTGCTGCTGCTATTGCTGGGTCAGCAGGGAAGAAGGGGGTCGGTGGTGGGGGGAGAGGAAGGGGAAGAAAAGAGATGGGGAGAGAGAAAGCAAAGGTTAGGAAAGAGAAAAAGACATGTGAACTCTTACTCCTGTTAGGGCCACTGATTTCAAAGTCCAGCTGTGTTTCTTGACCTGTAGCATAAAGACCAGAAGTCCTGGCTTTACCCCAGATCCCAGTGCCCTGGTTTGCCAATCTGGAAGGTAAGACCAAAGTGGCCTCTGTGTGTGCAGGGGCCTCTGTGGGGAGATACAATGGAACCGCAAGGATTCCCACCACCCCCACAACCCCAAGTATCTCCCCACTGGTTGTATTGGCCCTGGAATTTACACGATTTTAACTTCATTTCTGGGTTTTGTTTGTTTGTTTGTTTTGTTTTTTTAGGACCATACCCGCAGCATATGGAAGTTCCAGGCTGGGGGTTGTAGCTCCCAGCCTATGCCACAGCCACAGCAATGCCAGATCTGAACCGCTGTGACCTACGCCACAGCTCACAGCAACGCTGCATCCTTAACCCACGGAGCAAATCCAGAGATTGAACCCACATCCTCATGGATACTAGTCAGGTTTGTTTCTACTGAGCCACAACGGGACCTCCTGAACTTTATTTCTTTGTCATGATCAAACAGGAGATCTGTCTTCCTCTTGCAAAGCCTGACCTTAAGGAAGAGGGATCCCACAAGCCCTGTATAGTTGGAGTTGCTGCTTTCAGATCCTTTCTTAAAAGCCAGCATGGATAAGGGAGAAGGAGAAGAGATGCCAACAAGGAACGCAAGGAGCCAGGAAGGAGGCTGGAAGGGTGAAGATCCATTTTTCCTGTTTCACACTTTCCCCAGGGTCTCCTCCACCATGAAGCCCTAGAGGTCTACACTCCTGCAGGCTGGTCTAATTTTTTTACATCTGCAGGGGACTGGATATTATGATATCCACCTTTGCAACTGGAGGATCTACATTAAATTCTGCATTTTTCAAAACCATTCCCTTTCCCAGAGAACATGACTCCCAGCCATGCTCATTTGGGAATGGGATGTGAGCTGTTTTGTTTCCTAACTCACATTCAGAGTTGTATGTGTATATAAGGGCAGGCACATGCTAGTTTCCCCGGCTCGCTGGAAGGATGGGATGGGACCACACTGCAGTGTGCAGGGCAGGCCTGGCACAGATGGCTCACACACACGGTGGGTACACATGGCGGGCACACACAAGGAAGCAGCCAGCAGGAAGGAGGAGCAGCAAAAGACACCAAACCCCTAGAAGTAAGTGGAATCTTTCCCACTACTTTTTTTTTTCTGTCTTTTTAGGGCTGCACCTGTGGCACATGGAGGTTCCCAGGCTAGGGGTTTAATTGGAACTGCAGCTGTCAGCCTACACCACAGCCACAGCAATGCAGGATCTGAGCTTCATCTGCGACCTACACCACAGCTCACAGCAATGGTGGATCCTTAACCCACTGATCAAGGTCAAGGATTGAGCCTGTGTCCTCAAGGATACTAATTGGGTTTGTCACTGCTGAGCTACAGCAGGAACTGCCCCACCACTTCTAAGTCTAGTAGGTTTACACCAAGAACAAATAATATCCAGATCTATGTTAATGAGCACCTTGGTTAAGATCAGGCCCTGGTATTTTACATGCACACTTTTATTTCCTAAAGCTAAAAAGCCTAACTGCAGCCTCTGGTCAAGATGCTCCCCAGCATTAGTCCTGGAGGTAAAGACACTGCAGGGGGTCATATAAACCACCATCTACTTGTGTAAATAACCATCCCATGGAAAGACAACAAGAGTCGGTAGGGATGCCTTTGAAGGCTGTCCTTTTCAGCCAGATTTTTCCATCTGGACTGGAGGGGCTGCTGACCTGAGTCCCTGAGGGTAAAGGTTTGTGTGCGTGGGACACATTCTGCACACTGAAGCACATGAGGAGTCACACTGATGTATTTATGGAGGGTCCACATAATTTTCTGTGGCTCATCTCTGACCTACAATGGGACTAGCAACTGACCTCCTCCCTTCCCAAAGCATCCCTAACTAGAGTCACTATCCCCAAGCATGGCACTTGGCAGGATGGGGAGTGAGTGCTGACCTCCCTCCACCCCCCGGCCTCATTCTGGAATGTGTGTCTCACTCTCTGTCACTGGGTCAGCCCTTTCCTCTCTCCACACCCTGCTGGTTTCTTCCTGGGTATTTGCAAAGGAGGGAAGCAAGCAGCTCAGAAGGGATTCCATGACCCCTGGGAAGGGTGGGCATCTCAGCGTGTCCAAGGAGCCAATTTGAGAACTTTTTATTATGGCCACACCTGTGGGATATGGAACGTCCAAGGCTAGGGGTCGAATCCGAATAGTAGCTTGTGGCAACACTGGATCCTTAACTCACTGAGAGAGGTCACAGATCCAGCCCACATCCTCACAGAGGTGTTGGGTGCCTAACCCATTGAGCCACAATGAGAACTCTCCAATTGGAGAACTTTTATGCTGACGGCCTGGAGAATGAAGCTGCAGCAGTAAGGAATCACAGTAACTTTGAGATGGGTAAGAGGAAGATTCTACCCTAATTTATCCAAGATCCTTTTGACTTTGCTTATTTGTGGGGAAAAAAAAAAAAAAACATCAAAAGCATCAATTTGCAGTGTGATCAATCAAGTGAAAGGACCCATTCGATCTTAGAATTTTTTTTTTGGCTGCACCTCCGGCTTGTGGAAGCTCCCTGGCCAGGGATGGAACCCAGGCCATAGCAGCAACCCAAGCCACTGCAGTGATGATGCCAGATCCTTAACCCCTGAGCCACAGGGAAACCCTAGAGGTATTTTTGAATGTCAGAAAGTGAAATTATCCATTATCAATTTTTATTTTTCATATAGACATTATCTGGGGTAAATACCTACAAAATTTACAAATTATCTGCAAAACACCCTGTGTCTATATGAAGACAGGAAGAACACACTTTGGAAAACTGAGTGGGGCACAGAAAACTCCCCTAAAGGGCTGTCGAGCTAGAGTAGTTATTCTGGGCATGACAATAAATGCTGGGAATTTTTCCTATGCTGTACGGAGTGAAATGTGTTCCTGTCCATCTGGGCTAAAGTCAAAATGCATCATCACGACAGCAGTCACCTATACATTTCAGATCATGTTGTACTGATAAAATTAGCAGGGAAAAGGGGACACACAGAATTTTTCTTCCTATGGGGCACAAAGGGTTAAGATTTTCTAAGCAGAGAGGAACATCCCGTTAGTTACTGCCAATCTGAGTGAGCCAAGGCACCAGTGAGGGAGGGGACAGGGGATGCATCTTCAATAAAGCACAGTTAGGGAGGCAGTGTCACAGTTCTCCAGGGAAAACGTGCTAAGTTATTTCTAACACACTAGTCACTCTGTGGGTCTATGCACAAGGTAAGGTTTACCAGTGGGAGCTAATGAGGAAGGGAGGGAGATGCTTAAGGGTGGCTGCAAACTCTCCATTAGGAAGGAGTTTCCAGGCTTTTGGTGGGAGCCTGGGAGGGTCCAGCCCTCGGTACCTGTCCTTGCCCTGACAGGGGGCATTGTCCTCTGCCTCTTCCTCGGAATTGGGCTCCGTGACTGGCTGTTCCTCTTCTTCCTCCTCCTCCTCCTCAACCCTGAGACAAGGCCAAGAAAAGAGAAATGCACACAGAGACAAGATGGGAATGCGAGATAAACATTACAGACAAACAGGAAGATGAAGCAAAAAAAAAAAAAAAAAAAAAAAACAGCTGCTGAAATGAAAAGAGCACACTGAATCTGTTAGGAGAGAGGAGACAGGTCGGAGATGGGGAAATTGAAGTGTGGGCTGGAGAGGCAATAACCTAGCACAAGCCAAACATCTTTGTCAAGCTGGCTGGATGCTACTGACTGCCCTGCACCTCCCCTGCTCCCCATCCCTGTATCACATATAATTCAAAGCAGCTTCCAGATCAGACCAGGCCTCCGAGGTGGTCTCCCTCCTGCACTGAGAATCATGCAGCAGGTGTGCCTGGCGATGCCCAGCACCGCATCCCTCTGGCATCAACCTCCATGGTGGACACAGGGTTTTGGCTGCCACTCCCTCCTTCTCAGTCAATGTGTTTGATCCCCAGCCCCTACTTCGAAGGCTGACAAATGGTGGAGTCAACCGTGCCACCCCTGGATTTCTCTTGGTGCCTTTGGGAATGAGAAGGTAGAAGGACATTCTGAGTCTAGTGGAGGGAGGCTGCCCGTGAGTGCCGCTGACTTAAAAAAGCCGAACTAGAGAGAGAGGGAAGGAGAGGGAGACAGAAAGAGAGCAAGGAAAGCCGTCCCCAAGACAATTTTAACATCTGCATCTAATTCCTTTGAAGCTTCACCTTGGCCTTTCACTAACAGAAGAGGGTAACTTCTCATTTTTGCTTAAGGTAGTTTAACTTGCGTTTTGCCCTTGCAGCGAAACAAGTACAGACTTTGACGACAGAATCATTACCATCCTGTCCACGTGTGACTTATGTCACTGTCCACATGGAACACGTATACAAGGCCCTGTGGGCTTCTCAATCCCTTTCCAGAGCGACTGAAACTCCTAAACTCCAGCAACCATCATCTTGGCTCACGTCGGCCCCTCACACGCTGGACTTCACCATCACAGAACTAGCCCAGCTTGGAAATCTTACACCCAAACTTCTCTCTCCAGACCACAAGCCCCCAGCCCCCTAAATTTCTCATTCTGCTCCTCCCACCATAATTTCTCATTCTCACAGTGGTCTCCTCTATTTTCTTTCTTTTATTTTTCTTAGGGCTGAACCTGTGGCATACGGAGGTTTTCCAGGCTAGGGGTCCAGTCGGAGCTGCAGCTGCCAGCCATAGCAAGGCCAGATCCGAGCCAAGTCCACAACCTACACCACAGCCCACAGCAACACAGGATCCTTAACCCACTGCCAGGGATCGAACCCGCAACCTCATGGCTCCTAGTCAGATTCATTTTCGCTGTGCCATGATGGAACTCCTCTACTTTCTAAATGTCTACCAGCTCCTTCTTGCCTTTGATCCTTATAAATCAACCATTTCTCACTGCAGGGATCATTTTTTGGGCCACACCCACAGCATGCAGAAGTTCCCAGGCCAGGGACAGAACCCAAGGCACAGTAGTGACAACATTAAGTCCTTAACTGCTAGGCCATCAGGGAACTCCCACTGCAGGCATCATTTTGCCAAGATCTTTAGCTCTTCTGTCCTACTGTCCTTCAGTTGCTATTTTCCTTTTACCAAAATATAAAATATAAACAGAAAAGTACACAAATAATTGAAGTTTCACAAAAGAAATACATCCAAATAACCAGCATTCCTTTCATGCTCCCTTCCAACTGCTTGCCTCCCCTACCTCCAATGGCAAAGGGTGAGCTTTGCCTGATAGTCTTCTCCAATGAAAAGGAATCACACTGCATAGTTTCTTTTGTACAACATTACACTTGTGGGATTCATCTGTACCATTATGTGTAATCGAAGATCATTTCTTCTTGTTGCTGTATTCTCTCATATGAATATACCATCATTTCACGATCCATTCCTCCATTGATGATAATCCATTCCAGGTACTTTTCAATTCAGGGTTATTTTGAATAGGGTTGTTATGGACATTGATGTACATGTTTTTAGAGAACATATACATAATATATAATATCATGCACTATAGGTCTAAGGGTGAGATTCTGGGGTCATGAGACATGCTTAAGTTTATCTTCACTAGAAAGTGTCAAACAGTTTTTTTAAATGAACGAATGACTTTACATTCCCATAGGTAGGGTATGAACATTCTGGGTGTTCCAAGTCCTTCCCAAGATTTGGTATTTCTGTCTATTTCATTTTGCCATCCAATCTTATATGTGGCCATATCTTACTGTGGATGTAGTCTACTTTCCTCAATGGCTAATGATGTCAGGCACATTATCATCCTTTTAATGTCTATTTAGATATTCTCTTTTTGAAGCATCTAAGTACCTTGCCTTTAAAGAAAAAAAACTATTTTTGAGTTGTAAAAGTTCTTTTTTTATCATTTATTTATATATATATATTTTTTCTACTGTACAGCATGGTGACCCAGTTACACATACAGGTATATTCTTTTTTCTCACAGTATCATGCTCCATCATAAGTGACCAGAGTTCCCAGTGCTACATAGAAGGATCCCATTGCTAATCCATCTCGAAGGCAACAGTCTGCATCTATTTACCCCAAGCTCCCAGTCCCTCCCACTCCCTCCCCTTCCCCCTTGGCAACCACAAATCTATTCTACAAGTTCATGATTTTCGTTTCTGTGGAAAGGTTCCTTTGTGCCGTATATTAGATTCCAGATATAAGTGATATCATATGGTATTTGTCCTTCTCTTTCTGACTTACTTCACTCAGGATGAGAGTCTCCAGTTTCATCCATGTTGCTACAGATGGCATTATATTGTTCTTTTTTATGGCTGAGTAGCATTCCATTGTGTATATATACCGCATCTTCCTAATCCAATCATCAATCATTTGGGTTGATTCCATGTCTTGGCTATTGTGAATAGAGTTGCAATGAACATGCAGGTGCATGTGTCTTTTTTAAGGAGAGTTTTGTCCGGATATATGTCCAAGAGTAGTATTGCTGAGTCATATGGTAGTTCTATGTATAGATTTCTAAGGTACCTCCATACTGTTCTCCATAGTAGCTGTACAAGCTTACATTCCCACCAACAGTGGAGAAGGATTCCCTTTTCTCCACACCCCCTCCAGCATTTGTTCTTTGTGGACTTATTAATGATGGGCCATTGTGACTGGTGTGAGGTAGTATGTCATGGTAGTTTGGATTTGCATTTCTCTAACAATCAGGGATGTCGAGCATTGTTTCAAGTGCTTCTTGGCCATCTGTATATCTTCCTTGGAGAAATGTCTGTTCAGGTCTTTTGCCCATATTTCAATTGAATTGTATAAGTTGGTTGTATATTTTAGAGATTAGGCTTTTGTCAGTTGCATCATTTGAAACTATTTTCTCTCATTCTGTAAGTTGCCTTTTTATTTTCTTTTTGGTTTCTTTCACTGTGCAAAATCTTGTCAGTTTGATTAGGTCCCATTGGTTTATTTTTGCTCTTATTTCTGTTTCTTTGGAGACTGACCTGAGAAAACATTTGTAAGGTTTATATCAGAGAATGTTTTGCCTATGTTCTCTTCCAGGAGTTTGATGGTGTCTTGTCTTATATTTAAGTCTTTCAGCCATTTTGAGTTTATTTTGGTGCATGGTGTGAAGGTGTGTTCTAGTTTCACTGATTTGCATGCAGCTGTCCAGGATTCCCAGCAGTACTTGCTGAAAAGACTGTCTTGTTCCCATTTCATATTCTTGCATCCTTTCAAAGATTAATTGATCATATGCGTCTAGGTTTATTTCTGGGTTCTCTATTCTGTTCCATTGGTCTGTCTGTCTGTTTTGGTACCAGTACCACACTGTCTTGATGACTGTGGCTTTGTAATAGTGCCTGAAGTCTGGGAGAATAATGCCTCCTCCTTGGTTTTTGTTCTTCGGAATTGCTTTGGCAATTCTGGGTCTTTTGTTGTTTCATATAAATTTTTGGATTGTTTTGTTCTAGTTCTGTGAAAAATGTCATGGATAGTTTGATAGGGATTGCATTGAATCTGTAGATTGCTTTGGGTAGTATAGCCATTTTTACAAGATTAATTTTTCCAACCCAGGAGTACGGAATATCTTTCTATTTCTTTACATCTTCTTTAATTTCCTTGATTAATTCATGTTTTATAGTTCTTGGCATATAAGACCTTCACCTCCTTGGTCAGCTGTATTCCCAGGTATTTGATTTTTGGGGGTGCAATTTTAAAAGGTATTGTATTTCTGTATTCCTTTTCTAATATTGCATTGTTAGTATACAAAAATGCAACTGATTTCTGAATGTTAATCTTATATCCTGCTACTTTGCTGAATTTGTTGATCAGTTCAAGTAGTTTTTGGGTTGAGTCCTTAGGGTTTTCTATGTATAGTATCATGTCATCTGCATACAGTCACAGTTTTACCTCTTCTCTTCCTATTTGGATGCCTTTTATTTCTTTTGCTTGTCTGATTGCTGTTGCTAGGACTTCTAGTGCTATGTTGAATAACAGTGCTGAGAGTGGGCATCCTTGTCTTGTTCCAGATTTTAGTGGAAAGGCTTTCAGCTTTTCTCCATTGAGTATTATATGTGCTATGGGCTTGTCATAAATAGCTTTGATTATGTTAAGGAATGTTCCCTCTATAACCACTTTGGTAAGGGTTTCTATCATGAAGGGATGTTGGACTTGTCAAATACTTTTTCTGCATCTATTGAGATGATCATGTGGTTTTTGACTTCTCTTTTGTTAATGTGGTGTATGAAGTTGATTGATTTGCGTATGTTGAACCATCCTTGTGAACCTGGGATGAATCCCACCTGATTGTGCTGTATGATCTTTTTGGTATGTTGTTGGATATAGTTGGCTAAAATTTTGTTGAGAATTTTTGTGTCTAAATTCATCAAAGATACTGGTCGATGGTTTTCTGTTTTGGTGGTGTCTTTGTCTGGTTTTGGAATTAGGGTGATGGTGGCATCATAGAATATCTTTTGGGAGTGTTCCTTCTTCTTCAACCTTTCGAAAAAGTTTAAGGAGGATGGGTATAAGTTCCTCTTTGTATGTTTGGTAGAATTCACCTGTGAAGCCATCTGGTCCTGCAGTTTTATTTGTAGGGAGTGTTTTTATGACATATTCAATTTCATTTCTAGTGATTGGTCTGTTCAGTTGATCTATTTCTTCTTGGTTCAGTTTTGGCAGGCTGTAAGACTCTAGAAAGTTGTCCATTTCTTCTAGATTTTCAAATTTGTTGGCATATAATTGTTCATAGTATTCTTGTATTTTTTTTGTATTTCTGTGTTATCCATTGTGATTTCTCCTTTTTCATTTCTGATTTTGTTTATTTAGGTTTTTTCTCTCCTCTTCTTAGTGAGTCTAGCCAGAGGTTTGTCAATTTTGTTTACCTTTTCAAAGAATCAGGTCTTGGTTTTATTGATTTTTTTGTATTTTTTTTGAATCTCTATTTTATTGATTTCCTCTCTGATCTTCATGATCTTCTTCCTTCTGCTGACTTTAGGGTTTTTTGGTTCTTATTTCTCTAATTCATTTAGGTGGTTGGTTAAGTTGCCAATTTGAGATTTTCTCTTCTTTTTTGAGGAAGGCCTGTATTGCTATGAATCTCCCTCTGAGCACTGCTTTTGTAGCATCTCATAGATTTTGAGTGGTTGTGTCTTCATTATTATTTGTCTCGAGGTATTTTTTAATTTTCTTCTTGATTTCCTCATTGACCCATTGTTTTTTTTTTTTTTTTTTTTTAGTAGCATGTTGTTTAGTCTCCATATAGTAAGTTTTTTCTCATTTTTTTCCCTGTGGTTGATTTCTAGTTTATGCCATTGTGGTCAGAGAAGATACTTGAAATAATTTCTATACTCTTAAATTTGTTGAGGTTAGCTTTGTGCCCCAATATGTGATCAATTCTTGAGAATGTTCCATGTGCACTTTAGAAGAATGTGTGTTCTGATTTTTTTGGATGTAATGTCCTGAAAATGTCAATGAAGTCTAACTTTTCTACTGTTTCCCTTAGGCTCTCTGTTGCTTTATTGATTTTTCTGTTTAGAGGATCTGTCCATTGATGTGATCTGTCCATAGGTGTTAATGTCTCCTACTACGATTATATTCCCATCAATTTCTTCTTTTATGTTTGTTAGTATTTGTTGGAGGTATCTGGGTGCTCCTATATTAGGGGCATATAAATTGATAATTGTAATATCCTCTTCTTGAATGGATCCTTTAACCATTAAATAGTGTCCTTCTTTGTCTTTCTTTTTGGTCTTCCCTTTAAATTTTAATTCTACTGCACATGTTTATTAATTTCTAAATTTCAACTATTTTGTGATATATAGTAAAAAAACTGATTTTTTTTGGTAAATTTACCTTCTACCCAGTAATTTTTCTAAATTTCTTATTTGTAATACTTTTCATCTAGATTCTTTTATATTTCCTATGTAGACAATCATATCATCTGTTAGTAATGATAGTTGTATTTATTTTGTTGCAATTCTTATGCCTTTCTTTTTCTTACCTCATTATACTGGCTGGGAAGTGCAATATTACATTGAATTGAAATGATGACAGTAAGCATCTTTTCACTGTCCCAAATATCAGAAGGAAATATGAGCATTGCCATAGATTTTTGAAGATATTCTTTATCATATCAAAGAAGTTTACTTGTTTGATAAGAACTTTTGCCATACTTGAAGGTTGAATTCTGTCAAATTCTTTCCATTTATCAAGATAATCATACGATTTCCCCTTTTCTGTAAACACAATGAATTACAAAGACTTTTTTTTAAAATGTTAAACCAATCTTGCATACCAAGAATAAACCCCACTTTGTTGTAATGTTATCCTTTTTCTAAACAGCTGGATTCTATTTGTTAATATTTTATTAAGAATTTTTAAACTTAAATATAGTTGATTTACAGTATTATTAAGAATTTTTTTTTTACATTTACCTTCTGAAAAGAGAAGGATCTGTAACTCCTCTTTCTTAAAATGTACTTAGGTTATGGAATAAAGGTTATGCAAGCCTCATAAAGAGCTAGGGTCAAATTCATTGTGACAGTTGTGGAACTAAGGAAAAAAGAGGTTGATCTGAAAAAGATTAAAACATATTTGGCTGAACTTGGTGACTGATTAGATGTGGCAGTAAAGGAAGGAGAAGTATTGGTATAACCCTGTGGCTATACACCCCATACCTGGAGTCTCTCTGTCAGAAACAAGGAGGCCAAGTGGACCAGTGAAGACACCACTCCTCTTGTAATGTCACAAGCCACCAATAAGCACATCTCATCTGTCCTTCAGAGCCTGGTAGAGCACACCCTCACACACTACACCTTAGCAGCCCCAGTCCTTTTTTCTTGGCAGTGCTTCTCTGTTCCATGTTCAAAATCGTACCCTCAACTTTCAGCCCTCAGGATGATTAGAAATTTGCATATATCATTACTTCTGGCCTGCCCTAAACCCACCCATCCCTATCCTGCCAACCAATGGGCCTCTCCTCTTTAACACAAAACACTGAGCTCTTCCCTCCAAAATAACTTGCTTTCATCTGCTCTGCCCAAGCAGTAAAGTCATTTGGAAGCAGAATCTGCTGGAGCTGGAGAGGTTTGTAGCTAGGCTGCCTGGGTTGCACTTCAGCTCCATCCTTTACCAGCTATGTGACTTTGGGCCCACTTTCCTCATCCCAATATAGGATATCAACAGTATCTACCTTCTAGGATGACTAGGGTAATATGTAAAGCTTTCTGAGAAGGCATGCTATACAGTGAACAAATCAATTTCTTTTAGCTATTAGCTGTCACCATCATCACCACCACCACCATCACTGTCTTTTGGACCTCCTTACAAAACCTCTAACATCCCCCAATAATGGACACTCAGAACTCTGCTTGATTTGCTCAAGAGGAGAACACAGTACTTTGCCAAGCATTCTAAATCAGTGGCAGATAGCAACAGTCTCCTCTTTATACCGTCCATCTGGGTAAGCTCTATCTTTTGTGTCCCTCTCTCTTGAATGTGGCTGTCCCACAGATGTAGGAAAACAGAGATTCTGATCTACATCCCAGCCTGTTTTCTCTTTGGGCTCAACATCTTCAGATGCTACAATGAATCTTCTGATGACTTGTGTGGTCATAGCTTCACTATCATGAGTGGGCAGGACAGCACCAAGGGCAGGCAGCAGAATGACTCACTCAGAGGGTCCACTTCCAGGACGCCCATGGTCAGAGCACTGGCCTTGCCTTCCCACTCCAATGGGTGGAGAAGGAAATACCCTCTTGCAGGGCATAGGACTATCTATGCTTGGTTTTACTTAGTTTCATCTTAGTGAAATTAGGCAAACAGAATGATATTTTATGCTGATAATACTGAAGATTGAATAATTAGTTTAAATAATTTTACTTTTTCCCTGGCTGAATGTTCTCTTTTCAAATAATCTAATTTTGTTTATATTTGTGGTAAGGCATTCTGGGCCTTTGTCCTCTGGCTTTCAAATACTTCCAGGGGTATTGTGCTTGTTTGTAATTGATAAGGAGTTACCCTAGGGCACAGGCCTGTTCAGAACCCATCAGGTAGTTTCTTTTTTACCACAAACAGTCGCAGACTGGTGGCCACCCTCAAACACTGGTAAAGGAAGAGGCCCGTAGCCTTACCAATTCTGCAGGGCATAGTTGCCTTCAAAGCCAAATTAACTTTCACAAATTTGGGTCTCAAGCTAATATCACACTTCTTAGATTTTAAAAAAGAAACAAAAAGTAAAATGGATGCTGAGATGTTTCAAAAGTACAATAGAAACACTTAAAATAGCATTAAAGCATATTCTAGGAAGAGAGCAATCAGGATGAGGAAAAAGGGAAGCAACAAACTCAGAGAATGCATTTTAATATATGCAATAGACATAAACTCCTATCAAGAATATGACAAAACTTATTTTATGGAGTTCCCATTTGTGGCACGGTGGAAACAAATCTGATTGGGAACCATGAGGGTTGCAGGTTTGATCCATGGCCTCACTCAGTGGGTTAAGGATCTGGTGTTTCCGTGAGCTGTGATATAGGTTGCAGATGTGGCTTGGAGCTGCCGTTGTCATGGCTGTGGTGTAGGCTGGCAGCTGTAGCTCTGATTCGAGCCCTAGCCTGGGAACCTCCATATGATGCAGGGTGCAGCCCTAAAAAAAGACAAAAAGACAAAAAAATAAAAAATAAAAAATAAAAAACATATTTTAAAAATCAGTAAAAACACAACTATCAAAGTGAGAAAAATACATGCTCATGGCTAATCAGTTTGTAAGAAGCAACATTTTAAACCCAATTAGAGGAGTTCCCGTCATGGCGCAGTGGTTAACGAATCCGACTAGGAACCATGAGGTTGTGGGTTCGGTCCCTGCCCTTGCTCAGTGGGTTAAGGATCCGGCGTTGCCGTTGAGCTGTGGTGTAGGTTGCAGACACGGCTCGGATCCTGCGTTGCTGTGGCTCTGGCGTAGGCCGGTGGCTACAGCTCCGATTCAACCCCTAGCCTGGGAACCTCCATATGCCGCGGGAGTGGCCCAAGAAATAGCAACAACAAAAGACAAAAAGACAAAAGACCGAAAAAAAAAAAAAAAAAGAAGTAAACCCAATTAGAGCTTAATATAAATCAATCAGAACTACAATGAGATACCATTTTATATCTGGCAAAATTAAGAAATCTGAAGATAATACCATGCACTAAAGAGCATGTAGATCTACATATTGCTGTCACATATTGCTGACAGGCATGTGTGTTCATAAAACCGCACCAGTGAAATAATTGGCAGTACCTGGTAAAGTAAAACATCCATAACATAAACATGATTCACATCACCTAAAAGTGGCATTGCTGTCCCCTAGGGCAGTGATTCTAAACCAAGATGATTTTGCCCCTCAAAGGACATTTGTCGATGTCAGTGACATCCAGGCTTAGATGCTGCATCCTACAATGCGTGAGACAGCCCTTCATGACAAAGAGGTATTCAGTGCAAGAGGTCAACAGTACTGAGGCTGAGAAGCTCTGCCTAGCAGTGCTAAAGCACCCTTGCACCAGGGCACACATCTAAGAACATTCTCAGTAGCACTGCTTATAACTGGCAAACAGGGGAAACCACCCAAATGTCACCAGTGGGCAAAAGGATAAAGAGATTATGGTATGGTCCAAGCAGAGGAAACAGAAGACCTTCACCATAAAGGACAATGTGGATGAACATCAGAAGCATCATATGAAGTCAAGAAAAGTGCAAGGAGAAACTACAATATTATAAAACTAATTCTTAAAATTCAAAAAGGCAAAATGGTATAACATATTGTTGCTATGTATGTGTGCATGTGTATGTGTATGTGTGTGTGTCTGATAATACTAAAAACAAATAACAACAAACGCATAAGACAATGGTCAATATTTAAGAGTGCTGGGTGCCCAGGTTCAGAGATGTGAAAAGATGTAAGCACAGACTAAGTTAAGAGTAATGCTCTGGGTTTCTAGCTAGACCATAGTCTCATTGCTGTTCTTTATATCAATAAGTACATTTTATATAAAAATAAATAAATGAGGAGAGGGCCACATAAGTACCAATGATGTCATGTGTCATGAATCAAGGATTATGATTAATCCAATTTTGAACAGTTAGAATTTTTTAAATGGATGTTTTTTTTTAGAGCAGTTTGAGGTTCAGAGCAAAACTATGCAGAAGTTGCAGAGATTTCCCATAATAAGTAACAATACAAATATTTTTAAAAAGCAAAGACATGTAACTATGGGGCAAGAAATCTATCTCCATTTATCCAACAAGTATTTGTTAAGCATTTATTATGGGCAAGATGCTGGGGTATAGTGGATAATAGAGGTTCTTACACTTGAGGGGAGAAACATTAATCTACTATACCAGGAAGTATTTACTGAGAAAAACTCCCACCATGCTTTGGGGGAAAAACTCTGAAGGCCAAGCAGGAACTGACCAGAGGCCAAGATGGGACTTTGCACATGACATTTTCCTGCTCCAACACATACACACTAATCTGAGGATAAAGTCCAGTTTATCCAGCTAATACTCTAATCCCCCATCACCTCTCCAACTTCATCTCCCACTCTCCATTCACCAACTTCCCCAACCCAGTCTTAATCAGTCTATTGAGCTGTCTACCCAATATGGAGGCATTTCAACTTGAGGTCCTTGCAGGAGCCAATCTCCCTGCCTGGAGTTACTCCTCCTGCTCTGTTTCTCTAGTGGGTCCAGCCCCCAGAGACTCTCAGTAAGGACATGCTGCCTGTTGCACCTCTTTGGTCCTGTGGGCTTCAAATGGTGCTCAGCATGGTCAGCTTGCTATGGATGGTCAAGAAACAGATCGGCAAGAACTTGGAGATGACCTTGGAGAGTTTACCATGTTTCAAATAAGAAAAATGAGGTCCAGAAAGGGCAAGATCACACAACCTGCCAGTAAGAACTCTGCTGTCCTCATGTCCACACGAGGGTCCTTCCTACCAAGTTGAGCAACACTATGAACTCAAGGAATTTGGGATAAAAATATACATACTCCTATGCAGAGGATTAAGACGGCAGAATAGAAGGACTGGAGCTCAACTTCTCTCCTAAAAACAACAAAATTCACAACTAAAGGCTGAGCAATCTCCACCCTAATGGACCAGAAACCTTAAAAAAGATACCCTACTCCAGAAGAAAAAGAAGAAGCCACATCAAGAGGTAGGAGGGGTGATTTTGCAATATAAACAACCCCATATCTCCCAGGTGGGACACTCCACAGACTGAAAACTGACTGGTTCACAGAGACTCACCTACAGAAGTGAGAGTTATGAGCCCCACATCAAACCTCATGTGCAGGAATCCGGCCCTGGGAGAAAGAGCACCCGGAGTATCTGGCATTGAAGGCCAGTGGGGCTTGTGCACAGGAGCGCCACAGGACTGGGAGAAACAGAGACCCCATTCTTAAAAGGCACACACGGACTTTCACATGCACTGGGTCCCAAGGCAGAGCGAGGTCTCCATAAGAATCTGGGTCAAACCTGACTGCAGTTCTTGGAGGATATCCTGGGAAAACAGGGGTGAATGTGACTTGTTGTGAGGGAAGGACATTGAAGGCAAAGCTCTCGGGAATATTCAGCAGCTGCCTTTCTCTGGAAGTGGCCATTTTGGGAAAATCTGGCCCCACCCATCAGTCAGCTGCTGAGAAGCCCCAGGGCAAACAACAACCCAGGTGGGATCACAGCCCTGCCCCTCAGTAAACAGGCTACCTAAAGACCCCTCAGGCACATAGCTGCCTCTAATCCCAACCAGAGACTAAGACCAACCCACCAGAGGGATCAGACAGGCTACCTAAAGACCCCTCAGGCACATAGCTGCCTCTAATCCCATCCAGAGACTAAGACCAACCCACCAGAGGGATTAGAATCAGCTCCACCTACCAGTGGGCAGGCATCAGCCCTTCCCATCAGGAAGCCTACAGCAAGCCCCCATACTGACTTCAACCACAAGGGGGGCAGACACCAGAAGTAAGAGAGGCTACAACTCTATTATCTGTAAAAAGGTCACCACACCAAAAACCTATAAAAATGAAAAGACGGAGAACTATAACTCAGATGAGGGGGAAAAGGAAAAACTCCAGAAAATCAGCTAAGTGATGAGGAGATTCTTAGCCTCCAGGAAAAAGACTTTAGACTGTTGATGCAGAAGATGATGCAAGACATTGGAAATAAACTGGAGGCAAAGATGGATAACTTACAGGAAACACTGACCAAAGAGATACAAGATATAAAACTTAAACAAGAAGAGATGCAAAATACAATAACTGAAATAAAAAATCCACTAGAAGCAGCTACAGCAGAATACAGGAAGTGGAAGAATGAATAAGCGAGGTGGAGGACAGATTAGTGGAAATTACGGATGCAGAACAGAAAAGAGAAGAAAGATTGAAAACAAATGAAGTGAGTCTCAGAGAACCCTGGGACAACATTAAACGCACCAACAGCCGTATTATAGGGGTACCAGAAGAAGAAGAGAGAGAGAAGGGGACAGAAAAAATATTCCAAGAGATAGTAGCCGAAAGAAACCACTCACTCAAATCCAGGAAGCACAATGACTACCATATAAAATAAACCCAAGGAGGAATACACCGAGACACATATTAATCAAACTGACCAAAATTAAAGACAAAGAGAAAATCTTGAAAGCAGCTAGGGAAAAGAAACAAGTAACATACAAGGGAACCCCAATAAGGTTATCAGCAGATTTTTCAGCAGAAACTCTGCAGGCCAGAAGGGAGTGGCATGATATACTTAACATGATGAAAGGAAAAAACCTCCAACCAAGATCACTACCCAGCAAGGCTCTCATTCAGAATTGAAGGAGAAAGCAAAACCTTCACAGATAAGCAAAAGCTGAGAGAATTCAGCAACACTGAAACAGCCTTACAACAAATACTAAAGGAACTTCTCTAGGCAGAAAAGAAAAGACAGCAACAGGAAACAAAAATTCCACAAATGACAAGGCTCACCAGTAAAGGCATATATACAGTAAAGATACAAAATCATCCATGCACAATTATACCATCAAAATCAGAAATCATGAGAAGAGGTGGGTACAAATGCAGCACACTGGAGATGAACTTGCAATTAAGAGAACAACTTAAAACAATCTCATATACATATAGACTCTTATATCAAAACTTCATAATAACTGCAAACCAAAAATCTACAACTGATACACAAACAAGGAATCTTTGGAGGAGAAATATATCTCATAGTAAATAAGTACATACTCCACCATGAAGGGGGTCATTTGACATCATTCTTGGAATGCTGAAGTCTTAGATCTGATCGTTTTCCTCTCCATCAAAGAATTTATGATAATTATAATTAAATAATGCAACTGTACAATTAAATAATACAGTTCTACAATTGTATTATTAATAACCATTTCTCTCCACGGTACAATGTAAGGTCTATAATGTCTTGTTTATCACATCACCTAGAATGGTGTAATGCCTTTATTGAAGAATCAATAAGATGTAACAAACTGTGAGGACATATTTATATAGTTACACTGTTTTTTAACCAATTTATGCATTTTATATTTTACTTATTTTCAGAGGGTATACTATTTTTGTTATTCTTACCAGTCAAGTTATTCTTTTTATTATGCTGTATAAAATATTTAATGGTATATAAGGCTTTCTTCTTTATAAATTTTATTTGCACAATATACACAATTTTAATATAATGCTAATATTTAAAGAAAAAATGAAATGTGATAATACTAAATAGTAAAGATGAAAGCCATAAAAAATGGGATAAAGTATAGAATAAATTTCCTATGTGTCTCAGCATATTTTCCATTCCACTTCTCCAGAGGGAGTCACTTAATCTGTTTCTTGAGGTCCATGATATAATAACCTGTGTAAATGTAATTGTGTTTAAATATATGTATTTTATTCTGTAAAAAATATAAAAATAAAATTAAAAATAAATAAATAAAAAATAATAAATAAAATATACATACTCCTATACATAAAAGAGATAACCAACAAGGACCTACTGTAAGTAGGGTGTTAAAGTCCACTACTATTATTGTGTTACTGTCAATTTCCCCTTTTACTACAGAAAATCAATAAGGAAACAGGCCTTAAATGACACACTAGACCAGAGACTTACCTGATATCTATAGAACTTTTCACCCAAAGCAGCAGAATATACTTTATTTTCAAGTGCACACAGAACATTCTCAAGGATAGATCACATCTTGGGCCACAGACCAAGCTTTGATAAATTTTTTAAAATTAAAATTATTTCAGGGAGTTCCCGTCGTGGCGCAGTGGTTAACGAATCCGACTAGGAACCATGAGGTTGCGGGTTCGGTCCCTGCCCTTGCTCAGTGGGTTAACGATCCGGCGTTGCCGTGAGCTGTGGTGTAGGTTGCAGACGCGGCTCAGATCCCAAGTTGCTGTGGCTCTGGCGTAGGCCGGTGGCTACAGCTCCGATTCAACCCCTGGCCTGGGAACCTCCATATGCCGCGGAAGCGGCCCAAGAGATAGCAACAACAACAAACAACAACGACAAAAGACAAAAAGACAAAAAAAAAAATTATTTCAAGCATTTTCTCTGATCACAATGCTATGAGACTAGAAATCAACTATAAGAAAAAAATAGCAAAAACCATAAACTCTTGGAAGCTAAACAATAAGCTACTAAAACAACCAATGGATCACTGAAGAAATAAAAGAAGAAATTAAAAGATACAGAGAGACAAATGACAATGGAGATATATGAATCCAAAACCTATGGAACACAGCTAAAGCATTTCTGAGAAGGAAGTTTATAGCAATAAAATCTTATCTCAGTAAAGAAGAAAAATATCTAACAACCTAACCTTACTCCTGAAACACCGAGAGAAGAACAGTCAAAGCCCAGAATTAATTGAAGGAAAGAAATCATAAAGGTTAGAGCAGAAATTAATAACAGAGAGACAAAGAAAAAATTGAGAAGATCAATGAAACCAAAAGCTGGTTCTTTAGAAAGATCAACAAAATTGATAAACCATTAGTCAGACTCATGAAGAAAAAAAGGAGAGAGTTGAAATCAATAAAATTAGAAATGAAAATGGAGAAGTTACAGCTGACACTGCAGAAATACAAAGGATCATGAGAGACTACTATGAGCAACTGTATGCCAATAAAATGGAAAACCTAGAAGAAATGGACAGATTCTTACAAAGGTACAACCTACAAAGACTGAACCAGGAAGAAATAGAAAATATGAATAGATCCATAACAACTGCTGAAGTTGAAAATCGTGATTTAAAAACTTCTTAAAAAAACCTCCCAAAGTCCAGGACCTAATGGCTTGACAGCTGATTTCTACCAAACATTCAGAGAAGTTAACTTTTCTTCTTCTGAAACTTTTCCAGAAAACTGCAGAGGGAGGAACACTTGCAAACTCATTCTAAGAAGCCACCATTACCCTGATACCAAAGATACCACAAAAATAGAAAATTACAGGCCAGTGTCACTGACGAACATAGCTGTAAAAATCCTCAACCAAATATTAGCAAACCACACACAAATATACATTAAAAATGTCATAACCTTGATCAAGTAGGATTTATCCCAGGGATGCAAGGATTCTTAAATATCTGCAGATCTATCAATGTGACACACCACATCAATAAACTGAAAAATAAAAGCTGTGTGATCACCTAAACATATGCAGAAAAAGCTTTTGATAAAATTCAACACATTCCTGACAAAAACTCTTCAGAGAGTGGGCATAGAGGGGAATCACCTCAATATAATAAAAGCCATTTATGACAAACCCACAGCTAACATCATTTCCAGTGGTAAAAAACTGAAAGCATTTCCACTAAGATCAGGAACAGGACAAGGATGTTCTCTTTCACCAGTGTTATTCAACACAGTCTTGGAAGTCCAAGCCATGGCAATCAGAGAAAAAAAGAAATAAAAGGAATCCAAATTGGAAAAGAGGAAGTAAAACTATCACTGTCTTCAGAGGACGTGATTCTATACCTAGAAAATCCTAAAGACACTACCAGAAAACTATTAGTGCTCATCAATAAATCTGGTAAAATTGCAGGATATAAAACTAATACACAGAAATCATTTCTACATACTAACAATGAAAGGTCAGAAAGAGAAATTAGGGAAACCATCCCATTTACCATTGCACCAAAAGGAATAAAATAACCTAGGAATAAACCTATCTAAAGAGACAAAAGATTTATACACTGAAAACTATATAACACTGGTGAAAGAAATCAAAGAAGACACAAATAGATGGAAAAATATACCATGCTCTTGGATTGGAAGAATCAATATAGTCAAAATTACAATACACTTAAGGCAATCTACAGATTCAGTGTAATGCCTTTCAAATTACCAATGACTTTCTTTACAGAACTAGAACAAAATATTATAAAATTTGTATGGAAACACTAAAGACCTCGAATAGCCAAATCAATACTGAAAAGAAAAAACAGAACTGGAAGAATCAGGCTCCCTGACTTCATACTCTACTACAAAGCTACAGTCATCAGAACAGTATGGTACTGGCACAAAAACAGAAACATAGATCAATGGAACACAATAGAAAGCCCAGAAACAAACCCAAACACCTATGGTCAATTAATCTATGACAAAGGAGGCAAGAACATACAGTGGAGGAAAGATAAATGGTACTGGGAAAACTGGACAACTGCATGTAAGAGAATGAACTTAGAACATTTTCTAACACCATACACAAAAATAAACACAGATGCAAAATCCTCAGCCAAATATTAGCAAACCATATACAAATACACATTAAAAAGATTATATACCACAATCAAGTAGGATTTGTCCCAAGGATTCTTCAATATCCACAAATCTATCAATGTGAAAAATAAAAACCACATGATCATCTCAATAGATGATAACACCCACTCCAGAGAGGAGGCATAGAGGGAAACCACCTCAATATAATAAAAGCCATTTATGACAAACCCACAGCTAACATCATTTTCAATGGTGAAAAACTGAAAGCATTTCCACTAAGATCGGGAACAAAACAAAGATGTCCTCTTTCATCAGTATTATTCAACATAGTCTTGGAAGTCCTAGCTATTGCATTCAGAGAAGAAAAAGAAATATAAGGAATCCAAATTGGAAAAGAAGAAGTAAAACTACCACTGTTTGCAGAGGACATGATTCTATACCTAGAAAATCCTAAAGATGCTACCAGGAAACTGATAGAACTCATCAATGAATTTGGACAGCTACATGTAAAAGATTGAACTTAGAACACTCTCTAACACCATACACAAAAATAAACTCAAAATGGATAAAGACCTAAATGTAAGGCCAGATACTATAAAACTCTGAGAGGAAACATAGGCAGAATGCTCTTTGGTAAAAATCATAGCAACATCTTGTTTGACCCACTTCCTAGGATAAAGATAATAAAGACACGAAAAAGCTAATGGGACCTAATTAAACTCAAAACTTCTGCACAGCAAAGGAAACCATTAAAAAAATGAAAAGACAACCCACAGAATGGGAGAAAATTTTTGCAAATGACTCAACCAACAAAGGTTTAATCTCTAGGATATACAAACAACCCACACAACTCAACAACAAAAAAAGGAAGGCAAACAAAGGGTCTAAACTGGTTTCATTGCTTCACCTCCACTGCACATTCCTTTTAAGTGACAGTGCCCTGAATGGTGCTTCTCAGTCCTCCTGGTACATGGCACAGTTAAGACCATCTACACAGCCCACGAGAGTAACAAACAAGGCTGCATGTGGCCCCAGGAGACCTGCCTAGAGTCCCATTTGCCCCAGACTTGCCTGGTTGCCCTGAGGAGAACCAGCGTCTTGACAATGGTATGGCCTGCTCTATATGAAGGTATAGGTAAAATGCAGGCATTTAAGTGAACAAGACATATTATAATTAGATATTTCAGGAATATTTCATAGAAACATCATGGTAAATTTGTGACAAAGTACCCTCATGGGCTCCATCTGCATCACTCTGTGCGAGCAAATACTTCAACGGCAGTTTGAACTTAGCCTTGCAGTGACTCACATTTTCTGTTCACCTTGTGGTATTTCTAGGTTACCATGGGCCTAAGATGATATTTGGATATTTCCAATTAGTGATTCAGTTAAGACATATATTTGACCAACTGAAGCAGTGATTCCATTCAAAAAATAGTTTTGTTATCCACCAATTTTTTTAAAAGAAGTTTCCCTCAAAAGATTTTTGCCAGCCAAGAGAATGAAAAGACATCTAAGAGAGCCCAGCTGTTGCTCTGATGTTTCCATGGTGAGAACCCAAATTTAGACAGGAAAGTGTTTATTGTCCCTCTAATAGTCAGCTTTTAGAGGGAACATAAATACAGGCCATGGATACTGAATATATCCAAGAGCTGGACAAGTAGCCAGAACCCTAACACATAAGCCATTATTTTGCTACTTTTGTTCTAGAATAAAATACTAAAGGATCCAACACATTATTTCTGCCAAAAACATGGAGCAGTTTAATATAACAGAATTCCTGTCTGCACAGCATAGACATCAATAGGAAAAAATACACAATTAGTAGCTTGGTTGCAGGTTTATTTAGGAGTAAAACAAATCAATTCAGTGATAACTACAGACGTGAGGTGTTTCAATACTTTCCTTTGTGGGTACTTTGATTTTATGTTTAAAAAAGACTTTAGTCCAAGCCAGAGATGCTATTTAATTGCCCTAAGTACAGACGTGAGGTGTTTCAATACTTTCCTTTGTGGGTACTTTGATTTTATGTTTAAAAAAGACTTTAGTCCAAGCCAGAGATGCTATTTAATTGCCCTAAGTCTCTCATAGAGGTCTGAGAGAGCAGAAGACAAACTAGCCTAAAGGTATATGGGAATTTTCCGTGATCTTTTGGAAACCAAGAATGCCATGTGCAGCCCCAGGCTGAGGTTTCAATATGGTGGCCTCCAGAGGTGAAAACAGCCCTGCCTGGGTCTGGCTTGGCTCCGTCCTGCAACCCAGGGCCTCTCCTCCCTCACCCATAAAATAAAGTGGAACAGCTCAATGGGAGCCTCCATCTCTGGTGGTCTGTGAGAGCTGAAGAAACAAAACTATGTGGACATCAGGCAAGTTCTCTCATCTCCAGAACTTGGACAGTTATTAGTCCAATATGTGCTATCTAGGTAAGCTCCATTTCAAAGGTTTCCTATAATAGCACTTCTCACACACATTCTGTCTCATGTTTTCACAAACAGGAAGGGAAGACACAAAAGAGTGAACGTTTTCTAGAATGAAAGAAATATGATATGTGTCTTTAAGAGGCAGCTATCAAATATAACCCCTAGGAGGAAGCCAGCCCCATTTCAGAGTTTTTCTGGGCAGGACCATCTTTCTAACTCATGACTCAGTTTGATTCCAGAACTCTAACTGGCTTTTCACTTGCTTTGGACTACAACACACTGCAATCAACTTGTAACATGGTAATAAAATACAGATAATTGACACCTAGTGATAAACCCCAATCTTCCATGTCAGCCAGGGTTCTTCCTAACAACCTCATGGTCTATTTTCTACCTCCTCAAACCATGTCCCCAAAGTACCAAGTCACCACGTGGACTTGCCTGGTAACATTTACTTCCTACTCCATCAGCTGTTTGCTGGTCAAGGTGCTAGAGGGGAATGAATTGTATAAAAGGGAGAAACAGCATGAGGAAAGGGGGGCAGAGTCAACATCAAGGACAACATCAAAGCAGCAGGCTGCACACTGCCCTGCATACTCGAATGGTTCCTACAGCATCCCAAATAGTTTTGAGCTCAGCCTAGTCCAGGAGGGTGGTCCTGGGAAATCCACAGCGAAGGCCACTGCCTCTCTACCATGTGCCTCAAATTCTCCATGGCCAAGAGTAATCTCCAGCCTAGTGACCCTGACCCTTGTGACATATTATTTGAATACGTAAATGCATGAACTCTACCATCAGAAACTGTATTCAGTTCTTCCAGGGTGTGGATGAGCATGGACTATTTTAGACGTTCCACAGGGATCAGGACCACTGCCCTAGTCTAAGCCACCAATGCTTCTGTAGTTCTGCACCAACAGCTACCACCTGCTGTCCCTGTTTCCATTCTCCCTTGCCTAGAATCTGATCCCCACCAGGCACACTGGCATCTCTTCAATGTACACACTGAGCCCTACACTCCAAACACCACCCTGACTCTGTACTCTGGTTGCCAGGGCCCTGCGACTTGACCTGCCTACCATGCAACCTCATCTCATCTGTCTGCACCACCTCTGTCCCCTCCACACTCCACATCCTTGTCTCTCAGGACTCCTATGACCTCTGCACACCAAGCCCTTTTGGCCCTCTGCCATTGAACATGGGCTTCCCTCAGCCCAGGGAGCCCTTGTCATCCTTCAGAATTCAGCCTAAAAACCTGAGGAGGCTTTTTGGATCCCTCCACCCCCATGCCACCCTACTCCCCTCTTTCCTAAAATATTTAAAAAAATTTTTTTTTGTCTTTTCAGTGCCGTACTCGTGGCATATGAAGATTTCCCAGCTAGGGGTCGAATCTGAGCTACAGCCACCAACCTATGCCACAGCCACAGCAATGCCAGATTCAAGCTGCATCTGGGACCTATACCACAGCTCACGGCAATGCCAGATCTGAGCAAGGCCAGGGATTGAAACTGCATCCTCATAGATGCCAGTCATATTCATCTCTGCTGAGCCACATTAACTTAAAAATATCTTTTTAAATTAATATTTAATTACGAGAATTCAGAATCCCTTTGAAAAAGTATATTACTGATAAAAATGAAGTCTCTTTCACCAGAGGCGACCACTGTTATAAATTTAATTTCCAGGTTAAAAGTGTATATATATATATATATATTTTTTTTTTTTGGTATTTTTGCCTTTTCTAGGGCCGCTTCCATGGCATATGGAGGTTCCCAGGCTAGGGGTCGAATCAGAGCTGTAGCCACCAGCCTACCCAGAGCCACAGCAATGTGGGAGCCAAGCCACTTCTGCAACCTACACCCCAGCTCACGGCAATGCCGGATCCTTAAGCCACTGAGCAAGGCCAGGGATCAAACCCGCAACCTCATGGTTCCTAGTCGGATGCGTTAACCACTGAGCCACGATGGGAACTCCTATTCTACAAGCCTTTTATACAGCAATTGATGTGGCAGGTATGTTGGTACTTCCCATGTGGTGCATTGCTTATAACCACTAGTTGTCCATCAAACGGCTATGTGCCATGTTTTCCTTATCTAGCCACTCTCTAATTTGCCATTACAAGTGATGCTATGATGACCCTACTCATGTCCTTGTGCATAGCACATTCTCGTTGAGGGTGTATCCTTATATCCCTGCTACCTTACACACATCTCTGTTTGTGGTCTTCAAAAGACCTCTTTCAAAGTTACGCACATTTACTTGCTACCATATTTATATGTATCCTGTTTTATAAGGCTGGAAGCTTCATGAAGATCGTGTTTAACATTGTATCCTCAGAACCAAAAATAGGGCAGGAAATATGAGTATCACTGTATGGTTGGTGTGAAGAAATATGCCTGGTACTGGAGTTTCTTGTCTAGTGATTTGGTGGCTTGCTCATGTACTTATGGGTGTAAGCTACTGCACAGGTGGACCCAAGACCCAGTCATGTTTTAACGACCACAAAGGCACTTAATCTTTGCTTTGTGATTTTTCTCCCCCTCTCTTTCTTTCTTTCTTTCTTTTTTTTCTTTCTTTTTAGGGTGGCACCTGCAGCATGTGGAAGTTCCCAGGCTAAGGGTCGAATCGGAGCTGCAACTGCTCACCTCTGCCACAGCAATGCCAGATCCTTAACCCACTGAGCAAGGCCAGGGATCAAACCTGTATCCTCATGGATACTGGCTGGGTTCTTAACCCACAGAATCACAATGGGAACTCTTTTTTTCCCCTTTCAAGATCAAAATTATTTACTCCTCTAAATTCAATTTTACAAAGCTTGTAAATGAAAAAATACAGCTAAACAAAGAAAAATAACTTTTCAAGTCCAGTAACTATTCATTTCACTTCAAGAGGCCTGCCTTTGACATGAAACCATGAAAACCTCCCCCCTCTCCCCACCCCCAACCCCTGCCCTGCTCACCCTGTCCAGGGTGACAAAAGCCTACACACAGCAGGTCCTGACTGGCCATTCCTTGTGGGGGGGTCATCTCCAGTCAATGTTTAATCTCATGTCTATAAAACCAGAACTGCGTGAGTGGAAAAACAAACCTCAGGTTGAAATTATTTCTCTGGGGGCAAATGCGAAGACAGTAATTGAGTATTCTTGAAGTGGGATACAATTGTCTCTGAATTCCTCAATAAGTGTTGTGTCTTAACACTCTGTTAGAATGCTCAGAAGGCATTCAGGCCACAGTTACCCAGCCCAATGTGCCCAGGCTTCCTTGAGTTCTGCAGGCCACTCTCTGAGGGAAAGGGGCAGGCTTCCCTCTTCTTGGCTTGGCTTTACCTTCCAGGCTCTCTCCAGGCAAAGCAGAATCTTGTAGGGTGGGGGTGGTGGGGGGGGATGGGGGTGGTGGGGGGCAGGGGGTTGCAGTCACTCATTTATCCTAGTTATTTAATGAACTTTGTGCCAGGCACTCTCATGCAAAGCACTTTACACAGCTCACCCTTAACTCCTGGCAGAAACTTCTGAGGTAGGTATTACTATTGCCTGATTCACAGATGAGGAGCTGAGGCACAGAAAGATTAGGCAGTTTGCCCAGAGTCACAGAGCTATGAGCCAGGATCTGAACCCAGGTAGTCCAACTCTATCATCTAAGCTCCTATCCACGATGCTCTGCTACATATGATCATTTCTTTGTGGCTGGAAATAAATGCCTCTTCTCTTTAAGGACTGGAAGAAGCTGCTAAGCTTTCCTTCTTCCAGATGTTTTTCCTGTATAAAGGTGTATGTATAGGGAGCCTACGAGCTCTCAGTGCTTGTCCATCTCATCAAGGCCCCATTCCACCAAGAGGAGAATCAATGACACCTTGATATAAACAAACTAGGACCATAAGTACAGCCCATGTTTATTCTGATCAGTCTCCGAAATATAAAAATTACCTTACTTAGATATAAATTTTTTTTTAAACATATGATCCTTTTATGATCACTGTCAGCTCACTGAGCAAATACGGGAGACAAGCATGACATTTAGCCAGGTCTCCCTTTCTTTAGGTCTGTTCTGTTCAATTTCCAAAGCCTATTCCAAAGGGTTCCTTGCAAAATGCTTTTCTGCCTGCTATAAACTCCTTTTTTGCCCTGGCAGAGTTGACCTCCTCAGCTTACATTTTCAGGGTTATATTTCCCTGCTTGTTGAACCTTCCTCCCTGAACAGTTACCACCAGGATCCCTTCTCAAACATACAATCTCACTCCTCCTTCCACGACTGGATTTAATCAGTTCAGCTCAGTAAACATTAGAAAGCAGGCTCTGCTCCATTTCCAAAGGGATCCTGGGAAGTGTGCAAGATATAAGGAGAGAAATGCTTGCTTACCAGAAGGACCACCCACACCCACACCTGCATGAACTGTCAACAAAATCAACTTCACGAGCAAGGGCTGTGAATAGTCAGGCCTTGGTTGGGAAAGTGTGTATTACAGGAAACAGGGAGTTTGCACAGGTCAAGGGCAAGCAGGCTTGACACTTAAAAGAAAAAAACTTCCAAAGCAAGTCAAAGATGTAGTGAGAAACAGGAAACTCTCCTTCTCTTTGAAGTGTGTTTACCACTCCTGCAGTAGAGGGTTTGTTTATTCCAGCAACATCACACCATGTAAGGCCAGTCTAGCCTGAGAAGCATTCACACTTGAAGACAACCAATTTCAAGGTTCATTGACTTGGGAAGTTAAGTGAACTTCTTGGTTTCAGAATTTCCTGACATAACAGTTCTATACTTGGTCTATTCACTTCTCTACTCCCTTGGTTTGTTTAGATGCTTGAGTTATGACATCAAAGCCCAGGCTTCGACCCTTACCTGCATGTACCTGAGTTCCAGAGGTGCCTCTCCAACTGACTATAGGACCCAGACACCTCAAGCTTAAAATGCCCAAAGCTAACTCTGTGGCCTTACAGCCATCCCATGACCCTAAGTTAGCAGTTACTTAGGCATAACCCCAGACTTTTTCCTCTTCTCAAAGAATCCAGCCACCATCCTACAAATGATGTCCATCCTGTATCTCCTGCAGAAGCCTTCTATTTGCCTTTCTTCCTGCCACTGCCTGAGTCCCACCTCTCCATCTCTCTCCAGACTATGGCCTGGGCCTCTGCTCTCCTCCAATGCATTCTCTGTGCTGTTTCCAGAGGGATCTTGCTGAAATACTCCCGATTTCACTTCTTCACTTAAAATTTATCACTAGTCCTGTTCAGTTTTAAAGTTGTGTCATTTTCTTCAGAAAAATCCTCAAATTCAATTCAGCTAAGTCCAACCCCCTAAAGAAATCTGCAATCTGGTCACCCAGAGAAACCAGAGGTCCACCCCCAGAAATCAGAAGGAGCTTTCCAAAGTGACCTCTTTCACATGTCTTTTGCTTCTGCCCTTTTTTTTTTTTTTTTTAAGGGCCACACCTATGACATGTGGAAATTCCTGGGGTAGGGGTCTAATCAGAGCTGCAGCTGCATCCTACACCACAGTCACAGTTACACTGGATCCCAGCTGCATCTGCAACCTATGCCATAGCTTGCAGCAATGCCGGATCCTTAACCCACTGAACAAGGCCAGGGGTTGAACCCACATCCTCATGGACACTATGTCAGGTTCTTAACCTGCACCACAGTGGGAATTCCTGCCCTTCTTAATGTAGGTTCTCTCAGTTCCAAGTTGGTGTCTCTTTTCCTCCTCCCGGATCCAGCTCCCCTCCTAGTCACCCTTTGCTGTTCCATAATCAGGACACTATGAAGGGCTTCCTGGGTATCCAATGGTAAATCTGAATCACTGGCTGTATTCTAATCATGCCTACCTGAGGATGTCACATCCCTTGCTGGTGAATCCCATTTGTAATGAATCATTATCATCAGATAAATCTTCCCAAGTAGCTACTTGCCGCTCATGGTACCACTGGTCATTAATCTAGCTGTTATGAAATCCTCTAAGCGTGTTCATGCCAGTGCACAGAATCTTCTCTCCAGTTCACATCCCTATTTATTTAACAATTACCTTCTTTAACAGAACAATATCCGGGAAAGCTCCAGGGCATGGAATTACTACAATAACAAAACTGTGCTACACACACACTTTTGATGTCTCTCTTGACTCCCCCACCACCCTGTTCAAATGGCATCATCACCCTGAGTTTACAGTGGAGGAGACAGAGGCCAAGCCTGGGGAGGAAGTGGGAACTGTGGCTGCAAAGGCCCCACCTGTGCCCTCAACAACTTCAGAGGTTGCTCCTATGCTGCACCTAGCCAAGCCGTCCCCAGGAGCCAGGACTGGCGGTCACCTGAGTCATAAATTTTGAGGTTAACACCAATTATACAACACTTACTGTAAAAGAGAAGGACAAAACTGACTCCATATTGGATCTAGTCCTTTAGCTGTAACCTTTGCCCTCTGTCACCAGTGCTTAGTCACAGCTGGCTCTGGACTTTTGTAAAAGAATGTTGTCTAGAGCCTGAAATATACATGACTATTCACTTTCAAAGCTCTGCCTCCCAGGCTTGCCCTTTAAAGGTTTAACACCTTCCATTCATATAGAGATACAAAGTTGCAAAATAGAGAGCAGCATTTGTCTTGTTGGAGGTTTCCAGAAACTTCCTACATGGACAGTTGAGGAACAAAGGATTATCACATCCCCACTGTTTGTCTGGCACCAAGAAGTTTGCAACAACCAGCCACATGCCCCACTCTTTTAGTATAAAAGAAGTCTGTATTCTCACTCAGGTAAGATGGTTCCTCTGGGGCATTAGTCTGGTGTCTTCTCAATCTTGCTGGCTTTCTGAATAAAGTCACTATCCTTTGCCCCAACACCTCGTCTCTTCATTTATTCACTTTTCCAGTGGTGAACAGCATGAATTTGGACTCAGTAACACTGCTAGTTACATAATATGTTTTGTTTTTGGTTTTTTTTTTTTTTTCAAACTGATTGTGCACTGCCAACTACTTTCAAGAAAGACAGAGCTAGGGCTTACTCTGTTCTTTCTGCTGCAGATCCTGAGGCTAAGGAAGGAATGAAATCCCCAAGCCTTGGCAATGCAGCCCTGTGGACAAGGCATGAGACAGACCAGAGAGCAAAACACTGCCCTGGAACTCGGCATCCAAAATATCAGCATCCTTCCTGTCAAAATGGAGGAAGATGGGCTCACCCACCCCGCTCAGGTTCATAGTTAGGCTTTCCCATTTGCCACTGGTTCCCATGGCTGGTGGAGAAGTACCAACACCCTTCCCTACTCACACAGGAAGATAGAAAACCACATCCTCTCCAATAGCCTCCCTCCAGCTCCCATCCTGAAGGCTCATCTCCAAGGTTTGGCTCCCCTCTTTCCACCACCCGCTGGGCCACTAATTGGTTCATATCAGTTATGAGTCCCCAAAAGGTGAGGACAGCTTAGCCTCCAATAACATAGTTAATTGTGGTGTCCTCTCAACCAGGAGTTTTTGTTCTCTATACTTTCCTTCCTGCTCCCACCGTCAATATTATGACTGGTTAGTTATGATTAACTGGGGAGGCTTGTTCCAGTGTTAGCAGTTATTGCTCTAAACATTTTCAGAACTCCTGCACTGTCTTCATTGCCAACTGATGAGAAACACACACAAATCAGCATGATTATCTCAGGATCAAAATCTATCAGTGACTATAAACAATAAAACTCATTAGGGTTACCAAGCTCCAGGAAACATTTCCTTGGAATAACTTTGTGCTTTCTCAACAAATCTAATTCATCCTCAAAAGTGAAAAACTTGTTGCTACAGAACATATTCTACAGGATCAGAGACTAATTCCAGGGATGTTTGGCTCTGAAGGCAGGCTCTAGACTATGACTATCTGGTCTGGGTTCAAATCCAGTTGCATCACTTATCACCTGTGAGATCTGGGGCAAGTTCTTTAACCTCTCTGTGCCTCAGTTTCCTCATCTGTAAAATGGGAAGGATAGTACCAGCTTCTTCACGGAATTTATAACACATGTGAAATTGCTTAGTACAATAGCCAGCACAAAGTAAGTGCCCCACAAATGTGGTTCCTGCTATCACTAAGGCTGCTACTATTCACCTCCTAGAGAGTCAAGGAAGAATAGCAGAGCATTCCCTCAGGACAACACAGAGAGACTGCAGTTAGAAAGAGGACACACTTTTCTGAGTGAGCATGATGCCTAAAAGCTGCACAGGAAAAGACAAGCAGATTGGACACTATAACAATATATTTTATGCATACATCAAGGGATGCCATAAGTTAGCTTACAGGAAAAATTAGCTTACAATATAGGGAGAAAATATTTGTGACATAGCTGTCCAAAAGTAAATATCCATAATGTATAAAGAATACTTATATTCTCTCTGCTTTTGCATCTAAAAATTTCCATATTAAAAATAGAGTAGCTGCATATCATTTAAAATGGACAAACCACTTTGGAGACAAATAAGCCATGGATATAAACAGACAATACTCAGAAAAGGAAATGTCAACAGCCAACAAAGCAATCACAGATAAACAACCTCAGTAGTAACTTTTTTTTTTTTTTTTTTTTTGGTCGTTTTAGGGCTGCACCTGCTGCAGCCACTGAGCAAGGCCAGGGATAGAACCTGCATCCTCATGGATGCTAGTCAGATTCATTTCTGCTGAGCCACAACAGGAACTCCAAGTAATAGTTTTTAAAATGCAAATTAAAACACTGAGGCACCACATTTAACTTTTCAGAATTAACTTCTGAAAAACTCTTAACATCCAGTGCTAGTGATGGTGTGGGAAAATGGTCAATCATAAGCTGATGGTAGAACAGCATACTGAAATGGCTTTTTAGAGAGCAATGTGGTTGATGCCACTATCTAATACAGGTAAGTGTCCTTTGATCTAGAATTCCACTTCTAAGAATCCCTCCTAAAAAATACTAATATATGTGCACAAATGTGTGTGTGTGTGTGTATGTTCATTACAGAAAGTTTGGTATTAGGATAAAAACTGGAATCAAGCCATGGCAAAATGAAGGCATTATGGTATTATGATACATCCTTATAATAGAACACCAAGCAATAATTTTTTAAATGTACTGACAAAAAACCAAAACTAATACAAGAATGGCAACGTGCATTTGACAATTGTTTACTAATTGCCAAGTATCCAGTATATTTGTTTTATTTCTACAGAACCACAGAGAGAAAAATAGGTAGTTTAATAAAATGGTGAAAGGCAGGGACTCTGGATCCAGGACACATAATTCAAAACCAGCTCCACTTGTATCAGCTGTGGGACTCTGCACAAGTTACTTCAATGCCCTGCGCCTAGGTTTCTCCTCCTATCAAATGCAGATATTGAAGGTACCTACCTCATGGGGTGAGAGTCAAAAATTGAGCTGGCACAGTGAAGTTCTTAACAGTGGCGCCTAGCAGATAAGTAAGTACTCAGTATATTATTTGAAAACATAAGGAGTTGCTATTTTTTCTGTTCTCACTATGTGCCAGGAGCCATTTCTAAATGAATTCATGGCTATTAGCAATGGAGCAAAGCTCCCCCTCCTGAGCCCCCCTTGCCATGCTTCAATACCTGCATTCTATGTCCTGTGCAATGGGTGATTCTAAATTCCATGCTGGTGAGAACATGTGCACACTGAGGGCTCCTCTGTTCCTTAGGATCTGAGGCCTTTTCTCAACCAGCAGGTGTGGACTGAGCTTCGCTGCTGGTGTCCACATTGTCCCCAAGCCATACCCCGCCAGATTCCTCCCTGTAGTGTGGGTGGGCCAGCTCTCACCTAGTCAGTACCTGTGGCCAGCAACCACCCAGGCGTGGTCCCTCTTGGTTCCCCTTCTAGGACCAGTGGGGCCAGGCCATATCTTCCCTTTGCTAATGGAGGGTCAGGCATGTCTATAGGTCAAATTGCTGTGCCCAATCCTTCCCAAATGCAAGCTCCAGGTCTGATCACAACCCCTAATTTCCCATCAGTCTATTTACTTCCTTATCACTTTCAATCTATTAGCACCAGTACTTCTATGCAACACATAGTAAGTCTTTTTTCCTTATTTTTACCCCTAATCTAACATCTATGGGCAAAAGAGCAATTCTTTTTTTTTTTTTTTCCAGCTATACCTGTAGCCTACAGAAGTTCCCAGGCTAGGGGTCGAATGGAGATATAGCTGCTGGCCTGCACCACAGCCACAGCAACATGGATCCAAGCCGCATCCGCAACCTACGATGCAGCTTACAGCAAGGCCGGATCCTTAACCCACTGAAGGAGGCCAGGGATTGAACCCGTATCCTTGCAGACACTATATCACATTCTTAAACAGCTGAGCCATAATGGGAACACCAACAAAACAGCAATTCTTGAATTTAATGGTTTCACTTCTTGACCTTCCCTGGATGACATCACCAGTGGAGGGAAGAGTGTCCACTGCTCCTTCTCAAGTTGAGTGCTCAACTCCACCTGTACATCTGTGAACCCTTGATGGACAGAGGTAGCTCAGGTGGACTTCTCCCCTCTGTTCCTCTCCCTCCAACCAGGTTCCCAAGCCCGGCTGCAGAAGAGCACACCTTCTCTTACGCAACCATTGTTCTGTCTTGCCATTTTGTTATGTGCTGGTGTCACATTCCATTATGTCAACTTTATGGGATGTGATAGAAGTCAAACTGATTAGAATTGGATATGCTGGGCATTTTGGTTATCAAAAATATCATGAGATTTAGTCAAATGTTTGGTTCTTCAAGAGGGCTCAGTATATGCCTTAAGAATCTGAAGTGCAAAACTTTGCTAAATGGAGTTAAAACGAAACCAAACCAAACCAAACCAAAATGAAAAAGTACTACATACTATCTGCAGTAGAAATTTGAGAATTATAATCTCTAGAAAAAAAGCCAATTCTGACCCATGCCCATGAGTAATTAAGGTAGGTCCACAGAGTTTAAGAAAGCTACCTTACTTTCTTTTTTTTTTTTAATTGTAGTAACTTTACTTAAAAATCTTCACAGATTCAAGATTATTGATAGTGATACTAAAATTCCCCCCCCCTTTGTTCTGTTGCATCATGAGTATCTAGACATAGTTCTCAATGCTACTCAGAAGCATCTCCTTGTAAATCTATTCTAAGTTGTGTCTGATAAGCCCAAGCTCCCGATCCCTCCCACTCCCTCCCCCTCCCATCAGGCAACCACAAGTCTCTTCTCCAAGTCCATGATTTTCTTTTCTGAGGAGATGTTCATTTGTGCTGGATCTTAGATTCCAGTTATAAGTGATATCATATGGTATTTGTCTTTGTCTTTCTGGCTCATTTCACTCAGGATGAGATTCTCTAGTTCCATCCATGTTGCTGCAAATGGCATTATGTCATTCTTTTTTATGGCTGAGCAGTATTCCATTGTGTATATATACCACATCTTCCGAATCCAATCATCTGTTGATGGACATTTGGGTTGTTTCCATGTCCTGGCTATTGTGAATAGTGCTGCAATGAACATGCGGGTGCATGTGTCTCTTTTAAGTAGAGTTTTGTCCGGATAGATGCCCAAGAGTGGGATTGTGGGGTCATATGGAAGTTCTATGTATAGATTTCTAAGGTATCTCCAAACTGTTCTCCATAGTGGCTGTACCAGTTTACATTCCCACCAACAGTGCAGGAGGGTTCCCTTTTCTCCACAACCCCTCCAACATTTGTTATTTGTGGACTTATTAATGATGGCCATTCTGACTGGTGTGAGGTGGTATCTCATGGTAGTTTTGATTGGCATTTCTCTTATAATCAGCGATGTTGAGCCTTTTCTCATGTGTTTGCTGGCCATCCGTATATCTTCCTTGGAGAACAGTCTATTCAGGTCTTTTGCCCATTTTTCCATTAATTGATTGGCTTTTTTTGCGTTGGGTTGTATAAGCTGCTTATATATTCTAGAGATTCCTTTTAAAATTGTACCTCACAAAATCAAATACCTCGGAATACACCTGACCAAAGAAGTAAAGGACCTATATGCCGAGAACTATCAAACTTTAATCAAAGAAATCAAAGAAGATGTAAAGACATGGAAAGATATTCCATGTCCATGCATTGGAAAAATCACTATTGTAAAAATGGCCATACTACCCAAAGCAATCTACAGATTCAAGGCAATCCCTATCAAATGACCCAGGACATTTTTCACAGAACTAGAACAAACAATCCAAACATTTATATGGAACAACAAAAGACCCATAATCACCAAAGCAATCCTGAGAAACAAAAACCAAGCAGGAGGCATAACTCTCCCAGACTTCAAGAAATACTACAAAGCCACAGTCATCAAAACAGTGTGGTACTGCTATCAAAACAGACAGACCGACCAATGGAACAGAATAGAGAACCTGGAAATAAACCCTGACGCCTATGGTCAATTAAGCTTTGACAAGGGAGGCAAGAACATAAAATGGGAAAAACAAAGTATATTCAGCAAACATTGCTGAGAATCCTGGACAGCTGCATGCAAAACAATGAAATTAGAACACACCCTCACACCATGCACAAAAATAAACTCAAAATGGCTGAAAGACTTAAATATAAGATAGGACACCATCAAACTCCTAGAAGAAAACATAGGCAAAACACTCTCTGACATCAACATCATGAATATTTTCTCAGGTCAGTCTCCCAAAGCAATAGAAATTAGAGCAAAAATAAACCCATGGGACCTAATCAAACTGAAAAGCTTTTGCACAGCAAAGGAAACCAAAAAGAAAACAAAAAGACAACTTACAGAATGGGAGAAAATAGTTTCAAATGATACAACTGACAAGGGCTTAATCTCTACCTATTTTCAACAGTCAAAACACTCCCTGCCTTGACATCACCCCAAGAAGGAGGTGAATATGACAACAAATTACTTGTTTCCCTCTAATGCGGGGCTGACATTTTAGCACTACTGATATTTTAGAACAGAAAAATGGAAGTTGTCAGGCTAGGGATTGAACCCACACCACAGCAGTGACCCAAGCCACTGAAGTAACAACTCCAGATCCTCAACCTGCTGAGCCACAAGGAACTCCAAGAACAGATAATTCTTCGTTGTGGGGGGCTGTCCTTTGCACTGTAGAATGTTTAGAAGCATTGCTGGACTCAGCCAGCAGATGCCAAAAGCACTTCTGGCTCTTGTTATGACAACCAAAAATGAATCAAGGCATTGTCAAGTGTCCCCTAAGGGGCAAAAGCACTTCTAGTTGAGAACCACTACCTTATGGAACCACTGGGACTGATCCCAGCCAGCCTCCACCTCCCAAGCAGCCCAACCCTTCCTGGACTCATCACTAAATCCCCTCCCCTCCCTAGTGGATCTGTATGTCCCCTAGTCTGAATCCTTTCTGCCCTCTCCAGCCCCTTCAGTCCTTCACTGGGAACTTACAAGTACCCAACAGCAAACGGTCTACATGTCTTTTTTTCCTTTTTCCTGTTTTTTTTTTTTGTTTTGTTTTGTTTTGTTTTGCTGTTGGTCACTCCACGGTATATGGAGTTCCTGGGCCAGGGACCAAATTCGAGCCACAGTTGCGACCCATGCTGAAGTTGTGGCAACACCAGATCCTTTTGACCCACTGCGCAGGCCAGGGATTGACTCTGTATCCTGGCGACACAGAGACGCTGCTGATACCATTGCACCACAGCAGAAACTCCATTTTCCATGTCTTCGTGGAATATTCCTTGTTCTAACTCTGAATTTAGGATGCTGTTCCCTAACAGCCCTCTCCTATGTCATGATGGGTTCTTCTCTCTTACCCACATAATCCCCTCTGCCAACTCCAGACTACACCCCTGCTCCAACCTTCTTCAAGAAACTCAGCCACTTAGAACAGGGGTGGGCAGCCTATGGGCCAAATCAGGCCCACCAAGTATTTTGGTACAGTTTATTGGCTAAGAATGGTTGTCACGTTTTTTAACGGTTGGGGGAGAAAAATCTAAAGAACTTCATGACATGTAAAACTCAAAAATCAGTGTCCATAAATAAATGTTCACTGGAAGGCAGCCATACGCATTCACTTACCTGTTGTCTATGGCTGCTTTTACGGTACAAAGGCAGAATTTAGTTGCATAGTTGCAACCAAGGCTGTCTGGCCTGGGAAGCTTAACATATTTATTATCTGGCCCTTGACAGAGAATGTTTCCAACCCTCATCTTTGAGGCACATGGGAACAGTCTGTACCATCCCCTCCCAACCTGCTGTCATCATCCACTACCCGCCAGGTCACTCTTCCATGTGTCTTAAAATATACACACGACCGAAAGCTGGATGGCACAACTGCTAATATCAGCAAATGAATGAGGTTCAAAATTACCTCTATGGGTTGGAATGTTGTGTGGAAACCAAGAGGATGAAATTTAAAGTTTATATATTAAGTCCCATGCAATGTTCACTGTCAGAAAGATGAACACACAGAGCTGGAAGAGGATGTAGTGTGTGCGGACAGAGCTAAGAAGCAGGATGAACCGGGAAATGTCACAGGGAAATCTCTATATAATGAAATGCTAGGCAATAAGAAAGCTGTCACATTATGGGCCAGATTTAGGGCAGATGACTTTCTTAACAAGCCAACAAGTTCAAGGATAGACTGGGGTGCCCTAGGGAGGGCAGAGTCTGAGAAAATGCTCTCAGAAAGGGCTTCTGCTCTGGGCTAGACAACCTTGAAGCCTCATTAATCCTTACATTATACACTATGACAATTTAAACCAGAGACACTGGCTCTTCTGCTGATTAGATGCTAAAAATAATTTCCTACATAAAGTATGAAAGTGCCAATATTTTTATTCCTTCCAATCAAATATGTAAAGTTTTTGTTTGTTTGTTTTGTCTTTTTGCCTTTTCTAGGGCCGCTCCCACGGCATATAGAGGTTCCCAGGCTAGGGGTCTAACTGGAGCTGTAGCTGTCAGACTACACCAGAGCCACAGCAACTCGGGATCCGAGATGCATCTGCGACCTACACCACAGCTCACGGCAATGCCGGATCCTTAACCCACTGAGCAAGGCCAGGGACCGAACCCACAACCTCATGGTTCCCAGTCGGATTCGTTAACCAATGCGCCACGACAGTAACTCCTCAAATCTGTAAAGTTACTTACAAAGATGAAATTCACTATGGTACACACAGTCCGCAAAGGTACTTTGAGGTGGCAGACAACCAATAAACTCATACATTATTTGATAAATTCTCGGCAGAGAGCTCTACTTCTTCAGAAACTAAAGCGAAGCAATGAGAGTTTAGAGCCTTAGAATTAAAGCATTCAGCCTAGAAGGCCTAGGTCTATAAGAAGACCTGGGTATTTTTTTCCTGTTTGACTCTCTTTGAATTTTTATATTTACCTGAATAAAAATAGAGCTACATGGTATGTAAATCAAATTTCTTCCCTAAAAAGTCAGAAGTGAAACTCCTATTCAATATGACCATGTTGCGAAGAATGGTGGTTTGCAAAGTGGTTCTATAGATCTGACACTGAGAAGCCAAGGTCAAAGACTTAGATTTAACCTGGAGCGAGGCCCCCTAGTCCTGGGATTCATCATGAGGCACCAAGCCCCTGCTTTCTCATTTGTAACGTGAAGATAATGACACTTGTCCTGCCTGGACCCTACAGAGGATAGTCATGAGAATTCAATTCAAGTGATATAAAAGTACTGTATGAATGAAGAGTGCCATATACATTTTAAGGCCACAGGGATCTCTTTCTAACCAGTAACACAGTTCTATCTTCTTTTCAAAAGTTTTGGCATTAGGTGGGACACTGAGTTATAAAATCCAGCCTAAAATTCCGCATATGTGGCGTAGGCAGGCACGTTGCTACAAGGGAGCAGTCAGCAGGGCCAGAATGTTCACACAGATGAAGAGGAATCTAGGTCAGGCATCCGTCTGTGTCTTTCAGGGTCTACAGGGAACGGAGTACAATGAATTTCCTGATTCTAAGGTAATGTTTTGAGGCACAGATGCTGAGCAGGTGACTAAGCTATGAGAGCAAGGATTATTTCCCAATTTGCTTCTCATCACCCTGTCCCTCTATCCTCCTGAATCTGCCAAAATTATGCTGTCCTTTGGGAGTCAAAGGACAAAGTCCCTCCAACAGCTTCATGGATGAAGCTACTTCATAATCACCGTCTGAAAATCATTCTCTTTATTTATAAGCTGGAAGGTAGATTGTTCTTAAATGCTATGAAATTTCCACTAAAATACTAATTTTGGTAAAATGACAAATCAGTCCTATTTGAAAACATTGAGACAGGAGCATTTGGAAAAGCATCTATATGGCCTTTCATTCCTGATCCCACCAAGCCTGGAGCCTCAAAACCATGAACTGTGCCCAGGATGGTCCACCCCACTGTTGTTACCTTTGCCAACATGTTACAAGGTGTTTTCATCTAAACCCACAATACAGGGACCTTTGAAATGTGCAAGAGCAAGAAGCAGAACAGGAACAAACATGACACAAGTCAGAGCGAAAGAACACCAGGTGCTACTGACAAGGTCTCCTAACTCCTATCTTCAGCATCTTTGGTGGTTTTACATACAGATTTTTCAGCCTATGGTGCACATTTTCCTCAATTTTCTCCATGCTAATTTCTCAAGGGATTAGCTAGAAGAGGTGTTCCAGAGAGCTTCCAGGGTCCTGTGAGCACTGCCTGTGTTTCTTGAAGACCTTAGGTCACACAGTACAATGTTCATGGTAGATTTCTCATTCTACAATCTGTTCAGAAGCATTGGTCTTCTTCTTACTAAAATAGAGCTTGCTATACAAAGACTCTTAGAAATAGGAAAACCTGTAGATGGAAGAATGCTTGATGAAGAAGGGTGTCAACACAGACCATGCCCTCCTCTTCCTTCTGCTATAGAAGGCACCAAAGCCATGGGCTGGTTCTTGCTCTAGTGATCCCATGCCTAACAGACTGCTTGGGACACTTTCTGGTAGTGCTGAAAGTAGGTGTCCCCATAGGGATGGAGAGGGAGAGATCTAACTGTACCACTCTCTCAAGGTCATCCAACTTATTCTGAGTTATGCTCTTTTTCACTGTACAGCCTCCTGACCTACATCTGGCTCCGAGGTGGATCTCCGTGATGAGGGAAAATACTCCAGTCCAATGATGTGAGTAGAGCTTCCACCAGCAGCAGGAAGCAGTGCACAGGTAATCAGTGTATCAGTCAGCCCCAGTAGACCTGGCTGGCACAGACTAGTCCTCAGAACCCTACTATCCTAGTGCACTGATAGCATCCATTTGGAAAGACAAAACTGGACCTAGACCCCAGAACAGCATGGTCATCCTTTTGCTGTACCTGTTTTATGGAACCACTTCTGAGCGTCTACAGATTTTTGTCAAGCTTTTTATTTTGGCATCTATAATGTCTCATGGGATTGTCAATCTTTCTATTTCTTTTTAGGTCCTTCCTTCATTCTGACTTTCTCCCAGCTCAGATGTAAGGTTCACAAGAATGGAGATCATACCTTTTCCATGTATTTGTCTTCATGGCTTCAAACAGCCCTGGCCTAAAACAGACACTTAATAAAAATGTGTGCTATATGAGTGACTGCATAAACGATGGCATTATCATTTACTGAAATTATATGAAAGTATGTATTTGCTCTATTTAATGCAACCTCAATTATGTGTTGTCATGAGGACCTTAGATTCTAACACTCTCACATTCATAGTGACTACCATTAATTTCTAAGCCAAAGTTCTGTGTTTTGGATTCTGTTCCAGTTGATAAACCACAGCTTTCTAAATAGATATTAACTGTGATACTAAATAATATAAAACACAAGTGGGTGAAGACCAGCTCATGGGGTTAGTAAGATCAAATCTGCACACATCTGCACAAACAGAACCACTTAGTCCTGGAAGGTTCTAGGGGAATTTGGGGTGATGTTTGAATGGTAGAGAAGAGGCAGGGAGTAGGTGGGCCAAGGATGGTCAGGGGCACGCGTGGGGGGGGGGTGTGGCCTCCCTCCCTCTTTTCCGCTTTCTTGTGCCCCTGTTCATGACTGGGTAAAGCCTTACTTTTCACGGAGATCTTGCACTTGACTGGTCTTGAAGCCTGGAGCTGATGGGGAGCAGGGACTGGACGGGGCCGACACAGGGCTCTTGATGCTCTGCACCGAGTGCCTTCGGCTCCGCCTGCGGTCCAGGCCCCGGGACTCACCCCCTGCGCCACTACCACCACCGCCACACACACTGGCCCTCCTCCGGTCCCTGCGCCCGCTGGGGGGCGGCTCGGCAGTCTCATCACCGTCCTCCAGCCGCAGCGCCACCTGGAAAAGCAGAGAGTGCCCAGTGCAAGGTCAGTCTTAACAGCCTTTCTTAGCCCCACCCCCACTCGCTTCTCCGCAAGGTCATCAGAACCACAAGCATCCCAAGCAATCTGCAAACTGAAAAGATGCTCTCCACTGAGTATTTTCCTAAATGGATACAATAAGGTCAGTCAATGTCACAAGAAGGTCTGAGAAATATTTTATAATTCAATGGGCTCCTCACCCTGGAGCCCAGCACTGCCCTTCCCAGAGTCATCTCCCCCAGGTTCCTTTTTGCTCTTCTCTAGTCCAGGAGGTGTGGTCTCTCCTGAAGCCCAGCAGCCGGAAGCCCTGGGTTTCCTGACTGTTCCTGAGCTTGCTAACCCCATGAGGGTGCTCAGAAGATCAAAGCAAGGAGAGAGGCAGGAGCCACGCACTCTAGGTGAGCAGGACCCGGCCTCACTGGCAGGTCTTCTGAGAGGCCTTACCACAGGCCCCATGGCTCCTAGGGAACCCTCCAAGCCTGGTATTGGGTGGGGGTGGAGCCTGAAGTTACACCAGCTCAGCCAGCTTGCGAGCTGGTCACAAAAATTTAGACCAGAAATAGACTGGACCTCTAGAGTTCACTTTTTAAATAATCTCCTCTGACAAGCAATGAATACTTGTGCAGAAGAATAAGTGCCTCACATGTGGCCACTTTGGCTTCCATATGGAAACGTGAGCCAACTGGCACCATAGCCCACACCCCCACCCTCTTCCCAGGTATCTTTTAGCCCTGCTCCTAGTAGAGAGGTGCCCTTTCCAAAGGCCCAGCTCTGCCACCTCTAAATCTCCTCTATTCTGGATCCTACTCCATGGCTTTCTTACCTCACGTTAACACCCACCATCTGTGCTTTTGCCCACGTTCCTCTTTAAATGCTTCCCAATGGGCTATTACATTCATCTGTATCTCCAGCTTCTTTAACTCTTTTATGCCTACTTTCTCAAAAACTAGAGTCAGAAGAGCACAGTTGACATTGACTAGACCTCTGTGTGTCTGGCTGTGCAACTAATGGACCAGGCATGACCTGCAGCAAATTGCTTGCCTGAGAGTCTCTTGCTCACCAAATGAGGCCAACAGCATTGCCTTTGTAAGTTTGTGTTAAGAATAGCTTCTATAATGTATGTAAAGTAGCTAGGATAGGGCCTTTCCCATGACCGGTACTCAATAAATATGACCATTCTTCCACAACTCGTGCCCTCGGATGAAGGGCCTGGGGTGCCCACAAATTCCTCCATCAAACAGAACTGGCAGGTCAGGCCCTCTTGCAGCCCAGGCGGACCAGGCCCAACCAAGTCCAGCGGTCCTCTGACTTGGCACCCAAGGAGTCACATGGTCCCATATCCATGAAGGTGCATATTTTCTAGCCTGGTGGGTGCTCTTGGTCACATTTCACAACTTATACAAGTGAGAGAATAGAGAAGTAACATAAAGACCCAGACAGCTGACCACAGGATTTGGCATTGACGTCACCAGTCTACAGAAAACCTGGCTATTGTAAAATCAGTGGTCCCCCTAGGTCCAAAGTGTTGGCATCTGTGTTCACATGGCAAGGTGAGCTTTGCTGAGTCAAGGCCAGGCTGACTACTCTCATCCTATTCTAAGGATGGGTACCTGAGATGTATGACCTGTTTCCCAGGAGTACACCCTCCCTTTATGTGCTCCATCTCCAACTTCCTCTAGCTCTAGCTTTTAGATAAGATCGATTTAGTGAAAACTACATGCCAGATACATTTCATAACAAACTCCCAAATAGAGGACGACAATTTAATAATATTTTGACCAGGCAGACATAATTTTGGAAGGCTTAAGGTAAGAATTGATAAGAGTTCAAAAAAATCTCTATTGCAAAATCTCACTGGAAAGCCTGTTTCCTCATGGGACCCTCTGCAGGACAACAGCAAGAACTAAGAAAGAAATTATGTATCTGGTTAATCACTTTTATCACCTCAGTGTGAACACCTTAAAGGGGAAAGTTCTCTGGAGAAAGTCTGAGAATGACTAGATACCTAACCAAGGACAGTATGTAAAAATGTTATTAGCCAATTATTTTTTCTTCATTTCTAGATATAAAAATTCTAGAGTATTTGAACTTATTCTGACCTGAAGTATTGATTCAGCTTTTTCTTAAGCCCACATTTGAGTTGATAAGGTGAGGGAATAAAACACAGTCTAGATATTTCTAATTCTTTTGTCTAACCTCAGACATCCAAGGATCAAACAGCTCACAACTGCCTTTGAGGGAGGTGTGTGGAGAGTGCATGAAGTAAAATCTAGTCTAACTGCTGTTTGTCCAAAAAGATGGAGACAGAAAGTTTAAATGAAAAGTAAAAAATTATCAAAATGGCACCATAAAATGGAATTCATTGAGGCTGACCTAAAATCTAGGTCCTCAGAGTACCTGTTGTGGCGCAGCGGAAACACAGCCAACTAGTATCCATGAGGACAAGGGTTTGATCCTTGGCCTCGCTCGGTGGGTTAAGGATCCCACTTTGCCGTGAGCTGTGGTGTAGGTCACAGATGTGGCTCGGATCCTGCCATGCTGTGGCAGTGGCGAAGGCTGGCCACTGTAGCTCTGATTAGACCCCTAGCCTGGGAACCTCCATATGCCACTGGTGTGCCACCCCACCCCATCCCCCCCCCAAAAAAAAATAGAACACGTCATGATCAAGTGGGTTATATGTCAGGAAAGTAAGGATGTTTAGAGGATAAAAAGAAATAAATTAAATATCAACTTAAAAATCCAGAAAAAAAAAAAACAAGTAAACTGAAAGAGGATTAAAGAAGGCAACCATAAAGACAAAAATGTTTTGAATTTTTAAAAAACAGAAGAGCACTAAAAATACATAAATCAAAATTAACAACAAAATAGACAAACCATGGGATCTCCCGTCGTGGCGCAGTGCCGGAAACAAATCCCACTAGTATCCATGAGAATTTGGGTTTCATCCCTGCCTGGCTTTGCTCAGTGGGTTGGGGACCTGGCATTGCTGTGAGCTGTGGTATAAGTCACAGACGTGGCTTAGATCCTGCACTGCTGTGGCTGTGGTATAGGCCGGCGGCTGTAGCTTCAATTAGCCTGAGAACTTCCATATGCCACAGGTTCGGCCCTAAAAAGCCAAAACAAACAAACAAACAAACAAACAAAAAAACACAAGCCACAAGTTAATCTAGAGAAAAAAAATGGGAGAAATTACAAAAATAAATAAATAACAAAGGGAAAATAACTTCTCAAGAGAGGATATTAAAAACATTCATAAGAGACTATATATTTCTTTAGTAAGCAATTTAAAAATCAAGATGAAATGGCTAATATCTTAGGAAAATATAATTTAGTAAAATTTATCCCCAAAACCATAGGGAATTTAAATAGACCAATATTCATGGAAAAAAAACAGTTACCAAAGATCTGCCTCCAGTATACAACACACACACACACACACACACACACACACACACACTCCTCCTCTGCCTCCACCTCATCATCATTGTCATCACAGGTCCACAGCATTTCCCAAGGAAATTCTATCAAATAATCAAAGACCAGAGACAAGGGCAGAGAAAAAGAACAAAAACATCCAAATATTTTTACAAAGCAAGACTAAAATTGTTACTTAACATAACAAGTATTGCAAACACATACAAAGAAAAGGATAAGAACACTCTGTGGTAGCGTTGCCATGGCAACAAAACTGCAACCAGCCAACATCAATCAAGAGAAGAGCAGATAAATAAATTGGGATTTATTCATCAGTGGTGAAAATGAACAAACTGGAACTCCACGTAAAAACATGGTTAAGTCTCAAAAACAAAAAGCAAAAGAGAAACCGTAGGAGGACACAAATGGTATGGTTCCATTTATAAAAAAGACAAAATTAAACAATACTTTGTTTAGGGATACAGACTGGTAGGAAGGCATTAAATCAGCTGATCTATGGACCCTCTACTCCTTTTGTAGGAGTGATGCTTCTGGGGAAAGAAGGCAATATCTCCATCCAATTTTTTGTAAATATGCTAATAACTAGAGTACATAATAAATAGCCTGAAGATATTTTCTAGTGTGAAAGTTCTTGTTTCTGGAATGCTCTTAGCAGGCTAAGGATCATCTATACTAAATAAACCCAGAATTTATGGATCTATAAGCCAAGATTCTCTGGGCTATGTAGTAGCGATGCTTCATAACTGAATATTACTCGCTGGGCAAGGCGAACCACACTTGGAGACCTTGTCTATTGCTCTGGGTCAGAAAGCACATGCCTGATGCACAAATAAAAGACCTGGAAATCACATGGAATGTCCCAGATCTCTCCCTGCTTCTTTGCACCTGTTTGTCCTAGAAATGACTAGCCTAGGTAGATGAGTATAGATAGCTCTGTCATAGAGAGCAAATTCTCAGATGGATCAGCTCTTATTTGATAATCTGATTCTTTGTGTTAGCTCACAGAGTAAGGCATGTTCAGGCAAAACTATTTTTATTTATTTATTTATTTTTGGTTTTTAGGGCCACACCTGTGGCACATGGAAATTCCCAGGCTAGGGGTCAAATCAGAGTTGCAACTGCCAGCCTATACCACAGCCACAGCAACGCCAGATCCAAGCTGCATCTGTGACCTACGCCACAGCTCAAGGCAATGCTGGATCATTAACCCACTGAGTAAGGCCAGGGATCAAACCCACATCCTCATGGATATTAGTTGAGTTCATAACCTGATGAGCCACAATGGGAACTGCAAAACCATTTAAAAAAAAACACAAAGGAATAGTGCTAGGAGTTGGTTTGATGACACCAAGGAGGGCTACCAAGGACATTTTCTAATTACTGGTCATATTTTAGTTCGTAAATATGTGAGTGTATTAGGGTTCTCCAGAGAAACAGAAAAAAATAGAATATACTGGAGATTTAGTCTAAAGAACTGACTGACATGATTCTGGAGGCTGAGAAGTTTCAAGATCTGTAGTCCATAGGCCTGAGAACCATAAGAGCCAACAGCATTAGTTCCAGCTGGAGGTCAAAGGTAAGAGATACCCTAGGTCCCAGCTCACTACAACTTGGCAGAGAGTAGATTCTCTCTTGGTCAATCTTTGGTTCTATTCATCCTTCAACAGACTGGATGAGGGACACCCACATGGAGAAGGGCAATCTTCTTTCCTCAGTCTACCATCTGAGTGCTCATCTCATCCAGAAACACCTGCACAGTCACAGAATAATGTTTGATCAAATATCTGGCCACCCCATGGCCCAGTCAAGGTGACACACAAAAAATTAACCATCACAATGGCTATTTGTTTTGTTGTTTTTTGAATTATATTTATTTATTTATTACTTTTTTTTTTTTTTTTTTTTTTTTTTTTTTAGGGCTGCTCCCACGGCATATGGAAGTTCCCAGGCTGGGGGTTGAATCGGAGCTGCAGTGGCCAGCCTACATCACAGCCACAGCAACACGGGATCCCTGATCCACTGAGCAAGGCCAGGGATCAAACCCAAGTTCTCATGGATACTAGTCAGATTTGTTTCTGCTGTGCCCCAACAGGAACTCCTTTGAGTGACATTTATGATTGATATGTACTTAATGCTGAAATATTAAGCAAATGCCATTTGACAAAAGGAAGATTGTAAACACAGAACATCTTTTGAAAAGTTTGACATAAACAGAAGGAGGAAGATGGGGAGATAGCTTGAGAGTCAGGTAGGCTGGAGAGAAAGTGTGCCTGAAACAGGAAGTAGTCACCTAGGGAAGGTATCCAGTCTACTTTTCTTTCTTCCTTTTCTTTTCTTTTTAAGGTCTCACCCGTGGCATATGGAAGTTCCCAGGCTAGGGGTCGAATTGGAGCTACAGCTGCCAGTCTACACCACAGCCACAGCAGTGCAGGATTCAAGCTGTATCTGTGACCTACACCATAGCTCATGACAACACCAGATCCTATCCCACTAAGTGGAGCAGGATGGAACCTACGTCCTCATGGATGCTAGTCAGGTTCATTACCAGTGAACCATGACAGGAACTCCTTCAGGCTATTTTTCAAAATTCTCTCCCAGTTGATTCACTAATGGGAAATTCACATGCATGTTGATACCTTCGGATAGATGCTGAGCACATAGAATCCAAAGCTTTGAGCATACATGCCCCTGGTAGAGCAGAGTCTTAGAGATTGGAGTTCTGATCAGGAGTAAGAGGTGAGGAAGAGAGGTATCTGTATTGGGAAAAGTCCTTCTCTACCTTCATGTAAGCCAACTGTCTTGAGTCCCTCCCTTTCCCCAGCTTTAGTATTTTTACTTATTCTGTCCTTTAGGAGCCATTACAACATGCTCCTCCATCACCGATTGACTTCCCAATGCCACATGTCAGGGACAGTGAAACACGAAAGTCTGAGCAGATAACTGGATGAATGAGGCTTGGTTAGAAGAGAAGATGTCCAGAGCAGGGCACAAAGAACTGGCCAGCTGTGGGACGCTTTAAGCTCTGATAGTATTTATCTCTGGCTCTGTTGCCACTGATTTTTCCTACGAGCATACAAACATAATTCTATTCTATTCCTCAGCTTGTCACTTACTAGGATAGTAACTTTTAGAAAACAGTGAGTTACATGTCAGTCTCTCCACTTCTATCCAGTGATGATCACAATAGAGTCATTTAGCTGGGAAATATCCCTTCTTGGACTCTAGCTGTACAAAAAAAATCTATGAATAAAGCTCTTCATCATAACAGCATTTATAATTACAAAAACTTGGAAGCAATATAAATTTGAAAAAAAAATAGGGAGTGGCTTTTTGTATCATGGTACTCGCATTCAAACAGGATATTACATTTTTAATAAAGTGAAATTCTTGAAGAAGATTCAATGACAAAAGAAAATGGTTCCAACATATCTACCAATAAAGATTCAGTCCATGACACTGAATACAGACTATCATCTCCAGACTTAAGAACATGTACCTATGTATACAAAAAAAGCTAGAAAAACAGACCAAAATGTTAACCATGGTCAGTAATCGAATCATGGGTGATTCTTCTCTCTTAAACTTTTTGGTATTTTCCAAATATTCTTCACAGAGTACATACTTTTAGCAAATAAATAACACCATGATGAGGTGATAGAGAAGGCAGAAGAAAGTAAAAGAAGTTTAGTATCTTTAATAGCACTTTCCCCCTGCATTTTCATTTTGTACTGGACCCTACAAATTCTGTAGAGCCCTGCAGGAAGTTCCACCCCTACTGAGGACAAGAAACATGATCTCTATGCCTCCCACATCTACTGACCTAGAAATGCATATTCTTTACAATAAAATAGCAATCAATTAATAAGCAAGCAAGCTGCCAAATTTATCCTAGATCAGGAGTTTTTACCTCTGAGTGTGCCTCAGAATTACCTGTCCTGTACAACACAGATCTGGGCCCACCCTCAGAATTTCTAATTCAGCAGGTCTGGGTGGGGCCTGTGAACCTGAATTTTGGCAGCTTCCAGATGTTGTGGAAGCAGTCACACCACACTCAGAACCCCTGGCCTGAAGTATGTTTACTTCTGCCTCTGACATTTTTCCAAGCTGCATGATGCCTTACAACAAGCATTTCCTGGGAGTTCCCATCGTGGCTCAGCCATAATAAGTATTCATGAACACAGGTTCAATCCCTGGCCTCATTCATTGGGTTAAGGATCTGGCATTGCCACAAGCTGTGGTGTAGGTCACAGACGTGGTTTGGATCTGGCATTGCTGTGGCTGTGGCATGGGCCGGCAGCTGCAGCTCTGATTGAACCTCTAGCGTGGGAACTTCCATATGCTGCAGGTGTAGACCTAAAAAAAAAAAAAAAAAGAAAGAAAAAGAAAAAAACACAAGAGGCATTTCCTGTTACCTCATAAATGTTCAACTGCTCCACTAAGTCCAAGTCAGTCCCTTTCTTGTTCAAGTGCCGCTGGGACACGGCCGCAATGCCCAGCTCCTCCAGGCAGTCCACCACATCGTAGAAGGTGTCTTGGTCTGGCAATCCGGATAAGGTCTGCACAAAGAAAGAAAGGGACACAGACATATCTTAAGGGACTGTCACAAGGCATTTTTTTTTTTTTTTTTTGCGCTGTAGCCAGTGGCCATAATTATAACACTGTGGGGCAAAGCACAACAGATGACAAGTTTGTTTGAGAAAAAACATCTTTAGGGTGCTAAGCAGAATGAATACCAAGACCCTACTCCCTGGGACACAGGTGCTATACCATCCCTTCCCCTTGAGTGTAGGCAGGACGCCCTCATGATTAGGTGATGTTTTATGGCAAAGGTGAAAGAATCCTACAGATGTCATTAAGGTCCCAAATCAATTGATTTTTGAGTTAATCAAAGGGGAAAGTAGCTGGGTGGGCCTGACCTAATCAGGAGAGCCATTTAAAAATGGATTTAGGTCTTTTCTGACTCTAGAGGCTAGAAGAGAGATTATCCTGCTGGTTCAGAAGAAGCAGCAGGCCACCATGAATTCCACATCTATAAAGAAATGAGCTCCACTAACAACCACATGAGCTTCGAAGGGTTCCCAAGCCTCAGATGAGAGGCCAGCCCTGGTTGACACCTTGACAGCAGCTTTGTGAGACTCTGACCAGAGGACCCAGTGAGGTGGTGCCTAGACCACATCCCATGGAAACTGTGAGATGCTATGTCTGTGATGTTTCTTTCTCTCTTTTTTTTTTTTTTTTTTTTTTTTTTTTTTTTGCTTTTTAGGGCCACACCTTTGGCATATGGAGGTTCCCAGGCTAGGGGTCTAATTGAAGTTATAGCTGCCAGCCTATGCCAGAGCCACAGCAATGCCATATTTGAGCCACACCTGCAAACTACACCACAGCATGGAAACGCCGGATCCTTGACCTACTGAATGAGGCCAGGGATCAAACCCAAACCCACAACCTCATGGTTCATAGTCAGATTCATTTCTGCTGTGCCATGATGGGAACTCTAGTATGTGATGCTTCAAGCTGCTCAATTTGCAGTACTTTGTTACATGGAAATTGAAAACTAACTCATTCAATGATCAGAAACTCCTGTTAACATCAATCTACTGACAGCTGGAGTTATAACAATTTGGGGGGGGACACACCTCTGGCATATGGAAGTTCCCAGGCTAGGGGTCGAATCAGAGCTACAGCTGCCAGTCTACACCACAGCCACAGTAACGTCAGAGCCAAGCCATGTCTGCAACCTATACTGCAGCTCATGGTAATGCCGAATCCTTAAGCCACTGAGCAGGGCCAGGGATCAGACCCACATCCCCATGGATACTAGTCAGGTTCATTTCCACTGAGCCACAAAGGGAACTCCCTGGAGTTAGAACAATTAATGATTCCCTTTTCTTTCACTTCAGTAGGCCTTATCTTTGGTCTAAGACATTTAGGAAAACAAGAAACTTCAAAGTAACAACCAAGAGACAAAGACATAACCCAAGAGAAAAAGCCGACTTCTCTTTGAATTCTGCTTCTCTTAAAACTCAGATCAGGCCTCTGCTTAAAACTAGAAGGACCTTGAAATAAGGTCCTTTTCTTTTTTAAATTTATTTTATTGAAGTGTACTTGATTTACAATGTTGTGATTTCTGCTGTATAGCAAAGTGATTCAGTTATATGTATGTGTGCGTGTGTATATATATATATATATAGATCTCCATTCCTTTTCATATTCTTTCCTATTATATTTTTAATAGGATATTGAATATAGTTCTCTGTGCTACAGAGTAGTACCTTGCTTTTATCCATTCTATATATAATAGTTAGCATTTGCTAACCCCAAACTCCCACTCCATCCTTTCCCCACCTTCCCTTCCCCTTGGCAACCACAAATCTATTCTCAATGTCAGTGAGTCTATTTCATAGATAAGTTCATTCACATCATATTTTTGATTTCACATATACATGATATCATGATATTTGTCTTTCTCTGACTTATTCACTTAGTATGATAATGTCTAGGTCTGTCCATGTTGCTGTGAATGGCATTATTTCATTTTTTTATGGCTGAGTAGCATTCCATTGTGTATATATACCATTATCTTCTTTATCCATTCATTTGTCGGTGGACATTTAGGTTGTTTCCATGTCTTGGCTATTGTAAATATTGCAGCTATGAGCACAGGGGTGTATCTATCTTTTTGAATTATAGTTTTGTCTGGATATATGCCCAAGAGTGGGATTGCTGGATCCCATAGAAACTCTACTTTTAGGGTTCTTTTTTTTTTTTTTTTTTTTGGATTTTCAAAGGCCATACCCATGGCATATGGAGGTTCCCAGGCTAGGGGTCTAATCGGAGCTGTAGCTGCAGGCCTAGGCCAGAGCCAGAGCAACTTGGGATCCAAGCCGCGTCTGCGATCTACACTACAGCTCACAGCAACGCCAGATCCTTAACCCACTAAGCGAGAATAGGGATTGAACCTGCAACCTCATGGTTCCTAGTCAGATTTGTTAACCACTGAGCCACAATGGGAACTCCTACTTTTAGTTTTTTGAGGGACCTCCACACCATGTTCCACCGTGTCCAAGCCCCTTATAAATGATGGAGATGAAGGTGGAGAAGGGGAGGATTTGCCTGCAGTAACAGGAAGTTATTGAGATAAAACTTTGAGCCCAGACCTGCTATTCTAATCTCCTCCTCTCCTCACACATCCATGCCTTATACACAAGCTACTCTAGCCTGAAATTTCGGATACAGGTCTTTACTGCCTATTCATTTCATTATTATTGCATTTCAAAATTATTCTAAACATGGTGACCGGCTTTACAATAATTTAAAAAAAGGCCAATACTTCCATAAGGATTAGCTCGCAGTACCAACTTTTTTTTTTTTAACACTTCTATTTTGGTACTACTAACATTGGAAAGAATGTCTATTCACAACCTCATTAATGGTTGTTTCCTCTCTATGCTGAGCAAAGAGGACACAACTCACTGCTGTCAAGTCTGGAAACTAAAGAAAAATAACTGGGATGCAACAACTTAATCCATCAAGGGACTCCAGCAAGGGCACAGAACAGGAGGTTGTGAACCAGTTAGCAGCTATAATGAATAAACAGGTTCTCACACCTAAGGGGCCAAGTGTGGAAGCACACGCTGGTGTCTGCAGATGCTGGGGGAGGCGGTCCCTACGGCATTAGCAGACAGCAGTCCGCTGACCTAACTGGAAAAGTAGACACCTGTCCAGGTTATGCTGTCATCAAAACAAATCCATCCTTTGGTTTTAGTGAAAACTGTAGAAATTACTACAACATAAGGAGAGAGGAATGGTGATACAAAGGCTGGGGCAGGGCTAATGATTGGAGGTGCCCTGACTGACGGCTGACTCAGCCAATCACATGGGAGGAGAGGGGGAACTAGTGATACCAAGGCCAGGGGCAGGGCTAACGACTGGAGGCACCCTGAATGAAGGCTGACTCAGCCAACCACGTGGGAATTGACATTCTGTGGTCCATTCAAAATTTCCAACACAGCAGTGGAAGGGCAGGATGGGCACAGAGAAGCCTCTGGCAGTCTCCTCACCTCACCGGTCACCTCTCTTCTTCTCCCTTTTTTTTTCTCTGCTGAGAGTCAACTGAGGTTCTTTATCTCAGAAATTTCCAGGTGGTTAAATTCCTAGACCTAATCTCCATTGCCTTAGCAAGCCCAGCCATGATGAGTTGGGGCGATGACTATTAAGTCATTAAAGAATTAGGTCTGTAGAACCAAACTGACTCAGGGAGCCCTTACCCAGTAACAGGCTCAAAGCTGAGGGTACTGAGAGGCCATGTGTCATCTCTGGGGTGAAGATGTGGCCTTGAGCCACACCCAAGTGCCGCCTCACTGGCCTTCCACCACCAAGACAGCATCTCTCCACTGGCATGGGGTGGGGGCCATGCAGACCAGAAACACGCACTCACCAATTTTCAGCTAATTCTCTAGCATGTTCAGCAAACCCTGCAACACCCCCACCCCTTCTGGACCCTGTGCTCCCGTGTTCCCCCTTGACACTCACTGCTAAGATGCCTACTTCTGGCAAAGGTGGAGGCTACTCCAGAAAAGTCTGTGAGACAAATGTCTCTTGATGCCTTCACTTCCAGGTGACACTCAGGACACACTTCCTGCTCTCTCTCAGACCTTGTCTTGCCAGGGTTGTGACAAGTAAATCTTTATAGCCACTCGCAGAGGGAGAAAGCTCTGTCCTCAAAGACACGTGATTTTCCTCTCTTTGGGTTTTCTTTCCATCAAATCTTTCTTGTAGGATAAAACCAGTGTGGCGAAAGCCTATATGCAAGTGTTCACAGTGGGAGCCTTTGTGAAAGCCAAAGGCTGCGAACCCCGAAATCTCCTTCAATGCATGAAGAGGTAACAAATGGTGGTATATTCACACAAGGGAACACTATACCGCAGCAGAAAGGGGCAAACTCTTTTTTTTTTTTTTTTCTTTTTTTTTTTAGGGTCGTACTTGTGGCATATGGACGTTCCCAGGCTGGGGGCTGAGTCGGAGCTACAGCTGCCAGCCTACACCACAGCACAGCAACACCAGATCTGAGCCACGTCTGCAACCTACACCACAGCTCATGGCAACACTGGATCCTTAACCCACTGAGCGAGACCAGGAATCGAACCCACGTCCTCATGGATACTAGTCAGGTTCATTACCACTGAGCCATAATGGGACCTCTGGGGCACTCTTAATACACATAGTAACACAGATGAATCTCTAAGGCTGCTGAGTGACAGAAGTCAGCCTCAAAGGGTTATGAGTCCCATTTGTGAGATGACAACACTATAGTGATAGAGAATAAATCAGTGGTTGTCAGGGGTATGAATAGGGGATCAGCGTGTCACTATAAAAGGAAAACATAAGGGAGGTTTGCCCAGGGAAGTGGAGCTGTTCTATACCCTAATTGTGAAGGTTATCCATAACTATATACAGCTAGACAGCAAAAGAAAAAAGTCAATTTTGGAGTTTCCATATGGAGCCCTGAGACACAGGTTCGGCCCCTGGCCCAGCACAGTAGGTTAGGGATCTGGCTTTGGCACAGCTTGGATCTGATCCCTGGCCCGGGAAATCCATATGTTAAGGGTCAGCCAAGAAAGAAAAAAGAAAAAAAAAAAAAGAAATAGAAGTCAACTTTACTGTACGATAATTCAAAAAACAATAAAATCAAAACTAAAAGCAAACACTTGGTGTGACTCTCTTTCCCCCTCTGGACACTCCAAGGCAGCCCCACAGTAACACCCCTCCCCCTCCCCACCTACCTCATCCCATTCTACAAGGTGGTCAGTATCTGAGCCCCCAAAGTCGGGGATTCCCACTGAGGGGATTGCAGCTGGGTTAAGACAGGGCACTATGCAACTGCAGCTTGCAGGCTGAGAAATGGTTAGTTTCTGATGCTTCCTCAGAACTTCTGATAACATGGGTGCAGGGGCCTTGGGGAGATGAGTCTGGATCTTGGAAACCCCTCGTTTAGGTTCCTGTTTAACGAAGGGAGCAGACTTCGGTGTCAGAACCAGGAACAGGCTAGAATTCAGGACCCTTGTTTTGTCCAGAAAAATGCTAATGTTTTGAATTCCATGTCATTAGGTCATCTTCTATTTTGTTGAAAGAAAGGTTCAAAAAGCAACATACGTACCCAGATTTCAGAGTCTGAATTTTTGCCAGACCCATATGAGCATTTCAATGTGTTACATCGTTTGGGATCTCCCAAGATTTCACTCAACTGGGATGATACATGTGATTAAAATTCAACAAAAGAAAACAAAATCCAGCATGGGGGCCATTGGCCTGCTGGCCTTTGTGAGGAAAGGATGACCTTTGGAGGAATGTCCTCAGGACTTTCCTGGACTTGCTCTGGGCCAGGACTGACACAAGGTGAGACAAAACTGCCAGAGGAGAAAGAGTAAGTGAGGAATTCCTGGACATTAGATGCCACAGGGTGCCAAGGTGAGTGTGACACGCACTGGGCTCTTGCCAGTGATTGGCAGCAAGATGCCCAGGCTGTTCAGACACTGCTTGGATCATCAAAACAGCCAAGCATGGCCTCCACCATTAAGCTGGATAGCATTACAACAAAAACACTGCAAGAGTGAAACAGCCATTTTTGCTGAATTCCATGTTTTCTAAAACAACGTCAGTGACTTAAAAATTACAGGAAGTAGATGACCCTCATCTTAAAAAAAAAAAAAAAAAGGGAAAATTGCTCTAAAACTACATGGTAAAATCAATTCACAAGTAGATTTGAAAATAAAAACAGAATTCTTAGGATTATCTTACAGAAAAATGGTACCATCCCCCAGCAGGACTGTAGGAAATTTCCTGTGACCTCACCAACAAAAGGCATTTCATGAAAAAGCAATCACTGTTCATGTGACTCAGAGAAAATGGCTTGTTTTACTAGATATTTCTTTTAATCTCATTAGAGTTAATGTTCATTTTTCCACTGGGTTCTTGGTATATTCAGAGGAGTATCATTTTCTGCCCAATTTTTTGCAAACGATTTCCCAGTTTGTCCCTTGCCTTTAGCTTTTATTTGTGGTTTTCATTTAACGAGTAAGACCTTTCATGATTTTTACACAGTGAAATATTTAAGTCCTTTGCTTTGGAATCTTTTTGACCGGTTTTATAAATAAAATAACCTTCACTGAGCAGAGACTAATTAATCTTCATCTCTAGTCTCTTCTCATTTTTCTATAGTTTAATGTGTGACACTGAACTCTTTAATCTCTCTGAAATTTATTCTGGTATATATTCAAAGTAGGTTTCTGTCTGCCTTCATTTAGCAAAACCTCTTCCAATCATGAAAGAAGCTGACCATCCCCATGGATGGATTTCTATTACAGGGCAGGTTGTCCTGTGCATTGAGGTCTGTTTCGGAGCCCCTCTGCTTCAACCATCTGCTGAGGAGAGTCAGGACCACAGTGTTTTAATTCTTAGAGTTTGTATAACATTTTAATATCCAGTAGAATTACTTCTCATATTATGCTGCTTTCTACCAATTTGTTCCCAGGTCATCAGGAGGGATGTTTCTCCAGGTACATTTCTTTTCTAAAGAACTAACCATCACTGTGGTTGGTCTCACCTGACAGCCTGGAAAGGACAAAGGGAAGCCCTTGGGGTGGTTGATGTCATGCATGGGGTCCAGGGCAGAGAAAACCACCCTCCCCTCCCTCAGTTGTTAATGAGGAAGGGCCCCGAGCCCTGGAAGCAAAGAACCTCAGTCCTGAGAGGAGGCTGTCTCTGGTCAGCATGGGAGCCACTGTCAGAGCAGAACCTCTCGGGATGGACCCTGAAGACAAGTGCTGCCTCATGAGCTGGTGACCAGGGAGGGTGTGATGGGACGGCTGGGAGCACCAGGGTGAGGTTACCATCACAGGAGGAGGATGGGACCTGCCCTCAGAACTCCGTGCCTTACCCCAGCAATCAGAATTCAATAAGTTGTGGAATAAAAGTGCTTTCGTTTCTGCCCAACAGTGAACCATTTCCAAGAGTAAAACTTGCTAATCTATATTCTCAAAGAAAAATGTTTTTAGGGGGACGTCTTGACAGGAAAAGCGGCCATAAAATTCTCATGGTCCTCTTTTCGGCTTTACTAGAAAGACCAAAGCAAAGAAAGTGTGCAGATGTTCAGACCTTCACATGGATGAGCATGTGCACACATGCACACATACTCTGCATGGGTGTAAAGGGTTGGCTCTTGGAAAAAGCACTCTGAAGCATGTTCCTCCATCACCGTGGGGTGCACATGACATGGTTCTCATTCAGAGGGCAAATCTTGGATTTTCACATGTACTAGTTCCCTGGGGCTGCGGCAACAAAAGTACCACAACCTGGGTGGCTTAAAACAACAGAAATGTGGAGTTCCCATTGTGGCTGCTCAGCAGTAATGAACCAGACTAGTCTCCATGAGGACACAGGTTCAATCCCTGGCCTCACTCAGTGGGTTAAGGATCTGGCGTTGTTGTGATGTAGGTCACAGATGTGGCTCAGATCCTGTGTCTTGTGGCTGTGGCACAGGCCGGCAGCTACAGCTCTGATTCAACCCTGGCCTGGGAACTTCCATATGCTGCAGGGGTGGACCTAAAAAACAAAACAAAAATAAAAAAGCAAGAGAAATGTATTCTCTCAGTTTGAGAGACTAGAAGTTGGATGTCAAGGTGTTGGCATGGCCGTGCTCCCTCTGAAGGCTCTAGGGGAGGAGGCTCCTTGCCTCATCCTAGACGGCTGCTGAGCATCTTTAGCACTCTTCAGTGGTCCTCAGCTCACAGATGCCTCACTCCAGTCTCTGCCCCTGCCTCCACATGCTGAATTCCTCATGTATGTGTGTACATGTTGTCTTCCCTCTCTGTAGCTCTTTCCTTCTTCTTCTAAGGGCACCAGTCCTATTGAATGAGGGCCCACCCTAATGACCCCATCGTAACTTGACTACATTTACAAAGATCCTAGCTCCAAATAAGGCCACGTGCACAGGTACCAGGGGTCAGGGCCCCCACACCTTCTGGCGGGGACACAATTCAACCCATCACAAACATCAACCAACCTTGTTCACTAAAGTCATCGCATAAACCAGCAACTCCGTGTCAACCCCATCCTTCTCCTCCAGGATTTCCATGATATTTGACCAGGGTGTGACTCCTAGGGAGTAAAGGAAAAATCATTAGGAAGAGCGATCCAACAGTCCTTACCCAACTCATATCAGAGTTTATCCAGAGACTTATGACCCAATGATGGCAGTGCCGTTCAATCACCAAATTTCAAAGCATGATGCTATCCTCAGGGTGGACTTGAACATGTATTGTCAAGTGACAATACACCATGTCAACCTCGTCTTCTTGAAAATGTAGACTCTTCAGTGTTGGAATGTCTATCAATTTGTTTGAAATTTTCTCTGTATGCTAAATATGTAATTTAAAAATCCCATTCATGTGCAGCTTTTTAGACCATGCATTTCTGTGGAAATTCTTTATAAGAAGTCTGTGAGTGTCCATCTCCAGCAAGGAAAGGGGATGCGGGAGAGCTTTACAGTTCCTCAAGGAGCTGATTCCAAACGATAACAGTGAAACATCCATCTGGCAAACAGTTCAAGAACAGAAGCATATTATCTCCATTCAATCAACGCACAAATACTGTTTAAACATCAACCAGGTACCAGGAACTGGGTCTATGGGAGTCTGTCCTCAAGAGATTTATCATCAAAACAGAACAGCTGGGTATATGCACAGGAACACATGTCAGCACATAGTAAAAGCACTTAAGAGGTAAAGCGCTGAGCCAAGCGTGTCACTCAGCAAAGGAGGTCTGTCTCTTGCAGTGTGATGGTAGCGGAGGGTTTGGTATGAGAGGTGGTTTCACAGTGGGACTCCAACGGGGAGACTCCTGATGGCTGTCCTGTGGCTCCAGGGACAGCAGGAAAACCCTCCACGTTCTGCACTGCCAAGCCAAGCCAAAGCTACAAAGGGGACAAGACACCCTGCCATGATTTCCTACCCAGGAGATAAACATCACACTGCCTTGCCCTTGGTGCGGCTGTGTGGAATGTGAAGCTCTTTCCCATTTCCTCTAGGAAGATCTCAAAGGGATTACTGCTTATTTTTGCTGATAAATTCGAAAATAATCTAATACTAGTGGGTTCCAAATGCTGGTTTTGACCTTTTTATTATATATTTTTTATTTTTTTGTCTTTTGTCTTTTTTAGGGCCACACCCACGGCACATGGAGGTTCCCAGGCTAGGGGTCTAATCAGAGCTGTAGCCGTCCGCCTACGCCACAGCAATGTGGGATCTGAGCCGCGTCTCCGACCTACACCACAGCTCATAGCATCCTCACTCAGATCCTTAACCCACAAACGAGGCCAGGGATAGAACCTGCAACCTCATGGTTCCTAGTCGGATTCGTTAACCCATGAGCCACGACGGGAACTCCCCAAATGCTGGTTTTTAGATGAGTCATGTCAGAGCTGATTGCCTGACCTTGAAAACAGAAACTCAGCAAGGGCATCGATGAACCTTGTCTTAGCTCTGTGCTCTTGGCAGACTGCCAGACACAGAGCAGGTGCTCAATAAAATATATGCCGACTTGCGAATGGAGACCTCTGAGAGGGCATCCAGTGGGTTCAACTGGGGCAGTTTTAAAAGACCCAGAAGGTCAAATGCACACAATAAGAAGACAGGCAAATTTTAAAAGGAATAGGCATCTACTACACAATGTGAAAGACACAGATATGGTTTGATAGATAGGTCTTCCCCCTTCATGTAACAGAAGGGAACTGAGCCCCTGAAGAATGGAATGAACAGAGGCTCAGGAAATGCACCTAAACCAAAGGGATCATCTGCACCCTGCAGGCTCACTGCGGGTGTCACGGAGATGCTGCACGTGGCCGTTTCTCCTGAGCCCTGATGGAGAACATCAGCAAACAATGATTTCCTTCATCATTATCATCCATCTCCCTCCAACTCCACCCTCCCCTTCCTCCACCCCAAATGCTGGAGTGAATATAGGCTTCCTGAGACAGCCTGGTTTTTCTCTGATGTTGGCAAACACCCGGTTGGCACTTAAATATTTGTCCAAAAAAAAATGAGGTTTTTTTTTTAAGGCTTAGAGGAGTTCCCATTGTGGCTCAGCAGGTTAGGAACCTGACTAGTATCCATGAGGATCCGGGCTCAAACCCTGGCCTCGCTCATTGGGGTAAGGATCTGGTGTTGCCACAACCTGTGGCACAGGCTGCAGACACGGCTTGTGTGGCTGTGGTACAGACTGGCAGCTACAGCTGTGATTTGATCCCCTAACCTGGGAACCCCCATATGTTGTGGGTGCAGCCCTAAAAATGAAAAAGGCTTAGAACTGTGTCTCTTGTACACCAGACACACGAACAGCAGTGGCTGTCACTGCAGTGGTGGTGGTGGGCGGGGGGACAGGGAGGGCACCCACACCAACCCACAAGCCTTCCACACAGGCTCCCAGGCCAGGCCCCTCCTCCCACCGAACCACAGCGCCCCTCTCTCAACCCAGAAAAAATAAGCACAGAGCAAATTACTCAATACTCCCTTCCTCTTACTCCCCCAACCCCTGGCGTCTCTGTATAAACACAAAAGAAACTAAGATGTCTTGCACGATGCCTTGTACACGCAAATACAGCATATTCCATGCCTTTCACCAGGATTGATGGACACTTAGCTGGTATCCTTATGCTTTAAATACCAGTGCAAACAGAGCTTGAGTTCAGTCCACTTGAACCTCCACCCTGCTCTGTGCATCCCTCACAGATTAATGTATCCTCGAGCCTAGGATCGCTTTAAAGGCTGGCTGCATTTTTTCCCCTTGTTAATCAGGTGTGATACACATGTTTAAAACTGTGTCTTATCTCAGAGTTCCCTTTGTGGTTCAGTGGAAATGAATCTGACAAGCATTCATGAGGACACAGGTTTGATCCATGGCCTCACTCAGTGGGTTAAGGATCTGGAGTTGCTGTGAGCTGTGGTGTCGGTCAGCAGCTACAGCTCCAATTGGACCCCTAGCCTGGGAACCTCTGTATGCCATGGCAGGGCCCTAAAAAGACAAACAAATTAGAATGTAAAAAAAAAAAAATTGTGTCTTATCTCATCACCCTCACATTCAAATGAACTTCTTCAAAAGCAGTGCTGAGCCGAATGAGCAGGACTCAAGATTTACGAATGACATTTCAAACGAAGTTACCCAGTCTGGCCATTTGCCTCACACTCTGTCTGAGAGGCAAACCCAGACAGTCAGAGGGAGGTGCACCCTGCCCAGGGGGCGGGAGGAGGGGGGTGGTCTCAACCAGTTTCCTGCCGATCACCACAGGGAAGGTCCCCAGAAAAGGAAAGCTGTGATGGGGGCAAAATGACCAAGCCAGGCCCTCTCGTGGGCTTCCATGAGTGCTCGCTGCCTCTCTCTTCCGGCCTGGCCCCGTCCACTGGGAAGGGAGGGGGAGGAGAGAGGACGGTCCAGCAGTCAGAGCAGACAGGTGGGACATTGAGCCATGCCCTAGAGTCTGACTCAAATCCACTGCTTCATTCTAGCCTCTGAGCCAAAGTGCCAACTGCCTGGATCAAATGAGGCCCTTTTAATTTTCATTAATTCATACATATCTACAAGTCCCTACTGGGCACTTAGACCCCTCAGCTTTTATCGCAGCTCCCAAACTGGCCCCCTCTTGGCCAAACAGTAAATTGTCCATCCATGTTCATTAAGTGGACTCTTTTTTTTTTTTTTCCTTTTCTTCCTTATGCCATCCTGTAGCATACGGAGTTCCCAGGCCAGGGATCAGATCCAAGACACAGTTGTTACCTAAGCCACATTTGTGGCAATGCCAGATCATTAACCCACTGTGCCAGGCCGGAGATTGAAGCTGTGACCCAGTGCTCCCAAGGCACTGTTGACCCTGTTGCATCACAGTGGGTACTCCCACAGAGTGGACCGTTCTGATCAACCCATGTTTGTGAAGCATGATGTTTATGAAACAACAGAGGAATCTGTTCAGGGACAACCTCATTTGCTGTAGGTAGCAGTGATTTTTGAGGACTTTTAGCTCATTTGTTGGCTTTCTTTTGCTGATTCTTTTTTTTTTTTTTTTTTTTTTTTTACTTTTTTTTTGGGCCACACCTGCGGCATATGGAGGTTCCCAGGCTAGGGGTCGAATCGGAGCTGTAGTCACTGGCCTACGCCATAGCCACAGCAACGTGGAATCCAAGCCGTGTTTGTGACCTACACCTCAGCTCATTAGCCCACTGAGAGAGGTCAGAGATTGAACCTGCGTCCTCATGGTTACTAGTCAGATTCATTAACCACTGAGCCATGATGGGAACTCCCATTTTTGCTGATTCTTTAAACAGTTCCCACCTTCCAAAAGAAGTCCTTTCTACATATACTTTAAACATGCCCATTCTCCACTCTATTCCCCAGAATAATGAGTCTAAAGCTACCTCAAGGAGTCAAATGTATGGCCTATTTATAAACCTGTGTAGAAAGGGACACACTGGGCAGCCCCCTGGCACCTCCATCTATTCTCTTGTCCAGCTGAGAGGGGCCCAGAGAGCAGCGTCTAAACCCACCAGGTGGAAACACACCTGCAAGTCATGCTTCTCCTGCAGAATAGCATGACACATTTACATGCAATTCCATCACAGGGTCCAGGAACAATTTTACTAGCAGTCAAAAGGGATGATGTTATATGTATACATTACAAAATCATGGCCAAGACCACACATATCACAGAGAACCATGGTACTGAGCCACACCCGATAAGCTTTGGCTGAGTATTCCCATCCATGCTGTTCCTTTTCATTCTCAGCTGCCAGTGCTCAGTGCAGAGACATGACAGTACCGACCAAAAGCTTAAGATATCTGATAGGCAAAAATCGTGACGTTGAGAAAGCAGTCCATTAGCTGTTTCGCTTTTCTATTTTTACACCTTGGGAAAAGGCGGCCACCGTTTTGTCTTGGGGGAGAGACTACAGCCGAGATCCCCTGACTGGGCCTGCAGGTGGCGTCTTGGAGGTGGGGTGCCCGGCCCTGGGCTCACCTGGATCACCCCCTACCCCCACGACACTCCTTCCATGAAATGTGCAGTCTAAGGAAGGAAATTATGGGCTCTCAACCTAACAAAGCCCAAGGAGAACCCCAAGGTCATAAGAAGGTTGTCCCTTTTAACATGGTTCCTATGACGAGGGCCCATGGGTTACCTGAAATGTAGGACAGGAAAAGAAAGTGTCTCCTAATTGTCCTAAAGAAGCCCAGAGGGTCGGGGGATGGAGGACACATCTTCCAAGGATGAATGAAAGGACCAGCCTCACTCTTCCTGAACACCCACCTTTGGCCCTAAGCCTCACTGATTGGCCTTGGGAAAGCCACGCCTGGCTTCTGAGCCATTGGCAGCCTTCAGCAGGATTCTCAGGAGGTACCATTGATATGCTCTTGGCCTTGAGGGTTTACATGCTCATGCTTCAGATGGCAACAGGCTGGGGTAGAAAGAAACCTGCTACCATCTGGGATCCACCTTCCAGGCTCACAGCCCCTGACTACACACTAGGGACTGTTTCTTTGACACCCCTATACACAGGCCAGGAGTCGCCTCCAGCCTGCAGTTCACTGTGCTGGGGACTAACCGCTGCCTGTGTCTTGGTGGGGAGAGTGCAGGAGCTCGTTTCATGGTCCTGGATGGCTTTCACTAACTTTTATTCAAACTTGCAAAGTAACTAGTAAGCTGCTTCCTTTCATCTTTGGACTCAGCCCTGGATGTGGGTCTTTGGGCAACACTGAGTCAGAGACACAAGTGGTTTGAATCAAAGGGGGCTATTGAAGCCTCTTGTTCCTTTTTGACAGTTATCCCTCAACCGACTTGTGCATAAACATGTGTGCACATGCACAGACACACACACACACACACACACACACACACACACACAAAACATAAGGAAATACACCAACATGTAAGCAACAATTCTCTCTGTTTGATTAGAGGTATTTTATCCTTAACTCATTCAACCACCAGGGAACTCCTAGAGGTGGTTTTTTGTGGTCTTATTTACTACCCCCCGCCACCAAATTTTCTACAGAGTATTACTGTTATAAACGTAAGAAAAAAATAATAAATTTATAGAGCTTTTGTTCTTGGTGGAGTCTTTGAGGGATGATAATATTAATAAAAATGTCTTCCTGAGGAACAAAATCAAATTATTTTTTCAAAGAACAAAACAAAACACAATACCCCATTTTAGTTCAGGCTTAAGAATATCATAGGGGCCACAGCATGCTATACAGTAAAGCAAATCCAAAGTTCATTTGTCATTGAGTGTGAACAACAGGCCTACCTGCTGTGGGTCAGCCAGTTGCTGGAACACCAGAAGGAGACAGACACCTGCCCTCCAGCAGGGGACACACTGAGAGATGGGCAATGAAAATAACATAGCAAAGAAGGGGGCACACGGGGGCTTTGAAAGCACATGCCCATCTGATCCAAGATAGGAAGGTTGGGGTGTCAGGTGGACAGGGGCTGGACAGGGAAGGGTCAGGTCCTTCCTGTGAGCACTGGGAAACAAGACAGGGTTTTTTGTTTGTTTTCTTTTCATAGCCACACCCATGGCATATGGAGCTTCCTAGGCTAGGGGCAGAATCAGAGCTGCAGCTGCCAGTCTCTGCCACAGCCACAGCCATGCCAGATCCGAGCCTTGTCTGCAACCTACACACAATTCACGGCAATACTAGATCCTTAACCCACTGAGCGAGGCCAGGGACTGAACCCACATCCTCATGGGCACTAGTTGGGTTCTTAACTTGCTGAGCCACAACAGGAACTCCTTAAGGCAGTTTTTAGATGGGGAGTGATGGGACCACATCTGTGTCGTAGCAGAATCCTCCAATAGCAGAGGGGAGGGTATCACTTCCAAGCAAGCAAAGGATGCCTAGTGAGAGAGGGTTAGAGTGTGCAATGCAGGGAAGGGAGAACATTCAGGGGACATCTAGGGGTTAGAGCTGATGAAGCAGGTATGAGGGGAAGAGAGGAAGGAGCCAGAGTGATCCCAACAGGATGGGACAAGAGAAGGAGATGCTGCTGTGTGTTCCATCCAGAGGCTAAAGACAGAGCACAGAGATAAGCTTAGGTCTGACCTGTCCTGGGTGAGCCCAGAGTGCTTTTTTTGCACTGTCAAACCATGTTCCATCCCTACCCTAATCTCTATACACTTAATGATTTTAAAATGTGTTTCCTGCAGTAAGAAGTCCACACAAAGGGAATTATGTTCATTTTTTTTTTTTTTTCTGGCTGCACCACAGCCTGTGGAGTTCCTGGGCCAGGAATCAGATCTGAGCCACATACTCAACCTACACTGCAGCAACATCGGAACCTTTAACCCACTGTGCTGGGTCGGGGATTGAACCTGCACCCTGGTGTTACAGAAACACCGCTGATCCTGTTGTGCCACAGCAGGAACTCTGAATTCTGTTCATTCTTAGTTCTGTTTTGACATGTAAAAAGTGGAGGCTTTCTTCCATGAGACAATTTTACTGTGATGAAACCGTGCGCAGGGACCACTCACCCCTTTTTGTGTCCACAGCAGACACGGCCTGGATCAGAAGAGGCGCGTTGGACTCTGAGTACTCCACAAAGACCAGAAGCAGCTTCAGAGCAGTCTTCACCACCAGGCGGAACTGCAGGAAAAAGACAACTGTTGTGGAGCCTCAGACACAGCGGGGACCCCTAAGAGCAGCTAGCACACAGCGCTGGCTACTCCCAGCCACTCTTCTCAGCAAGGCCACTGATGCCTTCATCAATGCCTCAGAAGGTAGGCATTAGTATTATTGCCAATGCACAGATCGGGAAACTGAGGCACGGAGTACCCTGCTCAAGATCATATAGCTCAAAACAGAACCAGAATTCGAACCCAGGGTCTTTGGCCCCCGTGCTCACACCAATGGTTTCTCATCAAACAGGGTAGAGGTTGCTGAATCAGTTATTTCATTTTTATCTTTTTTTTTTTTTTTTGTCTTTTGGGGCCACACTGGCGGCATATAGAGGTTCCCAGGCTAGGGGTTGAATTGGAGCTGTCGCTGCCGACCTACACCAAAGCTCATGGCAACACCAGATCCTTAACCAGTAAGCGAGGCCAGGGACCGAACCTGCATCCTCACAGATGTGGTTGGGTTCATTGACCACTGAGCCACGATGGGAACTCCTTAGTTATTTCATTTTATTTGGACTAGATCACTGTGGGCTAGAATACTCAATTCTCAATTTTCTGGAGAGGAAGCAGGCATCTCGTCCAAAGTCTCAACAGGTCACCTGAACCACATCTGGTTCCTAAAACCATGCTTGAAGGCTTCCTGGGGCCTTAACCCAGCTCCCTGGGCCCAGGACATAGCACCTTTGAGAAGCCACACACAGCCCAGGTGCCCTCTTCAGGGGGCCAACGGCCACTCCCTGGAGCAATTCCCTGGCCTCCCAGTGGAAGCTGCCACAGATCCCCAACTGAGCTTGGCCAGCCAAGGGCTGCGGCAGCCTGCGGGGAGCATCCAGTTTAGCTCCCTACCTGTCCCCCAGGGGCTGCTGCTATAATCTTCACCTGGGGTCTCCTTTCCTGCACCCCACTTCCTCACAAGCACCTCCCTTCTTCTCAAGAACTCACATGCCAACTCCATCCTGGAAATGGGTTCAAATCTTGAGTCTGAGAAACAGAAGCCCTGCCTCAGGCTGCTCCTTCCACCCCCAACAAGTGGCAGGGTGGTTACCCCGCCCCCCATAGAGAGAAAGCACTTTCTAGGAGAGAGGCACCAGATCTGCATCCTGCCTGCAGGGCCTGGAACAGCACTTGGCACAGAGCAGGCTCAGCCATGTGCGTTGGCTGAATGAATGAATCACCTAATGAGCAGCCAATCAACAGAACTGGCTTTTCTTACAAATCTGACAAGATAGAGAACAGGTCTGTTTGTCTTTTTCTTTCATGAGTGCTTGTGTAATTGCTAGAGTTGAGACTGGTAATCTGGAAGTTCAGGGGTATCTGATACTAGTGTGACATACACATAGGAAAGACCAATGATGGGTAATATCCTGACTTTATAATATTCCATGGACTTTCAAGTGAGTTGTTTCTATGTCAATAAAAGGAGAGATATTAAGAATCACATCCCCTCACCCCTATCCCCAAAGCTGTAGAGAACTGACTCCAGGCTCTTCATTTGCTCTGTGACTGAGAAAGGCCCAGTGCCTCCCTTAGGCACCTGCTCACATCAAAATATTAGGGACTTGGAGTTCCCGTTGTGGCTCAGTGGGTTAAGAATCCAACTAGTATCTATGTGGATGAGGGTTTGATCCCTGGCCTTGCTCAGTGGGTTAAGGATCCGGCAATGCTGTGAGCTGTGGTGTAGGTTGCAGATGAGGCTCGGATCCCGAGTTACTGTGGCTGTGGTGTAGGCTGGCAGCTGCAGCTCCAATTCGACCTCTAGCCTGGGAACTTCCATATGCCACAGATGTGGCCCTAAAAAGAAGGAAAAAAAAAATCCCTCTATAACTCAAAGCTTTCCAGGCCTGGTACCTGACATCATCACTCCTCAATGTCAGTGTGACCAAAACAGAACTCTTGATTTACACACATGCTCCTTCTACCCAACTCACCACCCCTAGCAGGTTCCTTCCACAGGTCCCCACCTGTGGACAAGGCCCGCCATCCACTGAGTGGGAGTGGGAGTCACCCTGCACTCCTCCCACCGGACCCCACAATGACTCCATCTTCCAGGGCTGTCAGGAGCTACCCCTGACATGTCCCCATCACCCTGTCCACCCTAGGCTACCGTGAGAACTTCCTAAGTACTTCTGGGCTCGTCACTGTGAAATCTATTCTCCAATGGCAGCCAGTGTGACACTTGCATTCTCCACTCACCACATTCAGGGTAGAATCCACCCCCGCTGGCTTTATGTCCCCACCTCTGCCAAGCTCTCTGACCCCGTTTCCTGTCACCCTCCCTCTGCCCAGGGTGCTCCCACCAGCCGCCTTTAGTCATGTGACTATGTGCTTGCACATAGCTGGTCCATGACTCACTGTCTTCTCGTTGGTTATTCCCTAACCAGACACCACAGGACTGGCCTTTCCTTACCCTTCAGGTCTGAGACATTTCCTCTCAGGGGAAGTGGCTTCCTGACTATTTCATCTGAAGGGGCCCCTTGGTCACTCACATCACCTTGTTTTATCTTCTTCACATCCTTTATCATGACCTGAAATTTCTACATATACATATGCTCACCTGATACTCCTCTGTTGCCACCCCCACCCCTACTCCACCCCTGGTGACTAGAAGAGCAAAACAGAAGCTACCTGGTGGCAGAGACGCTTTTTTAGCTGATACACTGGAAACAGGATCACGTCCAAGGAGTGGCTGGGTCAGTATTGCACATGAAGTGCCGGCCAGCATGTCCTTTGCACTGAAGCTTGTTCTGCAAACCCAAACCTTTAAGTGTGGGGAGCGAGTCTCCTGGGCCCCACTTCCATTCCCCACTCCATCCCAGTCTCAGCAAAGCTGAGGTTCCCCCACAACTGTACTGAGGACAAGCAGTGCTTTGGGCTCCATTCTCCTGGTGACATCTTTTCTTTTTTTTCTTTTTCTTTTTTGTCTTTTTAGGGCTGTACCTGCGGCATATGGAAGTTCCCAGGCTAGGGCTGCATTTGCGAACTACACAGCTCACGGCAATGCCGGATCTTTAACCCACTGAGTGAGGCCAGGGATCAAACCTGCATCCTCGTGGATACTAGTCTGATTTGTTACCTCTGAGCTACAAAAGCAACTCTCCCTGGTGACATTTTTATCACAGTGGGAACAGTTCATGTGAGGCCTTTGAACTCTTTAAAGCATTTTCTTTCTTTCTCCCTTTTTTTAAAAGTATGGTTGATTTACAGTGTGGTACCAATTTCTGCTGTATAGCAAAGTGACTCAGTCATACACATATTTATATACATTATTGTTTTTAATAATATTTTCTATCATGGTCTATCCTGGGAGATTAGATATAGTTCCCTGTTGAACTCTTTAAAGCATTTTCTTTCCTTCTTTCCTCCTTCCTTGCTTTTCCTCTCTCTCTCTCCTTCCCTCCCTCCTTCCCTCCCTCTATTCCTCCCTTTTTTTCTTTCAGCTGTGCCCACAGCATACAAAAGTTCCTGGCACCATAGAAGTAACCAGAACCACAGCAATGACAATGCTGGATCCTTAACCCACTGAACCATTGGGGACTCCCTCGTCAGAGCATTTTCACATTCATACCTGAGTCCCACATTTGGTCCTATGCTCTCCTGGACTGGGAATAGACCACATCTCAGAGTATTCTTCTGGGGTAGGTGGGAAGGCATGAGGAATGGTGTTCTCTTTGTATATTTAGAGCTGAAGAGATTTCTCCCAGTAAATAAAACAACCCAGCAAGTCCAGGCTTGGCGACCTCCTCAGAGAGTGGACTATGATTATGTGGTTTAAGCCTCCTTAGTGCCTTTGTGGGAAAGAATCTGGCTGCTGCCCAGCCACCCCCCACCCCCACCGCCCCATCAGCTGGTCCCAGCAGGGCCCCTTACATCTGTCTCACCAAGGTTCCTTCTGGGCATCTCTGTGATCATGGGGCCTGGGCTGACAGGGTCTCAGGGACCCAGAATCCCTCTCTGAGTAAGAAACCAATTTTCTCAGGAAGTCTTTTTTTTTTTTCCTATTAATCTCGACATGCTGGTTCATGCCATCTTCTCCTTTGCTAGAAAGGCTCTGTTTAGAGATCTTTTGGTGCTGTGATTTTACTTTTAAAAATCCCTAAATGCTTCTGATTCATGATTTTAGGTTTCTATGAATTTGGCTTTTACTGGGTCTAAGTTCATGTTCATGTACGTTTGGAAGCCTTACTGTGTAAAATGAATCACAAACATAGTTAAACTACTTTACGAAAAAAGAGAGCATTCACACATTAATTTTATGGAAATGAATGGTACTAATTGTGAGCATGTCCTAACTAATCATCAAACTACATCCAGCAGGACTCCTCCTCAGAAATACCTCACTAGCTTCATGGCACAGACTTGAAAGTTAATAAAAGTACCTGACTTCAAAAGCTTTCTGCATCAAACCCTCATTTATCCAGGAATCACTTAATTTAATGTCCTCAAGTATCTGGAATGCTATCAAAATGCTCCAAAGCCTTGAAGCTGCCACAAAAGAGGCCACACATCCATTCTTCTGAGTCCAAACATGCTGCTCATCTCAAAGCTCTTAAGAATCCACACTTGGTGCCACTGCAGTTTATCCTAAGACACATTCTAACAGGAGTGGCCATTGAGACTCTCAATCTGCTGAAAAGAGGCAAACCAAAGGCCAGTAATGGGTCAGGAGAGGCAGGCCCATCATGACAGCAGGAGGGAGGACCTCAAATGAGGAGGGCGGGGACAAGAGGCATAGATGCCGACACACCACTGCAGGGCTGGGACACTGACGGCTTCTCAAAGGGCCGAGGCAGCGAAAGGCCAATAAGATTTTCAGCTCCTCCTGAAGCTCCTTCATGTTCCAATGTGGGTTTCATTCCAAAGACTTATAGGCTCAAATACCTGCCTATCTGTCTAGCACTGAAGGAAAAGAAAGAATTGATTCTCATTCTCTCTCTCTTTTAAAAAATTTATTTTTAGGGCCACACCTGCAGCATATGGAAGTTCCCAGGCTAGGGAATCCAATCAGAGCTGCAGCTGCTGGCCTATGCCACAGGCACAGCAACGCCAAATCTGAGCCCCATCTTCGACGTACACAACAGCTCACAGCAATGCTGGATCCTTAACTCAGTGAGCGAGGCCAGAAATTGAAAAAGCATCCTCACGGACACTATGGTGGGTTCTTAACCCACTGAGCCGCACTGGGACTCCTGATTCTTATTCTAATGGAGTATCAATCACTTGGCAAGACTAAGCAACTGGTCACAAAACAGTTAAACAGGGCCACAGGGATCTGCGAAACAGTGATTCTTTCTAAGACCCATCAGACATGGGAAAGCAGACTGCCCATGTCCAGAGGTTCTGAGTGGCCCTTGCTAAGGCTATTGCAGAAGGAATTCAGAGCCTGGGTGGGGGTGAGCTGGCTGAGCCCATTTAAAGTCCCTCCCAGTCCCGAGATGCTTCCTCTTCTTTCAGTGTCTTGAGTGCCTTCCTGATATCCAGCACCCAGTGAGGTTCTGTAAGGGAGTCAGGAAGCCTTGGCTCTGCCTTTAAGGAGATGGTCATCCCACTGCAGAGAGAGGAGTTAGAATCCCTACCCACCACACAAGTGAGAGCATCTCCCTGCCAGAGGCCCTCAGAGCCAGGGTGCCGAGAACAGAGGGCACCTTCCAGAGCGGGATCCTCAGAGCGAACAGGAGAGTCAGGCAGAGAGGCTCAGAGCTGACCCTTCTGGGTGGAGCAGAAGGACCATGTGACAACCTTTGCGTTTCTGCTTATACCAATCATCCCACTCTTGTAAGGCTGGAGGAGACACACTGGGGGTCTAGATCGAGACTTTGGGCTACACACTACTGATTTTTTTATACAGTTGACCTTTGAATAACATGGGCTTGAGATGCATGGGTCCACTTATATGCAGATTTTTTTCAAAAGTAATTACCTCAGTGCTATACCATCCACAGTTGGTTGAATCCATGGAGGCAGAACCATGGATTTGGAACTGTGGATAGGGAGGAACCACACATACAGAGAGCTGACTATGATCTAAATGTAGATTTTCAACTCCTTGGAGGGTCTGCGTCCTTGACCTCCATATAATTCAAAGGTCAGCTATAATTATATTCTAGGAAATACTAGTACTCAATTTCAATGCTGTCCATTATAATAAATTACACTTTATACTGCTTTACAACATGCAGCTAAAACAACATATATAACAAGACTCTGAAACAACCCCTTTGCACGAGGAGAGGAACATGGAGGCGGCTGTGGACTGTGTTTCTCATAAGTACATAGCCAGCTTTGTGGGAAGTAGGGCTGAGCCTTACTCTGTGCTGCAGCTGTCATTCTCACTCTCTGTTCCTCCACAGAATAAAATTGAGGCCATGAGGCTTCAGAGGAAGAGAGTGACTGATGACCCAGGGATGTAACATTTGTCAGGTCAAGTTGCACTCAAGGATCAAGCCTCCAGATTGCGGGAACAACTCGGGACTCCAGTGTCACCTTCATGCGTGGGAGGCATGGGGGGGCAGGGGGAGCGGAATGGTGCCCACGCAGTGCTTGGCTGGTGTTTTTAAGCATTTTTCAGGTCCCAAACCCCCAATCCAGTGGGACTGGCATATGCAGTATATGGACTAATTGGCCAACAGGGGCCTGCTGTAGAGCACAGAGAACTCGACCCAATATTCTGTGATAATCTATGTGGGAAAAGAATCTGAAAGAGAACAGATGTATGAACATGTATAACCAAATTGCTTTGTTGTACAGCAGAAATTATTGCATTATAAAAGAACTATATTTCAATAAAACATTAAAAAATGAAAAAAAAAACTTCCAATTAAACCCACAGGGAGGGCATGAAGTAAGCCTGTACAGAACTCAGGTGTCTAGCATTTTTTTGTTTGTTTGTTCGTTTGTTTTTGTTTTTTTAGGGCTGCACCCATGGCATATGGAGGTTCCCAGGCTAGGGGTCAAATTGAAGCTGTAGCTGCTGGCCTACACCATAGCCACAGCAAAGCAGGGCTCGAACCATGTCTGTGACCTACACCACAGGTCATGACAACGCCGGATCCTTAACCCACTGAGCAAGGCCAGGGATCGAACCTGTGTCCTCATGGATGCTAGTCAGATTCGTTTCCACTGAGCCATAATGGGAATTCCCAGGTGCCTAGGTTTTAGAGAAAATGTAACCACCAGATGTGCGGAAAAGGAATAAAAGGCAGTTTCTCAGTAATTCTGCACTTAGAAGCAAACCAGAACTCCCTTCCTGTTTTACTGAACTCAGAAAAAAAAAAAAAAAAAAAAAAAAAACCAAGAACTATACTGAGCAGGTCAAACACACTGCATATTAAGTAGAAATAAAAGCCTTCCCCCCATCTTTAAATTCCTACTCCTCTTCTAAAAAGTCAGCAACTATACAAAGAAAACCTTTCCAAACCTTAGGCTTTAACTTACAAAGGGGGTTAGAAAGGCCTGCTTCATTTATTTGTTTCATTTTCCACTAAAAAAATATAAGTATGTTGGAGTCCCCATCGCATGGCTCAGTGGTTAACGAATCCGACTAGGAACCATGAGGTTGTGGGTTCGATCCCTGGCCTTGCTCAGTGGGTTAAGGATCCGGCGTTGCTGTGAGCTGTGGTGTAGGTCGCAGACGTGGCTCGGATCCCGCGTTGCTGTGGCTCTGGCGTAGGCCGGTGGCTACAGCTCCGATTCAACCCCTAGCCTGGGAACCTCCATATGCCATGGGAGCGGCCCAAAGAAATAGCAAAAAGACAAAAAAAAAAAAAATCGTTTAAAAAAAAAAAGAAATTGGAAGGTAATATGATTCACAAAGCTTTGCCACATTGTTTACATGCTTACCAGAACTAAAGATATACTGAATATTTTACTAACAATACAAATTCAAGTGATTTAGGATACTTATCTTTAAAAACTCTTTTTAAACACTTTATTCCAAAGACACAGACTCAAGTTCAGAAGTCCTAAGCACAATGCTCAAAATGGGCCCTAAAGCCTTTATAACTGGTTATCGAACAGATGCCTTGTACTCTAAATCTCTCCCTTCCTATGATGTCATCTGCAAAACGGGGTGAGTCTTATCAGAAATAAAGTAAAGGTCCAACTATATTCTCTGAGTACAGAATTCTGAGCTGTGGCTTTCAGGTATCTGTGGGGAAGGTGGGTAGACACCAAGGCTGGCACATCTGCCAGGACAGGAAGTCACCTGCTTCAAATCCATGTGCCATGGCCTCAGGGCCTGATGGCCACCTGTTCATGATCCAGTACAATTTGCAGAAAGGGAACTAACCGAGGGACTAAAGTAGTAGCCAAATGTGAGGCTTGAAACCTCTAAAGTTTTTAATTCTGCAAAAATTAAAAACCAAAAGCAATAGGAAATTTTGCAGAATGGAAAATACAGAAGATGTTTCAAAAACATCAGGAGTTCCCATTGTGGCCCAGTGGTAATGAACCTGACTAGTATCCATGAGGACACGGGTTGGATTCCTGGCCTCACTCAGTGGGTTGGGGATCTAGCACTGCCGTGAGCTGTGGTGCAGGTTGCAGATGTGGCTCAGAGCCAGCATTGCTGTGGCTGTGGCTTAGGCTGGCAGCTGTAGCTCTGATCTGACCCCAAGCCTAGGAACTTCCATATGCCACAGGTGTGGCCCTAAAAATCAAAACAAACAAACAAGCAAATAAATGCCACAATAATAAATAATGCTACAAATGAACATGTTCTACTGAGACAACATTCTGGGGTCTAGCTGGAGGTTTCTTTAAAGAACAGTGACTAAAAGTGGACAAGACCAGAAACATTTGCTAACTTTCCCTAAGGATACTCAGTGTAATTATGAAGAGTTAGTTGATAACAGGTAACATGGATCCACTCTGTTGTTAATGAAGCACTTCCAAAACCCTGCATGGAAATACTGCCTTAAGGAACACCTTGAGAGTATCTTCCGAGTAAAGGAGAGAAGCCAACCAGGGTGGGTTCTTGTCCAGTGAAAGACAATCCCATCTTCAGATGCAAACCCTCCTGTCCTAGGAAACTATATAACTTGCCATCCAGCTAATTTCTGAAGGAAGTCAGAGAAAAACACAGGCCAACCTTATTCTTTCTACTGTACTATAGGGAACCCCATCTTTCCCTCTGGTGCAAAAACATAAGCCTCTGGGGGTTCCTGCTGTGGCTCAGCGGGTTAAGGACCCAATGACTCTATGAGGATGCAGATTTGACCCCTGCCTGGCTCAGCGGGTTATGGATCTGGCATTGCTGCAAGATGCAGCAGAGGCTGCATGATGAGGCTCAAATCTTGTGTTGCCGTGGCTGTGGCATAGGCTACAGCTGCAGCTCTGATTCGATCCCTGGCCCAGGAACTTCCGTGTGTCACAAAGGCAGCTGTAAAAAGAAAAAAAAAAAATTAAACCTGGGGGAAAAGCAACAAATATACTTTTCTGAGCAAGAATCAAGGTTAAAGAACTTTCTGAGGTAAATAACCAGCTCTGGAAACATGACAATGGGCCACCAAGCCTCAGGAATGGTGAATGTGCTGTTGACAAGAGTCTGGCAGTCAGCTCAAGTCTCATTGCAGTGGGTAGAGAAGGTTGGCAGGTGAGGACCGGCAGGGGGAGGGGGGCTGCAGAGATGGGGTTAACAGCACTGGCAGAGGCAAACTTGAGCCTGCAAGGCTACTCCCGGGGTGACTTCCAGAAGCCTTTGCTCTTCTCCATCCTCCCGTGCACCCGACTCTCCTAGAACACCTCTTCCAGAGGAACAGCTCACCGGCTGTGCTGGAGTTTTTACATCACTCCACAAGTTCTTCCATACTAGAACCACCCATTCCTAGTCTCTCCTACTTCTAGAACACAGCTGCTAGTCCTTGGCCACATGCCCTAAAAGGGCAGACAGGTCAAAGTCCCACCCCGCTCCTATTTCTCCCAAGAGAGGTTCTCATCTATGAAATTAGTAGTAAGCTGCCATTCTGATGTATCGACAAGTCTCTTGAGAGTTGTGGTTTCTTTTTCTTTTGGCCTTTTTTTTTTAAGGGCCGCACCTGCAGCATATGGAAGTTCCCCGGCTAGGGGTCAAATTGGAGCTACAGCTGCCAGCCTACACCACAGCCACAGCAATGCCAGATCTGAGATGAAACTGTGACCTACACCACAGCTACAGCAATGCCAGAACCTTAACCCACTGAGCAAAGCCAGGGATTGAACCCACAACCTAATGGTTCCTAGTCGGATTCATTTCCGCTGCGCCACCACAGGAACTCTCAAGAGAGTTGTGATTTCCACCACAAATCAGCTCCGTGAAGCCAATCACCTCACAGTGGATTGAAAAAACTACTGTTCTAGGCCGGTGGCTGGAGACTCATCCTGGACTGTGGGATCCCCTCAACCTGCTGGCTCCTTTAAGGTCTAGCTTGAACCTCTGATCGCTCCCTCCTCCCAAAAAATGGCTAGTAAAACTTCCCCCCCTTTTTTTCTTTTTCTTTTCTTCCACTGAGGTTATCCTTGCATGGGGGTATCCAAGAGGTCAAATCAGTAAGAATTAGTTTTCTGCAGGCATGAAGTCAAATAATCAGCCGAAGAGCCTAAGGGGAGGTGCTTTGTACACACAATATCTCTGGCACAAATATTGCCTGAACCTGCCATTAAAATCTGTGGAATTTGATGTTCCTGTCATAGCTCAGTGGAAATGAATCTGACTAGGATCCATGAGGACGCAGGTTCAATCCCTGGCCTCCCTCAGTGGGTTGAGGTTACAGTGTTGCCGTGAGCTGTGGTGCAGGTCACAGTCTCCGCTCAGATCTGGCATTGCTGTGGCTATGGCATAGGCCTGCAGCTGTAGTTCCAATTCAACTCCTATCCTGGGAACCTCTGTATGCCACAGGTGTGGCCCTAAAAAGACCAAAAAAAAAAAAATTGTGGAATTTAAAAAATCTTACCTAATGAAATGTTGATAAACATGAAAAACTCAAACACAATCTCATTCACTAAATATGTTTTCATGAAGAAACAGGAAGCTCTTTTTTTTTTTTTTTTTTTTTTTTCACTTTTGTTCCTGGCTGCCCCATGGCATATGGAATTCCCAAGCCAGGGATAAGAACAGTTGTGAGCTGCAATGCAGATGCAAAAACGCCAGATCCTTTAACCCACTGTGCCTGGCCAGGGATTGAACCTGAGTCCTGACACTGCAGAGACACTGACAATTCCCCTTGCGCCACAGGAAGCTCTTTAAATGTAGCACATAATCAGAAAAATTTGATTTTACAAATGAAAAAATCAAATAATTATAGTGTATTCATGACTAAATATTAGATACATGTTAAATGTTATATTTTTAAACACTTTAATATCACAGGAGAACACATTAATATATTTAGAGTCAACTATGTAAGAAAATTTCAAAGAAAAATTAGAAGGCAATGTACAAGGTTAACAGTCTTTATAGTAGGATTTCAGGTTTGTTTTTTTTTTTTTATTTCTAAAGTTTTATACAAAGAGAAGATATTACTCCTACAATCATGAAAAAAACCGTAAAAGTTTTACAAGATTGTTATTTGATATTAAGATTTCATAGTATATCAATAAACTTTAGCTGTTTTTTCTTTAATCTATTATTATTAACTACATCATGAAATTAGTTTTAATTCAAATTTCTATTAATAAAATATATATTAATTCAAGTAATTTGGAAAGATTAAACATAAAAATCTGATAGAATTCATCAGCTGAGTAGATCTCATGGAATTTTATTTAATGTGTTGTGGGTTTTTTTTTAATGTGTTTTCAATATAAAAAACTGAAGTTCTGCCTTTACTTAGAAAGCTGCAAAGAATGTTGCTTCAAATCTAACAATAAGAAAGGGACAAATAATCATTAAAATAAACTTTTCCTGAACCCATTACAGAGCTGGGGTCTCAGAGCAACCTAGTAGCATCAAATCTAAAAGGGGACAGTTTTCCCTCCACCAAGAAAAGGTGGGAGATAGCAATGGCCCCTGTGACGTAGAGAAGAAAGAAGGAACCACCATCCTGAGCAGTTAAGTGCAACTCAGTTCATAGTTGTGACACACTGGTAACAGCCAAGCATGGACTATCGTGAGAGTATGAAACCCCCTGAAGTGCAGACAGGAAGGGATTCACCACCCACTCAGAGGCACTCTCCAATGACCTCCACAGCATCATGAGGGAGACTGGGGCAGGGATGGAGACATAAGAAAGCCTCCACACCATCCAGGCCTGGGGGTGCCTGGCCAGATGACCAGAACAACAGCAACCACCCTACAGGAGTAAGGATGGGGGCAGCCAAGAAACCAGCCTTCTCCTCTATGATACAAAAGCTGTAAGACACAGGGAAGAGCAGCAAATCTTACTGCCCCCATGGCACAGGTGGTGCAGAGAAGGGGAAAGATTAAGACTGTGCTGGCAGGGAAGGGACAGGAAACCATCTTGAGCAGAGAGCTTCAGAGGTCTCCTGCCTTGGAGCAGGTACAGGATCACTGAGATACCCTCACCCCAAGACCCAGGTACACCTACCCTGCTGAAAATTAAAATGGAACAAAGATGATGGAGAAAGCCCAGTCAGGAAGCACCAGACCACAGCAGGTTACCGCTAGGGAAGGGGCATGAGGCTCAGACATGTACAAAAGGGCTAAAGCTGACAGTGAAAAAAACACATTGGGGAAAAACCCTCGGGCAAATCGGCCCTCACCTCAAGCACAAGATAATGCTTTAAGGAACTTGGAAACTGATGACGCAGTTTCCATCAACTGCAGAACCCAAACCCTGCACCACTCAGGAGCAGACTGAAAACCTCTCCACTCTAATAGCCTAGCATTAGAGACTTGCCCATTTACAGGCATAACTTCTACCTACTTCAGTCTATACTGTCCTATACATGATGCCAAGCTTTCAATAAAAAATAACAAGATGTATGAAAAAGCCAGAAAGCCCCAACTCCCCACCTCTGCTGTCAAGAAACAAAGCCATCAACAGAACAAGGCTCAGATTTTGACACAATATTAGAACTATAACATTCACAATGATTAATATGTTAAAGACTAATGGAAAAAGGTAGACAATAAGCATGAACAGATGAGAAATTTCAGGAGAGGGAAACTCTAAGAATCAAATGGAAATACTGAAAATAAAAACCATTAAAGGAGAAGAATGTGTTCAGAAGTTTATTGGGGGGACTCAACACAGCTGAGCACAGAATCAGTTTCCTTGATGATAAGTCAAAAGAAATTGCCCAAATGAAACATAGAAGAAAAAAGAGCAAACATTTTACCCATGCAAAACATATTTTTCTATGTCAGTCACTGGAAACATTTTAAAGCTTAAATCTTTCCTTTCCTGAACATAAGTCATATTCAAGAACATTTTAATGACAATTCTATTGAAGGTAAAATGATTCTACTCAAGGCAAACAACCTCTGTTTTCTAAGAAGAAGATCTAAAGACAAAGCATTCATTTAAAAAGATACATGAACCCCTATGTTCATTGCAGCACTATTTACAACAGCTGAGACATGGAAACAACCTAAATGTCCAAGAACAGACGAATGGATTAAGATGTGGTACATATACACGATGGAATACTACTCAACCACAAAAAAGAACAAAATAATGCCATTTGCAGCAACACAGATGGAACTAGAGACTCTCATACTAAGTTAAGTAAGTCAGAAGGAGAAAGACAAATACCATATGATACCACTAATACCTGGAATCTAATATATGGCACAAATGAACCTATGTACAGAAAAACAAAAAAAAAACAAAAACAAAAAAACAAATTCATGGACAAGGAGAACAGACTTGTGGTTGCCAAGAGGGAGGGGGAGGGTCTTGGACTTTGGGGTTAGTAGATGCAAACTATTGCGTTTGGAATGGTTAAGCAATGAGATCCTGCTATATAGCCCAAGGAACTATTATCTGATCACTTGTGATGGAACATGATGGAGGATAATGTGAAAAAAAAGAATGTATTCATATGTATAACTGGGTTACTTTGCTACACAGAATAAATTGACAGAACACTGTAAATCAGCTATAATTAAAAAAATAAAATAAAATACTGCATTAAGAAACAAACAAAAAAAGCCCTAAAAACAAAGATGCACAGATTAAAAACCTTAAGAAATCATGCACCTCAAACCAACAACTGATGCCATTAGAGGAAGAACAGGAGCTGAGATACCCACACTTAGCAAGATGGAAACTATTTCATTTTTTCATATTTAGACATGTTCATTAAAAGAATCTTTCATAAGACCATTAAGAATTACTAAGCATAATATTTGATTTTCTGAGAATTTATAATGCAGGCAAATCAAACAATGCAAAGTTGGGATCAGTAATCCTTAACACAATGGGGAGAGAACAGAAGAAGAGGTGCCAAAAGCCTAGTAAACAGTTAATTGTCCCCAATAAATCCCAGCAAAGGATTAAAGATGAAGAAGAAAAATTATACCCTACCCTTTTCTAAACCCACTGATCCTGGCAATACAATCTAGAAGATTTTTGGATGAGTGCCTCATGAGCAATTAAAATAGAGAAGGAGATACCCAGGACCAGCTGTTGCCAGGTGAGCAGGTCCTGGCAAGCTAAGCACACCTCCTTTTTTTTTAACAGGAAGTGTGAGGTTGGGAGACTGGTGGGGAAAGAGCTGTTAGCTCATAACACTGAACACTTAGGTGCAGGTAAAATGCTCAGGGTTTTACATATTTGGCAGCACAATTATCCCCATTTTATAGATTACTATCTCCATTTTATAGGAAAAAAAATCCACTCAAAGAATCACACAGCTGTGTTTGACCATAAAGCTCCACTCTTACCACCAGATGTAGCCCTTGTGAACTCCACGAAGAAAGGAGACTGGGTGATGGCAGAGTTAGGCACCTAGCCTGCACTAAAGCAGCCCCGATGCCCCAACTGATCAGTGCCGGCCTGCAAGCTGCACTGGCTTACACAATCCTTGCCTCTGCTGACATTTTGGTCAATGATACAAAAGCTCTGCTTATTCAATTTATGTTCAATACAACTAGGACTGAGAGTTAATATGATGAATGGCCAAAGAAAATTCAAAATGATCTTGAGACTGGAACTCTGGCCTGAAATCAATGGGAAAGCTTTGCATTTTAGGGTAAAACAATCAATTACGGAGATGGAAAATGGAAGAAACTGGCTTGGACGAAAAAAAAAAATGAAGTTTTATGGAAAAAACAAAACAAAACAAGACCTGGGAGGTTTAGCGAATTATCAGTTTGATTTGAGCCAGCACCCAGTGCTGCTGCTAAAATCACAGGTAGGATTTTTGGAAGGGTGAGTTGTATGCCAGGAGCCTGCCATATACTATTCTTTGTACTGGTGGACAGAAAAATTAGCAGCCCGTATGATGAGGAATTGCAAATTATGTCCCCAAGGACTACCTGTGGAGACCATTGAGTTTGGCATGGACAGGGTGGTGTGATGCCTGCTTTTAAATATTCAAAGAGCTTCCGTGGGGGTGTAAGTGTGTGCTGTTCTGGAAGGCAGTGCACAGTGTTTGGTTAAGGACAGAGAGGTGGAGGTGGGTCCTGCTGAGTGGGGCTTTCCACCAGTTACAGTGTCCAGCAATGCCTGCTGGAGGGAAAGGGCGTGCCCTGTGCCACCAGAAGCGTCAGGAAGGTGACTGGCGAATGTTAGGAACATCTTCAACAAGACTTTGCCATGTTTTCAAGGCTAGGATTCTATTTTGTATTGTAACTCAAAAGTGCTTTGGAATTCCTGTGGTGGCTCAGCAGTAAGGAAGCTGACTAGTATCCATAAGGATGCAGGTTCTATCCCTGGACTTGCTCAGTAGGCTAATGATCCAGCGTTGCCAAGAGCTGAGGTGTAGGTCGCAGATACGGTTCAGATCCCGAGTTGCTGTGGCTATGGTGTAAGCCGGCAGCTGTAGCTCCGATTTGACCCCCAGACTGGGAACTTTCCTATGCCACTGGTGTGGCTCTAAAAAGAAAAAAAGAAAAGAAAAGAAAAAGTGCTTCAATGACTCTCCAGATAATTATGCTGAGTAAAAAAAGTGAACTCCTAAGGGTCACATGCTGTGTATGCTACCATTTATACAACAATGTTGAAACCACAGAGGTATAAAAATGAAGAAGAGATGAATGGTTGCCAGGGATTTGGGGGGGGGGCTTGGAATAGGAGGGAAGTGCTATCAGAGCCCCTCCTGGTGATGGATATAGTCTGAATCTTGACTTTTCCCAAATTTCAATATCTTGATTTGTGATATTGTAGCACAGCATTGCAAGATGTTACCTTTGGAGAAAACTGGGTAAAGATTACATAGGATCTCTATGTATTACTTCTAAAAACTACATGTGCATCTACAATTATCTCAAAAATAAAAATTAACCCAAAAATAATAAGTGAAAAAGCTCTTCATATCTCACCCACATGTGGGACATCTTACTGGGGTCACATGGCAGTGACATGCCAGGGACCATGACCAGAGGACTCATGGAAACTCCTCTCCTCCCCTCTGTGACCAGCCAGAACTTCCTGGCGCAGCTGGCACTATGGGAGCCCCTGCTTAGCTCTCCTGGGCGACTATGCCTTCATCTCAAAGCAGTATATCAAAGATTTCCTGCTAACCAACCCCACTTTCCAACTTTTCGACTCCTGTTAGAAGCAGTGCCATGTTCCTCGCTGCCCAGATTCAAAACTTGGAATCAGGAGCTTTGATTCCCGATTTTATTTTCTACATCTGGAAACCCAATCCTGGGAAGCTATTCCTCAAAATGTCTCCACATTTGCATCATTCTTTGTCTCTTGCAATTCTAGCCAGGCCTCTTCACCTCAGAGCTTCGATACTGAGCTAGCCCCCAGCTTCCCATCCCTGTCGATTTCTCCCCGCCCTAATGCCATCCCACACACCACGTGTTACTTCTCATCATCTTACTGTCCTAATAAGAAATTTTGAGCAGAGTGTGTGTGTGTGTGTGTGTGTGTGTGTGTGTGTGTGTGTGTGTGCGCGGGCGCGCGCACGCGCGTGTGTGCTTTCCACTTTGTGGAAAAGAAAGAGCATGTCTCTCTAAGGTGTGTAAGAGAATGTGTGTGTGTGTGGACTGGGGTCTCTGGCCAGCTCCAAATAGGACAAAGGAAGTCTAGAGATCTGTGACCAGCAACCTGGGACTCAACTGGAAGCATAAGATTCAGTGGGGGTGACAGAAAAATCCAGAGACAGCAGATTTCTGTACAGAAACCCAGAGAGGGCAGATTTCATGACGACATCAGGAGACCTGTACATAGGGAATAATGACCCTCTGGCAGGCTGCAAAATCACATCTTGTTGCCTTTCATGGAAGGAAAATGACGAATTATGAAAATAGAATGACATGGTTTCTCTAACCCAGGATTCCCTATCCCTGGAGACCACACAAGGAGGTGGAGGGCCCCAGAAGGGGATCCATACAGGTACAGAGAGACTGACTGTATTGGGGTGGATGAAAGGACAAGCTCTACAAGCTGAGTCACCTCACCCCAACTTATGAGACTTCCAGATGCATGAAGAGGGAAAAAAAATTCCACACAGTGTGAAAAGTCATGGCATGAGCCTCTGCTTCTTATCTCTGAGTAAGTTTGAAGATGGGTTTTTGTAGATAGAATGAAATATGTTACTGAAAACACTTTTTTCTTTCTTTTAAAAAGCAATTATTTGGCTGCAAATGCAGCCTTTTCTCCTCCAGCTATGACTCAAATACCTGTACATATTGCATAATGACCCTCTGGCAGGCTGCAAAATCACATCTTGTTGCCTTTCATGGAAGGAAAATGAAGAATTATGAAAATAGAATGACATGGTTTCTCTAACCTAGGATTCTCTATCCAGTCTGTGCCTATTTAAGGCAAAAATAATAGGATCCCATGGTTTCCGTGCTTTAGGTTCCAAGAAATCTCTTAGCCAAAAGGACCCCTTGGCTTTCCCGATTTTTGGTTTAATTTGAACTGGGAACACCTCCGTGGCCATGGTGCCCTATCTGTATGTTGAAGGAGGGGACTGACGCTTTTTCCTTAAAATCTAAGGTTCCATGATGGCGCATCCACTGTCCAGTCATGGGGGCGAGGGGGAGTGTTGAGGCCACTGTATCGGTTTTGGAAAGAAGTGTTCTTATAAGAACTAAACTTAAGCTCTTGGAGTTCCTGTTGTGGAGCAGCGGAAACAAATCTGACTAGGAACCATGAAGTTGTGTGTTCGATCCCTGGCCTCACTCAGTGGGTTAAGGATCTGGGGTTGCTGTGAGCTGTGATATAGGTAATAGATGCAGCTCGCATCTGGCGTTGATTTGGCTGTGGCTACAGTTCTGATTTGCCCTCTAGCCTGAGAATCTCCATACGCCACGCGAGTGGCTCTAAAAAGCAAAAAATTAAAAAATAAAATAAACTGAAGCTTTTATTAGAACTACACTTGGTGGCTACTGCCACTGTTGCCTTTCAGCCACTATCCCAGAACCAAGCACCCCTTGCAGGGTTAGGTGAGACTTTCATCTGATATTAAAGGGAGTGGACAGGGGCTGCAGGCATCATCCACGTTCCCCCTTCTAACAAGGCCATAAGCTCCTTGGCTCTGTTTTCTTGTCCTCATAGTGGCTGACCCAATATTGAACAGATGCTGGAGACCGTTATGGACCTTCCTTTGGGAAAATGAAAGATGAAGAAAGAAACATGCACTGATCTGGCGTTGATGCCCCAAGTGGCTGGGGAGGAGGCACATGCCCTGCCTCAGACTGAGGCCCAAAGGAGAGATGCCCAGGGTCCCAAATGCTGCATGTACCACTCAGAGAAAGGAGGAGGGAGCATCATTCCTACAGACTCATGCTTCAGGGCTTTTACTTTTAAATTTTATGATTTTCCCATGGGTTTTTGGTTTTGTTTTGTTTTTGTTTGTTTGTTTGTTTTATTTTAGGGCTGCACCTGCAACATACAGAAGTTCCCAGACCAAGGGTCTACTCAGAGCTACAGCTACTGGCCTATACCACAGCCACAGCAACACAGGATCCCGAGCCACATCTTTGACCTACACTGCAGCTCACAGCAATGGTGGATCTTTAACCCACTGAGCAAGGCCAGGGATCAAACCCGCATCCTCACGGATACTAGTCAGGTTCGTTACCACTGAGCCACGATGGGAACACCTCCATGTTATTTAGAAGTGCAATAAGGATGTTCCTGCGTATTCTTTTTCTGGTGTTTATTTTCCTTGCAGAATGATTCCAAGGAAAAATGGATGGGATGCTGCTGAAACAGTGAAGGCTCTGAGCATCCCTCCCATCTACTGAGCAGACGCAGGTATTTCAGTTAGACATGCTTCCTTTCTCTCATCGCCTCTTTACCTTCCTAGCCTGTGGTCTCTCCTCTTACCCTTTCCTCTCTCTTTTCTCTTCTTCGTGCCTTTCTCTTCCTTCCCACTCCCATCACCCGTATCTTGCCCTCTCTCTATTTCCTTTTTGGTGATGAGCAAAATGCAGTCACCTTTCCTTGTCATAAGTATAACTGCTAGGTTTTAGTTCCTTTGGGAAATAGGGCTGGTTGTTGGTGTTTTATCATGACCATAATGAAGACAGTTTTTCCTGCGAAATCTCCCATCTCCCTAGCTTTTAGGGTCCTCGAGACTGTGCACAGAGCCCAGGCGAGGGAATAGCTTCCAGATGAACATAAAGGTTAAGGGAAGGCTTCCAGCAGAAGGAAGGAAAAACGCAGAAAACACTGAAACAGGATATGAGATATAAATCTTCCCTCAGCCTGGCGAAATCAACCTGATAGGCCCAGCATTCCACTCAGCTTGTAAGGTCACCTACAGCAGTTTGTAAATAGAGCCATATCCATTTTCCATAGACAACAAAGCCAAATTGATGAAGAAGGAGAGGGGGAGGAGGAAGAAAAGATATTCAGTCTCCTAAGAGAAACCATGGCTGCTGTTTCTATTATAAAATGGGGCAGGGGAGGATTCTGTCATCAGAATACCGGGAAAAAGGAAATTGAGAGGAAGATGGAGGGGTCAACCCAAGCACCTAGACCCAGGGGGTTCCATGCCAATGCCATCCACAGGGGAAGGGCCCTCGTACCCACACCAGGGCACCATCACTCAGTCTCCGGGAAGTCTGGAAGGAAGATACAGCCTCAACTAGATCTATCTTGGTCACAAAGTCAAACCAAGACTGAGTGCTCCTGACATAGAGCAGAGTCCTCGGGAAGTGGGCCACATGAGAGGTAAGGCCAAAGCATGTGACTCACTAAAAGCCCGGGACTGGTGCCTGGCAGCCTTGGCACACTGCCAGAGTGGGCGTGGCCAGGAACCCAGGGGTGGGGAGAGTCAGGGATGACTACAGGTTCTGCTGGGACCCCGGGAAGCTGTGTCCGTTCTGTGACCTGTTGAAGTCAAGTGAAAATCCCCACCCAGGCCCTCAACACCCTTCCCACCTGCCCCTGTAGCTACCAGAGTCACTGTGATCTCACCCCCAGAGCTGACTACACTGCAGCCTGGGTCCATGTGCATCACTTAGGATGGGACCTCTTCTGACTTCCTCCAAACCCCACATCCAGACAGGTCCCTCAGGGCCCCACCTGAGAATCCAGAGAGGACAACCATGCCAGAGCCCCACTCAGTATCTAGCACCCCTCAAGTGAGCTACAGGCTGGATCTTCCTTCTCAGAGCAGCACCAGAGTGTGGGGACTCAGAGCCAAGGCACAGCCAGGCAGAAACATGCCAAGATGGGGCAGGGTGCGGGTGCGGGGGGTTGGGGAGGATTACATAGATTGTTGTAACCAAGCACTACTCCTAAATTATAAGATGGGGATAACATTATTTACCTTAGAGTAGTCCTATGTGGATTAAAGGTGATAATGCTTGAAAAGAACCTACTACCTTGGTAAATTTTTAACAAATACTGTTCACTTTTTTTTTTTTTTTTTTTTTTTTTGCTTTTTTTAGGGCTGCACATGCAGCATATGGAAATTCCCACGCTAGGGGGCGATTTAGAGCTGCAGCTGCCTGCTTACAGCACAAGTCACATGGGATCTGGGCTATGCCTGTGACCTACACCACAGCTCACAGCAACACCAGATCCTTAACCAACTAAGCACGGCTATGGATCGAACCCACAACATCATGGATACTAGTAGGGTTCTTAACCAGCTGAGCCACAATGGGGACTCCCATATTAGTTACTTTTATAACTGAAGGCAAAATTGAAAGGCATTCTCAAATTCTTCATCTATACATAAAAACATGCATGTATATACCTATACAACATATAAGTATGTACTTAAGTAACCGAACATATTAAACATGAAATATAGCAGGTAAGATTAATACTCTATCCATGGCATAATGTGTTCCTTTGTTGTTGTTGTTGTTGTTTTTGTTTTTTTTTTTGCCCCATCACAGCATGTGGAATTTCCCAGGCCAGGAAACAACCCACACCACAGCAGCAACCTGAGCCACTGCAATGACAATGCCAGGTCCTTAACCCACTGCACCACCAGGAAACTCTTACGGCACTCTTAATTAAATGTTAAAAAGCAGAGAGACCAAAACCATTTAATTCAAGCATAAGACAAAAAATAAAAATGCATTAAAAATTTATATCTTGGCTATTGTGAATACCGCTGCAATGAACATGCGAGTGCATGTGTCTTTTTCAAGGAAAGTTTTGTCCAGGTATATACCCAAGAGTAGGATTGCTGGGTCATATAGTAGTTCTATGCATAGTTTTCTAAAGCACCTCCATACTGTTCTCCATAGTGGTTGTACCAGCTTACACTCCCACCAACAGTGCAGGAGGGTTCCCTTTTCTCCACACCCTCTCCAGCATTATGGAAAAAATAAAAATCATTATATAAATAAATAAATAATAAAAATGTATAAGCTCTTTGCTATGTGAGTGTGTCTTTTAAATCTGTAACATAGTAGCCCTTTTCGTACTACGATGGGGCGGGAACAAAGCTGACTAGGACTTCTTGCTGCAAAACCATCTCCGAGAAGGAAACAAAATGAGAGAAGTGTGTGATCTGCAGACTGAATAAAATGTTCAACCATCATCTCTTACCTTGGACCCAATGAGAGTGTACAGCCACTGAATGGTTTCATTGTGGTTGATTACTCCATTCATCCCATCCACATACAACATAATCTGGCCCAATGCTACAGAAGAGAAGAGAAAAAGGAGCAAGGAGATGTTATAGTTTTATATATAAATATAACCTCCAATGACCATAACGTCAAGTGAGATTTTCAAACCTGAAGCACACAGTACAGTGAGAACCAAAATTGAAGAGAATCTCTGAGCTCTGAAATGAGCAAAATCTCACTGTAGAAAGTGGTGACCACTCCAGAAGAAAAAAGGGCTATTCCTAGAAGATGCAATTAAGGCACCCAATCCAGTGATTGTTGTTTCTCTGTGCCTTGATGTATAAAGGCACATTTTTATGTTTCTGTATCTTTGTAGTGCCAGACAGGGCAAAGATACCCATGAGATGGTGTCTGGGTCGCCGTCTCCCACTGGGGCCAAGAAGGTGCATGCAGTTTCTAAAAGCCACCTGTCTCATGCCCCAGTCTGCAGTCAGGTGGGTCCTGGATGCTAAGGAACAAACCTAAGCTAAGACAGCAGGTAAATATGTATCTAAAGATCAGTTGTAATTCCTTTTAAAGATTTTCATTTTTTAAAATGTCAGAAATCATATAAAAAATGTGTTGATACCAAGTCCTAATTTTTTTTCCATTAAGTATTATAAAGTGTCATTTTTTTTTATTTCTCCAATACGTAATTTTTTTTCTACTGTACAGCATGGTTAACCAGTTACACATACATGTATACATTCTTTTTTCTCACATTATCATGCTCCATCATAAGTGACTAGACATAGTTCCCAGTGCTACACAGCAGGATCTCATTGAAGTAAGTCAGAAAGAAAAAGACAAATACCATATGATATCACTTATATCTGGAATTAATATACAGCACAAATGAACCTTTCTACAGAAAAGAAAATCATGGACTTGGAGAATAGACTTGTGGTTGCCAAGATGGAGGGGGAGGGAGTGGGAGGGATTGGAAGTTTGGGGTTAATAGATACAGACCAAGTCCTAAATTCTTTTTTTTTTTTTGTCTTTTTTGCCTTTTCTAGGGCCACTCCCGTGGCATATGGAGGTTCCCAGGCTAGGGATCTAATCAGAGCTGTTGCTGCCGGCCTACTCCACAGCCACAGCAATGTGGGATCCGAGCCGCATCTGCAACCTACACCACAGCTCACAGCAACGCCAGATCCTGAACTCACTGAGAAAGGCCAGGGATCGAGCCCACCACCTCATGGTTCCTAGTCGGATTCTTTAACCACTGTGCCAGGACGGGAACTCCCCAAGTCCTAAATTGTTAAAGAAAATACAGTATCCACAAATTGTCAATATGCACCAAAAAAAGAAAAAAAAAACAAAAAAAAAAAGCCATGAAATAACTTTTTTAAAACAAATGCTAACTTTTACTATCTTTCAGTTCCCTTAGTATCAAAATAATTTGGATTCTAGATAATGAACAAAGAGAAGTTATTTACTCTAAATAAATAAGCTTCCTCAAACCACGTCTGACTTCCCAAAATTAATTAGCATGGCACTGACATTTTTAGGCAATATTTTATTTTCTGGTAATAATAGGGTATCTCATTTTAGAAAACTGAAAGAGGTGTGAAGTGAAAATAACTCATAATCTCATATTTTAAAGAATCACTTTTAATATGTTGACATATTTTCGCACATTCTTTTATGCTGTACACACACACACACACACATCCTTCTACATAGGTTATAGTAAGAGTCCAGATGAAATGGTGTTTACTGAAAAGAGCAAAGTACAAAATAGTGAGAATCCACTAATTCCAAGCATACAAATATGTGTTATGTTAGAAAACTCATTATTATTCTATCCAACAAAAGATCAAATAATAAAACCACATAATCCTTCTAAGAAAAAAATATGCTCCTAAATATGTAAATACTCAAAATTTTAAACAATTAACTGGAACATATCCTTGACGCAAATAAGCAACATATTTTTGGAAATACCAGATTCATGTTCTATTTGGTGGTGAAACACTGGAGATACACATTTTAAAATCAGAAATAATTTTAAAATGATGTCCATTGACTCCAAGATTGTGTCATACTGTGCTACAGAGTTTTAGGTAAATTTTTTTTTTTTTTGTCTCTCTGTCTTTTCTAGGGCTGCATCCATGGCATATGGAGGTTCCCAGGATAGGGGTCCACTCAGAGCTGTAGCTGCCGGCCTACACCAGAGCCACAGCAACAAGGGATCTGAGCCATGTCTGCAATCCACACCACAGCTCACAGCAACACCAGATCCTGAACCCACTGAGCAAGGCCAGGGATCGAACCCGCATTCTCATGGTTCCTAGTCGGATTCGTTAACCACTGAGCCACAACGAGAACTCCAGTTTTAGGCAAATTTAATAAGACATGAAAAATGAGAGACAGGCTGCCTGCAAATGAATACATAATACTGAAATTATTTGCAAAAAATATTATGGATCCAATAAAAATCCATCTACAGAATTTATAATGAAGAGGTCAGCATTACAACCACACTCTCACTTTAATGAGAAATAAGTATGTAACACACAAAGTAAATCAAAGTTTGATACAAAAATATATAAGATAAATGAATATATGACAGCAAGTTATGATAAAGGCTTAAATGATTTATTGTATAAATAATTCATATAAATTGACAAGAAAATACCAAATGCCAATAGAAAAAAAAGCCAAAAGCATTTCATAAGAGATGAAAAGCTGTTTTATAATAACAGATGTTCATTCTCACTATAATAAAAATGCACATTAAAACGTGAGAAAAAGAATATATATAGATGAGACTGGATTGCTTTGTTGTACAGCAGAAATTGCTAGAACATTGCAAATCAACTATAACAGAAAAATTAAAATATTTTTAAAAAAATAAAAAGTAATGAGTTTTCTGTTGTGGCTCAATGGGTTAAGGACCTGACTAGTATTCTTGAGGACGTGGGTTCAATCCCTGGCTCCATGGGTTAAAGATCTAGCATTGCTTCAAGCTTTGGTGTGGGTCACAGATGTGGCTCGGATCCTGCATTGCTGTGGCTGTGGTGTAGGTCAGCAGCTGCAGCTCAGAATAGACCCCTAGCCGGGAACTTCCATGTGCCATAGATGAGGCCACTAAAAAAAAAAAAAAAAGAGGTAGCATTTTCACTTAAGTTATCAAAGATTTTTTTAAAATAAATGATTAGGTATCAATTGCAGGAGCGGTTCTACAAGTACCTTCATATATTCCTGGTGGCAGAGCAAACTGCTACATGTCTTGTTCGGCTACTGAGTGCTGTAATTGTTTTTAAAATAGTTACCATTTAGTGCTTACAATATCCCAAATTCTTAGGGAGGACTTTAAATGTGTTATTAACACAACAGCCCTGCCATAAGGTCGGTTTGAATACTTTACCCCCATCTGACAGAGGAAAAAACTGAGGCTCTGAAAAGTAATGTGTCCTCAAACCCATCAGTACCAAATGGCAGGGTCTCCTCCAGCCAGGGTAGGTGGGCTCCTCCTTGTCCGTACTCAGAGCCTAAAAGTCCTCTCTAATCTCTTCCCCAGCCAATATGATGTCAGGAATCTATCTTAAGGAAATAACCCTAAGTGAAAAAAAAAAAAAGGATGAAGCAAAGATACTCACTGAACTGTCATCTATAATATCAAAATTTCAACTGAAATCAGTTCTAGAATTTGGCATACACAGTAATTTACCAAAGCTATGCCCTAACCTGTGAACTGTTTCTGATAAAATAATTTTAAAAATAGAAAATTAGAAACATTATATAATTCGGAGTTCCCGTCATGGCTCAGTGGTTAACAAACCCTGACTAGCATCCATGAGGACGTGGGTTCAATCCCTGGCCTCGAGCAGTGGGTTAAGGATCTGGCTTTGCCATGAGCTGTGGTGTAGGCCAGCGGCTACAGCTCCAATTTGACTTCTAGCCTGGGAACCTCCATATTCCACCGGTGCAGCCCTAAAAGACAAAAGAAAAAAAAGAAAGAAATATTATACAATTCAATAAAACACTAAAATCTCCAAGCAGAGAAGGAAAGGAAAATCCATGACATATTAAGCATTAGATATATATTCTTCAGATGTATTTTTCCCTACTTTTTCCTGTTTTCCCTATTTTTCATTATGATCATATTGTTATTTCTATAATAGGAAAGTAAACAAATATACAAAAAGGAACCAAATAAGACTGTATGTTAAGTGCTTTCCTTGGCTTTCAGAATTTTTCTTACTAGTCCATTACTCTCAGCACACCCCTCCCTCCTTCAAAAAGACACAACCCCCACTTCTTGGAAGAGTTCAAAGAATTTGACACATTTTTCCCCATTTTCCCTTTCCCCTTTTCTTTCCTCCTCTCCCTTCCAAAATGAACTGGAAAATCTATAGGAAAGAGTTTGCACCACAGTCCTTTTCCCATTCGTGCTCCACTGCTGAAGCCCTAAGTCTGAGGCAGATTTTAGCATCTTCTAAATCAGCCTAATGTCACAGCCTAATGAAGACTGTTCAGCCTCTGGAAAGAACATCCCTTGGGGGACCTTGCACCCTAAGGCTGAAAAGCCAGGTATGAAGGTCTCCTCTGGAACTGTTCAGGGCCTCTGGCACTGCAGAAAGTCCAGCAAGCCAGGACACCGCTTCAAAGGGGAGTCAAAGTAAGAATTTCTGTAAGTTTTCTATGATCTGTTTCGCTCAAGGGTCTATTAACTTCCCACTATGGAGGAAGAAAGTCACAAGAACGTCCATGTCTAGTGAAATTCGAGTTTCTGATCACACTGTTTTGTCACAATATTGTGATAGTCAATAGCTTTGGGGCTCTATCTTTTGCAGTCCAGTCCAGCCAAAGCACTCCTTCCTGCAAAACCCACTTCAGACACAAGATGGCGCTAAATAGATTTAAGTGGGTTAATACTACACTAGACTTCCACAACCAAAAAAGCACTAATCTAAATGAGAGCCTATGGGGGGCAGAAAGAGAGAGAGATGTCCTGGTTACAGGAACCATGAAAATTAATGATTTCCATTTTTAAGAAGGTTGAGGAGGATCAGAATGCAGAGAGAGTGGTGGGTAATGACAGCACGGTCTGAAAAGAGATCAGGGCATGCTACTCATGGAATTTACTCAGGCATGTTAATTAATTTTCCGTGCTTCAGGTTTGCCATCTCAAAAATAAGATAGTAATATTGCGGTACCTATTTTACAGGGGTGTTGTAGGAACTGAGTTAGAGCAATGCCTGACTCAGAGCAAGTGCTCAATAAATGCTATTCACATAAACTGCACTGCCAAAGTGCCATATCAATTATCTACTAACTGAAGCACTCAACCCAGACTCTCCAAGACACAAAGTGGGGGAGCGAGCCAAAGTCACAAATATTTTCTTCCAAAAATTTTTAGTTTTATTTTTTATAGGTAAGTACATGTTCCATTTTGAGATTTTTTTTTAAATAAATTGTGAGGTTTAGATTGATGTTCTTTTTTTCACATAAATGCCCATTTGATCTAATATTGTTTTTTGAAGCAACTATCCTATCTTTAACTGCTTTTGCAAATTTGCCAAAAATCAATTGGCTGTTTGCACAGGTCTATTTCTAGATTCTTGTTTCTGTTCCGTAGATCCATCTGCCTATTCCTTTGCCAATAATACCACACTAACTTAATTATCACAGCTTCATAAGATATCTTAAAATCTTACAACTGCAGTTTTCCTTTTCAAAATTGTTTCGGCTATTCTTGTTCTTTGCTTTTTACATATAAATTAAAGAAGAAATTTGTACATATCTACAAACAAAATTCTTACAAGTATAATGGGAAATGCATTTAAATCTACAGATAAATTTTGGGAGAATGGACTGCATTAGTATATTCATTCTTATAATCCATGTGTGATCCTACCATGTCATAATTTACATCCTCTCCATTTACATCTGTTTTAACTAAAGATTCTGCGTATGTGTTCTTGCTAAATTTGTAAGTATTTTATATTTCCCTGAGCTACTGGAAATATTTTTAAAACTACTCCATTCCCAACTGTTTATTACCAATATATAGAGATTTAAAAAACCTCTTTTTTGTTTTGATTTTGTATCATGTAACTGTGTTAACTTTATTAATTCTAGGCATTCTTGGGTTATGTTTTTGCAGATTCTATGATGTTTTCTACATAGGCAATAATGCTGTCTATGACCTAGAACAATTTTACTTATTCCTTCCCAATCTATATTCTCCCCTATCCTGTATTCCCCCCCTTGCCTTATTGTTCTGGTTAAGTATAAATCTTCAATAAATGTAGGTAAGAGTGGACAACTTTGCCTTTTCTCAATATTAGGGGAAAAGCATATAGTCTTTCACCATTAATTATAATGGTAGCTATAAGTTTTTGTACATTGCCCTTTATCAAGGTGAAGGTGATCCCCTCAACGTCTTGTCTTTTTTAAAAGTTTTTTTTTGTTTTTAATCATAAAGGGATGATGAATTTTGTTAAATATTTTTCTCTTCGTCAACCGGTATTATCAAGTGATTTTGCTTCAAATTGTTAATGTGGTGGGTTATACAGAGAGAATTTTTTTTCTTTTTAGAGCTGTACCTGGGGCATGTGGAAGTTCACAGGCTTGGGGTTGAATCAGAGCTGTAGCTGCCGACCTACGCCACAGCCACAACAATGCAGGATCTGAGCCACGTCTATGACCCATACCCCAGTTCACTGCATCTGTAACCCACTGAGATCATGGATCGAACCCACATTCTCATGGATACTAGTTGGATTGGTAACCCGCTGAGCCACAATGGGAACTCCCGGAATGAATTTCAAATATTGAACCAGTCTTGCATTAACTTTGGGCCATGGAGCTTTATTCTTTCTATATACTGCTAGATTTGATTTGGTATTTTGCTGAGGATTGTGACATCTTTGTTCATGAGACATACTGGTCTGTAGTATCCTGATTCTGTCTTGTTTCATATCATGGGAATGCTCGCCTTGCTAAATGAGTTGGGAAGCATTCCCTCCTCTTCTGTTTTCTGGAAGAGATTATGTAAAACTGATTTTATTTTGTCTTTAAATGTTTGGCAGAATTATCAGGAAACCATCTGGGCCTAGAGATTCCTTTTTCAGAAAATTATTAACTGAAAATCAAATTTAATAGTCATAGTTAATAATAGTTATAGGAAAAAGACTAGTCAGATTATCTATTTCAAACTGGGCGAGTTTTGGTAGTTTGTGGTTTTTAGGGAATTGGTCCATTTCATCTAAGTATCAATTTTATTTACTTAGCATTGTTCAGAGTATTCTCTTATTACTCATTTAATGTCTGTGGAGTCTGTCATTGATACCACTCTTTCATTACAGATTTAGCAATTAGTGTCTTTCTTTGTCATTACTGCTTGTCACTTTTCAAAGAACTAGCTTTTTTGTTTTCCTGATATCAACTCTATTATTTCTCTGTTTTCAATTTCTTTAGTTTTTACCCTTTTCTTTATCCTTTCCTACTACTTGCTTGGGTTTATCGTTCCTTTTTTATTCTGGTTTCTTAAGATGTTTATACTATGGATTACTTTCCTTTTTTCTAATAGAAGCATATAATGTTTCTATTCGTTTCCTCCCATGCATTGCTTCAATGGCATCCCACAGATTTTGATTTGTATTTTCATTTTATTTAGTTTAAAATATCCTCTAATTTCCATTTGAGAATTCCTCTTCAACATATGGATTATTTAAAAGTATGTTAACTTCCAAGCATTTGAAGATATTCCTGTTATTCTTCTGTAATCAATTTATAGTTTAATTCCATTAAGGTCAGAAAATACGATTTTTTCATATGATTTCAATTCTTTTAAATTTGCTAAATTTATTATTTTTTGTGACTCAGGATATGGTCTATTTTGGTGAATGTTTTATATACACTGGAAAAGAGTATGTATTCTGCTACAGTTGAGTAGAGTGCTCTAAAAATGTCAATTAGAACTAGTTGGTTGCTAGTATTGTTAGGTTCCACTACAGTTTTGCTGATTCTCACTCTACAAATTCTGATTGCTAAAGGAGAAATGCTGAAGTCTCCAACTATAACAGGATTTTCAATTTCATCTTTCCGTTCTCTTAGTTTTTACTTCATGTACTTTGAAGCGCTATAGGTTTTCCATTTCTGGGTAAGTCAACTCTTATCATTATAATGTCCTTCTTTATCTCTTGCTATTTTCTTTACTCTGGAGTCTGTTTTCTGTAATGTTAACATAGCCTTCTTTTGATTATTGTTTGTATGATATTTACTTTTGTATCTTTTTGCTTTTAAACTAACTATAGCATTATAATTACAGTGGGTTTTCTTTTAGGCAGCATTTAGTTGGGTCTCATTTTTTGTATTCATTCTGATAATCTCTGTCTTTTAATCACTGTGATTAGGCCAGTTACATTTAATATAATTATTGGTCTACCTGAATTTAAGTGCATCATTTCCAATCTGCTACTGAGTTCATCTAGTGAGATTTTTATTTTGGTTAAGGTATTTTTCATTTTCAAATTTTCCATTTCATTCTCCCTTATGTCTTCTATTTCTTTTCTGAGACTCTCTAGCTATCTATTCACTTCAGTAGTGCTCATCCTTACTACTACGACTTCTTCTTCTTCTCCTTCTCCTTCTTCTTTGTAATAGCTGCTTTGAAGCATGTGGCAAATGTAATATCAATGTTACCTTGGCACTGAGGTCTTTATATCTTCTCCTATGCAAGTTGAAGTTTTCCTACTTATCATATGTCAACTAATTTTGGCTTATATCCTGGACATTTTGGAAATTACGAGACTCTGGATTTTGTGTAAATATGACAGAAAACGTTGACATTCTTGTTTAAGCAAGGAATTAACCTGATTCACTTGAAGCCTTAATTTCTGACCTGCATTTTTTGGGCTATGGTTCCAATGCCAATCCAGTTTTTAAAGGCTTTGCTGTGCCACTGGATTGGTCAGGCATGTTTAGTACCCAGAGGCTTGTCTGGAACCTGGACAGAGGTCTACCTTGTTGTTCAGTTCTCAGCCTTTGGTATGCTCTTTAGGATCAGATTCATGTGTGTAATGTTTGGTGAGCCAGGGGCTCATGAAAAAACAAGCAAACAAGCAAAAACAAACAAACAAACAAAACACTTTGCAGGTCACTTTCCTGAGCAACTCTTTTTCCATTTTTTCCCTGATACTTTTAGTTTCCCTGAGGCTCCCCTTCTTAGTTATTCAACCAAAGAGCTGGGCCATTATTTATCCTGCTCTGCCACTTACTTTCTGTGACTGAATCCACATTTGGGGCCTAGCAGTGAGAGAAGAGGGAGGGAAAAATTACAGAAGGAATTCATCCCAACCCTCTTGTGACTACAACTTCTCTTAATCAAAGCAAAATTTTATGCCTCCTTCTCTCAGAGTTTTAGGTGCCTGCAGGCCCCTGCTGCTCTCACGTTATTATCACAGCTGTCCTCACCATGGGATTATCTGGGGGCAGGGGTTCAAGATAACAGAGAAAAGACTAAGAAACATGGCAGACTTTGGCGCTCTTTAGTGTCTGGGGTCCCTTTTCCTCCTACTCAAGCCTAAAGTAGAAGGCTTCCTCTGGAATGCTCTCTTAATATGCCAATGGCCGTTTTTGGGTTTTGGGCTGATCTGAGCACAGACAAGGAAATACCAGAAGAAAACATTTAAAATCACCTTCATAACACTATTTGGGATTCTATTCTCTTACTCAGTCTGAATGCTATCATTTATTCTTCAAAGTCCTCAAATAGATGCATTATGTATTTTTCCCAGATTTACAGTCACATTTAATAGGAGAGACGTGTGTGCTTATTCCATCTCAGGCAGAACTCCTCTCTGCTCTGCTTTTAGAACAGCATTCTCACAGCAACACAGAAGATGGCCTGGAGCGAGCAAGTCTTATGTTGAGGGTACACTCAGAATTCTACCTCGTCAGTCTAACTGCAAAGTTTTCAATCCTTTTTCTTCTTTTCTCCTCTTCTCCCACCCTCCCTCCTTTTTATTTTCCTTGCTTCTTTCTTATTTTCCTTTCTTTTTTAAAGCTGGAAGCCTTTTAGTCCAGGATCTTCTAAAAGGAACCGTAACATAGACAACAGATAACTCCCATATGCTTTGTTGGAAGCAAGGCTGGTGGGTTTTAAAGTTTTCCCCCTTAGCACCTGATTACCACCCCCCATCCTACCGAATGCAATGGATTCCAAGGAGCCCTTTTAAAAGCATCTGATCACCCAAGCTAGATGCTGAAGCTCTTTGAACACCTACATTTTCAACCACCACCAGTGGGTTATGAAATCAATTTAGTGAGTTCAGACCAGCAATGTATATTTTTCAGGAAACAGAATAGAAAATAGAGTGCACTTCAGTTAACGTAAGGGCTGTTTTTATTTTTGTTCTGTTTTAAATCAATATGAAAAATTTCTCCTACAGATCTCCATCACAAGAGTTTGGAAGCTACTGTTCCAAACTCCTTCCCCTTCCTTATCCTCCACCTCCATTGAGTCACCTAATTTCCTCCATTTCCCTCTGAAACAGGACTCAAATTCATCTTTTCCCCATCACTGCATTGGGTCCCGCTTCCACGGTCTCTCTTGGATTATAGCAACTGCTGATTTGGCTGGTCTATCTACTGTGATTCCCACTCTTTTTCTAATGCATGAAAGATGCTGACAGTGAATTCTCTAAAGCTTTAACCACTTCAGCTGAAGCTGGAAAATCTTGGGACAAGGCCCGAGGTCTCTCCTATCCCCAGCCTCCCACCCACTTTCAGCTTCCTGTCCACCCCATCAGGGCTCCTGTGTCTCTGAACCTTCTATTCCCCTTAAGGACTACAATCCTATACCTATCGTGTTTGAATTAGTTATCTGTGCCTTCCTTGCTTTTAAGAGGAGTTCTTAAATGTAAAATATATATTCATTCTACAAACAAGAATGAGATGTAATTTCTTTTAAAAAGAACTTCTTATACAAAAGAGACAACAACCCCAAGAAAATAATCCCACATTGGTTATCTGCTTGCTTGTTCATGTCCTTTCCTTTGGCCAAAGATGCCACAAATGCCATGGAAGAAGTTGAAAAGTAATTCCTTCCTGGCAGAGTCATCTGGCTTTTTAAACAAAGAGCTCTTAAACACTGCTGCCCTGAGTTGTCTTTTAATAAACCCTTCATCCGTTCTTTCCTTTCACTTGATATTACAGTGAAATTACAGGTCACATGCACTCTGTAAATGGGCTCAGAGATCCCAGAGCTCTATCACCTTCTTAAGGGAATTACACAGTTTAGGGCAAAGTATTTTTAATGCAATGTTGTTGAGGTTTTTTTAAAAAAGCACAGAAATAACTATAGGCATGGCACACATTTGACTATAAAGTAGCCCTTTTATATATCCTGGACAAGGCTTTCATTTGTAAACTAAGCATCCTCTTGAATATTTGGCCCTACAGTTCAACCACGAAACAAAAGATATCGCCCACTGAAGTCTGAGTGTTTCAATTCACCTTTGTACATCACCTCCTTTTTTTTCCTTTTTTTGCATTTTACGGTAACTTTTAATTTTTATATAATTTCAAAATTACAAAAATGTTGCAAAAATAGTGCAAGCAACTCTTGTTTATTCATGTAAAATTTACTGTGATCCATTAATTATTTACATTGTGTACTATTTCTCATTCTTTCCCTGAACTTTTAAAAAATATATTTTTAGGAGTTTCCATTGTACCTCAGTGGAAATGCACCTGACTAGTATCCATGAGGATTTGGATTCAATCCCTGGCCTTGTTCCGTGGGTTAAAAATCCAGCATTGCTGTGAACTGTGGTGTAAGCCACAGATGCGGCTTGAATCCCGCATTGCTGTGGCTGTGGCATATACAGGCAGCTAGAGCTCCAATTCAGCCCCTAGCCTGGGAACTTTTATATGCCACAGGTGCAGCCCTAAAAAAGCAAATAATAATAATAATAAATAAAAATATGCTTTTAAATAAAATGTGTATATTTAAGGTGTACATCATGATGTGATATACACATATACAGTGAACGATTACTAAGTCAAGCTAATTAACATGTCATCTCCTCACATAGTTACCATCTGTGTGTGTGTGATGAGAGCACCTGATTCTTTTAGCAAATTTCAACTTCAATGCAGAATCATGAGCATAAGGAGTTCCAATGGTGGCTCAGTGGGTTAAGGACCCAACTTGTCTCTGTGAGGATTCAGGTTCGACCCCTGGCCTTACTCAGCGGATTAAAGATCCAGCACAAACTGCGGTGTAGGTCATAGATGCAGCTTGGATCTTGTGTTGCTGTGACTGTGGCATAGGCCTGCAGCTGCAGCTCCAATTAGACTTCTAGCCTGGGAACTTCCATATGCCACAGGTGCAGCTGTAAAACAACAACAAAAACTATAGTCATCACACTGGCCCCTTAGGCCTCTAGACTTCATTTTCCCACTCTTGACTTTCTTTTCACAAAAGCAACAGGAAAGAAAAGCATATTCCACAGCCATTCTACTAGATCAGATATTTTACCATCTGAAAATGTGACTGCAACTAACTCCTATTTATTTCAACCAAAAGTACTGAAAAAGTAGACTGGGTGTATGAAAAATTAGAGGCCTTACCCGCAAGGCCAATTTTCTGCTACAAACCACCAGAGTTGAGTTTGGGTGAGGGTTTGGGGGGTGGAGGGGGTTGTTTGTTTTAGGGGTTTTTTTTTTTTTTTTTTTTTTTTTGGTCTTTTTGTCTTTTTAGGGCCACACCTGCAGCATTATTAAAGCTCCCAGGCTAGGGGTCAAATTGGAGCTACACCATAGCCATAGCAACGCCAGATTCGAGCTGCGTCTGCGACCTACACCACAGCTCATGGCAACGCCGGATCCTTAACCCACCAAGCGAGGCCAGGGTTCAAACCCCCGTCCTCATGGATACTAGTCAGATTTGTTTCTGCTGAGCCACAGTGGGAACGCCTGTTTTTGTTTTCTATTTTAGAGAAGGGTGGCCTATGACTTACTGGTTGGGAGTAAAGATGGAGGTTGGAATCATTCAGTTCCACCTGGAGGCCATAGAAGCCGAAGACTGACACGAGTCTGAAACCAGAACATAGTCGGGGTTCTGACAATCTGCACTGAGAGTTCTTAAATCAAGATAATCTCCAGAGAAGGAGGGAGAAAAACCATCATAAAACCTTATCTCCTGGGAAGAGTTAAATCCTCTTTTAAAATGAGATTTCAACTCATTTTAATCAGACCATTAAAATTTACTCTTCCTAATTCTGAAGCAGATTTGCCAATCGCCAATTTCCATTATGCACCAAAGCCTGCAGTAAACATTGAAAAGAGGGTGATAATGTTGACATTCTTGGAACTAAACGGAGGCCTTGAAGTCTGCCTTTTACTATTCTCTTCTACTCAACCATCCACCCAAATAACTAGCCCAGGCTCGGTCTTCCCCAAGGGCAGCTGTCAAAGAAATACTCTTTCGACACTGATTACTGCATGAAAATTAAGGAGAATAAGCTGCCAGTTCTAGACTGGAGACAAGAATTTAATCAGTGCACAGAGCTCCAATAAGGTGTCAAAGTTTTGAGTCCCCTGCTGACATTTAGCAGTATTTGCAATGCAAATTTTCAAAAGCATTCTTGGAAAAATGACTAACCTCTCTCTACCCCTGAAGGCCCCTTTCCTAAAAAAGGTCCCCAAGATAAATGTTAAAATAAATCAGGCCTAACGGCTTCTCTTAACATTCGGAAGCCTCATTAGTAACTCCCAGAGGAGGGAGGGCCATCCATCCAGGGTCCCAAAAACAGGATCATTGGTGCGGTTCTTCCTACTCTTTTTTCTTTTGGGGGGGGGTGGGGAGAGACACAGTCCCCCCACGTGGAAGTTCCCAAGCAGCCAGGGATCAAACCCACACCACAGCAGTGACAGTGCCAGATCCTTAACCCACTAAGCCACCAGGGAACTCTGGTGTGGTTCTGCCTGATGGACCTGCCCTCTAGAACATCATACAGCCAAGCTCTCTGCATCCTCATCTCCCATCTAATGCCACTCACTGATCTGATTTATTTCTGTCTTATTCCTTCACCTTCCAACCAGCAGCAAGTCTCAAAATCCCAGAATTCCAGGCTGGAGGTTTAAAAGCACGCCCTCACAGGCCACATACAGGAGGAGCCTCATTACTGCTGGGGATGATGAGGCGTTATTTACACCTGTGCTCAATCTCTCAGTCCACAGTCCACATTCCCCTATTTTTTCTTTTTTTCTTTTTTTTTTTTTTGTCTTTTGTTTTTTTAGGGCCGCACCTACAACTTATGGAGGATCCCAGTCTAGGGGTTGAATCAGAGCTGTAGCTGTTAGTCTACACCACAGCCACAGCAATGCCAGATCCAAGCTGCGTCTATGACCTACAGCACAGCTCACGGCAACATCAAATCCTTAACCCACTGAGCGGTGCCAGGGGCTGAACCTGTGTCCTCATGAATACTAGTCAGGTTCATTAACCACATGACAGGAACTGCTACATTCCCCCAATTTTTAGATAAGAAGGAACCAAAGGAATGAAGGAAAGGTTTAACAGATTAGCAGGTTTTGAGCTGCTCAAGAATTCTGGCAGACTCCTAATCTCTCCGTGAAAAGACAAGTAGTCATTTTAATTATCTGTTCTATAATGATCTCCAGGACTTACATCCAGTGAGAGCGCAGAGTCTCCCCAAAGCATCTCAGAGCCAGAGATGAAATGAACCAGAAGCAGACTCCACAGGCTCAGCAGTGACTGGACAGTCCTGCTCACCTCATGGCCTCAATCTAACCCTGCTTCTCCCATGGGGACTCGGGAGAGCACCATGAGTCAGTGACAAGGGCTCCCTTGACAGTGACCCTGGGAGAAGCAGCTCCTTCTTTGGCCCAGGGAAGAGACAGGCAGGATGCGAACACATGGGGCACCCCCCACCCCTCTCACCACTCACATGGCTTGCCTGCATGAGCTTGTGTGACAGAGGCAAGAGCACGACGCTTAAGCCCAGGCGGGGGGGTGGGAGAGAGCTCATAAAATACCCCAGAGAAGGGTGGGGTCACTATGAGCCTGAGAAATTAAAGAAGGTTTCATGATCAAGAACAAAAGAGCCCTTAAAGGATGGGGCACACCTAACTCTGAGAAGATAGGTGAGCTTCCGGGGCATGAGAAGAGAAAAGGTACATTGATGGTTCCGCTGATTTCTGCTTTCAGGACAGCGGAGAATACAGGAAAACTCATATTCATTCAGGTGACCCAGGGAGAAGCTGGCTTTCATGTGGCCTCCACCATTTCATAATTCTAAAAAAGTGTGAGTCACCCAGCCTCCAGGGCCTCAGTCTACACATCTGTGAAATAGAAGATGTGTCCAACCTGGATTCCATGTTGTCAGGATGAAATGGGGTTGTGTATTAGCACACACATGGCTGACGGCCAGGCAGTTCCTATGGATGATTTATGGTAATTAATATCTCTGGATCTCAACCCCATCAACTGAGAGCTATAAGGTTTATCCTGAAGACTCCCAAAGCCTCCAGGCTCCAAAGTTCTACATTTCCATATTACTCTTAAACCCATGCAGGGATGTAATATGATGTGTCTGGCATTAGGAGGCGCTCTGCTAATAGGTGTTTAAACCTGCAGTCCTGGAATACTAGATGAAATTCCATAAAAAAATGTTTACTTTGGGGCTCTACTTAAAACCATGAGAGTATTTTTCAGGATATTAATTCTGTATTTCTCTCTTTTTAGGATTTTAGGATTTCCACATGTTTAGAATTTTAACTTCCTAAAAAACCCAGGTTACTAACCTTCCAAGCTTACTAAAATTCTGTCAACTGCATCTAGAGGGGATTTGCTACTGACCCCTTGCAGGTTAAGGTGCTGGCCCTTTCCAGGGTGTCCATCCCCTGCTCTCCCCCACCCCCCAAAAAGCGCCTGAGTCCTGCATACCTTGGCTGCCAGCATCCAAGGTACTGACCCTACTCCGAGTTCTCAGGGCAAAGTCATTGCCTCGGAAGTCTTAAATCTACAGCTCCCCACCCTCCTCAGCCCCACCTCCAGCACCTGATTTCATGGGTTGTGGGCATGATCCTGGCATCTGTGTTTGTCAAAATTCCACGGGTGATTCTCCTGCACAGCAGGGATGTGAACCACTGACTCTTGCCAACCAAACCAGTACCCTGGGGCTGTACCTGGGTGAGGTAGGGCGCTCACCTAGCTCACATCAGCCACTGCTACTAGTCAAACTCAAAAGCAAACAAAGGAAAAACCTAGTTCCCACATCCTGAAGACCAGTTTCCAGGCTCTCCCATTTCCATTGCTCACTGGGACCGTGGATAAGGACCAGGAAGGTGGCATTGGTCCAGCTCAGTCCACTTCCCCCCAAACTCCAAACTGCTAGAATTAGCCCCCAGGCCTCCTCATGTTTGTCGTGCTTTACACAGGAGCCTGTTTGATGACATAGTTTCAAATGTTCACTCTAAAACTTTTTGCTTTTTAAGGGCCACACCCAAGGCATATGAACATTCTCAGGCTAGGCGTTGAATCGGAGCTGCAGCTGCCGGCCTACGTCACAGTCACAGCAATGCAGGATTCAAGCCACATCTGCAACCTACACCACAGCTCATGGTACTGCCGGATCCTTAACCCACTGAGCGAGGCCAGGGATCAAACCTGCATCCTCATGGATCCTAGTCAGATTCGTTTCTGCTGCACCACAATGGAAACTCCTAAAACATTATTCTAAAATCATAATATATTATATGATAAATAAAGCTTTTAAATATGGCAATCCCTTAGTTTCTTGTCACAGGACTTTATTACTTCACTGTGAGCCTCTACAGTGGGGTTACAAGGACTTTATAAAAATGTAGATCCAGTGTAGCAGTCATTTGTCTCCAACTTATTAGTTAAGCCCAAATTCTTCAAGCTTGCCAAATGTATTTTATGAGATAGTTTTATGTGTATTTTATGACCTATAACAAAACTCAAATATGCATAGTAGTCATAGAATCAGAAATTTTCCTATTGTGACTCATTTATACCTGTCAGCTCTATGTTGGTGATGCTCCACTTAGAGAGGAAAAGAAAAATGAACTTCCTTTAAAAATAAAAGAATAGGAGTTCCTCTCATGGCTAATGGTTAATAAATCTGACTAGCATCCATGAGAACACAGGTTTGATCCCTGGCCTCGCTCAGTGGGTTAAGGATCTGGCATTGCCGTGAACTGTGGTGTAGGTCACAGAGGAGAATCGGATTCTGCCATTGCTGTGGCTGTGGTATAGGCTGGTGGCTACAGCTCTGATTCAACCACTAGCCTGGGAACTTCTATACGCCATGGTTGTGGCCCTAAAAAGACAAAAAAGACTAAAATAAAATAACAATCCAATCTCTCTGTTGATGGTGCATGTCCACTCAATTCTCTGCATTCTAAAAAACTGAAATATGTATGAATACATTTAACACAGAGACGCACTTAAAAATCATATCAAATACATCTTCAACATGGGTAAACCTTGAAAAACAATCATGCTAAGTGGAGTAAGCCAGTCACAAAAGGACACATACTGGATGACTGCACTTACATGAAACATCTAGAATAGGCAAATTCATAGAAACAAGAAAAGGGGATAGGGGAGGAGAGAATGAGAAGTTTCTGCTTAATGGGTACAGATTTTGTTTAGGGTGATGAAAAAGTTTTGGAAATAGTGGTGATGTTAGCACAACCTTGCAAAGGCAATTAATGTCACTAGATTGTACAATTAAAAATAGTTAAAATCGGGAATTCCTGTTGTGGCTCAGTGGGTTACAAACCCAACTGGTATCCATGAGGATTTGGGTTCAATCGCTGGTCTCATTCAGTGGGTTAAGGATCTGGTGTTGCCATGAGCTATAGTGTAGGTCGCAGCCATGGCTCAGATCTGGCATTGCTGTGGCTGTGGTATAGGCTGGCAACTACAACTCCGATTCAACCCCTAGCCTAGGAACTTCCATATGTCATGGGTATGACCCTAAAAAGCAAAAAAATAAAATAAAATAAAATGGAAAATTATGATACATATACATGTATAAAACAATAATAAAATAAGTAAAAAATAAAATCATATCAGAACACACCCTGACTAAAAACCAATGGCCTAATGTCCCCAACAGAAAATCCCCAAGGTAACTAAGATGATGTCTCTGGGATCGGGTGTGTGCTCTAACAGTGCTGGGCTGTTCCTTGAGCACAAAGAGGTATAAAATTAGCCCAGCTTTTACGGAGGTGACGAGGCCACAAGGCCATGCGTCCATGGACTTCACCACCAGCCATCTCGTCTCCATGGCCAGCGCATTAGACTCACATTTATTTAATAGCTATTTCCTGGCAGCTGTAATCATATGTTCATTAGGGCTGATTGTTTTGCCATGCTAATGGTCATTAGGGGCTGTCACTGGCAAGCATTTTGTTTTCATTTCTATAAATATATGAACATTTCACATGTCATCAGCTACCGAAACTGAATAAACAGTTTAGACCATGCCTTCTCAACAGGGGCAAGAACCAAGAAAATTGATTCTAGGGAGCAAAAACACCTTAGATACTCCAGTGGTTGACGGTCCTCTGCAAGGACATGGTACGTAACAGACACATACTATGTCTATGGCATTAAATTTTCATGGGGGTGGGGTGGGGGTAGTCAAGAAAAAGATGTATTAAGAAGCTCCCTAAGGGGATGAGAATTTTTTTTTTCTTCCATTTTGGCCACCCTGTGGCATATGGAGTTCCCAGACTAAAGATCAGATCTGAGCCGTGGTTGCAACCTATTCTACAGCTGCAGCAATGCTGGATCATATAACCCACTGTGCAGAGCCAGGGATCAAACCTGCATCCTGGTGCTGCAGAGACGCCACTGATCATGTTGCACCATGGCAGGTGCTCTGAAAATTTTTTTAAAAATTGACAGACATGGGAGTTCCCGTCGTGGAGCAGTGGAAACGAATCCGACTAGGAACCATGAGGTTGCGGATTTGATCCCTGACCTTGCCCAGTGGGTTAAGGATCCAGCGTTGCTGTGAGCTGTGGTGTAGGTCACAGACATAGCTTGGATCCCACATTGCTGTGGCTGTGGTGTAGGCCATCGGCTACAGCTCCAATTCGACCCCTCGCCTGAGAACCTCCATAGGCCATGGGTTCGGCCCTTAAAAGACAAAAAAAAAAGTGACAGACATGGCTTTATATCCTACAATTAAAGATTTCCCTAAACCAAAAATAAACAAACTGGCTGCTCTTTACAATTGGGAAGAAAAGCCAGGGGGTAGGGGGGTCTGGGCGATGAAAGAAGTTTTAATTGAAAACTAGTTTATGGCTTGGCTGCAGGCCGCCCTCTAGTCTTCGCAGCATATTGTGCAGCTCTCTGAGGGTGCTGCCCTCCATCTGGTCCAAACTCTCTTGGCTTTTCCCAGAACTGACAAATGCATTCATTCATGCCAGCAGTTGGGAACATCTGCTAAGCACCAGGCACCCTGCTAGGCCCATTTGGCTGGACCCTCCTCATCCAAATGGACAGAGCCCCACAGCTGTCAGGAATGAAGAATGCTCAAACATCAGCCTTGGAAGAAAAGAAGCAGGGGGTATGCCAGGGAAGTGGTCGCAAGCCTGGGCCTGAAAACAAGAAACTTGGGTTTGAGGCCAGGTGACACTGCCTCTTATCAAGCAAGCAACTTTGTGTATGATTTGACCTCTGGTGCTTTAAATTTCTCCTCCAAAAAAAAAAAAACCCAAAAACCAAAAAAGAGATGGTTCTGTTCTTACGGGGCTGTAGTGAGAATCAAGTAAGAGATGACAATACCCTCTTGGCTCTTGCAAGGCTCAAGTAACTACTGGCAATGCCTTCCCCAACTAAAATAATAGCATGGTTAGAAAGTATACAGCTACCTGCCATGACTTCCATCACTGGATACTGTGGGCCATCACCCTCAACACTCCTGCTAGGGCCCCGCATCTACCTCTTGTGGTGATCTCTGGCTTCAAGGTCAGCTTGCAAGAAAGTGGGTTCTAGCAGGAGACATGCCAAACCCAGCCTGAAGTCACAGGGGCAGGTGGGAGAAGCATCAGGTAGGGTTTCTTTCTGCCAGTGAAAAATTTCAGCCAGATCTCCCTCTTCATGCCAGTTCATCTAGCCAAGATGAAGTACACTCACTCCGGGTGCCCAAGGACACACTGAAATGTGTCACTTCCCAGAAACTCAGCCTCCCAAGCAGATGAAGAAGTTGGCTGCCTGTGAGGTATGGTTTCAGGGGTGAAAGAAATAGGTTAAAAAATATGCCTCTTTCCAGTTTGATGAAACTTTATCAGTGTGTATGTGCTTCCTTTCTGCAAAGCAAGTAAGGCTCAATTATATGTCCCCTAGGAGGTTAATATATTTCATGCGATGGGACAGAGGTCATTAGTACCAGAGCTCCTCAGGCCCACTGGCCCCTTCCCAGACCTTGGGAGGGGACCTAACAATATGCCCTGATGCCCCTATATTTTCATGTAACTTGCAAAAGGAAGGTGCTTTCACATAATTGCTTAAGACCATGGTCCCTCTCCACGCTGGTTCCCTCCATCATTTCCATCATTCTTTCTCACACGGCAGGTGCTATATTTTTCATCAGCATCTGGAGGCTCGAGCCCAGGCAGTGAAGAAGGTGTTTAATGGGATGGATTTACCTGGTTTTCCATTTCTCTGGTGTACAGTTAGGTTTTTGCTGGTTGTCCTGATGAAAGAATGATTCTGGAAAATACTCCTGCCACCCACTGTGGCAACTCAGCGTATCGTGAGACCTGAGGGGCGGGCCCAGGGCTCAGACTGCAATGTGGATGTGACCTGAGTGTGAGGTACCACAAAGATGTGGTATTGGAGGAAAACCAGCACTTCAGATGGAAAGAACTAGAAGCTTGTCTGTGATCTCCCCTTTCCTGCAGCTCCTATACAAAAGAAAACCAACAGAGGTTTCCCCCCAGTTGCAAAAATCCTAGACACTTCCAAGAGATTACCATAAATGACCGGTGAAGATGAAAGAAACGGTCTGAAGCCAGGATTAGCAAATTACAGTCCAACAAATTACAGCTCACTGGCCAAATCTGACCCATTGCCTGTTTTTATAAATAAAGCTTTACTGAAACACAGCCATGCCCACTCGTTTACATATTGCCTAGGGTTGCTTTTGTCCATAAAGGCAGAGTTGATTAGTTGCTACAAAGACCATGTGGCTCCCAAGGCCTAAAATATTATCCAATTCTTTACAGAAAAAGTTTACTGACCCCCCCACTCTAAACTATCAATAATATAAAACAAATTTCATTCAGTCACACCAGAAGACTGAATTATCCTCTTGTCTTCTCTATAGAAAATGTTACAAAGTCAGTGAAGTATTAAGAGAAAGCATTCATAGAGTTCCCTGATGGCTCAGCAGGTTAGGGATCCAATGCTGCCACTGCTATGGCTCAGGTTGCTGCTGTGGTGTGGGTTTGATCCCTGGCCTGGGAATGCCTTCCATATGCTGCAAAGATGGCAAAACACACACACACACACACACACACCAAAAAAAAACCAAAAAACAAAAAAACTATGCCTCAAAAAACAAGAGAAAGTATTCAGTCAAAAAATACAGGAAAAACTGTTTTACAAAGTCAAATTAGTGTGATGACTAACAACAATATTAAGATCTTTTTGGAGTTCCCACTGTGGCACAATGGGTTAAGGATCTGGCATAGCCATAGCTGTGGCTCAGGTCAAAGCTGCAACTCAGATTTGATCCCTGGTCTGGGAACTTCCATGTGCCATGGGTGCAATTAAAAAAAAAAAAAAAAAAAAAAAAGGTCTAGGAGTTCCCATTGTGGCACAGTGGAAACGAATCCAACTAGTATCCAAGAGGATATGGGTTCAATCCCTGGCCTCACTCAGTGGGTTAAGGATCCAGCATTGATGTGAACTATTGTATAGGTCGCATACACAGCTCTGATCTGGCATTGCTGTGGCTGAGGCGTAGGCCAGAAGCTTCGACTCCCACTGGACCCCTAGCCTGGGAACTTCCATATGCCGCAAGTGTGGCCCTAAAAAATAATGATAATAAATAATTTTTTAAAAAGATATTTTTTCTGGGTTTCAAGATGTTTATGGTATCTGTTGGTCTTTAATAACCTGTAATTTGTTGTGATCTATCTTATTCTAAAATATTCACTTTTGTACCCCAAGTCATGTAAGTCTCAGGCCAAAAGCTGGATATGCTTCTACTAATGTAGAAAGAAGTGACACCTGACCATTTCTGTGGCCCTTTGTCACCCCCATGAGGAGCGCCCCTTAATTTTAGTGGGGTAGGAGGAAAGAACTGCTAGGAGGAAAGAGGCCTATAGACGAAGCAACTTGGAGATGGGAGCTCTGAATAAGACGGATGAAAACTAAAGCAGACACATCCTTAGGGAGTATCAGCTATACACAAGGAGGGAAACTCACTGTGCGGCTCTGTTTAAAACAAGAGTGTGTTGTGTCCAAGCAAAGTGCTGAAGGAGCCAGAGGAGGTGGGGGTCTTGGTAGGGGCTGCAGCTGAATGGTGTGTAACTGGGAACCAGTAATCACACGCAGACTACAGTCTAGCAGAAAGGAGGAAAGGATCAAGTCAGCTAGTCTTAGTTTAAAAGCGTCCTTCTAGGAGTGGGGGTGCGGGTGGGGGATGGGGGCGTGATGCCACAGGTGCTGCAGCTCATCTTCCTCTCCTTTCTCTGCTGCTGAGCCAAGAGGTGCAGGGGCAGAGGGAGGGGTTCTGGGAGGAGGAACAATGGCACTGGGTCATGAGCTGGTAGCTGGTCTTGGCTTAGGGAGGCGATCAGAGGCGAGGGCTCTGAAATCTCCTGGCTATTTCTACGTCATCCTGCCCTGAAGAGCTAACAGGCCCCAGAAGAATCCATTTCCATGAAGGAACATTAGGAAGTGCTGGTTGACTGTGGTCCAAGGAGAAGGCCAGTAGAAAGAAGACAGTACTTTATAACAGGTGAAGATGATGGCGGGGGCTGGAGCCAGGTGATTCTGCCCGTCCTATGAAAACATTGGCAGCAAAAGCACAGGTTGCCAGAGGAGGCAGGACCAAAGGCTGAGCTGAGCACAGGGGTCTGGATGTGAACGAGGGCACAAGCTAGAGAACTTGGGGCTCACTGGGATGCCATGGAGATGACTTCCGCCAGAGGTAGGGCAACAGGGCCTTCCCAGGAGTCTCTTATACAGTGGTTTATGCATGAGGAATCATTTGTGAATGGCGCCCAAGTTGATACTGAAATTCTAAGACACTTTCCAGATTCTAACTAAAGGCATGGCTATATGGCTTATCCAGGAAGGTTCCAGATTGGCATTTAAATTTCAGTTAATTTGATTAATAATGCAATTTATGCTGCTTTTCATTAAGAATCAAATAAAAGCGTTTTTAATATATACCTGGAGATAAAAGCAACACTTCTTCCAGGGAACAGGTAAAACGAGAGAGGTTATGAAACAGAGCTCCATAAAACATAATTATCAACCTCACAAGCCTGTAACTTGTGTCATACCAATATGCTCTAGCCTAGAGAAATTCTCACACGCGTGCACGAGAAGATACGTACAAGAACATCAGTGAACATTCAGAAGTCAGTTGCATTTCTGTATACCAGCAATGAAACATTAGAAAAGGAATACAAAAATACGATACCTTTTAAAATTGTACCTCACAAAATCAAATACCTCGGAATACACCTGACCAAGGAGGTAAAGGACCTATATGCCGAGAACTATAAAACTTTAATCAAAGAAATCAAAGAAGACGTAAAGAAATGGAAAGATATTCCATGTTCCTGGATTGGGAAAATCAATATTGTAAAAATGGCCATACTACCCAAAGCAATCTACAGATTCAATGCAATCCCTATCAAATTACCCAGGACATTTTTCACAGAACTAGAACAAACAATCCAAACATTTATATGGAACAACAAAAGACCCAGAATCACCAAAGCAATCCTGAGAAACAAAAACCAAGCAGGAGGCATAACTCTCCCAGACTTCAAGAAATACTACAAAGCCACAGTCATCAAAACAGTGTGGTATTGGTACCAAAACAGACAAACAGACCAATGGAACAGAATAGAGAACCCGGAAATAAACCCTGACACCTATGGTCAATTAATCTTTGACAAGGGAGGCAAGAACATAAAATGGGAAAAAGAAAGTCTATTCAGCAAGCATTGCTGGGAAACCTGGACAGCTGCATGCAAAGCAATGAAACTAGAACAAACCCTCACACCATGCACCAAAATAAACTCCAAATGGCTGAAAGACTTAAATATACGACAGGACACCACCAAACTCCTAGAAGAAAACATAGGCAAAACACTCTCTGACATCAACATTATGAATATTTTCTCAGGTCAGTCTCCCAAAGCAATAGAAATTAGAGCAAAAATAAACCCATGGGACCTCATCAAACTGAAAAGCTTTTGCACAGCAAAGGAAACCCAAAAGAAAACAAAAAGACAACTTACAGAATGGGAGAAAATAGTTTCAAATGATGCAACTGACAAGGGCTTAATCGCTAGAATATATAAGCAACTTATACAACTCAACAGCAAAAAAACCAATCAATCAATGGAAAAATGGGCAAAAGACCTGAATAGACATTTCTCCAAAGAAGATATACAGATGGCCAACAAACACATGAAAAAATGCTCAACATCGCTGATTATAAGAGAAATGCAAATCAAAACTACCATGAGATACCACCCCACACCAGTCAGAATGGCCATCATTAATAAATCCACAAATAACAAGTGCTGGAGGGGCTGTGGAGAAAAGGGAACCCTCCTGCACTGTTGGTGGGAATGTAAACTGGTACAGCCATTATGGAGAACAGTTTGGAGATACCTTAGAAATCTATACATAGAACTTCCATACGACCCTGCAATCCCACTCTTGGGCATCTATCCGGACAAAACTCTACTTAAAAGAGACACATGCACCCGCATGTTCATTGCAGCACTATTCACAATAGCCAGGACATGGAAACAATCCAAATGTCCATCGACAGATGATTGGATTCGGAAGAAGTGGTATATATACACAATGGAATACTACTCAGCCATAAAAAAGGATGACATAATGCCATTTGCAGCAACATGGATGGAACTAGAGAATCTCATACTGAGTGAAATGAGCCAGAAAGACCAAGACAAATACCATATGATATCACTTATAACTGGAATCTAATATCCAGCACAAATGAACATCTCCTCAGAAAAGAAAATCATGGACTTGGAGAAGAGACTTGTGGTTGCCTGATGGGAGGGGGAGGGAGTGGGAGGGATTGGGAGCTTGGGCTTATCAGACACAACTTAGAATAGATTTACAAGGAGATCCTGCTGAATAGCATTGAGAACTATGTCTAGATACTCATGTTGCAACAGAAGAAAGGGTGGGGGAAAAACTGTAATTGTAATGTATACATGTAAGGATAACCTGATCCCCTTGCTGTACAGTGGGAAAAAAAAAAAAAAAAAAAAAAAAGAACGTCAGTGTTTGTACCATTGAGTAATTGAGGCAACTTGCATGTCCATCACCAGGAGATGGCTCGTGGCACTGTGTCTATCCATATACAAATAGGCCACTCTATGACGAAAATACACTCACAAGGATGAGTCTTACTCTTGCCAAATCACAGAAAAACACAGCAATACATTATAAAAAGTCTGCAAACATATACATAGTGCTATAAAAGGATTAGCATGATCTGGGCCGTAGTCACCTCTGGAGGGAGGAAAAAGACCGAACTGCTCGGTGCTATGCGAGATACTGTCAACCACACTATTAATTTTGATTTCTTAAGGTAAATAGTGTGTCCACTGGTTTCTTCTTTTTCTGTTTCTTTTCTTTTTCTTTTTCAAGCCATACCTGTGTCACATGGAAGTTCCCAGGCTGGGGTCTAATTGGAACTCCAGCTGCCAGCCTATGCCACAGACTCAGCAACTCAGGATTCCAGGGGTGTCTGTGACCTATACCACAGCTCACGACAATGCCAGATCCCTGACCCACTGACCAAAGCAAGGGATCAAATCCGCATCCTCATGGATACTAGTCAGATTCATTTCCGCTGCAGCACAATGCGTACTCCTCTTATTTTTCTTTATACATCTTTTTACACTTTTAACATTTTTTAATAACCTTACAAGAATAACTCTCAAATTAATTCCAAGTTGATGGATTCTAATACAATGAGGAATACATTCTTTAAAGTAGGAAAAAAAATACTCAATTCAATCTCCCTAAAATTTGGTGTATTCTCATTGAATCTTCATCCATATGAATGTTTTAAAAGGTTGTAATGATGATATACCATGATATATTATATCATTATAAATTTGGTATTAAATATTAAGCGTTTTTCACACTGAAAATCTTTGAAGTTATCACTTTTAACTGCTAATATTTCAGTAGACAGATATGCTGCCATTTTAACCACTCTCCTTTTCTTAGATTTCTTCTAACTCCCCATTACAAAAATGCTGTACAGAACATTTGTGCATGCATAATCTTTTTCCTTTTTAGAGCCATTTAAGATACGTTTCCAGAAACAGGATTGTAGGTCGAAAACTTTGATCATTTTTTGTGAATCATTATACATTTCCAATACATTTTAAATATTAATGGCTGCAAGACTTCCACTTCTGGCCAAGATTAAGGCATCATATTTCCACTTCTGCTTAAAACACACAAAATCCTGCCTCACTGTTTTGAGAAAATTCTCAGGCCACGACACAGGGAAAGGGGTCCTCAGCAGATCCGGGGAGTCATCAAACTCCCTGGGTTGGGAGACAAGGGAAAGCAAGGTATATAGAGTTCACAGGACAGAATACAAGTGTGCAGCCCAGAAGAGAACTTGGAAATCTGCAGAGGGTCCTTCGAGTATCAGCTGAGTACTAATCAGTGCATGCAATCAGTACTAATCAGTACACCTCAAAACAGGAGGGCAGGGAAAGAACCATCCAAAGGGTTAGAAGGAAAAATACTCAGTGCAGGAGTTCCCATTGTGGCTCAGTGGGTTAAGAACCCGACATAGGGTCCATGAGGGTGCAGGTTCAATCCCTGGCCTCAAGAGGTGGGTTAAGGATCTGGCATTGCCATGAACTGTGGTGCAGTTTGTAGATTCTACTGGGATCTGGTGTTGCCATGGTTGTGGCATAGGCCAGTAGATATAGCTCCAATTTAATCCCTAGCCCGGGAACTTCCATATGCTGAAGGTGTTGCCCTAAAAAAACAATCAAACAAACAAAAATACCTGTGCTTATACAGGCTATTTCCCATCAAAATCTCATAATTCATGGGACATTGAGAACAGTACTCTGAAGGATCTTGTCTTAGTCATGGTGAATAATTAGACCTACACTAAATGCCTCTCTGATACCACCTAACTAATCTTAAGAGCAAAACAAAAAGGAGAAAACTGTTTCCAATTAACTGAATTGTGTCCCAGACCAAACATTACAAATTTCATAGGAACACAAAAATGTCAGCAAGCAAGAAGGTAAAATTTAGTGTGGAATTCAATCTAAAAAATTACTAGGCATGCAAAGAAGCTGGAAGATATGTTCCAAGTTTGGAGAAAATCAATCAAAACTGAAACAGAACTATCACAGATAGTAGAATCACCAGATGAAGACATTAAAATGGACATTATAACAATATCCCACATAATTAAAAAGCTAAGTATGGGCATAAAATATTAAAGAGGAAACTGAATTTCTAGAGGAGAACCACAATTTCCAAAATGAAAATTACATCAGATGGGATTATGGCAAATTAACTACAGAAGAAGAAAAAAATTGGTGAAATTGACATGGCAATAGAAACTATCCAAAGTGAAACAGAGAAAAAATACCAAATGCTTTCTACATAAAAAACAAAACAAACAAAAAAAAACCTTTTCTTGTAAAGACAAAAATAGGCTAAAAGTGAAAAGATGCGGAAAAAAGATAAACCATGCTAAATGCTAATCCAAAAAAGCTGGAAAGACTATATTAACATCAGACCAGATAGATTAAAGATAAATTAATATTACCAGGGATGAAAAATGTCATTTCAGAACAATAAAGGGCTGAATTTGTTAAGTGGAAATTACAACCCTATATGTTTATGCATATAACATCAGAGATTCAAAGAATCTGAAGCAAAAAGGACAGAACCAAAAGAAAAAACAGAAAAACACACAATCACCATTAGAAACTCCAATACTACTCTCATAGTAAGCTACAGAACAAGCAGACAGAAAATCAGTAAAGATATGGATGACTGTAACAAAACTATCCATCGATTTGACCTAAATGACACTTATAGAATATTCTACCCAACAACAGAAGAATACTGTTCTACTCGGTTCCCATGGACAGACTGTATTCTAACCTATACAAATAGTCTCAATAAATTTAAAGGATTTGAGTCATACAAAGCATGTTCTTTGACCACAATAGAACTAATTTATAAATCAGTAACAGAAAGCTCTCTGGAAAATTCCCAAATATTTATATAATAAGTAACATACTTCCTTAAAAATAATCCAAGGGTTAAAGAAGAAGTCAAAGGGAAATTAATGAGAAAGTATTCTAAAACGAAAATACAATATACCAAAATGTGTGGAATTCTGCTAAACAGCAGCACTTAAAGGGAAATTTAGAGCATTATAAGCCTGTATTAAAAAGAAGAACGGTCTCAAATCAAGGACCTCAGCTTCCACCTTAAGAAACTAGAAAAACAAGAGCTAGTTAAGCCCAGAGAAGGCAGAAGATGGGTATTTAATAAAGACCAGAGGAGAAATCAATGAAATGAAAAAGGAAAATGATAAAGAAACCAATATGGTTCTTTGAAAAGGATAAAGTTGATACACCTCTAGGCAGGCCAATGGGGGGGGGGGGGGGACAAATTACAATACCAGAAAGGAGACAGATCACAACACTACAGACTCTGTAGATATTAAAATGATAATGATAATAAATTATTATGAACAACTTTATGCCAAAAATTGACAACTTAAATGAAATTGACAAATTCCCTGAAAAACATAAACTAACCAAACCTTACTTAAGAACAAACGGATAACTTGAATGCCCCAACATCTATTAAAGAAACAGAACTCATAGTTAAATTTTTTCTAGAAAGGGAACTCTGTCTCCGCTGAAAGACACCATTAAAAAAAAAAAGAAAATGTTTTCAAAAAATGAAAAGGCAAGTCACAGACTAGGAGAAATATCTGCAAATAACATATCCAATAAAAGACATATCTGGAACATATAAAGAACTTTTCAAAACTTAAGAAAATTAGAAATAATAAGAAATAATATAAACAAACATTAAATGATAAGAAAGAGAACAGTCTCATTTAAAAATTGGCACAAGATTTGAACAAACAATTTACCCAAAGAAGAGAGATGGATAGCAAATAAGCACATAAAAAGGATGTTCAACATCATTAGTCACTGGGCAGAGGCAAATTAAAACCCCAGTGAGGTACCACAACTCACCTATTAGAATAGCTAAACTTAAACAGACTAACCACACCAAGTGTTGGAAAGGATGTGGATGAACTGGATTCATACACTATGGGTGGAGATGTAAAACTGTATAAACCCTCTGTCAGTGTTTCAAAAAGACAAACACATCTCTATCTTAGGATTCAACAATTCCCTCAAGGTATTTACCACAGAGAAGTGAAACATTATGTCTACAAAACACTTGTATACAAATGTTCACAACAGCTTTACGTGGAATAGTCTGAAACTGGAAACACCCAAATGTCCATCAAAGCATGGGAATGGATACACAAACTGCAGTAGGTCCAACCAGTGGAATGCTAATCAGCAATAAAAAGGAATGAGTATTAGTAGCAGGCAACCTAGGTGAATGTCAAAATAATTATGCTGCATCAAAGCAGCGAGACAACAAAAGAATGCATACTATATGATTCCACTTACACAGAAATCTGAGAAAATACAAACCAATCTATGGTGACAGAAAGCAGATCAGCAGATGCCTAGGGAAGGGCTGGGTGGGGTTGGGGGTAAGAAGAACTACAAGGGGTACGGGGAGACTCGGGTGATAAATACCTTCACTCTCTTGATTGTGGTGATGGTTTCACCCATGTGTATACCTATGTCAAAACGGGTCAGACTGTACACTTTAAACACGGACAGATTATCAAATATCAATGCTATCTGAAGAGCTGTTCTGAAATACCAAGGGTTGCACCTAACGAAAGAGAAAAAGGAATATTTTATAAAACTAAATGAACACAATAGCGTAGCAAATACCCTGACCTCAGCTCAACGAATGAACAAATTTTAGTTTTAAACTCTCATCAAACCCAAACCCAAATTTCACTCCTCTGCTTTAATCCTTTCTTTCTTTCTTTCTTTCTTTCTTTCTTTCTTTCTTTCTTTCTTTCTTTCTTTTTCTTTCTTTCTCTCTCTTTCTTTTCTTTCTTTCTTTCTTTCTTTCTTTCTTTCTTTCTTTCTTTCTTTCTCTCTCTCTCTTTCTCTCTTTTCTTTTCTCTCTCTCTCTCTCTCTCTCTCTCTCTCCCTCCCTCCCTCCCTCCCTCCCTCTCTCTCTCTCTCTCTCTTTCTTTCTTTCTTTCTTTCCTCCAAAGCCTAAGCTCAAAGCTAGCTACTTCATGAAGGAACTAGCTACCAGGTACCCCCACACCAGGCTCATGCTGGGAGCTGACAAGTCACCACAGTAAGGAAAGATTAGAGAACAGAGAATGTATAAAGCTCTCAGCAGGTGACCAGCTCCCAAAAATCTCACTTCCCTTTCTGCATTTCTCTAGGGTTTGTTTCACCATCCTGTGTTCTTTCGCTCTCCCTTTCTGTCTTATTGTATCTGTGGAGGTAAATATTCAAGGTCTTTGTCCTTGGGTTTAAAATCAGATGGTTTAGGAGTTCCCATAGTGGCGCAGTGGAAACGAATCTCACTGGTAACCATGAGGTCGCAGGTTTGATCCCCGGCCTCGCTCAGTGGGTTAAGGATCCAGCGTTGCTGTGGCTGTGGCATAGGCTGGCAGCTATAGCTCCGATTAGACCCCTAGCCTGGGAATCTCCATAAGCTGCAGGTGCGGCCCTAAAAAGACAAAAAAATAAAAAAATTTAAAAAATAAATAAAATCAGATGGTTTAGCACGTTACAAATTCTTCACAGTAAGGGGGAAAAAAAGGATATTCTTTCTCTCTTTGGTTGTTCTCCTGTAAATCTCTGCAGTTATGGTTTGAAACAGTGATGCTGAAGAGAGAGAAGGGGTCGGGGCTCTCCCACCAAGTCAGTGCATCAGACCTCGGACTTCACCTGCAGAAGGCCCATGTTCTCCTGTGTCCTCTGGCCCCACATGGATGCCACTCCCCTCAGTGTCACTGTGTGCCTGCAGGATCCAGGGGTCAGGGTAAAGTTCTCCCAAGAGACAGGCTCAGGTGGGGGGATCAGCTCTTGAGTTCACATGTCAGTGTCTGTCCTGGGAAGCCCTGATCTTACAGTCATAGCACATTTCTCACTTTGAGCTTCTGTACAGATTTCCCCATAAATGGAAAAAAAAGAATGGAAGGCTTGAGGGAACCAGCATTTAAGACCCAAAGAGATGCAGTAAGTACTCACTGTCATTGCTAACTTCTTCATGCCATGCAAACTGGTGTCCCCAAGAGCACGTGATAAATATTACACCAGAATGCACTGCCTACTGTAGGGACTCTGGTGCAAAGCAAATACACCCATCCCTGTCAATGTACTTGAGATCCCAAGGTCCAGGTTAAAAAACACCTCGCTTCATCTTGCAAGAGAAGAAACTGGTCTCTCCTTAATGACCATTCCAGTCTGCCCCCTCCCTTCCTGCTGCTGGACACAGAACACAGGGAACTTCCTAGCATCGCTCATTAATGCCCCTATGCTGAAGAAAACAATAGACCAACATCTGAAAAATTGCTAGGCTCCTAGGACAGGCGTTCCCTATTGATGCCTCAAAGCTGAAATTCGCCAACTACCACACACAGAGTTGCTTTACGCTGACCAGGTTAACTCCTCTAGGTCAAAGTTGCATGAAGGCTGCCCAGGACAATTTTTTTTCAATGAAATATCAAAACTCAGAAGCACACAAACTGGTGCAAAGAAACAGAACACTGTTGAGTAATACACGATGTGGAATAAAAACAGCCCAAATGCCACTAAGAAGATTAGCAGTAAGTATATCCCGGGGGCAGTAAGCAACCCCGATTTATAGTAACACTGAAAGCAGAGAAGTACCAGGAGCATCTAAAGATGAAGCGTAGAGGAACAGCAGGCTAAGGAAATGCAGCCTGAAAAGGATTTCTTCATCTTGTACACCGACAAAAAAAAGGGCTCCTTATCCATTGAGACCCAGCACTTACTTATCCAGGAGGAAAACCCAGCTGTGACACATACACACACACACACAAATGTAAGACACACAGATTTCATATGGGTTGGCCGCCAAAAGGCAAGCTAACATCACACACAGAGGGTTCTTCCAGGACACAGGAACCTAAGGCAGCCTCGCCACTGCCTTACAAGCAGTCAGCTCTTGTCCCTGCTTTTCTGCCAGTTGTAGGGGCATAAAACTGTTCTTATTTTTATTTATTTATTTATTTATTTACTTAGTCTTTTTAGGGCTGCACCTGCAGCATATGGAAGTTCCCAGGCTAGGGGGTAAATCTGAGCTGCAGCTTCCGGCCTACGCCATAGCCACAGCAATGCCAGATCCAAACCGAGTCTGCAACCTACACCACAGTTCACAGCAATACCGGATTTTTAACCCACTGAGTGAGGCCAGGGAGGGAACGCACATCCTCATGGATATTTGTTGGGTTCATTACCACTGAGCCACGATGGGAACTCTGCAAAAAACTGTTTTAAACAGCTGTTTTATACCAAAGTAGCAGATTCTTTTTTTAAAAGACAAAGAAATGTGTAAAGTTTTTACCTCTTTCCACATATCAAAGAAGCAACAATTGAAGAGTTTCTTTCAACCACAACTTGAAGGAGAACCAAGCACTTAGTTTCACCCAAATCCTCTACCTTCTACATAAATTATGCTAAATCGGAGTTCCCATCTTGGTGCAGCGGAAACATCCAACTAGGAACCATGAGGTTTTGGGTTCGATCCCTGGCCTTGCTCAGTGGGTTAAGGATCTGGCATTGCCATAAGCTCTGGTGTAGGTCACAGCCACGGCTCAGATCCTGCATTGGTGTGGGTCACAGCCACGACTCAGATCCTGCATTGCTGTGGCTGTGGCATAAGCTGGCAGCTGTAGCTCCGATTAGACCCCTAGCCTGGGACCTCCATGTGCCTAGGGTGTGGCCCTAAAAAGCAAAAAAAAAAAAAAAAAAAAAAAAAAAGGTATGCTACATCATGCCAAGCTCTTCTTTTAATGCTACCTCCATAAAGATAAAGCACAGTCCACACCAAGGAAAAGGCACCTTCCCTATACACATCAAACACACACACACACACACACACACACACACACACACACACAAATACACAGAGATGCAGAAAATTTTTTTCCAAACTTAAAAACATTTCATGATAAACCTCTCTGGGTTAATATGCCATCAGTAGTGTGGCTGGTTGCTAAGGATTCAGAAAATGTCACCTGACATAAAACAGAGTCTGCCCATCTCACACCCACCATCCTCCATGCCCGAGTCTCGCTCTATCTCCCCTTCCACTGGTCACTGCTACAACATTCTCTTTAATAAATCTTCCTTTCTACCGCCTTGGCCAGAATGGAAAGTTCCATGTTGCAGGGCCATATCTGTCTTGTTCACCACGGTATGCCCTGGCCCTGGCTCCCTGGGCACAAAATGAATTTTTGTTGACCAAAGTGGGGAAAGAGAGAAAGAGATTGAGCGTGGAAAAACATTAAATTCTGAAGCCTCAGGTAAGAGTTGGCATTTCTAATGCCAATAGCATTCTGGTGTCTACCACAGTGAGAGCATTGCTTCCTTGAATCCTCATGACAAAAGCAAGTAGATACTATTATTATCCTAACTTTAGAGCTAAGAAAACTAGATTTAGAAAGTTCAAGTTACCTGCCCAACACAGGTTAAGAAAGCCCAACTTCGAAAGATAGGCGGTTTTTTGTTTAATTAAAATCACCTGCATATTTTCTGCTTACAGGTTTATATACAGCTGGAAAAGTACCTATCATTTTGTTCCAAGAAAATGCCTCGGGAAGACACTGAGGAAGGAGGTTCAGCAGGAAATTGGGGAGCGGCGCTTGGCTGTCGAGTCCCGACTTGTCCACCGACACTCACCTGGTTTTTAGATTTCCTCCAACACGTATTTACTGCTCCACTACCCTGGTTGGGTCTCCTTGGCTCTTTTCAGTCTCTGGCTAGCTCTCAGCTCACCAAAACTTTTCCAAGCCCAGAGGCACCGGGCAGCCTGTCCCAGTGACCGTGACCAGCACCGTAGCGTCTGCAGCCACCTAGCCTCTGAGTGACTCAGGTGTCCAGGCACCTCACAGCGAGAGCAGACTGATTCAGTCAGACAGAACCTGATTCATCAGGCTCAGAGGATGCCTGGGCTTTGGCCCCAACTCATAAAGCATTTACCCACCAAATGGAAGCAATGAGATGGGAAACAAATGAGAAGGAAAAAGGAAAGCCAACACATACTGAACCCATGGTGGAGAATCTTCATCATTAACAACCCCAGAATAGGCTGAGGACAGCACTTCAATGAAGAGCAGGGGGTCGGAGCAGGGGGGACCTGGGCAGGGAGCCTGTACCAACTTCCCGCACTGATTCCACAACCTGCCTCTCTTCTTACGCAAGAGTCTGGTCAGGAGCCTCTGAGTACAAAACCTGACCTGCCCTGATGTTCAAGGACCACATACTACAGAAGTAAATATATGGACCTACCTCTCTAGGGAACAGCCAGAGAATTTCTCATTTCTGTGACATACTTAATGAACATCAACTACGTGCCAGATACCATAAAAGGACTTTAAAACAGTTTTGCATTTGGCATGAAGATTTAGCTTCAGCTATTGTCAAATCCCTCCCATGGCCCTGACAATTAATCTGGGGTTTTAGCCATAAGGTACCCAGCCTCCATCACAGAGATAAGTGAAAGAGATTAGAAGCCTGCTCTTTTTCTATAAACACGTTTATTTTAAGAAGAAGGACTGTTTTTGAGACACTAAATGCTGACAATAGTACCAAATACTAATTTAAAGAGGACAGAGCGCAGGCTTTGGGGAGAAGAAGCATGTTGTGACATCTTAGTGCCTTCTCCACAGCCCTCCAGGGGACCTCACCTGAACGCCAACATGCCAGGCCTGTCCCTTTACTTCTACCAGAGTCCCCAGTGGGTGGCAGGGCTCCTCAGTCTTTAGTACCTTAGCTCAACTTGGCTTCAAAAGCTTTCCAGCATCTGGAAATTTGAAGAATGTTCTCTGTTGCTCATCCTGGTAGACTGATTAGAGTTTCTTCTTGGCTCAATAGGTTGCTAGTCCCTGCGTGCCCTGAACTTTCCTCTCCGGATACAAGCAGGAAGGGTGCATATGTGGTGGTGAATGGTCCACCCGGGCTCTCGAGGAAAAGACTATGCAGTTAAATTTGTGATTACAGATTTCTCTGCTGGTGGATGTCTCTAAAAGAGGAGTGTTTAATCAGGGGTTCTGAGAATCAATGAAAGATAAATAAATATAAATATGTATATACACATACACAGCACATATATCTAATATGTATATGTGTACATATATAAACATACACATATATTAGCTATACACATATATATATAATATATTCTTTCTACATATTATATATATATACACACAAACAGAAATATGTATGTACATATGTACAGATACATATAGAGATTCATTCTAAGGAATTAGCTCACTGAGGCTGACAAAAACAAAATCTGCAGGTTGGGTTGGCAGGCTGGAGATTCAGGAAAAGCCAAGGTTGCAATTCACATCCAAAGCCTGTCTACTCTGGTTTCTTCCTGCTTGAGGGAGCCTTGTCTTTGGCTCTATCCAGGCCTTCATCTGATCGAACGAGGCCCAGCCACATAGTTAACATGAGGGGCAGTCTGCTTTACTCACATCCGCTCACTTAAATGTTTATCTCTGAGTTTCTGCTGTGGCTCAGCAGACATGGACCTAACTAGTATCCATGAGGACATGGGGTTAGTTCCTGGCCCTGCTCAGTGAGTTAAGGATCCGGCACTGCCATGAGCTGTGGTGTCGGTCACAGATGTGGCTTAGATCTGGCGTTGCTATGGCTGTGGTGTAAGCCAGCAACTGCAGCTCTAATCTGACCCCCTAGCATGGGAACTTCCATATGCCGCGGGTGCAGCCCCAAAAAGCAAAAAAAAAAAAAAAAAAAAAAAAAAATTAATCTCATCCAAAATCCCTCATAGAAACACCCAGAATGATGTTTGGTTGCAATATGGGCACTGCAGCCTCACCAAGTTAATACATAAAGATAACCAGCACAGAGAGCTAATCTTCCTCCTCACTTTGTGTGTATGTGTGTGTACTAAATACACTTCCAGATGTACTAAATATTTATAAAATATAAAACATAATACATGTTTCTAAAAAAATGTAATAAATATAATAATGTAATGTTTCTAAAATAGAATGGCCCTTAGCAATACAGGTACCCCCATTAACTTTGAAGCTTTCTAAACCATTTTTGACAACTTAGAAATTTATCTCTTTTACAAAGGAAGTCACGTGAATCTCAAGTTTAAAAACATGTTTTCTAAACATGCCAATTTTTTGGAGGAAAAAAAATTTTTTAATCAAAATGGAAAAAAAGTGTTTTAAAGTCAGAGTGGATTGGTAAATTTACCATTTACCATTATCACCTGGAATGGTAAATGGCCAAGCCAAGCATACAGAATATGCAATGCAGCTGTGTAGCCATTCCTATAATTCCTTTAGTCTTATAAAACATTCGTGGAAATGGTTGCCTCTTATTCTTTTTAGAATTTACCAAAAACTGATGCTAATTTTTTAATCCTTAAATATAAAGAGGAGTTCCCGTGGTGGCTCAGCAGAAATGAATCTGACTAGGATCCATGAGGACACAGGTTCAATCCCTGGCCTCACTCAGTGGGTTAAGGATCAAGCATTGCCATGAGCTGTGGTGTAGGTTGCAGATGAGCCTCGAACCTGGCATTGCTGTGGCTGTGGCGTAGGCCGGTGGCCATAGCTCTGATTTGACCCCTAGCCCAGGAACCTCCATATGCCATGGGTGTGGCCCTAAGATAGATAGACAGACAGACAGACAGACAGATAGATAGAAAGAAGAGATTTGAGTATATTAAAAAAAGATAAGATAAAGGCACCTCCAACTCTATCTCCCTTGCCATCCATGAGAATAAAAGCACATTCACCATGGAAATCATGATACACTGTACTTCCTGTTTGGGCTCCAGTTCTGATCTCATTTTCACAAGGCATCTATCATCATAAAAAGACAAGGAAGGTATGAACTCTACAAAGAGCTGTGGGAAAACCCATTAAAATCATCCTCATGATAAATAGCTCTATCCTTAGCAGGTCAGCCTTTTAATTCCAGTGTTACTAACTGGCATCCAAGTTCCCATTTGCCAAACAGCTTTGATGTAGGGCTGGTGAGGACGGGACTGGCCAGGGGTACTTCCTGGGACTCTTTAGATGCTGGGATGTATTGTCTACTTCTCCCTCAAGCTCAGATACTAATAAAGTGTACTTTACAAGCATAGAGTATTGTTTTCTGAAGATCTCTAAGTACTTAGGAGAAAAGGCGTTAATTTCTCAGGTCCTCCCCTGGAAGCTGTCTTCTGTTCAACCAGCCCTTCCTGTTTTGTTACACATCCAAGTCTCCCTTCTTTCTACACTCTTCCATCCCACCCTCTCCCCAATGCCAGCATAAATCATTGGGTACCACTCAGTAAGTAGAACTCAGTCAGAGGAGAACAGGTCTGGATGCAGCAGCGCTATCAATTACATTCCTTCAAATGCATTAACTGCATTTAATCAGCAAACCCCCAATGCCTCTACACTGCATTTGGCACCATGAGCCCCCTTCTGCCCAAGGACATCTTCCAACTGCCTATGAAATTTCCAGTTCAGGTAGCCACAAATTGGGCCATGAGGGTGGCCTGACGTGGCAATGGATGATCTTTGTTTGCAGGGCTCTTTGTTCTATCAACTACTATACTTTTAGCCACCACAGTTCTGAGAGCCATTCCACACAGAGGAAATGTTGATGGAAACTATACTGGGTGGCTCTGCATGCAGCGACTACAAATAACCACTGCCTTGACACTGAACCTCGCCACCAGAATTGGAACCTGGCCCAACCGGACATCCCTGAGCTGCAGAACGTCTTCCTTTCTTAAAGACCCAACAAACCTGCCTAACATTTCATGGCAACTCCACCCCACGCCTGCAGTTCTGTGTGTGTCATCTAGGAATCTGCTTTGATCCGGGGAAAGCAGGCTTGTAGGAACAACATAATGAAAGGGATTATTACTTAAGTGCAGGTTACGTAAAGCCAGAGGCAGCAGAGAACATTCTGCAGGGCCTTTCTCTTTTTGAGTCCAAGGCTTTGCAGGGATATGTGGGGCTGCACCCCCATCACCACCTCAGGACTAGACCTCTCCCTGAGATGCTCACATTCTGATTCCTTAGGAGGTGGGGTGGGGTGAGGGGCTTAACAAGCACATCAGCCTCAATTCTTACTCGCCAAAGCAATTCCTACTCTGGCGCTAGTATTCTCATGGGACCAAAAATAATCCCAGAAAAGTATGCTTTAGTTTTAATTTTCTCAAAATGGTGAAGATTGCTAAATGGTTCATTTGAAGGTTTTGTCGCCCCTCATTCCACCTACCAAGGGATGGGGTTTCCTCAATCACAACTTGGCCAGTGGTGTTCTATTGTTGTGCCATCGAAAGGTGACATCAGTCCCCATTTCTGCCCCTGTGGTCACTACCTTGCCAGCATTCCCAGTGGATGTCCGCTGAGTCTCCATGCACTACTCCAAGTTTGTCTGAGCAACAGGGGAACTGTAGCCTGTTTACCTCCCTGAACAGTGACTGGTTCTCCTTACCCTGAGGCCCAATCTCACGCCAGATACTGTCCTTCCCCTGGCCCTGGTTTTGACCTCTAGGCTACACACAGCACACTCTAAACTATTTCAGTAAAGTCCCAGACTGCCCTCCCTGGAAAATCTTGCCCAGATTCCCTAAACTACCTTATGTCCTGAACTGCAGCCAGCCCAGCACAGTGGGTCAAATCAGCACAGACGGCATGAAGACTCTGGTGTCCTTTCATCAGACACAACAAATCCATTCATGCAGCCCATGCTGACGGTGGATATTTTTTGCTGGGGACAGGGAGGAGCGTTTAGAGCAGTTAAGAGACAGGTGATGCCCTGATCTTTTATCAACTTTTTATTTTGAAATAAAAATATGCAGGAAAGGAGTTCCCATCACGGCTCAGTGGAAACAAATCTGACTAGTATTCATGAAGACACAGGTTCGATCCCTGGCCTCACTCAGTGGGTTAGGGATCCAGCACTGCCATAAGCTGTTGTATAGGTTGCAGATGCAGCTTGGATCCCATGATGCTGTGGTTGTGGCACAGGCTGGCAGCTACAGCTCAAATTTGACCCTAGCCTGGGAACCTCCATGTGCTATGGGTGCAGCCCTAAAAGACAAAAAGGGTGGGGAGCAGGAAAATACACAGGTACCACAGCAAGGTCCCAGGCCTTCTTCCCCAGTGCCCTGTAATGGCTGCATCTTACATGGCTACTGGTACAGGCCATATCACAACCAAGAGCTTCACACTGGTACAACATGTGTGGACAGCTCCGCGTCATTTTATCACTTGCAGATTCGTGCAACCACCATCATAGTCAAGATCAAGAGCTACTCCATCACTACAAAGATCCTCCATGTGCCCACTCCCTCCCTGCCCCACTACCACCATCTCCAAGCCCTGAAAACACCCCTACTTCATTTCTATGGTAGCAATGTCTCAAGAATGTTACATAAATGGAATCACATGGTACGTGATGTTTGGGAAATGGCTTTTTACCTATTTTTTTTTTTTTTTTAGGCCACACCTGCTGCATGCCGTCGAATCAGAGCTGCAGTTGCCGGCCCACACCACAGCCACGGAGGATCTGAGCCACACTTGCGACCTACATTGCAGCTTGCAGCAACCCCAGATCCTAAACCCACTGAGTGAGGCCAGGGATCAAACCCGCATCCTCATGGATACTAGTCAGATTCTCAACCTGCTGAGCCACAACAGGAACTCCAGGACTGGCTTTTTAAAACCAGCATAATGCCCTGGAGATGCATCCAGGTTATGTGTGCCAATGGTCATTATTTTTCTATTACTTTTTTTCTTTTTTGGCTACACCCACGGCATATGAAGTTCCTGGGCTAGGGATCAAATCTGAGCCCAAGTTGCACCTACACCACATCTGTAGCAATGTCAGATCCTTAACCTACTGTGCCACAGTGGGTACTCCAGTCATTGTTTTTTGTTGCTGAGTAGTATTCCAGGGTAGGACATATCAGTTTGTTTAACCTTTCACCTACTGAGGGACAAGAGCGCCATTTAACTGAAGGTGTCAAATCGGTGTGTATAGAGTCATTTGTAGTGTTCCCTTATTATCCACTTGATGTCTGCAGGGTCTATCCAGATATCTCCTCTTTCATTTGTAATTTTAGTAATTGGTCTCTTCTTTTTTTTATCATTCCTGCTGGAGGTTTATCAATTTTTATTGCTCTTGTCAAATATCCAACTTTTTGTTTCACTGATTTTCTTTTTTTAAATAATTTTTTTTTTTGGTCTTTTTGTCTTTTCTAGGGCCTCACCCATGGCATATGGAAGTTCCCAGGCTAGGGGTCTAATTGGAGCTATAGCCACTGGTCTACACCAGAGCCACAGCAACACAGGATCTGAACTGTGTCTGCATCCTACACCACAGCTCACCACAACGCCAGATCCTTAACCCACTGAGCAAGGCCAGGGATCGAACCCACAACCTCATGGTTCCTAGTTGGATTCGTTAACCACTGAACCACAACTGGTTAACCACGTTAACCAATAACCACGATAAATTTTATCAGAGTATGGTTGACTTAGAAAATTGTGTTAGCTTCAGGTGTAGAGAAAAGCAAATCATTTATACATATAAGTATATCTGTTCCTTTTCAGATTCTTTTCCCATAGAGGTTATTACACAGTTTTAGTAGATTGCCCAGTGCTATATTCGTTGGTTTTCTCCACTGTAAGTCTATTTTCAATTTCACTGATTCCTGTTCTTGATTACGTCTTCTGCTTATCTTGGATTTATTTTGCTCTTTCTCAAGTTTCTGGAAGTGGAAGTTTACATTATTCATGGGAGGCTGTTCTTGTTTTCTAGTGCAAATATTTAGTTCTATACATTTCCCTCTCAGCAGTGCTATTACTGTATTACACAAGTTTTGATATGTTGTTTTCCATGTTCATTCAATTCAGTATGTATCTTTTATTTCCCTTGAGATTTCCATTTTAATTCACGGATTATCTAGATGGGTACCATGTGTTTCCAAGGCTCTGTGGATTTCCCTGTTATCTGTCATTGATTTCTAGTGTAATTCCTTAGTGATCTGAGAATACATACTGTATGATTTCAGTTCTTTTAAATTTATTAGGCTTGTTTTGTGGCCCAACATATGATCTATCTTGGTGTATATTCTACGGGCCTTTGAAAAGATTATATATTGTGCTCTTATTGGTTGGACTATACTATATAAGTCTGATGGTGTTATCGAAGTCTTCTACATCCTTGCTGATTTTCTAATTCTGTTCTTTTAATTGTTGAGAAAAGGGTACTGAAGTCTCAAGTCATAACCATGGGTTTTTCTATTTCTCCCTTCGGTTGTATCAGTTTTCACCTCACATATCTTACAGCTCTACTGTTTTGGGCAGACACATTTAGGATTCCTATGCCTTCTTGGTAGACTGAACTTTTTATCATTATGTAATGTCCTTCTCTGTCTCTGGTCATTTTCTTTGCCTTATTTCAACTGAGCAGTAGTAAAAGTCCTGGTGTCCTCTTGGCCTGCCCTGGCGCCACCCCAGCATGGAGGAGGAAGTGCACCTCAGTGTCCCCAGTGAGGGTGGTCGTCCAGATGTCCCAGGTGGTCTCCACCAGCTCCTGGGGTGAGGGGGACTCCTACTTTCAGACAAGGGTGATCATCCCAGCTCCCCATCTGAGAACAGCACAGAAAAACATTAGGAAGAGACCAGATGGGATAGTGGAGGGACCTACAGCAAAAGTCTGACATGATGGTGACAAATGGGGGAACCAAGAAAGCTGGAGGACCTGAGGTCCCCTGCCCACAATGAATGTGAATGATGGGGAGTCTCCAAGGAACACCCAGGCCAGAACCCCCAATCCTGAAGTGAAACATGATAGTTATGGAGCCAGGGAGGGTATCGTGTCTGTATTGAAGACTGGCCAGTCTGACTACCCTGCATATGAGCTGCAGCCTGCAGACTTGACCTGATGCTGCAGACAGTGCAAACAGAGGTCTTGGCTTCAAAACCAGACAAGGGAGAGGAGGGGGCCCCCACTTAGGAAAAACCAAAAATTCCTATCAGATCTTACTCAGGTTAGAACATTTTAATCAAGCTCTACTCTGATCCAGCAAGTTTACCTTTCTCTACTTTTGTTTTTCTTCCTTTTTTTATTGTTATTTCTAGAAAAGCGTCCATCTGAAAAATAACAGTATTTTAGTTGAACTAAGGTTGGGGGGAGGAATAACTCCTGGGCATTTGTATTGGGGCCAGGATTGCTAGCAGAGTTGGTGTGTCCAGATTGGCTGGGGGTGATGGAGCCTCCTTGCAGCAAAAGCTGACAGGAGTGTGGGAACATGGGCTCCCTCCTCCTCCCGGCTCTGGTCCTCACCACGAGGCTGCCCAAGCACCCTCTGCTCTAGCAGCAAGTCTGTGCTCAGGGCAGCCTCACAGGCAGGAGGCTGCAGTCACCCGCACAGGTATGAGGCCAGCACAGGGCCTGGACGGGGAAAACACACACAGAACCACCTGTGCCTACACAGTTGGACAGGCTCTGTGAGGGACTCCTGTTCATAGCCGACTATAAAACACCTAAGTGGGCTCAGTGGGGCACTGACTGCCTCCAACCGTGTTGGTTAATGACAGAAGTCACTGAGACCTACTCGCAAAAGTATACAACCACACAAGAGCAATGGCTTAAAATCAAAGTGTTCATAAACATGAAGAGACCATTACATTTAGATAACACTACTTTTGTTTTGTTTTTTTGCCATTTCTTGGGCCACTCCTGTGGCATATGGAGGTTCCCAGGCTAGGGGTCCAATCAGAGCTGTAGCCGCCAGCCTATGCCAGAGCCACAGCAATGTGGGATCTGAGCCGCGTCTGCAACCTACACCACAGCTGATGGCAACGGTGGATACTTAACCCACTGAGCAAGGCCAGGGATCAAACCCGCAACCTCATGGTTCCTAGTGGGATTCGTTAACCACTGTGCCTCAACGGGAAGTCCAACACTACTTTTTAAGACCAGACAGACTGTTATCTTGGCCCCATTCATGTTGGGGGGGAGGGGCAAGATAACCATAGTTCACGCGTCAAACCTGTTTCACCCCCTGCTTTTTTTTTTTTTTTTGTACATTTAAGAACTGTTTTTTTAAATAAATATACATTGGCAGTCAGTTTGACAATAGAAAACACTAATTTTGAGCCTCAAATCAGTGAAATGGTATTTCTCCCCACCAAAATTCCATCTGTATCAACAGTAAACCTGAGTTATAAAAATATTGTACTCAATTATTATTATATATTGAACTTGATTAAAAGTCTGGGCAAATTTGCTCTCTCTCATCACAGAAGTAGCTACTTACTATCCTCAGACTTGACTCTTGGTCCAAAATGCCTAACATACTTACTTTCTGGCCTTTTACAAAAAAAGTTTGTCAACCTCTGGAATAAATTAACAATATAAATAAAATGGCAAAATGAGTCTTTGCAATACTGTTAAAGCTGCCAAACAAAATATATGTTTAAATAATTACCTGTTTATTAATGCACACTTGAAGAGTACCCAATTTGCCTCTGTAACTCTGTAACTTAAAAGGGATACACATGCTTATTTTAATCTATCTTGTAACTCAGACTTTTTCCCCTCTAAGGGCCTCCTGTTTTCAGGGAAAGTAAAGAAACATGGGACTGATTAAGGGATTCCTGATAAACATGCCCCTCATTGACCCAGCTTTTTACTTTTCAAATGTTCAGACCTCAGATTAACCCTTTGCTCCTTCCAAAAGCAACAGGGAAGTGACTGTGGGAGCCAGAGGGGCGAATGTCAGGAGGGACAGGAGACAGAGAGAGGAGAGTGGGCTTCTGCCAGCCAGACGTCCATCCAGGCTGCCCACCCTAGGCAAGCAGGGTGAGCACCCTGACCAGAGGCTCATTCCAGATCTTCTAATCTTGGACAGAGCCATTGGTCCAGGGCATGAAATTTTTGCTCTTGGACTGTGAAAATTGCACTTTGAAGCAAATGACCAAGCCATTAAATCTTGCATTATTAGTTCACAGTCCAATGTCACAAGCAACTGCTTTTTGGTAATGCTAAGTTTATTTGTTTGTTTGTAACAATGATATTTTTTCATCAGAGTGGGTTACCTAGGATGGCAATTAAGGTGGAATTTGAAGGAACAAATGGGACGAGAAACACAGGAAGAAGAAAAACACGATCAAGACCTCAAAGTGGCCCAGTAGGGTCTCTGTGCCTTGCTCTGCCTCCCTAGTGGGGGTCAACTTTCACAGATGGTCCTGGGTGTTTTGAGTGGCCTTCCAAGGTCGGTAAATTTATACAGTCAAGTAAATGCTAGCCCTGGGGTTTGCAAGTCAGCACCAGCAAGACAAGCCCTCTCTTGTGCTGGAGGTGTCTCTCGAGCCTCTTGGCTCAGGAGAGTTTGAAAACAGGGGAAAGGTAAAACGAATAGTCCAGACTCAGTTCCTTCCCCTCCTTTTTTTTCTTTTTCAGCTGCACCCAGGGCATATGGAAGTTCCCAGGCCAGAGACCAAATCCATGCTGTAGCTGCAACCTATACTACAGCTGCAGCCAGGCCAGATCCTTAACCCACTGCAGCACAGTGGGAATGCCTCTGGAATACATCTTCTGAAGGTACTAATCAACAACAATAACCCAGGTAAATTAGCTAGGCAGATGGTGGACCTATAAGCCATACCAAATTCTACTCTGGCAGTCACCCTGGATGGGAACAGCCCCTCCCAGGAACAGCTGCAGGAATGTCCCTTCCTCCACACCACCTGTGCTCTAGCACCCACCTTACCCAGGACACAGCTGGCCATGAGAGGCCACCCTCCATCCTCAGGGCAGCCAGGCCCAGGCAAGAAGACCAAGCCCTGACTCGGCTGTGGATCCATCGTCTCCTAGGCCCAGGAGGATAGGAGGCTGCAGGACTGTGATCCCTGTTTCCGGCCATCTGAAGGGCTGTCACTGAGATGGGGGTTAGAGTTGCTGTGTGTACCACATCCAGGGCCAGGAGGGGGATGTTACAAGGGTGCAGACTTGGGAGAGGAAAGACTTATGAGTCAGAAGTGTCCAAAACAGGGCTGGGTCTCCACTCTGGGGGTGGGAAGTCTCCTTTCATGGGAAGCAGGAGGCCTACTCGCTATGGATCAGAAATCAGTCCAGGGAGTTCCCATTGTGACTCAGGGGTAACAAACCCAATTAGTATCCATGAGGATGTGGGTTCAATCCAGCATTGCTTGAGCTATGGTGCAGGTTGCAGACGTGGCTCAGATCCAGCATTGCTGTGGCTGTGGCCAGCAGTTGCAGTTTCAATTCGACCCCTAGCCTGGGAACTTCAATATGCCACAGGTGCCCTAAAAAGAAAAGAAAAAAAAATCAGTCCAGATATCCCTGTAATCCTGGCATCTTCAGCTTCTTCACACTAACGGTGAACGTATTTCATGACAATATACAGGTATTTTATTTTATTTATTTTTTTTATGGCCACAACCAAGGCATGTGGAAGTTCCCAGGTCAGGGATTGAGTCCAAGCCATAGCTGCGACCTATGACAGAGCTTTTAACCCACTGTGTCAGGCCAGAGGATCAAACCTGCCCCTCCACAGTGACCCAAGCCACTGCAGTCAGGTTCTTAACCCACTGTTCCACAGCGGTAACCCCCCATATAGGCATTTTAGATATCATCTCACACTATTCATTTTCCACTCCCCTCACTCCTGTCCTCTACACACACACACACACACACACACACACACACATGCACACACCCTCAGGAAACAGCAGGTCAGGTTTTCTTACCTCACAATTTGTCTGCAAGTCTGGAGGGCAGACCAGGCTGTGTCATGGTTTCCTCAATAATTAACACATAAAGTCATCTAGGAGACCTCCACAAGGGGTCGGCCACCAAGAGGTAGCCTCAGCTCCCCACCGACCACTCAGTTCCCCTCTTCTTTACCTTGTGAAGCTCATCTGGAGACCACCAAGGCTCTCAGATCTTTCCAGAAGCCTCAGGGTGAGGACTAGCAGCTTGCACCCATGAACTCATCCTGTGCTTCCTGCAGAGCACAGCTAAGAGCCCATCAGAAGACGAGCTTTCTGGACGGGACTGTCCCAGCAGGCCACCCCAAAACATGCAGATGCTCAGCAAATCTCATGAAGGCAGGCCGGTCTATAGGACTCAGCCTGAGCCCCATCCTCCACCCCTGGGCCAACTGTTCTTTCAGATGTGCTAGGTGCAGAGTGAGTGTCTCTATGGCCCTCTCTACATGCCAGAAGGGATCCACATGTATCACACATCCATTCACTCAATCCTACTGTGACCAATGGGGGATGCGTATCTTCTCAAACTTACAGATGAGGAAACCAAGCCCTTGAGAAGTTCAAGTTCCTGGTGCTAAAACCTGGCTGCACAGCTTCTATGAGTGACCTCGTTCTAAGGTCCTCTGGAGTTTTGGCCATTTCCACTGTAGAAGCACCAGCACTCCCATCTTGCCTGTGACCTTGAGTGCTCAGAGGGTGGGGCCCCTGGGTTACTATGGCAACTTGATCCTCCTCCTGCCTCTCTGACCACTATTTTCTGCCCTTTGTGGCCTCTGGCTTGCCTGCTGGAGTTGCTCCTACTTCTCACCCTAGAGGACTGTCTGTACTCAGGGTGCCAGCTCACCTGCAGCCCAGTGATGACTCCAGCCAGCCCTGTGCTAGACTAGCCACACCCACATCCCTGTCAGTCTTCAGGACACTGAGACAGTGGTGGCCCAAGGCCCAGAGCCCAGGATGGCAGGGACAGAGCCGCCCTCAAGGCCTACACCTTGCCTCTCCCTCTCCCAGGTAACCTGGACGCTGCCCCAACCTGCAGGGCTTGTTTCAACCTGCCCTTGAGTCTTAGACTCAGATCCCCAACTGCTGTTGACAGTTCCACATACCTGTCCACAGGCAGCTCCAACTTAAACACACCTGTGACACTGCTCCCCTGTTGCCATCTCCGCCTCATTTAGTGATGTCACCGCTGCCTTATTACTGATGCTGGGGATCTATTAGATGCCCGATGCCGTCCTCTTCCCCAGGCCCCAAAGACACCCAGGCTTCCACCTCCTTGGTGTGGGAAGCAGCTGTTCTCCTCGCCCCATGGCTTCAGTCAGGAACTTCCCACCTCCCAGTATCTCCACACCTGCTCTCTCCCCATTCTTTCTGGCCCCGCACTCCCAAGGCGACCTCTCAGACCAAGCCTGGACCACACCCCTGCCCCAGGCCCTTTGAGCATCCTGCCCTCTGCTGTACATCCGAGTCCGAGCTCCTCCGCAGGGCGTCCAACATCCCACACCAAGGGGCCCCCACCTCTCCATCCCTCACTCCTGCACAGACCACCCAGCAGGGAGAAGCTGTCAGGTACCTTTATTCCCCCATCCCCACTCAGTTACTGCCTCTTCCCTGCTCCCCCTCCTCACCCCCAGTGGGTAGGGTTGCCACTTGGGGCCCATGAGAGACTCTGATTTTGCCAACACGGACTGCCCGGGACAAGGAGGTGGGCTTCTGACACCTCTACTTCCCCAGCCAGAGAGCACAGGCAGGGGCTCCGCCTTATTTCCTTAACTCTGGGCCCAGTGCACAGGCTTTGGATACATGTCTGAATAGTCTTCATCACCACAGTGCCTGACCTAGAAGTCTTCACACTGCCTAGATCCCTTAGGTCAGAGACTTTTCTCTTTTCTTGCTTCTTCTTCTTCCTCTTCTTTTTTTTTTTCTTTTTTTTTTGCTTTTTAGGGCCATATTTGCTGGAAGTTCCCAGGCTAGGGGTTGAATCAGAGCTGCAGCTGCCAGTCACAGCCACACTGGATCCGAGCCAAGTCTGCGATCTACACCACAGCTCACAGCAACACCAGATGCTTAGCCCACTGAGCAAGGCCAGGGATCGAACCTGCAACCTCATGGTTCCTAGTCGGATTCGTTTCCGCTGCGCCAAGACAGGAACTCCCAAAGTCAGAGACTTTTCAGTGGCACCATCCACCGTGGGACCCTGGTCTGCCTCCTATTCCAGACAACTGCCCCCCTGGCTGATGATGACACAACAGTCTTGAACCAATGGCAGCTTGGCTGAGATGAGGCCATAGAAGAGCCTCTTTAATTCTCCCTCTACAATTAGCCACTCAATTGAACCTCATGCTTGCACTTTATATAACTTTCCTCTCCCCTCTCTCTTACTCCTCTTCCCCCAGTCTTCCCTGTTCCTCTGGCACTGGGGGCACATGGGTATGAGACCTCATCCTGGGTAGCTCCAGACAGTAATAATGACGTCGTGGCAGAGGGGGCCACTCATGGGAAGGCTGCTTCAGGAAATGGGCACAGCATTTCCACACTCGAGCCAGGGTCCAGGCTCTTGAAATGAAGAATCGAGTGGGAGAGGCCCGTTACAAAAGCGAGGTCAGCAACTGCTCAAGAATCCAGTCCTTGATGCCCAGGACTGGACTTAGGTCCTAAAGGACAGGCCTGGGCAGCAGGCATAATGCTGTGCAGAGGAAATGCTGGTCAGCTTCACGCAGAGTGGGCAGGGGGAGGCCCTAGAATGACCCCCCCCCCCCAGGGAAGCCCAGGTAGACAGACTCCCACGCAGGCACCATGCTGGGGCAGTCAGATGACCCACCATGGTGGAATCCCATTACGGGGGCCTCAAGTGACAGGATGAAACATTGTGTTGCATCCAACAATGGTTTCTAATCTTTAAATGTTTTAACAACCAACTCTTTCCCAAAAGACCTCTATATATAAGCCTGAGACATAACACAGATGGCGTGGAGGCTCTGTGCTTCAAGTGGAGGTGCCCTCCCTGCTTCCAGATGGATGTAGGGCCTCTGGGGTCTCAGAGGGAACCCCAGGTTTGTAAAGTAACATAAGGAGACACCTGGCTCCTCACACAAATGGAAATGACCTAGCAGGTTAAGGCGTCTGTGTTTTCACCGCTGCGTGGCACAGGTGCGATCCCTGGCCTGGGAACTTCCACAAACTGCAGGTGTGGTAGAAAAGAAAAAAAAAAAAAGACAGAGAGAGAGAAAACCTGAAACAAATATTGCACCTCTCGTGGAAATGGGAGAGGCTCTAAAGACAACTCACAGAGGTGCTTGGCAAAGTTTCGGTTTTCCATCTCCCACCAGGAATGGAGCAGGTGAGATATCAGAAGTGTTTCTGATGGGAAAGGAGACCCACGAGGCAACCCCTGCCAAGTTGAAAGCAAGCCTAGTAACAGCTCCTTCCACCAGCCATGACACCTCAAAGATGCCTGGGCTGGTCACCCTCGCACAGGAGCCTGTGGAGCTCACTGCGGTGTCTCCCCATACTGCCTTCTCTCTGCTGAGGTGTTGGGGAGGTGTCAGGGAGGGTGGGGCCAAAGGGGAACGGCTAGGGGGAGTGAGGACCCTAGAGTGTCCCCAATGTGCAGACTAAGACTAAAGACTTTCTGACTCGTGACAATCACTGCTCTGTGCACACTGAAACCCGCTGACTACCAGCCACCGCGAACATGAACATACTTCAGTCCCTAAAATTACAGAGCTTGCTGAGGCTCCAAATTACAATTATGGAGAATACGCGTTCAGGGGCACGATCTAGGGCATGGGAGGAACACAGGGTTTTCCCTCAATGATGTCAGAAAAGCCGCCTGGGAGGGAGATTTCTCTAGAGGCAGAGAACAGAAGCAGGCAGCGGGTGGTGAGGACAAATGCTGGGGTCAGAACAGAGGGAAAGGGGCAGAGATGGACCTACATCAAGGGAAAAGCACAAGGTGTGAGGAGAGATAAAGGGAATGCAGAGATGCCGGGCAGGGGACCGAGGGGCAACCAGGAAAACCTCAGCGGAGCCAGCCATGGGCAAACAACCCTGGTTTGGGGCATCTGACCCTGAGCTGATAGCAGGCCATGAACAGCAGGGGGTGGGAGAGGAGCTGGATGAAGAATCAACCCTGAGATTCTTATTTGGGAGACATTTTCCTTATATTCATTTATAAACCTTTCCTCTAAGGTTTGTTGCATCAGCAGAACATTCAAGGAACAATTTTTTGTTTTGTTTTCAGTTACATAATATATATTTTCAGGTTATTTTCCATGAGAGAGTATTATAAGATATTGAATATAATTCCCTGTGCTATACAATAAACCTTTGTTGCTTATCTATGTGTATTAATCCACAACTTCTAATTTATTCCCCTCCCTGTCCCACTTGGTAACCATAACATTGTTTTCCAGATCTGTGAGTCATGTTTTAGTTTTGTATACAGAGTCATTTGTATTATTTTCTAGATCCCACATAGAAGTAATACAATATTTGTCTTTCTCTTTTTAGTATGATAATCTCTAGGTCCTTCTATGTTACTGCAAATGACATTGTGTCATTCCTTTTTTATGAGTGAGTAGTATTTCATGACATATACATACCACATCTTCTTTTTTGTTTGTTTTGCTTTTTTTTTTAGGGCCACACCCATGGCATATGGAGGTTCCCAGACTAGGGGCTGAATCAGAGCTGCAGCTGCCAGCCTACGCCACAGCCACAGCCACAAAGGCTCTGAACCACATCTATGACCTACACCACAGCTCATGGCAATGCCAGGGATTGAACCCACATTCTCATGGATACTAGTCAGATTCATTTCCACTGTGCCACAACGGGAACTCCTATACCACATCTTCTTAAGCCAATCATCTGTTTATGGACACTTGGATTGTTTCCGTATCTTGGCTATTGTAAATAGTACTGCTATGAACATAGGAGTGCATGTACCTTTTCAAATTAGAGCTTTCGGGTTTTTTTTTTTTTTTTTTTTTGGTTTTTTTGTTTGTTTGTTTGTTTGATATATACCTGGAATGGAATTGCTGGGTCCTACAGTAGTTCTACTTTCAGTTTTTTAAAGAAATTTCCATATCGTTTTCCACGGTGGCTGCACCAAATAGATTCCCACCCATAGTATACAAGGGTTCCCTTTTCTCCACACTATCCAGCAATTACTAATGGTAGACTTTATGATGACAGCCATTCTGATCAATGTGAGGTGATACTTCACTGTGGTTTGATTTGCATTTCTCTAATACTTAGCAGTGTTGAACATATGGTTATGTGCCTGTTGGCTATGTCTTCTTTGGAAAAGTATCTATTTAGTTTTTCTGCCCATTTTTTAATTGGGTTTTTTGTTGTTGTTGAACTGTTTGTATATTTTGGATATTAACCCTGTGTCAGTCACATCATTTGTAAACATTTTCTCCCATTCCGTAGGTTATCTTTTCCTTGCGTTAATTATTTCTTTTGCTGTGCAGGAGATTTTAAGTATGATTAGGTCCCATTTGTTTATTTTTTATTTTATTTCTTTTGTCTTGGGAGACTGATCTAAAACAAATATTACTACGATTTACGTCAGAGACTATTCTGCCTATGTTCTAGGAGTTTTGTGGTACTATGTCTTACATTTAGATCCTTATACAATTTTTTGTCTTTTTAGGGCTGCACCTGAGGCATATGGAGCTTCCCAGGCTAGGGGTCAAATTGGAGCTGTAGCTGCTGGCCCACACCACAGCCACAGCAACGCAGGATCCAAGCTGTGTCTGTGACCTACATCACAGCTCACAGCAACATCGGATCCTTAACCCACTGAACGAGGCCAGGGATCAAACCTACATCCTCATGGATACTAGTCAGATCCATTTCCACTGAGCCATGATGGAAATTCTCATCCTTAAACCATTTTGAGTTTATTTTTGTCTATGGTATGGGGGATTTACACAAAGTTGTCCAGCTCTCTCAATATCACTTGTTGAAAAAACTGTCTTTTCTCCATTGTATATTCTTGCCTCTTTTGCCATAGACTAATCGACTATAGGTATGGGGGTTTATTTCTGGGCTCTCTATTCTGTTCCATTGATCTATATGTCTGTTTGAGAAGGCACAATGTTTTTTTTTTTGTTGTTTTTTGTTTTTTTTGGCCACCCTGTGGCATACGGAATTCCCCCACCAGAGATCAGATCTGAGTCCACAGTTGCAACCTAAGCCACAGCTGCAGCAATGCCAGATACCTAGCCCACTGTGCTGGGTGGGGGATGCAACCTGCATCTCAGTGCTTCCAAGACACTGCTGATTCCATTGCGCCACAGCGGGAACTCCCGGAAGGCACAATTTTTAAATATCAAAGAGGCTACTTTTAAACCAAGAAGTTCTCTTAACCAGAGATGCTACAAATACATCTTGGAGACATCCTGTCCCTCCCAATGACACAAGTAGTGCTTTTCAGAGACCAAGAAGGGGTGGGGGCTAGCTGGTGAGAGCACATAAAGGGGGAAGGGTCCCAGCTACCAGCGTGACTGTGAGCACTGAAACAAGAGCCATGGCTAAAAGGAACCCCAAAAGGACAAACTGTGACAGCAAGGTCATCAAAGAGAAAAGCAACACCAAGGGGCAGGAGTGATGGGTGGTTGTGTGCACCAGGCCACACATTTATCTGAGGTAGGGTCAAAGAGAGAGGGATGGCATCCTTGTTGGTGCTGTCGCTAGTGGTTTAGAAAGCACCCCACAGTTTGTACCACCCACAGCTCCATCACCCATCCTTGTTGGTGCTGTTGCTAGTGGTTTAGAAAGCACCCCACAGTTTGTACCATTCACAGCTCCATCACCATCCAGCTAAAAGGCCATGGTAAAGCCACCTATGCCCTCCAGACCTCGTTTTCTCTATGGAGCAAGGAGAAGGGCCTATTAGGCAACCTTTAAGGAACCTGCTGGTTCTAATCTCCCAGGTCCAGGCACATCGCCCACTGAATGGGACACTGAACTAGGCTGCACGGTCACAGGGACAAGGTCCAACAGGCCAGTGGAGACGGGACAAAGGAAAGTCGCTTCCAGCCCAAAGACCCCAGAACAAGGCTCACCAGCCATTGCAGTCACGTGGTTACTCACTACAGGGACCTCAGGAGGACAAGACTCACAACAAAAGCTGAGAAGCAACTGACCTGAAGGTGAGATCCCTGGGTTGAATCACAGTGGTTCACACATACCCTTGACCCAGCAACTCTACTTCTCTATGTACACCCTAGAGGGACTCACACGGATGCACAAGGAAACCCCACGAGAACAGGTGTGTTAGCATTGCTTACAATTCCAGAAAATGAGACACCGCATAAACATGGACCAACCAGAGGGAGATAAATAGCAATACATCCACGCAACAGAATATTACCCAGCAGTAAAACAGACAGACTAGGGGTACCTTAGCAGCTTGTAAGACTCTCACATCATTAGGTTCACCCTTCTTTCAAACATCCACAGCATAAGGCTCTGTGCTGAGGTGCTGGTCTAGGCTTTGGGGACAGTTGATTGAGCAAAACAGAGGAAGCTCCTGCCCTAGTTGGGGGGACAGAGAAAAGAAACCACCACGCAGTAATACAGGTTATACAACAGACTGTGTGGTACACTGCAGAGAAGCAGGAAGCAAGGAACGGCACGTAAGGGGGAGGTGCTATTTTACACAATGGCCAGGAAAGGCCAGATAGCATCCTGGTGATGCTTCTTATCTTAAGCTGAGTGGTGGATGCACATAGGTTCATTTTTGTTATTCCTTATGCCTTTATCTGTTTGATATATTTCAAAATAATCTTAATTACCATTATGACTAATAAAGGAAGTAATTAACAGATGAGCACATAGTCTTCTACCTTAGACTTAAAAATGTCCCAAGCACTTGTCTTCGCCTCCCACCCTGTTAGGACAAAACCTCCTACCCAGGGAGGATGGTGTCTCTCCAGAAGCAGAGGCTCTCAAGGTCAAAAGTGATGCTCCTATAATCTGGCCAGACCTCATAGCGCCTGCTGCTACCCAGCTCTGTGGGGAACCTCATCAGAGACCTGACTTCCAGTGTAGGACAGCAGGCTTCCACTCCAAATTACATGGTTTTTTAGGCTTTAGACTGTCTCAGTCTTTTGACACCTTTTAAATACATGTGATTTGAAAATAATCCTCCAACCCCATGTCTCTTTATTTCCTTTAATTTTTCATATTAAAAAGAAAAAGAAAGCAAGATGCACCTACTCAGCAAAGGCTCTCTCCCCCTGAAAATAAAAAGTGGCTAAAGTCGGCCACTCCCAAATGTTAATCATGAATATATTAGAAAAAGACATGGCCACTGCCTCACAGTATAATAGCAGCAGTCAGCTGAACAGAAAAAGAACAGACAAAATCACACGTCAAATTCCATCAGTCTGATAAGGAATTTTAATTTAAACCCATCTGTCCTTGAATGCTGCCACATTTCCAGAACAACCACAGGAACTCTCAATCAATAAGATATTCAGAAGCCACATCCAGAGCCAGCCAGAGTATCACCAACAGTCACATCTATTTATAAATTTCCAAGTAAGGAATCTGCCTCCAGACACCCTTTTAATAGAAAACGATGGTGATGTTTGCTAGGGATCAGGATTTCCCCCAGGAGAGCAAGAGGAGCTACCTGTGATGTACAGCATCCTGTCCAGCTGACACCAACCCATCAGCAGGGCAGTGAAGGTGCAAGAAGCAGGTGAATGCTGATTCAGCACAGAGCACTGGCACGGGAGCAAGTGCAGAAGGAGTGAGGTCATCTTCACAAGTCAAGATTTCTAAAAGGGCAAAAGCTAGGCAATGAAGTCAACTTTTTCAGTACACAAAACCTTCAAGGCATAGTCAGACCAATCAGCCATGTTAGTACGAGAAGGCTAGCTAATAAAGGAAGCTAGTGGCATTCAGCTGAGCTTTGCATGTGGTCCAGGCTTTGCTAAACTGAACAAATGAGATCCCTCAGCACCCACACCATTCTGACATTACTCTTTGCTTCTCTCAGCTGTGCCCTTTGCTCAGGAAAAAATGGAAATACACAACAGAAAGACAGACTTTGTTCCTGAGAAACACAGGGCTCTGAATAGGAATGCAGAGCACTCTGGGCCCAGCAAAGCATTCCAAATGCCCAGGACAGGGCTCATTCTTTCAGGTTCCCATCATCTAACCTGGCAGCCTGACTGGGACAAGCCAAGAATGCCAAGCTTCCATCTATCTGCCCACACATGCATGAACATGGCTTTGCCTATGATCACATTTATCTCTTGTGGGTCTTCCCTTCTTTTTCCTCACTATTGATTCTAAGACTTCTCTGTTTTATCCTTGCTGCCTGGATTTGTTCCCTCCCTGAGGTCCTCTGGACAACAGTCACTGGTTGAGTCCTTTATTGAAAAACCTAGCATGCACCTTGCTCTTTATGCTACCTGCTCAGCGCAGGACGTGGAAGATCCAGGGGCAAATAAGAGTGTCTGGTCCCTGAGGAGAACCCCACCTAGTCAGGGAGAAGGACAAGGGGACAAACGTTTATGTAAATTCTGTGAGATGGGAAGCCTGCCTCCCCAGAGGGCTTTAGGGAGGGCCCCCCAGAAGGTGTCACCCAAAGGGTGTCGAGAAAGGTAAAGAGAGACCCTGCAGTAAGCGAGGAGGGGGAGGCGGTGGAACAATCAGCCTATGGGAAGAGGTCAAGGATGCAGGAGATGCAGACGCTCTTGCACACAGCTCAGCCTTATGTAGCTCCCAACACACAGCCAGATGGAAACCATCTTACCCCCTTAGCGATAGATTTACCTTCTCATTTCCACAGCCATAAGCCAAGCAAGTGAATAAGCCTCGTGGCTGGCCTACAGGCTGTGGCCCAAAGGTGCTCGTCATGGTGACTTTCAGGAGATACCACTACCTCCTGATGACAGAAGACCCACAGGTGGACAGAGACAGTGGGGTCAGGAAGCTCTTATACACCCACCACCCTTGTTGGCAGCAGTATGGAGAGAGACAGCCCCAAACCATCCCCCCGCCACTGCCCCCACAGTGTCCTACAACCAACAACCCTCCAAAGACAAAGGGCAAGGAAGCACTAGTCAGAGTTCAAGGAATCCATCAGGCTACAGGACAGGGGCACCGCGACCATCTCTCAAGGTTTGGCAGACGAGAGGAGCACTCACAGGGTACTCACAGTACCTTCTAAAGAAATCCCTTTTTATGAGAAGCTATACTTACTTCTCAGTGCATGACTAGTCAGAAAACCTAATTTAGTCCAGATGACTCAGATGACAATCTGCCTCTGCTTTGGCTTAAAGAGGCCAACATGGAGTTCCCTTCATGGCTCAGCAGTAACAAACCCGACTGGTATCCATGAGGACAAGGGTTTGATCTCTGGCCTTGCTCAGGGGGTTAAGGATCTGGTGTCACCTTGAGCTGTGGTGTAGGTCACAGATGAGGCTCAGATCCCATGTTGCTGTGGCTGTGGTGGTTCCCAGGCTAGCTCCAATTCAACCCCTAGCCTGGGAACTTCCACATGTCGTGGGTGTGGCCATAAAAAGCAAGAAAAAAAAAAAAAAAGAATCCAACAGCAACCACTTTGCTCAATGTTGACGGGGCATAGCTTCCCCGGGGGTAATGACCAAAAAGGTCTTAGGTGGCACCAGGAACACTCCATGGGCACTGGAAGAGCATTCAAGCCACTGTTCCCATCCTCAGTGCCAGGGTGTCCACGCACAGCCTCCACGCATACCTGCCCATCCGAGCAGGTGAGGAATGGATTGTGCTTCTTAGAAAGTCTGAAAAGTTCCTATGATCTCGACTCTAATTTGTAAAAGGCTCAGCCAGTTTTGGTTCCAAGCACAATTCACATTAAGACTTCAACCCATATCAGAGGGATTTTGCAATCCACATGGAATTTAGAAACAAAACCATAAAATTACATAGTTCCTTTATTTCCAAGCCTGATAATGCCTAGAAACCTTTGTGCTGTGTTTTGCCTACATGAGAATGAATAATTGATTCAAGTACCACATTTCATGTTTTATGAAATTCCCATGAAACGTGATACATTAAGCTGATGCTTTTCTAAAAAGAAAAGCTGAATTATGAAAAGCAAACATCTTGAATGACTGAGCAAAGAATAACTGACAAACAGTTTCCTGTGTCTCTGAAATGGATTCAATAGGCTTGAAGTACTTAAACTCTATCAACCACCTTTAGAAACAATGCTGATGCAAGCAAAGTTGAGAGAGAGAAAACAAAACAAAACAAAACAAAACAGGATTTCAGGCTTTTCATCCAAAACCTAACTTAATACAGTGTTTTTGTATATATCTGTCCTTACTTGATGGCTTCTAGCCTCAGCCCACTGCCAAGTTCCTTGTGGTGAGGGGCCTCAGCTGGAGCTCTCCCCCTCCCACTGCAGCTCTCCGCACAGGGCACGTGCTGGATGCATGGACACGTGAAGGACTGAACTGCAGGGATGCAGAGAAAGATAAGCACTAACCACCTCGGAAGACTTGCCCCAGAGCCCTCATGCCCAGTCACCCTCCTCTAATCCACGAGCAAGATGGCCCACATGACTGCTTGCCAACTTCCCTTTTTTTCCCAAAAACTCAGCCCTATCTTTTTTAGACCACCACGTGCTCTCCTGACACCAGAATAGTGGAAATATTGCATTTTCTTCTGGGTCACCTTCTCAGTTAGTTACCCATTTGTGGAGAGAGCCCCTTAACTGCTTGGGCACAGATTTCACCGACAGCTGAGAAACCCAAAGAGCAGCCCCCACCCAAGTAAGGGATCTTGGGAGACTGTGAGAGGATGACTCGGGCAGTGGCGGGAGCACTGAGGGGAACTCAGCCTGCATGGGTGGCAGGCATGTAGCTGCCAATAGAGCCCAAGGAGAAAATAAAAAGGCATTGTCCTCAGGAAGCTTTCCCCTAACCACCTCTCCCAAGATCCCTGGCCTGGTGAGGTCACACGGTATTCTGTACCACTTTCAGCCCATCCAGATGGCTTCATATGGCGATTGTTTGTATGTAACTGGATTCCCCTCCTCTTGCTATATAACAAATTACCACAAAGTTCACAGCTGAAAACAACACTTATTTATTATCTCACAATTTCCACGGGGCAAGAGTCCAGGCACAGCTTAACTGGGTCCTCTGCTCAGGGTCTCTCAAGGCTGCAATCAAGGTGTCAGCTGGGGCTGTGGTCCCATCTGAGGCTTGGGATCCCCTTCCAAGCTTCTGTGGTTGTTGGCAGCATGAGGTTCCTTGCAGCTGTGGAACTCATGGCTACTTGCTTCTTCAAGGTCAGCAGAAGTGTGTGTTCCCCCCAGGAGGATCACCCTCTTAACTAACTCAAATGCAACTGATTTGGGATCTTAATGACACCTGTAAAATCCTCTCACCATTGCCTATAAGCAACCTGATTGTAGTTCTGTGATATTCACACATCCATCACAGTCATAGCAGGTCTGGTCCACACTCAAGGGGAAAGGATTATATAGGGTGTACACCAGGGGAAGGAGTCTCTCGGGCCATCTTAGAACTCTGCCTTGGAGTTTCCATTGTGGCTCAGTGAGTTATGAACCCGACTAATATCCGCAAGGATGCAGGTTCGATCCCTGGCCTCACTCAGTGGGTTAAGGATCTGCTGCTGCCGTGAGCTGAGGTGGAGGTCAGAGATGTGGCTCAGATTTGGTGTTGCTGTGACTGTGGTGTAGGCTGGCCGCTGCAGCTCTGATTCAACCCCTGGCCTGGAAACTTCCATATGCTGCAGGGGTGGCCCTGGAAAGCCAAAACAAAAAACAGCAACAAGAAAAAACTTCACCTTGACTACAGTACGCATGTCACTTTCCCCACTAAATTTAAGCTTACTCTCCTCAGCACCTCATTCTTGGACTTAGAAGCACAACTCGTAATGACTTAGTTGGTATCATTTTGGCTTCTCTACATTCAGACCCCAGAGGCACTGAGTCAGGTGAAGCAATCAGGTCACACTCACTGAAGAAAGAATGGACCAGCTGACCCCTCCTTTATATCCTAAGGCCTCCAACCACAGAAAACTGAGAGCCACAAACTGACAAAAAGCCATGAGATCTAGAAGTGGGAGGAGGGTGATCTTTTTGCAACTCTCCAATTAAGACCTGGAGGAGCTGGAAAAGACACGAAGAGGATCTGGAAAGAAGGCTGTGGGGCAGCAGGATGCACACAGGCAGAGAGACCATTTGGACCAGGGTGGTAGTAGGAAAAGACACCAGGGAAGTCAAGAGAGCAGCCAAGGGAAGTAGCCCTGCCTGCAGGCTTCTCCTCACAGCCTGCAACTTGCTTCACAAGCCCTGCCTTGTTTGACCCAGGAATCCCACCCTACGGTGTTTCTATCAGCCTTCCTGGCTCCCAGTCCTCAGGGCTCTGGAGGAAGAGCAAGCCCACCACTGCCCCCTTTGCTCCCGACCCCTCCATGTACAGAGGAACTGCTAGATAGAAACCAATACTCGCCCTGCTGGTCCTTCAAACTTGTGCAGATCATTATGAATGCTAGTCCCTAAATGACTAAGGGCAGTTTATCTTTCTTTTCAGTGACTTGGCTGGACTCTATGCCATGTAACCAGATGGCTTTCTTTGAAACTGTGAAAGGGAAATGCAGGCTTTGGTGGTAGCCTGGGGATCCTGCAACTGATTCAGAACATGCAGAAGAGGGAGAGTCAAAGGGCTCTGCTTCCATCCCTTCTGCATTCTATGTTTGACCTAGAATCACAGAATCTCAGAGCTGGAAGGGATCTAAGAGGTTACCCGGCAGCCTTACCCCAGCAGCCCTAACAAGCCATCCACCCTGGTTTTGTTGGAACATTTCCCCACGAAAAGTAGTGTGTTCTCTGACTGGAAAACTAATTATCCCCCACACCTGTCTGAAATCAACTCAACAAACACTCTGAAAATGCCCAGTATCCCCCAGAATAAGCAAATGCCATATATAGTATTCCTGCTCTCACTCCCCACCTCTCAGGCTGTTGACAGACATCACTAATCAGTCATGGCACTCTTTCCTGCTGATGCTGGATGTGGCTTCAGAATTCTCAACAGAATGCTCCAGAAAGTCACCACCGATCAGTTTACACTGGCAAGAGAAAGAAACTCATTTTCCAGCTCTCTTCTTGGAGCTCGTCTTCAGTCAAAAACCACGTTCCTGTAACTCCTACTCGTTGCTCCTAATCTGCCTTTAAAAGCAACAATTTTGTCCCTTCCTCCACAAACAACCCCTTACTTATCTAACTGCATCTAAACGTATTCCCAACTTAAACCCTTGCAGGCTCAAGCCCAGCTCCAAGGACAGGGCTACCTGGAAAGAAAGGAATAGACCTCTAAACCTGGGACAGCCAGGGTGCCCAAGTAGTGTTTCAGGGAACCCTGGAGCCAAGAAGGCGCTGGGGGCAGAGACGAGTGTGTGCAAGGGGGCACCACAGAGCACTATTCTGCCTGCAGGTACTGACTCCAGAAACCAATCAGGCCAGCCTGGCACAAGAGTGGCTTTGGCAGAGCCCAGTTTTAAGGAGCCAGGGAAAGAAGAGGCAGAGGACAGGAAACAAGAGCTAATGTGGTTGACCTAGCATGGGTACCCAAAACCAACTCAAAAGAAAACCTTCCGAACTGCACTTCATCACTTACTGTATTACAGCTGCCCCCCCCATTTCAGATCTTCTGATCAAGCACACTTACCCACAATCACGCACAAAACATTAAGACCAAGACAGAGCTAAGAGTCAAGACTCGCCTTTTACTCATTCATTCTCTCTCTCTCTCTTTTTTTTTTTTTTTTCATCAAATATCTATTGAATAGCTACACGACACCAAGGAGCAGGCTGGAGCTGGAGCCACAAAGTCTGTGAGTTCCTTACACCAAGGAGCTGACAGAATATCTGTTTTGGTGGCAGGTAAATAATTTATTGAGATACAAAGCCAGTTATAAAGTATAACCCATTTTTACGTGTATTTTATCTACAGAAAGCATGATAAATTTAAAATTGAGATATATACCAAATCTGAAAAGAATGAGAATGTGTGTGTGTGTATATATATATATATATTATATAGAATACACACATATATATATATATTTGAATCACCATTGTAAATGAACTTTACTTCAGTTTTTTAAATGGTAAAAAAAAATATATATATAAGTACTAAAACCAAATGAACAACCACTACAGCACTTCCAATACAGGAAGATCTGCTAAGCTAAAGCTTCACATCTGCAAGTCCAGGCTCTCTCAAATTCTTAGTACAAACCAGCAGCTTCCTCAAGAGTCATGACTTCTCTTCCCTGCAGACATTCTATCATTCATCAATTCTCTCCTTCAGTCAGTTTTGACTGAGCTCCTAAAATACGCCTGGCATCAAGGATAGAAGCTGACATGAATGCAGCCAAGTACAGTGCAGAGAATTAGCCTAGGGTCCCTGGCCCACAGTCCACGCTTAACAAGTATTTATTATGAGTGAGGTAAGTGTCATCACCAGGGTGTACAGAGAGGGTCAAAATATCAGGGGGGCAAGGGAAGGCGTCCTGAGGAATACTGTATCTGAGCCTCATTCCGAGCATGAACAGGAAGCAGAGGATAAAGCATGAGCCAGGTGAGGAGTGGTGATGCTGAGGCCAGGGAGAGGGCTGAACAGGTTGAGTAGGTGGCTGCTACCCACAGCGGAGGGCCAGGACTTCATCTGAGGATGAGAGAAGCCATTAGCCATTCCAAGGACTGAGGAGACCAGATGGGCCCCGCAGAAGGTCACCTGGGCAACAAGGGGCAAAATGAAACATGGGAGGCTGGGTGAAAAGCAGAGAGACTAGTTAGGGGGCTGGGAGCACAGATTGGCAATGGAAAAAAATGACAGTCTGACCTCAGACAATAAAGGTGGGAATGAAAAGAGGTGCAAGGGCTTGAAAGGGAGTGAAGGATAGACAAGCCCAAATTTGGTAGTTGACGATTATGGGGGGTAGCGGGGGTGGGGGTGGATCTGGGAGGCCTCCAGGTAGCTAACCTGAATGCGATGGACGGCTGGGCCCTTCGGTGAGATAAATGGAGCTGTGGGGGTGCTGGCTGGGGGTGAAGACATCAGGTTGGGGTTTGAATGAGGTGCAATCAGGACACCCAGGACACAGCTGGCCCCACAGGTCTGAGGCACTGCAGAGAGACCTTGGGCTTCAGACCTTGTGCAGAGGGAGCCATGGCCTCAGGAAAAAGAGGGGTGACCTGCAGGGGGCAGGGGGGGGCTGGCCCAATCTATCAAGAGCCCCCAAAATTCCAAAAGGCAAGAACCCATGAACACAGGGAAATGACATTTCACCAGTATATTCCAGTCAAGAAAATAATTTTAATCCATGTTTGGGGTTAGGTTTAAAATTTATTTAAGGAGTTTCCTTCGCAGCTCAGTGGTTAATGAGCCTGACTAGGATCCATGATGATGCAGGTTCAATCCCTGGCCTCGCTCAGTGGGTTAAGGATCTGGCGTTGCCGTGAGCTGTAGTGTAGGTAGAAGACATGGCTCGGATCCTGCTTTGCTGTGGCTCCAATTCGACCCCCAGCCTAGGAACTTCCATATGCCATGGAGTGGCCCTAAAAAAAAAAAAAATTAATTAATTAATTAATTAATTAATTTAAGCTATTCTGTTCTATCTTAAGCTTGGATTTGTAAGTGGAAGCCTTACAAAAGAAGATCCTATGTGAGCTAACATTACAGCCAAGGAAACAATGATTGTGAGTCAGGGTACACCAGTTGGTAGCTCCCCTTGAAAGTCCACTGAACAAGGAGAGCAGGATGGAGTAAGAAGACACATCTTCAGTATAAGTAAAGTGGAAAATTTCCTGATGAACACATAGCAATGAGATTCAGTCGTGGAAAATTCCACACTTAGGAATGGCCAAATAATCCTTTTTTTTCTTTCTTCCTTCTCATCTCAGATAAAAGAAGAAGATGGAAGCTGCTAGTGGAAATGAAAATTCTGGAGAAATCTCTTGGGCTGAGACTGTGACAGGCTGAAGCGTCCAGAGGCACAAAACAGCAAAGGGTTTGGGGTGGGGGATGGGGGAGTGGTTTTTTGGATTTTTTGGTCTGCAAATTGTCCTGAATTTCTGGAGGCCTGTGACTCTACACAGAATGTGAAGTGAATTTTTTTTTTTGGCCACACCTTCAGCACATGGATGTTCCTGGGCCAGGGCCAGGGACCGAATCTGCAGCTGTGACCTACACCATAGCTATGGTAAGGCCAGATCCTCAAGTCATTGCAGGGCCAGGGATGGTGGGGACCCAAGCCACTGCAGTCAGCGTCTTAACCCATTGCACTGCAGTGGGAACTCCAAATGCAAAGTGAATTTTAAAGAAGCATCTTATCAGTCTAGGAATGAGTCAGGTTTAAATTATGATAATAATATTAAGTCAAACCTTTCAACTTTGCCATTTCTATGGTAAAAATGGCCACATGCCAGCAATTTCAAATGATCTGGCCTAATGATGTTCCAGGGGGAGGATAATGCTTGCCACGTAAACCTAGTCATGAACAGCTTTATAAATACAGCCCTGTGAGATGTCTCCATTACTACTTAATTCTTGCTACAGTCCATAGAACTAATCATTGATTTTTTTTTCTACTTCAGAAAAATTAAAATGGAAAGAAAAGCCCTATTAATTCTACGGTGAAGTTACTGACAGAAAAGCATTCTATAACATACAGGGAAAAAAATACCTTGCGAGGGGGTAAAGGAGAAAACCAAAATCATATTTAAAGCTGGAGTTACCCACCTCGAGTTGGATACTGAAGGCAAATACCCTGCTTGCATCCCAACTTATGCCTGTGGCCTGCCTCACCCAGGATCTAGTCTAATCTAGCACCTTCCTCTCTCACCTGAGAACCAGAGGAAAAACAAAGGGCGCTCTGTCCTGTCAAAGTCCAGGAGAGGCTCGGGCCTTCTCCGTTCCCTCCGCCACCTGACCCACCACGTTTCTGCACACAGCACTGCAGACTGAGCGTCTGTTAAGACCCGAGCCTTGGGCAATGGTAATTCGGATGATTTTGCTCTTCCAAAAAAAAAACGGCATCACCACCAGAAGCCTCCAAACTGCTTTCCTGCCAATCCACCCATGTGACTGATGAGAAGCTCAAGCAGAGAAGAGATTGCAGGAGCCCTGAGACCAGGGGTGGCCACCCATACGCCACAGGCTCTGAGGGGTCCGTCCAGATACCCCAGAGGGTCAGCCAGCCTGTGGGGAACGCTGGGCCCAGCAACCAACGCTTTCTCCTGAGAGAAAGTCATGGAGAAAAGCTGGACAAGCCCACACGGTCCCATGTCTGCATAGGCCAAGGGAAAGCTATCAAGTACCCATTTTTAGTCCCTCTGCCTGAACAAGCCGGAAGAGGAAAGGCATTAAGTGCAGCCCTCAACTGTTCTCTGACCCAATTTTTAGAGAAGGGTGCAGGCCTGACACAGGGTGAGGATGGAGGGGGTGGCAGGATGGGTCACAGACTGTACCATCAGAGCATTCAGGGGTGACCATTATGTCACCACACACTAACAGCAGCAGCAGCAAGAGTGACTCAGCCTCCCCTACTAAGCAGGGCAGGCTGTGGCTTTCTTGCCCCGACCAAACCTTCAGCAGGTTTGTGGCTGCTTCCAGCTAAAGGCCATATGCTCAAAAGCATTCCAAGCAGAAGAGCAGAAAGGGCACAAAGAACTTTAGACACCAAAAGCGGAGGTTTCAAAAACTTCAGAAGAGAGTTTCATTGTGGCTCAGCGGGTTTAGAATCTGACATGGCATAGGTCCATGAGGATGGGGATGAGATCCCTGGCCTTGCTCACTCTCTGGGTTAAGGATCTGACATTGCCATGAGCTAAGACATAGGTTGCAGATGGTGCTCGGATCCCATGTTACTGTGGCTGTGGTGTGGGCTGGCAGCTGCAGCTCTGATCTAACCCCTAGCCTGGAACTTCCAAATGCTGCAGGTGCAGCCATAAAAGGAAATATAATAACAAAAATAAAATAAATAAAAACAAATTTAAAATTTTTAAAACTTCGGCAGAGAAGAAAAAACAAAAGGTGGAGACCACATCACAGTTCTGAGTGGCCCAACTTCTCCAGTCATTCCCAGCCCCACGTCACAGTTGGGGAATGCCCAGGATGGGCAGACCATGTCTCCAGCAGGCAAGCTACACATCTAAGTCCTCAAAGGAAGAGTGTGCAGCTTGTAAATACAGAGTGCCCAGTTTCCCTAAGTCCCATTCAGGGAAAAAGGAACCTTGCTCACAAGCCTTACTGTCTTAGGCAAGGAGTCACCACAACTCCTTGAACCTAAGCCCCAAGACACAGAGTGTTCCCTGATTGAAGCAAAACACCCTCCAGAAGGACAAGAGAAACCTTCCTTAATTGATGTTCCCAAGCCCAGTTTACAAAATAAACAGGAAAAAGACCCAAGAGAAACCTCTCATCCTTTCATGTGGTAAATATCAGACCCAACTCAAAAATGAAAAAATAAGGGAAAAAAATACAAAAACACCTGAAGGGATAGGCATAAAATCCTGTAATAAAAGAGAAGACATGGACAGACATCACACACAAGAGTTTAATGGAGAACAAATTCTTGCAAAGGATCTGTCCTGGGACATGAAAGTGCATGTGGGCAAAAGTTATGACTTTTTAAATAAGGATGTCACTTTGCTGTACAGAAGAAATTGACAGAACATTGTGAATCAACTATAATAAAAAATTTTTAAAAAATAAGGATGTCAATTCTCCCAGATCAACTGACAGATTTAACACAACGACGACTAATATTAACAAAATACTATTACACTCAGAATGGATAAGCAATGAGGTCCTGCTGTATAGCTCAAGGAACTATATCCAGTCTCTTGGGACAGACCATGATGGAAGATAATATAAGAAAGGGAATGTGTATATATATATATATATATATATATATATATATATACATGACTGGGTTACTTTGCTATGCAATAGAAAGTGGCACGACATTGTAAATTAACTATACTTCAATAAAACTTCAAAAATGGAAAAGAAATACATAAAATAAACAAACCACTTGATAAAAATGACTATAAAATCTGTCCATAGGCATAAGTGTGCCATAATTACCAGGAATGACCAAGGTTAGAAAGAAGGATCACCCCCAGCCTGGGGTAAGTGAACAGAAATAGAGACGCCTGGTGGCAACATAAATTCACACACCCTTGGAGTTCCCGTTGCGGCTCAGCGGTAACAAACCTGATTTGCATCCATGAGGATGTGGTTTCAATCCTTGGCCTCACTCAGTGGGTTAGGGATCTAGCATTGCTGTGAGCTGTGGTGTAGGTGGCAGATGTGGCTCGGATCCCACATCGCTATGGCTGTGGTGTAGGCCAGCAGCTGTAGCTCCAATTAGACCCCTAGCCTGGGAAGTTCTATGTGCTCCAGGGGCAGCCGTGGAAAGACAAAACAAACAAATTCACACACTCTCTCTGAGGGCAATTTATTCAATCAAAGACAAGACGCAAATGTACATGCATTCAAACCCAACAACTCTATGCCCAGGACTCTCACCCTAGGTAATACCCAGTAACTCCCAGAGAGTCTTCTGCAAGGACAGTCTATCAGTGGCTTGGGCTGCTGTAGCAAATCTCCCAGACTGTGGGACATAAGCAACAGACAGCTACTTCGCACAGCTCTGGAGGCTGAAAGTCTGAGCTCAGTGTCTGCAGAGTTGATTTCATTCTGAGGCCTCTCTCTTTGGCTTGCAGGTGGCCTCTTCCCCGCGTGTCTTCAGCGCCCCCCCCCCCCATACAGGTCTGCATCTTAATCTCTCCTTCTTATAAGGATACCAGTCATATTGGATCAAGGCCCAATGACCTCATTTTAACTTCATGACCTCTTTAAAGGTCCTTTTTTCAAATACAGTCATACTCTGAGGTATTGGGGGGTTTGACTTCAACAGAGGAATCTGAGAAGGGCATAATTCAGCCCGTAACAGGTGGTTACTGTATTCCTGTCATTGCTACTATTGATAACAACTGTCATACCTACAATTCAGTCTTTTATTTAGACCTTTCTATAAGTTCTTGAAGCTTTAAAACACTCCTATAAAGAAGGTATTATCCCCGTCTTGAGGGAGCAGCAGTTTGAAGTTAAAGAATTGTGCCAAGGTCTAGGAGACGTCACAGAACCAGCTGCCAAGGCCCACTGCTCCCTGCCAAGAGCCATGCTTGACAAGGTATGTATAGGACACTTCATTTTTGTAAAAGGCATGTGCAAAGCAAGCATGTACATAGGTTGGGAGAAAACGGTCTTTGCGTTGTGGGATTATGGGTGATTTTTGTGTTTTTCCTTTTTATGCTGCTTGCTTTTCAGACAATTGTCGGTTCACAAATTACACCATAAAAAAATAATGGAAGTGCTTTCTGTTACGAGGAATAAATCTACATGTCTCAGTTTTTACAAGGTTTTTTTCAGTCCTGTCTATCTTAAGCTGACTTTATTCCACTGGCCTTGATGCTCTGACACTCTCATCTTTGCAGGCTCAGTTTGGCTCCATGGGAGGCTAACTTGTGCCAGCCAGCACAGCTCCCTACCGGGAACAGCCCTGTCACACTGACTGAGCAAGAGGGGAGACATCAAGAGAAGGAGGATTCTGTCCTTGACACTGGTCTCAACTACCCCCTCCCCGGGGTGTGGTGCAGGGGGGTAGCTGGTGACAAACACTACCAGGACATCTGTCCTGTTGTGTCATCCACACAACTGGCCGTGTGGCTGCCATGATTGATCCCTGAAGTCATGACCCGGCAGGAGGCAAGAAAGGAAGTTCCCTCTGAGACAGTCAGGTGCACCAGGCAAGGGGGTGGAGGAGAGTCAGGGGCAGCTGGACAGTGGGAAACATGGTAGCCAAGGAATGGACCTTAGTTCAGGAAGTAAGCCATCCTCTCCCCTTCTGCTCCCATGTCCTCACTTTGGTGCTGGTTTAGAACCCTCCCTACCCGCTTCCATCAATAGTCTAAACCCAACCTTCGCTCTCTCCTTTGCTCCAAAATGCCAAAATAGAACCCCTCTAAGTGTTCCTGGGATGGAGGATATTGGTTAAATTATCATTTGATTACTGTCTGTTCATCCTGTACCACCACCTCATTCCTGGTGATGTAGAGATGCTGACAAAAGCTATCTGATCAGAAGCCCTGATCCTCATTAAAAGGTCCCCTAATATGCAAGGCGTTTTTTCCCCTACAGTTAAGAGATATTTGGCAAGGCACTGAAATCCTCCAGTTCCAGTTTTTCCAAAGAGGCCTGAAATCTGTATTTTTTAATGTGAAATCTTCCAATTTTTAAATGTTGACAGCCACCAAAATGTTTAAAAAAAAAACAAAACAAAACAAAACAAAACAAAACAAAAAAAAAAACAGGAGCAAACAAAAACATCTGCAGTTTTCTCCGGAAATGAAAGGGTTGAGCTAAAGGAGTTCTAAGATTGAAACTTGCTCTGATAGTGAGGATGGTGTTTTCTGATTAATGGGATTTGGCTTTAGGTAAAATGATGAAATCAAATTTCTCCTTGTAAAACTAGCCCTTAAGAGGTAGCCTCCCTTGAGGTACAGCCAGAAAAGGCAGCTGCTCTTACTGATTCCACTTATCTCTGTTTCTTTTCTCCTCCAAAGCATATCACATATAAGCAATTTCTAAACAGGTAAGACACCTGTGATACAGCATATCAAGTGGGTCACATGCCACACCTCCCAGGGAGCTGCCAGGGGACAGGGCTGGAACTTGGTTTCATTGGGGCATCCCCAGGGCCTGAAAGGGCCCATCACGAAAGCTGTCTGCCGTGGAAAGCTTCAGTTTCCAGGAAAACAGCTCTCAAGGTTCTACTTCAGTAGGAGTAATTGCGAGGTACAAAATTCCATGGCAGATTTATATTAAATATTGGCTACCACCCCCACACACATACACACCAGAAAACCCCTTTAGATCATAAGCGATAACCATCCAAGAATAATAAGTCGGGAAAATACTATTTCTACACATTGTACATTGAAGGCCTCTTCCCAGGAGCCAGCTCACATTTTTGAAGAGTGCCTGGCTACAGCGTAACTCAAAACCTATCTTTACTTCTCAGCAGATACATCCTCAAGTCAGAGCAACAGATGCTTGGGCCTTAAAAAAAGAGCCAACAGAGGGCTGGGAGCAAAAGTAAAGATAAATTAGACGAATCCTAAAAGCAGATGTGGAAAGGACAGGGATCTCCAAACGCTCTCACGGCCTTTGAATCTGAGGGCCTCACACGTGGTCACTCAGGTGGGGCTCCCAAGGAAACCACACAAAGGGGTCACTCCAGCTCAGCACGGTGACAACCGGCCCACCTTGAGGTTTGCAATACAAATTTTTGTTGTTGTTTTGCATTTTTGTTTTTTGTTTTGGGGGAGGGTGGGGTGGTTAGGGCCACACCCACAGTATATGGAAATTCCCAGGCTAGGAATTGAATCAGAGATGGAGCTGCTAGCCTACACCACAGCCACAGCAACACCAGACCCATCTGAGAGGGGTCTGCGACCTATGCCACAGCTTACAGGAACGCCAGATCCTTAACCCACTGAGCGAGGCCAGGGATAGAACCTGCATCCTTACAGACACTGTGTCAGGTTCTTAACCTGCTGAGCCACAATGGGAATTCCTGTAATAGAGTTTTAAACGCTGTCTTGACCCAGCTTTAAGGCTCCGGTTAGAGGTCAGTCAGTCCCCCTCTCCAAGAGCTCATCAAGTTCACACCCCTGACTGCCTGCTACGTTGGCCTCTCACACTCCAGACCTGATACTCCTGCCCAAACTGCCCCAGCCAGGGACAGCCCCCGAGCCCCAGGGCCCCCTATCCAATGGAAACTAGCCAATCCTAAAACTTCTCACCCCACCTTGTGTGGAAACCACAGCAGAGGTACCTGCCTGTCTCTCTGTCCCACTTCGCCCACAGGGCCCCTGCGGTCATGCTGCATTCTCCCAGCAAACAGTGATCCACAAAACCAGGAAAACCCTTTCGAGGGTCTCCCTCTTGCTCTGCCTCTGGCCTTACCCTCCTGCACCTGAGGTAATTCAGTTAAAATGAGGTTGGACAGAGAGGCAAGTCAAAGATTGTCCTTGATTGCAAATGTCTAGTGGCGGCCACCAGCTGATCACAACCTAAAAAAGCCCAGATGTCTTCAAGGTCAGGAAGGGGTGACTCAACATGTGGGCTGGGAAAAATGATAGTTTCCTTGTAGCAGAACACAAAAAGTCGCAGCCTAAGAAATCTGTCATTGACAGCCCTCAGAAGTACACTTTCCTGGCACGGGCTTCAGTCAAACACATCAAAATGTGCTGATGTTTGCACCCCATGCCCTGGTTACCCCGAGGCCTCTGAGACTTGGCGGAAGTGGGGCAGGCATGCAAAGGCCCTTGTGCAGCATGGAAAGCAGGACATCCTGGAGCAACCTGCCTGGGGGCGCTTGCTCGCTTGTTTCCCAGGTAACAGATGGTGGCCATCTGGTCTCCAATAAATAGACACCCCTGGAAAATCAAAATCAGAAGACGAGGCCTTGGTGGTGGCCATGGAAACTCAGGAGTATCCCTACATTTTAGGAAGCACTGCCCACAGCGAGGGTCTGACCTCAGTATCCTTCATCTACAGGGACAGAGAAGCAGCAGGGGGTGGGCAGGGCTTTTCCCCTGGCTGTGCTTAGGAGTTCTGAGTCTCAAGCATTTGGTGATCGCCTTTGGCCCCTTTCTAGAGCAGATCACGACACTGCAAGTTAATAAACCACTGCAAGCTTAATGATAGGCATCCACGAGGACAGAGAGCCTCGCTGAGGCATTCTATGTCAACACCAGCTTTCATTACCAGCAGGGACAATGCACGCAATTCACCATTTGGGACCTTGTACAGGCACTGAACTTACACTGCTCCTACATGGTCCCTTGGTGGCAGGGAGGCCCTCACTACCTCCAACCAGGTCACTATGTGGCCACTTGCCAGAAGGCTCCCTCAGCTGGGCTGAGTTGTGCTTTCCTAACTCCCCGTATGCGGCAGGCACTAGTAGCCTGCAGGCACAGGGTCAGGTCTTTCTCTCTTGCTGGCTCCCCTTGGAGTCCAAGAAGCCCAGCCCCCACTGTACCAGGCTCCCTTGCAGCTAGTGGTCATGCAACCCAGTTCTAACCCACAGGAGGTCACCAGGGGGCGTCTGCTGAGAATTTTGCCTTTCTGATAAGAGCAGGCAGACCACAGCCCAAAGAGCCACTCCCCAGCCCTGAATGTAGATTAATGACTGTTCTATAAAAATGTACATATTCACTCTTAGATAACAGTCAGGAAAACAAAGAGGAATGTGTAGGTGGTGATTAGTTCTATAGAGGTGTGCGTAAGTCCAGGCATTCATGCCAGGACCCACTGGGAAAGGTGTTTTTAAGTTAAAATGAGGTATACCTTAAACATAACAACAACAACAAAAAATATACTGTCAATGTGGACCCACTGTTTAGAGTGAGACAATTTTAGGTATATTTTCTTCCATGTGGTTCAACTCGTGAACATCTGTGGTATTAGTGACCTGGAGAATAACCAGAGGAAATGCTCCCACCCCTGTTTCCATGCCATCCCCTCTTCCAAATGTTGGGGCTACATGGGTGGAAATATGAGGATGAGGATCAAGGCTTGTACACTTCTCTTTAGATGCAAAAGGACAGCTGCATTTGGACACAATGCAGCAGGACAAAGTTTATGGTTAATTTGTCTGCACATACTATAAAAATTTCCATATAAATGTTTTAATGATATTGAGGCTAGAAATCATAAAATTCATCCATAAAGCATCTCTATGACAGCTTGTAACAAGGACCTATCACACACCCAGGCAAAGATGTTGGATGGACAGAAGGAAGGGACTCCACAGCCTCACAAACACCACGGGGCATAGAAACTGAGGCTGAGGCCCCCTCTCACACACATATTTGGCATTTATCAAAATGAATAGCAACAATGAACACCGACTTGAAAATACACCCTTAAATTTTTTTTCAATGAGCCCTAAGTTTTCTCTTTTGCTTTTGCCTTTGTTGCTGTGACTCTTCAGGAGTAGGAATAACGGGGAAGGAATTAGAGAGTGTGAGGTGCCAGGTCACAACTCAGACCATAGGAACCTTTGCAGGGTAAAACCCAACAGGAAAACTGCAGGAGATGGTCTCATTCAACTCTCATAATGGACACTGGATATTAAATCACACATTTTTGAGTATTTTTCCTTCACCCAAGGGAAAGAAAAGGAGGTATTTTTTTTTCCTTATACAGTCATGGAGTTGTGGAGTTATAGATGCAGAGGGGGGAACAGTTCCTCAGTCTTGCTGTGCCCCAGCCCATGGGCACGGCCCTTGCTTGGCCTCACACTAAAGCAATTTTTTTTTAATTTTTTGCTTTTTGGGGCCGTGTCTCTGGTATATGGCAGTTCCCAGGCTAGGAAGTGAATCAGAGATGCAGCTGCTGGCTTGCACTACAGCCACAGCAACACCAGGTCCAAGCCACAACTGCGACCTACACCATAGCTCAAGGCAATACCAAATCCTTTAATGCACTGAGAGGAACCAGGGATTGAACCTGTATCCTCATGAATACTGATTTGGTTCATTACCACTGAGCCACAACAGAAACTCCCACACTAAAGTGATTTTTTTAGGAAAATGCTCAAACTCTTTGAACCACAATTTTTTCAACTGCAAAATGGAGATAATATCAAACAAGACTAATCTGTCCTTTGGTAGGTCAAACTACTGATGGCAGCTAAGTCATATGGTCCAACCTAGTAATTCCTGCCCTGCCTATTCACATTTTTTTAATGAGATCAAATAAAATCATTTATATGAAGGTGCACAAAAATACTATAACTCTGAAAAGAGCATTGATTTTGGGAAGTGGAACAGTAATCAGTGCTTCAAACACCACCTGTGCATCACTTTATACAAAATGGAATTACGGAGGCAGCTCTCAGCATTCTTTCTAAAAAGGCAAATTCTGGGTCCTCCCCAGACCTACCACATCACAAAGAGGAGGACCTGGTAAGGAAGGTGCACTTCTTTTTTGGGGGGCTGGTGCCCATGGCATGTAGAACTTCCCAGGCCAGGGATCAAATCCAAGCCACTGCAGTGACCAGAGCCTCTGCAGTGACAACACTGGGTCCTTAACCCTCCGCACCACAAGGGTACTCCAGAGATGTGCACCTCCTACAGGAACTCCTGGTGACAACTCAAGGGGGAGACAACATTATTCCCCAGGAAATACTGCACTCTTTGGATTGAGGTGGCTTTGGGCTGAAATGCCAGCCTTACCCAAGGACACTTGCTGTGTCCCTTTCCTCACCAAAGAAAAGAGATGATAAAGGGTCTGGTGTGCAGAATGTTCTCTTAATAATTGAGGAGAGACTTCAGGTAACGTCAGGACAACGAGCTCAGCCACTAATTAGTTATGAGGAATTGGTAAAAACCTGATGAAAGTGTCATCTTTTACTAAGTGACAAAATGCAATGTCTTCATCACCTTACTCTGTGATCCAAGTCTGTGAAAGAGCTCTCAGTACTGAAATTTCCCCAAGGTCACCCAGACCTTCTTTGCAGCAGGGCCAAGCACCCCATGCACCGCACAAACTTACCCCTCAGAATGTAGTTCTGATAGTTCTGATCTGCCTCAGCTCCCACCTTGATCAAACACGTCAGACCTTCAGCCACTACAAATTCATGCACCAAATCCTTGTCATCCTGGCAGGAAAGGGGGAAAGAAAGAAAGAAAGAAAAAAAAAAAAAAGACTTCAAATACTGTCCCAATCCATCCTCCATCCAGGCCCCGTTAAAACTATGTACAAGCCTTTGAAACCAGACCGACCTCTGAAGACTGTTCTGCTCCATTCAAATGAAGCATCTTAACTGTTGCCAGAGGAATTTTACAACCAGGCTACACATGGTCGTTTGCCAAAGACCAATTATTGCCTTCTGGGCAATCTAATAAAGATAAAGCAAATGAATCCCCTGACCGTCAGGAAAATTTATAGCGATCTGTTTTTCATTCTTTAGAAATCACCAGGCTCCACTCCCCACAGGTTCCCCAGGGACCGGCCCCATGAAGCCTGCTGGGTTTCAACACAGGAAACACTGGGCTGCAGCACAGACCATCCCATGAAGATTTCACAGCGAACTGTGTGTTTCAAAAGGCAGTTGCTAAGGATGGTTATGAAGGTCTTGCAAAAGGTACCTGGGAGAGGAAAGGAGCAATTTCTCCACCTCCCAAGTTGTGCTGCTTGCAGGACAAAGGGGCAGCGCACAGAACCACCTGTGTGTCTGGAGCAGCCACACTGCCCCTCCAAAGAGCTACTGCTGGCAGCCTGCAGACCCCACCATGGAAGGCAGAGTATGGAAGGAATCGCAGGAGTCGTCTGATTAGTGGTTCTCAAAGAGAGGTCTCCAGATCCACAAGTACATGAGCATCAGCTGGACACTTGTTGGAAATGCACAATATCCGGCCCCACCCTGACTTACTGTTCAGGAGACCCCACTGTGGGGTCCAGCAGTCTGTGCTTAGCCAGCCCTACAAGGGATGAGGGGGTGTTCCCGTTGTTCTTAGCCCTGACTCCCTAACATCAGGATCATCTGCAGAGCTTTAAAAAGACCCGGACACAAGTCCCTACCCAGATGGGTTTCATTAGAATTTCTGGGGTGGGGCCCAGGCTCTGCTCTTATGTTCCCAAGGAAATCCTAAAGGGCAGCCAGTTCAAGCACCACTGATCTAATCTTACCTTCTCTTTATAGATAAAGACTCAAGAGCCACAAAATTCTGGCCAGGATTACCTAACTATGGTCCAGCCAATCCCAAGAGCCAGTCCTTTGCCTGGAATAGCTAGTTCAATGGAGCTCTATGAGAGGGATTTTTCCACGCCTGTTTCAGGAGATTTCCTCAGTTGGACACTGCCCTGTCTCAAACGCAGCTAGGATGTATTCATCTTCAATTATAACAACGGAGCAAAAATTAAAAAAAAAAAAACCTCAGTGATGTAAATAGTAGAAAGCTTAATGGGATAATGAAAGGTTGTTATTACAGGAACGGTCAGCAACCATGGTTTAATCTCCAAAAAAGAAAAAAAAATGATTTAGACACACTGGCAGAATTCTCCCATCTCCATGTTGAAATCAGCCCCTGATTTTGATTTCATGACATTTTCCAATTATATGAATGGAGGACCTAGGTTAACGGAGGAGGGGGTGGGGGGCAGGCAGGCCAGGCAAAACTCCCTTTGAACCAAGAACACACTCTTAACATTCAGAGGGCACTGGCAGGGAGGGGTGAACGCTGCTTGGGCCCCCAAGGTAATGAAAGACAGCTGTGTTAACTCAGACTCTAAGATAATCATGGCTTTGGAAGCAAGAGAAAATGGGACAATATCATGAGTTTTTGGAAAATTACTTTACACTCGTCTGTATAAAGGAAATAAAAATACTTCTTCCTCCATCCATATTCTTTTCCACCAGCATATGTGAAAAGTGAACATTTAGATGAGCTCATGTCTAGTCAGAAGGTTTTGCCAAGCATGAAACAAATGTTTATTACTTTAACTAAAACTAGAATTCACACATGACTTCATGGTGAAAAAGTGAGAATAAGCTCTCAAGAAACCACTCAGGCTAATCACTAATATTAATAATGTAGTGGAGAGTTGACGGTCTGGCAAAGGCACTTGGAAAAAAATGACTGGACAGGGGAGACAGTGCTTATAGAAATAATTCAGAACCCTAACTAAAATTTATGCACATATGTAGATAAGGCACTTAGGAAATAAGAATGTATGGATAATAAACGTAGAGAATGTCTTCCAAATTGGCATTGTACAAGACTTTTTTGGGGGTTTTTTTTTTGGTTTTTTAGGACCATACCTGCAGCACATAGAAGTCCCCAGGCTAGGGGGTGAATTGGAACTGCAGCTGCCAGCCTATGCCATAACCACAGCAATGCCAGGTCCAAGCCACGTCTGCAACCTACACCACAGCTCACGGCAATGCCAGATCCTTAACCCACTGAGCGAGGCCAGGAATTGAACCCGAGTCCTCATGGATCCTAGTTGGGTTCATTACTGCTGAGCCACAATGGGAACTCTGGGCAATGTGCAAGATTTTGAACACCTATCTTAAGATAGACGGGCCTTATTAAATGATTTTTAAAACACTAGTTTCTGGCTAGAATGAATTCAAAATGTTAACACTAACTGATTAGAGATTATCCTTGAATTTCAGAGTTGTCAGTGATAACCACACCTGGGATCATTTTTTATAAATGCCTATTAGTCAAGGATTATTCCCCTTAGTCCAAATGACGAATGGCTCTGTGGTTTTACACCCTTCCACGCTAGTTCCAAAAAGAACCTCTGAAACTAGAACACACAAGAGAGGATGGAGATGCAGACCTGTGGACGTGGGGGATGGTGATCTAAGCCCCAGACAGCTTGCAGCCTATGAAATCCATGCAATACTCAAAGTACCCCTGCCTCGTGGATTAGAGCTATTTTATGCACAGCTGGGGTCTTCCAAACAGATTAAACTTCTGATAGCCAACACCTTCTTCCTTGCCCATATAATGCCAACAAAGGCTGCTCAAAAGTACTTGTTTGATGATTAAGTGATAGAAAGAGCATCCCCGAGAATTCAGAGACACCACCACAGAACAAGCATCGTGAAGATGCAATATGTGTTTATTTATCTTTTAACGTTTTTCACCACAGAAAATTTGAAACATATACAACAGAAGACAGAATAATTTAGTGTATCCCAGGCACCAATCAACTCATAGCAATCCTGGTCCATCTAACATCCCACCCTGTCTGCTGCCACATTAATTTGAAGCAAACCCCAGGCATCACATCATTTAACCCATCAATATTTCAATAGGTACCTCCAAAACATAGGAATTCTTTTTAAAATTAAGCTTTTTTTAAAATTTTTATTAAGGGCTGCAATCACAGCATATGGAGGTTCCCAGGCTAGGGGTTGAATTGGAGCTACCGCTGCCAACCTATGCCAGAGCCATAGCAATGCCAGATCTGAGCCACATCTGAGACCTACACCACAGCTCACAGCAACACCAGATCCTTAACCCACTGAGCGAGGCCAGGGATCAAACCCACAACCTCCTGGTTCCCAGTCGGATTTATTTCCGCTGCACTATGATGGAAACTCCTCTTTTTAAAATTATGAAGTCATAATAAAAAGCAGTACTTTCTTAGGAGTTCCTGCTATGGCTCAGCAGAAATGAACCCAATGAGTCTCCATCAGGATGCAGGTTTGATATCTGGCTTCGCACAGAGGGTTAAGGATCTGGGTGTATGAAGGTCACAGACATGGCTTGGATCTGGTGTTGCTGTGGCTGGTGTGTAGACCCCTAGCCTGGGAACTTTCATATGCCACACCTGCAGAACTTGAATAAATAAATAAATAAATAAATAAATAAATAATACTCAGAGTTCCCATCGTGGCGCAGTGGAAACAAATCCGACTAGGAACCATGACATTGCAGGTTCGATCCCTGGCCTCACTCAGTGGGTTAAGGATCCAGCACTGCTGTGAGCTGTGGTGTAGGTCAAAGATGCAGCTCAGATCCTGCGTTGCTGTGGCTATGGCATAGGCCGGCGGCGACAGCTCTGATTAGACCTTTAGCCTGGGAACCTCCATATGCTGTGGGTGCGTCCTTAAAAATAAAAAAAGAAAAAGTAACACTTTCTTAATATTATCAAATGTCCAGTTGGTGACCAAAATTCCAACAGTCCCAAAATACAGTTTTTCACATTTTGTATGAGGATCCGAATAAGAACCACATGCGGCAAGTAGCTGATATAACCTTTAAAGGTCTTCTAATTCATCTTTTTCTTTCCCCTTGAAATTTGCACGTTGAAGAAAATAGATGATTTGCCCTACAGAGTAGCCTGTTTTCTGGATTTTGTTGATGACATGCCTGTGTTATGGTTTAACATGTGCCCCAGTCCTAGATCATTTATGAACTGGTTCCTGCACATAGAAGCAGGATCAGATCCAGGGTTGATTTCGTTGGCTTGACTACATCCTCAACTGCAGTGTGAGTTTCCACAAGGAGGCAGCTAACATCTGGCTGTAACCCATCTCCATCATGTCAGCAGGTCTTAATGCTCAAGACCTAGATCCGTTCATTCATGCAGGGTTGCAAAATTCTGACATTCTAATTAATATTCTAATTCTACCCCTTCTCCTTACTTATGAGCTAGAATATTTTTCCAAGCAAAATTTCCCCTAAACTCACTACAGTTTGATTATCTTAAAGTTCATATGGGAAAAGGTCATATAAATGTGATTCTAAAGTGACCCATTTTTCAAAATAACAAACAGGTTCAACAGCGTCTTCCTTCCAGTGGTGGCCAATTCATTGTCACACTTTACTGTTAATATGAATTCATCAACACAGATTAACCAGATGTGCTTCAATCCATTATAATTTATCATCCTTGTGGATGCTTATATTGTCCATCTTCAGCCAGCCAATGGGTGACCCTCCGACATGCTCCAGTGGGAGGCCTTTCAATGTGTTCCTGAGTTCCTTTGGCAATAATCCTAGTTTCCTGGCTATCTGTATAATAAGATGTCCCAAGTTTATTTGACCCATTTCTTATGCCAGACTTGAAATCAGCTATTTCTCCAAGGAGTTCTGGTTCCCTTCTATGTTTTAAGACTACAATCTCCATGCTAGTGGTGCTTGGTACTAATGGGCTGATCATTGCTTTTGGTCCTTTCCAATAAACTTGGTGCTAGAAATATGCTTTTTTGCAAGTTTGTTAAAATAATAAATGCCATGACTTCCTTCTGATCCTCCAAATAAATTCAGGAATGACAGGGTAGTTTTGTTTGTTTGTTTGCTTGCTTGCTTGCTTTTTAGGACCACACCCACAGCATATGGAAGTTCCCAGGCTAGAGGTCAAATCGGAGCTACAGCTGCCGGCTTACCCCAGAGCCACAGCAACACTGGATCAGAGTCACATCTGTGATCTACACCATGGCTCAGGGCAATTCCAGATCCCTGACCCACTGAGGGAGGCCAGGGATCGAACCCGCATCCTCATGGATACTAGTGAGATTCATTTCGGCTGAGCCACAATGGGAACTCCTTTTTTTTTTTTTTAACTTAATCATTCTACCTTTCTACCTTTCTACCAATTTTCCTCCACACTAAGAATCCAAATCCTTAAGATCTCAAAAAGGACAAAATTAGAAAACACACATGCACACACATCCCAGAATGATAAAAGAGATACCAACACTACCATCAGCAATGTGATAATTATAAATAGCTGATCTTCATGTGTCCATGGTCCTCTGTATTCTTAGAGTATATCCTACCCAGGGTACAGTAAACACAGTGTCCTAAAGCTGCTTGAAATAGCTCTTCTCTGCATGGTTCTGCCACCAACTGGGTACTCGATGAGGTGAACACAGCTTTTGAAAGAAGTCAAAGTTGAACAACAGAAACAGAAGGCAGAGGGTTCCCATCGTGGCTCAGCAAAAACAAATCTGACTAGCATCCTTGAGGACACAGGTTCAATCCCTGACCTTGCTCAATAGGTTAGGGATCCAGCATTGCCGTGAGCTGTGGTGCAGGTCGCAGACACGGCTCAGATCCTGCATTGCTGTGGATGTGGCGCAGGATGGCAGCTACAGCTCTGATTCGACCCCTAGCCTGGGAACCTCCATATACCACAGGCGCAGCCCTAAAAAAACAAAAAAAACAAAAAAAAAAAAAAACAAAAAAAAAAAAAAACGAAAATAAAAAGAAACAAACAAACAGCAGGCAGGCTGAGGGACTAACAGGGAATTAGGGTGAGGAGCGGCATAAGTGTAGCCCTCCAATGGCATAGTAAGAGTCCAGCCCAATGACGTGGGGAGTCTGAGTTCGAAAGGAGGATGTAATAGATGGTGAAGACATTTTGTTTTGTTCATCTAAGAAGCAGGGAGACACTGATGGATACATGGGAAGTGAAACTCTGGGTCAAGTAAAAGCATTTATTCAATTAGTGGCAGGAAAGACTGGAGACAGACACCTGCTCAAGGAGTATTCAACTAGCCCCGTTCATTCATCTATTACTTCACTGGTGCAGGCCACCAGTGATGAAATCCAGGGAGCTCATGGATGACCAGATTCAGACCAGTGCCCTGTGGGATCTTTATTTTTTTTTTATTTTATTTTTTTTAGGGCCACACCTGCGGCACATGGGGGTTCTCAGGCTAGAGGGCAAATGGGAGCCACAGCTTCCAGCCTAGATCACAGCCACAGCAACGTGGAATCCCAGCCACGTCTGCGACCTACACCACAGCTCATGGCAATGCCGGATCCTTAACCCACTGAGCGAGGCCAGAGACTGGACCGGCATCCTCATGGATACTAGTAGGGTTCGCTTCTGCTGAGCCATAACAGGAACTCTCACACTGTAGTATCTTGAGTTCTACTCCAGACATAAGCACAGAGACCTTTAGTGGTAATTGGAGAGCCCTCAACTGCAGAGAGGGCTCATCTAGGGAGAGGATCCCTGGCAAGAGGAGGCACCAGGTGGGACATGGAGAGTGGATGTGGGGAAGCAATGCATCCTGGGGGAGAAGCAAGAGGTCCAGGGGCAAAGGTGCAGAAGAGCAAGAGCATGGCTTGCCCCCAGAACAAAGTCTTGAGTGAGACTTAGCTGCAGCCAAGGACAGTGAGGTGGGCCGCAGAGGTCACATCCAGAGGGCCTCGGCCTTATACCGAGAGATTCAGACGGAACCCCAAGGGCTATGCAGAACTAGCAAGGGAACTTTGTCAACCCCCTCTGGTGGGAAGCTAGAGGATGGATTAAGTTGGGGGTGACCAAAAAGTAGGCAGTGCCCATGACAGCTATTACAACTTTTCCAGAAGAAACAGCCTGAACCAAGGCAGATCCCAAACTCCAAGGCACTTCTAAGATGTGCAACATGAGGAAGCAATGGTGACTTGGGTTCACACCTGTAGCTGTGGGAAGAAATGATGACCCGCCTCCAGAAACCTCACTGAGGAGGGGTCTGCTTTGGGAAAAAGATGAGGGCATAGTGGAACAAGTTTACAGATGGGATGAGAACGTGCAGGTGGCACGGATTGTGGGCCTGCCCATGAAGGGCACAGGACAGCCACTCTGGCTAGAACGGTCCTTGACAGAAAATTTTTAAGGATGTGAAGGACATGGGAACTATGGCCTCCACTCTAGGGTCTAAAATCAAGACAGAAAGAACAAGGAACCTAAGCAGACACAAGCTCAGGGCAAATGCCATCTTCTCCACAAATCCTCCTTCTGCTCCTCCTGACCCTGCCCAGGCACAGCGGCCTCGCCCTCCACCCCTGGCTCTCTGTTTCTCTTCCCTGCAGTCTCCTGTGCGTGACAGTTTGGAGTCTGTCGGCACACCTGTCCTAGCCCTGTTCACTAAGCTCGTGACTTGCCCAGGGGAAAAGAAGAGGGAAGGCTTAGGAGAGAGGGACAGACAGAACCCCACAGAGACGCTTGCGCACGTGTGCAAGGGGGCATGTCCCCAGCAAAACCCTGGAAACGAACCCCTCTGTCCGCCAGTAGAAGGAACGAGGCAACTGGGAACTGCCTCCATCATGCCCACACCTCTCCTGCTCTAAGCAAGCTATGGTATGATACACACAGCCTGATAATATGCATATAAAATTAACAGAAAAGAATATCACACACTGTGGATGAACGGTCACCATCAGTATGTAAACGTGCATCTGTGTGATTAACACTGGGTGGGACATTCAGTAGAGAGGGACCCTGGGATGCAGTGGGAAGAGGATAAGTGATATTGAAGGGAACACAAGACTTCAATTATATCTGTAGTAGGTTTTCTTTTTTTTTTTTTTTTTTTGACCTGAAGTAAATATGGAAAATTATGGTGAGTGGATAAAGTTTTCTTTACTTCTTATTATGCTTGAAACATTTGATATGGTAAAATAGTCTCAACTGATATTTTGGCTGAATTTACATTGTACTCTAAAGAGACTTTGCTTTTGGTAACCAGCGAATGGTATAAACTCGTCTGCATCTAATTCCACAAGCAACACAGAAACAGGACCTAAGAGTATTTTTGTCTTCTTCTTTTACCTGAAATATCTGCTTCAAGGAGAAAAGGGCCCTTCTTAAATCTCGTCCAGTGGAGTTGTACAGTTTTTCTGAAATAAAGAATACAACATATAAAATTAATTACACTGACTCAACAGATGGTAAAAGCACAGAGAGGATGTGAACAATTACAGAATTTCCACTGGAAAGGTGAGTGAAACCAATTCAGTTCATTCGGGATATAGACCTCACCCCCAAGAGTGCAAAGAACAGCCCAGGCTGTGACAGGAGACACGCAGAGGGGGTTGTGAGCTGTGGGACAGGTGCCCAGATCTGCACCCTCAGGCCTCAGCCTCCCCCACTCCAGAGCTCTATTTCCACCTGTTTACAGTCTATGACACTTCAGAGCCAACTATATCCAGAAGATGAACACAGCCAAAATGGAACTCCTCCTACCACCTCCCTCCTCCCTTGCGTCACAGCCCCGGCGCCACCATGCTTTCTGCAGCTGGGCTCAGAGAGCTTCAAGTTGCCTCCTTTTCCCTGGGATCAAATGGTCCTTTTGAGAGACCCCGGGGCAGCATGGTGTCTCTAAGGATGGATTGTCTCTCTTGGCAATGGCCCTTCAGGAAGAAACCCAGCCTTGGCTTTGCCTGCACCTGGGCTCTCATTCATGTGACATGGGTTCAAGGGTGAGTCCCGGCCTGGAGCAAGGTAGATGGAAGGTATCCTGAGGCTCAACACTTAGGCAGACTTCTACCACCAGGTCTCATTTAATGTATTAGTTAGGACAGGCCTTGTGCCAAAGGAGGAGCGCTTGACCTAGAGCCCACCCTCCAGAGGTCACAGTGCAAGAGGAGTGGCAGGTGAGTATGCCACAATTCCTAGCTGCTCAGTGGGGCAGCAAGACAATGCGCTGAAGGCACACAGAACGGAAGGGAGCATCCAGTTCCTTGCGTGTATGCAGGATTCCCAGGAGCATGGACACCACTCAGTTTCCCAGAACCCAAGCTTGGCCCTGACCCAGGTGGCTCGGTTACCAACGGCTGGCTTCCTAACACCGCCTGCCAGACCACCCCCATGTAAATCACCTAACACACATTTACTGAGCACCTGTCAGGCACTGTTCTCAGCACTAAGGATACAGTGGTGAAGCGTGAACCTCATCAGATGGCCTGCATTTCAAACCTAGTGTCACCACCTCTAGCTGTGTGACCTCAGGCAGAGTACTCTACCTCTCTGAGTCTTGGAGTCCTCATCTGTCAAACCAGAACAGCTAATCATAGATTTAGAGGAAAATGGTTTTGTGTTAAATCAAGCACTGATACAATGGGGTGGAATGCCAAATTATTTAAAATATGTAGAATAATAGAGCTGAAAGCAATGTTACACTTGCGGCCGGCAACCCTGGGCCTCAATGACAACCTATGGGGGGGACCAGGGGAGGGGTATGGGGCAGAGCCACATGCTCCTCTTGTGCGAGGGGCAGGGACTTGTGTGGAAGGAGGTGGAACACACAGCTAAAAGATTTGGCGGATGTCTGCTAGTAAGAAGGAAATGCCCGCTTTGCACTGTGGCTCTGGAAGTGAACAGGCTCCCATCTGTGAGGCTTAAAATGACAGATGTTGGGCAAGGCTCAGCCTATGATGGCGGTACCTTCCTCAAAGGCCTCCCTATGAATGTCTTGTCCACGTCCCCTCTTCCCATCCACCCTCCAGACTACGGCCAGAAGGGCTGGATGAAAATGACCATTGGACAACATCGCTGCCCCTATTTAAATCCCTCCGTGGCTGCCCACTGCACTGGGCAGGAAATCCAAAATCCTTCACGTGGCCTGATCATCAAGCCCTTGGTCGTGCAGCCTTGGCCCTCCTCCCTTGCTGTGTCACAGACCAAGAGCCCTGGCTCCTCGGCAGACCAGGCTCCTTCAGACCCACAACCTACACACGCAGCTTAAGGGGCAGAGGCAGGATTCTGTGGGGCTGGGGTTGGGGATGGCATCTGACCCTAAGGCCTCCAATTTGTTTGCCCACCATGGAATCCGCTACCTCTAAGGATGATATGCAGTCCATAGTCACTTGTTGATTACGAAGAATTTCAATTAAGAATGAACCTCTTGCCTTCCTGAACTTAAAGAGCCAGGAAGACTCCAAAAAAATCAGCCATCCCCAAACCAAATGTCTAATTCATCACAGACCCTAAGAAACAAGGCCTGAAAACCTGCATCTGACCTCTAAAGTATCTGCATGGCCCTGAAAGACAGGAGTAATAAAATGAACTGTGTCACACTTGCAGGGGAACCCACATTCCAGGGGTGATCACTTCTTCCTCTAGTTCCTACAGCTAATATCTCAGAATCCTCGAATCCCAGAGAAATAAGCTTGGGGTTTTTGTTTGTTTTTGTTGTTGCTTTTTTTTTTTTTTTTTTTTTAACAACTATGCCTGCGGCATATGGAAGTTCCCAGGCTAGGGGTCAAATCTGAGCTGCCGCTGCTGGCTACATCACAGCCACAACAACACCGGATCCAAACCACATCTGGGACTTACACCGCAGCTTACGGCAATGCCAGATCCTTAACCTTCTGAGCGAGGCCCAGGATCGAACCTGCATCCTCACAGACACTACGTTGGGTTCTTAACTCACTGAGCCACAACGGGGACTCCTAGGCTTGGCTTTTGCCTATACCACTTCTAGTAAGAAAAAGCTCTCAGATGCAAGCATGGGACTCCATACACCCTGAAGAGCAGGGGCAGATTTAGCTTCCTCAGGAAGAGCATCAGTAGAGGAGGGTCCATTCCATGTACCTCTGTGTAAGGTAATAAGGCTTATGTTAGACTGTCTTGCTTATATACCACCCGATGACAGGCAGAAACATGTCTCAAACAGACTCGCAATAGCCCAGTTTGAGTCTCCGTTAGTTACTAGGGATCTGTCATGGCTTCTAATTCATGTGAATGAGGATTACGGTCTGTGGCGTTCTGACAAGGTTTTAGTACTTGGTGCTATAATCCAAATAAGGAGTTTTTAAACTAGGGATTAAGGATTAATAGAAAAAACTTCAGCTGAGCATGACAACGTCTTGTTGAGGATTTTTACATCCACATTCATGAGGAACATGACCCAATGGTTTTCATTTCTTAGAATGTTGTTGACACTGAGGCAGCACGCATCTCATGAGTCAGGCGTGCTCCCTCCTCTTCTACTTTCAGAACATGTTTGTACAGACTGACAGTATTTACTCCTTAAATGTTCAGCAGAATTCTCCAGCGAAGCCACCTGTGCCTAGAGTTCTCTTTAGCAAAAGGTTTTTAACTATGGATTCGATTAACGTAGGGCTATTCTAAAGATTCATTTCTTCTTGAGTGAGCTTTGGTCATTTGAGTCTTTCGGCAAAGTTCTCCCTTTCATCTAAGTTGCTACATGTGTGGACGTAAGGTTGTTCCTAACACTCCTTTACCACCCTTTCATGGGCAATCTCTTCTCTGTTGTCCCTGACATTGGCAATCTTTTCTCTTTCTTGCTTGGTCCGTCAGGCTAGAGCTGTATCAATTTTATTGATCTTTTCAAAGAATCAGATTTTGATTTCATTCCTTTTTTTCATTGCTTTTCTGATTTCTACTTCATTGATTATGTTCTCCTATCTGCTTGCTTTGGGCTTAATTTTTTTTCTTTTTTTCTAGTTTCTCATGGTGGAAACAACTGATTTGAGACTTTTCTTCTTATCAAATGTAAGTATTCGAGGAGTTCCTATCATGGCTCAGTGGAAGCGAATCTGACTAGTATCCATGAGGATAGAGGTCAATCCCTGGCCTTGCTCAGGGGGTTAAGGATCTGGCTGGCTGTGAGCTGTGGTGTAGGTTGCAGGCCGCTCAGATCTGGTGTGGCTGTGGCTGTGGCTGTGGCTGGCAGTTGCAGCTCCAATTTGACCCTTAGGCTGGGAACTTGCATATGCTGCAGGTGCAGCCCTAAAAAAGACAAATACATATATATATACATATATATAAATGTGTGTGTGTGTGTGTTGAGTTAGGGTTAGGGTTTATATTTATATATATATATATATATATATGGTTAGGGTGTATATATATATTCAATGCTATAAATTTCTCCCTAAGCACTATTTTAGCTGCATTCTGCAAATTTAGATAGGTTGTGTTTTTATTTTCCTTTGATTCAAAATTGAATGAATGTTGACTATTTCATTCAGTTCAAAAGAGAATCATTTAAAAATGGCTTTAGAAATGCAGACAAAGGGGGGGGATAACTTAATCCTGTGGGATTTTTTTGGTCTTGTTGTTAACCTGATGGCCCAGAATATGGTCTATCTTGATGACTGCCTCATGGGTACAAGAAAAGAATGTGTATTCTGCTGTTATTGGGTGAGCCGTTCCACAAGTATTCACTCGATCAAGTTGAATGAGAGTGCTGTTCAGGTCTTCTTTTCTTACCACGTTTCTGTTTATCTGTTCAATACTGTACTGTGAAAGGAGTACTGCAATATCTAACAATTATATTAGACTTGTCTATTTCTCCTTGCAGCTTCAAGTTTTTGTTTTCAGGTCCTTTGAGGTTCCGTTATTAGGCACACTCACAGTTAAGACTGCCATGGCTTTTAGGTTGATTGACTTTTTGTCATTATGCAACGTCTCTCTTCATCGCTGGCAATATTCCTTTTTAAAGTCTAATTTTCTAATAGCACTATGGTTAGTCAGTGTTTGCATGGTATATCTTTCCCCATCCTTTTTTTTTTAACTTGTCTTTGTAGAGTTTCTTGTACGTACAGTTGCAACTTGTTTTTATCCCATCTATCTTTTAATTGGTATGTGTTCTCTGTATTTTTAACCTCTAGGACATCACAGATGACTCCTCTGTGGCACTTAGAACAGAAGACCTCAGGGAGGCCTCACCCTTTGCTGAGAAACATCCTTGTACAAATGCCAAAGATATCTTTGAGTGGTGCCAGAAATCTCTCCCCCTCCCTTTTGTGCCAAGTATCTTAATTAAAACAAACAACAATTTCTATTCTAGGAATAAGTACTTTTCATTCCAATTGTCTTTACCTTGGAAAAAAATTGGTTATACATTTTATTCAAATAATTGTCTACTCCAAATAAAGCTAAATAAAAACAGAGTACAGTTTCCAAATAATAACTCTCACTTTAATGGGAGAAAATTATCATTACAGACTTCAGAGAGTGAGTTACGAGTTTTAATGTAGTTTGGTTTTCTTAATATCAAAGCTCAAAAGATCAGCTAACCTATATATGAATATTATGTATATTGGCTGAAATGTCCTTAAAAATACTTGGCTTTTTAATTCCATAAGCTCTAAAGCACTAGGTGAGGTCTAGATCAGAAATCCTTCCATCTGGCATCTGCTAAGTTGTAGCTTTTTTTTTTTTTTTTTAACATTTCATAAGAGTGACTGGCTGTGAAGTTTCACCTTTATGGCCAAGACGCCCTCTCCCAAAGTACTGCAAACCTTTCCTTCTTCTATGAAATAAACCTTTCAATAAATGTCATGACTGGGTCCCCATATCATAGAAAAACAACTAGAATCATCACCATTGTGGTTGAAATTAAAATGACCAAATACTCATTCAAAGAAATATGATGCTAGAGTATTGCTTTTCCAGAAAAAGCAATTGATATTACCTTTAAAAAAAAAACAAAAAAAAACATTGTGGTGTTAAAAGAAATCACAGAACTTAATTAAAACTCAAAATTGCCATCTATTTAAAAAACAAAGCAAAACACAATAGTACCAAAAAGCCTCTATGCCCTACTGAACTTGTTCTGTTGACTTTTAACATACGTTTAGGAGACACTGCTGTTTACCTAGAGGTTAGGAAGGATTAGGGACCAAGGGTGTTTGTAAATGACACATAATTCGTCATTTTATGAGAGTTACAGTTCCTGCTGGTAGAAGGGGAGCCAGCAGATGTTTAACCACGTCAGCGATCACGCTCAAACCAAAGACTGCCTCATAAACCTTTGATCGGCTTAAGAGGGGCCTACACAGGCCAAAGGAGAAGCACTCCTTCCCACAGGCCAGGTTCTGGGCTTCCTCACGGCTGGGCTGGCCACACCACAGGCGCTGTGGTCTGGAGTTTTAACCGCTGGGGGACACTCAGAGTTCAAGGAACTAGGCGTTCCATTTATGTCGCATCCAGGCCTCACCATGGCTGTGCTGTCTTCCTCTTTAGCTTAGTCTAGAGTGTGAAGGGTTCACCTAGAAACAGAGCATGGCTGCCAGGTCCCAAGGGTATGCTTGATGTCAGTCCTGGAAGCCAGCCCTGTTGAACACCAATCACTCCTTCTTTGGAAGCAGTCTGTCTATGCAGAATTCAGGTGCAATTTCCAGTCCTGGGTTATGTGGTGATTCCAAGGCTTCCTCAATGCAGGTGACCTTGTTATGCCCTTGTTCTGCCATTAGTGCCTGCAGGCTCTGCTCTCTCTATGTGGGTCTTGCACGTGTGGCTCTGGGTCTGTGTTTGTGGGTGCAGATGCGCCCTTGGCTTCAGCCTATGGACGGTGGAGCCGAGCCTGGAGGTCCTCTGACCCTTCAACTATATGCGAGACACTGTGTAAGTTATCCCAGTGCGTCCCGGGTTCCAAGGGAGGGAATTCCAGGTGTGCACACTGGCTGAAAATCAGGCAGTGCAGAAGAAAAAAAGACCCCAAAAGCTGAGCGGGGGGAGGGACCCAGGGCCCACCCTAAGCTGGCAAGAGGGCAGCCCCAGAGGCTCCACCTGTATGTGAATTTCACACTTCTCCCAAGACCTCAGAGGTGCTCCCTTCTCCTCCTTGTCCTCCTCTCAGATGTGAACACATGCTGATGAGGGTGGTACAGCCCTTCCTGGGCAGCGGGTGGGGCGGATGCAAGGGAAAAGACCTGCACTGCGACTTGGCTTGAGAGCCCTCAATCAGAGCACCAGGGAAAAGGGTGCATTAGGGGACTAAGTAGTGAAAGGTGGGACCCTTCCTGGCAAACATCAAAAGAGTACAATAGGAGTTCCTGTTGTGGCACAGCAGAAACAAATCTGACTAGGATCCATGAGGTTGCGGGTTCGATCCCTGGCCCCACTCAGTGGGTTAAGGATCCAGCATTGCCATGAGCTGTGGTGTGGGTCACAGAAGCAGCTTGGATCTGGCATTGCTGTGGCTGAGGCATAGGCTGGCAGTTACAGCTCCAATTAGACTCCTCACCTGGGAACCTCCATGTGCTACGGGTGCGGCCCTAAAAAGACAAAAGACCAAAAAAAAAAAAAAAAAGCACAACGGTAAAAGTCAAAGCAGAAGCCTCACGTGTAAAACACAGGGCTGCTATCAGGGTGCATTCCCAAAGGCTTCTCAAGCTTTGAAGCTGCCAAGCAGGAAGTGTGCAAAGAAGGCCCCTCCCACCAGCACAGCCTCAGGGTGGCCTGTCACTCTCCAGAGCTTAAGCTGCAGAAGGTCCTAGGGAAAAGGCAGTACTAGTAGCAGCAGCTGGAGAGAAGCTGTGGGTGGGGGCAATTAGAAACCATTATTTTTAAGTCAAACACAAGCCTGTGTCTGGCCAGCAAATAAACGTTCACATTTTTTCTCCCACCCCTTCTGCACCAAACCTGCCTGGGGTGCAGTCATCTGTGTGGCGTTAGCCTTTGAGTAAAGGACACTGAGTGGCCTGGAGGGGTGGGGAAAGGAGGGGTAATCAGAACATTACTTGTTAATGTCTGTATAACCCCTCCCATCTTTTCTCTCCAAGGTTCATGCTGTTTAAAATGAAATATGTCCCTTTAAGAAATGCAATCAGTGTATTACAGGCTAAACTAGCTTATAATAACCAGGAGTGGAGGGCAAATTCATTCAAGGCCACTGGGAACCATTCTTTAGGAAGGAAACCTGCATGGCTCACCAATCTCAGGGGGAAAAACACAGCCACAGATTCCCCACACTTCCTACTCAGTCACAGCACAATGAAGAAAACCTCAGCATGGGGGTGGGGGTGGGAGGACCAGAACAGGAGAAGGCACCAGTGAAGAAAAATAGAACTTACATCAATGGAAGAAAATGGAGGGGAAGAACCAAAGGCATCTATGGGGGTGTCTGGGGAAGTGGGCGAGTGAAAGATACATCTCAAATGCCATAAAAAAAAAATCCCTGACTTGAATAGTGATAGCACACCCTTCTCGCAGCAAGAAGCAAACTCAATAACCAACCGCTCCACGGGGAGGTGGGACCAAGACCCAGGGGAGACTGTCTGCACAGGGAGACTGTCCCTTTCCTTCTATTTTTGGGCAGCTACGAAAGACAGCATATGTAGAGAGGAGACTTATCCATCCACAAAATGCCATGCCTACATCTGAAAATCCATCTGCAGCAGCTCCAGAGAATCCAACCAATCTGATTTTTCAGATGCAGCAAAGGAGAAAGGAGATCCTGCTGTGCCTGGGTGGACAGTAGCATTTGGTTGGCAGCCTCCCCCTCCCCCCGCCACTTGGAACCGGGGAAGAACAACTCTATGAAATGTGACAAAAGACAGCCTGCAGAAGGCCGGTGGCCCAGCCGGGGTTATGGTCCTCACCCCATCCTCACTGCCGGGAAGCCCACAGCCCAAGGGACTGTCAGCACGGAGCGAGTCCAAATAATTTGACCTGAGAAACTCTTCCCATGAATACAAATGTGCCACATGATACACTGATGACCAGGAAGCAGAACCCATTTCAACCCGAAACTGTTACTGTTACATGTTGATCTTCCAAAGACAAAAAAAGGGGGGAAGGGCGCACAGTAGCCACTTCACTTTTCAGTGAAAAACCTGCTGGGTCAGACCTTGGAAAGCATTTTTTCCGGTGACTTTAAGCTTTTTGGAGTAGCAGAATCATGTGAAAGACATTCACAAGTCATAAAAAGAAGTTCAGACACAAAAAAGGTCACTACACTTTCTGAGAGTACCTCAGTACCTCAAAGCTTCCTATGGGCCTTCAATGAGGTCTTCCTCTGGACCAAGAAGTAAGGAGTCCTTGATCCAATCCAATATTGTCACATCATAGGGGAAGGAACTAAGGCCAGAGAAGCGATGTCATCGCTGTCCGTGTGCTGGGTTGACAGGCTCTCAGAAGTTGGGGAGAGTCATGGAAAAAGCCTCGCAGAAACGGAAATGGCCATCTGTCCTGTTTATACAATAAAAATAAACTGGGCCACTGAAACCCAGTCACATCCTAACCATGACACCACGTTAATTCAGGGAGAAAACACACACATAAAAGCAACGGCTCCCATTCTGGGGGGCTGACCGGGACAAGTGCCAGAGGTGACGATGGTGAGTCGGGATGCATGAGGGCCCCCCAGTTAAAGAGGGACAGCTCCCTCAGCCTGAGGGTGGAGAGGCTAAATGTGAGTGATGAAGCAGGACTGCTTAAAATGACCTTATTTAATCCCAAGTTTCCTTGCAGAGCGATGGCCCTTTTACATACTTGTAACCTCCTCCTCTTCCAACAACCCTTTATTGATCATCTACTAAGCAAGGATGAGGCTGAGCACTTGGGTGACGGAAGTAAATGAAGAGAGTCTCAGGCACAAGAGCTGATGGCCGACTGGGGAGGATAGACATGTCAGCAAGTAGTGCCCCTGCCTTGAAACGGACCCCCTGCGACGGCCGAGTGTCAGCCTTGACTCTTTGGGAAATGATCTAGGGCCTCTCTCCAGCTTTTGTGCTCTGGTCTGGTGCAGAGTTTCCCTGCTTCTGTCACTTCTCCCCTTCCTGGGTTCCAGGTTACCCCCTCCTGGAGCCACCCCTTGCACCTTCCCAAACCCTCTCTGTGAATTCCTAGTATCCACCCAAACTACAAGACTTGTCATCTGGGGCTGGAATGAGTTCTAATGATGGTGTGGTCTTTCGACTCTTAAGAATCAGCCAACGTCCTTAGTTCTTCAGTGTTTGTTTAAATATTCCCACCACTAATGATTCTTTTGCAAGTCCACCCCCTCACTAAACTGTGAGCTCCTTGATGTCAGGACCCATGAATAACTCACCTGTATAGCCCCAGGACCTAATACCTCAATAAATGATTAACTAACCCAGCTAACTATGGAGGCTGGAAAAAAGAACCTGGGAGAACACTTAGCATCCAGACTCCTAATACCTGCAGCCTCTGGCCTGGTTGTAGCATTACCAGGTAGCCAAATATAAGAACAGGCTAGAGTCTTGCCTGCTGTGAAAGGGTCCAGCCCCCAAAGACACAGCCTTACCCTGCCATGTCCCTGTGGTCACACTGCCTAAGAAGATGCAAAAAGCATATCCACAATCACAACTGCCAAAACTCGGAAGCCACCTTGGTGTCCTTCAATGGATGAATAAGCAAAATGTGACACATGAGACAGAGGAATGTTATTCAGCGATATAAAGAAATGAACTATCAAGTCACAAAAAGACATGGAGGAAACTTAAACATGTGTTACTAAGTAAAAGAAGCCAGGAGTTCCTATCCGGGTGCAGCGGAAACAAATCCGACAAGGAACCATGAGGTTGCAGGTTCAATCCCTGGCCTCACTCAGTGGGTTAAGGATCTGTGTTGCCACGACCTGTTGTGTAGGTCACAGACGCGGCTCAGATCTGGCGTTGCTGTGGCACTGGGTTGCTGTGGCTGTGGCGTAGGCCTGCAGCAACAGCTCTAGACTCCTAGCCTGGGAACCTCCATATGCCACAGGTGTGACCCTAAAAAGACAAAAAAAAAGAAAAAAAAGAAAAAGAAAGAAGCCAATCTGAAAAGGCTGCATACTGTATGATGCCCAATGTGACAGTATGACAGTCTGGAAAAGGCAATACCACGGAAACAATAAAAAAGATCAGTGGCCAGGAGCTCGGAGGGCAAGAGAGAAGAATGAATCAGTGGAGCCTTGGGGTTATTTGATGCATTGCAACTATTCTACCTGATACTATAATGGTCAATACATATCATTCTATTTGTCCAAACCCACAGAACGTACAACCCAAAAAAATGAACCCTAAGGTAAACTCCAAACTCTAGTTAATAAAAATGCATCAATATTTTTTCATCAACTATAACAGTGTACCACATTCATACAAGATACTGATAACGGGAAACTGGGGGACACTGGAGGGCATATGGGAACTCTGTACTTTTTGCTTAATTTTTTCAGTAAAATTAGAACTTCTCCCCCTCAAAAAAAATAATATCTACTAAAAAAATCATAACCGGGAGTTCCCATTGTGGCTCAGAGAGTTAAGAACCCAACTAGCATCCATGAGGACAGGGGTTCAATCCCTGGCCTCACTCAGTGGGTTAAGGATCCGGCATTGCCGTGAGCTATGGTGTAAGCTGCAGAATGGCTTGGACCCCATGTGGCTGTGGCGGAGGCCTGTAGCTTCGGCAGAGGCCCAAACCTGCAGCTCCAATTTGACCCCCAGGCCTGGGAACCTCCACATACCGCAGCTGTCTCCTAAAAAGACGAAACAAACAGACAAAATCATAACCAAAGTGAGCCCATCAGAAGTGAAAGACCATGAGCCTGAAGAAAGGCACCTGAAGGGTGCTGCTCTTGAGGACCCCTCTGTGCACATGCAGCCCCAGGTCTGAGACTCAGCATATTCTGCCACAAAGCATTACTGATCTTTCCACCTGCACTTGTGTGATCTCCCTGCACCGGAACCACCTCTCACCCACGTGGGTTGCCCTCAGCCCTTGGCATGGGGTCAGGACTCAGTATGCATGGCTAATGAACAGGTATACATGTTCCACTGCCTGAGGCCAGGGATCTTTTGACCTTGGATCCCTAAAAGAGAGTCCATGAATGAGTTTCGGGCATTCTGTGCACATGTGTTTAGCCCGAGTTCATAGCCTGACTTCTGAAGGGCAGGGGGGCAGAAAAATTTTAGGACCCTGGACATCCCAGGACACTTCTCTGTAGCCCTCAGGTAGCCCTTGGCAGCCAATTCTGACTCCTTCCTTTTGTTCTTCCTTCGAACAATCACTGGCCACTTACTCTGTTCTGAGGGTTGTGTCAGGCAGGGGAGCAAGAAATTTGCACAAGGTACAGCCCAGCTTCCTGAAGCTCAGAGTCAGTGGGAAGATGATGTGTCAACGGAAGGCAGCGGGGCTGCAGGCACTGCGCTAGGGAGGATGCAGGAGGTCCCCCCTGCAAGCAGCAAGCAGTCTCTGAGGAGCTGTGGACCAAAAAGCTGCCCCAGACTTGAAATTCAATTATGTGCACAGCTGCTCATCTGTCATCAGCACCCTGCCAAGCCCACCCAGCTCCAAGCTCTTTCCAGTTGTGACAGGGGGATCCCGGCCACCACCCTCCTCATCTTCATTAAGGAAGGCAAAACAGGCAGAAACTCGCACCTCCACCTCCGGCTCTGAGTTCCTTCATAGGAAATGATTTTTCCCTCTGAATCAAGGCAGCTGGCCAGCTTTGGGCCCCAGGGAAGGGTACTTCAGCCTGATCCCATCTCTGTTTGGACAACGGTATCCCATCTCAGAGACAAAAAGGTTGGAGTCAGCTAGTGCAAGTCACTTAATGAATTAGAATTCTGTTTAAAACAGGCTTTCAGAGTTCCCGTTGTAGCTCAGCAGATTAAGAATCTGACTCGTATCCATGAGGTTGCAGGTTCGATCCCTGGCCTCACTCAGTGGATTAAAGATCTGGCATTGACTCAAACTATGGCATGGGTCGCACATGAGGCTCATCTTGCGTGGCTGTGGCTGTGGTAGAGGCTGGCAGCTGTAGCTCTGATTAGACCCCTAGCCTGGGAACTTCCATATACCACAGGTGTAGCTCTAAAAAAAGAAAAACAAAACAAAAAACCATGCTTTCGCCCCACCCCCACCTCGCCACAATCAAAGAATGGTAGAGTGAGATGGATCCTCAGAGACCCTCCAGCCTTTGCCGCTCTGCTCACTCAGCCCACAAGACCCTGCTGTGTGCTCAGTGGGTCTGCCCTCTAAAAAGGCCACTGACCCTGGTAATCAGGTCATTAGCAACTGAATAGCAGCCAAAGCACCCTGTGGCAACCAGGGGTAAGATAATCAGGGGATGGGGACCTTTCACTCCAGAACTCCTCCCCTGCCTCCATCTCCACCCAGCTCCCCTGCAAAGGCCTGGTCCTGCCCTCAGCCTTCTCCCTCTCCTCCTCGCATTCTCATCCTTTGCTCTCTTCTTCCCAGAGTAGGAATCTGGAGAAACTCAAAACAGTTACTTATTTGTGGGTTTTTCTCATTCCTTTTCTTTGTTTTAGAATTAGGTTGAAATGTTTAGATGTATTTTTTTTTTTCCAAAATGACATGTATTTCTCTATCTGGTACTGTTTTAACAACAGCAAAGAGACTGCACTGCCGAGTGGTTTTGCTTGAGTGTGGGGTGTTTCTCCCCTGAGAGGGTCACAGCACAATGGCCATCACTGCTGGTCCTCGGCCCCTCTCACCCCCACTGGCAGAGCACAGAGGGAAGAGAGGTTTCCAGATCAAACGAGTCCATTCTCTCTCTCTCTCTTCCAGAAGCATCCAGAATCCCTGGTGGTGTCTACAGGGGACCTGGTCCAGCAAGTAGGAGGCCCAAATCTGCTTTGCTCTCCAGGGGAAAAAAATTTAGGAGAAGAGACCACCCCAGTACAATGGCTCCCAAACTACATACCCCAAAGCCAACCAGCCCGTGATGATGACATGCATCAAAACTACTCACCCTCTTACCCAGCCTCTTAGGCAACCTCTTACTCAACGATTCAACCTCTTATGACCACAGCCAAGACTGTCCTAGTCTTGGCCTCAGTGAAGTACCCCATTATCGCCCGCCTCAGTTCACAGAACCTGCCACCAGTGGCCCTCCTCTCCTGCCCACGTTGGGGACACTGTACCCACGTCGCCTGCCCTCTCCTGCACTCCCAGCTGCCAGGTTCCTTGCCCTGCACCGGGCACTGCTCTGGCTGGCACATGGCCTTCTGCACCATCTACCATGGCCTTGGACCCTACCACCAGCCACACTCCCAAGTCGATGTTTGCATTTCAGAAGCAATTCCTCTTTGTGCCTTGGTTTCCTTATCAGTAAAACAGAATGAAAAACATACACTCCACCACTCTGAAGTGGCGTGACAATGAACACAATAACATTGACAAAGCCCCTGGCATGCTCTAGTGTCCATCAAGATTAGCTTTCTTCTCTCGCTAGCGCCAAAGGCTTCAATGATATTTCTAAAAAATAGCCAAAAGCCCCTGCACTGAGTGTACAGTCAGGCCCTTCACTGTGAGCTTGGCAAGGCACCTCCTGTCATCTGTCAGGTACTTCTCACTGTGCTGAGAAGGTGGCCCGAGCTCAGACAGCCCCAGCTAGGCCGTCAGGGTGACTCTCTCAGGCAGGATTGATCACTCTGGGCCTCCTCCTTCCTGGGGTCAGTGGCTCTTGACAGGCAAAATGTTCACCATCCCTGCTCCAAACACTCTGAGAAAAAGAACTCAATGTCTAATCCTTGGACAGAAGATAAGGATCATTAGCTGGGGTCAAAAGGGAACAATTTGGCATCAATCATGTCACCAAGCAGAGATGGCAAAACCCAGTAGTTCACCTAACCCACCCCATGGGGCCAGTTTCCTCCTTTAAGTATTCTTCAAGATGGAAACAGCCATTCATCTATGGCGAGTTATCTTATAAGGCAAACAAAACTTCACCAGAGAAAAGCGTTTTAAAAAAAAATCACTGTTTTGACTGGAGTTTATTCACTAAGCAAGGGAGAGGGCAGAACCATGGTAAAAGAATGTAGTGTTGCATTTTTGCAATTAAGTGCAGCAATCCTTAATGCTGGCTTTGTCGTGGAGCAAATTCACTTCTGAATGGAAGGCTTCCACACATCAAAAGGACAAGCTGGGTCCCGACCCTCCCTGACCTCCTCACACCCCCTTCTGGGTTTTTTTTTCCAGGCTGTGCCAAGGTCCTGGCCCAAGCAGGGCAGAGCCAAGGGGGCCCCTCAGCCGTGCCAAGTGGTTGCAATGAAAACATCAGCTGGGCATGACTGCTCAAACCCTCAAGGGTAATGGCTGGACGAGCTCTACCCACTGGAGACCTCAGGAAACAAGGGAAGCAGCTTTGAGTTTCTGGCGAACTCCATCACAGGGAAGAGGACCAGAACACCTCGGGTAGGAAGCCTCGCGGCATCAGTGTTTCCAAACCTGATACTTAATCCGTATGTACTTCCGAATGAAGTTAGCTATTGGCCAAGTTGTAACTTCCTCCATGGAATAAAGGAGCTACGGAGTGACATTGTATTTGGTGGGGGGGGGGGAGGCTTGTGACTCTGAGCCACTAAGGGACAGTTCCTTCAGGGGGAAAGCCAAGCATCCAAGCCTCAAAGATGAACACAATACGCGGCACCCACGAGGAACCTGGAGTCTAACCGGAGAGAGAGACCCTGGATTCGTTCAGTCTAGGTAAACTCTGGGAAAATGAGCCAGTTGTTCAGGTTAATAAAGGCAGGCACAGCTTTCCAGGCTAAGCGGACAGGTGTGATAGACCCCAAGAAGCGAGGGAGTCTGGTGCTGGGGGGGTATTTTGCAGGCCTACAAGGCCAAGGGGAGGGGCCATGAGGTGGAGGCATCATTTGATTTCTCTGGCTTAGGCCAATTCCTAGAACAGTTGTCTTCATGCCCATGGCTGGCTGAGCAATGCTTTTCTGGTATTCACCCAACCAACATTATGTCACTACAACAGGTACCAGACTCAGGCTAAGCTGCAAGCTCACTCAGTGTGCACAGTGACCTGCCACGAAAGTGATGTTTGTCACCAGTTAAAACGCTCCAACAGCTCTCCCGCAGGCCCACTCATGCCTAGAAAGCCCACTTTTCAGATCTGGATACCTCTTATCTCCTTGCCAACCCTCCAGAAGAACAGCTCCACACAGGGGTCCACCTGGTTCTATTCAAAGCCCCAGGGGCAGCCCTGGATTTCCAAGGAGGCAGTGGGGAGTGAGGTCTGGGGAAAGCAACAGAGGAGACCGCCAGCCGTGAAGCACTCCATGGGCAGTTGCTCACCCTCGGAGCCTCCACCACCAAGTCACATTAGGGTCTGTGCAATACTAGGGTCTTTCAAAGAAAGTCACAACCACAGGCCACTAAGAAAGAAAGGCAAACAAAGGGACACGCCCTTTCAACACCGCAAAGCAATTGCCAAATCACCATGAACGGGGCAGGGCTATTGTCGTGGCTGGATTATTTCAGGCAGGGAGAGTAAACTTTTTTTTTAATTTTATTGGAGTAGAGTTTATTTACAATGTTGTGTTGGTTTCAGGTGTACAGCAGAGTGATAACCAGTGCCTGACAACAGTCAAGGCACGTAAGTGGGGAAGGGTGGGGGGGCTTAAAAAGTTCCTTTGCAAAAGGAGTTCCTGTTGTGGCTCAGTGGTTAATGAATCTGACTAGGAACCATGAGGTTGAAGGCTCGATTCCTGGCCTTGCTGAGTGGGTTAATGATCCGGTGTTGCTGTGAGCTGTGGTGTAGGTCGCAGACACAGCTCGGATCCCAAGTGGCTGTGGTGTAGGCCAGTGGCTACAGCTCCGATTCGACCCCTAGCCTGGGAACCTCCATTTACCATGGGTGTGGCCCTAGAAAAAGACAAAAAACAAAAACAAAATTCAATTAAAAAAAAAAAAGTACCTTTGCAAGGGAAGACACTCTGGTTTGTGAGGACCTACCACCCTCCTGCCTCCCGAAGCCCAGACTCCACACACACTCACTCCCAGATGCAGACAGAGGCCCCCATCCCATTCTGAGGACAGACAGTATTTCAAGGAGTAAAAAACGGGAGCAGTCAGTGATAAGGGGGTCCAGGGCTGGCAGCCACACCCTCTGTGTGAACCACGTCTAGGGGGACACTCCAGGTACAAGGTGGTGAGGGTAGGGGGCTACAGAAGCAGGAATGGGAAGCTGGTGGAGGTGGCTTTGTTCAGTGCCCCCCAGTGTGATCTCCTTTGGGCTCTGCTCTGACTCCACACAGAGCAGAGCCACAGGCATGGAAAATGTCCTCAGTAATCTTTGCGGTCGGACAGCAGGGCCCCAGCCTTCACCACACCCCCTGAGGGGCTGGAGCTTTTTCCTCAGGAAAGAGGCATGAATACCCATCATTATACCACACTTAGCGGCTCCCTCAAACACGGACTGCAGATAAAGGTGCCATTAGAACCAAACCAAGCGCCCAAACTGTTGCTTTGCCTTGCAAGGAAGCAGATTTGTTTCATTTTCCTCCTAGTCTGAAAATTGTGAGGCCTGTTGTTTTTTATATTCTCACTGGGACCTAAGATGCATTTAACCTTGTTCCACCAGTTCATATCTGAAGCCAAATTAGCCTTAAGCACTTTAGCATTTCCATGAATCAAGTAGGAATCTAAAGAGCAGAGTTCCCATTGTGGCACAGTGGAAACAAATCAGACTAGGAACCATGAGGTTGCAGGTTCGATCCCTGGCCTCGCTCAGTGGGTTAAGGATCCTGCATTGACATGAGCTGTGGTGCAGGTCACAGACTCGGCTCGGATCTACGTTGCTGTGGCTGTGGCGTAGGCCAGCAGCTGTAGCTCCGATTCGACCCCTAGCCTGGGAACCTCCATATGCTATGGGTGAGGCCTCAAAAAGCATAAAAAAAAAAAAAAATCTAAAGAGCAACCCTTCTTTGTCCAGGCCCATATATGGCATGTGAATGACACTGGGGGTAGGGAGGGTAGTACAGGCACAGCCTACGTTTGGTTACAAAGCAAATCCTCAAAGCCTCAGGCTGCATGTTTCCTGAGACATATGCTGAAGGACCCAGCCAGAGGAACAGAAAAAGTTTTGAGAAATCAGCAACAAAAGGGCAGCAGTGAGAGGCATGGATGCCTGTAGGAGAGGAGCCTTCAAGGTGGAGAATTAGCTATGGTTGGGGTTGTCAGGTGACATGGTTTATTTTTAAAGCAGACCAGCTGATGTGTGGTCTTCATCATCTTCACATGCTTGAATGTGCACAGAGATCACCTGGGAAGCTTTTGAAGTACAGGTGTGGATTCAAGCATATCAACCAAACTCACAGGTCCCAGAACCACACTGGGAGAAGCACCAACCTTGGGGCAGGCAAACACCTGAACTGCTAGAAGGAGACCCCTGCCTCCCCCCCACCACCTGCCCAATTGTGGCTGGCTAGAATTTGTGGCTACCGCAAGGGCCTCTCATCCTGCAACCCAGACGGGTTCCTCAAAGCATTACCCAGCATCACAGACGATGCAACGCTTCTCTGATGGTGAAATGTACAGTAATCAAGATACAGCACTGACCCGGAAAGGCTTCCCCGTCCCTCACCTGTGGATAACCTCTGAGCCAGCCCTTCATCAGAAAATGAGGGTAACAGAAAACCTTCCTGTTCCTGTGAAAATACTTGGGGATGTGTGTGATTAACATGAATTACAACCTTTTTTTTTTTTTTGTCTTTTGAGGGCCCCACCTGCAGCATATGGAGGTTCCCAGGCTAGGGGTCTAATCAGAGCTACAGCTGCCAGCCTACGCCACAGCCAGAGCCAGAGCAACTTGTGATCTGAGCTGTGTGTGCCACCTACACCACAGCTCACAGTAATGCTGGATCCTTAATCCATTGAGAGAGGCCAGGAACCGAACCCGCAACTTCATGGTTCCCAGACAGATTTGTTTCCACTGCGCCATGGCAGGAACTCTGAATTACAACCTTTTTCACCTGGGAATCAAACAGAAAGAGCCACTGGGGAGCAGACTCTCCTGACACATACATGAGCCTCACCTCCGACAAAGAGATTAAACTACAACAAAACACACAAAAGTGACAGGCCAGAAAGAGGCGAGGGGAGATGTAAAATGACTCCCCCCTCTCCTTGCCCCCTCGGTTCAGAGACACTGGCTGGCTGTGCTGAGTGAAGCATGGAGCTGAGCCAGGTCACGGCCAGCAGCACCCACCTAAACCCCTCCTGCCCCTCCAACTTGCTGGGCTGTCCTGAGTTCAGGACACAATAAAAGCCTTGGGTCATTTTCAGTGACTGGCCTTCCAACTAGAGGCCATATCGCCTGGAGAAATCCCACATTCTTCCAACCCCTCCCTGCTCCCAAAGCACTGTGACCCCTAGTGACTCTGGAGTCAGGATGAGGAGCCAAGGGGCTGCATTTGATGTGAGGCCCCTCCTCTCCTCCTGGTATTCACAGCACACATCTGGTTGGCTCCCTGAGAAGAGACCATTGTGGCCATCTGGCTATCATTTTCTTCTCTTTTCTTTTTTAATTTTTTATTACAGTTGATTTACAAAGTTCTGTCAACTTCTGCTGTACAGAAAAGTGACCTGTTATACATATATATACATTCTTTTTCTCACATTCTCCTTCGTCATGTTCCATCACAAGTAACTAGATACAGTTCCCTGTGCTATACAGTAGGATCTCATTGCTTATCTACTCCCAATGCAACAGTTTGCATCTATTAACCCAAGACTCCCAATCCACCTAATACATGGCACAAATGAACCCTATCTACAGAAAAGAAACAAGCTGACGGCTGGCAATCATTTTCACTGTAGATGAGTCACACGTCCTATATCTGGTAGGTCTTCTGTTATGTTCTGTTTTTCGCAAGGGCTGGTCTTAGAACAGTCAATTCAGTTCCAGCCAGCAAATAATTACTAGACTCTCTGAGGTGCAAAAAGGTGCAAAAGAGAAACAAAGAGGAAACAGGTTTGCTCTTACAGAGGTTGGACCCTAGTGTGGAAGCAATTATACGAAGTATAAAACAGCACAAACTGAAAGGCTTAGGTGACAGCTTCAGAGACCACGGCAGAGGGACCACAGGGTCTGCCTCAGATGCTCGAGCTAGAATCCTCAGGCCAGGCTTCCCACTTCTCTGTCCTGTACCCCCAGTCTCACCCGGCCAGGAACTTGCTCACCACGGACCTGCTACACCTCTGGCCTAAAGTAATCATCCTTCACCTGGGTCACGCAGTGGCCTCCTACCTGCTCACCTGCTTCCCCCTTCCATGGGCTCCCGTCTTATGAAAACATCCCCTTTGGGGTAAGATTTCCCCTGGCGCCCCATTTTTAAATCTCCAACATGCACCCAAATACCCGTTTTTCTTTTCATAGCACTGATCGCTGTCACACTCGATATTTTGCGTATTTATCTTCTTTACCCATCATCTCTCCCCACCCTCACTGCAACAGAAGCACCACAAGAGCAGGCATTTTCATCTGCTTTATGCACTGCTGTAGCCCTAGGACCTTAAACAGTGACTGGCACATAATAGGAGCAGAGTACATTTTTGTGAAGTGAATGAAAGTGGATTCCCTCCCTCCCTCCTCATCCTCTTATCCTATGAATAGAGTGTTTGAACTCTGTTTCCACCCACTTCTTTTTTATAATTTCCGAGACCTAGGAATAACTTTCAGGATCTTTAAGACAGAGTAAGTGTCACACACACCCACCTTCTGCCTACTTCCTTTAAATTCCAACCCAGGTCCAGGCATAAAATAGTCACAAGCTTGTTTTCCATCCTTGTTTGGAATTAAGGAAACATGAATTCCTTTGTTCTCACTTTAAACCAATTTAATGGCAGGAGTCGCAGGTTCAGAAAGACTGCCTCTGATTCAGTAGCATGAGGACTTTTTCCTGGGTACGTAGGAGGGGAAAGAATGCCTTTTAAAAATGCCAGCCTTCAGATAAAAATACCGTTGTCATGGTTTATATAAAAATTGTGGTTAACCTATTTCCAAAATGTCCATGTTTAATTGACTTTAGAAGCAATAATAAAAGTCAAATTTTTATCATTTGCATTTTATGTTTATTTTGGGGTGAGATGCTAATTCAAAATACTGAGAGATAAAAAAAAAATTTGTTTGGTATCTGTCCATGGTACCAGCTGAACATAAATGCCCCTGTTTTCAGTAAAAAGCTCTCTGTTGCAACCAACTTGGGTGGGAAGGGGCGAAAGAAAAAAAGAGAGGGAAGAGGGGAGGGTGGTAAACGCTGCCTTCCAAAAAGCAGGGTTCTCTGCCTTGTTTCCCAGACACCTTCAGGAACAACTTAAGGAAATTTCACAGTCTCAATAGAAGCACCACATGTTAATACTCCCTTTCTTTGCATTGTCTTCAGCCAAACCCTGTAGTCCTAGAGAGAGTGTTGGCTCACTTGAAGAGCTTGGTCCCAAAGAAGGCCTTTCAAGAGCAGATTAGAGCTGACTGCAGAAATTCCTGAGGCAATTTACTAAGAAAAGAGACGCAGAGAGCAAACGCAGAAAGCAACAATGATTTTCCCCCACTCCCCTCTTCCTTCAAGTCCTATTGCTTTTCTCCTTTAGTGAAAGGAAAAAGCTGAAGGAAATGAAGGTTTATTTCCAACACCAGCTGAAAAATGCTTTAAAGCTCTTAGAAAAAAGAAATTATGCTCTTCAAAAGGAAAAAACAAAAACAAAAAACCTAACAATGCCTCCATCCCAGCACCAGAAAAAGATAGTTGGAAATGGCTTGAGTTTCCAGAGAAGTGTGAATATTCTAAAGCCACAGGGGAGGAAGAGCTCAGGATAGGAGATAAAACTGCTGGGATCCCAGCTTGTGTTAAAAAGCAGACTAGGCAATTCAGGGCACTGTGATGATCCTTAAATGAGATCATGACTAATGTCTGCTTCCACACATGAAACACTAATACTGAAGTTGGTGTGTTCTCCTGAACCTTGTTGCTACAAAGATATCAATTAAGAACCAAATGCTGTTTGCCTGCTACAATTTATTCATATACAACATCTGGTCCCAACAGTGAGCAAAATGGTTAAAATCATTCTCCCACTTTTCTAGAGTCTGAAACTGAAACCCCCCAGAATAAAGGTTTTTAAAACTGCTGGAGTTCCTGTTGTGGCTCAGCAGGTTACGAACCCAACTAGTATCCATGAGGATGCAGGTTCAATACCTGGCCTCGATCTGTGGGTTAAGGATCCAGCCATGAGCTGCAGTGTAGGTCACAGACGTGGCTCTGATCCCACGTGGCTATGGCATAGGGCAGCAGCTTCAAATTGACCCCTAGGCTGGGAACTTCCATATGCCACAGGTGTGCCCCCAACCCAAAAAAATACACTTGTAAATAAGTGGAAAGGCCTCTGAATAACTGAAATATCTGTCAACAGTGATAATGTCCTTGACACCAGGGGCAAGAGCCTCATGCTGCACATCCCTCAACCAGAAGACCATAATTAAGTTTTCATCCTCTCTCCTGGGTGGACATTTCAGCTACCCCAGTTTTCCATTACGGAAACCTTTGACGGACACTGATCAATAGAAATATCCATGCGTGTGTGCAAATATTTCTCTGCAGAATTAAATCAAATTTGTCGATAGCTCTCATGTGCTTGGTGACCTGGTGTTGAAGCACAGCAGATCAGGGGCGTTCCTGTTGTGGCTCAGTGGTTAACGAACCCGACTAGTCCATGAGGATGCCAGTTCGATCCCTGGCCTTGCTCAGTGTTAAGGATTAAAATTAAGGGTTAAGGATCCAGTGTTGCCATGAGCTGTGGTGTAGGTTACAGATGCGGCTCAGATCTGGCATGGCTGTGGTATAGGCCAGCAACTGTAGCTCCAATCTGACCCATAGCCGGGGTTGACCCCTAAAAAAGAAAAAGAAAAAGAAAGAAAGAAGGAAAGAAAGAAACACAGCGAATCAGAAGCAGTACACAAAGTGAAACCTGGTTTGGGAAGCTAGGGGTGTCTGGAGCAGCACAGGGGATAAGACACCTAGCCTCTGGACCTCCCAACCGCCCAAAACTCAAGAGAAAAGCCATCTTCCGCTGGCCATCAAGGTGACACCATCTGGAAGTAGGCCAGTCTGCGGCATGTCCATGTGCCTAAACCCAGTTGGCATAATTTATCTGTTTCTATTCATTATTTATGAAGTTTTAGCAATTTGGTTGATTGTGATAGTTTTAGCAGCTAGTTCTGCCTAGTTATGGATGACTGGTTTTAGGAATGGATAATTTGTTTCCAACCCAGCCCCTGCAGCTCCAGCTGGGAAGATATGGCCCAAGCATCCTAGGGGGAGAAGGAAGTCAGGGGCCCTCAGCTTTGCCTAACTGAGCAGTGGACTGTGGGGCCAGCAGAAGTAGAAAGGGGGTTTATCAGGTTTACATTTATGCACTTTGATTACAGGCATTCCCTCCTTATTTAAACCTTCCACAAATAAAGAATCATCTAATATATTCATGTAGGCAATAGAGTCAAATAGTTCAATATATGCAAAATGTTTAAGAATGTATCTCTAAGGGATTTCCCATCATGGCGCAGTGGAAACAAATCTGACTAGGAACCATGAGGTTGCGGGTTCAATCCCCGGCCTCACTCAGTGGGTTAAGGATTTGGCATTGTGGTGAGCTGTGGTGTAGGTCACAGATGAGGCTTGAATCTGCTGTGGCTATGGCTGTGGCTGTGGTGTAGGCCGGCAGCTGCAGCTCTGATTCACCCCTAGCCTGGGAACCTTCATATGCCTCAGGTGTGGACCTAAAAAAGACAAAAAAAAAAAAAAACTAAAAAAAAAGAATGTATGTCTAAGTTACAGATTTCAAAAACAAATTTATGGCTACCAAAGGGGAAACGTGGAGGGAGGGATAAATTAGGAGTTTGGAATTAATAAATACAAGCTACATACATAAAACAGGTAATTAATAAGGACCTACTGCACAATATAGGACCTCTACTTGATGTTCTGTAATAAAACCTATATGGGAAAAGAATCTGAAAAAGGATACATGTGTATGTATAAATGAATCACTTTGTTATACACCTAAAACTAACACAATGTTGTAAATCAACTATACGCCAACAAAATTATTTTTGAAAAATATGTCTAAGAAAAGTGAACATTCATTTTCATCAGATGCATTCCAAAAATTACATATTTTGAAAATGACCTGTTAGGATGTAACAAATTGACCATTCCTTAAAATGCTGCTATTGGGTCAAAGGCAAGGCAACTAAAATGTGAGAAATGTTCGCAAGCTATAAATTTTATGATGGTACCAACACAAGAGGCTATAAACAACAAATACTAAGGAAATGAGTAAATCTGGAAAACTATTCACTAGACAAAGAGGACCAAAAAGGACCAGAGCTGATCCTAAGACCTGAAGTTCATTATAATGACAAAGGTTTAAACTTGAATAGGTTCAGTGCCCTTTATTTAACAAACAAATGCACAGACAAGAAAAGTAGAGAACCTGCTAGAAACACTTACCCCCAAATCAAATTAACCTCCTTAAAAGACTGATACGTAAGGGATAATCTTTCATTTTCTTAAAGATCATTGTATGTATACATCTCACTCCCATCTCCATAAAACAGAGATCACCCAATCCACTATATACTTGTAACATGTGCAAACAACTGAACACAGAGAAAATACACAGGAATGACCACGAACTGGGGAGGGTGGGTGTGCACAGGACGTGAAAAGATACGTCATCCTCAAAATAATATTTGAGTTCCACTGACTGAGTTGATTAAAGTCCATCAAACCTTCTCTTGATATATGCAGTTTAAGCTATAACTAGACTATAGAGTTCTCCCTTTGATATGTCTAGTGAAGGGGAAAACATGAAATACAGAATAACAGTTCAAGTCCTAGCCTAGAAGGTCACAGTAGCAAAGTATCTATTGAAGGAGTGGAGGTAGGGGGAGGAGCAGGAGTTAAGAGCTGGGCGGTTATTAGGAATATCACAGCCAGACCAACAGATGATACTGAGGAGATGAGAAAAGAAATGCTACAGAAAGTCACCCAGCAGCTTTCAGTGGAGAAGGGAGACACAATCCCATGTGTTTCAGAGAGATCACGCTGACGACATTCATTTGGAGGGATCCAAGGTACTTAATAAATATTTGGTTTGGGTTTTTTTTTCTTATTCTTTATATTTTATTAATGCATAGTTGATTTACAGTGTTGTGCCAATTTCTGCTGTACAGCATAGTGGCCCAACCACACATATATATACATTCTTTTTCTCATACTCTCTTCCATCATGTCCTGTCCCAAGAGAGTAGATGCACTTCCCTGTGCTGTACAGGAAGACCTCATTGCTTATCCATTGTACATGTAATAGCTTAAACTTATAGATTGGTTGAGTGAACAAAGAGAGAAAGGAGATCTGTTAAAAACACACTCCACTCATGAAAAATGAGGTACCCAGGGCCTGGACTAAGGCAGTTTGCCAACATTACAGGTGACAGGTGGACCAAGAAAAGTCATTTTAAAAGCTTTTACATCCTTCATAACATAGCAGCCTTACAGGCAACCAATTACTGCTCACTTCCAGGACCTTCTGCTGAACAACCCCCATCTAGTCACTGCTCCTGAACAGGTGCTGTGTCCTCCTACCTCACCCAGGGCTCCCTCCTCTCCCCTGAAAGCCTCTGCTCTGCTTTCAGTTTGTCAAAAACCCTGCCCTTGTGTTAAGACATGTGAAGTGAGTTAGTTGGACAAGACATCCCTGCAGCTCCAGCACCCGTGGGTCTTTGTCATCCTGGACCAGTACAGTCCAGGGACACTCCTGTCTCTGTCCCCAATTCTTGCCACATGAGCCCATCATATCTAAGTGTTCTGCCTGCTCTCCATACATCTGTGCCTTTCCAGTGACTGAGCATCTCAGGGTCCCCTAGGATTTAGGACAGATGTTTGCACCTCCCATAAGACCTAGCACAGTGCCTGGTACATTCCTGGTATTCCACACACACACACACACACACACACACTGGTAACATACACACATTTTGACTATTTTCATGTCACAAGATAAAAATCACTTCATCTCTTAGATCCCAGTTACCTCCTCTGTCAATAAAGGGCTTTAAACGTTTAATGATCATTTTGGTCATTCGTGGCCCTAAGATTCAATGAAAAGTGATTGATATTCAAAGCCAATCTAATCGCCTTTAATATCCATTTCAGCACATTGTTCTCATTTTGAAAACTATCATTAACTTCATTTTCTGCCTCATCATATCAAATGTCTCCTGACAAAGAGGCTGCTCCCCTGGACCAAACTTTCAGCAGCCTCCTCTGAGCCCTCTTCCTGTCCAGGCCTTAACCTTGGCCTGTAAAGACCTGAACAAACACTAACAGAGCTTCTAACAGCTCAAGGCCACATCCCTAGGATGACTCGCGCCCCCTTAAAGTGTCTGCCTGAGAAAACTTTAGGCTGTCAAAAGAATGTTCCATGGGCGCCAGCCAACACCTAAAGATAGGGCCTCTGTCTCCAGCCTCTGTGGGAGGGTAGGGGCCTAACTTGAGTAGGTGCCAGTTTGAAATCCCAGATGAGGTTCACAGGGACCAACCCCTCTCCATGCTTTTTGTAATGTTTCCCTTCCCTCGCTCTACCCAAGCAGGGCTCAGCCCCTCCCCATCCCCTCACTCTTTTTAAACCACCCAGGGAACCGCTACACAAATCAAAGTTGGGTTCATGCTGGCCTCTTCTTCCTATAATGTATCTCCCTATAACATATTACTGATGAAACTCTGCCCTGGCCACTTTAACCAGTGTCTTAGGAACCTGACTAGTATCCATGAGGATGCGGGTTTGGTCCCTGGCCTCGCTCAATGGCTTAAGGATCCTGCATGGCCATGAGGTGCAGTATAGGTTGCAGACACAGCTCAGATCTGGCGTTTCTGGGGCTGTTCTGGCTGCAGCTCCGATTTGACCCATAGCCTGGGAGCGTGGACGTGACCATAAAGGAAAAAAAAAAAAAAAAAGAGTGTCCAGCTTTGTTTACCTGTGACATTCCATCCAGCCTTAGGGACCCAGCTTTAGTGAGGGCCACTCCCCCATCCAACAGCAACAGAAAAGGGGGGCTGTCTGACCCACCCTCAGAGATCTTTCTCCGGTCACCAAACTCTCCAGACCTGCTAGGAAGTCCATCCTCAGCTTCCAACATGGCTGCACCTCCTCCTCTTTGAAGCCTCACATCACACTGTACCACCCAACTCACCACTCGATCAGGACACCGTATGACAGCTGTGCCCTGTGCCACTCTTGCTGCTCCAACTAACAGAGCGCTGCTAAGTACTCCGTCAATGGAGTAGGAGTACCAATAAGTACTTTTATTGGAGTAATGGTAAGTACGTTTCTGACAGAATCCTCATCCTGGGCTTCTTCTATATTCTGGCAGCTCCAAAAACACTCCCTGGTAAATAAAGTGTTCGAGGAGTGCTTTGGTTTAACTTCCCCCACCCCCCGCCCCCACACTGAATGGGCTACATCCAGTCTGGATCTTTACACTTAGGAAGGAAGAAAGGTCAAGAGATAGTTTTTCTTTGATGTGTAATTCAATTTGCTTCCAGATTCCTAATTTTTTCCACAACTTGCTTTGAAGTGGCTAAAAGACGTGAAGTGATTGCCTTTGATCCTGGGGAATTCAGTGACTCAAACTGGCTTATGGTCTGACTTACGCATAAAAGTGCCAAGTATTCTGCAGCCCCATCCTAGGGACAGGGGGGCCAGAAGACAGAGACCTTGCCCTGCGCAACAACTTGGAGAGGGAGGACCTTGCTCCTTTCAGCTTTAGTCAGGGGCTTTCAGAAGTGGGCGTGGAAGGAACAAAACACCACTGTGCCCTCGTTAAGAAAATGCTACTTTGGTGGCATCTACGCTGTCGCTCTACAGCACCCAGAATCCGAGTCCACATCCCTTTCCCCCATACATACAGGTCTCAGAGCTGTGGTAAAGGGGTCCTCTCTGGGGAGGGGGTGCTGCCCTGGCCTCTCAGCTCACTCCTTCACACCCCAGCGATGGCTTGGCCTCTACTGCATCCCATCCAGCTGTTGGCAATTCATAAAACATCCTGGTTTCTGTATATATGTATGACTGGGTCACTTTGCACTACAGCAGAAATTGACAGAACATTGTAAATCAACTATACTCTAATTAAAAATAAAAATTAAAAAAAAAAAAGATATCCAGGCTTCACTACCTCCCAAGTTCAGAGGCCCATGGTAAGACAATTATTAGAACTTGTTTCTGCATGTTCCCAGTCAGAAGAAAAGCCATGCAACCTTGACCTAGACACCCGGGGAATTTAGATTTCACCACACTATAATTAGATCACTTATTCTGGTGCCAAAGCCCTTATAAGTCTTTATTTCACCTAAAGATCATTAACCCATAAAAACAAACACAATGGTGAAGGAAAAACCAATATCTTTCCATAACGAGGAATTTTTCAGGGGGGAGGTGGTGGAGAAAAAGCACGTGACACCTTTGTTGTTTGTTCTTTTGGATTTTTTTGTTTGTTTGTTTTGTTTTGTTTTGTCTTTTGCCTTTTTAGGGCTACACCCTTGGCATATGGAAATTCCTAGGCCAGGGGTCAAATCAGAGCTGCAGGGGCCAGCCTATGCCACAGCCACAGCAACACAGGATCTGAGCCACATCTGTGACCAACACCACAGCTCAGGGCCATGCCAGATCCTTAACCCACAGAATGAGGCCAGGGATCAAACCCGTGTCCTCATGGATACTAGTCAGGTTCATTACCACTGACTGAGCCGAAATGGGAACTCCCTATATTTTTAATTAAAAAAAAAAAAAAAAAAAAAAAAGAGGAGTTCCCATTATGGCGTACTGGTTAACGAATCTGACTAGGAACCATGAGGTTGTGGGTTCGATCCCTGGCCTTGCTCAGTGGGTTAAGGATCCGGCGTTGCCATGAGCTGTGGTGTAGGTCGCAGACGCAGCTCAGATCCCAAGTTGCTGTGGCTCTGGCGCAGGCTGGCAGCTACAGCTCCGATTAGACCCCTAGCCTGGGAGCCTCCACATGCCGTGAGAGCGGCCCAAGAAATGGCAAAAAACAAAAAGAAAAAAAAAAAGAATAAGAGCCTTCCGATTATTCAATGACTATGGTAAATAATAAAATGTGATCTATTTCAATGTCATGATGACCAGGGCCAAGCAAAGGGGGGATTCAATGGGAAGAGAAGAGAATCAGGAAGAGAGAAACTGAGTGAGGGGTACCAGGAGAGGAAGCAAGAAGCCCCCACCAACCTCAGGGCTCCCTCAGGGCTGAGGCCCCCCTAGTCCAGCCCTTACAAAGGTTATCCCTTCCCAGGGCCCCTCTCTGGATGACTCTAGCTTCATGGGCTCTCCTGGCTCTCAGAGCTGGGCCCAGTCTACCACTGGGGGGAGCGACATCAGGGACCCCTCCCTCATCCACACGGCTGGATCACCACTTGCTCAGTCTAGCTGCTCTGCCTGTGCTCTGTCCTGTGTAGAGCAGTGGGCTCCATCCTACAGTCCTGAATCCCAGAGTCCCGAATCCTGTGGCCAACAGGGGCATCCATGGACCGGAGACCCTGCTCATCTCCTTCCTGCTCATCTGATGGCAACACCTTCTCCACCCCTGGATGAGATGAGTATGGCTTCCAGCCCCTTGTCATCCCACGCAGACACCCATTACGGCAGGACCCAGGGGAAATGGCTCTGTCGCAGTCTGCAAACCCAGGTATTTGGGGAAGCCAGCACCATGGCTGGGGCACTTCAGCATCTTCAGGGCACTCACAGCACTGTGACAAATAACAGGCTTCCTAAAGGACTAAGAGGCCGATGGGGTGATGGATGGACCCGATGAGGGAACCAAAGCACAAATTTGTAAACTATGAATCACTGTATTAGTGACATGCTTGTAAAAATAAATTTCTCTCAACCAATCTTTGGGTCATGTTTTTCCTAACATACTTGGTGACTTGTAAGTTCTGACAATCCCATTTTTTAACCCACGGGTTTTAGATAGCATTATCTAGGCCATTAGTATTTTTTAATGTGTTTATTTTCTCTGGTTACAAAAGTAATACATTCCCACTGGGAAAAAATGCTGTTATTATACAGAAAAAATAATAAAATACTATAATTTTGTATCTTTATATGAAGTAAAAGTCTTCTGTAATCTCACCCCTATAGATTTCTGTATATAGTCTTCCAGATTTAAACAGATTAACATATATACATTAAACTAAGTTGTGTTTATAACAGTTACTGCACCTAATTATGTTAGGGAAAGTTTCTCAGAAATGACTTTGTCAGTCTTTATTTCAATGGCAGGTCCTTCTCATTAGAATTCTCAATTTTCTCTGTGTTTCTTCATCTTACTCTGAGATTTCACAGGCTTGACTTGACTACTTAAAACATTATCAGTGGCAGCCAATGAAGAGTGTGAGCCACAGCCCTCATCACCCCACAGCTGGGCCTCTGTGTGGACCACAGAGTGGCTGAGACTTCCCACCAGCTGAGCTGCCAGGGTCCTGCAGGCACCATCCCTGCATGTGGCTTAGTCTAGGGGCAGCGCCCACCTGTAAAGGCTCCAAGGACAGGTGAGCACCCAGTTCCACCAAAAATGGGGGCACAGCCACATGTGGGCCAAAAGAGAGGATGAACCACGTGGGGGCCAGGGAGTAAAGAGAAACATTGCCAATGAATCTCCCACCCACCCTGCAAGCAAAAACTCTTTACAGACTAAATAAGTAAATAAAGAAAGAGCCTAAGAGTTCCTGATGTGGTGCAGTGGGTTAAGGATCCAGGTTGCCACAGCTGTGGTGTAGGTCACAGCTTCAGCTCGGATTCAACTCCTGACCCTGGAACTTCCACATGCCTTAGGTACAGCAAAACAAACAAAAAAAACAAATAGTCCCAAGGCTTTCTGTTCTCCAATAAATCCCCTCTTTTAATATTGTATCCTATTGGTCCTGTTTCTCTAGAGAGCCCTGACTAATATGCAAGTATTATTAATATCTGAAGATGCTTCTCAACAATGTGTTCTGGCAAGTTCCCATCGTGGCTCAGAGGTAATGGACCCGACTGGCCTCGCTCAGTGGGTTAAGGATCCAGCATTGCCATGAGCTGCCATGTATGTCACAGATGCGGCTCAGGTCTGATATTGCTGTGGCAGTGGCATAGGCCGGCAGCTATAGCTCCAGTTCAATCCCTAACCTGGGAACATCCATGTGCCTTGGGTGTGGCACTAAAAAGACAAAAAAGGAAAAAAGTGTTCTGGAGCAAAGAGCTTTCTTTAACAAAGTATTCTCAGAGCCACTGATATATTCCAGGGGGATGGAAATCTTGCAGAGGAGGTGAGACACAGCTGGCCCAGAAGAACTTCAGGGATTAGCAATGCACTCTGAAAATGATGAAGGGTGATGCTAGAATATCTCCCTTTTAATTCCACTGAGTCAATGCAAAGAAGGTACTGGTTTCTCCATCTCTCATTTTGAGTTAGTGGGATGTTATCAAATATTTTATAGAACAGCCATACATTCTAGAAATGCCTAGAAGTGATATGGAAGAGAAAAAAAAAATGCCTCTAGACTAAAAATAAGGAAATCACATCTCTAGCCCTCACTGTGTGACCCAGCAGTGCTTCTCAAACTTTAATGAGCTTATGTATCATTCAGGGATCATGTGGAAGTGTAGGTTTTGATTGAGCAGGTCTAGGTGGGATCTGAGAGTCTGGATTTCTAACAAGTTCCTAGCTGGTGCTACTGGTCAGAGGACCATACCTCAAGGGGCCAAGGTTAGACAACCTCATTTCATTTCATTTCACTGGGCTGGTGTCCTGTCTTCAGATGAAGGATGCTCACTTGCATTTGAAAACAAATCTCTAAGGACAAGGACTCTGTCAGTTGTAAAATCCAGCTTTTCTGGGGAGCAGATATAAAGTTTCAGTGACAATCATATGCAGATAGCAGAGTTGTTAAGAGACAAGTTCAAATTCTTGTACCCACACCATATATTGTTTTTAACCCACACAACATCAGTATGGTTTAGAAGAGCCAAAAAGTAGATATAACGTCCACCAAACTGATGAATGGATAAATGAAATGTGGTATATACACACAAGGGAAAATTATGCAGCAATAAAAAGTAATGAGATACTGATACATAGATGAAACTCAAAAACGTGCCAAGGAGAAAAAAAACAAACAAACATGCCAAGAAGCCAGTCACAAAAGACCAAATATTATTTGATTCTATTATATGAACTGCCCAGAATAGGCAAATGCATAGAGACAGAAAGAAGATTAGTGGTCACCTAGGGCCAGTCGGGAGTAGACTGAATGAGGAGTGACTGCTAATGAGTATGACGTTTCCTTTGGGGGTGACAGAAATGCTCTGGAAATAGATACGAGAGATGGTTGCACAACTTTGTGGATATACCAAAACCCATTGACTGGTTCACTTTAAAAGGGTGAATTCTACAGTGTACCAATTACATCTCAATAAAGCTATTTTTAAATGTTCTAGTTCTTTCACTTACTAAATATGCAACCTTGGACACGTTAAATCATTTTTTCTATCCATAAAATGGGAATGATGGAAGAGGAGCCCACCCTGAATGGCTGCAAAGCTGGCTGCAGTTACGTTAACGCCAGCAACCGCAACTTGCTCACACGAGGCTCTGAGCCGATTACTCCAAACCACCACCAGACACTAACCTGTGCTTGAAAGTTCACAACAGTCACATCTCTAAAGGGAATCACACAGACCACAGGATCTATATATTTCAGATGGTAACAAAATAGACACTGTAGAGAATCCAGAGTTGCCTTAACACTCTCTTCATTTTGACTCGAGACTCCCCCCCACCACCAAGCAGCATCGTTACCTGAGTTGGATGATTTTATCCGCTCAACTAACACTTGCGGAGGTCCTGAGAACCCTGCTTGGAAACAGTGATTGTTTCCCCTCCTGGTTTGGATTCTTCCACAAATTTTTTGTTACTGCCCACAACAGCTATGACAACCAGTATTCCTACCATCTCGTTTATGTAAACCTCCCCGGCATGGAAGAAAACTACTCTCTGGAAGCTAAGTCCCTAAAATAAATCACCTTCCCAGGTGTTGCAAAGAAAATATCCCTGATACTGTGGATGGACCGACACGCAATTGTGGGAGTAGCAGAAAACCAACTACCTCTAAACAGGGTCATTTTTCCATGAGGAGGTTCTCTTTTACTGTCTTTGCCCTGGCAATTCTAATTTCTTACAGCAAAAACCTCAGGAAGAACTTTTCAAAGTCAGCAATCTGAACAAAAGGAGCCTTTACTTGGAGAAGTGCTGAATAGACCATTGTGTAGATCCTAATTGCATGGACCACTCTTTGTTCTGAACGAGGGCAGTGCTCAGGAGGAGACAGAGGTTGGGGGTGGGGGCGGGGCTACTAGTGCAGGGCAGCTGGTGACAACCACTTGCCATGCACAGAGGGTGACCGAGGGAAGCAGGAGGGGTAGTTTCTACCCATAACCACATTGCAGCCTTTGGGGAGAGGGTGCCACCACAGGAAACCCTGAGAGTCCGCTTTGTGAAGCAGGATGCAAACCACCTAGGGTCAGGCAGGAACAAATGCTGGGGCTTCCTTGTGAGCTGTGAGTTTCCAGGGGCCAGTGAGGCTTCCACAGCTCCTGACACTCCCGACAGCATCCACACGGCACAGGCTGGGGTTCCTCCCGGGGCTGGAGAGAGGACCAGGAGTAGCATCCTCACCTTCTCAAACCCATCCACTCAAAAGCGCACACCCGCTGCCCCTTCATTTTGTGGCAGAAACTAACATAACAGGTGCTGTTAGCACTCTGAGGTGCTGCAAGACCTGAGCCCCAAGGGAATGCTCATAGGCATTCAGAGCCAGGACCGAAAGCCCTCAGGCCTTGCTCAGAGAGGTGAAGCAGCTGCCGAACCAGACAGCTGTGCCTCTCTGTGCGAAGGTGTCACCTTCCAGCCCAGAGGCAAAGCTGCCAGCTACTCACCACTCACTAAACATTGACCACCTAACAGATCTTCACCTGTGACCCATTTCCAACCCCATGACTTTGATCTTTTTGTCCCTATTGTCAGTGAGATTATCAATGCCCAGAGGCTTCCACATTCCCCCCAGAGTTCTAGAGCTGAGCAGGATCTGACTTAGGGTGGGGATCTTGCTTAGGGTGGGGGAGGGGGGAGGCGGTGCTACTCTCAGGTGCTCACCAGGGAGCACACAAGCAGATCCAGGGTCTATACAGATCACTGAGCATTATCCTAGTTACAACTCATCCATTTTTTTTTTTTTTTAGGTTTTTTTGAAGTATAGTTACAAGGCTGTGATAATTTCTGTTATACAACAAAGTGACCCGAAGTCATACATATACACACATCCAGTCTCTCTCAGATTCTTTTCTCACATAGATCATCGCAGAATATTGGGTAGAGTTCTCTGTGCTCTACAACAGGTCCCCATCTACCAATCATTCCATATACCTCAGTGTGCATATGCCAATCCCAAACCCCCAGTCCATCCCTCCCACTCCCTCACCTGTCTCCTTTGGTAACCATAAGTTTTTGAAAGACTATGAGTCTGTTACTGCTCGCAAATAAGTTCATTTGTACCTTTTTTTTATATTCCACATATAGGTGATATCATATGATATTTGTCTATCACTGTTTGACTAACTTCGCTTAGTATAATACTTCTAGGTCCATCCATGTTGTTGCAAGTGGCATTATTTCATTCTTTTTATGGCTCAGTAATATTCCATTGCATATATGTCCCACATCTTCTGATGAAGTCTCATCCATTTTAACTGTGTGTGATGCAATTACAGAACCACACAGGTTTTAGAAAGCACAGGACAGGAGAAAGTCTCACCAGGAAGTCCACACTCCGCAGGCCAATCTGTGCCTCAGAAACCTCTCAATAAAGCTCTGCTGTCCTATAGACAACTGTCACAACTTAAATGATAAAATCCTTTGCCATCTCTGAACTAATCCAGTTCCTTTGTGTTACGCTGGAGGAAACGGAGAGCACAGAGGTTCATTCCGAGCATTTAGCAAGCATCTACTGTGTGCCAGGCACCTGTTACACACTGAGGAGACAACGGTGGGCCCCAAAGGGTGCAATTCCTGCTCCACGGCAGAAGAGAAACCCCATCTGGGGACACTTGACTTTAAAAGCATATGCCAACTGCGGTCTGTGATCATATTCTTCGCTGCTCATGTGTTCTGCATTTGACCTTCTTAGGGCCCAGAAGGACAAAGTAACACAGTGGAGGCCCCTGCCGCAGGGCGCCCCACGTTTTCCCACCATATGGAAGGCCTGACCAGCTCTCCCCTCCAGGAATACCTCATGAACCAATTTCTGAAATTTTAGGTCAGCCTCTTGACAAAGAACAGGGACTAGTTTTCCAAAGACTCCTTCCCACACATATGCATTCCATAATTACACAGATCAGGACACCAGGGGAAATGTGCACGAAAATGGCTTGATTTGTGGAAATAATAATGCTTATTCTGGCTTAGCCACAGAGCCCTGGAGCTTCCACACAGACCCACTGCCACCCCCTGAGCTCCAATCACTTCCCCCAGGGCCTGCTAAAGCCCACACTCTGGAACACTCCATTGCCCTTAAAAGCTGGTCAAAGCACCGACTGGTTTCATATTCTGATCCATCCCCTTGCGACAAGGCCTTGCACCCCCTCGTGAAGGCTGACTTTCCCTCCAAGTTATTTCTCTGCCTGTCTTGGGCAATTGTTGAGTACAAAGGATTTGACTTCTGGGAGCCTATGAAGCAGTTTGGGGTTGTGTCCTAAACATGGCACTTGACACTCCCATTGCTCAAGGCTAAGACAGTAGATACCTTGAGGGGAGCTCAGCCAGCCTGTGGAGCATGGGGCCAAAGGAGGGACGAATGTGCCAAAGCCGCTGCCCAGCCCCCAGTCGCAGCCCCATGGTCACCAGCTCTCGGCCATCGAGGCCCAGGGATCTGAGGGTAACCACCCCTTAACCTGCATCCATCTCCACTGACCTAACTGTACGGGAAATGTCTTCATTTCACAAAGACATGTAAACACTTATCCAACCCCACGAGGGCCAACACTCACTGTGTGCAGCTCTGAACCTGGGACCCGGGTATATGCCAAACAGGAGACTTTACCCCAGTTGTCAGGAAGCATCTGAGAGGTCACAGTTCTAAGAGGAAAGATTCTCAAGGACAAGAATGTCCAAGTTCAGGGGCAGGAAGAGCTCCAGCCCGGTGATGCTCAGCTGCCTTCCTAGGATCACCCGAGACTAGCACCATCGTGTGCTTGTTTAGTTGTTTACTGTCTGTCCTCTCTCTGTCCCCAACTTCAGGAAGGCACAGGCCTCGTCTGTGGTGTTTCTCATTCAATTCCTGGTGGTTATGCCCTAGACCCACAGCCTAGAAGATGCCCAGGATTCATCTGTGGGATCAGTAACGCTCAAAACCTTGCCAGCCCTGCCTGGGGGTGTCCTGTGCTCCGGAAGTAGAGCTGAGGTCTGGGCTGCAGGAGGGCCCGCCCTGGCCACAGGAGGAGCCAGAAGGGCTGGGGTTGGACTAAGCTCTGCCACCAACTTTGAAATGATCCCTTTCCATCTCTGAGCCATGGATTTCTCTCCTGGAAAGTACCATGGGAGTTCCCATTGGGGCGCAGTGGAAAGAAATCTGACTAGGAACCATGAAGTTGCGGGGTCCATCCCTGGCATCACTCAGTGGGTTAAGGATCCGGCATTGCCGTGAGCTGTGGTATAGGTCACAGACATGGCTCGGATCTGGTGTGGCTTTGGCTGTGGTGGAGGCCAGCAGCTGTAGCTCCAATTAGACCCCTAGAGGGGAACATCCATATGCCACAGGTTCGGCCCTAAAAAGAAAAAAAAAAAAAAAAAAAAAAGGAAAAAAAAAGAGAAAGAGCTATGGATGGGCATTGGTGGGGAGGGTTACAGAGACCCTAAGATCACTAAAATCCCGCTGGCTCTGAAATGCAGGACTGTTCACTGACCAGCTTGCCCTTCCTCGGCACTGACTCGTACCCACAGAGAGCACCTGGGGGGCCTCTGATCGGCACCCGCACCCACAGTTGTGGGGGGCCCCCTGTCAACACCGTGCTCCCACAGCCATCTCCAGAGGCCCAGCGGCGCATTCCTGTGTCGAAGTCCCTATCTTATCACCCTGTACTTTCCCCACCACCTCCGCACTCCCTGTCCCCAACTGACGTCCCTGACCATCTGGGCCCTTATCACAGCGTCTCGCTGGCTATTCTTAGGAACACATTCTCCCCTGGCGGCCTCGGCCCCCTTGCTCCCATCTGGGCCTCCCTGCTGTGTTACCCAGATGAGGATGGAGGCCCCACTGCGCTTGTGGCTTCAGTGTTTAAGGTGGAAGGCACATCCAGACTAGCCAGACCCCAGCCCTGTAGAAGACGAGCATGGCTATTCCTGAGTCAGCTTTCAAAGGCCGATGTCTGCTGCTTCTCCTTCTCCTGTTCCTCCCCCACCCAGAAGCTTCACACAGGGGCCTCTGTCTTCATGCCAGTGTGGAGTGGGAGCGGGGCAGGAGCCCAGAAAGCCACCCTGACTGTCCAGCTGAGGACAGGGCCAGGGGCCAGACCGCCACTCTGCATTCACTGCAAATCTGTCCAGGTTTCTTGCCATTTGGATTTCTTTTAACATGTGTCTCCATTTCCACCTTCCCACCTGCCCACAGCAGGAGAGCACCCATGTCTTGTGAGGGGTGAGAGATAACTAGGTGGGTACAGAGGCTGTTCCTGCAGCAGCACGAAGGCCAGTACTTCTAGGGTGCAAGATGGTGTGACAAGGGCTCCACATGTGCTCTGGGAGTCCTGGGAGGGGGTAATGGGGTTTCCTTGGTTTTAGAAACAAACAAGCAGAGGATAGGAAAGTCAAGGGACCTTCCTCCAGCTCTAAGCGGAGGTGTCCAGAGCCTCTGCCTTTGGCCCCTTTTTCCCTCCCAGCTGCCCTGTGAGGGTCAGGCTGGACCACTTGCTGCCTCTGTGCTGGAATGAAGAGGGCGACCGCAGGATGGAGAGCTCCTAGGGGTGGGGGAAGGGGCAGCCGCAGTCTGGGCGCTGGCTCTTGGAAACAGGGTACCTGGGAAAGGGCATTTCTAGCTTTATACGTTGACAACAGTCTTCACGCAATGACTTTCCAACCACCCCAGGAGAAGAATCAGTCTACGGAGTGTGGGCAGTCTGTCAGAATTACTAGATCATGAGAGGAGCAAAACAAAAAACAAAGAGGAGGCTTCTGTCTCTCTCGTAAGACAGAGGTGAGGGTGAGAAGCACCCAGAAGAGCCTGAGAAACGGGTCTCTTCTTTTTCTAGTCCCTCTCCCTGAATGCAGTGTCTTCTCCATCTTCTTTAAAGAGCTCAACCTGCAGAAAGCTTGGAAAGACCAGGTGACCAAACCCAGATAAGGGCTCATCCAAGTTTAAGGGCAAATGCACCTGTTTACAGTGACCCGTGTCCCTGCAGGTGGCCTGAGGGTCTGCTCTTCCTGGGAGAACACATCATTCAGCCACGGGCAAGGCAGCTCCCTGTGGGGAAGGTGAGGGAGGAGTGTTTGATTTCTCAGCAATGTCAGCCTTACATAAGGTTTGAATGTCCTGGGAGGTGGGGAGAAAGGGGGCAACGGGCCCATGAGGGGGTGAGAGCATCAGACTGTCTACAAGCAACTGACACGTACTAGCTACTTTGAGGGACTTGCTCTAATTTTATACTTCAGAATTGAGGTCAGATCCCATCTCAGTCTAAGCAAATAAAATGTACCAGAGCATGGAGAAGAGAGGGAGAAAAACCCAAGTTTAATGTGATGTAGAAGGATTTGATTAGAGAAGGAAAAAAAAAAAAAACCCTATCTCTCTCACTAACCAAATGGTAGGTACTACTTAACTGAACCCACCAAGCCCAGACACAACCTCAGAATCATTCTTAACACAACATCCTGAGAATCAGGATCAATCAATGGGTGTTGCCCTTAAAATAAAACCTACTTGGGATCCTTGGTTTAGGGCAACAAGTGGACTGTCATTCTCCAACAGATATCTGATGAATCTAGAAACATTAGGAGGACATCAGTCGAACCTTCTCCCATGTATCCCTGGAAGCCAGAGTCAGGGACGGGGTAATGAACTAGAAGGATCTCTGCAAGAGCTGGAAGGTGATGCCACACTCCCTGTGCTACCTTTTGGCTCCCACCCTGGTGCTCTTGAAGCAAGCCCAGGCCACAGCCTCATCCCAGGTCAGGCTAGGCCCCTGACTATCCTAGGTCACTTCTGGGCCCACAAGGACAAGAAGGGGGCCACCAACATCACTGCATGAGATCCCCTCAAGTTCTGATATCCGCGTCTGTCTATTTTTAGCCTAAAAGTGTCACACTACTTCTATCATTTATTTCTGCTTTACTTTTATTTGAAAAGTTTTTTGTTTGTTTAAAAAAAAGGGAGTTCCCATCATGGCTCAGTGGTTAACGAATCCAACTAGGAACCATGAGGTTGCAGGTTCGATCCCTGGCCTCGCTCAGTGGGTTAAGGATCCAGCATTGCCATGAGCTGTGGTGTAGGTCACAGACACAGCTTGCATCTGGCATTGCTGTGGCTGTGGCGTAGGCCAGTGGCTACAGCTCCAATTCGACCCCTAGCCTGGGAACCTCCACATGCCGGCCCTAGGAAAGATTTTAAAAAAAAAAAAAAAAAGAAAAAGAAAGAAAAGTTTTAAACATCCCACAGTAGTTCGCCCGCGCGTGTGTGTGTGTGTGTGTGTGTGTGTGTGTGTGTGTGTGAGAGAGAGAGAGAGAGAGAGAGAGAGAGAGAGAGAGAGAGAAAGTAATGGAGAGACAGAAGCTGAAGGGTAAAAATGCCATGTATGTTCAGGTCCCATGATTTTAAAGAAGGAAGGAGGGAAAGAGAGACAAAGAGGAGGACTAAGGGTCTTTGCTCTTGCTTCCACTGAAGCCAAACCACCACCACCTATTCCTTGGGGCCTCCCTCCCTGTCTCCACCTCATCCTGGGCCTCTCCCCGCCCCCCGGGGACCCACCCACATCTCCCTCCCAGACTCCACACCTCTGGAATTCTCCCCTTGCACAGAGATCCTTTCCACTTCTGCAAGTTATCACACTGGCAGTCTCCAAAGGAAAAGAAACGCAATGTCTCCTAACTGTGAGTTGATGGAATTTTTATCTTCTTGACCCAAGTTTCCCTGGCTGGGCCTGACTCACTCTGCAGGAGCCAGTGCGTGCCTGGCCTGAGCCTCCTGGGTGCAGGGGGGCCCAGGCTGCCAGGCAGCATCACACAGCACGGCATGTACCAAGCCCCCCAAGTACCCAGCGGTCAGTCTGGCTGCACATCTCAAACTGCAGTCAGCGTGCTGCTGCCATTCGGAGCCTCTCCTAGAAGAACTTAAGGGCAGCCAAACGTCCTCAGGAACTATTCAAACGTTATTAACGAAAGGAATGTTTATTGCTCTGTAACTGACTTGTCCTTTTCTAATCCTTTCCCCAGATATCTTTTATCAGAGAGACACACAGTTCATTTCTTTGACACGTCAATATCGACACACTCATCTGAAAACTCAAGTACGGTGGCATGTTTCCCAAGAGGATTATCAACCTGGCCAGAGATATGGTCCCAGTCAAATGCCAACTATTGAAAACAGAAAGCCCTTTGGATTAAACACAATTAAAGACAGTTGCTTTCTCTTATTTCATCTCATTGCAAACACTACCTGCTCTGTCACTAAGTAAAAACATTTCCCTCACTATTTTGGATTTCCTTTTAGCTTAAGAACTTATTTTTCTGAGTAAACCTTATGTCTCTGAGTATTTTAACAGTAAACAGAGACCCAAGAAAGAAAGAAAGAAAAAAAATACTCTTTAATTGTATTGTGACTCTATCCACCTAGGAAGCACTTTTAAGAAATTACTGGATTGCAATGTCCCCAACTTCCAGGGTCTCCTAAGCCTAAACACAGTGAGAAAGCACTGAGGATATTTATATTTTCTGCAGATAAATAGGCATTTGGGCTAAATGCTTGTCATATTCTGTAAGACTATCAGAAACGAATTCCTAGGTATTCAATTCTGAATGTACAGAGATGATGGAAATTGAAGACAGCCGCCCAACTAATTTGAATTCTGCTAAAATGGTTTAATTCTGGAGATAAAAATTAGTTAATCTCTAGAGATAAACATTCCCATTAACAGAGCTGTCTATATTTAAAAAAACAAAAACACCCAGAAATCATGCTGTACAATGGACAGATATTTGTTGCTGTCTTTAAACTACTAGGAACCTTCTAGGGTCAGTAACAGATGATCCAAAGTAATCTGATATAAATTTCTTTTGGTCACATAATACAGCAAAGATTAGAGACTTGAAAGAAGGCAGCTGGATGGAAATCTACCTGCTTGCACCCAAACAGCTCCACCAAAGCCACAAGAAGATCCATCTCCTTTGTCTATAGCTGACCAGTGAGCCGTCCCACGGGTAACGTGGGCCAAGGTAGACGAACAGTTAAGGGAGCCTAGAACTTTCTAATGGAAAAAAAAAAAGGAAAGAAAAAAGATGGAGCCACTTTAATGACAAAAACAGTTTTGTCTAAACTCATCTAAAAATCAGCACAATTGCTTTCACTTTTGCACATCGCTCTAGAGTTGAGCACAAGTTCTTAGACCTAAAAGGGATCTTTTAAGATCTTGTCAGCCATCTTGATTTTACTGAAAAAAAGCACTGAAAACTCAAGCTCAGAAGGGATTGGCTCAGGTTCCCCGTAATTTGTGACAGACCCATGACTCAGGCAGAGGTCTTCCAACTTGCAGGGCAGTATTCTTTCCACTACATCCCCTTTCCTTGCTGGAATCCTGCTGTTTCTTACACAACAGACAGGCAGAACCCCAAGTCTGCAAGGCAAACTACCTATGTTCCAAGAACTTATTGGTAAGTTGCTTACTCAAAATTCAAAAGAAATTTCCCTCTGAAAGCAGTGTTGCCTGTGCTGGATGAGTCCCTATGCTAGTCTACAACAGCGAATTTAGAAGCTTTGAGAAGTCTTCTGAGGTGCCTTAAGTCCTCAAATACCTCTAAATCGAGATTCCAAGACCAGGCAAGCATTGACTCAATGAGCCAAGTCGCCATCAAGCCATGATGGCATAGTGGGTAAATACAAAGACTTTTGAAATAAGACCAGCCTGAGTTCAAGTTCAGGTTCACCCAACCTTAGCAGATAGAGGCTTTATTTTCACAATAAAAATCTAATGGAAGAGGAGGAGAATGGGATGAAGAAATCCTTACACTCCTCACGTGCATGCCTGCTGTACTGGTGGATTAGACATCAAAGTAGCTCTTCTCCCTCCAGGAACAAGTGAGGAGAGGATGGTGAAAAGATGCTGGCCCACAGAGGAAGGAGGGAAGCCTTGCTCGGAAGCAATGGATGGTGGCAGTGAAAAAGGCTATAGGCAGTTGGCCTCTGAGCTGGGGAAGGAAGCAGAGGACCACCTGAGGACCTGCAGAAAGCCCTGCCCTCCTTTAATCTGTAGGGAGGCCCCTGTCACTAACCTGTCTCCCTGCCTCTCAATCCCCATCTTGAGCGCCTCCCAAAGGTCTCATCTCCACTGCTTTCAACTCTCCTCTGCTCGGACCCAGGGGGCTCCACCTGCACTTAAGATGTTGGGGAGACTTCACTCTCCCTGGTTAGCAGGAGAGGTGGGTAGCAGGGACAAGTAAGGAATTTAACCATCTTCCCACATCAGGCACTTCGTTTTTATTCACTTCCCACAGCAACCTCAATACAAGTCTTCATGTCCTGATTTGACCAGTTAGACACTGATATTCAGAGAGGTTTAGCCACTTGCCCAAGGTTACACGGTAAGGAATGTGGAATCAGGCTTAAATCTACAACCAAGGGGCCAGAGTGGATTTGTGCCACTGCCCCCGGCTGGCCCTCCGAACGCATGTTTCCATGCACCACTGCACACCAGTGAGGGGCTCTTGAATTCACTGTCCATGGTGTGTGTTGCACAGGTCGCTGGTCCTATTCAGGAAACAGCTCAGAGCAAGGCCTCCTGGGAAAATGACCTCCAGGCCAGCATATAACACAATGATTGCATTAACATCTCACACCTGCATAGTGACATGTGGCTTACAAAGCCCCAGTTTGAAAGTCGCACTGGATTATAATCTCAAATATAAAATAAATCTCTGCCAGTCTGTACTGATATAAATAAAAGACTGAATAAATAAAAGGAAAGAATAGACAAATAGACAGAGTGTACCTCCCACCCCTCAAGGTGGGGCTGCGTATAGAGACTTTCTTACAAAGAGGCCAGTTGGGAAAGGGGAGGAAGACTAGCCTCACTATGGAGAAATCTGACACACGCCACCCTGGCCAGGTGATCAGGAATACGTGTAGGTATAACACAGAGCAAAAAACAGGTCAAGTTCCATAGAGATGAATTCTTTTTTTTTTCTTTCTTAAAGCTAGAAAGTACTAAAATATATTTGAAGATTAAGAGAAAGAAAAGGAGGTGGGGAGGATTCATGAAACCTAGTTTGGCTGAGTCATCCAGATGTTCAACTGAGCCACTTAGATATTTCATTGGGGGCAGGGGGTGGGAGGACGGCTGAGCGGCAGTTAGATTTTTCCACCAAACAAGAAACAAAGGAACGCGTTTTGTTAAAAGGCTGGAGATGTCCCACCTCCCCTCACAGCGATGGAGGCAGGCAGGAGGTTCTGGGCAGAGAGGAGCACTGTTTTGTTTTGGTTTTTACGTTTTATAGAAGTATAGTTAATTCACAAGGCCGTGATAGGGGAGCACTGTTTTAACTCAGTCCGGACTTTAACTCCCAGTCTTGATTCTGCTGTTCAGTCTTTTCTGCAGCAACCCCTGGTGTTCAGACTTCATTGTAAAGGTGGCCAGGGGCAAGGGGCAAGGGGCGGGAGGTGGGGGGCTGGGGGTGGGGGTTGGAAACTGCATGCCACCAAAAAGTGTATTTTTAAAATGTTCAGTCCTCTTTTATTTCAGTCTTCTTTTATTTCTGTCCTTCACCAGGGGGGTGAAACAGCCACCTGACAAGGCAACCAGAATGGACCTTGAGACCACCTTCCTCAGCGCCACTGCCCAACCTAATTACTAAGTCTCCAAGTCCATTTTTCTTTCTGATCAGAGCCACAGCTGTGACCCACACACCACAGCTGCTGCTACAAGGCTGGATCCTTAACCTGCTGTACCACAGCAGGAACTCCCTCCCTCTTTTTTTTTTTTTTTTTTTTTTTTTTTTTGCTTTTATTAGGGGCTGCACCCATGGCATATGGAAATTACCAGGCTAGGGGTCAAATCGGAACTATAGCTGCTGGCCTGAACCACAGCCACAACAACACAAGATCCGAGCCACATCTGCGACCTACACCACAGCTCACAGGCCAGATCCTTAACCCACTCAGTGAGGCCAGGGATCAAACCCGCATGTTCATGGGTCCTAGTCGGGTTCATTACCACTGAGCCACAACGGGAACTCCCCTCATCTTCCCTTCTTATTCCACCAACCAAAGAATCATTCTTGTGAGTTTGTAAGTTTCCTTTGAACTTCCAAGCACCCCCAGAGAGAACTCTGTCTTTTGATCTTTCACACCATATGCAAGATTGCTTTCATCCCGACTCGAAGACCAAGCGCCCTTGGACACAGTACATGGGAAGAGGCAATCCGAGCAGGTGGAGGTGGCCACCCACGCCTCTTGTTTCTCCCTTCTCTTTTAGGATTCTCAAGTGTTCTCCCTCTTTCTTGGGGACTCCAGAACTTACCCTTCAGTCAGCTGAGGACTTTCTCTGTTAGCTATTAATAAGAGTTAAGCTATTAATGACATAAATTGCAATAGACTATGAAGTTGTGATTTGCCTACTTGGATCTTTGCTTACTACACAGCATAAGCTTAAGAAGAAACAAAATGCTGTCTTTTATTATTTCCAGGCTGTGAAGCCCTGAACTAAGTTAACTGTACTAGGCTCTGAAGCGCTCTCCCAGAGAAAACAAGAAACAGCAGGAACTGACTCAGAGAAAGAAAACACTTCAAGAGCAGACACGTCACTTTCCACCTGCTGCAGCAGCCGCTGCGTTTTCTTTATTCTCATCTAATCAGGCAAGACTGTCAAACTCTACGAACGGCATCAGTTTCAGCTCTACCGACTTTACCCATAAAGGCGAATTTCGAAAGCTGCCCTTTCTTCTTTTTGAAAACTCCGCCTTTTCACGGCTGAATTCAGACACCCTTAGGATTTGAATCCAAGCCAAAATTCTTGCTAAAACCAGATATTCTATATGGACGCACTTACTACAGAGCGTTCTACCACATCTGAAGATTATTCTTCCCAGTGGATGATCCAGCAATGAAGAGAGCTACAAGTTTCACCAGGAGGTCTGCATGCTGACCCATCACAGGGGGATCCAAGATGCATAACTACCACAGCTGTGCCCAACAGAATACTGCATCCATAAAAAAATAAAATGGAGTCCAATATCAAACGAATCCTCAATGGCTTTTTTAAAATCCACATTGAAATCTCCTGAACCGGCATCAATACACAGCCAGACATCCTCCAGATTTTCTTCACCTGTCTCTCTCACCCAAGTCACATGCATCTTGGCAGCTGTCCCCTTAAAACCTCTTTCCTCCCAGGGGTTCCCTTCATGGCTCAGTGGTTAACGAAACTGACTAGGATCCATGAGGTTGCAGGTTCAATTCCTGTCCTTGCTCAGGGGGTTAAGGATCTGGTGTTGCCATGAGCCGTGGTGTAGGTCACAGACATGGATGGTGTAGGTCACAGATCCTGCATTATTATGGCTGTGGCACAGGCTGGCAACTGTAGCTCTGGTTCAACCCCTAGCCTGGGAACCTCCATATGCTGAAGTGCAGCCCTAAAAAGCAAAACAAAACAAGAAACCTCTCTCTCCCAAAACATTCTGACCTTCTGTCTCACTTCCCACTTCCCCATCAGCTGGCTATAACCTATGGCCATCTAACCTCTCTCACATCTTTCTAATTCTTCCCATTTTCTGTCCCATAAAAGCTAAGGTACAGGTGCTGAAAAGGGAAACACACCTTTAAAAGAAGATCCTGGAGTTCCCATTGTGGCTCAGCAGGTTAAGAACCTGACAGTGTCCGTGAGGATGTGGATTCGATCCCGGTCCTCACTGGGTTAGTTAAAGATCTGGCATTGCTGCAAGCATAGGTCGCACACAGATGTGGCTTGGCTCCAGAATTGCTGTGGCTGTGGCATAGGCCGGCAGCTGTTACTCTGATTCGACTAGCCTGGGAATTTCCATATGTGGCAGATGCAGCGGCAAAAAAAAAAAAAAAAAAAAAAAAAAAAAAAAAATCCCATTGAAGGAGAATACTTACACACCAACGTCCTCCTTCTCAGACTCATACTCCTCAGCACTAGATGGCTGTGACTAGTCAACCCATGACTCCATGACACAGGCAGGGTGGTGATCATAGTTCTGTGGTCCTGCTTTCTATAGGCAGGCAAGAGCTGGGGTTTGCACAAAGCCCTGGACTTCCAGCAGGCCTCTCTCAGGAATCGTGGTGTAGCCCGAGAGCATGACACAGGTGGGTGGTAGGAGTGGGTCCCTCTCTGACCTCATCACTGACACTGGCACGGTCACCCGTGCAGGCCCACACACTGGAAACCCCTCCCTACCCCTTCTAGCCACCCCTAAGGAACACTGAGGGCCTCGATGAGCAGTTTGAAAACTAGAGGCTGGCTGGTGGCCACAGCCCTCTCCTAGCCCACCCTGACCTATGACCTAAGGACCCACATTTGTTTTTACAAGAAATGACCACCTCTTTTCAAAATACCATCTAATGCACTACAATCAACTACTTTCTCTCCCCTCATCTCTCTCTTGAGAAGGAAAACCATTAGGCTTATCCACCCTATGACCAGCTGATAGAGTCTGCACCTGAACCCCAGTCCTCTGGACAGCCTTCTGTATGTGTCAGAAAGCTACTTACTTCCAACCCCTGCCAGCTGTTGATGCATGACAGACCATCCAAGGTCACACGGGGATGGAAAATCATGCATAGCTAAAGGATCTGTTTGAGGCCCACAGTTAATGATAACTGCACTGGGGGCCCGGGAGCCGTACTCACCTGTCACTGTTCACTGCTCCCGACAAAAGGAGCTCAACAGGAACAGAGGCCCCATTAACTCCGCAGGGGGCCTGGAAAACAGCGGAAAAGTACAGGCCCTCGGGGGTGGCGGATCCAAATGCCAGTGCCCTTGGATTTGGCGGTATTTGCCCACAGAACTTCTGCATTAGGGCACAGCACCCAGGAGCTACTCATGTATGGCAGGTGGCTCCAGCTGTTAACATATCCCATGGAGAGACACTGGGGGGTATGGGGGCAGGGGCCCAGGCGAACCAAACCACAGATGGAAAGGATGTCTGCTCCTCCCCTGAAGGCCTTGGCCCTGTTTCTACCTTTGCTCCCAAAACAGTAGCAGAAGCCAGAATCAGTGTGTGCAGTAAACACACTATACATATGTGCATCAGCCTTGGCTGATGCTTCTTAGACCCTGGGAAAGGCAGGACTCATACTGTGTTTTCTATATATTTATAAGTATTAATCATATATTTATAATATAGAAATATTAATTATATTAATAATTATATGTTTGTATAATTAATATTATACACAAACAATTAAATATATTTATAAATATATTCATAATTAATTGTATAAATATATTTCATTCTTTGGCTCTTTCCTGTAAATACATTTCCCTGTGATTCTGAGACAACTTTTAAAAAAGACAGAAGTTCAACAAATATTGTCAGCACCTGTCCACATGAAAAGCAAAACAAATCCATCTTCATAAAATTTTATTTAAAAGTTTTTTCCCAGAGTTCCCATCATGGCTCAGCGGTTAATTCCCCTAAAAGAATTATGATAGAGATGTCATTATACAGCTATGATCAGAACAAAAGATCTACTGCTGTGAGGAGTTTCCCTGTGGCATTGAGGGCTAAGGATCTGGCATTGTCACTGCAGTAGCTTGGCTTGCTGCTGTGGTGCAGGTTCAATCCCTGGCCCACCAGGAACTTCTACCTGCCATGGGAGTGGCCAAAAAAAAAAAAAAATCTGCAAAACACAAGATTCTTCCCCCTTCTCCTTCTTCCCACCCCTTCTCAAGATACAGCCCAAACAATTCTTATTCTCAAATCCAAACAGCCCTTGACAACAGGCTTCTCCTAGGGTCAAGGCTGATAAGGCTGGATGTGAACTAGCACCTTGGGTGGGCTCCATGCCATAAGCAGGGAGAGAAGATTGTAGCAGAAATTCTGCAGAGTAGAGGTTCTGAAACAGTCAATTCAAGGCATACACTGGGGAATCAATAAAAATCTGAAGTGACTTCAAGCTAAACACAGCAGATTGAATACATGCACTCTGGTTTTAGAAATAGTCCTGACACACCTGTTCTGCTGTTGTTTCCTCTCCAGTTTTCTTTGTCCTTGTGGGTTTAAGCCTTTGTTCCATTAAAAAAGTGGATCTCACACTGCGAGGTTTGAAGATTAAACAGAGATAAACAGGCATGGGTTCTGACTCTGCAGACTAGACAAAGCTAAAACTAATGTGTGGACAACAAAAAGTCAGTCAGTTCAGGATGGAGAAAGCTGGTTGGAGCTAAAAAAAAGGAGGACTGGTAGAAAGTTTTAAGAGAAGCAGCTAGACGGTGGGATGCCCTCTTCCACATCAAGGTGCCAAAAATCAACTCTGCCCCAATCAAAAGACCGAAAGGGTGGGAAGCTATGGAGGCAGAACAGACAGGTAGGAGGAACAGGCTCCAGGAAAAAAATCAAGAAAAAAAATGAGGAGTTCCCATCATGGCTCAGCAATTAGCAAACCAGACTGGCATCCATGAGGTTGAGGATTTGATCCCTGGCCTCGCTCAGTGGGTTAGGGATCTGGCATTGCCGTGAGCTGTGGTGTAGGTTGCAGATGTGGCTCGGATCCCGTGTTGCCGGGGCTGTGGGGTAGGCTGGCGGCTACAGCTCCAATTCGACCCCTAGCCTGGGAACCTCCATATGCTGTGGGTGTGGCCCTAAAAGACAAAAAGATCAAAAGAAAAAAAATGAACTGGTGGAATTTCTGATATATCCAAAGAGAATGAGATAAAAAGGTTTTTGAGCTTTGTCAGCATTTGGGGATAAATTCATAATAGATACACAGAAAAGCAAGCAGGATGTTTGATGTTCTGACATCCGCAGGCTCCCAGCTCCAGCCCTTTCCAGCCCCACAATCACACCCTATTACTCTGCACCCCACTTCAAGGTTGCCGGCAGTTAACACATGCATGCAACACTCATGTCCTCTCAGGAGTACATGCTCCATGAAAGCAAAACCCAGGTCTAAAGCCTCTTTAAGGGGCCCCATGAGGAAGCCCAGCCAAGTGCAGGGGGAGACACTCTGATTGGGGGCCCCAGGACAATTTTGAAGGCCCAGGTCCTCCTTTCCCTTCTGTGTCCTTAGAGCTGACTCTCCTCCGAGCCTCTTCTCAATTCTTACTTGACACACCTAACACTGGCAGGGGATCAAATCATCGTCTAGATAAAAACCCTTACCAAACAAAAGGTGTTCTTATATTTCCAGAGATGCATTAAACTGATCCCTTGATCCTGATATCTGCATGGCATCTGATGGGACACAAAAAACCACTGTGTTCTCAGGGCAACAGAAGGCTAGAATTAAGCCTGACCAAGAACTGTGGTACAAGCATTTAGCCCATATGTGTGTGTGTGTGTGTGTGTGTGTGTGTGTATACACATACATATATAATATATATTATTATATAATATTTTTGTCTGTGCCTGAAGAATACATAAATTCCCAGGCCAGAGATGGAATTTGAGCTGCAAGTGCAACCTATGCCATAGCAGTGACAATGCTGGATCCTTAACCCGCTGAGCCACCAGAGAACTCCCTTTAGCCTATATTTTTAATTTCTAGAGGAAACTCCCTACTGTTTTCCATAGAGAATGCAGCATTTTAACCAGCGATCCCATTTGGGGTATTTATCTAACAGAATTAAAATCAGAATCTTGAAGAGATATCTGCAGCCTCATGGTCACTGCATCAGTATTCACAATAGCCAAGATGCAGAAACAACCCAAACATCCATCAATGAATGAATGGATAAAGGAAATGTGGTGTACAATAGAATTCAGCCTTTAAAAAAGAAGGAAATATTTTAATATGCAATAGCAATGATGAACGTGGAAGATACGCTAAGCAAAATAAGCCAGGCACAGAAGGACAAATGCTATATGATTCCACTTATATGAGGTATCTAACATAGTTCAATTGATAGAAGCAGAGTAGAATGGTGGCTGCCAGAGGTTGTGTGAGGGGAAATGGGAGTTACTAATCAACATAAAGCTTCAATTATGCGAGATAAGTTCTAGAGATCTGCTGTACAATATTATGCTTACAGAAATCGCACAACACTGTAAATCAACTGTACTTAAATAAAAAATAATAATAACTAAAAAAATGAGGTCCCACTGTATAGCACAGAGAACTATATCCAGTCTCTTGGGATAGACTGTGATAGAAGAGAATATAAGAAAGGAAATATATATATATATATATACATACATACATATAGACACACACGCACGCACACACACATATATATACGAATGACTGGGTCACTTTTACTGTACAGCAGAAATTGGCACATAGTAAATCAACTATACTTTAATTTTTAAAAAATAACTAAAAATTTGAGCTTTGTGCTTACAGTGAAGAATGCTATAGTAGGAGTTCCCGTCGTGGCTCACTGCTTAACGAATCCAACTAGGAACCATGAGGTTGCGGGTTCGATCCCTGGCCTTGTTCAGTGGGTTAAGGATCCGGTGTTGCCGTGAGCTATGGTGTAGGTCGCAAAGGTGGCTCGGATCCCGAGTTGCTGTGGCTCTGGAGTAGGCCAGTGGCTACAGTTTCGATTAGACCCCTAGCCTGGGAACCTCCACATGCCACGGGAGCGGCCCTGGAAAAGGCAAAAAGACAAAAAAAAAAAAAAAAAAAAAGAAAGAAAATAATTTAAAAAATTATAAATTTTTTAAAAAAAGAATGCTATAGTTATACACTTAAAAATTTGTTAAAAGGATCAATCTCATTTTAAATATTCTTACTGTAAAATTTTTAAAACTCAAACTGTAAACTTTAAGATGCAGGCATAGCTGCCTCTGGTTTTCTTTTGACTCTTCAAATTCTTTGGGCTTCTCTTCTTGACTCACACTGACAGCAAATGGTTAGTAATTCCAAGTCAGACAAGCCTGCTGTGCAGGTGGACTCTTCCTTAAGTCTCCAAGGAAAACAACTGTTAGATCCTGCAGCTCTGAAAGGGGGCACAGGCACTGAAAAGGCTCAGGAGATGCCTTTAAGATTAAAGGCTTAATGTTCTCAGCATTTGTGGCACACACACACAAAAAAAATGCCAGCAGGCACCCTCATGATTCTCATAAGTCCTGATGACAATGGGCTGCAATCATGATGGGGGCCAGTCACTCAGTAGGGCTGGTGGGATCCACACCCCCAGCCTGGCTCAAAGTAACTCACAGGAAAATGAGGATGCTAACTGGGGAGTGGCCAGAGATACACTTGCAGGGGCAAGTTTGGGAGAATGAATCACATGGGCAGGAAAGAAAGGCGTTGGGAAAGCAGGGTGGTTTGAGGCTGAAAAGGAGCTGACACCAAGGCCAGAGAGGGCTGAGGGACTGTGGGAGCCTGAGATTGCAAATTTCAATCTGACCCAGTCCAATCCATTCTGCACACATGACATCTCTGACAAGCAGGTCCTTCCGGTGGATGGAACAGAACTGTGAGCCATTCCCAGCCACTAACTGCAAACAATTGGGCTCTCCTCCCCGCCCCACCACTATAGAGAATCTGCAGTTGGCCATGGGGAGGGCTCAGCTCCTGCTAGGCATCTTTTGAATATTGGTATACAGCCTCCAGGACATGGGGAGAAGGAAGAAGGAGGGAGGCAGAAGTCTAAGGAATTACCAGACTGGCTATTAGGGCCACACCCACAGCATGTGGAGGTTCCCAGGCTAGGGGTCAAATTGGAGCTACAGCTGGGGCCTACACCACAGCCCCAGCAACGCGGGATCTGAGCCACATCTTTGACCTACACCACAGTTCAGGATCTTTAAGCCCCTGAGCGAGGCCAGGGATCAAACCTGCATCTTCATGGATACTAGTCAGATTCGTTGCCACTGAGCCACAGTAGGAACTCCTTGCTTGCGCATTTCAACATCATATATAAGTTAGTTCTCTTTTTCCTCTAGCCATCACCTTTCAGTTAACGATAACCACCACATGACTGAGAGACAGGCATGAAATTAACTCAGGATGTCATAACAAGGTTATACACACTTTAGTTTTACAAGTGATTGGGCTATTTTCTTTTTTCTCCAGGAGTCCCGAAAGAAATGAAAGGGTTTGCTAAGAAAACTCATAATGGAAACATAATGTTTAGCTTGTAAAAAGAAACTAAATGGAAAGACTGGCTGTAGTAGGAACAAGTCAATGAATGAAAGTGAGGATAAGTAATTCTCCTGTAAGACCCCAGCGACTAGAAGCCAGGTTCAGCTCTCCTGGGTTCACTGCCCAATAATTAGTTATTTCACGTACCTGAAGTTAATTAAAGTTTTTAAAGTAAATGTGTGTTTTTTAAATATTCTCTGATACAGTGGATTTTCTTGGGGGAGGGGGGGACTAGTTACGAATGTTACTAGTCCAAACATTCCCCTATCTTAACCACTTCACCTCAAAACACCATAGATGGGAGTTCCCGTGGTGGTGCAATGGAAATGAACCCAACTAGTATCCATGAGGATGCCAGTTTGCTCCCTGGCCTCGCTCAGTGGGTTAAGGATCCCGAGTTGCCATGCTCTGTGGTGTAGGTTGAAGAGGTGGCTCGGATCCCACGTTGCTGTGGCTGTGGTATAGGCCGATAGCCATAGCTCTATTTGACCCTTAGCCTGGAAATTTCCATATGCCACAAATGCGGCCATAAAAAAAAATTTTTTTTTAAACAGATGATCTCAGCTCAAACCCCTTGTGGCCCAGTCTTCTCCATCCCTGCAAGGAGCCCCACCAGTTGCCTTTCTCTCACATTAATTCTCTCCTAGATTTATCACTGGTTGTTCATTGAATGTGGATTTTTTTTTTCCTTTACCAAACTGTAATAAAAACATGACTCCCCAAATTCCCCCAAAGCAGAATATGGTCATTTTCATCATGGTTATCACCGCACAACAATCTTTAGTGTTTAATGACCTACCTTGGGCACCTATTCAATAATGAATCAGTGGTGAAAATGGACTTTGACATCATTTTCCCCTATATAATTTATATGTTAAGATACATGTATCAAGAAAAATTTACTGAGCAAAGTAAATATTATGTATATCAGAACACAAGGAAAGAAATGTCATTTTTAAAATTCCAAGGATTCTAGCCAAGCATAAAATGTTAAAAGTTTTTTTTTAGGCTTTACATTTTGTTGCTATTTTGGAATGCATTTAATTATCTCCTGTCGTAAAAGTCTGTGGAACAAGCTGGGGAAGAAGGGAGTAAAAAAATGAGGAAAACGAGTTCCCACTGTGGCGCAGTGGGTTAAGAATCCAACTACAGCAGCTCAGGTCACTGAGGAGGCGCAGGTTCCTTCCTGGCCTAGGAACTGCATATAGAATAGGTGGGGCCATTAAAAAGAATTCCATCGGTGGCTCAGAGGTAATGCATCTGACTAGGATCCATGAGGATACGGCTTTGATGGTTGGCCTTTCTCAGTGGGTTAAGGATCCAGCATTGCTGTGAGCTGTAGTGTAGGCCAGCAGCTGCAGCTCAGGTTCGACCCCTAGCCCAGGAACATCCATATGCCCCAGGGGTGGCCATAAAAAAAAAAAAAAGTGAGGGACACAGTTAACATAGTGACTAAAGTTCTGGGGTTAGAGAACTTGGGTTCCAATCCCACTTTCTGGCTCTGGGATGGGAGGCAAGTGCCTTAAGCTCTGTCTCTGCCTGGCACCTATAATATCAGGATAACAAGGTCATAAACAGTATAATGTAAAGTGGACATGAAAAGAAAATTAAGAATTAAATATTACTAAAAATTACTCTCTCTATATATATATACACACACACATATATATATACTATTTTGTGCCCTTCCAGTATGCTTTATCTTAATAAACAAAATAAATATTAAAAATACATATATATGTACCATTTCCTTTCAGTTATCTAGCAATCAAACCCTGTGGTAGAATTGCCTTTAAACACAGGAAATATGGACAGTTTCCAAGTGATCTGAGGGCCACTTTAAGGAGTTCGGGACCCATGAATAGGCATGTCCTTGCAATGCAACCTGAAATTCTACCATCAGGGATTAACTGCTTTGATTAAAATACTGTACTCTTCAAGAACCTTCTTTTTCTTCTCCTTCTCCCAGCCACACCCACAGCATATGGAAGTTCCCAGGCCAGGGGTCGAATCCAAGCTGCAGCTGCCAACCTAAGCCACAGCTACAGCAACACCAGATCCAAGCTGCATCTGTGACCTACACTGCAGCTTGCAGCAACACCAGATCCTTAACCCACTGAGAGAGGCCAGGGATAGAACCTGCATCCTCATGGATATTAGTTAGCTTCTTAACCCACTGAGCTAGAATGGAAATCTCTCCTCAAGAATCTTTTAAACATAAATACTCCCATGAGGCCTCAGAGTAGAGGAGTTCTTCCAATTACTCCCAGAAAAGAGACAACTGAGAAACAGCTGTCCTGAAGGGATAAGCTGGAGTGGGGATGACAGAGGAGAATGGGAGCCCTGGGTTGGGTAAAGGAGAATGAAGGCTGCGTGTTTGGTCACAGAGAGTAAAAGGAGGTAAATGGACATAAGACTTCAGGGGGGTCAGGTCGGAAGCCCAGCGAGGAAAAGCACCCAACTCAAATTTCCCAACTGCAAGACCAGCTCTGGGCAGGCCCCGGGGAGAGCCTCAGCTTGTCAGGTGCCCCATCCTGAATCTCCAACACACTCTACCTGGAGCTTGACTGGGCCCAGCAGAGAGGGGTTGGGATGGGGGGACAGCAATATGAGGTCCTATTCCCAGCAGGCAGGACGCTGGCTAAAGAAAACACTGCCTGAGAGTTCCCATAGTAGCACCACAGAACTGAATCTAATATCCAGGAGGATGCAGGTTCAATCCCTGGCCTCGCTCAGTGAGTTAAGGATTCAGCATTGCTGTGAGCTGTGGTGTAAGCCAACAGCTGCAGCTCCTATTTGACCCCTAGGCTGGGAACTTCCACATGCTGCAGGTGCAGCCCTAAAAAACAAAAACAAAAACAAACAAACAAAAAAGTAAACACTGCTTTGTGCAGGGGGAGGCAGGGAAGGCAGGTCAGCTTGGCCCCTGTGAGCCACATGGGAAAAGGTGAGGTCCACCAGCATCCACCTGCAGGCCTTAACATGGGTCAGCCCAGGCTGAGGCAGGTCAACGAGGACAAAGATGCTGGCAAGGCTCCCCAGGGCTCTGCAGAAGAGGGCTTGATTATGACAAAAATAGGTCTTCATTATTATAATAAGTGTGCATCTTCTAAAAGAAATTAAAAACTCAATCCAAAGTTCCAAATTCCTGTCACACCCCTGTTGTTTTGTACCACATACAAAAGATGGCTCCTGCCCCACCCTTTATGCACCAACACAGGAAATCTGGAGGGGGACTCTGGCTACTTTCTTCATTTGAGCAATTTCAGGGAAATTCTTTTTGCCACATACATACTCATGTTTTGCTATTTTAAACTTACCCCCCTTTTTTTTTTTGGCCATGCCCACAGCATGTGGAAGTTCCTGGGCCAGGAATCAAACCTGTGCCACAGCATCGACTGGAGCTGCTACAGAGACAACACCGGATCCTTAACCCTCTGTGCCACAAGGAAACTCCCAATTGCTATTTTAATTCAAAATAATGATGATAATTGTTACTATTATATTATTATTTCTTTTTTTATTTTTTTATTTTTTTATTTTTATTTTTATTTTTTTTTTGGTCTTTATGGGGCTGCACCGTGGCATATGGAAGTTCCCAGGCTAGGGGTCAAATCCGGGCCATAGCTGTCACAACATTGAATCCTTAACCCACTGAGCAAGGCCAGAGATTGAAACCAAGTCCTCATGGATACTACTCAGGTTCATTACTGCTGAGCCACAATGGGAACTCCTATGTCTTATTATTTTAAGAAGCCTACAGTGAAATGAAAATATTTTTTACAGCACCATCTAACACAGCCACTATCCTCCTTTTGCTGTATTTCCATTAAGTTTTTATACATTTCACTCTGGTATTTACTTTTGAAAAAGAGATACATTCACATGGTATAAAAGTCAAAAGGCACAAAAGCCTACATAGTCCATAACCCCTGCCCCACCCTGTCCCCCGAGCCACCTAAGTCTCCTCCTCAGAGGCAGCCAAACAAACCAGTTTCTCATTCAGATTAGCCATGAGATCCTGCTGTGTAGCACTGGGAACTATGTCTAGTCACTTACGATGGAGCATGATAATGTGAGAAAATAGAATGTATACATGTATGGTTTGACGAGGTCACCTTGCTGTACAGTAGAAAATTGACAGAACGCTGTAAACAAGCCATAATGGAAAAAAAAACAAAAATCATTATATAAAATGAAAAAAAAGAAAATAAGACCCATTTAAGTTAAAACTAAAAAAAAAAAAAAAAGAAAGAAATGCATTTAATGTGTGTCTAAATCAAGTCTTTAACCTGCTTTTATTTACCTGAACAACCTTGCTCCAGATTGCTACACTAAAAATGATGTCAATAACTGCATGATATTCCCTCAAGTTGATAAGGTGCTTAAGCATACATCCCCTGTTGCAATTAAGCATGAAGGCTGCTCTCAGATTTTCATGATAAATAATGCTGCAATAGCCACCAGGGGACACTTGCTAGCTTTTGCCATCTTGCCATCTTTCCTGAAGTTGGAACCATCCAACCCTTCCCCATCTCCACCAACCCTTTTGATAGTCACACTGAAGGTTAAAGAGAAGCCCGTGGTCCACGCCACAGAAGCTCTGGGGTCCAGAGCCCACACCAGCTCTGCTGCCCTATTGGAAAAGTCCAGCCTATGTGGGAAAAACAAAAGCTATCAATTGGATCAGGTCAAGCTGATGATGCCCAGACACCATCACCCTACACCAAGGCTGAATTAAACAACACATCCCAGACCAAGCACAAAGTGCTTGACAATGATGACATCATGCGGATGATGACATCTTGGGAGGTCCTCTCGCCTGGGTCCCTCTGCTACATGCTTATACCACAGGGATCTGCCATGCCATGGGGTTCATCCAAGGGGTTAACATGCCCCATCCCGAGCATCATTCTTACTCAAAGGTCTGGGAGATGAAGTATTACTTCATTTATATAAATCATGATCCTTAGAAAGTGGAAGGCACAGTTGAAATGAGTTTCTAAAATAAAGGAAACCCTAAAAGATGTCAACAGCATTTTGGTAGAGGCAGGTAGTTAAGGCACTGACCCCAGTCCACCTTGAACTTTCCGTCGGAGGAATGGTGCCTTAAGTGCACACCACTTACTCCGTCCTCTGGATCGTGAAGACACTCTGTGCTTTGATAGAAATTTATCCTGAATCCAAAAGCGAAGAAGCTGCCATGGGTGGAGTGCGGACATGCCTTTTAGGTGATCACACAGGAATGGAGCGACAAGGATCCAAGCGCTTTCTGCCAGGCGCTACACCTTCCCAAAAGGGGAAGGACCAGGCAGGCTTTCTTCTCCACACATCCACCCTGGTCAGCATTTCTCTTACTCATTTGGATAAGTTCTTACCAAGGAGGCCTAAAGGCCATGTACACAGCAGATAAATAGAGGAATAAAACAGTTCACCTTGGAGTTCCCCCTGAGGCATAACAGGATCGGTGGCATCTCTGCAGCACCAGGATGCAGGTCTGACCCCTGCCTGGCACAGTGGATTAAAGGATCTGATCAGGCATTGTGGCGGCAGCAGCACAGGTCACAACTGCAGCTTGGATCTGTTCCCTGGTCCAGGAACTCCATATGCCATGGGGTGGCCAAAAAAGAAAAAACAAAAAACAAAACAGACCAAAAAACAGTTCACCTTTCAGTAATGATTCTTGTGGAGGGAGATGGATACAGAAACAACTATTTGAACACCAGTTTACACCAAGGGCGGGGAAGCAACAAGATTGTGAATCGAGATTGTGTTATGAACTGGCCATGGCAAACAGGCAGCTTCCCCTCAAGACCAGCCTTGGACCTTGGATTGGATGTGAATTCATAACCTCCCTAACCAGGCTGCCTCTCTCAAATCCCTCTACTTGCTTGCAGATCCTCACTGATTAGCAAAGCCTTTCCATTCAAAAAGGGTTCAACCAGGGACGTGTGGATTAAAGTGAGGTGAAACTTGCCAGTGAGGAATTATCCCCTGACCTCCTCGAGGAGCGTCTCTGATGCTGATGAGACAGCCCATTGGAAAAGGAAAATACCCACAGAGGCTGATGCTGCTGAGTCAGAGAAATCAATATGTAAGTTTAAAGCTGTGAAAAGACAGCCTGACTCTGTTGCTGGCTTCTCATGTTGCTGGTGATTTCAGGCTGTTGCAAACAACGGTCCATCATTCTGAGAACCCCCAGGGCCCTTCTGCACTGCAGGAAGACTAGGTCCACAGGCTTCTGGAGCCCCACGGGGAGCCAGTCTGGGGCAACAACATCAGATTTGGAGGTCTGGTTTTCAAACACTTTGCTTACCGCACATGGTTCAGTGCTGGATTTGTGGCAGAATTAACTGTAGGCAATTCTGCAGTGCTTTTAAACCCTTTAATATCTGCTGCCCTAGCAACGCCATTCTTCTCCTTGAAGCCTCCCCCAGTACAGAAGCCAGGGCATCAGTTCACCAAGAGAAACCTGGAGGAAGGCTTAGCTGCTTTGAATGCCCTGAAGAACCCTGGAACGGGTCAGGAACACTTCATTAACTGACTTAGAAGAAATCTGTGGCTTGACTTTCAACCTGATTTGTATTAAGATCTAGAAGACTGTAATCATGATTGTCATAGCTAAACAGATAACACCTTAGCGGTACTACTTGGAAACGCCTATTAATCCTAGAACTTGCCATCGGGGCATCTTCAGCTGGAAAAAGGAAACCCAAGATGAGGCAGAGGCCCAAATCTCCATCATCACACCCTTAGCCAGGCTGTCCAACACTGAAGTGAAACAAAGCTTATTTTTATAGAGATTTTAAACACAGCCTCACAGCCGGTCAGCAGAATGATTTAGAATCCCTTTTCTTACTTCAAATAAATTGGACAGGACTGGGAAGCGGAGCGGGAAGTACCTTTCACAGTGTACCACTCCATGTCTGATTTATTTACTCCTCAGACCAACCATATCAACCCTACAAGACACCATGAAATGTACTTTCCATACATTAGTATTTATTATTCTAATTTTCCAGAGAGGTTAAACAAAACGCCTGCTTAAGGAGTCATACCACTAAAATCAAGGCAAGACTCAAACTCAGAAGATTTCAACCCACCTCCCACCCCATCCCCATGCTCTTTCCCTAACATAAGAGATCATTTCATTTACCACCATAAGCAGCAGCCCATATGTCCCTTAGGTAGCCTAGAACAGCATGGCTAAATCCCAAGGTGGCCTCTACTCTCTTCCCATTGTCCTGTCTCACTGCTCTAGAAGACAGGAGGGGAGGACAGGGCAATGCATCAAGCTCCTCTCCCTCCAGGGAACCACTCCTGCCCACGTCTACAACCAGCGAGTGTCAGCACAGCCACCACCTTTGGCAAACATGAGTTAGAGCATGCTAATAAGTCTGTCCTCTTCAAATGATCTATACCACAATCTCCACAGGGGAATTTGGCAACATCTCAAATGTACAGACACTTTATCTTCTGACTTATCTTTTACTTCTAGATACTTTCCCTGACAATACAAGTTCCCACAATGTGAAAATACAAAGGCACAAATTCATGGATGGCATCACCGTTTGTACCTGCAATGCAATGAAAACAATTCAAGGGCCTAAACATAAGAGAATTATTTACTAACTGACTGTACAGCCACAACATGGAATTCAACACAGATACAAAGAAGGACTGAGGGAGATCTCTATGAACTGAAAATGAAGTGATGGACAGGACATTCTTTTAGGTAGAAACAGCAAAGTGCAAATGAGTATCTATAGCATGTTAACTACTTCATGTAAGAAAGAGGAGATAAAACATGCATGTATCTGCTCACTTGTGCCACAAGAAATAGAGTGTGAGAAACGAGAAAAACTAAGCAGTTAGTTTATCTACAGAGGGCAGGTAGGAACAAGATGAAAAGAAGTGGGAAATGGGAACTTGAGAGTAGGATATGGAAGAAGTAACACTTCCCTGAGCATGCCTTTTTGTATCATTTTGATTTTTAAAAGCTTGACTAGGTTTCTGACATATTCCAAAAGTAAACCACTAAAATCAACCAGGATGTGAAGGGAACTCAAAATGGAGTATAAAAAGAATCGAAGGCATCTAACTGCATGATACATGAATAATACGGCCACACTGAAGGAGGTGGGAAAAGAAGAGCAGTAACTTAAGCAACTTTGGAAAATAGTTGCCTTCTGGACTAGATACTATAAGGCTAAAGATTTATACTCTGGTAAGTCCCCCCCGCCCCAGGCACATGGGTTAATAATTTAGAAACTATTGTACTTTATTCTCTACTCATTCTAAGGTTGAGTAAATAAGTAAACATGTTGGGGCTAACAGGAACTAGGTGTCTCTGATGGAGAAGAGTTCAGAAAATAAAAGAGGGGAAGATTACAATAATCCCTGTGCAGGTAGTTTACAAACAGTCATTTCAGTACAGATACAAAGTTTTTGAGAGACAGATAGATAGATACATAGTCAGATAGAGATAGGCAAGTGTGCGTGTGTGTGCATCTATACATTGACCGATAGACAGACAGGTATATATATTTCCTAGCCCTGTGCCCTGGGAAGGTATAAAACTAATGACACCCCAATACAAATGAGCACATTTAGCCTCTAAGATCTTGGTTTCTAAACACCATTTTCCACTAAAGGAAACAGGGCTCCTCAGAGAAATGACTGCTTCCAGGACTGAGCACGGCAAGTATAAAATGAGCATGGGAGTTCCTGTTGTGGCTCAGCAGGTTAAAGACCCGACTTTGTTTCTACGAGGGAGCGGGTTTGATCCCTGGCCTTGCTCAGGCTCAGGGGGTTAAAGATCTGGCATTGTAGCAAGCTGTGGCATAGGCTGCAAATGCCCCTTGGATCCAGTGTTGCCATGCCTTGTGGCATAGGCCAGCAGCTGCAGCTCTCATGGGACCCCTAGCCTATGAATGTCCATATGCCACTGGTGTGGCCATAAAAAGAAAAAAATGAGCATAAAATATCATGAGATGCCATAAATGAAAAAGTCCAAAACAAATGATATGGGTATGTCTAAAGGACACACAAGTCAATTTGAAAGATCTCCCAATGGTCAAATCTGGAACAATTTGAGCAACAAAATAAATGATGACAGTAATGGAACACAAAAAAATCCCTGATACTAACAAGTAAATGAATAAATAAATTTATAGAGTAGGGAAGCTGCTTCTTACAGTAGAATTCCAATGCACAAATGCATATGGGATGATAGAAATAGAAAATCACCACTTGGCAAACATCACAGTAATGACTGTCACAAGCAAGAATTATCAAGGGATTTAAAAGTAAGATGAGAGGCAGGATATTTATATAATCTCAAAGCACTTCCTGACAAGATGTTTATTAATTAAAAAGGATGAAACAGTAACTTTGTAGTGGAGAAAGCTTATAGATAGTGTCTTCCTCATGTGACCAAAGTTACGGTCAGCCCCAATGAAACCTATCAGTAACATGTACCTCCTTATATGATGACCTGAGGCAGACGCAGCCTTTCTGCGGTATTTTTGTCAAATATGCGTAACTTCATTGCAGTCAAGAGGAATCATCAAATGAACCCATTCTGAGGGACAGTCTACAAAATAACTGGCTAGGGCTCTTCAAAAGTGTCAAGATCGTGAAAGAGACAGAAGAATAGCCACAAACCAGAAGCTACTAGGGAGACCTGACAACTTAAATGAAGTATGTGATCCTGAACTGGATGCTGAATTGGACCCTGGAATGAAAAAAAAAAAAAGACAATAGTGGGAAACTGACAAAATCTGCATAGAATAGTTAACAGTATTAGAAAAAGATTAATTTCCTGGTTTTGATGCCTGTACTGTGGTTTATCAAATGATAACATCTGGGGAAGCTGGGTGAAGCACATACAGAAGGTTTACATATTATTTTTGTAATTGGTTGTGGGGGGAGGTCTGCAATTATTTCTAGGGAAAAGTTAAAATATAAAAATAAATGTAGGCATTCCTGTCATGGCTCAGCGGTTAACGAACCCGACTAGCATCCATGAGGATGCGGGTTCAATCCCTGGCCCTGCTCAGTGGGTTAAGGATCTGGCGTTGCCATGAGCAGTGGTGTAGGTCGCAGATGTGGCTCGGATCCCAAGTTGCTGTGGCTGTGGTATAGGCCAGCGGCTACAGCTCTGATTAGAATCCTAGCCTGAGAACATCCATATGTGGCAAATGTGGCCCTAAAAAAAGAGACAAAAAGACCAAAAAAAAAAAAAAAAGCCCCAAGGAAAAATAAATAAATACATAAATGTAAAAAGCAAAAATTTCCCACTAAGTGCTTATTTCCTGAGAAGTTTCCTGCCTTATTCCTATGCAACCACATAAGGTGAGACAAAGAAACAGAGTGAATTAACAGTAACATATCAATATAAGAAGTCCAAATGCCAACCCAAGAAAGCCATGTGATTTTTTAAAAAACCAGTAGGAGTTCCTGTTGTAGCTCAGAGGAAATGAATCCGACTAGCAACCATGAGGTGTGGGTTCAATCCCTGCCTTATTCAGTGGGTTAAGGATCCAGCATTGCTGTGAGCTGTGGTGTAGGCTGTGGACACGGCTCAGATCTGATGTTGCTGTGGCTGCGGTGTAGGCTGGCAGCTGCAGCTCCGATTCAACCCCTAGCCTGGGAACTTCCATATGCCAAAAAAAAAAAAATCTAATAGATAAAAATCCATTTATAATGAGATAAGGATGGAAATCTGCTAGTTTTTAAGGGAAAAAAGAAAAAAAGGAAAAAAATATTTTTTGCTCAAAAACTGCCACATACTCAGAGGAATTTTGAACCACAGTCTCTGCAAACATGTTATATGAAACAGAGCAAACAGGAAGGGGTCCGTGGGGGAATGGAAGTGGGGAGGGGGTGTTCCAAGAACTTATGGGACAGACGTCCAGTGTCTGGAAGTTGCTGAGTATTCCAGTCGCTGGCAGTGACATTTCTAAATTGTGAAAAATAATGACACTCTCACACCATGACTCAGAGGAAACACCCTGCAGTCAGTCATTTATTATCCTATTTCTCAGCTTTGTTCACTGACTTTCAAGAATTGAGGTAAAAAAAAAAAATCCTCACTTAGCGTAACTTGATTTGGTCTTTCTGATGGGGGAGGCGACACTGTATTTCCTGCAATATCACGCAATGTGTCACTGTAAGTTGACCGAGCTTCCGTCTAGCTCTACCAAACAAATTCAGTGAATCAATAACTCTATGAGTAGTCACATTTTGTTCCACAGGCAGGCACTACATCTAAAATGTGATGGGTAGGAGTTCTCATTGTGGCTCAGCGGGTTAAGAACCTGACTAGTATCCATGAGAATGAGGGTTTGATCCTTGCTCTGTGGGTTAAGGATCTGGTGTTGCCACGAGCTGTGGTGATGGTCACAGATGCAGCTTGGATCTGGTATTACTGTGACTGTAGTGTAGGCTGGCAGCTGTAGCTCCGATTTGACCCCTAGCCTGGGAACTTCCATATGCCACAGCTGCAGCCCTAAAAAGAAGAAAAAAAAATGTGGAGAGATGGCACATGACTGTGTTGTCTAGAATGATGGCGCATAAAGGCAACTGCACAGCCCAGCTGTTTAAGTGATGTTTGTCCTGTAACGTGCAGTTCCCTAGTGTACTACCTCTACAACGACCTTAGAAATCAAAATAAAGGAGCCTCCAGGGATCACAAAGCCTAGAAGGATCCTGCCAGCCACAGCTCTGCCCACCACGACATCAGATGCAGGAAGGCTGCCCTATGTGTGCTGACCCCAATTCAGGCCTTCCTGTATCCAGGTGAACTTGACCAAAGCCTCAGTCCGGTCATCCTCCTCCATGTCCCCAGAGAACCCTGAGCTTCCACACTCACTGACACTTCGAACAATCAAGTAGAGTTAGCCATTTTTCTTCCCTCTCTCCCAGCTGGATTTGAGCTACCAGAAGGCAGAGTCTATGCACACTCTTGCTATGTCCCCAGCATCCAATATGATGCTTGGCCCATTTCGGCACCCAACACAGGCCGGCAGGCAAGTGAAGCCTGTGGGTGGCATGCCTGACCATGCATGGTCCAGCCACGGAGCACCTGTTTGTTCACCTAACCTACTTTACTGAGCTCCTGCCCGCGAGACATACTGTGGTGACAAAGATGGAAGAGGGGCTAGCCTCTGGAATTGAGAATCTCCTGGAGGAGACCAACTTTAAACATATAACCATGCAAATAATTACATAATTACAACTGGGGAAAATATCTGGAAAAAAAAAAAAAAAAAGTACGGCAGGGCTATAAGATCATGTCACTTGATGACCTGACCACATGAGCAATGAGTTCAGAAAGCTTGTCCAAGGCAATAACTGAGGTTGGGGAGGTTTGGGGAAGGGGCGCGAATAAACTCAGCAGACAATCATAACACCACTGTTTAAAATATGATAAAAAAAAAAAAAAGCTGGAAATGAGCCAAGTACCAGCCTCAGGGGAACGGCTACACATGGCCTTACTCAGGCGACCTGAGGGAACGGAACTACTGAGCCATTTAAAAATGACAAGTATGCGAACTATGTTGATATGTGGGAAGATATTAATAGAGTTTATTATGGATTGGATTTTTTCTGCCATAAAGGTGCTTAGGTTCATTAACAAAAATTCTGGAACTCAGCCTCAGCCTTTCATGCCAAGATAATTTCTATACTCTTGGGGGCTGGCAGCCCTGGTGGCCCTCAGGGTGTTGGGGGCAGAATGGGAGCACCAGCAGGGCTGGAGAGGTCCTCCAGTGGAGCCATCATTTTCCAGATGCAGACTCAGAGCCAGCTGGTCAGAGCACCCACCCGGGACAGTGATTCATGCCCTGTCCATCCCCTTTCAAGGGACTCCTCAAATAAGGAAGGAAGGCTGGCGATCAGGCAGTCACCATATCCTCCATTGGGAAGAAAAGCCTCTCCCCCAGGCGGATGTGGAAATGCTTCCTGAAATACCCTGGAGCCTGCTCCTCAGACAAAAGATGACAGCTGGCTGGTCCTCACAGCAGGTGGCTGGCTGAACCTCAATGGCCCCACATTTTTTAAAGGTGAGGGGTTCAATCCTTAGCGATTCAAAGCGTGGCATCTGGACCAGCAGCAATAGCCTCATCCGGGAGCTTGTTATAAACACAGAACCTTGGTCCCACCCAGACCCACTGAAACATCATGTGGTTTTTTTTCATTATTTTATGTATTTTATTTTATTTTATTATTTTAATCATCTGCATTTTAACAAGATCCCCAGAAGAGGCACATGTACATTAGGATCTGAGAAGCACTGATGCAGCCCTCAAATACTCATTGCCTTCTCTGCTAAATCCTGGGCAGATCTAAAGATCTGGCAAGGTCCAGCGGAAGAGGGAGCCAGGTGAGTGGGTGATGCAGTTACCCTTCTGCAACCCCAGTGAGAGGAAATCCATGGCTGAAAAAAAAAGATCTTTTGAGAAAAAAATGCCAGAGAGTCCAAAGTCAGGGAAGGATCAATGAAAGTCTTTAGAAAAACTGTATATTAACTATAATGCAAGCGCACCCTTGGTTAAAAAAAAAAAAATCATATGGAACTGATCAACTTCCATCAGTTTTGAAGGTGTTGTACTCTTATTTCCACTTTGCCTCCTCCGCTAGCTGGAAACTTTCACATCTTCTCTTGCCCAATGTTGCTGTGAGATGTTAATGGAGTAACTTTGTCTTGCGGCAGATAACATGGATCCTAATTGGTCTATATTAGCATCTCACCGGGTTCAACATAATTTGCATTCAGAATAAACAGGGGTATCCCAGATGAGCCCAGAAGCACTCAAGCCAGGCTGTGAAGGGTCTGGGCCTCACCCTGTGGCCACAGAGAGGCCAGATCAGGATCAGAACTTTTTTTTTTTTTTTTCTTTTTTAGAGCTGCATCTGCAGCATATGAAAGTTCCCAAGCTAGGGGTCGAATTGGAGCTACAGCTGCCAGCCTATATCACAGCCACAGCAACACCAGATCCAATGCATCTGCGACCTACACCACGGCTCATGGCAATGCTGGATCCCTAATCCACTGAGCAGGGATGGGGATCGAACCCACGTCCTCATGGATACTAGTCAGGTTTGTTACTGCTGAGCCATGAGGGAACTCCAGAACTGGTTTTTAAGAGAAAACTTGGATGCCCACGTGGAAGAAACACTGGAGGAGAAAGCCTAGAGGCAGGAACGGGGAACAGAGGAGAGTGAGAGCCCCAGCTAAGGAGGGCAAACACAGAGCCCAGAGTTGGGGGCAGTTACAGTCTCCATGGAAGGGTGAATGGGAAAGGCAAGGGGGATGGCTCGCCCTCAGTGTTGGGAGCCATCATCGGATAAGAGATCTACTGCATGGCCAATACCCTGAGTCAGAGAGGCTGTGAGATGGGACAGCCCATGGACTGACAGAGGTGCAGGTCAGAGGGGAGGAACTGGGTCTGGGCAGAAAGGCTACCAAAGCCAGCTGGAGAAGAGTAGACAGGCTGAGGTCAGAGGAAAGGGCCGAAGGGGAGGTGATACCAGAAGCCAGAAAAGGACTCACAGAAGCTGCCAGAAAGAGAGGGAGAAAGCAGGACAGCCTGTTATCAACAGAGCCAGCAGGAGAGAACAATTTAAAAATCACACACACACACACAAAGGGTTCCCACTGTGGTTTAGCCATAATAAACCAACTAGTATCCTTGATGATGCAGGTTTGATCCCTGGCCTCACTCAGCGGGTTGCAGATCTGCCATTGCCATGATCTGTAGTGTAGGTTGCAGACGCAACTCAGATCCTGCATTGCTGTGGCTGTGGTGTAGGCCTGTAGCTGTAGCTCCGATTCGACCCTGAGCCTAGGAACCTGCATATGTCACACCAGTGGCCCTTAAAAAAAAAATGAAATCACAGATGGTGGCATTCTGGCCATGGCTAACGACTACTAATGAACCCAACTAGTGTCCATGGGGACAGAATTTCAATCCCTGGCCCCACTCAGTGGGTTAAGGATCCAGAGTTGCCATGAGCCATGGTGTAGGTCGCAGACACGGCTCCAATCTGGTGTTGCTGTGGCTGTGGCATAGGCTGGCAGCTAGAGCTCTGATTTGGCCGCCGGCCTGGGAGTTCCATATGCCAAGGGTGAGGCCCTAAAAAGACTAAAATTAAATTAAATTAAATTTAAAAATAAAAAGCACAGATGGCCAACAGACTCCAGTGCTTGGGAGAAGGGGAGAACGTAATAAAAAAAGGTCCGTGCATTTGCAAGGACCAAGTCACTGGTGACCTAGAAGCACATTCCCTGGCTGATGGAAACAGTGAAGAAATGCAGGCAGGGAGGCTGGGGGTAGCTGGCATATACTCAGAGCTGAGACAGTAGCAGTAACTGACAACAACGTGCCAGGCTGGTCTGCTTAAAAAACCTAAGATAAGTAATATTTCTGGGTAACACTTCCTATTGTCAAATTTTCTTCATGGAGCTACTTAAGGTTTTCACCAAGGCTCCCCACAGCCCTATGGTGGAAACCACTAATAACAGACCGAAGGGCCCCTGCAAACAACCACTGCAGAAGTACAAGGTGAAGGGCAGCCCAGGGGAAAAGACACCAAAAATCAATGCCCCCAAAGAAAAACCAAGTATTTACTCCAGTGTTTCTCAAACTACCCAGGTTGAAGGAGTAGTTCATCAATCTTTAATTTCCAATCCATGGTTGACCAAAGCCTTGGTAAGTTACAACAAAAAGAGAAAGACAAATACCATATGATATCACTTATATCTGGAATCTAATATACGGCACAAATGAACCTTTCCACAGAAAAGAAAATCATGGTGGACTTGGAGAATAGACTTGTGGTTGCCAAGGGAGAGGGAGTGGGGTGGATGGGGAGCTTGGGGTTAACAGATGTAGACTATTGCCTTTGGAATGGATTAGCAATGAGATCCTGCTGTGTAGCCCTGGGAGCTATGTCTGGTCACTTATGATGGAACACGATAATGTGAGAAAAAAGAATGTATACATATATGTGTAACTGGGTCACCATGCTGTACAGTAGGAAAAAAAATATTGTATTGGGGAAATTAAAAAAAAAAAAAGAATCAGGTAAAAAAAAAATGACTAGCAAAGAACATACGACAGGACGTACAAATACAAACCAAATACTTTATCATCAGACTCAATACCCAAAATTCTGTCTTAATATAATCTGACCAAACATAACTCAGAAAAAGAGAGTGCACACTATACACAATATAGCTTATAAAAGAAAGCATATAAGCAATTAACATGGAAAGCCACTATCATTCTCACATCAGTTGCAGCGCAAACAAAAAGTTGCGAATGAAATTGATTGGTCACATTAAAACTTGATACACATACAAGGAATAAAAGCTACATATTATCAGGATTCAAAGTATTTAAATAGGACCAACTACAGTAGTTTTTACTTGTTAACTTATCTATTCTAGGATGGATCTACCAAGCTACTCCCAGGGGGTTATATATATCATCCTGCCTATTTTATTTTAGTAATACTCATCAAAGAAACCAGACTTTCAGAGGTATGTTGATGGAAATGGGGAAGAGATTTTAGCATAATTTTGACAAGCTCAGAACATTAATTTTTACCTATTTATTAACCAAAATGAAAGCAAACGATGATGCGTTTTCAAAATATATCTTCAATCTTTGCAGTAGTTGCCAATTCCCCATTCTATCCTGTTAAATTATCTTTCGGTGCAGTAAGTATAAATTAGATCCATAAATTTCCCAAGCTTGGCTTTTTTTGATAGAAAATAAAATTCAGAATGCCCAATCAAATCATAAAGTATTCCATGAAAATATTTCCTAGATGTGCAATGTCAAAATCATAACCTACTTCACTGATAGCTGTAACAAAATCACGGAACATAACATAGCAATCTGCAAACTCTGTTCTTATGAACTTCTAACTTTTGTTTTTGTCCTTTGATCTTATCTGCTGTTTAAAAATGTGTTGCATTCCTTTGTTGCATGGAAGTTTTAATACCTAGGATATCAAACAACTAATCAGCAAGTCTAGCTAAGTCATATATTTAAAGAATTGAAAACAAGTTGGTTTCCTGTCTTCAAGAAACACTAGTTTATTTTACAGTTCATTTTTCACAGAATTTTCCATAGATAACCACCATATCTCAGGATGCAATAACAATTATAAAAATAAACTTGCAATAATTAGCAATCATATTATCATATAAAAGGAAAGGTAATCTTTAGTGCCCTTGCCTCTATATAATTTAAAAATTTTACATCGTCACTAAGCACACTATTTAGTTCAAATGTCATTTTTTGTAACTACAACTTCCTCAATGGAGGAAGGAGTACAGTGATTTACGCTGTAATTCAAGCCCCTAATCCATGTGGCTGCTCTAGAATACTCTCCTGTGCTCTGAGAACACACTCCCTCACACAAAACTTAAAGATTCAAACCAAACTTGCTTACAGTGTAATTTTCAGAGTTTTATACAGTAGTTCAGAGTTAGCTGTGTTTATTGGCAATGAAGCTAAAAATTCTTCCTACATCAACATCATGTTCAAGTTACACATTTACTAGAATTGTCAAATAGTGGATCTGTGCAGCCTTTAACTATAATGAAAAATTCAATTCTATGTGTTCTGTGCATTGCTTTTCTGTATCATTAGCCATTTTCTGAATACATCATTAAAAAGTGGTACTTCAGCCATTTTCTTTGTCAGAAATTCATCAAGTATTTTTATATCAGCATTTTTGATGCACTCTTTCACCACTGTCTGGACAAATGTATATTGTCTTTTAATTCCAAGCAAATCAAAAAGTTATCAACTCTGTAATTCACATATATATGAAATAGTGAGCACCTGCATCTGTTTCTTTCAAAGAATTCTTTTTGTTTTTCAATATATTTTCAATATATTTCTTTGCTTTATCTGTAAATGTTGCTGATGGTCTTATTTCTTCATCAGCAAGTACTTTCTCAGAAAATAACACACTGTGTTTAGCAGTTTATTTGGCTAATTATGGCTGCAAAACTGAACTGAATGTATGAAGGTTCAAACTGTCAACTAAAACTAATATCAAATCTTTTGCTTTGTAGAGTTATTTCTGTGGCACAGCCAGTTAAGGATTTGGCATTGTCTCTGTGGTATGGGTTCAATCCCCGGCCCAGCACACTGGGTTAAAGGATCCTGTGTTGCTGCAGCCGTAGCTCAGATTCAGTTCCTGGCCCAGGAACTTCCACGGTGTGGCCAAGAAAATTTTTTCTAAAACAACAACAACAAAAAATCTTTTGCTTTGAAATGACTTCCACTATCACAATTTAGTTTGCTAATATTGCACATTGAGAAAAGGAGTCTTCTCTTGCCCCAAATAAAAAGTCTAGTGGTATTTGTTTTGCCAACATTAAATTTAGAAATAATCAATACTCGGAGTTCCTGTCGTGGCACAGCAGTTAACAGATCCGACTAGCATCTGTAAAGATGTGGGTTTGATCCCAAGATGTGGGTTGAGGATCCAGCACTGCTGTGAGCTGTGGTGTAGGTCACAGACACGGCTTGGATCTAGTGTGGCTGTGGTGTAGGCCGGCATCTACAGCTCCAATTAGTCCCCTAGCCTGGGAACCTCCATATGCCACAGGAGTGGCCCTAGAAAAGGCAAAAAAAGACAAAAAAAAAAAAAAAAGAATCAATACTCATTTACTGACAAATAGCGTTTAGCTAATACTATTAAGCTATTCAAATACAACATAATTAGGTATGGAGAATATCCTCAGGAATTTTATAAAAGCTACTAAAAATATGTAAGTGTAGCAAAATTTCAGGTTATGAGATCAATATACCAATATCAACTTCATTTCTATATGTGAGCAATAAAAGTTGGAAATTTAAAATGTATAATAGCATCAAAAAATGAAATACTTAGGGATACACTTAACTAAGTATGCATAAGACCTACAACCTGGAAACTATGACACACTGCAAAGAAAAACTGAAGATGACCAAAATAAATGGAGGTATATGTCTACATAAATGGATAAAAAGACCCCATATTTTTTTAAATGGAAGAGATCATGTATTTGGGGGGCATGAAGAATATTATAATGTACTTAATATTTTTTTTGGTAGTGCCATAAACTGCCTTTTTTTGTTTTGTTTTGTTTTAATTTTTTATTACTCAAATGAATTTATCACATCTGTAGTTGTATAATGATCATAACAATCTGATTTCACAGGATTTCCATCCCACAGCCCAGGGACATCCCCCCACCCCCCAAACTGTCTCCTCTGGAGACCATATGTTTTTCAATGTCTGTGAGTCAGCATCTGTTCTGCAAAGAAGTTCCGTCTGTCCTTTTTTCAGATTCCACATGTCAGTGAAAGCATTTGATGTTGGTGTCTCATTGTGTGGCTGACTTCACTTAGCATGATAATTTCTAGGTCCATCCAGGTTGCTAAAAATGCTGGTATTTCATTCATTTTAACAGCTGAGTAATATTCCATTGTGTATATGTACCACCTCTTCTTGATCCACTCCTCTGTCGATGGACATTTAGGTTGTTTCCATGTCTTGGAAGACCCCATATTACTAAGATATCAATTCTCCTCATGTTGATCTATATATTCACTGCAATCCCAATCAAAATCCCATATCTTTAAAAAGGAAATCAACAATCTGATATCTAAAATGCATATGGAAATGCAAAGGTCATAGAACAATTCTGACCAAAGAATCTGCATTTGAAGACTTAATGGTACTAGAACATGACAATAGTTAAGACAGTATGGCATTGCCCTAAGCACAGACACATAGAACAATGGAATATAAAACAGAATCTATACCTAAACCACACATATATTGTCAATCAATTTTCAATAAAAATTCCAACATAATTCCATAGGAAAGGACAGTGTTTCCAACTAGCTATGCTTGAATAACCGGATGCCCACACCTTACATCATCCATAAAACTCACCTCATACTGGATCACAGATGAAAACATGAAACTAAAATTATAAAACTTCTACCAGAAAATAGAGGGGGAAAAAATCCTTGTGATAGTAGCATAGGCAAAAATTTCTTCAGCAGAACATACAAAAAAATAAAACTAAAAAACCGATAAATTGGACCCCACCAAAATGTAAAACCTCCGCTCTTTGAAAGAGACTTTAAGAAAACGAAAAAAGGAAGCCACAGAAAGATGTGTATTTGCAAAGGATGGGTGCCCTGTACACACAAAGAACTCATAACCCAATGAAGACAAACAATCCTATAAAAAATGATGGGCAAAGACTTTGGACAAATACTTCACAAAGAAGATAGCTGGATGGTTAGTAAGCACATGAAATGACACTTAACAGCATTTGTCACCAGAGAAAAAATAAATCAAATCCAAAGTGAGATAAAATGACAAGCTTACTAGAATGACTAACATTTAAAGGACTGGAACACCTAGGGTTCACAAGGATATGGAGCAACCGGAACCCTCATGCACTGCTGGTATTAATATAAAACGACAATCATTGTGGAAAAAACTTTGTCAGTCTCCCATTAAGTTAAATACAGTCTTACCATAGGACTCCTCAATTCCACTTCTGGGTAGTTATACCAGAAAAATGAAAAGTATGTAAAGTTTGTACATAGATGTCCACAGTAGCTTTATTCATAATGGCCCAAACCGGAAACAACCCAAGTGTTAATCAATATTTGACATTAGACAAAGAGATAAACGAACTGGTACATCCACGCAATAGGCTGGTAATCAGCAAGAAAAAGGAATGAACTACCAGTAACACACCACAATACAGAATGATCATTAGGGAGAATAAAAAAAGCCACCCCAACCAAAAAAAAAAAAGTACATAGCGAATAAGTCCATGTGTGTGAAGCTCTAGAAAAGACAAATTCATTCAAGAGTGACAAAAAGCACATCAGTGATTACCAGTGGCTTGAGGGTAAAGGGTGGAAAGGGAACAGAGCCTGGAATAATCAAGAAGGAATATAAGAAAGGTTTTTAGGATCATAGCCATGTTCTATACTTCAGCTGTAGTAGTGGCCATTACAGGAAACCTTATCAAATTGTCAGTTAAATGGGTACATTTTTCTGAAATGTAAGGTAGACCTCGATAAATTGATTAAAAATAAAATCACATCTTGTAACATAGTTCTAAAATACATGGCTGAGACACCCCTTACCCCTTATATAACTCACCACAGAAGTCCAACAACATTCAACCTGTTCTACGCTCTGGTCAATAAGAGCTATCCATTGGTCACTTGCTTGGATACTCTAACAATGTTAAATTATTATAAATGTTTCTACTCTCATGTTCTGTTCGTATCTCACTGTAAACCGAATGCAGTTCACCAATTAGCAGTCATCTATAGATGACACTTTGGCCCCATGCTAGATCACGCACCCAGAATATTCTAGATTCAGTCAAATTCCAATCTACTTTAAAAACTGAACAAATTTGCTAACCTCTTCACTTATGCTAAAATAGTACTGAAGCTCATTCCCAAACAGGGAGTTTGGTGAAATTCATAATAAAGTACTAAACGAGTGAACTTGAAAGGAATGTAAGGAAAAATTGTTACAGACTAATCTTGTACAATTCTTTCAGGCTTAAATGAGCAAATGCTTAGAGGAATGCAGTAGGCAGAACTTTAAGATGGCCCCCAGATTTCTTTCCCTGCTGTACACACTCTGCATAATCCCCTTCCCTTGAATGTGGGTGAGACCAGTGATATGATGAGCTATCACTCCCATGATTAGATACACTATGTGGCAAAGATGGCAGAATTTTGCAGATGTTATTTAAGTCACATATCAATTGGAGTTCAAGGAAGGGGAGATTATCCTTGGTGGGCCTGACCTAATCAGGCGAACCCTTTAACAGAGGGTCTGGAGGTAAGAGATAAGTAGCAGGAGAGGAGATTTTTATTGACTTTGATTTAGCAATTGCCATGTTGAAGACAGGACCACACAATAGGGAAGGGCAGGCAGTGTGTAAGAAGCTGAGGGCCTCAGTCCTACACCCTTAAGGACTTCAATCCTGCTAATAACCGGTGAGCCTGGAAGAAGAACATGAACCTCAAATATGAACATAGCCCAGGTGATACTTTTATTTCAGCCTCATGAGACCCTGAGCAGAGGAACCCGGTAAGCAAAGCTGAGACTCCTGACCCATGTAAACTCTAGGACATTAGGTTGTTGATTTAAGTGTTAAAATAAATACTGTTTTAAGTCACTAAGTCTGTGTTGATTTACTGTGCAAAGATAGAAAACTAATAAGGGGGAAATCAAAAAATATAACGTATTTGCATATACAGCCAAGTTTTGACAAGGTTCCACCCCAAAGACATGCAAGTATACAGAAATATTGTCACGAAAGGAAAGTGGATGTGACCTGTAAACACTGTCTCAATAGATAGAAGAGCCCCTTTGGAGGAAGGCTACCTGGAAACATGGTGAGAACAATCTCTGAAACAGACCAGATCTGATTTCAAGCTTAGCCTCTATTCCTTACTGACCCTATGACTTGTGGGAAATAAAGTAATTTTTCTACACCTCACTTGGAGTATCTTAAAGACAGAAAAGTTAAACACCTACTAAATCCGTTAAGTTACTATGGCTGCAAGCAAAAAAGTAACTAGAAAAAAAAAAAACAGAAAAAATGCACTAATAGAATAAGAGCAGTGCTCAGATTCAAAAGGTAATCTAATGGATTGGGAAGGGCCAGAAGCAGAGCGGCCCCAGGGACATTAAGTATAAGCAGTCTTGTCAGGAGCCTCTGCTCTTGAACTGAATCAGCACCATCCTTGAGTTTCTCCCTGCAGGATCAGGATTCCAATGAGAGAGACGCCCAGTGAGAACCCAGAGCCAGGAAGGTCTGGTGTAACTTGATTTACAGGCAATCCCCCAGCGGGACCTCCGCACACATCATGCCCTGGAGAAAGGGTGGTCCCCCAAAGAGGAAGTAAGTGCTACTACCAGAGAAAGTGGGCAAGGAGTTGGGTGGGGGGGAAAGTAAAGCCCCCCAACACATACACCTCCTCACAGAATAGAAAGCATGAAAAGAAGGCTTTGCACACGGCAGGTGCTCAAAATAGCAGCAATTACTGGTCTCACCCAATGTGTCTCTTTCTCATATAATATACTTGGAGACATAATCCAACTATACATTAAAGTTCTATGCTGCTAGATGATACTCATTAGCTTTTATAATTTTAAGGTTATCTTTTAGGCCCGAGTTTCTATGTTCTTCCAAAACCCCCAACATATATCCTAAATGAAATACGCAGCTCTGGGCAATTTCAGTAACTTTCTTTCATCCATCTTCCAATACAGAGGTTTTTCTTCAATTTTGTTAATCCAATGCTTAACTTTGTCCACTGAGTGTTTAATTATTTGACTTTGGTTTTTTCTTTTTTTTTAAGTCTAACTTTTTTCTTTTTTATCCTTATTGTCAAATACCTTCTTTCAGGTCTCCAATAATTTGAAACATATTTATTTAATATTCTCTATGCAGCAGTCTGTCATCTAACTTTATAGGATTCTAACCTCACTGTCGATTGTGTGTACTAGGCCTCGGGTGTGGTGGATCTTTATTAAAGATCTCTCAAGATCTTTATTTTGGGGCTGTGAGCTCATCTTCAGAAAACACTTGATCCGTGGGAATCCTGTGCAGCCTGAGTATAGTGTGTCCCTCAAGAAAAGCATCACCACCTTGGGGCCCTGCTTATGCTAATTTATCAGATTGAGAATCCTTACACAAGTAACATCATTCAAACCCCACACCCACATGAGGGTACCCCTGAAGTTACAAATCCCATCACAGTCAGCCCCAAGCCAAAGGGAGTAAACCTCTCCTGGTAATCGCCCCAGTCTGGTGCATATTTTCTGTGGACCATTCTTTCAGCAAGGATGTGGTCCTGAGGAGCCTGGCTTTAAACAGGAATCCCCACCCTCCTCTAGCCTAAGGTCTCATCGTCTATCTCCACACCCCACTAGGTGCTGCTCTGTAGTCCACCAAGACCCGTCAACCTTCCTGAGGCTGCTTTAGCATCAACTCACACAAAGTTCTCGCTTGTGAAAAGGTTTTTGGATGCTGGAGGTTTCCTGTGATTTTTTCTTATCTCTGCCAAGCATTTAAAAGGATTTTCGATGTTATATAGCCAGTAGTACTAAATGTTCTGTAAGAGGACAGTTTTCAGGATATCTCATCTACCATACTGCCAGGAACAGAAGTCTCAGGGTATACAATTAGTAAGTATGAGATATTTTAATCCAAGCATTTTGTTTTACACTAGCTATGTAAGCAAAATAAGCAAAATCCCCTTTAGGCTATCCTCTTATTCTCTAAAGATGTAACCCAATAGCTGCTCGCACAAATCAAATAAACACATTTTTGACTTTATTTATTTATTTATTTATTTAGTCTTTTCTAGGGCCATACCCGAGGCATATGGAGGTCCCAGGCTAATCACAGCTGTAGCCACCGGCCTACACCACAGCCACAGCAACTTGGGATCCGAGCCACATCTGCGACCTACACCACAGCTCACGGCAATGCCGGATCGTTAACCCACTGAGCAAGGCCAGGGATTGAATCCTCAACCTCATGGTTCCTAGTTGGATTCGTTAACCACTGAGCCAGGACAGGAACATTTTTTTAAAATGCTGAAAAATGCAGACGAGTAGAAAGAAAAAATAACACCAACCTTGCTACTATTAGACATACAGTTTATTTACAATTACATATAGTTTATTTACAACAGAATTCATTGTTATAAATAATATCATGTGTTTATGTTTTGTATTTTATAAGATTTCCTCAGGATTGATTCCTGGAAGTTAAATTATTGGAACAAAGTGATTAGATTTGTAAAGGTCTTTTCTAAAAATAATAAAGTAATAGCTGAAATATGTCATCCAACTGCTTTTCTGAAAAACTGTACTTCCAAAGCACGAGTAGTTTAAGAAGTCTACTTCACAATGTTCTATTAAGTTTGGGTTGCATGAGTGATTTTGTTCAAGAGCCAATGTATGGGCCTAAGACATTAAAACATTTGAGCAATTAAAGGGAACAGAAAACAGAAAGATAAGGCGTTAATCTAAACTCAAAAGGCAGGAGTTCCTGTTGTGGCATAGAGGGAAGGAATCCAACTAGGAACCATGAGGTTGAGGATTCAACGCCTGTCCTTGCTCAGTGGGTTAAGGATCCAGCAATGTTGTGAACAATGGTGTAGGTTGCAGATGCAGCTCAGATCCTGCATTGCTGTGGCTGTGGTGTAGTCCAGCAGCTGTAGCTCCAATTCAACTCCTAGCCTGGGAACCTCCATATGCCACGGGTGCGGCTCTTAAAAAAAAAAAAAAAAAAAAAACATAAATTCAAAAGGCAGAGAATGATAAAACCAAAGGGAAAAGCCATTGCCTCCCCAAAACACTATCCAAACATAGGGTAAAGAACACTGAGCAAAAATCAAGACATAGCCATCAGTATACAGGAGTTAAGCATTTGCTTTTCAAAAGCAGCCAGAAAGTGCCATTTACTGCCCTCTGCGGTTGACCGTAACCCATGAGTGCAAGTACTGTCTTGGTTGGTCCTACCTGCCTGCCTTCTTCCCTCTGTGTGACCCCAACAGGCCCAGAGAAGGACCAGCAAACAGCACACACTTAAAGGTCCCCTGAGATCACAACTTCCCAGGCTGTAATCAGAGGACTAAGTCCAGAAACCCACTGTTCCATCCTTCATCTATAGAAGATGAAGCTGGTGGAGGTAGCCCCACCCCCTTTTCTAGAAAAAGACTTTTAATGTAAATCTTAAACTGGTGATTTTGTTTTCCGCCTCCCCATCCACCGAAGTTAAGGAAACAAAAAGATACAGCTCACCAATTTCTAAAGAACAAACACCAAAATTGATGGTCCTATTTAAAATTTTTTAAATTGAGGGAAAAAAAAAAGTCTTTAAACTTGCATCCAGCTGGCGCTCTGTAGACTCTTTGTATAGTGGATTTTAAATTACAAATTAGAGTAAAACAACATGAGCAAAAATAAAGAGTAGTCAGTCTCTTTCTGAAGGAAATCTCTAGGACGACCATGGTCCTGACTTCTTGGGTTGTCTGTGCCAGCTGTAATAACTGTTCTGAAAATCACAGCTCCCCAAGAGGCAGGACTTTCTTGGTAAAACAAAGCTATGATTACTGGAAAGCGGAAACGCTCAAGAGGAATCACCAAAGGCACAAAAGGATTTCTTTTTTTTAATCTTTGGATTTGTCACACAGGGTCAACCTTTAGTGGCTAAATGCAAAACTACTTTGGGGGACAGGTTCCCTACACCACAGGTTTCCTACACCGTACACACCACCTCCAGTCGCTGCCTATTTTTCAAGTATCAAGTTGATTCTATCATCACAGTTATAGTCAATGAAACTCTCTCTCGGCAGAGCAATCCTGGTTTCTCTTGCATCTCTGGAAACTTCCTTGAGCCTTCCCACTTAAAGGACAGTCCTAGCCCAGATGCCTTATATAGGATTGCACAACCCAAATTACAATGATAAACGCATCTCTAAACCCTATGTTAGTGACTCCGAAATTAAAGCAAAATGTAGATCGTCCAGTACTGCAGAGTCTAAGATTTGGAAGGAACCTCAGAGGGCACTAAATTCTACTCTCCACCCACTGAAGACATGCCTTAACCCAGCCATCAAGTTTGCGCAAACCTGAACCCAGTCTGTCCACCAGTAACCTCCACCCAGAAGCAGCGCTGCCCGAGAGAACCACCTAGAACAGGCCTGCTGCTTCCCCAAAACAGTCGTGAAAATCAGGAAGAGGCTTGTCACAACCCTGCCGTATTTCTAGGCCCGGCCTCCCCAAGCCTTCTGGACACCCCAAATTCTCCTACACCCTCCAAAGAGTCAGGAGCCCTCCTAAGACACAGCTTATAAAGTGTTGCAACCAGGGCCTTTATATCCCTTGACCTGAATAAAAAGGTTTGACAGACCCTCTGATCCTATAAAGCTTTATATTCTGTAAATGCAGTCAGCTAAAACAAACAGGTCATCTTTTATAAAAATGCTGTTTTTCCAGTCTCTTTCTATACTCATGTAATAAAATTTTACTCAAGGGGCAGGACATTTATTTCAATTACGTTTCAGCTTTTTAGTTGAATTCAGACTACTGACATCTCAACTCTGTCATATAAGACTAGGTATTCCTATCAGCTTTCTGTCACTTAAAATTGTTTTGAGTAAGACCTCTAGATATAGGATACTGACTTATTTTAAGTGAAGACATGACAGCCTTATGACAACCAGTGGGTCTGCATGTCCCTTTCTGATGACTCAAAACAAAAATAAAAAACACCAACTGGATTATTTTTAAACAAATGACGATTTCATCTAACATCTATCCCACAAGGATATTATAAGAATCTCTAAGAAGAGTATTCCTAAAATAAGATCTGCCAGCCCAATGTTATCTCCATTCACTCCCAGCTAAGCCATGACATTGGTTCCTAGCAATTCTGTGGTCATTTAGAAAGTCTCACTTCTCTTCTTCTAAAGTGGACAATATGCATATCACCTTGCCCCAAATTTTCACATAACGATTTCATAAAAAACTACTGATTATCAACCATGTACTGGGTGAAAGAGACTTCACCAGAGATTACTGTCAAGCTACTAAGGTTAAAATAAACATTTCAACCTTGTTTATTTTCCTTTTTTATTTATTTATTTACTTATTTATTTATTTATTTTGTCTTTTTGCCTTTTCTAGGGCCACTTCCACGGCATATGGAGGTTCCCAGGCTAGGGGTCTAATTGGAGCTGTAGCTGCCGGCCTACCCCAGAGCCACAGCAATGCAGGATCCGAGCCACATCTAGGACCTATACCACAGCTCATGGCAACACCAACCCACTGAGCAAGGCCAGGGATGGAACCTGCAACCTCATGGTTCCTAGTCAGATTCGTTAACCACTAAGCCGTGACGGGAACTCTGATTTTCCACATTTAAAAAACTGGCTGGGAGTTTCCATAATGGCTCAGTGGAAACAATCTGACTAGCATCCATGAAGATGCAGGTGCAATCCCTGGCTTTGCTCAGTGGGTTAAGGATATGGCATTGCCATGAGCTGTGGTTTAGGTCACAAATAAGGCTCAGATCTGGTGTTGCTGTGGTCGTGGAGTAGGCCAGGGACTACAGCTCCAATTCAACCCCTAGCCTGGGAACCTCCATATGCCACAGGTGTGGCCCCCCAAAAAACACAAAACAAAACAAAAATGGCTCATTTGCCCAACCCCAATCTTCTGGCAAATGGCAATTACACACAATGAAATAACCTGTAATTCAGATCAACACCAATGAGCTGTCAAAGTCCCCATATCTCTGTTCTCTTTCAAATCAAGGTCTCTCAATTATAAGATGAATGTTTTTCCTGCATTCTGAGGTCTTACAGCTTCACACCCAGAATCTCATGCTCTCTGGAGACAAACCCCCAGGTTTAGGGTCCACACAAGGCAACGGGCACCCACTGCTATCAGCCAGTTCTGTGGGAGCTCGACAGTCTGATCAAGCTCTGCTCCATCAAGAGAACAAGCCCCAAAAGAAGACATAAATGGAGTTCCCATCATGGCGCAGCAGAAACGAATCCGTCTAGGAACCATGAGGTTGCGGGTTCAATCCCTGGCCTTGTTTAGTAGGTTAAGGATCCGGCATTGCCGTGAGCTATAGTGTAGGTTGCAGACGTGGCTCGGATCTGGTGTTTCTGTGGCTATGGTGTAGGCCAGACGCTACAGCTCTGATTAGACCCCTAGCCTGGGAACCTCCATATGCCTTGGGTGTGGCCCTAGAAAGACGAAGACGAAGACGAAGACGACGACGACGACGACGACGACGACGACGACGAAGACGAAGAAGAAAAAGAAGATATGCAGGTGCACCAGAAGGTTAGCTCTTCCAAAAGGCTGCTTCTCTCCTTGTCCTTCTACTAAACAACAAGGTTCCCCCCCAGGCTGGCAATGGCATGCTTCACTTTCTGGATCTCCAGGAAACAGAGGGGGCCTCTCCCCTGAGAAATCCCTCATTTCTTCCTGTAGCTCTACCCTCAGTTCTATCTTGTCCTGCATGGCATTTGCCTCCTGTCTAGCCTCAGACTCCTTTTCACCTCGACTCCTAAAAATTATTTCTCCAACTCCTAAGAATTATTTCTCCAATCCTAAGAATTCTTTAATCTGTGTTAACAGGCAAAATGCAGGCAGGCATTCTTTAAAGCCATCCTCCTTCCCCATAGCAAAGGGATGAACTTCATCAGCAACAGACGTAACTGATGCTGGCTTCAAAGCACAAAGGCAGTAAGTTTGGAGGCCCCTCTGCAGAATGTTCATTGCTTGTAAGAAGTGAATCCGGTGTGACTCCCTCTGGGGCCTGCCATACAAAACTGGGAATTTTCTTCACCCATTTTGATTGGGACTCTGAATCTCATTAGATATATGTCTAGTTAGTTCTTCAGTTCCCACTTCCCACTGAAGTTTGTTAATCTTTTCAGATTGGTATTAATTAATACTGTGCAAGGTGTCACTCCCATTCCCCACTTCTAAAGACACAACAGATGCACAAAACACCTTAAAAAGCCTGTGCCTCCCAGAACTGCTTCTCAGAGCAGTGTAGGCCACCTACGTGACACCCTAGCCACTACTTGTCATGCTACTTTGTTGGAGTTCCTGGTGGCAGAGGCTTTTGGGAAAAGCAAAGTGCAATTTCTGATTGGACCTCAAAACCTTAATGAGGTGCCACTTCCTGGGCCAAAGCTTCAGGCACCAGCATGGCATGTCTCTCTTTTCCTAGTAATGGTGGCACTTGGCCCCATAATTACTTTAACATTCTTGTCTCAATAGACTCCTGCTGAAACATATTTTAAATTTCACTAGAGAAGTTTGGAATGCCCAGGCAGGCCACACCATCTCTTGATGATGTATTCTCACTACCTTGCTAGAAAATGTTGACACCCTGTGACCCCATCTATGAGGCCACAGCTGACAGGACCAGGGAGGGACATCATCCTTTTTTTTTTTAAGGACCGCACCTGTGGCATATGGAAGTTCCCAGAGTAGGGGTTGAATCAGAGCCACAGTTGCCAGCCTATGCCACAGCGGCAGCAACACTAGATCCAAGCCACATCTGCGACCTACACCATAGCTTGCAGCAATGCCAGATCCTTAACCCACTGAATGAGGCCAGGGATCAAACCCTCATCCTTATGCATACTAATTGGATTCATTTCCACTGAGCTGCAACCAGAACACCAAACTTTCTCTAGGAATTTTTAGTTGCTCCTCATGAAAATTTATTCTTAAAGTCCTAACGTGTAGAAATTGTATACTGAAAGTGAGAAAGTGTGAAAAATTTTTTACTGAAAGTCAGAAAGTGTAGTACGGTCCCTTGAGTGGCATCCTGCTGTCATGTTCAAAGAACAAACAGAAAGAACTCGGGTGGGGCCCTAGGAGAAGGAGGGACCTGTCATCTGACAAGACAGGCAGACATACCTGGGTGCCCAGGATGTCCCATTCCCCACACCCTGTCCCATGAGTGCCCTGTTCTTCTTGCTCTTCTGTTCCAGAAGACACCCCTGCATCCTCACAGCGAACCCCTCTACTGAGCAGGCCTGAATGGGGGCTCTGTTTCTCACTAGTGTGAGCCAAGAACAGAAGAAGGGTCATTGTTCGACTTGACAAGACAACATAAGATAGTGTTGGATGCAAAAATTTCCTTAAAACTTACTCACAGGATGCTTACCATTTTAAACATGCTGATGATTGGGGGTGGGGGTGGGGGAGGGAGATAAATGTGACCTCTCCCTAAATATTTATCATCTGGTTGGGGAATCCATAGAAAACCAAGATAGAATTAATGAAAAATAGTCATGATGTATACTTTAGAAAGGAATTGCAGAATAACTGATGACTACAGCTATGGATGGCCCCTGAAGAGGCTGGTTAGGAGGGTCCGGGGCAGGTGAGCGGGGAACTGTCCACAGGCTGAGAGTTCATCTGGAACCATGAAGGATGACTAGGAACTGATGAGGCAGCAAAGCAAATGTATAAAAATTTAACATTTCCTAACTGTGATCCACTGGAAGATACATAGCTAGACCATCTCTTGTTCAAAGGCTATTTTGCATCCTAATTTCTGAGGATGATTACTTTTTAGAAGCAATGAAAAAACAGCAATTATATACACCATGGATAAACAACCCATCCAGTGACTGCAACTAAAATATTTTCTAATTTAGAATAACATTAACTATGTACCACATTTTTATGGGCTAATTCAACATTTTATCCATTCATTCCACTAGCCTACCCACTGTACAAACACTGAGTATATCAGACCCTGGCCAGGCCCCAAGAGCATAAGCGTGGAGAAGAGAAAGCCTCAATCCATGAGGCTCCTTGAACCATTTAGAGAGTCAGCCAATGGCTACAAACCAGTGTACTGAATTCTTGAGAGACAGATCAGCAAAGATCTGGGTAACTGAGAATGAAACAACTAAATGTTGCCTAAGGAATTTGGTGAAGTCTTCCCCAAGGTAATAAGATTATACTAGATTTTGCATCTAAGAAAGGGGTGCGCTTTGGGGAAGAGGAAAGAGCATTAACTGCACTGTTATATGGAAACACAGAGAGTATTCAGGGCTGGAAAGACGAGTGCTTGTGTGAGTTGTCTGGGGAGGTGGCAAGAGACTGACGACAACAGCAGACACACCAAGAATCATACTCTTCAGACAATGGGAACCAAGAAGGATGAGGGAGATACACACACACACATGCATATATATACATATACATATATAGGTATAGGAGATACATACACACACACACACACATATATACATGTATGTGTGTATATATATATGAGCAATATGATCAGATCTAGTTTGTTCAGGTTTTTTTTTTGGCTTTTCCAGGGCCGCACCTGCAGCATATGGAAGTTCCCAGGCTAGGGGTCTAATTGGACCTGTAGCCACCGGCCCATACCAGAGCCAGAACCACAGCAACATGAGATCTAAGCCGCGCCTGCGACTTACACCACAGCTCATGGCAACGCTGGATCCTTAACCCACTGAGTGAGGCCAGGGATAGAACCTGCAACCTCATGGTTTCTAGTCGGATTCGTTAACCACTGAGCCAAGACAGGAACTCCAGATCTGGTTTTAAGAATCCCTCTGCTGGCAATGGGATCGTCCTTGTCTCAAAGCTCTATTTTAAATCATGTCTCTGTAAACAGTGACAACTTGATCATTGTTTTTCTTCTAAGATTTCCATGATTCTAAGCACACATGTAGGGAGTTCCTCTTGTAGCTCAGCAGGTTAAGAATCCAATTAGTATCCATGAGGATGTGGGTTTGATCTCTGGCTTCACTCAGTGGGTTAAGGACCTGGCATTCTTGTGAGCTGTGGTGTAGGTTGCAGATGTGACTCGGATCTGGCGTTGCTGTGGCTGCGGTGTATGCTGACAGCAACAGCTCCGATTTGACCCCTAGCCTGGGAACTTCCACAGGCCATGGGTGTGGCCCTAAAAAACCTAAGTACACATGTATTTTTATCAAGCTTTGTAGGAGCTTAAATATTTTCCCCTCAAATCTCCTCCCCTATCTTTTCTACGAACATGCCTCAACATGTGCCTTACTGATAATGGGAAAAGCCTAAAGGCTGTGAAGACAGATCTGAGTTCAAATCCCAACCATGCTACTTCCTTCCTGCGTGACCTCATTCCTAAAAATAATCCCTACCACACTGGTTTGGTGGGTGAGGACTAAACAAAGCCACTTATGGTACGGCTGGTGTGCCTTCTTTTAGTTTTATGGAAAATGAAGATACTAAAAGAACCAGCCTTGGAGGGTATTGTGAAAGTTAGAAACGGAACAAGTAAAAGGACTTACCACACTAAGTCTGGATCCCAAAATCACTGGTTACTAATCAATGTTTAAAAGTGTCTGGTCCAGTGCTTAGAATGAAGTAAGAATTGAACAAATGGTAGCTCATTCCTTCACACTCTCTGTTTATTTGGCGATGTTGGAGCCTTTCATTGTAGACGACACCTTGCAAAGCACCTAGTCAATAGATGGAGTGCCTACCACATGAAGCTGTTAAGCACCTGCTCCCCACAGTTCCTCATGCTCTTCCCACCTGGGCACCAATGACACTGGCCTTTCTTCCTTACATCTCTAGCACCCTCTCCAGGAGGGCAGAAGACAAGTTCTCCTAATTGGAACCACCAGGACCCAGTGAGATGCCCTCAATGCATGGAGGCATGGGCTTTGCCTCCCAAATCCCCAAATCCCTGGTCCGTTACTCTCCAGCTGCACAATTTTCACAACGTTACCCTCTCTGGGCCTCAGTTTCTTCATTGGAAGGATGAGAATAACAGCTCCTACCCCATAAGGCTGTTGCTGGGATGAAATGAAAAAATGCACAGAAGTCCCATAACTGCATCACAAAGTTCTATACATATGGACACACACATACATCTACATCTGTAATCCCAGCTAACTACCTGCACTCAATCCATGCCTTCATTTACTGAACACTAACTGTGCACATATTTTTAAAATATATGACAGGTGCTAAAGTAATGCTGTATTTACTTAGGAATTTCAGTTAAAAACAAAAATAAAAGCTTGTGCCAAAAATTCCTGATTTACAATAAAATTCTTTTTTCATTTATTACATTATTTTGGAGTCGCCATCATTAGGATCTCTTCTTTTTCACTACTTTTACTAAATAACCCTTGTGTAGGTCTGGCCACTCCCGCTATTATTCTGATGGTTCTTACTTTGAATACACTGTTGGAGCACTTCTTCCTAACTCCACATTTTAAAAAGCTCTGTGGCCTATACCCCACATTTCCATTCCTGCCTCCCTTGATAAGCTGTGTAAGCCAAAGGGCCAGAAGTGTTTGCCAAACCCAACTGCTCTGCTCTAGGCCTTAACTGTAATAATCTTTTTTTTTTTTTTTTTTTGATAGAACCATTCATTTGCAACAGAGTATGGCCAGAATGCCATTTTTCAGTAGAAGATCTGGGGATTTGTTCATTCAGCAAATATTCATTGAGCCCCTTCTCCGTGCCAGACACTGAGAAGATACTGGGGATGCAAGAGGGAGCAAATGATCAGAAGGCCCTACCCCCCATGAAATGACATGGGGGTGGGGGGCACACAGAGACATAAGACAATGGACAATAAATACCATAAGGCAATCGTACTCATGTGCTCAGTTCTACTCTAACCCCACACGTGGTTTCCTAGAAATCACCACACTACACAAAAACCAAAGGGCGTATGAGGAGGGGAAAAGACAGGAACTTAATAAAATCTGTAGCACAAGGTTATACATGCTGAATGGTTAAAAAAATACATAAACACTACAGTTGATGTGGCACTTTACTTGGGGAAAAACCTGAAGGGTGCTGGTGGAAGTGGGCACCAGAGGGGCTGCAGCTCCTGAGTCATTGTGGGGTGGCAGCAAGAGAATCAGAAATCAGGCAAGATGGAGTTTCCGTTGTGGCTCAGCAGGTTAAGAAAATGACACAGTGTCCATGAGGATGCAGGTTCCCTGGCCTCGATCAGTGGGTTAAGGATCTGGCATTGCTATGAGCTGTGGTGTAGGTTGCAGATGTGGATGAGATCTGGTGTGGCTGTGGTGTAGGCCGGCAGCTGCAGCTCTGATTCGACTGCTAGCCTGGGAACCTCCATGTGCAACAGGTGAGGCTGTAAAAACAAACAAACAAACAAATCGGACAAAAGTTGTAACCACATGTGGGCAGCGTGTGCCTCAGATGAGACATGAAGTGAGGTGGCTGGAAGATGTCTGAGGGGCCTGTGTGCATTCTGTGTGTTCCTACATGGCTTGGCTCAGTTTCCTGCATTGACTGGGTGCTTTCGCAGAGAAAATTGCACATAAGCAAATGTGCAACCCATGTTATGCTCAAATTGTTCCCTGTATGTCAATCATGTTGGAACAAATACATGTTTTAAAAACAAGTGTTAGGTAGAACTGAGTGTCTATATAAAGAGATAATCCCTGTGAAAAGCTATAGCAGGATAAGGGAAACTGAGAATGGGGATTTTGTTTTAAATTTTTACTGTATTATTCTCTACCACTATATCCCTTCTATACTAGCTGTTCACAGAAAACCACGTGTGTACTACATTTACACACAAGCCTGCAAGTATCCTGAGACTTCTACCCTCAGAAATGCATTTTGTTGTCACATGGCCTCTGACACCGTGCCCACTGCCCAAAGCCCTTTTTTTTTTTTTTTTTTTTCCAATGGCCACACTTGTGGCCTGTGTCAGTTCCCAGGCTAGGGGTCGAATCAGAACTGCAGCTGCCAGCCACAGCCACAACCACAGCAACTCAGGATCTGAGCTGCATCGTCAATCTATGCCACAGCTTACAGCAACGTGGGATCCTTAACCCCCTGAGAGTGGCCAGGGATCGCACCCAAACCCTTAGGGAGACTAGTTGGGTTCTTAACCCACTGGGCCACAATGGGAACTCCCCAAAGCCCTTCTATGAGGTCTCTAAGAATTTTCTATTATTATTCATTATTAGAAAGTAATACGGGAGTTCCCATCGTGGCGCAATGGTTAATGAATCCGACTAGGAACCATGAGGTTGCAGGTTCGATCCCTGCCCTTGCTCAGTGGGTTAAGGATGCGGCGTTGCCGTGAGCTGTGGTGTAGGTTGCAGATGCGGCTCGGATCCCGCATTGCTGTGGCTCTGGTGTAGGCCAGTGGCTACAGCTCCGATTCGACCCCTAGCCTGGGAACCTCCATATGCCGTGGGAGCGACCCAAAGAAATGGCAAAAAGACAAAAAACAAAAGAAAGAAAGAAAGTAATACGATTCAACACATTGAAAAGACAGCAGAGTATTTCCACATCAGCCCCTCTGTGTGATTAGTGATCCTGAGCACATTCTTAGTATCCACCATCATTCTCCTTCACACTGTATATTCAGGGATTCTCATCAGCTTCTCCCTGGCAAAATGCTGTTAGGCTGCCTGTTCTTTACACTTTCCCAGTGGCCAAAAAATGTGCCGAGACGATTCCAGCTGTTCCACACACTTTGAGAACCTCACCCAAACTGAACTCAGCCTACTTCCCGCCTCCTTTCCCATGCCTGCTCATTCCTTCTTTCTAACCCAATCTAATCTCTAACAAATTCCGAAATTACAGTCACGGCTTTAAATCATTCACATGGCAAACTTTCTATCATCGCTGTGAATTGCTCTGATTACCAGGAAAAAAAAAATGCCATTACTTAAATCTTATAATTCATAGCAGAATGAGGATTTGGACACAAGGCTTCAGGAGGTGGAAAAGCAGGCAGGGGGTGGGGATGGAAGTGGGGGCCAGTGTCCTGTAAACCCCCAGAGGTTGGGAATGACAGGAAAGCTGGGGCAGTAGGAGACCCAGGAAGGCGCCCTGGGCTGTATTTCCCAACCTCCAACCCCAGCTTGGTGGTTTTACGTTTCATGTTAAAATAACAGCAACGTTCATCCTTCTCTGCTCAATGTTAAAAATACTAAAAATGAAAGCTGAGTGCCCATCTCCCTGATATGCCCTTCCTACGCATTTGATAAAGACAGCTTCCATCAGTGTTCAGTTTAATCAGATCTAATTTACCAAGGACACTATCTAATTCAGGGACACTTATGTTTTCTAAGCTGAATTGGATCCTCTTTGTTTCTCAAAAGGCTTTTTCAGCCAGGGCTGCTGCTGGGGGATTAAAGCAAGGCACCCCTCTGAGCAGCCTGGAGGGTAAGCTGGATCTCAGGCCACTCAAACACCAATGGGCAGGAATATCGAGCCCTGCTGTCCCAGGTGGGCCTGTCATACATGAAACCAGGACTCAGTGGGTCCCCTGCACTGTTGGGAAGCACCGCTGTCACATTTCTGATGGTGCTTTCAGACCTGCACATAGAATACGCTTCCTGCATCACTATTTGATGCCTGAAGAGATATTTCAACATATTTGAACTGAACAACCTCAAATTGCTAGTGGAAAATAAGAACATGTCCTATGGAAGGCAATGTGGCAAAATCTATCAAAATTAGAAGTGTACAAACCATTTGACCCAGCAATCCTACCTCCTGGAATTTATCCTACAGATAAACTTACACACGGGCAAAATGGCATATATGCAGTTATTTACTAAAGCCCATTGTTTATTATGGCCAAGAAGAGGCAACAAACCAGCTATTCATTAATAGGAGATGAATCAAATAAAGATTCCTAAAGACATGTAATGGAATATTATGTAGCTGTCAAAAAAGAAATAAGAAGCTCTTTATTTACTAATATGGTAAGACCCTCAAGAAATACTAAGTGATTTCTGCTGTGGTACCACATAAATGAATTCAACTAGTAACCATGAGGGTGCGGGTTTGATCCCTGGCCTTGCTCAGTGGGTTAAGGATCCAGCTTTGCTATGAGCTGTGGTGTAGGACACAGATGCGGCTCAGATCCTGTGTTGCTGTGGCTGTGTTGTAGGCCAGCGGCTACAGCTCTGATTCGTCCCCTAGCCTGGGCAACTCCACTCCACGTGCCATGAGTGTAGCCCTAAAAAGCCAAAAAGCCAAAAAGCCAAAAAAAAAAAAAAAAAAAAAAAAGGAATTGGTGTTTGTTTAAAAAAGAAAGAAAGAAATACTAAGTGGGGAAAAGTGCATATAATTTATCACCATTTTTTATCTCTAAAGTGGGGTAAATTAGATATTTTTCTTCCTGCACAAAAACCCAGGGAACTAATAACATGATGATGGGAGGTGGTGAACGGATGAGCTTGGGGAGTGGGAGGAGAAAACATGGCTGGGCTAAGAGGGAGGATATTTTACAATCCACACCACTCTATCCTTTTCAAAGGTGATGCAGAAGTGCCACTTTTTCCATAAATAAGTACATAAATAAGTTTAATCAAATAAATTTTAAAAATTAAAAGAAAAAGCACACCCAGCTTGCTGAAATGTCACCCCCAGCCCAAAAGTGCCAGTTGTATGCCAAACTAGGAGGGAAGCTTTGGGGTGTCCGGGATCCATGAGAGCCCTGAGCCTCTCTTGCAGGCTCTCTCCTGGCCCACAGTCTCCCCAGTGATTTCTATGCTGACTCCTTCAAGTTCATCTTCTTCAGGTAGCCCATTTCCTCCCCTCATCAGACTGCTCAACCACACAGGTGCTACCACTCAGAAACAACATGGCCTTGCTGACCCCTTGGGCTGGCATGTGACCCCGCATTACTACCAACATTCACGGCAGTCCCATCTGGATATCAAGATTGCACATCACTACAGCATTCTTATTGACTACTGATTCTGGATAATTATTCCAAAAGATCTGCCAGCAACCCTGCTGCGCTCATGTTTTCAACAGGACATAGCACCTTGATTGCTCCAAAACATTTTATAAAGGGAGAAAATATTGAAGCCAGCTATCCCTCCACTTCTAGTCCCCATCCTAAAACTTAACCCATACCAAAAATTATGTACAATCTCAGTCGGGTTTTTGTTGTTGTTGTTTGCTTTTTTTTTTTTTTTTTTTTTTTTTTTAGGGCCACACCACAGCACGTAGAAATTCCCAGACTAGGGGTTGAATCAGAGCTGTAGCTGCTGGCCTACACCAGGGCCACAGCAACACGGGATCTGAGCCACGTCTGTGACCTACACCACAGTTCAAGGCACCACTGGATCCTTAACCCACTAAGCGAGGCTAGGGATTGAACCCGCACGCTCATAGTTACTAGCTGGATTCGTTTCTGCTGTGCCACAACAGGAATTCCCTCAGTCTTGTTCTAGGTTGCAAACTTTTAAGATCTTTGCAATATTAGCTCCACAAACTCTTGATTCAACTGAAGTTAAGCTTTTGGGGCCAACTAATTTTATAAAAATGAGAAAAATCTAACAAGAAAAGCTATCCAACTTCTTCATCAAGGACTGCTTGCACAAGTATTTGAAAATTCAAAAGCATCTCTCTTTTTCTATCTATGCATAAAAGTTAGATTTAGTTCAACTGTGTGTATTTCCTCACGTGTGAACATCACATGGCAAATCAACCTAATCTATATTTTCATTTTGAAAAAGTTGGTTTTTTAATTATAGTTGATTTACAATGTTGTGCCAATTTCTACTGTACAGCAAAGTGACCCAGGCATACATATATATATATACATCCCCTTTCTTATATTATCTTCCATTATGGTCTATCCCAAGAGATTGCATGTAGTTTCCTATGCTATATGGTAGGATCTCATTGCTTATCCATTCTAAATATAATAGCTCATATCTACTAACTCCCAGTCCATCCTACTCAGTCCCCCCTTCCCCTTGGCAACCACAAGTCTGTTCTGCATAGTCTGTGAGTCTATTTCTATTTTGTAGGTAGGTACATTTTAAAAAATTGTTTTAGCTTTTGAAACATGCCCAGGAATACTTTATTAGCTTAGTATCAGAATAAGTTCTGATAAAAAGCTATTAAACCTTAGTGAAATCTAAGACAGCCGCAAGGCATGCATGCCAATTCTAACAGAACCTCTGACAGTGACACTGTCTCTCCTGATGGCCACGACAGGGCTTGGCTGAGGCTTGGCTGAGTCATGGCCATACTTAACCATACCATTTGTTTTCGGGTAAGAAAAGGGTGGGGGGTAAAAGGCACAGTGATAAATATCAAACCCCCAGAACTACTGGAGTCACCTGTTGAAATAAAGGACTAGTAAGACATGTCCCCACATACCATTTACACTGCTCCAACTGGGGACTATCCTGAACTACCACCAGACAGTCAGACCCCGACGGTCATAAAGCTGCTGGAATAGCAAAAGCATTTATCAAGCATCTGAGCTAATCACAGATAAGCTACAGGACACTAGCCAAACACTAGGGCTCCTGTCTGACCCATTCCCAGACGCTGGCTCTTACTTTAGAGCAATGCTGCTTTTCAAAACAGCCTAAGTGTGGGGCTGAGAAATACTTAGCACCAAATTTCCAAGTGTTGTTATCTAAAGCCTTGTGCTAAAACTAGCTGCCTTGCGCTAACAAGGGCCTGCCACAGGTAAAGCTGACTCTGAGTTTATTTAATAATCCTGCCCCCAGCCTCATCCTGGGATCCCTTAGGGCCACCCTCCTGGGGTGGCACCCACAGGCTCTGGCCTCCACTGCCTGTGGGCAGATGGGCTAGAGGGGCGATACCACCCAGGTGGCAGCAGCAGATGCAGTTGGAGATGGGCACGTGACACTCCCTCTGTGTTGGCAGCTGGTCCATGATTCATAGGCCCTAAGGCTCAGTCTGTGTGACATCCCACTGTACGTGATGGCCACAGGCACCCCCAAGTTGTGGCTTGTCTATTTTCAAGGAGGTACCATCAATCAATTCAACTCTGACATAGGCTGGGCACTGCCACAGAGGACCAAGGCAGTACAGGCAGATCAGTATTAACCCATGGCCACTGTCAGGAACGGCTGTGCCCAATCAGCGTCCAAAAGCTCTGAGCCCAGGGAAGAGATAGAAAAGAGAACCAAGTCTAATGTGACACGAGTGTCTGTCAGGAGCCGTATGACACCTCCCAAAGTCAGCAGCCAATGTCTTCTTTAAGAAAAGGGGCAAACCTTTCTTCAGTCCTATTATTAGGCTTCATCAGTAGCCTGTGCTCCAGAGCAAACATTCCCCAAGCAGGCTAATTCTGTGATGTGAGCATCTGCTCTTCTTGATATGGAAAAAAGGGCAAAACAGAGGGCACCCCCTCCCTTGGGCTGTGGTCCTCCCTGGCCACCCAGGAAAAATGCTGGCCAGGGAAGCCCCTTATCTCTGAGTCCCTCAGACTTACCAACTGGCCATTTATAGACGCCCCCTTCACCCCTTACTCAGCCACTTAAAAGAGCATGACAGGAGCTCCCGTCGTGGTGCAGTGGCTAACGAATCTGGCTAGGAACCGTGAGGTTGCAGGTTCGATCCCTGCCCTTGCTCAGTGGGTTAAGGATCCAGCGTTGCCATGAGCTGTGGTGTAGGTCGCAGACTCGGCTTGGATCCCGAGTTGCTGTGGCTCTGGCGTAGGCCGGTGGCTACAGCTCCGACTGGACCCCTAGCCTGGGAACTTCGATATGCCGCGGGAGCGGCTCAAGAAATGGCAAAGAGACAAAAAAAAAAAAGAGCATGACACCTCATCCAGCAGCAGCACAGCTGCTGGTTTGCCTTCAGCCTGTGCTCTTACAGGAAACCTACAAATTAAAAGTAACAAGCTGCTACAGGGCAACTCTGGAGCATCAGCATTCTTTCCTTCCATGGTTTATGTCAGTTGGGGAAAACATGTGTGAAGCATCTGCCTTTTTATTTAAACAGAAAGCAAGAGCTCAGATGGCTGGGCTGTGGCATTTCATGCACAAACCCAGCAGCTAAATTGGGAGCTGCAGCCATGGGAGGGGCACACTTGACTTGGGCCACCACAGCTGCCCTGGCCACCAGCTGCCCAGGAGGCCTCCACTTGAACTGAAGAGGAGCCAGTCAACAACAGAGCACAGCCAAATACTCAGAGAAAAGAATAAGAGTTCCTGATGCCTGCCCAGGCAGAGGGTCAGATTCCAGAGCACTGTTAACTAAGGAGAGGACTGCAAATGATAATTATTTCAAAATTCCTTTTATTGCATCCAGTGTTATTTCACAACATTTTCCTTGAATTTGACACCAGTAAGAATTTAATATGTTTATGGCCAAACCTACTGTAAAATGAATAAACCATGATTTTTAACACTATAAGTTCTTTTTCTTCTAGCCGTACACTTTTTCTCCCTTTTTCTCCCTCTGACACTAAGAATTGCCTCCCAGACCACTGTCTCAATCCTGTTTATCAAAATGAAATTCCTGTTTAGCCAGAGAATGTGGATTCAGACAAAAGGGCCTGACTTGTGTCACATGGTAAGAACCAGGCAGCAGAAGTAAACATGTCACACGCCTTTCCCACACGCTTTTTTCATCATACACCTAAACAGCTCTGTCACCTCAGGTCCACAGTAATACTCCCAAACCTCAGTCTAGTTCTCTAGTACAAAGCCTTCAAACTAATGCGGAATATCTTCAAATGGCTTTTACAAAAGCAACAAGGGTGCGTTCTTAAAAACTGCAGCAGAAGATAAAGCACTTTACTCAATCTTTCTACCCTGAAGTCTACATGGTCTTAGTCAAACATTCTGAGCGCTAATCTCTGTGAAATTTCTTTTTAGAATACGTGAAAATATGGAGATGCTGTGAACATCTCAACTCTGAGACAGCCACCAGCCCTCAGCCTAATCAGAAATGGGTGCATTTCTCTAAATGGACTGAGGTACAGCATGTCCAAATTCCAAGTGACAGCCCACCTCCAAAGTGTCAGTAAATCACTGAGGTGAAAAACTGACAAGTCTCATTTTTGGTGGGAAAACCAAAGAATATAATTACATCTTAAAATAGATATGACTATATGCGTGAATATGCCCAATGCTTTTCCTTTTTTGTTAAAGGTAACATTTTTTCAGGTAAATTTCTTCAGTTTCATGGTAGTTGTTAAAAAAAAAAAAAACAAAACAAAAAAACTCTGTAAGCAAAAAAATTTTCCAAGACAGTTAATAGTAGTTGATTAGATGTATTTCAAGGAAATGGAAAGTTGGTAAAAGAAGTTAAAGTCAATATTATAATCTTCTCTAAGGCAGTTAATTTGCTGAGCGACAATATTTTTTCAACTCTTTGGGGAGGGAATTCACTGAAAGTTCCATATTTGTCTTCTTCTCTTGACAATCCCTTGCTGGTTCAGAAATCCACACAATAGCAATAAGAGACAAAGCATGTGGTTGCAGAAAGAGGTTTCTAAGGTGCATAATCATGAAATAAAGACATGTACATATATTCTGGTTCCTCCAGGACCTCTTCTCCCAAGGCGGGTGGGTGGGAGCGGGGATTGAAATAGAAGCAAGGAATAAGACCTCTTGAGTTTTGAACGGCTTCTTGCAGACAGGAGAAAACCAGACAGCTCAGGAGACAGGAGGTGGGGCGGCCAGCACAGGCAGGGGGAATGGCAGGGGAGGAGAGAGAGGACCTGGCTGGCAGGAAGAGCTTGCACACAGGTCTGAGGGCACAGAAGTGGCCTGAAGGCAAGGCTGGGGAATTGGCTTTGAAAGCCTTTAAGCAACAGAATGTCATGGTCGGATCTGCATTTTAGGAAAATCACTATGCAAAATGCATCTGAGTGGCTGGCAGACAATCCTGCTGGAGGAAAAGGACCACAGGGATGGTGTCATGAAAGTCCAAAACACAAGTGTCAAGACCGCCACGTTATGGTAGCAGGGAGAGAAAAGGCTCATAGGAACAACTTTACAAATCAAAATTACACATCTTTAAATAAATAGAAATTAGAGCGCAAACAAAAAAAAAATGCTATTAACCAAGTAGTTGTGGAAGGAGGGTGTACTAATGAGTAGACTACAGGTCACTCAGTGCCCTGTGTCAGGTGAACAAAGATGCCCAAGATGGGGCTCAAGCGTGATCACATCATCATCACACTTCCTAGGTGACATCCAACCTGTCTTTCCATGTTTCAGAGTAATGATAGATGGTCATGAAATGACACCTATATCTATGATACTTAGACATTTATGTGCTTGAGATTTGTTTGAAAAGCAAATACATTGCAACATATAGTTTGATCAACCTCCTAGCATAATGGCAATGAAAACAAAAATAAACCAATGGGACCTAATTAAACTCAAAAGCTTGCACACAGCAAAGCGAACCATTTTTAAAAAAATGAAAACACAACCCAAACAATGGGAGAAAATCTTTGCAAACGATGCTACCAACAAGGGCCTAATATCTGAAATATATAAACTCATACAACTCAACAACCCAATTGAAAAATGGGCAAAAGACCTAAATAGACATTTCTCCAAAGAAAACATACAGATGGCCAGCAGGCATGTGAAAAAAATGCTCAACATCACTAATTATTAGAGAAATGCAAATCAAAACGACTTCACACTGGTCAGAATGCCCATCATTAACAAGTCTACAAATAACAAATGCTGGAGAGAATGTGAAGAAAAGGGAACCCTCCTTCGCTGTTGGTAGGAATGTAAACTGGTACAACCACTATGGAAAACGGTATGGAGAGTCCTCAGAAAACTACATATAGAACTACCATATGATCCAGCAATCTCACTCCTAGGCATATATCTGGACAAAACTCTCATTCAAAAATATACATCCACCCATATGTTCACAGTAGTATTATTCACAAAAACCAAGACATGGAAACAACCTTAACATCCATTGACAGATGAATGGATTAAGAAGATGTGGTACGTATAAATAACTGGAATACTGCTAAGCCATAAAAAGGACAAAATAATGGCATTTGCAACATGGATGCACCCAGAGATTCTCATACTAAGTGAAATTAAGTCAGAAGAGAAAGACAAGTACTATATGATATCACTTATATGTGGAATCTAAACTATGGCATAAATGAACCTATCCACAAAACAGAAACAGACTCATGGGCATGGAGAACAGACTTGTGGTTGCCAAGGGGGATGGGGGAAAAAGTGAAATGGACTGGGAGTTTGGGGTTAGTAGATGCAAACTTTTACATCTAGAATGGATAGGCAATGAGGTCTTACTGTACAGCACAGGGAACTATATCCAGTCTCTTGATGGTTGTATGAAGAAAAAAAAAGTATATATATGTATGACTGGGTCACCTTACTATTCAGCAGAAATTGACACAACACTAAGTCAATTATACTCTAAGAAAAATAAAATAAAATTTTAAAAAATTTTACAAAAAGAAAAAAAGGAAAGCAAATTTATTTCAGCCAATTCACAAGCAAAACAGTAAAGAAGGCAAAGAGATCACATGATGATTGTTTGGTTAGATCAAACTTCAAAGAGGCCAGATTCCCTTCTCTTTCTCTTGTGGGGATGCTGTGACATGGAGAAGAGAAAGACCAGCCTTATTATGCAGTCTTGGAAAAACACTCACTTGGTGGTGGAACAAGAATGTGTGCCTGACATTAAGAATATACAAATGGGTGTACCCCAGAGCTGGATATTTCTTTTAGGACTTAGGAAGCATGCTGATCATTTTTATCCTACTGGAAATGAGTTACAATGTTACTGAGGCTTATGCTAAATATAGATTTCCCTCAGCCTGGTGAACTTTAAAACATCAATCAATTAAATATTTATTGCCTGAATAAAACAGTTCAAATAGAAGGAGCCCTAAAAGCAACCATTTGCCCTCAGTGACAGGCCTGAATCATATAAATTTTAATGATGTATGAATGAATTTCTGCACACCAAGAGGATTTTTTTAAGTCAGCTTTTCTTCTTCTTCTTTTTTTTTTTTAGGGCTTCACTCACAGCATATGGAAGTTGCCAGGTTAGGGACTGAATAAGAGCTGTAGCTGCCAGCCTACACCACAGCCACAGCAACAGCAATGCAGGATCTGAGCAGAGTCTGCATCACACCACAGCCCACGGCATCGCTGGATCCTTAACCAACTAAGCGAGGCCAGGGATCGAACTCACATCCTCATGGATACTAGTCAGGTTTGTAACCTACTGAGCCACAATGGGACCTCGTCTCACTGCTCCCTTCTGAACAGACTTTGCTATGTCATTGTGAACTAAGAAATGAGGTCATAAGGCTGACAGAAATACAATTGACCCTTGAACCTCACAGGTTTGAACTATGAAGGTCCACTTATAGGTAGATCTTTGTCAACAGTAAACCCTACAGGAGTAGATGATGCACAGTTGGCTGAATCCACTGATGCAGAATCACCTTGGGAAAGGAGGAACCAGGGATACCTAAGGCCAACTATAAATTACCTGTATGAATTCACATATATAAATTACAAATGGATTTTCAACTGAGCCAAGAACTGGCATCCCAACCTCCACCTTATTCAAGGAGCAACTGTTTATGTAAAATAAGAATAAAGATGTGCCACATGAGGCCCTTTCCTCTGTACAAAGTGAATTAGCACTCACACACAGAATTTCAGCAGCTGACTTATTCTCCCACTGCTCTGGTCCCCACCTCTACCCAGTCTGCCCACCATGAGAAAGCCACACTCATCAGAGGCCCCACATCTTCCTGAGTCTCTTTGAAGGTCTCCCAGCCAGGGGGCCCAGAAACAGAGATGCCCAACACCCCCTCACCCTGCAGTCCCTGCTCCCCCCAACCACCCCCCTCTCCTGATGGCCATGCCACTTGGCCACTCAGGCCTCTGTCTTGCCCAAGGGAGTGGCCTGGGAGTATATACCCTGCCTCACCCCTCCAGAGTGCAGGGCAGGACTGTACTGGCCAGAAGTCAGGCAGCCCACAACACAGCCTCCAAGACTTGTGCTGCCACCACCAGCCACATGCTCTCCTAAAAGCTTCAACTTGACCTCTGGAAGCTTCCCTCTTCCCATGCTAATCCCACCTCTCTGGTGGGCTGTGGGAGTTAAGGAGAAATGCTCAGAAACACCTTAGCCAGGCCCAGCCCATAGAATAGGCTCAATAAACAGGGGTAGGGGCACTGCTACCATCACCATCATTGTGTCATCATCACAGACAGCCAGCTGGGGTCACTGGCTCATCCCCCACAGCCCAGCGCATGGCTAGCGCCAATGACTGGGGGTGAACTGACAAGGGTGACACGTGATTGGTGACTTCAGGTAAGGAGGGGCTCCCCTGACCCTTTCCTGGTGTGGCTTTAGCCCTCCTGACTACTGTTGCCACCTTTGGCTCTAAAACTCACTCTGCCGAATATAATAATGTTTAGAAATGTGTGGTACCCCCTTACAAATAATCCTGTGTGTACCCCAGAAGACAGAGTAGAGTAACAGAAAAAGATGGATATCTTGAGGTTAGAAGGATTTGATTTTCAACCTCCACTGGGAATACCACTTTTATGTCAATTTCTCAATGAAATGCACTTTCTTCATCTTGGAATCGGAATGGCTCCCTCACTTAGGCTGCTGAAGGCAGCGGCTGAGACCCCTGACCAGCAGGCAGCTACTCCTGTGTGTGATCGACAAAAACTCCACAAGAATTTGGTCATCTTCTGCCCATCTTCTGTTTGTCTCTCTCAGCAACCAGATGCAATGTGAGGCTGACCTACTGGTAAAAATGTGCCCAGATGAAAAAATATAAACCAGGACGGAGTCCCCATTGTGGCTCAGCAGTAACGAACCTGCCTAGTATCCATGAGGATGCAGGTTCTATCCCTGGCCTCGCTCAGTGGGTTAAAGGATCCAGCATTGCTATGAGCTGCAGTGTAGGTCACAGACTCAGATCTTCTATGACTATGGTTGTGGCATAGGCCAGTGGCTATAGCTCTGATTCAATCCCTAGCCTGGGAACTTCCCTATGTCATGGGTGCAGCCCTAAAAAGACAAAAAAGAAAAAGAAAAAAGAAAAACTATGAAACCAGAAGCATTCTTTTCAGAACTTGAACTCGTTTGAAAACTTTTCTTTAAAAGATCAGTTCAAAATTATTTTTAAAAATTAAATCTTAAAATGATACAAGCAAAGTCATAGAGTCAAAAAGATTCTCACTTCCAAGGACTAGAGGGAGAGAAGAATGGGAAGGTATTGCTTAATGGTTACAGTTTCTGTTTGGGAAGATGAAAAGATTTTGGAAATAGCAGTAGTGGTTGCCCCAGATTTTGAATGTAACTAATGCCTCTGACATGTATATTTAAAATGGTTAAAATGGCAAATTTTATGTTATATGTATTTTACCACAATAAAAAATTTTAATTATATGTAGGATGTGGTGGGTTCTGGAGAAAGGAGCATATACTTTGGCCATGGATGAAATATATAAATCCAGCTGCCTAATGCTACGGGTGTGGCCACGCCTGGCAAAGGGAAAGCTGATGTGGGACAATTAATCCTGACTCCAAAAGCAGCTCGCCATCCCTAAGGAAAGCAGCCCTGGTCATCCCAGGCCTGCCCAACATCAGGGCTCAAGGCTCTGGTCAGCAGGCCTGGCCTCAGCACAGCCCACAGAACACCCAGGGCCATGTTCCAAGGCTCCCAGTTAGAATCTGTCACATTTTCTACCGGTTTTGTCAGTGGAGACATTAAAGAAACCTCTGGAGAGGCCACCATCTCATAGGGTCTCTGAGTATGTTCCCTGGGATGGATCTGAAGGTGTGCCATACCGGGAAATCAGCACTTCTCCCTCTGAGCAGGCAGGACCTCACCGGCCACTCATCCTCAAGACACCTTTTTGTAAGGTCTCCTTCTCCAAACACAACGTGACGTCAACTTTTTCTTTTGGTCTTTTTAGGGCTGCACCTGCAGCATATGAACGTTTCTGGGCTAGGGGTCGAATCGGAGCTGCATTTGCCAGCCTATGCCACAGCCACAGCAGATCCAAGCTGTGTCTGTGACCAACACCATAGTTTATGGCAACACTGGATCCTTAACCCACTGAGTGAGGCCAGGGATCGAACCCACATCCTCATGGATACTAGTCAGGTACATTAGCACTGGATCCTTAATCCACTGAGCGAGGCCGGGAATCAAACCTACATCCTCATGGATACTAGTCGGGTTCGTTACTGCTGAGCCACAACAGGAACTCCCCTGACAACAAACTTTGACTTACATTAGAAAACAACCTTTCTGACAAGCTTCTGATAAATGTTGCTGAAAACTAGGGTGTCTAAATGATGTAACTGTGTCCCCAGGAAAGGTACAGGCCTCTGACTCTGGCCCTGCCCTTCCCTGGCTCATCCCTCCTGCCTCTTACCGAACAACGGGTCACCTCGCATCCACAGTGGGCAGTGGCCCCAGCCGGGCTTCAGGGTCACCTCAACGGCAACATGTCTGGGACACACACTCCAAGGCAATATGCCACCAGGCAGATGAGAAAATGTGGATAACATTCTTTTTTACCATATTAGCTCATTAGCCTTCTGTGTTCTTTTCACAGACTTCTGAACCTCACTGATATTTTTTAACCGTCATGTAATACAATAGCGATTTTTTTCCCTAATCAAAACTAAACATCTGAAATGATGGTGGCACAAGGCATTTTTTACTTTCATAAAACTACTTTAAGAGCAAATTCTTCTGTGGCAAAAGGTATGTTGACCTTTATTAAACTACATTAAGGCATTTATAAGACATTCCAAATTATCAAAGACACTTAAGATACAGAAGTGAAATTTAAAATGTATTTATTAATTCATCGAAAATATATGAGGACCATCTTTTCAACAAATGGTGCTGTAACTGGATATCAACAAGCAAAAGAATTAAGCTGGGAGTTCCCACTGTGGCTCAGGGGTTAAGAACCCTCCATGAGGATGCAAGTTCAATCCCTGGACTCACTCAGTGGGTTAAGGATCTGGCATTGCCACAAGGTGCAGTGTACATTGCAGATACAGCTCAAATCTGACACTGCTGTATTGCTGTGTCTGTGGCCTGCAGCTGCAGCTCCAAGTCAACCACTAGCCTGGGAACTTCCATATGCCTCAGGTGCCGCTGTTAAAAAAAAAAAAAAAAAAAAAAAAAGAAGAAGAAGAAGAAGAATTAAGTTGGCCCCCTACTTCACATCATATACAAAAACTAAATACACAATGGATCAAAGACCTAAAGAGCTAAATGTGAGTAGAAGGATGAAACTCTTAGAGGAACACCTAGATGTAAACCTTTATGAGTTTGGGTTAGGCAATGATATCTTACCTATGACACCAAAATCACAAGAAAAAAAAAGAGGTAACTTGGACGTCATCAAAACTTTAAATGTTGTATGTAACTGGACATCATCAAGAAAGTGAAAAGGCAACCCACAAAAAGAGAGAATTTATTTGCAAATGATATCTGATAAGGAATTTGTATCCAGGATATATAAAGAACTCTAACAACACAAGAATCAAAAAGTCATATAATCCAATTTTTTAAATGGCCAAGAAGTCGAAAAACTTTTCTTCAAAAACAATAACGTCCAACAAGCACATGAAGAGATGCTCACGTCATACCCACTAAAATGGCAGTAATCAGAGAAAGACAATAACAAATGTTAACAAGAATGTGGAAAAACCGAAACCTTCATTCATTGCTGGTGGGAATGGAAAAATGATACAGCTGCTTCGGAAAAGTTTGACAGTTCCTTAAAATGTTAAACATGGAGTTACCATATGATCTAACAATTCCAGTCTAGATATATACCTAAGAGAAATAAAAACACATGTCCACACAAAAACTTGCATATGAATGTTCATAGCAGCATATTCTTAAGAGCCAAAAAGTGGAAACAGCTCAAATGTCCATCAGCTGATGAATGATAAACAAAATGTAGTACATCTATACAATGGAAAATTAGTCAGCCACCAAAAGGAATGAAGTTCTGACAAATACTACAGCCTGAAGAAATCTTGAAAGCATTACATTAAGTGAAAGAAGCCAGATACAAAGGCCACATATTGTATGATGCTGTTTATAATAAAGTCACTAGAAAAGGCAAATCCATCCAGACAGAGCATAGATGAGCGGCTCTCGGGTTTGGGGATGTTGAGGGGAAATGGAAAGTGACTGCTAATGGGAATGAAGTGCCTTTTGGGGATGATGAAATGTCCTATAATTGTGGTAGTGGTTGCACAATTTGTCATTACACTAAAAAGTACTACATTGTACACTGTGAGTGCATTTTGTAGTATACGGGTTATAGCTCATTAAACCCCTTTTTAAATTTTTTTTTGGCCACACTTACAGCACACAGAAGTTCCTGGGCCAGGGATCGAACCCATGCACAGCAGTGACCTAAGCCACAGCAGTGACTATGACAGATCCTTAATGCTCTGAGCCACCAGGGAACTCCATAAGCCCCCTTCTTTAAAAAGAATGTAAGAGGTTATATTTCCGGTGGGTTCACAGCAACGTGGGTGGGAGGGGTGGGTGGGCTGAGTGATGTCCCTTCCCCCTGAATTCATCTTTCTCATGCGCACTGCTGCCCTGACTGTTTCCTCCAATAGCAACAAATGGAACTGACTGAAGCCTTCAGGGCAGAGAGGCCATTTCATTTTGAGGTCTGGGTAGGAGTGGGATGATCTACCAGCAAGCCACCCTCCAAGTAGTGAGCAGGTGCCTTTTCTGCAAGTTGCTGTCACAGCTGCTAAAGAAGTCCCCCTGGTGACACAATCACAGCTTGGGGACAAACACAAAAGGTCTGGCTTTTTCCGGTGAGCAAAAGTCTTCTGCCTTTTACCAGTGGACAAAAGTCTGTGTTTAATAGTCAGTGCTGGAGACTGACTGTAAACTCTGTCATCTTTATACAATTACTCAATCAACACTGACTGAGCACCTCCTGCATCCTGGCCCCTGAAATGCATGCACTGCTTGGCATGAAGAGCACAAAAATGAGGGACAAGGTGAAGGAGTGCTGAGCCCAGTGCAAAAGAAAGCAAGTTAAGAATAACACCTGATCACGGGCACCTGGAACACACACAGGGGGCACCCAGACCTGACAGATGAAATAGGTTCGCTGGATGAGCAAGCACTGAGCTGAACAGGGAAAGCCAGGATCTAACCAGGGAGGAAGAGAGCAGGGGCAGATGTGACATCAAGTGGCCCAGATGAAGAGCTTCCAGAGCCTCTTGCGTTATCATGAGTCCCCCACCCTGACCCCACCCCCAGCTAGGGTACCCTGCCTGCATGCATCAGACGTCATTGGAAAGTGCCTTAGAAAGCGGAGGCTAAAGGACACAATTCAGCCACACTCGAGGAAGGGTCACTCCCAAGGTTTCCCATGGTCGATGGAGGGAGGATGCAGTAACATCATCTCCTCCTGGGAAGGGAAGGAATTCTCCAGGCTGCAAGGCTCAGCTCTGTGAGAAGCACTGGACCAAGGCCTCCCCATCTGCTGTTCAAGACCTTGCCCTGCCTTTAACAGGTTGTGTCACATGACTCAGTCAGAGAAGCAGTGCTCTGGCAGGCTCCCCAGCAGGGGGAGTAAGCAGAGTCCCTGGAGACCCTCCAGCAACAGTAATCGATGATTCCATGACCTGGTCAACTTATCTGCATCATGACCACATGACTCAGTCATGTCTCATCCCCTTTCTACTTAGCCCATTGGTAAGTCCCTCTAAGAGCGGAGTCATGACATCTGTCCTCCCCAAAGACATGATCCACCACACACTGCAAGACTTGGCTCCTGGGCTCTGGATGGCCTCGGTCTTCCTCGTGATGGATACCCTTCAGCCCTGGCCAGATCCCTATATCTCTTCCCTTGGCTCTTTCCTGACAATTCCTTGGCTGTGTTGGTACTCATCCCTGGCAATACAGCCCTCAGTACAGGTACCCACTGGCACTGAGTCCCCAGTAGAAGCCAACTCATGTGGATCTTGAGCTCTATTCCCTGGTGATACCACCGCCTCTATCTGCCAAGAAGTCTGAAAAGCATCTGCCCACTTGGTGCCAAGAGGGCTCACCTCCCCTATGCCCCCCATGCCCTTCACACCTCCTCCTCAGCCACTCTCAGCTGCCTTGTAACACCTGCCAACCCTGCCCGCGCCACTCCCACCTACAAGTGTTTGGCTCTAAATTTTTCTAGGTGGGCATGCAGGACCACCTACCATTGCAGCCCTGCCCCGTGCATCCTGCCAACCCAGACTGAGTTCACCAGGTTGATGTGAACATTCTTCTTAGTGATCAAGGCCATTGCTCAGATTCCACATTTATATGCTCCAATCTTCACACACCATTCAGCTTTTTCTCTTCCTCTATAGCTCACCATAGTAACAAGTAAATTCCCTGTTACTGATTTTAAAGGTTAGTAATGGAGAAGCGAGAGAATGACCCAGGAGAAGCTATCATCAAGTACAGCCCAAAGGGCTTTATAAAAGGTGATGCTGAGGGTCACAGGGGCCCCTCTCCGTGGGATTACGAGCAGCCAAGGCGTCACCTCCTCACCCTTACCCAGTCCCAATATCATCTGCCTTATATCTTTGTTCCCTCATAAGGTATATGAAGAAAGATTGTGTAGTTCCCATTGTGGCTCAAGAAATCAACAAAGTCTCCATGAGGATGTGGGTTCCATCCCTGGCCTTGCTCGATGTGTTAAGGATCCACCATTGCTGCAAGCTGCGGTGTGGGTCAAAGATATGGCTTGGATCTGGTGTTGCTGTGGCTGTGGTGTAGGCCTGCAGCTGCAGCTCCAATCTGACCCCTGGCCCAGGAACTTCCATATGCCTCAGTGTGGCAGTAAAAAGAAAAACAAAATAAAACAAAAGAATGAATCATGCTACTTGGAAAAAAAAAAAAAAACTTGACCTAAGTGAAGTAAGTCAGACAGAGAAAGACAAATGCGGAATATTAAAAAATAACACAAGGAAGTTTCTGTGTGGTGTAGCAGGTTAAGGATCTGGCACTGCCACAGCTGTGGCCCACGTTGCAACCTCGGCTTGGGCTCAATCCCTGGCCCAGGAACTTCCACATAACATGGGTATGGCCTGATAAAAAAATGACACAAATGAACTTATTTGCAAAACAGAAATAGATTCATAGACAAAGAAAACAAAACTTACCGTTACCAAAGGGGAAGTTTGCAATTAACAGATACACACGACTATGCATAAAAGAACAAACTATATAGCACAGTGGACTATATTCAATATCTTGTAATGAACTATAATGGAAAAGAATCTGAAAAAGAATAGATACAGATACATGTATAACAATCGCTTTGCTGTATACCTGAAACTAACGCAACATTGTAAATCAAGTACGCTTTAATAATTAAAAAAAAAATTGGAATCACCAGTCATGCCCCACTCAGCATGCAACAAGTAAGTACTATTGCCACCATTTTACAAATGAGGATGCTGACGGACAGAAGGTAAGTACGATGTTCGAGCTCTCAGCTAGTGAGTGGTAGAGCCTGGACTCAAATCCGGGCAGCCTAACTGCAGAGTCCACACTCTGAATCCTACTCTTTGGTGGATGTGACTGAATGTGGGGCATCTGCAAACCTCAACACAGAGTTTAGTGAAGCAGCATAACTTATGGAAAGAACATGCCTTTGGAGTCAGTCAGACCCTGATTCAAATTCTTCTCCTCCCACTTAAACCCATGTCTTTGGCAGTCCATGAATCTCTCTGACCCTCGGTTTTCTATTCCGTAAAACGAGAATGATAACACCTATTTTACAAGCCTGTTGATTTAGACTAAAATAATGAGGGTGAGGCTCCTAACATGGTGCAGATGTTGTGACTAAAGCTTCAGGGCAGTTCCAACATCATTACTGCCCATGAGCTCAGACAACAGGAAGAATACTCCTGGGGAAATGCACACCTAGGGAGGATCAGTGAACTGGTAGAGACTTGGAGCAAAAGCAGAAATCTGTAACATAGTAACTCTTCATTTGCCTGCACAGCTGCACCTTGAAAACACCCCCAACAGCCTTACCAAAGCAGCTCCCACCTGCCCTCCCTCTGCTTTTCCAAAAATCTCTGCAGGGGACCCTGGGCCACGCTCCTGCCTGACTGCGAAGGGGAGCAAGAACAGCCCTGCCAAGAGGAAGATGAAGGGTGGGTAGAGAGGGGAGGGAAACCAAAAGACTATTCTTATCGCTGTGTGATCCAGTCTGACAGCGCATTTATACCAATAACCACGCCTCCCTGAGGGCCCACTATGCACAAAGCCCTGGGTCATACATGACCTCAACACTCAGTAGGACAGAGGCTCGTGTGCTCAGGAAATGTTTACAGGTAGGTGGGTGAATGCATGGGAGACAAGCCAGGACGAGAACCCACAGGGCCCCAGAAGGGACCTGTCTTAACACACAATCTCCCGCCAACAGTCCTCCTCTTTATGAAACCATGAAAGTGATTTATAGACTAGCCTGATGCCTAAGCTGCCAACAGGCATCATGAACTCCCAAATTCCCTAATAACACTCCAAAAATAATAGGGCCCAGTCTCAACGAGCAGCCGATCTGTAAAAGCCAATCACTCAAACCCGTTCATTCCACAGTGAGAATGACATAGAGTAGAAGACACAGATTTTCAGAAAGAAGAGTCTGCTAATCCGAACTATACCTCCTCTCAATGTCAGTTGTAAGAGGTATCTCACCACCCATCCACTCCTAACACCAGAGGGTCCCTACAGAGACACCACACTCATCACAACACATATACAATGCTGTGTTTTCAGGCACACACAGAAACGCTCTGAAAGGAAAACTCTTACAAAGGCATGACGTTCAGCTCTCAAAAACATGAGAATAATAAAACAAGATAGGAAGACTGGTAGGTTTGCGAGTTGTCCCACTCACAGAGCCTAACTCCGTATCCCTGTGGCAAGCCACACATCAGCAAGTCCAGCTGCAGTGGTGATGACTGATAAATGCCATGTACAGCAGATGTGCGGCCCAACAACACCAGCCCATAAGCATTCCACAGACACTGGCATTTGTTTGCCATTGCTTCTAAATGCATTTGCAGGTGCCATCTTGCTTTAAAAACCAGACAAGGCCACAATGGGAACTTAGGGCAGATCAAAGTCCATCAACCTCCTCACTCTTGAAATGAATGTGCCAGGTGGCCATTATCAAGAACCTACCATGTGCTTAGCCAAGCTGGGCACAGACCCCTGCATAGCCAATTCAACTCCTAGAACCTTCGCACCATGTTTTAAATAGAAACAGCCTCACTTCATTGAACCAACAAAAACAGAGAAAAGGAAAATAATTATTATGGAATCCCCAGCATACATGAACCTTACAGCCATAAGCAAAGAGTTATTCCTCCATATGGACAAGAAGCACATCTGTTCCATATTTTGACACATTCACAGTCATATAAAAATGTCCTCACAGCTGGCTCCTTGGGAACCTTATGAAGATGGATTCTTTGTTCATCCTGAGTTCTATAAATATTGACCCTGATTATCCCATTTTCGCTTGCAACTTCACAAACTCAAAAATATTGAATTAAGATGTCACACAGCCATCAAATAATGTAGGCAAAACAACAAAAACCTTAAACTGTAAATTGCACCCTGTAAGTACTACATTTCATGCTTATCAATTTTGCTCCTAGTATGACACCCACCTACTGCCACCACCACCAGAGAAAGTAGAGAAAGCAGAAGAGAGGAACATATCCAGAGCTTTAAAAATATGTTTTGATTTTTTTAACTAAGTTCTTTTGCAAATTACAATTTTTTTCCCTTAAAACATAATTAGCCAAAAAAGGTGGGATCTGAGCCTCTGGCTCATTTCTGTTTAACAACCCAGGGCTGTGAGTACCATTCAGCCCATTTCCCAGCATGCTCCGGTGGTACAATCAGTTAGCAAGCAGTACTTATACAGACCATTTCACAGATACATGAATGAAGGACTGGGAAAGAGCTACTAAATGGCAGTTCCAAGAATTAAACCCCAAACTCCCAACCCCATGTCCATTTCTCAATCTCCTTGATAGGAGCCAATGTGTTATACATAAGAAATAAACAGTAATGACTTCACAAAAGCAGGAAAATGAAAAAGAGCATCAATGCCTTATCATTCAGTAGGACACAGATTTCATATCACAGCATTGATATATAATCAACGTAACAAATCTTCTAGTGATTGGTAACTGGAAGGACAGTAAAAATTCTCCACAGAAGCTAGAAGAACTCATAGCTGCACTAGAAGAACAGCAAGCGTGGAGCCCTCAGATCTAGGAAAGGGAGGGACAGCGCTGTGAACACAGAAAGACTCAGCTTGCCCTGTGGTCATGCCCTCGGCACCCTGCTAGCCATGGCGCCAGGTGCACAAGAATCCCAGGAGCTGGTGACTCGGGCTTGGGCATCACCCAGGAATTTGGCAGAGATGTGAGGTCTCAGGCCCCACCCTGGACCTACCAAAGCCATGTCCCCAGGTGATGCACAAGCACACGGAAGGCTGAGAAGTTGCCCCTCAGGCATTTGGGACCTGGGGGAGGTAGGGCCACATCATACACAATTCTCGTCCTGTCTATGTGTCAGCTGCCTTGCTGAGTCCGTCACCAAATCCCTCCTTGACACTAGAAGAAGGACACTACAATTCCTGCTTTACAGATGAGGAAGTGGAGACCTGGAAAGATTATGAAAGGTCACATATCAGCCAACGGCAGGGCCATGACCAACACCAGCCCAGACCCTGCTGCTTCCATTCCCGGATGTCACCAACACCCCTAGCAGGTGACACCCAAGCATCAGCGTGACCCGGGGCTGGCTCTCCCAGGGGCTGGCTGAATGAGACAGTACCCTCAGGAGGCAGCACAGCTCAAGAGGTGAGGGAGGCCTGGGCTGGGAGCCAACACTGTCCATACTTTCAAGGACAGCCTGGAGGTGGGGGGTAGGGGTTAAGTTACCTAAGCAGGAGAAGCTCAGTTTCTGCCTCTGTAAAGAGGGGATAGTGAAACCTCCCTGCTAATGAGGCAGAAATGTGATCCCAGAAATCGAGCACTTAGCGTAGAGCACAGAGCAAGGGCTGGGCTATGGTTACCTGGAAGGCACTGGGATGGAAGTTAGCACCCCAGAGAATTACCTGGGGAAGCTATTTTTTTCCTTTTTAGGGCTGCAGGTGTGGCATATGGAGGTTCACAGGATAGGGGTCAAATCAGAGCTGCAGCTGCCAGCCTACACCACAGCCACAGCAACACGGGATCCGAGCTGTGTCTGTGACCTACACCACAGCTCACAGCAACACAGGATGCTTAACCCACTGAGCGAGCCCAGGGTAGAACCCACATCCTCATGGATACCAGTCTGGTTCATTTCCACTGAGCCACATCAGGAACTCCCACCTGGGGAAGCTTTTAAAGGACACCAAGGCCCAGACCCTCCCCCAGAAAGTCAGAGCCCACTGGGCTGAGTAGGGTCAAGGCACCAGTTGTTTCTAGAAATTGCTTGCTATCCCAATTCGGTTACTACTATTTCTACCTTAAATGGAAGTCTCTTTGACTGACAAGTGCTGGGAAAACTCCAGAACAAATGACAAAGTGAATTATTCTAATGAAATCTGTATTATTTTGCCAATGTCTTATGACTATTTTTGTGGGGTTTTTTTACTAAACTCTCTAGTGCTTGTTGTGATAACTAAGTGTGAAAACTCTCTACAGGGGTACCTCATTTCTTAGCAAGATGAACAGTAAGGCCCCTGGATAAGTTCTCCTGACAGGGCATGTGTTTGTAAAAATGCCCTGGGAAGTTCCCACTGTGGTTCAGTGGAAATGAAGCCAACTAGTATCCCTGAGGACGTGGGTTCGATCCCTGGCCTCGTTCCGTGGGTTAAGGGTCCAGTGTTACCATGAGCTGTGATGTAGGTCGCAGACACAGTTCAGATCCTGCATTGCTGTGGCTGTAGTGCAGGCCGGCAGCTGCAGCTCTGATTCAACCCCTAGTGTGGAAACTTCCATATGTTGCATGTGCGGCCCTAAAAAAAAAAAAAAAAAAAAAAAGCCCTGGCACTCATGAGGGCTTCTAATGTTCCAGTCTCACTACTCATCTTGCAGATCTTCTGAGACATCTTTTCTAAGATAGGAAGAGGATCGAAGGGTTTTGTTAATAAACCATGGTTCTTTCTACACTGACAGGCCCTGGGGTACATGTCACCTTAAGCAATGTCCAGCTCTATTCTGCAGTCTCATTCCAAAGGGTGGGCTGCAGGGAGACCGTGGAGGACAGAACACAACCCCTCCCCAAAGAAGACAGAAGGGCAGCCCCAGAGACATCTCCCAGCTTCTTCCACCTGCCCAGGGTTTTCCGCTGATCTGAGGCCTGCTCCCACTCTGGCCTTCGAGGGCTTCACCTAGCACTTCATGAGGAGCCCAGAGGTGGGTACCCTGCACCGCCAGAGCCCCTTCCCAACAAAACTGTCCTCGTAGATTTTCACTTCACTGTCTTGACTTCGCAAAGGCTAAGCAAGGAGAACTTTCCTACTGCCTTGCCAGCTTGAGTTTCTGACTCACACCCCTGTTGGCCACGGCTTCAGGCCAGGCCGACATGCCTCTCAACAGATGTGAAACAGAAGATGCTGCCTTGTGTAAATGGTGGATTTTCTGCAGCTGATGAAAACTCACTGTGGTTCTAGTTTAGATACACTGAGAAATGGAACATAATTGGGTAAGGCCTTGAAATTCAGAGAGATATGGAAGTCCACTCTGCACAAAGCTATTTCCCTTTCAGATGTAAAGGAAGACACTTCAAAGGGTTCCCATCATGTCACCTCAAAGGAGAAACAGTCAATGTCAGAGAAAGAGGACTGATCTGAAGTCCTAGAAAAGTGGACTCTAGTCCTGGCCTTGCTGGTTGCTAGCTTTGTGACCTTGAACAGGTCACCCCTCCTCTCTGGGGGACCTTCAAATATATCTCTAAATACTGACCAAGACATCTGGATATTAATCAAGAGGAGCACTCAGGTTCTTTGCAGTCATCAATGTTTACGGACCTTAACTCAGGAGGGCCTCCTGGCCGCCATGATGAAAGGAAGAGCAAGAGATGATTGGCTTCTTCACCCCTGGAGCGTCCTCAGGTTTTCTGCTTTTAAAACTAAAAGGTAAAGCCCTACCTGCTCAGTTCTTCTCTTCTACCCTGCCCCAGGGGTTCCTGCTCCTTATCATCTTCTCTTCTCAGGGATAAAACAAACAATCACAACTTTGAAAGCACCATGCATGAAAGACTCCTGCCTAAAGAAACCAATAGATTTTTTATTTTCGTATCAAAGTATAGTTGATTTACAATGTTGTGCCCATTTCTGCTGTACAGCCCAGGGACCCAGTCCTACACTTACATACATTCTTTTTCTTATATCATCTTCCATCATAGTCTATGGTCTATCCCAAGAGACTGGATATAGTTCCTTGTGTTATACAGTAGGATTCATTGATTATCCATTCTAATTGTAATAGTTTTGCATCTACTAACCCCAAACCCCCAATCCATCCTACTCCCTCTCCCCTCCCCCTTGGCAACCACAAGTCTGTTCTCTATGTCTGTGAATCTGTTTCTCTTTTGTAGATAGGTTCGTTTGTGCCATATTTTAGATTCCACCAATAGGTTTTTTAAATGTATAGCACTGGGAACTATACCTAGTCACTTACGATGGAGCATGATGGTGTGAGAAAAAAGAATGTATACATGTATGTGTGAATGGGTCACCTTGCTGTACAGTCGAAAATTGACAGAACACAGTAAACTAGCTATAATGGAAAAAATAAAAATCATAAAAAAGAATATATGCAAGAGAACTGAAAACATATGTACGTCCACCTGAAGACTTGTACACGAATGTTCATAGCAGCATTCATCCTAATGGCCAAAAAGGTGGAAACAACGCAAATGTCCATCAGCTGAGGGATAAATCAACAAAATGGGCTAGATCCATACCAGAGAATGGTATTCAACCACAAAAAGGAATCCAGTACTGATCCATGCTATAGAGTGGATGGAGCTTGGAAACAATACACTAAACGGAAGAAACCAGACACCAAAGGCCACATACCATATGATTGCATTTATATGAATTTTCCAGAAGAGGTAAATCTTAGAGACAACATGTAGATCAGCAGTTGCCAAGGACTTGGGGAGGGGAGCAAAGAGTAACTGCTATTGGGTACAGGTTTCCTTAGGGGATAATGAAAACATTCTGGAATTAGACAGTGGTGATGTCTGCACAATTCTATGAATGTATCAAAAAACCAAGGAGAATACAAAATGATTTTTTAAAGAGAGGATGAGTTTTATGGTATGTAAGTTATAACCCAAAAAACTTATTAAAAAGTGAACATATGTACCTAGATATGCAGGATGCTGGTATAAAAATCTTCCTGATCCTGCCGGCAGCATCATTGAGGGACACCGGTCCTGTCCCTCAGCCTCCAGTCCCTATGGGACAGGCTGGTTCACACTGGGCTCTCCCACCTGATGCCACCAAATACCTGCCTCATGTAGCTCATGAAAGCCCCCACCCCCACCATGTGCCCCCTCAGTATTTCAAAAATACTGAGATTCTGAACAAGCAAAGAGCAGGAAAGACAAGGCATATAGGGAAATGACCAAACAGCAGAAGTAATGGAGGACCTGACAGCTAGGACCTTCGAGGAGAGAGAAGCTGGCCATGTCTACATGAGCCTCCTCTCTTGGGTGATGAGCATATTTCTACCTGTAAATCAATAAATTAGCAAAATGAGTGTTCAGGTTTGTTTAGCCAGTGATGGCCAACCTGTGGGGGCACCCCACGGGAGATTTTTCTGCATGAGATACCTCACCTGTAAAAGTTAAGGCCAGATGAAGCACTGGGTTCACAGATTTCCATCACTTTTTACTTTCCTAATCATATCTGATCCTCACACAAGTATAGGATCGTGTTGTGCCCATTTTATAGATGGGGAAACTGGGGATGAGAGAGAGACAGTGGCCCAACCAAAGTCGCACATCAGTAGGAAATGGTGCACAGGGCAGGAACCTGGCATCCAGCAGGAGTCAAATCAGAGCTACAGCTACCAGCCTAGGCTACAGCCACAGCAACACCAAATCCAAGCCATGGCTGCGACCTACACCACATCTTGTGGCAACACCAGATCCTTAACCCACTGAGCGAGGCCAGGGATCGAACTTGCGTCCTTGTGGATACTATTGGGTTTATTACCATTGAGCCACAAGGGGAACTTCCTCTATCTCTTCTTTGTATGATCCCACTTTTATGATGAACCTAGAGGCATCGGATTCATAGAGACAGAAAGGATAATGTAATGGTGCTTGCCAGGGGCCAGGAAAGAGGGAGAAACAGGGAGTCATTGTTTAATTTGTATAGGATTTGAGATGCGCAAGATGAGAATCGTTCTGAGGATGGATGGTGGCGATGGTTGCACAACAATGTGAATGTATTTAATACCGCTGAAGTGGACACTTAAAAACTGTCAAGATGGTAAATTTTATGTGGGTGTATTTTACCACAATTTTTGTAAAGCAGTGATTAAAGGGAGAAACCGTCAGTAACTTGCTTGCAAACATGTGGGACTTGAAACCAGCTTGCAAACAAGCCTGGCTGGAAGAGGAGGGCGAATTTCAAAAAGACTGAGATTCTGAACAAGCAAAGAGCAGGAAAGACAGGGCATATATGGAAATGACTAAACAGCAGAAGTAATGGAGGATCTGACAGCTAGGATGTATTGTTGTATTAGAGATAAGCTGTCTACTTGGGGTGGGGTAGGCCAATTTCCCCTTTAAGATTCTGGGTGTTTCTGCCCATTGAAGGGCCTGAACAACCATGCCCCTGACCCTCAGCTAAAATGTTAACTGGACATTAGCTAACTCACAGCTTTAGTTGGGAGAAAATCAGATATGGGTAACTACAGTATTCAGAGCTTAAAATCTCTCCCCAATTAAGCAGAATTTTTATTTTTAACCTTTTGGAAAACAGCAAATAATTTTGAAACAAGCAACAATAAGATCTTTGCAAGTAAAGTCAGAAACCAAAAAAAAAAAAAAAAAAAGAAAGTCTCCTATGCATCTGAAGATTGTCTTAAAAGGCAATTTACTTTAGCCTCTGTGCTTCCACTTTATTTCCTTTATGCCAAAGGCATACGGCCCCATAGTACAACTATAATGAGGGAACAGTTTCATTACAAGAGTTGAACACACAACTCCATGAAGTATAGAGGAAGTTTCTTTCTGTTCATGTGGCAGCACCTGGACCACATGGAAATCTGTATTCCAAAACAAATACCCATTGAACACATAAAGAATATCCTAGGATTTCTCCACTTAAAGAGAACGAAAATAAGGATTCAAAAATATAATGGCAGAGGAGTTCCCATCTTGGCTCAGTGGTTAATGAATCCAAATAGGAACCATGAGGTTGTGGGTTCGATCCCTGGCCTCACGCAGTAGGTTAAGGATCCAGTGTTGTCATGAGCTGTGGTGTAGGTTGCAGACTCGGCTCTGATCCCGCATTGCTGTGGCTCTGGTGTAGGCTGGTGACTACAGCTGCTATTGGACCCCTAGCCTGGGAACCTCTCTATGCCACGGGTGTGGCCCTAGAAAAGAAAAGAGACAAGACAAAAAAATATATATATGTGTGTGTGTGTGTGTGTGTGTGTGTGTGTGTGTGTATGTATATATATATATATATATATATATATATATGGGCAGAAATTCAAATCAAAACCACCATGCAGCATCATTCAGCATCCCTTCACACCCATTAGAGTCACTGCTATAAACAAATGAAAAATAACAACTGTTGACGAGGATGCAGAGAAATTGGAACCTCATGCCCTGTTCGTAAGAAGGTAAAATTCTGCAGCCACAACAGAAGATAATACAATGGTTCCTCAAGAAATGAAAAACTAGAATTACCATATGATCCAAAACAGCTGAAAGCAGGGTCTCAAAGAGATACATGTACACCAATGTCCACAGGAGCATTATTCACAACAGCCAAGACACACAGCATGGCAATAAGGTGAGCTTTTTCGTTACCAAAGTCACCAAAGACTGTGTGTGGCTCCTTACACTTCATACAAGATGGAGCCCAATACGACCTCTTCCCACTCAATGTCAGACTTGGATTCTGTCAAATTCTTTGACTCTAGTATGTCAAGAAACTGCAAAAACTTCCATAAGGACATGATAACCCAGCTTCAGCATGAAAATGGAAAAGTCGTCCCATGGTACTTAGGTTGTCAAGGCTATGTGGATGTTCAGTAATCTAAAGAGATGAAGTTAGAGAGCCAAGGGACCCTTTAAATCCACAGTTATCAAAGCTTGGATGTGCTCAGGGGTCAGCACTGTTACCACACTTAAAAGACAGTGACCCAGGAGGTACTACCAGAAAGGCAGAGGGAAGCCATCGCTCCCTCCCACCATTGCTGCTAAGAGATGAAAGATCTACACCATATGAGATGCCATCAGCATCTTGAGATTTGAGCAAAACATCCAATTCATAGCACTGAATTGTTTTAATATGAAAAAGAGCATACATTTAATAAGAAAAGTATGTCAAAATTAAAATCGCATTCAAAATGTCCTTTAACTTCTTGGAGTTCCCGTCATGGCTCAGTGGTTGACGAATCTGACTAGGAACCATGAGGTTGCGGGTTCGATCCCTGGCCTTGCTCAGTGGGTTAAGGATCCAGCTTGCCGTGAGCTGTGGTGTAGGTCACAGACTAGGCTCAGATCTGGAGTTGCTGTGGCTCTGGTGTAGGCCAGCAGTTACAGCTCCAATTAGACCCCTAGCCTGGGAACCTCCACATGCCACGGCAGCGGCCCTAGAAAAGGCAAAAAGACAAAAAAAAAAAATGTCCTTTAACTTCTGACATATTTATTCATTTTTCTGTAAGTCTGTGTTCAAGCCCACAGAAGCAAAAATCCATTTGTTTCTGAGTTGCCTATTCAGTTTCCCATTCCTCCTCAGGAAAAGAGCCCCACTTTTACTTAAGGTGACCATGCAGTCAGTTAAAAGAATTCACTTCTATGACAACTTAGCAGCTACAGAACTAAACTCAGGCCAATCCAGTGTGAGCAGAAACTTTCAGAAAGTCTCTTAAGACTCCCTCCTCTCTGCTGCCTGGGATACAGAGGTGATGACCAGAGCTCAAGCAATCATCCTGGACTTCAAGGTGAGGTGCTGAGAATGACAGAGCAACAAGAGAGGGAACCACGTCCCTTATGACCTTGGAACTGCCATATTAATCGTGAAATTCAAGACTCCTTTTACACAACAGGAAAGGAATCTCCTATTTTTAAACCATTCACAATTGTTTCAGAGGTTTTATTATACAAAACATTTTTATTATACAAAACATTATTATAAATAACATTTTTGGGGTGGGGTGCACATGCAGCATATGGAAGCTCCCAGGCTAGGGGTCAAATCGGAGCTGCAGCTGCCAGCCTACACCACAGAAACAGCAATGCCGGATTCAAGCGGCATCTAAGACCTGTGCTGAAGCTTGTGCAATGCTGGATCTTAACCCAGTAAATGAGGCCAGGGATCAAACCCACATCTTCATGAACACCATGCCAGGTTCTCAACCTGCTGAGCCACAGTGGAAACTCCTTAAGTAACTTTAAGGAAATCTTTTTAAGAGGCACCAATTGGAGTAAAGATTCTATGAAGAGGGAAATAGTGGCAGAGACATATTTTTTGAATCTGCCAAAACCCCACATAAATATAGAGAAACCAATGAGCTGGGCTCTCTCTGTATGATTCCTTACAACTGTATGTGAATCTGTAATTACTTCGAAATATTTTTAATTTCTAAGTACTATCTTTAAAAAATCAACATGATAGAAAAACAAAAACCCCATCAACATTTACAATAAAATGACAAATGTCAAACACAACTAGGTGAGAAAAAAACTCCACAAACATTAAAACATAAGTGGGTAAGGACAAAGTGCATGGTATTGTCATCTGTTTGGCAGAAAACAGAGGGAAGCAATAAGGCCCAACAGACGTGAGATCAGGAGAACCTAAAATAGCCAACAGGTATGCCCTGGAAAGTATGGCAGACCAATCTGAGAACAGCAGCTGAAACTGAGAAGGGTATTGACTGATCCAATAGAAAGTAGGTCTTGAGCCCATTGTTGGACTAAAAAACCAGAGTCTAGTCCCAGCCCAGTCCCTATGAACTCTTAAAATTGGTCTCCAGGGCATCCTTCCAGGGTAGGAATAACTGCTGGGAGTAGAATCAAAATTCAGCAAGATAGGAACAATAATACAAAGGAAATAATTAAAAATAAGAGACAAACACAGGCCAGAAATCTCAGAATGCCACCAGCCATGTTTCTGAACACTATGCTAAAACAGATAAGAAAGCTCTGTGGAGTCATAAAAACAACTCGGAAAGAAGCCTCCTTCTAAAAGGTCAGGAGAACCACTTTCAAGAAAAAATGAGCACCATAAAAGTATAAAGGTCAAATTACATGCAGAGCTATTATAGGGAAAAAGTGAATAAGGAGCTGAATAACATATTTATAGACAATGAAAGCATGCCAGAAAAACATATCTAAAGAACAAATCAACTTTGTAACCTACTTTTTAAAAATGGGATAAAAGATAGAGAGAAATGATATAAGACAAGAAAGAACAATATAAATCAGAATTAGGAAAACTTATAAATGAAATTATAGAACCTGGGTACTTGAAAGAAAAGAATATCCCTAACAGTCAGAAATGACTATTAAACTAGAAGAAACACAAGAGCTGATAAACACAGCAGATAATCCTCTAAGGTACATGGAAAGTTAAATGGGGACTTTTTTTAATTTCAGAAGAAAAGACGAAAATTATTCAAAAGGAAGCCAATGACTGCAGATGGGCAAAGAAGCTCTAACACAGAGAAAATAGAAGTTCCTAAAGAAGACAAGAAAAACAAGGGAACAGAACCACTATTAAAAACTACAATACAAGAAAACTATTCTAAAATTTTAAAAAAAAATATGTGTTTGAGAATAATGTATTGGAAGAGCACACTGTACACCTGAGAACGCTGGCCCAGCATGACATACCTCAAAACAGTCTAATTATTGAAGTTTACAAAAGGAAAAAAAAAAGTGACATATAAGGGAAAGAAAAGTGGATCATCACCAGACTCTACGAAAGCAACACTTTATAGTCAAAAAAGCAGCACGTATTTGATAGTCTAATTCTACTGTTCATATTCTTTATCGTCACCCTATAAGACACTTTCTACAAAATTTTACTACTATTATCAAATTGAGAAAAGGTATTTTATTATTATATTAAAGAAAGCATTACATAAAATACCAGTGGAATAAATCACCATGTCAATTTTTGCAGAAATGCTTATTTAGTTTGATTAAGGTTGCATTGAATATATATATCATTTGCGATTACATTTAATGAGTAGATCATTTTTTCACAAATGGGCTGTTATCAATATTATCTTCCCTTCCTTCCTTCTTTTCTTTGTTCTTTAAAAAAAAAAAACAACACTTTATACATAAGAATACAGAAGAACAAGGAAAGAAAATAGGAGCCAAGGACATCACTTGTAGCAAAAGATTTAAGTATAAATTGTACCAATTAATTGTCAACAATGTGTAAAGCCGCAAAGCTTCTCCTGAAGAATCTGCTAGAATAAAGGTCCTCAACTTTTTTATCTTCAACTCCTTACACTCTTCAAATTATTGAGTTCAAAGAGCTTTGTTTGTGTGGGTGACAGCCACATAATTTATCTTTTAGAAATTAAAACAGGAGTTTTTGTGGTGGTGCAGTGGAAATGAATCTGACTAGTATCCATGAGGATGCAGGTTTGATCCCTGGCCTTGCTCAGTGGGTCTGGGTTCCGGGATTGCTGTGAGCTGTGGTGTAGGGCACAGACGCAGCTCAGATTCTGAGTTGCTGAGGCTATGGTGTAGGCCAGCAGTTGTAGCTCCAACTGGACCCCTAGCCTGGGAACCTCTATATCCTTCAGGTGAGGCCCTAAAAAGAAAAAAAGAAAGAAAGAAAGAAATTAAAACAAAATTTTTAATGAGTTATTCATTAGTCAAAAACAGCAAACACACTATATGCTAACATAACACATTTTAGGAAAAATAACTATTTTCCTAAACAAAATAATTAGAAGAGCAGAATTGTTTTCATTTCTGTAAATCTCTTCCATAGCTCTCCTAATACGAAACAGCCAGGCTCATCTATCTGCTTATGCATTCATTATCTGTGATATCACAAGTCACATGGCTGCTAGATAATTCTACAGCGCACACTCGTGGTGGAGAAAGGGGAAAAGAACACCTCAGAATTATGAAAATGCTTTGACCTCAGGGACTCCCTACCTAAAGGATAAGCAGCAGACACGCAAAATGCCTAGAGAAGATAAGAACATGAGAATTGGTGGTGACCTTTATTTTATTTTTGCTTTTTAGGGCCACACCTGTGGCATATGGAAGTTTTCAGGCTAGAGTCAAGTCAGAGCTGTATCTGCCCGCCTATACCACAGCCATGGCAATGAGGCAGGATCAGAGCTGCATCTGTGACCTACACCTACACCACAGCTCATGGCAACACCAGATCCTTAACTCACTGAGCAGGGCCAGGGATCAAACCCACATCCTCATGGGTACTAATCAGGCTCATTGCCACTGGGCCCCAATGGGAACTCCTGGTGTTGACTTTTAAACATGAAGTTACTTGGAGTTCCTGTTGTGGCTCAGCAGAAATGAATCTGCCTAGTATCCATGAGGACACAGGTTCCATCAGACCTGGTGTTGCTGAGGCTCTGGTGTAGGCCAGCAGCTGCAGCTCCGATTGGACCCCTAGCCTGGGAATCTCCACATGCCATGGGTGTGACCCTAAAAAGACAAATAAATAAATAAAAATAAACCTGAAAGTACTTGTAGATCTTAGAGTAGGTGAGAGCTAAACTGAAGAGAGAAGAGTATGAAATGACTACACGTTCTGATGCCATATAAATATCTGTATTTATAGCAGATACAGAACTATAAAAAAATAAAGTCCTTGTTGTTTAATTTATATGTAGTAGTGAGTATGTGTTAATTCCAATTCCCAATTTATCCTTCCCCCACCTTTCCCCCTTGGTAACCATAAGGACCTACTGGACACACAGGAAACTATATTCAATATCTTGTAATAACCTAACGGAAAATAATCTGAAAAAGTATATTACTGAATCCCTTCGCTATACACCTGAAATACTGTTACTCAGCCATACTTCAACTTTTTTAAAAGTTAATAAAAAAAAAAAAAGAGAGAGAGAATCAAGAACAGACTTGTGACTGCCAATGGGGAAATGATGGATTGGGAGTTTGGGGTTAGCAGATGCAAACTATTATAGATCGAATGGATAAACAACAAGGTCCTATTGTAAAGCACAGGGGAAAATATTCAATATCCTGTGATAAACTACAATGGAAAAAGAATATGAAAAAGAATATATATGTATAACTGAGTCACTGTGCCATACAGTACACATTAACACAACATTGTAAATCAACTATACTTCAATAAAATCATTTTTTTTTAATTTTATGGCTACACCCACAGCATATGGAAGTTCCTGGGCCAGAGACTGAATCTGAGCCACAGCTGCAGGAATGCTGGATTCTTTTAACCCACTCTGCTGGGCTGGGGATCAAACCTATGCCTCTACAGTGACCCAAGCCATTGCAGTGCGATTCTTAACCCACTGCATACAGCAGGAACTCCAAAATACATTTTTTAAAAGAGAATTTTAAAAAAATATATAAAATCATTTTTTAAATGAAGAGAGCAAATGCAAAAAATGTATCTTAACTTTTCTCAGTAATTATCTTGCTGGTGGTAACAGTCTCATTATTCTGATACTTCTGAGGGTGTAATGTAAATATGGGCTATTCTATCCACTCCTGCATTTGCGAGCAGCATCAGAAGCAACCCCAAACTCATAAACCAACTCTCCCCTCTCACGTGCCTATACTACCATCTTTCTAAGCAAGATATCTTGTTCTTTTTCTAGGCTCAACATGCCCCAAACTGAACACACGACCATCTCCCCAGCTCAGCTGCCCCTCCGTGTCCTCTATTTCTTTTAGGTTTAGTTGTCCTCCCACTGTGTGGGGTTGGAAACTGCTGGGGCTTCCCTGACTGGCGTTCTCTCCAGATCAGCAAAAGTACACTTTTTTTTCTTTTTTGGCTTTATAGGGCCGCACCTATGGCATATGAAGGTCCCCAGGCTAGAGGCTGAATCAGAGCTACAGTGGCTGGCCTACACCACAGCTCATGGCAACGCTGGATCCCCGACCCACTGAGCGAGGCCAGGGAGTGAACCCACATTCTCATGGATGCTAGTGGGATTCGTTTCTATTGCACCGCAATGGGAACTCCCAGCAAAAGTACTCTGAAAGAATACTGTCTAAACTGCCTTCAGAGCCATTCAAAGTTTATGGATCCTCTCACTCAGCAATTCAGTATCAGTGTGTGGACTTGGGAGGGGCCAGTTAAATAAATCACCCTGTCACCACACAGTCAAGCACTATGTGTGCATCTGTAGGTGTGCTCGTACTTGTTCAGTCACACTTAGACCATCCCTTGAAAGATACACAACAAACTGATGACACTGACAAGCCAGGTCAGGGAGACCAGGCAGGGATGGGAGGGGACTATTCACTCTCTGTCCTCTTAAATCTTTTAATTTTCAAACTGTTGCATTATCTATTCAAAAGAATAAAATCTCAGTTTAATTGTTAACTCAAACCAATTTTATTCAATGCAAATGACCCTATAAAGAATTAGTTAATAATTCTAGGGAAATTCAATTTATAAATATCAGACAATTAAAAGAACCAGTTTTTAATAGCTGGAAAAAAAAAAAACTAAGTACATGGATCCCCCTTCATCTAAACCCCGAGCCAGCCATCAAGTTTCCACATCATCAAGGTTCCATCTCTGCCCAGAGAGGCAGGAACTCCCGCCCCATGAAAGATCCCCTGCCACACCCCCTGCTGGAGACAGATGGACAGCTGGGCAGGTGCCTTCACTCTTCCTATTGGCTTCTCTGAGCCCAGCTTGGGTCTCTTCAAACTCACGCGTGAGCTTGATTCTCTGCAAAACTCAGCCTACGTGAACTTCACTGAAATATATCCATGCACCAGTATAATATACCCCACAACACTTAGAAAGCCTGCAGGAAACTAGAACCCAGACCTGCCATGATCCATGGGCACCTGCTGAGCCTCAGGAAGGGTTTGAGAAGAACAGAAATGACATCACTGAAACCAATGAGGCAGGACTGTAAAAGGGGCCTCCATTTTTTTTTTCAAAGGGGCTCAATGTAAGAAATACCCGTTTTAATAAGATCTGGGTGCGTTTTTAAAACTTGTAGCTACAACAAACATATGCATCGCCTATGATGATCTAAATAAATCATAGCCAAAATACTGGTTTTTTCCTCCAGATTATCTCAAAGGGATACCCCCAAACAAAGAAAAACACCTAGGTTCTAAGGCCATGGACTCTCTGTACAACTAAACCACCAGCAAGTTTAATGACCAGCTGTAGTAACTAATTCATTCCAGATGCCTGGGAACATCTCTTTGTTGCCTATAATCTGTCGCAATCTACATTTGTTTGATATACTGTTTTGTGTTGTTTGGTTTTATTTTTGCTTTTTTAGGGCTACACCCTCGGCATATGGAAGCTCCTGGGCTAGGGGTCAAACTGGAGCTGTAGCTGCCGGCCTACACCACAGCCACAGTAACTAGGGCTCCAAACCGCATCTGCGACCTACACCACAGCTCACAGCAATGCTGGATCCTTAACCCACAGAGGCCAGGGATTGAACCCGCATCCTCATGGATACTAGTGGGTTCACTACCTCTGAGCCGCAATGGGAATTCATGTTTTGTTTTAATTCTATACACCACTTATAATCATTTTGAGAAACAGAAAACAGTCTAACTGCAGTCAGGGCTCATGGAGTCAGAGCCAACCACTGCCTCCTCCAACCACACTTCATACACAGTTATAACCCTGAAGCCCCTCTCCACCACCAAGCCCCCGCAAGTGCTCTGGTAGCAGAGGAAACAGGTCAGCAAACACCAGCCTCCTCTCCTCCACCCAGACCTCTTGGTTCCTCCCCATCCAATTCATCTTCTATACCATTTCCAGAATATCCTTTATCAAACCCTATGCCCACATCATATTACTCTCCTGTTCAAAACCTGATTTCAGCAGTTCCCGTCGTGGCGCAGTGGTTAACGAATCCGACTAGGGACCACGAGGTTGCGGATTCGATCCCTGACCTTGCTCAGTGGGTTGGAGATCTGGCATTGCCGTGAGCTGTGGTGTAGGTTGCAGACGCGGCTCGGATCCCACGTTGCTTTGGCTCTGGCATAGGTTGGTGGCTACAGCTCCAATTCAACCCCTGGCTTGGGAACCTCCACATGCCACAGGAGCAGCCCAAGAAATGGCAAAAAGACAAACAACAACAACAACAACCAAAACCTGATTTCAGTGATTCCCTTATTTTCTACTTAGTAAAAATTTCATTGGCTCTTTGTAAACACTGTCTGCACAAAGAGTTTATTAATTATCTTTATTTGGGCATCCCAATATATAAATTGCCATTATCTTGTTTGAAAGCAACAATGAACCCATGAAGTTACAAGTATCCTCCCCTGATGACAGCTCAGAAAACTCAGGTATTTCTCTGGTCTGTCATTCTTTTTCTTTCTTTCTTTCTTTCTTTCTTTCTTTCTTTCTTTCTTTCTTTCTTTCTTTCTTTCTTTCTTTCTCTTTCCTTTCTTTCTTTTTCCTTTTTAGGGCTGCACCTGTGGAAGTTCCCAGGCTAGGGGTTGAATTGGAGCTACAGCTTCTGGCCTACACCATAGCCACAGCAATGTCTGCGACCTACACCACAGCTCACAGCAATGCTGGATTCTTAACCCACTGAGTGAGGCCAGGGATCAAACCCACATCATCATGCATCCTATTCAGATTTGTTTCTTCTAAGCCACAAGGGTAACTCCTCTGCTTTGTATTTCTGCCTGGTATTTTGTACCTGATACACCCACACCCACACCCACAATATTTCCTGCCTTGATCCTCTGTCCAGGTAGGTTGGATTCTCTCTGCTGCCAAATTCACTCTGCTCCTGCTCACGTCCATCTAGGCTCTTCTCTCCAGGTGCTCCTTCAGCCCCTCCATGTTACTTACTTAAATCTTCCTGGGCTTTGATCAAGCCACTCACCTCCCAAGACCTTCCTATGGCCAATGTAACTGTAGCTACCAGGCCTGTGAATCCAGGCATCCTCACACAGGATGCCATCAGAACCGACATTTTCCGAATGTTTTTTGGGTGGGCCCATGATGCCAACTCAGTTGGGGGTTAGGGGTAGGCTGAGTTAGTACAATTTAAGTGGAAGCCTCCTGGCCCCATCAAAACCCTGTTTTCTTAAACTTCTTAGAGAGCAGGATTTTCCTCAGTCACCATTGTGTTGTCCAGGTTTGACACGGTACCAGGCACACAACTGGGGCTCCATGACCACTGGCTTCCTGGGGGAAAGAGTCACCAACCACCTTGGTGTGGATGAGTCTAATTAGACTCCTGTCCACACCAGCTACTGTGAGCGTGACCTTGGCCCCTGAGTCCCTCTCTGGCTCTCCTGGGGCAGCTCCTGAGCAGTGGTTCTCAACTGGGGCCAGTTTTGCCCCCCAAGGGACACTTGGTAATATCTACAGGCATCTTTTGCTGTCACAACCAGGGGGGTTGCCACTGGCATCTAGTGGGTAGAGGCCAGGGACACCAGTAAACATCCTATGATGACCCACAATAAATAAGTATCTGGCCCAGAATATCAACACTGCCAAGGGGGAGAAATCCTGCTCTGGAGAAAACAAAACAAGGAAAGAGGAAGTGCTCCCTGAAAACCTTTGAAAAGAAGTGATGGAAACATCACTTTAGTTGCCAGATCCGGATCCATCATAAATGCTTTTGACATTACGCTGGCTTATTTAAAATTAAGCAGCTGCCCCGCCGCCGTCCCAGCAGCATGTGGTGGGCATGGCAGCCACCCTGGAATGACCACATCACAAACTACTGGAGCTGGCTGCCACATTTCTGCCTACTAATTTTAATCTCTCTTTCTCAAAGGTCAGGAATATTTTCAGACCTCTTCACACACGCATATTGTGGGCAGACTGGATCTGCGCTGCTTCCAATTGGCAGAGGCACTTCGTTCACCAGCACCCTGAGCTGAGTTACAGGCTTAACTTTGTCCCTGTCACTCTCCAAGGGGCTTTGAGTCCATTATCCTAATTGGCAAATGATATGTAAGTACCAGAAGGCTATGTGTCCGCAATTATATTTCTAATGAAGGCTTAATCTCCAAAAGCAAACAGTAGTTCATTAAAACCACCCTCCCCATCTGTCACTACGGTCACCAAAAGAGAAAGAATCGGCTTCACGGGAAGGTTCAGATTAGCTGCCAGACAAAGCCTGATGAAGAAGCAAGAGATGCATCCCACCGGGTTCCAGTGCAGCATCCCTGACACACCCCTAGGGGAGGGATGGGGTGGAGACAGCAGCCTGAGGCTCAGGGTCTGGGAAGGCAGGAAGCAGTCGTTCCTCTGTTCCCCTGCTCAGGGCAAGCTTTTTGAGCAGATATTTCCACTTTAGCTAAGACATCTTATCAGCACTTCAGGGAAACGCCAGAGGGATTCGGGAAGGCAGATGACTCCATGGTCTAATATTTTAGCTGGACTCACACCAGGATCCCAAACCCTGTCCCGCAGACTGTGCATCACTCTGGGGAAGCTGATCACAGCTGCCCCGCCATGCTCAAAAAGCACTGACAGTCTGCGGAATGGGGTTCTAAACACCTGATGGGGATCAGCTTCTTTCACCCCCAGCAACCCTATGACTCATTTGACAAGTGAAAAAAAAAGAGGCAAGGAGAAATCACTTGTCCAAGGTCATACAGCCTTTTAGTGGTGGAACCAGGCTGCGAACCAGGTGAACTATTTCCGAGTTCCCCATCATACACAGTGCCCAGGACAAACGCACTCATCTTGGGCCAGGAGCCCTGATGCTGCCTGACATGCCCCATCTCACCTGCGGGGGCACGGAAGGCCACGAGCCATCTTCCCTATGGCATGGTGGGATATTTGAGCAGAGCCCGAAAGTCTGAGTAGGAAATAACCAAGGCAGAAACATGGAACAATGGGACCGAGAGGCCTGCCTGGGACCCCTAGCGATCAGTCATTCTGGACATTGGAAGCTTGGAGGGCCGGACACATGTCATCGTCTTACCCAGACCCCCAACCCACCCTACCAGGCAGGCACACACAATGACAACCACCCCCTGACAAGAGTCACCTGAGGCCTTAGGCACTTAAGTGACCTGCCCAAGGTCACACTGCTGAGCGGTAGAACCAGGGCTCAACCTGGGCATGTCTGCTACACAGCCTTTGCTCTCAGAACTTCCTAAGATCCAGGACATGCCACCCTGTAGGACATTCCCTGAGACAGGAAGCCCCGAATTTGCCTGAACTCCAATCCCCTGAGTTTGCCATTCTCCACAGCACCACCTTTAGAACCTTCAGTTGTAAAGAAGCTTCATGGGCAAGGCTGCCCCAGCTTGGTTGAGGGAACCCCATCTGGAGTCCTCGAAATTGCTCAGGTAACCACAAGCACTCCTACAGATGCAGGGATCCGAGCCTTTGTGCAGAATGAGGGCCAACCTTTGGCCAAGTGATCTCTCTTCACATGTCCATGAGACCGCCCCTCTACAAGCAGGTACACTTTGCCTTCCTGCACCAAGTTTCTCTATGGTCCTCAAAAGCTATTCCATGGAAAGGCCCAAACCTTAACACACTGTGGGCCTTTAGCTGACAACAGTGAAGACTTCCGTCCCAGGAGTTCCCATCATGGCGCAGTGGAAACGAATCTGACTAGGAACCATGAGGTTGCGGGTTCGATCCCTGGCCTCACTCAGTGGGTTAAGGATCCAGCATTGCCGTGAGCTGTGAGTAGGCTGCAGACGTGGCTCGGATCTGGCATTGCTGTGGCTCTGGCGTAGGCCAGGAGCAACAGCTCCGATTAGACCCCTAGCCTGGGAACCTCCATATGCCATAGGTGCAGCCCTAAAAAGCAAAAAAAAAAAAAAAAAAAGAATCCCTCCCAAAAGTGCTGACATCATCATGTGAAATCTTATGCTCAAGGGAAGATGGTCCAACATAAGAAACAGAGCCTGGACTGATGACTATCAGTTCTTGGCTCTCTGCCCTCCAATTCCTAAGTTCTCACTGCGCAGGCAACAGTTACCAGTGAACATTCATGGACGATCTTCCATCAGCAAAAGGAAAGAAAGCTAAGGGAGTGTCATTCCCCATCCATAGAGGTGGACTCGATCTTTCCAAGTTGGTTTCATTCATGAATGACCACATTATCAATCCAGATGGGCCAGTCTTTATTTTCCCCAAAATTGTGCCATCTCTCCATAAATTCTATTACAAAATTACTCTGCGTACCAGAGTTTATTAATGTAAAAACTTCCTTCTTCCCCTTCTGAATGCTCTGAGTGGAGAGTCAGGTGTTACAGAACCACTGTCACTGGCGACCATAGGTCCTGCGCTATATCAGTCACTCGCAAGGGGACTTTTCTCAAGCAAGTTTGCTGCAAATGCTCTCATCCCAAAACCATGTTTTGTTCATACCTTGATACACCAAAGTTGCACAGGTCAGAGTGTGATGTGTCATATCGCTTTTGTTACATTATTCATACAAGCATTAACTGAAACATCAAAGGTAGAGAATGTGCTCCGAGAAAATCAAAACAGGCAGCACTGGGAACAGTGGCCATGATGCATGTAGAGCAGGACACCAGTTCCAGAATGGGCTCCATCTCTTCCTCTGCGACAGTCAGCACCAACAGGACATCTGGCTGCACACCCCCGATAGAGTCACATTTTATTTTAAACTCACTCCCTCCCTTTAACCTCAAATACTCCACCCTTAAAAAGAACAAAGCTCAGGGCATCTCCAGTTTTTATTTAGCCTGGCACAGCCTCACTGCTCCGAGCCGAGACGAAGAGAGGCAGGCACAGCTGTCTGCCGTCTCCACTCTGGATGCGTCACTCACTTCCTCCATGTCCACAGCGCATCTCCGGATGCTGCCTAACGATGCAGCTCCATACTTGCATCCCCAACTCCTGAGCCCCAACTGCAGAGACCTCTGGGGGTGCTAATGGAGTCTGGGGATAACACTGTGGTCTTTCCCTCCTGAACTCAGAAGCACGTGGGAAAAGAGGCTCACCAGGCAGACTAATGAGCCACACCACTGATGCAGCTCAGGGGAGAGCTGGCCTCACTCCTGGCCCAGAAGACGTCCGAGCAGTTCAGGGAGTGATCCCCAGGCCAACATGGGGCTCCCTGAGGGTCCTCAGATTAAGATACTGAAGAAGAGGGAAAGCCTGAACCTCAACTGCTCATGGCCTTCTTGCAAATCCACCCATCCTTCCTTGGGTAGGAGAGAAGGGAGAGCAGGAGGCCACTGTGTCCTCCCAGGGAATGAGTAGAATTCCCTGCACTCTCTGGAAGTAGGGAGAGTGGAACCTAAGGGTTCTCGGCCTGAGATGTACTCACATCAGAGGAAAATGAAAATCCTGCCAGGCCACCTTAGGGGCTACAAGAAAGGGAGCACATTTTTAGCATTCAGTCCTCAGGGAAAGGACAACAATGGTAACTGGGTAAGTTCATTTGGAAACAAGGAGGTTAAAAAAAAAAAAAAGGCATTCCCATTGTAGCTCAGCGGTGATGAACCCGAATAGTATCCATGGAGAGGTGAGTTTGATCCCTGGCCCTGCTCAGTGGGTTAAGGATCCAGCATTGCTGCAACCTGTGGTGTAGGTCACAGATGTGGCTTGGATCCAGTGTTGCTGTGGCTGTGATGTAGCCCAGTAGCTGCAGCCCCAATTCAACCCCAAACCTAGGAACTTCTATATGCAGTGGGTGCATCCCTAAAAAAAAAAGGAGGTGATTTGTTCCATTCTTGAGGCTAGAAGTGTTGCCCTCCTAAAGTAAAAGGAAGGGGGTAAAGAAACCCACCTTGGAAGATCATAGGGTAGGAACAAAGGTCTGCCTACCTCATTCTGATGTCCTGCCTCTCACGGGGCTGAGCCACAGGATCAAGAACCACCATGTCTACTTTCTGTTTCTATCTAAGAGACCACAGACCAAGGGAGGCATGTGGGGGCTCAAGAAGTTTTGTTTTTCTCTGCTTAACTTGAGCCTTGTGTCTAATTTAAGAAACAGGGGAAAGACAGAAAGACATGGTATGCTGCAGAATCAGGAGGAGAGAAATGAAGAGAATAATCACAATTGTATGTGCAAGTATACCTGGAGAAAAACACAACAAAAAGGCAGAAAATTTAAGAGAAATTCCAATGTAATCAAACTATTAAAAGGACACACACACACACACACACACACACACACACACACACACACACACCCCGTCAAAATACTTTTTAAATATACACAGAGGATTTTCCAATATATATACATGAACTATGTCCCCAAGTGCAGGAGGGGAATTTGAGGCTCAGGGCAGTTCTATGATTGGTTCCTAGAAACCCCACACTGCTTCCTCTTCTGAGGCCCCTTTACCCCTCTACCCCCAGAGAGAGGAAGGTCCTCCCTCTCTGCCCTCAAGGGTCACACAGCATCTCAGGGAAACAGAACATGGACCGATCACACACCTGGAGAAGCAAGAAGCAAACAGTACTGTGCTGAAAGCACTGGGGACACCACATGGGTGGGCAGAGCTCTTCCAATGGGGGATGAGAGATGGACATGGGATGAAGTTCAGGTGTCCAGTGGACCCAGCACATGTCTCAACAACAGATCAAGGACTCAGGGAAGAGTTGGAAACATCAGGCACATAGCTTCTAGTTAGAATGAAGAGTAGAGAAAACTGCTCCTAGACTTCAGACAATACTACAAAGCTACAGTAATCAAAACAGCATGGTACTGGCACAGAAACAGACATATGGATCAATACAACATAATAGAGAACCCAGAAATAAACCCACAAACCCACAATCAATGAATCTGTAATAGAAAAGGCAAGAATGTACAATGGATAAAAGACAGTCTATTCAGCAAATGGTTTTGGGAAAGCTAGACAGCCACATGTAAATCAATGAAGTCTAAACACTCCCTCACACAAAAATAAATTCAAAATGACTTAAAGACTTAAATATAAGCCAGGACACCATAAAACTCTCAAAAGATAATACAGACAAAACATTCTCTGACATAAATCATATCAATGTTTTCTTAGGTCCATCTCCTAAGGCAATAGAAATAAAAGAAAAAATAAACAATTGAGACCTAGTCAAACTTATAAGCTTTTGTGTACAAGGGAAACCAATAAACACAACATAAAGATAATGTATGAACTGAGAGAAAATATCTGCGGGATGCGACCAAGGGCTTAATTTCCAAAATATATAAACATCTCATATAGCTTGATAACAAAAAAACAAACAAGCCAGTCAAAAAACAGGCAGAACACCCAAATATACATATCTCAAGACATCCAGTTGGCCAATTGGCACATGAAAAGATACTCTACATTGCTAATTATTACAGAAATGCAAATCAAAACCACAATGATTACCACCTCACACTGGTTAGAATGGTCATCATCAAAAAGTCTATAAATAATCAGAGTTCCCATTGTGGCTCCACAGATTAAGAACATTACATAGTGTCTGTGAGTATGAAGGTTCGATCCCTGGCCTCATTCAGTGGGTTAAGGATCTGGCATTGAACGAGCTGTGGAATAGGTCACAGATACAGTTCAGATCCAGCATTGTTATAGCTGTGGCACAGCCCTGCAGCTGCAGCTGTTATTCAACCCCTAGCCCAGGAACTTCCATATGCTCCAGGTGCAGCTGTAAAAAAAAACAAACAAACAAACAAAAAAAGTCTACAAATAATAAGTACTGGAGAGGGTGGGGGGAATAGGGAACCCTCCTACACTGTTGGTAGGAATGTAAATTGAAGCAGTTACTATGGAAAACAATATGGAGGTTCCTCAAAAAACTAAAACTAGAGTTACCACATGATACTGCAATTCCATTCCTGGACATGTATCCGGCAAAGAAAAAAACTCTAATTCAAAAAGATACAGGCACTCCAATGTTCACTGCAGCACTATTTACAATAGCCAAGACATGGAAGCAACCCAAATGTCCTTCGACAGATGTATAGATAAAGAAGATGTGGTATACACAGAGACACACACACACACACACACATATATATACAGTGAAGTATTACTCAGCTATTAAAAAGAATGAAATAATACTATTTGCAGCAACATAGATGGACCTAGAGATTATCATACTAAGTGAAGTCAGTAAGACAGAGAAAGACAAGTATCATACGATATTACACACAGAATCTAAAAAATGATTCAAAGGAACTTATTTACAAAACAGAAAAAGACTCACAATCATAGGAAACAAATTTATGGTTACCAAAGCAGAAAGGAGGGGAGGGATAAATTAAGAGTTTGGGATTAGCAGCTACAAACTACTATATATAAAGGAGATAAAAAAACAAGGTCCTACTGTGCAGCCCAGGGAATTATATTCAATATCCTGTAATAAACTATAATGAAAAAGAATCTGAAAAAGAATATATACGTACACATATAAATAATCACTTCTGAATCACTTTGCTGTACACCAGAAACTAACACACTGCAAGTCAACTACACTTCAATTTTTTTTTAAATATGTTCAAGAGTAGAGGGATCTGCTCCATATTTGTACTGCATTTACTATGCGCCTATTTATTTCCTATAGCATTTAGCACAGTGGTGGCACCCAGGAGGCATTTCATAAACATTGATGAGTTATTTTCTAAGTCAGATGGAAACTTGGATAACGCTCACATTACAATAATAGAAATGATAGTGATGTTTTCAAGCCCACCCATAAGACACTGTTGACAATAGCAGCAACGAAGTTCATTTTCATGGAAACCCTGAAGGGCTTCTGGGTTCTTGACCTAAGACAGCCTCCCAGCTCATCAGTCCTTTCAGCAGCTCTGAAAAGAAACATGAGGGTCTCCATTTCTGGAGAAGTCAGTGCTGTGTCCCGGGTACAGCTGCCTGATGATGCTGGTACCAGGATCAGAATCCTGCCTCCCATGTTCCACCAGCTCCCCTCAACTGGGACACCCGTGAAAAGGGACCAAACACCTTTAGCGAGAGTTTGGGCCCGCAAGCTGAGCAAGACCTCTCCAGCGCACTTGCTTTATAATTTTAATTTCTTATTTTGCCTTCTAAGCCATTTGTTTAAGAAAAACGAAGACATGCCAAAGGAAGAGTACATCAAATAAAAACCAGTCTATATCCAGTCTCTTGGGCCAAACCATGATAGACAATAACAGAAGAAAGGGAATGTATATGTATGTATGACTGGGTCACTATGCTGCACAGTAGAAATTGGCATGGCACTCTAAATCAACCATACTTTAATTTTAAAATAATAATAAAATAAGGAGTTCCTGTCGTGGCACAGAGGTTAACAAATCTGACTAGGAATCGTGAGGTTGCAGGTTCAATCCCTGGCCTCGCTCAGTGGGTTAAGGATCCAGCGTTGCCATGAGCTGTGGTGTAGGTCGCAGACGCGGCTTGGATCCAGCACTGCTGTGGCTCTGGCGTAGGCCGGCGGCTACAGCTCTGATTAGACTCCTAGCCTGGGGACCTCCGTATGTTGCAGGTGCAGCCCTAAAAGACAAAAAAAAAAAAAAAAAAAACTGCGTAATAATAATAATAAAAACTGGTGTGTTTTAAATATTTCATCTTGGATTCTAGCCACAACCTCATTTGGAGGTGACATCCCAACTTCTTCCCATAAGGCTCAAGTCAGCAGTCTCCTGCCCTGCCCAGGAGTGAGATCCCCACATTCCCCAATTCCCACCATACCAGAGGCCATAGCCTGGAACCCCGTAAGAGTCCTAACAGAGGCTGGGCCTCAAGTTGGACCCCAGAAAGGAACGAACCCTAAACCTTGGAAGACAGTCAACAGGAGGCAAGGATGCACCTAGAACCCCAAGGCCAACCTGCCCGAGTCCACCATCCAGATTCCTGCCCTGGACACATACTAGCACTTCTTCTGCCCCCAAGAAGCCTGGCCTGAGCTGTTCCAGGCATTCTGAGAGACCATCTCCACAGACACACTTCTCTTTAAGATTTCAGTATCTTTCATCCAAAAAAAAAAACCCACAGCACAAATTGCGTTGGTGACTCACTCCAGCCTTGGCAAGTCCCAGCCAGGCAGCTTTGTAAGTTTCTTTTCAGAGTCCCCATGGGCTGGTAATTGTTTTTATGGCTTTCTGATGAAGTGCAAAGCGCTCCGTGGCACTCTGCACCACTTCCTGGTGGCCTATGAGTCCTAGGAGCTCACGCCTGTTGAAGGGGACATGAGCCTGGTCAGCTCACCCTCGGCCACCCCATCACCCTCACCAACCCCAGGACTCATGCCCCACGCCCAGGCACCCTGAGCCACCCGCTCTCACTGCAGGGAGATGAGGGGCAAGAGAGGCCAGTGCATGACATCATGGAATAGCTTTTTAAAGAACCCTGGGCCCGGCAAGTCAATAAAAAAAATCCCCAGGATATTGAGTCAGCTGGAAATATTACTCTTATATGTGTAGTGAAAGTTTACCATCACTAATACAGTTGTTGTAAACAAACATATTGATTGTATTTTTAGGTACAATCAGAACAGCTCATTTATTTGAGCTTTTTGTAAATATCAACTCATAAAGAATTTTTTTAGTACTTTTATAGTGCTTAGAGCACAATTTTTCAACTTTAAAATCCTGATGCAATGTACATTATGTATGCAAGACAATGCAGCACAAGGCATTATGTTATGGTGTTTTCATTCTTTTTCATGCATTTGACTGTCTTGTTGATTTTCTGAGAAGTTTTATCCTCCATTTCAGCAGTCCCTTCAGAAGAACACACTCCGGAAACACCAGCGGGGGATAGAAAATGCCCTCACTAATACAAAGCCCATTTGATTTCAGTGAAGATGAGAGTTTTTCAATAAACATACCATTCAACACTTGCCAAAACTGGAGCACTCTAAAATGTATCAAAACTAGGATAACTGAAGAGAAGAGAACCACAGAATGACTTCAATGTCACTAGCTAAACAGGAATCAGGGACTCTGAAGGGCCCTTCAGGTCTTGGGTTGGTCAACTCCACTCAGCAATAGCAAAGAGAATCGGAATGGAAACTTACTGACCTGCAGCTTCAAATCTACCTGCTACTCAGAAAAGGGCAGCAGGTAAAACATACTTTAAATACATTTGTTGGGAGTTTCTGTTGTGGTGGAGTGGAAACGAATCCGACTATGAACCATGAGATTGCAGGTTTGATCCCTGGCCTCGCTCAGTGGGTTAGGAATCCGGCATTGCCCTGAGCTGTGGTATAGGCCGCAGATGCGGCTCAGGTCCTGCATTGCTGTGGCTGTGGTGTAGGGCGGCAGCTGTAGCTCCCACTGGATCCCCTAGCCTAGGAACCTCCATATGCCACAGGTGCAGCCCTAAAAAGCAAAATAATAGTAATAATAATATAATAATAATAATAATACATTGTTGAATAGTAGTTGCATTTCATATTTATGAGTTCTACCATTTATTGTTGCAGTTTAACACTGTGATCCAGTTCTGGACAAGGGTCCTACAAGAACTGGAGAGAAGATGTGCCTTTCAGACAAGTCAGTTCTGTCTCTGAACACATCAGATGCTCTAACGGCAATGTCCTTTAGGAAGCACTGGAGAATCACATTTCATCTTGGCTCTAACAAGCTGTAAATCCACATAACACAACCTTTGCGATGATGATGATGATACACACTATAATTTGCCTCAGGTCGCATGTGCCGGGCACACACTGTCTCTAGGAACACTTATGTCACCACCGGGGTCGGGGGTGGGGCAGGAGGGGTGGGAGGGAAGTTCCAGGACCCCCGGCCTGTCATAAATAAGTGGATAGATCTTAAAAGGGCTGAGTAACTTTCTCATGGACACACAGAGCCAGGCTGGCACTCAAACCTCAATTTGTCTGATTCTAAAGTACATACGTGTTCTTTGAGCCCCCAAGTCAATACTCAAAATAAGCTTTGTTTTTAAAAACTGGATCCAGCACCAATGAAATATTTACTTAATCCTCAAAATGATGCTTCAAGGAGATATTTTCATTCACCCCCCCCCCTTTTATTTGGCCATATCCATGGCATATGGAAGTTCCCAGGGCCGGGGATGGAAACAGCCACAGTTTCAAGCTATACCACAGCTGCAGCAACACCAGATCCTTAGCCTATTGTGCCACAATGGGAACTCCTACCATCCCCTCTCGATAAATGAGGACACTGAGGCTCAGAGAGGCAAAGTTACTCATTGAAGTCCACACAGCTCCTCAGGGGCAGGTCTGAGACTCTAGAGCCTGTGTTCTCTGGAAGGGCTCGGCAGGTGCCTAGAGCTTGGTGAGCACCTAATCAAGGCCAGCTGGTGCAAGTGCAGGTGACAGAGGGCAGAGGCTGAACCCAAGGCCCTGGAATCAGGAAGCCTGGGTGAGCATCTCAGCTCTGTCACATACCCCCTCAGGACTTCAGCCAAGCAATCAGACCAAGGGTGCCTCAGTCTCCTCCTCTGTTAAACGGGAACAGCACTCCCCCTCAGAGGTAGTTGTAAGGACTGAAGGGGAAAACACCTGCAGAGCACTTCACTCAGTGTCTGATGGGAAGCAAATGCATTTTACACTTAATGGAAATTTCCCTTTCTGCTTTTATGAAAGCCAAACTTTGTTAAAAAAAAAAAAAAAAGTAACAAAATGGGACTTTTTCACAGACAGATGTGGACTGGAATCCAGCTCTGCCATTTGGCTCTTTGTCCCTGGGCGAGCTACCCAACCTCTTTGAATCTGACTTTCTTCTTCTGTAAAGTAAGGACAATGAATGTGTCAGGAGGATAAATGGAAGAGCCTATGTTAAGCACCTTGCACAGAGCAGGAGCTCAGTAACGGCAGCTGGAGGGGTCTGAGGATGACACAGATGCAACACAGTACCTCAAAATGTCCCAGGCGAAGACAGCGTGTGTCCTCCTCCCCTGGACTAAGGCACCATTGCAGGGAGAGCATATGATTCATAATGACGCTACCTCTGCTTTCACAGCTAAATCCCTAGGCACCTTCCATCCTTCCATCCATCCATCCAACCATCCATCCATCCATCTGTAGGTGACATCCAGGGCACACACCCTGCTCACCCAGGAAGGAAGCCACCAAAGAACAGGGGAGAGTAGAGCTAACGGGCTCGCCAAAGTCATCATGTGCCACCAACAGAGGTGACCCACCTGGTCTTGGCCGCGCCCTACTCTGAACAATCAGAAACAGCACTCCCTATTGGAGCACATGAGACCATTAGCCACAGGAAGACCCTTCATGATGCTTCTTCATAGGTTCTTCAACAGTCTGTCATCAACTTGTTACATCTATAAGAAGGGACCCACCCACGCTCTGTTCCACAGAGCAGTCTTGTATCAGGTCATTAGCCCAAATCACCACCTCTAACCTCCAACTTCAGGACGCAGATTTAAAGGTTGCAGCTCCATGGAAACCCCAGACCACCCAGGGTGGGGGTAGCAAGTGACCCCCCCCCCACCCAGGTCCTATTCACATCACTCTGCCTCACACCCAAGCCATGAGCAACTACAGGCCGCACATTTCCAGCTTCATACAATACCCCACAGACCTGACCGTCCTCCTGAAAACACTCTTTAAATGATTTTCTGCCCACTTTCACAGCTTTGTTGCTGTATTTACTGCCTTTTACTCTTCCTCCTGAGAAAATATCAAAGAAATTCATTTCTGAAGCAGATGATTTAAATGTAAATATTCATCAGTTTCACAACCTTCTCAGTGGCTCTTTTGGGCTCCTGGACCCAATCCCAATTGGGGAGTGGGGTGAGCAGGGGGCTTCCTCACACCAGCAAACAATTCTCAGCCCACCAGCTGGGTGTGCTACAATTCAGCTCAATTCTGAAACTACTACCTGGCACAGTAGTAGTCCCACAAGTAGTACTACAAGACGGCCCCCACCCTACTTCAGAGGCCAATTGCAAGTCCAGTCTGTTACCCATGCTTCAGATCATCCAGCAATAGAATAGACGTTCCAAGGAACCACTTCTTGCATTTGATTAATTTTCTGGAGCAGCTCACAGAACTTAGAAAAACATTTTACTCACTAGATTACTGGTTTATTATAAAAGGATGTAATTCGGGAATAGCCATATCAAAGAGATGCACAGGGCAAACTACAGGGAAAGGGCCAGGATTTTCCATGCCATCTCCAAGCTTGCCATGATCCCTGAATCACCAACCCAGAAGCTCTGTGAACCCCATCCTTTTTAGGTTTTTAATGGAGGCTTCATTATACAGTCATGACTGATTCACTGGCCCCTCTTAGCTCCCAGAAGGTCAAGGGGAAAATTGGAAAGTTCCAACCCTCTAATAACAGGCTTGGCTCCACTGGCAACCAGCTTCCCCGATCCCACCCAGGTCTAAAAGTCACCTCATTAACATAACAAAAAACACCTTTGTTGCTTTTAGCACTTAAGAAATTTCAAGGGTTTTAGGAGCTCCAAGCCAGAAATGAGATGACCAAATATACATTTCTTCATAGAACCACAATATCACAGAGGCTTTATTTAATCAACAAAGATCTGAGGTCTGGCTTCTATAGGCTGGACACAAAACATTCCACCTTTAATACTAAAGAGCTAGCTGCTCTGGGGCACAGAAGCCCTACCTCATAGATCTGCCCAGATAAGAACCAGATCTCCAAACCAGGAGCAAGAGGAGGACTCATGGCCTCCAGCCCAGAACAACTCCTGTTCCTTGGGGGCAGCTCCTAAAGCCACAGGCAACACTTTCCAGGGACTTCCCAACACAAAACCTAGAATGAGAGGCCATGTGTCCAGAGGGTCAGGATGGAGTGTAGAAGAGACCCGGAAGCTCCAGCTCCAACTCCAACTACAGGAGTCAAGTCTGCAGGCCAGCTCAGAGAAGGGATTTTAACTGCATTCCTAAACACCATCAGCTCTTAAAGGGTGAGATGCATTCTTCTTGGCTATTTCCATTCCCCTGAGGCAATCTGTGAACCACACTGGAGCTCAACTGGATGACCATCCTTTGAAACCTGGTGAAACTGCACTCAGGGAAAATGTTTTGCAAGACATCTTTTTAGCTGTTTTGGCAGCACGTCTCAGACTCTTCCAACCAGAAGGGTTGCATTGGCCTCTGCAGTCACAGATGTAGAAAAGGGCTGAAGACTATACAAAATGCCCTTAAAAGAGAAGCAGCAGGTCAGGGTAAAGACCTCTAATCAGGGAATGGAGAGTCTCAAGCCCTAGTCCCTCCACCTCCCAGGAATGTGGCCTTGAGAAAATGGCCTTTCTTAGCCTGCTCCCCCCCGCCCCCACCATCCCAAAGTCCAAGAGGGGTAGTGAGGACCCAGGAAACGCAGGTGACCAGGGAAAAAGTATCATTCAGTGAATGCTGTTCATGTGATCTTTTCTCTTCTTTTTTTTTTTTTTCCTTTTTATGGCCACATCTGCGGCATATGGAAGTTTCCAGACTAAGGGTTGAATCAGAGCTACAGCTGCCGCCACGGCAACACAGGATCTGAGCCACATCTGCAACCTACACCACAGCTCATGGGCAAAGCCAGATTCTTAACCCACTGAGCAAGGTCAGGGATCAAACCCGCATCCTAACCCAATACTATGTTGGATTCTTAACCCACTGAGCCACAACGGGGACTTTCCATGTGACCTTTTTAAATGGCCCAGGTCACTTAATCTATGTTAATAGATTTATATATAATATTTATACACACACACACACATATATATATAACACACCACAATGCACGTCAGAGCTATGAGTGGAAAGCATTTATAAGAAGGGAACTCTTGGAGTTCCAGTCGTGGTGCTATGGAAATGAATCCAACTAGGAACCATAAGGTTGCAGGTTCAATCCCTGGCCTCACTCAGTGGGTTAAGGATCTGGCGTTCCCATGAGCTATGGTGTAAGTCGAAGACGTGGCTCAGATCCTGCATGGCTATAGCCGGCAGCTATAGCTCTGGTTCGACCCCTAGACTGGGAACTTCCATATGCCACAGGTGCAGCCCTACAAAGCAAAAAAAAAAAAAAAAAAAAAAAAAAAGTAGGAAACTCTTGAAGAGATCAAAAGCATGGTGGTTTCCTTACCAGGGGTTCTTCCCTGGATAGAACTAAGGTTCTAAGTTTCTGTTGGACAGCAAGCTTGGAGTCTATCAGTACATCGTTTAAACTTGTCTTATAACCTCTGTTAGAGGTATCTCCACCAACATGACTGCATTCTCCAGGGCCAATTTTTTTGTGGGCCAGCACTTCACTATCACAATGCGAAGCAGACACAATGATAACAGTTCCAAGGCAACGTTCAAATTTTATCATCCAACAGCGAGAGACTCTCAGAGGTGAGAGGTACCAGAATCCCACAGAGGCAATGAATAAATCATTAAAATAAGGTAAAAATCTTAAGGGTGGAGAGCACAAATACGAACTAAAGCTGCCACAAGAGACTCTGATATGCCTGCTAATCTTTCCTGTGAGACTCACATTTGCTCACGTCTATATTTCCTTTCTTGATGCCTCTTAGCTCCATAGCTCACCTGAGTTTCCAGCTTATCTGGAAGGTTCTTGTGCTCTCTCACAGATGTGGGTCTCTGTTTCTTTCCTTTTTTTTTTTTCCTTAGCTTTTTAGGGCCGCACCCTCGGCATATGGGAGTTCCCAGGCTAGGGGTCAAATTGGAGCTGTAGCTGCCGGCCTACACCACAGCCACAGCAATACAGGATCTGAGCCACGGTGGCGACCTACACCACAGTTCACTGCAATACACGATCCTTAACCCAATGAGCGAGGCCGGATCAAACCCACATCTTCATGGATACTAGTCAGGCTCATTACCCCATTTATTTATTAATATTATTAACACTATTATTCAATAATAGTAATCGTAATATCATTATATTATCTTATATAATATAAATGTATTAATATTAACATTATTAACACTATCATTCAATAATAATATATAAAGTTATTAATATCAATATTATCAACATTAAATAATCATTATTATATTTATATTATATAATGTGTTACGATATATAATATATTATAACTATGTTATATTACTATATTAATAAATAATAATATTATTATTCACCCCCACACTTATGTTCACCTGCCTGTCTACAGATGGCAAAGCAATTCTTTAAATTCATTCTCTAGTTGTTCTTTTGATTTTTTGGCAACAAATCCTTCCTGATCTATCTACTCTAAGATTATAGCACTGGTGACAGATATGTTGTTTGACAACCTAGTGGCATATTTTACATCCTTCACATATCCTTTCTTCTCTCTTTTGGAGGGAGATGGGGGGGCACATCTGTCAATTACTGTTTGACCGGAAGGCACCTTTGAGGTAGCTGCCCACAGAGTGGAGAGAGGCTGACAAGCTAACCTTCCCCAGCCCAGACACAAGGCCTTCTAGACACAAGGACCTTCTGTGGGGTCTGTCATCTGGGAGCTTAGACAGATTAAGAGGAAACGGATGATAAGACGTGCTTAATCTGATTAATCCAGACAGCCTATCTTTTACCTAGAGAGCAGGAACTTAGGGCAAAAAATGGGTCACAGACTTGATGGGATATAAAAGGGAGGTGGTTTAAAAAAAAAAATACAGGCACCGGAAGTCTCTTTCTGTAAAGGAAGATGCAGGACTTCAAGCTGAAGCCCATCTTGCACCAAGGCTGCAGCCAGCCACTCGGAGCTGCAGAGAAAGAAGGCAGGAATGGGAGATGGGCTCCTGGGTTTATGGAGAATCACTGGATCCCTACATCAAAGGACAGAAAACAGGAAATGTGACCCACTGCACCTAAACCCACTAGGGAAGAGTACCGTCAGGACACTATGAGCTTGGACATTGTGACGTTCACATACAGGGCAGGAGGGAAACCAGCTCCTAATCCAAGGCTGCAGAGGTAGCACAAGAACAGACCCAGCCTCCTGAGGGATACAGGACAGAGTCAGCAAGAAGCCCAGGTCCAAGAAGCCTAGAGTCAGAAAAAGAAGGGCCAGGACTCCAAGAGGGGAAAGAATGATTCAGTTTTACTCTGTTTCTGCATATACACAGTGGACAGTGTGGGTTCTGTCACTGCAGACAACAGAGAGCCAGCCACACCTTTGGACCCCCCCCAACCTCGGCACCTAGACAGTCAGTCATCCAAGATAAATGTGACACAGCCCCCAGCGCAAGGGGCTCCTCGTCTTTATTAGCTAACATAGAGGCATCACCCAGGTGCTATTAGGCCCAAGAGTGTCAAGAAGGCATTCTGCTATTTTCAGAAGGCCTAGTTTTCATGGGAACCCCAAAGAGTCAGAATCAAGATGCTATAAGGACCACACTGGAATCCCGTTAACACTCAGCAGCCCAACTGAGGGGCAAGGGTACCATCAGGGAAGGGCGCTGGAGGGCTGCCTCCCTGCAGGGCCAGGAGGGCTCAACCCACAAAACCAGCTCACACTGAGCAATGGGGGAGAGGCACTCAGACATGGGGGAAGTGGTACACAGCCCAGTGAGAAAGCTGAGCAAGATAGAAGAGGCACCATGCTCATATTCACAAGCATAAGAGGAAAGGCAGAAACCTGAGAAAGGGATTGGGGACAAGTGGGGTTGGTGGCAGGGCTCATGGATCACAGCCTCACTCCCCATCTTCCACATACAGAGGCCCAGGGCTCTCTCCACGTAGCTAGAGGGGGTTCAGAATCTGTACCCCACCAGGATCCCCCGCCATCCACACTCACACACCACCTCCATCACCACCAAGGAAAGCTGGCTCTGAAATAGGATCCTTACCCATGAAGACCACATACAGCCTCAGGATCCTTCTCAACATTGTGCCTGGGGAGCCCGATCCTCTATGTCAGCTAGCACACGAGCTGAACCCTTGCAGCCACTCTTGCACTAGAAGGTTCTTCCTGAAGAGATGCTCCACTGTTCGTCATTCAGCTCTTTGCTCTAACAAAGCAGTGCAAAGTATAGAGCTGCACGACTCAGCTCGAGAGAGGAAAACGCTTTGCAAGTGATATTCTGATCTCTCTCTGATATTCTGTTGATGTTTCTGTTGCTGGAAATTAAAGACTTTTCTGCATTGGTGGATGAAGTAGTCTTCTCCTATGTTGTTTTCTTGCCTTTAAAAGTGTCTGTCCCTGTGATTTGACCTTTTAATGAGCAATGAGACTAATCTCGTGGAGAGATTAAGCCCTTAGGCCACCTTGCCAGCTTTTGCTGACCTCTATCTTCTGCGCAAGACCTCATCATCTCAGAGGTTTGGGGAAAATGGCTCTAAAAGCTCTCAAGACCCTTTGTACCAAGTCATTCTTCAGTATTTTTTATCCTTTTGTTAACTCAATGCTACATACTTGAAAGTGTCAGCCTTATGGGTCCTAGAGAATCAATCAACAGGGTTTATTTTCTTTTTTTGTTTTCATTTTTGGCTGTACCTGCAGCATATGGCATTTACTGGGCCAGGGATCAAATCTGAGCTGCAGCTGTGACCTACACCACAGCTTCAGCAATGCTGGATCCTTAACCCACTGTGGGAACTCTAAGGTTTATTTCCTTGATAATACAGGGTCTGCTTCAGAAAACTGAAGCACAGAGTTTTTAAGCCAAACAAAATGCCTTCAAAGTCAGTCAGTAGAAAACACTCAGACACTAACTTTAGGATCCTTATAACTTCATTTTTTTTCTGTCTTTTTGTCTTCTTAGGGCCTCACTGGTGGCATACAGAGGTTCCCAGGTCAGGGGTCAAATTGGAGCTGTAGCCACGAGCCTACACCACAGCTCCAGCAACGTGAGATCCGAGCCTGGTCTGCAACCTACACCACAGCTCACGGCAATACCAGATCCTTAACCCACTGAGCGAGGCCAGGGATTGAACCTGCATCCATAATTATGGATGCTAGTTAGGTTCGTTAGGCACTGAGCCACAATGGGAACTCCAACTTCATTTATTTTTAATTCTCCCCACAATTCTTCCATTCCTCTTCTCTTCATGATGAGATTTAATCATCAGAGCCATTTGGCCCTCTGAACATTTTTATAGTGTCTGGCAATAAAATCACTTGCTGGGACCAAAGAAAATTTATTCTCTCTAGCTAACCTCATTAAATGCAGACTTCTCATGCCTGTCATAGATTTTTTACATTTATATCAGTTAACTTCACGCTCACAACATGGCCATCACTTTTTGGAGGGACTGAAGCTAGATTAAGAAGGCAAGGCAGAAGCATGTATATAAATATGTATGATTGGGTCACTATGCTGTATGGCAGAAAATGACACAACCCTGTAAGTCAAATGTACTCAAATTTTTTAAAAGCCTACAAATAATACAAAGAAGGAGGCAAGGCTTACATTGTTTGCTGTTTCATGTTATATCAAGTGATCATACTACAAAATGATCCATTCCAAAATCTCATTCCAGCTTCCTGCTGCGCTATCAGCAAAGACTAGTCTGGGCTACTAGCTGGAACCCTTGAAGCAGTACCCTATGGCCTCTATTGTTTATGAGGTTTGCTCGCTTGCTAACCATGAAGGCTCCACTCTACTCTCATCCCCACGGGTTCAGGGTTCCAAAGCTAACACTGGAGAATTCCAAAGGTATGTCACCTCCAATTCATCAACATGCAGTCCTGGATTCTAAGCATTCCTATACTTAATAAAAACAGGAATGAAGAAAAGGAGAATGTAAGGTGAAGAAAATGTTTTGGAGAAATTTATTTGATAGCATTTTAAGCCCGTAAGCCTGAGGAGATCCTGGATCCTTCTCATCCAATCAGGAGAGAGAAGGACAGTGGGAAGAAAGGTCTTTGTGGAAGCTGCACACAGTGCCAGGCCTATGACAGCAGCCACTGTCCAATGCCTATAATAATTCAACCATTTCCTAGAATACGAAGAGGGGAAATTATCTGGAAAGGACAGAGTTCCCTGGGGCCCTAGTGGTTAAGAATTCAGCAATGTCACTGCTGTGACTCAGGTCAAAGCTGTGGCTCAGGTTTGACCCCCCCCTGGTCTGGGAACTTCTGCATACCATGAACCAGGACCAAAAAAAAAAAATCTTGAAAGGAAACAAGGACTCGACTAACTGATGTGAAAAGGATTTTTTTCCCCACCCTCCCACGCCATCATGTTTTATTTTGTCGTTTCAACTGAAGATTGTTCCATGTTTGATTTTATTTATTTTTTATTTTTTTATTTTTTGGCTGTACCCAAGGCATATGGAAGTTCCTAGACCAGGAATTGAATCTGAGCCACAGCTTCAACCTACACCAACAGGTGCGGCAACACTGGACCTTTTAACCCACTGCACTGGGCTGGGGATCAAACCTGTGCCACCAGAGAGACAAGCCAGATCCTTAACTCAGTGTACCACAGTGGGAACTTCAGGTATGTTTTTCTTTTAATCCCAAAGAAATCTCATCTAATATTGTCATTTGTGCTCTTCGTGTGTGTGTGTGTGTGTGTGTGTGTGTGTGTGTGTGTGTGTGTGTGTGTGTGTGTCTTTTTAGGGCCACACCTAAAGCATAGGGAAGTTCCCAGGCTAGGGGCAGAATTAGAGCCATAGCTGCCAGCCTACACCACAGCCACAGCAATGCCATAACCAAGCCACATTTGCGACCTACACCACAGCTCACAGCAATGTGGGATCCTTAACCCACTGAGTGAAGCTGGGGATTAAACCCACATCCTCATGGATGCTAGTTGGGTTTGTTAGCGTTGAGCCACCATGGGAACACCTGATATTGCTATTTGGAAAGGGACAGACCATATCACAATGGGGGTTGGTGTGTCACATATACGATGCATACTTTCCTTTTTCTACACATAAACCAAAGGATAATATTTAGTGCTATTATAATATATCTATTTCAGATCTTATGAATAACAGAAGTGGAAGGAGAAGTAAGTCTTTTTAATACAAAGGGAAAGCTTGGCCTTCTTGGGTAGTGATAATTCACACAGTCAAACCTTCTCAGTCAACATGCTCAGGCCTGAGGTAATTAATGGTGAAAGTGATTAAAGCAGCACATCATTGAAAAATGATACACACACACCTTTAAGACTTGCCTTTAACTTGTAGCCAAAGTGACTGACTGTCCTGTTTCTCTGGAATGAGACACAGTCGGTCACCAGGCGCACAGCACAGGGGATGCACCTCACGCTGCTTGGGGCCATGACCTTTCTCTGAATGAAAGTTTAACAGATCTTCTTCCAATGAACCACTCCCATCATATAGTCTATGATTCCCAGTCTCAGTTTTGTTGAAGTCAAGCAAGAATTGAAGAGCCTTGTGAAGATGAGAACCGTTCTGGATTTTTACAACATTCCCCAGCTTTCATAGTTGTTGTCACCACCCAGCGCTGTTCACAGAAATGCTTCAGGGGTCACTCATTCTGAATTTATTCCAAAATACTCAAACCAGTGACTTTGTCTACTTGTACTTAATCTGTTTCTAAAATGTTCATGTACCCTTTCATTAAAGTACATAAATTCCAAGAGGAAGTGCCATCAGCATAGTGAGGTTTGAGAACAACACACTGGCCCTGTGGGCACCCAGTTCAACCCTTTGCACAGGAAGGATGGGTGTCCCAAGAGAGAGTGGCTGGGCTGGCTGCTGCTGCAGGTGCTGTGGGGATAAGATGTGTTTACATGTGTTACATGGGACCACAGAACTTCACATCAGCTAATACAGTGAGTCAGTGATGTGAAAACTGGTTAGAAAAACTCCTGGACTCAAAACATTTTAAGTGCATCACTGCAAAAGAGTCTGCTTTCTTAAAATGAGTTCATTCATTAGGATTTTGATCTAGGAGTTCCTATCGTGGTTCAACAGGTTAAGAACCCAAAAGAGTCTTAGTGAGGATGTGAATTCGAGCCCTGGTCCCACTCTGTGGGTTAAGGATCCAGTGTCGCCAATGAGCTACAGTGTAGGGCACAGATGCAGCTTGGATCAGGTGTTGCTGTAGCTGTGGCACAGGCCATCAGCTGCAGCTCTGATGAGACCCCTAGCCTGGGAACTTCCATATGCCTTTTAGGTGCAGCCGTAAAAAGAAAAAAAAAAAAAAAAAAGGATTTTGATCTAGCCTGTTTGAGTGTAAATCTGCTTTCCACTGCCTTACTATTTCTGGGAAGTATCAATGCACACTCATGTCCCAAATCTTGACTGGCTATCAGCTATATTCCAACCCATATTCAGTACTGGTCGTGTTCAGCACACAGTACGTGCCTCGATTTGTTCTCGATCGTGGATGAGAGTCGGAGGTGAGTTTACCCAAAGTCGTAGGTCACAGGCCTTTTCTTCACATAGACATGATTTCTACACATAAAATAACTGGCAAAATGTAAAGCAGGTAATAAAATAAGCAACTGCTTAAGTGTAATCACGTGCCCATGCATATTTTAAGTTCACTCAGTGCTACAGGAGCTGAGAGGCAGGGTCAGTGCTGAAGGTGCTATAGAAATTACTCTGTTTCCAACAAGATCACAAGCCCTCCTGATGCCGTGACCCTCCAGCCCATAAGGTTTATGTGTCAGCTACACAATAACTCACTGACCAGAGTCAGACAAAGGTTGTCCCTTGGGACACCTGGACACCTGTAGCCTTACCCACTTAATGCCAAAGGAAGTAAAATTACACGGATTTCCCTTCAACAGGAAAGTGGGAAGAAAGAAGAGGGGCCAGCAAAGATTCCTTCCGTTCCACCCACGAGAACCACACTCTGGGTGTAGATGAGGCCTCAACAGGATGACGAATGCCTTCCTAATTAGAGGTCTGAATTAAAACCACAACATAAATAAAAGCAAAATGACTCAGATATAGAAAACTTTTGTGCATAAAGTGAATTTTAGGTCCTTTCTTTCTTCTTATTTATATTACGTACTAGACTCAAGTGTGCCCAAGGCCAGGAGGAAACTCTCACATAGAGACCGTCTACTTAGCATAAACTGCTTGCGTTGCCATTCAACCTGTGTGTGTAAGGTGGGGAAATCAATGGGTCCAGGAAAATCAGCGGCTACAGGAATGGGCTCAGGGGACTCACATGTCACCACAGGCAAGCCATCTGAACCACAAACACATCCGCTCAACTCCAATTGCTCTGCATCCATGTGTGCCCTGGCCCTGCCCTGACCCGAGATTTCCCTTTCAATGGCCTGACCACAGCCTGGAGCCTCAGGCCCCGCTTTCCCACAGGGAGCTGCCGAGTGGAGAGCCACCAGGAGGCAGGTAAAGGTCACTGGCTGGAGGTTCACGCTGGAACAGCCCCAGAACCTCATCTTTCCCAGGATCACCAGAAAGAACCCCATCAACGATCTGTCTCCCGACCCCCCCACCCCACCCCCAGCTCTATTCATGAACCAAATAGCAAAGGCGGCCAGCCTGAAACAGGCTTCAAAAACCATTGCCAGAAACTGGTTCGCTAACACCTCCAACAGTCTACGATGGGGGCTAACCCAAGCAGACAGCATCATAGTGAACACCAAATATTATTTCCATAAGTGGCATTGATCAGCACACGTTTAATTGCTGAGGGCAGAGGGCAAGTGTCGCCTTCTGCAGATGTCACTCACCGATGCAGGCGTGGACCCTCACGGACAGCTGTGTCCTTAGGATGATGCTGTGCTTCTTGCCCCGCCTAATGGAGACAGGAGACAAAACGTTCATGTGCATCAGAAGGGTCAGCAAGAGGGTACCTACCTACTGTCCTTCAACTTGAAGTTCTGACACCCCCACCTGGAAAAGGTTGCAGATAAGCAAGAACCTACACAGAACAGGAATCTATCTATCCCGAAGTCATGTGATATCACAGGGCTTTACGGAAAATAAAATAACAAAGGTCGACTGTGGGATCGGCGCACACACTGCATTGCCAAACCCGGTCAATGCCACAGAGTTGCGTCTACTCATGCCTGACCATGTTGGGAAATTTTTTACATCCGTGCCCATGAAGTGAAATCCCTGGAATGTAGCAGCACAAATTTGCTCGATCATTCCCATGGCTATTTTTGCATGGTTTTCAATATACAGAAAGGACACACATAGTGGGGTCAGCGGAAAGAGGTGCTTTGCCATGTATCAATTCAAAACCGGTAGGTTTTCCCTTTTGCTCTTACAGGAAGACAGGAGTTGTGTAGAGAGAGCGTGTAGGCCACCTGTTATCAGGAATGCCACTTTACACCACACCTTGTCTCATCCCCACCTCCTTTTCATTTTATTATTTTTGAGGAAGAAAAAGAATTGCCCCTCCCCAGTTCCCATTCCATAAGTGCTCATCTCACTGTCACAGAGAAGGATCAAAGCCCAGTGCAGGGGAGAGAAGACAAACGGGGGAGACCAGGAGTCCTGGCTACTGGGGACAGCAAAGGCGTTCAGGTCTGGAGAAGGGGAGAAGCCAGTCGACAAAGGTTCAATGGAGCCATCCAACCAGCACGGGAGCAGGTGGCCAGCAACCTACCACTCTGTAGACCAAGCTCAGTCCTCCCCACCAGGGCATCAAGTAGAACTTTCTCACAGCATTGGAGTTCCCACAGTGGCGAAACAGGATCCACAGCGTCCCTGCAACTCCAGGATGCAGGTTAAAAGGATCCAGCATCGCCACAGCTGTAGTGTAGGTCACAGCTGTGGATCCAATCTGATCCCTAGCCTGGGGACTCCAGATACCATGGGATAGCCAAAAAAGGAAAGGGAAAAAAAAGTCTCACAATGCTTTCCTGCTTCCTGGTTTTGTGGTTGTATCGGAGGAGGGGACAGAAGTCTCTCCAGGGCACACTTAACATTGTCACTATAAAGTCACAGGAATTATACTACAGTACTGGAACAAGTGTATTTTTGTTGTTGCTTCATTATTTTTTTATTTTTATTTTTATTTTGTTTCCCCAATAGATTATTTTTTTCTACTGCACAGCAAGGTGACCCAGTTACACACACATGTATATTCTTTTTTCTCACATTATCATGCTCCATCATAAGTGACCAACAGAAAACAAGTGTATTTTTAACTCTTCGGACTAGTAAGAGGGGAAAGTACAGTTGCAAAAATGCTTTGGTTTTGGTTTGGTTTTTGGTTTTTTATTCTTTTAAAGGAGAAAACACCACGTGCATAGTCCCACGGAAGCACACAGTAGCCTCAGAGCTGGCAGCTCTCCCGGGAGGTGACAAATATGCATCCCGGGTTCCTACAAAGGCTGACAAGGCGCTTTTGCTATGTGCCAGGCACTGGTCTCAAGGGTACACAAATACACAACATTTGCCCCATCTTCAGAAGATAAGTCAGAGATTCCTGTGAACACAGCCTTCTTCAAAACTTTCTTCCTCACACACACAAAATCTTTTTCTCCTCTCTCGACAGTCCTGATTGACACTCCTGTGCTGTTGACACTCTTTCATGCTTGAGACCACACGAGGAGGAAAGTTCCCATTAAGTGTGTTGAACTGAGCTAACAGCCTTTTGTGGGCACTGCCAGGAAAGGTGTTCTGGGCAGGGGCAGCACCCACTAGGTGTGTAGCTTAAGTGAGCAGGGGGCTGAGCTGAAAGCAAAAACCAGTGAGCCCCTGAGAGCAGCCGGACCCAAACTATTAGAAACAGCAAACCCTAAGTCCTCAAATCTGGAGGATTTTCTGCAACACATGTTATCAGCAGTTAGGAGTCCATAATAAACACCAAATGAAGAGCAGACAAAATACATGATTTGGATGTGCAGGGGGGAAGAAGCACAGGATGGCAGGAGAAAATATTTCAGAACACCATAAGCTCTGGAGAAGTTCAGAAAGGGCCCATTGATTGCTCCACCTTTTATCTTCAAACCCCTGTGAAGTTGCATTTTGAGGAAGAGCGTCAGTTTTCCCAAAGAATCCCCTAGTCCCATGATCGTGAGGGATGGCAGGCACCTGCATGAGAACTGGGACAGTCTTTCTGAGGAAGCCACGCAGGCCCACCATCCCGAAGGTATCATCTGGTCTGTGTTCATACACTGAGAAGCCAGGCAGTCAGATTGGTTAAGTTAAACCCTAATTGAATTTCAGAGTGCACAGAACCAAAAAAAAAGGCCCCCTCTTTTATTTTTTTGTGTCTTTTATCCTTTTAGGGCCGTACCAGCGGCATATGGAGGTTCCCAGGCTAGGGGTCTAATCGGAGCTTTTGCTGCTGGCCTATGCCACAGCCACAGCAATGCCAGATCCAAGCTTCATCTGTGACCTACACCACAGCTCAGAGCAACACCAGATCCTTAACCCACTGAGAGAGGCCAGGGATCAAACCCACAACCTCATGGTTCCTAGTCGGATTCGTTTCCACTGCACCACGACGGGAACTCCAGGCCCACTTTTAAGTAGTTTTATCACTTATAATTCCTCTGCTTCAATATTTCCACCTCCTTCCCTGCCTTCCCCTGGATACAAAATCCTAGGATGAAAGAAACCTGAGTGGAATTGGGTACCAGAGGATGTAGAAGCCCACTAACAGGGGATAAGGGTCCAGATCCCAGGAGTCGAGTCCCTGGCAAAGAAGGGGGCCCACCAAGGCAGAGGGAAGGGGGTGATGAGTGCAGCCAGGTCCACAAAAGTAGTCCTTCGTCCCCACCCCCAACTCCTGCTTTGTCCCACCTCTGATGTACATACCTGTACTGTGCCCATTTTGCAGATGGGGGAACCAAAGCTTGTGCTAATGTTACCTGCATGAAATCATGTGGCCAGTGGAAACAGACCTGGGCTGAAAGCAGTGTCTGACTCCACCGTCCACCCACAACATCCTGCCTTTTGTTGTACAAGTGCCTCACTATAAAACCTTCGCCAGCAATTTCTAAGGATGAAAAGCATCCAAGGAGTCCCCACTGTGGTCCCATAGGTTAAGAATGCCTCTGCAGCAGCTCGGGTCACTGTGGAGGTGTAAGTTTGATCCCTGGCCCATTGCAGTGGGTTAAAGCATCCAGCATTGTCACAGCAGCAGTGTAGGTTGCAGCTGTGGCTCAGATTCAGTCTCTGGCCCAGGCACGTCCATATGCCACGGGGGGAAGCCATTTAAATAAAAAAAGTGGAGTTCCCATCGTGGCGCAGTGGCTGGCAAATCCGACTAGGAACCATGAGGTTGCAGGTTCTGTCCCTGCCCTTGCTCAGTGGGTTAACGATCCGGCGTTGCCGTGAGCTGTGGTGTAGTTTGCAGACGCGGCTCGGATCCCTCGTTGCTGTGGCTCTGGCGTAGGCCAGTGGCTACAGCTCCGATTCAACCCCTAGCCTGGAAACCTCCATATGCCACGGGAGCGGCCCAAGAAATAGCAATAAATAAATAAATAAATAAATAAAGTGTCCTGGGTTTTTTAAGGAACTGGTTTAACCTCAATACTAAAATCAAATGAAAGAGGACATAAAAAATTAAGATGGAAATAACTAAGAAAATACTGGGAGTCCAAAATAGGAAATACATGAGTATAATAAAATAAGACCAAATAAGGTTTATCCTAAGAATTCAAGAATTACAAGAAGTCCACGTTTTATTTCCCCATATCAAATATCAATGTATAGACACTCATCATAAGGGTCTTTAAATTTGAAAGCATCCCCTCCTTCCATTGCTATATTTTGAAATTGGTTAATGTTGATTGTTCTGTATTTCTTTTGTATGTGCCATCTCACTGCTATCAGTGATTCCAAAAACCTTTTGGCTGATTCTTTTGGCTTCTTTTAGGGAAATAATCATTTCATCCATTTAAAAATAATCATTTCATCCCCACTTTTCTAGCATATACATGTCCTTGTCTTCTGTTCCCTGGCTAAAACTTTCAGAGGAAAATTAAATAATCATGGGTATACTCTGCCCTGCCCCCAATGGGATACTATGTCAATCTGGGTTCAGAAAATAATAATCATAATAGTTGCCAACATTTATGGAATGTTGGAGTTCCCGTCGTGGCTCAGGGGAAACGAACCTGACTAGGAACCATAAGGCTGCAGGTTCAATCTCTGGCCTTACTCAGTGGGTTAAGGATCCAGTGTCGCCAGGAGCTGTGGTCTAGGTCGTAGACACAGCTCAGATCTGGTGTTGCTGTGGTTCTGGCGTAGGCTGGCAGCTACAGCTCCGATTGGACCCCTAGCTTGGGAACCTCCATATGCCATGGGTGCGGCCCTATTAAGACAAAAAGATGAGAAAAAATTTTATGGAATGGTTGTCATGTGCCAGATGAGGTTCTAAGTACATTATAAAGATTTAGTCTTCACCACAGTTTCATGAAGTAGGTAACATTACTGCTATTTTTAAAGTGAGGAAATTGGGGCCCAGAAGAGTTATGCAACATAGCTGAGATCACACAGTTAGAAAGGAACAGAGCTGGGACCCAACCCAGGCCGTATGACCCCAGAGCCGGCTCTCCAACCACCTCCCTGAAGCTGCCTTCAAGATAGGTGTTCTTTCACCCAGTCCCTCATTCCACACATGCTCACTGGTGACCAACAGATCATCAGCCTCAAGAGAGCAACACAGAGATCCTGCCTGCCAGCCTGCCATGCTGATTTTGGACTTAAGACTGCAACACTGGAGTTTCCGTTGCGGCTCAGTGGGTTAAAAACCCAAGTAGTATCCCTGAAAACTCTGGTGTGATCTCTGGCCTCACTCGGTAGGTTAAGGATCCAGTATTGCCACAAGCTGCAGCATAGGTTGCAGCAGCAGCTCTGATCTGACCCCTAGCCTGGGAACTTCCTTATGCTGCAAGTGCAGCCTTAAAAAGAAAAAAGACTGCAACATCAATTCTTACCTAAATTTCCAGCCTGCTGGCCCACTGGACAGATTTCAGACTTGCCAGGCCCCCTGATGGCATGAGCTAATTACATGAAGTAAATCTCTCTAGATAGACTAGATAGATTAAACTAGATTAGGCTAGATGGACAGATAGAAATAAGTCATTGTATCCGGTTCTATTTCTCTGGAGAACCCCAAAACAAACTCTGATATCTGCCTTCAAGGAGCTTCCATGGTTCAAAAGCAAAATCTGTGAGAAGCATCACTGTGCGTCCACTCTTAACCTGTGAGTGGTCCTTTGCTCCCCCACATCGGCTTGTTGTACCAGTATCACCGCTACCCCTCCTTCTCAATCCGTCTGTTTGCAGCAGAGTGAAAGGAGAATCCACTAAGTACTAGAATTGGGTGACTTTACCAGCAGCAAAGGCAGTTTCGTTTGACCTAAAGCTCCCCAGGGAGATTCAGATTCCATTCCTATCAGTGAAGCCACTGCCTGGCAAACATCACAGGCCCCAGAGACCAGCCACAGCCAATCAGCTGCCCCCACCCAAGGCCACTGCTACCCAAGTGATGAGAGGACCAAAATAGACACTCAATTCAGGAGACTCCAGCCAAGGCCACTGGGCTAGGGTCATGATGGCACTATCACTGAAGGAACTTTCCAAAACATCCTGCTTTCTCAGAATACGTGAGAAATGGACAATACATTATCTACAATAATGTCTATGGCCCTGGGAAAAAGATTCAGTTTAACCAAATAAGCTGTAGAGAAACCCGTGCATTTCAGTCCTGCCCTTGTTTCTCCATAAAATATTTTTATAAGAATAACATATAAAGTCTTTGTAAAATAAGAATAAATGCTTTCACTATTTCATTGAGAGCCAGGGAGCCAAAGGCTCAAAGATTTTTTTCTCCGCAACCAACAGCAGAATCGATGCCCCCAACACTTCCTCTACTCAAATGAGAACTAAATTATGATTTCGGTCAAGGGAAGAAAACATAACATTCGACAAGGCAGCAGAAGCTGAGACTAGGACTCTGCAGCAGTTGCCCCAGAAATAAGCTTCCTCTTAGTAAGCTTCTAGAGTTGGGAGGCTTAGCCAGTACTCTGCTGGAGGGATGAAGAAGGATTTGAACCAGTCATCAGCTAGTAAAAGGACAGCACTAGCTAAGATTAATTTGTTCTGAAGCTCAAAGTCCAAGAGGGCTATATTACTACCCTACATTAGTATAATTAGTTACCACGACATTCATCTCCAGATGCATTCTGGTCTCCCTTGGAGATGCGAGAAGTGAAAAGCGCCAACTCTGTGATCCTAGACAAGGTACTTAGCCTCTGTAAGCCTCAGCTTCCTTGTCTGCAAAAAAGGATAATATGCTTTGGGTGGCATAGCTAAGAAACAAAGATATGCCATTTACTCCTATTTTCTTCTAAGAGTTCTATAGTTTTGGCTTTTTCCCACGTAGGTCTCTCCTACTGGGGGTGGGGAGGAATGTCCGTTCACCCCATTCACAACTCCCAGCTCCTATACAATCCTGCTACCTCTTCTTCCATCCCCACATTCTCTCCCTGACCTATCTCCATCTGCCTCCACTCCACTACTCTTCCGCTTCCTCTCTCCCCGAGGACACCTCAAATCTCCTCCTTGCTATACCCTGGCCTTGCCTCGGTGCTCTCACATCTTGACTTCTCTGTGGCTTAGGGTTCTTCACTTCCCTTTCTTAGAAATTTTCTCCTTGCTGAAGCAGACACTGATGGTGACACCTGATACCCATTTTCCCCTTCTGCCTTATAAAGAGAATCTGGTTTTGTTTGGGGTAACAATGTATCCATCTAAAACCATATTCTCCAGTCTCCTTGGCCACCAAGATGGACCATGTGACCCAGTTTTCTTTGGTGAACTGTAGATGGAATTTGCTGGTGGAGGTTCTGGAAAAGTTCATTAAAGGGGGCAGACCCTGCTGGCACCAACATTTGCTCCTCACTCTTCCCATCTAAGGCAGGGACCACTATACCCTCAGCAATAGATATAGAGGGTTAGCTGCACACAAACTCACGATTCATGGTACGATCACAGACCTAAGTTCTGGCCAATGGCATTTGAGTGAAAGCAACATGCACGAGGAATGGACGTGGACCTCCTCTGTCCACTTCCTTCTTCCTGGCAGCTGGGAGGCAGATGAGAAGGTAAAAGCTAAAGCAACCACTCTGGACAGAGATGGAATTCTCCTTTTGAGGATGGTATCGCTGCTCTACCAGTCTCAGGGAAGACTGCAATATTTGGATGTTTTACACAAGAAAGAAATTCTAGGGGAGTTTCTGTTGTGGTGCAGTGGAAATGAATCCAACTAGTATCCATGAGGATGCGGGTTTGATCCCTGGCCTCGATCAGTGGGCCGGAGATCTGGCATTGCCGTGAGCTGTGGTGTAGGCTGCAGAGGTTCGGATCTCATATTGCTGTGGCTGTGTCGTAGGCCGACAGCTAGAGCTCCAATTTGACCCCTAGCCTGGGAACTTCCATATGCTATGGGTGGGGCCCTAAAAAGCACACACACAAAAAAAGAAAGAAACTTTTACCTTTACATTTAAACTACCATAGTTTGGAATCTCTTAGTTACATCAGAGAAAACTGTACCCTAACCAACACATGACTTGCTTCTCCGATGAAACACTGGAGGGAGAGCAGCCATACTGTAACGAAGATGAAGCATGAAAGATGAAAACTACATCCTCAGAGCAGCAGAGTAGAAAGATAAAAGAAGCCCATGCTCCTAAGAGCATCTTGTCATCAACATACAGTCCTCAAAACAGCCTAATTATGCACTCCTTTTTTTTTTTAATAAACTTCATTTTTATAGAGAAGTTTTAGGTTTTCAATTCCCTCCTGGCAAAGCATCAACCCCAGTCTCTCTGGTCCTTGATGTTTCTCACCTGGCTCTCAGGCCAATATTTCTCACCTGGCCACCTCACACCTTGAACATGGCCTAACACAGCCTCAGACTAACACGTATAAACCTCTTCCCCCGCCCCACCTCAAACTGCCCTTGCACCACAACCTCACTGCTTCTCTACGTAGCCCACCATGCGCACACTATCCAGCTAATGTCCTGTGTCCATTCTATCCCCTGTCCCCCCCCCCCCCACCAGCTCAGGTTTGCAGATTCCTCCTCCTCCCCCACTGGCCCAGGCCCCAGTCCATCTGCCTTCTTCAGCCACCAGGTTCAGAACCCGTAGGACACTCCCCCACAGTGGCCCCACTGACTGCAGCCTCCCAGCTCAAGGTTCTGTCCACTCACCCCACCCTCCCTATCACTGGAGGAGGTCTGTGAGGGCTCCCTCCTGGCAGGTCAGTTCTCTTCTGACTCCAGCCCACACGTAAAGCCCAGTATCCCCACAGGGCTCCCCCACTCCTACCTGATGCCGCCTTTGTCCTACTGGACAAGCTGCCATTTGAAGGTACTTACTAGATCCAGGCCAATTCCACTGTCTACTCAGCATGGACGCTCACTCATCTGAGCATTTCCAAGCCGCTTTCTCCCAGGGTATCTGGAGGCACCGGCCTAGCGCTGACCCAGAGCAAGTGCCCAGGGACCTCTGGGCTGTCCTGCTCAGCTCAGCTCAGCATAGAACTGTCCCCTCCACCCAGAGCATCTTTAGTTTGAAAAAGGCTGGTCCTCTAAGCCCTGTGACCAAGCAGGGCTTGGTTGTCTAGTCTGAGCCTCACACAGCACTGAGAAGATGGGAGACCCTTCATCCTTCCATGATTTTCCAAAAGAGCCCCCGACAACAACACACCTGCACTCCTGGCTGCAGGTGATCCCTTAAGAAGAAGACGGGTAGAGAAAAGGGAGGAGGGAACCCTCCCATCCACACCCTCACCTGAATCTCTCTTTTGTCAAGGACCTTGTTTGTTCATGGTTTGGTTTGGTGCTTTGAGTTTGGCAAGTTTTTAGATTTAGCTTTAAAATCTATTTCAGGTGATTTCCCATTCTACCAGGTCCAGCCACAGAAGAAACCCAGACAAAAATGGGACTGGATGGGGTTAACCTGGGGTTGCATCAGACAGTAAGAATTCCTTCAAACTTGACATTCTGGAATGCAAAGAACTCTTTGAGCATCTGATGAAAAGCTATGAAACCCCTCTCCACCCCCAAAGCCTGCATACTCACAAACTGCTGAAATCTCAGGAGTTCACGAACACCCCCCCACACACACACACACAAACACACATGGATCCTTGGGGCTCAGGAGCTGCAGGCTGAGAAGTTAGGTGTCTGAGAGTCAAACTGGAGCTCTCCCCAAACCCCTTGGTCCCTCCAAGTTCATCCACTGCAAGGCTGGCAGGGTCGGGCCCACCCAGGGGAAGGCCTCACACATCCTTCATTTCTCAGCCAAAAGCCCACCCCCACCCCCCGGAGGCTCTCCCCACTCCCACCATACAGGGTTTCATCTGCCTTTCCCCACCCCGACATAACACTGTGGGGACAGGAGTGGAGGTGGCAGATGAGGAAACTGAGAAAGAAGCGCTATCTTTATTTATTTATTTAGTCTTTTCTAGGGCTGCTCCCATGGCATATGGAGATTCCCAGGTTAGGGGTCTAATTGGAGCCGTAGCCACAGCAATGTGGGATCCAAGCTGCGTCTGCAACCTACACCACAGCTCACCACAACCCCGGATCCTCGACCCACTGAGCAAGGCCAGGGATCAAACCCGCAACCTCATGGTTCCTAGTCGGATTTGTTAACCACTGAGCCACAACGGGAACTCCAAGAAGCGCTAGCTTTAGCCCAAACCTCTAGTGCAGGCCCAGGGGGAGTTAGGCTGAGGAACAGGTGAGTGCCCTGACTTACCCAAGGTCAGAAGCACCCGGGGATGCCACGCTGCATCCTGCAACCATACCAGTCCTCACAACATCCCTGAAGCCCCGTGCTTCTCAGGCCCGCTCTTCCTCTACTGAATTCCCACCCATTGCCTCTCTACCTTTGCAAACCCACTCCCTCCCCTTTAGGGCTGACCTCCAAGCCCACCTCTTCCTGAGACTTCCTCGGGCACCTCCACTGTTTCCATGCAGAGACAGTGAAGGTGGGAATAAGCCAAAAGGTCAGAAGTCAGGTGCTTAGGGAGGCAGAATCTGACCCAGCTCTGCCCTGTGGCAAGGCTCTTTGATTTTCTGAACTAAAACAATAAGATTTCCTAGCAATGGACGGGCACAGGCCCCTCCTGGTCTAAAATCTGATGACCGTCTTTTCAGTGTAACATCTCCAATTCTGATCATAATTATAGTAAGAGCTACAAGTTTTGAGTTTGTATTAAACGCCGGGAACTAGCTTCATATTTTAGATGCATTGTCACATTTTGCCTCACAACCTGGGGAGGCAGTATCATGACTTATATCCCCACTTACAAGGACACTGAGGCTCAGAGAGGTGAAGGCACATCCCAATGGCCACACAGCCATGAGATTAACTGCAGAGCCTATAACCACTGTGCAATGCAGCTCTCTGCTATGCTCCCCTTGGGTACCAGAGACCCTGTTGGGATCCCTGCTGGTCCCAGGAGGGAAATAGGATTGGATGGTACTATCATCATTTTATAACGAATTTTATAAACTCCTATCAGAGGTAACATGGCTTGCCCAAAATCAGCCAATGTCACGGTCAGGAATAATAACCCCAGGGGGCTTCGGTTTCCACTGCACCCTGCGTGGCTGCTAATTTCTTTGGCTTTGGAAGGCAATAAATAGACCTGGCTCTTTTTTACTATCATGATAACTGCTTTGTCCTTTGACTTTTGAAGGTCTTTCTCCTCTTCTCTGATTAGCTATCATCTGAGTGGTAATTCTAAATAAAGCGTAAGTTAAATTTCAGTCCTGACATAAAAGTGCTGAGTAATGGACAAGAACAAAGAAACCAACTCCTCCACAAGGAAAACTCCTTCAGAACACGCTGTATGAACACCGCCACCATCTCCACACAGCCTGCCACCGTCTTCATTAAATGGCCATGACATGAGCAGATACTGTGCTATAATTTACACAAAGAAATCAAGAGAACAAACAGTTTCCTTTGCCCTTTTCATGCCTCAAAAGGGCAATTCTTAACTAGGAAGAAATTATATTTTAACTCCCATTTGAAGGAGGCAGGAGTTCTCAGGCACACAGATTTTGCCAAAGGCCATGTTTCTAGGAGAGGACCTAGGAGGGACACTCAGTGCAAGTGACACTGCAGATATGCCCAGACACCTGCCACCTGTGCAGGAAGCCTCTATCTGCACACTGCTTCCAGCCAGCTCTTAGGAATTTGCCATGTGCCACCAGGGCTCAGTGGTGGTGAATGACCTGGGGACCACCAGGCTGACCTGGCAATGCAACGAGGCAGCATCCTGGCATGTCTTCTGCAACCCAGGCCAGGGACAGGGGGTCCCCCACCAGAAGTCAGTAGAGGTGGCTTCTTCACACTCTTCCTTCTTTCTTTCCACAAAGGGGAGCGACATCCTGAGGAGGTTCCAGAGGATAAGGGATGGGTCCCACAAACGAAGACAATTTTGAAGACATAAATCCCACTCTGGGGTGAGTTAGGGGCTACCTTCCCCCCCTCCTCCCATTTGCAGTTTCCCATGTCGTAAGTCCCCCCTTCTCATCTTGCTATAACTCATTTCCCCAGCACTCCGTGCCACAAGGGTGCAGAAGTGTGCTGAGAGGGTGCAGAACTGCAGGCAAGGCTGCAGCCATCAGATGGACCCATGGCCAGGTGATGACTCAGAAGGGAACAAAGTGAGAAGATAAGCCCAGGATCCACCGTGCAGAGTGTGCAGCAGGCTCCCTGGCTCTTCAGGAATATTTGCGAAGAACTTGCAGCATCTGGACACCAGTGTTGACAGTGCAAGCTGCAGTGTCAGGGCCAGGTGACAGAGCCACCCCATGGTGGGTGCTGCTTCACCTACAGCCAGTGTGTTGGCCTGGAACCAAGGATGCCCTTGCGTGAACCAACCTCATGTCCCCACAGGTGCAAATGTCCATCCTCAGTGGAATCAGAAACTCCAGAGCTCCTGGAATGGCAGAGGAGTACAGACTTGGGAATCAGTCACATCTGCGGTCAGATGTGGCTCCACCACCTACTGGCTCTGCCTCCTTGGATGTGTAATTTAACTCCTGGCCCTCAGTTGACCCAAATGAAAAATGGACACCATAAAATCCAATCCCATGTCTGTGACTATTAAGTAAACGAACTATTATTAAACATACCATAATTAAGGTGCCTAACTCAATGGTTGGCATAGCAGGTGCTCCATAAAAGTTATTTCCTTCCTCCCTCTTAACTCTTGATACTGTTGTCTAATATAGTAACACATTTTTTTCTCAGCTGCCATCTCCAAATTAGCCAAGTTTTGATAAGAAAGAAAAAAATGTCAGACAGGTCATGGTCTTCAAGCGCACCACCGCTAGAGACATTTTTTCAAATTGGCAATGATCTCCTCATTACATTCCTGGGATCTGTTTGATCAGTGAGGCATGAAGTCCATTCCGTTAGACTGTCATCCAGCCTGAATGCTGACATCATCCATAAAAGGATGTCATTGTCAAAGGAACAACTACAGCGATGGAATTTCCCCAAATTTCGGCCTCATAATGTCAGATTTTTTTAAATGATGATGAGTAGAATCTGATGTGACTTAACAATGAAACCTCCCACATGTGTACAGCCTATGGCCATCTCCAGGGTCTTTCATGGTCCTTGGAACCACTCAGGAGACAGGAAGGGTATCTATTCCCAGAAAGCCTGACTGATTCCTACCAAGGACTCTGATCTTGGTGCTCATGTTCATGCCGCTCAGGAATCCATTCTGGGATCCCGCCATTTACCTGGCCACCAGTGTTCACTAAGCAGCTATGATGTGCAGAGAAAATGCTAGGCTGGCTATTCAGACAGGTCCAGTTCTGACCTCGCAGAGTTTGAGCAGCAGAGAAGAAAGACAGTTAGGGGGAAAAGACCATAAATTGTGATGGGTATTAAGGCAGGGGGAACTCAAGAGGTCATCAGTACATACTGGGGTCAGGTAGGAAGCCAATATTAAGAAGGCTCCCATTTTTCTTCATTTTTTGAGCCATTCATAAAAAATCAGCACTCTCAGATAATAGTCATCTGACTGTAATGTATTTTGAACTCAAGGAGGGTAGTTTCAAAACAACTTTTGGGGAGGTCCCCAAACACCCGATTAAGATGACTGGGTATTATCTGGAAAACAACAGGGTGCCTCTGAAGGTTTCTAAGGAAGAAGGTGAGGAAATCAGAACCTGGTTCTAGAATAATAAAGACCAGAAAGGGAGGCAGGGGCCCCATCCAGAGGGTATTTCAATAATCCAAATATACAACAGATATATTATATATATAATAGCATTTTACAAATATTAATAGTACTTGTAATAGTAGTAATGACTATTAATAGAATTAATAGTAATGTAATAGTATTTTGCAATTTTTTTTTTTTTTTTGTCTTTTTGCCATTTCTTGGGCCGCTCTCGCGGCATATGGAGGTTCCCAGGCTAGGGGGTCGAATCAGAGCTATAGCCACCAGCCTACACCAGAGCCACAGCAACTCGGGATCCGAGCCACATCTGCGACCTACACCACGGCTCACGGCAACGCCTGATCGTTAACCCACTGAGCAAGGGCAGGGATCGAACCCACACCTCATGGTTCCTAATCGGATTCGTCAACCACTGCGCCACGACGGGAACTTCTGTTTTGCAAATATTAATTACTTTAGTTTAATAACCAAATTTGCTATGGTTCTGTCTTATGTTAACACTATGGGAAGCTGGGTAAAGGGTATTTGGGAAATATCTATGTTGTATTTTCAACTCTTCCGCAAGATAAAAATCATTACTGTATGAAAAGTATTTTTAAAAATCTAGAAAAGAATACAACAATTACTTGGAAAATATAACCTAGTAAATATAGGAATGGCTAATTGTATGGGAATGTTCCTACAATGGTTTTGCTTTCTGTACACATCTCTGATATTTTTTATTAAAATATAGTTGATTCACAATGTTGTACCAATTTCTACTGTGCAGCAAAGTGACTCAGTCATAGGCATATATACATATATTCTTTCTTATATTATTTTCTATCATGGTCTAACCCAGGAGGTTGGATCTAGTTCCCTGTGCTATACAGTTGGACCTTATTGTAAGACATTATAACACAGCTCTTATTTTTTAATGTGGATTGCATTATTCAGACTCACAACAATCAGAAATTTTTTTCCAATTTTGGCCACCCCAGCAGCACCCGGAAATTCCTGTGTCAGGGATCGAACTTGAGGTGAAGCTGCAACCTACACCACAGGTCTGCAGCAATGCCAGATCCTTAACACACCGTGCCAGGCCAGGGATCGAACTGGCGCCTCCAGAGAGACAAGCTAGATCGTTGACCCAATGCGCCACAGCAAGACCTCCCAATAATCAGAAATATTAAACAATTCTACACGTAAGCTAAAAGTAACTGATGTTATTAACATAATTAAGAATGATTTTTTCCACTGTAATGAATTCAAGAGATGATTTAGCATAAAATGGTCTACAAGGGCATCTGCTAAGAAACCTAACTATCCAGTAAAAATAATGTGTAGGGAGTTTCCTGGTAGCTCAGTGGGTTAAGGATCTTGTGATGTCTCTACTGTGGCAAGGGTTCAGTCCCTGGCCCGGAAACTTCAGCATGCCATAGGGGCAGCCAAATAATAATGATAAATACGATGATGTATAAAACAGTTGTCAATCCACTAAAATCTGGAAAATATTGATTTATTTGGTTTTTAAAAAAACTTAGAATGTAAATACCATGTGCTTAATAAAACCATAACAGAAACTTTCCTACCCCTGAGCAGCCTTATTCAAAAGGGTTTGCAGTTACTACTGGTGTGTCGCTTGTGTCTCCTGTCTTTCCATGTGACTATGGGTGAGGAAAAGGTCAAAGCTACAGTGGCTTCCCCAAAACATTTTAAGGCCTCACTGAAGCCCCATTTCGTGGAAGGTGGGGAGCAGCTGTCACTCTTACCCAGCATCATCCTGGAAGCCTTCTAACTCATCCCGTTGCTCGGCCAGGGTAGCCTCCAAGTCCAGGTAGGTGCCATTGTGGGAGAGTTGCAGCGTGCAGTCATCCAGCTGCAAGAGAAAGAGTCTGTTAAGTCCAGCCTGCTCCCGGGATATGGATTGGCACAGGAAAATAACTTCATGTTGCCCTTGTGTGTTTTTCAAAATCATGCATTATTCCAAAATTTGCATCATAACTAAAGAGGTATCATGTTCATACAAACAGAATGGAAGCAAATTGCATAACAGGTAGACAGAAATGCACCTACTAAGGAGCAGCACTGACAGAGCCCATTGGACATGGGTGGGAGGAGATGAGCTGGGCACTGGGTTAATGCCACCTTCCATTATGAGGGGCCCAGGAGAAGCCATGGATTTGGGGAGTGGAGACCAAGATCACGACGCTGATGTGACCATGGATGGTGAGGCACAGGGTTTAAAAGGTAAATTTAGTGGGAGAAACATGCTATTTCCTTTAACTCATTGAGAAGCCTCCTTTTCACATTCTATGGTCATACCTGGCACACTACAGTTAACAGTTGCTCAGGAGTTCCCATCATGGCTCAGAGGAAATGAATCTGACTAGTATCCATTAGGGCGCAGGTTCAATCCCTGGCCCGGCTCAGGGGTTAAGGATCCAGCATTGCCATGCACTGCGGTATAGGTTGCAGACACGGCTCAGATCCTGTGTTGCTGTGGCTGTGGCATAGGCCAGCCGCTACAGCTCCAGTTCGACCCCTAGCCTGGGAACCTCCATATGTCAAGGGTGCAGCCTAAAAAGACCAAAAAAAAAAAAATTGCTCAATAAACATTTTTACAATTGAATTAGAAGAAACAATCTCCATCTGAATGATATTTCAGGCAAATTACAACACACCAAAGAGGACACTGGGTCTCTCTGTGACTAGTCTCATTTTCCAAAAATTTTATTTAACAAATAGTTCTGGAGTTCCCGTCGTGGCGCAGTGGTTGACGAATCCGACTGGGAACCATGAGGTTGCGGGTTCGGTCCCTGCCCTTGATCAGTGGGTTAACAATCCGGCATTGCCGTGAGCTGTGGTGTAGGTTGCGGATGCGGCTCAGATCCTGCGTTGCTGTGGCTCTGGCGTAGGCTGGTGGCTGTAGCTCCAATTCGACCCCTAGCCTGGGAACCTCCATATGCCGCGGGAGCGGCCCAAGAAATAGCAAAAAAGACACACACACAAAAAAAATAGTTCTACGTTGTTAATTTACATTCCATTCATAACTCTAAGCATTGTACCTGTGTTACATCATTTGATTCTCACACAAACTCTATTAATTTCTACTATTATCCTCATTTAACACATGAAGAAACTGAGGCACAGAGGGAGCCCAATGTCTTTGGTATATGGTGGAGCTGGGATTCGGATACAGGAAATTTGAGTCAAGGTCATGCCCTTGACCTCTATGTTCTACATACTGTCTATGGCCAGAGGCCTTCAAAGGACCTGAAAATATACCTGCAAAATGCAACTTATGTCATTTGACTATTCTGGTGTGGCTAAGAGAATACCACAAGTTTGCCAACCCTGTTCCCTTTCCCTCCTAGGAATACAGACACATATCTCAGGCATGTAGCTGGGGCTACTTCTGTGCAACTGAGCAATGACCACCAGAGTATCAGTGAAAGAGAAGACTCTGAACAGGCCTGGCCATAACACCCCTGCGCAACCAACCACATTTCCTCTCCTGCCTGTGGCCAGATGCAGAGGAGCCAGAAAGGACACCAAAGTCTGGAAACCAGCAAAGCCTCGACAGAAGGAGCTCAGGTTCCTGAATCACTGCATGGAAGAGAGCATTTTGCCACCCAGAGTTCATGGACCCATCCTGCACAATGACAAGAGCAGGACATGAACCTTTGCTGTAGTAAGTCATTAAGATCTGGCGGGTGTTTCCATTAGCCAGCATTATATGACATATAAAATAATCAATACCCTTAAAAACAAAGGAAAGTAATTTTACCAAACATTAACATTATGAAGTAATCCAAGAGCAGAACTTCATGCTTGATTTCTCAGGCAGCGAGGGTGGCTCTTATCATTCACCCACTTGGTGGATTAAGGCTCTTAGTCCAAAACGCCAGGAGACTGGGGGGAAGTGGAGGCAAATACATGGCTACTTTAAAATATCGAGGTAAAGGCCTCATAATCCTCCCATTATAAGTGAGATTTCAAACAAGGAATTAGGCTCCTTTGATAGAAAAGCGTTGCTTATTATCCTCAATGAAAGAAAAGCAGGCCGTCAACCTGTCTAGAATCAGCGTCTATAACAAGCGGCTAATTCCTGCAGAAACCCTGCAGTACTATGTTTCTGGTTATCCTCAAGAGAATGAAAGGAATTTGTTCTTTATTCTTTGTAAGAAATAGTTAAATCATTTGAAGGGGTTAATCCTATTTGATTCACTTGTTTTATTTCTCTAATAACAAACTTTTAAAGGCATGCTGGTGAGGGTCAGCATTCTTGGCTGGCATTTTGCAGATGGATCATTTGATCTGAGAAAGCAGGGACCGCTACCAGAGGTGTGCCCAGGATTTGAGGGGAACACGCAGGGGAGCTGGCTCCCTGACCTGCGGAAGCAGCACACAGGAAGGATTTCCTACAGAAGGCGTCTCCTGGGCCAAGGGTCTCCTGCAGACTAAAATCAGACATTTAATTCCTACGTGGAAAATTCCCTTAGAAACTGAATCTGTTACCATGTATGCTATGGACCACTTGTCGGTAGAGCTGAAATCACTGCAGATCGTTCTTACTTTTAACTCCTGCTGACATTTTCAACTAATCAAGCTTACTGGGTCTGTTCTGTTGATAGTATCAACACTTCTGCTCATATTTAATATCATCTACAATCAACAGACTAGAAGATGAGGATAATGAAAGCCCCTTAAGCCATAATAATTTCTTTTGCCTCCATCCCTGGAAATACGTGAGTCCACGGAGCTGCAGCTGCCAGCCCACACCGCAGCCACAGCAACCTAGGATTCAAGCCGCATCTGCAACCTACACCACAGCTCCAGGCAACACTGGATCCCTGACCCACTGAGTGAGACCAGGGATCACACCCACATCCTCATGAACACTAGTCAGATTCGTTTCCACTGCGCCACAATGGGAACTCCAGAAGCTTTCAGATAAAGAGTTTTTGCTTCCCATCGAGGGGGTCAAAGGCATTCTGAGGCTGTGGTCCACACTCGGGCCCGACACAGAGAACCAAGTCAGAGGAAGTAGTGCTCTGGCTGTTGAGAGAGGCAGAACATACATGTCTATATGATATAAATTCTCCCACTATGGCCAGCTTGAAGCTACCAATGTGAGGTCACCAAGTGAAAAGCTAAAAAGACATACGGCAACTTATCAGCACATAGTAATTTTATCATACAGACTCAAGAGATGTAAGTAACCTCCCAAGCATAGGCAGTGATAAAGTGTAATAAAACAATTAGGAAGTGACATGTTTTGAGTATCTTTTTCTGAAGTACAGTTGATTTACAATATTGTATTAGCTTCATGTGTACAAAATGAGTCAGTTTTCAGTTCTAATATAACGTTGTTTTTTTTTTTCTTTATGGCCACACCTTCAGTATACAGAAGTTCCCAGGCCAGGGGTCAAATTGGAGCTGCAGCTGCCAGCCTGCCCCACAGCCCCAGCAATATTGAATTAAAGCTGCATCTGCAGCCTACACCACAGCCTGCAGCCACCCTGGATCCTTAACCCATTGAGCGAGGCCAGAGATTGAACCCTCATCCTCAGCAAGACAAAGCTGGGTCTTTAACCCACTGAGACACAACGGGAACTCCTGGTTCTAATATAACTTTATTCATTGTACATTTATTCAGAATACTTTAATTTTTAATAATGGCTATAATGAAGATATGGTTCACAAAATTCCTGAGATACCTCCATCGGCCCTCTCCGGCTTCCCAGGCCAGCTAGATCACGTGCTGCTTCTGGCCTTCCCAGGTCATTAATCTGAGGCACCTAAAGTGGAGACGAGCAGGGAGTGGACTGAGCCTCCCTGTCCTAGGCCTTTAGCCCTCCCCACCCCAACCCAACCCTATACCTTTCCCCTCAGTTGGGGCAGAGGTGGGTCACAGGGGACCAGGAGATAGAGCCCCATCTTTACTGGTGACCGTGACTATTTTCCACATCACCCCATACCTTCTGATTTTATTCCTGGCAGCTGGGGTGAGTATCTGGTTTTCCTCAGCACTCACCCTGGCCCACCACATGTCTGCCTCCACAGGCTCCCAGCAGCCCCATAACACAGCAGGAAGTGCCCCCGCCCCATGTCCCCAGCCTTCTGACCACAGAATCCCAAAACCTTAGTAGAACTGCCTGTTCTCATCATTCCTCTCTTCACATTTCAGGGCATCATTAACTACTGCCGTTTCCATAGTTCAATTTTAACAAAATTATATGTCAGGCGTGGGCTGGGCACCAAGGAACACATACACGCTTTCTTCCCCCAAAGGTCATTTTGTTAAGTAAGTGTAACACATCAATAGCACGGGGAAGAGAAGGAAAAGCCACTTACACCAACTATCACAATGAGGGGAAGTTCATTCTCGGTTATATTCCTTCTGCTATCATTAGCAGCCACAGCTTCCTGCGATGCACGCATCCTCCATAAAAGGACCCAGGCCCCCTCCCAGGAGAAAGGCAGCCTCATGTTCTAAGCCAGGTGTCACCACCCTGCCTCCCTAATTAACAGTTGGGTAATTTGTACAAGACTTTCAATTAAAACAGAAATGAGGGAGTTCCTATCACGGCTCAGCGGGTTACAAGCCCTACTAGTGCCCATGAGGATGCAGGATGGATCCCTGGCCTCATTCAGTGGGTTAAGGATCCAGCATTGCCATGAGCTGTGGCACAGGCCAGCAGCCACAGCTCCAATTCAACCCCTAGCCTGAGAACTTCCATATGCCATGGGTGCGGCCCTAAAAAGCAAAAAAAAAAAAAAAAAAAAAAATTAATAATAATAATAATAAAACAGAAATGATGGCTCTGTGCCTTTTAATCTCTCGTGAAGTGTGTGGGACCCTCACAGTAGGGCTAAAGGAAGGGGTCAAGGTCAGACACTGCCCCCCTTAGCGAGCCAGGGCACATGGGCACAGAGGGGTCCCAACCACACAGGCAGCCCATGAAGATGCCAAATGAAATCACACACACTGACCTCTCTGTTCCACAACAGGAGCACCACCATCATCACACCCCAGACACATGCAATTAATATTTAAACCATCACATGAGCCAAGGAGTAGGCATACAGGGCTTCCTGGATGGACTGACACACTGAAAGTAAAATTCCCTCAGTACTATGGGGTTCAGCTTTAGGTACAATTTTTACAAACAAATTAATAGGCACACGCCAAATGCATTCTGCAATCTCATCAAGGGTAACTAACGCTGATAAAAGAAGGCAAGGATAACAAGCATAGGCAGCCAGTGGAGGTGAATTCCAGTCTAGTTATTATAAAGGTGTAGATGGAACTATCCAGACTCTGCCTATGGCAAGAAGGATTTAGACACCTTCCTGCCAGACCAGTTCCTGACAGGAACCTCAAATCCTACTAACATGGAGGCAACCTGATCCCTTCTCTGGGCCTCTCATGTCAAATGTCTTCCCAAATGACTTAAGGGCCCTGGAATTTCCTGACTCTAACAACTTTCATATCAACCCTGATCCCCTGGCAGCCTGTCCCCTGTACTGCTTTCTTGGCTCTAGGTTCGGTGGCCAGAACACTGCTGGGCACTTCAGGACAGAAGACAAAGCCAGGAACCCTAGGGGACAGTAACATTACAGGGTGATCACAAGATTGAAGTTAGGGAAGGTGAGGGATAGTGACAGTGACAGTGGTGGCATGGCAGCAGGACCAGGTTGCAGGCTCTGAGCCTGCAGCCCAGATTCCAGTGGGGGCAGTGCTCAACAGGGGTCAGTCACAGAGCACAAGACCCTTCCAAATACTCTGGAATTTTCTGCCATTTCTCCAAGTCAACACAAACCATCAAAATGGGCCCTCAATCTCTGGAAACATGGGAAGTGTCCTCCTCGCCCCACCAACAGCCTGTACAAGGTCACGTGGGTTTCCCTGACTGTTCCTACAAAGATGGTGTGTTCAAAAGGGAACAACAGACTTATCGTCCTGGGCAGGAAAAATACCTAAAACAAGGCTGATGTCACGTCTCAATTTAGGCATTCTTTTCTTTCCTTAATCCAGTGAAGCAGCATGTGGTTTAATGGTGGTTTAATGATTATCTGGCTTTGGAAGCATGTCCAAAGTAATCCTTAGTCCAGGCAATAAAGTTCTGTGGAACTCTGGGGCAGATTGACATGGAACTGTTCTATAAATATACATGAGGTCTATCCATTAAGTTAATTTTGGTTAAGAGTTCAGAAGTGGGAAAATATATGCCAATGTTTAAAAGAAAAAAAAAAACAAAATAAATGGCATTTGCTTATGTCATTTCATGGGTTCCTCCTGTCCCTGCACCCACAGCCCCTGCAGTATGAGTTTCGCAGCTTCTTCCATCAAGATGCATAGGTTCTTTCTTTGCTCCTGGATCTGGGCTGACCTGTATCTTGCTTTGGCCAATGTGGCAGCAAATGTGACATAGCAGAGACTCAAAAGACACTGGATCTCTAGGCCTGGGCTCCCTTGCTGTCCTTGCAACTCTGCCACCCTCCGAAGGAGCACGGGTCAGCCGGCCTCCAGGGTACCTGGTAGCTCCTGCTGCCCCTGCTGACGGCCTACCAACTGCCACAGGCTGAACGTGGATCACCAAGCCTCCACGTTGAGCCACCAGCTGATGACAGACTAAGGAGAGAACCACCGATTGTTGGCCAAACGGGCCCAAAGCAGAACTGGCCAGGAGATCCAAAGATGTTTGGGCCACATTTTACAGTTGTTGCTTTAAGTCACTCTCCACTTCCTAGGAGGCTGCTACCTCCACCCTCAGCAGACGGGAGGCCCCCACGGATTGCAATTTCACACTCAAAGTGCTTGGCACCTGGATTGGGGGTGAGCGAGAGGCTCACACCATCTCATTGGCGGCTCAGGGCAGGAATGCCAGCACTATGCCCAGCCCTCAGACACCACAGAGTAGGCATGCCTGGCCCTGCCTCTCCCAGAGCCCAAGCCACCACCGGGGGACAAAGGACAGAGGACAGTGGCACTTGCTTGGTAGAAAGGCCTGGAGCCCCAGGTAGTGGGGAGCAGTCAGATACAAACCCCTCCTGGGGATGTGAGGAGGCAGCAGCAGGTGAAACCCCACACAGATTGTTGCTCCAAGCCCCCTGAGCATGTGCCATCATTGCAGCAAACGAAATGCACATTCAAAAGTCAAAGTACGAAGACTTTCAAAATAGCAACTCCAAGTCCAGGGCCCTTATGGCTGCGCGAGGCTGGCCCCACTCCTGGCTCAGAAATGAAGCACTGCTGTGGGTCCTGTCTCGATCCAGGGTGGCATTCACTGTGCTCCAGGCTCATCCAGCACTCTAGGCTCATCCCAGCTGGCAGAGCAGTGCACAGGCAGGCAGCTGGTCAGATGCGCAGCTCAAAGAGAGCCACTCAGTTTCCCCCTCTAATGGTGCTTGTCACCAGGCCCTCACGAAGCTCACAGCTTCTCTCAACTTTGCGGTTCCTTTGAAAAGCAGCAGGGACAAGAAACCAGACTTAGATGCAAAAAGAAGCTAGGAAAGATAGCTGCTCAAACTATTCAAAACTGTCACAAAACCCTAGCTCAGCCATTCAAGCTCTTCTGGGCTGTGGGTCCCCACCTATCCCATAAGGGCCGCTGCACAGGGACACAACGGAGGGCACACACACCATGGCTGCCCTCTGCCATCTCTTAAGATGGGCAGTGGGGACATGGCATTCATTTCACCATCCTTCAAACTACACTCCTCATTCATTACCTTTACAGGTACAATGCATTTCACAATAAAAAGTGAACAGTTTCAAATAAAGGTGTGATTTTACATATTTTAAAAATATAAGTTCTCTTGTCATAGAACATGATGGACGACAATATGAGAAAAAAAATATACATACACACAGGTAAATATGATCCATATATATATGACTGAGTTACTTTGCTATACAGCAAAAATTGACACAACATAAATCAACACAGTTTTTTGGGGGGTTTGCCTTTTTTTTTAAGGCCACGCCCACGGCATATGGAGGTTCCCAGGCTAGGGGTCAAATTAGAGCTATACCGCCAGCCTATACCACAGCCACAGAAACACCAGATCTGAGCCGCATCTGCAACCAACAACACAGCTCATGGCAATGCTGGATCCTTAATCCACTGAGCAAGGCCGAGGATCGAAACTGTAACCTCATGGTTACTAGTCAGATTCATTTCTTCTGTGCCACAACAGGGACTCCTCAACACACTTTTTTTTTTTTTTCATTTAAATTTTAAACAAAAGTAACACTTGCTCAGTTTTCTGAAAAGCAAGACCAAATGAAACCAACTCACAGGTTATCAGAAGAAACCAGTTCTGTTGGCTAATCCCAACAAATCATATTTAAACTTCTAATCTCTAGGGCCCATCTGGCCTCTTTGGAACAACAAATATATCGCAGGTACTTAATAAATGTTTTAGAGTGAAGTACAAGGGTATCTGTGAAGATCCAGCATATATGAGGTATGAAATAATATGAATGTATTTACTTTGAAAGTGGCTGGATTTTACTTCCTCAGAAACCTTTAATAAGTTATGTTATTTATGGCCCACAACCTCCATGAGAGAACCAATGTCCTGAAATTGATTTAGGCAGTTTCCAAATCAAGCCCCAGCCTTCTATTTAAGTCAACAAAATTGCACAGCTCACTAACCAGAGGTAAAGGCCTCGGCCAAATTCTACAAGAAAGACAAAGGTGAAGTTTCTCCAGTTAAGAGCTTATACTGAGGGAGTGTGATAATCTGGTAAATATTTGAATTATTTTAAAGGACCGCTCTATCATAAAATAAATAACCAAAATGCATTAAAATTTTCTCTTGAAAAGGCTATATTTACTTATGTTTTCAGGTACGTTTCCCCATTTCCTGTTTCACTCCAGTCAGGTTGAAAAACAGTATCAGCACTCATTCAGATGATTGATCCTTTCCTGTGCTCCATCTCTGTGCCAGGCACTGTGCTATGTCCCAGCACGACAGGGCAGGTTCCAAAGAGAACTCAAGGCTGAGGATGGGACCAGCCACCCACCCAACAGGGAAGTGAGGAGAACAAGAAGTTAGTCACCTCTGTTGTTTCTGCTCTTATTTTCACTGAGGGAGGAGTGCAGGGATCAGGGAGCTGAAGAGTGATGGATATAAACGCCCAGACACAGGACGAGCCCAAGTAGTTAAGGCCCTGAAAGAAAGCAGGTCAGGGGTTCCAGAGGGAGACACTTCCTGGTCAGTAGATTTTAGACTTGATTCTAAGGCAAGGGGAAGCTGGGAAATGGGCTGTAAACAGATGCATACAGGATCAGCTTTGCAATGTAAGGATAGAAAGGGGAAAACGAAGAGGCCACTGCAGGAACGGGGAGCACCTGGAAGGAAGCTCAGACAACAGTGGAAGCAGTGGAGAGGAGAGGAAAGAAGTAGTGATACAGACAGGAGTTCCCAGTGTGGCTCAGCAGAAACGAATCTGACTAGCATCCATGAGATTGCAGGTTCAATCCCTGGCCTCACTCGGTGGGTTAAGGATCTGGCATTACCATGAGCTGTGGTGTAGGTTGCAGACTTAGCTCAGATATGGCATTGCTGTGGCTGTGGTATAGCCCAGCAGCTACAGCTCCAATTCAACCCTTATCCTGGGAACCTCCATATGCCATGGTGTGGCCCTAAAAAGACCAAAAAATAAAAAAACCAAAAAAGAAGAAGAAGTGATACAGGGAAAGATGGGAACAGGAAGAAAATGTAAGAGTGACTTGGTAATTGATCAGACATGAGGACGTCCCATAGAGTCTTACTTGAGCAAATTAATAAATGATGGTACCATTTACCAAACATTATATAAAAAGATGTTGGGGGCAGGGAGATAGGATGAAATTGGAATTTTTGTTTTTTAACATGTTATGTCTAAAACAAGTGGAGGTATTGAGAAATAGCTTTGGAGGTTTGGACATAAATAAAAACATTGCAGTTGAAATCCCACAAGTGCACTGGTGAACCTAAAGGTTAACAGCTAACTTTTTGTGGTTTAAGGATCTGTAGTAGTGTCCCCTTTTGCATTTCTGGTAATGGTAATTTGTGCTTTCCTATATTCTAAAAACATCTTTATTTTACCTCCATTTTTTGGTAACAGTCTTACTGAGATATAATTCACATACAAAATAATGCATCCGTTTAGAGTGTGCAATTCCATGGGCTTGTATATCCATCCATCACCACAATCAATTTTAGAACATTACCATCACCCCAAAAAGAAAACATATATCCATGGGGTGTAAATCCCAATTCTTGCAAAGACACCCCCTCTATACCCAGAAACCACTAATCTACTTTGTGTCCACTGATTTGCCTATTCTAGACACCTCATATAAATGGAATCACACAACAGTCTTTTTTGCAACTAGCTTCTTTCACTTAGTAGAAAGTTGTCAAGGTTCTTTCACAATACAGCATTTACCAGTACTTCATCCCCTTTCCTGCTAAATAATATTCTGTTACATGGATATACCACCTTTAATTTATCCATTTATCAGCTAATGGACATTGGGTTCTTTCCACTTTGGGGTTATTACGAATAATAATATTCTGAGCATTTATGTACAAGTTTCTATATAGACCTATATTTTCATTTCTCTTGGGACTCTGCTACCCAGGAATAGAACTGCTGGGTCACATGGCACCTCTATGTTTAATATTTTAAGAAACTTCTAGACTGTTTTCCAAAGAGGCTATATCATTTTGCATTCCCACCAGCAATGCATGGGGATTCCAATTTCTCCAAAACTTCAGCATTTGTTTTCTTTTTGACTATAGCCATCTTAATAAATGTAAGTTGATATTTTCACAGTTTCAATTTGCATTTCCCTGATGACTAATGATCATGAGCATCGTTTCATATATTTATTGGTCATTTGATTATCTCCTGTAGAGAAATTACCATACAAATGTTTGCCCATTTTTTTTGTCTTTTTTTGTCCTTTTAGGGCCGCACCTGTGGCATATGGAGGTTCCCAGGCTAGGGGTCCAATCGGAGCTGTTGCTGCCAGCCTACACCAGAGCCACAGCAACACCAGCTCCAAGCCACATCTGCGACCTACACCACAGCTCATGGCAATGCCGGATCCTTAACCCACTGAACAAAGCCAGGGATAGAACCTGCAACCTCATGGTTCCTAGTCAGATTTGTTTCCACTGTGCCACGACAGGAACTCCTATTTGCCCATTTTTAAATTGAGTTTTCTTTTGGTTGTTGAGTTGTAAGAATCCCCATATATTATAAATGCAAGTCCTTTACTAGCCATATGGCTTGCAAAAATCTTCTCCCAATCTATGAGTTGTCTTTTCACTTTCCCAGCAGTGTCCTTTGAAGCACAAAAGCTTTTAATTTTAATGAAGTACAATTTAATCTATTTTTTTCTTTTGTTGTTTGTGCTTCATTATCACATCATCTTTCCTCTATAGGATATTTTTTCAGGATACAGAATTCTGGATTAGCAGTTATTTGCTTGGAGTACAGGCATACCTCAGAGATATGGTGGGGTAGATTCCAGACCACTGCAGTAAAGTGAATATTGCAACAAAGTAAGTCACATGAATTTTTTGGTTTCTTGGTGAGTATAAAAGTTATATTTAGGAGTTCCCATCGTGGCTCAGCAGTTAACAAACTTGACCAGCATCCGTGAGGATGCAGGTTCAATCCCTGGCATCGTTCAGTGGGTTAAGGATCCAGCATTGCCATGAGCTGTGGTGTAGGTTGCAGACACGGCTCAGATCCCGCATTGCTGTAATCCTTGCTTAGGCTGGTGGCCATAGCTCCAAATGGACCCCTAGCCTGGGAACCTCCATATGCCACGGGTGCAGCCCTAAAAAGACAGAAAGACCAAAAAACAAAAAAAGTTATATTTATACTATACTGTGGTCTCTAATTGTGCAATAGCATTATATCTGAAAAAAAATGTACATACCTTATTTTTTAAATATTGCTAAAAAAATACTAACCATCACATGACAATGCAATGTTGCCAAAAACCTTCAATTTGTAAAAAACACAGGATCTGCAAATCACAATAAAACAAAGCATAATAAAACAAGGTATGCCTTACTCATAAACTGTAACTTCACTGTCTTCTAGCATACATCATTTCAGTTGAAACATCAGCTGCAATTCTTATTGTTCTTTTGAAGATAATCTATTTTTCTCAGGCTTTGTTTAATATCTCCTTTGTCTTTAACTTCCATCAGGTTTACTATGAAGTGCTTATGTGTAGTTTACCTTGTATTTATCCTGCTGGGTTTTACAGCATTTCCTGAACTTGTGGCTGGTGTCATTTGTTAATTTTAGAAAATCCTGGCCATTATCTCTTCAGATATTGCTTCTGCCTCATTCTCCTTTTTCTCCCACTGTAGGATTCGATTACACATTTTTTTTTGTCTTTTTGTCTTTTCTAGGCCCCACCCACAGCATATGGAAGTTCCCAGGCTAGGGGTCTAATCAGTGCTGTAGCCACCAGTCTATGCCACAGCCACAGAAATGCCAGATCCGAACTGCATCTTCGACCTACACCACAGCTCATGGCAATGCCGGATCCTTAACTGACTGAGCGAGGCCAGGGATTGAACCCACAACCTCATGGTTCCTAGTCAGATTCATTAACCACTGAGCCAGGACAGGAACTCTGGATTACACATATTTTAGACCAAGAACCACATGCTTATTATGATCTTTTCTGCATTTGCTATTTTTTGCTCTCCATATATCTCCATATCTTCTACTGACCTCTATACTACATCATGAATTTTCTCTTCATCAGTGTCTAATCTTCAGATGAACCCAGCTACTTCATTCTTAAATTTTGTGCTTTTCATTTGTATAACTTCCATTTCCTTCTTTATGCCATACACACACACACATCTATATATGCATCCATATATACACACACATACATATAGATAGATATAGATATCTCCATCTCAGCTGTATTTTGTTAAAATTCAACATCTTCTCTCTGTTCTTGAATGTATGTCTCATAACTGTTTTAGAGATCATATCTATCTGGATCACCTATATATATTTCTATGTTTCCCCATCCCACTCCCTGCCTTGGTCATGTTTCTAGATATACCAAGTACATTTTATTCAATACAATCATTGCTTATTTTAAAAAAGCTCAAGGTTCTGGGTGATAGCTTCCCTCAGAGAGGATTTTCCTTAGCTTCTGGCAAGCTGTAGGAATAGATTTCCTTAATCCAATTAAGGACTGAGCTCACTCAAAACAGGGTTTCAGTCTTTGTATGCCTGGTCTGTTTTCAGTTAACACTTACTTATAGGGTGTAATCTTTAAGGGTCCCAACTGCATGCATAAATTGTTTATTGGGATCCATTTACCTTGGTGAGTTCTGATCTCTGTTTTTTTCTCCCCAGAACTATAAAACTGCTAGCCACTTTGCTTAACTTTTCAGCCTCCTCACGGTCACTTTCTGCTTACCTTTGTGGTCTATGCACCTGCCACTGATGAACTGGTATATGTATCAAGGTGAAAAGCAACTAAGAATGTCAGACTCATTGAATATGACCTCAGTAGGTCTCCCTCCTCTCTGGGATCTTGGCCTCCCAAGTACTGGTCTTGGGAGCTCTCTAGCGCCCTCAAACACGTGTTTTTGGTCCTCTGTCTACCTTATCTGGTTGTTCCAGATAGGAGGATTGATCTGCTACAAGCTAGTTCATTACAGGCAGAAGTGTAACCCAGCAGAACTGGATGGAGCCTTCCCAGGAAAAATCCCTCCCCCATATCCTCTGCTGTAGCTCTTCTCTGAAGTACCCAGATAATACTTCATGCATATTTCCTGAATTTTTCAGATGCTAAAAACCACCACCAAATGGAAGAAATTAACTACCTGATGATCATGAGCACATAGCCCTTCTGGCACCTAAGGAGTGATCATGTTAACTGCCCTGTTACCTCAGCATCAACCAGAGAATTGTGCACAAGCCAATCACATATCCTGAGACACCCCTCTCTCACCTTGCCTTTAAAAATGCTTTGCTGAAACTCCTCAAGGAGTTCAGGGTATTTAGGGTACGAGCCACCCATTCTCCTCACTCCCTGCAATAAACCTTTCTCTGCTCCAAAAACACTTCAGTTTGTTTGGCCTTCCTGTTTGTTTAGTAACAAAAGCAGAAAACCAAATATCTATTTAATAGCTAAAAACATTTACCATTTACTTGACATGAATGAACATTAATTATTTAATCCTCACACAAGCTATAAGGAAGGTACTATTATTTTTCATCTTATAATCAATCTAAAACTGTGGAGCACAAACTCACAAAAAACTAAGTGACCAAAAAACATGCCCAAGGTCACCACAATTAGCAACAACTCAACCCAGACAGCCTGATCCCTAAGACTGTGTTCTCAGCTACAACAGAATTTCGAATGAGGAGGAAAGAAAGGCACAGAAGTAAGCCCTTCGCAATTCCAACATTTAAAGACTGCATCCAAGAAAAGGAGACTGAAAGGATCAGCCAGAAACACCAGAGGAAAACCAGAAAAAGGCTGTTATATAAGCGGAGAGAAGAGAGTATTTTAAGTAGAACATGGTCAACTGAGACCTGAACAACCTGCATCTGAAAATAACTGGGCCTTTGTTATCAGCTGCTCAGCCCTTCACACAACAAAAATTAAAACCGTTGCAAAGACACGGGCACATCCAATCTTTGCATCCCATCCTGCTGCAAACATTCACAGAGCATACACAATAAGTGGCCCCTGCTCATCTGGCCTGCCAAGGTGAGGCGATGCAAAACTCTCCGAGAGAGCTAAACCACAGAAGCAAATTCACTCACTTAAAATGTAACACTTAATAATGAGAGAAACCACACAAAGATGACAGCTCTCACTGATGCTGTGTAAAATCTTCAAAACTCTTAACTAAGACTTACAAAGGAATGTGTGATATATTATTGCTTCATTCTTCACATATCCCATTATTCACATCCTTTGAAAGAAAAAGACTGCAATGGAAAATATAAAAGAGACTTGTCAACATATGCAAGACTTGTATATTAGGATTAGAATGATGAGTCGGTGAGATGGGGAGAAAGACTCTCTAGGGGAAGGGGCACCCATGCGTGCAAACAATCAAATAAACCCGCTAAGAAGAGGATTTTCGCATAGGCTCACCCATGCCAGCTACGTGATTTGCAAGACCCAATGCAAACTGAAAATGTGGGGCCCGATGTTCAAAAATTGGGAAAAACTTTTTCCTTTCTCAGCAGTCTCCCTACCTGCCGTGGGAGTACTTTAATCTGTGATTTATCACTGCACTTCCTTGAGCTCAAGGATACCCACTGGGCTTGTGAAGACCCTCACAGGTGCCTACAGCCCACTCCGACAACTTGGCATATGGGAATGTGCCCACGTGCACCCAGGACCCTGGCACAGGACAGTAGAAGTCACAGGAGGGGCAGCAGAGAGACCCAATCCGTGGGAGGCAGAGGAGGAACCAGGCAAAACTGCACATGAGCAGAGGCACCAGCCCTCAGCACATGCTCCCTCATCCCATTAGCCTTCGCTAATTCAATAGTAAAGGTAAGAATTTCAAAACTGTGGCCATAATCCAGAATTGCCGTGAGCTGTGGTGTAGGTCACAGATGCGGCTCAGATCCCGTGTTGCTGTAGCTGTGGTGTAGGCCAGCAGCTGTGGCTCTGATTCCACCCCTAGCCTGGGAATTTCCTCATGCCGTGAGTACAGCCCTAAAAAAAAAAAAAAAAAAAAAAAAAAAAAAAAAAAAACAATAAAAAATAAAAAAAAATAAAATAAAACACTGTGACCACAGAGCATTAAACACCAAGTGCAGGACCCTGTTCACACACCCATGAACAGTCCCGGGCCTACCACTTAAAACTGCCTCCTGAGTTCTGGGCTGTGAGCCAGAACCCGCTAGTTGACTGCCTGCTCCTCTGATCTACTTGCATCCCTTGTGTGGTTGGGCCTAAAGAGCATGCCTTGGAATCACAAGGCCCTACTGCCCAGTGCCTCTTCCATCCCTGGAACAATGGATCTTAAGCACCTGTATGTGTACACACTAAGCTGGGGGGCTGTCTATAAGGGAGCCTCCCTTAGTCACGGCCAATATTCTAATCAGAAGCACGAGGGGATGGAGAGCAGCAGGGCTCAGGACATGCCTCATTTCCCACCATCCCCAGGTGATCTGATGCAGGGGCCTGGAGATCCACTCTGAGAACAGGTGCAAAGATACTTCACTTTAGCTCCTCTAGGGGAGGACAGAAGTCTCAAATTAGGCTGAGAACCAAGAGCAGAAACTCCAAGGAGGTTTTCAGGGGTGGCCTCCTCATCCTCTTTGGAACTTTTCCCTGCTCACTCAGTCCCCAGAGCCTCTTTCCTGCTCTACCATATTTGTGTGCAGTGTTTTTCATGCTGAAAAGGTATGTCTTGGGGTCCAGGGGTGCGGGTATTTACCCGATGTCCCAGAAAAGGTCCACTGACTGATATCCTAGGAAAACGCACAAAGGGGCCAAGAATTCAGCTCCACCTGGCATGTGTGACATGAACACCCAGGAGCAGAAGCCACACCTCAGGGAAGTCCAGCTGGCCATGACTGTGGACTTCGAGGAATAGCTTTCAAGAGCACTAGAGGGTGAGCTGCCTGCAAGCCAGGAAGCCCTGAGCGCCCCAGTCACTCCAGAGCATCCCTAGAAATCCACCCTTGGTGAGAAAAGACTATCAGCCTCATAGACAAGCGGCTGGACCTCCAGGCATCAGGCTGCAACCAACCAGCCATGGAACTAAGGGGTCAGCCAGTTACGGCATCTGTCAAATGAGGGAGAGCAGGGACAGGACAGTGCAAACGGCAGCTGACCGCTGTGCTCAGTTTGGCCCGCGTAGCATTTTAAAATGTTTGGTTAGTTGCCAGTAGTTAAAGTAGATTTACATAAAATTCAGGTTTCTGGTGTCTCTTGAAGAAAATGGGAGGATCTGGAAAGTCTGGCTATCCCTTCCCAGCCCAGGGAGGCTGGGCTGAAGCAGTGCCCACCCTTTATTCTGGGCAATGCTGTCCAGGTTCCCCGGGGCCACCTGCCCACCTAGCTCATCTGGACCCTGGCTCAGGTGACTCGAAGGCCCTTTATCCTCAAACACTCTATGATTAAATGCTCGCTTTCTTCATTTAGTTTCAGGCATATATGACACTAATTTTCTCCTCAATAACCAGAGGATTTCAAAATCAGCAGCGTGAAATCAGCAGAGGATGTTACTCTACTTCATTCCCTTAGTAATTCATTAACTAGATGACCAGACAGCCCAGTTTAGTGATCAGCTGAAACCCCTTACCCAAACACTCCACTCTATTAGCTCACTGAGGTTTGTGCCGTCGGTAAGATCCTCAGGGACCCAGGGACCCAAATCAGCATCCAGCGCCCTGCTCTGTTTCCTCTTTTGCGTCCCCATAGCAAACAGAAAGGCGCGTCACCAGATGCCTGACACCCTGGTTAGGAGGGCCTTGCTGGGCAGCAATGCCTCCCCACACCTGGTATGACAAATGATAGGCCTTGTGAGAGCTGTAATTAAAGACTGGTCCCTGTACTCTTTGCCACAATGGTTTTAATCCAATTTAAAAATCCGCAAGCATCCATGTGTTTCTAAATTACAGCTTGTCCATTTTTAATTGGAAAAAAAAAAACAAACCTACTGCCCTTGCTCCTGAACAGAAGACCACATGTCTCTCAGGCAGATTGCTCCAGGTTAAAGGATCCTGTGTAGGTTGCAGAAACAGCTCAGATCCGGCATTGCTGTGGTCGTGGTGTAGGCCAGCAGCTGTAGCTCTGATTCCACCCCTGGCCTGGGAACTTCCATATGCCACCAGTGAGGCCCTAAAAAGGCCAAAAAAAAAAAAAAAAAAAAAAAAAGCGGCCTTGTGCAGGGGACAGCAAAAGTGAAAAACTTCCATTTGTGATGCCATATGCTCCAGGTAAATATTCCTGGGAAAACCCCCAAACATACTGTCATTTTAATTAGTGTTCAATAAATGTTTGAAGAGAAACAGTCATCAGCTCTTCTGAAATTTTTCACATTATACAGCAGCCAGGAGCAGGGCTACCACAGTACCCAGGTCTGGAGTATTCAGTGATCCCAGTCATTATGCAAGATATGCACTTCTGGAACCAAAAGTAAAAACTGTCAGTACATGACTCTAGGTATATTCTGAGCTCATCGGAAAGTCTGGAGAATCTGACCTTCAATATAAAAGTAACTTTCAATCTAGGACTGTTTGATGGTCAAGTTTTGGAATAAAAAAAAAATTTTTTTTTGAAGGCCACGCCTGTGGCATATGGAAGTTCCCCAGCCAGGGGTCAAATGGGAGCTGCAGCTGTGGCCTATGCCACAGCCATGGCAACACCAGATCCAAGATGCATCTGCAACCTATGCTATAGCCTGAGACAAAACCAGATCTTTAACCTACTGAGCAAGGCCAGGGATGGAACCTGAATCCTTAGAGAGGCAACATCGAGTGCTTAACCTACTGAGCCACAACAAGAATTCCTGGAATCAATGAAAATTTTAAACACAGCACATTTTCTGGTGAGTAAAAATCCACTGTGCAATTTTGAATTTATATACTATTGCCTGTGAGAGTCAAATTAGTCTTGAGTCATCTAGAGATACTTTACAGCTAAACAGCATTCTCCAAGGTTGGCTTTTTTTTTTTTTTTTTTTGGTCTTTTTAGGGCTGAACTTGAGGCCTGCATCAGTCACAGCAACATGGGATCTGAGCCGCGTCTGCAACCTACACCACAGCTCACAGCAACGCCAGATCTTTAACCCACTGAGCAAGGCCAGGGATCAAAACTACAACCTCATGGATACAGGTTGGGTCCACTAAGCCACGACAGGAATGCCACCCCCCTCCAATGTTAGCTTTTTAAAAAGCCAAGATCCAAATTGTCCTCAGGTCCCAGAAGCAGTTGCAGCGGCCTCAGCCACAAGCAGTGGCATGTCTGTGACAGGACTTGGCGCGGATCCCTTTCCTGGCCGGGCACAGGAATCAGGTGTTTCTGGAAAATAATTCATACCTGCTATTTTCACGGATGCACACACGTGAGCACAACTGCCTGCTTATTCTTATAATCCAACTAAACATGGAGTTGCTTGTGGCTACCACAGGGTTTGGTTAGGTAGAGAGTAATTGTTCCCAGATGTTAGAGAAAAGCTCTGGCCCGGCTGGCCCTGCAGCCCCAGATGTGTCTGGTATATGAACATGTCCTGTGTCCTGCAAGGCTGCCACCAACACACATGCTGTACTTGTGGCAAGAGGCCCAAATCATCATCATCGTGAGCACAGACCCACTCACATGCACCCTCACGAGGATAACGGGCACACGGGCAGGAGCCATTCACAGATCAGGTGCCCTGTGCTGACACTTCAGAGCCACTGCTCCCTAGCAACAGAGATCTGCAAGGACCACCCAGGTTTCTGCCCATCTGGAGGCTGGAACAGTGATGTGCACAGTGACATCCCAGAGGAGCAAGCTGGGCACTGCCCCCTGGCAACTTTCTCTGGCTCTTCTCTAGGAGGAACAGTGAAGAAACAGTGGACAAAGGGATCAGAGCTGAGAAATGCTGGACAGATCTAGAACCTTGAGATGAGGACTCCAAGGTGAACTTTTTTCTGCTGGGTGACTCCAGTGTGCAACCACGAGCCCAGACCAGGTCCTGGAGACTCGTGGCTGCTCTTAAAGCCAAGGAGAGTGGGGACAGGCTCAGGCACAGCTACTGAAAGACAGGGGCACACAGCCAGGCTTGCCAGGCTGAATGGCTGAAGGTGGATTCTAGAAGGTAGATTCTGAATGGCTGAAGGTGGAATCTGGAATGCTTCAGAATGCCTCTCTCCAGCTGGCAGGGTCTCTTACAGGACTGATTAAATTAGCCCCTAGGCTCTGAGCCAGAGCGGCAGGCAAGAGATTCCCTCTCCCCCCAAACCACACCCCATTCACACTGGAGAAAATTCTAGCAAAATCTACCATCACCTTATCAGTTAGAGTTCTTGGGGTAGGTCAGAAAGTGGCATTCTGGGTACACAGCATCTTGACCATGACAGAGCAGGATGCAATGGATTTCACCAGAGTTGACTGTCCCTCAGGAAAGCCAACCATGGAGGTTTTGGTTTGAGACATTCTGATCACTGCACCAGGATTCTACAGCCATGAAAAACTCTGCCAAAAATTGCCTTGGAGTTCCCACTGTGGCACAGTGGGTTAAGAATCCAACTGGAGTCAGTGGCTCAGGTCACTGCAGAGGTGCAGGTTCAATCCCTGGCCTGGTGTGGTGAGTTAAAGGATTGGCATTGCTGCAGCTGCAGCATAGGTTGAAGCTGCAGCTCAGATTCAATCCCTGGCCCAGGAACTTCCCTATGCCCTGAATGCAGCCATAAAATTAAAAAACAAACAAAAACTGCCTCAACCTCCCTCTTTAATAGGCTTGGGGCTCCAACTTCTAGAAAGGAGACAATACCTTTATAGTGATAGATAATTCTTAAATTCCTTCCTTTGTGTTTTTAGTAAACACCTGGTTTTCTTTTCTTTTTTTTCTTCTTCTTTTTAGGGCCATATCTGCGGCATATGAAACTTCCCAGGCTAGGCGTCAAATCAGAGTTGCAGCTGCCGGCCTACACCACAACCACAGCAACGTGGGATCCGAGCCACATCTGAGACCTATCCCACAGCTTGCAGCAATGCCAGATCCTAAACCCACTGAGCAAGGCCAGGGATTGAACCCGCATCCTCATGGACACTATGTTCAGTTCTAAACCCAATGATGGGAATTCCTGTGAACACCTGCTCTGTGTGAGACATGGTGTTAGCTGTTGTTTAAAGCATGATTCCTGTCTCTAAAACCTTAATATTGTTCCTCCCAGAACAAAGGCAAGACACATACATGAATAATGACCCTGAAAATGTGCTCATGTCAATGTCAATCTCTGGGCTTTTCATAGTTTCCATTTTTTTCTAATGAATAAGTATTATTAAAATGTAAAAAGTGGGAGTCCCCATCATGGCTCAGTGGTTAATGAATCTGACTAGGAACCATGAGGTTGCTGGTTCGATCCCTGGCCTCGCTCAGTGGGATAAGGATCCGGCATTGCCGTGAGCTGTGGTGTAGGTCACAGATGTGGCTTGGATCCAGCATAATTGTGGTTGTGGCATAGGCCGGTGGCTACAGCTCCGACTGGACCCCTAGCCTGGGAACCTCCATGTGCCACGGGTGCTGCCCTAGAAAAGACAGAAAAAAAAAAAAAACATAAAAAGTGTATTCCTTTTAGTACACTCAGGATGGTCTGATCAGTGCATCCTAAAGTGGACAGGAATCACCTGCACATCTTGTGAAAATCAGATTCTGATTCAGTCAGCGAGGGAGGGCCAGGATTCTGCATTTCTAAGGCGAGCCCAGTGATGCTGATATTGCTGAGAGGATCACAGACAATGGGGGGGGGGCGGGCAAGAGGGAGGCCAGGCCATCAGGAGTGTGAGGACACACCTGTTGGGAGAGGGGAGGGTCAAGCAAGACTTCCCAAACCAAGTGACACCTGACTTTGGCCAGGAACATGGATGCAATTTCAAAAGGCACTCATGCAGAGAGGAGGGATGTGGAGGGAGAAAGTCTCAGAAGTCAAAAAGAAAGAAAAGAAGGAAAGTACATGCTAGACTTGTGGTGCACTGAGGCATCCAGTCTGCCTCCTGGATAGAGCAGCTGTTCCCAAACACAAGCATGTATCAGTCACCTGGGCGCTTCTTGCTACACAGAATGCCAAGCCCCCACCCAAAGTTCCAAAATCAATGAAGGGGTGGGAATTGCACTTCTAACCCGTACTCAGGTGAAGCTGCTGCTCAGAGACCACACTTTGAGAACTGCTCAGATGGGGTTGTCACATAAAGACAAAGGCTGCTGCCCCACTATGTTGCAGGAAGGACAACTGGATTGTCCCAAAGAGGTGGACTGTTCACATCTGGAAATGGCCGTGACAGCTCATGGTAGAGCAGTCTTATAAGGGGAGGCCACCCCTGGGTGAGCCAGTCTTGAGGAGCCAATGGGGCAGCCCAGAGGAAGCGGGTACCCTACAGCCTCACAGATGTCCTGGGGCCACAGGTGCTGCAGGAAAGGCGACCCAAGGCAGCCAGTTATCAGTGAATTTCCCTCTCAGCTCCAGATTCACCCTTCAATACACGTGCTGCAATAATGGAAGGAATTCCCTCAAGCATTTCTGTTTACAGCAGCACAATGTTAAGCTTTCTTAGCAGGAGGTGCTGGAGAGTCATTGCAGGAGGAAGGGGCTGCAGGGGGAGAGAGTTGTTGGTATGGGGTGAGGACATCTGGGGCGGCTTTGCCCAGTCCCCTGCCCAGAATGTGCCAGTCTGTCAGCAACCTCACAGCCCCTGAACAGCCCTCCCACAGCCTCTTGGTACAGACTTCTCCAGGCCTCCTGCCACACTGGCATCCTCATTCCCTCTGCTCATTCAGTGCCTCCCCGCTCCACATACACATCCCCTGTCTCGTCTTCCGTGGTCCTCCTCACAACGCAGCTGTGTCCCAGGCCTCCTGTACCGAGTGCCCCACTCCACTGCACACCTGCATCAGCACCACAGCAGCTCTCCTACCCAGCCTGCGCCCTGGAGGCTTGCTTCTGGTCTGCCCACGGACTGACGACCAGAGAAACCAGTGACCTTCTCTACCATCCAGCATGGTTGGCTACCCCTTCTGCAACAAGGTCTGAACCCCGTCCAAGTCTGTCCTTTGCATGCTCTAACTCAGCCCTGGGGTACCACTCAGAGTTTTCCTTTATCCTACAGTTACTCTTTCATCACAGTTTAGCCATTCTTTGTATTAAACTTCCTCTGTTGAAATCACTGTATGGTTTCTACCTCCTAATTGGATATAGACCATCGCAACTGGAGAGCTACCCCAGACGTGCACCCCACAGAAGCCATAATAGAGAGTAACACCCAGGCCAGCAAGCCCTACATCGCTCATCTGCTGAACAAGGGACAAGGGGCCCCTCATAGAGAAACTAACTTCTAATGTAGTTTTTTTTTTTTCTCCTTTTTTTTTTTTTTGCTTTTTAGGGCCATACCTGCAGCATATGAAAGTTCCCAGGCTAGGGGTCAAATCCGAGCTGCAACTGCTAGGCTATGTCACAGCCACAGGAACACCAGATCCAAGCAGCATCCTCAATGTACACCACAGTTTGTGCCAGTGCTGGACCAAGTGAGTCCAGGGATCGAACCTACATCCTCATGGATACTAGGTGGGTTCTTAACCCACTGAGCCACAATGGGAACTCCTAGTGTAGTTTTGACAATTGATTCTGTTTGTCAATGGAGTGAATACAGAAGCTGAGAAGAGTGGCTCCAACCCTCCTCTTGAAGATTTGTAAATTAACCACCAATTCCAAAGTTTTGTGGATGCTTACTGACCATGAGTGTCTCATAGCCTATTTCTATCAAATACCAGCAGGAAAAATTATTTGTACCTTATTGTTCATAATTTTTCACCCCTTTATGAAAGAAAATAGGAAATAATTGGATATTTTGAGGAAATAAGAAGCCAAGTCTTGAAAAGAGATTAGTCAAAAGTATTTATGATCTGGATGCTAAAGGTGCTGAAAGGGGCGGTGGGGGGGGGGGGCAGAGGAAGCAGAGACTGTCCCCTCTAGAAGGCAAGGGTGGGATGAGGCCAGCTCCAGAGTCTGGCTGTCCAGCAAACAGTCATTTTCAGGGATGAGCTTGACCTCCCCCTATGAAGCCAACTCACACAAGCATGGGAGGCAACAGCCCACTTTTCACAGGCTGGATCCCTGCTGGATAACTGGCCATCCAAATGGTGGACCGTGAGCCCCAGTGGGCCACATGTCCCTGCCTTTAGCCTGCTCTCACCAGCAAGGCCCTGATCCAGGTCAGGCATCCTCAGAGGTTCCAAGAGGAGGAACTTAATTGCAGGAAGCAAGAATAATAAGGAAGTCTGTTCTGTAATTGTTAGCCTTCTGGCTTAGCTGGTTTTCCTCCAGCAATGCATAATAATAAATCTTTACATTTATAGAGCACTTTATAGCGCTCGAAATACTTTCATAAACATTATTTCCCTTTGGTGAAGGAATCTCCTGCTACTTGGGATATTTTTTTTTTCCTCTCAGATGCTTTGTTTCCACTCCTTTAGAAGCTTCTGTGTCATTCACTCCCTGATGTAAAAAACACAGACCACAACAATGTTAAGGGTCACCTCCAAAGCATGAGGAGAAAACCTGGGACTTTTAAAAAGCTAATCATTTGGTTACTTTGCACTTTAGTTAGCTAATTTCAAGCTAAATCTAACTTGGTGGGTGCCCGGTTCACGCTGCATGATGCCCCCATGGGTGTGTGGGGAACACCCGCTCCTCCTGCGCTCAGGGCAGCTCTCTGTCAAGTTCAGAAACATGCCCTGAGACTAGAGGCAAACCCAACACCACACACCCCCTGGGAGACATGACTAATCAATCACCACCTTCTTTCTCCTGAGACCTGACCTCAAGACTGCACCCCAAACAGGCATTATCAGTTGATGTCACTCCGCAGAAGCAAGAGAAAGCTATTTGCCCTTCCTTATTCTCAGGCTGCTGGGGGGTGGGCCCAGCAGTGTCCTGGACACTCTACTTAAGTTACGCCCTGGGATTCTTCTCTCATTCCCTGGGATGTGGTTCAAGGGTTCCTGCCTACATCCCCAAGACATCTGTAGCATCGTGGGGATCCTGCTTTGCCCTCGACAGAACCCCAGTGCCAGCTGGTCTCACTCCTTCCTCAGGTCCAGTCCCCTCTTTCGCAGCTAAAACCCAACTCATCCATTCTCTCTTTCTGCATCTCCCTAGTATGACCACATCTCCAACACCTTTCTCATCATGAGGGAAGATTTTTAAAAGATGTCCGTCTTCAGACACAATGATTTACATCTTGCTAGGATATTTCCATGTCTTTAGCACAATAGCTACATATTTATGACATGATGTGGGGTAAGGGAGTGGTGCTTCCCAATGGGAGGAACCACAGAGAGAGACTAAGGGCAGGTAAAGACAGCAGCAAGGGAGTTCCCATCTTGGCTCAGCAGAAACGAATCTGTCTAGGAACCATGAGGTTGCAGGTTCAATCCCTGGCCTCGCTCAGTGGGTTAAGGATCTGGCATTGCCATGAGCTGTGGTGTAGGTCACAGATGCAGCTCAGATCTGGTGTTTCTGTGGCTGTGGTGTAGGCCAGCAGCAAGAGCTCCAATTAGTCCCCGAGCCTGGGAACCTCCATATGCTGCAGGTGTGGCCCTAAAAAGACAAAAGAAGAAAAAAAAAAAAAAAAAGGACAGCTGCAATCTTCACTTTGCTTTGCCCACAGGCAGCATCCTGGGGAGGTGGTGGGGGTAGGGACTGGGGGGAGCTGTAGGGGAGACCTTGGCAACTGCAGGCTCTCCTGCAGGCTGCACAGACACACCAAAGTTTTCAGAGGCGAGGGACATGGCTGGTGTTGAGCCTCAGGAATCTCTGGTAGCTCTGAAGATAACAGACTAGGAAGGAAGCTGACAAAGTGCTTTTAGGTAAGAGCCTGGAGACATGCAACTGGCAGGGGGTGGGCGATGGTCCCAAGGCTTGCCCACCCTCTCTCAGCACTCATTCCCTAGGCCATCCTTGCTGACTTCCTTCTGTCAAGCCCCAGCTTAAATGCTTAACTTGCAAATCCATTGCCTACCTGACACCTGCACGGGGATAGCAACTGACAGCCACAGCTTTATGCATCCAAACTGATCTCACCTTCCCCCACAAACCTGACCCCACAGTCCTCCCATCCCAGGAAAGGGTGGCACTCACTTCCTGCCAGCTCTGGCCAAAACCATGAGCCCTGAGCCCTCTGTTCCTCCCACATCCTACTAGCTCTGCTGGATAAGCATGTGCCTCTGACTTTGAGACAGTATACAAGCCCCTCTGTCCCTGTCCTTTGAAGTTAAGGGCTTTTTCTTTAGACTCCCAGGCCTCCCCCTGAGCCTCAAAAGGCTGACTCAAGAGTTAATGATTAGGAAATGTGAAGATTTAGAAACAAAGAATAGCTGTTGGGCTGGGAAAATGGTAACAATTTGGACTATAAATCCATTATGCAGCAGAATCACTGAACTCCCAGTTCCCTGAAAAGCATAAAGCCCTGGTGCACATTCCTAAATTGTATTTATAAGAAGCAGACCCCTACCACGTGAAAACTGCTGACCACAAGAACAGACTCTGGACTGGTTGAAACCAGAAGGCTGATGATGCTAGAAACTTCTCCTTGATGCAAACCTATCTAAGTATTATGCATGAGCTGATCATGTGCCCTTCAGCCCCCTCCCTCCCACTGCTTTTAAAACCCCTTCCCTGTGAGCCACCAGGGGATTTGGGTCTTTTGAGCATGAGCTACCCGTTCTCCTTGCCTGGCACCCTGCAATAAATGCTGTACTTCCCTTCACCACAACCTGGTGTCAGTAGATTGGCTTTACAGGGCCTGGGCAGGCAGACCCAAGTTTGGCTAGTAACAACTTCATAATCTACTTAGAATCTATGGGCTTCTCCCACCATCCTCCTCCTAAATAGTTCCCACCATTCACCTCTTCTTACCCTATATGCTCTCTACCAGCAGCTCAAAGGGATCCTTTATCCTGTGAGTCAGATCATGACACTTGCTGCTCAAAACCCCCCATGGGCCATGCATTATAAAGAGGTGCAATGACCTATAAGGCCCTAGGTGAACATATCTATCTGCTGTCCCTCTTCCACCACTCTTCCACTCACTTACCCCAGCCACTGTGAGCTCCTGGTTGTTTCTCCAACATGCCAAGCACACTCCTGCCTCTGGGCCTTTGTACCTGTTTTTCTCTCTGTCTGGAACACTGCCCACATGACTGGCACATAGTTTATGCCCCCCTTCTGGTAAGCCTCTGTTCCAGTACCACTATATGAGAGTCCTTATTTCACTGCTTCATATAAAACAGAAGCTCCGTCACTCTCCAACCCCTTCCTTCTTTTTTTACCCTTCACCACCTGACATACACTTGTTTGTCTCCCCACCAGACTGTCCATTCCATGAGGTCAGAAACTTTGTATAATGTGAGACTTTCACAACTGAGCAAAAAGAACAGAAGCTTCCAAGAAGACAAAGAAGATGGAGCACCCAAGGATGTGAGGGTTTGAACAGAACAAACGACAACATGGAATAAAGCAGGGGTCGGCAAACAACAGCTTGCAGGCTAAGTCCAACCCATCACCTGTATCCATAAGTATAGTTTTATCCAAACATAGACATACCCATTTGTTTAAATATTGCCCACAGTGTGCACTGCAGAAGAGTTAAGTAGTTGCAACACAGGCTGTAAGGTCCCCAAAGCATAAAACACTTTCTGGTTCTTTACAGAAAACTCTTTGTGCTCTTGCACAAAGCAGTACTTTTCAAACTATAAACTCACAGACAACCCCCTAAGAAAACTTCCACAAACTTCCAGGAGGTTCAGGCCCCAATTTGAGAGAAAATATGATGGTGGTAGTGGTAGAGAAAACAGACTTATATTCAGTTCCTAGTGCTGCCATCCAGCAGCTGTGTGATCTTACATAAATTACTTATCAGAAGCTCTTCTTCCTTGTCAATAAGAACTACTACCAACCATCTCGCAGAACTATCTTGAGGAGTCAAGACTTTAAAGATAAAACATCTAGCCATGACTTGTGGACCATCCACCTACACAACCATTTTTGAGAATTTACTACATTCCCAGCACAATCTAGACACTACGTATGTATCAACATCTAATCCTCACAAAACTCTACTTAAGCTGTGCCAAACTCAATGGACTTTACCTACCTTTGATAAATACAATTTAAAAAAATTATTTGTGTAAATAAAAGTGATGAAGTCTGTGGTTTCAGCACTGTTGTGAGAAAAGGCTGACTCTGGGAAAACAGGGAAAGACCTGAGCTGCCTGGGGGAGCCATGTGGATCCCTTTGTGACAGTTGGGACTTCTGTCAGTCTCCTCAGCTGCTTCCCAAATTAGCAGGAAGATCTCTCAATTCAAAGAAACCTCATGACACACTTTGCAGAGATAGCATGCAAAGCAACTGATTTTGTGCCTATTTTTGGATGGTCCAGATAACTGGTCATTGCAGACTCTTGAATCACTGGATTAAAATGCCAGACTCAAAGCAGAGAAACAGTTGAATGTGGTGAAGGCAATTCAACTGGACACCTGCTCCTGCTAAGTCTGTTTCCTAAACCAGTGACTTTCCTTTTTTTTTTTTTTTTTTTTTTTTTTGGTCTTTATAGGGCCACTCCTGTGGTATATGGAAACTCCCAGGCTAGGGGTCGAATCAGAGCTATAGTTGCTGGCCTACACCACAGCCACCACAATACAGGATCCAAGCCACATCTGTGATCTACACCACAGCTCACGGTAACATCAGATCCTTAACCCACTGAGCAAGGCCAAGGATTGAACCCGCATCCTCATAGACACTAGTCAGGTTCGTTACCACTGAGCCACTTGACGGGAACTCCAACCAGTGACTTTCTTTTGACTTGTTCACAAACCAAATATGTCAGTGTTATTGCCTCAAGAAGTAAAGCAATTTAAACCACCTTATTAGTGTGAAATCTGTGGAGAAAATTCCACACCATTGAAACACACTGTCTGTTAAATCAGAGAAAAGACATTTCAACTCCCCCTTGATATATGAGAATCAGCACTAATGAAGAATCAAGAGCAAATTCTTTTACGATAAGCTTTTTTTCAGGAGTGATTAAGATGTTTTAACTTATTTGGTTAGAATAAAACAAGCAAAATTTAAAGGGAAACCCTGATTTGGAGGTCAACTTAATTATGGTACTGGCATGAATATTTGAATCTTTCTGTTCCCAGAAACTCAAATGTTTCTTGTTTCTTTTCTTAATTTTCTCATTATCAAGATGGGACCAGTCTGGAAACCTTAATGCTTACAAAGGGCATTTTTTTATTTCAATTTGACCACCAGGTTCACAAAAGATGGATGTATCTGGGCTGCTAAGTGGCCCCAACCAATACTACTCCACTGATAAATACCCTCAGCAAAGAGGCAACTGGCCGGGCTTGCAGGAATCAGTGCCGCTAAGCCAGTTGAAGTTTTATTTCCCTGTCTTAGCTTGAGCTGCTATAACAAAAGACTGTAGGAATCCCCTTGAGGCTCAGTGGGTTAAGGATCCAGTCTTGTCACTGTTGTGGCTCTGGTCACTGCTGTGGCACAGGTTCGATCCCTGGCCCAGGTACTTCTGCATGCTGCAGGTGGGGCCAGAAAAAAATAAAATAAACACTGTGGACTAGGTGACTTAAACAACAGACATTTATTTCTTACAGAGGCTAGGAAGTCCAAGATTAACCAGCCAGCAGATTCAGTTCTTGGTGAGGGCCCTCATCCTGGCTTGTAAACACCTTCCTTCTGTGTGAGCTCATACAGCCTTTCCTTGGTATGGGCATAGGGGAGATCGAGCTCCTTCCTGCCCCTTTCTCTTATAAGGGCACAAAATCTCTCTTAGGTAAATACAAGGGCAGGACCCCCATCACGGAGCCCCACCCCCATGACCTCATCTCAATCTATTACCTTCCAGAGGTCCCACCTCTAAATACCATCACCTGGGAGCTTAGAGGCAGGCGAGGGGCAAAAACATTCAGCCCCTAACATTCCCGGAATAACATTTTTAACATCTTTTCATTCGACTTCTTGAAAATGGAATTCATGCCTTCTCAAAGCAGCTCTCTCTACTGCCCACTGCGTCTAAGTTCCACCACGTTCTAAAGTCTCAGCATTTGTGTCTCGTCTCCAAAATACTCATTTACATCTGTCCTTTTTCAAAATAAATGTCCTTCTGTCTTCTTCGTCTGTGGGTGTGGGCTCCCAGGCAAGAATCCTGACTTTTTGCAGCAGAGTAAGTAAAGAGGGGGGAGGAGGGGAAGGAGAATAAAACAGGAGCCTTTGGTTTCCTTCCTCCTGCCCACTGCCCTCCACACACTGCCAGCATCATCTATTATGGATAAAGCCCAGCCGATGGGGCTCTCGTGTCTTCAGGGAAGACAGAAGGCCACAGAAATGGAGACTTCCCTGCTTCCTGGTCCCCGGCTGCACAGAGACCACTATGGGAAAGCACTCTGTGCTCAGGGATGAGCATGAGTCTGGAACTTTATCATCACCTCCATTCTTCCAGGTAGCCCATTCTCAAATGGCAAAAGCCAGGAGATTCTACACCAACTGCTTCCGGTGTTTTTCTAAGCAAGTTTTTGTCATTATTACATAAGCATCACATTTAGAAACGTATGCAAACCCATGAATTTTCACAGTGAACCATGTAAACACCAGTCAGATAAAAATTACCAGTACTCCAGGGCCCCAACCAACCACCCAAACCTCCTTAATACCAAAGGTAACTGCTAGCTTAACTTATAAAATCATAAACGAATTTCCTTGTACTTGAACTTATAAATTACAGGAGGTGATCTCCTGTGTCTTCCTTTATTTCTACCACCCAACTATATGACTGAGATTCGTCTATGTTGTTTCCTGGATAAAACAGCATCTTTTCAGGGCTGTTTAGTATTCTATTACATGCATATAAGATAGTTATCCATTCCATTTTTTATAAACTTTGCATTTTCTTAGTTTTGTTTGGCTATCACACAGACTGCTACTGTGGACATTTACATGGATGGATGGATGGAGAGATGATAAAGGGATATACACACACATATATACACATATGCATGTATGTGTATGTATATAAATGTGTATGTCTGTGTACATCTGTATATCTTTGGGGGTGGATATGTAATACATATCTGTTGAGTTTCTATTTAGGAGTGGAATTACTGGATCATGGAGCATGCTGATATTCAGCTTTGCAGCTGAAGAGTACTGAAAAGTAAGTATGTGAGTACTCCTTTGATTCCACATCTTTGCCAACTGTTAATATTATTGTGCTTTTAATTTTGTTTTGTTTTGGTTTTGCTTTTGCTTTTTAGGGCCCCACCTGCGGCATATGGAAATTCCCAGGCTAGGGGTCAAACTGGAGCTACAGCCACCGGCCTATGCCACAGCCACACCAATGCCAGATCTGAGCCGCATCTGTGACCTATACCACAGCTCACAGCAATGCCGGATCCCCAATCCACCGAGCGAGGCCAGGGATCGAACAGGCATCCTCATGGATCCTAGTCAGGTTCATTAACTGCTGAGGCACGAAGAGAACTTCCATATTGTGCTTTTAAATTTTACCATGGTTGTGGGTGTACCGTAGCAACCCTATGGTTTTAATTTGCATTTATTTACCTGATGAATAAAGTTATTGGCCATTTGACATCATCCTGAAGGGCCTGTTTAAAACTTCTGCCCATTCTTCTACTATATTGTGTCTTTCCTTATTTATTTAGTTGAAGTAGGGGCTCTTTATAAATTTTGAATATGAGTCCTTTGTTGAATACACACCTACACAGATAAAGAGCACATAATTAGCTTCTCCCATTTTGTGACTTGTCTTTCACTTGTATTGAAGTCTTTTGATGAACAAGACCTTAATTTTAATGTACTCCAAATCATCACATGTATTCCTTTATGGCTAGTGCTCTTGGTACCTTGTCTAAAAATATGGAATTTCCCAAGCTAGAGGTCAAATCGGAGCTGCCATGGCAGCTACTGGCCTACAGCACAGCCACAGCAACTCCAGATCCAAGCCATAGCTCACAGAAATGCCAGATTCTCAACCCATTGAGTGGGGTCAGGGATCGAACCCACTACCTCATGGATACTAGGTGGGGTTTGTTTCTGCTGAGCCACGACAAGAATTCCTTTAAAAGAAGTCTTGATCCCTGGTAATGTAAATGCTCCGGATTTGCTCTTTCCAAGACCATCTTGGCCATTTTGGGTCATATGCATTTCCACACAAATTTTAGAATCTATTTGTCAATTTCTACAGAAAAAAAAAAAATCTCCTGGGATTTCATCTGGGCATATACCAACTTGGGACAAAATGACATCTTTGCAAGATTGAGGGTTCCAACTTACGAACATTTCATATTTCTCTATTTAATTTTTTTTTAATATCTCCCGTATCTAAGTAGAGGTCTTGAATATCTTTGGTCAGATGCACTTCTAATCTGTTGATTTTACTCCTTTGTCATTTTTATTTTCTAATTTCCGTCATTGTGATACAGAATAAAGTTGATTTTTGCATGTTGATTTTTGTATTCAGTGACTTCACAAAATTCATTTGTTAATTCTAATTGTTTAATTATAGATCATTTTTGAATAATCTTGTATTTAATAATGATGGCTACAAATGATAATTTTATTCTTTCTTTAAGATCCCTAGACTTTTATTTATTTCTTTGCCTTATTGTACCTGCTAGGATTTCCAGCAACATGCTGAAAAGAAGTGATTATAGCTGACCTCCTTGTCTGTCTCAATTTCAGGGTTTTCAAAGTTTTACCATTAAATATAATGTTTTCTCTATTTCTTAAAAGATCTTTATCAATATCTGCAGTTCACTGAGATCCAAATTTGCCAAGATTGTTTTTTATCACAAATAAACATTATCAGATGCTTTTTCTGTATTGTGAGCATATGATTTTTCTCTTTCAGCCTGCTAGCATACAGAAGAATAGCGAAATTTTAATAATAAGCCAAATTTTCATTCCTGGAATAAATCCAACCTGGTGCTATCTATACTTTAAATACATTCCTGAGCTTATTTTGCCATTATTTTGTTTAGATTTATATCTATACTTATGAAAGAGAATAACCTGGGCAGTTTTTGTTTCTTGTAATGTCCTTATCAGGTTTGGGGTTCAAGGTTATGGTAGCCTGAGAAATGTTCAACTCTCTTTCCATTCTCTAGAGGATTAGTATAAGATTACTGCTATTTCCTATTCACAATAGCCAAGACATGGGAAAAATCTAAATGTCCACTGACAGATGAATGAATTAAGAAGATGTGGCCCATATAGAATAGAATACTACTCAGCCATAAAAAAGAACAAAATAATGATATTTGCAGCAACATGGATGGAACTAGACACTTTCATACCATGTGAAGTAAGACAAATACTATATGATATAGTATTTGTCAGATACTATACTATACTATACTATACTATATCATATAGTATTTGTCAGAAAGACAAATACTATATGATATCACTTACATGTGGAATCTAAAATATAGCACAAATGAACCTGTCTACAGAAAAGAAACAAACTCATGGACGTGGAGAACAGACTTGTGGTTGCCAAGAGGGAGGGGGAGGGAGTGGGATGGACTGGGAGTTTGGGGTTAGTAGATGCAAACTATTTCATTTAGAGTGAATAAGCAATGAGATCCTGATGTATGGCACAGGGAACAACATCTAGTCATTTGTGATGGAACATGATGGAGAATAATGTAAGAAAAAGAATGGATATGTATGTATGACTGGGTCACTTTGCTGTATAGCAGAATTGACAGAACATTATAATTTGATTATAATAAAAATATAAGTAAATTAAATTTTTAAAAAGATTAGTGCTATTTCTTTTCTAAATATTTGGAAGAACTCACTAGTAAAGACGTGAGCCTGAGGTTTCTTTATAGGAAGGGTTTTATTTACAGATTCATTTTCTTTTAGACCCAAAAATGCTAAATTTTAGTACATGTGCCATGTGTACGTGTAAAGAATGTGTATCCCACAACTGTTGAGTGGAGTGGTCTATATATGTTAGGATATGGTTATTAGCATTCAAATCTTCTATAGCCATACAGATTTTTTTGTCAGCTTCTGCAATCAGTTACTAAAAGAATATGCTAAAAATCCATTCTAATTATAAATTTGTCTCTTTAGAATTCTGTCAAAATTTGTTTTATATATTCTTTAATTAGGTACAAACAAATTTAGGGTTTCTGGTGTCTCCTCGGTGAATTGTCCTTCCTTGTATATAGCTGTGTTTTTCTGCCTTAAGGTCGACTTTGTCTCATTTGCAATATCATCTTATTTGCTTGGCATATCATTTTTGCTTTCATTTGCTATTAGTCTTCCTGTGTCCCCTATACTTAAGATACTTTTTTTAAGTTAAATTTCACAATTTCAGAGGTTTTTTTTTTCTTTTGCCTTTTGTTAAATTATAGTTGATTTACAGTGTTTCTTCAATTTCCATTGTACAGCAGAGTGACCCAATCACACACAGTTCCCTGTGCTGCACAGTAGGGTCCCATTGTCCATCCTTTCCAAATATAACAGTTTGCATCCAAAAACCCTGAACTGCCAATCAATCTCACTCCCTTCCCCCGGGAACCACAGGTCAGTTCTCCTTGGCTGTGATCTGTTTCTGTTTTGTAGACAGGATCATCTATGCCACATTTTAGATTCCACATATAAGTGATATCACATGGTATCTGTCATTCTCTTTCTGGCTTACTTCACTTAGTATAGTGAACAATCTCTAGTTCCATCCCTGTTGCTGCAAGTGGCATTAGTTTATCTTTTTATGGCTGAGTAGTATTCCATTGTATATATGTACCGCATCTTCTTAATCCATTCAATTGTCAATGAACATTTAGGTTGTTTCCATGACTTGGCTATTGTGAATAGTGCTACTATGAACATATGGGTGTATGTATCTTTTTGAATGAAAGTTTTGTCCAGATATATGCCCAGGAGTGGGACAGTTGGATCGTAAACTAACTAAACTATATTTAGTTTTCTGAGGACCCTCCATACTGTTTTCCATAGTAATTACACCAGTTTACAATCCCACCAATAGCGAAGGAGGGTTCCCTTTTCTCCACACCCTCTCCAGCACTTGTTATTTGTAGACTTGTTAATGGTGGCCATTTTGACCAGTGTGAGGTGGTACCTCACTGCAGTTTAATTTGCATTTCTGTAATAATTAATGATATTGAGCATTTTTTTCATGACCATCCATATGTCTTCTTTGGAGAAATGTCTATTTACGTCTTCTGCCCATTTTTCAATTGGGTTGGTTATTGTTGTTGTTGAGTTGCATGATTTGTTTGTATATTTTAGAGATTAGGCCCTTGTTGGTGGCATCTTTCCAAAGATTTTCTCCCATTCTGTGGGTTGTCTTTTCGTTTTTTTAATGGTTTCCTTTGCTGTGCAAAAGCTCTTGAGTTTAACTAGGTACCGTTGATTTGAGTCTTCATTGTCATTATTCTAGGAGGTGGATCAAACAAAATGTTGCTGTGATTTGTTTCCAAGAACCTCCGGTTTATGTTTCCTCTAGGAGTTTTATAGTATCTGGACTTATACTTAGGTCTTTAATCCATTTTGAGTTTATTTTTGTGTATAGTGTCAATGTCCTATTTTCATTCTTTTACACTTAGCTTTCCAGTTTTCCAAGCACCATTTATTGAAAAGACTATCTTTCTTCCACTATATATTCTTGCCTCTTTTGTCATAGATTAGTTGATAATAGGAGCTTGGTTATTTCTGGGCTTTCTATCCTGTTCCATTGATCTATATTTCTGTTTTTGTGCCAGTACCATATTGTTTTAATAATTGCAGCTTTGTAGAATTGTCTGAAGTCAGGAAGCTTGAATCCTCCATTTTTTTGTTTTTCAATATTGCTTTGGCTACTTGATGTCTCTTGTGTTTCCATACAAATTTTAAAATATTCTGTTCTAGTTTTATGAAGAATGTCCTTGGTAATTAGATAGGGATTGCATTGAATGTGTAGATTTCCTTGGGTAGTATAGTCATTTTGACAATATTGATTCTCCCAATCCAAGAGTATGGTATATCTTTGCATCTGTTCATGTCCTCTTTGATTTCTTCCATGATGGTCTTATAGTTTTCAGAGGGCTTTTGTCTCTTTAAGTAGACTTATTCCTAGGTATTTTATTCTTTTTGATGTGATGGTAAATGGGATGGTTTCTCTAATTTCTCTTTCTGATCTTTGATTGTTAGTATATAGAAATGCAATTGATTTCTGTGTATTAATTTTTTAGCCTGCAACTCTGCCAAATTCATTGATGAGTTCTAACAGATTTCTGGTACTGTCACAAGTTCAGGGTTATAATTGAAATGTTTAGCCCATTTTCATTTAATGTAATTTAATAGGTTTAGATTTAAATTCACATTCTATTTTTTTTCCTATTTGTCCTATACATTCAGTATTCCTTTTTCTCTCCATTATCTCAATTTTCACCTTATTCTGGATTATGTTTTAAAGATTCCCTTCTCTATTAGGTTGCTAATTATATATTATTTTACTATTATTTAAAGGGTTATTATGTAAACAATATTCTTGACTTCCCATTGCTCATTCTCCGTAAAATAATAGGGCTTTAAAACACTTCAATCCTATTTACCCTTCATCCTTTTGTATTGTTCCCTGTTGTATATTTTGATTTTTACATGTACATTAATCCCATAAAACATTATTATTGCTTTATACAGTCAGTAGTTCATTTAGATTTATTCACATATTTATATTATCCATTGATGTTCATTCCCATCTACATTTCCATGCTTCTATCTGGGGTCATATGCCTCCTTCTGAAGAACTCCTTTTAGTATTTTTAGGGTGTGTCTGCTAGCAATAAATTCTGTCTTTACTCATCTGGAAATGATTTAATTTCACCTTTATCCCTAAGGAAAATCTAGACATAAAATTTTACTTTGGCATTATTTTTCTTCAACAGTTTAAAGATATATTTCAGGACTTCCTGTTGTGGCTCAGTGGGTTATGAACTTGACTGGTATCCATGAGGATGTGTGTTCAATACCTGGCCTTGCTCAGTGAGTTAAGGATCTGTTGCTATGAACTGTGGTATAAGTCACAGAGGTGGTGTGGATCCCATGTTGCTGTGGCTGTGGCATAGGCCACCAGCTGCAGTTCAAATTCAACCCCTAGCCTGGGAACTTCCATATGCTGCAGGTGCAGCCCTAAAAAGAAAAAAAAAAGATTTATTTCTTTGTCTTCTGGATTCCATCATTTCAGTTGAGAACTCAGTTGTCAGTATTCCTGTTCTTTCTTTGAAAGTAATATGTCTTTTTTTCCTCAGGCTGCTTTTAAATTTCCTTCCTGTCTTTTGTTTTCAGAAGTATTATTGACATGTGTCTTTCTTTCATTTATACTGCTTGGGGTTTAGTCTGTGTTTCATTTATACTGCTTCTTTAGTCTGTGTTCTGGTATATTTCATTGAATTTGGACAATTCTCTTAGCATCTCTTTCTTTTTTCCTTTTTCAGCCACACCCATGCCATATGGAAGTTTCTGGGCCAGGGATCAAATCCGAGCCAGAGCTGCAGCCTACACCACAGCTTCAGCAATGCTGGATCCTTAATCCATTGCACCAGGCCAAGGATTGAACCAGTACCTCCTCAGAGATAAGCCAGATCATTAACCTGCTGTGCCACAGAGGGAACTCCACTGTCAAAGTCTCTTGAAATATTGCTTCTTCTATTATCTTCCTGGGATTCCAATGGCATGTGTGTCAAAACTTTTCATTATGGATCATATATCTTTGGTGGATATTTCCTTTCTTTTTCATCTTTTTTTTCTCTCCCTGTTTTACACAGGATATTTCCACTCACCTGTCTTCTAAATCACTACATCTCTCTTCAGCTACGTCTAAACCACTGTTAAATCCATCTACTTATGCTTAATATCACTGATTCTATCTCAGTTCTAGAATTCCTATTTAATTTTTTATATATAGATTCCAGTTCTCTAGTGAAACTCTCCATCTTTTCATTTCCTTTCTTGAATCTATTAATCACTGATATTGAAGTCTATCAGATAATTACTGGATCATCACCTGTGGGTCTGTTTTGAGTGTCTTTTTCTTCTCTTGATCCTGCCCTCTTCATATGCCTGGTATATATACATCCAAAATAATTGATGTTATATATATATATATATATATATATATATGTGTGTGTGTGTGTACATACATATATATATATATATGTATGTGTATATGACTCTGAAAAATCTACATGCTGTTACATGATTTTCTGATTTTCTTTAGTTTGTGGCAGGCAGCTAGATCAGGAACAGATTATCTTAATCCAATCATGGGTTGAGCTAATTCAAGGCTTGGTTCCATTCTTTATAAACTTGGTCTATTCTGGTCAGCTAATTTGAGGTTGGGTTTCAGTCTTTATAAAGTTGGCCTATTTTTAGTAAGCCATTTCTCCTGGGATAAAGTCCTTCAGGGTTCCTGAGTGAAGCAAGAGGGTATTTATAAGCATGATGTATTTCCAGGATCTCTCCACCTTTGTAAGCTCTTAATTCTCATTTTTATCTCCTCAGCATCATTAGACTATTTATAGTTCCACTTAGCCTTTCAACTTCTCAGCCTGCGTTGCTTAAGAATCAACATTATTTTGGATAGGGGGCCTCAGAGACTAGAGAATAACATATAAGGAATTAAATTTGAAATGGAATTGATCTTTCCAGACTTCATCTCTATGTCACTTTCTAAAATATGCACCAGAAACCTAGAACCAGAACTTATTTTTTTTTAATTTTGATACTATAAAAAAATTTTTTGATACTATAAATCTGAAGGAAAGAAAAGTGAAAAGAAAAGAAATGTCTGAGAAAGTGTTGGAGGAGGCAGTGGCAACCACTTCAGGGGCTATAAAAATGATTAAGAGCAGGATCCCATCCAATGAGCATCCCTCCTCTCCTGAGGGAAAAGGAATTCAAAAATATTATCATATCCTAAAGGGAAGGAAAACTTAAGAAAGATGGAGACTGGGAGGGTGAGCAGGAGGATGGCTACTTCTGGCCAGGCTCAGGAGAGCAGCCTCCATGGGGACCACAGTATCTATCTCATCCAGCTCTTGAAAACCAGTAAGGTTTGGGGAATGGGGTAGCTGATCACTGGTGTGGGGTGCAGAGTGTTGTTCAGTCAAAGAACAGCTCAGGAAGACAGTACAGCTGCCTGAAACCAAGTCATTTCCTGCACCCCCAAACCTACCTTCGCAAATGTGTACAGTCAGAGAAACACACTAGCACATAAAGTCTCAGAATCAGCTCCCTTCTGTTTACTGCCAGGGACCTCCACTTATGGAGTAATGTGGATTTTTTTTTTTTTTTTTGTCTTTTCTAGGGTCGCACCCACAGCATATGGAGGTTCCCAGGCTAGGGGTCCAATTGGAGCTGTAGCTGCCAGCCTATGCCAGAGCCACAGCAATGCTGGATCCAAACTGTATCTGTAAGCTACACCACATCCCACATCAATGCCAGATCCTCAACCCTGAGCGAGGCCAGGGATCGAACCCACAACCTCCTGGTTCCTAGTCAGATTCATTAACTACTGAGCAACAATGGGAACTCCAGTAATGTAGATATTGAGAGAGAGAGGCTACAAAGAGTGAAGAAACAATTGGTGTATCAAAGTGTCAGGGAACAGCAGGACGAAGACAGGCTGAATTCAGGATGCAGAGGGCTGAACACCAAATTAAGAACATCAAATTACTTCAGGCTTGGGCCATGGGATCCAAAGCAGAATTCTTCTCACCAAACCATCTTTCTTCTCTCTTTCTTTCTTCTCTCAGAGCACAATTCTTCCTAGGGACCATTCACCCAGGCCGCAAAAGATGGGAAATTGGCAGCAGAAAGCAAAGCAGATGGTAAGGAAAATTTAGAACACAAAGTCCTGCACTGGGGCACACTGTCAAATTCTTCCACTTAACACCATGGCAAAGAATACAGTTGAAAAGACTGCACTGGATGGGATTGTCTGTGAGGCAAGCTTGCAGATAATGGGAGACTTCAACTAGCATATTTTATTACTCATAAAATACAGCCCTTGCCAGCTCGGGGAGGGGGGGTGTCACAGCCAAGGCATATCAGAATACCTCTACTTGCCCCTTCTAGTACCCCCAGAGTTTCCTTGTGATCAGATAAAGTGAAGCTCTTCATCCCAGCAAGAGAGGACCTACTTCTGGGTTCTTACCACTGAGGCAGTTCCAACCCCTCCTGTCCTCTACCCCAACCTGGGGTTCTCCCGGCTGAGTATTCTGAGGTAGCTGGCAGGTGTGTACTGTCTAACACCTTCCTGGATATTTAGTCCCTATCTGCCACTCAGATTCATTGGTGGCATTTCTCAGTTTGCTTGAAAGCTTTGAAACCTGACACCAGATCTGCTGACATCAGGACTCATTACAGGATAAGGACCAAATCCCTGTTACAAAGGCCAGAACTTGGGCCTGGCATCCCAGGCCCTTCATAAACTGACCTCTACTCATCCTACACTGCCCCGTCTCCAAACCTCGAAACTACTCTCCCCTTCCCCACCCACCTAGAGTCACCTCTGCTTTCTGGACTTGACTAAATCTCCCCTCCTTCCTGAGGCCCCCCCCTGACAACATCAGTCTGACTCCCACCAGGGAAGGGACCCAGTCAGGGGATTCCCAAACATGTGATAACCCCAGAAAGACAGGCAGCCTCAGGACTCCTCCCTTTCTCTGAGTGGGTCAAGCACCACGCTAAATGCTTTCCAGATGGAAGTCCATTTAAGGTTTGCAATCACACTCTAAGGAAGGTATTATTATTCCCATTTTCTAGATGCCTAAATTGAAGCTCAGAGAGATTGGGAGCTTGTCTGTGGGATACAAAGCCTGTGCTTTAAACCCTTATGCTGGACTAAACAGAAAGCCAAAGGGGCACTCTCGAAGGGCACCCACGTAGCCTGGAGGGCGGGGGATGGGAGGGTGGCAGGTGGCAGTGCCCAGCAGCCACCTCTGACGATTAATAGGCAGCAGTAAGTGTCCATGAAATGAATGAGTTACAGCCAGAGTGGACTGTGTAAGAAGATGAGGACGGCACAGCCAGGAGGAGGGGGCGGGGAGGAGGAGGGGGCGGGGAAAGGAGGGGCAGGGAAAAGGAGGGAAGGCAAAGCAAGGCAGGCAAGCATGAAGCAGCAAGGAATGTGAGGAACTAAGGCAGTCAGGTTGCTGAAGCATAAAACGTGAGATGGAAGATGGAAAGGGACAAGACTGGACAGAGGGGATCCTGCCAGGTCACTGGAGGCAGAGAATGTCTCCTGAAGGCGCCCAGGCCTCCAGGTGTTGGTGATGAGCCGCTCAGAAGCGAGTGGCCGCTCAGAGCCCGCAGTTCCAACTCTTTGTGCCCAACACCAAACCTTCCAACTCCCCCATGAAACCTGCTCTTCCTTTCAGCTCCCCGGGGTTTAAGGCCAGCCCAGCTCCCTCCTGGTGCCTCTGCTCCCATCTTGCCCCTGTACCCATCCCCCACCGAGCTGCAAATGGGGCCCAACCTGGGATCCAACAGTGAAGAAAACAGGCATAAGGTACTGCCCGCCAAGAGATTCCCGAAGACTGTCCCTCCTCCTGTCACCCTCTCAAGAGAGAACAGTGGGTCCCCGGGGTCAGTTCTCCTGGCCCAGGGTACCCTGGGGCTGGAGTGCAAAGTGGGCAGTTTCTGGCCACCCACCACTCTTTCTCTTTCAAGGGTGAAGCCACCCAGCTCCATCATCCCTCCTCATACCTGAACTCAGGACCCTGGCACCTGCTCATCCTTCTCCCTCCACCCCAATATCTGCCACCATCTTGGAAGGACCTGTCCCCCCACCCCCACTCAGTGGCCTAGCGCTTGGCTCCTCAGCAAGAAAGAGGGGGAGAGACCAGGCACATACTGGGTCCCAGTTACCAACCACACAAACCTACGTCCAGAAAGGTGACGAGTTCATGTTCAAAAACCACCAGGAGACAGTGTTCTACAGGCAGGAGGCTGGGGTGGTCACAGGGACGCCAAGGCCTGGCTGTCTCTCTGGCATCCTGACCAGAGGAAGCATCTGAGAACACACAGCATCCCTGTAGCTCCCCTCCCTGCCTCATACCAAACCCCCTCCTCTGCATCTTCTGGGCTTTGTCCTCGGCTGCTGTAGATAGCACCTCACACAAAGGGCTGTCACCTCGTGCACCACTCGTGGGCACCTTGCAGTTCCCCAAGGGGTGCTGGCCACACCGCAATTTCTGATCCCTGCGCCTGGCCAGAAACTGGTGGTAACTGTTTGATTTCAACTGAGGGGAAAGCCGCAGTTCTATACATTCCAGACGTGCACTGGGTATTGCCAAAGATTAGTAGCAGTTCCACACTGATCTCAGAGCCGGAGGAGAAAAGACAGACAGATCACTCCACAGCTCCATCATCCAGCAGTCACGGAGGCTGACCCAAGGCCTGAGAAGACCTGGTCTTCAGCCTCCCTCCCTCTCTAGTACCCACACACCCTGCACACCCCCAGGAGAGGAGCGCCCAGTCCTGCTCACCTGACTCCAGTCCCACAGCCCACAGAACAAAACCCACAAAGCAGGGGTGGGTTCTAGCCTCATCCTGCACAGATGATAGGGTCTCACCACTCCCCCCTAGACACCTGGAGAGCCACATACCCACTTTACCAAGAGGAACAATGGCACTGCTAGGAATGTTTCTGTGTTCTCATGAAGAATACCTACTTGTGGGTCAGAGAGATGCTGGATCTCCTTATGAAGCAATGCAGAAGGAAACCCAGAGATGGGCTGGAGGGGAAGAATGCTGGAGTGGGGCCCAGGTTTCTTATTCTGCAGATGCAGAAACTGAGACGGAAGGGGACTGGTACCCATCACCTTCTAACACCTGATTAACTTGCTATTTTGTTTTATGTATTATCTCTCCCTGCTTTCTCCCACTAGAATGTAAACTCTGAGAAGGTCCAGATTTGTGCCTGTTTCGTTCACCAGTTGTTTCTCTGGTGCTTAAAACTGAACTTGGCACATAGCAGGTGCTCAAGGAAAACGTGGCAAGTGAAGGGAGAGATGAGTAAGACAGCAATTACCTGGTTCATGGGCAGCATGCTGTGAGGACATCATGCCACTTCTCAACACATTCCAGTTATGGATCCCAGAAGGATAAGCTGTAGTCTCACCTAAAAACGTGAGGCCCATGACTTAAAAGCACGTGTGCTGCAGTGGGCGGGGCACAGTGGGTGGTGCAGTTTGCCTGATGGGTTCAGTCCTCAATCCAGTGATTGGAAGCTCATTTGAAACTGATTTTTTAAAATACCAATGAGGAGTTCCTGTTGTGGCTCAGCGATTAATGAACCCGACTGGCATCCATGAGGACGTGGGTTCAATCCCTGGCCTCACTCAGTGGGTTAAGGATCTGGCATTGCTGTGAGCTGTGGTGTAGGTCACAGACACAGCTTGGATCCCACATTGCTGTGGCTGTGGCGTAGGCTGGCAGCTACAGCTCCAATTAGACCCCTAGCCTGGGAACCTCCATATGCTGCGAGTGCAGGCCTAAAAAGACAAAAATAAATAAAAAACAAAAAAGCACTAATGATACCTCAGGCCCTTCCATCAACAATGACTGGGAGTTCCCATTGCGGCTTAGTGGTGGCGGGTTATGAACACAAGTAGTATCTATGAGGATGCGGGTTCAATCCCTGGCCTCGCTCAGTGAGTTAAAGATCCGGCGTTGCCGTGAGCTGTGGTGTAGGTTGCAGACTCAGCTCAGATCCCGCGTTGCTGTGGCTGGGGCCAGCGGCTGTAGCTCTGATTTGACCCCTAGCCTGGAAACCACCATATGCCACAGGTGCAGACCAAAAAAGAAAAAACAACAACGACAACAATGATCACTGATCACCATGACCAAAATACACTGTGGAATAGACAGACAGCTCCATGAGGCCAAAGAGCTGACCCTCTCCCCCATCAGATCCCCTCCCATCACCCCACCACCACCCTGCCCCACTTCCAGGAACTCCAATATTTTCCTACATGCTCGAGAAGGCAGAAGCAAAGCAGGGTCCTGCGTGTGCAAAGGGCAGAACCTTTCCTCGTCCCAGGAGCCGGTTCCCCTGGCTCTAGCAACCTCCAGTCACCAGGCAGACACTGCCCAGAATAATGAAATTTAAACTGTTTAGACTTTGCAGAACTGAGTAGATTGATTTAATGGACCTGGCATGTTCTGCTTCAGGGACCAGGCCAGCCGAGGAACTCTTGTGAAATGAAAGCCACGGCTCTCCCAGAAGGGGTGGGGGGAAGAAAAAGGCTTACAGATACCAGAGCTGGAGACACAAAGAATCTCCCCTCCCTTCCTGCTCCTTAGCCCCAAGATTAGCTCCTGTCTCACCCCCGCCCCCGCCCCAAGCCACCTCACCAAGAGCCTGGCCAGCAGAGAGAGATGACACTTCCAGGCTAGTAGCTCATAGCATCAGGGGACAGCTCACCAAGGAGGAGACAGGGGGACACACACATCAAATCAGGACACCAAAATCAGGGTGATGACAGAAATGATGGGGAGCTGGCCTGGCTGAGCATAAGGGGTGTTTGCCAGGATAGCACAGAGCAGGGGGAGGCATCCCCAAAAGCCAGGTGAGGGGCAGGGATTGATGAGGTGCACCTGTTAACACAGACAGGTTGTGGGCTTTCATCTCAATGCCCCCTCACTGCTGACGCAAGGCCGGGCCTCTAACCAAAGGGCTGTTTGCAAACTCTAATGTTACCAGCAAAATTTGGAATATCCAGGATGGGCCACAGGTCCCCAGCTCCACCTTAATGCCCCACTCCCTCTGCAGAAGCTCCCCACTTTCACCTCTAAGGGAATCTGGTGAAGATGTCTGCACACTGGGTGAGCAAGGAAAACCAAGAAGCTCAGGGTGTGGGAGATGCTTTAGAGGGGAAGGACTTGGGTCCTAGGAGGCACAATCTGGAAATCAGAGCTTTTTTTTTCTTTTTTGGGCTGCCCAAGGCATATGGAGGTTCCCAGGCTAGGAGTCAAATCAGAGCTATAACTGCTGGTCTACGCCAGAGCCACAGCCACTTGGGATCTGAGCGGCATCTTCGACCTACACCACAGCTCACAGCAACACCAGATCCTTAACCCCCCAAGTGAGGCCAGGGACTGAACCTGCATCCTCATTGACACTAGTCAAGTTCATTACCACTGAGCCACGACTGGAACTCCTGGAATACAGAGCTCTTGAGCAGCCAAGGAAGTAGGTAGAGACCAAGAAAAGCCTGCAAGGCAGTGGGGGAGAGAGGGGCTGACTTGCCAGAAGGCAGCTAAGGGGCCATCCTAAACATCTTGGCACAAACAGAAGGGCCTAATGAAACTCACCCAAATCAAGGCCAATTGCAATTCCCCACATAAGCATAGTCCCCAACTTATACCTGAGTGGCCTTCAAAAGTTACTGTGCCCTGGCTGTCTGGGGCATTGAATGCATTTTTTCATAGGAATAGAGTAATACCTAAGATTAGGATATCAGGCCAGCCTGTCACCATCCTGGCCAGTGAGTTCCCGGCAACAAGGCCCATGCTTTCTTCTTATTTGATTTCCAAGTACCCTGCAGAGAACCTGACAAAGAACAAGACTCCCATTGGTGCAAGGTGAGTGAAGGACTCTGAGTAGGTCCCACATGATTTCATATGAAACTTCCTTTCCTAAATGCACAAGCTAGAGTTCCCATCGTGGTGCAGTGGAAACGAATCCAACCAGGAACCATGAGGTTGCGGGTTTGATCCCTGGCCTCGCTCAGTGAGCTAAGGATCTGGCATTGCTTTAGCTGTGGTATAGCCTGGCAGCAACAGCTCCAATTAGACCCCTAGCCTGGGAACCTCCATATGCCACAGGTGTGGCACTAAAAAGACAAAAAAAAAAAAAAAAAAAAAAAGGAATGCACAAGCTGATACCCTCAGTTTCTAAAGGTACTTGGAGAACCACACAGAACTCTCCTCTTTAGGCCCTTGACCCAAGTGACATCCTGGAACACCCTCAGGAAGTAAGTATTCCCAGGTAACCCCACAGAGCAGAAAGGAAGCTCAAAGTGTGTGTATTTCGGGCAGGCCCCCAAGCTGGGGGTCTCATCCAGCCAAGCACAAATGGGATGAGCAGGAAGCCCAGATGAAGGATGAGTCCTCCGCTGAGGGCCACCTGGAGGGCCTGGCAAGCTTCTGGACACAGAGGTTTCCCTTGGTCAAGAGGTCAAACTCATCCAAAAGCTGGACCTTTTTTATTATCGCCTCTGAACTTAAATATGTCACCCTCCATTATTCCCGCCACCTCCCTCCCTCACTTCAGATCTATTCTTTGACTTGCCAAGAGAAGAGAACCTCCTTCCCTCAGCCGCCTGCCCCCCACCCATGACCGCTCATTTCACTGCTATGCTCCGTGATCAAAGTGCATTTTTCATAGGCTAACATTCTCCAATGCTGCTTGCTGCTTCATCTATTTATGGTAGTTTTCCAACTGGTAGAGTTCCTGATGATTTGTGCTCTATGGGGTCGCCATCCCTTTGTAAAATTGTGGGATGAGGATATAGAGCAAGTGCTGGGTGACATCAGCACTCAGGGTGACAAGGCTGCAGGGGTGGCAGGATTCATCCACAACAGAACCTCAAATGCTTAAGAATAAAGCACAGTCTAGAGTTCCCATCATGGCTCAGTGGTAACGAACCTGACCAGTATCCATGAGGATGCGGGTTCAATCCCTGGCCTTCATCAATGGGTTAAGGATGTGGTGTTGCCATGAGCTGTGGTATAGGTCACAGACGTGGCTTGGATCTTGCATTTCTGTGGCTGCAGTGTAGGTTGGCAGTTATAACTCTGATTTGACCCCTAGCCTGGGAACTTCCATGTGCCGCAGGTATGGCCCTAAAAAGCAAAGCAAAAAACAATAAAGTACAGTTGGATAACTACAAACAACAACTTTTAAATGAATAGTCCTTTCTGTGTGCAGTGTTTTCAAAAGTAATCACACTTTGAAGTCCAAAGACTCCAGTAACAAATTCTTCTGACAAAGGGTAATTTGCCTAATAAGTAAAAACCTCCTAACAGCTCTGCTAAGGAAAGAGCCAGATCATCCTCTGCCAAAAAGCAACCCCACCTGTAGGTATTTATCCTAGCAAAATGAAAACATATGCTCACATAAAATCTCTACACAACTGTACAGAGCAGAAAAGGTGGTATGACATAGTGGCTAAGAGATCAGCCTCCAGATCAAAAATCTATAGCAGCTTCATGTGTAAGCACCCAAAGCTGGAAACAACACATGTGCCCTTCAGCAAGGGAATGGACAAACACACTGGTACATGCATATGATGGAATATCACTCAGTGTTAAAAAGGAACGAACTGGAGCTCCCATCATGGCGCAGCAGAAACGAATCCGACTAGGAACCATGAGGTTGCAGTTTAGATCCCTGGCCTCGCTCAGCAGATTAAGGATCCGGCGTTGCCATGAGCTGTAGTGTAGGTCAAAGATGCGGCTCAGATCTGGCGTTGCTGTGGCTGTGGCGTAGGCTGGCAGCTGCAGCTCTGATTCAACCCCCAGCCTGGGAACCTTCATATGCCGCTAGTGCAGCCCTAAAAGAAGAAAAAGACAAAAACAAACAAACAAACAAAGGAATGAACCATCAATGCGCGCTTAGGTGGATCTTAGGGGCATTGTGCAGGGTGAGAGAAACCCGTCTCTAAAGGTTCACACTAATTCTATTTATATGGATGGCATCCTGGGGAACAACAAAGCTATAGGGAGCGAGAATAGACCTGTGGTTGCCAAGGATTGGGGGGAAGGGATGTCTGACATCAAAAGGGTAGCCCCTGGAAATTCTTCAGGTTGCTGGAATTGGTCCATATCCTGTGAGTTACAAGAATCTAGGCATGCTACACTATGGAATCTACAAAATTACTGAATCGCAATATTGTACACCTGAAATGATTATGATATTCTAAGTCAATTAAACTTCAACTTTTTTTTTTTTTGGCTGTGCCTATGGCATGCAGAAATTCCCAGGCCAGGGATCAAACCCATGCCACAGCTGTAATCGGAGCCATGGCAGTGCCAACATTGGATCCTTAACCACTGAGCCATGAGGGAAATTCCTAAATTTCAAACTTTAAAACCTATACATATGTTAAAATTCACAGGATTGAATACCAAAAGTAAAAGTGGATCTTACTATATAGAGATTTCTTTTTTATTTTCTTGCTTTTTAGGGCTGCACCCACAGCATATGGAGGTTCCCAGGCTAGGGGTCTAATCTGAGCTACAGCTGTTGGCCTATGCCACAGCCACAGCAATGCCAGATCCAAGCAGCATCTTCAACCTGACCACAGCTCACAGCAATGTCGGATCCTTAACCCAATGAGCGAGGCAAGGATTGAACCCACGACCTCATGGTTCCCAATTGGATTCGTTTCCACTGCACCATGACAGGAACTCCTAGATTTCTTTTTTAAAAGTGCACAGATTCTGGGGTTCCTTTTGTGGCTCAGTGAAAACGAACCTGACCAGGGTCCATAAAGATTCTGGTTTGATCCCTGGATTCTCTTAGTGGGTTAAAGATCCAGCGTAGGTTGCAGATGCAGCTCAGATCCCACATTGCTGTGGCTGTGGCATAGGCTGCCAGCTGTAGCCCCACTGCAACCCCTAGCCTAGGAATTTCCACATGCCACAGGTGCAGCCCTAAAAAAAAAAAAAAAAAAAAAAAAAAAAAAAAAAAATTCACAGATCCTTTGACATTTCTCCCAGGAAATAAAGGTGTCTAATTTCCTTGCCCTTGAATGGTCGCCAGGCTTCTAAGTACAGTGCAGTGAGAGCAATGGTTTTTAAAAAAAGGTGATACACTATTTTTTTTTTTTTACTCACCTAAGTAACCTATGACAAAAATTGGGGGCAATTGAGGGAAAATGTGTAAAGTGTATGAATGTACTTTGTAAAAGATTGTGATAAATAAAAAAGTTTCATTAAATGAAAACATGCACACATACATACCCCACCCCTACCCTGGCCCCCACTCTTTGGACCCCTATGTGGACCATAAGTAGTTTAGCTATCCAGAAGCTACCGTGCTAGAGAGACCTGGTAGACCACAGAGGCACAAAACAGATGCTCTTGGAGCCCCCAGCCACTTGCATCTTCCAGTCTGGACATCAGGCTTATGAATGAAGAGCCTCAGAGATGGTCCGGGGCCCGGCCATCATCTGGCTGCAACCTCACCAGACACTCTGAGCCAGAACTGCTCAGAGCTGCTCCCAAATTCCTGGGTCAAGGAAACCGTGAGCAATAATAAAAAATGTTTGAAACGACTATGCTTCAGAGTGATTTATTTGCAGCCATGGATAACTAATATAGATGCTTTTTTTTTTTTTTTAGAAACTGGCATTCGACAGACACTTTCTCCTATATGATCTTGTCTATTTGTCATCCATTTCATCATTTACCGAGCACTTTCTATATGCCGAGGACTATCTGTGGAATGGGGAGAGAAGTGCCAAAATCACCAGGATGTGAGGGCTGAGGGACATGGGTCAGAGCCAGGGGATGCTTCGTGGTCTGGACAGCTGGCTGGATGGTGATGCTCCTCAGTGAGGCAGGATGGGTCTGTGGAGGGTAACACAATCCCCTGTGGACACAGCACATATGCAACGTCTGCAAGACACCCAAGAGGAGCTGTCCAGGGGGCCGCTGGGTAGTTGGCCTCAGGCCCAGAGAGAGAGCACTGGGCCCCAGATGTCAACAAGGAGGTTGTCAGAAAGCCCTGGAAGCCACAACTGCAAGGAGAAGGCCTGGTCCTGAGACAGAGCCCCGTGGAAGGCCGACATCCAAAGGGCGAGAGGGAGAAGAAAGGCTGAGAGAGATCAGAGGGAAGGTGGCTCTGTCACCATCAAACCCAGAAGAGCAAGCATCCCTCAGAGTGGGCATTAGTGCTGCTAAGAGATTAAGTAAGACAGAGACTTACTTAAGTGGGGGGCTGGGGGGGGGTAAGTGTCCTGGGCCTGAAAGACAGGTGTCTCAGCAAGAGGCTGGTGGGGAGGGAGGCAGATGGAGCAGGGTGGGGGGTAGAATATGGGGCAGGAAGGGGGAGGTGAGGTGGGCAGGGGGCCCAGATAAGGTCTCATGGGGCGGGGACAGGGGTGGGGGGTGAAGTAAAGGCAGAAGAAAGGCAGAGGCGGGCAGGAGGGGATTTCTGGATAAAAGGTGCTGGCCCATCTGAAGACTAAAGGACCGGTCCCAGAGGGAAGTAGGGCTGAAGGTCCAGCAGAAAGCACCGGCCAGGAGAAGGGACACAGTTGTTTCCCTGTCAGTCAGGAGGGTGGGCACATGGAGGCAGGGAGGCAGGCAGTGGGGCAGGAGCTGCATCTGAAGGTTCTGCTTTGACCCTGCAGCGGCAGGGAAGGAAGAGGAGACAGAGTCCAGGGAAACAGGAGCATGGCCTGCCCAGCAGTCAGCTGGAGGCCCCCAAGCCAGGTGGCAGGCCCCAGGAACATAGCAAGAGCAGGATTGTTTTTGCATTTCATCTGTGACCTCCCCGCAAGGGAGATGCTGCTGATGAAAGGTTTTAGGAGAGGGAGTGTGGAGTCCCCAGGCAGAGCCGAAGCTGGGCTCATCCCATCTCACCAGCCCTGGGTTTTATTTATTCTGGATCCTAATAGAGTCTGATACTGAGCAGACACCCCATAAAAGAGAGGAGGAGAGACAGCCCCCAGAAAGGGTCACATCTTAAGCCCTCCTGGGCTAACACATCAACTCACCAGGAATCAGGCGCAACCAGGGCTACAGACTGCAGGAGACTGCATACGCCAGGTCCAGACCAGGCCCCATCCCAAGGCTTGTCCCCAGCGCTCTGCCTCCTCCTATGCATTGGTTATAGGTAGCTTTGCAGTCACTACCTGTCCATTCCCATTTCTCTTTCCCTTGATTTTTCCCTAAAACCGTTTCCTTCCCCCAATTTTTTTTTCTCCTCTTCCCTTCCTTTTCCTTTATGTCTCCACTACACGGAAAGGAAGTAACTCCCAGAACAGTTCTGCGCTCACTGCAGCAGCCCAGCTCCATGGCCGTGGGTCACCACCATCCTGTGGGCCATTCTCAATCGCCCAGAGCCATCTGCACCTGATCCCAACCCCAGCATCAGCTGCTTCTCCTGTGCGTGGAACACCCTTCCCCTTTCCTTTCACCCACTCACACCCCACCCACGCTCTCCAGGATGCTTTCTGGACTGTGCAGTCCACGTGGAGGTTTTCCCACTTCTGACATTTCTACAGTCCAGCCTGCCTGCCTCATACTCAGACATGACTCATATGCTGTCTTCAGAGGCTACTTCACTTGTTGTTATGTTTCTGACTTAGTTCCCCCACCAATCACGACAATAAAAGGAGATGATTATCATGTCTTGGGATCAGCGGCATCAAGATATATAAAGCTTCCCATTTAGCCAAGCCTGCTCCCAGCCCTCTAAAAATAATCACCAAGCGGTTACCTGTGATGTCTAGGAACTCAGCTGAAATTTCCCAATTGTGCTCATGTCTACAAACTTCCCTGTGTGTCAACATATGCTCCTCACCATTATCTCCAACAGACTGAGTCAATGAGTCCTTGTGGGAGACAGCTGGAGCTTGAGGTCAGAAGGTGGGTACCTGAGTTCTAGCCCTGCCACCTTCATGCATCCGTCATTTAGTCTCAACTTGGATTTCAGTTTTTTCACCTTGGAGATGGGGCCTGAATGCCCCCTCTTCCCCTCCTGCAGGATTGTGCGAGGATCAGCCGGGCAAACCTATATCCCAGTGCTTTGCAAACTGTACAGACATGCCATGGTTCTGTTACTGGCGTATTCAGTGATGAATCACCGTCCACAAAAATGCACCCAGTTCTGGGAACAAAAAACCACTCAGATCCTTGACTATTGTTCTGGAGGAGGTGCCCGAGAGCTCTTTTCCCTGCCCCCACCCCATCCCACCCCCAGGCACACAGGTCTGTTGAACTTGAGTGGAGTCCCCCAGAACGACTGGACAGCCTCCTCCACCTCCAGGCACTGGTCACAAACACTAGCACTTGGGAGCCACCAGGTCCTGCAGAAGCCAGGGGGCTAGGGATTTCTGGATGCTGGGTCAGGAGCCAGACTTCACAATTCTGAAGCCTAGAGCTGTGATCAGATAGGCCAAGGGGTAATAGCTCCCTCTCAGGTGAGGGCCATTACCTGAAACAGAATCCACCCAGAGCCTCGCAGGTTGGCAAAGGGCTGAATCCCCCTGGCAGAGAGAGAAGGCACCACTCCAGCCTCCCTGATTCACTCTGCTCTGGGAATTTCCCACTGCTCAGAGTGGCTGTGGCCACATCTGCCCTTCGCACGAGCCCACAATGGTCCTCCCATCCCCACGATCAGCATGGGCAGCAAGGCCTGTGGAAGGTTCCAGAACAACCGAGAAGGTGAGGACCAGGCAGTGCTTCCCAAGCTTGTACTGCAGGCTTCAGGCCTGGCCACATGGAGCAGACCTCACGACACCCCCCAATACCAAGGAGGGCCCTGGGGCATGTGCCCACCCCTTCAAATGCAATAGGAAATGACACACACACAGAGTGGACCTTCTCTTGCCAACCTGAGGCTTCCTGAGGACCAAACTTGAACCTCCTGCACGAGAGGCCAAAAAACAAGGTTTACATCATGTTTAAAGATTAGAGATGTGACAAAGTTCTGAGGATACTGGTTCTTAAAGGTTAATGTCTACCCTCTTGTCTACTCTACCATCATGTATGTAAATAGTACATATTTATGTATGCAAATAGTATATACTTACACTAGACTTTTTTCACGTAACATCTTTCATCTACTCATAAATGATGCAGGCTTATTGCGTATCAGGCACTGTCCCAGAACTCTGAACTGAAGGGTAAGTGGAAATGCACTTCCTGCTACTGAGGGTGCATAGCTGGTGGGCAGATGTTGACATGGGATGAAATAAGTACCAGTAAGGCATGGGCGGGAGGGGCTAGGAGCATGGCCTGCACAGGACCAGGCCAGGGCTGGGAAAACCCAGCAGAGGTGAGCCTCAGACACAGTCTTATCCCAGGCTAGAGGGCTGGAGGAAATCCAGGGAGGGGTACCCACCACCCAACACAGCCCTCTTAGCAGCTCTGCAGGCATTTTAGCACAGCCAGGACTAGGAAGGGGCAGGAAGGGAAGGGCAGTTGAGATAATGTGGGGGTGGCAGAAAAGAGGCTACAGGTCCCAGGAGTTCCCATTGTGGAGCAGGTTAAGAACCCAACTAGTGTCCATCAGGATGCGAGTTCCATCCCTAGCCTCGCTCAGTGGGTTAAGGATCAGGCATTGCCATGAGCTGTGGTACAGGTTGCAGACATGTCTTGGATACCCAGTTGCTGTGGCAGGTGCAGGCCTGCAGCTACAGCTCCAATTTGACCCCTAGCCTGGGAACTTCCCTATGTTGAAGGTGTGGCCCTAAAAAGAAGAAAAAAAAAAAAAAACAGAGGCTAGGTCCCAGAGAGCCCTGGGCATCTTTGCAATGCGTTGCAATTTTACCATTTAAGTAATGGGGAACCACCGGAGCGAAGGCAAAGGAGGCAGGGAAAGTAGGTTGGGGGAGGACCAGAGCGCTCCTATCCAGAGCCAGGAGTCCACCTGAGAGCCCAGATGACTTGGAAATGGAAAGGAGGGGACAGGATGGGTACAGATGAGCCAAGGCTGACAAGCAGTTCTCACGGTGTTGCTAATGAATGAGATGCAAAGGGGCCTGGTGAGCAGACCTGGGAGAAGACAGTTACTCCTTACATCTTGGACATTTCTTAGCTACATTTCCATAGGTACAACTTATGACTCATGTAGGTGGTTTTGAACTGAATGTGTCTTCCTAAAATTCATATGTGGAGGCCCTAACCCCCAAGGTGGTGGAATTAGGAGAAGAGGCCTTTGAGTGGTAATTAGGTTTAAATGAGGTCATGAAGATGAAACCCACATGATGGGATTAGTGCCCTTATAAGAAAAGGGATTCCTTTGCTGTGCAGAAACTTTTAAGATTAATTAAGTCCCATTTGTTTATTTTTGTTTTTATTGTCAATACTCTAAGAAGTGGATCTGAGATGTTGCTGTGGTTTATGTCAGAGAGTGTTTGGCGTATGTTTTCCTCTAAGAGTTTTATGGTATCTGGTCTTATATCTAGGTCTTGAATCCATTTTGAGTTTATTTTTGTGTATGGTGTTAGGAAATGTTCTAATTTCATTCTTTTCCATGTGGCTGTCCAGTTTTCCCAGCACCACTTATTGAACAAGCTGTCTTTTCTGCATTGTATATTCTTGCCTCCTTTGTCATAGATTAGTTGACTGTAGGTGTGTGGGTTTAATTCTGGGCTTTCTATCTTGTTCCACTTATCTATATTTCTGTCTTTGTGCCAGTAGCATACAGTTTTGATGACTGTTGCTTTGTTGTATAGTCTGAAGTCAGGGAGCCTGATTCCTCCAGCCCCATTTTTCTTTTTCAGGATGTCTTTGGCTATTATGGGTCCTTTATGCTTCCAAACAAACTTTAAAATATTTTGTTCTAGTTCTGTGAAAAATGTCCTTGGTAATTTGATAGGGATTGCATTGAATCTGTAGATTGCCTTGGGTAGTATAGTCATTTTGATAATATAGACTCTTCCAATCCAAGAGCATGGTATGTCTTTCCATCTGTTTGTGTCATCTTTGATTTCTTTAATCAGCGTCTTATAGAGTACAGGTCTTTTGTCTCTTTAGGTAAGTCTATTCTTAAGTATTTTATTCTTTTTGATGTGATGGTAAATGGGATCATTGCCCTAATTTCTCTTTCTGATCTTTCATTGTTAGTATCTCCAAAATTTATAAACACTTCCTATGGCTCAATACCAAAAAAGAAAAAAAAACAACCCCATCAAAAAATGGGCAGAAGATCTAAACAGACAAGTCTCCAAAGAAGACATGCAGATGGCCAAAAAACACATGAAAAGATGTTCCACATCACTCATTATTAGAGAAATGCAAATCAAAACCACTGTGAGGTACCATCTTACACTGGCCAGAATGGCCATCGTCAAAAAGTCTACAAACAATAAGTGCTGGAGAGGGTATGGAGAAAAAGGAACCCTATTACGCTGTTTGTGGGATTATAAATTGGTGCAACCACTGTGGAAAACAGCATGGAGATTCATCAGAAAACCAAAAATAGAACTACCATTTGATCCAGCAATCCCACTCCTGGGCATCTATCCAGAGAAAACCATGACTCAAAAAGACACATGTACTCTGATGTTCATTGCAGCACTATTTTCAATAGCCACGACATGGAAACAACCTAAATATCCATTGACAGAGGAGTGGATCAAAAAGATGTTGTACATATACAGAATGGAATATTACTCAGCCATTAAAAGGAAAGAAATAACAGCATTTGTAGCAACGTGGATGGACCTAGAAATTATCATGCTAAGTGAAGTCAGCCAGACAATGAGACACTAACATCAAATGCTATCACTTACATGTGGAATCTAAAAAAAGGACACAGTGGAGTTCCCTTCTTGGCTCAGTGGTTAACAAATCTGACTACAAACCATGAGGTTGCAGGTTCGATGATCCCTGGCCACACTCAGTGGGTTAAGGAGCCGGCGTTGCCGTGAGCTGTGGTGTAGGTCACAGACACAGCTTGGATCCCGCATTGCTGTGGCTCTGGCGTAGGCCGGTGGCTACAGCTCCAATTGGACCCCTAGCCTAGGAACTTCCATATGCTGCAGGTGGGGCCCTAGAAGAGACAAAAAAAAAAAAAAAAAAAAAAAAAAAATACAATGAAGTTCTTTGCAGAACAGACACTGACTCACAGACTTTGAAAAACTTATGGTTTCCAAATTAGACAGGTTGGGGGGTAGGGAGATGCACTGAGGGTTTGGGATGGAAATGCTGTAAAATTTGGTTGTGATGATTGTCATACACCTATAGCTGTAATAAAATTCATTAAGTAATAAAAAAAAAAAAGAAAAGGGAGAGACACCAGAGCTTCCTCTCTCTGCCTTGTGAGGTCACAGCAAGGAGGTGACCATCTGCAAGTCAGAAAGAAGGGCTTCCCCAAGAACCAAATCTGCCAGCGCCTTAATCTTGGACATCCCAGCCTTTGAAACGGTAAGAAATAAATGCCTGTTGTTTAAGCCCTCCAATCTATGGTATTTTGTTATGACAGCCTGAGCTGACTAATGTGTGAGTTATTTTAATGGTCATTCAACATTCTATGCATAATAAAATATAATATACTTAATAGTTCCCTTGAGGTTGGAAAATGAGTTTTTTAGCTTTTCATTATGAAAAACAATCTTCAAATTACCTTTATACATATAGCATTTTCATCATTTGCATTTCTCTCTTCAAATTAGTCTTGTAAGTAGGGTCACTAGGTCAAAAACAATCATGTTTATGATTTGTGCGTGTTGCCAAGTGTCTAGGAAGAAGCAGGGTCGTTGACTACACTACTCACAGGATGAGAAGGCCTCTGTTTGCTCAAAGCATTAACAATGATGAGATGGATCTTTGTCCTACTAATATGTTATTGTTGGAGTTTCCATCATGGCTCAGCAGTAATGAACCCGACTAGTATCCATGAGGGCACAGGTTCAATCCCTGGCCCTGCTCAGTGGGTCAAGGATCTGGCGTTGCTGTGAACTGTGGGGTGGGTCACAGATGTGGTTTGGATTCCCCTGCTGCTGTGGCTGTGGCGTAGGCCAGCAGCTGCAGCTCCAATTGGACCCCTAGCCTGGGAACTTCCATTTGCCACAGATGAGCCCCCCCAACCCCCACCAAAAAAAAGTTCTTGTAACTTGCATGCATGAAATGTAATAGTTCTACCTTTAGCACTGACTGTTCAAGTATAGTCATGATTTTGTCCCTTGAAATAGAGAAAGGTAATGACATGCATATATATACTTTATTCGGGGTTTTAAGAATATTTTCTTCCAGAATTCAAATGTCACTCTCAACTGTGACACCAGCTACATGTGCAAGAAGGAGACTGGACTGGAGCTGGGCTTCCCAGCTTGGGCCAGGCCTTCACCAGCCCTACATGGGCTTGGGGATCATCCTTCCAACCATCACCACTTGCTTAATAATGAGGGAAACCCACTCCCATTTCGGATGAATTCTTTACCATTCTACTCAGCAACTAAATATCTAGAAATTCATCTTAAGGAGGTAATTAAAGCACAAAGTCTGTTTTCTGCAAGTATATATATATATACATATATATATACATACATATGCATTTCTTAATGGGCAACTGCCTAAACAGCCAATGGTTCATTTATTCCTGCATTCATTTAATGAAGATGTGTTAAGTAACAAGCACAGAAAAATAAACACTGAAGAAAACAGAGCCCTTTCCCTCAAGAAGCAGAGGAGCAATGCATACATGGGCCATGGTACATGCACAGACTGGATTACCATACTGTCATTAAAGGTGATATGTGCACAGTTCCTGACATGGCTCAGCAGTAATGAACCTAACTAGTATCCACAAGAACGAAGGTTCAATCCCTGGCCTCACTCAGTGGGTTAAGGATCCAGCGTTGCCCTGAGTGTTGGTATAGGTGGCAGACTTGGCTCCAACCTGGTGTTGCTGTGACTATTGTGTAGCCCGGCAGCTGCAGCTCCCATTGGACCCCCTAGCCTGGGAACTTCCACATGCCTCTGGTGCTGCCCTAAAAAGACCAAAGGGGATATTTAATGACTTAGGAAAGTGTGCAGATATTTATATTTTTCTCAAACATTATAAATGTTTAAAAACATTATGTATTTTAATTCTGGTAAGACATAAAAGTGTTAAGAGTGGTAGTAAGAAAAGTGATTTCTATTCCTTTTTCTGTAGTCTCAAAATTATACATGGAGTTCCTGTTGTGGCACAGCAGAAACAAATCCGACTAGGAACCATGAGGTTATGGGTTCGATGCCTGGCCTCACTAAGCGGGTCAAGGATCTGGCATTGCTGTGGCTGTGGCGTAGGCCAGCAGCTGCAGCTCCAATTGGACCCCTAGCCTGAGGACCCCCATATGCCATGGGTTCAGCCCTAAAAAGACCCAAAAAAAAGTATACACATGTACACATGCTTATTCTGTGATGGGAACAGATATTTCTTTTATAAGGGTGGATGCCTTGCCTTTGACATCTAGCTTTGTTGTCATAACCTCTCCCCAGGAATGTCTCCTTGATTCCACACACACAGTTCAAGTTCACAGCAAAATGGAACTTGCAAGTGTGAAGATACCTTAAGGTATCAGACATCATACATACATCAAGATACATACATTGATTTAAGTAATAAAAATAATCCACATGACCCAGCTTTTTTTTTTTCCATTTTAGGGCTGCACTTGTGTCATATGGAGGTTCCCAGGCTAGGGGTCAAATCGGAGCTTCAGCTACAGGCCTACACCACCAACAGAAACATCAGATCCAAGCTGCATCTGCGACCCATACCACAGCTCACAGCAACGCCAGATCCTGAGCGAGGCCAGGGATCAAACCCGCATCCTTATGGAGACTATGGCGGGTTCTTAACCCACCGAGCTACAATGAAAACTCTCATATGACTCAGCTTGAACGCTGAGTAAAAAGAAATAGGTTTTTTATTTCTGCTACAGCAGGGAAAAGTAACTGGTTTGAACAAACTTCCTGCAACTCCCACTCAACACTATCCACAGTTCACAGGTCACTTTACCTCCCAAACCCTGAGGTCATGGTTCTTCTAGCTCTTCATCCTCTTGGGCTCAATCAGTCAATTAACTGTCCAGACCCACCTCCACCCTCATCTGGGGGAGATGAGGATCTACCTTTCCGGGTAAAAATCAGGGACAAATAAAGAGTAAATTCTAACAAAGTTCAAAAATGGGGAAAGGCCACACTTGAAGTGGTGTGGGGAGGGGGGCAACCAACTGCTCACGGTCGAACATGAAGACGATGCTGGAAGGTGTGTGACAGGAAGGAGTTCTGCATGGATCCAGCTCTACGCTGTATGACAATTCACTCATTCAACCACAATGACTGTTTTACACTCCGTAAATTTACTCTTTTACACTATTTACTCTTCTACAGTATTTACTGTTTTATGCCATATAAATTTACTATTTTACACTATTTACTATTTTATGGTATTTACCGTTTTACGCTATGTAAATTTACTCTTTACAACTATTCATTATTTTATAAGAGTTACTGTTTTACACTATGTAAATTTTCTATTTACACTCTGTCCCAGGCACTGTTCTAGGCTCTGGGGCTACATCAGTAACCAAATAGAAATTAAAACCAAGCAACCAACCCTGCCCTCATGGAGGGGCAGGCCAGTCACTCAGGGCTCTGGAGTGACCCTGAATGGTGGGGGACGGGGAGGGGGTAGAGGCGGGGAGAGCAGAGAAGTGATGTGATCTTACTCTTTCTTCTTTTACACTAGGCCTGATTCCTAGGTTCTTCCTCACATTGAAATGTATGTGGCGCGCGGGGGCGGGGGGGTCACTTTGCTGTGCAGCAGAAGGCGACAGAATATTGTAAATCAACTATAATTTTAAAAAATAATAAAAACTGGAGTTCCCGTAGTGGCTCAGTGGTTAACAAATCTGACTAGGAACCATGGGGTTGCGGGTTCGATCCCTGGCCTTGCTCAGTGGGTTAGGGTTCCGGCAATGCCGTGAGCTGTGGTGTAGGTCACAGATGTGGCTCAGATCCCGCGTTGCTGTGGCTCTGGTGTAGGCCAGGCGGCTACAGCTCCGATTAGACCCCTAGCCTGGGAACCTCCATATGCCACGGGAGCAGTCCAAGAAATGGCAAATAATAATAATAATAATAAAAACCTTTAAAAAAAAAAAGAAAGAAAGAAACACTGAATGGCCCCTATATGATCTTCTCCAACCTTCTTTTTCCCTGTTAATAATGGTCATGTTCCAAGACAAGGAGGGAACCTCCAACCCACCCCATCAAGACTTGCTATCAACTACAAGGAGTGAGACAGTGGGGTGTTCACACAGGAAGACACTGCTGGACCAGGCAGCAGGGAGCCCAGAAACAACCCCTGAAGGCTGATGCGATGGAAGTCAAGAGGCAATGGAAACAGAGCTCCAAGTCTGCCAAACTCCCTGTGACTCAATATAGGTCCTCAGGTCCTCAGTCGGTGCTTCCCCAGGGTCCAGCCCCTGCACCCCTCTGGTTGCATGCAGCCTATGTGATGAAATCAGAGGAGCAGATGGAAGTCCCCTCACCCCGGTCATAAGGGTTGGAAACCAGGTCTCCAGAGGGTGTAGCATACTTAACATTAAATTTTGCTTTGATTTAATAAAACTACAGATAAAGAAGGGGGACAGCATTGTTTCAACCGGCTGCAGCAACCTTTGTACCACCACACACTCACTCTTCCCTGAGCTGTGAAGGATGCTACCATCAACTCCGGATTAACATTCTGACAAGGGGAGGGTTGGAGAAGGTGGCCTTCAATCACAGATAAAGCAAAACCTGCGCTAAAGTGGTATACAATGAAATTGGTATAAACTTCTTTAGTCAAAACTGTAGCCAGTATCAGGCAACCCAGGGAATGGCTGCAATGCTGTATGTGACTGGTTGAGCCAGAAGGATGTCCTTCTCATCTCACTGACCCCTCTGAGGACCTACTGCTCAATCTCCAACCTGCCCTAAACACGTCAGTGTCTGGCCACCCAGCGTTTGCCATGAACCCCAGGCCACTCTGGGGATCTGATGAACCAGTCAGGAGATGCATCAGTTACCTTCTATTCTGAGAACTTCACAAGAATCTTTGGCTTGTCCTGTGCACTTCTGCTTGTCCTGGCATTTTATCCCCTGGTGTAATACTGCTGTATGAAGAGTCTGAGTAGCCTAATCAATAACCAAAAAAAAAAAGTCTTCTGGGTTTTCCTCTTTCTAAGAATGCTAAAAATATTTGATGAGGTGACCCAGAAACTAAATTTTCTGTGTCATTCTTGCCAAACCTGGGAGTATTTTTCTATACTGAAATTCAAGCTGTTGAACATTCTCCCTTTTTTTTTTTTTTTTTTGACATCTTCAACAATTGAGAGTTGTTTTTTTTTCTAATGTTAAATTCATTTTCCCTTGGAGTCAAATGTTCTAGGTGCCAAACCTAAGTGGGGAAGACAAGGTATGTTTCCAAGTTGTAAACAGAAGCAAAGTAGACTCAGTTAGTCACTATGTGGGTCTAAAAACAGACTTCTGGGTTTATAGATAATTTTGCTGATACATGGCAACTTAATTTTTTTCATGAGTTTTCCTCTCCCCAAGAGCCAATGGACAAATGGGTTCATCTGTCCATAGAAATCAAAAGTTGCCTATAATGCTAAGAGTGCCAAGGTACACAATCAACTTATATTTTCATGTGTTACAATGTCTCCACGTTCACTATCTCTTGAGGCACAGAGGATGGAGGCCAAACCCACTCACTGGCAATGGAGCAACATCCTGATGTGGCCATGCAAGCACGTCACAGTCTCCAAGAGCCACTGGGAAATTGAGTACTTTTATCCTGATATCACTAAGTATATAGCCTTAGCAATAGCTCGGTGTAGTGATAAAAAAAATTTAGCTGCATCTAGCAGAAACTGACTCAACACTGTAAATCAACTATACTCGAATAAAAAGTGAATTTAAAAAAATGTAGCTGCATCTACCAAAGCTCCATGTATAATATCACCACCCTAATATTTCTTTGCTAAACTAAGAGTTTAGGTAACTGATGATGGCTGACTTCACCATCGGAACTCACGGAGCCTAGGAAGATACCCTGAACATTAAAAGACAGATATCCCATACACTTGTTTTTCAAAGATCCTAAGGAGAATATGACTATCAGGGTAGGAAGGAAAATATCAGTGGAGGCACTGGTGATTGGCTGTCCCAGTCATCGCAAACACACTCAGGACACACAGGGACACCTAGTGAAAGGATTCTGATCCCAAAGGCAACATTAGAACTCATAATCTAATTTTTTTAGCTTTTATTTTTTTTAAAAAAAAGTTCAACATATGCAAAAATATAGAAAATAGTATGACTCCCCCATATACCCATAGTCCAGGTTTAACTCATGGTCTATCTTGTTCCCTCTACACATTCATCCACCTACCTACACTTCATCCTAGATTATTTTGAAGGAAATTCCAACCATTATATTATTTCACTTGTAAATATTTCAGTATGTATCTCTGAAAGATACAAACTTTTCTTTGAATATAGTACTATACTATTATCACACTGTAATAACTTTGTTAAGTATCTTTATTAATTTTATTTTTAAATTTTTATTAATTCCTCGTTAATAATTTTTAATGTCACTATTCAAGTTTCCACACGATCTCAACTATTTAGTCACAATGTGTTTGTCTGAATCAGCATCCAGTTAGAGCCACACACAGTAACCGGACGATCTGTCTCAAATTCCTTTTAATCTAAGTTTTCATTCCATCTTTTTTTTTTCTTTGCAATTTATTTGTTGGAGAAACTATAATTTCCCACAATCTGGATTTGGCTGATTATATCCCTGTGGTGAGGCTTAACATTCACTGTAACTTAATTTTCCCCATTCTTTCTTACTTAGTTCAGAACAAGGCACAGAATCACATCCCAGTACAATAGCAAAAACAACAAAACAAAACAAAAAAGCAGTCTGATTGTCTCTGTAAAGGAGCAGATGCTGACAAACCCAAGGCTAAAAATGCCCCACAAACGTGGAACCAGCTATGCCCATTCAATAGCCAGGTTTACATCGGAGACATTCCTGAGCTGGCCACAGGCAACAGAGGCATCACCTGCAAGTGACACAGTGTGGGGGTTGCCAGGAGTGGTGACTGTCTTCCGTGTGAGGACAAAGAGGTTTCCAAGTGTTCAGAGTTTCACCTTTAGGACGAAATAAGCCACCAAAGGAGGGGGAAGGAGGCTGGAGGAGGGGCGCTCCCAAGTTGGCTTCAGCATGTTAATCAGTTTTAAATCTGCCTCCATTAAAAACACACTTCAGAGTCTGGAGGAGGATGGAGGGCAAAGGGAGTCCTGCTGTTTTCCAGAGGGACGCAGGTTGGACTCTGAGGACAAGAGGCACAGACTCCCTGAGCGTCTGCACTGGAAGGACTTAACCAGAGCACAGCCATGTAAGTTGTGTCAGGCAGCCTAGTGCAAAAGCAATGCAGTCACTGCTGCTGCTGCTCCTGCTCCTGCCCCTGCCCCCACCCCCACACAGAGAGCATGTGCTCTGCTGGTTTTCTAATAATGGGACACAGTTGGCTACAGGCTTTGGAGTAAAAAAAAAAAAAAAAAAAAAAAAAAAAGACCTTAAATCCCAGCTCCTTCACTTAAAAGCAGTGTGACCTTAGATGACCTGCCTAACCTCAATGTGCCTCAGTTTTCTTATCTGTTAACTGGGGATACCATTGCCTGTCTGCTAGAACTGTCCTAAGGATAAATGAAGTTATATACCAAGTCCCATTGCAGCAAGCTCATCATGTGTCAGCCTTTTGCTAACAAAGATTTCCACCAGGCCATCCCAACCCGGACACTTTCAGGGAGACATGACCACACCTGCTGGACATCGGGCTGGGTTATCGATGCAGTCTGTGGCCATGCATGAAGCGAAGCTAAGTGACCCATAAAGGGTTCAATCCCATGATCCTGATCTCAATAGTGAGTCTCCAACCAACTGAGCTAATTATGGAAAAGTCAGATTCAACTTGGATGCTCTTAGCTGTTCATACAACATTCTTAAACAGTTTTGTCCAAAGATGTTGTATGACACAACACACTTGCCAACTCTACTAATGATCTCATCTTTTAAAAATCTTAATGTAATGTAGCAAACAGATGTGTCCCTTAAGAGGATTAAGGTGGAAATTCATTAGAGTAATAATACCAGTGGATCTGTGTTCTAAAACGAATGCCCATCAATCAACTTAGTGCACACTCTTTCTTATCCCTGTTCAGCTTCCGGGAGAACCCTGGAGAACTGGGCAGCCAGGTCTTTACCCCCAAGGAAGTTATCTTCGAACAGGGAAAACAGTGAGAACCCCCCCCAGCCCCGTACTGAGAGTCTGACCTAAGTGACCCCTGAGCCACACTGCACAGACTGTAGTGACCACAGGAATCACCAAGGCATCTTAGGAAAATGCACATTCTGATTCAGCAGACCTGGGGAGGCCGAGAATGCACTTCTAATAAAAGCCCCAGTGATACCCAGCTGACACGTGGAGCCCCAAGGCTCTCATCCTCACTGCAATTGCCCATTTTACAGGTGGGATAGCTGAAGCAGCGAGGGAACCACAGAGACAAAGGTAATCCAATGAGAAGATGCAACTCTGGAATGTGGGCGGGCTGCGCGGAAGGAAGATATTTAAGACACAAAAGCAGAGCCATTTAGAGCTCAGACCTGGTGCCAAATGCCAACTTGGGAACTTCCCACTCACAGGACCAGCTGACTTTTTTTCTGCTTGGGGGCTCTTCTGATGGGCGATGCAACAGTACCAGCACCTGACCCACGGGGTGGTCATGGGCTTGGTGAGACAAGACATGTCTAGGACAGTGCTTAGCTCCGACTAGGACCTGGCAGCTATTATTACTCTTCTCTCTACTGTGCGGCAGCCTCCGAAACATTCCTGAATTAAATTAAATTAAATTACTAGGTCATAATTGCCATTTCGACATGCAAGCTAGTTATCACTTTTTTTGTAAAAACAGTCTACAGTTCCAGGTTTGGCTATCAAAAAGAAACCAGAATCCTTCAGCCTTAGCTTTTAGCATATTCAATCCAAACACATTAAAGCTTTGAAAGGTCTATGATTCGATTAATTCTACTACACAATTTTTTCTAAATTAGAAGTCCAAGTTTATGATTTTTTTTCCTCGTAAGATACTAAACCAGAAATAAACACCTGTTTAAGCAGCATTTGAAAACAAAAGGCCTCGCCTAGTCCAGAAAAAACATATAACCACCAAAATGAATCTCTCTCTGCTGAAAATACAGTACCTGTTTTGATCTTTTTGTTATCAGACTAATCATTTATTTAATCACCCTCTTGGAACAACCATAAAAAGCTGGGGGGGGGGTGGAGTTCAGTCTAGCAGTTTGAAAAAATATATATATATAAAGTATAAGAAGCACAATACTTTGTTCTTGTCCAAGACAATGGTTTAAATGAACAGCTAACTTCTAACAGAATCAGCAAACATGAGGTAAATTTATACATATATCATTAGGTTAAGAAAAGATGGAGAAACTCCAGTTTGGGCTGGGAAGGACCTGAGAGGTTAAGCAGTTCAAGGGTTCTCAGCACAGGTGAATCCCTGGGGGGAGCTTGACAAACTAGGACCCTCTGCAGGGGCCTTCGAGGGGCTGGTTACACAGGTGTGTTCGCTTAGTGAAAATCCATCCAGCTGCTGTCTTAGGCCCCACATGCTTTTCTGCATGTGCATCTACAAGCAAGCAAAAGTCGACTCTCCCATGCAGGATGGCTGAGGACACTGAGAGCGTCTGCACGTCTCACAGCCATGCTTCTCCCCTCTTTCCACCCCTCAGAATGCCCCCTGCCCTAGGAACTCCTTTTCTTGCCAGCCTGGACTCAAGGGGACCCAGAAACCTTACCCATGGCAGGGCCCCGGGATAAGAGCTTGCCCGCTCCTTCACTGTTAGCTAATTCATAGCATTGATCACTATTGTTCCCACCTTTGACTGTGAACTCTATTAGGCCAGGAATTCTCTCAAGGCTCTTACTCATGCTTGTAACATTCACCTGCCCCAGGCATTTAAGTAGCTAGCCTAGGACGGTGATTTGGTGAATTCCCCAGGTTCACAGAACAGAAGCCCAAGGAGATGCAGCACACAGAGCTGGCCCAGGAAGCACAGCAGCCATGGGGACTCCCAGACCCGATTTGAATCTCAGTGCCCCACTCCTAGCGGAGAAACTAAGTTATTTAATCACTCTTTGCCTCAGTTTTCTCATCTATAAAATAGGGACAGTAAAGACTGCACTTCACAGAGGTGCACAGTGTTAAGTGAGACCGTGAATTGACATCCCTGGTAGAGTACACACATACACACCAAGTGCTCAAGATCCACCAGCTCTTTCTATCACAGATGGACAATCCAATTCAGAAGATTCTCTGCTGGAAATTAACCAGCATTTTAAAACATATAAATGCCCTAAATTCTGCTTTAGAGAATCCTGGCTAATAGAACTAGCTACTCAGTTAGCACTACATGTTAAAAAAAAAAAAAAAAAAAAAAAAAAAAAACAATGCCAAACATCTGACTATACTGCAGAGATCTTTGGGCAAGGCTCTGAGACTAAGGCTTGCTGGCCTCCAAGACAAGGGGTCAAGGGTCTCTGTGGGACATCTCCTGGTTCCATTTATTTATTCCACAAGGCCCATCTCAGAAAGTCCCACCAGCCAGTCTAACTGCTGTGCAGTGGCTTCTAGCTAGGGGGTGGGGGTGGGGGAGGGGCAATGCTGGAGCATCAGGATTCCCTAACAGACCAGGAACACTGGATCAAGGCCATGGGGCTATTCCATGGAAACATAAAAATGTACTTCCACTTCCAGCTTGAAAGATCAGTGCGTGTATATAGGGTTTGAAATCCAAGGGAACCACTTCAAGGTCACAGGGCCACAATTATGAGTCTTCTATGGTTTCAACAAAAGATCACTGTAATCAGAGACCATAATGAATGAAACAACCGTGATGCTGAAGAACCATGATGCTTTTAACTAATTCCACTGATTGAGAAGAACCAACAAATTCACAGAAGTGATTCTGATAAGCTGAATCCACAATACATCATTCTGTCTCCCTCACCCACCTCCCAATCCAATCTGTTTTCGTGACCAGAGAGGTTTCCAGGAACAGTAACTGAATCCATCCTGCAGCAACACAGACAGAAGGAGACAGAATTGCCCCACTCCTCATTCCTGAAAAATGGGTTACTCATTAAGTAGTGTTGGGGGGACTGATCTACTACTAATAGACACCACTGCCAAAGTTCACTGGCTTCTACACAACCTCCCTCTCTACTTCCAAGGCAGGTGAACATCATACAGAAATCTAAAGAATTTTTAAAAATCAATTTTGTTCTCCTTGGCATCAAGGGTTATCTCTCCCAAATATTTATCTATGTTGGTCCTCAAAGAAGAGTAAATCATCCACAAGCTTTGATATGAACCCTAAGCAAAAAAAAAAAAAAAATGTATCAGGGAAGTAATTTTTTAAGGTGCAGTCACCCTGTTTAAGTGGGAGGAAGGGTTCTCCTGGGCAACTAAATGGTTAGCTTTCAATGCCGCGCTCTTTTGCAACACACACTTTGCAAGATGCCTGTCCTGAAAAGGGTTAAAAAAAAAACAAAAACTCTATCGGTGGACTAAGAATCCATTCTTCCCAGGGGACACTCATTTCAGGCTTTGTGCGCGCGCGGCCCCTCCGTGCCCCGGCCCCTCCTCGCATGAAACGACTGCCCCTCCAAGCTTCCCAAGGCCACCTGCTTCTAAGAAAAGGGGGCCACTCGGAACACTATCGCAGCGCGAGCCGCGTCCTCCGCGGTGCCTCCCAGGGGAGGAAGAAGAGGTGTTGCTGGGAAGCGTGCTTTGTCGCCAGGGCCGCGCGGCCGCCCTCACTGGCCTCAGAGGCCTGAGAGATTTTGTCCAGGGCATCGCTCAGGGCTCTCCTCCGAGGGACCTGAGCCCCTTGGGCCCGGGTTCTTTCCGAGCGCGGCTCGGGGCCGGTCTTGGCCCCACTCCGCCTCCTCGGCCCAAGCTAACGGCGCGGTGCGGGGAACCTCTCCATCCCGCCTCCGGCCCGCGCGGCACCTGTTCGGCCCCGCCCTCCCCCCTCTCCGCTCTGGACCGGAACGCGAGGCAGTCCTCCTTGCTGGCCGGGGAGATCCCGCACCAGCCTGCAGGTGCTGGGACCCCTCTGCCTAACCGGGTGGGGGAGGTCTGCCCTTGGGCGCTTGTCCTCCCGCCGCGACCAGCCCAGCTTGCCTGCGGCTCCCCTACCCCAGCGGACCCCCCCACCCCGCAGCAGGGGCTGAGTCCAGGGGTCCTAGACCGCCCCGCCGGGCCCTACCTTGTGTGGCGCCCGCAGCAGCCGGTGGACCCCGGCCAGCTGGGTGCCTAGCGCGAGGTCCTCGCGGAACGTGAAAAGCGGCGGTCGGCTGGGCTCCGGGAAGTTGGTGCTGTTGAAAGGGTCCGTGTCGTCCAAGAACTGCACCCGGCAAGCCAGCGTGGCCATGATGCATCCCTGCCCCGGAGGGGGCGCGGGCCCCGGAATCAGCGGGGCCGCGGGCCGGGACGCTGGGGTCACCGCGAGCAGGGGAGGCCGCGGCCGGCGCTCGCTGGCTCGCGGGCTCTCAGGCTCCGGCGCGCCTGGCTGCAGCCCGGGCTCCGGCCGCGGGGGGCGGGGCGGGGCGGGGGCGGGGCTGTCGGGCCCCCTCCTTCCCCTCGCTCTCCGGCTCCTCCCCTCCTCCGTCCTCCTAGCGCCTGCGGCTTGCCGAGACCCACGCGACCCGCCGCCGGGAACTGGAAAGGGAGAACTGCTCGCGCAGCATCCGCAGCCCTGCGCCAAGCCCACTGGCGGCGGGGAGCAGACAGCCCTCCACCCCCGGCGGCCAGACCCTGGCAGCGCGGACACTGTCTGAGCAGCCGGCTGCACGTGCACCCCGCGGCCCAGGGAGCCCAGGATGAGCTGCACCCCTCGGGGCTTTGGAAACCGGGGTGTGCAGGCGGGGTGGGGGCATGGACCTCCTCTGGCTTCTTCCCCATCTGGAAGAGGGCTTAACTCTGCAGATGAAGGCGGCGGCGGCCTGTATCCTGCAGCCTGGATTTGGAAAACCAGCTGGGCCCCAGTAGGCGAGGGAGACGGCCCCCAGCAAGCAAGCGGGGTGGTGGCATCCACCTGGAGCCCAGGCGAGGATTCCGGGGGAGATTTCCCTTGGGGAAAAAAAGAAAGCTAAGAAAGAGAAGGGTGAGCTGGGGGCATCTGGCACCTGTTCTTAAAAGACAAGCCCAGGGGCGCCAGAAGTGAGGCGTGGGGGACTGCTAGGGTGCAGGTCGGGACACCAGCGCTAGGCTGGGCGCCCGGGCCGCCTGGTGGGTGCTGGTTGACACTCTGCATTACCGCGGCCTCTTAGCCCGTTAGGTATCTGAAAGCCCTAAATGGACCTAGTGGGGCCGCGGGGGTCTCTTCCGGCGTGGTCACCGAATTGCAGGGACCCGCTGGCAATCTAGGACTTGGAGGGAAGATTTTCGGCCTGAACCTTGAGACTCCTTGCTGCTCGAGGGTGACCCCCTTCGTTTCCAGTGAGAACTCCATAGCCTCCATTCCCAGGCTATGGCCAAGGTTGCTGTTCTCCTCATACATCAAGTAGATCTCATGAAATGTACCCGATATCTCTTAACATCAACATCTTCACAAGGTGGTTCTATAACGTGTCTCTCTCCTTTTCTTATGGTTTCAAAAAGACGAACCCCTCATCCCATACTTAGACTCTTCACCTGCATCTTTAACCTGCTCTCTCCATGGACTCTCCCTGTCACACGTGCACACTTACTCTTGCTCTTAAAATAACGATGATCTATGACACCTGCTCATTCCAGCAGACCTTCTAGCTCTCATTACTTTTGCTATTAAACTCTCTGCGTGAGTCCTTTAGACAAGCCCGTCATCAGGCTCTTGGGCAGAATGCTAAACTCCCAAATCCCACTCCTTTGACCCTGGCCTCCTACCCTTTCATTTTCACCACTATTTTCATCTTCCTATGGAGAGAGTCCTCAGCCGTTTCTGGCTGCCCTGTTTCTCACAATCATCCCAACATGAATCCCCACGCATCAGCTTAGAGGCCTCCTTGCTGCACTCTCTTGGCCTCACCTATCCAGTCCCTAGGTGGTTGCTCCTGCCCCATCTGCCAAGTGCCTGCTGGCAGTAACCCCTCTCAGTGGCATATCTCCCCAGAAGTGTGGCCTCCCCACACCTCTCAGGCTGCCACAAACTTTTGCCACTTCCCTCTCCCCACAGGTTATTGGATAAAGAAAAACCATCTCTTAATCAGCATGAGGTCCTCCCCTTCCAGCACCCTCTCCTCCCCACCTTCCATCTCTATCCTCCATCTCCCCCATCTCAGGAGATGACCAAAAGCCTTAGGTTTCCTCTACTCTAGGCTCTGCCTCCATCTGGACACTGAGTCCCTCCCTTCCTGGTTGTGCTGGGACCAGGCCCTGTCACTGATTCAGCCTCCCTCTTCTTTCTTTCCTGGGTTCCTTCCCCAGAGAATCAGGACTGTCTTCCTGTCATACAAACTGGGCAGTCACACAGGTCCCTGCACATAAAAGAGCCCCAGACTGGTTTTATGCTCTGCTGTCTCTGTCGTTGTCACAATTTTTTAATTTTTTATTTTTTTATTTTTGCCACTCCTCAGCATATGGAGTTCCCAGCCCAGGGAGCAAATCTGAGCCACAATTGCAACCTATGCTGCAGCTGAGGCAAGATGGGATCCTTAATCCACTGTGCGGGGAAGGGGTTTGAATCTGCGTCCGAGCGCTCCCAAGACTCTGCCGATCCCATTGTGCCACAGCAGAAACTCTTAAAATTCTTAATCATTTAATACAAGGACCTGAATTTTCACTGTGCACTGGAATCCACAAGTTATATAGCTGGTCCTGATGAGAATAAATACTCAAGTGTTTTCCATCTTAAAAGCTGCATCTTTATGAAGCCTGCCTCTCAGTGGCAGCTGACCAACTTCAGGAGGAAAAAAAAAGAGAGCTTTATTCATTTTTCACCCTCCTCGCCACTTCTGCTCCAGATCCCATGACATCTGGTGAGCAGCCCTCTCTGCTCTTCTGCCATCAATGCCATCCTAATTGCCTCATCTGGGGGACACCTCATCCCTGCTACCCGCTTTCTTGGCAGCATCTGTCACCATGGACCACTCTCTTCCCAAACTCTCCTCCCCTTAGCTTCATTTGTTCTGTCCACTCTGGGTTCACCTCCCTCTTTGGCAGCTTCTTCTCAGTCCCTCTGTGCTCTGTTCTCTCAAGAGCAGAGCATCACAGTACTGTTCATTTATCTCTGTGCTCGCACTAAACTGAAAGCCCCTTTAGGGCAGGGACCGTGTTGTATTCAGCCCTATGTCCCTCTCCCCCAGTGCCTGGCAGAGTGCCTAACCCAGAAAAGGCTCACAAGACATGTCTGATGAGTGAGTGAGCATCGCAGTCATCTCAGAGTTCTGTATCTTGCCATTGGTCACTATGACCTGTCACTGAATCAGCCTTTGAAATATTTCTCAACTCTCCTCCTGTCTAGTCCTCACTTCCTATGCTAGTCTTCTAATGAATCCCCCTTCCCCAGTCTTGCATCCTGCATTTGATCTTCAACCAGCTTCCCCAGAGTCAGTGATCATTCTAAGATGTGTATTACATGTGTCACCCTTACATGCCAGTCCCCTTAGCATGACCCATAAGGCTCTCTAAGAACTCCCCTGGTCTAGCACCCGGAGTTTATCTCTGTCATTCCCCAATGTACACCCTGGCCACACTGATATTATTACCTTTTCCCAAACATGCCGAGATTTTTCATGGTGAGCTTCTCAACCTGGAATGCTCTTCCCTATCTAGTTGGCCAGCTGAACCCACTTATCCTTCAGCTCTCATTTCTAAGATCAGCTTCTTCTAAAGAGCCATTTCCAACTCCACCCCAAACAAGAATTGTCTCTCTTTCCTCTGTGGTCTCAGATTGCTTTCTGTATGTTGCTCTTGTAGCTCTGTTCATGTTGCACTGAAAATAGTTGCTTACCTATATGCCTATCCTATTAAACCATAACACTTTCAGGACTAGAATTTGTCTCATTCCATTTTAGTTTGAAAAACATGAAATAGTGATTGGCATCTAAAATGAAACTTTAAAAAAAAAGTTAATTGTATAGGTATCCTTAATTCTTTTGAGGATTTCTGTCCTGAAATCCTCCCTTGAAATTGCTCTTAGCAACAACTTTTTCCTCTGATTAACAGCCAATTTTTTCTCAACATATTTTTTGAAATCATTCTTTTTCAGTAATGGAATACTTTCTCTTAGTTGAAAAGATCAAGAATAATAAATAGTTATAAAAAAAAAAAACCCAGCTCCCTATTGTACCACCCTTAACCCCATCTACCCCACCTCCCAGAGGCACTCATTTCTAAATAATATAAGGGCATTGTTGTATTTTGATGAATGAATTTTATTTTATTTTATTTTTATTTTTGTGGTCTTTTTAGGGTTGCTCCTGCAGCATATGGAGATTCCCAGACTAGGGGTCAAATCAGAGCTGTGACCGCCAGCCTACACCACAGCCACAGCAACTTCAGATCTGAGCCTCATCTGCAATCTACACCACAGCTCAAGGCAGTGCTGGATCCTTAACCCACTGAGCGAGGCCAGGGATCAAACCTGGCTGCATCCTTATGGATACTAGTCAGGTTTGTTAACTGCTGAGCTACGGTGAGAACTCCTAATAAAGGAATTTTAGAAAGTACACCGACATTCTATCATGCTACATGAGGGTTTTATCTTCACTACAGACCACTTCCTTTCCCCATTATCCAGGTAGATTTGTGTCACAATTTTAGGTAAATTCTTCTTCAGTGATTTCTAAAATGATGGTTGTGTTAAAATTGGTTACTTTTATGCCAAGTAGTACATATGATTATATAGCCTTTCTTGTACAACTTTTTGGATTTTTTTCCTGAAGTTAATACTTGCCTCATTTTTTTTTCAGTTGCTTATCTTTTTCTTGAGCAGCTGGTCAATTTCCTATCCTGCAACAGCTCTGAAAATGCCTCCTTCGATTCTGTCAAATAATTTCTCAATGCTGTGTTTTCCCCCCAGTGCTCTCAGAAACATTCCTCTGGCAGTCCTCCATCCTCCTGCTCTGATTTGGAAAGTGGCTCTCTCTTCCCTATTCTACTTGAGATTACCTTGGCATCTCTCTTGTATGGGAACCCCTTGGTTCCCAGATCACATATCTTATTCTTTCTTGGTTTACACTCTCAACTTTTGTAAGTACATTGCCCAGTAGCTTCCTTAGAAAACATAAGAACTTTTAAATCTAAAAGTGTTTTTATTCTCTATCCCCATACTTGCCTTGGTATGGTAGTTTTGTTGGCAAGGACAGCCCCGGTTGTTCTTCCCATCCCTTTTTTCCCCACCATTTTGCAATATGACCTTGCCACTCTCCCCATCAGAAGGTGGGGGAGGGAGTTATTTCCCCACTCCTTGAATGGGGATGGCTTCGTGACTTACTTTGACAGCATATATTGGAAGATGCATTGAGTGACTTCTTAAACTAAGCCTTAAAAATCCTTATGGGAGTTCCCATTGTGGCTCAGTGGGAGTGAACCTGACTAGCATCCTTGAGGATGTGGTTTGATCCCAGGCCTCATTCAGTGGGTTAAGGATCCAGTGTTTCCTTGAGCTGCAGTGTAGGTTGCAGACACAGCTCAGATCTGGCATTGCTATGGCTGTGGCGTAGGTCAGCAGCTGCAGCTCCAATTTGACCCCTAGCTTGGGAACTTCCATATATCATGGGTGTGGCCCTAAATTTAAAAAAAAAAAGAATCCTTACATCATCTGCTGTCACCCTCTTGGAATATGGACTTGAAGAAGTCCATGTGAAGAAGCCAGGTCCTAGGAAAAGGGATAAGTAAATTACTACTGAAGACTGGGAATGTGGTCACCTGTATTATATGGCAATGAAACAACTAAGAAAACTATTTCCCATAGTAATCTCGAAGATGGAAAATGTATCTAATGACCTTGTGCACTTGGCTAAAGAGAGCTCTCCTCCTCCATCCAATAAGTTAGACCTGGCTTCTTCCCATTGGCAGCTATAGCGTAGTATTCTAAGACCTCAAGAGCAAAAGCTGCAGTGTCTCTTGAACCTTGGGAACTTTGGGCTCAGAGTTTATACTGTGTTACTTTTGCCACTATTTTTGGAGTCAAAATAATCAAGGCCAGCCTAGATTCAAAGATGAAGGAATTAGATTCCACTAGCTGATAGGAGAAGGAAAGTCACAATGCAAAGAGGCATCAGTACCCTAATATGAGTGACGATTACAGTCATCTTTGCAACAATCTAACACACAAGATATATAATTCTAGATTGAAAATTATTTCCACTCAGAATTTTTTTTTTTGTCTTTTTATGTTTTCTAGAGCCACTACCAAGGCACATGGAGGTTCCCAGGCTATGGGTCTAATCGGAGCTGTAGCCACCGGCCTACCCCGCAGCCACAGCAACACGGGATCCAAGCCGCATCTGCAACCTACACCACAGCTCATGGCAATGCTGGATCCTTAACCCACTGAGCGAGGCCAGGGATCGAACCCGAAACCTCATGGTTCCTAGTTGGATTCGTTAACCACTGAGCCACGACAGGAATTCCTCCACTCAGAATTTTGAGGCATGGCTTCAATATTGCCATTGAGAAGTTGCGTGGTATAGTGATTACCTACTTTGTATATGTAACCTTTTCTTTTCCTTCTCTCTGGAACATTTGGAACCTTCTTATTACTCCCGATATTAACCAGGTATGAGTTCATTTTCATGCATCATGTTCAGATTCCATTGCTATTTTCCACCTAGAGATCCTATTCTCTGATTTGTGGGAATGTTCTTGCAGCATGCAGCTTTCTCTGCTTTGCTCTTTATGGAACTCCTACTATTTGGATATTGAATCACTAAACAGACCCTATAATTTTCTTAACTTTTCCACCCTGTTAATCTCTGTGATGATTTTGTTCTACTTTCTGAGAGATTTTTCTCAACTACATGTTCCTTCTCTTTTATTGAATTTTTAACTTCAGCATTCTTGTTTTTAATTTTCAAGCACTCCTTGCTCTTTGATTTTCCTTTTTTTTTTTTTTTTTTTTTTTTTTTTTTTTTTGTCTTTTTGCCTTTTCTAGGGCCGCACCCATGGCATATGGAGGTTCCCAGGCTAGGGGTCTAATCGGAGCTATAGCTGCCAGCCTATGCCAGGGCCACAGCAATGTGGGATCCGAGCCATGTCTATGACCTACGCCACAGCTCATGGCAAAGCCGGATCCTCAACCCACTGAGCAAGGCCAGGGATTGAACCTGCAACATCATAGTTCTTAGTCAGATTTGTTAACCACTGAGCCACGACAGGAACTCCTTGATTTTCCTTTTGAAAGGATGTTATTCCTGTGTTTAGGATTTCTCTGATCTTATTGATTACATTTTCTTCTAAGTTTTTGTTTCATTGCACTGTTTCTGTGTTCTTTGAAGGTTTCGTTTTCCTTCTCTTTCTTTCAGTCTTTTTACTTTATAGTAGAATTTATCCTCAAATTCTTGTGACCCTTGGCTATTCGTTCATATTAAAAACTTATTGGGGGAGTTCCCAGTCATGGTGCATCAGAAACAAATCCAGCTAGGGACCACAAGGTTGTGGGTTTGATCTCTGGCCTTGCTCAGTGTTGCAGTGAGCTGTGGTGTAGGTCGCAGACGTGGCTCGGATCCCGCTTTGCTGTGGCTGTGGTATAGGCTGGCTGCTACAGCTCTAATTTGACCCCTAGCCTGGGAACCTCTATATGCTGCAGAATGTCCCCAAAAAGACAAAAAAAAAAAACTTATTGGAAAGTTCCTGCTATGGCACAACAGGCTTGATGGTGTCTCTGCAGTACCAAGATACAGAAGGAACAGGTTCAATCCTTGGCTGGGCACAGTGGGTTAAAGAATCTGGCATTGCCACAGCTGCCCTGTAGGTGACAACTGCAGCTCACTCAGCTCAGATGTGATCCTTGGCTGGGGAACTCCATATGCTGCCAAAAAAGAAAGAGAAGGGAGGAGAGGGGTGGTGAAGGGAAGGGAAGGAGATGGGAGGGGAGGGGAGGGGAGGAGAGGAGAGGAGAAGGGAAGAGAAAAAAGAATAGAAAACTGACTGGAAGCTCTTGGGTATAACAGAGCTGTCTTCACTGCAGACGAGCTGGTAGACAAATGGCTTTTCCTTGAGTATCTTTCATTTCTCCGTTTGGGGTAGTTTACTTTACCCAAGAAAGTTCTCACTAACATTTCTCTTAGCCCAGAGTAAAAGAGGCCCCTGCCTTAGTCCCCATGCATTGGAGGGCCTCACTCTGCCCACCCAACCACACACCCTCAAAGACAAGGAGTCCGTAGGACCAAGATGTGTTCATGCCCCTCCCCCGGGGGCCCGAGCTGTTCTCTCTGAAGATTGGCCTCCAGGTACCTGGGACCATGGAATCCTCTGTTCAAATGACCCTGAACATATTTCAAGGCCTGTGGTATGTCTTCCCTAGTGATCGCCCTAAGAGTGAGCCCTCCTGCCTCCCAGGTCTAAAAGGAGGCTGACTGCCGTGGGTATGGGCAGAGTTTGGACATGCAGGATCAGGTAGCCCCACTTCAGGAATTTATGGCTCACAGGTGGGAAGAGAAAGGATGTAGGCTAGGGCTGTCAACTGTAACAGGGAAGAAGAAATCTGACTCCATATGGAGTCTGGTTCTTTTACTTTAACCTTTGTATTCTATTGCTTTTTGCTACAAGTTAAGAATGTTGCAATGATGGAGGATACTGTTTAAAAAAGGATGTATCTGGATGTATGGCTGGATCACTTTGCTGTGCAGCACAAATTGACAGAACATTGTAAATCAACTATAGTAAAGGAAAAAAGGTTTTAAAGGGGGAGTTCTCATAGTGGCTCATCAGAAACAAATCTGACTAGCATCTATGAGGATGCAAGTTTGATCTATGGCCTAGCTCAGTGGGTTAAGGGTCCAGCATTGCTGTGGGGTGTGGTATAGTTCACAGATGCAGTTCGGATCTGGTGTTGCTGTGGCTGTAGTATATAGCCTGGCAGCTACAGCTCCAATTCGACCCCTAGCCTGGGAACCTCCATGTGCAGTGGGTGTGGCCCTAAAAAATAATAATTAAAAAAAAAAGACACACACACACACAAAAAGAATGTTGCCTATAGCCTGAAACACACAGGATAGCGCATTCTTAAGACTCTGACCTTTAAAGGTATAATATATTTCCATTCACAGAGAGATCAAAAATTGCAAAACAGGAGTTCCCGTTGTGGCTCAGTAGTAATGAACCCAACTAGGATCCATGAGGATGTGGGTTTGATCCCTGGCCTCACTCACCCGGTTAAGGATCTGGCATTGCCATGAGCCATGGTGTAGGTCAACAGTTAGAGCTCTGATTTGATCTCTAGCCTGGGAACTTCCATAAATCATGGACGCAGCCCTAAAAAGACAAAAAGAAAAAAAAAAGAAAAAGAAAATTGCAAAACAGAGAACAACATTTGTCTTGTTGGAGGGTTATAGGAACATTGTGACTGGACTTATCTGGACAGCTGCAAGAACAAATGATTCCGAGACGTTTGCAGCAACCAACCCCATTCCCTCCCCTTTTAATATAAAAGAAGCCTAACACAGGAAAGACGGTTCTTTGGGGTGCTAGTCCACCATCCTCTCGGTCTGCTGGCTTTCCAAATAAAGTTGCTATTCCTCACCCCAACAACTAGTCTCTCAATTTATTGGCCTGTGAGGTGGTGAGGGCAGTACGAGCTTGGGCTCAGACAACGAGGGGCTGGGCCAGCTCTCCTCGGGCCATCCTGTTCCTGTGCAGAGTGCCGAGGAGTCCAAATTCTAAATTCAAACCTGTCCTTCCAAGTCGTTATGGTGGTATATTTGTCAAAGTAGGAAGAACATATTTTACTTAACATTTTGATTGACTTAATGAATTTTAAGTATATTGAGACTTATGACACATGGGTCTACATTTGAACCTTTGCCCTGGGCTCTGCCGATGTTGGGAAGGGGCCTCATTAGCATCATTGGAACTGGGCGGCGGGGGGATGGGGGTGGGGGGACAAAGGGGTCACTTCATTCACTCACAGAATTTCCCTTACCCTCCACCCCTTTCTATTGCCAGGCAGATGCCTACCTTTTCCAAACCCTGACACTATTCTGGCTCATTGTTTTCAGACTATGCCTGCTGCCTTCTTGGAACTCAGAGCTGCCAGGAAGAAAAGGGGCTACACTAAGGAAGAAGCAGACTGTATTTTTCTTACACTTACCTGGGAACACGCGCCTGAGGACCCTGAGATGGCTGGGCCAGCATGCTATTAAAACACTACAGTAATACATCAGTACATTCCTACTGGAAAACATTATGACAATACCTAGCAATACCCTCATAACTATTACCCTGGAATCCCACTCATGTTCCTAAGAAATCATTTGGTAGAAGCAAAAAAATAAATAAATAATAAAACGTGTAAGTAACCATGCTCAAAAGCAAAGTTCACTGCCATCTTAAGATCAAAAACTAGAAACTTCTATGTCTGTCAATACGGGTATGTTTCAATTATTTACAATACATAAATGCAACCATGAAGCCATTTCATATACTCATCAGGCTCTCTGGTCTCAGTGTCAAGTGGAACAAGCAGTGTCCAGGGTAAGTTACTATCTCAGAGTGATGACAAAAAAAAATTAGTTTCCACCCACAAGTGGGAGAAAAAAAGAACACGGCAGGTTTCATGTGGCTGTTTATCTTAGAAACTGAACAAAATATGGTTTATTCTATAAACCGCAAAAAGAACAAAGTAATCCTTGAGAGGATGAGTGGTGCTTAATTACACCAAGAAAGGGGAGCAGCCAGAAAACCAAGCAAAAATGGAGTCATTGCAAAAGTAACAAAGCTCAAGCTTAGAGCCTCTCATTTACACAGACCTCTTGCAAAGCCCTGTCTTTTCTCATGCAAGAAAAGGCTAGCTTTTGTACTCAATTTTTATTCTGTATCCTTTTTCTTAAAGATAACTTTAAAATAGTACAAGCTTTGAGCCCACAAAAACTTGGCTCTATGGCCAAGAGAAGGAACTATATATTAAAAGGAGGGGGAGGGAGTTCCTGCTACAGAGCAGTGGGTTAAGAATCCTACTGCAAAAAAAAAAAAAAAAAAAAAAAAAAAGGGAATCTTACTGCAGCAGCTCAGGTTTGGGTTCAATCCCTGGCCCAGCGCAGTGGGGTAAAGGATCCGGTATTTTGGCAGCTATGACATAGATCAAGGCTGCAGCTCAGATTCAATCCTGGCCCAGGAACTTCCATATGCCATGGGTGCAGCTATAAAATTTTTTTTAAATAAAAATAAAAAAGGAGGGGGAGAGAAAGAGAGATGGATTTACCTGGAAAAACTGCCAATTCAAAGCAGCATCCTTTGAAATCATAAGAAAAATAGGGAACCACTAGGAGTTCCCATCATGGCGCAGTGGTTAACGAATCTGACTGGGAACCGTGAGGTTTCGGGTTCGATCCCTGGCCTTGCTCAGTGGGTTAAGGATCCGGCGTTGCTGTGAGCTGTGGTGTAGGTCACAGATGAGGCTCAGATCCTGCATTGCTGTGGCTCTGGCGTAGGCCGGCAGCAACAGCTCCGATTAGACCCCTAGCCTGGGAACCTCCATATGCTGTGGGAGTGGCCCTGGATAAGACAAAAAAGAAAAATAGGGAACCACCAAAAAAAAAAAAAAAAAAAAAAAAAAAAGGTTGATGCAGTTTAAGTTCAGAATTAATCTGACCAAGAAAGAATTCATGAACCTACTTTTTTTTTTAGGGTCTCCACCCACAGCATATGGAAGTTCCAAGGCTAGGAGTCAAATCCAGCTACAGCCACCAGCCTACACCACAGCCACAACACTGGATCCGAGCCTCGTCTGCGACCTACACCACAGCTCATGGCACTGCTGGATCCCTGACCACTGAGCGAGGCCAGGTATCGAACCCAACTCCTCACAGATACTAGTTGGATTTGTTTCTGCTGCACCACAACGGGAAATCCAGGAACCTAATTTTTAAAGGATTCCAACATCCACATCAAAAATTTGGGAGCTAGTTCATTAAAGACTGTAGACAGGGAATCAGAAGTACCCTACCTGCTGTTTAGGATTTGCTAATCCAATCCAAACTGTTTTTCAGCTTTTTGAAGGAACAAAATCTACACTTACCTAGTGCTGCCACCAGGTGGTAGTCGTGGCTTATTCAGGCGTAGTAATTACTCAGGCGTAATTATTTTGCAGCACTCTGCTCAGAGCAAAATGTCCCATTTAGTTGTCAAACACTTTTATGAGACAAGTACTGAGGCTTTTCTCAATTTTCAGATGAGTTTTAGAGATGATCAATAACTTATTCATATGGGATGATGTTTACCATGATTTTAATTTGGGGAATTGCAAGGTGAGATACATAGAAGTTAATTCTGTAAACATCTACCCCCTCTCCCCAAATAAGGACAGGCTGCAAGTGTCTGTCAGGTAGAGCCTGGGTTTCCTTCTGCTTCCAGGTGTGCCCTAAACTCTCCTTGCAGCAAGACCCTCAGCCTTTCTCAGAAATATCATTCACTGCCAGGGTCCCCAGCGGGCCCTTTGCATCAATCAGAACACTCCTCAAGTGCCAGCTGGTGTTCAGTTCTAGCATTAGATCTCTGAATCCACTGGATCCCTGCAGTCTGTGCTTTCCTCATCTTTGCACTGGCTACATAAATGTACCTGAAAAAGATGGGGCACAGTTGGTCCCAGTGGCTTCTTCTGATCAGTTCAGTGTCACTCTAAAGAGCAAATGCCACTCACTGAAGCTGGCCTTGTATCACTTAACTTCTCTCACCACAGCTGGAAGTTTGGGGCACAGTCCTGAATGGTATTTTCATCTCTTCTCTCGCTGAAGACCCTGGAGATCAGAGATATTTGTGGATGGAAGTAAAGTGGGCCAGGTGGCATCAGCTTGGACAGCTTTCTGTTATCCAGAAGAGATGGCACTGTCTAACCATCTTTTCAGGGCTTTCCTTTACCTCACTCTACTACCCAGGACCAACATCCTCACTCCTAGATGTACCCCTGCCCCCTGGACCTCCATCAAGCCACCATGGTCATGATTGCCTGATAGGAACCACCAAGATCACCAAATACAGGGACTGTGGTTTGCCTTTTCTCAAGACCACCATTCAGTGCCTGGGGAGGCCCACAGTAGTCATCAAAGATCACGAAGGATGTTAATTTTCATAATGTTTTTACTTGTATCAAAAGCAAAGCAATTTGTTTCATAAACAACATGGCTTTCCAAACTCTGCACATCAAGGAGCTAGAAAAAGAGGAACAAACTAAGCCCAAAATTAGCATAAGGAAGGAAATAACAGATTGGAGCACAAGTAAGAGAAATAGAAAATAGAAAAACAATAGAAGGAATCAACAAAAACTAAATGCTGGGGTTTTTTTTAAGAGAAACAAAATTAACAAACCCTTAGCTAGGCTAAGAAAAAAGAGAAAACTCATAAATAAAATCAGAAATGAAAGAAGAGATATTACAATTGATGACACAGAATAAAGAGGATCATAAGAGACTACTATGAACAACTATACTCCAACAAACTGAATCATCTTTGAAAAAAAGATAAATTCCCTAGCAACAGTCAACCTATCAAGACTAAAGCATGAATAAATAGAAAATCTGAATAGACCTACAAGCATGGAGATTAAATCAATAATCAATATACCTCCCAACAAAGAAAAGCCCAGGATCAGATGCTTCGCTGGTAAATTCTAACACACTTTTAAAAAAGAATTAAAGCCAATCCTTCTCAAAGTGTTCTTCAAAAAATGAAGAGGAAAGAATGCTTCCAAACTCATGCCAATATTGCTCTCATCAAGCTAGACAAAGACACCCTGATAAATACAGGTGCAAAAATCCTCAACAAAATACTCACAAAACAAATCTAAGAGCACATAAAATGGTCATACAGCATGACCAAGTGGGATTTATCTCTTGGCTGCAAGGATGGTTCAACATATGAAAACCAAATTAGTGTGATGCATTAACAGAATAAAGGATAAAAATCACATGATCACCTAAATTGATACTAAAAAGGTGTTTGTCAAACATCTTTTACAAATTTTGACAAATTTGACTCTATACCCTTTAATTATAAAAACTCTCAGCAAACTAGGAATGGAAGGAAATTAACTCAACATAATAAAGGCTGCATATGAAAAGCCCACAGCTTAAATCATGTTCAAAGGTGAAAAACTGAAAGCTTTTCCTCCAAGTTTAGGAATAAGGCAAGAATGTCTACTCTTCACATTTTTATTCAACGTAATACCAGAAGTACTATGTGATGAAAGAAATTAAAGAAAACATCAAAACATGGAAATCCATCTCATGTTCATGCATTGGAAGACTTAAATTTCATCTTAATATTATTAAGATGTATTAAGATGTCCAATTACCCAAAGCAATCTACAGAGCCAATGTAATACCTATCAAATCTCAATGGCATTTTTTTACAGAAATAGAAAAAACAACTCTACGATTCATATGGAACCATGAAAAAAAATACAAACAGCTAAATCCATTGTGTGAAAGAAGAACAAATCTGGAAGCATCACACTTTCCGGTTTATATTACAAAGCTATAGTAATCAAAGAGTATGGTTCTGGCTAAAGACAGATCAGCTGATGAAACAGAACAGAGAGAACAGAAATAAAACCATGCATATACAGTTAACTGATCTTCAGTAAGGGTGCTAAGAATACACAATGGGGAAAGATAATCTCTTCAACAAATGATGTTGGGAAAAATTGGATATTCAAATACAAAAGAATAAAATTGGACCCTGATTTTACACCAGACACAAAAAAATCAACTCAAAATGAGTTAAAGACTTAAACGTAAGACCTGAAACTGGAAAATTCCTAGAAGAAGCATAGGAGGAAATCCTCGTGATATTGGTCTCAGCAATGATTTCATGGATATGACATCAAAGCCACAGGCAGCAAAAACAAAAACAAATGAGTGAAACTACATCAAACTAAAAACTTTTGCACAGCAAAGGAGGCAATTGCAATAAACAGAGTGAAAAGGCAGACTAGGACAAAATATTTCAAACCAGGAGTTCCCGTTGTGGTGCAGCAGAAACGAATCCGACTGATGTTGTGGGTTCAATCCCTGGCCTCACTCAGTAGGTTAAGGATCCGGCATTGCCCTGAGCTGTAGTCTAGGGACGTGGCTCGGATCCTGTGTTGCTGTGGCTGCAGCTGTAGCTCCTATTCGACCCCTAGCCTGGGAACTTCCATATGCCGTGGGTGCAGCCATAAAAAGACAAAAGGCCAAAAAAAAAAAAATTAAGAAGGTAGATCCCATGTTAAGTGTTTTTAACAAAATAAAATCTTTCTTTAAAATTCTATTGATAAATTTCAAAGAGAAAGACAAATACCATATGATATCATTTATATACGGAATCTAAAATATGGCACAAATGAACCTATCTACAAAACAGAAACAGACTCATGACATACAGAATAGACTGTGTGCTGAGGTAGGGGGTGGGGAGGAATGGGATGGACTGGGGGTTTGAGGTTGGTAGATGCAAACAATTACATTTAGAATGGAAGAGCAATGAGGTCCTGCTGTACGGCAGAGGGAATTTTATCCAATCTCCTGGGATAGAACATGATAAAAGATAGTATGAGAAAAAGAATGTGTGTGTGTGTGTGTGTGTGTACATATATGTATATGACTGGATCGTTATGCTGTACAACAGAAATTGATGCAACACTGTAAATCAGCTATACTTTAATAAAAAAATTTTTAATTCTATTCAAAAATTTCAGATAATATGTTCTGCTACAAGCATAGCAAATCTATTAGACTAAATGCAAGTCCCTAGCTTTCATGAGACTGCCTTTGGCTTAGTTTCGGAGACACAGATGACACCTTAGCAGGCTTCTTTTAATCAATGCTGTGCTCTTTGGGCAAGAGAAAGAAAACTGAAGAGGAATTTTTCCAAACACTTTTTAAGAACTATCATTAAATATTCAAGTCATTTGAAAAGATATAATGAATAGTGCAATAAACACCCATTTACCTACTATCCTGTAGCTTAAACATTCCCAATAGAGCCAAAGGCCCCTGTGCCCTCTCCTTTTCTTAGTTCCCCACTCCCCAAATGTGTAATTTATCATTCCATCCATTTCTTTATTCTTTTACTACGTATGTATGCTTTTTAGGGAAAGCAATGGATGGTGGTGTTTGGCTTAATGTTTTTGCAATTTATCGCACGTGTTCTAAAATTTGCTTCTTTCTCTTAACATTGTGTCTTAATCACTTCATTTTCACTATCACTTTTTTTAGATTTTTTTCTATTATAGTTGATTTATATTGTTATGCCAATTTCTGCTGTACAGCAAAGTGACCCAGTCATACATATACATACATTCTTTTTCTCACATCCTCCATCATGTTCCATCACAAGTGACTAGATATAGTTCCCTGTGCTATAGAGCAGAATCTCATTGCTTATCCACTCCCAATGCAATAGTTTGCATCTACTAACCCCTAACTCCCAGTCCATCCCACTCCCTCCCCCTCCCCCTCCCCCTCAGCAACCACAAGTCTGTTCTCCAGGTCCATGAGTTTGTTTCTTTTCTGTAGAAAGGTTCATTTGTGCCATATATTAGGTTCCAGATACTTTTTCTTTTCTTTTTTTTTTTTTTTTTTGGTTTATTTGTTTGTTTTGTTTTTTGCTTTTTAGGGCTGCACCCTTGGCATATGGAGGTTCCCAGGCCAGGGATCAAATCAGAGCTACAGCTGCCAGTCTACGCCACAGCCACAGCAACGAGGGACCTGAGCCTCATCGGCAACAGACACTGCAGCTCACAGCAATGCCAGAATCATGGACCCACTGACCTAAGCCAGGAATCAAATCCACATCCTCATGGATACTAGTTGGATTTGCTTCCACTGCAGCACAACAGGGAACTTCCACTATCACTTTTTATCCATTCTCCTGTTAATGGACACTTAGGTCCTTTCCAACTTTGGCTATTTAAAATACTGTTATAAGACTAAATCCGAAGAATTCAGCACCACCACCCTCCACAAAGGAGCCATCCTCAAGTGTGCAGAGGAGAAGCCCCTCCCCCAGATACAGGGACCACGAAGGGGACGCTCAGGAAGACACTGACATACACCCGGGACATGGGAAAAAACACAGTTTGACTTTCTGTGACTTCCTAAGATTTGATGTAGAATTAAACTCAAGGGACATGACATTGCCCTTGATTTTCATATTCTTTGACAAGCACACAGGGCTGAACGTCAGGAGGTGGGAACCAAGGAAGAGACACAGAATCATAAATGCCCAAGATGTTTGAATATGAAACCTCTCCACAGAACACACAAGATGTACTTTTAGCTAAAATCTCATATGAGAAATACTGAAAATCGATCTAAAAAATAATTTCCATTTAAAAAACCAATCAATCGATTAGAAAAACAGGGCCAGCTATAATAAAGCCAGTCAGTTGAGAGAGTTTATTGAACACCTCTTCTCTGCCAAACTTGGAAATACACTGGTGAGTCTGACAGGCACAGATCCCATCCTCGTGGAACTTACACTCTGGTGGAGACAAACAGATGTTAGATCAATAATTATAAGTAATTCATAAAATAATTGTGCATTAAAATGTCTGAAATAGGAGTTCCCGTCATGACTCAGTGGTTACTGAATCCAACTAGGAACCATGAGTTTGCAGGTTTGATCCCTGGCCTTGCTTAGTGGGTTAAGGATCCTGTGTTGCCGTGAGCTGTGGTGTAGGTCGAAGATGCAGCTCAGATCCCACGTTGCTGTGGCTCTGGGGTAGGCCAGCGGCTACAGCTCCAATTCGACCCCTAGCCTGGGAACTTCCATATGCCATGGAGCGGCCTTAGAAAAGACAATAAATAAATAAATAAATAAATAAATAAATAAATAAATAAATAAATAAAATGTCTGAAATCATTCCTAAAATTATTGACTGAAAAAAAGTGACATGAATATGGACAAGAACAAAATGAATTGTCCTTTGTACCTGAAAATATGCTGATGACACAGGTGACCAAATTCTTGGAGAATATGCTTTATTTGGCTCCAGTCATATGTGATGGAATGCAAATTCTTGGGACATGCTGCAGCATGCTGTATGGGACAAGGTTCTTCACGTATGAAACTGGCCTGAACAAAGATCATCAGCACATTGTCCTGTTGGTTTCCTGATGAGGACAGGCCCATATACATGATGCGGTAATACTGGGTCTTCAAAGAAGCTGAAATTTTTTTTTTTTTTTACAGCCATATCTGCAGCATATGGAAGTTTCTGGGCTAGGGGTTGAATCAGAGCTGCAGTTACAGGCCTATATCACAGCCATGGAAACACCAGATCTGAGCTACATCTGAAATCTACACCACGGCTTGTGGCAATGCCAAATCCTTAACCCACTGAGTGAGGCCAGGGATCGAACCCACATCCTCAAAAAGACAACATCAGGTCCTTAACCCACTGAGCCACAATGGGACTCCTGAAGAGGCAGAAATTTTTTTTTTTTTTTTTTTTTTTTTTTGCTTCTTAGGGCTGCACCCCTGGCATATGGAGGTTCCCAGGCTAGGGGTCAAATTGGAGCTACAGCTGCCGGCCTACACCACAGCTACAGCAACATGGGATCCGAGCCCCATCTTCAACCTACACTACGCTCACGGTAATGCCAGATCCTTAACCCACTGAGCAAGGCCAGGAATCGAACCTGCAACCTCATGGTTCCTAGTCGGATTCATTTCCACTGCACCACAATGGGAACTACTGAAATTTTTTTTTTTTTTTAGCCACACCTGTAGCACATGGAAATTCCTAGGCTGGGGGTTGAATCAGAGCTGTAGCTGCTGGCCTGCACCACAGCCACAGCAGCTTAGGATCCAAGCCATGCCTTCAACCTACCCCACAGCTCACATCAACACCAGATCCTTAACCCACTGAGCGTGACCAGGGATTGAACCCTCATCTTCATGGATCCTAGTTGGGTTCTTAACCTGCTGAGCCACAATAGGAACTCCCTAGGCTGAATTTTTAATAAACATTTAGAGATAATAAAACCACCTATCCTCATTTGCCACCTCTTTCGCTGACCAAAGAAACTATTGAGTCAAAGGCGACTTCTTACTCTTATTCCTGCCACCAAATGAGAGTGGAGATCATTGCAAGAGAGAGATTTTAATGTGTGCTGAAACAAAATTTTATTTTATTTTATTTTTTATTTATTTATTTATTGTCTTTTTGCCTTTTCTTGAGCCACTCCCGAGGCATATGGAGGTTCCCAGGCCAGGGGTCGAATCGGAGCTGTAGCCGCTGGCCTACGCCAGAGCCACAGCAACGCGGGATCCGAGCCGCATCTGCAACCTACACCACAGCTCACGGCAACGCCGGATCATTAACCCACTGAGCAAGGCCAGGGATCGACCCCTCAACCTCATGGTTCCTAGTCAGATTCGTTAACCACTGCACCACGATGGAAACTCCTGAAACAAAATTCTAGGAGAGAGCATCCTGATGTTTCTCAGAAGCAGGTAAATAGTGATGTTCCGTGTTTACTTTCAACACAGGGAGCACCTCGGATCCTACAGACAGGTAACATGGAGAAGATAAATCCAAAGACGAATGCATCAGGTACACTCCAAAGTTCACCTGTGAGCAAAACAGCAGCAACAAGAGCGAAGTCAACTATTTTAGCAGGTGAAAACAATTTTGCAAATAATAATGTTCTTAAATGTTTAAAGACATATACTTGACTTGATGTGTCCTCTCTTTCATGTAGCAGAAAGTAGTGAGAAACCGGGCAAATCCTAATTCCTAGACACTACAGATTTTCATTCTAAGGTGTTCTTTCCCCACAGTCACCCCACACCTCTTCATCACTGGACCTATTCTCTTCTGTCCATCCCATACATCTTGAGTTTCTCACAAGAGTGCTTCTTCCCGCTCTGGGCCTCTAACCACTGCCAGGCTGATTGCTGCTCTGTACCCTGCAGTAAAAGCCCTTTTTGAAAATACTGGCACAATTCAGCATTTTCTTTTTTCTTTTTTTTTTTTTTTTCCTTCTTATAGCCACACCTGTGGCATATGGAGGTTCCCAGGTTAGGCGTTGAATTGGAGCTACAGCTGCCGGCCACAGCCACAGACACAGCAACTCAGGATCTGAGCTGTGTCTAAGACCTACGTAGCAGCTCACAGCAACTCCGGATTCTTAACCCAATGAGCGAGACCAGAGATAGAACCCATATTCCCACAAACATTATGTCGGGTTCTTAACCCACTGAGCCATAGTGGAAACTCCCAATTCAGCATTTTCTATGAGAGTGTGTGAGGTAAATTAAGTTCTCCAGCTTCTCCAGAATAAAGACGGAAGGTGCAAAATGAAGAGATGTGTAAGCCCATTCAAATCAATGCAAGTGAGCCGGTGAGAACCCTTTGGAGGGAGTTCCCGCTGTGGCAAAGCAGAAACTCGACTAGTATCCATGAAGTCGCCGGTTTGATCCCTGGCCTCACTCAGTGGGTTAAGGATCCCGCGTTGCTGTGAGCTGTGGTGTAGTTCACAGACATGGCTTGGATCCCACGTTGCTGTGGCTGTGGTAGAGGCTGGCAGCTATAGCTTTGATTGGACCCCTAGCCTGGGAATCTCCATATACTGAGAGTATGGCCCTGAAAATCAAAAAAGAAGTAGGAGGAGAAGGAAAAGAAGAAGAAGGAGGAGAAGAAGAAGATAAAGAAGAAGGGGAGAAGAAGAAGAAGAACCCTTTGGAGTATGTGATGTGCTCCCTGAGCTGTTCGTTCCTATGATATCAGTTGGTCACCACCATGTTCCAGGCCTCAGGCTATGGACTGGAGCCAAAGTAACTCTTTAACATCTGCATACATGTAGGTGAAGAGTACACAGGAACCCTCTGTACTATCTTTGCAGTTTTTCTGTAAATCGAAAATCATTCCAAAATTTTAAAAAATAAAAGATTTCTGCACAAGAATTTAAGTAGTGCTGAGAACTATCACTTCCATGTACTCCGGTATTTGTGCTCGCCCATCCCTTGTCTAGGCAACCTGTGCGGGGCAGGCTCAAGGTCCTGTGGCAGCTGAGCACACAGACATGTTGGTTGCAACAACTCTGCAGACCATACCTATCTGTATCTGTAAGGACAGTTTTGTCATTCAAATACTGTGACACCAAGTGAACCCATTCACAAAACAGAAACAGACCCACAGACACAGAGTATAGACCTGTGGTTGCCAAGGAGGATGAAGAGTGAGTGGGATGGACTAGGAGTTTGGGATTAGTAGATGCAAACTGTTACATTTAGAATGGATGAGCAATGAAATCCTGCCATGTAGCACAGGGAACAATAGCCAGTCTCTTGGGATAGAACATGATGGAAGATAATATGAGAAAAAGAATATACATACATATTATGCATATTATATATACAAGAAAAAGCATATACATATACCCAGACTGAGTCATATATATGTGTGTGTGTGTGTGTGTGTGTGTGTGTGTGTGTGTGTGTATTCTTTTTCTCATATATATATTTTTTCATATACATATATATGACTGGGTCACTTCTGTACAGCAGAAATTGGCACAACATTGTAAATCAACTATAATTAAAAAAAGAGTACTGGGATACAAAACTCTGGATTGGGAGAAACAGGAAATAATGATGAGCATTTTTACCATGAGTTAACTTGCCAGTTTACTACTGGAAAGAGATAAAATGCTTGCATCATTTCAGTTAATTTTCAAAAACTGTTTCATGAAGCCTGACTGCTCAGTTGGTTTCCTGGAATACTTTGCAAACAAGAGATCCTGACAGAAAGTGGGAGCCCAGAAATAAACAAATCTTCCTAATGAATCAGTCTCTTAGAAGTTCAGCTTTTATTGTCTGGAATCCACAACAGCAACATTTAGTCATTTTAACCCTCAAGAAGATGACTTACAAATTTAGGATAGTGAAATGTTTAGAATCTTTCTGTGCAGCTACTCTACTCACCATGAGATATTTTTACTCTCCATGAGATCTTTGTGGGGAAGAAAATAATGATTGAAACAAAGAGTTACTTTACTCATTTACTCATTTCTTATTTATACTCCATATCTCTCCAATAAGATTTGAAAGCATCAAAAATACATGATTTTAAAAAAAAGTGAGGGAGTTCCCATCGTGGCTCAGTGGTAATGAACCTGAAAATACCCATGAGGACGAGGGGTTAAAGATCTGGCATTGCCGTGAGCTGTGGTGTAGGTTGCAGACATGGCTGTGGTATAGGTTTCAGACACAGCTTAGATCTTGAATTGCTATGGCTGTGGTGTAGGCTGGCAGCTATAGCTACAACTGGATCCATAGCCTGGGAACTTCCATATGCCCAGAGTGTAGCCCTAAAAAGAAAAAAAAAAAAAAAAAGTAAGGAAGTGAATGGAAAAGAAAAATAAGATAGTATCACAGACAAGGTCTAAACCTTGATGCCAGCCCATCAGCCTTAGAATGTTTTCCCACTTCTAAAAATTACTTGGCACCATTAAGATTTTGTTCTGCTCTACTCAATTTTCTGTGATAATCTATATGGGAAAAGAATATGAAAAAGAATGGATGTGCATATACGTATTACTGAATCACTTTGTTGTACAACAGTAATTATTATAACATTATAAATCAACTATACTTCAATAAAACTTTTTTTAAAAAACTCCCTAAGAATTAGGGAGTTTCTATTGTGGCTCAGCAGAAACAAACCTGATTAGTATCCATGAGGATGCAGGTTCGATCCCTGATCTCACTCAGTGAGTTAAGGATCCGGCGTTGCAGCAAGGTGTGGTGTAGGTCACAGACAAGGTTCAGATCTGGCGTTGCTATGGTTGTGGCATAGGCCAGCAGCTGTAGATCCAATTCAACCCCTAACCTGGAACCCTCCATATGCTGCACTTGCAGCCCTAAAAAAAAAAAAAAAAAAAAATGTAAATTATTTCTGGTGTAGATAAAATTTGTTCAGGATCTTAAAATGGGGTGTTGTGTGCTTACCTTTCTCTCCCGACTCTCAGAAAGCTTTTGGAAAACATCTTGATTTCGTTGACCAGTTTGCTGATTGATGCAAATCATCTGGCATCTGTGACAAGGCCCCAAAACCTGGGCGGTGAGAAGGGAAAAGGCAGTGTTGTCATGAAAGTGACCAGACATTCTACAGAGGGCGAAACCTGCGTCTAGGAGGAATAGCTATAAACAACCATCCTCCTGCCAATTTCAGCCGCGCAGAGAAATGCTCCAACTGCAAAGAGCCAGGAAGTGGCACCCTTTCCCAGTGCCTGCTAGGGAATCACCCACATTTGTATATCGGCTGAAAGGCGATGGCGTCAGGGTTTTGTAGAAAAAGGAGAGTGGTTGTGATTCTCAGGTGGTTATCAGGGAAGGGTGAGTGTCCTCCAGGGAAGAAAAGTACTGTGGAGGACATACCGGGAGAAGATGAACAGACCCTACGCTGCTTTCATGGCCACAGATGACTCCAGACTGCAGCATGTAGCTCCCACAACTGCACGTGCACCTGTGAAACACACTCGATGAGATCTGAGAGGCCACTGGGTTTCTTTCTTTTTTAAATTACACTACAATACATAGTGGATATCTTTCCATGTCTGTTCACAAAATCAACCCTGGATTTTGCAGTTTTCACTGCGGCCTGGCACTCCCATGGGTTGATGGGCTTAGCTCTTCTCCTTTGAAGCCATGTGCATAATTTCTTTTTCTTTTTTGGGGGGGGGGGCACGCCCATAGCATGCCAGAGTTTCTGGGTGAGGGATCAAACCCATGTCACAGCAGTAACCAGAGCCACAGCAGTGACAACCCTGGATCCTAACCTGCTGAGCCGCCAGGGAACTCCCATGTGCACAGTTTCTAATCATTTTGCAATAAAGGTCCTAATTCACATAAATCCCTTTCCCATTTTTTTAAGCTAAATCTCTCAAAGTGAACTAATAAAGTCAACATGTATAAATTTTTTATGACTTGATACACAGTGAAAAACTGCTCTCCAAAAGGAATGTGCTAGGTCTTTTTGCATTGCAACTGCTTCAGCACTGAGTATTATCACAGTGATTAGATGATTAGTAAACATCTCTTAAGTAATTATTTTTTGAAACAATTTTTATTGAAGTATAGTTGATTTACACTGTTGTAGGTATGTGGCAAAGTGATCCAATTGTAATACATTATATTTACATTTATATTATTTTCCAGATTATTTTCCATTATAGGTTATTACAAGATATTGAATAGAGTTCCCTGTGCTGTACACTAGGTCCTTGTTGTTTATCTTTTTTTTTTCTTTCTTTTTAGGCCTACACTCACAGCATATGGAAATTCCTGGGCTAGGGGTCAAATTAGAGCTGTAGCACCTGGCCTATGCCACAGCCACAGCCACAGCAACACCAGATCTAAGCCACATATGTGACCTATGCTGCAGCTTGTGACAATACCAGATCCTTAACCCACTGAGTGAGGCCAGGGATTGAACCTGAATCTTCATGGATACTAGTTGGGTTCTTAACCCATTGAACCACAACAGATACTCCATTGTTTATTTATATATTATATTGTGTATCTGTTCATTCCAAATACTTATTTAGCATTTATTCTTTAAAAGGCACAGTATTAACTATAGCTTATACTTTTTAATGTCTGCCTAAGACAACACTGTATGGATATAGCATAATTTATTTACTCAATCTCCTTTCTTGGAGTATTTAGGATATTCTCTGATTTTTCATATGCATAAAGTATTGGAATAAGTTATTTTGTAATATATCTTTGCGTATTTGAAAGAGTATTTTTTTGGCCACACCTACAGCATTAGGAAGTTCCCAGGCCAGGGATCAAAGCAGTGCCACAGGTGTGGCAACTCCAGATCCTAAACCTACTGAGCCACCAGGGAATTTCCTTGTAAGAGTATTTTTTAAGGGATAGATTTCTACAAGTGAAATTATTGCATATTTTAACTTTAATTCATTGAAGTTTTTACATACCACAAGCTAAAGAAAGCAAAGCACCTCAGAAAGGTTTTTTAAAGGATCTTTCTTGTGTTCATGTCCCCAGGTCCCTTACAAATTACCTGTTGCAAGGTTAAGTTTCTGATAGTGATTCTAGTCTAGTTAAAATTCTTTCTCTTTCCTCTGCCTTCTTTTTTTTTTTTTTTTTTTTTTTTTTTTGTCTTTTTGTCTTTTCTAGGGCCACTCCCGCCGCATATGGAGGTTCCCGGGCTAGGGGTCTAATCGGAGCTGTAGCCACCAGCTTGCTCCAGAGCCACAGCAACTCGGGATCCAAGCCGCGTCTGCAACCTACACCACAGCTCACAGCAATGCTGGATCCTTAACCCACTGAGCAAGTCCAGGAATCGAACCCGCAACCTCATGGTTCCTAGTCGGATTCATTAACTACTGTGCCACAACGGGAACGCCTCCTCTGCCTTCTTTTCTTCCTTTATTTCTCCCTCTCTCTCTCCATCTATTATATATTTAGTGCCTACTCTGTACCAGGCAGGATATGGAAGAGCAGGTGCTTTTACAACATGGCAGGGACACGGTGACAGAAAGGAAGAAGAGTAAGTCAGAATGGAGGGATGAGGGGAATGGCAGGAAGACTGGTGCCAGAGAAATGTCTGTGGGAGAGAAAAGAGATTGTTTTTTTGAGAGGGTTCAGCTTCAGGGATAAGAGAAAATTTGGAGAGTTAAATGGGTAAAAAGGATTTGAGAGGAGTTACTACTGTGGCTCAGCAGGTTATGAACCCAACTAGTATCCATGAAGATGCAGCTTCAATCCCTGGCCTCACTCAGTGGGCTAAAGATCCCACGTTACTATGGCTGTGGCATAGGCTGGCAGCTGCAGCTCTTATTTGACCCTAGCCTAGGAACTTCCACATGCCGCAGGTGCAGCCCTAAAAAAATTTCTTAAAAAAGATTTGGGGGACATTTTGTGCCACATGATTTATCCCTACTCCCAACCCTGGACCTCTGAAATCCTTCATTAAAGATTAAATTATTACTTTCTGCTTTTCTGGAAGTTAGCGTGATGGTTTCTTTTGAGTGCAGAAGCCCCGCTATAGTCAATCTATACACTATTATTATTAAAATCATTTCATTCCCCCGAAGCACTGGGCACATTCTGTGCAGATGATCCATCCTTCCGTCCTCAGCTATTCCTGCCCATTTATTCCTTCAACACTTGTGGAGCACCAACTCTGGGTCAGGACTGTTCTAGGCTCCAGAGGGACAGCAGGGAATAAAAAGACTTGGTCCCCACCCTTCTATGCTCTGAAAAAATAAGCAGACACTGTGTGGAGGGTGACCATGTGATGGGTCAAGAAGAACTTTTCTAAGGAGGGAGCATTTGAGTGGAGACCCTGAAAGAGCTGCAAGAAAAGTGTGTCAGGCAGAAGGGACCACTTGGGTTGTTTAGCAGATGGAGAGAAGGTCCATAAGGCAGGCAGAGGTGAAGGGGTGATGAGCTGGGGGAGATGGAAGAGGCCAGGGTGGGGGGTCAGGTGTCAAGGGGCCTAAATGCCCTAATGAGGAATGTAGATGATAGTTGCAGACTTTAGGTTTGGGGATCCGAAAGCCCAGGGGACTTTGACTCTGACTGCAAGCTTCTTCCCCAGTGAGGCTGGGAGTGAGAGCGTGAGGAGAAGAGACAGCCACAATGAGCACTGAAGGACCACGAGGCATCCAGGTCCTGCTCTCAAGGTCCAGACCATGGGAAAGTCCAACAAGTTTCCAGGGGCTGAAGTTCTCCAGGCACAAGCATCCTAAGAAACAGAGTTTAAGCCTAGACACAGTGACAAGGTGGAGGCAGCATCGAACCCTCCATCACCTGTATGGGACACATTCTCTCTTCTTCACATGAAACTTCTGCCTCCTTTGGAGGAATGAGAGTTGGATCATTCCAAGAGGGTGCCCAGAATGCAGAAATTACTCACCTTCCTGCTGAGATTTTGAGATTTTGTGGTTAAGCGTCAACAGACTTTTTTTTTTTTTTTTTTTTAGTACTGCACCCTCGCCATGTGGAAGTTCCCAAGCTAGGGGGTGAATTGGAGCTGTAGCCACTGGCCTACACTATAGCCACAGCAATGCAGGATCTGAGCCACATCTGCAACCTACACCAAAGCTCACAACAGTGTGGTATCTCCAGTTCACTGAAGGAGGTCAGGGATTGAACCAGCATCTTCATGGGTACTCGTTGGGTTCCGCTGGGCCACAATGGGAATTCCCTCAACAAACTCTTCAGTTAACAAACTCTTAATTAGCAGATCCCTGCTACTTTGCTACCATGCCGGCCTGAGGCCAAATCTGCATTGGCAAGGCTTAAAGAAAGATAACAGAACTTCTGGAACTTACCTGGAAATGCAAGGAACCAACTGAAATTCCATCCCATTTCTCTTCTTCAAAAGCTCTTGTTCCATTGGTAATAATATTGGCACGGAAACGTGAGATGAGATCTTTCATTGGAAATAATTCTTCCTTTCCATTCTCACCACTGTTTAAGATGTACCAAAAAGAAAGAGGGGAGGGGTGGATCATCATACTCTTGTAATCATTCACCATTTCTACCACTTGATGCCTGAGTTCATCAGTTTACTCTTGCCTGAGGCCTAGATGATCACAACGACATTTTACCATGAGTTCAAGGCCAAGAGACACATATCATACACATCAGTCAGACTCGATGGTCTCCCCTGGAATATGGTCCCATCTCCACGGAGAGACCCATGAGAGGCAATGCGAAGGGTGAGCAGATCTTTGCTGAGATGACTTTGGAGACCAAGTGAAAAGGGGCCGAGTGAATAAACTTATGAGAAAATACCAATTCTACAAGGTGAGTCAGGACGAGGCACTTAAAGGGTGTCAACAGGCTTAATTACCAAGGACTTCAAAGTACCAAGAGCTCACACTCCTTCTGGATATTAGAGCATCTAAAGCTATACAGAGTATATACATGGAAGGTTTTAATTTTTACTTCCTATAGAGCACAGATTGATGGTTGCCAGAGGTAGAGGGTGGGTGAAATGGGTGAAGGAAGAAACTTCAACTAAAAACTAAACAAGTCTTGGGAATATAATGTACAGCATGGAAACTATAGTTAATCACACCGTATTGTCAAAAACACCATAATGCATATTTAAAAGGTCCCAATAAATCTTAAAGGTTAGAATAGATCTTAGAAGTTCTCATCACAAGAAAAAAAAAAAATTGTAGCCATATCAGGTGACAGACGTTAACTAGACTTATTGTGATCATTTCTCAAAATACACAAACATGGAATCATGCTGTATACCTGAAACTAATGTTACATGTCAATTACACCTCAATAAAAAAAAATTGTATTTCCTAACTTCCATCCTGTTTGCAATTTTAACTAAGTATATGCTATTATAATTTTTTTTTTTTTTTTTTTTTTTTTTGCTTTTTTAGAGCTGCATCTGAGGCATAATGGAGGTTCCCAGGCTAGGTGTCGAATCGGAGCTGTAGCCACTGGCCTATGCCACAGCCATAGCAATGCAGGATCAGAACTGTATCTGTGACCTACACCACAGCTTATGGCAATGCCAGATCCTTAATCCACTGAGTGAGGCCAGGGATCGAACCTGCAACCTCATGGTTCGCTTCTGCTGTGCCACAACAGGAACTTCCACACGCTTTTGTCATTCTTGTTTTAAATTTTGTTTACTACTTCGAGGTGCCATAAAATGGCTCCCTGCACCTCAATGCACTCCCTCCCCTGAGGTAAAAAAACACTGAAAAAGTATCTGAAAACTTTAACAGAAGAGCACAGTGTATGATCCCATTAAACTGAGTTCAAGAAAAGGTGAAACTGGGACTTCTCGTTGTGACTCAGTGGGTTAAGAACCTGACAGTGTCGGTGACACGATGCAGGTTTGATCCTTGGCCTCACTCAGTGGGTTAAGGATCCAGTGTTGATGCAAGTCGCCAGGTAACTTGCAGATGCAGCTCAGATCTAGTGTTCCCGTGGCTATGGCATACTTGTATAGGCCAGCAGCTCCATCTCTGATTCGACCCCTAGGCCAGAAACTTCCATAAACTGCAGGTGTGGCTGTAAATAGAGTTACCGTTGTGGCTCAACAAACACAATTAGTATCCATGAGAGCTGCAGGTTCCACCCTTGGTGCTGCCCAGTGGGTTAAGGACCCAGCGTTGTGGGAGCTTCAGTGTAGGTCACAAACATGGCTCAGATCTGCTGTTGCTGTGGTATGACCGGCAGCTGCAGCTCTGATTGGACCTCTAGCCTGGGAACTTCCATATGGCATGAGTGTGGCCAAGAAAGAAAGAAAGAAAAAAGGAAGGAAGGAAGGAAGGAAGAAAGAAAGAAAGAAAGAAAGAAAGAAAGAAAGAAAGAAAGAAAGAAAGAAAGAAAGAAAGAAAGAAAGAAAGAAAGAAAGAAAGAGAAAGAAAGAAAGAAAGAAAGAGAGAAAGAAAGAAAGAAAAGAGAAAAATAAAAGGTGAAACTACCCAGGGTGAAAGAAGCCAAAATAATGGCAATCTTCAGTGGTTAACTGAGAAGAGGTCTGGGGACCTAGAAATTTCTCTGCCTGATCTGAGTAGCAGTTACATGAGTACATACATCTATAAGCACTCACTGAACTATGTCCTTATGATTTTTGCACTTTGTTGTACTTTAAAAAAAAAAAATTTAAGTTGGCGGGGTGGGGGGTGGGTGGAATTCCTTGAGCAAGACAGGAAAAAACTTGTCCTGGAGACAGAACTGAAAAGCTCTAGGAGAGAGTAAGGGGCCCCAAGGATGTATCCCAATCCTTTTCCAAACAATGAATACTGTGTGAAAAGCCACAGACCAGGATGGAGTTCCCACTGTGGCTCAGAGGGTTAAGAACCTGACTAGTATCCATGAGGATGTGGGTTTGATCCCTGGCCTCTCTCAGTGGTTAAGGATCCGATATCGCCCTGAGCTGTCATGTAGGTCACAAACGCGGCTTGGATCCCTCGTTGCTGTGCCTGTGATACAGGCGGGCAGCTGCAACTCCAGTAGGAAGTTCTTCTAGCCTGGGCACTTCCATCTGCCACAGGTGCGGCCCTAAAAAGAAAAGAAAAAAGGACAAAAAGCCAGGGACCAGGATAACCAGGTCCAGCTTTGTCACGTGTGCAGTTTCCACAATAGATGATGACTGTGGGGTCCTCGTGGGAAATGAGAGGGTTAACACTTTCTAGTCCTAAAATCCTTTGACTTTGGATTCACCGTCTAGGATACAAACCCTCCCTTTGTGCTTTGTAAATGGGAAAGTTTTATATCCCAAAGCTATCGTGGTTAGCACGCACACAACAGCATTGGTCAAATTCAAAAACAGAACTAGGGACCCTTACCAGGTACCAGCCACAGGCTGTTCCTCTTACCTTTGACCATCTGCCCTTCCTAACCCGCTGCTTGTCAGCCCTGCACTAAACCAACTGATAGGAATGTGGGCTGCAGTAAGCCTGTCCCTGCCTATCTTTCTACACCAAGAATCCCAGTAAACCACAGACCTGCTCCATCCAGGGCTCTGGGTACCTGAGGAAGATGGTGAGTCAGTGCCAGGAAAACTCAGTGAAGCCCCAGGGACCAGAGAGCCGTGTCACTTCTGCTCCCAAAGAGCACCAGCAGGACTTTGGCAAAGGAACCCTGTTGTATGCTTTTGCCAATGACTATAAACAGGAAATACTACAAATGGTCCATCTTTGTTGCTTATTAAGCTGTATGTGTACATGTCTGTGTGTGTATGCACACATGTGCCCAGGACCACATGGCACATAAAGGTCATAGGATCCCTGGCTCGTGGTGCTGACAGGTGTGGACCGTAATCTGCTGGTCTAACTCTTACAGCTGAGTGATTCTTTTTCACCCAGGTGTCAGATTACCTTGGGACTTCACGATTTCCTCTGAAGAACAATGAGGCAGCTTAAACCAACAAAGACCAATCTAGAGCTGCCCTTTCCTGGGCCCTAGGGAGAACACTGGGTGGGAGTAAGCAGGCAGGGGTGCTAGTTCTGTCTGACGACACAAACAAATAATGTCTTCAATTACAAGTTTTAAAACTTTCATAACTACTCTGCACTCGCAATGACTTCGGAAGTAGAGCAAGGCTCCTAGGGCCAGGGGACAGTGGAAAGGTGGGTAATGACATTGTGTCAAATCAGTGGCAACTCCATCAAAACAAATGTTAAGAATTACTGATTTAAAAAATGAGGGCTGGGAAGCTCTAGTTGTGGTTCAGCAGTAACGAGCCTGTCTAGTACCCATGAGAATGGAGATTCCATCCCTGGCCTCATTCAGTGGTTTAGGATCCTGCATTGCTGTGGCTGTGGCATAGGCTGGCAGCTGAAGCTCCGATTCAACCTCTTTGGGAACTGCCATGTGCCGCAGCTGTGGCCCTAAAAAGCAAAAAAAAAAAAAAAAAAAAAAAAAAAAATTTAGTTAAAATTTTAAAATGAGGGTTTGAATTCACTATGCATCCTGAGGACATCAAAGATGACACAGAAATATAAAAGAGAATACTCTAGGAGTTCTCGTTGTGCCTCAGTGGTTAACGAATCTGACTAGGAACCATGAGGTTGCAGGTTCAATCCCTGGCTTTGCTCAGTGGGTTAAGGATCCGGCGTTGTCGTGAGCTGTGGTGTAGGTTGCATCTGGTGTAGCTGCGGCTATGGTGTAAGGCGGTGGCTACGGCTACTATTAGACCCCTAGCCTGGGAATGTCCATATGCCGCAGAAGTGGCCCTGGAAAAGGCAAAGGGACCAAAAAAAAAAAAAAAAGAGAGAGAGAGAGAGAGAGAGAACACTCTAAAAGATTGATGGGAACTGGCCTAAAAATGTTGTAACTTCTCTGGGCCTCAGTTTCTCAGTGAAGTGTGTGGACTCATAACTCTCAGATCTTTTCTCCCCAGGCGGGTTGACCTGCTCATTCCCAGGGGCAAGTGGTGGCACCTGTCTGCTATTTCCAAGATGGACAGCAAACAGTAAAGGGATCTTACCTTCTGTTTAATTGCCGCTGAAGTTCCAAAACACTGGATCTGTTTATCAGCAGATACTGTGCCTCGTTCACCAGAGAAAGGGTGGTTGTTGTACAAGCAGGCTGATCTAAAAGCAATAGAGCATTTAAAAGAAGAGTTGCTAGATAGGGAAACAACCTAAGTGTCCATTGATGGATAAGGAAAAGGTGGTATATAAATACAGTGAAATATTGTCCAGCCATAAAAAATGAAATCTTGGAGTTCCTGCTGTGGCACAATGGGTTATGAACCCAACTGCAGTGGCTCAGGTCACTTCGGAGGTATGGGTTTGACCCCCCACTCGGTGCAGTGGGTTAAAGGATCCAGCATTGCTGCAGCTGCTACAGCTGCAGCTCAGAGTCAGTCTCTGGCCAGGGAATTTGCATATGCCTCAGGTGTGGCCAATAAAAAAAAAGAACTTTTGCCATTTGACACCATAGATGGACTCCGAAGACATTATGCTAAATGAAAGGTCAGAGAAAGACAAATATTATGTATTACATATGGAATCTAAAAATAAAACAAAACAACAAAACAAAACAAGCTCATAGACTCAGAGAACAGACTGATGGTTGCCAGAAGCAGGGGGTAGGGTGGGCGAAATGGATGAAGGGGGTCAAAACACACAAACCTTCCAATTACAAGATAAGTAAGCCCTGGGGGTACAATGTATCGTGTGGTAACTATAGTTAATAATACTGTATTGCATATTTGAAAGCTGCCAAGAGAGCAAATCTCACCACAAGGAACAAATGTGCAAAACTATATATGGTGACAGAACTAAACTCGATGTAATGATCATTTTGCAATACATACAAATATCAAATTATTATGTTGAATGCTTAAAACTAATATGATGGTGCATGTCAATTATACATAAATTTAATAATTAAAATTAAATAAATTTTAAAAGAAGAGTTGCTTCCTTGGAATGCAAATGAATAGTGCTGCCATTGATTTGCGCTTTCAAATAATAGAGACTATTTCTACAAGGGAAAAAAAATAGTGCCCTGGAAATAATACAAATGTTCTAAGCATGGCTCAAACTTCTTAAAACCAGAAAGAGGAGTTCCCATCGTGGCTCAGTGGAAACTAATCTGACTAGTATCCATGAGGATGCAGGTTCGAACCCTGGCCTCTCTTGGTGGGTTAAGGATCTGGCGTTGCCATGAGCAGTGGTGTAGGTCAAAGACACAGCTTGGATCTGGTGTTGCTGTGGCTGTGGCGTAGGCTGGCAGCTGCAGCTCCGATTTGACCCATAGCTTGGGAACCTCCATATGCCATGGGTGCAGCCCTAAAAAAAAAGAAAAGAAAGAAGAAAATGAGCTTCTAGAATATTCTGTTACTAATCCGGAATAAATTAAATAAAATGCTGAAGTTAAATTATTTCAGCAAAGGAGATTTGGAGGAAACAAAGGAGGAGAGATGGGGCTGAGGGTTGGAGCTGGGGAAGATGGGGGAGGCCCTTCTTCAAGAAAAAAGAGAGAGTGGTCATGTTGAGGGTCACGGGCTTAGGAGGAGCTTCTGAATCCGGTCAAAGGATCTACTCAGGGAAAAGTCGGGTTTTGCTTTTGTGTACAGATGTAATATTGACTGTAGAAATGAATAATACAAGCTTTCTATTACACTTAGAATGGATAAGCAATGAGTACTAATGTACTGTGCTACTGTATAGCACAGGGAACTGTATCCAGTCTCTTAGGCTAGAACATGATGGAAGATAGTATGAGAATGTGTGTGTGTGTGTATATATATATATATATATATATATATATATATATATATATGACTGGGTCTGTAGAGCAGAAATTGACACACTGTAAATCAACTATACTCTAATAAAAAATTTTTAATAACTTCAAAAAAAGATATAAATAATACAAGGTTTAAAACTTCTGCAAAGAGGAGTTCCCATTGTGGCTCAGCAGTAACAAACCCAACTAGTACCCATGAGGATGCGGGTTTGACCCCTGGCCCCAGTGAGTTGTTTAAGGATCCTGAGTGGCAGAGAAATGCTGTGTAGGTTGCAGACACCGCTCAGATTTGGTGTTGCTGTGGCTGTGGTGTAGGCCAGTAGCTACAGCTCCAATATGACGCCTAGCCTGGGAACTATCATGTGCTGTGGGTGAGGCCCTAAAAAGATAAATAAAATAAAATAAAATAAAACAAAACAAAGACAAAACAAAACTACTAAAAGAAAAAAAACATGAGTAGGGGAAAATATCAAGGGCATCCAGAGCTGCAATAGTCTGTCACCCAGCTTCTGTCTCCCATTTGTTGGCCATATCATAGCTGTCTTTATATAAGATGTTGATAAACAGGGTTGACTGGGGAGTTCCCTGGTGGCCTAGAAGTTAAAGACTTGGCATTGTCACTGCTGTGGTGCAGGTTACTGCTATGGTTCGAGTTCAGTTCCTGGCCTGGGAAGGTTTGTATGCCGCCAGATAAGCCAGGGCGAAAAAAGGGGGTGTTGTCTGGGCCAAAACCTAGTAAGTTGTCTCCAAAGCAGGTCTGTGGACCCCAGAGTACCAAAGAATGGATACCTCCAAGACACTCTCTTTCCAGCTCCTCTACTTCCACGACTCCTTTGCTAAAACGGCCCCATCAGAGCAGCAAGGTGCCTTCCGAGGCCCCTCCACAAAAGGCCCTTCTCACTCTTCACAAAGGAAAGGCCAAACCTCCTCTCTGGCCCATTGCCCCCAGGGAGCTAAAAATCTCCAGGGTAGAAAACAAAAGCCCCATTCAAAACCCTGGGGTCTGTGCTGAGAAAAGAAAAGTCTCTTAAGCTGGGGTGAATGATTGTCCTGTGGGTCAGATAGGTTCCAACTCTTTACTATCCACAAAACTGCCGCAACTAATTAAGCTGTCAAGTGACAGATGATTAAAGTCATCCTAAAGTTAGATCCCTGTGCCTCCGAAGAAAGGATTGAGTGACAAGTGTGTTAACGGAACCCCTTCACCCCCAGCTCTTTACTGACTTCTGACTCTTCAGAAGAAAACCAATGTTGAGCACCTGCTATTCTGATCTTTACGCTCGTGGACGTGGGAATTAATCACAGGAAGCCGGCCATCTCCTTAAGAGATGCATTTTCAACAATTTTTGATTATGTTTACTAACTATTTTTTTGGAATTTATAATAAATTTTTGTTGCTTTACTCATTGGTGTACTATTAAAAATTCTGATAAGAACTCAACCAGGGAGTTTCCGTCGTGGCGCAGTAGAAATGAATCTGACTAGTAGCCGTGAGGATGTGGGTTCGATCCCTGGCCTCACTCAGTGGGTCAGGAATCTGGTGTTGCTGTGAGCTGTGGTGTAGGTCACAGATGTGGCTCGGATGCTGTGGCTGTGATGTAGGCCAGCAGCTGTAGCTCTTGATTGGACACCGAGCCTAGGAACCTCCATATGCTGAGGGTGCGGCCCTAAAAAGAAAAAAAAAGAACTCAACTCAGAAAACACTGAGACTCTATGGTCACAGTAACATTTTTTTTTTTATTTATGCACTTCAATGTATAGATAATTTTACTTTCAGTTAAATATGAATAAAGTGATCAAGGAAAGATTTTTAAGCATAAGGTACCTCATACTAAGATAAAATTCCATGAAAGAGGTGGAAAGGAAATACAGGTTGAAGAAAGAAGAGGAGAGAAATAAAATTGTACATTAAAGTTGTGCATCTCTCTGTACATTAAAAAACCGTTTGTTCAGAGTTTCTGTTGTGGCTCGGTGGTAACGAATATGACTAGTATCCATGAGGATGTGGGTTAGATCCTTGGCCTTGCTCAGTGGGTCAAGGATCTGTCACTGCTGCGAGCTGTGGTGTAGGTCACAGGTGTAGCTCAGATCCAGCAATGCTGTGGCTGTGGTGTAGGCTGTCGGTTATAGCTCCAGTTCCACCCCTAGACTAGGAACTGCCATAGGCCACGTGTGTGGCCTTAAAAAGACAAAAAACAAACAAAATTTTCATATACATGTTTTTTAATACTCATAAGAATCAAATACCATGGTACTGAGATTCCCATGGCTTATATTTACAAGGGAAATGTACACGTTTCAATTTTAAATGATGACAGGCATACCTTGTTATATTGCGTTTCACTTCATCATGCCTCACGGGTATTAAGTTTTTGACAAATTGAAGTTTTTGTGGCAACCCTGCATTGAGCAAATCTATGGCACCATTTTTCCAACAGCATTTGCTCATTTCATGTCTCTGTGTTGCATTTTGACAATTCTCACCGTATTTCAAACTTTTTCTCAATATTCTATTTGTTATGGTGATCTGTGATCAATGATCTTTGATGTTATTATGACTTGCTGAAGACTCAGATGGTGGTTAGCATTTTTCAGCAAAAAAGAAGCACTTTTAATTAAGGTACATACACTGATTTTTAGACATAATGCTATTGCACACTTAATAGATTACAGTAAGTGTAAACATAACTTTTATATGCACTGGGAAACCAAAAAAAAAAAAATGTGTGACTCTCTATATTGTGATAATCTAGACCCCAAACTGCAGTATCTCCAAGGTAACATATGTTGACAATGTGCTGGAAATCACATCCTTTGCAACTGTTTAGACTATTGTGTGTGTGTGTGTGTGTGTGTCTTTTTGCCTTTTCTAGGGCGGCTCCTGTGGCATATGGAGATTCTCAGACTAGGGGTCCAACTGGAGCTGTAGCCACCAGCCTACGCCAGAGCCACAGCAATGCGGGATCCGAGCTGCGTCTGCAACCTACACCACAGCTCACGGCAACGCCAGATCCTTAACCCACTGAGCAAGGCCAGGGATCAAATCCAAAACCTCATGGTTCCTAGTCGGATTCATTAACCACTGAGCCACGATGGGAGCTCCTGAACTATTTTTTTAATTTAGATGACAATGTAAAGAGGTCGTGTAGTTTAAAAAAATTTCTTCCAAGGTATAACAACACAAAAAAGTTCAAAGACCTAGACCATCAGAGAGCCCTCCACCATTAATGGTACCCTCGAAGTATAATATTCACAAGCTGACACTCCCTGATCTCATATGAAACAGGTGACAGATTTACCCTGCACAGAACTTTGCCTATCCAGGTCCTCATCTCCCACTAGGACAGTCACTGCTGCCTCCTGCCTGGCCCCTTTACTTCCTTCCTCTCCCTTTCTAATGCAGCCTCTTCATCTCACAGGGAGTGTCTTCCTAAGGCAAGCAACATCGTGAAACTCCCCAGTGTAGAACTCTTCAATGAGTCCCCCAACCATGAGATAGTGTTTATAGACTCCTCAGCAGCACAGTCATCTCTTCTCCCCAGATCTTCCCCATCACTCCCCGCCCCACATTCAACCCTCCTCAACCTTTCTCTGAGCCCATGCAATGCCAAGCCCTGCCATGCTGCTCCTGGTGATCTTTTGGCTTCTCTCTGCCTGGAAAACTCCTACACTCCTATTGAGAGGCAGCTCCAAACTCACCTCTTTCCTGAAGCCCTCCATGATTCACTCCAAGTGTAGATTTACAATCCAGTCTTTCTGGGAGCTAATGACTAAGCCAGGCACAAACCAGTAGTGTAACAGCTATCTAGTCACTCATTTTCACCTAGTATTTATTAAGCAACTACTATGTCCTAGGTCTGTTCTAAGCACCAGGGAGGCAGCACTGGACAAAGCAGAGAAAAATCCCTCACTCACAGAGCTTATGTTCTAGGAGAGGGAAGGCAGAACATAAACAGAATAACTGAGCATAATGCATGGCCTATAGGATGTGAAAAGTACCACAGAGAAAAATAAAACACGGAATGAGCTGGGGAGGTTCTGATAGGGGTTCTGGTTCTAAGGAGTCAGGCAAGGCTCCCCTGAGATGGTGCCATTGAGCAGACACCTGAAAAGGCTCTCTTCTTCCCATATGAACTCAAAGCACTTCCTTCTCTGCTGTCTCATTTCATCCTCGCAAGAGCTTACGGTAGCAAAAGCTGTCAAAACTTTTTTTTTAAGAATTATTTATTTATTTATTTTTAGACCTGCACAGGTGGCATATGGAAGTTCCCAGGCTAGGGGTCCAATCAGAGCTACAGCTACTGGCCTACACCACAGCCACAGCAACTCCTGATCTGAGCCACAGCTCACGGCAACACTAGATCCTTAACCCACCGAGCGAGGCCAGGGATCGAACCTCCATCCTCATGGATCCTAGTTGGGTTCATTATCACTGAGCCAACTACAGGAACTCCAAAACTCTTAAGTCTAAGTAGTCGAAGTCTACCAAAGTTGAGCACAATGATGTTCAAGGATGTGCCAAGTTCTCACAACCACTTGGTGTTGGAGCCAAGACTAGAAACCCAGGTTTCCTTAGGACATAGAGAGCTACCAATGTTTTTATTTAACAAAAACTAAACTGTGCTTCTAAATATGTAGGACTGAGGCAGAGTGCTTAAGCAGAAGTGAAGCAGCAGGCTACAAGCCCACCCCAGCCTCCCTAGGGTCATCCTGGAGACTATGAAACAGGTCCTGCTGACCAGGATCACCGTGGCGCCTTTCTACCAGAGGCTGACCACCCCCATCCACTTTCTGCTCCTGAGCAGCTGCCCTGTCAGCTCATTTTGTGGGCTTTGATGCCCAGTTACTGTCCCCTTCTAAAAAGCAAACCGAAATGTGATACCTTTGCCATGTTTTCTCCTCGGATTTCTTCGAAAGTCTGAACTTTGTTTGATCAGATGACATGGACGGCCAAAAAACCTTGACAACCAGGCTGAAATTTTTTCTCCACAATCGTAAGCATTCACCCTGGCCAAAAAGAGAAAGATGGTGAATGTTATATAGTACGCCTTTAAATAATCAAGCTGGCAAAAAGTTAGATAATATAATGTAGATAATATAATATAATGCATGAATGAAGCCCCCAGCAAGATGGAAACCTAAAGTGATAGATGTGCTTAGGAAACTGTGGAGAGATTTCCAAGGCATGGGAAGACCCAAGAGCTGGAGCTTATGCGAAGCTTTCAGATAAATAAAAAGCTCGAAAAATCCTCCTGACAGACCTTATATATATTACTTATAGCGACTGAGAGCCAAAATGCTTGGAATTTAAGAGCTTCTAGAGCATTATTTTGCTTTAAGAAGTTCTAGTGGAGGTCCCGTTGCAGCTCAGTGGAAATGAATCCGACTAGAATCCATGAGGATGAAGGTTTGATCCCTGGCGTCACTCAGTGGGTTAAGGATCCTGTGTTGCCATGAGCTTTGCTGTAGTTACAGATGCAGCTCAGATCTCAAGTTGCTGTGGCTGTGATGTAAACCAGCAGCTGTAGCTCCAATTCGAACCCTAGCCAAGGAACTTCCATATACCACAGGTGTGGCCCTAAAAAGCATAAAAAATTAAATAAGTTCTTGAACCCAGACCCACGTCCTGGTTTTTTACTGGAATAGGGGCCTGACTGGAATATTTTCTCTCGAGGCCACACTATATGAACTGATACGTGTGGTTTCTAAAAAAACAAAAAAAAAACAAAAAACAAAAACAACAACAACAGCGAAAAAAACTATGCACATAAGTCACCAATGTATCTATTGATCTGGGGTTTTTTTGGTTTGTGTGTTTTATTTTATCTTTTTCTAGGGTCGCACCCACAGCATATGGAGGTTCCCAGGCTAGGGGTCTAATCAGAGCTGTAGATGCCAACCTACACCACAGCTCACAGCAACGCCGGATCCTTAACCCACTGAGCAAGGCCAGGAATCGAACCCACAACCTCATGGTTCCTAGTCAGATTCGTTAACAGCTGAACCATGACAGGAACTCCTTGATCTGGTTTTTTAAAAACTCTTCAAACTTCTAGAATTTAAAAACAGAACTTAAAACTTTTTAATTATAATTTTCACATTATCAGAACTACTAATACAAAACTACTAATAGCTTACAGTGGGATTACAAAATAGATGTTATTGAATGTCTATCTTATCCTTAATTTTTACTGGGAAAAATAGCTGCCTTTCAGATCTAGAAAGGGGAGGGAAGAATGAAACCTCACTTTGTAGACATTCTCTCCAGTACTTTGAGAGATGCACCTAAATCCATTTGCTTTGCTTTGCTTTGCTTTGCTTGCTTGCTTTCTCCCTCCCTTTCTTCCTTCCTTTTTTTTTTTTTTTTTTTTTGGCCACACCTGTGGCATATAGAAGTGCTCAGTCCAGGAGTTCCCATCATGGCTTAGCAGTAACAAACCCAACTAGTATCCACGAGGATGTGGGTTTGATCCCTGGCCTCACTCAGTGGGCTAACAATCGGGCGTTGCCATGAGCTGTGGTGTAAGTCATAGACAGGGCTTGGACCTGGCATTGCTGTAGGCCAGCAGCTGTAGCTCCAATTTGACACCTAACCTTGGAACTTCCATATGTCGCGGGTGAAAAATAAAAAAAAAAAAAAAAAGATGTGAATCAGGTCCTATGCCTCACCACTCCCCTGAAGCCACCCCAGCCAAGTTCCACTCTGCCTCCTCTGAACTAACCCCCCCATCTTCCCCTTCCACACCACACTGTTGCAGACTCTATAGGGAGCAATAGAGATGGTCCTGCCCTCTCGAGGTCAGCACTCTAGCAGGAGCAACTGAAAGTAAATGTTGGGGAAAATTTAACAAGAAGGAGAAGATACAGCAGAGCAAGTAGAGGGGGAGGGACTGGTTTCTGTAGGGGGTCAAGAGGTCTGGAGGCCCTTCTGAGAAAGAGGATTTTCAGCAGCGACCCAATGGAAGTGAGGGAGTGAGCCCTATGGGGAAAAGCATTCCAGGCAGAGGGAACAGCAAATGCAAAGTCCCAAGGTCAGAGCGTGCTTGCAGGATTAAGGAAGATCCAGGAGCTACTGTGGCTGGAGTGGAGTGTGCCAGGGGAAGCGGCAGCAGACTGGATAGAGAGTGCAGCCGAGGACTGAGCGATGATACAGGGTGGCTCTCTTCCCACTCTGAGCCACCCTGCATATGGGCCCCAGTTTCAACTGCCCCAGCCTCACCTGTCTGCACAGACCTTGCTTTGGCAGATCTGAGCCCTTTCGCTGTTTTCCTCAAGCGGCACCTCTATGGGCTCCATCCCTAATGAACAAAGGTTAGAGACAAGTTTATCATCGCACAAAGAGAAAAAGTATGTCCAAAAAAAGTCCATTACTGTGAAATACACAAGAATTTTAATGACCCTGGAAACTGGTTGAATCAAATAAGTGGCTGGCTCTTGGAAACCCTTTATAACACAGAGATTCTCTTCATCATTACTGGTACCACCAACAACGTGTACATTGAGCAACTGTCTCCTAGGAGACCCTGCACTGGGCCAGTCACATCCATAGTCCCTGGGACACTAAAAAGCCCTTTGAAAGATTTCTCTACCTCTGGATGACTGCACATCCTGATGCCATTGCTCTCTAAGCTACCTTAGATCTTTTAGAAATAGGCAGGAATAAAGGCTCAGTCTGTAAAAATGTCAGCATAGTGTCAGTTCTTAGTAGCCCCTAGGAGTCAGCATCCAATTGGATTCCTGCATCAATCATCATTATCACCAAAAAAAACCAACAATGAAAAAAAAACCTATTTCTATGTCCGCATTGGGAAGCTATTCTTTTCTTTAAAATTGCTATATACGCCACACATACAAAGGAGTGTAGAACACATGTACATAATGGTCTAAAAAATAAACACTCCTAGGAGTTCCCGTCGTGGCTAGTGGTTAACGAATCTGACTAGGAACCATGAGGTTTTGGGTTCGATCCCTGGCCTTGCTCAGTGGGTTAAGGATCTGGCATTGCCGTGAGCTGTGGTGTAGGTTGCAGACGCGGCTCGGATCCTGCGTTGCTGTGGCTCTGGCGTAGGCCGGTGGCTACAGCTCCGATTCAACCCCTAGCCTGGGAACCTCCATATGCTGCAGGGGCAGCCCAAGAAATGGCAAAAAGACAAAAAAAAAAAAAAAAAAAAAAAAAAAGAATAAACATTCCTATACCCAGTTCTCAGCTAAAGTGGTATTCATTCTTCCAACAAATTTAGAATGAAATATGTGGAAGAAACTAATGGAAACTGATCTGAGGCCACTGAAGAATGAAAGACCTTTGATAAAGCCTGGAACGGCTAAGGCCTGCCACCCCTCTGTGCTCCCTCTCCTCCTTACTGATTCATTAAAAATATAGGGAACTGGGAAGCTAAGACACCTGCGGAGAATGTGTGGCAGCCCCTACTCTGTGGACTCCTCCTGTGTGGCCCACCTGGGCCCTCCAGCCACACTGCTTGCTGGCTTGACTCAGGCTAGGGGTCGAGTCAGAGCTATAGCTGCCAGCCTACACCACAGCCACAGCAATGCCAGATCTGAGCTGCATCTTCGACCTACACCACAGCCACAGCAACTCCAGATCCTTAACGCACTGAGCAAGGCCTTGATAGAACCCTCATCCTCATGGACACTAGTCGGATTTATAACCGCTGAGCCATGAATGGAACTCCTGAAATTTTTTTTTTGCACATTTCTTGTTATATAATAGTTTATTGGCATATTTTGAGTTCCTTTTTTCTATTAAATGTTTTAATTTTCTATATAATAAAGAAACATTATTCATTTTTGTATATCAGTGTTCTAACCAATATTTTTTCTGAATTGCTCTTAGTTTTATTGATCTAAATATTTCCTTGCATGTTCTATGTAAATAGGCATATTAACTTCTAATAATGATATATTCATATCAGACAAAGAATTTCATACTTCATACTTTGGAACAAAGAAAATTACCACATATAAAGAGGAGCATTACTTAAAGAGGGAACAATTCACCAAGAAGACATAATAATATTAAGTGAAGCAAAATCACATAACCAAGGGAAAAACAGATAAATCCACATTTACAATTGGGGACCTCAACACTCAAGTTTTCACACCTTGGGCTTTGATGATCATGACCCTTCGCTGCAGGTCAATGATGGGCTGGATCAGGCACAGCCGGGGCTCCTGCTTCTGACTCAGGCAAATGCCATTGTGATTCACAACCATCCAGCTCCGGTCATACAGTAGCCCTTGATTTCCAAGAGGCCACCTGGTCACCTAAACAAAAAAGGTCAATGTATTTCAATCCTGGACTCCTCAAAAATGATATTAACATTTATTGCACAGTGGCTGTACAAATGCAGAGGAATTCAGCAGACTGAATATATTTGTAGAACAGAAACTCACAGACTTAGAAAAACCTATGGTTATCAAGGTAGGCAGGTGGCGAGGGAGGGATGGACTGGGGGTTTGGGATAGGCGTAAACACAGTGAGGTATACGGAATGCTTGGCCAGTGGGGACCTGCTCCATAGCACAAAGACATCTATCCAATATTCTGTGATAATCTATGTGGGAAAAGAATCTGAAAGAGAAGGCATGTATGTATACATAGAACTGAATCACTTTGTTGTACAGCAGAAATCATCACAACATTGTAAATCGACTACACTGTAATAAAACTTTAAAGAATGAGAAAAAAACATTGGAGGTATGCGAAAGGGATGCAGGAGTCAACCTGCTGTGCCCAATGGCTGAAACTAGAAAATTTTTAATGATAATAGTAATAATAAATAAAGAAAAAAATAATAGTAATAATAATAATGTAGTATTAGATTATAACCCAAAGTATAAAATAAAGGCCCACGAGTACATAAGCATCTAAATAAAAAAATAAGTAGAAAATGTCAATCTCTCATATAGAAGAATCCTAAATAATTGATGTAGATGTTCCCACACAAGAAGGTAAAGAATAGGTAAAAAGTTCCCGTGGTGGCAACGTGGTAATGAATCGGACTAGTATCCATGAGGACTCGGGTTCGATCCCTGGCCTTGCTCAATGGGCTAAGGATCAGCATTGCCGTGAGCTGTGGTATAGGTCGCAGGTGGGGCTTGGATCTTGCGTTGCTGTGGCTGTGGTATAGGCCAATGGCTACAGCTGCGATTCAACCCCTAGCCTGGGAGCCTCCAAATGCCATGGGTGTGGCCCTAAAATGCAAAAAAAAAAAAAAAAATGGAGGTAAAGAATAACTCCCTACCCCTTAAATGTGAGCTATACTTAGTGACTTGCTTCCAAAGAGAACAGTATGGGAGTAGGGTGGAGGGGAAACTTTACAGTGAAGAAACACAGCAAACACTAGGAGACCCAGGATGACTTCAACAGAGGTAAGTCATGCTGATCGTGTGTACTGTGATATGATAACAAAAGCCTTTTAATTCTGTCGTCCTTCCCATCAAAGAACATAACCCCATCTATAGAAAGACATCAGACAAACTCCAAACGGACAGATATCCTAGAAAATACATGACCAGCATTCCTCAAAACTGTCAAGGTTATAAAAAACAAAAACAAAAGTCTGAGAAACTGGTACAGCCCAGAGGAGCCTAAGGAAACACGAGAGCTAAATGTAACACGGCACCCTGGATGGGATCCAGAACAGAAAAAGAACATTAGAGGAAAACTAATGAGATGTCAATGATGTGTAACCAGATCTCTGCAGGAGTTCTGTCCATAGGGTGCACCAGCTGTTTCCAGCACTGCACACACACTAGTCCCCACAGAGAGGGCTCTTTTGGAGCCAGCTGTCGATAAAGAAGGGTGTAGACCCCCCCGCCGAAATGCTTTTGAAAGAGTTACGATTAAGAGACCAATATTCTTGCACTAATTATGAATCTATTTCATCCAGTTTCCCCCCAAGCACTCAGATCAACTCCCCAGAGGAATCTGAACACTTCGATGGAGGGTAACGAAAAAAGGAAAGCAATTTTTAATCTTGAGATACCTTGGGGTGGGTCCTTGAGGGACAGACCTCAGGGAAGAGTGAGGCATCCAGGAAAGCAAAGGAGAGGAGCTGCAGGCCACAGGACGAGGGTGCAGAACTCAAGGAGGAAGGATGTCAAGGCAAAGGTCACCGCAAGCCCCCTGCATCCAAGAAGCAGAAGTGTGGTGCAGGGGGAGGCGGGGGGGCGCGTTGGGAGGGCCCTTCGAAGATTGATAAACCAGGGTTTAAATCTCACTTCAGCCAGCTATTAGTCTTGGACAACTTACTAACCTTCCTGACTCTTGGCTTTGTCATATGTAAAATGGACCTTATTATTTCCCATAGGATTGGGTAATAATAAAATATCAAGTGAGGAGTTCCCATCACAGCTCATTGGTTAATGAACCCGACCAGCATCCATGAGGATGTGATCCATCCCTGGCCTCGCTCCATGGGTTGAGGGTCCAGCGTTGCCATGAGCTGTGGTGTAGGTTGCAGACGCAGCTCGGATCTGGCGTTGCTGTGGCTGTGGCCGGCAGCTGTAGCTCCAATTAGACCCCTAGCCTGGGAACCTCCATATGCTGCAGGTGTGGCCCTAAAAAAAGACATACATACATACATACATAAATAAATAAATAAAATGTAAAGGAACTAAAATATATCAGATGATCCCTAGATCTTAAGCCCTCTACCTCTGCCCTTCCCTTGCCTGGTATGTCAGATAACCTCTCCCCGTAGACTATGGCTGCCTCTGTTCAAGTTCAGCAATATTATGGTCTATAGACACTTTTGTGGCTAAGCCAAGAAACCACCATTATATTTAATCATTATTTCTATAGGAAAACATGTTTTGAATTATGGATAACTTTTTAGAAGGCAATCTATTATTAGGAGGTATTTCTCCATGGATCTCAAATTTCTGCATGTCTAAGAAGCTGAAATCCTCACTTTTTGTTCCAGATTGTCTTTTCCAAGACATTCATAGAAGGATCAGCTCCAATATCACAAAGATAATGGCTCCTCCCTGACCAGAGATTACAAAGGTTGGCTTGCATCCTATTGCGAAAGAGTCATGCTTCCTGAGTTAGGGGTTTCTTAACAGGATGAGCACAGCATCCACCTAGGCCCCTCTGTACCCCCTCTTGGGACTTAGGGGGTAAGGGAAGCAACACAGACATGAAGCTCATGCTGCCTGCTGGGCTGTGAGTATAAAATCCTTTGTCTCTGGAGTTCCTGTCGTGGCTCGGTGGTTAACGAATCTGACTAGGAACCATGAGGTTGCGGATTCGGTCCCTGCCCTTGCTCAGTGGGTTAACGATCCGGCGTTGCCATGAGCTGTGGTGTAGGTTGCAGATTCAGCTCGGATGCTGCATTGCTGTGGCTCTGGTGTAAGCCAGCGGCTGCAGCTCCAATTCAACCCTTAGCCTGGGAACCTCCATATGCCTCGGGAGCAGCCCTAGAAATGGCAAAAAGACTAAATAAATACATAAATAAAGTCCTTTATCTCTGACCCAGGAATCCCATGTCTTTTGTCAGCACCTGTGAAACAGTGGCAGGCTGGCTTGTGAGCTTGCAAGGAGGGCAAAATCTCAGGCTCGTCACAGTTCTTCACACCTGTTGGACTATGTTTATCATTTTCTTTGATTTGTCATCTAAACATTGAATTTACTGGCTTCCTCCTTCCTTCTTCCTCTTTGTCTGAACCAAGCTTTCAGCCAGTGTCAGTGCTGAGGAGGGAAGCTGGCCTGTGAGGGATTAGCTTTCAGATGGTGTACTGGGGTTTTGGTTACAGAAGGTGTTGAGCAAATAAGTATTCACTGAGGACAATGGGAGCCAGGTTTCTCACAGGATTTATAAGTGCAGAAAGGGGGCAGCTAAAGAGTTCCCGTTGTGGCGCAGTGGTTACCGAATCCGACTAGGAACCATGAGGATTCGGGTTTGATCCCTGGCCTTGCTCAGTGGGTTAAGGATCTGGAGTTGCCGTGAGCTGTGGTGTAGGTTGCAAACACGGCTAGGATCCTGCGTTGCTGTGGCTCTGGCATAGGCCGGTGGCTACAGCTCCGATTCAACCCCTAGCCTGGGAACCTCCATATGCCACAGGAGCAGCCCTAGAAAAGGCAAAAAGACCAAAAAAAAGAAAAAGAAATAGAAAGGAGATGGCTAAATAAATCCTGTGTTGTTGGATTGGAATTGGAGGTATTAATCTGAAATCAAGGCTACAAGAGGGATGATTGAGTTGGATAGGTAGATAGACACATAGATAAATAGGTAGATAGGTAGCTACAGGTAGATAGATAGGCAGATAGATATGTGTTTGAAGTGTCTGTTTCCCTTCTGAGACAGTGCTCTCCCTAAGGGCAGGAACCATGTCCATTTCGCTCATCACCGCACAGCAGGTGCAGGCCCAGGGCCCGGCACATAGCATGTGCTTAGTATATACTTTCTGAATGAGCAGAAGGATAGAAGGATAGACGACCTTTATTAGAATATGAAACCTTAGTGAGTTTTGAGGTTCTCAACTATAAAAGGGGACCCTAATTCCCACCACACTATCTGTGCAACGTGGCTACTCTGTGGGACATGGCTCATATGTGAAAACAGAGTCCCGATCCTCCTCGTCTGTCTCCATTCGGAAGTGGCGGTGAACTTGCTCATTTATGGTCTCAGATAGGACACGCTCCTGTGTGACCAGCCCAAAATGCAGATGACCAACAGCCTTGACCATGGTATGTCTGACCGGGGCCCTCTGTCATCCCAGAGGCTCAGGAGTCTGGGACCTTTGCCTGGAACTTGGGACATACAGACCATAGAAAGACAGCCTCATAGAAAGTCTGTCTATGGCAGGGGGAGTCAGGGCCAACTGGTTGACCAAAGTAGGCACTCTAGTCTCCCGCTCTGGTAACTGCCAGGCTAGCTCATTTCATAATGTTCACTTCCAGAGGGAGAGCTGAGTGGAACAGACTCCTGATATCATGGGTCCAAGGAGTCAGCAGACCCAGATCAAATCCTTGCTCTGTCATCTATTAGGGGTCATGACCTGGGCAAAGTGCTTAGCTTCAATAGTCTCCAGGCTCCATATCTATAAAATGGGGATATTACCAAGCCCCTCTATTACTCTTTTAAGGATCAAATGAAACAAAGCTTCAGCAGGGAGCCAACACACCCATTCAGTGAAAGTCACATCCATATTAATAGTAGCTCAGTGTTCACACTCAGAAACAGGGTCCTATCAGGGGTTCCTGAAAGCAGAGCCACGTTCAAAGTCAGCCCAAACCAGAGTCCTCTTGTGGCGTAGCGAGTTAAGGATCTGGTGTTGTTACTACGGTGGCTCAGGTCACTGCTGGTCTAGATTTGATTTCTTGCCTGGGAAATTCCACATGCCACAAGCATGACAAAAAAAAAATGCAGCCCAAACCAAGAAAGGCAGAATGAGAGTGGCTAATATGATTTTGGTTTTTTGCACATTTTTTCTGCACATTTTTCTTCACTTCCTACACTTTTTTCTTTGCTTTACCAAAAAAATAACATTATAAAGTAAACAAAAAAGAAGCAGGTTAATCAGCTACCCCTAAACCCCTTACCTCAAAGGCAGCACAGGATTTGATCGGGTAGAGGTAAAGGTTGGTGACAACATGTGACCCAAGACCCCCACCGGGGATGCCTGCAGTTTTCTCTGAAGGGGTCTGCTGGGTTCTGGTGGCCTCCAGCAGAGGTAGGCACAAAGTCACAGCATCCACAGTGGTGGGTGAGCTGTTCCAAACCCCAGGGTCTGCGAGAGCATCTTCCTGAGGAGAGAGGCCGCCTCTGTCCATGGTGGCAGGCATGGTGTTCTGAGCCTCCATCTCAGCTGGCGGGGCTCCTGCCTGCCTGGGGGTGGCTGGAAGGAGAGGCTGGCTGAGAGACGGGTGCAGCCAGGTGGCTATGATGAACCTGAGAAAGGCCTGGGCATCCTCAAGTGTGGACATGTATCCAAACGAAATCCTCACGGAGCCCGTCGGCTGCCCATTTATGAGGTCCATGTCGTCTCCACAGACGTGACCAGCCTAGAACAGTAAAAAATATGTCAGCCAGAGTGACTCTTTCCCCATGGATAAAGCAGAAACTGCTTTGTAAAACAATTTATTAAACAATTTATAGGGAGTTCCCCTTGTGGCACAGCGGAAACAAATCTGACTATGAACCATGAGGTCGCAGGTTTGATCCCTGGGGTGCCTTGCTCAGTGGGTTAAGGATCCAGCGTTTCCATGAGCTATGGTGTAGGTCACAGACACGGCTTGGATCTGGCATTGCTGTGGCTGTGGCATTGGCAGCTCTGTTACAACCCCTAGCCTGGAACCTCCATATGCCATGGGTGTGGCCCTCAAAAGACAAAAAGACCAAAAAAATAATAAATTTATAAAACAATTTTCTGAACAAAATTAACCGAGGAAAAAAGAGCTGCCACACTAATACAAGCTGGGTTCCACAAGCACAGGGACTCCCTCTCTGGACAGCACTTTGCTCAGCTGTAAGTCAGGATCACTATCAATCTCCAGAGGCTATTGAAAAGATTAAAAGACACAACATTGGGAGTTTCCTCATGGCTCAGCGGGTTAAGAATCCAGCATTGTCACTAGCTGCAGCTCAGGATACATCTGTGGCTTGGGTTCAATCCCTAGCTGGGGAATTTCCACATGCTGTGGGTGTGTCAAAAAAAAAAAAAGACATAATAGGAGTTCCTGCTGTGGTGCAACAGGATTGGCGGCATCTAGGGAGCACTGGGACACAGGTTCAATCCCTGGCTCGGCACCGTGGGTTGAGGAGCCAGTGTTGCCATAGCTGCAGCTCAAATTTGATCCTTGGACTAGAAACTCCACATGCTGCATGGCAGCAAAAAAAAAAAAAAAAAAAAAAAAAAAAAAAAGACATGGCATTGTAAATCAACTATATGTGAAATAAATAAACAAATACATAAATAAATAAGTAAAATTTAAGTTTAAAAGAAATTGTTCACAGTAAGCCACGTACAGAGTGGCCAACCCACAGAGGCATTAAAAAACAGACCAAAGTTTGAGATACACAGACGGGTCAGCTTCTTGGCCGAATCCAGCGCTCAGGAAAGAGAAACACCTGCTGGTCATGCCCTTTAGCCTCTCTTCAAACCAAAGGGAGGCCTGCATCCCTGATAGCTGCCCTTTGACAAGAGGGCAAAAGAGAGATGCCACTGCTATGAATGATGACCCAAGTCTGTGACGAAAATCAAAGGCAGTGTGAGTGCCCTGAGGGAGGTGGGGAAAGAAAGGTAAGAACACCCCAAGCCTCTCCACGCCTGGTGTTGGTCACTGCTCCAGCTGCCTATCTCCCTCAGAGCTGAACCCAAGTCAGTCAGCCAAAGAGAGGGGGCCACAGGGTTCACAGGATCAGCGTTATATCTGGAACTGCACTGGTTTGTGTTCTAAGCCTCCATGTCTCTCTTTTTACTTATTTATTGATTTATTACTTTTTGTCCACGCCCATGGCACATGGAAGTTCCCAGATCAGGGATCGAATCCACACCACAGTAGCAACCCAAGCTGCTGCAAAGACAATGCCATATCTTTAACCCACTGAGCCACAAGAGAACTCCCCATCTCTCTCTTTTTAGATAAAACCACAATTAATGGTTGGTTGGGATCTACATATTCAGTATTTAGTAGCAACCAAAAGAAATTCAAGTTAGAAACTATTCTGATATATATATATATAGGCTCTTTGCCACTCAAATTATTCTTTTTTCTTTTTATGGCCACACCCATGGCTTATGGAAGTTCCTGGACAAGGGGTTGAATCAGAGATGCATCTGAGGGATACACCACAGCCATGGCAACACCAGATCTGAGCCACACCTGTGATCTAGGCTGTAGCTTGCGGCAGAGCCAAACCTTAACACACTGAGAAAGGCCAGGGACCAAACTTGCATCCTTACAGACACTATGTTGGAATCTTAACCCACTGAGCCACAACAAGAACTCCAAATTATTCTTATTAAATGGTTCAAAACAGGCTGTACCGTAAAGTGACAAACCTCAGGCCAGGGGAGCAGCAGGAAGGGAGGGAGCCTGAGAAATGCAGAATACCCCCTGGAGGAGTTCCCCTCCTCACCCAGCCCAGAGATGAGTCACCTCTAGCTTGGAGATTTTAGATTTTACTCTTACAGGACAGCAAAGGCCCCTCTGCATGTACAAGCACATTTTAACATTTGCTTGACCCCTGTTCAAAAAGACTGCCATGGAGATGCTATCTGGTTTTGTTTTTTGGGGTTTTTTTGGGGGGGTTGTCTTTTTAGGGCCACACCCACAGCATATGGAAGTTCCCAGGCTAGGGGCTGAATCAGAGCTATAGCTGCCAGCCTACACCACAGCCACAGCAATGTGGGATCCAAGCCTTGTTTTCAACCTACACCACAGCTCAGGGCAACGCCAGATCCTTAACCCACTGAGCAAGGCCAGGGATTGAACCTGTGTCCTCATGGGTAACAGTCAGATTCGTTAACCACTGAGCCACAATGGGAACTCCTTTGGAAATGCTATCTTGAAGCGTTTTCTATTTTTGTTGACCCCTTTTTCTTCGCACATTCACAGGGTGGCTCATAGAAATGAGCCTGCAGATCCAGCCCCAACCCCAGCACAAGACCAGCATCCAGTGAATCAGAGGCACTGCTGTTGTGCTTGCTGGACAGTGTTTGGGCCACAGGGTCCAGTACCAACCTGAAGATGCTTCTTGACCATCTCGTCACTTATCCCTAGGTGCCTCTGGCAGGCCCCAGTGTTACAGAAGCAGCCGGTTCGCACATGGATGTTGTGAAGACTGGCCATTTTATCCACCTGCAGGTTTAATGTGGAACCAGTGTTAGGAATGTCCAGTTTTATTCTGATTGCCTGGGAAAGAGTTTCAGATCAATACTGGGGCCTCTCTTTCCTAACAGTAAAATGAAAATATGAGCTTAGTATTTTTCTCTAAAGTGCCATGATCTATAATAGGTTTACTGAACACATTTTATGCAGTGTTACTGAGAATTAAAGCCTATCTACTTGGCCACTAAACAACCATGGATCACTGAAGAAATCAAAAAGGAAATTAACAAATACCTAGAAGCAAACAACAACAAAGATACAATACCCCAAAACCTATGGGATGCAGCAAAAGCAGTTCTAAGAGGGAATTTCATAGCAATACAAGCCTACCTCAGGAAACAAGAAAAACTCAAATAAACAACCTAACTTTATACCTAACGCAAGTAGAGAGAGAAGAACAGACAAGGCCTAAAGTTAGCAGAAGGAAAGAAATCATAAAGATCAGAGCAGAAATCAATGAAATAGAAATGAAGGAATTCCCATCATTGCTGCAGTTGTTAACAAATTTGACTAGGAACCATGAGGTTGTGGGTTCGATCCCTGGCCTTGCTCAGTGGGTTAAGGATCCGGCGTTGCCAGGAGCTGTGGTGTAGGTTGCAGACGTGGCTCGGATCCCGCATTACTGTGGCTCTGGCATAGGCCCCTAGCCTGGGAACCTCCATATGCCATGGAAAGCAGCCCTAGGGAAAAAAAGAAAGAAATTAAGAAAACCATAGAAAAGATCAATGAAACTAAAAGCTGGTTCTTCGAAAAGATCAACAAAATCAATAAACCCTTAGCCAGATTCATCAAGAAAAAAAGAGAGAGGACTCAAATCAATAAAATTAGAAATGAAAAAGAAGTCACAACAGATACCACAGAAACATAAAGGGCCATAAGAGACTACTACAAAAAACTATATGCCAATAAAATGCACAGCCTAGAAGAAATGGACAAAATCTTAGAAGAGTACAATCTTCCAAGACTAAACCAAGACAAAATTGAAAGGACCAATCACAAGTACTGAAAATGAAACTGTGATTTAAAAACTTCCAACAAACAAAAATCCAGGACCAGATGGCCTCACAGGTGAATTCTATCAAACATTTAGAGAAGAACTAACTGTACTTCTGAAACTATTCCAAAAAGTTGCAGAAAGGAATATTCCCAAATTCATTCTATGAGGCCACCATCATCCTATTACCAAAACCAGACAAAGATACCACAAAAAAAATTACAGGCCAATATCACTGATGAATATAGATGCAAAAATCCTCAACAAAACACTAGCAAACCAAATCCAACAGTATATTAAAAAGATTGTACACCATGATCAAGAGGGATTTATTCCAGGGATGCAAAGATTTTTCGATATCTACAAATCAGTCAGTGTGATACACTACAATAACAAACCAAAGAAAAAAACCATACAATCCTCTCAATAGATGCAGGAAAAGCTTTTCACAAAATTCAACACCCATTTCTGATAAAAACCCTCCAGAAAGTGGGCGTAGAGGGAACCATAAATAAAGGCCATATATGAACCATAATAAAGGCCATATATGACAAACCCATAGCTAACATCATTCTCAATGGTGAAAAGCTGAGAGAATTCCCACTAAGATCAGGAACAGAACAAGGATGTCCACTCTCACCACTACTATTCAACACTTTGGAAGTCCTAGCCACAGCAATCAGAGAAGAAAAAGAAATTAAAGGAATCCAAATTGGGAAGGAAGAAGTAAAACTCTCAGTTTGCAGATGACATGATACTATATATGGAAAATCATAAAAACACTACCAGAAAACTGTTAGAGCTCATCAATGAATTTGGCAAAGTTGCAGGATACAAAATTAATACACATAAATCAACTGCATTTCTATATACTAACAATGAAAGATCAGAAAAAGAAATTAGGGAAACAATCCCATTTACTATCACGTCAAAAAGAATAAAATATCTAGGAATAAACCTACCTAAAGAGACAAAAGCCCTGTACTCTGAAAACTATAAGACTCTGATGAAAGAAATCAAAGCTTATCCGCTTGAGTTATTGATACACACCTGAGAAAAGGGAAATTATCAAATTTGCACTGCATTCCAAGAGTTCACACATAAAACAATCTGATTTTGTAAGTGAGCAAAAAATCTATGTAGATGTTTTTCCAAAGAAGACATACAAATGACCAACAGGTACCTGAGAATGTGCTCAACATCACTAATTATTAGGGAAATGTAAGTCAAAACCACAATGAGATAACACCTCTCAAATATCTAAAAAACATCTAGCATCTAGTATCACACCTGTTAGAATGGCTATTATCAGAAAGACAACAAATAACAAAAGTAGAAGAGGAGTTCCCGTCGTGGCGCAGTGGTTAACGAATCCGACTAGGAACCATGAGGTTGCAGGTTCGGTCCCTGCCCCTTGCTCAGTGGGTTAACGATCCGGCGTTGCCGTGAGCTGTGGTGTAGATTGCAGACGCGGCTCGGATCCCGCGTTGCTGTGGCTCTGGCATAGGCCGGTGGCTACAGCTCCGATTCAACCCCTAGCCTGGGAACCTCCATATGCCGCGGGAGTGGCCCAAGAAATAGCAACAACAACAACAACAACAAAAAGACAACAAAAAGACAAAAAAAAAAAAAAAAGTAGAAGAGAAAGTGGAGAAAAGGAAACCCCTACACACTGTTGGTGGGAATGTGAATTTTGGTGTAGCCACTATGGAAAACAGTATGGCGGTTCCTCAAAAAATTTAAAATAGAACTAATTGCTGCAATTCTACTTCTAGGTATTCAGCCAAAGGAAGTGAAATCACTGACTTGAAAAGATATCTGTACCCGCCCCATGTTCACTGCAGCATGAACAATAACCAAGACACAGAAACAAACCAAAGAATAAGGCTCCAACAAAGGATGAATGGATAAAGAAATGTGACGTATACAAATACACAATGAAATATTCTTCAGCTATAAAAAAGAAAATCCTGCTATTTGTGACAACATGGATGGACCTTAAAGTCATTATGCAAAATGCTAAGAAATAAGTCAGATAAAGACAAATACTATAAGATCTCACTTATATGTGGAAACAAATCAAAATTCATAGATACTAAACACAGACCTATGGTTTCCAGAGGTGGGGGATGAGGGGTGGCTAAAGGTAGTCAATAGATACAGACCTGTATTTATAAGATAATAAGTGCTGGGGATGTAATGCACAGCATGCTGACTGTAGTTAACAGTACTGTGTTGTATATTTGAAAGTTACTAAGAGAGTAAATCTTAAAAGCTGTCATCACAAGGAAAAAATTTTGTAGCTATGTGTGGTAATGGATGTTAACTAAAGTTGCAATCATTTCATAATATATGTCGTGGACCTAAAACTAATACAACATTTATACATCGATTCTATCTCGATTGTTTAAAAAGTTAATACATAAATTAATTTCTGAAAAGAAGATCCCACATGTCTCAAATGAGATGCACAGGAACAAAATCTGAGTGCAGCTGTGATGTGGGGCAGTTCCTTGGCATCCTCTGCCACAGGGGTGGAGCCAGAGCCAGCCTTAGCTGAGCTACCTGCCTCGGCTCCCCGCCCACACTACAAACATTACCATGTTGACACTGTGTGTTATCGATCTGTTTTCATAATGTCTGACTTTGGATTGAATCAGAGAGCAGCTATCCAATCTAGAAGTTCTGGGCTTCTTTCTCATCCCCTGGAAGCTAGACCAGTGATTCGTAGTCACAGGGCTCAAAGGTGAGCTGGCGTGAGGGATGTTTATCCCTACTCTGACGTCTGCTGGTCAAGGGCTCCATTCCCCCAAGGGCCTGGGGGCCCAGTGAGGGTCCTCAGCCTTGGTGACTCAGGCTAACCTTGGAGGAGTACCCTAACTTCATTCAAGGAAACAAACACATTTTGCCTAGCTGGAGAAGACTTTGTTTTGTTTTGTTTTGCTTTGCTTTGCTATTTAGGGCTGCACCCTCAGTATGTGCAAGTTCGAGGCTAGGGGTTGAAACAGAACTGCAGCTGTCAGCCTACAGCACAGCTCATGGCAATGCGGGGGGATCCAAGCCTCATCTGCCACCTACCCCACAGCTCACAGCAATGCCGGATCCTTAACCCACTTCTGAGTGAGGCCAGGGATTAAACCCACATCCTCATGGATGCTAGTTGGATTCATTTCCGCGGTTCCACAAAGGGAACTCCTGGGGAAGCCTTCAAAACTCTTCTCCCTGGGGAGTCCATTCGGGGGACCAGAAGCAGGAGGAGTGTGGCACCCTCTGCAGACACAGGTCACCATGTGGTCAGCCTGGCCTCCCTGCTGGGCAGCCATGGCAGTGGTGCCTCCGGCACACTCTGTGGAGACCACGCTGTCTCACTTTAGCCATCTCCCCTGGACTGTCAGAGTGAGAAGAAGGCATCTCTGCTAATGAAATCCAGGAGTCCCCTGGGCTCTGAGGAGAGACCTGGCAGCACCTCTGGGTCTGGCCAACTCCACCTCCAGGGTCAGGTGCTCTCCATTCCAGGGCCAGCTCCTTGGGAAACCACTCAGTCCCTGACCCCAGCTCCCACCAAGCTGAATTAGAAGTCTCCCACACCCACCCCTCTCCCCCACCCCATAGTCACTGTTCCAGCTACATCGGCCATGTAGAACAGGCCACCCAAACTTGGTGGCATAAAACAATAACCATTTTATTGTGCTCAGGGCCACAGGGGGTCAGGAATTCAGAAAGGGCACAGAGAAGGTGGCTTGTCCCAGTGGGGAGTGACCTGGTGTCTGGAATTGAAATCACCTAGAGACTCAGTTACTCATGTATGAGTCTGGCCTCCAGGTCAGGAGAAATAAAACAGGACCATCACCATCATGCCTGCTTTTGGCTTCCTCACAGCATGGCCACTCAGGGTAAACCTTGCATAGTAACTCACGGCTCCAAAAGCAAGTGCCCCAGGGAACAAGGCTGACACCGCATGGCCTTTTCTGGCCAACTTCAAAGCCAAGCAGTGTCACCTTCTGCATATTCTTTTTTTCTTTAGGGCCACACCTGCAGCATGTGGAAGTTCCCGGGCTAGGGGTCAAATGAGAGCTGTAGCTGCCAGGCTACTCCACAACCATAGCAATGCCAGATCCAAGCCACATCTGTGACCTACCCCACAGCTCATGACAACGCCAGATCCTTAACCCACTGAGCGAGGCCAGGGATTGAACCCGCCTCTCCATGGATATTATTTGGGTTTGTTACCACTGAGCCATGATAGGAACTCCACCTTCTGCACATTCTAATGGTTATGAGTAAGTCAAAGATCTGCTAAAATTCAAGAGGAAAAGACAGGCACCCCACCTAGAAAAGCATGTGGGTGGAAGAGGCTGTTTTAGCCACACTTATCCTAATTTATCATCACAACTCCATCTCTTCTCATCCTAAGCCTGAGCCCTTCAGAATCCCACACAGGCCCTGCCAGTGCCCAGCCAGGGGAAGGAGTTGGTTGCTGCAGCAGGATGAGCACTGCATCCAGGGAGGGTAAGAAACTGGACTGACTATAGTGCAGCACTGCCGCCTTCCAGCCCAGGAGCCTTCTTCCTCAATGTCTAGGGAGCACCTGCTTCATACTGGCTCAGCGCTTAAGGGCTATATATTGTATCTCATTAAAAATTTTTTTTTTCTTTTAGAGCTTCACCTGCAGCATTTGGAAGTTCCCAGGCTAGGGACTGAATCGGAGCTGCAGCTACCAGGCTACATCACAGCCATAGCAACGCCAGATCTGAGCCATGTCTGCATCCTTTGTGGCAGCTTGCGGAAATGCCGGATCCTTAACCCACTGAGTGAGGCCAGGGATTGAACCCTCATCCTCACAGAGATAGCTTCACATCCTTAACCCACTGAGCCACAGTGGGAACTCCTATTGTGTCTAATTTAATCCTCATAACAATCTATCAGCAGGGTATTATTACCCCCGTTTCACAAAGAGTTGGGGAGCTTACATTAACTCCCCAAGCTCAAAGTGCCAGCAAGAAGCAGTCAGAACCTGATCCCACTATCTTAATCACTGGGTAGACTGACTTCCACCAGAGATAAGAATGAAATGAAGGAGCCTGGATATCAAAAACAAGAACCAGGGTTCTCCTTGTGGCTCAGCAGTTAATGAACCTAACTGGCATCCATGAGGACACACGTTCAATCCCTGGCCTCGCTCAGTGGGTTAAGGATCTGGCGTTGCCGTGAGCTGTGGTGTAGGTCACAGACGCAGCTCAGATTCCACGTTGCTGTGGCTCCGGCGTAGGCCGGCAGCTGCAGCTCCTATTGGACCCCTAGCCTGGGAACCTCCATGTGCTGCAGGTGCGGCCCTAAAAAGAGAGAAATACAAAAACAAAAAAACAAAAGCAAAAACCCAAAATCTTCTCATAGAAGGCTAAATTCTTTTATGCATCCCTTGAAAAAGTGCTGTCCAGGGAGTTCCTATGTGGTGCGCCAGAAATGAACCTGACTATTATTTCTAAAGATGTGAGATCGATCCCTGGCCTTGCTCAGTGGGTTAAGGATCCAGCGTTGCCATGAGCTGTGATATAGGTCAGAGATGTGGCTCAGATCCCACATTTCTGGGCTATGGCGTAGTCCAAGCAGCTGCAGCTCCAACTCACACCTTAGCCTGGGAACTTCCATATGCCACCTTAGCCTGGGAACTTCCATATGGCCCTAAAAAGCAAAAAAAAAAAAAAAAAAAAAAAAAAAAAGAAAAAAAAAAGAAAAAAAGATGTCCAGATGTCCAGATCCAGCCATGACACCATTTGATCTTTCTGAAGGCCCCCAAGTCCCTGTGGAAATCCCACACACGAAGGAGCCCAGAAGAACCCAGGAGTCCCCTGAGCTGGTACCGCTGGCCAAAACTCAGCCACTGTCTCCACTCATAGGATGAGCTGCCTCTACAAGCACACAGAAGGAGAAATTCAGCCTGTGTGAGGCCTCAGGGAATGAGGGTCCCAGGGCAGTCAGCCAGGCACCCAGATAGGCAGCTCTCTCTCCCAGGGGTGGGGGTTGGGGGGTCCTTCCTTTTTGAGGCTTCTCTGGGCAAATGGGGGATTCTTTCACTGCTCTGCCTGGAACAAAGCAGAATCCTACAGATTCCTACAGATTCAAGTACAAAGGCCCCTCTGTGTCCCCTGCCTCTTATTTGCAGGAAGACTGAAGTCTTCCAGGCCACCCAGAATCAAGAAAGAACAGGCTGAAGCAGCTAATGATTAGAACAACAGAGTCATAGACTCACTGTCTGATGAAAGAATGGGATTAACATTATTGCTCAGAGTTCCCACTATGGCTCAGCAGGTTAAGCCCAACATAGTGTCCTTGAGAATGCACATTTAATCGATGGCCTTGCTCAGCAGGTTAAGGATCTGGTGTTGCTGCAGCTGTGGTGTAGATCACAGATGCAGTTTGGAGCAGGTGTTGCTGTGGTTGTGGCATAGGCCTGTGGCTGCAGCTCCAATCTGACATCTGGCCTGGGAACTTCCATATGCCATGGGTGTGGCCATAAAAATAAAAGAAAATACTATTGCTCGTAATAATCTACCTTTGTGGGCATTAGAATCCACTATAGCTTGCTCTACAGGCAATTAAAATTATCAGCAAGGAGATGCTACAGACCCATGTTGATATCTTCCACTCTGAAAATACAGCATCCTATGTCAGCAAGAAGTTACAGACGATAGACATTCATCCCTAATCCCATAGACATGGAATGATGTCAGACAGTGGAAATTTATAAGCAGCTCTTTTGCCCCTTTTCTGTTTGTCATCTCTGTTTTCCCCAGACTTGAATTATAAAATGATGTCACTAGCTAATCTTTAAACTACCTCCTGATTTCTGCTCTACCAAATGTATACAATGCCTTGCCCAACTTGTTGATTCCTTTCCTGGATTAGAAGGAATAATAATGAAGAATTAGGAGTTCCCATTGAGGCTCAGCAGTTAACAAACCATGAGGATGCATCCATGAGGATGTGGGTTCCATCCCTGGCCGGGCTCAGTGGGTTAAGGACCCAGCATTGCTGTGAGCTGTGATGTGAGTCGCAGATGGGGCTTGGATCCTGCTTTGCTTTGGCTCTTGTGTAGGTGGGTGGCTTCAGCTCCGATTGGACCCCTAGCCTGGGAACCTCCATATGCCCTGGGTGCAGCCCTAAAAAGACAAAAAAAGAAGAAGAAGAAGAATTAAGTAGTTAAAGAATGACTGACTCTCTACTCTTAGACTCCCCCTTAGCGAATATGCAAGTAGACCACACAGGCAGGACAGCATCTAAACGAAGATTGAGAGAAGTCAGCAGGTCCACCCACAATGGAAAAATGATGAACCTGACCTCCTACCTTAATGATTAACTGAGATTGTTTCTCACTTTCCCTTTAAAAATTGTCATGGCTGAGCAGACTCTTGGGAGTTAGTTTATGGACATGAGTCCACCTTCTCTCCAAATTGCTGACTTTTTTGAATAAAGCACTTTTCCTTTCTACTGACACTTGCCCCTCAATTATGGGCTTTTGAAGGTCAAGCAGCCAATTCTGAGTTCAGTGACATGCCCGCCACAGCACACTCCATGGTCACCTGTCTGCCCTCCTCCTCACTTCTCAAAATATACAAACTTGTTTCAGGTTCAAGAATGAAACTTTTGGGGGGCTGGCAAGATGGCAGAAGAGTAAGAGGATGTGCTTACCCTTTACACAAACACATCAAAAAACATATCTACATGTAAAACGATTCACACAGAACATCAACTGAATGCTGGCAGAAGAACTTAAACCTCCAAAAAGCGCAAGAAACTCTTGACAGAACTGTGTAGAACAAAAGAAAAGAGAGAGAGAGAAAGAATCAGGACGGGTCTAACACTTCCGTGAGGGAGCTGTGAAAGAGAAAGGGAACCTACACCCTGGGAAGCCACCTAACCAATGGAAAGATCAGCCAAGTCGGAGGGAACTCTGAGAAGCTGAGAAAAGCAGAGCAGCAGGTCTGAGATCCAAAAAGCAGAGTGAGAGACACACAGACCATCTGAACCACTGGCACAGACACCACAGACTGAGATGCACAGTAGTGGCTGGGTGCTGAGACTTAGGCTCTGGAGGTCAGTCTGGGGAGAGGGCTGGAGTTGGTGGTGTGGAGACAGCCTAAGGGACTAGGGAGCAGTGCGCTGCTGGTGGGGGGCGGGGGGGGGTGCAGGGCAGTGGTATGCTAAGGGCTGAGGATTGGGAAGCCACAGCACAGGGAACCCAAGAGAAGATCCGGACCCACAGGAGAGGCAAGGTGCTGCTGTTGGGAAGGGGAGAGGAGGAGTGGCAGGCCGCCATAGAAAACTCCTTGGGCCCCAGTGTGCACACTTGCCCACTGAATTGCAGAGAGCTGAACACTCCTTCCCAGCACCTGCACCCAGCCTATGAGGATCCGGCCCCGCCCACCTGTGCGGAACCAGCCACCAGCACCTTCGCACACTCCTGCTGCCCATGCCCTACCCTCACAGAGCTGGCCCACCAGACCACCCTGGACTGCCAAACTACAGTTTGGCTTCCCCGAATTTGCAGAAAAAGAAAAACACAAGCATGATGAAGAAGCTCAGAAACCATTCCCAGTTAAAGCAACAGGAGAATTCACCTAGAGCAACCAACAATGAAACAGACCTCTGAAGTCTGACAGATGTTGAGTTCAAAAGGGAGATAGTGAAAATACTGAAGGAATTAAGAGAGGATATGAACAGTAATGCAGATTCCCTCAGAAAGGAGCTAGAAAATATAAGGAGGAGTCAAGATAAACTAGAAAATTCATTTGCAGAGATACAAACTGAGCTAAAGGCAATAAAGACAGAATGAATAATGCAGAGGAATGAATTAGTGACTTGGAAATAGAATAATGGAAATCACCCAAACAGGACAGCAGACACAAAATCAAATGAAAAAATATGAAAGCAATGTAAGAAATCTATGGGATAATATAAAGTGGGCAAATCTATGCATAATAGGAATTCCAGAAGGAGAAGAAAAAGAAACAGGGATTGAAAATATATTTGAAGAAATTATGGCTAAAAACTTTCCAAATCTAAAGGATACTGATATCAAGATACCAGAAGCACAGAGGGCCCCAAACATGTTGAATCCAAACAGGCCCACACCAAGATATATTATAATAAAAATGGTAAAAGTTAAAGATAAAGATAGGATTCTAAAGGCAGCAAAAGAAAGGCAAAATGTTAATTATAAGGGAACCCCAATGAGGCTATCAGCTGATTTCTCTACAGAAACACTACAGGCCAGAAAGGAGTAGCAAGAGACATTTAAAGCACTGAAAGGAAAAAATATGCAACCTAGAATACTCTATCCAGCAAGAATATCATTTAAAATAGAAGGGGAAATAAAGAACAAAACAAAAGCTGAAAGAGTACAGCAAGATGAAACACATTCTAAAAGAAATACTGAAAGGGCTTCTCTAAATTTAAAAAAAAAAAAAGAAGGAAGAACTACGATGGAGGAAACCGCAATTGGAAAGGAGTCACTTAAGCCAGTATACAGATCCAAACATGAAGATGTTAATTAAAAAAAAAAGGCATCAAGGAGTTCCGTCGTGGCGCAGTAGTTAATGAATCCGACTAGGAACCACGAGGTTGTGGGTTCAATCCCTGGCCTTGCTCAGTGGGTTAAGGATCCAGCATTGCCGTGAGCTGTGGTGTAGGTCGCAGACGTGGCTCGGATCCCCGCGTTGCTGTGGCTCTGGTGTAGGACAGCGTCTACATCTCTGATTAGACCCCTAGCCAGGGAACCTCCATATGCTGCAGGTAGTGGCCCTAGAAAAGGCAAAGAGACCAAAAAAAAAAAGACATCAAAATCATGCAATGTGGGTAAGAAAAAAATAGATTCTTTTTTTTTATCTTAGTGGTGTGTTTGAGCCTATATGATTATCAGGCTAAAGTAAGCAGATATAGGAAGGTGTTAACATACTTAAAAAACAGGGCAACCACAAATCAAAGCCAAACATTACATTCACTAAAACTGAAAAGAAAAATACTCAAGTATAAAATAAATGGAAACCATCCAACCAAAAAAAGAAAAGAAGAAAAGAGAAACATAGAGTCAACTGGAAAACAAGGCTTAAAATGGCAATAAATAAGTAACTATCAATAATCACCTTAAATGTCAATGGACTGAATGCTCCAATCAAAAGACACAGAGTGGCAGATTGGATAAAAAAGCAAAAACCTTCAATCTGCTGCCTACAAGAAACTCACCTTAGGGCAAAGGATACATATAGATTGAAAGTGAGGGTATAGGAAGAGATATTTCATGCCAATAGACAAGACAGGAAAGCAGGAGTTGCAATACTCATATCAGACAAAATAGACTTTAAAATGAAGGCCATTAAGAAAGATAAAGAAGGACACAATTTAATGGTTAAAGGATCCATTCAAGAAGAGGATATTACAATCATCAATATATATGCCCCTAATATAGGAGCACCCAGATACCTCCAACAAATACTAACAGACATAAAAGGAGAAATCATAGTAGGAGACTTTAACACCCCACTCACATCAATGGACAGATCCTCTAGACAGAAAATCAATAAGGCAACAGAGATCCTAAAGGAAACAATAGAAAAGTTAGACTTAATCGACATTCTCAGGACATTACATCCAAAAAAATCAGAATACACATTCTTCTCAAGTGCACATGGAACATTCTCAAGAATTGAGCACATATCAGGGCACAAAGCAGCTAACCTCAACAAATTTAAGAGTATAGAAATTATTTCAAGTATATTCTCTGACCACAATGGCATGAAACTAGAAATCAACCACAGGAAAAGAAATGAGAAAAAACCTACTACATGGAGACTAAACAACATGCTACTAAAAAAACCAATGGGTCAATGAGGAAATCAAGAAGGAAATTTAAAAATACCTGGAGACAAATTATAACGAAGACACAGCCACTCAAAACCTATGGGACACTGCAAAAGCAGTGCTCAGAGGGAAGTTCAGAGCATTACAGGTCTTCCTCAAAAAAGAAGAAAAATCTCAAATCGACAGCTTAACCCACCACCTAAATGAATTAGAAAAAGAAGAATAAGGGAATTCCTGTCATGGCTCAGTGGTTAACGAATACAACTAGGAACCATGAGGTTGTAGGTTTGATCCTTGGCCTTGCTTGGTGGTTTAAGGATCTGGCGTTGCCGTGAGCTGTGGTGTAGGTCACAGACATGGCTCAGATCCTGCATTGCTGTGGCTGTGGTACAAGCTGGCAGCTGTAGCTCTGATTGGATCCCTAGCCAGGGAACCTCCATATGCTGCAGGTGTGGCCCTAAAAAGAAAGAAAGAAAGAAAGAAAGAAAGAAAGAAAGAAAGAAAGAAAGAAAGAAAGAAAGAAAGAAAGAAAGGGAGAGAGGGAGGGAGGGAGGGAGAAAGAAAGAGATCTAAAGTCAACAGAAGGAATGAAATCATAAAGATCAAAGAGGAAATCAATAAAATAGAGATTCAAAAAACAGTAGACAAAATCAATCAAACCAAGAGCTGGTTCTTTGAAAAGGTAAACAAAATTGACAAACCTTTGGCCAGACTTAACAAGAACAGGAGAGAAAAAGCCCAAATAAACAAAATAAGAAATGAAAAAGCAGAAATCAAAACGGATACTACAGAAATACAAAAAAACCACACAAGAATACTATAAACAATTATATGCCAACAAATTTGACAACCTAGAAGAAATGGACAATTTTCTAGAGACTTACAGCCTGCCAAAACTGAATCAAGAAGAAATAGATCAAGTGAACAGATTAATCACTAGAAATGAAATTGAATATGTCATAAAAACACTCCCTACAAATAAAATTCCAGGACCAGATGGCTTCACAGGAGAATTTTACCAAAAATACAAAGAGGAACTTATACCCATCCTCCTTAAACTTTTTCAAAAGGTTGAAGAAGAAGGAATACTCCCAAAGACATTCTATGACACCACCATCACCCTAATTCCCAAACCAGAGAAAAATACCACCAAAAAAGAAAACCATCGACCAGTATCTTTGATGAATTTAGACACAAAAATTCTCAACAAAATTTTAGCCAACCACATCCAACAACATACCAAAAAGATCATACAGCACAACCAGGTGGGATTCATCCCAGGTTCACAAGGATGGTTCAACATATGCAAATCAATCAACATCATATACCACATTAACAAAAGAAAAGTCAAAAACCACATGATCATCTCAATAGATGCAGAAGAAGCATTTGACAAAGTCCAACATCCCTTCATGATCAAAACTCTTACCAAAGTGGGTATAGAGGGAACATTCCTTAACATAATCAAAGCCATTTATGACAAACCCACAGCAAATATAACACTCAATGGAGAAAAGCTGAAAGCCTTTCCACTAAAATATGGACCAAGACAAGGATGCCCACTCTCACCACTGTTATTCAACATAGCACTAGAAGTCCTAGCCACAGCAATCAGACAAACAAAAGAAATAAAAGGCATCCAAATAGGAAGAGAAGAGGTAAAACTGTGACTGTATGCAGATGACATGATACTACATATAGAAAACCCTAAGGACTCAACCCAAAAACTTCTTGAACTGATCAACAAATTTAGCAAATTAGCAGGATATAAGATTAACATTCAGAAATCAGTTGCATTTCTGTATACTAACAATGCAATATTAGAAAAGGAATACAGAAATACAATACCTTTTAAAATTGCAACTCAAAAAATCAAATACCTGGGAATACATCTGACCAAGGAGATAAAGGACTTATATGTTGAGAACCATAAAACATTAATCAAGGAAATTAAAGATGATGTAAAGAAATGGGAAGATATTCCATGCTCCTGGGTTGGAAAAATTCATATTGTAAAAATGGCTATACTACCCAAAGCAATCTACAGATTCAATGCAATCCCTATCAAATTACCCATGACGTTTTTCACAGAACTAGAACAAATAATCCAAAAATTGATATGGGACCACAAAAGACCCAGAATTGCCAAAGCAATCCTGAGAAACAAAAACCAAGCAGGAGGCATAACTCTCCCAGACTTCAGGCAATATTACAAAGCCACACCATCAAGACAGTGTGGTACTGCTATCAAAACAGACAGACAGACCAATGGAACAGAATAGAGAATCCAGAAATAAACCCTGACACCTATGGTCAATTAATCTTTGACAAAGGAGGCAAGAACATAAAATAGGAAAAAGACAGTCTTTTCAGCAAGTATTGATAGGAAACCTGGACAGCTGCATGCAAAGCAATGAAACTAGAACACACCCAAAATAAACTCAAAATGGCTGAAAGACTTAAATATAACACAAGACACCACCAAACTCCTGGAAGAGAACATAGGCAAAACATTCTCCGATATCAACATCATGAATATTTTCTCAGGTCAGTCTCCCAAAGCAAGAGAAATAAGAGCAAAAATAAACCAATGGGACCTAATCAAACTGACAAGCTTTTGCACAGCAAAGGAAACCAAAAAGAAAACAAAAAGACAACCTACAGAATGGGAGAAAATAGTTTCAAGTGATGCAACTGACAGGAGCCTAATCTCCAAAATATACAAGCAAATTATACAACTCAGCCAAAAAGCCAACAACCCAATTGAAAAGTGGGCAAAAGACCTGAATAGACATTTTTCCAAGGAAGATATACAGATGGCCAACAAGCACATGAAAAAATGCTCAACATCACTGATTATTAGAGAAATGCAAATCAAAACTACCATGAGGTACCACCTCACACCAGTCAGAATGGCTATCATTAATAAGTCCACAAAGAACAAATGCTGGAGGGTGTGTGGAGAAAAGGGAACCCTTCTGCACTGTTGGTGGGAATGTAAGCTGGTATAGCCACTATGGAGAACAGTATGGAGGTACCTTATAAATCTAGACATAGAACTACCATATGACCCTGCAATCCCACTCTTGGGCATATATCCAGACAAAACTCTCCTTAAAAAAGACACATGCACCTGCATATTCATTGCAGCACCACTCACAATAGCCAAGACATGGAAACAATCCAAATGTCCATAGACAGATGATTGGATTAGGAAGATGTGGTATATATACACAATGGAATACTACACAGCCATAAAAAAGAACAAAACAATGCCATTTTCGGCAACATGGATGGAACTAGAGACTCATCCTGAGTGAAGTCAGACAGAACGAGAAAGACAAACACCGTATGATATCACTTATATGCGGAATCTAATACAGGGCACAAATGCACCTTTCCACAGAAAAAAAAAATCATGGACTTGGAGAATAGACTTGTGGTTGCCAAGGGGAGGGGGCGGAGGGGGGTGGATTGGAAGCTTGGGGTTAATGGATGCAAACTATTGCCTTTGGAATGGATTAGCAATGGGATCCTTCTGTGTAGCACTGGGAACTATGTCTAGTCACTTATGATGGAGCATGATAATGTGAGAAAATAGAATGTGTGCATGTATGTGTAACTGGGTCATCATGCTGTACGGCAGAATAAAAAACTGCATTGGGGAAATAATTAAAAAATAAAAAATATTTTAAAAAGAATGAAATTTTTGTAGCAATTACCTAGAATAATGTATTTGAGGAGGCAAAACTGTCCCCAATGCATTTTCCACCATACTTCAAAAGCATTTAAAATTGCCTCTTTCTGGAGTTTCCGTCATGGTGCAGTGGAAACAAATCAGACTAGGAATCATGATGTTGCAGGTTCGCTCTCTGGCCTTGCTCAGTGGGTTAGGGATCCGGTGTTGCCATGAGCTGTGGTGTAGGTCACAGACTCAGCTCAGATCCTGTGTTGCTGTGGCTGTGGCATAGGCCAGCAGCTGTGGCTCTGATTTGACCCTTATCTTGGGAAACTCCATACGCTGTGAGTGCATTCCAAAAAAAAAAAGCAAAAAATAAAATAAAATTGCCTCTTTCTGAAATGAAGTCCTGCTGAACAATACAGGGAACTATATCCAATAACAATGGAAGATAATATGACCAAAAAATGCATATATATATGTAAGACTGGGTCACGTTGCTGTACGGCAGAAATTGACAGAACATTGTAAATCAACTATAGTTTAAATTTTTTTTTAATTTAAAATAAAATTAGAAGTTCCCATCATGGCTCAGCAGTAGCCAACTAGTATCCATGAAGATATTGGTTTGATCCCTGGCCTTGCTCAGTGCATTGGGGATCCGGCATTGCCATGAGCTATGGTGTCGGTCACAAATGTAGTTCAGATCCTGTGTTGCTGTGGCTGTGGTGTAAGCCAGCAGCTGCAGCTCTGATTTGATCCCTCGCCTGGAAACTTCCATGTGCCACTAAAAAGCAAATAATTAAAATAATCAAACTGCCTGCTTTTGAGTGGTGTTGGGCTGCTTCTGCTGTGTAAGTGAGGGACAGTTGCGGGGGTGCGGGGAAGGTGTCTTCACAGTCAACTCACCCAAGAAACGACTTAACGGTTGTAGATGGTTAGACCACAGACACCAGTGAGAACCAACATTTCGCCCCAAAGAATATTTCTCAACTTTGCACCTCAGTAAGTGTATAGCTATTCAGAACGGGGGACATGATTCCTTGAGAAATGGATTTTGTTTATGAAATTCTGGGTTTACAAAGATGTATGGAGATAATGGCTTTCAGGGGAAGAGCATTATCTCCCAAACTCATCTGTTGATGGAATCTGCTCCTCACAACAGCTCTGAAAACCCAGACTCTGGGAAGGGCCTTGGGCTTCCCATGCCCAGTCCATGATACCCCATCCAGTGACCACTCTTTGCCATCTCTGAATGCTCAATGCGACCCTATTAACATACTGGGCAGTGCCCAGCTTACTCAGCTCTGGCAAGGATCCAAGCAGTTCCCAACCTGCAAACCATTACTGCCAGCAGTTTCATGGGAAAATACAACAAAGGGTACATCTGCAGAAGCTATTTTATAACCAAGCTACCAAATCCTTTGAACTCATAATATGCATGGACAATGGCAGAAATAAGGGCTTTTGCGCTACTAAGGATATCATTTCTACTTGCCATTAAAAAAAAAAAAAAGACAAGTTCCCATTGTGGTGCAGTGGAAACAAATCCGGCTAGTAACCATGAGGTTGTGTAGGTCACAGACACTGCTCAGATCCTTCATTGCTGTGGCTGTGGTGTAGGCCAGCAGCTGTAGCTCCAATTAGACCCCTAGACTGGGAACCTCCATGTGCTGCAGGTGCAGCCCTAAAAAGCAAAAAAATAATAACAATAATAAATATCTTTAAAAAGACAAGCAACCTGCAAACAAATGGTGGTAAGAGACCCAGGATTTTGTGCGACACTATGTTATGTATGGTCTGTGGTATTGCTGGGGCGCTGAATTTCCTCATACATGAAATGACCTCAGGCAAGCTGGTCTCGCTACACTTATTTTATTTATTTATTTATTTATTTATTTTTGCTTTTTATGGCCCCATCCACAGCATGTGGAATTTACCAGGGTAGGGGTTGAATCGGAGCTGCAGTTGCCGGTCTACACCACAGCCACAGCAACACCAGATCTTTAACCCACTGAGCAAGGCCAGGGCTCAAACCCACATACTCATGGATACTAGTCAAGTTTGTTACCACCGAGCCACAACGGGAACTGCTGTCTACATTACTTTAGAGTGTCTTCCCTTGCTGGCAAGCTGTCAGCTGTCCCCTCCCACTGCTGTCAGAGACTCAGCCTTTCTCTTCCCACCTGTGAAACTGACCATCTGTAACTGAATAAAGAGGGCTGAAGAGCTAAGTAGCTGTGCCTGTTAGAACTGTGTGTCAGTGAGAATAAAGAACCTCTAAGGAAGGGCCAGTGGCCTCTTCAGCAGGGCTATTGAAAGGACCCAGAGGCCTTGACTGCAAATTTCAGGGCCGCAGAGTTCCAGACAAGAGTGATTCTGTTGTGAACAGATCAGCAAGACGAAAAGAAAACCCACCTGGGAATAACCAATGATGTTCCCATCATCGTCAAGCACGTTGAAGCTGATGACTGGACCCTGAACCTCTGGGCTGCTGAACTCAGAGTCACTGTAAATCCGCACAACAGGGGCTCCGTTGGGGTACCGGAGGGCAGTCAGGGAGGCGTAGGTGTACCGAGCCAGGGTAAAGGTATGCTGCCTGATGCACTCCATTCCACCTTAAAATGGTTACGAACATGAAAGGGGATCATGAGCTTTATGCAAAAATTTTTAAGAGAACGAGATTGTTGGAGTTCTTGCATGGCACAGTGAGGTAAGAATCCAACTGCAGCATCTCAGGTTGCTACAGTGGCACAAGTTTGATCCCCGGCCTGGCACAGTGGGTTAAAGGATCCAGCAGCAGCTGTGGTGTAGGTCGCAGCTGTGGCTCAGATTCAATCCCTGACCTGGGAACTTTCATGTGCTGCGGGTGCAGCCATAAAAAAAAAGAAAAGGACAGGAAAGGAAAGGAGAGGAGATCATTATAACTGGCAAACTCGGACCTCATATGAATGATTTTAAACGCTTGTGGGGAGGGAGTGGGATGGACTGGAACTCTGAGGTTAATAGATGCAAACTATTGCATTTGGTGTGGATAAGCAATGAGATCCTGCTGTACAGCACAGGGAACTATATCCAGTCACTTGTGATGGAACATGATGGAGGATAATGTGAGAAAAAGAATATATATATATATATATATATATGTAAATAAATAAGTAAATACTTGTAACTATTGTATGAGACTGCCCACACAACAAATGTTTAGGTCGTTGGTACTGAACAACAGTCGAACCATTGGTGTTTCTGTGGAATTTTTCCATAGAAATTGCCATCTCCCTTTAAAAAAAAAAAAAAGTGCTATTACTTAAACATTCAGAAAATTTAGACCCTTTGCTAACAGATCACCAAAATGTACAATTTTGTCTTTAAATGTATCTCTCTTTTTTTGCTGTTGTTTTTGTTCGTGTTTAAATCATTCTAGCATTATACAAAGCAGTTAAGGACACTTGTTACGATGTGGTCGAACCCTGAAAACACTACGCTAAGTGAAATAATTCAGACACAAAAAGACAAATATTGTATAATTCCTCTTGCATAAGGTGCCTAGATTAGACAAATTTGTAGAAACAGAAAGGGGAACCGAGGGTACTAAGGGCTAGGAGAGGGGAAATGGGGAGTTATTGTTTAATGGGTAGAGTTTTAGTTGGGGATGCTGAAAAAACCCTGGAGATGGAGAGTGGTGATGGTTGCACAAAAATGTGAATATACTTAATGTCACTCAGTTGTACACTTAAAAATGGCTAAACTGGTGCATTTCATGTCATAGAGCTTTCACCACTTTTTTTTTTTTCCAAAAAAAAAGCCATTAAGTGGGAAAAATCAGAACTGGCCTTAATGTGGGGCTGATAATTAATTTTGGAAATGCTCCTGACCCCATCAGACCCTGTTACCTGTGGTTTGGAGGCCTCGTTAGGATCTTTCCTTGGGAAAGTGCTTGTTTCTCAAAGTCTGTCCTGATTGTCTCTCTCGGTCTGGACAATGTCCTCACCTCCCTGCATTACTGTCAGGACAACCCTCCTATCCCTCATATGAGTTCTGTCTGCCCACTGTGTTGGGCTTAGGGTGAGGACCTAAAGATCTCATTATTATGGTGAGAGAGAAAGGAAGAGAGAGGAAAGGCTGCCTTCCTGGTTCACCATAACCTCATCTCCACCCCCTTCTCAGCCTCTAGAAGGAGCACCCAGAGTGCAGTAGGAGGGTGCTCACCAGACAGAGGTTCTTCCAGCCTTGTCCCTTGTGTCAAGCCCCATAAGAGGTTCTTCCAGCTTTGCACCTTGTGTCAAGCCCCACAAGATGGGAAGTGGCATCCATCTGTGTGTCCGAGAGCCCCCCACCTGCTCACACACCCCAAGCACTTGTCAGTAAAGAAAACATGTATGACTTCAAAGACCAGCAGCAGAGACAGCGGTTGGGTGCTCAGGATTAGGCATTAGTCGTGCCTGGGTTTAAATCCTAGCCCTCCCAGTTTCCAGCTCCTGGCCCTGAGGAAGGCAATGAACCTCTCTGACCATAAGCTCTTTCAGGGCAAAGTGGGCTTGTCATGAAGCTCCCCAATGGAAAGACCCAGCAAGGTAAGAGTGGAATGAGGTCTCAGGGTCTGCAAGCATTCCCAGCGCAAGGGCCAAGGATGGCCCCTCTGTTTCTGTGAGGTTATTCCTCTCTGAGTTTGCAATGCCTCTCACTTATTAAAATGTTCTTTGAACTGACAAAAAAAAAAAAAAAAAAAAAAGCCCAGTCTCTTGCTCTTGCCTCAGAAGTCATTTTTGGAAGTTCTTTTTTTTTTTTTTTTTTTTGTCTTTTTGTCATTTCTTGGACCACTCCCGCGGCATATGGAGATTCCCAGGCTAGGGGTCGAATCAGAGCTGAAGCCACCAGCCTACACCAGAGCCACAGCAACGCGGGATCCGAGCCGCGTCTGCAACCTACACCACAGCTCACGGCAACGCCAGATCCTTAACCCACTGAGCAAGGCCAGGGCTTGAACCTGTAACCTCATGGTTCCTAGTCAGATTGCTTAACCACTGTGCCACGATGGGAACTCCAGTTCATTTTTTTTTTTAAGGGCCACACCTGCAGCATATGGAAATTCCCAGGCTAGGGATCAAATTGGAGCTGCAGCTGCAGGCCTACGCCACAGCCACAGCAACACCAGATCTGAGCTGCATCTGTGACCTCCACTGCAGCTTGTAGCAATGCCAGATCCTTAATTCACTGAGTGGGGCCCAGGGATCCACATCCTCATGGATACCAGTTGGGTTCTTAATTAACCTGTGGGCCACAACAGGAACTCCCATTTTTTGGACGTTCTTTAGAATCAGCTTCAACTGCACCCATGCCAGTCACTTGCAGACTCTCCTTCATCTGGACCCCACCCATTCCAGGGCTCCCTAAAAGGCACAGGCAATTCCCCATGGGTAAAGGTGTCCACTGACCTGTGAGGTTCTCTAAGGCATCAAATCCATGTTTTAGTGCTATCACGTCTAAGAATGAGATGGTGCCATCTTCGAACCTGTAACCATGGTGAGGGGGACGAGGTCAAGTTGTGGCCAATGCCTCTGTGTGTATTTTGTGTATGCAGTGATGGGGCTTTGACTCTAGGCTTCGTTGCAATCTATGAAGACCTTGCCTCTGCTGCCCTATATTGCCCTCCCCCTCCCTCTCAGGAAAGAGGGCTGTGCACACCAGGACACGCGGGCTGCCTCTGGCCCTGACCTGCTCTGAAGCTTTCTCAGGATGGGCTGGCAGTGGTGATAAAGGGCTACCACCTTGGAAGACTTTAGACTTGAAAAACCTCAAGGGCTGTGGGCTCTTGAAATGACCCCAAAAGAGCACCAATTCAGGGAGCTCAATTGTTCAACCATGAGGTTCTTTCTTTTTCTGGCGGGAGAGGCTGTGCCCATGGCATGTGGAAGTTCTGAGGCCAGGGATCGAACCCGTGCCACAGTCATTTGCAGTGACTATGCCAGATCTTTAACCCATTGTACCACAGGAGAATTCCAGCCATGAGGTTCTTAACAAGAGTCTCTGATATCGAAGTCTGTAGAACCACAGGCTTTGGTAACAACTGCAAGGCTCTCTGGAGTTCCCATCATGGCAAAGCAGAAACGAATCCAATAGGAAACATAAGGTTGCAGGTTCAATCCCCAGCCTTGCTCAGTGGGTTAAGGATCTAGCGTTGCCATGAGCTGTGGTGTAGGTTGCAGATGGGGCTCAGATATATATGGCATTGCTATGGCTGTGGAGTAGGCCGGCAGCTGTAACTCCAACTGGACCCCTAGCCTGGTAACCTCCATATGTCGTGAGTACAGCCATAAAAAAGCAAAAAAAAAAAAAAAAAAAATTGCAAGGCTCTCAATTCAGCAGATGCACACCTTCCTGGTTATCAAGGTGATAATTATATTTGCATTTTATAATTACTCATTTAGATGAAATCCTCATCAAGTCCTTATTGTACGGCATGCCAGGCACTGTTCTAGGTGCTAAGGATACAGCAGTGAACATGACAGCTAGAATCCCTGCCTCCATGGGGCTTGTAGCCATCCTCTTGAGGGCACAGACACAAAGACTCAGAGAAGCCAAATAAGCAGCAAGCCAGGGGGTGACAATGTACAATGAAAATGCCCAAACAGAGGGCCGGTGGCGGCTGCTTTAGAAAAGATGGTCGGGGGGGTTCCTCTCAAAGGATGATCATAGGAGCAGAGACTGAGCAGAAGTAAGGGAGTGAGGAAAGCTGCTCATTTTCGAAACAGCTGAGTTCACAGTTCAGAGGGAAACAGCATTCCAGGGAGAGGGTGACCTTGGCAGGTGGAGCAAGGAGGTCAGGGGGGCGGGGAGCATGTGAGCAAGGTAGAGGGTGGTAGGAGAGAAAGTCAGAGAGCTTTGCCCTGGATGGGACAGGTGACTGGAGGGCTCTGAGCAGAGAGGAGTGACAGGATGGTACTAGGTTTTGATAAGACTCCTCTGGCTGCTGCACTAGCTAGGGGGAAGGTTGGGGGACAGTGAGGAGTTTCTAGCAGGCATCTTGGTAAAGGACCATGACAAACAGCAACCTTGTGCAAGTGGAAGCTTTCAATGGAAATAATCGTGTTTTGTGTTTTAATACTCTAGGGGTAAGAAGTACTCAAAATATATGTGTGAATTATTTATTCACACTTAATTACTATTAAAAAATTAAATAAATAAATTATTATTATTGTGGCAGTGTGAATTTCCTTATAAAACTAAAACAAATGGTATTATTTTCTCCTATTCTGTATGTTGTCTTCTTTTTTTTTTTTTTAAGTCTTTCTGTCTTTTCTAGGGCTGCACCTGCAGCATATGGAGGTTCCCAGGCTTGGGATCTAATTGGAGCTGTAGCTTCCAGCCTACACCACAGCCACAGCAATGCGGGATTCTTAACACACTAAGCGAGGCCAGGGATGGAACCCGCAACCTCATGGTTCCTAGTCAGATTCGTTAACTACTGAGCCGTGATGGGAACTCCTCTTTTTGCTTTCTTTTTGAGAAAATAGAATGTACACATGTATGTGTAACTGGGTCACCATGCTGTACAGTAGAAAAAAAAAGTCGTATTGGGGAAATAAACAATTAAAAAAAAACTAATGGTAATTAATAGACATACAGAATTAATAATGAGGCGACTAAATTAATTGGCCACTAATAAATGAGTAAAAATGACTCTTTAATAACATTAAACATTATTAGGCAATAACAGCTTAGGTTATTAATTGATCAATAATAAATAATTGATTGATCAATAATTAATAGACTCAGGAGAAAAGGGAGGTGTTTTTTTGTTTGTTTCTGTCAAGCATTGTTTCTCATTGGGTTATAAAATAGAAAACATTAAGAACATGGTCCAGGTACCTGTTCCAGAAACATATGGGTTGGATGTTAAGTCTGTAGTCTGAGTTCTAGTCCTAGGGTCACGAGAAAAAAAATGAGGGGTCTAATGGTAAATAAATACATTCAGCTTTCTGGGAATCTCAGTGCAGCACCTGCTATAAGGCAAACCACCCAAACTGAAGCAAAGAGGTACCGCACACAGTGTGGAATTCACAGCTGCCTGCAGCAGCAGCGCCAGACAATCTGGGCCCCTCAGATCCGAGCCCTGCCACCCAGCCGGGTGCCTGGCACAATCCTACAGGCGGCACAACCCCAGCCCTGCTGACCCCCAGAGGCCACTCCCATCACCAGGTTACCTTTCAGCCACTGATTCTCTTGGGATGTAGAAGTCTTCCCCTGCAAGGTACGCCGCAGCCGTGCCACCTCCAAAGTAGGTTTTCCTCAGCAGAGGAGCAGTACGATTATTCACCAGCAGAGCTCCCAGGCCGGTGGGGAAGCCAAAGATCTTATAGAAGGAGATGGGGACAAAGTCGGCCTGGTGAACCGACAGGTCCAGTGGCGAGGTGCCCACGTAGGCGGCCGCGTCCAGCAGCACGTACCACTTCCCAGGCGCGCTCACGGGGCGCATCTGCCCGGACTTGACTTCTCCTATCCAGGACAAGGGATATCTGCTCCCGGAAAAGTTACTCTGAGCCGGGTAGCAGAAGAGATGCGGAGGCTGGTGGTCAGGGTCGCCGGCGGCGGCCGCATCCTGTTTCTCCGCCAACCACATGTCCTCTGGTCTGACTGGGATGCAAGTGACGTTCATGGCTGTGGTGACCTTCCGCATGCCCACCACGGAGGTGTGGCTGTCAGTGAGGTAACAGAACCGACTCCCACTGCTCTCCGGGCCTGGAGACACCCATGGGAAAGCCTCTGCCACCAGCTTAAGAGCAGCCGTGCTCCCTGCCGTGAAAATCACAGTGTAGTCCTCTGGGGAGGTGCAGAAGTGCGCTAGGATCCTGGAAGAAACACAGCAGCGAGCGACTCCTTGGTCTCCCGCAGGGTGTTAAATGTTTGGAGGTAGTTGTATTTCTACTAAATACGACATCTCTCTACTAAATACGACAGCCAGGAAGAAAACAGGCTTTAAAACAATCGTGAAGTTAGGGCAGGGGCAGAGGAAATTGCGGGAAGAAATGACCAATCGATGCAAACTGGCGAAATCACCCAGTCCCCCAAATCCCCGCCCCCAGTGAATAACACAAAAATCCACAACTACTTTAAACTCAGTTGAAATCACCCCCTTCTTGGTCTACTGTCTGGCTCTCATCATAACAAGTGTTAAGTCATCAGCTTGTTTCACGTTGCTTTTAATACAAGCAACCCTATAGCAAAAGAGTATCACTTTCAAATTGAAAATAATTTGAAATTGTATTGCTCCAAGTATCTTTAGCTACCACCTGGAAATTATTTGCTAAAAACCAAATTACTGTTATGTGCAAATATTAGTAAAAAGGGGGGAAATTGAGAAAACGAAATGTCTAAATCTGTAACATGAAAAAAAGAGAGAGAGAGAAGCCGTTTTTCCTCTTCCTCAGAACAAGACAGGAACCTGGATTATTCCTTGTCACAACAGCCCAGGGCCACATACAACAGCTTGGACACCTCAGAGGCACCTACCTATACTTCTGGTCTGCCCTGCTCTGCCCCTGCTGACTTTCACCTTCCTGTCCTCTGACCCTGATGGTTATCAGTGTGCCATTTAGCTGAACATGATGCTCCTGAAACGAACTCAGAGCTTTTGTGAGATGCAGGCAGATGGTAGGAAGTCCATCCACCCACACAGGCTGCTCCCACCCCAACTCCCACCTCCTCACCTGTAGCGGACCTGCTCCACTGTTTCATAGGTGAGCTTGCTGCTGATGTTCTGGCTGTGAGGATTACCTGGCAGGTGATAAAGGCAAAGCCATCCAGTCACTATTTATGGACTCCTCTTTTGTATTCCTCCAAGACCCTCTCCCTCCATGTCATAAAAAGTTAAGCAACAAAAATATCATACAGGCCCAGAAATTCCACTGCTGCATACACTGGAGAAATGAAAATACGTGTCTGCACAAAGGTTCATGCACGTGGGTGTTCACAGTAGCTTTATTTGTAAAGCTCAATTCTGGAAACAACATAAATACCCATCAACTGGTGAACAGAGAAACAAAATATGATATGTCCATACAGTGGAAAATTATGTGGTAACAAAAAGGAACAAATGACTGGCCATGTCATGATAGAAACTTAGAAATATGCAAAGAGAAATACATAAGGCACAAGAGGTCACATATAGTATGAATCCATTTATATAAAATGTCCATTTAAAAAGTAGTAGATTAGTGGTTGCCTGAAGCTGGTGCAGAGGTGAGGGTGGGGTGGGCAACAGGGATTAACTGTAAATGGGCATCAGAGAACTTCCTGGTATAATGAAAATGTTCTAAATTATTTATAGTGATGGTTGCACCATTTAGTAAAGTTATTAAAAATCATTGAATTGTACACTTGAAATAGGTGAACTTTATATGCAAAATATAACTTAATAAAGCTGTTAAACAAATAAACAAAAACAAAACAAAAAAAAAACGGTCCCTCCTAAGATGGAATCTGGGATGTGCATTTTGGAGTTGGAAAGCAGCTCAGAGGCAGCCAAGCCAATGCAAGAAGCTTCACTGTAAGTTTCCCAATAGGTGGCGAGCCCAGCCCTATTCATTAACTCCGGGGAGTCAAGTACACAGCCTTAAGGGGCTGCGCTTTCCCCTAACCAAGAGACAGACGCAAGCACCACTTAAACTAGGTCCCCATCTGTTGCCCTGCATTCACACTCCTGCTAGTGGCACCATTCCTGCAGAAACACATTTGCTTCTTCCTCAAAATATATGAAGGGCACCGTCGTGTCTGTCCTAGTCACCCATTTTCAAGGCCAAAGGCTCCCTCGGTTTCACCCTTCCTTGTCAGCTTCTAGTACTTCTCTAGGGTTTCACTTTCTCCCTCAAAATATGGCCCCCCATAATGCAAATCTTTCCAAAGACCTGACCTGCAGGGGCCGATCAGTAGCATTTATCAGGTGCAGGACTGTATGTGCATATTAGGGCAGTTTTGGGCTTTTCTGTTTTAGAGTTTCTTGTTTGTTTTTCTGAAGCCACCCTGTAGGATCACACTGGATATCTGGCCATTGAAGCTATAAATTTCCCTTCCCACTGCAGCTAGTTACTTGTGGGACTTGGTACTTATCCATGCTGCCTTTCATCACCTTGGTGTTTGGCCCCGAATCATTACATTCAGCAGTCTCGATTCTGTTACCTCTCAGGCCAGTATCTCTCCCATGCTTGGGACTCTGGCAGAGGTTAAAGGAGAATTGCAGGTCTCTTTGCAAATCATAGATTAAAATCCCTCAGGAGTTCCTGTAGTGGCTCAGTGGTTAACAAATCCAACTGGTATCCATGAGGGTGTGTATTTGATCCCTGGCCTCGCTCAGCCAGTTAAGGATCGGGTGCTGCCGTGAGCTGTGGTGTAGGTTGCAGACACAGCTCAGATCCCATGTTGCTGTGGCTGTGGTGTAGGCTGGTGGCTACAGCTCCAATTGGACCCCTAGCCTGGGAACCTCCATATACCACGGGTTTGGCCCTAAAAAGACAAAAGACAAAAAAAATAAATAAATAAAAGATAAAATCTCTCACTCTGGCATCTTCCCTGGAAACCATGCCCCAGATTTCCATCTCTGCTGGCTGCCAGAGCCTGAGTGTGACTTTACAGAACTGTCGTGAACCCAGGCAACCTGGCGGGGGCTAAGGGATTGTGCTCTGGAGCCAAACTGCCTGGAAACTGCTCCCCCAGCTGCCCCAGCCCCAGTGCTTCCCGACTGTGTGGCCTCTGGTTAATCACCTACCCTCTCTGGGGGCCCAGATTCCTCACCTGAAAAACAAGGGTGTTAACAAAACCTGTACCTTAGCTGGTTTGATGACAGAAGCTGTATCTTAGCTTGTCACGAGGATGGAAAGGGTACACATAAGGCTTCTGGAGCAGTAGCTAGAGGGCAGTGAGTGCCCAGGATGTGTTACTTATGGCTCCTCTTGTGGGCATGGTTATGGCTGCTACTCCTGTTATTCCAGACTTTTGATCACAGTATGCCACTGATTTTTGCCCAAAGTAACTGCCCATGGTTTCTAGAATAAAGATCAAACTCCAGGGAGTTCCATTGTGGCTCCTCATGTTAAGAACCCAACTAGTATCCATGAGGATGTGGGTTCGATCCCTGGCCTCGCTCAGTGGGTTAAGGATCCGGCATTGCTGTGAGCTGTGGTATAGGTTGCAGACACAGCTCAGATCCCATGTGACTGTGGCTATGGTGTTGGCTGGCAGCTGCAGCTCCAATTCTACGCCTAGCCTGGGAATTTCCATATGCTGCAGGGGTAGACCTAAAATAGAAAAAGAAAAAAAAAATCAAACTCCACAGAGCACCTCCAACACCCCTACCCAGCTCTCCATTAAGACCTCTACTCATGTTTCCTGGGCTGGTTCCTGAAACCACTGCACAGTCTTGGTTCATGCTGCTCCTTCTGCCCCAAATGCCCTCTCCTCTTCTTTTCCAAGTAAATTCCTGCTCATTCCAGCACCTGCCCCACTCCAGAGGGAGCTTTCCCTGACACTCACACTGCCAACCTACCGTAACTCTGCAGATGCAGACCCCCACGGCCCCCTCCACCTTTGGTCACAGCCCTTCCCACGGGGGATCATTTACTTTTTTAACATTTTACATTTACACTTCACACTGCTTTAATTTTTTTTTAACATTTATTTGGAGATCACTTGCTTAAGCTCTTGTCCTGACTAGACCATAGACCATGAAGGTAGAGACAGTTGTTCCCATTTTACAGAACCGTACCCTCCAAACCAGAATGGCTTAATAAGCATAGATGGAGTGAATGAGTGAATGAATAAATGAATATTCCTTCTGCCCGCCACACTGTGCTGGTCCCACAGGGCCATCCCACCACCAAACACAGCACTTTCTACCCCTGTGCCCTTCCTGGCATTGACCTCTTCTTCTAGAAGTAACCTGTGTGTCCCCAAGGCACTTCCTCCCATCCAGCAGCACAGGTGCTACAAGGACAGACCCTGGGTGTTTGCCTGACCCCCACTCACATGAGCTCACCCAGCTTTGTGTGTTCGGCACAGGCCCTGTCTGTTAATCTAACATTTTATTAGGCATAGATACATTAGCTGAAGGGCGTTGGCTAATGTTTAATGCAAAAATCAGTTATAGTCTGTTTTCTTTACCATAAAGGTTTTCCATGAGATCTTTAGTGAAGCTTGTAAGCTGGCTCTGGGGGAATAACGTGGCTCCTGCATGGTCAAGGTAGACAGTTCCTGAAAGAAAAAAACAAAATAAAGCTGTGATAATTTTTCAGAAGCTTTCCACTCATTTCACTGAGATCTGGTTTGTGTGAGTCTGACCGGTGCCCGTTTGACACACATAGACATAACACCGGGCCACTGATTTCTCCCAGCTTCTTCGTTGTTTTTTTGTTTTGTTTTTTGTTTTTTGTTTTTTTCTTTTTTCTTTTTTCCTTTTAGGGCCACACCTGTGGCATATGGAAGGTCCCAGGCTAGGGGTTGAATCGGGGCTGCAGCTGCTGGCCTACCCCACAGCCACTGCAAAACCAGATCTGAGCCTTGTCTGTGACCTATACCACAGCTCACGGCAACACCGGATCCTTAACCCACTGAGTGAGGCCAGGGATCAAACCTGCATCCTCATGAATACTAGTCAAGATGTTACTGCTGAGCCACAATGGGAACTCCTCTCCCACCTTCTTTTTGCACTTCTTTTTTTTTTTTAATGCACTTTTTTTTAAAATTGTCTTGTGCTTTTGCTGTCATATCTAAGAAACATTTACTATGATTATTTAAATTTATATTTTCTTCTTAATAGTTTTATCTCTTACACTTGGGTCTTTGATTCATTTGGAGTTAGTTTTGTACATGGTGTGAGATAGAATTGCAAGTGCATTCTTTTGTATGTAAAAATGCAGTTCTTTCAGTACCATTTGTTGAAAAGACTTATTCTTCCCCTATTGAATTGTTATGGCACCTTTGTCAAAACTCAATTGACCATACATAAATGGCTTAATTTCTGGACTCTCAGTTCTATGTTATTGATCTGTAAGTCTGTTCTTACACCAGTACCATAGTCTCAATTGCTGTAGCTTTGTAGTACGGTCTGATATGTGCTTCTTAACCCAAGTGGTGACGTGAACAATGAAAGGACTGCACTTTCAACATTTCATGCCTTTTGAGTCCTGAGAGCCTTCCTGATGGACCGGCTTTCTTCTGAACCTGGAAGAGCAACCCACACAGAGGAGGAGCCCAGCAGACTGATGATGGCAAAGCAATTTCATGCTATGCCTTGCCCTTTTCTGGAGTTTCCGTGCAAATCCCTGGCCATTCAGCCCTGATTCTACTTTCCCACAGTCCTCAATCCTGGAACAGCTTTGACTTTCAGAGATGACCAGGAATGGAAATGATCTTTCCAGTCTTCTTCATGAGCAGAGAAAGGCAAATTGAGATGACAGTGAGAGACCGAGCCTTACCAGTCAGATTGCCCCAGATCAAAAGGTTGGATTAAAAAATTAATTAATTAAAAAAATTTTAAATTGTTGGATAATTCACTGTGTGGGCAAGGATGTGGGAAAACAGGCCCTCTGGTACCTGGCTGGTAGGAGGGTAAATCGAAACAATTTCTTTATGGATATCAATTTAGCAATGTTGCTCACACCTTAAAATGTAAACTCTCTTTAACCTAGGATTCATCTTTAAAAATTTATCTTACAAATTGTGAAATGGCCTTTCAAATGAGCACATTCAGTGCAGCATTGTCTGCAATCGCAAAAGACTGGAAATTACTTAAATATTCATCTATATGTATTTAGACTAAAGAATTTATGTACACCCATCTAGTTCTTTATAAATACTGACATGGAACAAACTCTGAGATACATTTTCAAGAATTCACAACGTGAACAGATTCATTTATTCTTTCAAGCACTTAAATATTTTTTGTTTTGTGCAAGATGGATTTTTCATTTATCACAGCTTTATTGAGATTAACTCACATACCATAACATTCATTCTTTTTGTTTTTTTAGCTTTTCAGGGCCACACCTGCAGCATATGGAAGTTCCCAGGCTAGGGCTCAAATCAGAGCTGCCACTGTCGGCCAAGGCCACAGCCATAGCAACTTGGGACCCAAGCCCCATCTACAACAGCTCACAGGCAACGCCGCATCCTTAACTCACTGAGTGAGGCCAGGGATCCAACCTGCACCCTCATGGATCCTAGTTAGATTTGTAACCTGCTAAGCCAGAATGGAAAATCAAAAATCAACTCTTTTAAAGTGTACAATTTAGCAGTTTTAGTACATTTGTAAAGTCGGGCAACCATGACCACTGTCTAATTTTAGAACATCTCATTCATCCCAAAAAGACACCTAATCCTCATTACCACTCACTCCCCAAATCCACCCAGCTCTAGCCCCTGGCAATTACCAGTCTATTTTCTATTTCTGTAGATTTGCCTATTCTGGACATGGCATACAAATGGACTCATCCAATATGTGGTCTGTGCCTTCTTTCACTTAGCGCAATAATTTCAAGGTGCATCTACATTGTAGTGTGTATCAGAACTTCATTCCTTTTTATTACTGAATAGTATTCCATTGTATGGATATGCCACATATTTTGTTTGTCTGTTCATCTGCTGATGAATATTGGGGTTGTTTCCATTTTTTGTTTATGCTGTTATATTTGAGTACAAGGTTTTGTGTAAGTATATGTTTTCCTCCATTTGGTTGGTTGTTCTTTCACTTTCTTCTGTTTTGTTTTTGTTTATTTATTTATTTATTCCTTTTTATGGCTGCACCTGTGGCATATGGAAGTTCCCAGGCTAGGGGTCGAATCAGAGCTGCAGCTGAAGTCTACGCCACAGCCATGGCAACAACAGATCCAAGCCACATCTTCGACCTACACTGCAGATTTTGTCAATCAATGTCAGATCCTTAACACGCTGAGCTACAATAGGAACTCCTTGTTTTTGTTTTTATATATATATATATATATATATATATATATATATATTCTTTTTCGGAAACTTTTCTGTTATGGGTTATTACAAAATATTGAGTACAGTTCCCTATGCTATACAATAGGTCATTCTTTCACTTTCTTGATGGTGTCTACTGAAAAATAACTTGTTTTATTTTAATGAAGTCCAATTTGTCTATTTTTGTTGTTATTGTTGCTTGCATTTTGGGTGTCCTAAGAAACCATTGCCTGATCCAGTATCCTAAGGATTTATATCTATGCTTTCTTCTAAGAGTTTTATACTTTTAGCTCTTATATTTAGGTCTTTGATCCATTTTAATTTTTGAATGCAGTGTTGAGCTAGGGTCCAACTTCATTCTTTCGTATGTGTGTAAGCCATTTAAAAGACTATTCCTTCTTCTATTGAAAAGTCTTGGCATCTTGTTGAAAATAAATTGACCATAGACCTATGAGTTTATTTTTGGACCTGTAATTCTATTCCATAATCATTAGGCTGATAACACATTGTCTTGATTACTGTAACTTTATGTAAATCTTACTTTATTTTATGAGGAATGTGAGTTCTTCAACTTTGTTTCTTTTTCAAGATCGCTTTGGGTATTCTTGGTCCCTTACATTTCTATTTGAATTTTAGGATCAACTTGCCAGTTTCTGCAAATTCTGATAGGAGTTGCATTGAATCTGCAGTTCAACTGGGGGAGTATTGCCAGCTTAATAATATTAAGTCTTCCAATCCCTGAATACAGGCCACCTTTCCATTTATTTAGGTCATTCTTTATTTCTTTCAATGATGTTTTGTAGTTTTCAGCAAATAAGTCTCGTGCTTCTTTTGATAAATTTATTTCTGTGTATTTTGTTCTTTTTGATGCTTTAGTAATTGTTTCCTTTATTTCACTTTCATAGTGTTCACTGCTACTGTACAGAAACTGAATTAATGTTTGTATATTGATCTTGTACCCTACAACTTTGCTGAAATTGTTTTTAGTGCTAATAGTTTTATGTGCGGATTTTTTTTTTTTTAGTATTTTCTATATACAAGATTATATTATCAACAAGTAGAGCTGTTTTACTTCTTCTTTTCCAATGTGGATGCCCCCACATTTTTTCTCATTTTTCCCCAATTGTTCTGGCTAGAACTTCTAGCGCAATATTAAATAGAAGTGGTAAGAACAGATGCCCTTGGCTTGTTCCTGATCTTAGGGGTAAAGTTTTCATTCTTTCACCCTTAAGTGTGATGTTAGCTGTGGGTTCCTATAGATGGCCTTTGTCAGGTTGATTAAATTTCATTTTATTCCAAGTTTTATTGAGTGTCTTTATATTTAAGAGATATTTATTGAACACATACTATGTTCCAGGCACTGTTCTAAGTGCTGGGGATATATAGTAGCAGAAAAAATGGAAACTGGTATGAGAGTGACAAAGACCATAAGCAAATCAATATAAACTATGCCAGGTGCTAAGAAATGTTGTGACTCAACTTTGAAAATGCAAAAAAAACCCATGTACACACACATATACATATAGACAACCACCGGAAAGTCGCTCCAGATGGAATGGCAGCAGTTGACTTTGGGTGGCCATGACAGCTGCAGCGGGAGTGAGAGGAGGGCTCCCTGGCCATTTTTCATCCTCCTTTGGTACCATGTAAATATATTACGTAATCTAAAAAAAAAATAGTTTTAAAGTAACGTTCTTGTTTCCTGAATATTCAGAAACACAAAGATACCAGACCAAAAGAAAGGCTTTTGTCCACCCAGGCATCAGGGAGATACTCCTGGGCAACACCTGGGAAACCTGAGGTGCTGCCAGGAAGCACCAGGCACCTTGCCCACCTCTTCTGCAGGAAGCTATTTGGGAGAAGCCTGCTTTGACCTTTGGTCCAGGAGTTAATTTGATAAAACAAGGCAGCCATGGTAGATCAGCTAGAGATCTGATCTTAGGAGAAGGCCAGCCATCATAGTGGTTGACAGTGCAGAATCCAAGACATCCAACCTGGACTGAATTCTGCTCCATCGCTCCTCAAGTGAAATGAGGATTCAACAAACTGGTATGTGACCGTGCCTAGTCCAGTGCCTGGTTCACAGTAAACACCCCACAAGGTTTGGCTCTTTTTAGAAGAAGCAAGCAAACGACTCCCAAACCAACTGGCATTAGGCCTTCAAGAAAGGAAGTTCCAGGGGGAGTTCCCATTGTGGCTCAGCAGAAATGTATCTGACTAGTAATCACCAGGATTGATCCCTGGCCTCACTCAGTGGGTTAAGGATCTGGCGTTGCTGTGAGCTGTGATGTAGGTCACAGACAAGGCTTGGATCCTGTGTGGCTGTGGGATAGGCCAGCAGCTACAGCTCCAATTCGACCCTTAGCCTGAGAACCTCCATATGCCATGGGTACAGCCCTAAAAAGACAAAAAGACAAAAAAGAAAAGAAAGAAAGAAAGGAAGTTCCAGGATCTCTTCAGGCTCATGTACCTTCAATTTGTGGTTCCACACAGGGTGAGGGGCTGTCAATCAGCACCCCGAGGCTTCAAGAACCACTTGAACCACATCTGTGTAACCGAAATGCTCCCTTCACCAAAAAAAAAAGGACCTCCCCACCCAATCGGTTAGGCAAAATAGTTTGGCACTTAAAGATTAAGCATTTAAGTATCCAAAGCAATCACTTAACCAGACAAATTCTCAAATCTGCCGAAAATTTTGGGAGGCGGGTAGGGGTCAAGGGAAGGAAGAGAAGGTAAAGCTTTACATGATTTGGGCTTGGTTTGTTTTTCCCTGTCCTCTTTCTGGTTCACTTGTTTCTATGTGAAAAATAGGAATATACCCCAAGACACTCAGCAGTGGGAAGGTGAGTTTAGTCCACAAAAGTCTGCTTCAACCATAACATAGAGGAAATGCTGGGGAACTGTCTAAATAAATAGGTAGATGGATAGATAGATACTGCCTAAAACACTATCACAAATATAGTAGACGTTAAAGGGGCCCTGAAGTCCGGCCTGGGATCCTGTTGATCACATCTCAACTCTGTATTTGAGGGAAAAGGTGCTGTTCGCTGAGAGACAAGAGTGAAACAAGGAGTGATCTAGAACATATTTCTCCTTTCCCAGGTGGTATTGTGGGGAGAGGCCAGCCAAGATGGAGGTGGGGGATCAGAGCTGGAGGGGATTAGGGGATTAAAAAGGCGTGGTGCTGAAATAATTGCTTTTTGAACATATAATGGGATTTGCTTCAAAAGAATAGGGTGCCTCTCTCACTCTCTCTGCACATGTGGGTGTTTACTTTATCAGTGTCTGCTGGCATTTGGAGGTTCCCAGGCTAGGGGTCCAATCCAAGCTGTAGCCGCCGGCCTACACCACAGTCACAACAATGCGGAATCGGAGCCGCATCTGCGACCTACACCACAGCTCAGGGCAATGCCAGATCCTTAATCCACTGATGGAGGCCAGGGATCCAACCCGAACTCTCACGGTTCCTAGTCAGATTTGTTAACCACTGAGCCAGACAGGAACTCCTCAGAGTCTTTATTTCTGTGCTTAGGAAATGTCCACAACCAAAAAAGCTCAGAAAGAAAAAGATTGGGGGTAGGGAGCGGGAAGGAGGCGCTATTGCCAGCAAGTGAATGGGCGGTTGCGAAGAGCAAGGAGGGAATGAAGGGAGGCCGCCGGAGGGCGCCTGTCTCCTCCCTGAGCTTCCCTACTTTAGTACAGACCAGGGCCCCTCAAGGAGGTGGCCACAGCCCTTAAACCTTCCAAGGGGGTGCGGGGGTGGAAATCACTTTCCAAAGCATGAGGAAATGACCCAAAGAGCTGAAATCAGCTCCCCGATTAGTGAAAGATAAATCATAACTGCTGGTCTATCAGAAGCAAGGAAGCAGCAACAACTGTTCACCACGACAGAATAAATACATCTCAAATTCCGGTGCCACGACCTGCTCTGTTCAACAGCACGCTGTTCTAAGGCTTGGCAAAGCCCCTCACCCAAGGTCCCTGGCTATAAGGTGAGTGCGGTCCGTGTGCGCCCCAACAACACACCCCTGCTCCGCAAAAACAGGCTGGGAGGACCACCCGCCAGATCGAGCTTGATTTCCAGTTTAACCTGCCTGTTCCGCCTTGCGGAACTCCAAGGCAAGATGTGATCCCGGTCCTCTCATCCGATGTACAGGCTCAGCCTGTACTTCACCTTGAAATTGCACGGTTTGCTAATTCTTCAGATCCCCCAGCAAGCGGGACTTGGAGGCACTGCTCTGCCTGCACGAGTGAGAAAAATGAGGCTTTTAAAATAATAGCTACTAGGAGCCATCCCAGCCGAGTCTGGAACACTGCCTTGGGAGGCCCCTGCCTGACAGCCGCAGCCCCTCAGTCCCCACCCCGCTCGTTTGTCGCGGGTCACGTCTCCTGTCCCCGGGAGAGCACCCGAACAGACCGGGCCGCGGGGCATTCCTGCATTTTGCAACCCCCGCTCCAGTAGGACCTTTAGAGTCGGAGTCACATGGCAAGAGAAGCCAAAAAGAATCCTCAGCCCTATTCGCGGAGGGCGGAGACAGGTGGGAAAGGACCAGGTTGGTCCTACATCCGTGGAAAATCTAAGAAGCAAAAAAGTCTTGGGGTTGCATGTGGCACCTCAGGGAGGTCGAGTCCACGAAGCCGGCGCTTAGATTCAAAATGCTTCCCCAATGAGGTAACGCCGTTCCACCTGGAGCAAAAGCTCTTTCCACATCGGTTCTGGAAACCGCGTGTCCCCTACGGCCTCCCAGCCGGCCCCGCACAAATGCCCCAGCCGGTCTCACCTGCCAGGCGGCCGAATTCGCGCTCCCGCATCTCGCGCAGGCTGCGCCCGCCGTACCCATAAACGAAAGGCTGCGGACTCGAGTCCAGGAACCGCGCGAAGGCCAGCGGCTCGACCCCCGGCTGCGCTGCCTCGCCAGCCATGACCCAGGCCTGCCGGCCGCGCGGTCCAGGCGATCTGAGCCGGTGGACTCAGAGGCACCCCCGCCGCGACTCCGCCCCGCCGCGCCCTGGCCTCGCCTCCCCGCCCGCCAGCTGTACCCAGTCCACGCCGAGGGGCGGCGCCTCTCGGGGCGGGTAGGGCCTGCCCCGGGCAAGCTGACTCAAGGAGTTTCACTTCTTCGTGCCCCTTTCCCACCTGGGGGCAGGGGGGAGGGAGTGCCCGTGGTTGCTTTCCAACGGAGTCCACGGAGGTGCCCCCAGACACTTGGAACACAGAGTTCTCGTTCATCTGTGATACCGCGGAGAGGCTGATTGAAGAAGCAATGAACTGGTTTTTCCTGCAGGGCATCCTGGAACCCGGAGTACCTCCCCGCCCGACTCTCCCCAGCCCGAGCCCAACACAGCGCCGGGGACCCTCACTCTCCGTGGAGCGACCCTAGTGTGCAGGGCTTTCCTTTTTACAAGTTTGCAAGGAGGCTTTCGCGGTTGCTGCTCCGTAAGGGGGCATGTGCTCCGCGTTTTTGAGAATGCAGCTGAGCAAGAGGTTCAAGAGGAAAAAAGATTAGGAGTCCACAATCTTTTGATTATTAAATTCTCTGTAGGTGCGCACCGTCGGAACCCAGTAGCTTTTGTGTGACCCCGGCAAAAGCACCTCCTCCGCTCCGCCCTCAGGCCTGCATCTAGGGTACAAGGGACATTCTGTCCCAGGGCACCACTGCCTCAAGTATGGAGGGACCGGCCAAACTCACAAACCACTCGGCAGGGCCGAGTGTGAGTGTGGAAGCTGGTGGGCAGGTGTGGGCAGGCTTCAGGGGACAGGGCACTGGAGGCTCAGAAAAGGTACGAGGTGTGGAACCAAGTTGCTGGGGATTGGGGTGCTGGTTGTGTGAACCCACTGCAGAGAGGGGCAGTCTGGGGTCTTAGGTGAGGGTTCAGATGTGGATCAGGTTGGGGGGATGCTGAAGGTGGGGGCCCAGGAATGGACCACTGACTCTGGAAGCAAGCTGTGGTGGGACGAGGTGCGAAGGGTGCCCAGGCCACAAACTCACTGTCTGTGCTGCAGCCAGGCCCCCATTGCCTAGCACAAGGGCTGCAGGTGCCCAGGGATATGTGGGGTAATGCCTGTAGCAGACTCCCACCCCTGCCTCTGCCTGCATAAAAAGCGCCCCAAGGTTTCTACTGCCCAGTGGCCCACGGTGAGAGCCACAGGAGAGCTGTGCACAACCCTGCCCCTTCTGGCCCAGGCCCCAATACTAGGTCTGAGAAAAACTCAGGGGGTGGGGGTGGGGTTCCTTGCAGCCCTGGCGAGAGGTGTTGGGTACCGAGGCTGCAGTGCTAGAGCTGTGCCCAGACTCCTCCCTAGGTGGCCTCTGCCAAAGACCGCTGCATCTTGTCTCACTCATTACAGCATCTCCAGGCTCTTACTTGACAAGCACACATACTTGTCCTGGAAGGAAGGAATGTACTGATGGATGGATGCCTGGGTTTGCTCCTTCCCATCACCATCCAACCCATCTGTCTGGGGCATACCTTCTGGTTATAATCAGGGCAGGAATATTGGGCATCTTGGCCCATTCCCCTGTACTCCTTCTAAACATGACTTGGGGCAACAACACCAACAAGAGCGGCCCCTGCACTGGGCACATCTATACTCTTACCTGTAATGGTTATTCAACAATTAAATATACAGATCTAAGAGGTGGCTCCTACAATTGGAAAAGCAGAGGCAGAAGGAGGTAGAGCAACCTAGCACATGGGAAGTGTCTCCAGAGCCCAACCAGTTAAATGCAGTCAACCATCTCTCTGATACAAGCCACTGTGGTCCTCAGGGCCTCAGTTTCCCCATCTCTAAGTTGGGAGTGTGGTGGGGTTGGTGCTCCCCCAACCTCTCCTCTTAATGCCTTAATTCCCATTGAGGATATCCTCCAGGCCAGATTTTTCAAGAATTAACCTGCAATGTGGTTAACGAATCCGACTAGGAACCATGAGGTTGAAGATTCAATCCCTGGCCCTGCTCAGTGGGTTAAGGATCTGGCGTTGCCATGAGCTGTGGTGTAGGTTGCAGACATGGCTCAGATACGGTGTCGCTGTGGCTCTAGCGTAGGTGGTGGCTATAGCTCCAATTAGACCCCTAGCCTGGAAACCTCCATATGCTTCTGGTGAGGCCCTAGAGAAGACAAAAAAGACACACACACACACACACACACACACACAAAAGAATTAACCTGCAATGGAGTTCCCATCGTGGCACAGCAGAAACGAATCCAACTAGGAACCATAAGGTTGTGGGTTCGATCCATGGCCTCCCTCAGGGGTTAAGGATCCGATGTTGCTGTGAGCTGTAGTGTAAGTCACAGATGCAGCTCGGATCTGGGGTTGCTATTGCTGCAGCTATGACATAGGCCAGTGGCTACAGCTCCAATTCAACCCCTAGCCTGGGAACCTCCATATGCCACAGGTGTGATCCTAAAAAAAGGACACAAAAAAAGAATTAACCTGCGAGAATCATCTGGAAACCTATTAAAATGCAGATTCTTTTTTTTTTTTTTTTTTTTGTCTTTTTGCTATTTCTTTGGGCCACTCCCACGGCATATGGAGGTTCCCAGGCTAGGGGTTGAATCGGAGCTGTAGCCACCGGCCTACGCCAGAGCCACAGCAACGCGGGATCCGAGCCGCATCTGCAACCTACACCACAGCTCACGGCAACGCCGGATCGTTAACCCACTGAGCAAGGGCAGGGACCGAACCTGCAACCTCATGGTTCCTAGTTGCATTCGTTAACCACTGCGCCACGACGGGAACTCCTAAAATGCAGATTCTGATTCTGTTTTTTTAAAAATGTTATTGAAGTATCGTTGATTTACAATGCTGTGTTAATTTCTTTTTTTCTTTTCTTTTCTTTTTTTTTTTTTTTTTTTTTTTTTTGTCTTTTTGACTTTTCTGGGGCCGATCCTGCAGCATATGGAGGTTCCCAGGCTAGGGGTCTAATTGGAGCTGTAGCGGATGGCCTACACCAGAGCCACAGCAAGGCAGGATCTGAGCCACATCTGCAACCTACACCATAACTCATGGCAACGCTGGATCCTTAACCCACTGAGCAAGGCCAGGGATCGAATCCGCAACCTCATGTTTCCAGGACAGGAACTCCCTGTTGTGTTAATTTCTGCCACACGACAAAGTAATTCGGTTATATCTGTCTACCTATCTATCTTATTCTTTCTCATATTCTTTTCCATTATGGTTTATCACAGGATATTGAACATAGTTCCCTGTGCTCTACAGTAGGACCTTGTTGTTTATCTATCCTATGTATAATAGTTTGCATCTGCTATAGATTCTGATTCTTTAATTTTGGGGTGGGATCTGAGGTTCTGTGTTTCTAACTAGCCTGGGCGATGCTGATGTTGGGGGTCCTTGGACTGCACCCAGAGGAGTGAGGGCCAAGGTCATTTCCCTGGGAACATAAGGAATACCTTTCTTCAAGGTATTACATAGCCAAGCAACAAAGCACAAATCCACAAGGATGTTAACTTTAGGACAAACTTGCCTGGGGAACAATCTGAATGGGCTAAGTCAGAACTCTGGTTTTTTTTAGGACCGCACCTGCTGCATATGGAAGTTCCCAGGCTAGGGGTCGAATCAGAGCCATAGCCACCGGCCTATGCCACAGCCACAGCTACAGCAACATCAGATATGAGCCTTACCTGTGACCTCATCACAGCTCACAGCAACACCGGATCCTTATCCCACTGAGCAAGGCTAGGAATCACACCTGAGTCCTCATGGATACTGGTGGGGTTTGTTAACCACTGAGCCACAACAGGAGCTCTAAATCAGAACTCTTAATATTTTTTTTCCTTTATAGATTTTTTCATTTTTTAAAGTTTTATTGAAGTATAGTTGATTTACAATATTGTGATTTTTTTTTACCATTAAAAAAAATTGTGTTAAAGTAACATAAAATTTACCATCCTAGGTTCAGCAGTACCAAATACAATTACCTTGTTGTGCAAACTATCTCCAGAACTCTTTTCTTCTTGCAAAACTGAAACTCTATACCCATTAAATAAAAACTCCCCTTTGCCCCTCCCCCAGCCCTTGGTAACCACCATTCTCTTTTCTGCGTGTACAAATTTGGCTATGCCAAGTACCTCACATAGGTGGAATCACAGAGTATTTGTCTTTTTGCAACTGGCTACCACATCCATATGGTAGCATGTGTTCAGAATTTCCTTCCTTTTTAGGCCGAATAATGTTCCATTGTATGTATATATCATATTTGATTAGCCTGTTCATCTATCCATGGACACTTGGAATACTTCCACCTCTTGGCTAATATAAATAATGCTATGAACATGGGTGTATAAGTACCTCTTTGAGACTCTGCTTCTAATTCTTTTGGATATATAACTAGAAGTGGGATTGTTGGATCAATGGTAGTTATAGTTTTTGTTTTGGAGGAATTGCCATACTGTTTTCTATAACAGCTGCACCATTTTACATTCTCACCAAGAGTGCACTAGGGTTCCAACTTCTCCACATTCTCACTTATTTTCTAGTTTTGTTGGTTTGGTTTTTGTTGTTTTTATAGTAGCCACCCAACTGGGTGTGAAGTGGCCTCTCATTGTAGTGTTGATTTGTGTTTCCCTGATGATTAGTGGTATTAAATATTTTTTCGTATGCTTATTGGCCATTTGTATATCACCTCTGGAGAACTGTCTATTCAAATCCTTTGCCCTTTTTTGGAATCAATTATTTTCATATTGTTGAGTTGTAGGAGTTTGTAGGAGTTCTTCTTCTTCCTTTTTTTTTTTTTTTTTTTTTTTTTTTTTTTTTTTTTGGCCAAACCCATGGCGTGCAAAAGTTCCTGGGCCAGGGATTGAACTTGGGCCACCCCAGCGACCCGAACCGCTGCAGTGACAGCGCTGGATCCTTAACCTGCTGTGTCATAAGAAAACTCCATAGGAGTCCTTTATGTAATATTGATCTTAACCCTTCATCAGATATATGATTTGCGATAGTTTCTCCCATTCTGGAGGCACCTTTCCACTCTGTTGATGGTGTCCTTTGATGTACAGTGTAGAACTCTTAAGGGCATTAAAGACCACTGAACTACCATTTAGTCAAGAAGCGTCTTTAAGCCCCTGGCTCTGGCCAGGGCACAGTATGCTCAGGAGGATGTGAAGATATTGTGCCTACAGCCACATAGGGAAATGACACATACAACGGGAGTGAGAGCCCTGTGGCTTCAGGGTGTGTGTGCAGAACTACAGGAGAAAGAAGGAGCTCCTTCTAACCTGAGAGTCGAGGGAAGGACCTGGGCCACAGTGAAGAAGGGAGAGTGGGGTAGAGGGAACATTGGGAGTGTCAGTCTCTAACTGGCACCTTCAAGTGCATTTCACTGAGATTCCCTGGGCTTTTCCTGCCAGAAAGAGATGGTCAGGAATCAGACTGCTCCCTTTCAACCTTCCTGAAGCAAACCCCCAGTCTCACCAATGTGAGCCTTACACGTGTTCATCGCTCAGTGAACTCCTGGGTTCTGTGCTATAGGTCTGCCCCTGCCTTGTCTCCCCAGTCCAGCCACTGGCCCTGGCCTGGGCCCTTGGAGGAGCCCGAACTGGTCATGCTGAGGTCCCAGGCAGCCAGCCTTTGCACCCAAAGTTTACGTCCTTGAAGCGAAACAGCTCTCCAGCTTCTCCTCTCTCACCAAGAACCATGAAAAATATGTTTCTATAGTCAGATTGGATAGACAGGAGAGACAGCCCCAATTTTTTACTTCAAATCCCTCCCCCTCGGTGATGCCTTGTCCCTGATCCAGCTCACTGAGCCTGAATCTGTACTCAGGATGTAGTCCCAGGCAATGAGCTCCATTCTGGAGAATCTTCACCCGATGTAAGACATTCACTCATGTATCATTCATTCATTGGCAACAGTTCAGTGAGTGCCTCTCAGAGTTAGAATCTGGAGTGGGAATGGGGCGTCGAGGAAGGAGGCAGGGCAGGTTTGGTGGCAGGTTTTTTGTTTGTTTTTTGTCTTTTTAGTGCTACACCTGCAGCATATGAAAGTTCCTAGGCTAGGAGTCGAATCGGAGCAGCAGCTGCTGGGCTACACCAAAGCCACTGCCACAGCAACACCATATCTGAGCCTCGTCTATCACCTACACCACAGCTCACCGCAACGCTGGATCCTTAACCCACTGGGAAAGGCCAGGGATCAAACCTGCATCCTCATGGATACTAGTCAGGTTCATTACCACTGAGCGACAACAGGAACTTCTGGGGGCAGGTTTTGAAAGGATTTAAGGCCAAGCTAAGGGAGTGAAATTTCATTCTTCATTTTTTTTTTTTTGCCTGCACCAGTGGAATGTGGAAATTCCTGGGCCAGGGATCAAACCCAAGCCACAGCAGTGACACCAGATCCTTAACTGCTAGGCCACCAGGGAACTCTGATTCTGAAGATTTTTGAGCAAGAAAATGCCCCCGAGAGGTGATTTAGGCCAAATTGTCTAGTAGCCATGACCAGGCTGGATGGGGTAATAGAATTGGAGACAGGGAAACATCTTGTCCAGGCTGAATTCCTGCCGATGAAAATGGGCTTTGGCTTTGGGACACTCAAGGAGCTGCTCCCTGCTAGGAACATAATAGGTGCTGGGAAGACAAGAGTCCATAAGGTAGCCTCTGGGCTGAGAGGCCTCCAGGACATTGAAGAAGGTGAGTCCACAGCCAGATCGCCCCTCCAAGCAGACTGCTGAAGGGACCTTCCTTAAAATAGTTGAGCCTCCTGCCTTGGACTCCAGAGTATCCTGGAAGAGAAGGTGGGAGGGAGGGAAGCATTCTGTGCCACGGCCTTAGGGTGCAAAAAGGCCCAGAAAATTCTAAAAGCAGGACCTTCATCGAGGTTGGAGCACAGGCCATGGGTGTGGGGATGGGGAGTGAGGTAGGAGAGCAGGTCAGACCGGGCAGTGCAGGAGCCTGGCTGGGGTCCAGTAGCGACGGGAAGAGGTGTGTCTGAGGCCCCTGGCAGCACTGAGGAGAAGCTTGGGTGTGGAGAGGTTGCAGGCAGTGCTGCCCATCAGAGGCAGGGCACAAGTCCTGACGAGGAGCAACGAGAGCCTGATCTGAGGTCCAAGTGCTGCCACAAGTGATGGAATTCAGGGACTAACGGGGACTGAGGGAGCACTGACCCAGAAGACTAGGTGAAGGCAGGGAGGAGGGGGCCCAGGCAGAGGGAGCCAACATGGAACTCAGTTCAGGATGTCTAAGTGGAAATTTGGGCCCAGGGCTCAGGAAGAAGACATGCCTCATGGGAGGGGCTGGAGAGGTCACCCCATTAGCTCTGGAATGTTCAGGGGAAGAGGTCAAAGCCCTCGGGACAGTGACTTTAAAGGTCATCTGCCTCCATGCCACTGACTAGTGAGAAGGTACAGTCAGAGAGGGGAGGAGAGCCAGCGGAGAGCACCCTGGTGGTAACCAAGGCTGAAAAGCCAGTTAGGAAGAGGACCAATCAGAGCATTGCTTGGTTGGTAGTAGGTAGTGACCCAAGTGAGCATTTCTGTTATCTTGGTGAGGATGGAGCCTCCGCTATAATGGTCAAGTCTTAAACGGTGAGGAAGGGTAGTGGTTTTCCACTGGCTAAAACTCCCAAGACATCATGAACAGAGAGGGAGGTAGTTTGGGGCTGCCATCTATGAGGGATCAAATTTCCTGCCCAGTAGTTGGGACAAGGGTAGGCATTTCAGAGGAGGTTTGGATGAGATTAGTGTTTCCTGCTAGAAGTGAAATGCATACCACTCTAACAATGAGAACCTGCTCACCTGCTGGTACAGGAGAATCAGAAGAGGTAGTAAGAGACAGCAAGCAGTGTAGGTTTCTCACCAAAGTCTGGCAGGGTGGAAGCTCTGGTAGAAACAACTTCAGAGCAGTGGAAAGATCATGAGCTCCCGTGTGGCAGTGGGTTAAGAACCCAACTGCAGCAGTTCAGGTCGCTGTGGACAGACAGGTTTGATCCTGGCCCGGTGAAGTGGATTAAAGGACCCTGCTTTGCAGACGCAGCTACATTTTGGATTCATTCCCCAGCCCTAGAACTTCCATCTGCCGAGGAAGTTCTTTTTTTTATTAAACCATTAAAAAAAAAAAAAAGATCAGAAAACCCCAGTTTCCCCCATCCCCTGCCCCACCCTGGAGTGTCAAGAGACCTTTTCTGTGAATAGAAGCTAAAAGGGCAACTCAAAATCATAATATGTTTGGGAACAAGGCTTCGTTATATCCAAGCCCATAATGTTCAAAACAACAAAACCCCGCCAGTACTAGGCAGTCCACAGGAGGGAGTGGGTGGGTGGACCCAGAGCACGGATCTTCCTGAGGCTCTTTTCCTGGGGGCCCAGCTTCTCCTTGTTCATTCAAGGACGGGTGACTGCACCAGGCCACCCCCTCTTGTTTCCTTTTGTGTTGCCATCTCCTTCCTGCTCTGTCCCCTACCACTTTATGCCACTAAGTCATGGAAAGGATCTGCTATCAACTATTCTATGTGCTGACTGGTAAATTACAGTGGAACTTGCTTCCTCTGCCAGCCAGCCAGCCAGTTTGTTGTCAAACTTATTCTTTCTTGAATTCAGTAAATATTGGACAGTACATGCTGATCGACCCACGGTGCAAGGTGCTATGGAAAACAAGACAACAAAGCTGATGGCCTGATATTTGTTCAGTAGGCTTACACTTTTGGCTCTCACTGGTTACCTACCCAACACCCAATGCCCTCCAATTTTGCTTTGGAAAACCACCCTTTAGAGTAACCACGTGGTCCTAATGCGACCAACCTTGCCTCCAGCTCCACAATAGGGAATCTCATGCTCTTGCTATATCAAACGGGCAGGTCCCAGCCACTTGCTGTGTGGTTTCCTCTGCCCACTGTGTTTGGTTCAGTGTGGTCCGGAGTAAAGCTAGCGACTTCATGTTTAAAGATTTATTCTTTTTGATATGAATGAGCAAGGGAACCTGTAACCTCAGGGGCTGCTTTCATCCATCTTGTGGCCATGAGGGAGGGCAGCCTCAGAAGACTGACACATGGGAGAAAAGAGCTAAGAGAACTAAGGAAAGAGCTGAGAGAACTAAGGAAAGGGAAAGTGCCGTGGCCTTTGTCCCACAACCGCACTTTTTTCAATTTATGTGAGCTTTTATTCCCCTGCATCTTTTGGAGACAAAGTTTTCTTATCACAGAAAGCGTCAAGTTCTGTGATAAGAAACAGCTTAAGACATACACTAATCAAAAATAGGCAGTAACAAATGTCATAAAAGAAAATAAGAATAAAATACTATGAATTCAGAGAAATAATATTTGAAAGGAAGGGATTAATAAAGGCTCTATGGAGGCAACATGAACTGAACTTTATTTACTGTAATAGTAACAGTTGCCAATTAATAGTGTCTTACTATATGCAGGCTTTGGGCTAGCGTTTTTCATGCACTGGCTTATTTCTCAAAATAACCCTACAAGGCGGTTATTTTTTAATGAAGTGAGTCTAACATTTGTTCTTTCTTCCTGAATAAAGCACCTCCATTCTCAGCTGAGCACATGACCACCTGCAACAAAGATTTCATTTCCCGTCTCTCTTGAGGTATGGCCACAAAACAAAATTCTGGCCAGAGATTAAACCAAACTGTATGGACTTCCATGTTTTCTAAAGGTAGGAACAAGAGTTTTCTAATGCCTTCCTCCTCTTTGCTGGCTGGGATGAAAAGATCATGGCAGGAGGCCAAGCAGGTTTGTGGATAGTGAGGAAGCCACACAATGAGGACGGCTGAAAAGAGCCTGGGTCCCCTAATCACGATGACAAGTCTCCCTGCCCTACCCGGTCTGCCTACCTTGATTCCTTTTGAGAAAGACTGCAGTAAGCCGAAAGAACATTTTGCATTTTTTTCACAGAGTGGAATGGAGGTCAGACTGATCCATTAATATTATCTCCATTTACACAAATGAAGGAAAGCTTACCCACAGTTATAGCCATTGTGAGCCAGGATTCAAACACACTTCTTAATCCTTATATCCAGAATCCAACTCTCACCCAGATTGCCTTGAGAAATAAATACATAGAATTTGATCAAAAGTGAGTAAATGGCCTTGTATTTTTCTTCAGATGACCCAGGATTTTCTATGGTGGGTACGATTTCTGATCCAAGAGAGAGGGAAAATGGGGAGTTCCCTGGTGGCTCAGCAGGTTAAGGATTTGGCGCTGTCACTGCTGTGGCTCTAGTTACTGCTGTTGCGAGGGACTGACCCCTGACCCGAGAACTTCAGCATGCCTCGGATGTGACCAAAAAAATAGAGAGAGAGAATGATTCTGTCCTTTTATTTTATTCCTGAATCGGCAGTCTCCCTCCAAATCCCACAGCTTCTCTTTGGCATCAATAACTATGTCTGAGAGTTCCTGTCGTGGCTCAGTGGAAATGAATCTGACTAGCATCCGTGAGGACACAGGTTCTATCCCTGGCCTTACTCAGTGGGTTAAGGATCCGGCATTGCCATGAGCTGTGGTGTAGGTCAGATCCGGCTCAGATTCCAAGTTGCCGTGACTGGTGTAGGCTGGCAGCTGTAGCTCTGATTCAACCCCTAGCCTGAGAATCTCCACATTCTGCAGGTGCAGCCCTAAGAAAACAAAAAAATACCCAAAGCAAAATATGTCTCCATGTCCCGAGGCTACTGGGAAGACAGTGATTTGGCTCCTTGTTGTGCAGGATAAGCATGTACTGGGAACACAAGCCAATCACCTCTCTTTCATCTAGGAAAGCCAGATAGGTCAGAAGACAGCAACGGCTTAGGACGGCGCTTGGCATCAATCTCAATTCAGATACTGTGTATCAAGCAGAGAAATGAAATTATCAGGGAAAACAGGGAAGGACAGAATGGGGATTCTGAAAGACTCCTCAGCTCCCCTGCAGCAGAACTGCAAGACTGCCTTTTTGCTTTAGAGGTTATGAATTACTACAGGATGGTTCAAAGTTGTTCTCCTTTAGCAGATTAGGACCATCGTGGTAAAACTATAAGGCAGGTGTATGAAGTTCAAGATATTGCCCAAATGTAGAGCAAGTCTTTGGGAATACTTATTGAACTCAATCATTATACACATGATTACTAAGGAAGATGCTTCAGGACAACTTGGGAAAACTGGCTACTTATAGTTGGCAAAACAACAACCAACCATGGATGTGGTCTCTCCAAGACTAGGCCGGCTTTCAGAAGACCTTAGGGGGATGGGCTCTGTGCTGGAAACAGCTTTAAAGGGCTGTTAGTCCACAGATCTGCTCTGGAATCCCACATGCGCAGGGTTAGTTGGGCCAATGGAAGATTCAGATCCTTCATCTGATAAGCAAAGAGAATGTACTTCAGGGAGTTCCCCGGTGGCTCAGCAGGTTAAGGACACATTGTTGTCACTGCTCTGGCATGGGTTCAATCCCTGGCCTGGGAACTTCCACACTTAAAAAGAAAAAAAAAAAAGACCTAAGGTGTAAGACAAATTTATACAGATTCCATAGTCTAGAACTGCACTGTCCAAATACAGATATGGCCACTAGCCATACTAAGCACTTGAAACGTGGTGGGTCTGAATTAAGATGGGCTCTAAGTGTAAAATGACTTTGTAGTACACAAAGATTTTATACATGAAAAAGGGTAAAGTATCTTCATAATTCTTTACGTTGAGTATTTGGGATATACTGGGTTATAACAAATGTGTCATTAAAATAAGTGACACCGCAGAGTTTCCGTCGTGACACAGTGGAAACGAATCCAACTAGGAACCACGAGGTTGTGGGTTCAATCCCTGGCCTCGCTCAGTGGGTTAAGGATCCAGTGTTGCCATGAGCTGTGGTGTAGGTCACAAATGTGGCTTGGATCTGGCATTGCTGTGGCTGTGGTATAGGCCAGCAACTGTAGCTCCGATTTGACCCCTAGCCTGGGAACCTCCATATGCCACAGGTACGGCCCTAAAAAGCAAAAAAATAAAATAAAAATAAAAAATAAATAAATCACCCCCTTTCTTTTTACTCTGTCTGGCCACTAGAAAAATTTAAATGACATAGGTAGCTCACATTACCTTCATTTAGACAAAGTATCACTTAACTCCTCTGGAAGCAAAATGTCATGCCAGCTAATGGCAAAAACTCCCACCAAGAAAATTTGGAGTTCCTGTCGTGGCGCAGCGGTTAACAAATCTGACTAGGAACCATGAGGTTGCAGGTTCTATCCCTGGCCTTGCTCAGTGGGTTAAGGATCCAGCGTTGCCGTGAGCTGTGGTGTAGGTTGCAGACACAGCTTGGATCTGGTGTTGCTGTGGCTCTGGCGTAGGCCGGTGGCTATAGCTCCGATTGGACCCCTAGCCTGGGAACCTCCATATGCCACGGGTGTGGCCCTAGAAAAGGCAAAAAGACAAAAAAAAAAAAAAAAAAAAAAAAAAAAGAAAGAAAATCCTCACCTCCCTTCTTCCAGCACATTTTTTGTGTACAGTGTGTATTTAAGTGGCAATTAGCCAGGCAGCTCCATGTTCCCACGGGGTGGGGAGGAGCCTCCGCTCACACTAGTCCTTGCACGCTCTCCCACCCCCTCTCCTAACCTCTCCACCCAACTCCCAAGTGCCCAACTTTCTGGCCACCTCCCAGACCCGAGTGGCACAGCCAGCACTATCTTTCTGGTGTGTTCCTCCCTCTGTGCCCACTGCTCACTCTCCCTGAGGGACAGCCGCCTTCGCTCTCATGACTTCATTCTTCCTCTTGTGACTCACTTATGCAACTTCACAGAAATTCAGAGGATTCAGAACTCTACTTTCCAGCCCTTCCATCTCCCAGTTATTTTAAGTTAAACCCTGAAGGAAGACTCTTTGTACTTCTAAAGAATAAGAGAAAGAACTGACTGCAGTTCAAACTCAAAACAACCTGCCAAATTCCTAGAATGGTTGGTGTGTACTGGGAGGAAGGGGTCAAGACCACTCTTTGTGTGGTCTGTTTATTTGCAAAAATTGTTAAAATAAAAATATAGTAATCTGGGTTCCATTTCTTTTTATTCTTTATGTCCTTCCTCGGAGGAGGGTAATAAATATTGAGCTGTCCCAAAGAGGGGCATATGAAGAGAGAAAGACCCAAATGACACAAAATTAGGCAAATTTGATCATGAAGAAAATAAACACAGAGGCTCTCAATCTGAGACACAAGGATGTGGGTTGGAATCTCTGAAAGTATGGGCAAGGTTCTGAGAGGGCGTGCACATACAAAAATTTTGAAAAAAGAGTCTGTAGCTTTCATTAGATTTCAAAGGGTCTATGACTCAAATAAAGACAACTGCAACAGGACTTAAAAACAAAACACGATGAAATTATGAGGTAAAGGTTATCTATTTACAGGATAAAGATTTTAAGACACCAATGAGAATGTGCCTGTAGTTACTAAGTCCATCACAGCGCATATCTGTTGACTCTGTGTATCTTCACAGTGTGATCTTCGCCACAGCTTGCAAAGTGTAACCATTCAGTGCCTTCTGCTTCATTCTGTTCAGTTTTTCCATTACAATTCTTCCAGCATAATTTTTTGATAGCAAGTGTATGACTTTGGCTAAAACAAAGAGAAAAATCATGAAATGAAGGTATGCTATGACTATGAAACACTTTACTGGGTGCTCAGCTGCACGTTAACTTAATTAGCATATTCTTACTATTAACGTTAACATAAATAGTTAAGAAGCACAAAATGTACAGGTTTTAAAATACTATCACTAGGTACCTCAGCATAGTAAGCAGCGCGTCAGTCTCATAAAATACTATCACTAATGTTTTAGCAATTTTACGTTAACCTTGAAAACATCTTACTGACCAAGGAAACCACCGAAAAGAGCAAGAAATGCATTTCTGTCGAATTTTGCTTGAATGATCAGTGGAATCCATGAAACAGCTATTAAAATCAGTCTTTCAGGAAACATTAATAAATGTGTTTTTTTGAGAATTCCAACTGTACAACATATTCTAGATTATTTGATTCTTTTGACATCCCTGTGACCGCTAGGTAAGGAGAGACAGTGAAAAGATTTAATCAATTGCCTAGTAGAAGAACCAATATGACCTGTAAGCACATGACCCTGGGCAGAATGTTTACATTAATGCACTCCCCCAGGCCCATGGCTGACCTAGGATGCTACCAAACACAGATTATAATAAACTTCTATGAAAATATAATGTCTTCTATAAATTTAACCAGCCACTTTGTTCTCCAAACTAAGAAGGAATAAGGTGAAAAACCTAAATAGGTTTTAAAGCAGTAATCACTGAAAGCAGTATCAGAGCACAAAATCATACTCTCAGATGCTGAGACCCTGTCACCAGATGCACTCACAGGATGAAAAGGTGGGAATAAATTACAGCGTCAAAGTGGTGAAGCACATTTTAAAAAATCAGCACACCAGGAGTTCCCATCGTGGCTCAGCGGTAGCGAACCTGACTAGTACCCAAGAGGATGCGGGTGTGATCCCTGGCCCCGCTCAGTGGGTTAAGGATACAGCATTATTTGCCATGAGCTGTGGTGTAGGTCACAGACATGGCTCGGATCTGGTGTTGCTGTGGCTGTGGCGCAGGCCAGCGGCTACGGCTTTGATTCGACCCCTAGCCTATGGAAATATGTGGCAGGTGTGGCCCTAAAAAGAAAAAAGAAAAAGAAAAAAATCAGCACACCAGCACCTATACCACCTAATGACCATGAGCCCTTGCAAGTGGCCATTCTGGGAGGGTCCACAAGTTCCCACAATGCTGTTGTGCCTCATGTTTCCTGAAATTCTCCCAAAGGAAATGCTTCCACACAGACTGGGACTTGAGTGCTCTCTATGACAGCTTATCTTCCTTTAAGGATGATTTTGATTATTGAAAGTAGTCAAGCTCATTTGGAGAGGAGCTTATAAATAAGATGAATGCTGAGCTTTTAAAAAAAAAATGTGAATGGTCAAATGAGGAAAACTTCATATAAAAGATATCAGAATTCGCTTTCTTGCATCAGTACTAAGCTAGTTCTGAACACACTTCCTAAAGAGAAGTTCTGAACATAACAGCAACATCGGTAGGATCTCATTTGTTCTCTTGTCTCATTAAAAGATTGACTGAAAAAGTGACATCACTAAAACAAGTGTGTACACACACACACACACACGTATATATATAGCATACTTCTTCCCAGGGGAGTTACTTTGAGGGACAGTACTCATTTGGCTATATAAGCTTTGAGATAAATGGGGAGGGTAATGCTCTTTAAATCCAGCATGTTACTAAATCACATTTGGAAGACAGGGAGCTTGAGGAGTCAACCTAGAAGGCAGTGTTTGCTTATATTACCTTTGTATATCATTACTAGCAAAACCTTTCACTTGAAAAGTACTTGTAATTTAATAACTGGAATATCAGCAATACAAATAACAGAAGGTAGTTCTTGGAAATCCAAAATCACTGTAATGACTAAAAGCATTATTTTAATGAGGAGTTCCCTGATGACCTATCAGGTTAAGGATTCAGCATTGTCACTGCTGTAGCTTGGGCTGCTGCTATGATGTGGATTCGGTCCTTGGCCTGGGGACTTCCACATGCATCGGGCACAGTCAGAAAAAAAATTTTTTTTGATGAAAAATTCAGTTTCTATACATGTCCCCTGCCCTTGTTTCCTTAAGGGGCGTTCTGCCAGTGTCTCACATCTGGGCAGTACCAGGCAGAGGCAGAGTGAGCATCCTGGGCAGAGCAAGTGAAAGAAAGGAAAAGAGAAGGGAGGAGAGTCCAGGAAGAAAGAAAATATCCAATGTCTGAAATAGGGAATTTCACTGGACACTTCTCTCTTCAGTAGCCAACAGCATGAACTATTTTAACTAAACCCAGCATCATAAGGGCAGGAGAAGAGCCAGGAGGGCAGCAGTTACAAAGCATATCTCGGAGTTCCAGTTGTGGCTCAGGAGGTTAAGAACTTGACTAGTATCCATAAGAATGGGGGTTTGATCCCTGGCCTCACTCAGTGGGTTAAGGATCCGACACTGCTGAAAGCTGTAGTGTACGCTGCAGATGTGGCTCAGATCCTGTTGCTGTGGTGTAGGCCAGCAGAGGCAGCTCCAATTCGACTCCTAGTCTGGGAACTTCCATATGCCACAGCTGTGGCCCTAAAAAGATGGGGGGACAAAAAAGGAGATCTCATTATCATAAATACAATTATGACATTAACATGCTTTGCTGACAAAAAGACAAGCTCCCCTGGAAGAAATACCTTGTAATATCAAACTGCGAGTGCTCTAAGCTAGCTCAGGTGGCAAAGGCCCATGCCCAGGCCAGGAGGCTCAGAAGTGTCCACTCAGCCTGAAGGCCACTCATGGGACTTTGTGGGACACTTGATGGTTTGCTCCATTACATCTGAAATGTTCACACACAGATCTGACTACCAAACAATCTATTATATTTCAAAAATCATCAACATTTTGAATCACATTTTATTAAGATTTTACTGTAGTCAAGTTCTGAAAACTTCCATTTATGAAAATCACTTTCTTTTGCATTGTCTATAAAGACAATATTATGCAAACATGCAACCTTGTCAAGTAAACCTTCAAAAACCAAGTGTAATAGAGTAACAAATGTGAATTTCAAGACACTATCATAAAATCAGAGGTATCAATTAGTGGAAAGCACATGGATAGGCTTGTGCCTCTCCATGCAAATGTGGCGTAAGATTTCCTGATAAATACCCCATGACTTCTACCTAATCTGGTGGAAGCAAAAATAAGAAGAAATACCTTTGACTTGTTTTTACACAGTGGATCCAGTCATTTATTTCTGGAACTTGATTAGTCTTTTTCCAGGAGTATAAAGAAATCTTTCCACACTCTAATCCTACTGCAACAATATATCTGTTTTTAAGGGAGGAAGGGAGACAGTGTTAATTTAGCATGCATTCCTGTTATCTCCATCATCAATCTAAAGTACTTTATAGTGTTTCCGACTGTTCCTGGTTTAAAAGGTCTCTTAGAAAGTGCAGGCCCAGGATCCAGTGTGCTGCTCCACTATCCAGCCCAGAGCCTCCTCTCCATCGAGGGCGCACACAGCTTTACCTCTGTCCTCTGCTGGCAAGGTCCATGAGCCAGTGTTACCCTGGTTGGCTGCAGGAGTCCTGAAAACATTTATTACAGGAAAAGCACCACAGGCCTAACTTTGGTGAAAAAGAACCTTTGAGCCACACACTCATCTGTATCTCACCACTCTGAATATTGAGTTGTATCAATTTTTTTTTTTTTCCTTAATAGGGCTGTACCCATGGCATATGGAAGTTCCAAGCTAGGGGTCGAACTGAAGCTGCAGCTGCCGGCCTACACCACAGCCATAGCAACATCAGATCCGAGCCATGTCTGCAACCTACACCACAGCTCACGGCAATGCCAGATCCTTAACCCACTGAGTGAGGCCCAGGATCAAACCCATGTCCTCATGGATACCAGTCAGGTTCATTACCGCTGAACCATGATGGGAACTTTCAATTTAGAAATTCTTATGAGAAACATTAAGCATTATAAAAAACTTTAGCAACTCAGAAGCTAAGAGAACCCACAGATTAAAGTGTAAGACAGGTACATAGTGAGAAACCAAGTGGTCTTCTTAAAGAAAACATAAAATGATGCCTCCCCACAGATACTCACCGTTGGGAAAGGTTAAGCACAGGGCAGACGCTGACAGCTGTCACAGCTCCGCCCACATCCAGAACGGAGGAGCAGGGACCTATGCTGTGCTCGATGGAGTCATCACCGGAGTCACATTCACCCCAGGCAACCACCTAACACAGACAGAGCAAACTCTGTAAAGCTTCCTCTCTGCAAGGTTTCCAGGAGTGCATTAGAGAGTTTCAATGACAGAGATAACACTGGCATTTTTAAAAAATGCAACATTTTCATTTGTGTTCCAGGACTTTCAAGTCTTTCAAGCATCACAGGGTCTCTGGGACCTCAACTACCCAAGTGTGCTGGTCCCTGCCCAGCGAGCAGGGGTGTCCAACCTGATCTTTATACTCGGGAAAGCAGCTGTGACCCAGTGAGATTCTGACCACCATGCCTTCATCAAGGTGCTCATGCACCCCGCCAAGAAATTACACAAAATGTGGGACAACAATCAAGTCCCCTGCTCTTCCTCTACACCACCCACGGCTCAGGAAATCAGCTCAACTGTCAGGAGGCCCTAACCTTGATGGTATACCAGGTAAGCAATAAAGCTGTCCTGGAGCTCATGCCTCAAAGGGATGTGACTTGGGCACAGAGAAATGGAGAGGACAGTGAAACAGATAAGAGTTGCAAAATGCAGGACCAAAGCAAGATTCTGAGCAGAAGGCTCAGCCCAAGTTAGCAGAGACTGAGTAGTGGACGATGCTATGTCCGCTTCAGCCTCAACCTATCTGTGAGAGTCACAGCTGGACCATCTGCTAACTGGACTTGACTGTGGAGGGTAGAAGCCATCCTGCTGCCAGAGCAGAGAGCAAAGAGTAGAAAAATAAATGCTGGGGAAGAAATTAAAATGCAAATGACAGAGTGAAGGCCTGAGAGAAAGCGTTTCAGAGGCTGACATTTCAGTGTCTCACTGAGTGACAACATGCCTGCATTAATCCTCCATCTCGGGAACGTGTACCATGACTACAAGTGGAGAAGACAGGAGAGGAAGGAAATGCTTGAGCGCCTCAGCTCCTCTGGTCTGCAGGAAATGTAGAAAATGGAGGGATGTTTTAAAGAGCATGAAAACAGAGGAAAGACTAGAGACCAGGAGAACATTTCCCAGAGAACAAGGGCGAGGTCATGGTCAAGAATCTACTGCTGGAATTCCCTGGTGGCCAAGTGGGGTAAGGATCCAATTTGTTGTTGCTTTTTTTTTTTTTTTTTTTTTTTTCCCTTCTTCTCATTAGGGCCGCACTCACAGCACATGGAGGTTCCCAGGCTAGGGGTCCAATCGGAGCTACAGCTGCTGGCCTACGCCACAGCCACAACAACATCAGATCCAAGCTCACAGCAGCTGCCCCACAGCTCACGGCAACGCCTGATCCTTAACCCACTGAGTGAAGCCAGGGATCAAACCAGCAACCTCATGGTTACTAGTCGGGTTCATTTCCACTGTGCCATGACAGGAACTCCAAGGATACAATTTATTACTGCTGTGGCTGCAGTTGCAGCTGTGGCAACCCTGGCCCAGGAACGTCCACATGCCAAGGGTGTGACCAAAAAAAAAAAAAAGAAAGAAAAGAAAAAGAACCTACTGCTGGCTAACTTTTTCTGATCTTTTTCCAAGTTTACACATTACACATATGCACCCTGCTTTCTCCACTGAATGAAAAGAGATAATAATCATTCATTATAAAAATAAATTTTTTTGTCTTTCTTTTATGGCTGCACCCTAGGCATATGAAGTTTCCCAGCTAGATGTTGAAGTGGAGCTGGAGCTGCCTACGCCACAGCCACAGCGACAGCAGATCCAAGCCGCAGCTGCAGCCTACATGGCATCTCACGTCAATGCTGTATTCCTTAACCCACTGAGCTAGGGACTGAACCCACATCCTCATGGATACTAGTTGGATTCTTAAAATGCTGAGCCACAACGGGAACTCCAAAGAGAATTTTAAATACATAAAAGTATGAAAAAGAAAAGTAGAAAGGGTTTTTCCCCAATGCCCCACTATCCACTCCTGCTCCCATACAATTTTTCAGTCTTGACCCATTTCATGTACTACTTTTTTCCCACTGGGGCTGTCTGATAGTTATGTCAACAACAAAAGGGTCTCTTCATATTTGATATTTCAGAGACATGTATTTATAGAATTTAACAGGTAAGAAAAGGCTTTTTATGAATGCGTATCAAAAACCCAGAAGGCTATTCAGCAGGATCTCCTTGTAAATCTATTCTAAATTGTGTCTGATAAGCCTAAGTTCCCGATCCCTCCCACTCCCTCCCCCTCCTTTGTCTAGATACTGAACAAATGGTGGGGGAAAAAATGTAATTGTAATGTATACATGTAAGGATAACCTGACCCCCTTGCTGTACAGTGGGAAAATAAAAAAATTATAAAAAAAAAAAAAAGAAAGAAAAAAAATGAGAAAATTAAAAAAAATAAAATAAAAAATAAAATAAAATTTAAATAACCAAAAAATGGACAAAAAGGTACTAAATTGTAATCTGCAAGTATAACCAAATTGAAATTATTTAATCTAACATAATTACAAATAGAGAGAAGTGATCACTACCATCTCAAGAATTATGCAATGGCTTGAATGTTTGAGAAATTTAATTTTTAAATGTTATTTAAACTATAAAATGTTCAAGAGATTTATCAACTCTCATCATCAAATAAATGAACATATTTTTTCCTCTTAAAAATAAAATTGAGTTTTGAGATTATGAAAAAAAAAAAAAAAAAAACAAAAAAAACCCAGAAGGAATACATAACCTGACTTTTAAAAGTTGTATCAGAAAATCAGAATTATGTGTTTTTTTATCCAAACGTACTTGTAATATTACTATTTTACATTTGAAAAAATATTAAGTTAAAAAAAATACCTTTTTGTCACGACTTCCAGTGAAAAAATACTTGCCATCAGGACTCCAATCACAAGACCAAATAATTCTACTGTGCACAGCAGTGACTTTGTTGGTGAAGGCAAAGAGACTGAAAACTGGGTCTGAGAGAAACATACATGCATTATTCACAAAGTGGAAAAAGCTGTTGTTTTTTACCCATTGGAAAGCTATGTTTAAGAGCCATATACATCATGTGATTTAGTTATCAATTTATATGTACACAGACTGTGTACAGAGTTTTGCAATAGAACAAGGCCAGGCAGCTGACCCCTCACCAGAAGTCATCATTCTAGTAGGAAATGCTTTTTTATTGACTAGTCATTCTCCAGTGACTGATGACAAACATCTTCTGGACACTTAACTAATAAAGGTTCAATTCATGCTTATGGAAGAAGCCTGAAGAAATTTAATCTCACTCAGGAAGTTGCCAGATTTGTATATTAAGCCACTGAAAAAAGAATAAGGTACTCTTAAATAATGTTAAAAAAATTTTTTAAAATCTTTCCCTTGTAAGATTTAAGTGTAAGGTAACTAACTTCTCACCCTCATATAACCTAAAAGACATTACTGTGTACAGAAGGAAGATTAGTGTATCCAATAATCTATCTACAATCCATAATGATATAACAAATTAACAGATTTGCTATTAGTATTACTTTAACTTTTTATTTATTTATTTTTTGGCCATATTCACGACATGCAGAAGTTTCTGAGCCAGGGGGTGAACCCAAGCCACTGTAGTGACAACACCCGATCCAAAACCCACTGGGGAACTTCCTCATTTCAACTTTTTAAAAAGTAAAGATTGTATGTTGGGAAATCACCAGTTGCAAAAGAAATGTCTGTTCTAACATATACTGCTCAGTATGTGGCATAGTCCCCAGAACATGCTAAAATACAAAAAGCTAAAGGACTAAAAATATTGTAAGATCAAACTATAAGTAGTTATACCCATGGAAAAATTAAAAATGGGATTAAACAACATGGGTACTTTGAACACTCTCTAGATTTTACCCACTCAAAGAAACTATGGGAATAAGAACAGGCCACCACAAGTTTTCTTTCCTTTTCATTTAAAAAAAAAACTATGCCAGGTCCAAGGTAGAACATACATAGATGTGTTAACATCTTGCCCAGGGTCATATTATCCACAAATGGATGCCTAAAACGCCCTTCTCCTTCATCATTATGACAGAGGGTAGGTAAAGGGCAAAGACAATGCTCCTTCTAAGTTTCATAATTTAACTTTATATTCCTTATTCTTGTCCTGAAACATCCCCACTCAGTATCTATCATCCATTCGGTTTAACGGTGGCATTCTACAACCATCTGCAAAATCTAAATTTTCTACATAAAGATTTTAAGTTTCTTTAACTGAGATGTTTGGATACATACCATCCTTTCAAGGAAGGTCAGGTCTTCCTCAGTTATGACAGAGCTTTGAAAGACTCACAGCAACCGTAATTGTTATTACTTCTATTTCTTTTATCCAATAAAATAAATAATATGTTATAATAATAAATAAATAATAAATAAATAAATAATAAAATAAATAAAATGTTATTACTTCTATTTCTTTTATCCAAGAGTGGCTCAAGGTGGGTAAAATGGACATAACTGTTTCACTAATAACCTTCCCAACCAAGAGCTGTTTTACCTAATTCAGGTGGGATTGTGTCCTGCCTCTTCCACAGTGACCAGGTCCGATCTCTGGAAACAGCTAGTAAGAACTTGTCATCAGGAGAAAAGGCCATCTGTGTGACAGTCAAACTGTGGAAAACTAAATTCTGCACCTGTTTCCAAGATGTAGTGTTCCAAAGAATGATAGCAGCATGCTCTTTCTTAGCTGCCTATAGAAAGAGATGAAACAATAAAACAATTTAACTGAAACTGAAAACATTTTTCAAAATAATATATTATCTCTGTGGTATCTGTTATGTATCTGTGTAAATTAAAAAAAAATTCTGAGAATATACTATAAATACTATAACCAAGTTAACTTCTGAGAAGAGACAGACTTGGATTAGAAATAATGAATAATTAGAGAGTGGTACTGTAATCAAAAATTTTTAAATTGAGTTATAATTAGTGTACCAGTTTTTAGGTGTAAACATAGTGGTTCAATATTTTTATATATAATGAAATGATTACTACAGTAAGTCCAGCTACCATTCATTACCATACAAAATTGTTACCATACTATTCACTATATTCCTATGTGTACATTATATCCCTGTGACTAATTGATTTTATAATTAAAAGTCTGGACCTCTTAATCAATCCCCTTCACCTATTTCAGTCATCTGTCCACCCCTCCAAAACACCCTGTCTAGGTTCTATGTCTATGAATCTGTTTCTGTTTCGATTTGTTTGTTTTGTTTTCTGATTCCATACTAAGTGAAACCATGTAGTGTTTGGTTTACTCTGATTTATTTCACTTAGCATAACACCCTCCAGGCCCATCTGTGCTGCCACAAAGAGCAAGATTCTTTTTTTAAAGTCTGAGTAATATTCCATCATGTACATATATAGAAAGTATACTTATGTTTTCATCCATACACACATTCCACCCTTTCTTTACTCATTCTTCTGTTGATGGGCACTTAGGGTGCTTCCATATTGTGGCTATGGTAAGTAAGGCCAGGATGAACACAGGGGTACACATATCTTTATAAATTACTTTTTATTTTCTTTGGATAAATACCCCAAAGCATTATTGTGAATCATACAGTTTATAGTTCTATTTTTAATTTTCTAAGGAACCTCTATACTACTTTAATATTTTATAAGAAGAATACATTTGTGTATTAATTATATAATTAGTAGTTTAGAGACTCACTTCTGGTCAATATGGAGTAACAGGGACCAGATTTACTCTCCTATGTGAAGAAAACTAGAAGATCAGACAAAAATACATGAAATAATGACATTCCAAAATATTAGATATCTGGTAACAAAGAACAGTGATCCTTAAAAGACAAAATGAACCACAGAGTAGGAAAAAAAATGAAAAAAACAAAAAACAAAAGAACATCACTGAATTCTATGATGATGTCAAGCAATCAAACAAATACAACTATAGTCTGCAAAAGGAGGAGAAGAAAAAAACACTTACAAAAAATTTCCAGGAGTTCCTGTCGTGGCTCAGTGGTTAACGAATCTGACTAGGAACCATGAGGTTGTGGGTTCGATCCCTGGCCTCGCTCAGTGGGCTAAGGATCTGGCATTGCCGTGAGCTGTGGTGTAGGTCACAGACATGGCCTGGATCCCAAGCTGCTGTGGCTCTGGCAAAGGCCGGTGGCTACAGCTTCAATTAGACCCCTAGTCTGGGAACCTCCATATGCCATAGATGTAGCCCTAGAAAAGACCACAAAAAAAAAAATCCAAATGGGATGATAAACTTACAGGTGCAAGAAGTTCAATAAAACCTAAGCACAAGAGGAGTTCCCGTCGTGACACAGTGGTTAACAAATCCGACTAGAAACCATGAGGTTGCGGGTTCTATCCCTGCCCTTGCTCAGTGGGTTATGGATCTGGCGTTGCCGTGAGCTGTTGTGTAGGCTGCAGACGCGGCTCGGATCCCGCATTGCTGTGGTGTAGGCTGGCGGCTACAGCTCCAATTCATCCCCTAGCCTGGAAGCCTCCATATGCCACAGGAGCGGCCCAAGAAATGGCAAAAGACAAAAAAAAAAAAAAAAAAAAAAACCTAAGCACAAGAAACATGAAGAAAACTATACCACCAACAATCAAATTAGGACAAATGATAAATATAAAATTGCAGGTAAATGAGAAAAAACCCATTAACAAAGGAAAATTACAGAGGACTTATCCAAAATAATGCAAGTCAGAAGAAAAAGGAGCAACATTTAAAAGGCACTGAAAGGAAAACCAACAATTCTTTACCCACCGCAAATACTATTCAAAAATGAAGGAGAAATAGATTTTTTTCTGATAGGTGAAAGCTGAAAAATTCCTGACCAACAGAACTGCATTACAAGGAAGACTAAAGAATATCCTCCAGGCAGAAGGAAAATGATATCCTTTTGATGGAAAAAATTTTTTATTATTTAAATCTCTTTAGGTCTAACTAATTGTTAAAGAAAAAAAATAATATCGTGGGATTTCCATGAAAAAGTAAAATGTACAACAATACCACCAAGTAGGGGGAAATGAAAGTATACTTATGTTCTCATACACAAATATTACTTTGTGGCAAATTGAAGATACATAGTATAAAATGTGAAACAGCCAATAAACACAACAAAGTCCTATCTTCTAAACAAACAAAAGAAATAAAATGGAATCATAAAAAGCAATCACTTAATCCAAAATATGTAAAATGGAACAAAGAACAGATGGGTCAAATAGAAAACAAATAGCAAGATGACAGAAGTAAATCTATCATATCAAATATTCCATCAAATGCAAATGGTCTAATAAATACTCCTACTAAAATGAAGGATGATCAGAGTAAAAAAAACAGTAAGACCCAACTATATGCTGCCTCCAAGAAACCCACCTGAAATAAAAGGAAATAATTTAAAAATAAAATAATGGAAAAAGATACGTAATTCAAGCGCTACTCAAAAGAAAACTGGAGTGGCTATATTAACATCAGACAAAACAGATTTTGGAGCACAAAATATTACCAGAAATAAGAGATTCATTTCATAATGATAAAGTAAATTAAACAAGAGACCATAACAATCATAAATATTTAGGATCTAACAACAGAGCTTCAAAATACATAAAAGTACAAACTGAATGAACTGCAAGGATTAAAAGACAAGCTCACAACTGGAGTTTCTGCTGTGGCTCAATGGTATCAAACCCAACTAGTATCCATGACAATGTAGGTTTGATCCCTGGCCTTGCTCAGTAGGTTAACTCATCTGCTATGAGCTATGTGGTGTAGCTTACAGATGTGGCTTGGATCTGCTGTTGCTGTGGCTGTGGCACGACCAGCAGCAGCTGCAGCTCCTATTCAACGCCTAGCCTGGGAACCTCCACATACTGTTTGTGTGGCCCTAAAAAAGTAAAAATAAAATAAAACTAGAACTGCTATATGATCCAGAAATCCCCCTTCTGGGTAACTTGAAAAGATATGCGTGCCCCATGCTCATTCAGCATTATTTTTAATAGCCAACATATGGAAACAACCTAAGTGTCCATCAAATTGATAAAGAAAATGGACCAATGGATGTAGAAAACACACGAATACACAGAGAGAGCGAGAGAGAAAGGTGGAAGAGTATTCAGCCCTAAAAAAGAAGGAAATCTTTCCATTTGTGACAACATGGGTGCACTCTGTGGGCACTATGCTATGTGAAATAAGTCAGTCAAAGATAAATACTGTGTGATCTCACTTAGGAGCAGAATCTAAAAACAATAACAAAAAAACCCCTCATAGACATAGAGAACGGATTTTCGCAGATGCCAGAAGCCAGAATTGGGAAGTGGATTAAATGGGTGAAGGAATCAAAAGGTTAAAGTATCCCTAAAAGGCAAAAGGGAGTCAGAATGGCTAACGTTAAAAAGACTGACAATAACACGTACTGGTAAGGGTGTGGAGCAACTGGAACTCTCATACACTGCTAGTGGGACTGTAAAATGGTATCACCATTTTTGGAAAACTATTTTGGAAGAGTCTGTTTCTTAAAAATTTGAATAGCCATCTACCATATCACCCGCCAATTCTACTCATATGTATTTACTGAAGAGAAATGAAAGCATATATCCATGCAAAGACTTGTACAAAATTGTTCACAATTTTGCTTTATTGCTAAAAGCCAAAAACCGGAAATCACCCAAACGTCTGTTAATAAATGAGTGGATCAACAAATTGTTATATATCTGCAAAAGGAAAGACTACTCAGAAATTAAAAGAATGGGAGTTCTCTTGTGACACAGCAGATTAAGGATGTGGCCTTGTCACTGCAGCTGCTTGAATCTTTGCTGTGGCACAGGTTTGATCCTCGGCCCAGGAAATTCCACATGCTGAAGCCAAAAAAAACCTCTTAAAAAAAAAACAACAGGAGTTCCCGTCGTGGCGCAGTGGTTAACGAATCCGACTAGGAACCATGAGGTTGCGGGTTCGGTCCCTGCCCTTGCTCAGTGGGTTAACGATCTGGCGTTGCTGTGGCTCTGGCATAGGCCGGTGGCTACAGCTCCGATTCAACCCCTAGCCTGGGAACCTCCATATGCCGCAGGAGCGGCCCAAGAAATAGCAACAACAAAAGACAAAAAGACAAAAGACAAAAAAAAAACAAACAAAAAAAAAACCAAAAAACAAAACACTGATCGGTCTTAAAAGACCCAACATTAACTTAAAGAAATAAAGGAAAGAAAGAATAAATAACCAATATAGGCAACAACATAGATAAGGAGTTATCTTATGGTGCAGCACTGCTGTGGTATGGGTTCAATACCTGGCACAGGAAATTCCATATGCTGCAGGTGCAGCCAAATTAAAAAAAAAAAAAAGGTCAAGGAAAGATTAGAGCTATTTAAAAAAGCAAAACAAAACAAAGAAATCCAACATAGATGACTCTCAAATAATTATGCTACAGGAAAGAAGTCAGACAAAAAAGTGCATACTATACAAGAAGTTAGAAAATGTAAACTAATCTATCATGATAAAAAGCAGATTAGTGGTTTACTAGGGATAGGGGCAGAGGAAATTTTGGGAGTTTATGGTATGTTCATTATCTCGATTGCAGTAATGATTTCATAGGTATAAACATATGTCAAAGTTTACCAAATTGTTCACTTTCAACATGGAAGTTACAATTGCAAATGACACCTTAAAAAAGCTGTTTAAAATGTTCACTTAGGGAGTTGCCATTGTGGCCTATCAGGTTATGAACCCAATCCATGAGGATGCAGATTCTATCCCTGGCCTGCTCAGTGGATTACCAATCCAGCGTTGCCATGAGCTATGGTGTAGGTCTCAGGCGTAGCTTGGATCCCGTGTTGCTGTAGCTGTGGTGCAGGCCAGCAGCTGCAGCTCTGATTTGACCCCTAGCCTGGGAACTTCCGTATGCTGCAGGGATAGCCCTAAAGTGCAAAAAAAAAAAAAAAAAAAAAAGTTTGTTTAGGAGTTCCCACTGTGGCACAATGGGTTAAAAATCTGACTGCAGTGGCTTGGGCTGCTGCAGAGATGCAGATTCAATCCTGGCCTGGTACGGTGGGTTAAAGGATCTGTCTGGTGTTGCAGTAACTGCAGCATAGGCTGTAGGTTACAGCTGTGGCTCGGGTTCCATCTCTGGCCCAGGAACTTCCACATGCCACAGGTGTGGCCATTAAAGAAAAAAAAAGGTAGCTTAAAAGAGAAATGCACATACTTGCTACACATGAGCCAAGGTGAAAAGGAGAAAAGAATCATTTATATGACTGACAGTGACCTAAGCCAAAAATAAATTAGCTGCTCAGCAGAAGCACAATTATTCCCGCTGTTAAGTCCTATTTTTCCTAAAGGCCCCTGAATTAACAGAAGGAAGTACTCTCAGTACCACCCTCACAAAGGGGACAACAAATAAGGGGGTGGGGCACAAGCACGACAATATTTCTTAGAATGCCCTTCAATAGAGGCCAGTAGCAAGAAGCCACAGCAAGAGTAGGGACAAAAAACAAACATATCAGAAAAACCAAAAGGTGCCCATCCAAGTAGGTAGCTCTCATCATCTTGCTTAAGACAAATAAATAAATTTTAGGAAATTTAGAGGAATATGTGTGTCTCAAATCCTTCAGACAATCCTCCACAGCACACAGGTAAATACTGAATAGCGCACTACTCCGCAGCGCCACGTGCTGATGGCTCACTCAGCTGGCCACCTTGCTTCCCTGTGGCATGCGCCAAGGGACTCTACTTACTCAGAGAGCGTGCTTAAGAGACAGTCAGACGGGGTGCTCAGTGGGTTCCACCTTCTCATTCCCCTGTGTCTCTAGGACTCCCATTACTAAGCATTTATGTATCACATTTCTAGGCCTCATTTTAAGATACCTGATTCAACAGTTTTTGAGTAGGGGCAAAAATCAGCTCAAATCAAGAGCTTAAGAACAAAAATGTGCAGCTCAAACAGATTTAAGATGCAACCACAAGCTTTTGACGGGACAGAACAGAAAAGAGATTGAAAAAATCAGGCACCTGTGGCTTTTCACGTCCAATTAGCCCAAATCACTACTAAATTTGCAGAAGCCTGATGACTCAAATAACCTGTGACCAAGTAGAATAAAAAAGTAAAATTCCCTACCTTACAAGCTGAGGCAAGCAGAGTCTTTGAATTGTTACAAGCAACACAAAATATTTCATAACCATGTCCATATCTAAAATTTAAAAAGAGAAAATGGATAACCCCTGTATTAGTAAATGGGCCTATTCTCTTGCTGCACAATTTTTAAGTGTGAAAAGAAAAACATCGATCTCTCTAGCTAACATACAGTTCTTTTAAAAAACATTACATTTTTGTCTAAACAAATATTTGGAGCAAAAACAGAGACTGGAGAAAAATGCCAACTTCCTAGAAGGAATCAACTTATTCAAACAACTAGATTAAAATACAAGTTTTCACCCCTAGCCAGCCAGTACAATGAACAATACACCATGGAAAAGTTTTGATGGGGAAAAACTACAGGGGAAAAAAAGAATAATAAGTTTTTTTAAAAAGGAAAAAAAATATATATATAGTGTTATGCCTCTCCTACTTTAAAAATGAAAACCAATAAATCCAGTAAATGTAATACATAGCAATGTAAAAATTTACATAAAGTTTGATTCTCGCTTCTTATGAAAGCCACCAAAAGATCCTTAGAGAGGGGTGGGGGGAGGTGGGGGAAGATATAAATAAGAGGTAAGCAAAGAAAGAGAAAATCAACTGGGGGCGGGGGTGGGGGGGATCACGAGTTATGACAGAACCAGACCAAAGAGCTACATATGGCTGAACTTACAGTTTTTGAACTTCAGGCCACAAAGTATTTTGCAGAAGATGATCCTCAGTGGGAGGTTCTACAATAAATTTATAGCACTGCGATTAATTTTTCTATTTTCATACAAATAAGTAAGTGAAGTCTGTAGCGCTTACTTAGCTCAGCAGTGACAGACAGCATACTATGTGTACAGATGAGTCCAGTAAACCATCTTTTTGCCTTGTCTTACCAGTAAGTATGGAGGGTTGAAAGGCCACCTGCTGATACTCAAAACCAGAACCACTTAACAGCTCCTCTTCATCAGAAGGCTGAGAAGCTACATCTCCTAGTTTAAAAGAAACACATCAGCATCATAAATCTAGTCACCATCTTTATGTCTCCTACACTTGTCCCAATATTAAGGCCACTAGGCACAAAGCAGTGGCACTTCAAAGTAGTGTGATTCAAAGCTGTGTCCAGGTGACTGCAAAGCCAAGGGTATTTCCACTACTCTGGTTATTTTCCAAATGTGCTCCTCAGCGTATGGATTAATTCCTCAAGATTCCTTCCTTTTTCTTTGACTAAACATTTCCCAAGATTTTACAACTATGGAATACATTTTTCAGGCGCATATTAGCATCTCCGGTTCTAAGCGCTCCATGAAATACACTTTATAAAAGGTATACCTATTTTAGGATCTGCATGTGTACACAAAGTAGATAACCATGAAATATCTAACAGAGAAAAGAGATGCATGTACTGTGATTCTTCAAAAAGGTAAATCACCTATAACAAACATTAGATACATGTTATATAAATGTGTAACTAGGTACCACTATAGGTTCAATAATTTTGGAGACAGGGAGTTCCTGTAATGGCTCAGCGGAAATAGATTCTGACTAGCATCCTTGAGGACATAGGTTCAATCCCTGGCCCTGCTCAGTGGGTTAAGGATCTGGTGTTGCTGTGAACTGTAGTGAAATCACAGACGTGGCTCGGACCTGGTGTTGCTATGACTGTGGTAAAGGCCGGCAGCTGCAGCTCCAATTCAACCCATAGCCGGGGAACCTCCATATGCCATGGCTGCAGCCCTAAAAAAGACAAAAAAAAATTTTTTTTGGAAACAAAAGTCTTACCCTGAAAGACAGCTTTATTTGATAATCCCAAAGCAGGGACAGTTGCTCCTTCTGGAAGATCACCTTCTTGCTGGAATAAAAAGTATGATATATGTTTTAAATGCTGAAAGTTACTATTACCTCAGACACTATTAAAAATGACATGCTCATAAATGCTCAGAAGCAGCATAAAGACCATTGTGTGCAGATATCTGCCCCCACTTCCATCTCCTGAACCCAGAGATGCAATGCTGAGCAATACTCTCCAGCAAATATGCTCCAGCTAACCCACAGTCCCCACCCAAACCATAGTCAGGCATCCTTTCATCCATTAGCTCATCAAACCCCGAGAGCTCAACAGGTTCCAGTGTTTGACAAGGAAAGCACTGTGCTGGCTTCTAGCAAAGAGTGGGTTGAAAATAGATGGCCTGGAGCTTTATTTCCAAGATAGTCTCACAGGCACATCCCTGATGCTCATGTAAACACAGATATTTCCCAAGAAGGCAGAATCATAGTATTTTATTAAACACATTTAAAATTTTGAATATTCTAAAACTGTAACAGAGTGCCCTTTGAAATGGCAATCATCTGCTTATATGCTACAATTTTTATCAAATTATTACATATGAAACCATATGCTAACCATCAAAACTTGCACATGCGCATAAACTAAGGGCAAGTCTTATAATTTAAGCTTTAATACAGAGGCTGCAACTCAACATGAACGTGAGCAATGGGAATGTAAACTATCATCAAGAATGGTTACATGAGACATAAGAGCCTGCATGCTTTATTTTAGAAACCAAGAGAAAGAAAACACCATGGAAAAGAACAATAAGAGGCATTCCTACATATCCCAAAATTTGGTATGGGAACAAACCCAAATGCAACGAGAGTTTTTCCAGTCTACAAGATTTCAGTATCTTAGGTCACAGAACTGAATGTATACCTGGGATTAACCCCTCTCACAGAATCCTAAAACCACATTTCAGTCCCTAGAACTGTGAGATTCTCAAACTACCTACCCCTCCACCCCAACAAGCTTAGTTCTGAATAATAATCACAATCAAGATCTCGTTCCACTGTCCATTAGCATCACAAACAGCACATGAGAATTCTTCACCTTCTTCACATAACCAAGAACGCCTGTGGCATGAAGTGCTCATGATAACGCTCCAGGAACTGTAGTAGGACATTTATTTCATTTATATATTTTTTTGGCCACACCCATGGCATGTGCAAGTCCTAGGCCAGGGATTGAACCTGCACCAGATCAGTGACCTGAGCTGCTGCAGTGAAAATGCCACATCCTTAACCTGTTGTGCCACAAGGAAACTCCAGACATTTCTTTTAAAATGACTCACCTTCTTCTCCAGTCTTACCCAGGCTGGTGTTAGTGACCCTGCTTTCAAAGTCTCTGGGCTCAAAGTATCCTGCTCCCACGAAACTCTCTGCCCCAAAGTGGTTTTTATCACTTTGTTTAGGAACCTTCATCAGTACCCCAGAATCTGAACTACACCTGCCTCCCAAGAGCCTCCACCATCTGACTCTCCCTCAGTACCTCTGTTTCCCTCTACATACTCTTCATTCAAACAGCTCTGGCCACCCCACTGGTCTCTTGCCCTCCTTCCTTCTTCTGCCCATCAAGAGTGTACCTATCTGGGGAGTTTCCATCATGGCTCAGTGGTCAATGAATCCGACTAGGAACCATGAGGTTGCGGGTTCGGTCCCTGCCCTTGCTCAGTGGGTTAAGGATCCAGCGTTGCCATGAGCTGCGGTTAGGTTGCAGACGTGGCTTGGATTCCACGTTGCTGTGGCTCTGGCATAGGCTGGTGGCTACAGCTCTGATTAGACCCCTAGCCTGGGAACCTCCATATGCCACAGCAGCGGTCCAAGGAAATGGCAAAAAGACCCAAAAAAAAAAAAAAAAAAAAAGTGTACCTATCCTTGGGTTCCCGTTGTGGCTCAGAGGGTTGGACCCTCTACCCCTAATCTATATCTAGATGGTAATCTCCCAGGAAATATGACCCATCTATTGTGTTCTGTTTTATCCTAGTCACTAAACACAGTGAAGATACATAGTATTTGTGCCTTAATTTAACATTTTAATTATTTACAGCGCCTTGGGGGCTTGCTATAAAATTTCTGGTTTTAATATTTAAACTACTGCCTGCCATAGTGCACATAAAAGTTTTATCAAGCCAGGAGTTCCTGTTGTGGCTCGGTGATTAACAAACCCGACTAGTATCCATGAGGATGCAGGTTCTATCCCTGGCCTCAGTCAGTGAGTTAAGGATCCGGCACTGCCGTGAGCTGTGGTGTACATCACAGACATGGCTCAGATATGACATGGCTGTGGCTGTGGTATAGGCCCAAAGCTACCGTCCAATTAGACCCCTAGCCTGGGAACCTCCGTATGCCTCGGGTAAGGCCCTAAAAAGACGAAAAAAAAAAAAAAGTTTGTCAAGCCAATAGTAAAAATATTTCTTTTCTACCCATATACTGTTTACAGCCTTAAGTAAAAATTTTAAAAATTTTATATGAAGTGGTTAGATTTAGTTAAAACATTTAGAATACTCACATTACCAAGCACATGATTCAGTGACTGGCCCGTAATAATACAAAAATTTTCCACAAAATTCCGAGGTGCAGAAAATACTCGAAGAACTTTTTCATCAGCTCCAGATACAAACTGAAACCTACTGATCATCGCCAAACATTTCAGGTCATACCCATGTATCTGAGGCCTTGCAATTTCATGCCAAGTCACCTGGGTATCAAAATAGGATAAATAAACATAATCACACACTTCAAAAGCTGAATTCTTTTCAATAAGTAAAATATCAGAAACAAAATTGTTCATTATGCTATGGAAATGTGGACCATGGGGCAGATTCATTCATGTTGCTGTGTTTACCAATCCTTCGATCCTTTTTAATTGCTGAATTGTATTCTCTTGTATGGACAAACCACAAATTGTTGATCTAGTTATCCACTCACAGACATCTGGGTTGTTTCCAGTTTTTGTCTCTTACTGAAAAAACAATAATGTACTTTCATGTACCAAGTCTTGGCATGGATATATGCTTCTATTTCTCTTGGGCAGTTACCACCAATGGGCAGAACGACTGGATGATGTGGTGAATGCACATGTGAACTTTTAAGAAATTGCCAAGTTATTTCCCAAAGTGGCTGTACATTTTACAATCCCACTAGCAACATAAGAGAGATTCAGCTGCCCACACCTTCTTCAATACTTGTAGGGTCAGTCTTTCAACTCTGATCATTCTAATATATATCTCACTGTAGCTTTCATTTGCATTTCCTTAATGACTAATGGTGCTGAGAATCTTTTCCTATACTTATTTTCCACCCATGTCTCTTCTTTGGAGAAACATCTTTTGCCCTTCTTTTTTCAAAACCTGGATGTTTCTGGAGTTCCCATCATGATGCAGCAGAAACGAATCTGACTAGGAAGCATGAGGTTGAGGGTTCAATCCCTGGCCTCGCTCAGTGGGTTAAGGATCTATAGCTCCGATTCGACCCCTAGCCTGGGAACCTCCATATGCCACGGGTGCAGCCCTAAAATGCAGAAACATACAAAATAAAATAAAATAAAAACCTGGATTTTTCTTATTACTGAGGTCTGAAAAGTTCTTTACATACTCTAGATAAAAATCCTTTATCAGTAATGTCCTTTGTTAAGTACTTTCTCTCAGTCTGTAACTTGTCTTTTCATTTTCCTGACAGTGTCTTTTCAAAGAGCAGAAATTTTCCATTTTGGTAAAGTCTTATTCATTTTTAATGGATTATGAATAAACAACTGAGTCATATTGGCAGCAATAACCAAGAGCTACAGAAAACCACTCCAAATCATTTGCTTTGTTTTTGACTTACATCCTCAACTCTATCAATTTCAATCTTCCATGTGTTGCTGAAGCAGAACTATCAGTTGGTCAATGTCATTAGCTGTCATGGACTGACGCACAGTTAATTCTGACTTTTTTTGTCAGAAATTGAAATTGAGTATACCTTCTTTATGGCATAGCACAGTTCAGTAGTTTATCAGTGGTCAAGTTTTACTGTGGGTTTTTTTGTTTGTTTTGTTTTGTTTTTTGTCTTTTTAGGGATGTGCCTAAGGTATATGGAAGTTCACAGGATAGGGGTCCAATCAGAGCTGCAGCTGCTGGCCTACACCACAGCCACAGCGATGTGGGATCTGAGCTGAGGCTGCAACCTATATCCTTAACCCATGGAGCGAGGCCAGGGATCGAACCTGTGTCCATGTGGATACTAGCAGGTTCGTTACCATTGAGCCACAAAAGAACTCCTATTGTGGATTTTTTTAAAAGCTCAGGGCCAAGATTGAAAAGTTTCCTGAACAAAAACTGGCCTCAACTACTATTATATAATATATATGACGTTAGAAATTAGCTTTTACTGCAGATATGATAGTGTTTCCTAATGAATTAAATCTAAAGTTACAAAGTATAAGAGAACTTTTATGTGGAACTGAAGTAAATACATTTTGACAACAAACATTTGAACTGTCTGAACTGTAAAGCATACCTGTGTGTTTAACTTTTAACTGAAATACAGTTGGCATGATATGTAGTATGTTAGTTTCAGGTATACAACACAGCAATTCAACACTTAAATATATTATGAAATGGTCACCACAGTAAGTCTAGTAATCACCTGTCCTCACACAGTTATTACATTATTGACCATATTCCTTGTAGCACATATTAAATCCCTTGTGACTTATTTATAACTAGATGTTTATACCTCTTAATTCCCTTCACCTACGTGGCCCAGCTTCGTATCTCTGGCAAACGCCCATTTCATTTCTGTATCTATAAGTCTATTTTCATTTTGTTCATTTGTTTTGTTTTTTAGATTCTGCATATAAGTGAAATCACTGGTATGTGTCTTTGTCTGACCCATTTCATTTAGAACAATATCCCCTAGGTCCATCCATGTTGTTATAAATGGCAAGACTTCCTTTTTTTTTAAATAGCTGAGTAATATTCCATTGTATTACCACATCTTCTTTATCCAGTCATCTATCTAAAGACATTTAGTTGCTTCCATATCTTGGTTACTGTAAAAAATGTTTCAATAAACATGGAGGTGAATATATCTTTTAGAATTAATGTTTTTGTTTTCTTCAGGTAAGCTACCCAGAAGTGAAATGATCTAAAGGCTCATGAGGTAGAACTCTATTTTTAACTTTTATTAGAACCTCCATACAATTTTCAACGGTGGATGCACCAAGCTACGATCCCACAAAAGAGCAGGAGGGCTCCTTTTTCCATATCCTTGCTAATACTTGTTTTTGTTATCTATATGATGACAGCCATTCTAACAGATGTGAGGTGGTATCTCATGGTAGTTTTGACTTGTATTTTCCTGATGATTGGTGATGCTGAGTACCTTTTCTTTGATCTGTTGCCTACCTGTAGGTCTTCTTTGGAATGCTTCAGTTTCTAAGAAAATACCACACTTTTTCAGAGTGACTAAACCATATTATATTCCCATTAGCAATATGTGAAAGTTCTAGTCCTAGAGGGTGTGTAGAGGCATCTCATCAAGGTTTTAATTTGCATTTCCCTAATGGCTAATGATGCTGCCCCACTTTTCACATGCTCATGGATGTTTCTGAAAGTGGATCAGTCAAGTAAGAAGACATTTTACCTGTGACTGGTCTTTTCTTTTCCATGGAGCAAAAAGTCGAGTTGTCTGGTCAGTACCAACAGTGATGATAAATTCTCCTTCTGGATCCCACGTCAGGTCTTGGACACCATCAAAGTGTCCTGAAATAACAATCTCTGGAACCCATTCTCGCTGCAATGAAAGTACTCATGACACATCAAGATAATCAAAGATCACCACTCAAAAGGAAGTCTGATAATGCCGTCAGCCCTCAGGTCTGATATGGGAAACATCACAGACCCTGAGCAAGGTAAAAAGTAACAGGATTTTTAATCAAGCATATTAGAACGTAAACATTCAAATATGTGCTGTGTCCTTTAAAGCAGTAACCTCGGGATAGTCCCCTCCATTCAGTGTTTATGAATGCCTCCTTAGAACCCAGACACTACTTAACCTTTTCATGCCTCAATTAACTCTTAGCTACCCAGCTGATATGATCACTGAGAACTAGATGATTTTATATTCATACATGCTGGGTACTATGTGAGTATTTATTTGTCAAACTAAATAATATAGAGTAGCATGTAACATGAGTCTGTAGATTGTGACTGTGTGCCTGACGCACTTTATTATGTAAAAACAGCTGCAGGTGCAGAGGACAGAGGTCAAATCAAACCTATTTAGTTCACCTCTTGAGGAAGCCTGCACCAGCAACCATATAAACAAACAATCAGCAACCATATAAACAAACAGCGAAAACGAAATACAGAAAATGTCACATGCCTAGTCCACTGAGCATCTTTTTGAACTCAAGTGGTGGTAACTTGAACATGGAGGAAAATTAAATTTGTATAAATGGTTAAAAGGTCATTCAAAGCCAAGTCTGATGAATATGACCAATGATTAGACTAAGCTATATTATTTTCTGGTCAAAACCATAAATAGGCTAGAACAAAGAAATGCTATTAATTTCCTCTGTGACTTAACAACTGATCCTAAAGTCAGCACTAGTGGGAATTTCCAAAAAGTTCTGAGCGAAGTGCAGCACTTTGGGACTATCAATACAGTTCTAAAGGACAATGTTGGTTTCAGAAATTGCCCCTTGCCTGTAACAAATTTCCACTCTCAGATGGGATGCTGACAGTGGAGGAAGCTATGCATATATGGGAGACAGAGGCAAATGGCAACTCTGTATTTTCTGCTTAATTTTTCTGTGAACCTAAAATTTCTCTAAAAAACAAAGTCTATTTTTAAAAAAATCACCCTATATTAAATTACCCATGACATTTTTCACAGAACTAGAATAATCCAAAATGTATATGGAACCATAAAAGATCCAGAATTGCCAAAGCAATCCTGAGGAAAAAAAACAAAGCAGGAGGCATAAATAACTCTCCCAGACTTCAGACAATACTACAAAGCTACAGTAATCCAAACAGTGTGGTACTGGCACAAAAACAAACATATAGGTCAATGGAACAGAATAAAGAGGCTAGAAATAAACTCACACACCTGTGGTCAATTAACCTTTGACAAAGGAGGCAAAATATAAAATGGGAAAAAAGTCTCTTCAGCCAGTGGTGCTGGAAAAATTGGGTAGCTGATTGTAAATCAATGAAACCAGAACACACCCTCACACCATGCACAAAAATACTCAAAATGGCTTAAAGATTTAAACATAAGACTCAACATCATAAACTCTTAGAGGAGAACAGAGGCAAAACATTTTGACAAAAATCATATACATTATTTTCTGAGGTTAGTCTCCCAAGGCAAAAGAAATAAAAACAAACATGGGGACTTAACCAAAATTACAAGCTTTTGCACAGCAAAGAAAACCATAAAAGAAAAAAAGACAACCTACAGAATGGGGGAAAATTTTTGTAAATGACACAACCAACAAGGGCTTACTTACTCTCTGAAATATACAAAGAACTCATACAACTCAACAACAAAAACCAAACAACCCAATCGAAAAATAGGCAGAAGATCTAAATATACATTTCTCCAAAGAAAACATACAGAGTGCCAAAAAGATACTCATCACTAGATATTAGAGAAATGCAAATAAAAACTGCAACAAGGTACCTCACACAGGTCAGAATGGCCATCATTAATAAGTCTACAAAAAACATGCTGGAGAGGATGTGGAAAAAGGGAATCCTCCTACACTGCTGGTAGGAATGTAGATTGGTACAACCACTGTGTTGTATCAGTGTATCCACTACTGGTACAACCACTATGGAAAAGAGCACAGGGAGTTCTCGTTGTGGCACAGTGGGTTAAAAATCCAATTGCAGCAGCTCTGGTCACTGCAGAGGCATGGGTTTGATTCCTGGCCCAGCACAGTGGGTTAAAGGATCTAGAGTTGCCACAGCTTGGGCTCAGATTCAATCCCTGGCCCAGGAACTTCCATATACCAGGGGTGTGGCCATTATAAAAGAAAGAAAGAAAAAAAGAAAAGAAAACAGCATCAAAGTTCCTCATAAAACTAAAAATAGAATTACCATATGATCCAGCAATTCCACTCCTGGCCATATATCCAGACAAAACTGTAACTCAAAAAGATACATGCACCCCTATGTTCATAGTAGCACTATTCATAAGCCAAGACATGGAAACAATCTAATGTCTATCAACATATGAATGGACTAACATGTGGTGCATATATACAATGGAATACTACTCTATAAAAAAAGAAAATAATGCCATTTGCAGCAGCCTGGATGCAACTCGACATTATACTAAGTGAAGTAAGTAGGAAAGAGAAAGACAAATACCATATGGTATCACTTATATGTAGAATCTAAAATATGGCACAGATGAACCTATCCATAAAACAGAAACAGACACATAGACATACGGAACAGACTTGTGGTTGCCAAGGGAATGGGATGGATGGGGGTTAGTAAATGCAAACTATTACACTTAGCATGGATAAGCAATGAGGTCCTATTGTATAGCACAAGGAACTATACCCAATCTCTTGGGATAGTCTATGATAGAAAAGAACATAAAAAAGAATGTGTATGTATGTGTGTATATATATATGTATAACTGATTCACTCTGCTGTACAGCAGAAATTGGCACAACATTATAAATCAATTATGTTTTAATAAAAAAATAAAATCACTGGAAAAAGTTAAAAAAAAAATTTTTATGGCCACACCTGTGGCACATGGAAGTTCCCAGGCCAGAGGTTGAAATGGAGCAGCAGCTGCCAGCCTACAACACAGAAACATCAACGCTGGATCAGAGCCGCATCTGCAACCTATGCTGCAGCTTGCAGTAATGCCACATCTTTAATCCACTAAGCAAGGACAAAGATAGAACCTGCATCCTCACAGACACTATGTCGGGTTCTTAACCTGCTGAGCCACAACAGGAACTCCAAAAAATTTTAAAAGTCACCTTAAATACCTAGTAAACAGCTATTATAAATTTGAAGTCAAATTATAAGCAAAGCTACAGTAAAGCCCTCTGATTGGAGTTTCTCCTTATTCTTCTGGGGGTTTTTTCTATAAAGGCTCTCAAAGACAAGCTGAAATATGGCTCAAGTAGCTCTGAGTTAACAATACAATTAAATTTATCCTAAAAAAAAAACTTAGTTAAAAGTATCATAGCTAATGATTCCCTGGCTCATTCAATGGTAGAAGCAATTTTAAAGGTCAACTCCAAATGAAAGACACAAGGGAAAGAGTAAATCACTCTATATACTGTGAACTCAAATCCTCCTACGTGACACAACTATTAAAAAGCCAACAAACTAAAGGTTATCCAAATCCATGAATTTGTACTTTATATAAGTACTGCACATTAACTGATTGTGCCACCGGGGCTTCATAAATTTATTTTAAAAAAGAAACCATTAGATACACATTCAAAATCACATTTTGCTCATGTTCTTACTCCTTTATTTATTTGAAATATATAGTATCCAGTTTGTGCCAGGCCCTGTTTTTCATTCATCAATATTACCTCATTTTAGCATCATAAAAACCCCATAAGTAGATACTGTTACTGTCCACATTTTACAGATGAGGAACCTTAGACACAGGTTAAGTAATGTCCTCAAAAACACAGCTAGTAAGTGCTGGGGCCAAGATATGGGCTGACTAGCTCCAAGGCCTAGGCTCCTAGACACTGTTCCTGCTATGGCATTTCCCCAAACCCACAGAAGCAGATCAGAAGCAAATTAGAAAGTTAAATGGGGGAATAATGCTGAAACGCAGATACATGACTAGAGGAAGATTACCTCTCTGAGAAGAGGCTAAAAACTACAAGAAAGATCTATTAAGAGCCCAATATATGGAGGACCACTTAGAATTACACATATCAAGAAGCCCCTGAGAGCATCAATATAGTCCATCAAAAATAACAGGTGTGGAGTTCCCATTGTGGCTCAGTGGTAACAAATCTGACTAGTATCCATGAGGACACAGGTTCAATCGCTGGCCTCACTCAGTGGGTTAAGGATCTGGCATTTCTGTGAGCTGTGGTGTAGCCGGCTGCTACTATTCGGATTTGACCCCGAGCCTGGGAACTTCCATATGCCTCAGGTGCCCCCGCCTCCAAAATAAATAAATAAATAGCAGGTGCTTCTGATACTCTTGTGTCAGTCATTCATTCAATAATTATCAATGGAGTACCTACCATCTAATAGGAAAATATCAAATTATATTACTTACAGAAAACAAAGAAATTACACATTTTAGGAAAAAACTCCCAACAAAAAATGTATACTACTTTAAGGGAGAGCTTAAAATTTATACAACTTAAACTTCACTTACGTAGAAAATTTACCTTGTGCAAATTCCAATATCTCAACAAATGTAGGACAAATGAAAACTATTCTTCTTAGAAAAGTAAATGTTTCTTATCTAGTATAAATACAGAATAATTTCTACAGAAAGAAGTGATATCATCTGAACTTAAATGCCTCTACTATGTTTCGGTAGAGAGTTATAAGTAAAATAGCACTGTTTACCCAGATTTCATTTAGGATTCACTTTTTTGGGGGGGCCATGCCATCAGCATGTGGAAGTTCCTGGGCCAGAGACTGAACCCATGACACCGCACTGACCTAAGCCACTACAGTGACAACACTGGGTCCCTAACCTGCTGTTCCACCAAGGAACTCCCCAATTCACTTTACTTGATCAGAAATATTTACTTAAAAGCACTTTTCTTACTAGGTTAGTGGCATTCTGTTTCCAAAGGTGCAATGCTCCATGGAAAGCGTGAGCAATGATCATGGAGCCGTCTTCATTGAACTGGCAATCATAAAATCCCAGGGTATTGCCACCTACTTCTCCTACTCGGACCTATTCAACAATAGACAGAAAACAATCTATAATCAACAGTCCACATTTCTTACAATAGAAACCACTGATTCCAGATGTTATATTCTCACTTACTTAACATATACAAAGAGCCAACATTTGTAGCTCTAGAAATACAGACTTGGGATCAACTGATTAATAAAACCAATTTTTGGTTCCTTAAATATTCACACTTTACCTGTTCTAGCCAAACTCCTGACTCTTCATCTGGAGCCCACAGAATCATGGTTTTATCCATTGAGGCAGACAATAATCTCACTGGCTGTTGTAGAACCCCATCTAAAGAATTAAGAAAAAAAACAAAAACAAAAAACACTACAGCATTTAGGTGATCAACAAGCACAGGTGATCTACGTTTGTAGATTACCAGAAAAACACAAGGTTACAACAAGAACATTCACTGCTGCACTGCAATAGCAAAACACTGGAAACAACTCAAAAGTCTACCATAAGAATACCAGATTAACAAATTATGGTAATACTTAGACAATGGAATATTACCCTGTAATAAAAATTAAGAAATTAGAGTTACATGAACCCAAAACACGTTAAGCTCAAAACGCAGGCTGTGAGATGACAGATGCACACTGATGCCAAGTTTTAATAGCTATAAAACTATATTGCTGGAGTTCCCGTTGTGGCGCAGTGGTTAACGAATCCGACTAGGAACCATGAGGTCGCGGGTTCGGTCCCTGCCCTTGCTCAGTGGGTTAACGATCCAGCGTTGCCGTGAGCTGTGGTGTAGGTTGCAGATGCGGCTCGGATCCCACATTGCTGTGGCTCTGGCGTAGGCCGGTGGCTACAGCTCTGATTCAACCCCTAGCGTGGGAACCTCCATATGCCGCAGGAGCGGCCCAAGAAATAGCAACAACAACAAAAAAGACAAAAAAAAAAAAAAAACTATATTGCTTATGGCCACATAAATGTATAGCAAAAGTATAAAAGCATGCATGGGCATGATATGCACTGAATTCACCCTCAGGGGAATGATGGAGGGAAAAGGGTTCAGGAAAGAATATACAGGGATCCTCAATATCTGTAAAATCTAATTTATCTTTTTTAAACTAGAGAAAATATGGCATAACATAATAAAAGATGGATGGTGTTATCAGAACATCCATTGTTGCTATTCTCTACTCTTGTCCTGGGGAAGAGGCTGGGGGAAGAACATGAGCCTGCTGCTGTGCTCAGCTCTAAACCCCAGTACCAGCTTAACATGCACACAATCATCATTCCATAAATAGAGGATAAGGGCAAATGAAAAGTCTTTACTTTTTCATAAATGATGTATCTTAGCATTACCAATTTTGTATTCCAAGCGTAAAGGTTCCAGTGAAGTTGGCTTGAAAGTTAATTTCTCTTAAATCTTAGAAGGATGAGGTAAAAACGTTAAAGAAAAAAGTTAAGGAGTTCCTGTCGTGGCGCAGCAAGAACGAATTCGACTAGGAACGGTGAGGATGCAGGTTCGATCCCTGGCCTCACTCAGTAGGTTGAGGATCCGGCATTGCTGTGAGCTGTGGTGTAGGTCACAGATGCAGCATGGATCCCACATTGCTATGGCTGTGGTGTAGGCCAGCAGCTGTAGCTCCAATTGGACCCCTAGCCTGGGAACTTCCATATGCTGTGGGTGAGGCCCTAAAAAGACCAAAAACAAAACAAAAAGACAAAAGTTAAAAGTGGTATGGCAGTTTTGGCATCATGACAGGAATTATAGTTTTCCCTTTTCTTAGAACTACAATTTTCAATGGAGTTGCGTGTCCAGAAGAACAGGGCTGCAGTTACACTTGAAAATATCTCATATTTGAGATTTCTAATTACATTAAAAAAAAACTCTCTACCTCATTTGGTCAGCTTAAAATTCTGTGAGATTTAACTGAAATAAGGGTATGTTTTTCTTCCTACCTTTGTAAAATGGAGGCTGCCAATGAACTGCATTTACCCAGTTTTCGTGACCAGCCAGCACAGTCTCCAGAGTAACTGCAAATGCTATTTTATTGCCTATGAAGTAAATAAATAAATAAGTAAATAAATATTCTTTCCTTAAAGCTCTTCTAAAAAGAACATTTTCTTTTCTTTTCTTTTTTTGGGGGGGAGGGCACGCCTGAGGCATGTAGAAGTTCCTGGGCTAGGAACTGAACCTGCACTACAGCAGTGACCCAAGCCACAGCAATAACAATGCTGTATCCTTAAGCGATAGAGCTATCGGGGAACTCCCCAGAAAGAACATTTTCATAACCAACTCAGTTGTACAACTTCATGCCCCCACTCCCAAAAAGAATTTAGAACAGAATATGATTTAGAGTCAACAAAAAGTATGCATTCCAAATTTCATTAACTTCATCCATTGTTAAAAATTACAGGAGAAAAAAGTTTTAAAGCTAGATAAATTTTTCTCTCTATTTTCCCTACCCAGTCATGATAAAAATTATGGAATATGTTCTACTTTTAAATCTTCAGGGACAGCTACTCTTCTACTGCAAATGAAAAACAAAAAGGACATGTTAGCCTCCTTGCTATCCTCACTCATTACATTTGATAGTCTAAAGTACCACTAAAAAAACCCCAAAAAACAACCCTAAGATAAATGCAGAAATTAAAGGAAGTCAAATCAGTACTGTGATGTTTCAAACCAAATAATGACAATGTCACAAAAATTTTCATATTTGGAAATAGCTACTCACAATATGCTAGTTATAATATTTCTTGGTTCTTACTCTAAATCTGTTACCAATTCTCAACTCTAATTGACTTTATTTATAATCAAGAGAGGTAATAACAAAGAAGAATATTCCTGGGTGAACAAAATGACTAACTTTATAATTTAAATACATATCCAAAAATATCTCCAAATGCAACATTCCAGAGTTCCCTTGTGACACAGTGGACTAAGGATCCAGGAGTTGCTCTCTGTGGGGTGAGTTTAACCCCATGCTGCAGGCATGGCCAAAAACCAAACAAAACATTCAATGACATCTACCACGGAGAGGTACTATTCTGATGCCAGAGAGTGAGAAAATCAGAATTACATATACTACTACTTAAACATAGGGATTTAGTGTCTCATAAGTACTCTCTAACAAAGGTACAGATAATTGGCATTACTCCTTTAGATCTTCCTATGCTAAAACTGCAAATTAGGTAATATTTTAGAAATTAATTTACTGAGAAAATATTAAAATTATTTTCAGCAATTTAAAAAAAATCTTGTTAATATGGCTTAGAAGAAAAATAAGTTTTACACATGAAAAATAACTCACTGTCACATAAAAATAAAAAAGGAAAAGTGCATGGGGTCAGTTTTAGGGAGGGATCTGATACTTTGGAAAACCTAACCTTCACACATACACGTGTGGTGAAACAGATAAAGAAATCATCTAGGAAACCTAAGAACTGTTACATCAAATATTTTCATCATTACTCACTTTCATTTTCTATAGCAAAAGTATTTTCTTTTAGTCTTATATGATCATCTTCCTGAGTTTCAAAAGATACTGATTTTATATACAGTTTCCATATTCGTATCAGGCAATCTTGCGAACAGGTTGCTAGGAAAAGATCTCTACCTAATTAAAAAAACAAATTTTATTATTTGTAAAACATTCTATCCTTACATTTAAGTTTCTTTTCTAAAGCATACATATATATATATATATATAACTGAGTCACTTTGCTGTACACCAGAAATTAACACAACATTGTAAATCAACTATATTTTAATAAGATGTTTTAAAAAGTTTCTTTCCGACAATACAGACATTTCTAGCTTTCCCCAAAAAATTAGACTTTGCTTCTTTATCCTTCATTCATTTGACCTATATTCAATAACACTGACAAATATATACACAGTGCTAATAAATGGTTATAATATGTGGTATTCATATACAATCTACTAATTTCTACAAAGAACTTCTCAAGAATGTGTGCATATGCAATAATTAGCTAGCGTCCTCTTATAAACACCAACTTGTTTCATCATCTAGCACCCCAAATTAATAGTTATTAAAAGGGATTAAGGATCTTGTTTTCCACTTGGGACAAGAGAAAAATGTTATCTACAAAGAAAACTTTAAACTAAAACAAAAGGCTGCTTTCTTGCAAGTTACACATACTTGTCCCCATCATTTGTACTTTAGCAAAATTTCATACTGACCAAACGCTGCCCATTCCACGCCTCTTATCCAATCCTCATGTCCAGAGAGAAAAAGTACATTCTGAAACTAGTAAGATGACAAAAATCATAGGACTTCATATAGAATTTGCTATTTTCAGTGTATTAGTGACATCATTTGGTCTCAAGCCAGTCCTAATGCATTGTTTGTTTGTTTTTTTTTTTAACTTGGAATAGTAGAAAAGTGATTACTGATTAGACAACATACAGCTCTCATATGGGAATTAAAAAATCTTATAATTATCTAAATTATTTATCTAAGCGGTGCTGAGTAGATAATCTGCAGACTTTAAATACACTACATGTTCACAAGATAAAATGACATATGCTGTGGATATAATGCAGAAAAAAACTGAGGTTGAACAATCACAATCATTTTAAACTTTCTTATAAAATGCAAAGAAACAAGTCTCCCCATTATTAATGAAATGAATAACCAACCCTCTTTCTGAAACTTTCCTTTAATTTAACCACTCAAAGAATAGGTAAAGCTCGAAAGGACAAATTAACTACTACTGGGAAGTATTTCACCGTGGGTATGCTAGACTTCTTTTAAATTTTTAAAAGCATCTTTTCTCTCCTTCCCCACCTAATGACCTGTTTCCCCCAACAACTCTGGACCTGGTGGCCAAAGCAATAACTACCTGCTATTCAAATAAAGAGTGAAAAACCATTTAACACAGGACTGTTGAAAAGATTCTGCTACTGGATTATTTTAGTTTAGACTATCCCTCAAATTCTATAATCTGAAAATATAATCTGTATTAAGATATGTAATTAAGCAGAATGTAATTCTAGCCTCTTAATAAACATCATTAATTACCTGATCATTTTGTTGAACGAATAAGTGAATTTTGCAGTCATCATCGCCACATGCTAATATTGGTACTGGGGAGGAAAAAAGAGGCTTCACTGTTAAGTATTCCATCATATGTTATGACTATTACTTATGCTAAAGCCTAAACTCTAGGTAAAGAATCCTGACTTCTACTTCCCACACCACTGAACAAATAAATTGAAAGTGTTCAATAAATGTCCTGAGGAATAAAATGAATACTCTAAAATGTTCCATCAAATGGTTACCTGGGAAAAATGACTACTAATTAACTGAAAATCCTTTCCTCTAGTCTGCCATTTATGATGGAAGGAGCAGTAAAAACAGAAGCTCAAGAGCAAGCTGGGAGCGTTTAAGCACGTCAGCCAGAAGAAGAGTTGTTAATAGGAAGAGTTGTTAGCCTAAGTGAATAATAAAATTTCCAGGAGAGCTCCTATGAGCCCAGCAGCATGGCTACTGCACAAAGATTCAAAAGTATGTTTGTTATTTTGAGGATGTTACATTTCCAGTACTCATTAGTAAAACAAAATCCCTGAAGTGATTAAAGAACAAAATAAAAGAGCACATACTTAACGATGTGGTTAAAAAGCAATGAAACTAGTTTTCTTTAGTCTTTTTTTTGTTTTGTTTTGTTTTTTTCCAGGGCCGCAACCATGGCATATGGAGGTTCCCAGGCTAGGGGTCTAATCAGAGCTGTAGCCACTGGCCTAGCCAGAGCCACAGCAACGCCAGATCCAAGCTGCGTCTGCGACCTACACCACAGCTCACGGCAACACCAGAGCCTCAACCCACTGAGCGATGCCAGGGATCAAACCTGCAACCTCACGGTCCCTAGTCGGATTTGTTAACCACTGAGCCACAATGGGAACTCCAAAACTAGTTTTCTTTAAATCAACTTTAAAAAAGGCCAAAAACTCCAGTCACTTGGCCTCAATCTAGATGCAAAGAAATTAAATGTGTGTAATTTCCCCTTCTGGGGAATCCCTTGCACGAAGTGGAAGCATCAGGTGAGACCTTGGAGTTGAAGCTCCTACTGCAGAGTCCAAGCAGAACAGCCTGGAGGCTTCCAGACCCAGCCTTGCCCTATCAGGTCTGTCCTCCAGGTAACTGAGAGGTACAAGATTTACATTAGGAGTTCCCGTCGTGGCGCAGTGGTTAACGAATCTGACTAGGAACCATGAGGTTGCGGGTTCGGTCCCTGCCCTTGCTCAGTGGGTTAACGGTCCGGCGTTGCCGTGAGCTGTGGTGTAGGTTGCAGACGCGGCTCGGATCCCGAGTTGCTGTGGCTCTGGCGTAGGCCGGTGGCTACAGCTCCGATTCAACCCCTAGCCTGGGAACCTCCATATGCCGCGGGAGCAGCCCAAGAAATAGCAACAACAACAACAACAACAACAACAAAAAGACAAAAAAAAAAAAAAAAAAAAAGATTTACATTAGCCATCATCTTTGTGGAGGATAATCAAAGATAGGTACAGATGGGGAGTGCCCACTGTGGCACAGTGGGTTAATGATCTAGCCTTGTCTCTGGTGGTACGGGTTTGATCCCAAGCCCCATGTGGTGGGTTAAGGATTCGGTGTTGCCGCAGCTGTGGCATAGGTCACAGTTACGGCTCAGATTCGATCCCTGGCCCAGGAACTTCCATATGCTGCAGGCTTGGCCAAAAAGGAAAAAAGAAGAAAAAAAAAGGTACAGATGGGTTTCATAGCAAAATGGAAATGTTTTCTGTTTGGAGATTTTAGGTGGTCTTGGGCAAACTGTCACTATGCTGGATGGGCAGGGGCCGTCATCTTGAGAGAAATGCTCACCTGGCCCATCTAACTCAGCGCAGACCCTTACCTTAACAGAGTTAGGTGACTTTCCCAAATTACATCTATTTACATGGACAATATACTTGATAAATAGCAGTATCAATCCCAAGTACAAATCAAATCACTTAAAATTTTAACAGCTATTAAAGTTCCTAATAGCCCCCCTTAACCTTAGGTTTTATACATAGATCATTTGAATATTGAGAACAAAAGTATGTTATCTGTGTCTCAATGTATTCCCTGAAAATATATAGACACAAATTGAGATCCAATATGTTTCTTCTAGGTTCTCAGTGTATGGAGACAGAAAAATACGTTGTTCTTTTAACACACACTTAGCAGGATACTCACCATCGGTATCAGGCAAAAAAGATAAGCAGAGAGCCAGAGTGAATCCATTTCCAAAGTTCAAGGTCTGAAGGCATGTCACTAAGAAATAATAAAACACACCATGAACACCTAAGTCTGAGCTTATCCACCTAGAGAGGTTGGGTGGCATCATCAGAGTCTTGGATGTCAACAGGCAGACGAGAGAAGTCAAGCCTGAGCCCCCAGTGACAACGGGAATTTAAACGGTCAAATTTAAAAAAGGCTACAGAGAACAGAAAGACTTACATGAAAAGGCTTTGAAGGAATTTTCGTATCAAACGGTTTGGTAAGGAGGAATTATGGAAAAGTGCAAAAGAAGCAAACATGTAGATTAGAATTCCTACATTTAAAAAACTGCTTGAAAGACTGAAAACATTCTATGTACGCTCTTCGAAGTTTCCATGCATTTGATAATTACTATTTCATTTGTCTGGATCATAGTCTCTAAACCTACCTTCAAAACCCTGTTTAGACCAGACTCGGACAGTAGAATCAGAAGCTGCGGACACTATCAGTGTACGGAAAGCAGTATCCGACGCCCTCTTCTGGTAAACAGCATGCACCGCATAAATAGGTCCTTCATGGCCTGGGAGGTGGACTGCTTTTAAAAGCTGAATCACAAAGAATAACAAAATGATAAAAAAGGAATTATTAGTTCCACCTTCATTTAACTAGAATCAGAGGATTAAAAGTCACATTAAAATGCCAGGCCCAGGAATTCCCGTCGTGGCACAGCAGAAACAAATCTGACTAGGAACATGAGGTTGCAGGTTCAATCCCTGGCCTTGCTCAGTGGGTTAAGGATCCAGCATTGCTGTGAGCTGTGGTGTGGGTCACATAGGTGGCTCAGATCTGCTGTTGCTGTGGCTCTGGTGTAGGATGGCAGCAACAGCTCCAATTAAACCCCTAGCCTGGGAACCTCCATACGTTGCAGGTATGGAGACAAAAAAAAAAATTTGCCAGACCCGGAAATAAGTCCTCTGAGCTGAGAAGAACATAAGCCTGTGAGAAGTCCGCCTGATCATATTAACAACACCCAAAATGGGCATACCCTTTGACACAGCAATCTCACCTCTGAGAATCTAAGAGAGCACCAGTGTAACAAATAAAAGACAAATGTAGAAGGATATTCATCACACATTCTTTACAAAAGCTGTAATCAACCTAAAACTATTGACAGGAAACTGATTAAATAATTGCAGACAGGGAGTTCCTGTTGTGGCACAGAGGGAAAGGACCTGACTAGTGTCCATATGGATACAGGTTCCATTCCTGGCCTCACTCAGTGGATCAGATATCCAGCATTGCAGACATGCATTCTAAGCCAACAAAAAGGATAATGTGGATAAATGTATGCTTATTACCATGGAAAGACATCCACGATATTGACATTTTTGAAGAATGTAGGCTAGGTTTGTGGACAGTTCCTCCCCTGGAATTAGTCTGATATTTCCTCATGACCAGATTCAGGGTATACATTTTGACATCATCATTACACAAGTACATCATATCAAGAGGCACACAATGTCAGTTTGTCCCATTTTTAGTGAAATTAATCCTGATATCTTGGTAAAGATAGTGGCTACTATGTTTTTTCACTGTGATTTTTTTTTTTTTTTTTTTTGGTGGTACTATGTGAGATTCTACTTCAGGACTGAGTAGATATTCTATTTTCCATCAAACTTTTACCAAACATTTCTAGCATCCACTCATAATACTTGCCTGTATCAAGCAAAGCTTCAAAATGGAAAAATGGCAAAGAGAACAGGAAAATCCTATCTGTTTATCAAGAATTCCTGCTTTTCAAGCAAGATTATTCCCTGTGGCATCATTGCTACTTTGGATCTATTTTTTTTTAGTGTTACAAATGTGTGAGATTCTACCACTTCCTCTGAGAAGTATCTTCTATAAACTGCTGTCTGCTAAAACAGAGGTGTTTCTTAAATGTCTCTATTACTTAAGCAAAACTCTACCACTCAAGAAGGAATTAATACATAGGTATAAGGGTCTGTACACTAACTTCCCATAATCATTAGCTTTTGGCCTCTCAAAAGAAAAAAAAAAACCCATTTTTTTAAAACTCAAGTACAATAAAATCGCTTGCATGTATAATAATACACACATCACTAGCATTCTGCAACAATGCTTATTAGAATGTTAACTGTTCAAATTTTGTATATTTTTCATTCTTTATACTTTTCTGTATTTAAACTTTATATAGGTCTGTATCATTATCCCCTAAAACATTAAATCTATGGAAAAAACTCACTTCACAACTTTTTTTTTTCTACTTCATTTTATTTTATTTTTTACTGCAGTATAGTTGATTTACAATGTTGTGTTAGTTTCAGTATAGAGTGAATGATTCAGTTATACATATTCTTTTCCATTATGGCTTATTACAAGATAATGAACATAGTTCCCCAAGCTTTACAGTAGGTCTTTATTATTTATCCAGTTTATACATAGTAGTTTGTAGCTGATAATCCCAAACTCTTAATTTATGACCCCCACCCCCACCCACTTTTCCCTTTGGTAACCATAAATTTGTTTTCTATGTCACTGCACTTTTTTTTTTCCCCTGTCTTTTTGGGGCCGTACCAGCAGCATATGGAGGTTCCCAGGCTAGGGGTCAAACCTGAGCTGTAGCCGCCTGCCTACACCGGAGCCCAGCAACGCCAAATCCGACCCGCGTCTACAACCTACACCACAGCTCACGGCAACACCGCATCCTTAATCCACTGAGAGAGGCCAGGGATTGAACCCGAAACCTCATGGTTCCTAGTCAGATTCGTTTCTGCTGCGCCATGATGGGAACTCCTCACTGCACATTTTTAAGCAGCATTATATTTCACCATCAGAGAATCTTAAAAGCTCAAACAAAATAAACCTCTCAAGTTCACTGACTTTTTCAAAAACACTGCCCACTGTTCAAGTCTCTCATTATACCAGCTTAGAATTATTTCCTTTTATCAGAAGTCAGGATGTAGTGAGCACCTATGTGCAAAGAAATGCATACTGGAAGGAAACTTTAAGCCTCTAAAAGTCACAATAGTGACCCCTTCCCCCCAATCCTCTTATTCCCTTCATTCCTCTTTTATGCCATTCACCCTCCTCCACACTGTCTGGGCTCACAGTCTCCCTTCTGGTCCGTCTCTAAGTTAATTCACAGTCTGCCATCAGATACTTAGCCTGCAATCCTCTCTACTGACAAAAGTTTGGGCAGCACTGAAGGAACAGTCTTGCAAGTCTCAGCTCAAAAGCTCAGAAATAAGTGCTCAAAAAGCTCTCTCTGGATTCCTCTGCCAAGTTAAGTCCAAACAGGGGTGGTCTGCTACACTCCCCTCTGGGGCTCTCATTCAAGTCTAGGGGACTCCACAATCCCCACCTCCATGCCTGTCCTCTCTCTCTGGGGACAAATCTGGGTGCCTGGTCAGCAATGCAAATAACATGTTTACAATGAATGTCACATCTTTGCCCCTACTTGCTTATTTTGCTTTGTAGAAGCATCTCTTTTCCTGGGCCTCGAGACAGAATCCCACTGTTTTTGATTTCTCACTCCTCTTACCCACCAGCTCCCCACTGCTTTGACAACTATCAATGCCAAAATCACATTTCCTTCAAAAATACATCCCATCTCTCTTCCTTCATATATTTTCCCTATCCTAATTTAGCACACTCCTGTCAGATTCATCTTTTGAAATTCATACTCTGCTGCTTAGACATCCTCAATGACTTCCCAATTTCTACTAATAAAGAACTCCTGAAGTGAGTATTCAAATTTTCACAAGATATTCTACTCTACTGCTCTAGTATTACTGTCCATAACGTATCATCGAGAAACATTTCCAAAACTGAGTTCCTCAAGGTTACAAGGGATGCTAAAAGATTTAAGGAGGGAATCAAACTTGAAGTTTGGGAAATAGTATTTAAACAAAGATAAGCAGGTGTGTCCATATCAGAACTGTTAAGAACCTTCACTATGCTTGTGTGCCCTGTGATTCTCTAACAGAAGTATATGATATGCAACACTTTCCAAACTTGATTGGTTACAGATTCCTCTTCACACAGAACAGAGAGATGAATAATTCTCTGACTAAGCTCTGGAAAGCCCTGCCGGAAAGATGTCTTAGGCTTTGGTTAAAACTGAATCCTCCTGAGTAAGTGGTCTGCTCTTACCTGAGCAGTCATGCATTTTTTCTACTTGGCATCCTCACTCCTTTCATTCTTCCTAAGGAAATCATCTTACGCTACCAAACCCAAGTCATAGGCCACCTCTTAAACCTCCACTGAATGTTCATAGCAGCATGGTTGCGGTACAGCAGGTGAAAGCACCCACCCACACAGAGCCCCCTTTATACTTTAGTTATTCAAGAGCATTTATCTTCAAAACCATGTGCACAATTCAACAGGATTCTGCCTCATCTACATCTTCTGCACAGCAGGTGTTCAAATATTTGATGCACTAATGTTACATTTTTAATCTTTGCTTACAACTAGAAACAACCTAAATGTCCATCAATAGAGGTCCATCAACACACAGTATTGCATATTATAACATCACTCAGAATTATGTAAATCTATATCCACATGGCCACAGTTATCCTTTGCACACAGCAGTGTTTTTTTGTTTTTGTTTTTGTCTTTTTGCCTTTTCTAGGGCCGTACCAGCAGCATATGGAGGGTCCCAGGCTAGGGGTCTAATTGGAGCTGTTGCTGCCGGCCTACACCAGAGCCACAGCAACTTGGGATCCGAGTCACATCCGCAACCTACACCACAGCTCACGGCAACGCCACTGAGCGAGGCCAGGGACCGAACCCGCAACCTCATGGTTCCTAGTCGGATTCGTTACCCACTTAGCCATGACGGGAACTCAGGCACACAGCAGTTTTAATCTTTGCTACCAATGAAAACAGAACCCATGTAAGAGCAGTTTGAAAATTATTCCAAATGATAAAAAAAAAAAATCACAGAAATGACTAACAGCATATGAGTGTGGATGCAGATATTAAAGGGAAGGGTATGCAGCCTGCAAAGTACAGAAGATACAGGATCTGTATTACTGATAAGCAAGAATGAGGAAACTTCACAAAGGAAGAACACAGTAGAAAGGAGGGGAAAAAACTGAAAATAAAAGTAGATAAGTCATTTCTTATAACGATAAACATATCTACCTACCTGATTATTCTCTATTTCCCAGTGAATCACTTGATTATCAGATCCTCCAGAAACTAATTCAGTAGAAGGAGCTGAAAAAAAAATTATATCTCAGTAAACATTTTTTCCCAGCTATTTTAAAAAATTTCAAAGCTATAGAAAAAATAAAACTCATATACCCTTACCTAGAATCCTAGAATCCCCTTTAAGATTTTGCCATATTTGTTTAATTTCTTACTCTGTATATATATATATATATATATATATACATACATATACACACACACACACACACACACACAAACGCGCACACACACACACCCCTTTTATGTGTGTCGGTTTTTTTTTGTTTTGTTTTTGCTTTTAGGGATGCACCTACGGCATATGGAGGTTCCCAGGCTGGCATCAAATCGGAGCTACAGCTGCCAGCCTATGCAAGAGCCACAGCAACGCCAGATCCGAGCTGCATCTGCAACCTACACCACACCTCACAGCAACGCTGGATCCTTAACCCACTGAGACAGGGATCGAACCCGCAACCTCATGGTTCCTAGTCAGATTCATTTCTGCTGAGCCAAGACGGGAACTCCCCCTTTTTCGTTTTTGACAAACCATTTAAGATTACGTTGGAGACACAATGACTTCTGATCGTCAAATATTTTATTGTATTTTTCCCCAAAACTGGAACATTTTCTTATATTTCCACCACACAACTATTGCACTCAAGAATCTTAACACTGATACAGTATTGTTGTGTAATACATAATCCGTATCAAAATTTCCCAAGATTGTCTCATTAACATCTTTTATAACTTTTCTTTTTTAATTCAGAATCTATGGATCGAACATTGCAGATATGGTTGTCACATTTTTTTATTCTCCTTTAATCTTAAATAGTTTCCCAGTCCTACCCTTTTTCTGTGAATAGTGAAAGTCCAGGCCAGTTGTTCTGTGAATGTCCATCAATCTAGATTTCTCTGGTTGTTTCCTCACAATAAGATTTAGGCTAGGGAATTACCGTCATGGCTCAGCAGTTAACAAACCCAACTAAGCATCCCTGAGGACGTGGGTTCAACCACTGGCCTTGCTCAGGGGGTTAAGGACCTGCCACTGCAGTGAGCTGTGATGTAGGTCTCACAGACATGGCTCGGATCCCGCATTGCTGTGGCTGTGGTTTAGGCCTGTGGCTTCAGCTCCGACTGGACCCCTAGCCTGGGAACCTCCATATGCAGCGGGTGTGACCCTAAAAAGAAAAAAAAAAGATTTAGGCTAAATACTTCTGGAAGCAGTAACACATGTGAGACACTACAGTCAGCTGCTGCTATCAAATATATGACATATTTCTAAGATCAGACACATATTTCAAAATAGCTCTTTACATTTATAACTTCTTGCTGATGACAGAAGAAAAAGAATAAGAACCAAAAAAGAAGGAAATAATCTAACATAATTTTGGTTTAGATTTTCCATTCATTTCTTCTGGCTTATGTTAGTTAGGCAAAGAAGCTGGGAGTTGGCAAAAGAACACTGGATTTGTACTCAGAAGTCCCAGGTTCATGTCCTAATCCTGCTGCTAGCCAGCTGTGATCCTGAGCTTTAATTTCTTCATGTATCACGGCCATTAAGCCATTTACCTGACTACATGACTTCAGTAATTACTGAGGTACATGAAAGTAATGTGTTAAAAATAAGATATTTTAGGAGCTCCTTCTGTGGCACAATGAGATCAGCAACATCTTGGGAGCACTGGAACAAGGATTCAATCCCCAGCACAGTGGGTTAAGGATCTGGCATTGCCACAGCTTCAGCTTAGTTCCTGGCTGTGGCTCAGATCTGACCCCTGGCCCAGGGGCTCCATATGCTGGAGGGTGCCCCCCCCAAAAAATATTTAAAAAATATTAAGTAGTATCATTAGAATTTTGTCACTGATACATGGGTTAGAAAAAAATTCCTGATTTACCTGGCAGTAGAGCCCAATTCTGAGAAAATCAATCATAATAACTATAGCTTACAGTGATACACAGGCAATTAATTTTACGTAACTTCACTTTTAAAGGGAAGATAATATATACAAGCCCAAATTAATACTTTATAAGGAATCCCTATATTGAGATTCAAGTAGTCTTTGATGTCATTTGGTGGCAATTAACATAATTATAATTGTCTTTTAATATCTGCACTAATAGCCACTCTTTCTACTATTTAATGGTTTTTATTGACCTAATGTGACTAATCCTGCATTACCAATTGAAACAAGTAGATTGTTGAACTTTTTTTATGTCACAGATAAAATTACAGCCAAGTCTCACTGATCAGGAAATTCTGCATTTGTGCCTAGCTCAGAATGCTCTCAATAAATATTTGTGGAATAAAAAATAAAATTAATGTAGAGTCCATAATAATACTCTAGTAGGTATATTTAAGACATGAGAAAATTCCATAGGATTTTAGAAGCCCATCTAAAAGCAACATTCATTAAAAATTCTGGAGTTCCCATCATGGCTCAGTGGTTAACGAATCCGACTAGGAACTGTGAGGTTGTAGATTCCATCCCTGGACTCGCTCAGTGGGTTAAGGACCCAGCGTTGTCGTGAGCTATGGTGTAGGTCGAAGACGCAACTCGGATCTGGCATTGCTGTGGCTCTGGTGTAGGCCGGTGGCTACAGCTCTGATTAGACTCCTAGCCTGAGAACCTCCATATGCCACGGGAACAGCCCTAGAAAAGGCAAAAAGACAAAAAAAAAAAAAAAAAAAAAAGCCCCATTACATATTAACATAAATAACATTTTCTGGGGGGACCCCTATATTTCCCAAAATAAAAATTAATAAGGCACTGTTTCATATTTCAGCAACTCTCTTTAAGCTCTGGTTTTATTAGAATATAGCTGGATTTTCAAATTTGCTTCTGTATTTAATCTGCTACAATATTACACATAATAAAGTACTGCAAAATGGCACTGCACACTTGTGACAGAATGATAATGAAAACTAGGAATAACTTCTTAGTATTATTCTGAAAATAATTTTGACCTTACAGGTGTCACAAATCAGCCAGAGTCATCTGATTCAGTTCAAGCCTTTACTTTTCACATGTTACTAAGATGCGAACTGGGGTTAATAGAGATGCAATGTCCTGCCTTAAAAAAAAAAAACGAATAGCTTGTCTGTAGCAGAAACAGATCTATAAGCTGAATCTTTTGAATCCCAGGCTGGGCCCCAACCTAGGCCCTGCTTTAGGCTTTGCATCAAAAGCTGTAGGCAATGGTAGGGGTCTTGCCTCAATAAAGGGTCTACCCTCATCCTAAGCACTGCTGCATTATCCATGCTTCAAGTGCTATAAAATAAATGTACAGGTCAGATATTTCACTGGGCACACTATTTTTCTTCTATTTTTCAATTGCATAATATCAGAGAAGCTAATGCTAAATTAACAGAAGTCAGATTAATACTTACATCCATTCTGTTTACAAATCCACTGTAAGCAATTGACTCGAGCAGTGTGACCATTCAGGTTGGTAATAACAACCCTTTTCTTCAGAGAAGAAAACATCAGTTAGTAAATGAGAATCTATCCTACAGGGAAATTAATAAATTAATAAAATTCAGATTTCGGTGTTTTGTTTTGTTTTTTCTTTTTTAGGGCTGCACTAGCGGCATATGGAGGTTCCCAGGCTAGAGGTGAAATCAGAGCTACAGCTGCTGGCTTACCCCACAGCAACAGACACATCGATCTGAGCCGAGTCCACGACCTACACCATAGCTCACAGCAACGCCAGATCATTAACATACTGAGAGAGGCCAGGGATTGAACCTGCAACTTCATGGTTCCTGGTCAGATTTGTTTCTGCTGTGCCATGATGGGAACTCCAGATTTCAGTGTTTTTAACGCTAATAAAAAGTTCAAGATTACTGTTCTCCACAGTGGCTGCATCAATTTATATTGCCACCAACAGTATAGGAGGGTTCCCCTTTCTCCATACTCTCTCCAGCATTTTTTTTTTCTGAAACATATGGAAGTTCTCAGCTAGAGGTCTAATCAGAGCTGCAGCTGTCAGTTCATGCTACAGCCACGGCAATGCCGGATCCTTAACCCACTGAGCGAGGCCATGGATCAAACCTGCATCCTCAAGGACACTATATCGACTTCTTAACCTGCTGAGCCACAATGGGAACTCCTCTCCAGCATTTAATATTTGTAGACTTTTTGATGATGGGATTCTGACTGGCGTGAGCTAATACTTCATTGCAGTTTTGCTTTGCATTTCTCTCATAATTAGCAGTATTGAGCATCTTTTCATGTGCCTGTAAGCCATCTGTATGCCTACCTAGAATGATGGAATTTTTAACCAAATTAATAAAGCAGTACAATAAGAAATATCTAGAGCTATCTACTGCAATGTTTTAATTTCCAGCACTTAACTTTCTATCCTGAGGCTCTTTTGGAGAAACAACCCCACTACAACATCCAAAACTAACCAGTGGGAATGGGGTCATAATAAACTCTGGGAAGAATGCAGAAACTAGTTACTTGAGAAATTTGGTAGGGAAAACGGGAAGAAAATAATCAATTGGGTGCCTTTCAGGGAATGAAGTCCTGCCTTCAGCTTAACTAGTGCTTAGGATACCCATTCCCTGTGACCTTATCCCAATGCATTTTCTTTAAAACTAAAATGTAAATAGTATTTCTTTGAAATTCAAGACAAGTTTGTTAAATAACACTAATGGAAATGTAGAAATGAGATAGCATCTGTATGATGGTCTTAATCCACACCTAAACTGCAAATGTTTTAAAACCCAAGCTGATTCTCTGAACTATAGTTCCCACAAAAGTCTTCAGAAAAGGCTGTCATCATTTGAGACTCTACCAGGGGCTAACAGGCCACTGCTGAGACATGGTTACCCCAGGTTTACGCAGCGCTCAAGACAGCGAAGGACGAGTGTGGCGCGCCAGAGCGAGACTCCTTGCTTAGACACCCTCCTCGAAGCAGACCCAACCGCACACCCGCTCTGTAGGTTCTGGGACAGGGTCTACAGTCCACCCTGAGAGCATCCAGCAGATTCGGCCCCAGAAACACACGGGGATCGGGCAAGTGGCCACTTCTCTTACCTGAGGGTCATAGAGCACTACGGAACAGGACGTGCCAAAGGCAAGAAGTCCTCCGGGCCCGGAGCTCCAGCTGAGAGCTCCCCGCACCCGATTCGGGCAGCAAAACACGTGAGAGGTCTCCAGTACGGGTGCCACCATGTTGCTGGCTGGTCAGCGGCCGAAACCTGGGCGCACACTTCCGCCCTCGGAGCGGAACTGCTCGCCAGCCGCCCCTCCCCCCGGCGTTATCCGCACCGCGTTTCCGAGGAGCCCGGGGGCGGGGCAGAGGCGGGCCCGCCCCTCAGGGCCCGCCCCCCTTCCTGGCCGAAGTGGTCCTCAGTGCCCATCCATCTTTACCAGCGCCCCTGGATCTTGGCTCGGGGCACAGGCACGACCTCCTTCCCAGCAGTGAAGACCCTACCGGAACAATTCAAGACCCTCCAGAAAGACCTAGGGCTCGTGTGCCGGAACGACGGCAGGAACGTCCCGCTGCACCTCACGGCTTGGTTCCTAGCAGCAGACGGGGCTGGCCCGGGTCGGGGCCTTGGAGAGCGAGTTTCGGGCCTCAGGGAGACAGGGGCGCGGAGGGGCTCAAGGAAAGGGCTTCCAGCTGATCTTGGAGCTAAGAGCCCGCCAGAGCCGCGTCTCCGCCCTCTCCCGCCCCTGCGAGCCCCGCGGCGCCGGCGAACAGGCGGACGCGCGGATCCGCCTGCAGGGGACGGGGTCGAGCCGCACTGCGCATGCCCCGTAGTCATGGCTGGCGGAGGCGGTGGTTCCCGGCGGCGAGCTGCGCGCGGCGGTAATTAGTAATTGTCCTGCGGCTCGCGGGAGGAGAGGGCACGTGGGGCGAGGCTTCTCTGTGTCTGCCGTGCAGTACCCCAACCGAGGGGCCAGCCGGACAGATGAGACCGCCGCCTCCTCACGCCCTATAGACGTTTCTACGGAGAGAAGCACAAGCGAGTGCCGAGCTCTCCGGACCGCCGGCGGGAACTGAACTGGCGCGCGGGACCGAGCCGGAGGGCAGCGAGGCCGCGAGGAGGTGAGTCCCGCAGGTCCCTCAGGGCAGGCGGAAAAGGGGAACCCTGCGGAACGGCGAGGGCAGACTTCCCAGTTTGGGGTGCACAGATAGGCTGCGAGGTCCAACGGGGTAAGGAAACGGTTAGTCCTGTTTATCTAATTTTCTAAGAAGGTACTGTCGTGTTTAAAAATAAAAAGCCCTTAGAAGCAGTTTGGTGCCCTCTTTCGTGTTTTCTCCATTGGCGCTATTCTCCAGGCCCTTTCCTTCAGCTTTCTTTTCTCTAACACACGCGGACTTGCCGGGAAGGAGATCTGCCAGCGGGTCCAGTACCGCCCTGAGCATCCTCCCTGGAGAAAGGAACAGAGCTGTCCCCGAGCCATTCGTCTGTGTTGACCCCACCCATCCCGCTCCTTGCTTCTCTTCTGCGAATGATTTCTTAAAGGTTCTCTTCTGCCTATTAAAACTTCAGGCCCCACGGATTGTTCTTTCAGGAGTCTAACCCTGTGATGGTACATACTTCCATTTTCCACAGTATGATAAGCAGCTGTTGTGCAACATTGCTGACAGTGTTTGGAGCACTTCCACATACATCCGTCATGTGTTTCCTCAGTCACTCTATAAGAAAGGTATTACCAGCTTTTCCTGGTCCAAAGAAGAGCAGCTGAAAGTGGTAGAGCTGGGTTGCCCCTTGCCCTTGCTCTCTCACCCCTGAGTCCACCTCTTTCTCTGGAGGCTGGTAAGTTTGGTCACGATGGTATCCATCATTGGTGCTGGACATCGGCTGACTGTCCACAGAGATACTAGTCTATCCACTTATCTGGGCTATCTCTTCCTCTGTTTAACTCAATTCTGCTTTTCAAGGCACAACTGGATTCCTAATTCCTCTTTGCATCATAGGCTTTTGGTTCCAAACACTATTGTGTGGATGAGTGGTAGTCTATGAAAAGATTTTCACTGGTTTTAAGCAACAGAAGAGCGAGATAGTTTTTTAATGAAGTTTAAAAGAACTGTTATTGTGCAGGCATTCAAAAGAATGAGATCGCTTTATATGTACTGACATAAAAAGATGTTATTTGTTGAGTGGGGTAAAAAAACATCCCATTTGTGTGGTTAAGGCATGCATCTACCTGAGTGTGCATGAGGCATAAGCAAGAAACTGGAAAAATTTTGTACCTTTGAAGAGTGGGATTGGGGGAAAGAAGCCTCAAATTGTATTGTATATAGTGTAAGAAAAAAATTTTAAATGTGAGCTATTCTGAGATTGCCATTTTACTTTTTTGACATTAAAAGAGTGTTCTGTGAAATGATGGTAGTGGTGGAGGTAGTTGGGTTTTGTTTTGTTTTGTTTTGAATTGTTTTTCTAAACGCAGTAAGAAGTTGCCAGTATGGCTGGGGCCACATGAATCTCTCCAGACTCTGAATCATCATTGCTTTTACCGTTCTAATTACAGTTTTAGCACTTAGCTGCTTTCTGGTTGTTTCATGTGTTTTAGCAATTCAGGGTTCGAGCCTAGGACTCCACTTGTCTATATTTTTACATTAGCTAGCACTTCACTGGTCACATTAGATGATGCTCTATAATTTTGATTCTTTGATTGGACATCAGCTTTTAGCATGAGATTTCTTTATTGAAATTATTTTGAAAAGGGCTTTTTTTTCTTTGTCTTTTTCTGTCTTAGGAAAGTGCGATGGCGAGGAATTTATCTGTGATCTTAATCCTGACCTTCTCCCTGTCCTTCACAAATCCCCTTCATGAAGTAGGACCAGCCACTGCTTTCCCTCAGACCACTGAGAAAATTATTCCCAATTGGGAATCTGGCATTAATGTTGACATGGCAGTTACCACACAGCAACACCACCTTCAGCAGCTTTTCCGTCGCTATGGAGAAAATAATTCCTTGTCAGTTGAAGGGTTCAGAAAGTTGCTTCAGAATATAGGCATAGATAAGATTAAAAGAATCCATATACACCATGACCACGAGCATCACTCCGACCACGAGCATCACTCTGACCATGATCATCACTTTCACCGTAATCGCGCTCCCAGTAAAAACAATCGGAAAGCTCTTTGCCCAGACCATGACTCTGAGAGTTCAAATAAAGATCCTAGAAGCAGCCAGGGGAAGGGATCTCACAGATCAGAACATGCCAATGGTAGGAGGAATGCTTTAATCAAGGATGGTGTTGGTGCTGGTGAAGTGACCTCGACTGTGTATAATGCCGTCTCTGAAGGAACTCACTTTCTAGAGACAATAGAATCTCCAAAACATGGAAAACTCCCCAAAGATGTGAGCAGTTCCACTCCACCCAGTATCACAGAAAAGAGCCGGGTGAGCTGGCTGGCTAATAGGAAAACAAATGAATCTGTGAGTGAGCCCAGAAAAGGCTTTATGTATTCCAGAAGCACAAACGAGAATACTCAGGAGGTAAGATGAGTGTTGTTCGTTATTTTAATCAATACGCATGCTCGTCTGTCCTGTCATTGCCATTCCGTCTCAGTTGTACGTGGTTTCAAGTAAAAATAAAATAGTGGGAGTCCTAATTCTAGGAGTTCCTGACATGGCTCAGCAGAAACGAATCTGACTAGCATACATGAGGACATAGGTTTGATCCCTGGCCTCGCTCAGTGGGTTAAGGATCTGGCGTTGTTGTGGCTCTAGTGTAGGCCCGCAGCTACAGCTCCAATTAGACCCCTAGCCTGGGAACCTCCATATGCCACACGTGTGGTCCTTATTTAAAAGACAAAAAGTAGGAGTTCCTGTCGTGGCTCAGTGGTTAAAGAATCGGACTAGGAACTGTGAGGTTGTAGATTCGATCCCTGGCCTTTCTCAGTGGGTTAGGGATCTGGCGTTGCTGTGAGCTATGGTGTAGGTTGCAGACTTAGCTTGGATCCTGCTTTGCTGTGGCTCTGGAGTAGACCATCGGCTATACCTCCGATTGGATCCCTAGCCTGGGAAGCTCCATATGCCACGCATGTGGCCCTTAAAAGACTAAAAAAAAAAAAAGACAAAAAGTAAAATAAAATGGTGAGTTCATCAAAAAGGGAATTTCTTTCTACCTTCTCAGCAAGGCATTTAGCTCTAAGTATCCCTACTATGTTGTAAACATTTCTGATACAAAACCTAGGAAGTAGTTCTTTGGTAAGAATAATGCTGCCTGCTGAAACTATTTTCTAGTAAGTATAGAAAGCAGATATCAAAGTTACTTGGGGAGAAAAATCTTTAAACGTAAGTATTATTAATTAAAAAAAAACAGGAAATGGGAGGTCAAAAAAGCGGGAGTTAGAATTCAGATTTTAAGGAAAGATGTGATCGAAAGGGTTAGAGAATGCAAGAAGAGAAAGCAGCTTTACCTCCTTGACAAGAGGGATCACAGTGAGTTGTGGAGGGACTGAAATTGGAGCTTCTACCCATTGTATTGTGCTGGGCAAGGAAAAAGTTGGAGGTTCTGAGTTCATGTGTTTTTGTTTTTTTTTTTTGTAGACTAGACTTCCAGACTGTACACAGTTTACCTAGACTGGGAAATGTCAAAAACAAAGAATTAGTTGATATGCATTAATAGGCAAAACTTCAGTACTTCATTCAAACTATCACACGACTGTACTAATTCTAGGAAAATCCTACTAATGGTCATTCCCATAGGAACACTAGTGATAAAGTTTGTTGTGAGTACTATGGGCCAAGAATTGTGGGAGTTTAAAATAACTTTACAGAAGATGAGAAACAGGTGTTTCCGCCAATTTGGGGAGAGAAGGGGGAGCGTACATTACCCAGAGGAGATTCTCTTCAAACTAAGCTTGTCATCTAATTAAATTGTTGAAACATCTGCCTGCCAGTACAGGTTGCTTTTATTAATCAGCCTTGCCCTCTTCAAGAGTAATCTACATAATTTAACATTCTCTTGTTGTGGAGTGTTATTTTGCCAGGTATGTCGACGGAACTGAGCTAAGTTTTGCAAGTACAGTCATTGCTGGAAGAGTGACTTGTCTTGGGCTTGTTTAGGCCAGGTAGGGTAGCGTTAGTACTAAAACAACATATTTCTCAATCTCTAATGAACCCCATATCGACATTAAAGCTTATTTCCTTAATAGGTTTTACAGTGAATTAACAGGCTTCTGAATGTCCGTTTATCCTCAAGCTTTTCCCACTTGAGGCTTTCTCCTGAGGTGACTAGTGATGTGACCACGACCCCCAAGAAGAAATAGGCAGAAAAGATGGGAAAAAACACCCATGTAACACAGTATCTCCAGGTACCTGAGGCAAGTTCCAAGGTGCTCAAAACCAAAGTTGATTTTGATTCCCCTTAACTTAAAAAAATAAAGAAGCGGCTTCAGTAAGGAGAGGGTGTTGTGTCATCAAACAGCGTTTTTGGATTCTCTAGTGGGAATGCCTTTTGGTGACTTCACTGTTTGCTTTTCTTCAGTGTTTCAACGCGTCAAAGCTGCTTACATCTCATGGCATGGGCATCCAGGTTCCACTCAATGCCACCGAGTTCAACTATCTTTGCCCAGCCATCATCAATCAGATTGATACCAGATCATGCCTGATTCATACGACAAGTGACAAGAAAGCTGAAATCCCTCCAAAGACCTATTCTTTACAAATAGGTAAAATTGCCTGTATTTTGTAAAAAGTATTTCCAATATACACATTTATGTTGTCCTCTTCCTTATATTTACATCAACCTATTCGTTTTTCAGCATAATTCCAAATATATCATCTTAATTGTTCCTATCTCAAATATGAAGAAAGCAAGTGTGTGAGCCTTACCCTTACAAAACAAAAGAAAATCCAGAAAATAAAACTTAGATTGTAACTTGTCTGGGGTTCTCCCATAAGATGTGTCAAGGTTATTCAAAATTTGGGCTCTTTACAATTCTCTTGTGGTACATTGGGTTAAGGATCTGGCATTGTCACTATAAGTGCCTCAGGCACAGCCATAAAAAGGGGGGAGGCTCTTTATATTTTGTCATACTGTTTAGAGGAAGGTCAGAGTTAATCTCTGCTGTTTAGGAGCCGAATTCTGGTATGTTCTTATTAATAAATGAAACCAAGATTCGCTCTGCTTTAGTGTAGAGTTGCATTGCTCAAAAACTATAATGGAGATGTAATTGCTTAGTTCACTGAGGAAAGAATTTAATTTCCCAGTTTCCTTTGCCCTTTTTTTTTTTTTTCTTTTTCATAATCTTTTTAGGGCCGTACCCTCTGCATATGGAAATTCCCAGGCTAGGGGTTGAAACGGAGCTGCACCTGCCACCGTACACCATAGCAATAGCAACACGGGAACCGAGCTGTGAGTCTGTGACAGATCACAGCAATTCCAGATCCTTAACCCACTGAGCGAGGCAAGGGATCAAACCCACATCCTTATGGATACTAGTCAGATTCTTAACCCACTGAGCCACCATGAGAACTCCTCTTTTGCCTTCTCTTCCTTCCTTCCTCCTTACATCCATTTATCCCTCCCTCCCTCATTCCTTCCTTCCTGTCTTTATTTCTTCCTTTCTCTTTTTCTTTCTTTCTTTCTTTTTTTCCCTACATTTTTCCTTTTATAATGTAGCTCTGAAAGCTTATTTCCTGAGTGAACTAGAGTTCATCCTTGACAACCACGTTTTCCCCTCCAGCTGAAGAATTTTCCACTAGGTTTATGTCCTTTATCTGAAGGGTTCAGTCATATTGTTCATTTGATCCAGTTTCTTGGTTATATCGGTCTAGTATTACCATAGTTGGTAATGCTAGAGTTTGTATTTAAAGTTTATCAATCGAGGAGTTCCCGTCGTGGCGCAGTGGTTAATGAATCCGACCAGGAACCATGAGGTTGCGGGTTCAATTCCTGGCCTTGCTCAGTGGGTTAAGGATCCGGTGTTGCCCTGAGCTGTGGTGTAGGTTGCAGACGAGGCTCAGATCCGGCATTGCTGTGGCTCTGGCGAAGGCTGGTGGCTGCAGCTCTGATTAGACCCCTAGCCTGGGAATCTCCATATGCCGCGGGAGCAGCCCTAGAAAAGGCAAAAAAAAAAAAAAAAGACTAAAGTTTATTAATCATATGCTTTTTCTTTGCTCTGTTTTGTTTTGTTTGGCAGCCTGGGTTGGTGGCTTTATAGCCATCTCCATCATCAGTTTCCTGTCTTTGCTGGGTGTTATCTTAGTGCCTCTCATGAATCGGGTGTTTTTCAAGTTTCTCTTGAGTTTCCTTGTGGCACTGGCTGTCGGGACATTGAGTGGTGATGCTCTTTTACACCTTCTTCCACATGTAAGTACAATAATTTGTATTATTCGTGTTTTAGTATTCAACATTAAATGTGTGTGTGTGTTTTCTTTTTGGTTTGTCATAGAACACTCTTTGTATTAATGTAAAAAGTTAAAAATTTGGTTTTGAGGAGTTAATTTGAAGATATATTTGGTAGCTGAAAGCCATGTTTTTATGCTAGATCTCAATAACACATTCTTTTTTTTTTTTTTTTTTTTTTATCTTTTTGTTGTTGTTGTTGTTGTTGCTATTTCTTGGGCCGCTCCCGCGGCATATGGAGGTTCCCAGGCTAGGGGTTGAATCGGAGCTGTAGCCACCGGCCTACGCCAGAGCCACAGCAACGCGGGATCCGAGCCGTGTCTGCAACCTACACCACAGCTCACGGCAATGCCGGATCGTTAACCCACTGAGCAAGCGCAGGGACCGAACCCGCAACCTCATGGTTCCTAGTCAGATTCGTTAACCACTGCGCCACGACGGGAACTCCCTTTTTTTGCTTTTTTTACTTTTAAAGGGAATTTACTAAATGCAAGCTAATTTAACTTTTTGAAATCTAGTTAACAAAAGGAGAAAGATTCTACTCAGCTATTAGTACTGTGACAGACTGCAGCAATGTGAATTATCTGCCTTACATGTTAGTATAATTGCTACAGAAATAAAAAATGTGACTACCTGAGCTACTTCAACTTTTCTTCACAGTTGAATTTACATGCGTACTTAAAGATTTACACTTTGTGACATGAGTGAATTCTTAAAGCAAGTTTAGTGAAGTGAACTTACTTTTCCGTTAAGTACTTGGGATAGGTGCACAGGCAGAAATATTTGGATCTCATCTTTTTTGTTCCTTTTTTTTTTGTTTTTTTTGGTAATTTCTCTTAGAGGTTTGCAGGTAAGTGGGAGAGAAAATGTACTCTGTTCCTAGAGCAGTGCATAGCTCATCCTCATCATGTTTCATTCAGTAGTAAAAGAAGACTATTTTGCTCTGACAAGCTCCCCAACTACCAGATAGCAGATGCTCAGGACTACCTGCTGCTCAAAGCAGCATGTACATGGGGCGTATCCCAGTCTCACCTCTGTTAGTGTGCACTATACCTGGTTCCCTAAAATGCAGTGGTGGAAGTTCCAACTACACTCAGCTGCCTGCGGATCTTAGGTACCTGCCAGGGCGCATTACCCTGACTGGGCCATGTGTAAGCACACTGATGACTCTGGTAGGGGTTTTTCAGCTACAAGTATAAGCAGTGACCTACACGCCTGTTACATGCAGCAGTTCTGTGTTATTTGTGGCCATGGAAAATCATTGGAAATACCCACTGCCTGTATGTTATGAAGGACATTGGGGAATGTGTCTGTCTTTTACACTAAACAGATCGGCTCTAGTAAGTGCTATCATACATCATGTGTGTGAAGCTCTAGATCGCTGCTGCTTGTTGGTCATTTTATTTATGTATTTATTTTATTATTCAATGAATTTATCACATTTATAGTTATACAATGATTATCACAATCCAATTTATATCATTTCCATCCCACACCCCCAGCACATCCCCCCAGCCCCCAAACTGTCGCCTTTGAAAACCATAAGTTTTTCAAAGTCTGTGAGTCAGTATCTGTTCTGCAAAGAAGTTCATTCTGTCCTTTTTTCAGGTTCCACATGTCAGTGATAGCATTTGATGTTGATGTCTCACTGTCTTCACTTAGCATAATTTCTAAGTGAAGTCTAACCATGTTGCTAAAAATGCCGTTATTTCATTCCTTTTAATGGCTGAGTAATATTCCATTGTGTATATGTACCACATCTTCTTTATCCACTCCTCTGTCAATGGACATTTAGGTTGTTTCCATGTCTTGCTATTGCAAATAAGGCTGCAATGAACATTGGAGTACATGTCTCTTTTCAAATCATGGTTTTCTCTAGATGGATGCCCAGGGGTGGGGATCATTTTATTTTTAATATCCTAAACTTCCCCTTATTCCAAAGTATCACATTAATTGCCTAATTTGAAGTGATTTCAAATTTGGTGTTATGATCTTTGCCAGTTTTTCTGACAGTGTATGAAACTGAGTGTATAAAAGCCATATTCTTTTGCCTTTAGTCTCATGCGAGTCACCACCATAGTCACAGCCATGAAGAACCAGCAATGGAAATGAAGAGAGGGCCACTTTTCAGTCATCTCTCTTCTCAAAGCATAGAAGAAAGTACCTATTTTGATTCTACATGGAAAGGTCTGACAGCTCTAGGAGGCTTGTATTTCATGTTTCTTGTTGAACATGTACTCACGTTGATCAAGCAATTTAAAGATAAGAAAAAAAAGGTAAGAAAAATATTCTGAGTACTTGAACTAAGTTGTCAGCAGAGCTTGTTCTGTGTTTATGATCTTTATTTGTGAGGGAGTTCAGTACCCTTGAGATAGTTTTGCTCCCAGGGGCGTCATGGAGAGCAATTCTGTATCTTTTTAACTCTGTAGTTCTCCATCTTCAGTATTCCCTTCAAACTCATCAGAGACGAAGCAGGGCAAGGCTAAGGATCTATATAAATGACCAGACGAGACACAAGCAGGGCCTTGAAAATCAAAAGCATCATGATTATGCCTTGATGGTGGTGGTGGTTTCAGGAGTGTATACTTATCCCCAAATTCATTGAGTTACGTACATTAAATATGTACAGCTTTTGGGGTTCCCTTCTGGCACATTGGGTTAAGGATCCTACATTGTCACTGCATCAGGTTGCTGCTGTGAAAACTGTATGCTGCAGGTACAGCCAAAAAGAAAAAAAAAGTATAGGTTTTTATATGTCTATCATACCTCAATAAAGTGGTTTAAGAAAAAAGTATCATGGATTAACTTTAAATTATCTGGGAGTTCCCATTGTGGCTCAGCAGCAACGAATCCTGCCAGTATCCATGAGGATGCAGGTTTGATCCCTGGCCCCACTTGGTGGGTTAAGGATCTGGCATTGCCATGAGCTGTGGTGTAGGTCGCAGATGCGGCTCAGATCTGGTGTTGCTGTGGCATAGGCCAGCAGCCACAGCTCTGATTTGACCCCTAGCCTGGGAACCTCCATATGCCATGAGTATGGCCCTAAAAAGGCAAAAAAAAAACAAACCCACATACCGAAAACTTTACATTACCCAGTAGCTGAATATTCTGCTTTGTTTGAAAGGATACTTGAGATGAACCCAACATTGTAAATCAACTATACTTCAATTTTTTTTTTTTTTTTTTTTTTTTTTTTTTTTGCTATTTCTTGGGCTGCTCCCGAGGCATATGGAGGTTCCCATGCTAGGGGTCGAATCGGAGCTGTAGCCTCCAGCCTACGCCAGAGCCACAGCAACGAGGGATCCGAGCCACGTCTGCAACCTACACCACAGCTCACGGCAACGCCGGATCGTTAACCCACTGAGCAAGGGCAGGGACCGAACCCGCAACCTCATGGTTCCTAGTCAGATTCGTTAACCACTGCGCCACGACGGGAACTCCTCAATTTTTTTTTTAATTAAAAAAAAAAAAAAAAGAACAGAAGAGTTCCTGCTATGACATAGCGGGTTAAGAATCCGACTGCAGCAGCACAGGCTGCTGTGGAGATGTGGGTTCGGTTCCCAGCCTGGCACAGTGGGTTAAAGAATCCAGAGTTGCCATGGCTGCAACTGTAGCATAGGCTGCAGCTAGGGTTCTAATTCAGTCACTGGCCTAGGAGCTTCCATACGCAGTGATGCAGCCATAATATTTAAAAAAAAAAAAAAAAAAAAAAAGAAAGAAAAGAAAAGAAAGGGTATATGACTTTGACAGACTTTCCCTTTGCAAATTGCCACCAGAAAATATTATGACACTGAACAGTAGGCTCTCTGTCTTTAGTAAAAGTATCTTTTGAGTTGCCTACAGTTATCTACCTCTTCCTATCTGATGTGACTGGGCAGTTCGGTCAAAAGATTGTCCTAATGGGAGTTCCCATTGTGACACAGCAGAAGCAAATCTGACTAGTATCTATGAGGATGTGGGTTCAATCCCTGGCCTTGCTTAGTGGGTCAGAGACCTGGTGTTGCTGTGAGCTATGGTGTAGGTGGCAGATGCGCCTCAGAACCCAGGTTGCTGTGGTGTAGGCCAGTAGCTGTAGTTCCCATTTGACTCCTAGCCTGGAAACTTCCATATGCCATAGGTGCAGCCCTAAAAAGCAAAAAAAGATTGTCCTAACGACCTCTTAAATGTGACATGTACACTTCTTAGATGTTTTAATTAAAACATTTGTACACTCAGAGTTCCCGTCATGGCACAGTGGAAACAAATCCGACTAGGAACCATGAGGTTGCGGGTTCGATCCCTGGCCTCGCTCAGTGGGTTAAGGATCCGGCGTTGCCGTGAGCTGTAGTGTAGATTGCAGACGTAGCTCGGATCTGGTGTTGCTATGGCTGTGGTGTAGGCCAGCAGCTGTAGCTCCGATTAGACCCCTAGCCTGGGAACATCCACATGCCGCCAATATGGGCCTCAAAAGACAAAAAAAAAAAAAATTTGTACACTCATATTCCAGTCATTTGATGTTGACCAAGATATTCTTTGAGTTGGAGTTCTGTGTGGCCATTTTTTTCTCTATAGCCATGCTGCTCCATCTACATTTCCAATTTTGATTTCTGTGAAATTGAGCAAGAGGTTACATATTCACAAAGCTATTTCGAGTATAGAGTCTAGATTTTGGAAATATAAACAGTATTATACAGTGGTTGCCTTATGTAAGTTGATAGTCTTTTGTTTATTTTTTTTAAAGCAGCTTGCCTTTGAATCATTTCAGAAGCGTTCAACTTAAGTTTTCATAGAAGTAGCTATTCTCACCGTCATTTCATAGTTGGAGTGATGTGTAATTAAGTTGTGCAATTGGAATAACAGATACAGCTGGCATGAAGAGGCCCGAAAACTAACATAGCTGATTCTTGTTAAGCATGGAACTCACTTTGGGAACCAAGTGTGTGTGTGAATAGGAAAGGAGCCTCCTGCTCTATGAATATTTGCCCTTATGAACTTTACATTCACTAAAATCCAAATTGCAAATTTTGAACCTTTTTTGAACCTCGGTTTAGAGTTCCAAGAAGTCATCTTCAGGAAGTTCCTTATGTCCCGTTGCTTCACTTGGATGGCTCTGAGGATGTGTCCTCCTACTTTAAGTTCTCTGGGTTTACTCTAACCTTAAAAAAAAAAAAAAAAAAAAAAAAAAAAATCATTTTTTGGAGGGGTTTGTGTTCATTTTACAATGTTTGTCTTTCAAATACTGTAATTATTTTAACATTCTAATTTCAATTTAACTTTCAGATTTTACCTAAAGATTGCTTTTCATTAATCTGACATTCCTTCCGACTAGGAACCATGAGGTTGCGGGTTCAGTCCCTGCCCTTGCTCAGTGGGTTAACGATCCAGCGTTGCCGTGAGCAGCGGTGTAGGTTGCAGATGTGGCTTGGATCCCGCGTTGCTATGGCTCTGGCGTAGGCTGGTGGCTACAGCTCCCATTCAACCCCTAGCTGGGAACCTCCATATGCCGTGGGAGTGGCCCAAGAAATAGCAAAAAAAAAAAAAAAAAAAAAAAAAATTAATCTGACATTCTTAACATGGGACTCTAAGAGCTAGACTCTCTTATCTAATACAGAACAGTATTTTTCAGACTCTTTAAGTTACTGTCATTTGTGAGTTGTGAAATCAATCTTGTGTCCTGACCAGTGTGGGTGTTTTGTTGTTTGTTTTTTTTTTGGGGGGGGGGCGGGAGATTGGCCTTGCATGTAGAAGTTTCTGGACCAGGGATTGAACCTACACCACAGCAGCAAACCAAGCCACCGCAGTGACAGCACTGGATCCTTAATCTGCTATGCCACAAGAGAACTCCATGACCAATGTTTTTAAATGCAACAATGATATTACAAGTATAATACATATATTACTTTACAAATAATACATATAATACATATATTACATGTATTATTACATGTATTACTGTGGATTGTAGTCAGAGAAGTTTAATAATTCCTATTCTAAAATAGTTTCTACTAGAACGTAAGTTCATAAGAGCCAGGACCTCTCTGTCTTATTTTACTGCTGTATCTCCAGTACTTAGACTAGTGTATGGCACATAATAGATGATTGGTAAATGTTTGTTGCATGTAGAAATATTAAATGGCAAGTAAGCATAATTTCTAGACAAAGACAGGGGTTTTCCAAACATTGCATGTTCTCTCCCTTTTTAGAATGTATTGAGTCTGTCTTTTTTCAAGAGCATCCAGATCTTAATGTTACTTACTTAACAGCTTTTAATCTTATTTGGTTCTCTCAAAAAGAAAAAAGCTATTCATTACATGTTAAGTATTGCAGGCTCTCCAGATCCATAAAAAGACCTTTTATCTAGAATTTCCCTTAAGACATCTGTCCTGCATTCCTGAGAAATTCTATTTATCATAGTTTTAGGTTACCTGCCATATTTGCCAATCTGAAATCTTTATATTCAAATTAAATCGTACTGTTGGTGTAGTTAGACCCTTGTAATAGTTCAGCCTCAAACTTTCTTTCTCTCAGATTCTCAGGTTTCTTGCTCAAGCTGGAAACCTGAGAATCATCTCTGAATCTCCCTCATCCTCATATCCAACCCAGTTTTATTAAATGTGTCCAGAGTCTTTTCATTTCTCTCCATCTTCCTTACTTTTATTATGGTCCAAGCCAGCTTACCTGGGTGATAGCAGTTGCCTCCTAACTGACCAATGTACGTTATTTTGCTGTCATCTTCTCCCAGTTCAGAGTAGAGCAGGCACAGTGATGTGTTTAAATGAAAATCTGATGAGGTTGGGTATCACTTACTTAAAATCCTTTCTTTAGGACTTGTCACTGCTTTGGGGACAAAGTCCACAACTCTTCACATGGTTTGCCTTGTCTGGTCTCCCCCACTGCCCGGCCTCACGTCTAGCCACCCTATCTAGGACCTACTAGGCCCCAACCACCTTGCACTTTTTTCAGTTCAAGAAGAGGCTGGCCCCTTCCTGCTTTAAGGCCCTCCTACATGCTGTCTCCCTACCTGGAGCACCCCTCCTCGCCTTTCCTTAACAAACCGTTCCTAATCTTTAGGTCTTAGTATAAATAATCATTTTATCAAGGAATCCTGACCTGGGACTTAGGTCCTGTTATATACTCTCATAGCACTCTTTGTTTTTCCTTTGTAGAATGTATCAAAAATTACAATCAAAGAATTGTTTAATCCTTATCTGTGTAAAGCCTCCCTCCCTGTGGGTGATGAGCTCCAAGGAAACAAGGATTGTGTGTATCTACTTTTATGAGGTATTGCCAGCATTCAACATAGGGAACATTATAGGCTCATAATATTATGGAATGAAAGAATTGGTTAAAAACTCTATGGTCTAGGAGTTCCCATCGTGGCTCAGCGGAAACGAATCCGACTAGGAACCTGAGGTTGTGGGTTCGATCCCTGGCCACACTCAGTGTGTTAAGGATTTGGTATTGCTGTGGCTGTGACAAAGGCCGGCAGCTGTAGCTCCTATTTGACCCTTAGCCTGGGACTTTCCATATGCCGCGGGTGCAGCCCTAAAAAGCAAAAATAAATAAATATAAAAAACTCTATGGTCTAGCGAAAGTCATAGTCCAACAAGAAATAAAGCATCAACTAAGTGATTTAAAATATCATGAATTCAATTTATTTTCACAAATATTTAAGTACTTTCTCTGTGTTTAAGGCATTATGCTAGGGGTAGGTGTAAAGGTTTGTCTGCGCTTGCCTTTAGAAACTCTCATAACCTAAGAGTGTACGGATATTTTATATACTGTTAGAGCTGAAATGAAATCTCAGGTATGCTGGTGATTATTTAAGTCTTATTCAATGGTACTGCAAATAAGAAATCTATGATTGGAGTTCCCATCGTGGCTCAGTGGTTAACAAATCCGACTAGGAACCATGAGGTTGCGGGTTCGATCCCTGGCCTTGCCCAGTGGGTTGAGGATCTGGCATTGCCATGAGCTGTGGTGTAGGTTGTAGACGCGGCTCAGATCCCACGTTGCTATGGCTCTGGCATAGGCTGGCAGCTACAGCTCTGATTAGACCCCTAGCCTGGGAACCTCCATATGCCGCGGGAGTGGCCCTAGAAAAGACAAAAAAAAAAAAAGAAATCTATTATTTTTGTGACAGTTTTCATTATCTTGAATATTCTACAAGAGTAGGTAAGGCACAGGGACCATTTAAGAAGTTACTATTACTCTTGAGCTCTGAGATCTGGACAGTATCTAAAGTATAGTGTTCAGGTAGTTAAAACACCTAGTGATAAATTTAAGGCTAACTAATAGAGATTTACTTAAAAAGGAAACCTTGTTAATGGTGTTTTATTATAGGAAAAGTATTTTAGTTTTAGTAACAAGTGCATATCAGTATCATAGTATGGTTTTAAGTTAGAGAAAGTTTGGGAAGGGCAGTTCTCTTATGGCACAGCAGATTAAAGATCCTGAGTTGTCACCTCAGGTTGCTGCCGTGGTGCAGGTTTGATGCCTGGCCTGGAAACTTCTACATGCCACCAGTGTGGCCAAAAATAACAATAACAACAAAATCCACATTCTAATCCATTAGGTCAGGGTGTGGCCTGAGATTGCCTATTTCTGACAAACTCTGTTTGTGTAAGACCAAATTTAGACTGTATGACTTAGGAAAAACACTCAGAAAGGTAAGTGTGTAATTTTTCTTTTCTTTCATATTACCAAGGCCTTAATTTACCTTTTTTTTTTTTTTTTTTTGTCTTTTGTCCTTTTAGGGCCGTACGCATGGCATATGGAGGTTCCCAGCCTAGGGGTCTAATTGGAGCTATAGTTGCCAGCCTATGCCACAGCCACAACAATGCCAGATCTGAGCCGCATCTTCAACGTACACCACAGCTCATGGCAACTAGGGATCCTGAACCCACTGAGTGAGGCCAGTGATCGAACCTGCAGCCTCATGGTTCCTAGTCAGATTCATTTCCACTGCGCCACGGCAGGAACTCCAATTTATCTTTCTAAACAATTTATGCCTAAGACGAACTGCTAGGTGCTTTGCAAAATTAAGTACAGGCCCTGCCCGTAAATGGAGTTTATTCCAATAGAGGTCTATTACTCTGTTATCTTTATCTTTTTCCTTTTCTTTTTTCTTTTTTTTTCTTCCTAGCTGCACCCAAAGCATGTAGAAGTTCCCAGCCACATCAGTGACAATGTCAAATCCTTAAAGAGGAACTCCTCTGTTGTCTTTTTCTAGGAAATCTTTTGCTTAACTCTTCATTTAAAGGTATGCATATGCAATCCAACTATTTTAAAGTATTGCTTTTCCTTGCTATTATAGAATCAGAAAAAACCTGAAAATGATGATGATGTGGAGATTAAGAAGCAGTTGTCCAAGTATGAATCTCAGCTTTCAACAAATGAGGAGAAAGTAGACGTAGATGAGCGTAAGTCCTTATAAATCTGAGAGCTGGAAGGAGTTTATTGCTCTTTGATTTGCAGGCATCTTGGACTGTCTCCTTCATCCCCTCCCCTTTTAAAAAAAAAATCAACTCTTTTTTTTTGCTTTTTAGGGCCACACCCAAGGCATATGGAGGTTCTTAGGCCAGGAGTCTAATCGGGGCTACAGCTGCCAGTCTACACCACAGCCACAGCAACACCAGATCCAAGCCGAGTCTGTGAACTACACCACAGCTCACAGCAGTGCCAGATACCCAACGCACTGAGTGAGGTCAAGGATCGAACCTGCAACCTCATGGTTCCTAGTCAGATTCATTGCCACTTCGCCTTAACAGGAACTCCAAGAAAAAAATAAAATCTTATTGTTGTAGTTTACACAGATAGATGATAAATGTTTCTTGGTGATGGTAGTATTTTAGGGTCTTGTGTTTTTCCTGGAGTTTTGCCCTTCAGAAAGGAGAAAATCAGATGACAGGATTAGGCCTGTTTTTTACTTCCAATTTTCAATGTTTTTCTTAATTTTTTTTTTAAATATTTTAAATATCTAAAATAAAATACTTTTCTGAGAGTACTCACTATGGTGCAATGGGATCGGCAGTGCCTTGGGAGCACTGGGACACAGGTTTGATCCCTGGCCCAGCATAGTGAGTTAAGGATCTGGTGTTGCCACAGCTGTGGCTAAGGTGGCAGCTGCGGCTTGGATCTGATCACTGGTCCGGAAACTTTATGTCCTGTGGGGTGGCCAAAAAAAAAAAAAAAAGTAAATAAAATATTTTTCTAAAATAAATATGTGCTGCTTTCGTAATCGGGAAAAATCGTCTTTGTAAACATAAGGAAGCAGAAGAAATTAAGGGAGGATCTGGGGATAGTTATTGAAGGTTAACGTTTAAAATCCACCTTTTTTTTGGGGTCTTATCTTTTTAGGGCCGCACATGCAGCAAATGCATGTTCCCAGGCTAGGGGTCTAATCAGAGCTATAGCTGCCAGCCTACACCACAGCCACAACCACAGCAACGCAGGATCTGAGCCACGTCTGCAACATACACCACAGCTCACGGCAACGCCAGATCCTTAACCCACTGAGTGAGGCCAGGGATCGAACCCACAACCTCATGGTACCTAGTCAGATTCATTAACCACTGAGCCACGACAGGAACTCCAACAGTTTTCTAATGTCTAGTTCAAGGTATACATGAGAGAGTTTTTAAGATCTTTTGTTGACTTTGTCCATGGGAATGTTTGAAGTGTGTCCGTGCGCATTAATGAAGGCTCCTTTGTCCCAATGTCTTTTATGTTCACACCTAGGTCCTGAAGGCTATTTACGAGCAGACTCTCAAGAGGCCTCCCACTTTGATTCTCAGCAGCCAGCAATCTTGGAAGAAGAGGAGGTCATGATAGCCCATGCTCATCCACAGGAAGTCTACAATGAATATGTACCCAGAGGGTGCAAGAATAAATGCCATTCACATTTCCATGATACACTCGGCCAGTCAGATGATCTCATTCACCACCATCATGACTACCATCATATTCTCCACCACCACCACCATCAAAACCACCACCCCCACAGTCACAGTCAGCGCTACTCTCGGGAGGAGCTGAAAGATGCCGGCATCGCCACACTGGCGTGGATGGTGATAATGGGGGACGGCTTGCATAATTTCAGCGATGGCCTTGCAATTGGTATAAATCTACATGTCTGTCCTTTGTTGGTCGATTCTGAAAATGTCACATTAAACCACCAGTTTTATTTTAGTAAAGAATAGGTTGGTTTGTTAAGGCTATTAACTTCTGAGATTATCAAAATGTTATTTCTTCCTTGGCTGCTTTGACAATGAAGTATTCAGTAAATATTAGATAAGATTTTAGTGCTAGAAACTGCCTAGCCCATTACCTAAATTGTAACTACCAAAAGTTGTTTTAATTGGCAAGGTCTTGAAGATTAGGTTCAGAGGTGTTTCTAGCACATGTGAGTTTTTTTCCCAAATACATTTGAGTTCTCTTATCGGTAATATAAATAGTATTTATTAAAGTAAAAGGATCTTTTCCATCATCTTTTTTTTATGTTAAAGGAATCTTTACATACTTGATAAGTTTAATTACTAATCTCTATCCAAAGAAGAATTATAGAATTTTTGCTATTTAATTTTTATTCTATAATTAGGAGATAATAGAATACTTACAAATTGTAGTAACTAGTTCTGGGAGGAAGCATGGAAATAATTACAGATTAAGCGACGAAGGCGTGGCAAGGTGACTTACTTGCCCAAAGAGGCAGTGTTTTGTTTTTTGTGTTTTGGGTTTTTTTGCCATCCTGGGATGATGCCTGGCCTTGGCTCCCTGGGAGCCTGGTGCTCTTCCTTTGTACTGTACACAGCATAAGTGACAAAGGAGGATGAAAAAATGCTGTCATGGTTTGTAAGCATTCAGTTGTATAATGTGTTAGCTTTTAAAAGTAGTGAGCTACTTGTCTTAAACTCTCCTGGTAAGACAGTGAAAGGATGAAGGTGAGGAGTTCCTGTGTGACCCAATGGATTAAGGATCCACCATTGTCATGGCTGTGGCTCAGGTTTGATCCTTGGCCCAGGAACTTCCACAATTGAGGCCAAAAAAAAAAAAAAAAAAAAAGATAATTGCGTAGTGAATTCCTCTGAAGCCAGGAAAACATATAATTTTTTTCTAAGCCTTTAAAATCAGTTTGTTTTATATTTTTAAATAAGAGTTTTATGTGGTAGCAGTTACTTAGCTTTGTGTAAGATCACTTAATCGCTCTTTCCTTTCTCAATCATATCTGCTTGTGCTCCTTTGGAAAATTTAAACCTAACCGAAGGTAATCTAAAATTACTTATGAAGAAGATACAGAGCACAGTTGAGAACAAGTTCTGTTTATTCACAACTAGAACAGAGTTTATGTCTTTTACCTCTTCGTGTATGCTGTTAAGATTTTCAAAATGCATACCCACAAAATGATGTCATTTTTTGCACAGGTGCTGCTTTTACTGAAGGTTTATCAAGTGGTTTAAGTACTTCTGTTGCTGTGTTCTGTCACGAGTTACCTCATGAATTAGGTAAGAGAATCCTACAAATGGTATTTTCCAGGTGGGTAGAGTGTCATAGTCACTGGCTTTTGCTGATGATAGCTCTAGCCGACTTCCTCATTTATGCCTTCCTGTAAGTCTACTAGCCTAACCAGCTTTCTTTTCTTACCAAGTCCAAATTTTTTCCAGCCGTAATTCTAACCCAATGATTACAACTACGCAATTGCCTGTGTGGGGTTGCCAGAAAGATACCTGGGCCCCCTCTCTTGTCCTCTTCCCTACCAAGTATCTTCCTATACCAGCATACTGGTGACGTCGGTGGTTCACACAGTAGGGATGCACACAGTAGGAATAAGACCACAGATATCTAAAGAGTCATCTTCCATTAACAGAGAGAAGTTGACAAAAAGAATTTCATTGGAGCTAAAGAAAAGAGAAGTTGGTGAATTGTATTTTGAATATTCTGTCACCAGGACTTAAAATCTTCCCAGAGTTGTTTTGGTCCCCAGTTCGTGTCCTTCTTTTTCTTCTTACAGAGGTGTATTCACACACTCCTGAATACCATTTTCACTTGTTCCTTGGCATGTATCCTGCTATTTAGAAGTCTCTCCTCTTCCTGCTTCATTGTTATAATCCTCAGCATCTGGTCTGTGTTCCACATTCTAGATCCTGCATGCTCCATGATGCCTTTGTTAACTGTGATCTTGATTTCTTTAATCTCGGAGTTCCCATTGTGGCTCAGTGGGTTAAGAACCTGACATACTAAAAAAAATAAAAATAAAAAATAAATAAACTTAATAATACCACTTTAGGGAGGAAAAAAAAAAGGACCCAATGAGCTGTGTCCATGAGGTTGCAGGTTTGATACCTGACCTCGATCAGTGGGTTGAGGATCCAGCATTGCCGTAAGCTGTGGTGTAGGCCTGCCTGCAGCTGTGGCTCCGGTTCAACTCCTAGCTCTGGAACTTCCATTTGCTGCAGATTCGGCTGTAAAATAATTGTTTAATTAATTTCTTTAATCTTTAATTTCTCTTTTTATAACCAGAACATTAGACTCTTTGGTTCTTAATTATATATTGCATTTATCATTTGCTGATCATTCATGTATGTTCTCTAGTCTTCCCTCTTTATGTCCTGTTAAAAGCTCCTTGAAGACAGTGCAAGAGCACAAAAGTAGTTTCAAGGTGTTTGTTGATATTCATTGACAAAGTAGACACCTTAAGAAAAACTTTGGACAAAAGATCTCAATTTGGAGTTCCCGTCATGGCTCAGCGGTTAGTGTACCTGACTAGCATCCATGAGAACGTGGGTTCAATCCCTGGCCTTGCTCAGTGAGTTAAGGGTCCAGCGTTGCTGTGAGTGGTGTAGCTCACAGATGTGTCTTGGATCCCATGTTGCTGTGGCTCTGGCGTAGGCCAGCGGCTACAGCTCCAATTTGACCACTAGCCCGGGAACCTCCATATGCCATAAGTGTGGCCCTAAAAAGGCAGACCAAAAAAAAAAAGAAAGAAAGAAAGAAAGGATCTTAATTTATAAAGCTGTTAGGGTGATTTTTACTGATTAGCACTATTAGCCCCGGGTAATTCTTAACTTTGTTTTTGTTTTTCTCTTCAAAACACCTGGAGAATTTCTTAAGTCTGGAGTCTTTTGACTATGCGTCTTAAAAATGATTTTTCAGTTACTTTATCTCCTTTTTTTGTTTTCTATTAAAGGTGACTTTGCTGTTTTACTAAAGGCTGGCATGACTGTTAAGCAGGCTGTTCTTTATAATGCTCTGTCAGCTATGCTAGCATATCTTGGAATGGCAACAGGAATTTTCATCGGTCATTATGCTGAAAATGTTTCTATGTGGATATTTGCACTTACTGCTGGCTTGTTCATGTATGTTGCTCTGGTGGATATGGTAAGTTTTTAAGAAGTCAAAATATAGAATTGACAATGAAATGGAGAAAATGTTCAATGAAACCTCATTTTCAAAAGGCTGTAGATTAAATGTGGTTGCAGTGAGAAACAATTCTGTACTCAACAAAGTAGCATATAAAATAATGGGTCCTTTATTTTTTTGGATTATTGCTCACAAACATATCTTTGTCCTGCCTAATGTGTATCAGGACACACAGAAATGTCTACCCCTTTCTGATGTGTCTTTTGTGAGGTAGAATTTCAGTAGTCAGGCATTAAACTGTCTGTAGGAAAACTAGTACAAGCTACATAGCATTAGCATACTGTGTGTACTTCAGAATGGCTCCTTATTAATAGACAAAGGAGTTACAGCTTTTTGTCACCAAAGCTCCTCTAACAATCTCAGCCAATCATATTGCTAAAATTATGTTTTATGTGGTATAAGGCTTCCATATCTCTGACCTTCAAGTGAGCCACATGTTATTTACAGGCAGTGAGCAGGGTCGTCTGTGTAGCTCTCCATCTTACAGTGGAGCAAACTGGACCATTAAGAATTTTGACTTGCTGAAGAGACCAAGAATACTATTTGTTAATGAAACTGCTGGGAGATGCTGTGTGACATTATTAGCTAGAGTCAGTATGTATGTGGTCATATTTTAGAGAATTGACTCATAGTATATCTAGCTACATATAAAGCCAATATACTGTCCTGCAAATTCTTCTAAAAACTAATCTCTGGTTCTGGAAACTTAAAGGTTGCTTTTTTTCTTCTTCTTCTTCTTCTAAGGTACCCGAGATGCTACACAATGACGCTAGTGACCACGGATGTAGCCGCTGGGGATATTTCTTTTTACAGAATGCTGGGATACTTCTGGGTTTTGGAATTATGTTGCTTATCTCCATATTTGAACATAAAATTGTGTTTCGCATAAATTTCTAAGTAGGGCATAAATGCTGAAGTAGCTTAAAGCTATAGTTTGCTTTCTCTAGTTTGAATAGGTCATAGGGAGGTGAGAGTTTGTACGCTGTGATATGTCGCACTTAAGGTTAGTGGATTTTGTGATTTTTGTATAGACTATTGCCATTTGTTATGCTTATAAGGTCAGTTATGGTGGTAACATAAAGGTACGTTTTAATATTTAAGTTATTCTATTTTGGGAATATGTTATATGTGCAATTGACCAATATTACCGGTTTATTGTATAAACAAGAGATTTGGCATGACATGTTCTGTATATTTCAGGAGAAATGTCTTTAATGTTTTAGAACTAATTTAATACAGTAATTCCTATGCTGGATTTTAGGCCTCTGAAGAACTGCTAGTGTTTAGGAGTAAGAATACACATGAAGCCTAAAATACCGATAAAAGCTTAAATTTAATTTAAGCTAAGAAATAGAAAGGGAGAAGAATCTGTATGAATTGAGAAGGCATAGATTTCTTATTAAAAAAAAAAATCACAAAACTGATTATAAAATAGAAGGAAAAAATTAAGATTTAAATGAAGAAAGAAATATTAGTATAGAGCACATTCATAAACATTTTTGTCAGAGTATTAATGTTCCCATAAAACCTTAGCACTTTTTACTAATTTAGTTGTACATTTAACTGTGTATAATAGAAACGTCTAAATATATTTAATGAAGTCAAGCAAAGTATGTCATTTGACCAAGAAATTGAAATTTTAAAATATTTGTGTGGAGATAAACCAGATGAGTAAGAGCCAGTTTACGTATTGCCAAAAGACTTGGATATCACCAAGCTATGTTTCACCCAAAGTTACATTATTGGATGACCTGGTTATTTGGCTTACTGAATGTTAGCATTGATATATATATATAAGGACGTTAAAGTGATACTGGGTATAATTTGACTTCTTGGATTCAGAAAGTACTTTGTTATCTTTCAGTGCTTCAATGTTGTTATGAGCAATTGTCATTTTTTATATAGTACTGTAGACATACTAGGGTTGTGTGGCATTCTCTAGATATTGCTTTTCTACAAAATAAATTCCCCATGTCAACTTGATATCAGATATCTGATTTTCTTTCTTTTTTTTTTTTTTTTTTTACCATCTTAACCATTTTTAAGCTTACAGCTCAGTAATTTTACATACATTCACATTAATTCAGTCAACTTTTTCACTTGCAAAACTGAAACTCTATCCATTAAACAACTCTTCATTTCCTCTCCCCCCTCAGCCCCTTGGTAACCACCATTCTACTTTTTGTTTCTATGAATTTCTGATGTCATTTTCTTAAGTGTAACATCTGAATTATATATACTTACCAGGTAATTTCTATCATTAGAAATTGATATTGGTGGCCTTGTTCAGTTTTTACTTTTTATTTTATTTTATTTATTTATTTTTTTGTCTTTTCTAGGGCCGCAACTGCAGCATATGGGGGTTCCCAGGCTAAGGGTCTAATTGGAGCTGTAGCCACCGGCCTATGCCAGAGCCACAGCAATGCCAGATCCGAGCCTTGTCTGTGACCTACGCCACAGCTTACGGCAATGCCACATCCTTAACCCACTGAGCAAGGCCAGGGATCACACCTGAAACCTCATGGTTCCTAGTCGGATTCATTAACCACTGAGCCATGACGGGAACTCCCTCATTCAATTTTTAAATTGGTTATCACAAAGGGCACTTCAGAAAATACTGGTACACAGTTTGTTCCAAGCTGTCCCCAACTTAAAAACCAGAGCCTAATCTCAAGAAGAAGCGTTAATACCCTACATTGTAAAGAGAATCGGGAACAATTGGATAAGACCCTACTGCAAGACAACTGGGCCAGTATTTCTGTTCCCCAAACCAAGTGAAAGGAGTATGACTAATTAGAATTACTTGGATTGGGGGTGCCTGAAAGAATGAGATGAGGTATCTTCTCAGGCTAAGTGATACTCTGCTTCAGAAACCCACAGACCTGCCCTATTACTACTGCTGGATCAGTACCAGATGAAGTTCTGGAATCATTGGAAATGTTCCTCCAGGAGTTTGGGAAACACAGTCTTGTACCTACTTCTTTCACACAGATTCTGAAGGTGGAAGGTGTGCTGGAACAGCCCAAAGAACAGGGTCAGTGTGAACTCACTAGCGGGTACGTAGAAGATTTATGTAGTTGGTTCCCATAGTTCCGTGTGGGGGAGAATGGAAACTACAGGAAAATGCAGAAACTGTAGCATATGAACCAAAATCTGATCTTCTAGGAAGAAGAAACTTAGCAAACTGATAGAAAATGAAAAGGCACAAATAAATAATATCTTAAAGAAAGAGACATAAATAGAGATATTCTAGAGTTAAGCAGTCATTAAAACAGACTATATTTGAAATATTTGTGGATTTTTCTGGAAAAATCTAAATGTCCACTCAAGGAAAAAATTGAAAATCAGTAAACAGTAAAAGAAAATGATCACCACATCAAAATTTTCCCCAACTTCCCTCAAAGTAGCTCCCTTTTGCTGGGAGTTTTTCCAAACTTCAAGCAACACATAAATCCCTAGTTTATTCAAGTAGATTCTGGGATGAGAAACAAAAACTTACATCGTGTTAATTTAGCTTAGTGTAACCCTGATACAAAACCGTGCTGGGAGAGGTAATCTCTCTGCCCTATACCCTGAGACGCCTACACTTTCTTTTTCTTTTTTTTTTTTTTTTTGTCTTTTTGCTATTTCTTTGGGCCGCTCCCGCGGCATATGGAGGTTCCCAGGCTAGGGGTCGAATCAGAGCTGTAGCCACTGGCCTACACCAGAGCCACAACAACTCGGGATCCAAGCCGCGTCTGCAACCTACACCACAGTTCACAGCAACGCTGGATCGTTAACCCACTGAGCAAGGGCAGGGACCGAACCCGAAACCTCATGGTTCCTAGTCGGATTCGTTAACCACTGTGCCACAACGGGAACTCTTCTTTTTTTTTTTTTTTGGCCACACCTGTGGCATGTGTAAGTTCCTGGGCTAGGGATTGAACCCAATGCCACTGTGGTGACACCACCAGATCCTTAACCCACTGTGCCACAAGGGAACTCCCTACACATTCATGCCACTTTTCTGTACTGCAGAAATTGGCACATTATAAACCAACTATGATTTTAAAAGTAAAATTTGAAAAATATATCAGGCCATGACCACTCTGCCTGGGTGAATTAACAATCAACAACCTTGAAAGGTGACATCAGAAACAAAGAGCAAGCCTTGTATAAGAGCTGGATCCCCCAAGATCAGTGTTCCTCAACTGCTACACAAACAGTATGTGCAGCATCCACCTGAGACCTTTCACTCTGCATCTGTGAGACTTGGGGCCAGAGGTATGCTGCTCATGCTACTTGCTGTGCTGTGAGCAGTAAAATCCTTTGTGTCTCAGAAGTCCCAGGTCATGCCCTTATTCACAAAATAATGACAGGCTAACTTGTAGCTTCCAAATTAGATAAAGGAGTTTCCGTCATGGCTCAGGGGTTAACGAACCTGACTAGCATTCATGAGGACGTGGGTTCAATCCCTGGCCTTGCTCAGTGGGTTAAGGATCCAGTGTTACCATGAGCTGTGGTGTAGGTCGCAGATGTGGCTCAGATCTGGCATTGCTATGGCTGTGGCATAGGCCGGCAGCCACAGCTCCGATTCAACCCCTAGCCTGGGAACCTCCATATGCCATGGGTGCAGCCATAAAAAGCAAAAAATTAATTAATTAAATTTTTTTTTAATGGATAAAATCCCAGACCTTCACAAAACCTCACAGGATAGTATATGAAAAGTAAAGTCAAATATAGATAGAAGAATCCTAAAGGCAGCAAATCAAACTCAGCAGTAGATACTGTAATTAGATAAGGTGATCCTAGGAATACAAGGTCATTGGAAAACCCATTAAGGTAATATACTATGTTAACAGATTAAAAGAGGAAAAATACATATTTATTTACCTAAATAAATACTCATTCAGGATTGCAGAAAAAACATTTTAGCATGTTAGAAGCAAGAAAATCTCTACAATTCAAGAAAGCTGAATTCTTGAGAACTTGTCTCCTTGAATATTCCCGTCCTGTGAAGCTAGGGGTTTTAAGAAAGGGTAGCAGTGGAGGGGAACAGAAATGAGCAGAGAGGGAGGAACTGATGGAGACCAAAAAGAAACTACAGCTCCAAAGATGGAGTGGAGCTTCAAGCTCCCAACTTGTTTGCTTACATACAAAGTATAATGAATATTGGAGGAGGTAGCAAATTGCCACAATTCCAAAGCTATGGCTGCTAACTAGAATGGATTTTTTCTTTAAAAAAAAAAAATGTGGTAGGGAGTTCCCACTATGGCTCGGTGGAAATGAATCTGACTAGTATCCATGAGAACACAGGTTCGATCTCTGGCCTGGCTCAGTGGGTTAAGGATCCGATGTTGCTATGAGCTGTGGCGTAGGTTGCAGATGAAGCCCGAATCCTGCATTGCTGTGGCTGTGGTGTAGGCTGGTTGCTGCAGCTCTGATTTGACCCCTAGCCTGGGAACCTCCATATGCCATGGGTGCAGCCTGAAGAAGACCAAAAATAAAAATGTAGTAAAGTACACATAACCAAAAATTTACTATTTAAAACAATTAAGTAGGAGTTCCCACTGTGGGTTAATGATCTGGCATTGTCTGTGGCAGCTTGGGTTCGATCCCTAGATCAGCCCATCAGGTTAAGGATCCAGCATTGCTGCAGCTGTGGAGTAGGTCACAGCTGCATCTTGTATTCAATCCCTGGCGTGGGAACCTCCATATGCCACAGATGCAGCCAAAAAAAATTTTTAAAAAGAACATTTAAATGTAGTTCAGTGGTTTTACATACATTCACATTGTGAAACCATCACCACCATCCATCTCCAGAACTCCTTCATCCCCCCACACTGAAACTGTACCCTTTAAACCACAATTCCCCATTTGTCCCTTCTCCAGCCCCTGGTAACCATGGTCCTACTTTCTGTCTCTATGTAGTATTTGTTCCAGGTACACCGTATAAGTTGAATCATACAGTATTTGTCCTTTTGAGTCTGGCTCATTTTGTATAGTATAGTGTCTACAGGGTTCATTCATGTTGAGGCATATGTCAGAAATTCCTTCCTTTTAAAGGCTGAATGGTATTTCATTATGTGTATTCCATGTTTTGATCCATTCATTTATCAATGAACATTTGAGTTATTTCTACCTTTTGGCTATTGCAAATATGCTACTATAACCATAAGTACAAATGTCTATTTCCCTGCTTTCAGTTTGTTGGGGGGTATTATATACACTGAAGAGGAATTGCTGGATCATATGGTAATTCTATGTTTAATTTTTGGAAGAACGGCCATACCATTTTCCATAGTGACTGCACAATTTCACATTTGCACTAGCACAAGTGTTCCAGTTTTTACACATCTTCTGTTTGTTGTTTTTTGGTAATAGCCATCCTAATGGGTGTGAAGTTGTGTCTTACTGTGGTTTTGACTTGCATTTCCCTAATGACTGATGATGTAGAGTATTTTTTCATGTGTTTATTGCCCATTTGTATATGTTCTTTGTAGAATTGTCTTTTCAGAGTCCTTTCCCAGGAGTTCCTGTTGTGGCTCAGCGGAAATGAATGTGACTAGCATCTATAAGAATGCAGGTTCAATTCCTGGCCTTGCTCAGTGGATTAAGGATCTGGTGTTGCCCTGAGCTGTGGTGTAGGTGGCAGATGAGACTCGGGTCCTGTTTTGTTGTGGCTGTTGGGTAGGCCAGCAGCTGCAGCTCTGATTGAACCCCAAGCCTGGGAACCTGAATATGCTATCGGTTTGCACCCCCCCCCCCAAAAAAAGACAGATTCCTTGCCCATTTTTAAATTGAGTTGTTTTGTTTTATTGTTGAATTGTAGGAGTTCCTTACATATTTGAAATATTAATCTCTTTTGAGATATCTCTTGATACTGTCTGTCCTCCAGTTCACGAAAAAAATTTAATTTTGAAAAATTCCAATTTTTCTTTTCTTTTTTTCCTTCTGTTGCCTTTGTTTGAGTCATATCTAAGAAATCCAATATCATGAAGCTTTTCTTCTAAGAGTTTTTTGCTTTTAGCTCTTTGATCCATTCTTTTTTTCTGCAGCATATGAAAGTTCCCAGGCTAAGGATCGAATTGTAGCTATAGGTGCTGGCCTATGCCACAACCCCAGCAGTGCGGGATCCAAGCTGTGTCTGCAACCTACACTACAGCTCATGGCAACACCAGATCCTTAACCCACTGATTGAGGCCCAGGATCAAACCCACATCCTCATGCATACTAGTCAGGTTCCCTACCACTAAGCCACAACGGGAACTCCTGATCCATTTTGAGTTAACTTTTCTATATAGTGTTAAGTAAGGATCCAACTTCATTCTTTTGCATTAAAATATCCAGTTTCCCCACCACCATTTCTTGCTGTCCTTTCCTCCATTGAATAGTCTTGGCACCCTTATGAAAAATCATTTGACTATATTTGCAAAGGTTATTTCTGGGCTCTCTATACGCTTCTATTAGTCTGTGTATCTGTCCTAAAGCCAGTGTAACTTTCTTTATTACTATGGATTTGTGAATATAATTTTTTAGTCTGTTACTGAAGTTTCTATTTTGTCTTGATTACTGTAGCCTTATAATAATCTTTGAAATCAGTAAGTCTTTTTTTTTTTTCTTTTTTTTTGTCTTTTTGCCATTTCTTGGGCCACTCCCGTGGCATTTGGAGGTTCCCAGGCTAGGGGTCTATCAGAACTGTGGCCGCCGGCCTACGCCAGAGCCATAGCAACTCGGGATCCGAGCCACATCTGTAGCCTACACCACAGCTCACGGCAACGCCAGATCCTTAACCCACTGAGCAAAGCCAGGGATCGAACCCACAACCTCTTGGTTCCTAGTCAGATTCGTTAACCACTAAGCCACAACGGGAACTCCAGTAAGTCTTTTTTTAATGTAATATTTTATTCTTTTTTTTTAAACTGTGAATTATAGTTTTGTTTTAATTTTTGGCTGTGCCTACTGCATGTGGAGTTCCCAGGTCAGGGATTGAACCTGTACCGTAGCAATGACAATACCAGGTCCTTAACCTGTTGCACCACTAGGGAATTATGAAATCAGTAAATCTTGAAATCATGACTTCTCCAAGTTTGCATACTTTTTTTCAAAAATGTTGAACTATTCTATTTCCTTGCTTTCCTTTGTAAATTTTAAAATAAATTTTTCAGTCTCCAAAAGTATTGTGCTTGATTTTGATTGGAATTATGTTGAAGCTATAGATGAGTTTGGGAAGTATTGATAGCTTAACAACATTTAGTCTTCTGATCAATGAACAACAATTTATCTCTCCATTTATTTAGTTTTTAAAAATTTTCTTTCATCAGTGCATACTGCTCAGTGTGCAAATTCTGCACACATTTTGTTGGACTTATACCTAAGTATTTCATGGTTTTGGTGCCATGATAAATCATTTTCTGTTTAAATTTCTGTTTCTAATTTCTTTTCTAGTATGTAGAAATGCAATTGATTTCTCTGTGTTAACCTTATATCCTACAACCTTGCTAAACTCATTTACTCTAGGAGATTTTTTTAGATGGTTTGGGATTTGCTATGTAGCATTGCCATCTATAATTTTTTTTTCCCTCTCTCTCTCTTTTCTTAGGGCTGCACTTGCAGTATATGGAAATTCCCAGGCTAGGGGTCTATTTAGAGCTGTAGCTGCTGGCCTACACCACAGCCACAGCCACAGCCACCTGGGATTGAGGCCACATCTGCAACCTATACCACAGCTCACAGCAATGCCAGATCCTTAGCCCACTGAGCAAGACCAGGGATCAAACCCGCATCTTCATGGATACGAGTCGGGTTCATTTCTGCTAAGCCATGATGGGAGCTCTCTCTATTGTGTTACTTTTTATTTTTATTTTTGTCTTTTCAGGGCCGCACCCGCAGCATATGGAGGTTCCCAGGGTAAGGGGTGAATCGGAGGTACAGCTGCCAGCCAACACCACAGCTACAGCAACACCAGATTCAAGCCGTGTCTACAACCTACACCACAGCTCATGGCAATGCCGGATCCTTAACCCACTGAGCAAGGCCAGGAATCGAACCCACAACCTCATGGTTCCTAGTTGGATAATTGATTTGAAATCTTCTTTTCCTATTTTTTTTTTCTTTTTCTTTTTAGGGCTATATCGGCTGCATATGGAATCCAATTGGAGCTGCTGGTGCCGGCCTATGCCACACCCACAGCAACACTGGATCTGAGCCTTGACCTACCCTGCAACTAATGGCAATGCCAGGTCCTTAACTCACTGAGCGAGGCCAAAAGATTTTTATTTTTTCCATTATATTGATTTAAACTGTTCTGTCCATTTCTACTGTATAGCAAAGTGACCCAGTCATACATATATATGTATTCTTTTTCTCACATTAGCCTCCATTATATTCCATCACAAGCAACTAGGTACAGTTCCCTGTGCTATACGGCAGGATCTGATGGCTTATCTATTCCATTGCAATAGTTTCACTCCACCAACCCTAAACTCTCAGTCCATCCCATTCCCTCCCCCTCCTCCTTGGCAACCACAAGTTGTTCTCCAAGTCCATGAGTTTGTTTCTTTTCTGCAGAGAGGTTCATCTGAGCTGAATATTAGATTCCAGATATAAGTGATATCATATGGTATTTGGCTTTTTCTTTCTGTCTTACTTCACTTAGTATGAGAGTCTCTAGTTCCATCCATGTTGCTGCAAGTGGCATTATTTTGTTCTTTTTTTATGGCTGAGTAGTATTCCATTGTGTAAATATACCACACCTTCTTAATCCATTCATCTGTCAGTGGACATTTAGGTTGTTTCCATGTCTTGGCTATTGTGAATAGTGCTGCAAGGATCATTTGGGCGCATGTATCTTTTTCAGTGAAAATTTTGTCCAGATATATGCCAAAGAGTAGGATGTCTAGGTTATATGGTAGTTCTATATTTAGTTTTCTGAGGTACCTCCATACTGTTTTCCATAGTAGCTGTACCCACCAATTTACATTCCCACCAATAGTGTAGGAGAGTTCCCTTTTCTCCATACCCTCTCCGGCATTTGTTATTTGTTGACTTGTTAACATTCTGACTGGTCTGAAGTGGTACCTCATTGTAATTTTGATTTGCATTTCCTAATAATTAGAGATGTTGGGCATTTTTCATGTGCTTGTTGGCCATCTGTATATCTTCTTTGGAGAAATGTCTATTCAGGTTTTTTGCCCATTTTTCAATTGGGTTGTTGGCTTTTTTGCTATTGAGTTGTATAAGTTTGTATATTTTAGAGATTAAGCTCTTGTCAGTGGCATCATTTGAAACGATTTTCTCCCATTCCATAGGTTGTCTTTTTGGGTTTTTTTTTTTATGGTTTCCTTTGCTATGCAAAATTTGTCAGTTTGATTAGGTCCCATTGATTTATTTTTGGTTTTATGTCTGTTGCCTTGGGAGACTGATCTAAGAAAACATTTGTATGGTTGATGTCAGAGAATGTTTTGCCTATGTTTTCTTCTAGGAGTTTTATGGTATCTTGTCTTAAGTTTAAATATTTAAGTCATTTTGAGTTTATTTTTGTGTGTGGTGTGAAGGTGTGTTCCAGTTTCATTGATTTACATGTGGCTGTCCAGTTTTCCCAGCACCACTTGCTGAAAAGACTATCTTTTCCCCACTTTATATTCTTGCCTCCTTCGTTGAAGATTAATTGACCATAGGTGTCTGGGTTTATTTCTGGATTCTCTATTCTGTTCCATTGGTCTGTATATCTGTTTTTGTACCAGTACTGCACTGCCTTCATTACTGTAGCTTTGTAATATTGTCTGAAGTCTGGGGGAGTGATGCCTTCTTGGTTTTTTTTTCCCCTAGGGATTGCTTTGGCAATTCTGGGTCATAAATGGTTCCATATAAATCTTTGGATTATTCTACTTCTGTGAAAAATGTCTTGGGTAATTTGATGGGGATTACATTGAATCCGTAGATTGCTTTAGGTAGTATGACCATTTTTACAGTATTAATTCTTCCAATCCAGGAGCATGGAATATCTTTCCATTTCTTAGAATCCTCTTTAATTCCTTGATTAATGTTTTATAGTTCTCAGCATATAAGTCTTTTACCTCCTTAGTCACGTTTATTCCTACGTATTTAATTTTGGGGGGGGGTGCCATTTAAAAAGGTATTGTATTTTTGTATTCCTTTTCTAATATTTCATTGTTAGTATACAGAAATGAATTGATTACCTTTTTTCATCTTTTTTGAACTACTCAATGAATTTTATTACATTTATAGTTGTACAGCAATCAACACAACCCATCCGAAACCCACAGCACATCCTCCCACCCCCCAACCTGTTGCTTTTGGAAAACATAAGTTTTTCAAAGTCTTTGAGTCAGTACCTCTTCTGCAAAGAAGTTCATTGTATCATTTTTAAATTTAATTTAATTTAATTTTTTTGTCTTTTTGCCTTTTCTAGGGCTGCTCCCCATGGCATATGGAGGTTCCCAGGCTAGGGATCGAATCGGAGCTGCAGTTGCTGGCGTACACCAGAGCCACAGCAACGCTGGATCTGAGCCACATCTGCAACCTACACCACAGCTCATGACAATGCCGGATCCTTAACCCACTGAGCAAGGCCAGGAACCCGCAACCTCATGGTTCCTAGTCAGATTCGTTAACCACTGTGCCACAGTGGGAACTCCTGCATCATTTTTTTTAGATTCTGCATGTAAGTGATAGCATATGATGTTGGTGTCCCACTATCTGACTGACTTCACTTAGCATGATAATTTCTATGTCCATCCATGTTGCTACAAATGCTGTTATTTCTTTCCTTTTAATGGCTGAGTAATATTCTATTCCATATATGTACCACATCTTCTTTATCTACTCCTCTGTCAATGGACATGTTTTTTCCATGTCTTGGCTATTGTATATAGTGCTGCAATGAACACTGAAGTACTAGATGTTTTCAAGTCGTGGTTTTCTCTGAATAGATGCCCAGGAGTGTGATTATTGGATCAAATGTTAATTCTATTTTTAGTTTTCTGAGGAATCTTCATACTATTTTCCACAGTGGTTGCACCAATTTACAATCCCACCAGCAGTGTAATGGGGTTCCTTTTTCTCCACACCCTCTCCAGCACTTATTGTTTGTAGACATTTTGATGATGGCTATTCTGGCCAGTGTAAGGTGGTACCTTGTAGTGGTTTTGATTTGCATTTCTCTAATAAAGAATGATATTGAATATCTTTTCATGCATTTTTTGGCTGTATGTATGTCTTCTTTTGAAAATTGTCTGTTTAGATCTTCTGCCCATTTTTTGATGGGGTTGTTTGGGTTTTGTTTTGTTTTTTTGGTTTTTTTTTTTTTTTTTTTTTTGGTATTGAGCTGCAGAAGGAGTTGACAAATTTTGGAGATTAATCCCTTGTCAGTCGATTCATTTGCAAAGATTTTCTCCCATTCTCTGGGTTGTCTTTTTGTTTTGTTTAGTGTTTCCTTTGCTGTGCAGAAACTTTTAAGTTTAAGTCCCATTTTGTTTACTGTTGTTTTTATTGTCATTACTCTGGGAGGTGGATCTGAGAATATATTGCTATGGTTTATGTCAGAAAGTGTTTGGCCTATGTTTTCCTCTAAGAGTTTTACAGTGTCCAGTCTTATATTTAGGTTTTTGATCCATTTTGAGTTTATTTTTGTGTGTGGTGTTAAGAAGTGTTCTAATTTTGTTCTTTTACATGTGGCTCTCCACTTTTCTCAGAACCAGTTATTGAAGGGGATGCCTTTTCTTCATTGTATATTCTTACCTCCTTTGTCATAGATTAGTTGACTGTGGGTACGTGGGATTAATTCTGGGCTTTCTATCCTGTTCCACTGATCTATATTTCTGTCTTTGTGCCAGTACCATAAGGTTTTGATGACTGTAGCTTTGTAGTATAGTCTGAAGTCAGGGAGTCTGATTCCTCCCTTTGGCTATTCTGGGTCTTTTGTGCTTCCAAATAAACTTTAAAATATTTTGTTCAAGTTCTGTGAAAAATGTCCCTGGCAATTTGATAGGGATTGCATTGAATCTGTAGATTCCCTTGGGTAGTATAGTCATTTTGATAATATTGACTCTTCCAATCCAAGAGCATGGTATGTCTTTCCATCTGTTTGTGTCATCTTTGATTTCTTTCATCAGTGTCTTATAGTTTTCAGAGTACAGCAGGTCTTTTGTCTTTTTAGATAGGTTTACTCCTAGGTATTTTATTCTTTTTGATGCAATGGTAAATGGGATAATTTCATTAATTTCTCTTTCTGATCTTTCATTGTTAGTATATAGAAATGCAGTCAATTTCTGTGTATTAATTTTGTATCCTGCAACATTGCCAAATTCATTGATGTGCTGTAACAGTTTTCTGGTAGAGTCTTTAGGATTTTCTAGGTATAGTATGTCATCTGCAAATAGGGATAGTTTTACATCTTCCTTTCCAATTTGGATTCCTTTTATTTCCTTTTCTTCTCTGATTGCTGTGGCTAGGACTTCCAAATCTATGTTGAATAGTAGTGGCGAGTGTAGACATCCTTGTCTTGTTCCTGATCTCAGTGGGAATTCTTTCAGCTTTTCACCATTGAGAATGATTTTTGCTGTGGGTTTGTCATATAAGGCCTTTATTATGTTGAGGTAGGTTCCCACTATGCCCACTTTCTGAAGGGTTTTTTATCAGAAATGGGTGTTGGATTTTGTCAAAGGCTTTTTCTGCGTCTATTGAGAAGATCATATGGTTTTTATTCTTCAGTTTTTTAATGTGGTATATCACACTGATTGATTTGCTGATATTGAATCCTTGCATCCCTTGGATAAATTCCACTTGATCATGGTGTACAGTGTTTTTAATGCATTGTTGGATTCAGTGTGCTAGTATTTTCTTGAGGATCTTTGCATCTATGTTTATCAGTGAAATTGGCCTGTAATTTTCTTTTTTGTGGTATCTTTGTCTGGCTTTGATATCAGGGTGATGGTGGCCTCATGGAATGAGTTTGGCAGTGTCCCTTCCTCTGCGACTTTTTGTAATAGTTTCAGAAGGATAGGTGTTAGCTCTTCTCTAAATGTTTGATAGAATTCTCCTGTGGAGTTCCCGTCGTGGCTCAGTGGGTAACAAATCCGACTAGGAACCATGAGGTTGTGGTTCGATCCCTGGCCTTGCTCAGTGGGTTAAGGATCCGGCGTTGCCATGAGCTGTGGTGTAGGTCGCAGACGCAGCTCGGATCCTGCGTTGCTGTGGCTCTGGCGTAGGCTGGTGGCTACAGCTCCAATTCGACCTGTAGCCTGAGAACCATCATGTGCCATGGGAGCGGCCCGAGAAATGTCAAAAAGACAAGAAAAAAAAAAGAATTCTCCTGTGAAGACATCTGGTCCTGGACTTTTGTTTGTTGGAAGTTTTTTTGTCACAGTTTCAATTTCAGTACTTGTGATTATTCTGTTCATCTTTTCTATTTCATTTTGGTTTAGTCTTGGAAGACTGTACTTTTCTAAGAATTTGTCCATTTCTTCTAGGTTTTCTGTTTTATTGGCATATAGTTGCATGAGGTAGTCTCTTAAGATCCTGTGTATTTCTGTGATATCCGTTGTTAGTTCTCCTATTTCATTTCTAATCTTATTGATTTGAGTCCTCTCTCTTTTTCTCTTGATAAGTCTGACTGAGGGTTTATCAATTTTGTTGATCTTTTCAAAGAACCAGCTTTTAGGAATTCCCATCGTGGTGCAGTGTAAATGAATCCAACCAGGAACCATGAGGTTGCAAGTTCAATCCCTGGCCTTGCTCAGTGGGTTAAGAATCCCGTGCTGCCTTGAGCTGTGGTGTAGGTCGCAGATGCAGCTTGGATCTGGCGTTGCTGTGGCTGTGGTGTAGGCCAGTGGCAACAGCTCCAATTCAGCTCTTAGCCTGGGAACCTCCATATGCCGCGGGTGCAGGCCTAAAAAGACAAAAGACAAAAAACAAAACAAAACAAACAAACGAAAAACCCAGCTTTTAGTTTCACTGATCTTTTCTATGGTTTTCTTTGATCCTTTCTATGGTTTTCTTTGATCCTTTCTATGGTTTTCTTTGTTTCTATTTCATTGATTTCTGGTCTGATCTATATGATTTCTTTCCTTCTACTAACTTTAGGTCTTGTCTGTTCTTCTCTCTCTAGCTACTTTAATTGTAAAATTAGCTCATTTATTTGAGTTTTTCTTTTTCTTTCTCATTTATATTATTTATTTATTTATTTTCCCACTGTACAGCATTGGAACCAGGTTATACATACATGTATACATACTATTTCCTCCCATTGTTGTGTTGCAATGTAAGTATCTAGACATAGTTCTCAATGCTACACAGCAGGATCTCATTGTTGAGCTTTTGCTTGTTTCCTGAGGTAAGCTTGTATTGCTATAACCTTTCCTCTTATAACTGCTTTTGCTACATCCATAGGTTTTGGAGTGTTGTATCTTTGTTGTCATTTGCTTCTAGGTATTTTTCAATTTTCTCTTTGATTTCTTCAGTGATCCATTGGTTGTTTAGTAGCATGTTGTTTAGTCTCCATGTGTTTGTGTTTTTTGCAGTTTTTTTCTTGTTGTTGATTTCCAGTCATATAGCATTGTGGTCAGAAAAGATGCTTGATGTGGTTTCAGTTTTCTTAAAGTTACTGAGGTTTCATTTGTAGCCAAGGATGTGATCAATCTTAGAGAATGTTCCATGTGTACTTGAGAAGAATTGTATTTTGTTGCTTTTGGATGGAATGTCCTATAAATATCAAGTCCATCTGGTCTAATGCTTCATTCAGGGCCCATGTTTCCTTATTAATTTTCTGTCTGTATGATCTGTCCATTGCTGTAAGTGGGGTGTTAAGTTCCCCACTATTATTGTGTTATTGTCAGTTTCTCCTTTTAAGGCTGTTAGCAGTTGCCTTATATATTGTGGTGATCCTATGTTGGGTACATAGATATTTAACATTGTTATATCTTCTTCTTGGATTGATCCTTTCATCATCATATAATGTCCTTCCTTGTCCCTTAACATATTCATTTTAATTTCTATTTTGTCTGATATGAGTATTGCTACTCCAGCTTTCTTTTGATTCCCATTTGCATGGGGTATTTCCTTCCATCCTCTCACTTTCAATTTGTATGTGTCCCTAGAAGTGAAGTGGGTCTCTTGAAGACAGCATATATATGATTCTTGTTTTTGTATCCATTCAGCTAGTCTATGTCTTTTGGTTGGGGCGTTTAGTCCATTAACATTTAAGGTAATTGTTGATACGTATGTTTTTATTGCCATTTGTTTTGGAATTGTTTTTTTTTGTTTGTTTGTTTTTGTTTTTTTGTATTTTTGCCTTTTCTAGGGTTGCTCTTGTGGCATATGGAGGTTCCCAGGCTAGGGGTCTAATCGGAGCTGTAGCCACCAGCCTACGCCAGAGCCACAGCAATGCAGGATCTGTGCCACGTCTGTGACCTACACCACAGCGCATGGCAACGCCAGATTGTTAACCCACTGAGCAAGGCCAGGGATCAAACCTGCAACCACATGGTTCCTAGTCGGATTCTTTAACCACTGAACCATGATGGGAACTCCCTGGATTTGTTTTTGTTGCTCTTTTTTCTTCCTTTCTTCTCTTGTTCTCTCCTCTTGTGGTTTAATGGCTATCTTTAGTGTTGTTTTCGAGTTGATTTTTCTTATTTGTGTGTGTATCAATTGTAGATTTTTGGCTTGCAGTTAGCCTGAAGTTTTGATGTAAGAGTCTATGTATATACGAGATTGTTTTAAGTTGTTGGTCTCTTAATTGCAAGTGCATCTCCAGTGTCCTGCATTTGTACCCACCTCTTCTCATGATTTCTGATTTCAGTGGCATAATTGTGTGTGGATGATTTCGTATCTTTACTGTATGTATGACTTTACTGGTGAGCCTTGTCATTTGAGGTATTTTTCTTTCTGGTTATGGCCTTTTCTTTTCTGCCTAAAGAAGTTCCTTTATAGTTGTTGTAAATCTGGTTTAGTGTTGCTGAATTCTCTTAGCTTTAGCTTATCTCTAAAGCTTTTGATTTGACCTTCAAATCTGAATGAGATCCTTTCTGGAGAAGGTAGTCTTGGTTGGAGGTTTTTTCCTTTCATCATGTTAAGTATATCATGCCATTCCCTTCTGGCCTTCAGAGTGTCTGCTGAAAAATCTGCTGATAACCTTATTTGGGTTCCCTTGTATGTTATTTGTTTCTTTTCCCTAGCTGCTTTCAGTATTTTCTCTTTGTCTTTAATTTTGATCACTTTGATTAATATCTTGGGGTGTTCCTCTTTGGGTTTATTTTATATGGTACTCGTTGTGCTTCCTGGATTTTAGTGAGTGGTTTCTTTCCCATGTTAGGGAAGTTTTCAGCTATTATCTCTTTGAATATTTTTTCTGTCCCTTTCTCTCTCTTTTCTCCTTCTGGCACCCCTATAATACGGATGTTGGTGCATTAACATTGTCCCAGAGCTCTCCGAGACTCTCTTCATTTCTTTTCAATCTTTTTTTCTCTTTTCTGTTCTGCACCAGTGATTTCCACTAGTCTGTCCTCCACCTCGCTGCTTTGCTCTTCTGCCTCTTGTATTCTGCTGTTGGTTGCTTCTAATGAATTTTTTATTTCAGTTATTGTAATTTCGCATCTCTGCTTTCTTAAGTTTTAGATTTTGTATTTCTTTGCTCAATGTTTACTGTGAAGTATCAGTCTTTTCCTGCAGTTTATCTCCAGTGTCTTGCATCATCTGCAGCATCATCAGTCTAAAATTTTTTTCCTAGAGGCTGATAATGTCCAGATCACTTAGTTATTTTTGTGGGATTTTTTTCTTGCTCCCTTATCTGACTTACAGTTCTCTGCCTTTTCTTTTGTATAGGTTTTTGGTTTGGTGTTCTTTTTGCAGAGAGTAGCGTTGTAGCCTCTCTTAATTCTGATGTCTGCCCCCCCAGTGGCTGAAGTTAGTATGGGGTGGGGAGAAGGCTTGCTGTAGGCTTCCTGATGGGAGGGACTAATGCCTGCCCACTGGTATGTGGAGCTTATTGCTATCCCTCTGGTGGGTGGGGCTTTGTCACTGAGTGAGATTAGAGGCAGCTGTGTGCCTGGGGGGTCTTTAGATAGCCTGTTTACTGATGGGTAGGGCTGTGATCCCACCTGGATTAGTGTTTGGCTTGAGGCTTCTCAGCACTGATGGATCTTGGGGCCAGATTCTCCCAAAATTGCCACCTGTAGAGGAACACAGGCTGATGAATACTCTTGAGACCCTTGCCTCCAACGTCCTTCCCCCACAATGAGCCACAGTCGCCAGTTGTATTCCCAGGAGATCTTCCAAGAATGGCAGTCAAGTCCAACCCATATTCCTGTGGAGCCTCTGCTTTGTCCTGAGACCCAGTGCACATGAAAAACTGTGTGTACCTTTCAAGAATGGGTCTCTGTTTCCCTCAGTCCCATGGCGCTCCTGAGCACAGCCCCACCAGCCTTCAATGCCAGATTCTCTGGGGGCTCTTTCTCCCAACCCCAAATCCCCAGACGTGGAGATCTGACGTGGGGCTCAGAACTCTTACTCCTATAGGTGAGTCTCTGTGATACAGTTACTTTCCAGTCTGTGGGTTTCCCACCCAGTGGGTATGGATTGCTTGTATCACATAATAGTCCCACCTACCTCTTGATGTGACCTCTTTGTCTTCTGGAGTAGGGTATCTTTTTGAAAGTTTCCAGTCCATTTGGTTGAAGGTTGTCCAGCATTTGGTTGTAATTCTGTTGCTTTTATGAGAGAAGATGAGCTCCAGTCCTTCTATTCTGCTGTCTTAATATCATCTTGCAACCCATTTTGAATGCAACTGCACAATTTTAAATTTCCACTGCCATGTTTTTTAAGCCAAAAATGAATATATTCGCATTGGGGCAAGAACTATGTAATTAAACTATTTTAGAGTTTAAGTGTAAAATTCTATGATTCTACTACAACTAATTTAATGGTAGGATTTGTGAACTGATTTACAAAGTTAACCATTATTTGTAAAGTTGTTTCTGGGAGAAAATGCCTTTATAGATTCTTTGTGTTGGTGCTAAAAATTTTTTTTATACTTGGGGATGCCAATAGTGGGGATATCTAGAATGTATTTAAATCAAATGTAGGAAACCTGATATAATGGGACCAGTCTGCCACCTTGTGGAATTTTTTAATGCCTCTTCCAATTTTGCAAATTGAGAGAATGATTGTCATTTAGAAATGATGCTACTTGTGTTCAACCATTGGGGTTTTTTCTAGTGTTGATTTAAAGAATCATTTTTTTTTTATTAAGTTCTTTAAGGTTTTTTTTTTTTTTTTCCTTTTTAGGGCTGTACCTGAAGCATATGGAAGTTCCCAGGTTAGGAGTCAAATCAGAGCTGTAGCTGCAGGCCTATGCCGCAGTAACAACAGCGATGCCAGATCAGAGCCACATCTGTGACCTCTGCCACAGCTGTGGCAACACTGGATCCTTAACCCACTGAGCAAGGTCAGGGATTGAACCCAAATCCCTGTGGATACTAGTCGGGTTCTTCACCCACTAAGCCACAATGGGAACTCCAAGAATCAGTTTTATTTAACATATCTGTGCACGATCTATATGAGAATAACTTAAAGCATTGCTAGTGGACACAAATATTTGAATAAATGTAAAGGTATTTTCTGTTCTTGGCTAGGAGGAATACACAAAAGATATGAATTGAGCATCACGCGAGAAGATTCAAATTGCTTTTCATCATATGGAAGACTGCATATTGCAGAAATTCTCATTCAAATGAAAAAATACAATTAAAAAATTGTTTACAACTTGTGTGAACCTTGAAAACATTACACTAAAGTGAAATGCATGATAAAAAATAAATAATAATAATAATGTTAACCTAGATATAAAAGGATAAAAATTGTGTTTGTCCCTTTTTATTGTGTGGCATTACCATTAAAAAATAAGCTCTCCACTTCCACTTTATCTTAGCTGAAAACATTTAGCCATGGTGAAGGGGTTATGAAGTAAGAATAGTAGCATTCATTAAGGTCTGCTGTAGACCTAAACATAATTCTCTCAATCCTCATAACAGCCCTACACTATAGGCCTGATTACTTACATATTGCAGATGAGGAAAATGAAGCGTGGTTAAATTCATTCATTTGATAAAATTCTCAGCACCTCTTGATGCCACAGAAAAGGCTTAAACTCCTGTCTTTCAGACTCCAACGCTGATACATCATACATGGGGGAGCTCTGGTTGGGCAAACTCATCTTAAAAAGAAATTTCCTAATCTGTTGTCGGATGTCCCTTTTCTTCATTTCCTTTGAAACACACAATTCCACATTAGAGTTGCGGCTCATATCCCAACCTCTGTGGGTCTGGCTGATTGTGAGTTTTTCCCTTCAGTTCACAGGAAAGTACATGGTGCTAAGAAAGAAGGTTTGAAGTAGAAGGTGGTTTCCTGCCAAACAGGCTGGGCTTGCTGGGCTGCACCATAAAATGCCAGGCTTTGAGCAAAGGGGAATCATCTTGGTATTCCACGATGTGGCTAGAACATATTCTAACAATTTTAGAGAAACATTGCCAAGCAGATGTGTTCATGGGTGTCAGACCAACACCGCAAGTGATCCAAAAACCATCTATTCAACAAATAATACTTATTGGGCTCCTACTGTGATCAGATGTTGGCCTATGCAATACGGTGTTAATTATCAAAACATGCAAAAATCCATGCCTCAATAGAGATTTCATTCTAGTAAAAGTAGGCAGAAAATAAGATACATAGGTAAATTATGTAGTGTATTAGAATGTGATTTTTTAAAAAAATAACAGAATGGGGGAGTTCCCTTCATGGCTCAGCAGTTAATGAACCAAACTAGGATCCATGAGGATGTGGGTTCAATCCCTGGCCTTGCTCAGTGGGTTAAGAATCTGGCATTGCCATGAGCTGCAGTGTAGTTTGCGGAAGGGACTTGGATCTGATGTTGCTCTGGCTGTGGTGTAGTTTGGCAGCTGTAGCTCGGATTGGATCCCTACCCTGGGAACCTCCATATGCTATATGGCTGCGGCCCTAAAAAAATAGTGGAAAAAACAAAATTACAGAATAGGATGTTTCTCATTAAAAAAAAGAAGCCGAAGGAAAACCTTGCTAAATCTAATGGTTTTCATCCTCATCTTGCTCTTAGCATAATATGACATGGTTGATCATCATCTTCTTCAAACGCATTGTTCTTCATTCCAGAATTCCACACTACTGGTTTCCTCCAGTATCAATGGCTTATTTCTTCTTATTCCCCAACCTCTAAACACTGGAATGCCCTGAGACCTTCTGACAGTTTGCACTCCCTTGCTTGGTGATCTTGTCCAATCTCATGATTTTAAATTCTGTACATCGCCAAACTCCAAAGTTATAACTCCAGCCCAGACCTCCCCTATGAATTGTGGGCTATTCAATTGCTCACCCGACCTCTCCACTTGTAAATGCAAGTTTAATATTAATTTCTGTTCTTTCCTCCAAGGAAATCTGTCCTCCCACTGTCTTCCCATGGTTAATAATGACGGTCAGCCTTCCAGTTTTTATATATATATATATATATATATATATATATATATATATATATATATGTAATGGTTTTAATTTTTTTCCATTATAGCTGGTTTACAGTGTTCTGTCAATTTTCCTTCTTTTTTTTTTTTTTGTCTTTTTTTTTTTTTTTTTTGTCTTTTTGCCTTTTCTAGGGCCTCTTCCCGCAGCATATGGAGGTTCCCAGGCTAGGGGTCTAATTGGAACTGTAGACACTGGCCTACACAAGAGCCACAGCAATGCGAGATCTCTAACCCACTGAACAAGGCCAGGGATCGAACCACAACCTCATGGTTCCTAGTCGGATTCGTTAACCACTGAGCCACGACGGGAACACCCAATTTTCTACTGTACAGCATGGTGACCCAGTTACATATACATGTATACTTTTTTTTTTTCTCACATTATCATGCTCCATCATAAGTGACTAGATATAGTTCCCAAGGCTACACAGCAGGATCTCATTGCTGATCATTCCAACCCCTGACTTCGTTTGCATCTATTAATCCCAAGCTCCCAGTCCATCCCACTCCTTCCCCCTCCCCCTTGGCAACCACAAGTCTATTCTCAGCCTTCCAGTTTTATCTCAGGCTGAAAACCCTAATGCCTTCCTTGACTTTTTCTCTTTCACTCAGGCCTGTTGTACTTTCCAGATGCATCCAGAACCTGCCAGCTTTTCACCTTGTGTTCCCGGCCTGGTCCAAATCACCATCATCTCTCACTGGATTATCACAAGTACAGTTTTCCCCGATTTTTGAGAAGTTCAAGTTTCACCACTTCGCTTTTTGGAAAAATCTACATTAGTACTACCTGTTTTTGATAACTGAAAGAAGTCTAAAAAGGGTTTTAGCTTTTACAAAAGGAGGAGAACGGAATTCTCGTCGTGGCTCAGTGGTTAACGAATCCGACTAGGAACCATGTGGTTGCGGGTTCAATCCCTGGCCTTGCTCAGTGGGTTAAGGATCCGGCGTTGCCATGAGCTGTGGTGTAGGTTGCAGACACATCTTGGATTCTGTGTTGCTGTGGCTATGATGTAGGCTGGTGGCTACAGCTCCGATTCGACCCCTAGCCTGGGAACCTCCATATGCCCTGGAAGTGGCCCAAGAAATGGCAAAAAGAAAAAAAAAAAAAAAAAAAAAGGGAGAAAAGGGGAAATCGTGTTATGTTTGTTTTGCAACCAGCTGGTTAGAAAGGCTGCATCCCTAAACATGGATAGTAGCAACGCCAAGCTCTTTCCCTGGAAACTACACTCAGCATCAAGCTGCCAGAGATTTGCATGGGGTCTGTGAGCATCTGTGCTTTATCTGTTTATTTTGTTCATCCGTTAGCAAAGTAGTTGTCCCAAAGTAGTTGCTTTCTCGCCACTTCAGCTTAGAAAAGATTTCATAGGAATGATCTGATTTTTTTTTTTTTTTTAAAGGGCCGCACCTGTGGCATATGGAGGTTATCGGGCTGGGGGTCAAATCACAGCTACAGCTGCTGGGCTACGCCACAGTCAGAGCAATGCAGGATCCAAGCTGCATCTCCAAACTGCATCTCAGTTCACGACAACGCTGGATCCTTAACCCACTGAATAAGGCCAAGGATCAGACCCAAGTCTTCATGAATCCTAGTTGGGTTCGTTACCGCTGAGCCACAACAGGAAATCCTCCTTGCTGTTTTTTGAGCCACATCAGGCACACTCCTGTCCCAGGGTCTTTGCATTTGCTCTATCATCCTTTGGAACACCCTGAAATAGCTGCTTGACTCAGGCTTCCCATCCTTCAGATTTTAAAGTGTTATCTCAGTGAGGCTTTTCCTGGCTAACCAGTTTAAAACTTCCAACTCACATACCTTCCTCCCAACCTGTTTATTTTTCCCCATGGCACTTAATCTAACACACCATATAACACATAAATGGTTTGTTCTTCATTTGATGGGATTATTTGTTCATTTTATTCATTACTGTATCCCTAGGGCCTTGCTCATCTTAGGTGTTCAGTATATAAATGTCCTCCACCCAAAGTTGAGCAAGTTGGGTTGTTGGTTTGTTGCCATGAGGGAGAACGTACACCAGGGGGAACCATGGAGCCACTCAGTAAATGTTAGCATGGACTTCGTGCAGCAAGGCTTGCTGGTATCAGGTTTTTTGAGGGAGCTTTCAAGGAAGCGGGGTTTTGCTCTGGATTGGATGCTACCAGGAAGGAGTAATAATAACCTGGTTGGGTATCTTAATGAATTTGTTCTGGATGGAGGGAAGAGTGCAAGGCTAAAACTGTAATTGGCAAAGCAGTAGCAGTTAATATTAGCTGGGAGAGAGAGATGTTTGGGATTTTTGTGCTTCACACAGTGACCTTTTATTTTATCTTGGCTTCAATAAGATTTATGAAATGGTCTTGTTTTTTGTTTTGTCTCACTTTATCAAGGTCACACAATAGTCTACATCAACACAGATTTGCTGTTCTGTGTAATGTTTTAGGTCCATCAGGGAAAATACCATGACTATCTGTGAATGCCAAGCCAGCTACTAGTGACACGGAGACCTAGCTACTAGGATTAGGCTAGTTCCCAAGGCCAGTGGTTGCATTCTTCTTGTAAGGGTGTATGCTTTTAGACTGATTTAATGAATGCATATAATTGTGGTCCTCATATACCCAAGGGCTGTCGCCTGAAAGGGAAAGTAGGCTCGTTTTCTAAGAATTCTGAGGCTAGAGGTGGGACAATGGGTGAAGTCACAGAGTGAGCAAGTTTCCACTCACTGTAAGAGCTTTAACAAAATGAGCCACTCAGCAGGGAGATGGATTCCAATGACTTGACTTCTCAATGGAGTCTGAAGAGATAATGGATTGGGATATTAGAGTTGTGTCTAAGGCCCTGAATGGAAGGCTGTACTAATAGCTTCAGATTTTTATGCAGTTCTATGAAGATCTCCCAAAGCTTGCTTGGCCTTCCAGCTTTCTTCCTAGGGAGTTCCCAGTAAGAAGCAGACAGTGGCTCCATTAAGATGAAAAAGAAGCTGTCTAGGTCCTTTTGATAGGGATGGAGAAGGCACAGGTAGTTGTAGAAATCCAGATAAAGGACCATATTTAAAAAGGGAAACTTAGAGGACATTGGGAGATCACTGTTAAGTTAATAAATTGCTCAAGAAAACCATCAGCACAAGTCAGGTTTGCTTCATTAGTGGAGCCTTGAGAATTGCCTCAGGTCATTGGGTAGGGGATGGGATTAGGCCTGCATTCATAGTCAGATCAAGGGCAAGAGTTTTAGGACCACCACCCTTCTGCAGATTTGAATACACACCTTTACCAGATACTAAAGAGGATTTACTTCTCCGGAAAGGAAGAGGTGGACTTTTCCAACCCCAGCACCTCTTGGATGAATGATAAAACTGTAGCCCACCTTGGGCTACAGCTTCCATACCTGCCCACCTGCATCTCTCACAAGCATCGTATCTTAATAAATCTATTTCTTGCCTATCATTTTGTCTCTCGCTGAATTCCTGAGGCGCGGAGACATGAAGAACCTGAGTCTCAGTGAGTCCAGACACAGGGTGAGTGATTCTAATTTAAAACCGTGGGTGTAAGCCCCAATCTGGGTTTAGGCCGGGTTTGAGTTCTGGCACATGGGTTCAAGTCCCAATCTGTGTTCTGGCTAGGTTCAGGCCATTAGTGCTGTCAGTTTCACTGAGGATTTCACAGTCCAAAAGTTGGAACAGGCATGGAAGCAAATATCTTCAGGATAATTTCTGTTTTTTGTTTTTGTTTTTGCTGCACCCGAGGCATGTAGAAGTCCCTGAGCCAGTGACTGAACCTGGGCCACAGCGAACCACAGCAATAACAATGCCAGATCCTTAACCCACTGTGCCACAAGGGAACTCCCTGCAGTGTAGTTCTTCAGTGAAGTTCTGAAGTAGTTCTCACTGGGGACAAATTCCCCCCTCCCCCCGCCCCCACCCAGGACACTTGGCAATGTCTGGAACATTTCTGGTTGCCATCAAGTGGGGAAGGGTACTACTCACATCTGGTTGGAAGAGTGCACAAACATTGTTAAGCATCATACATTGCATGGGACAGCCTCCGCATCAAAGAATCATCCATCTCAAAATGTCAATACTGGAGTTCCCTTGTGGCTCACCCAGTTATGAACCTGACTAGCATCCATGAGGATGAGGATTCGATCCCTGGGATTGCTCTTTGGGTTAAGGATCTGACGTTGCCGTGAGCTGTGGTGTAGGTTGAAGGCGAGGCTCAGATCCCACATTGCTGTGGCTGTGGTGTAGGCCAGCAGCTGCAGCTCTGATTCAACCCCTAACCTGGGAACTTCCTATGTTGCAGGTAAGGCCCTGAAAAGCAAAACAAAACAAAACAAAACACCCCAAACCAAAATGTCAATAGTGCCAGTATTGAGAAACCCTGTTCTAGAGGGAAGGGGAAAAAATTATAGATATACAGAGGGAGGAATGGGTCCTGCTTGTCCTAGGAAATACAGGGAAAGGTTTTATAGAGGAGGGATATCTAAGCTGGGTTTTGAAGATGGGATAGGATTTCCATGGTAAAAATAAAAAATGCTTGTTATTTTAGAGAGAGAGTCTGAAATATCAATTGATAAATGATATAATGTCTGGAATTTACTGCAAATAATTCAGTGTGGGGATGTGAGTGGTGTGAGAAAAAGTAGAAGTTTGCCCAGGAGTTGATAATTGTTGAAACTCTTGATGGATACCTGGAGGTTAGTTATATTCTTTATTTTTTGTGTGTTCTTGAAATTTTCCATAATAAAAAATTTGAATAAAGATTTTTTTCTTTTTTTATTGTGGTAAAATATATATGACATAAAATTACCATTTAGGAGTTGCTACTATGGCTCACTGGGATTAGCAGCATCTCTGCAGTGCCAGGATGCAGGTTTGATCCCTGGCCTGGCATAGCAGGTTAAAAGGATCCTGAGTTGCCATAGCTGTGCTGTAGGTCACAAATGCGGCTTGGATCTGATCCCTGGACTGGGAATTCCACATGCCCCAAGGTGGCCAAAAAAGAAAAAATAAAACAAAAACCATTTAACCATTTTTTAGTGTACAATTAAATGGCATTAAATACATTCACAACATTGAGCAAGCATCACCACTATCTATTTGCAGAACTTTTTCATCATCCCGAATAGGAATTCTGTGTTCATTAAACAATAAGTCCTCATTCCTTCCTCCTCCCAACTACTGGTAACCTCTATTCTACTTTATGTCTCTGTGGATTTCCCTATGTAGATACTTCATATCACTGGAGTCATATGATATTTATCCTTTTATGTCAGGCTTATTTCACTTAGCGTAATATTTTTGAAGTTTACAGTTGGCAGTTCCTGTTGTGGTGCAGCAGAAATGAATCCCACTCATATCTGTGAGGATGGGATTTGATCCTCGGCCTCTCTCAGTGGGTCCGGGACCCGACACTGCATGAGCTGTGGTGCAGGTTGCAGCTGAGACTTGGATCTTGCGTTGCTGTGGCTGTGGTGTAGCCACAGCTCTGATTTGACCCCTAGGCTGGGAACTTCCATATGCTGAGGGTATGGCCCTAAAAAGCAAAAAAAAAAAAAAAAGTTTACCCATGTTGTAACATGTATCAGAATTTCATTCCTTTTTATGGCTGAACAATAGCACATCGTATGCATATACTACATTTTGTTTGTCCATCCTTCCATTGATTATAATCAATTTTAAAATAACTTTATTTTGGGAAGGAGGGTACAGGTGGTTGCAGGGAAGATATTGCTTGCATCTTTAAGTGGAAAATGGAATTGTTTAGGATTTGGGAAATAATTAGATAAGTTTGTCATTGCTGGGGCTAAAAAACACAGAGCGGGGAGATGGCTGATGGTGCTGCTAGGAGTGGTAGAACTGAGTTAATGGGAGCCTTGTATGTCAAACCAAGGCTATGACCTTTTCCTCTTCTTTTCTTTTCTATGGCCAAACCCATGTCATACAAAAGTTCCTGGGCCAGGGATTGAATCTGAGCCACAGTTGCAACCTACACTACAGCTACAGCCACACTGGATCCTTAACCCACTGTGCTAGTCCAGGGATCGAACGTGTGCTTCCACAGTCACCCGAGCCACTGCAGTCGGATTCCTAACCCACTCTGCCACAGCCAGAACCCTCTATGACCTTTTTCTTATAGGTCCCAATGAAGGTCCCTCCCCTCCCCTAATCAAAATATATTTCTTATTTTTTTTCTGTACAACTAATACATGCTTGTGTCAAAAATTCAAACCATACTGAAATATAAACATTGCAAAGAAGAATTTATCCATTTTCTTACCTATCTAAACCATTATAAAAGGTTTGATGTGTGTCCTATATCAAAACTCATCAGCTACAGACCACAAGAACAACCTAAAGTTAAAGTCAGGTTTATTCAGATTGCTGCAGCAAAGAAGAGAACTGTGGGGATGTATCATTAAGCAGTAATTGGTGGGAGTTCCTGTTGTGGCTCAGCAGTAAGGAACCTGACTAGTATCTATGAGGATGAAGGTTTGATCCCTGGCTTCACCTAGGGGGTTAAGGATCTGGCATTGCCGTGAGCTGTGGTGTAGGTTGCAGATGCACCTCGGATCCTGTGTGGCTATGGCTCTGGTATAGGCTGGCAGCTGCAGCTCTGATTTGACTGCTAGCCCAAGAAATTTTATGTGCTGCAGATTTGGCCTTAAAATGCCAAAAAAAAAAAAAAAAAAAAAAAAAAAACACGGGAATTCAAAGAGTTTAATACAAGAGCCTGTGCTGGGTGATTCTAGTGATTCTAAACAGGCTTTATGGAAAGCAGGAGTCTGTTCTGGATTGGGTTCTGTTCAGGAAGGAGAGACAGTTTGGCGATTGGGTAGGTCTTTGGTAATTTTTATCTGGAATGCCAAAGGATTGAGATTGGGTTAGAGCTATCACTGGTAAAACAGCTGTAATCACTGATGTAGTTAAAAGAGAATATTGGTAGTTTTCATGGTTTCAAGGTGGCCTTGACTCTTGACTCACTTATTCTACTACAATGTCAGAATGGCCTTTGAGTATTGTTTATATCCTGAGAGGCCTGCTTCTGTTTTGTTAGGAACATTACAGCCTAATGTGAAATTTAAGAAAGGAAAACCTGGAGTTCCCATTCTGGCTCAGCGGGTTAAGAACCTGACTAGTATCCATGAGGATGCGGGTTCAATCCCCGGCTTCTCTCAGTGGGTTAGTGCTGCAAGCTGTGGCATAGGTTGCAGATGGGGATCATATTTTGTGTTTCTGTGGCTGTGGTGTAGGCTCTGATTCATCCCCTAGCCTGGGAACTTCCATATGCCGCAGGTGTGGCCCTTAAAAAACAAAAAGGAAAGAGAAGATACTTATGATCAAGTAAAAAGGAATATTCGATGACTACTTGGTGAAAGTTCTGGAACAGTGCTTCTCAAAAGATGGTTTAGGAACTCCTGTGATTCCTTGTGTACCTATCTTGAAGTTTCTTATATTAATATTAGAGTACAACAGTATCCATCTTTCTGTGTCCTTTGTGATTTATCATAGTTAACACAAGTACAAGGTCAAAATGTGCTGGGTTATGAGATTTCTGAAATCTATTTTAAATTACACAATACATAAATATGTTCTTGTAAAAAATAAAAACAATACAGACACAGCTTAAGGGTTCCAGTTCTAATCCTCCACACAACTATTTATGTTATGCGTATTTTTCCAGACCTTTTGCCATGCATTTACATACTTATGAATTAATATAAAATGTATACTTTTATAAAACAATGTTATACTGTAGTTTTCCTTTTACAACTTAAAAAAAAACCCAATTCACCATTGGATTTATGAATATTTTAAGCTGCTGCATGTATTTTGTAATATGAAGTATCACAGTTAATTTAGCCATTTAGTTGCTGCGAAAGTCCCAGCTCTTTGCTGTTACTGAGCTGGACCATAAAGCTAGCATACAGCTGCATGGGCAAACATGCTGGGGTTCCCTAGCACTGACAGCACTTAGTGAAATCTCAAGGTCACCAGAAAGGTATATTTTAAAATGTAATATATCACCCCAAATACTTTTCCAAAGTGGCTATACCAAATTTACACACCTATGTAGAGGTTTTTAAAGACCCCTTGATAGAAATACTTTCTCCCAGCAGGAGAGTTCAAGGCCTGGCACACCCGCCCCTTCTCCGGCCTTGACCTCGGCAGTACCGCCCCACTGCCTCTCTATCTCTAGGCTCAGCCCCGCCCCTTCCGCTTGGAGGTCCCACCTCTTGGCCGCTTCTGTTCAGAGGGCGGGGCGTGGGTCGTCCGTGACATCACTGCCGGCTAGACGCCATCTTGCTGGTTCCCGGCGGGTCTTGGATGTGGCGGCCCCAGTGTTGAGGGCGTGGGCAAGGGTGGGGTGAGGGGGCGAGGCCGCGGCTGGGGCGGCGAAACTCTCCACCCCTCAGCCCCACCGCGTGGGACGGCGTGAACGAGGTGTCGGAGGGATGTCCGCCTTCTCTGAGGCGGCGCTGGAGAAGAAGCTGTCGGAGTTGAGCAACTCGCAGCAGAGCGTGCAGACCTTGTCCCTGTGGCTGATCCACCACCGCAAGCACTCGCGGCCCATCGTCACCGTGTGGGAGCGGGAGCTGCGGAAAGGTAAGACGGCCTCGCCTTTCTGCCGCTCCCTCCCACCCGGCCGGGTCCCTGAGGTCCCCCAAACCCTGCGCCCTGCTCCTTGAGGCCCCCATTACCCCAGCGACCCCACCTCACCGCCGCCCCGAACCCCCACTACCGAGCGCCCGGGGCTCCCTGGTGTCCGTGGTCTGCGGGCGGGGAGAAGTGTTGTGCGCTGCTCTTCCTGCAAAGTCGGCGCTTAGTAGGCTGTTGAATAAGGAATAAAGAACCGATACTTCTGTTGATTTAACGCGGAGACAGTAGCCAGGGGCTCAGGACTCTGCACCTAATTGCAGTCAGGTGTTTTGTTTTTTAATTGTGTACATTATAATGGAGGATGGGGGGAAATTGGGAAATGTGCACAGGAAAAGATCTGTATGCGGTTGGGAAATACCTATTTCTGTGACACATCATCTCAATCTTATAAAATTAATAGAGGAGTCAGAGTTTAGAGCTGGGAAACCTAAAATAAGATGCGTGATGCAATGGAAAAAATCCTGAATTTGTAGATTTTAGAGGACCTGAATTAGGGAAATTTCTTTATTTCTGAATTGCAAGTGCCTGAAAATGAGGGAGTTAGATTAAGTGAGGTAAGGTCCTTTCTTGCTCTATGATTATACGCCTCTGGGGCAGTGTCTTTATTTTACAAAGCATTCGATAGTGTTTCTGTAAATGAAGTTAACTTTTCGAGCAGTAGTCTTGCTGTCACTAAAATATCTAGAAGAATCATTTTGCTATGACTGCAGAGCCAATTTATCCAAGAACTGATTGTATGATAGCGCGACTGAAAATTAAAATATTTCGTCTGCTTAGTCTGGATTTGTACCTTAATTCTTAATTAGGTATAGGTAGTGGGCTCTTTCAATTGTTGTTTCAAACACCCTGATGTATCAGATATGATGGTTATTTATTAATTAAGGGTTTTAACAACATGTTCTTCATCAAAATAAATGTTTAAGTACTGATCCGTAAGAAAGCCATATGATAAATTAATATGAGAGCCAAAATGTGGCGTTGGCTATGTAGAATGGAGACAAACTCATTTTCTTGTGTGTTTGCTTGTGATTGATCCATTAGAAGAAGTTGACGTAGAGCTCTGTTTTTCACTTCATATGTAAGTGTATGTGTATTGGCTCTCATGGAGGAATTCACCTATAAGTAGCCAAAAAGGTTTGAGAAACACAAATATAAATGTCTGGAAAATAGCTGTGAACTTTGAGAAGGCAGGTATTGTATTTGCTTTTTTGCCTTGCTAGATATGAAAATCAGCAACAGGTGTATATATACTTTTTTTTTTTGAAAAGAGTGTAAGGATTGGTACCCAGACTGTTTCTAAGAACTACCACAGATCAGTAGAAAGATGGACATACTGTTAAAGGCATTTCACATTAGAGAAACCGGAAAGACCAGTAAATGATACTTAATCTTACTAATCAAGGAAAATCAATGAAGTACCACTTTATACCCTTTGGTTTGCAAAATTTAAAAGCATGATAATACCAAAAATTGGGAAGGAAGACAGGAAACAGGAACTCTCTTCAATTGCTGATTGTAGTGTAAAAAAGGGATGGTCTTAGCAACCTCTAATGAAGTTGAAGGTATATATCTTTTGATCTAGTAGTTCTTCCGTGATTATATCTTGGACACTCAAGGAATTATGTTTATTGTAGTCTTTTTTTTTTTTGTCTTTTTAGGGCCACACCCGTGGCATATGGAGGTTCCCAGGCTAGGGGTCTAATTGGAGCTGTAGCCACCGGCCTACACCACAGCTCACTGCATCACTGGATCCTTAAGCTGAGCAAGGCCAGGGATCAAACTCGGCAACCTCATGGTTCCTAGGTGGATTCGTTAACCACTAAGCCGATGGGAACTCCTGTTGTAGCCTCTTAATAGCAAAATTAGATAAACAGTTTAAACATCTTACTAGTTAGAGTATGATAAATATATTTTGACATTCATGCAATATAATACGGTCCAGTGGTTTTCAGGAATGAACTAGAGCTACGTGAAAGAAACAACATGATTGAATTAAAGAACAACAAAGAAGCAAAATGTTGAGCTAAGAAAGAAAGGGGCAGACCAGTATGCCATTCGGTGAAAGTTTGAAAACATGCAAAACAATACTCTATATTGTTTCCAGATATCTGTAGTTATTGCTAGAACGTGCATAGTAATGATTAACACCATAGTCCAAGGTAGTTGTTGCCTTAAAGGAGAGAGGAAATGAGAAGGGATCTGTGTTACCTTATAGTACATATATTTAAAACATTTTTTGAAACAAATGGGGGAAAAGAATAAGATGTACTTTTAGCTGAGTTTGGAAATGTTTCCTTACATTTAAACGTTTCATAAATAGAAAAAGTTAAAGACACATAAATAAATGCTTTAGGAGGAGAGTAGTTTGGGTGATGATGAGATGATAGAAATGGTAGTAATACCAGTAGTGGTGATGACTGGGCTGCTGATTGTCAGTGTGATGTGAGATTATCCGCCAGAGGTTTCCTTTCCTTGACACATGACTGTGCCTTTGTAGGGCATAGCTTTATGTCCTCATGGTTGTCTGCAGTTTTGCTCGTCAACTTTAGGATCCTCCATCTCCTGAAGCATAATGATAATGACAGTAATTTGCTGAGTACCAGTCATTGTTTTAGACATTACTGTGATGTCTTGAATACTTACGTTATCCCTGCAAAATAAGTATTTTTTTTAAAAGGAATTGATCAAGTTTGAAATAAATCAAGAAATAAATTACGGAAAATTAGTTGAAGATTTTGTGTTAAGCTAGGCACCCTTTAGTTCCTTCAAGTGTTTAAAGAAGACAGAAATGTCACATTGGTAGGAAAAATAACTGCTCAGAATGTAAGAATGAGTAGGTAAGATGATTTATCAGACATGGTAACCATGCGATTATGAAGATTTCTCCTCTTTGTCTACTTTTCTTATCTTTGTCTCCTTTAAAGAATGAGAAAACCTGTCAGGAGAGATACACCCCATGGACTTTATGAAGACCAGAGTAGCTCTTATTTCCCTGATAAATGCAGTAGAAAAACATAAGTGACCATTTTGTTATTGTTTTGTAGCAGCTCTATTGAGATATAATTAACATACCATACAATTCACCCATTTGGCTTTTAGTATATCATATTGTTGGAAAACCATCACCATGATAAATTTTAGAACATTTTCATTACCCAAAAAGAAGTTCCATTTTGGCCATCATTGCCTCTTCCCCAGATCTAGGCAACTGCTGATTTACTTTGTTTCTGTAGATTTGCCTTAAATGGAATCTTCTGTGACTAGTCTTCCTTTGGTTAGGATAACATCTTCTAGGGTCACACTTATCATAGCATGTGTTTAGTGTTTCATTCCTTTCTATGGCCAAATAATCCATTGTATGAATTTATCCATCAGTTGATGGACATTTAGGTTGCTTTCACTTTTTGGCTATTATGAACAATACTGCTGTGAACATTTGTGTACAGGTTTTTGTGTGGAATGTTTTAATTTTTCTTGGATATATACATAGGAGTAGAATCCTAGGTCATATATGAACTCTGTGGTTAACCTGTTGAGGAATTGCCAGACTGTTTTCTTTTTTTGTCTTTTTACCTTTTCTAGGTCCGCTCCTGCAGCATATGGAGGTTCCCCTGCCAGGAGTCTGATCGGAGCTGTAGCGGACAGCCTACCAGAGCCACAGCAACACCAATCCAAGCCGCGTCTGCAACCTACACCACAGCTCCCAGCAACGCTGGATCCTTAACCCACTGAGCAACGCCAGGGATCGAACCCACAACCTCATGGTTCCTAGTTGGATTTGTTAACCATTGAGCCATGACGGGATCTTCCAGACTGTTTTCCACAGTGACTGCATCATTATTCATGTAAAAAAAATTTTTTTTTCTTTTTTTTTTTAGTGCTGCGCCTGTGGCACATGGAGGTTCCCAGGTCAGGGGTCGAAACAGAGCTGCTGGCCTATGCCACAGCCAGAGCAACACGGGATCTGAGCCTCATCTGCAACCTATACCACAGCTCATGGCAACGCTGGATCCTTAAACCACTGAGTGAGGTCAGGTATCAAATCTGCATCCTCATGGATACCAGTTGGGTTCATTACTGCTGAGCCACAGCAGGAACTCCCTCATTATACATTTCTCCCTGCAGTGTGTGAGGATCCAGTTTCTCCACATCTCTAACATTTTCATCTTTCATCATTTCATTTTCCTGATGACTAATGATGTTGAGTATATTTTCGTGTGCTTATTGGCCATTTGTGTGTCATCTTTGGAGAAACGTCTTCTCAGATCTTTGCCCATTTTAAAATTGAGTTGTCTTTATTAAGTGTTCTTTATGTATTTTAGATACAAGTCCTTTATCAGATCCATGACTTGCAAATGTTTTCTCCCATTCATTGCATTGTCTTGTCTTTTCATTTTCTTAATACTGTTTTTTTTTTTTTTTTTTTTTTTTTTTTTGCTTTTTAGGGCTGCACCCATGGCATATGGAGATTCCCAGGCTAGGGGGTCCAATCAGAGCTGTGGCCGCCCGCCTATACCACAGCCACAGCAATGCAGAGTCCGAGCCACGTCTGTGACCTACACCACAGCTCACGGCAACGCCAGATCCTTAACCCACTTAGCAAGGCCAGGGATCGAACCCGCAACCTCATGGTTCCTGGTCAGATTTGTTTCCGCTGTGCCACGACGGGAACTCCTTAGTACTGTCTTTTGAAGGTGATTTTTTTAAACTAAATTTCTCATTAGTTGGCTAAATTGTAAAATTATTAGTATACATCATTAATGACATATATATTGCATTCATTGCTGTAGAAATATCAACCATGAATGTACCAGAATCTACAAAATAACAGTGACAGGCGCGTTCTTACACGCAAACACAGCAACAAATCTCTGAAAGAGTTTAAAAAAGAAGGTGTATAGGAGAAAGTTCTTTGCAGTTGATTAGAGTTGCTGCTTTCACTAGTCTAGTTGATTGAGTCCTTTATGCAAGTCTCGTATATGTTATTCATATTTGAGTCTTAAAATCATAATTGCATCAACCCTTTAGAGTATATTAATTACCCTGTATTTATTATCCTCTGCGTGTTTGGCATTGGATATATTTCAGTGATAAAACAGTGTTTTTATATGTCAAATATATTTCAAAAAAATAAAGGAAAGTTTGCTCCTGCTTTCATAGAATTTATAGTCTCATAGGGAGGGCATACAATGAAGAAGAAAATTGTAAGTATGAATTTTGTATTAAGTGCATTTAAAAGAAGAAAACTTAAAGTAGTAGGCAGTGAGGGAAATCATCTCTGTAAGGTGACCTTTAATACAAGACCCCTCTGGAACAGTATTCCATCAGTGGGGAGGAGGCATTCAGCCACTGGCTGTGTGAAGATGCTGAGGCAAGAAATAGCTTGAGATACAAAGACTCAAACCTGGAAATGTTCAGCTCTTCAGTGCTTGTTACAGTTTTCCCCAAATTGGTAACAATTAAAATTTTAGAATACTTAAAATTTAGATTTTCCCTCTATTTGTAATTACTTGTTAAAAATCAGTACTTTGTTGTCAATAAACAATATTAGACATCTTTTAGGAAACTAATTATCACCTTATATTTTATTATGGACTGGAGGGTAATTTGATAGTTGAGAAGTAGATAGTGGGTTCCTGTAGATGGTTGTTTTCCTTATTCAATTTTTAACCTTCATAATCTTAACATATTGCCTTTGATGAAGGTTCTTAAATAAGTCTAGTTAACATTTACATGAATATAGCTATAGGTTTGTAAGTGGTGGCAAAATAAGTACTGTGTTTCTTAGATGCTCTATTTGATTTTATTTATCTATTTATTTATTGGCCACATACACAGTACATGGAAGTTCCCAGGCCAGGAATCAAACCCAAGCCCCAGCAGTATAATGCTGAATCCTTAACTGCTAGGCCACCGGGGAACTCCCTCTATTTGGTTTTAGAAAAATAAAAAGGCCAAGAACATTTTTTATCTGCCTTAAAAACTTTTAGTAATATAAATCCTTAAAGTATATTCTGTTTTGAATTAATTTAATGGCTTTTATATTGTCCAATACTATTATTTTGTCCAATACTGTTATACTTTTTTATAGAGTTGAACAAGTAAGTGAGACTATGTGTATGTTGTTAATTCTTTTTTTTAAAAAAATTATTTATTTATGTTTTTTGGTCATCCTGTAGCGTATGGATTTACTAGGCCAGGGATCAGATCTGAGCTGCAGTTTTTTGTTTTGTTTTTTGGTTTTTTTTTTTTTTGTCTTTTTGCTATTTCTTTGGGCGGCTCCCGCGGCATATGGAGGTTCCCAGGCTAGGAGTTGAATCGGAGCTGTAGCCGACGGCCTACGCCAGAGCCACACAACGTGGGATCCGAGCCGCGTCTGCAGCCTACACCACAGCTCACTGCAACGCCGGATCGTTAACCCACTGAGCAAGGGCAGGGACCGAACCTGCAACCTCATGGTTCCTAGTCGGATTCGTTAACCACTGCACCATGACAGGAACTCCCTGAGCTGCAGTTTTAACCTACACTGCAGCTGTGGCAACATTGAATCTTTTAACCCACTGTGCCGGGCTGGGGTTGAACCTACATCCTGGCACTACAGAGATGCCATTGATCCCAGTGCACCACCGCAGGAACTCTGTATATTTTGTTAGTTCTTATATTTAAAAGAATTTGTTGTTCTCAAATTGTATGACTTTTATGAACCCCCATGTAGTCATCGTCCAGCTTTAACAGTTATACTCTTTGTTAACAACTTAAAAAAAAGTCATATTCTTAAAGTATCATCAGAGTTCCCATCATGGCGCAGCAGAAATGAATCCGACTAGGAACCATGAGGTGGTGGGTTCCATCCCTGGCCTCACTCAGTGGGTTAAGGATCCAGCATTGCTGTGAACTGTGGTATAGGTTGCAGACTTGGCTCGGATCCCTCATTGCTGTGGCTCTGGCGTAGGCTGGCAGCTGTAGCTCTGATTTACCCCTAGCCTGGGAACCTCCATCTGCCACAGGTGCAGCCCTGAAAAGACCAAAAATAAATAAATAAATAAACAAATAAATAAAATATCATCAAATATCTAGCCAGTATTTGTTTCCTTCAGATGTTTGCTTAAAGATTAAAACTTCTGTTTTAATCAGGATCCAGGTAAAGTTCATTTATTGCATATGATTATTATATTCTTTAAATCCCTTTACATTTATGGATTCCCTCTGTCTTATTTTAAATTCATTCTTTGAAAAAAACCAAATTGGCTGTTTCATAGATATTCTCAGAATCTAGATCAGGGATTATCAAACTGTTTGATTAAAGGATCCTCTACTTATTGAAGGCCCTTGATCTTCCATTTATGTGGTTTATATTGGTAGTTATATTAAAAAGTAAAACATTCTGGTAGTTCTGTGGTGTAGTGGGTTAAGGATCTGGTGTTGTCACTGCAGCAGCTTGGGTCACTGCTGTGGTGTGGCTTTGATCCCTGGCCTGGGAACTTCTGCATGCCTTGGGCATGGCCAAACAAACAAACAAACAAAAAACTACAATACTCAATTGATTTATATTAACATAAAATTACCTTTTTGCTTTTTGGCTGCACATGCATCATGCAGAAGTTCTAGGACTAAGGATCACATCCAAGCCACAGCAGTGACAGTGCCGAATCTTTAACCCACTGAGCCTCCAGGGAAGTCCAAAAATAGCATTATTTTAGTTATTTATTGTTTTGTCTCTCTCTCTCTCTTTTTTTTTTTTTTTTTTTAGGGCTACACCCATGGCATATGGAAGTTCCCCAAGCTGGGGGTTGAATCAGAGCTGCAGCTGCTGGCCTACACCACAGACACAGTAACAAGGGATCCAGGTTGAATCTCTGACCTATAGTGCAGCTTGTGGCCATGCCAGATCCTTAACACACTGAGAGGGGCCAGGGATCAAACCCATGTCCTCATGGATACTAGTTGGGGTTGTTACCTCTGAGCCACAACAGGAACTCCTCTTATTTATATATTTGTTTGTTTGTTTTTGCTTTTTAGGGCCACACCCGTGGCATATGGAGGTTCCCAGCTGCCTACACCACAGCTCACTGCAGTGCTGGATCCTTAACCCACTGAGCAAGGCCAGTGATTGAACCTGCATCCTCATGGATACTAGTTGGGTTCATTAACCACTGAGCCATGACAGGAACTCCACTCCTATTTTTAAAAAAAAAATTTGTGGAGTTCCCGTCGTGGCACAGTGGTTAACGAATCCGACTAGGAACCATGAGGTTGCGGGTTCCGTCCCTGCCCTTGCTCAGTGGGTTAACGATCCAGTGTTGCCGTGAGCTGTGGTGTAGGTTGCAGACGCGGCTTGGATCCCTCGTTGCTGTGGCTCTGGCGTAGGCCAGTGGCTACAGCTCCAATTCGACCCCTAGCCTGGAACCTCCAAATGCCACGGGAGCGGCCCAAAGAGATAGCAAAAAAAAAAGACAAAAAAAAAAATTTATTGGAGTGTAGTTGACTTATAGAATTATGTTAAGTTTCAGGTATACAACAAAGCATATCAGTTTTATTTATAAAAATATGGAATTCTTCACAAATTTGTATGTCATCTTTGTGAAGAGGCCATGCTAATCTTCTCTGTATCATTCAAGTTTTAGTATATGTGCTACTGAAGTGAGCACCGAAAATAACATTTTTAATGAAAAATAACTATTTGCTAAAAATATTAAAGAGAGGAGTGGTTGATTTACAATTTTATTTGCAAGTCTTTATGTCTCTCTTAATTGAAAGCTGAAATCTCATGTCTGCTTTTGCATTCAGTCTTATGATGTATATCACATGACCCCTGGAATGAGAGGATGAGAGTGAAAAAGACACATAATGTCTTATTATTATTGTGAAAATAGTTCTGAGTTCATGGACTCCATTAAAGGGTTTTGAGGACCCCCCCCAGTGATTCAGACTGGATTCTAAGAACAGGATCATTTCTTATTACTGGTCAATTACTGATCAAGAGGCTAGCACACATTGCTTTGCGTTAAGCAGGTACAAGTTGTTCCTTCCAAAGTGTTAAATCCTACTCAGTGTGAACTTAAACAGAATTTACAAAATTGGGGTGGGGTAATGTAATCTTCTTTAGGTTCTCTTTCCTATGCCATACAGCTTTTAAAATGGATATTTTTACTGCTGCAAAATTTAAGCAAATTACCCTTAAATTTCTAATAAAAATAAAAGTTTATTCCTACTTTAAACAAACATAATGTGATAGTTTGTAATTTTACAAGTGTATTTTTGAATTTTTCATTTGAAATTGAAAGTTTCTCCTCTTGGTGTCCTTTATTCACCAAATTCCTATTGAGTTCCTGCTCTGTTGTTAGACCAAGAATGATTCAGCAGATAAGAGAGACATAGCTGTCTTCATGGAGCTTACATATCAGTCAGGCAACAAACTGCTGAACTAGAAACTGCATAGTGATGCAAAGGAAAAATATAATTGGGAAACTAGCTTAGTTTAGGCAATCAGGGAGTTCTCTTCTTTGATTTGAAATTTGAAGTGTGAGTAGAATTTACTAGGAGCCATACGAAATATATAGACAGTTTTTGCTGTTGCTTTAATCATTTGAATTTGGTCTTATATAGAACAAATGTTATTTGGCATTTTAAGTGTAACATTTCAGTTTATAACTCCGTTTTTGGAACTAAGCAAGATAGGAAGGTCAGTATTTTAGGTAAACTTTTAATGTTTTATGTCTGCAGAGAACTTTAAATGATTTAAGAGTTTTACTTTTTTTTTTTTTTTTTTTTTTTTGTCATTTCTTGGGCCGCTCCTGTGGCAGATGGAGGTTCCCAGGCTGGGGGTCTAATCAGAGCTGTAGCCGCCAGCCTATGCCAGAGCCACAGCAACTTGGGATCTGAGCTGCTTCTGCAGCCTACTCCACAGCTCCTGGCAATGCCGGATCGTTAACCCACTGAGCAAGGGCAGGGACGGAACCGCAACCTCATGGTTCCTAGTTGGATTCGTTAACCACTGAGCCACGACGGGAACTCCTGATATAATCAGATTTTTAAAATCTTTTTGTTTTTAAAAATGTACGAAGAGGATTGTAATGATGAATTATTTAGTCATCTTTCTGTCTTTCTAGATTTTTTGGTCATTTTTGGTTCTCTAGCTTAACTCTTGGCTGTTATCAGGTACATGTTAGTCTTCTTCTTCCTTTTAAAAAAAAAAAAAATTTTTTTTTTTTTAGGGCTGAATGTGTGGCATGTAGAAGTTCCCAGGCTCCTTAACCCACTGAGCGAGGCCAAGGATTGAACCTGCATCCTCATGGATATTAGTCAGGTTCATCACCACTGAGCCACAGTAGGAACTCCAATCCTTGTCTTCTTTTTATAGCTTTTCCTTAATCCCTTTTATCTATAATAACTGATAAACTTAGAAAAAAATTTATTGTCCTATCTATTTTCCAGTGTGTTATAAAATACTGGAGTTGAGTAGGTAATAACATGGACATGATATGAAACTTAAAAGGCACAAATGGTTATAAAGAAAGGAGTAAGTCTCCTTTCCACTTTTCTTCCCTACCCACCCATTTCCTTATCCAGAATCAATATGTTAACAATTTAACAATTGTTAACAATCTATTAATATTTCTCCCAGAATTTTCTGTGTTTATAATCATATATATATGTTATAATTTCTTTTGCTCCCTTCATGTTTAGACAAATTGTAGGGTATTATATAGACTTTCTCTGCTTTTGCTTCTTTTCTTTTTAATAGATCTTTCAAATTGTGATGTATTTATATATAAGAAGTTGCCTCATTTTAAAGTATGACTGCATTGTATTCCATTTTATATATGCACCAAAATTTGTATAACCATTACTTTATTGATGAACATTTAGAATGTCAGTTTTTATCTTATAATTCATAAGTATTTATGTTACTAAGTATTCTAGGTATTTTCTTAATGGTTTCAGCCAATAGAAGTGGAAGGCATAGATTTATCACATCATTTTCTTAAGTTCTTTTCACTCCCACCCATTTGATTTATTTTATTTTATTTTATTTTTTTGTCTTTTGTCTTTTTGTTGTTGTTGTTGTTGTTGCTATTTCTTGGGCCGCTCCCACGGCATATGGAGGTTCCCAGGCTAGGGGTTGAGTCGGAGCTGTAGCCACCGGCCTACGCCAGAGCCACAGCAACTCGGGATCCGAAGAGCCGCGTCTGCAACCTACACCACAGCTCACGGCAACGCCGGATCGTTAACCCACTGAGCAAGGGCAGGGACCGAACCCGCAACCTCATGGTTCCTAGTCGGATTCGTTAACCACTGCGCCATGACGGGAACTCCTCACTCCCACCCATTTGAAATGCCTCCTTTAACATACAATCAGTTTTCATATATGTTTGGCATATTTATGTTTTCATATCTCGTAGGACATTCCCCCCCATTCCTATCGTACCTCCGCAAATTGCTCCTTTTTTCTTCTTGTGGCTCCTTGTTTTATTTTTCCATATAAACTCTAAAATCAGCTTGTCATTTACATGAAAAAATTATTAGTATTTTATTATTTTAAAAAGAATTCACATCTGTTTGATGGTGACTCAGGCTGAGAGTTGTGCAGTCTTATTCTAAATGCATTTGTTGTAATTGTTTAAATGTTCTTCTCACTTGTTCAGACATTAGTTCATGATGCTTTGTAAAACCCCGTGAAGACATGAAGTGCACATTTAAGTTTATAATAACTGTATAACTTTGTGTTAAATATATCTCTAATTCTAGAAGAAAGTGGCAAAGGATTAAGTCATGCAGAAGGGCTTAAAAACTAAAAATATTTATATTAATTTTTTTAATTGGAAAAATGTTTCACATTACAACAAATGCATTAATTGATTTTTGTGGTAACATTTTGGTGCAGTTCAAGGAATATTCTGCTTCTAGAGCTTGATTTAAAAACCTTATCTAGGAGTTCCCGTCGTGGCACAGTGGTTGACGAATCCGACTGGGAACCATGAGGTTACGGGTTTGGTCCCTGCCCTTGCTCAGTGGGTTAACGATCCAGCGTTGCCGTGAGCTGCGGTGTAGGTTGCAGATGCAGCTCAGATCCCTCGTTGCTGTGGCTCTGGCGTAGGCTCGTGGCTGCAGCTCCAATTCGACCCCTAGCCTGGGAACCTCCATGTGCCGCGGGAGCAGCCCAAGAAATAGCAAAAAGACAAAAAGCAAAACAAAAAATAATTAAAAAAAAAACTTATCTATTTAACTCTATGCTTTTTTGTCTCTTATAGTATTGGCACAAATTATAATGCAGACTGTATTCTACTTAATAGATTATTCTTTAAAACAAGTGGATCCGAGCTGCGTCTGCAACCTGCACCACAGCTCATGTCACACCAGATGCTTAACCTTGAGCAAGACCAGGGATTGAACCCGAATTCTCATGGTTCTCAGTCAGGTTCGTTACCACTGAGCCATGATAGGAACTCCTATTTTTAGTTTTTTGAGGAAGCTCTGTACTCTTTTCTGTAGTGGTTTCACCAATTTATATTACCACCAATAATGTAGAAGGGTTCTTTTTTCTTCATACCCTCTCCAGCATTTGTTATTTGTAAACTTTTTAATAATGGCCATTCTGACCTGTGTGTGTTGGTTACCTTATTTTAGCTTTGATTTATTTCTCTAATAATTTGCATTGTTGAGCATCTTTTCAGGTGCCTATTGGCCATCTGTCTTCTTTGGAGAAATGTCTGTTTAGGTCTGTGCATTTTTTTCAGTTGGATTGTTTATTGTTGTTGTATGAGCTGTTTGTATATTTTGGAAATTAAGCCCTTGTCGATTGCATTGTTTGCAAATATTTTTTGTCCCATTCCATAGATTGTCTTTTTGTTTTGTTCATGGTTTCCTTTGCTGTGCAAAAGTTTGAAAGTTTGATTAGGTCTCATTTGTTTATATTTGTTTTTATTTCTACTGCCTTGGGAGACCAACCTAAGAAAACATTGGTATGATTTATGTCGGGATGTTTTCTTCTAGGAGTTTTATGGTGTCATGTCTTATATTATTATGTTATAGTTTGGTTTTATATATGGTGTGAGGGTATGTTCTAACTTCATTGATTTATATGTAGCTGTCCATCTTTCCCAACTTGCTAAAGAGACTGTCTTTCCCATTGTATATTCTTGCCTTTGTCAAAGATTAATTGGTGGGTTTATTTCTAGGCCCTCTATTCTGTTCCATTGATTCAAATGTCTGTTTTGTGTCAATATCACACCGTTTTGACTACTGTAGCTTTATAGTATTGTCTGAGGTCTGGGAGGGTTATGCCTTAGAGAAGTGGTTCTTAAAGTGTGGTCACTGGATCCCTCTTGGTAGATGACCAAGACCTTCTTATGGGGTGCATGGGACAAGGTAAAAATTATTTTTGTAATCTTACTATTTCATATCACTTTCCTCACTGACTACTAATTTTGTTAAGTCTTGGCTGTTTCGTGCGTGTGTGTGCGTGTGCATGAGCATGCCCATGCACACTTTTTTATTATGATAAAATATATATAATGTAAAACTTAACATTGTAACCTTTTTTCCTTTATTGTGCTGAAGTATGCATAATACAAATTTATCATCTTAATCATTTTTTAAATGTTCATTTCAGTGCAATTAAGTCCATTTTCATTGTTTTGCAGCTGTTATCACCATCCACCACTAGTTTTTTCATTTTCCCAAACTGAAACTTCATGCCCATTAAACCGTGATTCCCTATTCTTTCCCAATCTGTGGTGACCGTCCTTCTACTTCCTGTCACCATGACTTTTGCTACTCTAGTTGCCTCAGTTAAGTGAAATCATAGAGTTCTCATCATGGCTCAGCAGTCAGTGAACCTGACTAGCAACATGAGGATGCAGGTTTGATCCCCAGCCTTACTCAGTGGGTTAAGGATCCGGTGTGGCTGTGGCGTAGGCTGGCAGCTGTAGCTCTGATTAAGTCCCTAGCCTGGGAACCTCCATATTGTCACAGGTGTGGTCCTAAAAAGCAAAAAAAAAAAAAAGTGAAATCACACAGTTTATTCTTTGTGACCGGCTTATTTAACTTAGCATAATGTCTTCAGAGTTTATTCATGATTAGCATTTGTCAGAATTTCTTTCCTTTTTAAAGCTGAAGAAAACTCTTGTATGTATATATGACGTTTTATTTGTTGATGATACTAACATTGCTCCCACTTTTTGGCTATTGTGAATAATGCTGGTATGAACATGGTTGTACAGATATCTATGTCCCTTCTTCATTTCTTTTGAGTGTATACCTAGAAGTGGAGTTGATAAATCATAGGGTAATTCTTCGTTTAATCTTTTGAGAAACAACTGTACTGTTTTCCACACTGGCTGTACCTTTTTATTTTTATTTTTTGCTTTTTAGGGCCACGCCCATGGCATATGGAGGTTCCCAGGCTAGGGGTCTAATCAAAGCTACAGCTGCTGGCCTATGCCACAGCAACGCCAGATCTGAGCTACGTCTGAGACCTATACCATAGCTCATGGCAACGCTGAATCCTTTACCCAGTGAACGAGGCCAGGGATCAAATCTGCAACCTCATAGTTCCCAGTGGGATTTGTTTCAGCTATGCCACGACGGGAACTCCTGGCTGTACCTTTTTACATTCTCATACTTGCAGTGCTCCAGGATTCCAGTTCTGCACACATCTTCACCAGTGCTTGTTATTTTCAGTTTTTTGTTTTGTTCTGTCACATAAGACATTCTGATGGTTATGGAGTGATATCTGTTGCTGGTTTTAAATTTCCATTTCCATAATGACTAGGGTTTATTTCTGGGCTTTCTATTCCATTGGTCTGTATATCTGTCCTTATGCCTGTACCATACTATTCTGATTGCTGTAATTTTCTAGTAAGTATTGAATCATGAAGTACGAGTCTTTCAACTTTAATTTTCTTTTTTAAAGATTGTTGTTGGCTATTTGGAATCGCTTGGGAATCTATATGAATTTTAGGATGGTTTCCTCTATTTCTGCCAAAATGCCATTGGGAGTTTGATAGGAATTACATTTATTTTGTAGGTTGCTTTAAGTAGTGTCACCTTGACAATATTAGGCATGAAAATAGGATATATTTCAACTTTTTTGTGTCTTCTTTTATTTCTTACAGTTTTTAGTGCACAAGTCTTACACCTCTTTGGTTAAATTTATTCCTAAGCATTTTATTCTTTCTGATAAAATTTTATTTTATTTTATTTTTTGTCTTTTTAGGGCCGCACCCGTGGCATACGGAGGTTCCCAGGCTAGAGGTTGAATTGGCGCTGTATCTACCAGCCTACGCCACAGCCACAGCAATGTGGGATGAGAGTTGTGTTTGTGACCTACACCACAGCTCACGGCAACGCTGGATCCTTAACCCACTGAGCAAGGCCAGGGATCGAACCCGCGTCCTCATGGATGCCAGTTGGGTTCCCTAAACACTGAGCCACGATGGGAACTCCCTTTTTGATAAAATTTTGAATAGAATTGTTTTCTTTGCTTTTTTGATTGTTCATTGTTAATTTATATAGAATTGAGGTTCATTTTTGGATGTTTTGTATTCTGCAACTTTGCTAATTCATTTATTAGGCTCTTTTGTGTGTGTGTGTGTGTGTGGGTTCATTAAGGTTTTATATAAGTAACATCTGTGAACAGAGGAGTATGCTAAAATACTATATTCCGAACATTCTGGAGAAAATACGCCTGTGTGATTGAGCTGTGAGCTAATAAACCAGCTGCTTTTTTCATAGAGCACCATTTTGTTTGAAAAAATGACTGGCAGGAGAAACTGTGGTTATTCAGATGTGGATTTTTGGCAGATGTTTTCGTAAAAATCAGTGTAATGAGCCTGTTTCATCAAGGAGGACAACTGACAATATCTGTTACCCATTATAAAATTTAACTTTTCAAGCAGAAATCAGAATTTTGAAAATCTTAACTGTGCCATTGTGAGCCTGACAACTTCCCGATTCTTTTAAACACTTTTTCAGTGAAGTAGTGGTATTTACAAATGTGATTTTTTAAAATATTGTCTAATGAAATGTTTCAGCAGTTGGAATGTTTGCATAACTCAGCAGACCAGTATTTTTCTTTCTTTTTTTTTGGTGGGGTATCTATTTAGGGCCGCATCCATGGCATTTGGAGGTTCCTATGCTAGGGGTCGAATTGGAGCTGTAGCTGCTGGCCTACACCAGAGCCACAGCAACAAGGGATCCAAGCCTTGTCTGCAACCTACACCACAGCTCATGGCAGTTCTGGATCCTTAACCCGCAGAACGAGACTCAGGGATTAAACCCACATCCTCATGGATGCTATTGGGTTTGTTAATTGCTGAGCCATGATGGAAACTCCAAACCAGTGTTTTTCAAAAGACCAATATGGAATTGTGCAAAATTATATTTGAGTGAAAAATCTATTCAGAGATTATGGCAGTCTAAAGTATTTTAATGTAAAAGAGTTTTAGAAGTTCATTGATGGGAGTTCCCGTCGTGGCACAGTGGTTAACGAATCCGACTAGGAACCATGAGGTTGCGGGTTCGGTCCCTGCCCTTGCTCAGTGGGTTAACGATCCGGCGTTGCCGTGAGCTGTGGTGTAGGTTGCAGACGCGGCTCGGATCCCTCGTTGCTGTGGCTCTGGGGTAGGCCAGTGGCTACAGCTCTGATTAGACCCCTAGCCTGGGAACCTCCATATGCCGCGGGAGCGGCCCAAAGAAATAGCAAAAAAAGACAAAAAAAAAAAAAAAAGAAGTTCATTGATAATGTTTCTAGGTTCTATATTACAATTTAGAATCTTTTTAAAAAGTATAACTTGTTGGGTTTTGGTGTGGTTTCAAAGAATATCCATTATTAACTGTAAAGATTGTTAAAACCCCTTCTCTTACCATTTTTATATCTGGGTATGGTCTGCTTTTTATCATTTCTTTTAGTAAAACAGTGTATTGTGGTATATTTAATAGGGAAGCAGGTATGAGAATCTAGATGTATTCTCTTTAGCTGGCGATTTACAAAAAATAAAACATTATGACTCTTTTCACTTAAAAAATTTGTTTTTAGAAATACATTTTTTTGGAGTTCCTTAGTGGCTCAGTCAGTTAAGGACCTGGTGTGACTGCCGTGGCCCAGGTTGCTGCTGTGGTGTGGGATTTGACCTCTGCCCCAGGAACTTTTTCATGTCATGGGCAGGGCCAAAAAATAAATAGATTTCCTAAAAAGGAAATTTATTTTATTTTATTTTTTGTCTTTTTGCCTTTTCTTGACCTGCTCCACATGGAGGTTCCCAGGCTAGGGGTCGAATCGGAGCTGTAGCCGCTGGCCTATGCCAGAGCCACAGCAACATGGGATCTGAGCCACATCTGCAACCCACACCACAGCTCATGGCAATGCTGGATCCTTAACCCACTGAGCAAGGCCAAGGATCAAACCCGCAACCTCATGGTTCCTAGTTGGATTCGTTAACCACTGTGCCACAACGGGAACTCCATAAAAAGGAAATATATTTTAAAACAAATGTTATTTATGTTAACATGTGATTTTTAAGATTATTGTTTTTTTATTATTTATTTATTTATTTTCATTTTTGGCCGTCCTGTGGCATATGGAGTTCCTGGGCCAGGGATGAGATCCAATCTGTGGTCACGACTAATGCCACAGCTGCAGCAGTGCTAGATCCTTAACCCTCTGTGTGGGGCCAGGGATCAAACGTGTGTCCCACTGTTCCCAGGACTCTGCCGATCCCATTGCACTACAGCAGGAACTTCAAAAATTATTTTTAAATGAATTAGTACATATTTTAAAAGTCATTGTTTTAATTCTTAATAAGGTAAGTGTTGGTGGATATAACCTACATGAACAAAAGCTATTTGGAATTCTCAGTAATTTGAGGTCTTTTTTTTCTGTCTCTTTAGGGCCATACCCATGGCATAGGGAAGTTCCCAGGCTAGGGGTCGAATTTGAGGTGTAACTGCTGGCCTACACCACACCACACCACAGCAACGCCAGATCTGAGCTGTGTCTGCGACCTACACCACAGCTTTAACCACTGATCAAGGCCAGGGATCGAACCCAAATCCTCATAGATACTAGTTGGGTTCTTTACGCTGAGCCACAACAGGAGCTCCAGGAGTTTTTCAGTAATCTTGATTACTTGATTAGCTATATACTAAGTCTTGAAATCAGGTGATTGATTTCTTGCACTGTATTTCTTTGCAGAATTATTTTAGGTATTCTAATTCTTTTGCTTTTCTCTACAGATTTTAGAATAATCTGGTCTATATCAATAAAATTATTTTACTGGGATTTTTCTAAGAATTGCATTAATCCTGCATATCAGTTTAGACAGAACTGTCATGTTTATTATGTCACGTTTTCTAATCTGTGAACATGGTGTATTTCTCCAATTATTTAAATTTTCTTTAATAGTTTTTATCAACATTATGTAGCTTTCATCATACAAGTCCTGTAAATGTTTTGTTATATTTAATGTTTAAGTCTTTCATTTATTTTGAGCAATTTAAAAGGGTGTTGTATTTTTAATTTTACCGCTTACATATTTATTGCTAATATATTGAAGTACAAATGTTACAATAGCCAAGATGTGGAAACAACCGAAGTGTCCAAGATGAATGGGTAAAGAAGTTGTGATACACACACACACACACACACACACACACACACACGTATGTTTGTTTATATGTAGCAAAATATTCAATCTTAAATGATGCCATTTGTAACAATGTAGATGACCTTTAGGACATAATGCTATGTGAAATAAATCAGAGAAAGATATACTGTATGATCTCAAAAGTGGAGTCTTAAAAAAGCTTCAAATTCATAGAAAAAGAAATTGGATTTGGGGTTGCCTCTGGTAGGGGTATAGGAAGGGAAGTTGATGGTCAAAAGGTATATACTAGTAGTTACAAGATAAATAAGTAGTAGGGATGTAATGTACAACGTGATGCCTCTAACACTACTGTGTGATTTATATGACAGTGTTAAGAAAAGTAAAGCCTAAGAGATCTCATTACAAGAAGTATTTTAATCTTTTTTTTTTGTATGTGTGTGATGATGAATGTTAACTTATTGTGGTAATCAGTTCACAGTATATGTAAATCAAACCATTATGTTGTATACCTTGAACTGATGTAGTGCTGTAGGTCAACTGTATCTCAAAAAACTGGGGCTGGGAGAAGCAGCTGCTTCTTTATTTTTCTGTTTTCAATTTCATTGATTTCAGCTTTTACTTTTGTTATTTCCTCCTGTTTGCTTGTGTTTATTTTGCTGTTTTTTAAAAAAGTTTTTAAAATTATAGGAGCTTTACGGTGTTGTGATAATTTCTGCTGTACAATACTGTTTTGTTCTTATTCTGAGTTTTTGAAGTGGGGACTTAGATTATTGATTTTGGACTCGTTCATCTTTTCATCTTTTCTAATGTGTGCATTCAGTGCTACAAGTTTCTCTCTCAGCACTGCTTCAGCTTGTATTTTCAACATATTTGCATATCTAGTTGAAGCATTTTATGATGGCTGTCTTAAAATCTTTGTTAAGCAGTTCTCAAATCTCTTGTCATTTAATGTTGGCATCTATCAGTTGTCTTTCTTCATTCCATTTGAGGTCCTCCGAGTTCTTGGTATGATGGAAGATTTTTGCTTGACCCATAGATTTTTTTGTATTATGTTATGATGCTCTAGACCTTACTTAATCCTGTTTTAGCTGGGTTTCTCTGACAATATCCCATAAGGGGAGGGACGTGTTCTTTGTTATGGCCGGGTACTAGTGGGCGTTCTGGCTCCCCCTGAGACTTCCACTGATACCACAGAGTTGAAGGAATGAATGTGTGGCCCTAACCCTGCTGGGCCATGGTGGAAATCCTGACTTTCCACTAGGCCTTCTGTGGCAGCACTCCAGTGGGGAGTGCCTCCTTTTTACTGGGAGGGGTGGAAGTCCAGGCTCACTATTTTGCATTTTATGATACCAGTCTGGGCTCTACCTTACAGCCTTTGCTGGTGGGTGTGAGTGGGGTCACAGACTTTTCTTTTTACAGCTGCACTGCGGCCTGTGGATGTTCCCAGGCTCGGGGTTGAATTGGAGCTGCAGCTGAGGCCTATGCCACAGACCTACACCACAGCCATTCAACACTGGATCCAAGCTGCATCTGTGACCAGTGCTGCAGCTTGCAGCAAAACCAGATCCTTAATCCACTGATTGAGGCTAGGGATCAAACCCACATCCTCACAGAGACAGTGTTGGGTCCTTAACCCACTGAGCCACAGCAGGAACTCCCAGTTTTTTTTTGTTTGTTGTTGTTTTTTTTTTTTTTTTTTTTTTTTCCTTTCTGTGATGTGTTTGGCTAGAGTAGATAGGCACCTGTTAGGACTTCTGGGTTGTTTGCCTCCTCAACTTTGAATCTGAGATGTATGAGGCAAGGTTCCTAGCCAGTCTATCCTTTTTCTTTTCCTGTATTTGCTTTATGTATAATGTCCAGGATTTGTAGTTGTGCTTTGCAGAAGGAATAGGGAAAAGTATATCTACTCTGTTTTCCCAGAAGCAGGAGTCCCCTACAAATTGGTCTTTTTATATTGGTATTGGGATATATTATTAGGAGCTCTGAGACTAGTGTTTTCTATTAGTATTTTTTTGTTTTTGGTACTGTGGGATATTTTCAGGTTTGCTTGTTGTGTTAGTATTTTAACAGGCTTACTCTAATATAAATATATATTAAACACTATATTAGTTTAAAACATACACTTATTGTAATATTTAAAAAAGTACAGTAGTAGGTAAAGCTACTAAGTAAAAACTGATTATAAGGAGGTTGGCTATCCCCAAATTAATCTGTAAATTTAGGGCAGTCTTCTATAAAAAATTTGCTTTCTTAGAAGAAATTTATAGCTAACTCATTGGGAAAAGTGAATGTGGAGGAAATGTCATGGCAGTTTTTGTCTTTTGAATTTTGATAGTTTTGAAGAAAAAACAATAATGAAAGTGGTTGCCCTTTTAGGTATCCAGGTAGTTGGTGAAGACATTGAAATTAGAAGAGTACAATGTTGGTACAGGAAGAGGAATATATATGAAAGGAATAAAGTAGAGATATATCTGAGGAGACCCATTTTATATGGGCAGTTGGTAAATTAGACCCTTGAAATTCATGGGCTGAGGTGGAATACTAACAAATGATTTTTAAATTCCTAACTAGTACCCTATGTGAAATTAATCCAGTTGAATTAAAGATATAACATTGAAAAGAATAAACTATGGGAGTTCCTGCCGTGGCATAGTGGGCTAAGTATTCTGCAGCTGCTTGGGTTGCTGCAGAGGTATGGGTTGAACATCTCTGGCCTGGTACATTGGGTTAAAGTATCTGGCATTGTTGCAGCTGTGGCTCAGATTCAGTCCCTGGCCCAGGAACTTCCATATGCTGCAGATGCAGACATTAAAAAATAAAATGAGCTATGGAGTCATGTGAGAAGAATATATATTATATATTTGTAATCATTTCTAGCTTTGGATTGTGAAAGGACTTGTAAGTATGTTAAGGCCATGAGTCACATAGGAAATAGATTTGGTTACATAAAGTTATAAAACCCTTGAATGAAGAAAATATCAAATTTCAGTGTAAAGCAACATATTTGGAGAAAATATTTGCACTACCTAAAACAAGAAAAAGCTAATATCCATAGCACTCTTATGAATTGATAAGAATAGCAAACAGCTAAGTAGAAAAATAGGGAACATGATATGAATAGATGATTTACAAAAGAAAGAATATAAACAACTAAGAATTCAGCTTTAGTAGTATACAGGGAATTGCAAATAAAAACATGGTTTTACTCCCAGGAGGTTGGTAAAGATCTTAAATATTAATAGTATTGTGTTAACGATAGGCAGGTAGGCAGACGAGCATTTTTATGTGGTAAGAATTCAAAGAGTCTTTTTGGGTGGCAAGTTGACAATGTTTGTCAAAATTAAAATTGCATACCTTTTAACCTTCCACCTTTGCCTTTCAGAATCTATCCTGTAGAAATACTTACTCAGGTTTACAAAGATTGAAAATATTTAAAAGATTTGAAACTATGCTTGTGTGTGTGTGTGTGTGAGAGATGTGACTAGCTATTAAAAGAAATGAGATTCTTAAAGAGAGTTTGGTAACAGATCTGTTTATGAATACAATAATACTTTGGATATATGAAGTGTGTGGAAGACTATAAAACATTAAATATAGCATGATCTCATTTAAGGAAATATTCTTATGTCTACCTGTATATATGTCAATAAGTATATAATATACGCAAAGGCACGTAAAATGGTCTATAAAGGGTCCACACACCAAATAATTAACTCATTCATGATGAGGGGATGGAGATGAAAGGTTTCTTTTTTTTTGACTGTGCCCACATCATGTGAAAGTTCCTGGGCCAGGGATCAAACCCGTGTCCTGGCACTGCAGGATGCTGATGACTGTGTTGTGTCACAGCAAGAACTCCAGCAACTACCTCTTTAAAAAGTATTTTTTATGAACTTACAGATTTGTAGATGTTTGTGTTGTAGCCATTTTTGATACTCTTTGGCCAGGGCAACATCTTGGAGCATTGGTTGTGTCCTTGGATACAACCCTAGTAATTTATTTTTTTATTTTTTATTTTGTCTTTTTTGCCTTTTTCTAGGGCTGCTCCCACAGCATATGGAGGTTCCCAGGCTAGGGGTCCAATTTGAGCTGTAGCTGCCAGCCTACACTACAGCTCACAGCAATGCCAGATCCTTAACCCACTGAGCAAGGCCAGGATCGAATCCGCAACCTCATGGTTCCTAGTCGGATTTGTTAACCACTGAGCCACGATGGGAGCTCCCAACCCTAGTAGTTTTAAAAATAGCTCTTTTACTTTATATCATGACAAGATGTTATAGGCTTATCTTATGTAAGCCTGCTTTTATTAACAAAATGTTATATAGGGACTGTAGTGTGTGTTGATTAATTTCAGTGCATTTCTTTGAGTACATTACTTTAATACTTGTTTCATTGATAAGTGGGGATAATAACTTATTCTGTAGGGTTGTTTCGAAGATTAAATGAGATTCATAATAAACTTCCAGAACATAAGAAATAAGTCAGTTTTAGTTTAAAAATGTTACTCTTAATAGACCAAAAAAGTTTTAGTTTCACTTCCACTCTATAAGCATAATGAGAATAAACAATGTGATGTATATTCTTTAGAACTCTTTTAACAGTTCAGTGTCTTTTATAGTGGTGTAATGGCCCTGGATGGAGTTTGTTCTTTTCAAGATTTTAAGAGTTCATTTGTTACATATGCCAAAATGAAGGTTCTTAAAATTTGAGGAACTAGAATTGAACTTTGTCCTTTTAGAATGGAAAGATGTCCATTTGTTTGAACCTAGGTGTTTTTTTTAACACGATAGGTAAGTAGGAGAGACCATGGATGGGTAAATGCACCTGCAGGAAAGTCAATTGGAGCACCAGTCAGCACTACAGAGAAGCCCTTTTCAGCATGTAGGCCCAAGTTAATCATTTAATGTATAGCTCATGTGTTTCCCTGTTGTGACCTAATTCTTTATTGGTAATTTTTTTTTTCTTTTCTTTTCTTTTCAGGGCCACATCTTCGGCACATGGAGAGTTCCTAGGCTAGGGGTCAAATTGGAGCTATAGCTGCTGGCCTACGCCACAGCCACCGCAACTCAGGATCCAAGCCGAGTCTGCAACCTACACCACAGCTCACGGCAACGCTGGATCCTTAACCCACTGAGTGAGGCCAGGGATCAAACCTGCAACCTCATGGTTCCTTATCGGATTCGGTTCTGCTGCGCCATGACGGGAACTCCTTTATTGGTAATTTTTTTTTCATTTTTTAGAGTTTTATTAAAGTGTAGTTGATTTACGATGTTGTGGCAATTTCTGCTGTACTGCAAAGTGATTCAGTTATATATGTACACACCCATTCTCTTTCAGATTCTTTTTGTATGTAGATTATCACAGAATATTGGGTAGAATTCCCTGTACCATACAGCAGGTCCCTGTTGGCCAGTTATGACATGTGCCACAGTGTTCACATGCCAATCCCAAATCCCCAGTTATTGGTAATTCTTGATCTACCTCGGATTCTTTCTTGATCTTCCTCGGATTCTTTCTTGATCTTCCCCTGAAGTAAAGCTGTCTACTGTGTGTGTGCTTGTGTGGATATAAATACTATATCTTAGATATCTTTCATATCAGTATATAAATCTGTCTCATTTTTGAGTAGTTATAGATTATTAGATTATATAAATGTCCCGTGATTTATTTAGTCCTCTCTTATTGTTATCATGAATATCCATAGTAATTTCTTTGTGTGATTATGAGAAGATACCCATGGGATAAATACCTAGAAACAAAATTTGCAGGATCAAGAAATTTGTGCATTACATTTTCATAACTATTTCCAAATTATTTTTGTAAGAAGTTGAATTAATTTGTATTTTAATCATCAATGTCCGATGGTATCTAAAGGTATTAATCTTACCCATAGTCTTGCCAACTTGAGTTAGTGTCAGACTTTCGTCTTGATCAATCTGATAGGTAGAAAATGATAGTAGGTTTTAATTGCTTAACATTTGTGTTTTTTGACCTTCGCATTCATAATACTTGCCTGTTTTTCTGTAGGTTATTTTGTGAGAACTCTAGAATGGAGAAAGGAAAGGAAATATTTGAACCCAATACATTGAAAATAAGAGTAGCTAGATTTATAAGAAACTTTGTTTTTTGTAATCTGAATTTGAAGTTGAAGTTTCTGAGAGTAGTAAAGTTTTACATGCATTCCCATTTCAGCTTCTGGATGAGGTTAAGACCAGAAGCCAAGAAAAGTAGTGGTTTTGACCCTTGACCTAGGAACCTGGGTGTGTCATGAGTGTGGCCAAAAAAAAAATGGCCTTTCTTCTGATTACCTTCTGTAAGACCTACAGTAAGGCTCATTGTTTTGTATGCGCACGCATGTATGTGTATATATTTGTTTATTCAGTTTTTTTGTGGCCCCTCTATATAGAAGATTTCCCTGGGAAAAAAGGTTCTTAGATAACAGTTTTTTTTGTTTGTTTTTTGTTGCTTTTTTAGAGCTGAACCTGCAACGTATAGAAGTTCCCATACTAGGGATCAAATTAGAACTGCAGCTTCTAGACTAGACTACGGCCACAGCAATGCCAGATCGTTAACCCATTGATCATTGTCCTCTGCTGGTTTTAAATTTCAATCTCCATAAAAACACAGTGATTAAATTAGATTTTGATATTCTGTATCATATCAAAACAAATAGGGATATGATCTGAACAGTGTAAGAAAATAAGTAATGATCCTGTCACTTTCTGATTATGAAGAAGTAAAACTGGAATATGAACTGATCATGAACTATTGAGACTAGATGGCATTTCTGTGATCTTTTGAATAATTTGTTTCATATTGTTTAATTGTCAAGACTTTGTTTGCTTGTTTGTTTGTATTTGTCGTTTTAGGGCTGCACCTGCAGCATATGGAAATTCCCAGGCTAGGGGTCAAATTAGAGCTGTAGCCTCTTGCCTGTACCACAGCCACAGCAACTCCAGATCTGAGCCATGTCTGCAACCTACACCAAAGCTCACAGCAACGCGTGATCATTAACCCACTGAGGGAGGCCAGGAATCGAACTGCATCTTCATGGATACTAGTCAGGTTCATTACTGCAGAGCCAGCGCAGGAACTCTTAGACTCTTTGAAGCTTTGTAATAGATCTTTTATTTGAATTGTTTGTGAATTATTATGTAACCATTTCTTGTGTGATGGACTGAACTTGTATTGCCCTTTCTGAGGAGGGAGATTATGTTCAACTTGATAAGTAATACTGCGTTCTCATATATTAGCCAGCCAGATTTATTATTTGTTTTGATGTACCTGTTCATATACAAAGCCCCTGGGCAAAGGGCTATACTTAGTACGCGCAGAAACTTAAAATTTAGTGAGGTGAGATAAAAGGAAATGGTTTCTTACAGTATGTTGACTGGTGCTTATTTGGCTTATACTTTATTGGTACAGACATAGCAGTATTAACTGGGATGTAATATTTATGGTTGCTTCCAGTGTTTGTGTGATATATTAGTGGAGAGAAAAAATAAAGAAGAAAAGAACCTACTTAGTCATGTGATCTATCATGTGCCAGTTTGTATGGTTTAGCAAACTCCTGATTGAACAAGAAAGTTTATTTTTGGTCTGCGCCCAGTGTGGCCCTCAGCATATAGCAAACATTAAACACTAGTTAAGTCGAATGGAAGACTAGGAAAATAAGTCTCTTTATAAGGAATCCTGTGAAGAGGAGAAACATAGGGGTTAGTTCAGACCTATTTTTTAACCTTATAGTCTATTGCCAGTAGTTATTTATGAAAGAAATTATGAAATGGCTTATTTGCCCTTCCTATTAACTTTATATGTTTAAGTAACAATTTATGGTTTTATTTACAAATTATCAAAATTTAATTGCTTGTTGTGATTTGTTCTACATGAAGTTTTATGTATTTTTCTTTTTTTGCTTTTTAGGGCTGCACCCGCGGCATATGGAGGTTCCTAGACTAGGGGTCAAATTGGAGCTATCACTGCCGGCCTATACCATAGCAACAGCAACACCAGATCCAAGGTACGTCTACAGCCTACACCACAGCTCATGGCAACGCTGGATCCTTAACCCACTGAGCAAGGCTAGGGATCAGACCTGCAACTTCATGGTTCCTAGTTGGATTTGTTTCCACTGTGCCACAGTGGGAACTCCTGTTCTACATAAAGTTTTAAATGGAAGTAAAAATTTTTCCCTGAAAATTTGGAGAGGGTTATCTGTGGCAGTTTCTAGGTATTTCTCATTTTAGCCTGGGTTCCAAAAGGAAAACAGTGAAAATGTTTTTGTATTTGGACCACATACTAGAGTTATGCTCATGGTATGGAGTTTGTCTTTTGGAATATATTGGAAATGTATGTTGAAATCTTGTAAATTCATACTATAGTGTTTTTTGCAAAACGATTCTGAATTATTTTTGAGAGATTAGTAGATCACAATTTTTTAAAACTGTAAAATATATACTTTTAAATTTTGTGGTAAAATAAACAACATAAAAGTGATCAGTTTAATCATTTTAAAGTGTGTGGTTTAATACATTCATACTGATCTACAACTATCATCGGCATCCATCTCCAGAACTCTTTTCACCTTTTAAAACTTGAATTCTCTACCCATTAGGCAATAAGTCTCCATATCTCCCTCTCCCTAGCCCCTGGCAACCACCATTCTACTTTGTCTCTATGAATTTGACTATTCTCGGCACCTAATATAAATGGAATCACACAATATATGTCTTTTTGTGACAAGCTTGTTTCACTTAACATAAGGTCCTCTAGATTCATTCATATTGTGGCAAGTGTCAGAACGTCCTTTCTTTTTGAGGCCAAATAGTATTCTATTTGTATGCATATACTGGGTTTTGCTTATTTATTCATCTGTTGACAGACACTTGGATTGCTTCCACCTTTTGGCTGTTTTAAATAACACTGCTAACATTCTAAAATATTTTGGTTGCTTTGCTACTAAATCTTTTCAAAAGGTAATAAGGGGAGTTCCCACCATGGCGCAGTGGTTAACGAATCCGACTAGGAACCATGAGGTTGTGGGTTTGGTCCCTGCCCTTGTTCAGTGGGTTGATGATCCGGCGTTGCCGTGAGCTGTGGTGTAGATTGCAGACGCAGCTCGGATCCCGCATTGCTGTGGCTCTGGTGTAGGCTGGCAGCTACAGCTCCGATTAGACCCCTAGCCTGGGAACCTCCATATGCCGCGGGAGCGACCCAAGAAATAGCAACAACAACAACAACAACAAAAGACAAAAAGACAAAAAAAAAAAAAAAAAAAAAGGGTAATAAGTACTCTTTTTCATTTATGATAGACGGCATAGTCCCATTGTAATGGAATTCTTTGGAGTTGGACTTTTTGGATTCAAATCATGGCTGATCCCTACCTGGCTATTTCACTGTGGGCAGATAATCTTTTTTTTTTTTTTTTTGTCTTTTTGCTATTTCTTGGGCCGCTTCCGTAGCATATGGAGATTCCCAGGCTAGGGGTCGAATTGGAGCCTTAGCCACCGGCCTACGCCAGAGCCACAGCAACGCAGGATCCGAGCCATGTCTGCAACCTACACCACAGCTCACGGCAATGCCGGATCGTTAATCCACTGAGCAAGGGCAGGGACCGAACCCGCAACCTCATGGTTCCTAGTCGGATTCGTTAACCACTGCGCCACGACGGGAACTCCAGATAATCATTTTGATGTTTATTTGTTCAACTGCCAAATGCCAGATAATAATGGTACCTTACATTATTTGGGTTAAATTAGGTAATATGTATAAAGTGCTTAGAACAATTTGAGTTTTTAAACTCATTTTAATGGTAAGAGGGCAAGTACTTGGATTAAATAATACTTCTGATACTTGGGTTAAATGAGGACATTTCTTTGGATGGGGTATTCTGTGGGCAGGGGTAGGTAAAAAAGAGATAGGGTTGGAGTTCCCGTTGTGGCGCAGCGGAAACGAATCTGGCCAGGAACCATGAGGTTGCGGGTTCCATCCCTGGCCTTGCTCAGTGGGTTAAGGATCTGGCGTTGCCGTGAGCTGTGGTATAAATTACAGATGTGGCTCGGATCCCACATTGCTGTGACTCCGGTGGCTACAGCTCCCATTAGACCCCTAGCCTGGGGACCTCCATATGCTGTGGGTGCGGCCCTAAAATGACAAAAGAAAAAAAAGAGATAGGGTTGAATAATGGGAAATTTACTATTAATATCATCTTCATAGGAAGGGGCCCTAGTATTTTTAACTAGTTATGCTTTGTGATTTAATTAACCAGACAAGAGTTAGAAGATTTAGAAATTTGTCTCTATTATTGCCATCTCTCCTTTATCACTATTCTATGCCAGCAACTTTCAAAAGCATGAGAAGTGATGGGCTGCATCTTTAGACAGGCAAACCATATTATGCAGCGGGTGGTACAGGTTTGTGAAATCTGATCAGTTGTGAGTCAGTATTTTATAGTTCCTTGCGAGAAGGTTGGGATGCTAGTTTCCCCTAAAAGTCTTAAGATATGAACTCAAACGTAGCTTAAATTTTAAATTGAATACTCAGTAGCAACCTGAGCCGCTGCAGTGACAGTGCTGGCTCCTTCATCTGCTGAGCCACAAGGGAACTCCAGAAAGCTCAAATCTTGAGGACCAAATGCAGCCTGCCCAAATTTTTGTTTTATTTCCAATAAACTGGCCCACATGAGTGGTACACTGGATTATCAGTCCTGGCCGTAATTCCCCTATACCACTGTAATGTGGATGCCACAAAGTATACTTTTTTGAGTATAATTGTACAACTTTGAATATTCAAGTTTAATTATATTATGAAAAATGATAAATTTTTATATATTATGAAAATTATGATAAATTATATTATGAAATATGATAAATTATATTATGAAATATGATAAATTATATTATGAAAAATAGTCAATATAAAAGATTGTGTTGAACTAATAAATTTTCCTTATATATATGAATCAAGTCATATTCAATACTACTGTGCCACATTGTAACTAGTGAAAATGTATTCTGGTCAGCAGTTATTGAAATTCTTGTCTGCTCTTATAGAAGGATGACTATACCCACAGAATATAGTGAGTAGGGACATATTTTTTGTCAAAATGAGTCAGTTATTTAAAGTCATGTAATCCAAAGGGGAAAAAGTCTAAACTTTGTCCATTTGGTCTCCCTAACATTTTCTCTGTTAGCTTGGCAAATACTCATTTCAAAAACAAGAAAGATGTAATCGATTTATGTCTCTTTTATTCTATTTTGCATTTTGTACTCTTGTTATGCAATAACTTGATTGATTTTTTTAAATAAATTCAAGTTAAGATTTAGGGTACGTTTTAATAACATGACCAATCACCATCTTATTTTAAGTGGCTGTATTTTATGTAGTGTTTAGTAGTTTTAATAAAATTTACTACAGCTAGTCACAGGAGTGCATTTTTGTACAGATGTGAGAATTTCCTTGTATAGAGCTATTCATTTGGGGATAATGTTAAGACTGGCAATCAAGGATGATTAGTTTTGGTGACTTGGTAAAACCAAGGAAACAGATATTTCATTGACTAGCTCTGCCTCTGAAGTTCTTGTTTATTCTCTAATGCATGATCTTCAAAAACCATATAGTAGTTATCCTTTAAAGAGTAGTGACTTGCTAAGTTTGATAGTAGAATGAGAATCTAGGGTTGAATAAAGGTTAGTAAGTTTGTGGTACTTCTCAGCTACTTGATTTGGGTATTGAGAAAGTTTGTCCAGGTTAAGTGAAGATATTTTAATTTTATTTAATTTTCTTTTTCAGCCAAACCAAACAGAAAGCTTACGTTTCTGTACCTAGCCAATGATGTCATTCAGAACAGCAAAAGGAAGGGGCCGGAGTTTACAAAAGATTTTGCCCCAGTTATAGTGGAAGCCTTTAAGCATGTTTCAAGGTATGATGATTGTTTTGGTACTAGGGGATCTGTTTTAAATGCCTAATATGTCCTTTTGCTAAAACTTGCTTTAAGACATTAAAATAAAAAACAATATATTTCTTTGACGTTTTCGTTTGAAAAAGACTTACCTATAATGGCATTTGTAAATGTGTTGAATACTTGCTGTACTCAAGTATAAAAAATTTTTTGGCTAAGGTGGGCGTTTCAAGTACGTTTTCCTTAAGTGACCAGAAGCAACTGCCATATTGGAATAAAATTCACTAAGAATGAATGAATCTGTTATATTGAAAACTTCTGTGCTTATAAAACTATCAATCTTCCAACTAATCCTTCTGGTAAAACTTAGTACTATAATAATTTTAAGGTTTTCTAGTGTGTGGGTACGTATAACATTTTAAAATGCTTTGGAAATATGGAATATTTAAGATAATCACAAACCTGTTGAAAATTTTGCTACAGAAAAACGCTGAAGGTAGAGGTCTGTATATTTCCAAACATTATATGCAAGTATATGGTAGATTACTGGATAAATATTATTGAGGTAGGTGATAATTTAGATTTATAATTCAATTATAAATTTAGTTATAATTTTAATAGTTATAAAATTATGATCTAAATTATAGAATTCAGGGTTGAATGATGATCTATGTTGAATGATTTAAGGATGAAAATATACTCACCACATGCCCTGCAGGTGTAATCACAGTAGATGCATTTTTAAAAATTTCAGTGTGAAACACTGCTATACATTGCTTTCTTAAACTAATATTATTTACCCTTCAACTTAGATGCTGTCTTTTACCATCTTTTCAGGTGCTGCTGTTTTTTAAGAGTTGAGTCCTAGGCCTTCTTCTGGTGTCATATTCTTTACTAGCCCTCGGGGTGATACATACATACATTACATGCAATCAGTTTAATAAAAATAAAAATTGACAGTCTTACATTCCAGTCCAGATATTTTTCCATTGTTTTAGTCCTGTATATCCAGTTGCCTATTGAATTTCTTTCTTCTTTTTTTTGCCACACCCATGGCATGTGGGAGTTCCTGGGCCAGAGATCTAACCCAAGCCACAATTACGACCTGCACCACAGCTATGGCAACACTGGATCCTTAACCTGCCATGCCATAAGAGAACTTCCGCCTATCGAATTTCTAGTTGGATGCCTCCAGCCATCTCAGACTCACTGTTATTGAACTCATGTCCTTCCTCCCTGACAGACTTGGTCCTCCTCTGGGTTCACTCTCTTGATGAATGGCAGCTCCATCTCTCTGGATGCCCCTTTGAGAAATCAGGTGTTATCTTGAACTCTGTGTGATGTAGTGATTTGTAATATATCACACTGTCCTTTCTTCTTCGCTCCCCTTATCCCATGTGTACATATGGTTCCCTCAGTTCTTTAGAGTTCTTTCCATTCCAGTTACCATAATGGCATTTCTCTGTTATTGCAGTAGCCTGCAAATCCATGTAGGAAACTGTAGCCAGAGTTGCAGGCTGTTCATAATACTCTCTTGCCTTTGAGTTGTTCTCAGGTCCTGAGTAAGACTTCAGGTGTTCCTTCATGGCCTAGTCTACTTCTTGGGATTCCCCCATTTTTCCCCCATGCATATATATAGTCTACACAGTTTAAGCTAATCAAACCTCTTTTAGTCCTTTCTGCCTTAGGCTTTTTTTTTTTTTTTAAATATATAATGCCCCTTCCTAGAGTTTAATAAAAGATTTATTGACTACCTACTATGTAGTGAACAAGGCAAAGTTCTCTTCTAGTGGAGCCTACGTTTTCAGTGGATGACAAAGGTAATAACTAGATAAACAAGTAAATACATCTTACAGTGTCAAAAGATAAGTACTGTGAAGAAACATAAAGCAAGGAAGGAACTAGAGAGTATGATGATAGTCAGTTATTTCATGAGTAAAGATGGACTGTTTGGGGGAGGTGGTATTTGAACAGAGGGATGAAAAGAGCCATTTGACTATCTGGGAGGAAAGGATCCTAGGTAGAGAAAACAGTGGCAGAAACAGTGAGAGAGCCACATGCTGTAATGTTTGAGAATCAGTAGGGAGAATTGTATTTAGAAAATGTGGGCAGAAAGGTAGCTAGGAAACAACATGTCCACTTTGTGGCCCAGGTTAAGGATTTCACTTTTATTTTTGATATGATTGGTGGTTCTTAGAGGATTGAGAGTATAATCTAATTTACATTAGTGGGAAATAGAATGAAAGAGTAGAGCCTGCAAGACCAATAAGAAGACTGTTATAGAAATCCAGGCAAGAGATAATAGTGGCTCAGTCTACAGTGGTGGTGGTGATGAAGGCAGTGGGAAGTGGTTGGAAATAGCCTGTTTCCCACTTCTCTGTATATCCAGTCCTGAGAACTCAGATTAAATGTATCATTTCCTCAGATACCCTTCCTGATCGCTTTTGAATTGAACCAAATCTCTGTTATGCCTGTGTTTAACACCCAGTTCTCTTTTGTGGCACTTAACAGCTGCCATAAAGCTCCGTTTGTATCACTAGTTATCAGAGGTAGTACTTTGATCAATAAATATTTGTTACATAAGTTTAAAAATCACCCATTAGAAATCTTTCTCTCTCTTTTTTTTTTTTTTTTTTTTTTTTTGTCTTTTTGTCTTTTCTAGGGCCACACCCATGGCATATGGAGGTTCCCAGGCTAGGAGTCCAATTGGAGCTATAGCTTCCAGCCTATCCCAGAGCCACAGCAATGCGGGATCCAAGCCGAGTCTGTGACCTACACCACTGCTCACGGCAACGCCGGATCCTTGGATCCTTAATCCATTGAGCGAGGCCAGGGATCGAACCCATAACCTCATGGTTCCTAGTCCGATTCATTTCTGCTGTGCCATGACGGGAACTCCAGAAATCTTTCTTATCTGCATGTGCAGCCCCATTAGGTTAGGGGTTTCTTGATAACCCCTAGTCACCTCTACTATTTTTTGGTAATTTCTTTGTTTAATAATGTCTCTCTAAGCTCTTTAAGGAAAGTGGGGAGTATGTCTGTCTTGGTCACTTCACCCCTGAACTGCTGATCACATTGTGGTACTCAGCAAACGTTGGTCAACTTTTTTCAGGGAATGAGTGCCATTGTATTTAAAATCACCATTATTTTTGCAGTAGCACTATGCACTTTTACTGTTAATATGTGTATCTTTTCTTTAGTGAAACTGATGAAAGTTGTAAGAAGCACCTTGGAAGAGTGTTATCTATTTGGGAAGAAAGGTCTGTTTATGAAAATGATGTATTAGAACAACTTAAGCAAGCTCTTTGTAAGTATATAATCTTTTATCATTGTCTCTTCATTAAAATGTATTCTCTCCTTAAAACTTTTTCAATTTTTTCAATTCAGATGGTGATAAGAAGCCTAGGAAGCGAACTTATGAACAGATACAGGTGGATGAGAATGAGAACTGTTCCTCTCTAGGATCTCCAAGTGAACCACCACAGGTAGCAGTTTTACTCTGTAAAAGGAGTTACATTACTAGTACCTCATGTACTCACGAAGCTTTATTAATTTCAGTGTTTTACTTCTATATATTGACTTTTATTATAGTTCTGAGTACCAGAAAGAAGCTGTATGAATAAGTCTTACTTTCTGATTAATAAATTGCTCTAGTTTAATGTAGTATGTTGTATATTATATATCAGGCAGTCTTATTTTGTGTAGAAAGAAGATTTGATTGCTAAGTATGATTAGGTCTGGTGAGACATCCACCATTTAAACAGTTTCCTTTTAAATAAATAAAACATTATATGATTAAACTGTTTTGTATTATGCTTTAAGTACACTAAAAATTCCATCCCTAAAGATAAAACACCACTCTATTAATAATTTTTGCTTTTAAACATGTAAAAATGTGTGTTAGAGTTAACAAGTATATGTTCGAAGAGTTCTCTGTAACTGTATAGAACCATGTAGCTCCATGGTAAAATAAGATGAATTGGAATCATCTTAATACTCCATGTCCTCCCAGGTTGGTACAGTATAGCATTTCCTAACCATCAGATGATTCCAGAAAGACAGTTTTACTGTAATTATGTGGGCATTAAGTCTTAAAGCTTCCTCCTTCTATGTTTCAAATATATAGGAGGGACAGATAAAATTTTAAAGGAGGAAATGAAGACATAGCCATACTCTTAAAACAAGGTAAATATCTTTATGGGCTAGAAATGGTACAGAAACATAACTCAACATGTGAGCCGGAGTATGGTTCCTTTTGAACTTTGGTCCAGAAGCAGACATGGTTTGCACAAACCAGTATCCTATAGAGTAACAAGAACTTAAGTAACAACTCTCCATGGACTGGAGGACTGGATCAGAACTTAGTGCGTAAAACCTGAGACTGGATGGAGTGCTTTCCACCACGAAAGGAGCTTGAAATAATAATTCAACCAATTACTGCCTAGAATTGTGGATTTGTATCGGTATTAGTGCTTGGGAGATAGACAGAATTTGACCGAGCCTCTCAGCAAGTACCTGACTCAAGTCCCTATTAATTCAGTGACAGGAAGGCTGAAGCCCATATGGTCATGGTGGATAAGGGCTTGACTAGAAGTGTAGTAAGAACATAATGTTGGGAATAATCAAGCAATAGGCTTACATTTCTTTCTTTTTGGTAGTAATTCAAGACGGAATCATTTTATGATAAGAGCCTTATTATGATTACATGAACAGTATTTTACCCAAGTTCTAAATATAGGATCTGAGGAGACTCTGTTGTGGCTCAGTGGATTAAAGACCTGACGTCTCTATGAGGATGCCGGTTTAGTTTCTGGCCTTGCCCAGTAGGTCAGGGATCTGGCGTTGCTGTGGGCTGTGTTGTAGGTCACAGATGCAGCTCAGATCTGATAATGCCATGGTTGTGGTGTAGGCCCCAGCTGCAGCTCCAATTCAACCCCTAGCCCAGGAACTTCCATATGCTGCAGGTGCAGCCATAAAAAAAAATACAGGCTCTTATCCCCTCCCATTCTCCCCGATGAGAGTTAAATTGTACTTCCTAGGAGTAGCTGAGCAACCACCTGACTCTTTCCTTGTTCTATAAAATGCTGTTGCTTGTTGGGTTTGTTTGTTTGTTTGTTTGTTTTTGGCTTTTTAGGGCCACACCCGCAGCACACGAAGGTTCCCAGGCTAAGTATTGAATCAGGGCTGCAGCCTCCGGCCTACACCACAGCCACAGCCAAGTCAGATCTGAGCGGTATCTGCGACCTATACCACACCCCACAGTAACACCAGATCCTTAACCTACTGAGCGAGGCCAGGGATTGAACCCGCATCCTCATAGATCCTAGTCAGATTCGTTTCTACTGAGCCACGACGGAAACTCCCAGAATTATTTTTTAAAATATTGGGGTTTTGGACACATAGTAATGAATTAAAAGCACACTTAGGATAATGTATTTCTAATTAGGTTCCACTCATTCTTACCATGTTTGATTATTTGCTATGTGCTAGAAGCTAGATCCAGTGATAGCATTTTTGGTAAGGGAATAGCTTAAAAGAAAAATCTGTAACTGGCTGTTAATGTCATCTAAATACATACCCAGAATTAGTAATATCTGATATATTTCACTTATGTATGAAATTTCCCAGCGTTCCAGGATCTAGGCTTAGAGATGATAAAAAGAAAGAAAAAAAGTAAAAGGAGGCAGTTGGGGATGGAGACTAGTAAAAAGAAAATTTACTTATTATTTTTTGGAATAACTTTAGAGATATTATGAATTGTGAAATCATCAGCAAAGACTTGCCCTTCCCTCCTAATTATTACAGCTGGTATGAAAACAATACAGCTAAAATATTCTGATGATAAAATACCAATTAAGCATTATGTAAATCTTAGTCCTCAGATATATGGAACTTTGTAATACTTTAATGATTTTAGTAACAAACCATAGTATAGTTGAAGGTACCATACTTGAATATACATATTCCAAAACTACATTTCTTTTGTGTTTTAATTACATCATTGAGAAATGTAATTTAGGAGGGCTCTTCTGTGTTGTGGTAGATGATGATTTGTATCCTCCCATCCCCCACTATCCAATTTAATGATAAAAATTCTTATGTATAGTGATAATACAATGAATATATTATACGTAAAACTTGTATTCTATAGGTTGAAGTTATAGCCTGCCTTCACTTCTTTTACCAGTGTGTGTATTGGCATATAAATGAATCACATTATTTTAATAGATTATTTTTACACTGCCTCTACCACTATTATTATTATTTTACCACTGCCTCTTTGTTCCAATTTATATATTTCCAATACTTAACATAGTATAGCTTCTTTTTCTTAATATAGAAAAGAAACATGGAGTTCCCGTCACGGCTCAGTGGTTAACGAATCCGATTAGGAACCATGAGGTTGTGGGTTCGATCCCTGGCCTTGCTCAGTGGGTTAAGGATCTGGCATTGCAGTGAGCTGTGGCGTAGGTTGCATACATGGCTTGCATCCCGCGTTGCTGTGGCTCTGGCATAGGCTAGCAGCTACAGTTCTGATTAGACCCCTAGCCTGGAAACCTCCATGTGCCGAGGGAGTGGCCCTAGAAAAGGCAAAAAAGACAAAAAAAAAAAGAAAAGAAAAGAAACAGACTGTCTTTAAAAGTAGTTTAAAACTAATAAATAGCCTAAAAGGATTAAGAAATGTGAAATAAATTTTAAGTGTTTTGTATTTGTTTAAGCTTCATTTATTTTGTTCTAAAGTTGTATAACTTTTTAGACTCTAGATCTCGTTAGAGCATTACAAGATTTAGAAAATGCAGCCTCAGGTGATGCAGCAGTTCATCAAAGGATAGCTTCTTTGCCTGTTGAAGTTCAAGAAGTATCTCTTCTAGATAAAATAACAGGTAAGAAAAGAAAATGTGATCTGAAATTTTCGGGGGAGTTGGGATAAGGAAACAGCATATGGTATTGTTTTTGTTGTGGAATAATTTTGTTATTCTGTGCTTCTCTTAGATAAAGAATCCGGAGAAAGACTTTCTAAAATGGTAGAGGATGCTTGTATGTTGCTGGCAGATTACAATGGCAGATTGGCGGCTGAAATAGATGATAGGAAGCAACTCACTCGAATGTTAGCAGATTTTCTTCGTTGTCAAAAGGAAGCCCTTGCTGAGAAAGAGCATAAATTGGAAGTGCGTAACCTTTTCCTTATTTAGTGCTTATTTATTTTTGGTAGGAAATTTAAAATATCTTAATGTTGCTGTGCATTTTGCATTTTTTATTTTTTGACATGGACCTTTTAAGACAATGGCCCAGGTAAGCCACTCCTTGCATTTAATTGATTTATTTTTACTTGAACCAAATCATTCTGCCCTAGTAAATTTAGAAATTTATTTGAACCAAATTATCCTACCTAAAGTAAATTTAGAAGTTTGGAATTAGTAAAATTGGTTGCATTTTAAAGTCATTTATGTGAAATTCTAGTAATAGTAATTCATCTTAATGAGTTTAAACTCTTATCTTCAAGAACAGAAAATAACAGGAAAATAGCAGAGGGTATAAAGCCTGGTGTCAACTACAGTAAATTATGGTTGGATTTACTTAATCTCTTTTCTGAGTGCATACAGTCTTTTGGGAATACAATTAAGAAACAAAGACTTTTTGTTATGGATATGCCAGTCCCCAGTCTCTCTGTTTTTGAACAATTCATCATTTGGCTCAGGAAAGTAATCTTCAAGTTACTCTTTTGTTCCATCCCTGATTTTAATACTTAGTATATTCCTACCCAGCTCCCAGCTCTGACATACCCTTAGGTAGAAAGTTACTGCTTCTTTAAATTGAATGATGATTGATATTGTTGAATAGAAATGTGGAGGTGCAGAGGTTAAAAAAAACACTGTCATAGTTCCTTTGAGCAGAGCAGCCATTGTCAGGGGCAGATGAACCAGATTTGGTTTTATTTAAAAGAATCTTTCATTTGATTAGTCCTTGTTTAAATTGTTTGCTACTAGAGTAATTTCTTTTTCTAATAATATGTAGGAGAATTTCTAGTATGTCTGGTCCCCCTTTTAAAGAGACAGTTCCCTTTAAATTTGTAGGTATGTCATGATGCTGCCTCTTAATCTTTTAAGTAGCTTTTATTTATTAGAGCTTAGTTCTTGTTTCTTTAGTCTCTAAGTGTGCCAAAGATGAATACCATTTCTACCTGTGGTAGCAGCTAATTGGTTAAGTATCAGTGGCAGAGCTCTCCTATCCCAGATTGTCAGCACTGTTTAGCATTACCCCTTTTTAGTCTGTTCCTCCTCTGCTCACATTTAGACACTCAGAACCTAGTTTTTGGCATTGTGCTCTACCCTTGGAGAGGTTGCCCAATTTTATATAGAATGGAAAAGGCAGAATTTTTCAAAAAATAGCATTTGTAGTTAACTTGCCAGTTCTTGATCTTGTGATGCTATTTCAATCCAAAACGTACTATTACTTGTTTTGTTGTTAGCAGAATTAAGGGTAAGTAATGTCATTCAATTTTTGTCTTTAGTCTTTTGGAATGGTTTCTTTAACTTCTATTGAGCTTCTGTTGCAGGTATTGGACATGGGCGTATCTTCTAACGATGTCATCATCATTAGCATATTCTTCCTGCTAAAAATAAATAATCAAACTCCAAAGCCTGAATTGTCTCATGTTTTTGAAAATTGGAGATTACTTCTTTCTCACTTAAACTTCCTCATATATCACCAGTTACAAAAATAGCATTTATGTTTGAAATGTAAGTGTAGAAAAAAATATAAGCTACCATCCCATCTAACCCCTTCTTTTCCCAGTGCCTTCCAGCCAGATTTCATGATTGATAATTATGGGGCCTGAGGCTGATGATAATAATGGCAGTAAAATTCACCTTGTGTTAGGTACTGTTCTAAGCACTTCATATATGTCAACTTATTTAATCCTGTATAGCAGGAAATGTTATTATCCCCATTTAACAGATGAAGAAAACTGAGATAGAGATTGAATAACTTGTTCAAGGTAACAAAGAGGTAGTGAGTTGATTAGAACCCAGGGAATTTGCTTGCAAAACGACAAGTTTCCTTCCAGTTTTTACTTATAAAAATATAAGACTACAGCAGTAGCTGAAGCACCATCTCTCCAACTCTTTCTTCTTCCTCTTTCTACAGAAGTAATCACTGTCTTGAAATAAAGTGGTCTAGGGAATTTTTGTTTGTTTGTTTTTCATCATGGCTGGGTTTTCATATTATGAAGAAACCACCTAAATAATGTCAGATGTTAACTTACAAGTAAAAAAATTTATATTTCTAATAAACTAGGAAGTTATTCCATAGAATTCTTTGTAAATTATCTTTTTAACTAGGTGATTCTTTTGTCAGAAGATGTGAACGTGATTTGAGATACTTAGACATCTTTTTGTATCAAGTAGGTGGCATCACTTTGAAGTTGAGACTGGGAGATCAAGATTTATACTTACCTTATCAGCTGTGATATCATCAAATAGTTTTCCCTTATCAGGCATCTTTGAACATGAACTGTGATTGACCAGGTATTGACATGTCATTGATTTCTCTTTTTAAAAAAATAGGACATTAAAGTATCAGTTTAGGAATTGGCTATTTCATATTTCTTAGGGAAGCCGCTATTAAAGCATTTGTAATGATTGAAAACATGAAGTGTCTTTAAAATTTTTGGAAAATAGGAATCATTTTTTAAACTTGTGGCTAACTTTAGCTGGCTATTGAAGCAGATAACTTAAAGTAGACTTAAAAATCTATTTCATAGGTTGCTGTGGGAATTGTATTTCAACATTCAGAAGTTGAAATTATTGCATAAAATGTTGTGCACCTAGCTTGTTATCTTGGAAGGCAGACAGCATTTTGATTTTGATATTTTTGGAGAGGGGGAGATGTAGAGATCAGAAATTCATCTGTATTCAGTAAGTTAATGTCTTTGTTCAGTTTTGAATACCTCTTTTTCATGATACAATTGGTGTAAGAAAACATGCTTTCACAAAATCCTTGTTTATGTCATAGTATATTGGTCGATTTAAAATTACTAGATTTCCATAGAAAATTGATTTTCTAGTCTAAGATAGATTTCCATAGAAAGTTGGAAATCACAATTTGATTTGATTTCAATGGAGAAATCATAGTTCCAAGTTTTGGAAGTCAGGATGGGAAAGCTATCAGAGGGGATAGTGTTTATCTTTTGCAGTCTTACATCAGTATATTCACATTTATCTCATTTTTTGAAAAGAAGGCATAATACTCATTTATGAATGTTTAAGTCTGTCACTCTTCTCATGGTGTCAGATTGCATCCATTGAGTTGCTTTTCTTACTTTTGTTCATTATAGGTATTACTACAGAGAGCATCTTGGTGATGCAGGTTTGTATAGTTGTGCAAGTATATCTGCAGGATTGATTCTCAGAAGTAGAATAGAATAGCTGGGTCAGAAACAATTTCTTTTAAGCGTTGATAATGTATGCAAACTCTCCAAAAGGTTCTGCCTTTTTAAACTCCTTGAACTATGAGTGTATCTTTTCCTACAAAACCTCTCCCAACAGTGAATGTCCGTGCTTTTTAAAATTTGTGTATATCTCATAGGTTAAAAAAAATTTCTTTGTCCACCCATTGGTCATTTAGAAAATATTTATTAGTTATTTTAATTCTGCTACAAATTTCCTATGTCCTTTGTTTACTTTTGTTGGTTCTAAGTTTATGATTATAAGACAAAGTAATGTTTGTCTTTGCCTTTATAGATTCTGGGATTTCTGGATATATTTAAGATGGCCTTCTCAAGCCTTAACTACAAAAGTACTATATAAATTTTCAATAGTTTTTACTGACAATTTTATGAAGATTTTTTTGGGAGTTCCTGTTGTGATTCAGTGGTTAATGAACCCAACTAGTAGCCATGAGGTTTCGGGTTTGATCCCTGGCCTCACTCAGTGGGTAAAGGATCTGGCGTTGCCATGAGCTGTGGTGTAGGTCGCAGACATGGCTTGCATCTGGCGTTGCTGTGGCTGTGGCATAGGCTGGCAGCTGCAGTTCTGATTCAACCCCTAGCTTGGGAACGTCCATATGCTGTGGGTGCGCCCCCAAAAAAAGACAAAAAAAAATTTTTTTTGTTCATGGTATATATGATGTAGGGATATAACTGTTTGAAAGTGATAGGAAATGTCCCCTCATCATTTAGTTAATTAATGGCAGTCTGTATCTTACTGTATTGTAAAATGGCATTTCTATCATATTTATTTCTAGATATACATGTGTATACATGAATGTAGCCTTTTCTACAGGCCCATTTGTTTTACCTACATTTAATTATACAGTAGATATTTGTTTTTATTACTATTAGGTATTTTTCACATGTCTGTAATTTTAATTATGATTATTGTGTATATGAATTTTATTTTCTTCCCAGTTATTTTTTACATATTTGCCTTCATACTTAATATTTTAAATGACAGCATTTTGCTAAGGAGATACTTCTTGATTTTCTTGGCCTTTTCAAAAGTACTTTTATAAATTTTTTTGTTTTCCAGATAGTTCACTTTCTGTCTTTTAAGTGCTTATTAAATTTTGTTTTGTCTGATACGCTTAGTGATTAGAAATTTTTAATGTCATCCCTCAGTTTAGGAAATAAGAGTATTTTAAATATATAGTACTGAAAATGGAAATTTAAAAATCTTGCGGAAGGTGTTTGCATGTAGTTTTTTGATGGTTGCTAACATCAAATTACAAATATTCAAGGGCATAGTAGTAAAAAATATATGGGGAACTGCTTCTGGGAATCTTTCATCTGTCATTTGGTTATTTCTTTGTATTTTGTTTTTCTGTTGAAATTGATTTCATTTAAATTTAAAATTTGGTAAGATGGAGCTAAGGGGTTTTCCTTTTGTTTGTCTTTTCTAGGGCCACATCCATGGCATATGGAGATTCCCAGACTAGGGGTCTAATTGGAGCTGTAGCTGCTGGCCCACGCCACAGCCACAGCAACGCCAGATCAGACCCTTCAGACCCGCGTCTGCAAGCTACACCATAGCTCACAGCAGTGCTGGATCCTTAACCCACTGAGCAAGGCCAGGGATCGAACCTGCAACCTCATGGTTCCTAGTTGGATTTGTTAACCACTGAGCCACCTTGAGAACTCTGAGCTATGGACTTTTTTTAAAGAAGCAAATGTTACTAGTTTCTTAATGATTTTTTAGGTTATTTTTTTGAGATTGAAATATTAAGTTGAAAACTTTATGGTTAATATATCCATCTTTAAATAATTATGTAATCTTGATTATTTTTGTTGATTTTGCAGGTAAGCTATTTTCATCCTAGGGAAGAAGATAAATAAGCAAAAGGCTTATTAGCCTTATGTATTGAGCTGATGTATTATTTTGCACATTTTCTTTTCATTTAATTTATTATGTGCATCTTATGTCACCATTTTCCTTTTTAATGTATGGATGTATCATAGCTGTCTGTTCATTATGACTGTTTTCATTGCTTTGAAATTATGAACAGTATTGCAGTGAACATCTCTTTAGTTAACTCTTTACTTAGATACCTCATTATCTCTTGTGATAAATTCCTGAAGATAAAATTGCTGATTCATATTAAAAACTAGATACATGTTATCAATCTTTGACTAAGTTTATACTAGATCATTGTCTTTGATGATTCCGAAATATTATTATCTGTATAGGTCTTTTCTTCTAGGCTATTCCTTTTCTCCAAAGAAAATGTTTCAGATTTGCTGGGTAGGTAACAGGGCATCCATTTTCAGAACAGTGCCTCACCTCTTAACCTGTGTGATTAGCATCTCCAAGTGCAGATCTTTGGCTCAGTTCTTATCCCTTATCTTTTGGCTGTATGGGATGAGTTTTAACAGATTGATGTAAAGATATGTATTTGATCTTCATTGTGAGCCTTGAGACTCATCATTACATTTCAAGAAGCTTGATGCCTCAGAGTCCCAAGACTATCCAGAATTCCTCAGGATGAACATTGATTTTGATCATTATCTGTTGTTTCAGTTTTTTCCATCTTCCAAAAGTTATCTGTGCACTGTAGTGCCCTGTTCTCTATCCTTGTGGGTTTCTGCCTTTATAAATTTAGTGACTTTGGGGTGGGGGGGGAGTGAAGATAAACATGAGTTCAGTTATATAAATGGAAAACCTTTTGTGTCTCATTAAATGGAACTACTAATATATGTGTTTCATGACTCCAGCCAAACCATTCTAGTCTATTACCTGGATTGTTAACTGATATTCCTGTTCCCTGTCTTTAGTTTCTATACCACTGCATCCAGATTGATCTTTTAAGAAGAAAACAGGTCTCATCATACCCCTGTTTAAAACTCTCCACTGCTTCCTATTGCACTTTTGGATCTTGTTTTAAACTCCATATATTGCCTATGAGATCACTAGTCTTGTGCCGTCCCCTTTTAACCTCATCTGGTATCCATTTCAAAGGCATCCATTTCGCTCTTTAAGCAGATGAAGCAAGTTCTCTCACCAGAGTTTCTGCTTTGCTAACAGAGTGACTGGGGTGCTCTCTCCTCACCTTTACCTAGTTGTTTCCTTTTCTCATTCAGGTTTATGTCCCTGTGTCACCTTTTCAGAGCCCTTCTCTGTCCCTTTCATTTGGTTTTACTTGCCCTTCTCTGTTACATTGCTGATTAATGCTAATACTTTGCTCTCTGAATTTGACTGGGCTAGGTACCTAATATAAGTGGAATTACAGTATTTGTGGCTGGCTCATTTCACTTAGCATAGCATTCTTTAGGTTTATCCATATCATAACATATAACAGAAGTGCTTTCCTTTTTAAGACTGATGGATATTTCATGATGTGTACAGTTCCACATTTTGTTTTCCCAGTTATCCATCAGTGGACGCTTGAGGTGCTTCCACCTTTTGGCTGTTTGGAATAATTTATGCTGCTGTGAACATGGATGAGTTCTAAGCAGATATATCTTTGAGTCCTTGCTTTCACATCTTTTGGGTATATATCCAGGAGTGGGATTGCTTGATTATATGGTGATTCTGTTTTCCATTTTTTTTGAGAAATGGCCATTACCATACAATATCATACCATCTCTAATGGCTACAATTATTTCACGTTCCCACCAGCAGTGCACAGGATTCCGTTTTCTCCATATCCTTGCCAACACGTGTTATTTTGGTTTTTGTTGGTCAGTAGCCAGCCTAATGGATGTGAGGCAATATCTCATTGTAGTTTTGTCTTGCATTTCCCTAATAATTAGTAATATTAGCATCTTTCATGTGATTTTTGGCCATTTGTTTGTCTTCTTTGGAGAAGTCCTTTGTCCTTTGTCCTTTTTTTTCCTCTCAAGTCTTTTTAGGGCCACGCCTGCGACATATGGAAGTTCTCAGGCTAGGGGTTGAATTGGAGTCGCCGTTCCCAGCCTTTGCTACGGCCACACAGGATCTGAGCTGCATCTTTGACCTATGTGGCAACACCGGATCCTTAACCCACTGAGTGAGGCCAGGGATTGAACCCACATCCTCATGGATACTGGTCACATTCTTAACCTGCTGAGCCACAACGGGAACTGCTGTCCATTTTCTGAGGTTTTTTGTTGTAAACTGATGGTTGTAGTCTTAGATTGATAATATTTGTTATTCAAAAGCATTTGGAGATCATGTAACCCACCCAGTGTTAGAAATTATTCTAGAACATTTCCTAAAAGATTAGCCTCTGCTTGAATGTTTCTGATATGAAGAGAGCATGGTATTTTGAGAGTAATCCATTTTCTGGTCTGTGGCTAGAAATTTATTTCTTCTTTATGAAATTTCCAGAAGTATTTGTTCACCTATATATATATTTGCACATTCATTCATTGGGGAAAACAAAGGATACCAAAAATCCAGAATGGAAGATAAAAACCACAACCCTACTATTCATATTGATATTGCATGATTTAGAGTTTCTTTTGTGGCTCAGAAGAAACAAATCTCATTAGCACCCATGAGGATGCAAGTTCTGTACTTGGCCTCGCTCAGTGGGTTAAAGGATCCAGTGTTGCCTTGAGCTGTGGCGTAGGCCAGTAGCTACAGCTCCTGTTTGGCCCTTAGCCTGGGAACCTCCATATGCCTTGGGTATGGCCCTAAAATAGATTTTTTAAAAATTGCATAATTTGAAATAGTGGCCCATCTTTTAGTTTCTCCCTCTCTTCCTTATCTTCCTTCCTGAGTTTTATTGGATCCTAAATCTCTTTTAGTCTGCAGGGAATCATATTTTTCTTATTTTAAAAAGTTACATTATTCATCTGTTGTCATTAAAAATTTTACTTGAAAAGCTATTTTAGTCAACTATGTCAAAATAAAGGCTAGAGATGTAGAAGTCTTGAAGAGTAACAAAAATCTTACAGGTCTTTGCAGGTCTAAGAGTAGCTTTCCTTTTTGCTTACCTGTGAATGCCTGCTTGGCTGAATATAGAATTCTCAGTCTCTTTTTCCCTTTGGTCTAGTTACTATATTTTTTTCCTTTCTCCTCCACATTTAACACTTTGACTATCATATATCTAGGATATTGGCTTTTCATTAATTTTGCTTGACAATGATGTATTCTTTTTTTGGAAAAACCTATGTTGCCTTTTATTTATTTATTTATGGCTGCACCTGTGGCATATGGAAGCTCCTAGGCTAGGGGTCGAATTGGAACTGCAGCTGCAAGCCTGTGATGCCACAGCCACGGCAACACCAGATCCAAGCCACATCTGAAACCTTTGTTGCAGCTTGTGGCACTGTGGGATCCCTAACCCACTGAGTGAGGCCAGGGATACACCTCACATCCTCATAGGTCTCTATGTCTGGTTCTTAACCCACTGAGCCACAACAGGAACTCCTTGCCTTTTATTTTTGTTAATTTTTAATTTTTTTATTTTTTGTATTTTCTAGGGCGCTACCCGCGGCATATGGAGGTTCCCAGGCCAGGTGTCAAATCGGAGCTGTAGCCGCCAGCCTACGCCAGAGCCACAGCAAGGCGGGATCCGAGCCGTGTCTGCAACCTACACCACAGCTCACGGCAATGCTGGATCCTTAACCCACTGAGCAAGGCCAGGAATCAAACCTGCAACCTCATGGTTTCTAGTCAGATTTGTTAACCACTGAGCCACGATGGGAACTCAAACATCAGCCATTCTTAATCTTGGAATTGTTTGTCAGATTCTTACATAATTAATTTCAAAAATATGTGTGTCTTTATTAACTTACGGAATCAATGTTTCAGCCTGTAGAGTTTTTTAAAAATTTGACTCTTGTTATTTCTTGTTTGGTTCTCTTGGCCTTGTCTGTAGTCCTCTCAAATTTCAAGTGTATGTATTATTAGTTATTTTCTTAGCATCTCAGTGATGGCTGATGAATTCCTAAGTTCTTTTTGCAGCTATGTGTTCGGTCATTTTTTGAAATATTGTCTTATCTGCATCAGGCCTACTTCTCTGTTGTTTATGGAATCTGCCTTTTTTCAAAATTAGGTACAGTATTTGCTGGTGTGCATCCTCTTGGTAGTTCTTTGTGGTTTCTGAGATGTAATTATTGTCTCAGAAATAAAGTTGGTCTAAAGTGTTTTCTGCCTTTTGCCCTAGTGTTTTAGAATGTAATTGATTCTCTTAAGAGACTTGGATTTAATTAAAATGTGTTCACAGTATGTCTTTGCTTAGATTTTTCACTCTGTGGAGGAAATCAGAAGCAGAATAGGTTTCTTTTTAAGATGTTAGACTGAATGACAGCTTTTTCCTACTCCTAGAACTTATAGAAAAGATAATTTATATTAAAATATAATAAGTTATAAGACAGCATAGTCTCTCTTTATCATGTAATTATTTGCCTCTTGAATCTCAATCCTGCATGAAGGAGACATTTCCATACATTATGTGGGGGAAGCATTACCAATGTCTAACTAGAAACTTGCTACTGCACTTAAACTCCATTGTAAAGGAGATAATTTAAAATTTTAACATGAAATAGGAACTGATACTTAGCATTTACTATGTGTGAAGGTACCATGCTAGGTACTGATTATATTTTTATTAGCGATTGTATTTGGCAGATACTATTATCCTAACCCGTTTTATGAATGAAAACACCAAGGCATAGAAATACTGTATTAACATTATCTTCAAATGAAATTTGAAAAATACATTAAAAATAATTACATTAAAATAAGTACATTAAAATCACTTAGGTCCTGATAACATTTCAGTGTGTTTCCTTAATCTTATAAAAATCATAGACTAAAATCATCATCATAAGCATATAAAAAAATTTTAAAAGCAGTTATAGTTGTACTCTATGTACAAATTTACATCCAACTTGGCTTGGTTAGTCTTCAGTGAGTATGGTGTATGAATTAGAATAGTGAACTGAGAATTTGGAGTTATGGGTTCTAGAAGTTACTGCATGAACATGAAGAAACTGTGTAATATCAAGCCTTTTTTTCTTTAAAAATGCAGACATCAACCCTAATGATTATGAGATATATTCAAGCTTTAAAATCAGTGCTTTTGACTTGCCCCATTCCTTATCTTATGGGCGAAATGTCTGAGTAGTTTAATTCATCTTATGAAAGCAGTATGCTGAATTAAAAATTTTTTTCCGGAGTTCCCTTCGTGGCTCAGTGGTTAACGAATCTGACTAGGAACCATGAGGTTGCAGGTTCGATCCCTGGCCTTGCTCAGTGGGTTAACGATCCGGCGTTGCGGTGAGCTGTGGTGTGGGTCGCAAATGCGGCTCGGATTCTGCGTTGCTATGGCTCTAGCGTAGGCTGGCGGCTACAGCTCTGATTGGACCCCTAGCCTGGAAACCTCCATATGCTGCAGGAGAGGCCCTAGAAAAGGCAAAAAAAAAAAAAAAAGACAAAAAAAAAAAAAAATTTTTTTTCCTTGCCTTTTATTCCTAAAACACTTTCCCATTGTAAAAAGCAGTTCATGTTTATTATGGAAAATTTGGAAAATACTGAAAAAAAAACACTCAAAAGTTTACACTAACCTCTGAAAACAATCATTATTTTAATGTATTTCATCCACTCTTGTTTCTTGTTTTAAATAGTTGCATATATTCAATTTCATCTATTTTAAAATGCGAAAGTGATTTTTTAATTTAACATTATAGGTGGCTAGCATTTATTGTATTTGTTGTTTCCTTTATTTCAAACAGGGGTGAGACCTTTAGAAAAAGGCCCATTTATCCACATCAGGATAAATAAGTTATACTTACTGGATCTGTTGAAAGAACTATATCCATGTGGCAGATGAGTGAGGGATATTACTAACAAGAATATTGGAAGTTATCTATTTAATACAGGTCCTCATTGCCTCTGCAGTCCTTCAGTCCCTATTGTAATTCATTTAGCAAGTGATATTTTTGGTAATTATACTTTGTAAATTAGTTATGTGTTCCTTGCTTTTGCAGTAAAATCTCGTTAGAACTAGAATTTGTCTTGGTAATTTTGATGTTATGGCACACATCAGATTTGTTCAAGTAAAATGTGAACCTCTTATGTAGTTAAATCAATCAAAATTTTAAGGAGAGCCTTATGTTGCTTGCACTAACATGATCTCACACAATTTTGTCAGGCTTAACCTCCTAATGCAAGAATTCTTTGTAAAACGTCTTCAAAATTTGGTCATGACTTAGATCAGTTATGGAGAAAAGCTCTGCTCAAAGCAAAGCCAGTTCCATTCTTGGAATCTTTGTCATTCCAGTGATCTTACTCCAGTATGAAGTAGTATTCTTGGGTGTTATGGGGGAATTAATAAATTTAGTACATTTTAAAATTGAGGTAATTTTTGTTAAAATGAAATGCACATATATTAACTAGGCAGATCATTATCAGGCTAAGATCTTGAGTGTGTGTGTGTGTGTATGTGTATGTGTATGTGTCTTTAGGGCTGCACCCGTGTCATATGGAGGTTCTCAGGCGAGGGGTCAAATCAGAGCTGAAGCGCTGTAGCTGCCGACCTACACTGCAGCCACAGCAACACGGGATCTGAGCTGCGTCTGCGACCTACATCACAGCTCACAGCCATGTGGGATCCTTAACCCACTGAGCGAGGCCAGGGATTAAACCAGCATCCTCATGGATACTAGTTGGGTTTGTTACCACTGAGCCATGACAGGAACTCCAGGGTAAATTTTGATAGCTTATTAGATGCTAAATGTATTATGCTATAGTAGTATGTTTTATATTAATTTTAATTCCTAGTGAGATTTTAGTTACCTTTTGACTTTGGACCATAGTGAACTGTGTTCTGTTTTTCTTGTATTTAAAAAAAGGTATTTTCATGAAACATCAGAAAGATTATAGGATATGAAAATATGGACATTTTTAACCTTTTTTGAGTTGCTAGCAGCTTTGAAAAATGCTCATATGCATACAGATTTACTTACAACTTCAGTTGAATTAGGGCTCTCTCTAATACTCATCCATGGCTCACAGATTAATTAATAACCGTTGGTCCATGACCAGTGCAAATTGAATGGGAATTGGTGTGAATCTTGCCTTGCTTTTATTATTTTTCTCTGCTTAAAAACTTCCAATGGCAGTTCCTGCATTTGGATTCCTCTAAGTTAACTGCATCAGTATGGTGAAGACCTAGCTTGGTGTCACACAGGAGAAAGCACTGGTCATTAGTCACCATGGTGACAGAGCTGTGGTAACATCTACATTGAGTGTTCAGGATATGGAAATGAAGTTCTGTTTCATTGAAAGCTGGTTAAACCACAGCTGGGGTTCTGTATTCAACTCTGGCTGGATTCTAGTTTAGCAAAAGTGATTAATTTACCACAGTGTATTCAGAGACAGGGACCAGGATGGAAAAGGAAATAGAAACAAAATACCTTGGGGAACAGTTTTTAAAAAATGGAGATGTCAGAGATCAAACGTGAGTACAGACATAATATACATGTGCTGCCTGTCTTCAGATGCTTTGAAAACTATCAGAGGAGTTGGGTTTATGTTAAGAAGGCAGAGCTAGGGTCAATGGATATGTTCCAGGTGACAAGGAAAACCATTGTGACAGTTAGAACTAGCCTAATGGTGAAAGGATTATTTAATAAAGTAATGAGTTTCAGGCTCAGCTGTCAATATCCATAGCAAACCTTAGATATAGCCCAACTCTTGGCCAAATTAACATAAAACCTCACAATAAAGATTTGTTTACCTCAGTTTTTATTGCCTATTAATTAGCTTTTGAAAAAAATCACACATCATACCAAAAGGAAAACAGTCTGAAGAGAAAAAACAAGGATCAGAAACAGATTGTTGTATGATACACCTTTTGGAATTACCAGTTCAGGAATTTAGAATAACTAATTAACAACTCTAATGGAAAAGTAGACATCATGCAAAAGCAGGTTTAAGTAGAGTGGTGACAATGCTCAAGAAAGAAAGGCAAATTTTATTTTTCAGTCACACCCACAGCTTGTGGACGTCCCTGGGCCAGCAGTCAAACCCATGCCATAGCAGCAACTGAAGCTGCTGCAGTGATAATGCCACATTCTTAACCTGCTGAGCCACAAAGAGAACTCCAAAAGCAAATTTTAAATGCTAGAAATAAAAACTGACAAATGAAGACTGCCTTTGGTGGTCACCTCAATAGGCTGGACACAGCTGAGGAAAAAAAATTCAATGAGCTTGATAAAAGGTCAGTAGAAACTTCCCAAATTGAAAAGCAAAAAGAAAATGGAACAAGCAACAGCCCTTTTCCCTGCCAAACCAAAGCAAAACAGAAACCAAACCCAGAACATTCAAGAACTGTGGGACAGTTTGGAGAAGTGTAACATACATGTGCTCGGGTTACCAGAAGTCGAACAAATGAAGAAATATTTGAAGTAATAATGGGCAAGTTCCAGTAATTCCAAAATTAATGACAGACATCAAACCACTGGTCCAAGAAACTCAGAGAACAAGTGACACCCGGCATCATACCCCAAAATCTACAGTCTGCATTTTGAAACTGCAGAAGAGGAAAGCCAAAGAGAAAACCATGAAAAAACCCAGAGGAGAAAAACAATTTACCTGCAGAATAGGGATTAGAGTGGACTTCTCGGCAGTACCACACAAGAAGGGAGTGAGGTGAAATGTTGAAGGAAAAACACCAGCTAGAACTGTATATTCAGTGAAGTTGTTCTCTAAACGTGAAGGATAAAATAGTGTTTGCTGTTGCTGAAGGTGGTCAAGAAGAGGTTGAATGGCAAGGACAAAAATAATGGGTCTAATGTTTGCCTGAGTATATTCTATATGTAAACAACTAGCTCTGGGAGGTGGTAGTATATATTCAGCAAATATATATTTCAGTGTTTTTGAGGAATGTTGCAAACTAGATTTCCCTCTTTGGAGCTTCACTCTGGACATGAGCATGTTTGAGATTGGAACAGGAATGTAGCAAAGAAATTTGTCTGCTCTCAAACAACCCAGAACCTCTCATCTCTGATTTATGGCCTGCTTGTTTGAACCCTGTTTAACAATGTTCTCTAGGAAACCAGTTTCGGAAATAACAAGTTGCCAACTTCCATGAGCCTGAAGCAGTGTGATTCTTTAGTAACTGGATAATACATACTAAAGGAGTGAGACTAGAAGGTCACACACAGGGAAAATAATTAGGGTAAAGGGTCACACGGAATGAAAATTTAAAGCATGGTTAAGTGTACTTCCTAGTTTAAATAATCATACAAGTAGAAAAATTAATTTGATTCTTAATCTCATTTCCTTAAATTTCTATTTGATTTTGAAGTTGCTTTCAGAGAAATGGCCTAAGCTGTATGCTGCCTATCTATCTCCTGGCTCATCCCCCCTCCCTCCTTCCCTCCCCACAGTCAGAACTGATAATTAGTACAGTTTCAACCTTCCTTGAATATTGATCATCATTCCTGATTGGGCTATCCCCTTGCGTCATTCCCTGTGTTGATATTATTACTGGGTCCTCTTTTATTAAAAAAAAAAAAAAAAAGGCTCAAGGCCCATATGCTGTTATCCATGACAAAATGATGACTCATCTCCACTACTGGGAATTCCAGAGACGTTTTAATGGCAGAATTAGACTAACAAATGCAAGTAACAGTTAGTTTCCTTAAAGTGTTGGATTTTGAGTTTTAGGGACATGACTGTTAGTCTTCTCACTGTGGTGATCCTTTTTGATATAATGTAGATTTCAGTAGGGTAACATACTTATTCAGAATACTTATCCCAATAACAATGCCAAGGTACAAGAGGCAGGATAGTATAGTGGTTAAGTATGAGGACTCTGAAGCCAGACTGTCTAGGTTCGAAGCATTTTCCCCTTTGTGTTGGCTTTAGGGGAAGTTTCTTAAGTAGTGATTAATCGTGCCTTAGTTTTATTATCTAATACATGGATAATGATTGTCTCTACCTATAAAGACTAAATGGAGCACTTGTTTGGCATTTAGTTAAGCGCATCAAATTTTTATTTAGGGTTATACTTGGATGAAATCTAGAAATATATAAAGCTTATTTGTGAAAGTATTACCCTTGTTACAATTTAGCATTATTGATTTAAAAAAAAACACCCAGTCTATAGCCAGGTGGGCATTGAGTTCCTTGCAGAAAACTTAGTCCCTGAGAAAATATTAAATCTTTTTTTTCTACTTATTAACCCAGAAGGCTAATGAGCCTTTATGGTAATAGAATTATAACTTATTAACAGATGGGAATTAATTATTTTAAGGATATTTTAAAAATAAAATCTGCTTTTAGAATACTTAGCTTATTTAAGGAGTTCCCATCGTGGCTCAGTGGTTAACGAATCTGATTAGCATCCATGAGGTCACAGGTTTGATCCCTGGCCTTGCTCAGTGAGTTTAAGGACCTGGCATTGCCATGAGCTCTGTAGGTTGAAGACACAGCTTGGATCCTGTGTTGCTGTGGCGTAGGCCAGCAGCTACAGCTTTGATTTGACCCCTAGCCTGAGAACTTCCACGCAGCCCTAAAAAAAAAAGAATACTTATTTAAGAGAATGATTTTAAGATCTCAGAGGAAAAGATGTAAGACAGTTTATTAGATGGTATTCATTTACAGTAGAGTATTTCCCACTAAAAGGTAAAGCTTTTCTGTGGATGGCCACGGAAAAATGGCTCCATCAGAGAAGTGTAGGGTAAGGAGAAAAGAAATGGGGAAGGACTCGATGTTTTATTTTCTTAAAAATTTTATTTATACGTAAAGTATTTTTTAAACTATCACTTATATTGTTAAATCCCAAGAGCTAAGCTTGGGTACTTGTTTTTTAGAAGACAAGTTAGGACACACCACTAAGATCTTTGTCTCCTTTGAACTCTGTTCCCTGGAGATGACAACAGACTTGACTAATATCCAAAGTCCCCGACATGGGATTTCTTGGCCTCGTTTGAGAAAAAAAAGGGGGGAGTTCTCTTGTCAGGCAGTGACAGTCTCTTGTCACTGCAGTGGCTTGAGTCACTGCTGTGGCATGGGTTTGATCCTTGGCCCAGGAATTTCTGCATGCTGTGGGTGTGACAAAAGAAGAAAAAAAGTGATATTTTATGTTTTGTTTTTGTTTTTTCAGGCCCACACCCATGGCATATGCAAGTTCTCAGGCTAGGGGTCAAATTGGAGCTGTGGCTGCCAGCCTATGCCACAGTCACAGCAATGTGGGATCCAAGCCGAGTCTGCAACCCACACCACTGCAGCTCGTGGCAATGCCAGATCCTTTAAAAAAAAAAAGTAATTTAAAATCTTGATACTTCAGTTAACTTTACCTGTCTAACACAGGAAAAAGCCCTAACCCCAAAATAAGTTATGGTGGATCCTGAAAAATGAGAATTGGAGCTTCTAAGTAGTTACATTGAAGAAAGTCACTTGAGACTTGTACGTTAACATCTTAGGATGGCAAAGGACGTAATGAAATAACATATCAAAGAACAGAACCATTTAGAAGTCTTTCAGGAGAACAAATAAAAAGAACCATGATTGTGAAGATTACCATCAACCTAAGGGGTTCTATAATATGTTCTGAAGTTTATATCTTGATACTCTTTTGAATGAAGCTTTCCCTTCATTAATTTGTTCTTTTGTGACCCAAGAACCTGCTTATTTTATTATCAAATATCTGGTTAAAATGAAGACTGATGATATAATAGACCATTTGAAGTAGCCAGAACTGAATCAATCAGATTTCAGACCAAGGATACATATATTGGGATATAAAGGGAAAGTTTAACTGTTTAGATAATGTGTGTAGATACACCTTGTGGAAAACTATGGAAATAAGATGTCATATGGATACCACATCAGTGTCTCCATCTTTATTTCTTAAATAAATACTATTGTGTGGAGTTCCCATCATGGCTCAACAGTAGTGAACCTGATTAGTATCCATGAGGACTCAAGTTTGATCCCTGACCTTTGCTCAGTGGATTAAGGATCCTGCGTTGCTGTGGCTGTGGTGTAGGCTGGCAGCTACCGCTCCAATTCAACCCCTGGCCTCAGAACCTCCATATGCCACAGGTGCAGCTTTTAAAAAAAAAAATTATTGTGGGGAAAGTCTTTAACAATCATACTAGGATGTCCATGTTTTCTTTGCTGAAAAACTATCCTAGTTAATATTTTAAAACTGAATGTTGTCCAGCCCAATCATATTGTTTTACTTGAAAGGGACCCAAAAGATTGATTTCACAAATGAAGAGTGAGAGAGAATGACTTAGCAAAACCTTGTTTTCAGGTCATTTTGGAATATGGTTTATATTCTGACTTTGTTCCTACAGAAGCTACACGGCTTGCTCACTAGAATCAGAATTGGGCCTGTTTCTTAGAGTGAAGCTCCATTAAGTGAGTTGATTTAAATAGAAATATTAAGTAACTAGAATAGGTGACTCACATGGTGAAGACATGAAGAATGTCGTTTAGCTCATTGAAGTTTGGGAAATAGTGATTAAAAGTTGGAAGAGGGAGTTCCCGTGGTGGCGCAGTGGTTAACGAATCCAACTAGGAACCATGAGGTTGCCGGTTCGATCCCTGCGCTTGCTCAGTGGGTTAAGGATCTGGCATTGCCATGAGCTGTGGTGTAGGTTGCAGACACGGCTCAGATCCCGAGTTGCTGTGGCTCTGGCGTAGGCCGGTGGCTACAGCTCCGATTTGACCCCTTGCCTGGGAACCTCCATATGCCGCGGGAGCAGCCCAAGAAATGGCAAAAAGAAAAGAAAAAAAATAAATTAAAAAAAAAAAAAAAGTTGGAAGAGGTGGTATGAGGAAGTTTGGGTTTCTGAAAAAGCCTTTCTTTTGGTCAGGTGTTGGTTACACAAATAGATACAGTAATTGAAGTATATAATTAATTGGCATATGTCTCATGTAGAAAATTGAAAGACCTGTTGGCTAAACAAAGGTAGATGAGACTGGAAGGAGAATGGAATTTTAGAGGCAAAAGACACAGAGTTGGTTCTCTGGTTAAGTTTAAGTATCTTGGAGTTCCTGTTGTGGCTCAGCAGGTTGAGAACCTGATGTAGTATCCATAAGGATGTGGTTTGAATCCCTGGCCTTGCTCAGTGAGATAAGGAACCAGAATTGCCACAAGTTGTGGCTTGGATCTGGTGTTAGTGTGGCTGTGACGTAGATGGGCAGCTGCAGCTGATTTGATCCCTAGCCTGGAAACTTCCACTTGGGTGTGCTCTTCATTTTATTTACATACAAAAATAATTTTTGAAACAGTGGCTAAACCATTTCAACCATTCAGGAGATTAGAATTTTTCCGTCATTTTTTGGCATTCTCATTATTCATTAGCTCTGTGTGTGTGTGTGTGTGTGTGTGTGTGTGTGTGTGTGTGTGTCCTGTATGTGTAATGTGGGAATAGTGAGTAGGATGTCAAACAGTACATTGGTGAAAGGTCCCCAACGAGTGAAAGGTCAGATGTGAGAGGAGTCATTAGGGAAGGTTTAATAAAGGCTTGGGATTTAAGCTGGCACTTTTACAATGGACAGAAATTAGACAAGGATCGTGGACAAGTAATAGAAAAATAATTTTATTTTGCTTTTTAGGATGGCACCCGTGGCATATGGAGGTTTCCAGGCTAGGGGTCCAGTTGGAGCTACAACTGCTGGCCTAAACCACAGCCACAGGAACAAAGGATCTGAGTTGCATCTGCGATCTGCACCACAGCTCACTGCAACACTAGATCATTAACCCACTGAGCAAGGCCAGGGATCGAACCCACAACCTCAGGGTTCCTACTTGGATTCATTTTTGCTGCACCACAGTGGGAACTCCTAGAAGAATAATTTGAACAAAGGATTTTAAATAGGAATTGGAATCATTTTGGCTTTAAGAACATTTTGTGTTCAGATCAGATTAAACATTACAGATTTCCTCATCTTAAAAAAAATACTGCTTTAATGTCTGTATATTATTTGGAATCTTAAATTGTAGACAGTTCTGCAATATTCTTGTAAAATCTGCATTAGAATGTGGATAATTTAATACAAGTGATGATTCTAAGATTTGATTGTAACATATTTTTGAATGGTGAATATTGTATCATTTGACCAAAAATAACGAAGATAGATTAGTTTATCCGTTAATTTTTTATTTATTTATTTATTTATTTATTTTTGTCTTTTTGCCATTTCTTGGGCTGCTCCCATGGCATATGGAGGTTCCCAGGCTAGGAGTCAAATCGGAGCTGTAGCCACCAGCCTACACCAGAGCCACAGCAACTCGGGATCCGAGCTGTGTCTACAGCCTACACCACAGCTCACGGCAACGCCAGATCCTTAACCCACTGAGCAAGGCCAGGGATCGAACCCACAACCTCATGGTTCCTAGTCGGATTCGTTAACCACTGTGCCACGACGGGAACTCCTATCCGTTAATTTTGATGAATGGTAGTAAATGTGTTATATGGGAAGTTCCCACTGTGCTGCAGTGGAAATGAACCATGAGGATGCGGGTTTGATCCCTGGCCTCACTAAGTGGGTTTAGGATCCGGCGTTGCTGTGACCTGTGGTATAGGTCGTGGGTAGCAGATGTGCTCAGATCTGGTGTTGCTGTGGCTGTGGCATAAGCTGGCAGCTGCAGCTCCAATTCAGCCCCTAGCCTGGGAACTTAGATATGCTGAGGTGCAGCCCTGAAAAGACAAAAAAGAAATACTTTAAGTGACTCTTTTCAAATATCAAATTACAACCAATTTGTTACTGACTTGTAAGAACTTGGAGAGCAGATACTCTGAGTTGGTTAAGAATAATTATTTCTCTTCCTTCCTGTGTATCTTTGATTCCCAACCAGGGGGCGGAGGGGATATACTGTCTTCTTGATGCACATTAGTATGGTGGGTTGTGGTGTAGTATGATGGATAATTCAGAAAATGACATTCAACATACATTTTTTTCTCTGAAACAAATTATAGAAAGCATAAGTAGACAAAATTTTTTTGGGCGATGGATGATAAATGTTCTAAAGATAGAATAGTTAGGGGAAAGATGAGACAAAATGCTTTCAAATGATTGAGAAACATTGCCATATATGCACTCATAAGCTTAATTGGCTTGTATGTATCTCATGGTTTTAGAGAGACTTTGTTTGAGCATAATGAAACCCAAATCGTTATTTCCAGCTCTGAAAGCCAGAATCACATTTCCAGATGCCTACGACAAGTCCCACAGGTAACTCACACTTAGGTTAAAGTGAACGCCGTATCTTCCACAGAGGAGTTTTTACCATTGTCTATGCTATCTCATATAATAGCACTTCCATTCCAACCACTCATCAAGCCTGAAACCTCATTCTTCACATCAGAACTACAACGAGGTTCTGCTGATGTTTCTTACAATACATAGTTTTCATCTTTTTGAGGTATTATTTATGTACATTGTGGTTTGTACAGTGTTCTACCACCACTGATTGGTTCAGGTCCTAGTCCTTTCTTGCCCAGACAGTTCCAGTTAACTCCTAGGTGGGTTTCAGATTCATCCTTTTCTGTACTGTATGCAGACTCATTCTCTCACAACTTACGAGTGACTATTTTGTAAGGGAATTAATTTTTTTCACTTTACACCCTGCACTGTGGTGATAGTGAGTTGCCGTGTACATATCATGCCCTTTATCTTCTCTGCCTGGTTATCTTTTTTTTTTTTCCCTGCCTTATTTTGCTGTTCTCTTGACCCCATGTCTCCTCTGAAAAGACTTCTCTGAACTCCTCTGTGGGGCAGTGTCCTCCACATTTTAATTTTTGTATGTCATAAACAGTGGTTTTCACCTTCGGTAGAGCACATCATATGTTATTATAATTATTTGTTTGCTTGACCTTTAAATTGTGTGCTCTTCTAGGTAAGGATTATGATTCATCTGTGTGTTCTCAGCACAGCGACTGACATATACTGTTACTATAGAATGCTTAAGAAATGTTTGCTAGGAGTTCCCATCATGGCTCAGTGGAAGTGAATCTGACTAGAATCCATGAGGATGCAGTTCGATCCCTGGCCTTGCTCATTGGGTTAAGAATCCAGCATTAGCATGAGCTGTGGTGTAGGTCATAGATGTGGCTCGGATCCAGAGTTGCTGTGGCTGTGGCGTAGGCTACAGCTCTGATTCGACCCTTAGCCAGGGAATGTTCCTATGCTATGGGTGTGGCCCTAAAAAGACCAAAAAAAAAAAAAAGTTTGCTAAACTGAAGTTCAAAGTAGATTAGCTCAGGCCTTTGAGTTCAGTATCGAATAAGAGAGAATGGTACATTTGTTTGAAAAATGTAAATAATATGCAGGAAGAGTTAGAATGTCAGGTCGGACGACTGCCAAACTGACATTTAGTGTAAACACACATTAAAATGTTGGTATGTAAATTAGTAGGTGTTACATTACATGCAGGTGGGGTATTAAAAGCAGCTATTATAAAGAGTGTCTTTATTTTCTGTGGAATTGCTTTGTCCCTCCTGACCATAACTTGTGTTCATCACTGGGACTATAAATTTGGATTGACAGATATCAAATTGGTCTTTCCAGGAATCTAGGTTAGAATAGATGGGAGCGTGTTTATATTGTGTGGATTTGGCATTTGCTGCCACTGGAATGATCAGCTCACCTTTGCCTTTATCTATGTGAGTTGTAAGTGAATTTCTTAGGAAAGTAGCAGAACTTGGAATCCATTTCCCTTTAAGAACAATACTACAGGTGATACTTAGGTTTTCAGACTAACAAAGCCTTTTTCCCTCTTTTTTAACAATTTTATTGAGATAAATACACAAGCCATGTAACTTACTCATTTAAAGTATACTCTTTAGTATATTTATAGGACTTTGCAACCATCACTTCAGTCTGTAATTTTAGAACATTTTTGTCTACCCTAAAGGAAACCTTATTTATTTCCACTCCACCTGACCAAGAGCTAAGCAACCGTAAGTCTAACTTCTGTTTCTATAAATTTGCCTAATCTGGACATTTCATGTAAATGGAGCCAGACAAGATACAGTCTATTTCACTGGCTTCCTTTTTTTTTTTTTTTTTGACTTTACTTCTGCGGCATATGGAGGTTCCCAGGCTAGGGGTCTAATCGGAGCTGTAGCTGCCAGCCTACACCAGAGCCACAGCAACGCGGGATCCGAGCTGTGTCTGCAACCTACACCACAGCTTACGGCAACGCCAGATCCTTAACCTGCTGAGCAAGACCAGGGATCGAACCCGCAACCTCATGGTTCCTAGTCGGATTCATTAACCACTGTGCCATGATGGGAACTCCCTTGACTGGCTTCTTTTATTAAACATAATGTTTTCAAAGGTCTTCTGTGTTGTAGCATGTATTGGTAATTCATTTCTTTTTATGGCCAAATATAGGGTTATACCACATTTTGTTTCTCTATTCATCAGTGGATAGATATTTAGATTTTTTTCTACTTTTTGGTTATTATGAATGATGTTGCTGTGAACATTCAAGTATGAATATTTTGAGTGGACATTTTCATTTCTCTTTTGTATATTCCTAGGAGTAGATATTTTAACTCTGCATGACTTTTAAAGGAATTGCCAAACTGTTCTCCACATTGGCTGTATCATTTTAAATTTCCACCAGCTTGTGTAAGGGTTTCAGTTTCTCCATGTTCTTGTCAGCTCTTTTATTGTCTGTCTTTTTGATTGTAGCCATCCTAGTGGGTATGAGGTGGTATCTCATTTTGGTTTTAATTTGTATAAAAGCTGACAAAAATTAAAGATAGAGAGTATTAAGAGCAGTAAGGGAAAAGCAACAAATAATTTACAAGGAAACTCATATAAGACTATGAGCTGGTTTTTCAGCAGAAACTTTGCAAGCCAGAAGAAAGTGGCACCATATATTTAAAGTGGTGATAGGGGAAAACCTGCAACCAAGAATGCTCTACCTGTAAGGCACCCATTCAGATTTGATGGAGAAATCAGAAGTTCTACAGATAAGAATTCAGAACCACCAAAAGAGCTTTAAAACAAATGTTATAGGAGTTTCTCTAGGTGGGAAAGAAAAGGCCAAAACTAGAAAAAAAAAATTACATAATGAAAAAAACTCACTAGCAAAGGCAAACATACAGTAAAGCTAAGCAATCTTTGATAAATATAGTTTAGGGAGGTCAAAAGACAAAAGTAATAAAATCATCTGTGTTCACAATAAGTAGCTAAGGGATACACAAAACAATTAGGTGAAAAACATCAAAAACAGTCACTGTGAGAGGAGTAGAGTAAAAGTGCAGGATATTTAAAATTTGAGGAATTCCCTGGTGGCCCAGCAGTTAAGGGTTTGGCCTTGTCACTGCTCTGGCTCTGGTTCAGTCTCTGGCCCAGGGACTTCCACATACCTTGGGCATGACCAAAACAAAACAAAAAAAAAAGTGTTTGAAATTGAGATCAGCAACTTAGAACAATACTGTATATATATATAGTATTGCTATACAAAAAACTGAAGGTCACCAAAACCCAAAACTCTGTAATATGTATATATATATACACACACAAAAAAGAAAAAGGAACCTAAACTAACACTAAAGATAGTCATCAAATCACAAGGGAACAAAGAAGAAAAGGAAGGGACAGATAAATTTGGAGGTTGATATGAACAGATACAGACCACTATGTATAAAACAGAACTATATTCATTATCTTGTAATACCCTAAAATGAAAAAGAATCTGAAATATATATAACTGAATCACTTTGCTGTACACCTGAAACAATGTAAATGCAACTATAGTTCAATTTAAAAATTAAAGAAACTCACAAAAATAGAACACTATACCATTGTCATAAAAACAGTATATATCAATATTTATTGCTAAAGGAAGGGGCTTAATTTCTTAATGGTTTGGCTTTTTAGCAATTTTTTTTAATTTTAAAATTAAAATCCTCCTTTGAGACTGGAACAGAACTAAATTCTTTTAGGAAAAAAAGAGTCATTTAGGTTAAAACAAAGTATTTTGAAAGCTGTTAATGCAAAATGCAAGTTAGAAAAGAAAGAGGGGACTGTGAGGAATTTATCTGTGGCTTTATCTATTGATGGTTTATCAGATTAGGCTACCACAACTTTGATACCTGCCCCTTGTCCAAGTTTGTATTTTCTTTTTCATACTTAGCATAGGTTTTTTTTTTGTTTGTTTTTTGTTTTTTTTTTTGGCTTACTATGAATAGAGAGGATCCCCCCACCCCCACCCCCAGCTTTACTGAGTAAAATTAACACACAAAATTATTTACATTTAAAGTGTACAGGGTGGTGATTTGACATACATATACTTTGTGAAATGATTACCACAATCGGGTTAATTAATCATCACTTCACATCATTACTTTTTCTTTTCCTTTCGGTGGTGAGAACACTTCAGCTCTGCTGTCTTAGCAGATATCAAGTATACAACACAAAAGATTAACTATAGTCACCTTGCTATACATTATATCTCCAGAGTTTAATTCATTTTGTAACAGCCCTTGGACTGGCATCTCCCTGTCTCCCTCCAACACTGTGGTTCCTGGTCACCATCATTCTACAGTTTTTTTTAATATGTATATACATATATACACACACACACACATATATTTTTAAAGAATCCACATGTAGGTAATATTATGTAGTATTTGTCTTTGGTTAATTTCGCTTAGCGTCATGTGTTCTAGTTTCGTCCAGGTTTTTGCAAACGATATAATTTCCTCCTTTCTCATGGCTGAATATTCCATTGTGCATATATACCACATCTTCTTTATCCATTCATCTGTTGACAGAGACTTACGTTGTTTCCATATTTTGGCTACTGTGCATAATGGTACAATGAACATGGAGGTACAGGTATCTCTTCCAGATACTGATTTTATTTTAAAGTCAATGTTAGATAATTGTTCTGGCACCAGGAGGACACCTCCCATCTGTCTTAGGCTATCAGTTTCTTTCCTCATGCAAAATTTGAATCAGGGCTGTGGAACTAGCTAAGAGTGGGCACAATGGCAAGCTTTTCTTTCCGGTGATGCTCCTGATAGCCTGAGCTGTTGGTGAAGAGAAGTGGTACAATAGCCCGTATTTCCTCTTATCTTGTCTCTTCTGGTGAAGACCACCCCTCCTAAATTGGGGGCAAAGGCTATCCATGCCCTGATATTCTCAGCTTCCACAGAGCCTCTATTTCACAGAGTTGAGGCTGAGCAGAAGAGAGCCCCCAGGCTCTTAATTCTGTTATCCTGAGACTTAGCAATAGGTAGCTGGGGATAGGATGAGAAATGCTGAAGATTTGCCCTTCCCAGGAATAAAGCTTTCAGCTTGGGAGCTGTAGGGAGAGCCATCCCTGTGTTCTTGGCTGCAGCAGTCTGAAGTGGAGTCCGTCTGCCTTGCTGAACTGGGAGATGGGGAGGGAGTGTTTTGATTTAAATACCACAGCCTCTTGCCCTTCTTACTGAGTTCTCATAGATTTTCTTGAGTCGCTGTTTTTTCCCCTTAGGGTCATTTCCAGAGGCTTTAAATGATTGGTTGTGGTTTTAAAAAATAGTTTTCATCAGTTGTGTAGGGGGTGTTGAGCTCTTCATGCTCGAGTGTCTCCTCTAGGTCTAAGGTTCTGAAACTTAAATTTTTTTTTTTTTTTTTTTTTTTTGCTTCGCCTGTGGCATGCAGAAGTTCCTGGGCCAGGGATGGAACCCAAGGCTAATGACAATGCTTGAATCCTTAACCAGTAGGCCACCAGGGACCTAAAATTTTTGAACTTTCGATCCTCACTTTTTTTGTTTACTTGTAAAGTGGGCTTGACTCTCTCCTTATGTTTGCTGCATTTTATTCTCCTGTTGGCCAACTTTATTTTCATTATTGTATTTATACTTGCAATAATACTTATTTTTTTATGCCTCCTTCCTCCTGAAATGTTAGCTTTGTAAAGACAGGAGACTTCCTCTGTTTTGTTTTGGGGTTTTTTTTTTTTTTTTTTTTTAAGGCCACACCTGCACCATGTGGAAGTTCCCAGGCCTACACCCCAGCCACAGCAACATGGGTCCCAAGCCACATCTGTTACCCACACCACAGCTCAGGGCAACACCGGATATTTAACCCACTGAGCGAGGCCAGGGATTGAACTTTCATCTTCATGAATACTAGTTGGGTTTGTTACTGCTGAGCCACAATGGGAACTCCTCATCTGTTTTGTTTAACACAGTATCTGCAGTGCTTAATAAATATATACTAGCCATATGGCAAGGACCTCCATCACTACACTCGCAGTCTTACAGGGAAGAGAGGATTGTTATTAGGTAGTCACAACATTTTTCTAAACATGTTGTAAAAGAGAAGAGTACATTCATGGTGCTCTGATGATTCTGATCTAAGCGAAGTACTGTCATTGTTGTACATCAGGATTAAAACAATATACACATCTTATTGTAAGCATTCTTGCCATAAGAAACCAATCTGTGGAAACTTGGAGCCTCTTTCTAGACTACCAGAGAGGCAATTTAAAACTCTAAGGGCTATGGCCTGGCTCATAAAATCTGTTAGCTAATCAGATTTCATGCATTTTTTTCTTTAGGCTAACCTCAAATGGTTTACCTCAGATACTCAAATCCTTTGTCTTTAGGATGAAAGTCAGCCTGTGACAGTAGCACAAAGTTTTGACTACTGCTTCTATTCCCAAATTAGGAAAGCATGATTTCACATGCTTATGAAAGATTATCTTCTCACAGGATAATTGAGAGGATTGAGTTCATATTTAAAGCCTAGCATATAATGGACATTCAATAAATGACAATTTTTAGAGTTCCTGTTGTGGCACAGTGGTAACAAATCTGACTAGGAATCATGAGCTTGAGGGTTCGATCCCTGGCCGTGCTCAGTGGGTTGAGGATCTGGCATTGCCGTGAGCTGTGGTGTAGATTGCAGATGTGGCTTGAATCCCGCCTTGCTGGTTGCTGTGGTATAGGCTAGCACCTGTAGTTGTGATTAGACCCCTAGCCTGGGAACCTCCTCAGGTGTGGCCCTAAAAAGCAAAAAAAAAAAAAAAAACAAAAAAACAAAAAAACAGCTTTTGTTTATGTTTACCAGGTTTTTTTGTATGCAGTGTTTACCAATATATAGAAGGCTTTAATTGCTACATTTTGAATCAAATGAATAAAATAAATCTTAATAATTGAACAACAGCCTATCTGGATGCTAGAAATTAAGAGTCGGCAGTAATGACCTTATTTAAGGCACCTAAGACATTTCTCAAAACATCTCTCCTCAATAGGAGCAGAGCGTAATTACATTTGAGAGTGTTTGTACAGCATCTGAATATATCATGCTGCCTCCAGAGTATTTCAGGTATTATTTGTTACTAAAGGACAATTTAGTAAGAACAGTGGGGCAGATGGAGAAATGTGTTTGCACTCCTTACCCGTGTGTTCTGTAGAAGAAAAGTGCTAAATGTGGAGATGCGTATGGAGATCCTACTGAATGAAGTGCGTATCTAGAATGAAATACCCTGATGCTTCTCTCTCTTGTGTGCCACTCCAAGCAGTTGTGCTCAAAACTGCCTGGTGCTCTAGTGTGTGTCACTAGGAGTGGGGAAAAGGGAAAAAGGTTATAGATCCTTATTACACTCTCTTTTATGCAACCTTGATCTTCATGATAGATTAGAAATACACAGACAGGCAGACATGGCAAGAATTGACACCTCTCCTGTATGCTGAAAACTACTAGAACGTGTCAAGGTTTCAACCTTTCCTTCTTTACCTGCCAGTATGTCCAGTTCCCCATGCTTCAGAAACCTCCTTTCTCCTATTCCTGAGCAGTTGGGATATGGTAATTCTGACAAACTTCTTTCCCCAGGTGTAGTTATTCTTTAAAAGAGGAGGCTCTACAAAGAAACCTGGCTAACTGATTTCATTTTAGGCCAAAAAAAAAAAAAAAGAAAAAAAAAAGAAACAACAACATAGAGAAGTTGCTTATCGTTAAGTTGTATATCCTCTTTGGAGCTTTTGCAAAATTTAAGAGCTTTGGACCTGCTTCCTGAAATTCTCACCTAATTATAGGTAGTGGGGCTGGAGTTCTCTTGAAAAATCTATGAGTTTCTTCCAGAATTTTCTGGGTGATTCTGAGTGAAGTCAACTCAAAAAGAAAGGCTTTTTGTGGATAAGCCTTCTACCCTCCATGAAAACCTATCACTCACTTGCTCTGTCTTGTTTGTGAGATCAGCCTTGGTCACAGGAAGGGAAAATGTTCTAGTCTTTTTAGGAGGAATAATACCCATTTCCTAGATTCCCTTCTTCACATCCTACTGTATTAGTTAATAGAAAGTTCCTCTTTCCTTGTTGAAGTCTGGAAACTTCGGTTAAAAGTTGTTTCCACTACAGAGAATGGGCCGTTTCCCCCAATCAAGCTAAAACATGATCTTGATTAGTTTCCAGTTTCTGCCTCCTTAGGCTGCTGTTTGCAGGATTTCCTATCCTTTTGTGTGTGTGTGTGTGTGTGTGTGTGCCATTGTAATCCTTTGGTGATCCTCTGAAGCCTTGGACCCCTTCTTTTTTTTTTTTTTTTTTTTTTTTTTTTTGTCTTTTTGCTATTTCTTGGGCCACTCCCGTGGCATATGGAGGTTCCCAGGCTAGGGGTCCAATTGGAGCTGTAACTGCCAGCCACAGCCACAACCACAGCAATGTGGGATCCAAACCGAGTCTGCAACCTACACCACAGCTCACAGCAACACCAGATCCTTAACCCACTGAGCGAGGCCAGGGATCGCACCCGCAACCTCATGGTTCCTAGTTGGATTTGTTAACCACTGAGCCACGATGGGAACACCTGGACCCCTTCTTAAATTAAATGTTTTGTATGTAAAAAAAAAAATTGTACAACATTGCAATGAAAACAAGTAATATTGAAGTACAACTAGTGAAATAATAAAATTTGAACAATAACACATGCTTCTTTACATTAAATAACATCTAGTGATTGGTCTAATTTCAAGGTAGTGATCAGTATAAGCAATATTTCAAGATATATGTGAAAAACTAATATCCAAGCAACTGGTTTCTGTTAAAAGACAGACTCGGGTACTGCTAATACTCCTGTGGTTTGTTGCTAACATTCACAATAAAAAACAGTGGTAAATTTCAGTTTAAGTTTGTGAATAAATATAATTTTTCTTATCCAAGCTCAAGTACACCTGGAAATCTTACATGCTGAGGTTAAGTATATTAATATGTTAGTCTTCTTTTTACAGTTGTGAAACAACAGCTCACTCTGGTTTTTCATAATAATTAATAGTTTATAGTTGAATATTTTCCAAATTCCTCTTTTGAGCCTAAAGTACACATTGTAATCTTATTGTTCAACATTAACTGAATGCTTCACCAGATTTTATGCAGAGCTTTAGCTCTTCTCTGAACTCCCAGAATGCTAACGAGAGTGGTTTCATGTTACAGGAATACAAGCGCAAGTTAGCCAGGGTTTCCCTGGTGCGCAAAGAACTCAGGTCCCGGATCCAGAGCCTGCCAGACTTATCTCGATTGCCCAATGTCACTGGCAGCCACATGCATCTGCCCTTTGCGGGAGACATCTACAGTGAAGATTGATGACCAGTCTCTTTCCAGGGCCCAGGACTTTGCAAGAGATGGAGACAGGTTAGGTGGATAGGCCTGTAGCGTTATTTTTGTATATTGTTGAGAGAGTGACATTAACAAAAGAAACAAGTAATTTATAAAATTGTTTAAAAATGTTGGTTTGTTTACTATTTTATTGGTAAGTTAACATGACTTAGTTTAAACAAAGTGATGATCTCTGTGTATTAATAAGCTCACAAATAGTGATTATTTTCAGAAGATCTTTTTGTAAATTTTTTTGATCCAGGGCCTTGTGAGAAATTCCATGTTTCTATTTCTTCATGTATTCGCAAGTGTTTTTCTTTATTTTCTTCAATATCTAATCACTGTATAGTATGTAATTCCTAAAGGGTAAGAACTAATCAGGAGCTGCTTGAGACTTTATTATGGTATAGTTAGGACTTGATTGTAGAAGGGACTAAAAGTTCCAACTTAATTTTCACCCTTCTCCCCAACCAAAATATCAATTCTGTGCCTCAATCAATACCTTTGATTCCTTATTCCTTAGAGGTCAGTAATTTAACATTAAACATGGATGTCATTTTGAGGGTCAGATCAGAACCTAGAGAACTTTACTACAATAGCGTGATAAGGGTTCCATTCCAACTGCCATCGTGTAGAATAAAAGGAGTGTTAATTAGGGACCCCCTTGATTAAAACTGTTTTGAGTTATTTGAATAGATTAACATGATAATGCTTTGGAAATGTCATAAATTTTGACATTGTACCAAGAGAACAACTTTGATTCTGGAACTGATTTCCATTTGTCAAATCAGGCTCCTTTTAACATAATTGATCCCTTTAATGTAAAGCCATCTGTGGGATTAAAAGAAGTGTAAAATAATGATACTTTATTATTCTCTTAGCCACTTAACTTTAAAAACAATAGTATTTTTAGCTCTAATATCTCAAGAACAAAATAATCACAAATGTTCAGTAAAATAACCTGGAACATTTTTAATGTTTCCTTACAGTTTTTGAATGACTATGTATTTGAAAATTGAGCAGTGCTACACTACAGGGTAGATCTGGTAAATATTATATTTGTATATTTAGAATTGCCAAGCAAATGTACCTTGACCTTTTATTTCTAACCCTGTGTGTTAGAGCAGTTGCATGCTCTCCTGCTTTCTCTTTAACTCACATTGTGAAACTGTGGATTTTGTACTCAGTGATGACTTAGGAGAAATATTATTTTCATTCATTACATATTAGATGTTTTTCTTTTCGTTGTAAGAAGATTCAAATTAGATAGTCAATAAAACATCTTTTAAATCCCACAAGCCAGTTATGTCTCAGTAGTCTGAATGGCTTCATTCTCTTTCTCAGTATTAGAGATTATAGTTAAAATGAATTTATATGTGAAGGAGAAGGCAAACATTTATTTTTAGTAGCCAATAGTTTTGGGAACAGTGCTTTTAACAGTTTGACCTCTCTCCAAAATAGATACACATAGAAGTAGTTCCCACACATATATGGCTTATATCCCAAAGTTTTATAGTCAACTTTAAAAAGGACTTGGGGCACTTTTTTTTTCTCACAGAAACAGTAGTAGTTAAGTTCCTTGTGAACACTACCACAGAAGACTAACCCATGAACCTAATCCACTTAACCATGAATGTACTTGACTTATGATGTAGTTGACAGGTTACTAGTAGTAGATCCTGACCAGCATTTGTAACATCACTCTTCACTAAGGAAATGGTGTGTAGCAGCCAGGCTCACACATTAGGGTGTCTGTTGTGTGTACCTCTGTCCCTAGGTGTAGGATACTTAAGGAGAAGATGCAGCATGGAGGTGGAGAGTGTAACAAATGCACAATTATAGAAAAACCTGGTCACATGTGTTATAAAATATGCCACTTACGTTAGCTTTTGTTGTTAAAACGAAAGCAAAACCTTGTATATTAATTTATTTTCAACATACTGACCATCTTTATGATCTGCTAAAGTGATTTATTTGTTAAAGATATTTTCATTTCCATTTAAAACTAATTTATAAACTGTGTACTCCTGGGAAGATTTGAAACTTGTCAAAATATTTTCACCGTTTAAGACAGACTTCTGACTTAGATACTGATTTTAATATCAGTATCTGCTCTAAATATTTATGATAAAAATGCATTATTTTTTTAAAGAGCTTGTTGCGATTTGTGATGAGTGATAGCACTCAACCTGATTCCTACCCCCATTTTCACCCTTTGACAAATCCTCCACAAGCCTTCAGTTGTTGGTTAATTCACTGACTGTAAACACAAACGTTACAGTCTGTTTCAGAAGTTATGTTGTCAGCCTTATGGTAGTTAACATAGTAAGCCTTAGCAGTAAATAGTCTTCCTTTCTAAAAGGTAGATTACATTTTCTCAAGTAGTGGGGTTGGATGGGGGTACTAAAATACCAAATTCTAAATCATGAGCATTTTCTTCACTGTGTACGTGAGGTAATCATGCATCTTTGAGTGTAGCTTCGTCTGGCCCCTCAAAAGAAAAGCACGTCACCGTAAGTGCAGTGGGGGTTTTTGGTTTGAATGGATACCATCACTCTTTTCTCCACAAACAGTGCAGAGACCTGGCTGAGGTGGCAATTTGAACAGATTCCCTTGTGTTCCCTCTGCTTCTTCCGTCACTCCAGTAAGTAAATCACCACATGGGGGAACCCAGGGGTCTGGGAAAATCAGCTGTGCTCAATAGCCAACCTCCCCTTCTGTGAAAACCAGTGCAGGTGCAGCCATTTTGGTACCTCTTCTCATATGCACTCCGAATCAGGGTGTTTTATATGAACTTATAAAGGATCAGCAAAAGCTGGAATAACCTGGTCATCTTGATTAGCGAAATCAAAATAACAAAACTGGGTTGTCATTGTCACGGTAGATGAGCAACTCACCTCTTTTCACTGTTGAACTGGTTCAGAAAAATCTTCAGAAAGAAAACACTCAGAAGTACAAATTGGGAAAGTTAGGATGTCCTTTCTGAATTTTCCTTTCAAAAAGTTTATATTATATGAAATTACATAAAGCTACTAAACTACTTTGTATTCTATTAAGAGGTAGCTCCTAAGATGTAGTCTTGTTTAATAGTTGTTGCACTATATCAAAGCTTTTTAAAGTGTAAACTCAGTTCTTCCTCTGTAGAAAGGGAGCATTGTGTTACTGAATTTATTTATGCAGAGCATTGGTTGCGACCTGTAATTCCAGCCATCCACACACCAGTCTGTTCTGAGGTGGCAACAGCACACGGGAAGATGAACTTTCCCTATTTCTTTACCCCTTTTTCTTTGGTTGTATCTGATGACAATATGAGATGTTCTTAATAAAAGTTTTATGTTCTTTTTGAGATGTGTAGATTATTTTTGTGAATTTGTGTATCAGTTGGATATGGATGGGAAGGGGGAGACATTAATGGACTGGGAGGGAAACAAAGTACTGGAAGTATTCAGCAGTGTTACTCTGGAGAAACTGCTGAGGGAGATTCCGTTTCCTTGGTCAGTGGTTCCCAAACTTGAGCGAACATCAGAATCACCTGGAGGGCTTATTAAAGTACAGATTGCTGGGCCCTACCGCCAGAGCTTCTGGGATAAGGCCTGATAGTTTACAGTGCTAACAGTTTGATCCTGATGCCACTGAGCAGTCCCAATACAAACAGACCACATTTTGACAACCACTGCTCTAGACCAACTTTTAAAGTCTGACTTGCTTCATAATTCAAAATTCCAGGTAATTTCAATTGCATGTCTGATCTCAAAGAGTTTACAATCTAGTGGGAATGGAATACCATAACACTTTTTAGAATTGACCAAAACTTACTTTTATTCTTAAACTAGCATATTTCTTCTAGCCAGTGGCACCATAGGCCAGCAGTATTAGCCTCAGTTGGGGACTTATTAGACGCCTGAGCAGACCTACTGAAATAGAAAATCTGAGGTTGGGGGCCAGCAGTATATCTTGTTAACAAGCTTTCTAGATACACCCTCAAGTTCCAGGTTTGTTTTGTGTACCATTGTTCTAGGCATCCAACACTTTATTCTCAAGTATGGGAAACCTTTTAAAGGAAATACTTGTTTTTAAAGTGAAACTTTATTTAAGAGATTTAAATCATAAATTAACATGGCTTTTTCAAGATATTACGTTAGTATTTAGTGTCTCCTTTTTCCAGCTATTGATATTTAAGTTATAAAATCTTGTACTACTTTCATAGAATCAACTTATTAGCAGACTGCTCACAATGCTATTAAGATCTTTGTGTAACTTAGTTATAACTGACATAGGTGGTTGTAGTTTTGGTTGTGGTTTTGTGATTTGATCTGTTAGATTGCAGCAGGAATGTGTTTAACCAAGGGCAATTCTATTTTCATTCTTCCTTTTTTTTTTAGGGCCGCACCTGCAGCATAAGGAGGTTCCCAGGCTAGGGGTCAAATCGGCACTGCAGCTGCTGGCCTACACCACAACAACGCAGGATCCGAGCCACATCTGTGACCTACACCATAGCTCATGGCAACACCAGATCCTTAATCCACTGAGTGAGGCCAGGGATCGAACCTGCAACCTCATAGTTCCTGGTTGGATTCATTTACAATGCGCCATGACGGGAACTCCCTATTTTCTTTTTCTTTTCTTTTTTTTTTTTGCCTTTTTGCCATTTCTAGGGCTGCTCCCACTGCATATGGAGGTTCCCAGGCTAGGGATCCAGTTGGAGCGGTAGCTGCTGGCCTACACCACAGGCACAGCAATGCGGGATTCAAGCTGTGTCTGCAGCCTACACCACAGTTCACGGCAATGCCAGATCCTTAACCCACTGAGCAAGGCCAGGGACCGAACCCACAACCTCATGGTTCCTAGTCAGATTCGTTAACCACTGAGCCACGATGGGAACTCCCCGGGAACTCCCTATTTTCATTCTTCTTTTTGAGTTTGTGTTTGAACTCTGCAGGACTTCAGGCACACTTCACGTCCAGTTCTTTGTACCCTTAGCTGGCTAATAGCTCTTGATACCCTAGCCTAATCATTAATGTTTCACATTCTCCCTATTACAGTTGCTGGTCTCTCCCTGCCTTGGCTAGTGTGAGGGGGAAAGACTAACTTCCTCTTAGTTCCTTTATCTTTTCTTCCTTCCTTTTATGTCCATTGATGGACAGAGCAGTTACAGTCATGGTAAAGTATTTACATCAACAACATAATGCTCTTTTTCTAGTTGGGTTTAATTTTTCCCGCCAGGAACCAATAAGAAGCTAACTGTTAATAAAGGAGCTGATTAATGGGTTAAAATACAGTTTTGAGATATCTCTTAATCATAGTCATTTATGAAATTAGTCACTAGATATATATTTGGCAGTTTAATAATCACCCTTGAGTACTTTAATGTGGCTACATACAATGAAGAGATACCCCAAGTGCTTGTTTGCTGTCATTTTAGAAATTCTAAATAGTTGTTTTCATTATAGAAAGCTAGAGCCGTATTAAGCATCATTTGGTTAAAAATGTTCCTCTATTTCATTTTTTTTTTCACCTTTTAAGGGCTGCACCTGAGGCATATGGAAATTCCCAGGCTAGGGTTCGAATCAGAACTGTAGTTATTGGCCTATGCCACAGCCACAGCAGTGCCATCTCCAGGCTGCATCTGTGACATACGCCACGGCTGTGGCAACACCAGATCCTTAACCCACTGAGTAGTGAGGCCAAGGATAGAACCCACATCTTCACGGATAGTCAGTTCTTAACCCACTGAGCTACAATAGGAACTCCTCATATTTGTTTTTGACTGTTGATTTGGTTTCCATTTTTGTTATATTATTCAGTATATTACATGGATATGATAGCATTTTATAGGCATTTTACAATTTTTAGATACAGTACTAGAAATCTCATTTGTTGTTAAAGTATAGTGTTAGGGATGTAGAGACTTGTTTCAATGTATGCTACTTAATGAAATTGTAGTTTGTATTTTATGTCCTCTAAGAATGTTTCTGCATAATGTACTTTTCTAAAGAATGAAGCTCATTAATTGCGAGGTCTTCAGATAAAAAAATTAAGCAGCCTTTTTTTTTTTTTTGGCTGTGCACCCGCTGCCTGTGGAAGTTCCCAGGCCAGGGGTTGAACCCACGCCACAGCAGTGACCCAAGCGACAGCATTCACAATGCTGGATCCTAGGCCACCAGGGAACTCCAAAAAATTAAGCAGTCTTATTTTCTAGAAAGACGTACCATCTGAAGTAATCAAGAGCCAACTAAATCTAGTCATAAACTCAAAATTACATCATCTCAATTTTTCTGATTCTGGAAAGTAGTTATATCGAAGAACTGACAAGTGTTGGGTTTAACCCATGCCATGCTTTTAGATCAGGAATGACAATTATATGTCATACATGCTCTTTTTCCCATATGTTTCTCTCTTTCTTCCTTAAGGCATGTATCTTTAGTTCCTATGAATCCTGAATGTGTCCTCAAAATCAGAGCTCCAGGAATTCCCATCATGGCTCAGTGGTAACCCAACTATTATCCATGAGGACCCAAGTTCAATCCCTGCCCTTGCTCAGTGGGTTAAGGATCCAGCATTGCCATGAGCTGTGGTGTAGGTTGCAGATACGGCTCTGATCTGGTGTTGCTGTGGCTGTGGTGTAGGCTGGCAGCCACAGCTCCAATTCAACCTCTAGCCTGGGAACTTCCATATGCCATAGGAACAGCCCTAAAAAGACCAAAAAAAAAAAAAAGTGCCAGCTGAACTGCAGTGACAAGAGGAACATGGTCTCCTCTTACAAATGAACTTTCTTAGGAAACAAGTTTGTTTCCTTCCTCAGCTGTTCAAGATTTTATAGACTTAAGTGTCAGAAGCCTAGTTAATAGTAATACATAGTGCCTAAATACCCTTTTTCCACTTAATATAGCAAATGTAGTTACTATGATTTTTGAATGAATGTGTTGAGCCTTTAATATGGGACAGTAACCACACCAGAAGCTGAGAGAAACCAAAAGTAAGATGCATCTCTGCCCTTACAGAAGTCAGAAGATAGTGTGGAAGACAGATACTGACTATGTTAGAATGTCATAAGTTCTACAAAGTGATGTGAAAAAACATTATGGAACACTGAGGAAAAAATGATTACCACCTATGGGGGACAATTTTATAGAACTTGATAGAAAATATAAATGACATTTGAATTCATCTCTGTCAACTAACCTTGGGTCAAATAAAAAATGAAGAAGGTTTTTAAAAATGTGTTCTGGAGTTCCCATTGTGGCTCAGTGGGTTAAGAACCTGACCAGTATCCATGAGGTTGTGGGTTTGATCCCTGGCCTCGCTCAGTGGGTTAAGGATCTGGTGTTGCCATGAGCTGTGGCATAGGTCTCAGATCTGGCATTGCTGTGGTGTACTCTACAGCTGCAGCTCCAATTTGACCCTTGGCTTGGGAGCTTCCTTATGCTGCAGGTGTGACGCTAAAAAGGAAAAAAAAAAAAGTGTTGTTTACCTGTGTGTCAACAACACCAATGAATTAAATGAAAAGCTAATGAGATATGTGTGTGTGTGTGTGTGTGTGTGTGTGTGTGTGTGTGTGTGTGTGTGTGTATCTCAGTGGAAATCTGAAAGCATTAAATCTTACTCAAGTGGAATAACATGGCTAAGTTTAGGGTAGGTCTTTTGGAAAAGAAGGGTAAAGTTTTATAGAAAAATGTAGTTTTCAGCATGTGCTGCTTGGGCCAAACAACACAAGCTGTGTGTGTGTGTGTGTGTGTGTGTGTGTGTGTGTGTGTGTGTGTACATACTTAGATATATATGTATATATATATTTCTCTGTCTAAAAAAGTGATGAAGGAGTTCCCCTCATGACTCTGCAGTTAACGAGCCTGACTAGTATTCATGAGGACACAGGTTCAATCTCTGGCTTTGCTCAGTGGGTTAAGGATCTCGTGTTGCCGCAAGCTGTGGTGTAGGTCGCAGACGCAGCTTGGATTCCATGTTGCTGTGGGTGTGGTGTAGGCGGCAGTAGCAGTTCTGATTCGACCCCTAGCCTGGGAACTTCCATATGCTGAGTGGGTGCAGCCCTAAAAAATGAATAAATTGATACAGATTTTAATTCTGTTCATGTTGGAAATGCTGTGATGGCTAAAACATTTATTTTCATAAAACCTGACTATGAACTCAGTTGCAACAGTTATTAGAGTGTGGACCAATAAAATAAAGATCTATTGGATAGAAATGAAACATGATATGCAGTCTAATATCTTTTGCTATATTGTTGTCATGACTGAGACTGACTGACAGAGTGAGACAGACTGCAGTCACCTGTCTGAACTGCAGACTGAGGACCATGCCACTAGTTCTTTGTTGCTAACTAGATTTACTCTTGGGTAAATGCAGGGGCCACTTTAACCATGTAATTTGAGGAATGCCATTTCTGGCTGCACAAAGGATTTGAGGCAATAATCAGAACTTTGTACTGGCTGAGGTGAAATATTTGAATTCTCCTTGGAGGAGCATTCCTCACCCAGCTTTGCCTGTGTCTCTTATACCTGGGTCTTTAAGATGAAGACTCATGTGAGGATTTTCTTCACAGCTTAACCTAAGGACTGGTTTGTTGGACTGTACCATATTTTCCTTCATTTATTGAAATTAATAATCCCATATTAGCCTAATGGGTCATATATTTAATTGAGGTTATCAGACTCCCCCAGGTAAAACTAAGGCTTACTGGTCTGAGTGTTTTTCTCTCCTCAGAATTTAGGTACTGTAATTTTCAAGTAAGTGCCTAGAGAGAGTATTAGCACATTTGATGTGCATGTATAAAACTATGTTTAGAGGAGTTCCCTTCATGGCTCAATGGCGATGAACCTGACTTGTATCCACGAGAATGCAGGTTCGATCCCTGGCCTCACTCAATGGGTTAGAGATCTGGCATTGCTGTGAGCTGTGGTGTAGGTCCCAGGTGCAGCTTGGATCCCAAGTTGCTGTGGCTGTGGTGGAGGCTGGTGGCTATAGCTCTGATTTGACTCCTAGCCTGGGAACTACCATACGCTGCAGGTGCAGCCCTAAAGACTGGTTAGAAAGTTTATAAATTGTTTAGAATTTGTACACCAGCAATATATACAGGTAATGACTTTTGCTTTTTTTTTTTACTTGAGATGAAGAAATAGCACGGCACTTACTGGAATCTTACTGCAAGAATGTGCTCTCTCCCAAAACCAAAAGTCCATTTTAGATTTTAAACATAAGTTTGAAGTCAGCCATACTGCCATCCAAACTGCTCCTTTATATGTCACTTGTCAGTCATGTTGTTTGATCAAGATGACAGAAATTTGAGTAGATACTTAAAATTCAGAAGCATTGTTTGCGAGTTGTGCACTTTCTGGTGCAGTGGGTAAAGGATCCAGCATTGTCACTGCAGTGGCTCAGGTCGATGCTATGACATGGGTTTGATCCCTCACCCAGGAACTTCCTCATGCTATGGGCATGGCCAAAAACAAAAAAGAAGTATTACCTGTATCGACTTGCAAGTTAAACATAAAACCACTTAAAAAAAAAAAACAAAAAAAAAACCTCCCTCGGAGTTCCTGTTGTGGCTCAATGGGTTAAGAACCTGACTAGTATCCATGAGGATGTGGGTTTGATCCCTGGCCCTACTCAGTGGGTTAAAGGATCCAGTATTGCTATAAGCTGCATAGTCGGTCTTGGATGCAGCTCAGATCTGTCATTGCTATGGCTATGGCATAGGCTGGTGGCTATGGCTCTGATTTAGCTCCTAGCCTGGGAACCTCTGTATGCCTTGTGCATGGCCCTAAAGACAAAACAAAACAAAACAAAAAATTCCCATGACTCCCCACAATTGTTACTATTAAATAAATAGTCCTGCTTTTGGCCACAAAATTAAAAGTTAAATTTTAGACCTAAACACTTCTGTTTGTCACTCTTCGTTAATCATATACAATTATATATAAGTACTAGGTATCCTGCCTGATGTTTCCTGGCAATATATGAAAAAAGGAACTGGTTCTATAGCTAATTAATAACAACAAGTGGAATTATTTAGATCTATACACTGTAAATGTATATTGAAATGAAAGATATCGAAATGAGAACCTCCAATATGGACATTTAATACCATTGCTCAATTTTTGTGAGGTATTTCCCTAAGTTCAGCATGAATAACATGAAATGAATAAGATCTAATGATATGTCTGGTGATTATGTATATGTATATACAGTCTTTTGAGGGCCACACCCATGGCATGTGGAGGTTCCCAGGCTAGGGGTCTAATTGGAGCTGCACCTGCCAGCCTACAGCACAGCCACAGCAACACCAGATCTGAGCTGTGTCTGTGACATACACCACAGCTCACGCCAACACCAGATCCTTAAACCACTGAGCAAAGAAGCCAGAGATTGAACCCGCAACCTCATGGTTCCCAGAGGAGGAGTAGAATCTAGGCTCGATGGCTGACGGGCCTTGCTGGGTAGGAGGATGCCTGTCTGTTAAAGACAGGAGGGAAGTAAGTGAGGAATATTACTGAGAGTCCTAAAATCTGAGTGGGGATCACATTAAAAGCCACCATTGTGCTTTTGCAGTTAAAGCCTAAGGGGCTGTGCTAGGAGATGGGATTAAGATGGTGGAATAGAAGGAATGGAGCTCACCTTCTCTCATAAAAATAACAAAATTTCAACCAGATGCTGAACAACCTTCAACCAACTGGACTGGAAACTTTCAAAAAAGATATCCTACTGCTGAAGACAAAGAGGAGTCCACATCAAGACAATAGGAGGTGCGATTAGATGATATATGCAACCCCATACCCACTGGGTGGGCAGCCCACAGACTGCAGTAACAGTATCACAGAGACTCACCTACAGGAGTGAGAATTCTGAGCCCCACATTGGGTCCCTCTGCCTGTGGATGTGGCATTGAGAGAAAGAGCCCCTGGAGTGTCTGGCATTGAGGGCCAGTGTGGCTTGTGTGCAGAAGATCCACAAGACTGGGGGAGATGGAGACCCCATTCTTGAAAGGCTCACACAGACTTTCATGTGCACTGGGTCCCAGAGCAAAGCAGAGACACCATAGGAATCTGGGTCACACCTGACTGCAGTTCTTGTAGGATATCCCAGGGAAATGGGGTGACTGACGTGTTGTGGGGGAAGGATGTTGGAGGGAAAATCTTGGGAGTGTTCATGGGTGTGTGTTCCTCCACAGGTGGCCATTTTGGGAAAATCTGGCCCCACCCATCAGTACTAAGAAGCCCCAGGCTAAACAATAACCAAGGTGGGATCACAGCCCCACCCATTAGTAAATAGGTTGCCTAAAGACCCCCCCAGGCATGCAGCCACCTCTTATCTCACCCAGAGACAAAGCCCCACCCACCAGAGGGATAAGAATCAGCTCCACCCACCAGTGGGCAGGCACCAGCCCCTCCCATCAGGAAACCTACAGCAAGCCCCTGTACCACCTTCAGCCACAAGGGGGGCAGACATCAGAAGTACGAGAGGCTACAAGTCTATTGTCTGCAAAACTCTATTGTCCAAAAACCTGTAAAAATGAAAAGGCATAGAACTATAACTCAGATAAGGGAGCAAGGGAAAAAACCCAGACAAACAGCTAAGTGATCTAGAGATTATCAGCCTCTAGGAAAAAGACACCAGACTGATGATAGTGAAGATGATGCAGGACATTGGAAATAGACTGGAGGAAAAGATTGATAATTTTCAGCAAACATCGAGCAAAGAAATACAAGATTTAAAACTTAAGAAAGCAGAGATGCAAAATGCAGTAACTGAAATAAAAAATTAATTAGAAGAAATCAATAGCAGAATACAGAAGGCAGAAGTACGGATAAGCAAGGGGGAGGACAGGTTAGCGGAAATCACTGATGCAGAACAAAAAAGAGAAAAGGTTGAAAAGAAATGAAGACAGTCTCAGAGAACTCTGGGACAATGTTAAGCATACCAACATGCATGTTATAGGGGTGTCGAAGGAGAAGAGAGAGAGAAAGGGTCAGAAAAAATATTTTAAAATAGCTGAAAACTTCCCTAACACGGGAAAGGAATCACTCACTCAAATCCAGGAAGCACAATGAGTACCATATAAAATAAACTGAAGGAGAAAAACCCTGAAACATATTAATCAAACTGACCAAAATTAAAGACAGGAAAATATTGAAAGCAGCTAGGGAAAAGAAACAAATAACATACAAGGGAACCCCAATAAGGTTATCAGCAGATTTATCAACAGATACTCTGCCATCCAGAGGGGAGTGGCATGATATACTTAACATGATGAAAGGAAAAAACCTCCAACCAAGATTATGTTACCCAGCAAGACTTTTATTCAGATTTGAAGGAAACATCAAAAGCTTTACAGACAAGCAAAAACTAAGAGAATTCAGCACCATTAAACCAGCTTTACAACAAATATTAAAGGACTTTCTCTAGGCAGAAAAGAAAAGGCCACAGCTAGAAACAAAAATAAAATGGCAAAGGTCACCAGTAAAGGCATATGCACAATAAATGTAGGAAGTCATCCATACATAAATAATGCTACCAAAATCAGAAATCGTGATGAGGTTACCAATGCAGGATACTGAAGATGCACTTGCAATTAAGACACCGACAACTTTAAATAATCTCACGTGTATGTGTATATATATATATATATATATATATATATAGGCTCTTATATCAAAACTTCAGGTTAACTGCAAGCCAAAAATCTACAATAGATACACACAAATAAAAATAAACTCAAATACAACACTAAAGATAGTCATCAAACCACAAGAGGAGAGAAGAGAAGGGAAGGAATAAAGACCAACAAAAACGAATCCAAAATAGTTAATAAAATGGCAATAAGAACATACATATCGATAATTACCTTAAGTCTTAATGGACTAAATGTCCCAACCAAAAGACGTAGACTGGCTGATTGGATACAAAAACAAGACCCATATATATGCTGTCTTCAAGAGACCCATTTCACTTTAGGGACACATACAAATTGAAAGTGAGAGGATGGAAGGAAATATTCCATGCAAACGGGAATCAAAAGAAAGCTGGAGTAGCAATACTCATATCAGGCAAAACAGACCTTAAAATGAAGAATATTTTAAGTGACAAGGAAGGACATTATATGATGATGAAAGGATCAATCCAAGAAGAAGATATAACAATTTTAAATATCTATGCACCCAACATAGGATCACCTCAATATATAAGACAACTGCTAACAACCTTAAAAGGAGAAATGGACAATAACACAATAATAGTGGGGGACTTAACACCCCACTTACGGCAATGGACAGATCATCCAGACAGAAAATCAATAAGGAAACACAGGCCCTGAATGAAGCATTAGATCAGATGGACTTGATATTTATAGGACATTCCATCCAAAAGCAACAGAATACACATTCTTCTCAAGTGCACATGGAACATTCTTTAGGCTTGATCACATTCTGGGCCACAAATCAAGCCCTGGTAACTTTGAGAAAATTGAAATCATATCACACATCTTTTCCAACCACATCGCTATATGACTGGAAATCAACAACAAGAAAAAAGCTGCAAAATACACAAATACTTGGAGACTAAACCATATGCTACTAAACAACCAATGGATCACTGAAGAAATCAAAGAGAAAATTAACAAATATCTAGAGGCAAAAGACAACAAAAATACAACACTCCAAAACCTATGGGATGCAGCAAAAGCAGTTCTAAGAGGAAAGTTTATAGCAATACAAGCCTACCTCAGGAAACAAGAAAAAGCTCAAATAAACAACTCAACTTTACATCTAAAGCAGCTAGAGAGAGAAGAACAGACAAGATATAAAGTTATCAGAAGGAAAGAAATCATGAAGATCAGATCAATGAAATAGAAACAAAGAAAACCATAGAAAAGATCAATGAAACTGAAAGCTTGTTCTTTGAAAAGGTCAACAAAATTGAAAAACCCTTAGCCAGACTACATAGACACAATGGAGTATTACTCAGCCATTGAAAGGAAATAATGGCATTTCAGCAACATGGATAGACCTAGAAATTGTCATGTTAAGTGAAGTTAGTCAGACAGTTAGACACCAGCATCATATGCTATCATTTACATGTGGAATCTAAAAAAAGGACACAATGAACTTCTTTGCATAACAGATAGTGACTCACAGACTTCAAAAGACTTAATGGTTTCCAAATGAGACAGGTTGGGGGTGGGGGATGGGCTGGGGTTTTGGGATGGAAATGCTATAAAACCAAGTTGCGATAATCATTGTACAACCATAAATGTAATAAAATTCATTGAGCAATAATAATAAAAAAAAGCCTAAGAGGTTGTGCTAAAGGAGACAATAGTGGACAGCATGGAAGTGGGGTACGTTGAAGATGATTTTGGTCTATAGATCAACTCTCTGATGCCAAAGTTTTTTGTGGACACTGTTGAGGCATTTATTAGATCTTTGTCCCCTCTTGCCACTTTCCTACCCTTTCTTGTTGGTTTGATAGTCTCTTTCAGGGTTCTGCTCACCCCATTCCTCTCAGGCTGGTGAGGGCCTCCAGTTTATCCTTGTAATGGTTGGCTTTAGCACAGGCTTGCTACAGTCCACAGGCTCAGTGGTGCTCTGTTCACATGTTCCATCCTCCACATCCCATGATGAGACAAGTATCCAGTGTTAAGTGAGCTGTGTTCAGGAAGCACTGCAGTAGCTGGGAGGATTTAGCATATGAACAAGTCCAGTGGCAACTGGATGGAGGTCCAGGAATCAGAGCAGTGCAGAGTTTGAGCCCTTCATACATAGTACATGTGTTGCTTCTCTTTATAAGACTAACCTATGTATCTACACTGTTTTTGTTGTTGTTGTTGTTGTTGTTTTTAAGGCCCGCACCCACAGCACATGGAGGTTCCTGGTCTAGGGGTTGAATCAGAACTGTAGCCTCCGGCCTATACCATAGCCATAGCAACACCAGATCCTAACCGTTACTGCGACCTACAGGGCAACATGGGATCTTTAACCCACTGAGCGAGTCTGGGGATTGAACCCACATCCTCATGGATCCTAGTTGGGTTCGTTATTGCTGAGCCCAAGGGGAACTCCTACACTGTAATTTTTTGGTCACACTCACGGCATGTGGAAGTTCCTGGGCCAGGGATCCAAGCCAGCCACAGCATTTACCTGAGCTGCTGCAGTGACAATGATGGATCGTTAACTTGCTGTGCCACAAGGGAACTACTACACTGTATTTTATTTTCTTGTTTTTTTTGGGGGGGGGGAACCACACCTGTGGCATATGGAAATTCCCAGGCTAGGGGTCAAATTGGAGCTGCAGCTGCCAGCCTACACCACAGCTACAGCAGCCAGATGCAAGCCGAGTCTGCGACCTCTACCACAGCTCACAGCAACACCAAATCCTTAACCCACTGAGCAAGGCCAGGGATTGAACCTGATTCCTCATGGATTCTATTTGGGTTCTTAACCCACTGAGCCACAGAGGAACTCCTTTTTTCATTTTTTTTAGAGAATACCTCTGATAAGATATAATTCACATACCAAAAATTCACCCTTTTAAAGTATAGAATTAAGTGGGGTTTTTTTTAGCATATTCAGAGTTGTCCAATCATTGCTACTAATTCCAAAACATTTTCGTCACCCTGAAAAATAACCTATGCCCCAAACAGTTACTCCCCATTCCCTGCTGACTCTGGAAACTACTTAACTATTTCTAGGTATTTTCCTATTCTGAGCACTCCATATAAATCAAATCATAAAATATGTGGCCTTTTGTGCCTGGTTTCTTTCAATTAACATGTTTTCAAGGTTCATCCATGTTCTAGCATATATCAATAGTTCACTATTATGGCTGAATGATATTCCACTGTATGGATATATCACATTTTATGTATTTATTCAGCAGTGATAGACATTTGGGTTTTCACTTTTTGGCTATTATAAATAATGCTGCAATGAAGGTTCATATCGAAGATTTTGTGTACATAGGTTTTCAGTCCTCTCGGATGTACATACCTGGGAGTAGCATTAGTCGGTCATATAATAAATCTGTAGGGTGTTCCCATTGTGGCGCAGCAGAAATTAATCCAACTAAGTATCCATGAGGATATGGGTTCGATCCCTGGCCTTGCTCAGTGGGTCAGGGATCCAGCATTGCTGTGAGGGGCTGTGTGGATTGCAGATTTGGCTCAGATCTGGCATGACTGAGGCTGTGGTGTAGGCCAGCAGCTGTAGCTCTGATTCAACCCCTAGCCTGGGAACTTCCATATGCTGTGGGTGAGGCCCTAAAAAGCAAAAAAAAAAAAAAAAAGAATTAAATACGTAAATAAATCTGTAAACTTTGAGGAACTGCCAAACTCCTCCAAAGTGATTGCACAGTTTTACAGTCCCAGGAGCAGTGCGTGAGAGTTCCAATTTTACCACATTCTCACCACACTTGTACTGTGTTTGTGGTGTTTATCTATCCTAGTGGGTATGAACTGGTATCTCATTGTTTTGATTTGCACTTCCATAATGACTGATGTAAGATGTTGAATATCTTTTCCTGTGTTCATTGGCCATTTGTTTTATTTTCTTTGAAGAATTGTCTGCTAGATTCTTTGTCCATGTTTTGTCTTTTTATTTACTTTTAAGAGTTCTCTATAATTCTGGATATAGGCCCCTCAACAGATACATGATTTACAAATATTTTCTCCCATTCAGTGGATTATCTTTTCACTTTTTTTTTTTTTTTTTTTTTTTTTTGGTCTTTTTGTCTTTTTAGGGCCGCAGTGGTGACATATGGAGGTTCCCAGGCTAGGGTCAAATCGGAGCTGTAGCAGCTGACCTAAACCATAGCCACAGCAACGTGGGATCCGAGCCGTGTGTGCGACCTATACCACAGCTCACAGCAACACTAGATCCTTAACCCACTGGATGAGGCCAGGGATGGAACCTGCAACCCCATGGTTCCTAGTTGGGTTTGTTTCTGCTGTGCCACAATGGGAACTCCTTTTTCACTTTCTTGATGGTGTTCTCATTTGATGCACACAAGTATTTACTTGTAATGAAGTCCAATTTTTCTGTTTTTTCCCTTATATTTGCTTGTGGTTTTAGTGTTTTCTAAGAAAACACTGCTTAATCCAGGGTTATGAATATTTAGTGCTTTGTTTTCTTTTTCTTTTTAGGGCTGCACCCACAGCATATGGAGGTTCCCAGGCTAGGGGGCTGAATTGGAGCTGTAGCTGCTGGCCTATGCCACAGTGACAGCAACACCAGATCTGAGCCACGTCTGCAATCTGCCCCACAGCTCATGGCAATGCTGGATCCTTAACCCACTGAACGAGGCCAGGGATCAAACCTGCGTCCTCAGGGATACTAGTCAGATTTGTTTCTGCTGAGCCACAATGGGGACTCTAGTACTTTGTTTTCTAAGAGTTTTATGCCCACGCTATAATTTTAACATTCTCTTTAGAGATGCCCAAAGACTTTCCTGCCAAGAAGAAACTCAAGAATCCATCGTATTCTTCATTTGCAGCTAGAATAATGTAACTCCCCACCTCAGAGTTCCTACTTTTACTATTTTTTTTATCTACTTCCTGGTGGAAAAAGTGGGCTAAGAAATTCAAATTTAAGTGTAGTAGCTTAGGAAAATATGCAGAGCTTGTGCTATGTGCTGGGGGCACAAGTGAGATCCCCAGTGCCTGCAAAGAGCCTGCAGGGAGTTGGGGGGCACAATCAGAAACAGGAAACTACACAGTCATCAGCACTGTCATGAGTGGTCCCTGTTAATGCAATGGGGTTGGACTGGAGGGGAGACTCCAAAACCCAAAGCAAAGGCCCAAAGTTGACAAGAAAATATGTTCTGAGAACTACAAATATCTCACTGCGACTAGGTGTTGATCAGGGGGAGGAGTAAGTGAACAGAAAAACAAGAAATGTTCAAGATAAACAGATGTTCCAGTGAAAAGTTAGCCAGAAAGTTAAAAGCACCTCCCATGTCCAAAGCACTGTGCTAGATGCTCTGGACACAAAGGGAAAGCCCTGTTCCTATAGCCTGTGGCTCAGACTGAAGAAGTTCAGAATGATGACGCTTGCCATCCCTGTTTGATGTTAGTGTAATTTCACTTCCCACAACTATAAGACCAACTCTTTGATAAACTTGGCCTTTCAGTTTATCAAGCCCTAATAGAAGAAAAATATATTTTTGCTTGTTTGTTTGCTTTCTCTATTTATTTGAGATAGCATTGATTTATAACATTGTGTAGGTTTCATGTGTATAGCATTATGTTTCTACTTCTGTAATAACTACCATTTTTTATAAATAACTACATATTTTTCCTGTTTGGTTTGTTCATTATAAGTTTTTTATATTCCACATGAGTGAAATTGTAGTATTTGTCCTTCTTGTGACTTATTTCATGCAGCATTATACCAAGGTCCATCCATGTTGTCACAGATGGCAAGATTTCATCTTAATAATGGCTGAGTAGTAGTCTTTTGTATATATGTACCCCATCTTTCTTTTATTTCTTGCTTTTTAGGGCCACGCCTGTGGCATGTGGGAATTCCCAGGCTAGGAGTCAAACTGGAGTACCACATCTTTATCCTCATCTTTGATGGACATTTAAATTGTTTCCATATCTTGGCTACTTTAAATAATGCCACACTGAGCATGGGGGGTTGGTTTAGTGTTTTTGTATTCTTTGGATAAATACTGAGAAGTAGCATAGATGGATCTTGTGGTGGTTCACTTCCTAACTTTTTGAGAAATCTCTATACTGTCTTTCACAGTGGCTATACCAATTTACATTCCTACTAACAGTGTATAAGGGTTCCCTTTTCTCCACATCCTTGCCAACACTGTTATTTCTTGCCTTTGCTAAAAGCCATTCTGACAGATGTGAAGTGATAGCTCATTGTGGTTGATTTATATTTCCCTAATAACTAGTGATGCTGAACATCTTTCCATGTGTCTGTTTGCCATCTGTGAGTTGTCTTTGGAAAGATGTCTATTCAGCTCCTCTGCCTATTTTTTAATGGGTTATTTGTTTTTTCTTTTAATTGAGTTATACAATCAGAAACAGGAAACTACAGGGTCATCAGCACTGTGATGAGTGGTCCCTCTTTATATATTAACCCCTTGTCAGATATATCATTTGCCAGTATCTTCTCCCATTCAGTAGGTTGTCTTTCATTGATGGTTTCTGTTGCTGTGTAGAAGCTTCCTAGTTTGATATGTAATCCTATTTATTTTTGCTTTTGTTTCCCTTGCCTGAGGAGACATATTTAGAAAAATATTGCTAAGACTGACTTAAAAGAGTATATTACCTATGTCTTCTAGTTTTATGGTTTCAGGTTTTAAACATTCATATCTTTAACCCATGTTGAGTTAATTTTTGTGTATGATGTGAGATGGTGCTAGTTTCATTTTTTGCACGTAGCTGTCCAGTTTTCCCAGCACCATTTACTGGAGACATTATGTTCTTAAGAAAATTTAAGTTTAACTTTTTAAGCAGCAAAGAGGCTTGGAAACATTATGAAGTATCTAAGTTACTTATTTAAAGGGTTTCTAAAAGACAGGTTGAATCCAAGTCTATCATTAAAAAAAAAAAAAAAAAAAGTATATCCATGTTCCAGGAAAGATTTAAGATAGCTAAACTGTTACTATTTTATGTTCTTTTTTTAAAATTCTTTTTTGGTTGTGCCCACAGCATATGGAAGTTCCTGGGCCAGGCACTGTATCTGAGCTGCAGCTGTGGCAACTCCAGATCCTTAATCTACTGTGGCAGGCTGGGGATTGAACCCGTGCCATCTTAGAGACAATGCTAGATCCTTATCCTGCTGCACCATAGCAGGAACTCCAAAGGAATGGTGACTTTTATTTTTGACCATGTCCATGCATGTGGAACTTCCTGGGCCAGGGATTGAATCTGTGCCACAGCAGCAACAGCGCCAGATCCTTAAACTTTAGGCCACCAGGGAACTCCACTATGTTAAGTTCTGATGTAAATTTTAGACCAAAAAAATAAGTCTTCATCAGAGCAAAAGAAATGCCTCTTATGGTCAAATATTATGAAAGGAAAATAAAAAGTTATAGAAATGAAAATTTTGGTATCTGAATCATCTATAAGCAAGAGTGTACCAGAGGTCCTGTTGTGGCTCAGTGGCAGCGAACCAGACTAGTATCCATGAGTTTGCGGGTTAATCCCTGGTCTCACTCAAAGGTTAAGGATCTGGTGTTGCCGTGAGCTGCAGTGCAGGTTGCAGACACGGCTCAGATACTGCATTGCTGTGGCTGTGGTATAAGCCGGCGGCTACAGCTCCCATTTGACCTCTAGCCTGGGAACTTCCATGTGCTGCAGGTTCAGCCCTAAAAAGAAAAGAGTGTACCTTACTTCTGCATGGAAAATAGAAATTATGTTTAGATTTTACTAATATAATTATGCAAATGATTATAGGAATACAAGGACACACATTCTTTATTCTTTTTCTGAATTAGTGTTAAGGCTGTAGACACCTAGAAAGGAGTGAGTGGACCCTCTTATAAAGGCCTCAAATTTCTTATGAAAGAAAATTATGTAAATAATGAAAACTTAATTAAAGGAGGAGAAAATAATCATATAACCACTCAATGTCCATATATATCTTTACTACATACAAGGACCATTTTTACATTTTTGATCCTCACAATCACCCTACAAGGCAGCCAGGTTTCAGTTTTTCATTCTAATGAAGTATTTTCTCCATAAACACTGAAGAATGCCAAGAAAATTTTGCTCTTGGACCCTAGATTCTGTGTATTTTAAGAATAAACAGAAGTTTTTTAAAAAGCTGTTTTTCTGAGTTAGTTTCAGAAACTGTATTGAACTTTTTTTTTTTTCATAGTCCATCCTTTACAAAGAAGATAAGAAATTTCTGAAGTCCACCTTTGGATTCTTTTCGGATTCACTCTGACTAAGCAACATTTTTAGTTGAGAGAAGCGTTTCTTTGTTTTGTTCACATTCTTTGAGGAACTAATAGGTGTTGACTGTCCAGATGTAGGTGTTCTGAAAAGAAACATAAAGCCACATTTAGGGGTGCTAACAAATGACAGTTCTTCCTGCTTAGCCTAGGTGCCTGCTGCTAGAATCATTTTCCACTCTTCAATAATAATTATGGCCATATATGAGCAGTGGCTGTACCCAGCACAGTCATTCCCATTCTGTAAAAAAAATCTCCTCACTAAACAGGCTACAGGCAACATTTAGGAGATATAATGGGTTGGTTTTATCACACCTGAAAGAGAAAGCTGAAGACAAAGTGTCATAGGTCTGAATTCCCTATAATTCTGACATCAAAATTCATGACAATTCTAAGCAAAGACTTTAAAAACATATTTCTTCACAGCTCAAGACCACGTACGTCCCTTCTCAAACGTGAAGAACCTCAACCTACACGTACAGGTACCGTTCCATTCTATCTTACCCCTCTTGAACAGGGCAGATATTTTGTATGACTGATTGTATATTTCAATGCTTTTTACCAGTGCTAAGCACAGAGGAGGCCTTCTAAAAATATCTACTGAATAAATGATGCTCCATCTGGTGTGTGTGTATTTATGCCTCATTCTATTTCATTCCCTCCAATTGTGTGCTATCCCCCCAAACAATATTTGGGGCTTGTCAGTCTCATCCTTCTTCTGACTCCCCATCTGTACAAAAAATGCGAAATGTTTTTCTCATTCCTGCATAAATCTAAGAAGCAGTCTGGTCTAAATGTAAGTGAATTATTTTAAATATGCCATGTTTTCTTTTGTCTGCATGTGTCTAATAAAGTGGAAACTTCCATGATGAATTCCTATCATACCAAGAATCAAAAATAATTAAGAATATAGAGAAAAGTGGACTTGAAATTTTAAATGTCAAACCCAATATAAAAACCTCATTTTGGTAAGCAGAAATAATTTAGTCCTTACTGAATTTTGTTATTTTCACTAAAACTGCCAGACTCTTTTGTAACAAAATGTTTAAAAATTCCTTTCACAGTTTCTATGGAGTTAAATTTACTGATTAGCATAGTGAATAAAATATTGAGGATTACTAAAAATAAAACATGTGCCTAGTCACAGCATTAACTTAGTATCATTTCACAAATCCCTATTCAGTTAGAATTCCATAGGAATTTCTGGTAGAGGAAATGGGCAAGAACAAAGGTTTAGAGCAAGAAAGTAAACTGTGAGTGGTTCAGTTTTGTTGATACATAGGATGAATTAGGGCAAGTAAGACAGGTAGACAGATTGGTGCCAGGTAGTGGGGGCTGGAAATCCATTCTGGAGCATTTGTTCCATATGCTACAGAGTGAGGTGCTAAAGGCTTCTAATCAGAACTGTGCTTATAAAAAATATCACACTAGCAGGGCTTGACACTAGAAGCAGGAAGACCCAGAAAATGATTGTAGTAGTCCTGGCAAAGGTGAATAAAGACCAGAACAGATAGCAGCAACAAGGAGAAAAAGGAAAGAACACAGACACCCTGGAATTAGGATGCATAGAAACTGGAGACTAGGTGGACCAGGACTGAGGGAGTGGGACTGTCAACTCCACACACTGCTTCAGGTCAGGATGTCTAGAAGGGAATGTTCATTTACAGAGTAAGGAATAAGGAGGATGGGCAGGTCTGTGTAGTTGGTTACGGGAACAGGTTGGGGGGCTGAAATGGATATATTTAACAGGTTGCTGGGAACAGGCCCAGGGAGAGGTTGGAAGTAGAGGAAGACCCTGGAAGTCACATGCAGAGATGACTTCCGCAACTGCATGGTAATTTCAGGGAATGCATATTAAACAGAGAAATCAGAACTCAAAGGTTAACACTGGCAATTTAAATAGCTTAATGGATTGAGATACCTGAAATTCAAAGCTGGGCTCTTGCCTTTGGAACCAGACATAACAGGATTTAGATTTGCAGAGCTTAGAGTCTTTCTCTCTGGGGTCTTCAGGCTGAGTTTACTTGCAGGAGTGGAAGGATTGCTCTTGAATGCTGATAGAGAGCTTCTACTTTTACCATGATGCTTGACTGTTCTGTTGCATGTTTTACAAGTAATCAGCTGCCATAAAAAAGAAAGAGTGGTGGGTCTAATTTCTCTTATAATTTAACCTGAAATAGTCTGAGTTCTTATAAATTTTTTTTTTTTTTTTTGTCTTTTTTTTGTTGTTGTTGTTGTTGTTGTTATTGTTGCTATTTCTTGGGCCGCTCCCACGGCATATGGAGGTTCCCAGGCTAGGGGTTGAATCGGAGCTGTAGCCACCAGCCTACGCCAGAGCCACAGCAACGCGGGATCCGAGCCGCGTCTGCAACCTACACCACAGCTCACGGCAACGCCGGATCGTTAACCCACTGAGCAAGGGCAGGGATCGAACCCGCAACCTCATGGTTCCTAGTCGGATTCGTTAACCACTGCGCCACGACGGGAACTCCTGAGTTCTTATAAATTTAATCCAATAAACTGCATATTCATTAAATTCATATAACATAAGGGACTAAACCAGGGAGCTTACAATCTAGGAGCAGGAATGAAAAAAGACAAAATTTTAAAGAAAATCTTCAATAGAAAGTTAATGACTAGAGTTCCCACTGTGGCATAGTGAGATCAGCAGCAACTCTGCAATGCCAGGATGCAGGTTTGAGCCTCAGCCGAGCAGAGTGGGTTAAAGGAACCAGTGTTGCCACAGCTGTGACATAGGTTGCAACTACAGCTCAGATCTGACCCTTGACCCAGGAACTTCACTTGCCACAGGGTAGCCAAAAAAAAAAAGGGTTAACAACTTTTTTAGGAGTTTCCTGGTAGCCTACCAGGTCAAAGATCCAGTGTTGTCACTACTGTGGCATGGGTTCAATTCCTGGTCCAGGGACTTTTGCATGCCACAAGTGCAGCCAAAAAAAAAAAAAAAGTTAATGTCTAAACATTTGTAAAATGTAGAATTCTGGATCCTTAACCCACTGAGCGAGGCCAGGGATCAAACCTGAGTCCTCATGGATACTAGTTGGGTTTGTTACTGCTGAGCCACGATGGGAACTCCTAAAACACCTTTTAAAAGATGACAGAGTCTCTACTTTCTTGATGTGAAACTGTGTTCAGGGGAATGGAGGAGACTGGGGATGATAACCCTTTAACATCTGGGAGGATGTTCTTTATAACAGCAGCAGACATTTCATACTCTTTGTAGACAAACTCCAAGCCTTTTCCCTATAAAATATGGCAAAATATCACTGAAACTTAATCGACTCCTTCAAACCCTTAGTGATTCTGTAAATACAGGTCTAAAGTAATTTATAAAACCAATTAAATGAATGCTTACATTCTCATACCTCTTCACTTCATTAACTATAAAAATTGACTTACTTTTTGGGATTCATTTTTACAGACATTTTATAGCTAAGTGCTATCTTCTACAAACCCGACTCCATGCACAGGATTCAGCCCAGGCCTCAAACTAGTTTAGCTGAGAATACTCTGTATTCATGAGAGGGTAAAGACGCATTTATAGAGGTCCATGTAAGTTACTTCATATTTTATATAGATGAAACAGTCAATTTTATGAAAAAAGCAAAATCCACTTACCTGCCCAATACTGATAAACTCCTAAATATGGCAGTTCTAATCCAGGTTATTACTGATTATAGTCTTGGGCCATACATAATCTGCCATAATGTCTAGTGTGCCAAGCACAGTGCCTGGTAGTAAGTAAGCACTTGAATAGCTGATAAATGTTAACATGTATTCGATTTTGGTTGTTTTATTCCACTTTACATCCCCGGTACATAGGATTGTTTGGCATAAGATAGATCCTCAGTAAATGTTTGATGAAGGAACATAAGATGCAATTACCTTTGTTGGGCATAAATTTAAATACATACTCTGACATGGAGGTGGGTGCCTGAGTAAGTGACACTAGTACCTAATACATAAAGCTCTTGCCTTATGTATACCTAATACATACTGCTATTTCAAGAAAAGGACCATCACCTGAGAAAACTTAGCGGTAACTGCAATTCAGGTGACATCACACTGGTGAGCCTAAGAGATCCTCAAATTTGTGAAAATATAATTGTGTTCAACAATAATATTTGGGGAGTTCCCATCGTGGCGCAGAGGAAATGAATCCATTTAGGACATGAGGTTTCAGGTTCAATTCCTTGCCTCGCTCAGTGGGTTGAGGATCTGGTGTTACCATGAGCTATGGTGTAGGTTGCAGATGTGGCTTGGACCCCACATTGCTGTGGCTGTGGCAGCCGTAGCTCCAATTCAACCCCTAGCCTGGGAACCTCCATATGCCTTGGGTGTGGCCCTAAAAAGCAAAAACAAAACAAAACAAGGGCAACAGAAAGTTCATGAAGTTTGGTTTTAGGTAACTGTGAAAAACAAAAATAAGCTATACTCTTTATGTAACAGTAATCAAAGAAATCTTATGGGAGTTCCAGCTGTGGCATGGTAGGTTAAGAATCCAAATGCAGTGACTCAGGTTGCTGTAAAGGCTTGGGTTTGATTCCTGGCCCAGCACAGTGGGTTAAAGGATTTGGTGTTGCCACATCTGTGGCGTAGGTCACAGCTGGGGCTCGGAGTCAGTCCCTGGCCTATGAACTTCCATATGTCTCAGGTGCAGCTGTTAAAAAAACACAAACCTTGGAGTTCCTCTTATGGCTCAGTGGTTAAAGAACCCGAGCAGGATCCATGAGGACACGGGTTCCATCCCTGGCCTCACTCAGTGGGTTAAGGATCTGGCATTGCTGTGACCTGTGGTATAGGTTGCAGATGTGGCTCAGATCCTGCATTGCTGCACCTATGCTGTAAGCCGGCAGCTGTACCTCTGATTTGACCCCCAAACCGGGAATTTCCATATGCCATGGGTGCAGCCCTTAAAAAAAAAAAATCTTATGTATATATTTTGACAGTCTAAATATACTACTGTAAACCTCTGAGTTATATTCAGGCTAATTCTTAACCTCACCTTAAGTGAAAGAAAATTCACTTCATTTATACATAATGGAATTGAAATCTTACCAATACACTTTTGGATTCTTTGTACTTTTCCAGAATTTTTGCTTCTTTAAAACTGAGTGTATAATTTCTTGCTTCTCGATTAAGAAGTTTCTGTATTTTGGGTGTCAGTTTGGGCTTGGGCTTGAGGCGCACTCTAGACTTATCTGGAACCAGCAACTGGAAACAGTATGGACATGTTCCTTCAAAAGTGCTTTTATCATCTAAAATTATACAAATGAAATTCATGATTCAGCAAATCAGAATATTCTGTTACCTCAGTCAATGTTATAAATGCAAACAAGTACATTATTTAACATGAGAAAATGTACATTTTCCTTAAGCTAACTCAAAAATGAGTTTATAAAGATGAATGGGCAATAATTCATTTTACAAAACATAATTCTGTTCATTCACTCCTTTGAGCAACAGATAGGTAAGTCCTCACTCATTGCTACATGTTTTATTACTTGCTACCAAGTTAAAAAAAGGCAGTATGTCTTGGAGTTTCCGTCATGGCTCAGCCATAACAAACCCGAGTAGTATGCCAGTTTGATCCCTGGTCTTGCTTGGTGGGTTAATAATCTGGCGTTGCCAAACACTGTGGTATAGGTTGAAGATGCAGCTTGGATCTGGCATTGCTGTGGCTGTGGTGTAGGCTGGCAGCTATAGCTCTGATTTGACCCCTAGCCTGGGAACTTCCATATGCCTTGAGTGAGGCCCTAAAAAAATTAAAAAAAAAAAAAAAAGGTGGTATCTTACCAACTATACAGACACATTTATCACAAAAATAACAAAATATACTTTCACTTTTCTTTTTTAAACAATTAGCACAAGAGTTCCTGTCGTGGCTCAGCAGAAACAAATCTGACTAGCATCCATGAGGATGCAGTTTCCATCCCTGGCCTCGCTTGGTGGGTTAAGGATCTGGCGAAGCTGTGAGCTGTGGTGTAGGTCGTAGACAGGGCTTGGATCTGGTGTTGCTGTGGCTGTGGTGTAGGCCAGCAGCTACAGCTCTGAGTAGACACCTACCCTGGGAACCTCCATATGCCACGGATGCGGCCCTAAAAAGGCAAAAAAAAAAAAAAAAAAAAATGCAATTAGCACAGTTTCATGGTTCATGAGCTGGGCTTTGTCTGCAGGTATTTCTCTCAGTACAAGGTAACAGGACAAGAGACTTGCCCCAAATCCTTCATGCAATCAAGAAAGCATTCACTGACCATCTACCATGCTAGACTGTGGAGACATAAATTTGGAAGTAAAGGAGTCGCTATCTTTATAGAAATTTTGTTTCTAGGGAGCCCTAAGCAAATGGAGACTGTAAGAACTGTAATAAAGTATGACTAAAATATCCTGGAAATTATTAAACTCTGCATGGACTTGCCAGAAATACTTCAAAGAGGCTTAACAACAAAAGTCCAGATAGGGAGTTCCCTGGTGGCACAGTGGGTGAAGGATCAGGTGGTGTCACTGCTATGGTGCTTCAATCCTTGGTCTGGGAACTTCTGCATGCCACAGCGGGGCCAGGAAAAAAAAAAGTCATAAAAGGGCTTTCAGGGGAGTTCCTGCTGTGGTGCATGGGTTCAGAATCCAACTGCAGTGGCTCTGGTCTCTGTGGAGCCATGGGTTCAGTCCCTAGCCTGGCACAGTGGTTTAAAGGATCCCAGTGGTATAGGTCACCACTGAAGCCCGAATTCAGTCCCTGGCCCAGGAACTTCCATATGCTATGGATGTGGCCATAAAATTTTTAATTTAAAATTTTGTTAAAAAAAAGGGCTTGGAGTTTCTGTTGTGGCTCAGTGGTAATGAACCTGACTAGTACCAAGAAGATTCAGTCGATCTCTGGCCTCACTTAGTGGGTTAAGGATCCTGAGGTGCTGTGGCTGTGGTGTAGGCTGGCAGTTACAGCTCCTATTTGACCCCCAGCCTGGGAATCTCCATATGCCTTGGGTGAGGCCCTAAAAAAGCAAAAAAAAAAAAATCTAAATAATACAGAAATAAGGGCATTCAGGTACAAGTGCAGAGAAAAAGGAAGCCTCATTATTTAGGGAAAGGTGAGGTGTAAAGGTGACCCAGCTGAAGAGGAAGGTGGGCACACTATCTGTTAGTAAATATTTACTGGTGAGCACCATGCTAAATGCCAGGGATACAACAGCGCTACAATAAGTTAAGGACCATGCTTGTAACTTAGCACTGCCAAAAGTAAAATTCACTTATATTTATTGACTGTTAAGTGCGAGGCACTGATTTGGGTTTGGGAGACACTGAACAGTGAGTGAACAAAGGACAATTCATGGAGAGAGACAATAAATACAAAAACACCAAATGTTAAGTGCTGAGAAAAAAGACAGGAAAGGGAATGCAGACTGGCAACGGATTTGATATAGTCTTAAATCAGGGTATCAGGGAAGGCCTCCTGGGGTGGTATTTTCTTTATTTTTTTCGTCTTTTTAGGGCCCCGCCCTGGGCACATGGAGGTTCCCAGGCTAGTGGTCGATTCAGAGTTACAGCTGCCGGCCTACACTACAGCCACAAGAACTTGGGATCTGAGCTGCGACTGTGGCCTACACCACAGCTCACAGCAACGCTAGATCGTCAACCCACTGAGTGGGGCCAGGGATCAAATCTTTGTCCTTATGGATACTAGTCGGGTTCCTTAACCACTGAGCCATAACAGGAACTCCCTACGATGATATTTTCAAGAGATCAGAAGGAAGTGAGGGAGGCATCCAAGCAGATATGTGAGGTAAGAGTTCCAGGTAGAAGGAAAAGCCACTGCAAAGGCCCTGAAATGGCATAGGGGCGATAGTGGTTGGAGTTTAGTGAACGAAAGGGAGAGCAGGTCTGAGAATTAATGTGAACCTATGACATAGGTCCCTGTGGTCCTTTCAAAAGATTTTCACTTTTACTCCGAGAATGGGCAGTCATTTCATTTCAGAGTTTGCAGTGGAGAAGTGACATGATCTAGACTAGGTTTTTATTAGGTTGACTCTGGCTGCTGGACTGGGAATGGACGGTAGAAACACATGGGAGCTGTTGGCAATAATCAGGAGACTGATGGCTTAGACCAGGGCGGATGTGGAGAGAAGTGGATGGATGTGGAGAGAAAGGCTAGATAAAGGGTGTATTTTTGTTGTTGTTGTTGTTTTTAGGGCCACACCTATACCATATGGAAGTTCTGAGGCTAAGGGTCGAATCAGAGCTACAGCTGTCAGCCTATGCCACAGCCACAGCAATTCAGGATCTGAGCCGCGTCTGCGACCTACACCACAGCTCATGGCAACACCAGATCCTTAACCCACTGAAGGAAGCCAGGGATCAAACCCGAATCCTCATGGATTCTAGTTGGAGTCGTTAACCACTGAGCCATGAAGGAAACTCATGATATTGGGTGTATTTAAAGCCAATGGTAAAGCTCAAGTTTTAGCTTAATGTGAGATTCAAAAAAAGTTGTCAAGAAGGCATCTGGGACATTCCCGTTGTGGCTCAGCAGGTTAAGAGCCCAACATGGTATCCATGAGGACGTAGGTTTGATTCCTGGCCTCACTCAATGGGTTAAGGATCCAGTATTGAGTGTAGGCTGCAGATGGGGCTTGGATTTGGTGGATTTGGTGTTGCCATGGCTGTGGCTTGCGGGGACAGCTGCATCTCCAATTCTACCCCTGGCCCCTCAGAAGTTCCATATGCCTCAGGTGCTGTAGTAAAAAAGGGGGAAGAAAAAAAGGCATCTGGATGAGTCTAGGATTCCACAGAGTGGTCTAGATTGGGGATATGAATTTGGAAGACCTCAGTATTCAGAGTTTAAAAGCCATGAGACTGGATGAAATATTGTCACCAAGGAATTGAGTGTAGCTAGAAAAGATGCCCAAAGGTTGAGTCCTTGGGAACTCCAACATTTGTAAGTTGGGGAAATCAGCAGGAAGGAGAGGTATTGGCTAAAGAAGTAGGAGGTGAACTTTGTAATGACCTGGAAGCCAAGTGAGGAAACTATTTCAAGTAGACTGATCAAAGCGTCAAGTGCTGCTAACAGGTCAGGAAAACTAAGGCACGTTAAGCAATTTGGATTTTTTTTTTTTTTTTTTTTTTTTGCGAAACTGAGACGCCTGGCCGAGGCGGGATAGGAGGTTGTGATGGCAGAGAATGGATCAGATTTTTTTTGGACCATTCTGAGCGCTGTGCAGAATGGAGGGGAGCGAGGCGACGCAAGCCTGACCCATAACGAACGGGCGTCCTCCCTACCGTGTGACGAACTGTAGGCCCAGCTGCAAAAGAGAAAGAGACTCATAAGGGACTAGTTCACACCCTCTCGCCTCCCGCTTCCCCGTCCTCTTTCCCTCTCTTACAGGAGATAGCGGGCCTGGCCCGGGCAGCTATCTTGTAGTTTCCATGCCGCAGCCTCAAGGTAGTGCTTCTGCCTCATCGTCACCGCCAATTCCACATCTCTGATACGCAGGGACGCAAAGAGACTCCGGAAGCCGGCTGGAAACTTTGACGTCAGGATCCGAGCTCCCTCTGGAAACAGGCGCCCTCAGCTGAAGGGTTCCGGTTCCTTTGCGTCCGGTCCCCTGCGCTGGCCCGCCCTCCCTGCGCCGGGCCCGCCTCCAGGTCCCTAGCGGTCCTCGCTGGCCAGGCGCGGATCGCTTAGTACAAGAGGCTGTGCGGAGCAGCTTGATTGGGCCGGGGTGGCTAGGTTGAAAGCCGAGTCTGACGCCTGCTTCTGGTCTTTATCTGATTGATAGCCTCCTCTCATACCGGTGGTCATTTCCTCAACCGCCATCGCCCCCTAGATTTTCAAGCCCGGGCACTGACTTGCACCCGGGTAGGCGGAAGCGAGGCCCGCAAGGGGGCAGCTGCGAGAAGCGCGGTTTCTGGTCTCCAGTCCAGCCTGCTCTGGGCAGGTGCACTAGCGAGCTTATTTTATTTTATTTTTTCCTGCTTTTTTTTCTTTTTTTTTTCTTTTTGCCATTTCTTGGGCCGCTCCCGCGGCATATGGAGGTTCCCAGGCTAGGGGTCGAATCGGAGCTGTAGCCACCGGCCTACGCCAGAGCCACAGCAACGCAGAATCCGAGCCGCGTCTGCCACCTACACCACAGCTCGCCGCAACGCCGGATCGTTAACCCACTGAGCAAGGGCAGGGATCGAACCTGCAACCTCATGGTTCCCAGTCAGATTCGTTAACCACTGCGCCACCACGGGAACTCCCCCATCCTACTTCTGTGAGGTGATCAGCATTAACAGTTGGGTGTCTCCTCCTTCTATGTCCTTACACACATAAGCACATGTACAAATGTATAAATATCCTCAGTTTCCACATACACACAACAACAACAACAACAAAAGATACCGGGAGTTCCCATTTTAGCACAGTGGAAACAAATCAGTGGGTTAAGGATCCTGCATTACCATGAGCTGTGGTGTAAGTCTCAGACATGGCCTGGATCTCATGTTGCTGTGGCTCTGGGATAGGCTGGCAGCTGTAGCTTCGATTTGACCCCTAGCCTGGGAACTTCCATATGCCTCCGGTGTGGCCCTAAAAAGCAAAAGACAAATAAACAAACACCCCCCCAAGATACACACAAAAAAAGAAAACCAAAAATAGAATGGTTTACTACTCTTACATTTTTCCTTAACAATAGGTCACAGACATCTCTCCAGGTCAGTTTATGTAGTTTTCAATAAGCTTTTAAAGAGCTGACAATATTACAAAATGTAATGAGCTGTAATTTATTTAACCACTTCCTGTTGATGAACATTTAATTTTTTTTCAGTGATTTGCTAGTTCAAATAGTGAAGCAGCAAAACTCACGAATGCTTTTTATTTCTTTTCTCTAAATTCCTAAAAGATAAATTACTGAGGGAAACAATATCCACATTTTAATTTGCTGGATCATCCAAAAAAGATTGTAGCAATTCACATTCCCAGTATCAATGTCTGAAAAAGCTGATTCGAATTGGATCCGTGAAAATGTAAAGATCATTAGTTCACTTATCAGTGGAATCAAGCCTCTATTTATTTCTTATGGCTTGCATTTTCTTTTGTGAAATGAAATCTTCATTAAATTGTTTATCAATTTCTAGGAGATCTTTGTATTTTAGAGGAAATTCATCCTCTTCTTGTCATTTATAAAGCAATGTTTCCTTACTTTATCTCTCTCTTTTTTTTTTTTTTTTTTTTTGCTTTTTTAGGGCTGCACCCGAGGCATATGGAGGCATATGGAATCGGAGCTACAGCTGCCAGCCTACACCACAGCCACAGCAATGCAGGACCTGAGCTTCACCTGAGACCTACACCACAGCTCACAGCAACACCAGATCCTTAACCCACTGAGCTAGGCCAGGGATCAAACCCATATCCTCAGCCTTCATCCTTGACTTCCCCCACCAGCCTGCCCTGCGCCCAGTCTTACTCCTTCTCAGCCTCACCGAGGCCCACTGCTGCTTCCTCTTCCCACCCCATGTAGCCACGCCGTCCACAGGGTCTGCCGTCAACCCCTCAGGAGCAAATCATGTCTCTGCCCACTTCTCCTGACGCCCTGGAGATCCTCTCTTCTTTTGCATACACCCCTACGTTGGTCCTCTACGTTCATTTCCTACCTCCTCTCTCCCTATCCATCCTTCACAGGGCAGACAAAGTAGTCTTCTTAAAATGTAAATCATTTGGGGGGACATGGAGCATCCCTGCTCCGAATTCTCTTCAAGCTCCTCCTTGCACTTGGCACACAAGCTCCTAGCAGTGCTCTCCAGGGCCCCATGTGGTGGTCACTGCCCCACCTTGAACCTCACCTTGTCTCACCCTCCTACACTCATACTGCTCCTCACATTAATCTTCTTTCTCTCTCTCATTCAACATGTCCTGCTCAGACCTGCCCCAGGGCCTTGGCTTTGAAAGAGGATCCTTCCCATGGGGGCTTTCCTTCTCATTCAATCTTGGCTCTCAAAGAAGCCTTCTTAAACCACCCCAATAAAGAACGGGTGGCCAGCCCCACCCACCAAGTCACTCTCTGCCATAGCTAGTTGTCATAACCTCACCATGTGAAATTGCCTTATTCATTCACAGTTTACCTGTTTACCTGTTCTCCTCCTGAATGCCTTGGCATCAAGGCTTTGTCTGTCCTTTTTGTTGCTCCCCACATGGACCGCAGTCCAGGGCATGGCAACAGAGCAGGGGCTCAATAAGAAATTGCTGCAAAATCGTAAGGGGTTGAAGGGGTTGAAAATCAAACTAGACTGGCCATGAGTTAACAGTTGGTGGCAGTGCATTTATGTTCATCTATTTTAAAGTTTTTATTATGGAAAATCTCAAACATATACAAAATAACAAACCTTCTTCTATCCATCACACAGCAACTCTTGGCATCCTAGCATTCGTGTTTCATCTCTACCCCTCCCTACTCCCCTTCAATTGCAATAATAATTGTAAATTCTTTAAGGCAAAAATGTACCTATGCTGAAATGTACATAGCTTAAAGTTACAATTTACAAAATGAATATGCTCCCATCAAGACACAGAGTAATTTCCAACCCCCTGGAAAATGAATCACGCTCTATCAAGATTCCCATCACCCCAGAAGTCCCCCTAGTGATCTTTCCCAGTCACCCACCCTTCAAAGAGGCCACTACTTCCCTTCTCTCCTTCCTCCTCCCCTCCTCCTCCTTCTTCCCATGTATTAGTTTTACCTTTCCAGAACTTCATACAAATAGAATCATACACTTCTCACATAAATGAGTTATAGCCTTTTCAAATTTCCTTTTTTTTGGTCGTTTCAGGGTCGCACCTGTGGCATGTGGAGGTTCACAGGCTAGGGGTCTAATTGGAACTATAGCCGATGGCCTACACCACAGCCACAACAACGTGGGATTCCGAGGTGCGTCTGCAACCTACACAACAGCTCACAGCAACGCTGGATCCTTAACGCACTGAGCAAAGCCAGGGATTGAACCCTCAACCTCATGGTTCCTAGTCGAATTCATTTCTGCTGTACCACAATGGGAACTCCTCGAATTTCACATTAATGGAATGAAACATCATATACTCCTTTACTATTTTTATTGCTGAGTAGTATTCCATTTTATGATTATACCACACTTTGTTTATTCACTCACCTGTTGAAGGACACTGAGCTGCTTCCAGTTTTTATTTTTTATAGATAGAGCTGTGATTAACATTGTTATACAAGTCTTTTTGTTACCTGGTTTTCACTTTTCCTGGGTAAGTTACGGAGAGTAGAATTTCTTGGTCAAATGAACATATTTAATTTTATAACAAATGACCAAATATTTTTCAAAGTATTTGGACTATTTTGAATTCTCATCAAGAAAGTATGAGAGTTCCACTTGCTCCGCATCTTTGTTAATATTTGGTGTTGTCAGTCTTTTAACTTTTAAACCATTGTAGTGGATGTGGAGTGGTATCTCTGTGGTTGTGATATTCACTTGACTGTAAATAATGATATTGAGCACTTTTTTGTGGTCATTTGCAATGTGGGAGAAATTCGGTAGCTCCAGCACCATTTGTTGTAAAGAATTGCCTTTTCCCATTTAATTTATGTTAATTCCTTTGTCAGAAGCAGCTGATCACATAATTGTGTCTATTTGTGGACTTTTTAGTCTGTTGTATAGGTTTATTTGTCTATCCTTATGTAGATACCATACTATCTTTACTGCCTTAACTTTGTAATAAAACTTGAAGTCAGGTAGTATAAATTTTCCAGCTTTGTTCTACTTTTCCAAAATTATTTTGGCTATTCCAGATCCTTTGCTTTTCCATATGCATTTTACAATTGTCCTGTAAATTTCTAAAGGAAGTTCACTGACATTTAATTGAACCTATAGATCATTTTGTGGACAACTGGCATCTTAACAATATCTAATCTATATATCCATAAATGTACTATATTTGGGGGTTTTTTTGGGGGGGGCTGCACTTGGGGCATATGGATGTTCCCAGGCTAGGGGTCAATTCAGAGCTATAGCTGCCAGCCCACACCACAGCCACATCAACGCAGGATCCAAGCTGCACCTTTGACCTATGATGCAGCTCACGGCAATGCTGGATCCCCAACCCACTGAAGGAGGCCAGGGATGGAACCTGCAACCTCATGGTTCCTGTTTTCTGCTGTGCCATGATGGGAACTCCAGAAATGTAGTATATATCTCCATTTATTTAAGTCTTCTTTAATTTACCTTTGCAATATTTTGTTGTTTTCAGTGTACAGGGCTTACATATCTTTTATAAAATTTATTCCAAATATTTTATGCTTTTAATGGTGTTATGAGATTATTTTTTAAATTCACTGTCCCAATATTTGCTGTTAGTATGTAGATATACTATTGATTTAAATATATTGACTTAGTTAAGCTCACATGTTAGTTTACAAGTGATATCTTAGTTAAACACATGTATTATATTTAGAAAGTTTATTTTTGTAGTTGATTCCTTACAATTTTCTATACAAATTTTCATGCCATGTGCAAATAGGAGTATATATAGTTCTTCCTTTTCTTTTTTTTTTTTTGTCTTTTTGCTATTTCTTGGGCTGCTTCTGCGGCACATGGAGGTTTCCAGGCTAGGGGTCTAATCCAAGCTGTAGCCGCTGGCCTAGGCCAGAGCCACAGCAACACGGAATCCGAGCCGCATCTGTAACCTACACCACAGCTCATGGCAACGCCGGGTCGTTAACCCACTGAGCAAGGGCAGGGATTGAACCTACAACCTCATGGTTCCTAGTCAGATTCGTTAAGCACTGCACCACGACGGGAACTCCAGTTCTTCCTTTTCAATCTGAGTGCATTGTGCTTCTTTTTTTCCCCTTATTGAACTGGCAAAGACCTCCAATAAATAGAAGTGTCAAGGGCAGAGAAACTCGATTTCTTTCCAGTATTAGGGGAAGAGTATTTAGTGTTTCGCCATTAATAATTAATTAGTTGTGCGAGTTCCTGTTGTGGCTCAGTGGAAATGAACATGACTAGTATCCACAAGGATTTGGGTTTGATTCCTGGCCCTGCTCAGTGGGTTAAAATATCCAACATTGCCTTGAGCTGCGGTATGGGTCACAGACTCAGCTTGGATTTGGCATTGCTATGTCTGTGGCATAGGCCAGCAGCTGTAGCTCCAATTCAACCCCTAGCCTGGGAACGTCCATATGCCATGGGTGTGGGCCTGAAAAAGCAAAAAAAAAAAAAAAGAATTAATTAGTTGTAGATTTTTTTCACAGATACTTGCAATCAAATTGAGTAAATTATTGTTCCTAGTTTGCTCAGAGTTAAAACTTTTTTTTTCATAATGAATGGGTATTGAATTTTGTCAGATGCTTTCTTTGAGGTTGTCAGCTTTTTTTTTTATTAAATAAATATGGTAGGTTACATTGATTGGTCTTTGTATTCCTGGGATAAACCCCATTTTCATGATGAATTTATATATTGTTGGATTTGATTTACTGATACTTTGTGAATAATTTTTATATTCATATTCTATAAGGTCTTTGGTATCAGAGTCATGCTGTTCCCATAAAACAAGTTAGAAAGTGTGCCTTTTTCCTTTGTGTTCTGAAAAAGTTTGTGTAAGATTGGTTTTATTTCTTCCGTAAATGTTTGATAGAATTAACTAGTGAAACTTTCTTAGGATGGGGTTTCTCTAGGGGTTTTGATAATAAACTCAATTTCATTAATAAATATAAATCTACTTAGATATTCCACTTTTTGTGTTAGTTTTGGTAAATTTTATATATATAGGGCTTTTAGGGCTGCACCTGCGGCATATGGAGGTTCCCAGGCTAAGGGTGTAATTGGAGGTATAGCTGCTGGCCTATGCCACAGCCACGGCAATGCCAGATACAAGCAGTGTCTGCGATCTACACCACAGCTCACGGCAACGCCGGATTCTTAACCCAGTGAGCGAGGGCAGGGATCGAACCGGCAACCTCATGGTTCCTAGTTGATTCGTTTCTGCTGTACCATGACGGGAACTCCTGGTATTTTTAAGTTATTTGTTAAAGGGTCTTTTTTAGGTAAAAAGGAAAAGGCAAAAGTATAAATAAGAAAATATATGAAAGAAAAAATCTCACTGGTAAAGACGAATATAGTAAAGCCAGTGGACCAGCTCCCTAAAAAACTAGTATGAAAGTTAAATGACAAAATTATGAAAATCAGCTCTACCTGCAGTAAGTAGTTAAGGGATACTCAAAATTAAAATATGTAAAATAAGGCATCAAAAACACAAAACGTGATGATTGTAGAGTGACAGTTTAGTGCTTTTTAAAATGCATTCAAAGTTAAGGACTATCAGCTTAAAATAAACAACTATATATATAAGTTGGTATTTGTGAACCTCATGGTAGCCACAAACCAAAAAACCTACAATAGGTATGCAAAAAAATAAAGAGAAAGCAATTCAAAATAACACTAAAGAAAATCATAAAAGAAGAAATAAAGAGAAGAAAGGGACAGGGAAGAACCACAAAGACTACCAGAAAACATTAACAAGATGGCAATAAGTACAGGCCTATCAATGATCACTTTAAATGTAAATGAACTGAATGCTCCAATTAAAAAATGTAGGGTGGCTGAATATATTAAAAAAAAAATTACCCACCTATATGCTACCAACAAGAGACTCTCTTCACGTCTAAAGATGCACAGACCAGGAGTGCCCATTGTTGTGCAGCAGAGATGAATCCAACTAGCATACATGAGGATGCGTGTTCAATCCCTGGCCTCTCTCAGTGGGTCAGAGATCGGGCATTGTCATGAGCTGTGGTGTAGGTTGCAGATGCTGCTCAGATCCCTAGTTGCTGTGGCTGTGGTGTAGGCCAGAAGCTGCGGCTCCAATTAGACCCTTAGCCTGGGAACTTTTCTGGCCCCAAAAAGCAAAACAAAACAAAGCAAGAAAATAAAATAAAAAGATACATACAGACTGAAAATGAGGAGTTGGACAAAGATATTCCATGCAAATGAAAATAAACAGAATGTTAAGGTAGTAATACTCATATCAAACAAAGTAGATTTTAAAGCAAAGTATGTAACTAAAAACAAAGAAAAACATTATATAATGATAAAGGGATAAACACAGGAAGGGGATATAATATTCATAAACACATATGCGCATAGGAGCCCTTAAATATACAAAGCAGATATTAACAAACATAAAGGAAGAAATTGACAATACTGCAATAATAGTAGGGGAATTTAGCACCCCACTTACATCAATGGAGAGATCATCCACTCATCCAATAAGGAAAATTGGCCTTAAATGTACAAAATACTAGATGGAATACATAGGTATATAGAGACCATTCCATCCAAACCCAGACAAAGACACTATATAAAAAGTTACAGACCAATATCCCTGATGAATATATATGCAAAAATCCTTAACAAAATATTAGCAAAATGAATTCAATAATGCATTAAAAGGGGGAGTTCCCATATGGTTCAGTGGGTTAAGGACCCAATATTGTCACTGCAGTGGCTCAGGTTGCTACTGTGGTGAGGATTTGATCCCTGGCCCAAGGACTTCACATGCCAGGTGGATGCAGCCAAAAGAAATACATTAAAAGGATCATACACCATGATCACCTGGGATTTATTCCAGGGATACAAGGATACTTTAAATATTTGCAAATCCATCAATGTGATACACTACATTGACAAAATGATAAAAATCATATGATCATCTCAATAGTTGCAGAAAAGTCTTTTTTTTTTTTTTTTTGGTGGTTGTAAGGGCCACAACTGTGGCATATGGAGGTTCCCAGGCTAGAGTTGAATTGGAGATGTAGCTGCTGGCCTACACCACAGCCACAGCAATGCCAGATCTGAGCCATATCTGTGACCTATGCCACAGCTCAAGGCAATGCTGGATTCTTAACCCCCTGAGTGAGGCCAGGGATAGAAACTGTGTCCTCATGGATACTAGTCAGATTTGTTTCCCCTGAGCAATGACAGGAACTCTCAGAAAAATCTTTTTTTTTTTTTTTTTTTTTTTTTTTGTCTTTTTGCCATTTCTTGGGCCGCTCCCGCGGCATATGGGAGGTTCTCAGGCTAGGCGTCTAATTGGAGCTGCAGCTGCCAGCCTACGCCAGAGCCACAGCAACGCAGGATCCGAGCCACGTCTGCAACCTACACCACAGCTCACGGCAATGCCAGATCATTAACCCACTGAGCAAGGGCAGGGATTGAACCCACAACCTCATGGTTCCTAGTCGGATTCGTTAACCACTGCACCATGATGGGAACTCTCCTGAAAAATCTTTTGAAAAATTCAACTTATTATAAAAATGCTCAACAAAGTGGGTATAGAGGGAACATACTGAAGTTGATACAAACAGATAGATATACCAGGCTCATGGATTGGAAGTATTAATACTGTTTGTTTATTTACTTTCCAGGGCTGCATCCAAGGCATATGGAGGTTTCCAGGCTAGGGATCCAGTTGGAGCTACTGCCAGCCTGTGCCACAGCTGCAGCAATGCCAGATCTGAGCTGCGTCTGTGACCTATACCACAGTTCACGGCAGTGCCAGATCCTTAAGTCACTGAGCGAGGCCAGTGATTGAACCTGAATCTTCATGGATCCTAGTCGGGGTTTGTTAACCGCTGAGCCACGACAGGAACTCCGCTTTAATACTGTTTAAATGACCATACTACCCAAGGCGTCTATAGATTCCATGTAGTCCCCATCAAAATACCAAAGGCATTTTTCAACAGATCTAAATCAAGCAATCCTAAAATTTATATGAATCCACAAAAGGTCCCAAATAGCCAAAGAAATATTGAGAAAGAACAAAAGTGGAGATGTCATGTTCTCTGATCCCAAACCATACTACTAAGCTATGGTAATCAAAACAGTAAGGTATAGCACAAAAGCAGACACATAGATCATTGAAACAGAATAGAGAGTCCAGAAACAAACCCATGCTTATATGGACAATTAACCTATGACACAGGGGGCAAAAATATAAAATGGGAAAAATATAGTTTCTCCAATAAATGGTATTGGGAAAACTGGACAGCTACATTCAAAAGAACTAGACCACTTTCTTTTACCATATATAAAAATAAACTCAAAATGGATTAAAAACTTAAATGTAAGACTTGAAACCATAAAATTTATAGGAAAAACCATAGGTAGTATGCACTTGATGTCAGTCATAGCAATTTTTTTTTCTTTTTTTCCTATGGCCCCACCTGTGGCATATGGAAATTTTCAGACTAAGGGTCAAATTAGAGCTGCAGCTGTAGGCCTACACCACAGCCATGGTAATACCATATCTGAGCCACATTTGCAACCTATGCTGAAGCTTGTGGCAACTCTGGGTCCTTAACCCACTGTGCAAGACCTGGGATCAAATTTGCATCCTCATGGACAATATGTCAGGTTCTTAACCCACTGAGCCACAGTGGGAACTCCACAATATATTTTTTTTGATGTGTTTCCTCAGATAATGATGACAAAAGCAAAAATCACCACAACCACCATCAAACAACCAAAAAACCCCAAATGAGACTACATCAAACTAAAAAGCTTTTGCACAGTGAAAAAAACCATCAACAAAACAAAAAGACAAACTACTGAATGGAAAGAGATATTTGCAAATGATATGTCTGTTAAGGGGCTAATGTCCAAAATATATAACGAACTCATGCAACTCAAAAAAACCAACCAACCAAACAAACAAACCACAAGCCAATTAAAAAATGGGGGGGGGGGCACAGTCTTTAGGGCATTACTGTGTTGTGACTCTCCTTTGCCTGGCAAAGCAACAAAGCTATTTTCTTTTCTCCTTCAACGCCCCCCAAAAAATGTCAGAAAATAAAAAGTGAGCAAAGGGTCTGAATAGACATATTTCCAAAAGAGACATACAGGTGGCTAACAGGCATATATAAAGATGTGCAACATCATTAGTCGTCAGGCAAATGCAAATAAGAACCACAAGAAGGTATCACTTTGCATCTGTCAGAAAGGCTATTATCCAAAAGATAAATAAAAATTGTTGGTGAGGATGTGGAGAAAAGAGAACCCTTGTGCACTGTTGGTAGATATGTAAATTTATACACAGGTTGCAGATGTGGCTGGGGTCCTGCATTGCTGTGGCTATGGTGCAGACCAGCTCTGATTCAACCCCTAGCCTGGGAATTTCCATATGCCACGGGTATGGCCCTAAAATGCAAAAAAACAAAAAATGAAAAACACTGAAAATCAAATCGCTATGTTGTACACTTGAAACTAATATAATTTTGGAAGCAATTATATTCGATAAAAAAATGCATATAAAGCTATTCAGATATTCCATTTCTTTTTGTATACTTTTGGTAAGTTTTTTATTTTAAGCAATTTGTCTATTTCATCTACATCATCAAATTTATTGGCATAAAATTATTTGTAATATTATCTTAGTATGTTTTTCATGTCTGTGAGATCGGTAGTGATATACCCTCTTTCATCTTTGATATTGTGGTTCTGTCCTGGGTAAGAATCAAGTAACTTCAAGCCATTCTGTCCCTCCACTGACCGTAACTATAAAACCTGCACAGAATGCATAGGGCACCTATAGAAAGACCGAAAAGTGAATAGTAGCAGGCTGAATGGAGAAGACAACTTGAAGTACCAGTGCAGTAGATGTGAGTTCACCATTTTTGTTCCTTTGGTGTTTACTAGCAGGAATGCAATGCAGGCTGAGATGCACGTAGAAGATCCAGGGGAAGCCCTTTAGTTCTGGCTGGTTATCAGGAAAATTCTAACATCCAGAGACAGGTGTGAAATTCTCCATGTTTTTTTTTTTTTTCCTCTCTCTCCATTTTCTTGAGCCCCAGCCTTTCCTTGGTGACAGCAGTAAAGGTCACAACAGGAACCAGGAAGGAGCCATAACTGAGGAAGGGGAATATTCCTCCCCAATTTGACAGATCCCTCTTGCTTCTTTACCCTCTCTTTCTGTCTTCTGCCACTTTGGCCCAAGATGGGAGCAGTTGCAGAACACAGTGATGTAACTTTCTGGCCATTGTGAATCAAAAGGGGATATTGTAGGGAATGGGAAAGTATTGGGGAGCTTATGGAGAGAGAGGCACTCTTTCTTAATTTTGTGGAAAAATCCCATAGATTTGTACATGAACTTCTGTATTCACCACTGGGCTACGCATGCATGGGTCTGATCCGGATACCTGTAACTTTTTTATTTTATTTTATTTTTTGTCTTTTGTCTTTTAGGGCCACACCCATGGCATATGGACGTTCCCAGGCTAGGGGTCTAATAGTAGCTGTAGATGCCAACCTATACTACAGCCACAGCAACGACAGATCCGAGCCATGTCTGCGACCTACACCACAGCTCGTGGCAACACTGGATCCTTAACCCACTTAGTGAGGCCTGGGATCGAACCCACAACCTCATGGTTTCTAGTTGGATTCATTTCTGCTGTGCCAAGATGGGAATTCCAGGATTCCTGTAACTTTGAGAACTGAACCAGGTTCTGGATGACCACTGAGTGGTACGTATTCAGGATCTATCCAAATGGCACTGCGAGGGCTTTGAAAACTGAATTTACATTTGAACCGCAAAACTTGGAAGGCAGATTTAATTTGCAGCCTGAACAGAAGCAGGCCTATTGCCTAAGAAAAAATATGTATATTCTCCTGCAAGAGCAGGGTCTTAAAAACTTTCATTATGATTGGGGGTTTACTTATTTCTCCCTTCTGTTAGTTTTGCTTAAGGTTATTTTGAAGCACTGTTGTTGGATACCTAAAACTGTAATTGTATGTTGTCCTGATGGTTTGACCCTTTTTTTAAACCAAAGTATAGTTGGTGTACAATATTATATAAAGGGAGTTTCCACTGCAGCACAGTAGAAACGAATCCTACTAGTTACCATGAGGTTGCGGGTTCAATCCCTGGCCTCGCTCAGTGGGCTAATGATCTGGCGTTGCCATGAGCTATGGTGTAAGTCACAGACACGGCTCGGATCTGGCATTGCTGTGGCTGTGGTGCAGGCTGGCGGCTGTGGTGCAGGCTGTCAGCTGTAGCTGCAATTTGACCCCTAGCCTGGGAACCTCCATATGCCACGGGTGTGGCCTTAAAAAATATTATATAAGTGAAAGGTGTATAATACAATGGTTCACAATTTTTAAAGATTATACTCCACTTATAGTTATTATAAAATATTGACTGTATTCCCTGTGTTGTACAATATATCCTTATGGCTTATTTTATATGAAATAGTTTGTACCTCTTAACCCCCATCCATATATTTCCCCTCCCCATTCTCTCTCCCTATGGGTAACCGCCAGTTTGTTCTTTCTCTCTGTGAATCTGTTTCTTTTCGGTTATACTCATGTGTTAGTTGTATTTTTTAGATTCTACACATAAGCAATATCATACAGTATTTGTTTTTTGTTTTTTGTTTTTTTTCTGTCTGGATTGTCCTTTTGATCATTACTCAATTCACCTCTTTATTTCTAATAATATTGTCTTAAAGTCAGTTTTTTTTTCAAATGTTGATATAGTCAGTTTTGATTTCTTTTGGGGCCGTACAAACACATAACATTCATTGCATCATCTTGATCACTTTTATGTTCAGTAGTGCTAAGTGTATTCACATTGTTGTGCTCTAAGACCTCTAGGATTGTTTCATCTTGGAACTGAAACTCTCTACCCATTATATACTAATATCCCCTCCCCCTCGCCTCAGCTCTTGGAAACTACCTTTCTACTTTCTGTTTCTGTGGTTTTTGACTGCTTAAGATACTTCAGGTGAGTTCAATCATACAGTATTTTGCCCTGTTGTGACTGGCTTATTTCATTTCACCTAATGTCCTTGATGTCCGTCCATGTTTTAGCATGTGACAGGATTTCCATCTTTTTAAGGGTTGCATAATATTCCACCATATGTATATACCAGATTTCTTTATCCATTTATCAATGGATACTTGGGTTGCTTGCATCTCTTGGCTACTTTAAATAATCCTGCAATGGGCATGGGTGTGTAAATATCTCTTCAAGATCTTGCTTTGAATTCTTTTGGTTATATACCAAGAAGTGGAATAGGTGGATCATATGGTAATTATATTTTAAATTTCTTGAGGTATGGTATTACTGTTTTCCATATGTTGCACCATTTTATAGTCCCACCAACACAAGGGTTCCAATTTCTCCCCATCTTCACCAACACTTATCATTTTTTTTTAATAGTGGCTATCTTTTTTTTTTTTTTTCTTTTGTCTTTTTGTTGTTGTTGTTGTTGCTATTTCTTGGGCCACTCCCACGGCATATGGAGGTTCCCAGGCTAGGGGTTCAATTGGAGCTGTAGCCACCGGCCTACGCCAGAGCCACAGCAAAGCGGGATCCGAGCCGCGTCTGCAACCTACACCACAGCTCACGGCAACGCCGGATTGTTAACCCACTGAGCAAGGGCAGGGACCGAACCCGCAACCTCATGGTTCCTAGTCGGATTCGTTAACCACTGTGCCACGACGGGAACTCCAATAGTGGCTATCTTAATGGATGTGTGGTGATAGCTCATTGCCTTTCTCTTACAACTAGTGCTATTGAACATTTTTTCATATGTTTTTGGCCACTTCAGATTTCTTTTTGTGTGTGTGTGTCTTCTTATTCTTTTTGCTTTTATTTAAGATTTTAATTTTTTCTATTACAGTTGATTTACATACTTCAGATTTCTAGTTGTTTTTTTTTTTTTTTTTCTTGTCTTTTTAGGGCCACACCTGTGGCATATGGAGGTTCCCAGGCTAGGGGTTGAATCAGAGCTGTAGCTGCTGGCCTATGCTATAGCCACAGCAATGCCAGATCTGGCTGTGTCCGTGACCTACAATGCAGCTCATGGCAATGCTGGATCCTAACTCACTGAGCGAGGCTGGGGATCAAACCTGTGTCCTCCTGGATGCTAGTCAGATTCGTTTCTGCTATGCCATGATGGGAACTCCTTTTTTTTTTTTTCAGATTTCTTATTCTTTTTCTTTGCATAGTGTATCTCTTTCCATCCTTTTACTTTTAACCTATTTGTGTCTTTGTATTTAAAGTCTTTTTTTTTGTAGGTAGTACAAAATTGGGTCTTATTTTGTTTTAATCCAGTCTGACAATCTCTGTCATTTAATTGGCCTGCCTAATGTATTTACAGTTAATGTAATCAAAGATACTGGGATGTGACATCTTGGAGGGGTCAAAGGGCAGGCAGCATAATGGCCCCTTGAAGATATCCATACCCTAATCTTCAGAACATGTCCATATGTTACTTTATATGGCAAGAGGTATTTCACAGATGGGATTAAGTTTACTGATCTTAAAATGGGAAGATGGTCCTGGATAATCTGAGTGTTCCCAATCTAATCACACGATTCCTTAGAAGCAGAGAACCTTTCTGGGCTATGTCAGAGAGATGAGAGCATGAAGAGTGTAAAAGGCATTCAGCCTTCAGCTTTGAAGATGCATAAAGGAAACTTCAAGTCAAGGAAAGTGGCAGTGGCCTGTAGGGACCAGGAATGACCTTCAGGCTGACAGCCAGCAAGAAGGCAGGAAACTCAGTCCTATAACTGCAAGGAACTCAATTCTGTCTAAAACCTGAATGACCCAGAAATGGATTCTCCCCTACCTTCTCTAAAAAGGATTGCAGACTGTCAACGGGTTGATTTTGATCTAGTGAGACCTTCACAGGATTTCTGACCTCTAGAACTGCAAGATAATGAATCTGCATTGGCTTAGGTCATTAAGCTTGTGTTAATTTGTTCTGGCAGCAACAGAAAACTAATATAACACTTATTTTGGGGTTCATCCTCTCCATAGATTCCTCCCTGCATTTCCCCCCTGAGTTTCCAGTGCATCTAAGGGCCACAAACTCTATTTTGTGTCCCTTTCAAGCCAGTCAGGCTGCAGCTCTCTTTACCTGAAGCTGCTCATGGTTTAGGGGTTGCCCTCAGGTAAAAATCCACAACCTTACAAATCTTTACAATTTCCATTCGTCTTTCAAGGGTGGTCTCCTCTCCAGTTTCTGTCTTCAAAATTTGGGTCCATTTCCAAGACCTTCAAATAATGTCTTAAATGTTTTGCTCATATTTTATGATTGTTATCTTCAGGAAGATCTGTCCACCATTACCAAAAGCTAGAACATCATTACACTCTTCAGCATACTTTTATGTTTGCAATTTTCTATAAATAAAAGGAAACAAAAAAGGATTTTGTGGGATGTCTAAATTTTTCTCTATCTCATTAATTCGAAGGCTAAAAATGAGTTGCCTTACATGAACATGGCACTTAAAATACGATAAAATGGGTAAAAAGGAAAGTTTTCAAAAGTTTTGATATGGCAGAGGTGGGGGAAAACCCTAATCTTAAATTGTTAACGAGGGAAGGGTTGTTGTTGGTTTGACCCACCACATGCAGTTCCTCACAGTCACCAGCAGGGGGAAAAAGTAGTTTTCTGTTTTTGATTGGTCCTGGCGCCTCACCGCTGATCCCTAACCAAAGGGAAAGAAGGGAAGAGCGCCCGGGAAATCGCGGTCAGTGCACCGAGGGAACTAACCTACAGCGGTCATTCGGAACCCAGGAACCGGCGAAACAGAATACACATATTCCCAGCAGCGTTGTCCTTTCAGGCGCACGGGATAAGTTGGCTGGAACTCCCTGCTGACCGCTCGGCTCGGGCGTGTAGGGCTGCAGCAGCGCAAAGCCTGCTTCTAAGCGGCTGCAGCGGCTCGGGCTGGAGGGGAACACAGGTGCGGCCGCGTGCCACTCCGCGGGTGACCAGGTGAGCCAGTGCTGGAGTCCAAGTGGGAGCCAGGTGAGTATACGCCCGGGTCCGCCGGTGGCCAGGTGAGCCTGCTCCAGGGTCCGCGACGGAGTCAGGTGAGCCCGCCGTCCAGCGACTCTAGGGTCTCGGTCAGAGTTGGGTCATAGGACTCAAGGAGCCAGTGGGCAAAATGGGTTGAAGCGGACAGCGAAGCCGGCTGCTGATTTAGGATACCGGCCTGGGCACAGTTGCGTCCTCCAGGGCGGGGGTCAGGAGGCCAGAAAGGACATTCTTTTGCTAGGTGGGTTCATAGTGTTAAGCCATAAAAATAAACCATGCTTCTGAGATGATGTGTGTGGGAGGAGGGGGAGCGTGGTTTCCTTAGCGCTGAACGTTAATCTTTTCCTCCAGGACCTTGACTAACCTGTGTATTTTGTGACCACCCGTAGACCCTGGGTCTGTGTCCCAGAGTAACTGCATGGGCACATGATGAGCTACCGCCAGAAACAACCGCCACTTTAGGGGTCTTTAAGATCGAAAGTCAGTGGATGCTGAAGCAGTGAGAGATTGGAAACGGAAAGCAAAGAACAGAAAGATGAGGAGCAAAGATATGGGAAGTCAAGAAAAGGAACCGCATGAAAACAGCTGAGTGGACCCCACAGCTGGGTGGGTGCGCAGGTTTAGCAAGAGGAGCGCTGCCCAGGGTTGGGGTCTGTGAGAACCTGACCCTGAACAGATGACTGGAATCAGAGGAGGTCATTGGTTAGGAACTCACTGGTTATCGTGGCAGGAGTAGAAACGTATGCGGCCATATAGGCAACAAGTTTTCTTCTGACAAATGGTCAAATGATAAGGTGTACACATTTAATTGGGTTAGGAGATAAATTGCCAGATACTGTGGTTTTCTACACCCTGATGAACATTCAAAGAGGAATCTCTGGAAAAACCTTTAGTGTAAATAAATAGACTTTAGGATTAAAGTGTTGGAAAACAGCACAACAAATTATTTATTACTCTAAGTCATAATAATACTGCGTGTAGCGGCAGTAGTGCTCTAATTATACTTAAAATTATTTCAAGAAATGTGTCCTTTTTAAGATAGCTAATTGCTACTTTAAAATAGACTGGAATATAAAATATTCTAATCATTTGAAATATATGCAAAAGTCAAATAAAATGTTTGCCAAACCCTACATAAAAATGAGTGAAATAATCATATAGCCAAGTTCAGCTACTTTTCAGAACTATATTTTGCAGCTCTTTCCCCATCCTTGAATGTGAGGGTTGGGGGCTATTTGTCTCTGCAGATTTGATCTCTATGTCCCAGTCAGGTCTGCACTATCTGACTGTGCTTCCCACTTCTCCACTTACAGTCCTAGGGTCCTCCTGAGAACATCTGTTAAAAAAAAGAAAAAACCCAAAAAACCAAAACCCACTCTTTTTTTTGCCACATCCAAGTGTATGGAAGTTCCTGGGCCAGTGATTGAATCTGTGCCTCAGCTGTGACCTATGCCAGAGCTACGACCTATGCCACAGCTGTGGCCACACCAGATCCTTAACCCAGTGGGCTGGTGAACCCATTACCCGAGCTGCTGCGGTCAGATTCTTAAACCACAGCAGGAACTCAACACTCTTGTGCTTTAAAATTTGTCTATTTGCTTGGCGTTAAAAAAAAAAAAAAATGGAATAGAGAGGAAAGGCTTATGAATCAGCCTCAATTACTGGAGAAGGGATCACTTGACTGACTGGGAAATGAGAAATTGGGGGTGTGTGGGAAGATATGGTGACCCCGTCTGAACTTTACATACTATTTTTTTCCTAAATAGTGAAGAGTTCAGAATAGACATTCAAGCTTAGTTTTGGCTGAAAGACCTTAAAAGTATTTTTCTCAGGCATGGTTTATATGGGTGTATTAAGGATCACTTTCTCACAGGCCCTAATGGACTGATACCTAGGACCTTAGAGGCAAGGTACTTGTCCCTAAACCTTTACCTTGAATCTTTCATATATTTTATATGGCTCTACTGGAACTTAGTGATCAATCAGAATATGGGAAATTAGTTATATATATATATATATTTATTTATTTATTTATTTTAAAATAAGAACTGTTGTGCGGTAGGGTGTGTGATTCCTTCTGTTGGTTGTTTGCATTTGAGCCTATGCCCACTGGAAAAACAAAATAACTCTTGCTGCAGTAAGATAGAGGTCTATTTTTAATGTGTAATATGCCAAAAGAGGGCAGTCTTTGGCTGGTGTGGTAGCTCCTCTATCTCACCAGTAACCTAATCTTCTCTCTTTCTGCTATCCTCAGTGTGTAGCTTCCATCATCCAGGGAGCCTCGTGATTGCAAGATGACTGCTGAAGTACCAGCCATAACACCCACATTCTAGGCAGAAACAAGGAGGAAAGGGAGAAGGGCAGAGGGCTCTTGGTAGCTGAGTAAGATTCAACAACTTCCACTCTTTAGTCACAAGTACCTTGTCTCTGTATATTTTGTGGTATATTGTCTGTAAAGATGACTGCTAGTAATTCTTGATGTTCATATCACTTTTCCCACTGGGAAGGGAAGTCTGTTTCTTTTCTCCTTGAGTGGAGGCTGACCTTGTGACTTGCTTTGACAAATAGAATGCAATGGAAGGCCTGACTAGGGCTTGCTGTTTCTTTTTACCCTCTTGAGATCCAGCTGTTGTGTAAAGAGACTTGGACTAGACTACTGACTAAAAAACAACTGATGGAAGAGAGGCCTGGCCTGTTCCCAGCTAGTGAGGCATCAGTTATGTACATTAGTCCATCTTGGGTGTACCAGCAGCAGTTGAGCTTCAGTGGACATCATGGGGCACATAAGAACCACCCAGCTAAGCTCTGCCAACCTATAGAACTGTCCAAAATAATCATCATCCCTGAACTGTGTGGAAACACACTCACTTGGTCCCCTGCCTCCAAATGCCAGGATGGTCAAGAAGTGAGATTCAGTAGTTGGGCCCTTGGCTGCACTGGACACTGTAAGAAGGTGGTTATTGCAGAGGAAGGGGTTGGCTGTCCCAGTTGCAGAGGGGAGGGAGCAGTTGTCCACAGTTGCCAGTTGTGGGGTGGCAGCTTGGGACAGAAAAGGCACCCTGTAAGGCCTTCCAATGCATTCTACGTGTCAAAGCAAGTCACAAGGTCAGTCTCCACTCAAGGCTTGGGACCTCAGGAGCAAGATCTGATGGGATTGTTACTCTCAGACTTTGTATTAATGGTATTGGATCACCCACTTGGGCTGTGCTCCTGTGTTGGACCTTGACCCTCTTCCTCTGCTCCAGAGTTTCTGTCCTGTGTGACCTCAAGCTGCCCCAGGCGCCTCTCTGTGCACATTGTGAGCTGGCAGCTCCCTGCTGCTGTCAGGTTGCCTGGGTCCTATTCTCAGAGAGGAGGTCTGATTGATTCAGGTCTCCAGCCAGCTAGGGCTCTGCAGAGGCAATGCTGTGCTCTGGGCTGGCTGCATATCCCTTCCGCCTAATTCCTTTATCCCTTATCCAGTCAGCCCTGTTGGGAGAGGGCCATGGCCCTTGAACTCTAGAAGAACTGCATTAAGTCCTAGCTACATTCCTTTCTGGCTGTATAACTTTGAGCAGGCTTTATTCCTCTGCCTCAGTTTTCTCATCTGTAAAATGGGGTTAATGGTACCCCGTTTTATAGGGTTATTGTGAAAATTTAAGAGAGACTGCATGTAAAATCTAGTGTATGCTCAATAAATGGCAGTCATTACTGTTATTGTTTTATTTTAATTTACATAAGCAACCACGTGCTCTCTTTGTGGAATCCATGAAATTGAAAAGTTAGCTATCAGGGATTCTCTTGTGATCTAATGATTAAGGATCTGGTTTGGATTACTGCTGTGGTGCATGTTCCATTCCTAGACCCGGAACTTCCGCATGCCATGAGTATGGCCTTCCCCCCACCAAAGAAGATAAAAGAAGTTAGGGAGTTCCACTGTGGCTCAGCGGGCTATGAACCTGACTAGCATCCATGAGGATACAGGTTTGATCCCTGGCCTCACGCAGTGGGTTAAGGATCCGGCATTGCCGTGAACTGTGGAGTAGGTCGCAGATACAGCTTGGATCCAGCATTGCTGTGGCTGTGGTGTAGGCCATCAGTTGCAGCTCCAATTCGACCCCTAGCCTGGGAACTTCCATATGTTGCAGGTGTGGCTCTAAAAAGCAAAAAAAAGAAAAGTTAGTTATCAATCAAGTGATGCCATCCCATAGACGTTTGTCATAAAACAAGAATCCTTTCTCACTGAAAAGTTTATTTTCAAAGGCGTTACTACATTTGTTTTTCATTTTTTTATTTTTGGTCTTTTTTTTTTTTTTTTTTTTTTTTAGGGTCGTACCTGAGGCATTTGGAGGTTCCCAGGCAAGGGGTCTAATTGGAGCTGTAGCTGCCAGCCTATACCACAGCCACAGCAACATGGGATCCGAGCCGCGTCTGTGACCTACACCACATCTCACGGCAACACCAGATCCTTAATCCACTGAGCAAGGGCCAGGGATCGAACCCTAGTCCTTATGGATGCTAGTCAAGTTTGCTAACTGCTGAGCCACGATGCAAACTCCCCATTACTACATTTAAAAGATTCTTAAAAAAAAAAATTTATGGCCGTACCTATGGCATATGGAGTTCCTGGGCCAGGGATTGAATCCAAGCCAAGGGCAACACCAGATCCTTTAACCCACTGTGATGTCCAGGGATCAAACCCACACCTCCACAGTGGCCTGAGCCACAGCAGTTGGATTCCTAACCCACTGGGCCACAGAGGAATCTCCTAAAAGCGTCTGTAAACATACTACAAAATTTTTTTTTTTTTAGTGCCGCACTTGCTCCATATGAATGTTCCCGGACTAGGGGTCAAATCAGATGTGTAGCCGCTGGCCCATGACACAGCCACAGCCACGCCAGCTCTGAGCCCAATCTGTGACCTACACTACAGCTCACAGCAGCGCCAGATCCTTCGCCCACTGAGCAAGGTCGGGGATTGAACCTGCATCCCCATGGATACTAGTCAGATTTGTTTCCACTGAGCCAGGATGGGAACTCCTAAAAATACTGCAAAACTTTTTAAAAACCATGTAGAGAAAATCATGTAATGAGATGCCAAAGGTAACCCACAGTCTATCCATGTGGTATGTACTTGGTTTCGCTCTGTCACAGGTGAGTGGTGAGGTTGGAAGCGAGGGGTGTTTGTTCTTCTGCGTTCTGTGTCATGTGATCCCCCCTCCCATGCTGCCTTTGGGTGGGACTTAGCCTGCTCTCGTGGGACAAAGGCAGCTTGAGAGAAAAACCAGTAATGCCTGGGTGCTTTTAAAGACACATTTTGAATTTGTTTAAGCCTGTGACTTAACCAAAGATAAGTGTGGTCTTCCATGTGGGGAGGGTTTTAAAAATATTATAAAGGAGATTTTCTCATAATTGCCTATATAATAGCTATGAGCAGGGATATTGCCAGTTGTTGATGCATTTTTTGATATTTCTTTTGTAGCTGTTTATAGTGAGGACAGATTTGCCACTCTGCTTATGATGTACCTTTAAAATTACTGCTTGCATTTTATATTACTTCCATAAAGAAAAATTCCTCAAGGAGGACTTTTTGCCCTTCCTAGACTATATAAATGTAAGTATCACTATAATTCTTTAAGTTGGACACACCTTTACTTGGTTATGACATTTCTTTTTATAACACCTGAGGGTTAGATGGTATCACACATAGAAACTGATGATTGATTTTGTGAGCTTGAGGTTGCCATGGGCTCTATAACCACCAAGCAGAGTATACACTCACATCTTAGGACCATATATTGATATGATGTAAGGAAAAAATTGCCTTTGCTAAAGCAATTAGTTTTTACTTATTTATAAGCTAATCTACTCTTATCATGTTCAGACAACCCAGGAAGGTATAAGAACTCTCTCCCTCTGCCTGAGGTAGGCAACCACTAAGAGTATCTCATTCTCCAATTAGCAATTATCCGTGTATTAACAAACATACGCATGTGTGATCTGTTTCCATTTTAACATAAATGGTGTGATGCTGTATGTATCGTTATGATATATATATATATTTTTACTTATCATCAGGCTAGGAATGTCTTCCTTCTTCCTTCTTTCCTCCCTCCCTCCCTCTCTTTCTTGCTTTGTAGGGCTTCACCCGTGGCATGTGGAAGTTCCTGGCTAGGGGTTGAACTGGAGTTGCAGCTGCCAGCCTATGCCACAGCCACAGCAATGCCAGATCCTTAACCCACTGATCAAGGCCAGGGATCGAACCTGCATCCTCATGGATACTAGTTGGGTTCGTTACCACCGAGCCACAGCAGGAACTCCCCAGGAATGTGTTTCCATTGCAGCATATATAGCTCCATTTCATTCTTTATTACTGCTCCTTAGTATCCTTTGAATGGCAGGACCATGACTGACCCATCCTACATGATGATCATTTCCAAGTATGACCTACTTAACTGGAATCCTTTTAGGGTTATTAAAACAATTTTAATAGACTTCAGTTTTTTATAATAGTTTTAGAGACACAGCAAAATGGAGCAGAACGTGCAAAGATTTTCCTTATAACCCCTGCCCTCACCCTCCCTCCCATGTTATCAACATCCCCCACCAGAGCAGGACATTTATTACCAATGGATGAACCTACATTGATACATCATTATCCCTGAAGTTTGTAATTTATATTGAGGTTCATTCTTGGTGTTATACATTTTGTGGGTTTTGACAAATATGTAATGACGTGTATCCACCTTTGTGGGGTCATACAGAATAGTCTCATGGCCCTAAAAATCCTTTGTTCTCCTAGTCATTCCCCCTACCCTTCCATCTCTAGCCAAGACTGAGGGTTTTACTGTATTCATAGTTTTTGCCTTTTCTAGAATGTCATATACAGAAGTCCTCCTTATTTGTAGGAGATATGTTCCAAGACCCCCAGTAGATATCTAAAACCATGAATACTACCGAATCTTATATATACTAGGTTTTCTCCTATACGGATGGATGGGTAGCATATGCAGCATGGATACATTAGTCCATGGGATGATTCATGTCCTGGGCAGGGCAGAGCAGGAAGGCTTAAAATTCTATCATGCTGCTCAGAATGGTGCACAATTGAAAACTCCAACTCAGTTGGATAAAATACCAAGGAGTGCTACATCCTTTGGTAAGGGTGTATTTAATTTTGTAAAAAAAAAAAAAAAAAGCCAAACTGGGAGTTCCTGTGGTGGTGCAGTGGTTAACGAATCTGACTGGTAACCATAAGGTTGTAGGTTTGATCCCTGCCCTTGCTCAGTGGGTTAACGATCAGGCGTAGCTGTGAGCTGTGGTGTAGGTCGCAGACGAGGCTCGGATCCTGCGCTGCTGTGGCTCTGGCGTAGGCCAGCGGCTATAGCTGCGATTGGACCCCTACCCTGGGAACCTCCATATGCCGCAGGAGCAGCCCAAGAAAAGGCAAAAAGACAAAAAAAAAAAAAAAAAAAAAAAAAAAAAAGCCAAATTACCTTCCAAATTGGGTGTACCATTTTGCATTCCCACAAGTAATGAATGAGCTTTTCTGTTCTGCCACACACCCTTGCCAATATTAGGTGTTTCAGTGTTAGATTTTGACCATTTTAATAAGCCTTTAGTAGTATCTCATTGTTGTTTTAATTTAGTTCCTAAGGACATAAGATGATGTCCTTAAGATTCCCTAAGATGATGTTGAGCATCTTTTCATATGCTTAATTGCCTTGTCAATAACTTCTTTGGTGAATTATCTGCCCACATCTTTTGCTTATTTTTTTAAATTGGATTGTTTGTTTTCTTACTGTTGAGTGTTAAGTGTTCTCTTTAACAGGACCATCAGATATATCTTTGGCAAAAATTTTCTCCCAGTCTGAGGCTTGTCTTGATTAGAATTTTTTTTTAATTACTAAAAAAATCATGTCCATTGTAGCAAGTGTTACAAAGCAGAGATGTATTAAGAAAAACTCAATAATTTTCTCTTTGCCTCTAATAATTGTACCCTTAGAGGTAATTAATCTGAACAGTTTGATTTGTAGCCTTTTGCCTCTTTTTCTTTGCTTATGTGTGTTCGTGTGTATGTGTGTATGTGTTTATGGAAATGTATGTGGATTTTTTCCTTATATTTTTGTTGAAGAATAAGCATCTTCTCTGTACATTTCTGCATAGTTTTCTTTTATCCCCTCCCTCTGGTATATTTACCACTGGTATATTTGCAGGCAAATGTGTGTAAATATAACTTGTACTTTTTCATGGCTGTGTAGTATTCCTCAGTACAGATATTTTAATTAAGTCAGCCTTTCCTCTAGTGTGGATATTAAGGATGTTTTTGGTTTTATTTTCATTTTTCCATTGCAAACAATGCTGGTGCTTTTATTCTTGTAGGATTACTTTCCTGAAGTGGGACTCTGGGGTCAAAGGTGATATATATTTCTAGTTTTATTGAATATTGCCAGAATATTTTCCAAAAGATTGTAAAGAATCAGACCCTCACCAGCAATATATGAGAAGTTCATTTCCCCACACCTCATCAGTGCCGGATGTTAGCAGTCTTCAAAACATTTATCCATCTGTTGGTATTACTTTTTTTTTTTTTTTTTTTGCTATTTCTTGGGGCGCTCCTGCCACATATGGAGGTTCCCAGGCTAGGGGTTGAATCGGAGCTGCAGCCACCGGCCTCTGCCAGAGCCACAGCAACACGGGATCCGAGCCGCGTCTGCAACCTATACCACAGCTCAGGGCAACGCCAGATTGTTAACCCACTGAGCAAGGGCAGGGACTGAACCCGCAACCTCATGGTTCCTAGTCGGATTCGTTAACCACTGCGCCATGACGGGAACTCCTGTTGGTACTCCTTTCATTTGCATTGTTTTTTACAACTAGTGGCCCTGGGTAGCTCATTACACGCATGCGGGTTGGTTGTTCATATCCTTCACCCATGTGGTTAATGTGTTTAAAATGTGGTGACGTTTTCAAGGCTGGAGTAGGACACAGCAGAACAGAGCAGGCAGTGCAGGCACAAGATTTGTGGAGGACAGAGGTTGGAGTCCTGTCCTCTGGGCAGCTGCCATCATCAAAGGATGGTAATACCCACCATTAGCATCTTCTATACCCATCAATGTGTTTCTGGGTCACACCTAGGGCCATACCTAGAACCTAGGGGGGCATGCCTTCAGGGGCTGTGTTTACATGGTGAATGGACAATGGGGGGAGGGGGGAGGAGTGAGATTCCCACTGGCTCCCACGACTGTGCCTCTAGAGCTGTGCATTGCCGGGCCCCTGGTCCTGTTTTGCAGGGCTGCACCATGACCTCCATGTGAATGTCCGTTTGCCATCCTTTCAGACTCCAAGGTGGAGTTACTAAACTTTGATTTTCAAAGCCAAGTATAGTGACTGGCCCATAATTGGGCCTCCTTAATGTTGGTTGATTGAATAAAAGTATCCACAAGAGCTGGTAGATCTCAGAAGGTGGTGGGGGAAGGTGGTGGCGGTGGCATGTGTGTCTGTGTATAAATATCAGAGCTTAGAACCAGCCTTTGGGTCAGGGCTGCTGCCAGCAAGCTCAGCCTGGGCATGGAGGCGACGTCCCCAGCAAGCTGGAAACTGCTCCCCCTTTTTAACCCACTTCCATCTAAGATAGTGGCCCCTAAGGCCCTTCTCTGTTGTCCCCTCTCTTTCTGACTTTATGGAGGTGTCACTGTCCTTTCCTGAGTACTCCTTCCCATCCATAGCTCTAGGGATTTTCGTTCACAAGGTCAAGGATTATGTTAGATGGAGCCAGTTATCCCACAGAATATTTCCCCCAGGGAATGTGCATCTGCAGACCAATCACTGACTTATGTGTGGTTTGAAAGGAACTGGCCAGACCCCAAAGACAGAGCTCAGGACAATCACGACCAGCTATGAATGAAAAAGGAGCTAAGGGTGTGTATGCGCGTGGGGATGGGGGAGGGGGAGGCAAGGTCAGCAGGGTGGGGATTTTATTCATTTATTAATTTTCTTCCATTCATCCATACAACAGTTTTTAAACAGATTCAGGATTCTCAACCCCCCCCCCCTTTTTCAGGGTCGCACCCGAGGCATATGGAGGTTCCCAGGCTAGGGGGGAGCTTCATCAGTTCTCTCAGACCACTAAGTTCCTTGGTTCTTTGCCCGCAGTCTCAGAGAAGGAAAGATACCCTAGAAGCTTCTGACTTCTTAAAGGACTATTACCACATTATAATTACTCCCCCCCCCCACCAAAGCTAATTAAAGCACCCATGAAGCATTAAAATTTACTTCGTTGGGTTGAGTCATGAGGGAATGGCAAGAAGGCCGGGGATAGAAGTGCCTGTTGCCAGAAGCACATGAATGCCAGGTGAAGATTAGAAAAACCTTATGAGAAAGATAAAAGGCAGCGTTTTCACTTTGAACTCAAAAAACATCCATCCTGCACAGAGTAAGTGGCTGGAGTTAAACTCAACAAAAACTTTTGCACAGAATTCGGAGCAATAATTAGAGGCATTTAGAGCTGTGGGGGCTTTTGAGCAGGTGCAGAATACATCTACCCTCAGGGCATTCTTGTACATTTATACCAGGGTTTTGTCATGTTTTCCTACCCTAAACCTAAATGTCCTCTTGATCATCATTTGATAGGAAAGGGACTTGCAGGGTACCCAAGTCAGAGGCCAGGAACCCCTTGTGTGACTGTGGGTGAAGCTGGAGCTGGTGCAGCTCTGAAGTCAGGAAAGGAGGCTGTGAATGGAAGGAGGGTCTTTTCTCTCCAAGGAGGGGCCGTGACTTCCATCCTGAGGTTTTCAGAAAGTCCTTACCTTCTCAGAGGTTGGCTCTGACTGTGACTCTTCTCACAGAGGTCATCATTTCCTTAGGATGTGCCAACTTTTTCTCAACTCTCAGTAACACCTTGACTATGCACCTTTGAGTTCACGTTTCCTGGATTAATAAATGCCAATCCTTTACATCCACATATCCTGTGCCTTTGAACAGAAATCATTCCAGAAACATAACATGTTTTGTCCTTATACTGAATGGACTCTTTTGTTTTAGGGGTGGAAAGGGGCCCCAGCACTGCTGTCAATTAATTCCCTAGGAAGGAGCACACGTGGGCTCAGAAGATTTCCAAGTATTGGGCTCTTATCCATCGTGCCTCCTCACAGAAGTGCCAAGGAGAATGTGAGGCTGCAGACCTAGAGGCAATTTAATGTGGTTGCTTTTTTTTAAATTAATGAGTTACAATCGGAAGCAGTCTTTCCCCATGACGAACACCATTTTCTTAAATGCCAGGAAACCACTTTTTCCTTTTTCTCTGCCGTTATCCACGTCCTTTGATTTTCCAGCGATATCCTGAACACTGTCTCTTGTTTATGCCTCTCTGACCTGGTGCCACTCTTCACCCTACCTCCCTGATACTGAAGTGGCTAAAATATGCTGGAGAGACATCCCTCATCATCTTCAGGTTTTATCCCAGGCTCACCTTCTGAGCTGAGTGCACTTTTGCCACCCTAACCCTTGACTACAGTTCCTCCACAACTTCCTCCGTATTTCATTTTTTCGCTGAATTCCAAGCACAGGAAATATTTGAAAATTGGAGCTTTAGTGTTCTGAGGCTGAAAGTTTTGTTGAGTGCTGTGCCAGTCATTCGGCTGTTGTCTCTTAGCTGCAGACCCATTCTGTTCTGGGTGTTGGGGCAGGGACTCTGCAAAACTTTCTGCCTTTTCCCTACTGACACCCAGTTAGGCTCTGCCAATAGGGGGCGCTAGATGGAAAGACCAAGGCTGCAGGAGGAAGTGGACCTGCTCTAGACCCCTTCTCCCAGGGCTTGTGGCTCCTGTGAACATCACCCCAAGAACAGTTGGTCACCCTGGCCGTGACAATTCCTCCCATGGAGGCAGCTGGATCCTGTTATTATTTGTTTGTTTGTTTGTTTATTTATTTATTTATTTATTTATTTATTTATTTATGTTGTCTTTTTAAGGGCCTCACCCGAGGCATCTGGAGGGTCCCAGGCTATGGGTCCAATGGGAGCTGTAGCCGCTGACCTATGCTGCAGCCACAGCAATGCCAGATCCTTAACCCACTTAGTAAGGCCAGGGATTGAACTTGAGTCCTCATGGATACTAGTTAGATTTGTTTCCACTGAGCCATGATGGGAACTCCTGGATCCTGTTATTTGATCCTGTTTGTAGTTTTTTTCAACACTTGCAAAGCCAAACTCAGGCCCCTCAGTGAGACTCCAGCACCAGTTACCCAGTGTCTTTTTCTGGAGCTCTCAGTTCAAGGGACACTGGAACCTCCACCCAAACTCAGAGACCTCAGCACTAACTGGTCAATACCCCCTTCTCAGAGTTTTGGGTCCCAGGTCTGGATCAAATCCTTCTCTGAGCAGCTCGGTCCCAGGTCTGGATCGAATCCTTCTCTGAGCTGCTCGGTCCCAGGTCTGGATCGAATCCTTCTCTGAGCAGCTCAAAAATACCAGCATCAGTGGAAACAGCTTGCTCTCCTGTGTCTGAGGAAACCAGCCTGCCCTTGCTCCAGAATTTTGCCATGAAATGTCTCATGAAGTGATATTCTTTATATTAATTTTTCTTTTTTTTTTTTTTTTTAGGGTCCCACATGCGGCATATGGAAGTTCCTGGGTTAGGGGTCGAATCAGAGCTACAGCTGCTATCTTACGCTACAGCCACAGCAACACAGGATCCGAGCCACATCTGATACCTACACCACAGCTCACCGCAATGCTGGATCCTTAACCCACTGAGCAAGGCCAGGGATCCAACCCACATCCTCATGGATGCTAGTCTAGGTTCATTACCGTTAAGCCACGGTGGAAGCTCCTAATATTCCTTAATAGCATTTTATTTTCTGAATAATGGCTTGGACCATAATGAAATCATTGAGGTAAGAGTGACGGATAGAAAAAAAAAATTGGCTTAAGCTCTTTTCTTGCTCAGGGGGCACCCCACCTTTGGTCGAGCTGTAGACTCATTTGCTGTCTTTAGGCAAACCCCTGGTTCAGTAGTGACCATTGCATATAGCTGCACAAATTCAATGCTGTCCTGAAAGGTCTCATTCTTAGCGCGTTAGTTCATGCTTTGCAAACAGCTGGTGAAAATGTGACACCTTTGAGAACTTGGAGAAGATTAGATTTCTTCCCAGGCACCAAAAGTTAATTTCTTTTTTCTATTAAAATGGGTGCCTGTAACATTAGAATATGCAAAGAGTCAATGTGTCCTTTTTTCCTGCTTCAAATCAGAGACAAGCACTCCACTTATGAGGAAACTGGCTACAAAGCAATGATACAAAGACTCATTTCATCAGCCCTATACAACTGCTTGAGAAAGAGTACTTTGAAATGCATTTATCTGAGAACACCTCGGGGTTGTCCAACAATTCCAAGGTCTGATGATTCCCGTCATGACTCACTTTGAAATGGACAAGTCAACCTTTGAAATGGACAAGTCAACCTTTAGAAATATATAGCGCAGCCAGACATACTTGTCCATTGAAATCTTTGCCTTTGTCTGAGAACTGAGCCCATCTTTCCCAGAAAAGCCTCTCTCTCCAGAGCAGGGCAGTGGTCAATGGCTTTCACAGTGAGAGGCTGAACCTGTTGAGAATTTGATTCATGGTCCTCTCTGATCTTTGATGTTCTGGACACTGATGCCTTCTCTTGGTTAGCTCACTTTCTAGCAGAGTCTGAGATCAGGGCTTTTCCGGCAGACAGTTTATTTGGGAGGTGATTCTAGGAGAAGAGAGAGTGAGTCAGAGAGGACTGGAGGTTCTTCTTTGGTTAGAGCACTCGATTCTATTTGCACGCCTCTCAGAGCTGTATGCCAGACACCAGAGACCACTGTATTCTTCCACTGGCTCCTGTTGCCTGTTGGCTGAAGGCTGCCTGGGCCTCTTCCCTGTCTTGCATTTCTGGGCTGCAGGTGGAGTGGGGTGATGTGGGAATGTGGAAAGTTGCAGCCTAAGCTGGTGGACCTGTCTCAGCTGTGGCTCCAATTAGATGCACGAGATGGACACGGTCCCCAGGGGTGAGCAGCTGGCTTTGTGGCTAGACTACCTCAGATTGGATCCCTAGCTCCAAGGCTAATTAGCCATGAGGTCCTTTCCTTTCCTTTCCTTTCCTTTCCTTTCCTTTCCTTTCCTTTCCGCTCCGCTCCTCTCCTCTCCTCTCCTCTCCTTTCCTTTCCTTTCCATGGCTTCCCGCGTGGCATATGATGTTCCTGGGCCAGGGATTGAATCTGAGCCACCGTTGTGGCAATGCCAGACCCTTAACACTACACTGAGCTGGGGGATTGAATCCATGCCTCAGCCTGAGCTACTGAAGTCAGATTCTTAACTCATAGCACCACAATAGGAACTCCAGCTGTGAGTTTTTTTTTTTTTTTTTTTTTTTTTTTGGTCTTTTTAGGGTGGCACCCATGCATAGGGAAGTTCCCAGGCTAGGGGTCAAATTGGAGCTGCACCTTCTGGCCTACCTATACCAGCCACAGCAAAGTGGGATCTGAGCTATGTCTGTGACCTATACCACAGCCAATGGCAATGCCGGATCGCCAACCCACTGAGCGAGGCCAGGGATCAAACCTGCTTCCTTGTGGTTACTTGTTGGATTCTTTACTGCTAAGCCACGATGGGAACTCCCAGCCATGAGATCTTGTTCTTGGTCATCACCTTCTTCATCAGGTAGTATTATCCTCTTGGGGATAATAATAGCACTCTACCTCATGGAGGGTTGTGCTCAGTATGGTTACCCAACAACAGTCTCCTAGTCTAAATTTTTTTTTTCCTTGTCTTTTTTTCTTTATGGCTTCACCTGCAGCATATGGATGTTCCCAGGCTAGGGGTCCAGTTGGAACTGTAGCCACCGGCCTATGCCACAGCCACAGCAACATGGAATCTGAGCCGCATCTGTGACCTACACCACAGCTCATGGCAATGCCGGATCCTTAACTCACTGAGCGAGGCCAGGGTTCGAACCCACATCCTCATGGATGCTAGTCAGGTTTGCTAACCGCTGAGCCGCTATGGGAATGCCTCCTAGTTTAAATTGTGTCCAGAGTTCCCTTTCCTCTTTCAGAGTGAATACAACCTCTCTGTGCTTCTGTATTTTTCTCAGGAAATGTGGAACCCTTTGTCAGAACACACTGAGGAAGCACGCCTTCTCTCTCCTGCTTTGTACCTCAGGGTCTTGCAGCTTAGCTGTCTCTCCAAGGACTCGTACAGGGTCTCCCTTCTCCTTTTTCTGTCCCTCTGCTTCTCTGCTTTCCTGCCCTGTTTGTCCTCTGGGTGCAGAGAGGCTGCAGAGCTCAAGCCCTCAGTGTGAGGTCCTGCTGTTGGCGGCACCCTTGTGGGGCAGTGTCACCTTGTACTTTCTTCAAAAATTCACTGTGACCCGCACTACTTTCTTGCAAGTGCTGATGTAAACGTTTCTCTGCCAGAATCTGGTAACATTCTAATACTGCCAGGACTTAGATTAGTGTTGACACTTTTGTTGACCTTCTAAAGACAGATAAGCTGAAGTGGTTCAGCTAATGCCAGCTTGCAGGAGCCTAACTTTCCATATTGACTGCAACCACCCTTGAGCTTACTTACTGTTAGGAAAAAAAAAAAAAAAACACGTCATGTCTTCTGGCAAACAGGGATGTTTTTCAGATATTAAGAGTTACATAAAAATTAAGCTACTATATATATAATTTTATTCCTTGGCTGCCAGGACACTCTGAGTTAAATTGTATATTCCAGTGTAGCAATTATATTTCACTGCTGTTTTCTGATATTGCCATCTTTTCCCCTGGATATTTAATTCTTATTTTGATTGACCTAATATATAGATCTTAGTATCATAAGCTGACTTAAATCCTATTAGAAGCAGTGTGTAAGTAGAAAATGGTGAATGAATTATTAAAAGTGCTCTCAGTAAAACATAGTCATTGTTGGCTCTTTGGTCTTTCTGAGTATAGCACCTTTCTTTTTGTTGTTGTTTTTTTGGTTTTTGCCATTTCTTGGGCCGCTCTCTCGGCATATGGAGGTTCCCAGGCTAGGGGTCGAATCGGAACTATAGCTGCCGGCCTACCTATGCCACAGCCACAGCAACATGGAATCCGAGTTGTGTCTGCAAACTACACCACAGCTCACAGCAACACCGGAGCCCCAACCCACTGAGCAAAGCCAGGGATTGAACCCGCAACCTCATGGTTCCTAGTTGGATTCGTTAACCACTGAGCCACGGCAGGAACTCCAGTATAGCACCTTTCAAAGTCAGGATTTGTAAAGCCTGTTACACAAGATGTGGTAGTTACCATTCTATTAATTGTTTAATAATTTGGAAGAGATGTGGTATTTTAGTTAGGATGTTTGGGGTTGCAGGTTACTGAAAATCCTATCTAATGCATGGGTTTAAACATTAGAAGGGATTCACTGAGTCTTGTGACCCAAGTGATTTATGGGTTTCAGGCGTGGTTTGATCAGGGTTTTCCTTGTGACTCTATTTCTCTTAGTTTCTGTCAGCGTGCTTGCCTCTGTGTTGGCTTTTTCTTGAGGCTGGATTTCCTTGTCAGGGGTGGGGGCTGCCAGCTGCCTCTGATAAGGGCCCTGTGCTTTATTCTGTTTGGGCCACACTCTGCTGGAGCCCATTCCTGAACTGAACATCACAGCAAGAGGAATAGGGGTACTCTGATTGGGTTGAATAGTCAGGCTCTGCCTGCAGCTGCTATGCCATATGAAGTTTTCAGGGGCTGCAGAGTAGGGTAGGGTGGAGTGGCAGACAGAGAGGGAGGTTTATTGCTCTCTCCATCTGACAGAGCCAATGAAAAGAGAACAAGGGGCGGACTTGGACCTACTATCTGAAGAGCTACTCTAAAACAGTGTGTCTATGTATTTATTTGGGATGGACAATACCAGGTGTGCCTTGGTGGGTCTTATAAGTTTTATCAGAACACTCTCACTCTTTTTGTGGCCTTGAAAGAATTTGCCTTGGATGCATCTAGAATGGGGCAGGTGGAAAACTCTGAAATTATATTCCTTATTATGTAACATGTCTTTACCAGACATTTGCAGTTTTAGAGGGTCTGTCAACCAGTCAACAACAGATTTGAGATGTGGGTTTAGTGCATCAGGGGAGAGGTGGGTTCCATGTGTCCAGCGAGTAGACTGGTGCTTGGTTCAATTGTCCACTATTTGCTTTACAGGCAAAAGGTCATTAGAGGAATTAATACACTTCTGCAAAGAGAGCTCAAAAAGGGTTCTGGATACTTTTCTTCTTAATTAACTAAGGAATATTCCACTTCTTTTTAGAAATAATATGTTTTCTTTCCCAGTTCCTATATTCTCCTATATCTGGTTATAATTTATGTCTGAGGTAAGATTCAGAATTTACAGGACAGAAGCAACCCTGTGAGTGCACATGCAGGTACACATACACCTCCATGCAGAAATGACTGTTTGCTTTACTTCAGCATCTTTTTCTTGCTGGACTAAGGGTAGGATAGTAGCCTCTGTTAAAGACCTGTCCCTGGAGGAGCACCGTGGCTTTCAATTTCCCTCATAGAGCTATAGTTTAGCCATATGCTGCAGCACACTCATATGTGCTTTTGGGTTTGAGAGTAAAATGACCCGGGGTGGAAGGGCAGGTATGTTGGCTGAGGATGGAACCTGCCCCAGAAGAGAAGCTGTACCATTTCTGTATGCTGACTCAGAGGCCCTGAGAGTCTGTTTGCTGCCAGGTGAGGCCAAGGTGCCTGCATCTCACTGGGACTTGGAGTGAGGCACAAACCTTGGTGGCTTTGTCCTCTGTGAGCAAATCCAGGCCAAGGTGGCCCCAGGCTCTCTCCATAACAGGATGGGTGTGCATATCCTAGGTGTTGTTGTCATCTTTTCAGTAATTACTGTCAACTGCCTAACACCTCTCCCCACCAGTCTTCACCTCTCCCTAAAAAAGCAGACATGAGGAAATTGAAAAGGCCATTTGTTGAATCCAGTGTGTTTTGGCTGATGATACAAGACAACCGAGTGAACAGACTGTTTCTTGCCCTGAGACACACTGCTGCAGGCCCACGTAGATAAAAGCCAACCCTGGCCAAATGGAGCTAGCTGGTGGAAGTGTGTGCAGGTGCTTGTGTGAGCTTAGTTGTGGGGGTGTCCTGGAGAACAAGGGGAGGCCTGAGAAAGGCAGGTCGGGGCTGGGGGATCAGATCCCACAGAGGAATCACCCTCAAAGCAAGTGGTCAACCATTCAATCTACAAGGTGGCTCTCGATTGACTGGGCTGAGACATGACCTGACTATTTTTTTTTAATCAATTTTGTTTTCATTTTTAAAAAGTTTTATTGAGGTATGGTTTATTTACAATGTTGTTATAGTTTCTACTGTACAGCAAAGTTACTCATTTATACTTATACATACATTCCCTTTCTTGTATTATCTTCTATCATGATGACCTGACTCTTGATTTAAGCTCTGGTTCTTGGGACCCAGCATGATACTCAGAGCCCTGAGACAGAAGCCCCACCTTATGAATATTGAGAACAGTGGGATTTCTAGAAAGACTCCCCCGTAGTAGGGAAATCTGTTTGGGAGAGCAATTTCAAACTTAGCACAGTCTGGTCTCTAAGCAAAATCCTGGAAGACTGTTCAAAGGCTGTGGAATACACCTGCGGTTCCACCTGCCGGGGATTAAACTGGGAAGGAGGGCAAGGCTGTTCCCTGGACCCCCAACTGGTCCCAGCACCCTGCAGAGTTGCTTTTACCTAATTGCTGTCTCAAGGTCAGGCTATCACCCTGATGTTGATGAGGGCATTCACTGTGTGACTCAGTCTTTGCTTTATGGGCACCCTCAGGAGAAATGTGACCTACTTGAGGAACAGGAAATTGGCACTTCTCAGCACGGGACTTATTTTTATCTTAAGGACACTGTGAATCAGGTAGGCTTCTTGCAGTGTTGGAAGTTTCTTAAAGCCAAATGTGAGTATTCAACCTGTATAGGGTTTTTAGTGTACTTTTTCTTCTTTACTAATTCCTAGCCCCATTTGACTCCTTTATCCTTATTCTATTCCTTTTTTTTTCCACCTATTTTTTGCTTATGTTACTTTGATGCATTTTATGTATCCTTTTAGATTGTGTTCCAGTGGTGCACAGATAGAGCCTTTGAGGTTGTTAAATAATCAGTAATTTTATGAGCCCCTTGTTAAACAGTTGATTGCTCGAAATCCACCATAGTGGGAATATTTATACCACAGATATAGGCAGACACTACAAAATAGGTCTTTCTTTTTCTTCTTTCAGGTTACTAGTTTATCAGTATGCTATCATTTCTGTCTTATCTAGAAAAGATGGAGTCTTTTTTTTTTCTTCTTCTTTTTCTGCTGCATCCACAGCTTATGGAAGTTCCTGGGCCAGGGATTGAATCCCAGCCAGAGCTGCAATCTACACCACAGCTGCAGCAACACTGGATCTTTAACCCACTGCATTGGGTTGGGGATTGAACTGGCACTGCCACAGAGACAAGCAGGATCATTAACTTGCTGTGCCACAGTGGGAATTCCTAGGAAAGATGGAGTCTTAATAAATATGTTTTTTAGGCCCTAGAGATGATCATACTAAGTAGAGTGGGTCGGATAGGGACAAATATTGTATGTTACTTATATGTGGAATCTTTAAAAAATCATACAAACGAAGTTGTTTACAAAACAGAAATAGACTGACAGAGAAAACAAACTTATGATTACCAAAGAGGAGGGATAAATTAGGAATTTGGGATTAGCAGATACATATTACTATATATAAATGATTTATTATTTTATACATAATATTTTATGTATAAATACTACATATAAAATAGATAAACAAGGACCTACTGTATAGCACAAGAAACTATATTAAATATTTTATAATAAACTATAATGGAAAAGAATCTGAAAAAGAATACAGACACACACACATATATAAAAATAAATCATTTTGCTGTACACCAGAAACTATTACCAGATTGTAAATCTACTATATACTTGATAATTGAAATTGAAAAAAAATTAAGTGTTTTTAAAAAATACTATGAAATTATCTGTCTTATTTAAATATTGTATATAATATTGTCTTATTTTTTTTGTGTGTGTTTTCAGGGCCGAATAGGCAGCATATGGGAATTCCCAGGCTAGGGGTCTGCCACAGCCACAGCAGTGTGGGATCTGAACCGTGTCTGCGACCTATACTAGAGCTCATGGCAACGCCGCATCCTTAACTCACTGAGAAAGGCCAAGGATCGAACTCCTGTCCTCACGGATACCAGTCAGGTTCGTTACTGCCATGCCATGACGGGAACTCCCTAATATTAAATCTTAAGAACAGTGACACTGTTTGGGGTTTCAAGGGTAAATAAATTTATGAGACTGTTTTTTATGGATGGCAAGAGAAAAATGGGATTCATCCAAAATGTGCCTTCTAGTCAACTTGGTTGTTGTGCAGCTGTTCTGTAATGGAGAATATTTATGCGTGTGGATATGGTGACAGCTGTTTACATTTCTGTTTGTCACATGTTAAGTCGTATGCTGGCTAGAGCTAAGATTTTGGTAAATCCAGCAGTATTAGAAGAAAGTTCATATCCCATCCAATGTGCGATGGTTGCTAAGGGACCATTCAATGCAAATTAGAAGTAATAACAGCTCTGGTTTAAAAGGGCAGAGAATTAGGGCTGGGAAGGGAAAATGACTCCCTGCAGAGGACAAGGGTTTGGCAGTGACAAATGTGGACGCTTGTTCAATCTGGGGACAGTGAACCAGGGAGCGGCATGGACAGTGCAGGGATGAGGAAAGCCGCATCAGTCCTGGCAGGGGCCCCGGGCTCCTCTGGTCACGGCTTGCCTCAGAATAAGTGCAAAGAGCTGCAGAAAGCATGTTTGTTATCCAGGGTTGGCAGGCCAGCTAACTGAAAACTTCAGCAAAAACACAAAAGAAAAAGATCTCTGACAGTAAAACAGCAATTCCCAGGCCACAACAATGATCCTGAGGACATGCTGAAAAGTCCCCTAAATCTGAAGATCACCCCAAAGGCATCACAGCAGGACCCTTATTCAACTGCGGGAGAGCAATGCAATGCGAATGGACTGCCAGGCCCTGGGTGGTGCTAATGGACCTTGGCCTTGTATGAGCCTGTTTCATCTCTTCTGGCAGAGATGGCAGAAGTCACTCACCCAAGGTGCTCTGTGACCAAGAGAAGGAGCAGGATCTGAGCCTCTCCTCTCAACAATCAAATGGAAAGATTTGTGTGGATGGTGATTGTCTGAAATGCAGTGATCAGGGAATGGGCGTACGTGTAGAGGGAGGGTGTCAGCAACGTGGGAACGGTAAGAGAGAGAGGCCAGGGGGAGGTTGAAGGGTGGGGACAGGACAGGGTCCAGTTCCCAGCTCAGGAGACCTATAGCCTTGAACCAGAGTGAGACAAAACCTATCTAGAAAACCTAACAACCTGCTCTCCACCCTCCAAATAGCACCTTACATTCAGGCTGTCTAGGAGCCTCCGTACTGTTACAGGGTGTGCAATGCAAGGGTTACGCTGGGTTGGGACAGTTTCTAGCAGGCACCATGCTGAACTGCATGTCTGGAGTCATGACCTATAATCCCAGGGAAGGATTGTCATCATATAGAAGACCTCATTGAGAGAGTTCCCTTTGTGGCGAAGTGGAAACAACTATGACTAGTATCCATGAGAACACAGGTTTGATCCCTGGCCTCACTCAGTGGGTTAAGGATCTGGCATCTCTGTGAGCTGTGGTGTGGGTCTTGGACCCTCTTGGTTCTGGTGTTGCTATAGGCTCACAGCTACAGTTCTGATTTGACCCCTAGCCTGGTGACTTCCATGTGCTATGGGTGCAGCCCTAGAAAGACCAAAAAAAAAAAAAAAAAAAAAAAAAAGAAGAAGAAGAAGACCTATTGAGCACGGGGTTGGGGCAGAGATTCAAAGATCCCAAGATAGTCAGGGACAAACCCATAAAAATCCCTGAGCTAAACCTTAAGGGGGGAAAAAGGGAACCTCTGTCATTGGAACAGAGTAAGTACTGAAAATTTGGATGAGCACAGCCGTGGTTCTTCTGTGTGAACTCTGTCTGTCTGTCCTGCAGACCATTACTTCTCACCAAAGAGCACCAGGCACCATGCACTTTACCAGCTGATGAAAATTTTTGTGGATTGGAGTTTCTGCTGTGGCGCAATGAGATTGACAGCGTCTTAGGAGCATTGGGTCACAGGTTCGATGCCTCACACTGTGGGTTAAGGATCCGGTTTTGGAACTTCTGGGATCTGATCCCTGGCATGGGAACTCCATATGCCGCAGGGTGGCCAAAAATGAAAAAAAAAAAAAAATCTTTTTGGATTGCTGGTCAGGTCGTTATAGATTAAACCACTACACAGGAATCCTGACATTGTCTGTGTGCAGATGCAGGTTTGATCCCTGTCCTCGCTGGTGTTGCCGCAAGCTGCAGTTGTAGATCGCAGATGTGGCTCAGATCTCGCATGGCTGTGGCTGTGGCATAGGCTGGCAGCTGCAATTCTCATTCGACTCCTGGCCTAGGAACCTCCATATGCCACTGGTGTGACCTTTAAAAAAAAAAAGGAAAAAGAAAACCACCACACAAACACACCTGGGGCTAGACCTTGTTTGTTTGAGGAGCTCTTGGCTGCTCATTGGACAGAACCCTGACTTTTGCTGGGTGACTGGTGTTTCCGGATCCAACAGCACTGAAGGCAAATGAGCTGCAGGGTGGCAGCACCCTCTCCCAAGCTCCCACAGGACCCATGTCTTCACCAGTATTTTTGTTTTTTTTCTCTCTCTCTCTTTTTCTTGGTTGAGCATACAACATGTGGGAGTTCCCGGGCCAGGCATTGAACCCTCAACACAGCAGCGACCCAAGCTGCTGAGGTGACAGTGCCGGCTCCTTAACCCACTGCACTGTGAAGGAACTCCAGTTTTCTCTCTAGGAAAAAGTTTTATGAGATATAACTTACATGCCATAAAATTCAATCTAAGTGTGTGCAATTCAACGGTGTGAGTATATTTAAAGAGTTGTACACATCCGACAATCTAATTTTAGAACATTTCCGGAGTTCCCGTCGTGGTGCAGTGGTTAACGAATCCGACTAGGAACCATGAGGTTGCGGGTTCGGTCCCTGCCCTTGCTCAGTGGGTTAACGATCCGGCGTTGCCGTGAGCTGTGGTGTAGGTTGCAGACGCGGCTCGGATTCCGCGTTGCTGTGGCTCTGGCGTAGGCCAGTGGCTACAGCTCAGATTCGACCCCTAGCCTGGGAACCTCCATATGCCGCGGGAGCGGCCCAAGAAATAGCAAAAAGACAAAAAATAAATAAATAATTAAATAGAACATTTCCATCATCCCCCAAAAGAAACCTCTTGCCCATTTGTATTCACACCCCATTCTTACACCCCAGGCCCAGGCAACCACTAATCTACTTTCTGTCTGAACAGTTTTATATGAGGATGAAACAAGAGATGTTTTGCAAACACGGCATCTGCCCTGCACCTGGGATGAAGCAAAACACAGAGAAGTTGACTATTTTTTGCACAGTCTCATAAAAATAAAAGATTCAGTAACTTTAATGTGTTCTAATTTAATGTGTTAAAAGATGCGATAACCTTCTGCTTATTGTCTTGGAACATCTTTTTCTATTGAAAGATCAGTTCTGAATTGTTAGCTGACTTGAAAGTCCAAACTTGCCTATTGCTAAGTGATTGCAGAGCTGCCCTAGAGAATGCAGGGTACATGCCTAGATTTTTTATTTGTTACTATTTTCTTTGTCTCCGAAATTCTTGCTGTTGATTTAACTCATTCTTGGGTGCTCCTAGAGTATGAGCTACTTTACGAAGGAGACTTTATGAGGAGGCTGGCACAGTATTTGAACTTCTCCAAACCAGGAAGCCAGGATGTCACAGTTGCATTTGAATCTTGCCATATTTCTTTCTTTTCTTTTTTTTTTTAGGTTTTCTTGAAGTATAGTTGATTTGCAATGTTGTGATAATTTCTGCTGTGCAACAAAGTGATTCAGTTATACATGTATACACATCCATTCTCTTTCAGATTCTTTTTCTACATAGATTATCACAGAACATTGGGTAGTGTTCTCTGTACTATACAGCAGGTCCCCATTGACCATCCATTCCACATCCTTTGGTGTGTATATGCCAACCCCAAACACACAGTCTATCTATCCCTCCCCCCAACCTGTCTCTTTTGGTAACCATAGGTTTTTCAAGGTCTGTGAGTCTGTTTCTATTTTGCAAATAAGTTTATTTGTATCCTTTTTTTTTTTTAGATTCCACATATAAGTGGTATCGTATGATGTTTGTCTTTCATGGACTAACTTCACTTAGTATAATAATTTCTAGGTCCATCCATGTTCCTGCAAATGGCATTATTTCATTCTTTTTTATGGCTGAGTAATATTCCATTGTTGCATTTTTATTCATTTCTCTATTGATGGACATTTAGGTTGCTTCCAGGTTTGGCTCTTGTAAATAGTGCTGCAATGAACATTAGGGTATATGTACCTTTTCAAATTATGGCTTTCTTTGGATAGATGCCCAGGAGTGGGAGCACTGGATCATATGGTAGTTTTCTTTTTAGTTTTTTGAGGGAACTCTATACTATTTTCCATAGAGGTTGCACCAATTTACTTTCCCATCAACAGTGTAAGAGGGTCTCTTTTCTTCATACCCTCTCCAGCATTTATTGTGCGTAGACTTTTTTCTTTTCTTCTTTCTTTCTTTTTTTTTTTTTTTTTTTTTTTTTTGGTCTTTTTAGGGCTGCACCCACGGCATATGGAAGTTCCTAGACTAGGGATTGAATTGGAGCTACAGCTGCCAGCCTATGCCATAGCTCAGGGAAATGCCAGATCCTTACCCCCACTGAGCGAGGTCAGGTATCAAACTCTGATCCTCATGGGTACTAGTCAGGTTTGTTTCCACTGAGCTACAATGGGAACTCCCCTCTCCTCCTATGGTTTCCTCCTTTCTCTCCTGATTTATCAAGTTTCCCCTCTGCTGGACTGTTTGCATCAGAATGGATGCACACTTGCTGCATTTTTTTTCCATTTACAGAAACCCTCTCTTGGACCTGGCTTTCCCTCCAGATACTGCCTATCACCTCTGAGTCCCTTTTCAGAGAATCCTGGGATGGAATTATCTAAGGTAGCCATCCCTATCTCTTCTTCATTTCCCTCCTGAACTCACTTTGGGGCAGGGCTTTGTATCTGCCACTCCACCAGAATGGCCCATGGTGTTGTTACCAGTGACCTCATGTGGCTGATCCCGTAGTTAACCCTCTCACAGCTTTTCAGTTGCATTTGACATGTTGATGATCCATGCCTTCCTGAAACACTTTCTTCTCCTGGCCCCTGGAACAGCTCTGTCCCTTCGCTCTTTATCTGCCTCATTGGTCCTTTCTATTTGCTCTGCATTGTAGGCTACTTCTCTTCATATCCCCCACATATCTACATGTTGGAGAGTCCTAAGGCTTGCTTCTCCACTTCTCTCTTCTCTGCCTGGGACACCCTTCAGGTGGTGTCATGCAGGATGGTAGATATTCTAAATACTATTTCTTCTGACTTCCAATTTGTGTCTCCAACCCTCCCATTCTAAACCTATGGGAGTTCAAGAGAACTGTTCATGAAGATGCTAGACATGTGAGAGAGGCCCCTGGGTCCTGTCCTTGGACCTCTTCTCTTTGCACTCCCCTCCCTGGGTGGTCTTATGCAGTCTTACAGCTTTGTTTTAATGAAGTCCAGCTTATCAGTTTTTTATTTCATAAATCATGCTCTGGAATTGCATCTAAAAACTCATCACCAACACAACATTGTAAATCAACTCTAATTTATTTTAAAAAGGAAAAAATGCTGAATAAAAACTCATCCCCAACCCATGGTCACTATTAATTTTCTCATATACTTTCTTTTAGAAGTTTTATGGTTTGGTATTTTCCTTTTTTTTTCTTTTTTCTTTTATCCTTTTTTTTCGGGCTGCACCTCTGGCATATGGAAGTTTCCAGGCTAGAGGTTGAACTGGAGCTGCAGTTGCCAGCCTACACCACAGCCACAGCAGTGTGGGATCCAAGCTGTGTCTGTGACCTACACCACAGCTCTTAGAAATGACGGATCTTTAATCCACTAAGTGGTGCCAAGGGTTGAACCCGCATCCTTGTGGATACTAGTCAGGTTCATTTCTGCTGAGTCATGATGGGAACTCCTGTATTTTATGTTTTGATCTGTCATCCATTTTGAGTTAGTTTTTTTGGTGAAAGGTGTAAGGAAGTCTGTGTCTAAGTTTATGTTTTGTTTCTGGACATCCAGTTGTTCTAGCACAATTTGTTGAAAAGTGTTCTTCCTCCACTTGATTGACATTGCTTCTTTGTAAAAGATCAGTTGACTATATTTGTTTAGACTTATTTCTGGGCTCTCTATTCTGCTCCATGTGTCATGACTTTATTTTATTTTTTTTTCATTTTTTTATTACTCAAATGAATTTATCACATCTGTAGTTGTATAATGATCATAACAATCTGATTTCACAGGATTTCCATCCCACAGCCCAAGCACATCCTCCCACCCCCCAAACTGTCTCCTCTGGAGACCATAAGTTTTTCAATGTCTGTGAGTCAGCATCTGTTCTGCAAGGAAGTTCCGTCTGTCCTTTTTTCAGATTCCACATGTCAGTGAAAGCATTTGATGTTGATGTCTCATTGTATGGCTGACATGTGTCATGACTTTAAATATGACTGCTGAGGTACTTCAGTCTGTATGTCTAGCCCAGACGTCTCCCCTGAAGTCCAGGCATATGTATCCACTGCCTCCCTGTATCTTCACTCAAATGCCCAACAGACATTGCAAAACTGAACATGTCCAAAGGTAATGTGATATCCTTCTCCACCCCCCAATCTGCTTCTCCCATCTCCATGGCAACTCCATCTTTCCTGTTGCTCTGGTCAAAAATCTTGACTTCTCTCATACTTCTCATCAAATAGATCAGGAGATTCTGTGGTTCCACTAGTTTAAAATACATCAAGAATCTAACCATTTCTCATCATCTACATTGCTACCATGCTGGTACAAGCCACCATCATCCCTTGCCTGGGTCACTGAAATAGCCTCCTAATTGTTCTCCGTGCTCATGCCTTTGCTTTTCCCTGTAGTGTAGTATCCACAGAGCAGCTAGAGGAATCCTGTTAAAGTGAGATCATTTCACTCTTCTGCATAGGTCCCTCCAGTGGCTTTCCAGGGAATTCAGAGTCACCTCCAAAGACCTTATAGTAGACCATATGGTCTTTTACTACTTGTTCTAATATGGTGACCTCCCACTGCTCCCTCTGGTTCACTCTGCTCCGGCTACCCCGGCCTCCTTCCTGTTATTTAAACATCCTATACAGGTTCCTGCCCAGGGCCTTTGCACCAGTCCCTCTGCGTGGCACATTCTTCCCCAAGATATCCACAGGGCCTACTTCAGAGCTTTGCTCAAATGTTACCTTCCTCACGAAGCCTTCATGGAATAACCCTTTTAAAAATCACCCTTGCCACTGGCTCTTTTTTTATCCCCATTACCTTGCACAATCCCTTCTCCCTTCCCTGCTGACTTATAATTTACTTGTTTGTAAGTTCCACGAAGATAGGGGTTTATATCTTTGCTGTATTCCTAGTACCTTGAGCTGTGTCTGTTTTATAGCTGCTTGCTGATAATTGTTGAAAGAAGGGGCGCCTATCATGTCATTCTCTGGTTGGGTGTCCGCATGAGCATCATGCTGCTTAGTCAGGAGGGTAAAAACCTACGAGAGGAGTTTCTGTTGTGGCTCAGCAGGTTACAAACCCAACTAGCATCCATGAGGATGTGGGTTTGATCCCTGGCCTCACTCGGTGGGTTAAGGTTCTGGCGTTGCCCTGAGCTGTGGTGTAAGTCGAAGATATGGCTCACCATGAGCTGTGGTGTAGGTCGAAGATGTGGCTCGGATCCCACGTTGCTATGGCTGTGGTGTAGACCAGCAGCTGCAGCTCTGATATGACCCCTAGCCTGGGAACTTCCATGTGGCCCAGATGCCCCCCCAAAAAAACCCCAGAAAAATTAATTTCCTGAAAACATTGCTGGTGTTGCTCCAAGTTTCGTTAGAACAAAATTTAAATCACTAGTCTAATTTTTGGTGCACAGAAACACATGGAGTGTCCCCAAGCCCTGATCTCAAGCTCCCTGCTGTTTGGCTTCCACAGGGACATTCTACCCATAACCAGAGATGCCGCACTGGCCTGAGCTCGCATGGTATGCTGCTCAGCCCTGGGTTTGAGAGTTAAATCCTAGCATTTTAGGGCTAAAAGTCATGAATCAGTTCAGTTCTTTAAGATGCACAAGATGAGGGAAGCTCAGAGAGGTGGGTGGTTTGGTCAGGATCACACAGCAAGTTGTGGGTTGTGGTAGGCAGAATAATGGCTTGGAAGGAAGATGTCCACTTCCTTGTCTCCAGAACCTGTAACTGCGTTCCTTTATTTGGTAAATGAGACGCTTCAGAGGTGATTAAATTAAGGATTTGAGATGCAGAGAATATTCTGGAGTATCTAGATGTAATCACAAGGGCCCTTCTAAGTGAAAGGCAGAAGGTTAGGTGTCAAAGAGGGAGATGTGACTATGGAAGACAAGGTCAGAGTGATGCAACCATGGGCCAGGGGATGCAGGTGACATCCAGAAGCTGAAAAGAGGCAAGGAAACAAATTCGCCCTTATCAGCTTCAGAGGGAATGCAGCTCTGCCAATACCTTGATTTTAGCCCCAGGAGGCGCATGGCAAACTTCTGACTTCCAGAACTGAAAGACGGTAAATCTGTGTGGTTTTTTGGCATATGGAGTTTCCCAGGCCAGGGGTTGAATCAAAGCTGTAGCTGCCAACCTATGCCACAGCCACAGCAACAAGGGACCTAAGCTGCGTCTGTGACCTACATCACAGTTCACAGCAACACCAGATCCTTAATCCACTGAGCAAGGCCAGGGATCGAACCCACATCCTCATGGATCCTAGTCGGGTTTGTTAACCACTGAGTCACAAAGGGAACTCCCAAATCTGTGTGGTTTTAAGTCATTCAGTTAGCGGTATTTTGTTCACAGCAGCAGTAGGAAATGAATTGAGTGGTCAAGCCCGCATTAACGTACCTGTCTCCTGACTCCTATTCCCATGGCCTCCTGCCATGGTTCTGAACTGGGAATGGAGCCTAGTGATTGCTTCAGCAGGTAGAAAGCCCCAGGCCCTGGCATGAGTCCTATGCTGTGACAGAGGCCTGGCAGGTGATCGAGGGTCCATTGGGTGGGAAGCCTCTTCCCAAAAGGTATGTCCAGTGCGGGTATGATTCAGAAGGACAGCTGCCAGGGTTTTGAGACCTAGAGTCCAGGGTACTCAGTGGTTGAGAGCTGGGGAGCACTTAGGGCTCTGTGCTTAGGGGGTATTGGGACCTTGGACTTGGGGTCAGGAGACCCCCTGGAGTCGGGCTGTGGGCCTTTGTTCAGCACTGGACAATGCTCCTGGGTTGGATCCAGGACAGGAACACATGAGGTGTATGGGCGAGAGGGCTCGACCTACAGGGATGCATGAAGTCACCAGTGTCAAAGGCAGCAGCTGGGACTTGGGGGATGAAATAGTCAGCAGCTGGCCTCTCAGCTCGGGGCAACACAGATCCTTAATCCACTGAGCAAGGCCAGGGATCGAACCCACATCCCTGGTGGGGAGGCTGGATGGCCTGAATCACTTCCCTTCCTGGTTGGAACTGCTCTAAGGACTGAGGTGGGGCTGCTGGGGGTGGAGGGAAGGAGCATCAATGAGGTCAGCTTTGAGGAGTTGAACGAATTAGGGGCAGTGGAATGAGATGGAGGCTGACATTTCCTACCATTCTCACAGAGGAATTTTTTTTTTTACTTGTAAGTTCATTCTATCTATCTATCTATCAATCTATCTATCTATCTATCTATCTATCATCTATGTCTTTTTTTAGGCTCACACCTGCAGCATATGGAAGTTCCCAGGCTAGGGGTCCAGTTGGAGCTGCAGCTGCTGGCTTATGCCACAGCCATAGCAACACAGAATCTGAGCTGTGTCTATGACCTACACCACAGCTCACGGCAATGCCAGATCCTTCACCCACTGAGCGAGGCCAACGATTGACCCCACATTCTCATGGATACTAATCAGTTTCCTTACCACTGAGCTACAATGGGAACTCCATGGGAACGTTTTTTAAAATTAAAGTATAGTTGATTTACAATATTGGGCCTATTTCTGCTGTACAGAAAAGTGATCCAGTCATACGTATATATAATTCCCTTTCTGATATAGTTCCCTGTGCTATAGAGCAGGACCTCATTGCTTATCCATTCTAAATGTAATAGTTTTCATCTGCTAACCCCAAACTCCCAGGGGAACCTACTCGTTCCCCTTCGCCCTTGGCCACCTCATGTCTGCTCTCTATGTCTGAGTCTGTTTCTGTTTTGTAGATGGGCTCATTTGTGCCATATTTTATTTTCCACATATAAGTGATATCATATGGTATTTGTCTTTCTCTTTCAGACTTACTTTACTTTAGTATGAGAATCTCTAGTTGCATCCATGTTGCTGCGAATGGCATTATTTCGTTCTTTTTTTAAGGAGGAGTGGTATTCTGTGTGTATATATACCACATCTTCTGATCCATTCATCTGTCAATAGACTTTTAGGTTGTTTTCATGTCTTGGCTGTTGTGATTAGAGCCCCTCAGAGACTGTTTATAGTCACAACAATATACAGGTAACGCAGAGTCCTCCTATGGCTATAAAATAGGATTATCTTTCATTTAAAATGCCCAGGAGTTCCTGTCGTGGCTCAGTGGTTGACGAATCTGACTGGGAGCCATAAGGTTGCAGGTTCGATCCCTGGCCTTGATCAGTGCGTTGGGGATCTGGCGTTGCTGTGAGCTGTGGTGTAGGTCATAGACGTGGCTCAGATCCTTCATTGCTGTGGCTCTGGCATAGGCTGGGGGCTACAGCTCCAATTAGACCCCTAGCCTGGGAACTTCCATATGCCACGGGAGTGGCCCTAGAAAAGGCAAAAAGACCAAATAAATAAATTAATTAACTAATTAATTAAATAAATAACAATTTTAAAAAAATAAAATGCCCAAATTTCCAAAAGCTCAGTGGCTGCAACCTTGCCTAGATCCTAGGATAACCTGGGGAGCTTTGGAAAATCCTAGGGCCTGGTCCCATCCCAAGTGGGTCCCACTCCTGACTTGCCTTGCAGAGGCAGCCTGGTCACTAGGATTTGGAGAAGCCCTTAAGGGCCACTGCTGGTTTAATCTCCATGAGCTTACTGCCTGTTAATTGGATTTCTCCAAGTACCCCCAGCTGTGTCCAAGGCTCCCCCAGGCACATGCTCACTTGGACTTGGGGCAGGGCCCCCCACAGTTTCTGGCACAGCCTTCTCACCACAGTGTTGGGCCACTGCCTCCCCTCTGGAAACCTCGGCCTCAGGAGATGCTGCTCTCCATAAAGGTATGAGGCTGTTAGACAGGTCCTCTGTGAGTCTCAGAGAGCAGTGGGGATGGGACGGGGCACCAGGCCATCCTAAGTCCCCAGGGCAGTGGACCAGAAGCCACCAGAGAGCAACAGACAAGCCCTAAGGATGAGGTGGCTGAGAGGGCCTACAGGACCAGGCCTGCCCTCGGGGACCCTCCCAGGGCCACTCACTGCCCTGCCAAAAGGGCCAGCTTGTCCCCTGCCCGGGGTTGCTCTAGGTATCACCACCATTCATAGAGCCGACCCCACACCTGTCACCTAACTCTGAGGCCTGACTTGAGCCCCACCTCCAGCCCTAGGATGATCAACAGTGGGAAGAAAGGTCCACTCTCTAGTGGGGAACCTGCCCTCACCTACAGTCCCCTTTGGGCCTCCAAAGATATCAGATACAAATGGGCAACTTCAGCACTTTTAGGTACCTGGGCTTCAACCATACAGGTAAACTGTAGCCTGTAGATCAGCCTCCTCTGGTGGTGGGTGGCAAGCCCAATTCATGACTGTGTCTTCCTCACAACCTGAACCTTCTTTGTGGACCCCAGAAAACCACCATCCAAATGACCCAGACAGTTACAGGTGACAGTTCACAGCCTAAGTCCATACAGACAGTGGCTGTGTGTCTCCCAAAGAAACAGTCTTTGGAGCAGGGCCCCTTACTGTGAATACTAATGAGCTGCAAAAATGAATATTTCTATAGAATGAGAGAGAGAAAAAAAAAAACAAACACAAAAAGCAAACTTCAAATTTTAAAATGTTGAAAAATGCCCTAAATAGTACCAAATCCAGGAAAGTGACCTAATGAACAGCCTGATGGGAGTTCCCATTGTACTTCAGTGGGTTAAGAACCCAACATAGTGTCCATGAGGATGCGAGTTCGATCCCTGGCCTCCCTCAGTGGGTTAAGGATCCAGTGTTGCCATGAGCTATGGTGTAGGTTGCAGATGCGGTTTGGATCTGGCGTGGCTGTGGCTGTGGTGTAGGCTGGCAGCTGCAGCTCTGATTTGACCCCTAGCCTGGAAACCTCCATATGCTGCAGGTGCAGCCATAAAAAAAACAAAAACAAAAAGAAACAAAAACCCCAGCTCAACACATCTCTGCATTTTTTCCCTTAAATTTTTTTTGGTTGCATGATCTTTGATCACCTATCATTCTATAGGGAGAATAAAAACACAATATGTTCTATTTGAAATAATTTCAAATTCACTTAATTTCCTTGAGCAGGATTGATCAAAATGTACTTGATCTCAAGCCACAGGTTTCCTCAGGATAAGCTTATTAGATATTTTAGCATGGGATCTGTCATGGGATACACAAAATGTGAGACGTACTCAGTTTATGTCCCACAGACACAGAGATTCTGATACAAGTTTATCAAAAAAGAGAAAAGAGCACAGTGTGTTTATAATTGCATAAGCTTCTCTATTGAGACTATTCCTGATGGGAGAGAAAGGCCGTTCTGACTGGTGCCGATGAGAACTGTATCTTCTGCTTACAATTCTACACATCTCATGATTCAAGGAATTTTCCATAGAGCAGTTCCTGGGTGGATACATTTCTTTTTTTTTTTTAATTCTTTTTTAAAAAATTATAGTTGATTTACAATGTTCTGTCCATTTTTCCTGTACAGCAAAGTAACCTAGTTCTGGCTGAGTACAGTTCAAACATCGTTTCTCCTTCTCCCCACATTCTCCTGTCTCTGGGTGTCCCTGGGATGTACTCATTTATAATAGGGCCCTGGACCCTCAACCTTCATGGCCAGACAAGGGGAGTCTGCCTAGAGGGTGGTAGGACCCTTCCTGGGGAATCTTGTACCAGGGCAGTTGCCACTAACTTTGCTACTCCTGGGAGTGACCGCAGACCACTTAAATAGGTCCCACCACCCAAAGTACATCCCCACTCTCATTTCCCTTTCTGGAACCCCCAAATGCCATAGCCATTCCTCTGTCACCTGGCCTGAAGGAGAGCGTGATGTAGGGGAGTTTGGAGGGGACATACACAGGCAGTGATCTTAATAATGGTAAAATAGCTAACTTTAAAAATTTTACAGGAGTACTCTGGTGGCTCAGTGGTTTAAAGGTCTGGTATTGCCACTGCTGTGGTGTGGGTTTGATCCCTAGCCCAGGAACTTCCGCATGCCAAAAAAATGTTTTTTTTTTTTTTTTTTTTTTTTTACAAAAACATATGACCATGTTTTCAGGGTCTGCAAAGCAGGCTGGTAAGAAAGGGGCCCTGAAACTGGAGCTCTGAAGTGTGATTGCCCACACCGTCCTTCAGACCTGAGGAAGGGGGACTTGTCTTACATTCGAAGAGTCAAAAGGCCTTTTAGGGAGTTCCCATCATGGCTCAGTGGTTAATGAACCTGGCTAGTAACCATGAGGTTGTGGGTTCGATCCCTGGCCTGGCTCAGTGGGTTAAGGATCTGGCATTGCCATGAGCTGTGGTGCGGGTTGCAGACACGGCTCAGGTCCCTTGTTGCTGTGGCTGTGGCGTAGGCTGCCAGCTGCAGCTCCAATTTGATTCCTAACCTGGGAACTTCCATATGCTATGGGTTTGGCTCTAAAAGACAAACAAAACAAAATAAAAGGCCATTTAGATATTTTTCTTACAACAAGGGGCACTGCCTCAAAATTCAACCTCTACCACTTGGGAGGCAGAAAACTACTTGAAACTTTAAAGTTTTTTTTTTTTTTCCCCCCCAGTATGTATTCATTAAGAGTTATTATTATTTTTTTTCATCCGGAACTAGCCATGTCTTTGAAGATGCCTTGCTGATATTTTAGTCATCTGGTGTCAGTCACTAAACTAGTATTTTGAAAATTGGAGCTCACAAGTTCTTGATGAGACTTTTAAAATGCTTTGTTGGGAAAAGGGGTAAAAACCCTGGAAAAATTTGGCAGTTTCTTATAAAACTAAACCTACAGTTACCAAATAACCTGATATTTTCACTCTTCGGCTTTCCTCCCAGAGAAATGAAAATTGATGTTCACACAAAAATCTGTGCCTGAATATTTATAGTAGTTTTGTATGTAATAGCCCCAAACTTGAAACAAACCAGCCATCAAGTGAATGGTTAAACAAACTGTGATGCATCCATACTGTGGCATCCTCCTCAGCAATAACAAGAACAAAACTCTTGATACACACTACACTTTGGATGGATCTTAAGGGAAGAGTTATACTGAGTACAGAAGCCAATCCTAAAAACAAACAAACAAAAGAGCCCCAAAGCCAATCCTAAAATATTGCATACTGTATGGTTCCATTTATAGAAGAGTCTCAATATGACCAAACTATAGAGATGGAGAACAGATTAGTGGTTGCCAGGGCTGAGGGGGTGGTGTGGGGGGGTGGTGTGGATGCATCACAGGAGGGACATGTGCGTGGTTATAAAAGGGTAGCTCTAGGGATCCTTGGGGTGATAGAACTGGTCTATGTCTCGACTGTGGTGGTAGAAACTGCACATGTGATACAATTGCATGGAACTAAAAACACTCAAAAATAAATGCAGGTGAGTAAGTGCATGTTCACCTGGGGAAATCTGATTAAGAATGATGCTTTGTCCGGAGTTCCCTTCGTGGTTCAGCAGTTAACGAGCCCGACTAGGATCCATGAGGATGTGAGTTCGATCCCTGGCTTCGCTCAGTGGGTTAAGGATCTGGCGTTGCCGTCAGGTGTGGTATAGATCGTAGATGTGGCTAGGATCCCGAGTTGCCGTGGCTGTGGCTGTGGTATAGGCTAGTGGGTGTAGCTCTGATTTGACCCCTGGTCTGGGAATCTCCATATGCTGCAAGTGCAGCCTGAAAAAGCAAAAAAGAAGAAGAAGAAGAAAAAGGTTGATGCTTTGTCATGAATGCTGTGATCTTCCAATAGTTTTATAAGATGTTACCACTGGGGGGACTGACTGGGTGAGGGGTACGTGGGATCTCTTGGTATCATTTCTTATAACTGCAGTTAAGTCTACAGTTACCTCAAAATCAGAATTGTAATTTAAAAATTATGTGGAGGGGTGTTCCCGTCATAGCTCAGCGGAAGTGAATTTGACTAGCATCCATGAGGACACAGGTTCGATCCCTGGCCTTGCCCAGTGGGTTATAAGGATCCGGCTTTGTCGTGAGTTGCAGTGTTGGTTGTAGACATGGCTCTGACGGTGGTGTTGCTGTGGCTGTGGTGTAGGCCAGCAGCTATAGCTCCGATTCAACCCCTAGCCTGGGAACGTTCATTTGCCTCGGGTGCAGCCCTAAAAAAATCGAAAAACCAAAATAACAAAGTTATGCGGAGGGAGTGGAAGAGACTGGGAGTTTGAGGTTAGTAGATGCAAACTATTGCATTTGGAGTGGATAAGCAATGAGATCCTGCTGTGTAGTACAGGGAACCATATCTAATCACTTTTAATGGAATATGATATAGGATAATGTAAAAAAAGAATGTGTGTATATATATGTATAATTGGGTCACTTTGCTGTACAGTGAAATTGACAGAACACTGTAAATCAACTACAATAAAAATTTTAAAAAATTATGTGGAAATTTCGATGGTAATAAAATGACAAGTATCAGTACATTCTGAATGTTCTGAGTGACCCCTTTATAGCCTTGTAACCTAGTTCCCTGGTGGATCATCTGTGCTTTCTTTGGAACGAATGTTTATTGCCAGTCCCTTCGCACCAGTACAGCATCTAGGCAAGAACAGAGTCAATGACAAGCCTCCCTAGTGGGCAGGCCACATGTTGGAGAAAGATATTGCAAGGCAGACCTGAGAACAATTCTTATTGGATCCCCAGGATTGACTTTATTATTATTATTACTACTACTATTATTATTATTTTTAAAGCTTTATTAAAGTATAAACCTTGATTCATGAGGTTGTGATAATTTCTGCTATACAACAAAGTGATTCAGTTATACATGTACACATACCCATTCTCTTTCAGATTCTTTTCCCACATAGGTTATCATAGAATATTGGGTAGAATTCTCTGTGCTATGCAGACTTTATTATTATATTGTTACTTAAACACATATAGGCTCTTGTACAAATTTCTAACTGCATGTAATGAAAACTACAAAACCTCTGGAGTTCCCATCTTGGCTCAGTGGGTTAAGAACCTGACTAGTATCCATGTGGATACGGGTTTGATCCCTGGCCTCTCTTAGTGGGTTAAGGATCCAGCATTGCCATGAGCTGCAGTGTAGGAAACAAATCTGACATTCCGATTGGACCCCTTGCCTGGAAACTTTCATATGCCATGGGTGTGGCCTATTAAAAAAAAAGAAGGGAAAGAAAAAAGAACCCTACAAAACCAATAAAATTCAAATTAGTGGCATTATTTAGTGCAGTGAATGATGCTGTTGTATTGAAGCTAATTTGGTGATCACAAAGTGGAGATTATTCATACACTGCTACGGGGCTTGTCTAAATCTTCATTCAGAACTGAGACTTCTTTGCTTACAACTTGAGCTCCCTATGGAGCCAGGGAGCAAGTAGGAAAAGGCTTCAGACCTTCTGGAATAAATGCGACAAGGACCACTAGTTCTCAACCATAATAACAGGCTTTTTTTTTCTTTTCTTTTCTTTCTTTCTTTTTTTTTTTTGGCCATGGTGTGCAGCAGCTTGATGTCGGGTCTTGGTTCCCAGAACAGGGATTGCACCTGGGCTGCAGCAGTTGAAAGCACCAAATCCTAACCAATAGGCCACCAGGGAACTCCTCCAATGGTAGGCTTCTTGCTTTGACAGAGCCTTGACTGGCTTGGGTAGCTAGTTTCCTGGCCTTTGCAGTTAGGGCGAGGGAATTGCTTTGGCAGGTGGTCCCCTCGTGAAATGAACACGGAGAATCTGTCGGTCATGGTGAGATCAGACAAGCAGATATAGAAACTAAATATTTTAGCAATGGAGAGGAAAAGGCACAGAGCTTTGGAGAAAATCACAGTCTGACTGTCCAGCATACTAAATAATGTTCATGATAGTGACACTGAATCATCAATGGAAGGTCAGAGCAGGAGAATCTCATGTTTAGGAAGACCAGGCCATACCACCTAGATCCTCACGGGTTATGGCTTTCCTTAAATGAGCAGACCTGATTATCCACAGACCTGTGCGTTTGCAGGCAACTTTTTCCAGCAGGAAGAAGGCTCACTCTGTGTGCTCTTGCTTGTGTGTTGGGATGGGATGGGAGAGGGAGACGGAAAATTCTGTGACATGCAGAACAAATGGCCTCACACGTGATTAACTGTGCCCCCACCCCCGCCCCCGGTTCTCAAGGCTGCTGATAATTGCTCCCCATTTCAGGATTTTGAGGTGGCACATTCGACCTTTCAAGCTTTCATCTTCACACCAATTCATGCCTCTTATGACAGATAATTACAGCGGAGGATGAGCATCAACAGGAAAGCAGACCTCTTATCTTCATGTTAGGCACTTAAATGAACATTTTAAGACAAATTATTAATAACTGTGCTCCAGAAAATGATACCAGCAGAAGCTTCTGTGGTATTGAATTGTTTTGTGACTGTGAAACAAAAAGGGCCATTTCCATGATAAATAGGGGAATTTTGATGAAGTAATTAAATATGAATTTATCCAACAAATATTTATTACAGACCTTCAGTGTTCTCTTATCTTATTAGGGACTACAGGGTACACAAAGCTGTACATGATTCAGGTCCTGAACTGCTGGAGTTTATAACCCGGGAGTATAAAAAAGATTAACAGTTCAAAAGTTGTACAATGTAAAGAAGTGTCAAAAACTTAGTGCTTGAGGAGGTGAGAACTGGGGGTGTCTCATGAGCAGGGACCCCAGGGAGCTTCCCTGGAGGATGGGCAGTGCAGTGATAGGTGGGAATGGGGAGGGGCATGCCTTGTGGAGGGGATGGAGTGGGCAGAGATGTGGCGGGGGGGTGCAAGGAAGCAGTGGGTTTCTTTGGACTATGAAAAGCTAATGGAGATGGACAGAGGCCAGACTATAAAGTTTTCTTTTGTCTTTTTATGGCTGCCTCTGTGGCATATGAAAGTTCCTGAGGTAGGGGTCGAATCAGAGCTGCAGCTCTGTGGCTACGCCATAGCCACAGTAGCTCCACATCTATGCCACAGCTTGCAGTAATGCTGGATCCTTAACCCACTGAGCGAGGCCAGGGATCGAACCTGCATCCTCATGGATACTAGTTGGGTTCTTAACCCACTGAGCTACAACAGGAGTTCTGACCGTGTTTTTTTTGTTTGTTTGTTTTTTTGCTTTTTTGTTTTGTTTTTTTTTTATTATTTTTTTGTCTTTTTGTCTTTTTTGTTGTTGTTGTTGTTGCTATTTCTTGGGCCGCTCCCGCGGCATATGGAGGTTCCCAGGCTAGGGGTTGAATTGGAGCTGTAGCCACCGGCCTACGCCAGAGCCACAGCAACGCGGGATCCGAGCCGCGTCTGCAACCTACACCACAGCTCACGGCAACGCCGGATCGTTAACCCACTGAGCAAGGGCAGGGACCGAACCCGCAACCTCATGGTTCCTAGTCGGATTCGTTAACCACTGTGCCACGACGGGAACTCCTGACCGTGTTTTTAATACCAAAAGTTAAGCTTTATTTTTTGAGAAGTGGAATGACTAATCGGGGTGGTATTAGTGGGGACAGTTAGAAGGGACTCAATGATCTCTGACTAGGAGGCCACTGCAGTGGTCCAGGTAGAAGGCCTGGAAAGGGGAGGTGGACATTTTTAAATAGTTTCAGGAGGTCTGGCATGACTGTGTCAGCTAAGTCTGAAGTGGGAGCTGAACCTCACTCTTGGCGAGAGGCCAGAAAGATGGAGAGAACAGATGTTTGGTAAGGGTGTGTGGGTTTTTAGCAGGGAGGGTACCCAGCCTCCAAGACATTCTTTGCCCCAAAGGGCTTCACCAACCTCATTGTTTTGAAAGTAATCTACTAAATCTGTCTTATCTGCAGCTTGACATTTTTCATTTTTGAACTGATCCCACGTAGTTTTATGAAATGGGTCTTGAATCGCTCCAAGACTGAAGGAGAGAGTGGTGAGCCCCAAGTCTATGGCTAGACTTGGTCAATCAAGCCCCTTCTCATGTGCTAAGAGTGTACCTGGCACCCAGTTCGAGCATAGCAAAGGCAGAAGTTTGTAACTGTCAGAGTTCCCTTCGTGGCACAGCGGTTAATGAACCCAACTAGGATCCATGAGAATGCAGGTTCTATCCCTGGCCTCACTCAGTGAGTTAATGATCCAGTGTTGCCGTGAGCTATGGTGTAGGTCACAGACACAGCTTGGATCCCACATGGCTGTGGCTGTGGCCGGCGGCTGTAGTTCCAATTGGGTACATAGCCTGGGAACTTCCATATGCCGCAGGTGAGGCCCTAAGAAGCAAAAAAAAAAAGAAAGGTTTATAACTGTGGTTTCTAGAAAGGCCTAGCTCGAGTTAGATCTTTGTTTATTGGTTTATTCATTTGGCTGCATGCTGAGCCCTACTTTGTGCAAGAAGCCAGGCTACCCATGTGGGTGTCAGGGCCTCTCTGGAGCATGTGTGCATCTTTGCTTTGCTTCACTGGCAGGCCCTTCCTGCTGGAGGTGGAGGATGTAGAGGTTCTTCTGCAGGGTGGGATCTGGACTGACCACCAGCAAGGAGCAGATTGAAAGTCATCTCTGCAGGGAGCCTAGGGAGTAAGCCATCATGTCACCTCTAAACATGTCACCATGAATGACACAGATTACTGGTGCATAGGACAGCAATAGCAGCTACTGCATGGGCGCACTCCATCTGTGCCAGGCACAAGTTCTTCATGAATTACACCTCATCCCCCTCGTGGCCGTCCTATAAATGCGACACCATCACGCCCATTTTAAAGATGGAGAAACTTGTTTTCACAAAGACAATAGAATATTCCCCAGGTGTCACAGCTTGTAAGCTGGATTACAACCCAGAACATTCTGGCTCCAAAGCTTAGGCTGTGGCTCAGCCCACACACTTAACCTCTCTCCTGTCCCTTTAAATATGAAATAGGATCACATTTGGTTGCAGGTGGCAGACCCTGCTTGCCATGGCTTGAACAGGTATAGACTTCTCTCCCTTATTTTCAGTGCTTAGCACAGGGTCAGGCACACACTAAAAACTCAACGCATGTTTGTTAAATGAATATAAAAGGGAATAATTTCCTTACATAAAAATTCAACCAATATCTTGCATCAATACAACATTTTGTCATTAATGCTCTCTCCTTTTTCAGGGGTGATGGAGAAGATGCTATGCTATTATACCTGTAAAAATAATCCTGTGCAGAGGCCGGAACAGGTTTTAACATCCCCATTTTGCAGAGGAGGAAACTGAGGCCTAGAAAGTTTAAGTGACTTGTGTGAAGCCACAGAATAAGGGCATCACAGTGTAGAATTCAAAAGATTTTTTGGGGAGAGCTCCCGACGTGGCTCAGCGATAACAAATCAGATTAGTATCCATGAGGATACGGGTTTGATCCCTGGCCTTGCTCAGTGGGTTAAGGATCCGGTGTTGCCATGAGCTGTGGTGTAAGTCACAGATGCTGCTCGAATCTGGCATTGCTGTGGCTGTGGTGTAGCTCCTGTGGCTGCAGCTCCGATTCGACCCCCAGTCTGGGAACTTCCATATGCCATGGGTGTGAACCTAAAAAGACAAAAAATACAAAACAGCTTTTTCCCCCCTTACTTTAGCTCAATACCCCTTCTCCATCTCTATGCCTCTTCTTCTAAATAATGTGGTAGAAGCTAAGGTGCAGAGTCTTTATTTCTCATTAACATTCTTTCCAAAAAAGCACAGAGATTTTACCAATGGGCCCATCCTATTAAATGCTGTAAACCAGACCTGCGTGGTCTTCCATCCTGCTTTGGAAGCAGATGTGAGTCCTGTGCGTGATCTCGAGGCAAAGGGAGAAAAACATATTAGGTTCTCTAATATGATGATAATATAAAAGAAATTTATGGTACCCCAGAGGGAGAGAATTACAGATGGATGAAAGGTGACTATTTAATGTAGAGGCTTTTTTTTTAGGATATAAAAATAAATAGAAGAAAGTAGAATGCAAATAGAACCTACAGAAAATGGAAGGCAAATGGGCCTATTTCACGGCTACTCCTGCTACAACCCACCTCCCTGCATAATGATGGCCTTTGTTAACATTTCCGACTTTGTCATCTTTCAAGCAGCTCCGTAGTCTCTTGCTGGTTTGCGTCTTCAAGAGGCTTCTAGAGCTGCAGTGAAGGAGGGGTCTTTCCTTCCCTTACTTCCCCACCTCCCTCAAGGTTTGGTGGTTCTTCCCTGAAGTCAGACCCTGGACCAGGCATGGCAAGGATGCTGTGCTCCCCGTGTTCCTGCCACTGAATCTGCCATGCTAGGGCATCTGTGACCAGTTGGGGGCGCTCTGCAGGCAGCCGCCATGAGGGGCCATGTTGAGCCAGGAGCCCATCTCCCAGGGAAGCCAGGCCTTGGCAGACATTCACTTCACGTGCCCTGGTTTCTGGCACGGCCCGTCCCCCCACCTCACTCCTGGGCAGGTTGTCAGAAGCTCTTCCCCTGCAGGGGGACATCCAGGGGCCCACACCCCAGATGCACAGCCCAGGGTGGGGTTCTGCCCACCACCCTCTCACTGCAGACCTCAGCTGGCCCTGCTTGCCCCATCCTAGCCATAGTCCAGGATGGGGAAGCTGCCAGGACTGCCATGCCTGCCCTGAAGTCCAGCTGTGCTTCATTAAGGCCAGGCCGTTCGTAAATTCTGCTCAGGTCCCTTCCCACTCCAGACTTCAACCATTCTTGAGAAGGCCTCTGACCTTCAACAGTCTCCACCTGCTACAGATGCTCTTTGATGTAACCAAAACCTCTTTCCTCCTTTGTTCTCGGCCTGCTGCCCTCCCAGCGTGCTGGTTTCCATGTTCCCCACCTCAAAGGTGGGCTGCAGGCAACTTTGAGTTTTGCTCTCAGCATTTCTTTCTGATTCCCATTCTCTCTTCACTCTGGCTTCTTGTTGGTGCAGACAAGGCAGGCAACCCACCCCAGTTCATTGTGGGTATGGAGGAGACAGTGCCCTCCAGGGCCCTGGGGATAGTGTTGGGGTGTAAGGGCCCAGGCTGTGAGGGGGAACAGGAGGACTGTCTTATCTTCATCTTCCTGAAACCTCGCCTCTCTCCACTCTTCAGTCTCCCTTGGTTCCTGGGGGCTCACCTTCCAGCCAGGCTGGGCCTAGAACTTTCTGGCTGGCCCATCTCCTGTTGGACTTCCTGCTCTTCCTAGCCCAGAGTGGAGCCCCTGCCCTTCTGTTCTTCCAGCCAGACCCCTGCAGGAGCCAGGCTTCTGACTGGGGGAGGGAGGCCACCCACAGCACTTGGAGGAGGTGCCTGTGGAGCAGGTGCTGGGGCTCCCCCGGGCTGAGATGTGGCCCACAGAGGTCGCTGTCTCCTTCCTCGTGCTCCAAAGATGGTTCCAGGCAGCTCATCCACATTCTGCCCAGATAGAAGGTGAAGGCTGAGAGCCAAAAACCACATGCCTACTTTTGTCCGTCCTTGGGACAAAAGAAAAGGACCAGCTTAAATCCTTCATGGTTAAAACGATGTCCCAGGCCATCAGCTATAAAGGAGGCTGGGACATGGCCCCTGGGAACTGGTCAGGTTCTGCTAGAGAGGAAGAAGCAGGGAAGGGAAATGGGGTGGTTGTCAGTAGAATCTGACCCGCGGTGTGTTCTCTGTTGCTCCCCCAGGACCCGATGTGGTCCTGACTTGTGAATGGAGTTTGGGGGGCAGGGGGTGTTGCCTCCAAGGCTCTACACACACTCAGAGAAAATTCAGGGAGAATTCAGGTCATCTGGGAAGAACCCTTGTTAATCTTTTAGGTCATTTAGTCAGAAGAAGGGATTTTTTTTTTTTCATTGAAATTTAAATTTTAAACTCCTATGTAAATGTGGGCATGATATTGATATCCCTCTTCCTCTGATTTGCTGAGTCTGTGGAATTTTTGTCTTCTTTCATTCAGAGAAAATCATGTCATATTTAATTTCTCCACTTTTATTTAATGCCTGTTCTCAAAGCCTACTGCCTTCTTGAACAAGGCTGATGGTCTGCTTTATTGGAACAAACATAGAGTGAGCAGCGCCAGTTTATTTCTCTGTTAGTTCATGATTTCCACAAAGAGTTCAGCTATTAGGGAGTCTGGAGGAGAAATTTCAATAGGTCACCTGTGGGGGAATTGAACTTGGACACTTTTTTGATTCTGGATCTACCTCATTTTATTTTGTAAGAAAACCCAGAAATGACTCGCTGAAAGAATCCACATAAAAATGATATGTAGGAGTTTTTGAATTAAAATAAGCCATAAATAAGTAATAAATCCTCGATAGGCACATTGGAAATGGATAGCAATAATGTTGTGTTTTCTGCCTTACTCTCAAAGCACAGACATTTATTATAATTCAATGCCATTCATTGTACTTGTCTGGCATTTATAAAATTCTCATCATAGTATTAGAGTAAGAACCCATTTCCTAGGAAGTATTGTTGTAATAAACTGTAATTAGTGGCGTGGAAACAGCCATAATTCAGTTTTGGAAGGAAAAGTCATGTGGACAGCTAAATATTTGCGAGCCTATCTGCTGAGCGTTTCAGGCTGGGTGCACACCTGGAACGCATGGCCCCCACGCCGCCCTGGGCAGGGCTCTTGCTGGAGGCAGCCACACTCCTTAGTTTGGGGGTTGCCTTTCACCCAGGCCACTGGTTTTTCCTCTGCTGCCCTGAGGACAGCCATGTCCTAGGGCCCTATCCTGACACCGGCCTCTGTTGTTTTACAGCCTGCTCCTCCCAATGCACAGAAAGACCATCATCAAACGCAAGCCCTGCAGCCCACCTGGAAGAGGAAGCCGGGCAGGTGTTGGCAGGCCAGGCTCACCATGACACCGTGTGAGACCTCGGGCTACAACACGGGACTCGGGTGCTGCTCTGACCCCTCGTGTCTTGTGTTGCAGCCGGAGGGACGCAGGTCTGCAGCAGAGCCTGCTCCCTGCCCGGGACTCGGACTCGACATGGAAGCAGCGTGGAGACCACAGGAAGGAAGGTGGGTGTAGTGCCAGGCAGTGTGGCCTGCGGGCAGCCCCCTGCCCGGCCCCTCCTTGGTCTGCGATCAGTCTTGGTCAGAGTTTCGCTCATCCCTGGTCTGTATCAGGTACTGGGGGCCAGCTGCCTGGGCCCTGCCCGCTTGAACCTGGGCTTTGAGAATGCTCTCTGCTCATCTCCCCTAATCCCCCACCCCAGGTCTGGGGAGCGGAGCTCCAGGGTGAGGCTTGAAGTGCCGCAAGGAAGGCAGCTGCTCCCTAAACATCTCTCCTATTGGTGGGAGAGCCCACTGTTAAACCTGCCTTCCCACAGGGACAACACACATTGCATTTTTAGGAATTGTCTATTAAATGTGAGTAGTTTCTTCAAGGCGGTAGATTAAACCACTACAGGCATCACCTGGGTTTCATTGATTACATTACTTTCCCACGTGACAGCGACTTGAGAGGGAAATGAAATCAGATGGTGAATTTCAATAGGAAGGAAGCTGCCACACAAGACCCTCAAACTGGAGGTGGAAAGTGTCCCCCCACCCTCTCATGTCAGTCACAGCACTAGGGCCGGAGCTCGGGACACTGCGTCCAGAGAGTGACCATTGCCTTTATAACTGGAGTCGGTGGGTCATATTTCTGCAAAGCTCCTGGCCCTGGGGTAGAGTCCTTCAGCCAGATCCTGACCAGCCTCCGGCCCCAGGACCATCTGGATGTGCTCCCCCCAACACGGTCAGTTCTCAGTATAAAGCATCCCTTTATTCCTTCATTTTCCACTGGCTTCATGTTTTCGTGGTGCTCACAGGACCTCCTCTTTTACAAGGAATTTACTAGTTTTTAAATGTAATAGGTTCAGCATTTTTCCTTCTCTTGGAATGATGTGGAGGGCAGTGGAATAAAATAAGAGATTATATTTAAACAAAACTGATGGGAAACCGGGTTGCTGAGAAGGTGGGGATGAAACGATGGTTTATGGTTGGTCCTCGAATTCTTCTCAGGCAGTCAGTGCCTTTATTTAGGAAAATCTCGGGATGCAGAGTGGTTTGGCAGACCTCAAAGAATCCATAGAAACATCTAGATTGCCTTTTGTTAGAAATGAACAATTATTGGGGGGAGGTAGGGGAGAACAGAAAAGCAAGGTGGAGGAAAGAGAGCGGGTCAAATGGCAGGGGTTTTATTGTGCAATTAGAAGTTGTCGTGTTGGAGTTCCTGTTGTGCCTCAGCAGGTTTAGAACCTGACATATTGTCCGTGAGGATGCAGGTTCAATCCCTGGCCTTGCTCAGTGGGTTAAGGATCCAGCATTCTGGAAAGCTGTGGCATAGATTACTGATGCACCTGGGATTTGGTGGTGTTGTGGTTGTGGCTGTGGTGTAGGTCTCAGCCGCATCTCCAATTCACCCCATAGCCTGGGACAGGTGCCACAAGTGTGGCCCTAAAAAGAAAAAAAAAAAAAAAGTTGTCATGTTGCTGAAGAAGAACCCATCCTGTGTCTCCCAGTGTTCCCTGAGGTTTTGTTACACTCACAAAGGCCTTGTGTGAATGGGGTTCTGTTTCTTGGTTTTGGTGGAACTTGGTAGAAGGGGCTGAGTTTCAAGTTCATGGCATGTTTGAGGTGGCCTGATGATTTGTAAACTGAACTAATATAGGAGAAATATTAGCTTGGAGACCATAGGAACATTCATCCTTCAAGAAACTTAAGAAATCCTGGTGGGGAGGCGTGATGGTTAGTTTTATGTGTCAGCCTAGCTGGGCTTCAGTGACCAGATATTTGGTCAAACATTCTGGATGTTTCTGTGAAAGCGTTTTGGTTGGTTGTTTTGTTGGATGTGATTAACATTAAATGGGTGGAGTAAACCACCTTACCCTCCAGAGGGTGAGTGGGCCTCATCCATTCCTTGAAGCCTCCCTGGAACAAAGACTGATTTCCCTGGAGCAAAAAGGAATTCTGCCAGCAGACAGCCTTTGGACTTGAACGGCAGCAGCTCTTCCCTGAGCCTTCAGTTTGCCAGCCTACCCTGCAGGTTTTGGATTTACTAAGCTTCTGCAATCGCACGAGCCAATTTTTTTTTTTTTTTAAATGTCCCTTTCTCTCTTTCTATATATCTCTACACATCTATTGGTTTTGTTTCTCTGGAGAACTCCAATGTAGGAGAGGAGATCAGATTTCCATAGTCAGAGAATGAGGGGCTGAGACAGTCTTATCCAGATTATTTGAGGAGTTCCCATCATGGCTCAGTGGTTAACAAATCCAACTAGTATTCATAAGGATGTGGGTTCAAATCCTGGCCTCACCAGTGGGTTAAGGATCCGATGTTACTGTGAGCTGTGGTGTAGGTTGCAGACGTGGCTCAGATCTGGTGTGGCTGTGGCCAGCAGCTGCAGCTCCGATTAGACCCCTAGTCTGTGAATTGACATATGCTTGCAGGTACATCCCTAAAAGACAAAAAAAAAGGGGGGGGGGAATTATTTGAGTCAGGGAGACTGCTGACATACAGGTGAAGACTTATTTTGTTTTTTAAATTGAATTCTAGTTTAATTTTGTTGTGGTCAGAGAACATATTCTTTATGATTGCAATGCTTGAAATTTATTGACTTGTTTAATGGCCCGATAAATAGTCTATTCCATATGCACTTGAAAAGAATGTGTTTTCTGCGGTTGTTGGGTGGAGTGTTCTATAAATGTCAATTAGGTAAACTTGGCGGATGGTGTTCATATTTTCTGTTATCTCTACTGATATTTCTATCTGCTTATTCTAGAGATCACTGAGAGAAGAGTTTTGAAATATCCAAGTTAAGATGAAGGATTTTTTTGGTTCTCTCATTTTTTGCTCTAGCTCTTTGCACGTGAAAGCATGTTATTGGATACATATATTTAGGATTGTCGTGTCCTGTAAAATTGATCCTTTCATCGTTATAAAATATTCCTCTTTCACTGGTGATAATCCTTGTCCTGAAATCTACTTTCTCTGTTATCAACAGAGCTGTACTAGCTTTATTCTGATTAGTATTTGTGTAGCATGTATCTTTGAACCCTTTTTTTACTTCCAAGTAAATCACTTTTGAAGTAAATTCCAACGTGTGTCCTTATATTTAATGTGTACCTGCTGTATGTAAATAACATATTGTTGAATCTTTTTAAAAAAATCCAAATGATCTTTTATTGAAGTGTCTAGTTCATTGACAGTTACTATAATTACTCATGTGGTTGGGTTAAACAATTTTGTTCCTACTTTCTATTTATCCCATCCGTCCTTCGTTCCTTGTTTCATGCTTTCTCTTGAATTAATCAAACACTTTTTGGTATTCCATTTTGACTCTTTTACTTGCTTTTCGGCTATACTGGTTGATGAATAGATAGATAAATAGATGGATGGGTAATTTAGTGGCTGTTCAAGGGGTTACAGTATGCAGCCTTAAGTTATCACAATTGATCTTGAATTAATATCATACCCCTACAGAAGCAATGTAAGAATCTTAAAACTGTATTTAACTCCATTTCTTGCTTCGTGCTATTTTAGTTGTGTATTTTACTTCTATATTTGTTATAAACCCCTCCACACGTTGTTACTGCTTTTAATTTTAAAATTAACAGTCAATAGTTTTCCCAAATCCTTTTGCTTTTGAAATAGTTATAGACTCACAGGGAAGTTGCAAATCAGGGTGGAGAATCCTGTGTATCCTTTATCCATCTTCTCCCAACGGTAACATCTTACCTGTACAATATCAAATTGATTTTGGTACAATACTGTTAACTATGACATATTCAGATTTCACTCATTTTCCCTGATGAGAGTATATGAGTGTATATGTATAGTTCTACGCAATTTTACCACATGTATAGATTTGTATTATATAAAACTGAGATATTGATACTGTCCCATGCATCCCAAGGAACTCCCTTGGGCTACCCTCCTATTTTTTTTGGCCACGCTCACAGCATGCAGAAGTTCCCAGGCCAGGGATCGAACCTGAGCCACTGAAGTGACAACCCCAAATCCTTAACCACTAGGCTACTAGGGAGCTCCCTGTTTTACCCCTTTGTACTGACCCATCCCCCCAAGCTCTATCCTCTGGCAGCTGTTAATTTGTTCTCCCTCTTTATGATACTGACATTTTGAGAGTTTTATAAATGGGGTTATACAGTATGCAGTCTTTTTAAATTGGCATTTTACACTTAGAAGAACGTCCCTGAGATCCATGCAGTATGTATCACCTATCAGTAGTCTGCTCCTTTTTATCGCCAAGCAGTATTCCATTGTAGCATAGTTTGTTTATCCATTTATGTATTGAAGGACATCTGGGCTATTTCCATATTTGGGCTATTAGGAACAAAGCTGCTATAAACATTCATATACAGGTTTTCGTGTGGGCATAAATTTTCATTTCTCTGGGATAAACATCCAAATATGTGTGCTGGGTCAAATAATAAGTATATATTTAGTTTTACAAGAAATTGCCAAACTATTTTCCAGATTGATTGTCCCATTTTTACATTCCCAATAGCAGAGTATGAGAGATTCAATTTCTCCACAGCCACAACAGCAGTTATTATTTTTAAAATTTTAGTCCTTCTGTAGGTCATGATATCTCATTGTGGTTTTAATTTGCATCACTCTAATGTCGAATGATGTTGAACAACTTCTGTTGATTTGCCATCCGTAAATCCTTTTCTGGGTGAAATGTCTGTTAATGTCTTTTGCTCATTTTCTCATTGGATTGCTTACTTTATTACTGTTGCATTTGAGTTCTTGTATCTGTTCTAGGTACAAGTTCTTTGTCAGATATATAGTTTGCAAGTATTTCCTCTCAGTCTGTGGCTTGCATTTTTTTTCTTTTTCCTTTTATTACTCAATGAATTTATTACATTTATAGTTGTACAATGATCATCACAATCCAATTTTATAGGATTTCCATCCCACAACCCCAGCGCATCCCCCCACCCCCCAAACTGTCTCCTTTGGAAACCAAAAGTTTTTCAAAGTCTGTGAGTCAGTATCTGTTCTGCAAAGAAGTTCAGTCTGTCCTTTTTTCAGACTCCACATGTCAGTGGAGTTGGCGTCTCATTGTATGGCTGACTTCACTTACCATGGTAATTTCTAGGTCCATCCATGTTGCTAAAAATGCTGGTATTTCTTTCCTTTTAATGGCTGAGTAATATTCCATTCTGTATATGTACAACATCTTCTTGATCCACTCCTCTGTCGATAGACATTTAGGTTGTTTCCATGTCTTGGCTATTGAAAATAGTGCTGCAATGAACATCAGAGTACATGTGTCTTTTCGAGTCCTGGTTTTCTCTGGATAGATGCCCAGGAGTGGGATTGCTGGATCAAATGGTAATTCTATGTTTAGTTTTCTGAGGAATGTCCACACTGTTTTCCACAGTGGTTGCACCAATTTTCACTCCCACCAACAGTGTACTAGGGTTCCTTTTTCTCCACACCCTCTCTAGCCCTTCTTGTTTGTAGACTTTTGGATGATGGCCATTCTGGCTGGTGTAAGGTGGTACCTCATAGTGGTTTTGATTTGCATTTCTCTATAATGAGTGATGTTGAACATCTTTTCATGTGTTTTTTTTGGCCATCTTTATGTCTTCTTTGGAGAGCTGTCTGTTTAGATCTTCTGCGCATTTTTTTGATGAGGTTGTTTGTTTTTTTGGTGTTGAGCAGTAGGAGGTGTGTATAAATTTTGGAGATGAATCCCTTGTCAGTTGATTCACTTGCAAAGATTTTCTCCCATTCTGTGGGTTGTCTTTTTGTTTTGTTTAGGGTTTCCTTTGCTGTGCAGAAACTTTTGAGTTTGATTAGGTGCCATTTGTTTATTTTTGTTTTTATCGTCAGTACTCTAAGAGGTGGATCTGAGAAGCTGTTGCTGTCGTTGATGTCAGAGAGGGTTTGGCCTATGTTTTCCTCGAAGAGTTTTATGGTGTCTGGTTTTATATCTAGATCTTTAATCCATTTTGAGTTTATTTTTGTGTGTGATGTTAGGGAGTGTTCTCATTTCATTCTTTTCCTTGTGGCTGTCCACTTTTCCCAGCACCACCTATTGAATAGGCTGTCTTTTCTCCATTTGTATATTCTTGCCTCCTTTGTCATAGATGAGTTGGCTGTAGGTGTGTGGCAGTCTGTGTCATCCTCTTCTGGTCTTTCAACTTTTAACTTTTTATGAAGCAAAAAAGTTTTAAATTTTTATGAAGTTTAATTTAGCGATGTGTTCCTTTAGGAATTATACATTTGGAGTTCCCGTCGTGGCGCAGTGGTTAATGAATCCGACTAGGAACCATGAGGTTGAGGGTTCAGTCCCTGCGCTTGCTCAGTGGGTTAACGATCCAGCGTTGCCGTGAGTTGTGGTGTAGGTCGCAGACGTGGCTCGGATCCTGCGTTGCTGTGGCTCTGGCGTAGGCCGGAGACTACAGCTCCGATTAGACCCCTAGCCTGGGAACCTCCATATGCCGCGGGAGTGGCCCAAGAAATAGCAAAATGACAAAAAAAAAAAAAAGGAATTATACATTTAGTGTCATGGCTAATCACTAATGATGTTGAATTTAGCACTAGGTTCCACAGATTTTCTCCTGTGTTTTCTTCCAAAAGTGTTAAAGTTTTACATTTAAAGTGAATATTTTATTTGTTTGTTTGTTTTTCTGTCTTTTCTAGGGCCACACCCATGGCACGTGGAGGCTCCCAGGCTAGGGGTCTAATTGGAGCTGTAGCCACCAGCCTATACCAAAGCCACAGCTATGCCAGAGCCAAGCCACATCTGTGACCTACACCACAGCTCATGGCAACGCCAGATCCCCAACCCACTGAGCAAGGCCAGGGATCGAACCCGCAACCTCATGGTTCCTAGTCGAATTCTTTAACCACTGATCAATGACAGGAACTCCATGAATAATTTTTAATATAAGATGTGAGGTATAAATTACGGGTGTTTTTGTTTTGTTTTGTTTTTGCCAATTGCTCCAGCACCCTTTACTGACTAGACTAGGCTTTCTTCATGGAATTCAATCTGTACTTTTTTCAGAAAATGGTTAGGCATATTTGTGTGGGTCTATTTCTGGGTTCTCTATTCTGTGTCATTGATCTATGTGTTTATTCTTCCAGCAATACTGCACTGTCTTGGATACTGTAGCTCTAGAGTAAGTCTAAAAATTCCTCCCACTTTATTCTTCTTGTCAAAGCTGTTCTGGCTCTTGTAGTCCCTTTGCCTTCTGTATATGTTTTGTTTATTAAAAGAAAAATTTTATTAAAGTATTATTGATTTACAATGTTCTGTCAATTTCTGATGTACAGCAGAGTGACCCAGATATATGTATGTATACACACATAATTTTTTGGTCATATTATCTTCCATCATGTTCTATCACAAGTGATTGGATATAGTTCCTTGTGCTGTACAGCAGACCTCATCGCTTATCCATTCTAAATGTAATAGTTTGTATCTACTAACCCAACATTCCCAGTCAATCCCACTCCCTTCCCCTTCTCCCTTGGCAACCACAAGTCTGTTCTACATGTCTGTGAGTCTGTTTCTGTTCTAAAGATAGGTTCATTTGTGCTGTATTTTAAATTCCACATATACGTGATATCATGGTATTTGTCATATATATTTTAGAATAAGCTTGTCTTCCATTTTCTCTTTAAAAAGAGAAGCATTTTATTTTTATTTTATTTTGTTTTGCTTTTTAGGGCCACACATGCAGCATATGGAAGTTCCCAGGCTAGGGGTCCAATTAGAGTTACAGCTGCTAGCCTATGTCACAGCCACAGCAACATCAGATCCAAGCCTCATTTGTGACTTACATCTCAGCTTGTGGCAACGCTGGATCCTTAGCCCACTGAGGGAGGCCAGGGATTGAACCTGTATCCACATGGACACCAGCTGGGTGCGTTGGTGCGTTACCGCTGAGCCACAATGGGAACTCCAAGAGAAGCATTTTAAATAGTCTTTTATGTTTACCCACATCTTCACCATTTCCTGGACTCCCCTTCATACAGGTCTAGGTCTTTATAGGATCATTTCCCCTTAAATTTTTTTTTTTTTTTTTGCAGTATAGTTATTGGTAATAAATTCTACTTTTATTTGTCTAAAAATGTCTATACTTTGTCAACATCTTTGAAGGATAGCTTCACTGGGTATAGAGTTGTTGACTAATATTTTCTTTCTTTCTTATTTTATTTATTTATTTATTTATTTATTTATTTTGTCTTTTTGCCTTTTCTAGGGCCGCTCCCTTGGCATATGGAGATTCCCAGGCTAGGGGTCTAATCGGAGTTGTAGCCACTGGCCTATGCCAGAGCCACAGCAACGAGGGATCCAAGCCGTGTCTGCAACCTACACCACAGCTCACAGCCACGCCAGATCCTTAACCCACTGAGCAAGGCCAGGGATCGAACCTGCAACCTCATGGTTCCTGGTCAGATTCGTTAACCACTGCTCCACGACAGGAACTCCCCGACTAATATTTTCTTTTAGCACTTTGAAAATGTCATTCTACTGTCTTGTGGTGTCCGTAGCTTCTGATGAGAAATTAGTCATTATTGATACTGTTGTTCCCCTAAATGTAATGTGTCCCCCTCCCCACTTTGGCTGCTTTAAGATTTTTTTCTCTTCCTGTTTGGTTTTCTTTTCTTTTCTTCTTCTTCTTCTTCTTCTTTTTTTTTTTTTTTTTTTTGTCTTTTTTCTTTTTAGGGCCGCACCTGCAGCATTTGGAGGTTCCCAGGCTAAGGTTGAATCAGAGCTGCATCTGCCAGCCACAGCCACAGCCACAGCAATATAGGATCTGAGTTGTGTTGTGACCTACAACTTGGTTCACAATAACGCTGGATCCTTAACCCACTGAGTGAGGCCAGGGATCGAACTCGCGTCCTCATGGATGCTAGCTGTGTTCATTAACCACTTAGCCACAATGGGAACTCCCCTCTTTGGTTTTCTGAGGTTTGACTATAATGTGCCTTTGTATTTATCTTGCATGGGATTCAGTTAGATTCTTGTATGTGGATTGTCTTCATCAACTTTTCAAAAATTTTGTTCACTATCTCTATATTTATTCCCCACTGTCTTGTCTTCTTCTGGGACTCTATGCATACACACACACACACACACACACACACACAGACACACACACACACATAAATAAAGCATATATATTTTAAGTTTTACTGAAGTATAGTTGATTTACAAGGTTGTGATAATTTCTGCTATACAGCACAGTGATTCAGTCATACATATACACATATCCCTTCTTGGACTGATAGTATCTCCAGATGTTCTTGCTTTTCATCATTATCTTTTCTCTATGTAGTTCAATTGGGGTACTTTCTATTGATCTTTGATTTTACCGATCATTTATTCCTTTGCACCCAGTTTTCAGTTAAGCCCTCCAGTGAATTCTTTATTAAGAATTTTATATTTTCAAATTCTCTAAAGAATTATTTGAGAGTTTCCATTGTGCCTCTGTGAGTTAAGGACCTGCCATTGTCTCTGTGCAGAAGCAGATTTAATCCCTGACTTCACTCAGTGGGTTAAGTATCCAGTGTTGCTACAAGCTGTGGCATAAGCCACAGGTGCAGGTCTGATTTGACCCTTAGCCTGGAAACTTCTCTATGCAGCAGGTGTGGCTGTAAAAAGAAAAAAAAAAAGAATTATTTGATTCTTTTTAAGAGTTTCTCTTTTAGAATTTTCTATCTGTTCACCTATCTTACATATTTTTTCTCTAAATTCTTTAACATGTTTATAGTAATTATTTTTAAGATCCTTGTTTGGTAATATGAATATCTGAATGATTCACTTATCTGCCTAATTTACTGTTTTTTCTTGTGATATGGATCACATGTTCTAGTAATTTTTTCTGAATGCTGAACATTAAAGGCTCTGGGCAACATTGTCTTTAAAGATTGTTAAGTCAAATTACTAGCAGTGTCAGATATTCTTGATCTTGTTTCTGCTTGTTTTTAGTGTATATATATATATTAGTATGTGTGTGTATATATATATTAGTGTGTATATATATATGTTATATCTAATATATATATGTATACACATACATACTCTCATTTTGGGGAAATGGATTATAACAAATTTCACAGGAAAATAGTAGACTAAGTCCTTAGGACCAATGAAGTTCCCAATGCATATTTTAGAATCTAAGTGTTCATTATTTAGATATAATTGAAAAATGGTGGAGGCACAAGTTTCCATGAATTTATTGAAAGAGGATCTTTTCGTACTCTAGCCTAATTCCAGTCATTTTAGATGTCAGGAGTATTCTGGTTTTAGGTCTGAAAACTTAACCTCTTTTGACACATCTTATTAATCACTTGATGTGATTCTCACCACAATTCTTAAATCTTTGTATCACAGGTCCCTGTATCACAAGTAATGAGACAAACTTGCAAAAAGTTATCAACAAAGATGTTTTTGGCACCATTGTTTATAATACCAAAAAAAGGGGAAACAACCCAAATGACTATCAGTACATGATTGATCAAATAAATACCATAAATTCTTTTTTTTTCTAGGGCTGCACTTGCAACCTAAGGAGGTTCCCAGGCTAGGGGTCAAATCGTAGCTATAGCTGCTGGCCTGCAACACAGCCACAGCAAAGTGCAATCCGAGCTGCATCTGCAAACTACACCACAGCTCATGGAAATGCTGGATCCTTAACCCACTGAGTGAAGCCAGGGGTGGGACCTGCATCCTCATATATACCAATCAGATTCGTTTCTGCTGCGCCACAGTGGGAATTCCTATACCATAAATTCTATACAACAGAATGATGTACAAATAATATATCTATATTTAAAGGCAAAGGAAAATTTGTCCATTATGTATTAAATGAGAAAATCTTACTAAACCAAGTATATAACATAATCCATTTTTCATTAACAAAATATTGGAGTGTATGGAAAAACTCTCTATGTATATATACATGTATTTTTAAGAAAACATCTTCAGAAGTAATACAACGAATCATTTTAACTTTACTTTTGAAAAGATTTACATTGAGAATCCCCAAGACTGCACGTTATGTTTGATGATACACTAGTAGGACTCAGAGGACTCAGAAAAGCTATTATTATCATGGTTATAGTTTATTACAGCAAAAAGGTACATATTAAAATCATCAAGGGGAAAAGGCACACAGGATGGAGTCCAGGAAAAACCAGGACAAGCTTCTGTTCTTACCCAGTGAAGTCATACAGAAAGTACTTAATTCTCTCAGCAATTACATGTGACAACACATGTGCAATGTCACCAACTGGGGAAGCTCATAAATGGAGAAGATTACTGAGGCTTGGTGTCTGGGGCTCAGTGACTTATGATGCAGACCCCACATTCCAGAGGTTAGACTGAAACTGTGGACTCAAAGCCTCAGGCATACAGAAACAGTTTTCACCATGATCACATTATTGTCATAAACTCTATGGTGTGGTCCAAGGCTTCATTCAGACATACAGAGATACTCTCATCAGGCAGGATTCAGTGAAGCTCCAAGGCCATCTCCAAGAACTGGGCCAAGGGCAAGTCCTGCAGATCTTGGGAAGGTGTGGGTTTGAGCAGCCCAAGCCTGCTGAGTTAACTCTTTATCATATGACACTTTTCTTGTTTTTAGTGCTTTGCAGTGATCACACATTGCTTTTCTCATCACAAACTATCTAAACTAGTTCTGTTCTACAAGAATGGAAATGCATCAGAGACATTTATGTGCTGTCATTCTAATATTGTTTGATGTCACCACATTCAAACTCTATATTACAACTTTCTGAGCTGTCAGAAGTGACATCTCAATAACTATAGGTGAAACATATCATTATGAAATAACTTTCTGGCCAAGAATTATCTGAAATTATAAATAGTCTCATGAATTCATACCAGAGAAGGCCAGGAACCAACTCTCTTCATTTTGAAGAAAACCTCAGTCCACAGTGCCAAATGATTGGAAAGTCAGAAACAGCTTAGATAGGAAGGTGACTGAAAGAAGTGTTTGTGGCCCTAGCCACTTGAAACTCAATTTAAAACCATTTAGGAGTTCTCTTTCGGTGTAGCAGGTTAAGATCTGGCATAGTCACTGTAGTGGCTCAGGTTGCTGCTGTGGCATGGGTTTGATCCTTGCCCCAGGAACTTCCACATGCCCTGAGTGCAGCAAATAAACAAAGAAAAATTAAAAAATCCCCCCAAACCCCATTTAATTCTGGTGACTGTGTTGTGAATTATGGATCAGGGATTTCAGAAGCCTGGCTCATTTAGCGTCTGTTCATTTGTAAGCAGTTCTGATGATGGATTCAGAGACTGGCCATAGGCAAAAATACTGCACTCTCTCACCCTCATTGCCATGTTTTCCTAGCTGGCAACAAATAAAAGAACTGCTTACTGTAGGCCAAGTTCTCTGCCAATCGCTTCGATTACACTCAATCTTCACAACAATTTTGTAGGCTATGTATTATCATCCCCACTTTGTGGAGAAGAAAACTCAGAATCAGTACAAGCCTCAGGACAGTGACAATGGGATGGATTGAAAAAGAGCCCTCCTCATCATGACATTTGATTGAAGCGATGCCAGTAAAGCTATACATTTCAAAACTCTCACAACCCAGCTGGAGTGGCCAGCATTTGAAAACTACCTGTCATGTTTCACCATCATGGAAAAGACAGAAATACATTAATATTTTAGGACAAAACCTTTTCCTCTCCGAGAGAGAAGAGTAGCACAACCTAAAGAAAATTCTTAGGAAAAAGAAAAATTACTAAGAAATATTCAATGTAAAGTTGACAGTGCTTCCATAACATTTTGAATTTAGATCTGATTGTGAGTTGAGTTTCAAGGGGGTGCCAAATTCTGAACAAGTCGATGGAAACTAAGTAAACAGTTGCTCCATCCTACTCCTCAGCAGTTAATTATAGCGAGAACCCTGCTTCCCGGGAAGTGCTGTTATAATAAATTATAATTAGTGGTTTGAAGCAGATACTTTTCCCTTTAAAAAAAAAAATGTGTGTACCAGAGTAAAGAGCTTTGTTGGAGCTGTACTCTTTGAGTTAGAAAAAGAGTTACGGTAGAGAACTGATTATTCTTTTGGCAGCTGAGAAAAACTGTCAGTCAGGATGGTGAGTCAGAAGCTCTGAATGTTATTCAAACAGGCAAGAATGAACCCTGTAGAATGTTCAGGTGTGGAGAGGCCCTTTGGAGCTTTGGCAAATGTTCTGCCTTGCTTAATGCTGAATGCTAATTGATGGATCTCTGCTGATTGCTGTTGGTTTTAAAGCTGCATTCAGATTAGGCTTTCTCTGCCGCAGAAAATGTGGCAATTAAAAAGTGCTTTAATATAACTGAGAATGGGCCCAGGAGCAGCCTGGATGGCTCCGTGAGCTCATCCAAAATAACGACAGATGTAGGGCTGTGGAAAGTGCTCAAGGTAGGTAAACAGCTCTGCGCACTGATTTTTAAACAAAGGCTCAGAGCTTAGCTGGTGATGTTTGACAGCTGGGAGGAGCTTCCTCTACTCTGCTCCTCTCTGACTCCCAGCTGCCTTTTCTCCCACCTAATTGCTTTGTTCTCCCTTTTCCGTTGGCACTTCCTTCCACCGCCATCCTGGAGCCCCGGGTTCTAGTTGCAGCGATGGAAACTTTCTGCGGCAGCCATTCCTGCAAAGAGCTTGGCCAAAGCCAGTTCTTTCTAGAACTACTAGGAGTAACTCAGGGGTGGGTAGAAGCTGGATATTTTGTGGGCTCCGCTCTCCCCTCCCATTCTGTGTCCCGGAGGGCCGATGACATCTCGGAGCTGCGTCAGTTGAGTGTGATCTTAGCCTCCGATTTCTGATGTGATCATCCAGTGGGAGGCACCGGCAGCGGATCAGAGGATGGTGAGGGAAAGAGGTAAGAGTGACTTATTCTCCACCCCTGGCCCAGGCTGGCTGCTCAGCTCCCTGGGAGCAGACCCTCTTCCTTGACAATAGCTCTCACGGAGTTCCAGTAACAGCTCCCCCTCCCTTGCCCTTTGAAGCTCAGGGGTTTAATGAGTTCCCTTTGTGTGCCTTCATTCTTCTCCATGTTTCTCATTTCTCTACACCTACTGTTACCCCAAAACTGGGTTCATCTCTGGTGGGTGTTGAGCTAAAAAACACAACCAAGTCAGAGTTCCCATTGTGGTACAGTGGAAACGAATCTGGCTAGGATCCATGAGGATGCGGGTTCAATCCCTGGCCTTGCTCAGTGAGTTGGGGATCTGGTGTTGCCGTGAGCTGTGGTGTAGGTCTCAGATCGGCTCCAATCCCGTGTTGCTGTGGCTGTGGTGTAGGCTGGCAACTGTAGCTCTGCTTTGACCCCTAGCCTGGGAACCTCCATATACTGCAGATGTGGCCCTAAACAGCAAAAAACAAACAAACCCAAAGAAACCCAAGACGCAAACAAGTTGCAGATCAGGAGAAGGAAGGGTTTATTATTACTTTCAGTAAGTAAGGGGAACACTGGGAGTCCTTCCCAAAACAATGTCCCCTCAAACAGCAAAATTGGGGAAGTTTTAAGATAAGGGTACATGCATATTCATGAAGGGGCTTGAGCAGAGGAGAATTCAGCATAGAATTGGAGCTAAGATGGACAGAGCCCAAGCTTCCATTGATTGAAGTCAGCATCATCATTCCATCCTCCACCTGGGTGGGGGCCCTTAGTTCCTGCAGAACTCAAAGACATGTTTAGATTGATACGTATATCCCTTGAGGAGGGACCAGGACTCTGTTTTATTCCTGCGTTATTGTTTCTTGACTGCTTTTCCTTTGTTCCTGCCTTCCCTCACTTAAGATCATCAGCCCTTCCTTCTCTGAGACTTTCTTCAAGAGCCAGCTATGTGGCCAGGCTTAGATCACAAAATGGCTTAGGCCAGAATGGCTTCTCTTATGTCAAGAAAATACTGCCTGGAGTCCCCATTGTGGCTCAGTGGTAATGAACTCAGCTAGGATCCATGACGATGCAGGTTCGATCCCTGGCCTCGATCAGTGGGTTAAGGATCAGGTGTTGCTGTGAGCTGTGGTATAGGTGGCAGATGCAACTTGGAAACTGTGTTGCTGCGGCTGTGGCTGTGGCTGTGGCGGGCAGCTGTAGCTCAGATTCGACCCCATATGCTGTGGGTGCAGCCCTAATAAAAAAGAAAGCCTTGCCTGTTTTTCTTTCTCCAGGGACCCTCGACCCTATCTGCTTACACTATCCTCTGTAAACAGTGCCTTCTTTAAATTCTCTTCAGTGTCTCTTTTGATTGTTTGTGGGTTTTTGTTTTGTTTTGTTTTTGGTTTATTTTGATTTTTTTTAGGACTGCACCTGCAGCATATGGAATTTACTAGGCTAGGGGTGGAATCAGGGCTGCAGCTCTGGCCTATCCCACAGCCACACCAACACCAGATGCAAGCCACATCTGCCACCTACACCACAGCTCGTGGCAATGCTGGATCCTTAACCCACTGAGGGAGACCAGGGATTGAACCTGCATCCTCATGGATACTAGTCAGGTTTTTGACCCACTGAGCCACAACGGGAATTCTCCAGTGACCCATTTCAAGCAGCCATCTGGTAGCTAATGGGACTCACCTGATACGTACAACAACTTAGGGCTTTTCTGCAGAAGTGATTAAGGCACGCACCAGGGACCATTAATGTGCAGGAGTCATTCCTCACCTGTGCAGCCACGCTCAGGTTCCAGTGAACTTCTCATCGGTAGCATTCCCAGGTTCCAGGTGAAATACACTGTGGGGCCATGGTTTTGCGAAGGTCAAAAAGAAACAACTGGGGTAAAGAGGTTCTGGCTAACAGTCCTGTTTCTTCTTTCTTTCCTTTGGTAAATTTCTAGACTGCAAATGGTACCCAACAGACTGCTGTGTATATTGCCTTAGATAGTATAATCATTTTGATAATATTGACTCTTCCAATCCAAGAGCATGGTATGTCTTTCCATCTATTTGTGTCATCTTTGATTTCTTTCATCAGTGTCTTATAGTTTTCAGAGTATAGGTCTTTTGTCTTTTTAGGTAGGTTTACTCCTAGATATTTTATTCTTTTGGATGCGATGGTAAACGGGATTGCTTCCCTAATTTCTCTTTCTGATCTTTCATTGTTAGTGTATAGAAAAGCTGTTGATTTCTGTGTATTAATTTTGTATCCTGCAACTTGCCAAATTCATGGATGAGTTCTAACAGTTTTCTGGTAGAGTTGTTAGGATTCTCTAGGTATAGTATCATGCCATCTGCAAATAGTGATAGTTTTACTTCTTCCTTTCCTATTTGGATTCCTTTTATTTCTTTTACTTCTCTGATTACTGTGGCTAGGACTTCCAAAACTATGTTGAAGAGTAGTGGCAATAGTAGACATCCTTGTCTTATTCCTAATCTTTTCACCATTGAGAATGATGTTCGCTGTGGGTTTGTCATACATGGCCTTTATTATGTTAAAGTAGGTTCCCATTATGCCCACTTTCTGAAGGGTTTTTATCAGAAATAGGTGTTGGATTTCATCAAAGGCTTTTTCCACATCTATTGAGAGGATTGTATGGTTTTTATTCTTCAGTTTGTTAATGTGGTGTATCACACTGATGGATTTGTGGATATTGAAGAACCCTTGCATCTCTGGGATAAATCCCACTTGATCATGATGTATAATCCTTTTAATGTATTGTTGGAGGCGGTTTGCTAGTATTTTGTTGAGAATTTTTGCATTGATGTTCATCAGTGAAATTGGCCTGTAGTTTTCTTTTTTTGTGGAATCTTTGTCTGATGTTGGTATCAGGGTGATGGTGGCCTCATAGAATGAGTTTGGGAGTATCCCTTCCTCTGCAATTTTTTGAAATGGTTTCAGAAGGATAGGTATTATCTCTTCTCTAAATGTTTGATAGAATTCACCTGTGAGGAGTTCCTGTCGTAGCGCAGTGGTTAATGAATCCGACTAGGAAACATGAGGTTGCAGGTTTGGTCCCTGCGCTTGCTCAGTGGGTTAATGATCCGGCATTGCTGTGAGCTGTGGTGTAGGTTGCAGACACGGCTCGGATCCCACATTGCTGTGGCTCTAGCATAGGCTGGTAGCTATGGCTCCGATTCGACCCCTAGCCTGGGAATCTCCATATGCCACGGGAGCGGCCCAAAGAAATAGCAAAAAGACAAAAAAAAAAAAAAAAAGGAATTCACCTGTGAAGCCATCTGGTCCTGGACTTTTGTTTGTTGGAAGTTTTTTAATCACAGTTTTAATTTCAGTTCTTGTGATGGGTCCATTCATCTTTTCTGTTTCATTTTGTTTTAGTCTTGGAAGATTGTACTTTTCTAAGAATTTGTCCATTTCTTCTAGGTTTTCCATTTTATTGGCGTATAGTTGCATATAGTAGTCTCTGATGATCCTTTGTATTTCTGTGATGTCCGTTGTTACTTCTCCTTTTTCACTTCTAATTTTATTGATTTGAGTCCTCTCTTTTTTTTGCTTGATAAGTCTGGCTAGGGGTTTATAAATTTTGTTGATCTTTTCAAAGAACCAGCTTTTCATTTCATCAATCTTTTCTATGGTTTTCTTTGTTTCTATTTCATTGATTTCTGCTCTGATCTTTATGATTTCTTTCCTTCTACTAACTTTAGGTCTTGTCTGTTCTTCTCTCTCGAGCTGCTTTAGATGTAAAGTTAGCTTGTTTGAGCTTTTTCTTGTTTCCTGAGGTGGACTTATATTGCTATAAACTTTCCTCTTAGAATGGCTCTTGCTGCATCCCATAGGTTTTGGAGTGTTGTATTTTCATTGTCATTTGCTGCTAGGTATTATTTAATTACCTCTTTGATTTCTTCAGTGATCCATTGGTTGTTTAGTAGCATGTTGTTTAGTCTCCACGTGTTTGTGTTTTTTTGCAGATTTTTTCTTGTTGATTTCCAGTCATGCAGTGTTGTGGTCGGAAAAGATGCTTGATATGATTTCAATTTTCTTAAAGTTACCGAGGTTGGATTTGTAGCCCAGGATGTGATCAATCTTAGAGAATGTTCCATGTGCACTTGAGAAGAATGTGCATTTTGTTGCTTTTGTTTGGAATGTCCTATAAATATCTATTAAGTCCATCTGGTTTAACGCATCATTCAGGCCTGTGTTTCCTTATTGATTTTCTGTCTGGTTGATCTGTCCATTGCTGTAAGTGGGGTGTTAAATCCCCCACTATTATTGTGTTATTGTCCGTTTCTCCTTTTAAGGTTGTTAGCAGTTGCCTTGTATATTGAGGTGATGCTATGTTGGGTGCGTAGATATTTAAAATTATTATATATTGGATTGATCCTTGGATCATTATGTAATGTCCTTCTTTGTCCCTTAAAATATTCTTCATTTTAAGGTCTATTTTGTGTGATATGATTATTGCCACTCCAGCTTTCTTTTGATCTTCATTTGCATGAAATATTTTCTTCCATCCTCTCACTTTCAATTTGTATGTGTACCTAGAAGTAAAGTGGGTCTCTTGAAGACAGCATATATATGGATCTTGTTTTTGTATCCAATCAGCCAGTCTATGTCTTGTGGTTGGGGCGTTTAGTCCATTAACATTTAAGGTAATTATTGATATGTATTTCTTATCGCCATTTTATTAACTGTTTTGGATTTTTTTTTTGTTGGTCTTTATTCCTTCCCTTCTTCTCTTCTCTCCTCTTGTGGTTTGATGAGTATCTTTAGTGTTGTATTTGAGTTGATTTTTCTTATTTATGTGTGTGTATCTATTGTAGATTTTTGGTTTGCAGTTATTCTGAAGTTTTGATATAAGAGTCCATATGTATATGAGATTGTTTTAAGTTGTTGTTCTCTTAATCACAAGTTCATCTCCAGTGCCCTGCATTTGTACTCACCTCTTCTCATGATTTCTGATTTTGATGGTATAATTGCGCATGGATGATTTCATATCTTTTTTTTTTTTTTTTTGTCTTTTTGCTATTTCTTTGGGCTGCTCCCGCGGCATATGGAGGTTCCCAGGCTAGGGGTTGAATCAGAGCTGTAGCCACTGGCCTACGCCAGAGGCACAGCAACGCGGGATCCGAGCCGCGTCTGCAACCTACACCACAGCTCACGGCAACGCTGGATAGTTAACCCACTGAGCAAGCACAGGGACCGAACCCGCAACCTCATGGTTCCTAGTCGGATTCGTTAACCACTGCGCCATGATGGGAACTCCCTGATTTCATATCTTTACTGTATGTGTACCTTTACTGGTGAGCCTGGTCATTTGTGGTATTTTTGTTTCCTGTTGCTGTCTTGTCTTTTCTGCCTGGAGAAGTTCCTTTAGTATTTGTTGTAAGGCTGGTTTAGTGTTGCTGAATTCTCTCAGCTTTTGCTTATCTGCGAAGGTTTTGATTTCTCCTTCAAATCTGAATGAGAGCCTTGCTGGGTAATGTAATCTTGGTTGGAGTATTTTTCTTTCATCACGTTAAGTATATCATGACACTCCCTTCTGGCCTGTAGAGATTCTGTTGAAAAATCTGCCGATAACCTTATTGGGGTTCCCTTGTATGTTATTTGATTCTTTTCCCTAGCTGCTTTCAAGATTTTCTCTTTGTCTTTAATTTTGGTCAGTTTGATTAATATGTATCTTGGTGTATTCCTCCTTGGGTTTATTTTATATGGTACTCATGCTTCCTGGATTTGAGAGAGTGGTTCCTTTCCCATGTTAGGGAAGTTTTCGGCTATTATCTCTTGGAATATTTTTTCTATCTCCTTCTCTCTCTCTTCTCCTTCTGGCACCCCATAATATGGCTGTTGGTGAATTTAACGTTGTCCCAGAGTTGTCTGAGACTCTCTTCATTTGTTTTCTGTCTTTTTTCTCTTTTATGTTCCACATCTGTAATTTCCACTAATCTGTCCTCCACCTCACTTATTTGTTCTTCTGCGTATAATATAATAATAATATTATTTTTATGCTGTTAGCTGCCTCTAGTGAATTTTTTATTTCAATTATTGTATTTTGCATCTCTTCTTGTTTTTTAAGTTTTATATCTTGTATCTCTTTGCTCAGTGTTTCCTGTAAGTTATCCATCTTTGCCTCCAGTGTATTTCCAATGTCTTGCATCATCTTCAGCATCAACAGTCTAAAGTCTTTTTCCTGGAGGCTGAGAATCTCCTCATTGCTTAGCTGATTTTCTGAGGTTTTTCCTTTCTCCCTCATCTGAGTTATAGTTCTTTGTCTTTCCATTTTTATAGGTTTTTGGTGTAGTGACATTTTTACAGATAATAGAGTTGTAGCCTCTCTTACTTCTGGTGTCTTCCCCCCTTGTGGCTGAAGCCGGTATGGGAGCTTGCTGTAGGCTTCCTAATGGGAGGGGCTGATGCCTGCCCATTGGTAGGTGGAGCTGATTCTAATCCCTCTGGTGGGTGGGGCTTAGTCTCTGGATGGGATTAGAGGCAGCTGTGTGCCTCAGGGGTCTTTAGGTAGCCTGTTTACTGAGGGGTGCGGCTGTGATCCCACCTGGATTGTTGTTTGCCCTGGGGCTTCTCAGTGCTGACTGACGGGTGAGGCCAGATTTTCCCAAAATGGCCACCTCCAGAGAAACGCACTGCTGCTGAATATTCCTGAGAGCTTTGCTTCCAATGTCCTTCCCTCACAACAAGCCACATTCACCCCTGTTTTCCCAGGATGTCCTCCAAGAACTGCAGTCAGGTTTGACCCAGATTCCTATGGAGACTTTGCTTTGCCCTGGGACCCAGTACATGTGAAAGTCTGTGTGCGCCTTTTAACAATGGGGTCTCTGTTTCCCCCAGTCCTGTAGAGCTCCTATGCACAAGCCCCACTGGCCTTCAATGCTAGATGCTCCAGGGGCTCTTTCTCCCAGTGCCAGATCCCCACATGTGAGAGTTTGATGTGTGGCTCAGAACTCTCACTCCTGTAGGTGAGTCTCTGTGAACCAGTTATTTTCCAGTCTGTGGGGCTTCCCACCCGGGAGGTATGGGGTTGTTTATATCCTGAAATAGCCCCTCCTACCCCTTGGTGTGGCCTCCTCTTTTTCTTCTGGAGTAGGATATCTTTTTTAAGGTTTCTGGTCCATTTGGGTGAAGATTGCTCAGCCTTTAGTTGTGAATTTTGTTGTTTTTAGGAGAGAAGTTGAGCTCTAGTCCTTATATTCCACCGTCTTAATCCCATCCCCTGTAGTGAAAGAAGCCAATGACAAAAGACCACATATTATATGATTCCATTTATATGAAATATCCAGAACAGGCAAATCTATAGAGACAGAAAAGTAGATTAGTAATTGCCTAGGGCTGGAGGGGTTGAAGGGAGATACAGAGTAACTGATAATGGGTATGGAGTTTGGGATGATGCAAACATTCAACATTTACTGTGGTCGTGGTTGCAAAACTCTGTGAATATACTAAAAACCATTGAAGTGTACACTTTAAATGACATTTTTATGGTATGTGAATTATATTTTAATAAACCTCTTATGAAAACAAATACAAAAAGAAAAATATAAAGGAAATTGACAGATAAAGATACAGATAAAAAAAAAAGCAGTTGTAGTGCAAATGTTTCATCCTGCATGTACAGTACATTATTCAGTAGAGCATCAGAAATGTCTATATAGGTTCACTAATGCTGGAGTGGGAGGAACCTGGCCTCTGCAGCTTTAATATAGCTCCCATGTCCTCATTGATCCTAGTCGGGTTCGTTAAGCATTGTGCCACGAAGGGAACTCTTGAAAGAGATTTTTCTTTATGATCACTAAGAACTTTCTGTTCTCACATTGCCTGAAGTTTCCCATGATATGCTGTTTCTGGTCAGCTCTGTGACATTGGTGCAGGTCCTGGCATCTTCTCCCAGGCAGAAGTTAGAGCCTCATGCCGTCAGAGCAGGCACCTGAATGGTAATTGTGCAAAGAGAAAAGCCAGACAGTATGTTCATTTCACTCTGTAGAGGCCACTGACAATTTGGACCTATGTTCATTTCAGGTTTCTTTTTTTCTTGTTTTTTTGTTTTTTGTTTTTTTAAGGCCACGCTCATGGCATGTTTAATTTCTGGGCCAGGGATTAAATCTGAACTGCAGCTGTGACATACACTTCAGCTGTGGCAATGCTGGAGCCTTTAACCCACTGTGCCAGGCCAGAATCAAACCTGTGCCTTCACAGCAGCCTGAGCTTCTGAAGTCTATTTTTTTTTTTTTAAGGGCCACACCTGCAGCATATGGAAGTTCCCAGGCTAGGGGTCCAATAGGAGCTGTAGCTGCTGGCCTACACCAAAGCCACAGCAACACCGGATCCTTAACCCACTGAGCGAGGCCAGGGGTAGAACCTGCGTCCTCATGGATGCTAGTAAGATTTGTTTTCACTGAGCCACATCAAGAATTCCTGAAGTCAGATTCTTAACCCACTGTGCTACAGCAGGAACTCCTCATTTCAGTTTTTAAGGGATAGATTTTATCTTCTATTTAAGGCATTGTCTTTGTATTTACATTTGAGAAATTCGATTCTTATAAATATTGCCTTATTTGCCTTTTCCTTTCTAGGGGTCCTTTGAGTTCTTTCAAAAAATTATAAGTAAATTTGCTTGTAGGTAGATAAAGCAATGAGGGAATTACTCTGCACTTAATTCTGACCAAACAGGAGGACATAGAGTGGACAGGTGGAAATGGGGGAAAAAAATGAGCTGGAAGGTCAGCAGCGTGGAATGAATGTGCACTTTAGAATTAGCTTTGGATTTTGAGTCTTGGTTCATCTTGGTTCATCATTTCTAAATGTATGACCTTGGGCCTGCTAAATAACTTCTTTGAGCCTCAGTTTTCTCTACTGTAAAATGAGGATAATATGCCTTACCTTATGGAGTTATTGTAAGAATTAGAGATAATAACAGTAACTTATTATTTCCAACTACTAAATGCAGGAACCATTTACAACAGTTAGTTGCCACTTGAACACATGGTGCTGAGGAATGCCCTCCACTGCATGGAAAACCATGTCTTCGTACTATCTGTGATTGCCAAAAATTCCATCCTCATGTTAGGGTGGAATAATCATCCTTTTAACTGCCATCTACTGTTCTGATTTTAATTGTTTGTGTCGTTATCACCCTTATGGTATACTTTATCTTTTGTCTTTTTTTTTAAGGGCCATACCCATGGCATATGGAGGTTCCAAATCTAGGGGTTGGATTGGAGCTATAGCTGCTGGCCTACACCACAGCCACAGCAACGTGAGGTCTGAGCCACATCTGCGACCTACACCACAGCTCATGGCAACGCTGGATCCCAAAGCCACTGAACAAGGCCAGGCATCGAACCCGCATCCTCATGGATGCTAGTCGGGTTCATTAGCTGCTGACCCATGATGGGAACTCCTCATGATAGACTTTAGATATTACAATATATCCTGCCTCTGGCACCAAGTATACTCTTGGCTAAGTACTCCATTGTCTCCATTTTGCCTTATAGACAAGGTTTCCAGATTCCCCGCTTTGTAGATAGCAGCTTGGTGACAGCCAATGTGATTTGCAGCTAGGACCAGTGGTCTAAACATGGTCTGATTAACCCAAGTAACAGTGAGGCCGTTTTCTCTCTTGGTTATTCTGGTGGAGCCTTTGAGTGTTATTAGCTTGTTTAGCAGCCCAGTCACAGCCCTCGTTCCTGTTGAATTTGTATTTAGTTGAAACCTGGTAAATTTTTTAAATGGACTTTTTTCAGATTCAGGTCTTTGTTCCTCTTCAACCTGCAGTTGTACACACACACACACACGTGCACAACATGCACACACGACTCACACGCATTACATGCACACACACGACATGCACATGACATGCAAACACACACACACATACACATGACATGCAAATTCACATGCACACGACATGCACTCACACCACACACACACAACGTGTAAACACACACACATGACATGAAAATACACACACATGATGTGGAAACACACAGCATGCAAGCACACACACATCATGCACACACATGACACACACACACACCACATGCAAACACACACACACACACGACATGTAAATGCACACACAGACTTTTAACCCATTTTTTGTTGAAAAAGCAGATTAAATAGCTTGTGCATATATATTGCTAAACATATCTATATTCATTTATGTGACAAATTCTCAAACTATTAAACACAACATGTAAATAATATCTAACATTTATTGAAAATTTGTTATTGATGTTTTTATTATGAACCATTATTGATTTTTATCCCTTTTTCAGAAGAGGAAACAGTTCAAATAGCTTGTGCAAGTTTTTGTAGCATGTGTCAGAACTAGAGCCCAAACTTGTACTCTTTTTTAAAAACTGAAGTATCATTGATTGTTAATTTCAGCCAGACAGCAAAGTGATTTGGTTATACATATATACACATTTTTACACATTTTTTTTTTTTCTTTTTGACCACCCTGTGGCATATGGTGTTCCTGGGGCCAGGGATCAGATCCAAGCCACCATTGTGACCTATGCCACAGGTGTGGCAATGCTAGGTCCTTAGCCCACTATATCGGGCTAGGGATTGAACCTATGTCCCAGTGTTCTAGAGATGCCGCTTGTCCCATTGCACCACAGTGGGAATTCCACACATTCTTTTTTTTAAATATTATTTTCTATTATAGTTTATTTCTGGATATTGAATGTAGTTCCCTGTGCTATACAGTAGGACCTTGTTGTTTATCCTGTGTGTAAGAGTTTGCATCTTCTAATTCCGAGCTCCTAGGTGTCCCTCCCCCATTACCCTCTTGGCAACCTTAAGTTTTTTCTTTATGTCTGTGAGGCTGTTTCTGTTCCATAAATAAGTTCATTTGTGTCATATTTCTGATTCCACATATAAGTGATATCATACGGTATTTGTCTTTCTCTGTCTGACTTAAGTTCACTTAACATGATGATATCTAGTTCTATCCATGTTACTGCAAATGGCATTATTTCATTTTTTATGGCTAAGTAGTATTCCATTATACATACATATTGGAACACACCACATCTTCTTTATCCATTCATCTGTTGATGGGCATTTAGGTTATTTTCATGTCTTGGCTATTAATGAATAGTACAGCTATGACCACAGGGGTGTATGTGTCTTTCTGTCTGGATATATGCCTAAGAGTAGGATTGCTGGATCACATGGTAATGCCATTTTTAGTTTTTTGAGGTACTTTTTGGCCTGCACTAGCTTACATTCTCACCAACAATCTAGGAGGGTTCTCTTTTTTCCACACCCTCTCCAGCCTTTGTTATTTGTAAACTTTTAAATGATGGCCATTCTGACCTATATAAGGTAGTACCTCATGGTAGTTTTAATTTGCATTTCTCTAATAATTACCAAGCTTGTACTTTTTTTTGCTTTTTAGGGCCACACTTCTGGCACATGGAAGTTCCCAGGCTAGGGTTTGAGTTGGAGCTATAGCTGTCAGCCTACGCCACAGCCACAGCAACTCGGGATCTGAGCCACATCTGCAACCTAAACCACAGCTCACGGCAACAACGGATCCTGGGCCCACCGATCAAGGCCAGCTATTGAACCCACATCCTCATAGATCCTAGTCGGATTTGTTTCTGCTGTGCCACAATGGAACTCCCCAAGCTCACATTCTTAACCACTGCTCTATACTGACTCATGACATGGTACAACTTTTATCAGAGTTGGGGACAGCACTGAAATGCAGGTCTTAATTAGGTTATAGTCTGTCTGGCTCCTTATCTGTAATGTGTCTGGTTGGACAAAAGGATTTCTTATGTTGCTCTCAGCCTGAGATTCTGTATGAATCTACAAAGGCTCCAATCAAAGCATAAAAGAGAAGTTAATTTTTTTTCTTTTCTGTTCAAGGGTTTCCGTTGCATTGAGCTCATCCACAGAACCTCGCGTTTGTCCCTATTGCATTTCATCTTATCAGTTTCACTGGGGTGATAAGAGCTTCTGGAATCAGTATTTCTGCAGCAGCCACATCACTGGCCCTCCTAGTTGGCAGCAGCATTTGCAGCCTGATGCTCAGATCTTTTTGGCCTTCTTCCAAGTCACTGGTCACACATAGCAGCCCACACTGGCCTGCTCGGCCACTAGAAATGCTTCTAGGACATGGAAACACTTCTGTATACTGCTGTCTCCAAAATTGTTTTTAAGCTGGGTCCCCAATGTTCTTTCCTAGAATAACCATCTGTGATGCAAACTGAGATGGACCATGACCACAGTCTCTGGGTCACAGTGACCCTAAGCAAGTCTCTCAGCTGGCTGACTGTGGCCACCGAAGTCAGCACTGAGGAGACCATGTGAGCTACTGGGCAGAGCGGGGTGGTATTATTAAGGGGACACTGAAAAACTTGTTCACACTCCGCTCCACCATCCTGTCCCCTGCAGGCTCAACCCCACAGCTGTTCTGTGAGCAGCTTCCCCTTCCTTGGCAAGCTCCTTCTCCCTTTGGTAAGATCAAAAGCTTCACTTTTGGTAAGAAAACATTGGGTCTTTTATTCCTGGCCTTCTCTCCCCCAAACCTAAGCAAGAACCTTGTCTTTTCTCTGTCAATACGCATCCGTTGTTCTGCAAGAGAAATAATTCTTTTCATCATAGGATCTGTTTTTCTGGTCATGCCTTGTCCCAGGAATGCAAATGCAGATCAAGCTGGCGCAACATTTGACTGGTAGAGAAACTGGCGCTATTTTTGGAGATCTTGGAAAAAGTCTCCTTTTTGGTGCTGGAGACTTCTTTCTCATTGATTGACAGCAGATAGGATGAATAGAAGGATCGTCTTTTTCTTAAGTGACTATGCAAGTGGGTAATAAGATCCTTTCTAGGACATATACTGTGTATCTGCAGTTAAGGGAAAGTACACACAATTTTGCAAATTTACTGTTAATTTCCCCTCTTTGTTTAGAAATCATGCTTGCTTGTTGAAAAACGTTTGTAGTTAAGACTAAGGGGAAGTGTGTCTTGCTGTGCCCCTTGTAAGGGAAGAACATTGTGATTAGATATCATCTTTAACCTAGAATTTCTGCCCCAAAGAAAGAGATAGAAATATGACAGGATCCCTTGTCCCCAGAAAAGGTGGCAGAGACACAGTTTCAGTCATAGCCCTCTCTGATGGTTTTTTTCTTTTTCTTTTTTGCTCCCTAAGATAACTAAACCAAGCCAGATCCAAGGCATTTGCCCAATCTCACATTCAGACAGAGGAAGCTCTAACCAGATAATGTGTGAATTTCATAGGACTTGCTTTCCATAGGGAGTCCTAGATTTCTATTATATCTGCGATAAAAAGAATGAGAATTTTACCTGGCTCCAATAGGAATGGCATCCTTAATTTTGACAAGTCCTGAAATAAACACGAAGAGTTTAAGTGGCTTATCCAGTGTCACCCAACAAGGTTAAATCCTGGCTTTAGATCCAGAGTCCACTTTGTCCCAGGAGCCTGGTTTCTTTTGATAGGGATGGAATAGGATAGCTACACAGGTAGTTGTAAAAGTCCCAGTAGGAGACCATAGATAGAGGGGGAAACCTAGGGAACTTTGGGAGACCATGGTAAGTTAATAATCGCTCAAGAAACACCAGAATGGAGTTCCCGTTGTGGCACAGCAGAAACGAATTGGACTAGGATCCATGAGGTTGTGGGTTCGATCCCTGGCCTCGCTAAGTGGGTTAAGGATCCGGCATTTCCATGAACTATGGTGTAGGTGGCAGACGTGGCTCAGATCCTGAGTTGCTGTGGCTCTGGCATAGGCTGGCAGCTACAGCTTTGATTCGACTCCTAGCCTGGGAACCTCCATGTGCTGTGGGTGTGGCCCTAAAAAGACAAAAAAGAAAGAAAGAAAAGAAAAGAAACACCAGAATGCAGAATGAAGCAGTCTTGCTTGACTATAAAACCATAAATAAAAACTTGAGATATGCCATAGGTCGTTAAGTGAAAGATAAAATGAGGCCTGGCTTCAAGTTCAGCAAGATGATCCTTAGGGACCAAGGATGGGAATTTAAGGGAAACATGACATTCCAAAGTGGGAGACCCTCACTATAAGGAAACCCGAGATGATTCACCGTATTTTAGCATCTGTTACTACCCTTCTGCTGAATCGAATAAGTGCCATGACAGTCCTACTTTAACCCCATAAGGTCAAATACTCTCTTACCGGATATGAAGGAGGAGCTAATGATGTAAGCCTGACGTCTACTCAAAGAGGAAGGGGCAGTCTTTTCCCCCCTCCTCACTTTCCTTGGACTATAAAAATGTAGCCCACCTAATCCTCAGGGCAGGCTTTCTTTGGCTGCCTGCCTGTATCTCTCACAAGCACCCCACCTTAACTAATCTATTTGTTTCTTATCACTTGGTCTCTCGCTGAATTCCTTCTGCACTGAGATGGCAAAGAACCTGAACCTCAATAAGTCCAGATACCAGATGAGTGATTCTAATTAAAAAACGATGGGTTCAAGCCCCAATCTGGCTTTAGGCTGGGTTCAAGTCAGAGGTGGTTGTTGGTTTCACCTTCAACCGAGACAGAATCCCCCCACCCCCAGGTCAGGGTTTCCAGCAAGGACCTCCACTGACCTCACATCTCCTCTCCAGGCTGGACACCCAGCTTCAGGGCCTCCAGGGAAGGAGGTAAATGAGAAAAAATATTTCTGCCAAACAAGGCAGCTTTGAGCACAGTGGAAACAATAGTGTTTCTCCGCTTGGAGAAAGAAGAATGAAGGCCCCGAGGTTGGTCTCGCAGGATAACCGTGACCAGCCGCTGCTGAGAGCATGTCTTCCGTTTGCCATCATGTTGCTCTGAGCATAAAACAGATTCCATTCCAACTTAGTGAACTGTGGTGACAGCAGTTATTTTGGTTTTTTAGCTTTCCTTGGTTCATTTCTTCTGTTGATTGATCTGTCTTTCATCATCGGACGTTTCTCCAGCTCGACCTCCCTCTTGGCCAGGTCGGCACACCATTCGGAGGCAATCAACTTTCAGGCCCCGTGGCTGCCCACTCCTTGTCCCGGACTCACCACAGGTCTAGCCCATTCCTGGCTCTGACCAGGCACAGGCAGGCCTACCAGATGTGCTATTTGATCAAGAGACACCCCCCCCCCCCCCCCCCCCGCCCAGTGAAGCATTTAGAAGCCTGTTGGGCTAGAAGTCCTGGAAAAGGCACTGAGGCAGCCCTGCATCCTCAGACCCTTGGACCACAGCACAGCAAACCTGAGGAGCATGTTTTCCTGGTGACAAGGGGACTGGGAGACCAGCATTCCCTGAAGACTGTTTCAGGTATAATAATAGGTGTTCCTGCATTGATTGCCATCTGTGCTTCATTCAGATTTGCAGGAGCTTTTACCCTGATCCAAGAATATGTCATTTCCTCTGCCTGATCTTAGTTTTTATGATAAGTACAACCCTGATGAGAGACTGAATGTACACACAGACAATGGCCAGACCATAGATGACAATGGAACTCTGACCCCACAACCTCTGCAGCAGAAATGTCAGGTCAGCATGAAGCTTCCTTTTTTTTTTTTTTTTTTTTTTTTAAAATCACCACCTCCCCCTCCAACGCAGGACTGACTTGAAAAAGCCACATAAGCTCCCCAAACCAATCCCATAGGACACCCCACTTCTAGTTAGCCTGCCTCCAGCTTTCGCATGCCAACAACCTCCAATTAGAGCATACCTGAAGCCTTCCATTTTTTTTTCCACTATAAAGCTTTCCTACTCCCCTGCCTGCCTTTGAGTCTCTGCCAAACCCAAGAGATGGTGGCTGACTGACTCCCTTGCCATAGCAATCTCTGAATAAATAGCCTCTGCCTGTTCTCATTCGGGAAGTCTTTGTTTATTTCTATACTGGGTAAGCCATCCAGCTCTTCAGCTCCTGCCCCCTCCTACCCTTGACTGCTCAAAGGGAAAATATCCTCGGTAATGGAAAGGGAGTGATGTTATGGTGATGGGCTCTATTTCCTTTAAAAAGAACACAATAAAATGACAGCCGAGGAACAGAACAGCATCCTTTTTTTCTTTTTTTTCTTCAGTGTTTGGCATTGTCTCCGCATTACCCACGCAGATGTTAAAGAAAAGTGGCCACCCTGGGGCCAAGGCTCCACTGAATGGAAAACTCAAGATTCGAGCTTCAAGGATTCTGAAATCCCCTGAAATAAGTGCCCTTTTGTCCTTCTGGCTGAAGCCTCACCCCATCCCCCATTTCACTCACCCTCCCTCATTTTCTCTTTGGATACCTTTCTCCTGGCATGGGGTTCGCACCCACAGGAGAGCTCCTTAGTCCCTCTAGAACCTCCGATTAGCAGCAATTAAAAAAAGGTCTTCCAGCAACTTGACACTTTTTGAAATGCTAATTGATGCTAAGCAGAGCCATCAGGCTGTCGTTCACACCTACTCAGTCCCTGCCCCAGGCTCTTTTGCATATTTGAATCAATAAGTTTCTAAACCAAGGAAGTGTGAGATATGCAAATAGAATTTTCCCACCACCCTCTCCGAGACTGGTACCTGCAGAGACCCAGAAAATCCCCACAGCATGCCCTGCCCCCAGCCAGTGTTTTAACTCTGATGCAGGTGGAATGCCCAGATCCTGACCTTTTTCTTTGGTTAGGGCTTTTTTCCCCTCATTTGCATAAACTGGTTGACAAACACTTGGTCAAGTCTGTTGCCTAAGCAATGAAATGGTTTAAAATGTTGCCAGTGTATACAGCCCAAGAAAGAAAGGATGCAGAGACAAGATTGCTGAATTAGGCACAGAACTGGCTGATAAACCATTTATGACATATTTATCATCCATCCATCAGTATCTAATGTCACAGTGTGGTCAGCAGTTGACAGATTGCCAATAGTCTGTCAAACCAGGTTCCATTTCTCTGGAGCAGCAAGTGACCCCTAGGCTTGTCAGACAAAGATCCTGTATGAGTTTGAAGGGGCATGAGGTTATCTTTTGCCTTCTAAATACTTCACACTTTTATTTATTATTTTTAAATGATTTTTATTTTTTCCTTTATAGCTGGTTTACAGTGTTCTGTCAGTTTTCTACTGTACAGCAAAGTGACCCAGTCACACATACACGTATACATTTTTTTCTCACATTATCTTCCTTCATGCTCCATCATAAGTGACTAGATATAGTTCCCAGTGCTACACAGCAGGATCTCATTGCTTATCCATTCCAAAGGCAATAGTTCGCATCTATTAACCCCAGATTCCTAGTCCATCCCACTCCTCCCCCATCTCTTGGCAACCACAAGTCTGTTCTCCAAGTCCATGAATTTCTTTTCTGTGGAACAGTTCGTTTGTTCTGTATATTAGATTCCAGATATAAGTGATATCATATGGTAATTGTCTTTCTCTTTCTATATATATCCTAAAAGTTGAGAGTTTTATTTGGTGAACAAAACTTAAGCGGGGGAGGCAGTATCTCAATTAACCTGAGAAAACTGCTCAAAGGAGGTGAAGGGGGTAGCTAGGATATATAGGAATTATGCAACCAAGGGCAGGTTGTAGGAACAAACAATTATTGCTAATACCAGCTACCAGGTTAAAGAATTTAGTGCTTTTCTGTGTATGGGAAGATGCAAAGATCTGGGCTTAGTGAACTCATTCCTTTGATATGCACCTCAGCTATCTGTGTTTTCATATCCTTAGTTTCCTAAGGGTCAAGATGGCACCAGCCCTGACTGTGAGGAGGTGCTAGGTTTATAAAGGATCTGTGGCGGGAATCTCTGGCTGGAATTCATGGTGGGAACTTGTGGCAGGAGGAGGGGAAGGTCAAGGGAGGGGTAGGGGGTTGAGCCCCATGATAGAGGGCGGTTAATCCTTGCAGGTGGTTAATCTATGCAGGCAGTTGTTCTCAGCAGACCATTGTTTCTTGCTGCCCAACTTGAGCATCCACATTCTGGAAAGAGTGTAGATCTTGTGCTGGCTGTACCCATGTCTGAAGCAGGTCTCCAAGGTGAACAGCCACATTCGGGGGTGGGGTGGGGAGTCTGTCTCCATCCTCCTGGGAACCTATCAGCTACTAGATGGCAGGTATTCTTTATTTCCTTTCTGAGTTCCCTCAGGGCTCACCAGCTCACCCTTGGAGGTGGCTGCAATCACTGATGACTGTGACACCCTTTGTTTGCTGATGTGGCAGGCAACATTTTATTTCTCAGAGGGAACATTATTTTTCATCTCCTACACCTCCACTCCCCAGGGCAGCCCCAAAACCTTTATAGGGGTGTTCTTGTCCAGGAACAGTTCCTTGCAGCTGATGTTGACTCCCACCGTGGAGGCTAGAAGCTCTTCCCCACTGGGCCTTCTTGTCCCCAAGCCCCAGCCCTTCTGACAATGACTGTCTCCTGTACCAAACAGTAATTAGGCTCCTGTAAGTCCTCTTCTCAACCAAGCCTCAACCTTGGCCTTCTGAGTCCATCCTTGCGGAATCTCCATTCAGTCAGTTTAGAAAGAATACCCCACCCTTGATATCTGATGAAGTTCTTCATTTCCCACCTTTGACCTCCGAACTCCTTGGCCTACTTTTGTTGCTGAGTAGAAATGCAGAGACAGTTTTGAAGGAGAAAATGATACTGCTTTGGCAGGCAAAAGGGGCCATTGCAGGCTAATGCCTAAAAGACTGTGCCTCTTTTGGAAGAGATTAGGAGGTGGTTTTAAAGTATGGGAAGTGGAAAGTAGGGCCACAGATGAGGATCAGGGTAAAGGCAAGCTTGTATTGCCTTTCAAAACTGGTGTTTAGTGGCCCTAGGACTGGTTCTGGTGGTCCTTCTATTCCCCCACCAATGCTTCCATTCCTTGGGGGTTTCAGTTCTGCAGAAAGGCTCAAAAACACTGTTATGTATATTCCATTCTGTCCCAAGGCTGCAATGTTGTCTCTTGACTGCTCCTCCCTGGTCTCTGCATCCCCTCCCTTCCCTGATGAGCAACTGCCCTTTGGAATTCAGGGAAGGTCGTGGAGGCCGAGGTTTAGTCCCTAAAACAAGAAATGGAGGACACAGAAAGGCTTGTGTGCCTAGGAGGCCCACATCACACTAGCTTGGTTACACTTTTAGCAAGAACCCTGTTAGGTCAGTTAAGCAAGAATCCCCTACACTTGATGTCTCCTCTTAGTAACTTTCTATCCACTGGTCCCTCATGCTGCTCTTGGCTTGAAATCCCCACTGTCTTTGATGGCTATGGAGTTGAGCCCCATCTCTTTCTCCCTCTCTCTGATTGCAATAGACTTAAATAAATTCTTCCTTACTGCTTTAACAAGTGTCAGAATAATTTTTCCTTTAGCCATTCTACAGGGCACCACTCCTTCTGCCAGAGTTCTGAGTTGCTGAGTTCTAGGGCTTCTAACAACACTGCCTGCCAGGGCACCCCGGATGGAAAAGAATGGAGGTATTGCCTTTGGCCACCCAGTCTCCCCTTCCTCCCCTCTTGGTAGTGCCAGCCCCCTCTCTTTGGCCACAAGTAGGCACAGGGTTCAGGCCTGGGCCTTTCCCTGGACACACGCTGGTCCACATGTGCTGAGCCTGATCCACAGACAGTGGCAGAGACAAGGTGTTTTTCTGTCGAGGTTGCCAGGTTGGGAAGATGTTAGGTTGGGGGACTGTCTCCATCCCCCCAAATGGGAGGATGACCAGAGTGAAGCTAAGATGCAAAGGACAGTAGGGCACAAGAGGGAAGGGTCCTGAGTAGATCCCAGAAACTCCAGCTGGCCCGGGTCCCTCCTGAAGCTGGAACATTCCCTTTAGGTCTGAGTTGGTATTTTCATCAATAGCAGTTGAGAGCCCCCAGTGCTACAGGGTGATGGTTCGACTGTTCTATCTTCCCGGAACAACCCTCTCAGACCTTCCTTACAGAGCCCCAGGACTACCTCCTCTGCCAGTTCCCAGCTCTCTCTCTGAGATAGATTTTACCCTGAGCATGTCTGAGCTGTATCTGGCTTTCCTTTCTCTTTACAGCTGCTCTGCACAGTTTCTCATGACAATACATTAAGGCAGTGTTTTGCAAATTTGAGCAAAGAACAGACCCCATTCAAAGGAAAAAAAAATTAGCAGACCCCCTAATTTAAATTGTTTTTATACTAAGTGCAAACATATAACATATGCCTGTGGCTATATAAAACCAAAATAAATTTTCAACTATAAAACTCAAATTAAAAGCAATAATTTAATGATAGATTATATTTTGCTAAAGCCATATTGCTAACATTGAGTTATTATTAGAAAAACACTCTCTAATTCATTAGTTCTGAATTTTGATAGGGGATAAATGGTGGGAGAGACCCTTGGGCCAGTTTCTGTTTCCCAGCATCCTAACATTTCCATCTCCTCGTGATCTTCTAGGAGGAGGCAAGAACTTCTGGTTCTGAGAGGGGAGGTGACCTCCAGATTCCCCTTGAGGTTCTGAGAGCCCAGTGTAGAAACCCCGGGTTGGGAGGTACTCAGCCAATCTCGGTGACCCTGATCAGGCCACTTGTCTTGAGGAGGATGGAGGAGGCTGGCCAAGAGCCCAGGGCCCTGGGTTCATGAAGCACCTGCTTCTCTGTGGTTTTGGTCCCAGGCAGACAATGTAAATGTCCCCTTCACTGGGCATGGCTGCCCCAAGTTGCATTGGGAGAGCAAGAGTGTTCTTGTGATGGTTAAATGCTCTTAGCATTTGGAGGGGATGGTAGAAGAATAGGAACACATTGAAAAAAATGATGTGAAATCATGAAAAACCAGAAACAATGTCTTTTTTCCAGAACTGTTTTTTATTTTTATTTATTTATTTATTTTGTCTTTTTGTCTTTTCTAGGGCCTTACCCACAGCATATGGAGGTTCCCAGGCTAGAGGTCTAATCGGAGCTGTAGCCACGAGCCTATGCCAGAGCCATAGCAATGTAGGATCTGAGCCGAGTCTGCAACCCACACCACAGCTCACAGCAACGCTGGATCCTTAACCCACTGAGAAAGGCCAGGGATCGAACCGAAACCCCATGGTTCCTAGTCAGATTTTTGTTAACCACTGAGCTGCGATGGAAACTCCAGAACTGTTTTTTAAAAAAGCATATTGAGAAGAAACTGAGGCCTGAGGACCTGGGCAGGGAAGGTAGGTACAGAGAGGGGTTACTCCAGGACCCAGTCCCCAGACTTGAATCCTCTGCCTCCACTTCCCAGTAATCCCAGTTCCTAGACCCTAGGTCTCCAGTTCCAAGCCCCAGTTCCTAGCCCTCAGCAGCCACCACCCCATTCCTTTCTGTGTTCCCAGTAATTTTATCCTATCATAAAATCCTATTTTAAAATACTTAAGCTTTATCCATCATCAAACACACTTCTTACAAAGAATATGTATGATAGGAATTCCCATTGTGGCTCAGTGGTTAACGAATCTGACTAGGAACCATGAGGTTGCAGGTTCCATCCCTGGCCTTGCTCAGTGGGTTAAGGATCCAGCATTGCCTTGAGCCGTGGTGTAGGTCACAGATGCGGCTCAGATCCCAGGTTGCTGTGGCTCTGGTATAGGCCAGCAACTACATCTCCGATTCGACCCCTAGCCTGGGAACCTCCATGTGCCTTGGGAGCAGCCCAAGAAATGGCAAAAAGACAAAAAAAAAAAAAAAAAAAAGAAAATGTATGATAACTGCGATGACAACCGTAGAAATTTTCCCTGTGACCATAATACCTGCTTCTGTAAATGCCCCCTCACACGGCACTTTTTGGAAGGCAAATCATTGAAAACAACATTTTGGAAGTGTGTTTCTTCTTGTTTCTATGTTTAGCAATTGCTTATGAAAATGTATAATGCATAGAATGATATATCATTTTGATAAAATATGTACTACTAATCATTGTAATCTTAATCCAATCCAGAAGTGTTTGAAGTTAATTAAGAAATATTTAAATGCTTGGAATATTACTGTCGCAGGAAAATTTTAAAGTTTTAAATTTCAATTCTTTGATGATATATTCCTTTGAGAGTTTTGCCATCAAATTGGAAGGAGTACAAAGAACTGAGTGAATCGCTGTAACAAATCTCCCATTCTCATCTACTTATTTATATGAATAAAGGTACTGACCTCTGTTAAAATGACAAATAGGAGTAGAATCTTTGCTGAATTCCATCTTATTCCAGTATCTGGTACTAAGAGGTGGACACTCCTAGCAAGTGTAAGATAGGACTCTCCTTGAAACCTCTTCCCTTCTCTCCTCCTTTCAATAGAGTTATACAACTCATAAATTAAATCAGCATTTAGCATTTGTATCTTATGGCTGGGTAAATGTTATTCATGGCTGAACCAGCAGAGAGAACTATGCTTATATTTCTTTTCTTGTACAATGATATTTTTTTCTATTTCTCTTCTTTCCTTCCTCCCTCCCTCCCTCTCTCTCTCTCTCTCTCTCTCTCTCTTTGCCACACCTGCAGCATGGGGAAGTTCCTAGGCTGGGGATTGAACCCATGTCACGAGCTGCTGCAGTGACAATGCTGGATCCTTAACCAGCGGCACCACAAGGGAACTCCCTCTATTTCTTAGTCTTTCTATGACTAGTTCCTAAACTCTGCTACAGAATTAAAAGTGTGCTCTCAGCATGATTAAATGTTCAGGTGGGACTACAATTGCACCTTTTTCTTGGAGACATTCTCCTTAGGGCTCCCAGAATTCTCCTGCTCCCACCTGGGCTTTGCTCCTTGCATTACACAGTAATCATCGAGCCTCACCTCCACATCCTCTGGGATTCACCTCCACGTTGCCTAGAAGAGCACCTTGCCTCTCTCCAGAGGTCTTTGGACTCTCCCTGGTTTTGGTGGAACATATCTTCATTGGCTTTCTGGGAAAGCGTACCAAAGGAAGCCCCTGTTTTTCTAGGTCCAAACACCAAAGATTCAGGAAATAGGACAGAGGAGCTTGTTGACATCCTGGGCATGCAGTCAACAAAATAATCTAGAAGATGGGTCACGTGACAGGTCCCACAACCTGGTTGCTTCAACAGATAAAATTTGGGGTGGGGGCATTTGTAAGAAAGTAATTTGTACAGAAAATAGAGGAGAAAAGGATAAATGAAAAGATTTAGAAAACAGATGCTTGACAATGTGTGGACTTCATATGGATCCTGATTTAAACAAACTATATTTCTAAAAAATGTGTGACATTTATGAAGCAATTGGAAACTTGAACTCTGGAAAGCTAATGATATTGTTCATTTTTATGTTAGCTGTAATAATGGCATTGTTCTTATATTTTTAAGTCCTTATCTTTGAGAGAGACACACCGATAGAACAGGAGGGGGATATGCGGCTAGGGTGTAGATGAAGCAAGATTGGTCATGAACTGATAATTGATGAATCTGGGTGCTAGGTAGAGGGGAATTTTATTATACTCTTTTCTTCTCTACATTTAAATGTTTGAACTTTTCCACCAGAGGTTTTTTAATGAGGAAATAATAACAAAAAAAATCATTGTTTTATCCCTATACTTAAGTGATACCTCAGCTGGATATGAATTATGAGATAGAAATTTTTTTCCCTCAGAATTCTGTGTGTATGGCCCAGATGTGAGCACCAGGCGAGTTTTGAATAGTGATGCCCAGCTGATGGCATGAGACCAGTTCCCAGATCTCAGGAATGCCTTTTTCTCTTTTCTTTTCTTTTCTTTCCTTTCCTTTTCTTTCCTTTCCTTTCCTTTCCTTTCCTTTCCTTTCCTTTCCTTTCCTTTCCTTTCCTTTTCTTTTCTTTCCTTTCCTTTCCTTTCCTTTCCTTTCCTTTCCTTTTCTTTATTCTTCTCTTCTCTTTTCTTCTTTTTCCTCTTTTGATAGCCACACCTGCAGTATATGGAAGTTCCGATGCCAGCAGTCAAAGTGGAGCTGTAGCTCAGGTCTGTGCCACAGCCATGGCAATACCAGACTGAGCCAGCTTGAGGCAATGCTAAGTGAGATTGGTTTCTGAGAGGTCTGATGCTTTTCTGAGTCTTGATCTTGGGTTGTTTATAATCTGTTTTTCTCTCTTTCTGTATGTTTCTAAGAGCTTCCTTTTTATTAGCTTTGTTCTATAGTTTTTTGGCCACACCCTTGGTATGTGGAAGTTTCTGGGCCAGGGATCAAACCCACACCACAGCAGTGACTCAAACCTCTGCAGTAACAACACCAGATCCTTAACCCACTGAGCTCCATGGGAACTCCTATAATTTCTTTTTTCTTTTTTTTTTTTTTTTTGTCTTTTTGCTATTTCTTTGGGCTGCTCCCGCGGCATATGGAGGTTCCCAGGCTAGGGGTTGAATCGGAGCTGTAGCCACTGGCCTACGCCAGAGGCACAGCAACACAGGATCCGAGCCGAGTCTGCAACCTACACCACAGCTCACAGCAACGCCGGATCATTAATCCACTGAGCAAGAGCAGGGACCGAACCCGCAACCTCATGGTTCCTAGTCGGATTCATTAACCACTGCACCACGACGGGAACTCCATTGGAACTCCTAAAATTTCTTAATCATATGCCTTAGTGTCAGTCTTTCTTTTCTTCTTTAAAAGGTTCTTTCAATCTAGAAAGTTTTTCTCGAGAATTTGTATTTTTCTTTCTTTCTTTTTTCTTTTTTTGTCTTTTGTCTTTTTAGGGCTGCAATGGCAGCATATGTAGGTTCCCAGGCTAGGGGTCTAATCAGAGCTACAGCTGCCAGCCTATGCCACAGCCACAGCAATGCCAGATCCAAGCTATGTCTGCAACCTACAGAACAGCTCGTGGCTATGTCGGATCTTTAACCTACTGAGCGAGGCCAAAGATCAAACCCACAACCTCATGGTTCTTAGTTGGGTTCATTTCTTCTGAGCCATGACAGGAACTCTCTGTATTTTTCTTTCATAATTTTTTCCTACCATTTTCTTTGTTCTTTCTTTCCGAAATCCCTACTATTTGGATATTGAACTGATGCTACTTTTATTAGGATCACATTAAACTTGTAGATAAAATTAGGAAGAATTGACACTTTTTAATGGTAGATTTTCCTGTCTTGAAGAGGATATATCTTCCCATTTATTCAGTTGTCCTTTCAGTTTTGTTGATAGAGTTTAAAATTTTTCTATGTATTACACATTTTTTTTTTTGTCTTTTTAGGGCTGTACCCGAGATGCATGGAGGTTCCCAGGCTAGGGGTCGAATCAGAGCTGTAGCCACTGGCCTACACTGCAGCCACTGCAACACCAGATCTGAGCCATGTCTGCGATCTACACCACAGCTCACAGAAACACCGGATCCTTAACCCACTCAGCAAGGCCAGGGATTGAACCTGCATCCTCATGTATGCTAGTCAGATTCATTACCACTGAGCCATGATGAGAACTTCCATATTCCACATTTTTAATAATCTTATTTTTAGCCATTCTTACTTTGTTTTATGTCATTTTGAAATGGAATCTTTTATTCTAAATATTTGTTAGCTATCATTTTGTTTAAGTTTTTAAACCAGTTTGCTATACCCTATTATTTCAAAGTTTTTGGTTGATTATCTTAGTTTTTCCAGGTATACATCTATATTATCTCCAAATAAAATTAATTTTGGCTCTTTTTTGATTTGTTTTTATCTCTACTTTCTTTCTTGTCTTTAAAAAATAGATGGTGGTGGTGGGTATTGTTTTTTGTATGTTGCTACATCCTCTTTCCTCATTTTTCATCTTGGAGTTTTCTTTCACTATTGATAGGTGATAATAGATTCCGTTGGTTATGATGCAAAGCAACATGTTCCTCTGTCTTCTTCATTTTCTACAAATTGACAGCCAGACACAGAAACTGGACCAGACTCAAGTTTAATTCTGTTTGCAAGACAGCAGGAGATACATAATGTCTGGTTGTCTCTCTTTTTGTGATCACCGAAGTCACGGATTCTTAATGCACATTTATTCATTGGGGTATTGTAAAATGGTGAGATTCTGACATTTCTTTTTAAAATATTTAAATAAACTTTTTTTTTAATTTTAGAGTAGTTTCAGATTTACAAAAAAAGAAAAAATCATAGGTAATACAGAGGATTCAGTATACTTCGTACTGAGTTTCCTCTGTGGTTAACATCTTACACCGCCATGATGCATTTGTGAACACATCAATATTGATGTATTATTCAAGTCCATACTTTATTTTACATTCTCTTGGTTTTTGCTTAATGTTCTTTTACTATTCAAAAATCCCATCCAGAATACCACAATACATATAATTATCATGTCTCATTCTTTGTTAGTGTAAATCCAAAATGGTATAACCACTTTAGAGGACAGTCTGGCAGTTTCTTACAAAGCTAAACATAGACTTACCATATGATCCAGTGATTGTACTCCTTGGTATTTACCCAAAGGAGCTGACAACATATCCACATAGAAACTTACACATAAATACTTCTAGAAGCAAAAAATTGGAAGCAAGCAAGCCATTCTTTAATAAGTGAGTAGATAAACAAATGGTGCATCCATACCATTGAATATTATTCAGCAATTAAAATAAATGAGCTATCAAGTCATGAAAAGACATGGAGGAAATTTAAATGCATGTGGGCCAGTGAAGGAAGCCAATCTGAAAAGAACACATATTGTACGATTCTAACTATGTGACATTCTGGAAAAGGCAAAACTAGAGAGACAGTAAAAAGACCCGTGGTTGCCAGGGTTCAGACGGAGGTACAGAGGGAGGAGGGAATAGGTAGATCACAGGGAATTTTTAGAGCAAACTACTCTGCATGATACTGTGATGGTAAATTTATTACACATTTGTCAAAATCCATCGAATGTGCAACACAAAGAGTGAACTCTAAACTATTTGGTGTACGAGTTAATATTGTAAACTAAGTTGTAAAAAAATGTACCACAGTAATGCAAGATGTTAGCAATAAGGGAAACTCTGTGTGAGTGTGTTTGTGAGAGAGAGAGAGAGAGAAATGTATAGGAAATATTTAGGTTTAGAGAAAAATTTCCATTCAACTTTTCTCTAAACCTAAAACCATATTAAAACAAAGTCCATTATTTAAAAAAATTCTTGGAGTTCCCGTCGTGGCTCAGTGGTTAACGAATACGACTAGGAACCATGAGGTTGTGGGTTCGATCCCTGGCCTTGCTCAGTGGTTTGGGGATCCGGCATTGCCGTAAGCTGTGGTGTAGGTTGCAGATGCGGCTCGGATCCCGCGTGGGCTGGTGGCTACAGCTCCAATTGGGCCCCTAGCCTGGGAACCTCCATATGCTGCAGAAGCGGCCCAAGAAATGGCAAAAAGACAAAAAAAAAAAAAAAAAAAAAAAATTCTCGTTACCCTAATTTAGTTAATTGCTTTATATGGATTCATAGAGTCTTATTTTGTCCCATGAATCATAAGCCATTATTATTGAGAAGGAAAAAGGCATTCCTAAAGTTTCCTTTGTGGCTCAGGGGGTTAAAGACCTGACATTGTCCCCAAGAGGATGCGAGTTTGATCCCTGGCCTCGCTCAGTGAGTTAAGGATCTAGTGTTGCCATGAGCTGTGGAGTAGGTTGTAAATGTAGCTCCGATCTGGTGTTTCCATGGCTGTGGTGTAGGCCTCAGCTGCAGCTCCAATTCGACCCCTGGCCTGGGAACTTCCATATACTGAAGGTGTGGCCATAAAAGGAGAAGAAAGAAGAAGAAGAAAAAAAGAAAGGCATTCCTGAGATCTGAGAATTGGTGTGGTGCTAAGAGCTGGGTATCACTGTTCAAAGCTGGCCTGGTGCTCAGATCTGGGCCATACATCCTCTTCTGTTAGATACAAACCATCTCACAGAGCACGAGCATCAGACAGACCACTCTGAGACTATGGCAAATTGAGACAAAACAAGGCCACTTTATAATTTTGTCTAGGGACAGAGGAAAACAAGAGGCAACCCACAAAATACCAAATATTCCTTTCTCCAGGCTAATATGAGTGACAGCTTCTTGACTATTACAGCCTTCTCTCTACTCTAGTCTGACCTCCCTGTAGATAAGGTTTATCAAGGCACCCCATCACAGAAACATCTCCCCTTTCTGACCGAGTGCAATCCAGGGTGAACTGTGGACTCTCCCCAAACCCTTCCAGGCTGAAGTTCAACTCTGTAATTGTTGCTTCTTCTTCTTTTTTTTTTAGGGGCCACGCCCACAGCATGTAGAGGCTTCCAGGCTAGGAGTCGAATCAGAGCTACAGCTGCCAGCCACAGCCAAGCCACAGCAATGCCAGATGGCTGTCTGTGACCTACACCACAGCTCATGACAATGCTGGATCCTTAACCCACTGAGTGAGGCCAGGGATCGAACCTGCATCCTCACAGATACTAGTCAGATTCATTTCCACTGAGTCACAATGGGAACTTCTGTAATCGTTTCTTTCTGACATCTTTTTATTGAATTATCCCATGTTCCTTATGATGTCTGTTTGCCCTCACTGAAATGAGTAATAAACCCACTGGTTCAGCTATAGGCATTGACACCGTCATTTCTTTTGATGCTAAAATTGTCTCAGATTTGACCTGTAGGTGGTAATCCTTCTGACAATATCCCTATTGTTCTTTGAGCCCTTTCCTACTTTCTGGAACAATAAGATATCCCAGAGTCATCTTGTAGGTTCTTTGCCCCAGCCCAAGTGCGCCCCTAAAATGCAAAAAAAACCAAAAAACTGAAAAACAACAGACTAGTATCAGCCAGTTTGGTCTGGGCCAGAAATCTGCCTCAGATAATATTCATGGCAGCTTGAATATTAAACATTTGTTAAAGCACATGTTTATATTTTATTTTAATGTTTTTTTGGTGATCACCTTTAATATTTGTAAGGTATAGAATACATTTCGGGGGCAGGGTCCAGTTTGCAGCACTGTACCTGTGGAGACAGGTTCACTGCAGTGATGGCTCTGAGATGCCAGGGGCAGAGGTGGAGAAGTGCCTTCTTGGGCAAGAGCAGCACCAAGCTGGGAGCCTCCCATCAGATGCAAAGGGGTGGCACCACTGTGGTCGGTGTGGCAGGAGAGGAGGGAAATGAATATGTTTGTAGGTGGTGGTGACTGGTGGGGCAGGACTAGGGAAGCTGGTGGGCCTGTTAAAGAAAAAATATTTCATGCCTTTTGTTAAAGATGGTAGGGCAGGTAATTAATTCAGGACCTTCGGGACAGGTATGGGGACCTGTAATGGGAAAGAGATTGGTCTTCACTCCAAATACAGCACAAGCAAGTGAGAATTCATAGCTAAGGAGCAGGGTAGGAGTCTGTGCCTGGAAAATTACTAAGAGGCGACAGCAAGGCTAAGAGGAGACTCTGGCTAAACCACCTAAAAGATTCTTGCTGAAGGCAGGCCAGGGGGATCAGACATCACCTTGGAACTGGGGGGCTGAGGAACCTGATCAGATATTGAGGTGGCAGGGGGCTTCTCGCTAGAACTGCGTGTTACAGAACATGCAGAGATGGGCCTAGGATAAGGTTCAGGAGCCTGACCCAAATTTAGAAAATCTTTGTCAGCACTCACAGAATCAGGCTGGCCCGTGAGGCCTGTCCCCGCCTCTGAGCCTGGCATAAGGGACTGTCCTCAGGCCCCGTTGCTGAACCACTGTGGCCCTACCTCTTTGGGAATGCCTGGGAATCAACATTTGACTGATGATTCAGTCAGATGAAGCTCAGATTTTCCCCACCCCCAATTCAATAAAACAAATATTGGGAGTTCCCAGTGTGGCTCAGTGGGTTAAGAACCTGACTAGTGTCCTTGAAGATGCCGATTTGATCCCTGGCCTCCCTCAGTGGGTTAAGGATCCAGGGTTGCTGCAACCTGTGGTGTAGGCCAGCAGCTATGACTCCAATTTGACCCCTAGCCTAGGAATTTCCTCATGCCATGTGTGTGGCTCTAAAAAAACAAAAACAAACAAACAAAAACAAATGAAAAAAAAAAAGAAAAAATTGACAAAGCGTGGATTGCCTGGGTTACATGTTAACCGTAATATAATATATATCCTCTGATAGAAGAAGCCTCCCAGCACCACTCCAGACACACAGACTTACTGTCACCAGAACATACTGTGTTGTCCCACCTCTGCCCCTTTGCTGATGCTTTATCTCCCCATGGCCAGAGACTGTGGCCTTCCTTAGTTTCTAGAGCCTTCTCTCCTCTGTCTTCTCTTTCTCCATCCCTCATGAACTGCAGTTTATGTTTTTTTAAGCAGTCATTACCTTGACCTTAGAATTGCAGAGCGGCTGTGACTATGCACTGACAGTGGTGGGGAGCAGGGCAGGGGGTTGTGTGAACCCACTCTAAAGAAATAAAACCCTGTCCTAAAGTCATGGCTGAAAAGCCCAGATGAAACTGAGCACGTTCCCGGAGGAGCCGTTCATGTGGTCGGGAGGTGCAGAAGAAACTGTGTATTTCACTAGCTGCCTTGGGCACCCACTCGGGTGCGTTAAGGGGTGACTTATACCTGTGTCACACTCATCCACTGGCTCTTGCTATAGAATCAGCCCCCTCCAGGAGTTCCCATTGTGGCCCAGTGGTTAACAAATCCGACTAGGATCCATGAGGATGCAGGTTCGATCCCTGGCCTCTCTCAGTGGGTTAAGGATCCGGTGTTACCATGATGTAGGTCACAGACACAGCTCGGATCCCATGTTGTGGTGCTTCTGGTGTAGGACAACAGCTATAGCTCTGACTCTAGTCATAGCCTGAGGACCTCCATGTGCTGCAGGTACAGCCCTAAAAAGACAAAAAAAAAAAAAAAAAAAAGAATCAGGACCCTCCCATCCCATCTCCCACCTCACTTCCCTCATCCCGCCTCCTCCATCTGTGTGTGCTGGTCCCCCTTCAGGCCCTGTGATAACACATAATTAACCCTCTCCCTTTGGTGCCTCTGCCCTCCCTGTGGTCACCCCAGTGCTGTGAGGTCCTCCCAGCTCCTTCACTGACCACAGAGGACAGAGTGGGACCTGTGATATTCAGAGATGTCTGTCCATTACCACAGAACCCCTGACTGCTCATTCTTCCCCACCGATCCCCCAGGATGCCTGCCCCAGTCCCCTCGACAGTGGGATGTGCATCAGGTTTCCCTGTCCCCACCAGGGTCTTTTACTTTCTTCTTTTCAACATAACCGGACCTCCATGGGCATCAGAAGGTGGTAAATAGTGCCAGCAAATGTGCATTCTTCTGATCTTGTTTGCTTCTGGGACTGTCTTGACAGGCTGTGATTTGGCTTTTTTGTGATTAAGAAGTTATAGCAAACTACCTTCATTCAGCCCTTTGCTACCCAACTGCAAAGGCAGGTGGCAAGGAAGCTGTTCTTTGCTGGGTGTGTTGGCTCAGCCTGGGATGGAGCATCCAGAAATCCTGGTGGGTGGGCGGTCCTGCCAAGGCCTGAGAACATTCTCTCACCCAGAGACAAGTGCTGTCATTATCCGAGCCCTTTCCAGGAGCCAGGCTCTGTGTTAAGTGCTTCATTGGTAATTTCCTTTTCTCAGGTAGTCCTCACAACAGCTCTGTGAGGCAGATGTCAGCAACCCATCTTCCAGGACAGGAACCTGAAAAAGATCGATGAGGTGTCCATGGCCAGGACTGTGATGTTGGACTTTTCTCCAGGCCATCCTGGACTTGCAATTAGCAAGCTATCCCAGCTCCCAACACCATACCCACCACCAGCCTCACAAAGTGCGAGGACAATTTCATTACAGTGCAAAGCCCTGGTGGTTCAAATAATAAATAGGTTGTCCAATGCAAGCCCATGATGCAGTTTAAAAAAAAAATTGCCTTTACACAGCTGGAAGTCCCGTCTAATTTCTCTCCCTCTGCTGCAACATGGACCACCACAGCCCAGGTCCCCTAATGGAATTTGAGGGCTTAAATTTCTGCCGCTGAACAAGACACCTCAACTCTTAGACTCCAGAACCCACTCATCCTTCAGAGCCTAGGCTGAACGAAGTCTCATTCTGGCCCTCTCAGCCCTCACCCTCAGATCTCCCAAAGTCATTCTGGGATCTTCTTTCATCCCTACCTGGAGCATAAGTCTGGCTCCTTCTTGCCAGAGTGTATTAGTACCAGAGGGCTAAGCTGGTGTTCACTGTAGGATCATCATCTAAGCTCTTGGTCTCAGTCTTAGTCTTCCTGGTCTATAAACTGGGGTGAAAGGAAAGACTCAGATCCACTCCAGCCCTTTCTCTGCTCCTTTTTTGATCATAGGGAACCTACATTTTGGGGGCTCCCTTACCAGTGCCCACTGGTAGGCGTGCAAGGGAGCCCTGGTGGAAAACTGGAGGGAGGGAGGGAAGGAAATTCTCTGATGTTTTATTCTTTCTCTTTCTCTCTTTCTCTGACCTTGTATCTCAGCAGTGACTATGTTTCCTTCAAGGCTCCAGCTTCTGCCAGGCAGTGGCCCCCTATGGTTCCAGCTCCCACAGGGTCATCTCACAGTTTCGGCATTGGTAGGAAGACCTGGTTTGGGCCCCTGGTCACACTGGCTTGTGGGCCCTGGCATGTTTAGGCTTCTTGCTGTGGCTAATCTCTACCTTTCTACTATTTCCTGTCAAATTCATCTGTACGTCTGTTGCTCCATCGACCAATTCCCTGTATTAAATTCCTCTCTTCAAAGATGTAGAGGGGTTTCTGTTTTCCTGGGCAGACCCAGTGCTCACCATCCTGGGTAAACAAGGGAAAAAACTCTTGTTCCTGCCCATCTTGGAAGTGAGGAGATCAGAGCACACTTCTTTCTTTTTAAAATCTATATGTGGGAGTTCCTGCTGTGGCACAGTGGGTTAATGATCTGGCTTGTCTCTGTGGAAGTGATCCCCAGCCTAGCCTAAGGATCCAGTGTTGCTGCAACTATGGTGTAGGTCACAGCTCCGGCCCAGACATTATCCTCAGCCTGGGAACTTCCATATGTTGCAGGGGCAGCCGAAAAAAAGAAAAAAAAAATCTGTTATTTGTTATGATTATAGAAGTTATCATTGGTGAGAAAAGCCCTAAGCATCAGTAATGAAATGTTCAGCTTTGGGACCATCCCCTACCACCCCCAGATCGTCAGCTCCCACACAATGGGGTCAGATGAATATCTGCAGCCCACACAGTTCTTACTCCCAGATGACCACAACCTGGCTGCAGGTCCTTCCTGGTGAGGTCATGGCTCAAAGCTTCAGTTCGCTGGGCATGAGCTATGCCTGTAAACACGTGGATGCATCAAGCCGGGAGCTGAGAGCAAGAGCTGTATATGTGTATGTGGGGGTTGGGAGAGTCCTGTGTGAGACTGTGCAAATGCCATTGCTGGCAAGGGGGCTTTGTCCCTCAGGGTCTCCAGAAAGCAGGGGAGGGATGGGGGAGAGAGCAGGAGTATGATGCAAATCAACCCCGTAACCCTGGAGACCCATGCAGTTGGTACATTCAGCAAACTCTGAAGCCTTTCCTTTGTGTTTTATTTATTTCTTCTAATGTGTTACTATAGTTGTTATCCTTTGTCAAAAAAATGCTACATGTGAAGGGGAGATTCAGCCAGTTCTCCAGCAGTAGGAAAGAGGAGAATGATGTCAGCAAAAGAAAATCTCTTCTTAAATTCTGGCAGGTGCTGTTGGAGGAGGCTGTCCTGATATTACCGCAATGCTTCTTGCCTGATGCTCAGATGGAGGGATTTGAGCTCTTCCAGTTCTTTTATTCTTTGTGTCAGAGTGGAAGCTAATTATAAAGTATCATTCAATATACACTCTACTGAAGGATGACAGCCACTGTTTTTCTCTTCTCAAAAATGCAGAAGTGACTGGTCCGTTTCATTGCCTGGCCCAGCTGTGAAGGGCAGATTCTGGATGCTAACTATCATGTTTCTTAGAACAACTTCCCTTTGATACAACTTTTCCAAATAGTAGGTGATGCATTCTTTATGTGTAAGGCAGAGACATGCAGCAGAGAGAGGATAAACCGTCTGTAGGACTCCTTTTCCTGCCTCTAACCTTGAGATCAATACTCTGAGAAGGGGAACCCTTCTGCTTTTAAGTCCTTGAAGAGGGGAGGGGTGAGAGGGGCCACCTTGCAAAGAACTCCAGTCTGGCACAAGGGAAAGAACTTTTTTTTTTGCTTTTTATGGCCTCACCCGTGGCATATGGAAGCTTCCAGGCTAGGGGTTCAGTTGGAGCTGTAGCTGCCCGCCACAGGTCAGTCTCCACAGCCACAGCAATGCCAGGTCTGGGACCTATACCACAGCTCATGGCAATGCCAGATCCTTAACCCACTGAGTGGGGCCAGGGATTGAACCTGCCTCCTCATGGACACCAGTGGGTTGGTTAACTGCTGAGCCACAACAGGAACTCCAAGGGAAAGAACTTTTGGTTCAAGGCCCTGCCCCAAAGTCTGCAAACCGAAGCTCTCAGCTCTTTGGTAAAGGGTGAGCTAGAGTGCCTTCCTTTGTACCCTGGGTATGGTCTGGCCAGAGGAGGATGGACCAGAGGGCTCAGTTGGTGCCCAGTTCAGTATTGAAGAGACCCCATGGGAAAGACTTTCTCCCTTTATACTGCTACAGTGTTTTGCTTCTGGAGATTATTATTCATCACTGGAAAATGTGTGTGTGTGTGTGTGTGTTTGTGTGTACACGTGAGCACATGTGCATGCATCCGTGCATGTATGTGTTGGGGGTGGGGAGCATACTGCTCAAAGATTGTTACAAGGAACTGAGGGAAAGTGGAGGAGGGGGCTCCACCCCACCAAAGCCACAGAATGGCCATAGCGTAGATGGAGAGCAGCAGTCCCTGAAATCCAAGTGGTCCCCAGGGGAGCAGCTGAAGGCTGGAGGCATCTGAGAGCCACACAAAGAGGCATCAGCAATGTGGCCGGACTGTGGTCTTGGTGAGACCAACATCTCTTCTTTCAAAACATGACCTGAGCTCTGCCTGGTGAGGTCAATATACAGTTATCGGAGTTCCTGTTGTGGCTCAGTGGAAACGAATCCAACTAGTATCCATGAGGTTGCAGGTTCGATCCCTGGCCTCACTCATTGGGTTAAGAATCCGGCATTGCCGTGAGCTGTAGTGTAGGTCACAGATATGGAACTGATCTCACGTGGCTGTTGTGTAGGCTGGCCGCTGTAGCTCTGATTCAACCCCTAGTCTGGGAACCTCCATATCCTGCAGGTGTGGCCCTAAGAAGAAAAAAAAAATACAGTCATCACAATTTCTTCCAGGGTTTAATGAAGGAGTATTCTAGATAGATCCATTGGTCATGATATTTATCAGGCATTTCCCCTCCAAACTCATGCTATTAAAAAAGTGAGTTAATATAATAAGTAACTACTTGGAATAGAAATCCTCCAAATCCATGCTATTAAGAAAGTAGTTTCCAGAGTTCCCGTTGTGGTGCAGTGGTTAACAAATCTGACTAAGAACCATGAGGTTGCCGGTTCAATCCCTGGCCTTGCTCAGTGGGTTAAGGATCCGGCATTGCCGTGAGCTGTGATGTAGGTTTGCAGACTCGGCTCGGATTCTGCGTTGCTGTGGCTCTGGCATAGACCAGCAGCTGCAGCTCCAATTTGACCCCTAGCCTGGGAACCTCCATTTGCCGTGGGAAGCAACCCTAGAAAAGACAAAGAGACAAAAAAAAAAAGAAAAAGGAAAAGAAAAAAGAAGTAGTTTCCATAGAAATGGAGAGTAGAATGGGGCAGAGGTGGGGATGCAGGAGAATGGGAGATGGTCAAAGCGTACAAACTTCCAGTTATAAGATGAATAAGCCCTTCAAAATGGCTTAAAGATTTAAACATAAGACATGACACCATAAAACTCCTAGAAGAGAACAAAGGCAAAGCATTCTCTGACCTAAACTGTGTACCTGTTTTCTTAGGTCAGTGTCCCAAGGCAATAGAAATAAAAACAAAGAGGATTCAATCCAACATATAAGCTTTTGCACAACAAAGGAAACCATTCAAAAAAAGAAGAAAGACAGCCTATAGAATGGGAGAAAATATTTGCGAATGATATAACCCACAGGGCTTAATCCAAAATATGCAAACAACAACAAGAAAACAAAAAACCCAATTGAAAAATGGGCAGAAGACCTACATGCACATTTTTCCAGAGAAGACATATGGATGGCCAGTAGGCACATAAAAAGATGCTCAACAGCACTAATTATTAGAGAAAAGCAAATCAGAGCTATAGGGAGGTAGCACCTTACACCAACCAGAATGGCCCTCATAAATAATTCTACAAATGGCAAATGCTGGAGAGGGTATGGCATCTCTGGAGCGCCAGGATGCAAGTTTGATTCCCAGCCCAGCACAATGGGTTAAGGATTTGGCATTGCCACTGCTGGGTCGCAGGTTGCAACTGCAGCTCAGATCTGGAGTTCCCCTGGCCCAGGAACTCCATATGCTGTGGAGTGGCAAAAAAAAAAAAGAAAAAAAAAGTCAAAAGTTTTTTTAAATTAAAAAAAAGGTTGAATAAGACAGGGATCTAATGTACAGCATGGTGACTAGAGTTAACAATACTGAATTATACACTTAAAAGCTGCCAATAGATTTTAAATGTTCTCACAACACATATATAAAGTAATTATGGGAGATGATAGAGATGATAATTAACCTTATTGGGGTAACATTTTGCAATATATACGTGTTTCAAATCATCATGTTGTATACCTTAAACTTATGCAAAGGTATGTGTCAATTATATTCTAGTAAAGCTAGGGAAAAAAGGAAATAATTAATAAGACATCCCACAAACCCATGCTATTAAGAAAGTGAATTAATACAGTAAGTAACTACTTGAAGGAAAAGTCCCCCCTTCCCCCACCCTGCCACATGTGGCAAATCATTATTTGGAAGTTTTGGAGTGTGAGAAGAAACTCAACAACAAATATTAAAACCTTCAAGGACCTCAGGTTATGGTGGAGTTTAAACCCATGAGGTAGGAAATGCAACAAATTTAAATCTCATTTGTGGGATTTATTAAGAACTTTGTCCTAGGGCCTAAAACCAGCCCAATAATGAAATGGTCATCCATCCACGCAGAAGGAACAATCTTTCACAATTAAGTGAGAGTACTGGCACCAGCCACTTGGATTTCTTAATCAGCATGGAATGCTGTGCCAGTCGATAACCCTGAAGTTGCCATTGGGGAAAGGACTGGAGGCTTTGCAGGGGGAGGGGGATCAAGGTTGTGAGGGCAACAGGAGACACTTGAGAGCTCAGGCAAAGGCATATTTACCAACCCATGTGGAAGTATTTTGCCCGTGCTGTTGCATCTGATCTTGGCCCTGCTTCCATCCATTCAGTCATCCATCGTACCTCTTCATCCACCACCTACCCAACTCATTCATCCATTCATCCAGTATTCCATCTACTTATTCAACAAACAGGAGTTCCTTCTGTGGCACAATGGGATCGACAGTGTCTCTGCAGCAGCAGGGACACAGGTTCAATTCCTGGCCTGGTGCAGTGGGTTAAGGATCCAGCATTGCTCCGGTCGTGGCATAGGTCTCAACTCTGGCTTGGATTTGATTCCTGGCCCAGGAACTCCTTATGCCATGGGGCAGCTGAAAGAGAGAACAACAACAGCAGCAACAACAACAACAAAAGCAAACACACCCTAGGGATGTTTCCCTGGGGGGGCAGGTGTATGTCACAGTGGATACACAGACGAGTGAGGAGCTCACAAGGATGACATTCATATTACTTGTGGAAGGATGTGTTTTAGCTGCTGCTATTTATCCTACTGTGAAAAATTATGGTAAAAAAATTATGGTGAGATGTCAAATAACAGATGAAATACATTTATAAAGTTTCACAGAGCGTATGCTTATCATTTTACATTCCTCGAAGAAATTTTGTGTTTTCACTTGTTCCTCCTGTGAGATGGGTAGAAGCACATTCTGCAAATAAAGGCACTGAGTTACAAAACCGTTTTGTGATGGCCAGAGGGGTTCGGAGCCAGGAATCTGGCCATTGGACTTTCATCAAGGGTGGAAACACTTTGCTGAGTGATTGCGGCTTCAACAGATAGAATCTGTTCCTATCTTAACACTGACACTGTCTGACAAACTACAGCCAGGAGTGGACGATTCAGGTTTTGGTGGTTGAGTTGATACTTTGGCTTTGCAATCAGTTAATGTTTGGCTCTGTGCTGGTTTAATAGAGTAAGAAGGAAGGAAGGGTCACTGAAATTCAAAAGAGCCCTGTGATTGGAATGACAAATTTTCATATAAAATACAATTCAACACTCTCAAATGAAGCATGGGCTTCTGCTCTTCTTTCAAGAATCTACTGAACCAGGACAAATGTCTCTGTTCCCACTGGGGACTTACTTTCTTCCTTTTTGGGAAACCAGTGTGAATGGTTACTTTTCAGTCAGTTGGATCTTTCTGTATCCAACTGTGACAGACTCTGATAGATAAAGTGGCTGCCTCTGGCTTTGAGGGTGAAAGGAAAAACACATTCTTGTAGCTGAGTGAAAGAATACCTCCCAGAAGTTGGCTATGTTTGAGTTCATTTTTAAGCTGTCAGTAGGGAATGTCAAATAGGGTATTTGTAAGAGGAAAATAAGATTTACTGTTCTTCTTTCTACCCCGAAGTTCACTAGAGGTGTTGGCTAGAGAAGAAGTAACTGCAAGAAGTGTGACCTCTCCTCAGGAGATTTATGACCAGGGCCTGACGGGCAGTGAATTAAGCTAAAAGCACCTGGTCAAAAAGCAGAAGAGTTCAGTCTTGGGTTATTGGACATTCAAAAGGTGAAACAATAAGCAAGAATTATGATGCCCCAGTCACACCTCCTTGTAATGGGTCAGTACTTCCTGAACACAGAGCAAGGGCAGATATATCCTTCTACCTGAAATGAAATAAGCCTCTGATATTGTTTATGGTGGCTGAACCCACAGACAGGTCTGAGAATAGAATCAACTGTTGATGCACAGACTGTCAGAGGCTTTCATATGCTGATCAGAGATGCCACCTGAGAAGAAGTCCTAGCGAGCCTGCCCTTGCCCTGCTGCCCAGGAGTGGGCCTGGATGGGGAGGACTTAGGAGGGGATGATGGAGCATCATGGTCTGGTCCTGGGAAGCAGCATCAGAAAGAGGCAGCACCAGACTCAAGCAGGAGATGGTTAAACCATCCTTGTCTACTGCATTTATGTTGCCACCTTGGGCCTCCGAGTTCCTCCTCTGTCCCTTGTCCTCAACTGGTCCTGGTCAGCTCCCCTGCATTCTGCTTACCTCCTCCACTGGGATCTTATGAAGTTGAAGCTTTCTACACAAATAACCCAGAAGGAATTAGAAAGCCTGCACAGCACCTTAGGCATCACAAAAAGCTCCTACTAAGAGTTTGCTGATGGCTCCATGGGTTAAGGATCCAGTATTGTCATTGCTGTGGCTCTGGTTATAGCTGTGGTGTGGGTTTGATTGCTGGCCCAGAATTTCCACATGCTGCAGGTATGGTCGAAAACAAAACAAAACAAAACAAAACAAAACCCAAAAACCCCAAAGGAAAACCAAAGATCTCATACTAGTTATCTATTGCTGAATTAAAAACCATCCCAAATCTTAGAGGGTTAAAACAACCATCTATTTGCTGATGATGCTGTGTAAGAAAGTAAAAGACTGCCTCAACACCAGGCAGCTGGCAGCTATAGTGTTCCTGAATATATATAAACAATTTTCACAGCATATAGACAATACTCAGACAGGCTATTCTTTGCCTCTGATGGAATAAGACAGAACAAGACATTTTTCTGATCAAGCCTAAGACTGTACAGAAATGAGGACATTCTGCAACTCAAAAATCGCCTAACAGCTTCCTGCTAAATGAGTTACTACTGACAACTGTAGCCCCACTTCAATCCTCCTGCCTCGTAGATAAAAATTATCAAGTGATCCAGTCACCAAGTTGGCCCAACTTTCTGAAAGCACCCAATAAAAAACTGGCTCTTGCTTCCCTCAACCCTTTAAGGAATTTCCCAACAGACACTCAAGTCCTATAATAAGCCCCTCCCAGCTTCCCTTTCCTGGTTCCTCTGGTGTACACTCTCCCTTGCTGCAGCACTTTAAATAGAGCTAACTTTGCTTGACTGCAAGTGTAATTTGGGCTGAGCTTAGCTGGCTGGTTCTTCTGTACTTGGAGTTGCTTTATGACTGCAGTCATTTGGCCACTCACCTAGGACAGGATGATCTAAGATGGCTTCACTCACATGTCTGGTGGTTGGGCTGGTTGACAGCTAAGCCATATGTTGCCAGCAGGCTAGCCCAAGCGTCTTCACATGGTAGACTTGTGTGGTATAAGAAGGAAACTCCCAATGCACTGTATGTTAAGCCTCAGCTCAAATTATGTTTGCTAATATTCCGTTGGTCAATGCAAATCACATGACTAATCCCCAGCTCAGTGTGGGAGGAGACCACCAAGGGTGAAGATACAAGAGGAAGTAACGGGGGGACCATTTCTGTAATAAACTACCATGGTACTGAACACGCACAGTCTCATTTAATCCTCACAAATGAAGATAATTACCCTAATTTTGCTGATGAGAAAATTCAAGTTTAGAAAAATTTGAATTTACTAAGGCCATAAAGCCGAGTAGTGCTTCAGAGTTTCTCTCCTCAGAGCCCCTCACTGCAAATTTGCACTGTTGCTTTGATCCTGCAGGGCCGTTCAAGTACTTTTTGTGACTGATTTATTACATTGTTGTCATTTATTATAATGTTTTCAGTTTCATCCATTTCCCCTTTCTTCCTTCCCTCCCTCTATCCCTCCCTGCCTCCCTCTTTCCTTCCTTCCTTTCTTTCTTTCTTTTTGCCACGTCCATGGCATGTAAAAGCTTTTGGGCTAGGGATCAAACTCAGACCACAGCAGTCACCCAAGCCACAGCAGTGACAATGATATTTTATTTTATTTCTAGGCTACCAGGGAACTCCCATTCCTTGGCCAGATATAATTTCACTGTATGGATATGCCGCCTTTTTTTTTTATCCATTCATCAGTTTATGGGCATTTGGGTTGAAGCCAAAAAGAGGAGGGCCCATGAGTTGTTATGAACTTTTTATAATAAGGTCATGCATGTTAACCCATTTATACATTTTACTGGGAGAGCTGGATAGTGAGCCTTAAACATCTCAATCTAGAAACTGTCTTCTCTCTTCCAGGTTGAAGAGGGGGCATATGTCCCAGGAGGCAAGGAGAGTGAGTGGGCAAATCATGAAGGATACCATTGCATGGGTCCCTTTCTAGTCTGAGGCTGGCTTGTGCCCACATTGAGGGGTTCCCCACAGGACCCTGTCTGGGGCCAGGCTCTCACTTCAAGGGCACTAGTTTATCACCAGAACATCTAGACAAAGCACATTTAATCAGTGAGGAATTTTTTCTAACACCAGATCAACAACTATGGACCTAACACAACCAGGAAAGATTTCCTAAAAATACAGATTTGACTAACTTCTGACTTTTTTTAGTTCAATAGAAAAAACCTAGGGTGGGGGTTGGGAAGGAGGAAAGGAAATAATCGCTTTCCCCATAGCCACTCCATGGCAGACAGCAGAAGGTGTCAGGTGTCTATGAGAAATAGTAGCGCTGCAAAAGCTAAGATTGATTAGACGTGGCGGAAACTAGAGCAGGTCCTTTTTAAAAGATCACACTGAACAAAATGATGGTGCATTTAAAAAACATGGGTTTCTAGAATTAACTGGAAAAGGCAGCAATGAAAATGGTTGACAGGGCGTGTCCTGAGACCTCCTCTCTGGACTGTGCTCCAGCTGCAGGAAGGTCCCTAATTTTCCCCAGAGGTGTCAGAGGAGACCCAGAAATCCAAGCTCTTAACAGGACCCTGAGTGGTCTGAGCATCCCATTTCAGGAACCCTGTCCTAGAGACCACTTTAATTTTCTCTTGTTTTGATTCCAGTGTTCATTTCTGAAGGTGCAAGTCACAGAAGAAAGGAGAGTACTTTGGAGTCTTTGGTGGTGAAATGGATTAGTCCTGACTTAAATAGAAATTTGATTGACTGGAACATTGTACTTAAGACTCATGCCCACTTTAGGCCCATGAAAGGAGTATTTTATTATCACTTCAGCCTGTTTAATTGGATTGAGAAACCCACTGGGGAGGCAGAGCTCTGCCATTTATACAGGAACCAAATGGCTATCCACAGGTTGATTATGTTATGGCATACTAGTCAGAGTTCTGAGAAATAGAGCCCACAAGATATGTATGTGAAGAGATTTGGAGTTCCCATTGTGGTGCAGCAGAAATGAATCTGACTAGGAACCATGAGGTTTTGGGTTCAATCCCTGGCCTCCCTCAGTGGGTTAAGGATCCAGTGTTGCCGTGGGCTGTGATGTAGGTTGCAGACATGGCTCGGATCCTGCACTGCTGTGGCTGTGGTGTAGGCTGGCAGCTGTAGCTCCGATTTGACTCCTAGCCTGGGAACCTCCATATGCCTTGGGTGTGGCCCTAAAAAGCAAAATAAATTTAAAAAAAGAGAGATTTATTATAAAGAAATGGCTTATATGATTATGATATAAAGCAGGAGAGCAGATGGTGTAACTTCTAATCCAAGTCTGAACCCAAAGGCAGGAGAAGACCCATGTCCTAGCTCAGAGACTGGTAGAGAGAGAGTGAATCCCTCACTCCACCTTCTTGTTCTAGCAGGACATCATCTGACTGAATGAGACCCACACACACTGGGGAGGGCAGTCTGCTTTACTCATCTGCTGATTCAAAGGTTAATCTCCTCCAGAAACACCCTCTCCGACATAGTCAGAATCCCATGGCTCCGTTAGGTTCATCCATAAAATTAACCATCACATATGTTATCTCATATTTCAAAATAAAGAGACAAAAAGAAATTCAAAATAAAGAGGGTTCTAAATGTATGATATTACTCTTAAATTGGTTCAACTTGGCGAAAGACCAAGTCAAGAAATCTCTGAAAAGATACCTTAACACTGTGCTTTCTCTCAGGTTGGCTGACTCTTGAACCTGGTGTCTCTCGTCTACCTCACCTTGGCTTTGTAATGCTATGGCTTCTTCACATGATGTCTCCATCACACTGAGTCCCCAAGGTCAGGAACCTGGTTTATGCTGTTTAGACAGTAACACTAGCCTGGGATGGTACCTGCCACATAGAAGATGCCAGAAGGCTCTTGATGAACTTGTTTAAGAATTGGACTTGAGGGAGTTCCCATTGTGGCTCAGTGGAAATGCACCCACCTAGTGTCCATGAGGATGTGGGTTTGATCCCTGGCCTCACTCACTGGGTTAAGGATCCAGCATTGCCATGAGGTGTGGTGTAGGTCTCAGATGTGGCTCAGATCCTGCGTTGCTGTGGCTGTGGTGTGGGCCAGCAGCTGTAGTTCCATTTCGACCCCTAGCCTGGGAACTTCCATATGCTCCACCTGTGGCCATAAATTAATTAATTTAATTAAAAACTGGACTTGATTTTCACGTGTTGTGTTGACTTCCCATCCCTCACCATAACTCTGGCAGAACAGGTTTATGACATTATGTAAGCTTGGTTTGACAAATTAATATGAAGTACTAAGAGAAATTATTGACATTTTTATGACAGAGGAAGCATTAGAATGAAATGAGACTATAAAATAAAATTGTAGCAAATGACTAATAAAGAAGGGGCTCAACTTAATAAACAATCTTTCTATAATTTGTTTTATTCTGGTGAATTGTGGCAGCAGCTGCTGATTTACAACAGGCTGATTCTGACCAAATCTGGCTCAGCTTGTGATGAAGAAATATAACTCAATATTACATACAAAATGTAGATCATTTATTTTTGTTTTGCACCAAATGTCATGGAGGCATTCAGAAAAATGTTAAAATGTATTTCATGGATGATTTTTCTCTAGTAAATTTTTAATCACAGCAAATATGCAGTAAACAAAATACAGTTATTTCCTCTATAATTAAATTGACTAAATACACAAGTTCATCACGTTAATTAAAATAGTACTTGCCCAGTTGTAAAATTACAAATGGCTGGCTTTCTCTTGAACTTCAGATGGTAGCTTTTATAAGTTCATATATTTACACATATATAGGCTATCATTTGCGCAGAACTGTTTCAGATTTGTTAATTTTGACACAAATCCTTTGTTAGGAAAAAAAATGAAAATTTAAGTAAAATCCGGCCTTTAGCTGAAGCCCACAGTCAAACCTGTTGCAGCATTTTTTCAGTCAAATGCCAGCTAAGTCCCTATAAATAAAGCTAAATGCCAACTTCAAAATAATAGATAACCCTGAACTTTCAGGGAAAAAGGATGTTTATTTTAATTCATTTAAGCCTGGCTATAAATGACTTCAAGACATAATGGTTCAAAAACCCAATATTCCCAGACTGATTACATTTGACTCTAAAGACCCAGTGATAATACAACATAATTAAACACATGGGGGTGTGTGTCTTTGAAACATATCTGCAGGGTAGATAAAAGAAATACAATTTCTTTTTTTCTAATGGAATTTTAAGTATGTAAATCTTGTTTTCAAATGTTTGGCTAAGTCATTCCCTTATCTCTCTCTCAAAACCCACATGAAGTCAGTTTTCATAGACTCAGATTTGAAGCCGAGTCTAATTCCCGACACAACTCAACACCAGAATCTTCTTTGTGTCACTCTAATCACAGGCAGCCTTTTCCTCTCTTTGAAGGGCTGATTGCCAGAAGCATCTTCTTTATGTTGTTAGAGCTTTAAACCATGTCAACATATTCGACCTTGTTTGGCCTTGTTTCTGTTCAGAAAAAAATCCCTCTCATGCCTAGAAACACCTGAATCCAACAACTGTTGCTCATGTGTTTTTTGAACTGCTTCTCCCCTTTCTGGATATACCATACCCTGACCGATTCAAACTTGTCAATACCAGTTTTAAAATGTAAGTCACAAATTCAGTTCTACAAATTTTGTCGAGTAGTATGTGCAGTATGTGCTACATATTTTGTTACGATAAAGAGGTCATTTATAAATGTATGAAACCATAGTCCTTGCCCTCCAGTGTTTTCCAGTTGGGAATAGAATTATTCTGTACCTCTCTCTGTGCTTCTCTTTCCACACCACCCAGTCTCCCTCTAAGAGTGGTTGGGTGGATCCCAGGATAGTCACTGGGTCATGTTTTACTAGAGGATCAGGTGGCTGGGCTTTAAAAGACATTGCCCATTTGTGGTGCCCTCTCCACCCAAGACCATGACAATACTTAGAGCCTGGTGACCGGTCATTTATCCACTGTTTCTACGTTAAGTGTCTACTCTGGTAAGTGGACTCTGCCCACTTGAGCCCCATCCATCCATCCATCCACCCACCCATCTATCTCTTTCTCTCTCTCTTTCCTTTTCTTTTTTTTTTTTTTTGCTTTTTTAGGGCCGTAGAGTTTCCTAGGCTAGGGGTCAAATCACAGCTGTAGGTGCCAGCCTACCCACAGCCACAACAACTCAGGATCTGAGCTGTGTCTGCGACCTACACCACAGCTCATGGCAACGTTGGATCCTTAACCCACTGAGCGCTTCCAGGGATCAAACCTGCATCCTCAAGGATCCTAGTCAGATTCGTTTCTTCTGAAGCACGATTGAAACTCCCCCCTGCCTCTTTCTATCTGCCCACTCTCTCTGCACTGGAGGTACATGTGGAAAGAATAAGTGTCCCACTTTGTCATTGAACCAAGTCTGCCTATCCTAATTTTCCTGGTGGGTTCTACTTTGTAGAACAAGGGCATTGGTTCTTATTTAATCCTGGCATTTCATTCTCATTCTATTATTCCTTTTTTTTTTTTTCTCATTTTTGAATGCCCCATGGCATATGGAGTTCCAGGGCCAGGGGTCATATCTGAGCCGCAATCTCAACCTAAGCTGAAGCTGCAGCAACACCAGGTCCTTAACGCACTGTGCGGGGCCTGGGATCAAACAGGAGTCCCAGTGCTCCCAAGATGTCACCAATCCTGTTGTGCCACAGTGGAAGCTCCTCATTTTGCTATTATTCTTTGTGCACAGAGTCCTTAGCCTAAGCCCCCATGAGAAGAAGCATGATTCAGACAGTCCTGGGACCTTTGCCTCATTCCACCATGTGCATCACCCAGAAATCCCAACACTCTCATACATCAGATATAATTTTTTAATTCAATGAACTTTATTATATTTATTGTTGTACAACCATCATCACAACCCAGTTTCACAACATTTCCATCCCAAACTCCCAGTCCTTCCCGCCCCCGGCAACCCAAAATTTGTGAGTCTGTTTCTGTTCTGCAAATAAGTTCATTTGTATCCTTCTTTTTTTAATTTTTAAATTGTTTTTGGGTTTTGTGTCTTTTTAGGGCCACACCCACAGCATATGGAGGTTCCCAGGCTAGGGGTCGAAACAGAGCTGTAACTGTGGCCTACACCACAGCCACAGCAATGCCATGTCCGAGCCGCGTCTATGACCCAAACGACAGCTCATGGCAATGCTGGATCTTTAACCCACCGAGCGAAGCCAGGGATTGAACCTGTGTCTTCATGAATGCTAGTCAGATTCATTTCCGCTAAGCCATGACAGGAACTCCTGTATCCTTCTTTTAGATTCCACACATAAGTGATAACATATGATGCTTATCTTTCACTGTCTGACTAACTTCATTTAACATGATAATTTCTAGGTCCATCCATATTGCTGCAAATGCCATTATTTCGTTCTTTTTATGGCTGAGTAATATACCATTGTACATACGTACCACATCTTTATCCAATTCTCTGTTGCTGGATATTTACGTTACACCCATGTATTGGCTACTGGTGCTGCAATGAACATTGGAGTACATGTACCTTTTTGAGTCACTGTTTTCTCCTGATAGATGCCCAGGAGTGGGATTGCTGGATCATATGGTAATTCTATATTTAGTTTTGGGAGGTACCTCCATACTGTTTTCCATAGTAGCTGCATCATTTTACATTCCCACCAACAGTGTAGGAGGGTTCCCTTTTCTCCACATCCTCTCTAGCATTTACTGTTTTTAGACTTTTTGATGGTGGCCATTCTGGCTGGTGTAAGGTGGTACCACGTAACAGTTTTGATTTGCATTTCTCTAATAATTAGTGATGCTGAACATCTTTTCATGTGTTTTTTGGTCATCTGTATGGATGTTCTTTGGAGAAATGTCTGTTTAGATCTTCTGCCCATTTTTTGATGGAGTTGTTTGGTTTTTTTTTTATATTGAGTTGCAGGAAGTGTTTATATATTTTGGAGATTAATCCCTTGTTGCTTCATTTGCAAATATTTTCTCCCATCTGTATGTTGTCTTTTCATTTTGTTTAGGATTTCCTTTTCTGTGCAGAAATGTTTAAGTTTAATTAGGTCTCGTTTGTTTATTTTTGTTTTTATTGTCATTACTCTAGGAGGTAGATCTGAGAAGATATTGCTGTGGTTTATGTCAGAGAGTGTTTGGCGTATATTTTCCTCCAAGTTTTATAGTATCCAGTCTTTTTTGGGCTGCCCCATGGCATGTGGAGTTCCTGGGCCAGGGATCAGATCCCAGCTGCAGTTGAGACCTAAGCCACAGCTGTGGCAAAGCTGGATCCTTAACCCACTGTGCCGGGCCAGGAATCAAACCCACGTTCTCGTGCTCCCAAGTCACTGCCAATCCTATTTTGCCACAGCGGTAACTCCAGATATAATTTTTTAAAGTGTAAATATTCAAAAAACAAGAAGAAAAATGTAGAGTTTCCTGGATGGGAGACTGAGGGTTGAGGTGTAAGTGGTAAGGCGAGGTGCAGGAAGGACTGGAACTTTCAAGTAGATGCACATGGAGGGCCATGGGAGGAGACCGCTGCATGGGTTGGGGGTGGGAGAAACCAGAATGTATTCAGGAAGTGGTGAGATCTCAAATTCAGCTGAAACATGTAGGAGAGTATAGGGAGAAGAAAGCTAGAAAGTGGAGCTGGCCACAACATGGCCAACATAGCCAATAAAACCTTCCAGGCCAAAGTTTTATTCATGACTTGGTAGGCGATGAGGAGTTGCTTAGGGTTAGGGTATAGGGATGGGGAAGCAGTCCCCCCACATATGACGATGAAGCTGGTTGTATGTGCCAGGGAAGAGGGAAAAGGAAGGCTGGGCAACTGTGAGCCCAGTGAAGAGGCTCTCAAGCATAATACCCAGATGTGGTGATCCATGGAAAGGGCAGTGCAGAAAGCGCTGATGCAAACCCAGGTTGAACTCATCTTTTCAGTTGCCACATTAAACTTTTGGTTTATACTGCACCTGGCATTGATTAATACAACCAGATCTTCCCCCCACCCACTGGAATTCTTTCAAGTCTCCCCATATTTCCAATTTACAATTGACTTGGAAAATGTCTGCGTAAAACCTGTCCTTCTGCCTTGTGCAAATTAATCTTTTTTAGTGTTAACTTGACATACTTGACTCCCAAGATAATTCTAAATCTTCACTCTGTTGTCTATCACTTTATCTCTTCTTTCCAGCTGTTTTGTCAGAAAATGGAATAACTATCAAAGTTATTGCTAAAAATGTTTTACAAGATAAGAACAAAGACAGGCCCCTGAGACTCTAGTTGGAAACCTCACTAATTGTATCAAGACCATTGACCAATAGACTGCAGGAACATCACTTCCCTGGAAACAAATCTGCCCATCAGCCTCATCATGCCCTCAGCATTAATTATTTCATTCCATTAAAGACTTCACATGACATCAAAGGTTCTGTGCATTCTCCTTGCCTCTGGACTCTCTGGCATCAACATCATGAGAAGGAGGGTCTTGGGACATTATTGTTCTATTTTTACAAATACTGTTCTTTCTTATTTTCATTTTAAAGGTTTTTTTCATTTTTCATGTAAAAATATAAGAAGTAGGATTACTGGATCACATAGTAGTTTTCCATAATGGCTGCACCAATTCACATTCCCACCCACAGTGCAAAAGACTTCCCTTTTCTCCACATCCTCACCAACACTTATTATTACCTGTATTTTTTTTTATGGCCCCACCCAAGGCACATGGAAGTTCCCAGGCCAGGGACTGAATCAGAGCTGCAGCTGCGACCTATGCCACAGCTGCAGCAATGCCAAATCTCTTAACCCACTGTACCAGGCTGGGGATTGAACCTGTACCTCTGCAGCAACCCAAGCTGTTGCAGTCAGATTCTTAACCCACTGTGCCGCAGTGGGAACTCCTCGCTTGTCTTTTTTATAATAGCCATCCTAACATGTGTTAAGTGATATCTTATGGTTTTGATTTGCATTTCCCTGATGATTAGTGATGTTGAGCACCTTTTCATATACCTGTTGGGCATTTGCATGTCCTCAGAAAAATGTCTATTCAGTTCCTTCACCCCTTTATAATTGAATTGTTTGGGATTCTTTGCTATTGTGTTGTGTCAGTTCTTTATATTTTGCATAGGAACCTTTATCAAATATTTGATTTGCAAATAATTTCTTCCATTCCGAAGGCTGTCTTTTTTTTATGGTTTCCTTGATGTGCAGAAGCTGTTTAGTTTGATGAGGTCCCACTTGTTTATTTTTACTTTTGTTGTATTTGCTTTTGGAGTCAAATAAAAAAAAATCATTGCCAAGACTGGTGTCAAAGAGCTTATCCCTTGTGTTTTCTTCTCAGCATTTTATGGCTTCAGTTGTATGTTCAAGTCTTATTCAATTTTGAGATGATTTTTGTGTATGGTGTAAGATAGTGGTCCAGTTTCATTCTTTTATATGTAACTGCCTAGTTTTCCCATATGGACTATCCCTTCCACACTGTATATTCTTGGCTCCTTTGTTACAAATTAATTGACCATAGGCATGGGTTTATTTCTAGGATCTCATATTTTCTTCACTGATCTTTGTGCCTGTTTTTAGGCCAGTGCCATACTGTTTTCATTACTATAGCTTTGTAATATACTCTGAAACCAATGTTAAAAAAACAAGATTCAAAAGCAAAAAAAAATTTCACTGATTAACTTTGAAGATTTATTCAAAGATTCATGAATTGGGCAGCATCTCATCTAGCAAGTAGAAAGGTGTTCCAAGGAACTGAATAAAATGGAAGTTTTTATAGGTAAAAAGAGGGTAGGACAAGGAAGTTAAAGAGTGTATTATTTAAGGTGAAGTTATTTTCTTTAGGGGTAGGCAATGGGTCTTAGGCAGATTACCTTACTAGTGCTGACCAGGAAATCAAGACTGAATAGTTTAAATTTTCATTCCTGGGAGAGGCTGAAACTGCAGTTAGGTTAGGTGTTAAGTCTTGGTGGGTATTAGCACAAGTGACTCCATTTTGGGAATCTTGCATTATAACACTACACCAATGGCACTGATACAAGTGACTTCATTTGGGGCTTGTTTCTTTTTAACATCAGGAAGTGTGATGCCTCCAGCTTTGTTCTACTTTCTTTTTATTGCTTTGTCTGTTTGGAATCTTCTGTGGTTCTATACAAATTTTGGGATTGTTCATTCTATTTCTGTGAAAAATGCCATTGGTATTTTCTGAGAGATGGCACTGAATCTATAAATCCCTTTGGGTAGTACAAACATTTTAACTATTAATTCGTCCAATCTGTGGGTATAAAATATCTTTCCATGTACTTGTATCTTCAGTTTCTTTCATAAATATCTTATAGTTTTCAGTGTACAGAATCTTGACCTACTTGGTTAAATTTAATCCTTGGTATTTCATTCTTTTTTGATTCAATTTTAAGTGGGATTATTAATTTCTCTTTCTGATAGGTTGTTATTACTATATAGAAATGTAACTAATTTTTATTTATTGATTTGATATCTTGCAACTTTACTGAGCTTGTTTATTAGTTCTAAGCATTTTTGGTGGAGTCTTTAGGGTTTTCTATATATAGTTATTAATTATGTATTTTCTCTATATTATATATTGCCTATATAATTTATTTTTTGATGATGATGAAGAGGACTACACACCTTGTAGGCAAAACACACCTTGTAGGCAAAATTCTACACAGTGTTATGATCTCCACCCTCTTGATGTTATGCCCAAGAGTGGGTCTCATATATTGCAAAAGTAAAGGGATTCTGAAAATGTTGCTAAGGTCCCTAAGCAATTGACCTTAAGTTAATGAAAAGAGAGATTTATCTGAATGGGCATGACCTAATCAGATGAACTCTTTAAAAGAAATGCAAGGCAACAGAGACTCTCTCCTGCTTGCCTGATGAAAGCAACAGCAATACTATGAACTTCCTTCTCAGGGCAGAGAGCAGCAGCCAGTCAGGGTATGGACCTCAGTCTTACAGCTGAGAAGAATTGAATTTGCCAGCATTCTTCCCAAGGGGAACTTCTAGGTGGGAATGCAGCCTAGATGACACCTTTACTGTTGCCTCATAAGACCCTGTGCAGAGTGCCCCCTAAGTATTACTGGACTTCTAACACACAAAAATTGTGAGATAGTGAGTATATGTTCTTTTAAGCCACTTAGTTTGTGGTAATTTGTTATGCAGTAATAGAAGACAGACGTACACACAAAAGTAGAGACTAGTACAATGTAGTGCTACTCAAACTACAGTCCATGGACCTGTGGTGTCCACAGTCAGCTTCTGCTCCATGAGGCATTAAATATGGAAAGTGAGAATAAAACCGAGAAATTTTCATAGCAGTTTATTTTTATTTTTTGTTTTTTAGGGCCGCACCTGAGGTATGGAAGTTCCCATGCCAGGAGGCTAATTGGAGCAACAGCTGATGGCCTTCGCCACAGCCACAGCAACACCAGATCTGAGCTGCATCCACCACCTGTGCTGCAGCTTGTGGCAACAATGGATCCTTAACCCACTGAGCAAGGCCAGGGATCGAATTCACATCCTCATGGATACTAGTCAGGGTGGTAACCTGCTGAGCCACAATGAGAACTCCTGAGAAACTTTCATAGCAGTTTGACATTGCCACCAACTCCAAGTGTCTATCACTGGATTCACCTCGAAGAGCAGGATGTAGACACTTTGGATTTGTTAAACTTACAGGATGAACTGTGTATGGTGTTACCCATGTACCAAATAAACAAATAAACATTGCAACACATATGCAATTTTAAGTTTAGTTTGGCAACTGAAATCTAAAAAGTAGGTAAAAATATAAGAAATTTGAGCATTTATTTTTATGATGTTACTTCTTAATTCAACTTTTTTTTTTTTTTTTTTTTTACTTTTTAGTGCCACACCTGTGGCATATGGAGGTCTCCAGGCTGGAGGTCGAATCAGAGCTACAGCTGCCAGCCACAGCCACAACAACTCATGATCCAAGCCATGTCTGCATCCTACACCGCAGCTCATGGCAACACAGGATCCTTAACCCACTGGGTGAGGCCAGGGATCAAGGCCAGTATCCTCATGGACACTAGTCTGGCTCATCACTGCTGAGCCACAATGGGAACTTCCAACATGTTTGTTTTAAATTTAGAAAATTATTAGCTTAATTAGAAATATAACAATCCAGTGATTTATTTTTAACCCTGTGTTATTTGACCCTCTGTTTCAACAACCATAGCTTGATATAGGGAGGAACTACCTAGTATCCAGAAAACGAACCCCTGAAGCAAATAAAGCCAGTAAAGAATTTTTCATTGCAGTGTAAAGAATGCACAGACTTGTTAATGTGGTAATTATAGTACTTATGCAACTTGAACATGATGGTGATATGAAGGAATTTTTTTTAACTTCAATGCCCGTAAACACAGCTAGCTCTGAACTATATAAAATTACAAAGAAATACACTGTCAACGAATGTGGTCTGGAGTTTGTTTTGTGTAGGAGAAAGTGTTCTGATAGCATAGTTGCACTGATGGGAGGCTCTTCTAGTACAGTCACCTGGATGAAGGAATCTGTGAATTAATGAAATCTTTCCCTCATTGAGAAAGTCTTGTTACCAAAACAAACAAACAAACAAACAAACAAAATCAGGTGAAAAAAATCAGGTGAACTAAATAGTGTGTTTAGTGACTAAGAATCTGTGAATTACATAAAGGCAAAATGCATTAAATTAAAAATCATTCTACATTTACGTGATGAGTGGAAGTGGAGCATAATAATCTCTTACTGCATGTTGAGGTATAATGCTTGTTGGGGAGAGAATTCTTTTGGAATAAAATACAGAACAAATTCATCATTTTTGTGTAAGATAAGAAGTCAGTTTGCTCCAGCATTTAAAGATGTGAACTGGACATCCAGACTTGCTGGTTTGTGTGACCTCTTAGATATTTTTAATGTTTTTAAACTTTCCACGTAGGAAGGAATACAATGAAAGATCAAACAGCAAAAACAAAAGTTAGAATTTCTACAGATTTTTATGAGACATCACAACAACAATCAGGAATAAAAATATTCTACCACCTACATTCCTGAATATTCTCTGGAATATTTTTCTCACCAAATGATACAGATTATTTATTTATTTATTTATTTTGCTTTTTAGGGCTGCACCCTCAGCATATGGATGTTTCCAGGCTAGGGGGTCGAATCAGAGCTACAGCTGCCAGTCTACACCACAGCCACAGCAACACAGGATCCGAGCCACATCTGCCACCTACACAACAGCTCATGGCAATGCAGTATCTTTAACCCACTGAGTGAGGCCAGGGATTGAACCCACAACCTCGTGGTTCCTAGTTGGATTTGTTTCTGCTGTGCCACAATGGGAACTCCTGATACAGATAGTTTAAATTGAAGTACAACTTTATGGGATAAATTGCTGCCATGGACTAGGATTAAGCACTGAAGATAAATTTTGAAAATATAGAACTAGAAGTTCCCACTGTAGCTCAGCAGGTTAAGAACCCAACCCACTGAGTGTCTGTCAGGATGTGGGTTCAATCCCTGGCCTTGCTCAGTGGGTTAAGGATCCACTGTTGCCACAAGCTGCAGCATAGATCTCAGATGTGGCTCAGATCTGGTGTTGCTATGACTGTGGTGTAGGCCTCAGCTGCAGCTCTGATTTGACCCCTAGCTCAGGAACTTCCATGTGCCATAGGTGCGCCTTAAAAAAAAAAGAAAGAAAATACAGCATTATTGGCTTCATTTTTGATACAAGTTAAAAGTGAATATTCTGAGCCTGCTGAAATTACTTTAAACTCTCCTGTACCACTCATACCTCTGTGAGTCTGATTTCTCTACTGAAAGTGTCATGACAACAAAACTAAGTTTAGAGGCACATTATCCTTTGTGAAGTAATATTGTCATCAATCCAAACTAGGTTAGGTAAATTAACAATCAAGAAGCAAACCCAATTGTCGCATTAAAAACTTTAAATATTGATACACATGGTTTCCGTTCAAACTGTGTGCAGAGGCATTTAATATGAGGAATCACTATCTCACTCATCTTCTGATAGGTTATGATTATGGAATGACCAAAAGTTATGAATGTAATAGCCATTCTTCATCCATATCCATCACTTATATACTCACATTCAGTGAAAAACAGCCCTAGTTTAAAAAATTATTTTCTCTTTCCATATGGTATTTTTGTTCTGATTGTATTTATCACAATTTAATTTAATGTGTGTTAAATCCAATGAAAAATTTAGATGTATATGATTGTTTTGTTTGGCTTTTTTTTTTTTTTTTTTTTTTTTTTGCTTTTTAGGGCTGAATGCGGCATATGGAAGTTCCCAGGGGAGGGGTAGAATCAGAGCTGTAGCTGCCGGCCTACATCACAGCCACTGTAATGTTGGATCCAAGCCGCATCTGCAAGCTATGCTGCAGCTTGTGGCAATGCCGGATTCTTGACCCGATGAGTGAGGCCAGGGATAGAAACTGCATCCTCATGGGGTCCTTAACCTGCTGAGAGCCACAATGGAAACTCCCTCTTATCCTTTTTAAAAGCCATTTGTTTGTTGAAGAAACCAAATCATTTGTCCTATAGAATTTTCTGGAACTTTCTGTTAACCTGTTCCTCTGTCCCTGATGGTTTCCTTTCCTGAGAGTAGAGTCAAGGGCTTGATCAGATGCAGGCTTTTTTTTCCATCCAAATTATTTTGTAGGTGGTGCTGTGTGTGTCCTATTGCATCATCCCAAGAAGTAAAATTGCCCACTTTTGGTAACACTAATTCACATTGATCAGTGGATTTAGTTTTTCAGCCTGATGAAATTCCATTGATTTTCACTGAATGGTTAGCAGCCATTAATTATTGGGTATTTGCAAAAAGTGATTTTCTAATTAAATCACTGCTCTTTCATTTATTAGCTGGAATGGCTTTCTGTAGGAAAGAAACTTTCATTCTTTATTTGGTTATCTTGACATACAGTCTATACAGAAAAGCCAGATAAAGCTCAATTCTTTCCCTTCTTTTATCCCTTTCCAGAATAACAAGTTTTTGCCTTATCTAAGGTGATTAATTAGTTTTGTTTTGTTTTGGATTTTTTTTCATGTACTATATGAAGTTATAGATTTTTAATATATTTCATGTCTTTCAAAATATTGTGTCATTATTCTATGGCCACATTTGGGTCATGGGAACTTTTTCAAGTTGGCTCTTGGGTCTTTGTCTGTCATGACCCTTTGAGATCTTCTTGTTTTCGGGCAGGACAAGATGGCCCAGGCTCATCTTATGCAAGTTTGGCTCCAGAACTGGAATCAGCCATTTCTCTAAGGAATCCTGGTTCCATCTATCTATCTATTTATTTTTTATTGGAGTATAGTTGACTTACAATGTTGTATTAGTTTCAGTTGTACAGCAAAGTGGATCAGTTGTATATATAAAATATATATCTACTCTTTTTTTCATACAGGTTATTGCAAACTATTGAGTAGATTTCCCTGTGCTATACAGTAGGTCCTTGTTATCTATTTTATACAGTAGTGGGTACATGTTATTCTTATCCTCCTAATTCCTCTCTTCCCTGCCCATGGTTTCTGCTATAGTAACCCAAATCATTTTGAAATCTATGAGTTTCTGTTTTGTAAGTTCTTTCATATCATTTTTATTAGAATTCCACATATAAGTGATAGCAAATGATACTTGTCTTTCTCTGCCTAAATTCACTCCATATTTTAATCTCTAGGTCCATCCATGTTGCTGCAAATGGCATTATTTCATTTTTTATGGCTGAGTAATATTTCATTATATATATCTATGTACCTACATCTTCTTTATCCATTTCTCTCTGTCACCTTTTATTTATTTATTTCCTTGGCATGCAGAAGTTCCCAGGCTAGGGATTGAACCTGCACCACAGTAGCAACTTGAGCCACAGCAGTGACAATACCAGGTCCTTAAACCACAGAGCCATCAGGGAACTCTGAATCTTGGTTCCTGTTGTCCTACATGTCTAATTTATACATTTCTGATTTTTTTTTGTCTTTTTTTCCTTTTTTTTTTTTTTTGTCTTTTCTAGGGCCGCTTCCCACGGCATATGGAGGTTCCCAGGCTAGGTGTCAAATTGGAGCTGTAGCCACTGGCCTATGCCAGAGCCACAGCAAAGTGGGATCTAAGCCACATCTTCGGCCTACACCACAGCTCATGGCAATGCTGGATCCTTAACCCACTGAGCAAGGCCAGGGATCGAGCCTGCAACCTCATGGTTCCTAGTTGGATTCGTTAACCACTGAGCCACAATGGAAACTCCTACATTTCTAATTTTTTATACCCTTTCTTCATGGGAAACTCCTCAGGGACTGAGTATATTGAAGTTTGTGGCTAAGGCCATTGCTTTGCATTGAGAGTCCAGTGCATGTGTGTATCATCCTCAGGAGGCCTCCAAGGAGAGAGAAACCTGCATCTCTTGACCTAGTGCCAGAAAATGACACTTGTACCACCCCCTGAAACATCTGAGTGACTTTGTTTATTCATTCGAGAAATACTGTGGGAGTTCCCATTGTGGCTCAGTGGTTAATGAATCTCATTAGCATCCATGAGTCTTCAGGTTTGATCCCTGGCCTTGCTTAGTGGGTTAAGGATCTGGTGTTGCCATGAGCTGTGGTGTAGGTCACAGACGCAGCTCAGATCCTGTGTTGCTGTGGTTGTGGTATAGGCCGTTAGCTACAGCTCTGATTTGACCCCTTGCCCGGGAACCTCCATATGCCATGGGTGCAGCCCTAAAAAAAAGCAAAAAAAAAAAAAAATACTATAATGATTTACTATTATAGCTATTGTTTTGAGCGCCAGGGTAGTCCTTGGCCCTGCTGTCACAGAGGATGACATTTTGGTGAAGGGACATTCATTTGCTGGGGTATGGAGGCTGATTTTCTATACAGGCAAAATAACTGATAAACATTGGAGCAGAGATTTGCAGGAATTGAGGCAGAAGTCTGTGGGAAAAGGGTTGGGCCAGAGGGAACTGCCAGTGTAAGGGTCCTGAGTCAGGGCTTGTGCTCACTGTGATTTCTAACACTGTGGAGATACTGAAAAATTCTTCACTCTTCAAGGTTTCAATATTTCTTGTCAGTTGCAAAATATTTTCTCAGTAAAAATTTAAAGTTTGTAGGTTGCCTTTCAATAGTGATCTTTTATAGGGTGACTTTTTTTTTTTTCGGCCACACCTGCGGCTTATGGGAGTTCCCAGGCTAAGGATCGAATCTGAGCTGCAGCTGCAACCTACGCCACAGCCGTGGCAGTGCTGGATCCTTAACCCGCTGTGCCTATATGGTGACTTTTATGTCATCACTTCATGGTGTCTTGCGAGATATACTGTCTTGCCCCCTCCCCCCCCCAATACTTGCATTCTTACACATAACTTTTCTAATTTCAGAAGTCATAGGTGTTTGTGGAAGAACACAGGGAAAGCACAAAAAAAAAAAAAAAACATAGAACAAAATAAAATTAAAACAAAGGAGAAGTCACCTCTTATCTGCACCTCCCACTCAGAATTAACCTCTGTAACTGGGCAGTCAGTATCCTTCCATTCTTTTACAGAAATGCTGTCCAGATGTGAATTCTGGACCCTGACTTCCTATCTTCAGACATGATCTTAGGTAGTCTGTAGAGATTTCTATCTTTTTTTTTTTTTGTCTTTTTAGGGCCACACCGGAGGCATGTGGAGGTTCCCAGGCTAGGGGTTGAATTGGAGCTGCAGCTGCCAGCCTATACCACAGTCACAGCAATGGGGGATCTGAGCTGTATCTTCGACCTACACCACACCTCATGGCAATGCTGGATCCTTTACCCACTGAGTGAAGATAGGGATCGAACCCACATCCTCATGGATACTAGTTGGGTTCATTAACCACTGAGCCACGACGGGACCTCCAAAATTTCTAGCTTTTACCTGCTCAATACTTCTTTGTCGGAGCAGAAGTTTCATGCTGAGCTTACTCCTGCTGACTTGAATTGTCCCTTCAGACCTAGGGGGCACTCCCAATGGGCCCTGTCTCCCTGATCCTTCCCTGTCTCCTGAGGATATGCCACTGGGTCCTGCTGTTTCCACCTCACCAACCAGTTCTTGCTTCCTTGTTGGTCAGAAGCGACAAGAAAAGCCTGTTCTCACCATCATCATTTCTCCTTCCTGCAGCGAGACCATGGGGAAGGGAGACAAGGCAGGCAATATTTCAAAGGTAACAGTGGAGCCAGAATTTAATCAATTCTTCTTAAAAGAATTCATTTCCGTGTAAAGTGGAATTTTCATTTACCGGGTTTGCTTTCATCACCCGAGGCTGCGTGTGGTATTATCACAGAGGACCTGTTCATCTGCTACGTCTCATCACAGTTACCTGAAATATTCTTAACAAGTTCAGACACGTGGGGAAGAAAGCAAAGACCACCCAAATGAGCACAAGCAGGTCCCAGGTGTTAAGATTTCAGCAGCTCTTTCTTGGGGAAACAATCCAATCCACAGCAGGGACCTTGACACTACAAAGAGTATTTGTGAGAGGTAGCATAGCAAAGTAGTGGGAGAGAGATTATGGCATCAAATCATCCAGATTCAACCTCAGGCTCCTTTTTTTTGTGTGTGTGTCTTTTTAGGGCTGCACCTGCAGCATATGGAAGTTCCCAGGCTGGGGGTCTAATTGGAGCTGCATGTGCTGGCTTATGCCACAGCAACACCAGATCTGAGCTGCATCCATGACTGCAGCTTGCAGCAATGTCAGATCCTTAACCCACTGAGCAAGGCTAGGGATCAAACCCACATCATCATGAATACTAGTTGGGTTCTTAATCCACTGAGCCACAATGGGAACTCCCCAACCTCTGGCTTTGCTACTTCCTGGCTTTGCTATTTCTTATCTTTGTGATCCTGGGAAAGATAGTAGGCCATCTGTGCCTTAGTTTCGGCAAATGGGGATGATGCTAATAAAGGTACCAGCCTCACTGGGGTGATAAGAGCCTGCGAAAGAGCACAAGTGCAGCACTTAGCACAGTGTTGGCACATAGCAGGTGTTCAGCCCATGCTGACTCTGATGAGCAGTCTGAGTGCTTCATGGGTGTTAACCTTGATCTTCAAAACAACTTGGTTAAATGTGTATTATCATCGCTCGCCTTTTACAGAGGGTTTAACTGAGGCATAGACAGATTAACAACTAGTCCAAGATCACACACTGGCAAGGACTCAGCTGGGATCCAAATCTGGGCAGCCCTAGGTTGTAGCCTGTATCCGGCTACGCTCTGCTTAATCTACTGTAATCTTCTCTGATTGACCTGAGGAGCCTATTTCTTTTGAATGCTTTTTCTCCCTCACGTCTTAGGCTCAAACATGGGTGTGGGTATGGTTCTAAGTATACAACGAGGCTTTTTCTGCCTGCTCAGTTCTCTGGGGCTGTGGCCCCTTGTCCCGGGCTGTTTTCACTTCTCAGCTCACCAGACCCCTGGCCTTCACAGCGGACTCCCTGGACCCTTCCTACTTTTGCCTGCGTGCAGGGAGCTGCTGACAAGTGTTCAGTTATAAGAAGGGTCTCTACCCAGAGGGTATCATCATGGACTGCCAGCCGTGTCTCGACTTTTGCCCCCTTTCCCTTGTTTTGTTCCTTTTTTCGAAAAAAGCCCCACTGCAAATGACTTCATGCTTTATTTATATCCATAAGAGATGGCCCTTTTCACAGCGTTCTCATCCCAGGCTCCCAGGTGCATGAGCCAGAGGACCACACAGGGACAGGGTGGTGGCCAAGCCTAGTCCCAGTGGAAGGAAGTGTTGGGGCTTGGCATCCAGTTCATTTTGAATGAATTTATCCAGAGGCTGTTTTGGGCCAGGACTGGGAATAAATGATGAAAAAGTTCCAGCCTGCTTTTGTGGTTTAGCAAGGGATGGGGGGGCAGACATATAGCAGGATCCAGGGTATAATGCTAAAGTCAGAGTGGAAGATGCATGGAAGTCAGGGAAAGCTTCCTGGAGGGGGTGACCTGAGCTGAGTCAGACTCAGCTTTGAACTGAGGCTTCCTCACTCCCTGTGTATCATTGTCAACCTCTGGCTGTGGCGCTGTAGTGAAAATGAGATGTATATGGTATGTGGCCCACAAGGGTCATCCTATAAATCACAGCAGATGATGCTATTGTCACAGTTGTACCCACAATTAATGACAATGGTTATTGTCTTCCTTTTTTCCTTCCTGTCTGCCTGCCTTTCTTTCTTTGCTGCACCTGCAGCATATGGAGGTTCCCAGGCTAGAGGTCAAACTGGAGCTACAGCTCCCAGCCTATGCCACAGCCACAGCAATGCAGGATCCAAGCCAAGTCTGCAACTTATACCACAGCTCATGGCAATGCAGACCCTCTAATATCTCCATGGATAATAGTTGGATTTGTTTCTGCTGCACCACAATGGGAACTCCTCTTAAGTCTCTTTTAATGCATAACTTTCCTTCCGACTCTTTTTTTCCCACATAATTTATTTGTTGAAGAATATGCTTCAGCTTTAGATATTCTGTTTTTTGCTTTTGTCTCTGCTTTCTTTGAGATTCTTCACTTTGTCTTTTCTGGGAACCAGGTTGTGGGTGGGGTTGGTAGTCTTGCTACAATGTCATCATTCATTTAATGCCCCAGTTTTAGAGACTCTGTCCCTTCTACAGCAGGGCCTGCTGCTCTCCCAGCCTCAGTCCTCCAGGCTCAGTCTCTTCTGGGTACCCAGCTATCCTGGTTGCCTAAAATGGTGCAGGGAGGGGAGTGTGGGGCCTGGTGATGGTCTCACTCAAACCCACCAGGAATGCACCTATGTTCAAAGTTGGGTTCATTGTCTTGTTGCAGCAAGGGAGACTGACATTGTGGAGAACTGCAGGCATCTCTGGAAGAGTGTTAGGAAGAACTTAGAATACAATTTGGACTTGATTTAGGTTGTCTGAATTGGGTTCTGTCTGGAAATGAGGGGTAATCCGGTGATCACTTAATGAACCTTTTCTAGGAGTCAGGAGAAATGAAATGGGGCTAATTCTATAATCAGTAAAGGAGGCTTAATCTGTTTCTCAACCAGAAAAAGGGTCTCTGGAACGTTCTTCAGGTCTTGGCTCTTCTTGTTTTTGTTGATACTCAGGCATGGCCATGGAATGGCCTTATTTTTAATCTTCATCTGTCATGTCCCAGAGTGGCTTTGTCTGATGGAGGTGTCCTACAAAACTTTGCTCAACAGGAAAATGTCATGGTCTAGTTGTATGAGCCAGGCCATGGCCCAGCCGTCAGGGACAGTTTTTTCCTTCTTGGGTCCAGCTGCACCTGTGTTTGCAGCTCCCTGATGCCTCTGGTGTGAGCCTTGCAGGCTCTGGGCTCATAGGAGTGGCCTCTCACTTGCCTCCCTGCCGGCTCATGGTTTGCAGCCTCCTCTGGTTTGCTAGGTCAGTGACCATGTGGAGATCTGATTCCAAATTTTTGTCACCTTCTCTTTTCTGTGGTCTCTTGGCCTAGTCTCTTTACCTTTGGGGGCTTATGCCCTCTTTTTGTCCCTTTACTGGGTACAGAGCAGTGGCAGTGAAGGCATTCCCCAGCATGTGTAGCCAGCAGTCAGGTCAAGCTTTTGTCTGAGGGGGAACATGTCAAGAGTCCTGCTCAGTGAAGTCCTTCAACCCTTAAGTGAGGGGATGCCTGGTGCCTATGTTCCAAAAAATCACCTCCGTGATAAACTGAGAAAAAAATATACGGGATCAAGAAGGTTCCAATTCCCTTATTTAATGAGAACTGCATTTTTCCTGCAGACATCCTACTTTATCGTCTATTGCTGCACCGAGGGCCATGCCATCACGGGGGAGTCTCATGGATTCATCTGTTTTCCAAAGTAGATTTCCCCATGGCTGAGTAACTTTGTTTCCTTCTATCTGGAGCAGCAGAAATATTTGCTTCTTGGAAACTGTCAAGGTAGCAAATGTACACTTTAATAAGAGCCATACTTCTCATCTATGAGATCCAATATTTTTAATTAGCTGGCTGGACAGCTACTTGTCTTCTTTAAGGTATAAATTATTAAAGGCCAAGGGAGGAAATGTCCATTTAATGCAATGACATGCTTATTCCATTCATCTTGGCAACTTGGCTCTGTTCAGTTGTACTCTGTGGAGGAATAATAGCAATATTACAAAAGAATCATCACTAGGATGTGATCCCAGGGAGCTGAGAATGTTCCACCATGGTCATAATTACACATCCCTGGTAAGGCATTAAAGGTGAAGGAAACATCTTTGTTGCTGTTGCTCAAGATGGAAGTCAGCACTGGGGATAGAAAGTCTGAATCCGGTTCCACAAATCCCCAAACGCTTGATGAGGCTCATGGCAGACTCATCAGGAGGACAGTGGTGCAGGTGCTATAGGAAATTGTCTGTGCAAAATCCATTTATAACACCTTTTTTAAAAAGCCTTGCTTTTCTACATATAATTGTATTTTTTGAGCGCTGCATTGACATGTAGGTTGGGATTTGTTATTGGAAGTGAACATAATCTATGAATATAATATGAGAAGGACATGTTATTAGAAAATAACCATTGTTGGAGTTCCCATCATGGGTCAGTGGGTTAAGAACCCAACATGGTGTCTGTGAGGATGCGGGTTCAATGCCTGGCTTTGCTCAGTGGGTTAAGAATTCAGTGTTGCTGTAGTATAGGTCATGGATGCAGCTTGGATCTGGTGTTGCTGTGGCTGTGGTGTAGTCTGGCAGCTGCAGCTCTGATATGCCCCCTACCTAGCCTGGGAAATTTCATATGCCATGGTTGCAGCCCTGAAAAGAAAAAAGATATACATAACCATCTCTGAGTTCTTCTGTAGGAAATTCGGTGGCCCCCATGCGGGTGGAGGATGGCAACTTCCGGCTGAGCACAAGCACATGGACCCCAGACAGCTCAGATTCTTGGAACATTGCCTGTTACCTCACCACCAAACAGTCAGAGGAAGGTCACACATCTGCAGCCCTCCCCTCAAATTTTGCCTGTAAAAATTCTTCCCCAATAAACCATTGGGGAGTTCGAGTTTTATAGCATGAATTGCCCTAGTCTTCCCTGTAATAAGCCTTTCTCTGCTCCAAACTCAAACTTTTTTTTTTTTTAATGGCTGCACCTGTCCAGGGATTGAATTTGAGCTGCAGCAACACGAAATTCTTTAACTCACTGTGCTGGACTGGCGATTGAATGCACAACTGCGTGGCTTCCCATGCTGCTGCAGCCAGATTCTTAACCCACTGCACCACAGTGGGAACTCCCAAACTCCAATATTTTGTTTAGCCTCACTGTGTGTCTGGAACATGAACTTGGGTTTGACAACAGAGTCTCTGACCTTCTCATGTGTTTGGGGTTCCCACATATATGAAATTAAGTTTGATTTTTCTCCTGTTAACCTGTTTCTTGTCAATTTAATTCTTAGGTCAGAGAACCTAGGCAGGTAGAGGAAAACTTTCTTCCTTCCTGACAGAAACAATCTGAGAATGGTGAATATTGACTGCATACTTGATGATATGAGAGAATTATCACTAAAATTTTTTAGATGTGGTAATGGTATTGTAGTTATAATTTTATCAAGGTTCCTTATCTTTCAGAGATACATATGGAAATATTTATAGGTGAAACACTTTGAACTCTGGAATTCATTTAAAATAATCGTCTGGGAGTTCCCATTGTGACTCAGCAGTAATGAATCCAACTAGTATCCATGAGGATTTGTGTTCAATCCCTAGCCTTGTTCAGTGGGTTAAGGATCTGGCATTGCTTTGAGCTGTGGTGTAGGTCACAGACGCAGCTTGGATCCTTCATTGCTGTGGCTGTGGCATAGGCTGGTAGCTATAGTTCTGATTTGACCCCTAGCCTGGGAACTTCCATATGCTGCAGGTGTGGTCCTAAAAAGACAACTCCCCCCCAGATGAAATAATCATCTGGGGAGTGGGGTAAAAATGAATCAGGCCTGGCAAATATGGAATTGTCAAAACTGGGTGAGAGATTTATTATTCTATTAGCTCTACTTTTGCTTATATTTGAAAATTTCCACAATAGAGGATGAACCAAAGCAAAGAGTAAAACAAAACATAAAAACTCCTAAAGCATAACCTTTTTTAACCTTGAAAAAAACGCCTCAGATTATTCAGACCCTCCCTATGTCCAAACCCAGGAAGATGTCAGGGCAATCCTCAAAGCCTACAGACGCTGAAAGAAAGCTTTAGAAAAATCTTTGAAAATGTCATAAGCCTTATCAAGGATCATGAAACAGAGAGGTAAGAGGACAGCTGCAAGCACAGTTGTCCAGGGTTGTCTCTACTCTGTGCATCTTCTGCTCCCATACTCGAGTGAGCCCGTGGTATCTGTGGATAAAACCCTTCCATTCTTCAAGGAACCAGCTTGCTGCAGTTTGGCTGGAGGAGTCTGGAAGGCAAAATGCAGGTAGCAGCTCTAGCCCTGGATGAGGGCAGGGAGGTAGCTTACCTTTGATGCAAAGGAAGAAGGAAAATGCCCTTCAGCAACCCAGGTGATCAGTGAGGTGGTCACCAAAATGAGAGAACACATCCCTTTGTGGCACCTGAGTTGTTGACAGAGTGGGGGATGGGGGTGGGATTTGGCTCCTGGAGGCAAAGAGCTGGAGTTCACAATTTTCTCTAAGGGATGTTGCTTAAAGGTCTGTAACTTCAAAAAATTCCCTCTGACGTTAATCTTGGGAGAGGAAATTCTTCATCTTAAAGTTCACTCTGAGACCCAGAGGCAGCTTGAAACAGAGAGTGTTCTTTTTTCTTTACTGGGGAATTTCCAAGGGCTCTTCTGCTTTTGAGCAACTTATCTAGCTTTTCATATTTTTATGAGACTTGTTGCTTTCAGCCTCTTTGAAGTACAGTGAAAAAATATTTTTCCATCTTAGTAATAGAGAGTAGTGCCTTTATGCTTTACACATAAGGGTTTTTACCAAGTGTGTGGAACTGAGGATTCATTTAATGATGGCTAGATGGGAGTTTGTGGCTAATAAAGAGTTGTTTTCTAAAAATAGACAATTACCAGTACAATTGATTCAACCAGGAAAGGGTGTATCAGAACAGCCCTGAAAAATAGACACAAATCTGAGCCCTGTCTCCTGAGTTTTTGGAGTAATGTACCCTTCAAGAATCTAATGGAAGATATGAATGCCTCAAAAAGATGCACAAAATGCTCACACACACATATTTTACATATAATTTTAGAGGATTCACGAGTCTGAGGAAAGCTCCTGAACAAGAACAACACAGAGCTGGGAGGAAGCGATGGATCATTTACATCACAAAGGAACTCTTTGCTCCAAAAAAGGATTTGCTCTAGGCTACAAAATGCCTTCTGGTACATTATAGTTGGCTTATTTGATTTGCAAATATTCCTTTTCTATGAAACTTCACAGCTAAGACACTGTTTAATCAGTTCAAGTCTACTCCCTTCACAAATCCATTAATGAAACAACAAATTCTTTTAACAAATGTTTACTGTAACCCCTTCTCTGTGCCAGGCCTGCAGGCAGCAGAACAGATGCAGTGTCTGTCTTGTGGAGTGGACAGGCAGCTCTTCAAGGGAGTGAGTCCGGGTTGTTCCTGGCTGGGTTTTCAGCACCTAGGACAGCGCCCAGCACTAGTGATTGGATAATGTAGGACTACATGAGTGAGTTAAATACAAAAGCTGTGAAGAAATGAATGCTGTAATGGTGGCTAAAGGTAGTGGGGTCCGGGAGCAGAGGCAGGAAACCTCAGTGGAAGGGTTGGGGAGGGATCAGGGAAGGGGTCGCCAAGGAGGAGAGATTTAAGCTGAGCCCCGAAGGATCAAATCTGGGAAGAAAATTTCAGAAGGGAAGAGAGCAGCATGTGCCTAATCTCAAGTCAGGAGAGGCATGCCATGGTGAGGACACATGATGGGCCTGGGACATAAGAAGGAACCAGACATCGGGCCTTTTAGACCAGGGTAAAGAGCTGCTTCTTTAATTCTTTTTTTTTTTTTTTTTCTCCTAACTTCTCTGTTAGGATTCTACATGCTAATTACCTTCTTCTTCTTTTTTTTTTTTTTTTTTTTTCTGTCTTTTTGTCTTTTCAGGGCTGCACCCGTGGCATATGGAGGTTAGCAGGCTAGGGGTCCAATCAGAGCTATAGCTGCCAGCCTACACCACAGCCATAGCCACACCAGATCTGAGCCGCATCTGCAACCTACATCACAGCTCATGGCACCGCTGGATCCTTAACCCACTGAGCGAGGCCAGGGATTGAACCCGAAAACTCATGGTTCCTAGTTGGATTCGTTTTTGCTTTGCCACAATGGGAACTCCTGCTTCCTTAAAAGTATACCATTAGGAATGAAGGACAAAGAGGGCAGTCAGAGACCAGTTGTCCGATCAAGAGGTGATGGTGGCTGTTTGCCCTGGATGTGGGAGGGTGAGTTAGAGATGTTGAGAAATGACTGGAGATGAGAGACTCCTACAAGAGTCCAGCAGGTGTGGTGATAAATCTGATGTTGACAGAGGAAACTCAAGGATGGCCTCTGACTTCTGGCAGGGAGGATGATGCTGGGGAGGAAGAAAACTTTCCTCTGCCCTTATAGATTATTCCAGCTGGTCCAAGAGCTAAATTGACATGAGTCAGATTAAGTGGAGAAAATCAATATAGTTTCATACATATAGGAACACAATGTACATGAGCTGGTCAGAGACAGGCGGGAAAAATCCTGAGCTAGGGAATGCATTGGGCCTGGAGCTTCCAAGGACAGGAGGGTCATTCACAGGACAATAAGAAGAGCAGGTAGTTGTGATCAGACATCTCTCTTGCCATATAGATTGGGCCTCATAGATAAAACTCATCTCTGGTAAATAACTTTTTTTTTTTTTTTTTTTTTGTCTTTTCAGGGCTGCACCAACAGCATATAGAATTTCCCAGGCTAGGGGTCGAATTGGGGCTATAGCTGCCATCCTATACCACAGCCACAGCCACTCGGGATCCCAGCCACATCTGTGACCTACACCACAGCTCATGGCAATGCCAGATCCTTAACCCACTGAGTGAGGCCAGGGATCGAACCTGCATCCTCATGGATACTAGTCAGGTTCATTACCACTAAGTCACAATGTGAATCATGGTAATAACTACTTTTCTGGGAAAAATTCCCAATTTGAACTCTTCCAGGTGGTTAAGGGAGGAACAGTAATTTCTTTTCAGCCCACAGAGTGTCAACTTCCTTTTAGAGCAAAGTGATCTTCATGCACAAATGGCACATTTAGAGGGAGGGTCATTCTGAAGCTCTACAATGGTGATGTTATTCTCAGAGATGAGGAAAACAGGATAATGTGTTTTGAAGGAGAAATCAGGAGTTCAACGTTGGATGCGTTGGGTGTGAGAAGTTGATTGGATGCCTAAGTGGAGATGTGAGGGAGGTGGTTCTCTAGGAGGAGTGTGAGCTGGGCTCCACCACAGCAGAGGGGACATTAAAATCTAGAGAGATTGGGAGGCACAAAGAAACAAAGTGGCCCTGGGGAAGCTGGCATAAGAGACCAAGCAGGAGGGAGTGAGGTCAGAGAGGCAGGGTTCTGACTTGGCCCCAAGTGCCCTCTCATAACTGCTGGCAAGACCCATCTGCACTCAGCCGGGCTACTGGGCCCCCTGAGGGGGGACTGGGCCATTTTTACTATAGCCTTTGCACTTGTGCTCTGCTCCTCCAGCCAAGATGCCCTCCCTGATCTTGTAGTCTTTTCTTAATTCCACCCACTCTTTAAAGCTCAGTTCACTCCTCCCTGACATCACCCTGGGGGGCAAGAATCCCATCTCCAACCCCTGCTTTACCCTGTGCTGAAAAGCCAAGGGCCGACCAGCCTCTTGCCCTGTGCATTTTACAGGCAGCACTGCACATCCAACCGTGGTGCCGCCCAGACCACAGAGATCAGGAATCAAGTTCTTTAAGTGCCCTGCTCTATACCTGGGGTGAAGGGGAACACTGCTCCCCCAAATTTTTGGGCCTTTTATGCCCTGGATGAGGTGTGGGTAGGAGAGTCACTAGGCTTTGGAAGTTGTCCTGTGGGCTTGCATCCTACCTATCCTTGTGAATGTGAATGTTTTTTCCTTTCTTTTGAATATCCCATTACACATGCATGTTTGACCTTTTGTTTCTTTTTCTTTTCTTTTTTGTCTTTTTAGGGCTGCACCCACAGCATATGGAGGTTCCCAGGCTAGGGGTCTAATGGAGCTGTAGCTGCCAGCCTATACCACAGCCACAGCAACGCCAGATCCAAGCTGTGCCTGTGATCTACACCACAGCTCATGGCAACGCCAGATCCAAGCTGTGCCTGTGATCTACACCACAGCTCATGGCAACACCGGATACTTAACCCATTGAGCAGTGAGGCCAGGTATCGAACCCACAACCTCATGGTTCCTAGTTGGATTCATTTCTGCTGCACCATGACGGAAACTCCCAACCTTTTGTTTCTAAAGGGATAAAGGATTGGAGGTGCAGCTTCCCCAGGGTCACTTTCTTTCTCTCCATCCCCCAGTCTCTCTGGATTTTAATGTCCCCTCTGCTGTGACAGAGCCCAGCTCACACTCCTCCTTTACATGCACCCAGCCCAGGGACAGGATTTAGAAAGGAAGCAGGAGGCCATGGGGCAGAAAGCTCAGAGAATTTGTCTGAACCATTTCAGTGATTCTTTTTATGGTAAAAAGGATACTTTTCCTTGATGATGCCAGAATAGGAAATGATCCTTTTTTTTTTTTTTTTTTTTTAACCAACCAACATGTGCAGAGATGTTCTTTACTTGCTCTCTCTCTCTCCGTTTTTTAGGGCTGCACCTACAGCATATGGAAGCTTCCAGGCTGGGAGTCAAATCAGAGTACAGCAGCTGAACTACACCACAGCCACAGCAACACCAGATCCGAGCTGCATCTGCAACCTACACCACAGCTCACAGCAACGCTGGATCCTTAACTCACTGAGCAAGGTCAGGGATCAAACCCACATCCTCATGGATACCAGTCAGGTTCATTACTGCTGAGCCACAATGAGAACACTCCATTTGCTCCCTCTCTGAGGCTCCTAAGCAGTGATGGCTGGACTTTGGGGTAGTGTGGGGCCCTGAGAGCCAGAAAGGGGAGTTGGCGAGGGTTATGACAGACAGTAGAAGGGAGCTAGTGTAGGTTCTAGAGGAGAGGAGGGACATCACAAGTCCCATGAGGTGAAGATCCAGCAGGTTGAGCAGGGCTCAAGGCTGAGAAATCAGTGAAATGCTGCTCCTGCTGAAGTAAGAGTTTTAACTAGAGAAACAACCCCCCCACCAGCTGAAAAGGTTGCTACGTGCCTGTCAGCAGCTTTGCTCACCACATACCATCCTACCTGTAATCTCAGAGCAGCTACGTGCCTTATGTCCTTGCTTGCAGCCCTGCGAACCATGCTCCAAGCATTGCTTATCAGTTTTGCTTTTGTAATCCTGCTTGCCCAGCTCCTTAGGCAGGAACTCTGTCTGTTCAGGAAAGGGGAGGGCCGGGGCTGCTTGCATGGGAAAATCTTAAGCCCTGGAAGTCTGTATTATATAAAAGTTATCCAGAACAAAGGCCTGGTGCTCAGACTCTGGAGGCGACTCCTCTGAGCCCTCACCAGTGCTGAATAAACCTGGCTATTCTATATCTCTGAGTGTTGTTTGTCTCTTTCTGCTGCTATGATTTCTATAACATTTTCTGGTGCGTTGGCCAGGAAGCCAACAATGGAGCTAGCCCCTTGTGCCACCGTTGTTGGGGAACTGGGGAAGGCCATGATCACCAGCCTGCTGACAGGCAGATAGCACGCACCTGGCCCTTTGCCGGATCCTAACTCTCACTTGGGCTGTGCCAGCCCCGGCTAATGCCACTTCCCAAACAGACTCAGAAGGAGAGCAGAAACAGGTTCCAGGACGGGACGTCAGACTGGTGAGTGCCCTGGGTCAGGACCCGCCATACAGTGCATGGAGAGACTGATCATCTCTCAGTGCCCAGAGGGTCACTCAGGACAGGATTTGTTCCCTCAGGATCAGATGGTGTGTCAATTCTGGTGTGTGTGTGAGTGACTGGAGAGAACAAGAGCCCATGCTCCACCGTCTTCGGGCTACGGAGCTTGAGTGAGTCCTAACCTGCAGTTCCATGGTGACCTCATAAGGCTTACAGGCTGCCTCAGGTTCTGAGAGTTCTCTTTCCTCACTGCGAGACTGGTCTGGGCCCAGGGTTTATATGGACCAGCCACACACTAAGAGATACCTTAAACCCCTGAGAGGGGAGCGATCAGACCAATGAAAGTGAGTGCTCCCCCTACTGTTTGTCTTGTAACATCACCACAGTGCGGGAATTCACACAATGGGTACATTGGCCTCAAAACCCACTGTCCTAGAATGTATGGTTAAGAATTTTAAGAAAGGATTTTCTGGAGATTATGGTATAAAACTGAGTTTTGGAAAAGTGCTCATTCTCTGTACCCTGGAGTGGCCCTCCTTCAGGGTTGGATGGCCATCGGAAGGGACCTTAGACGTGCCCATGGTTTGAGCAGTATATAGTAACAGGAGACCCAGGACACCCAGACCAATTTCTGTACATCAATCAATGGCTAGAAGTTGCCCAGTTAAGGCCCTCTTTAGTTGGGTTCTGTGTCACAGACCAGGGACAGTGTAAGGTCCTAGTAGCTCAGTCTAAGAAGAAAACTTTGCCTCTAGGAAATGGGCCACATATTTTTCAAGGAGAGGCCAAGGACTCACCCCTTGAGCCACCTCCTTATGTACTACCAGCCCCTCCTTTGGAGGCCGAAGGTCCCCAGTTGTGAGACAGCCCACCACCTTCTGCTTTTCCTCCTCCTCCTGAAGTCCACAAGGCAATATCACCCCCGCAGCTGGATCACCAGAACTGATGAGCAGGCATCTCTGGTAGACCCAGGGAGCCACCCCAGAGCTACAAATGCCCTTACAGGAGATGTGGGGACCACAGCCTATTGCCCCTGATGGGATCATGCAAGAGGGGGGACCAGTCTTTTACTACCAGCCCTTTTCCATGACAAACCTCCTCCACTGGAAGCAACATATACCCTCTTACTCTGAAAAGCCTCAGGCACTGATTGACCTCTTAGAATCCATTTTCCAGACACACTGCCCCTCCTGGGTAGACTATCAGCAGGTCATCTCACTTTGTTTAACACTGAGGAACACCAACGAATCTTAACAGAAGGCCAGAAATGACTCCAGGCCAGTGCCCCAGGGGATCAACTAGATGTGGCAAACTGGGCAAGGGAAGACTTCTTGGGGGAAGGACCCCCACTGGGATCATGACACCGAAGAGGGGAAGAAATAATTTGGAGAGATACTGGCAGGCCTTCCTACAGGGGGTCAAAGCCAGGGCTAAAAAGCCTAACATGGTCAAGACCACTGAGGTGCTGCGAAAGCTGGATGAAAACCGGGCCAACTTGTATGAGAGATTACATGAGGCTTTTCGGATCTTCACCCCTTTTGGTCCTGAAGCCCCTAAAAACCAGTGGATGATACATGCTACTTTTGTGGGACAAGCCCAATCAGACATTCATAAAAAGTTACCGAAATTAGAAAGATTTGCAGGAAAAAAAAGACACTGAATTACTAGAAATAGCCAACAAAGTTTTCATTAACCATGACCAAATGGCCCACCCCGATGCAGAAAAGAGAATGAAACAAAAAGCCACGCTTTCAGTGGCAGCCCTGTCAAAACTGGTACCCCTAGTGGGACCACCCCATAAGTCATGGGGCCAAGGCCAGGAAAAAGGAGCCCCCTCGGACATTATCAGTGTGCCTACTGTAAAGAAAAGGGACACTGGGAAAATGAATGCTCCAATTGTCCAGAGAGAAAGACCAAAGTGGCACCCCCACCTAGCTGATACCAACCCGAGCCATCCAGCGCAAATCTGATCAGCTTAGATGAAGCAGAATCCAAGTAGGGGGAACCAGTCTCTCTCTAACTGGGTCCCCGAGAGCCTATGGTCAAAATTCAAGTAGGGAGCCATCCCAGAGACTTTATGATAGATACAGGTAGTGAACATATGGTGGTCACATAATCCATGGCCACCCTCTTGGGAAAAGAAACTACCATCATAGGGGCCACAGATCCCCAAACACACAGGCCCTTCTGCAGTCCCCCATAGTGCTGTTAGGAGGCCATGAGGTAGTACATGAATTTCTTTACCTACCTGACTGCCCATTTCCCTTGATGGGAAGGACCTACTGGCCAAGATGGGGGTGCAAATCTCCTCCAATGATGGATCAGCTCAACTCAATAGAATCTCCCTCTCCTTTAATCATAGCTCTTCCCATAAGGTGGGAAGAAGAATGGTGTCTATATTCTTCCCCTCCAGAAGAGGGAACCATTCCCCTGCAACTAGGGACTGAGTACCCATTGGTTTGGGCTGAGAGAAACCCTCCAGGAATAGCAAGACACCACACTCCTATCTTGATTGATCTGAAACCTGGAGCTCAACCAGTAAAGCTATGGCAGTACTTGATTCCCAGAGAAGCTCGACTGGGAATCCAGGTGCACCTGGACAGGCTACTTCAGCATGGGCTTTTGATAAAGTGCCAGTCACCCTGGAACACCCCCTTATTGCCTAAAGAAACCAGGAACTAGACTACCGCCTGGTTCAGGACTTGAGGGCCATAAATGAAGCAAGAGTCACATTGCACCTGTCCGTGCCAAACCCGTATACCCTGCTGGGGCTGATCCCTTCCACTGCCAAGTGGTTCACTTGCCTGGACTTAAAGATGCCTTTTTCTGCCTCTGAGTGGCACCTGCTTGTCAGCCCTTATTTGCCTTTGAATGGGAAAATCCACACACTGGGACAAAGGAGCAGCTCTCTTGGACAAGACTCCCATGAGGATTCAAAAACTCTCCTACTCTTTTCAGCAGTGCCCTGGCCTCCGACCTGGCTGAATTTCCTGGACAAAAACTAGACTGTGTCTTGCTACAGTATGTTGATGAGCTCTTGCTGGCCAGCACCATGCAGGCCCAATGCCTAGAAGGAACAAAAGCTCTCCTCTCCCTACTAATGGAGGCTGGGTATTGGATATCAAAGAAAAAGGCACAAATCTGTAAGAAACAAGTCAAGTATCTGGGTTTTAACATCACACGGGGCTGACAAATGTTGGGGACTGAAAGAAAAGACACAGTTTGTGCCATTCTGGTCCCTACCACCAACTGGAAGTTTCGTGAGTTCTTAGGGGCAGCGGGATTCTGGAGGATATGGACCCCTGGCTTTTCAGACTTGGCCAGACCTCTATATGAGGACCTGAAAGGGAAAGAAAAGGCTCCCCTTGAATGGGGACTGAACAAGGAGGCAGCATTTCAGACAATCAAGACCAAAGTCACTGAGGCTCCAGCCTTAGGGCTTCCTGACATAATCATAAAATTCAACCTCTTTGTTCATGAGGAAAATGGAATGGCCTTGAGAGTCCTAACCCAAGAATTTGGGCCTTGGCGGAGGCCGGTGGCATATTTGTCCAAGCAAATTGACTCAGTTGTGGCCAGATGGCCTCCCTGCCTCTGAGCACTGATAGCTGCCACCTTGTTAGTAAGGGAAGCTGACAAGTTGACTCTGGGACAGAACCTCAATGTTAAAGTCCCACATTCAGCTGTAACCCTGATGGACAATCGGGGCCACCATTGGCTCACACATGCACAAATGACTCAATACCAAGGGTTACTATGCAAAAATCTGTAGGTAAATCTAGAAGTTGTATGAACTCTGAACCCAGCCATGTTTCTACCAAATGAAGTGGGGCCCCCAGACCATAACTGCTTAGAGGTACTAGATGAAGTGTTTTCCAGCAGACCTGACTTAACTGATAAACCACTCCAAAATCCAGACCTAGTTCTATATACTGATGGCAGCAGCTTCATGGAGGATGGAAAAAGGATGGCAGGATATGCTGTGGTATCTGACTTAGAAGTGATGGAAGCAGAAGCGCTTCCTCCAGGTTGGTGAGCACAGAGAGAATTATGGGCATTAATCAGAGCACTGAAGCTCAGCAGAATCAATATCTATACCAAGTCATGGTTTGCCTTTGCAACTCTGCATGTCCACAGAGCCTTATATAAGGAGAGAGAACTCCTTATTGCTAAAGGAAAAGGGATCAAAAACCAGGTTGAAATCTTAAAGCTCCTAGAAGCAGTGTGGGAGCCTAAGGAAGTGGCAGTTATCTACTGCAAAGGCCACCAAAAGGGAGGTGACCCCATGACAAGAGGAAACCGCAGTGTTGCTGCAGCTGCCAGAAAAATCCAAAGTCCTGCTGGCCCCAGAAGTGCCGACTGTTCCCAAGTACTCTCTAGAAGAGGAAAAAATGGATCAAAGAGGATGGGGGAACCAAAACTAAGACAGGGTGGTAGGTCACACAAGATGCTGGGCTTATGTTCAAAACAGCTGGCCTACCAACCAGTCCACCAGCAACACAAATTGACTCACATGGGCAAAACTGCCTTAGAGATTTTACTGGGTCAGTCCTACCTCATTGCACTTCTTCCAGCACCCTGATCCTCTGTCTCCCAACTGTGTATAACTTGTTTGCAAAATAATGCTCTCCAGGGGTCTAGCAGACCAGCTGGGACACAACATTGTGGACTGTCCCCATTTAAGGATATGGAAATGGACTTCACTGAAATCACTCCAAGCAGGGAATACAGATACCTGCTAGTTTTTGTCTGCACCTTTTCGGGATGGGTAGAAGACTTCCCAACCCAAACAGAAAAGGCAAGGGAAGTAGCCAAGGTACTCCTGAGAGACATCATTCCCAGATACAGAATGACTCTGACCATTGGGTCAGACAACCAACCGGCATTTGTGGCCGAGACAGTGAAGCCAATGGCGAAAATCTTACAGATCCTGTGGAAACTACATTCTGCCTATCACCCTCAAAGTTCAGGGAAAGTAGAAAGCATGAATCAGACCCTTAAACAGACACTAGCAAAGTTATGTCAGGAAACTGGCTTGCCCTGGGTAGACATGTTGCCAGTGGCCCTCATAAAAGTGAGATGCTCATCCTGAACGGGAATAGGATTCTTGCCATTTGAAATCTTAAATGGAAGGATGCCTCCACTGTTCAGTTTGGGGCCAAACACCAGAGATTGGGAGACTTAGATTTACATAAACAACTGCAAGAATTGGGGCTCACCATCTCAGGAATACACAAGTGGGTGACAGATAGAATACCCATATCCTTAGGTATAATAGTGCACCCCCACAAACCGGGGGACCACGCATGGATAAAGGATTGGAAAAAGGAGCCTTTAAATCCAGTATGGAAAGGGCCCTATACTGTAATCTTAACCACCCCCACTGCTCTCAAAGTAACAGGAATAGACACCTGGATCCATCATTCCAGAGTTAAGCCGGCTGGCCGGACTGATGTCCTTGGGGAATGGAAGGCTGCCCTTGATCCAGAAAAACCACCATGTCTGACAATACAGAGGCAGAGACAACAATCTCAAAGCCCTGCTCTGACTACACTGGAAGCTGGTCAGTCGATGCACAGCTGAAGCTTGAGGAATTGGCTGCCCGGTGAAACAGACTGCCTTATTTTCTATAGAAACTCCCTTACTGTCATATACTGTTATCCCATGCCTGATACGTATGTTTGTTGGTTGCTGTTACTAATCTGGTCTCCCTTTGCCCTGCCAGGATCCATTTCCTCTTTCAACCCATGCATTTGAGTAACCCCATCAGATCAGGGGGTTACACGGACTTTGCTTTACTCTACTCATTTGAAAGTTGTACTTACAAAAAAACCACTTACTCTATCTGTCACCATGATGGCCAATATATTTGCTTTGATCCACAATACTCACCAACTGAGGAATGGTTAGAGGTCTGGCGCTCTCATAAGGCAGGGCACCTGATTAATTGGACCCAAATCACCAACCCTAAATTGCTAGTATCTGTAGTTTTTGATGCCTGTGAAGCTATGGATGGGTCATGGACTTCTACCAGACCATGTGGGAGCCTGTCATGGGAAAGAGAATATAGGCTCCAAGATACATATATGTGTGATTCCTCAACCACAACTGTCTGGAATGGTGGTCAAAATGTCATGAGCTTCTATTGCTCTTACTGGGGCTGTGAATCCTGGACGACTTGGGATAAAGGAGACAAAACCACTGTCCTTCACAAGGACATGGCCCCTCCAGACTGTCAGACTAAGACTTGAAACCCAGTTAATTTCACTATTTACAATTCCAATGAGCCCAAATGGAAGGAGGGTCTCATTATAGGCATACGCATTAATGGAAGAGGCAATGACCCTGGAGCTCTGCTACATTTCCAGAAGGTCACACTTATGCTCCAGGCTGCCTCTCACAGGGTTTTGCATTCTTTTTACAAGGAAATGAAGAACACCCTGCCTCCCATTTCAGCTACAACTAAAAATTTGTTTTTGGCCCTGGCAGAGACCATTGCACAAACCCTCAAAATCTCCTCTTGCTATGTAGGTAGAGGAGCAAAGATGGGAGACCACTGGCCTTGGCAGGCTAGACAACTGGACCATTGGAGCCCCATAATGAAGCTGCATAGCTCCAACTCACCAATGGGGTATGGCTTCTCAGGACTGCTTTTATGGGAAAAACTGCCTTGCAAGGTGGGGAGGATGGTTCAGTGTGTCATTTGGGAGCCTAATGTGTTTAGGCCTAAGGTTTTATAACCTAACTGCCCAAAAGGCTTGATGGTGGGCATCTTCAAATCTCTCAAAGCCCAAGTCTAATCCTCTGTCTAACATTTCCCACCTCTGGCAGGCATGGGACGATGTCAGTGCCGATATCCAATGGCAGGCGCCAAAGGGATTATATTGGATCTTTGGAAAAGTGGCATATTCCGTACTCCCCCCATCTAGGCAGGAGCACGTGTGCTGGGAACTATCAGACCATCCTTCTTCCTGCTCCTGTTATCATTAGGAGAACAACTGGGTGTTCCTATGTATAGGGCACCGGGCACCCAGAGAGACTGAAGGGCCCTCCAGATTGGAGACTGGAAAGATGATGAGTGGCCCCCAGAATGAGTAATTCAATATTATGGGCCCACCACTTGGGCAGAGGCTGGCTCCTGGGGGTACCACACCCCTATCTTTATGCTGAACCATATCATCAGATTACAGGCAGTATTAGAGCTTATAACAAATGACACAGCAAGGGCCCTGACTATATTAGCCCAACAACAAACTAAAATGTATAATGCCATCTACCAAAACTGCCTAGCCTTGGATTATTTACTTGCTTCTGAAGGAGGGGTTTGTGGCAAATTTTTTTTTTTTTTTTTTTTGGTCTTTTTAGGGCTGCACCCGCGGCATATTGAGGTTCCCAGGCTAGGGGTTGAATCAGAGCTACAGCTGCAGGCCTACACCACAGCCACAGCAACACAGGATCTGAATATCGCCTGCAAACTACACCACAGCTCACAGCAATGCCGGATCCTTAACCCACTGAGCAAGGCCAGGGATTGAACCCACAACCTCCTGGTTCCTCGTCAGATTCGTTAACCACTGAACCACGATGGGAACTCCAGGAAAATTTATCTTAAGTAATTGTTGCCTACAAATAGATGATACAAAAAAGGTGATAGAAGAAATTGCCAACCACATGACTAAAATTGTCCATGTGCCTGTGCAGACTTGGAAGGGATGGGACACAAACAGTCTCTTCAGTGGATGGTTCTCCTGGCTAGGAGGAATTAAGACAATGGTCGGATTAATCATGGCCATACTCGTGGGGTACTTACTTATTCCCTGCCTTGTACCCCTCCTAATGAATATTGTAAAGGATTTCATAGAAACCATAGTTGGAAAACAGCCAACCACTTGCTACTCATCAAAGGTTACCAGTGGGTAATGACTGATGATGACCTCGGACAGCTGCAGATGCACCCTGAACATCAAGGGGGGAATGAAACAAGAGTTTTTAACTAGAGAAATAACCCCCCCACCACCAGCTGAAAAGGTTGCTACGTGCCTGTCAGCAACTTTGCTCACCACATACCATCCTACCTGTAATCTCAGAGCAGCTACGTGCCTTATGTCCTTGCTTGCAGCCCTGCTCCAAGCATTGCTTATCAGTTTTGCTTTTGTAATCCTGCTTGCCCAGCTCCTTAGGCAGGAACTCTGTCTGTTCAGGAAAGGGGAGGGCCGGGGCTGCTTGCATGGGAAAATCTTAAGCCCTGGAAGTCTGTATTATATAAAAGCTACCCAGAACAAAGGCCTGGTGCTCAGACTCTGGAGGCGACTCCTCTGAGCCCTCACCAGTGCCGAATAAACCTGGCTATTCTATATCTCTGAGTGTTGTTTGTCTCTTTCTACTGCCATGATTTCTGTAACACCGCCATCCAGGTGGGAGGGGGGACCTTGGGTGTCCTCAGGAGCAGAGAACCTGCTGGGCCTGTGGCCCTGGATGTCTCCCAGGTGAGGTGGGTCTAGGGCTGAAGGAGAGGATGGGGGGGTTCCTTTGGGGGGGTTTCTCAGAGCCCAGAGGGAGTGTTCAGGGAGGGGGTCGACCACTCTACTTCTTTCATTTCCTAAGTCAGGCTTATCATTAGAAACATCGAGTTAGCCTTTGGCGCTGGCCCAGTCATGTCTGAAGAGCTAAGAGCTGCCCTTCTAGGAGTCTGCCTGGCGCTGCCTTGCCCAGGGCTGACAAACAAGACAGGAAGGAGGCCCATAGTTATTCCAAGATGTGCAATTATCACTGGTAGGCTGGTACAGGTTAACAACCAGTTCTTTGGGAACAAAAGGCAGGGGTGGGGGGCAGTTAGGGCCTGATTTGTAGAAGCTCCCACCAATTTCCAGCACCAACATAACCTTACTAAACACTGTTATATTGTCCTTCCACCTGTTGGAAGTGGAAATCAATAGTCAAGCTAGGAAAGAAATGGAAAATGTTATTTGAGCCCACCTGAGGATTATAACTTGGAGACAAACTTTCAGAAAGTTCTAAGGACAATTTTGGTCATTAGAGATTAAAGCCAGTTATATAACTTTTTAAGACAAGGGTTACATGACAAATGATATATTGACAGTTTATACAATCTAGATCTGCAGGGACAAAGTGAGTAGCAGGTCATCCTGACCCCTTTTAAGACTAAGGAGAAAGGTCATCTCCTAAGGAGGGCTGATTAATGCACATGCAGAACATTAAAGGGAAGAAAGGAGGCCCAAATGGACAGAGGAAAATTATTACTTAATTGGCTATACCCATGGTCTGCAGAAGTTCCTGGGCCAGGGATCGAACCCTCACCACAGCTATGACCCAAGCCACAGACGTGACAATGCCAGATTCTTAACCTACTGAGCCCCAGGGAATTCCCAGAGCAAAATTTTATGTTTAAATTTTTCTTGTCTTGCATAAAATACAAATTCATCACACCATAGATGTGAGTAACCCCAGGGATATAGATCGTGTTACTGAACCTGGTTTGCTTTCCAGACATGCAACAGGCCAAATGCTGAGACACCAAGGTTTGCCGCAAAAGAAGGGGTTTATTTGTGAGGCAGCCAAGTGAGGAGACTGGAGAACAAATCTCAAATCTGCCTCCCTGCAGACAAGAGGTTTGGGGATATTTATGGGATAAAGCCTACATGTGGGGAGTGTGGGGGAAGGTAATTGAGGATAAGAAAAAGGTGCAGTAACTGTCATTCTGTGCAGGCACAACTAAGCTCCAGCTCCAGCTGTGGTGTCTACATGCTCTGAGGGGGGATTTTGGGGCCCTCTGACGTCAAAAGGTCACCAAGTGGACATGTGGGCATGCCCAGATGAAGGGTGAGAGATCTAAGCCAGTCTTCACTGGCTCAAGCTCAAACAGGACCTAGCTGAGCCCAAGTTTCTGAAACTACAACTTGGGCAAACTGTTTTTTGTTTGTTTTGTTTTTGTTTTTGTTTTGCTTTTTACAGCTGTGACCTGCTACATATGGAAGTTCCCAGGCTCGGGGCTGAATCAGAGCCACAGCTGTTGGCCTACACCACAGCCACAGCAACACAAGATCCAAGCCACATCTGTGACCTACACCATAGCTCATAGCAAGGTCAGACCCTCAACCCACAGAGCAAAGCCAGGGATCAAACCCTTGTCCTTATGAATCCTCCTCTGGTTCATTAACCTCCAGCCACAAAGGAAACTCTCTTGAGCAGATATCTTATTGCTTAGGCTACATGGGGCTTGGAGGATAGGCAAGGTTTTGTGAAAACAACATGCGCTTAATTGGCAAAGGCAGATTACAAGTGGAATGGATCTAACTGGTGCTTACTCTGTTTCAGTAGTAATACAACAATAATGAGTCATGAATTTTTGAGTGTTGTTTACTTTCGTTTTTAGTATAATCTGTTTACCTGCAAGTTCACATAATTTAATTTTTTTTCATCTTTTTAGGGCCGCACCCGCAGCATATGGAAGTTCTCAGACTAGGGGGTGGAATCTGAGCTGTAGGTGCTGGCCTATGCCACAGTCACAGCAACAAAGGGTCTGAGTGGAGTCTGTAACCTACACCAGAGCTCACAGCAATGCTGACCCACGGAGTAATCAATCGCCCCTATTTGGTTGAAGGTTGTTCAGCAGTTGGTTGTAATTTTGTTGCTTTTGTGAGAGGAGCTCTAGTCCTTCTACTCTGCCATCTAGAGGCCAGGGATTGAACTTGCATCCTCATGGATACTAGTTGGATTCGTTTCTGCTGTGCCACAAGGGAAACTCCCCAATAACTTCATTCTTTTTTTCTTTTCTTTCTTTTTTTTTTTTTTTTTTTTGTCTTTTGTTTTTTGAGGGCTGCACCCACGGCATATGGAAGTTCCCAAGCTAGGGGTCTAATCAGAGCTGTAGCTGCTGACCTACACCACAGCCACAGCAACATGGGAACCAAGCCTCATCTGTGACCTACACCACAGCTCATGGCAATGTCAGATCCTTAACCCACTGAGTGAGACCAGGGATCAAACCCACAACCTCATAGTTCCTGGTTGAATTCGCTTCCCCTGCACCACGACAGGAACTCCCCAATAAATCTTGATAATGACTGTAGAAGAACTAGCTTGCAAAATTCCAGAAAATTTAATAATCAGCTCTTGAGAGGTGGTACTGATTTCAAAGAGAGCAGTGAGGGATGGCTTGAAGAGAGATCTTAATTTTCTGCTCAAGAATTGAACCTGGGCAGCCTGGGTGAAAACCGGGAGTCCTAGCCAGTAGACTAGCCAGAGGGTACAAACAGAATTGCCCTGATTCTTGCCCCTGTCGAATGTTTCAAGGAGGCAAAGACTGTAAAAACAGGTACGAAGTTTATTGTTAGAAACACAGTACGACATGTGGGAGAGCACACAGAGAAGTAGTCTGTTTATCTAAGGTTGAAACAAAGCAGTATTACACACCCAAAGGAGGAGTGCACCAGTGAGATAATTTAAATTACTTACATAGGACAGTTCTGCTGGGTCGTTATTTTCCTTTGGCCAATTATCTTGTTTTATTTCTCACATCTGGCCGGACCCAGGGCCCTCCCCCATACGTGTGCACGTCTTTTGGCCAAGATGGATTCCACAGCAAAGGGTTATGGGATGGTTATCAGGACTTATTATAGCCTGGCACCTCCTCCCTTTCTGACCCCTAGGAGACTTTCTGCACATGTAGTTGGGAATCTCCCTGACCTGAGGATAGAGAGTACGTGACCTCTTGATCTTTTGCCCAAGCAACACCCCTCTGCTCCTGCCATTACCATGATTTAACACATCCACAGAAGACAAATTCCAATTATTTGCCTTGTGCCTGTTGTTATTTTTATCTCGAAGTGTAGATGGGTGGCTGCTTGTAAATGCCTATCCTGGAGCCCATCTATCTCCTGCCTCAGTATAAGACAGTTCTGACACACCATGGCTGATGCTGAGGATGGCTTCTAGTTCTTGGTACAGAGAGCCTTTCCCATGGAGGTCTCCTGTAAAATGCACAGCTTCTCCATGTTGGGAGGCCTTGTTTCTTCTGAGGGAAGCTGTGGAGCGCAGGAGATAGGACTGGGCAACTCCTAAGAAGAGCTCAGAGCAGGGCCAGCCAGGCCAGCCTATGAGATAAGCATCTTTTCTGCAACACAGGCCCCTGAATTGTATGATTTTTAACCAAAAAGAACAGAAAAACTAATTTAAAACTTGCATTTGCAAGTGTTATTTGAGCTGGAATGACTACGATAAGACAATGTATCAGTGTTAAAATTAAAGTGAAAATTAAGCACACGCCTCTCTATTAGTCAGCACTTTTAAGGCCATATTATTGTGAAGTTCAGAAAAAGAGTTAAAGAATCTATTTAAATGCAAATGTGCCATAAAACCGACTAACAGCAATGCATCTTCAAAATGCTCTCAGCCCTTCCTTCAAGAGCAGGCTCTGTTCAGAACAGTGTTGTTATTTTTTCAACTTAGAGAATAATATTTCTCAAAAAGGCCTGTGTCATTGGAGTGCAGCTGGTGTGATTACTTGGGGCCGGGGAGGCACTGGGTGGAGCGGGCAGGAATCTAGGGCTTCCTCTGGGAGAGAATCAGCACTTGTGCCCCTGTGTCTTCTGGGCCAACTGGGCTGAGCAGCACAGAAGCCAGGTGTAGCATTCCCCTGGTGGGTCTTTGGGCTCCGGGGATTCCTCCGCCTGAAGTTTAAGTTCCCTGGCCTTTCGGGTGACAGTGCTCCAGAGGAGCCAAGACTGACCCTTGTGTCCCAGTGAGCAGGTGTGGTGCCCTGACTCAAGAACAAAAGGAGGCAAGCATTGGATTTCCCGTTGTGGCTCAGTGATAACAGACCCAACTAATATATCCATGAAGACTCGGGTTTGATCCCTGGCCCTGGTCAGAGGGTTAAGGATCCAGTGTTGCCCTAAGCCGTGGTATAGGTCATAGGCATGGATTTGGAGTCACTGTGGCTCTGGTGTAGGCCAGCAGCTGCAGCTCTGATCTGACTGTTGGCCTGGGAATTTCCATATACTCTGTGTGTGGCCCTTAAAAAAAATTTTTTTTTTGTCTTCTTAGGGCAGCACCCATGGCACATGTAAGTTCCTAGGCTAGGGGTGGAATCAGAGCTACAGCTGCTGGCCTATGCCATAGCCACACAGGATCCGAGCCACATCTGTGACCTACACCACAGCTCACTACAACACAGGATCCTTAACCCACTGAGCAAGGCCAGGGATCAAACCCAATTCCTCATGGATACTAGTCGGGTTTGGTAACCACTGAGCCATGACGGGAACTCCTAGATTTTTTTTAAAAAGCAATAAATTAAAAAAAGAGGGGGAGCAAGCACAGTGCTTAACTTAGGGGAAGTGACCTGCCACTGCTGATCACAGACCCTCCTGCCCTGTGTAGGAAGGAGGCAGTGAGATGACTAACTGTGTCCCCTGCTGGGCCCTCCCAGATACAAAAGCCCCTCTCTGCTCCCCTGTTTCTTGTTTGTAGAAAAAGGCTAGTCTCCTAGGTGTTCCCTGAATTCCAAGGAGCAGACTCAAGGAAGACGTGAAGGAATGCAGAAATAAAAGAAAAACAGTCCAGAAACAATATTTCAGCAATAAAACAGAGTCCTAGTCCCTCCTCAAAGGATATGCACAGCAATCTGACTTGTATCTTTGAGTTGTTTTTTAGGAACTAAGGTGGAGGGTGATGACTACATGCTGAGCACAAGCACTGTAGATGCCAGGCTGGTTGGAACGAAGAGGCTGATGATTAAGATTGCCAAAACATCATCCTGTTATTGTAGCACCAACCAATCAGAAGAAAGTCATACCCCCTGCGTTTCACCCCTAAGTATTGCCTTTAAACACCTTACATCCAAGCCAGAAATAGGGTTCAAACCTGTGTCTCCCATTTTCTGGGTTGGCACTTTCTTGATCAGTCAACTTTTCTCCACTCCAAACTCTGACATTTCCTTTGTTTAGCCTTACCGTTGTGGGCACACAACTCGGGTTCACCAATTTTGGGTCTGCATATGGAGGGGCCTGAGTACCAGGCAGTTGGGGCAGAGCTTGGCAGTAAACCTAGCCTGGTGCTGAATGAAGCCATCAGCTTCTCAAGGGCAGCAGGGCCTTGGTCCCCATCAAGGCCTTGGCTCCTCTGGGAGCAGCCAGGGTACCTAGAGCATCTCCAAAGCTCACAGATACCTTTGTGCCTGTGCCCTTGACTAAGAGGAGATTGTGCACTTGAAAGCCCCCAAACCCACAGAACCATCTAAGAACTACCTGGTTCAAGGTAGACTCTTGTCAGGGAACAGGCAAAGCCCATCCAGCACAGCTTGCCTCATCTCCATTGCTAAACTGGGGCCACCTCAGGGTGAGGCCACAGTCCTGGCACCAGGTTCAGGGCCCAGCCCAAGTAGGTGAGCAATGAAAGTATGCTGGCTTTTGGAAACAGCTGTACAGGTATGTAATATGTATAGGTGTAATATTAAATTGTTTAACATAAAATCAGCATATATGCAGCTCTTTTCATTTCTGTTTACTTCAAATTTTGTTATTCCAACAGTGCTAAGGCAGGTTGTTCTCCCCATATTTTTCCTGCCCTCTTCCCCTGCCCCCCAAAAAAATCCCCCTTTCCCCAGTACTCACAAGTGGAGGCCAACCTTGGGAAGAAGGAATGCAGGACTGCATATATCACTTTTCTTCTTCTTTATTTTGGAGACCCCATGGGGATAGGCACATTTTGGATCTGGAATTGCTTTCTGCCTGGGAGAAGAAGCTGCACCAAGGGGCCAATAATGGGGCTGAAGAAGGGGGTCAGGGGCTATTAGAGTAAAATGGTTCAGACAAAGGTGGTATTCATGACATTCATCTCTTGGAAACCCAGCAGGGCAGGGACAGCCTTGGGAGGACTGATTCTGCTTAGGAGAAGGGCCCCACCTCTAGGAGTAAAATCAAGCAGGACCCCATGGGGCTCTCCTGGGTCCAAAAGCCTTTCTGTGTCCCCTGTTTCTTGTTTGTAGGGAAAAGGCTTCAGCCTCCTAGAACTTCCCTGAATTCCAAAGGGCAGATTCAAATGGGTACTGAAGGGGAAGTGAGGGAACAGAGAAACAAAGGAAAGGCCGTCAAACAATAGTGCAGCAATAAAGCCAAGTCCTAATTCCTCCTCCAGGAACTCCTTTGAGCTCTTCTACAAGAACTAATCCCCCACTCAGGTAGAAGATGGTAACTTCAGGCTGAGCCCAAGATGCCTGGAACACCACTCTGTAGCCCTCACCCCAAATTTGCCTTTAAAAAGTTTTCCCTGAAAGCCATCAGGGAATTTGGGTCTTTTGAGCACAAGCCACCTGTTCTCCTTGCTTGGCCCATGCAGTAAGCCTTTCTTTGCTCCAAACTCTGACATTTTGGTTTGGCCTTATTGTGCGTCAAGCACATACGTTTACATTTGGCAATTTTGGCAAGCTAGCCAGGAACTTGTGCCCAAGGCAGAGCAACCCTGGCTGGGGGCAACCCCTTCCAGGGTCCCCAGCAGCTGCCAGAGCTTATTTTGTTCCAGGGAACTCAGAGGGACTCTCTCTGACAGGTGCCAGCCCCCTTGAACAAGGCTTTTTGGAGCTGAGAAATGTCCTGACCTATGGTTCATCTTTGCTTTTGTTTTGATATGAGTCACACCAGCTTGCACAGGCTGGGGATTCTGCCCCCCTCCATCTGGGTTCATTCCCTTTTGGGAATTGAGTCACTCTGGGCTCATTGTGAACTAATCTGCTCCCATTCTCTTCTGGGAGCCAGGCAAATCTGTTTGGAGGCCTCCATCTGGGAGTGGGAGTGGAATTTTAGACTGTATCTCATCTGATCTTTTGTCTGTGTGACTATATTTGTTGTCTGTGTCTTTGTCTGTATATCAGTACTTGCATTGGCTGGTTGAGATGTCTTTGGTAACAAGGCTTGCATGTGATGACACCAGAGTGTTCTTCCCTATTGTATTGGCTTTGCCTGTAGTGGAACAGTGATTGGGAATTTTCCCTTTCTAGGGCTAGGGAACAGCAATCCTGATGGACCATTCTACATTGCATTGCTTGATGTCTGGCAAACTGGTTGTGAGTAATTAAATATGGGTGATCAGAACTCTGTTCCACCTTGTAGTCCCCTAGGGTGTATTTTGCAAAACTAGGAGATCTTGAGCCATGCTCCTGTGAATGAAATAAAATAGGATATTTTATTGTAACACTGCTTGGCCTCAGTACTTTTTGTGGTCGGGAGAGTAATGGCCCCCAATGTCTCTCTAAATTATAACACTGTCTTTCAAGAACTGTTTTGTGAAAGGGAAGGAAAATGAGATGAACTTCCTTATGTGTAGACTTTTATTCTATTGTATCAAAGTGAGACTTTTTGATTTGGTTTGGCATTTGACCTTTATTTTGTGTGTGTGTGTGTGTGTATGTGTGTGTGTGTCTGTCTCAGTACATGAGTTCAAATCCGGTTCTCTCTTCCTGGTATTGACCTTTGTTAGAGGGTTCTGGTGGCTTAACTATAGATTCAACTTCCTCTGGAAGTGAGGCATGTGAATGATGTGTGTTATTGACTTAAACTGAATTGGATATTTAAAAACTGAAGGAAATCTCATCCTAAAAATGGCTAAGAATGGGCTCTTTTGACATTACAAACTGGGTTTTTGCATGTGCAGTTACTAGAAGCTAGCTTTCCAGGAGAAATTGCATTGCTCTCCCTGTGCCTTTGAGATGTAAATGATCTACGTGGGCTCTCAGGAAATTTTATCTAATCATCTGTGATCCCTGAGACTAAAAGAAAAAATGAGTCCTTTTTAAACTCAAGCAGGAAAAGCATGGGATCCTATCTCTGTGTGTCCATACAGATGTGTGTACATCTATCTGTACGTTATAAATATGATGCAGCTCTGCCTCCAAATGGCATTGCCAAGATTGGTTTGTGGATGAGTGCTTTTTTAATGGCTTAAAAGCAATTAAGTACTTGCATACATTCTCAGAAATACAAAAGAAACTGGCCAAAAAAGAATTTTAGGTTCATCAGATCTTAGAAATACTCAATATTAAATTAATATCTAATATTAAAGCTAGCTTAAGCTTCTTGGTTTGATTAATAGAAACATGTCTTTAGAGTCAGCAGTATTATTATAATACCTTTATTGTATCTAGGGTTACTGAAAATCAGCAAGTTTATATCGTTTATGTTATAAAATTTGTCAGCAAGAAAAATAACTTGATATGATGAAACAGTTGAGTAAATTAAATGTAAGTGCGATAAGATTTGTAGGTAAACTTTTAAAAAGTAATTATGTTGAAAAAAATAATAGGAGTTCCCGTTGTGGCTCAGTGGTTAACGAATTCAACTAGGAACAATGAGGTTGCAGGTTCGATCCCTGGCCTCGCTCAGTGGGTTAAGGATGTGGCGTTGCCATGAGCTGTGGTGTAGGTCGCAGACACGGCTCAGATCCCGAGTTGCTATGCTATGGCTGTGGCGCAGGCTGGCAGCTACAACTCCGATTAGACCCCTAGCCTGGGAACCTCCATGTGCCGCAGGTGTGGCCCTAGAAAAGGCAGAGACAAATAATAATAATAATAATAATAATAATAATAATAATAATAATAATAACGAGGGGAACAATTCAGTATGCAGGAAAGTAGATGTGTGTTTTCAATAAAAGAAGGTGTGAAGAATGGAAATGCATTCTCTTAAATTAAAAAATGGTAGTTTTGTCCTAGAGCTGGTTGTTTCTGAATGGAAAATAAAATAAGGGACAAAATAATACGGATCCAGAATGTTGTAGAAGGTTTATAGGAAAGGAACACAGAGAAAAGAATTTTGTACATGGTCAAGATTGGCTAAGATTGAATTAAATTTAATTAGGATCTTGTTATTAAGAGTAGGCTGGTACAGGACTGAAATTGGTTTCTCTCTCTGTTAGTAGAATCAACTTTTCTTGTAATGCTTCTTCTGATAACAGATTGTGTGAAGTTCTATGCCTTTAAGTCATCTGTAGTTGCTTCTGATATCTTCTGTCACTTTGGTTGACAGAATAAGTATTGTTTCACATTGACCTGTGATCCTATTTGACCAAGTGTTTTGAAATCTTTTTGATATTTTTGACAAACTTCCCAAATATCAAATTCCCTTTTTTTTTTTTTTTAGGTGTCCATGGCTGATGGCAAATGGGTTCCTGTTAGAACCTTTTCTCTTTTTTTAACCCAATGAATTTTATTACATTTATAGTTGTACAGTGGTCATCACAACCCAATTTTATAGCATTTCCATCCCAAACCCCCAGCCCATCCCCCCACCCCCCCCATCCTGTCTCCTTTGGAAATCATAAGTTTTTTCAAAGTCTATGAGTTGGTATCTATTCTATAAAGAAGTTTATCATGTCCTTTTTTTAAGATCCCACATGCAAGTGATAGCATTTGACATTGTTTTCTCACTATCTGACTTCACTTAGCATTATAATTTCTAGGTCCATCCATGTTGCTAAAAATGCCATTATTTCTTTCCTTTTAATGGCTGAGTAATATTCCATTGTGTCTAAGTACCACATCTTCTTTATCCACTCCTCTGTTGATGGACACTTAGGTTGTTTCCGTGTCTTGGCTATTGTATATAGTGCTGCAATGAACATTGGAGTACATGTATCTTTTAAAGTCATGGTTTTCTCTGGATAGATGCCGAGGAGTGGGATTGCTGGATCAAATGGCAATTCTATTTTTAGTTTTCTGAAGAATCTCCATACTGTTTTCCACAGTGGTTGTGCCAATTTACATTGCTACCAACAGTGTAAGAGGGTTCCCTTTTCTCCACACCCTCTCCAGCACCAAATATCAAATTCTAACTGAAGTTCTATTGACCTCCATCTAACTCTGGGATGCTTCAGAGGAAACCTGAAGTCTCTCAGAGATTAATTAACTAAGTATAAGGTATATTATGATAACTTTGATATATTAAATTGCATGGGGAGCATTGCCAAACTGCTTCTCAGGTTATACTGTAGGCAGAAATGTTATAGTATAGACATTTTAAAAGTAATATGGAATTCCTAAAAATCTATTATGTCCTAATGTTACCAGTCATAATTCTAGTTATTATAACCAAGTTTCTTTGTCAGTTGCATTGTGACCAAGTGTTTAACCGTGCCACTTAAGTCTTTAGAAACTCACAGACAGGAATTCCCATCACAGTGCAGCAGAAACGAATCCGACTAGGAACCATGAGGTTGCGGGTTTGATCCCTGGCCTCGCCCAGTGGGTTAAGGATCCGGTGTTGCTGTGAGCTGTGGTGTGTAAGTTGAAGACGTAGCTCGGATCCCAAGTTGCTGTGGCTATTGTGTAGGCCGGCAGCTGTAGCTCCAATTAGACCCCAAGCCTGGGAACCTCCATATGCCACAGGTGTGGCCCTAAAAAAACAAAGCAAAAGAAACTCACAGTTATTGTCTTACTCTGATGTGTTTGCGAAAGCGCTTCATCCTCAAGAAGATTCAGAGGAAGGACTTATTGATAAGTATAGCATCTGATAAATTTCAGATCATACTCCTGAACTGGGTAAGAAAGTAAAGAATCCTAATGGAAAACCTGATGGCTTCATAAAGCTATTAATAAAAAGGATTGGTTACTGAGTGAACTGGTGAAAATAGTTATAATTTTTATGGGTTTTGTCTAAGATTTTACTGGTTTTAATCTGTACTTTCCAGACATAAGGAAACCCTTCCTTTCCCTCAAGCTAATTATGAAATTTGGTAGATTGTATCTTTGTAAGCAGAATTGAAACATTTGTGTTTCCTCTTTACCTGATCTCTCCAGAAATTGGAGATGCTTAGGTTCTGAGCAGACTTATCAGGTAAATAAGAAAGGCTGCTTCCTGGCAGATTCGGGAATCTTGATATTTTGGGGATTTCTAGAAGAGAGGAATGCACCCAGGTGAATCTGACCACAAGCCCTTGGCAGAGATTTTTTGGCCTTTTAAAAGTTCTGTCTGAGGGAGTTCCCATAATGGCTCAGTGGTTAATGAATCTGACTAGGAACCATGAGGTTGCGGGTTTGATCCCTGGCCTTGCTCATTGGGTTAAGGATTCGGTGTTTCTGTGAGCTGTGGTGTAGGTCACAGACGAGGCTCGGATCCCTCGTTGCTGTGGCTCTGGTGTAGGCTGGCAGCTGTAGCTCTGATTAGACCCCTAGCCTGGGAACCTCCATATGCCAAGGGAGCGGCCCTAGAAAAGGCAAAAAAAAAAAGAAGTTCTGTCTGAGACTCCTTGTGAAAAGTTCTAGCCAAGCCAATTTAAAATAGCCTATGTGACCAATTAACCAGACATTTTGCAAACAAATTAGTTTTAATTTGGCTATATTTGGTAAAATGAGGATAATTTAAGAGAGAAAAATATTATATTTCAGTGGATATTAATTTCTAGTTTTGTTAATTGAGGTATGTATTTACTTGTGTAAAACTTACCTCCCAGATAGCTACTTGTGGTTATATAACATTTCTGTAAAGTTTAATTGAAGACACCCTAAGTTTGTTTCTGAAGCTTATCATAGCAATCTATCTTTAGGTGAATATCAGATGCCCCATAACCTACGATCAGGCCTTATCAAAATTGAAAGCTATTGTGTTAGTCATACTTTTGCCCTGTTGTTCAGTGGAAAAAGAAAATTATCTAGTGAAGTTACTCCAGAGCATAACTACTCATGACATGTATGCTGCTTACTCTGGGTCCATTGCTAAAAGCACATGTGCAATGTTTATGTGATAACTGGGTATAACTGATAAAATGTATAGCCTCTATCTCCCCACTAATGTACCTCTGAGCTTGTTCACAATATCTCAGCAGTTTTCCTCTAGAGTGAATAGGCAATTATCTATATATTAACAAAAAGGAGGCCTAGCACTGAGGGATGTGATGAATGCAGGGCATGTAGAAACCACCCGGGCAGTGAGGGACAAATACTTTCATTTTTGAAATATTTGCAATCAAAAGGGGAAATGATGGGAAAATCTTCACATACTGAGGTAAGAGGAAGTCATTCTGGCTTATACATGGTTTAACTTAAACTTTGCTGACCAGAGTGGCCTGTTTTTGTGGCCTATCAAACATATATGGTGCATCTGCTTTGGCCATCAAGGAGGGGAATGCATTTGAAAGTCAAAATGGAGTAGCTGTGGCTTAGACATCCAAGGTAAAATTAGGTGGCCCTTGTGAACACAATTGTAGACATGTTCCTGTATTGCTAAAAACCTGAATTTTTAGAACTGCGTCAGACTCAGGGACACCACCAGCCATTCTCAAGGCAGTGTCTGCTGGCAGTTGCAGCTTTCCATTGTCAAGGTCTCCTCTTATAACTATTACATTTTTTTAGACAGTGAAATTGCTTTAGACTGATGTTAGCAGAAAAAGGAGCTGTATAGTGGCCAGTCGCTCCTGTTATGTATATGTTAATGCCACATTAGATGCTAAAACAAACTTAGATAAAATTTGTGCGGTGATAAAACAGATTCCTAGCTCCTCCTTAAGGAGCATACATAACGATATGTCTTTGAGATCTTCTACAGAAACCTGGCCCCTACCCAGGTGGAGGATGGTAACTTCAGGCTGAGCCCATGATTCCTGGAACACCACCCTGTTGCCTCACCACCAACCAATCAGAAGAAAGTCGCACACTGTAGCCCTTACCCAAAATTTTGCCTTTAAAAACTTCCCCTCAAAGTGAAATGGAAACACTGCTGAATCCAACCCAGCCTAAACCCAGATTTGTATTCAAACCCACGGTTCTTAAATTGGGACCACTCCCCTGGTATCTGGACTTACTGAGGCTCAGGTTCTTTGAGTCTCTGCACAGAAGGAATTCAGTGAGAGGCAAAATGATGGGCAAGAAATAGATTTATTAATTCAGGATGCTTGTGAGGGGAAGACTGCCTTCCTCATTCCTCAAGTAGAGTCAGGCCTACATCACTAGCTCCTCCTTTGTATTGAAAGTATTTGACTCTATGAGATCAAGCTAGGGCTGTCAAGGTGCTTATTCAAATCCGCAGAAGGGTGGTAACATATGCTAAAGTATGCTGAATCATCTCAGGTTTCCATATAATGAGGGTCTCCTATTTGGAATGTCATCTTTTTCTTAAATTCCTTGGTCCTAAGGATCATTATTTTGCTGAACTTGAATGCAGGCCTCAATTTATTTTTCACTTAATGACCTGAGGCATATCTCATGCTTTTATTTATATTTTATAGTTAAGCAAGCCTACTTCATTCCATATTATGACAGCTTTCTTGAGTGATCATTAGCTTACAAAGGCCTCCCAACATTCCCTAGGTTTCCTTCTCTCTCTGTGGTCCCCTCCTGGGACTTCTACAACTACCTGTGTAACTATCCTACTCTATCTCCAACAAAACCATTAGGGAGTTCGAGCCTTTTGAGCACAAGCCACCCTTGCAGTAAAACTTCCTCGGCTCCAAACTCTGGAGTTTCTGTTTGTTTTGCCTCACTGAGCATCAGTCACAGGAACTTGAGATCAACAAAAAGAGCTTGAGAGGATGTTGAATCGAACAAGGGTGCATAAGACAAACTGTCATCCAGGGAAGGCTCACTGTTGCCAGACACATGCACTATTTTATGTGATTGTGCCTCAGACTTTTTCTGTTTGCAGACGACATGATCTTGACTGGAGAAAATCCTCAGGAATGCACTGAAAAACTATTAAATTAATAAACATGGTCAGTGAATCTGCAGAATATAAGATCAATATGCCAAAATATAAACTGTACATACAAGATACCAAAAAATGTATTTTTAGTACCTGGACTGAATGAATACAAAGCAGTGTTCACAGTGCTTGGCACTTGTGGCAGGAAGCTTAGTTGGCACATGGTTGCTTTAAGACATTTCTTATTTTGCAATAAAAATATTTAGTGTGATAAATCCCCCTCCTATTTAAGTTACATCCCACAAATACTGACATGTTATATATTAAGTTACTTTTCTTTTAACATATTTTCTAGTTTCCTTTTTTAAAGTATGTAATTTCTTTCCTAGAGTTTGGAAATTTTTCAATTGTCTTTCTGTTACTGAGTTCTAGTTTAATTTCATTATAGTCAGGAAGCACATTTTGTATGATTTCAATCCATTTAAATTTTCTTTGTTTGGGGGTTTTTTGGGTTTTTTTTTTTTTTTGGCTGCACTCAGGGCATGCTGAAGTTCCCAGGCTGGGGATCAAACCCAAGCCTCAGCAATGACAACACTGAATCCTCTGCCAGGGAACTCCAATCCTTTTAAATTTGTTTGATTTATGACTCACTATACAGTCTACCTTAGTAAATGCTCCATGTACATTTGAAGAGAATGTGTGGAGTATTCTATAAATATAATTAACTCATGTTAGTTGATCATGTTGTTGTTCAGTTCTATTCTTGCTTATTTTCTGTATAAATTATTCTATTACATTATTTCTATATATTACATAGAAAGGAGTGTTGCAGCTTCCAAGGATGATTGTGAATATGTGTGCTCCTTTTTTGCTCAATTTTTGCTTCTTATATTTTGACATTTAGAATTGTTACGCTAGGAGCAAAAGCAGGGTACTACTGTGTGATCCCTGCACACGGTACCACAAGGGGGTGGGCAGACCCCCTAAGCCACCTCTCCGGTCAACACACCAACCAGCCCCACCCTCACCCCATTTTAGGAACCAGCTTACCCCACACCACCAGCAAGCAAGCACAGGTAGCTGTCACTTGCTTTTGCTCCTCATACTTCAGCACGAGTCCCAATGAAGCCTTGCCTGAATTCCTAAAAAAGAAAAAAAGAATCGTTATGATTTTTGGTGGACTGATTCTTCTATCAGTATGTAATGTCTCTCTTTAATTATGATCATTTCTTTGCTGTGAAGTTTATTGCTTCGATATTACTACAATCACCCTTGCTTTGGTTTGGTTTCCATGGTATAGGGTTTTTTTTAAAATATATACTTTTTCTTTTAAACCTACCTATATCATAATATGTGAAGAGAGTTTCTCATAGACAGCATGTACTTGGATCATATTTTTAAAAATCCATTCTTCCAGTCTCTATCTTGAATTGGTGTGTTTATTTCACTTACATTTAGTGTAATTATTGATATGTATGGACCTAAGCCTCCCATTTTATTATTTGTTTTCTGTTTGTTCCCTCTATTTTTCATTCCTCTGTTTCCCCTTTCCTACTTCTGTTTTGGTTGCTGAATTTTTTTAGGTATTCCATTTTAAGTTATCTAATATGTTTTCCACATTATTTCTTCATATAGTTTTTTTTCAGTGTTTGGAGAGACAATTCTCCTTGAGCTTCTTGCTCTCCTATATTTCCTACAGCATGTGGTGAGACTACAAAGTCCTGACTACTGTTTTCCTGGGCCATTTCTCAGCACTGGGTCGGGGCCCAAAGCATGGAGGATGCAGGTCAGAAGGTGGTGGCCCGTGCAGAGGCAAAAAGAAGCCCCTGGGACCATGCACCAGATGCTTGGAGGAAGAGGTGGCATGCTCAGGTGTAGACCCTAGAGGAACAAAGAAAAGAAGCTGACATTGGTTCCTTTCCCTTGCTCTCCCGGTCCCCCATGTCTAGCCCTCTGTGCTGCCCCAGTTCCCAGCCAGAGGATAATGTGGTGTCCCCATGTTAGGAACTCACCGGGCTGTGAGTCCCTGACTCCTGTGCTTGTTAGATTCCTTGGTTCATGTTCTCATGAAAAAGAAACCCACCTGAATTCAAAGGATGGTGTTTGGCGAAGTTTGCAGAGGTGGTGGAAAGCTAAGTGGCCTTGTGCGTGGGGCTTTGTGGGCTGATTCACTATACCTTGTTGTGGCTTCCACAGCTCAATGGTTAGTAAGAATGGATGGTAAGAACAGGTGTGTTCTAGCCTGCCTTTTTATCAGGTGAGAGTCAGAGGGATTCTCCCATCTGGGATCAGTGCATGTACAGAAGCTCTAGAAGTACATGTAGAATACAACCTCTCCTCCATCCTTTCTTAACAACACCATCCCTGGTGGTCCAGTAGAAACAATACAGAATTCCAGCAAGAGGGGGAATCAGTTAAAGATTAAATGGCCGCCAGACTATGCAGAGGCAGTTCCTGGTATAATAGTGCCACCTGCTGGGAAACCCACAGGTACACTTTTGTTTTTGTTTTTGAAGTTACTAAGCTCTTGTTGAAACTGCCTGTCTGACCCATGGATGGCTTGTGGCTCTTTGGCCTGACATGCCCATTTTGGGTGTAACAACACAGACTCGGTGACTAACAAGGAGGAAAGAGCCGATAGGCCTCCCGGTTCAAAAAGAAATGACATATTCAAGAGCCAGTTGCCCTGGCTCTCCCAATATCTCAGCTTTACATAAAAAAGGGTCAGTAACCCCATTAGGGGAAACAGTATCCCTACACCATGCCCCCTAAAAGCTAAGCCACTGACCCAATGTAGTCCTGGTTTCAATGGCACTGTTGGAGCTGGTCAGCAACATCTCTGTCAAACACAAAGTGACCTCGATTGTTCTCTCAGAGGGCAGTTCTCACTGCAGTCCTAATCACACAGGCTAGTCCTCCCCTGAGTCTGGGCTGTTGCTAATGGCCCATCATTTGTCCTGCTACTGGGGAAACTCAAGATTGGCAGATTACAAACACAACCATGGAAAGTTATCGCCACTGCTCATGAGACGGTTTTTTGTCACTGATGCACATGCACTCAGTAACGATTCTCTCATGAGACCAGCTGGAATCAAACTGCTGACCAAGCCTTCACTGCCCAGATCACAGCCAACAGTCCCTGGAGCCACTTGCAGATTTACAAGTGCCCAGAGCTTAGGGCAGGAGGCTACAGGCTTACCTTGGAGACATCACAATAAGTGCAATATTCCCTTCCAGAACACTGCAGTCAAGGGAATATTGCAATAAAGCAAGTCACATGAATTGTTTGGTTTCCCAGTACATATAAAAGTTGTGTTTATGCTATACTGTAGCATATTAAGTATGTAATAGCATTATGTTTTTAAAACACACATACCTTAAGACTTTATTTATTTATTTTTGGCTGCACCTGTGGCATATGGAAGTTCCTGGGCTAGGGATCAAATTGGAGCTGCAGCTACAGGCCTACGCCACAGCCCCAGCAATGCTGGATCTGAGCCACATCTGTGACATACACCACAGGATCCTTAACCCATTAAATGAGGCCAAGGATTGAACACACATCCTCATGGACACTATGACAAGTTCTTAAGATGCCGAGCCATTACAGGAACTCCAGAACATACTTTATTGGTTAAAAAAATGCTAACCATCATCTGACAACCCAGGGTAACCACAAAACTGCAGTTTCTAAAAGAAAAAACAAACAAACAAGAACACCATATATGCCTGGACTGGAGATTTGTTCTCCAGTAGTGAACGTGCCGCTGGTAGTAGGTGCATTGAATTTGGCTCTCCTTCCCCAGTCCACCTGCTGCTCTCTACTTCCCAGTCTTCAGATAGCTGCTCCATGCCTGCTGACCAGGAGGTATAGCTGCATTCAGTGGGACAGACAGGGAGGGGTGTAGTTTCTCCTTCACCCCCAGAACTGGAGCTCAGGGAAGGCTTCGAATGGAGATGAGGGGGCCCCTAACGCCAGGGCAAAGGTGAAGAGCTGGGAACACAGGAAAAGATATGGGGACAAGAATAGTCCATCCAGCTGGGTCCTGAGGCCTGAAGGAGGGCAGAAGGATAAAAATATGGCAGAAAGTTTAGTCTTCAGTGTCATGGGTGCAGGTGGGCAGCCATCATGAGGAGCCACCAAGGGAATCCAAGCTGAGAGAGCCAAAACAGGAGCTATGCCTCAGGCCCCAGCCATACTGTTCCCTCCACCTGGAACTCTCTTTCTTTCACTCTTCACCCAGCCAACTCTTTCTCCTCCTTCAGGTCTCAGGGAAGCCTACCTGACCATGGCTCCAGAAGAATTTTCTCTTCTGGTCCTTTTTTTTTTTAGATTCCATATGCAAGTGATAGCATATGACATTGTTGTCTCACTGTTTGAGCAACTTTACTTAGCATGATAATTTCTAGGTCCATCCATGTTGCCGCAAATGCCATTATTTCTTTCCTTTTAATGGCTGAGTAATATTCCATTGTGTACCACATCTTCTTTATCCACTCCTCTATTGATGGACATTTAGGTTGTTTCCATGTTTTGGCTATGGTGCATAGTGCTGCAATGAACATTGGAGTACATGTGTCTTTTTGAATCATGGCTTTTTCTGGATAGATGTCTAGGAGTGGGATTGCTGGATCAAATGGCAATTCTATTTTTAGTTTTCTGAAGAATCTCCATACTGTTTTCCACAGTGGTTGTGCCAATTTACATTGCTACCAACAGTGTAAGAGGGTTCCCTTTTCTCCATACCCTCTCCTACATTTATTGTTTGTAGACTTTTTTTTTTTTTTTTATCTTTTTTTGCTATTTCTTGGGCCACTCCCGCAGCATATGGAGGTTCCCAGGCTAGGGGTCCAATTGGAACTGTAGCCGCTGGCCTACGCCAGAGCCACAGCAGCGCAGGATCCGAGCCGCGTCTCCAACCTACATCACAGCTCACAGCAACGCCGGATCATTAACCCACTGAGCAAGGGCAGGGACCGAACCTGCAACCTCATGGTTCCTAGTCGGATTCGTTAACCACTGTGTCACGACGGGAACTCCTGTTTGTAGACTTTTTGATGATGCCCATTCTGGTTGGTGTAAGGTGGTACCTCATAGTGGTTTTGATTTTCATTTCTCCGATAATTAGTGATGCTGAACAACTTTTCATGTGTTTTTTGACCATCCATATGTTTTTGGAGAATTGTCTATTTAGATCTTCTGCCCATTTTTCTGATGGGGTTATTTGTTTGGTTGGTTGGTTTTTTTGGTATTTGAGCTGTAGGATGTGTTTACAAATTTTGGAGCCTAATCCCTTGTCAGTTGCTTCATTTGCAAATATCTTCTCCCATTCTGTGGGTTGTCTTTTCATTCTGTTTAGGGCTTCCTTTGCTGTGCAGAAACTTTAAAGTTTAATTAGGTCCCATTTGTTTGTTTTTATTGTCATTATTCTAGGAGGTAGATCTGAGAAGATATTGCTGTGGTTTTATGTCAGAGAGTGTTCAGCCTTTGTTTTCCTCTAAGAGTTTTATAGTATCCAGTCTTATATTTAGGTCTTTAAGACATTTTGAGTTTATTTTTGCATATGGTGTTAGGAAGTGTTCTAATTTCATTCTTTTATATGTAGCTGTCCAGTTTTCCCAGCACCACTTATTGAAGGGATTGTCTTTTCTCCATTGTGTGTTCTCACCTACTTGCCATATATTAGTTGACTGTAGGTGTGTGGGTTTAACTCTGGGCTCTCTAACCTATTCCACTGATCTATATTTCTGTTTTTATACCAGTACCACATGGTTTTGATGACTGTTGCTTTGCAGTATAGTCTGAAGTCAGGGAGCCTGATTCCTCCAGCTTGATTTTTCTTTTTCAAGATGGCTTTGGCTGTTCTGGGTCTTCTGTGAATCCAAAAAACTTTAAAATATTTTGTTAGAGTTCTGTGAAAAATGTCCTTGGTAATTTGATAGGAATTGCATTCAATCTGTAGATTGCTTTGGGTAGTAGAGTCATTTTGACAATATTGATCCTTCCAATCCAAGAGCATGGTGTGTCTTTCCATCTATTTGTGTCATCTTTGATTTCTTTCATCAGCGTCTTATAGTTTTCAGAGTACAGGCCTTTTGTCTCTTTAAGTAGGTTTATTCCTAAGTATTTTATTCTTGTCGATGTGATAATAAATGGGATTGTTTCCCTAATTTCTCTTTCTGATCTTTTGTTGTTAAAATAGAAATGCAGTCAATATCTGTATATTAATTTTGTATCTTGCAACTTTGCCAAGATCACTGATGAGCTCTAACAGTTTTCTGGTAGCATCTTTGAGATTTTCTGTGTATAGTACCATGTCATCTGCAAACAGTGATAGTTTTACTTCCTCCTTTCCAATTTGGATTGCTGTATTTCTTTTCTTTTCTTTCCTTTTTTTTTTTTTTTTTTTTTTTCTGATTGTCGTGGCTAGGGTTCGAAAACTATGTTGAATAGTAGTGGTGAGAGCAGACATCCATGTCTTGTTCCGGGTCTTAGTGGGATTTTTTCAACTTTTCACCATTGAGAATGACGTTCGCTGTGGTTTTGTCATATGTGGGCTTTATTATGTTGAGGTAGGTTTTCTCTATGCCCACTTTCTGGAGGGTTTTTATCAGAAATGGGTGTTGGATTTTGTCAAAGGCTTTTTCTGCATCTATTGAGAGGATCATATGGTTTTTATTCTTCAGTTTCTTAATGTGGTGTATCACACTGATTGATTTGCAGATGTTGAAAAATCCTTGCATCCCTGGGATAAATCCCACTTGATCATGGTGTACAATTCTTTTAATATATTGTTGGATTTGGTTTGCTAGTATTTTCTTGAGAATTTTTGCATCTATCTTAATCAGAAATATTGGCCTGTAATTTTCTTTTTTTATGGTATCTCTGTCTGGTTTTGATATGAGGGTGATGGTGGCCTCATAGAATGAGTGTGGGAGTGTTCCTTCCTCTGCAATTTTTTGGAATACTTTCAGAAAGACATGTGTTCGCTCTTTTCTAAATGTTTGATAGAATTCACCTGCGAAGCCATCTGGTCCTGGACTTTTGTTTGTTGGAAGTTTTTAATCACAGTTTTAATTTCAGTATTTGCGATTGGTCCATTCATCTTTTTCATCTTGGTTTAGTCTTGGAAAATTGTACTTTTCTAATTCATCTCTTCTAGGTTGTCCATTTTATGGGCATATATTTGCTTGTAGTAGTTTCTTATGATCCTTTGCATTTCTGTGATGTCCTTTATAACTTCTCCTTTCTCATTTCTAATTTTATTGATTTTAGTCCACTCTCTTTTGTTCTTGATGAGTCTGGCTAAGGGTTTATCAATTTTGTTGACCTTTTCAAAGAACAAGCTTTTAGTTTCATTGATCTTTTCTATGGTTTTCTTCATTTCTATTTCATCGATTTTGGCTCTGATCTTCATAATTTCTTTCCTTCTGCTAACTTTGGCTTTTGTCTCTTCTTTCTCTAGTCATTTTAGCTGTAAAGTTAGGTTTTTTATTTGAGCTTTGTCTTGTTTCCTGAAGTAGGCTTGTATTGCTATAAACTTCCCTCTTAGAACTGCTTTTGCTGCATCCCATAGGTTTTGGACTGTTGTGTCTTTGTTGTCATTTACTTCTAAGTATTTTTTAATTTCCTCTTTGATTTCTTCAGTCATCCATTGGTTGTTGAGTAACGTGTGGTTTAGTCTCCATGTGTTTGTGTTTTTTGAAGCTTTTTTTCTTGTTGATTTTCAGCCATATAGCATTGTGGTCAGAAAAGATGATTGATATGATTTCAATTTTTTTTGTTTGTTTGTTTTTTTAGGTCTGCACCCACAACATATGGGTATTCCCATGCTAGGGGTCAAATCAGAGCTGCAGCTACAGGCCTACCCCACAGCTATAGCAATGCAGGATCCAAGCCATGTCTGTGACCTACACCACAGCTCACAGCAACACCAGATCCTCAACCCACTGAGCAAGGCCAGGGATTGAATCTGCATCCGCATGGATGCTAGTCAGATTCATTTCCAATGAGCCATGACAGGAACTCCAATTTCAATATTCTTAAATTTTCTGAGGCTTGATTTGTGCCAGGATGTGATCTATCCTAGAGAATGTTTCATGTGGACTTGAGGAGAATGTGTATTTTTCTTTTGAATGGAATGTCCTATAAATATCTATTAAGTCCATCTGGTCTAATTAGTCATTTAAGGCCTGTGTTTCCTTGTTGATTTTCTTTTTTTTTTTTTTTCTTTTTGTCTATTTGCTATTCTTGGGCCGCTTCCGCGGCATATGGAGGTTCCCAGGCTAGGGGTCTAATCTGAGCTGTAGCCACTGGCCTATGCCAGAGCCACAGCAACGCGGGATCCGAGCCACGTCTGCAACCTACACCAAAGCTCACGGCAACGCCGGATCGTTAACCCACTGAGCCGGGACAGGGACTGAACCTGCAACCTCATGGTTCCTAGTCGGATTTGTTAACCACTGCGCCACGACGGGAACTCCTCCTTGTTGATTTTCTGTCTGGATGATCTGTCCTTTGCTGTAAGCGGGGTGTTAAAGTCCCCCTTTATTATTGTGTTATTGTCATTTTCCCTTTCAAGGTTGTTAGCAGTTGCCTTATATATTGAGGGGATCCTATTTTGGGTGCATATATATTTACAGTTGTTATATCTTCTTGGATTGATCCTTTGATCATTACGTCTTTCTTTGTCCCTTCTAATATACCACAGCTCATGGCAATTCAGGATCTTTAACCCACTGAACGAGGCCAGGGATCAAACCCACAACCTCATGGTTCCTAGTTGGATTTGTTTTCACTGTGCCATGATGGGAACTCCCTGATATGTATGTTCTTATTGCCATTTTATTAATTGTTTTATATTTGTTTTTGTCTTTTTTCTTCCCTTCTCTTGTTCTATTCTCTTGTGCTTTGATGACTATCTTTAGTGTTGTATTTGGATTGCTTTTTCTTATTTGTGTGTGTATCTATTGTAGATTTTTTGTTTGTAGTTACCCTGAAGTTTTGATATAGGAGTCTGTATTTACACAAGAATGTTTTAAGTTGTTGGAAACTTGATTGCAAATGCTTCTTCTGTGTCTTGCATTTGTACCCTCCTCTTCTCATGATCTCTGATTTTGGTAACATATTTGTGTGTGGATTATTTCCTACCTTTATTATATGCTGGTGAGCCTTGTTATTTGTAATATTTTTGCTTCTAGATGCAGCCTTTTCTTTTCCACCTAGAGAAGTTCCTTTAGTATTTGTTATAAAGCTGGTTTAGTGGTGCTGAATTCTCTTAGCTTTTGCTTGTCTGTAAAGCTTTTGGTTTCTCCTTTAAATCTGAATGAGAGCCTTGCTGGGTAGAGTAATCTTGGTTGGTGTTTTTTTTTCCTTTCATCACTTTAGGTATATCATGCTGCCCCTCCTAGCCTGCAGATTTTCTGCTGAAAAAAAATCAGCTGATAACCTTATCAGCATTCCCTGTGTGTTGTTTCTTTTCCATAGTTGCTTTCAATATTTTCCCTTTGTGTTTAATTTTGTTCAGTTTGATTAATATCTTGGGGCATTCCTCCTTGGGTTTATTTTATATGTTACTTGTTATGCCTCCTGGATTTGAGTGAATGATTCCTTTCCCATGTTTTCCATTTTGGCCATTATTTCTTCAAATATTTTTTTTGGCCCTTTCTCTCTCTCTTCTCCTTCTGGCACCCCTATAATATATATGTTGGTGCATTTAACTTTGTCCCTGTGTTCTCTTAGACTGTCTTCATTTCTTTTCAATCTTTTTTCTCTTTTCTGTTTCATGTTAGTGATTTCCACTAGTCTGTATTCCAACTCACTTATTCATCCTCCTGCCTCCTGTATTCTGCTGTTGGTTGTGTCTAAATAATTTTTTATTTCAGTTAATATATTTTTCATCTCTGCTTCTCTGCTTGTTTAATCCCCCCCCCTTTTTTGGTATTTTGTCTTTTTTTTCCCCCTGCTGTATAGCATAGGGAACAAGTTACATGTACATGTATACATTTTTTCCCCTCCCATTGTTCTGTTGCAATGTAAGTATCTAGACATAGTTCTCAATGCTACACAGCAGGATCTCATTGTAAATCCATTCCAAGAGCAATAGTTTGCATCTGATAACCCCAGGCTCCCAATCCCTCCCACTCCCCCCCTCTCCCCGCCAGGCAGCCACAAGTCTATTCTCCAAATCCATGATTTTCTTTTCTGAGGAGATGTTCATTTGTGCTGGATATTAGATTCCAGTTATAAGTGATATCATATGGTATTTGTCTTTGTCCTTCTGACTTATTTCACTCAGTATGAGAGTCTCTTCCATCCATGTTGCTGCAAATGGCATTATGTCATTCTTTTTTATGGCTGAGTAGTATTCCATTGTGTATATATACCACATCTTCCGAACCCAATCATCTGTTGGTGGACATTTGGGTTGTTTCCACGTGTCGGCTATTGTGAATAGTGCTGCAATGAACATGCAGGTGCATGTGTGTTTTTAAGGAAATTTTTGTCTGGATATATGCCCAAGAGTGGGATTGTGGGGTCATAAGGAAGTTCTATGTATAGAATTCTAAGGTATCTCCAAACTGTTCTCCATAGTGGCTGTACCAGCTTACATTCCCACCAGAAGTACAGAAGGGTTCCCTTTTCTCCACACACCCTCCAGCATTTGTTATTTGCGGACTTATTAATGATGGCCATTCTGACTGGTGTGAGGTGGTATCTCATGGTAGTTTTGATTTGCATTTCTCTTATAATCAGGAATGTTGAGCATTTTTTCATGTGCTTGTTGGCCATCTGTTTATCTTCCTTGGAGAACAGTCTATTCAGGTCTTTTGCCCATTTTTACATTGGGTGATTGCCTTTTTTGCTGTTGAGTTGTATAAGTTGCTTGTATGTTTTAGAGATTAGGCTCTTGTCAGTTGCATCACTTGAAACTATTTTCTCCCATTCTGTAAGTTGTCTTTTTGTTTTCTTTCTGGTATCCTTTGCTGTGCAAAACTTGTCAGTTTGATTAGGTCCCATTGGTTTATTTTTGCTCTTATTTCTGTTGCTTTGGGAGACTGACCTGAGAAAATATTCATGATGTTGATGTCAGAGAGTGTTTTGCCTATGTTCTCTTCCAGGAATTTGATGGTATCTTGTCTTATATTTAAGTCTTTCAGCCATTTTTAGTTTATTTTTGTGCATGGTGTGAGGGTGTGTTCTAATTTCATTGCTTTGCATGCAGCTGTCCGGGTTTCCCAGCAATGCTTGCTGAATAGACTTTCTTTTCCCCATATTATACTCTTGCCTCCTTTGTCAAAGATTAATTGACCATGGGTGTCAGGGTTTATTTCTGGCTTCTCTATTCTGTTCCATTGGCCTGTCTGTCTGTTTTGATACCAGTACCACACTGTTTTGATGACCATGGCTTTGTAACATTGCCTGAAGTCTGGGAGAGTTATGCCTCCTGCTTGGGTTTTGTTCCATCTAAATGGAACTTTTGTGGGTCTTTTGTGGCTCCATCTAAATTTTTGGATTATTTGTTCTAGTTCTGTGAAAAATGTCATGGGTAATTTGATAGGGATTGCATTGAATCTGTAGATTGCTTTGGGTAATATGGCATTTTTACAATATTGATTTTTCCAATCCATGAACATGTAACATCTTTCCATTTCTTTACATCTTCTTTAATTTCTTTGATTAATGTTTTATGGTTCTTGACATATAAGTCCTTTATCTCCATGGTCAGGTGTATTCCGAGGTATTTGATTTTGTGAGGTGCAATTTTAAAAGGTATCATATTTTTGTATTCCTTTTCTAATATTTCATTGTTGGTATTCAGAAATGTGACTGATTTTTGAATGTTAATCTTATATCTGCTATAATAGCTCAAAGGAGGCCCCGACCAGACTGTCTTGAGGCCTGAGGGTGAGAGCTGGACTTAAGAGTGGATACAGACCCTGTCTGGACCCATTTTGAGACCTGGGGATCAGGTCCCAACTTGGGACCTTCTTATGTTTGCCAACCTCCTGCAGGCTGTGAGGGCCAGACTTCCCCCTGCTCTTCAGGTAGTGCAGGGGGAGATGGGGGTGTGGACTGTGGGGCTGAGCACCTCCTCCTGGGCCAGCCCAGAGCCAAGGTCTCTGTCATTACTTCCAGTGCCCATGACTGATACACTAGGGCCTGGAGAGCCTTGAGATCCTCTCTGTGGCCACCAACTGGGGAAGTGATGGGGCCAAGACAGCGGCCCTGGACATCTGGTTTGACCTCCAGGGGTCCCCTGTTCTTCTCAGGGATCACCCTGAGGAGGCAGGATCTGGTTGAGAGGCCGCCTCAGCCAGGTCCTTCATCATCTTCCACACCCTGGTCTTCCTCACCCTGTGGCCTTGGAACAAAGGCATCCACCCAGCCATGCCCCAAGCAGCCTCCTCCCCTACATGGAGTCCAACACAAGGGCACCTCCCGGGGCTCCCCATGACAGCTTCCTCTTGGGGAGGTGAGCCTGTGGGGAGGACCCCCACCAGGGACCAGGTGCCATCTGGCCCCAGCTCCAAATCCAAGGGCCCTGGACGTGGTCTCTGAGCCCCAAGGACACTGTGGGCAGGTGGGGAGAAGGCCTCTCCCTCTCTCAGAATAAGGAACTCATTCATGTTCAATAACCCCACCCCCAGACCCTCTTGAGCCTTTTAACCTCCCTGGAGCCTCAGCGTCCTAATTGAGAGGAGGGGTTCGGAGTTCCCTGGTAGCTCAGCGGGTTAAGGATTCATCTTGTCACTTTTGTGGTCTGGGTTCCATCCATGACCTGGGAACTTCCAAATGCTGGTGGTAGAGGAAGGGAGGAAAAAAAAAGAGACATTTGACCTAGACCAGCTTGCTCTATCACATCCATAGGTCTTTCCCCCAGAGGATGCTATGCTCACAGACTCTGGCACCTGTATCTTGCATCTTTGACTGGAGTCACCTCTGGTGAGATAGACTCTGGGAGATTAGAGAGTCTTGCCTAAATTTGTGTAATCCATAGTTCCCCAGATCTATGTAACTGGGGTGTCCATTTTCCACAGAACATTTTAAAATTCCATAAACCCATAAATTCCATAAAGTTCTCCTCTATGACCTTTTTTCCATTTTAGCCTTGTAAGGGTTGGGTCTTTTCCTCTTATCTCCTTCTGTGGCTGTGGCTGTGCTGACTCCTGCCTCTCTAGGCCCATGCACCCTCTGGGCCTGTGCAGAGAATGTGAGGCAGAATAATAACTCAGTTATTCAGTGTAGGAGCATGGGCTTTGATGCATTCTTTGATATGGCTATTGATTAATATTTGTAGCCTAAGGGCTCCAGGGAGGAACACCCCACAGGATGTTACTATAGGGAGTGTACCTACAACCAGATGGACATTAATCTCTAATCCCCTGTGACTCAGTTTACCAGAAGAAAAGGGCAAAGAAACCATGAGGTGTATGGGACATTTTCACACCTAAGACCCTTATAGGACAAGGATTGATATAGGTAACTGGGCAAGGCTAATGGGAGAAAACCGCATCTCTCCGGACCCCACGTTGGCACTCCCCTATCTTTAAGGGATAAAAACCCCTATAGGACAATAGAGAGTGGGGGCTCTTCTCCCCCCTCCCATCTGTCCTTGGAGCTATTTGCTTTCCTGTAATAAAGACTTTGCTTGCTTGCTGCCTGTGTGTTCTCGAAGTTCATTCTTCGGCTGTGTGAACAAGAACTTGGATTCTGGTAACATCTTTTCAGCATCAAAAGGACACACAGTGACACATGCGGGGGGCGGGCAGAGATGACAGGGGTGGTGACTGCAGTCCTGGGGTTTGACTGCAGTCCTCCCACACCACATACCACAGTCTCTTTCGCTGAAGTCCTGCTAAATTAACAACACTTTTCACAAAAGTGGATTCCTCTGGAAGCTGACTCCTTGCAACTCACTGCTAAAAATAGTTGGAGAGCTATAAAAAAAGCCCCACACACTGAGGTTTTAGAGACAATTCTATTCATTTTGGTATATATTTGCTCTAAAGACCTGCAATGTCTTTTGGTAATTACAGGTGGGTGTTCTCTGGACTATTCATTCCTTTTAGAAGCAGATTAGTTCACAAACGCCAATAAAATAAACTGCTTATTTCCAGTGGGTTCCAAGGCATTCAGAGGTGTTGTGATGATCCTCACCCTGGGACTCCAAGGTCCTTGTTAAGGTGAGAAGCAACCCTCTCTCAATAATTAGGAGGGTAATTGGGCCTGGGGTTTCCAGGGTTAACTCAGAGCCTTGAGCCTCACTGAGAGTGTGGCCTCAGTGGGCCAGGACATGGAGTGACCAAATTCTGTAGGGTTCTTTTAGCTGGGGGTCCCCAGATATAGGGGAAAATGTGTGCTTTAATAGAAACTATGAATTGTTTAGCTCACACCCTTTCGGATTATCCGATGCTGGCCTTCTGTTGCCAAAGTTCTATTATATAACTCTGTAAATGGTTGATGACTGACAACAAAGCAAACAATTCTTGTCTACAGACTTGCAAATAAATTTTCTCTGCTGAAGAGACACCCAACCCCCCACCCCCAAGGAAAAGCCAGTATTGGATCCATTTGCAGATTTATTTCAGTATTCCTGATTTATAAATCTGTCTGTCCTTCAGTTTTTCCTTTGAACTGATTGTAACACCCTGCAGATTTGCTCATTCCTAATGAGTTAAAATCTTTAGCAGATGTTTATATCTATTACAGTCTTAGTTTTACTTTTTGCGAAAGTTACCCTTCAACGCAAACTTTAGCGCATCAGAGTTAACCCCAGAACTTCTGAATTATTAGGTCTGGGTTAAGGCCTTAGAATTTGATTTCTGACCAGTCCCTAGGTCACCATTTGAGAACCCTGCTTTAGGCTTCTTCCAAGGGCATCCTTGGGGTTTCAAGGGCTCAGCTTTTGGGGGAAATTCTGCTGGGTTAATGGGGCATCTAACACCCTTAGACAAATAGAGTACCTCCCTGGCACTCTCACGGAGATTGGAGACCTTGCTTCACAGAGACTGATGGGGGAGTTGGTAAGGGTGGGAAGAACACAGGAAGTGGGTCCCAGGATCCTGGCGCCTATGCTCTTTCTGCAGTACCTGCTACACAAGTTGGCCTGGCAGTGCATTTTCATCCGTGTGCAACTACCACTTGTGCCCTTAAAGCTGGGATGTTCCAGGAGTTCCTGCTGTGGTGCAGGGGATTAAGAACCTGACTACAATGACTCAGGTTGCCTCAGAGGCACAGGTTTGATCCTCGGCCTGGTGCAGAGTGTTAAAGGGTCTGGCAGTGCCGCAGCTGTGGCTCTGGTCATAGCTGCAGCTCGGATTTGATCCCTGGCCTGGGAACTACCATATGCTGTGGATGTGGCCTTAAAAAAAAAAAAATGAGGTTTTCCAAGATGGACATGTGGCCCAGGAGAGGTGGGTGAGTCAGGGCCCCCTGCAGCCACCTCCCCTGGATATTTTCACTCTTAGTGCACTGTCAGGCTCCATGCAGCCCTCCCCTCAGACCAGGGGGCACATGACATATTGGGTGGTCTCTAGTGCCTTAGACACTGGGAGGGGCAGGAAGATATCATTGAGGCACTTCATCCCAACCCCATCCCTCACCTCTTTCCCAAGCCCCGGACTCAGAGCATGGGGAGAACTGAGGCTGCAGTCCTATCAGTGAGCCATCTTAGGCAGAGCTAGACTGTCCCCACAGGTCCTGGAAGGCAGAGGTTCTTTTGATTTTTCATGGCCAGGTTTAAATCCAGCCTTGTCTGGCTCTGAGCACTGGGCCTTTTCTGGTGCTGACGGGGCAGCCAACACCCAGGGGCTCCTCTTGCTGGGAAGATGCCTGCTTTTGGCATCTGACCCTGCAGCTCCAATCCTGCTAGAGGACACCTTGCACCAATAGTCTTGTGACCTGGGACAAGATACTAAATATTCCAGGACCTAAATTTTTCAATCTGTAAAGGGAGTTGGAAGCTGAACTGCTTCACAGAGTTCTCGTGGAGATTAGGGATTTCTTTTTATTCTTTTTTTTACTTCTTCTTTTTACAGTCACACCTTTGGCATGTGGAAGTTCCCAGCCTAGGGGTCTAATCAGAGCTACAGCTACAGGCCTATGCCACAGCCATAGCAACTCAGGATCTGAGCCAAGTCTGTGACCTACATTAGAGCTTACAGCAATGCCAGACTCTTAACCCCCTGAGCAAGGCCAGGGATTGAACTTGCATCCTCGTGGATACTAGCGAGTTTCTTAATCCATTGAGTCACAAAAGGAACTCTTCTTTTTATTCTTTTTTTTTTCTTTTTTTGTCTTTTTTTGCTATTTCGTGGGCCGCTCCCATGGCATATGGAGGTTCCCAGGCTAGGGGTCGAATCGGAGCTATAGCTGCCAGCCTATGCCAGAGCCACAGCAACGCAGGATCCAAGCCGCGTCTGCGACCTACACCACAGCTCACGGCAACGCCGGATCATTAACCCACTGAGCAAGGGCAGGGATCGAACCCGCAACCTCATGGTTCCTAGTCGGATTCATTAACCACTGCGCCACGACGGGAACTCCTCTTCTTTTTAGTCTTACTTCCATGGTGCAAAATCAGAAGTGACAACCACCAAGTGTGTTTACCTGTATGAAATCAGATGGTGTGGTAGGCAGAATAATGGCCCCTCAAAGATGTCCACATCCTAATCCTGGGAACCTGTGAATATTTAAGGTTGTATGGCAAAAGGGAATTAAGATTGTTGCAGATGGGGTTAAAGTTGCTAATCAGTTGACATTAAGATATAGGGAGATTAGCCTATATTTTCCAGGTGAGCCCATTGTAATCACTAGGGTTCTTAAGAAAGAAGGAGTTCCCATAGTGGCTCAGTGGAAAATGAATCCAACTAGTGACAATGAGGTTGCAGGTTCGATCCCCGGCCTCTCTCAGTGGGTTAAGGATCCAGCATTGCTGTGAGCTGTGGTGTAGGTCCCATAAATGGGCCACTTATGGTTCCAGACAAAATGTAATAAATACACTTTTCCTTATGTGTCCTGCTAAGTACAACCCCAAACCCTGGGCATGTATATAAAGCAAAAATAAGACACCGAATGGTGGAGAGAAGCAGGACTCGGGACCTAAGGGGGAAAATAATGGTAAATTCTCTGATTTTTCTGTTTTGTTTTTGTTTTTCCTTATCTACCTAGAATGGGTGTTGGAGAAGCCTGCTACCTGAAGACACCAATGGGTGCAGACAAAAAAGGCTCAGAGTTCCCACTGTGGCCTAAAGGGATCGGCAGCATCTTGGGAGTGCTGGGACATAGGTTTGATCCCCGGGCCGGCACAGTGGGTTAAGGATCTGCTGTTGCCACAGCTACAGCTTGAGTCTCAACTGCAGCTGGGATCTGATGCCTGACCTGGGAACTCCATATGCCGCAGGGCAGCCAAAAAAGAAAAAAAAAAAAGCTCCAAGAAAAGCCTGTTTCCAGAGTTCCCGTCATGGCGCAGTGGTTAACGAATCTGACTAGGAACCATGAGGTTGCGGGTTCGATCCCTGGCCTTGCTCAGCAGGTTAACGATCCAGCGTTGCCATGAGCTGTGGTGTAGGTTGCAGACGTGGCTCGGATCCTGCGTTGCTGTGGCTGTGGTATAGGCCGGTGGCTACAGCTCGGATTAGACCCCTAGCCTGGGAACCTCCACATGCCACAGAAGCGACCCTAGAAAAAGGCAAAAAGACAAAAAAAAAAAAAAAAAAAAAAAAAGAAAAAAGAAAAAAGAAAAGAAAAGCCTGTTTCCTGTACCAGGAAAGAGGCAGCCTAGCAAGACAGAAAATAAATAACTGTCCTACTCCAGCCAAACACAGAAAAACTGTGCCTCTAACTCACCACTATTGACAAAGGCCAGATGGAGAGCCAAGATTTCCACCTTGCTTAGGGGCCCCAATCTCCCCATCAGGGTGGTGTTAGAGAAGTGAGGAGCTTGAATCTGCACCCCTTCCCCCCAGCAATAGCATGCATGCCCTTCTCCTTCCAGTGTGTCCATGGAGGCTGAACTAGGAAACTTCTGCCCTCATCTGGGAGCCAAAGGGGGCGCTCCCCTCCCCTCCCTGCCACTGGTGTAGCATCAAAGGACACATACACGTGTGTGTGTGTGTGTGTTTTCAATTAAGGTATAGTTAATTTACAATATATTAGCTTCAGGTGTACAACAGTGATTCCAAATTTTTATAGACTTCATTTAAAGTCATTATAGGAGTTCCCATTGTGGTTCAGCAGAAACGAACCTGACTAGTATCCATGAAGACATGGGTTTGATCCCTGGCCTCAGTGGGTTAGGGATCCGGCATTGCTGTGAGCTTTGGTGCAGGTCACAGACACAGCTCAGATCTGGTGTTGTTGCGGCTGTGGCATAGGCCAGCAGCTGCAGCTCTGATTCAACCCCTAGCCTGGGAACCTCCAGATGCAGCAGTTACACATGGAAAATACAAGAATAATAATGTCATTATAAGGTATCAGCTATATTCTCTGTGCTGTACAATATATCCCTGTTGTTTATTTATGTTACACATAGTAGTTTATACCAGAGAATGCATGTTAAACTGAAAATTTAAGATCTAGTGTCATAACATAACCTCAGAGGTCCAGAATGAAAATCACTTAAACCTTGAATGAGACCATCTAGTTTAATGTGTGTTTGGCAGGAGTAGGACAACTACTTATTTATTTCCTTTTCTGATCAAAGCACAGAGAGGGGAGAACATGCGGCCAGAGGAGGTGTCTGCCATCCATCCACCCAACCCATCTGAGATATTGACCATTCCCCTGTTCTGGCTTCGGGTGGTCCCGCCCGTACAGAGTTTTGGACCCAATCCCTTTACTTGCACTAAGCTGGGCCCCTAGGGAGGCACCCCTGCACTGTGACTCTGAGCTGGGGAATTAGACATTGATAAGAAGGGGTGTCTGATTAACAAGTGGTGTAAGCCTAGATTCTTTAAGGAGGAGTTTGGGATAAGGGACATCCAGCACCTGGGGCATTCAGGTTTTTTTAATCCTAGGACCCTTCTGGTAGGTAAATCTCTCGAGATTCTCTGCGAGATCGGGTTCCCTCCGGGGAGAGCAACGGAGGCAGCCGAGCCTTGGGCCTGATCCTACCATTCTCTGAGCCTCCACAATGCTCAGTGCAGTCTTCTGCTTGCTCCTCCATTAGGACCTGCACTTAATGTCCACACAACCTAAGCCATACAACATACTTTGTGAGTTTCATCTGCAGGCTCCTTCTTGCCTTCCTGGGAAGCCCCTTGCTCCCACCCCCCCAGACCACCTTCCCCAGGCTCCCACTCTGGCTCTCAGGTGTCATGATGTTTAACAGAGAACATTTCCTGATGGAGGAGCTAGGGTGAAAGGGCCAGCTCTCCCATCACAGGGTGCTGGCAATGGCCTGGGTTCAAAGAGAAAGCAACGCGCTGAGGCTGTTCTTCAGGGGAAACGCTCCAGGATTGTCTCCTGTGACAAATTCGAGACACCTCACAGCTGCTGGGAGGAACAACTGGCCCCCCCAGGATGTAGGTGAGTTCCTGGGGATTTTTTTTTGCATGTGAGAGTGAGTGTGGGAGTGTGTGTGTGTTTGTTTCTTTTTTCCCCCCCCCTTAAACCTACTACGTGTGTGAAGTACACTAAAGTGATTAGCTCCTTCTGGGTGAGTGTTCAGGGTAGAGAGCCCAAGATGCATTAGGACCAGCTGTAACCCATGTACTCAAAATGCGTTCTGAGAGTAGGGGCCATTTTTTCCTTTGGGATTGGCTTGTGCTGTGAAGAAGGAGACTGGTTGCAGCTGGAAGATAGCTAAGGCTGACAATACCAGGTATTATCAGGTGGGCTCCCATTCAGTGCTTCTGCCAGCCTGACATACCTATTTTCTTTTTTTTTAACCCAATGAATTCTATTATATTCATAATTATATAACCATCATCACAACTCAATTTTACATTTCCATCGCAAACCCCCAGCCCATTCCCCCCAACCTGTCTCCTTTGGTAACCCTAAGTTTTTAAAAGTCTGTGAGTCAGTTTCTCTTCTCCAGAGAAGTTCATCGTATCCTTTTTTGAGATATCACATATAAGTAATAGCATATGACATTTGTGCCTCACTGCCTAACTTAACATGATAATTTCTATGTCCATCCATGTTGCTGGAAATGTCCTTGTTTCATTCCCTTTTATGGCTGAGTAATATTCCATTGTATATATGTACCACAGCTCCTTTATCCACTCCTCTGTTGATGGACATTTAAATTGCTTCCATGTCTTGGCTGCTATATATACTGCTGCAATGAACATTGAGGTATGTGTATCTTTTCGAGTTATGTCTTTCTCTGGATAGATACCCAGAGTGGGGTTGCTGGATCAAAAGGTAATTCTATTTTTAGTTTTTTGAGGAATCTCCATACTGTTTTCCAGTATGAAGATTGCACCAATTTACATTCCCACCAATAGTGTAAGAAGGTTTCCATTTCTCCACACCCTCTCCAAGATTTGTTGTTTATAGATTTTTTGATAATGGCCACTGTGGCTGGTGTAAGGTGGTAGCTCTGAGTAGTTCTGATTTGCATTTCTCTAATAACTAGTAATGTTGAACATCTTTTTGTGTGTTTTTTGGCCATCTGTATGTCTTCTTTTTAGAATTGTCTGTTTAGATCTTCTGCCCATTTTTTTGATGGGGTTGTTTGTGTTTTTGATATTGAGCTGCAGGAGATGTTTATATATTTTAGAGATTAATACCTTGTCAGTCACTTCATTTGCAAATATTTTCTCTCATTCTGTGGGTTGTCTCTTCATTTTGTTGAGGGTTTCCTTTGTTGTGCAAAAAAACTTTAATTAGTTTCCATTTGTTTATCTTTATTTTTATTTTTTATTTTTATTTTTTTTGTCTTTTTGCCAGTTCTTGGGCCTCTCCCACGGCATATGGAGGTTCCCAGGGTAGGGGTCAAATCAGAGCTGTAGCTGCCAGCCTATGCCAGAGCCACATCAATGCTAGATCCAAGCCACATCTGCGACCTACACCACAGCTCACGGCAATGCCGGATCCTTAACCCACTGAGCAAGGGCAGGGATCGGACCTGCAACCTCATGGTTCCCAGTCAGATTCATTAACCACTGAGCTATGACGGGAACTCCTATTTTTGTTTTTATAGTCACTACTCTAGGAGGTGGATCTGAGAAAGTATTGCTATGGTTTATGTCAGAGAGTGTTTGGCCTATGTTTCCCTCTAAGAGTTTTATAGTATCTGGTCTTATATTTAGGTCTTTAATCCATTTGAGTTTATTTTTTGAATGGTGTTAGGGAGTGTTCTAATTTCATTCTTTTACGTGTAGCTGTCTGGTTTTATCAGCACCACCTATTGATGGGACTGTCTTTTCTCCATCGTATATTCTTGCCTCCTTTCTCATAGATTAGTTGGCTGTAGGTGCGTGGGTTTAATTCTGGGCTTTCTATCCTGTTGCACTGATCTGTATTTCTGTCTTTGTGCCAGTACCATATAATTTTGATGATTGTTGCTTTGTAGTATAGTCTGAAGTCCGGGAGCCTGATTCCTCCAGCTCCATTTTTCTTTTTTAGGATATCTTTGGCTATTCTGGGTCTGTTGTGCTTCCAAATTTTAAAATATTTTGTTCTAATTCTGTGAAAAATACCATTTCATATCCTTCAACTTTACCAGATTCACTGATGAGCTCTAACAGTTTTCTGGTAGCATCTTTAAGATTTTCTAAGTATAGTATCATGTCGTCTGCAAACAGTGATAGTTTTACTTCTTCCTTTCCAGTTTGGATTCCTTTTATTTCTCTTTCTTCTCTCATTTCCATGGCCAGGACTTGCAAATCTATGTTGACTAGAGAGCAGACATCCTTGTCTTGTTCCTGACCTTAGTGGGAATCTGTTCAGCTTTTTACCATGAGAATATTAGCCATGGGTTTGTCATATATGGCCTTTATTTGTTGAGGTAGATTCCCTCTATGCACACTTTCAGGAGAATTTTTTAAAAATCAGGATTGGATGTTGGATTTTGTCAAAAGGTTTTTCTGCACCTATTGAGAGGTCGTGTGGTTTTTATTCTTCAGTTTGTTAATGTGGTGTATCACACTGATTGATTTGCAGATATTGAAAAATGCTTTCAATTCCTGGGATAAATCCCACTTGATATGCTGGACAATCCTTTTAATGTATTGCTGGATTCGGTTTGCTAGTATTTTTTTTTTGAGGATTTTAGCATCTATGTCAATCAGATGTATTTGCTTGTAATTTTCTTTTCTTGTATTTTTGGTTTTGTTATCAGGGTGATAGTGGCCTCATAGAATGAGTGTGGGAGTGTTCCTTCCTCTGCAATTTTTTGGAATAGTTTCAGAAGGATAGGTCTTAGCTCTTCTCTAAATGTTTGGTAGAATTCACCTGTGAAGCCATCTGGTCCTGGACTTTTGTTTGTTGGAAGTTTTTTTTAATCACAGTTTCCATTTCAGTACTTGTGATTGGTCTGCTCATCTTTTCTATTTCATCTTGGTTTAGACTTTGAAGATTATACTTTTCTAAGAATTGGAACACTTCTAGGGTGTCCATTAGATTGGCATATAGTTGCTTGTAGTAGTCTCTTAAGACCCTTTGTATTTCTGTGATGTCCATTGTAACTTCTTTTCATTCCTAATTTTATTGATTTGAGTTCTCTTTTTTTCTTGATGAGTCTGACTAAGGGTTTCTCAATTTTGTTGATCATTTCAAAGAACCAGCTTTTAGTTTCATTGATCTTTTCTATGGTTTTCTTCATTTCTATTTCATTTATTTCTGCTCTGATCTTCATAATTTCTTTTTTCTTTTTTTCTTTTTTTTGTCTTTTTGCCATTTCTTGGGCCTCTCCCATGGCATATGGAGGTTCCCAGGCTAGGCATTGAATCGGAGCTGTAGCCGCTGGCCTATGCCAGAGCCACAGCAACATGGGATCCGAGCCGCGTCTGCAACCTACACTACAGCTCATGGCAACACCAGATCCTCAACCCACTGAGCAAAGCCAGGGATAGAACCCACATCCTCATGGTTACTAGTTGGATTCGTTAACCACTGAGCCACAATGGGAACTCTCCAGAGCTTCATAATTTCTTTCCTTCTGCTAACTTTGGCTTTTGTCTCTTCTTTCTCTAGTCATTTTAGCTGTAAAGTTAGGTTTTTTATTTGAGCTTTGTCTTGTTTCCTGAAGTAGGCTTGTATTGCTATAAACTTCCCTCTTAGAACTGCTTTTGCTGCATCCCATAGGTTTTGGACTGTTGTGTCTTTGTTGTCATTTACTTCTAAGTATTTTTTAATTTCCTCTTTGATTTCTTCAGTCATCCATTGGTTGTTGAGTAACGTGTGGTTTAGTCTCCATGTGTTTGTGTTTTTTGAAGCTTTTTTCTTGTTGATTTTCAGTCATATAGCATTGTGGTCAGAAAAGATGATTGATATGATTTCAATTTTTTTTTGTTTGTTTGTTTTTTTAGGTCTGCACCCACAACATATGGGTATTCCCATGCTAGGGGTCAAATCGGAGCTGCAGCTACAGGCCTACCCCACAGCTATAGCAATGCAGGATCCAAGCCATGTCTGTGACCTACACCACAGCTCACAGCAACACCAGATCCTCAACCCACTGAGCAAGGCCAGGGATTGAATCTGCATCCGCATGGATGCTAGTCAGATTCATTTCCAATGAGCCATGACAGGAACTCCAATTTCAATATTCTTAAATTTTCTGAGGCTTGATTTGTGCCAGGATGTGATCTATCCTAGAGAATGTTTCATGTGGACCTGAGGAGAATGTGTATTTTTCTTTTGAATGGAATGTCCTATAAATATCTATTAAGTCCATCTGGTCTAATTAGTCATTTAAGGGCTGTGTTTCCTTGTTGATTTTCTGTCTGGATGATCTGTCCTTTGCTGTAAGCGGGGTGTTAAAGTCCCCCTTTATTACTGTGTTATTGTCAGTTTCCCCTTTTAAGGTTGTTAGCAGTTGCCTTATATATTGAAGGGATCCTATGTTGGGTGCATATATATTTACAATTGTTATATCTTCTTCTTGTATTACTCCTTTGATCATTATGTAATGTCCTTTGTCTCATAACATTCTATATTTTAAAGAATTTTTTTCTGATATGAGTATTGCTACTCCAGTTTTCTTTTTTTAATAATGATTTTTATTTTTCCATTACACCTGGTTTACAGTTTTCTGTCAATTTTCTACTATACAGAAAGGTGACCCAGTTACACATATATGTATACATTCCTTTTTCTCACATTATCATGTTCCATCACAAGTGACTAGATGTAGTTCCCAGTGCTATATGGCAGGATCTCATTGCTTATCCTTTCCAAAGGCAATATTTTGCATCTATTAACCCAAAATTCCCAATCCATCCCACTCCCTCCCCCTCCCCCTTGGCAACCACAAGTCTGTTCTCCATGTCCATCATTTTCTCTTCTGTGGAAAGGTTCATTTGTGCCATATATTAGATTCCAGATATAAGTGAAATCATATGGTATTTGTCTTTCTCTTTCCGAATTACTTCACTCAGTATGAGTCTCTAGTTCCATCCATGTTGCTTAAAATGGAATTATTTTGTTATTTTCTATGGCTGAGTAGTATTCCACTGTGTATATACACTAAATCACCTTAATCCAATCATCTGTCAATGGACATTTAGGTTGTATCCAAATGTGATGCATTGGATATTGTGAATATGAACATGCAGGTGCATGTGTCTTTTTCAAGGAAAGTTTTGTTCAGATATATGCCCAAGAGTGGGATTGCTGGGTCATATGGTAGTACCTTGTATAGTTTTCTAAGGTGCCTGTATACTGTTTTCCATAGTGGTTGTACCAATTTACTTTCCCACCAACAGTGCAGGAGGGTTCCCTTTTCTCCACACCCTCTCCAGCATTTGATATTTGTGTACTTATTAATGATGGCCATTCTGACTGGTGTGAGGTGTTACCTCATAGTAGTTTTGATTTGCATTTCTCTCATAATCAGAGCTGTTGAGCATTTTCTCATGTGCTTGTTGGCCATCTGTATATCTTCTTTGGAGAAATGTCTCTTCAGGTCTTTTCTCCATTTTTCAGTTGGGTTGTTGGCTTTTTTGCTGTTGAGTTGTATAAGTTGCTTGTGTATTTTAGAGAGTAAGCCCTTGTCAGTTGCACTGTTTGAAACTATTTTCTCCCATTCTGTAAAGTCGTCTTTTTTTTTTTTTTTTTTTTTTTAATTTTTCCTTGGCTGTGCAAAAGCTTGTCGGCTTGATTAGGTCCCATTGGTTGATTTTTCCTTTTACTTCTGTTGCTTTGGGAGACTGACCTGAGAAAGCATTTGTAAGGTTGTTATCAGAGAATGCTTTGCCTATGTTCTCTTCTAGGAGTTTGGTGGTGTCTTGTCTTATGTTTAAATCTTTAAGCCATTTTGAGTTTATTTTTGTGCATGGTGTGAGGGTGTGTTCCAGTTCCCCTGATTTACATGTGGCTGTCCAGGTTTCCTAGCACCATTTGCTGACAAGACTCTCTTTTCCCCATTTTATATTCTTGCCTCCTTTGTTGAAGATTAATTGACCATGGGTGTCTGGGTTTATCTCTGGATTCTCTATTCTGTTCCATTGGTCTGTCTGTTTTGGTTCCAGTACCACACTGTCTTGATGACTATGGCTTTGTAATATTGCCTGAAGTCTGGGAGAGGTATGCCTCCTGCTTGGGTTTTGTTCCTCAGGATTGCTTTGGCAATTCTGGGTCTTTCGTGGTTCCATCTCAATTTTTGGATTGTTTGTTCTAGTTCTGTGAAAAATGTCCTGGAGTTCCCATTGTGGCGCAGTGGTTAACGAATCCGACTAGGAACCAAGAGGTTGCGGGTTCGATCCCTGCCCTTGCTCAGTGGCTTAACGATCCAGCGTTGTCAAGAGCTGTGGTGTAGGTTGCAGGCGCGGCTTGGATCCAGGTTGCTGTGGCTCTGGTGTAGGCTGGTGGCTACAGCTCCGATTCAACCCCTGGCCTGGGAACCTCCATATGACACGGGAGTGGCCCAATAAATAGCAAAAAGACAAAAACAAAAACAAAAAATGTCCTGGTTCATTTGATAGGGATTGCACTGAATCTGTAGATTGCTTTGGGTAGCATGGCCATTTTTACAACATTATTTTTTCCAACCCAGGAGCATGGACTCTCTTTCCATTTCTTTGCATCCTCTTTAATTTCCTTGATTAATGTTTTATGGTTCTCAGCATACATGTCTTTCACACATCCTTGGTCAGCTTTATTCCCAGGTATTTGATTTTTTGGGGTACAGTTTAAAAGGTAGTGTATTTTTTGTATCCCTTTTCTGATATGTCATTGTTAGTGTTCAGAACTGTGACTGATTTCTGAATGTTAGTCTTCTATCCTGCTACTGTGCTGAATCTGCTGATCCGTGTGAGTAGTTTTTGGGTTGAGTCCTTAGAGTTTTCTATATATAGTATCATGTCATCTGCATACAGTGACAGTTGGACCTCTTCTCTTCCAATTTGGATGCCTTTTATTTCTTTTGTTTGTCTGGTTGCTGTGGCTAGGACTTCCAATACTCTGTTGAATAAAAGTGGTGAGAGTGGGCATTCTCGTCTTGGTCCAGATTTTAGTGGAAAGGCTTACCAGCTTTTCTCCATTGAGTATTATTTATGCTGTGCGTTTGTCATAAATGGCTTTGATTATGTTAAGGTTTGTTCCCCCTGTACCCACTTTGGTAAGAGTTTTGATCATGAGTGGATGTTGGACTTTGTCCAATGCTTTTTCTGCCTCTATTGAGATGATCATGTGGTTTTTGACTTTCCTTTTGTTAATGAGGTGCATGATGTTGATTCGATTGCATATGTTGAAACACCTTGTGCACCTGGGATGAATCCCACTTGGTCATGGTGTATGATCTTTTTTATATGTTGTTAGATGCAGTTGGCTACAATTTTGTAGAGAATTTTTGCATCTATATTCATCAAAGGTATTGGCCTATAGTTTTCTTTTTTCATGGTATCTTTGTTTGGTTTTGGTATTAGGGCAATGGTGGCATTATAGAATGTCTTTGGGAGTGTTCCTTCTTCTTGAAACTTTTGAAAAGTTTAAGGAACATGGGTATAAATTCTTCTTTGTATGTTTGGTAGAAGTCACTTGTGAAGCCATGTGGTCCTGGACTTTTATTTGTAGGGAGTGTTTTTAATGACATATTCAATTTCATTTCTAGTGATCGGTCTGTTCAGTTGACCTCTTTCTTCTTGATTCAGTTTTGGCAGGCTGTAAGTCTCTAGAAAGGTGTCCATTTCTTCTAGGTTGTCAAGTTTGTTGGCATACAATTGTTCATAGTATTCTCTTGTGGTGTTTTGTATTTCTTATGGTGTTTTGTATTTCTGCAGTATCTGCTGTGACTTCTCCTTTTTCATTTCTTATTTTGTTTATTTGGGTTTCTTCTCTCTTTTTCTTGGTGAGTCTTCCCAGAGATTCGTCAACTGTGTTTACCTTTTCAAAGAACCAGCTCTTGGTTTTATTGATTTTTTTCTATTGATTTGAGAATCTCTATTTTATTGATTTCCTCTTTGATCTTTATGATCTCCTTCCTTCTTTAGGTTTCGTTTGTTCTTTAGGTTTCATTTTTTCTTCAGGTATCATTTGTTCTTTTTTTACTTCATTTAGGTGATGGGTTAAGTCCTCCATTTGAGATTTTTTCTTTCTCTCTTTTTTCTTTTTTTGTCTTTTTGCCATTTCTTGGGCCACTCCTGCAGCATATGGAGGTTCCCCGGCTAGAGGTCGAATCAGAGCTATAGCCCCCAGTCTACACCAGAGCCACAGCAATGTGGGATCTGAGCCACGTCTGCCACCTACACCACAGCTCATGGCAACGCTGGATCCCCAACCCACTGAGCAAGGCCGGAGATCGAACCTGCAACCTCATGGTTCCTAGTCAGATTCGTTAACCACTGAGCCATGACAGGAGCTCCCAAGATTTTTCTTCTTTTTTGAGGAAGGCCTGTATTGCTATGAATTTCCCTCTGAGTACTGCTTTTGCGGCATCCCATAGATTTTGAGTGGTCGTGTCTTCATTATCATTTTTCTCAAAGTATTTTTTAATTTCCTTCTTGATTTCCTCATTGACCCACTGGGTTTTTAGTGGCATGTTGTTTAGTCTCCATGTAGTTAGTTTTTTCTTATTTTTTTTCCTGTGGTTGATTGCTACTTTCATGACATTGTGGTCAGAGAAGGTACTTGAAATAATTTCTATACTCTTAAATTTGTTAAAGTTAGCTTTGTGCCCCAGTATGTGATTGATCCTTGGGAATGATCCATGTGCACTTGAGAAGAATATATATTCTGATTTTTTTGGATGTAATGTCCTGAAAGTGTCAATTAAGTGTAATTTTTGTATTGTTTTATTTAGGATCTCTGTTGCCTTATTGATTTACTGTCTAGAGGATCTGTCCATTGATGTGAGTGGGTGTTAAAGTCTCCTACTCTGATTGTATTCCCATCAACTTCTCCTTTTATGTCTGTTAGCATTTGTTGGAGGCATCTGGGTGCTTCTACATTAGGGGCATGTATATTGACAGTTGTAATATCCTCTTCTTGAATGGATCTTTTAACCATTAAATAGTGTCCTTCTTTGTCTTTCTTTATGGTTAAATGAAATGAAAATAGACTTCACTTTAAAGTCTATTTTGTCTGATATAAGGATTGCAACTCCTGCTTTCCTGTCTTGTCCATTGGCATGAAATATCCCTTCCCATCCCCTCATTTTCAATCTATATGTGTCCTTTGCCCTAAGCTGAGTCTCTTGTAGACAGAAGATTGTAGGTGTTTGCTCTTTTATCCAATCTGCCACTCTGTGTCTTTTGATTAGAGCATTCAGTCCATTGACATTTAAGGTAATTATTGATAGATATGTGTTTATTGCCATTTTAAACCTTGTTTTCCAGGTGATTCTGTGTGTCTCCTTTCTTCCATTCTTTATTTTTGGTTGGATGATTTTATTTATTTTATGCTTGAGTACTTTTCTTTTTAGTTTTTGTGAATGTAATGTTTGGTTTTGACTTGTGGTTGCACTGTTTTGAAGTATGTGAACCCCTTCCTATATCTGCTTGCTTTGGCCTGATAGTCATATAGGTTCAAACACATTAAGATTAAAAAAAAAGAATCTATATTTTCTTACTCTCTTTCCCCACATTCTATGATTTTGAAGTCTTTTTTTTTTAACATCTTCATGTTTGTCCTTTTGCTGTTCCTTGTGTTTATCATCACTTTTACAATAGTGTTTTTTTTTTTCCTTCCTCTTTTAAATCTGTATGCTGGCTTATTTAAGTGATTGTTTTCCAATTGTGGTTTTCTCCATTCGATTTATTCTTACTTCTTTTTTTATTTAGAGAAGCCTTTTCAGTATTTCTTTTGGAATGGGTTTAGTATTGCTGTACTCTTTTAGCTTTTGTTTGTTGGAGAACTTCTTTATTTCTCTTTCTCTTTTAAATGATATTCTTGCTGGATAGCATATTCTAGTCTGCAAATTTTTTCCTTTCAGAACTTTAACTATATCTTGCCACTCTCTTCTGGCCTGTAGTGTTTCTGTAGAGAAATTTGCTGATAGCTTTATGGGTTCCCTCATAATTAATGCTTTGCTTTTCTCTTGCTGCCTTTAGAATCCTCTTTTTAACTTTTGCCATTTTTATTGTGATATGTCTTGGTGGTCCTATTTGGGTTCAATTTCTCTGGCACCCTCTGTGCTTCTGGCACCTTTTTTTTTTTTAGGGCCACACCTGTGGCATATGGAGGTTTCCAGGCTAGGGGTCAAATTGGAGCTGTAGCTGCCAGCCCACATCACAACCACAGCAATGCCAGATCTGGGCTGTGTCTGTAGTCAGAGATAATGGTGTTGGTTTGCCCATGCCTCCTGTAGACCATGCCAGAAGCACCTCATCCCACTTAGCCCCCCAGGAGGTACTCTACCAGCTACTCCTAGTTGTAAGTTCCTGGGAAGGGACAGCGATCACGCATCTGGGCACTGCCCAGAGCATTTGGCAGTGGCAGCAGCAGGGCAGGTATGCTCCCAGGGAAGTGAGAGCAACAACATGTGGTGTTCCGTCACAATGTCCTCCTCTGTGGTGCCTTCTGAGGTGGTTGGGGCTGCAAGTGATTCTTGTTCAGGGACCCCCCCGGTGGTGGTGGGTCACGCCCCCCCCCCCCCGGAGTCAGAGATAATGGTGATAGTTTGCCCCCTTCACCTGCACACCACTCAAGAAGTACCCTGTCCCACTTAGCCCATGCAGGAGGTGCTACATTAGCTGCTCCTAGGTGTAGGGTCTTGGGAAGGGACTGTGATCAAGCCTCTGGCACTGCCCAGAGCATTTGGCAGTGGCAGCTGCAGGGTGGGTGTGTTCACAGGGGCATGAGAGCAACAACGTGTGGTGCTTGGTTGCAGTGCCCTCTTTTTTTTTTTTGCTGACCCCTGAAGTGACTGGGGCCACAGGTGGAGCCCACTCACAGGCTGGCCTCTAAGCCACCTGCTGCGGTCCATCCCCACCACCTATAGATCATAAAGAGGCATCACATCACACTTAGCCCCACTCTGCCCTTAGCCCACACAAGAGGTGCCCAGCCACCCATAGCCTTCACAAGAAGCACCCAGCCTCCTGTAGCCTAAGCAAGTGGCTTCTCGCCACCAGTAGCCTGCAACAGAGGCGCTCCACCCTCTGAGAGCACACATGCACATGTGTGCAGAGAGATTCCTATGGCAGTCCACCCCTCTGCCTGTTGCCCTCCCCAACAATGGCACCCTGCTTCTCCTGAGGGCCCAGACCTTCTCCTTGGTTCCCTCTGCCATGGCATTCCACTCCCAAGTCCATACACACTGCTCCCCTGCCTGTGGCACACTGCTCATTAGCCCCTTAGGTTGTCCCCACACAGCCAACCGTAGTCCTTTCCCCAGGACTGACCTCTGGAGCCTAAGTCTCAGCGCCCAACCCCTGCCTGAGCATCTCAGGCTGTGGTGTCCAGGCCAGTAGTTCAGATGATCTGTGTGGCTCTCACTCTACTCTGTCCTCCTCAGTCCAGCTGCTACGCTTTTGTCAGCAACTTTGAGGTCCCTCCAGTTCAGCTGATCTCCCAGTCAGTTAGGCGTCTTTTCTCCTTCATGGCTCCCTCTCAGGAATGCTAGTCCCATCCTGATTCCTTTTCTCTCTCTTTTTTTTCCTTTTTTTCTACCCGGTTATGTCAAGAGTTTCTTGCCCTTTTTATAGGTTTTAGTTCTTATGCCAGCATTCAGTAGATGTTCTGTGTGAGTTGTTTTACATGTAGATGTGTTTTTTTGATGTGTTTGTGGGAGAAGTTGAGCATGACCTTTTACCCCTCGCCGTCTTGATCCACCTCTCCAGCTTTCTTTTTATTCCCGTTTGCATGGAGTATTTTCTCCCATCCTCTCACTTTCAATTTGTATGTGTCCTTAGACCTGAAGTGGGTCTCTTGAAGACAGCATATATATGGGTCTTGTTTTTGTGTCCATTCAGCCAGTCTATGTCTTTTGGTTAGGGCATTTAGTCCATTTACATTTAAGGTAAGTATCAATATGTATGTTCTTATTACCATTTTATTAATTGTTTTGGATTTGTTTTTGTTGGTCGTTTTTTTTCCCTTTTTCTCTTCTCTTGTGGTTTGATGACTATCTTTAGGGCTATGTTTGGATTGCTTTTTCTTATTTGTGTGTGTATCTAGTATAGATTTTTATTTTGCAGTTAGCATGAAATTTTGATAAGGTGTCTATATATATGTGTGTGTGTGTGTGTATACAAGATTGTTTAATTTGGTCTCTTAATTTGTACACTCCTCTTCTCACAATTTCTGGTTTTTGTAGCATATTTGTGTGTGGATGATTTTCTACCTTTACTAAATGTATGCCTTTAGTACTGATTCTTGTCATTTGTAATATTTTTATTTCAAGTCATTGCCTTTCCTTTGCCACCTAGAGAAGTTCTTTTAGTATTTGTTGTAAAGCTGGTTTAGTGGTGCTGAATTTTCTTAGATTTTGCTTGTCTGTAAAGCTTTTGATTTCTCCTTAAAATCTGAATAAGAGCCTTGTGGGGCAGAGTAATCTTGGAAGCTTTTTCCTTTCATCACTTCAAGTATATCGTGCCACTGCCTTCTGGCCTGTAGATTTTCTGCTGAAAAATCAGCTGATAACCTTATCAGGGGTCCCTTGTATGTTATTTGTTTCTTTTCCCTAGCTGCTTTCAATATTTCATCTTTGTCTTTAATTTTGGTCAGTTTGATTAATATGTTTCTCAGGGTGTTCCTCCTTGGGTTTATTTTATATGGTTCTTATTGTGCTTCCTAGATTTGAGTGAGTGATTCCTTTCCCATGTTAGAGAAGTTTCTGGCTATTATCTCATCAGATATTTTCTCTGGCCCTTTCGCTTCTCCTTCTGCCACCCCCATAATATGTATGTTGGTGCATTTAACATTGTCCCAGAGTTCTCTTAGACTGTCTTCATTTCTTTTAAATCTTTTTTCTTTTCTGTTTCACATCAGTGATTTCCTTTAGTCTGTATTCCACCTCACTTACTTGTTCTTCTGCCTCCTGTATCCTGCTGTTGTTTCCTTCTAAATAATTTTTTTTATTTCAGTTATTGTATTTTGTATCTCTGCTTACTTAATCCTTAAATCTTCTGTTTCTTTGTTAAATAAATTTTTATAATTTATCCATCTTGGCCTCCAGTTTATTTCCAAGATCTTGACTCATTTTTACTATCATTAGTCTAAAGTCTTTTTCATGGAGGTTGATAATCTCCAGATCACTTGGCTGTTTTTCTGGGTTTTTTCTTATTCCCTTATCTGAGTCACAATTGTCTGCCTTTTCACTTTGTATAGATTTTTGGTGTGGTCTTCTTTTGCAGACAATAGAGTTGTAGCCTCTCTTGCTTCTGATGTCTGCCTGCCTTGTGGCTGACATTCGTATGGGGGCTTGCTGCAGGCTTCCTGATGTGGGGGACTAGTGCCTGCCCACTGGTAGGTGGAGCTTTTTCTCATCCCTCTGGAGGGTGGGGCTTAGTCTCTGGGTGAGATTAGAGGTGGCTGTCTGCCTGGGGGGGTCTTTAGGCAGGCTTTTTACTGATGGGTCAGTAAAGGATCACAGCATCCTACAGTTTGTTGTTTGGCCTGGGGCTTCTCAGCTCTGATGGGTGGGGTCAGATTTTTCCTAATGGCCACCTCTAGAGGAGTTCATGCTGATGATTATTCCCGAGATCTTTGCCCCCAGTGTTCTTCCCCTATAATGAGCCAGTTACCCTGTTTTCACAGGAGATCCTCCAAGAACCGTAGACAGGTCTGACTCAGATTCCTATGGAGTCTCTGCTTTGCCCTGGGACCCAGTGCACATGAAAGCCTGTGTGCACCTTTCAAGAGTGGAATCTCCATTTCCCCCAGTTCTGTGGATCTCCTGTGCACAAGCCCTGCTGGCCCTCAATGCGAAATGCTCCAGGGGTTTCCCAATGCCAGATCCCCCAGCATGGGGCCTGACATGAGGCTCAGAACTCTCACTCCTGTGGGTGAGCCTCTGTGATATAGTTACTTTCCAGTCTATGGGCCACCCACCTGGTGGGTATGGTGTTGCTTGTATTGCATAATTGCCCCTCCTACTGTCTTGATGTGGCCTTCTCTTTGTCTCCTGGAGTATGATATCTTTTTTGATAGTTTTCAGTATATTTTGTTGAAGGTTTTTCAGCAGTTGGTTGTAATTTTGTTGCTTTTATGAGAGAAGGTGAGCTCTAGTCCTTTTTCAGGTTCTGAGTTGAGACTGTAACAGTGTGTCTAATTGCTGCAGTCTTTGACCTTTCAAAATATAGGCTTTCTTTCCCTGGAGCCTGTGCTTGTACCCTGGGGCCTTGTTCCCTGGGGCTGGGCATCTGGAAGGTGATAGAATCCCAGTATTCAAGTGTGAAGTTCTCTTCCCCGATTGGGTCTCAGATGTTCCTGCTTTTGTAACTCCTTTGAGACAGAACCCGGTGGTTTCTGGCTGGACCCCTAGGAATAGCCATAATTGCAATGTGACCCTGACCATTGGTGGGGGGGGTGGATTTGAATAGCTGCTATCAACCAGACTCTGCATTAAAGAGTCTGGGTGGAGGCACCCAAGTGCCTTGTCAACTAGTTGTCTATTGTTACTGTCCTTTTTCTTTGAAACACCAGATCAGGAGGTCAGCTTGTTAACACGATTGTGGCTGAATTGCTTGACATGGTGTCCTCAGATTGAGCAGATGTGAGTGAAGGTGGGAGTGTTGAGGGCGAGAGGATGTTTTGAGGTGACCCAACAGCCCAAATGGGTAAGAAGGCATCTAATGCTGAGACAATTATTCAAGTAGGATGAAGTTTATAGGCAAGTAACAGTTATATTAATAATGATTATTATAAATATTTGTTTCTACATATATTACATAACCTTAATAAACAGACTATGATAAAGTATACATCTATATAAAAAATTAAACAAACATATAAGCAATTTAAAAAAGAACAATAGAAAAATTACCTAATCCAAACAATAAAGAGAAAACAGTTTAAAAAAATAATAACAGACCCTCAAAGTCCTGTGGGATTATAACAATTGGTCAAATATTTGTGTCACTGAAGTCTCAGAAAGAGATGAGAAAAGTATGGGACTGAAAAGGTATATTAAAAATTATAGCTGAAAATATCCCAAATTTGACAAAAGATAAAAGTCTATGGGAAGCAGAGTAAATCCCCAAGAGTTTACACCCAAAGAAAGCCAAATCAAAACATATCAAAATAAAAATTCTGCAAACTGAAAACAAAAAATTTTTTATCAATGAGTGAAAAATGATACATTTCCCATAAAGGAAAAATAATTCAGATGACAGTGAATTTCTCTTCAGAAATCATAGAGCCCAGAGAAAGTAGCACAACATTTTTCAAGTGCTAAAAGAAAAGAATTGTCAACTCACCATTCTATCCAATGAAAATATCCTTTAGGAATGAAGGGTAAATTAAGACATTCTCAGATGAAGGAAAACTAAGAGAATCTGTTTCCAGTAGAACTACTCTAAAAGAATGGCTAATGGAAGTTCTTAAAACAAAGTGAATGTTAAAGAAGGAAACTTAGTCCCCACCTTATATCATATACAAAAATTAACTGAAAAATATTAAAGACCTGGAGTTCCCTTTGTGGCTCAGCGGTTAACGAACCTGACTAGGATCCATGAGGATGTGAGTTCAATACATGGCCTTGCTCAGTGGATTAAGGATCCGGTGTTGCCATGAGCTGTGGTATAGGTTGCAGATGAGGCTCTGATCTAGCATTGCTGTGGCTGTGGCTATGCTGGTAGCTGCAGCTCCAATTTTACCCCCTAGCCTGGGAACTTCCATATGCTGTGAGTGCAACCCTAAAAAGCAAAAAAAAAACCCAAAAACCTGAATTTAAGAATGAAAGCTATGAGAATCTTAAAAGAAAACACTGGAGTAATTCTTATGACTCTGGATTTGGCAATGGTTTCTTAAATATGACACCAAAGCATAAAAACCAGAGGAAAATAGATATATTGGATTTAATCAAAATGTTAAACTTTTGCACTTTAAAAGGTACTATCAAGAAAGTGAAAAGACAACACATGTAATGGGGAGAGATATTTCCAAATTACATATCTGATAAGGGACTTAAATTTATAATGTATAAAGAACTCTTAAAATTCAGTCATAAAAAATAAACAGCTAAAAATAGGCAAAGGGCTTGAATAAACAGTTCTCTGAAGGGGATATACATATGGCCAATATCAGATATAAAGAGGATCAATATCATTAATCATCAGAGAAATGCAAAGGAAAACCACAGTGAGATACTCCTCCATGATCACTAGGATGACTATTACAGAAAAGAGAGATAGTAACAAATGTTCATGATGTGGAGAAACTGGAACCCTCCTACACTGCTGACGCAAATGTAAAATAGTGCTGCTGCTTTGAAGACTAGTTGGGCAAGTACCATATGATTCAGCAATATCACTCCTATCTATATACCCAAGAAAACTGTCCCACAAAAAATTTGTACGCATGCTGCTGTGGCTCTGGCGTAGGCCGGTGGCCACAGCTCCAATTAGACCCCTAGCCTGGGAACCTCCATATGCGGGGGGAGCTGCCCTAGAAAAGGCAAAAAGACAAAAAAAAAAGAAAGAAAGAAAGAAAGAAATTGTATGTAAATGTTCATTGCCTTTTTTTTTTTTTTTTTTTTTTTTTTTTGTCTTTTCGCCATTTCTTATGCCACTCCTGCGGCATATGGAGGTTCCCAGGCTAGGGGTCGAATCAGAGCTGTAGCTGCGGGCCTATGCCAGAGCCACAGCAACTTGGGATCTGAGCCTTGTCTGTGACCTATACCACAGCTCACGGCAACACCGGATCGTTAACCCACTGAGCAAGGGCAGGGATCGGACCTGCAACCTCATGGTTCCTAGTCGGATACATTAACCACTGCGCCACACGGGAACTCCTGTTCATTGCCTCTTTATTCATAATACTCAAAAGTGGAAAGATGCCAAATGTCTGTTGACTGATGAATAGATAAATCGTATGTGGTATATCCACGCAATGGACCATCATTTGGCAAAAGCAAGGAATCAAGTACTGATGCATGCTACAGCATGGATGAACCTTGAAAATATATGCCAAATGAAAGACGTCCATCAGAAACACTATATACTGCAAGATTCCATTTATATAGAATCTCCAGAACAGGCACATCTGCAGAGAGAAAAAGGAGATTAGTGGTTGCCTAAAGAGTATGGGGTTTCTTTCTAGGTGATAAAAATGTTCTAAAATTGTGATGATGGTTGCACAATTCTGTTACTATACTGAAAACTATAAAATGCATTAAAATGCATATACTGTATCGTGTGAATTGTATCTCTAATCTGTTACCCCCCCAAATAAAAGAATCTTAGATCAGTAAGGAAGAAAAAAAAAACAGGGTAAAAATATGAATAAATACAATAGGTTTTCCTTTTCCTCTTGAATTTTCTAAATTATGCTTAGTAGTTGAAGCAAAAATTACTACTATTTTCTGATCTCATTCTCAGTGTATGGAGAGAAAATAGCTAAGACAATTATAATGTAAGTGGGGAGGAGTAAACAGAATGAAAGAGATAAAGGGTTTTTTTTGGAAAATAAATCATCCTTGGATTTCTGTGTTCCTGTAAGTCTCAGACTCCAGAGACTCAGAAATTAATATTCAGTAAACATAGAGGATATTTGTTTTCACTTCCTTCAGAAACATGTTACTTTTTCACATATCATTAGGATTAAATCTGCAGTCATCTGTTTCCCTAGTGGTAGAGCTAATTGCTTCCATCCAATAGCCTTATCTTCCCAAGAGCCAAAAAGTTACATTTCAGAATAGATATGTAGGTGAAAGCATTATCTTCCTAGGAAATAGCTTTTGAAATTTCAAAAGGGATGAAACCCAGAACACACAGACATTTGTACATTGTGAAAACTGAAACATTGGGCTTATTTGGGCCCTTGAGATATTTATTTTTTTCAAAGAGTTAGAGGTAAGACATTTCCAAGCTGACTCTCTCAGAAGGGGAGAGAGAGGCAGCTGCTCCTTTCTTCTATGTATAAATGGCCAAAATTCACTCTTTTGTGTTCCTCACTTACAATACAGACTTTGCATGTGTCTTTGTATCTGACCTGGTTCTCATTGCATTGCTCCAGGGACATGGGAGAGCACATGCTTGTTATTTTCCGTAAGGTAAATAATAAGAAATCTACTCCTGATCTAAAAAAATTCTCAAGTGTACATTCAGGACACAGTGAAAGAGGATTGAGTGTTAAAAATACTTAACTTGAACTGAAAAAAATGTTGATCTCAATAGACTGATGTTATATACATATAGTATTTTATGTTGAGCAAACTGCTTAAAAAATACAAACAGATACATTTGAAAACAAAACAAAACAAAACATAAGAGTTCCTGTTGTGGCCTAGCAGTTAATGAACCCGACTAGAATCCATGAGGATGTGGGTTCGATCCCTGGCCTTGCTCAGTGGGTTAAGGATCTGGCGTTGCCAGGAGCTGTGGTGTAGGTTGCAAACATAGCTTGGATCCTTTGTTGCTGTGGCTCTGGCATAGGCTGGCAGCTATAGCTTCGATTAGACCCCTAGCCTGGCAACCTCCATATGCTGTGGGTGTGGCCCTAAAAAGACAAAAAAAAAAAAGCACTATAAAGAGTTTCCTGGTGGCTAAGTGGGTTAAGGATCCGGCAGTGTCACTGCTGTGGCATAGGTTTGATCCCTGGCCCCATAACTTTTGCATGCTATAGGCGCAGCCAAAAACAAACAAACTATAAGAAAATAAAAACTCTAGAAGCAAATAAAAATGGAAGTCTAAAACCTACAGGAAGGAAGTCTGGTTTCCAGTTCCACATGTAAGGAGACTGGTAGTTGCCATCCATTCTAACAAATGTAAAAAGCTGAGCAGGCTGAAAAGTCAACAGCTCTTCTTGGATCCATAAGAGAGGGGGGGACACCAGACAAATTGATGCCCCAAGATTGAAGGGTCACATGAATACAGGGAGCCACAGCTTGCCAGAGGAGCAGACTCACAGGCAGAATTTATTGCAGGAATCAGTGCCGGGGTAGGAAAGTCTGAAATGCAATTGCTCAGTATGGACAAATCTGAGAATTAAAAACTCCAGGGCAACCAGGGACAGAGGGACCCCTACCCTGTGAGATTTACCTCCAGGAGCTCAATCAGAGGCCCACAGTCAATATCAGGGAAAAATTACCCTAAGGGCATCCGGCATGGGGAGGGGAAAAGAAACCATTTTGAAATATGCCAGAGAAATCTGTTCTTAACAAGACCTACCCGTAGGGGAAACTAGCAAGTTATTTTGTAGAATATCAATAAACTGATTCTAAAGTTTGTATGGAGGGCAAAAGACCAAGAATAGCTGACACAAAATTGAAGGAGAAGAATAATATTGAGGGAGTGATTGTGCCTGACTTCAAGACTTACTATAAAGCCACAGTAATCAAGACAGTGTTCTATTGCTGAAAAGACAGACAAATAGTTCAATAGAACAGAATCAAAAGCCCAGAAAGAGAGCCCCTAAATATGGTCAACTGATCTTTGACAAAGAAGCAACAGCAGTACAATAGTCCCTTCAACAAATGATGCTGGAACAATGGACATCTACATACCAAAAAAAAAAAAAAAAGAGAACCTAGACCAAGACCTTACACCTATCACAAAAATTCATTTAAAATAGATCATAGGAGTTCCTCTTGTGGCACAGGGGAAATGAATCCAACTAGGGACCATGAGGTTGCAGGATCGATTCCTGGCCTTGCTCAGTGGGTTAAGGATTTGGCATTGCCGTGAGCTCTGTTGCAGGTCACAGATACAGCTTGGATCCTGCACTGCTGTGGCTGTGGTGTACAGCCAGCAGCTGTAGCTTTGATTGGACCCCTAGCCTGGGAACCTCCATATGGTGTGGCCCTAAACAAAAAAGCAAAAAAAAAAAAAAAATTTTAAATAAAATAAAATAGATCATAGACCTGAATGTAAAATGGAAAACTATAAAACTCCTAGAAGACAACGTAGGAGAAAACATAGGTGGCTTTGGGTACTGTGGTGGCTTTTATTTTTTAAAAAAATTTTCAGCAGTAGCTGCAGCCTATGGAAGTTCCCCAGGCCAGGACTGAATCCAAGCCACAGCTGCAACCTATGGTACAGCTCTGGCAATGTCAGATCCTTAAGCCACTGCACTGGGCCAGGGATTGAACTGGTGCCTCCACAGAGACAAGCCAGATCAGTATCCCACTGCACCATGGTGGAAACTCCATGGTGGCTTTTAGGATAGAACAACAAAGACATGATCCATGAAAGAAATAACTGATAAGCTGGACTTTGCTAAAGTTAAAAACTTCTGCTCTGTGAAAGACAATATCAAGAAAACGAGAAGATAAGACACAGACTGGGAGAAAATACTTGCAAAAACCACGTCTGATAAAGGACTGTTACCCAAAATACACAAACAACTTTTGAAGTACACAATGATAACACAAAAAAGAAAATCTATAGACCAATGTCCCTCACGAATAGAGATGCAAAAACTCTTAACAAGACATAAGCAAGCAGAATTCAATCTGTAAAAGAATTACTATACAACATGACTAAATGGGGATTATTCCAGGAATGCAATGCTAAATAAATATGTCAAAATAGTGTTTAATACCCCATTGTGTTCTTATTGCTGCTGTAACAATACAAACTAGTGGCTTAAAAGCACACATTTGTTATTTTACAATTCTAGAGGCCAGAAGTCCAAAAAGAGTTTTACTGGCTTAAAACCAAGGTGTCAGTAGGGCCATGTCCCTTTCTGGAGATTTGAGGGGATGATCTGTCTTTCTACCTTTTCTAGCTTCTAGGGGCTGCTTTCATCCTTGGCTCTATGGCCCTCTTCCAGCTTCAAAGCCAGCAATGGCCATTTGAGTCTTTCTTATATCACATCACTCTAACACTGACTCTTCTGTTACCCTCTTACATTTAAGGACACTTGTGATTGCATTGGGAGCCCCCAGATAATCTAGGATAATTTCCACATCTGAAGGTCAGATGATTAGTAACCTTCTATCCATCTGCAAACTTAATTCTCCTTTGCAAAGTAACCTAACATATTCACAGGTTTCAGGGACGAGAGCATGACCATCTTTGGGAGCCATTATTCTACCTATAATTAGCCCTTTCATTGCCTGCCTTTGGGCCCTGTTTTGGGCCTTTCCCCTTCACCTTGCCATTCCCCGTCCACACTGCCCTGCCAGCTTTTCAGGTTGCTGACCTTGTTCCTGCCCCATGGCCTTGGCCCTTGCTGCTCCTCCAGTGGCCCCCCAGCTTGCTCTTTTGTACCTTTTAGGCTCTGGTCAAATATTCCTTCTTTAGGTAGGCTAACCACCTCCAATGGAATGGCTCCTTCTCCCCTGTCATTCTGTCAACTGTTTCAGTTTTTTCAAGGCACATTCTTTATTTTGCTTCACTTTTTTTTTTTTTTTTTAATATATCTCTCCACCCTCCCTCCTCTTGTCAGCTCAGTGAAAGTGGAGAGTCTGAGTCCTTGAATGGTGGGGGACGTAGAGGAGGCTCTCAGTGTATATATGGTGAATTAACAGACAAATCAATGGCAATCTGCTGCAAATCATGAGAACAAATTTTTCTCAAAGGCATTTTTTTTGCCCCCTTTCTATTTCATGTCCTAATGTATCACCAGGAGTTCCCATTGTGGCTCAGTGGTTAATGAATCTGACTAGGAACCATGAGGTTGCAGGTTCGGTCCCTGGCCTTGCTCAGTGGGTTAAGGATCCAGTGTTGCCGTGTGCTGTGGTGTAGGTTGTAGACGCTGCTTGGATCCTGAATTGCTGTGGCTCTGGCTCTGGTGTAGGCTGGTGACTACAGCTCTGATTAGACCACTAGCCTGGGAAACACCATTTGCCGTGGGAGAGGCCCTAGAAAAGTCAAAAAGACAAAAAACAAAACAAAACAAAACAAAAAAACCTAATGTATCACCAGAACTTCGTGAACACTTAAGTGCTAATGGTAATGGCAGGCATCCTTCTTTTGGATTTAAATAACAAAGTCTCTAGGGTTTTATCATTCAATATAATGATTCAATTATAATGATAAATATAAGTTCAAGTACAAGAGCCCTTTAAAAAAACCGAACATGTTAAACACATGCTTTTGCAACAAATGTTTACTAGTAGTGTTTGGTCAAACATCTACCAGTCCGATGCATTCATAGATTTTTCTCTTAAACCTTAAATTTTGAGACAATCCAGCTTAGTTGAAGTGAATACTTCTTTTAATCTAATATCAAATTCTCTCTTTTTATGTTTGAATCTGCAATCGCGAGAGAGATTGGCTGAGGCTTTTCTTTTTTCTTTTTTTTTTTTTTCCCAAATTTATTTTATTGAAGCATAGCTGATTTACAATGTGTTGGTTTCTGGTGTACAGCACAGTGAACCAGTAAATTCTTTTTCATTTTTTTTTCCATTATGGTTTATCACAGGCCATTGAATATAGTTCTCCGTGTGTACAGTAGGACCTTGTTTATCCATCCTCTGTATAATAGTTTGCCTCGGCTAATCCCAAACTCCCAATCTATTCCTGCCTTTCCTGCCCTCCCCCTTGGAAACCACAGGTCTGTTTTCTCTGTCTGTGAGTCTGGCCATGAGTCTTGTCTTTTCTTCCTTTTAGTCCAGTGTTGCAAGTCAATCTCTTTGTCTCTACACCTGCCTGTGGCCTGGATCAGCTTTTCCTGGAAGGTCACACACTCAGGTTGCAGGATAGAGTCAGGTGGGCTGGGCTGGGTAATAGTGGAAATGCTGAAGAATAAATACAACCTTGTTTCTTTTCACTTTTTTTGTTTTCTTTCTTTTTTCTTTCTTTCTTTTTTTTTTTTCTCTTATGGCCACAGACTAAGACCTATGGAAGTTACTGGGCCAGGGATTGAATCTGAGCCACTGCTGCAACCTATGCCACAGCTGCTGCAGTGGTGAATCCTTTAACCCACTGTGCCCAGCTGAAGATCAAACCCTATCCCTCCACAGTGACCTGAGCCATTGTAGGATTCTTAACCCCCTGTGCCCCAGGGTCACAGTGGGAATGCCCACTTTTTGCAGTTTTAAATGTTTCTTTGCTGGAGTCAAATCAAGTCATGCATTGGTTAAGGAGGACTGGGTTTCCTTTCTTCTGGCCTGGATCCTCCTGCAGCTACCCAGTGCACAGGGTCCTCAGCCTGATCTGGCACCCACCTTGGTGCAGCTGCCTCCACCACAGGCCTTAGCAGAAGCAAACAATGAAGACAGCAGGAGGGAAAAATCATTTGTAAATGTCACCTCTGTTAAGTGTGACAATTCCCCCAATGAGGCAGGTATTTTAGAAATGACAAGACAGAGTCCCAGAGAGATGAAGGGCCTTGCTAAAGGTCCCTCAGATGATAAATGGCCCACTAAGTAGCACCTCAACCCCAGTGTCTGAAGGGGAAGTTTTTGAAGAATGTTGGCCTCTCTCCTTGCCAAATGTGTACCCCCCCCCCTTAGAGAATGGGGTGCCTGCCTGGAGGGGAGTCTGACACTGGCCCCCATACCCTACTTGTCTGTTTAGGTGGTAGGCTTGGGGGGGTTCCCTCCACCACATTCACAGTGAGAGCTGCCCAGGGAAGGGTCCCTTGTTCCTAAGAGTGAAGAATCAAGATGGCCAAGGAACCCACCGCCTGGGAATTGGCTTCAGAGGGCTGTTCCTATCCTCTGAAGGGAAGGTCCAGGGTGAACAAGGGTGCAGCTGACCAGGAGAGCCGCCTACTCACTCTGCTTCCCCCAAACACTCATGGATACTAGTCAGGTTCTTAACCCACCAAGCCACAATGGGAACTCCCATATCTTCCTTATCAGTTCATCTGATGATGGACATTTAGGTTGTTTCAATCTCTTGGCTATTGTAAATTGTGCTGCTGTGGATGTAGGGGTGCATGTATCTTTTCAAATTATAGTTTTGTCTAGGGATATGCCCAGGAGTGGAATTGTTGGATCTTATGGCAATTCTTTTAGTTTTTTGAGGAAATGCTTACTGTTTTCCAAATGGTTGAACAATTTTATAATCCCACTAACAATGCACAAGTTCCAATTTCTCCACATTTGTGCCAACACTTATTATTTTCTTTTTTATATTACCCACACTAATTCCTCTTAAAAGTCTATTGAATTCTGTTTGCTAGTGTTTTGTTAAGAATTTTTGCATCAATATTCATCAGAGATATTGGTCTATAGTTTTGTTTTCGTGTAGTTCTTTATCAGGCTCTGGCATCATGGTGCCCTCAGAATGAACTTGGGAGTGTACCTACGTCTTAAGTTTTTGGGAAGAATTTCAGGATTGATGTTACCTCCTTCAATATTCAGTAGAATTTAACAGTGAATCTGTCTGGGCTTCAGCTTTTCTTTGTCGGGAGGTTTTTCATTACCAATTAAATCTTCTTACTGTTGGTCTGTTTAGATTTTCTGTGTCTTCATTATTCAGTTTTGGCAGATTGAGTTTCTAGGATTTCATCTTTTTGGTTTTTTTGTTTGTTTGGTTGGTTTTTTTTTTTTTTTTTTTGGTTATCCAGTTTGTTCATCTACAGTTGTTCATAGTATTCTCTTATAATCCTTTTTTCCCCCTGTGGTATTGGTTGTAATGTCCTCTCTTTCATTTCTGATTTTAGTTAAGTCTTCTCTATTTTTCTTAGTTAATCTAGCTAAGGATTTGTCCATTTCCTTGATCTTTTAAAAATTCATCTCTTAATTTCATTGATTTTTTTCCTGTTGTTTTTCTGTTATCTGTTTATCTCTGTTCTAATCTTTATTATTTTCTTCTGCTGCTGTCTGAATTTCATTTTTTCTTTTTTCTAGTTTCTCGAGATGTAAATGTGTGTTGTTAATTTGAAATATGTCTGCTTTTTTATAGTACTCATTTACAGCTATCCATGATCCTCTTAGCATGCTCTCAACTGCCTATAAGTTTTGGTTTGTTTTAATTTGTATCAAGGTATTTTTTAATTTTCCTGTGAATTCTTGAACCATTGGTGGTTTAAAAGTGTATTGTTTAAGTGCCACATATTTGCGGATTTCCCAGTTTTCCTTGTGCTACTGATTTCTGGTTTCATTCCACTGTGATAGAAAACGATACCTTGTATGATTTCACTTCTCTTGAATGTGGTAAGTTTTGTGGCCTAACATGTGGTTTGTGGCCTAACACGTGGTCTTTCCTGGAGAATGTACCTTGTGCACTTGATAAGAATGAACATTCTGCTGTGGTTAGGTAGAATTTCTGTATATGTCTTAAGTTCAATTGGCATTTAATGTTCATTTCCTCCATTTGCTTATTGAATTTCTGTCTGATTTTCCTACCCATCATAGGAAACAGGAAATTGAAATTTCTTACTAGTATCCTGTTTCTATTTCTTTCTTCAGTTCTATCAAAGTTTGCTTCATATATTTAGGAGCTTTGAAGAGAAATAAAGAAGTTCTCCAACAAACAAAAGCTAAAAGAGTACAGCAATACTAAACCCATTCCAAAAGAAATCCTGAAAGGGCTTTTCTAAATAAAAAAGAAGTAAGAAGGCATAGGATGGAGGAAACCACAATGGGAAAGCAATCACTTAAATAAGCTGGCATACAGATCTGAGGAAGGAAAAAAAAAAAAAACCATTGTAAAAGCGATGATAAACACAAGGAACAGAAAAAGGATACACATGAAGATGTTTAAAAAAGGACTACAAAATCATAGAATGTGGGGAAAGAAAGTAAGACAATATAGATTCTTTTTTTAAAATAATGTGTTTGAGCCTTTATGACTGCCAGGCCAAAGCAAGCAGATACAGGAAAGGGTTCACATACTTTAAAAACAGGGCAACCACAAATCAAAACCAAACATTACATTCACAAAAACTAAAAAGAAAAGTACTCAAGCATAAAATAAATGGAAACCATCCAACCCAAAAAAGAAATGAAAAACTTAGAATCAACTGGAAAACAAGGTTTAAAATGGCAATAAACATGTATCTATCAATAATTACCTTAAATGTCAATGGACTGAATGCTCTAATCAAAAGACACAGAGTGGCAGATTGGATAAAAGAGCAAAAACCTACAATCTGCTGTCTACAAGAGACTCGCCTTAGGGCTAAGGACACATATAGATTGAAAGTGAGGGGATGGGAAGAGATATTTCATACCAATGGACAAGACAGGAAAGCAGGAGTTGCAATCCTTATATCAGACAAAATAGACTTTAAAATGAAGGCCATAAAGAAAGACAAAGAAGGACACTATTTAATGGTTAAAGGATCCATTCAAGAAGAGGATATTACAATTGTCAATATACATGCCCCTAATGTAGAAGCACCAGATGCCTCCAACAAATGCTAACAGACATAAAAGGAGAAGTTGATGGGAATACAATCCGAGTAGGAGACTAACACCCACTCATATCAATGGACAGATCCTCTAGACAGTAAATCAATAAGGCAACTGAGACCCTAAATGAAACAATAGAAAAATTAGATTGATACTTTCAGGACATTACATCCAAAAAAAAAAAATCAGAATATACATTCTTCTCAAGTGCACATGGAACATTCTCAAGGAATAATCACATACTGGGGCACAAAGCTAACTTCAACAAAGTTAAGAGTATAGAAATTTATTTCAAGTATCTTCTCTTACCTCAATGGCATGAAAGTAGAAATTAGCTACAGGAAAAGAAATCAAAAAAACTTATTACATGGACCTAAACAACATGCTACTGAAAAACCCAGTGGGTCAATGAGGAAATCAAGAAGGAAATTAAAAAATACTTCAAGACAAATCATAATGAAGATACAACCTCTCAAAATCTATGGGATGCCACAAAAGCAGTGCTCAGAGGGAAATTCATAGCAATACACACATCCTCAAAAAGAAAAAAAATCTCAAATTGATGACTTTAAATTTGATGATTTATATTAGAAAAAGAAGAACAAACAAAACCTAAAGTCAGCAGAAGGAAGGAAATCAAAAAAATCAGAGGGGAAATCAATAAAATAAAGATTTTGAAAAGCAATGGAAAAAAATCAATAAAACCAAGAGCTGGTTCTTTGAAAAGGTAAACACAGTTGACAAATCTCTGGGAAGACTCACCAAGAAAAAGAGAGACGAAACCCAAACAAACAAAATAAGAAATGAAAAAGGAGAATTCACAGCAGATACTGCAGAAATACAAAACACCATAAGAGAATACTATGAATAATTGTATGCCAACAAATTTGACAACCTAGAAGAAATGGACAACTTTCTAGAGACTTACAGCCTGCCAAAACTGAATCAAGAAGAAAGAGGTCAACTGAACAGACCGATCACTAGAAATGAAATTGAATATGTCATAAAAACCCTCCCTACAAATAAAAGTCCAGGACCACATGGCTTCACAAGTGACTTCTACCAAACATACAAAGAAGAATTTATACCCATGTTCCTTAAACTTTTCCAAAAGGTTGAAGAAGAAGGAACACTCCCAAAGACATTCTATAATGCCACCATTGCCCTAATACCAAAACCAAACAAAGATACCATGAAAAAAGAAAACTATAGGCCAATACCTTTGATGAATATAGATGCAAAAATTCTCTACAAAATTGTAGCCAACTGCATCTAACAACATATAAAAAAGATCATACACCATGACCAAGTGGGATTCATCCCAGGTGCACAAGGTGTTTCAACATATGCAATCGAATCAACATCATGCACCTCATTAACAAAAGGAAAGTCAAAAACCACATGATCATCTCAATAGAGGCAGAAAAAGCATTGGACAAAGTCCAACATCCACTCATGATCAAAACTCTTACCAAAGTGGGTACAGGGGGAACAAACCTTAACATAATCAAAGCCATTTATGACAAACGCACAGCATAAATAATACTCAATGGAGAAAAGCTGGTAAGCCTTTCCACTAAAATCTGGACCAAGACGAGAATGCCCACTCTCACCACTTTTATTCAACAGAGTATTGGAAGTCCTAGCCACAGCAACCAGACAAACAAAAGAAATAAAAGGCATCCAAATTGGAAGAGAAGAGGTCCAACTGTCACTGTATGCAGATGACATGATACTATATATAGAAAACTCTAAGGACTCAACCCAAAAACTACTCACACGGATCAGCAGATTCAGCACAGTAGCAGGATAGAAGACTAACATTCAGAAATCAGTCACAGTTCTGAACACTAACAATGACATATCAGAAAAGGGATACAAAAAATACACTACCTTTTAAACTGTACCCCAAAAAATCAAATACCTGGGAATAAAGCTGACCAAGGATGTGTGAAAGACATGTATGCTGAGAACCATAAAACATTAATCAAGGAAATTAAAGAGGATGCAAAGAAATGGAAAGAGAGTCCATGCTCCTGGGTTGGAAAAAATAATGTTGTAAAAATGGCCATGCTACCCAAAGCAATCTACAGATTCAGTGCAATCCCTATCAAATGAACCAGGACATTTTTTGTTTTTGTTTTTGTCTTTTTGCTATTTATTGGGCCACTCCCGTGTCATATGGAGGTTCCCAGGCCAGGGGTTGAATCGGAGCTGTAGCCACCAGCCTACACCAGAGCCACAGCAACCTGGATCCAAGCCGCGCCTGCAACCTACACCACAGCTCTTGACAACGCTGGATCGTTAAGCCACTGAGCAAGGGCAGGGATCGAACCCGCAACCTCTTGGTTCCTAGTCGGATTCGTTAACCACTGCGCCACAATGGGAACTCCAGGACATTTTTCACAGAACTAGAACAAACAATCCAAAAATTGAGATGGAACCACGAAAGACCCAGAATTGCCAAAGCAATCCTGAGGAACAAAACCCAAGCAGGAGGCATACCTCTCCCAGACTTCAGGCAATATTACAAAGCCATAGTCATCAAGACAGTGTGGTACTGGAACCAAAACAGACAGACCAATGGAACAGAATAGAGAACCCAGAGATAAACCCAGACACCCACGGTCAATTAATCTTCAACAAAGGAGGCAAGAATATAAAATGGGGAAAAGAGAGTCTTGTCAGCAAATGGTGCTAGGAAACCTGGACAGCCACATGTAAATCAGGGGAACTGGAACACACCCTCACACCATGCACAAAAATAAACTCAAAATGGCTTAAAGATTTAAACATAAGACAAGAACCACCAAACTCCTAGAAGAGAACATAGGCAAAGCATTCTCTGATAACAGCCTTACAAATGCTTTCTCAGGTCAGTCTCCCAAAGCAACAGAAGTAAAAGTAAAAATCAACCAATGGGACCTAATCAAGCCGACAAGCTTTTGCACAGCCAAGGAAAAATTAAAAAAAAAAAGTCGACTTTACAGAATGGGAGAAAATACTTTCAAACAGTGCAACTAACAAGGGCTTACTCTGTAAATACACAAGCAACTTATACAACTCAACAGCAAAAAAGCCAACAACCCAACTGAAAAATGGAGAAAAGACCTGAAGAGACATTTCTCCAAAGAAGATATACAGATGGCCAACAAGCACATGAGAAAATGCTCAACAGCTCTGATTATGAGAGAAATACAAATCAAAACTACTATGAGGTAACACCTCACACCAGTCAGAATGGCTATCAATAATAAGTCCACATATATACACACAAATGGAATACTACTCAGCCATAAAAAAGAACAAAATAATGCCATTTACAGTAACATGGATGGAACTAGAGACTCGCATACTAAGTGAAGTAAGTCAGAAAGAGAAAGACAAATAGCATGTGATTTCACTTATATCTGGAATCTAATATATGACACAAATGAATCTTTCCACAGAAAAGAAAATCATGGATATGGAGAACAGTCTTGTTGTTGCCAAGAGGAAGAGTGAGGGCATGGGAAAGACTGGGGATTTTGGGTTAATAGATGCAAGCTTTTGCCTTTGGAATGGATAAGCAATGGGATCCTGCTATATAGCACTGGGAACTGTGGTCACTTTTGATGGAGCATGATAATGTGAGAAAAAAGAATGTATACATGTATGTGTGACTGAGTCACCTTGCTGTGCAGCATAAAATTGACAGAACACTGTAAATCAGCTATAATGGAGAAAATTAAAATTATTTAAAAATCCGGTAAGGACTTACCATCGTGGCGCAGTGGTTAAGGAATCCAACTAGGAACCATGAGGTTGTGGGTTCGATCCCTGGCCTTGCTCAGTGGGTTAAGGATCTGGCATTGCCGTGAGCTGTGGTGTAGGTCACAGACGTGGCTTGGATCCCACATTGCTGTGGCTCTGGCATAGGTCGGCAGCTGCAGCTCCAATTAGACCCCTAGCCTGCGAACCTCCATATGCCACAGGAAGCGGCCTTAGAAAAGGCAAAAAGACCAAAAAAAAAGAAAAAAAGAAAAAAAATCCAGTAAGCCAAACTGTGTCTTTTGATGAGGAGTTTAATACGGTTAAAGTAAATATTTCCCAAAGCACTAGCACCATTTCTACCAGCAATATATGAAGGTTCTGATTTCTCTACATCCTTAACAAAACTTACTCTCTTTTTTATAGTCATCCTAGTCGGTGTGAAATAGTGTCATACTGTTTTGTTTGTTTGTTTGCCTTTTAGGGCCACATCTGCAGCATACAGAGGTTCCCAGTCTAGGGGTCGAATTGGAGCTGTAGATGCCGGCCTATGCCAAAGCCACAGCAACACCAGAGCCACATCTGCAGCCTATACTACAGATCCTGGCCATGCCAGACCCTTAACCCACTTAGTGGGACCAGGGATCGAACCCACAACCTAGTTGGTGCAGTCGAATGCATTTCCACTGAGACACAATGGGAACTCCTTATTGTGCTTTTGATTTGCATTTCTCTAATGGCTAATGCTGTTGAACATCTTTCATATTCTTATTGGCCATTTGTGTGTCTTCTTCAGAGAATGTCTATTCAAATCCTTTGTCCATTATTTAATTGGTTTATTTATCTTTTTATTTTTGAGTTGTAAGAGATATTTATATATTCTGGATACAAGTCCGTTATTGAGTATATGATTGACCAGAATTTTTTCCCATTCTGTGGGTTGTCTTTTCACTTCCTTGATGGTGGCATACAGAGCACAAAAACTTTTCATTTTTATGAATTTCAGTTTCTATGTTTCTTTCTATTTTGTTGATGCTTTTGGTTTCATATTTAAGAGACCACTGCCTAATCCAAAGTAATGGAAGTTACGCTTATGTTTTCTTTTAAGAGTTTTACAGTTTTACTTCTTGCATTTCAGTCTTTGACCTATTTTGAGTTAATTTAGTATATGGTATAATATACAGGATAAATTTCCTTTTCTGCACGTAGACATCCAGTTGTTCTACCACCGTTTGTTTAAAAAAACCACCCTTTTCATTAGATTTTCCTGGTACTCTTGTTGAAAATCAATTGATCATGAATGTAAAGGTTTTTTTTATGAACTCTCAATTCTATTCCATTGAGTTATTTGTCTGACTTTTTGCTTGTCTCATGATGTCTTGATTATTGTAGCTTTGTAGTAAGGCTGGAAATCAGGAAACTTAATACTCCTACTTTTGTCCTTTTTTTCAAGATTACTTTGATTCTTTGGGTCCTCTTGAATTTCCACATGAATTTTAGGATGAGCTTGCCAATTTCCGCAAAAAAAAAAAAAAAAAAGATACCTGGGATTTTGATAGGGATTTACTGAAATTACAGCTTAATTTGGGAAATATCACCATTTTAACAATGTTAAGTCTTTTGACTCATGAACATGAGATTTTTAAGCTTCTCTTAATTTCTTTTTTTGTGTGCGTCTTTTTTTTCTTTCTTTTTTTTTTTTTTTTTTTTTTTTTTTTAGGGCCACACCTGTGGCATATGGAAGTTCCCAGGCTATGCTTTGAATCAGAGCTGTAGCCTCTGCCCTATACCATGACCAAAACAATGCCAGATCCAAGCTGCATCTGCAGCCTACACCACAGCTCACAGCAATGCCAGATCCTTAACCCACTAAGCGAGACCAGGGATCGAACCTGCGTCTTCATGGATATTAGTCAGATGTGTTTCCACTGAGCCACAATGGGAACTCCTGTTCTCTTTAATTTCTTTCAGTGATTTTTTTTTAAGTTTCAATGTATAACATAACATTTTTTGTTGAATTTATGGCTGAGTATTTATTTTTAATACTATTTTAAAGGGATTGTTTTCTCAATTTTATTTTTGAATTGTTCATTTCTAGGGTATAGAAATACAACAAATATTTTAGTATTGATCTTGTATCTTGCAACCTTGCTGAACTCACCAATTATTTGTAGTGTTTTTTGGTGGACTCAGAATTTTCTATATACAAGATAATGTCATCTTCAAATAAAGATAGTTTTATTTCCTCCATTTCAATTTGGGTGCTTTTTCCTGCTTAAATGCCTTAGCTAGAATCTCTAGTACAATGGTTGATATACACAGCAAAAATGATCATCCTTATTGTTTGCCTTCCTGATCTTAGAGGGAAAGCATCCAGTCTTTCACTGATAAGTTTCATGTTAGCTGTGGATTTTTCATAGAGGCCCTTTCTTAGATTGAGGAGGTTTCCTTCTATTACTAGTTTGTCAAGTGTTTTTAACATGAAAGAGTGTTGGATTTTATCAAATACCTTTACTGCATCTATTGAAATGATCATGTGATTTTTGTACTTTATTAATACAGTGTATTACATGGATTTCATATGCTGAAACAACCTTACATTCCTAGGATAAATCCCACTTCACCATGGGGTGTCATTCTTTTAATATACTGCTTGGTTTGTTTTACTAATGTTTTGTTGAAGATATTTTCATCTATAGTAATAAGGGATATTGGTCTCTAGGGTTTTTTTCTCTTGTGATATCTTTGTCTGGGTTTGGTTTCAGGGTAATGCTATTCTCATAGAACAAATTAAGGTGTTCTTTTATGGGAGAGTTTGTGTAGGATTGGTGTTACTTCTTTTTTTTAGTTAATTTATTTTTATTTCCCCAATACATTATTATTTTCTACTGTACAGCATGGTGACCTAGTCACACATACATGTATACATTCTTTTTTCTCACATTATCATGGTCCATCATAAGTGACTAGACATAGTTCCCAGTGCTACACAGCAGGATCTCATTGCTGATCCATTCCAAAGGCAATAGTCTGCATCTATTAACCCCAAGCTCCCAAGGTGTTACTTCTTTAAATGTTGAGTGGATGTACTGATTTTAAATAGTGTTTCCCCAAAATTCACATCTACTCAGAACTTCAGAATAGGACCTAATTTTGAAATAAGCTCTGTGTTAGTTTCTTGGAGCTGCCATAACAAAGAACCACATAGTGAGTGGCTTAAACAACAGAAATTTATTGTTCCTGGTGCTCCAGAGGCTAGAAGACCCAAATTAAGGTGTTGGCAGAGTTGATTCCTTCTGAGGGCTGCAAGGGATAATCTCTTCCGTATTTCTCTCCTAGCTTCTGTTAGCCTGAGGCATTCCTTGGCTTATAGATGATGTTGTTTCTGTGTCTGCTCATCATTTTCCCTCTCTCTGTCTCTCTCTCTATGTTCAAATTTCCCATTTCTATAAGGGCACTAGTCACTAGATATATTGAATTAGGGCCCACCCTAATGATGTTATTGTAAGTTGATTGGCTCTGTAAAGATCCTGTTTCCAAATAAGGTTGCATTCTGATGTACTCAGAGTTAGATTTTCACATATCTTTCTTGGGTGGACACAATTCAACCCATAAGAGTATCTTTGCAAATGTAGTTAGTTAAGAGGTCAAACTCAATTAGGGTGAGCCCTAAATCCAATACATCTAGTGTCCTCGTAAGATGAGAGACACAGACACAGAGAGTATAATGCCATGTGTAGAAAAAGGTAGAAACTGAACTGATGCCTCTTTAAGTCAAGGATTGCAGCAACCATGGAGGTGAGGAGAGAGAATGAAACATATTTTCCCTCGGAGCTTCCATTCTCTGTCTTACCTCCTTCTGAGTATCAAATACATGTACTTGATTATAAAGACTTTTTCTCTTTTCTAAAAATGTAATTTTATTAAATTATTTTTATAATTATAGATTCTGATCAAACCGTGCCATCTAATGAAGAACTAAAAAGAAATAATTTTTTTGCAAAATGTATATTTATTACAGAACTATAGAAATAAATAAAATTATTGGTTTACTCTTTCAACAAATATATATTTGGGAGTTCCCATTGTGGCTCATCAGTACTGAACTTGCCTAGTATCCATGAGGATGTGGGTTCGATCCCTGGCCTCACTTAGTGGATTGAGGATCCGGCATTGCCATGAGCTATGGTGCAGCTCACAGATGCAGCTCAGATCTGGCATTGCTGTGGCTGTGACATAGGCAGGTAGCTGCAGCTCCAAGTCGACCCCTAGCGTAGGAACTTCCATATGCCACAGGTGTGGCCATAAAAAGCAAAATATAATCTACGTTCCAAGCACCATATTTGTCACTGAATTCTATTCATGAGACATGCTTTGGGTGTTTATACAGCTTGTTGTTTAGTGAGTGGTAAGGTAGGGATTAAATAAGCCTTCAAATAATTAAGTGATTGAACAATTAAGAGCTACAAAGGAAAGATTATATAGTGGATAAAAGGGGTGCCTATTTGGAATTGTGTGGTCAGGGAAGGCCTCAGTAAGGAAGGGGAATTTATTCTAAGTTATGAATAATAAGTAGAAGATCGCCGATGGGTTTAAGAATTAGGAAAATGAGGGCACAGCACATGTGAAGACCTTTATGCGAAAAAGAGCTTGATTTGTTGGAGGAACTAAAAGACCAAGGTTGCTGGATGGTAATGATCAAAAAAGAAAGAAACTGAAAATGATATTGAACAGGGAGACAGGCTTTTTTATGGATGATATATTTAATTAATTATTTTATTGAAGTATAGTTGATTTATAATATTGTGTTAGTTTCTGGTGTATAGCAAAGTGATTCAATTACATATATATTCATTATATATATAAGAATATATATATTCTTTTTCATATTTTCCATCATGGTTTATTATAGGATATTGAATATAGTTCCCTGCACTATACAGTAGGATCTGGTTGTTTATCTCTTTTATATGTAGTAGTTTGTATCTGGTAATCTCAAGCTCCTCATCGATACCTCCCCCCATCTTCCCCTTCAGTAACCATAAATTTGTTTTCCATATCTCTGAGTTTGTTTCTGTTTTGTAAATAAGCTCATTTGTCTCTCTCTTTTTTATGGCTGCACCTGCAACGTGCAGAAGTTGCCAGGCCAGGGATTGATTCTGAGACATAGCTGCACCTATGACACAGCTGTGGCAACACTGGATCCTTTAACCTACTGCACGGGGCTGGGGCTTGAACCCCTACCTCCACAGTGACCTGAGCCACTTCAGTCAGATTCTTAACCCACTGCACTACAGCAAGAAATCCTGACTCACATTTTAGATTCCACATATAAGTGATATCCATAAAGTTATTATAAAATATTGTCTATATTCCCTGAACTATGCAGTAACTTACTTATTTTACACACAGTCCTTTGTACTCTTAATCCCCTATACCTATTGCCCCTCCCCCCCTTTCCTCTCCCCACGGGTAACCATTTGTTCGTTGAGTCTATTTCTGTTTGTTGTATTCATTTGTTTGTTTTATTTTTTAGATTCCACATATAAACGATAACATACAGTATTTGTCTTTCTCTGACTTATTTCACTAAGCATAATACCTTCCATGTTGTTGCAAATGGCAGAATTTTAGTCATATTTTTGTGACTGAGTGGTATTCCATAGTGTATTTTATATATATGTGTGTGTGTGTGTGTGTGTGTGTGTGTGTGTGTGTGTGTATACCACAGCTCTTTATCCATTAATCTGTTGATGGACACTTAGATTGCTTCCATATTTTGGCAGTCATGACTAATGTTGCTATGAACATTGAAGTGTATCTTTATGGATTTAGACACATTTTCATTTTCTTTGGGTTAGATTGCCTATCTCCACTTCACTTAGTTTTTCTGGAGTTTTATCTTGTTCCTTTGTTTGGACTATGTTCCTCTGACACCTCATTTTGCCTAATTTGCTGTTTTTATTTCTGTATATTTGGTGAGTTGATTACTTTTCCTGATCTTGGAGAAGTAGTCTTTTGTTGGAGATGTCCTATGAATCACAGCAGTGTACTCCCCTTTTCTCACCAGAACTATAGCTCTAGGGTTGCCCCCTATGTGGGCTGCATGTGTTCTTCTTTGTGTCAGGCTGACTCTTGTGGGCAGTCTAGTAAGTGTGGCTGGCCCTGAGTTCAGTTGGTTGCCAGACCTTGCCTTATTTGGAGACTACTGGCCTTTGGTTGATAGGATTGGTCATGAGGGTGCTGGCTGCTGTACCCTGGAGGTTCCTGTGGCTATCACTGGCCCACTGGTGGGCTGAGCTGGGTTCTGGGGTAGGTGATTGTTAAGCCAGGATTCCAGGATCTAGTTTTGGCTTTTTGGTAGGTGGGGCCAGTTCCTGTCATGGCTGGCTGCAGACTCCACAGTGTCTCAAATTTGATACTGGCCTGCTGGTAAGTGGGGTCAGGGCCTGTGGTCTGGGACCTGGGACTAGTGCTGGTGTGCTGGTGGGTGGACCTTAGCCCTAGGGTCTCTGGCTGTAGGGCCCTGGGAGTCCATGAGTTGGTGTGTTGACCTGCTAGTATGCAAGGCCAGGGCCCAGGAAGTCCTATGGCTGATGCCTTCCCACTTACAGATAGAGCCAAATACCACTGTCTCCAGCAGCAGGGCTTTAAGGGTCCCAGTGCTAGTGTTGGTACACTGGTGTCTGGGGCCTGGTCCTGGGGTGACTCTGGGCTCAGGGGGTCTTTAGGCAGCCTGCCTGCTTGGATGGGGCTGTGGCCCAGCCTGGCTAATTGCTTCACCTGAGGCAGCACAGTACTGATTCTGATAGGCTGGTGGGTGGAGCTGGGTCACTAAGCTAATAATCTAGAGGTGGGATTTCAAAATGGCACTTGCTAGCATCAATGTCCATGTGGTAGAATGAGCTCCCCTAAATGGGGGCCACCTCTGTCCGTGTCTTCAGGATGAGCTCCATTTTACCTCTTACCTCATCAGGACACTCTTCAAAATTAGTAGGTGTGTCTGACTTAGGATCCTTTCAAATTACTGCATCCGTTCTGGGTCCCAGAGCAGGTGAGGTTTTATGTGCCCCCTTTACAAGTGGAGTCTCTATTTCCCACGGCCCTCTGCTACTCCCCAAAGTAAGCCCCACTGGACTTCAAAGGTAAACTTTGGTAGCTCATCTTCCCAGTGCAGGAGGGCCTGATTGGACCCATTTGCTCCTTGGGAGAACCTCTGCAATTGCAATTATGCCCACATCTGTGGTTCGCCCACCTGGGTGTGTGGGTCTTGACTATACTATATCTCCACCCCTCCTACCCATTTGTCGTGGTTCTGAAACTGACAGTGCTAATGGCCTGAACCAAGTCAGAATACAGACTGGGACCTGAACCCATGTGCCGGGACTCGAACCCACCCTAAACCCAGATTGGGACTTGAACCCGTGGTTTTAAATTAGAATCACTCACCTGGTGTCTGGACTCACTGAAGTTCCAGTTCTTCAAGCCTCCGTGCAGAAGGAATTCAGTGAGAGACAAAGCAATAGGGAAGAAATAAATTTATTAGGATAGGATGCTTGTGAGAGATGCAAGTGGGCAGGCAAGGAGGCTCTGCCCCAAGGATTAGGTGGGCTACAGGTTTATCATCCAAGGAGAGTGGGGGTCAGAAAAGACCACCTTTTCCTCTTTCTTTGAGCAGTAGCTCCTCCTTAGTATCTGGTAAGGTATGTATTCAAATCAGCAGAAGGGCGGTCTTCAAACTCCTGCCCTTGGTCTGAATCTGAATGAAGCCCTCATCCCATCCCCCATGCAACGTTTTCACACTTCCACTAGTCAAGCAAGCCTGCCTTGTTCTGATGGCTTTTTTTGAGCAATTTATTAACAACTTACTGTGATCTCCCAAAGTCCCCTAAGTTTCCCTCTTTATCTATGGTCCCTTATTGGGACTTCTACTACTACCTGTGCTACTCTCTCCTTATCAGTTCCTTCTTTATATCTTTAGTTGTAGAAGATCTTTTTGCTAGATTCTGGTCTTTCTCATCAATAGTTGCTTTGTAAATAATTGTCATTTTGGTGTGCCCATGGGATGAGGTGAGCTCAGGGTCATCCTGCTCTGCCTTCTTAGCCAAGCCCCTGCTACTCAGTCTGCCTTTCTCTTCCTCAGTCTTCTTCTCTATCCATTGTTTGGTTTGAAAATATTTTTATTGACTTGTATTCAAGTTCACTGATCCTTTTTTTTCTAGTGTGTCCAATTTGATGTTAATCTCATTCAATACATTTTTTGATATTTTTCAATTTTAGGATTCCTGTTTTTCTTTTTTTTAGTTTTTAAATCTTTTCAGAAATTTCTCATTTTTTGTTATATCCATTTTTTCAATATCTATTTTATTCAAAAACACTCATTTCGATGAGCTTCTCTGCTAATTACATTGTCTAGGTTATCAGTGGGTCTGCTTTTATTGACCAATAAAAAAATAATATCACTTGTTCCTCTATTACTTGTTCATTTTGTACTGAGCATTGTGATTGATATATTGAAGGGATTCTGTATTCTGTTATCTCTTATAGAAGACTGTTGAGTTTTGCCTAAGCAGTCAATTAAATTATTGGCAGATCAACTTGATGTTATGCAGGCTTGGTTTTATACTTGGTTAAGTCTGGCCTTTTCCATTTGTCCTTGGCCCTAGGAATAGCTCTAAATCCTTAAGGGAAAAAAAAATGGCGTTTATTCTTACACTTGGCTTTTCTTGGGTTTCAACATAAAGTCTAAAGTGTTTATCAGGCCCCTCTAAATTGGAAGAATGTGAACTCGAAACTTTGTGTTCTTGGTGCTGGGCAACTGCTAAGATCTCTGCGCAGATATTCTGCCTTCCAACTCTTTCCTTCTGGGTTTCTTAGAGTCTAATCCTTTGCACACTTAGTTGAATAAACCAAGAATTTGAGGAAAATTTTGTATGCAGATTTGGGGTTTCCTCTGTGACTCCTTCCTGTTTCGGGTTTCCTCCCTCAATTTCCAGCCACTGTTTCCTCCTAAGTAAGATGTCTTATTCCTCAGCATAAGTCACTATGTGTATGAACACTACCTTTAGTGTGCTGTGTGCTTTGGGGATATTCTCTGTGGAAAAGCTATCTACATGTCATCTTAGCCAGCAAAGATCCTTGTAAAAAAAGGTCAGATTCCCTATGTTTTCTGTCTTCTGTTCACTCTCCAAGGCCTTCAAGCATTCTTTATAAATTTGTTGTCTAAGGTTATTAACTTCTTGGAAGAAGGTTTTGTCTGACTCAAGCTATTTTCACTTTCCAGACTTTTTTTTAAATTATTTTTTCTAAATTATAATTGATCTACAATTTTACATTAGTTTCAAGTATACAACATAGTGATTTAATATTTTTATAGATTACACTCCCTTCTTAAAGTTATTATATAAAATGTTGGTTATATTCCCTGTGCTATACATTGCATCATTGTATTGTAATTTTGTACCTAGTAGTTGGTACTTTTTAGTCCCCTTCTCCTATCTTGCTCCTGTCCCCACCTCTCTCCCCACTGGTAACCACTAGTTTATTTCTTGTACATGTAGCTGCCCAGTTTTCCCAATATCACATATTGAAGAGACTGTATTTTCTCCACTGTATATTTTGTCTCCTTTATAATAGATTAATTGACCATGAGTTCATGGATTTATGAGTTTATTTCTATTTTGTTACATTCATTTGCTTTATTTTTTAGATTTCACATATAAGTGATAAAAGTGTTTGTCTTTATCAGAAGTACTTCACTAAGCATAAAACTTCCAGGTCCATCCATGTTGCTGCACATAGCAAATTCCTTTTTTAGTAATGGTTGGTTGTGTGTGTGTGTACATGTGTATACCACCACTTCTTTATCCATTAATTTGTTGATGGACTTAGATTACTTCTATATCTTGGCTATTATAAATAACACTGCTATGAATATTGGGGTGTATGCATCGTTTCTAGTTAGTGCTTTTGTTTTCTTTGGATATATACCCAAGAGTGGAACTGCAGGATTATATGGTAGTTCTATTTTTAATTTTTTGAGGAACCTCCATTTTTTTTTTCACAGTGGCTATTCCACTTTTCATTCCTATCAACAGTGAAATGCCAACATTTATTATTTATTGTCTTTTTGGTGATAGATATTCTGACAGATGTGAAGTGATATCTCTGTGAGGTGATATCTCATTGTAGTTTTGATTTGCATTTCCAGATGCTTAATGATGTTGAGTATCTTTTCATGTGCCTGTTGGTCATCTGTATGTCTGTACAGGTCTCCTCCCCAGTTTTTAATTGAGTTGTTTGTTTTTTTCATATTGATTTGTATGAGAGCTTTATATACTTTGGATATTAACACCTTATCAGACATATCATTTGCCTATATCTTCTCTCATTTAGTAAGTTGTTTTTTTATTTTATTGATGGTTTCTTTTGCTGTCAAAAGGCTTTATAAGTATAATTAGGTCCAATTTGTTTATTTTTGCTTTTGTCTCCCTTGCCTGAGGTGATAAATCCAAAAAAAATATTGCCAAGACTTATGTCAAAGTGTTACTGCCAATGTTTTATTCTAGGAGGTTTATGGATTCTGGTATTACATTTAGTCTTTAATTGATTTGGGGTTTATTTTTGTATATGATGTGAGAATATGTTCTGATTTTTCTTTCTTTCTTTCCTTCCTTCCTTCCTCTCTCTCTTCCTTCTTATCTTTTCTCTTTCTTCTTTCCTTCCTTCTTTCTTTTCTTTTCTTTCTTTCTTTTTTTCTTTCTTTCTTTCTTTCTTTCTTTCTTTCTTTCTTTCTTTCTTTCTTTCTTTCTTTCTTTCTTTCTTTCTTTCTTTCTTCCTTTCTTTCTTTCTTTCTTTCTTTCTTTCTCTTTCTTTCCTTCCTTCCTTCCTTCCTTCCTTCCTTCCTTCCTTCCTTCCTTTCTTTCTTTCTTGACCACACCCACAGCATATGGATGTTCCCAGGCCAGGGGTTGAAACAGAGCTATGGCCACCCACCTATACCATAGTCACAGCAGTGCCAGATCTGAGCCATGTCTGCAACCTACATCACAGCTCACAGCAACGCTAGATGCTTAACCCACTGAGTGAGGCCAGGGATCAAACCTGAATCCTCATGGTTACTAGTCATATTCATTTTTCGTTGAGCTACAATGGGAACTCCTGTTCTAGTTTATTTCTTTTACATGTAGCTGTCCAGTTTTCCCAATATCACATATTGAAGAGACTGTATTTTTTCCACTGTATATTTTGTCTCCTTTATAACAGATTAATTGACCATAAGTTCATGGATTTGTTTTGGGTTTCTCTATTCTGTCATTGATCTGTGTGTCTATTTTTGTGCCAATACCATGCTGTTTTGATTTCTGTAGCTTTATAGTATAGTCTAATGCCAGGAAGCATGATACCTCCAGCTTTGTTCTTTTCTCTCAAGATTGATCTGGCTGTTCAGGTTCCTTTGTGATTCCATACAAATTTTAGGATTATTTGTTCTAGTTCTGTGAGAAATATCATAGGTATTTTGATAGGAATTGACTAAATCTGTAGATTGCTTTGGGTAGTATGGGCATTTTAACAATATCCTTCCAATCTATCAACATGGGATGTCTTTCCACTTGTATTAACTTTAATTTCCTTCAACAATGTCTTATAGTTTTTCAGAGTATGGATCTTTCACCTCCTTAAGTTTATTCCTAGACATTTTATTTTGCACGTAATTGTAAGTGGGGTTGTTTTCTTGCTCTTTCTGATAATTCATTATTAGTGTATAGAAAAGCAACAGATTTCTGTATATTAATCATATATCTTGCACCCTTACTGAATTCATTTATTCTAATAGTTTTTCAATAGATATTTTAGGGTTTTCTATATATAATATCATGTCATCTGAAACTAGTGACAGTTTTACTTCTTCCCTTCCAATTTGACTGTCTTATTTCTTTTTCTTGTCTGATTGTTGTGGCTAGGATTTCCAATATTATGTTAAATAGAAATAGCAAGAGTGGGCATCCCTGTCTTTTTCCTGATTTTAGAGGAAATGATTTCACTATTGAGTGTGATGTTAGCTGTAGTTTGTCATAAATGGCCTTTACCATGTCAAGATATATTCCTTCTATACCAACTTTGGTGATAGTTTTTATCATGAATGGATGTTGAATTTTGTCAAATGCTTTTTATACATCCATTGAGATGATAATGTGATTTTATTCTTTGTTTTGTTAGTGAGGTGTATCACATTAATTAATTTGTGAATACTGAACCATCCTTGCATTCCTGGGATAAATCCTGCTTGACCATGGTGTCTGATCCTTCTTATATATTGTAGAATTTGATTTGCTAATATTTTGTTAACTATTTTTGCATCTATATTCACCAGGGATACTGGACTGCAATTTTCTTTCTTTTTCATTGTGTCTTTGGTTATGGTATCAGAGTAATAGTGGCCTTGTAGAATGAATTTTGGAGTATTCCCTCTTATTCATTTTTTTGAAATAGTTCTAGAAGGATATGTATTAACTCTTCTTTATATGTTTGTTAGAATTTTCCTGTGATGCTGTCTGGTCCTGAATTTTTGTTTGTTGGGAGCTTTTTGATTACTGATTCAATTTTGATGCTAGTAATCAGTCTTTTCGGATTACCTGTTTCTTTTTTATTCAGTCTTAGAAGATTGTATGTTTCTAGGAATTTATCCATTTCCTCTAAGTTTTCTAATTTGTTGGTTTATGTTCATGGTATTCTCTTATGATTGTATTTCTATGACGTCAATTATAATTTCTCATCTTTCATTTCTTATTTTATTTGGGTCCATTCTTTTTTTCCTCAATAAGCCTGGCTAAAGGCTTATCAATTTAGTTTATATTTCAGAAAAATAGATCTATATTTCACTGATCTTTTCTTTCTTTTTTTTTTTACTTTTTGGGTTTGCACCCACATTATATGGAAGTTCCCAGGCTAGGGGTCAAATTGGAGCTACAGCTGCTAGCCTACACCACAGCCACAGAAATGCAGAATCCAAGCTGCATCTGTGATCTCTACCATAGCTCATGGCAATGTCAGACACTTGACTCACTAAGTGAGGCCAGGGATTGAACCCACATCCTTTGGACACTAGTTGGGTTCATTACCACTGAGCCACAATGGGAACTCTTATCTTTTCTATGGTTTTTTGACCTCTATTTTATTTATTTCCTCACTTACCTTTATTATTTCCTTCTCTTTTCTCACTCTGGGCTTTGTTGTTGTTGTCCTTTTTCTAATTCCTTTAGGTGGTAGATTAGGTTGATTGTTTGAGTTTTTCTTGTTTCTTGACGTATGCTTGTATTGCTATAAACTTCCCTCTTAGAACTAGCCGCTTTTGCTGCATCTCATATATTTTGGAAAATTATCTTTTTTCATTTTCATTTATCTCAATACATTTTATATTTCCTCTGAGTTCTATATTGACCCATTAGTTTTTCTTATTAGCACATTATTTAGTCTTCTAATGTTTTTGTTATTCCTATTTTTCTTCTTGTAATTAATTTCTGGCTTCATTCCATTGGGTTGGAAAAAATGTTTGACATAACTTCTCTCTTCTTAAAATTTTTGAGACTTGTTTTATAGCCCAAAATGTGATCTATCCTGGAGAATATTTCGTAAGAACTTGGAAAAAAATGTATACTCTTCAGTTTTTGGATGGAATGTTTTCTATATATCTGTTCATTCCAACTGGTCTAATGTGTCATTTGAGGCTGCTATTTCCTATTGATTTTCTGAGTAAGTGATCTCTCCATTGATGAAAGTGGGGTGTAAAAGTCCCCCACTATTATTGTATTATTGTCATTTTCTCCCTTTATATCAGTTAATGTCTGCTTTATATATTTAAGTGCTCCTATATTAGAGGCATATGTGCTTGCAAATATTATCTCCCCTTATTGTATTGATCCCTTTATCATTGTACAATGTTCTCCTTTGTCTTTTATTATAGACTTTGTTTTAAAGTCTACATTGTTTGTTATGATCATTGCTACCCCAACTTTCTTTTCATTTCCATTTGCATGGAATATCTTTTTCTAACTCCTTGACTTTCAGTATATGTGTCTTTACATGTGAAGAGAGTCTCTTGTAGGTAGTGTGTGTACACACACACACACACACACACACACATGCCCCTTGCTTTTTAAATGCAAATCAGCCACCCTGTATCTTTTGATTGGAATATTTAGTCCATTGACATTTAAAGTGATTTTTGATAAGTATGTATTTACTGCTATTTTGTTATTTACTGTTTGGTTGTTTTTGCAGTTCTCTGTGCTTCTTTTAGACTCTTGTGGTTTGATTATTTTCTTTATTGTTATATTTGTGTTCCTTTCTCTCTAGTTTTTGTATATCTATTTGTGGTTAACTTGTAGTTCATATATGTTGACCTAAAACTGTATCTATTTGTTTAAAACTGCTAATCACTTACATTCAAACACATTCTAAAAACTGTACATTTTTCATTGCCTCCAAATTTGTGTTTGGGTGGCACATTTTACATCTTATTTATCTTTTAATTGTTTATTGTAGTTATAGATAATTTTGCAATTTTTTGCCTTTGTGCTAGGTTATTTAAGTGATGGATACACACAGTCTTTACTGTATGTTTGCCTCTACCAGTGGAATTTTTCACTTCCAATAATTTAATTCTTGTTGTAGTCTTTTCCTTTTTACTTAATGAAGACACTTTAACACTTCTTGCAAGATCAGTTTAGTGTGAATTAACTCTTAGTTTTTCCTTGACCCAGAAACCATTTACCTTTCCTTCAATTCTGAATGACAACATTGCTGGGTAGAGTATTCTAGGTTGTAGGTTTTTTTTTTGTGTGTGTGTGTGTGTGTGTGTTTTCTTTCAGCAATTTAAGTATATCATGTCACTCCCTTATGGCCCACAAAGTTTCTGCTGAAAAATCAGCTGATAGTTTTATGGGGCTTCCCTTATATGTGATTATGCTTCTTTTGCTGCTTTTAGAATTCTGTCTTCATCTTTAACTTTTACCATTTTAGTTATGTCTTGTAGTGAGTATCTTTGGATTCATCTTATTTGGTACTTTCTGTGTTTCATGCACCAGGATATCTGTCTCCTGCATGTTCAGAAGTTTTCAGCCATCACTTCATTAAATAAATTTCACTCCTTTTGCTCTATCTTCTCCTTCTGGGATTCCTGCAATGCATATCTTAGTAGGCTTGATGTTCTAGAGGTCCCTTAAACTATTCTCAACTCTTAAAATTTGTTTCTCTTTTTTTTATTCTGATTGGGTGATTTCCATTATTTTATGGTCCAGATTGTTTATGCATTCTTCTGTGTCACTTGATCTGCTGTTAATTCCCTCTAGTGTGTTTTTCATTTCAGTAATTGCATTCTTCAGTTCTGACTGACTCTTTTTATATTTTCTAATTCCTTGTTAAAATTCTTGCTGTGTTCACCCTATTCTTTCCCCTAGTTCAGTTAGCATTCTTATTACTATTGTTTTAAACTATTACTATTTGTTTTTTTACTATGGTTTTTTGTATTTATGTGATATCAATTAAGATTTATCCTTTTTCATTTCTTATTTTATTTGGGTTTTCTTTCTTTTTCTTGGTGAGCCTGGCTAGAGGTTTGTTAATTTTGTTTACCCTTTCAAGGAACCAGCTCTAGATTTTATGGATATTTTTTCTATTGTTTTTTAATCTTCACTTTATTTCCTCTCTGATCTTTATTATTTCCTTAGCTGACTTTAGGTTTTATTTGTTCTTCTTTTCCTAATTCTTTTAAGTGTAGGTTAGGTTGTTTGGAGTTCTTTGGGGGGGGGGGGACTATATCATTATGAATTTCCCTCTAACTACTGCTTTTGTGGCATCTCATAGATTTTTTTCTATGGTTGTGTTTTCATTGTCCTTTGTCTCAGAAGTATTTTTTTAATTTCCTTTTTTATTTTCCTATTGACCAATTTGTTTTTTAGTAGCATGTTTCTTAGTCTCCATGTCGTTTTTTTTTCCTCATTTATTTTCCTGTAGTTGATTTGTAGTTTCATGCTGTTATGGTCAGAGGAGATGCTTGAAATAATTATTGTATTCTTGTATTTGTTGAGGTTAGTTTTGTACCCTAGTCTGTGGTCAGTCATAGATGATGTTTCATGTACACTTGAAAAGAATTTATATTCTGGGGATTTTTTTTGTGGGTTTTTTGTTTGTTTGTTTGTTTATGAGATGTCCTGAAAATATCAGTTAAGTCCTATTGTGTCATTTAGGGTCTCTGTTGCCGTACTGATTTTCTGTCTAGAATATCTGTCTATTGATGTGAGTGGGGTGTTAAAGTCTCCTACTATTATTGTATTTCCATCATTTTCTCTCTTTATGTCTGTTAGTATTTGTTTTATGTGTTTGGGTGCTCCTATATTAGATGCATATATATTGATCATATTGATCCTTTTATCATTATATAGTGTCCTTTTATGTATTTGGGTGCTCCTATATTAGATGCATATATGTTGATCATATTGATCCTTTTATCATTACATAGTGTCCTTTTTTTATCTGTCTTTATGGCCTTTGTTTTAAAGTCTATTTTGTCTGATATGAATATTGTGCCTCCTTTTTTTTTTTCATTTCCGTTTGCATGAAATATGTTTTTCCATCCCCTCACTTTCAATCCATGTGTGTCCTTTGCCCTAAGGTTGTTCTTTTACAGGCAGCATATTGTAGGCTCTTATTTATTGGTTTGTTTTTTAATTCAATCTGCCAGTCTGTCTTTTCATTAGAGCATTTGGTTTATTGATGTTTAAGGTAATTATTAATAAATAAGTATTTATTGTCATTTTGAACCTCGTTTTCCAGTTGATTCAATGTTTCTTCTATGTTCCTTTTTCTTATTTTAGTTTGATAATTTACTTTTATTTTATTCTTGTGTTCTCTTCTTTTTGGTTTTTGTAAATCTATTGTCTATTTTTGATGTGTGGATGCTCTATTTTTCAAGTAAGTTAATCCCTTCCTGTATATGCTTGAGTCATATAGGCTCAAACACATTTTACAAAAAAAGAGTCTACATTTTCTTATTCTCCTTCCCCACACTTTATGATTTGATGGCTTTTTTTACATTTTCATGTTTATCATTTTGCTCATCCTTGTGTTTGTCATTGCTTTGACAAATAGATTTTTTTCTTTTTTCCTTTTTGATCTGTATATTGGCTTATTTAAATGATTACTTTTCAATTGTGATTTCCTCCTTCCTACATCTTCTTTCTTCTTTTCTCTTTAGAGGAGACCATTTAATATTTATTTAGAATAGGTTTAGTGTTGCTGTATTCTTTTAGTTTTTACTTGCCTGAGAAATTCTTTATTTCTCCTCCTATTTTGAATTTTATCTTGCCAGGTAGAGTATTCTAGGTTGCAGATTTTCCCCTTTCAGAACTTTGAATATATCTTGCCACACCCTGGAAATGCCTGCAGCATTTCTGTGGAGAAATCAGCTGATAGTCTTATGGGGTTTCCCCTATAATTAACTCTTTGTTTTTCTCTTGCTGCCTTTAGAATCCTCTCCTTATCTTTAATTTTTGCTATTTTTATTATAATATGTCTTAGTAGAGGTTTTTTTGGGTTCATCTACTGGGGGGCCCTCTGTGCTTCCTATATTTGAATATCTGTTTCCTTCTTTAGATTTGGTAAGTTTTCAGCCATAATTTCTTCAAATACATTTTCAATAGCCCTTTCTCTTTTTTCTTCTTCTGGAATCCCTATTATGCTTTGATTGGCATGCTTTCTATTATCCCATAGATCTCTTATATTTCTTTCATTTTTCATTTGGTTTTATTTCTGTTGTCCTGATTAGGTGATTTCCATTATTCTATCTTCCAAGTCACTTATTTGTTCCTTCACATTATTCATTCTGTTATTCATTATCTTTAGCTCAGCTTTGGTCTTGGTAAATGAATTTTCTAATTTCTCTTGGCTCCTCTTTATACTTGTTTTTTTTTTTTTTTTTTTTTTTTACAGTAATCTGCATTTCTGTTGATGGACTTTCTTAATTCCTTCAGTATTTTTATTTATTTATTTATTTATTTATTTATTTATTTATTTATCTTTTTAGGGCTGCACCCATGGCATCAGGAGGTTCCCAGGCTAGGGGTTGAATCAGAGCTGTAGCTGCCAGCTTACACCACAGCCTCAGCAAGGTGGGATCTGAGCTGTGTCTGTGACCTACACCACAGCTCACAGCTTATATTTCTCTTACTCTGTGAGTTTAGGGAAAATAATTATCTACTGTAGTCTTGGAGGGCCATTTATATGTGGAAATGTCCCCAGGTAGCTGGTGTGAGTTTACTCTTTTTTGGCATGAGGGCTGCTTTTGGTTTGGATGCTTGCTCTCTCTTACCTCAGCATGTACAGGCCATTATCCCCTTGTGCGGGTACATGACTGATGCATGCTCTTAGGAGATGGGGCAGTGGGTGGTACCTGCATGCAGTGCTGGTGCATGGGTTCTTGGTGGCAGTGGTGGTGACCCCCAACAACCTTGGGCCATGCCCACCTCTGAAGTCTGAGATGGCTGTGGTGGCTGTGTAAGTAGTGCCCTGCTGCCTAGTCCCTTCCCTGAGTCTGACCTCCAAATCCTTAACCTCAGCCCCCAGACCCAGCCCACTAAGTAAATGAGCATCTCAGGCTGGGATGCGCTGGAGGGTAGCACTAACTGTGCATCTCTCTGCTTTAAACTCCTCGTACTGGCTGCCACACTTTTCTCTGAAGCTTTGAAACCCCCCACCTCTGTTCTGGTTGATCTAACTAGTAAGGGGGCCTCCAAGTGTATGGAAACCTCTCCTCTTTTATAGCACACTCCTAGGGGTGCTGTTCCCATCCTGATTCCTTTCTTTCTCTCTCTCCTTTTTTCCTTTTGTCCTATCCAGTTATGTGGAGATTTTCTTGCCCTTTTGGAAGTTTGAGGTATTATGTCTGCATTCATGGATGTCTGTGAGAATCATTCTATGTGTAGATATTTTTTTTCTTCTTTTTAGGGCTGTACAGGCTGTGGCACATGGAAGTTCCCAGGCTAGGGGTTGAACTGGAGCTGTAGATGCTGGCCCACACCACAGCCACAGCAACACCAGATCCAACCTGTGTCTGCGACCTACACAACAACTTCTGGCAACACCAGATCATTTAACCCACTGAGCAAGGCCAGGGATCAAACCCACATCCTCATGGATATTACTTGGGTTCTTAACCCACTGAGCCATGGCAGGAACCTCTATTTCTGTCATCTTGATCTGATCTCTCATTTTTTTCCCTTGATTTAAAAAAAAAAAATCCTTCTATATTCCCATTTTAACTTTTTCTGTTTCTATGAAATTAGGTGAAAAGATTACCTATCCTAGTCTTGAAGGCATGTCCTGGTATGGGAGAGTCCCTATGCAGTCTGCAAGTGCCTAGTGGCTTTGGTGGAGAGTTCTCAAGTGAGCATGAGCAACATTTTTCCATAAGATGTGCTGGGAGTCACCATTTTGGTGGAAGATAGGACTGGAGTTGAAGGGGCTGGAGCCAGAGCCAAGTGCAAGCTGGGGCTTCTCCTCTACTCAATCCCTGTGACTGCCCCATTGGGGCCAGGGCTGGAGCCCAAGGGGTACTGGGTTTCTCCCAGGTGTGATGGCAGTCTCCGCCTTGGTTTGGAACATGGTTGAGGCCTGAGGACTTGGGGCTGCACTTTTGTGTTGGTTTCACTTTTCTCCAGTGTACACACCTTGGTTAGAAGTTGGGGCACAAGGGGTTGGTGCTATACCACTGAGCTGGCCCAGCCCCCTCCCACATGTGCACAAGGACACATGCTCCAGCGATGCCTTTTTCTGCTCTGGAACTAGCTTCAATCCCTTCCAAGTCTGCACAGGGACTGGTGCTCTTGTGATGACCTCCACTCCGGAGTTAGCTTTGCTGGCTCCTGTGTGTGTGCACCAAAGGTCTTGCCGGCAATGGCTACCTTCTTCCTGATCATAGGTAGGGCTGGGGTCTGAGCTGGCTCAGTTCTTTCCAGGTATGCATCTGCTCATTCAAAATTGCAGCTTCTGGAATTTCCATTGTGGCTCAGTGGGTTAAGAACCTGACTAGTATCCACAAGGATGCAGGTTTGATCTCTGGCCTCGCTCAGTGGGTTAAGGATCCAGTGTTGCTGTAAGCTGTGGCATGGGTCGCAGATATGACTCAGATCCTGCATTGCTCTGGCTGTGGCTTGGGCTCTCAGGTGCAGCCCCAATTCAACACTTAGCCTGGGAACTTCCATATGCCACAGGCAAGGCCCTAAAAAGAAAAAAGGAAAACAAAACCAAAAACTGTAACTTCTGCCTTAGAAGGGGCAGCACCAGAGCAAGAGGGACTGGAGCAGGAGCCCAGTGCAAGCTGAGGGGTGCCCTGGGGTGCTCCTGCCAGTCTGGCCAGAGCCCCAGGTAGTTTTCAGTCTGCTGCCTCTGCACCCTTATCAGGAGTAAGGAAGCCTGCACCTGCACCTGCACTCTTCAAGAATGGGGTCTTAGTTTCCTTCAGCCCTTAGGGAAGTCCCACTGATTTTCAAAGCAACTAAGAGGGCTTCTCTTCCTGGTGTCAGACCCCAGGGCTGAGGTGCCTAACATGTGGATCAAAGGCCTCTGATCCCTGAGCCTCTGATCTCCCCTTCCTCTTCTGTGTCTCCCACTGGGGATACAGGTCCCAATCAGATTGCTTCTCTTCTTTCCTGCCAGACTGTTTGGATCTTCTTTACAGCCTTGGTTATAGAGGAGCTGTCCTGCCAGTCCCTACGTTGATTTTATCAAGAGTCGCTCTATATGTAGTTGTAGTTTTGATGTATTTGTGAGGGAAGCAGAGTCCAGCATCCTCCTACTCTACCATCTTGATCTCCAGCAAATTTTTTTAAAAAAGCATTCACACATGTGGGCCAATTTCCTCTTTTTGATAGTGATCTCGTAATTTGTGGGAGTGTCTGGGGATTGGATTTTTTTCCAAAAAGACTTTGTTTTCTAATGATATCCAGAAAGTGCCACAAATCTACTCACTTTTTCTTGATCTGCGGCCCTCTTGTAGGTGGTGTTCAACTCTTAATCTGTAAAAGCAGGCTTAATGATTATAGAAGTGGCATGCATCATCCTTATCACCATTTAAAAGGTGTGGAATCAGATTACACTGGTTTCCTTTGCAAGGTGACAGACTTCCTTACCTATCCTGTTACTTGCAGATGTAACTCCTCTGACTATCCTAGCTTGGTGCAGAAAATCTTTAATTCTCCAACATAGTTCAAGACCAAGGCCTAAGCTCCCATTCACCAAACTCCAGTTACTGTGTTTTGTTCCTAGGAAAGGAAGGACTTTCATACTTAGCTGTTATACCTATGGCTGAAATTTATGTATCCTTTTTCCCCCTTCTTTTTTGCCTAGACTTTAGGGATTTTCCATATTTTCTTCTGAGCTCAGCATCCCACTGGGAAGAAAGTTGTTTGCAATTTATTTAGCCTTTGTGTGTTCTTGTAGCAGTGGAGAAAACCTTGATGTCAGAAAGATAATCTTCCTCATTTCCTCCCTGTACTTTATTGAGGTATATTTACATACAATCAAATGCATATATCTTAAGTATACAGCTCAATAAAATTTTAAATTATAGGCATGTTACTGAAACTGACAGCACTAATGGCCAGAACCCAGCCTAAACCCAGACTGGGACTTGAACGCATGTTTTAAATTAGAATCACTCACCCAGTGTCTGAACTTACTGAGGTTCAGGTTCTTTATGCCTCTGTGCAGAAAGAATTCAGCGAGAGACAAAGTGATAGGCAAGAAACAGGTTTATTAAGATAGGATGCTTGTGAGAGGTGCAAGCAGGCAGGCAAGGAGGCTCTGCCCCAGGATCTGGTGGGCTAGTTTTATCATCCAAGGGGACTAGGGGTTGGAAAAGACTGCCTCTTTCTTCCTGGGAGCAGTAGCTCCTCCTTTGTATCTGAGGCAGAAGGGCAGTCCTCAAACTCCTGCCCTTGGTCTGAATCTCAATGTAGGCTTCATCCCATCCCCCACCCAATGACCTGAGGCAATTCTCACACCTCCACTAGTCAAGCAAGCCTGCCTTGTTCTAATGGCTCTCTTGAGCAATTAACTTACTGTGATCTCCCAAAGTCCCCTAAATTTCCCTTTTTATCTATGGTCCCTTATTGGGACTTCTGCTACCTGCGCCTACTCCATCCCTATCATTACCATTATTTAAGTCAACTTGTAGACTATTCCCATCACTCCATAAAGTTCTCATTCTTGTTTCCTCTATGCTCACCCAGAGCTAACTACATAGATTTGTTTTGCCTGTTCTTGAACTTGACATAGATGTAACATGTCTAGCTTTAACTTTTTTAGACTTAACCATATTGTTCCATCAGAAATTCACTTTTAAAAATTGCAGACTACTATCCCAGTGTGTAAATAAACCATTTTTTTTATTACCTCCTAATTTGTTGGTAAATATTTGTGTAGTTCCCAGTTTGGGAAAATTATACATAATGCTCTGAATATTTTTGCACAAGACTTATTGTGGGCCCATGCACTGGTTTCTCTTGGTTGTTGGTCTAAAAGTGGAATCACTGATTCAAGGGGGAGGCACATAAAACATTTATAAGGAACTGGCAAGCTGTTTCCCAAGGTGATTACAGCAACTTACACCTTGTACTGGTTGCCCCACAGTCACACCCTTCAGCAAGTTTGTAGTGTTATTTCCTTATGGTTGGATTTTGCATTCCTTGATGATTGATGCCAGGTACCTTTTCCTGTGCTGATTACACATTTGGACAGCTTCTGTGAGGTGTGTATTCAAGTCACTAGTTTTTTTGTGTTGCTTTTGCCATGGCTTTTAAAAACTGTTTTTCTTTCTAAACAAGTCCTTTGTCAGTTACATGTATTACAAATGTTTTTCTCCTTGGCCACGGCTTGCATTTGCATTTTAATGGAATCTTCTTGATGAGAAGTGTTTCATCTTGGTGAAATGGATCAGTTTTCTATTTTATGGTTAATATCTTTTGTGTCCTAAGATATCTGCCTATCCCTTAGGTCATGAAGATATTGTTTTCTTTTGTAAGATTTGTCTTGCCCTTCATATTTAGGTCTGTAATCCATTTTGAATAAATGTGCACTGAGTGAAAGCATCTTTGCTCAGTGTCTTCTCATACCAATATCCAGTTATTCCCGCTCCAACTGAAACCACTTTCCCTTGTCTATGGCCTTCTCACCCTGAACACGCCCGATCTTGTCTGAAAACACTTTCCCTCACTGAATTGTGTGGTGTTTTAATTGAAATGTCAATAATTATATATGTGTGGACCTACTTCTGGACTCTATTCTATCCACTGACCTATTTGTCCTAACTCTAGTACTACACTCTCTTAACTTCCGTAGCTTTAAAGCAAGTCACAAATGGAGTAGTGTAGTCTTCCAACTTTTTTCCTTCTTCAAAGTTTTCTTGGCTATTTTGGGTCGGTTGCATTTTCATACATACTTTTCAATAGTACAAGACAGCCTCATATTTTGATGATCAATGTGTGGGCAACTGAGATCTTAACATTATGTAGTCTTTAAATCCTTGAACTTTTTTTTTTTTGCTTCTTTTTAGGGCCACACCCATGGCATACAGAGGTTCCTAGGCTGGGGGCGTCTAATCCGAGCTACACCAAAGCCACAGCAAAGTGGGATCCGAGCTGCATCTGCAACCTACCCCACAGCTCATGGCAACGCCAGATCCTTAACCCACTGAGCAAGGCCAGGGATTGAACTCCCGCAACCTCATGGTTCCTGGTTGGATTCTTTTCTGTTGCGCCACGACAGGAACTCTGAACACGACATTGATTGCACAATTCTACAGTATTTCTTAGCAATATTTTGTAGTTTTCTGGGTAGAAATCTTGCACATCTGTTAACTTCTTTGATGATAAACTAGATATTTAAATTTTGATTCTCAATTGTTTGTTGCTAGTGTACAGACAGTACAACTAAGTTTTTGCCTCATATCCTGCAAAATTGTTTGTTCTGGTAGATTTATCAAGCCAAATGCTTGGTAAGCCTCAAGAAATCAGAGAATGGGGAGCAGTGTCATATAATTGGAAACATCTGATTTTCCAAACAGTAAAAAGGGATTCAACTCTTTGTATACCTCTTATCACAGTTGTAACCTCAGAAACACTGCCTTCTTTCTGATTTCTTTTTCCCTTGAAGAGCATGTAATTCTGGAGTTAAATCTGTTCTTGGTATACTTCTTGAAAGATGGAGACAGCACAAAATCTTGACAGAAGAACCTTTGTTTTTCAGCTGAATGTAGAACAGGGAAATGAGGACATGGCCTACATGCTGCCTTTTATTTGCAGAATGGTGATCAAAGTACTATTTTTCAAGAATCCTAATTAGATCAGTGAAACATATCCAAGTGGGTTGGGACTGGAGTAGGGTGAATGGACTTGTGAGGTTCAGATTATCCTTAATTGTCACATTGACGAATTATTCACTGATCAAGTAATAATTTCATCTTTTCATCCTTTGCTTTTTCATTCATCCTTTTCTTCCCAATTTTATTTGCAAAAGTGATTGGCACATTGCCTCATCTATAAGTAGTATAAAGAACAGGAATCCATTTTAACTTTAAATAAAACCAATGTAAGGCACAACTATTCAGGAATGTTTTATATTTTCAAAGTATTTAGGAATTCTTTAATTAGAAAAATAAAGGCAGTGGGATTATCTATCAGGTTCTAAAAGTACCCATGAATTAAGTCACGCACACCCCCCTCTTAAGAAACACAAAACCTTGAATCACATTGCTGTTAAGCTTTCTTACAGTAAAGAATAAGACCAAACTACACTAGAGTACAAAAACCTGACATTCTGAGCATGAAAATAATTTATTGATTAGATACCTGATTTATTCAAGCATTAAACCTACCAAAGATAGAGAATTAACACAGCTCATGGAGTAGGAAAAAAAAATCCCATCTGACACCTGCTTTGACTCAGATTTCCTGGGGGAAAAGTTTATGTATTCTGTACTACAGCCTCACCCTAAAGCATCAACATGTGCTTGATATTAACTTGAATAGGATATGAGAAACCTTCTGTACACTCAACTTGGCAAGTATCATTAATGATGCAACGTTCAGAAACATTCTTAGGCACAGAAATAGCACTGCCTGCAGTGAGTATTTGATGAAGAAAAGAATATCATTAAATATAATCTTACAAATAAACAAGAAAATATATGCACTTTTGCCAATGGATTTCTCCACAGATCAGGAAAAATGTCACAATGAGATTTTCTGTGACATTAAAACATTAATTCATGCTCAACTTTTAATCAATACTCAGGTTATCTTGTGGTGTTAAAAAAAATCAGAAAAAGAAAGTCCATTTAACCTAAATGGAATTTAGGGAAGAAATGCAGGACTAATGATGTAGAATAAGAGCTGCACTTCTTTGGCTAACTCATTAAAAAATGCCAATTAAACATTTTCAGTCAAATTTTATTAAAAAAAAAAAAGCAGCAGATCAACATTACAATTCAAGAACCTAATCTAAATATGCACTTGACAATGAAGCACATCTGAGTATGGAGTGAAAAAAGTTTTCCAAAAAAAAAATCATCAAATGTATCATCTCCAAATAACCAATTAATGATTCACTTCTGTAGGCCTTTTGTTGAATGGAATCATAAACAACAGAAGATTTATTGCTGTGAAAATAAATCTGTAGTACAGTAGTATGAATCTTGGGTATTAAGCGTAATCAGTGGAACCAAGTTATAAAGTTGAAAATCTAATAAGAAATGTGTGTTTGTGTGTGTGTATGTGTTGTGTGAAAGAGAGCACGTCTATAAGCCAGTTGACCCAAGAGCAACTGAGATATCTAACTCATTCAGTGAGACCAGACATTATTTAAATCTCCATTTTTGAAGGCAATTAAAAATTACAATTCCAGCAGCCCACAAACCAAATTAAAAAGATTGTAGAAAGCAATTAAAACTACGTTCAAAGAGCCATTTTTTTTTTTCAGCTCAATTTCAGCACCCCAAGGAAAAAAAAAAAGCATCCATGACTATCACAGATGAAAACAAAATGAATGTCATTGGAATCAGTTATTTTTCCCCACTGAGGTATAAAATCTATATAGAAATTTAATACTATACTATAACAAATTGTACTTCTCATAGTTCTGTTTTAATTTCCTTTAAACCCTGTTTAATATAGTTTTTTAAATTGTTGTAAAAATGTTTTCATGATTCTGAATCTGGTTCCAGTTCTTTTTCATTTATTACATCAATATTTAATATACTGGCTACCAGTTCTAATCAGAAAAAAACACCTTGGACGTCTCTTCATTACACCAGCACAATCAGCAGAAAGTACTGATGTGCAAGCAAACCATAAAAGGTGTGGCTCTCCGGAAAGCACGTTTCGTAGGTTGTTTCACTGTCTGTGTATTCTTTGCAATGATTCTTGATGAAAGACATTTTCAATCTTGTAAACATCGGTGTGCAGTCTCGCTACTGTGTAGTTCCACGTCCTTGGACAGGCAGGCTGGTTCACAGCGAGTGAAAGCGAGAGCAGTCTAAGTTTTAATGGCTGATAAACCTTCATCCTGCAGGAGGAAAGTACTTTCCTTTTTTGCTATTTAAGAATGTGGCAGAAATGTATGCTGAGGTAGCCCAGTCAATCCAAATTTTCTTCTTTTTTTTCTGTAAATTTGGTCTCAGAATATTTCTGGAAGGGTGACGTTTCGAAGAAGCCACTGCTGGGACCGGCTTCCACTGCAGTCTCTAATGCTGGGCACCTGGCTATCCTCTTCTGTGGCTTTGTCCAGGCACTGATTACTGTTCACATGCTGCAGGGTTAACTTCTGAAAGTAACAGGAAAAAAGTCTTAATGTGAAAGTAGAAAAGAAAACCAAAACAGCTCAATCATCATTTTTGGTGATTATAGAATTCCTTTGTAGAAAAGGTTTTTGTTTTTGCATTATGAATTATTTAAGATAAGGGAGAAATGTGTCTTTGTTTTGTAAAGACATCATTTAAGGAGTTCCCGTTGTGGCTCAGCAGAAACGAAATCTGACTAGTATCCATGAGGACTCAGGTTCGATCCCTGGCCTCACTCAGTGGGTTAAGGATCTGGTGTGGCCCTGAGCTGCGGTATAGGATGCAGACATGGCTCAGATCCCGTGTTGCTGTGGCTGTGGTATAGGCTAGTGGCTACAGCTCCAATTCGACCCCTAGCCTGGGAACTTCCATATGCCATGTGTGCAGCCCTAAAAAAACAAAAAAGAAAGAATAAGTATTTAAGGGCAATGTGGGGAGAGAAAGGCACTGAGTTAGGGTTACACTGTAGGTATAGTAAGATGACCTAAATTCTAAGTGCCAATTCTGACATAAGCTCTGTAATACTGTGAGAAATTTCACTTTTTTGTGCTTCAGCTTCCTACAAAAAAATGATCAGATTAGTGATTCCTAATTTAGGATCCTCAACCCATTTTCAAAAAGCTATTTCAAAACTGCTTCACTCTCCTGTGGTAAAGACTGTTCAAATTAATTCTGTGATTCCAAGCCTCAAGTCCTTAGACACTCAGGTCTTTTTGAACACTCAAAATCTTAAGATTTATAAAACAGTCCTTAATAAGTGGCTGATAGATATGATTATGTATCTTCCTACCCGCTTGTTTGCATTTTAGACTTGATGCTGTCATGTTGATTTTTAGGACAATGTCAAAAGGACAGGAGAGATGAGAGTTAACAGACACCTACTGACCATACCAAGGAATTGGATCTCAAGCTCTGGTCAGATGCAGAACTCCAAAGCAGTTGTGTAGGAAACTGCATTAAACATTATCTAGTAAGTGTATATACAACTATAAGAAAATGTGAAATATGTTTATTAACACATTTTTACTCACGGCACTATTTTAACATACTTCTTTTATCTGCAACACTTCTCCTTCATAGGGCCTCTCTTGTACCTATCTGAACTTCAAACAAAGCAAACCTAGTGACTGTATACAACTACTTCAGTCATTCCTTCTTCTGCACTGTGGTTCAAATGGAAGCTGGCAGAAGGCAGTGCACACTGCAGATGTCACAGTTTACTACCAGCACTGACTTCAGGGTCAGTATTAGGTACTTTAAATCCTATAAATGCATAAGACCCAACTGGAGGCGTCAGCATGGCTGTGGTTGTTTTTATTTTTAGGCAGATGCTGTGTAGTTTATGTGTTGAAGGGATGGGCTTTGAAGTCAGACATTTCTGGAGTGAACTACAGATTTGTCACATACCAACAGCATTCCCCTGAGCAAAAATATAAGCCCCAGTTCCATAAAATGGGCACAAAAGTACTTACAGAGTTGCTGTGAGGAAACACTAAGATAATGTACAGAAAGTGCTGCCCAGCTCAGAGGCACTCACCGCTGGGATATCCTACAATGTTTGGAGCAGCCATGAACACAGTCTGGTAGCCTCAAGAGCTGGAGGTTCTCTATGCATACTGCTGGCTGCCAAAGCCTTCCGTCAAGTGTAAGACAAAAACAAAGTACTTTCAAAAGAACCCCTCAAACATTCCAGAAAGCCCCACAAAGCTTCTCTGAGTGGCCACCTTTATCAGGCCCACTGTCGGCATTAATAAAAACAAAGAAAACTAAACATAAAAAAAGTTTAGTTGAGGAATTGATCTTTAACATCCCAATTAATAAAAAATGTATTGTTTCACTTAGAAGCATTAAACTCATGATAAACAACAAGGTCCTATATACAGCATGGGAATAATATTCAATATTTTATAATAAATATTAATGGGAATATATATATATGTATGTGTGTGTGTGTATATATATATATATATATGTATCTGAGTCACTTTGCTAAACACCAGAAACTAACTACAACATTGAAAATCAACTATGTCAGTTAAATAAATAAAAACCTCATAACAAAGACACAGGTTACTGATCCATGCTGGGTATTTGACTGCTCAAGCTTAAGATCTAATCCCCATAATTTGAGAAGGCTAACCTCCCTTCCGGAGACCTGGACCCTGGTGAAGAACCCTGTTCCAGACACAGCTCTTTGGCTGCTGACAGCAGGTGCAGAACTCTGTGGCTCGTGACACCAAGGGGACTGTAGCCACTGTACTCAGCAGAAGGTCTGATCAGCACTGACTCGTTTCCACACAGAAAAAGCATAATTAAAGCAATGAGGAAAACAAGTGTGAGATGGCTAACTGTAACCTTTGAAAGGGGGGATAAAAGCTACAATTATCACTGCATAAAGTCCACTTGTAACCTCAAAAAAATAATTTGGTGCCCTTTGTCCCTAATCTCTAGGATGTGACTGTGTCAAAATCTACGTGTTCCTTCCCGAAAGGACAGCTATAAGTAGTCAAAGCACGAGAGCCTGGTATCACAAACTCAATGCAATATATAGTATAAGTAAGACTTAAAGATGGAAAAATATATAAATTTAACAAAAGATACTATGGTATTGTGCAAAGACTCCTGGATCAAGAATTCCAGGTCTGGAGTTCCCATTGTGGCTCAGTGGTTAACAAATCCGACTAGGAACCATTAGGTTGAGGGTTTGATCCCTGGCCTCACTCAGTGGGTTAAGGATCCAGCGTTGCTGTGAGCTGTGGTGAAGGTCAAAGATGTGGCTCAGATCCCACGTTGGTGTGGCTCTGGCGTAGGCTGGCGGCTACAGCTCCGATTAGACTCCTAGCCTGGGAACTTCCACATGCCTTGGGTACGGCCCTAAAAAAAAAAAAAAAAAAAGAATTCCAGGTCTGTCTGAGATCTGGTGACATCATGCCCCTGCTCTGTGACCCTGGGCAATTAACTTCCATTCTGGGCTTCAATGTCTAATATGTTTTGTTTTGGTTTTGGTTTTTTTTGTCTTCTTAGGACTGCACCCTCAACATATGGAAGTTCCCAGGCTAGGGGTCAAATGGGAGCCGGAGCTGCCAGCCACAGCCACAGCAACTTGGGATCTGAGCCACATCTGTGACCTACGCCGCAGCTCACGGCAATGCCAAATCCTTAAGCCACCCAGCGAGGCCAGGGATGGAACCCGCATCCTCATGGATGCTAGTTGGGTTTGTTAAGTACTGAGCCATGACAGGAACTCCTAATATCTCCTAATCTTGTCTGTTAAACAAGATCCTGGATTTATTTCTAGGGTTGCTTTGAAATCTTAAGGTTTCATGACTCTAGGTTTAGATTGTACTTTACTGACATAAATGTTATTTTTATAGATTATGGTTTTCAACTGATGGAGGCAGGACGACTCTTGATGGGTTGTCTAGGGCTCCCTGTGCTCAGGCACCAGGACCCACATCACAGCTTGACTCCTCTCTCTGCCCAATTCTGCCGGTGCCTCTTCCTTTGCACAGGTATTGATCTAAAGGGTGCTCCCTAATAAACATCCTGAAGGCCAGGCTTGACCTTGGAGTGCAGTCTGCTTCTGGGAGACTGGCAATATGTCAAGTGCTTCAGGGGTTTTAAAACTTGACACTCATAACTAGTTCTTTCAAAATACCCTAAATCAATTACCTCCAGTTCCTTAAATCTCTAATTAAACATTTACTTTTAAGATAACTGTTTTGGCCCATCTCCTGGCCACATCACACCATAATGATTGGATAAGCAAACGCCTGTTTTCCCAGCTTCCCTTGCAGCTGGGGGATCACTGTACTGTGAAATTCTGGCCCATGAGACATAGCAGAGTCTGCTGAGGGGGATCTAGGAAAAGCTTTGGCTTTCCTGATAAAGAGTAATTCATGGAGGAGTACAACATGCCTCTTCCCTTCTTCGTGCCTTGAGTTGGGTGTGATGGTAAGCCCCACAGCAGCCTTCTAGTGGCCACAAGGAAAAGCTAAGAACATTGCTACAATGTCATCCCTGACATTGTGTTTACTGAATCCACACCAGAAGCCAGGTACCTCCAGACTTAGGAAAAAAATAAACCACTATTTTTTTCATGCTACTATAAATAGGTTTATGTTACCTAATGAAATATATCATCGTTTTTCAATGAACACACAATTGGAAGGCTTTTTAATTTTTTTTTTTTTTTTTTTGGTCTTTTTTCCATTTCTTGGGCCACTCTCGCGGCATATGGGAGGTTACCAGGCTAGGGGTCTAATCGGAGCTGTAGCCGCCAGCCTACGCCAGAGCCACAGCAACGTGGGATCCGAGCCGTGTCAGCAACCTACACCACAGCTCAAGGCAACGCCGGATTGTTAACCCACTGAGCAAGGGCAGGGATCGAACCCGCAACCTCATAGTTCTTATTCGGATTTGTTAACCACTGCGCCGCCACGACGGGAACTCCCGGCTTTTTAATTTTTAAAACGTTCCGGTTTCACAATGACTGCGGGGTGCCACTGGCATTTTCTGTCTGGAGCCAGGGATGCCATATACCCTGCACTGCCCTTTGGGGCAGCCACACCCAAAATGAACAGCAATAGGATGCACCATGGAAAACCCTGGAACAGAGTAAGTCAGGCCGTTTCCAATTGAAACATTTTACTTTTACCATATTTTTTTACTACAGTTGGACACTGTGAAGGGAGACTTGGGATTTATAAAACATGGTCTTTGCCCTCCAAGATCTAACTATTTAACAATGGAGAAAAGACTGATAGATAAAATAACTACAAAGAAGCATAGCATCACAGGGGTCAGAGACAATTAAAATTAAGACAGAGAGAGCTACTTTCTGGCTGGGATCCAAGCAAATGATGTCAATTGTGGGCCTCAAGATCAGGCAGGATTTTTTGGCAGAGGGAACTGTAAGATCCTAACTGTAAAGTGGGGAAGGATAGGATATGTTCAGGGAAGAGCTGGATGAACATGAGAGTAGCCTGGGGTTTGTATATGACAGAGTATAAGGGGAAAAGACAGCCAAAGTCACAACTTGGCTTGGACATCTCCATTTCAGGGGCAGAATGAAGCAGCAGAGTGAGCCAAGCAGGTGAAAGAAGCAGGGAAAAGCTAAGAGAAGAAATAATGCATCTAAAGCAACAGATAAGAGGATTTAAAAATATCACCTGGGAGTTCCCATCATGGCGCAGCAGTTAAAGAATCCAACTAGGAACCATGAGGTTGTGGGTTCTATCCCTGGCCTAGCTCAGTGGGTTAAGGATCCGGCATTGCCATGAGATGTAGTGTAGATCGCAGATGTGGCTTGGATCTGGCGTGGCTGTGGCCAGCAGCTGTAGCTCCAATTCAACCCCTAGCTTGGGAACCTCCATATGCCATGAGTATGGCCCTTAAAAAAAGCAAAAAAATAAAAATAATAAAATAAAATATAATCTGCTTGGCAATAGTAAGTGCTACAGAGAAGTTAAGAAAAAGAGATGAGAATGCCCTGGCTTTGCATTCAGGAGCTGTTTCTGAACAGTACCAGGCCAAGACAGGAGCCAGAGTTGAAGAATCAGAGATACAAATGCTGGCCATTCACTTACAGTCATACAACAGAGGAGAAAGTAGTTCAGCAAGCAGAAAATAAAGTCAGAACAAAAGCCTGTCCCGACATGAAGAAAAAAGCTAGTGCTTGTAAGCAGAAGAAAAACAAAAACAAAAAACAGAGAAAGAAGATGCTGGTGCTGCTTCTAGAACCACAGAGCAAAAACACAAGCTGGGAGGTTAGCCAGATATAAGGAGAGGGAAGTTTACTGGGAGATGCTTTGATGGAATCAGTATCTTTTAAGTACCTCTGTGTGAGTACAGGTTTAGTGGGTGGGGTGAGGGAGCAACCCCAGAGGAAAGCAAAGATAAATATAGTTTTGTTATATGTGTTACTGAAAAATCATGACAAGCCAGGAAATTTCACTAGTTAAAGCTCACCTTTACTTAAGTGTTTAATTCAGTAATTTAAAAACCTTAATTTCTGCTCCGTTACTCCCACACTGGACTGTTGGGCTTGAGGAGCCACAGAGAGAAGAGCGGCTATGTAGTAACAATAAGGACCCAGGTACCAGAGGCAACACTAATTTAATTACTGGAGAGATTAAAACATGTTTAATTATATTATTTTTCCCATCTGTCAAGTTCTGGAGTGTAAGAACAATTTGATCCATATGCAGACTCCATAAAAATTCATTCTTAGATATAAAGCAGTATCTTTTATTCCGGTATCTAACTGGATCACTTACCACTGGGTCATACTCCCAAAGTTGGTTGCCTTTTAGGTGGTGGCATTTGAGCATTGTGACTGGGCCATTAAGTTTGGAGACATCCAGGCAAAGGTCATCTGTTCTAATTTCTTTGTTGGCAGTGTATGAGAATACCTGAAAAACAAAAATACACACATGTAAGTTTTTGCAGTAAAACAAACGTGTTTCATGAGCCCAAGGCTCTGGGAGGGAAAAACCGAGTATTTCAACATACACGTGTTTTGCACTTTATTAGTGTAATGGAGAATAAATGACTCAGAAAAGCTACCACTGATTTTGTAGAGAGGAAAGAAAAAGTGACCTTGAGTTCTCTGTACACTGAGTGTACTGTCAAGAACTGTCATCTGTTTAACTGAAAAGGATAAAGTAAATCTCCTGTACAAGAGAGTAAATACAGTTTCTCACAAGGAGCCTTTTATAAAGGTTTCATTTAAAAATAATCATTACATTGAAGGCTCCATTCTCCTAAAGGTCTTTATTATTTTCTCTTTAAGGGCAGGAAGGTATTTCCTAAGTGACATTATGAAGTAAATAGGAAAGAAGGTTAAAACAAATCCCAAAATTATCTCTTTAAAGCCTTACGGGAATACTCACCTGATTACCTCCCATACCGTGACAGTTAAAAATCCCAACTTTTTCATTCTCTTTTCTAGCCATGTTATCTAGACACTGATTTGTTTCCACATTTCGTATCTATGGGACAGTAAAAAATGAAAACATCACAAATTAGGTTAACGAGACAGACACAGGTGCACACTCATGTTAAAATCAATCTAAACCTGCAACTAAACCTCTAATTCTGAGGTAAGGGCTAGGAGTTGGGGGCGGGGGAGGGGGAAATCACTGGCTATTTAAAATTCTGTGGTCTAGAAAGGTCTTACTGTTTATATATGTACTTCTTATGTTTCATGGAGAAAACTTTTAAGTTCTCACTCCCTTCATTTTCCCCAAGCTGTTCTAGAATTTGTATTTAGTTCAGTAAGCTCTATTCTGCCTAATAATTTAGAGCAATTTAACAACTCCCTGTGGACACTGTTTACCACCCAGTTAAGGGGCATTACTTTTTTTGGTCGTGCCGACGGTGCGTGGACGTTCCTGGGCCAGGGGCTGAATGCATGCCTCAGCAGGGACGTGTGCTGCACCACAAGGGAACTCTGGGCATCACTTTTGATAATTACTCGGAAGACATCTTAGGAAACTCAAGGTGGGTGTTTTCTAAGCAAATAACCTGGAATTTGGCTTAAATGGAAAGCCTAAGTATGGTGTGGTGTAAACACTACTCCTTTGTTAGATATTTGTCAATTACATAAATCAGCCATCAGAATTAGGAAGAATTCTTTTTTCTTTTCTTTGTACAGCTGCACCTACAGCATATGGAAGTTCCCAGGCTAGTAGTCAAATCAGAGCCACAGCTGCAGGCCTACACTACAGCCATGGCAACATTGGATCCGAGCTGCATCTGTGATCTATGCTGCAGGTTGGGGCAATGCTGGATCCTTAACCTACAGAGTGAGGCCAGAGATTGAACCCTCATCCTCATGGACACTGTGCTGGGTTCTTGACCCATGGAGCCACAACAGAACTCAGAAAGAATATTTTAAGCAATGGCCTTTGCTGTTTTTTCCTCTGAACCACTGTAGTTTTTAAAAGCCTATGCCAAAATTAATAGACATTTGCAAAGTCCTAAATCTATTCCTATGAGTGGTATTGTTAGCAGGTAAGCCAGAAGGGAGATTGCTGACAGACTACATCTGTCACGTCATGTAGATGGAAAGAAAAAAAAAAAGTACTTTTGTGTGATAAAGCGGCGGTAAAGTTAAAACCACAGATAATCCATTTATTTCTTATAAACAGATGTACAGGCTACATATTATTCCACTGTTTTAATAAGACACTAAAAAATCCAGATGCATTTTTTTCTAGTTTTTTTTTTTTTGGTCTTTTGTCTTTTTGTCTTTTGTTGTTGCTATTTCTTGGGCCACTCCTGCGGCATATGGAGGTTCCCAGGCTAGGGGTCGAATCGGAGCTGTAGCCACCGGCCTACGCCAGAGCCACAGCAACACAGGATCCAAGCCGCGTCTGCAACCTACACCACAGCTCACGGCAACGCCGGATCGTTAACCCACTGAGCAAGGCAGGGACCGAACCCGCAACCTCATGGTTCCTAGTCGGATTCGTTAACCACTGCGCCACGACGGGAACTCCCAGATGCATTTTTGTTTCTTATAAAGATAAGGGTGGGGAAAAAATGTAATTGTAATGTATACATGTAAGGATAACTTGATCCCCTTGCTGTACAGTGGGAAAATAAAACAGAAAAAAAAAATAGCAAAGGTATGAAAACCAGTATTATTCTCAGGGGGTCAGGAATGAGAACTAGGGCATTGGCATAAGACAGACCTGGGTTTAAGCACCCAAATCCTTTGACAACTATTTCCTAAGAGTAACTAGGAGAAACTGTCAGCTCTCTGCTGCGGGTGGATACGACAGTAAGCATGTTCATTTCAAAGTCCAGCACGTAGCAGCCTCAGAAAGAGAAATAATCTGCAGTGCTGCCTTATCGCTAGTCACCGTAGTCACCGCCATCTGGCTATTCCTGCAAAACAGGATTTTCCAACTCCTTAATGCTAATAACTTCTTCACCTGAACTTTTTTTTTTCTCTTTTTACAGACAAATCTGTGGCAGATGGAAGTTCACAGGCCAAGGGCTGAATCTGAGCTGCAGCTGAGGCCTATGCCACAGTCATGGCAACACTGGATCCGAGCCACATCTTTGACCCACACCACAGCTTGCGGCAATGCCAGATTCTTTACCCACTGAGTGAAAACAGGGACCAAACCCAAATCCTCATGGAAAATATGTCAGGTCTTTAACCTGCTGAACCACAATGGGAACTCCACTTGAACATTTTAATATACCCCTGCCACTCCACTCCTATTTTGAAGATTGATATATAAAACAAACCTCATTATCATTTCTCCAAATATTCCCCTCTTCTCCTGATATCCCTATTTGTATTAATAATCCCACAACTTGGCGTTCCTATTGTGGCTCAGGTAATGAACCCAACTAGTTTCCATGAGGATGCAGGTTTGATCCCTGGCCCTGTTCTGTAGGTTAAGGTTCTGGCACTGCAGTGAGCTGTGGTGTTAAGTCACAGACGTGCCTCAGATCCCTGTTGCTGTGGCTGTGGTGTAGGCTGGCAGCTGCAGCTCCAATTGGACCCCTAGCCTGGGAACTTCCATATGTTTTGGGTGCAGCCCTCCCCCCCCAAAAAAAAGGAAAAAAAAAAAAAAAAACCCACAATTTGTACAATTAGTCAAGCTGGAAATCCCAAGGCCCTTTTCCCTTAGGTGGCATACGGAGGTTTCCAGGCTAGGGGGTGAACTGGAGCTGTAGTCACTGACCTATACCACAGCCACAGCAATGCTGGATCCAAGCCACGTCTGCAACCTACACCACAGCTCATGGCAACACTGGATCCTTAACCCACTGAGAAAAGCCAGGGATCAAATCCATATCCTCATGGTTCCTAATCAGATTCATTTCCACTGCACGACAGGAACTCCTGACCTGGTGAGTTTTTATCTATTTATATAAAAATTATTCCTTATACTTTGGAAAAAGCTACACACTCCCCAATCCTTAGTTTTTTCTCATTTTTTTTTCTTTCAAATATAGATAATATAGAGGTTGCTGAAGAAAGGTGATAAATGCCACAGAAATGATTAGAGAAGAAACGATGTTACTGTCAGCTTTTCTCTCACATGGAATGGTCTTTTGGCTAAATAACTGATTAATCTTTTACCAAACTGAAAATGAATCAAAATTTAGAAAATGTAATTCTCCCCAAATGTGATCACTCTATAACTATCTCTTAATAAATCAACTTTGGCTATTTTGTTCCCATCATTGATGTTGTTAATAATTATAGCATATGAATTACACTTACTCTGCTCTAGGCATTGTTCTGTTAGTTTTACATTTAACAGCATATACCTTCTTATACTATCCCTAGGAACAATTCTGGACTGCTGTCTGACATAAGAGATCTGAGCATCCATCTCTTGAGGTTTACTACTGACAACTAATAGTTAAAAGCAGAGTTCTCCAAGGATCAGAAACCTCTGCTTCCTGACGACTGTTGTGGTGACAGTGAACCTTGATGGGCAAGACGTGGCCCAGCTGAGATGGGTGGTCAGGGCCTGAGTGGGCCTCTGCTGGGGCCTGATAGCACCCCCCTAAAGTGCAGGGGAGGACTGGAGAGAAGCCCCCGCACGTTGGGTGAGGAAGGGCAGCTGTGACATTTTGGTCCCTGGGTGGCTTCAACATTACAGGGCAGAGAGGGTTCTGTTTGGTGTGACACCTAAGTGACATTTTTGAGTGGAAGGGGATGTGTGCTCTCCAGGCTGGTTTTTCACTTGCTAGCTGCTGGAGAAGACAGCTTTCTGGGTGCATCCTCCACCTTGCAGGAGTACATGTGGGCTACCCCATCTACAGAGTGTGCGAGGTGATTTTTTGAGGACAGGAAAAGCCAGGGTGACTAGGGATGAGTTTGGGGAACAATTTTTGTCCTTTATGATGTCAGGAGGCAGCAGATCATTCAATAGGTTTGTTTGGTGGAAGCTAAATTTGAAGAGTCTCTGCAGAATGGAAAAATTAAGAACATTTTTTAGAAATGTTGAATCAGATATTTGAAATTGTAATTCCATACAGTTTCAAGGCTATGTAACCAATTACCAGGTTTTTAGTGACATATGGAAGGTAGAAATGGTGGTGACAGACACCTGTTTCAATGTTCATGTTGGGAGGGAAATAGGTACCAGATTTGGTTGCCTCAAATCTGACACTTAAAAAAAAAAAAATCATAGCAATATCTGAACTATAGTGGTCACAGGGAAAGAGCCACACATTTGACATTTGAGGTATCTGGCAACCAGTGGGTACAAGTGAGAGCTTGGGTGTGGGGACACACAGAGCTGGCAGCAACCTTGGCAGTTGAGTATTCTAAGACAGCAGTTCCCCAAACCATGATCTGAATAACAGTATCTGCCACTAAAAAAAGGATTTTCTGATCAAGTCTGGGAAATACTGGATTCACAAATTTAAGCAGGGTTTCTTTACTGAAGGACTTCTCAAAGCCTTTTAACACCCTAAGACTCTTAGTAGGGGCTGGGGACTGATGATACAGAGAGTATACTATATAACAAACAGCATTGCTCAAATACGTTTGGCCTTAAAATCCACCCTCCCGCCAATCCCTTGCCTTTCTATGCAGCACTGAGAGACCGCACACATCAGCACCCTAGGACAGTAAGTGGGAAATGCTGCGTAAAAACCTCATTTTCTCATCTGTAAAAGAGGGCTAACATTCTCTCTCAGGTTTGCGGAGATCTCTCAGAGTAACACAGCAAAGCCTAGCAGAAACCGAAACCCAGCAGGCCCACAACAGCTGTTGGTTTTCTTTCCTTAAATTAGGTGTACACAGCTGTCACTAAAATATTATTTAGACCTTATGAGTTAAAAATGACTGTGAATGCTCTCATTCCTAGGAAACTAGGCAGGCAAGAAATTACAGCCTAAGTTTCTTTCTTCCTTTTTTTTTTTTTTTTTAATAGCCAAACCTGCACTGCATGGAAATTCCTGGGGCAAGTGTCCAACTGGAGCTGCAGCTACAGCAACAATGGATCCTTAACCCACTGAGCAAGACCAGGGATTGAACCTGCATCCTCACAGAGACAAAGTCGGGTCCTTAACCTGCTGAGCCACAATGGGAACTCCGAGAGCCTAAGTTTCTTAGTTTCTGCTGTAGTCTCTGCCAGGACCTGGTACCAGAACCTGGGTGGACAATGCAAGCAGTTAAAAGATTTTTGGAATCCACAATTATGGAATCTAGACTGACTTTTTCACTCTCTGCCATAAGGAGAATATTGGTTAGATATGAGAAAGAGTATGAGTCTTGTGGGTTAGGAGCACAAGCTTTCATGCCTGTGTTCAAATCCTATCTCTTCCATTTTGTGGCTGTGACCTGAGCCATGCTGTTTAAACCATGTATTTTTGCCTTAATTTACTCATCTGTGAAGTGGGGGATAAGAGCACCCCTCTCACAGTGTTGGAAAGATGAGTTAATATTCATAAAGCATCAGGACTGGTGCTTGAGATAAAGTTCATGCTCAGTAAATTTTAAGATTATTAGACCTAATTGGAGAAGCCAAGAGCCAGTCCATAAGACTGGCTGAACCGTAAAAGTCTGGCTTATTTGCTTTCTGAAGCTGATGTTTAGAATACTCAACTCTGGGATTAACAATGATTGGATATCACAGTGAAACACATTCACTCAGTTCCAGGTCCTTCGGCAAGTAGGACTTTGTAAAGTCAGACACACTAAATGCATACATTCTGATTTCCTTTTCTGCTCTGAAATCCTAGGACTTCAGGTTTCCCCAGACCACTGAAGCATGACAAGAGGTCCCTGGAAGGCTAAGTTCCAGCCTCTAGTGAAAGAAAGCTCACCCAGGTGGAGCTATGATCACAAGCACAAGCCTCTGGCTACACTGTGGCTGGTGCTAAAGAACAACCCCAGCTCTCAAAATCAGAGCCTCAACCAAATACAGAGTGTGGCCTGTATTAATGACATAGATGCTTACAACCAGCTGCTCAGTTATTAAGGCAAAAACAAGCAGGTCACAAAAGATAAAATCTCTTCCTTGTGTAGAAAGCCAGCTGGCAAAAGGCAGGTAAAGGCAAGCTTGCCCTAGCAATCATCTACTGTGGGTTAGACAAGTGGTTCTTTGTAATACGCCTATATTCTGGCCCAGCTAACAATGCCTACATGTTGTCCAAAACTGGGTCAGTCCAAAGGAGGGGGGAAAGCTCCCTTCTCTAATCTAAAGGCAAGCAACTGCTATCAATCTTCCCATGGCATTACCCATGCTGGGCCTTTCTTGACTGGAAGGAGGCTACAGCAAAGGGAAGAGATGCTCACTAATGAGGCAAAAACTCAGCATACCCCTCACTGACTTCCTTAAATCACAACAAATCTCAGAGACAGGGGGCTCCAGTCAACCCTGAAGTAGCCTCAGTAACTTCCAAGGCCAAACACGGGAGTCTGCGCTTGCCCGTCATTGGGGAAAATGCAACCAGACTGAATGGTTTCTCTCTAACTCACCAGCATCCAGCTCCCCTCTGTGATCTCTTTGCTCTACCATATTCTACTTTCCTCCTTTACATCTTTTCCTCTTTCCCCAAACCCCATCACCAACACCCCCTCTTCACTCTCAGCCAATGGTCTTGTGTTTACCCAAGGAAGCAAAACACACCAGAGAACTCCTCAGGTCTCCACCTCAAATGACCTGCTTCCACTCCTCCATCCACAGTTCACCTGCATTTGGCCCCATCCCTCCACATTCCTTCCTACCGTGGTGGATGAACTGCCTTCTCCCCATCCCCTTGTGCAGTGGAGCCTGTCACCTCCCACCTACCACACAGGACTCCTGCCATCAGTGGCTCTTTTCTAGCATCTTCACATTTTCTCTTCTGTGTCAACTGCATCAGCACACAGTTACATGTTAGCAAAAACAAACAGAAAAACCTTTAATTCCATTTTCCACTCACGCTTCTGTTCTGCTTTACAGCAGAGATGCTTATCCACACTCGTCATCTCTACTTCCTCTTCTTCTGATCTCCTCTGAAGCCACCAGAGATACTGTCCCTACCATCTCCTTGGGAACCCACCTGACCAAGTGAGATGGAGCCCACTTGGCAATGTCTCCCTTGCCAAGTCAGCGGCCAGTTCCTAGGACTCGTCCTCCTTCCTTCCCTGCAGGGCTCCACATGGCAGATCACCTCCTCCTCCTTGAGGCAAGTCCTCCGTTAGTCTCTGGGGCATCACTCTTGGTTCTCTTCCGATTTCATGCTCACTCATTTTCAATCTTTTTGGCCGATTCCTTCTCATCTTCATAAACTGTGGAGTTTCTTATGGCTTGGTCCTCTTCACCTACATTTGCTCCCCTCAAGATCCTCTCATGAAGTTCTGTGGTTTTAAAAAACCACTCATATACTGACAACCCCTAACTTTAGATGTCCAAATCCTCATCCAAGCTGCAGGGTTTTTAATGCAACTACCAACCCACTATCTTTACCTGGACCACATGTAACAGGTCCCAAGCTGCACTGCTGAGTGCCTTCTGCACCTGCTCTCCAGGCTTTCCTATCACAGTAATGCCAACTTCACTGCCCCAGTGTCTCAGGCTAAAACCTTAATATAATCCTGGCTATTCTTATCCTTTCACCAACACACCAGCTCTACTCTTCTTCCTATACAATTTTTTTTTTTTTTTTTTTTGCTTTTTTAGGCCGCCCCCATGCATATGGAGGTTCCCAGGCTAGGGGTTGAATTGGAGCTGTGGCTGCTGGCCTCCTCCACAGCAATGCCAGATCCAAGCCATATCTGCGACCTACATCACAGCTCATAGCAACGCTGGGTCCTTAACCCATTGAGCGAGGCCAGGGGTCAAACCTGCGTCCTCATGGATGCTAGTCAGATTAGTTTCTGCTGAGCCACAACAGGAACTCCCATACAGTTCTCTTGACACAGCAGACAATCTGATCCATTTTCAACGAAAGTTTGCTCATCTCCCCCTATGGCTTCCCACCTCAGAACAAAACCCAAAGTCCTGACCATGGCCTACAAGCTCTATGTGATTTGGTCCTCAAGAGCTTGACTTCACCTTCTACTGCTCTGCGCTTGTTCATTCTATCCAGACAACTGGCCTCTCGGCTGCTTCTGCAACATGCCAAAGTACATTCCTGTCTTAGGGCCTCTGCACTTGTTTTTCTTCTTGCCTGGAATGCTCTTTCCATAGAAATTCATATGACTTGCACATTCACTTCCTTCAAATCTCTGCTCAAAAATCACCTTATATGAGAGGACTTTTTAAACTACCCCACATAAAATAGCACCAGCACTCTCGCCCACCAGTCATACTCTATCCCCTTTGTTCTTATCACCACCTCACATAGTATCTAAAATATAAAATTTAAATTAAAAAAAAAATCTGTCCTTCCCCAGTGACTCTAAGACCCATGAGAGCAGAGACTTTATTCATTTTACTCCCAGTATTTAAAACAGTACCTCTTACACAGTAGATGCTCAAATATTTGTTGAATGAATGAAAGAAGTAAGAAGTGACAGCCCCCTGAAGATTGGGGCAGGGGTGGGGGGACTTTTCCTGAGCGGCAGTAAGATTTAGTGTGGGATGGGACCATGAATGTGGTCTTGTTATCATGTATGCTGTGACTTACAAAGGAAATTTTGCCGTTATCAATTTCTGTAACAGAAATGCTAGAGTTTTTTCCTATTTGATTCACATGCTTTCTAAAAGTCAATTTTTTTTTGGTATATATGTATGTATGTATTTATTTATTTTGCTTTTTAGGGCCACACCTGAGGCATTTGGAGGTACCCAGGCTAGGGGTCCAATCGGAGGAACAGCTGCCAGCCTACGCCACAGCCATAACAACGCAGGATCCAAGCTATGTCTGCGACCTACACCACAACTCACAGCAACGCCAGATCCTTAACCCCACTGACAAAGGCCAGAGATTGAACCTGCAACCTCATGGTTCCTAGCCGGATTCGTTTCTGCTGTGCCACAACAGGAACTCCTTCCTAAAAGTCAATTTCATAATTAAAAGTTTATAAAGATTTGCAATGAATTGCAGACTGACCCAGTAAAAACAAAATTCCTTTCCTATAAGCAATGCACTTTATTTATTTATTTTGTCTTTTGTCCTTTTTAGGGCCGCACCCGAGGCATATGGAGGTTCCCAGTCTAGGGGTCTAACTGGAGCTGTAGCCACCGGCCTACGCCAGAGCCACAGCACGGCAGCAATGCACTTTAACACAGTCTTTCCCAGGTTATTAAAAAAACTGTGGTCACAAGTAGCTGAATTGATTTATAAACCACTATTGGTGGTTTATAACCAGAAAGTTGAAAAATCACTGCTTTGATCTAATTAAGAGAGAGACTTGTTAAGAAAAGAGACCCAGAATCTTCATGGCCCATTGGCTTGGGGTATTACACAGTAGTAAAAAAGAGGACAAACACATTCTTGGTAGTAGGACACAGTAGCCTGACTCTTCTGCTCCAACAAGTAGAGGGGAAAACAGCTAAGTTGCCAAGGTCCTATTTTTGAGACCACTGGAGAGCAATGGAAGCAATGAGGATGAGGTGAACTACAATTCCAAAGAGGGAAACACCCTCTCTGGGGGAGCTGACAATCACCACATATCTTCCTCTGTGAGAACATTTGCTGATGGTGCAGGCTGAGGACAGGGCATGGCCCCAAAGAGAGCCTTTTCTCCAAGGAAAGAGCACAGTAGTATTGGTCATGTGAGGCTAGCATGACAAAATAAAAATCAGAGGAGCCCTGAATGCAAGGCCATTCTTCTCGTGGGACATTTGCTGAGCTTTCAGTGGGCAGGGAGCTGTGCCTGAAAAGGCAGAGTGAAAACTTTCACATCTCCTGGTGCTTAGGGGATGAATTTCTGCTGGACAGAAGACCTTTGAAAAATAACTGGTCTCCCCACTGAATAAGGAGGAGGGCTAAAGTACTAACCTCAAAACCTCAGAAAAGCAAAACTTTCCAGGCAGGAGAGACAGAGACCCCTTCAATGCCATTACTCAAAAGCCCTGGAGGACCAGGCCCAAGAAGCATATATGAGCCAGAAGTGAACCTAGGTTTTCTAAAGCTGCAAACCAGCCCACCTAGCTCATTCTCTGCTGTGGGTTGAACTGTGCCCTCCCCCAACTCCCTCAATTCACATGCCGGAGTCCTATCCCCCAGGACCTCAAATGTGACCTTATTTGGAGGCAGGGTCTTTACAGAGAAAATCAAGTTAAAATGATGTCTTGAAGGTAGGCCTTAATCCAATATGACTGCTGTCCTTATTTAAAAAAAAAAAAAAAAAAAAAAAAAAAGGAGGGTGCAAATTTGGAGACAGACATGCACACTGAAGAATGCCATGTAAAAATGAAGGCAGAGGTGAGGGTGATGCTTCTACATGCCAACGAACAGCAGAGATGGTCAGCAAACCGCTGGAACTCAAAGAAGGCAGAGAACAGATTCTTCTTCACAGAACTCAGAAGGAATCAGAACTGCCCACACTTTGATCTCTAGTCTGGAGACTAGTCTGTGGAACTGCGAGACAACACACATCTGTTGGTTAAGTGACTCAGTGTGTGGTACTTTATGATGGCACTCCTGAGTTGATCGGACCCCTGAGCTAAAGAGAAGGACCTAGATTTCCCATACATGCAGCACAGCTTCAGTTGGGAAGGAGAAGGAATGGCTATCAATACTCTAGGAACACAGTGTAATAGGGCACAAGAAATGCTTCCTTGTGACCATCCTGGTAGTTACACCAGGAGATAAAAGGTAAGCCTCTCTCACACCAGACCCAACACTATGGGCACCCACAAAGATAAAAAGGAGAAAACTCCAAGGCACAACCAATTGTGTTAACTAATTGTAAGTATTCATAAGCAAATTATATCAGGTTTCAAGAAGATGTGCTGAATTCTGAGAGCAATGACTAAAGGCATCATCAGAGGCAACATCAAACATGCTAACCAACATTTTTTCCAACCTTCATGCCCAAACAGAGATTTAGGATTCCCAAAGCAAAATAAATGGGGGCTAAAAAACCCAACTTTATAATGTCTTTCAAGTTTCCTTGCCAGTTCTTTATAATTTATCTTTACTTTGAAATTAATGATTCAGGCTAATTAATGCTAGGACACTAGCTTTATGGATCTGTGGTTTTAATGAAGTGGGCAAGTTTGTTGAAATAAGTCTATCGAAGACACTAATATATTGTAACTATAGTCCAACTGTGAAAGATGAGGAATAGAGCATTCTTATTTTAATACAACACAACATGATAAAAAATAAGATTTCAAGTTGTAAGGCAGAATTGTGTCAATGAACAAAAATTCTTCCACACTTGAGTTTATGTAATTGTACTATGAAGGCACTCTCTTACTAGAAGTTCAACCTCTACTCTTTTTGATGAATCAGTGAGAACATAATAGCCATACAGAATAAATATATATATTTTTTACCTCTCCCAAGGAGAAATAATGACGTGGAATCTGAGAATCGGGATAAATATTCTCTAGGTACCAAGAGAAAGGTCTGCATTGAAGTTTGTGTCTCAGACCAAGTCTTGATGATATATCTCCATAGTCTACCTTTGTAACACCTGTTAAAAGAAATAAGAGACTGAATTATGTATGTTCCATTAACTAACACATGCTATTTATATACTACATCTAACAAACCAATAGAACGGGAAAGTGGTAATACATGACTGCACAAATGACAGACCATAAACCCTCCTCCCAAGGCATAAAACAAGGAAATACATTAATACGTATTTTCAAAGAAAAATTAAATTTATGTGAGAATGTTATATTTGCTAATAATATCACACACAAATGTAAGTTACATGGGATCAGAAAACTTTAACATTTGTTAAGGCATTTGCTGCACTGTATGTGATTTCACTTATTCCTTACAACAATCTATGAGGTAGGTGTCTTGCCTCTGCTCAAAGCTTCTCTTCCACCATTTCTTACCTCTTCTCAGAATGCACTGGGATCAGGGATAAGAAAGCCCTTCTTGTATTTCTAACGCAAATAAATGCTAACCTGGAGAAATTATATAGAAGAAATTCTTGAATTCATCCATCCACACTTCAGCAAGTCGTCTGTTATTTTTATTGATAATCTGCCCTGTGCCTCCTGGAAACGTGTAGGGTGTAGCTTTCCGAAACACATGTCCAACATGTGAGCAAGTAACAATCTCTAATGTCCCTCCACACTGCCAAATCTGAAAACAACAGCGAAGAGGACCAGTTTTAAACACCGATAGTTTAAAAAATAACCGCTCCTATCTACTGAGTTTCATGGCTGTAATTTCACCGAACCAAGGGTGTACAGTGGAGTTCCTGCATGTTGGCCCAAAGCCAATGCTTCCTCAAGTTTTGGTTTTGATCAAACCAGAAGCTGAAGGTTAAACTCAGAGAGTTTAAAGGCTAAATACAGAAAAGACATGAGGTCTACTAAAGCAGTATTTTTCTAACTGTAAGGCATCACCTTTACTAGGGTCATAAAATTCAAATTTGCTCAAGTGCAATCAGCACTTACTGACAAGGACACACTGTTTCATGAAATGTTTATATTATGGGTTGTGTGTATAATGTATTTATTAATATGGTTCCTGGTCAAAAAAACTCTGAGCATGGACTATTCAGTCAAAGTGCCACCTATTCCTCCTTCAAACTTGTGTCACAACTTATACATGAAACAGAACCTAGGAATCTAAACTTGATTACTCATGAGTTATTCGGTGGGACAATGACAACACACTCTATTGTCTTTGTGAGGATAAAAACCAAAAAGGAGTAAAAGAGCATCAAGTGTGGTTTCACATCTTTAACTTAATGAAATTATCTTTCTGCCCCTTCTAAAATATACATTTTCCCATAAGTTCAAAATCTAACTACTTAAGTTCCTGCCGTGGCTCATCAAGTTAGGGTCCGGCGCTGTCTCTGCAGTGATTCAAGCTGCTGCTGAGGTGCGAGTTTGATCCCTGGCCTGGTGCAATGGGTTAAGGATCTTGGTGATGCTGCAGTTGGGTATAGGTCACAGCTGCAGCTTGGATTCAACCCCTGGCCCAGGAACTTCCACTGGCTGAAGGTGCAGCCAAAAAAAAAAAAAAAAAAAAGAAAAAAAAGAAAAAGAAAAAAATCTATTTATAACACACTTTAAAAAGTTGTGATTTTTGTCAAATATTCAGTATACCTACATTAACATTCTCCCAGGATCATAAAGTGATACAGCTGGCCAGGACCTCCAAAATTATCTAGAGTTCAAACTGCATAAAGAGCAAAGCAATCCACTAGGAACAAAGCCAGTTAGCTGGTTTACACTTCAGTGTAGTTCATGTGGTTTCCATTATAAGCTATGTGTCTAAAGTTCATTATTTTCAGAAAAACACAATGTTATTTAAAACATGCTGATTTTTGTGAATATGAAATGTACAGGACTTAAGGGTGACTGGGTAAATTAATTTAGAGTAATTTCAGAATTCTTTTGCATTTTTCTTTTTCTTGAAAAATATAAAGTTGATAAAATGACCAGGTTTTTATATGAGAGAGGAATTTTCAAACCAGAAGGACAAAGCATATTAAAGAAAGTGAAATTATGTTTTTGGTAGTTAAATAACAAAGTAGCATTTACAAACTACATGTTACTTTTTGTCTATTTTTTTTTTAGTCTGAATTACTGCCTTGAAAGTAACAAATTAAAAACAGCTGGGGAATCTTGTATAACTATTTCAAGTGAACTATTAAGATAACTGAATTATTTGCTTAAAATAGTTTATAATGAACCTTTAATAATATTGCCAAACTTTTTATGAACTGAAGACTATGAAGTCTGATTAAACTCATATTAAATTCACTTTTTAGTTTTTATTTAGAGGTAACATGAATATTTAAAGCATGTCCATATTTGAGGTTATACGGGTTACTTTTTTTTAAAGGGAACTTACCCTAAAGGAAATTTCTAGGTTTTCTCCTCCCCAAATATCCATTCCAGCATCATATGTTCCAATTTCCTGAAAGTAATCTCTGTCTATTGAAAAAAGGCCTCCTGCCATTGTAGGTGTTCTGAAATTCAATCATAATACTACACCGTTAATTGTAACAATTTCAAATTTACTATCAGTTGTGTTTAAAAGTTTTATAATTGTTTATACCTACAGAATAAACGCTTATTCTCAACATTCTTCAAAAACTTCCATAGGCCCCAGGGTTTTCTTTGGTTTTTTTGCTGTTACTTGGTTTCCAGACATAACCTGCACCCCAGTCATGCCGTCACAGCTCCTGCCTGGTCATCCTTCTCTGCCCAATCCCAAGACCTTTTGCCGTCTTAGCTTCTGACTGAGCTTCTACTCCAACTCCTAAATTGAACCTATTTCTCATAATCCTCTCCATCTGACTGTACAACAACTCCCCAGCTCCTAGTAACTACAAATGCAGCTGACCACATTAACCAAATAGGCTCATGTGAGCAATTCTAACACATCAGGTCCTAAAGGGGGGCAAATATTGCAAATATGTAACGCTAAACAGGATAAAAATATTACAGCCCTTTCCCTGAACCTTTAAGGTAGGAGATGAAAAACAGAATAAAATCAAGGTACTCCTAAGGGAATCATCATCCTGATCAAGTGTGGTAAATGTTCTTCCTCAAAATGCAGCTCAGATGTGCAGAGCAGGTGGGAATAGGGAGAAATTAAGCAGAGAAATGATAATGAAGGAAGATTTAAATAAATGATACCAAATACTGGTTTCCCTGAAGAATGAGTATGGGGGAGAAGTGGATTCCAACTAGGAGAAAGCAATTATATTCCAGTGACAGAAGACAGACACTATGGAAATAACCTGAGGATGGACTGGCCACCTATGTAACCCTAAAACATATCCATTCCATGCACTGGTGAGGGTGGCAGCACTTGCTTTTCCAGTAGAAATAGCTGTTTACACACAAGTTAGGACTTATTTTGATTTTAGACGAGAACAAAGGATGACAGTCTAGTATCTTAGGAGTCAAAAGAAACAAGCGGACACCCAGCATTATCATTTAGTGCAGGGTTTTTTTTGACCCAGGTTTGGGGATCTCTCTAACTTTCCTAGAATTGTATGTAAAACCCTCTGTTTGCACATATGCATTCCTGCTCCCTGCTTTTGAAAAGACTCATAGCTTTTCATCAGACTCTTCAGAGTCCATCAACTCTGAAATGTTTAGGAACCCTTGGTTTAGATGGTGATTTGGACTGTCAAAAAGAGTAGAAAAGTCCCTTACTAGGAAAGGACTTGGGCTGGCTAGGGAGAAGAGAACAGAATAAGTTAGACTTTGTCAGAATTGGACTTAATTCAAAGGAAGAAAGATATGGGAAGCCCAAGAGAAGAGAATGCTAAAAAGCCTAGTGCTGCAGGAACTGTCAATTACTACAGAAGGAGCAGGCTGATGCAACCAGCATAAATCCTAGGATGGCTCAGAAAGCTCAAGGTCTTTATCTAAGGTCCTGAATAGCATGAAGGTTTTTACCCTTTCTGAAAAAAAAAAAATCTACATAAGACCAAATATAGAGCAAAAGAAGAAGCAGAAATGCATTAATGAAAATCCTTTTTTTTTCCTTTTGTCAATTCTAGTTATTTTTATAATCGAAACAAGTTTTTTCTAATTTTATTAGATGGTACACATTTGAATTTAAAACCTTACATTTTAGTGCAAAGATATTATTTTCACATATTGGCACTTAAAATTAAGGAATGGTTTAAGTTAAATATTATTATCCTTAACAACTAAATTAAAGCATAAATTAAGATTTGCAAAATGCCATTCGCACAGGAATGAAAGAGCATATGCATGTCACCATCATTTCTCATGGGTACTAGATTTATAGAAATGAAAACTTCTAGTCCTATTAATTCATCAGAGGAAAAAAAAATCTTTTAAATAATGAGATATATATATATATATATATATATATGAAAGATGGCTCTTAACTACATATACAGAGCACAAATGCTTCATGAGTCTCAAAATACACTTATAGTCCTCCTGATTCCCCAAGCTTCCCAACCCCCTACCAATAACACTTTAGGCAAAATGTTTGACAAAGCAATTACCTGACGGGAAGAGTACGATCACCTTTCCTTCTGTCCATTTCTCTTTGGGGAACAGGATACCAGCGAAAATTGAGCTTCCAGTTGAACCCGCCATAGGTCATGTCAGAACCTGCCATGTACTCAAAAGTATCATCACTGATCACATCAATGATAGGACAGACCACTGTCTTCCTAAAATCATAAAGCACATTAAAAAAATCTTTTAAAGCTTTCCTTTTTGTGGCCTATCATAACAACTATATAACAATTCTAAGTGCTTTTAAAATAAAAATATATTCTATAATATTAAAAACAATGTGAAAAAACTCCCTGCTATATTCTACCAAGCTAGCATCATAATTATTTAACATATTTATAGATTGCTGATAATCTTTTTCATTCATACTTTTACATATCTGTTCCACATAAAAATACTTCAAATATTTCTAAAGTTTTCAAAAATAACACTTTTAATGACTACATATTTAATAATTTTAAGCTAACAATTTTCTCAATAGATGACTCTTGGCTATTTGTGTTCCTTATGGATTTTTGCTATTAGGACCCTCGGTGACTATGTTCATATATATAATATTTCACTTTAAGAGTAAACTTCCAAAAGTGAGGTTAGCAAATTAATGGAACTTTTTGTGGCACTATTCATTACTGCTTCACAAAAGTGTTATATGTAGATGTACAATTTCCTTATCAATTTTGGATGCTATTTTCTTGCAACTTAAATAGTATCTCAGGATTTAAACAATTTTTTTTCTAATTATTAGAAAGGGTATCTTTCTGAAGTGTGTATTTGTCTGATCAGGAGTTCCCATTGTGGCTCAGTGGGTTAAGAACCCAACAAAATGTCTGTGAGGATGTGGGTTGGATCCCTGGCCTTGCTCAGTGGGTTAAGGAACTGGCATTGCCACAAGCTGCGGCACAGGTCACAGATGCAGCTTAGATCCGGTGTTGCTGTGGCTGTGAAGTAAGCCTGCAGCTACAGCTCTGATTCGATCCCTAGCCCAGTAAATTCCATATACCATAGATGTGGCTATAAAGAGAAAAAAATATTGTCTGATCATACTCACTGAAAATTTCTTCCAGGTATTGCGATTTTTATAAACTTGAAAAAATGCACACATGGCCACAGCTCCTTCTATGGAACGGTGCCCTGCTCAGAGCCCTGGGAGCCACATTTAGAGTATGTGACATCCTCCCTACCCAATTAGTGTTTTATTTATCCTTCCTTACTCCCAAATCATAAAGATATTCTCCTATATCATCATTTGAAAGAATTATATTTTTGCTTTTCATATTTGTCTTTAATCCTCACAAAACTGACTTTGGGTATGACATGCAATAAGAATCTAACTTCACTTATTCTTATGGATGACCATTGTTCTAGCACAATTTATCTAATAGTCCTGTTTATTCTCCTTCTACTGTAATCATAAGTGCCTGCTCTGTCATAAATCAAGTTTCCATATGAACAAGGGGTAGCTCTGTATCACTAGTTTACTTGTGAATTCCTGCATCAATATGTCACTGCCATAATTACAACAGCTTTAAAATAAGCCTTTTTTATTCCCATTGTGGCGCAGCAGAAACGAATCAGACTAGTATCCATGAGGGAGCGGGTTCGATCCTTGGCCTCGCTCAGTGGGTCAGGGATCCAGCGTTGCAGTGAGCTGTAGTGTAGGTTGAGGATCCACTGGTGCCGTGAGCTATGGTGTAGGTCGCAGATGTAGCTTGGATCCTGCATTGCTGTGGCTTTGGTGTAGGCCAGCAGCTATAGCTCTGATTTGACCCCTAGCCTGGGAACTTCCATATGCTGCAGCCCTGAAAAGCAAAAAAAGGAAAAAAAAAAGCCTTGATATTTATTAGGACAAACCCTGTTACACCTGACTCCTCTTCAGGGGTATTTTAGCTATTTCCACATAAATGTTGGAATCTGTCAGTTCCTCCAAGAAAATTCTGTTGAGATTTCAATTAGAAATGCATAGAATTTATAGATCAATGTGGGCAGATATGACATTTTTATATTGACTTTTCCATCCATGAACATTATCCTTCTCTCTGCTCAGATTATTTTCCAGTGAATTTCAACACTTTTCTATTTCATGCATCATCTGTTAAACATATTCCCAATTACAGCCTAGATCTCCATGGCTATTATAAATGGAATCATTTCTTTTTACATTATATTTTTCTAATTATTCCTCACTGGTATGGAGAAGGCAACTGGCTTTTCTATGGTGATTTTATGTTTGGCAACACTGCTAAATTGTTATTATTTCTACTATTTTGTGTATAGATTACTTTTCTTCATAAAAAACATATCACTTGCAATTGACAGCACTTGTTTTTTTCCTTTCCAATCCCTATATCATTTATTTATTTCTTGTATTTTTACAAAATCTAAGGCTTCTAATAATACTGAGTAACAGTAATAATTAAGGGCATCCTTATTTTGTACCATATCTTTCAAAAATCACTTTCAACATTTCTCTATCAATATAATGTTAGCTAGCAAATGTGTGTGGGGTTTTTTAAGCTATCCTTTTTTAGATTAGTAAATTTCCATTCTACAATAGTTTATTAAATATTCTAAATCATAAATTGATGTCCATTTTAATAATTAATGACCTTTTTTCTGTATCTATTAAAGTGACCAGAGTTTTAATGACTGAGTTTTAATCACAGTTTCAAAAATATACTAATGGAGTATATCATGTGAATTGGTTTTGTAATAGTAAACTAAACCAATTAGTAATGATGTTTTATATATATATATAGATATATTTTAGATATGGGTCTACTCCTAGTTGGACTCAGTTTTGCTGGTGGTATGAGATTTTCATATTAGCATTCATGGGTGGGTTTGAATAATTTTCCACGTACTTCTTTTCTGGTTTTATATCAAGGTTATTCTAGTCTCATAAGAAGAGTTGAGCTGGTTCCCCCCTTTTTTTCTTTTCTTTTTTTGGCCATGGCATGCAGCGACTTGATGTGAGATTGCAGTTCCCAGAACAGGGACTGAACCCAGGCTGCTGCATTGAAAGCACCGAATCCTAACCACTAGACCACCAGCAAACTCCTCCCAGGTCCCTCCTTTTCTATATTCTGCTTTATAAATTCTTAGGGGAGATCTATCTCCCCTCTGTCACCCCATACCAAGGTTGAAACAGGAAAGTTTTCTTTGGTGTGGTGGGATTTATTTCTCCTTCTAACACAGAGGTACAGACATCAGGAGCCTAGATTTATACAGGTATTGGCTATTCATCTTCCCACTACAGGCAGGGCCCAGGCCTTGTCTCCTATCCTCCCATCTGTATGTCTTTCACGGCAGAACCTCAGTGTCCCTAAGTTCAGCAGAAACCCTACATGGGAAAGCTCGCTTTTGTGTCTGGACTGCTTACTTGTTTGCACTTTGTTTTGAGGTATGCGAAATTTCTTACTTTGGTGCCAACTCAGTGATGCATTTAAAAATGTGTTTTGTATTTATCCAGTATTTAGCTTTTTCAGTTGGAAAAGTTATTCAGGATACCTAATCTATCATACAACCAACTGGAAGTTGTTGTGGTTGTTATTTCAGCCAATTTCCCTTTCATATTTCTGTCACCACCACACACTGCTCTCTCTCCACAGGTCCAGGCTCCTGCTCCATAAAGGTTACATGTTATCTTTACCCAAGCAAACATTTCCTAAATCAGTCATCTGTTATACAGAGAAAACAATTTAGAGAGATATCCTGTTCCTTCTTCAGGCAATGTTCTCCTTCCTAAAGCTACTGTATCTTCTCATTCCCCAATGCTGGTTTTTCCTATTAATTCATATTTGAAAGGGGAGAGATGTAGGTCCGGCATTTGTTTGCAAACAGAACAGATGCAATTACTTGACCAGTCAAAGTTTACCTTACTGAAATCTAAATCTTAATGGTAAATTGACACAGACAGCCTCTAGTTCAAACTGCAATGACAAGATGAAATTCAACTAACATAGGTCTAGCAGACTGAAGTTAGGTTCTCTTCCAATAACTAGGAACCAAGCCAGAGCCTGGCAGTAGGTAACGCTTTGAAAATTGTGCATCACGAAGGACTACCACCATGGGCTTGCACTGCTCTACCTGTATTTTTCAAGATTACAGTGCATTTCCACATACAATCAAGCATTTTTGGAGGCAATGTGTATCTTTCCACTCCCTTCTACTTCATGCTACAGGCTGAGAGATGGAATTGCAGTAAGGATGCAGACAGAGAAGAGATGATTTGCCTGCCTCTGTGTTAGCCTCAGAGATCAGGGAGAAGCAAAGGGCTTTATCCTCTTTATCCTACCTTCCTTGAGACCACTGCCTATCTGTTCTGCTCCTGTTTGGTGAACAGAGTATATAGAATACATTCTAACAACAAGTTTCCTAATCCATCCTCATTAACAAGATAGACTTAGGACATGGTCTTCATATTTCATTTAGAATGCTCTTCATAGATATTTTAAAGGAAACCAGAGGGAAATATTTTTTTGTATTTGTTTTAAAACACAGATTTTTATAACTTACCACAGTTTTTGACAAATGCACTGAAAACAATTTACAGACTCCAGACAATTACCTGTCATGTTTGATCCTGGCTAAGAGAGGCTCCAGCCACCCCACTGTACACTCACAGTGAGCGTCTAAAAAGGTGATCACTTGACCTTTAGACACAGCAGCTCCTTTTAATCTAGCTCTGATCAATCCAGAACGTTGCTCCATTCGAATTACATGAACCGGTACTTTTAACTTTTTCACATAACTCTCTAGAGGTCTTTTCAAAAAGTCTGAAAGATTAATAAAACAAAACAACTTAAAAAATATATTAAAACACCACGACCTGGCATTATCCAGATGGAAAGCAATTTTGATTTGCAATATACATTTAATGCATATTTATTGAGCATTCTCAGGGAGGGCCCCCTAACTCACAAACCCATTTCACTCAGGAAGCCTTTTTATTTCCTCTCCTTTGTAACATAAGGAATTAGGGAAAAGCCTTGGGGCTCTAGCTCAAAAACAGGCACATTACCACACTTTTCTAAGCAGCTCTCTGTCAGCTGTTTTCCTTTTTGCTAATCATGCTTAAGGAAGAGGACCAGTAAGAAAGTAGTTCAAGAGAATTACATCTAGACCTCAATAGAGAGAAGTAACAGAATATGCAAATGCTGTTAAGAGTTCAGAAAATTGTGGGATTTCTTTTAAGGCAGAAACAAACTGTCTTACATACGATCACAGTCTTTGCCTATATAGTTCTTTTCTCAGGAAGCAGGAAGTGAGGTCACGATAGAAGAGTGATGGATTGTAGCTGCAAGACCAAACAGACCCTTGACAGACAGGTTAGTCTAAGTAAAATAGGTTTCAAGGGGGAAGGGCAATTGAAGAGGGAAAGAGAAAAAGGAGAGTGAGTGGGTTATGAAAGCAGCAGCTATCCTGGAGAGTTCAGAAAGAGGTTATGCCCCTAAGCCAAGGATTGCCTGCTTCCAAAGTGCAAAATGGATTCTAAAAAGCAGAAAACATTCAAAGCAAAGAGAAGGAATTTTTCAGATCAGGTAAGTTTGTGGTATTTATGCCAGAGAAGCTATTCATGGTAGTCCTCACACAAATGTCTTTCCAACTGGTCCTCAGCACAATCTCTTTAGGGAAGGAAAAACTTCTTGACATGGAGCTCCTGGAGCTCCTGTGACCAGCTCTGTCCCACAGGACCCTAGTCATGGAGATCAGGGCAGGAGTATTAAGGGGCTCTTTAAATAGTAAATGTTGGAATCCAAAGGGCCTCCTATATAGTGGACAGGGAAAGACAAATGGAAGTGAGATGGGTCTTGTCCATTGGAACCGGTAAGACCAGACTGATTCAATACTGGAATAACCACTGCTATGAAGACTGCGAGAGAGAAAAAGGCCTCTATACCCCACTCTACCAAACACCAATCATTTCCATGTCTGCTACTGTACTTCCTACAACATCTGGGCTAAAAAGATTATCTGAAAAACATGTGGAGAAGAACTCCTACCTGATCATCATGATTTTAATGAACCAAGTCTTAGAATCAGAAGGATGTAACTTGATTCTGAGTGAAAGGGTGAGGCTAGTGCCAACTCCAGAGAAAAGCAACATTTTGCCATTTTGCGTCTGTTTAGCACAATACCAGGTTCTTTACATTATTTCATTTAATCCTCACAACAACCCTATGCTATTACACATATTTTAGACATGAAACACTAAGGCTCAGAGTATTAAATGAACTGATCAAGATGACACAGCTTATTAAGGGGTAAATCCAAGATTCAAACCCAGGTCTGCCTGACTTCAAAGTCCATCTTTTCATCCATAGCAAGAAATCCTAGAAGGGAACTACCAAGAGAGCAATTCAGGAACGTGGAATCATCTGACCTGGCATAAATTTAAATTGCTTTATGTTCAGACTTCATAGAATCGCCTGTGATGAGGTATGAGATATATTCTAGTACCTTAGACCAGTCAAGTTTGGCTGTGTCACAATGTGTCTCCCAATAAGTTTTCCCATAAATATTAGACAGTTTAAAGTGCTTCTTAAGAATCAAAAGCAAACTAATTCCTGAATCCCATACCTTTGAAAGTTACAATATTCTGTCTTGCTATAACTAAAATGAAAAATGCATGATCCTCTGGTTTGGGGGCTCAAAAAAGTTGCTATTCCATAAATTTTCTTGGCCATCTTTGCCATCTTTGTGGCCTTCATGCAAAAAGGCTAAGAAATAGGTGTCTTCCAGAGTTCCTGTCATGAAGCAGGGGAAACGAATCCGACTAGGAACCATGAAGTTTCTGGTTCAATCCCTGGCCTTGCTCAGTGGGTAAAGCATCTGGCATGCTGTGGTGTAGGTTGCAGACACGGCTTGGATCCTTCATTGCTGTGGCTGTGGTGGAGACCGGCAGCTGTTGCTCTGATTAGACCCCTAACTTGGGAACCTCCATATGCCACAGGTGCAACCCTAAAAAGCAAAAAAAAAAAATATATATATATATATATATCTATATATATATATATCTATATATATGTATGTATATATATATGTATGTATGTATATATATATATGTATGTATATATATAGGTGTCTTCCTAATAGTTGATAGACAATTATGGACTTGGGGCTGGGTGGGGATTAGGAACTATTTACTCAAACATCACTTTACAAAAAGGAGGCCATGGGGGGTTAAGTGATGATGGTGAAAAGGTACTATGTCACCGAAAACTACGGGGGAATCTTACTTATTGGACTATCTTTACAGCTATTAGTCTATAAATGCATCCCTCCATCAGGGAGTGTGAGACTGTCAGAGACTGAATGTCATGGAAAATTTCACTGCTCTCAGCAACATCTGAGAAATGTTAGCCAGAACTCTAAAGAGCAGTAAAAAGAGCAAGGAGTTTACAGTATAATAAACCTGACTCTGAATCTGTACTTAAATAAGAACCTCTGTTTACTTTGTGTAAAATGAGAAAAACAACAGTCATCTCTATTCTATGATTTTCTAATAAATTAAGAACATTACATCAATTTTAGGTCTTAAGATAAACTTCTGAGATGACGGTAACTTCTGACATGAACTAGAGATTCATCCAGACTCCACCTTTATTACAGACCCTGTAGCAATAAAGTTATAACAGAATGAAGTACACAGCACTTAAGAGGTCAAGCCGTAGGTTAATGCTAAGCCTCATTTTGCTCAATCAATAAAACAGAGATAATTATAGCACCTACTTCATATTTAATAAATGGAGCTCAGCAGGTTAACTGTGAAATCGAGTACCCTGAGGCCATGAGCAGACTACACAGGCTATACAACCTAGTTAGGAAGTTTACACAGATAAGGAATAAAAACAAGGATTAACTGACTGGTAGATGATTCTTTCATTCGTTCATTGAATATATCCTGGACTGTTTACTATATAATAGACGCTGTGGCACTGAGAAGATAATGGTGAGCAAAGAGTCCTGATGGCATCTGTAGGGTCTGCCTAGGGGCCAGCATGGGGCAGACAGTCATTACACAGACAAGTAAATAGGTGACTCTCTGGTGAGAGCTGCAGGAAAGTACGCAGCGCTCTGAGATGTGTTCAGAGAAATGTGACCTGGTCTTGGGAGGTCAAGGAAGGCCTCGCTAAATATAACTGATTCTGAGGAAACATCTGAGCTCAACTGTGGGGAGGGGTGGGCAGGGAATGACTCAAGAAGTGACTGGAGATGGAGGCAAAGGCCAGGTCATGTAGGCTTTAGAGGAAAGGTTTTTTTTTTTTTTAACTGAGGTATAGTTGATTTGCAATGTTTCAGGTATACAGTAAAATGATTCAGTTATATGTTCTTTTTCAGATTATTTTCCACGATAGGTTATCACATGATACTAAATACAGTTCCCTTTGCTATACAGTAGATCCTTGTTGTTTAGAGGAAAGATTTTTTTTTTTTTTTTTTTTTTTTTTTTTGCTATTTCTTTGGGTCGCTCCCACGGCATATGGAGGTTCCCAGGCTAGGGGTCGAATTGGAGCTGTAGCCCCTGGCCTACGCCAGAGCCACAGCAATGTAGGATCTGAGCCGCGTCTGCGGACCTACACCACAGCTCACAGCAATGCCGGATCGTTAACCCACTGAGCAAGGGCAGGGACCGAACCCGCAACTTCATGCTTCCTAGTCGGATTCGTTAACCACTGCGCCACGACGGAAACTCCCCTAGAGGAAAGATTTTGATCAGAGAAGTGACATGATCAGATCTCCATGTTTAAAAGCTCGCTGTGCACATAGCATGAACAGATTGGGGGGTGGAGGGGAGAGTGTGTGTAGGGAGACTAGTTGGTCTGTTTCACCAGTCCAGGTGAGAAATGATGGTGCCTTGAATGTGCCTCATGCATAGGAAAGAGCAGACTCTGAAAGTTATATTAGATAATTCTCAATCTGGGAGTTCCTGTTGTGGCTCAGCAGGTTAAAGACCCCAACATTATCTCTGTGAGGATGTGAGTTTGATTCCTGGCCTTGCTCAGTGGGTTAAGGATCCAGTGTTGCTGTAAGCTATGGTGTAGGCACGTAGCTGCAGCTCTGATTTGACCCCTAGCCTGGGAACTTCCATATGCCATAGGAGCAATTGTAAAAAGAAAAAAAATTCTCAATCTAGATAGCAAGACTGCAGTTATAACCACAAAAACACAATGTCCAGTGGTTCTCCAATATCAGAAATGGCAACCTGCATGCATCAGAAATGGTAATCTGCATGCCTGAGGCTTTCTAGGCAGGAAGATAAAAAGTAGAATCAGGTCCCTGATTGGGGCTGTGGGGAGACACTCAGGGACCTGCTTAATGACAAAGAGCCCCAAGCAGAGCAGTGATGCAGAATCTTCCCACACGTTTCCTCCTACAGGTTTACCTAGGTTGGGGTGATTCAGAAGGGCCTACAAGAGGAAGGAAAATGACAACTAGGATATGGGACTTCCTTTAACACCTCAGGTTGTGGACCCATGTTTCTGATTAGGCTACATCCTACAAAAACTTACTATTTCACACAGCCTTCTTAGGCGTTCAAAAAAATAATGGAGAAAACAAAGGGGGAATGAAAAAATAAATCATTTCATTTGAGGAAAAAGATCTCCCCTTGGGGCATATTTAATTTAACAAATATCAACATATATGTAAATCAAATATATGTCTCTTTCAGGACAGATATTTGTATTTGTATATACCACTGCTTACATTAACTTTGGTTAATTTTAAAGAGGCAGTAATTAACTCCTAGCAAATAGTTATCCACATGAGGTTTATACTTCTATTGTCAATAGTAATTATTTTAGGTGGTATTCTTATTTGTAGCAGTTCTCATATTCATTTTGACATTAATTACATTATATATTATACCATTATTAAATGTTTTGTTTAATTATAAACCATCTCCTTGATTAGATTAAGGAGGTAAGCGACAAGGCACCTGAGACAGTAGAGCTGTAACTTACTCTTCCTTTATCCTGCTATAACCTGGCAAAGTAAGAATTAAATTATTATTAATGTGCAAATCGCTCCCAAATAATTAAGATATGAAGTGACTGGAGCTCCCTTTGCGGTGCAGTGGAAACGAATCTGACTAGGAACCATGAGGTTGAGGGTTCGATTCCTGGCCTCACTCAGTGGGTTAAGGATCTGGCATTGCTGTGAGCTGTGGCGTAGGTTGCAGACGTGGCTCAGATCCTGCATTGCTATGGCTGTGGTGTAGGCTGGCAGCTGCAGCTCCGATTTGAGCCCTAGTCTGAGAACCTCCATATGCCGCGGATGTGGCTCTAAAAAGCAAAAAAAAAAAGGGGGAAGTTATTAAATTTAATCATGGTTAAGTGTACATATTTAGTGTGGGCACAGGAAGAAGAAGGTATAATATTCAACTAAACTATCTTAGGGGCAATGAGAAGTTGGCGAAAAAGTTTAAGATGATAAAAAAAGGATGAAATAGGTCATGAAATTTAAGGCTGCTTAAGGAAGGAAGAGCCATTTTCTGTAGCTCCCTCCAAATTTTTCTCACGTGAGTACAGGAATTCAGGGGAAAACACATGACACCAATGATCCTAAATAGCTACTGTGTGGGGAAAAAAGCCCTGAAAAATTCTTAGACTCTTTGCAGAACACCTGGGCAAGAGTTACTATAGACCGCTCACTGAGATCAGTCATATTACACAGTATTTTTTCATAAATTCCTTCTTCATCCTTTTATGCTCCTCAGTGTAGATCGTTCCTGAACTTAAACATAGAGAAAATGGGAAAATCTAAGAAGAATTTGGAGAACTAAAGCTCACTCACCTCATGCTCTTATTTTGCTGTCAGAGATGCTCCCCATTGTACATGGAACTAAATTTCTCTATTTATAGCCCTAAGTAGGATCCAATCTTTCTCCACTGACTCAGGGCTGCAGCTGCCCACAAAGAAAATCCTGACAAAATTATGTGGGTTTTTTTTTTCCCACTGTTCCACATTAAAAATTTTTTGGCTGCACCCACGACATGCAAAAGTTCCTGGGCCAGAGTTTGAACTCACGCCACAGCAGAGACCTGAGCTGCTGCAGTGACAACACCAGATCCTTAACCCACTGCGCCACAAGGAAACTTCCATCTGCATAAATTTTCATAGAATTATTTCTTTTTAAAATGAGATTAAGATAGACACAAACTAAATGCTAATGAAAGTAATATTTTAGGTTTCACAAGGGTGTAATTATTTTGCATATGGGAATGAGTCCAAATGTCATAAATAACTTTTAGGATAAATCAGAAGTCTGCATAACATTACTAGGTTAAAAATGATAGCAACTACTTTTTAACCACTAATGACAAAAGGTGTAGCATATTATTGGTATTAAAATGTAAAATTTACCTCTTTCACTGGCATCATCTACTAGAACAATTTCTTCTAGCATGTGTCTTGGTGAGCGATTAATGACACTATGGACAGTTCGCAGAAGCGTACTCCAAGCCTCATTGTGGAAAACAATCACCACACTTGTTGTAGGAAGATTATCTGGATACACCTTTGTTTTACACCTAGAGACAAAGCAAATGCCTTTATAAAGCTGTTAAGATAGCATAATCAAGTAATCAGAATCAAAGGTGGTGTGACTCTTGGTAACTAGTCCTTTATTGAAGTTTTTGGTTAATGTGGCATGTTTAATAAAACAGCACCTATTTAAAGTTACATGTTTAGATTAAAATTATTTTAAGGGGTGAGAGGACAAGATGGCGGAGGAGTAGGGGGACACGCTCGCCCTCTCCCACAAACACAACAAAAAAAAGCACATCTACAGAATAAATGACTCGCACAGAACAGCAACCAATTGCTGGCAGAGGAACCTAAACTCCAATAATGGCAAGAAGTTCGTGACATTACTGGGCAGAACGGGAGAAAAGAGGAGAGTGAGAGAAGGTGAATCTGAGCGGGACGGGCGCTCCCGAAAGGGAACTTTGGAGGAGAAAGGGATCCCGCACCCTGGAAAGTCACCTACACGGGGGAAAGATCAAACAAACCGGAGGAATCTCCAGATGCAGAGAAGAGTGTAGCAGTAAAGTGGAGTACGGAAAAGCCAATCAAGAACCGAAGGGACCATCTGAACTACGGGCACAGTCACCAAAAATTGAGACGCCTGGGTGGGGGCTGGGCACCGAGTCCTCGGCTCCAGAGGTTAGTCCCCGAGAACGGGCCGGGGGACGCCTGGGTAGGGGCTAGGCACCGAGACCTCGCCTCCAAAGGTTAGTCCCCGAAAAAGGGCCGGGGGATGCCTGGGTGGGGGCCGGGCACTGAGACCTCCGCTCCAGAGGTTAGTCCCCGAGAAGGGGCCGGGGGACGCCTGGATGGGGGCTGGGCACCGAGACCTCGGCTCCAGAGGTTAGTCCCCGGGCTGGGGGAGCGGAGTGGAGTGGAAACTGCTTGGGAGGTCTAGAAACCATTTGACGGGGCAGAGACTGCCTGGGAGACTAGAAAACAAAGCTGTGGCAGAGGAAGGGAACAATACTCTAGGGGCGGGGAAGTGGAAAGCCGCCTCAGAGGGAACCTGGGAGAAGAGCCTGGTCTGCGCCCCTGCTGGGGAGGGGAGAGAAGAAGGGTTGGGTCCCCACATAATACCCCCCACGCCACAGCAAGCTTACAGGCCCGCTAGCTAGCTGAAAGCTGTGCTTCCCAGTGCATCCCCTCCCCTCACCCCCACCACCCACTACACTCTCGCCGAACCTGGGGCTGCCTGCCATCCAGGAGGGCTGGCCTCAACAATTGCCTGAAGCCTACCACCGCAGGGGCTGTCCCTGCACAGGCCTGCTTGCCCTTTGGAGGGGCTACACTTCCGCAGAGCAGCACCAAACACCACCAGCCCTCGAGAAAACACCTGCAGCCCAGAAAAGCTAGAACAAGCCTAGCCAGGCCGTGAATAGATCGGCCTAATTCTCGGACGGTTTTTCTGAGTCGGGCTGCCCCGGGGAGGAGCCTCTTGGATTTCCAGCGGCCCTGCTACCCACCCAAGCCCCCAGGGGGTGCCCTAGTGGACCAGCTGCATAGTACTGCCAGCTCCAGGCAGGACCCCCTGCAGCCCAGAAAAGCTGCAACAAGCCTGGCCGAGTCGGGAAAAGATCTCAGACGGTTTTTCTGAGTCAGGCTGCCTCGGGGAGGAGCCTCTTGGGTCTCCAACGGCCCTGCTACCCGCCCAAGCCCCCAGGGGGTGCCCTAGTGGACCAGCTGCATAGGACTGCCAGCTCCAGGAAGGACCCCCTGCAGCCCAGAAAAGCTGCAACAAGCCTGGCCGAGCCGGGAAAAGATCTCAGACGGTCTTTCTGAGTCGGGCTGCCCTGGGGAGGAGCCTCTTGGGTTTCCAGAGGCCCTGCTACCCGCCCAAGCCCCCAGGGGGTGCCCCACTCCCACGGAATAGCTGCTCAGCACCACCAGCCCCCTGGAAGAGCCCCTGCAGCCCAGAAAAGCTGCAACAAGCTCGGCCAGACTGTGAAAAGATCCGCCTACATTCTCACGCCGTCCTTCAGTGTAGGGCTGCCCTAGGGAAGAGCCTCATAGGTTCTCAGTGACCCAGACAGCTGCTCCAGCCCCCAGGGGGTGCTGCACTCCTGAGGAACAGCTGCCCAACACTGCCAACCCCCTGCAAGAACCCCACAGCCTAAAAACACCAGAGCAAGCTCTGCATGACCAAGTGAAATCTGTTACCATTGTGGTGTGGACCTCCCAGTCCTGTCTGCCCTCAGGAAGCCCTCCTTTGTTTCAAAGAAATGCTGTTAGCCCCATCAACACTCCAGAAAAGCCACACTGCCTCAAAAAAGATTGACCAACAACGCCAGCCCTCAGGAAATATTCCATGGCAGTGACAAGGCAAACACTGCCCAATCACGGAGAGTACAACTCCCTCAGGAGAAAGAAAACAACAAGCAAGATGAAGAAGCTGAGAAACCACCCCCAGTCAAACCAACAGGAGAACTCACCTAAAACAGTCAACAATGAAACAGATCTCTGCAGTCAGACAGACCTGGAGTTCAAAAGAGAAATAGTGAAAATACTGAGGGAATTAAGAGAAGATATGAACAGTAATGCAGATACCCTCAGAAAGGAACTAGAAAATATAAGGAGGAGCCAAGAAAAACTAGAACATTCATTTGCAGAGATGCAAACTGAACTAAGGGCAGTAAAAACCAGAATGAATAATGCAGAAGAACGAATCAGTGATATGGAAGATAGAATAATGGAAATCACTCAATCCGGTCAACAGACAGAAAACCGAATCAAAAAACTGGAAAGCAATATAAGAGACCTATGGGATAATATAAAGCGGGCCAATCTACGCATAATAGGAATTCCAGAAGGAGTAGAAAAAGATAAGGGGATGGAAAATATATTTGAAGAAATTATTGCTGGAAATTTCCCAAATCTAAAGGATACTGGGTTCAAGATACAAGAAGCACAGAGGGCCCCAAACAAACTGAACCCAAACAGACCCACACCAAGACACATCATAATAAAAATGGCAAAAGTTAGTGATAAAGAGAGGATCCTAAAGGCAGCAAGAGAAAAACAGAATGTTACCTACAAGGGAACCCCCATAAGATTATCAGCTGATTTCTCTACAGAAACACTACAGGCCAGGAGGGAATGGCAAGAGATATTTAAAGTGCTAAAAGGAAAAAATATGCAACCTAGAATACTCTATCCAGCAAGAATATCATTTAAAATAGAAGGGGAAATAAAAATTTTTCCCAACAAACAAAAACTTAAAGAATACAGCAACACAAAACCCAGGTTAAAGGAAATATTGAAAGGGCTTCTCTAAACCAAAAAGAAAGAAAGGAAAGGGAAGAAAAAAGAAAAGAAAAAAAAAAAAAAAAGAAGAGGAAGAACTAGGACTGAGGAAACCGCAATCAGAGAGCAGTCACAAATAAGCCAGCATACAGATTTAATCATAAACATGCTTCAAACAAAATAAAATTAAAAAGAAAAAAATAAAAAAGAGTCATCAAAACCATAAAATGTGGGCAAGGGATGTTAGGAAGTAAATAACCCTTTTTGTTTGTTTGTTTGTACGTTTCTCTTCTTAATTTTAATATAGTAATGAAGTGTTTGAACTTACAGGACCATCAGGCTAAAACACACAATTATGGGAAGGGGTTAGCATACTTAAAAAACAGGGCAACCACAAGCCAAAACCAAATATTGCATTTGCAAAAAATGAAAAAAAAAATACACTCAAGCAGATAACAACAGGAGACCATCCAACCAAAAAAAAAAAAAAAAAAAAGAAAGGAAGAACAGAGAACCACAGAATCAACTGGAACACGAGGTTCAAATGGCAATAAATAATCATCTATCAATTATCACCTTAAATGTCAATGGACTGAATGCCCCAATCAAAAGACACAGAGTGGCTGAGTGGATAAAAAGGCAAAAACCTTCAATGTGCTGCCTACAAGAAACTCACCTCAGGACAAAAGATATATATAGATTGAAAGTGAAAGGGTGGGGAAAAATATTTCACGCCAATAGACATGACAGAAAAGCAGGAGTCGCAACGCTCATATCAGACAAAATAGACTTTAAAACAAAAGACATAAAGAAAGACAAAGAAGGACACTATTTAATGATTACGGGATCCATCCAAGGAGAGGATGTTACTATCGTCAACATATATGCCCCAAATATAGGAGCACCCAGATACATACAACAAATATTAACAGACATAAAGGGTTAGGGTTAGGGTTAGGGTTAGGGTTAGGGTTAGGGTTAGGGTTAGGGTTAGGGTTAGGGTTATGCTTCAAACAAAATAAAATTAAAAAGAAAAAAATAAAAAAGAGTCATCAAAACCATAAAATGTGGGCAAGGGATGTTAGGAAGTAAATAACCCTTTTTGTTTGTTTGTTTGTACGTTTCTCTTCTTAATAAAGGGAGATATTGATGAGAATACAATCATAGTAGGAGACCTTAACACCCCCCTCACATCAATGGACAGATCCTCTAGACAGAAAACCAATAAAGCAACAGAGATCCTAAAGGAAACAATAGAAAAGTTAGACTTAATTGATATCTTCAGGACACTACATCCAAAAAAATCAGAATACACATTCTTCTCAAATGCTCATGGAACATTCTCAAGAATCGACCACATATTGGGACACAAAGCGAATCTCAATAAATTTAGGAGCATAGAAATTATCTCAAGTATCTTCTCTGACCACAATGCCATGAAATTAGAAATCAACCATGGGAAAAGGAAAGAGAAAAAACCTACTCCATGGAGACTCAACAACATGCTACTAAAAAACCAATGGGTCAATGAAGAAATCAAGAAGGAAATTAAAAACTACCTTGAAACAAATGATAATGAAGACACAACCTCTCAAAATCTATGGGATGCTGCGAAAGCAGTGCTCAGAGGGAAATTTATAGCAATACAGGCCTTTCTCAAAAAAGAAGAAAGATCCCAAATTGACAACTTAACCCTCCACCTAAATGAATTAGAAAAAGAAGAACAAAAAAGTCCTAAAGTCAGCAGAAGGAAGGAAATTCTAAAGATCAAAGAAGAAATCAATAAAATAGAGACTCAAAAAACAATAGAGAAAATTAATAAAACCAAGAGCTGGTTCTTTGAAAAGGTGAACAAAATTGACAAACCCCTGGCCAGACTCACTAAAAAGAGGAGAGAAAGAACCCAAATAACCAAAATTATAAATGAAAAAGGAGAAATCACAACGGATACAGCAGAAATACAAAAAAAACCATAAGAGAATACTATGAACAACTATATGGCAACAAGTTTGACAATCTGGAAGAAATGGACAATTTTCTAGAATCTTACAGCCTGCCAAAACTGAATCAAGTAGAAACAGACCAACTGAACAGACCGATCACTAGAAATGAAATTGAAGAGGTCATAAAATCACTCCCTACAAATAAAAGTCCAGGACCAGATGGCTTCACAGGTGAATTCTATCAAACATATAAAGAGGAATTGGTGCCCATCCTCCTTAAACTCTTTCAAAAGGTTGAAGAAGAAGGAATACTCCCAAAGACATTCTATGAGGCCACCATCACCCTCATTCCAAAACCAGACAGAGATATCACCAAAAAAGAAAACTATCGCCCAATGTCATTGATGAATATAGACGCAAAAATTCTCAACAAAATCTTAGCCAACCGAATCCAACAATATACCAAAAAAATTATACACCATGACCAGGTTGGGTTCATCCCAGGTTCACAAGGATGGTTCAATATACGCAAATCAATCAGCATCATACACATTAACAAAAAAAAAAAAAAAGTCAAAAATCATATGATCATCTCAATAGACGCAGAAAAAGCATTTGACAAAGTCCAACATCCATTCATGATCAAGACCCTCGCCAAAGTAGGTATAGAGGGAACATTCCTGAATATAATCAAAGCCATTTATGATAAACCCAGAACAAATATAATACTCAATGGGGAAAAACTGAAAAGCCTTCTCACTCAAATCTGGAACAAGACAGGGATGCCCACTCTCACCACTGCTCTTCAACATCGTTTTGGAAGTCCTAGCCACAGCAATTAGACAAACAAAAGAAATAAAAGGCATCCATATAGGAAGAGAAGAGATCAAACTGTCACTGTATGCAGATGACATGATACTATACATAGAAAACCCTAAGGACTCAACCCCAAAACTACTTGAACTGATTAATAAATTCAGCAAAGTAGCAGGATATAAGATTAACATTCAGAAGTCACTGCATTTCTGTATACCAGCAATGAAATATTAGAAAAGGAATACAAAAATATGATACCTTTTAAAATTGCACCTCACAAAATCAAATACCTCGGAATACACCTGACCAAGGAGGTAAAGGACCTATATGCCGAGAAGTATAAAACTTTAATCAAAGAAATCAAAGAAGATGTAAAGACATGGAAAGATATTCCATGTTCCTAGACTGGGAAAATCAATATTGTAAAAATGGCCATACTACCCAAAGCAATCTACAGATTCAATGCAATCCCTATCAAATTACCCATGACATTTTTTCACAGAACTAGAACAAACAATCCAAACATTTATATGGAACAACAAAAGACCCAGAATCGCCAAAGCAATCCTGAGAAACAAAAACCAAGCAGGAGGCATAACTCTCCCAGACTTCAAGAAATACTACAAAGCCACAGTCATCAAAACAGTGTGGTACTGGTACCAAAACAGACAGACAGATCAATGGAACAGAATAGAGAATCCGGAAATAAACCCTGACACCCATGGTCAATTAATCTTTGACAAGGGAGGCAAGAACATAAAATGGGAAAAAGAAAGTCTATTCAGCAAGCATTGCTGGGAAACCTGGACAGCTGCATGCAAAGCAATGAAACTAGAACACACCCTCACACCATGCACAAACATAAACTCCAAATGGCTGAAAGACTTAAATATACGACAGGACACCATCAAACTCCTAGAAGAAAACATAGGCAAAACACTCTCGGACATCAACATCATGAATATTTTCTCAGGTCAGTCTCCCAAAGCAATAGAAATTAGAGCAAAAATAAACCCATGGGACCTCATCAAACTGAAAAGCTTTTGCACAGCAAAGGAAACCAAAAAGAAAACAAAAAGACAACTTACAGAATGGGAGAAAACAGTTTCAAATGATGCAACTGACAAGGGCTTAATCTCTAGAATATATAAACAACTTATACAACCCAACAGCAAAAAAGCCAATCAATCAATGGAAAAATGGGCAAAAGACCTGAATAGACATTTCTCCAAAGAAGATATACAGATGGTCAACAAACACATGAAAAAATGCTCAACATCGCTGATTGTAAGAGAAATGCAAATCAAAACTACCATGAGATATCACCTCACACCAGTCAGAATGGCCATCATTAATAAATCCACAAATAACAAGTGCTGGAGGGGCTGTGGAGAAAAGGGAACCCTCCTGCACTGCTGGTGGGAATGTAAACTGGTACAGCCACTATGGAGAACAGTTTGGAGATACCTTAGAAATCTATACACAGAACTTCCATATGACCCTGCAATCCCACTCTTGGGCATCTATCCGGACAAAACTCTACTTAAAAGAGACACGTGCACCTGCATGCTCATTGCAGCACTATTCACAATAGCCAGGACATGGAAGCAACCCAAATGTCCATCAACAGATGATTGGATTCGGAAGATGTGGTATATATACACAATGGAATACTATTCAGCCATAAAAAAGAATGATGACATAATGCCATTTGCAGCAACATGGATGGAACTAGAGAATCTCATACTGAGTGAAATGAGCCAGAAAGACAAAGACAAATGCCATATGATATCACTTATAAATGGAATCTAATATCCAGCACAAATGAACATCTCCTCAGAAAAGAAAATCATGGACTTGGAGAAGAGACTTGTGGCTGCCTGATGGGAGGGGGAGGGAGTGGGAGGAATCGGGAGCTTGGGCTTATCAGACACAACTTAGAATAGATTTACAAGGAGATCCTGCTGAATAGCATTGAGAACTTTGTCTAGATACTCATGTTGCAACAGAAGAAAGGGTGGGGGAAAAAATGTAATTGTAATGTATACATGTAAGGATAACCTGACCCCCTTGCTGTACAGTGGGAAAATAAAAAAATAAAAAAAATAAAAAATAAAATTATTTTAAGGATGTTAACTGTATTCTTAAAGTCAGCCACCTCTTCCTGATGTATGTTTTCTGTTGATTCATTTTAATGGAGAGTGTATTAAGGTTATATCATCCATTCCAAACTGAGTATCTCTTAAGAATCCAATTAAACAAAAAAATCAGAATCACTAGAGTCTAATAGTTTAATAATCTGAGAAAAGGATTACTTTCCACAAAGGAAGTGAACAACTATTTACTGAGTATCTATTACGCACCAGGCACTTAAGCTTCCTAATAATACTGTGAGGTACTTGGAGCCACATCTCAGATGAGAAGCTAAGGACAGACACAGAGAGAGAGTGGCAGGGCCTGGCTGGAACTCCAGTCTTTTTTTTTTTTTTTGCCTTTTTGTGTTTTCTAGGGCTGCACCCTCAGTACATGGAGGTTTCCAGGCTAAGGGTTGAATCAGAGCTGTAGTTGCCACCCTACGCCACAGCCACAGCAATAGCAACGCGGGATCTGAGCCGTGTCTGCAACCTACACCACCGTTCACAGCAATGCCGGATCCTTAACCCACTGAGCAAGGCCAGGGATCGAACCTACAACCTCATAGTTCCTAGTTGTATTCGTTAACCACTGAGCCACGACGGGAACTCCTGGAACTCCATGTCTTGATGCTGCCTCCTCCATACTAAAATTTTAACCTGCGTCTTGTTTAGAATAGACTATCTCTAGAAATGCAATCATGACAAAGACCAAAAATACCCAAAATATCTGTACACAAAATCAACATACTAATTCTACACAGTCTCTTCTTTCAGTCTTGTTAGCTGAGTGAAACCACTGGAAACAGACTACCAGAGAGCAGTAACAGCAGTAACCAGACAGACAGCAAGGCACGTGAGGCCTCCTAAAGAGAGCATGTGTTAAGCCTTTCTTAAGGGTCCTCAAAATACAACAGTTGCTCCAGCCTCTCTTTCCACCTTTTTTCTTGCTCTCCCTTAAGCTCCTCAAACCTTGTGGCCTCTCCAATCTCATCTGTTACTACCTGTCAATGGAAGTGGAGAAAGGAAAGGGGGAAGAACTGAGAAAAACATAACAAAAGCCCTCTTTTGAAGCTGCCACAATGACCCTACTTACTGAGCATGTCACTTTATGCTTGCTCATTGGGGGTGTAAGAAAAGCAAAATAGAAGGGAAAAAGGATGACAAGGTAAAATAAAGGGGTTGGAAGAAGAAACAGAAGAAAAGTTCACTATAAGGGCGCCATGAGACTGACCCCCAGTCTCCTCCAGGAGAAAAAGAGAAAGAAATAGCTTCCATTGTCCTTCTTCACTAAACCCCATTTCTGCCCCTCCCATCTTCTTTACCATCCCCTAGACCCCCTTTCATTATGTGGTCCCCTTCTCCTCTTATCAGCATCCTCACTGTTTATCCACCAATGCTTAAGACCTGAGCCTCCTGTCCACATCACAGTCCACGCCCTACTCACTCCATGTTCATTCCAAGAGCCACTGGAAGGCCACCACACAGCCTGCCGCCTTCTCTCCAGTTCCCTCCTTCCAAGTCTGGGCTAAAGAGGTGAGGTCCAAAAGACTAGCTGTCTAGGCTATGGGAAGCAATAATACAGGAAGGTTCTTAACATTCCAAATACTCTCTGAAAATAGTATTAAGTAGTATTAAGTATTACTTAATACTATTTTCAGAGAGTATTGACTTAATAGTATTATATCAAAGACTATTATTTTTGACACTATTTATCAAAACTCTGTTACAAATGAAAGCTAGATTATAAATATCTTGTTAGTTCTATGCTTTGGGTACCTCCTAGGTAAGCAAGCCAAGACACTCATGTTTTTACGAGAAGGTGCATGCTGTAGGCCTGATACACAGGCCACTGGAACAGGACTCTGTAGTCAAGAATGGCCTGTGTGTGGGTAAAGAGGGTTTAGAAAAGGAGTTTCTAATATTATTTAACTGAATTGTATTAAGTCATACATAATCTTTTTTCATTGATCAATCCTACTTATTATTATAGGAGAGAACTGAGAAACAAAAAAAGTCTGGTGACTACAAAAGCTGCTAGCTTAACAAAAAGAAGAAAACTGAGACATAGAAGATGATTAGGCAAATGTGCTATGTACAAACAGTACTGCTGACCACGAAGATGCCAGAAATATCTGAGATGGCAGACTCTGAAGAAAAGAAGTGATTAGCCAGATTTATTACTGGGATGATATGTTAAAGAATTAAATCAGAAGCTGTATGGAAAGGAAGTAAGGCTACAAGAGCACTATAAATGAAGAAGACTAAAATGGAAATCATTCACAGCACAGCGAAAGAATCAGAAAGCAAAGTGGCTATTAGAATCCAGAAGAATAGATAACAAAAAGGAAAATAATTCCCTAAATCAATCAAACAATTAAACTGAATCATTTAGCAAACATACAACTTCATAAATATTCTCTCAAGGCAAAACAGAAAATGCAGAAAAAATATGGAAAAAAATCATCATGACTGATTTCAAACAGGTAAATACATACATACTCCCCTCTGCCTAAGAAAGCCTTGAAGCACATGAGAAGAACTAGAGACCCTTTCGGCATTCTAGCTAAGCTTTTCTCAAGGAGGGACCACCTTTCCAGTGGGGCTGGGGGTTGGAATCCCTTTGGGGTTTGGGGCCACAGAGCTGAGGATGAGCACAGACAATATTATGAAGCAGTTTTCCTCTATCCTGTCCCGACTGAGTTTTTCATCCCCAGGGATAACTATTAGTCCATATAAAGTTGTGCTATTTAAACAACAACAAAAACCCCAACTATATACAGATTTAATAATAGGGTGTGGGTTAGGAAACAAGGAAAAAGAAGAGTCGACTTTTACTGAAATATAATATACATATAAACAAGTTGACAACTGTTAAGTATGCAGGGGAATGAGTCTCCACAAAGTGAATGCATCAAGTAGCTGGCACCCAGAGGAAGAAAAAGACCATTACCAACACCCCAGAGCTTCCTTGGTGCTCTTCCCAAGATAACTTGGGATGGTCCACTCCTCTGGACCCCTAGCATTACATATGAATTCTGCCTCTTTTTTAGAACTTAATTTAAAAGGAATTAATATAGTGCAGTGGTTATCCAACTTTTTGACTTAGAACTTTTATAAAATATGGCACAGATGAACCTATCTACAGAACAGAAACAGACTCACAGACATAGAGGACAGACTATGAGGGGGAGGGAATGAGATGGACTGGGAGTTTGGGATTAGTAGATGCAAACTATTACATTTAGAATGGATAAGCAATGAGGTCCTGCTGTATAGCACAGGGAACTATATCCAATCACTTGTGACAGAATATGATAGAAGATAATATCAGAAAAAAGAATGTATATATAAACATGTATGACTAGATCACATTCCTATACAGAAGAAACTGACAGGACACTGTAAATCAACTATAATAAAAAAATTTTAAAAAGCTCCTTTACACATTTAAAAATTGAGGATCCCAAACTGCTTTTTTTTATGGGTTGTTGACTATTAATATTTATGTTATAAATTAAAACAGAACATTCTAAAATACAAGAGAAAGACAAATACCATATGATATCACTTATATCTGGAATCTAATACATGGCACAAATGAACCTTTCCACAGAAAAGAAAATCATGGACTTGGAGAATAGACTTTTGGTTGCCAAGGGGAGGTGGAAGAAGTGGGATGGGTTGGGAGTTTGGGGTTAAGAGATGCAGACTACTGCCTTTGGAACGGATTAGCAGTGAGATTCTGCTGTGTAGCACTGGGAACTATATCTAGTCATTTATGATGGACCATGTTAATATGAGAAAATAGAATGTATACATGTATGTGTAACTGGGTCACCATGCTGTACAGTAGGAAAAAAAAATAATGTATTTGGGGGGGGGGGAGTTCCCGTCGTGGTGTAGCAGAAACAAACCCGACTAGGACCATGAGGTTGTGGGTTCGATCCCTGGCCTTGCTCAGTGGGTTAAGGATCTGGCGTTGCTGTGAGGTGTGGTGTAGGTCGCAGATGTGGCTCAGATCTGGCATTGCTGTGGCTCTGGCATAGACTGGAGGCATCAGCTCCGATTAGACCCCTATCCTGGGAACCTCCATATGCCGCAAGTGCGGCCCTCAAAAGACAAAGAAAAAAAAAAAAAAGAAGCCACAAACATATTAAATTACCTATCAGAGAGATATTTATCACTTTCATATGGTATGTCCATTAAGAATTTATTGCCCGTTAGCTCCAAATATATCCTTCACTGCCTGCTCCCTTATAATGCAACTGCCTCCTATGAGCATTTCGCCTTTGCAGTTGGCAAGATGCCTATGGGCTCTGTCAGTAGAGGGTGTTGAAGGAACACTGCAGGAGGAAGAAACTGCCCCTCCTGGTTCTGGTGTGCCTCCATTGTTTTCTTCTCCTTCCTATAGTGTGGCTGCCAGTGGGATGTGTACAGGACACCCAGAGGCATGAGTTTCACTAGCATCTCAGGCAGATTCTCAGTAAGTCTCCCAGGCTTCTTAGCGGTTGGCTTCCCAGAGCTGGCTGCCTGAAGCCAGGAGGAGTGGTTCCTGTTGGCCAGTGCTGGCTCTGATTTCCTTCCCAAATGTACTCCAAAGTGCATTTTATGCTTGTTAAGCCTGTCTATTAGTCCTCATTCTGTGTACCGGGTCTGGCCAGAGGTGACTAGCAAAGTCCTCTTCCATCTAGTGAAACTTTTCCAGTGAGGTCTGAATCCCCGTCTTATGAGGGAGTACCCTTCCAAAGTTTTTCCTTCCTTAGTAATTCTCCTTCTCTTATTATCTTTACTGCCTTATAGTTAATCCCTTTGTAATTAATAATCATTTACATTAAACTTTCTCTGCTCAAATTATTGTGTGATTTCTGTCTCCCACCTGAACCTTGACTCATATAGCTTCTCAAACTCCACTGTATGCCAGTTGAGCAGAAAGGGCAAATAATGTCTTAGTAATATTATGAAAACTGTTTTGACCTTGCAGACTCCTTGCAAGGGCCTCAAAGACCCCAGAGGTCTCAGGACTACACTTTGGGAACTACCAATAGAGAGCATTCTTTTGTGTCTAAGTTCTTTCATTCAATAGTGTATTCATGTATCATCTATACTGTTTTAAGCCTTTTCTTGGATATCTGGTTTATTAATGTTTCCCTCCAGTCTACTGCTTGTCATTCTATTAACAGCATTTTTTAGCAGAATGAAAAATTTTAAATTTGATGAAATCCAATTTATCAATTTTTCTTTGACGAAATCATGCTTTTGGTATCATGTCTAAATACTCTCTGACTAATGCCAGGTCCTGAATATCATCCCCAAAAGTTATAAACTTTTAGGTTTTAGATTTAGATCCATGATCCAATTTGAGTTGATTTTCATAAAACACATGAGATTTAGGTCGAAAGTCATGAGTTTCTAACTGTTCCAATATCACTTGTTAAAAAGATAATCTTCTGTGGTATATGTACACAATGGAATACTACTCAGCCATAAAAAGGAATGATGACATAATGCCATTTGCAGCAACATGGATGGAACTAGAGAATCTCATACTGAGTGAAATGAGCCAGAAAGACAAAGACAAATGCCATATGATATCACTTATAAATGGAATCTAATATCCAGCACAAATGAACATCTCCTCAGAAAAGAAAATCATGGACTTGGAGAAGAGACTTGTGGCTGCCTGATGGGAGGGGGAGGGAGTGGGAGGGATCGGGAGCTTGGGCTTATCAGACACAACTTAGAATAGATTTACAAGGAGATCCTGCTGAATAGCATTGAGAACTTTGTCTAGATACTCATGTTGCAACAGAAGAAAGGGTGGGGGAAAAAATGTAATTGTAATGTATACATGTAAGGATAACCTGACCCCCTTTCTGTACAGTGGGAAAATAAAAAAAATTATTAAAAAAAATAAGATAATCTTCTATTTATGGCTTTTTACCTTTGTCAGAAATCAAATAGCCAAATCCTACTCCTGGGCATATATCTGGACAAAACCCTAATTCAAAAAGATACATGAATCCCAATGTTCATAGCAGCACTATTTACAATAGCCTAGACATGGAAGCAACCTAAATGTCCGTCGATAGATGAATGGATAAAGATGTGAGGGGTGTGTGTGTGTATCTGGAATATTACTCAGCCATAAAAAAAATGAAGTAATGCCATTTGAAACAACATGGATGTACGTAGAGATTATCATACTAAGTGAAGTAAGTCACACAGAGGAAGACAAATACCATACAATATATGTATATGTGGAATCTAAAATATGAAGCCAATGAACTTATTTCCAAAACAGAAACAGATTCAAGGACATAGGAAACAAATTTATGGTTACCAAAGGGGAAAGGGGTGGGAGAGGAATAAACTAGAATTTGGGATTAGTAGGTACAAACTACTATATATAAAATAAATAACATGGCCCTACAGTATAGCACAGGGAATTATGTTCAATATTTTTTAATATACTGTGGTGGAAATTATATGAAAAATATATACATACATATGCATAAATGAATCACTGTGTTGTACAGAAGTTCACACAACATTGTAAATCAACTATAATTTAATAAAATTTTAAAAATCAAATAGTCATATTTAAGTGAGCCTGTTTCAGAGCTTTCTATTCTGTTCCACTAATCTGTACATGTCTTTTTGCCAACACCACACTGTCTTGATTACTGCAGCTTTGCAGAAAGTCTTTAAGTTGGGTACCATTATTTTCCTCCAACTTTATTCATTTTCTTCAAAATTATTTTAGTTGTTCTATTTCCTTCACCTTTCCAAATAAAACTTTAAATCCCTTGCTGTGATTCTGAATGGAATTTCATCAAATGTCTATTGGGGAAACTGACATCTTTTACACTGTCTTCCAACATAGCTAGAAAGCTGAGGCTTTAGTTTTCTCCCTCTGCTGCAAACTTCCTATGACTATATCTGTGTTCCAGGCCAAGCTGTGGGACACAGGAGGGGGGGGGGGGAAAAAAAAACTATGGGAATTCTGCCCATGACATGGAGACCAGAGTTCTTCCAGTCCAAGATGCAATTCCCCTTCCTCAGAGGTTGAGGGGCTTTCTGTGCTGCCCTGGCAATATTGCCTAGGGGCTGAGATTGTGGGTAAGGTAAAAGAGTTGAAAAAAAGAGATGGGTTAGGGGAGAAACAGGAGTTTTACTCTACCTTCTGGCCCTTAAGAGACCCTTTCCTGTCTCTCAGACCAGACAGGTCTTCTGCTGGGGCTATCCTTCTATAGCCACAGTGCACTTCCAAGTTTTGGACTGGCACAGTTTTGAATAGAAGTGGAGAACAGACATTCTTTCCTTGCTTCTGATCTTAGAGGGAAAGATTCCAGTTTTGCGTCATGAAGGTTAATATGGCATTAGAAGCACAATCCATAAAAGAAATAACTGATACATATAACTTCATTAAAAATAAAATTTTTTTGGTGCCACTAAGCATATTCTGTGCCATTAAGCATATTCTGTGCACCATTAAGGAAACATAAAAGACAAGCTGCAAACTGAGAAAATATCTGGAAAGCATGTCTGATAAATGATGTGTATTCAGCACATACAAAGAACTCTTCTCAGTAAAAGGAAGATAAGTAATCTGATTTAAAATGGGCAAGATATGGAGTTCCCGGGTGGCCTAGCGGTTAAGGACTCAGTGTTGTCACTGCTGTGGCTCAGGTTCGATCCCTGGCCCAGAAACTTCTGCATGCTGTAGGCATGGCCGAAAGTAATAATAAAAAATAAAAATAAAATGGGCAAGATATGTGAAGAAACATTTCCTCAAAGACATAAGAATGGCCAATAAATACATGAAAAGATCCCCAATATCATTAGCGATTACAGAAATGCAAATTAAAATCACAATAAGACACCACTTCATACCTGGTAGAGTGGCCATAGTAAGAAAGTCAAAAAGAAGTGTTGGTGAGGATATGGAGAAACTAGACTGTCATACATTGGTGGTGGGAATGTAGATGCTGCAGCTGCTCTGGAAGATAGTTTGGTAATTTCTTACATAGTTAAACATAGTTACCATAGGACCCAGCAATCAGGAATCTAGCTGAGAAAAGCAAAAACCTACCCAAAAAAAACTCCCCCAAAACATATATCCACACAAACACTTATATACAAATGTTCTTAGAAACATTATTCATAATAGCCAGAAAGGGGGAACAATTCAAATGTTCATCAACTGGGGACAGGAGAAATAAATGTTGTATCACATAGCTGAGTAACACTGTGCAATAAAAGAGAACAAAGGATACATGGAAGAATCCCAGGAACATTATCCTCAGTCAAGGAACCCAGACACAAAAGACTTCATATAATGTTCCATTTACACAAGATGTTCAGACGAGGCAAATCTATGTCGATAGAGAACATTAGTGATAGCTGAGAGTGGGAATGGAGAGTGACTACAGAGGCACACCAGGGACTTTTTAGGGTGATGGAAACTTTCGAAAAGTGGTGAAACCTGCAAATTTACTTATAATCATTGAATTATACACTTTAAATGGGTGTATCTTCTCATTCCAGGAAAGATGGAGTAACTCCTGAATAGCATTTTAGTAGTTCTAATACACATTTAATAATGATGTAACCAAGTTTATAATACAATTACATTGGGAGACTGAGAGAGTAGTAGCAGGTATATATGTAGGGAGAAAGAGGAGAAAATAAATCCTCATATTCTACAGTAAAGAGTCAATATATAATATCTAGAACTAGGAAAAAATCAAGTAAAAATGCAGATATAGTACTTTGAATTAGGGAGGCAAATGCCAATGAAACAGGTAAAAGAATGTGGTTTTCTGTATAGGAAGGGAGAAATAGCAGAGGTGATGGAATAGCCTTTTTTTTTTTTAACAAACTTTGGCCAATTTATTTTTTAAATTATGTACTTATCCTTTGGTCAAAATAAAAACTAAAGTTACCTAGGTAATTCTGATCTTTGCAGAAATCCCACCTCCCAGAGACTCACAGCTCCAATCTAGTGCTTCTCAAACTCAAACTTGCTAGGGTAGGGGAGGAGGGAGAAAGAAAAATAAGATCAGGGGTAGGGATGTGGAATTATCTCTACTCTCTGACCTTTACGTCACTCCTTACTAGTTCCTCAGACCACAAAGAGCAAGCTTCTCGTGGGGCTCTTTCTTTGTGCTTCTAGTGCACGCTTCTAGGTTTCAAACTCTCTGAGTGCAAGCTGGCTAATACCAGAGGGGGGAAAGCTCACCACTGGTTGGATGGAACTTCAAATTGCAGTCTCCCTTGCCAGTTGACCTGCTACCATTTACATTTCCGTGTCCCTTCAGTTAGCTGCTCCATGCACTCTGTCCAGTAGTTGTGGTTCCATCCACTAGGAAGGAGTAAGAGAGTGGCCAGCAGCTACTGCTCCATTTAGACCCCAAGCCTGGGAACTTCCATATACTGCAGGTAGAACTGGAGCTACAGCTGCCCGCCAACACCGCAGCCACAGCAATACCAGATCCAAGCCGCGTGTCTTCGACCTACACCACAGCTCACAGCAGTGGCAGATCCTTAACACACTGATCGAGGCCAGGGATTAAACCTGCGTCCTCAAGGATGTCAGATTCAAAGAACTATTAAAAAAAAAGATTATTACAGTGAATTAAAAACACAAAATCCAGCCATTTAGTAGAGATACACCTAAACCAAAACCATACAGATGGCTGAAAGTAAAGAAATAGAAGAAAAAAAAAAAAAAAAAAGACACACCAGGAAAATAAAAAACGTTAGACTCAAAGTGATGTGACAATATCAAAACCAAATGGAAAAAATTTAATAAAAAATACACACATACAATAAATTGTCTTAAATACATCCAGTGATGAAGCCTTGAAAAATAAACCAACAGAATGAATTAGAGAAATCGTCAAATCCATAAAACAGAACAAAACAAAACACCAGGAGTTCCTGCTATGGCACAGTGAGTTAAGAAACTGACTGCAGCAGCTTGGGTCACTGCAGAGGTGCAGGTTTGACCCTCAGCCAGGTGGGTTAAATGATCTGGCATTGCTGCAGTTGTGGCTTGGGTTCAATTCCTGGCCTAGGAACTTCCATATGTCATAAGTTCAGCCATTAAGAGAAAGGAAGGAAGGAAGGAAGGAAGGAAGGAAGGAAGGAAGGAAGAGGCATTAGGACAATGTTATTTTCAACTACAAAGGAAAAGCTTTTTAAAAAAACTGCATACATTTTAGATCACAAAGGAGGTTTCCATACATTTCAAAAAAGGTCATCTTTATATACAGATTATCTAGGAGTCAATAAAAAAATGATAAAATCAAAAGGCAAAAAACGTACATAGAAGTTTTTAAATGTACTAAGTCATCTTGGGTTAAACAGAAATCAAATGGAAATTATAAACTACATATAAGTGAATAAGGATGAAAGTACTACATATAAAACTAGCAGGAGGCAGTGAAATGATTCATAGATATATATTCAGTCTTTAATAAATTTTTTAGAAAACAAAAATATTTTTAATTAGGTTAAGCATTTAACTAAATGAGATAACAGATTAAACACAAAATAGAAAAAAAAGATAATTATAGAAAACAAATGTCTAAAACTTAGATAAACAAAAGGAGAAGCTACTTCTCTTTTAAAACTTAAAAACTGCAAACCACTGGCAAGAATGTCTAAGGGTGAAGTTCCTGTCGTGGCTCAGTGGTTAACGAACCCGACTAGGAATTATGAGGTTGCGGGCTCAATCCCTGGCCTCGCTCAATGGGTTAAGGATCTGGCATTGCTGTGAGCTGTGGTGTAGGTCGCAGATGCGGCTCAGTTCCCACATCTGTGGGAAGGCCAGCAGCTACAGCTCCAATCAGACCCCTAGCCTGGGAAACTCCATATGCCGTGGGTGCAGCCCTAGAAAAGACAAAAAAAAAAAAAAAAGTCTAAGAGAAAACGAGAAAAGAAACAAATACTATTAGAATTGAGAGTAGATAATTATAGATCGAGTGAAAATGTTTTAAAATCATAAAGTACTAAAGATAATGCTACGAACAAACAACAAAAAGCCTAAGCCTTCCAGTTCCAGTTCCAGTTCATTGTGAACTACCCAAAAAAAATTTTTTTTTTGTCTTTTTGTCTTTTAGGGCCACACCCGAGGCATACGGAGGTTCCCAGGCTTGGGGTGGAACTGGAGCTACGGCTGCCCACCAATACCACAGTAACACCAGATCCAAGCTGTCATCTGCAACCTACACCACAGCTCATAGCAATGGCAGATCCTTAACGCACTGAGCGAGGCCAGGGATTAAACCTACCTCCTCTTGGATACCAGTCGGATTTGTTTCCGCTAAGCCACAAAAGGAACTCCTGTGAATTACCCAAATTCTAATTGTGATCTGGCATGTTGTACTATGTGCCATTTTTTACAAAAGAAAAAGAAAATGTTTCCCAGATTTCATGATCTCTCCAGCTATCTGCCCCATTTCTCTTCTTCCAACGACTACAACTCAAAAGCACTGCTATACTTGCTGTCTCCACTGCTTCCCCTCCCACTTTGTTTCTCCCACTTTTTTCAAGTTGATTTTATACCAAGCATAACAGAGTACGCAAAAGACAGATTTAGAGCAAATGAGTTACCACACAGCAGACACTCAAGCAATCATGACTCAAGTGAAGAAACAGTTCACTGCCAGCCCCTCCCAAGTCCCTCTTGCTCTTTTCTTCCCTCTGCCAAAGGTGACCAGTCACTACCCTAATATTAATGTCAGTTTTTAAAAAATGTTTATTAGTTATTTATAATATTCTATAAATTTCTACGGTACAGCAAAGTGACCCAGTTATACATATATATATACACACATATATATATATATATATACATACACACATTCTTTTTCTCACATTATCCTCCATCATGTTCCATCACAAGTGACTAGATATAGTTCCCCGTGCTATACAGCAGGATCTCATTGCTTATAGATTCCAAATGCAATAGTTTACATCTACTAACCCCAAACTCCCAATCCATCCCACTCCCTTCCTTTCCCCTTTGGCAACCACAAGTCTGTTCTCCATGTTCATGAGTTTGTTTCTTTTCTGTAAACAGGTTCATTTGCAATGTCAGTTTTGATTTGCCTGTATTTGACCTTCCCGGAGGCATGCAGCTTTCGTACATTTTTACTGTTATAAAGATGAATATACCACATTCTACTGTTGATAGACACTTAAGGCATTTTACTTTGGAGTCAATATAGGTGGTACTGCTGTAATCATTTTTTTTTTTTTTTTTGGTCTCCTAATGCATATGTGCATGTATTTCTTTTAGGTATGCCTAGAAGTAGATCTGCTAGGCCATGAAGTGTGTTAATATTTGTGTCAGTAAACACTCAAAGTTTTTTTTTTTTTTTTGGTCTTTAGTCCTTTTATGGCCACACCCGTGGCACATGAAGGGTCCCAGGCTAGGGGTCTAATTGGAGCTGTTGTTGCCAGCCTAAGTCAGAGCCACAGCAAGGCCATATCTGAGCCGCATCTTTGATCTACACCACAGCTCATGGCAATTAGGGATCCTTAACCCACTGAGTGAGGCCAGGGATCGATTCCGCATCCTCATGGATCCTAGTTGAATTTGTTTCTGCTGCACCACAACGGGAACTCCCCAATACTCACAGGTTTTTCAAATGTGGGTGTACGAATTTAAACCCCAACAGTGTTTGAGAATATTAAGTGGTATTTCACTGTGGTTCTGCTATTCTGATTACAAATGAGGCTGAGCATCCTGCCGCATGTGTATTGGTCATTTGGATAATCTGTTCTGTGAAGTTCAAATCTCTCACCTGTTTTTCAACTGGACTGTCCATCTTTTTCTTATGGATATATAGGAGTTCTTAATACAATCTGGATCTGAGCACTTTGTTGGTTCTGAGTATCAAAAATATCTCTTCTGTGACTTGCCTTTTCAATACATTTTTTTGTTTCACTTTTTTAATGGACAGAAAGTCTTTAATATAGCCCAATTTATTAAACTTTTCCTTCATTTTTGAGCACTGTGTTCTGCTTAAGAAACTTTTCCCTATCCCAAGGTCATAAAAATATTCTTCTATGTTATCATCTATGCTTTATTGCTTTGCCTTCATATGTATATCTGTAATACACATGAAACTGATTTTTCTACATGGTGTGAGATAAAGGTTTCCTTCAATTTTGTATCTTAATTATTATATCAGGTTGATCCAGCATTTTTTACTATTTCCTTTAGATCATCCTTCTCCTCCTGTTAACGCAGTTCCACCTTGGTCCCAAACAAAGGGTCCAAAAAGGATGGGACTGATTATAAACTCCTATTCTGTTCCCCTGATGTGTTTGTCAATCCTTGCAACAATACCACACTAAATTAATATAGTTTTCTAAGAAATCTTGGTAACTATTACTGCAAATCCTTCTACCTTAATCTTCTACAAGAATGTCTGGCTCTCTAGGGCTTTGCATTTCCAGTTACATTTGAGAATAAATTTCTCAAACTACATACACATCCACACACACACGTGGCTGACTGGGAATGTGCTAAATCTATAAATCAATTTGGAGAGAACCAACATTTTTATATTAAGCCATCAACTCATGAAAATGGGATATTTCTCCATTTGTTTAGTCTCAATTTCTCTCAATAGTATTTTAGAATTTTCACAGAAGATAGTATCCTATATTTGATATTTTCTGACTGCATTTTAGGTGGTAGTAAACTGACACAGAAATACAACTGATTTTTCTTATAAATATTTACCTTAAAATCATCAACCTTGCTAAACACTGATTCTAATCATTTATTGTAATTCTTTTGGATTGGATTTTCATCATACACAACCATGTCAATGCAAATAACAGGTTTTAATTCTTCCTTTCCAATCCATATTATTTCTTTTTCTTGTCTCCTTAGTCCAGCTAAGACCTCCAGCATAACACTGAACAGAAGTAGGAATAATGAAGTAGCATCATCTGTGTCATGTTCCATATCTCTAAGAGAAATCTTTCAAAATCATTTTTAAATAAGGACATTCACTGTGAAGCAGCTTTGTTTTGTTTTTCTGCAGATACCTCTTATCAGATTAAAGAAGTTTCTTTCTGCTACTAGTCTGCTAGGAGTTTTTATCATGACCGGTGATGAATTTTATGAAATCCTTTTTCTGTATCTACTGAAATGATCACATAATTTATCTTCTTTTTTCCCATTTGCGTGGTTAATTTAAAGTATGATTTTCAAGTATTTGCCTTGAAGTCTACTTTACCTAGTAGTAGTATAGGTCAGATACATTCTATTCTTTTACCTTTTTTTTTTTGGCTGCTTATAGAAGTTCCCAGGCCAGGGATGGAATCTGAGCCACACCAGCGAGCTAAGCCACCACAGAGACAATATTGGATTCTTAACCCACTGCACCACAGCAGGAATTCCTATTTTTTCTTTTACTCTTAATGTTATTACATCCTTATTTTTTTTTTCTGATGTCTGCCTCTTACAACAGTATAGTGTTGTCATTTTTTCCCAGTCTAGCAATCTTTGTCTTTTAAGCTATATCTTTAAGCCATTTAATATAGTTATTGATATATTTCCATTTAAATCTACTACCTTACACAAATAAAAATATTTGTCTTTTTTTTTTTTTTAGGGCCACACCCTAGGCATATGGAAGTTCCCAGGCTAGGGGTCAAACTGGAGCTGCCACTGCTGGCCTATACCACAACCACAGCCAACGCCAGATCCGAGCTGTGTCTGTGACCTATACGGCAGCTCATGGTAACGCTGGATCCTTAACACACTGAGCGGGGCCAGGGATCGAACACATGTCCTCATGGATACTAATTGGATTCATTACCACTGAGCCACAATGGGAAATTTGAAATATTTGTCTTTTTCTCTCCTTTTATTTTGGACTAAAAAAAAAAAATTTCACTTACCCTGCTCTTTTAATATTCATTTTCATCTGGTGGTTACCTTAAATGCAATGCAACTACACCTGTGATTTACTAAAGTCTAATACTAATTGGTATTTTAACCTATTTCTTAACACCAAAAAAACCTTACAAATGTTTATTAACTCAATCCCCAAAGAAAATGCTTTGTTTTATATTTTAACATAGATATTTTATATCCCATAAGATATTATTGTTGTTTTACATGGTCAACATTAATTTATCTACATATTTACCATTTTTGCTGCTCTCCCTTCATTTCTATTATCTGATTACCTATGAGATCATTTTTTCTGTCTAGAGAAAACCCATTATTATTTTTTAGTGTGGATAATGAATTCTCTCAGTTTCAGTTTCTGTTATCTTAATTTTTTTTTTTTTTTTTTTTTTTGGAAAGATACTTTGCTGGGTATAGAGTTTATGACTGTAGTTCTCTTAAAAGACATCATGCCAATATCTTTTTTTTCCCCCTGCCTTTTAGGGCTGCACCAGCGGCATATGGAGGTTCCCAGGCTAGGGGTCTAATCAGAGCTGTAGCTGCCGGCCTATGACACAGCCACAGCAACACAGGATCCGAGCCACGTCTGCAACCTACAGCACAGCTCACAGCAATGCCGGATCCTTAACCCACAGAGCGAGGCCAGGGATCGAACTCGCATCCTCATGGATGCGAGTCCGATTCGTTTCCACTGTGCCACGACAGAACTCCACGGCATTATCTTTTGACTTCCTTTGTTCCCGTCTCTTGAGAAGTCAGCTGTTGGATTTAACTATGGCCTCTTTAAAGGTAACCTTTATCTATTTCCCTCTTCTGTTTTTTTCTGATCTACTTCACTATCATCATTACTTCTAGGAGCCCAACACTAAAGCACACAGGAAGGGGCTACAAGACTCCACCACCATCACCACCTCCACACATGACAGGATGTTTTTTAGGCACCAGCACCAAAAGGCTGCTAAAAGCACTATTTAGTTTCTCAGTATATACCTTCTGGATTTAGCAGATGTCTCTGGATAGAAAGTAGCCTCTAAATTCTAGGCTCATTTCTCTGGGTTTCCATCTTCTCCCATGTTTGGGCTCTGTAATTCTTCACTGCCTTCTAAGCTCTGCCTCCTAACTTCTGGATGTTTTCACTACCATAATTTTTATGTTTTTTTTAATCTAACTCTCTAGGTTGGTCCAGCTCACCAAGACCACCATTATAGAAAGTGAAAGTCTTCCCATACTTTTTTTTAAATCAAAGTTTCATTCCTACCACTCCATAGAAACAACTTTGTCCAAGATCCAACATCTTCACATGCTAAAATCTACTGGTCAATTTAGAGACCTCAACTTGCTTCAAACTCTCAGGAGAATTTAACACAGTTGACCACCTCCTTCTTGAAACATCACCTCACCTTTTCTCAACCTCTTGCTGGATCTTCCTCCTCTTCTATGTCTTCACAGCCTGGACCATCAGTCCCCTAACCTCTTTTTCACCTCTTCCATTCCCATGGCCACCTTAACCAGTCACATGTCCTTAAATGCCCTTGCCCCTTAATGACACCAGCTTCAACCTCTCCTGTGAATGTCAGGATTTTATAAGTATGTGCTAAGAATTCTTGATTTCTATTCACATATTTCTACTTTCCTCTTCTTTCCATCTTGGCGAGTATCACTATAATTCAAATAGCTGTTCAGGCCTGAATTCTTAACTCCTTTTTTCTTTCACTCCACATCTAACCTGTCAGCATTCTGATAGCTTCCATCTTGAAAATACAATCAGAATTTGAAAACTTCTTCCCTTGAGCCAGCCCAGTCCATGCCACTGTTCTCTCTCACTCAGGCCGCTATTATATTCTGCACAAATATGCCAAGAAATGTAGTCTCTCATCCACTGCAGCTGGAAAGTGTAAATTGGTCAAACTACAGTGGGAGCAATAGTTTAAAAAATTAAATGAAATTAGGAGTGCCTGTTGTGCCTCAGAGAGTTAAGAACCCGACTAGTATCCGTGAGGATGTGAGTTCCATCCTTGGCCTCGCTCAGTAGTATCTGGTGTTGCTGTGGCTGTGGTGTGGGCTGGCAGATGCAGCTCCAATTTGACCCCTAGCCTGGGAACTTCCACATGCTCTAAGTACAGCTCTAAAAAAGAAAAAAAGAAAGAAAAAAAAATCAAATGAAATTAAAAAGTCCATGTCTCTCAGCACAGTTATTTCGCATCTCTGTGAAACTGACCATAGTCCATGATAACAAATACATTTTATGTTAATCTAGCACATACATTTTAAAACAATGGTTAATGAAAAAAATATTTTTATTACATAAGATGTAACTCTGATAGCTCCTATTTCACTAAAGTGCTAGCAGATACTCATATTGTATATGAAATACTATTTTAAAAACTTGAGGGCTAAGATCTTCTAAATTGATCTCATGATTCATTAATGACTAAAGAGTCATGACCTGCAATTTGGAAAGCACTGTTTCACAGAAAACTGTTCTATCTGTGCAAGAGAATACATGTTTGTTTAAAAAGGATGTTTACAGACACTCTGTAACTATAAAATATATACATAAAATAAAAGAACAATAGATTGATTTCTATTGTGTAGTATATAGTCATACAGTGGACTTCTACAAAGCAGTTAAAAGGAATGACCTAGAACTACATGTAATGACGTGACTAAATCTCAAAATCAATGCCTGAATAAAAACCATTTTTAAAAGTTGCAGAAGTGGAGTTCTCATCGTGGCTCAGTGGTTAATGAATTCGACTAGGAACCATGAGGTTGCGGGTTCGATCCCTGGCCTTGCTCAGTGGGTTAAGGATGTGGTGTTGCCATGAGCTGTGGTGTAGGTTGCAGACGCAGCTTGGATCCCGCATTGTTGTGGGCTGTGGCGTAGGCCGGTGGCTACAGCTCTGATTCGACCCCTAGCCTGGGAACCTCCATATGCCGTGGGAGCGGCCCCAGAAAAGGCAAAAAAATAAAAATTAAAAAAAATAAAAGGAGTTCCTGTTGTGGCGCAGTGGTTAACGAATCCGACTAGGAACCATGAGGTTTCAGGTTCGGTCCCTGGCCTTGCTCAGTGGGTTGAGGATCCAGCGTTGCCGTGAGCTGTGGTGTAGGTTGCAGACATGTCTCAGATCCTGCGTTGCTGTGGCTCTGGCGCAGGGCGGCGGCTACAGCTCCGATTCAACCCCTAGTCTGGGAACCTCCATATGCCGCGGGAGCAGCCCTAGAAATGGCAAAAAGATTTAAAAATAAATAAATAAATAAAAGTTGCAGAAGAATATATACCTATGCTGTACTAATATCTGCTGTTAAAACATGAAACTATAACTATGTATTAAATAAATAGAAATATGTACAGTAATGATAAATATAAAAATCAGACCTGTTATTAGAGAGGAATGAAATATAATGAGAGGAATGAAATACAAATGGTTTCAAAAGTAGCTGAAAAGTCTTATTGCTGAAAACAAAATATGAGGAGAATATGGCAACTTATTAAGAGCCAATAAAGTTGGTAGTTGGTATAAAGGTTATCTCCTGTTCCAAAAAATAAAACTTCTGAGAGCTCACTAGTGAAAGATGGAAAACACAAAAGAAAAATACTTCAAGATAAATATTTTAAAGCATATTTATTTATTTATTTGTCTTTCTGTCTTTTCAGGGCTGCGCCCACAGCATAGGGAAGTTCTCAGGTAAAGGGTCGAATCAGAGCCATAGCTGCCAGCCTACACCATAGCCGCTGAACGCCAGATCCGAGCAGCATCTGCGACCTAGAGCACAGCTCAAGGCAATGCCAAATCCTTAAACCACTGAGTGAGGCCAGGGATCGAACCTGAAACCTCAAGGTTCCTGGTTGGATTCGTTTCCACTGAGCCACGATGGGAACTCCTAAAGCATATTTTTAAGTGATAAATTATCAAGTGTGTCTTTAAGGCTATGATGAAACAAAAAATCAGGGAATTCACTCAATTTATGTAACAAAAAGATTTACATTTCATTTAGCAGATACACACCAAACTATAAGAGGATAAATACAAGTACAAAGAGTAATATTTACGTTAGAATATTCTGTTTACAAAATTTTATTTAACTGAAACAAAATGTGTATTAGCCTTAGAACTACTAATTACTAGTTACAGAATTATAACAAAGTTACTGAAAACAACTGAAAAAATATAAAACCATTAGTCTTAAAAATTATACGCAAATTCCACAACTTCATCAAAATCATCTAAAAAGCTTATCTGAGAAAAGAGAATTCTAGTAAAAATAAATAAAATAAATAGAATTCTACTAAACACACGATTTCAATCTATTTTCAGATTTTAATCTAGCATTAAAATCAAGTTAAGAACATGAGAAAAATAACATTCAGCAACTGGGTAGGGAAAGAAGGAAATTAAAGGTCAGAGGACCTAGATTCAAATCTGATTCAATTACCCTGGGATACTGCAATGTCTCTGAGGCACTTAACAGCAGCCTGCCTCATGGGACTGGTGACTGATAATTTTTTAAACCAAAGGTAAACTTACTTTTAAAGCTAGAAAGATGAAAATGCTATTGTAGGCCAAACATCTCACGAATATTTGAGAATAAAAAAGTAAACTGCAAGGTTTGGTGTCTATATTTTTAAGAAGTCAGAAAGCAAAGGCAAGACTTAATAATAAAAAAATTTCACAACTAGAAAATCCAAGAGAAGAGCTGAAAGACGGTGTAGGATTTCTCCATGGAGGTAGAACACAAAGACAAAAAAAGATAATTTGGTTGGGGGGGAGGTGGCGGAGGGGAGGATTAAGAGAACTGATGCAGGCAGTCCAAAGGCTGGCTACTAGGAGTTTCAATGAGAAGAAACAGACTGACAGGACATACAATAGGCCTGTCCAATGATTATACACACAACTGGCAAGACCTCACACTTTACCACAAGCACACAACTTACTTCAAGGATGTTGGTACAAAATGCCTTTAACCAACCAATCGAAAGGAAAGAGAGGGAACAGGAACACAATCAGGGGCATCACAGTGATACAAACAGCAAAATGCAGGTTCTAGAAACATATAAGACACTCTATCTGGTCTTTAAATAATAAAGTATACAGGAAAAAAGAAGAGGTAACCAAAAGAGACTTGAGAGAGGAGTTCTCTTGCGGTGCAGCGGGTTAGGATCTGGTGTTGTTACTGCTGTGGGTGCAGGTTTGACCCCTGACCTGGGAACTTCCACATGCTGTAGGTGCAGCCAAAATAAATAAATAATTTAAAAAAATTATTTTAAATAGAGACTTGAGAGAGATCTCTGCTAGTTGCAATGTATGCACCTTATTTGCTTCCTAATACAAACACTATCAAAAAAGGAAAATATATGACATAAATAGGAAAATTTACATACTAACTGTATATTTCATGTTATCAAGGAATCACTGTTAATACTTGGTGGGGGGTTGGTATTGCGGTTTTTCTTTCTTTTTTTGTTCTCTGAGTCCTATCTTTCAGGGACAGATATTGTAATATTTACAAATGGTATGTCTTTGGGGTTGGGGAAATCTGCTTATTTTTTTAATTTATTGAAGTAGAGCTGATTTACAATATTCTGTTAATTTCTGCTGTACAGCAAAGTGATTCAGCTATACTTACACACACATATATATATTCTTTTCCATTACGGTTTACCACAGGATATCGAATATGGTCCCCTGTATTATACAGTAGGACCTTGTTGTTTATCCATTCTATATATAATCGTTTGCATCTGCTAATGCCAAACTCCCAGTCCATCCCTCCACTACCTTCCCTCCGCCTTGGCAACTGTAAATCTGTTCTCTACGTCTGTGAGTCTGTTTCTGTTTTGTAGATAAGTTCATTTGTGCCATGTTTTAGCGAATCTGCTTCTAATCACACTCACACTCTACAAATTGCATGGGTTTCTCTATACGGCCACTCCTGTCATGTCAGCTGGTTTACCCCAGAGTCAATGATTCAAGTGAGAATAAAAGACCAAATTGGAAACCACAGTGTACTTTATAGCCTACTCCTAAAAGCAACACCACATCACTTGTACTGTGTTCTGATAGTCATACAGACCAGCCCTAGTACAACACAGGAAGGATCATACAGAAGAGTGTAAATAGGAGATGGAGACTGTTGCCGGACATCTTAGAGGATATAAATGAGGCTACAAAACTGAACATTTAGGAATTGTTGGAGCAAGGTGACGAATATGTTGGCGTTCATTCCATTATCTCTATTTTTGTACATACTTGAAGTTTTCCATTATAAAAATTTTTTCAAAACTAAAAAAAAAAAAAAAAAGGCTAAAAGCATAGAGATGGAAGAGTTCCCTTGTGGTGCAGTGGGTTAAGGATCTGGCATTGTCACTGCAGTGGCTTGGTCACTGTTGTAGCTTAGGTTTGATCCCTGGCCCAAACACTTCCATATGCCGCAAGTGTGGCCAAAAAAGAAAAAAAAAAAGGCACAGAAACGGAGCAAGTAAAATTTTTTTCAGTTCTGAAGTTTTCTCATCAAGCCCCAAATCTGGTGCACAAGCATATGTATCATACCATTTAAACACTGATCTTCATAACATGAAGTTGTTCACTGTGCAAAAACTAGTTACTCAAAGGCTACTCATTAATAAAAGCATCTTCAAGAACTATGTAAAAGACTAGAAACAAAATAAACACAATAAAATATGCTGAGCAATGATACATTCAGGGGAATTATTAAAAGTAAAAAAAAAAAAACAAAAAAAACAAAAAAACCTCTACCATAAACAGTAGTAGTTAAGGTTCTTTTTAATGCAGACATGACTGAATTTCAACTGTAGACTTCCCCCAAGGAGTCCAGCTTTCTTCAGTAATTCTTAAATTACTCAGGAAAAGTACACAATTTATGAAAATCTAAGATTACAATGAAGCTTCTCTTGACAGACCTCCACTTAACCAATGTGCTCTCCCACTCCTAGTTTCATTTTTACCTGCACAATATTCAAAGGTTATCTTAGTGTAACTTATTCACAGCCATTCCCTATAATGAACTATGATTACTTTTCCCTTCTCCAAACAAATTTTTTAAGTTTTCCCTGGATTGTTTGGAGCTTCCCCCCCCCCTTTTTTTTCTCTTTTGAGGGCCACACCCGTGGCATATGGAGGTTCCCAGGCTAGGGGACAAATTGGAGCTGCAGCTGCAGGCCTACACCACAGCCACAGCAATGCAGGATCTGAGACATGTCTGCAACCTACACCATAGCTCATAGGAAACTTTACTAATGTTAATTTTATAGCTCATGGCAACGCCAGATCCTTAACCCACTGAGTGAGGTGAGGGATCAAACCTGCATTAGTTTTTTTTTTTGGTGATGATTTTCTATATACATATTACTAATTCAATCCCACACACCCCATCAGTTCCCTTGCTTTTTACTGGGCTTGTTGTCCTCTAGTTCATATACCTCATATTACCTTTTCCATATGGAGCAACTGGGCCTCTTCTCCTGCTGACAGGAGTATACGTTGGTACGACCATCTTGAAAAATGTCTGGCAGCACGTGCTAACGCTATTTAAGTGTATACCCTACTCCTTTTCTCAACATATAATAAATAGAAATGAGAGCTAAATTCCCCTAAAACCATGTACAGGAATGTCACAATAGGTTTATTTTAATAGTCAAAAAGGGGAAACAACCCAAATATCAATGTGTAAATAAACTATGATATATTCATACAACAAGTCACACTGCAATGGAAAAGAATAAATCTCTGATATATGCAACAATATCAATCTCAAAGACACAAAAGAAAAATACAGTATGGAACGATTTATAAAAAGTTCAAAGAAAGACAAAGCTATTCAATGTTTAGAGATCAAAACAATGGCTTCCCCTGAGGGTGGGAGTACTGACTGGAAAGGAACATCACAGAACTTTCAGGGGTGATGGAAATGTTCTATAACTTGATCTGGATGGTGGTTAGACACGTACATACATTAAAAATTCAGTAATCTATATGCTTATGACTGTATACCTCACTGTTTTAAACTACACACAACTTAAAACCACTTTTTTAAAACATTAATTATGCAAGTGTTCCAGTAATAATGAGGTTTAAAATCCCTACTAATCTATCAAGATAAATAATTATGTTCCAAAACCTAAAATGCATAGTTCCAATGATCACTAGAATTTGAGGTACTGTTTCATCAGTATTTAATTATTTCTTAAGTAGGGTAAGTAGTAACTTAGTGATGTAACATCACTTTAGAACAGTCAGCACCAAAGTGCAATTTATTGGGAATTCAGAACATACTTTTCATTCAAATTAAATTGTAGCAGGACCACACTAGGTACTTACCCTTCTTTTTTTTTTTTTTTTTTTTTTGGCCTTTGTCTTTTGTTGTTGTTGTTGTTGTTGTTGCTATTTCTTGGGCCGCTCCCGTGGCATATGGAGGTTCCCAGGCTAGGGGTTGAATCGGAGCTGTAGCCACCGGCCTACGCCAGAGCCACAGCAACGCAGGATCCGAGCTGAGTCTGCAACCTACACCACAGCTCACGGCAACGCCGGATCGTTAACCCACTGAGCAAGGGCAGGGACCGAACCCGCAACCTCATGGTTCCTAGTCGGATTCGTTAACCACTGCGCCACGACGGGAACTCCGGTACTTACCCTTCTAATCGAACATCTGGTAAAGATCTGTTGAGTGCAATCATCTCACTTGCCATTAAATTGAACTGATTGATTTTAAACATCTCTTTCATCTTATCTTGGTCCTCTTTAGGAATGACGACTGGTTTCCCCATTTCTCCAGGACCTTCATGAGGCTTCTGTACTGGCTCTAGAACTAAGAACAAGGAGGAAGCTTTACTAATGTTAATTTTATAGCAATTGATTCAAATTCCTGTTTAATAACACTTGAGTTTAAACTATGCCTTCAACAACCAGAGCCATTTCTGAGCCCAAACTCTCCCAGTCTGTAACACCACCTAGGGCTGCCCTGTCCTTCACTTTCACACCACATCCTGACTCGAGACCTCCTCACCTTGTGCCATGCACTCGAATCACTGCATGGCCTTGGGACTTCCATCTCTAAAATATCATTACCACATTAGCCTCCCTAAGGCATTAATAAGCCTTTGTTGTGTTATTCCCATGGTCTCCTGGAGTCCAACTTCTCTAGTAGAGAATTTAGTCTAACACTCTCAACCTACAACCTGCTGGGCTCGCCACCTTCCACCCCACCTCCACCTCCCAATTCTCATCTTTCAGTCAAACAGCACCCACTGAGCAAGGGCAGTGCTCCTTGTGCCTCACAGGTTCTTGCGCTGGTGCTTTTGCTCACTCTGGTCCCTTTCCTTGGCATCTCCTTCCCACCTCTACCTCTGCAATAACCCATACTTGTCCTTCAAGGCCCAGCTTCTCCCCTGCAGCTTTTCTAAATCTCTCTTTATAGTGATCACTTACTGCTCTTAACTATCACATCATTTCATCCAGGACTCTATGTCTCTAATCAATAGTTCTTTCTTACTATAATGATTCTAAACTCATCTATGACACCTCTCCTAACTAGATCTGATCTCTTTTCTTAGTCAAAGGTTTGTGTTCATCCATGTACCTTTGGTGTTGTGTTAGGCATTTTATAACTATATGCTAAATTAATATGTGAGCAAAACTGTTATTCAAAACAAGTCAAAATGAAACAGTAGACAAGGGTAGACATTATTATAAGCACGATGCATCAAGAAAGATAATTCTAATTAGAAGTAATGTTACCTCTTAATATACAGTTGTCCCTCAGCATCCACGGAGGACAGGTTCCAAGACAGCCCCTGCCCACCCTGTGGATACCACAACCCACAGATGTGCAAGCCCCTTATATAAAATGGTGTGGTACAGCCAGCTGACTCTCCAAATAACTTACGGATATGGAGGGCTGGCTGTATACATTAAAAACAGTGATATTTCTGATCAGCAATTCCCAAAGTTTGTTTCTTGTTATGTGCTTTTGAGACGTTAAAAAGTGTTTCAAGAAAAACAGGTTCTAGAATATATTAAACTTAGGGCAGGGGGAAGGTGTGTTAAACAAAGATGGGTAGCGAATGCAGTGAGAGTAAGAGTGAGGTAAAAGGAGATCCCACTGTGGCTTAGTGGGATCTAATATAACATAATAACCATGAGAATGCAGGTTCAATCCCTGGCCTCACTCAAATGACTTAAGGATCTAGCATTGCCACAAGCTGGAGCATAGGTCGCAGATGCGGCTCAGATCCAGCATTGCTATGGCTGTAGTTGTAGTGTAGGCCTGCAGCTGCAGCTCCAATTTGACCCCTAGCCTAGGAACTTCCATATGCCGTGGGTGCAGCCCTAAAATGAAAAAATAAAACAAAAATAAGGAAATAACTTTTAAAATTATGAGAAACTCCTGTGATACAATTTTAAAAAACAAATCTTGCCAAATGTTTATCAAGCAAGTAAGCTCTTTAAATATGAGAATTTCTTTAAATTCTCAGTGACAAAAATTCTCAATGATAAGTGTAATAAAAACTGTTAAGTACAGAAGTATAAGGCCCCATACAAGTCTTAAAAACCTTAAAAACCACAAATTATAAAACTTTCAGAGTCAATTCTACTTACTTACCTGTCTCTGAAAATAAACAGCAAGGAACAGATTTGGGGCAGGGAAAGTCAGGGGTCAACATAAAGCAGCAAAGTTCTGTGAGTCACATGGGCAACATAAAGAGTAGGTGGGAGACATCTAATGGTCCTGATTATAAACATCCTTCAGTTATCTGAACCCTATTTAAGTATAAGATGATGCTTTGAAGAAAAGTTAAAATGAAAGTTAAGTTACACAGAACACCATCTATAACATATCTTTGCTGGGGGCGGGGTTGGGGAGTAGATCCCAGATCTGATCGAGCCTCTGAAGCTACCCACCAATTTACAGGAAATATAGGGGACAGAGGACACGATTAAAAAAAAAAAAAAAAAATTAAAGAGATGTAAATCCTGACTGTGGGAAACTGAAGAGAAACAACCCAATTTCTTCTTTTTCAAAAACCAAAAAAGTGGGGTTAGGAAGATAAAGAGAAAGCGGTATCCATGTATCTGTGCCACAGACTAGCTCTGAGCGGACAACAGCTGCAGCCAGATGATGCATATATGGAAGATCAATTTTCTATTTTCTCTACTTTTGTTTATGTTTGAAATTTTCCATGGGGGTTGGAGGAGCATGAATGAGCACTCAAGAAGTTCTTACTATAAGAACCAGTAAGTATAAACTTGATTGCTTATAGCCTAAGAGACTTTAAGACCATAAAGTTAAAAACTTGCCCCATTCATGTGGCCTTGAGGTCTTAAAGAATTGGGCAAAACTGTACACATATAGAATCCTCCTGGCTGCAACATTTTATAAATTTGATCACCTGGTACTTATTAATCATCTTAACATTTAGTATAATGCCCACTATTATATATACTTCGACCTTCTGATACACCTGAGATTCAGAGCCACCTTTAAAATGACCATTAATCAAAAGTTATAAGACTACTGCATAGCTTATAGAATCCATCACAATACTCTAATTTAGAAATCATAATATCCTGAAGAATTAAATGGACCAATAACCTAATTTTCTTCGGCAAAGACACCAGGATAAAATTCAAGTAGTTAGTGAATATTTTTACTAATGCACTTGCAGTATTAAAAAGCAACTAAAAAAAAATAGTAGCATTAACTTTCCTTGTATTCTACTTAACAGTCTTTCATGTAAATTAAAAATGAGTTCAGTGAAACCTGTTTGATAGCAACTGAAATGGATGTGGATATTATCATTTCCTAAAATGAAAAGAAAACTTTCCTTGGCATAAATTTTTATATGCAAATCATTTCTACGAATCAAATCAACTTTGACAAGGGAGTAGCTAGTTGAAAGTGTTATATCAAAGTATTGAGTCCGAACAAACATATTATGTATGTCAGTTAAACCTAATTTACATGACAATATAGACAAGTTTCATGCTTTAGAAACTTTCATTATCAAAAAAAACCTAGGTTCACTTGAGTGCCCCCAAATAAGATTAACGTAAGACAAACCTCATGACAAACATGTGAATGTGCTCTAATAAATCTTAAAATTTCTAACCTGTATTCTTCTCATGGAAGAACAAAGAGGTATAGAGCTATACGATACCCATTTGGGGAAAAACACTAATAAAAGGCTAAAATCATCTTTTCTAAACTACTTTCTTATTATATGATTATCATCTTTACTGTGATTATTATGCACTCTGTTTCACTTATTCCAAAGTATTTTTTCCCGTATTTTAACATCTTTGAAATTGGGGTGTGGTTTACAATGAAAATTCAAATTTTTTTTGCTTTCTTAGTAGTATATGGAATAATGAGTATTCTACAATCAAAGCAAATTAAACTTTTAACATCGAATTGTTACATAACAAAATTCATTGATAACTGCTACCTCAACATCTGTCAGTTTCTACCTTCATTCTAATTTTATATTCAATTCATTTGCAATGTGTTTAAGACTCTAAATACACTAAAAGTCTATAATAAAGAATCTGTGAAAGACTTTACTAATAGTATTTTTAAGTTTTTAGTCATAAGTTTCTTCTATAAACCATGTTCTCAAAGTTTTCCTAATGTTTGACAATTGAAATAATTCTAGCATGAGCACATGAAAACTTGAATCAACATTTTAATGATGAGTATCAAGTACAGTGCCGGCATAAAGGATTACTTCCTACTTGAAAGTGCATCTGTAAAAATACTGAATATTCTATGTAACAACCAAATCCATAAACTGAATGAATGAGTTCCAAAAAGCAGAAGAGATGCAAAAATATCCCGACGACATAACCCACAATAAACTTGTTTTTTCAAGGGAAGCCTAACATAACTCTCTAGCAACAGAAGAATTTTGCTTTTCTCAGACAGTCCGGGGCATAAAAGAGAGTACGAAAACTATGATGAGAACTGTTCAGGAAAATAAAATAAAACAAAACAAAGCAAAACCAACCCTTTGTAATCACCAAAGACTAGTCCACTGAAGGAGGGAAGTAACAAGTTAATGTAAGAATCCTAGAAAACAAAATATATCAATGATAATCCTTTAAGAGGCCCTTGGCATTATCATAGGACTGAAGATCCATTCTGCTTAAAAGTAAGACACCCGGAGTTCCTGTTGTGGTGCAGAGATTAACGAATACAACGAGGAACCATGAGGTTGTGGGTTCAATCCCTGCCCTTGCTCAGTGGGTTAAGGATCCGGCGTTGCTGTGAGCTGTGGTGTAGTCGCAGACGTGGCTCGGATCCCGCATTGCTGTGGCTCTGGCGTAGGCCAGCAGCTACAGCTCCGATTTGACCCCTAGCCTGGGAACCTCCATATGCCGCAGGACGGCCCAAGAAATGGCAAAAAGACAAATAAATAAATAAATAAGACACCCTTGATGAGTTCCCGTAGTGGAAACCAATCTGAGTAGAAACCATGAGGCTTCGGGTTTGATCCCTGGCTCACTCAGTGGGTTAGGAATCCGGCACTGCCATAAGCTATAGTGTAGGTCGAAGATGTGGCTCAGTTCCCAAGGTGTTGTGGCTGTGGTGTAGGCTGGTAGCTGCAGTTCTGATTTGACCCCTAGCCTGGGAACCTCCATATGCTGCGAGTAGAGCCCTAAAAAGCAAAAAAAAAAAAAAAAAAAGCAAAAAAAAAAAAAAAAAAGCAAAAAAAGGCACCCTCTTGCACACAAGAGTATAAAGAATAGAATTTGGTAAATTTCACCAAATTGGCCTTGTAAAGCAATTCAGAGAAGTTCAGAAATGAGGTCCTTACAGTACGGAAACAACTGCTCTTGAACATCACATCTGCTCAGTGATTTTTTTTGCTTTTTTGTTTGGATTTGGTTTTTCAAATGCCATAGAAAATGAGGATCCTGGAGACCTTATGTGTTCCATTAAGAGACCTCCGTTCTTCAAGGTCACTGAGTATACTTGCTCATTCCACCAACAAGGTTTACATCCTCCATGCCATCACCTACCAATCCACTTCCAACAACTTCAGTGAAAGATCTCTTTTGGGGTACCACAATTCCTCACCAGCCTTAACTACTTCAGGACTCAGACACTACTTGGGATCTCTCAGTTCCCACTGCACTGAAACTTCACATCAGGGAAGATTTTTCAACTATTCTTGCTTGGCATCCACTATCTCCCTTCCCTAAATCATTTCCCCACTCTCTCACTTCAATCCCTTAAGTCTACATGGAACACAGTTTGTAAATGGATGCTCTAAGGCCCCACTGGAACCGCTGGCATCTCAAAGTCTCTCCCATTAGCTATTAACTCACCTGTTGGCTTACTGCTCAGCCCTTCTCCTTATCCTTCCTCTGCTGACCTCCTTCTCAGTCTGTCCCATTCAACACTTGGATGCCTCCAAGGAATTACAAAGCTTCTCCATCCTCTTGTCTCCTCAGCATAGAGGCCCCATCTCCTAGACTTGAATCTGGCTCTCCCCCAGAGCCACTAACCTCTCAACCCTCAACAACGTTCATACTCCTTTTCTCAGGAAGTGATGATGCTCTCATTGCTCCACACTGTTACTTCCAGACCATTTCTCCTTTACTTTGTATTTTTTTACTTTCAGTAAAAGCTATTTTCCCACTAGTGGTTTTCAAAGCTGTATTATATTACCCTTAGAATTCTCTTCAAGGATAATCCTTTTCTTATAGTTTTGATACCACACTGTCTCATCTACTGATAATTTGCTCTTTCAAGTATTATTTCTTTCCTTTATATTTTAAACCTCTCCCTTAACATACATTAAAAAAAATACATATATCCAAGAGTTCCCGTTGTGGCTCAGCCGGTTACAAACTAGTATCCCAACTAGTATCCATAAGGATGTGGGTTCGATCCCTGGCCCTGGTCAGTGGATTAAGGATCTGGCATTGCTGTGAGCTACAGTGTAGGTTGCAGACACAGCTTGGATCCTGTGTGGCTGTGGCCAGCAGCTGCAGCTCTGATTTGACCCCTAGTTTGGTAACTTCCATTTGCTGCAGGTGAGGCCCTAAAAAGCAAAAAAAAAAAAAATCCATAGAAAACCCACTTTGGCTCCATTTCTTTTTTTAAACTACTGTACTATCTTTCTGTGTACTGAAGCTTCCTAAAAGAGTAAGAAGATACACAACAGTATAAAAACCCACTGGCACTGAACTGGCACTTGCTAGGGTCACAAGAAACCCCCTATTAGGAAACATAACAGAAACACCTGTTCATCTCAGGTAAGCTCTCTGAACAAACCTCAGTCAAGGATTTCCATGCCCTCACTCCCTCTGGGCTTCTCCTACTGATGTTCTAGAAGCCTGCTATTCTTTGCTGATTCTCCATGACCCTCTCCCACTCTGGCCTGTCTCTTCCAACCATCCACATGCCCCTGGGCAGATCATAATCACACAACTCCCCACGTGCCACCTCAGCCATGCTCTGCCATAGGACAGCCCTCCCAGCACTGCAACGTTAAATATTCCAAAGGCAGAGCCCCTGCTGTGTGGCACAGTGAGTTAAGGTTCCAGTGTTGCTGCAACTGTGGTGTAGGTCGCAGCTGTAGCTTGGATTCGATCCCTGGCCCAGGAACTTCCTTATGCTATGGATGTTGCAAAAACCAACAAAACAAAACAAAACTCCAAATGCAACTCATCCTTCCGCCTTCTCATTAAAGCTGCTCTACCTCTGGGGGCCCCACCTCGTATCAATTCATCCAAAGAAGGAGACCTGAGAGTCATCTTAGACTCACTTTCCCGTATGACCCACATTCAATGACTCTGCATACCACGTAAATTCCACTAATTTCATATTTCTCACATACTTCACTTCCTTTTCCCTCCAGTGTCATTTTACCATAGCCCCAAAGAACTCCAAATTTCCCCAGCAGCCTCACAACTAGTCTCTGCTGTCTCACTTTCTTCTAGTACATCAGCCAGGTGACCACAAACTTCCTTCTGAAATCCTGGATCCCATCAGGTTACAGATCCTTCAATGGCATGCCTCAGCTACAAGATGAGGTCCAATACCTTTTAGCATGTCATAAAAGGCCTTCTGTTGTGGCGCCTCCACTAACCTCTGAAGCTTTGTCCCATGCGCTTTCCTCACGTGCTCCTATCTACCAACTCTGTTCTCTAACGTGCTTATCTTGCACATGCCTCTCTCCTTTACATGGAAGGTATTCCCCTCACCCGTCAAGCCTAACAAACACCCACTCACCCTGACACAACTCTGCCTGGGCCTTACATCCTTGCTGCACCTTCTCAGATGCTCCATAGTGTTCCTTCCTCCTGCTCTTATGCACGTCTCCAGCAGGCTATCATATTGCTATTTTACCGTTATTCTTTCTCTTCTACTGGATTGGGAGTTCCTCAAACGGAGGAACTTTTTTGTATTGTTGAACTGTGTGTCACTAGCATGCAGCACACTACCCGGCACATATCAGAGTTTAAAAGTGTCTTCACCTACTACATAGGTCCTAGTCTTTCTTACTTTCATCTCTTTGCATTTAAGATAGAACACCATAAACTCCCATTAGAAATGGCAATGAATTAAGGTGGAGTGAGGGGAAAGCTAATCTGCTCTATTTGGGGAAAAGAATATCCTAGTTTCTTACTGGTGAATGGCAATGCCCGCCCTTTGCTTTAAATGTAGATAGAGTTGTAGCTCTAACAACAGTTAAGGAGGCAGTGTCTTATCGCCCAACAAACTTACTAAGCAGCATGGGCATAATGGAAACCAGAAAAGTTAACAAATTAATAGGCTGACCGTGAATAAAAATATATCAAATAAAAACTATGAGAAGGGTGAGTATTAAAAAGTTACTAAAGTCCAGTGTTAGTAATCGAGCCTAATTTTAGGCAAATTTTGCATGAAATAAAACAACTGGTTACACAATCCCATTTATAAAAATTACAGAAAGAACACATACTTACCAATACAAATAAATTTTTTTAGATTATAAATTTTGAGGGACTAGGTACCTTCATTATAAAAGTGCAAAATATTTAAATGTAGCTATTCAAATAAAACAGTAACATTTACCTGTAATTCCTAAACACAGAATTATAGTTTAGCCAGATATTCTATAACTAATTCCAGAGAGTTCAAAGGCCAGAACAGCTGAATTCCTGACTCACAAGGCAGTTACTTTCACTTCGTTGTTGTTGTTGTTGTTTTAAGGGGCAGCATTTGTTTTTTAGTTTAAACACAGAGTCTAAAACAATTTTTCAGGTGTCTTCTGCCAAAAGTGTCAGCACTCCCACTCAGGTTCTCTGTATTTGCGTTTCCTTCCTTTTCCATACCAAGTACTACAGTGTTCTCACCACAGCTCCTATTTTATAGCCTGATCTTTTCTAAAGCTCTCCCTCAAAGTGCTAACTGGAGCTATTCACAGCATTAACAACCTCTCCAGACCACATCTACCTAAAATGACTCCTTCCCTTAGGACTGAGGTGGGAAGGCTGGAGAAATCTCTGTGATACCTGATAATGCGATTTTAACACTCCACTCGGCATTATAACATCAGACTAATCTTCTGTACAATTTTGGCAGCTCTAGCTAAGATTCCCTACATTATTTGGTAATATAATTTCTAGAAAATTAACTACATTGAACACTGAACACATATTGAATTTAGCAATTCCATACATAATACTTGAATACTTTTAACTGTTTGAAATATAATCATCACATATAGGAAGCCAGGGAGCACCATTAATCTAAAAATGTCAAAATTTTATTGTTTCCAAATTAGTTAGTAAAAACAAGTGACATACATATCAAAACAGGTCCATGATTATAAAATGTCACTCACCATCCCCAGCAGGAAGTCCTCTTTCTTTTTTTTCATCACATTTGTTGCATTCACTGAAGTACAGCAGCAGGAACATATCCAAAAGTACCCAAATCAAGGAGGTGGCTAGGACCACCTTGCAATATGCAAATTTTCTCATGGCACTTTAAGTAAAATGCAAAATTTTAAAATATATATATATAAATATACAAAGATCATGAAAATTATTCCAATCCAGTTTCATCAGAAATCACGTTCATAACCTACAGAAAGAAAAAGAGAAAAGATTAACTTAAAAATTCAGAACCAAAAAATGAACAAGATTAATTTCATATGCATAGGAAATTTTACTACAAAGAACAAGTTTTAAAAATCTGATTTGGAAAAGAGAATAGATTTGAAAAATACTTATAAAATTCATAAAAATTAATAGTATCAAGAACATGCCAATGACTCCTACAAATCAATATACACAATCCAACAGAAAAATGGGGAAAGGATGTTAACCCGTACTTTGCAGGAAAGAAACCTGAATAGCGAATAAACAAGTGCAAAGTTCTCTATTCACTGCAATTAGGAAAATGCAAATTAAAACAGTGGGCTACTATCTTATATCCATCAAACACATGAGGGTTAATTACCTTCTATTCAATTGCTGTATTAAACAGTAAAGCAAAAGCTAAGCCATTAACTGCCATGGGAGTTTACGAAACCAATAATTCCAGTCCATTTCAACCACTCAGATGCAGTTCCTAGGGTCCAAGGATTTGTATAGGTTCTCCGAGTAGCTATATCAGAGCAGTTTATTTGGGGTGATTCTGGTCACTCTGTCCCACTGAATCCTATTCTAAAAATGCTAGTCACCAGTCATTTAGAAACAGACTCATGGAAAGTATAACAGAAAAGGGTATCAAAAGATTTGAGGAGTTCCTGTTGTGGCCCAGCAGAAAATAATCCAACTAGGAACCATAAAGTTGTGGGTTCGATCCCTGGCCTAGCTCAGTGAATTAAGGATCCGGCACTGCTGTGAGCTATGGTGTAGGTTGCAGATGTGGCTCGGATCTGGCGTGGCTGTGGCTGGCAGCTGCAGCTCCGATTTGACCCTGGGAACCTACGTATGTCGCAGGTGCGGCCCTGAAAAGTTAAAAAGAAAAAAGATTTGAGATCTAGTCTTGGCTCTGACAGTAATTTTATAGACTTTCTGATGTTTAGTGTCTATCCACTCTCCTGCCCTAATCTGTTAAAATAGCATGAGAAAATGACTGGAGGAACTGTCACCATATTTGCAGTCATTTGGGATAGCTTGATCGGAAACATTTCTAGCATATAAGGGGCTCATCTTAGGGAGCTCTGGAGTTGACCAAGGGACCTTGAGAGGCAGGGAGTCATCCCACTGAGCCGCTGACTCTCAGGGTAAAAGGCCTATGTCACTGCACATTGGGAGAGACGGGTGGAGCACATTCAGAGGAGTGGATGGAGGAAACACACACTTGGCACAGGTGCCCCACACTGAAAGCCAACAAACAGATGCTCTGAAAGGCTGGCTGACTGGCAGTGTAGCAGCTTCTTACAAGGGCAGCTTTATAAAGCATGTTCCATGGCGGGCAGTGAAATGTGTTTACCTAAATAGTCTAGGACAGGCCAAAGAGTTTTATCTATGAAAAGGTTCTTGCCGACTTCATGAGGTGGCTAAACAGGAATCTGAAAAGGACCCCAAGATACTAAGAGATACTTATAAACATAAAACATTATTTCTGTTCATCTCTCTGAGGACTTTGATCTTTTGCCTACAGTCTTCCTTTCAGGAAACCAAGACTCCCCAACTTCACAGTAAGAACAGAGATGAAAACATCATATATATTCTTGCCTCAAAATAATACTTGCTCAGGAGTTCCCATTGTGGCTCAGTTCCCATTGTGCCTGACTAGTGGGAGTTCCTGTTGTAGCTCAGCGCATTACAAACCCGACTAGTATCCAGGAGGATTCAGGTTTGATACTTGGTCTTATTCAGTGGGTTAAGGATCCGGCATTGCAGCTCAGATCCCATGTTGCTGTGGCTGTGGCATAGGCTAGCAGCTGCAGCTCTGACTCAAGCCCTAGCCTGGGAATTTCCATAGGCCATAGGTGTGGCCCTAAAAAAAAAAAAAAGAAAAATCATCCTTGCTCATTATCTGATATTATGTCACATACATTGAGCAACTACTGATAACTATGGTAACTGGGGTTAAGGGGAAGACCAAATGCATGCTAATGCACAGTGTCAGGAAACAATAGTTCTCTCCAGAGAAGGAGATAAAAAATAAATATATTCATATTCATATATACGAATTTATATTTCAAGCCACTTTACACGAAAGGCTACTTCTTTTGGTCATTGGCAAAGCAAGCAGTCTAACTGCTAGTGTAATATCTAGGATCCAAATGCAGCTTTGTGTTCTCTAAAATCTGCTGATTGTGGTTTTGGGTTTTGTTTTGTTTTTTGTCTTTTCTAGGGCCACACTGGTAGCATATGGAGGTTCCCAGGCTAGGGGTTTAATTGGAGCTGTAGCCACCAGCCTAAGCCAGAGCCACAGCAACACGGGATCCAAGCTGCATCTGCGACCCACACCACAGTTCATGGCAACACCGGATCCTTAACCCACTGAGCGATAACAGGGATCGAACCCGCAACCTCCTAGTTCCTAGTCTGAATCGTTAACCACTGAGCCACGACAGGAACTCCTTTTTTTTTTTTTCCGATTGTGTTTTTTTCACTGCTTATAGCCCAGAACACTTGAATGTAAATCTTTATAGCTTTGTACCCATTCCTATTTAATTTTTCCAAGGAAGCACAATTAGATTCTAAAATTGAGAAAGAAATGAAGTGGGTGTGACTTTATTTGGAAAAAGAGTGGTATGGAGAAAGCAGGAGGATAAAGGAGAGGCAGAAATCTTTGAGGCTTTACATTAGAGATTCCTCAAATAGTAACAATAAAATCCACAAATTATTAAAAAACACTGATATGTCAGACTTCATAATTAAAATCTGCTCTTTCAGTTAAAAAAAACTGAAGTCATAGATTGGGGGGGGGAGAATATTTACAAATTACATATCTTACAAGTTACTTGTACCCAGAATATATAAAGAGTACTCTAAATACAATTTTTAAAAAATCCTAATAACAAAATGGACAAAAGGTTTGAACTGTTGCTTCACCAAAACGGTGATACCAATGGCAAATGAGCACATAGAAAAATGTTCAACATTGCTGGCTATTAGGAACTGAAAATTAATTACATTTTTTTTCCCCCAGGGCTGCACCGGCAGCCTTTGGAAGTTCCTAGGCTAGGGGTTGAATCTGAACTATATCACAGCCACAGCAATGCAGAATCCAAGCCACATCTGCGACCACATCACAGCTCTCAGCAACACCAGAACCTTAACCCACTGAGCAAGGCCAGGGATGGAACCTGCATCTTCATGGATACTGGTCAGGTTCATTTCCACTGAGCCACAACAGGAACTCCAGGAACTGCAAATTAAGATCACAATGAAATACCACTATGCACCAATACAAACAGCTAAAGGAAAAAAGAAAACTACCAAGTGGAATTGCTGCCACTGGACCTCTAATACCTTGCCAGTAGAATGCACTATGCTACATTCTCTCTGGAAAACAGTTTGGCAGTTTCTTCCCACAAGAATCGCCAAATCCATGCCTAGCTATTTACTTAAGAGAAAGGAGAACATACTTCTCTACCCAAAGGCTTGTACACAAATATTTATATCATTATATCAATTTAATCATAACCATCAAAATCTAGAAACAATCCAAACATCCATCATCTGGTGAATGTATAAACAAAGTATGGTATGCTAAATGGTGAAATATTACTACCCAGAAATACGGCAATAAAAAAGAACTCTTATATGCAATAATACTGATGCATCTTAAAAGCTCTGGCTGAGTCAAAGTGGTCAGTCACAAAAGGCTGTATACCATATACTGTATGATTCCCTTTGTATGAGACAGAAATCAGATCAGTGGTTGCCAGGGGCTGTGGAGAAACAGGGCATTGCCGTTAGAGGAGCATGAAGGAACTTGCAGTTATGAAAACATTCCATTTCTTGCTTGTGGTGATGGTCATAAGATTACATCCATCTGTCCACCCTGGTATGATTACACCTAAAAGGGTAAATTTTACTGTACATAAATTCAGCCTCAATAACTTTAAAAATAAATACAGGAGAGGTGAATATCCTTCAAAGAAGTACTTTCAATTTTAGGAGAAAAACTTGTATATTTCCTCAAATGACACATATCAGTCATTAAAAGCTCAGTTCTTTTGTCTCAACCACAATAGATTAAAACCTTCCGTGTGAAATGCATTAACTACTTAATTTATTTTAGAACTTACAAAATCAGAATTAATGTCAAAGCATAGTGATCAATTTTATCAGTAAACTTCTGTTTCTACCCTACATGTCATATGCCAAGTTTTCCAAAGGTTGATCTATTTTCCTGGGCTAAATAATTATTTTTTTCTTATTCCTCATACTGTTTCCACTGTTCTGAGAAAATAAACAAATTAAAAAATCACAGAGGGGAGTTCCCGTCATGTCTCAGCAGAAATGAATCTGACTAGAGTCCATGAGGAGGCAGGTTCAATTCCTGGCCTCGCTCAGTGGGTTAAGGATCTGGCATTGCTGTGGGCTGTGGTGTAATCACAGATATATCTTGGAACTCACATTGCTGCAGCTGTGACACAGGCTGGTAACTGCAGCTCCAATTCAACCCCTAGCCTGGAAACTTCCATATGCCACAGGTGTGGCCCTAAAAAGACAACAAAACACGCATGCACACATACACACACCACCAAAAAACCCTAAGGTATTTGGAATTAAAGAGAATCCTTCTATTAATTCCCTTTTCTGCTTATGAGTGTTTGAGAATTGGGTTCCTGACACATGCCTGGGACATGGTAGATGGCAGAGGAGACTTAAGCAGGTTCTAGTCCACTGGAGAGGTCACCCTCTACTAGTCATAAACAATTATATGTTATGACTGCACTATTTGAAAACATACTTTTTTTAATGCCCCAAATCACAAAAACATATCAAATATCAAAAGTAGATGCAGAATGAATCATAGAAATAAAGGATCACACCAAAACACACACCTATCCACCACTCAATTTAAAAACAAGAACATGACGTTTAAAGTTCCCTCTCCAATACCATCTCTTCACCAACTCCTCAAAGACAACCTCTATTCTGAATTTATCCTTTTCCTGAGTTTTACTTCATTGATATCCTTTAAAAAACAACAACACTTGTTTACATTTGTCTGTTTCTGAATTGCTTATAAATGGAAAAACTCTACACTTGTTTTTCTTCTGATACTATGTTCCTGAGACCCAATAGTATGCTGGAAGTAGCTGCAGTCAGTTCATTTTCACTACTGTATAGTATTCCACTGGCTTATACAATTTTACATTATGAGGCTTACCAGTTTATCCATTCCATGCCTAACAGACATGTGATCATTTCTAGGTTTGTATTATTACAAGCAGTATTGCTATTAACATTCCTGAACATGTTCCCTGGCACAAATATGCAAGCATATTTATTTAGGGCAGGTGTCAGCAAACTTTTTCTGAAAAGGTCCGGACAGTAAACATTTTAGGCTCTGTGGGACCTAAGATCTCTATTGCAACCACTCAAATGTGGTGTTGTAATACAAAAACAACCATAAATGATACATAAACAAGTAATTGTGACACTATCTCAATAGAACTTTAAGGACAATGAAATTTGAAACTCATGTAATTTTCATATTACACATTATGAAGTATTTTTATTTTTAAAAATCATCTTAAAATGTTAAAAACCTTTTTTAACACATGAATTATCACGCCAACCCTGACCTACAGATATTAGGTCACAGAGTATACATATTTTCAATATGACTAAATATGGAAAATTTGGTTTTCCAGGTGGTTGAAACAAAATAGAAAGGAAAATGAGAGCTCTGAATGTTTTATATCCCTGGCAACACTTAACTGATGTCAAACTGTTTTATTTTTTGAGAACATGATAGTGGTATAATTGTTATCTTATTATATAGTTTTAATTTGCATTTCCCCATCTCATGGTCATTCCATTTCCTCTTCTCTAATATAACTATTTAAGTTCAGTTCATTATTTTATTGGGTGGGGTTGTTTTGTCTTTTTCCTATTAGTATTTTAAAGATCTTTATACAGTCTGGATTCTAAACTCACGTCAATTACATGCACTGCCAGTATATCTTCTTAAACAAGAGATGTCTTTTACAGCTCACATTTTCAAACCTTGAAATTCCTCTTTCTAGAGATCATTAAAAATAATATTTTAATGCCTAAAAATTTTCTAAAGGTGTGCAATGTCAACTTTATCATAAACCAGGCTTCCAAGGTTCTATATTCTGTTCCACTGGTCTGTCTACTCCCACACCACATGGCTGTCCTAATTATTACAGCTTTATAACAATTCTTGATATAGAGTAAAGCAAGTATTCTTACCTTTCGCTACTTCTTGGGGAGGGTACTGGCCTTCCTTAGCTATAACAACCATACAATTACTTAAAATGATATTCCACCTACCGCAAAATAAATCTACCAGTTAAAAGTATTTACATATCTATGGCGGAATAATTCCACTGTTCTGAGAAAATTAATTTAAAAATCACAGAGGGGAGTGCCCATCGTGGTGAAGTGGAAACAAATCTGACTAGCATCCTTGAGAAGGCAGGTTTGATCCCTGGCCGCGCTCAGTGGGTTAAGCCGGCATTGCGGCGAGCTCTGGTGTAGTTTGCAGATGCGGCTTGGATTCAGCATTGCTATGGCTGTCGTGTAGGCCAGCAGCTGTACCTCCGATTTAACCCCTAGCCTGGGAACCTCCATATGCTGCAGGTGGGGACCTAAAAAGACAAAAAAAATCACGGAGGTCATAAAAAAAGGAAGTTAGTGATGAGGAGAAGAATTAAATTCAAGAGAAGTCTAGAAGAAAAGTTCCACAAGATAAAAAGCCCCAAAATAAACCCATACACTTATTGTTAGTTAAGCTACAACAAAGGAAGCAAGAATATGCAATGGAGAAAAGACAATCTCTTCAATAAGTGGTGCTGGGAAAACTGGACAGCTACATGTAAAAGAATGACATTAGAACATTCTATTGAAGCTCCCGCTGTGGCACAATGGGATCAGCAGCATCCTGGGAGCACTGGGACACGGGTTCAATTCCTGGCCTGGCACAAGGGGTTAAGGATTTGGCATTGCCACAGCTGCAGCTCAGATATGAGCCCTGGCCCAGGAGTTCCATATGCCGCCAAGGTGGCCAAAAAAAAAAAAGAGAAGATACTATAAACCTCTTAGAGGAAATCACAGGCAAGACATTTTTTGACTTAAATTGCAGCAATATCTTTTTTGGATCCACCTCCCAGAGTAATGAAAATAAAAACAAAAATAAACAATTGGGACCTGATTAAACTTAAAAGCTTTTGCACAGCAAAGGAAACCATAAAAAAAAAAAAAAAAAGACAACCCACAAACCCACAGGAGAAAATCTTTGCAAATAAAGTGACCAACAGGGATTCATCTCCAAAATATACAAACATCTCATACAGCTTTATATAAAAAATAAACAACCCAATCAAAAAAATGGGCAGGGAATCTAAATAGACATTTTTCCAAAGAAGACAGACAGATGGCCAAAAAGCACATTAAAAAATGCTCAACATCACTAATTATTACAGAAATGCAAAGCAAAACTATAATGCGGTAAAATCACCTCACACTGGTCAGAATGGCCATCATCAAAAAGCCTATAATAAAAAATGCTGGAAAGGGTGTGGAGAAAAGGGAAACACTGTTGGTGGGAATATAAATTAGTACAACCACTATGGAGAAGAGTATGGGGGTCCCTTAAAAGACTAAAATAGAACTGCCATATGATCTACCAATCCCACTCCTGGGCATCTTTCCTGGGTAAGAAAACCATAATTCCAAAAGATACATGCACCACAATGTTCAATGAAGCACTATTTATACTAGCCAAGACATGGAAGCAACCTAAATGTCCATCATCAAAAGCAGATTGGGTAAGACGTGGTACATGTATACAATCGAATGTGACTTGGCCGTAAAAAAGAACAAAAGAATGCCAGTTGCAGCAACATGGATGGACCTTGAGATTAATCATACTAAGTGAAGTTAAGTCAGATAGAGAAAGACAAATATTATATGCGAGTACTAATGTGAGGAGTCTAATACAAAATGACACAAAAAAACTTATTCACAAGATATAAACAGACTCAAAGATTTGGAAACCAAACTTATAAGGTTACTGAAGTGGAAATGTTGGGGCAGGGATAAATTGAGAGGTTGGGAGTGGCATATATACACTACTATACAAAATCGCTAAGTACCAAGGACAGGGAAATCTACTCAATGCTCTGTGATGGCCTATATAGGAAAAGAATCTGAAAAAGAATGGATATGTGTATGTGTATAACTGATTCACTTGGCTGCACACCTGAAGCTAACACAATATTGTAAGTCGAATATACTCTAATAATTTTTTTTAAAAAGTTACAAAAATGTTTTTCAAAATGACAGCATTATTAAAATAAATGTATAGCGCCTAAACTTTGTCTACTATATTGTTATTCCTTTAAAAAATAAAAAAGACTTCACTATTTTAGAGTCACAACTTATTCCATGCTGTCTGGATATTTACTGAGTCTTGGTCAACCATGTTTTGATACTATGTCAGGCACTGGAGATGCTACAAGCATGAAGGCAACAATCCATACCACGGAAGTGCTTATCACACTATTAAATACCAGTCTAAGAGACAGGCCATTCACATTACAAAAAAGAAACATCAACTCAGGAAACCTGGCAGGAAAAAGTCATCCAGATAGGGAAGTTTCTAAACAGGTTTTATCAGGCAGCATAAAATCTAAACTTTTCTGCAACAAGGCTTCCTTTAGATTTTTTCTATAGTTGTATTGTTTCCGTCTCTCCTTCAGCAAAACCCTTTAAGGACTTCTTATTTTGTTCTAAAGAAAACTATTTTCAGGACCCATACTGAAAGTACCCACTAAAAAAATTCCATGGTCAAATAAGTTAGGGAAATATTACATACTCTATTCATTCTGGGAGAGTCATACTATATATTATTGCACTAAAGGTTCTCAGAAGTCCTGCAATAGGAAACCTGTGTAAGTCTGTTAATTCAGTGCTTCTCATGTTCAAGCATGGATCCTGCCTCATCTACTTTGTCTTTCTCTTTTGTATAACACAAAGCAGGTTTCAATTAGCAATAAATGAAGTAGTAAAGTAGCAAAGATTGGTTTTAAATCCTGGAACCACGCAAGTTGTAAACTATAGGTTATTTTCTTTCTGCAAAACTGTTATGTCTGTGAATCTGCAAATTATGCAAAAAAGAGATCCCCCTGTGTTTAAACGTCTCTCACAAGGCATAGAGAGAAGGTTAATTTTGTAATATCTTGATTTAACTAATTTAAGTTCATATTTCTATATTGTTCTTTAATATAACATATACCTGTATATAATACAGATAGTTGTGGACAAAAATGGGAAATCCAAATATGACCATTATATAAATCCCTAAAAGAATCTACAAACTTGTCCTCAGATCAGTGAAATTTGTCAACTATTTCTACTACAAATTATTTTTTCTAAGTACAGAATATCATATTCTAAAGAATCTATCAGCATTAAACACAGCATTCAGCAAATGCAACATTATTTCATGTAGGATAGATCCTGTGAACAAAGAGTTAACACAGCCAAGTCTGTTTTACTCAGTCCTCACTAAATCCTGGGGGATGCCTAGAGCCATGGCAATGACCCCTGGCCAAACTCTGAGAACTAAACTCTTGGAATATTCACAGTCACTGGTTAAGGATGTTAGAGGTGGTAGGTCAGGATGTACCAGGCTGTTAGCATTGTTTAAAGTTATCATCAAGATTTATGAGTTACACCTGGTATCTGGTTGAGGCCCTAAGTTTTGGACACCAGAGCTGACCACATGGCAGGAATATGCCTATGTGACCACCTTCCTATAACAACTCTGGACTGTGACACTCATCTTGTACATGCTCTACCATTCAGTTAGAGGGACAATAGCACCCATGTGATCCTCACATTCCTGATCTCTCTCTGGCATGCACCTGTATATACCTTTTTCCTGCTGTTCTTACACTGCATCCTTTGCTGCAATAAAACCTAGCTGCAAATACAACATTATATTGAGTTGTGTGAGTCTTTCCAGTAACTCAAACTAGTGGTCAGTCACAGGACCCTCAAAACAAATATCATTAAAGACTTTAGTTGCCATTAATACCTAACTTCTTTAATTTTAACAAGCTAAATGATCCTAACGAAGTCCTTAAATGAACAAATCAGTGTACAGGACAAAAGCTAAGACGTAAGCCTGAGCTGACTGTCCTTAGAAAGGCCTGGTTGCAAGGTCAGCCCTTGGCTGGCATCTGGGAACTTGAATGATAAACAGTTCCCTCTGCTGATATAAAACTTACCTTAAATGAAAACAGGGCCTCACTACACCTCAACTGTTAGGACAAACAATACGGTTTATGCAAAATGTTTGTTTTCCTTCTCAGAGCCTGAAATTTTGGTACATTTCAGGCAGAGGGTGCCTCTATTACTAGGTCCAACAAAAACATTGGCATGGAGTCTAATGAGTTTCCCCGGTTGACTGCACTTCACATGTGTTGTCAAAATTCACTGCTAGAGGAATTAAGCTAATCCTGTGTGACTCCAGTGAGAGGAGAAACTCTTGCAAGTTAATTTCTTCCAGACTTCACCCTACATACTTTTTCCCTGTGCTAATGCTGCTTTGTCTCTTTTTGCTGTAATAAACCTTAGACATTATTATGACCAAATGCTGAGCCCTAGGAACCCTCCCATCAATGAACTTTGGAGTGGTCTTGGGAATACTCAACACAATCAGCTTTTTTTTTTTTTTTTCTTTTTTAGGGCCACACCTGTGGCATATGGAGGTTCCCAGGCTAGGGGTCGAATCGGAGCTGTAGCCACTGGCCTACACCATAGCCACAGCAACGCCAGATCCGAGCCATGGCTGCTACCTACGCCACAGCTAAGGCAGCGCCAGCTCCTTAATCCACTGAGCAAGGCCAGGGGTCGAACCTGCATCCTCATGGATACTAGTCAGATTCGTTTCCGCTGAACCACAAGAGGAACTGAACAATCAGCATTTTAAAACAAAACTGAGTGTCTATTATGTCAAAATGCTGAAATTCACTTTCAATTCTAAAACATTTGTTATGTGATCCTAGCAATTGGACTTTATTTGCATAAACCTGGGCCTCTTTATTCCCCTGAACAAGAAATAAAGACTAAACCCATGTTATGGTCCCATTGCACTGAATGAAATGAAATAATGCAAAACACACTCATATACTCAGTAAACAGTAAATATTAAATAGTATTTCTAGTGGCTCTTTCTTAGATGAAACAAAACACTGGGAAGCTTTTATGTTTGTACTGACGCAATGAGAATTCAAACAGCCATTTGGAGTACTGCGAAGAGAAGCTCAAAGACAAACTTTGACCCTCCATCTCCAACACTGGTGCTGTAAGTGCTTTCCAGTCCACATGACAGGATTATTGGTTGAGCTCAAGCAGTTAAATCCTATGTAATAAGTATCTTTATTTCCAAACCTGGTCTTCATTTAGCCTTCAAATTGACCTCCTGAATGAGAAGTGAATGTACAAACTAATGAATACTGCGGCTATGCTTGATGATTTTACTTCTCAAATTACTAAACTGGGATTTTAGTTCAAGCCATTTTCTGGTGTGCATATGAGGCATAAAGTCCAATCAACATAAGTCTGAAACCTACAGCACTATAAGAGCAAACCCCAATATAAACAGAAGTACAACCCTAAAGCCAATTACTCCCAGCTATCAACTTACCCCAAAGTGGCTTTTCAAATGAATTCATATCCCAAATCCACATGTCCCACATCTCCTGTTGAAAAATAAATTGCCTAAAATCAGTTTATTACAAAAAAACTCTGTCCTTCCCCCCTTACCTCAGACACCCTATTCCACTGGACGGTAGGCCAGCCACCAAATCACCTATCCCTAATTCATTCAAACTTTAATAAATATAGAGTACGTACAAGACACAACGTTAAGTAGTTTTATGTATGCAATTAGGGAAAAAGCTCATTTTCTGCCCTAAGTGAGCTTGCAGTTTAGGAAGACAGATAATAAGTTTGCGCAGCACTTTACAATTTACAAAATGCTCTTTTCTACCTTTGCAACAGGTGCCAAATTACAAGGCGCTACAGTGCACAAAGGAGAGGAGCTGGTGGGGGGAGAATGACTGGGGAATTGGTCTGAGTTAGGAAAAGGCAAAGGGGTGTTTCAGGTGAACAAAACAATGTGAGCTAAAATAGAGGCAGAAAAAATCAGGGGATGTCTAGGGGACAGCACACAGGAAAACTGGGAGATACAGTTGAAAGAGTGTGTTCAGAACAAAAGAAATAATGACTATCTCACTAAGGAGTCTGAAGAGCAATGATCAGGGGAAGCTGTCCCATGTTTTTACTTTTGTCTTTTGAATACAAATAGCGAAACATCACAACAGAACACACCGTGATTTCTGCTCTCACCTCCCAACCATGAACTCGGATACAAAGAAATACACTGCCCTCACCAGTAATGGAAAACCCCAGAGATCCTGCGACACAGTTTCCTGCAAATAAAGGATCCAGCAGGAATCTCCTCCAGGCCAGGGGCCGATTCTATTTTCCAGCCATGGAGTCCTCCCAGTCTCCAAGGTTTTGTTCTGTATTTTTGCCCAAACACCAGCCTCGACCCTGAGTTCCATAATGCCACCCTCTTCCCCTCAAATCATCACTCTCTCTTCTCTCCTTTACCACCTTCTTGCAAGTAGTCTTCATTCGCGGCCCTTAATTTCTTAACCTCTCAACCTAGTGTAGTCTGTCTTCACCTTGATGAAACCATTTTTTGGTCAAATCACTCCAATGTCCTAACTATCAAGACAAGCCTCTTTCTCATATTCTACTTGATGTCTCCGCCTCTTAAATTATGTGTGGAAAAGGAGGCTATAAATAAAACATAATCTCTTCTTTTCTTGGCTCCAGGGTCATTCCTTGTTCTCCCACTTTATTGTCCACACTTTGCAGTTTTCTTCTCTGGCTCATCCCACTCTGCCTTGGACCTGTCTGCAGGCTGCCTGACACTCTACATGGCCTTCTTTGGAAATCCACTAGTTGTAAAGCTTTACTGAACATGTGCCCGTGACTCCTATACCTCTAATTTCTTCCTGGGATGCTCTGGTTAGAATACAAGCTCCTCCAGAGTGGGAATCATGTTTTTCATACATGAGCCCTAAAAGTCTGATGATAGCAGAAACTCATATACAAAATAGCATCTTCACCAAGTCATTTTTTATTTTTTCCTAAGGCCTTATTTTTCATTCTAGCACCAAACACTAAAATTTACAACATAATATATACTAATTAGTTTATTAATTATCCTATAAACTTCATGAGGGCAGAGAGACTTTATTTTGTTTAGTGCTATTATTATAGCACCTGGAATAGTACTTGGCACATGGCATAAGAGTTTGATAATTATTTGGTTAAATGAATGAAAATACCAGAAAAAAATATCATGTAGGAAGGAATAAAGGTAACTGAAATTAAAGCATTTTAAGTTGCTGTGTTTTGGTACAGGGCAGGGATTTTTGACTAATTTTAGACTTTTTAAGATCAAATATTTTTTTTAATTAAAAGGAAACAATTAAGTAAAAACATTATGTATAATTAAAAACCAAACTGGAAAAAGGAGAAATAAGAAAATCAATCAATTCAAAATAAAATAAGAAAGAAATTTAAAATCATAAAAAATCACAAATATAGAAAGCACAAAACAAAATGGTAGAAATAAATCCCCATACATAAATAAATAAAAGTAAGACTAAAAGACTAAATGTAGTCATTAAAAGTTATCAGATTGGGGGGGGTTGTTTTTCAGCCACACTCACAGTATGTGGGAGCTCCTGGGCCAGGGATCAAACCTATGATACAGCAGCAACCTGAGCCACAGCAGTGACAATGTCAGGTCCTTAACCTGGTGTGCCGCAATAGAACTCCAATTGGAGTTTTTAAAATAAAAGCTATACGCTATTTGTGAGACATACAACAAAAACATAAGGATTCAAAACAGTAAAAGCAATCTCACCAAAGACATACAAATAAACATATAAAAAGATGCTCCACATCATTTGTCATCTGGAAAGAAGTCACAATCATATTGGCTTGTGGATAAAGCTTGGAGCTAGCAGAGCAACAACAAGAAAGTGAGCTAGAAATCCTAGAAAGGAAGGACATATCCACCACAATCCTTAGTCAAGCCCCTGACCACACAACATGGAAGAGATCCCAGAGACCCAAAAGAAAAGTAACAGCCAGATGGCTGGAAAAATGAAGCAAAGATATCAGCTGTTGTCCAAGGCAAGGGAAACAGAGGCTGGAGTTTAAGTCTAATCAGCTGACTGCCTAACAGAACAACAAAAAAATCAGTAATCTGTAGGACAAAACAGAATTGTGGGTCACTAAAAACATATCTGCAATACCCAGCATATAATAAAAAATTACTAAACACGAAAAAAATGTGACCCACAGACAAGAAAAAAAGTAGTCAATATACACTGAACACAAGATTACTTGGAATTTGTTGACAAGGACTATTAAGCAGCTACTACAAATGTGTCTAAGAACTTAATAATAATAATAAAGAGAGGGAATTCTCATCAGAGAAATGAAAACTATAAAAAAGGAATCATATAGTATACCATGTGGAACACAAAGATACAGTATGACGTAAAAAATTCACCTGGCAGTTTTTAACAGCAGATTAGAGATAACAGAATATAGCATCAGTCACTTTAAAGGCAGATCAAAAGCAATTATCCAATTCTGAAGATCTGAGTGAAAGAAAAATATTTTAAAGAATGGAGAGCCTCAGTAAGCTCACTGAAGAGAGGTACAATACTATGAAGTTTAATGTAAGTGAAATCAGAGTCCCAAAAGGCGGGCACAGAGAAAATTATACAGAAAAGTATACATAAAAATAACATATCGACTGTTCGGGGGAAACATGAAATTGCAAGTCTAAGTTTAGTGAACCCTAAGCAGGATAAATACAAGGAAAATCACAATTCGAGCACATTATATTCAAATTGCTACAAACTAAATATTTAGAGAAAATTTTGAAAGCAGCCAGAGGCAAAGACATTACATACAGAGAAAAAAACAGATGACTTCTCATTACATGAAACAAAGACATTCTCAAATAAAGAAAAAGCCAAAACAACACATCTCTCTTACACCTGCACCATAAGAAATGCTAACAGGAGTTCCTTAGGCCAAAGAAAAATGATACCAGATGGAAACTCAGATCTGTAAGGAGAAATGAAGTATATTAGCAATGGTAAATATCTGAGTAAAAAAATTTACTACTTTTCCCTCTTCATTTTTTTTTTTCTTTTTTGGCCACCCCAGGGCATATGGAATTCCTGTGCCAGGAGTCAGATATGAAAGAGAGTTGTGATCTATGCTACACTGCAACAACATGAGATCTTTAAAACACTGTGTGGGGCTGGGGACTGAACCTGCATCCCAGCACTCCAGAGATGCCACCAATCCCATTGCACCACCCACTGCAATCAAGTGGGAACTCTATCCCTCTTGAGAGAGAGAGATATATTTAGGCTTTTTTTAGGGCCACACCTGCAGCATATGGAAGTTCCCAGGTTAAGGGCCGAGTTGGAGCCACCACTGCCGGCCTACACCACAGTCACAGAAACACCAGATCCAAGCCGAGTCTGCGACCTACACCACAGCTCATAGCAATGGCAGATCCTTAACCCACCAAGAGAGGCCAGGTATCAAACTCAAGTTCTCATGGATACTAGTCAGGTTCCTAACCCACTGAGCCACAACAGGAATCCTCCTCTTGATTTCTTAAAAGAGATGGTTGATTAAAACAAAATTTAGGAGTTCCCGTCGTGGCGCAGTGGTTAACGAATCCAACTAGGAACCATGAGGTTGAGGGTTCGGTCCCTGCCCTTGCTCAGTGGGTTAACGATCTGGCATTGCCGTGAGCTGTGGTGTAGGTTGCAGATGCAGCTCGGATCCCGCGTTGCTGTGGCTCTGGCGTAGGCCGGGGGCTGTGGCTCCGATTCAATCCCTAGCCTGGGAACCTCCATATGCCGCGGGAGCTGCCCAAAGAAATAGCAAAAAGACAAAAAAAAAAAAAAAAAAAAAAGAAAAGAAAGAAATACAAGTCATATTTACCTAAGGAGTTAAATAAATTATAAAACTTAACTCTTAAAAAAAAAACAAAATTTATAACTGTATTGTACAAGTTATTAATACGAAGACGTAACGTATGACAAAATTAGAACAAAGGATAGAGGTGAGAGTAAGCGTTAACTATCTAGTCATGAGGGACTTTTATTTTGTGAAATAATACAACCCAACATCTATTCATGACATTTAAGCCAAAAACAAAAGAAATTCTAGAAAATTAGAAATAAGAATGAACTCTGCCTACCTGATAAAGGATATCTGCCCTAAATGCAGAGTAAACAAAATGTTTAATCTTTAAGAGTTGGAAGCATTCCCTTTGAAGTTAGGAAAAGAGCAAAAATGCCATCTGTCATTTTTTCTTCCCAACAATGTACTGGAGTTCCTATCTAGAACAGTAAAGTAAGAAAAAGAAACAAGAGATTTAAGAATTGGAAAGAAGAAAACAGAACAAAACCAAAAGAAACGGTAGAAAATGAAGACAACCAGAACTAATGAACTTCCAGCAATGTTGCTGGATTCAAGACCATCATACAAAACTCACTGAATTCTTTTGCCAAAAAAAACTAGAAAATTGCTCAGAAAGACCTTTTCAAAAATGAAGATAGCATGCTGGCATATAAAAGATTTATCATAGTAAATAATTCTCTCAATATTAATCTATATACTTAATACAGCTTTGATTAAAATCTCAGTATAATTTTTTATAGAACTTTAAAAGCAGATGCTAAAATCATACACAACAAAGCCATGAAAGCCAGTAAGATTTTGAACAACAAGGTAAGGGAACTCCGTGGTCTAGCCATCAAGCTATAGTACTTAAATCAGTGTGAATCATGGGCAGAGACATTAAAGACCAACAAAACAGAAGAGAGCCCACGATCAGACCCCTTGGTCACATGTAAACATGACAGAGGTGGCACTACAAATCAGAACAAAAGGCATGGGCTATTTAATGAATGTTCATCCATATGAAAAAATAAAATTCCTACCTCTCACCATCCAAATATCCAGTTCCAGGTGGATTAAAGATTTAAGGATACAAGTATCTAAAACTTTAAAAGAAAATATAGGTAAATATCTTTATGTCCTTGGTTACAGAAGAATTTCTTAAACAATACTCAAAAAGCACAGACCATTAAAGAAAAAATTAATAATTACTACATGAAAATTAAAAATTTTAAAACAAAGATATCATAGACATTGAAATGATAAGCCAAAAGATTAGGGGGGAAATATCCATTACAGAAATAATCAGCAAAAGATTAGTTTCAGTATGTATTAAAAACTTCTCCAAATCGAAACAATGCAAACAGTGAAAAAGAGGCTGAAAAGCAAGAACGAGCAAATTACAACCAAGAAAACATAAACAGCCAGTGAACATATGAAGATATACTCAATCTCAGTAGTATTCAGGGAAATGAATTTGACCTCAATAGATTAGCAAAAGCACAAAGTGTTATTAGTAAGGAATAAAGAAATGGGCCACTCATACCACGCTGTTCCAAGTGTAATGTGGCACAGCCACTCTGCAAAGCAACCTGACAATATGTAGTAAAGCTGAAGAAAGCACTGCCCTATCACTCAATAATTCCACTTCTAGGTACATATCCCAGAAAGACTCTTGCTACATATCCCAGAGAAACTCTTGCATGTGAATTCGAGGAGACACAAAGACTACAGCATTGTTTATAATGAGGGGGCAAATTAACCACTAAATGTGCATCAAGAAGAAAATGGGAGTTCCCGTTGTGGCACGCGGAAACGAATCTGACTAGGAACCATGAGGTTGTGGGTTTGATTCCTGGCCTTGCTCAGTGGGTTAAGGATCCAGCGTTACAGTGGGCTGTGGTGTAGGACACAGCTCGGATCTGGTGTTGCTGTAGCTCTGGCGTAGGCTGGCAGCTGTAGCTCCGACTGGACTCCTAGCCTGGGAACCTCCATATACTGTAAGCGCAGCCCTGAAAAGATAAAAGACCCAAAAAAAAAAAAAAAAAAAAAAAAGAGAGAGAAGAAGAAGAAAATATATATATGAACTGTATAACAATTCCACATAGCAGGTAAAATTAAACTAAAACTATATGCATCAATCTGGGTAAACAATGTGGAATGAAGGAAAAAACCTGTCTACAGGATATGTACAGTATGTTCCTATATACACTGCTTTAAAGCATATTAAAATAAGACTGTTCATGGACATAAACATACATTGTAAAGGTAACATAATATGCATGAAAATAATATACCAAATTCATATATGGGTAATTCTGAGGAGGGAGGGAAGGGATTTAACTAAAATGGAAGGTTTTTTTTATATAAAAGATCTAAATTGTGGCAAACTGCTAGTTGCTCACCGAATACCTTTCTTCTTTCCTACAAATCAAACTGCTATATTAGTGAGTGGCAGTGTACATATCCTGGCCTGCTGCACTAATTAAGGTAGCCAGAAAGATAAAATCAGACATCACTGGGCGGGGTATGGGAAAGGTATTGAAAGGGAACTGACTTCATTGCCTGGAATGTGAACACAAAGGTTGGAGCTACAAGGACCTTCTTTGCAACCACAAGATGGCCTTGAGAAAGCCAGCCACAAGCTAAGGACTGAAAATCGGAAAGATAAGGAGTATGGTCACTGATGACCACAAAGCTGCCACGTGCTGGGAAGGAAAAAAAGCAACAAAACAAAACCTCTTGAAAGTAACTTTTTAGAGAGGAAGAAGGGATACAGGGATCTTTTAGACACAGCCAAACTTGATACTAACTGACATAGAATCAAACAGGGAAAAATGTCAAGACACAGAGGAAAGGTGGGTTCATGACTGTTCATTCCTTGTCTTCCACTATTGTATTTTCTATACATTTAAGATCTTTCGTTTATAAAATATCTTTTACTTCACAGATTTTAAACAGAGACTCTCAAATGTTACCTACAGATAGGCAGGACGCTGCTGGCCCACAGATCACCCTAAAATGCACAGACAACATGTATACACTATGTGGCTGCCAACCAGAGCAGATGAAGAATTCGCTAGAAACTGGCCAACTACACTCTGAGAATGCAGACAGTGCTCTGCTATTGCCACAGCCCTCCTACTGTCAGTTCGGATAACAAACAAGAGGGTAAGATCCCACAGTCTCTTGGCTCCGGGCTTGGGATGAGAAAAACCAAAAACAATTTGCAGACTAAATGGAAATCTCTGTTGTCATTCCCTTTTCCCTATTTTTCCTTATCCATGCATTCCCCAGAGCTCAGGGCCATACTTTTCCTCCTCCTCCACTGAATTATCTGGGAAGAGAGAAAGAAGAAAAAATATCTAAGGATAATAGTACCCACAAATGAAATTTAGTTCTCTTATGATTGCAAACATGAAGGTTCTTTTGAGAACTACTTCACTTGAAACACTGTCTGATGTTGCTTGGATATTAAGTGACCTTTTGGAATAGGAAAAGTTTTAAAGTTTGCTCAACCAACCAAATGAAAATAGAAATTTGGGATAGGGGCAGATTTCAGATTTTGGTCAAGGATAAAGGTCTGAGATATGTTAAAATAAACAAAACAAACAGAAAACCCTTTGTTCATTTAATAGCATGTTATAGAAAGACAGTACTCTAGTTAGTCATGAAGTCTACTGCATATATTTATTTATCTCAGGTACCACACACTACAAAACATACTTCATTTTCTTCCCTTAAGCAGTCAGCTATCTTATACATCTGTTTTTGGTTCTGTGGGGGGGTCTTCCCGAATTTGGTTTCTTCCTAATGCCACTTAACTTCTTTTCTTAGCTTATATTGTTTCTGCATTCTCTCCTGCTGATTTTAACTCGAATTTCTGGCCCCTTGCCTATTGTTTCTGTGAATAGTTATTCTCTGCCTCACTCCCTCAATTTAGTCTTCTAGTTTCACAGGGCTTCTGCACTGACACTAGTTAAGGGCTTCTATATTGATACTAGTTAAGATCCATACTAAGAGATAACATCCCAAGTACCTCTTCTTAAAATTTTTTCAGCTTTTTGGAGACAGACATAGGATTTGCTTTCTGCCTTCAGAACACCCCACAAACCACTGCAATTAAGATGTTACTTATTGGAGTTCCCATCGTGGTGCAGTGGTTAACGAATCCGACTAGGAACCATGAAGTTGCGGGTTCGATCCCTGCCCTTGCTCAGTGGGTTAAGGATCCGGCGTTGCTGTGAGCTGTGGTGTAAGTTGCAGATGCAGCTCGGATCCCGCCTTGCTTAGGTTCTGGCTTAGGCTGGTGGCTACAGCTCTGATTAGACCCCTAGCCTGGGAACCTCCATATGCCACGGGAGCAGCTCTAGAAAAGGCAAAAAAAAAAAAAGATGTTACTTATTTAATAATATAGTAGAAAGGTAACAGGAAAATTGTTGAAAAAGTCCCTGAAATAAATCTGCTATTTAATTCGCATCAATAACTCAAAACATTACTTCTGCAAGATTTTTTAAAATTCCACTTAGGTCTCAAAATTGTATTCTGCTTAAACTCTGTACACTTGGGTTATCACTCCTTTCCTTATTATACACACTAAACTGTTGCACATGTTTTTCTTTATCACTGTCAAAAATACCATAACTAAAAGATCTATTTTTTGCAGATGACATTTCTTCATTTCAGCTTTAGAGAATGTAAAGAATTAAGTTCATCCACGAGCAGATTTTTCCAAACACACATACTATGTTAGAGCCTAGATTTAGCTTCCTCCTTACAACCATAAATTCAAGAAAACTAACTCTAAAACTAACTCTAAAATATTTAAGATGCATTTAAACATTATCAAAGAGCATATTTTTTTAATGAATGTAAAATAACTTTACAGCCTTAATGAAATGCTCTAACAGTACTGTAGAGAAGAGTTAAATTTAACTTTCAGGTTTGTGTTTTGTTGTGCTGTTAAGTGTAATACTGCCTATACATGTTAAGTGCTTAAGAACAGCAAAACAGTCTTAAGGGCGATGAAACCTTTACCTAAAACTGCAAATTTCTTGCTCTATTTTTATCTAATTTTTGCTTTTTTGGGGCCACATGTGCAGCATATGGAAGTTCCCAGGCTAGGGGTTGAATCGGAGCTGCAAGCTGCCACTCTATGCCACAGCCACAGCAATGCCAGATACAAGCTACATCTGCGAGCTATGCCACAGCTCATGGCGACACCAGATCCTTAACCCACTGAGAAAGGTCAGGGATCAAACCCGTGTCCTCTTGGATCCTGGTCAGGTTCGTAACTGCTGAGCCACAACAGGAACTCTGCAAATTTCTTGTTTTATTATAGAGAACCCTAGTGATGAGGGACAGTATTATTTTAAAAAAGAAAAAGGCGGGAGTTCTTCTTTTTTAAAAGAACATTATGGCAGGATTTGAAAAGAGTATAATAGAATGGTATCTCACATTGCTTTAAAATACTTGGGCTTTGGGAGTTCCCATCATGGCTCAGCAGAAACAAATCTGACCAGCTAGCCTCCATGAGGATGCAGGTTTGATCCCTGGCCTCGCTCAGTGGGCTGAAGATCCAGCATTGCCCTGAGCTGTGGTGTAGGTTGCAGACACAGCTAGGATCCCGAGTTGCTGTGGCTCTGGTGTAGGCTGGCGGCTACAGCTCCGATCTGACCCCGAGCCTGGGAACCTCCATATGCCACCAGTGCAGCCCTAAAAAAAAAAAAAAAGACAAAAAAGAAATACTTGTGCTGTGGAGCTTCCATTGTGGCTCAGTGGGTTAAGAACCTAACTAGTATCCATGAGGATGCTGTGGGTTCGATCCCTGGCCTTGCTCAGTGGGTTAAAAATCCAGCATTGCCCTGAGCTGTGGCCTAGGCCGGCAGCTGCTGCTCCGATTCAGCTCCTAGCCTGGGAACTTCCATATGCCACAGGTGTGACCCCAAAAAGAAAAAAAAATTTTTACATTAAAAAAAAAAACACCTGGGCTTGGGAGGAGGGTGGTGGGAGGGACTGAAAGGTGAAGCACATGTGGCAAATCTGAACCTCTGCTGAAATCTGGAAGATCTGGTGGTGGGAGGATTTTAAGAGGGTTCCATTTTACTAGTTCCTCTACTTCTTTATATCTGCTAGAAGTTTTTGAAACATGAAGAAATAACTTTTAAGTTTGTTTCAGAACACTGAAAGCTAAGTTAGAATTACAAATAGATTTAACATTCTACTTTGGTGGGCCAAATATTATAAACACTGATGTTTTGTGAACAAAATCAAGGCATGGACACATTCATTCACTTAATTCAATATAATAAGCACCCATGTACAATATGCCAAGCATTTCACCAGACCACAGGAGAACCAAGATGGGTTAGACCATGTCACTATCCTTGGGGAGGGGAGAGTCAATGTGAACATCTGTGATAAGGATTCTGGGTGGTCCAGCAAAAGGGTTATAGAGAACAGAAGCCACAGACAGAAGATTGAGGGGAAGACTGACTGAACTCCTGCAATATGCCATATACATTACATTCATACATCACTGCTGCTCAAATGGGAGAGGAACCACTCATGAAGATTCATTCGTTTTTCATACCAGACCCCACCCCAGCTTCTGTGGCTATGAGGCTCCTCTATAGATGGTCCTGCATGATAAGAATTTATCCTACCATTCTTTTCAAGTGGATTTTATCTTCATTTTTCAGCTGAGGAAGATGACAGGTCATAAGTTTTAGTGCTGGGGAGCATTTAGAGAACTGAAAGATCCAAGAGGTCAGAGAAGACTTTGGAGAGTGGCACACAAAGGCAAAAGAGGACAGAGTTCTGAGAAATGAGTTTTCCACAAAGCTAAATGCTACAGAGGTAGGTTTAGAGACACTGGAAGCTGTTTTTGTCAAGTACTGAGCACGCTACCTTGAGTTTGGTGATTTAAACATGACACTAAGGAGTTCCCGTCGTGGCGCAGTGGTTAACGAATCCGACTAGGAACCATGAGGTTGCAGGTTCGGTCCCTGCCCTTGCTCAGTGGGTTAAGGATCCGGCATTGCCGTGAGCTGTGGTATAGGTTGCAGATGCGGCTTGGATCCTGCGTTGCTGTGGCTCTGGCGTAGGCCGGTGGCTACAGCTCCGATTCGACCCCTAGCCTGGGAACCTCCATATGCTGCGGGTACGGCCCAAAGAAATAGCAAAAAAACAAAAAACAAACAAACAAAAAGAACATGACACTAAAACACCAGAGGGTCTCTCAAACTGTGCTGATTAAAAGAAATTAAACCTTACTCAAGACTTCAGGGTGAGGATATTTCAAGCCTTACTATCAGCCACATTAACCACATGCAGTGGAAGGCTGGATAAAATAAACCTAGAGTTCCCAAAGCAAAAGAGGTTTTCCTTTCTTTTAATAGGAATGAAAGCACAGGAACAATTACTAAGCTTTTAATTTTGTGCTAAGCATTTTTAGGGGCACTATATAACATAATCCTCCCAATAAGCCAATGAGCTAGGTACTATTATGTCCACTGTCTTACAGATAAGAAAACTGACATTTTTAAACAGTTAGGTAATTTGGCGGGGGCAGACTTTATCAAGGCCATAAATCTGTATCTGTTATTTATAGTCCACCCCTGGAAAACATATTCATGGAATCATTCTATAATGACTATAGTCATTACATAGTATGACTACAGACATACTGTAATACTTTTTATTTTTTATTTTATGTTATTGGTGGCATCCATGACATGCAGAAGTTCCTGGGCCAGGGATTAAACCCGTGCCACAGCAGCAACCCGAGCCACTGCAGTGACAACACCAGATCCTTAGCCCACTGAGCCACAAAAGAACTCCTGCATTGCCTTTTTAACCCAGTTTGTAAGATTCAACCAAGTTGATGTATTAATAGTTTATTAACCTTGGTGCCAAAGACCAGGGGTTAGCATACTACTATTTTTATAAATAAAAATTTATGGAAACACAGCCACACCCATTCCATTTGTTTACTTGCGGTTTATAGCTACTTTTGCACTAAAACAGTAAAGCTAACTCCAACAGAGACTGCATCACCGGCAAAGACTAAAATTTATTATCCAGCCCTTGATACAAAGTTTGCTGACCTTTAGCACAGAGCACTGCAGGAGTATTGACACTACTCATTCAACTTCCACAATTTTGTCAATGTAGTTTTAACTTGCATTCCCTTGTTGACAAATATTTATTGGATATTCATTTTTTTTCTTCTATGAATTAGCTTTTCCTCTCTATTGCCCTGTGAACTGGAGATGGGCACTTGCCATCTGCTCCTACACAGAATGAATCATGAGCCACTGCAGCTGCCGACCCCCAACACCCCCCTGAGAGGGAGTGAGGCACTCTGTGTTCTGGGAAAACTGGCACAACAGGTCTTGAGATAGTTAGATATTTTCAGAAGATTGTATGAGCCCGATTCTTGCATTTCCTTGTATCTAGAAAAGCACTAAAATCCCTCCTGGTGATGTCTGCTCCTCATGACTAGCAGTAGCCTTCACGAGTCCAGCAGAAATCTCCCACAAAATGTGTGCATGGTGGCATGTACCTCCCCCTTCATTATAGTCACATATATACCAACAAACGCCCCTACCTCTTTGGAGCAATATTTCGGAGCTCTCTGAAATGCTGCCTCCTCAACTATAGTCCTTATTTTGCCCCAAATAAAACTTAACTCTCAACTTTTAAGGTGTGCATGTTTTTTAAGTCAACAACCCGTTTACCTTTTTCACGACATATGTATGTATACCGACAAATATGTGCATATATTACCGTGATTTAAAAAAATCTTATCAATTGTATGTTAAGAAATACCTTCTCCTATCTGTGCACTTGACTTGTCATTACACTCTCTCTCCATTTTAAACAAGAAACAAAAGAGCTTCATTTTAATAAAGACAAATTTATTAATCTTTTTCTTCAACATCTATGCTTTTGGCAACTAGTTAAGAAAGCCTGAAATCATAAAATAACCTCTAGTATTTTATTTTGAAGGCTTAAGTTTTGCCTTTCACAAGTTTTTAATCAATCTGGAATTTTTTTTTTTTTAATATGGTATGAAGTAAGAAACTATTCCCTACCCCCTCCGGATGCGCTAGCAATAAATCCCAACACCATTTACAGAAGATTCTATTTCCTTATTTGATGTATAACACCAGCTCTGTCACACATCGGATTTCCATGTATGCACAGTTCAGATTTTTGGCCTCGATATTCTTAAATCATCTATTTGTCCAATATTACACTAACTCAATTATTAAAGCTTTAAGTCTTAAAATTGGGTAGGACAAGCACTCTACAGAAATATCCTGGCTATTTTTAGAAATTTCCTTTTCCAAATAAATTTTAAAAGTAACTTGTCAAGTGTCACAAAAACAAACAAAACCATACCCTGCAGGGGGTTTATGGAAATAACAATGAATTTATATATCAATAACAGTAAATTGATATATTTACAAGAGATAATCTTTCTCCCTACGAACATGGTATATCCCCATATTTACCCCACAGGTCTTCTTTAATGTCTTGCAAAACATTTTTAAAATTTCCTATATATAAACATCTTGCCACCTCTTTTATATTTATTCCTAGGATGATTTTTTATTATTGTGAAATATTTTTATTACTTTTTATTGTGAGCTGCTAGTTAGAGTTACAAACTGATTTTACTTTATTGATCTTATATATTCAGCAACTTGCTATTATAAATTCAAAGAGTTTATTTGTGGACTGCTGAATTTTCTATGAGATTATTCATATGGACTCTAAAATGACCACTGTATTCATTCCTTATAGCCTTGTAACACTTCTGCCTTATTAACTGACCAGCAGCCCCAGTGCAATTCTGAAGTAATAAGGCAACAAGGGATGTCCTTACATTGTTGCTGATTTTTTTAGTGTTTTTTTTTAATTAACGTACAATTGATTTACAATGTTGTGTCAATTTCTGCTTGTTGCCAATTTTTAAGGATGCTTTTAGTGTTTCTGTAACAAGCATGATGTTTGCTGTAGGTTTTCTGTTAGTTGTGGAATTTTTCTGATTCTTAGTTTGGAATGAGTTTGTATCCCAAAAGAGTGTTGAATTTTATTCTTTTTCTGTATCTTTTAGAATATGGGGGGGTGGGAATAGCTTTAAACTGTTCATGTGGATAATTACATTAACAGATTTTCTAATGCCGAACCAAGCTGCCTTCCTGGAATAAACTCTGTTCAATATGTAGCACTTCCTTTATTCATTGTTGAATTCAGCTTGTCTAATTATTTTTGATAGTCTCTTGCTCCTTAGCTATATTTTTATACTCTGAATATATTAAGCATTTATTTTATATTCCATATCTGACAACTAGAATACCTGCAGTTCTGCTGATTAACTCACTGTGGCTTATCTGAAGTGGTTTTGATTTTTTAAAATTGAGAGATTATGTTCCTACAGAAACTTTACTACATTAGTTCTCTGGAGTCAGTGTTCCTATACCCTTCCAGAGAAGATGTGGTTTGCTTCTCAGTCCTAACAACCTGAGGCCACCTTTCATTAATTTTCTTGGCTTGGGTTTTTTGTTTGTTTGTTTGTTTGTTTCCACCATTCAGGTAGTAAGAGTGCCAACCCCAAACCCAGTGAGAAGTAGCTGTGTAGTTATCGTTTCTCAGGGAAGACAGTTTCCCTTTCCACAGACAGAAAAGCTGAGACAGGCAACCCTCCTTACCCCATCTCTACTCTCCCCCCGACCCCTGCACCATGGCACAAGCTTTTAATTTTATTATTTTTTATTTTTATTATTTATTGCTTTTTAGGGCCGCACCTGAGGCACAGGGAGGTTACCAGGCTAGGGGTCAAATCAGAGCTGAGCTACTGGCCTACGCCATGGTCACAGCAACTCAGGATCCAAGTCACATTTGCAACCTACACCACAGCTCACAGGAACACCAGATCCTTAACCCACTGAGGGAGGCCAGGGATTGAACCCTCAACCTCATGGATACTAGTAGGGTTCATCACTGCTAAGCCACGACGGAAACTCCAAGTTTTTAATTTTGTTCCTAGTTTATCTACCGATACTTTTCAAGGAGTTTCAGCTTTACTCAAGAGTATCTGGATCTTACTTCTTGCCTTGCTTGACCCCTAGTCACTCTGCAAAATTCAAAGCTCTAGGCCTCCAGGGATCTACAAATACCAGCACCCCCAGCTTAGCAGCCAGTGTCACCATTAGCTTGCCTTCCTGGCTTCAAGATTTCTTGTTTTTGACATCTGAGGAGTTTCCTTACTTGCCTGTCAGCTCACCTATGCATCTGAAAGATAGTCTGAATATTTGATCCAGTGTTTGTAATGTTTCATAAGGGGAAGCTATAAAAAAAAACTCTCTAATTTGCCACACTGCCAGAAACTGAAGCCTCTAAATGTTTTGAAGTGTCTGCTGAGTACTTTTCTCCAGAAGAAATGTACCTCTACTTGTGAAAGCTAAAGGAAAAATGATTCATTTGATTAACAAATGTGTACCAAACACTGTTCAAAGCACTTGGCATACATCACTAAACTAAACAAAGACTAGTGCATTCAAAGACCCTATGTGGGAGAGGTGCAGTCAGCAAACAATAAACACAAGCAAACAATTACATCACAGAAGGCAATAAGAGCAATGGAAGAAGAAACAGCAGTCGTGTAGAAGAATCAAGAGTAAGGGTGGGGACTGCAATCTTCAGCAACACAGCTGTGACTAAAACAGTATTTACCCTACATACCACCAATTAGTTTTTATTAAAAATACAATTTAAAGAATCTGGAGTTCCCAACGTGGCTCAGCAAAAACAAATTTGACTAGCATCCATGAGGACGCAGGTTTGATCCCTGGCCTCCCCTTGCTCAGTGGGTTAAGGATCCACTTAATGTGAGCTGTGGTGTAGGTCGCAGATGTGGCTCAGATCTGGTGTTGCTGTGACTGTGGTGTAGGCCAGCGGCTACAGCTCCAATTTGACCCTTAGCCTGGGAACCTCCATACGCCACAGGGGCAGCCCTTAAAAAAATAAAAAATAAAAAATATTTTCCTCTTCTCTTGCTGTGAACTAGGATGATGAGCAGCCTACAAATGTTAATACTACATGACTCCATCCACTTCAAAGAAACAGTGGCACACTTTAATAGTAATAATTGGAGATGCTGCTCAAAGAGTTATGATGGTACCTATTTAAAATTAAAATAAACGAAATTTAAAAGTAAACTTACGATGGGATCAAAAAAGGCACTTGGATATTTACTGAAAGAATGGTTAAATGAGAATCATCCTTTATATTTCTAAAGATTAGAAATTAATTATCTTTAATAATTAATATTATTAAACATTACTATCAGAGAAAACCATAATTCGAAAAGATACAAGCACCCCAATGTTCACTGCAACATTATTCACAATAGCCAAGACATGGAGGCAATCTAAATGTCCACTGACAGAGGAATGGATAAAGAAGATATGGTACATATACACAACGGAATGCTACTCAGCCATAAAATGAATGCGGTAACTCCAGTTGCAGCAACGGGGATGCACATAGAAATCATCATACTAAGTGAAGTCAAAAACAAGTATCATATGAGATCACTAATGTGTGAAATCTAACCAAAAAAATGATACAAAAGAACTTACAAAATACAAACAAAGATTTAAAACCAAATTTATGGTTACCAAAGGGGAAATGTGGGACAAAAGGGATAAATTAGGGGGCTGGGACTGACATATACACACTACTCCAGATGAAACAGACAGGTAGGTAACAAGGACCTACTGTATAGCACAGGATAATCTACTCAATACTGTATAATAACCTATATGCAAAAAGACTATGAAAAGGAACAGACATATGTGTATGTATTACTAACTTACTTTGCTGTGCACCTGAAACTAACACAACTTTCTAAGGCAATTATATTTCAATAATATTCATTCAAAATCAGGAGTTCCCATTGTGGCGCAGTGGTTAACGAATCCGACTAGGAACCATGAGGTTGTGGGTTCAGTCCCTGCCCTTGCTCAGTGGGTTAAGGATCCGGCGTTGCCGTGAGCTGTGGCGTAGGTTGCAGACGCGGCTCAGATCCCGCGTTGCTGTGGCTCTGGTGTAGGCCGGTGGCTACAGCTCTGATTCAACCCCTAGCCTGGGAACCTCCATATGACACGGGAGCGGCCCAAGAAATAGCAAAAAGACAAAAAAAAAAAAAAGAAAAAATTCATTCAAAATAAAAATAAAAGAGAAAGTAATTGGTATCACTATTAGGCAGGTTTTTTTTTTGAATGTTAAACCTAATTTAGAAGGCAATTTGTCCAATTATATCCCATTCTATATTTTATGGAGATGTGCCCTATTTAAACTCTTTAAAGTAGATTTTTCTCTTTTCATAAGAAAAATCATGTATGAAGTTTAGTTATTAAATCTCACCTTAAAACATTTAACTCTGAAACCAAGACTGTACTTTTCAGTTCTGTAATTATTTTCTTTTTTATTATTTTTATGGCCTCACCTGAGGCACGTAGACATTCCTGGGCCAGGCATCAAATCAAGAGCTGCAGCTGCAGGCATACACCACAGCCACAGCAATACCGGATCCAAGCCACATATGCAACCTACGCAGCAGCTTATGGCAATGCCAATTTTTTAACCCACTGAGCGAGGCGAGATATCAAACCCACATCCTCACAGAGACAACATTGGGTCCTCAACCCACTGAGCTACAACCGGAACTCCTCCTGTAATTATTTTCATTGCTCTCCTCTGTATCCCTCAATTTTTCCTTCCATCTCTTAAAAAGTAGACAATAAAGCTAGAGCTTATATTCTACATAAACACTGTTTTATAATTATATACAACGGATGATCTCTCCTTTTTTTTTTTATGACACAGGTAACAGTGATGCTGGATTAATGTTTCAGCATGGTTACTTTGTCTGCCAGATAAAACTCCAAAAGGACAGGACCTACAAAATGTAGAGACAGGATTTACTTGTAAAAATTGAAGCTCTACAGAAATTTGTGATTGTTTTTCAAGATAAAAAAAAATTTTAAATGGTTCCACACAGTAACAAAATAGACCCACTTGAGAATATTTCCCAAGGCAGACAAATACCTGCATTTTAAACACGGCAACATACTAAACCTATCTAGTGGTGATGTTGCTTACAGCAACTGTCCAAGTGCTAGTCTTACTCTTGCCAGCTGCCACTCTCCTCACTCCCAACCACAGGAATCCCTCCTGTATTTGGCAAGGAGGATTAGGCTTCTTCTACCACCTCACTTTTGTCTGATACATATTGGGCCTTGATTGAAAAAAAATTTTTTTGGCCACATTCACAAGATGCAGAAGTTCCCAGGTCATGGATCAAACCCACGTCACAGCAGTGACCCAAGCCACTGCAGTGACAATGCCGGATCCTTAACCCTCTGAGTCAAAAGAGAACTCATTGAATTCTATTTCATGTACTCTCACTGTAAAGAAAGAAACCTGTCTTTTTTAAAAAAAACCTGAGTTAGGTAATGTTTGATAACATAAGTATTTCTATAAAGTCGATGAAAATTTCAGTAAAAGTGCTTGCTTATACAAAACTGGAAAAATAAACCTCAGAAATAAAATTAGGTCTCCAGCTGCAATTAATATTTTTTTCATGAAATCAAGCTAATAATCATGCATTTATGGGAAAATAGCCTTTAAAAATATACTAGCAGTTCATGCTAAAATATATTAAGCTATGATATATTAAAAGCCACAAAATAAAATAGTGAAATTTAACTATGGAACAGAGTGGTACAGAACAAACACAATATGCTCATCTGCCTCTCTCTCTCTCACACAATATTCCCATCCTGGAAGTATCAATTCTTTGGTCAATTTAGCAGCTTAGCCAAGGAATGGGAAAGAAAGGGAATTCTAGGCTCCAGGGACCTAATCCCCAACCCAGGTGCACTTTAAGTTAAACAGCTCTATCTTTATACATTGGAGCTTGATAGAATATATGTGAAAACATACCCCTGCTACTAAAAAGTTAGAAAACCATCCACCTACATCAGGTCTTAAAACAGTAGCCAAGTCCTCGAGATCCTTTCAATAAGTCTGCAAGGTCAAAACTATCTGTGTACTAATATCAAGTCATTCTTTGCCTTTTTATTCTCATTTTATCACGAGTATATAGCTGAGTTCCAGAGGCTACATGATGTGTCATAAAAGACTATATACAAAAGATGATTTGAGAATCCACCTATGAGAAGCTAGAAAAGGAGGTTTGAACAAATATAAAATACTGCCACACTTCTAATTTTTTGCTTCAGAAAGCAGTTACTTTTTAAAAAAAAAATATTACATATTAACATGAAATGTGGGTTTATTATTATTTTAAATAAGTTAATGCCTGAAAAATGTCTAGGTTTTATCTTTTTCCTTTCTTTTTAGGGCCACGTCTGCAGCATATGGAGGTTCCCAGGCTAGGGATCAAACTGGAGCTGCAGCTGCCGGCCTACATCAGAGCCACAGCAACACTGGATCCAAGCCACATCTGTGATGTGTGCTGCAGCTTGTGGCAATGCCAGATCCTTAACACAACGAGTGAGGCCAGGAACTGGACCCTAATCCTCATGGATACTAGCCAGGTTCTTAACCAGCTGAGCCACATGGGAACTCCTGGGTTTTTATCTATAATACAATAAACATTAATAGACCTAACCCCCCAAACAAAGACTCTTTGAGATCTTCAATAATTTTTAGGTATAAAAGGGTTTAGGGAACAACAGTATTGAGAACCAATGGACTATAGAATAAAACACAAGATTCACAGTAAAAAAAAAAATTACATACTAACATTCATTCTACAAACCTTTATCAAAGCCCAGCTTTATGCAAGGTTCTAGGTGCTAGGGATACAGCAATAAACAGGACAGACCAGGCTCCAGCTCTCATGGAACCAAAGCCAAGTGTGAGTACACAGAGAGTAAACAAAAATAAACAAAAAGTAGTCAGCTAGTAAGGAGCACTCTGCAAATAAATAAAAAAGGACAGAAGCTGTGTTATCAAAGGAATGGGTGGTTCTTTTTCTCCCAGTGACCAGGAAAGGCTTCCCTGAGGCAGTGTCACTGAGGAGTCTGGAAGCCACAGGAAGAGCCTGGGGGAAAGTCTCCCACACAGAGCCTCGGGGACTCTGCCCAGTGCAATCCAGCCACACATCAGCTTCCCCTCTGCACCTTCATCAGGTGCCCTGTCCCTCTAACCACTCCAGGTCTCCAGTGTGCCATGCTCTCTCTTGCTTCTTTGTCTCCATAGGTGTGGTTTCCTCCGTCTGAAATGGCCTCTGCTTGTCCAACTGCCAAATTCATACATCGCTCAGGCCTTTACTCTGTGAAGGCAGAGGTTTTTTTTGTTTGTTTGTTTTGTCTTTCTGCCTTTTCTTGAGCTGCTCCCACAGCATATGAAGGTTCCCAGGCTAGTGGTCTAATCGGAGCTGTAGCCACGGGCCTACGCCAGAGCCACAGCAACGCCAGAGCCACAGCAACGCCAGATCCGAGCCGCATCTTCGACTCACACCACAGCTAATGGCAACGCCGGATCCTTAACCCACTGAGCAAGGCCAGGGATCGAACCCGCAACCTCATGGTTCCTAGTCGGATTCGTTAACTTGTGCCACAACGGGAACTCCCAGGCAGAGGTTTTGTATTCCCAGGATCCAGGACTGTATCAGCTAACAGACTGCTGGGACCCAAAAAACCACTCCTCACCCTCTCTGACCTCCCCTTCTACACAGCTCCACTGACGTCATCACCCAGGTGTATTTCTGTATGCCAAGACCCCTAGACTGTGGGCCCTGGAAGGCATTTTTGAATTCACAGTGCAGTGTCTGATTCATAGCAGTAGGTGTTTAATAATTATCAGACAAATAACTGAATCACTAAATCACAATTTTTATTCTATTTTTAACACTTGTCTTTAACTATAGTAGGAATTACACCTTATCCTTCTATCACCCACTGAGTCTAACACTGGGCCTTATACATCACACATACTCCATAAAGACTCATCAGGTTACTGAACTGAATTTCATCTCTAACGCACTTTATAAATTTCATACCCATTTTGTAAAGGGAAACATTCTCAAACTGGCTTATCCCCTATTCTCTTCCTACACTGATGGTGCAATAGGTAGCCGGTATCCACATCACGGTGTGGTGGATAAGCATTTAAGAGAAGCAGCATTTAAGAGAAGCTAAGGTCAGCATTTAAGAGAAGCAAAGCCTCCTTGGTAGACAGCAGACTAGTAGAAGTCAGCAAAAGCTGAGAGTTAAGTGGATTCAGCATTCTAGCCAGCAATTGCGCAATAGCAATCAAAGGAGTTAAAGATGACCCCCAAACTATTCCATTTAGAAGGGTGTTAGTGCTTATTGTTTCTCAACAACTGAGCTAATTCTGTTATGTGAGATGAGAGGCAACTCGGCCTCATGGCAGTGGCTTGCATTACAAACTCCCTTAACCCCATGATGTTCTTCATTTTCCTGTGCCATGAACAGTTTGCTCATAAACTTTTTCAGTAGTTCCCTTCAGTGGACTATCCAATGTATTCTACAATGTCAGAAGAGCAGATCTAATTTGTATTATATTGTCTGTGTGTTTTATTAAAACACCATACAAAACTGGGTAAGCTAATGACAGAAGATACAAAAATGCCCCCAAAAAGTAGCTAGCAGAAGATCCACATCTAAGTTTTAAAATGACCTGACCATGAATCATGCAAAGAGCCAGAGGCTCCATTTATTCTATCAGCAGTCATAATTAAAGTGATTGTACAAAAACAAAAATTATTAGATTACTAGCTAATAAAATTAAACATAAAAAACTATAGTGACATGGTGTGTACAGCAAATTTTCAGTAACAAACACACACTGTCTATTTTTCCACGTGTCCTACAGCAAGAGAATATCCACCACACTTGACAGGGGCACCACCCAAAGTTGTAAAGGGCTCATGATCTACGGCGTATAAAGGCCGTTTGCTTGTCCTCATTCCCCTTTCTGTGAGTTCTTTCAAGGTCCATTAGAACCCTCAGAGAATTTACAGAAGAATAAAGAAATTTAAATCTAAGCTAATAAATTTTGCAGCAGGATAGAAACTGACAAAGAAGAAAGAAGCTTGGCTGGCTAAAGAACTAGGAAACAATGTAGGATAAAATTCTTTGGGTTTATTTACTTCAACCACCCCATGCCATTATTTTTATGACTACTGGAAATAACTGATAGTAGTTTTAAATTACAGTGACTAAATATACCTACAGATTTAAAGGCAGCAAAAATAATAAACAAAACCTTCAGAAGCACTCATTGTTTAAGATTGAGATTTTAGCCTTGTTATACAATAATAATTTATCAGTATCTAGTTGCATATAAATTCCACTCTATGAAAGGAGGGGTTTGTACTCAATGACCTCTACGATTTCCTTGCAGGGCAGGTTTCATGGATCTGTGACCTATGCGGTCACATAGGACCCCCCTATCCTATTCCTTGAAATGCTAACACTCCGTGATTCCATGAAAGTACTCCTCCATGTTTCCAGGCACAATGAAGATTTAAAAACAAAAACCAAAAAACTGAAGTGATCTATGTTCCACCGGATTCAGAATAATGCCTTTCAGAACAATTTTCTACCTCTAACAAAAAGAATCGTATGTTGGAGTTTCTGCTGGAGCACAGTGGGTTAAGAATCTGACTGCAGTGGCTTGGGTTTCTGTGGAGGCAAGGGTTTGATCCCAGCATAGTGGGTTAAAGGATGGCATTGTCACAGCTGTGACTCAAATTCAATCCCTGGCTCAGGAACTTCCATAGGCTGTGGGTGTGGAAGTTTAAAAAAAAAAAAAAAAAAAAAAGAATCGCATGTACACTGAAGATAATTCAAATGCTAGGGATTCATGTCATTTTTAAATATAAAAATATTTGAGATGTTATTATTACAATGTATGCCTTCAAAGACAGAATCTAAAGGTATTAACACTAAGCAAAGAGAAAGCAGTTGATTATAATCGATATAAGAAAAATTAATTCGGAGTTCCCGTCGTGGTGCAGTGGTTAACGAATCCGACTAGGAACCGTGAGGTTGCGGGTTCGATCCTTGGCCTTGCTCAGTGGGTTAAGGATCCGGCGTTGCCGTGAGCTGTGGTGTAGGCTGCAGACGCGGCTCGGATCCCACGTTGCTATGGCTCTGGCGTCCGCCAGTGGCTACAGCTCCGACTGAACCCCTAGCCTGGGAACCTCCATAAGCCGCGGGAGCGGCCCAAGAAATGGCAAAAAAAAAAATTAATTCACTTTATCTCCTAGTTACTACTCTCTCCCAAATGCTTCTGACCATATCTGTCTTTCCCACCTTCCATTTAAAAAAATAATTCTCTTATAGGAAAAAAAAAAAAAAAAAAAAGACGGTTTCAATAGTATCTATGGAGTCAAGAACTGAAACAAAATTCTGAGCTATAATTAATCTAAATCAACTGTGATGTACAGCAGTGTTTTCAGCTCATAACACATAATCTAACAGAGCAAAAAGAGAAGAACCTCACTGGTAGCAATGAGCTCCAGGTAAAATAATCTAAAACACCATTCAAAGAAGTATGAAAAACAGCAATTTCCACATCCCAAGATAGGTCATAGGAGCAATGCTTTATTAATTTCATGTTATCCCCTACATTCTCACAAGCTGACAGCACCTTAACTGACCTGAATTATCTTTCATAAAAATTCCATTTCAACCTAAGATTACCATACGGATATTCCCTAAAGCCCACTAATGCCAATCAAAGATCAATTTTCTACAGACCGATGCAGAGAAAAAGTAAACGAAAACAAGGAGTTCCCTGGTGGCTCAGTGGGTTAAGGACCTGGCATTGTCATTCTGTGGCTCAGGTCACCACTGTGATGCGGATTTGACCCCTGGCATAGGAACTTTCACATGCCATGAGTATGGCAAAAATAAATTTTAAAAAGTAAATGAGGATGAGATTTAAAGTAGCAAAATACCACTGGCAAGTTAGTCAACAAGCAAAGATTATCATGAAAAAATGTCCAAAAGAAATCTTACTTTTGAGAAAATTAGGTAACTGGATTTCTGGATAACTAGGGTTTATAATGAGAAAAATGTTATATGACATAAAGCACTGTGCATATATATTCATATGCGTATTACATGCTGTGTATATATATATATTGCTCTTTACTGTGGCAATTTAGGGATTTGCTTTTGGATAGCTTTTACTCTGTCCACTGATAAGGAAGAACTGGTAAGTTCTTACAGGAAAGAATATCTGACTTCGGACTGACAGTGCTCCTACCATGGCTAGTGCTTAGTTAGGGCCACGGTGTGGGCCTTCATCTCCTGTGTCCTGAAGAAAAGAGGAGGAGGATGCAGCCACAACCTTTTTCTGCCATCCTAGGAGGTATACTTTACATCTTCAAGGAGGATCTTCACTATGCATCGATCACACAACAGTGTCACTATTTACTTAGATCACATATTTCATTTTTGTGTCTTCTCAATACCCAGGACTGTACTTGAAGTGTACAATGGACACTAACAAAAGGACATTTTAAAATGGACAAGTATATCTTTGCTCATTTGTTTAGTATGGCTGAACCTTTGTTTAGTTTAGCTGAAACACAGGTGGAGCAGAAACTCAGGTACAAGTAGGCATGCAATGAAAGAAGGACATTCTGAGAGGTGACTCAGATGCCTTTCATACCAAGGCACAGAGACAGCCTCAAGAAACAGAGTTTACTTTCAAGATACACAAAGCAGACTGTGAGGTGTCCAATGTTCCTGCCTCCTTCTGAAGTTACAGAGCCCCCAATTTCTTCAAGGCACATGGAGAGCTAGAATAAGGATACATTTCCCAGTCTCCCTTGCAGTGAAGGTCTAGTTGATATGAAAAAAGCCTGTGTACACTTTTAGAGGTATCTAAAAAGGACTGGCGTGTGCCTCCTCTTCTACTCTTCCTCCATCCTGTGACAAGGATGAAGACCCTGGAGAGTAGAAGAGAGAGCTAGAACCACCAAGATCCCAGAGAACCATGGTGCTGCCACATCAGCCATGAGCTGTGAACCCCCTGATTTAGACATGAGAGAGAAGTAGATTTTTCCTGCTTCAGCTACCCATGCCCTGGGTCTCTGGAACCAGTACTCATAACTAATCCTATCCCACAGAACATGCAATAAACCCAGGAACCCCAAGCCAAGCAGGGCAGAAGTGACCACAGAGCTGGGCCTCAAAGAGGGAAGCAGAAACGCAAAGGCACCTGGCAGCTGGAATTAGCAGGAGCACATGACACAGCACCCCAGGAGCTAGCTTCCTTCTCTTCTCATGCCCAAACAATCAACTGTTTGTTCTGCCCCTTTCCTCCCACCATCACTTCCTCATACTGCCTATGAATAGTCATGACTTTTCTACTTTCTCAAGGCTTCGTACTAGGCTCAGAGCCTCTGTCTCAGTCTTAGAAGTTAAATTCTCCGGCCTCACTTATCTTTTCAAGCCAGGTCATAGTACAGTAGCTGCTACTGGCCTGAATGCCTTGCCCTGGTCTGGTGCGTATTTCTGAGGGATATAAAATTATGACCAACTGAGAGCACCTTTGAGCAGGGACTGTGGGGGTCATAGTTTCCTCCAGAAGTTGATATAAATGTGGCCAGTACTATGACTGACATAACTCATCTAGAATAGTCAGAATCTGTTTAAATCCCAGCCTCCAAAAGCAAAAGAAACAAAGAAATCTCATTTAGAATTTTGAACCCCACTTGAAACATTCCAAGAGACTGACCTGGGATTTTACCCAAGTCAGAATTCAAATCCAAGATGCTACTTTTTACGCGCGTGTGTGCACGCACGCACACACACACACACACTGCTTTAAAAGTTGGAAACACATTGTGATGATGGTTGTACAACTATAAATGTAATTCACCGAATTAAAAAAAAGTTGAAGAGTTCCCCTCTTGGCTTACTAGTACCCATGAAAGCTGGGGTCCCATCCCGGGCCTCGCTCAGTGGGTTAAGGATCCAGCACTGCTGTGAGCTGTGGTGTAGGTCGCAGACACAACTCAGAGCCCGCGTTGCTGTGTCTCTGGTGTAGGCTGGTGGCTATAGCTCCAACTGGACCCCTAGCCTGGGAACTTCCACATGCTGTGCATGAGGCCCTAAAAGACTAAAAAAAGTAAAAAATAAAAAATAAATTTTTAAGTAAAATAAAAGACAAAATAAATAAGAGCTAAGAAAACAATAAGGTTAATTTTACTATCATAACCTATACTTCTTTCAGGAGGGTAAACAAGTTTTGAAGTCCTAGCTGTTACATATAAAGTTAAAACCCAGAAGAGATTTTATATTTGTCATGATGCTGTGATAATCATTAGTGCTATCCACCAAATATTTCTGATTCTCCTGGTAGACACACGGTAGGTTTGCAATTTTATCCTCCTTAAATCAGGGGATAGCCATATGACTTGCTTTAGCCCTTGATATGTGAGTAAAAATGACACCAAAAAGCTTTAAGAGACAGTGCACAATTTGCCCAGCTCTCTTTCCCTCTGTGGCAGTGCTGGCAACGTTCAAAACGTTAACTGCTCTCTCAGCCTGGGTCCCAGAGTGGAGTCCATAGCCAACCAGTAGACAAGCCACTGAAATTTGGAGGTTGTATGTTAATATAGCCTAACTCATCTAAAGTGACACATACAAATATAAATGCTTAAATATTCATAATTGTTTGGGCACAATGGCTAATATAAAGACTTCTTTTCACAATGTTATGATCTTTTTTTTTTTTTTTTTTTTTTTTTAATACCCACACCTACAGCATATGGAAGTTCCCAGGCTAGGGGTTGAATTGGAGCTGCAGCTGCCGGCCTACACCAAAGCCACAGCAACACAGGATCTGAGCCACACCTGTGACCATCGCCACACCACACAGCCAGATCCTTTAACTCACTGAAGGAAGCCAGGGATTGAACCAGCATCCCCAGGATACTAGCCAGGCTCGCATGGGAACTCCATTATAACTTTTTTGATCTAAAAACTACAGCATTAAATAAATATATGCAGACAACTGAAACCTTAAAGTTAAGGAGACCTAATTTAGCTCCAAAGTTTAGCTGGAGAAAAAAGTCTCTGCTAGAAGAGCCAACTATAAGCACTTAAGAGCTATGGGTTTCAAAACTGTCAAAATATTGGAGTTCCTGCTGTGGAGCAGTGGAAGTGAATACAATTAGGAACCATGAGGTTGTGGGTTCAATCCTTGGCCTTGATCAGTGGGTTAAGGATCAGGCATTACCGTGAGCTGTGGTACAGATCACAGGCGCAGCTCAGATCTGGCGTTGTTGTGGTGTAGGCCGGCAGCTGTAGTTCCAATTCAACCCCTGGCCTGGGAACCTCCATATGCCTTGGGTGTGGCCCTAAAAAGCAAAAAAGGCACAAATTAAAAAAAATTCAAAATATTGATAATTACTGAGGTGAGAAGATGAATAAGATGAATATACAGGGATTTACTATACTATTCCACTGCTATATATATTTGAAAGTTTCCACAGTAAAATGTTAAAGAAACAGATGATGAACAATCTGAAGAATCATAACCGTTTATTTAAAGTGCTGGTTTTAAGCCCATGGCGATAGGGGCAGGGAATGCAATTTTTAAACCTCTGTTCAAATAATTTTATCAGGGCTACTTACAGAGAAGTTGAAGAAACAGAGTACCCTGGGGCTACTACATTATAATAAAAACCTGAGATGGCTCTCTGTTTTTCAAAAAACATCTCCTTAATTCCTAATTAAGTTTAACAAGACATTTTTCATGGGTTCCAATATTAAGAGGATATGAGATGAAAAGTACATTACAGCTTATTCAGGGCAACCTCCCTGTTATTGCTGACAGGGAAATTTAGGTATGTGATATATGTAGCTAGTGGCAAAGTAGAAATTACAACCCAGGTCCTCTGACTCTAATTCATGCAATTTCTACCTTGCTAGGCTAGGGTACTAGCCTATTTAACAGAATCTTGATAATTTTACTTTGAACATCCAGCAGAAGGAATCTGTTCCAATTGCAATTCTGCATTATGACATCTGCTGAGATATCACTAGCCAAGTGAACAGAAATCACACCTCAAACTGCTTAAACGTGAGGAAAATTCACTGGCTCACAGAAGTGTTATTTCAGGGGTAGGGTGGAATTTAGGGTTGGCTTAACCTAGCTCCATCCCTTTGCAATTCCCTCAGCCACCCTCTAGGGCAGGTTTCCTTGTTGGATTTGACAAGATTGCCTCTTACCCATGTCTTGGACAAAGAAAAAAGTCTTCCCCAGAAGCTTCTGCAAACTTTCCTCAGCCTAGAATGGTAACATGCCTATTTCTGAATCTATCCCGGGGGGGGGGGGGGCACGCTACAGTGACTGCCTTAGATTACTCAGGACCACTACTGACTGTCACACAGTGGGGAGAAGAAATGCCACGATCAGGAGAGAACCGCACATCAATACAAGGAGAGCCAGTGATTCCTCAGTTACGGCCAAGAAGCCTTGGGAAAGTGAGGAACTGCCTCACTAACATTTCTGAATAAATTACATAATGTATGTGTGTGTGTGCGTGTGCGTGTACGCACGCACGAGAGAGAGAGAGAGAGAGAGAAAGAGAGGGATACATGGTACTACCATTTAAAAATATGCACATCCATTAAAATTAATAAAATCCAATTTTATTTAAAAGCATTAACTAATTCATGATAATTTTTTAAACAGCACAGAGGCAGTGCAGCACACACCACCTGAATCTGCGCCTGGTTCTCACACCTATTACTGGGTAAGTTTACACAAGTGATTACTCACAAGATTGCTGTGATGATTAAAGATGCAGCATGTAAAGGGATGAAATCAGACACAGTATAAACTGTACTGAGCAAAGCACTTAATAATTTCTAGCTACCATTTGTCTTACACAAGTAAAGTACCACAATGTGAAGAACTATGAAATTCTTTTAATTGAGGTAGCATTAGTTGGTAACATTATATTAATTACATATGTACATTATGTTTCTACTTCTATATACCCTACAAGGGTGGTCACTACCAAAAATTTAGATTCCACTTGTCACCAAACTGTTGATACCCTTTATTCATTTCTCCTTCCCTCTGCCTCTTCCCCTCTGGAAGCCACTACTCTGTTCTCTGTATCAACACGTTTGGTTTGGTTTAATTTATTTTGGGTTCCTGTTTGTTTGTTTTTTAGATTCCACATATGAGTGAAATCATATGGTATTTAGTCTTCCTCTGATTTATTTCACTTAGCACAATATCCTTAAGGTCCATCCACATTATTGCAAATGGCAAGATTTCACCTTTAACATTGTGTATATATACCACATCTTTATTCATTCATCTATTGATGGGCACTTCAGTTATTTTCGTATCTTGGCAATTGTAAATAATGCTGTGATGAATACAGGGGTGCATATATCTTTTCAGATTAGTGGTTTGGTATTCTTTGGATAAATACCTGGAAGTGGGTACTGCTGGATGTTATGTTAGTTCCACTCTTAAATCTTTGAGGAATCCCCATACTGTTTTCCAGAGTGGCTGCACCAGTTTACATTCTCACCAACAGTATATTAGGGTTCTCTTTAAAAATCATGAAACTTTTTTGAGAGTGAAAAGGAGACATTTCTTTTTAGCTGCCTAGCATCCATACTAATTTCCTTTTGGAGAATTACCCCTCCCTGCTTTGTATAATCTTGCTGAGACTTCATAACCATATGCCTTAAGTTCACTGCTGCTACCTATACAAAAATACAAAGGGGGAGACCTTCCCCCTCTTTCTCTCTCTGGTGGAAATCCTTTTTTCCCTAGTTTAGCACAGTGTAGCATATAAAAGGTTCGTGTTCATAATGAAACTCCATTATAACTCAGTAGTATGTAAGGGCAGAGATTATTCAGAGGTGAGAGAACAGTATAAATTATTCGGCTGGCTTGGTTCAGGGTTAAAGTCCTCAATAATTTTTTTCCTGGAATTCTATTTTTACTACGCTAGTCTATGTCACTAGACCCCAATCAACTTTGACTTGTCTTCCTATTTTCACCTTCCTGCCCAGTCTGAATCTAGTTACTGTTTTTAACTCCCATTTTGAGTCTCTAGAGAAAAGTTTTTCCACTTCACGGCTCAGATAAACCCATGCTAAACGACTTCATGCTTCTTTCTTCTCTGACATAATCTACCCTAACTTCTGTATCTAACACCCAGTGTCCTAAGTTCTCCCCTAAAGCTCTCCTGCTTCACCTGGTCTCCACAGCACCCTCTCTCCAAAATACGCATTCCTGGAGTTCCCATCGTGGATCAGTGGAAATGAATCTGACTGGCATCCATGATGATGCAGGTTCGAGCCTTGGCCTTGCTCAGTGGGTGAAGGATCCCGTGTTGCCATGAGCTGTGTTGCAGATCACAGACATGGCTCAGATCTGGCATTGCTATGGCTGTGGCTAGGCCTGCAGCTGCAGCTCTGATTCGACCCCTAGCCTGGGAACTCCATATGCCGCAGGTGCGGCCCTTAAAAATAAAAACACAGAATACACATTCCTACCTTCTTCCATTTCTCAAAATATATCCCAAACTTTTAAAAAATGCCTACCAGAAAATCACATCCAACTGGTGGTTTCTTCCCCCAGCTTAATTATTATGTCCCTTCATGATATCCCAATTTACAAAAAAAGAAAATTAACACAACTTTCATCTGCCCCAGAAATACCTATGACTTCCATTTGTAAATTAAAAAAAAAAAAATACTGGGGTGGAAGAATTACTTTTCACTGTATAACTTTTGGTACTGTCAGGATATTTTATCATGTAAACGTTAATTTCTTCTATTAAAAAAAAATCCCAAAACCTAATGATAATTTTAGAAAATTTCCTTGTTTACTTACTCTCACAATATTTTTATGCAGAAACATGTGGACATCAGATGGAGAGAAGAAAACATCCCTAAACTAGTAATCGCTCTTTACAAAATGGTTTAGTTTGTTTGGAGGGTGGCAAGTGGACAGGTGGCAGCTTGGTTGCCATAAGACTACAGTCTGCACGAAACAAACCAAGAGTCCTCTACTGCTGAAAGTTTAAAAGGAAAGGGAACCCTGAAGACCTCTGTCCAGCTCCTGATTCCTCAGAATGTGATGCTGCAAGGTGCTCACATGATGGCATGACCAGGTTGGTCACTGCCACTTCTCACAAGTCTGGGAGGTACTAGTAAATAAATGAGAGCAGAGTAAATCAGGGCTGGCAATCGAGCATCTCTGTGGGTGTGGGTAAAGTGAGTCTCGGGTAGACCCTCACCTTGTCTGCCCTAATGGCAAAGTCCCAATCTTCGGACATATTCTGGTATTTTTTATTATATATGAGAGTATCCTACATAAGACATTTTCCATAATACTGCAACTGCATATTATAATAGTTAAGTCTGCACTGTGGATTAGTCCAAATCTGCTGCTTTGTTTAGTGCCCTCCCACCCCCATGCCCACAAAAAAACATATTGTTATATTCTGAGACTGATCTTCAAGACACCACCTCACCTGCCCCAATGGTTTGGTGTCAGCACTAGATTCACCACCTTCTTTCCCACTTCCAACCCCTGCCCCCCAATTCTCTATCTGCTGCAACACTGAGGCTGCCTTCTAACACTTGTCTTCAAGGGCCGCGATCATGGTGACCTGTCTTCTGTCCCAGTGCCCAATGCCAACCTGCCTATCAACACCTTATACTGATACTTCAGCCAAAGCAAAGCCAGACCCAAACCACAGCCAACCAAGGTCTCCAGACCATCTGATGCACACATTCCTCGCCCGCCAAAGCTGCTCTTCTCCACTGATTTCTATGCCACTTCCTCTTCCCCATCTCACCTTCCATGTGCTCAGCAACCAACCTAAGAGCCACATGGCCTTTGTAACTACGCCCTCCTGACACACAGAAAATCCCTCACCTTTACTGGACCTTTCAGCCTTTCAGTCCTAACCCCATACAAGTCCCATTGCTTTTTTCTGCCTAAACTTCCAGGAGGCTAACACTACAAAGAAAGCTCTGACACCAGGCTGGTGGGATCCACCATAACCCCACCCAAGCAGCTGAGCCAGCCCCTTCCACTTCACTCTCCCAGGACATGCCCTCTGCTCCCCTCTGGGAGCCCCACCTCCAGGCCAGTGCTCTCTCTCCATGTGCTCCCATGCCTGCAGCCCTCCCCACAGCCTTGGAAGCCCTTTTCTCCTGACTCTTACACACCACCTCCACCAGCCCTTCCTCCTGAGGGAACTGTTGGAAATGAGGGTTTCAACTCTCCCTTCCCCAAAAAACAAGATTCTTAGAAAGTGAATTGCCATGGAGTTCCCCCCTCTGGCCCAATAGGAAAGGCAGCATCTTGGGAGTGCTGGGACACCAGGATCAATCTCCTCCCTGAGATTGGGCTAAGGATCTGCCGTTGCTGCAGCTGTGGCTTAGGTCGCAAGTGCAGCTCAGATCTGATCCCTGATCCCTGGCCTGGGAACACCATATGCTCTGAGGTGGGGGGGGGGGGGTAAATTGCCAACTTTAAAATCAGGACTTTTCACTTAAAAATCAGGAGTTCTGGCTTCTCCAGGAACCTAGATCCTCTGCCGGTGAGCAGAGAGCATGCCGCCCCTTCCAGGGGGGCTTCTGCCCTCTCAACACCCATGCTGGCCCTCCTGCACACCACTTCTTGCTCTCACATGTTCTGCTCCCTCCTAGCTTAAAGGACAATGCCCTCAACTGCCCCCAGCCCAGCTCCACCCTCCTTCCTCCTCTCCACTTCCTCAGGGGCCAGTCTCCACCTGCTGTCACCACTTTTCACCACTCACTCACTCCATCCCCCTATAACAGGATGTCTGCTGAAACTGCACAGAAAGCTTTACACAGCCCTGCCTGCTCAACAGCACTGGCCATCAGTGCCTGTCACCCTCACAGGGCCTCCTCCTCGGCTCTCCCACCTGTGTTCTCTAATTCTGCTCATGTTCCAAGAGCAGGCACCTGAGAGCACCTCTGGATGCCACACAGGCCCACAGTCAGCATACTTCTCTCCTGTACCACTGACACCCACCAACCCAGGTCCTGCAGCTTTTCTCAGGGGAAAAACAACAGGGAGAAAGAGTCTAAACTTGACTGAAGCCTTGCACGCCTGAAGGTCAGCACGCTGATTAGTCAACATTTACTGCTCACTGCTCAGCTGGGAAGAAGCCAGAATGCAAAGATCTCTGTCTTTGCCTAAAGAAGTCACAGTCTAAAAGGAACACAGATGGATGGACTGAGCATCAATACGACACATGATGTGAAAGAGGAAAAAGGAGGCACTAAGAGGAAGACCAGAGAGAGCCGGAGCAGCCAGCTGAGAGACAGTAGAGCTGTTCTTGGCCTCGTGCAGAACCACTGCCCATATTTTATCTATTTATTTTGCTTTTTAGGGCCACACCTGTGGCATATGGAAGTTCCCAGGCTAGGGGTCGAATCAGAGCTACAGCTGCCAGCCTACGCCACAGTCACAGCAACACCAGATCTGAGCCACATCTGCGACCTATGCCACAGCTGGCAGCAATGCCAGATCCTTAACCCACTGAGCAAGGCCAGGGATCGAACCTGCATCTTCACGGACACTATGTAGGGTTCTTAACCCACTGAGCCACAACAGGAACTCCCCACTGCCTCCCCCCCCTCCACCCCATTTTAGTGCAGGCTCCCTGTAAGGTCCCCATGCCTCTCTTCTGCCCATCCTCCTACCTGCAGATCCATTTGCCACACCACAGCAGGTGATCTGTCTAAAATCTCAAACAGAGCTCTCCCTGGCTCAAAACCTCCCCAAAGCACTGGGATTAAGGGCTTGCATCACTCACCCTACACTGATTTCTCTCCCTTCATCTCACTCACTCTCCGCTGTGCCAATGGCCCTTCAGCCCCACTGATCTTTTGGCTCCTTAAACAGAATGAGCCTCTGCACATATCATCTTTTTACCTGGAATCCTCTTGCCCCCACCCTCTGTACTGAAATCTTTTTTGACCTCTGGGTCTCAGCTGAAATGTCATTTCCCCATTATTCTTTGTTCTGAAAACTTCCATTATTCACTTAATTGTCTCTACTTTTGTCTGCCCCATTAGACTGTATGATCAACAAGCACAGGAACCATGTCTATTTTGTTCACTTTGTATTCACAGTACCTACACAGCTGACACTCAATAAATATTTGCTCATGGACAATGTAAAAGACTTTCATTCTCTGCAGCCCTGTATGTAAGCAGCCCCTCTCTACTGCTCCTTATCTGCATCATCTCCATACCGATCATGTTCATCTGTACCTTCAGACCTGACCTCAAGAACAAGCTCCACAATTAGGGTACCTGCAGGATAGTCTTACCTGGAGTCCCCTCAGTGGCACCTGCAACTGGACACGTCATGTCAAGACACAGTCATTAACTATCCCCACATAAACTCTGCTGTTTTTTTCCATTTCTGTTAATGGTGACAGTCTCTTAAAAGTCAAATGACTTACTTCTTTCCTTCACCCACTGACAAGAACATCTGATTTCATCTCTTAAAATGCACCTATAAGAGCTCAGGCTGTAGCACAAAGGAATAGGAAGCATTTTGGAAGCCCTAGGACATGGGTTTGATCCCTAACCGGCAAAGGGGGTTAAGGATCCAGCATCGCTGCAGCTGTGGCTTGAGTCGCAACTGCGGCTGGGATCTGATCCCTGGCTTTGGAGCTTCATAGGCCAAAGATGATAATAAATAATTTTTTTAAATTTTAAGGAGTTCCTGTCGCGGCGCAGTGGTTAACAAATCTGACTAGGAACCATGAGGTTGCGGGTTCAATCCCTGGCCTTGCTCAGTGGGTTAAAGATCCGGCGTTGCCATAAGCTATGGTGTGGGTTGCAGACGCAGCTTGGAGCCCGCATTGCTGTGGCTCTGACATAGGCCGGTGGCTACAGCTCCGATTAGACCCCTAGCCTGGGAACCTCCATATGCCACGGGAGCAGCCCAAGAAATGGCAAAAAGACAAAAAAAAAAAAAAAAAAAAGAAAAGAAAAAGAAAGGTCTACAGAAGACATTCTCACTCCCAAAGGACTTAGAAATAAAAGTGTCATCTCCACAAGTGACTCTGAAATGGTTCAGGAAAAAAAAAAAAAATCTTTAAATAAAAATGCACCGATATAATTGACCTGTATATATGGCCAACCAGACTAGCGCATTAGCCTCATTTCCTACCTCCAATCTTTTAAAATAAAAATCACCCACCTACACGTATACCAACATTTCATTCTGGTGTCCATCAACAGTCCCATCAAAACCCTTCAGTGGCTCCCTAATGTCTTCCAAATAATGTCCATATTCTTCTGGCTGGTACTCAAAGCTCCTATCGGTCCTGTCCATATTATCCTAACAGGCAATCTAGTTTAGTGGTTAGGACCATGAATTCTGGAGCCAGACTGACTTGTTAAATGCACAGACACAGGGACAGGTGCAGATTCCAGCTTCAGCACATAATTTCCCTGGGCTACAGTTCCTTCATCTGTACAATGGGGACAATGATAAAGAGTATTTACCTCCAAGGCTTTTATAAAGATTAAATGAATATAAGTAGGTCACTCAGAATAGTGCCTGGCACTGCTCAATGCTACACACATTGTGTCTTATTTGCGTTGTGTGTCAAGAGTCTACATCCCACCTATCTGAACCAATCTGCTGTTCCCCTAATACTCCTCAAATGTCTCCTTATAAGGTAAAAGCCCACAACACCTGCTGATAAACATCAGCTGATAAGCTGCCAGTATTGCACCCCTTCCGCTAAACCAAAGGCACTTCCAGTCAAAAGCTTCTACCACAAAGCCCCTTTCTCTCCAGGAATGTCCTTACAGCTCACGCCCTATAATGCTCCAGAGGTTGCTCATCATAGGATTTCCAGCCCTGTTCAGAGACTCCTAGTCTACAATGAACCATCCTCCTCTTCCCTCTATTTTCTCATTCCTCTCCCAAGTTTCAGATCAGAAAACCATCTTACCACCATTCTCCATATCAAATGGCAAAGCTGTTTTAGTTCTCTTATGCCCTTAATTCGCGGTAAAAGTTACTCATGGCCGCTCCCCCATAACAGTCCAATCTCATCAAGAAGTGTTCATTTTGCATGGAACCACTTAATATAATTAAAACAAATTCTGCAGCCTGACTGTGAACAGAATATGGACTTCTGAGGCGGTGAGGCCTCAGCACTATGACCATGCTGCTCTGACCGTCTACAGTTCCTGCCACGCACAGGGACTTGTAAATATTAGGAAAGTGTTTATTGATAACTCACTAATCCCTAGAGATGAAAAAATGAGTTACAACATTCCCAGAAAATTTCACTCACTCTTTAACCTTAAGAGAAACAATGAATTATAAAATGTAATGTACGATTTTCAAAAACAATCCAATAACTTAGCATGTAACTTTACCAAAACAATGCAAATTTTACTCCTTTTTATAACTAATACTCATAAAAAAATTTTTTTGTGAGAAGGAAAATGTAACTCCCAAAGACACAAAAATCTAGCAAAAACCTCAGCATCTAAACCGAAGGAACCGTCTTCTAATTCACCTCAAGGCTCCCTAGAGGGCTTTATCTAGTATCCTTTAGTGTTTGTCCCATAGCTGAGGTTGTCCACCAAAAGATTACATACCAGAAACCTATACTTAGTCACATCTTTTTCTTTGGCCACACCCACAGCATGTGGAAGTTCCCAGGCCAGGGATCAAACCCATGCCACAGCAGTGACCCAAACCACTGCAATGACAATGCTGGATCCTTAACCCGCTGTGCCACAAGGGAACTCCTATACTTAGACATGTTTACAGAACTAAAAACAATCCTATTCTCTACATAACATTAGAAGTTATAAATTACCATGATTGTAAAGGATTCTTATAAACACTCAGAGAATTAATTCTATAACTCATATAATATTTTGTGAGAACTCTAAAAATTAAAGACAAATAAGTCATCTAAAATCAGAGATGCATTCTGAACTCACGTCATTACTGCTACGGCTGCCCTAAAACATTCCTTCTCCTTAAGGACTAAAAGGGACACACTGAGGACCTGCCTACAAAAACACAAGGAAAACAGCAGAGGAGAAGTGACACTGAATGGCTAATCACTAACTTCTAATGTCAAAAAAAATCTAACAGTAATACCCTAGGCAGTGCTAGTCAAAGTGTGGTCCCCAGACAGCAAACTGCCCTTAACTACCCCGTGAGAAGCAAGTACAGAGACTGAGAGTTAGCACTTAGAAACTTTGACAGCAATGTGACAGGACTGTACATCTACTGAATCTAATGATAAAAAACTGGAAGGCATATACTGCAGGCCTTTAATTTCATTCTTCTTACAATTCACTTTTTACATATGTGAGTTAAGAATCAGGCTATAACAAAGAAAAAATGTTAAAAACTGGTCCTTTGGGACATGTGCTCCCAGGAAGATGGGGTAGATGTACTTTTCCCTATTCTTTCTGCTAACTTCAACTAAAAATTCTGGATATCACATATAAAACAAACACAAGACTTTTAAATATAGGGCAAAGAAGGCAGACTGGCAAGGCCTCAGGCCCTGAGGAACAACACAATGGTGACTACCCTGAGTCTTATTTCTGCCGCATATATCCCAGACTTGGAACTGAAGGAACTGGCAAACTGGAAATGTCAACAGGCAGACAAAAAAAAAGAAAGTCCCAACAAAAGCCTGCTCTCTCTAGCTAAAGGAACAGGAAAAGGACATTCTAGCAGGACAATAAACGCTGATGAAAAAAAGTCACTCTACTCCAAACACCACAGAAAAAAACTGTGGCCCACCTAGGCCAGCAAAGATCAGGTACGTAGCTCAGACTTCCATATAGTCACCAGGCTGTAACAAGGCACCCCAACTCCCTCCACACTAGAGTGATGCTAAGAAGGCCAAGTAGGGAGCCCAGGCTTTCATCCATGTCAGCTGGTAACAAGGCACCTTCCACACTCTGAGAATCCCGAACTTCCTGGCAGTAACCACCCGGCAGTAACAAAACACTCCACTTGGGTCAAGAGAGGCCAAGTGGGGAGCCTAAAATTCTAATTCCTCCTAGCAATAACAAGGCACCACCACATGCTACCCCCTCTCCCTGCTGGAGTGGTGTCGGAAGAAGCCAGCTAAAACAGAGGCTTAAATACGATCCAGAATTGCACAGCATGATATAAAAATGTCCATGTTTTAATTAAAAAAAAAATCACTCACCATACCAAAAAACAGGACAGCCCCAAATTAAATGAAAAAGACATCAGTAGACACCAACAGTAAAATGACAGAGAATTATCTGAGGATGATTCTAACGCAGCTATGACAGATATTCTTCAACAAATAATTTCAAGCATGTTTGAAAGTTAAATTAAAAAGAAATAAAACAGGAGTTCCCACTGTGGCTGAGCGGGTTAAGAACCTGACTAGGATGTGGGTTTGATCCCTAGCCTCACTCAGTGGCTTAAGGATCCAGTGTTGCCATAAGCTACTTCATAAGGATCCAGCGTTGCCATAAGCAGCTCAGATCTGGCATTGCTGTGGCTGTGGTGTACGCCAGCAGCTGTAGCTCCAATTCAACCCCCAGCCTGGGAACCTCCATATGCCACAGGCGTGGTCCTAGAAAAGAAAAAATAAAAATAAATAAATAACCGACCTCAACAAAGGAACAAAACATATAAAGAAGCACAAAATAGACAATTTAAGAGCTGAAAAATACTGAAATAAAGAACTAAGTGGATGAATTCAATAGCAGAATGGAAGTGACAAACTGGAAAACAGAGAAACAGAAATTACTGTCTGAACAACAAAAAGAAATAAACTAAAGAAGAAATGATAGTCTTAGTAACCTGTGGGATCATAAAAGATCTGACATTCAAGTTATCAGAGTCTTGAAAAAAGACAAGAGTGGACTGAAAAGCACTCAAAGAAATAATGGTGAAAATGTTCCAAATTTGGCAAGAGACATAAACCTACAGATTCAAGAAGGTGAGTGAATGCTAACAGAATAAATTCAAAGAAATCCAAACCAATGTGTATCACAATTAAACTTCTTAAAACTAAAAATTAAAAAAAAAAAATCCTGAGGCCAATGAGAGAAAAATGACACCTTAACTACAGAGGAAAAACTATTTATTCAGACAAGGAACTCCCGACAGAAACCATGGAGGTCAGAGGTACATGGTACAACATTTTTCAAGTGCTGAAAGAAAAGATCAACAGAATCCTATACCCAAAGAAAATATCCTTCAGGAATGAAGAGCAAATCAAGACATTCTTAAAGGAAGAAAAACTAAGAAAATGTGTCACTAGCAGACAAACCCTAAAGAATGGCTAAAGGAAGTTCTTAAATCAAAAAAGAAATGATGGAGTTCCCATCGTGGCGCAGTGGTTAACGAATCTGACTAGGAACCATGAGGTTGCGGGTTCGGTTCCTGCCCTTGCTCAGTGGGTTAACGATCCGGCGTTGCCGTGAGCTGTGGTGTAGGTTGCAGACGCGGCTCGGATCCCGAGTTGCTGTGGCTCTGGCGTAGGCCGGTGGCTACAGCTCTGATTCAACCCCTAGCCTGGGAACCTCCATATGCCGCGGGAGCGGCCCAAGAAATAGCAACAGCAACAACAACAACAAAAACAAAAAAGACAAAAAAAAAAAAAAAAAAAGAAATGACAAGGGAAGAAATCTTGAGATATCAAGAGAAAACATACTAAGTAAAAATACATGTAAATAGGCTTTCCTTCTCCCCTTGAGTTTTCTCATTTACGTTTGTGAGAGCAAAAACCATAATACAGCATCTAGTGTACTTCTAAATGCCTTTAGAAGTATATACAATTGTATTAAAATGAGGGACGGTAAAGAGATGTATAGAGAAGTAAGATTTCTATAGTTCACTGAACAGGTAAAATGATGACACCAGTAGACAATGATTAGCTAGGTCAACCAGTAAAAATATTTTTAATTTTAAAAAACCAGTACAAGGAAATACACTCAGAAACAGCATAGATAGGAGTTCCCGTCAAGGCTCAGTGGTTAACAAATCCGACTAGGAACCATGAGGTTGCGGGTTTGATCCCTGGCCTTGCTCAGTGGGTTAAGGATCTGGCACTGCTGTGACCTGTAGTGTAGGTTGCAGATGAGGCTGGGATCACGAGTTGCTGTGGCTCTGGTGTAGGCTGGCAGCTACAGCTCTGATTAGACCCCTAGCCTGGGAACCTCCATATGCCGCGGGAGTGGCCCTAGAAAAGGCAAAAAGACAAAAAAAAAAAGAAAGAAAGAAAGAAAGAAACAGTATAGATAAATCAAAATGGAATTCTAAAAAAATACTCAAGTAACTCACAAGAAGTTGAGGGGAGAGAGAACATACAGAGAAAAAAAAAACAGAATAAACAAAAAATAAAATGGGAGACTTAAGCTCTAACAAATCAGTAATTACATTCAATGTAAATGGTCTAAATGTGTCAGGAAAAAGATAGAAATTGACAGAATCAATAAAAAAAAAAAAATGACCCAACTGTATGCTGTCTATAAGACACTTAGTTCAAACCTAACAGTTTAGCCAGGTTGAAAGTAAAAGAATGGAAAAGGATATTATCATCCAAACAATTAAAGGAAAGCAATCGAAGGAAAAAGAAAAGTAGTGGCTATGTTAATATCAGTAAAGTAGAATTCAGAGCAAAAAGAATTACTAAAGACAGAGAAAGACATTATGTAATGACAGAAATGGTCACTTCTGCAAGAAAACACAGCAACCCTAAATGTGTATGCACGAGAGCTGCAAAACACGTAGAGCTAAAAACTGATAAAACCTAAAAGAAGATCAGACAAATCCACAAATACAGCTGGAGATTTCAACACCGCTCTCTCAAGAGTTGATAGAACATCTAAACAGAAAATAAGCTACAGTATAGAACTCAACAACACCATCAACCAACAGATATGATTGAAATTTATGAAACATTTATAAAACACTCCACTCAAGAGCAGAAAACACATCTTAGTTAAGTGTCCACAGAACATGCATCAGGACGGACCATATTTTGAGTCATAAAACAAGCCTAAGCAAATTTAAAAGAACTGAAACAGAGAGTGTGTTCTCCAACGACAAGAGAATCAAAGTAGAAACCAAAAACAGAAAGTTAATAGGAAATTCTCCAAACACATGGAAACTAAACAACACACTTCTCAATAATCTTCAGGTCGAAGAAGTCTCGAGAAAAATAAAAGTACACATTGAACTGAGTGAAAATAAAAACACAACATAAAATTTGTGAGACACACCTAAAACAGTGCTTAGAGGAAAATTTATAGTGCCAAATACCCCCATGAACATAAACACAAAAAGTCTTACCAAAACATTAGTAAACAGAACTCAGAATATAAAAGGGATAATACACCAAGACCAAGTAGGGTTTATTCCAGGAAGGCAAGGCTGGCTCAATTAAAAAATCAATCAGGGAGTTCCCATCATGGTTCAGCAGAAACTAATCCGACTAGCATCCATGAGGACTTGGGTTCCATCCCTGGCCTCACTCAGTGGGTTGGGGATCCAGCATTGCCATGAGCTGTGGTGCAGGTTGCAGATGCGGCTCGGATCTGGCATTGCTGTTGCTGTGGCATAGACAAGCGGCTAAAGCTCTGATTTGACACCTAGCCTGGAAACTTCCACATGCCCCATGTGCAGCCCTAAAAACCAAAAAAAAAAAAAAAAAAAAAAAAGTCAAAATAATCCATCAAATCAATAGACTAAAGAACAAAAATCACATGACCATAAAATCAATGCACAGAAAGTACCTGACAAAATTCAACACCCATTCATAACAAAATCTCTCAAATATTAAAGGGGAACTTTCTCAACTTGATGAAGAACACCTACCAAAAAAAACCCTACAATTAACACTATCCTTAATAGTGTGTACTATAAGTGCCTGATAATTAGCTTTTTTGATTGTACAATGTAAATGCCTGACATTAAAATTTTAATTGCCCAGGCTTCCACTTCAATCTTGAATCTACACATTACAGGCTACGCAACTAGATAGTTAGCCAGGCTGCCCCATCCATGAAGTTCCCCTTTTTTTTCTTTAAGAGAACTCTAAGAGATTAGATAACTGACCACTTGACAGCTTGCTTTTCCCTTCCTATGCCCTAATTCCTGCTCTGATGTTTTCCATTCGTCAATAGTGAACCCATGAAACCCCAGGCACCTCATCCTCACCCTCAATCCCCATAAGAGGAGAAACCAAGGTCTGCACTGTCTGCCCCACCACCTCACTGTGTGGCCTCAGGCATGTACCCTCCTCCAGGACCTGTACATTATAAACCTTTTCAAAGTTCTCTCATGGTTGTTGCTGAGGTATGTCTTGCAATCACAGTTAGAACCACAAGGGCCAATCCAGACACGATGGTGACTCCAAAAGGGGAAATGTCTATGTGGGGGCTCACCACAGGACGAGGTGACTGCTTCTGGTCATTTTGAGCCAATAGCAACACTAGCAATGGTTGAGGCTGACCCAAAACAGAGTGAAAGACTGAATGCTTTGTCCCTAAGATCAAGAACAAGGCAAAGATGTCCTCTCTTACTATTCTTATTAAATATGGTACTGGAAGTTTTAGTGCAAAAAAAAGAGGAAAGAAATGGCATGAAGATTGAAAAGGAAGAAATAAAATTGTCCCTGTGTAGACATGACAGAGTTGTCTATTTAGAAAGTCTCAAGGAATCTACAGAAAAACTTCTAGAACTAATAAATGGGTTCAGCAAAACCATAGGATACAAGGTAAACATAAGAAAATAAGAATTTCTCCATACTAGCAATGAACACAGACACCAAAATTTAAGCACTTTCAATTACTCAAAATACAAATACTTATGTGTAAATCTAACAAAAATCCAACAAAATCTATTGAAGCATAGACTTGTATGATAAAACGACAGTGTTGATGAAAGAAAGCAAAGATCCAAATAAATGAAGAGAGGAGTTCCCACTGTGGCTCAGCGTTAACGAACCCAACTAAGATCCATGAGGATTCGGGTTCGATCCCTGGTCTCGCTCAGTGGGTTAAGGATCTGATGTTACTGTGAGCTGTGGTGTAGGTCTAAGACACGGCTTGGATCCCGTGTTGTTGTGGCTCTGGCATAGGCCAGTAGCTGTGAAAAGATGGGGAGTTAAAAATAAGCACATTGCCTATGGAGAAAGGGGCATGTGTTTTGTGTTGTGAAATAACAAAAAGGTGGGATAAGCAGTGTGGGGGTAACAATGGAAGGTCTCCAAAAGCCAGAGAGTGGGGTTCAAGTGAGACTTTCTAAGAGAAGACTTCCTCACCAACCCAGCCAATCAAAAGCAGCAACTCCCCCCACATATTTACCAGCATCTTTCACCTTTTCTATATTATAGCACCCATCACATGTTGTACTTATCATGTACCTATCCAGATGTTCATCTAATGCTGTCCCACCCCCGTTATCTTCAACAGCAAGCACTGGGTCTCACACGCAGTAAGGGCTCAATAAAATATTAACTGAAACTAAGAGTAAGTATTCACTCCAAGTTCTCTTCTATGCAGTTACTTCTTTCCTTCTTTCCTGCATTATGTGTCTCTCCATTCACTTTGGTCCCTCTTTGATCCACTACCTCTTCTAGCTAATCTCTCCTTTTTCCTTGCTCCTCCACCTCAGCCCAGCTCTTAACCCATCATAAGAATAAAAACTCAGTATATTCTAAAACAGTGGTTCACATTTGTAATTTTGTAACACTCTTCTGAATCTCAACCAATTAAGAACTGTATCCCAAGAATCTGTTACTGAAAACAAAGTACTACAGTTGGAAGTTGTTACAGAAGCATAATAGATGTGTGTATATATATATATATATATATATATATATATATATATTACATAAACAAATACAAGCAGAGATAGCTATTCCTGTCATGGCCTTACTTTTCTGAATAGGAGAGCCTTTTCCCAGAACCGGATGATTCTATCTGGTCTATGGAAAGCTGTCCACTAAAGACAGCCAAGACAGTACTCCTCAAGGCCAACAAAGGTACTCAAAATTAGGAAAACTGAGAAAGTGACATAGATCAAAGACTTAAGGAGACATGACGACTAAATGCAATGCGGTACAATACGGTACCCTAGACTGGATCCTGAAACAGAAAGAGAGTATCAATGGAAAAACTGGTGAAATTCAAATAAAGTCTAGAATACAGTGTAAACACACATACATATATGTATGTATATGGCACTAACATATGACTAAGATTTAAATTTATAAACATTATTTTATATTATTAATAAGTGAAAGATGGAGTTCCCGTCATGGCTCAGCAGTTAACGAACCTGACTAGCATCCATGAGGACTCAGGTTCAATCCCTGGCCTTGCTCAATGGGTTAAGGATCCCATGTTGAAGTGGCTGTGGCGCAGGCCGGCAGCTACAGCTCCGACTGGACCCCTAGCCTGGGAACCTCCATATGCTGAGGGTTCAGCCCTAAAAAAAGACCAAAAAAAAAAAAAAAAAAAGTGAAAGAGATAGAGCATGCAAGTGAGCCAGGAAATAAAACTCAGGCCAGGGTAGCTGAAGTTTAGAACTGAAAAGCTACATATATGTCTACCATCATTTTGATTCTGGTCCCATGCTCTTACTTGATGCCCTGAAAATTACACTGCATGCAACTGCTTGATTAACTAGTTTTGACTTCTGAACAGGTTCATTAATATACTCAACAAGCATTTATTGAGTGCCTACTGCTCATCAGGCACTGTGAAGTCTTTGGGGATACATGGCTGGAAAAGGAAGACACAGTATGTGCTCTTATAAAGCTTACACTCCACTGGAGAAGCCAGACATCTAACAAGTATTTGTGTAAACGACGAGTGTTCCCAAGGCTTTCTAAGCTGGTGTGTGTGTGTGTGTGTGTGTGTGTGTGTGTGTGTTTGGCAGCCTTGCGATATATGGAGTTCCCCAGCCAGGAATCACTTCCAAGCCGCAGCTTGCAGCTAAGGTGAAATTGCAGCAACGATGGATCCTTAACCCACAGTGCTGGGCCAGGGATCAAACCTGCATCCCAGTGCTCCCAAGACACCATCAATCCCATTGTGCCACAGCAGCAATTCCTAAGCTGGCGTCTTAATCTTCAACTCCTAAACTGAAAACCAATCACCTGAGATCTGAAATCTATCACCTGCCACCTGTTAAATCACTTTAACAGATACTCATTCAGTTGACGTGGTTTGGGCCCTGAGATTCTGCATTTCTTCCAAACTCTGAGATGACAGGGACGCTGCTGCTGGTTCACAAACCACACTTTGAATCAGCAAGGCACCACGGAAACGTCCCTCACACTATCATGTAAAAGGCAAGCTCCATAAAGCCAAGGATATTTTGCCTCTCTTATTCATCACAGCATCCCCACGACTTAAAACTGCCTCATACACAGATGACACTCAATAAGTATTCACTGAATAAACAAATGGATAGATGGCCCAGATAAGTGTTGCTCAATAGCAACCACTGGTCACACTGAGCTACTAAACACTTGTAATGTGACTAGTGAATTTTCAAAAATTTAATTTTAATTTAAATAGCCACATGTGGCTAGCAGCTACCATAATGGACAATCCAGGTCTGGACACAGATGTGATGTAAAGAGTATTGGATCAATAAAACTGAAGTTTGAGTCCCAGCTCTGCAGCTTAGCATGTGACTTGGAAAGTTATAACTTCTTAGGGCCTCAACATCTTCATCTGTAAAATGAGGACAAGATACCCCCCTACACCCCTCCTCGGCCTCTCAGGGTTCTTGACAAGAATTATTATAGATCAGTGTATTAAGCATAAGGTAACATTCTCCGACCCCCAGAAAGAGTTCACAATCACAAAAACTATTCTGCCCATTCCCCACACTTGCCAGAAAATGCCAAGAGCCTTGGGTTGAAGGGTTGCTTAGTTTAGTGGCTCTGTGAATGAGGCCAAGGTCATAAGTTCTGGGGAAGGGGGACCTTCACTTAGCAAGGCTGACCAGGTAAGAAAGGCAATGACATTGCAAATCATCACAATTCCTGGCAAATCTTTAAATGGGCATTGTATTGATTATGTATGAGTAAATGACATTTCATTCATTCATTCTTCCAGGAAGGGCTGCCACATTACCTAAAGCCCGCTACTTCCCATCCACGGACACTTGCTAATTCGGGGCCGAGTGCTCTTCGCGGGTAGTGGGCCAGGAAGCCCCCGCCCCGGGCCGCCCGCGTGTCCTCCCCTCCCCCGTCGCGCCGGCCGAGCGGGGGTCAGCCTAGCACCGCGGCTCCAAGTACCACACGGCCGGGCCGAACCCAGGAGCCATATTTAGCTGTATTTTTGGTCAATAAAACAAACTTCCGTCTTCTAAAGAAAAACGGTTCTAAGTCAATGTCAAACTAGGACGGAAACTCGCTGCTCGCCGCAGTTGCCAACCAGAGACGCCGCGTGTCCAGCAACACCCGAGTCCCCGACCCGGACCCCGCGCCCGGCGCGCCCGCGCCCCGGCCACAAAGGGACGGGAGACGCGGACGCGGCCCGGCCTCCCCCTCCTCCTCCGCCGGCCCCGCGCAAGCGGCCGTGACTCCGGGACGACCCGGACGCGGGCGGACACTTACCTCGGTCCGCGCGCGGCGGCGGCGGCGGCGGGCGCTCCTCGGGGCCGGCCCGGGCGGTCGCGGCGCGGTCCCGCGGGCCGCAGCGCGGGCGCTACTCTCGGGCCGCCGTCCGCCGCGCCGCCTCCTCGGCCACTGCCGGCGGCTCCCCCGGCGGGCGGGCGGGCCCGGCGCGGGCCCCGCCTCCGCTGCGCCCGCCCCCGCCTCCGCGCCGGGCCTCGCGGGCTCGGCGCGCTACTCCGGGCCGCCCTGCATCCCGCCGCCACCGCCTCCGCCGCTGCCGCGCGCTCCGGGTTCCCTCAGCCCGGCGGGCCAGGGCCGCAGGGCCGCCCGCGCTGGCCGCTTGGGCGCGGTCCTCCCCGCGCGCGGCGTGCTCGCGGCGGCGGCCCGTGCGGCTGCGCGGGGGAGGCGGGGGCGCCGCGCGCTCACCCGGATGCGCCGCCCCCGCCCCTGCGGCGAGCCCACCTTGGGGCCGCGGTGCTTCCTGTGGGGCAGTGGAGGTTCTGGGGTCTTGGTGCCTTATCCCCTCTTTGCGCTCCCGGTATGGAGGCGCGGAACCTCGGGGCCAGGACAGCGGCCCTCGAATGGCGCAGCCGGCCTGGACCCAGGCGGGAGGCTGGGTCTGCGACGGGCTCACGGTGCCGTCCGGGCCAGGGGGTCTCCACCTGAACCTGTGCACGGACAAAGAGACCGCTGCAGCCAGTGAAATACCGCTCGGGCCGTTTCACGTCGAGCAGATCATGAGGTGGGAGGAAAGGACAGTGTCCTCACCGAGCGGAGGAGATCCTCGGATTGGCCGCAGGGCCGAGCCCAGGGCTGCCCCTGACGCGGGTGGGGCCGCCCACAAGCGACTGAGGACGAGTGGAGTTGGAGGACTGTCCGCGGCGCTGGGTCGAGCAGTGCTGAGCGCTGCCCCTGGCAGTGGGGGTACAGGAGGTCCAGGACCAAAGGTGGGCGGCGAGAGGGGAGGCCTCCGACCCGCGCCGCCGGAAGAGGCAGTCAGGCTTTGAGGGACAGAAACACCCGGGCCCCCTGCAGAATGGGGACTGTTTGGGGCAGTGTCTCCCACATGGTGCTCTGAGAGGGGCCCTTCCATGTGCCCTCTTGGGAAACACTCTTCCTTGGCACTAATTCCAATACCTAGCCGTTCCTTAGCCTAGAGAGAAGATGCTGCCCCGGTCCTCTGTCACACACTAGGCATAACCAGCTATTCTTTTAAGAAATTTTCTGCAGGAGTTCCCGTCGTGGCGCAGTGGTTAACGAATCCGACTAGGAACCATGAGGTTGCGGGTTCGGTCCCTGCCCTTGCTCAGTGGGTTAACGATCCGGCGTTGCCGTGAGCTGTGGTGTAGGTTGCAGACGCGGCTCGGATCCCACGTTGCTGTGGCTCTGGCGTAGGCCGGTAGCTACAGCTCCGATTCAACCCCTAGCCTGGGAACCTCCATATGCCGCAGGAGCGGCCCAAGAAATAGCAACAACAACAACAACAAAAGACAAAAGACAAAAAAAAAAAAAGAAAGAAATTTTCTACTTATATCATTCCGAGGTAAAACTTGCTTACCAGCCAAGTGCTGGAACGATGAGTTTACAATATTTAAATAGTCCCATTTTTATTCTTTAAATAAAGGTATGTTCACAGAAAGAACCGAAAGGCTGTAAGCAAAAAAATGTTACCGAAGATTATCTCTGGAATTTTACCATCCTATTTTGTGCTTATCTACATTTTCCAAGTATTCTAAAATAAAAGTTAAAAGTTGCTTTTTAAAAGTACTTACATAATATTTTGAAACAGAGTGAATCATGATTGGCCTGTTAGTGTATCACAAGGAACTTTCACTTTGAAGTTTGTATCTCTTAAACACTTTAAAAAGAAAAAAAAAAGACTATCTTAGGGAAAAAAGATTTGCAAATCACATACCTGATAAAGAACTTGTATTCAGAATATGTAAAGAACTCATAACTTAGTGATAAGACTAATAAACCAATTTAAAATGGGCAAAAGAATGGAAGAAGTTTACCAAAGAAAATACTTTAATGGCCAACAAAAGCATGAAAACATGTTCAACAGCATTAGTCACTAGGGAAATGCAAATCAGAACCACAATGAGAAAGCTCTTCACACCCACTTCAATGGCTGTAATTAAAAAAAAAAAAAAAAAAAAAAAAAGAGTGACAATAGCAAGTGTTGGTGAGGAGATTAGAGAAATTAGAACCTAATCTACATTTCTGATGGGTATGTGAAATGGTGCAGCCACTTTAGAAATTTTTTAGGTTCTTAAAAAGTTGTTCATAAAAGCCTCGTATAACCCAATGATTCCACTCCTAGGTATATACCCTAGAAAACTGTACATAAATAGTCTTAGCAGCATTACTCAAAAAGTAGAAACAATCCAGATGTCCAGCAACTGGTGAATAAACAAAATGTAGTCTAGCCATGCAATTGAATGCTACTCAGCAATAAAATAGAATGAAAGATACATAGACTGTACATGGAAGATAGAACATAGAGGAAGGAACCTGAGAAACATTAAACTAAGTGAAAGTAGTCAATGGGTGGTGATCATGGGTAAGGTCAGGTCAGGTAGTAAGCCTATGTCAGCATGGCGAGGGCAGTCCTGGGTGTGGTACACGTGGATCATAAGCAGTCAGGAGGGTGCCTTGCCTTGAATCTGGTGATAAGAGCAAAATGGTGGGCAGGTAATGATGACTAATAGTTGTAGAGCTGTACTGGAAAGTGTACCCCAAAGCCCCAAAACCTGGTAGATTAAAACTGCACAGTTCTTTTCTGGCCCACATTCTATGTCCTTGGTGGGAGCGGGGCTTTAGCCCAGGCTGAAGAAGAATCTGGAGCAGCACATGGTTCCTTCCTCCTTGGCAGAGACAGTAGGACAGCACATGGTAAAACACTTCCTCACCAATTATCACTTTCATGCATGCATTTCAATGGCCAAATCAAACCACCTGCCATATCTAACTTTCAAAGAAGCAAGGAAATGCAATAATTCCAGCATTGTCCCCAGAAAGCAGAACGCAAAAATTTGGATGATAACATTGATTATCACAAGTATCAAAATCTTTTTTTTAATGTTTTACTTTGAAGTCATCAGAGAATCATAGGAAGTTGTAAAAACTGTACAGAGAACTCCTTCAACCCTTCACCTGTTTCCCTTCAATGATTACATCTTATTACTGTAACTTACCAAAAGAAGCTATGAACTCATAACCATAGTACAATGTCAAAATCAGGAAATTGTCATTGGTAAGTGAGTGTGTATTGTTCTGTGCCATTTCATCACATGTACAGATTCCTGTAACAACCACCAGCCCCAAAATACAGAACTACTCCATCACCACAAATATCTCCCTCATGCTCTACACCGCCTCCCACTCCCACTATTTCTAACCCCGGCAACCACTGTTTGTTTCCCATCTCTATAATTTTGTCATTTAAGGATGTTATAGAGTTCCTGTCATAGCTCAGAAGTAACAAACCCAACTAGCATCCATGAGGACACGGGTTTGATCCCTGGCCTCTCTCAGTGAGTTAAAGATCTGGTGTTGCCATGAGCTGTGGTGTAGGTCACAAATGAGGCTCGGATTTGAGGTTGATGTGGCTGTGGCTATGGCCGGCAGCTGCAGCTCCGATTCTACCCCTAGCGTGGGAACCTCCATATGCCATGGGTGAGGCCCTAAAAAGACCAAAAAAAAAAAAAAAGGATGTCAGATGTTGTATCATGGAATCATAGTATGTAACCTTTTGAAACTGGCTGGGATTTTTGTTTGTTTTCATGTTTTTGTCTTTTTAATTTTTGCTTTGTTCTGTGGGCCACCTGGAGCCACAGTTTTGACCTACACCACAGCTGCAGCAATGCCAGATTCCTTAATCCATTGTGCTGGACCAGGGATGGAACCTATGTCCCAGTGCTCCAGAGATGCCAGCAATCTCCTTGCGCCACAGCAGGAATTCCTGTTTTGTTTTGTCATGTCATGTTTTTAACTCGACATAATGCTCTTGCATGTAGTTGGGTAATTTTGTTTTGCTTCATTTTTGCTGTTGGCTGGGCCAGGATGACCGTCTTTAGCCCCCACGTGGTCTTCCCTGACATCACTCCAGGGGTTAGCAGGATTAGGAGGGGTGACTTCTAACAATATGCTGAAGATGAGAGTCTCTATTCAGCCTTTACTGACTGGGGTGGGGTAAGGGGACATTTTTTCCTGCAGAGTTTGGCTAGAATAGGGTAGCTACTGGTCTAAAAATTTCTAGGTTGCCCCTTTCCTTGCTCTTTGGCTAGTGACAGCAGGCATTTCTTGGATTTTTTTTTTTTTTAATTTGTTTCTGTCATGTGTCTGGGCTGCCATCTTCTCTAGCCCAAGATATATGAAGCAAATAAAAACTTAGAGAAATCATCGCCCTGTCATTCCATAAGTCCCAACGTCCTTAGTCAATTGCCTCCTTCTCTCCACTTTTCTGAGTTTTCTCATGTTTGTTTCATATACAATGTCCAGGGCTTTTAGCTATTCTCAGTGAGAAATATACTGTATCCACACTATACCATCTTGGTCTGGAATTAGAAGTTGAGGATAAAATTTTAAAACATAAATTAGAGCAGACTGCAGATTATTCCCATTTTTTTTAAAAAAAATCATTCCCAGTTTCTTGCATTCTGATAGGCTTTTATGAATCAGAGGGGCAAGGTAAGATTTATTGCTGGTTTATTAGGAATTCCACTATACATGCTGGACATTTACATGGGTTATAATATTTATCATAAGGGAAAAAATCAGGGAAATCCTGGGAACAGCTAGAACAGAGACTCAGTGGAGTCTGAGGTCAATAAGCACAGAGGAGTGGAAAATTTGAGACAGACAGCCAGTGAGAAGACCAAGCCTGAGATTCTGCAGGTGGAACAACCTTTGCGCTGATAAGGCTCAGAATATACTATTTGGGGACATGGCCAATAGACGTAAAGAAGGCAATGACAGAAATGAACCTAAGAAACTGAAAATAACAGAGTCAGACAAGTCGTCAATAATTTTTTTTTTTTTTTAAGGTTAAGGAAAGCAAGAGTCAGGATGGAAGGAAAACTTAAGTTAGGTACAAAAATCACCAAGGGCACAGGAAGCAAGTCTTAGCTGGCAGTAGATGTGGGTGGGCAGTCATCACTTAAAAGGAAATCAAATGGCATGAACATGAAAAGAAATGAAAGAGATGATGAGTTCTCAGTTCAAAGGAGGTACTATGGAGTAGGATGACCCAAGTTTTAACTGTAAATGCATGTGAATTCATGGTGTTATTATATGCCATTTAGGAAGACTCAATGAAAAAAAACAAAAAAAAAACAAAGAAAACCTTTGTTATGTAGCACAGGGTGGAAGAGACTGCAGGTCTTTTCCACCTAAGAGTGTGTTTGTTCGTTTTGTTTTTCTTTTATGTTTTTTGTCTTTTTAGAACTACACCCAAGGCACATGGAAGTTCCCAGGCTAGGGGTCAAATCAGAGCTGTAGCTGCTGGCCTATACCACAGCTCATGGCAATACTGGATCCTTAACCCACTGAGAAAGGCCAGGGATCAAACCCACATCCTCATGGATACTAGTCAGGTTTGTTACCACTGAGCCACCACAGGAACTCCAGGTAAGAGTGGTTTTGAGAGATTTATAATTTGTACATTTTCTTGGCCTCTTCTTTCCCCAAGTCACAGCTTTCCAGTCCTGAAAGGTACCCGTCAATCTGACTAATTATTTACACATTTCTAGCAAAGGAGTGAGTCACTGCTTTTATAGATTTAGGCCCAAAGGATGTGATGACAGAAGCTATATGACAAATAGCAATACCCTCACATATGCCACACTACCTGGCTAAGTGGCCCTTGACATAGTTTCTACTAGCTCTGAGGATTATGAATGCATCTACATTGCCCTGCCATATTTCTCTTCCTGAAACACCAGGTCCATAAAGCCACTCTGTCCACACACTTATTATTCAAGCCTTACAAGCCTTTTTCAATCTGGTCATTCCCATCCATCCCAGCCCTCTTGCCTGCCCATAAGAATTCTCTGCTTCAATCTAACCACCCACCTCACTGTTCTACTCTCCCTATTTATTATGCTGTGTATTTCTTCCTTGACTACTTTCCTCTACCTATCTTAATACCTAAAGATTCTTTTCCAATGCATTTTTTCCTCCCTTCTCCAACCCCTTCAGTCAGGTTGCTCTTCTCCCTCTCCCTCTTTCTTTTTCTCTTTGGAATTCCTATAATTTTATCCACTACACAGAAGGAGTGAGAAGTTGTGAACAATGATCCCATCTACCACTCACATTTTTATTGATCTCTACTTAATAAAGATAAGGATTAGGATCATTAACACCACCTCTGTTTCCCTCTTCAATATTTTGTTAGCTGTGTTATGAGTGCTTCTCGAATTGGCTTACTTTATAACCTGAAATTATATAAAGTACTTTCTTGATTATTCTTTAAATAGTATCTCTCAGTCTTCATTATAAAAAAATGAGGATATGTACACCCTTACATTTTTATATGCTCTCTTCCCTTTTCATCTCATAACTTACAAAATTGCATACATATTTTCTGCAGAATCAAGAAATGTAGGTAGACTGATGGAGAAGGAAATGCACTTAGGCTTTTCCTAAATATGTGTAGAGCCAAAAACAATATTTCAAAAAATCAAGATCAAATGTCATATCATTCATTACACTCCATATGCTATTTAGAATCATGTTACATGTAATTTGTTTTATACAGTCTGTGATTTTGCTATACAGCTTTTTATTTTTCAATGAATTTCTCTTTGCCTTAATTTTTTCTTGTTGGCAGAAGGAACAATCACCTTTACTCTCTCTCTAAGTTTATATAACTTTTAAAATAATACTAACTTGTTGAATTCATTTTCTTGTTGAATGATTTACCTGCAGGTCTTCTAACCATGTGTTTTACTTTGAACCAATTGCCTTTATACCTGCTTGCCAACTAAGTCTGGGGCTTCTTTTTATTGCTATTCTGAGTTGTGGCTGTTATTTTTTGGATTTCATATCTTCATCTTATTTATTTCAATTTTCATTTTCTTAAAACAGAGACTCAAGTGATTTTTTTTTCCATAAAGGGAAGTAAATGCTGAATTCTTTCAGTGCAACATGCAGCCTGGTAAATTGGCTAGATATAGAATTCTATGTTTCAAACCACTTTTTGTTAGCATTTTTGAAGGCATTGTTCTGTTGTATTCCAGCCTAAAGCTGGAAAATCTGAAAGCCAATATGATTCTCATCCTTCTGAAAATGAGTTGTTTTTGCTCTCAGGAAGCTTTAGAGTTTTCTCTTTAACTTAGTATACTGAAATTTCATAAGGATATGTGAGTTTGCAATGAGTGCTTTTCAAAAAGCAGTCAACTATTTAACCGGCAAGTATTTTTGATATCCTATTACATGATCAACTGTGCTGAAGACATGAGGGATATGTACAAGAGGAGAACAATCATTTCTCAGAGAGCTCCAATCTATAGAAAACTTTAAATGGCTCTTAGATAATGATTTTTTTTTTCTTTTTATGGCCGCACCTGTGGCATATGGAATTTCCCAGGCTAGGGGTCAAATGAGAGCTGCAGCTGCCAACCTATACCATAGCTACAGCCACAGCAAAGTGGGACCTGAGATACATCTATGACCTACACTGCATCTTGTGGCAATGCCGGGTTCTTAACCCACTGAGCAAGGCCAGAGATGGAACCACATCCTCAGAGACACTATGTCAGGTTCTTAACCCACTGAGCCACAGTGGGAACTCCACATATGAATTCTTAATAAGCCAAATTGAATTCAGTCATTCATTTTGTGTCTGATGAGTTTGTGTACAGTAGAGTCTATTTATTTTTCCACCTTCTGGTGAAAATATTAAATTCTGTGACTTTGTGAGGAGGAAAAAAAGTCAGCCATTCCTTTTCTCCATTGCTTCTTTTTGCTTAAAGTTATGTTTTTTCCTGTCTAAAGTTACCTTTTCTACTAATTCTTTTCCATTACTGTCATTTAAAGATTTTCTTAAATAAATGTTTCAAATTATACTACAATAGGCAATTTATTTAGTAAATGCCTAGAGAAGTTGAAAATAATTCTTTTCATTCCCTCCTTTCGGCTTGTCCTGCAACTTGGTCACATTTACAATGAGCTTCTCACTGGCTTGGTTTGTCTTCTTGAGATTATTGCTGTACTTTCTTTTAGGATCATAGAACTCACATCCCATAACTTAAGTATCTATATTAGCAAAGAAAATAAGACCATGACCATTTTTGTCCTTTTTTGTGGGTATACTCCTAGATCACTTAGACCATGAAGGCCAGATGCCTGACATCTCAGTGAGCAGTGACGATTTCCTTTTAAAGTTGATGAGAGCAGTTCCCATTCCCATTGTGGCACAGCAGAAATGAATCCGACTAGTATCCATGAGGATGTGGGTTCCATCTCTGGCCTTGCTCAGTGGGTCAGGGATCCAGTGTTACCGTGAGCTATGGTGTAGGTCGCAGACGCAGCTCGGATCCCACTTTGCTGTGGCAGAGGTCAGCAGCTACAGCACTGATTCGACCCCTAGCCTGGGAACGTCCATATACTGCACTTGCAGGCCTAAAAAAGCAAAATAAAAAATAAAGTTGACAAGAACAAATGAAATATGATTGGATAAAAAGACCCCGGATGGTTCCCCCAACCAAAAAAGTGAGAATACTACCTCCAAATGTCTTTATAATCTCTGCATTTCCAACTTAAAAAAGAAAATCAAGGGATATTCTAAAGAAATTGGTATTTAAAAGCATAGAAAAAGAGCTCACTTCTTTTATACTAAAGACTTGAGCTGTCTTAAATTCATGTATCTCAATGTTTAGTGTGATTCAGAATCCTCTAAAGATCCTCATTAAAAATAGGACTCACTGAGGATTTCCCATCATGGCGCAGTGGAAATGAATCCGACTAGGAAACTTGAGATTGCAGGTTCAATTCCTGGCCTCACTCAGTGGGTTAAGGATCCTGCATTTCGGTGAGCTGTGGTGTAGGCACACGGCAGCTATACCTCCAATTAGCTGGGAACCTTCATACGCAGCAGGTGCAGCCCTAAAAACCAAAATCAAAACAACAACAACAACAAAAATAGGACTCGCCGAGTCCCACCCTCGGAGTATCTCAGAGCAGGTAGAACAAGCTCTATCCACTCCCAGCCCCGGAGATTTTCCAGGAAATTTTTTTTTCCGTAGATTTCGATCTAGCAGTTTAAAACCTGAGGATCTGTGTTGCAAAAGAACAGCTGAAAGCTACTGCCAAACAACTGCCACCCACCCCACCCTTGTGTGTATTCTGAAGGCCTCGAAATATTTATATTTCTCTGCATGTCTGTTAGTAACTCAGACAACCAACTGTTGTTAAGTCAGATAACAGAGGACATTCAGATTTTCCTTTGGGAGTTTTCCCAACATCCCCTTCAGATAAATGGTTGGAAGACAAATCTTAAAGCAGAGGAAACTGAAGTCCTAACAATGGACATGTGTGTATACATACAGTCTACACACACGGAGATCACAGTTACGTGGACACATATGCACAGCAAGACGTTTTACTTTAGAGGTGAGGCTTCATAATGTGACAGGAATATCCAACTTCCTTCTGATACACGACTAATCAGAAAATGTTCTAGCCATAACAGAATGAAGTAATTTGAAAGACAATGGGAGAGTTCTCTGGTGGCTCAACGGGTTAAGGATTCAGCATTGTCCTGCTGTGGGTCAGGTTGCAGCTGTGGTGCAGGTTTGATCCCTGGCCCTGGAACTTCTGCATGATGTGGGCATGGCTGAGAGAAAGAAAGGAAGGAAGAAGAAAGGGAAAAGAGAGAAAGGAAGGAAGAAAGGGAGGGAGGGAGGAAGGAAGGAAGGAAGGAAAAAAGAAAGGGAGGAAAATGAGATAAAATATTAGGATTTCAGATATAGAGAAACTGTATGGCCACTAAATGTCGACCTTTCTGTGATGGTTTTCTTTGTTTGTTTTTTTTTTATGGCTGCTCTGAAGCATATGGAGTTCCCTGGCCAGGGATCAGATTCAAGTCACAGTTGCAACCTATGTCACAGATCGGCAACACCAGATCCTTAACCCACTGTGCTGGGCTGGGGATGGAACCTGTATCCCAGCACTGCAGAGATGCTGCCCATCCTGTGCTGCCTCAGTGGGAACTCCTCTGTGAGGTCTTAATGCCTTCCCTAAGAAACCTGCCAAATGGTCATCACCTCAGATTTGAACTTCTTGAGATAGGGAGAATTCAGTGACTCCAGCAGACACTCGTTCCACTTTTGCTATAATTCCCTTAAAAATTTCTTCCTTACAGAGCTCCCGTCATGGCTCAGTGGTTAACGAATCCAACTAGGAACCATGAGGTTGCGGGCTTGATCCCTGGTCTCGATCAGTGGGTTAAGGATCTGATATTACTGTGGCTGTGGCGTAGGCCATCTGCTACAGCTCTGATTAGACCCCTAGCCTGGGAACCTCCATATGCTGTGGGTGCGGCCCTAGAAAAGGCAAAACACACACACACACACACACACACAAAAATTCTTCCTTACATTGACAGAAAATCTGTCTTTTAGTTTCACCTTATATATTTTGTTTGAAATTAATACAGTTATACTACCCATTTTTCTGTCTGGTATTTTTTTTTAATCCTTTCATTTTTAACTCTCTATGTCTTCTGAAAATGAAATATAACTATATTTTTTAAATCTCTGCAACAAAATTTGTCTTCCAAACTGAGTTTATTCTATTTAGAATTATATTTAAATCTATTTCTACTATTTATTTTATACTTTCTATTTGTTCTATGGTTCTGTTTTTTTTTCTTGTGTCCATTTTCATCTTTCAAATCCATTCCGAGAGCTCCCACTGTGGTGCAGTGGGTTAAGACTCTGAGCATCGGCTCAGGTCACTGTGGAGGTGCAGGTTTGATACCTGGCCCCCAAGCAGTGAGTTAAAAGATCCGGCTTTGCCATAGCTAAGGCAAAGATCACATCTGTGGCTTGGATTCAATCCCTGGCCCAGGAACTTCTATATGCCATGGGTGTGACTGTAAAATTCATTCTGCTTTTTCCCCCTTCATTTTATTTTTACTCATCCAATAGTTTGGAGATTGTACATGCTATTTCTATTTCTTCCGGAAAATTAAAAAATATTTAGATTCACTGATAATATAATTGTATTTCTCTTTGAGAAAGCACAAGTCAAATCCTTGGGCCATTTTTAAAAATCGGGCTATTTGCCTTTTAAACTATTGAGTTGTAAGATATTTCCATATATTCTAGATAAAAGACCCTTATCAGATATATGATTAACAAATATTTTCTTCCACTCTGTGGGTTGTCTTCTCACTTTCATGGTGGTGACTACTGAAGCACATTTTTAAAATAGTTTTGATGAAGTCCAATTTGTCTGCTTTTTCTATTGTCATATATGCCTTTCATGCTATAGCTTAAGAAATCATTGCCTAATCCAAGATCACAAAGACTTGCCTCCTATGTTTTCTTCAAAGAATTTTGCATATTTAACTTTTACGTTTAGGTCTTGGATCCATTCCAAATTAATTTTTTTGTATGGTATAAGAGTCCAACTTCATTCTTTTTCATGTGGATATCCAGTTGTCCCAGAACCATCTTTTTTTTCCTTTCTTTTTTTCTTTCTAGAGCCACACCTATGGTATATGGTTCACAGGCTAGGGATCAAATTGGAGCTGCAGCCTCTGGCCTATGCCACAGCCACAGCAATGCAGGATCCAAGCCGCATCTGCAGGGCAATGCTGGATCCTTAACCCACTGAGTGAGGCCAGGGATCAAACCCACATCCTCATGGACACTGTGTCTGGGTCTTAACCTGCTGAGCCACAATGGGCACTCCCCCAGAACTATTTTCTGAAGAGATTATACTTTCTCCTATTGGATTGTCTTGGTGCCTGTTATGGATGGAACATTTGTGCCTCCCTCAAATTCGTATGTTGAAATCTTAACCTCCAATGGGATGATCAAGGGATACCTTTCCACTTATTTAAGTCTTCTTTAATTTCATTCAGTAATGTTTTGTAGTTCTTAGTATACAAGTTGTACTTATCTTGTTTACTTAGTATACAAGTTGTACTTATTTAGAAACATTATTTCTAAACATTTTATTCTTTTTATTGCTATTGTTAGTATAACTTTTTCTTAATTTTATTTTTGAGTATTTACTGCTTATCTATAGAAACAAATTTTTATATGTTGATACTGTATCCTAAAACTTTGATGGATATATTTATTAGTTTAATATTTGGGGGGGGTGCGTGTGTGTGAATGTCTTGGCATTTTCTACATCTAAGATCTTCTTATCTGTGAGTAGAGATAATTTTACTTCTTCCTTTCCAACCTGGATGCTTTTCATTTCTTTTTTGGTTGTTATTATTGTTATTTATTAAAGTATAGTTGATTTACAATATTTCTTCAAGTTCTGTTGTACAGCAAATTGACCCAATCACACACATTTCTCTGTGCTGTACAGTAGGGTCCCATTTCTTTTTCTTCATTGCCCTGGCTAGAACCTCCAGTATAGTGTTGAATAGAAGTAGCTTGTTCCTGATTTTAGGCAGAAAACATCCAGTGTTTCACCATTAGGGATGTTGTTGGTTATGTGTTTTTCATAGATGGCTGTTAATAAAAGAAGAATTTCTCTTTTATCTCTAGTTTGCTGTGTGTTTTTTTCATGCACTGCCATTGGAGTTTGTCAAAGGCTTATCTACATCTATTGAGATGATTATGTGGTTTTTGCCTTTTGTTCCATTAACACAATGTTTTACATAGATTATTTTTCATATCTTAAGCCAACCTTGCATCCCTACGGATAAATCCCAGTTGGTCATGGTGTACAATCCTTTTTAAATGCTGCTGAATTCAGTTTGCTAGTATTTTGATGAAAATATTTGCATCTATAGTCACAAGAGATTTGGCCTGTAGTTTTCTTGTGATGTCTTTGTTTAATTTTGGTATCAAGGTAATACTGGCCTCACAGAATGAATTGAGAAGTGTATCATCTGCTCTAATTTTTGAAAGTTTGTAAAGAATCAGTGTTAATTATTCCTCAAAATTTGGTAGAATTCAAGAGAAAAGTCATGTGAGACTGGGTTTTTCTTTGTGGAAAGTTTTTTGTTTTCTTTTTTGTTTTTGTTTTACTTCTAATTCAATCTTTGTATTTACACTTATATTCAGACTTTCTCTTCCATTTTGATTCAGTTTTGGTAGTTTCTGTCTTTCTAGTAACTTGTTCATTTTATTTAGTTTACCTGATATGTTTTTTAATTATTTGTTTGATTTTTAGATTTATTGTTTACTGAATGCCTAGACTTAAGTGCTAGTACAACACTGTATTCTCTTATAATCCCTTTTGTTTCTTCAAGGTTGGAAGTGACATCTCCATTTTCATTTCTGATTTGATCAATTTGAATCTTCTCTTTCCTTCTTGCCCTTCTAGCTAATGTTTGTCAATTCTGTTGATATTTCAAATCAATAAAAAAAAATTTTTTTTTGCCATACCCACTGCATGTGGAAGTTCCTAGGCCAGGAACTGAACACACACCACAGGAGCAACCCAAGGTGCTGCAGTGACAGTACCAGATCCCAACCCATTGTACCATAAGAGAACTCTTATTTTTCTATTTTTTATTTGATTGATTTTTCTCTCTAGTCTCTATGATTTTGTTCCTTCTGCTTGTTTTGGGTTTAGTTTGCTCTTCCCTTTCTAGTTTCATAAGGTAGAAGATTAGGCTCTTGACTTGGGATTTTTCTTTTTCTTTTTTTTTTTTTCAATATAGGCATTAGTAGGTATAAATTTCCCTCCAAGTCTTGTGTTTCATTTTCATTCATCTCAAAGTATTTCTGTTTCCCTTGTTATTTCTTCTTTGACCCTTTGGTTATTTAGGTCCTTATTATTTAATTTTTTATATATTTAGAAATATTCTACATTTCTTGCTATTGATTTCTAATTTAATTCCATTGTGTTCAGATAATATATTTTATATGATTTCAATATTGATGTCTAGATTTAATGGGGCGTGTTTTATGCCCTAGCACATGTTCTATGCTGGAGAATGTTCCATGTGCACTTGAGCAGAATGTATATTTTGCTGTTATTGGATGGAAAGTTATACGCATGACTATTAGGTCTAGTTGGTTTATAGCAAGATTTAAAATCATCTACTTTTCTATTGACCTTTTGCCTTGTTGACATTTTATTATAGTTTTCATTTCTAGAACTTCTTTTTGGAACTTTAAAATTATGCTTGGTTATTTTTAGTTGTTCTTTTTCTCTAGCCATTTTTGCCCCACTTTTTTATTTCTATACATCAGATTAGGCAAATTTATTTTATATTTAGTATCTGATAATTCCAATTAATACAAGTTTTTGTAGGTTGAGCCTACTGTCTGCTAACTCTCACTTTTGCTGCCTTGTTTTCTTATATACTTGACAGTGAGCTCCTATTCTTTGAAATTTTGTGGAAATTATTTTTTTTTATTGACGTATACTTGATTGACAATGTTGTGTTAATTTCTGCCATACAGCAAAGTGATTCAGTTTTACACATGCACAACACACACACAACTGTTTTTTAAAATATTCTTTTCCATGATGGTTTATCATAAGATATTGAATACAGTCACTTGTACTATACAGTATGACCTTGTTTATCCATTCTATATATAATTGTGGAAATTCTTTAAGGTCTGACTTTAAGCTATTGTCTTTCATAAGAGATTTGGCTTGTTTCTCTGGGTGCCTGAGATTACTTCAACTTTTTAGACTGAGCTATATAGAACCTTGTAGATAGCTGAATATACGCCAAAACTCATATGAGGCCTGCTGAGGATTCCAAACTACCAGGACAGGTTTTTCTTCCTTTACCCAATGGCAAAGTCAAGATAAAAAATTTCCTTGTTATCTTTTTCATCAGGATGAATTTATTTGACCTTTGGGGTTTCCTATATCATGCAGGATATACTTTTAGAGTCTACACTTGGACAGGCTTTGGATTTTAGCTTCCGTTTTCCTGTCCTAAACAGGATACCTAATGTAAGCTCAAGGTCACCAGTGGTCGGCTGAAGAGCTCAAGGTGAAAGCCAACCTCAGGGCTATTTTTCCTCTCTGGATTTAACTTTCATTTCATTTTTGGCTTGTGAGGCTTTTTTCCTGCAAGCTTACTGATGCATTTTTAAATACATGTATTTTAAAATTGTATTCAGCAGTTTTAGTTGTTTCTTTGGGAGAGTTATTTAAGGTATGTAGTTCATCATACTGTCCCATATTACCCACAAAGCCTCAGAAGCAAAACAACTTGTACAATTCAGAGGAAAAAAACCATATTAAAAAGTTGCTACTTTTGGAGTTCCCATTGTGGCTCAGCAGTTTATGAACCTGACTAGTATCCATGGGGATGTGGGTTCAATCCCTGGCTTCACTCAGTGGGTAAAGGATCCGGCGCTGCCATGAGCTGGGTGTAGGTCGAAAATGCACTCTGATCTGGTGTTGCTATGGCTGTGGTGCAGGCTGCCAGCTGTAGCTCTGATTCGACCCGTAGCCTGGGAACTTTTATACACTGCAGGTGTGGCCCTAAAAAAGACCAAAAAAAAAAAAAAGTTGCTACTTTTGACTACCTTCCTGTTGCATATCACAGTCTGAAAAGGTGCTACTTTAAGAGGATGTACTTGGGGGCATAACCATACCTAATGCTCCACTTAGATTCTCCATTCTTGTGTCCACCCACTCTCCTTGGCATCAAGGGCTCAGGTCAGAAAGACATCGTTCCCAAAGAAGCCAGTAGTAGGATGAAACAATATGTAAAGGCGAGTAACAGGAATAGAGAGGCAGGCTGAACAGGTGGATAGTCTGATAAAACAGAGGAGTGAAAATGTGAGTGTCAGAGGAAGGGACCAGGGCCCTGGCTGTGTAGAGTTAGAATGCCACAGGATGGCTCTCCACTTTTGGGGACCAATTTCATGTCTCCTCCAGTCCTTCTTCAGGCTGTGCCTCTACATCTTTCATATCATGGCATGAGAACTGCCACTTTGAACACTGCTAGCAGAGCCATATGACCCATGGCAGACACTGTCACCCCATTGACAGGGTCAGCCAGGATTGTTCCAGTTTTGTCCTATTAACTCATTCTGAGCCATCACCTAAAATATCCCAATTCTTGTCCATACCTAATACTAATTCATATCTCCTTCATTTATTATCTTGCTGGATAGGTATCTAAAAAAAAAAAAATCTACATGCACAAACACACACTTATCACTTCACTTTGTTAGTTTCATCCTGCCATTCCAGTCAGCAAGAGCTTTTCATCCTGATTCTGTCTTCATTAGTGTTTACTATCTTGTCTTCCACCAACAGGATGAGTACTTCACTGTCTAGTCATCCAAGTCACTTATAAAAGATTTAGTTAGATCAAAGCTTACCTCTTGAAATTTCCTACCAAACTGATGTTGTTATATTACTCAATACCCTCTGGGTATGATTGTTCAACTGGTTATTAATCCACCTAGTTGTGCTTGTAACCAGAACAAGTCTGCATGAATGCCATGTATATTCTTATCAGTAGTCTTATTACAAGCACACATTTTGCTGACCTACTGGTATAACAACTACCTAAAATGAGTGAAAATAAGTCCCAAAACACTTATTCTCAGTGCAACATGTTCAAGCCTAGTAAGCTCTGCTGCCTTTTTTTTTTTTTTTTAGAGCCACACCCATGGCATATGGAAGTGCCCAGACCAGGGGTGAAATCAGAGATGTAGCCACCAGCCTATACCACTGCCACAGCAACACCAGATCTGAGCCACATCTGTAGCCTACACCACAGCTCTCGGCAATGCCAGATCCTTAACCCAATGAACGAGGCCAGGGATCAAACCAACATCCTCATGGATACTAGTCGGGTTCACTACCACTCAGCCACAATGGAAACTCCTAAATACATCGTTTAAAAAGATGAGCAGAAAGAGGAAGGAGGGACAATTGACTTAAGAAAGTGTGGAAAGATGCTGCTGAGAAGAGGGTTTCACCCAGAACCTTAGGAGGCACATCTTAGGCAGCCTCACCACCACAGGCCAGGGACTGGTGGGGCTGCCTCCAGGCCAGAGGGACCACAGTCAATTCTTCTCTTAAATCTCTCCATCCTACTCCACTACTCTCTAATGCAACAAAGGGAGGTTATTCTTTGGAAAAAATGTCATACACAGGCCTCATGTTTCTGCAGCTTGTGTATAAATGCTCTTCTGTTGCCATATTGAAAATTTTTTCTTTTTTTTCTGTTATAAATCCCCTCATTCAACAGAGTTGAATAAAATGTTCACTCACTCTGTTAAGTCCAGTTATAAAGACTTTCTCCTTTGCCTGGGTATTTTAAATGCTTTTTAAAGCCTGGCCTTTTGGTGCCTGTTTCTTGCCAGTAAGAATTTGGATATAAATGTTTAAAGATTGGATTTGATGCTACTACCACATCAACATTCATATACCTTGGTTTGTTATTCCTACCACAGCTACTTTTTTTTCAGCCTTATTGATATATAATAGATACACAACATTGCCCATGTTTAAGGTGTACAATATGATGACTTGATACACGTGTGTGTGTGTGTGTGTGTGTGTGTGTATACATACACATTACCTATTACAAAACACCTGTCCCAGGAGTTCTCACCGTGGTGCAGAGGAAACAAATCCGACTAGGCACCATGAGGTTGCAGGCTCGATCCCTGGCCTTGCTCAGTGGGTTAAGGATCCAGCGTTGCTGTGAGCTGTGGTATAGGTCACAGATGTGGCTCGAATCTGAGGTTGCTGTGGCTGTGGCATAGGCCAGCAGCTATAGCTCTGATTCAACCCCTAGTCTGGGCGCCTCCATATGCCGTGGGTGCAGCCCTAATACACACACACACACACACACACACACACACACACACACACACACACACACACACAAAACCCACCTGCCCCAGTAAAGTGAGTTAACACATCCTTTATCTCACATAATTACCATTCTGTTATTGTTATGATGACGACATTAAAGCTGTACTCTCACAGCATCTCTCAAGGATACAATACAGTACTGTTAACTACAATCACCATGCAGTACCTTAGATCCCAGCAAGAAATTCTTCATATAACTGAAAGTTTGTACCCTTTGACCAACATGTCCCCATTTCCCACATGAATTTCTTAATATATTTTGAACAAGGTGGTCTGCGTTTTCATTTTCAAGGGGGCCCCACAAATTCTGTGATTGGTCTTATAAATGGCTAAGGCTCAGATGTAGGGGTGCAGAGTGTGGTGGTGGGGCAACAGATCAAGTCGAGTGACTGGCAAATGCTGAACTGTGAGACCCATCACTCTCTCCACTGCCCTATATCCACAACACAAGTAACCCCATGTTTAATACTGCTCATACCCCAACTTTTCTCCTAACTTTTTTTTTTTTTTTTGCTCTTTAGGGCCACACCCAGGGCATATGGAGGTTCCCAGGCTAGGGATCGAGTCAGAGCTACAGCTGCCGGCCTACACCACAGCCACAGCAATGCCAGATCCAAGCCACGCCTGCAACCTACACCACAGCTCACATCAGCGGCCTGATCCTTAACCCACTGAGTGAGGTCAGGGATCAAATCCCCATCCTCACGGATACTAGTCAGATTTGTTTCCACTGACCCATGGTGGGAACTCCTTCTCCTAACTTTTTCCACTTTTTATTATTTTATTTGGGTTGAAGGAATTCCCAGTCTCCCCACCCCCTACCTCCCCTCTGCCACCACCACTCATGTCACTGGGTTTGGCGATTCTAGTACTCCCACAACTGCCTGTTTTCCCCATTCCTTTCATCCATTTTTTGCTTAGGTTCTTCAACACAACTCTTCCTTCACTGACAGAGTCTCTTCTGGAGAGTCTGAATGACCCAGAAACAAGGCTTCTAGAAACTTCCAGAAACCTTTGAGAATAACCCCCAGAAAGTCCCCATCACTCTATAAGAAAGCCCATGCTCTCTGAAGTTTTAGTTAGTCCTTAAATATAAATAGTACCTTCTGGTTAATGAAGCCTTCAACAGCAAAGTCAGATTGCAAAACAAGTAAGAAGGAAAAAAGGAGCCTAACAAATGGAAAAGACTTCCACCCAGAAGTCTTTCATGACACCTCAGATCATGAGAGATGAAGAGGAGACTCAGTGCTTCCAGGTTGTTGGGGGCAGGGTGGGGGTGGCACTGGGACTCTTCCAGAAAGAACAAGGACAGCAGAACTGGATTTTGCAAAGGTAACACTGGGAACTGAGAGAAAATGGTTTGGTCGATTGCGTTGTTCCGGTCTCTTTCATCTTCACAGGTCTTCCAGCCTGTTCCATCAATCTTGGAGAAAGGAGAGTCAGTCTCCACTTAGTTATGAATTTGACTCCTCCTTTCTGCTCTGGCAGTGTTTGTCTCATGGAGTTTGGACTTCTGTGGTTCAGTGCACACCCCTTTAGGGTGTCCATTTAACTCCTTCTCACTATGTAATACCTCTCTGTATCACTAATAATATTCCTTGCTCTGAAGTCTATTTTATCTGACACTGACATAGCTACTCCAACTTCCTTGTGGTTGCTGTTTACATGTTTTACCTTCCTCCATCTAAGCACATTTAATGTGATTATTGACATAATATGATGGGTTAAATTATACTATCTTGCTAGTTGATCTCTTTTCTGCCTGTTCATTGTTTCATTTTTCCTCTTTTCCTGCTTTCTCTGGGGTAATTTGAACATTTTTATGATTCCATTTTATCTCCTCTATAGAGTATTATGCATACATTCTTAAAAATTTAGTGACTTCTCTAGGGTTTACAATATAAATAATTAAATATAAAAATGTAATATATGAATATAAATAAACATATTATAAATTTATATATATATAGCACTTCATGATTAGTATAATGGCTTTACAATCATAGTCTCAATTTCTTCCTCCCATTCTTTCTACTATTGTTGTCATACCATTTACATATGCTTTAAACAGGTAATACATTACCACTACTTTGCTTTAGGCAGTAAGTTATATCTTAGAGTAATTAAAAATATGGAAAAATAATTTTATTTGACTTGAATTATTGCATTTCTAGTTCTTCTCATTCATCAGTATAGGTCCAGGTTTTGGTCTGATATGTATTTTTGGCTCAAAGAACTTCCTTTAATATTTCTTGTAAAGTAGATTTGCAGGCAATGAATTCTCTCAGGGTGTATTTGTCTAAGTATTTATTTCTCCCTTTTTTTTGAAAGATATTGCTGCTGAGTATGTAGGATTCTTTGTTGAAAGCTTTTTCTTTCAGCACTTTGAAGATATCACACCATTGTCTTCTTATTTTCTTATCAGAGCTCTGCTGTAACTTTTAAATTTGTTCCTCTGTAATATTTCTCTTCTCTCTGGCTGCCTTCAAAATTTTCCCTTGGTTTTTATTTTCAGTAATTTGAATATTATACACCTGTGTATGTGTATTGTTTATGTGTTTTGGTATTTATCCTGTTTGGTATTCTCTGAGCTTTTTAGATCTGCAATTTCATGTTAGTCATTAATTTTAGAAAATAGCCATTATTTCTTCTTCTCCATTGTCTCTCTTTTCATTCTGGAATTCCAATTACACATATTTGAGTGTTTGATAATGTCCCACATCTCATTGAATGCTCTGCTCTCCCCTGCACACACACCTTTTTTCTATTTATATTTCAGTTTGGGAAATTCCTATTAGCCTATCTTGAAGTGTACTGATTATTTCCTCAGCAATGCTGAGTCTACTGACAAACCACTGGTTTTTACTGCTGCTTTTCCTTTCTAGAATTTCTGTCTGATTCTTCCTTATAGTCTATCATAGTTTCCATCTCTTTGCTGAAATTATTCACACAAACTTGCACAAACTTGCATGTTGTCAAGCTTTTCCATTAATCATATGTTAATCATAGTTATTTAAAATGTCCTGTCAGTTCCAGCTTCTATATCATATCTGAGTCTGGTTCTGATCATGCTTTTTCTCTAGGGAGTGGGTTTTTTCCCCCATATTTTTGGTAGGTAGGCTTTATAATTTTTTGTTGGAAGCTGAACATTTTGTCTGAGGTCAACATTTCTATGCCTGACAATGGTCGAGTTTTTCCTTCAGTGAGGGCTTTGGAGCAGGGGTGCTCAGTCGTGTAGACAGGCATTGGACTGGGTTGGAGAGGAACTGCGGCTATGGTTCCCTTCTGCACCATGAGCTGCAAATTCCAGTAGGGACATGTTGTGTTTCGGTTGAGGGTTGGTTTATCAGAGCAGTGTCTGTTCAAGCCTGAGCTCTAGGTCTTCCCTTTGTGCTTTGCCTTCTCCAAGAGGGTCTGTTTGAACACTTGATTTCTCTCCTGTCCTTCTTCCAGTAGCCTGCTCTTACTAATTATTTAAAACTTGCTTGCTTAGCAGTGAGGAGCACAGATAGAATGCTATGTTTATGCTGGTCTGACTGGGTCTCAGAGTTGGGCATGCACCCATCCCTGGTACTGGGGAGAGGATGGGGAGGAGTGGCCTTCCCAGTTCCCCTGCCCTTTCCCAGCAGTGGTTGCGGGCCCCGCACACTCCTCCCCTCCCATGAGAGGGTTTCCTTTTCCCCTGTCCTGGCTGCAGTGAGTTTTCACCGATGCCCTAAGGAAGCAGCACTTGTTGCCCTCTCCCCACACTTCCTATACACACATACACCCCCCCCTCACACACACACACACAGATTAAGGCTTTTGTCTTATTGGAGAAACTGAGGGGAAAAGGATCTAGGCTAGTTCTTGCCTCTCCCACAAGGGCTGTTATAAAAGACATTATTGGGTCAATGGAGGATATGGTGATGTGTAGTAGAGATTAAAGTATTTCATCAATGTTAAATATCCTGATTGATAACTGTGGTGGAGCAATATAAGAAAATACCTTTATTCTTGGGAAATCTACATCAAAGTATAAATAGGTAAAGGGGGCATGAGGCATGCAGCCTATAATCAAATGATTCAGAATAGATAGATAGGTAGGAATGGATAGATAGAGAATAGCAAAACAAATGCGGCAAAATACTTTTTTAAATGGGTGAATTAGAGTATAAAGAGTTTTCTGCATCATTTACTTGTAACTTTTCTGCAAATTCAAAGTTGTATCAAAATTAAAAGTTTTTCAGAAGAAAAACTTCTAAACTCCTCCCAGGGTGCAGAGGGCTGGAAGGAGAATCACTCCCATCCTTAAGACAAAAAAAGAGACAGGCTAACTTTAAGTGCACAACTTTTTTGAAGCCCACTGAAGAGCTGAAGTTGTGCAATAATCAAATTACCCAACATCCCAGGAGAGTCAGGCGCCTGCAGGGAGAGAGGACACTCAGCCACACCCTTACCTGGAATGGGTATACCTAGGAGACACCTGTAAGAAGTGCTCAGCTGGAAGAACTGATGTACTGATGAAGGGACAAGTGTGAGTTGATAGGACAGTTGAAGCTTGCTGTCATTCAGGTGATTCCTTTAGTTAGGTTCCCAGGGGGAAAATCCAGTTAAACCACAAAGAATGGTCTAGAACTCCGAAGCTAGAACAGCAGGGGCAGTCACTCTACTGAAGGAATGTGGTGTAGGTGGAAAGAGAGAATTCTCGATGGGAACTGAGATTTTCTGCTGGAGATGCAGCCTGCTGAGAGACACACCCATGGGGAGGGAGCTTGAGAGAAAATAGCTAACATCCACTTTCTCCCTTCCTCTTTCTACTCTCCTGCTGTCCGCTGCCCATTGGCTGAATCCAGAGAGCCAGTGAGCTGTTGACAGGCTGCCACCTGGGTGAGAGAGGCTGGGAGAGGCTGGGAGAGGAGCGAAGGAAAGCCATCTACTGTACCCACCAAGCTGGCAGGTGGTGGCCAAAAAAGTGAAGAAATTAGAGGATGTTTTGAGTCCTGAGTGTTTCAAATTAACCACATGCCTTGGGGCAAACTCCTTTCTCTTCTCTGATCCTGTTTGTGCATCTATAAATCTAAGAGCACTGCCTTCTTTGCCAAATGGTTTGAGGGGTTTGTTTTTTGTCCTATTTTTAGGGCTACACCCTCGGCATATGGAAGTTCCCAGGCTAGGGGTCAAATCGGAGCTGTAGCTGCCAGCCTTACACCACAGCCACAGCAACGCCAAATCTGAGCCAAGTCTGAGAACTACACTGCAGCCCACTGGATCTCTTAACCCACTGGAGCAAGGCCAGGGATCTAACCTGCTTCCTCATAGATACTAGATGGGTTCATTACCACTGAGCCACAACAGGAACTATCTGGTTATGGATTTTAACTGAAACAAAGTATGTATGTAAAGTGCTTGGCCCCTAGTTAGTTTTCAAAAACGAGGAACTTTTACAGTATCATTATTCTAAATGTCACTGTTAGCGAATGAAAATATCAATTTCTCCCTGTGGAGACACCAGAGGTGAGGATTCTACAATGTGAATGCATGATGAAGTTGGAGTCAGAGAGATGCTCAGAGTGTTTACCAGGAGTATTAACATGCTCCTACCTTTCCATGCAGTAAATTTCACTCCTAGGAATTTATTTTGAGGAGACAATCATTTGAAAAGTAGATAACGGAGTGGTTTATAACCTTGGTGCTGTAGACAGATCTCCCTTGAAATCTCAGCTCTGTCACAAGTCCTATGACTTTGGGTAAATGACCCTGTTTCTCTCAGCCTCCATTTCTCCTTCTATAAAATAGGCATGAAAATGGTACCTGCTGGATATCTCTTGCAAAAATGAATATAAAAACTTAACACAGGAGTTCCCTTGTGGCACAGCAGGTTAATGATCTGGTGTTGTCACTGCAGCGTCCCAGGTCACTGCTGTGGTAGAGGTTCAATCCCTGGCTCAGGAACTTCCACATGCCTTGGGCATGGCAAATATTAATTAATTTATCCATTAATTAATAAAAACTTAATGCAGAGGCTGGCCCAGACAACAATAGCATTCACACTTTTACTTATAGTAGTGTAAAATAGGGTGTGACCTAATTATCCAAAAATAGGAAAATGGTGAATTCATGAAATGAAATATTCTGCCATTTCATTTCCCAAAATGATGTTTGGGGAGGATCTCTTCATGATCTTTTTGTAGACAAAGATCTTTTAAACAAGTCACAAAAACCTCAAACCAGAAAAGAAAAGATGGATATACTGAAAATTAAGAACTCATTCATCGAAAGATACCATTAAAAGAGGGAAACTCTACAGTAGAAGACTTGTATCCATTATGTAATATATAAAGAATTCCTACAAATAAATAATAAAAGGCAGGCAAACAAATAGAAAAAATTGTCCATATATCTGAATAGACACTTCACAAAAAACATATCCAAGTTGAAAAGGTGCTCACCACCTTTAATCATTAGGGAAGTACAAATTAAAACTACAGTGAGAAACCACTATACACCCAGGAGAATAAATGAAATTTAAAAGCCTAGCAATACCAAGAGTTGGTGAGGTTGGGAATAACTGGATCTCTCATATGATGCTGGTGGGAAGGAACTGATTGGTATACCATTTTACCAAATGATGGGCAATATCTGCCAAAGCTAAAACATATATTTATCATAAGTTGTAGTAATTCTACTCCTGGATGTATACCCAAGAGTAAGATAAGTGCTATCCAGAAAGAGACAGGCATGAGAAAGAAAATAGCAGCTTTACTCACGACAATACCAAACTGGAAAAGACATAGATACTTATCCATAAAAAATGAATAAGTAAATTTTGATATTTTCATATAGTGGGATTCTGTACAGCAGGAAAAAAAAAAGAGAAATGCAAATCAAAACTCAATGAGGTACCACCTCAAACAAGTCAGAATGGCCATCATTAACAAGTTAACAAATAACAAATGCTGGAGAGGGTATGGAGAAAAGCATACCCTCCTACACTGCTGGTGGGAATGTAAGTTGGTACAGTCACTATGTAAAATATTATAGAGGTTCCTCAGAAAACTCAAAATAGTACTACCAGATCCAGCAATACCACTCTTGGACATATATCCAGACAATACTATAATTCAGAAAGATATAAGCACTCCTATATTCTTTGCCACGCTATTCACAATTGCCAAGACAGAAACAATCTAAATATCCTTCAACAGATGAATAGATTAAGATGTGAGGCATATATACAATGGAATACTACTCAGCCAAAGAAAAGAATGACAAAAATGCCATTCCCAGAGATTATCATACTAGGTGAAGTAAGTCAGAAAGAGAATGACAAGTACCATATGATATCACTTATATGTGGAATCTAAAATATAGCACAAATGAACCTATTTACCGAACAGAAACAAACTCAAAGAAATGCTGAGTAGACTTGTGGTTGCCAAGGGGGAGGGGGGAGGGAAAGGAATGGACTGGGAGTTTGGGGTTAATAGATGCAAACTATTACATAGAATGGATAAACAACAATATCCTACTGTATAGTACAGGTAACTATATCTAATCTCCTGGATAGACCATGATGATGAAAAATAATATAAAAAAGAATACGTGTATATATGTATGTGTATATATCTGAGTCACTTTGCTCTACAGTAGAAATTGGCACAACATTGTAAATCAACTATAGTTTATTTTTTAAGAATTTAAAATAAAAGTTTAAAAATAAAAAATTATCTAAGCTGTAAATTTATAAAATTAAATGTAAGCCATGTTGAAAAAAGAATACAGGAATATTAAAAAACATGGATATAATCCAACACCTGTAAATCAACTATACTTCAATACAAATAAAAGTTAATTAAAAAACCAAAAAACATGGCTAAATCTCATAGAGCCAATATTTAGTGAGAGAAATCAGCTACAAAATGGTATTTGTGATATGGCTCCACTCAAATCAAGAATAGGCAAAATGGAACCTGAAAAAAGAATATATGTGTGTGTGTGTGTGTGTGTGTGTGTGTGTGTGTGTGTGTGTGTGTGTATTCATTTGTATACATACAACTGAATCACTTGGCAGATTCATCAAAAAAATAGGCAAAATTGGAGAGGGCAAAAGGGAGCATTCAGAAATGTTCGAAATATTTTGTATAGAGATCTGTATGATGGTTATGTGGGTCTATACATATATGTCAAAGTTCATCAATCTGTACACTTAAGATCTGCATACTCACTGAATACAATACTTCAATAAAGAAGTAAAGAGAAAAAAATGATATTTTTAAGAAATTCTAATGGCATAGGGGAAAGACCTGGTATGATGCCACATTAGAATCAAACTACTACATAGGGAATAAAAATTTTAATGAACTATTGGAAGAAAATACACCAAAAGGTTAACCACGGGTCTCTCTGAGAGTGAGGTCAAATGCTTTCTTTATGCTTTTCTGTGTCTTCAAAATTTTCTCCAGTGAACATGAAGAATTTTTAACTGGTAAAAATGATCATTAAGAATTGAAATTCCTTTTTAAAGTCTGCAAGCCCGAAATTAGAAGGAAAGGAAAGAAATAGCTGGCAAAACAGCATTTATCCTAAATGCTTTAATATTGCTATAATTGTCTGATTTCAAAGCTTTAGACATGATTTTAAAGTAGGTCATATATTCAATAACTTTGAATTGGTTAATTTCTCTCATTCTTTTACATCACAGACAAAAATCAAAGGACTAAATGGATCTATAGTTAAGTAGTTAAATGCATTTGAGACTGAAAGAATTTTATTATATATTTTATTGCAGATATGTTCTTGTTTCATTTTGGTTATTAAGATGCACAGCTGAATTAAAGAGACCTTATTGGCTTTTAAACACTTCAGTGGAACTCCCACCTGTTAATGATAACCCAAGCTTCCTCTCACCTTTGAGGGCATGGGTTCTGAGTGCTCATTAATTTGAGGTTAAGTGGGCGATGATAATTGGAGAAACCACCACATCTGGGGAGTGCACAAACCTGTCGGGGCCCCAGTGGACCTTGCCTGGGGCAATGTGCTCCATCTTGTCTGACTGTCTTGCTGCCTACTAAAATCATGTTCCCAATAAATCACAGCATATGAGGAAGCTTGTCAGAACTGCACAGGCCATAAAACTTAACCCTATGCTGATCTGCCTTGCACTGTTTTCCTACTAACAATGCCCCCACAGCCACACTCAGGCCCACGGGCTGGACGAAAATGTCCCCTGTAATGAAAACTACAGCAAGAAGACACTGAGGAGAGGGGAGAATTCAGGCAGCAGTCTTGCCACCCACCCACCATCTTCTAGTCATTGATTCATTTGGAAAACAGTTATCCGTTCCCCTCCCTTTTCCAGGCACTAACTCTCAGTACCTCAGAATGTGACTGCATTCGGAGTCAAAATCATTTTACGGAAGCAATTAAGGGAAAAACGGTCATTAGGGTGGACCCCAATCCTATATGACTGGTGTTCTTATAAGAAAAGGAATGTTTGGGAGTTCCCATTGTGGCTCAGCAGTAACAAACCTTACTAGTATCCATGAGGATTTGAGTTTGTTCCCTGGCCTCACTCAGTGGGTCAAGGATCCAGCATTGCCCTAAGCTGCAGTGTAGGTCTCTGACACAGCTCAGATCCTGTGTTGCTGTGGCTGTGGTGTGGGCTGGTGGCTACAGCTCTGATTTGACCCCTGGCCTGAGAACTTCCATATGCCATTTGTGCAACCCAAAAAAGGAAGGAAGGAGGAAGGAAGGAAAAGGAAAAGGAGGATTAGTATACCGACATTGATACTGAGGATGTGAGGATAACTGAGAGAAGATAACCATATAGGGACCAAGGAGAGGCCTGGAACAAATCCTCCCCTCATGGCCCTTAGAAGGAAACAAACCTGCCAACATCTTAATCTTGGACTTTCAGTCTCCAGAACAATGAGAAAATACATTTCTGTTGTGTAACCCTCCAGTCTGTGGTACTTTGTTATGGCAGCTCTAGAGAAACCAATACAGAAGGAGAAAGATACAAGGTCCCTATCCTCTTGGAATTCGCTTTAAATAAAAATAGAAAACAGGAGTTCCCATCGTGGTGCAGTGGTTAATGAATCCGACTAGGAACCATGAGGTTGCGGGTTCGATCCCTGGCCTTGCTCAGTGGGTTAAGGATCTGGCATTGCTGTGAGCTGTGGTGTAGGTCGCAGACATAGCTCGGATCCCGCGTTGCTGTGGCTCTGGCGTAGGCTGGCAGCTACAGCTCCGATTAGACCCCTAGCCTGGGAACCTCTATATGCCGCAGGAGCGGCCCTAGAAAAGGCAAAAAGACAAATACACACACACACACACACACACACACACACACACATAGAAAACAAAACCCTTTCTGTTATGGATACTTTCGTCTTTTTTTTTTTTTAATGGCCACACCTGTGGCATATAGATGTTCCCAGGCCAGGGACTGAATACTCACCACAGCTGCAACCTACAAAGCTGAAGCAAGGCAGAATATTTAGCGCACTGCACCGGGCTGGGTAAGGAACCTGTACCTCTGCAGCAACCTGAAGCTGCTGCAATCAGATTCTTAACCCACTGCACCACAGTGGGAATTCCTGGACATTTTCATTTTATGTAAAAGTAGAAAGAACAGTATAATGAACCCCAAGGTACACATGGCCCAGCTTCAACAATTATCGGCACCTGGCCAATCTTCCTTCTATACTTCCCTCTTCCCTCTGGATCTCCATCCATTATTTTAAAGCAAATCCAAATTGTCATATCATTTCATGTGTAAATATTTCCAAAAGTATATCTAAGAGACAAAAACTTTATTTTTAAAAAAGGACAACCATTATTATCCCTTAACATTAATTCATTAATATCATCTAATATTCAGTGTTCAAATTTCTCTGACCACAAATTTTTTTGTTGATATACTGAAATCAGGATCTGAACAAATTTTAACACCAGTTGGTTGGTTGCTAGGTCTTTTATTTTTAAATTCTAAATTTCTCCTCTCCCATCTCTTTTTCTTGCTATTTACTCATTGTAGAAAGCAAGTCATTTATCCTGTAAAATTTCCCAGATTCTGGATTTTGCGGATTGCACCCCTGGGCACTGTCTAACATGTTCCTCTGTTCTCTATCTCTTATAAGAGGTAAGGTACTTGATTCTAAAGGCTTGATTAGAGGCAGGTTGATTATTTGACAAGAGTACTTCAAAGGAGGTACTGTGAGTTTTCTATTATGTCACATCACCAAGTATATAACGTCTGGTTATCTGGGCTTTTGGTGATATAAGACTGATTAGTGATTCAGGTGATATTATCCTGATCCCTTATTCTAAAGTTTTATGACATTATAGAGGAAAATATGTTTCTGTACAGTTGGGGCTTTCTTTTTTTATAATGATTTTTATTTTTTCCATTACATCTGGTTTACAGTGCTCTGTCAATTTTCTACTATAAGGCAAGGTGACCTGGTCACACATACACATATACATTCTTTTTTCTCACATTATCATGCTCCATCATAAGTGACTAGATATAGTTCCCAGTGCTATACAGCAGGATCTCATCGCTTATATGTTCCAAAGGCAATAGATAGTTGGGGCTTTCTGAACAAATTTCACTGAAATTTGTTTTCTTACCTGAGACCAGCTTTAAAGTCAATTTATAACTGACCAGATAGAGCATTTCAGAGAGTTACCTAACACTGATGGGAAGAGGCCCAGGGCCTTGTAAAACTGAAGGCACTGGGCTTATCTTTTCCCTCAGAAATTTATTTTCATACCAAAGCGCTAAGGTAAGGATCTCTTCCATCTATTTCTGAGGACACTTTCAGGAGGTGATGGGAGGAGCGGTGTCTTTGTCCTTCACAAACAGGGGAAATCCGTGTTTCTCTCTATGGAAATCCGCATTTCTCTTACAGAGTGAACTCATCAATGATGAGCATTTTTTTTTTTTTCTCTCTGGCTCTCCCGTGGCACTCTGTGGGAGGTGCTGAGCATGGGGATACAATGCTACAATGTTAATCTGGCTCTTATCTTGCTGTGAGTATAAAAAGATGAGGGGGAGGGCTGGACTTGTGAGTTTGGGATTGGCATATGCACACTATTGTGCATGGAATGGATGGTCAGCAGGGACCTGCTATGGAACACAGGGAACTCTACACAGTGTTCTGTGATGACCTATATGGGAGAGGAGTCTGAAAAAGAATGGCTATGTGTATATGTATGAGTCACTTGGCTGTACAGCAGAAATTAGCACAGCACCGTGGATCAACTATACTTCGTAATCTTTTTTAAAAAAAAGAAAGAAACCTGCCTCTGAGCTAAAACCCTCATATATCCAGGGTATATCCAGGGTAAAATTAGTAAAGATGAATATTAAAAACCTAACAGTTTCCCACTGGCTTTTTACCTAGTGGTTTTTAGCAGCTATTGGTAATCACTGCCTAGGTTCATTATTTCATCAAGAACTACAAAATGGTAATATTCTAATTATATTGTTTATTTTGTATTCAATATCTTGAATTTCTTATAAAGGAGAAATTTCTCTCATTAAATATATGGTTACCTTGAAACACTTTTAATACAGGAAAAGCAGAAAAGTATTCTTCCATTTACTTACAAATTTTTAGAATGATTTGCTGCCCTGGCATCCTCCAAATGTGATCAGTGTGGTTTTCAGAAAGTATTATAAGTATGTGGATTTTAATATTTTCATATATTACAACCTACTGCAGGCACTATTCTTTTTGAAGCAGAAATTGCCCGTATTTGGCCAGTGAAATCTTTTAAGTTGGTTCCTGAGTCTTTTGACAGGAACCAACAGCTCTTATTTTCTGTTATGAAAAATGTTTCAGATTCACATTGTATGTGTTACATCCCAGACCTGAAATCAGACACTTCTCCATGGATACTTAGTTCTTTTTAGTTCGAAATGGTCTTTGGACTCCAGTCTGAGCATTAGGGGTGTTCGTTGCTACTCAGTTGCTTATTGCTTTTATATCTTTTGGTGGACAGAACTGGGGAATATTTTTTTAAGAGTAAAATCGTCCTGGTGTCATATTGATATATCCAAATTTAAGATCACAGAAATTTTACTAAATTTCTTTGATTTTGTTAGTCTTTTTTGTGTGTGCTAAAAAATCTTAATTCTTAACAATATTAATGTATTTACCTATTTGATTTATCTTACTATATTTACATAATAATTTATAAACAAAACAAACAATATCATTACTAAAAGTATGATTATTGAATCCTGTGCAGTTTGTGTGTGTGTGTGCACAATTAATTGATGTTATCTCCTGTATAAGGAGATACAAACTACTGTGTTTTGAAGTTATATTATTACCTGTTAGATTATATGGTTAAGCCATCAGTCAGATATATATTTAGATTTATTTGTTTCATTTCTTTTATTTTTACTGATCTTTCATTTTGTTTTACAGCTGCACATAACATTTACATGGTTCCTTGGGGAGCTTGGGGTTAACAGATACAAACCATTGCCTTTGGAATGGATTAGCAATGAGATCCTGCTGTGTAGCACTGGGCACTACGTCTAGTCATGTATGATGGAGCATGATAATGTGCGAAAATAGAATGTGTACATGTATGTGTAACTGGGTCACCATGCTGTACAATAGAAAAAAAAAATGTATTGGGGAAATAACTATTTAAAAAAAAAACACATTTACATGGTTCCAAAGTCAAAGTCATAAAACAAGGTATTTATTCAGTCATATCTAGTTTTCATTCCTGTCTATTTCTTCCCTCTCAAATAAGTCATAATTTTCAAGAGATTTTAACTTACAATTTATTGTTTAATTTATTAAATATCATTTATTGTTTATTTGATTTATCATTTATTTTTTTAAATTTAAGCTAATATATATAAAACAGGCTCCAAAGATATCCAGGTCCTAAGGTCCTAATCCCGGGAATTTGTGACTATTACCTTATATGGAAAAAGGACCATTGTAAATGGGATTAAGTTAAGGGTTTTGAGATGGGAATATTATTCTGGATATCATCTAGGTGGGCCCTAAATGTAATCACAAGTAGTCTTATAACAGGGGGGCAGAAGGAGATTTGATACCCACAGAAAACAAAGTGATCTGATGTGAAAGCAGAGATTGAAATGATGCACTTTGAAGATGAAGGGATCAAAACCAAGGAATACAGGCAGCCACGAAAAGCTGAAAAAAGCACAGAAGTGTATTTTCCCCTCAGAGCCTCCAGGAGGAACCAGCCCTACCAACTTGTGGGGTTGATTTTAGCCCCATGATTCTCCTTTCAGAATTCTGGCCTCTAGAATCATAAGAAAATAAACTTACCTCGTTTTAAGCCACTAAACTTGTGGCAATTTTTACCGTAGCTATGGGAAACTAAATGTGTGCATACACATTACAAGTATATACATATATGCATACACACATATATATGCTTATAGTTAGGTTTTGTTTTTGTTTTTTGTTTTTTGTTTTTGTCTTTTTAGGGCTGCACCATGGCATATGGAAGTTAACAGGTTAGGGGTCAAATCAGAGCTGTGGCTGTGGCCTACACCACAGCCACAGCAGCTCAGGATCTAAGTCACATCGGTGACCTACACCACAGCTCATGGCACTGTCAGATCCTTAACCTACTGGGCAAGGCCAGGGATCAAACTCATGTTCTCACGGATACTAGTCAGGTTCATTACCACTGAGCCACAGTGGGAACTCCCTATATGCTTACAGATTTTGAAATAAATAATAAATTTAATTCTATTGGAATTGTTAGCTATTGTCAAGGAAGGAAATGAAACAGAGAGAGACAGGGATGGAAACTAGCTGACGGAAGGTTCCTTGTCCTATGGTTTTGGCTTTGGAACCCCCCCCCCTCACACACACACACACACTGCTTTGTTCACTTAACAATAGATCCTGGCGATCACTCCAGAACATTTGATAAAAATGCCCCTCATTCATTTTAAAGCTCCACAGTATTCCACGGCATGAATGTATGATATATTATTCATTCCAGTTCCCTCTAGATTAAAAATTGGATTGTTTTCAAGCTCTTGCTATCTATTACAAACAGTACTGAAGTGAAGTGCTCTATGCTTACAATATTTCATATTTTGGTCAGTATATCTGTGTGGAAAATCTTAGAAGAGGGATTGCTATGTCAAAAGGTAACTGAATACGTGCTTTTGATGGGTATTCCGAACTTCCAATTTCAACGAGGAAAGTATGAATGTGTCAGTTTTTCCATGGCCTCATCAATAGAGTCTCTCTTCCATTAGTTGGATTTTTTGACAGAAAGAAATCTGACAGGAAGAAAAGTTATCATGGCTTTAACTGGTAATTCTGTGATTATAAAATTGAACATCTTTTCAAATGTTTAAGAGCATTAAGCATATTAAAGCATTTCTCTTTCTTGAACTGTCTTCACATCTCTGGCCCATCTTTTCTACAGGGTTATTGGTTATTTTTTCCTTTAATATTTTAGAGTGAACTTACTTTTGAGAGAGAAAATAAACAAACGCATTAGATAAGTAAGATGAATTTGGCTTGTGATAAATTCTGGGAAGGGAATGAATAGACTGAGAGAGGACAGAGTGAAGGTGGGGGAGGATGGGGTAGTGAGCTCAAGAGAAGCCTACTGGAGGAGGCAAATTTTTCGGATGAAATAAAGAGAAGCAAGTAAGTGAAGAGTAGTTGAGTTTTGAGGTCAGTTTGTGAAGGATCCAGGAAGGGAGAACATCACATGCCAAAGTCTCGAATTAAGAAAGAATCTTAGGAGCTCCCGTCGTGGCTCAAAAGAAAAGAATCTGACTAGCATCCATGAGGATGCCGGTTTGATCCCTGCCCTTGCTCAGTGGATTAAGGATCCAGCATTGCTGTGAACTGTGGTGTAGGTCACAGACATGGCTTGGATCCCACATTGCTGTGGCTGTGGCATAGGCCAGCAGCTACAGCTCCGAATCGACCCCTGGTCTGGGAACCTCCATATGCCATGGGTGTAGCCCTAAAAAAGACACACACAAAAAAGAAAGAATCTTAAATGCTCAAGGAATAAATGGAAAAACAGATTGGTTAGCTTTAGAATAGCATCACCCTTGGGGAAAGTAGATGGAAGGAGGATAAGGGGGGATTCTGAGGTTCTGAGGGTTTTTTGTTTATTTTGGGGGGGTGCTGGTTATATATCTTTGTTCATTTGGTGAGAATTCATCAAGGTAGATACTTCTGATAGATGTTTGTTATGTATTCACAAGTCAGTTTAAAAAATTACCAGAGAAGAAGCTGAGGGAGGAGTTCCCATTGTGGCTCAGCAGTAAAAAACCCGACTGGTATCCATGAGGATGTGGGTTCGATCCCTGGCCTTGCTCAGTGGGTTAAGGATCTGACACTGTTGTGAGCTGTGGTGTAGGTTGCAGACACAGCTCAGATTCTGCATTGCTGTGGCTGTGGTGTAGGCCAGCAGCTATGGCTCCAAATGACCCCTAGCCTGGGAACTTCCATATGCCTAGGGCGTGGCCCTCAAAAAAAAAAAGAAAGAAAGAAAAAAGAAGGAGCTGAAGGAGACAGAAAGAGGCCCCAGTGAAGCAAAAACCTACTGGAATGCAGAGAAGAGAGGAGAAAGGAGATGGAAGCCGAGGGAAGGACTCAGGTGATGCGGGCCTTTGGAAACCAGGTGCGGAGTTTAGTTTTCTTTTCAAGAAGGATAAGAGGTCATTGACAGTTTTCAAACAACAGATTGGCATGTGGCTAGTAATACAGAACAGAAAAATCAGGGCACCAATTCTATGTAAACCTTTGGTTTTCAAAAGATAGACTTTGGTCCTTTGTTGTGATCACTGCCTCCACAAACTCCTTCCCTGGGGACATGACACCTGAATAAAATAGTGAGAAGGGTTCCTTGAATGTTTTAAGAAAATAGATTTCTCCACTTTTCAGTATGTGCAGCTCTACATGTGCTGTGAGATCCCCTGACTACAGGACAAATGGTATAAATCCTGGACCGTGAGGTGCAGGTCCAGTGGTGTGCTCCATGTGGAAGGAGAAGAGCAATGGTGTTAAAACTGCACCCCCATAATGAGAAAAGGGAAACTTAATTTTGATATCATTTCTAATGGGAAGAAAAGTGAATATGCCCTTTTTTTTGGGGGGGGAGACTTTCATGTTTCTCTATTTCTTAAATTTATATTCAATAAAATTGGCATGTGTATGTATAGTTCTGAGTTTTAACACTTCTATAGATTCTTGTAATCACCAAAACAATCAGGATACAAATAGTTCCATTACCCCTGAAAACTTGCTCTGTTGCTCCTTTGTAGTCAAACCTCTCCCCTACCCCTGACTTGTTGCAACCAGTCTTCTCTTCCTGCAGTTGGCTTGATTCTAAAATGGCCTCCATGACCCTTATACCCTATATCATCCCCCTGATCTTGGGTGTGGGTATGACCTGTGATATGGCCAAGGTGATAGGATCTTGGTCACCTTCTTGGTTAGATTGTTACACGGCAAAGGTCACCCCCATGATTACACTATATTATATAAGAGTCTGTCTTGGCAGACTGGAGCAAGAGACACTCTTCTGCTGGCCTTGAAGAAGAAAACTATCATGCATGACTGCCTAGGAGAAGGCACATGTGACAGGAAACCCCAGGAGCTGAGGATAGCTTCCAGCCAACAGCTAGTAAGGAGCCAGTGCCCTCAGTCAGAGCTGCAAATGAATTCTGCTAACAACCGGAATGAGCTCCAAAGTGAATGCTTCCCTAGTTGAACCTTCAGATAAGGACACACCTTGACTGACGCATTGATTTCAGCCTTGTGAGACTCTGAGTGTAAGACCCCGCTAACCTGAGCTCTGACTCCTGACCCACAGAACTGTGATAATAGTTATGTGTTGTTCAAAGCCACGAAGTTTGTGGACATTTATTATAAAGCAGTAGAAAACCAATACACTTCCCTATAATGTTGCCATTTCCGGATATTGTATAAATGAAATAATACAATATGTAAACTATATAATTCACATAGCATAGTACCTTTGTCATCATTCTTTTTATTGCTAAATGCATTCTGTTACATAAGGCACCACAGTTACTTTATCATTTACCCGTTAAGGATATTTGAGTTATTTCCTATTTTTGGCAATTATGAATAGAGTTGTAAACATTCTTCTTCTTCTCCTTCTCCTTCTTCTCCTTCTTCTTCCCCTCCTCCTCCTCCCCCCTTCCCCTCCCTTCCTCCTCCTCCTTCTTCTAGCATACCTTGGCTTATGGAAGTTCCCAGGCAAAAGGTCAAATTGGACCTATACCACAGCCACAGCAACACCAGATCTGAGCCACATCTGTGACCTACACCACAACTGTGGCAACACTAGATCCTTAACCCACTGAGTGAGGCCAGGGATTGAACCCACATCCTTACAGACACTCTGTAGGGTTCTTGCAACCACTTTTCTCTTCCTGTAGTTGGCTTCCACTGAGCCACAGTAGGAACTACTATTCTACACATTTGTGTACAGGTATTTGTGTGAACATAATTTTTTATTTATTTGGGGTAAATATGATTGCTTGGAATATGATTGTTTGGTCATAAAGCAGATGTATATTTAACTTTATTAAAAAACTCACAAACTGTTTTCCAAGTGGCCATACCATTTTGTATTCCCACTAGCAAAGAATGAGAGCTCCAGTTATTCTTATTATCACTAGCACTTAGCATTATCTTTCTTTTTTTCAAAGCTGTCCAAATAAGTGTGCAGTGGTTTCTTGCTGTGGTTTTAATTTGCATTTTCTTAATGCTTGAACACTTTATATGTGCTTATTTGCCATCTTTACCTTCTCTTTGGTCAGTTCAAGGCTTTTGCTCATTTTTTATTGGGGTGTTCTAGTCAAGCCTTTCACCGTTGTGATACTGGCTATGGTGTTTTGTTTGTTTGTTTGCCTTTTATCAGTTTAAATAATTTGCCTTCTATTCCTACTTTGCTCAGTTTTTTTCATGAAAGGATATTGAGCTATTTTGAAATAATTTTTCTGCATTAACTGATATAATTGTGTGTGGTTTTTCTTCTTTAGTCTGTTAATATGGCAGATTATGTTAATTGATTTTAAACCACACTTGCATTCTTAGAAAACACCCCACTTGGTTGTGGTGAATTATTCTTTTTATTTATTGCTGGAATCAACTTGCTAATATTTTATTGAGGTTTGTTATATCTATGTTAATGATGGATGATGGGCTATAATTTTTTTATTGATTCAAGAATGAATCAGGTGTGCATATTCAATTTTATAGTATTGCTTTCTTAAGTTGCCCCTTTCACCATGTTCTCTGTGACATTTTCTGGCCCCTAGGGAGCTCTCCTGGTTTTCTGGCTGGAAAGTTGGAGTTGGAGTTTCCCCACTCTAGGGCATATTTTTTGACCATGTCTACCTCCAAAATCAAGTAGCAGGAGAATAGATAGAAATTAAAATCTATGCAAATTATTCCTATGCTCTTGGAACCAGAGTCCCCTTGGTCAGAGAGACAGATTCTCTTCCCTCAGAGTTTTAGGTGTCTGTCAGCTGCTGCCACCATTGCTGTCACCATCACCATCATAGGGTTGCCTGGAGGGTTAGGTGGCGATGACGGAAATAACTAAAAATATGGGGGATTTTCCCCATTGTCTCTGACCTCAATGAGTCTCCTTTTACTTCTCAAACAAGAGAAAGTTTCTCTTAGAGCTCTTTCTTGCCACCCCTGGTACACAGTTCTGGGTTTCATTGCTTTTGATTACAGACCAAAGGACACTGGAATAAGAAAAGATACAAGAAACTCACCCCAAACTTATCTTATTTGGAGTTTTAGATTCATTCTGCAAGTTTCCTATTATGACTTTTTTCTCCAAAATCCTTAATAGCACCTCCATGTTTTTTTTCTGTCATTTTTAGTTGTATGTATTGGAAGTAGGAGAGTAAAGTGTGCTTATGTCACTTTAACCAAACCAGAATGGAAAATGGCTTTTGATATATAGTAATTTATCTACAGAGTGGTTTAATCTGTTGTGATCCTTCCATTAACTGAAACATATCCATCTTGGGGGAATTCTCTTTAAGAGATTTTAGCCACCTTCACAATTTTTGTGCCAAGATTTTCTCCCTGGGATATTTGTATATTCTGTGTGACCAAAGGGAAATTTGGTCCATGTTCTTGGTCTTTGGAGGTGAGAGTGGATTTTTCAAAATCTCCAAAACATTCCTGAAATTCAACATGAAACAAGGGCTGCACATGTAAGTAGTCCAAGAGAATTCTAGATTCAGGATCTTTTCTGCATGCACACTAAGCTATCTGAGTTGGATTTGGAAAACCACAAAGGAGGTAAAGAGAGGGACTCTGGGGCAATCTCTGGAGTGGGCTATAGGCAAGAGTTCTTGGAAACAAAAGCAGCCTGTGAGAGGACCTCAAATTCTAAATCCTACTCCCTTGTCTTCTAAAGATATATTTATGTGTATTTGAGGCTGAAACCATGAAACAGGTTTCCAAATGTGCATGATACTCCCACGACCAAGTTCTAGAAACCAGCAAAGTCAGCATCTTCTGGGTCTGTCAGTCTAAGGACTATGTGCTGTTCCACACTTAGACAAATCACAAAGGCATCTTTCAATCCTTGAACTAGACTTGGGATAGATTAAATTTACATAGTAGCTTCCCACTCACACATATATATTGACTCTCTTCAAGCAAACTCTATCAAATCATCCTTTTCCCCACTCTCAGATGCAATTTCAGGCAGATCCATAGCTTTTCCCAGTCACATTTAGGTATTAAAATGTCTAGTCCAGTCTAATATCAAAACATGTTTCAATCAATGAATGCATCGTCCAGGTAGAAAATCAATAAGGTAACACTAGCCTTATATGAAATATTAAATCAGATGGATCCAATAGATATAAAAAGGACATTCCATCCAAAAGCAGCATAATACATATTCTTTTCAAGGGCACATGGAGCAATCTCCAGAAGAGATCACATGCTAGACCACAAAACAAGTCTCAGTAAATGTAATAAGATTGAAACCATATCAAGAATATCTTCCAACCACAATATATGAGACTAGAAATGAACTATAAGAAAAGAACACAAGCAGCATGCTACTACACAACCAATGGGTCACTGAAGAAATCAAAGCAGAAAATAAAAAAAATAACTGGAGACAAATAAAAAGGGAAACACAATAATCCAAAATCTATGGAATGGAGCAAAAGCAGTTCCAAGAGAGAAGTTTATAGTGATGCAAGTATACCTCAGGAAAGAAGAAAAATCTCAAACAACCTAACCTTACACCTAAAGGAACTAGAAAAAGAAGAATAAACAAAATCCAAAGTAAGTAGAAGGAAAGGAATCAAAGATAAGAGAAAAAATAAATGTAATAGAGCCTAAAAATAATAGAAAAGATCAATGAAACTGAGATCTGGTTCTTTGTAAAAATAAACAAGTTGATATACTATTTGCCAGAGTCATTAAGAAAAAAGAGAGGGCCTAAATAAATAAAATTAGAAATGAAGAAGTTACAATTGACACCATAAAAAATACAAAAGATCCTAAGAGACTGTTATAAATAATCATAAGCCAATAAAATAGATAACATAGAATAAATGGACACATTCCCAGAAATGTATAATCTTCCAATACTGAATCAGGAAGAAATAGAAATATGAACGAACCGATTACCAGTAATGAAACTGAATCAGTAATAATAATAATAATAAAACCTCCCAAACAAAAAAACCAGGACCAGACACTTTCACAGGTGAATTCTACCAAACATTTAAATAAAAGTTAACTCCTATCCTTCTCAAACTATTCAAAAAATTGAAGAGGAAAGAGTTCTTCTGAACTTATTCTATGAGATCAGCATCACCCTGACACCAAAAGCAGACAAAGACAACACACACACACACACACATACACACACACAATCACAGTCCAATATCCTTGATGGACATAGATGAAAAAAATCCCTAAAAAAATGTTAGCAAGCCAAATTTAACAACATATTAAAAGAATCATACACATGATCAAGTGAGATTTGTTCTAGGAATTCAAGGATGGTGCAATATCCACAAGTCAAATAATGTGATACACAACATCAAAAAATTGAACAACAAAAAAAATTTTGAACATCTCAATAGATACAGAAAAAGCTTTTGACAAAATTCAACATCAATTTATGGTAAAAATTCTCAACAAATTGAGTATAGAAGGAACACACCTCAACATAATAAGAGCCTGGAGTTCCTGTCATGGCTCAGTGGTTAACGAATCTGACTAGGAACCATGAGGTTGTGGGTTCGATCCCTGGTCTTGCTCAGTGGGTTAAGGATCCGGCGTTGCCATGAGCTGTGCTGTAGATCACAGATGTGGCTCGGATCCTGTGTTGCCATGGCTCTGGCGTAGGCTGGTGGCTACAGCGCCAATTAGACCCCTAGCCTGGGAACCTCCATATGCCACGGCAGCAGCCCAAGAAATGGCAAGAAGACAAAAAACAAAAACAAACAAACAAACAAACAAAAAACATAATAAGAGCCATATATGACAAACCCAGAGTTAACATCATACTCAATTATAAAAATCTGAAAACATTTTCTGTAAAATCAGGAGCAAGAGAGGGATGCTCACTCTTGCTACTTTTATTCAGCATAATATTGGAAGACTCAGCCACAACAATCATACAAGAAAAATAAATAAAAGTAATTCAAGTTAGAAAGGGAGAAGTAAAACTGTTGCTGTTTGCAGATGATGTGGTACTATATACAGAAAATCTGAAAGACACCACCAAAATATATTTGAAGTATTAAATGAATTCAGCAAAGTTGCAGGATACAAAATTAATATACAGAAATCTTTTGCATTTCTATACATTAATAACAAATTATTGGAAAAAAATAAAGAAAACAATCCCATTTACAATTGTACCAAAAAGAATAAAATACCTAGGAACAAATATAAGCAAGGAGTTAAAATGCCTGTACTTGGAAAACTTCAAGATGTTGATCAAAGAAATTGTAGAAGACATAAATGGAAAGATATAGCATATTCATTGATTGGAAGAATTAATATTGTGAAAATGACCATACTACCCAAAGTGAACTACAGATTCAATGTGATCTCTATCAAAATATTTTGGGCATTTTTTCACAAAGCTAGAGCAAATAATTCTAAAATCTAGATGGAAACAAAGAGATCCCAAATAAGCCCAAACATTTTTGAGAAAGAATAAAGCTGGAGGTGTCATGCTCCCTGATTTCAAACTATAGGACAAAGCTAAAGTCATAAACAACAGTATAGTACTGGCACAAAAAGACATACAGATTAATGCAACAGAATAGAGAGCCCAGAAATGAACCTACAATTCTTTGGGCAATTAATCTATGACAAAGTAGGCAAGGATATACAATGGGGAAAAGACAGTCTCTTCAATAATTGATGTCAGGAAAACTGGGCCGCTGCATGTAAAAGAGTCAAGTTGGACTACTTTCTCACTCTACATTACAAAAATAAACTCAAAATGTATGAAAGGCTAAATATAAGACATGAAACCTTAAAACTCTTAGGAGAAAACATAGGTGGAGCACTCTTTTTTGTTGTTGTTGTTGTTATTATTGTTGCTATTTCTTGGGCCGCTCCTGCAGCATATGGAGGTTCCCAGGCTAGGGGTTGAATCGGAGCTGTAGCCACCGGCCTACGCCAGAGCCACAGCAACACGGGATCCGAGCCGCGTCTGCAACCTACACCACAGCTCACGGCAACGCCGGATCGTTAACCCACTGAGCAAGGGCAGGGATCGAACCCGCAACCTCATGGTTCCTAGTCGGATTCGTTAACCACTGCGCCACGACGGGAACTCCCGGAGCACTCTTTAACATTGGTCTTAGCAATGTGTTTTTGGATACGTCTCCTTAGGCAAGGGAAATGAAAACAAAAATAAACAAGTGGTACTATATCAAACTAAAAAGCTTTTGCAGAGGGAAGGAAACTATCAATGAAATGAAAATGTTGCTTACTGATTGGGAGAAGGTATGTGCAAATGATATACCTGATAAGGGGTTAGTATCCAAAATATACGGAGAACTCATACAACTCAACATAAAAAACAACAACAACAACAACAACAACGAGATTAAAAAGTGGGCAGAGGACCTGCATAGATATTTTTCCAAAGAAGACACAGACGGCCATCAGGCACATGAGAAGATTTCAATATCACTAATTAAGGAAATGCAAACCAAAACCACAATGAGATATCACCTCACAATCTATCATCAAAAGACCACAAATGACAACAGATGGTGAGGATGTGGAAAAAGGGGACCTTTGTGCAATGTTGGTGGGACTGTAAATAGGTATAGCCACTATGGAAAACACTGTAGAGTTCCTGCCAAGAACTAAAAATAGAAATACCATAGAATATAGCAATTCCACTTTGGTGTGTTTTTTCAAAGAATACAAAAACACTAATTCTAAAAGATACCTGCGCCCGTATGTTCATTGCAGTATTATTTACAATAGCCAAGATTAAGGAGTTCCTGTTGTAGCTCAGTGGGTTAAGAATCTGACTAGTATCCATGAGGATGCAGGTTTGATCCCTGGCCTTGCTCAGTGGGTTAAGGATCTGGCATTGCCTTGAGCTGAGGCATAGGTCACAGAGGTGGCTCAGATCTGGCATGGCTGTGGTTGTGGTATAGGCCAGTCACTGTAGCTCTGATTCAACCCCTAGCCTGGGAACTTCCATCCGCTGTAGGTGTGCCCCTAAAAGGGGGGGGGGGACATAAATTTATTTTTTTAAAAAAAGCTTAAGCTAAGCAACTTAAGTGTCCATTGCTAGACAAATGGATAAAGAAGATGATAGACAGATAGATAGATAGATAGACAGACAGACAGACAGACAATGGAATATTATTTAGCCCTAAAAAAGAATGAGATATTGCCATTTGTTACAACATTGATGGACTTAGAGGGTATTTTGCTAAGTGAGGTAAGTCAAAGAGAAATACAGTATGCTTTCATTTACATGCGGAATCTAAAAGACCAAAATAAAAAATGAACCAACATAAAAATATAGAAGGAGACTCAAAGATACAGAAAACAAAAGGTGGTTGCCAGAGAAGAGGGAGGTAGGGGATAAAAAGAAAAGCAAAGAAGACCAAAAAATGATAACTATGTGAGGTAATGAATGCTAATTAGCTTGATTGTGGGGATCCCTTCACAATGTGTATTTATAGGAAACCATCACATTGTACACCTTAAATACATATAATTTTTGTCAATTATACCTCAACAAACCTGAAAAAGAAAAAATACTACCTTTCACCTGGATTAAGCTCCTCTCTTGGTTAAGAACATCCTTGGCTAGGAGACGTGCAGTGGGTGAGGATAGGTGCAGATGACCAGTTTTTCCTTCCTTGTCTCCCCTTCTTCTTCCCTTCTAATACCCCATCCTGCCTCTAGCTTCTCCAAGGTTGGCTCAAGGAGAGAGAAAGATAAGGAGAAGAAAAAAGTTCTTCCTAGATTTGAACTACTGTCATCTGGTTTTGGTACCTTCTGTGTGACTGATGTTCAAATGCTAATTTCCCCCTCATAGTTGTCCACTATGGGTTCACCAGGATCCCCCCCAACAGTAGCTTTTTGTCCTGGACTGTGTGCTTCCCCCATCTGGCTACTTATAACGCCTTCTTGGCTCCTATGTCTTCCCCACACAGACCCTCTATTGGGTTATCTCATTCCTCTGGGCAGAGTCCTACTCAAGACCATGCAGTTGGCTGTCTCAGTCAAGTTCACGGCTGACCCGTGAGACATGCCTTCCTTTGCCTCTGGAAGTGCAGCTGGCTTCCCTTCTTCCTCCACCATCAAGAGCTTGAACTACACACTGTCTCACCTTTAGAGTTTTCTTAAACATTAGCTGACCACCTTTCAACAGACATGTGCCGAATTCTCTGCTCCATTCCCTGCTACCTCTGCCTGGAAAACAACTGCCAAAGAAGGGGCCCGCATTAATTTTACTTGATCTTATCTCCATCTTTCTCATACATCCTAAAAGGGGATCTTGGTCTAGTGGTTGCTTTTATAGGTATAGCCTTTTAGTATGTACAGCACTGCTGATGTGGCCCCTGTTGTTATTGATGTCAGGAAATGTCTCATTCCCCATCTTCTTATTCACTCAAATTAAGAATCTTCTGTGTGACATGTTTTTCAAGTTGAAGGTTCAAAGCTGGGACCCAACTCTACATTCTTGGGTCCTGTTAAACTAGCTCAAGTCGAACCCTCATCTGTGTGTGCTCAGCCTTCTTTTCTGGGCCTGAGCAAGGACCTGGTTTTTTTCTTGGGTATCTTGTCCTGCTCCCAGTTCTTGGCCTGCCTAACACATATTCCAGCTGCAGCAGGCAAAGGAGGAGGGGACAGGACCCTGAAAGCAGTTAGTTCACAGTTCCTTGGCTAGGTCAGTTTCCACCTGACAATGCCAGGATGTCACGCCTATAACAGCATCTAATGAGCCTTGGTGCCTTAGCTTCTCCCTACCACTTGTATTCTAAATTTTAGAGTGTTCAGACCATGATTTACAGCTTGGTTACCAGCTGTGTCACCTGATTATGTGGTAACCTTGGTACCTGCTTCTTGAAGGTAGCTTTGAATCTTGATGGGGCCTCGGAGAATAGTAACTGGAATACGGCAGTTACTCTTTACAGAGTGTGCTCTGAGAACTACTTTAGGCCCTTTTATGGGCATTAGCCCTTTTGTTTCCCCCAATAACTTTGAAAAATAGACCACTGAGATTTGAAGAGGGTAAGGAACCTGCCCAAGCCCACAGAGTGCAGCTAATTCATTAAGAGAATTGAGAATAACACTCAATTCTGCCTGCCTTCAGAGGACATAGGACAGAGGACATCTCCTTTGCACCAGATTTGGGACCTTCTGCTCAATAAGGGCTTGGAAAGGATGCTGAGTTCTGGGTGTTCTTGTGGCTATTTTCACAAGCTCTCACCGACCCTTGTGGGCTGGACAATTTCCTCAGGGTAAGTTTCTAATTTGCTCTGGCCTTCCCTCTGGGGCACGAGTGGTCCCACTTGAACCACTTCCCTGCTCAGTATTCACAATTCAGCTCTTGTCAACGCCTCTGCATAAGTACAAAGTTAACTTATCCACACGTCACTAAGTAAGCCAGGTATGCTCCATGGAGAAAACTGTACTGATGTATTTGGAATTAGCTCAGTTGATGACACTGTATCTAAAATTATTCCAAATACAACAACATAGTTGGTATAAAAGAGATATGGCTGCTTAAAAACATTTAAAGATGCTGGAGAGTCTGGAGATGGAGTTTTGTGCAAACTGGCAGCAGCAAGTGGGGAAGGACAAGATGTAGAATGAAGATTTCCTATGAAAGAAACGTAGTGTAGAAATGACTTTGCTGACAAGTCTTGGTAGCCGCAGGTTGCCATGGTAACACAGGAAAGCCAATCTGAATTAGGAGGAAGTTTCTATAGGTTGGACTTTACCAGAGGGAGAGGAGAGCTTTTGTGGGAAGGGGGAGGGGAGAGAAGGAGAAAGGGAAGTGTTAGGCTGAGCAGAGAGGGAGTCTGGAGGGAGGGATGTGGCTCAAGAGGAAAGGGAGGGATGAGCTGGGAACCACATCTTGGTAGGAGGCCATCTCTCTAGTGTTTTATTTTTTAAAAAGTTCTGTAACTAAGACCAGAAAAGGCTGGGGCTGGCCTGGCAGGTGAATTGGTTCCCTGTATCTCAGATCCAGTAACTCCCTCACTTGGCCAGCAATGACACCAGCTGGGATAGGAGCGCCACGGAGCCTTGCAGATTCTCCCTAAGTCACCGCAGCCTGGAGCTGCCCTGGTGTCACCTAACCGCTGGCTGACACTTCTGGAAGGCTCCCATTCAGAAGCCGCCTGGAGGAAACAGGTCAGTCTCTCTTATTTGTTTGGAGCTTTAGAAAAGATAAACCAAACAAGAAGTAAAGTGCTGTGTAAGAAGCACTCCAATCTTCTAAGAGCAAAAAAAGCAGAAGGCTAGTTACCACCCAAATAGGAGTGGGGCTGCAGGGACCAGAGGTTCTCGAGCAGGAGAAAAAGAAAGGAGACCAAAGGGTCTCCCAACAGTGTTGTTAACAGGCTGGGTCTAAAGTGGCACAAGCTTTGCAAAAGATAAAAACGAAATCGCTGAGATCAAGCTCCAGATCTGCTACTCACTAGCTACATGACCTTGGACCACATTTAACTTCTTAGTGCTTCCCTCTTCTCATCAGGGAAAAAAGGAATAATAGCAGTTCCTATCTCACAGGGTTACTGAGAGAATTGAAAAGAATATCGGGTTTAAAATTGCTAGCACTTAAACAATAAGCACTCGATACCCAGTAATCCATGATTGGGCATATTGTTACTATAATCCATCTGAGGAGCCACAGTCAGGCCCTTGGCCATCAGGCAGGTCCTCTTGACAGCACTGCCTTTCATTCTCGGCCCACAGTCTGAGGTACTGAGCATGCAGTACCCAAGACCCAAATGCACAGTTTCACTACATCCAGAGTTGGATGATTATACCATTAAGGACTATTAATTTTTACTTGTTTTCTTAAGAAAAGTTCAATTTGGTTACAAAAATATAAACCTAAAGACTTGGAAAATTGTCTATAAATTCCCACAAATGGAAGAGGTAAAATAATAACACAGTCAATTTGTTCAGGAAAATGAGCCCTAGACCAGGAGCCCTCTAACTACTTTTCTTGCTGAATTTGAGCCAGGAAATGGTCAGACGTGTGCTGACACTTCAGAACTAGATCCCCTTGAGGACCATATCAGGTTCATTTATTTCCTTAGTCCCCAGCACGCACCACCAGGCACACAGTGGGTAGTCCGTAAACATCCATAAATGGGAGGAGTAATCAAGTGTGGGAGCTCACCCTCCTAGACTGCATCTCCCTTCCTGCCACTCCACCAGCTGAATCCAGCATTGTTGGCCAAGTTAGTGCACAGCTCAGTTGTCCTGTGAGAAAAGAGAACTTCATGATAGACACTCCACAGTTAAAGTAGGTAGGATATCACCCAGGTTTTAAGCATAAAACAGCTTTCCCAAGTACTCCCAGATCTCCATCTTCTCTGAAGGCTAGCTAGGCCTGGCTTCCTTCAAACTCCAACTCTCAGTATTTTTTTTTTTTTTTTTTTTATGGCCGCACCTGCATCATGCAGAAGTTCCTGGCCAGGGATTAAACCCACATCCCAACAGTGACCCAAACTGGTGCAGAGACAATGCCAGATCCTCAACCTACTGTCCCACAAGGTTCGCCTCCCCAGCATTCTTTTTTTTTTCTTTTTCTTTTTTTCTTTTTAGGGCCCCACCTACAGCATATGGAAGTTTCCTGGTCAGAGGTCAAATCAGAGCTGCAGCTGCCAGTCTATGCTACATCCACAGCCACACAGGATCCAAGCTGCATCTGCAACCTATGCCATAGCTTGCAGCAATGCTGGATCCTTAACCCACTGAGCAACCCCAGGGATGGAACATACATGCTCACAGAGACAACCCACTGACCCACAATGGAAATTCCCTCAGCATTCTTTACTGGAGTTATTCTCAACAACAAATATTTATTGAGGACTTGCTATCATGTGAAAGACTGGATTCTAAGGATTCAGGTAAGGTGGGTCATAGCTCAGAACCTCGTAAGCTCAGAGTTTAGAATCTTATATTCATTAGCTTTGGCTGCATAACAAGCCATCCCTAAATGTACTGGCATATAAAAACAAACATTTATTTTTTGTTCATAATTCCTTGGATTGGCTGGGATGGCTTTTCTGTCCAGGACAGCTTAACTGGGGCTGGGGGATTTAGGATGGCCATGTTCACACATTCGGCAGGCTGGTTAGTCTGGACAGCTTGTCTTCAGTTGGTCAGCTGAGATGATCCATTTCTGCTCCTTGCATTTTCTCATTCTTCACTGGCTAGCCCAGGCTCCTTACATGGTGGTCTGAGGACTTTCTAATCTTCCATTTGCCAAAATAAGTCATATTTAGATTCAAACTCAGACTCAAAAGAGTGAAGAGATAGACTGTCCCTCTTTTTTTTTTTTTCTTTTTAGGCCCACACCCACAGCACATAGTGGTTCCCAGGCTAGGGGTCTAATCAGAGCAGTAGCTGCCGGTCTATACCACAGACACAGCAATGAAGGATCCAAACTACATCTGCAACCTACACTGCAGCCTATGGCAACGCTGGATCCTTAACCCAATGAGCAAGGCCAGGGATTGAACCCACGTCCTCATGGATACTAGTCGGGTTTGTTAACCATTGAGCCACAATGGGAACTCCAGACTCTGCCTCTTGAAGGTAGAAGTGGCCAAGGCAAGTCACAATGCAAAGGGACATGCATGTAGGCAGGGGAGAAATTATTGCGGTGGTTTTGCAAACTCTCTACTACAGGTATTATTAGGTAACAAGATACCTAAAAACACAATTAAGAATATAAAAAATCACAGGATACCTGCCAGGAAAACTGCACAGAGGAACTCAGACCTGAGCTGAGAAGAAGGTATGGAGCTGAGATTGGATGGAGAATATTCCAGCTGGAGGGAGCAGCACAGATGTGGAAATGCACTTGACATGTTCAGGGGGTTGGGGAATGCATGGCTGTGGCCACAGCAGAGAGCTCACTTAGAGGAGAACTAAGGACACCACAGTAGTGAAGACAGGGTCTCAAAGCTGGCCAGAGTCTTAATGGAAGGCATTTGGGCTTAATTCTCTAGGCAGGAGGGAACAGTGCAGGGTTTTGACCCAGGGCCAAATGATACTTTGCTCTGGAAATAGTGTGCCATCATGCACAGATGCACATCATGCCACACAATCAAGCACACAAGGGACTTTTTAGTGGTGAGTGGAAGGTGGGTGGGTTTATTGTTGGGTTTTCTTTGTTGCTGTTATTGTTTTTCACTCTATGTGTATCTTGGTTACCCCATCATCAAAATGAAAATAATACTATACTTACTTTCTAGAGTTGTTTCAAGGATTGAATTCATGAATGTATGCAAAATGCTCAGCACAGCACTTGGCTTTTGGTAACACAGAGTAGAAAGATTTTAGAAAGGCAGTCCCAATAAGCAGGAGAAAAGCTTGTGTGTGTTGGGACTACTCTCCTCAGAAGGTCCCAGAGACCTTCCATGCACACAGGGGGAGACCCAGCCCAACTGCCTCCCTGGAGAAGCTTTCAGCTCTCTTCTGGGTGGAGGGACAGGTCAGGGGATGGGGGTGGAGGTGGGGAACTCGGGGAGCATAAATGACTCAGAACATAATTTCACAGAACCAGCATCAAAGAAGTCCACTCTGAGATCGTGACAAAGTGAGACAGAACTTTCGCCAAGCACAGACAAACCCAAGTCACTGTTCCACCCACAAAATTCCAAACACCCCCCTCTCTTGGCTGACTCGAGTGTCTGCTGCATCTTTACCAAGTACAGTTTTACCCCTGCTCTAGTCACCTGTTTCCAGAGATAAAGTATTTGTTGAGAAAATCACAGAATTGTCTCGTGTCTGTCCTCACTTTTTTGTGCCATCCATTGCTCTCTTGGATCCTCCCCAGTTACCCCCAAAGCCCATAAATATAAAATATAAACAATCAATGATAGTTTCTCTCTAACACCCTCTTACAGAGCTGCTCCATTGTTCCCCATGGTGTATGTTCTCCTTCAATGTTATGAGTAATAAACCCACCAGACCAACTACAGGTGTGTTCCTGGGGACCTTTGGCTAAAGGTCATTGACATCCTGTTCATCATTGTAAGCACTTTCAATCCTAACGGCACTTTTTTTGGATAAACTGGGTGTGTTAGTTATGGTTCTCCAGAGAAAGAGAACTCGTAGGAGATAGATTAGATAGATAGATAGATAGATAGATAGATAGATAGATAGATAGATAGATAGACAGACAGATAGATGATAGATAAAACAAAAACATTTATTTCAGATAGATAGACAGACATATAGGAATTTATTATAAGGAATTAGCTCATGAGATCATGAAGACTGACAAGTCCCAGTGTCTGCAGTCAGCTGATGATGTAAGCTTCAGTCTGAAAACCAGCAGGCTCGATATCCAAAAAAAACCAAAGTTTCGGTTTGAGTCCAAAGGCAGGAGAGGGCTGTCCCAGATGGAGGCAATCAGGAGGGAGGGTCGGCCTTTTTGTTCTATTCAGGCCTTCAACAGGTTGGATGATGCCCACCTGCACTGGGGAAAATCTTCTGCTTTACTCAGCCTGCTGATTCAAAGGTGAATCTCATCCAAAGACATGTCTACAGAACACTTGGAATATATTTGACCAAATATGTGGGCCTCCTGTGATCCAGTCAGGTTGACACATAAAATTAAACATCACATTGGGGTTTAATATTGGCTAACGGCCTCAAGAAAGGCCTGGATGTAGCCAGTGTACCAGGGAAGCAGCAGATGCCGAAACAGGAAGAACTCGGTATGGTACGTCTATTGCCTTTGCCCTGGGGCACTGTGTTCCTATTTTTGAAAGTCTGTAATAGAGGAAGTTTGTTCAGGGCCCAGTGGGAGGTGGGCGGTACATGCTCTCTGCTTAGCCAGACAGCTGTGGGGCCCTGGAGGCAGGTGGTATCTCAAAGGCTAAGAACCAGAGCAGCCTTTCTTAGGGGCACTTTGCACAGTCCCCACAACGGAAGGAGGCTAAAGAAAGGCACCTGGGAAATCTGGACAGGAAATGGGACATGACCCGGGAGAGTCAAGGTTGTCTCACAGATGGGTGCCACATTCAGGGCCAGCCTCACGACTACGCAGACTGTACAGTCACCCAGTAGAGGCAGTCACACAGTAGAGGCACCCTTGTACTAGATTTAATGCTCTGCTCCTCTGGGTTAGAACCTGGCAGTTGAGGACCCGGTACTTTCTTTTTTTGCAGTTAAATTATCTTAGTAGATTTAAAAGTAGAAATGTCAACCCCGCCTCCCTCCAAACCCTAGCACTCTGTGTATGGCTCTTGTCCTTGTTAAAAGTGGGGGAGGAAGATGGGGCGATGTGTTAGGGGCGGGTGGAGCCAGGAAGTGGTCGGTGGACACAGACGGTGGAGGAGGCTTGGCTGTGGGAAGCTCTAGAGGAGAAATGTGTGGGTTGCTCTGACTTGCCAGGAATTCCATCACAATTTTCCAGACACCCCCCTCCCCTGTTATACCTGTTTTATGCCCAGCACAAGGCTTCAAGAGGCAGACGACAGCAGCATTCATGCATTTTTAGTGGAGAATTTTAAAGTACCCGGATTTAAGGTACCGTTTCCTTGGTCAATTTTAGTGAGGTTTTTTGGGGTTTTTTTGGTTTTTTTGTTTGTGTTTTTTTTTTTTTTTTTTTTTTCATTTGGCTTCATTACCACATTGTAACAGTATTGTTTTCTACCAGTTTGCCTGCACATGAATCATGGATTTGTTTTAGCACAGTTTTCTTGTGAAACTCAATTCTGAGAGCCAACTACCAACCTGCAAATCTACTTTTGGAACACAACTTGTTTGTAAGCTTGGGACTGTGCATGTTTAAAATTAGTAGAATACTGTATTGCAAAATCCCAAAGAGTCACAAAGCAAGAATGCTCTAAATATATCTTGCAGAGAATTACAGAGGTAACCGGTCTCCACAAAGACCTCGGTCACTTGGCAGTGATGACAATGGGGGAAATTTTGGTTACAGGGTAGCTTTGTGCAGTTTTCAGAGTTTCTTTTTCATCTAAGGCCATGATATCTTATTTGACTCCAGGCCACTTGGTGAGGTCGCTGGAACAAGCTTTTGGTGTCTATTTTGACAGTCAAGAAACCTGAGGCCCCAGATCAAGATTCCCTGGCTGGTCCAGAGGCCGAGGGTGTGCATGAGCTGCCAAGCCGTCGGATCCCTGTCCCTGAAGGATTTCAGGAAGCCTGGAGTGCCCCCTTGTTCTAGTGACCCTTTTTCCCACTCTGATATCCGAGTTTTCTGTTTTTGACTGGTGTGTCTGGGCTGAGGGTTTTTTGAGAGTGATCTCTACATATTTTTTTCTTCCTCTATTTTCCTTCTTCTCACCTGAGCTGGGTTGGCCCTGTCCCCATGCCCCTTGGGAAGGGTGTAGCAGATAGGCAAGTCTGTCCTCCCAGGTCAGAGCCAGATTTAGAATAAATGCAAAGTGAGAAGGATTTTTCCCCAGGGTAGACAGAGTCTCCTGAGGCTGGAGGAACCTGATCTATTTAGTAGCTGAACCTGCTATAGGACACAAACAGGAAATGGCTTTACTTTATCTTCTTTCTCTGTTTTAAAGCTATTCAGTTGAATTTCCATTGCTGACTGCCTGACATCTCAGGCTGACTTTTACTTAGAGGGCGGTAAACATCTAGTGTCACTTAATATGAAATGTCAACACCTTCCTCCTTCACCTAATCTTAAATCTTCTCCCCTTTCCCCCACCCGCCGAGGCTCAGGCTGACATCACAGCACCACAGGGAGAAAACTGAGGGGCAGTCTCTGCCTTCTCCCTCCTCCATCTGGTGGAGTCTAGTCCAGCACAAGCCAAGGCCACCTCCCTCTCCAGCCACTGATGATTCATCTCTTTCAATAGACTCTCTCATTTCAATGTCTGTCCTTCTCTTTCATCTGAACCTGGGGCAGAAGGTGTAGGGCCAGTTTATCTCTCTAGTTGGTTCTGTGGGGATGCCCTTGTGGATGTGAGTGTGTGGAAGCAAAGGCAGGAGAGATGTGCACACTGCACCCTGCGGGGTCCTGAAACCAGAGAGAGCTGCGCCAAGATGCGTGGCATCCTCGAGAGAGAAGGCTGAGCCCTGAATACATCCTCAGGAGAATTACAGAGGCAACCAGTCTGTTTAGGGCTTGAAACTTTCCTCGAGAGAAAAGGCTGACAACCAGAGGCCACAAGCCAGACTTGGTTATAGAGACAGATGTTTTGTTTAGCACGGTGCTGTGAGCAACTTGAATGTCACCCCACTCTGTCATCAATCTTATGCTCTTTAGAGCCTGCCCCAGTGGGCCCCACTCATGCCCACTCACATGGATCCGGGAGGCCTAGAGCCTGTGACCCTGCTTGAGAACCTGAACCACAGGCTGCCTCTGCCCAGATGCCCACTCCCCAAGGCACCCTGGGAACAGATGCTGTAAAGAAACTCGGGCCCTGAAGAGGTCATCTGGGGACAGAGGGCAAGAACTGGTTCTCCCCCATCACACTATGGAACTCAAGATGAGGACATTCGGCAAGGCCAGCTCATATTCTTCAGCAGCCAGGAAGATCTGGGGCTGGGAGCCAGCAACAAATTTATCACTTCAAAAAATAATCAAGTGACAGTTGTGGGGACATTTGAGTTGGTGATAGAAAAAAATGAGAAGGTACAATTAATAATTCATCTAGTTCTTCTTCATGTCATTCCCTCACCTATCCTTTCAAACTTCTATTTTTGTGGTCGCCTTCACCATTATTCATAGTCATTGCTTTTAATGAATGGATTTGTTGATTCATTCATTCTTCCATTCGTTCATCAAAACCAGGCACCCATCACCTGCCTATGATCAGGACTTAGGACAAAAACAAGCAAACAACCCAAAAATAAAAAATGAAAAAAAATCGAAAGCCTTCTTGCCCCGGATGAGTCCACAGCTGCTGGGAGGAAAAGGTACGATCCTCAGAAACTCACCCGCCTTGGTCACAAGTAGACACATTCTAAATCACAGCCACTATGCTTTTTTCTCTTTTTTTTGTCCATGCCCATAGTATGCAGAAATTTCTGGGCCAGGGATCGAACCCATGCCACAGCAGTGACCCAGTAAGCAGCAGTGGAAACACTGGATCAAAACCCACTAAACCATCAGGGAACTCCCATTCTACTTCTAAATAGTAACGTATTATGATGGGGATGAACTGGTCCAATGGCCACTATTCCCTACCCCCAACTTCCCATCAAAGGGAGGTGGGGGTGGAAAGGATTGAATCAGAACTTGTGCCACTCTGCCTGGAAAACAGAGAGAGCCCCTGTCCATGGCTAATTGCCTGTGTGTGTTATATGTGTGTAGGTGTGTAAGAGTATGTGCATATTATGTATAATTGTGTACATGTGTGCATAAGTATGTATGAACGTGTGTTATGTGTATAGAGGCGTGTACGTGTTTTGTGCATGTACGTGTACGTGTGAGTATTAGTTGTATGTGTAGCTACGAAGCCAAGCCTTGGGATGAGGTGGGTAGTAGAGAGCTAAATGCTTCTCAGTTTCACAGCAAAATTATGCAGCCTGGGGGTGCTTGTGGGGGCATCGTGGCCAGTGGGGAAGACTGGAGCCACCAACAGGAGCAACTTCTTCTCTCTCTCAACCCTGTGGGGTTGGCCCCACTGGCCTCTGAAAACATGACTCCTCTCTGCATGCTGCATGTCCCTGATGGGCCCAGGCTCACAGCTCACAGCTCTCCTGGAGGCCTGAGCCTGAGTGCTCGCCATTCCATAAACACTGCTGGGAACCTGGAGGAATCCTGCTTCCAGAGGCCTGACGGAGGTGCTCCTCTGGGTGGGGCCATGAACCCAGGACAGGAAGAGGGGGTCAGAGGGCAGGGGAGGCCTGTAAAGGCTGCCCCTCTATGGGGTTCTGTAGCCTCCAGCTTCGCTCCTACTTCACTGGGAGACTGTCTGGGCTGCCTGATGTAGTGAATAACCTTCACACAGTAACACCTGCTGTAATGCAACGAGGGGGAGGAAGCACTCCAAAATTCAGGGTGTGGGATACAGGGCCAGGTTATGAGGAAATTACCAGGGAGCTGGGGTGGCCTGTGAAGCCAGTTGACAACTGTTGACTCTGCCTCAAGTCTCCGCAAGTGCAGTCCTGGGTCAGGGAGGGGCCTGGCAGCAGCAGAGGGCTCAGCTCCGCACAGGGGATTCTGTGGCATCACCATGATGGTCTGTGACAGTGGGAGCCACCTCAACACCTCTGTGTAGGAGAGACAAGATTCCACTTCCTGTTTGCTCCTTGAACTATCGAGTCACCCTGTGTAAGGTGAGAAAGAGGAGTACTCATCTTTCCAGAGACACTTTTCCCTCCATGAGACCCAACAGAGGGGCCGCCGGTCTCTGAGAGGTGCATCATGACAGGGGAGGGAAGCCAGTCACCCAGATGTCATGGGTCAGTCCTAGGTTCATACCGCAGTCACCTTGTGGGGAAGGTAACCTGCGGGAAGGTCCGTGTCTCCTTCCAAGTGAAGGACGGTCTGCTTGTCTCAGTGGGCTGCAGGGACATCATGGAACTGGGGAGCCCAAAGCACACAGATCTGGGGGCAGGTGAGTGAGAGAGACCTAGCGGCCCCATCAAAAGACTGAGCTGAGGATGGATGGCATGCTGCACATGACATGCTGGGCACAGGGCCCAGCCTGGGGTATGTCCTGAGGACATAGAATGCCTGGGGACCTGGCAGGCTCATTTCTTAAGCTGAACCTTGGCCTCCCTGAAACTTCACCAACCTTTTGAACAGAGTGGAATGGAGTTATTTATATGGGCGGCATAAAATCACAATGTGACTTCCCCCTACAAGGAGAAGCAGGGACAGAGTTTAATATGGCCATGATTCCAAATTTCAGCTGTGATTTAGAACACATTTCAAAATAACTTTTGAGGTATTTACTCCTTTCCTGGTAATTTTGCCACCTAAGACATTAATCAATCCCAACACAGGATCTGCAATAAGAGAAAAGTGAACTATAGACGTTGCAGGATGGTTGCATTAAAGAAATGCCATATTTGAGGGAGCTCCTGTCGTGGCTCAGTGGAAATGAATCCAAGAACCATGAGGTTATGGGTTCGATCCCTGGCCTCTCTCAGTGGGTTAAGGACCCGGCGTTGCCGTGGGTCACTGATGCGGCTCGGATCTGGCATTGCTGTGGCTCTGGCATAGGCTGGCAGCAACAGCTCCAATTAGACCCCTAGCCTGGGAACCTCCATAAGCCGCAGGTACAGCCCTAAAAAGACAATAAATAAATAAATATATAAAAATAAACAAATGCTATATTTGAAATGCAACTGCCTTCAATAAAATCAAAGGGCTCCCATGTGAGTTAGTTACTCTCCTTCATTATGAGATTATGTCCAAGTGTCTACACCACATGTGATGTGACATTATCAAGCTGCATTACATCTGAATGAGAATTTCACTTTCAAAGTCTATCAGCAGGAAATCAATATTCAGGAAGGTTTTGATAAAGGAAGACTTTAGAGGTGTCAGGAAACTAGAAAGCAGAGTGCAGCTCCAGGGCTGTAATGGAAGGAGAAGGCCTCATGGAGGAGGCTTCCTTGAGAGGACCTGGGTCCTCTGGTTGAGAGCTGTGACCACAACCAAGGGAACTGAGGGAATAAATACCCTGATGTCACTCTCCCCTCCCCATCCCCTACCTCCTGTTCAGGCTTCCTGTTGGCTAAACCCACCTGGGCATTGGAGGGCTAGAGAGCCCTTGATCTGAGTCAGCCCCCTGACAGAAAGCAGGAGAAGGAAGAGCAGAAGACAGATCTGGAAAATCATTTGTCAGAGGAAGTCGTGTCCACGGCATGCAGAAGTCCCTGGGCCAGGGATCAAACCAGCTCCACAGCAATGACCTGAGTCACAGCAGTGACAATGCCAGATCCTTAATGACCAGGTCACCAGGGAACTCCTATTTTCCTATTTTAGCTGTGTATATTTTAGCTACACATAGCTATATAAAATAAAAAAGGGCTGAAACCTAAAGAAAAACTAAAAAATCAACAGAGCGGATGGTAAGCTGAAGAATTGCAAAAACGCAACACTGGACTTCTAAGGCTAAAGTGTTATCTCAAGCTAAATCTCAATCTATTAGGAATAAAAATATAATCACATAAAATTCACATGAATATAAGTTCAGTTAACCAGCAGCGTGATCTGGTATCCGCTGGAGCTGGGGTGTGTGTGAGCTCAGTGGCTCTGATACTCAAGCAGGGTTCAAAGCTCCTGCTGTTTGGTATGCAGCCCTAGGCTAACAGCTGGTCTCCAGGGATTCCTGGGGGAGTTAACTACATAGGCATGTGATTGTGTTGAATTTTTCTGGGGCAAGAAATGAAAATAGGGTGTCTACCCCAACACCCTCACTAGGGCTGGGCTCTGTGGCTAAGAAAGCTTCTGAGAGTCACTGTCCTTTTTGACTCCTAATTGCCAAGACCTGCTATGACCTAATGTTGAGCTAGCCCAAGTTACAACAACAATAAAAGAATTAGGAAGGCAACAAAGAAAGGCAGGAAAAGGGAAGAGAAAACAAATAGTCAGGAGGCCCTGGGCCAAGGCAGAGCCATGAGCAAATACAAAGAGACACTTGAGATTACATAAGTGGAGAAAAAAGGACCAGAAGAATGGGGAACTGGAAAACAGCAAGACAGGACGATATTTAGAGACTTCCTGGATTTTGGTGGTAAATGTGTTTATTTTAACAATTGCTAATAGCTTGGGTTTGGGCCATCAGAATCAATGCTCATTGCCCTTGGAAATACTGACAAACTCTCCAATGATGGAAATGACTACCAACCTCATCGTTTACTTTGGAAATGAAGGCATATTTTATTAATGAGTTTTATTAATGAGCTCTAAAGATTTTTAAAAATACTATGTGATGAATCAAGTAAAAAAGTAGTTTTAGAAATTTACCTTTGAGCTTGAGGGTGGGAGTGGATAGCATTCACACGGAAATATATCTGAATAGACCCTTGTGGATTTAATTCTGCTTGAGGGTGGGAGTGGACAGCATTCACATGGAAATATATCTGAATAGACCCTTGTGGATTTCCAGGCCAAGGGCACAGCATGAGGCTTAGAGCATGGAACAGCATGTGGTCATGGGGCCCAGAGAGTGAGTGGTGAGGCTAAGCACAGAGGAAGCAGAACAGGGTCAGGGCTGGAAAGAGGGGCCTTGTTAAATATGAACATGAGAACAGCTCTTTCAATCTCATGGTAGGGTATAATAAAATGTAGGCAAAAATACTTCCGATATTAGCAGATACCAACTTTTGTCACATATGCTTCTAAGTTTTCATTAAAGGAGTTCCTGTTGTGGCTCAGTGGTAATGAACCTAGCTAGTATTCATGAGGATGTGGGTTTGATCCCTGGCCTCCCTCAGTTGGTTAAGAATCCGGCGTTGCCACAAGCTGTGGCATAGGTCACAGACAAGGCTCAGATCTGGCATTGCTGTGGCTGTGGTGTGGTTGCTATGGCTGGGACATAAGCTGGCAGCTACAGCTCCAATTCAACCCCTCGCCTGGGAACTTCCACATGCTGTGGGTACAGCTCTAAAAAGACAAAAAAAAAAAAAAATTTTTTTTTCATTAAAAAAAAAATCACTTATTTTGCCAATAGGGAAACCATGTAATGTTTAGGAAATATGCAGATCTGACATACAACATATGCGGTCGTTTATGAGAGAAAGTCATATATGAAAAGATGTTCTCCTTTGTATTGTTTTCCAGTGGAACTACTGGTGAATGAGCAGACATTGTGAAGCTGGAAATTCTTATGCAATATGCTATGATGACTAGCCTTAAATCAGTCAACCTTGCATCAGGTGTTTGGGGCAATATAAGACAAGTAATTTATAATCTAGTTAAAGAGAAACATATAGAAGAATCAATGCAAAAGTAACACAAGGCAGAATTTCACAAAGGGCTTAATTGTGTAGTTCTGGCTGTCAGGGTAACAGGAATTCAGAGACAGGCCCCAGGTGCTGTTGCCAGATTCTCACAGAAGTCAAGACAGACGCCAGCTGGGTCTGGAAGGATGGAAAGAGTCTGAAAGGTGCAAGAAAGAGAATGTACTGCTTGAGGGGTGGGAGCAGTGAGGCCATGGGTGCAGAGGAAGGAGCGCAGAGCAGCTGCACTGAGCACACAGGCCTGGCTGGAGATCCCATGTGAGGGGCTGCGGGGTCTGAGTCTGGAAAGGCTGGCACTAGTTCTCAGAAGCCATTGGTTCCTGAAATGTTGGGATCAAATTAGAAAGAAGTTCTTGATGAATTTGGCCCTGCAACATCCTACTAGAGCCTCATTTGGATGCCAGCTTCCTCTTTTGGGGAGTTGGCAGAGGCAATAAACAAGGGTGATACTGTCAGCTGCTGGTGAGGATGCTGATGCCAACAGTGTCAACTGGTATTGCCTGTTGTTGACATTTCCTGGATTATTATTAATTTTTTTAAAATCACAACCAAAGAGCCTCAAAGGGGCCACAGATAACTTCACTGGTGAATTGGGAAAAAAAAATTGTGGAACGAATAATACACAAAGCCTTCCAGAAAGCTGAAGAGGAGGGAATACCTCTAAACCCAATCTAAGAGGCCAGTGTAATCCTAATACCAAAGTCAGACAAAGACATAACAAGGAAAAAAAACTACAGACTAATCATGTACACAGAGGCAAAAATTCTTAACAAAATTTTAGCAAATCAAATCCAACAATATACTAAAAGGATAATACATCATAACCAAGTGGAATTTAACCCAGAAATTCAAGATTGGTTTAACATTCAAAAAGGACTCAATCTAACTCCTCATATTAACAGACTAAAAAGAAAAACTATATGATGAGCCTAACAGATGCAGAACAGGCATTTAACAAAATCCTATTTTCCATTTCAGATTAAAAACTCTTAGCTGGAGTTCCTGTTGTGGCCCAGCATTAAGAACCCGTTGTTATCTCTATGAGGATGAGGGTTCAGTCCCTGGCCTTGCTCAGTGGGCTAAGGATCCAGCATTGCCACAAGCTGTAGTGTAGGTCACAGACAAGGCTCAGATCTGGCGTCATTGTGGCTGTGGCGTAGGCCTCAGCTGCAGCTCTGATTCAACCCCTAGCCTAGTAACTTCCATGTGCTATGGGTACAGCTGTCAAAAAAAAGAAAAAACAAAACAACAGCAAAAATCTCTTAGTGAACTAGGGATAGAAGGGATCTTCCTCAACTGACAAATGGCATCCAAGAAAACCCACAGCTAACATCAGACTTAATGCTCAGAGATAAATGCTTTCCCCCTGTGACTGGGAATAAGACAAGGACATCTGCTCTCATCCCTTCTATTCAACTGAAGACTCTGGCTGGTACAATAAGCAAGAAAGAAGGATCAAAGCTTTGCTCAGGCATGACACTGGAAGAGGAGCTGGGTCTTCCAGGAATGCCTCTGATGTCCCCCAGCACAGGACCAGATAGCTGATAAGATGTTGACTCAAACCAGTGCGGCCTCTATGTAGTGCTGAGACCCTCCCCTCCCCCACCTCTGGACATTATTTCATTTTTAATATTCTTGAAACTTCAGTTTCCCAGGTGATGGGATGCACATAATAGCAACCCACTGCAGATTTGCCATGAAGAATAAATGGAATGAGAGTATGTGTAAATGGCAAAGGCTCATTCCAACATCCGGTTTTGCTACATTCATGCTGAGTGTCGAGGGGAGCGATGTGACTTGCTAAGAATGCAGGCAGGTCAAAGTGAAAGTTTGAGATCTGAGGAGAAAGGTGTAGAGTAGGAGGGGCTAGAGATAGGGCTAGAGGTGTGGACTAGCTTGGGGGCTGAGCCTCGTCTCCTGGAGGTGGAGGGGCAATGGTGGGGCACAGTGGCCAGTGGGAAGAAGGCGTGGGGACTCCAGAGCCCTGGGTCGGACCTGTTAGCTGGCCTTCTCCTTACCACTGGGCTCCCTTCACTGACCTTTAGAAGATCCCCCCACCCCCACTCCTCCTAACTCGGAAGAAAGTGACCTTAGGAAGAAAACCCATGGTGGGCCACCAGGGGTGGTGACTCAACACCTGACCTCTTCTGGGAGTATCTGCTTTTCACAAGAGCCCCAGGATGAAAGCAGTGCCTAATGTGACTGACTCACTGGGAGTGTGGGGAGGTGCTGGGGCTGGGGCTCCTGCCCAGGAGATAATTATGGTCATTTTCTTCTGCAACGAGTCCCCTGCTCTCAGGCTGAGGTGACTGACTGCTTGCCCTGAAGCCAGGGCTGAGGCAGAGACATCAGGAGAGGATGAGGCACCTGGAGGGGGGAAGAATGAGGTGAGGATGGGGAGAGGAAGGGCAGCCATAGCTGCTCCACAGTCCATAACTGGCCCAGTGAGGAGGACTCAGTGATACAAAAGCCAGCTGATCTGGCCAGTCCAGGGGAGTGGCCAGAGGGCTGGGGCTAAGGAGGGTGACACCAGGTGTGTTTATAGCATGTGTACATTTGTCAGTGTGCACCTGGGCAGGAGGGGGGAAGCAGATTTCCATTACTCTTGGAACGAGTACCCAATCAGGTCTTTGAACAAAGGAGACAAACCTTGAATTGAGGAATGATGAACTACTGTCGGGAACACTTGGCCTTTCAGATAGCTGCTTTTGACGTTGGGGAGCTACAGGACCTGATCCATCCATCACTGGGCTCAGCCAGTCCTCCTGCATACCTTGCATGGTTTCGAGAAGCTGTGTCACTTCTGAACATGGGGCAGCTGCGGGGTGGCTCTAAGGTGTAGATCCAGGAAGATTTCACTGTAGAAGACAATGAGGAATAAGAATATTTTGATCCTCTTTAGCTGTGATTAAAAAAAAAAAAAAATCCAGAAAGGATGACAACTGATAATTGCTTCAGCTCTTATTATCACCAGTAACCATAGCCGGAGTGGTCTAATACACAAACCCTTTCCTGGGCTCGGGGCCCCCTTCCCTCTACAGAAGCTGAAAATTCCAGATCCTCATTCTTCAGATCTCTCTTGCAGTCACAGGGTACAACTGCTTACCAAAACTGTTGGCATACACCCAAAAACCCAGATGGACTTTGATGCAGTGGAGTGTTGAAGGCAGGAGGGTGGCAGAGGCGACAGCAACCACCTGCCTTGCCCAGGCATTGAGGGGGTTGGTGTGTGTTGCCAAACTGTGAGGTAACTTGCCCACAGTGGCCCAAGCATTACCGTGTCCTCGGCTCCTTTTGGACTCAGACCATTTGCTGTGCTAGCTCAGTCTTGCTGCCTGGAACAAAATAATGCCACTCTGGGCCCAAGAACCTTTCTTGCAAATTTCTCTCACCTATTTGCCACCTGCCCTTCCAAAGCCCTTCAGGGGTCAGTGTCCTTGCTCCAGGTCAAATTCTTCACTTGAAGCCATGCACTGATGGCCTACACATACATCTGCTGTTTTATGTTTGTTTTGTTTTCTGACCATGCCTGCAGCATGTGGAAGTTCCTGGGCCAGGGAGTGAACCCGAGCCACAGCAGTGACCCAAGCCACCACAGGGACACCACCAGACTCCTAACCAGCTGCACAAGAGAACTCCTACATATCTGCTGTTTAGTGTCCACCCAGAGCTGGTCCTCGGCCCAGCACAGGGAGATGGCAGGACGTATGCAATGAACGAAGAATCACAAAATGAGCCAAGAGTGTTACGGGGTGACTATGGTCTTAGAGATAAGTTCTGCTCCAGAAATGAGGACCTCATGGTCCAGAATGCTTTCATGCTTCACTGAAAGTTTCCCTTTAGTGAGATTTCTGCCACACTCCACTGCTTCTCCTCTTACTAGGGTCATTTATTTGGTAAACACAGTCATTCATTGTAAAATTCAGTGAAAAGTCCCTTGATCACTTGGAGTAATTGAACTTTTATGTGCCACTGGTGGGAAGGTAAATTGGTACAATCGCTTACCAACACTGTTGGCATGACCTATTAAGCCACAGCCTACGATCAAGCAATTCCATTCTTGGTATTTCGGACAGAAATGTGTACATGAGTGCATCAAAAGACATACACTGTTTCCTCATACACTATTGGTAAGAATATAAGTAGAAAACAGTATGGACGTTTCTCAAAAAACTAACAGAACTACAGTATGACCTAGCAATTCCACTCCTGGGTATATATTTTAAAAAACCCAAAACACTAATTGGAAAAGATACTGCACCCCAATGTTCAAAGCAACATTGTTTAAGGATCTTGAGTTGTCTCTGAGGTGGCTCGGGTCACTGCTGAGGTACAGGTTTAATCCCCGGCCTGGCACAGTGGGTTAAAAAGTAATGTTGCATCAGCTGTGGCGTAGGTTGCACCTGTGGCTTGGGTTCAGTTCCTGTCCCAGGAACTTCCATATGCCTCGAGTGTGGCAAGAAAAGAAAAGGTATGTGTGATTTCAGAGCAGCTTAATTCAACAGAAACCCTGGAAAACACCTAAACGTCCAGCAGAAGAATAGATACATTATAGTGTATTCTCACAATGGAAAAACTATACAGCAGTGAAAATGAAGCACTGCTACATGACTCAAAGATGAGTCTCACCAAAGAAGAGAGACACAAAAGAAATGTATAAAAACTTCCTTCAGAGGACAGCGGTAATCTCTGGGGAGTAGAGAGCATTGGCAATGGGCATAAAACAGGGGGATTTTAAGGTGTTGATGATGTTCTAGCTCTTGACCTGGGTTACCAAGTGTTTACTTTGTAAAAATTCATCTGACCGTACACTTTTTTTTTTTTAAGGGCCTCTCCTGTGGCATATGGAGGTTCCCATGCTAGGGGTCGAATCCAAGCTACAGCTGCTAGCCTACTTCACGGCCACAACAGCACAGGATCCGAGCTGCGTCTGTGACCTACACCACAGCTCATGGCAACACCAGATCCTTAACCCACTGAGCAAGGCCAGGGATCAAACCCGAAACCTCATGGTTCCTAGTCAGATTCATTTCTGCTGTGCCACGATGGAAACTCCTGACTATATACTTATGATCTGTGTACTTTTTGTGAGTTTCATATGTGAGCTTTAATAAATTTTTTTTTAATCTCTGAAAACTCAGGTAAAAAGATTAGCTAATTTATTTTAGAAATGAAGCCAAAAAAAGTTATGATTTATCCCAGAAAAAGTCCTTGATCCACCAAACGAAATCTCCTGAAACCTACCCATACTGAAGCACATATTCCTGGTCCCTGAATGCTCACCCTGTCCACACCACAACCTCACTCACTCACGGGCATCTGCGGTGATTTTAAACATATTTCTAGCACCTTTGGGGATCTGTCGCCTTACTCCAAGCATATTAAAAACAGAACATCTGCTAAGTATGTGGATGGGCTAGGAGAGATGTCTAAAGCCAGTTCTTTAAAGGCAAAAGTGAAAATCTGAACTCCAAGTGAATATTGTGCAGGGCCATGTAATATAGGGGAAAATGTCTCATACTCCAGCTACAACTCATGAGACGTTCCTTATCTTAGAAAAGAATACAATGTCACACTGACAATTCCCAATCCTTACAAAGAATTCAGATCCTTAGGATAAGTAGGTGGGGAACCAAACAGATCATTTCAGAAATTACTCCACAGCAGGGTCAGAGAGTTGCAAAAGTGAATATGGGTCAAAACAAAAGGCTAGAAGTTATTCCCCACACAGGTCCAGGGATGGGCTCTGGGAGCCACGGCAGGAGTTGGGGTGGAGCGGGGCCCTCCAGGAGCCCTGAGAGAAGTGAAGTGGAGGCCCGAGCAGCTGGACTTGGTCAGAACCCAGGCCACGTTCACGTGCCCCAGGAAGAGTTAAAAAGAAAAGATAATGAGGAGTTCCCTTCGTGGTGCAGTGGTTAACGAATCCGACTAGGAACCATGAGGTTGCGGGTTCAGTCCCTGCCCTTGCTCAGTGGGTTAACGATCCGGCGTTGCCGTGAGCTGTGGTGTAGGTCGCAGACACGGCTTGGATCCAGCGTTGCTGTGGCTCTGGCGTAGGCTGGTGGCTACAGCTCAGATTCGACCCCTAGCCTAGGAACCTCCATATGCCGTGGGAGCGGCCCAAGAAATAGCAAAAAGACAAAAAAAAAAAAAAAAAAAAAAAAAGAAAAGATAATGAGATCGTTCATAGGGCATCTTAAGTAGTTTGAGACTTTATAGAATGAAAAATTTTCTACAAAATTATGAGCGCCATCACACATTCCATTTCTTGCTCTTCCAAATGAAGGGCAGGTGAAAGCCTCATTAGCAAGCCAGGCTTTCTTGGACAAGTTGGGGTGAGAGCTTCTCTACCCCACAGGCCTCTGGGACTCTGCAGTGTCCCCACAAGGAGGAAGGTGGCTGACACCATCCCTTTGCTTAGAATGGGTCTCTCTCCCCTGGCTGGCCATGTGCTCTTCTGACCCTGCCCCTATCCCCAGGGTTGGGCACACTCTGGGAGCTCAACTGGTTGGTTCACCTGCCTTAGGGCGGAGGCAGCAATGTCTTGTGAGGACATGGAAGGAAGGACACCATGGGTGAGGCCTCAGCTCCTCAGAGTCTTTTGAGGATTTTTTTGCCAGCTTAGAAAATGAACATCTCTGAACCTCCATATCATCATTGTTTTATTCCATAACCAACTGTCTCCAAAGCTTTTGGACTTTCTCCAGTACAATCTCAAAATGCAAATATAGCTGACCAAAACAAAAAGCCATGAGTGAGTAAATCACAAACAAAAGTGAACAATGTAGCGGCAGAATTAGGAACCATGATACAGGGGGAAAAAAATGAAGCAGGCTGACAATTTAAGAAAGCAGGTGTTGTCACAGCCTGGGGATTAGCAAATTTGAGGTTTGCAGAGAGCAAAATAGGGAGGGAATCTCAGAGATGATGGAATTATAGTAATTACCATTGTTTCCTTTCTCTATAATATGCACAAACAGTAAATGTTAAAATAATAATTCATTTTAAGTAATGGGTGGGGGTCTCTGGTAAGAGAGGAGGGAGGGACCAGTTCTCAGAGGCGGTTCACAGGGTGGGTAACAAGGATGAGAAAACACCATTCCGGGAGTGTGATCCTGGCTCTCAGAATTAAAGGGAATACCCCACTATTTGGAAAGACCTTTGTCAGCATTTTGGGGCCATATGGGTAACGTTAAATTAGTGTTTGTATAATAGGTGTGGGTTTAAGGAGTAATTCCAGTAAGCATAGGGGCCCTTAAAACTATTTCTCTCATTCAGACTTTGCAAAACCGTATTAACAGGTAAGGTCAAAATTCAGAGAGGAGAAGGCACGAGCTTGGGGCTGTGAGATGTGACCGTGCAGGAGATGCAGTGCCCGACTCAGTGCCTGACTTGACAGATCGCCATCACATCGTGGTCGATGTAAAAGGGGCATCCTGAGTGGGGAGGGATGGACTGGGGGTTTGGGATCAGCATATGCACACTGAGGTATATGGAATGACTGGCCAATGGGGACCTGCTGTATAGCACAGGGAACTCCGCTCAATATTCTGTGATAATCTATATGGGGAAAGAATCCGAAAAAGAATGGATGCGTGCATATGCGTAACTGAATCACATTGTTGTACAGCAGAAATTATTACAACATTGTAAATCAACTATATTTCAATAAACTTAAAAAAAAGAAAAAAGAGTGCATGCCAGAGTTGAGCTGTGCCCCGCCTGTCCAAGTGTATGGAGCAACCACAGCAGGCCTGTGGCATGGCTGGTCAGTTTCTAATGAAAGGTTCCTGCTCAGCCCTTTCTCATGATACCATTGAATACTGGCATTTCTGAGCTCTCCTATGACCCTTTCCGAGCCTCTGGCCCCCACTCTCCACCCAGCAGATGATGCCGCCTTTCCTTCACTGTGAAAACCCTGAATGAGGGAGTTCCCGTCGTGGCTCAGGGGAAACAAATCTGACTAGCATCCATGAGGACACGGGTTCAATCCCTGGCCTCACTCAGTGGGTTAAGGATCCAGCATTGCTGTGAACTGTGGTGTAGGTTGCAGACACGGCTCGGATCTGGCATGGCTGTGGCTGTGGGGTAGGCTGGTGGCTACAGTTGAGATTTAACCCCTAGCCTGGGAACCTCCATATGCCACAGGTATGGCCCTAAAAAGACAAAAACAACCAAACAAACTAACAAACAAACCCCAAAAAACAAACCCTGGATAAGGATGGAAAACTCATTAACTTCCTGCCACCTCATCCGAATGTGGACCTCCACCTGTTCCCACCTTTGCCTGTCTTTCCGGCAACTCCACCCCCGCAGCTTCAGGGAAAGCAGTACCTTGTCCCTCACTCATGCTCCTTCTGGGACTCAGACCACAGGAGCAGGCGAGACCCTGGCCTGCACAAGAGGGCCCTCTCCTGGTCATGCCCTCTGCATCCAGCAAGGAGTCTAGGGGCAAAGACACATGTCACCCAGGTCTTTGTCCTCCTCCTTCTTGAACATGCTCTGGGTATGTTCTCCTGCCCAAATGGCCCCATGCCTGCTTCTAGGGCTTCTGGGGGTGAGAGAGAAGATGAGCAAGTTTCTACACGTGTGCACATGTGTCATGCCACAATGCCCAGTGGAGCAAGGGGTGAAACAGAGGGGGCCAGGTGCCACCACATCTGAAGCAGAGTTCCATGGAATCTGAGAATTCTAAATCGAGCTCTGGCCTTCTGAGTTATAAAGGTATGTTTGCCGAGGTAGAGGAATAGGATGTATTTTATTTTGCAGCTTATTAGTTTGATTTGTGCATCTAAATATGGAGACACATTGTAAGTAAGCCTCCATTTGTATTCTTGCCCTGATCGCTGCAAATATGAGGGTCAGGCCTATTTTCTTTCTTTCTTTCTTTCTTTTTTTTTAATAAGACGGTAGTTTGTTTGTTTTGTTTATTGCATTTTAGGGCCACATCTACAGCATATGAAAGTCCCCAGGCTAGGGGTAGAATCGGAGCTATGGCTGCCAGCCTACACCACAGCCACAGCAACACAGGATCTGAACCACATTGTGACCTACACCACAGCTCAAGGATCCTTAACCCACTGAGCAAGGAGAGGGGTCGAACCCCTGTCCTCATGGATACTAGCCAGGTTCGTTTCCACTGAGCCATAATGGAAACTCCCTATTTTCAATCAGTCTCTTTTTCCCACCTTTAAATATTTCCATGCATCTGTCAGGTGAAAAATAAGCAAACAACTATGTGAACAAAGGCCCTTCCCACCTCTCTCTGGCCTGAGTTCTCTCCTTCTAGACAATGATGAATTGCTTAGATAATAAGGCACTTAGCGGATCATCACTGAGGGCCTGCAAGGCTCTGAAAATACTGACTAGAAGGAAATGTCTCTGCCCAAGTGAGCCTACAACCCACAAGATGTAATATGTTCAGTGGTAGAGGGAGCAGGTCACTGCCACTGCATCCCTGAGAACATCTCACTTGTCCAAAGTGGGAACGGAGAGCAGAGAATGTTCCTGAGAGGTGATGTCCAAAGAATAAATCCAGACAAGACTGTGACATCTCTGAGGAGCTTCATCAGCTCCCGGTAGCAGCGGGGCCATTTTGGCCTACACGTCCTCGTAGCTCAGAACATGCACTGCATGCTCTGCTCCTCTCGTGGAGGCTGTGAGCTAGGGATTTTAAGGGTCTTGACTGCAGCTTCAAAGTTTCTCCTCATCGTCAAGGAGTCCCATACTAACTTCAGCCACTGTCTATACAGTGAGCAATGACCTGACACAAGTTATTAAGAGAAATGGGGCTGTCTGTCTTCCACCCAATAGCATGATCCCAATGTCCACTAGGCTTCCTGAGATTCTTGAGACAATAAAACAGATAGTTTACTTCCCAGATGATATGTGGTTGCTTCAAAAACACATTACAGCTGACCCTTGAACAACCGGGGAGTTGGGGGGTTCACCCCATGCAATAGAAAATCTACATATAACTTTACAGTCGACCCTCCAGATATAAGGTTCCCCACATTCAGAGATTCAACCAGACTTGTACAGTACTGTAATACGTATTTTTCAGGAAGAAAAATTCTTGAATAAGTAGACCCATGAAGTTCAACCCTATGTTGTTCAAGGTCAACTGTATTTATTCTTAATCATTACATCTTAACTGGGATTAAGACTCTGGCTAAAGCTGCTTAACTGGCAGTCCCAGTGAGGGCACCAGCTGGTCTCACCAAAGGAAGGGTGGCACTGGTGAGGGACACAGAAAAAGCAGGTGCCAGCAAGGAGGCTGGAGGGAAAGTCATAGGGAGGCCTGGAACTATAGCAGACATGCCCTGCAGTTCTCAGGAGTAACTAGGGAAGTTACCTAAGAAAGGCTTAAGCCCTGCCTCCACACAGAAGCTACACAATACTGGCCATCAAAGTTAATTTACCATCGTCAATAGATAGGGGAACACGTGGGTCACGCCTGTGGCAGAGCACGTGGAGTCCTGTGTGGGCCCACCCTGCAGTGACGGTGACGCCAAGGGGGAGGTGGGACAGGTTTCTCCCAGTCCAAAGCTTCGGCCCCCTTGGGTGGATGTCTTTCACATATCCCTAGATCTCCTTGTTGCTAAATCATCTGTTGGTGCTCTGCCACCCAATCCTTGCTGACCCTGGTAACTGCCCACAGAGAGTTTCTGTCCAGCTGGGAAGACAAATCTAATGTCTCTCTTTCCTGGCTAGACTTGGGGGCTTCCAGAGAGCAGGGACTATTCTGTTTGGTTTTTTTTTGTTTTTGTTTTTGTTTTCTTTTTAGGGCCACACCCAAGGCATAAGGAAGTTCCCAGGCTAGAGGTTGAATCAGAGCCGCAGCTGCCAGCCTACACCCAGCCTCAGCAATGCCAGATTCAAACCTCATCTTCAACCCACACCACAGCTCATGGCAATGCGGATCCTTAACCCCCTAAGCGAGGCTAGGGATGAAACTGTGGCCTCATGGACACTAGTCAGATTTGTTACTGCTGAGCCACAGCAGGAACTCCGGACCATTCTGTTTTGTTTGTCCTTGTCTCTATCCTCAGGACTGGGCATAGTACAACCACTAGTAGATACTGGATGACTACGAGTGATGGGAAAACGGAACAGGGGTTTTAACCAGACCAGAGGGATGGGGAAGGCTAAAAATAATAGCATGTCGGTCAGGTCAGGAAGAGTGGATGGAAAGAAAGGAGACCAGAGAAGGGTGGTATGGGGGGAAAAGCAGCCTCCAGGCAGAAGCAGCAGCAGGATGGGTTAAGGCTCTGAGGGCAGTGGGAACATGGCTGGTTAGTGGTACTGACAAAATGAAAGCTGGAGTACTAAGCTGGATGAGTAGCAAGGTGGGAAAGGTGGAGAGCTCTCTGAAGACCTTTAAATCCACATTATGGACATTAAACTTCATTCTAGGGACCATGGGAAGCCACTGAAGGGTTTCAAGTAAACGGCATAATCTAAATATGCACAACTGTACCGTGGAAGAGGTCATGTGAAATTGCATGTGATAACTGGTTTAGAGGGATCAATGGTGGAAGCAGGGAGATAAAAAGGCAACAAAGGGGTCCAAAAGAGAGAGATGATGGTGGCTGGCCTGGGGTTACAGTGCAATAGGCAAAGGGGAAGAATCAAGGATGGCTCCCAGGTTCTTGGTTTGAACAAGTGGTGGATACTGCTGGCATTTTCTGAGCTAGGAAGCACTGAAGGAGGAGTGTGTTTTAGAGAAGCAGAGAGGATGATGAATTCTGCTTTTGCCATGCTGGATGTGGGATGCCTGTAAGCATCTGAATTTATATCTAGGCAAGGAATTTTGTATCTGAGTATACATCTCTGGAGAAAGACCCAGATAAGAGATGGAAATCTGAAAGCGAACTGTATTTAGGTGATACCTGAGGCCCCTTGAGGTGGTTGAATGTCTGGGGAGAGTATAAACTGAGGAGGGCAGGAAGCAACAAGAAACTCTCCATATAAGGACTGTGCAGGAAGAGCTGGTTCCAAACCTGGCTGACCGTTAGAATCACCTGGGAAACTTTACAAAATGTTTATCTGCTGTGAGGGGGTGTGTCTACATGACCCATATTTTGAAAAAAAAAAAAAAAAAACCCAAAAAACAAACAAAAAAAAATTATAGTATGATTAGAAACCATTTGGTAGAAGAAAATTGTCAAAGAGAGGACCAGTGGTTAGGAAAGAGGAAAATAAAAAAAATGATGGTGTTCTAGATCCGGGGGATGGGAGGTGGGAGGGTGGTTCAGAATGAAAGGGATCAGACAAAAGCAGGACTGAATTTAGCAATGGGAAACCAGATGTGGTGAACCCACTTGACTGACCCCTACGAGTAGGGGATTGGTGTGTAAACGCAACAAACATTTACTGAGGGATCACAGCAAGGTGCCCTCAGAGAAGCAAGCACAGGTGGGCATAGAGGAGGGCAGACTAAAGGAAGGTGCCTCGGGTGGCAGAATAACAAGGGAGAGGGGTGTTTCACTGAGGTTCATAAATAGGTTTTAGCAGATCTGTGACCTGCTGAAATCTGTAATGTAAGATTATGTCTATGCCCGTATATTGTGGGGGGGGGGGGCTGAGCTAGTCAAAGGGGTCAGTGGCCTCTAAAAAGTTAAGAATCACTCTACCCTTCAAGTCCATCTGGGCACCATTGAAACACAGGCTTCTGGGCGAGAAGGCCACGACCAAGGGAAAAGCTAGCAGCCTGATGGTCGGTCTACTCCACACAGAATCTTACCTTTACACTTACAGATATCAAAAGTGATCAATCTTCTGACTTAATGTGAGAAGTGATTAACTTTAAAAAAATCCAGTTTTTTAAAACAGATGGTGGTACTTTCTACTCCTCAATCCCTGGGGGCTTCCAAGCACGTGCCCGGGTTCGGAGCGCGGGCGGAGCAACACGAGGCTGGCTGACGCGTGGACGCCCTCCCGCCTGGAAAGAACTGACTGCTCCGAGCTCCGCCTTTTAGATTTGGCCGAGAGAAGTCGACGCAAGCTTTCAGAGTCCAGGCCGGGTTTTCAAAAGCGTAAGACGGAAGTAACCGAGGGCCGGAAGTTTCACGGTCCGCACAGGGACAGAAGTTGGGGGGGGGGGGCGGAGAGGAAGGCTTGGGGTAGGAATGGCGGCTCAAATCCCAATTGTGGCCACCACTTCCACTCCCGGGATACCCCGGAACAGCAAGAAGAGGCCGGCCAGTCCTTCCCACAACGGCAGCAGCGCCGGAGGCTATAGCGCCAGTAAGAAGAAAAAAGTGTCCGCCTCTGGCTTTGCGCAGGTACCCTGACACTCGCTTAGCTTGCGCGTGCGCGGGGCTGGGCTGGGGCGGGATGAAGGCGCCTGGGAGTTCGGCGGGGCGGGGCACGGCGAGGCAGGGCGCAGCGCATGCGCAGGGGAGTGCCGCCGTACCTCTTCGGTAGAACCTTGTCTCTGGTGTAAATGAAACACTTTATTTTTCCCTTAGTTTGACTCTGTGGGAGTAGGTTAAAGAACCACCAGCGTTGCATTGTTCTTGAGGAGAGCGGGGGGTGGGGAAGTTGTTGTTGCCCTAATAGGCCGTCCCTTTCCGTCGAGGTCGCGTTTAAAGCGAGGCTTAGGACTTTTCTTATTTAATGTGAGTTTTAATCAAGCAGAAGTTCCCGTGTATCAACTTTGTCCATTCTACAGCCATTTACCGAATGCCTGTGAGGTGCAGAGCGCCGTAATGAACCGCGTGGAGGAATACAAAGAAGTTCTGACAGGGGTGATTCCCCTCATCCTCAAAGTGCTTTTTTGACCCTCAGTCTCCCTGTCCAAAAGTGGGTTTGGTCTTAACCTCATGGGGTTGTTACGAAGATTCAATAAGATCATGGTGATAAAGCTCTGAGCACAGCTTCTGACACAGACTTCACCAGTTGAGGTGGCGGCGCGGGTTCTTTTTACAAAGGTGTCTACCTATGTCTACCATCTAGATCAAGATAAAGAGCATTTCCAAGGGCCTTTGAAAATTCCCTGGTGACCCTTTCCAGTCCATACTCTTTTCTCCCTGTCAGAGGTAACCACCACTCTGACACCTCTCACCAGATTGACTTTGCCTTTTTAAACAGAATATGTATAGAATCATAGCAGATTCTTTTTGTGTCTGTTTGGGCTTTCTCTATAAAACAAGGTTTTTGAGAGTTATTTCATTCATGTTATTACCTGTTTTGGAGCATCTAGTATATTGTGTGAATATACCACAACTGATGGACATTGGAGTTCTTGATAGTTTTTGCCCTTATGCATAAGCTGCCCTGAACATTCCTATACACATCTGTGTAGATAAATGCTTTCATTTCTCTTGGGTAAATGGATAGTCGTGGAATTGCTGGATCATAAGGTAGACACACTCACAACTCCGAAATTGTTAAACAGTGGTTTCCAAAGTAGTTGCACTGTTGTGCATTCTCAGCAGCAAAGTATAAGAATTCCAGTTGCTCTATGTCCTCAACAATACTTGGCATCATCTGTCTTTTTGCCATTCTGATGGCTGTGTAGTGTTGTGTCATTGTCTTAAAATTTTTGTGTCATAGTTTACTAATGATATCAATCACCTTTTCATATGCTTTTGACCATTCCAATATCTTTTGTGAGGTGCCTGATTTTTTTTTTTTCTCATCAGGTTGTTTTAATTATTAATGTATAGGAGTTCTTGATATATTCTTGTTCGGAGTCCTTTGCCAAATACATGCATTGAGTGCTTTCTCCCAGTATGTGCACAGTGCATTTTGATATCCAACGGTGCCAAGACCAAGGAATATAGTCAGTTCATATTGGGAAGAGTGATTGTTTTGACCCTAAAGGTACATTGGTCATCAGCTCCCACCACAGCAATCTTTAGAGAGTGGACAAATGTCTTTGGGATGCTGGAAATTCCCAGTAACCCAGCGTGGTGGCAGTCACAACTCTGGAGGTCCTGGAGCTCTCACTGAGAGGAAGGGCGGCCTGGGTATTCCCTATCGGCGTCTCCATCTCAGCAGCCTCAGCAGACACTCCTAGGAGTAGGCCATTCCCTGGAAGAGTGAATTCTTTTTTCTTTGTTCTCCTCTTCTCAGGTGACATTTAATAAGGTAGATAGCCAGTTACCTGACTCCCATCCTCAGCATCTCATAAAGAAGCTAAAAAACTTGGCTTCAACCTCCAGAAAGGAGTCTGAGATTTTTTTTTTTTCCCTACTCTAACACAGCATTCTATCCTAGTTCTCTGTCCACAGCATATGCAGGAATTAGCACAGGGCTACCCCCAAGGGCTGTCTGGAATCTTCCCAGAGTGACCTCTTGTCCCCTGCTCAGCCTTTCTGTTCTGTTTCAGTTCAGTTCAATCCACAAGAATTTATTTCTGTTAGGTCTCCAGCAGTATGCTTAAGACATTTCAAGGGATTATAGCTTGTCTTTGCCCTCCCAAAATCCTAGGAGGAGAGAATGACATACATATATTGCATTAGTTTTCTTTCCTTTTTTTTTTTTCTTTTTGGCCACCCTGAGGCATATGGAATTCCCAGACCAGGGGTCAGATCCGAGCTGCAGTTGCAACCTAAGCTGCAGCTGCAGTAACACCAGATCCTTAATCAACTGTGCTGGGCTGGGGATCGAACCTGGTTCTGTAGGTCAGAAGTCCTGGCACAGCAAGACCGCTCCGGGTGTCACCAGGCTGAAATCAAAGAGTTTCTTGTCTGGATGCTCTCTTCTTAGGCTGTTGGCAGAATTCAGTTCTTTGCAGTTATAGGACTGCAGCCCCCTGTCTCCTTGCTGTCAGTGTGTCACTGTCCACATTCCCAGCCACATGGCTTCCTCCATCTTTGGAGCCAGCTGTGAAGAATCTTTTGTCTAATCCCTCTCGCCTCAAAGGTCTCTGTCTTCTCTTATTGCTGATCTCTGGACCCAGCTTTAAAGAACTTACGTGATTAGGGCAGACCCACCAGGGTAAGATAAGTTAATTTAAGGCCTTAATTAGGAGTTCCTGTTGTGGCGCAGTGGTTAACAAATCCGACTAGGAACCATGAGGTTGCCGGTTCGGTCCCTGCCCTTGCTCAGTGGGTTAACGATCCGTCGTTGCTGTGAGCTGTGGTGTATGTAGGTCGCAGACGCGGCTCGGATTCCGAGTTGCTGTGGCTCTGGCGTAGGCCAGCAGCTACAACTCCAGTTGGACCCCTAGCCTGGGAACCTCCATATGCCGCAGGAGCAGCCCAAGAAATGGCAAAAAAAAAACCACCTTAATTATATCTTCAGACCCCTTCACAGTGATACATACATTAGCAGTTTGCTTAAAAACAAGGAGAAAGGTGTGTATACACCAGAGGCAGGGAATCTTTTTTTTTTTTTTTCTTTTTTTTTAAAGGCTGCATTTGAGGCACACGGAAGTTTTCACACTAGGGGTCAAATCAGAGCTGCAGCTGCTGGCCTACGCCACACCCACAGCAGTGTCAGATCCAGGCCACATCTGTGGCCTGTTCCACAGTTTGTAGCAACATAGGATCCTTAACCCACTGAGTGGGGCCAGGGATCGAACCCTCATCCTCATGGATACTAGTCGGGTTCATTACTGCTGATCCACAATGGGAACTCCAGAGGCAGGGAGTCTTAAGGGCCATCTCTGAATTCTGCCTATCACATATCTGAAACAATTAGGAAGATCTTGTCATTTCTAACCCTGTCCCAAAGCTGATTATAGCCCTTCTCTGGTACTGGTGCCTTAGTGATGGGACACAGGAAGATGAGGACTCACACATAGGTGATGGTCATCAGAGAAGGAGGGTGGGGGTGGGGCGTAGAGATACAAGAGATCACCTTTGCAGGGCAGTGGGTTTGGATGGGGAAGACCTTCCAGAGTTGTCACTGAGCAAATGTTTCAGACTGAACAAATTTCATCAGTGAGAAATTAGTGGTTTTTATATAAAAGTAATTCTTGAGTTAATAGCAACGTTATGGCTCTTTCAGTATCTGAATTTCCCTACTTCAGTAGTTCCAGCTATTTGTGTCTTTTTAAAAAAGCAGTGTCTGTAAAACTTTCATGGGATTTAAAATTTTACAAAGGAGATTTACATAAACATTAGAGTGCTTTTTGAAATTGGTGAAAATAACTTGATGGATTCTTACTGTGGATTTTACTTTCCAGAATATGCATGCTGTTTCTAAAGTAAACTTGAGTGAATAGATGATATTTAAAGGGCTTTCTGCCTGGAAGTCCTCAGGAGTTGAATGGAATATTTTTGACCTAAAACTATTCCGAGCAAAGCATTTATAGACGTCTCCATTATGTCAGCCCTAGAAAATGGCATTGAATAGTTTAATAGTACTAAAGCAGTTTTATTTCATCAAGAGGAATCTTTAGTTCAGCAGAAATTATTAGTGTTTACGTTCACTAAATTGTACAGATTGTCACAGAATTACAGTTCTGTGTTTGGATTTATATTTTCAGTGTAACTTAATGTAATTATTGATAAATTACATCATAATCTCAAAAGTGCCATCTCCCATCCTTTCTGATCATGATATTTTAAAAAATGATTAATGTTAACTTGGGTTAGAGAACAAACACACTGTGCTAAAGTGAAAGAAATCATGTGAATAATAATAATTAATATTTATTGGGCATTTACTATGTACCAGATAGTTTGTTCTACGTACTTTCTAAGGACTATCTCATTTAATTCCCAAACCAACTCTCTGTGAATTGTTATTCTCATATAAAAAGGTGCATAGAGAGGTTAAGAAACTTTGCTGTGGTCGCATAGCTAACAATTGGTAGAATCGGTGTTGGGACCCAGGTGGACTGCCTAGGTCCACATTCTTTTTTCTTGACTCCCTCTCTTAATTTCACTCTTACCAAACTCTACCTTAGAAGATATAATTAGATCTCTAATATAACCAAATCCAAGGTGCACAAAAATGCTTTGGGCAGGGGGGAGTTTTATTAGATCAGTGCAGGGCATTATAGACTTTCCAAGTGCCTATTCAAGTAAATAAAATCTGCAGAGAAACCTAATTGACCTATAGACTGAGTATTACAGAATAGGATGATTGCGATGGTTAAGCAGTAAGCAGAGCATCTGAAGAACTTGAGAGGCAGCAGTTGCTTCTTTTGGAGCAACTTTTTGCTCCAATTTTCTGTGATTGGAGGCAACTAGAGACTACTGGGCTGATTTGATTTATTCATCAAAAAAAGAATCATTCTACCCCACGTTTTTTTAAAAAAAATCATGATAATGTTCCTTTTTTCTATTTTTAAAGTGGACATGAAACGTCAGCCAGTGTCCTTCCAAAGAACTATCATAATTTGTGTTTTCTCTAACAGTTTTTCATAAACTACATTTGGTGTATAGCATTGCATGCCCTGCTTTTCACTTAGCACAATTTCATGACCCTTTCTCTTTGTTGATAGTCTTCTCAAGGAATTAAGTGCTCTTATTTAGGTCACTAGATTGAATGTTAGCTTGCATCTCACTTTTTTGCTGTTTCAGGTACCCCTACAAGTAATGGTCAGGCATTTGAATCTGGAGTACTCTTAGATAGATGTAAGCATTTGATTCCTGAGGGCCAAGACAAGGGATATTTGTCTCTCTTCTTTGTTAACCACAGGCAGAAGGCCGAAGTTATCCTTCAGGCTGAGTCAGGGCCCTGCAAGCTGCCGGGGAGACACGAAGCCAAAGCTGTGTATTTGGGTTCTCCAGCCTCACTTAGGGGAAGGCAGGTGCTTCTTTCATGGGGGGCCAGGTTTCTCTTCCTTGGGACTTAATCAACTCTTTTCATGATGCCAAGAGGACAGCCCTTAGGGCTGAGTGTCACTTCTCTTCTCTGATCTCAGGGTGTGTTCGTGTCTTGGGGCGGGACAGATCAGCTCATAAAGTCTCTTTGTGTTAATAATGGTTTAGTAAATGGAAACTATACATCATTTCAAATTGTATTTCATCGCAGTCCAGCCTCACAGACTTGATCCTCCCCTTGACTGAAGGTTTCTCAGAGATGGGAATGAGCCATTGCTGTTTCAGAGGCAGGATGCAGCTCTGGGCTGACAGGGCCCTGCTGGTGTCAGGATGGCGTCCTTTCCCTGCCCTGTCCTCAGCATGGGCCTGAGGATGGGGTGACTGGAAGAACAGGAAGGCTCAGTTCTGGAAGTCAGTGCCTGAGCATGTCATTTTCACACCCTTCTTACTGCTTCAGTGGCTGGTGCAGACACCTGACCCTCCCTACCCACCACCTCTGCCCTTCCTCCGAGCTAGTCACCTGTTTGTTGGCATCTCCTGTCCCCACAGCTCCCAGACCTGCCAACCCACAGGGACCATAAAGCACCTGCTCTCCCAGCACCTCTGGGGCTGCACCCCTGCCAAGGTCCCAGTGAGGTGTTTTTGCCACATTATACTGGGGCCTGGGGCCTGAGAGCAAGCAGCTGATGTCAAAAGGATGCCCTGTGGTCCCTCCCAGGATTTCACTGTGCATCTAGCACCTTTTAGCTTCTCTGGTAGGATTCAGGGAAGAGGCAGACACAGAGGGAGGAACCCAGGCTCTCAGCAGTTCTGGTGCAGGAGAAAAAGCTGACATCACTACTGAGGACAGTGCCCTGCGAGCTGGGAGTGTTCTGCGGGTAGTTCTGGAGTCACCATGGGAGGGCTTGGGGCCTGGTTCCTCATTTCCCTGTAGTATCTCCTCTTTGCTTCTGCAGCAGTTCTGTTTATTTTCTCCCAGATGGAAACATTATATAAGCTGTCATTTTCTTTATGAAAAACTCAGTAAAGTTGAAAGTTAAAGTGGATCTGGCCCCAGGAAACCTCTTCACATTCTACCTGTTTCCCCTGAGTTGGCCCTGGCCAGCTTGGCTTTTCTACTCTGACATGATGCTCACTGCATAGCTCTTAGGGTTATTTTTCTTTGGTCTTTTTTTTTTTTCTTTTCTTTCTTTTTTTTTTTTTTTTTTTTTTTTTAATCTTTTTAGGGCCATACCCACAGCATGTAGAGGTTCCCAGGCTAGGTGTTGAATCGAAGCTGCAACCGCTGGCCTATGGCACAGCCACAGCAACACCAGATCTGAGCCATGTCTGTGACCTTCACCACAGCTCATGGCAATGCCTGATCCTTAACCCACTGAGGGAGGCCAGGGATCAAATCTGCATCCTCAAGAATGCTAGTCAGATTCATTTCCACTGAGCCATGATGGGTTATTTTCCAATCCCTTAATTGAAGCTAGCCTGTAGGCCCAGTCTCTGACAGTCCATGCCCACTGGTCTACTCCTTACTGCTGTCTTGTGAATTATTGGATTCCTCCCGCGAGTAGCCCCTTTCCTTCTTCTGACACTGGCAGGTGGCCTGCTCCTTATGTGCCTTCCCACAGGTGGGCCTGGGCTTCCCCCTTCAGGACTATACCACAACTTCTTCTTTTTTTTTTTTTTGCTTTTTAGGGTCACACTCGTGGCATATGGAGGTTCCCAGGCTAAGGGTTGAATCGGAGCTACAGCTGCCGGCCTATGCCACAGCCACAGCAACGCAGGATCCAAGCCGAGTTTTTGACCTATATGTACCACAGCTCACGGCAACACTGGATCGTTAACCCACTGAGCGAGGCCAGGGATTGAACCCGCAACCTCATGGTTCCTCGTCGGATTCGTTTCAACTGCACCACAACGGGAACTCCTATAGCACCACTTCTTAACAGAGCAGGTGACCCTCACTCTTCACCCACATGCTAACCACAGCTTCCTCCCTAGAGATGGGTGTGCCCAGGGGAGGGGATCTCACTTCGCCACTGTATTTTTTTTTTTTTAATCCTCCAAATTTTCCAGTAGAGATTTCCTAAAACCAAAAGCATTCTCATACATACATAGCAACAGTATAATTGTCAGATTTAGAGAATGAACATCGAAGCAACCCTGATACCTCATATATAGGCTTTATTCTAGTCCTTTGTCTGGTGGAGGATCCAGTCTAGGCTTGCACTTTGCACTTAGTTTTTGTGCCTTTTTAGCCTCCTTTCATGTGGAACAGTTACTCAGTCTTTAACTTTTGTGATCTTGACATATACAAAGAGCACTGGTCATTATTTATTTATTTGTTTGGCTTGAGGGCCATGCCCTTGGCATGCGGAAGTCCCTGGGCCACAGCAGTGACAAATGCTGCATCCTTAACCCACTGAACCACCGGGGAACACTGTTTTATAGACTCTCCCTCAGTTTGGGCTTGTCTGCTATTTCCTTGTGATTAGATTTAGGTGCTATGTTCTTGGCAGGAGTAGAGAAGGATGCTCTCCCTTCTCAGTGCTTCATGTCATGATACATGATGTCAGTACATCCCATTACCAGTGCCATAGCTGTGAACACTTAGTAGGGTGGTGTCTGCCAGCTTCCTCCACTGTGAAGTTATTATTTTTCTGTTTGTATTAAAGTAACTTGTGGGAGTTACTTTGAGACTGTGTAAATATCCTGTTTTCTCTTCATACTTTTGCTAGCCACTTTTAGTGTCCATTGATGGTTCCTGCCTGCAGTAGTTATTAGAGTGGGGGTTGCCAAATGCGGATTTTCTAATTCCTTCATTCCTTCTGCAGTTATTAGTTAGAATTCTGCTGTGAGCAAGAGCTTTCTCTTCTCTCCCATTCCCATATTCATGCTTGCAATCAGTGTTTGTAGTCATTCATTCTGGTTTTATTCCGTGGGTTATAACCCATTACTAGCCTTCTTCATAAATGTACTTGTATTCTTTCATAAGTGTATGTTTATTTTTAACAACTTTATGAGCTATAATTCATATACCGAAATCTACCCTTTTTGAGTGTGCACTTCAGTGATAAGTTTACAGAATTGTGCAATCGTCACTATCTAACTGTAGCATATTTCTGTGACTCCCAAAAGTAAACCCCACCCATTAGCAGTCACTCCCCATTTGCCTGTCCTGCCAGCTCCTGAAAACCACTGATCTACTTTCTATCTATGAATTTGACTATTCTGGGTACCTCACATAAATGGAATCATACCATATGCACCCTTGCGTGTCTAGCTTCTTTCAGTTAGCATATATAGTCAAGGTTGATCCATGGTGTAGCATGTATCAATACCTCATTCCTTCTTACAAATGGATACTCCATTGTGTGGATAAACCGCATTTTGTTTACGCATTCATTAGTTGAGGGACATTGTACTTTTTGGCTGTTATGAATAATGCTTCTATGAACATTTATGTATGAGTTTTTTGCATAGACACATGTTTTCAGTTCTCTTGGGCATATACCTAGGAGTTGGATTATTGGGTCACATAATAATTCTATGTTTAACATTTTTAGGACCCACCAGACCATTTTTCAAAGTTTCTCCATATCCTCACCGACATGATATTATGTCTTTGAGTATAGCCGTCCTAGTGGATGGGAAGTGATCTCATTACAGTTTTGATTTGTTTCCCTAATGACCAATGATGTTGAGGAAACTGTCAGATTTGGCTAGTGGGAGCCTTCTTCAAACTGGCTCTTATGTCCTTTAATTTACCTCCATCATTTTTTGAGTACCATTATGGACTGAATTGTGTCCCTTCAAGATTCATATGTTAAAGCCCTAACCCCAAGTACGCCTCAGAATGTTACCGTATTTGGAAATAGGGCCATTAAGAAGGTAATTAGGGTTAAATGAGGTCATGGGGTGGAGCCCTAATCCAGTATGACTGGTGTCCTTATAAGAAGAGGGAGAGACATGGGGGTGGGGTGAGCCGTGTGTATGGAGGAAAGGCCGTGTGCAGACACAGCAAGAAGACAGCCATCCATAAGTCAAGGAGCTAGGTCTTAGGACCACCTTGCTGATTTTGAACTTCCAGTCTCCAGAACTGTAAGAAAATTGATTTCTGTTATTTAAACCACCCAGTCTGTGGTATTTTGTTAGGTGCCCTAGCAAACCGATACAAGCACTTTCTTACTTTCTGGCACCATAAGGCTCATCTTGTACTTTCCTGCCCCAGCCTTGGAAATCAGCCATTTCTTTGAAAGTCACTAGTTCTTGGAGAACAATATTTAGAAACCAGGATCTGAACACTGGCGTGCCTATTCATTTTTTCCAGCTCTCTCCATGGAAGAACTAGGAAATGTAGGTGTGTGTCCCTGCCCCCACCACCTCTCTATCCATCCCTATGTTTATATATGTGGATCTGTTAAAAACCATGAGTTCATATTGGTAACCTGTGATTTCAGTCTGGTAGCACAGGGTTCATTCTACCCGACCAGCATTCCTCATTTGCTTTATCTTTTACTTACGTAAAAGTAGTTTCAGAATTATTAGCCTGTACCCTTGTGAGAAACAAGCCTACCAATGGTGCATGGTTCTTTTGGCCTCTAACCTTAGGTCATATGGTCAGAACACTGTTCCCACCACTAATGTTGTTTCTCCCTTCCGCCTCTTCAGTGTGGTTGTGTTATTCATTGAAACTTCAGTTAGGTTGGTTCATTTCTGTTTGTATTCCATTTTCTCTATCTGCTGCCCTATCCTTGTTGATCTTATTTATTTATTTATTAGTACTCGAAACTTTAACATGGTTCAAAAGGTTAAAACTCTTTAGAAAGCTATACTCAGAGAGGTTTGCTCCTTTCACTCCTTCCCATCTCCCCTTCCTCCCACCTTGTTCTCTTGCCCACAGGTAACCAAGCCCAGTCACTTCTGAGTTATCTTTCCTGTGTTTCTTTGGATGTGGCCACTGCATCCTGACCAGAGACAACTGCCCACAGCGACCTGCTGAGCGCATTCATTTCAAATACTGATCCTGGCATCGGGTGATGCTGCATGTCTTGCCCCTTCACTCCAGTCAGCGCATCAATCAGTCTGATTATTTAGACACTGGGTTAGAAAGCAGGGCACAGAAGACTGGGCCGTCTGGTGAAGCAGGGTGTTCCAACCCCTGTGCCTTCTCACTGTCAGCATCTGACCCTGCCCTCACCTGCTCACCTCCCTCCTCTGTCTCTCCTTTTGGTGTGATGCTCCCTGCCTGTTTCACAAAGTTGCTGTTATTTCAGGGACTAAGACTTAAGTACAAACTATCAATCATGTGCCCTATTTATAACATTAGTCTTACAAATAGTCAACACAAAATAACATTGACAACTGGCTAGCATTATCCAAGGCAATGCTGGTTACTAATTAAATGTGATGGGAAAAATCAAATCTTCCTCATCAAATTAGCTCTCTTAGGACACTTGTACCTGCAGAAATGCTATGACCATGACAAGGGCAATAAAAGTTAGCTATGTATAAAAGGCTAAATCAAATCTTTGTTGTAAAAATAAAACTGACATGGCCTAATCCCATGGAAATTTTAGTGAAGGATAAATAAAAATGGAACAACTGGAAACTATTTGTATGGTTTAGAAAATGACTCCATGCACTTTGCACCAGAAAATACAGAATGTAAGAAGGAAGGGGAGCAAGAGGTGAGACTGAAGAGGAGGCCAAGAGGCCAGAATTTATTCCTCATCCCAAGGGCGGTAGGAAGCACTGTCCAGTTGTAAATAGGAGAGTGATGTCAAGGTTATGTTTAAAAGTGTGTCACTGAGGAGTTCCCTTCGTGGCTCCGCAGAAACGAATCTATCATCCATGAGGACGCAGGTTCGATCCCTCATCTTGCTCAGTGGGTTAAGGATCCAGCCTTGCCATGAGCTGTGGTGTAGGTCGAAGATACGGCTCAGATCTGGCATTGCTGTGGCTGTGGTGTAGACCCGCAACTACAGCTCTGATTCGACCCCTAGCCTGGAAACCTCCATATGCCACAGGTGCAGCCCTAAAAAGACAAAAAAAAAAAAAAAAAAAAAAGGCAGGTCGCCGAATGTGCCATAGAGAATGAAGAGGGCAAGATGTGTCCTCCCCGGGCCTTCCTCCGAACCCCAGAGCTGAGGAAGGGCCAAATACAGGCACAGGACTGCGGGAGGGAGGAGAGGAAAGGAGAAGAAAGAGAGGACCGTGGCTACCCATGGTGAGAAAAGGATGAGAAATTGGAGGCATCTCACTTCTTAGCTGACATTGGAGCCAGGCCTTGGAGGGGAGAAAAGACCCTGAATGGGGAGGAGGGTGGAGTGAGAAGCAGTCTATGCAAGAGGGGTAGTGAACAGAGGAGGGGAGCACAGCCCTGGGAGAGACCCCAGGGAAGGTGTCTGAGAAGAAACCGTTTGGGGAACTATGGCAGCAGAGTGCATGGTCTCTGTCTCCCCCGATCCCTTCCCCCCACCTGGAAGCTCTTTCAGGGTTGGGGGTAGAATATATATATATACTACCAGAACTCTAGTACACTGCTGCTGAGAGTGTAAAAGACTGTGGCCATTCAAGAAAATGATCTGACAGTTTTTTATAAAGTTAAACATATTCTTACCCTATAGTCCAGCCATTCCACTCTTGGGAAGTAGACACATGTCCACACAAAGGCTTGTGTAGAATGTCCACAGCAGCTTTGTTTATAACAGCTCAAGACTGAAAATGACCCCCGTTTCATCAACAGGCAAATGGATAGACACTGTAGTACATCCATACAGCAGAAGACTACTCTGCTGAGTTGTATACAAATACTGTAAGACAGACTGCCAATCCACGCAATGACATGAAAAAACTTCAAAAACTTTATGCTGAGCTAAAGAAGCCAAACACAGTAAACAGTATGTGCTGTCCGATTCCACTCACATCAAGTTCCAGAACAGGCCAAAGTAACATGGTAGAAATCAGAACAGTGTCTAAGCGTAAACATTGGGCAAAATTCTTGAAAGCTGCAATTAAAATCTGTGCATGTAAATTATATATCAGTTATGAAAGTTTATTGCAGTCTGAGAAGATTGGAAATTGCAGTACAAATCAGAAGTGATTTCTTACTTTGACTTGTTTTTCCTTCCTCATTCTTAGCTTGAAAGGGTTTTTGTTTTAAAGTACCTCAGCCTGCTTGTCAGGGCACTCTCTGGCTGCAGCTGGGTGACCTGGTCCCCCCAGCCTCCTCCTTCTTATTTTCCTTGCTCAGAATGCCTGTGTCCCTTAAGCATACCAGCTGTAGCCTGGTTTCTCTGCCAAATGAGACCCTTAAAGGGGCTGGACCTTTTTTTTCTCCTGGCTGCATCCATGGCACGCAGAAGCTCCCGGGCCAGGGATTGAACCTGTGCCACAGCAGTGACCTGAGCCATAGCCATGACAATACCAGATCCTTAACCCACTGAGCCACCAGAGAACTTTTTTTTTTTTTTTTTTTTTTTTTTGTCCTGGACTCTTTCTATCAATGTTTCAAAACACAATTTGACAATATTAGCAGCAATAGGGGCCATGCGGTGTCATGGAGATGGTGGGGCTTTGGAATTGGCCCCACCTGGGTTTGAATCCAGAGGCAGTCACTGTGTGGCCTTGAACCTGTCCACCCGAGCTTCAGTTTTCTTCTGTGTAAACTGAGGATAATAGCACCTACCTTGCAGTGATAGGACACCTGTGTGCCTGGCACACAGGGGAGCCAGAAAGCATGGCAGCTGGGGTCCTGGCTGTCACCACTGTGGCTTCTGCACAGTGGGAGCTTGCTCCCAGTCTGGCAGGCACTCGTCCGGGGCAGGCCACCTGCTGGGGCTCTGGGCATCATTTTCCCTCACAGGTCCAGTGGTATCATCTTATATCTTGCTGAGAGCTGAGTGAAGGAACTCAGCTGCAGGACACTGACCTCATACTATTCTTATGTTTTAAGGGGATCAGCATGGAAGGCATGAGTGAGAATAAAATGGTGTCCTCTGATTTTAGCACAGGACCTATGGAAAAAGCTGCCAAACCTTTGCCATTTAAGGATCCTAACTTTGTGGTAAGCATCTAAGGGGTTGTATAAATAAAAAAGCAAACAACCATACCTCGGGCTCTGATCTTGCTGGGCCTCCAGCCCAGAGAGCACTGGTGTCCCCATCTGCATCAACCCCAGTCACCACTTTCTCTGCTGTGGCTATCGTGGGAGGGGTGGGGGAAGGGCCCTTCCTGTTGATCTCCCAGTGTGCCAGTTCCCAAGGATTTGGGTGTCCTTTGTGGAATTCATTAAAGGGTACTATTTTGAGGGTGAGTCATTTCCACGATGATCGCTTGCCTTCATTTTTCATCAGTGTTGCATAAGATTTAGATGAGGCTTGAAATAATTAAAAGAGGAGTTCTCCTCACTGTCTTGGGATGACCAGAGCCAACTTAAGAAGAGGACTTGAGGGTTATACACACCATCCCCCCATGGCCAACAGACAATGACTGCCTGGTGCAGGAGTATAACTCTGTTGTGCAGTTAACACTCCAGAGAGCATAGAATCATGATGAAATTAAACTTCATCTGAAACTTAAAAAAAAAAAAAAAAGTTCTTCTCATTAGCTTCTTTAGGTAAATCTAAGCAGTTATTGTGCTATTAAGTAGAAATAGGCTACTCTTCCTTTCGTTCTTGATTACGTGTACAATAAATTACATGATTCAGGTTATACCATTAAAGTTTATTTTTTGTTAATTAGCTTTGAAAATACAGTGTTAGCAGTGCCTGTAACAAAATTCTGTTTTTTTTTTCCATTTTATTTTATCATCTTCATAAGACAAAAAAGAAAAAAATTTCCATAGGGCTGCTGTGCCAAGATTGAGGCTTGCTTGGGAGTACCAGTAATTTACAAGATGGAGACTTGTCCTCAGAAGGGAGTTTAGGGATGTTGTCAGGGGTTTAAATCTAACTTTGTGGTAAATTTATTTTAAAGTAATGGGAAATTCATGAGCAAATTCCATAAAGTTAGACCCAGTATGGGATGTGATGTTCTATGGGCATCTTTTAAAAAATGACCTTTTATTTCTACTCCTTCACCAACTAACTCATGCGTTTTGACAATGCAAAACTGTTGTTTTTTTTTTTTTAACAAATAAGATAAAGGTGTATGGTGTAATTCTTTTTAAAAAATTGTTAGGATACAGTATTGCTGATTGAATGAGGGTTTATTTTAGTTATAAATAATCATAAATGTCATATTCTGAAATGATCATTTCCATTGATTTTTGTTTCTTCTAATCCATGCTTTCGCCTTGAGCACTCTGGCCATGGTGGTGCAGTAGCTGGCAAGAAGAACAGAACCTGGAAGAACCTGAAACAAATTCTGGCTTCCGAAAGGGCATTGCCATGGCAACTGAACGATCCTAACTGTGAGCCTGTCTAGAGCCTCCTATGTGTTTATAATGTCCAGACTAGAAACTCTCGTATAACAAACCTGCATTGTTTTATTGTGTTCGCATTCATGTAGGAAACAATTTTTAGCAAAAGAATTTTACAGTGGCATCAATATAGGGAGAGTTTGTGTATGCTTCCTCATAGCTCACTCTGTTGTGTCTGTGTGTTTGTGTTGTCATGGATGTGTGGTTTTTAGTGTCGCTGTTAACATTTCAATCTGAACAAGTAGGTCCTGATAGGATAATATTGGTGTTTCTGTTACACAAACTTATTCAAAAGTCTACCCTTAAAATTTATTTCCAGGAGAAAGGTTGTCTGAGATTTAGGAGGGTTTCTAACAACCAGCTTAAAGACCAACTCTGTTTTACTCTCTGAGTTGGTATTTTTCAGAGTAAATGCTTTATGCTGCAGTATTTCTAAACCAGTGTTATATGTTCTGCTCAACTTCAATGGAAAGTACAGGTTCGAAGTTCTTTCCATCTCTGCCCCATTGCACGTCTTTCATGGGGGTGACTCAGATGGGTGACAAGTGAGCTAGTCAGTTGTCTGGGTGTGGACATTCCGGTGTCCGGACGCTCAGATCCAGTCAGTGGGCTGTTTGGCATCTCATCACCATCAGCCCGCCCATGTAGCCGGAGACAGTGAAAGTGGCTTGTGGGCAGATGAGCTTTCCGGTGGTTCTGCGGAAGTGGAAGGCCCCGGGGGACAGGGCCAAGCTGGATCTGAGCCTGCACTTGGTCTATGGCATCCTGCATTATATACCCAGAGAATTCTCTGAGTACTTAATCACAAAGTTAAAAGTTCAGGAATATCATCAAGCAGTATTTTAGGGGAAAAAAAGAGAAGGGATCTGAATGCTTAAAGCCAGTTTAGTTATCTTTTTTTTTTTTTTCCCTCCCCAGACTTCAGTATTGATGCACCTCCATCCTTTAAACCAGCTAAGAAGTATTCTGATGTTTCAGGACTTCTTGTGAGTATAATTACATCTCTATGTCTTATAAGAATGAATTGAAAAGAAGATTTCACAGGACTATTTAGACAGTATTGCTATCCACACTGGTCCTGCCTGGAATCTGTGTTCTCTGAATGGCTAATGTGTTTATTTCAGAGTGGCTACAACCTGGGGTGTCCATGCTGGCAGTATGGAGTGAGGGTTGCATCAGAAAGCAAGGAAGGAGTTCCCATTGTAGAGCAGTGGTTAACAAATCCGATTAGGAACCATGAGGTTGGCCTTGCTCAGTGGGTTAACGATCCGGCATTGCCGTGAGATGTGGTATAGGTCGCAGACGTGGCTCGGATCCCACGTTGCTGTGGCTCTGGCATAGGCCAGCAGCTACAGCTCCAATTAGACCCCTAGCCTGGGAACCTCCATATACCACGGGTGTGGGCTCTGAAAAGACCAAAAAAAAAAAAAAAAAAAAAAAGAAAGCAAGGAGACCTGAGTTTTACTTCCACTTCCTCTGCTTCTTACCTATGTGAGATCACATGAAAGAAAATAATTTCTCTTTTTCACTTCTGAAGTTTTAAAAATTTCCTGCACTTTAGAAATAATTTTATGTTTTTTAAAAAAAATATTTAAACTTCTTTAAAGAGGCACTATGGTAAAGGTGGTGATTTTCAAACTTATTTGTCAGCTTTAGAATTGCTTTTCCAAATGGAAGCTTTTAGAAAGTCCCCTGGAACCCATCTGCCCACTGTGGTCCCATGTAGATTCTCTGTCCTTCTCCTTCCCCCAACCACAGAGACTCCTATGACGCTTCTAAGGAACACAGTTTAAAAGCCAATAGTGCATTTGGACAAGTGGGACTTGGGCAAGTCACTGGACCTCAGCCACTCCAGATAACCTCATTTCCTTATTTTCAGAATGTGGATGAAGTGTGGAACTTTCCACATACTCTTTTTTTTTTTTTTCTTTTTTTTTTTTGGTCTTTTCAGGGCCACACCTGTGGCATATGGAGATTCCCAGGCTAGGGTTCTAATTGGAGCTGTAGCCTCCGGCCTACACCAGAGCCACAGCAACACCAGATCTGAGCCGAGTCTACAACCTACACCACAGCTCGTGGCAACACCGGATCCTTAACCCACTCAACAAGGCCAGGGATCAAACCCTAATCCTCATGTATACTAGTTAGGTTTGTTACCACTGAACCACGATAGGAACTCCTCCACTCCTTCTTCACCCTTTTTCATTATTATTAAATTTGGGAATAACTTGATCCCCATGCTGTACAGCAGAGAAAAAAAAAAAAAATTTTGGAAGCTGGGCTTCTTCTCATAACTATAGAGATAATGAGATACCTCACTTTTTAAATCTCATTCATATCATTTAAATGCTTCCTTTTTTGTGCATGTGTGCTAAGACCATTTTAATGTAATTATACATATCTGCCAAATCCAGGAAGAAGAGGTTTATGCATATATAACTTTTCCAGTTAACATCTGCAAGTATAAACAACGATGATCTCGGTTTATAAATTCATCAGGGTCAGAGCAATTGACCACTGTCTCTTTTACTGCTAGGCTTACCAACAGTAAAATAACAGATGAACTAGTGTCCTTTTGTTTCTCTTCTCTCACTCTCCTTGTCCAGAGACATTTTGTTGTAAATTTTCAGTGCAGCTCACCACCAGCCAAAGGTAATCTTTTTAGATAAGTACTCAGTTGCTCTGAATTTACTTATAACCTATTTAATCACAGAAGAACCCCTGCAGAGGTGGAGTTCAAGGTTGCATACAGTAATAGGAGATCACAGTTTTGAAGTCTAGCACAGATTAAAAACCACTGATGTACCATTTATATAAGACACAAACTGATTGTCTCTTAAACTACATATTGACTCCTCATGAACATTATTTTTTCAATAAAGTAGTGCATCTAGGACAATCAGTCGCACAATTCACACAGCCCTGAAAAGTTTTTCAGTGCCAACTACCCGTTGGTCATGAAACGTGAGTGAGCTTAAAACACTGTCCACTCCTAAGATTCAACCAAGGATTGGCTAAAACATTGGAACATCTCTGCTTAAGAAGGCTATGTCGGAGTTCCTGTCGTGTCACAGTGGTTAACGAATCCGACTAGGAACCATGAGGTTGCGGGTTCGGTCCCTGCCCTTGCTCAGTGGGTTAACGCTCCAGCGTTGCCATGAGCTGTGGTGTAGGTTGCAGACGCGGCTCAGATCCCGCGTTGCTGTGGCTCTGGCGTAGGCCGGTGGCTACAGCTCCGATTCAACCCCTAGCCCGGGAACCTCCATATGCTGCGGGAGCGGCCCAAGAAATAGCAACAACAACAAAAAGACAAAAGACAAAAAAAAAAAAAAAAGAAGGCTATGTCCTTCCCTCTGGTCCCTCACAGTTTAGTTTTGTTTATTTTTGATGGTATTTTGGTTGCACTAAATGCTTACATTTTAATGAAAATGTATGACTTCAACTTCTAGAATAAAGTAAATTGATATATATATATATTTTGTCTTTTTCCATTTCTAGGGCTGCTCCCACGGTGTATGGAGGTTCCCAGGCTAGGGGTCTAATCGGAGCTGTAGTTGCTGACCTACACCACAGCTCACAGCAACGCTGGATCCTTAACCCACTGAGAGAGGCCAAGGATCGAACCCGCAACCTCATGGTTCCTAGTCGGATTCATTAACCCTGAGCCACGACAGGAACTCCAATGATATATATTTTATATTGGGAAAGATTTTTTATTTTTGAAAATAATGTTAGTTTTCCTCTCTGAATTAGTCATTGGTTTTAGCTTCTCCTCCAGAGAGCACATGATCCTAAGAGTACTACAAACTTTGTTAATGGAGACCTTAAATGTAATGATCCTAAAAAATAGAGAGAGTGAAAGAGTGTGAGTGTGCATGTGTGTGTGTGTGTGTGTGTAGTGGTTCCTTTTGCATCTATTCATGGGTATGTATCTCTTCTGAAAGTTCCCAAGGAGACTTCAGTTGGAGAGAGATGTTGTAGTCTTATGCTGTCTCCTGTCTACACCCTGAAAATAGTTGTCTCATATATTTGACCCATTTTAATAGTTGTTTATGGAAGAAGAGCTAGTCTGGCATCAGTTATTCTGTTATGACCCAAAGTGGAAATTTCTCCCTGTACCATTTTTACTGAGCTTGTGGCAGCCATGGCTTCTGTCAAGACTTGGAGGCTGGTCCCTTAGAATGTAGCTTTGGCCTCACCATTATCAGACAGCTTATCTGCTAGTGGAATGGTTTTCACACATTAGAAGGCATGAAAATCAGAGTTCCCATCGTGGCTCAGAAGAAATGAATCTGACTAGTATCCATGAGGTTGCAGGTTCAATCCCTGGCCTTGTTCAGTGGATTAAGGATCTGGCACTGCTGTGAGCTGTGGTGTAGGTTGCAGACAGGGCTCAGATCTGGTGTTGCTGTGGCTGTGGTATAGGCCAGCAGCTACAGCTCCAATTAGACCCCTAGCCTGGGAACCTACATATGCTGAGGGTGAAGCCCTAAAAAGAGAAAAAAAAAAAAAAAAAAAAAGGCATGAAAATAATTTTAAGAAGCATTGTCTCAGCCACTGGCAAAGGACTTGTCATGTTATATGCAACTAAGATCTTGCCCCACTGTATGTAAGAATTAAGTTCTGAATATATAAGGAACTCTACCATATCATCGAAAGGCAATCCCATGAAAGAATCATCTAAAGGATATGAAGAGACAATTACAAGGAGAAAAGACAGATGACCAATAAATAGATATTCAGTCTCACTGATAATTAGGAAAAAGACTCACCAGGTAGGGAGGAAATGAAGACATTTGTCACCCACATAGAGGAATGGACATCCTCCTCTAGGCTGTTCCGAGGTGGGAGTCTACATTGGTACACGTTCTTGGGAGAACAATTGGCACCACCTATTGAGACCAAGAAGTAGAAGCCTATGACCTAGCAATTTGCCTTCCAGCCAGCTCCCTAGAGAAGTAGTGTGTACAAGGAGCTTCATGCACAAATGCGTATGAGAAAATGTGTTAGCAGAATATTGGAAACAACATAAAGGTCAACCAATGGAGTGAGGGTGGGGGTGTCATGCTATTCTGTGAACTTCGTGTATAGGTCACAACGTGGATAAACCTCCAAGATGTGGTACAAAGCAGTCTAAATAGCATGGTACCACTTAAGTAGAAATCGATACACAGTCAACAAAATGCCGGGTGCTTCTCTTGTGTGTGTTTGGGGGGGTGTGGGTATGTGTAATAAGCTCTGGGAGGGTGCCCAGCTGGCAGTGATTTCCTCAGGGGAAGACAAAGGACTTTGGGATGGTAGATGCTGGTAAAGGGGGACTTTTGTCTTATTCGTAATGCTTTCTTTTGTTTTTTTTTTTAGAGGAGAATGTGTTCACCTGTTACTTGTAGGAATTAAAGTTACATAATTAAAAACTAAAGCCTGGCTCAGGTTTACCTTGATCTGTCTGTCCCAACCAGCCAAGTGCAGTTTCCCCTGTGCTGGGGCCTGGAAGGAAGGCATGCCGAGGTACACCTGTGTTTAGCCCTCATCCCAAGGCTGTGGGAAGTACTGGGGCTCCGGGTGAGATGCTGCCTGTCAGCCTGGAGCAAGGGAGGCATTAAAGCTGCTCGCTGCCTACCCTCCGCCAAATGGGCCTGTGCTTCCTTCAGGCTGGATCGGTGGTATCCAGAGCAGGGCAGACAGCAGGAGTGTGGTTCTTCACTTGTTCATCTCTGAGGCGTCACCCACCCCCTTCTCTCTGTTCAGATTACTAAGTCAAGTCCAGTATGTGCAAAAGTTTTTTTTTGTTTTTTTGTTTTTAGTTTTTTCTTTTTACCTTTTTGTTGGTGCAACAGTATTCTGTGCTCTGCATTATTTGTTCAGCAGCCTTCTTGGCAGTGAGGTCTGAACTTGGGCGGGCCAGCTCAGTGCTGTTTGGTGGTGGGAACAAGGCAGCCACAGGGATGGAGCCAGGCCAGGCCTGGTTCCTACACGGAGGCCAGATGATCAAAGCCAGATGCACACGCCTGCACGCCTGCTCGGAACTGCGGGCCGTCTCCCATGCCAGTTAGTACCTCTAACTGCCTCGTGGCCGGGAACCCTCTAAGGGACTTTCTGCTGTTTTTCTAGTTAAGCCTTCCTTTGTATGCCCGGCATTAAAGGAACTGTGATCCAGAAAGGCAATATCTAGATTAAACCAAAGGATCAAAAAGGTTTTGTTGTTGTTGTTTTTTTTTTTTTTTTTAATCTAGAGCTGTAATTAATCTTAGCTTTTTAGGAATAATCTCATTTTCCTGACACGCAGACATTAACTCCCTGAGGGACATTCCCCAGTGGAGACCTTTAAGAATGAGAAACCCATGACTAAGTTCCCTTCAGCTTGTGGCTTCTTCACTGAGCCTCCTAAATCACAGCATTTCAGTGTGTCTGGGGCCCCGCAGGGTGGACCGGCCCTGGCGCAGACACTTCACACCTGAGTAATTGGATGTTATCTGTCTAGACGTCAGTAGCTTCTTTTATAATTTTTTAAAGGAGCTCCAAATGACTCACCCTCAGGTTTTCTGTTTCAAAACCTATAGAAGCCATGTGCCTTGAGGTAGTGAGTGATTTCCTTCACCTTGTACATGGGGAGAAAAGACCAAAAGAGGATTTTGACATATCAGTGGAAAGCAAGTTCTCTTTTCCATGATTGTCATGATCGTCCCCTTTTTGTTCACTCACTCATTCCTCACTTGTGGGACAAACACTAACTGAAGGCCCCCACGTGCTCTGCATCTCACTAGGAGACCATGCAGCTGGAATCCACGATAAGTGGACCACAGGGTTCTTGCCTCATGGAGATTCACAGCCTAGACTTCAGTCAAAGAGTCCATAGATAGTAAACATAAAAGCAGCAGAGATGAGCATCCCCCAGGAGACAGATGTGCTAAGATGAGTGTGGGGGGTGGGTCCTGATCGCCTATGGGGGCACATAAGGCTTCCCTGATGATACGATTTTGGGGGCTGAGTCCTGCTCATCCATTTTGGGGATGAGCAGGTGAGGACTGAGCAAGAAAAGAGTGAACGGGGCACGACAGGAGGGAGGGACTTAGGGCCAGGGTGGGTGAAACCAGAGAGTGGCTGAGGAAGAGGCTGGGGAGGAGGGGCCAGGCAGGGTCTGAGGAGCCATGCTGTGGACGTGGACCTTTGTCCCGAGAACAGAGAAGAGCTGTTGAGGAGTTTCATGAGGAAAGGCACAATCAGAATTGCAAGTTGTGAAGATGCCCCTGGCTGCTTCCCTTCTAGTGGGTGAGGGTGGGGTGGCCAGTCACACAGGGCAGTGTGGCCCAGGGAACGGTGGTGGCCTGGGGAGGGGCAAGGGAGCAGGAAAGGAGTGCACATGAAGTAGGTTGGGAGAGAGGAGTAACAGATCGGGAGCTTCTGAAGCAGGTGGAGTCTGCAGGCAGGGATCATGGAGGGATGATCAGCATAAATTCAGTGTTGGACCTGTTGCTTGTAGCCCCGAGGCACCAACTAGAATAGTTCCAGTGTCTGATGTGGTTATTCCCGTCTTCCTGTTCATACCCTGAAACATTTCTCAAGTCTGAGAAGATTAATGTGTCTTTGCCAAAGTGAGCAATTTAGTGTTCTTAGTGACAGAGTCAGACATGGTGAAGATATATTTCACTTTGAATAAAACAGAAAAATAATTTAAAACTTGCCCTTAAATCTCACCTCCAACAACAACTTTCTGCCCTTCCCTGTGCCCATTTCTCACCCAGGCCAACTACACTGACCCCCAGAGCAAGCTGCGCTTCAGCACCATTGAAGAGTTTTCCTACATTCGGAGGCTGCCGTCCGATGTGGTCACTGGCTACCTGGCGCTGAGGAAGGCCACGAGCATCGTGCCCTGAGCCCCCAGAAACGGAGATGAAGTGGAAAACTGTTTCAAAGGCAGACTTTGGACTCAAGATTTTATTTCATGGAAACAAACTCATTCGGCTGTCAATCTGGAAATGTCAGTGTTGTGCCTTGGAAAGAATGTTTGGCTTTAATTTAAGGTTTTCTTTTTTTTTTTTTTTTTTCTGTTTTCCCTCCAAGTGTGATATTTCCTGTTGAATTAAATTATACTTCAGTTGTTGCCTCGAGTAAAGTTATTCAACAAGAAAATATAAAATTGTGCTTTTAATTTAACCTAAGAAAGTTCTTCAATTTTTGCTTCAAAGATATGGACTCATAGAACACGTTTCCGGACAATAAGGCAGGATTGTTCCTGATCCCAGTAACTCCCTCTTTGAGCACGTTCGTCTTTGTCTCTGAGCAGAATGCTGGAAGAGGTCCAGAACTGAGGCTGGAGAAGGAGCTAGGACCTCACCCTTCACACTGGGTCAGTCCTTGCCTTGGCCTTTGAATCAGCCTCTTCCCGGCACCGGGAACCAAGAGATATATGTCTGTTAAGCCTCTGGTCTGCAGCATGTAGAGCAGCCTGAACTGACTAAAACACCAGCCTCGGCCTGTCTAGAGATGGGGGGAAGAACACTGTCACCCCTCCCAAGAAGGCCATTTGTCCTGGTACAGGATGCTGCCTGTCCCAGAGCAGGGTTCGCTTCCCATCCTCCGAGGAGGAGGTGTGCTCTGAGCCTCTCTAAGCTCCATTCCTGCAGTTCTCAGTGGGGGGACAGTGGAACCAGACGCTGGGGCTTCTGAGCCAGAGCTGCCCCTGCTTTGGGGGGGGGGCAGGTGTTAGGCCCCCAGGTACCTTTTCTTTCTGAGGGAAAGTCCCTGCTGCTCCCTCCGGATGGAGGTAAAGAAAGGAAAAACAAGGCCGAGAGTCAGCCGGGTTGGGGACAAGTGCAGCCTGCTGGCAGGTGGCAGCTGTCCGGAACCTGGCTTCCTTTCCTCCTGGTGCAGAAGCCCCTTCCCAGTAGCTGGGGGGTGGGGAGGGGATGGGTGCCGTGTGGATTCTCCTTCCCCCCCACAAAAAGAGACTAAAGTGGCAGCCAGGAGAGCAAGAACCTTTTCCTAAGACTATGAGCTGAAGCACCCAAGCCTGTGGTGCAGGGTCCTCCAGCCTCAGCACTAACAGAGCCACCCGAGGCCTCGTTGTAGCACAGATGGGGGATAGCCCTCCCTTTCCCCAACGTCTGATCCAAAGATTAAAGGGGATCAGGCCTGAGAATGTGCATTTCTAATAAGGGACACTGATGTTGCCAACCCAGGAACCTCACTTTGAAACCCACCGCTGACACGGAAGTGTTCTGCAAGACCAGAGGCTATGCTGTGGGTTCCCACCTTGCTCCTGCACCTCCTGCCTGCAGTCAGGCTAGGACACCCCCCTCCCACACACACGCACACATAGCCCTGTTTCCCTTTTGGTGGAAACGAGGACTGAATGAGTTGAGGGCCCTTCCTGCCTCACTTCCACCTTCTATTACACAAAGAAAACTTGGGGCAAGTCCACTTCTTTCCCATGAAGGCCTCCCGTTTGGATAGTGCCCCACTATCCAGTTCTAACCACTTCTAGAAATGGAAATTCTAATTATTTCTAACACTGTGCACTATGAGCCCTCTGTCAGAGCCACCCAGGACCCGATGAGATGCAGATTCTTGGGCCACACCCTAGATCTTCTAAACACAGGGAGTGGGGCCCGGCATCTGCATTTTGACAAGTATCCCTGAGTGTCCATGACGCACAGGAGGGAGAGAACACTGCCTTCCGCAGGCAGAGGGGAAGCACGTGTGCCGGACACCTGGCTCCCTTCTTTCCTGTTCCCCTGCCAGGCCTTCCTTGCCAACCTTTTTTTTTTTTTTTTTTTTTTTTTTTTTTTGCCAGAGAGCTGAGTTCTGAAGGTCAGGTCACTTCTCCTCTCACCCCAAGCAACAGGGATCCAGGCCAGGCCAAACTCAGCTTAAAGCTGTGAGCAGCTCCAGGGTGTCCTCCCACAGGTTTTGGAACAGACAGGCGGTGAAACAGCCTTCGCTGTCCACACCGGGTCCAGCGGTTCTCAGCCCCGGCTGTACATTAGCATCACCTCTGTGGCAGGAAGGTGTAGAGGGAGGTGTCAAAATGCACACAAATTTGGATTCAGATTCATCTGGCCTGAGCCAGGTGGGTGGGGAATGGGGTGGGCAGAGGATAGTATTTTTTTTTAACTCCCCAGATGATTCTGATGCGTAGCCCATGTTGAGACCCTTGCTGCAACTGCAAAGAGAATATTTCATGTGGACATGTTTTCTCATCCACAGATCAGCTGGCTCTGTACACCCCAGGCCCAAGAGCAGTTTGGAGGGGGTTCTGTGTGTGTATCCAGGATTCCTTTCTACCTGCTCTTTCCAACAGTCTGACCCTCCCCTCCCTCTGCCGCCATCTCTGCTTTCCCCTCTAGCCACCCAAGGGCCTTTCCACAACTTTGGATGATACTTGTCTTTGCCCATCATGGCACATCCTCTGGTGAATTGTCTCAAATACCGTGTTATTTCTGACACTAGCCTGTAGTATCCAAAGGATAAATTCAGTCCCTTAAAAGAGAAAACAACTAGCTGAGAAACCAGGTTGTTTTCATAAGACCAAACTGAGGTCCAATCCTTCAGAGTTGAGTTTGACTCTTTTCCAGTATCTGATACATGTCTTCACTTTTAGAGGAAGACAGCAATCTATTATGGGCAACCTATTATAGAGCACCTGCAGTGTTACATAAATGCCTTCCAGAGCTGGGGGCACTCTGTGTGGGTGAGGGGCACTCATTTTGTCCCAAAGTCCCAAGTTGAAGCATGCATCCATCTGGATTTTCAATGTTTTATAATTGGGCCAAAGTGTGTTTAATGAGAAATCTCTCACTTCTGAATCCATGGCCATCGGAAAGTGACCTCACATACCTGATGCTATTTCCAATGATCTAAAACTGGGCGTTGAGAGAGTTTAACTTAGCAAAAACCAAAGGTAAGGAAAGAAACTGATGAAGTACGGAATAAAGAAACCAGAACAGGAGTTCTTTTGTGGTATAGTGGGTTAAGAATTTGGTGTTGTCACTCCTTGGGTTGCTGCTGTGGCGCGGGTTTGATTCTTGGCCTGGGAACTTGCATATACCAAAGACCCACACCCCCTCACCCCCATCACACCCCTCAAAAAAGAGACCACAACGAGGACAAATAATTTGGGAAGACATTGAAAATGATGTCCTCTTACAAATGCATGGAATGATTAGAGTCATTTAAAATCATGTTCTAGGGGTTCCCGTTGTGGCTCAGTGGTTAATGAATCTGACTAGGAACCATGAAGTTGAGGGTTCGATCCCTGGCCTTGCTCAGTGGGTTAAGGATCCGGCATTGCCATGAGCTGTGATATAGGTTGCAGACTCGGCTCAGATCCCACGTTGCTGTGGTTCTGGTGTAGGCCGACAGCTACAGCTCCGATTAGACCCCTAGCCTGGGAACCTCCATATGCCGCGGGAGCGGCCCTAGAAATGGTAAAAAGACAAATTAAAAATAAAATAAAATCATGTTCTATCTGAGAGGAATATTCAGGCCATATTTGGATACTGCTTCCAACAGAAAGAAGTTAAAACATTTTTGAGACAATTGGAACTTTGATATCATGATTTTTAGGAATGCTATGAATATTTTAGTTGTGATAACAGTCTTCCAATGTTAAAAGAAAGGATGCATATCCTTTAGAGACACTTACTGATCTATTTATGGATAGAATGATGTGCTATCTGGGATTTGCTTCAGGATAATATGGGAGAGAGGAAATGAATGGGAGTAATGTTGAAAGAGGATTGGCCAAGAGTCAGTAACTGTTGAAGCTGAATGATGGGTACACTATTCTACTTTCATAGGTGTTTGAATTTTTTCATAATAAAGTTTTTTTAAGACGATGACATTTTTGGAGTTCCCATCGTGGTGCAGTGGAAACAAATCTGACTAGGAACCATGAGGTTGCGGGTTCAATCCCTGGCCTCGCTCAGTGTCCGGCATTGCAGTGAGCTGTGGTGTAGGTCGCAGGTGCGGTTTGGATCTGGCGTTGCTGTGACTGTGTGTAGGCTGGCAGCTGTAGCTCCAATTTGACACCTAGCCTGGGAACCTCCATATGCCATGGGTGCGGCCCTAAAAAGCAAAAAAAAAGAAAAGAAAAAAAAGAATATGACACATACATTACTAAAAACTCTGATGAATTTTTACCTAAAATTAGTGGTCTGTATGAGCATGAAGTGGCTTGTGGAAGGTGGAAGTTTGAGACCAAAGACATCAACTTCAAGTTTCTTCTGGGGAATAAATAAAACGTACTAGGTGGGGTTGGAATACTTTAAAATGACCATGGTTTGAGAAAATACCTGTTGATCTACTTCCTGGTAGAATCAGCACTGTTTATACATGTACACAAAGACGGAAATTAGATCTTCAAAGAACTAAGCACCTGGACCAACTGTCTGATTCAAGAACTACTTTCAGCTGCGTTTATGCTTTGGTCCCTATATTAAGGAACTGTATTCTAAGAGGTGAGGAGACACAGTCCTACAAAAATCCCTATGTATCTGTTGCACAAATATCCCTGAGGGTTCCCCACTGCCCTGGAGGGTGAGCTTCCTGGCCTAATAGCCTGGGTTTGAATCTCATTTCTACAACTGGCCAACTCTCTGGTCTTGGACAAATTACTGACTTACTCCCCAATTCTCAGTTTCCTTATCAGTGAAATGAACATGCTAATGGTACCACCCCACCTAATTGCCAGGATCAAATGTCAGAAGAGCATTTAACTCTGTCCCCGACCCACATGCCCATCAAGTGTGAACCTTGTCCCCTCACCTCCATCTGGTCTCCACATTAAAAAGGCAGATCTTTTCCTGACTTGTCGATGTGCACTTTCTGCCTTGTTTTTTTTCTCTTTCTTTGGCTCCCAGGGCTCTTAGGTCCAAATTTGCAGCCTAATTGTAGTAACCAAACAGCATCATCTGACAGACACTTCCCTTGCTCATCTTATTGCTGGCTCTATCAACTATTTTCCTTGTCCTCTTCATTGCTTATCTTGGTCATTTAACCCATCCTTTATTCTGTGTATTTTTATAAGCCCACTCAACTTTTTTATGGAGCAAGAGAAAGAGTAAATAACTAGCTAAGTAAATGAGTGATCAGTGGCTGAGGCAGGGGGAGAGGGTCACGGGGTGGATAGGAAGGACTCCGATGAACAAGCTCCTCCAGATGGGGAGGGGGAGATAAAAACCACCCACTGGACCTCTTCAAGACTCTTCTTGCTTTATGCCTCCCTTGTTATTCAGCATGTCTCCTATCATCGTTTGTTTCCCTGTATAAAGGGCTGGGAAACTTTTTTAAAAGGACCAAGTTGCCTACTTGTTTTGGTTACAGGGTTTGGTGGGGAAATGGGGACACCTTTTTCCACTGCCAACATGGAACCCCTGAAATCAGCCTGGTTTTCTTCCATAACTCGGTGGCCTCTGTCCGCTGATACTTCTGTCCCAGCTTCAGACAAAGGCTTTCCCAGGAAGAGGCAATGTTTTCCGGGCCAACAGGATGCCGAGTGCTGACAGGCACACAGTGTGCACCAAACACACGACTCTCCTTCACTAGGGTCAGGAAGATGAGTCACCCCCACCAGCCCCGGGGACTCAGAGCCTCGGATCTTCCCAGTGTGAGTACAGGGGGCATGGCCTGGGCTTTGGCAGTTGGAATGTGGCAGGGGCTTTTTTCAGGGATCCAGCTGAGGCCCTGGTGACTGATATCTCCCCTCATAACAACTGGGGAGGAAACTGCTAACTAGAGATAAAGATAAGAGGGTTTCTGGTCTTTTCGGTATCAGACCTTGAAAACGAGGTGTCCCCAAAGCACACATTAGAACAATTCCCCCCAAACTGCTTGCCTGCCTGGGAGGTTTTGTAAAGAAACAATAACCTAAGCATACATGCCCATTTGTTACAACTTTCTCTGACATTTGACACTGCTGTTTCTTTGCTTATGGAGTGGCAGGCCAGAGGGCCAGCTTGTGGCTCAGCCCCAGAGGCAAACGCGGCCACAGGAGCAGAGGAGAAAAGCAGGACAGAACCCCAAGAATGTTGTCAGTGGGGACTGTGGGGGCAAAGCAAGCCCCTGTGGTACCACCGGCTGCCTAGGGCCCTCTGCAGAGAAATGGGACTCAACATCGTGGACACACTCTCAGAAAGCTAATTTCCTAGGTCTACAGTGAAGTTTAGCTTTTATTTTGTAAGATGCCTTCTTATTCTTTTTTCCTTCTTTATCTTTTTGCTCTAACTTAAGTGAATTGCTGGGGGGGGGTGGAGCCCACTAAACAAAAATTCAGCTATGATACATTCACATATGATACATTGCTAAGTGCATTTAAACAATCACAAAATCATGGACAAACCTAATTTTCGTAGTAACAAAAAAAATCAATGTGAAAGGGTGTGCAATTATTCATGCCAAGGAGCTAACAGTTGCCTCCTTTGGAGAAGGGAATGGATTTGGGGAAGGAATGATGAAGAAGGGAAACTTTCTACTCTAAAATTTTGGAATTTTGGGAAAGAGCACATAGTAATTTTAAAGGAGCAAAAAAACCTCAATTTAGAAGCCCTGGGCGGGCTGTATTCACTTTCCTGCAGAGGTCAGGCTCATCCTTGAGGTTGGACGCTCCTTCCCAGGCTACCTAAGGCAAGTCTCACCTCCCCACCCCGGCCTTCCATCAGGACGCAGGACCCTCTCTGCCCTGCTCCAAGTCAGGGACCGCTGGTGCTTCCTAACAGCACAAGGACTGCACCTAATGGAACCCAAACTTCACTTCTACTTAGTGCTCACGACAGTCCAGTGAGGTAGGTAGAGCAGCACAACGTCCACTCTACACCTGAGAAATCTGAAGTTCAAGAGGAGAAATGCACAGCTACTAGGGGGCAGAAAGGGCCATGAGCCACTGCCCCTCCATCCATGCTCAGGGCTCCTTTCAGTCCCTGCTTCCTCTGGCAGGAGAAGGGTGGCCCCAACCCACCTGAGGAGGGCAAGGAGCACAGGGACTCCGTCTGGATGTCACATGAGAACACCAACATTACCAGGCTGGTACTGTTTGGTGATGGTTAACTCAGGGTGCAACTTGGCTAGGCCACAGTGCCCAGATATTTAATCAAACAGCAGTCTAGATGTCCCTGTGAGGGTATTACTCAGATAAGCTTACCATTTTCACCAGTGAACTTTGAATAAAGCATTTTACTTTCCAGAAAATGGGTGGGACTCATCCAATCTGTTGAAAAGAAAAGGCCTGAGGTCGCTGGAAGAGAGAATTCTGCCTCCAGGCTTGCCTTTGGACTCAAGCTGCAACATCAGCTCTTTCCTGGACCTCCAGCTGTTGGCCAGCCCTTCAGATGAGACATGAGAGCCTCACAGTCATGTGAGCCAATTCCTTGAGACTCTCTCTCTCCCTCTCTCCCTCTCTCTCTCTCTCTCTCTCCACATCTATCTATACACACACAAACACACATCCTATTCTGTGTTCTCTGTCTCTGGAGAACCCTGACCAACACACTATCTGTAAAGGAAAAGGTGGGGTGGACATATTTCATCTAAACTACCTTCCACTGGCACCACCACACTTAGTGAAGAGGCCTGTGCATCTTTCATGCTTCATAAGTAACTGAGTGAAAACCAACAGCTAGGCTGAAAATTCTTGATGGCTTTGCCAGATATGATATTTATTTAAACTACTGTTTTAATCCCCTCTGAGTCATTGAATCTAAGGGGAAAGAACAGAAATTGTCTTGATTAAATCAAGGGTGGGAACGATGAAGGATGAGGTACCTTCCCTTTCTGAAGGGTCTGTGACCCAGGATTATTCCAGATACTGTAGCTTCTGTTTGGTCTTTTAAATCAGAGCAAATGGGGACTGTCAGGGTCAGAAGAAGAACTCTAAGGTAGGCACTGTTTCCTCTCAAGACCATCCAGGGGCAGATCCCTTCTGCAAAGAGGGGCCCAACCCCATTCTGTCCGTACACAACCTTGCCAGGGCAAACGATCCCTTGGCACCATATACATGGTGCTGAGACCAGCACAAACTCATCCAGGTGGCAATATTCAAATTGTACAAAAGCTGGGAGAAGAAGCCAGAGAAACAGCCCCTAACTGGGGAGCATCACTGCTCTTGTTTTAACCATGCAGGAAACTGAGGCCCCGTTGGAAGTCAGGATCTGAGCTGGTCATGAGGCTGCTGGGAGGGAAAGGTGTCTGGGAGCTGTGCCCTGGCCTCTCTGGAACCTGTTCTGCCTCTGAGGAGCAGACCTGATGAAGGGATGGAGACCTGGCGTCCTGGTTTCACCTCAGAGCTACATCCAAGAGATGGACGAGTGCGCCTTCATTCCATTTACATTTCTGGCCTAATGTCTCCTTTCAAATAAGCTGTGTCTAACGACATTTCATTTCCCACAATGTGGCAAGCTCGTCCCCTGTCCCCTACTGCTTGGACAATTCCCTTATCCCTCACTGCTCAGCTTAGCAGTTACCTCCACCATAAACCTTCCCAGTCCCTTCCCTGCCCCGCAACCCCACAGAGCCCTGGCAGTCCTCAGGCTCCAGGCTTGATGCTTTGCACGGTCACCAGACTGTGCCCTTTAAGGGCAGGGAGCCTGATGCTGAGAGCATCTGGCACACAGTAGGCTTAGTAAATATTAGTTGACTAAACCATGGAGGTAGTAGAAGTGAGTAAACTATGAATATTTCCCAGTTTTAGGGAAAAATGACTAGAAATTACTGATCATCTTACCTGATACACATGGGCATTCAGTGTTTATAGAATAATTTTTAGAAGTGAGAGGGTTGTGCTCAGAATAAATACCCACTGACTTAAGTTATGCTGTGGCGGTCTCCAAAGAGAATGTTTTCAATTTTAAGTTTTCCTTCCACATATTTTCTAAAACCACTGGCGTGCCTTGTTGCTTATCTAGAGTCTAGGAATTAGCACAAAATTTGCCCCAAATTATGTATTAGAGGCATTTTAAACTTGAAATTCAATATGACATGATTCCAGGGGTCTACCAATTATCTAAGATAAATAAGATCCAGCTGGCCTCAAATTTTATAGCTAATTCAACACATTCAAAATCAATTGGTTTAGCTATCAGGCCTCATTGTGTTTGTTCCCTTTCCATTTATTCCTCCATTCATGAGGGCAATGGAGGCCTCTTACCATAGACGGGTTAGGAAGGTGCTCAAGGAGATAAGACATCAAAAGCGAGAAGATCAGAAGTCCACTAATGGCTGCATGGGAGTTCAAGGACCAAACCTAAAAGCATAGCCTTGACCTTTTGATCAAATGGTGTTATAACAATCACGGAAAATTAAGTTTAAAAAAAGGATACAGATAATGTTGTGATTAGGAGGGGGGTGCCCAGCGGGGATGAGACAGGCTAGATTTTGATGAGGATGCAGAAAAGGAAAGGGGATAAATTAAGGATGGAAAATTTCCTTTGGCTAATAATAGCCATCCCATATAGACAATAAAAATAAATCTGTAGTATTCTTATAGAATAAAAGCACCAGCAACAAGAAGGGACTGACAGGGGCTGGCCCCCAGGTCAAGCTGGAGGAAAGGCAGCCTGGGGCCTGGGGCCAGGCGATGACTCAGTCAGGAGGAACGGGACTCAGGCTGCCTGCAGCTGTGATAAAGAGGACAGGATGGGGCACTGCAGAGGACATCCTGGAGCAGCCTGGGGACTTTCCACTCAGGAGAACACAGAGAGACCCACTGCCTGAGAGAGTTCCGGCCCACATGCCAGGCAGGGTCCTAAATGCAAACAAGGAAAGGAAAGTGGAGAAAAAACCTTCCATCACCGAGGCACAGGGAAGGGGAGAGACGTGTGCCTGACATCCAGGGTGCTGGGCAGACAGCTCCGTTAAGACCCAGCTGGCTCCTACCTTCTAGCCCTGTAGCCCAGGAGCTGTGCTGAACCCTTTCCAGCCTGGCCTAGTACATCCCCAGGCGCTGGGCCTTCTAACCCATGGACTCAAACCTCAGGCATGTTTCTCCTACCAGCTGGGTTTGTGCCATAGCTGTGTAATGTTTGTGCCTTAATTAGGATGCTCCCTTAAGGGGGCTCACATCTTACACATAGCCTCTGCCCACTATGTGTAAAATGTGAGCCCCACACAGCCACCACCACCCCACCCCTCAAGGGATCCCTGGGCTCCCTTGCCGCATGGCCAAAACCCTTCCTGGTTATCCATTCATTGGGCTACTGGTTGGGCCAGGCGTGGGGTTAACTTCTCCCTCCTTGTTACCAGGCAGTATAAAGCATGGGGGTTTCCCAGGAGGAATAGGTCGCTGCTTTGTCAGGTTCCTCTGCTTTTTGCCTTCTGTAATAGAGTCTGGAGCTCAGGCCCCTCCACCTCCACCTCTTCTACATAAGCCTGGGCCTAGGATTCTGGCCCATCCTTCAGGGAGCTCCCTGCTTCCCCAATAAAGTAACACATCATTCTAGTTACATTGATGGTGGAAGTCGAGTTGATAGCATGTACCCCATAGGACGGGATGAGAATAACACTTCTACTCTGTGGTCTTCCTTCTAAAACCCAATAAGCCCTGTGTAATTATGAGAAAAACTTCAGACAAATCCCAGTGGAGCAACACTCTTACAAAATAACTTATCAGAACTTCTCAAAACTGTTGAGGTCATCAAAACCAAGAAAAGTCTGAGAAATCATCACAGTCAAGAGGAACCTAAGGAGACATGATGATGAAATATAATGTGGTCCTAAATGGGATGCTGGGACAGAAAAGGACATTAAGCAAACACTAAGGAAATCTGAATAAGGTATGGAGTTTAGTTAATAATAATGTATCAACAGTGGTTCATTAATTCTAGCAAATCTACATAAACGTAACCTAAAAAGTTAATAATCAGGAAAACTGGGCATGGGCTATGGGGGAACTCTGTGTACTGTCTTTGCACTTTTTCTGTAAGTCTAAAGCTGTTCTAAAAAAAAAAAGTTAATTTTTGAAAAATAAAGGCCCTTTTTAAGTCATTCTCCAATCCCCAATTATCACTGAAGGATATCTTACTTATGGATCTTAAATGCTTGCCTTTCAAACTACAGGCATGAGAAAGTATCACTAGTTAGGAAGTGAAACTCATCCACCTTAGCTTTCTTTACTGCTATTTTAAATATCTTTTATAATTCCACAAGAACTACTACGTACTTTAATAATTCTGGTTTTACTTATTTCTGATTCAGAAAGTAATGTGTTATTTGGTGTGACTTGAAAAGAAGAAATTGTTGCTAAAATTGTTTCTCCTATAAGAAGTAGCGTTATTTGCAAACTTCTCTTAAAAGCATTTTTGGAAATGATTCAGAATGCTCAGACTCCACTGCATTCTACCTTGGAGGAACTGTGATAATGAAGCAGTAATTTCCAATGATAGCGCACTACATCCCAAGGAAGTCGATTCCATATCTTATTGTGCACCTGTGAAGTCTGGCCTGTTCTTTCTTGGAGTCACTTGTGAAGCTATAAGTATATGTTACTCTGATTTCATCCATTATATATTACTCACGCTACTGCTGTTTTCTGGGGACTAGAGGATTTGAGAAGGGGAGAGATGATATCAAGGGGAAATTTGGGGAGAAGCTTTTCTTAGTCTCAGAAGAAATATCTCAGACAGAAATTAGTGCCTTGATTTGCTTATGTGTCACACAGAACACATTATGACACCATCACAGAATCAAGTTATGAAAGACTTTCTGTTGCATGGAAAATAAATGGGCTGGCTAATGCCTTTGAAAAACTGAAATATGCACCCCTGCAGTCCTGCCCCACTGCTGAAATGCAAATATCTCCCTGTTTGTTCTACCTGCCATCTATTCAGCTCTCTTGTCTTTTGGGCTTCTTCTCACCTCAGTCCTGGCCCCCATGTATGTACTTCCCTGCCCAGGACATACCCTTCAGCTGTGTGCAAGTTGGGACAGAAAACTTGGCCCAAAAAGCATTAGGGCAGGGGGCTGTTGGCACAACTAGGTGCCCAATTCTCCATCAAGTGCTCCTTGCAGTTCATCTTGTTTAGTTAGCAAAGGCTTTGGCATTTCAAAATGAAATCAAGGATCAGACGGCTCACAATACAATCAGCCAATCAATATAGCAGCTGAGTGGAGTTACCATTGCGGCGCAATGAATCCAACTAGTAACCACGAAGTTTCGGGTTTGATCCCTGGCCTCACTCAGCGAGTTAAGGATCTGGCATTGCCATGAGCTGTGAAGTAGGTTGAAGACATGCCTCGGATCTTGTGTTGCTGTGGTTGTGGCGTAGGCCGCCAGCTATAGCTCCAATTTGACCCCTAGCCTGGGAACCTCCATATGCCAACGGTGTGACCCTAAAAATCTTAAAAAATAAAACAAAACAAACAACAACAACAACAACAAAAAAAAAAACAGCAGCTGAGTGACTGCACCATCTTGGCACCCACTTCGGAGCATGGCCAGCACCCAGAGCAAGCGCCTGATGAGGTCTGTCTCCTCAGGCAGTTTGCTCACTTCCCCTCCACTGGTCACTGATGACCAAAGTTTCCCCGTTTAAGCAAAAGCGGGCTGGTCTGCTCATATGTGCAAGTCCTAGTGCTGCTTACTTTTCTGAAACAAAATCTTCAGTTACCCAGAGCCATCAGTGGCCCCACACTGGCTACTCACAGCACAAGCTTCCATCACCATATTGTAAATTCTGCCAAATGGTGTTTGTACATGGATTCATCCCCAGGCTGACGAAGCAGAGTTAGTAACGGATACTATTGCCACCATGGTCTCAGGGCCAGGCCTGACAATGAGGTGAGAAGTGCTGGATTTGGAGGCTGAGGATCTGGTTTTGAGCTTCACACTTTTACTTACTAGACAGGTAAAGGATGTTACAGCAATGCGCAGAAATCTTAGAGTGTTCATCCAAAAATGAGGGTAATCATGCACGTGTGTTGTGGAGCTTATGTGAAATTTCATGTAAACATGCTTTGCGAGGTGCCTCAGGTGTGAAGTGCCTCAGTATTCACAGTATAGAGTTTACGGAAGATGGTTCTTGAGCAAGCTAAGGTAATATACAGGCAGTTTCAGGACTGTCAGTTTCATCATGATATTAAAAATGTGATTTGTGAGGCCTTTTGTGCCACTTGGATATCACTTGAATATTAAAAAGAAAATTGAGAAGACCATGGTTGATTGGTAGAAATGCTATTAAAAACATAGGCTTTGTTGCTAGACAAGACAGCTCCTGAAACAGGAGTTTATCAGTCTATCAATCTAAGTGAGAAAAGATAGGTAGGAGTTGACAAGGTCTTTGAAAAGGCCCAAGCCTTTGGAGCATGAGAGTGGGAGGCCAGTAAAATTACTAGGGCCCTCTGCTACCAATCACGCTGCGGTCGTCATCAGTGCTGTTCAGTCTCTTCATTCTCTGAATGGTATCTTTTGATGAACTGAAATTTAATTTTGTTCCTTTTTTTTCCTTTTTGGCTGTGCCCACAGCATGCACAAGCTCCAAGCCAGGGATCAAACCCATGCCACAGCAGGGACCCAAGTCACACCAGTGGACTTAACCCAGGGATCCTTAACCTGTTCTAATTCTATGTTTAACTTTTTCAGGTACCATCAAACTGTTTTCCACAGTGGCTACAATAAAATATAAATAGAATTTATATTCCTACCAGAAATGTATGAGTGTTCCACATTTTCCATATCCTAACTATTATTTTTTAAAAAATTATTATAGCCATCCTATTGGGTCTGAAGTCATACTTCATTGTGGTTTTGATTTGCATTGCTCTAATGGCCACTGACGTTAAGCATCCTTTTATGTACTTGCTGGCCACCTGTATATCTTTGTTGGAAAATCTATTTGTCTATTCAAATCCTCTGCCCATTTTAAAATTGGGCTCCTGTCTTTTTGTTGTTGAGGTATAAAGTCTTTAGATATTCTCCTTGCTAGGCCTTTATCAGACATACGATTTGCAAATATTTTCTCCCATTCTATAACTGGACTTTTTACTCTCTTGATAGTGTTCGTTGGTGCAGAGAACTTACAAAAAACTGTTGAAGTCCAATTTATTTTTTGTTGTTATTGTTGCCTGAGCTTTTGGTATCATATCCAAGAAATAACTGCCAAATTCAAAGTCATGAAATTTTCCAGATGTTTTCTTCCTAGAGTTTTACAGTTTAACTCTTACATTTACGTCTCTAATCCATTTTGAGTTAATTTTTGTATATGCTGTAAGGTAAAGGCCCAACTTCATTCCTTTGCATATGGATATACAGCTTTTCTATTACTAATTGTCCAAAAACTTGCCCTTTCCACGTTAAATGGTCTTGTCCCTTGTTGAAAATCAACTGACCATATATGTTAAGGGTTTATTTCTGGGGTCCCTATTCCATTCCATTGGCCTATATACCTCATGCCAGCATAAAACTGTTTTGATTACAACAGCTTTTTAGTTAAGTTTTGAAATCAGGAAGTGTGAGTCCAGCAACTTTGTTCTTTTCAAGATTATTTTAATGAGTTGGAATTAAGATTCCATCTGAATATTAGGCTGCATTTCTATTTCTTTTTTTTTTTTTTTTTTTTTTTTTTGTCTTTTGTCTTTTTTGTTGTTGTTGCTATTTCTTGGGCCACTCCCGCGGCATATGGAGGTTCCCAGGCTAGGGGTCGAATCGGAGCTGTAGCCACCGGCCTACGCCAGAGCCACAGCAACACCAGATCTGAGCCGAGTCTGCAACCTACACCACAGCTCATGGCAACGCCGGATCGTTAACCCACTGAGCAAGGGCAGGGACCGAACCTGCAACCTCATGGTTCCTAGTCGGATTCGTTAACCACTGCGCCATGACAGGAACTCCTGCATTTCTATTTCTGTATGCATATGTGTGTGTGTATATATATATATAAAATTGGGATTTTAATAGGGATTGCATTGAGCCTGTAAGTTACTTTGGGGAGATATTGTCTTAACAATATTGAGTCTTCCAATACATGAAAATATGTCTTTCCACTTATTCAGGTCTTCTTTAATTTCTTTCAACAATATTTTATAGTTTTCAGCCTGCAAGTCTTTTGCCTCCTTTGTTAAATATATGTTATTCTATTATATGCTACCGTAATGGAATTACTTTAATTTTATTTTCATATCATTCATTACTACCACCATAAAAATGATTCCAACACCCCATAAAATGAATTCCAACATTCCTCAATCTGACTCATTTTGTCAAATGGTATTTTTTTAATTTAATTTAAAAAATTTTTGATGCTAGTGTACAGAAATACAATTCATATTTGTACATAGACCTTGTATCCCAAGATCTTGCTAAATTCACTTTTGGGTCTAGACAGTTTTAATTCTCTCTTTCTAATCTATATGCCTATTAATTTTTTGCCTTTTTGTCCCAGTGAATAGTGATCTCCAGTGTAATGCTGAATAGCAGCGATGAGAGCAAGTGCAGCCTTGCCTTGCTCTCCATCCTAAGGTGATACTCCCAATATTTCATCACTATGTATGATGTTAGCTATAAGGGCTTTTGGGGGGGGATTCCCTCTGTCAGGTTGAGAAAGTTTCCTTTTATTCCTAATGTGCTGAGAGGTTTTATTACGAATAGGTGTTGAATTTGCTAGAGTGCTCTTCCTGTATCTACTGAGATAGTCAAATGATTTTTCCCTTTTAATCTGATAATGTGATGAATTATACTGATTAATATTTAAAAAATAATATAACCTTACATTCCCAGAACAGAAAAATCCAAGTCTTTGGTCATATTGTATTACCCTTTTAAAAAATGCTGGGTTCAATTTGCTAATATTTTGTTAAGGATGTTTCTGTCTATGTTCAAGAGGGATATTGGTCTGTGGTTTTCTTTTCTTGTAATATCTTTGTCTGGTTTTGGTATTAGGGTTGGGCTCGCCAAAAATTTTATTTTTTTATGTTTTTTATTTTTTCCACTATAGTTGATTCACAGTGTTCTGTCGATTCCTACCATACAGCAAAGTGACCCAGTCATATACATATTCTTTTTCTCACATTATCCTCCATCATGTTCCATCACAAGTGATTAGATAGAGTTCCCTATGCTATACAGCAGGATCTCATTGCTTACCTGCTCCAAACGCAATAGTTTACATCTACTAACCTCAAACTCCCAGTCCATCCCACTGCCTCCCCCTCCCCCTTGGCACCCACATGTTTGCCTAGTCCATGAGTTTCTTTTCTGTGGAAAGGTTCGTTTGTGCCATGTATTAGATTCCACATATAAGTGCTATCATATGGTATTTGTCTTTCTCTTTCTGACTTACTACTCAATATGAGAGTCTCTAGTTCCATCCATGTTGCTGCAAATGGCATTATTTTGTTCTTTTTTATGGCTGAGTAGTATTCCATTGTGTATATGTACCACACCTTCTTAATCCATTCATCTGTCGATGGACATTTAGATTGTTTCCATGTCTTGGCTATTGTGAATAGTGCTGCAGTGAACAGACGGGTACATGTATCTTTTTCAAGGAAACTTTTGTCTGGATATATGCCCAAGAATGGGATTGCTGAATCAAATGGTAGTTCCTCTATATTTAGTTTTCTGAGGTACCTCCATACTGTTTTCCATAGTGGCTGTACCAATTTACATTTTCACCAGCAGTGTAGGAGGGTACCCTTTTCTCCACACCCTCTCCAGCATTTGCTATTTGTAGATTAACTAATGATGGCCAGTCTGACAGGTATGAGGTCAAAATTTTTAAAAATCAGGAAATTATTTTCTCTATTCTCTGAACAAGTTTGTATACAGTTGGTATAATTTCTTCCTTGCGAGTTTGATAGAATTTACAATGAAACCATTTTTTACTGAAGTTTTCTTTGCAAAAGGTTTTTAATTGCACACTCAATTTTTAAAATCAGCATGGGGATCATCTTCAGACTTTCTATTTCTTCCTGTGTCAGTTTTGGTAAGTTGTGTTTTTCAAAGGACTTTTCCTTTTTATTTAACTTAACATTTTTTAGCATACCATTTTCCAAAAACCCTTTATTTGCTTTTATTAATCCTTTATGTCTGCAGGATTGCTAGTAATAACCCCTTTTTATTACCAATGTTTGAAATGCGTTCTCTCTCTTGTTAACTTACTCACTTGGAAATCATTTTCTGTCAGCTTCAGGGAACTTGTTTAGCATTTCTTATAGTGTGAATTTGCTAGAGATGACTCAGCTTTTGCTTCTCCAGAAATGTCTTTGTTTTGCCTTTTTATGAGGTATTTTGGTAGTTAAAAGATTTTAAGTTGCAAGGGTTTTTCTTTCAGTACTTAAAAGATCTTCTCCAAAGTCTTCTGGTCTTCACTATTTCTGATGAGATGTCGGAATTGAGCTTAATTTTATGTGTATGCAATGCGTCTTTTTTCTTCTGGCTCTTTTAAATTTTCTTTCTTTAATTTTATTTTCAGCATTTTGACTACAAAGTGACAGGGTGTGATTTTCTTTTATTCTGCTTGTGACTTGCTCAGCCTCTTGGGTCTATAGGTTTATATTTATTATCTTTTGTTTAATCATTTCAAGCTTGGCTGCTTCCCGCCTACATTGTGTTCCTCCATAGCAGGTGCTCTTCTAGCTACCTACACCAGACCAGGTGTTTGCCTCAGCTGAGGTATAATTCAAATATGAGGGGCTCATTACTACCTAAAATTCAGTTAATCAGGGCTTCCTTGGATCTACAACCTATTCACCAAATAGAAAAGTATGATTCTTTGTTCATGTAGATTTATCTTGTTGTTACCATGTAGTGAAGGCCTTTTGCATTTTTCTTCATCCTGATCCTGAAGAATTCAGGGTGTTGATTCTTATCTCCTTCATTCTATATACTTGAGAGATTATACTTTCTGCCTCATAAAATTGGGTGTAGCCATGTGTCTTGATTGACCAATGAAATGTGAAGTGCAAATGCTCTGGGTATATTTAAGTATATTTTAGCCTTGTGTGTAATTGGACACTGTCACTCCCCTCTGTATGGTAAGCTGAATAATAACCGCTCCCCAAAGATGTCCTCTTTAATCCCTGAAGCCTTTGAATATGTTACTTCACAGGACAGAAAGGATTGGAAATGTGTTAAGGGTCTTGAGATAAGGAGATTATTCTGGCTTCTCCGTGTGGGCCCACAAGGATCCTTATAAGAGGTAGGCATACTGGGAGAAGGTGTGAAGATGGAGCAGAGGTGACAGAGAAAGCCTTGAAGGTGCTTCACTGCTGGCTGTGAAGATGGAGGAAGGAGCACAGGTGGCCTCTAGAAGGTGGAAAGGGAAGGAAATACTCTCCCCTAGAGCCTCCAGAAGGAAAAAGGTCCTGCCAACACCTTGATTTTAGCCCACTGAGACCCATTCCAGACTGACCTCCGTAACTGTAAGACAGTAAATCTGCATTGTTTTAAGCCACTCAAGTTTGTGGTAATTGGTTACAGCAGCAAGAGGAAATGCATACACTATCACAACAGTGATGCCCTAAGTTGGGGAGACTGTCAATATGCATTCCTGAGTGAGTGACACAGAGCAAAGCAGAGCCCTTAACTGACCACAGCATACCTAGAATATGAGCAAGAGGCAAAACTCCATCCTTTTAAGCTGCAGAGATTTTGCAGGCGTCTGCTCTTATAGCAGAGCTACATGTCAGTACAAATCCCACATAATCAATGTAACTGCACAACTTTGCTGTGGGACTTGAAAATTTTTTCGGTGGGGCCTGAGAGTTCATGCCCTAGAAGTGGTGAAATATTTGGGCTACTCTAACAGGAATGTCAGGAACGGTTTAGAGTCAGTTCAGCAAGTCTGTTGAGGGCATGGTATGTCACAGCTCCTCAGTGCCATTGAGGATAACAGAGATTAAGATGTTCTGTTCCTCTTGAAGGGAGAGTGCAGTCTAATTGGAAGGAGACTCTTTGTAGGCAGGAAGCCCAGAAGACAATATAAGGTGTGGATTCAAGTGTACTTTTGAGAGTTTTCATAACAGTGAAGAAGAGTTACCATGGGGAAGAAAATTTGTTGAAAGAAAACAGCCTCTTTTAATCAGTAACAAGTTTTGCTGGCTAATGCTGTTCAGAGGGACAGAGGGCTGAGGTACTCACTGTTTTGTAAGAACAAATCAAATAACAAAAACAAAAACAAAACAAGTTGAAAGCATAGGCTTCTGCAAGTATGTTTCAGGGTATCTCCTGGGACCAGTACCCATAGGTAGCCCTAACACCCTTTTGCTTATCTGTAGAAAAAGACAATAAACATTCCCAAAAAGAAATCCCAAAATGTTAGGATTCTACAGTATTTTAATTATGACACTGCATTTTGGAGAAACGATAAATTGTGCCTACTATACCAAGGCAGTGAGGAGTAGATTACCTTTTCAGAGAGTTCTCTTAGGATCGAGGAATACTAGGCCTTGGAAACATCTATGAATCATCTAAACATCTATGAATTCCTATGAGGGCTGGATGATCTTCCTGACTCTGAGTCCTGGAAGAACCCAGGGGTGGGAGTGTGTTTTCAAGCTTCTGAAGTGAGAGATTCTAGGAGCTGGACTGAGTTGGGAGACCTTTCCTGGGGGTGGGGCTGAAGGCAGCCAAGCAGGGTGTGACTGGAGGAGGCAGAACTGCAACCCTCCAGGGGAGCAAAGGGTAAAGCAGACACAGAGGAAGAGCACCACATGGTTGTTGAGGGGAGGAGCCGCTGGGAAATAGAGTCCTCGGGCCTGAAGTTAGGAGCTGAAGTCCAGTCCAGAGACTGAGTGGGGTGCCCAGTTTGATAAAGCCTGTCTTCATGAAATGCCAGCCTCGCGGTCTGGGGCAGGCATGGAGCCTGGAGAACCAACAGGTGCAGGGACTTCCTGAAGATGGCACTGAGGAGGACCCTGATCCATGTGGGCATCCATCCTCTCTTCGTTCTGCCTTATAGGTCCATGAAAACTTGACCCAGTTACTTGCATTTATCTAATCTAATCTAAAATATCTTGTTCTAGGCCAAGATTACAGGCTTTTGAGAAGTAGGACCCAAGATACTGAATCTTACAGTCAGCCTGGGCCATGTTTCCAGCCCCTCAAAGTCAGAGCCAGTTTCTAACAGGACTCATGGCCATAACCCTCGTTTCCAGTGCGTGTGTGACCTCAGGCCCCACATACGCGCACACACACACACACACACACACGCGCGCGCGCGCGCACACTTCACACTCTTTTCTGAGGCAGATGCTCTCCTTCTGGTCTGCTAGAGCTATGAGGTCCGCTAAGCTGCCCTGCACTTCTGGGCCACATCCTGGTTTGCTCTTCCTTCAACAGCAGCAAGGCCAGCAGTCCTCTAATTTTTGTCACAAGATATGTGGTGGCTCTTTCAGAGTCTAGGTTTAGAAAGAGATTCGAGGGAGACTAGTGCCAGAGAGAGAGAGATGGCAGCTGGGGAGGCCAACCCAGGGGCAAGCTTCCTGTGGCACCATGAAAAGGTGAGCAGATCTACCTCCTCCTGCTTCTGCCTCCTGAGAGCTCCTCTCTCTGCTTCTCAAGGCTCCACTCACAGGAGAAACCCTGCAGTGCACAGCATTCACTGTGCATCCCCCTGTCTGGCTGAGGGAAGTGGGGAGAGGATGCCTGGCTTCTCACATTCAGGCCCATGGGCTGAATGGGCTGTCTATGATGCACCATAGCCTACCCCTCCTTCCTGTTCAGCTCTCGAGACTGAAGGCCAGCACACAGCTCCTGTGTTTGCAACTTAGCTCAGTTTGGAAGGAACTCATGTATCATAATGTTCCCCAATCTCAGCAGAGCTTCCACCACGACAGGGGCATGCCAGGCACTCTGATCCCTTTAGGGCCCCAGCCTCCACCCAAAGCAGGAGACATGCTTCATGAGCAGACCTGACTCGAACTGATGCTGCAGAATCCTGGCCTTCTTCCATTTAGGGAAGTGGGACACCAGTTCCTGCAGAGCTGCTATCGACTGAATTGTGTCCCCCTAAATTTATACGTTGAAGCCCTTACTTACCATGTGACTGTGTTTGGAGAGGAGGTCTATCAGAATGTCATTAGAGTACATGACGTCATAAGGATGGGGCCCTGATCCCATTGGATTAATGATCTTACAGAAAGACACACTAGAGAGTGCTCTCTGTGTGTGTGTGCACTGAGGAAAGCCTGTATGAGGACACAGCAAGAAAGCAGTTGTCTGCAAGCCAGGAAGAGAGCCCTCGCCAGAAACTGGCCCTGCCAGACTTTGATCTTGGACATCTGACTTGCAGAACTGTGAGAAAATAAATTTCTTTTGTTTAAGCCATCCAGTCGATGGGCTTCTGTCATGGCAGCCTGAGCAGACTAATACATGCCACCCTAAGGTTGGCTCAGGATGGCCTGGTCCACGGATCCAGGCTCTGGGGCCTCTGGCTCTGAGGACAATGGTCCCTACTACGGTTCTGTGACCTACAGCTGCAGGCCTGTTAACCCATCTATGGCTTAGAGTGCTCACTGAGCATTTACATTTTGGTCTTTGAAGATTCTCTAGAAATGGGTTTCGCTTTTCTCCCAAGATTGATAGTCTTCCCTAGAGATCACATTGAAGCCTGCAATAAAACCTCCTTCCTCGGACTCCACCTTCCACCCCAGGACACAGTTAGGAAACTGTGATGATTGACTCCTGTGGTTCCCGTGATCCTCTGGGGTCCTGAGGAAGCCCAGGGTGGCCAAGTGGAACCTGCAGGGTGTGGGTTTGTGCAGGGGCAAGCCCGTCTCCACTTGGAGAGGAACACTGAGGACTACCCCCTGCACAAGCCAATCCCTGGGCCTCAACACTCTCTCCTCTCACCCAGTTCTCAGGTGAGGATGGTGGTTCACCTGCAGCTGTCTTTCCATTACGGGTACCGATGCTTCAGCGCTGAGACCTAGTTGGTTAGTTGAGTTGGTTTAGCCAAGGGTAGGGGAGGAGAGGGAAGAAAAGGAAGGATAAAGTGAAGGAGAAAAAAAAGGTCAGGAAGAAAGTGGGGGGAGTAGAAGCCACAAGACCAAAGCATGGAAACATCAGATCCCTCAAAATCAGGCTGGGGGGGTGGGGACATGGGCAGCACTTATACACAGTGATAAGGGGTGACACCTTGGATGACAAGACATATATGTTCTCAACATTCAGAGTCACCACACTCCCAATACTCTCATGGGCCAAACAGCACAGGAAGGTATTTATGGAGAAAAAGTCTCCGAGAGCCTTGACTCATTTTGGATCGTTTGTGAAGGTTTTTTTCAGCCCCGTGTGTTTTTGAGAAAGCAACACAATAGTCAGGCTGACATCATCTGGTGTTAATGAGAACGCTCTAAACATTTCCACTCTGAGTCAAGCCAAAGCATTATTTTACAGTATCATTTAATCACTTCTTCCAGCATTCACCTAATCAGTACAAATGTCAAGCAAATGTTCAAAATGAAAGAAACCAATGTATTAAGAAGTGAATTAATTTATGGTAATGACAATAATAACAACAACCCCACCCCCACCCCAGTCAGGCTAAGTACACAAGGTTCTGGATTTCTTCCAGGGGCTTCCACAGGGCAGAGGAATGTTTTTGCTGTTCACTTACACAGCTGAGCTGGCCAGCTGCCATGACAGGCAGCTTTGTTTATTTGGTTTTCACTTTTTCAGCATGAAATACAGTCCTGTCTTGATTCTCCTGTCTCTGGGGCTCTCTGAATATTTCTAACTAGAATCCTTTCTGTTCATTTGCAAAAAGACTGCCCCACCACCATGACCCAGGACTGGTGATGTGGAAAAGCACTGCTTGGGGGTGGGGGGAGGGTCTGTGTGGGCCGCAGCTCTGCTTGGTCAGGTCGTAAATCAACAGTTTCTGAGTTCAAAATTTCCTGCATAACAAGTTTTATTTGGGGACAGCACTGATTGTGTTTTTGGGCTCACTGTGATTTGCTTGTAAACCCACTGGACTGTTTCACTTGGGGAATTCACACACAGTCAGCCTCACCATCACAACCACGTTCTGTGGTTCGTGAGCATCTTGGCCTTTGTGTGCCATCAAGATGTCAGCGACTTCTCCCTAATGGAGGACGCCAGTCAGACTTCAGGTTTGCACCTACACAGGGGCTCCTTACGCTGCTCAGGCCCAGAATGACATTGTGGGGGATGGGGAAGACAGATCAAAATCAATACACCTAATAAATAAAAAAGCCCATTATATAACTATATTAGAAAGTGACCTGCAATGGAAAAGATAAAAGCGAAGCAAAAATAAAAGGTGTTTGATATTTTGGGGTGTGAGGAGGGAGTTTATAGGTTAGGATAGAATTGCCAGAGTTTCCTTAAAAATTAAATATGGAGAGTTCCCTCGTGGCCTAGTGGTTAAGGATCTTGTGTTGTCACTGCTATAGTGAGGGTCACAGCTGTGGTGAGGGCTTGATTCCTGGCCCGGGGAACTTCTGCATGCTGCAGGTATGGCCAAAAAAAAATTAAACATGCAATTAATATGCGACATAGCAATTGTACTCTCAGGCATTTCTCCTAAAGAAATGAAAACCTGTGTCTACACAAAAACCTATACGTGAATTGGCATGGTAGCTCTACTTGTAATAGTCCCAAAGTTGAAAAAACCCAGCTGTCTGGGTGAATGATCAACCAAACTGGCACCATGGCATACCACTTAGCAATGAATAGGTATGAACTACTGATATGCCCAACCACCTGGAAGGATCTCCAGAGAATTATTCCCAGTGAAAAAGTCAATCCCCAAAAGCTACATACTATATGATTCCATTTAAAGAACATTTGAAATGACAGCGTTAGAGAAATGGAGCACAGATAAGTGGTGGCTGAGGACCTGGAGGGGATGGGGCCAGAGGGGAGTGTGTGTGGCTTCAAAAGGGACAGCATGAGGATCCTCACGGGGGTGGAAATGTTCCATATCTTGACTGTATCAATGGCAGCGTCCGGGTTGTGCTCCTATGCTGTAGGTTTGCAAGATGCCATCATTGTAGGTAAACAAGGTAGAGGGCACAGGAGATCTTTCTGTATTAGTCCTTGTAACTACACAGGAACCTACAATTGTCTCACAATAAAAAGTTTAATTTTAAAAACAGGGTGGCCCAGTTGGGCCCACTGAGAAGGGACATGTGAACTAAGACTTGAAAGACTTAAGAGATGCATTTGTCTGAGTGGATATTGCCTCTGGCAGAGGCCCTACTGTGGAAGAGCATGTGACATGCCCAAGGGACACCAAGGGACAGGGTGAGTGGGGAGGAGGGTACCAGAGGTGGGTCAGGCAGGGAGCTGGGGTCTCCTGGGCCCCTGAGGTCCCGGGCTTTCATATTGGTGGTTGGGAGAGATACAAGTAGCTCTGAGCAGCAGAGTGATACAGGCCTACTGCCTTTTAACCAACCCCTCTGGCTGCCAAGTGGAGAACAGACTGTAGGGGCCAGGGCAGAAGCAGGAGGACAATGAGGAGGCCGTTACAGGTACCCAGGATGACCCCTAAGCGTCCCCGTGCCGGCAGGCCCTATCTGTGACTCTCCTGGGTGTGTGTACTTAGATCTTTGGTAACATGTGCAGGAGCTCCTTGGTCCCCAAAACCCCATCTTGGGACCCACAGAGAGTGCATCACACAGCTGGGGATGAGGGTCATGAAGGTAAAGATGAGAAGCTGCCTGAGAACAGGAACCTCAGGCTGCAGCTTATCTGTGAAGCCTCAGGGCCTGTGGGAGACAGGTCTGGGAGCCAAGTAAAAAGAGCAAAGCACCTGCTGGTGCCCAGGCGTCTGCATGTATGTCACCAACCCTTCCAAGTAGGAATGCACTCCACAGGGGGTTTTGAGCACCTGCTATGTGCTGGGGACCAGTGCCCAGTACCAAGGGTACAGTAGGGGATAAAGCTGGCATAGCTCTTCTACTCATCATGGCAAAAGAACCAAGTGAGCAAATATAATAGTGACAAGTTGGAGTTCCCTGGTAGCCTAGTGGGTTAAGGATCCAGCATTGTCACTGCTGTGGTGTGAGTTCCATCTGTGACCTGGGAACTTCCACCTGGAGCCGAAGGAAAAAAATAGTAATAAATCATAATGAAGCTGATGAAGCAAGCAAAGAATGGAGGTGGGTGTGTACGGGGAGGGGACAGTAGTGCCACCTTGGGTAAGAAGGTGACACTTAGGTTGAGACACAGTGGGGATTAGGAGCCAAGTTAGAGTCCCCAGTAGAGGGAGCAGCCTATGTGAGGTGGGACAAGGTCCAGAGATGCGGTCATGAGCTGCTATCACACCATGTGGCTCAGGCCCCGCTTGGTCTCTCTCAAGGACAGAACTCTGTATCCAAGACACCAGCCTCACACTCTTGCCATTTCTTTTACTCCCAGAGTCACATAGTCAGGCCTGGCTTCAACAGTACCCAAGAAACAGCTGTGATTTCACAGAGAACATGAACGATACTTTCCTCTGTAACATACCAGATGCTGTTAAGTAAGAGAAATTATGGGAACTATAAAAAGGCTGTCTTTTTAAAATGCAAGTCTATAAAATGAGCCTGCTGCCTCCCAAAGCCGCTGACCCACACATGGCAGGACCATGTGGCCCAGAAGAGAACCTGGCAGCAGCAGGGTGGTGTCCCAGGCTGGGAACAGCCATGGGAACTGTGAAGAAGCAAATCTGACAAAGCACATACACCACCTTTTTTTTTTTTTTTTTTTTTTTTTTGTCTTTCAGGGCCGCCCCTGCAGCATATGGAGGTTCCCAGGCTAGGGGTCGAATCGGAGCTATAGCTGCCGGGCTACACCACAGCCACAGCAACGCCAGATCCGAGCCGTGCCTGCGACCTACGCCACAGCTCATGGCAATGCAGGGTCCTTAACCCACCGAGCAAAGTCAGGGATCAAACCTATGTCCTCAAGGACACTAATCAGGTCTGCTACCCTTGAGCCACAAGGGGAACTCCCCACATATACCACATTTATCAGTTTCCTAGGCTACTGAAACAAAGTATCACAAACTAAGGGGCTTGAAACAACAGACCTTCTCTCACAGTTCTGGAGGAGAGAGGTCTGGAATCAAGTTATCAGCAGGGTCCTGCGGTCTCCGAGGTCTCTAGGGAGACCCTTCCCTGCTTCTCCCAGACCCTCGCAGCCCTAAATGCTCATGGTAGCCTCACTCAGAGATCTGCCTCCATCTTCACATGGCTGTGTTCCCTCTGTGTCTGTGAATCCCTGTGTCTTCACAGGGCGTTCTGTGCTCTCTCTTCACAAAGTCTTCCAGTCGTATTGGATGGGTCCTCACCCTAATGGCCTCATCCTAACTAATTATGTCCACAATGACCCTGTTTCCAAATAACGTCATATTTTGAGGTACTCGGGGTTAGGACTTCAACATATCTTTTGGGGGCACATATTCGACACACAATGTGACGCCAAGAAAGGAAGAGTGTTTAGGAAGGGAGGACTGAGATGCCTTCTGAGCTCACGTCCACACCCTGAATCAGCTGGCTCTGAATCACTCCCACTGAGACCTTTAAAAACAGGATTTACTCTGAGTGCCTCTGTTGCATGATCTCAAGTAAAAGGAATATTTACACTCCTAGGGCTGAGGCATTTTCTCAGTGGTGCAGTCACGGTCACACAGGCCTAAATGACCGAGCTTCTCCCTGCCCCTCGCCCCATGGCCATCATGCATTCCAGTCGGGAAGTCAGTGGCGTAGGTAAGTCCAGGCCAGGTCATGGGAGACTCGGGTCATGGACAAGCTCAGGTAGGCAGTAGGGAGCCATCTAGTCTAGAGCAGGGAAGAGATGTGAAAAAACAGAGAGTCTCCCAGGACTGGGCAGGGCAGGATAAAGGGCACAAGCTAGAAGTCATCTGGAACTGAAGCAGAGGGAAAGATGAAGTCTAGGGAGTCATCCATGTGAGGGTGCAGATTATCTGGTGCTTTAAGCCTAGGGAGACAAAGATGAACCTTGGAGCTCCTCTTTAGGAGAAAGTGAGACTTAAGGAAAGATGAGTTGTTCAGTGATGAAAACATGAGCTTGCAGGAAAAACAAGGAAGCAGGGCAGATCAATGGCTCAGGCTTCAGCAGAGACAAGTTTGTAGTGGTTCCAATGGGAAAGCCTTCCTTTCCAGATGTCCCCTCATCCTTCTCAGGGATGCCCTTCTGCCCTCCTTTTAGGTACTAGAATGTCTCAGTCTCCCCTGGGAACCAAGTGGCCTCTGAGACCAGGGCTGGATGTCCTCCAGATCCTGCAGCCCTTCTTCTCATGTCCCCACCCAGAGCCATGGGCAAGAAGGATAGGCTGAAAGAAGGAGAGCTGGAAAGGACCCAGTGAAGGTGGTCTAGCTAAGCACCTGAAATGGCCATGGTCCTGGTAGATTTCTACGTTCTCCTGATACCACAGACAACACATCTGAATCCATTTAAAAGAGGATGGAAAATACATAAATTGTGACCCCCATTTTCCCTCAAGCCCTTAAGGACACCAGGAAAATAGTCATAGTATGCTTCAATAACAACCAAGTCAGGAATAAATTTGGAATTCTTCAATTTAAATCCCCATTCATTCATATACTCATTGCTAAATTAAAAGTTTGAAATAATTTCCTGCTGTAAAAATATGAAACTCTAGCACTTCAGATAGATTTTTCAAATCCAAGACTGGAAATTGCAGGAGTTATTTCAAAATGTCTTTTGAAAAGCTTTTCTGTTCTTGATCATAAAATGTCAAAGTCACATCATTATGAACTGCAATTTTTCTACACTTGATCTTAGCCAGAAGACTGAGAAATGATTGAGTTTTTCTAAATTTAGCTTTACTTATTAGTACTTGTTCACTGCTAAAATGATACATACACTTAAAAATAATAAAATACATTTCTTTAAAAATATATTGTATGTAGCTGGACTTCCAGTTATGAAGGAGTAAAGAGATCAACAAATCTTCCCCATTAACGTCAACTAAAAAACTGGACATAATTGTAAAAAAAAAAAAAATCATTTCAGGGCTCTGGAAATTGACCACAAGCGAACAACAAATTGAGGAATGTGAAAAACTGTGTATGAAGTTCCCCTGTGGTGCAGCAGGTTAAAGATCTGGCATTGCTGCCACAGGTGTGGCACAAGCTGCAACTATGGCGCAGGTTCAATCCTGGCCTGGGAACTTCCACATGCAACAGATGTAGCCAAAAAAACACAAAAAAAATAAACTATGTGGATTCAGACAAAATCAGTGTGCTATGTGGTCATCTTGCCTGGGACTAGCTCCTTCCTCCAGCCCAGCAGACCATCCCAACCAGTCAGCCTGGTTGTTCTACCTGGATAGGATGTTTCTTCACTTCATTTGGAGTGAAGAGTGGAGACCCACAGCCAGCAACAAATGAGAGAATTCTGCAGATCTCCTAGCCTGTAGCTCCAAAGCTGGTTGGGACAAGCAGTATAAGACTGGCCAGAAATTGAATAAGAGACATTCTGAAAATGAGACAGCCACTGAGATCTTGATAAGCACTTGACATAAACCTCACTGTTTGGGAGCCTGCACTCAGACACAGTGGAGACCCAAGAGGGCCTGGTGTTAAAGTAAAAACTAGGGCAGGGTTGAAAATTGCCAAATTTGAAAACATCACCCAATTCAAACACAGATTCACCAGCAGAGAGTGATATTTAGGCATCACTTCTGACCAATCATTGAGTGACTATTAAGCTACACAAACACAGAGGCGATCTAAAAGAATCCAGGCCCCCACAGGAAAAAATACAAATAAGAATTGAAAAAAACTCAGCAGATTCCACATGTCAGGAAAGCATTTGATGTTGGTGTCTCTTTGTATGGCTGACTTCACTTAGCATGATAATTTCTAGGTCCATCCATGTTGCTAAAAATGCCGGTATTTCATTCCTTTTAACGACTGAGTAATATTCCATTACGTATTTGTACCACATCTTCTTACAGACTGAACTTCTTTGCAGAACAGATGCTGACCCACAGACACTGAAAAACTTATGGTCTCTGGAGGAGACAGTTTGGGGAGTGGGTGGATGTGCTTGGGTAATGGGATGGAAAGCCTGTGAAACTGGATTGTTATGATCATTATACAACTACAGATGTGATAAATTCATTTGAGTAATAAAAAAAAGAATGCTACTACCATATTAAAAAAAAAAGAATATAAGAAAAGGAATGTATATATATGAATGGGTCACTTCACTGTACAGCAGAAATTGGCACATTATAAATCAACAATAATTTAAAAATAAATTTTAAAAATATTACAAAAAAAGAAAAAAACTCAGCAGAATCATCAGTAGATGCACACTGCAGGGTGACAGATTTTAAAGATCAAGTCCAAGCAAGTTATAAACAAACAAAATTCAGTAACAGCTAAGAATCTCAAAAGATAAAACAATATAGATTTGTTATATTATCTATAATAGCCAGTATTTAACAAAAATTTGCCAGTCATGCAAAATAACAAGTGAACCCACACTTGAGGGGGAATAGTCAATGGAAATTGCCTTTGAGTGTCCCAGATGTTGGATTTAACAAAGACTTCAAAGCTATTTTAAGTATTTCAAAAAACTAAAAGAAACCATGTTTAAAGAATTTTAGGAAAATATTATTAAAATGATTCAACAAGTGGGAATATCAATAAAAAAAATTTAAAGGGCCAAATGGAAATTCTGAGTTGAAAAATACAATAACAAAATGAAAACTTTATTATATGGGATCAGCGGTAGATTTGAAATATCAGAAGAAATTGGTAAACTGAAGATATTGCCCAAGCTGAAAAACAAAGAGAAAAACAAATAGAAAAGAGATTGAAGTAAAAGGAACAATCTCAGAGACCTGCAGAACAACAGTAAGCATACCAACTGCAAAATGGGAGCCACAGAATAAGAAGAGAAAGAAAAAGAGCACCAAAAAAATTGAAGAAATAGTGGCTGAAAACTTCTGACATTTGATCCCCAAATACCAATGAACCCCACAAGTAGGAAAAACACAAAGAGATCTTTACTTAGTCATATCAAACTCTTCAAAGCAAAAAACAAAGAGGAAATCTTGAAAGAGGCAAGAGGAAAACTCACCTTACATAGGGGAACAAGAATACAAATAATAGCTAAATATCCTCAAAAACAATGGAAGCCAGAAAGCAATGGAATGACATATTCAAAATGCTGAAAGAAACAACTGTCAGCCAAGAATTCTATATATCCAGTAAAACTACTCTTCAAAAGTGAAAGTGAAATAAAGATAATTCTCAGATAGACAAAAACTGAGATAATGTGATGCTAACCAACATGGCTTATACAAATTACTAAAAGAAGTCCTTCAGGAGGAAAAAAAATTACTTCAATTGGTAACTTGAATCTATAAGAAGAAATGAAGACTAGAAATGATAAAAATGTAGGTAATTATAAAAACTTAATATGCATTTTTTTCCTTTTCTTCTGTTATTTCAATGGCATAAGATTATACAAAGCAAGTATATTTTAGAGTTTATAACATATATAGTTGTAGTAATATACATGACACGGCACAGAACAAGAATACAAATAAGAAGAAATGGGGTAGGAAGAAAATGAAACCATACTGAAACAAGGTTGCTATATTTTATGAGATTAAGTTAATATTAACCTGAGGCCATTTGTGATATGTTAAAATGCATATCAAGATTCCTTGAGAAAGTACTAAGACAATAATCCAAAAGTATACTTAAGAAATCAAGCAAGGAATTAAAATACTATACAAAATTATTTGTTTATCACAAAAGAAAGGAGTAAGAAGGAATAAAAAAGACATGAGGCATATAGAAAACAAAAATAGCAAAATAACACATATACATCAAACCCTATTAATAATTACATTAATAACAGATATTCAGTCAAAAATCAGATAGACTGAATAACAAACCAATTCCAACCATATGTTGTGTACAAGACACACTTTCCTTTTTTTTATTACAGTATAGTTGATTTACAACATTGTGCCAATTTCTGCTATACAGAAAGTGACTCAGTCATACATTTATACATTATTTTTTTATATTCTTTTCCATCATGGTCTGTCCCAGAAGAATGGACATAGTTCCCTGTGCTGTCTTTCCAGTCTAAATGTAATAGTTTGTATCTACTAACCCCAAACTCCTAGGCCATCCCAGAAGAATGGACATAGTTCCCTGTGCTGTCTTTCCAGTCTAAATGTAATAGTTTGTATCTACTAACCTCAAACTCCTAGGCCATCCCACTCCTTCTCCCCTCTACCTTGGCAACCACAAGTCTGTTCTCTATGTCTGTGAATCTGCTTCTATTCTGTAGATAGGTTCATTTGTGCCACATTTTAGATTCCACATATAAGTGATATGATATGGTATTTGTTGTTTTCTTTCTGATTTACCTCACTTAGTATAAAAATCTCTAGTTGCATTTGTGTTGCTGTGAATGCTATCACTTCATTCTTTTTTATGGCTATATTCCATTACATATATGTACCACATCTTCTGTATCCATTCATCTGTCGATAGACATTTAGGTTGTTTCCATGTCTTGGCTGTTGTGAATAGTGCTGCTATGAACATAGAGAGTGTATGTATCTTTTCAAATTATAGTTTTGTCCAGATATATGCCCAGGAATGGAACTGCTGAATCAAATGGTAGTTCTATATTTAGTTTTCTGAGGTATCTCCATGCTGTTTTCCATAGGGGTTGCACCAATTTATATTTCCACCAACAGTACAGGAGGATTTACTTTTCTCCATACCCTCTCCAGCATTTGTTATTTGTTGACTTGTAAATGATGGCCATTCTGACTGGTGTAAGGTAGTACCTCACTGTAGTTTTGATTTGCATTTATCTAATAATTAGTGATGTTGAGCATCTTTCCATGTGCCTACTGGCCATCTCTATGTTCAAGATACACTTTCAATTCAAAGATACAAATAGATTGAAAGCAAAAAGATATCTGTTCTCACCTATTCAGCATAATACTCAAGGTTCTAGCCAGTACAATGAAATAAGAAAGATCAACCCAATGTATTATGTATTATGAGCAAATTGGAAAAGAAAAGGTAGAACTTTTTATTCATGGACAGCATAGACTAGCATGTAGAAAATCTCAGGATAAAAGATCAATATACAATATATCAATTTTTCCTAATAATACTTGTGATAGAAATCCAAAAATGAAATTAAGAAAATTCCATTCACGGACTTCCCATCATGGCACAGCAGAAACAAATCTGACTGCTGGTTGCAGGTTCGATCCCTGTCCTTGCTCAATGGGTAAAGGATCCGGTGTTGCCATAAGCTGTGGTGTAGGTCACAGACACGGCTCAGATCTGGTATTGCTGTGGCTGTGGTGTAGGCCAGTAGCTGCAGCTCTGATTAGACCCTTAGCTTGGGAACCTCAATATGCTGCAGGTGCAGCCCTAAAAAGACAAAAGACAAAAAAAAAAAAAAAGAAAGAAAGAAAAAAGACAAAAAGAAAATTCCATTCACAATAGCATCCAGGTGGCAATGGCTTGAGCTATCTAGACTGTCATTAGTGAGAGGATGCATCTTAGCTGGATAAGACTGAACATTCCTACTCTCCTGCCATGTCCCATCGCCCTGACATGTCTCCTAGAGAAGAAAGGACAGAGCATTTACTATGACTGGAGCTCCATTACTTGGGCTTTTAAAAATTAGTGCAAAACCACAGTAGCTGAAGAGGAGAAAGAAATGTGGTTTACTGAGCTTTGTTGAAAAGAAGGAATTTCTCTCATGGGACAGCTTGCTTGGAAACAGAGACAGCTAAAGTTTAGGCATGTGATTCTTATTACCAGCGACATCCTTTCAGACAGGAGGCAAATATAATTGGATCCATTTCTACTTTAATTATAATTCTTTGGCTTTAAAGAAATCACCAGTGGAAATCTGCAAGCCACCACAAATGCCGCCATTTCAAATTCCCTGGATTCTAATGTGGCCTGGACTGCCTTCTGCAGGGCTGAGGCCATCGGCCGCAATAGATGTTTGTTGTTGTTACAGACCTAAAGTTTTCCCCAAACAAAAGATGAACTGATCCCTTCTCTCTCTCCTCCCCTCTCTCTCTCTCCCTTGTTCTATTTGTCCTTTTGAAATAGAGAGGCATCTTTCAGATTTTGCCAACCGTTCCCCTTATGAAAAACAGGAGACAGAAGGAAGCCTTTGGTGCTGAATGACAGCAGAGGCAAGTGCACAGGGCTTCCTTTGGTTCCTCCTGGCCGCAAGAGGAGCTCTCCAACCTACTCAGAGTCCCAAGCTCCGGAGTAGCCATAAGTCCTGAGAAGGGCTTGAAACTGGAGAATAGGACCCTTGTAACATCAAACAGCACAACCAACACTGTGAAACTCCTGGAGTGAAAGCTCAGTTAAGCTGTTTCCCACTCACTTTCTTTCCATGAGCCTCTGTCTCAAAGATGTTCTTGGCAGACTTGGAAGGGAACCCTGAAGATAAGTACTGAGAGCAATGCAGAGGTGCCCATGCAGCCTGGAGAGGGACCCTCTTCCCTCGTCCCTGAGAGAGGAGCCTGCATGTGTCCGGGGTCCCTGTGCCTGTCTTCTGACACTGGTCCCAAGGAGGGTTGGCTCATTGAATGTGGCCTGCATGCAACAAAGGCAGGACTAGCAAATATTCTGGAAGCTGAGAAAATAGATATAATGAATACAACCCACAACTATAGTTGTAGTCATAGCTTTGTTTTACACTAAAATTCAGATACAACAGTTATGAGTCTGCTTCAACGTTTTGCTTCCTCTAATTTGCTCTTCACTCAGTAGTCTTACTCAAATTCACAATAATAGAATTCAACAAGCCTTAAAAAGTCACTTTAGTGTGGAAGTAGAAAAGTATTTGTTTCTTTGGCTGGTTGGTTCCTTTATGCACGTACATAAATAAAAGCATACAGTGTGTGAGCACACGTGAACAAACACACACACACCAAGAAATACAAAGTATTGCTAGCTTAATAAAACTAAATATGATAGTTGTACCACATTAATAATACAATTTTTTTTTTCTTTTTAGTGCCACATCTGCAGTTCCCAGGCTAGGGGCCGAATTAGAGCTGCAGCTGCGGGCCTATGCCACAGCCACAGTTACACCAGATCAGAGAGGCATCTGCAGCCTATGCTGTAGCTTGCGGCATATCCTTAACCCACTGAGCAAGGACAAGGATCAAACCTGGATCCTCATTGTACTAGTTGGGTTCTTAACCCACTGAGCCACAACAGGAACTCCTAATAATACAATTTTAGAACACAGAAAGTATGAGTGAGAAACACCAAAGTGATAGTATTTGGAAACGTTTTCCAAATTAACTTCACAGTCCAGCAGTTTTACAAACGAACAATAAGCAGAAAACAGAAATGTGGATCACTGTGTGAGTGTGCACTTTACAACAATTTCTGGCAACTGGCTACCTAAAGCAAGGAAGCTTTGCAGGTAAACCCTGCTTTACAAAAATGTAGTTCATGGCTAGAAATGATGCCCAAGAGACAAGTGTGAGCTAAACAATGAGTGCTTTTGTTCTTATTTTGTTTTTCAGCTTTTCCCTCTTCCGTGCAACCCCTAATAAATCTAACAAGTCTGACATTTCCTAATGTTTCAAACAAGGAGATAAAATGAAATCATAAATCACCTCATTCGACAATTTCTTTCTTGGGTTTGTGTTCTTGTTCAAACCAGTATGATTCACATCCGAGTCAACAAGGCCTCTTCGTGAGCCGACTCTCAGAGGGAGCCTCTGGGCCCCTGGGCCTTCCTGACAGAGGCACACCAGCAGCAGGTTGTATGCCCCTCATGGATGGGCCAAAAGCCAATCATCATCATTGGTTTACATTCCCATAACTTTAAAGTTCCACAGCGACTTTTCCTATCACAACTAAACCCCTGTTTAAAGAGGAAAAAGGAAGGACCTTACAATGACCCTTCTTCTTCAAACACACATAGCCATGGCTGGCAAACCATGAAAAGAGGTTTCCCAGTTTTCCCGGCATCTTTTGTATCTCTTTTCCTTATGACAGGGATACGGGAAGCCTTTTCCCCGAAGCTTCTTAAGCAGAACTTGAATTCCTTCTCTCATGGTTTTCCACTGCTGTTATTTGCTTCTCATGGCTGCTTTCCCCAATCATATACCTAACTGAGGAGGGAGCTTATGGCAGGCCAGACAATGGTCTCCTAAAGACACTGACATCCCAAGTCCTAGGAGCTGTGACTATGTTAGGTTACATGGAAAAGCAGAATTAGGCTTGCAGATGAAAATATAATCTGAGCAGCTTACAGCAACACCATATCCTTAACCCACTGAGGAAGGCCAGGGATTGAACCTGCAGCCTCACAGAGATAACGTCAGGTCCTTAACCTACTGAATCACAGTGGGAACTTCTGTTTCACATTTTAGTATCTATAAGGTAGGGAGGCATTTTACAATCTATGGTGCACATATATGTTCTTGTTCCTTGGGATCAGCATCTGGAAACATAGTAATGCCCAAGATCACACAGATCAGGGTCACCTTCCCACAGGATTTACTGTCACTTCGATTTGTTGACTGCTCTTTGACACGTGTGTAAGACTCTGTGGTAGCCTTGCATTGCTGCTGTAACAAATTATCACAAACTTCATAGCATAAAACAACATAAATATATTATCTTATGATCCTGGAGGTCAGAATTCTGAAATCTACGTCTTCCTGGGCTCAAATCAGCAGGCTGTATTCTTTTTTGGAGGTGCCGGGGAAGACCCCATTTTCTGCTCAATTGGGTTGTTGGCAGAATTCTGTTCCTTGCAGCTGTACACCTGAGGTCCCCGTTTGCTTGCTGGCCATAAACTGAGGATTGCTGCACCTCCTAAAGGCCACCACCTCCCCCCCCATGGGGAGCCCCCTTCTTCTATCTTCAAAGTTAGCAATGAATTCTTCTCACACACTGAATCCCTTCTTTTTCTTCCTTCTCATCTCTCTAATCCAGCTGACAGGATCTCTGTTTTTAAAGACTTGTGCGATTAGACTGGTCCTACCCAGATAAACCAAAATAACCTCACCATCACAAGGCCCCACTTTAATCACACCTGCACAGACCCTAGGGATTAAGACATGAACATCTTTGGTTGGGGGGAGGCATGATTCTGCCTACCACAACCTCTCCTACACAATATCTTGCCTATTAAGACAACCAATCCAATATCTTAACCAGCAGAGAGCTTCCCCACAGATGGGAAAATGTAACCAAAATATATGTGTGCTCCATCTTTTGAATAAACTTTGGCCAGGAGGACACATAATAGGTGTACTGGGAATGGCAAGGGGTGGTAAATTTCCTGGGTGACCTCATAAGGAATGGAAATCTACAGGTCCTATTGTACCTATCTGAGCCTGGTAAGAATAAGAATGAGCAAAATTCATCAAGTTTACTTCAAAGAGGGAAACCTTGACTGAGTCATATCTTCTCATCTGAAGAATGATCTTATACACATACACACACACGAACACTATCCAGCATGGTGTTCTTCCATCACTTCTTTCTCAGACTCCTGCCAGCATCATTGTGTTCCATAGACAGTACAAGCACATTCTCTCACTCCTGAGACCCAGCTGTACCAAGTCAAACATGCCTCTGAGCAGACCTGAGTAGAAGGCTTAGAGAGAGACACAAGGGCAGGCAGTCTGTTCCAACAAAACAGAACCCAGATGTCTGGGAACCCAAATGTACCTAGAACCCAGAGAAGGCATAGCTCCATCGGCCTTGCTACTGGGAATTTAATACTTCATAATAAGTTCTCTGAGAGCAAACTGATAAAGAAGTTGGAGTTTCCATGATTCTGTGTTTGGCTGTTTCCCTCAGCTGCAGAATCTATTGTGCAGGTTGGTCAGTGGATGGCACCACAGATCTTGTGGTGGGAATTACAGCCCCACCTGCAGGTCGGGTTTAATTACATGGAATCATCACCCTTCTCTTGAGAGGGATCTGGCATCCTTGCTTCATTAAGGATATTTAGAAAAGAGAAAAAGATGCATTCCATGTGTGACAAAGAACCTAAGGACAGCCCAGAACTAGACAGACATCAAACTTGAACAGCAACCATCAATATGAGGGGATCATGGAACAGTGGTTTTCAAAGTGCTGCAGAAAAAGAGCTTTGAACTAGAACTTTATAACCAGCTATATTACTATTTAAATGTGAGAAAAAATAAAGATATACTTAGGCACACAAAGTCTATAGAGTTTTACTAAACAAACAAACAAAAAAAACAACCTTTCTTGAGAACAATCTTGGAGGAAAAATAAAAATAAATAAATAAATAAATATAGAGATAACTTTGGAATAAGGGATATAAGCTGAGTGTATAATTTGGCGGAGTTAACTGTTGTGTAAATATAAAATTTAGTAAAGCATAAACAGGTAAGAGCTTCCACTTCTCCTTTAAGTGTCTTCCCTTAAGTATGAATGAGAAACCAGAAATCACCTAACAACAGAAGAAATCCTTTAACATGAAATCTGGAAATCAAATAAGCAGATTAAAAAAATAAAATTTGGAAACAAAGACAATGCAGAGAGCAGTAGTATATGCTTCAGAAAAAGAAAACGGAGAAAATTGAGGGAAGAGAACTATTAAGATATAATTCAAGAATGCACAATATATTTATAAGGACTATTTAAAGTCTCAAACTAAGAAGATAAAGGAAACATTTGCTTCTACTCAAGAGGGAGTAACAGGGATTACAGGCTACACTCCTGTCCCAAACAAACAAACCAAGACACAATGTACAAAACAAGTTTAAAGACTTCAATTGGACATCAGGCAACAAGGAACATTAACCTTTAAGACAAGAAACAAATGAAGAGTTCCCGTCATGGCTCAGTGGTTAACGAATCTGACTAGGAACCATGAGGTTGCGGGTTCGATCCCTGCCCTTGCTCATGGGTTGACGATCCGGCGTTGCTATGATCTGTGGTATAGGTCACAGACGCAGCTCGGATTCCGCGTTGCTGTGGCTCTGGCGTAGGCTGGCAGCTACAGCTCTGATTAGACCCCTAGCCTGGAAACCTCTATATGCCACGGGAGCGGCCCAGAAATGGCAAAAAGACAAAAAACAAAACAAAACAAATGAGGTGAGCTCTGTGGTTGTCCAGCTTACTGCCTAGAGAGTGAGGCAGTGCAGGGAGGGGAACTCCAGGCAGAGTCCAGCAGTCTCCCTGAGTCAGGCGGCTGAGAGTCACAGGGAAATCAAAGTGGCTGAAGTGCTCAGGACAGAGAGAGAATCCCAGAGATCTGCAGAGGGTCACTCTTGGGTATTCAGTAGAGAAATGACAGGCAGAGGAGTCAAAGAAAACTACCTAAATCTAAGTGTACCAACCCATCTGAACGGATTAGAGAACAGTGCCTGGCACTAGAGCCAAGCTGGGAACAGTGCCTATTCCCACAAGCCAGACTGGAAAAACTCATAACTCACAGGACAGTGAGAAAGGCCTTTCCTCAGTAAAGGGAAATAATCAGCCCTAAACCAAGTACTATTCTGGACCCACAAGATCATAAAAGTAAGACTTGAAAAGATCAGACTTTTTCTAAGAAATATAACTGAACCCCAGTCAAACCTTAACCATATCCACAGAACATAAAAATATATAGCACCCAACAAGGTAAAATCCACAATTTCTGGTATCAAAGCAAAGGTCACTGGAGTTCTCTTGTGGTGCAGCAGGTTAAGGTCCTGGCTTTGTCATTGCAGTGGCTCAGGTCACTGCAGTGGTGCAGGTTTGAAACCTGGCCTGGGAACTTCCACATGCCATGGGCATCGCCAAAACAAACAAACAAACAAATAACAACAAAAAAGCCCCAAGGTCACAAAGTAATGAAAAAAGCAAGAAAATACAATTCACAGTAAAGAGAATAATCACTCAATTGAAACCAGCCCAGGACTGACAGCTATTAGAATAAGCAGACAAAGATATTAAAACAACTATTATAATTATATTCTATGTGTTCAAAAAGTTAAATAGAAGGAGTTCCCTGGTGGCCTAGTAGTTAAGGACTTGGCATTGTCACTGCTGTGGTTTGGGTTTGATCCCTGGCCTAGGAACTTCTGCATGCTGCACGTGCAACCAAAAAAAAAGTTAAATATAAATATGAGATATATTTTTAAAAGACCTAAATCAAACTTCTAGAAACAAAAACTATAATATCTGTAATGAAAAAACATGCTGGATTAGATTTACCAAAAGAAAAGAAGGAAAAAAAAACGAACCTCACTGGAACTGTGGGGCAACTTCAAACAACATAACATATATATTAATGGAGTCTTCACAGCAGTGAAGAGATTGGAAGGTCAAAAAGATATTTGACTAAGTCATGGCTGAATTTTCTCTTAATTTTTTGCAAACTATAAATCCAAAGAGCCAAGGAACTCAATGAATCCCAAGCATAAAAAACATGAAGAAAATTATATCAAGTCACAAAATAATAGGAAAGAAAAAACAGTGGTGAGAAAATTTCAAAGGTAGCTGGGGCAGGAGGTGGAGAGATATCTACAGAGAGACTCATAAGTAAGTTAGAACCACAGAATTCCTACTGAAAACAACATAAACAAGAAGACATGGAGCAATACCTTTAAAGTACTGAAAGAAGAAACTGCCAACCTTAGGTTTTATACCCAATGAGAAAATAGCTTTCCAAGAATGAAGGCAAAGTACAAATGTTTTCAGACATACCAAATCTGAAAGAATTCATCATCAGACATGCACTATAAAGAAAAAATGTTAAGGAATTTCCATTGTGGCTCAGTGGGTTACAAATCCAATTAGTATCCATGAGGATGCAAGTTCAATCACTGGCATTGATCAGTGAGTGGGTTAAGGATCTAGTGTTGCTGTGAGCTGTGGTGCAGGTCACAGACATAGCTTAGATCCCATGTTGCTGTGGCTGTGGCATAGGCTGGCAGCTGCAGCTCTGATTTGACCCTTAGCCTGGGAACTTCCTTTTGCTGCAGATGCAGTCCTAAAAAAGAAAAAAAAAATGTTAAAGGACATCCTTCAGGACATTCTTGTCAGAGGTAAATCTGGATCTACACAAAGGAATGAAGGGCACCAGAAATGCCCTTAAATTAAATGAGATTAAAATTTCTCAAAACAAAAGATAAAAAAGTTTTAAAATAGCTAGAGGGGGTTAAAATGACCCATTACATAGAGACAAAGAATGATAGCAGATTTCTCATTGGAAAAAATTCAAGATGGAAGAAAATGTAACACTGTCTTTAAAGTATTGGGGGGTGGAATCTGTCAACTTAAAATTCTTTACTCAAAAAAATACCTTTCTGAAAAGTAGAAAGAGTTCTCTTGTGGCACAGCAGGTTAAGGATCCAGCTGTTGTCCCTGCAGTGGCTTGGGTCACTGCCATGGTGTGGGTTCAATACCTGGACCGGAAACTTAAAAAAAGAAGAAGAAGGCAAAATAAATCCTTCTGCTGACAAACAAAAGCTGAAGGAATCTATCACCAGTGATCAGTATGAAAGAACTGTTTAAGGAAATCCTTCAGGCAGATGGACAATGATACCAGATGGAACACTGGGTTTATTCAAAGGAATGAACAACATCAAAAACAGTCATTGCATGGGTAAATAAAAAAACATTTTCATCCTTTAAATCACATTATAAGATAACTGACTGCTTAAGCAAAAATAGTAACCACATATAGTGAGGTTTAGAAGAAAAATACACAACAATAGCGCAAAGGCTGGAGGGAAGATTTGAAAGAATACTGTTGACTGTTTTAAGGCCTCTGTAAAACATACGAAGTAGTATAACATCACTTGATACATTAAAGATGTATACTACACATCCAATCTCTTGCGACATTTTTTTTTTCTTTTTATAGCTGCACCTGCAGCATATGGAAGTTCCCAAGGTAGGAGAGCTAGCCTACAGGGCTGCAGCTGCCAGCTTATGCCACAGCCACCACAACACCAGATCCGAGTCACTTATGCAACCTATGCCTCAGCTTACAGCAACACTGGATCCTTAACCCACTGAAAGAGGCCAGGGAACAAACCCACATCCTCATGGATATTAGTCTGATTCTTAACCTGCTGAGCCACAGGGGGAACTCCGTTTTTTTTTTTTTTTTTAATCTATTTCCTGTAAGATTCCTATGCTCTCCAACAGGTACATGAAAAGGTGCTCAGCATCACAAATGTCAGGAAAATACAAATCAGAACCATAATGAAATATCACGTCACACCTAGAATAGCTATTGTCAAGAACACAAGAGATAACAAGTGTAGAAGGTGTGGAAGTATGTCAGAGAGAGAAAGACAAATATCATATGATATCACTTATATATACAATCTTTAAAAATGATACAAATGAATTTCTTTACAAAACAGAAACAGGAGTTCCCTTCATGGCTCAGCGGTTAACAAACCCGACTAGTATTCATGAGGATGCGGGTTTGATCCCCGGCCTCACTCAGTGGGTTAAGGATCTAGCACTGCCATGAGCTGTAGTGTAGGTTGCAGACGCAGCTCAATCTGGTGTTGCTGTGGTGTAGGCTGGCAGCTGTAGCTCCAATTTGATCCTTTGCCTGGGAATTTCCATGTGCCATGGATGCAGCCCTAAAAAGCAAAAAAAAAAAAAAAAAAAAAAAAGCAGAAACAGACTCACAGACTCACAGACTTCAAAAACAAACTCACAGTAAAAGGAGAGAGTTAAAAGGGAGGGAGGAATTGGGAGCTTGAGGTTGGCATATGCACACTATTGCATATGATGACTGGTCAACAGGGGCCTGCTCTACAGTATAGGGGAATCTCTTCAGTATTCTGCTATAACCTTTATGGGAATGAATATGTGTATAGATATAATTGAATCACTTTGCTCTACAGCAGAAGTTAACAAAACATTGCAAATCAACTATACTTCAATAAAATTTATTTAAAGGTGTAAAGAAAAGGGAATCTGGTGCACTGCTACTGAAAATGCAAATTAGCACAGCCACTATGAAAAACAGCATGGCGTTTCCTCAAAAAATTAACAGTAGAACTAACCTATGATCCAGTAGTTCCACTTTGGGGCCTATATGCTAAGAAAGTGAAATAAAGATCTTGCAGAGATACCTGCTCTCCCATGTTCATTGCAGCATTATTCACAATAGCCAAGGTACAGAAACAATTTAGGTGTCCATCAATGGATGAATGGATAGTGTCACTGATGTAATTAAAATATACATAAAATAACACTATAGTTTTTAAAGATGAATGAATTGTGCAAGTATGTATATCAAACACATCAGAGTTGGGTTCTGGGTTGGAGGGCAAACACGGGCGACACTCAGAGGTGAGGAGTACACAATTCTGAAGCAAAACAGAGCTCATGTGGACTAATGAAGACAGTGTGAGTTAATAAGGCACTCTCTGCCCTTCTGAAAACAGAATGGAAAGGGAGCATGGTGATAAGAAAATAAGAAAATAATTAAAAAGTCAGTTATGTGGAAACAACTTTGAAAGAGAACTTCTTTATTTTCTCTTCCCTCTCTGCTTTACTGTCTCACTCTGGCTCCAGAGGAACAAATCAAAGAGGAAATAAGATTCATTGCAATTGGATTATTTTTAAATGGTAATTTAATAACACTTCCTCTCAAGAGAGTAAAAGTATAGTTCAGGCTGAAGCTGGCACTTATCTAAATTTCATTTCATTCATAGTAAAGTAGCAAGAGACAGCATGATTTATAGCCATACCAGGAAAATGTGAGAAAGACTGTTAGCAGCAGTATCCTATCAAGAAACAAGGCAAAGATGCCACAAAAACACCTTCAGTATTTCCCATCACCTGTAGGATGAGATCATTCACCATCTTGCTCCTACTGACCATTTTCAGTCTCAATTTCTATCCCACCCCTAGTAATGGTTTCTCAACTCCACCCAAACCAGCTGACTCATTGTTCCACCAGTAGACCTTAAGATTTCCTGACCACCTGCCCAGGAAACATCCCTTACTAACGACTCTTTAGTGGCCTGCTCAGTCCTTACTCATCTCTTGTAATCCTGTCATCTTTTCTCTTGTCCTAAGTTAATGTTTCACTTACAAATTGCTAGAGCATTTGTTTTCTACACCATCTCTTGTCAGATAGTTATTTCCTTTCGGTATTGTGAAGACAGTGTTCCACTGTTTTCCAGATTCCATCGTTTCTATTTAGAAGTCAGCTGAAATGTACAGCTTAATATCTTTCATCAATTTTTGAAAATTCTCAACTATTAATGCTTCAAATACTGCTCCTGTGCCATTCATCCTCCCCACCCCCCTTATGAGACTCCTTTCTGTAACTGCTTTGTCTCCTACCCTCCCTTATCAATACTATATTCTGGATAATGTCTTCAAATGCATAAAAAATTCATCCCACTGTGTTACTAATTTGATTATTGTATCTATAGTTCTAGAAACTTCTCTCTGTTGTTTTCTTTTTTGAAGATGCCCACTAAATGTTTACTGAATGAGGAGTTCCTGTTGTGGCGCAGTGGTTAACAAATCCGACTAGGAACCATGAGGTTGCAGGTTCGGTCCCTGCCCTTGCTCAGTGGGTTAACGATCCGGCGTTGCCATGAGCTGTGGTGTAGGTTGCAGACACGGCTCGGATCCAGCGTTGCTGTAGCTCTGGCGTAGGCCAGTGGCTACAGCTCCGATTCGACCCCTAGCCTGGAAACCTCCATATGCCGCAGGAGTGGCCCAAAGAAATAGCAAAAAGACCAAAAAAAAAAAAATGTTTACTGAATGAGCTGAACAGAGATTATCAATTAAGTTCCACAATGCCTCAGATGTAAAAATATGAACACTTACCGTGTCTTTTCCACATACATCTTTCATTGATATACTTAGTGTTTGTAACATTTACATTTGTTTTCTTTTTTTTTTTTTTTTTTCTAAACAGCTTTGGTACTTTTACGGAATAAAGTGGATTTCCCAAAATGGAACCCTGCTTTATAAAAGTACATGTACAAGGATATGATCTCTAATGGTTTAACTTGTGATTATTTCCTGGGAACAAATCAGGACCAAGGTGAGAGACCTGCACATAGAGATGAACCTGGAAGAGTAGACAACAGAGTGCTGTTTGTCTTGCTGTATCTGCAGTGTGTGGAAATGCCTACGCCAGGGATCAAACCCACCTCACAGTAGCGACAACACAGGATCCTTAATCCACTAGGCTACAGGGAGCTCCTCTCTTTGTTTTGTTTTATATTTACAGTTTATATTTCTGTCAAAATACTCAGTTTCATCTCTCAATGAACACAACAAGCATAATTTTTTTATTTTTAAGTCTGAATTTTATAACTTCATTTTCTAGATCTCCTGTGGGTCTCCAGTTTCTGCTCATTGTTATTTATATTGTTTTGTTCCCTGGTATGCATGGCAAGTATTTTTTTTTCCAGGTTAAACTTACACGACATCAAAGTAACTATTTTAAAGTGTGCGATTCAGTGGCATTTAGTACATTCACAATGTTGAGCAATCACTTCCTCTAGTTCCAAAACGTTTTCATCACCCCAACAGAAAACCCTATACTCATTAAGCAGACACTTCTCATTTCCCATCCCCCAGCCACTGACAACTACTAATTTGCTTTCTAGCTCTATCTATGATGTCATTATATTAAATGAGCTTCTTGTGGGCAGCATGCAGTTGGGTCTCACAATGCTTGCATCTTTTTCTCTGTACTGAAAATTCTCAAATAGGCTGGGACAATCATTTATTTCCCTTATCTCAGGGATCACTGTCCTTTGTTGCCTGATGTCCAGGCTCTTGATACCATTGTGTCATATGTCTTTTCCACTTTTTTCTTTTCTCTCTCTCTTTGTTGTTGTTGTCATTGTTGTTCCAAGTAGGAAGGTAAATACAGTCTCTGCTACTCCACCTTGGCTACAATCAGAATTCTGCTGCCTTTTCCAAACATAATTTATGTGCTTTAGTTTAGAGTTAAATTCATTCTATTCAATTTAAATTTTAATAGATTTTCAATTTTAATTTTTGTTTTGAGGCATGATAATCACATTTTAATCAATCTTGGCATTCACCATCCTGAAATCCTTCCCTAGCAGCTTGTTTTGTATAAAATATGTCCATTTCTTCCAAGTTAACTTTCTCTGTCTGCAACCAGCAATTGCCAGTGTCCACACCCTTTCTTCCCCTGTGCTTATGAACTGCTGAAGGTGTCCCTAGTCATCAGATACATTCTGACTTTGGCTGGCCTCTCTCCTAAAACCAGAATCATGTCTGTAGTCCCCCTGAGCTCTAGGCAAGCCTCTTAGAGCTCTCGGGCACAGAAATTGACAGTTGCTTTTAAATCCAACATAGTTAACTTCCAGGTTTTGGTAGATTTTTAAAAATAATTTCCATTCACATAAAGATTTTTCTGAGTTATTTTCTCTTCTTTCCTCATTCTTGATTTTTTTTTCCATCAGCCTATAATGCTTCTAAATGATTCACATGCTGTCCAATACCACCCCACACTGTCGTAGATGGAACTTTGTCTCAGAACCACCGGTGCTGTAACATACATGTGATCAGTTACCATCAGGATCTTGTCAGAGGCAGAACTCCCTGACTGTCCCTCCTTAGAGGCTGACAAGATATCAAGTTGGCTTTAACATCATACAACCAAGGAGTATTTTTAAAAGGGGGGGGGGACTTTTCATCATGCTCTCGCGTTGCCCATCATAAAACACCTTCCCTGAAGTTTTTTTATTTGTTGACAGGGTTTTGTTTTGTTTTTTTGTTTTTTTGGTTTTTTTTTTTTTTGTCTTTTTTAGGGCCGCACCTGAGGCATGTGGAGGTTCCCAGGCTAGGGGTGGAATCACAGCTATAGACACTGGCCTACACCACAGCCAAAGCCACGCCAGATCTGAGCCGTGTCTAAAACCTACACCACAGCTCACAGCAATGCCAGATCCTCAACCCACTGAGCGTGGCCAGGGATTGAACCTGCATCCTCGTTGATGCTAGTCAGATTCATTTCTGCTGACCCACAAGGGGAACTCCCTCCCTGCAGTTATTACCCCATCTCTCCTCGCCCTTTCTCAGCCAGAGTTCTTGAAAGAAATGCCTGCACTTGCTCTTTCCCTTTCCTCACACCTGGACTGTAAGATGCTATCTCTCTACTGCACCCCCACCTACCTGGGCCTCTCTCACTCACTCCTGCAGCCGCCCTTCAGGTCTCGCCCTGCTTGCACGGGCAGCATGTGACACCGCACAGCCACACTGTCTCTCCCGATGCTGTCTGCCAACTTCCACTCTTTCTGCTCTTCCCTTCATTCCCTCCCTGGTTTGCTGATGGTCCTGTGAGCTTTGTCCCCAACACTTCTCTCCTCTCAGGAGAACCCCCGGGCTCCTGATGGAGGGTTAAGGATGAAGAATAAAGACTCTGATCTCAGGGGAGTGTGCCAGTCCTCCCCCACAATCTGCTGGGGAGGAAAATTAAGGCAGCTGGAGGAGAATGGTGATGCTAAGGACATGCCTGCTCTGAGCAGTTGTGATGCCTAAACACTGATTTGTTAGTATCGCTTGTGGATCCAGAGCAGGGAAATGTAGAGCAGGCAATGCAAGATGTTCCCACAGACAAACTATCACAATATCTGATATTTCAACCAAGCACAGAGCACTATATCAACCTGAAACACTGAAAATGGCTTCTTTGTCTCAAAGGACTGTGATTTACATGTTGAACTCCCCTCCTTTGGGTGGAAGGGACCATTCAGATGTGTTTGCTCCAGTTTGTGTTACACACGTGCACTTGGTACACAGAAGTGACAGAGGACACTGCCCTCCTATGGCTGGTGGTTGAAACACCAGGACATATTAAGCACAATTTCGTTAAGTTGCCAGTCACACTGGATATCTCTTTTCCTGCTATAACTCGACCCTCCTTCCCAGCCGAGCCTGCAGCTGCCCTTCCCAGGGAGTCCTCCACCTCCCCTGCGCGCCGCGGTTCCTGAACATCCGGCTCTATGTGCTTCCTTCTGCTGAGATTCAAGGATCTCCTACAAACCTTCTCTCCGCAGCCAGTCTGTAGGTTTCTTCAAGGCAAGGCTTGTCCCTCTAGGCATCCAGTGATGCCCCCAGTATCTGTGAACTGGGGCTTGTCTGTAAAGTCCTGCAGGAAGCAGGGGATTCTTGCAGGGGTGGCACTAGCAGGCCTGGTCCACTCACCCCAGCCTCAGCCATCCTGTCAGCCACTGGAGAACCCTGATATGGCGCTTTGCCAGGCCCTACACTTAGCAAATTAATTCTCCCCTTCCCAAGGAAGGACAGAGAGCTGAGAGGCAGCAGGTCAGGCCATTCTGTCCCACTCACTCTGCAGCAGGCACCCTCCAACAGTCCTTGGACGGCATTAGTGATGGGGGTGGGAGGTAGTTAGGATCCGTCTGTCCTGGGCTGGGGCCAGGCAATCATCCAGGCCCTGGTCAGCTTAGGCTGTGTGTGTGTGTGTGTGTGTGTGTGTGTGCGTGCGCGCGCGCGCGCGTGTGTGCGCGCGCACGCGCACATGCACATGCACACGTAAAGGACCAGAGCTTAAAAATTAGATATCACACTGCAGCATTCCAGTCATTCCAAACATCCACATCCATTCCTTTCTTTCTTTCTTTTTCTTTTTTTTTTTTTTTTGTCTTTTGTCTTTTGTCTTTTTAGGGCCACATCTGTGGCCTCTGGCGGTTCCCAGACTAGGGGTCGAATTGGAGCTGTAGCCACTGGCCTACACCACAGCCACAGCAATGCCAGATCCGAGCCGTGTCTGCGACCTACACCATAGCTCACAGCAACACTGGATCCTTAAACCACTGAGCAAGGCCAGGGATTGAACCTGCATCCTCATGGATACTAGTCAGATTCGTTTCTGCTGAGCCACAACAGGAACTTCCCACATCCATTTCTAATCCATTTCTCTTCCTTTGAAGTTGAGCCTGAAGATTTTGCCACCCATGACTCTCCTTGTGGACAACTTCTGCACCTCATTCTGCAGCGTCTTTAGCACCTCACTGACTGGCCTCCTCAGAGGTCTTCTCATCCCTCCTCTGTCAGTTCCGTACTGTGAATGAGCCACCACTCTGGTTTCTCCTCCATTACCTCCACAGTCATCCTTTCCTTACACCATAGCACCCACAGCCTAAGCCCACATCTTATTTTCACAAATGCCCTTTCTTCAAAAGCTTGCTTGGAAGTCTGTTGTTCTGGCACCTTCATGTCCTATTGCTCCCACTCCACTGACCTCTTAACTCTGGCAGGGACTGCCAGCCCGGCCTTCATACGGAGCAAGCGGGCTTCATGGAGAGGAGTTCGGAAAGCATCATTCATTTCCCCTGTGGTGGGGACAAGCCCCATGGACAAGCACTCCAGCAGCTCTTAAGATTTTTCTGGTTACTTATGAGTAACATAAGATCCTCTAGTCACTGCTAGTCTAGTAACTAAGGTATGATGTCCAGCACATTCATAATAATAATAAACTCTAAATGTCATGTATGGGCTGGGTTTCCCATCCTCTGCCACAACACCTGCGTTCAGAAAGTTCCTGACACATTTCTTCTCTCTCCAACCTCTTTGATGACTTTCACTCCACCCTTTTCTGTGGTTTCTGACTCTTCCCAGGATGAGGTGAAGGTGTGACAGGAAGTCCTCTTACAACCTGGGATTCCATGATGCTCTGGCATCAACTCTCTCCATGAAAGTGAATGCTTTCCTCCCTGAGGCACTTTTGTGGGTTTTTTGAAGACCTCCTAGTTTCTGGGGATCTCCTGCCAAACTGTCACTCAAGAGCCCTTCCTCGGCCTTCAGGTGTCTGATGGAGTCTCAGAACTTACTCTCCTGTGGGGTTCTGCTCGTCAGAGAGCCTGCTTGCTTGGGATGTAAACTGACCTTGTGCCAGCTTTCTTACTTGAGTGACCCAAGCCTGGTCTTTGGGAAACAGTCAAGCCTTCCCTGCAAATTGTGGAAGCCCAGCCCCTTCTGTGCACGCCCCCCCCTCCCTCCCAGCACAGGCCAGGGCCAGCACACCCATAGCTCTCTCCCCAATCCCTTTTCATCTGCAGCCTTTTATTAGCCTTTGAAACTCCTTTTCTAGGCCAGAGGCAGAGGGTCCGCTGGGGTCACAGGACCAGTTTGGGGAAACCTCTTGCCGGTCTTGACTGTCACTTGGGAAGCAGCACCTGTCATCCAGCTGGAACTAGCCTGACTTGAGCCCCCTTCTCAATTCTGCCACGCTTGATTGCATGTGCAAAGTGTGAAGAAAGCAAGAAGGCAGCAAAATGCCAGGAAACAGAAATGCCTTAAAGGGAAATGGACAGCATGACCAGTTTGACATACCAGTGAAGATTCAGCCTCCCCTCAGCCCCAGAAGGTCTGGCCAGCCCACTGCAGGCTGTATGAGATTTGCTCCAGAACGGAAATGAAAATATTGTATACACCAGGTGGTTTGTCATGGCAACTAATACGTGTCCTTTGGGCCATATTAATATCTAGAAACCTGAACGTGAGCAGAAGTGGTGATGACTCCTCTGGTTTGGTCTGTGGATGCCACTTGCCTGGGGCTGACTCTCCAGACAGTGAAGCCACTGCACCCAGAACAGAAACCCATCACACTTTCAAACATCGAGGAATTCAGGGCAAAGAGATGTTGATCAAGGTGCTGCAGGGCTGTGGTGGGGTGGGGATCGCCAGAGGAGAAAAACAGATGAGGAAGCTGTAAGGACTGAGTCACAAAACACACCCAGCATGTATAGCAATTCATATTTGACAGACTCAGAGGAAAGAGCTTGGAGCCTCTTGGAAATCACTGTCTTCCCTTGGCAATCCCACTTGAGTTTCACAGATGAAGAAATAATAGTAACATAAGTTACTTTTTTATTATTATTACTCAATGAATTTTATTACATTTATAGTTGTACAAAACAATCATCACAACTAAATTTTATAGCATTTCCATCCCAAACCCTCAGTACATCCCCCACCCCCCAACCTGTCTCATTTGGAAACCATAAGTTTTTCAAAGTCTGTGAGTCAGTATCTGTTCTGCAAAGAAGTTCATCACGTCCTTTTTTCAGATTCCACATGTAAGTGAAAACATTTGATGTTGGTGTCTCTTTGTCTGACTGACTTCACTTAGCATGATAATTTCCAGGTCCATCCACATTGCTGCAAATGCCGTTATTTCTTTCCTTTCAGTGGCTGAGTAATATTCCATCGTGTATATGTACCACATCTTCTTGATCCACTTCTCTGTCTGATGGGCATTTAGGTTGTTTCCATGTCTTGGCTATTGGTGTATAGTGCTGCAATGAACATTGGAGTACATGTGTCTTTTCGAGTCATGGTTTTCTCTGGATAGATGCCCAAGAGTGGGATTGCCGGATCAAATGGAAGTTCTCTTTTTAGTTTTCTGATGAATCTCCATACTTTTTTCCACAGTAGTTGCACCAATTTACATTCCCACCAACAATGTAATAGGGTTCCCTTTTCTCCACACCCTCTCCAGCACTTACTGTTTGTAGACTTTTTGATGATGGCCATTCTGGCTGGTGTAAGGTGGTACCTCATAGTGGTTTTGATTTGCACCTCTCTAATAATGAGTGATGCTGAACATCTTTTCATGAGTGTTTTGGCTATCCGTATGTCTTCTTTGGAGAATTGTCTGTTTAGACCTTCTGCCCATTTTTTGATGGGGTTGTTTTTTTTTTTTTTTTTTTTTGGTATTGAGCTGCTAAAGGTGTTTATAAGTTTTGGAGATTAATCCCTTGTCAGTCGATTCATTTGCAAATATTTTCTCCCATTCTGTGGGTTGTCTTTTCATTTTGGTTAGGGTTTCCTTGGCTGTGCATAAACTTTTAAGTTTAATGAGGTCTCATTTGTTTGTTTTTGGTTTTACTGTCGTTGCTTTAAGAGGTGGATCTTGAGAAGATGTTGTCGTTTATGTCAGAGAGTGTTTGGCCTAGGCTTTCCTCTAAGAGTTTTATAGTGTCTGGTCTTATATCTAGGTCTTTAATCCATTTTGAGTTTATTTTTGTGTATAGTGTTAGGGAGTGTTCTAATTTCATTCTGTTACATGTGGCTGTCCAGTTTTCCCAGCACCGCTTATTGAACAGACTGTCTTTTCTCCACAGTATATTCTTGCCTCCTTTGTCATAGATTAGTTGACTGTAGGTGTGTGGGTTTAATTCTGGGCTTTCTAGCCTGTTCCACTGATCTACATTTCTGTCTTTGTGCCAGTACCATATGGTTTTGATGACTATAGTTTTGTAGTATAGTCTGAAGACAGGGAGCCTGATTACTCCAGCTCCATTTTCTTTTTCAGGATGTCTCTGGTTATTCTGGGTCTTTTGTGCTTCCAAACAAACTTTAAAATATTTTATTCTAGTTCTGTTAAAAATGCCATTGGTACTTTGATAGGGATTGCACTGAATCTGTAGACTGCTTTTGGTAGTGTAGTCATTTTGACAATATTGATCCTTCCAATCCAAAAGCATGGTATATCTTTCCATCTGTTTGTGTCATCTTTGATTTCTTTCATCATCAGAGTACAGGTCTTTTGTTTTTTTAGGTAGGTTTATCCCTAAGTATTTTATTCTTTTTGATGTGAAGAGTAACTTTTTTTCTCAGCATTTTCTTTAGCATAAAGGATTTCCTAGATGCTTAGGAAATACTACCTATTTATTATTACCTCATTTACTTTTCAGGACAATCCTACAAGATAATTGCTCTCCTTGGCTTCATTTTACAGATGAGGAAACTGAGACTTCAAAAGGAGCACTCGCTGGAAGTTCCTGCGTGGCTCAGCAGTAACGAGTCCAACTAGTATCCATGAGGATGTGGGTTTGATCCCTTGCCTCGTTCAACAGGTTAAAGATCTGGCATTGTTGTAAGCTGTGGTGTAGGTTGCAGATGAGGCTTGTATCTGCAGTTGCTGTGGCTGTGGTATAGGCCAGTGGCTACTGCTTTGATTCAACCTCTAGCTAAGGGAATTTCCATATGCTGTAGGTATGGCCCTAAAAAGCAAAACAAACAAACAAAAAACAGGTGCACTCACTTGCCCAGGTGCCCTGGCCATGAAGGGCAGCACCAAGAGAAAGGCCTTTGCATCAGGATCCCTGATCTGGTGTGGTTTCCATCATACCATCACAATACAGAGCCAACAAGCTCACTTGGAACCAGGTTTGAGATCCAAAAGAGCAATGCAGACCTTTTCTACATCTCAAGTTCAGAGTCTATAAGCAGTGCTATGGCCTTAGGAATATTAGATTGAAATGCAGAGGGTACAGCCTGAAGACCAGGCCACAAGAAGAAAAACAGACATGTGAAAAGAGTGTCAGGCATACTCACCAGAGCACCAGGGTTCCTGAGCATCAGCCCCTTTCCAGGCCTCCAGAGAGGGTGCTGACTGGGTGACAGTTGTGCAACCACCAGGAAGGACAGCCATCCTGGTGTTGGGGGAGGAAGGTCCAGGGGAGGAGAAGAGGCCCAGAGACCAGGGTGCAAACCCCCAGATAAGTGGGGAAGGCCTGAAGGAAAACACCAGTCTCTAAGAGGAAACGGCCCTGGACAAGGAAAAACCCTCTGTGAAGAGAGGGTGAAATACTCCTGAAGAAGGTCATGCATGGGGGGGGGGCAAGGTGCGTGTGTGTGTGTGTGTGTGTGTGTGTGTGTGTAAAGGTCCTGGGGACTGGAGGGAAAATACAGACTGTAAGAGACAAAGAAGGGAGAGCAGACCTCAGAAACAGCCCAGTGTTTGCAGGGAGTGTTGGCTAAGAAAGCTTCACCTCTTGCATGCCAGCCGGTCCCGAATCTGCTAGGTGTGAATCCTTGCATTGCCACAGCAGCCCTGGGCCCTCAGTGCTCCCACAGTCCATCTTGCCAAGTGCACTCTATACCATTCCACTGCCTCACCCAAATGCATTGCCCCCAACCGTGCCAACTTCTCAGAAGGAACACCCCAGATCCCAATCTCTGGGACTCCTTGGGGCCTTAGCACGCCCTCCAGTAGTATTCTTATTCCCTCTGTGACCCCCTCAATTCTGAGTGCTTAAATCATGACTTCTTCTTCTGGGTATCTCTTCGATAGCCCCCTGACCTCAAAGACAGTATTTAGATGTTAACAATAGCAGTTTGTCAACTCTTCAAAGTGGAAGTAAATGATAGTCCCTGGTTACAGCCAAAGGCCTGGGATGGAACAATCTTAACAATCTTATTCACTTTGCGCCCTCTTGTGGAAAAGAAGGCAAAGAACACTACCTTGGAATACAGGGTTTAAGTTCTTTCTCTATTACCTCCTCCTTCTCCTCTAATTAGAGTGATAATACAATATTAATGAATTAAAATATACATATATATATTTTTTTTTGTCTTTTTGCCTTTTCTTGGGCTGCTCCTGCGGCATATGGAGGTTCCCAGGCTAGGGGTCGAATCGCAGCTATAGCCACTGGCCTACACCAGAGCCACAGCAGCGCAGGATCCTAGCCGCGTCTGCAACCTACACCACAGCTCATGGCAATGCCGGATCGTTAACCCACTGAGCAAGGGCAGGGATCGAACCTGCAACCTCATGGTTCCCAGTCAGATTCGTTAACCACTGTGCCACCACGGGAACTCCTAAAATATATTTAAATACAAACATAGTTTAATATTTAAGTTTAATTTAATGCTATTCTACATTTTTATGTAACTACTCTAAATATACTTACAATACTATGAATCATCTTTACCATATTAAGATTTATGATTTTATAAGTATTGTTCACAGATGAACCAGAAAGCATTAGTAGTTGTATTTTCTCTCTTGTGATATCCTGTATGTTTTCACACCTGCAAAATCATTACATTGCTTCACTTTTTATTTACTTAGTTTTCTAGCATATTAAGTTCAAGAGGTACAAACCTCCAATTATAAAATAAAAAAGCCATGGGGATATAATATATAGTATAAGGAATATGGTCAATAATATTGAAATAACTTTGTGTGGGAACAGATGGTTATTAGACTTATTGTGCTAATCATTTGATAATGCACACAAATGTCAAATTACTATGTAGTATTGCAAAACATAATATTACACTTAACCATAATTCAATAAAAAATTAAAAATAAACTTAAATTTTAACTACTATTTTTTATTAAAGTACACTTGATTTACAACATTGTGTTAGTTTCAGGTGTATAACTTAGTGATGCAAAATTTTTATATTATATTCCATTACAGTTATTATAGGATAATGGGTATAATTCCCTGTGTTATGCCATATGTTCTTTTTCTTTGCTTTTTAGGGCTGCACCCATGGCATATGGAGGTTCAATCAGAGCTACAGCTGGCAGCCTAGGCCACAGCCACAGCAATATCAGATCCGAGCCAGGTCTGCAACATACACCACAGCTCACGGCAACGCCTAATCCTTAACCCACTGAGCAAGGCCAGGAATCGAACCTGCAACCTCATGGTTCCTAGTTGGATTCATTTCCACTGCGCCATGATGGGAACTCCTATGCCATATGTTTTTAAACAAAAAATACTGGAGCTCTATCTTCAGTGCTACTACCTAAAATGAGACAATTTTTTTTTCTTTTTTTTTTTTTAGGGCCACACTTGTGGCATATAGAGGTTCCCAGGCTAGGGGTTGAATCAGAGCTGCAGCTGTCAGTCTACGCCACAACCACAGCAATGCCAGATCCGAGCCACATTTCAACCTACACCATAGCTCACAGCAATGAACACAAATTTTTTTTTGCTTTTTTTTTTTGCTTTTTATGGCCACACATGCGACATATGGAAGTTCTCAGGCTAAGGGTTGAATCAGAGCTTTAGTTGCCAGCCACAGCCACAGCAACACAGGATCCAAGCCACATCTGCAACCTATACCACAGCTCATGCTTAACCCACCAAGCAAGGCCAGGGATGGAGCCTGCATCCTCATGCATCCTCATGGATACTAGTCAGGTTCATTACCACTGAGCCACAAAGGGAACTCCGAGACTAAATAATTATTTGGTGTGCGGCTGTCATCCTGGGATTCCCACCCTTATTTGCCCTTTCAGCTTTTTGATGACTAGAAGTTCTGAATTTTAATAAGACAAATTTATCATTTTTTTCCTTTTGTGGTTACTGTTTTAATGTTCTATTTTAAAAACCTCCCCTGTCCCAATGCCTTGAATATGTTTCCCTACATTACATTACAAAAATCTTTATTGCTTTGTTTTTCACATTTAGGTCTACAATTGACTTAGAAATGATTTGTGTTTATGGTGCGAGGTAGAGACAAAATTTCATTTTAGTTCTGCTTAATAATTAATTGACCCAACATCATTTATTGAAAAGATCACCCTTCACCTACTCTCTGGCAGTGTTATTTGTGTCACACATTGAGTAGCTATCTGTGTATTTGTGGATCTATTCCTGGAAACTTTCACTTTCATTGATATTTATTTATTCTTACATTAATGCTATACTGTTTAAGTTACTGCAGATTTTTTTTTTTTTTTTTTTGGTCGTTTTAGCTATTTCTTGGGCCGCTCCCGCAGCATATGGAGGTTCCCAAGCTAGGGGTCAAATCGGAGCTGTAGCCACTGGCCTACACCAGAGCCACAGCAACGTGGGATCCGAGCCACATCTGCAACCTACACCACAGCTCACGGCAACACCGGATCATTAATCCACTAAGCAAGGGCAGGGACCGAACCCACAACCTCATGGTTCCTAGTCGGATTCATTAACCACTGCGCCACGACGGGAACTCCCAGTTACTGCAGATTTTTAATATGTCTTGCTAGCCAATAGAACAAAGTCCACCATCTCATTATTCTCCTTTAAAAGTGTTTTGGCTCTTTTTCATAAAACTCAACATTAAAAAAAACAAACAGGAGTTCCCGTCGTGGCGCAGTGTTAACGAATCTGACTAGGAACCATGACGTTGCGGGTTCGGTCCCTGCCCTTGCTCAGTGGGTTAAGGATCCAGCGTTGCCATGAGCTGTGGTGTAGGTTGCAGACGCGGCTCGGATCCTGCGTTGCTGTGGCTCTGGCGTAGGCCAGTGGCTACAGCTCCGATTTGACCCCTAGCCTGGGAACCTCCATATGCCATGGGAGCGGCCCAAAGAAATAGCAAAAAGACAAAAAAAAAAAAAGCAAATACCATATCATATCACTTATATGTGGAATCTAAAAAATACAACAAACTAGTGAATATAACAACAACAACAACGAAGAAGAAGCAGACTCACAGATACAGAGAACAAATTAGTGGTTACCAATTGGGTGAGGGAGAGGGGAGGGGCAATATAGGGTTGGGGATTAAGAGGTATAAAATATTATGTATAAAATAAAGATATATAAAATATGCAACTAGAGATTCTCATACCAAATGAAGTCAGAAAGAGAATGACAAATACCACATGATATTACTTATATGTGGAATCTAAAACACAGCACAAATGAACCTATCTACAGAACAGAAACAGACTCACAGACACAGAAAAGAGTCTTGTAGTTGCCAAGAGGGTAGGGAGATGAGTGGGATGGACTGGAAGTTTGGAGTTAGTAGATCCAAACTATTACATTTAGAATGGATAGGCAGGAGTTCCCATCGTGGCTCAGTGGTTAACGAATCCAACTAGGAACCATCAGGTTGCGGGTTCGATCCCTGGCCTTGCTCAGTGGGTTAAGGATCTAGTGTTGCCTTGGGCTGTGGTACAGATAGCAGACACAGCTCGGATCCCACATTGCCGTAGCCCTGGCTTAGGCTGGTGGCTACAGCTGTGATTTGACCCCTAGCCTGGGAACCCCCATATGCCACAAGTGTGGCCCTAGAATAGGCAAAAAAAAAAAAAAAAGAATGGATAGGCAATTTCTATACAGCAGAAATTGGCACAACACTGTAAATCAACTATACTTTAATTAAAAAATAAGAATAAAATAAAATAAGCTACAAGGATATATTGTACAACATAGAGAATACAGCCAATGTTTTATAATAACTGTAAATGGAATATATCATTTAAAATTGTGAATCATTATATGGAATACCTGTAACCTATATAATATTGTACATCAGCTATAATTCAATTGAAAAAAAAGAAGAATGTCTTGGCTCTTCTTAACTCTTTGTATTTCCATATAAATGTTAGTATTAGTTTTTTGGGGTTTTTTTTTGGTCTTTTTTTTTTTTTTGCTATTTCTTTGGGCCACTCCCATGGCATATGGAGGTTCCCAGGCTAGGGGTCAAATCGGAGCTGTAGCCGCTGGCCTACGCCAGAGCCACAGCAACGCAGGATCCGAGCCGCGTCTGCAACCTACACCACAGCTCACGGCAACGCCGCATCATTAACCCACTGAGCAAGGGCAGGGACCGAACCCGCAACCTCATGGTTCCTAGTTGGATTCGTTAACCACTGCACCACGACGGGAACTCCAGTATTAGTTTTTTAATTTACAAAGTGTTGAAATTTTTATTAGGATTGCATTAAATCTACAGATAATTTTAGAAAGAACTGTCATTTTTACAACGTCAGGTCTTCTAATCCATGAACATAAGGTATCACTCCATTTATTTCAGTCTTTAATTTCCCTCAATTTTTCCACTGGTTCCTGAATAATCTTATCTATAAATTTTATTTTATAGACTCTTAAATTTTTTAAATTGTGGCAAAATATACATAACAAAATTTACCAGCTTAACCATTTTTAAGTGTACAATTAAGTAGTGTGATGTATATTCATGTTGTTATGCAACCAATCTCCAGAATTCTTTTCACACTGAAAACTCAGAAACTCAGTATCTATTAAGCAACAACTCCCGGCACCTCCACCCTCAGCCCTTGGCAGCCACCATTCTACTTTCTGTTTCTGTGAATTTGATCACACTTATTGATTACACTTATGTGAGTGGAATCACAGTATTTGCTTTTCTGTGCCTGACTTACTTCACTTAGCACTGTATCTTCAAGATTCATCTATGTTGTAGTGTGTGTCAGAAGTTCCTTCTTTTTTAAGGCTAAATAATATCCTATTGTGTGCATATGCCAGATTTAGCTCATCTCTTCATCTGTTGATGGACACTTGCTTGGCTTCCATAGTTTGTGAAGAACATGCTACAAACATGGATGTACAAATATCTCTTTAAAACTGTACAACCACATGTAACAGAATGAAATTAGAACACTCCCTAACACCATACACAAAAATAAACTCAAAATGGATTAAAGATCTAGATAGAAGACCAGACACTATAAAACTCTTAGAGGAAAGCCTAGGCCAAACACTCTCTGACATAAACGACAACATCTTCTCAAGATCCACCTCTTAAAGCAACGACAGTAAAACCAAAATAAACAAATGAGACCTCATTAAACTTAAAAGTTTATGCACAGCCAAGGAAACCCTAACCAAAATGAAAAGACAACCCACAGAATGGGAGAAAATATTTGCAAATGAATCGACCGACAAGGGATTAATCTCCAAAATTTATAAACACCTTTAGCAGCTCAATACCAAAAAAAAACAAAAAAACAAAAAAAAAACAACCCCATCAAAAAATGGGCAGAAGGTCTAAACAGACAATTCTCCAAAGAAGACATACGGATAGCCAAAACACTCATGAAAAGATGTTCAGCATCACTCATTATTAGAGAGGTGCAAATCAAAACCACTATGAGGTACCACCTTACACCAGCCAGAATGGCCATCATCAAAAAGTCTACAAACAGTAAGTGCTGGAGAGGGTGTGGAGAAAAGGGAACCCTATTACATTGTTGGTGGGAATGTAAATTGGTGCAACTACTGTGGAAAAAAGTATGGAGATTCATCAGAAAACTAAAAAGAGAACTTCCATTTGATCCGGCAATCCCACTCTTGGGCATCTATCCAGAGAAAACCATGACTCGAAAAGACACATGTACTCCAATGTTCATTGCAGCACTATACACCAATAGCCAAGACATGGAAACAACCTAAATGCCCATCAGACAGAGAAGTGGATCAAGAAGATGTGGTACATATACACGATGGAATATTACTCAGCCACTGAAAGGAAAGAAATAACGGCATTTGCAGCAATGTGGATGGACCTGGAAATTATCATGCTAAGTGAAGTCAGTCAGACAAAGAGACACCAACATCAAATGTTTTCACTTACATGTGGAATCTGAAAAAAGGACGTGATGAACTTCTTTGCAGAACAGATACTGACTCACAGACTTTGAAAAACTTATGGTTTCCAAATGAGACAGGTTGGGGGGTGGGGGATGTACTGAGGGTTTGGGATGGAAATGCTATAAAATTTAGTTGTGATGATTGTTTTGTACAACTATAAATGTAATAAAATTCATTAATTTAAAAAAAGAAAAAGAAAGAGATCCAGTGTAATCAACCTGCCCCTAGGTGGCTAGTTGGTCCCCATGGGGAGTGGCACCATTTGAAAGGCTGAGCATTGGCTCTACTGTAGACAGATTAGGCACTCAGCAGTAATGTTAGCCAGGTAGGTCTTAAGTAGATGAGTCTGTGTTTTCTAGCCCATGCATGGCCTCCATCCCTGCCACTGTGGCCACTTTGTTTATGGCCCATGAAGCAATCACTGGGGTGCCTGGGTAAGAGATTGACTTGCATGTACAGAGTGTGTCATTCTGTCCACTTGATTATTAGATACCCCCTGTGCAGCGTACAGCCATGGCTTGCTGGATAGGGAGGAGTCCCTGTTGCACCATGGTAGTGGAGCTTGCTGGAAATCTTCCTCTAGAGCACAAGGCGGGGCATCTCACTAGCAGCATTAGGAACCGAAACTGCCCAGGAGGGTGCAGAAGGATACTGCTGCTGCTACTGCATCTTGAAAAGCCTGGCACACCAGAACAGGAAGGGAAGCCCCTCCTCCTGCAACGTTTCTCCAGCACCCCCCTACTAGAGATCTTAAGATCAAGCTTTGTTGGTAAAGGGAAAATGTTTAGAAGGCCAATTTCATGTTTATGAAGCAGGCAAAGAAGGGTGAATTTCAATAAACTGCTAGCTGGCAAAGGCACCATGCTGAGCTGAATAGTTTTCCCCGAAAATTCTTGTCTACCTGGAAGCTCAGAATGAGCTTATTTATGTGATGCATTTTTTTTTCAGATATAGTTAGTTAAGACGTCATACTAGATTAGGGTGGGCCCTACATTCAGTGACTGGTATCCTTTTAAAAGTAAAAGGTAAGACAAAGAGATGAGGAGGACAGAGGCAGAGATTAGAGTGATGTGGGATTGCCAGCACCCACCAGAAGTTAGAAAAGGCAAAGAAGGATTCTTCTCTAGAGACTTCATAGGGAGTGTGGCCTGCCAACACTTTGATTTCAGACTTCTAGCCTCCACAACCATAAGAAAATTAATTCTTCTTGCTTTAAGACATAAAGTGTGTGGTAATTTGTTATGGCAGCCCTAGGAAACCAACACAGCACAAGTGTTTAGTTCTTGTTTATGGAGAACCAATTCATAAATGCCTGGGCCCCCCCTGCCTTGGGAGAGAAGTGAGAAGCAAGACTCCATATGAACAACATGCTAAATGTCCAAAGTTACAGCAGACTTTGAAGTACCACCATCCAACTCCCTCTCATTGGGCATTACTCTCTTCTCAGACATGGATTTTTCTACTGTATGAAATGTATTATCTCTGTCTCTTCACATTAAAATGTCATGAAGCCATTATGTTTTTATTCCAAAGTGTGCACTGGCAGCAGCTCTCTGACCCACTGGGCTCTCCTCCTCATGGAGTATCAGTCTTCTCTAGTAACCATGCCTTTAAATCTGTCTGAACAGTCTCTGCTAAATTTCAGATTTAACAGTTTGCTTTTGTCCTTTATCTCCTTCAGACCTTACCCTGGACTCCCTATAGCAATATAAATCAAATTTCATATCCTTTTGTTTCCAGCCCATCCCCATAATCCCACTTCTAGTGGTAAACTATCCCTTTTTATCAATTTGGTCCTCTTCTTTTTATTTCTGTATTTATGGAACATGAATTAAGTAGAGATCAATGTGCCAGCCACTATAAAGGGAACAAAGGACACACAAAGCACAAAGATGAATGGAACTCAGACCTTGCACATGAGTGAAACAGACATATCTAGAAGACTCCAGAAGTCTACTAAGAGGAATGGGTAGATGGTGGTGCTAGTCCAGGAGATAAGGAGGGAAAAGAGGCGAAGGTAGAAGAGAGAAGTAACCTATCTTTAGTTTAAGGTACCTGTAAAACAAACAAGTGGTGATGTCTGATAAGCACTCAGCTCTATGGAGAGGAGGCTCAAGAAAAAGATCAGGCTCAGATATAAACTGGAACTGATTAGTTTAGAGACGGTGGTTGAGTCCTCATAGACAGAAATAGATGAGCTACCCCAAAGAGCGCCTAGTGGGGTAAGAAAAAGTGCAGGAACCAAAGGTAGAACAATGGAGAATATTCTTTTTTTTTTTTTTTTTTTTTTTTTTTTTTTTTTTTTTTGCTTTTTAAGGCCACACTCATGACATATGGAAGTTCGCAGGCTAGGGGTCAAATCAGAGCTCCAGCTGTCAGCCTACACCACAGCCACAGCAATGAGGGGTCCAAGCAGTGTCTGGGACTTACACCACAGCTCAGAGCAATGCCAGGTTATTAACCCACTGAGCAAGGCCAGGGATTGAACCCACACCTCATAGATCCTAGTTGGGTTCGTTAACCACTGAGCCACAAAGGGAATTCCCAGGAACATTCTTAATATATGGAATTTCAGAGTTCCTGTCATGGCTCAGTGGAAACGAATCTGACTAGCATCCATGAAGACGCAGGTTCCATCCCTAGCCTTGATTAGTGGGTTAAGGATCTAGTGTTGCCCTGAGCTGTGGTGTAGCTTGGATCTGGTGTTGTTGTGGCTGTGGTGTAAGCCAGTGGCTACAGCTCCAATTCAACCCCCAGCCAGTGCAGCCCTGAAATGACAAAAACAAAATGTGGAATTTCAGAGCAAGAGAAACCACTGTAAAGAGTGCTCAGAATAAGAGAACCTCAAGACAGAGGAGTGGTGAAAAAATTAAGAACAGAGAGTTCAAAGTGGAAGAAATGCCACAGTTAATGTGAAATGCTGAGAAGATAAATAAAATAAGTGAATTCGATTTGGCAACAGGGAAGACAAGTGAGGGGTAAGGGTGTAAGCCCAATATAGACAGCTTAAGGGGAATGGGGGGTGCAATTATAGTTTATTTTCTAAAACCAATGTCATAATACACACAGTTGAAAAGTCAAATTGATCTATGAGACATAGAATGAACAAGGGTAGTCCCTTCCCCATCTTACCACTAAGTCCTGCTCCCCAGACTGCATCTGCTTTCATCTCTTATAGCTGTTTCCATGGGGCTTTACTTACACTTTTAAAAATATCTTGATATACCTATTTCTTTTTGATATTTCACTTTAATAATATTAAGGTCATATTAAGGAAGATAAGGATTTGGTTCTCACGCATCCTCAAGTACCTTCATTACACAGAATTCTCCTCTCCAAACTCCAATCCTTCCAATATGCTTCGAATCTATTGGTTAGATCAGAATTTGGTGTTTACATTATTGCAACTATGTAAATATTATCCATAGCTAAGCCTTGTAATATGCTATAATTATTATTATTATTTTTTTTTTTTTTTTTTTTTTTTTTGTCTTTTAGGGCCGCACCTGCGGCATATGGAGGTTCCCAGGCTAGGGATCCAATCAGAACTGTAGCCGCTGGCCTACACCAGAGCTACAGCAACTTGGGATCCAAGCTGCATCTGCAACCTACACCACAGCTCATGGCAACGCCAGATCCTTAACCCACTGAGCAAGGCCAGGGATCGAACCTATATCCTCATAGATTCTAGTCAGGTTCGCTAACTGCTGAGCCACATCAGGAACTCCAAATTCCTTGTACACCATTTTGTTTACCTGGGACTAATGATAAATGATAACATTGTTTTCTGCCTTAGCTTAGTTGTCTATGTACCTATCACTAATTCTTCCACTTTTGCAGCCAAAGTAATCTCCTCTCAACACTGGAACATAACAAAACAAACACACCTGGTACTCCACTGCACCATTTTCCCCCCATAAAGCCATGTTCTTTGAGCTCTCCACCCCTCCACTTCTTAACTCTGAATCGCCACCTGCAATCGCCTTTCAACATTCCAGGGAATTTCTTTAACTACCTCCTGTGTTGAATCCTCTATCTATGTCTTCTTACTTAGCTCACTCTCTTTTTGGTAGACTTCCAATAGCCTCCCGAGAAAGGATGCATGGGAGGTAACTTTTTTTTTATACTTAGCATGCCCAAAAATGTCCTTTTTCTCACTTTGAATAATGATTCAGCAGGGTTTAAATTGGAAATAATTTTCCTCATGATTTTGATGACACTTTTCACTGCTGTTTAGACTGAGAAATCTAATACCATCCTGTTTGTCAATGTTTTAATTTGTGTTCTGTTAGATTCTGCAAGTTTTTAGGATCTTAAATTTGTCCCATATTTTGAGAAATTCCATAATGATACAGGTCTTCATCCCTTGTGCTAGGGATGAAGTGCTAGCCCTTTTCATCTGTGGATTCTTGTCTTTCAGTTCTGAGGCATTTTCTTGAAAAACCTTTATTCAAAGTTCAACCTGTATTTAGCCTCAGAGCAGCCACACTTGGGACAAGCCCTGTGACTGTCATAACTGGCAGAAGAATCATCAATCAGAATTCACCCCTAACTGACCATCAAAGAATCCACACTGGGGAGATGTATATCATTTTCAAGTTGTTTGATTATCTCCAGATATTTTGGCAAAATGATTTATGCTAAGTATCTCAGGAAGACTTTACCTCAAAAACATGTGCTGAGTGGGCAATTAAAAACACCTCTATCCATATTATGCAATCATTAAACTGTTTTAATTGGTACAAATTCACTATTAAATACCAAAGAAGGGTGGGGTTTTTGGCTTTTTTTTTTTTTTTTTAAGGGCCATACCCAAGGCATATGGAAGTCCCCAGGCTAGGGGGTGAATAAGAGCTGCAGCTGCTGGCTTACACCACAGTCACAGCAACGCAGGATCGAGCCACATCTTCGACCTACACCACAGTTCATGGCAACGCCTGATCCTTAACCCACTGATGGAGGCCAGGGATCAAACCTGCATTCTCCTGGATCCTAGTCATGTTCGTAAACTGCTAAGCCATGAAGGGAACTCCAAAAAGGTATTTTAAAGATGGGGGGAGAAACCTCATTTACACACTACTCAGTACTGTTACTAATGCTGTGACCTGTCTGATATTTAGAACATGTCTCTGGCATGTTTAAATTTGGCTCTCCATTACATTATTCTGGAAAACGGATATTACCTTGGTTTTTTTGATGATAGGCATCATGAACCAGCTCCTAGATTCAATCAGAGGCTTGCCTTCCAAACATAACCATCACCCAGGAATGTGTCTGAAATGCAGAAACTCTGACCCCCACCTCAAATTTACTGAATCAGAATCTGCATTTCAACAAGATCCTCAAGTGATCTGTATGTACACCCAAGTTTGAGAAGCAATGATTTTGGACATCTTTGAGAATCAGATAGAAGATGAAGACCAGACATCTAAAATTCTACTACCTGTAGGAGCTAGGCTAGTGACAGAAATGGCAAGGGGCAGGTGGGGAGACTGACCAATTGGGGAATGCATGATCTTTCCAAAGCGGGTAGCAGATAACATTTGCCCTGGGATAATGTAGGATCAGAGCTCCTAGATTTTTCAGTTTTCCAAAACAAGTGAGTTGTGTGGATTTTTTTTTTTAATGTAATGAATCAAAATTTACATGTTGGGAACCAATTCAATTTTTAAACAATGAGCCAGTTAAACACATCTTCAGGCTAGTCTTTGTCAAGGCTGGTAGCCTGTGTCTTGTTAGATCTTGTCCCCAGAATAGTGAACATATGCATCTAGAAACACATATTTGGGGGGAGGGCGTTATACAAAGGTGTCCTTTAGAGTTTTATACAATTGTGCAAGTGTTCTACATTTGTGCTGTCCAATATGGTAGCCACTAGCCACATGAGGCCATAAGCACTTGAAACAAGCAAATGTGACTGAGGAATTGAATTTTTAACTTTACTTAATTTCAATTAGTTTAAACTTAACCAGCCATATATATTTAGTGGTTACTACTACACTGGGCACACAGGTAGAAAGCCCACAGACTATGGGTTAAAACTCTCCTCTCACATGCTTGTTTTTTCAAAACTTTCCATTTGAGGCAGTTCCTTACCTACCATATGAAGATTCTCAACCTTGGCTGTTGTGAAAACTTTAAAAAAAAAAAAAAGTAGCTCCCAAAGACATCAGATCCTAATCCCTGGAACCTATAAATGTTACCTTATTTGGGAAAGGCATCTTTGAAGCAATTGGGGGAGATTAAGAATTTTGAGAAAGGGAGATTATCCTTGGTTTTCTGGGTAGGTAGACCCTAAATGCAATCATACGTAACCTTACAAGAGGGAGGAATGGGGAGACTTGAAGATACTGGCCTTGAAGATTTAAGTGATAAGCCACAAGCCAAGGAATGTTGGTAGCTACCAGAAGCAGGAAGAGGAAAGAAATGGCTGTTCCCCTAGAGCATCCAGAGGCAGTGCTGCCCTGTTGAAATTTTTATTTTAGTTCAAGTGAAATTGATTTATTCCCCCACAGCCTCCAGAACTGTGGAGGAATAAATTTCTGTTGTTTAAGGCACCATTTGTTACTGAAGCCCTAGCAAACTAATATAGCTGCCCACTGGAATCACCAGTGAAGCTTTACCACCACCATTTTCTTATTTAGTCTTCATCCAGTGAGATGACTACTATGATCCCCGTTTCATAAATGAGGAAACAAGGAGTAGAGAATTTTAGGAACTTGCCCACAGCTAGCTTGTGCCAGGGTCAGGGTGTGAACGTAGGTTCACCTGCTGACTTCCAGACCACATTGGGTGCAGTAGAATGAAGAAGAGGGAAATGTTCAAGAAGTCCAAGACTTTTATCAGAAACATGGAGTCAACAGCAGTTTTCACTATTAGAGCAAGTAACTGGGGGTGGGGGGGCAATTGACGGTGTAAGGGGAGAAGACGAACTCAGTTGTGCATGCTTCTTTAGTTGTTTTCCTGACATGGTACTTCATTCATGTCTTCCACAAAGGGGCACATGGCTTCCCCATTTAAACTCACATAGCCATTCAATGCATATCCACAGCTGGATTTCCTAAACACACTCTAATCCACCACTCTCTGCAAACTGTAGTTCCATTGTAGGCAAATTGCTTTTTATTTCCAAATCTAAATTTCTTGACTTTCTATTACAGAAACATGGCAGCTTGTCTCTAACTCACCTGCTTCACACATCCTGGGCAAGGGGGAAAAATGCTTATGTGCATAGATGGAAACAGAGCCACACCACAAAAAGCTTCTAACCGGGCAGAAAGCAAATATGTTGGGATAAAAGAATGTCCTGGGAGTTCCCATCATGGCACAGCAGAAACAAATCCGACTAGGAACCATGAGGTTGCAGGTTCGATCCCTGACCTCGCTCACTGGGTTCAGGATTGGTGTTGCCTTGAGTTGTGGTGTAGGTCACAGATGCAGTTCAGATCTGGCATTGCTGAGGCTCTGGTATAGGCCAGCAGCAACAGCTATGATTTGACCCCTAGCCTGGGAACCTCCATATGCTGCGGGTGCATCCCTAAAAAGACAAAATAAATAAATAAATAAAAGAATGTCCTGATGAAGGCAAATAGAAGGCTGAGGAGTGTCTCTATAATTTAAAAAGTGATTGCCCTTTTCTTCACTGTGTTTATACGTAACTTATGAAATTTATAGGGAGTTTAATATACTTATACAGGGGAAGCAGTCAGACATACAGCACATTTATTTTCACAGTCTCACAAATGTCCAACTATGTACTGTATGATTGTATGGTATTGATTCCGGCATTTCATTCAGCTTCAGATTCAGGCTACCAAAACTCCCTTCAAACGTCCACATAAGCCATTGTCAAACCCACCCATACTGGACAATGGGGCCCTATTGTATAGCACAGGGAAATGTGATTGGGTCACATTGCTGATCAACAGAACTTGAAGAAACACTGTAAATCAACTGCATTTTAATAATTTTCTTTTGGTCTTTTTAGGGCCACACCCATGGCATACGGAGGTTCCTAGGCCAGGGATGGAATCGTAGCTATAGCCGCTGGCCCATGCCACAGCCACAGCAACGCAGGATCCAAGCCGAGTCTGCAACCTACACCACAGCTCATGGCAATGCTGGATCTTTAACCCACTGAGCAAGGCCAGGGATTGAACCTGCATTCCCATGGATGCTAGTCAGATTCATTTCTGCTGAGCCACGATGGGAACTCCAACAATAATAATTTAAAAAAAATTTTTAATGGCACATTATCTATCCAAATGTCAGCCTTCCATCCAACAAACACTGGCTTCCTGAATGCTTCCTGAAACCTGCTTCCATCCTTGCCCCTATGCACTAGTTCAGACCTCCATCAGGTTCAGCCTGGATCTTGCAATAGTTTCAGAGCTGGTCACCCTATCTTGAGTTTAGCCTCCCCTCAAATCATCCTACATTGCCATGGGAGAGTTCTAACTGAATTGCAGATAGTTTGTGTTCCTCGCTCAAGATCCTCGCTTTAATCCAGAGACTTTTACTTGGCCTGCCAAATCTTTAAAAACTAGACCATTACTTACTTATTCATTTTCATCCTAAGTCACTCATCATCAGCCTGACATCCTTCAATTCAAAAAATCTAAACATTACATTCTGGTCCCTCAGTCTGAAATGTACAAACACTCAGCTCTCCCCAACAGCTCCAATTCCTATCTATCCACCCCTCTCCCCTACACCTTCCTTTCTTTAATTAAGATGCTTTTGTAGCATCCTGTCAATAGTATCTTCAGAACAGCTGCCACTTTGTTTAAAATAGTCAGTTTATATGCTCTTCTCCTTAATTAGTCTATCAGTTCCTAAAGAGCAAGAATCTGCATCTCATATTTGAATTCCCAGTGTTTACCAGGCATCTGGTATACAGTAGAAGCTTGCTCTACTGGGAGTTTGTTCCTGCTAATTTCTTTCCACTTTACCCTCAGACATTAAAAAAATAAAAAGCAAACAAAAGACCCCGCCCTTTACTAAGTTTACTGTGAACTATTACAAGGAGTCTTTTACATTTGCTTTTTTTTTTTTTTTTTATTTAGTTTCTTGGATCAGCTATGTGGTAGAATCCTAACTGATGAATTCATCCCTGACTTCTTGCCAAATCATTTGGCTTTTCACAGTTCCTTATTCTCATTGCAGCTTTTGACTGCTGTCTATTTTTCCTTAAGCTACCTTTGACTTCACACCATTGCCAAAAATTTCTTGCCCTTGAGGAATTGTTTTAGATTCCTCGTTGCCTTGATTCATTTGGCTGACCCATCATCACTATAAAAATATTCCCTTGTACACATTTGGATTGTCTTGTTATTTGTTACCTCATCAAAAAGAAAAAAAAAATCTTAGCCCATGAAATATGGGCAAGTATTTCAAAAAAAAATTATTCAAATTTAGTGTCATTGTAGGTTAATTAAGATGCAAATTTCTCCAGGTCTGGTATAGACTGAGTAAGCCAGCTTTTTCTCTCACTGTCTCAGACTCCAGTGGGAACATACCTTTTGTTTGCTTTGCTCATATCAAAAGGGTTTTTTTTTCTTCTTATTGTTGTTTATTAATTTTCAAACATCATTGTCTTCTCCCTAATTCCCCACTTCTCTGTACAAGAATATTTCTAAGAGTTCCTAGGGAAAATGGGTGGAGGATGAGACCAATATGTGGGGCTGTGGCCTGGTAGCTCATTTAGCCTGAAATTTATTTTTAAATTTACTTAAGATTATCTGAGGAAATATACATGTATGCATTGGTGCCAAAATATGTGCGTGCTCGAGTTCTCACCTTTTCAAGGGCCATTATGTTCTCTTGTGAAAGCAAGGGGTGGGGTTGGGGGGGGTCAACCCCATTCCTTCCATCACTACTTGGAGCATAGCCAACCTCAGAAGCGCCGACGGTATTACAAGAATGTTGCGCGCAGTGGTAGAAAGCACAGGAGTCTCCCCGTGACCCTGGGCAAGTCACCAAAACTTTGGGTTTATTCCCTGTAAAATGGGAATAACCGTATTGGGTTATTGAAAGAGCCAATGAAATAATGTAAGTACAAGTACTCTGAGAAATAATAATGGTTTCTCTGAACATGAAGCCCAAGCAGCTGGATATACGCACTCAAGGAGTTTTGGGCTCCCCTCGTACTGCACCGCCCCCACCCGCTTCAGGCTGCGGTGGTGGCTCGTCTCCATGGCAACTGCTCCGGCATCCCGGGCCCCGCCCCCTCTCCGCCTAGAGGACCGGAAGCAGCTTGCAGACTGGCGCTTCCCGGGCTTCTCCCCAAAAACGCTGGGCCGTCCTTCCCAGGCCTTAGGTGAGAGTTGAGGTCTCTTCGCGCTGCTAGGCCTCAGGGAAACGACCCTTACCCGGCGGGTCGGGAAGGGGTGGCCGCGGGCCTTGGCACCACCTCACTGCAGCCCCCCCCCCGCAAAGCTCCCACCGCGTACCGGCGCACCCTTCTTCATACACCTCCCCGCGCCACACTCTCAGGCTACGCCTTCCTTGTGCCCCACCGCGCTTTCTCGCTGCCCTCACCTCATCCCCGCAGCTTCTCACCTGTCACTGAGCGTCGGCGCCCCGCCTCTCTTCTCCCTGGCACCCCGTGGCGGCTGACCTCCGCCCCCCAAGCGGACGGCCTCCCATCACCCCTCGCGCGCTTACCTGCCTCCAGCGCGCCCTCCTCTCAAGACCCTCGTAGTCTCGCGGAGTCCGGACTCCGTCCGAGAGCGGTGGCGTGTGGTGGGGGAAGGTGGCCTGGGACCGTCTGGAGCCGGCTCTAGGAGAGGTATTTCCAGGTAAGAGTCGGACCCCTTAGGAAAGACCCCACGGAACTGGGGCCCTGGGCGAAGCCTCCGCTCCAGGGACCAGGTTCGTTACGGACCCTCGCGCGGCGTTGGGGGTTTAGTCTCTTACGTGGAGCTGAGAGCAATTGTGGACCCCGCACAGATTCGGCCGCTGGTACCAAAAAGGCAGAGTGCTCCCGGTGGCCGTTCCTGCGGCTTCCCAGAGGATGCTTTAGCATAGGGGCCCTCTGTGCAACTCCCCTAGTCGGCTCCAGACACGTGGCGGCCTCAAACCCCTCCTGCCGCTCCAGTCTTGACCCCAGATTCTGTTCCAGCCTGGAATCATCTGGGTCTGTTGCTTCTCCTCTCCGCTGGGACCCCAGCCACTGGCTCTGAACCACGCAGCACTGTAGAAAGTGTGGATGGAGTGGACTCAGACCCCAGCCCTGGTACTCTGCCCTTGGTCTCCTTATATGAGCTTGCCCTGATCATACCCAAGCTCGCCCTGGTGGGTTTCCTCATCTCCAACATGAGGATGAAAATAACCTTCCAGAGCTTTTGTGAGGACTTAAATGAGTTTATATTAAGATGCTTAGAAGGGTGCTTGGTACATAGCAAATTCTCTGTGTCAGCTGTTACCCTTTGCAGTGGAGCCCATAGTTATATAAAGTTGTGTCACTTATTTGGTAACCTTCTTGTCTCTCCCCAGCTAGAGTACAAGCTTTGTGCAGCCGCAGACTTTGTTCAGATCACCACCATAACTTCACAGCCTAGAAATTTCTTGGTGAAGTGGGGGGAAAATGGTAAAGAGGAAACATAGGGAGTTCCTGTTGTGGTTCAGTGGAAACAAACTGGTATCCATGAGTATGTCGTTCCTTCCCTGGCCTTACTCAGTGGGTTAAGGATCCAGCGTTGCAGCAAAGTGCAACATAGGTGGCAATTTCGGCTCCGACCCCTCATTGCTGTGGCTGCTGTTTAGGCCAGCAGCTGCAGCTCCTATTTGCTCCTATTTGCAACTGGGACTTGCATTTGCCTCGGGTGCAGCCCTAAAAGGCGAAAGAAAGGAAGAGAGAGAGAGAGAGAGAGAGAAAGAGAGAGAGAGAGAGAAGAGAGAGAGAGAGAAAGAAAGAAAAATAGGGGCATGTATAACATTTTTAATTAATCATCAGTTACTAGTGATACATATATACATATACTAAAGTGCTGCAAAGTGTCTTCCTGCTAACAAGCTAGTGATACTTGGAGATGTCTACATACATCACTAGGTTGCTGGTGACACTGTGATTTGATCCAGTGTTTCCTATAATTTATTCGATAATTCATAGCAAGATATTTGCTGCTCTTCCTTTGACCCCAATAAATCAAGTCCTTGGACATTTTTGAAGGAAATAATTTGAAGAGAAAAATAGTATATTTTTCTGAAAATGTGCTTCCCAGCATTATTTATAATAGTAAAAATTAGAAATAACTTAAATATTTTGCAATAAAAGATAGTTAAGTAAATAATATGGATGTTACAGATGAGCAGTAGACATGAATATGATTAAATGGAAATATATTAAGATGGAGGAATATGTGGTTACTTTTTTCGTTTGAATTGTTCCTCTAACACCAAAGTAATAGTTTTAAATCTTAGTAAACATTGAAAAAAAATCCACACAAAGGTGCTTCTCTTAGGAGACTATCCCTTAGAGTTCTTTGCAGCAGGCTAGAAAAAATTAATGGCTCTTTGCACCTGCACCAGTCATAACTTTCCTCAGGCTTCCCTTATTTCTATTCTTCCGGAGCTCCTTTGCAACCTTGGCTGATTGCTTTTTCTTTTTTTTGCTTTTTAGTGCCACACCCATGGCATATGGAAGTTTCCAGGCTAGGGTCAAATCAGAGCTACAGCTGCCAGCCTGCACCACAGCTGCAGCAACTCGGAATCCCAGCCACATCTGCAACCTACACCACAGCTCATGGCAATGTTGGATCCTTAACCCACTGAGTGAGGCCAGAGATCAAACCCAAAACCTCATGGATACTAGTTGGGTTCATTAACTGCTGAGCCACAAAAGAACTCCCCTTGGCTGTTTTCTTTTCTTTTTTTTTTTTTTTTTTTTTTTTGCCACAGCACATGGAAGCTCCTGGGCCAGGGATTGAATATGCCACAAAGGAACTCCCCTGGCTGATTTCTTATTGTGATAATATAGTCAGCCTCATGGGCATGATTTTCGGAACAGATTGCGAATTATACATATAAATTAATGCATCTTAGTTCTTTGATTCCCTTAAAAAAGAAGTATTCATTGAATGCATGGTTTATATTAAGACTAAGGATAGTACTTTCTGTACAGCCTTATGTTTCTAATCTTGGCCATATTGTTCTAAGAAGCATTTGTCTTTGTCTTGTTTCTGCTTGTTTTTTTAATCATATTTGAGGAGTGTCCATAGGAGAATTTCACCTCCTTGAAGATTAAAGCTTAGCAGTCCTGAATTATTCCCAGTCCAAATGTCTGCAAAATTGAGAGATTCATCAAAACTTCTTCTACAAACTTCAGAGGACCCTGACTGCATTCTGGTCACAAAGATGGAAGAGCGAGGGCAGGCTCATAATATGGTCTCCAGCCGCCACTGGAGCAGCTACTACAGCTCCGAGACCTACCGCCAGCGGTTTAGGCAGTTTGACTACCAGGAGTCACCTGGGCCCCGGGAGGCTCTCAGCCGTCTCCGAGAGCTTTGTTGCCAGTGGCTGAGGCCAGAGGTGCACAGCAAAGAGCAGATCCTGGAGCTGCTGGTGCTGGAGCAGTTCCTGGCCATGTTGCCTGCGGAGCTGCAGACCTGGTTTCAAGAGAACAGACCAGGGAGTGGAGAGGAAGCTGTGGTGATGCTGGAGGAGCTGGAGAAGGAGCATGATGGGGCAGCCAAACAGGTGAGAAGGCAGCTGTGGAGACAAGTGACATGGCTGAGTCAGGAGCTCTGGCGCATCCTTGGGTGTGGACCTCTTAATTGTCCTCCTACTCAGCACAACTGGATGTATAGTGTGGTGAATGTACTCCCAGCTGTGCCAGAAAATGGAATGTGCCTCTGCTTTTTTCCTCCCTCTTCCTGTGTCCCAAGACAGTTTCTTCTCTTATTTTATCCTTAAGTCCCAATCTGATACCCTTCTTTAGCCTCAATTATAACCTGTTTCTAGATCTGTCTTGGACAAAAAGAAGACTTGCTTGCAAAGACTCTACCAGCTTATGAAATCACTCCAGAGACACCACAGAGCCAGCTCAAGCCCATGAAACAGCCGCTGTGGGCCTCGAAGAAGCTTCAGTCCTTGAGACAAAACGGTGAGGGACAGGGTTCAGTTCCTGGTGGTGGTTCGAAAGTGGCCTCTCAGCCCATCTCCCCCACACATCTGGCTGCTTTCTACAAGAGGTGTCCAGTCTCCCCTCCCACCTCCTCTTCCCATGGAAACTTCCACCATTATATATCCTGCTAGTGCACATTCTCAGTATTTTGTCCTTATTTCCTTCTCATAGATTCTTATAGTATCTTTCAGATCTTTGAATCCTTGGCATTATCTCATCAAGATTTTGAATCTTTTGGGGAGTTCCCATCATGGCACGGCAGAAACAAATCCAACTAGGAACCATGAGGTTGCGGGTTTGATCCCTGGCCTTGCTCAGTGGGTTAAGGATCTGGCGTTGTTGAGAGCTGTGGTGTAGGTCGCAGACGTGTCTTGGATCTGGCGTTGCTGTGGCTCCTATTAGACCCCTGGCCTGGGAACCTCCATATGCCACAGTTGCAGCACTAAAAGGACAAAAAGACCAAAAAAAAAAAAAAAGATTTTGAATCTTTTTTAAGCAACATCACCCTTTTCTTAATGAAATTTTATATGGAGTTGCAATATATAAAACAGATGAAAACACGCCTACTCTGACTGAAGCAGAAACAAGCAATGTCAGCCCACAAGGCCTTCTACTCAGCCTTGCTCCCACCCTTCTGCCTTCAGGCAGACCCTGAGGCCCTTTTGAGATACTCCCAAGGTTACAGTCTAAAGACTGTGATTCATTCATCATTATAAATTTGTTTATTTATACTCTTTTCCTAAATTTTGCTTATTACTGTCTACAGCCACTTTCATTTGCTCCTCTGCTTCTCCAATAATTCCACATCTTTTAGGTCCTTTTTTTTCTTCCAGACTCTCTTCAGTCTCTGATGTATCTTTTTACCCCCCTATTCATCATTCTACCCTTTGCACAGAGCTTTCCATCTTTATAGTTGACTACCTCATCAGTATATAATCCTTTTCTTTTGCCTTATGATCTTCTCAATGTTTTCTGCCTTATCTTCTCCATCCTCCACAGTGTGATACTATATTACAACCATGCTAGCTAAAAATTAATCTATTTGAATTTTATTTGGATCATCCTATTTTCTCCTTACTTCTGAACAGAGAACTGGTTACATTTGCTTTTCTGTGTATTGTTTCAGATAAAGACAGCAAAACTGTAAATGTGAAATCAAGGCAAAATACTTCTTCAGGCACAGAACTATATTACAGAGTTTCTAACTCTCCTCAAATGAATGCTTCCCAGAGTTTCACATTTAGAGGAACCTGTGAACAAGATAGAAACTTTGAAAGAAGACAGGGAAACCATCCTCGAAAAAAACAGCACAAGTGTGGTGAATGTGGCAAAGTATTTAGTCAGAGTTCAGCTCTCAATCTACATCAGAGAATCCACAGTGGAGAGAAACCTTATACATGTGATGTGTGTGCAAAGGCTTTCAGCCGAAGTGCAATCTTGATTCAGCATCGAAGAATCCACACTGGGGAAAAACCCTTCAAATGTCATGAATGTGGTAAAGCCTTCAGTCAGAGCTCGAATCTTTTAAGACATAGAAAAAAACATTCTGGAGAAAAAGTCCCATCAGTGTTGTGAAGGAATCAAAGCATTTACTGAGAACATTTTCAGTGGGGGAGGAGAAGACACAAGGCACCAATACCCCTTTATTATAAATCAGTAGTTTCAATGGGCACCAGTTTCCCTGCAAAGGTTATAAAAGAAACAGTAGAAAATGTGAATATTTTCAGTCAGCGTTGTTTGCTTTTCTGGTTTTCAATACAGTGTCAATTCACATGTTTGAGATTCTAAATCTTAAATCAGATATCCATCTCTAGTGTAGCACTTGAAAAGATACTCTCAGGAGTTCCCGTTGGGGCTCAGTGGGTTAAGAACCTGACAGAGTGTCCGTGAAGATATGGGTTCAACCCCCGGCCTCACTCAGTGGCTTAAGGATCCAGCGTTGCCTCAAGCTGTGCTGTAAGCCTTAGATGCAGCCTGGATGCAGTATGCTGTGACTGTGGCCTAGGCTGGCAGCTGCATCTCCAATTTGATCACTAGCCCAGGAACTTCCATATGCTGCTAGTGCAGCAGTTAAAAAAAAAAGAAAGAGGAGTTTCCGTCATGGCGCAGTGGTTAACAAATCTGACTAGGAACCATGAGGTTGCATGGTTCGGTCCCTGCCCTTGCTCAATGGGTTAACGCTCCGGCGTTGCCGTGAGCTGTGGTGTAGGTTGCAGACGCGGCTCAGATCCCGCATTGCTGTGGCTCTGGCGTAGACTGGCGGCTACGGCTCCAATTAGACCCCTAGCCTGGGAATCTCCATATGCCGCGGAATCGGCCCAAGAAATAACAAAAAAAAAAAAAAGAGAGAGATACTCAGACACTTCTGCTGTTTCCATTATTAACACAAATAATGAACTAGTATGTTTCCTTTTAGACAAGTACATTTTCCTTGTCTAGAAGGAATATGTGAGCTGCTCAGTACATAAATGGATGGTCTTCATTTCATTAGTGGAGCATTGGAGTTCTTAAACCAAAGATTAAATCAGTTTTTTGTTTGTTTGTTTTTTGGCTCCCTGAGACATATGGAGTTCCTAGTCAGGATCAGATCCAAGCCACAGTTGCAACCTAAGCCACAGCTGTAGCAATACCAGATCTTTAACCCAGTGTGCTAGGCCAGGAATTGAACCTGTATCCCATCACTTCCACGACACCATCAATCCCGTTGCACCACAACAGGAACTCCTAAATCAGTTTTTTTTTTTTTCAATTTCCTATTTTTTCTGTTAGCAAATTAAAAATATGAGAATTGGATTGGGGAGACCCAGAAGACTATGTCCTCATGACCTAGGCTGAAATATGCAAGGTCATTGTTAGGAAGCAAGTGAGTAAAGAGACTTTATTCATCTCTTATGAAAACTCATCGAAACCTACATACTGTTTTATTTGGGATTTTTTTTCAATTATTAAAATTGAGGAATAGTTGGTATACAATATTAAGAGCCTGCATACTGTTGAGGATACTAAGTAATTTCCTGTGAAGGAAAAAAAACAATCTCCTTTACAATTTATATTGGAAATATCTCAGTGAAAACATAACGATGGTGCTACCCATCTCCAGGGAGTGGCCTAAATATAATGAGTGTTCTCATGAACAGTGTTATCTATGGCACTTACATGAAGTTGGTGACCTTAATTATAAAAACAGGAGATGGAGAAAAGATTGTCCAAAAAAGACTGATGTTACCCAAATATTGGCAAGTGCAGCATGTGACAGAGAAGTGCGTACTACAGCTTACCTGGAAATGGAACCCTTAACCGCTGATTGACTATCCTTCAGAGTTCTTCATGGCTTCTGTTCTAGCATAAGTCAGCTGTGAACATGTGGCAGGCATCACAAGACAGGCTCTTCAGGGTCTTGTGCATTCTTAGTAGGATGAATTTCTAGACAACCTATCATAATGTAAGACTTGGATTTTGATGCTCTTGTACAAATAAGGAAATCACTGAAGTTCGGTTCAACAGGTACATTGAGTTTTACCCACATTTAATTCAATCAGATTCTCTGTTCAAAGAGTGAATGACTGGTAGGTTTTTAAATTTTTCCTGACAGTATGTAACATCGTGTCCCATTTCCCAGGGGTTGATAAAACCGTGTTACAAGAACATAAGATTATTGTATCTCCCATGTTGCCCCAGTTACCTAATATGGAGGCAACCATAAGAAATGAAAGTCCTAGAGAGTTCCCATCATGGCTCAGCGGGAACAAATCTGACTAGTATCCATGAGGAGACAAGATCCATCCCTGGCCTTGCTCAGTGGGTTAAGGATCTGACGTTGCCGTGAGCTGCGGTGTAGGTTGCAGACGCAGTTTGGATCCTGTGTGGCTGTGGCATAGGCCGGCAGCCACAGCTATGGTTAGACCGCTAGCCAGGGAACTTCCATATGCCACATGTGCAGCCCTAAAAAGCAAAAAAAAAAAAAAAAAAAAGTCCTTAGAAGGTGGAGGGAACAGAGGTTCATGGTGAATTTCTTTGTCTGAGTTCTTTGTGAAGTGTAAACTTTTCATTGTCAGAAAATCCAGCCATGCCTAGTGATTGGAGTTACCCCAGAAACATGTGGGATTACATGCCTCTGCTTAGTTAGAACGTTGATAAATCTAAGATTATTAGGGGGAGAGGTTAGTACAAATTTTAATTTTAGAATTTTCTGATCGTGATTATACTTTGTAGCTGTAGTAAATATGAATATATATTGGATTTTATAGGTTCACTTATTAAAAATGTAGGAGTCTTTATTCGGGTATCATTCTTTTTGTAATTAAAGAGAGGAACAAGCCATCTATTAAAGCAGCAAATGCCTCAAATGATATGTGTATTGCGAATTACTGCTTACTCATGGAAAGAGTATCTTGCTACTATGTGAATAAAACGACAGACTCTATAAATCAAGTATTCTGAGGGAAGCATCTTTCTTCACTTGGGGTTGCCATAAGCTTTGCAAGATTGTAAAACTTCCTCTATCAGGAATGCTGCTGGATTTAAAAAAAAAAAATCTATCTTGGTAGCTTAAATGAATTAGTCTTTGCAACCAGAAATCTGTAGAACGAGTTGCTGCTGGCTATCAGCATCTGAACAATGACTGGTCCAGCAGCTGTGTCTGCACTTTTTTAGGCCTTTCCCTTATCCTTTCTCAGATATATGGTAGAGCGGTCCCAGCTCTGGGAATGGTACCTGGGGTCAAGTCAGGAAAAAGAGGAAGAGGGACTCCAGACATGGCCATCTCCTTTCCTAGGAAAAGTAAAAGCTTGTCAAGAAACCCCACCAAAATTCTGCTTGTGTCTCCTTGTCACAAGTATGTCAGCTAACACAAGTGCTTTCAGCTTCTAGAGGTAAAGCAAGAGGGCAGATGGGGATTGGGAACCATGCTGACTCAGTCAGTAGTGTTTACCATACTCCTTGGCCAGTTTCCTCTTCATAGGCACGTGGCTATGATTTTTGCCTCCTTCATTACCTCCCCTGCCAAAATAAAGACAAGAAATCTTAACCCCATGCCACCAAGTTTGTTAGCTTATCTGCATGCACCTCACCCATCATTTCCTCTCCCTGTTATTTCAGAGTGAAAGAAGGGTCTCTCTTCTGGTCCCTCTCCATTCCTTCCCAAGGATGTTGGCTGCCATCAGTTATTCTCCCTCTTTTATTTCTTTATCCTTTCACCTTCATTCAGGATCCATCTCTTCAGCATTTATATATGCTGATGTGACCTATGTTCCAACTCTATACTTTCCTAGCATAGTCTTAAAAAATTCAAGATGGTGGCTAATCCCTGAGTGAAGGGAGCAAAATGGTCCTTTGTTTTGCTTCCTTCATATGCATCCATCTCTTTCAGCCATAGTGATGCTTCTAAAACAAAAATTTGAATATGTCCCTTCCTTGCTTAAAACACAAGCTTCCCCTTGCTTTTAATAGAAAGTCAGGTCTCCTAAACAAGGGTTTTGAGGCTCTTCCTGATCTGACCTCAGCTTACATTTCAGCTTTCTCTCTTAGTATTCTATGCCAAAGACATTCTGAATTAGAAGTCATCCTGCCTCTGGGCCTTTGTACATGTTTTTTGTTTTCTGTTTTTAATTTTTAGCCACACCAATGGCTTGTGGAAGTTCCTGGCCCTGTTCCATGCCACAACAATAACCCGAGTCATAGCGGTGACAACACAGAATCATTAACCCATTGAGCCACCAGGGAACTCCTGAAATAAGATATTCTTAAATTATTCAAAGGAAGAGGAGGATGAGTGATGCTGATTTGATAGCAAAAGAAAAAAAAAATTAACAGCCCTCCTAATCCTGGGAATGACAAAAAAAGGTCAGAGATAGGTGTCCTTTCACCTCTGCACCCAACCTCTGCAGAAATGCTGGAGGGGGGATGGGAGAACTGGAAAGGGGAGAAAGCTGGGCTCACGTCACTGAGTGCTTTGGGAAAACAATTGCTGAACAGACTTCGTGCTCCAAACACTAGACTATTGTAAAAATGATAATGCAGTGTTAGCAAAGGGTCTCTTCCAGCTACCATGGGATTTAGAAGATACGTAGCTATTCCCCATGCCTGATGGGGAGCTTGGAAAATAGCTGATTGAACCACCTGGAGAGATGGGATCATTGCACAAGGTAACTTTGTGGATCTTGTAGCTAAGACTGCAGGATCCAGCAGGCCCAGAACTGTGAGTCTTGGCACACCTTAGAGGGGTGGCTGAAACCAAAGTGGAGGCAAATTGGCAAATCATTGAGGAAGGGATACTGGCCTCCTGCCTCACCAGAAGAACAGATCACTCGCTGCTGCAAGTTTGGTGAGCAAGAGCCACAGTGAGCAGCTGCCCAGAATAGAAACCGGAGAAGATCAAGCTGGCAAGCTCATCTGGGACTCAATCCATAGCCCCACCTCACCCCAGGGAAGGTAAACTCCCTCCCCAGATAGCCAGATGGCAGAAAAGGGCAGAGGGAGAAATGGCCACGACAGGGAGTTGAACTTAAAATGAACTGAATAATCTAATTCTATTCTTTCATCACTACCACTCCGCATCCAGTAGGGTGGGGATTCAAGAAACAAAAACATCAGTTATAAAACCTAAGCTCCATTTTCCTTTCCATAGTTGAGAAGCGATGTGATAGCTTTTTACCCTACTAAGTGGATACCGTATGCTTCTGTATTAACCTCACTATGTCTCTTGAGATAATGAGTTGCTTCCACTGGTGTTTCTCAAGCATCTGGCACAGTTCATGATCAGTTATTGGCACTCAAATACACATGGAATGAAAATATTTTCAAATCATATATCTGATAAGGGATTAATATCCAGACTGTATAAAGAATACCTACGCCTCAACAGAAAAAACAACAAATAACCTATTTCAGAAACAGGCAAAAGACATGAATAGATACTTCTCCAAATAAGACATACAAATAGCCAATAAGTATAGGAAAAATGTTCAACATCACTAATTTGGGAAATGCAAATCAAAACCTTAATAAGATACCATCTCATACCCATCACAATGATTAAAATTACAAAAAATAGGAGTTCCTGTCGTGGCTCAGTGGCTAACGAATCCAACTAGGAACCATGAGGTTTCAGGTTCGGTCCCTGGCCTTGCTCAGTGGGTTAAGGATCCGGTGTTGCCTTGAGCTGCGGTGTAGGTTGCAGATGCAGCTCGGATCCTGCCTTGCTGTGGTTCTGGCGTAGGCCGACAGCTACAGCTCCGATTAGAGCCCTAGCCTGGGAACCACCATATGCCATGGGAGCAGCCCAAGATATGGCAAAAAGACAAAAAAAAAAAAAAAAAAAAAAAAAATCAGATATTCTGTCGGATTATTCTTTTTATTTTTTTCTTTTGGCCACCCTGTGGCATATGGAAGTTCTCAGGCTAGGAACTGAATCAAAGCTGTGACTGAAGGCCTACACAACAGCCACAGTTAACACAGGATCTGAGCTGCATCTGTGACCTATGCCATAGCTTGGGGCAACGCCATATCCATAACCAATTGAGCGAGGCCAGGGATGGAACCTGCATCCTCATGGATACTATGTTGGGTTCTTAACCCACTGAGCCACAACAGGAACTCCAGTTGTGACAGTAGGAAGTGCTGCAACAACTGGAAGATGAAGCCAATCCATGTGGAGGGAGGAGCTGAGGATAATACAGTTAAGCAAGACTGAAGCCCTGAGAAACCAGTCCTTAAATACTTACATTAGAAGAAACAAAAGACTTAAAATCAGTGATCTAGTTATGTACCTTAAGGAGCCAGGGAAGGAGTTTCCTGGTGACTCAGTGGGTTAAGGATCTGGCATTGTCACTGCTGTGGCTCGGGTTCAATCTTTGGCCTGGGAACTTCTGCAGGCCACAGGTATGGCAAAATAAAGAGGGAGAAGGAGAAGAGGGAGAAGGAGATGAAGAAGAAGGAGAAAAGAAGGGGAAGAAGCACCAGCCAGGGAAAAAACAAAATAGCAATTTAAAACCAAAGTAAGGGAGTTCCTTTTGTGGCTCAGTGGTTAAAGAACCCAGCTAGGAACCATGAGAATGCAGGTTGGATCCCTGGCATTGCTCAGTGGGCTATGGATCTGGCATTGCCCCAAGCTATGGCATAGGTCACAGACGGAGCTCCGATCTGATATTGCTGTGGCTGTGGCGTAGCCTGGCAGCTGTAGCTCCGATTCAACCCCCTAGCCTGGGGACTTCCACGTATTGTGGGTGCAGCCCTAAAAATAAATATTTTAATAAACAATAAAGCCAAAGTAGGTAAAAGGGGGAAGTGATAAAAATAAAACAAGGGTTCTAGGCAAAATGGAGTAAGCATACTCCACCCTGTCTCTCTAAAGAGAGGTTCTCACAGAATCCTGGACAAAAAACATGGAGCAGCTCCACGAGGACTCTTCAAGATAAAAATAGCAAGCAGATTGGGGAAAAAACTAAATTTCAAGTCCCACTGAATTTACCCCCTTTTCCCCTTTGATATCACCTGGCCTAGACTTAATGGCCTAGACTCAAAGGCAGCCTGAAACCCAGAAGTCCACACAGAGAAGAACTCCAAGAGAGGTGCTCTGTGTCTGGCCCAAGGAATGGGAAGGGGGCTCCTAATTTTCAGAGAGAATGGGGGAAATCCCATGCCTTTTTGTCTTCAAGTTCTCCCCCTATGGCCATGGCAGTGGCAGTGGCAACAGCACAGCAACAGCAGGGGGCACGGGGAGGGCACCTTAAACTCAGAGAGAGGGGAACCTTTCACTGATCAGTGATGCTTTGGTCCCCGGAGCATGGCATCCATCTCCATTGCTTTAACTCTCTCGGTGCCCTATCACTCCCTGGACCAGGATACAGGTGTAGTTGTAGTTGAGAGAAGTAAACATTAGAGCAGGGAAACTAAAACTCCAGCTTTCTAGCTGGACGATTAGTAAGGGAGGCCTCAAGGAACCAGGAAGTGTTGGGTTTATTGCAAAGAGGAAAGAGATCAAGAGTGATCCCCACAAGTAGTGTACAAACTCCTCTGTTCACCACTAACCTATGCATGCATGGATCTGATCCAACTGCAGAGCACATGCATTAAGAACCAAGCTACAGGGCAGACTAGTGTCCAGGATCCAGAGTGGCCACTGGGTGGCGTATGCAAAGGACTAGAAATGTTTGGAAAATGAACTGACTTTGGAAAGCCCAAACAATGCAGATCAGAACTTGTCACCTGACGCTAACAAGGGCAACCACATGCTAAAACAAACAAATCAACCTTCTATTTTGGGTTTAAATGATACCCAGAATCTGATAACATAATATTGAAAAGCTGCAGGATACAATGCAAAATTACTAAGCATAGGAAGAACCCAGACTATTTCAATTTGCAAAGAAAAAGAACATTGAGTTATGCCAAGTCCTAAATGACACAGATTTTAAAGTTATCAGAAAAAGACTTTTAAGTCAGGCATTATAACCATGCTTTGGAAGTAAGAGTGAATGAATGGAAAGACAGGAAACATCAGCAAAGAAAAAGAAGCTATAAAGACCCAAATGGAAATGTTATAGCTGAAAAATACAACCAAAATAAAATATTCATTGGATGAACTCAGTGGAAGAAGGCAGATGGCAGAGGAAATTTAGTTATAGATCAATAGAAATTATCCAATTTAAAAAACTTAGAGGGAGTTCCTGTTGTGGTGTGGTGGAAATGAATCCAACTAGTATCCATGAGGAAGCAGGTTTGATCCCTGGCCTCAATCAGTGCGTTGAGGATCCAGTATTGCTGCAAGCTGAGGGGTAGGTCAGAGATGCAGCTCAGATCTGGCGTTGCTGTGGCTGTGGTATAGGCGGCAGCTTCTGCTCCAACCCTTAGCCCAGGAACTTCCCTATGTGTGGCTCTAAAAAAATCAGACAAACAAGGAGTTCCCCTTGTGGCACAGCAGAAATGAATCCAAATAAGAACCATGTTGAGGGTTCAATCCCTGGCCTTGTTCAAGGGATTAGGGATCTGGTGTTGCCATGAGCTGAGATGTAGGCCCACAAGTGTAGCTCTGATTGGACCTGTAGCCTGGGAACCTCCATGTGCCAAGAGTGCGGCCCTAAAATAAATAAATAAATACCTATAATGAAAAGTCCTTAAGGAACATAGGCACAAAAATCCTTAGCAAAATATTATTGAATTGAATCCATCAATGTGTAAAAAGAATAAAACACCTGGACAAAGTGGGGTTTATTCCAGGACTCTAAGGTTGGTTCAGTATTAAAAATCAACCAAATGCACCAGATTAGTAGCTTCAAAGGGGAAAAACACACACACACAGTCATATCACTTAATGCAGGGAAAGTGTTTAACAAAATTCACCACCCCTTTATGAAAAGAACAGATAGAGACTTCTTCAAACCGATAAAGGACATCTATTAAAAAGCTAGAGTTCACTACACATCTAGCAGAACAGCCAAAACCTGGAGCACCGACTCCAACACTAAACGCTGAGAAGGATATGGAGCAGCAGGAAGTCTCACTCATTGGTGAGGGGAATGCGAGAAACTGTACAGATACTCTGGAAGACAGTTTGGCAGTTTCTTACAAAACTGAACATACTCTCTTGGAAATGATACAACCTAATATCCAAAATATATAAACAACTCATACAACTCAACATTGAAAAAACAAAACAACCCAGAGTTCCTGCTGTGGTGCGACAGGATCAGCGGCATCTTGGGAGCTCTGGGGTGTGGGTATGATCCCTGGCTGGGCACAGTGGGTTAAAGATCTGGCATTGCTGCAGCTGTAGCTTAAGTTGCAACTGCAGCTTGGATCAGATACTTGGCCCAGGAGCTGTACATGGCCAAAAGAAAAAAATAAAAAGAATAATCCGGCAGAATATCTGAATAGATATTTTTTTCAAAGAGGACATTCAGATGGCCAATAGGCACATTGGAAAAATGCTCAAAAGTAATTATCAGAGAAATGCAAATTTAAATCACAATGAGATATCACCTCATACCTGTCAGAACTGCTATCATCAAAAAGAACACAAATAACAAATATTGGCCAGGATGGAAAGAAAAAGGAACACTTTTATGCTGCTGGTGAGAATGTACATTGATGCAGCCACTGTGGAAAACAACATGAAGGTTTCTCAAAAAACCAAAAAGAGAACTGCCATATGACCCAGCAATTCCACTCCTGAATATCTGAAAAAAACAAAAATATTAATTTGAAAAAAGTGTGCCTCAATGTTCATAGCAGCATTATTTACAATTGCCAAAATACGAAAGCCACCGAAGTGTCCATTAACAGATGAATGAATAAGGAAGAGGTGGTAAATACATACAAAGGAATACTATTCAACCATAAAAAAGAATTAAGTTTTACCATGTGCAACAACATCAATGGACTTGGAGGGTATTATGCTGGGTGAAATAAGACAGACAAAAAAGACAAATAATGTATGATATCACTTATACACAGAATCTAAAAATATAACAATCTAGTTAATATAACAAAAAAGAAATAGACTCATAGATACAGAGGACAAACTACTGGTTACCAGTTGGGAAAGGGAAGGGGAGAGGAATAAGATAGGGGTAGATGATAAAGAAGTACAAACAATTTTGTATAAAATAAAAAAGCTACAAGGATACATTGTATAACACAGGAAATATAGTCAATATTTTATAATAACTATAAATGGAGTATAACCTTTAAGAATTGCGAATCACTGTATTGAACACTTGTAACTTATATAATATTGTACATCAGCTATATTTCAATTTAAAAACTCAAAAACATTTTTTTAAATTAAACATGCTATTTATCACATGATCCAATGATCATACTCCTTGGTATTTACCCAAAGGAGCTAAAAGTTTATGTCTATGTGAAAACCTGCATAGAAAGGTATAGTAGCTTTAAAAAATAAACAAATGAAAAAAAAAAAATAAAAGGCATAATAGCTTTATTCATAGTCACCAAACTTGAAAGCAACCAAGATGTCCTTCGGTAGTCGAATGGATACATAAACTGCAGTATATCCAGACAATGGAATACTTTTCAGTGCTAAAAAGAAATAAGATATCAAGCTATGAAAAGAAATGGAGACAACTTAATGCATGTTATTAAGTTAAAGAAGCCAATCTGAAAAGACTACATACAGTATGATTCCAACTATATGACATTCTGGAAAAGACAAAACTATGAAGACAATAAAAAGATCAGTAGTTGCCTGGGGTCAGGGAGGATGGAGAGCTGAATAGGCAGAGCGGGGCGGGGGAGTTTTTAGGGCAATGAAAATAGTCTGAATGGTATTATATGATGGCTATGGCTATGTGTCATTATATATTTGCCCAAACCCGTAGAATGTACAACACCAGAAATTAACTCTAAGATAGACTATGGACTCTGGAGATTATGATATGTAGGTTTTTCTTTTCTTTTTTTTTTTGGTTTTTTTAGGGCTGCACCCATGGCTTATGGAAGTTTCCAGGCTAGGGGTCAATCAAATCAGAGCCATAGCTGCCAGCCTACACCACAGCCACAGCAATGCAGGATCCAAGCTGCATCTGAGACCAACATCACAGTTCACGGCAATGCCAGACCTTAACCAACTGAGTGAGGCCAGGGATAGAACCTGCAACCTCATGGTTACTAGTTGGATTTGTTTCTGCTGCACCACAGCAGGAACTCCCTGAGGTTTATCCTTGGTTAAAAAAATATACACATTTTGGGCATATTTGCTCACTCTGCTTGAACTCAGACATTCATTTTCTCCTGCCTCTCGAACATCAGCCAGGCTGAGTTACATCTCCAATTTTCCTGATTCCCCAGCTTATAGACAGAAGATTGTGGGACTTCTCAGCCTCCATAACTGTAAGTCAATACCTATAATAAATCCTTGATTGATAGATCGATAGATATCCTATTGGTTCTGTTTCACTGGAGAACCTTGACTAATACAGTAATTTATCAAGATTGCAGGATATAAGTCAATACCCTAAAATCAATTATATTTATAAATACGGCAGTGAACAATGATATGTAAAATATCATTTTAAATAGTTCCAAAAAAAAACCAGTTAGTGCTCAGAAATACATAGAACAAAACATGGGCAGGATCTGCACACTGAAATCTATAAAATCTTGATGAATAAAATAAAAAAAAATTGAATGGAAAGATATAATGTGTATTCATGGATTAGTAGACTCAATATGATTAACATAAATTGATCAATAGATTTAATCTAATTCTGACAGAATTCCAGTAGGATATTTTTTGTAGATGCAGGTGAGCTAATTTTAAAATCACATGGAATGCTAAATGAACTATATAGCTAAAATAACTTTGAAACAAAGTTGGAATAGTTATGCTATCAGATTTTAAATAATTATTATGAAGCTATAGTAATCAAGAATGTGGTATTGAGATAGACATATAGATCAATGTAACAGATTAGAGAGTTCAGAAACAGAGCCTTACAAATATGGCCAATTGATTTTTTTTTTTTTTTAGAGAGATACAAAGGCAATTCAATGAAAACAAACTTTTTATCAAATAAAAGGATTGGACATCTAATGAAAACACACACAAACACACAAACACCCAACCTATAATTGATACATACCTTATATAAAAATAATGTAACATTGGAGTTCCCATCGTGGCGCAGTGGTTAACAAATCTGACTAGGAATCATGAGGTTGCTGGTTCAATCCCTGGCCTTGCTCCGTGGGTTAAGGATCTGGCATTGCCGTGAGCTGTGGTATAGGTCGCAGATGTAGCTCGGATCTTGTGTTGCTGTGGCTGTGGTGTAGGGCCAGCAGCTACAGCTCTGATTGGACCCCTAGCCTGAGAACCTCCTATGCCATTGGTGCTGCCCTAAAAAGACAAAAAAAAAAAGCAATATAAACTATACTTATAATATTAAATGTAAAAATATAAAACTCTTAGGAAAAAAACTTGAGGGAAATTTCATGTTCTGGTGTTAGGTATTCTTAGCTTTGACTAAAGCACTAGCCACACCATTTAAAAATGGATAAATTATAGATTTACAAGGAGATCCTACTGAGTAGCATTGAGAACTATGTTTAGACACTCATATTGCAACAGAACAAAGGGTGGGGGAAAAATGTATACATGTAGGATAACTTGATCCCCTTGCTGTACAGTGGGAAAAAAATAAATTAATAAAAAAATGGATAAATTGAAGTTCATCAGAATTAAACACTTTTCTCTGTGAAACACACAATTAAGAGAATATAGAAAAAGATAGATATAGATAGATATAATTTTTAATAGTTATTTTTCCAGATTCATATTTTATGTACCATATATTGATTTTGGCTCAATATTTCTTTCTTTTTTTTCAATTTTTAAAATTCAATTTATTCAAACAAACAAAAAAGATCAGGGATTTCCTATTGTGGTGCAGCAGAAATGAATCTGATTAGTATCCATGACAATGTGGGCTCAATCCCTGGCCCCACTCAGTAGGTTGGGGATCCAGCATTGCCATGAACTGTGGTGTAGGTCGAAGATTTGGCTCGGGTCCCACATTGCTGTGGGCTGTGGCTGTGGCCGGAAGCTGTAGCTCTGATTTGACCCCTACCCTGGGAACTTCCATATGCCACTAGTGTGGCCCTAAAAAAACAAAACAAAACAAAAAGATCATATGTATTAGTCATCTCCAGGTGCTATAACAAAATAGCATAGACTGGGTGGATTAACTATCAGGAATTTAGTTATAATTCTCAAGCTTGAGAAGTCCAAGATCAAGATGTCAGCTGATTTGGCTCCTGCATGAGGGCTCTCTTCCTGACTTGTAGGTGGCCACCCTCTTCCCTTGTCCTTGCGTGTAGTAGAGAGAGAGAAAGCAAGCTCTCTGTGTTTCTTCTTCTTCTTTTTTTTTTTTTTTTGTCTTTTTAGGCCTGTGCCTGCAGCATATGGAGGTTCCCAGGCTAGGGGTCCAATAGGAGCTGTTGCTGCCAGCCTATGCCAGAGCCACAGCAATGTGGGACCGGAGCCACAGCTCACGGCAATGCCAGATCCTTAACGCACTGAGCAAGGCTAGGGATCAAACCTGCACCTCATGGTTCCTAGTCAGATTTGTTTCCACCACGCCGCTATGGGAACTCCTCTGTGTTTCCTCTTGTAAGGGAACTAATCCCATTATGGAGGCCCCACTCTAAACCTGACCATATCTAAACCTAATTATCTCCCAAAAGGCCCATCTTCAAATTCAGTCACATTGGGGGTTATAGCTTCAGTGTGAGTTTGGGAGGCAGGCACAAACATTCAGTCTATAATACTCTATGATTCAGCAATTCCATTTCTAAATATTTACTCTAAAGAGATGAAAATTTATGGTCACACAAAAGCCTGTCCATTAGTATTTATAGTAGTTCTATTCATAATCACCCAAATCTGGAATCAACCCAAAAGTCCTTCAATGGTTGTGTGGATATACAAACTGTTACTTACAGTAAAATACTACTTTAGATTCAGCAATAAAATGAAATGCACTATTGAGACATGCAACAGCATAGATGAATCTGTTGACTTAAAAAAAAAAAAACAAACCGCACAACCTAAAAGGTGAGCGTTAAGTTGTATTTGGGGCAAAATTAGGACTTAAGCCCAAAAGACAGCATCTCAGCCCTGAAAACCCACTCTGAGGAGGTAACGGAGAAGCTAGGATCTATAGCTATTTTTGCAACAAAGGGCAGGTAGCAGGAACAAAAGAGGCCGGGCTCACTGAAATCATTCCTTTGATATGCACCTCTGCTCTCAGGGCCTGTATCCTGAGTTTTCACAGCCTGCTGGACACACCAACTCTCACCCTTGGAGGTGACTGCATTCGCAGATGACTGTGACCTTCTTTGTTTTATCCTTAATTACAGCCCGGGCACAGTGTTTCAGATATCTGGTAGCTCTGAAATACCGCCCAAAGAGGAGAGGGGGACTATCAGGATATGATAAAGGTGAAGGGGAGGTTTATATAGCCATACACACATTTTTCAAAAGTTTGTTGCTGATCTCCTGAAGGTTACTACTAGTCACAAGGAGCAGACATTATCATAAAGGATTTTAGTGTTTTTCTAGATATGAGGAGATACAAGAATTGGGCACACAGAATCTTCTAAAAATGTCTATATAAAGACACGTTCTGGAGTTCCCGTCATGGCATAGTGGTTAACGAATCCGGCTAGGAACCATGAGGTTGTGGGTTCGATCCCTGGCCTTCCTCAGTGGGTTAGGGACCGGGCATTGCGGTGAGCTGTGGTGTAGGTCGCAGATGCGGCTTGGATCCCATGTTGCTGTGGCTCTGGCATAGGCTGGCAGCTACAGCTCCGATTAGACCCCTAGCCTGGGAACCTCCACATGCCGCGGGAGCGGCCCAAGAAATGGCAAAAAGACAAAAAAAAAAAAAAAAAAAGATGCTTTCTTCTTGTTTTCCCAGAGCACAGAGTGCTTCACTCCTGATTTTCACCTTGAGGTCTGCCCAGGGGGTACTGGGAGTCAGCAGCTATAGTGGCTCATGACTTAATCCACACAGTCTGATGGCAAGGGCCAAACTTCAGTTCACAAATCTCAAGGCATTACACTTAATGAAAGGTATGTAAAACATTAAATATTTTATGATTCCATTTACATTACATTCTGTGAAAGTCAAAACTATTTCGATGGATAATAAATCAGTGGTTGCCATGGGTTAGGAATGTAGGAAAATTGTGAGTACACCTTGAGGGAGTTTTGCGGAATGGTAGCAATATCCTGTATCATGATTTTGGTTGTAGTTTCACAATCTATACATGTGTTAAAACTCATAGCGCTGTATGCCAAAAACAGAACTAATTTTACCATATGTGAGTATCTTTAAAAAAGAGCAGAACTCCATGAAGCAGAAAACGAAATAAGAGATCAAATACCTCAAAAGTTGTTTCTTTGAAAATTAATAAAATTGATAATCTTCAAGCAAAACTGATAAGAAACCAGAGTACCAATTTCAGGAATGAAATAAGGGACACCACTACTGATCCTAAAAACAGGATATTAAGGAAATATTATGAACTTTATGCTAATGCATCTGACAACTTAGATGAATTGGATAAATTTCTTAAAAGACACGAACTACTTTCCCTTATATCTCATTGAACAGAACTGAAGCGTATGGCCATTCCTAACTGCTAAGGAGGCCAAGTGAGTACCTGGCAAAAAAAAGCAGGTAGTCATGGATTGCTCAGTTCAATCACAGATTACCTATGGCTGGGCACAGTGTTGGCACCCCCAAATCCAAAAAAACGAGGGATGTATTAGGAGTAAGGGGGAGTGCCTTATGTAAGAAGCTAATAGTGGCTGCCACAGTTAGCTTTTTAGTCACTTGCAATGAAAAGATTCCTGGTACTATATATTTATTAGCTAAAATGGAATATTTAACCAGAGGGGGTTGTGGGGTTCTTTCTGTTTTGGGGGTGGTTTTTTTGGGCTGTACCTGCAGCATATGGAAGTTCCCAGGCTAGGGATCGAGTTGGAGTAAGGCCAGGGATCAAACCCACATCCTCATGGATACTACTCAGGTTCTTAACCTATGAGCCACAGTAGGAACTCCATCAGTGTATTTTTTAAAAGGAAACTTATTTTATTATTATTATTATTATTTTTTTTTTTTTTTGTCTTTTGTCTTTTTAGGGCCACACCCATGGCATGTGGAGATTCCCAGGCTAGGGGCTGCAATGGAGCTAGAGCTGCTGGCCTATGCCACAGCCATGTCTGCAACGTATACCACAAGTCATGGCAATGCCAGATCCTTAGCCCACTGAGCGAGGCCAGGAATCGAACCTGCAACCTCATGGTTACTAGTTGGGTTCGTTAACCACTAAGCCATGATGGGAACTCCAAGGAAACTTTTTAAAAAGAATTTTTATGGCCACGCCCACAGCATATGGAAGTTCTCAGTCCAGGGACTGAACCTGTACCTCCACAAGGACCCAAGCTGCTGTAGTCAAATTCTTAACCCACTGTGTCACAGTAGAAACTCCCTAGCCAGTGTATTTTAAGTGCCCAGAGGGAGATACTTTTGAGCTGAGGGGAAGGAATGAGAGCTCCAAAATAATTGTTAGAGAAACTCCAAGAAAATATTGTTTGGGGATGAAATATGGTAACACCAAATCTGAAGGTCTGTGTTTTTGTTCCAGTATGAAAACTTCTTATTTCACTCCTGCATTTCAGACTGCCTCCCTTCTCCCTCAGCATACTAATTCATTTAGGTTCCCCTGCCAATATTCTTTTTTTTTTTTAATTTACTATTTAACTCATTTTTATTTTATTTTGTTTTGTTTATTTATTTATTTATTTGTCTTTTTGCCATTTCTTGGGCCGCTCCCGCGGCATATGGAGGTTCCCAGGCTAGGGGTCGAATCGGAGCTATAGCCTCCGGCCTACGCCAGAGCCACAGCAACGCGGGATCCAAGCCACGTCTGCGACCTACGTCACAGCTCACAGCAACGCCGGATCCTTAACCCACTGAGCAAGGGCAGGGATCGAACCTGCAACCTCATGGTTCCTAGTCAGATTCATTAACCACTGCGCCACGATGGGAACTCCCCCTGCCAATATTCTTAAGCTCTTTTTTCTGTAGCATTTCTACATTGTCTTATAAACTTGTTTCCTTGTCTATCTCCTAAACAAGATAGTAATGTTAAAAGAAGGAATCATGACTTCATTTTAATCATGTTTGGGTTTTTTTGATATGTTTGTTTATTTTGATTTTTACTATTAATGAATGGATGAGATGCTTTCAAGTCAAGGTTAAAAGGTTTGGCTGGTAAAGAAACAATGAGCCCTTTTAAGAGTTAGATTATTAGGGAGTTTCTGTCACCGCTCAGTGGAAATGAATTGGACTAGCATCCATGAGGAGGTTTGATCCCTGGCCTCCATCAATGGGTTAAGGATCAGGCGTTGCCATGAGCTGTCGTGTAGGTCACAGACGTGGCTCATATCTGGCATTGCCATGGCTATGATGTAGGCCAGCAGCTACAACTCCAATTCGCCCCCTAGCCTGGGAACCTCCATATGCTGCAGGTGCGGCCCTAAAAAGACAAAAAAAGAAAAAAAAAGAGATTATTATTGGTTCCCTCTCTAGCGATACACATTATAATATAGACATCTTATACACCTAAGAGAAAAAAAAGTTATATTCCTTATGCTTCTTTCAGAAATAAATACTAAAATTGAAGAGCTTAGAATCCTTCCTTTTCCTTCTCCCTGGCTTATTTGCTCCCTAAACACAAACACCCATAAGTAAAGATTTGGCACCCTGTACATAATGTCTGTGGGTTAAAGATTAGTAGCACATGATGTTTTTCAAGAACTTTCCTAGTTTGTTCTAATCTCTGATCAATATACCTTTTTCGCAACTACTGTTATTCACCCATCGTGATCATGCTGAGATCTCCTGAGTTCATCTTTGATGACTAAGATTCCCCCAAAGAAAGAAGAATGCATGTTTGTCCAAATACTAATTCCTATCTGAAAACCTGTTTTTCTCCTTTTTACTATAAAACTCCTCTCAACTCTTCCCAATGGAGGGCACAGTCTTTAACACATTAGCTTGCCTTGGCCTCCTTTGCCTGGCAAAATGATAAAAGCTATCTTTCCCCCCTTTACCCAAAACTCTGCAGTTCAATTCGGCACGGGGACACAGAGGCTGAATTTCAGCAGCATCATCTGGTAGTTAACCTCTTCCACCTGGTGGGGGTTTCAGTATCTAAAAGGCAGCTCACAGGATATGGCCCAGGATCTGCAGCCCTTGAAGAGGAACTAAAAGTCCTTGCCTTTGCTTAGTTATTATTTGGTCTTATTTGACTGTTTTCCTTTGCTTCCGTATTTTTTCGCTTTTCTGATTAAACTTATTACATGACAAAAATTTTTCTACAGACAAAAGGCAGGCAGAGAACATGAGGAGGAGGGGGGAACAGACCACAGGGTTTTGCTCTTTTCAACCCGAGCTGTAAAACCCCTTGTTGCTGAGGTGCGAATGCCACTGCATCTAAGCCTTTATATAGTCTGCAGCTGGACTCCAGGCAGGTGAGGCAGAAAGCCTCATCACAACCTGGGGAAGCCAGGAGCAATGGTTCCACGACAGCCTCCTGGGAAGACAGGGAGCTGAGTGGCAAATGGCCTTGTAACAGCTCATCAGGAGCCTCTCCTTTTTCAGGAGGATCACAGGGTTTTCTGCCAAGACTCAAAGCAGCTGCTGCTCAAGCATTGTCTCTGTGGCCTCTGTGGATATGTGCAAGGTCAGCAGGCACTGGCACGGAGGTTTTCCCTACATTCAGGTTGCCCAGAGGAACATGATGCTCTATCTTGACTATATCTTTAAGATAGCAACAGAGGTCACCATTCAGGAAAGAGCTCACCTAGTAGGGCTCAGAAGGATGGTGTTTCAAAGTGGGTGTTGGCAGTCCCGGCCCTCAAACGAGCAAATTAGAGAGGAAAACTTCATGGTGGTTTCCATTTACTCTCTCAGAAAAAAATTAAAAGTGACAGAATGAACACCAGGCAAAGAGTTTCGTAAAATCTTGCATTTTTAACCTCCCCAGATATGTCTGTTTGATGTGTATATTTTTTGTTTTCCAACATTAATTAGATGTTAAAAAACCTCTTAAAGCAAAACAAAAATGCCTTGAGCTAGCTTTTAGAGTCACAAAAGACGGAAAGGTTGGGAAGAGCAGCCAAGCAGGTTGGTGGTAGTAGCCAAGTAGAAAAGAGAAAAAAAAAAAAGTCTGGATTTCAGAAACCTCCTAAAAAAGAAAGAGAAGAAGGGCCATCAGAAGTAGCAGGTGTTCTGGGGAGGCAAAATCCTGGTCAGAGAGTAAAGTAGTGCTATGGGATCATCAGCTGACTCACTTGCGCTCTCATTCATGAATTCAGCAGAGCCTAAGGGCACTTTGCAAAGGGCACTCTGAAAGAGGCAGAAAGCTGAAGCCTGAAGATCTTGGAAGGCTGCTGGAAGGCTGGACCTGTACTTCTAACATAGACCTTAAACAACAGGGCTCTTTTGTGAGGTTCCTGATGCTGGACATGTGACCTAGCAAAGGCAGCAATGTGACCAGCCCACATTTCATTCATTTATTCAACAAATATTTATTGAGTTCTCTATGTACCAGGCAGTCAGCATCCCGGGACTACATGGGAATACTGTGGTGAACAAGACAGGCAAGGTCCCTGCCCTTATGGGACTTACAAACAAAACGAAATAAAACAAAAACCAGTGAAATGAATACATAAGATCACTTCTACCCAGTGCTATGAGCGTGAGAAGGCTTCCAGGAGGAAGAAATGGTCAGGAAGGCTGACGATTGCCAGCCACAACAAGGCTAAGAGCTGGGGTGTGGGGGTAAGGTGGGGGCAGGGAAAAACCACAGGGGGCCTTACAGGCCAATGTAAGCAGTTTTTAATGTCATAATTAATGCAGTAGGGATCCACTGAAGGCCTTTAAGTAGGGGCATTAAGTGGTCTGATTTATGTTTTTAAATCACTTTGGCAGCTGTTTTGTAGTATGAAATGTCAAGCCTAAAGTCAGAAGATAACCATGCATTCTGCAAATTCACTCTGCGATCATTGCCAAAGCTCTTGATTAAGAGTCTCATCTTGTTTCCCTGACAAATTAATTAGTCATAATAAAGCTCTATAGCACAGCAAGTGGTAGCCGAAGGTTAGAGTCATGCCTTGGCTTCAAATCTTGCTTTGTACTTACTAGTTATGTATTCTCCGCAAGCTATTTACTTGAGCCTCAATTACCTCAGCTGTGAAATGGGGATAATAAAAGTTCTTACATCATAGGGTTTTCACGAAAATTAAATTACAACACATGTAAACCACGGTGACAGAACCTGGTACAACGTGGTTAGCACACATAAATATTAGCTTTTGTTACTTCTTTCAGCGGATTACTGTGAAGATCACATGAGATAATGCATGTGAAAAGACTTATGACACCGTAAAGACTACATTAGTGGCAGAATTTTTTCTTTCCTTTCCTGGTCTTTTAAGGGGAACACAGAAGGCTGGGCTAACCAGGGGAGAGAGGCGTGAGGCCAAGCGCAGCCTCAAAGCGGTCATTGTAGTTGGACAGCCCTTCCCCCAGCCCGGAGCGCATCTCTATGGCAACGCGGGGCTTCGCCTACCCCCCGCCTCCTGGGGCCCACAGACCGGAAGCAGTCTGCGCCGGGGGCTTCTGGGAAACGGCTTGTGAGCGGCGGCGTTTCTGCGTCGGCCGTGGACAGCGAAGCGGTTGCAGTTCCCGAGCTTGAGGTTTGCGCGAGAGAGGGGGGAAGAGCGTGCGAGGGAGGCTGGGCTAGAGGCTGTGGTCCGCTTGGCAAGAGTTAGCGAAAAAGCTTGGCGGCGACCTTCCTTGGCTTCCCGGGAGGCGCGGGGGACAGGCCACGGTCTCAGCGCCCAGCAGCTGGGGGACATGGAGGGATAGACAGAAAGCCAGATAGGGCTTTCGGCACCCTTGGAGAGTCCTCCCTTCCTTGTGCCTTCCGCGACCCCCGCCTTCCCCCCTCCCCCATCGGCCGGTTTTGTTCTATTTCGAGGCCCTGGCATCTCGCGGAGGGTTCTGGGATTCTTTTCGGGTGGAGGGGGGTGGGCGGTCCTCCGCCGTGGCTGCCGGGACTTGTAGTTTGGCCGGCCTCGGGCGGAAGTGCCGTGACTCCGGCGCTGTTGAGGCTAGGTGGCCTCTGGTCTTCCGAAAGCCGCAGCCGGGAGTGTGGAGAGAAGAGGGGCTGAAGTGGTCTGGTGGGGGCTGGGTTCGCCACGGCACTCCGCTGAGTGAGTGGGAAGGTCGCGTGGGACAGGACTCCCTGCGCAAACCTGGTTGGGACTGCGGGTTCGCATTCCCCGCACCTCCTCACGTCCCATCGGCAGGGTGCTGTATGAAAACGTAAAAGGGAGAGAAATTTTATTTTTCTAGAGTGTTTGAGCCAATGGTAAGGTAGGGTTTTGGAATAGGAACAAACGAATACTGTTGGCTAAACCTTGTTTATAAGGCCGCCACACTCCAGAGTGCTTAAACAAACCTGTATGTATATTACTTGGTAAGATTTTTTTCTGATACCTGGACTTGATAGGTTTACAGGAAGTTTTGGGCAGTTACTGACTTTCAGATTCCGGGCCCTGAATAGATAATATTGAGTAACTGCATGGCTTGTTCCCAGTAGGTGTTTTAAACAATGGCATAGGCATGACTGTGCAAATACTAAGGAAAGGATCAGAAATAGCCCAAGGTTTCCCTGAAGGTAGAAGCTGGGGAGATTGTGAGTCATCCGGTGTAAGGATTAGAGTCTGCGCCACTGTGGGAAGTCAAGGTGTTATGAGAGTCCCTTTTCTTCATAGAATTTGCTATGATTAATGCCCACATTACAAATTGAAAGGTACTTATGGTGTCTCGGGTGACTGAATAATATTTGAATTTTATGGCACCTAGTGGTTTTTTTCAACATCATGTATCTGTTATTGAGCAGGTGAATATTTTTTTCATGTATATTTTAGTCCAGGGAGTTCTTAAACATTTTAAAACTATTTCTTAGCCCTGAAAAAAAAAAATTGTCAAAATTTTTTAAGCAGGTGCTAAAAAAGATACCCCTCCTTTTGAGGTGACTCAGGTGTGTCAGGTTACACCGGTATTGAATTGCAAATAATGTGTTCCATTAAGATAACACCGAGATAGGCAAGTTTTGTAGACATAGATTGGCATACTTCTCTCAAAAGGGCCAGATGGTAAATATTAAGTTTTTCATGACATGTAGCATTTATTGCAACTACTCAACTCTATTGAGTAGAGTACAGTAGTCACGCTGTTGTAGCATCAATAGTGAACAAATAAGTAAAATTATTTATGGAGACAGACACTTTCATTTCTATCAATTTTCACCTGACGTGAAGTGTTCTTTTGATTTTTTCAACCATATAAAAATGTGAAAACTATTCTCAGTGCAAGCATTATTGAAAAATAGGCAGTGGGCCAGATTTAGCAGTGAACTGGCACTTCTGTTGTAGGCTATTGATTGGCATGTTTAATCTAGTAAAAATACATTTTCTTTTCTTCTATCAGTGTATGTTCAGATTCTTAGGATATTTGGTCATTTATATTGTTTTTATTTCTTGTGCCTCAGGAGTGCCTGTGAAGAAAACAGGGTATTTCCCTGAGGCCTGTCTCCTACCTTGATTGTCTTTTCTTGGAGTATTATAAATCAGGATGTCTGCACAGTCAGTGGAAGAAGATTCAATACTTATCATCCCAACTCCAGATGAAGAGGAAAAAATTCTGAGGGTGAAGTTGGAGGAGGATCCTGATGGCGAAGAGGGGTCAAGTATCCCTTGGAACCACCTCCCTGACCCGGAGGTTTTCCGACAGCGATTCAGGCAGTTTGGATACCAGGATTCACCTGGGCCCCGTGAAGCTGTGAGCCAGCTTCGAGAACTTTGCCGTCTATGGCTCAGGCCAGAGACACACACAAAAGAACAAATCTTGGAGCTGGTAGTACTGGAGCAGTTTGTTGCCATCCTGCCCAAGGAGCTACAGACTTGGGTTCGAGAGCATCATCCAGAGAATGGAGAGGAGGCAGTGACCGTTCTAGAGGATTTAGAGAGTGAGCTAGATGACCCTGGACAGCCGGTAAGCCCGCTTGTGTTGCATTCCTGGGTCAGGAGCCCTGACATGGCAGTAGGCGCAGCTGCTGATTTAATGCCACTCAGCTAAGTTAGAATTCTGTTTATGCCTCCACCCGCCCCCCATTATTTATGCTGCTTTGTCATCTAGGCCTCTGCAGCATATGTTTCGTGTGGTTGCTTTTGTGTGTGTGTTTTTGATTCTCAACAGATTCCTTCTCATTTGAACCAGTCCTGTTATTTCCAGGTTTCTCTTCGGCGACGAAAACGGGACGTGCTAGTAGAGGAGATTGTATCTCAAGAAGAAGCTCAGGGATTACCAAGTTCTGAGCTTGATGCTGTGGAAAACCAGCTCAAGTGGGCATCCTGGGAGCTCCACTCCTTAAGGCACTGTGGTGAGGACCTCCTTGTGGGCTGGAGGGTGAAAGGGAGTGGGGCCTTTGGTCCAGAACTCTGCTTATTCTTATGGGGATGGGAGGATAATCACCTTAACCTGATGGTTTAGACATAGACACACTATAGGACTGATTCTTTTCTAATAGCAGTTGGTTTTCTTACCTTAGTCTTTAATTCCTCAACATTAACATCATCATCAGCCTTTTTCTCTTCTCCCTGTTTCTTTGAAGACCCGCCCATTTCAGGCTAACATTTGCCTTACTCTGAGCCAGCACCCACCTGTAGACCAGATCTTTCCATTTTGCATGCAGTATTGCTTTTTTTTGCCGTCTGTTTCACATCCTTTCACTCTCCTGCCTAGTCCTCCTGATAACTTCTTCAAATCTAATTTTTTGGTTTGTTGTTTATCACTAAGGTTTTTTTCTGAATTTTTAGTTTTTGGGTTTTTTTTCCCCCAAATCCTATCTGGAGTCATTTTTTTTCCCCTAAGAAGCTTCTTTTGTAGAAATGATGCCTGGGTAGAATTCTTCACCTGTTCTAAATATTTAAACGAAAAATTGCCTTCCAGCTATAATATGCTTTAAGTACAGAAAAATTAAATAGAAAGGTCATAATTCGTCGAGGCTAGTCTTTCCCAATATCTTGGCAGTTAATGCCACGTACTTATTTATTTTTGACACAACCCCATATATTCCTAAAACTGCTGGATTTCTTTTTCATAATTACATAAATTAAAATGAAATTTTGTTTGAAACTATTTGGGAATCATTCCCTGAGGAGACAATGCTAGCATGCCTCAGAGTGAGCTCTGAGCAGGCTCATCTCCGAGGGGCACAGTGCTTGGGAATCAGAACTTCTGAGGTGGGGCTGAAGTTTGCTGAGAATCTGCAGTTTTACATCTTCTATGGGACATTCTTCTGTGCAGTCTAGTTTAGGCATTGCTCTCCTTGGATGTTGGAGGTGGCATCTTCCTAGGTGGAAAACTTCTCCCCTGCCTGAACTTGAGAAAAATTCCCAGTTTCATTTATGGCTCATTTGGTGAAGAAGCCAACTAATATCCTCGAGGATGCAGGTTTTATCCCTGGCCTCACTCAGTGGATTAAGGATCCAGCGTTGCCTTGGCTGTGGTGTAGGCCGGCAGTTGCAGTTGTGGTTGTGATTTGATCCTTAGCCGGAGAATTTCCATATCTGCAGATGTGGCCATTTAAAATAATAGTAATAATAATTCCCACCTCTTTTTAAATAGCCTCGCTTTAGCTGTCTGGTCTCTACCACACTTGGGAGCGCAATTCTCTCTCTGAAGACCTCCATTCAAGGTCTTCAGACCTCACTAATTCCCTGTAACTCCTCATTGTCTCTCTCAGCCTTCTTTCCTGACTATCCTTTTCTCCCTCCCTCCCTTCCTCCCTTTCTTTTTTTTTGCCACCCTAAGCAGCATGCCGAAGTTCCTGGGCCCCTGATCGTCCCTTTCCTAATCATTTATTATAGACTTGCTTACTGTTGACAACTTTTCTGAGCATTGCTGCTCACCCTTTAGTAACTGTTTATTCTTCAAAGCTTGAAGTTTCAGGAAAGTCATACCAGTGCCTGCCTACAGGTGGTGATGGTACCTCAGGGTGGTAATTTAGGCTGTTCTTTCACTGGACACAACTAGCTGAGGCCTAGAAGTAATAGTTCATCTTGAGTACATGGCAAATACCAAATTTGGCAAGCTGCTTTTACAGGAAGACATTTGGTTATTAAAGGTGCATTGAATTCGTACCTGTCTTGTCCTGAATTAACATAGGATGCTCCCAGCTTACCTTCAGCTTCTTCTTGACAGGACCCTTCCTATATTCTCCTTTTAGTATAATCTTGGCTGTGAAGTGTTTTGTTTTGCTCATTTCAGAAATAATCACTTTATGACAGATTGGTTATTATTTACACCATTATATTTTGATATAATTTCTCCATTTTTTTTAGAGCAAAAGAATATTAAAATGATTTCCTAATGGCCAGTTTTGTTTTTCTCCAGATCTAGCTGCATCACTTTGACTGTCTCTCCAACAGTCTTAGAATCTGCTGCTTTTCTGCCCTTTGGTTTCCGACTATCACTGTATAAATAACTTGCTTGTATTACCTCTTTTATTAGTACGTAACTTTTTATCCCCTCATATGTTATGTTCTCACTTCATTAAATTCTTTTTTGAGAGTAGGCAACCTTATCAGTTTTCGGAGTGCTGTTTCTAGACATATGCAAGCCATGTACTTCTAGTTCATTTTTAAAAAATTTTTCTTCAGGTTTCTTTGCTCCCAGAATAGGAAATGAGTGATATTTACATTTTCTGTTTATTTCAGATGATGATGCTAGGACTGAAAATGGAGCACTTGCTCCAAAGCAGGAGATTCCTTCAGCAGTAGAATCTCATGAAGCTCCTGGCACTCTCAATATAGGTGTTTCGCAGATTTTTAAGTATGGAGAAGCCTGTTTCCCCAAGGGCAGGTTTGAAAGAAAGAGAAATCCCTCCCGAAAGAAACAACATATATGTGATGAATGTGGAAAACACTTCAGTCAGGGCTCGGCCCTTATTCTTCATCAAAGAATCCACAGTGGGGAGAAACCCTATGGATGTGTTGAATGTGGGAAAGCATTCAGCAGGAGTTCCATCCTTGTGCAACACCAGAGAGTCCATACTGGAGAAAAACCTTACAAATGTCTTGAATGTGGAAAAGCTTTTAGCCAGAATTCTGGGCTTATTAATCATCAGAGAATCCATACTGGGGAGAAACCTTATGAATGCGTTCAGTGTGGGAAATCCTATAGTCAAAGCTCAAATCTTTTTAGACATCAGCGAAGACACAATGCAGAAAAACTTCTGAATGTTGTGAAAGTTTAAGAAGTTAAAAAAAAGAAAATCAGCACTCAGGTCTTTTTCTTCTGAAATGAAGACAAAATTAAAAACATGAAATGATACCTAATAGTTTCCCTATAGACTGTTAGAAAATCCACTGGGAAATGTAGAAAATCTTCACCCACTCTTACTATTTTATCTTGAAAGAAATGGTGTCATACCTGCCTAGAAACTGAAATTTTAAACTTAATTCAGGTATTAATGCCTAAATCTTCCATGTGATGTTTATATTCTTATTATTTTTCCAAATGAACTACCTGATCCTTTGTCCCCTTCTTAGAAGATTCCTTCTTAGACAGATAAATTATTTCTGTATTGATCATTGAAATGTCTTTGCAAGGATACATTCCCTTCTGTGTTAAAAAGCAACATAGGAATTATAAAACCTGAACACTGAAACCTTTTTTCCAAATTTACCTTTGTTTCCTTTCACCTAATTTGAATATGCTTTTCAAAAATAGAAGATAAAGGATGACCAAAAACCTCAAAGTGAAATGAGCCTTAAAACTCAGATAAGAATTGATGGTGAAAAAACATGGAAAAGTGAATGGGACACATATTCTGGGGAAGATTGACAAATACTTTGTTGCAAGAGTTGAAGTATATCAAAAATTTACGTGTGATTATCTGCCTACAGGAGAACTCAAAAATAGCTCATCTTACCTACAATTCGGAAGCATCCCACTAATGAAAATAATGTCCTCTCATGTATCATTAGAAAGTGGACAGTCTAAAAGATAAACAATTGTAAAACCATGAAGGTAAAAATATAACACTAGGGAAGAATTTGTAGTGAAGGGCAGTGTTGAAGGGCAAATGTAAACGAGAGTAATGGTCTGTCTTGGCTTTTCGAAAACAAGAAGATCCAAGTCGTTATTATTTTTCCTTTATTTTTGTTGAGGACAGAAAAATCCTTGACAGGCAACAAGTAATCAGGTTTGTGATTTTATTCTTTTGGTACAAAAGGGTTGAACACAAGGCTAACAAAGCAGCCATCCATTTACATTAAGCATTTTCTACCGACAAGGCACTGTGCTAGGTACTGTAACCCTGCCATAGTTAGGTAGGTATTCCACTGTAAATCTTTGGGGGTTTGGTACAAAGCTGTTTCATGTGAGTTAGCCTCTTCCCCCTGTCTGAGCAGTCTTGGGGGAGGTCACCTCTGAGATTCCTAGAGCCATAGTTCTCTTACCAGGGTGTTGCATTTGGGGAAAGGAAGACAGCTCAAAGAGCTAGCCGGCTCTCCAGCAATCTTCAGAGGTGAGTCCAAGATAACTGTCACAGTTTGGAGGTTTGTGGGTCTTTCTGAAAAAACTAATCAATATCTAGTAGCATTGAGGTTGTACTTACATGGTAAGTTGAATGGATTGTTTATTAAAGAGGAAAACTAGGTTATTAACAACTAGTTTATTAACTGTCAGAATTGGTGGAACTTTTTTTTTAAGTCTTAACACATTTTTTAAAAAAATGTATAAAAGTAATATGTTGTAGTAGTAGGATTATATACTCTGGCTGAAAATCCCAAGTACTGTGGTTTTGTTTAGTGGAAAACTCTGGAGGTTAAAATATAGAATATGAGAAAAGGCTTTTTTATAGTGGGCATAATCGTGTGGAAAATGACCCATGTGAATAAAAATACTCGTAGTTCCAGAGATTTTGGTTACATCTGGTGCTTGGATCCAATTTAAAAATGGAAGGTGAGATTTGCATGAGGCTGTTAAAAAGCTTAGTAATAAATGCAAGGCCAGCTGGTGGAGAAGTGAGGTGGAATGGAGCTTGTTTATAGATTTTCTGATAACAATTAATTATAAGAAATGTGCTTTATAGATTAAGATTTATTGAAGTATAAATATGTAGTAATGATATAATGTATTTTAAGTTATACAAGAATATGTAGGGACTTTTGTTGGGGTCTTTTTCTCTTTGTGGCTGAGAGGAAATAAGTCAATGTCCAATAAAGCTATAAATTCCTCTGCTCTAAGGTAAAACAATTTTGGGTTGATTGATTTATTTATTTTAACTGGCTTCTTTCCAAGTAGGTTTTGAGGTGCATATTTGGAATACTGCTGGAATAACAGAATTCTTGTATCAGAGTAGGTAAGAAGAGAGCAACCTCTTGGTGGCTAGAATTTCACGCTTTTTTTAGATCTTACATCTTCCCTGTGATACATATGTCATAAATGCCAAAGATGCTTGGTATAAGTGAGAGCTTAGAAAAGTGTAAGAGTTGGCAAATATGAATTTGTCTTGCCATCTCTTGATACCTGTGCATTGTTTAGTAAGGATTCTGAAGCTAAGGGAAGGCTCTGTGGGGAAAATGGGCTGGACCCAAAAAAACTGGTTGACTATACACATGAAGAGGAAGTGGTGGTCTTTGTACTTGCCATCTCTGGTCAGGTTAAGTTCCTACTAGACTAGTTGATTCAGAATAACTATTCAGTGATTTATGATTTCAGCCAGACATTAATTTATATCCACACAGATAATCATCGTTAGCAAATCTAGGGGATGCCCAGCCTCTGATGAAGTGGTGATCTGGCAGTTGCCAGGCAGTGGCATCTGTTGGGCTATCCAGTAAGCAGTCATTGTTAATGGTGTGCGGACTGCGGATTCCTGTCCAGTAGCCACTGTGTGTTTGCTTGTTACTGCTAAATTTTGGTTTTCTTGGAGGTTGAACTCCTCACATTCACACCCATTTGGCACTTGATCATTTAGCAGTATGTCTATTGCATTTGTGTAAGGGAGGGTTATATGTTCTGAAATAATCTGCATGCCAGGCATTGAATTAGACACTACACCTATCTCAGATTTGTAGACTAGAAAAGCAAAATTTAGAGATCATGTGATTTGCATGTGCCCATTTAGAGCTGAAACTTACACCTATTTCTGTGAACTCCAGGGATGTGTATTTTTTCACCATGCAATGAATGAATGATGACTGTTAAAACTTGATTGATAAATTTTATGCTTTTATCTATGGTTAAATGTAAAAGCTATTTAAAAAAGTTGGTTTTTCTACAGTATGGAAACATAAAGTGAAAAAGGTCATTCCTTTATGCAGTTTTAACTCAGAAGTAATAATTATTTGGTTTGCTATTCTTCCAGACTTAGGCATATACATATTTAAGCAAAAATGTGTTTCTAGCTGACACTTGTGGTCAGTGATACAGGCACTGTTGGAAGCGCTTTACAATGGATTAACTCTTAATCCTCACAGCGACCATATGAGGTAGGTACATATCCCAGTTTCACATGTACTGCACTGAAAATTGCTTCCCCTCCCTCCCACTTTGATGTAGACATTGTCTTTTTAGGGCTACACACTGATCTGTTGCATCAATATGCTATAATTTATTTAACCAACCCCTGTTGGTAGGTAGTTTGGTTATTTCCAGTTTTTTGTTATAAAGGTAGTGTTAACATCCATATATATTTTGCTGCCTGTATGGATATTTCTGTAGGGTAAATTATAAGTGGGTATTTTGAGTCAGAAAATGTGCACATTTAACATTTTGAGAAATACTGTTAGAAAAGATTGTACCATTTTACAACTCCATCAATAGTTAAGAGTGCCTATTTGCTTACACTCCCATCTACCCTGAAACTTCCAATATTTTTGCCACTCTAATAGGCAAAAATGTATCTTTTCTTTGTCAATAAGGAGGAACATTTTTTCTTAGGTTTATTGGCCATTTGCATTTTCTACCGTAAATTGCATTTCCCCCCTCTTTTTTAATTGTGAAAGTGAAAATGACTACCATGTCATTGTATAAAAATACAAATGTAAGAATGAAGAGAGACCCTTTTCTCTAGTATTTACAGTCACATTCCACTGCCCACAGTTTAGTATACCTTCATTTAGTCTCCATAATTTCCATGTGAATATACATACACATACAGATGTTTTTATATAAATAAGATCATGTATATGTATTGTTCTTAAGCTTGCTTTTTTTGGGGGGGGGTCTCAAGAACAATTCTTTAATGCTTGAACAATATTCAGTACTATGAAAATAACATATTTAACAATTCCCATATTTTTTCTTTTGCTGTTACATTGCCAAAGTAATACATCTCTGTGCATGTATGTGAATATTTCTTAAGGATGGAGTAGGAAGTGGATGTGTGCTCTCTGATAGAATCCTCCTTAGCCTTCCCAAAGGACATCGTAACTTTCTTTTTCACCAACTGTAGAAAGTGCTCATTTCCCCATATAGCCTTACCTACACTTGGTAGTTTTTATCTGATGGGCAAAAAAGAAAAAGATCATTTTGTATTTCCCTGACTAATGGTGAGGTTTAGGTTATTTTCATATATTTATTGGCCATTTATATTTTTATCATGGATTGTTTGGATCCTTTACCTGCTTTACTATTGGGTTATGTGTGGATGTATGTTGTCTTTGTTCAGCATCTCTTTCCCCATCTTGTGATAACAGAATCCTTATTTATTGTGGGGAACCCATTCCCTGTGGCGTAGGTGAGTATGTGACCAGGCTTGACCTTTCTGAGTCCCACAGCTCCTTACCCACAGTGACTAAAGAATGGGCATGTAACTCAAGCCAGGCTAAAGAAAGCCCTCAACAGAACTTCTGCTGGAACTTTTAGGAAGAAGGCTCAACAGAGATCCCATGAACAAAGGACTGTGTAAGCCTGAATTTGTACCATGTGGAGAGAGTCTGAGGGGAAACTCAGAGGCTAGCAGAAAAAAAATGAGAACTAAGTTCTGATGTCATTTTTCTGGAGGCCCTAGATCCAGCTGTGCCTAAAGCCTGCCCTACCTCCGGACTTTAACGTTTTGTGAGCCAATAAAGTCCCTTTCTTGTTTAAGATAATTGAATTGGGTTTCTGTCTTGATTAATACAGGTTATTTGTATTTTCTTATTTGTAGGAAACCTTTGTAATTTTAAATTCTAGACACTTTATGCGCTATATAGGTGAATAAAATTAGCATGGCCTTCCATGATTTGGCCTCTGTCAACCTCTGCCATTTCTTACTCTACTCTCTACACCACACACATACATTTTAACTTCAGCAGTAACTGGACATTAGTGTTGGGAGTGTCTGTAGATGATAAACTTTTCACATGATCACGTCAGATGATAAACTTTTCACATGATCACGTCTTTGGCATTTCTCTTCCATCCTTCCTATGGATTCATTAACCTGGGACTCAGACTGGGGATTACTGTTTTTTGTTTTTGTTTGCTGCACCTTCGGCATCCAAAAGTTCCTGGGCCAGGGATCAAACTTGTTCCATAGCAGTGACCCAAGCTACAGAAGTGACAGTGCTGTATCCTTAACCACTAGGCCAACAGGGAACTCCATGGGGCCCTCTTTAAAGTTCTCAGGCCTGTGAATTTGAAGTCCTCAGGTCCAAGACTGTTCTGGGATTTACGTCCTTTATTTTCATATGTGGAAACTTCAGATGGCAGTGGAAGAAAGAAAAGCATGCTGTATCATGATAAATGGTAAGGGGACAGTATATGGGGAAAGGATACAAAACATGGAGGGGAAAGGTATTGAGTTTAGAAATAGGTAAGGGTGGAGGGTGAGGCCAGATGGTGGAAGACCCAGTTAGCCTAGCCTAGGCGTTGGTGAGAACTATGACTGACTTTCATTGAGATGGAAAACTATATTAGAGGTTTTGGGCAAAGAAATGTAATGACTGGGTGCTGTGAAAAGAACAAAAAGTGTCCTGCTGTTTCTTTAAATTTGCAAAAATGTTTTCTCTACATATTTTCTTTATGTAACATACAATACTATTCTATTAATAATATATAGTTACATAGTGGGAAAAGTTTCAAGATGAAAGTCACCTCAAAAGTCACCCTGGAGTCCACAATCTTGGTAACATCTCATTAACATTTTTAGGTTCTTGTTACAACTGTGTAAATGTTTTCTACATACCTACCTCCATCTATACCTGTTATACCATATTTACAAGAAAAATCTAAAAAATGGTTAAATTGTCTGTATCTTGGTTTGTTAGTCTTTTTTTTTTGGCTGCCGTGTGGCATATGATTCCCTGGGCCAGGGATCAAATCCAAACACATTTGTGACCTATGCTGGAGCTGCAGCAACACCAGATCCTTTAACCAACTGTCCTAGGCCAGGGGTCGAACTTACACCCTGGAGCTGCAGAAATGCTGCCAATACCATTGTGCCACAACAGGAATGCCTGGTTTATTAATCCTTTTTTTTTTTTTTTTTTTCTTTAAAGGGTCGCACTCACAGCATAGGGACATTCCCAGGCTAGGGGCTGAATTGGAACTGCAGCTGCCAGCCTATACCTCAGCCACAGTAATGCTGGATCCTAAACCCACTGAGTGAGGCCAGGGATCAAACCTGCATCCTCATGGTGGGTTTGTTTCCACTGAGCCACAATGGGAACTCCCAATTTATTAATGCCTGTTTCCTCTTAACTTTGGATCAACTATGCTTCTGCCTGAGGTTAGCCTCTCCACTGGGTCTAAGCCATTCTCTCAAAAAACATACATCAATAATCCTTGCCTCTTGCATTACCAATTTTTCCTCTCCTGAATTTTTTTCAGTTGGCATGCAAATGTACTTCTTAAAAAGAAGTCACACTCACAAAATCCTTTAGACCCAGATGATTAGAAGTAAAGTATCAAAATACATCAAACAGAAGCAAATGATGGGAGAGATAGGGTTCCTGAAATGGGAAACATGATGCAAACTTGGGTTGCCTCAGTTTACTGCCTGAAGAGAGTTTCTAGGCCACAGCACAGGGAAGTAAAACTCCTGCAGAGCTTGGCAGTCTTTAGTTGAGAAGATGGAGCAAGGGGCCCTGGGAGGCCAAGTGAATAGCTTTTGTAGGGCAGAGTACCACAGGAGAGAGCTAAACACAGGAGATCAGCAGTGGGTCCATCACGAGTATTCAGTTGAGTGCTGATGAACATGTGTATAAGGAAACCACCTAAGGTGAAGGAAGGAGCCATCCAGAAGAATTAAGGGGCAAAATCACCACAACTCACAAAGGGCCGGAAATACTACCATCAGCCAGAGCAGAAACCCTCATAAGTCATAGGACATCTGTTAGAGCAGTGATTCTCAAACAAGGGCAGTGTTGTCCCCTCAGGAGACAACTGGTTATGTATGGAGTCATTTATGGTGGTCACAACCAGGGCAAATGGGCTCTACTGGCATCTAGTGGGTAGAAGCCAGACGTGCTGCTAAACATCCTACAATGAATTAACCAGCCTTAAATGTCAGTAGTGCTGAGGTTGAGAAACTGGGTTCAAATAGTAGGGTCTTGCCTCCATAGGACAAAAAAAGTGAACTCTAAAACACTGCCTAAAAAATAGTAGACCTAAGAACCTATTTACATGGTTCAAGTAATTGGAAAACATCCCAGAGCAAAGATCAAGAATTTTATGTTTTAGGAGTTCCCATCGTGGTGCAATGGAAACGAATCTGACTAGGAACCATGAGGTTGTGGGTTCGATCCCTGGTCCCCATCGGTGGGTTAAGGATCCAGCATTGCCATGAGCTGTGGTGTGAGTCGCAGACACAGCTTGGATCAGGCGTTGCTGTGGCTCTTGAATAGGCCAGCAGCAACAGCTCCAATTCGACCCCTGGCCTGGAAACCTCCATATGCTGTGAGTATGGCCCTAAAAAAAAAAAAAAAAAAAAAAAAAGACGAAAAAAAGAATTTTATGTTTTAAACATACCCAGCACCCAACAAGATAAAATACACAATGACCAGCAGCCAGTCAAAAACTGGATGACTCATAAGTCATGCAAAGAAGCAGGAAAATACAACCCATGGTAAGACAAACAACTTAATCAAATTGACCCAGAAATGACAAAAAATTAGATGAGCACACTAAGACAATTATTAAACTGTATTCCATATGATCAAGAAGCTACTAGGCATTCCCTGGTACTCAGTGAGTTAAGTAAGGATCTGGCATTGTCACGGCTGTGGCTCTGGTTTGATCCCTGACCTAGGAAATTCCCCATGCTGTAGACATGCCCCCGGCCAATTTTTTTTTAATGCACAGATGGGGTTAATTGTGGATTAAACATAATAGAAGAATAGAAGAAAAATTATAATACGACATGACAGAAGAAACCATCCAAAATGAAAAAAGGAAAAGAAAACAGAAAAATTGAATAGAGCTGTGGTACAACTTTAAGGAGCCCAACATATATAAAAGTGATTAGAGTTCCTGAAGGGGAGGAAAGAGGAACAGAGAAGTGTTTGAAAAATAATCTCTAGGATGCAGCACTTTTTGGTAAGTTTTTAGCAATCTCAATTCAATTACTTCAGCTTCCACTTTAAGAAACCAAAATCAAGAGTTCCTGTTGTGGCTCAGTGGGTTAAGAACTCAACTAGTACCCATGAGAATGCAGGTTCAATCCCTGGCCTTGCTCGGTGGGTTAAGGATCCTGCATTGCCACAAGCTGCAGCAAAGTTTGCAGATGTAGCTCTGATCCAGTGTTGCTGTGGCTGTGTTGTAGGCTGGCACCTGCAGCTCTGATTTGACCCCTAGCTTGGGAACTTTCATATGCCATGGGTGCAGCCTTAAAAAAAAAAAACAAAAATTAAACCCAAAGTAAAGAGAAGAAAAGAAATAAAGATTAGATTGGAAATCAACAAAATAGAAAACAGAAAAGCAATTTCTATCCTTTTTTTTTTTCAATGCATCCATAGCATATTGAAGTTACCTGTCCAGGGATTGAATTTGAGCCGCAGCTGCGACCTAAGCCACAGCTGTGGCAATGCTGGATTCTTACCTTATTGTGCCACAGCAGGAACTCTCTCTATACTTTATTTAAACCAAAAGCAAGCTTTTTAAAAACTTTAATAAAAATTGATAAACTTCTAGCTAGACTGATTAGGAAAAAAAACCCAGAAGTTACAAATCAGGAATGAGAAGTGTGATGTTATGTTACACAGTCTTCTCCACATAAATAGTGCTAATCAAATTTGCTAACCTCATATTGCTGATTCTAATACTTATTAAACATTTTGCTTGAGCCATCAGCAGTATTTTGCATAATTAACATTTTCATTCGGCTTCAAGAACAACACATTTGATTTTTCTCTACCTCATGGGATATTTCTTCTCAGTCTTGATGCTGGTATTTTCTTTTTTTTTTTTTTTTTTTTGGCTTTTTGCCTTTTCTGGGGCCGCTCCCGCCGCATATGGAGGTTCCCAGGCTAGGGGTTGAATCAGAGCTGTAGCCACTGGCCTATGCCAGAGCCACAGCAATGTGGGATCTGAGCCGAGTCTGTGACCTACACCACAGCTCATGGCAACGCTGGATCCTTAACCCACTGAGCAAGGCCAGGGATTGAATCCTCATCCTCATGGTTCCTAGTCGGATTCATTAACCACTGCGCCACGACGGGAACTCCAGTCTTGATGCTGGTATTTTCTTATGTCTCTGGACTTCAATAGGTTGGAATGCCTGAGGGCTCAGTGTTCAAATCTCTTTTCTAGGAGTTCCCGTTGTGGCGCAGTGGTTAACGAATCCGACTAGGAACCATGAGGTTGCGGGTTCGGTCCCTACCCTTGCTCAGTGGGTTAACGGTCCGGCGTTGACGTGAGCTGTGGTGTAGGTTGCAGACTCAGCTCGGATCCTGCGTTGCTGTGGCTCTGGCGCAGGCCAGTGGCTACAGCTCCGATTCGACCCCTAGCCTGGGAACCTCCATATGCCGCAGGAGCGGCCCAAAGAAATAGCAAAAAGACAAAAAAAAAAAAAAAAAAAAAAATCTCTTTTCTAGCTGTGCTCACTTCCCGGGTGATTTCATCTGGTCTTATGTCTTTACTACCTAGGACTCCAAAATCTGTATTTCAGCTTAGACCTCTTCTCTGAACTACAGGCTCATATATCCCTTTGCCTACCAGACATTGCCACTTTGATGTTTGCTGGGTTCCTAAGAAAATAGCCTAAGATTAAATCTTATTGTCAATACTTTATGGGGGTGATGCAATCCCAGAAAAGGACAACTGAAGGTAAATGGTGGTGAAGCAGTGCAGGAGAGAGAATATAAGTGGGTGTTTCTGATCTGACTAGAGCTAAAGCACAGCTGTTTGCATAGTCTATCTTCAGAGCGCAAGTGGCAATGGACTATTATGTCCTCTTACCTCCCCATGGGGTAGGAGGAAGGAGAAGAGATTTCTGAAGACTCCTCTCACCCTCTGGTCAGTTTCTACCCCAGAATGTCAACTCCACACTTAGGGTGGCACCATTCCGCCTCTCCAGCCACAGCCACTAGGAAGTCAGGCTCCAGGACAACACAGTAGCACTGAGGGGGTGGAGGGGGGGTGGGGTGGCAGGGCAGAGATCCAGGAGAGTCATTTTCTTCCTCTTCCTGCAGCTTGGCGGGCCTGCAACCTCTAGGGTGGATGGTGCAGGCAATCTCTGTAGAAGGTCCTCAGTATCACAGAGCAGAAACCCTGGGCCTGCAAATAGGAGGCTCATAAGCTGGGCTTGGTACAGTGACTAATCAGGCATCTTAAACCCAACATGCCCCAGTCAAACTTTTAATTTCTCCCCAAACATGTACTTCCTGTAGCCTTCATCTTAGAAAGTGGCAGTTTTGTCCTTCCAGTTGCTCAGGCCATACTGCCCTGCTCCCCTGCTTGCCTGGTTTCATTCCGTTTTCTGTATATAGGGCAGCCAGACCAGGTAAGTCAGACTCTGTCAGTTCTCTGCTCAAAATCCTCCTCCTCCTCAATCTGTTTAAATGTCAAAGGGGCATTGTGTTTGCAATTTACTCTTAAAAGAATTCAGGAAAAAAATTAACATAGATATGGGAGTTCCCGTCCTGGCGCAGTGGTTAACGAATCCGACTAGGAACCATGAGGTTGCAGGTTCGGTCCCTGGCCTTGCTCAGTGGGTTAACGATCCGGCGTTGCCGTGAGCTGTGGTGTAGGTTGCAGACGTGGCTCGGATCCTGCATTGCTGTGGCTCTGGCGTAGGCCAGTGGCTACAGCTCCGATTTGACCCCTAGCTTGGGAACCTCCATATGCCGCAGGAGCAGCCCAAGAAATAGCAAAAAAAAAAACAAAACAAAACAAAACAAAAAACCAAAAAAAAAAAAAACATAGATATGGATTATATCTGGGTGGATAGAGAATCATAAAGCAAATGTGACAAAATAATATTTGAGGAATCTGGGAGAAGTGTAGATAGGAATTCTTTGTACTGTTCTTGCAATTTTTCTGTAAGTTGGAAATTATCTCAAAATTCAAAGTTTAAGAAAACTTAATGGTCCCAAAAGGGAGAGAGTGAATTACTAAAGGAAAATTGGTTAAGGTGCTGTTATTGAGAAAGCTTGGGGCAGGAAGAGGGAGGAGGGAATTTTGAGAAAACAATTATAAATATAACCGATAGCCATATTTAAAATGATGATGTAGGAGTTCCCATTGCAGCATAGTGGGTTTAGAACCTGACTAATCTCCGTGATATTGCGTGTTCCATCTCTGGCCTCTCTCAGTGGGTTAAGGATCCAGCATTGCCGCAAGCTGCAGCATAGGTTGCAGATGCGGTTCAGATCTAGTTTTGCCCTGGCAGTGGCTAGACCGCAGCTGTAACTCTGATTCAACCCCTCGCCTGGGAACTTCCATATTCTGCAGTTGCAGCTGTAAAAATAAAAGAAAAAAAATTTTTTTAAGATGTGTAGAGCTATGCTTATGGACACGTAAAATGTTTATAATAAAATGAGGAAATTTTTCATTTACCATTATCATATCATTTTTGGAAAAAAGTACAAAATATACACATAGAATGGCATATATCAAAATACTAAGTTTGCTAAGTAGGCTTCTGGAGATATATGACCTTTTTTCTTTTACATATTGCCATTTTTTGACTACAAGCTAGCAGCTCATTTATCATCAGAAAAAAAATCAAAAGTTTTTTAAAAGTTCTCATTTAGATCAGAGATGAGCAAACATTTTCTGTATGGGGTCAGATAGTAAATATTTTCAGCTTTCAGGCCTTATAGTTTTTGCTGCAACTATGTTACTCTGTCTTTACAGCAGAAAGTAGCCTTACATAACTCACAAACAGGTGAGGCTGTGCTGCATTACAACTTTATTTACAAATACGGTGGCTGGCTGACCTTCCTGCAGTATTGTGGATCCCTGTTTTATTTTATTTTTTATTTTTATTTTTTGGTACTTAGGGCCGCACCTGCAGCATATGGAAGTTCCCAGGCTAGGGGATTAGGGGATGAATACGAACCACAGCTGCTGACCTATGCTATAGCCACAGCAATGCAGGATCCTTAACCCACTGACAAGGCCAGGGATTGAACCCACATCCTTGTGGATACTAGTTGGGTTTGCTACCAATGGGAGCAATCCCTCACAATGGGAACTCCAAGATCCCTGTTTTAGATGAACACTTTTTCCTAAAGCATGGCTTACAGGAGAGGAATATTCTCATTTATCTAGGGTTTTCTACAGGGCCCCCTTGATCAGCTGACAGTCTGGGAATTCCACTGGCCCCATGTAATTAGCTACATCAGTGGGTAAGCAAACTATAAATAAAATTTAATGAAAACATTTACTACAGAACCACTTTTATAAACAAATAACAGGTGTTCCTGTTGTGGCTCAGTGGAAAGGAATCTAACTAGCATTCATGAGAACGCAGGTTCAACCCGTGGCCTTGTTCCGTGGGTTAAGGATCTGGCATTGCTGTGAGCTGTGGTGTAGGTTGCAGACGAGGCTTATATCTGGAGTTGCTGTGGTTGTGGTGTAGGCAGTGGCAATAGCTCTGATTCAACCCCTAGCCTGGGAACCTCCATGTGCCGAAGGTACGGCCCTAAAAAGACAAAAAACAAACAACAAACACCTTGTCTGAAGAAAGTTAGTGTAAGTGATAAATACGCATTGTATGATATTGTAGATAGATTCAGTCTGCCTGCCAGAGAACTGGATCCCAACTCTTGGAAAGAGATTCTTTTTAATGTGTCCTGGAGGCTCAGCTGCAGCTCCCTCACACCTGGAGTGATCAAAGGCCTGAAGGGCATCCTAAGGAGATGTGGAGAGATGGGCACACCAAAATCCTTGGGAAAGCCAGGCTGCTTCTGGTTTTGTTCCAGGAAGGAAATCTTCCTCTGTAAGGAACATAATCCACAGCTTCGATCAATTTAGCTGGATAGTGTATCATCTTTTCCTACTACCTTGAAGAGGTTGGGTAAGAATAAAACTATTTTGGAGTTCCTGTTGTGGCGCATCAGAAACGAATCTGACTAGGAACCATGAGGTTGCAGGTTCAATCCCTGGCCTCAATCAGTGGGTTAATGATCCGGCATTGCCGTGAGCTGTAGTGTAGTAGGTTGCAGACATAGCTCAGATCTGGCGTTGCTGTGGCTGTGGTGTAGGCCAGCAACTACAGCTCTGATTGACCCCTAGCCCAGGAACCTCTATATGCCACAGGTATGGCCCTAAAAAAAAAAAAAAAAAAAAAAAGATTAAAACTATTTCTTCCTTTAATGTCTGGAAGATATGTCTCCACTGACATATCTGACTTGGAATATGCTTTATAAGAAAAATTTAAATTTATAGATAATTTCCTTAATAGACTCAGAGCTATTCAGATGTCATATTCCTTATTGTGTTAATTTTGAATAAATTTTCAATTTGTGTTTTTTTTTTCCCCCCCATCTTGGAGTTCCCAGGCCAGGGATCACGTCTGAACCACAGTTGCAATCTATGCCACAGCTATGGCAGTGCTGGATCCTTTAACCCACTGTGCCAGATTGAACCTGCATCCTGGCACTGCAGAGATATTGTTGATCCTGTTGTGCCACAGAGGGAACTCCAGATTTTTCAAACTTGTAAAATTACTACTTATATCTTTATATTATACCTGTAATGGCTATAGATCTGTGCTGATGACCACTCTTGCGTTCCTTACATTGACAAATGGTACTTCTCTCTCTTCCTTGATTAGTTTTGCTAGGGGATTATCAATTTTGTTCTTTCCCCAAAATGAACTTTCGGCTTTGTTTCTTTTTTTAATGTTTGTTTTCTATTTCATTAATTCATGCTTTACTACTGTTTTCCTTCTATTTTTAAGAAGCTTTATTTTCCATCAACTTTTTTTTTTTTTTTTTTTTTTTTTTTTTTTTTTTTTTTTTTTTAGGGCTACACCTGCGGCATATGCAAGTTCCCAGACTAGAGATTGAATTGGAGCTACAGCTGCCGACCTAGGCCACAGCCATAGCAATGCGGGATCCAAGCCACATCTATAACCTACACCACAGCTCACAGCAATGCCAGATCCTTAACCCACTGAGCAAGGCCAAGAATTCATCCTCATGGATTCTAGTTGGGTTCATTACTGCTGAGCCACAAAAGGAATTCATCTATCAATTTTATTTCCAGTTTCTGTTAAAGAGTCTGTGGAAGAACAGCTTAAAACTAATCAGTGGTCATTCCTCCCCATTCAGTGTCCTGAGCAGTAGGAGCTGCAGGTCAGTGTTCAGTGGTGGGCTGAGCATTCTAGTCTATAGGAGGGAACTTCTGAACATGCACAGAGGGCACCTGAGTGCCTACAGACCAGCCTCAGTTTAAGTAGCAGTAAATTCAGGAGCTAGAACTGTCCATTCACCCCGAAATTCCTCCTTGGTCACAGTGTTTTTAGCGGCAGCCTGCTCTTCCTCTTCAGTCTCTTCCGGGTCTGTGTGGAAGTAGAGATCAGGCATGACCTCCTGTGGGTGCTCACGGGAGAGGATGTCACACAAGGGCAGAACTTCCCAGCTGGCATCCACCACATCAGACCCACTGAGTGAGCTTCCTTGTTGAATTGCAGGGAATGGCAATGTCCATAGAGCACAGAGTTGAGTCTGTTACTCAGAGCAAAGGTAAGCAGGTTAACATATGAGAGGCTGCTGGTCAGCCCTGGGATCAGTAACCCCAGAAGTCTCTGCTCCTGGAAGCCTGCTTGGATCTTCTTAGTGAAAGTTCCAGGAACAGCACAGTGAGCAACAGGAGTGGCTCCAGTGGCAGCAGCAAACTTTAGCACAGCTTGCTGTTCAGTACTCCTAGAGGATATGACAGTGACATCAGTCGAGTTTTCATGGTGTCAATGGCACAAGCTGCCAGAACCTTCTCCCAGATTCTCTTTAGACTTACGACATAGATGCCACCACTTTTCCCTTTGTGGGGACTGTTGCATTTGGAAGTTGAGGTTGGCGCCATCTAGGTGGGTTTCCTCTGTAAGGAATTTGAGGACTTCCCCTTCCTTCATTTGCAGAACATCAAGGCTCTAGACATCATGAATATTTCCCTTTAAGTTGTGATGGGAAACCAGAAGAAGCCATGTAGACCTCTCACTCCTTTTTAGATTTCTGTGCTATTCTTTTTCTAACTTTTTGTGATGGATACTCAAATTATTAGATTTTAGCCTTTCCCCCCAGTACGTGTACTGAATGCTATAAATTTTCTCTTTAATCAGGGCTCCTGCTCTCTCTCACAATTTTCACTATTATCCATACAAAAACATACTCTAGTTTTATTGTGCTTGCTTCCTTTACCCATGAATAATTTAAATTGTTTTTCTTAATTTTCAAATATTTAAAAAAATTTTTAAGTGTGTGTTATTGATTTCTAAGTAATTATTGCTATAAAAACACGCATTGCTGTGACTGTGGCGCAGGCTGGCAGCTACAGCTCCAATTCAACTCCTAGCCTGGGAACCTCCATGTACCAAGGGTGTGGCCCTAAAGATACAAAAAGACAAAAAAAAAAAAAAAAAAAAAAAAAAAGGAGTTCCCATAGTGGCTCAGCAGTTAACGAACCCGACTAATATCCATGAGGATGTGGGTTCGATCCCTGGCCTTGCTCAGTGGGTTAAGGATCGGGCATTGCCATGAGCTATGCTGTAGGGCATAGATGCAACTTGGATGGTGCATTGCTGTGGCTGGGGTGTAGGCTGGCAGCTATAGCTCCAATTCGACCTGGGAAACTCTATGTGCCACGGGTGTGGTCCTAAAGAGACAAAAAGACAAAAAGACAAAAAAAAAAAAAAAAATTAGGGATGGAATTAAGAAAGCAGAATAGAAGGACTGGAGCTCAACTTCTCTCCTAAAAACAACAAAGTTTACAACTAAATGCTGAGAAATCTTCAACCAAATGGACTGGAAACTTCCAAAAAGATATCCTACTCCAGAAGAGAAAGAGGAGGCCACATCCAGAGGTAGGAGGGATGATTATGTAATATAAACAACCTCATACCTCCCGGGTGGGAAGCCCCATAGACTGGAAAGTAACTGGTTCACAGAGACTCACCTACAGGAGTGAGAATTCTGAGCCCCACATCAAAATTCCACGTGTGGGGATCTGGCACTGAGAGAAAGAGCCCCCAGAGCATCTGCATTGCAGGCCAGGGGGCTTGTGTGCAGGAGCTCCATGGGACTGGGGGAAACAGAGATCCTATTCTTAAAAGGAGCACACAGACTTTCACATGCACTGGGTCCCAGGGCAAAGCAAAGTCTCCATAGGAATCTGGGTCAAACCTGACTGCAGTTCTTGGAGCACCTCCTGGGAAGACAGGGGTGGATGTGGCTTGTTGTGGGGAAGGACATTGGAAACAAAGCCCTCAGGAATATTCAGCAGCATGCCTTTCTCTGGAGGTGGCCATTTTTGGAAAATCTGGCCCCACCCATCAGCACTGAGATGTCCCAGGCCAAATAACAATCCAGGTGGGATCACAGCCCTGCCCATCAGTAAACAGCCTGCCTAAAGACCCCCAGGCACATAGCCCTGCCTCTAATCCCACCCAGAGAAAAAGCCCCACCAACCAGAGGGATTTGAATCAACTCCACCTACCAGTGGGAAGGCATCAGTCCCTTCCATCAGGAAGCCTACAGCAAGCCCCCACGCCAACTTCAGCCACAAGGGGGACAGACACCAGAGGTAAGAGAGACTACAACTCTATTAACTGTAAAAAGGTCACCATACCAAAAACCTATAAAAATGAAAAGACAGAGAATTATAACTCAGATGAGGGAGAAAGAAAAACCCCAGAAAATCACTAAGCGATCAGGAGATTCTCAGCTTCCAGGAAAAAGACTTTAGACTATTGATGCTGAAGATGATGCAAGACATTGGAAATAAACTGGAGGCAAAGATGCATAACTTACAGGAAACACTGACCAAAGAGATACATGATATAAAACTTAAACAAGAGATGCAAAATACAATAACTGAAATAAATTCACTAGAAGCAGCTAACAGCAGAATACAGGAGGCAGAAGAATGAATAAGCGAGCTGGAGGACAGATTAGTGGAAATCATGCATGAGGAACAGAAAAGAGAAAGATAGAAAAGAAATGAAGAGAGTCTCAGAGAACTCTGGGGCAACGTTAAACACACCAACAGCAGTGTTATAGGGATGCCAGAAGGAGAAGAGAGAGAGAAGGGGACAGAAAAAATATTCCAAGAGATAATAGCCAAAAACTTCCCTAACAAGAGAAAGAAACCACTCACTCAAATCCAGGAAGCGCAATGAGTACCATGTAAAATAAACCTGAGGAAGAACATCCCGAGACACATATTAATCAAACTAACCAAAATTAAAGACAAAGAGAAAATCTTGAAAGCAGCTAGAGAAAAGAAGCAAATAACATACGAGGGAACCCCGACAAGGTTATTGGTAGATTTTTCAACAGAAACTCTGCAGGCCAGAAGGGAGTGGCATGATATACTTAATGTGATGAAAGAAAAAAACCTCCAACTGAGATTACTTTACCCAGCAAGGCTCTCATTCAGATTTGAAGGAGAAATCAAAAGCTTCACAGATAAGCAAAAGCTAAGAGAATTCAGCAACACTAAACCAGCTTTACAACAAATACTAAAGGAACTTATCTAGGCAGAAAAGAATAGGTTGCAACAGGAAACAAAAATACCGCAAAAGACAAGGCTCACCAGTAAAGGTATATATACAGTAAAAGATACGAAATCATCCATGCACAATTATGCCACCAAAATCAGAAATTATGAGAAGATGAAGGTACAAATGCACTTGCAGTTAAGAGACCAACAACTTAAAACAATCTCATATATATATATATATATATATATATATATATATATGACATATATATATATGACATATATATATGACATACATATATATAGACACTTATATAGACAATCTCATATATATATATGACACATATATATAGACACATATCAAAACTTCAGAATAACTGCAAACCAAAAATCTACAACTGATACACAAACAAATAAGAAAAATCAACTGAAATACAACACTAAAGATAGTCATCAAACAACAAGAGGAGAGAACAAGAGAAGGAGGGAAGAAAAAAGAGCAACAAAAACAAATCCAAAGCAATTAATAAAATGGCAATAAGAACATACATACCAATAATTACCTTAAATATTAATGGACTAAACGCCCCAACCAAAAGACATAGACTGGCTGATTGGATACAAAAACAAGACCCATATATATGCTGTCTTCAAGAGACCCACTTCACTTCTAGGGACACATACAAACTGAAAGTGAGAGGATAGAAGACAATATTTCATGCAAACGGGGATCAAAAGAAAGCTGGAGTAGCAATACTCATATCAGACAAAAGAGACTTTAAAATGAAGAATATTTTAAGGGACAAGGAAGGTCACTACCTAATGATCAAAGGATCAATCCAAGAAGAGGATATAACAATTTTAAATATCTACAACATAGGTTCACCACAATATATAAGGCAATTGCTAACAACCTTAAAAGGACAAATTTACAATAACACAATCATAATTGGGGACTTTAACACCCCACTTACAGCAATGAACAGATCATCCAGACAGAAAACCACTAAGGAAACACAGGCCTGGAATGAAGTATTAGACCAGATGTACTTAATAGATATTTATAGGACATTCCATCCAAAAGCAACATTCTTCTCAAGTGCACATGGAACATTCTCTAAGATTGATCACATCCTGGGCTACAAATCAAACCTCAGTAACTTTAAGAAAATTGAAATCAAGCGTCTTCTCTGACCACAATGCTATATATGACTGGAAATCAACAACAAGAAAAAAACTGTAAAAAAACACAAACACGTGGAGACTAAACAACATGCTACTAAACAACCAATGGATCACTGAAGAAGTCAAAGAGGAAATTAAAAAATACCTAGAAGCAAATGACAACAAAGATACGACAGTCCAAAACCTATGGGATGCAGCAAAAGCCATTCTAAGAGGAAAATTTATAGCAATACAAGCCCACCTCAGGAAAGAAGAAAAAGCTCAAATAAACAAGCTAACTTTACATCTAAAGCAGCTCGAGAGAGAACAGACAAGACCTAAAGTTAGTAGAAGGAAAGAAGTCATAACGATCAGAGCAGAAATCAATGAAATAGAAACAAAGAAAACCATAGAAAAGATCAATGAAACAAAAAGCTGGTTCTTTGAAAAGATCAACAAAATTGATAAACCCATAGCCAGACTTATCAAGCAAAAAAGAGAGAGGACTCAAATCAATAAAATTAGAAGTGAAAAAGGAGAAGTAACAACAGACATCACAGAAATACAAAGGATCATAAGAGACTACTATATGCAACTATATGCCAATAAAATGGAAAACCTAGAAGAAATTGACAAATTCTTAGAAAAGTACAATCTTCCAAGACTAAACCAAGATGAAATAGAAAAGATGAATGGACCCATCACAAGAACTGAAATTGAAACTGTGATTAAAAAACTTCCAACAAACAAAAGTCCAGGACCAGATGGCTTCACAGGCGAATTCTATCAAACACTTAGAGAAGAGCTAACACCTATCCTTCTGAAATTATTTCAAAAAATTGCAGAGGAAGGGATACTCCCAAACTCATTCTATGAGGCCACCATCACCCTGATACCAACACCAGACAAAGATACCACACACAAAAAAACAAAACTACAGGCCAATTTCACTGATGAACATCAATGCAAAAATTCTCAACAAAATACTAGCAAACCGCATCCAACAATACATTAAAAGGATTATATATCATGATCAAGTGGGATTTATCCCAGGGATGCAAGCGTTCTTCAATATCTGCAAATTCATCAGTGTGATACACCACATTAACAAACTGAAGAATAAAAACCATATGATCCTCTCAATAGACACAGAAAAAGCCTTTGACAAAATCCAACACCCATTTCTGATAAAAACCCTTCAGAAAGTGGGCATAACGGGAACCTACCAAAACATGATAAAGGCCATATATGACAAACCCGTAGCGAACATCATTCTCAATGGTGAAAAGCTGAAAGAATTCCCCCTGAGATCAGGAACAAGAGAGGATGTCCGCTCTCGCCACTACTCTTCAACATAGTTTTGGAAGTCCTAGCCACGGCAGTCAGAGACATAAAAGAAATAAAAGGAATCCAAATTGGAAAGGAAGAAGTAAAACCATCACTATTTGCAGATGACATGATTCTATACCTAGAGAATCCTAAGGACTTTACCAGAAAACAGAGCTCATCCATGAATTTAGCAAAGTCGCAGGATACAAAATTAATACACAAAAATCGATGGCATTTCTATACACTAACAATGAAAGAGCAGAAAAAGAAATTAGGGAAGCAATCCCATTTACCATCACATCCAAAAGAATAAAATACCTAGGATAAACCTACCTAAAGACACAAAAGACTTGTATGCTGAAAACTATAAGACTCTGATGAAAGAAATCAAAGATGACACAAATAGATGGAAAGACATACTATGCTCTTGGATTGGAAGAGTTAATATTATCAAAATGACTATACTACCCAAGGCAATGTACAGATTCAATGCAATCCCTATCAAATTACCAAGGACATTTTTCACAGAACTCAAACGAAATATTTTAAAGTTTGTTTGGAAGCACAAAAGACCCAGAATAGCCAAAGACATGCTGAAAAAGAAAAATGGAGCTGGAATAATCAGGCTCTCGGGCTTCACAGTATACTACAAAGCAACAATCATCAAAACCGTATGGTACTGGCATAAAGAGAGAAATACTGATCAGTGGAACAGGATAGAAAGCCCAGAATTAAACCCCCACACCTACAGTCAACTAATCTATGACAAAGGAGGCAAGAATACACTGTGGAGAAAAGACAGTGCGTTCAATAAGCAGTGCTGGGAAAACTGGACAGTCACATGGAAAAGAATGAAATTAGAACATTTCCTAACACCATACACAAAAATAAACTCAAAATGGATTAAAGACCTAGATATAAGACCAGACACTATAAAACTCTTAGAGGAAAACATAGGCCAAACACTCTCTGACACAAACAACAGCAACATCTTCTCAAATCCTCGTCTTAGAATAATGACAGTAAAAACAAAAATAGACAAATGGAACCTAATTAAACTTAAAAGTTTATGCACAGCCAAGGAAACCCTAACCAAAATGAAAAGACAACCCACAGAATGGGAGAAAATATTTGCGAATGAAGCAGCTGAAAAGGGATTGATCTCCAAAATTTATAAACACCTTTAGCAGCTCAATACCAAAAAAAAAAAAAAAAAAAAAAAAAACAACCCCATCAAAAAATGGGCAGATGGTCTAAACAGACAATTCTCCAAAGAAGACATACAGATGGCCAAAAAAAACACATGAAAAGATGTTCAACATCAGTCGTTATTAGAGAAATGCAAATCAAAACCACCATGAGATACCCCCTACACCAGCCAGAATGGCCATCATTAAAAAGTCTACAAACAATAAGTGCTGGAGAGGATGTGGAGAAAAAGGAACCATATTACACTGTTGGTGGGATTGTAAACTGGTGCAACCACTGTGGAGAAAAGTATGGAGATTCATCAGAAAACTAAAAAGAGAACTACCATATGATACAGCAATCCCACTTCTGGGCATCTATCCAGAGAAAACCATGACTCGAAAAGACACGTGTACTCCAATGTTCATTGCAGCACTTATACACAATAGCCAAGATATGGAAACAACCTACATGTCCATCAACAGAGGAGTGGATCAAGAAGATGTGGTACATATACACAATGGAATATTACTCAACCATTAAAAGGAATGAAATAACCACATTTTTAGCAACATGGATGGATGGACCTAGAAATTATCATGCTAAATGAAGTCAGTCATGGAATGAAACACCAACATCAAATGCTTTCACTGACATGTGGAATCTGAAAAAAGGACGTGATGAACTTCTTTGCAGAACAGATACTGATTCACAGACTTTGAAAAACTTATGGTTTCCAAAGGAGACAGTTTGGGGGGGTGGGGGGATGCACTGGGGTTGTGGGATGGAAATCCTATAAAATTGGATTGTGATGATTATTGTACAACTATAAATATAATAAATTCATTGACTAATAAAAAGACAAAAAAATAATAAAAAAAATAAAAACATGCTAAGTTTGTGTTGTCCAAGATGTGGCCACTAGCAAGATGTGGCTATTTAAATTAATTAGAATTGGAGTTCCCGTCGTGGCACAGTGGTTAACGAATCCGACTAGGAACCATGAGGTTGCGGGTTCGGTCCCTGCCCTTGCTCAGTGGGTTAACGATCCGGCGTTGCCGTGAGCTGTGGTGTAGGTTGCAGACGCGGCTTGGATCCCGCGTTGCTGTGGCTCTGGCGTAGGCCGGTGGCTACAGCTCCGATTCAACCCCTAGCCTGGGAATCTCCATATGCCGTGGGAGCGGCCCAAGAAATAGCAACAACAACAACAACAAGAAAAAAAAAGACAAAAGACAAAAAAATAAAAAAATAAAAAAAATAAATTAATTAGAATTAATAAACTGCATTTAGTCACCCATCCATTTTAAGTGCTCAGTAGCCAGTGACTAGTGACTACTGTATTGACTGTGGTGCCTACTGTATTGAACAATACAGGTAGAACACAGAAAATGCTATTGCACAGCCCTCCTCTAAATGATTTCACTCTGATGAAATTAATTGAGGCCAGCTTTACAAACCAGCACATGGTCAGTTTTGGAAAATGTTCTTTATGCACTTAAAAAGAACCAAGTTTTCTGCACAGTTGGTTGCACAGCTACCTATATGTCAACTAGGTCATTTTATTAATCATATTGTGCACATATGGTTAGACATTTTTTCTGCTTGTTTTCTTTATGTGTGTGTGTGTGTTTTTACGGGTGCACCTATGACATATGAAAGTTCCCAGGGTAGGGGTCGAATCAGAGCTGTAGCCACAGGCCTACACCACAGCCACAGCAATTTGGGATCTGAGCCGCGTCTGTGACCTACACTGCAGAGCTCAGGGCAACTCGGAATCCTTAACCCACTGAGCAAGGTCAGGGATCGAGGCTGCATCCTCATCCTCATGGATCCTTGTTGGGTTGTTTGCTGAGCCATGATGGGAACTTTTACTAAGAGAGTTGTGTAAAAGTCTCTAATATAGATTTATCTCTTTCTCATTTTATTTTTGTCAATTTTAGCTTTTTATCCTTTGAAGCAAAATTATTAGATGTATACACTTCTAGAATATTTCTTTTCTTTTCTTTTCCTTCCTTCCTTCCTTTCTTCCTTCTTTTCTTTCTCTTTCTTCTTCTTTCTTTCTTTCTTTCTTTCTTTTTTTCTTTCCTTCCTTCTTTCTTTTCTTTCTTTCCTTCTTTCTTTTCTTTCTTTCCTTCCTTCCTTCCTTCTCTCTCTCTCTCTTTCTTTCTTCTTTTTAGGACCACACCTGCAGCACATGGACCTTCCCAGGCTTGGGGTCTAATCAGAGCTACAGCTGCCAGCCTACGCCACAGCCACAGTAATGCCAGATCTGTGCAGAGTCTGTGACCTACACCACACCTCAAAGCAACGCTGGATCCTCAACCCACTGAGCGAGGCCAGGGTTCAAACCCTCAACCTCATGGTTCCTAGTCGGATTCATTTCCACTGTTCCATGAAGGGAACTCCTAGAATATTTCTTGGTAAATTAACACTTATCAATTGGAATGTCCTATTTTATCTCTGCTGAGACATCTGCTTTAAAGTCTATTTATCTGATATTAGTACAGCTATTAGAAGCTTTCTTTTGGTTAGTGTTTGGAGTATTTTTTTCCATACTTGTATTTAAAATTTTCAGGATCCTGATAGTTGTATCTTAAATAAGTACCATATGTTTAGTTTTTAAAAATTATAGTCAAGAGTCTTCATCTTGTGTCCACTTGCATGTAATACAATTACTGGTGTATTTAGGCTTATATCTATTATGTTCTTATTTGTTGTCTATTTGCCTTGTTTATTTATATTCTTTTTCTCTTGCCTTCTTTGAGATTAATCAATAATTTTTGTTACTCCTTTTTTCTGTTAATTTCTTAGTTATAGTCCTCTTTTTCTCTAGAGATATTTGTTGTCTATTTGCCTTGTTTATTTATATTCTTTTTCTCTTGCCTTCTTTGAGATTAATCAATAATTTTTGTTACTCCTTTTTTCTGTTAATTTCTTAGTTATAGTCCTCTTTTTCTCTAGAGATAACAACATGCATCATCCTTGTTTTACGAGAACCTAAAATAATAAGTACATCCACTATTTACCTAGAATGTACTTAGTCCTGACTTTATGCTTTGTTATCTTTTCTTACAGTTATTATTCATTTAGATTTACCTTCAGACTTAACTTTCCTTGGCTCTTCCTTTCTTCCTAAACTGTTTTTCCCTGGTGCCTGAAGAACTCCTTTTAGTATTTATTTGTTTGAGTTTGTGGGCAATGAATTCTCTCATATTTTGTTTATCTGGAAAAGTCTTTACAAATGTCTTTGCAAAGTCTCTACATTATCTTCTGAATTTATGATAAGTTAAACCTCAGTGTCTATTTGTTCCGTATTTGAATATAATGTTTTTTCACCTTTTTAAGATTTTCTCTTTTTCTTTGGTCTTGTTAGGTACTGTGATGTCCCCAGGTGTACTTTTCTCTGTAGTTTTCGGTGTTTGTAGTGCTCCTTTAAGGTATGACTTGATATTATTCATAAGTATAGGAAAATGTTTGAGCCTTCGTGTTTTCTCCTTATATATCTTTCACCAACTCCCATTTCAGTGTATCCACCCTGCTGGTGTTTCATATAAGGGGGATCATATGATATTTTTTCTTCTGTATCTGGCTTATTTCATTTAGCATGATGTCTTCAGTGTTCCTCTATGATGTAGTATATATCAAAATTTCCTTTCCCTGTAAAGCTGAGTAATATTCTACTGTATGTGTATACACCACATTTTGTTATCCATTTGCCAGTGGACATTTAGGTTGTTTTCAGCTTTTGGCTATTGTGAATAATGCTGTTATAAACTTCAGTGTTTTCAGCAGTGATGTTATGACCATCAGTTTTTTCAAGCACACATATTTGCTTGAATCTCTTCCTTCAAATATTTTGGGTACATGCCCAGAAGTGAAATTGCTAGATCATATTGTAATTTGATGTTTAAGTTTTGTTTTGTTTTGTTTTTGTCTTTTTGTCTCTTCAGGGCCGCACCTGCGACATATGGAGTTTCCCAGGCTAGGGGTCTAATCAGAGGTACAGCTGCTGGCCTATGCCAGAGCCACAGCAATGTCAGATCTAAGCCACATCTGCTACCTACATCATAGCTCATGGCAACGCCAGATCCTTAACCCACTGAGCGAGGCCAGGGATCGAACCCGCAACCTCATGGTTTCTAATTGGATTTGTTTCCACTGCACCACATCGGGAACTCCTCAATGTTTAGTTTTTTGAGCAACAACCATACTGTTTCCTGCAGTGGCTATACCATTTTATATTCCCATCAGCACTGTGAAAGGTTTCCAATTTCTCTGCTTCATCACCAACAATATTATTTCCTTACTTTCTTCCATCCCTCCTTCCTTTCTTTCTTAAATAATAGCCATCCTAATAGGTGTGGAGTGATATCTCATTGTGGTTTTGATCTGCATTTCCCTAGTGATTAGTGTTGTTGGACATCTTTTTGTATGCTTATTGACCATTTGTATATCATCTTTGGAGAAATGACTATTGAAGTCATTTGACCATTTAAAAAAATCTGGTTATGTTTTGTTGTTGTTGTTGAGTTGTAGAAGTTCTTTGTATCTTCTGGATATTAATCCCTTATCTGATATACGATTTTCAAATATTTTCTCCCATGCCATGGATTGTCTTTTTCATTCTATTAATAGTGTCCTTTGATGCACAAAAGTTTTTGATTTTGATGAAGTCCAATTAATCTATTTTTCCTTTTGTTGACTGTCTTTATATTGTCACATCCAAGAAATTACTGACAAATCCAATTGCATTAAAATCTCTTCTATGCTTTCTTCTAAGAGTTTTGTAGTTTTGGCTCTTATGTTTAGGTCTTTGATCCATTTTGGGTTAATTTTTGTATATGATGTAACACAAGAATCCAACTTCATTCTTTTGCAAGTTGATATCCATTTTTCACAATACCATTTATTGATAAAACTGTCTTTTACTCATTGAATGGTCCTGACAGTCTTGTAGAAAATCATTTGACCACTTATGGGAGCGTTTATTTTGGGGCTCTCTATACTATTCCATTTGTCTTTTTTTTTTTTTGTCTTTTTGTCTTTTCTAGGGCCACTCCCACAGCATATGGAGGTTCCCACGCTAGGGGTCTAATCGGAGCCATAGCCACCAGCTTGCACCAGAGCCGCAGCAATGAGGAATCTGAGCTGTGTCTGCAACCTACACCACAGCTCACAGCAATGCCAGATCCTCGACCCACTGAGCAAGGCCAGGGATCAAACCCACAACCTCATGGTTCCTAGTCAGATTCGTTAACCACTGTGCCATGACAGGAACTCCTATTTCATTTGTCTTTATGCCAGTACCACACTGCTTCTATTACTGTAGCTTTGTAGTAAGTTCTTAAATCAGGAAGTGTGAGACCTCCAACTTTGTTCTTTCTCTAGATTGTTTTTGCTACTGAAGGTCCATTGATATTCTATGTGAGTTTTAAGATGGATTTTTTTTTTTTTTAATGGCTATGGCATATGGAAGTTCCTGGGTGAAGGCTTGAATTGGAGCTGCAGCTGCAGTCTGCAGTCTGTGCCACAGCCAGGGCAACAATGGGATCCAAGCTGCATCGGTGACTTAGGGGGCAGCTTGCAGCAACACCAGGTCCTTAACCCACTGAACCTGGCCAGGGATGGAACCCTTATCCTCACAGAGACAACATCAGGTCCTTAACCTGCTAAGCCACAATGGGAACTCCAGTAAGAGTTTTTAATCAGGAATGGAAGTAGGATTTCGTTAAATGTTCTGCATTTGGAATTGCTTTCTTAACTTCCTTTTCAGGTTGTTTATTGTTAGGGAATAAAAACTCAAACGATTTTTGGATGTTGATTTTGTATCCTACAACTTTGCTGAATTGATTTTTTGGTTCTAACAAGTTGTGTGTGTGCATAATTTTAGGGATTTTCTGCATAGAAGACCATATTATCTACAAAGAGAGAGAATTTTACTTCTTCCTTTCCAATTTCAATGCTTTTTATTTGTTTTTCTTGCCTAATTCCTCTGTCTAGGAATCCTAGTACTATGTTAAAGTGGCAAAAGCAGTCATTCTGGTCTTGTTCTTAGAAGAAAAGTTTTTGGTCTTTCACCACTGAATAGATGTTAACTTTGAATTTTACATATATGACCCTTATTATGTTGATGTATTTTCCTTTTACTTGTTTGTTGTGCGTGGTTTTTTTTTCCATCAAGAAAGGGTGTTAAATTTTGTCAAATCGTTTTTTCCTGAATCAAGATGATCATGTGTTTTTAATCCTTTATTTTATAAATATGATATATTGCACTGATTGATTTTCATAGGTTGAACCATCCTTGCATTTCGGAAATAAATCCCACTTGGTAACAGTGTATAATCCCGGATACTACAGAGCTGAAGTGATCATCTTATTACATCATACCAAATGGTACATGATATCCACACAACACTGGTGTTGTTAAACTTTAGGCAGTGCTTCTCCAGCAGATGTGATTTTTACCCTCAGGGGATATTTAGCAATATCTGGTTTTGGTTGCTGTAACTAGGGGAGGGGGATTGCTATTAGTATTTAGTGGATAGAGACCAAGGATGATACTAAACATCCTACAAAGTGACAGAATAGCCCCCATCTCTGACAAGTAAATATTTGGCCCCAAAATGTCAATACTACTGAGGTTAAGAAACCTTAGGTTAAGGTAGTTTTTGCAGGTTTTTTCACTGTAGTTACTATTTTTCCCTTTTCCTACTCTATTTTCTGGAAGCAATTCAACAGGTTCAACCTCCTCTAGGAATGGGAGGTGGGGATTAAAGTCCACATCCTGAGGGGGAAGAGTCTAAATATATTACCTGAAATTCGTCCATTAGGAAGATTTGTCTCTTCTCCCATATTTATTTATATCAATATGGACACATGTATATTTATTTGGCCTTGAGAACACTTTTAGGTTGGCTCCTATGTTCCTTTGTTCTGCTCATAGCGTTCTGTTTTTTGAGCTCTTTACTTTCTGATACTATAAGATGATCCAGGCTCATCTTGTATTTTCCTGGCCCTAGCCCTAGAATCAGCCATTTCTCAAGGGAACCCTGATCCCTTTTATTTGTATAATGCTATCTATGAACCTTGATCTGGGTATGCTTATTGATACTGGTATATCGTGCTCTGGGTCCTCTCAGAGAACAGAGCTAGGTAAAATATGTATGTTTACTGACCCATGTATACACACATTCTATAACTGTTTCTGGCCAATCTGTGTGGGTGTGTATGAGTTCATATTAATAGCTATGATTCTAATGATTCTAATAACTTTTGATCGAACACTGGATATTGTGTATGAAAAATTATACTCTCTATATAGGGTTGTCATCCTCCAGAAAGGACGCATCCTCTCTTCTCACTGGCAGCTAGATTAGGAGTAGAAAACTTAATTCACTAAAAGGCCAACTTGACTTGAGACTGCATTTCAGACTTTTTTTTCCTGCACCTGCAGCACGTGGAAGTTCCCAGTACACGGATTGAACCCCTTGCCACAGTTGCAACATTAACAATGCCAGATCCTTAATAGGCTATATGCCACATGGGAACTTCTCATTTCAGATTTATTTTTTTATAATGATTTTTATTTTTACTTTCCATTACAGCTGGTTTACAGTGTTCTGTCAGTTTTCTTCTGCACAGCAAGGTGACACAGTCACACATACATATATACATTCTTTTTTCTCACATTACCATGCTCCATCATAAGTGACTAGATATACTTCCCACTGCTGTACAGCAGGATTATTTTCAGACTTTTTAAAAACTTGGTCTACACAGATTTCATTCTTACTCATAGTATAGAGCCTTTTAATGTTTACACTGAAATTGTGTTGGTGTTTACAAGAACATCTCCTCCTTGGCATGTTCTGTACTCCAATTTTTATCCCTTATCACAGCGAGTCTGCTGAGAGTTCCACCTAAACCTCCAGTGTCCTTTGGCTAGATTTCTTGGCCTTTTGTCCTGCGTTTAAGAATCAGTAAATGCTGGAGTTCCCGTTGTGGTGCAGTGGTTAATGAATCTGACTAGGAACCATGAGGTTGAAGGTTTGATCCCTGGCCTTGCTCAGTGGGTTGAGGATCCAGCATTGCCGTGAGACGTGATGTAGGTCGCAGACATGGCTCGGATCCCGTGTTGCTGTAGCTCTGGCGTAGGCACGGCTACGATTAGACCTTTAGTCTGGGAATCTCCATACACCTCGGGAGTGAGACCCTAGAAAAGGCAAAAAGACCAAAAAAAAAAAAAAAGAATCAGTAAATGTTGGTGTTCCTGCGGTGGCACAATGGTATCAGCAGTGTCTTGGCAGCACCAGGACGCAGGTTCAGTCTTCAGCCAGGCACAGTGGGTTAAAGGATCTGGCATTGCCATAGCTTTAGCATATGCAGGCCGCAACTGTGGCACAGACCTGATCTCTGGCTTGGGAACTCACGGTCTGTTTTGCTTTTTACTCTTTACATTTCACTATGGTTTAAATTTGTGTGGTAAGTAGCATTATTTTTGTAACTCATTCCTAAGACCTAATGAGCAGGTAGATTTAGAAAACTGGGGGAGTGAGGGGTGTAGGACAAGAACCAGTTATTTTATCTGGATGGCAAGGTGTTTAGCAGGGGATTCAGAAGGAAGATATCCATGGGTATGTATCAACTTCATAAATCTGAGTTTACTGGTAGGACACTATATGGTAATGTGTAGTAAGCAGTTGGCTCTTCATATTTATTCTCAGGAAAGACAGCTAACTTATAGACATAAATTTTATCATCTTATTTTTCTTCTTCACTTTTTAAGTCCCCCCCCAAAACAGACCATAATTGATTGTATGCCTTTTTCCCCTATTCACTTCTCAACCTATCATCATGTCAATGCTTTTTAGCTCTACATCTGAACCTCATGGTGTTATTTCCAGACTTCCAAAATAGATTTCCTTTTTTCCCCCCCTTTCACGTTTTTTTGGCCATGCCCATGGCATGCAGAAGTTCCTGGGCCAGGGAACCAACCCACACCACAGCAGTGTCAACACTGGATCCTTAACCTGATGGGCCACCATGGAACTCTTCCTCCTTTTTTAAACTCTTCTGAAAGCAGGAATATGATCATGCCATCTCCTGGCTCAAAGCTTTTTAAACACTTTCCATTATCTTAGCAAAAAAATGCAGAAATAGGGAGTTCTTGCTGTGGCTCAGTGGTTAATGAATCTGACTAGGAACCATGAGGTTGCAGGTTCGATCCCTGGCCTTGCTCAGTGGGTTAAGGATCTTGTGTTGCCGTGAGCTGTGGTGTAGGTCACAGACACAGCTCAGATCCCAGGCTGCTGTGGCTCTGGTGTAGGCTGGTGGCTACAGCTCCGATTGGACCCCTAGCCTGGGAACCTGCATATGCTGCAGGTGCAGCCCTAGAAAAGGCAAAAAGACAAAAAAAAAAAAAATGCAGAAATAGGAAATTTATTCCAACTATACCTAGTACTTTTCTGTTTTACAGATGACAGTAAACTGCAAAAAGTTAAAGTGACTGCTTTTTTAGCATTGCACTCCTCATCTTTTCTCCTACTTTAATTTCCACCTTACTTTTTTCTTTCTTTCTTTTTTTTTTTTGGCCACCTTGTGGCATACAGAGTTCTTGGGCCAGGGATCAGATCTGAGCCCCGGCTCTGACCTCTGCCACATGGCAGCAGTGCCAGCTCCTTTAACCCACAATGCCTGGGCAGAGATTGAACCTGCATCCTGGTGCTGCAGAGACGCTGCCAATCCCATTGCACCATAGTGGGAACTCCTCTGCTTTACCCTTTAAGTCATGTTTCAGTCATTATTTTCATAAACACTTGAGCATGAGAGCAGTTACCATTTTTTCTTTAGGAGCACTCAGTACAGTACCTCTCACTGAATATCTACTGAATGAATTAATGACCAAGCACCATACTCTACATCATTTCTTGTATTTTTCTTGCTTCTATTTCTTTGTTGACTATTTCCTCCCAGACTTTATGCCTCTCCTCCCATCCTTCAAAACTCAAATTTCAGGAGCTCCACAAACTTTCTTTTTCTTTCCAGTTAGAATTGAACCTACCTCCTGTGAGTTCTTATAAGCATCTTGTCTACCTTTATGATTATATTGAGCCATGTGTTTTCAGTCTTTATCACTATACAATACATGCTTTGGGGGGGACAGTATTTCTTTTTGAATACTATGAAACCTTGTATATAATAATTTAACAATGCACATTAAATTATTCAATTATGGGGGGATAGTCGAAGTAAATGACAGTAGCAGGATTTTAGCAAATGGTTAATACTAGAAAGACAATTCTTATTTTTAACAAACTGTTTCTATTTGTAGTCTGTTATCAATATGTAGGTCACAAATCAACGAATAAAACAGTCTGATGAATGTTGCCATTAAAAAAAGATCAATAGGTCTTTTTATTTTTATGAGACTGACGTGCTACCTACCGTACTAACGAGGCATCTAATACGCCTTTTTATTTTTAGACAGAATATGTTATATAAGTTAGTAATGTGGGTGTTATTTTAGCTAGTATTTTTGTTCTACCTACAGGTGACAAGATAAACATAGTACAGAGATCACACTTTAACATATTTAAAAAATTGTTTCACATATTTAGATGTGATTGAATCATAATGTTGAAGAAGTAATTTCAAACCACTAAAATCTATGCATGGGTCCCATTATTAAGAACAAACTAGGGAATTCCCATCATGGCTCAGCAGTAACAAGTCTGACTAGTATCCATGAGGACTTGGGTTCAATCCCTGGCCTTGCTCAGTGAGTTAAGGATCCAGCGTTGCCATAAGCTGTAGTGTAGGCCGTAGACATGGCTCGGATCCCGAGTTGCTGTGGCTGCGGTGTAGGCTGGCAGCTACAGCTGATTTGACCCCTAGCCTGGAACTTCCACATGCCTCCAGTGCAGCCCTTAAAAACACTAAAAAAGAAAAAACAAACAAGTTCATATTTGCTGTGGACATCATAGGAACTTGAAAACTCGTGTTCACTAGGAAGACCAAAACTAGGCCAAAAATCTTTTTTAAAAAAGGATCTTTGAGAAAATGCAGCCCTGAATGGCCTACAGAAACAACTGCCTGTATAGACTGACCACCTACAAGGATTAACAGCCCTCTATCATGGGACTTGACCCCCAACCCCTCCCTTGACCTTCCCCTCCTACTTCTTCATCCTTCCTGCCACAAGCTCCAGCCATAGATCCTTTACAAGCCTAGCACCACTTCAGTCAGGGCTGGTGCCATCTTGAGCTCAGCCCAACCTCCTCTGATGCCTTAATACATCTCTCTTGCTTTTAAAAAGAAAAAAGCAAAAGGAAATGCAGCACTGGAGTTATGTAGTTAATGTTTAATACCAGAATAGCACAGGGAATTTAATGATGCCTACTGTTAGCATAAGGTAGGACTCTCCAGCTGTCAGGAGATAAGTGGTGTGCCAATTATCAGAGTGAATACTAAGATATGGAAGGGGTTTATTTTTTCCCTACAGTCTCTAAAATAACTTCTCTGATATGCAATAAGTGATTTGGGCCCTGTAAAGTTTTGCAATTATAACACTAATACATTTCCTTCTGAGTTCTGACTGCATACAACACCACACTGATTTTTACAGCATCTGTTAAGGTTCTGCATTAAGATTGTTACACAGTTCTTATAACAAAACTTTCCTCCTGTGGACCGTCTGAATAAAAGACTAGAACTTTTCTCACTTTACAGCAGATAGAATTTTTTTCCCCATTACTGCTTTCAGTAAAAATTTTTCCCCCACTGAAGTTTTCCCACAACTCACAGCGTTCCCCCTCAGAATTTGTCTTAAGTTTAGCAATGTCTGAGCTCTGATTTAAACTCCATTATATAAACTGAATTAATGTTTCCTTTCCACTGTTTTTTTTTTTTTTTCCAAACATAGCACAAGAGTTGAGCATTGATTAAAACCTTTCTCGTAATCATCAATAGCATTCATAAGACTTTTTTTCTGGCAGTGTGTCTCTGTTACTGAATAAAGTCGGTGTACACACTAAAGGTTTTCCCATATTCATCGCATTTAGAGTGTCTTCCCCAGAATGGACTGTCTCATGATTAACAAGATCAGAGAGTTGGCTGAAACTTCTGCTGCACTGAACACACCCGTGGGTTTTCTCTCCGGTGTGGATTCTCTGGTGTTCAGTAAGATCAGAGAATGTGCTAAAGGCTCTCCCACACATATCACATTTATATGGATTTTCACTAGTGTGGATTCTTTGATGGTTAATGAGATCAGAGCGCCGACTGAAGCTTTTGCCACACTGATCACATGGATATGGTTTCTCCCCAGTATGGATCCTCTGATGTAGGATGAGAGCTGAGCACTGACTGAAAGCCTTTCCACACTCGTTGCATTTATATGGTTTCTCCCCAGTGTGGATCCTCTGGTGCTTGATAAGATCTGAGTTCTGACTGAAACTTCTGCTGCACTGTGTGCATGCATATGGTTTTTCTCCAGTGTGAACTCTCTGATGAAGAATAAGGTCGGAACTCTGACTGAAGGCTTTCTCACAACAATTGCAGTGATAGGGCCTTTCCCCAGAGTGTACTCTCTGATGTTTAGTGAGGTCTGAGCTTTGACTGAAACTTTTATTGCACTGACTACATGCATATGGTTTCTCTCCAGTGTGTATTCTTTGATGTTTCACAAGGTCTGAACGACGACTAAAACTTTTCGTACAATCATTGCATGGATATGGTTTCTCTCCAGTGTGAATTCTCTGATGGAGAATAAGGTTTGAGCTCTGACTAAAAGTTTTTCCACACTCATCACATTCATAGGGTTTCTCACCTGTATGAATTCTGTGATGTTTAACAAGGTCTGATCTTCGACTAAACATTTTACTGCACTGGTTACATGGGTAAGGCTTCTCTCCAGTGTGAATTCGTTGATGATTAATGAGATCTGACAGTCTACTGAAGGTTTTGCTACACTGACTACATGGATAGGGTTTCTCTCCAGTGTGAATTCTCTGATGCAGAATAAGGACTGAACTCTGGTTAAAAGCCTTTCCACATTCATTACATTTATAGGGTTTCTCTCCAGTGTGGATCCTTCGATGTTTAATCAGGTCTGAGTTCTGACTGAAACTTTTGCTACACTGATTACATGGATATGGTTTCTCTCCAGTGTGAATTCTCTGATGCAGAATAAGATCTGAGCTCTGACTGAAGGCTTTCCCACACACATCACATTTATATGGTTTCTCGCCAGTGTGGATTCTTTGATGTTTTATAACATCAGAACTTTGACTGAAATGTTTATTACACTGGTTACAGGTATAAGGCTTCTCTCCAGTATGGATTCTCTGGTGTTTAACCAGGTCTGAGCGCTGGCTAAAACTTTTACTACAGTGACTGCACTGATAGGGTTTTTCTCCTGTATGGATTCTCTGATGTATAATAAGATCAGAGCTCTGACTGAAGGCTTTCCCACATTCATCACATTTGTAAGGTTTTTCACCAGTGTGGACTCTATGATGTTTAATAAGGTCTGAGCTCCGACTGAAACTTTTAATACACCAATTACAAGGAAAGGGCTTCTCCCCAGTATGAATTCTCTGATGCAGAACCAGGGCTGAACTCACATTAAAGGCCTTTCCACAGTTATCACATTCATAGGGTTTCTCCCAATGAGTTCTTTGATGCCTAATAAGGCCTGTTCTCCAAGCAAAGCTTTGCCCACATTTATCACAGTTATGGTGTCTTTTTTTAAAAAGGTTCTGATCTTTGCCATTGAAATTCTCCCCAAATTCACAAAATTCTCTGCATTCAGAATCCTGGAGAACATCATCTCTGGAGTTGTCAGACTCTTCAGTCAATGGTTTAATTTTTGCTGTAATTTCCTCTTCAGAAGCCAGCTCTCCAACCTTGTCCTTAGTCTCACCATCTAGAACAATAAACAAAATCTAAATGGAATGTGTTCTCCATACTGTAAGAAAGCTTTAGTAATGGATAGAAATGGATCAGTATTTACCTATAAAATGCTGTCACATTACAGGACTGCTCCAAAGCTCTGAAAATTATGCTCTGAGAGGGAAACTAAGAGGAATCAACAAGTAATGCATAACCGTTTACTGAAGTGGCATGCCAGATATGTTCCATACGTTTGTCATAGGAGATCTGGGAATACTGAAACCTAAACACAGTGATTAGCAAAGTTTGACTATATGAGAGCTAAAATATAAACAATTTAATGACACACATAAAGTAAGCAGTATGAAAGAATACCTGGGCAAGGGAGAGGGGAAGGAGGTGAAAGGGAGGGAGAGGAGGAGGAGGGAGGGGCAGCCAGGCTGTTACTATGAGTGTATACCAACCAAGCTGGTCACTACCATTAGGGGAAAGAAAGAAGTATCATGCCCAGGAATTGTTAGGAAGGAGGCCTGAATTTTCAAAAATAGGTCTACATAATCCCCTACCTCTTTTGTCCTCATTATTAGAAGACAGTGGACAAGAAAACATGATCCTTTCGGGAACAGCCACAGTCAGTGACCAAACTTCTTTATTAAGGTGTGTGGACCAGAAAAAGGATAGGGAGGTAGGATCAGAAATCCTTTTTGGAGTTCCCATTGAGGTGCAGCAGAAACAAATCTGACTAGTATCCATGAGGATGTGGGGTTGATCGCTGGCCTCTCTCAGTGGTTTGGGGATTTGGCTGAGCTGAGGTGTAGTTTGCAGACTTGGCTCAGATCCTACATTGCTATGGCTGTGGCATAGGCTGGCAGCTGTAGCTCTGATTAGACCCCTAGCCTGGGAACTTTCATATGCCGAAGGTGCAGTCCTAAAAAGCAAAAAGAAAAAAAAAACTTTTTTGAATTGATTTTTTAGGAGGTTATGCCTATGCTCAATAATACCAGATGCTGGTAGTGGTAGAGAACATGGGAGCTTCATTAAAATTCTTGACTATCAACCCATTGTTAGGTGGTATTTACTATAAAGGCACACCATTCAGACTGCAAATGATCTAGAGCATTCAAAACGTGACAAAGATTAATTTCAAGGGCTAGAGTCCAAAATCCCAAGTCTCCAGTGGAGGCTTATCCTCTTTGCCAGAGGCAAAGGGTGCTGGGAAAAGTAAAGTATTGGTATAAATCTCAATGTGTATGTACTGAATAATACAAGCAATATGATTGTCTCGTGGAGTTTACAATACATATGTAGAATTAAAGTACACGGCAAAAATAGCACAAGAAGAGGGAGGTAAACAAAACTAAAATATTATAAAAATAGTAAATTAGGATTAAACTGAAATAAGTCAAATGTGTATGTTGTAATTTCATGGGCAGCCTCTTTTCAACCTGGGTTCTTCAAGAAAATAAATCAGAAAATAATCTGAGTGACTACTTTCTCAAGTCTCCCAAAGATGACAGATAGCTAGTAGATGTATAGGAGAGATATTAATACATTACTTACAGTGGGCTTGGTTCTCTCATAAGAATCACATTTGGGAAATGCTGCTGTGAAGTGACCATTAAATAACAACAAAAGGATTATAAACAATAAGCTAATAGGGAAAAAATGAGAAAAACAAAAAACTTGATAATGTAAAATTAGGTACACAAGGGGAAAAAAGAAAAATAAAAATGAAACAAAAGATAGGATAGATAAAAATGAATAAGACGGTATATTTAAATCTTAATATCCACTCATATGTAAATTAACTATTCCATTAAAAAAGAAAGAAAACCAACAGCTAACATCACACTTAATGGTTAAACATTAAATGCTTTTCTCCTAGGAACAAGGGAACAAAACAAGAATGCCCTCTCCTATTCAACATAGTACGACTTCTATTCAACATTCATAGCCAATGCAGTAAGGCATGAAAAATGAGACATATAAGAACGTCAAACTGTTTTATACATTATGCAGTCATGTATACAGAAAATCCTAAGTGTCTCAAAAAAGTTATTAGAACGTGTAAATGATTTTATTAATACAATACACAAAAGCTGTTTGTATTTCTGCATACTAGCAATGAACAATTAGAACCTAAAATTAAAAATATTTTTTCAATTACACCAAAAAATGAAATACTCAGAGACAAATTCAAGAATATATGTGTAGGAGTTAACAAATCCGACTAGGAAGCATGAGGTTATGGGTTGGATCCCTGGCCTTGCTCAGTGGGTTAAGGATCCAGCATTGCCGTGAGCTGTGTGTGGTGTGAGTCGCAGATGTGGCTCGGATCCCACATTGCTGTGGCTCTGGTGCAGGCCGGGGGCTACAGCTCCGATTTGACCCCTAGCTTGGGAACCTCCATATGCTGTGGGAGCGGCTCAAGAAAAGGCAAAAAGACAAAAAAAAAAAAAAAAAAAAAAAAAAAAAAAAAGAATGTATGTGTAATAACTGTAAAAGGAAAAGTACAAAACATTGCTGAGAGAAAATAAAGATCTTATAAACAGAAATACATGCTATCATTTATGGATAGGAAGATTTAACATTGTTAAGATAATGAAATGTTTCCCAAATTGATCTAGGGATTCAATGCACCTCAGTAAAAATCTCTGCAGGCCTTTTTCAGTGTGTGTGTGTGTGTGTGTGTGTGTGTGTGTGTGTGTGTGTGTGTGTGTGTGTGCTGTACCTGCAGCATGACGAAGTCCTCCGGCCAGGGATTGAGCCCACACCACAGGCCTTTTTCAGTGTGTGTGTGTGTGTGTGTGTGTGTGTGTGTGTGTGTGCGCGCTGTACCTGCAGCATGACGAAGTCCTCCAGCCAGGGATTGAGCCCACACCACAGGCCTTTTTCAGTGTGTGTGTGTGTGTGTGTGTGTGTGTGTGTGTGTGTGTGCTGTACCTGCAGCATGACGAAGTCCTCCAGCCAGGGATTGAGCCCACACCACAGCAGTTTGTTGACAAGGCCAGATACTTAACCCTCTGAGCTGCCAGGGAATTTCCTATGACTTGCTTTTTTGTTCAACATTACATTTGAAAGATTCTTCGACAATCATATGTGTAGCTGTGGACCATTCACGTTTCACTGCTATAGTGAGAAATATGCCACAATTGATTCAGACATTCTCCTTCAATGGACAAGAACATTTTGCCCTTTTAAGCAATGCTGACACGAATATGCTGATACATCTGTCTTGGTACACATACGCAGGTGTTTCTCAAGGTTATATAAATTTAGGGTCAAAATTGTCAGGTCTTCAATTTGACTTTTCCAAAGTGGTTAAACAAATTCACACTTCCATCAGGTGTGTATAGTTCACATTGTTCTATATTCTAACCAACATCAAGCCTATTCACTGATTCACACTGCAATCAGGCTTTTATCCCTGTAACTCCATCAAAACTGCATTTATTAAAGTCCCTCATCTTGACAAATTCTTTTTTTAATGTAATTATTTTTAATGTCCAGAGTTTATAATTCGAGGACCAGAGCTTTCTCCGAGATGCAAGTTAATAAACTCTCAATTGGCCTGTGAGGCCAGTAGGGACACTTTTTCTTGTCTAATTTTGTTTCTGGGAAGACTTCATTCAAGTCCTCAATGGTCATCTGAAATGGAATTATGTTCTTCGTCTTGTCCAGCTCTTTCTCATATTCCTCAATCCTGGTCTTTGAGAGAGACAAAAACTCAGCACACCTTTTCACATCTTCTCTTTCTTCAGCATCCACCTGAGCAGTATATTTATCCTCTGGCACAGGGAACTTCAGGGCAAGATGACTTCTTCTCAAAGTCATCTACCAAGCCAGCCTTTGCCATGGTAGCCTTATAGTAAGCCCAGTCAATAGCAGGTGGCTTCTAAGGTAGAGCAGCCAACCTGGTGGAGAGGGTCTTATTCCAGGATTTCAGGGAGTTAGCAGTGGCCTTCTGGTTTCAAGGTATGACCTCCCCAAAGGCTACCTAGTCAAAGGCTTTTAGAGCAAGTTTCCGCCCAGCCATCTTGGGATCCTTCACGGACTCTGGAGGCCCGCTGACAAATCCAATGTTCCGTTTTCAATCTTATTCTTGATTTATTTGACTTAGTTGATTGCTATTTTAAATCGTTTGCTTTCATCTTGTTAACTTATCTTTCTCCTATTCTCATGGAATAGGCAAAGTTATCTTTACATGTTATCCTGTGTAAAGAACTCCCAATAGATTCCCATTTCACTGGGAATAAATTTTAAGTCCTAACTATGGCTTAGAAGGTTCCATGTGATCTGGTTCCTTTCTTTCTTTTTGCTGTCACTGCCTTCTACACCACCTCTATTACTTGTTTACTCAAGGCTTACTCTTTTCCTGCTATATCTAGGGGCCTCTGGCTTTTGCTATTCACTCTATCTGGAAGACTTCTTCTCAATCATAAAGCTTTTTCTTTCACTTCGTTTATATCTCCAACTAACTATTACCACCTCAGAGAGGCACAATGGTTTGTAGGCTCTGTGTTTTTAAGGCAACATATACCATAGTAAATGTGCTTGAAATGACCAATTTGAATAACTTGTAGGGTTGCTACTTTGAGTGAGACTTCAGGTATAAAAAAAGAAAAAGGCTCTGCAGTAGGACTACACTGAAATGCAAGCTATCCTGACACATGACCTTATTAACTAGGATTACAAATGGTATTGGGAGTGTATGAAAGCAGTCAGGGTAGCTATATGGAGCCTCTTGCAATCCTTTATGAGAACCACAGTGGAGTAAGGCCACACTCCATCTTTTTTTTTTTTTTTTTAGCACTGCACCCACAGCACATGGAAGTTCCCAGGCTAGGGGTCGAATCAAAGCTACAGCTGCCAGTCTATGCCACAACCATAGCAATGTGGGATCCAAGCCATGTCTGTGACCTACGCCACAGCTCATAGCAACGCCAGATCCTCAACCCACTGAGTGAGGCCAGGGATTGAACCCACATCCTCATGGATCCTAGTTGGGTTCATTAACCACTGAACCCCAAAGGGAATTTCCAGGTCATACTCCCTTCTGTCAGCAATAATTTTCTAAGTAAAAAACATATCCTGGCTTGCTCTTAGACACTAATAGAGACTTGATGCTTGACCACAGGGCACCAAATAACTTACAAACTGACTGCTGTGTACTATGTTATTTGGTCCATCAACTCATAAAACTGAACATACAAACCAATATTCCATTAAAAAAGCAAAGACAAGTAAATTACATGTGCTAGTGACTCAGATTCCCATAGTACTTGTTCCTATTGCTCCACTACCTCTCTTCAACCTATATTCATGGCCCCATGGGAATTCCCTATTCCCAGTTAACATAGGAGGAAAAAGTATACAACTGGCTGATAGATGGGCCTGCCTGGTATGTGAGCACCAGCTGAAAGTAAATAAGTTCCACTTATATCCCTACTCAGAGGTGGCTTCAAACACACTGATAGAGGCAAATCCTCCCAATGGGCAGAATTTCAGGTATACACCTGGTTGCCTCCCAGGAAGGCAACACAGCCTAAGATACGTGTATATACCAATTCATGGGTAATGACTAATGGGTTATCTGAATAGTTAGGTACCTGGAAAGAACAAGATTGGAAGATGAAAAGTAAGGATTCTGGAGGAAAAGTATAAGGATGAACCTCCTAGAATGTGCAAATAAAGAATATATTTGATAGCACTGAGAACTATGTCTTGATACTTATATTGCAAAAGAACAAAGGGCGGGGGAAATAAATGTAAACATGTAAGAAAATATGCTGTACGGCGGAAAAAAATTAAATAACAAGAAAAAAAAAAAGAATATATTTGTGTTCCAAGTGAATCCTCACCAAAGGGCATTCACCATGGAGAAGCCTCTCAATCAGATGGACATGGCAATTCATATTATGAATGTCAATCAGCTTTTTACCAATATTTTCCCAATGGACTCATGTACAAAGTGGTCATGGCAGCAGGGATGGATGAGCTCAACAATATGGACCCCTGCTTATGCCTCTTAATTCTTTCATTTCTAACAAGCCCAGTTAATGGTACACCTAAGTAACCTGAAAGAGACAACATCACCAAGGACTCAGATCATCCAAGAAAGGAGGTTTGTGTTACTTGACTAGATAAAGAGCTCTGTGCTACTTAGATTCTGGCAGAAGGTAAGGGCAATATGGAATGAGTGATGGAAGACAGTAATGACTGTCAGCTTAGGCTCGGTGTAGGCTGTTCTCCATTTCGTGTTAATTTCTGTAACCCTGCCCATCTTCTTCATGAAACTTTGGATTACCCAATTTGATTGAGCCATCTGTTTCCTGCCAGAATCCTAAGATACACCCTGATTTATTTTCTCCATACCCATTACCACTATCTGATACTATTCTGTATATTTATTTATTTCCTATTTCCCCTACTAAAATATAAATTCCTTGAGAACAAAGGCTTCTCTGACTAGTTCACTGCTATATCCTCAGAACTTAGTGTCTGGCACAAAGTAAACCCTCAATAACCAATGATAATATTATATGGTTAATAATAACAAGCTATGATCTTATTAACTAAACATTTATCAACAATAACATTTGGGAAATTCCCCTGTGGTGCAGGGGTTAAGGATCCAACATTGCTGCAGCTGTGGGTACAGGTTCAATCCCTGGCCCAGGAACTTCCACCTGCCATGGGTGCCACCAAAACACAAATAAACAGTAACATTTAAGATAAACAGTTATCAACATTAAATATCTGTTGAATAGTTAATTTAAATTTTGCTCTGTGCCTTTCTATATTTTATGTATGTACTTTAGTATAATTATATTATCATAAAAATGTAATTTTGTACACACTCTAAGGGACACAAACACATATAGTATGTCAATTTATGTAAAACAAAAAGGAGGGGGTGCAATTCTGCAGTGATTCTCAAGAAAGACAAGAGCTAGATGCCTTAGAATAGATTCTCAAGTGTGGGGAGAAATATTCAGGATGTATTTTCTAAGCCCTAAGGAAACTACAAGTTGGAAAAGTGCTTATTCATGCTGATGTGGAACTTAGCCATAAGTAACTATAAGTAAGGGGCTAGAGGGAACTGGCTCAGCAAGTCATGCATCAACTGAGAGGACAAGGTGTCGACCTTGGAAAACCTGGTCAGCTCAAGTCAGAAAACTGCTCCAGCAAGCACTGACTGTTCCTCAAGATGCTATGCATAGAGAGCTGACCTTATCATTGCCCTTTACATATAGAATGTAAGAGTAAAGGTAAGAATTAAAATACAATGTGACTGGAGGCAGAGGGCCTTGGGGTTTCTGCTTTCTAACGTTTTTTACATTCCTGAGAGCACAATCAAGATGATGAGGCATTGATATTCAAGGCTCTTGATCCATGAGGTCTTGAGTCCCCGGGTCCCATCTTTAAATTTTTTTTTTTTTTTTTTTTTTGTCTTTTTTGTTGTTGTTGTTGCTATTTCTTGGGCCGCTCCCGCGGCATATGGAGGTTCCCAGGCTAGGGGTCGAATCGGAGCTGTAGCCACCAGCCTACGCCAGAGCCACAGCAACGCAGGATCCGAGCCGCGTCTGCAACCTACAGCACAGCTCACGGCAACGCCGGATCGTTAACCCACTGAGCAAGGGCAGGGACCGAACCCGCAACCTCATGGTTCCTAGTCAGATTCGTTAACCACTGCTCCACGACGGGAACTCCCTGGGTCCCATCTTTAAACTTTATTCTGTCCATGTGTCTTTCTTTGTCGCAGTTTAACATTTCTTAAGCTCTGCAGCACTCGTCCTTCACCCCCTCCACCCCGGCTGGCTGAGCTGGTCTCAGCATTTAAGGAAAGACAAATTCTAAATACAGGAGAAGCTAAGTAAAATAAAGATACTCCAAAACTAAAGAGAGGCAAAAGATTTAGAGTAAAAGAAAAGGACAATAGAAGGTGAATTTCATAGGTAAAACAGCAATAATAGGAGGACCAAAATCAAGAAGCAGCAAAATATGAGGAAATGAGAGCCTACAGAACTTCTGAACAAAGTCAGGATCAAAATTATCTTACTGAAAATAACAGTGACTACCAATCATAAAGAATCTACTACCAGCCAGGTATATGCGCAGAGCCTTACACATGGGATCTCATGTAGTGTTCATGGTGTCTGTTACAGTAGTAAAGGCTCCTATCTCCCAATATCTATATCTTTGGGTAGTTGTTTCCCATAATGACTCTGGAATGGTCATGTGACTTGCTTTGGCCAATAAGATAGTAACAAATGTAACGTAAACATAGGTTAGGAGTTCCCGTCGTGGCGCAGTGGTTAACGAATCCGACTAGGAACCATGAGGTTGCGGGTTCGATCCCTGCGCTTGCTCAGTGGGTTAATGATCCGGCGTTGCCGTGAGCTGTGGTGTAGGTTGCAGACGCGGCTCGGATCCCACGTTGCTGTGGCTCCGGTGTAGGCTGGCAGCTACAGCTCCGATTGGACCCCTAGCCTGGGAACCTCCATATGCCGCAGGAGCGGCCCAAAGAAATATCAAAAAGACAAAAAAAAAAAAAAAAAAAAAAAAAAAAAAAAAAAAAAAAAAAAAAACATAGGTTAGAAAGTGCTTATGCATCAGGGCTTGCACTCTCTCTGATTTTATTTTATTATTTTTTTTTTTGTTATTTATTATTATTTTTTGGGGGGGCCACACCCATGGCATATGGAGGTGCCCAGGCTAGGGGCTAAATCGGAGTTAGGAGTTGTAGTCACTGGCCTATGCCACAGCTACAGCAATGCCAGCAATGCCAGATCTGAGTCGTGTATTCGACCTACACCACAGCTCATAGCTACGCTGGATCCTTAACCTGCTGAGCAAGACCAGGGATTGAAACTGCATCCTCATGGATACTAGTACTAGTCAGATTTGTTTCCACTGAGCCACAACAGTAACTCCTCTCTCTGATTTTAAAAACTAGCTGCCCTGTGAAAAAGACTAGGTATGCCTGCTGGAAATACATGACCCAAGCCATGGCCAGCACCAACAGTCAGACAGATATGATTGATACCAACTTAGACTCTGGCCTTAGTTAACCATGAGGGATCCCAGAAAAAAACTGCCAGCTGAACCCAGCCCAAGTGATGACCTACAGAACCATAAGACAATAAAGTCTTTAAAAATGTCTGATGTTTTAGGTCACTAAGTTTTGGGGTCTTCATTACGGAGTAACAGATAGACATAATCCTCACGATAACTTCCAAGGTAGGAGTTATACCTTTATAAGGCAAGGAAATAGAATTATTAAAAAAAACAAAAAACAAAAAAAGTAGGTAACTTACTGAAGCTAGTAAATGACAAAGCTAGTTTCTGAATCCAGGTGTCAGACTTTTAACTATGCCCCCAAAGTACATGAGAAAGACTGATGACTTGAAAAGATTTTGAAAGGGAAACTCCAAACACTGACAGATTGATGATAAGGTGATTGTAATAGGGAAAATGGATGACACCAGGGACTTAAGGAGAGGAAGGAACCCCAAGAGAATCTGATTGCCAGAATGGACAATAAAGCCATGGGCTTGGAGCACTAAAGAGATGCTACTATCTAATACAGTGGGGGGCAGGCAATGAGAAATACCAATAGCACTTGAAGACACAAACATACCAAAGTAACAGTGACCCCCACCCCAAGCCACTAATAAAGACATACTCTGCTTCTCACCTAAAAGAAAGTGGTGTTCTTGAGATTCATACTTGAATTGGCTCTCCATGGACTGCAGCTGTACATTCGACATCTCAGGGAACAACTGGAGAATTACCATTTCCTCAGTGAGCTTTTACGATCCACGTAGAAGTCTGAGACCCGGGGGCAACTGAGTACCAGCGGGCTTGGAAAGGAATCATTGTGGAGGGCGGAGATATGATTTCTGAGACTACACCGCCAGAAAAATCCTTTAGCTACAAAAGAAGTAAAGGAGAAAACAAAATCTCATTTAAGTTTCAAGTGCTGTTCTCTCAAATTTACTACGCTTCCTCCCTCATCACCAAGGAATCAGGCATCACTCCTCTTGGGCGTGTATTCTCCATTCCAAGTTTAGAGATCGTCAAAGATAATGGGGGACGGGGGAGGGTTAAGGGTACCGAAGTAAGGATATAATTGGAAATATAAGGCAGAGGAGGGAATTTTGGAATTTGTCCTAGCGGTTAAACTCTTGCTATTCGCTGCTCTTCCTACACCAAAATGAAACTACAGATCCAACAAAACGATCTCTTTCCCTCCTTCCGTTCTTCGCACACTCACTTTCAGGTTGCTCCTTCCCAGCACCGTCTGTTGATTCGCGCGGATGCATCCAAGCTTCTGAATTTCACCTGCTCCTTGAATTTCTGGTGTTCATTTAGTTGAACCCAAGTGAACCCAGGGCCTGGCAAGGGCTGACCAGGTACCAAAAGCAAATTGACCAACTGGCTGTGCCCAGAAACCGCGCCTGGGGGTCACGGCGGCGGCCCTGACTCTCCATGGACTCAAATAACCGCACAGAGTTCCCTAGCAGTGCTACGAGGCCGTTGGGGAGGCGAGATCACCTGACTTCCTCTGCCTTCCATGACCCGACATCACCCATACCTCGATGTGTTCGCCAGGTTGCCCTCAAGCCTCACCCGCTGCAAACCCTCCATCACCTCCGCCGTCACCCCGTCCGCTCTAGGAATTCGGGAGGATTGCTCAGCTCTATGGCTCGCGGTCTCGCACGTGCGCACGCGCAGGGTGGCGGTACGGGGTGAGGTGGGGGCGGGGACTTGCTGAGATTTAACCCCTGAACGTCTGCGGACCTGGCCGCCGCCGAGCTGTAGTGGGGGACCAGGCTGGCCCTACCTGCCGGTACTTGACGTGAATGTCGGAAAACATCTTTCGGGAAAGCTCTCTGGGGCAGGGTAGGTTTCCTGACTACATAATGAGTTCTTCCTTAGTTATCTCTCTCTCTCTGTCTCTCCTTTTTCATCCGTCCCCCAAATCTCTCAATCGGATTCGCTGTATGCTTCCATTCTAACTTTCTTCCTGTCCTCCCTAGTCCTTCTCACCCCACAGAACTGAGGCATGCCTCTGTTAAAATGCAGATTGCTGGGCCCCACTCAAGAGTTTCCCTCTCAGTAGGTCTGTCGTGGGAGCCCAGCTTCTCCAGTGGTCCTGAGGCTGCAGGTCCTGGAACCACACTTTGAGAACCGCTGCCTTAAAAATAAATAATGCTCAGGAATTAATCCCTGAGTTGCTGGGAAGCTGGATTTTCATCTACTTTGCTATCAAGAAAGGCCATGGGGTCTCTTTCTAAAATGTTTGCTTGACAATACAGTACACACTGTGGCCCAAAGATCAGGGTGAGAAGGAACTGAAGCAGGGAGAGGGGTGGCATCAGCATAGGAAAGGATATTGCTGTGTCCTTGGAAATATCTTAGGAAATAAGGTAGGGAGGTATATAGAAATAGGAAATAATAGAAGAAGTATTGAGACAGGTGAGACATGTGACTTGGGTTAAGACGTCAGAAGAAAAGGTATAGGTGTGAGAAAATGGTGACTGGTTGAAGTGGTAGTTGATGTAGAGGAAGAGAGCTTTCCATCCAAGCCCAAGACCATCTTCCAATTTATGAAATCTTAGGGATCCGTGAAGGTAAGCTGATAAAGAGTAAGGAACTTGTTTGCCTCCAGCCATCCAAAGTGGGGAGTGCAGATGCTTTTTTTTAAAAACAGCTTTACTGAGGGATAAGAGGCATACAGTAATCAGGGAATGTTTACAGTATATACAGTTCACTAAGTTTTGCGGTATGTGGAACCATGACCTCAATGAAAAGAGGGAACACATCCAGTTACCCCCGAAGTTTCCTCCTCTTGGGAATCCCTTTCTTTCCTCCCACACCTGTTCTGCTGTTACTGTAGTTACTATTTTCTAGAGATTTATTTAAATGGAATTAAACAGAATGCACTCTTTTTTTTGCACTCAGACTTCTTTCACTGTGCATTGTTATTTTGAGCTGTATCTACATTGCTGTGTATATCAATAGTCCACTCCTTTTTGTTGCTGATAAGTATATATCACATAAACAAATTGCATATACCATGATTTGTTTATCCAGTCACTAGTTGATGGACATCTAGGTTATTAACAGTGTTTTCACTGTTACAAATAACGCTGCTATGAACATTCATCACAAGTCTTTATATGGACATGTGCTTTTTTTCTCTTTCTTGGTTTTGTGTATGTTTAACATTTTAAGAAACTGCTACACTGTTTTTCAGAGCGGCTGAACCATTGTGCATTCCCACAGCAGTGTATGAGAATGCCATAGTTGACATACTACTTGTGACAGGTTTCCAGGAAAAAAGTCTGGGGAAGTTAATCAAAGGTTAATTCTCATGCACAAATATAAGGGTTTTGTTAAGCCTTACCCCAGAACTGATGATGTGAACATAACTTTTCTGGGTGTTTAACCAAGGAAATCAGATTATCCTAGATTGCTTGCTTTGTGGAGTCTTCCCAGAGATGTTATGTTCTGTGTATGAGTCTAAGAAGTCAGCTTGGAGTTTGCCAATTTGATGGATTGGCCCAAACAAACCTAGACCCAACTGTGGTCCACATCAGCTGACACCGAGCAGATTCCTCTCAGTAAGGTAAACGGAGTTTAAAGGTTTCTAGAGAAATAGGGGTGGTTACTAATACACTATTTCTTTCTCTTTCTTTCTTTCTTTCTTTCTTTCTTTCTTTCTTTCTTTCTTTCTTTTTTCTTTTGGTCTTTTTAGGGGTGCACTTGTGGCATATGGAAGTTCCCAGGCTAGGGGTCGAATCAGAGCTGCAGCAGCTGCAAGCCTATGCCACAAACACAGCAACACAGGGTCCAAACTGTATCTGTGACCTACACCACAGCTCATGGCAATGCTGGATCCTTAACCCACTGAGCAAGGCCAGGGATCAAGCCCGCATCTTCATGGACACTAGTTGGGTTTGTAACCAGATGAGCCACAACCGGAACTCCATCACCCACCAATATTTCTACCTGATTTCTATTTCCTTTTCCATTTCTTCTTGGGGGTAAACTAGGCCAAACTAACATATATCTGATTTAGGCATAGATTTTAGAGCAATGGTTCTTAATCTTTGAGATGATGTAATTTCTTTGAGAATATAATGAAGACTATGCACTTCTTCTTCAGAAAGTTGAACATGAAGACCTTCATGAGAACTGTTGCTTATAATGTATTATATTTTATTAGACATTAATTTCCTTTGATACGTAGACTAAATAAGCAATGTGCACAAAGAGTGAACTTCAGTCTAAAAAAGTCAGTCTCTAGTTTCAGGTAAAAAACAGATATAAATCCAAATTTTGAAGCCACATTAAAAAAGATTCCCTTTCCCTTTGACCAAGTAAATATGAATGAGTAGGCTGCTGCTATTTGTTACGAATAAGACATCTGAATTATGGGCAGTGTGACACTCTTGACATGTAAATGTGTATGTCCAGTTGACTTTGACTTTTTAAAATTTTAATTAAAAAAATTTTTTTACAGTCCAAGTCTCTTACTTTCTGCAAAGCACTTATCATGTTATGAATTCAAAGGGAAAGGGTTCCAGCAGCTTAGGCTCCTTTGCATTGGTTCTCATAAAGTGTGCTTTTCTGGGAGGAGCAGGCTGGTGCTTCAGTTGAACTGCTTCCTTTTTTGGCTTCTTTGTTTTTCTGATCATTTCCCTTCACATGTTTTAGGAAGCCATTTCAGCTCTTAGAGGAGATGTGGGATCGCATGTTGATTCTCTTGGCAAGAATCTTGCCCTTGTTTGGTTAGAGCCATGCAAATAGCATGCTGGTAATGCTGTAGACTCTTCTAGTTTTGCCATGGTAACATTTGTAGGGCATCCCCTTTTGAACAGTGCCCATTCCCTTAGTATCTACAGTATCACCTTTCTTATAGATTCATGTGTATGTGGCCAAAGAAACAACTCCGTGTTTTCTAAAAGGCCTAGAGAACACAGAGTGGGTATCCCTCCTCTCTCCCTTTGTTTTAGCCATTTTGGCAAATTACTGGAAGATGGGGGTGCTGGCCAAAAGGAAAAGCAACTTTGACCTTTTAAAAAACAGAACTAGTGCTGAAAATTCAGATTCAGAAAGGGAAATAATGGCCAATTATTAATTAGAGTTCCCTAGGTTCACTTTGACCGAGATGAGTAGGCTTGTATCAGAAGCACCAGAATTCGCTAAGATCTTTAGTGTTGAATTAAGATCAAATCATTTCTTTTGTCTTAAGTCAAATGAGGTCCTTGGCATCAATCTGAAAAGTCTTCAACTTCAAACCAAGTCCCTTGGCCAAGGGACTTGGCCAAGTTTGTATTTATCACATTGTTGTGGTTTGAATTGTGTCCCCCCGCCCCAAAACAAAGATATCTTTAACTCCTAACCTCTGATACCTGTGAATATGACTTTACTTGAAAATAGGGTCTTTGCAGATGTAATCAAGTTAAGATGGGGTCGTACTGGATTAAGATGGACCCTGATCCAATGACTGGTATTATATAAGAAGAGATAAATTCAGACTCAGAGAAGACTCACAGAGAGCAGAGGATGATGTTATCCAAATGTGGAGGCAGAGATTAAAGTAATGCAGCCATAAGGGAAAGAGTGCCAAGGACCGCCAGCAACCACCAGAAAATAGGACACAGGCATGGAATCCGTCCTTCCCTAGCGCCTTCAGAAGGAGCAGGGTCCTGCCAGCACCTTGATTTTGTAACCTCCAGAACTATAACAGAATAAATTTTGCTGTATTAAGCCACTCTGTTTGTGGTACCAGAGATGCAGTGTGCTTTAACAAATACCTGAAAATGTAAGTGTGGCTTTAGAATTGGGTAATGACTAGAAGCTGGAAGAGTTTTGAGGCTCATGATACAAAAAGTCCAGGTTGCTTGAAGAGGTTTTTGCTAGAAATATGGATTAAAGGTGATTCAGGCAAGGGCTCAGAAGGAAGTGAAAAGAACAGGAGAGGAATCCTCTGTCATCTTAAAGAATACACATATTGTCATGAAAAAAATTTTGCTGTAAATAATAAGCATTAAAAATACTTCTGGGGAGTTCCCGTCGTGGCGCAGTGGTTAACGAATCCGACTAGGAACCATGAGGTTGCGGGTTCAATCCCTGCCCTTGCTCAGTGGGTTAACGATCCGGCGTTGCCGTGAGCTGTGGTGTAGGTTGCAGACGCGGCTCGGATCCCGCGTTGCTGTGGCTCTGGTGTAGGCCGGTGGCTACAGCTCCGATTCAACCCCTAGCCTGGGAACCTCCATATGCCGCGGGAGCGGCCCAAGAAATAGCAACAATAACAACAACAACAAAAAAGACAAAAGACAAAAAAAAAAAAAAATACTTCTAGAGTTCCCGTCATGGCTCAGTGGCTAACGAATCTGACTAGCATCCATGAGGACACAGATTTGATCCTTGGCCTTGCTCAGTGGGTTAAGGATCTGGTGTTGCTGTGGGCTGTGGTGTAGGTCACAGACAAGGCTTGGATCCTGTGCTGCTGTGGCTGTGGTGTAGGCTGGCGGCTACAGCTCCGATTCAGCCCCTAGACTGGGAACCTCCATATGCCATGAGTAAGGCCCTAAAAAATAAATAAATAAAATAAATACTTGTGGTGAAGAGTTCCCATATGGCTCAGTGGGTTAAGGATCAGATGTTGACATTGCTATGGCAAGAGTTTGACCCCTGGTCTGGGGACTTCCACATGCTGTGGTTGTAGCCCAAACCAACAAAAACCAAAATTTTGGTGGGGTCTCAGACAGAAAAGGAGAAAACTTTATTGGAAACTGGAGAAAAGGTGATACTTGTTATAAAGTAGTAGAAGCTTGGCTGAATTATGTTCTACTGTTGGGTGGAAAGTAGAGCTTGTAAGTGATGACCTTGGATATTTAGCTGAGGATATTTCCAAGCAAAATGTGTAAAGTGCGGCTTAATTTCCCTTTGCTGATTATAGTAAAATGTGAGAGAAAAGGGAGAAATTGAGGAAGGAACTGTTAAGCAGGAAGAAATAAGTACTTACGATTTGGAAATTTCTCAGCTTATGCAGATGGCATGCTCTGGAGACAAGGCCATGAGTTTGGTAAAGAGATCAGTTCTGTGATTCATGGATCCAATCAACCATCTCAGCAGAAACCAGGAATAGAAATGGGGTTATCCATAGGAAGGGTCTGTGGAGGACCCTTTTAACCAACTGTGTGAATCCCTTGATATCCATAAAGATCAACATGGTTCTTGAGAATGATTTATCACCAGAAACACTGCCAGCTTGGACTGAGTTTGATAGAGACAGGACTAAATAAAGACTTGGACTGTCAGACTTTTGGGATTTCACTTGCAAGAAATGGGGTGCCCAGAGGGTGGGTTCAATACTGAGGGTGGAGGCATCAAGGCCACCTCAGCTGGGAGTTGCTTAGGGGCCAATGGCACCTAGGTGGCCCAGAGACTAGGGTTGATAGGGTTTCCTCTGGCCTAAAGGACATATAAAGTCACAGAGGAATTTGGGAACTCTAAAATATTTGGAAATTAAACAACCCAGATCTAAATAACCTATGGTTAAAAGAAGAAATCAGAAGAGAAATTAGAAAATGTTTTAAAGTGAACAAAAATGAAATGCAACATATAAAATGTTTTAGGGTGCAGCCAAAGCAGTGCTTAGAGGAAATTTTTTAGCTTTGAAATACCTATATTAGAAAAGAAAATCTCATATCAGTAACACAAGTTTCCACCTTAAGAAACCTAAAAGAGTTCCCTTGTGGCTCAATGGGTTATGGATCTGACATTGTCACTGCAATGGCTCAGACTGCTGCTGTGGTGCAGGTTTGATTCCTTGTCTGGGAGCTTGATTTAAAAAAAAAAAAATTGATAAGCCTTCACTAGACTGACCAAAGAAAAAAGAGATGAACAAAAGCCAAGACCTTGTAGAACCCTAAGGAAATTTGAAAGAGAATAATTGTTTACTATAAACAACTTTATGCCAACACACATGAAATGGATAGATTTCTAGAAAAATACAGATTACTAAAATTGACTGAAAAAGAAATAGAAACTGAATAAATATATGTAAAGAAATTGAGTTGGTAATAAAAAATTTTCTAACAAAAGCCAGGCCCAGACGACTTTACTAGTGAATTATATCAGTTTAAGAATAATACCAGTCTGCTGCCAGAACCACTAGTCCTGCACCAGGATGCTTCAGAGCCTCATTAAGAATGTTTGGATCCCCATGAAGCCCTACCATATACCCAAGTTTACCAGGAGATTTGAGTAGGAATGGGGTTTATGGGACTCATCATCTACAAAATCAGGAGTGCTGATAAAAGAAATAAAGCCTTGAAAGCTTCCAGTCCCACGTCTGCTCATGGCCACCACAAACCCACTCTACTCAGATAGGACGTTGACTTGGCCGTGCTGTGGGATCATGGGACGTCCTGTCCACTTGTAGCAGTGCCACTGCCCTGCAGGTATAAACGTACCCATGAGACAACCCCCCCCCCAAAAAAAAGAATAATACCAATTTGGAGTTCCCATTGTGCCTCTGCAGAAATGAACCAGACTAGTATCCATGAGGACACGGGCTTAATCCCTGGCCCCACTCAGTGGGTTAAGGATCTGGCATTGCTGTGAGCTGAGGTAAAGGTTGCAGATGAGGCTTATATCTGGCACTGCTGTGGCTGTGACCAGCAGCTGTAGCTCTGATTCGACCCCTAGCCTGAGAATTTCCATGCAGCAAACCTGTGGCCCTAAAAAATAAAATAATAATAATAATAATAATAATAATAATAATGTCCTTCACAATCTCACCCAAAAAATAAAAGAGGACAGTAATTATCCTGATACCAAAGCCAGACAAAGGTATCATGGAAAACAACAGACCAATATCTCTAGCAATATGACACAAAAATTCTCAATCAAATATTAGTAAATTAAACTCATTAATATATTTTAGCAATTATATATCATGACCAATGGAATATAAAAAAATTTTTAATTATCATTGATTAACAATGTTCTCTCAATTTCTGCTATACAGCAGAGTGACCTAGTTATACATATATATAGACATTCTTTTTTTCGTAATATCTTCCATCATGTTCCATTACGGGTGATTGGGTATAGTTCTCTGTGCTATACAGCAGGATCTCATTGCTTATCCACTCCAAATGCAATAGTTTGCATCTACTAACCCCGAACTCCCAGTCCCTCCCCCTCAGCAACCACAATTCTGTTCTTTATGTCCATGAGCTTATTTCTGTTCTATAGATAGGTTCATTTGTGCCATATTTTAGATTCCACATATAAATGATATCATAAGGTATTTGTCTCTTTCTGACTTACTTCACTTAGTGTGAGAATCTCCACTACTATCCATGTTGCTGCAAATGGTATTATTTTGTTCTTTTTATGATTGAGTTGTATTCCACTGTATATATGTATCACATCTTCTTAATCCTTTCATCTGTTGATGGACATTTAGGTTGTTTCTATGTCTTAGCTATTGTGAATAGTGCTGCAATGAACATAGGGGTACATGTTATCTTTTTTCTTTTTTCTTTTTTGCTTCTTTTTACGGCCGCACTCGTGGCATGTGGAGTTTCCCAGGCTAAGGATCTAATCGGATCTACAGCTGCCATCCTATGCCACAGACACAGCAACACCAGATCCGAGCCACGTCCTCGACCTACCCACAGCTCATAGCAATGCCAGATCCTTAACCCACTGAGCAAAGGCAAGGATCGAACCACAACCTCATGGTTCCTAGTCAGATTCGTTTCTTCTGTATCATGATGGGAACTCCCATGTATCTTTTTGAATGAAAGTTTTGTTTGGGCAAGTTTTGTTTGTTTGGGCACAGATGTATGCCCAGGAGTGGGATTGCTGGATCATGTAGTATTTATATATTTAGTTTTCTGAGGAACCTCCATACTGTTTTCCATAGTGGTTGTACCAATTTACATTCCCACCAACAGTGTAGGTGCATTCCCAAGCTTGTCAGTTTATTAGGTCCCATTAGTTTATTTTTGTTTTTATTTCTATTGCCTTGGGAAACAGGCATTTATATGGTTGACATCAGGGAATGTTTTGCCTATGTTCTTTTCTAGGAGTTTGATGGTGTCTTGTCTTAGGTTTAAGTCTTTAAGCCATTTTGAGTTTATTTTTGTGCCTGGTGTAAGGATACATATTCTAGTTTCATTGATTTACATGCAGCTGGCCAGTTTTGCCAGCACCACTTGATGAAGAGACTTTCTTTTTCCCATTTTATATTTTTGCCTCCTTTGTTGAAGACTAATTGAACGTCGATGTCTGGGTTTATTTCCAGGTTCTCTATTCTGTTCCAATCAAGTGGAATTTATCCTAGTAATAAAGTTTGGTTTAACATCCAAAACCAAATTAATGTATTTAGAGTCTTAAATACTTCACTCTCAAAAATGTTCACCAATAAATAGAATGCCTGAGTATTGGCATAATCACAATATAATATTATTACAAATGATAGTGTACAGTGCATATCTACACAAAACTGTATGAATTTCTTAATGTTGAAAGAAGCCTGACTTAAAAGAGTGCATATTGAATTCCATTTCTATAAAGTACAAAAACAGGCAAGACCAATCTATCATGTTCAAGGTTCAGTGTAGTTGCTTTCTTTTAGGCCTATAGGAGGGTAATGGCTTGAAGAGAGCATGAGAGAACTTCTGAGGACTGATAACACTCTGTTGCTTCATCTAAGTGCCAGTAACAAGAGTGTGTTCAATTTAGGACAATTCAGAAGACTGTATATGCAGTTATTTACTTGTAAAATCAGCATTACTGATACTACATGGCTGGTCTGCATTCAAAGCATGACAATATAAGCCAAAGGCACAATTTTTTATTATGATGCTTCATCTTAAATTCTGAGACCACTCTACCTGCCTGTTCCATCTCATTCTCTCCCCATCAGCTATCCGTTTATCCTCAGTTTTTCTCCCCAGTCACACATTTTTTTTTCTACAGATATAATTACATCTCCACTATCCTTAACAAACAAATGAACACATTTTAATTTTGTTGCCTAGACCAACCAGTGTCCTCTCTTTTTCCTTGTGAAAGGAATTATCTATTCTAAGGGCCATACCATACACTTGTTAACCCCTGGCAAGGACATTCCACTCTCTCTAGCCCTTCTTCCACACCTCACCCCAATCCCAGCATCATCTTAGTTCTCACCTTCTCCAGCTCTCTGATGCTTCTCCTGCTCACTTGTTCCCTCTCCCTAGACCCTCTCCTAGCTTTTATGTTTGAGCCAGCTGTGCCCTTCTTCTCCAAGAAGCTCCTCCTCTCCACCAGTTCTTCCTTGTCCCACCTCCAAACATTGGTATTTCATAACTCCATGTTTATTTCTCACAAGATCTACCTTGGTAATGTCATTCCCTTCTCATCTTCAATCATACTTTCAGATCCTAGTAAATCTTTTCAAGTTCACATTTTTAACCGCCTGTGCTCTTTTTCTCATCCCTTTGGCCTTTAATCCACTCTACAAAGCACTATCAGATACTGCCTCGAAGTACAAGTCTGGCCACCTCACATGTAAATGGTCTGCATTGTTACTAAATATGTTCCTAATTCGTTAACCTGGCATTTGAAATTCTTTGAAACCGACCCTAACCCATCCTTTAGCCTAGGTTCCGGCCAACCAAGATGCTGGGGAAATTCCCCAGTATGCCTTGAACTTCCCACCGCTGTGCTCTCCTCCTGCTGCTCCCTACTGCTCCCTACGTGGTAAACACTGTGCTCCTTTTTTTATCTTTATTTTTATTTTTTAATTTTTTTTGTGAAATTTTATGTTTATTTTTTACAGAATAAAATACATACATTTAAACACAATTACATTCACACAGATTATTATATCATGGATCTTAAGAAACATATTAAGTGACTCCCACTAGAGAAGTGGAATGGAAAATATGCTGAGACAAATAGGAAATTTATTCTATACTTTATCCCATTTTTATGGCTTTCATCTTTACAACTTAGTTTTATCTATTACATTTCAATTTTCCTTTAAACATTAGCATTATATTAAAATTGTTATATTATGCAACTATAATTTATAAAGAAGAAAGCCTTATACACCATTAAATATTTTATATAGCATAATAAAAAGAATAACTTAACTGGTAAGAATAACAAAAATAATACACCCTCTGAAAATAAGTAAAATATAAAATGCATAAATTGGTTAAAAAACAATGTAACTATATAAATATGTCCTCACAATTTGTTACATCTTATTGATTCTTCAATATAGGCACTACACCATTCTAGGTGATGTGATAAACAAGACATTATAGTTTAAACCTACATTTCACTCATTGAACTAGGCTCAGCTGGAGTAGCACGTTCTACAAGAAAAGAAGTGGCCTTCTCCCGCTTGGCCCCAGCCCCTAATGCCCTTGAAGTAACAGTACGGTCAATCTCCGCTTTGCACCCTCATCATGCCTGGGTAGCAGCCCTTTCCCTAACTCCTCCCCGTAGCTTCTAGAACTGTCATTGCAGAAAGTAAACGTGTTTGTGGTGTGTGAATGTGACCTGGTTCTTTCCTCCAACTTTACAGGCAGTGGGTTCTATTTTTATCTCCTTGCGGCTATACGAAGCTCTACTTCTCTTTCTTTTTTCCTCCCTCCGTCGCCGCTCAACAGTTTTTGACCTGGGGTTGTCCCACCAGATCCCACCAGATCCCACCCAGACCCGCGCCCCTTCTCCGCGTCCCCAGCCGCGCGCCCGCCACAGAGCTGTAGTCCTCCGGGCCGCCTAGAGGGGCGAGCCGCCCCCCACTTCCGGCGTGCGCCGGCGGAGGCTGTTCTGGTCCCCGCCTGGGGTCGGTCCCCGCAGCCCGCGGAGCGAAGGGTGAGTGAGGCGGTCCGGTGGCGCGGCCCCGGGTGCTTTCTAAACCACCCCAGTCCTGCCTCGGCCCTCCCCGCCTCCTCGCTTCCTCCTGCCTGGGTCCCGGGCAGAGCGTGCGGCTGTACCAGGTGGCGCCCCTCGACCCTGCGGTCCGCCTGCCCATCTCTCCGTCCGCCCATCCTTTCTTTGGTTTGTCTGTGCCAGTTCCTCCACCCGGCCTTGGGTCTACCGACTCCGCGAACCCTTACCGGGTGCCTCCTTCGGACCAGGCAGCTAGCGGAGGTGTCGGAGCGGCACTGACAGAATCCTTCCTCCCGCTTCGCGCGCCCACAGCTCGCTCTTGAGTCCAATCTCAGCCGTCCTTCATGACCGTCCCTCCCCGCTGCAGTCTAGGTTAGGTTCTTACGAGTCATTCTCAGAACAGTTTCTACTCTCCCCTTTGGAGTTGTTATCACGATTAAATTAGGGAATTCGGTGCGCTTTTTGTTTAACATCTGCCTCTCCCTACTATTTTTAAGTTCCATAGTGCCAGGATACTGTCTTATTCATAACTCCTTGCTCAGTGCCTAGTACCAGAGCCTGCACAAAGTAGACACTCCGTGAATAAATATTGTGAGACAATTGTGCGAAAAACAGGCTCTCTTCAAAAGGGTTCTTGGTTTGCTGGGGCAAGCAAATGTGAAAGGGCAGTTCAGATGAGTACACCTCTAAGAGTATGGACTCTGGAGTCAGACCATTAGATTTCAAAACAGTCCAGACTACATCACATCTCAGCCATGTTACCTGAGACAAAGTGTATAACTTCTCTTTCTCTTTTGTAAAACAGTAGAGCTTAGAGTGCTGTGAAGGTGAAATAAAGGAAGACACTGAAAACGGGTAGACAGTGCTTGACTCTGTAGTAAAAGCTCAATTAGTGCTTTCTGTTACAATTAAATAGGCAAACAATGCAGATACATGCTACTGCAGTAAACCCAAGAGGTTCTTGGGTTGCTTAAACTAAGAGCTAACTGGGACCACAGGTGCCTCCAGCCTCCCATCTGTGTTCCCTAGACAACAGTGTAAACGATTGACACTTGAATCCACATTTCTGGTCCAAAGCAGTCAACTTATGCCCCCCCCACTGACTAGGCTGCTTTCTCACGTTTACACTATAAGAAAGTAGAAAGGAGCTCTCCCCTGAAACACAGCAGTGCCTCTCTCCAGAATTCCCTTCTATGGGATGTTGAAGAGTCAGAGGACAAATACTCCTTTTACTCACCCCTGAGTGATAAGTTTCCCCAGTAAAGCCTACCCATGCCTTTGGATATGAAAATTTGCCTTTCCCTTGCCCCATATCCACCATGTGTTAAGTACCTACAATGAACCAAGTGTTTTTAAATGTAAGTTTTATTATTATTCGTGTACAGTGAGGTCAACAGATCAGGAGATGATTGCCATTGAAGAGGTAGTTTGTTACACTTCCCAAGACAGGGGGCATGCCATCCCTATAGACCCACGTGGGGAAGCACCAGGGTCAGTTAATGGGGAAGTGAGGGGAAAATGAGCAGGAGCCTTTATTGTGGTTTCTGTGGGAAGAAACAGATGAGGCAAGGTAAGCAGGTTTAGGATTCACTTAGTCTGAGTAATTTTATGGGCTTTGAGGCATAGGGGTTGTCCCTAATTGTCTGGCACCTGGCTCTGCTGTGATTAGGGCAGGGAAATGGTGGCCCTTGATGTGAAAGCCTCTTAGAAGAGGTGGTGGAGGGGTGGGCTCTGGATGGGTTGGCTTGCATGTGAAAGGAAAGCTTGCCAGCAAGTTTACTATCTTGGGGTATGCTAGCCCTGGGAAGAGCAGGCAGTCCCTCCAGTGTCAGCAAGGCCTCAGATGTCAAAGCATCAGAACAAAAAGACATGCTTAGTACACCAAGCACAACTCTAGATGTTTTATGCTATTTCCAATTTCCATAATAGCATTGAAATGAAAGCATTATTAACTTTTTCTTTTCTTTCTTTTTTTTTTTTTTTTTTTTTGTCTTTTTAGGGCTGCACCCAGGGCATGTGGAAGTTCCCAGGCTAGGTGTTGAATCTGAGCCACATCTGCAAACTACACCACAGCCCATGGCAACACTGAATCCTTAACCCAGTGAGCAAGGCCTGGGAAAAAACCCACGTCCTCATGGATAGTAGTTGGTTCTTTATCGCTGAGCCACAGCAGGAATGCCCAACTCTATTTTTAATGGAGTTTAACGGAGATTCTGAGTGGAATCTCAGAAAGGTTCAATTGGTTCCTAATGTCATACAGCTAGTAAGAGACTGCACTGTGATTCTAGATTGTTGGGTCACCTGGCTCCAAAGCTGGTGCTCTTCCTGTAAGCTAAATAATCTCCCTGCAGTATGAGAATTGGAGACATTTTTCATACCTGATTAGGCATTTGACGATGTTGACTACTGTCACTTTGAAACTCTCCTTGACTATACTGACACTCATTGTTTCGTATCTATAGCACCTACTATGTACCATACATTGGATTGGGTGATGGAGATACAGTGGTGAGCAAAAATGTTGATGTAGCTTACAGTCAAATTGTAGAGAAGAGAGGTAATACCCCAGTAATTGCACTGAAGTATTGATACTGACAGAATGAAAGAAGTGCTCTGAGGGAAAGGAACGCAATTCTCTTGCATGGTGTCTCTCATGACTTCTTGACTGGCCCAGGGTTCTCAACCCTGCCTACACATCAGAATCACTTGCAGAATGTTTTACAGATGTAAAACTCCACCCCACTCAGGCTGAAATGCAGCCCAGCATCTGATTTGAGTGCAAAGAGAGCCTCACCTTGGTTCAAGGATTTTTTTTGTTTGTTTGTTTTTGTTTTTTTTAGGGCTGCACCTGAAGCATATGGAAGTTCCCAGGCTAGGGGTTGAATCAGAACTGCAGCTGCTGGCCTTCACCACAGTCACAGCAATCCCAGATCCGAGCCGCATCTGTGACCTACACCACAGCTCACAGTAATGCTGGATCCTTAACCCACTGAGTGAGGTCATGGATTGAACCCACATCCTCATGCATACTAGTCGGGTTTGGTACCACTGAGCCACAACAGGAACTCCTTTTGTCTTGTTTTTGCTTTTGTTTTTTAAAAACTAGTCAGAGGAATAGGATCAGATTTGCAGTTTGGAGTCACTGTGATTACTCTCTAACCAGACTGTGGGTTATTGTGCAGTGTGACAGGATAGTTGCTGGAATGAAGATGGTGGTGGTGGAGATGGGGAAGGACATATTCTGGAGACAGGAAATCAAATCAATAGGACTTAATTTGCCTTAAATACTGGAAGGAGGTGTTAGGGATGCTTCCAGGTTTCTGGCAGTGTAGCCAGATGGTTGCTCCTACTTCCTAAGCGGGGACCAGTGGGAGGGAACAGATTGGGGTGGGAGGAATCATCAATTAGTTATGGATGTGCTGAGTTTGAGGGCCTTTTGAGAAATTCAAGAGGAGTTATGATGGAAGTGAGTCACAGAGGATAAATAGGGTTGGGGCTCAGATGGGAGGTCCAGACTAGAGATGGCTGGGTAAGGATGAGATTGCCTGAAAGAGAGTGTGAACAGTGGTGGACCTAGGGTTGAAACTCTGATATAGAGGGGCACTTGTGAAGGAGATGGACAAGGGGCAGCGACAGTGCTTCATGATGAAAAGCTTCCTTTCAGCTGCCCATGGAGGACAAATTGGTGAGGGATGATATTTATCATAAAAATTGAACCCTGGAGTTCCCTGCTGGCCTAGAAGTTTAAGGATCTGGCATTGTCACCACTGTGGTGTGGGTTGGATCCCTGGCTTGGAAACTTTTGTATGCTGTAGATGCATTCAGAAATAAAATTGAATCCTGCCATACACATATTAAAAAAAAATTAAGACAATGGAATAGACCACTATTTCTGAGAAATAAAAGAGAATAAACTAGTTATTTATACAAAAACATGCATGGATCTCAAAAGCATTTTGATAAAAGAAGGAACACAGACATAGAGGAATATGTACCTAATGTTTCTTTTTTTATAACTTTTTAGAACGGCAGAACAGTTGGGACAGAAATCAGATCTGTGGTTTCTGGGGACCAGAATTAGAAGAAGGGATTAATTTCAAAGTGGCATGAGGGAACTGATACAAATGTTCTATATGTCAATTCTTAAGGTAGTTCCATAAATAAACACATTTGTCAAAACTCAAAAAATAAAAAAATAAAAGCAAAATGCATGGCATAGCCCAGTGATCATTAGGTAAAGGACACACATCAGTGTGATACAGCCCTTGGTAAATGCACAGGTTTGCACTGTCATGGGATTTCTTAAATGTCAATTGTCATAACAAGAGCTAAAGAAATGTATTTAGTATTTTTCAATACACCAAAATTAAGAAGGAAAATATCCCCAAGTTTCTCTCTGTTTCGATCTTTCCTTTCTCACTCTGCCCCAGGCTCTGGCCCAGGGATTTTTACCCTGCTTGCACTGCAGAAGCACTTATGGCACTTAGTGAGGCCACACCCATGAAAAATTCTCTTTCAACAAGTCTGTCCTGAGGACAATGCTCCATGGCTGATTCTGAGCCATACCCACCAGTCTGGCCTTTCTGAATCACCTGCCTTTGCCTCAGTGGCCACATCCTCTCATACGCACTGTCCTCTGAATGACCTTCCTCTACATCTTCACCCGTTTCACTTATATCAGATGCTGCTCAGATGTTTCCTCCAGGCAGGAAGTTCTCCCTCGTCTTAGTCATCTTTCCACATGCTACCCTGTCTGGTTCCCTCCATCCTTGGATGTATCTCATCATTTTGCCTGTCACTTTCTCATACTAAACTAGGAGTCCTTAAAGACAGACTTTTTTTTTTTTTTTTTTTTTTTTGGTGTTTTTGCCTTTTGTAGGGCCACACGCATGGCATGTGGAGGTTCCCAGGCTAGGGATCTAATCAGAGCTGTAGCCACCAGTCTACACCACAGCCACAGCAACGCTGGATCCGAGCCACATCTGGATCGGCAACACCGGATCCTTAACCCACTGAGCAAGGCCAGGGATCGAACCTGCAACCTCATGGTTCCTAGTCGGCTTCATTAACCACTGAGCCACGATGGGAACTCCAAAGACAGACATTTTAATCCCGAAAGTCCTATTTAGTACACTGCCTAACACATACCTCATGTATTTTTTGAGATAACGGATGAAGGAATCCATTCTTCTTTCCTTTGTGCTGTCTCAGAACCTTGCAACTTAAAGTCAAGAATAATTCTTCCTTATTTTTACATTCACCATGGCCATTCTACACCACAGCCACAGCAACTCAGGATCTGGGCCGAGACTGTGACCTATACCTACCACAGCTTACAACAACACTGTGTCCTTTATCCACTGAGCAAGGCCAGGGATTGAACCTGCATCCTCATGGATACTAGTCAGATTCGTTTCCGCTGAGCCATGATGGGAACTCCTCCATGACCTTTTCCTAACATTTTCACCCTCATTCCTTTCATTTTTTAAAATTTTATTGGCGTATAGTTGACTTACAATGTCAATGTCAGGTGTACAACAAAGCAAATTAGTTATACATTTATATGTATCCCTCCTTTTTCAAATTCTTTCCCATATAGGTTATTATGGAATACTGAGTAGATTTCCCTGTGCTATGCAGTAGGTCCTTCTTAGTTACCTATTCTGTATATAGCAGTGTGTATATGTTGTCCCAACCTCCTAATTTACCCCCCCCCCGACATTTCCCCTTTGGTAACCATAAGTTTGATTTTGAAATTTGCAAGTCTGTTTCTGTTTTGTAAATAAGTCATTTTGTGTCATTTTATTAGATTCCATGTGTAAGTGATATCATATAATATTTGTCTGACTTCCTTTACTTAGTATGATAATCTCTAGGTCCATTCATGTTGCTGCAAATGGCATTATTTCATTATTTTTTATGGCTGAGTAATATTCCATTATATATATGTACCACAAGTTTTTTTTTTTTTTTTTTTTTTTTTGTCTTTTTAGGGCTGCACCCGAGACATATGGAAGTTCTCAGGCTAGGGGTCCAATCAGAGCTGCAGTTGCCAGTCTATATCACAGCCACAGCAACACCAGATCTGAGCCTCATCTGAGACCTACACCATAGCTCCCAGCAATGCCTGATCTTTAACTCACTGAGCAGGGTCAGGGATCAAACCTGCATCCTCACGGATATTAGTCGGGTTTGTTACCACTGAGCCACAATAGGAGCTGCTGTAAAACATCTTCTTCATCCATTCCTCTGTCATTGGACATTTAGGTTGCATCCATGTCTTGGCTATTGTAAATAGCGTGCAATGAATATTGGGGTGCAGGTACCTTTTCAGATTATGGTTTTCTTTGGATAGATGCCCAGGAGTGGGATTGCTGGATGGTATCGTAGTTCTATATTTAGTTTTTAAAGAACCTCCATATGTTCTCCATAGTGGTTGCACTAATTTACATTCCCACAACAACATAGGAGAGTTCCCTTTTCTCCATACCATCTCCATCCATATTTGCAGACTTTTTGATGATGGCCATTCTGACAGGTGTAAGGTGATATCTCATAGTTTTGATTTAAATTTCTCTAGTAATGTTGAACATCTTTTCATGTGCTTTTTGGCCATTTGTGTGTCTTTTTTGATTGGGTTGTTTTTTTAATATAAAGCTGCATGAGATGTTTATATATTTTGGAGATTAACCCCTTGTTCATTACTTCATTTGCAAAGATTTTCTCCTATTCTGTGGGTTATCTTTTTGTGTTTTAATGGTTTCCTTTGCTGTGCAAAAGCTTTTAACTTTAATTAGGTCTCATTTGTATATTTTTGTTTTTATTTTCATTACTCCAGGATGTAGATTTAAAAAATAGTGCTGCAATATATGTCAAAGAGTGTTCTGCCTGTGTCTTCCTCTAGGAGTTTTATAGTATCTGGTCTTACAATTAGGTATTTAATCAATTTTGAGCTTTTTTTTTTTTTTTTTTTTTTTTCATTTTTGGCTGTCCCACAGCATATGGAGCTCCTGAGCCAGGGATCAGATCTGAGCTGTGGTTGTGACCCACACCACAGCTGTGACAATGCTCAATCCTTAACCCACTGTGCTAGGCCAGGGATTGAACCCTTGTCCCAGTGTTCCCAAGAAGCTGCCGATCCTGTTGTCCCACAGCGTGAGCTCCCATTTTGAGCTTATTTTTGCATATGGTGTTAGAGAATTTCTAATTTCATTCTTTTACATGTAGCTGTCCAGTTTTCCTAGCACCACTTATTGAGAAGACTGTCTTTTCTCCATTGTATATTCTTGTCCCCTTTGTCATAGATTAATTGACCATAGGTGTGTGAGTTTATCTTTGGGCTTTTTATCCTATTGCACTAAGCTGTGTTGCTGTTTTTGTGTCAGTACCATATTGTTTTGATTACTCTAGCTTTTGAAGTTTAATCTTACGTCAGGGAGCCTCATTCTTCCAGTTCTGTTTTACTTTTTCAAGATTGCTTTGGCTATTGCATTTCCATATAAATATTAAGCTTTTTTGTTCTAGTTTTATGAAAAATTCCACTGGTAATTTGATAGAGATTGCATTGAATCTGTAGATTGCCTTGGGTAATACAGCCATTTTGACAGTATTGATTCTTCCAATTCAAGAACATGGTATATCTTTCCATCTGTTTCTGTCATTTTGATTTCTTTCTTTAATTAGCATATTAGAATTTTCAAAGTACACATTTTTTGTCTTTTAAAGTAGGGTTATTACTAGGTATTTAACACCTTCATTCTTTTTTTTTTTTTTTTGTCTTTTTGCCTTTTCTAGGGCCACACCTGCAGCATATGCAGGTTCCCAGGCTAGGGATCTAATCAGAGCTGTAGCCCCCAGCCTACACCACAGCCACAGCAATGCTGGATCTGAGCCGCATCTGGATCGGCAACACCGGATCCTTAACCCACTGAGCAAGGCCAGGGATTGAACCCGAAACCTCATGGTTCCTAGTCGGTTCCTTAACCACTGTGCCATGACGGGAACTCCAACCTTCATTCTTAATTTATAGTATCAACCAAGATTGTCCTGGGCACTAACCCAATCTGAAATTTAAAAAAATCAAAAAATAAAAGCAAGCACTTTAGAGTTGGGCTACCTTAGGTTCATGTCTTGACTTTGTTGCATACCAGTTTGGGACCTTGGGCAAATTATTTAACTTTCAGGAACCTCAGTTTTCTCATCTGTAAAATGGGGATTATAATACATACATACTAGGGTTATTTACAAGCCCCAATCAAATTGTATTTGTGAAATTCCTGGCCCATAGTAGGTGTTTATTAAGTGCAAATTCCCTCCCATCGCTTACTAGAAAGAGCTAAATACTCTGGTTGCAGAGCACAGTTTTGCTGCTTATTGGCTGTGTGTCTTTGGTCCCCTTATTATTCTCAGTAGCCTCATGTGGAAAATGGGCATAATTATGATTGTCTTTATGGAATTATTAGGGAAATCATAGAAAATTTATGTTAAGTATCTAGCTAGTGCTTAGCATCTAGTAGGTGCTCAATAATTTGGTGATTATTATTCTGAAAAGTAATAATATACTACAGTGTTCTTCCTGCTTTCCGTGATCTATAAGCACTATTTATTATCCCTAGTATTGTCCGTAGTATTGTTACCAAAAGTTTAATTGATTTCAGTGATACTTAAATTTTCTGTTTCACGTCCTGAGAAAATCCTGAATTGTCTATGAATATATCATTTGTACAGAAACTCCCTTTTAGTCAGTTTTCTTTACAGCGCTACACTCCAATGCACCTGGTCTTCAAACACCTGAATTTATATTCCAAACACATTTTTGCCCCATGTAACATTATCATTGTCCATCCCAGGAGCTCCCTGGAGAATTGAAATTGAGAAAGAATCTCTCAGACACAGAATTCCATCCCCTCCCTGCTTCAACTGGGCAGCCTCTTCAGACTCCCTCTACCCAGAATGGCAGGAAAGTCTGGAGCTTTGGCCTACCATACTCCAAAAGAACAAGAAGGACTCATAATTGTGAAGGTTGAAGAAGAAAATTATGTCTGGGGGCAGGACCTTGGCCTTCCAGGAAATGCCTATAGCCAGGATGCCTTCCGCCAGCGGTTCAGGCAGTTTGGTTACTCTGACTCTGCGGGGCCCCGGGAGGCTCTGAGCCGTCTCCGAGAACTTTGCTGCCTGTGGCTGAGGCCGGAGGTGCACAGCAAGGAGCAGATCCTGGAGCTGCTGGTGCTGGAGCAGTTCTTGGCTATCCTGCCGGAGGAGCTGCAAACCTGGCTTCTAGAAAATAGACCAGAGAGTGGAGAGGAAGCTGTGGTGATGCTGGAGGAGCTGGAGAAAGAGCTTGATGAACCAAGGCAACAGGTAAGTAGGTGTTTTTATTTGTTTGTTTTACCAATGGTAAGTTAAAATGGGGGAGCCATTCTGAGTGGCCTTTGGCTTGGCTACCAAAGAATTATAAAATTTTTGTCTTTTGGGTTATCATTTATCCACTGGGATAAAGTCATCAGGGCTTTTAGTCTTGTTCTCTATATAATCATCTGAATGAGTTTCTGACTCTGGCTGTGCTGCCCTGTTATTCTAGAGTTTTTCCTCTTATATGTCCACAGAGTCATAGTGTTGGTACTTGATTACTCCTAGGACACAGCTCATGCCCAAGGAATGATCTGGAAGGAAATGACATCTGTAGGAGCACTGAAGTCACTGAGTGTCCAGCTCCAGCCCTTGGAGAACCAGCACAAGAGTGAGACTCAGGAACCCCAGGCTTTCTCTGAGAGAGGTGAGGAGCCACAGTTCATTTGGGGCTGAGTGTGGGGGAGGTCACTTGTGCCTGCCATTGAGTTATGTGAAAAGGCCCCTTTGCCTAGAATTATTCTTTCATTGGCTCTGCCTAGAATCTGAAATTCCAATATCATTTCTAATCTGGGGTTAAGAACTAAGGTTGCTAATAAAATTCTCTAATATTTTCTGTAACATTCAAAGATCAGTATTCCACTTTTTTTGCTTTTGTTTTTTGGGTTTTTTTGGTCCATGGCATATGGAAGTTCCCAGGCTAGGGGTTGAATCGGAGCTGCAGCTGCCGGCCTGAGCCACAGCTGCAGCAATTTAGGATCCGAGCCTTGTCTGTGACCTGTACCACAGCTCACAGCTTGCTAACACTGAGCCACAACGGGAACTCCCTAGTTTTTTTTTTAATATTATGCTCCTACTGGCAAGGCAGTCCCTAAGATGGAGATGAATAATGTATCAACAACAGTAACTCAAACAGGGAAAGTTTAATCTTAAGAATTATTAACCAGGATTAATTACCAATTAGCTTTTAATTAGTAAAACCCATAAAGTACACATCAATAACACATACAGGGAGTCTCTAAGGTTGAGGCAGAGTGCTCAAGAAAGGAACAGATCTGCAAGAAGGTGCCGTGTCTGCCCCCCACGCCCAGTCAGAGCTGAGATCCAGATCTTATTGGAGAGGGCATGCTGGATAGAGATGTTCACTGAAGTGCTTGCTGGCACACGTGCTGGGAAACTGCTCTTTGGGGTGTGAAGGGAAGCCATTCATGGGTGGGGGGAAGAGTGTGTGTGCTGATGGGCAGCATTCACTGAGAAGCCACCCTCCGGGGTGCCAGGAGCCCCCCTCGGGAGGTGCCGTGACAGAACCTGCTGGAAAGCCACCCTCGGTGATGGTGCCTCTGAAACTGATTGGCATTGCCGGGTGCCCCACACCTGCAGGGACAAACAGAGCACAGCAGAGCCAGGAAGAAAAGCCCCTTCCTCCTCCAGTCCTTTTGGCCTCCCTACTGTTAAAGCTCACATCATGTCAGCTGACCAGGAAGAAGTATATCACAGGCAGGGCATTGAAGGGTGGATTTGAACCTGACCAAAAGGGCTTTGATTATGTTATTGGCAAATTCATTCCTATGGGCAGCAGATACATCATGTTTTATTAACTTGTTCTCATTAAGCTTTTGTTACCCCTAACTACCATTCTGATTTCATCTTTAACAAGCAATCTTATTAAATTCCCATGAAGCTTAGCTATAATAAAAAAGTGCATTAGTCTCTTCTGGTCTGTGTGACAGTTACATTACTCATTAATTCTTATTATGGTTTTATTGCTCAGTTTCATGGGCTTGGCTAATGAGAGTTAACCCAAGAGGTAAATCTGTTCATTGTATGATGATAAAGTTAGGTTTATGAGGCCATAAGGCCAAGGGCCACATCTTGGACCTTGGCAATTCATCAAAGGAATCTATGCATCTGTACACTGAGTTCTTCTGGGAAACTCCCTCCCAGCCTTCTTCCCCACATCATAAGCTAAGTGAGCCCACTGTATCTTCTGCATCAAGCAGAAACTACATTAAAATGGATTTTTAAAAATTATCTCTTAAAGTAAGTAAATGTATAAGTCAGTGAGAGTAGATTATTTCTATTTCCTTCTTTTAAGGAGTTGAGGAACAGAGTGTATGCTATAGTTTTTAAAGTCTTTTGGGGGCTCTTATTGATATTTGTTGTGGACTAAGTTAGATCCCCCCCAAGTTTCTGGGTTGAAGCCCTAGCCCCCAATACCTCAGAATGTATTTGAGATAGGGCCTTTAAAGAGGTAAATAAGTTAAAATGGGATTGCTAGGATGGGTCCTAATCCAATATGGCTGGTGTCCTTTTAAGAAGAGGAGATTGGGACATAACACAAATTGAGGGACAACCATATAATGACACAGTGGGAAGCCAAGGCAAGCTAGACCTCAAACAAAACCAAACCTGCCAACACCTTGATCTTGGACTTCCATCCTCTCAGAATTATGAGAAAATAAATACTAAGCCACCTAGAATATGGTATTTTGTTAGCGGCAAGCAGACCAGCAAGCTAATACAGTGTTAAACTCCTTCTCTGTGTCCATATGAACTACTTCCAGCTTTCATTTAATTCCATTTTATTTGTTTAGCAAAGTCCTTATATAACATCACCTGTACTTGAAGATAATGAATACACTGCCCTTTGACTTTAACTAAGCATAGCATCTCACTGCCTCTGATTCCATCTGTGTCCCATCTCTCCAGCCATTGTAGCTCATTTCCCTGGGCATGCTTCAGTTTCCCCATGTTCATTTGAAGTACAGAGATGAAAAATAAAATTAAAAAATGAAATAGGGAGTTCCTGTTGTGGCTAGTATCCACAAGGATTCGGGTTCGATCCCTGGTGTTGCTCAGTGGGTTAAGGATCCAGCGTTGCCGTGAGCTGTGGTGTAGGTTGCAGGTGCAGTTTGGATCTTGTGTTGTAGCTGTGGCATAGGCTGGCAGCTGTCACTCCAATTTGACTCCTAGCCTGGGAACTTTACATATGCTATGGGTGCTGCCCTAAAAAGCGCACACACACACACACACACAATTAAATTAAATTTAAAAAATTAAGTACTCTCTAATGAAGATCTGGTTAATTTAAAATATAAGGTAGATTACCTGCCTCCCGAAAACTCTTGTTTGTTTCATTCTATATCTTTTTATTTGTTTGCTCCTTCACAGTGGTATTATATTGTTGACTCAGTCAACCCATGGCCACAGTGATTCTATCTTTCAGCCTTTCTTGGCCTCAGTAAAATTTCCTCATCCTCCATTTATGCCTGATTCCAAAGTATATGGTATTGAATAGCCTTTACTGGATTCCTTATACATCTCATTATGCTGACTTCTTTTTTCTTGAGGGTGTTAGCTCCACCTCTAAAGAATTAATTGGGATCATTTCACATTTTTTCAGTAGGTCATAAGGTTTACATCATTGGAGGGATTCACCTTGATAGGATTGTAGACTTTGGGGAGGATGAAAGTAACTTAACATTTCTTCAGATTTTCCCCACTCAAGATAATTCAAGTTACCTCAGCCATCATCGAGTAGCCTCCTATTATGAGCTGCTGGAAATCTAGACATGAGAAGGGCATGTTATGTGAGAGTTGAAGGTTTGGCACCAGTCACATTTGCTTCTTGTTTCCATCCACCTTCCTTAGCCACTTATATACACACAAGGGAACATATAAGACTCCCACCTGACCCTAGAAGAAGTCAAGAACTCACAATATTCCTTTTCTTATGCTCTGCATGTCATAGTCTATTTGCTTAAATCCTTTGATCAACTTAGAACCTACCAGAATCTGCAGTTTACCCTTGCACTACCTACCTCTGTCCAATTCTGACTCCTAAAGCATTTCCTAATTGTATCTTCTGCTCTCCTATTTTTCTAAAAGCACTACTGATTCAAGACTCTTAGACAGCTTTCTTAATCCTTATTACTCCTTATCACCTCTTTTCCTTTTCCTTATTGCCCAAATAAAAACACATCTTCTCGTCTAACCCAGGACTGTCTCCTAGCTTCCTGGCCTCTCACTGCTATTCCTGTTTATCACCATCTACTTGATTGTCTTTTCCTGTTCACTATTCCTCCTTTCCAATTACTCTCTGAGGGTGCCACCTCTCACTATCCCAGGCCACTTATCTATATTCTAGATTGGGAAGCTAGTTTTTAAGAGTTTTATTCCTAATAGGTAAATACCTATTTCATTTGGTTTATTTTTCTCTTCCTGCTATAAAATGTTCTTTTCTTCCGACATGGGGAGTAAATGACACTCGCATTCTTATTCACATTTTTAGATGGCAATCTGGTGGCTGACAAAGTATTGAAAGCGAAGCAAGACATTATTGAATGTGGCTCGTCAGCAGCCATGATGGCCCCCGGACAACGCCCTGGGGAGACTCCTTCAGGACAGACAGTTGGAGAAGCTTTGGGAGGTCTGGATGACTTTGATAAACCAAAAGGAAGTGCTGCAGGGAACAAAGTGAGTCAACTCCCTTTCCAGGAAAGGCATTTTAGCCTGCCAAGCTTCAACAAGAATGTCTTCACAGAAGAGCATGTCCTGGAACATGATGGAAATGAAAGAAGTCTCAGTCTGAACTCAAATATCATAGTGCAACCGAGAATTCACACTGGGGGAAAGCTCTACCAGTGCTTTGACTGTGGGAAAGCCTTTTGCCAGAGCTCAAAGCTGATTAGACATCAGAGAATTCATACTGGAGAGAGACCTTACACTTGCAAAGAATGTGGCAAAGCCTTTAGTTTGAGCTCAGACCTTGTTAGACATCAGAGAATTCATAGCGGTGAAAAACCCTATGAATGCTGCGAGTGTGGTAAAGCTTTCAGGGGCAGCTCAGAGCTTGTCAGGCATCGGAGAATTCACACTGGAGAGAAACCTTATGAATGTGGTGAATGTGGGAGAGCTTTCAGCCGGAGCTCAGCCCTTATTCAGCATAAGAAAATTCACACTGGAGACAAAGGCTATGAATGTATTGAATGTGGTAAGGCTTTTGGTAGAAGCTCTATCCTTATTGAACATCAGAGAATTCACACTGGTGAGAAACCTTATGAATGTAATGAATGTGGAAAATCCTTCAATCAGAGCTCAGCCCTTACTCAACACCAGAGAATCCACACTGGGGAAAAGCCTTATGAGTGTAGTGAATGTAGGAAAACATTTAGGCATAGATCAGGCCTCATGCAGCATCAGAGAACTCACACCAGAGTTTAACTCTGAGGGTAAGAGTTGTACAATTGTGAAATACTAGAACTTCACTTTGGGGGTAAAACTCCACGAAAGATAGAGATTTCCTGAGAGCAGAATTCCTGTCCTTTCAGTGCAATTAATTATTGTAAGAGTAGGTCCACACGAAGGTGTTGCTGAAGTGTTGAATGAGTACCTTCACAGTAAATCCAGGATTGGGGGAGAGATCCTGAGAGGGCTCCTTATACGATGGGCTAAGAGGTAGTGATGCCCCTAATGGCAAGGATCCCTGCCCAGCAAGAGCATCTGTGCATTTGGGAGGTGGAGGCACATGCTGAGAGTTATTCGGTCCTTTGAAATGTTGATTCATGCCCTGGATCAGTTTAGTAGTACCTGGGGAATGTTAGCTCATTCTGCTCCCTTTTCTGTTCTCTCTTCAGCCCTGAGCTTCCTGTGGGGTCAGTTGAAGTCTGCTTATTTATTGAGTACCTGCTGCATGTTAGCCATCAGGGACAGTCAGGCCATTGCTTTCCCAGAATTAAGAGCTAATGGGTGGGAGTTCCCGTCGTGGCTCAGTGGTTAACAAATCCGACTAGGAACCATGAGGTAGCAGGTTTGATCCCTGGCCTGGCTCAGTTGGTTAGGGATCTGGCGTTGCCTTGAGCTGTGATGTAGGTCGCAGACATGGCTTGGATCCCTCGTTGCTGTGGCTCTGGCATAGGCCAGCAGCTATAGTTCCAATTGGACCCCTAGCCTGGGAACCTCCATATGCCGTGGGAGCGGCCCTAGAAAAGGCAAAAAAAAAAAAAAAAAAAAAGAGATAATGGGAGGAGTTCCCCTCATGGCTTAGAGGTAACAAATCCAACTAGGATCCATGAGGACATGGGTTCAACCCTGGCCTTGCTCAGTGGGTTAAAGGATCTGGCATGGCTGAGAGCTGTGGTATAGGTCACAGACGTGGCTCAGACCTGGCATTGCCGTGGCTCTGGCGCAGGCTGGTGGCCTCAGTTCCAAATCGGCTTCTAGCCTGGGAACTTCCATATGCTGCAGGTGCAGCCAAAAAAGCAAAAAAAAAAAAAAAAAAAAAAAGTTATGGGATATATATTTACAGTTAATTACAGTAAAGGGTGATCAGTGATCTGGCAGGATAAATCCAAGATTCTGTTCAGATGCATGGCAAGAATACCTAGCCTGGTCCACGAATCCTGGATGTGATGAAATCTCAGGTGAGACATAAAAGGTGGGTAGAGGTAGCCAGATCAAGGCAAGAATGAAGAGAAGAACCTCACAGGCAGAGGTCAGAGCATGTGCAATGGCACGAAGAGAGGACCTAGAGATGTACACCCCTTTCTCTGGACCCTTCTTTCTGGCAGGAATTTGTTCTTGTAGCCCGTGGGTCAGAAGCCAGCACAAGTGTTGGTTCCTCTCTTCCTATTTAGTCACTGGGTTGGGTGGCCTGTCCCGGCTCCTTGAACTGCTCAGGAGAATTAGCCTGGTGGAAGACTTTGCTGTATTGATAGAAAAAGGCATGTTTGTACACCAGTGAAAGAATACATATTGGAGGCTAGAGGGACAGTAGGGACACAAGTGCTTGTGTCCTATGACCCTGGGGCCCAGGAAATGGGAAGCTGACAGGAACACAGGAATAGGCGGTCTGCCTTTCTTGGCTCCACTAGTCCTCATTCCCTGTTCCCTCCCCTCGTCACCAGGCTCACAGATGCTGACCTATTGGAGGGCAGTGACTGGTGAATTATCCCTCAGATTCCTCAGAACTCTACTTCTCTCATTTTTATCTTGGCAGTTTTAATTAACCCACAATTAATTGCTGAGGGCGAATAATACCTAAGAAAGTTTTATGAGTCCTTTTCTAAGATGTCCTGATTTCCCTTCCTGATACTGTCACTTCTGAAGAAGATGTGATCCAAGCTGTTATAATAGGGAGGTGAAATTGGGGGGATGATCCAAAGGTTGTGGAATTATTAAGTGAGGTCAGAAGTCTAAAAAAGATCCTTCAAATGGATAGAGCACTGCCTTTTCCTATAGGTGACAATCAAATGATTTCATATTTTTAATACTGTTTAACTGATTGTGAATCAATTGTAAATGTTGATAGTGCAGAAAATGAGAAATTATCCGTCACCCACAGTCCACCATTCATAGAAACATTGTTATCATTTGGAGTACTTTTACTCCCCCCCCCCAGTTTTTTTGGGGGGGTAAAAATATTGTTTGGTAAATCATTTTTATTCAGTGCTTTTAATGTTTATACTTGAGTAAATATTTCAACCTCTTAGTATAGTATGGAATTCAGATGTCTTATAATAAAATTTGATTTTTAGGTTTTGCTTTGAAATTATTCATTCAGGGACAGGGAGCACAATACTGCCAGTGGAGATGTGCTGGGGGGTGGGGGAGGAGTTGTGGGGGAAGGCAGGAAATTGTGGTCTTAGTTTTGATTCCCAGACCAAAACATGCCTGGAAATGACAGCTAGTCCCTGAGGCTGAAGTTCACCAGGCGAAGTCACAAACTGAGAGGACATCTGGGGCTGCGTCGCGGTTGAAGGAACATGGGAAAGCAAATAGCCTCTATAAACACACACGCATTCTGTGTCCACCAGAATTAGGATGCTCTTCTGCCCGCTGCCGCCATGGGAGAGGAGTCTGGAGAATGCCATGCCATCCCCTCATCTCTCAGCAGATCCTTAACAGAAATACATGTGCAGGAAAAACCCATGACCCTTTGGATCTGCCATCATTTGGCCTGCCAACAAGACAGCTGTGAACCATGCAGTTACTGAGTAGCAATGTCTGGCCCATCAGAAAGCAGGGAGTGGGGCTGCCTACCCAGCTCATCCCTCCTCTTGACTTTGCAGAAATGCTCTCCAGGTCAATTCCTTCTGCATGGAAATGACTGCCAATCCTTGCTCTGAGGGTTCACTTTATAGGGCAAGAGAAGCAAAGTTGTTCACAGGGGAGCTTGGAGAGGCCAAGGTCAGACTTGTTTAAATTTCCTTCCCGTCCTCTCAGCTGGACAGTATTAACCGTAGCTGGTGGAAGTGAGGAGGGAGGAGGGGAGAGGTAGGAAACTGATGTTACGCCCTTCACCTAAACTCCACATCTTTCTAAATCCGTGAATCTGCGCAGGACCCACTTAAGGTAAACACTGGACTACCTCTATACCAAGAGAAATGAGAGGGCTCTGAGCAAAAGCAGAGAGATGGATTACTTTTCCTCCAGCAAGGCTGATGAAGGTAAAAGCAATCAACTTACATTGGTGCCCCCTTCATTTCATAAACAGAAAGTTGAAGCTTTAACTGTACTTTGGCACCTTTAAACTGAGGGTCCCAGAGTTGTGAGGTGACTTGCTTATGGCTGCAGAATTCATAGAAAAGCACCAACGAAGACAAGGTCTTCACCTCAAGGCCATTTGCTTTTCTCAATGATACATTTCCATGCAAATAACTTACATTTGCACAGAATTTATAACTTGCAGACTTTTGTACACTAGTGAAATGGGTACATTTGCCATCGTTATTTACCAGTGAGGATCAGTTAACGAGTTAGCTAACCTCTTAGGACTCGGAAGACCCAAAGAAACTATAGACATGCTTTTCTTGATTATTTCTCAGCTATCCTGGGCTTCCATTCCTTCTTTAACCTTTTTTCTCTAACTTTAGAAGTTTTAGATATCTATTGTAGCAAAAGCTGGAAGACCCAAACACAAGAAAAAGTTAAATCACCTATAAGCCAGACATAACCAGTATCTTAAGATTATATATATTTCCAATGTTTTTAATGCATAAATATATTTTTACAAGAATCAAATTGTACATATTGTCTTACATTTTTACTTAAGATATGCTTTGTCATTTCTTTTAATATTAATACACTTTTAACAGCTTTTAAGACTTTTATACATTCATGATGGTTTTTGAAGCATATATTTCCAGGTAGATTTTAAAGTCAAAAGGAAATGTTGGAGTTCCTGTCGTGGTGCAGTGGTGAACGAATCCAACTAGGAATCTTGAGGTTGTGGGGTCAATCCCTGGCCTTCCTCAGTGGGTTAAGGATCCGGCATTGCCGTGAGCTGTGGTGTAGGTCGCAGACGCGGCTCGGATCCCACGTTGCTGTGGCTCTGGCGTAGGCCGGCGGCTACAGCTCCGATTAGACCCCTAGCCCGGGAACCTCCATATGCCGCGGGAGTGGCCCTAGAAAAGGAAAAAAGACAAAAAAAAAAAAAAAAAAAAAAAAAAAGTCAAAAGAAAATGCTTAAGGCTTCTGGTACTGATTGCCAGAGACAGCATCTACTCACATCTCACCAGCAGCATTACAGTCCCAAATGCCCTGAATCACTGCTAGTTTTATGAGGGGGAAAAAAGTGCCATCTCAACTCTTGCTTTAATATAGTTTCAATTCTAGCATGGCTAAAATTGTCCATTGGCATTTATTCTTTTGTGATTTGCCTATTTAAGTACTATTTTTTTCTATTGGAACTTTTTCCATGGGGAGATAATATAATTGAGTAGTGGCTCCACAGATGCATTCTCGACTCCTACTGCCTAGGTTCAAAGTCTGACCTCACCACTTTGTAGCAGTATGACCTCGAGTAAGCCATGAATGACCCTAAGCTTCATTTTCTCATCGGCAAAACATGGGGTGAGAAATAATACATATACACAAATCCCTTTGCAAGTGCTTATTGTTTCTTATCAATATAAGTAAGAACTCTATATGAAGAATACTCCCTTTTATATGTTGTATCAACTCCTACTTAACATTCTACCCTTTTCAGTTCTGGTCTTCCTCTGTGGAAGAGGAGCATGAGTTGAATAGCTTTACTGTGTTTGGTTACATTTTATTTATCCCTTTTTTCATATTCTCTTTCCAAGCATGGGCATTAGCCGTCCTGCCATTCTTACTGGTTAGTATTGTGTGTGCCCCAATAGAAGCATTACTTCTATCCTCATGAAAACTCTTCTTTTCCTATGCACAGGATTTTAGATTCCCACAGGTTTAGATTCTATGCGCAGGTCTGTATTTTTGGTAAGGTCGGTTTTAACTCCGATCTGGTAGGTATTTTAGATAATGTCTTTCCGTTGCTGGATAACCTATACACTTTTCTGCGTGGCACTAAGAAGCACAAGTCTAAGGATACTTTTCCTGCTGGGTTCTTCAGAAGTGGGTAGTCTCTGGATGGACATGACTGTTATTGTTGTCACTTCCCTTTAGCATGGTCTTTAACAAAATTCACCAGACTATGAAATACTGTGATATAAGACAAAACTGAATAAATGTGAGGTGCTGGGAGAGTAACAGAGCCAGCAACAGACAAATATTTTTTAGCACCTGCACCCAAGAGAGTGCACTGGGAACTGTGGGGGGCACCATTCCAGAAACAAATGACATGGCAGCCATAGCAGCTTCTGACCCAGAGCCTTGGGAGTTAGGAGGAAGCTGACAGTAGCTCTGATCAAGTCCTAAGAACCAAAGAAGCCATTACGTCTGGGTCAGAGAGATATGGAACACTAAGATTCTTGACCTCTAGTCTGGGCCCTTTCTGGCCCACCCCCACCCCTGCCCCACACATGGAAGGTCTAGCCTACAAACTGGACAAGGAAACTACATGACAACCCTTACCCTGGGGTCACACAAATTAAGACAAAGCTCCTCACCACCCCATGTTCCAAGGACTCCAGGTTTTACCTATTAACAAACTTCTCCACTGGCTCGTCTTACTACAGTGAAGTGTAGTAAATAAGATTCTGACTACATGCATGTTCTCTTATAGACATAAATCCACTTCAGAACATCAGCAGGAATTCAAGGCTGTGCACAATGGCCTTTTGTTTGGGGGGGGGGGGTGTTGTGCCCATGGCACATGGAAGTTTCTGGGCCAGGAATTGAACCTGAGCCACAGCAGCAATAGGAGCCGATGCAGTGACAACGCTGGATCCTTAATCTGCTGTGCCATAAAGAACTCCAAGCAGCCTTTTCCTTTCAATTTCTCAGATGTGCCAGACTTCCTTTCTGGCCTGCCTACCTTCTTGGCTGATTCCTACTCATCTTGCATGTCATTTTTCTCAGAAGCTTTTCCTGAGCCAAGGTTGGGTCAGGTATGCCTTAATGCCACATAGCACAGATCCTACCACACCGCCATTGCCTGTTTGCCTTGGTCATGGTCACTAAACTGTAGCGATCGTCTTACCTTCCACCGTAGCCCTAGCACCAGGCACAAAGCAGCCCCTCAATCACCACTGGGTCAATTAATTTGTAGTCTTTCTTATCATGACCTCATTTCTGACCTGCCTTGGGCTCAGTAAGTCATTGATGAAACTGTTTCCCCCCGTCTTGCTGCCGTCACTGTTCTTAACTGGTCTGCACTGCATTCCTGAGACAAAACGTCCCTCACACTCTCCACACCATCCCCCAAACCTGGCACGCCGCTAATCAGATGCAGTGACAGAACCTGGGTTGCTGTGCCCTCTTTGTGACAATGAAAATGAGGTTTCAGTGTTATGTCCCCATCTTTCCTGTTTCCTGAGTATTCCCACTGATAAGAGAGAAGCTGGAAGCAATGATTCTTCCATCTGGTGTTCCGATTAGTGACAGGAAAAGCTTAGGGGACGTGCCTTAGTACTGGAAAGCACTGTATCAAGTTAGACTGACTCAAGACCGAGTACTTTACAACCACCTCCATGGAGTCTTACTCCAAAGTAAATTAAACCCATTTGACTGACAAAGATAGAAGCCTGACTCAAGTATTTACAATGTTCACAAGTCACTTTACAGTGTGGACTCTCTGATGGCGCAGGAGGACAGATCTGTGCCTGAAGGCCTTCCCACACTCGTTACATATGTAAGCTTCATCCCCAGAATGGATTCTCTGATGCTGAACAAGGGCTGAGCTCCTTTTGAAGGTTTTGCCGCATTCATTACACTGATAGGGTTCCTCTCCACTATGAATTCTCTGATGTCTGATGAGGTTTGAACTCAGACTGAAGGCTTTTCCACACTCATTACATTCATAGGGTTTCTCTCCACTATGAATTCTCTGATGGGTTATCAGCTCTGAGCTCTGCCGGAAAGCTTTTCCACACTCGTTACATTCATAAGGTCTCTCTCCGGTATGAATTCGCTGGTGTCTAATAAGCTTTGAGCTTTGGCTAAAGGTTTTTCCGCACTCATTACACTCATAGGGTTTCTCACCCGTGTGGATTCTTTGATGGATGATGAGATAAGAACTTTGACTGAATGCTTTGCCACATTCATTACATTTACAAGCTTTCTCACCGGTATGGATTTTCCGATGTCTGATGAGGGCTGAGCTCTGGTTGAAGGCCTTCCCGCATTCACTACATTCATACGCTTTCTCGCCACTATGAATTCTCTGATGAATAATGAGGTAGGACCTCAAACTAAAGGCCTTCCCACACTGGTTGCATTTATAGGGCTTTTCTCCAGTATGGGTTCTCTGGTGTTGTGTCAGAGATGAATGCTGTTTGAAGCTGTGCCCACACACATCACACGTGTAAGGTCTCTCTTCTGAGGGAACTTTCTGACAGGTTACAGAGTTCGTACTTAGAATCAAGCTTCTTTGAGGCTCATGATGATCCCTGTTTCCTAGAGCTTTGTGTGTGAAGATGACTTGACTAAAACCGGTCCCCTGGGAAGGGCATTGCCTTAATTTCTGCCCTGCAGCACTTCCTTGCGGCCACTCTAAGATACTTTCATGTTCACTAACTCTTCCAAAGGAAGGTTCCTGGGAAGGCCTCTGAGATTTCTCTTTTGAAATGTCCTTCTTTGTTGCTGATTCCTTGTGTTTACAATCTGAAATGATAATAGCAAAAAAAAATTTTTCTTTCTTTCCTTTTGTTTTGCTTTTTGGGGCTGCATGTGGAGGTTCCCAGGCTAGGGGTCAAAATGGAGCTGTAGCTGCTGGCCTACGCCACAACCACAGCAACGCCAGATCCGAGCCACATCTGAGACCTACACCACAGCTCATGGCAATGCCAAGATCCTTAACCCGCTGAGCGAGGCTGGAGATTGAACCTACATCCTCATGGATACTAGTCAGATTCATCTCCACTGAGCCACAACCGGAACTCCCAAAAAACATTTCTGAGAGAAAATAGATGCTTTACCCACAATTTATAGTTGCCTGCATCTATCTTTTTTTTTTTTTTTTCTTTTTAGAGCTGTACCTGCGGCACATGGAAGTACCCCTGGCCCAGGAACTTCCATATGCCACAGGTGCATTGCCCCTCCCACCCCACCCCCCAAAAATTCAAATCTCTCTCATCTTTGTAAATTATGCTCCCTGCCTACATATCTCCCTTATGCAACCTCACTCCCACTCAGAGTAAGGCTTCTTCACATGGTTGTCTGTAATCTGGCTTCTGCCTTACCTGTGCACCCCTCACCCCCATAGGACTCTCAGCGAAATCACCTACTTCATAGCTTCTAAGTCCAATGGCTATTTTCTGGATCTTACTTAGTTGGCCTCTCTGTAGCATTGACATTGGGGACCACACCTTCCTTCAAGAGACATTCTCCTCCAAACACACTAGCCTGATTTCTGTGGCTGTTCTTTCTTGGATTCAAGGTCAGTAACTTGAACCTGAGTTCCTCCAGATTTGGTCTTGAGCTCTCACGTATCCTCACTCTGCTAGCTCTCTACCTCCTAAGTATCAATTGTTACTTACGAGCTAATGTCTCCCCAGATCCCCAGTTCTATTCCAGTTCTATTAGGCTCTGGACTCTCATATTGAATGCTCATTCGCCATGTTACTAGTTAACACTTGAGGAGCACCAGAATGCCCCACACTAAACATCATTAGATGTATTTTTTACATTATGTTTTCCCATTTATACGAACAGCACCACCATTAATCAAGCTGTTTGAGACTGACACCTGTGTTATCACCCTCAACTCCATGTTTATACTGACCAGTTACTGCAATGCAATTTCAATGCTGATGAAGAGGAGCCAGCCATGATCTGCCCCACTGCTCACAATCTTGAATTCTTCACTGTGGCCACTGGAATCACAACTGTCTCTTAACAGGACTCTACTCCCACCTTCCTCAAATCCATTCTCTGCTCTGCAGCTAAGTTCTGAAACCCAAGTCCAATCATGTCATTCCCTTGTCTCAAACCCTTCAACTGTCTCCTCCCGCACTGTACAAATGAATGAGGATCACAGACATGGTGTCACAACCTGGATCCCCTGGGTTTCTCTCGTTTCTCTCTCACCACCTCTCCCCTAGGCACTGTCTATTCAGGTTAAATTGCCTACATTTCCCATAATACATTGTATTCTCTCACCTTCAGGACTTTGCAGCCTTTGCTTATGTTATACTGTAATATGGGAAATATATATTTGGCCTTCATCTCCAGTTCCTGGGACAGAGCTTTTAAAATCCCTGCAATTTCCTCTGTGGTAGAAACAGAGGATACTAGAATTTATGCAAATGAGTTGACTTTCAGAGGATGGGGGCTGGTTGCCAAAGGAACCAACCATTTGATTGGAGGGTTAGACTCTCAGCCCCACCCTCTGACCTCCATGGAGAGGGGCTGGAGATTGAGTTAATCGATAATGGCTAATGATTTAATTAATCATGCCTACCCAATGAAACCTCCCTAAAAACCTTAAACAAAGGCATTCATGGAATTCCCATCGTGGCTCAGCAGGTTAGGAACCCAACTAATATCCATGAGGATGTGGGTTCAATCCCTGGCCTTGATCAGTGGGTTAAGTATCCAGCATTGCCTTGAGCTGTGGTGTCGGTTGCAGAAGTGGCTTGGATCTGGTGTTGCTGTGGCTGTGGTATAGGCTAGCAGCTGCAGCTCCAATTTGACCCCTAGCCTGGGAACTTTCATATGCCACAGGTGTGGATCTAAAAAAAAGCAAAAAGAAAAAAAAGCAGGGGTTCAAAGAGTTTGAGGAATGGTAAATGCACCCAGGAGAGTGGCACACCTGAAACTGCAAAGAGACAGAGGCTCTTGTACTTAGGACCCTTTTGGACCTTGCTCTACGTACCTCTTCATCTGGCTGTTCACTGGTATCCTTTATAATGAACCAGTCATGGTAGGTAAGGTGTTTCCCTGATTTCTGTGAGCCACTATAGCAAACTATGGGGGGGAGGGGTTATGGAAGTTCCAATTTGCAGCCAAATAGGACAGAAATGTGGGTAATTTGGGGACTTGTGACATGTGATTGGCACCTGATGAGGGGGACAGTCTTTTTTTTTTTTTGTCTTTTTTTGCTATTTCTTTGGGCTGCTCCCACGGCATATGGAGGTTCCCAGGCTAGGGGTCAAATCGGAGCTGTAGCCACCGGCCTACAACAGAGCCACAGCAACGCGGGATCTGAGCCATGTCTGCAACCTACACCGCTGCTCACGGCAACGCCGGATCGTTAACCCACTGAGCAAGGGCAGGGACCGAACCCGCAACCTCATGGTTCCTAGTCGGATTCGTTAACCACTTCGCCACGACGGGAACTCCAGGGGACAGTCTTTTGAGCCTGAACCTGTGGGGTCTGCACTGGTTCGAGGGAGTTAGTGTCAGAGTTGCTTAATGGGAGGGAAAGCCCCCATATCCAGTGTCAGAAGTGTTGTGAGTAGAGAAGCAGTTTTTCCTTTTAGCTTGGGAAATGCCTCCTCCCACTTGTTTACCTGGCTTTCTTCTCATAGTTCAGGTCTTAGCTTAGTTGTCTCTCCCTCCAGGAATACTTCTTAACCCTCTAAGGTTGATTTAGGTGCCTTTGTATATGTGCCCTCACTGTACTCAGTATCTACTTCTACTCTATAATTGACTACCCTACACTGTATTATGACTGCCTTTGTGCTTGTCCATCACCCCATCTAGAGCTGAAATTGCTTGAAGACAGTGACCCAGTGCCTACTGTATGCAGACATGTATTAGCACCCTACTAAGTTCTGTGATGAAGCAGTAAGTGAACAAATGACAGGGAGACTGACACAAGGAAGGCTAACTGCAATTCACCAGGGCTGCTGAATATAGAGCTGCAAAAGTGAGCACCTCCACTCCAGAATACATGTGAGGCTCACATATGGCATGCCATAAAATGCAGTTAATTATGTAAACGGAGGACCAGAAGCGGGTAACAGTTCCCAGGTGAGTTGCTATTTCTTACCACTTTGTGGGGAAAGGCAAGGTTCCCGCGGTTTCAGCTGTGTCTTTAAAGGCTGGAGTTGGATGTCTGTTAAGTCCTGGGATGGTCCAAGACATGGCATATCCTTCCATGGCACTGCTGGTCCCTGGGGACTAGCTGGGACCTGAAATCAGTAAAATATGGTTAGCTTTGTGAGGAAATCCCTAGGGAAGATGCTTAGTACTAATTTCCAAGAGGTCTATAAAGACATCTCCAGGGATGAAGGACAGGGACAAAAGAACTATATAAGGGCAGAAACAGTTATGGCCCTTGTAGTCACTTCGGGGTTATGATTCAGTAAAGACAAACAAATTCTTATCCCATTCTGCTGCTGATGCCACATGCTCCAGTCTGTAAACTCCTTTTCCCAGAATACATCACATCTCCCCGTTCCCACCTGCTGCCCTGGATCATCAAATTCCCTCTCCAAATCCTCCAACAGAGTGACAGCTTCCTCGCCACTTTTTGGACTATGTTGCTGAACCCAGATCTGCAGCTCCTCAGGCAGGATGCTCAGGAACTGCTCCAGCACCAGCAGCTCCAGGATCTGCTCCTTCGTGTGCACCTCTGGTCTCAGCCACTGATAGCAAAGCTCCTGGAGTCGGCCCAGGGCCTCCCGGGGCCCAGGCGTCTCCTGGTAGCAAAACTTTCTGAATTGCTGGCGAAACAGTTCTTGGCAGGATCGGGTACTCCCATTCTGCTTAAATTTCTGGCCCCACGAAAGGCTTTCTTCTACTTTTACTAGTATGAGCTCTTGTTCCTGAGGATTCTGAGGTACTGGGGTTGAAACTGCTCTGGATTCCACAGCCATTCTGGGCTGAAACAGTTTAGCAGAAAGCTCACTACCAACTGGGTATTGTACTTCAGAGTCTCTTGGAATAATCTCTTCTTTCCTGAAGGATATAAAAGCACTGTTACAGTAATGAAAAAAAAAATCTAAGAACTTACAATAATAAAGATCAGTCAAGGGAGTAATATATTGAAAGGCATCAGGAATGAGACTTTAAATAAGTAATAATCAAGTGACAAATGTGAAAAATCACTCACCTCATCGGTCCAATTTTGCAGAATTCCTACCATATTTATACTATGAGAAGTTATATTTTAGAGGCAAAAGAATATATATATACACACACACATACTCCCACCCCCAAGGGCATATGGTGTTCCCAGGCCAGGGATCAGATCCAAGCCAAAGTTGAGACCAATGCTGCAGCTGTAGCAACACTAAATCCTTAACCCACTGTGTGGGCCAGGGATCAAACCCGCATCCCAGCACTCCAGAGAGGCTGCTGATCCCATTGTGCCACAGTGGGAACTCCAAGAATGCAATATTAACATGAATCACATGTTGGGAAATTTCCTTTTCAATTCCTTTTCAGTTCTGAATGCATAAAGGAGAATAATCTGTCAAACTTGCCAAATTCCTTTTCATTTTTATATTTTTTTTGTCTTTTTAGGGCTGAACATATGGCATATGGAGGTTCCCAGGCAAGGGGTCCCCTACACCAGAGCCACAGCAACACCAGATCCGACCCGAGTCTGCGACCTACACCACAGTTTATGGCAACACCAGATCCTTAACCCACTGAACCCAAAACCTCATGGTTCCTAGTCGGATTCGTTTATGCTACGCCACGATGGGAACTCCTGAACTCCTTTTTAAATAAAGTATAGGCCTCACACTTCCATGGGTAACGGTATCAATTTTGTTAAAATTGATTTTTAGTTACCTTCTACCTAAGCAAATAATACTGCTTTTCATTTAAAGCTGTAATAAAATTTTTTTTAAAAATCTGTATTACACATGAGTAGATTTAAATAAAAACGTTGTTGGGCATTTGCCATTTGATCAAATTTAGTATTTAATGCATTTTTCCAACAAACAATGAGGCACTGAGGCTCTGTCCTGAGCTGGGTATTAGAACACAAAGGTTTTTGTTTGTGAAGGTATTTGCTTGGGTCTACCAAGAAATTAACCAAGAAGTTTTTGTTAAATGCTTACCATGTTCTCAAAAACATGTCAGATATTACAGAGACACAAAAGCAAAAAGGTTAATCACAACTCTCAAAAAGCTTAGGATATACGGTGGTAAAAATTTTAAAAAGTGAAATATGGCAAAAGTAATTGTGTTTTAAATTTTGTAATATAGATCGAACATGATCTGATTTTTGGATGGGAGAATATTGACTGAAGGGTATGCCCTTGAATGAACAGGACAGATCCGCACAATTTAACCCTAACACTACAGTTAGCTTTAGAGATCTGATTATTTAGCTGATAAATCTGTGGTTTATTAACCAGCCCTGCCGCGCTAGCCCTTCTATTTCTACATCCCGGTAAAGTCACAGCAACTGGCGAAGTGAAGAGGGAAAAACTGCCCTTTCCGCAGGAAAGCAGGGTCTTGAGTGTTGGCCTCCTATGAGCTCCCAGGAGGCTCAAGAGACGCTGCCCGGAAAAGGTGCCGAGACCCGGGGATGAGCAGGCCGAAGAGCGGGGCTTCTCCACCCGGCGCCCGCCGGCCCGGCCGCGTGCCTTCCCCCCACCCCCTCCGTCTCGGGTCCCGCGTCCCTCACCGCGAAGCAGAGGAGCGGCCAGGGAGCAAGCCCCGGACCTGCAGAGGCGAGCGACAAAGACCGGAAGTGCGCCCCGGCAGCCTTCCGCTCGCCCGCCCTCCTGAGGTCCGTCCGTCCCCGCCCCATGCTCAGAGGCAGCCAATCAGCGCGTTGACTCCGCCCTTCCCACCGCCTTCCCCAGGTGGCCGTGGTCCCGCCGAGCGTCGACGCCGAGGCAAGAGTGAGCTAGCAGCTGGGGTTTCTTTAGGAGGCCGTCACACCCAGAGGGCACCTCTGTTCGGCCGCCTCTTACCCTAGCTTTCTTTCACCGCCACCCGCCCGCCGTACTTGGTGTCTTCTCACTTCTGAGTCATTTCACCTCCAATTTTTCAGAAAAGATTTCGGATTTTCCTGTAATTCCTGTGAGTTTGCAGTACTTAACGACAGAAGTAGATGCGTGGATGAAGGGACTGAACAAAAAGTAGAAACCGCTTATATTGCTCTTCCGTGGGCCTATTTGAACCTTACAACGCTCGTGCTGTAGCTATAACATACCCATTTTACAGACGTAGACACTGCCCAAAGTCAAGCAGCTCGTGCCCAGAGATGCCAAAATTGTAGTTCAGGGACACCCTGGGATTTCAGACTTTGTGCCTCTAACCAGGGTTTTCCCATTTTTCACTGAGGCTAGCGCACTTTGTCTTAGTGTTTAAATTTTTATTTGGCCATTCAGTAGCTTTAAAAATGATGCCTCTTGTTGGTTTAACTTGCATTTCCTTTAAGTTAGGGAGCTTGAGGTTATATTTCCCTCATGTTTATGGACCATTTATGGTTCTTCAAGGAAATGGCGTTTCCCATGTTTAAAATTGAGTTGTTACTATTTTTCTTTTGTATTTGCAAGAATTTTTTACTTGCTAAGGATATGGACTCTTCATTTGTTACAAATATTTTCCCGTTTTTGTATTGTAAATGTTAGTAGAAGGTGACACAGAAATTCTCCTTTGTGAGCTAAGACAAAACACATTATTATTATTATTCATTAGCATTCAGAGTAGCTCACTAATTCTTAACTGTTGTGAACAGACTATAGCAATTTTACCAAACAAGAGAACAAATAATACTACCTTGTGTTTCAGCTGTTGCTGCCTAACAAACCACTGCAGTACTTAATGACTAAAAACAGCAGGTGTGTTTTATTGCTCACAGGTCTGTGCTCTGGGATTCAGGCAGGGCTTAGCAGAGATGGCTAGCCATGCTTTCTGAGGTGCCGACTGCTTAACTTGATCAGAACTGGAAGGTGCAAGATGGTGTCTCACATTGTTGTGGACTTGGTGCTGCCTTTTGGCTGGAGTAACTCGATCGTCCTCCATAAAGCTTCTCGCCATGTAATCTCTAATCATTCAGGAGTTAGCCTAGGCTTTCTTACAGGGTCCTGGTTCCTTCCTTCCTTCCTCTCTTTCTTTCATGGCCACACCTGTGGCTGATGGAATTTCCCAGGCTAGGGATCAAATTGGAGCTGCAGCTGCCAGCCTACACCACAGCCACAGCAATGCCAGAGCCAAGCCACACCTGCAATCTACACTGCAGCTCACCGCAATGCCAGATCCTTTAACCCACTGAGTAAGGCCAGGGATGGAACACACATCCTCATGGACACCAGTCAGCTCTTAACCTGCTGAACCACAATGAGAACTCCTTGGGTCCTGGTTTCCAACACAGTGAAGGAGGAGGGGAAGAGGCTTGTTCTCTTAGGACCTGGGACCGGAACTGGCATTATATTACTTCTGTATTCTGTTGGCAGGACTAGACTCATGGAGGGAAGGGTATTGAAATAGACTCCACTTTTTAATTGGAAGAGCAGCTTCAACGTAGGCAACTGAGGCCGTTATTATTGCATTCAGTCTACCACACCTTGTTATATTGAGAAGCTTACTGTTCAGGAATGGAACTGTTGAGAGAGAAGAAATGCTCTCAATTGCAGTAATAGAAAACCTTACTAAATGTCCTTAATGTTTAAGCCTTTTTACTACCTAACAGCTACATGCATGGAAGTAAGGTCATCCCAGGATTGGTTAATTTAATGGCTTGACAAGAACCCAGGTCCCTTTCCTCTTTTTGCTCCTCCACCTTTAAGTATGTTGACTTTTCTTCCAGTCTGCCAGTCTGGCTTCCTTCATGGTCCTAAATGTCTGTCTTAGCTCCAGATTACAGATGATATCCAGAGGCAGGAAGAGGGAACACCCTTATATTCTGGCTCTTTTTTAGACTAAGGAAATTCCCTCCACCCAATAGGTTTTCCATGGTATCTCATTAGTTAGAATTGCTTCACTATCTGTGTCTATCGCTAACAAGGGGTAAGGGGTGAGGCCTCCATGGTAGGCTTGGCCAGTTGAGATTTATATTCCAGGCTAGCCTCTTCTGAAAGACACAGGTGATCTGGGGAGGGTAAACAAAATTATAGTTATGTTAAAAAGACAGAAAAAGGGGATAGATAGTATGCAATAGTAGCATCTATTTCAATAGATTACAGGTAATAGGTCTATATTGGTAAGAAAGTGAGACACTAGGGAAAAAAATTTAAGTTCCTATCATTCCTTATAAGATGGGACAGATATTTAAAATATAAACAAGTTACTTAATTGCAAGAAGTACAGACTCGAGATTTATAGCAAATTTCTAGGACTTGGTTTAAATTCCCAGTGGGATAGCAACTGATTACTTCTAATTTTTTATTTTTTTTAGTATATTTGATTTACAATGTTGTGCCAATTTCTGCTGTACAGTAAAGTGACTCAATTTTTTATGTATATATATATACACACACACATGTATACGCATACATGTACACACACAGAAACACACATACACATCTGTTGTTTTTTTGTTTTTTTTTCACATCCCTTTTCTTATATTATCTTCCATCATGGTTTGTCGCAAGAGATTGGATATAGTTCTCTGTGCTATACAGTAGGACCTCATTGCTTATCCATTCTATTTTTTATTTTTATATTTTTGGTTTTTTAGGGCCATACCTGTGGCATATGGAAGTTCCCAGGCTAGGGGTCAAATCGGAGCTGTAGCTGCCAGGCTACACTACAGCCACGGCAATGTGGAATCTGAGCCACGTCTGCAGTGTACATCTCAGCTCATGGTAATGCAAGATCCTTAACCCACTGAGCAAGGCCATGGATCAAACCCTCATCCTCACGGAGGCTAGTTGGTTCATTATATTGAGCCATGATGGAAACAACTGCTTATCCTTTCTAAGTGTAATAGTTTGCATCTATTAACCCCAACCTCCCAGTCCATCCCACTCCCCTCTCTTTGGCAACCACAAGTCTGGTCTCTATATCTGTGAGTCTGTTTCTGTTTTGTAGATAGGTTCATTTGTGCCATATTTTATTTATTTATTTGCTTTTAAGAGCTGCACTAGCAGCACATGGAAGTTCCCAAGCTAGGGGTTGAATAGGAACTGCAGCTGCCAAGCCTGTGCCACAGCCTTAGCAATGCCAGATCTGAGCTGCATCTGTGACCTACACCACAGCTCACAGCAACGCTGGACCCTTCACCAGCTAAGCAAGGCCAGGGATCGAACCCACAACCTCATGGTTCCTAGTCAGATTCGTTTCCACTGCACCACTAGGGGAACTCCCCATTTGTGCCATATTTTCTCTTTCTGACTTACTTAGTATGATAATCTCTAGCTGCATCCATGTTGCTGCAAATGGCATTATTTTGTTCTTTTTTATGGCTGAGTAGCAACGGATTACTTTTATGAATCACCGATTTCTGAGCGTTCCTGTTGTGGTTCAGCAGGTTAAGAACCTGATATAGTGTCCACGAGGATGTGGGTTCGATCCCTGGCCTTTCTCAGTGGGTTAAGGATCCAGTGCTGTCGCAAGCTGCGGTGTAGTAGGTCACAGATGTGGCTCAGATCCAGTGTGGCTGTGGCATAGGCTGGCAGCTGCAGCTCCCATTCAACCCCTAGCTTGGGAACTTCCATGTGCCATGCAGGTGCAGCTGTAAAAAGAAAAAAAAAAAAGAGTCAATAATTTCCACTTATGTGGTATCTTAGTCCATTTTGCTATAACAAAAATACTATAGACTCAATGACTTATAAACAACATAAATTTATTTCTTGCAGTTTTGGAGGTTGGGAAGTTATGATTGAGACACCAATGGATTCCTTGTCTGGTGAGAACACACCTACTCGTCCATAAACTGGTAATTGGTGAGTAAGGCTATTCATTCATTCAGTGAAGTCCAACTGCTTGAATTATGTATCATTTAACAGTGCTGTACTTCATGGTCTTCATTACGTGAGATAAACTCAACTGTAAACCACTATTCAATTATAAAGATAGAAAAAATGGTTCCTGATGCTTAAAGGAAAGTACATCATTCCTTCATTCAGCAAATATCATTGAACATTAGTACCTGTGAAATACTGGAAAGAAAATTGAGAGATTCAGATGAAGCAAAAGCTTCTGTTGCTGAAATATCAGCTAGCTCTGTACACCAATGCTAAACGGAAATGTGGAGACAGCATTGGAGGAAACAGAAAGTAGCTTTAATTGCCAGGCAAGGAGGGAACACAGTAGGCTAATGCCTTAAGGACTGTATCCCCCCTAGAGAGGGTAGTGAGGAGTCTTAATAGTGTCCAAAGAGTAGGGCATGATCAGTCCACGGACATTTTCCTGATTGGTTGGTGGTGAGGTCACTGGGAATCAGCATCATCAATCTTCAGATTCCAACATGTCTGGGGTCTACATACTTGTAGGCAGCATACAGTTAACTTCTTCCCTCCAGTAGGGGCTTCAGCATCTGCAAAACAGCTCCAAGAATATGACTCAGAATATTATCTATAGTCCTTGAAGAAGGACTAAATTTCCTTGACTTTGTTGAATGGTTAAACTATCATTATTTTGTCTTGTCTGTTTTCCTTTTTCTCTGTATTTTCTCACTTCTCTGATTAAATTGATTCTTTGACTAAAGTTTTCCTATAGACAAAAGGCAGGCAGAGGACGTGAGTGGGGGTCTCTTCTGGGAAGACCTTACAGGGTCCTGCTTGGTTACACCTCCTTACTTCATTTACACCTATAACTCCTAGAGTATAAACTCCATGAGGGCAGGGGTTTTGTTTTTCCATTGTTCTCTCTCCAGTGTGACTAGCATGTGAATATACAAGAGAGGATATTGGAACTTGCAAAGTAATTAAATGAGGTTTTTGGACTAAGGTGGCTTTAATGCCTTGGCAGCCTATGTAAGCAAACCAAAATCTAAGCCAGAGTTGATTCCTATGAATGCCTCAAGGTTAAGAAACCGAAACTGAAGGACAGCTAATCACAAATAGCCAACTGGGCTTTCTCAAATCAAGCCATCACTTATGCTGTAGTCAATTAGAGGATTTCCTTGCTTTGCTTCAGTGTCTGCTCTATAGAGCCTTTGCTGTAGCGCCTGCTGGTGAAGTGCTCCTAACTCTTTTCAGTTTGGCTCTGCCTGATTTGCTTTGAGGTTTGCTCAGATAACTTCATGATTTTCATGAGCCTCATTTTACCTTTGAACAGTGCCAAAACTAGTGATAGTAAGTAATTGAAGGATTCAAAGAAGTAGAGTATTCAGAAAGGAGAATTTTGAATCATACTTAAACCATTTATTTTAACCTAAGATTTATTTTAATAAGTTATTTATTTATTCAATTTTGTTTTTGCTTTTTAGGGCTGCACTCTCAGCGTATGGAGGGTCCCAGGCTAGGGGTCGAGTCGGAGTTGTAACTGCCAGCCTATGACACAGCCATAGCAATGTGGGATCAGAGCTGGATCTGCGACCTATACCACAGCTCAGGGCAATGCCAGATCCCCAAGCCACTGAGGGAAGTCAGGGATCAAACCTGCATCCTTATGGATAGTAGTTGGCTTGTTTCTACTACACCACAGTGGGAACTTCCTATTTTATTTTATTTTATTTTATTTTATTTTTTTTGTCTTTTGTCTTTTTTGTTGTTGTTTTTGTTGTTGCTATTTCTTGGGCCACTCCCACGGCATATGGAGGTTCCCAGGCTAGGGGTTGAATCGGAGCTGTAGCCACCGGCCTACGCCAGAGCCACAGCAACGCAGGATCCGAGCCGCGTCTGCAACCTACACCACAGCTCACGGCAACGCCGGATCGTTAACCCACTGAGCAAGGGCAGGGATTGAACCCGCAACCTCATGGTTCCTAGTCGGATTCGTTAACCACTGCACCACGACAGGAACTCCGGAACTTCCTATTTTAATGAGGTTTTGACAGACAACTGTCTTTGAAAGAAGAGTTTATTAAAAAAAAAAAAGAAGAAGAAAAAGAGTTTATTAATTATTTCCCAGAGGACAGGAGGCAGCACATGCCACAGGGGGCCATATAGGGTCATTCACAGGGAGAAGTAGAGACAGAGCTGGGGCTAAACCTTTATTATAGTGCTGGCAGGTGGCTCGGTGAAGATGTCCCCTCTTGAGTGGGAAGCAAAATACGCAGTTGATGCTTGTGTTTGGAGGGTTTGTGATAGATTTCTGAGTGACTAATGGTGGAGGAGTTTGTAAAAAAAAAACAAAAAAAACCAAACTCTTGCGTTGCTAGTGTGGCTCCATGACTCTTAAGGTGTCAAATCTTTTATTTTTTTAATTTTTATTTTTTTCAAATGATTTTTATTTTTTCCATTATAGCTGGTTTACAGTGTTCTGTCAATTTTCTACTGTACAGCAAAGTGACCCAGTCACACGTACATATATACATTCTTTTTCTCACATTATCCTTCATCATGCTCCATCATAAGTGACTAGACATAGTTCCCAGTGCTATATAGCAGCAAATCTTGATTACAGAGCATCGAGAATAATTATGCCAAATCTTGATTACAAAGCATCAAGAATAATTATTACACTATTAAATTCTACCATTGTTAACCATTATATCACCAATTAGCTTTGTATTTTTTAGAGATAGATAATAGACAGATTGACAGAATGAGACAGTACTTATTTGCAGCACCCAAGGCAGTACACAAAGGCCTTATTTACTCAGTTACTCAGTTGTTTCTCTTTGCCTCACCGGCTGCTGCAGCTCTGATTGGACCCCTAACCTGGGAACCTCCATATGCCTCAGGAGTGGCCCTAGAAAAGGCAAAACAAACAAACAAACAAAAAAACCAAACCACACAGCTCTGGAGGTTGCTCATGAGGTGTTTTCTTGCATTTATCATGCCTGGAACAGAGTTAAAGCTACAGATGACTGGCTTTTATCATTGTTTTCTTTTTTCTCCTTTATGGTTAACCACAGTGACAAATCTCATCCTAGCTCTTAATCCTACCAGCCACTACAGAAAGATCTTCCACCAGGATTCTGTTCTGCCTTAGGGGTGATTCAGCGAAGAAAGATACATTCCAAGATAAGGAAAAGAAAAAGGCCATGCCTTTCTAAATGCACGGATTATGAGAAACAAAAAGAACAATTCTGCTAAAAGAACAATTCTGCTAAAGAAGATGAATGAAATATTTCCTAATGGTTTTGTGGGTTGGAAACATTAGAGTGTGGAGGGAAAGCTTTTATTTATTTATTTAAAGCTGTGGGACTTGGGTGTTAAAAGATACATCATTTCATTATAACTATTTGTGGTAAGCTGAATGTGTTTAAAAATCTAATTTGATTGCCTTGAGCTTGTATTATTTGCCTAAATTCTTTGTTAGTATAGTAATCATTACTAAAAGATTTAGGTTTTAACTGAATATTTTTTTATGAAAGAGTGAACTTTTTGACTGCTCGGGTTTCTGTTTGGCAGCATCTAAAGAGAAGTTCATTTCTTTTAATCTTGTTTGGCAGTGTGGTGAGGAAGGACTAAGTTATGTACTACTGCTTAGTATTACCTCCATGCTTCCTGAATGCCAAAATATACTTTTATTTTTATTTTTTATTTTTTTACTTTTTGTGCTTTTTAGGGCCGCACCTGCGGCGTATGGTGGTTCCCAGGCAAGGGGTCTAATTGGAGCTACAGCTGCCAGCCTACGCCACAGCCATAGCAACACCAGATCCAAGCCGCGTCTGCGACCTACACCACAACTCACAGCAAGGCCAGATCCTTAACCCACTGAGCGAGGCCAGGGATTGAACCCACAACCTCATGGTTCCTAGTCGGATTCATTTCCGCTGCGCCACAACGGGAACTCCCAAAATATACTTTTATTTTTAAAACATTTTTCAGGAGGTGCAATCCTTTTTGCTTACTTTTTCTGGATTTGTCTTTTAAAAAATCATTATTTTAGAGAGTTCCCTGGTGGGTCTAGTGGCTAGGAGTCAGTGCTCTCATCCTGGGTTCAATCCCTGGCCTGGGAACTGAGATCCCACTTCAAGCTGCTGCATGTCACAGACAAAACAGAAAAAAAACAAAAACAAAAACAAAAAACCCCCACAACAACCTTATTATTTTATAACATGTTTTTAATGACTGGCATTGTATTGCTGTGGGTAATATAACACTTTCCTTATAAATGGCTAATTCTTTCAGTTATACTAAAAAGATTCAAGTGAATGAGTTTTGGCAGAACTCTGTTTATTAATATAATCTACCACTTTGAAATTTGTGCTCATGTGTACAGAGATCACAAGTTGTCTTTCATTACCAGAAATGAAAGTTTCCCAAAGGGAACACTTGGGAACAGCACTTTGGGGAGGCTGGAACTAGTGGGCATGTGCAGAATAATGCAGTGTTTACAAATTCAGGTCCTGGAGTGAGATGGGGTTCAAATCCCTGCTCTCTCAATTATTTAGTCTGTGACCTTGTACAAGCTTCTTAAATTCTCTCTGCCTCTCTTTCTTTTTCTGAAAAATGGATATATAGTACCTACCTCATAAGGTAGTAGGAATCCATTTAGAACTGTTCTATGGGAGTTCCCTTTGTGGGTCAGTGGTTAATGAACCCTGCTGGTGTCCATGAGGATGCAAGTTCTATTCCTGGCCTTGCTCAGCTGGTTAAGGATCTGGTGTTGCCACAGGCTGTGGTGTAGGTTGCAGACTCGACTCGTATCCCACGTTGCTGCAGCTGTGGTGTAGGCCAGCAAATGTAGCTCTAATTCAACCTGGAAACTTCCATATGCCATGGGTGCAGCACTAAAAAAAGCAAAAAAAAAAAAAACCTCCAAAAAACAGTGCTCTATGAATGTGTGTTGTTGGTATTTGGGGAAGGAGAGATTGACTTGAGGAGTGTGGGAGCTGGGAGAAGGCACATTTCTGTACTTCTGGATTTATTTGATGGTAAGCATTATTTAGCTTCTCTACTAAAAATACATATTATGGAGGGCTCCAATTAGAACACCTAGGGAGAATTCAAGAAATTTATATTTTTGACAGATACCCCAAAATGATTCTTACTATCAGCTTGGTTTGGGAAACTGTGATGTGGTAGATAGAATGCAGACTTCAGAGTCAGACAGATGTGGATTCTGATCCATTCTCTAAACAATTGTGTCCAGCTCTCCACCTGTACCAGAAACTGTTTCAGTTGCTGGGCATATAGTAGAGACTAAATCCTTTTGTCCTGCTTTAGAATCTATGGGGTTTCCTACTCTAAAATGTCAAGTGGGGCCTCTCTGAGGGACTTGAATGAACTATTTAATTTTAAGAGCTTTTTTCCCCCATCATCACAAAAGCATTATGAGTTCATTAAAGAAAAAAAAAAAAAAGTCAGAAATTATAAGCCATTGCCAAGTAAGCTCATGTTGGAGAGGAAAATTCTTAGCTATCCAGAGGCCTAATGTTCATATTAAGTAAGTAGAAAAAAAAAGTGGTGGAGTTGGTGGTTTGGTGTTGGTGAAGATGTCCGAGTAGTTTTACCTTTAAATGGGAAGTTGAGCCTCTTGACCACAGAAAAGCAAATGTGACCAGATTTAGTTTCTTTGGGTTTGGGGTTTCCATATTTATTTCCTGGTTGGCTAGTTGCCAAGCCTAATTGGTTATTTTTGACAAATCCCTTCACAGTTGCCCTCTTAAAGGGAGATTACCGCAGCTGAATTTGAGTCTTCTCTTTCTCTGGGAAGATATGACCAAAACCAGGAATATTTTCTTTTTGTCAATGGCTTCTTCACATATTTTGTGATGATCTTTTTGTCTTTTCCTGGGGCCACATCCACGACGTATGGAGGTTCCCAGGCTAGGAGTCGAATAGGAGCTTTAGCCGCTGGCCTAAACCAGAGCCACAGCAACGTCAGATCTGAGGTTCATCTGTGACTTACACCACAGCTCACGGCAACACAAGGCGGATCCTTAACCCACTGAGCAAGACCAGGGATCGAACCGCAATCTCCTGGTTCCTAGTTGGATTCGTTAACCACTGAGCCATGACGGAAACTCCAAGAGGACATATTTACCTTTGAAAATAGTTTTGCTTTTCTTTTGTCAGGGGGATACAAAAGCTATTTGACAGTAGTTTAAACTGAAGCTTGATTTAACACAGCTAGTGGCCTGTCTACTTCTAGGGTCAGAGCAGAAGCAGCTACTCTGTTTTATTTCGTAGCAAATGAAATAAAACAAGGGTTACAACTGATGTAGAAATGCTATTTAATTTACTTCTGTAAAAAAAAGTACATGTTAAAGGTAAAATATGCTTTCTTTGAATCTCTTGAGTTTCTCTTTTTATCCTTTGATTTGCAGGTTCTGGATTTATTCCAGCCTGGGCAGAGTAGTTTACTGCTCCTACTTTTTGTATTAATGCTTTAAGTATGGTACAAAACCCAAACATTAAAACCAAAAATATACTTTGTTTGGACATGACCGTTGGGGCAATAGGGGCATTCTTTCCAGTGACATTTAAGACAGCTGATGCTTACCTCTTCTAGAGCCAGTTATCACATTTGTCCACATTCCGCACGGGCTACACATTACTGTCTCCATTGAAAGACAGTGTATTGAAAATTTTAAAGCTGTAATTTACTTTTACATTGAAGTAATGATTTGGGGGAATTACGGAATTGTGGAGACAAGGATACATCCTCACTTATTACTCAGTCCAGTTTCCTCTTGCCTTTCCACTGAAGTTGAACCTTAGCAGATAGTGACCTTGTAACTGCCGAATGTAGTGAGTGTTTCTCAATCCTTATTCTTCCTGAACGCTAGCATTTTGTCACTGTTAACAGCTTACCCTTTATTTATACATTTTTTTAGTTTCGAGAGTTTTTTTCTCTACTCTTCCAGCCACACTTTGCATAGCTAGCTCCTCTTTACTACCTACCACCTTCACGTAGGCATCTGCTGAGCTCGTCTTTAACACCCCCTCCATATATATTCCCTCTGCTGGAGTGAGTTCACGCTTCTACTCATACATAGATGATCCCCAAATTTGTATTTTCAGTCCTGACTTTTTTACTAAAGGAAAACTATTTGCTCTGCTCACGTCACTTCTGCCACCAAGTGTGTGGGTTTTTAACACCAAGAATTTGCCAGTTCTCTGTGAACAAAAACTGGGTGTCCTACCGTTTAGTTCAATTCTGACATAGTTAACTACCCAGAGTCAGCACAGACCCCACAAGTTAAGGGCTCAGTCCCATAAAACTGCTCCCCATTTGAGGCAACAATTTTAAGTGGTGGGTTCTCAGCTTTCCAACACTTCTGACTCGGCTACAAGCTGGAGGTTCCTTTAGCATCCCCCCACCCCTGGTTTAATAATTTGCTATAATGACTCACAGAACTCAGGGAAATACTTTACTTACTATTACTGGTTTATTATAAAGGATATGAATGAACAACCAGATGAAGGGGTATATAGGATGAGGTCAGGAAGGGTCTTGAATGTGGGAGCTTCTGTCTGCATAGAGTTTGGGTTGTGCCACCCTAGTGGTAGCTCTCTGAACCCAACATTCAGGGGTTCCATTACATAAGCATGATTGGTTAAATTATCGACCATTGAAGATTAACTTAATCCCTAGTCCAACTCCTCTCCCTTGAGGTAGCTGGGCGAGGCTGAAAATTCCAGTCCTCTAATCATGTGTTTGGTTCCTCTGGTGACCAGCCCTCCCTAGTGTCACTCCATTAGTGTAAACTCAGGTATAGTTAACAGGGGCTTATTGTGAATAATAAAAGACACTCCTTTCACCTACCACTCAGGAAATTCCAGGGGATTTAGGAGCTCTGTGCCAGGGACTGGGGATGAAGACCAAAAATATATTTCTTATTATATCACAATATTACATCTACCAAGCCCCAAATCTTTTTCTTCTTTTGTTTAAGGGCCACACTTGTGGCATATGGAGGTTCCCAGACTAGGGGTCGAATTGGAGCTGTAGCTGCCAGCCTATGCCATAGCCACTGCAATGTGGGATCCCAGCTGCATCTGAAACCTACACCACAGCTCACGGTAATGCCGGATCCTTAACCCACTGAGCAAGGCCAGGGATCAAATCCGCATCCTTTTGGTTACTAGTTGGGTTTGTTAACCACTGAGCCATGACAGGAAGCTCCTCAAGCCCCAAATCTTAGTTTTTAACTTGTGAGGACATCTTTTCATGGATAGTTCACCAGTGCTTCCACATTCACACAGCCAAATCCAATTTGAGTAACTTCTTCCTTTTTTTTTTTTTTTTGGCTTTTTCAGGCCTGCACCTGCAGCATATGGAGGTTCCCAGGCTAGAGGTCAAACGGGAGCTGCACCTGTGAGCCTATGCCACAGCCACAGCAATGCTGGATCTGAGCCACATCTGTGTCCTATGCCACAGCTTGAGATAATGCTGGATCCTTAACCCGCTGAGTGAGGCCAGGGATCAACTCTGCATCCTCATGGATACTAGTTGGTTTGGTAACCCACTGAGTCACAACAGAAACTCCCCACCTTCTTCCATTTTTAATCTTATTAATAAATTGTTATATTGTGGAATTATTATGATAGAATAATTACTTATTAACTTGCATTTTTATCCTCACACATCATTCCAGTGGAAGGGACCCAGACAAATTGGTCATTTAAAAACTCTGGTCCTAGTGAATCTTCTGATATAGCTCAAATTCATCTTCTTTTCCTTTTTATTTTTTAAAATTTATTTATTTATTTATTTTTGTCTTTTTGCCATTTCTAGGGCTGCTCCTGCGGCATGTGGAGGTTCCCAGGCTAGGGGTCTAATTGGAGCTGTAGCCGCCGGCCTACACCACAGCCACAGCAATGTGGAATCTGAGCCGAGTCTGCAGCCTACACCACAGCTCACGGCAACGCCGGGTCCTTAACCCACTGAGCAAGGCCTGGGATCAAACCTGAAATCTCATGGTTCCTAGTTGGATTTGTTAACCACTGAGCCACGACGGGAACTCCTCCTTTTTAATATTTTAATTCAAGCTTTATTGTCTTTCTAGTAACTGCTTCTTAGTTGATCTCCTTGACTCACATCTGCCCTCTCAGTCCAGTGCATCTTTCAGATTGCTGCTAGAGTCTTAGTATGAATCTGGATGTAATCATCCTATTTATAAATCTTTGCTGCCTTGTATCATAAGAGGATAAGTGGCACACTCTTACCACGCGGTCCAACGTCTTCCTCCCTCTGACCCACAGTTATTGCTCCATTTACTTGTCCATCAAAGCTGAGGCACCGTCTCTCTCACCTTGTTTTGTTCAGCATTTTGCCTTTGCTGTGACTATTGTTTTTAATAACCATTTTGCTCCTAAGCATCCTTCAAGGCTGGCTTGTGCGTTGTTTTCTCAGTGAAACCTTCCTCGGCTCCCTAGGAAGGGATCTGTTATGAGTCGTTCCTCTTATATGTTAGTATTCCTAGGATCTAGCAAAGCACTTTGAACATACCATTAATTTCTTTTTAAAATTAAAGATACTTATTTTCAGAAACTATCTTTAAAAGGTAGTTTTTGTTTGTTTGTATTATCTTTTTAGGGCTGCACCCACAGCAAATGGAGGTTCCTAGGCTAGAGATTGAATAGGAGCTATAGCTGCTGACCTACACCACAGCCACGGCAACATGGGATCTGAGGTGCATCTGCGACCTACACCACAGCTCGAGGCAACACCAGATCCTTAACCCACTGAGCAAGGTCAGGGATCAAACCCGACTCCTCATGGATACTAGTTGGGTTCATTAACCCCTGCGCCACAATAGGAACTCCTGGTGGTGTTTTTTTTTGTGTGTGTGTGTGTTTTAAAATTACCATTTAGCTCCTTATTTGGTAAATTTCCTTTGTTCGATTTCTTAGCAAACCAAACTAATATCATCATCACTTTGACAGACATTTGACGTGTCTAGACTGCTTGCATACTGTTGGGGTGCAGAAAGATTTAACAGTCTCGGTCCTGCACTCACCAACTCAGTCATTCATGGCCTCAAGGCTGTTTGTGATTGTACTGCTTCAGTGCTGTGCTGCCCCAGAGCCCACACAGATTCCTGGCTGAGACCACGCCCAGGAAGATGATGTGCTACATAAGTTTCCAAGTTTCATTTGAAATTCAAAGTCAGAACCTGATTCACACTTGACACATTTCTAAACTTAGTGGCCAGTCCCTTATGTAATTTTAAACAAGTCTCAAATCAGTTTTGCACTTAAACAAGTCTAGTCAGTTTAGCTTTGTGTTTAAATAGCAACAGATTTCTCAGTCTCCTAGGAAACTGCATGGCAACCAGGAACTCAAATAATAACCCTTTAAATAGAGAGCATGTCAGAATCTGTTAAATCTTTAAAAGCAAGGACACTATTAATTAACAGTTTATATGGGTAAGCATGATGACATGGCAGAGTGAAAGAAAGTCTGCTAATAACTGAATCTAACCAAACCAAATAAACTCAAAGAAGTAATTGTTGGTCTTTTTTCATCTAGCTTGCCGAATATTTTACTGTAATTTTATTATTCTATAAAAGGATCACACACTTGTAATGTTCTCTAGGTATAATCAAATGTATGAAAATGTTGAATGTCAGTCAAACAGAAGTACCTATGCCATGGGATAAATTCTTCTTCTTCTTCTTTTTTTTTTTTTTTTTTGTCTTTTTAGGGCTGTGCCCTAGGCATATGGAGTTTCCCAGGCTAGGAGTCAAATCAGAACTGTAGCCACTGACCACAGCTACAGCAATGCCAGATCCGAGCTGCATCTTCGATTTACACCACAGCTTATGGCAATGCTGGATCCTTAACCTACTGAGAGGCCAGGGATGGAACCTGTGTCATCATGGATGCTAGTCAGATTTGTTTCTGCTGAGCTACAATGGGAACTCCAGATAAATTCTATTTTTACTGAATTGTATACTTGTACAAAGAATGAGTAAATTCATTGACCTTAAAAATCCTCACTAGTTTTGTAATTATTTGATATTATTGTTATTAATATCTATGTTAATAATATAGTCACATATAAAGGGCTAATATAAATAGTAAAAATAAACCATGTATTAATCATGTTTATTACATTGAAAGGTCTTCAAATGTGAGTATGATGAGAGGTGTTCCAGAGCACTCAGGCATTTTTCAATTTCTTATTTTTCCAAGCTCCCCTCATTCCTTCTCTCTTCTCTTGGTTGTGTGACATCTGTTGTGAATTAACAAACAGGTGATAATTTGCAATAGTGGTGACACTGGATCTAGCTATAAAATGGTTGAAACCATACAGTGACCTCTACCACTTTGGAAATACAGTTTGGTGAAATTTTTGTTTACTCTGTATCTGTTACCATACAGCCTCTTTTTTTTTTTTTCTTTTTTTTCCTGTGTGGGAAAAAATGGGGATCAAGTTATTCTTACATGTATACATTTTTCCCCCCACCCTTTGTTCTGTTGCAACATGAGTATCTAGACATAGTTCTCAATGCTACTCAGCAGGATCTCCTTGTAAATCTATTCTAAGCTCCCGATTCCTCCCACTCCCTCCCTCTCCCATCAGGCAGCCACAAGTCTATTCTCCAAGTCCATGATTTTCTTTTCTGTGGAGATGTTCATTTGTGCTGGATATTAGATTCCAGTTATAAGTGATATCAAATGGTATTTGTCTTTGTCTTTCTGACTCATTTCACTCAGTATGAGAGTCTCTGGTTCCATCCATGTTGCTGCAAATGGCATTATGTCATTCTTTTTTATGGCTGAGTAGTATTTCATTGCGTATATATACCACATCTTCCCAATCCAATCATCTGTCAATGGACATTTGGGTTACTTCCATGTCCTGGCTATTGTGAATAGTGCTGCAATGAACATGCGGGTGCATGTGTCTCTTTTAAGTAGAGTTTTGTCCGGATAGATGCCCAAGAGTGGGATTGCGGGGTCATATGGAAGTTCTATGTATAGACTTCTAAGGTACCTCCATACTGTTCTCCATAGTGGCTGTACCAGTTTCCATTCCCACCAACAGTGCAGGAGGGTTCCCTTTTCTCCACAGCCCCTCCAGCACTTGTTATTTGTGGATTTATTAATGATGGCCATTCTGACTGGTGTGAGGTGGTATCTCATGGTTGTTTTGATTTGCATTTCTCTTATAATCAGCGATGTTGAGCATTTTTTCATGTGTTTGCTGGCCATCTGTATATCTTCCTTGGAGAACAGTCTATTCAGGTCTTTTGCCCATTTTTCCATTGGTTGATTGGCTTTTTTGCTGTTGAGTTGTATAAGCTACTTATATATTCTAGAGATTAAGCCCTTGTCCATTGCATCATTTGAAACTATTTTCTCCCATTCTGTTAGTTGTCTTTTTGTTTTCTTTTTGGTTTCCTTTGCAGTGCAAAAGCTTTTCAGTTTGATTAGGTGCCATGGGTTTATTTTTGCTCTTATTTCTATTGCTTTGGGAGACTGACCTGAGAAAATATTCATGATGTTGATGTTAGAGAGTGTTTTGTCTTTGGGGGTTTAAATAAACACAAGGGCCACTATATTCTTGAGTCATTTTCCTGGAGCTTGCTGCCACCTTTTGGCCAGATAAAGCAGGGCAGCTTTCATAGGATCATAGTGGAGTCTGCAGTATAATTCCTTCCTAGTAACATTTAATACTTTCTGAACATAATCATTTGGACTTTCAACATCTAAAAGATTCATCAAATATTTGAATTATAAAGAAAAATCATATAACAGCCAAAGGAACCAAACAATCCGAAATACTTTATGCAGAGTTATGTGAATACAAAGATGCTGTAAGAATAAACTATTACACCTACCTTCAAGTTGTAGAAACGAAAAGAAAATTAGCCTTGGAGAATTTTAGAGTGAAATTCTTAGGGTTCAATTTCTCTTATGTTTATTTAGTCTTGTGAATTTATTTGCTCTCTCTCTCTCTTTTGGTCTTTTTTAGGGCCGCACCCACAGCATATGGAAGTTTCCGGGCAAGGGGTCAAATTGGAGCTGTAGCTGCTGACCTACACCACAGCCACAGCAATGTGGAATCCAAGCTGAGTCCGTGACCTACACCTCAGTTCATGGCAACGCCAGATCCTTAACCCATTAGATGAGGCCCATGTCCTTATGGATACTATTTGAGTTAATTACCGCTGAGCCACGATGGGAATTCCTGTCCTCTTTTTTAAAGGTGATGGCATAAATAAAAACTAAACGAAATGGCCTAAATGAAAAATTTGGATATTTAAAATATTAATATAGTAAATATGTGCTGCAACACCTAAATTTTTGATATTTAATTAAATCAATATTTATTAATCATCATTTAAAATTTTTTTATTGAGGTATAGTTGACTTACAATGTTGTGTTTCAGGTGCACAGCAAAATGGTTCACTTATACATACATATATATATTCAGATTCTTTTCCATTTATAGGTTATTACAAAATATTGAGTATAGTTTCCTGTGCTATATAGTAGGTCCTTGTTGGTTGTTCCTATTATTTATAGTAGTGTGTATATGTTAATCCCAGATGCCTAATTATTCCTCCCCCTCTTCCCCTTTAGTAACCATAAGTTTGCTTTCTATGTCTGTGGGTCTATTTCTGTTTTGTATATAAGCCATTTGTATCATTTTTTTTTAGATTCCACATATAGCAATATTATATGATACTTATCTTTGGCTTACTCAGATGATAATCTCTAGGTCCATCCATGTTGCTACAAATGGCATTATTTCATTCATTTTTATGGCTGACTGATATTCCATTTGTATATATGTACCACATCTTCTTTATCCATTCATTTGTCCATGGAGATTTAAGTTGCTTTCGTGTCTTGGCTTTTGTAAATAGTGCTGTAGTGAACACTGGGATGCATGCATTTTTTTTTTTTTTTTTTTTTTTTTTTTGTCTTTTTGCTATTTCCTTGGGCCGCTCCCGTGGCATATGGAGGTTCCCAGGCTACGGGTCGAATTGGAGCTGTAGCCACTGGCCTACGCCAGAGCCACAGCAACTCAGGATCTGAGCCGCGTCTGCAACCTACACCACAGCTCACGGCAACGCCAGATCGTTAACCCACTGAGCAAGGGCAGGGACCGAACCCGAAACCTCATGGTTCCTAGTCGGATTCGTTAACCACTGCGCCACGACAGGAACTCCTGTGTATCTTTTTGAATTAGGGTTTTCTCTGGATATATGCCAAGGAGTTGGATTGATGGTAGTTCTGTTTTTAGTTTTTGAAGGAACCTCCATGCTATTCTCCATAGTGACTGTACCAATTTACATTCCCACCAACAGTGTAGAAGGGTTCCTTTTTCTCCATACCCTTTCCAGAATTTATTATTTGTGGACTTTTTGATGATGGCCATTCTGACCAGTATGAGATGATACCTCCTTGTGGTTTTAATTTGCATTTATTATTGATGTTAAGCATTTTTTCATGTGCCTTTTGGCCATCTAGATGTCTTCTTTAGAGAAATGTCTATTTAGATCTTATCCCTATTTTTTGATTAGGTTGTTTATTTTTTTGATATTGATCTGTATGTATTTTATGTTTTGGAGATTAAGCCCTTGTCATATCATTTGCAAAGATTGTCTCCCATTTTGTTGGTTGTCTTTTCATTTTGCTCATGGTTTCCTTTGCTGTGCAAAAGCTTATATGTTTGCTTAGGTCCCATTTGTTTATTTTTGTTTTTATTTCCATTACTCTAGGAGATGGATCCAAAAAGATATTGCTCCAATTTATGTCAAAGGGTATTTTTTTTTTTCCTTTCCTCTATCTTTTTGCCATTTCTTGGGCTGCTCCCACAGCATATGGAGGTTCCCAGGCTAGGGGTCTAATCGGAGCTGTAGCCACCGGCCTACACCAGAGCCACAGCAACGCAGGATCCAAGTGCATACACCACAGCTCACGGCAACGCTGGATCATTAACGCACTGAGCAAGGGCAAGGATCGAACACGCAACATCATGGTTCCTAGTCGGATTCGTTAACTACTGCGCCATGGTGGGAACTCTGTCAAAGGGTATTCTTTCTATGCCTCTAGGAGTTTTATAGTATCCAGTCTAACATGTAGGTCTTTAATCCATTTTGAGCTTATTTTTGTGTATGGTGTTAGAGAATGTTCTGATTTCGTTCTTTTACTTGTAGCTGTCCAGTTTTCCCAGCACCACTTATTGAAGAGACTATCTTTTCTCCATTGTATATTCTTGCCTCCTTTGTCAGAAGATTGACCGGAGGTGCATGGGCTTTCTATACGGTTCCATTGATCTATATTTCTGTTTTTTTGTCAGTATCATACTATTTGATTACTATAGCTTTATAGTATAATCTGAAGTCAGGGAACCTGATTCTTCCTGCTCTGCTTTTCTTTCTCAAAATCGCTTTGGCAATTTGAGATCTTTCATGTTTCCATGAAAAGCTTAAACTTTTTTGTTCTAGTTCTGTGAATAATGCCATTGGTAATTTGATAGGGATTACAGTGAATCTGTAGATTGCCTTGGGTAGTATAGTCATTTTGACAATATTGATTTTTCCAGTCCAAGAGCATGGTATAGCTTTCCATTTGTGGTATCTTCGTTTTCTTTAGTGAGCGTCTCATAGTTTTCAGAGTACAAGTTTTTTGCCTCCTTAGATAGGTTTATTCCTCGGTATTTTATTCTTTTTGATATGATTGTAAATGGGATTGTTTCCTTAATTTCTCTTTCCTATCTTTCGTTGTTGGTGTATAGAAATGCAAGAGGTTTCAGTGCTGGAATTCCTGTTGTGATGCAGTGGGTTAAGAACCCAACTAGTATCCATGAAGATGTGGGTTTGATCCCTGGTCTCAGTCAGTGGGTTAAGGATCTGGCATTGCCACAAGCTGTGGCATAGGCCGGCAGGTGCAGCTCAGATTTGACCCCTAGTCAAAGAACTATGTGCCGCAGATATGGCTGTAAAAAGAAAAAAAGAAAAAGAAATACCAGATTTTTCTGTTAATTTTGTATCCTGCAACTTTACCAAATTCATTGATGAGCTCTAGTGTTTTCCAGTAGTGTCTTTAGGATTTTCTATGTATTGTATCATGTCATCTGCAAACAGTGACAGTTTAACTTCTTTTCCAATTTGTATTCCTTTTTCTTCTCTACTTCTGTGGCTAGGACATCCAAATTATGTTGAATAAAAGTGGTGAGAGTGGGCATCATTGTCTTGTTCCTCATCTTAGAGGAAATGCTTATTAATCATCATCGAGCCAAGCACTCTACTAGGTTCTGTGATGACTGCAGTGAAGAGAAGACATTTGGTCCTGCCTTTTGGAGACCCGTTAAAGGGTGACAGGAAGACATCAACAGAATTCTAGAACAGAGTAAGGTGCAGTGTATATAGAATACTTTGGGAGGAGGTCCAAACCCCAACTTGGCCTGTGGAAAATAGCAGATTAATGTAAATATTTTTAATAGACATGCCAGTTTGCACCTGACAAATGCAGACTTAAATTTATGTCTCTCATAATGGAAACATAAGTCCAAGTTTTATATTATTAGGTTTCTGTCAGAAGTGTGTATCTTTTATTGCAAATTTTCCTTATTTTTCTCCTCTCAAGGGAAAATATTTAAGTTTGAAAAAATTGTATACTCTTTCCCAGATTGAGATATAAATCATATAATAACTAAAGCTTAGACAGAAATGACTAGAGGCTTTGAAAATGTGTGTAATTAAATAATCTCTCTGGGTTTAATATTCAGTTAATATTCAATGTCTTAGGAACGATCACTTTTACTTTTTTTTAATGATCACTTACCAATGCTGTAGTCATTTTATAATTTTGGCTAATGTTCTGTAAAGAATTGCCTCTTTAACTATAAGTCACTTTTTAGCTATGTAGGTCTGTAAGCTTTGAGGGTCTAATTCCCTTTAGCTTTTAAATTTATTTTGTTTAAAATGAAAGGACAAGTTGCCAGTCTGGAATAAATAATGAGTGAGTGATTGACTAAAATAACTAAGTAAATGAACAAACAAGCAAGTGAATAAATAGATGAAGAAGCACACTCACTACACACGTACTTGGGCAATAAGCTGTTAGAATATTTCTCTCGAACTTGAGGTTGCTGCTGTGATAAACAGTAGATCTTTGGTATTTCCTGCTAGTCATCTTCCTACTGCAAAAGCTACTTTCTCTTCCCTGTCGATTGCTCACCTACCTTGTTGTCTTAAAAAAAAATTTATCTCTTTAAAATAGTGTGACATTTCTCGACTTCAGAATTTCAAATTTGCTAAAATATTTTTATTATTTTTATTATTGTTCTATTTTAAAGTAAGTTTAAACTAATTTCTTTGACTGGTGAGTGGGAAGTCATCTTTCAGCATCTTGATCCAGGGGTTCTTGGTAGCATCTTAAGATTCCCAGTCTCCGATTAGGTGTTTATCAGAATATTTTCAGTCTATAAAAATTGCCTGGGATACCCTTTAATGAAGGTTAAAATGAACAAAGTGATCTTTTCCTAATCTGTTTTAAAGTTGTTTTTAATCTAGTGTTTTGAAAGATGACTTTTGACTGATTAAAAAATATAGCAAAAAGTATAAAATGAAAAATTTCCTTATCTCTTCGGTTACCACCTACCTGCCTACCTTCTGGATAGCCAGTATAAGTGGTTTGTTATATATCATTACAGAGTTTCTTTATACATATATGAGAAAATCAAATACATTTTCTTATTTTACCTCTTACTCAAAAGGAGGTTTACCATGCATTCTGTTTTCACTTTACTTTTTAAAAAACTAAAAATAGTTTTAATAATAGAGATTTTTCTGTATTGTTTAAAGAGCTTTTTCATTTTTTCTTAACTGCTATGAATATTCTATCATGTCAAATTTGTTAAACCATAACTTAATCAGCTTCCTACTGATGGACATTTAGATTGTTTTCAATTTTTTTTTTTTTTTTTTTTTTTTTTTTTTTTTTGTCTTTTGTCTTTTCAGGGCCGCACCCGCAGCTTATGGAGGTTCCTAGGCTAGGGGTCAAATCAGAGCTATAGCTGCCAGCCTACTCCACAGCCACAGCAATGCAGGATCTAAGCCGTGTCTGCAACCTACACCACAGCTCACAGCAACGCTGGATCTTTAATCCACTGAGCAAGGCCAAGGATCGAACCTGTGTCCTATGGATCCTAGTTGGGTTCGTTAACCGCTGAGCTACGATAGGAATGCCCCAATTTTTTTTTTTGCTGTTATAACCATTGCTACAGGAATAGCCACATACGTCTTTTGATAGGATTATTGATCTGTTTTCTGTGAATATTTTTCCTTATTCTATGCTTTTTTGCCTTTTTTTTTTTTTTGCCATGAAGAATTTTTAAATTTTATGTAGTCAATTTTGTCAATTGTTTTTTTCTATGGCTTCTTCACTTTGTATCATGGTTAGAAAAGACTTCCTTACTTCAAGGTTGTAGAAGAAGCTTCTGTTCTCTTCTAGTCCTTTTACTGCCTTATTTTCACACATAAATCTTTGATCCATTTAGAATTTATCCTGATGTAAAGTGTGGGTCTAACATTTTCTCCAGGTGGCTATCCAGTTGTTACAACACAGTTTTTTGAGTAATCTATCTTTCCCTGACCAATTTCAGATAATACCCTTTTCATATACTAAATTTCCATATGTATTTGATTTATTTCTTGGCTTCCTGTTCTGTTCCTCTGAGTTTGTTTTGTTATATATGTGTCAGTTTTTCTAATTGGCCTTTGATTTAATTGAACATTAGTATGATTTTGTTTGCTTTTGTTCAGTGAATAACATGAATAATAAACATTTTGCACTTGGAGGCATATTTTGATTCTCAAGGTAGGGTGTGAATAAAGTCAGAGGACAGAGCTGCCCATGCCTACCCTTGCTTTGCTCAGTGTCTAGTTCTGTTTTCATCCTTCAGGCCAGTATTTTCTTAGGTGTGTTGGAGAGATGCTTAAAACATTTTATTAGCTATGTAGGCCCCCAGATAATAGCTGTACAATTTGGACATGAACTGGATCACATAATCAGTGATAAAAAGAGGATTTGATCTTGCCCAGCTCTACAGCAAGGGAAAGTCAGAAATATGTGAATAATCACTTAATTCTCATAGAATGGCTCTTCTCTTAATGTATTTTTTTCAGTTATTTCTTGCCATAACTTGGTAGGTACAGTTAACTGTGTTTTATGGGTCACAAAACCATAAGGCAGAGAATGGTTAAATGGTTCACACAGGGAGCTGTGGCACCTAGATTTGAACTTAGTGTTTTTTCTTTTCTTTGTTTTGTTTGTTTTTGAGATAAGTAGAGATTCACAGGAAGCTGCAAAATAGTACACTTGACCCGGTTTTCCCCAGTGGTTATGTAAGATGTAACATAGCCATTGGGGAAACCAGATAAAGGCGTATATTCATTAGGTTTTGTAGATAACTATTTTTTTTTACAAATTGAGGATTTGTGGCAACCCTGTGTTGAGCAAGTCTATCAGTGCCATTTTCCCAATGGTGTTTTTTCACTTGGTGGCTCTGTGTCACATTTTGGTAATTCTCGAAATACTTCAAACTTTTTCATTATTGTTGTATTTGTTATAGGGCTCTGTGATCATTGATCTTTGGTGTTACTATGGAAAAAAAACTTTGACTTGCTGAAGGCTCAGATGATGGTTAGTATTTTTAAGCAATAAAAATTTTTTATATTAAGGGGTACCTTCTAAAAAATAATGTTACTGCACACTTAATAGACAACAGTATTTATATGCACTGGGAAACTAAAAAATTTGTGACTCCTTTTGTTGCAGTATTTGCTTTGTTGTGGTGGTCTGGAACTGACCCTGCACTATCTCTGAAGTATGCCTATAAAGGATTATATCCTATGTAACCATAGTGCAGTATTAAAAACTGTCATTGGTGCACTGTGTGTGTATAGTTTTATGTCATTCTCTAAGTGTAGTTTAGTGTATACACCACTGCAATTAAGTACAGAACTGTTCCTTTACCGCAAAGACTTCCCTCCTGTTATCCCTTCACAGTCACATCTACCCCAACCCTATCCTGGTAACTGCTAATCTGTTCTCTCTCTCTCTCCATTATATATACAATTTTTTTTTTTTTTTTAGGGCCACATCTGTGGCATATGTAAGTTCCCAGGATAGGGGTTGAATTGGAGCTATAGCTGCCAGCCTACACCGAAGCAACTCGAGATCCGAGCCACATCTACAACCTACACCACAGCTCAGTGCAACGCTGGATCCTTTAACTCACTGAGCAGAGCCAGGGATGGAACCGGCATCCTCATGGATACTACTCAGGTTCTTAACCTGCTGAGCCATGGTGGGAACTCCTATTCTCCATATTTTTAAGTTTATTATTTTGAGAATGTTATATAGATGGAAAAATGTAGCATGTGACCTTTGGGGGCAGGGGCCTTTATTCACTCAGCGCCATAACCTTAGGTGCCATCCAAGTTGTATGCAGTTTGCTATAGACAACCTATAATCGGTCCCATGGCTGTCCATTCTGCCAGTCTATGTTTAATCAGTAAATTTAGACTATTTTCATTTTATGTAATTATTGCTATGTTAGAGCTTAAGTATTCCATTTTATTTTTCATTTTCTCTTCTCACTGTTTCTCTATTTTGCCTTCCTGTGGCAAAATTCTAAAATGTTTTTTAGGGGAGTTCCTGTTGTGGCTCAGTGGAAATGAACCCAACTAGTATCCATGAGGATGTGGGTTTGATCCCTGGCCTTGCTCAGTGGGTTAATGATCTGGTGTTGTCATAAGTTGTGGCATAGGTCGCAGACCTGGCTCAGATCTGGTGTTGCTGTGGCTGTGGTGTAGGTTGCAGATGTGCTCGGATTCCACATTGCTTGGCTGTGGCTGTGGCATAGGCTGGCAGCCACAGCTCTGATTGAACTCCTAGCCAGGGTGCTGAAGGTGAGGTCCTAAAAACAAAACAAAAGTTTTTTAGAATTCCGTTTAGATTCATCTATGTTTTGAGTGTAAGTCTTTGTATAGCTTTCTGAGTGGTTATTCTAGGCGTTTTATTACATATATGTAACTTATCAGAGCTAGTAGTGTTGGCATTTGCCATTTCGAATAAAGTATAGAAGCCTTACATCCTCCATCTTATTTCCTCTACTTACATTAAGAACCACATTAATTACATTAATATCAAATGATATTATAATTTTTTTGCTTCATCCATTAAAGGCAATTTAGAAAACTCAAGAGATTTTCTCTTAATATATTTTTAAGAGAAATGCCTATTGTATTTACATAAACTTTTACTCTTTTTGTTCTTTCTTCCTCCCTGATGTTCCACATTTCCTTCTTTTATCATTTCCTTTCTGATTCAAGAACTTCTTTTAGCCATTCTCTGAGGCAGGTTTGCTGGCAACACATTCTCTTACTTTTCTTTCATCTGAGAATATCTGATTTTCCCTTCATTCTTTTTTTTTTTTTTTGTCTTTTTGCCTTTTTCTTGAGCTGCTCCCACGGCATATGGAGGTTCCCAGGCTAGGGGTCGAATTGGAGCTGCAGCCGCCGGACTATGCCACAGGCACAGCAACTCGGGATCCGAGCTGCGTCTGCAACCTACACCACAGCTCACGGCAACGCCGGATCCTTAACCCACTGAGCAAGGCCAGGGATCGAAACCCGAAACCTCATGGTTCCTGGTCGGTTTCATTAACCACTGAGCCACGATGGGAACTCCTCCCTTCATTCTTGAAGGATATTTTCATGGATATAGAGTGCTTTTCTCTTAGTACTTAAAAATATTCAGAGTCTTCTTATTGTTTATAATGTATATTGTATATGTATGTAATATATATTGTATATGTATGTATTGTATATATAATATCCTAGGATTTTAGCAGTACTTGAAGAATAGGAAGAGGTACATTTATGCTGTCTTGTCCTTGGGATGATTTTTGTTTTTGTTTGCGTTTTTTTGTCTTTTCTAGGGCTGCACCTGTGGCATATGGAGGTTCCCAGGCTAAGAGTCTATCAGAGCTGTAGCCCCCAGCCTACACCACAGCCACAGCAATGCCAGATATGAGCCACATCTGTGACTTACACCACAGCTCACGGCAATGCTGGATACTTAACCCATGAGCAAGGCCAGGGATCGAACCTGCAACCTCATGGTTCCTAGTTGGATTTGTTAACCACTGAGCCATGATGGGAACTCCCGATGATTTTTACTATGTAATATTATTTGTATTCACATTTGGAAAATGGAGGCTCCAGGAGTTAGCTAACATATAGTTGATATTTTTCAAGTATTATAGAATTATCATCAATGGTACTAAAATCACATATCCTGAAGCCACCGGAAAATAATGTCAAGAACAAAGCTTATGATATTGGAAGCAAAATCTAGATGCATTTCTAGGAAGTGTAAAATAATTTATTTACCAAAAGAAAAAGATATTATAAATAAAAATACCAAGTGAATGTATCTAGTATTTGTCACTCATTTGATTACTTTTTGGGAGCTTAATGAAATGGCCCTTTGTGAAAGGAAAGGACTGCTTTCCAAAATTACACGTGCAGGGTTTTAGTGAGACACACACTCATTAGTGTTGATTGGAGTTATGTAACTCATATTACCCAGGGTATTTAGCTTGCTTTGTTAGTGTCTAATCTAGTGCCAGATTCCCAAAGGCCCTGAATTTGGCAAGGCCACAGTAAGATGAAATGCATAGTTGTTTCTTAAAAAAAAAAAAAAAAAAATGCCGTCCAAGCTGTTCTCTGTAAGTTTTAAGCTTAGATTTAATCAAGTCCAGCCAAAATTATTCCACCCAGGAGCTATTATCACATTCTTCCTTTTGAAAGCAGCTAAAACCACGGAATTGTTGGCAGTCGCATCCAATCCTTTAGAAACAAAAAATTCTTATAGCCTCCCAGTTCCTAACTCCAACTTCCTTTTCCTGTTTAACATGTTTGTGAAGTTTTTTAGAAAAGAAAAGATTTGAGTTTTAACTTGTAAATCTTCAATTGAGTGCAAGATAACTTTCTGCTAGTGAAAAGGGTACTGAAACTGGGAGAAATAGTAATTGGAAAACTCTGGCTTATAAAGAGATTATTACAGATATCCGTATCTATTTATTTATTTTTTTAGTTAGAAAAAGAAAACACAAAACAAAAACAAAACCCAAGAGATAAAGGCAGTAACCTCAGACTGACATTAAAAACCTCCAGTTTTTATTTATTTAAATATTTTTTGAAGTTCAATGCACTACCTTTTGTACCACAGAGCCATCTTATTTAAATATATTTTGAGCTGAAAAACTCAAAGCTGGACTAAACCATAATTCCCTACTGCACCCCCACTCCCTTCCAAATCTGGGTTCTTCACCCTTTCCCCCCAGTTTTTTTGGCCATGCCCATGGCATGCACAGAAGTTGTTCCTGGGCCAGGGATCGAACCCGAGTCAAGGAGTGATGATGCCTAATCCTTAACTGCTAGACCACCAGGAAACTCTTCCTTTTTAAAAACAGATGTTTATATGCAAAAGAAAATACTTAATGATGTATATGTTCTACTTATACCTTATCAGAAATATCTTTGGTTTTGTTTGGGATCTCTTTCTGTTTATTCAGTAGCCACTTGCATCTTAATTAACATATAGTTTTTAATTGATTGCACAGTTCACATTAGGGAAGGACTTTTAGAGCTGATCATGAAGGTATAGGATGTGCTCTTTCTAAGCAAACTCGAGAAATGCACAGAAGCATGCTTTTGGCTCCTTCTTAAATCAATACTCTGTTTTTCTTTCCTGAGTTCACCCATTTCTACTTTGAGTCCTGTCCTGGGGCCTAATTCTACTTTCACAGGGCATCAATAGAATTTTTTTGCTAACATTAGCTTAAGGTTTATACACAAAATGATTTAAATAAGGCATGGTTCCTCCTTTTTTTTTTTTTTTTTTTTTTTTGCTTTTTAAACTGGATATTTGGACGATAAAAAGATGCTTTCCCTTTTCTACCCTGTCGGTCTGAGGCCAAAAGGAAAGAGTTAGTTAGCATGCCATCTTGAAGGAGTGTAGACCCCTGGTCTGTGCTTGTTTGATACACACATTAGACTTTTTATGAATTATGGAAGCACTTCTGGGAGGAGAGGAGCTCTAACCTGAACAAATCACTGGAGTCCAGCCATCCAGGGCTCTCAAGGGAAGAGCTTAAGCTAAAGAGCTTCCCTAGTTGGACCATCAATCCAAATCAAACAGTAAATTGCAAGTGGCCATCTGCTCACTTAATCATGTGCTTCTATTTTTTCTTTGGGCTGGTTATCATCTTCTGGCCTGGCCCTTTTTTACTAATTAGCCAAAGCTTGATCTTTAGGTGAACCACAGGTTCATTTCATACTGAATGGAATATGGGTTTATTTATTCTTCCATTTTGGTTTAATCATTTGAGGGAAAATTTTAAAATATTTTTTGAAGTTTATAAGGACTGTTTTCTTTTTTTAGAATCTTGGTCGATATTTCGCTTTTGCTGAGTACTTTTGAATACTTCCAAATGAAATGTTCTATTTTATTCCTTTTCTCGATTTGGCAATGAAAGTGATAATGTTTATATTTACAGTTTTTTTTTAACTAGACAGTATTCTTTGTTGTTTATTAAGTAGTGCATATATATTGCAAAGCGTCCAGTTATTACGGTATAAAGACAAAGTTTAAGTCACTGGTGCCAACAGTTTGGCATGCATCCTTTTGCTATGTTTATACAAACATGAGGGTGAGATAAACCAGTATTTAAATGTAGCAAATAAAGCTATTGGAGAATATTTCTATAATGTGGTGAGGTAAAAAGTGGGAGTGAGGGAGGGGCGCTCGCTTCTTAGGCAAGATGGAAAACTTGGAAGCTTAAAGTCAGATTTGAACTACATTAAAAGTTGAATTTTATGAAGATGATAACCAGTTTGGGAAGTTGTTTTATAATTCCCAAACAGTTGAATGTTTATTTCTCTGTGCATAATGTTTTTAAGATCCATCCATATTGGAGCATATATCATGTCATTTAGGCAAGGAGTTCCAGGGTCACAGGGCCCTGGAGCATGTTTATGGGATTGCCTTTGTGTGAAGAGGAGTGCAGTGAGAGGAGGCCCAGAGTCGGGGCTTAGGGCAAGATTCAGTGCCTGAGGAAGGGCATTGCATTATTTATTGTAGCAAGTAATTAGGAATGTTGAACTGCCTAACAAGAGAGGAAAAGTTGAATGTATCCCTTAATATGAAACCATAAACTGCTGAAAACTTTAATCTTGGAGTCTATATGGCAATGCGGAAAATATTTACTGTGTATAATATTCAATGTGAAGTATCTAGACTGTAAAATTGAATGGACAGTATGACTTTAAGGACTTAAAACCTAAACTAAGGAAGATCCACTTCAAGGACTTTATCCCACCAATATATTTGCATATCTGCATAAAAACATGAGTACCAGGATGCTTGTTGTGGCACTGTTGGTTACAATAAAAAATTGCAAACAAGTGATTTGCTATTTTGTAGGGACTGGGTAAATAAACTTTGCTACTACATCCATTCATCGAAGTAACATGCAGCCATTAAAAAGAATGAGACAGCTTTAAATACCAATTCAAATGTATCTTCAAGAAATATTTTAGATGAAAAAGAAGCAAAGTGCATATAAAATATTCTTATTGGTGTAAAATAAAGGATCTTGTATACATGAAAAAAGAGATTTGATAGGAATAATACAAATGACAGTAGTTTTAAGATGACAGGGATGTGGGTGATGATTTTTTATTTTTCAAACATTCTTTAGTGCCTTTGTAAGCTTGAGGAGGAATATTAAGGAAAAGTGAATGCTTGAGCAACCATGAAGGAGGTTTCATAAGCTCTAATCACCTCTTCCTGTGCTGTTGAATCCCAGCACTACTTGAATTTCAGCACACTTGTTCATATTGTGTCTTCATTACCCTGTTCCATTCAGAGGCAGAACACTGATTTGGCTTCTCCTAATATAGTCATTGAGTATGTCTGAGCATTATAAAATGATGAAAAATATGGTTTCTAAACCTCATTATTGGGTTGCATGATATAGCTACACTCAAGAGAGAAGACTGAATTCTAGAGAAATCTCTGACTTTGGCTAAGATTCCCCAAATGATTCATTTCTGTTAATGATTTCTGGCAAAGTCTCAGGAATAAAATAAGGCACCTGCATGCTTTTTTTGGCTTTTCTAACTGAGACTTAACTTGCATTATTTTACTTGAGATATTTTGCTTCCTTTTATGCCTACACTTCTGACTCCTGATAACTGTTTGGTCCTAATAGAAAAATGAAGGCAGATAACATCCATAATAAGAAGATCTGGTACTATTTTGAAAAGCTTGGGGTATTGAGGTGATAAAATAAATCTGCTAAGTTTCTTCATTCACTGTTCTGTGAGATGAAGCAAACTCATTAGTACCTCTCATTGGCCTGCTTGGCTATACAGGTGACATTTCAAGGGCTAACCTGGTACCTCTTTCTTAGTAGCAGCATGTATGGGAGTACCTAACTTATTAGTTCAATTTCTATCCTAGTTCTTGCATTCCAATACTTTTTTCCCTGAAATCCTTGGTAATAATTACATAATGCACAGATGAAAAGGAAATGATCATAGATTTATTAAATTTTATTCCAGGCACAGGCAAATTGTTTATGATTATAGCTTCCTTAATTGGCACATAAACTAACTTTTAACTGTGCCTTATCTACTAAAAGGTATGATTCATTCAATTTGGAGAAAATTTCTTGATTTATGCATTCAGTTTTCATGTGCCCTTTGCAATGCTTCATTCAAATTGGTAAGTAATCAAATTGCCAAGTTATGCTTACAACCTGTGTTCTAATTAGTTTGGGATGGCAGCTCATTCAATGAACACACATAATAAGCCTAAAGAGTCTTATTTTTGTGAATTGAATTATTGTCTCAGATCTTAATTCTGTCACATTTTTTATCTTCTATTCTTTGAATTTGAGATTTCTCTATTCAAGAGACAGCATGTTCTATATATTTATTCCATAAACTTTGCCGTTTTTTTCCTTCAGGAGGTTATCAGATTGATAATGCGGAGTAAGAATTTTATAAGTAGAGTTCCTGACTGGTTTGAAAATTATATATTTTCCCTTGTAAAATTTGGCAGGCAGTAGAGCATGGTTAAAAAAAAACAACATGGGTTTGAAGTTAGGCCAAGGTTGGATTGCTAATGTACTAATTAATTACTAGTTAACTTCCACGCAAGTTACTAGATTGTGTACATTGGCAACTTAAGCTTTCTAACACATAATTGCTTTAAATATAAAGTAGTCATGTAATCTTTGTCCTGCTGAGAAGTTGTGAGATATAATAGATTATATAAAGCTCTGGCATCTGTGATTTTCAGTTTGACCTTCAATTCAGCAAATATTCATTGAATACTACTACATTCTCAATTATCTCTTAAATCTTCTTGATGACCTCTTTATAAAGGAATACATCACAGAATATTATGCTCTAGTAAAAGAATAATTGATAGTTTATCTGGAAACCTCTCTTATTCTGTATTTCTGCATATCTATTATATAATAATGATGATTAAAATTTATGAGCATAACCCTGAGCCCAGAGGATCCTCCCAGATGATTTAAAACAGGGTAATTCATATGATTTCCTCTTTAAGCATTTTTTATTATGTTCTAATTCCTTAAAAATCAGTAATCCAATTGATTGGGTTTCCTTTTGGGTACAGGCAAAAAGTTCATGGTTTAATACCACATATTATTTTTAATGGTAGTAAATATATATATGAAAACTGTCTATTGACTAGAATAGAATTCTGTTGAATTCTATTGGCATTTTCAATGAAAATTACTAAGAATTTGAAATTGAAAACTGCAAAGAATAATATAAATACCACCCATTATCCAGTGCTTACTATGTGCCAAACTCTTGTGTATTTCTCATCTCAACATCTAATCTTAACATTAACTTGAACCATGCAGGATGTATAGTGTGTTCCCAACCTCACAGATTAAGGAAGTTGGAGAGTTTAAATAAATTCTTCAAGGTCACACAGGAAGTGAGTGCAGAACACAGATTTGAGCCTATAGCTATCTTACTTAGCCACCTTACTCTAAAGCTTGGGCTCTTAACCTCCATGGAATTCTAAACTACCTTTTATAACTGACTTCTCCTAAGTATATCTTTTTTTTTTTTTTGGTCTTTTTTTGTCTTTTTGGGGCCACACTCATGGCATGTGGAGGTTCCCAGGCTAGAGGTCCAATTGGAGCTGCAGCTGCCATCAGCCTACACCACAGCCACAGCAACAGCAGATCCGAGCCGCATCTGCGACCTATACTACAGTTCACAGCAACGCTGGATCCTTAACCCACTGAGCGAGGCCAGGGATTGAACCCACATCCTCATGGATATTAGTTGGATTCGTTTCTGCTGCAACACGATGGGAACTCCTTAAATATTTTTCTTATGTTCTGTGATTACACCTTTTCTCTTGAAATGATTCTATGCTAGGAAAATGAATTGTGTCTTACCATTATGTGTTCTGATATACAAGTCAAGACTATTTGAAAGGAGGGAAAATGTACTGGCAAGTAGCAAAACACTGCTACATCTCTAAGGCAGATGGGGTAGAAAGGTCACACCTTCTTTAACATTGTTGAAGACTTGGGGATTCAACAGTGTGGAAAGTCCATTGTGAGTCATTTCCATATGTCATGCCCAGGGTGTGGTAATGGAAATGGTACATTTCACTTCAGAGAAAATAAAATCAAAGAATGGGAGGGCTTGCTGGTAATATCTGCAGAGATGACCTGGCAACTTTAGCCTGTAGCTGAGGATTCTAATCTGTAAGTGGAGACACCTTTAAAGTTGGCAGCTGTCTAGACTGTGTGGTATGTGTTTTTTTCTGGGCAGAGGGTCCAGCAGGATTGTCAAATTCCCTGTAGTATTCATAACCAAAATACTGTTAAGAATGAGCTCATCTGAATTTAGCCTTGAAAAGGTGATTTTTAAAAAGATAAGAGTTTAGGAGTTCCCATCATGACTCAGCAGGTTAAGAACCCGATTAATACCCATGAGGATGTGGGTTTGATCCCTGGCCTATCTCGGTGGGATAAGGATTTGGTCTGCCATGTGCTGTGGTGTAGGTCTCACATGTGGCTCTAAGCTGGTGTTGCTGTGGCGTAGGCTGGCAGCCGCAGCTGCGATTCAACCCCTAGCCTGGGAACTTCCTTATGCCACAGGTTCCATCCTAAAAAGAAAGAAAAAAAAAAGATACACTTTAAAGTTACAGTTGAACATACTTCCTGAAGATATAATTATATATGGTTTTATGTTAACCACTCCAGATAAAGAGAACTTTATGGGCAATATTGCTCAGTGTTTAAGAGCAGTAAATTTTGGAAATCAGTGAATGAGTTTATATCATTATCATTCTCCTACCCATTTCTAACAACTTCTGAGGCTCAACTTTCTTATCTGTATAATGGGAATAGTAGTATATACTTTAGTGGGTTGTTATGGATTATATGAAGAAATTTGAATTGTTTGTACAAAGAAAGATACGAAATATCTAAATAGAACAAACAGTATGATAGGTATTCATAAATAATTCATAGGTATTCATAAAATTCACAGGTATTCATAAATAATTATAGTCAGAACCTCAAAGCCTTTATTTTAGAACTTAGTATGCGAGGAGTTCCTGTTGTGGCCCAGTGGAAAAAGAATCATACTAGGAACCACGAGGTTGCAGGTTTGATCCCTGGCTTTGCTCAGTGGGTTAAGGATCTGGTGTTGCTATGAGCTGTGGTGTAGGTCACAGACTCAGCTCAGATCTGATGTTGCTGTGGCTCTGGAATAGGCTGGCAGCTGTAACTCCAATTGGACCCCTAGCCTGGGAACCTCCATAGGCCTCGAGTGTGGCCCTAAAAAGCAAAAAAGAAAAACAAACAAAAACCCCCAAAACAAAACAGCAAATCTAGCCAATATCCAGGGCAACAGAAAACAACGGAGTAAACTTGTTTAAGTCAAGGAAAGTTAGTTTTCAACAAATTGGAGGCAAGAAGTATAAGCTAGTTTGTTGTGCTTAGAGTGAATCTCCAAGTTACCATGGGAGGGCTGGGTGGAAGAGTGAGGGTTTAGGAGTGACGTTTGCGCCATTCCTGGAAGGATGTGGTGATGCTTTGAAGTTACCTCAGATGCAAGAGTGGGTCACAAACCATAGTTACCATGTTCAGATGCTTCAATATTTTAATTAGGTAAATGACTTCTTGAGGGGACACATGAGCTACTTGTAAAGCAATGCCTCATTTATTATAGTTGTGAACACACAAGAGTCTTCATATTGAAAAATATATTAGTTTATAATTGGGGGTAGTGAGAGATGGAAAGGAAGGCTTTGATAGCCAAAAATGCTCCAGAGCTTCCATTCCTCTTACAACAGTTATAAGATGGGCAGGTACAATACTTCACAGGTCAGTCTTTCTTAGCCTGCTTTTAAAAGAAGGTGTTAGTGTAAAAGAAAAGTGCTTTCACAATAAAATAAAAAATTTCCAAGCAAATTGAAATGAGACAATATTTTTAATGACAACCAGTGATTTTTCAGAACTTGAAGACAGGAACTAACATTTTATTTTATTTTCATTAATTTTGGCCAAGCCAATAGCATAGCGAAGTTCCCAGGCCAGGGATTGAACCCATGCCATGGCAGCAACCAGAGCCACTGCAGTGATAACACTGGTTCCTTAACCCACTATGCCACAAGGGAACTCCCAACATTTTAAATTAGCTATTTCCTTAATGTAATAACATATTAAATTTCCTAACATGGAGCTTGGCACATAGCAGGCTTCATGTGTTTTTTTCTCCTCCGTCCTTTCATGTCTTTCCCCTCAGAACTCATTAGGGACCCTGGTCAGAAGGGTGTTTTCTAATGAATTGACAAGACACGTCTATATAAAAACTGTCTTTTTTTTTTTTTTTTAAACTTACAAATATATCTTGATTAAGATTTGTGTGCCCCTTCAGAGCCAAACATTCTCTGTTCTCCCGGGACATGAAAGCGGAAGACTTTTTCAACAAATAGAAATGGGATTTTCTTTTCTTTGCACTAAAGGCCATAGAAAAGTTTATGGACTTGTCTTTGGCTTTTATGAATGGGATGTGCAAACACCCACTTCTCTTTCCCAGAGGTTGTTCAGAGAAAACCTCTTTCCTCATTCTATTTATATTCTAAATCTTTGCACAAAGCTATTAATTTATATTTCCTGATTTGACTGAATGTATAATCTCAATCTTGAAGCATTTCAAGTTCTTTCTGGCAACCACAGGAAGTTTCCGTGTTCCAAAGGGTAATGTTCAGTTTACTTTTCATCTCTATTATGTGGTTTTAACCCTACCTAAATTAGGTAACTTTTGATTGAAAGGAAATCTAGATAACATGATGAAATGGTGAAGGAGAATCAAATCCTGAGGAATGTTTGGCAAGCAGCAAATTAAAATTGAACTCCTGTCCTTGGTACTATCAGAACACCAAGAATCAGAGTTTATTTACTTTATTCAGACTTAAAGAGATAAATTCCAAGCCTCATAATAGTATCCTGTTACTTAGAGTGACAAACATCATCACTTTTCATCCACATGACCCATAATTTTGTGTTCTAAGAGAACTCTGGGCTAAATTTTTATTTCTATAGTCATTAATTTTATATGAAATATGATAATTTTCTAGTGTTTTGTTTTTTTAAACAGCATATTTTGGTAGCACAGTATTGTCCCAGATTATTCCTCAGGGGACACAGTAACTTCTAGGCTTATAGCAAATTGGGAAAAGATGCTGGATAAAGATCTAGAAACCTTATTTAATATAAGGCATCTGAGAACCTCCAAATAATGTCAGGGTAGATTTGGGACCCTCAGCATCTCCCTATGTTTCCCTTGTTAGAAGTCTCACATGGAACTAGAATGAACCTGGAATCCACTTGGATAAATAGAAGCAAAAATCATCTGCTCTGGGTACCAGCCAGACTTGGCCAGTGTCAGGAGTCCCTGACAGGGTGGATGGATTTTTTTTTCTTTTGACCACACCTGTGGCATTCGGAAGCTCTTAGGCCAGGGAGTGAACCTGAGTACAACAGGTACAATGCTGAATTCTTAACTCCTGGGTCACCAGGCAATTCCTTTGACAGCTCTTGCACAGTTAAACCCTGATGGGAGTGGGTGACAAGCTGTGGTCTCTGTGGTCTGGTTGCCAGGTTCTAAGTTCTAGTTCTGCGATTTACCAGTTGTACAACCCTGGGAAAGTTACTCAACTTCTCTGTATTTTTTCATCTGTAAAATGGGAAGATAAAAATAGCAGAATTGTTTTGAGGATTAAATAAAATTATTTTTTAAAAGCCAGATAAGGCCTGGGACATAGTAACTTTGCATGTTTAGGGAAGACGATATCAGAGAAGGGGATCAGCATAGTCTAGAGCAGGAGGTGGCAACGCAACTTCTGACCCACAGGCCAAATTTGGCTTGCTGCTCTTTTCTTTTGTAAATAAAGTTTTATTGGAACACTGATACACGTATTCATTTCTGTGTTGTCTGTGGCTGGTTTCGTGATAACAGCAGCGGCATTTAGTAGTTATGACAGAGACCTAATGGCTTGCAAAATCTAAAATATTTACTATTTGGCCCTTCACAGAGAAAGTCTACAGGCTCTGAGCTATAGTCTTTCTTCTTTTACATTAGTGTATTTCCTTTATTCAATGGTAAATGCTTTTGCCACAGATGCAGCGAAAGTGCTTCCAGCTACTCTTTCCCTCTCAAAATGCGTGAGAGTCTGTAGGTCATGAAACTCCCACGAAGCAGCACATTGTACCAAGCCGACAGGCCGCCCATGTCACAGAATGAATTGTGACTGGATCTTTTGTGGTGGTACTGTGGACCATTGAGACTAATATGACAATTACCTTCTGAGTATTTATGTGAGATAATTTAATTTTAGAACTCATAAACAAGATCAGAGTTATGTGGTTTAACAAAAGCTCTCCTTATGTGTACATAGTCTTGCCAAAAACATGATGAAATCCTGAAACATGGCAAACTTAAAGTGCACTTTTAGATTTACATGTGGCAGACAGAATTCAGTAGTGCATCTGTTCATAAATATTCTTGGTGCTATGAGAAGGCGCTTAGGAGACCTGGGTCATTCTATTCAATACAAAAATGATTTCCTTCCTCACTGTGGGGGTCCCCTCCCAACAAATGTACTCTCACCTAAGTCCTGCAGACAATTTTTCTTTTTAAACTTTTATGTTCCGTCACAAGCATACTCCTCTTTTCTCAGCATCTTGCCTATTCATTTGTACCTGGCCTTGCTTACACTGCCTGCTCATTCTGGTAGGAACTCCTGTCTTGAAACTGCCCTGTCTTCCATGTCTTCTAGAGGCTTCAGAAGCACAGCAGTGTACAAGGAAAGTTGTCTATACTGGTCCTAGGTTAAAAATTAGATTTGTTTTATTTACCAAACTTTTCAGGTAACCTTAAAATTAGAAACAACCCTTTTTTCTTTCAGTTCAATTTGAAGACACCAGGCTAAGTCGTGCCTGTGTGTCAACTGGAAAAGAATTGGTAGAGGAAAATGTCTTGAAATTAATTCAGTGTCATTGAGAGATATACAACCACTGAGCAATGCAGTGATAACTAGGGGCCGGTTTTATTACCTTTGTTGATGGACAGCTAAGGCCACCAGTGATCAGCTCATTCAGCAAGTACTTATTTAGAACAGATTCTATGCAAAGCATGTGTGGCCATACTTCTTTAAATTGGATTAGTTATACTGGAAACAATGTTCCAGTTACCTGACTGTAGATTCCAATAAAGACATCTTTGTGGATTTCCTATTGTGGCTTATCGGTAACAAATCCGACTATTATCCATGAGGATGTGGGTTTGATCCCTTCCCTGCTCAGTGGGTTAAGGATCTGAGGTTGCCAAGAGCTGTGGTGTAGGTTGCAGATGCAGCTTGGATCTGGCGTTGCTGTGGCCGGCAGCTGCAGCTCTGATTCGACCTCTAGCCTGGGAACTTCCATATGCCACAGGTAAGCCATGAAAAAAAAAAGACAATTTTAGCAATTTTGATTTCCTAAAGTAATGTATTTAATAAAAGCATTTAATCACTGTAAATATAATAGCATGTATGAAAAATGAAAAATGCATGCCATATAAAGCCTCATGATAATTAAAGGAAGAAGACCTAAATATGTCATTTTTTGCCTCCAGATTGACAAGGAGAAAAAATGTTTGATAATATGTCATATGTTGGATGTGAGGGAAAAAGACTTACTCACATACACAGTTGGTGGAAGTTTAAATTTTAAAAACCTTTTTGAAGGGCACTTTGGCAATAGATATAAAACATGTATTCTTTTGACTAGCAATTCTACTTCTAGGAGTTTATTCTATGGATATACTCCCACATGTTCAAAGATATATGTGCAATGATATTCATTGCAGCATTGTTATAATACTAAAAAGCTGAATATAAAAAAATTTATAATGCATCTCTATGGACTGAATTGTAGTCCCCAAAATTTATATAGTGAAGTCCTAACTCTCAATATCTTAGAATGTGACTATATTTGGAAATAGGGCCTTTTCTAAAATTGAAGTATTGTTGATTTACAATGTTGTGTTAATTTCTGCTGTAGAGCAAAGTGATTCAGTTATATATACATACATACATACATACACACACACATACATATATACACTTAAAAAATATTCTTTTCCATTATGGTTTATCACAGGTCATTGAATATAGCTCTCTATGCTATTCAAGGGGGTATTGTTAATTATCCTCTCCGTGTATCATAGCTTACATTTGTTAACCCCAACCTCCCACTCTATCCCTCCCTGAAGTCCCTCCCTGGTGGCAATCATAAGTTTGTTCTTCATGTCTATGAGTCTCTTTTTGTTTTGTGGATAGGTTCATTTGTGTCATATTTTAAATTCCACACGTAAGTGATATCGTATAGTATTTATCTTTCCTTTTCTGACTTAGTATGATAATCTCTAGTTGTATCGACATTGCTGCAAATGGCATGGTTCATTCTTTTTTAGGGCTGAGTAGTATTACATTGTATATACATACCACATCTTTTTTTTTTTTTTTTTTTTTTTTTTTTGTCTTTTTGCTATTTCTTTGGGCTGCTCCCGCGGCATATGGAGGTTCCCAGGCTAGGGGTTGAATCGGAGCTGTAGCCACTGGCCTACGCCAGAGCCACAGCAACGCGGGATCCGAGCCGCGTCTGCAACCTACACCATAGCTCACGGCAACGCCGGATCCTTAACCCACTGAGCAAGGGCAGGGACTGAACCCGCAACCTCATGTTTCTTAGTCGGATTCGTTAACCACTGTGCCACAATGGTAACTCCAGCATACCACATCTTCTGTATCTATTTGTCTGTTGGTAGACATTTAGCTTGTTTCTGTGCCTTGGCTATTGTGAATAGTGTTGCAGTGTACTTAGGGGTGCATGTATCTTTTTCAATAAAAGTTTTGTTTGGATGTATGCCCAGGAGTGGGATTGCTGCATCTTATGTTAACTATATTTTTAGTTTTCTGAGGAACCTCCATACTGTTTCCGTAGTGGCTGTACCAAATTACATTCCCACCAGCAATGTAGGAGGGTTCCCTTTTCTCCACATCCACTCTGGCATTTGTTATTTGTAGGCTTCTTAATAATGGCCATTCTGACCAATGTGAAGTAGTACCTCACTGTAGAGTTTTGATTTACATTTCTCTCATAATTAGTGATGTTGAGCATGTCTTCATGTTCCTGTTGGCCATTCTTATTTCTTCTTTGGAGAAATGTCTGTTTAGGTCTTATGCCCATTTTTTGATTGGGTTATCTGTTTTTTTTGTTTTGTTTTGTTTTTGTTGAGTTGTATGAGCTGTTTGTATATTTTGGAAATTAAATACTTGTTGGTTGCATCATTTGCGGATTGTAAATAGGGCCTTAAATAGGTGATTAAGTTGAAGTGAGATCATAAGGATGGGGCCCTAATTCAGTATGACTGATGTTCTTATAAGAAGATAAAGGGACCAGGGGTCATGCACACAGAGGACAGGCCATGTGAGAAGGCAAGAAAAGAGGCCTCAGGAGAAAGCAGACCTACTGACACCTTGATCTTTGACTTCTAGCCTCTAGAACTGTGAGAAAATAAATTTCTGTTGTTTTAAGCCACCCAGTCTATGGTGTTTTATTATGGCAGGCCTAGCAAATTATTATAGCATCCCAGTTTATCCTCCCATTTATTGGATTTTAAAAAGTTTTGTTTTGTTTTGTTTTTTTTAAGCATACTGTGGTATGCTTATATATCCATAAACATTTTGTAGTTGTCTTGGAGGAGAGACCTTCTAGTGGGACTTGGGAGTAGGTGAAGGAGGCTTTTATTTTTCATTATATACTATTTTATATTGTTTGAATGTTTTTTATAAGAAATTAGATTTTATAGTTATAAAGTATCTGGTTAAAATAAATAAAATCAAAATAAAATTCTGTCTAGAATATAAATATTATTTGACAGATAGGAGATGGAGTATAGCCCCCACAAAAATATATATTTATAGGATAGTATTTGTTTTATTGTTGCTTTATTCCATTTAAGTTCAGCATTGAGGAATTTATCCTAAGGAAACAACCAGAGGTAGGTAAAATAATAGATGTTTAAAGGTGCCTGCTGCAGCTTTGTTTATGAGAATGAAACAGCAGAGTGTAGTGTCAGACTTAGAATTAAGGTTCAAGATCCTGTGCTGCCTTGACATCTGAAACCGGGTGCATGGAGAGGCTCAAATGGCCTAACTGCAAGTGTCCTTACCCATTTCCGCTCCCTGGCCATAACTCCTCTTTATCGTGCATACCAGACACAGTTCTGCTTATCCCTGAGTAGCAGGCTTCAGTTCCCTGCCAGTCTGCAGAATTATTCAAATAAGCTAATCACACCCTCCAGCAGGAACCAGGGGTCACCTCACCCTCTTGTTTCTACAAGGCTTGACTGCCACAGACCCTACTTGTTCACTCTTTTCCCAGGGGGCTGTTCCCATGTGGCTCCATGTTGTGTGCACTGTCCTCCCTTAGACTTTGAATATATGGGACTGATAAGTGGCTGTTGATCTCATCTTTTCAGTGTCAGATATCATATATCTGGCCATCCCTATAACCATAAGGGGAATCCCTCCCTCACCAATGAGGTGAAGGGAAAGTGAATAAAACATGGGATTGGTGAATTAAATTACAGTACATCCAAAAGCCAAAGTGTTATAGTCATTAAAAATCTTATAAAATATTTAATAATATGCAAAACTGCTTATAATATATCAAGCATGACAGTAAACACTGAGTCATTGTGTCATCTATCAATCTCTGAGTGGTTTTGAGAAATAAATGAATACAGAAAGCAATACCTGGAAGAACAACAGAAAGCCTCCTGTACTCCAAGAGTTTGGTTAATGATATCAAACTCTTGGTCTGGAAATTACAGAGGTCACTTCTTGCTGTGATGCACTGACTCATCTGAAAAATGAAGGGACTGGACCTCTTGATTTTTTTTTTTTTTTTTTTTGTCTTTTTGCTATTTCTTTGGGCTGCTCCCACGGCATATGGAGGTTCCCAGGCTAGGGGTCGAATCGGAGCTGTAGCCACCGGCCTATGTCAGAGCCACAGCAACGCGGGATCTGAGCCGCGTCTGCAACTTACACCACAGCTCATGGCAACGCCGGATCTTTAACCCACTGAGCAAGGGCAGGGACTGAACCCACAACCTCATGTTTCTTAGTCGGATTTGTTAACCACTGTGCCACGACGGGAACTCCTGGACTTCTTGATTTCTTATCATTAAGATTTCTTCTAGCTTAAACTTCGTGATTCTATACGATTATTTTCAAGGGGAATTGCATTCCAAACTGCACTGTTGGAGTCACATTACAAGTCCCTTGAGTGCAGTGACAGTTCTTCCTGCACTGACGCAGGGACCAGGGCCTCTTTCAGGACAGCTTGTGTATGTAAATGCATGTGTGCGCATATGTAAAGCTCTTTTCTATTCTTTGTCTAGCAGAATATAATTGCCTTTATACTAATATGCCTAGTGAAAAATTGGCTGTTGGATTTGCAGCAACAATGGATGGACCTAGAGATTATCATACTAAGTGAAGTAAGCCAGAGAAAGACAAATATCATATGATATTGCTTGTATGTGAAATCTAGTAGTAATGATACGAAAGAATGTATTTATAAAACAGAAACAAACTCACAGATTTCAGAATCAAACTTATGGTTACTGAAGGGGAGACATTGGGCAGGAAGGATACATTGGGGACATGGGATTGGCATATACAGACTACACTCTATGGAATAGGTAACTGGCAAGGACCTGCTATACAGCACAGGGAAATCTATTCAATATTATGTAATAACCTACATGGGAAAAAAAGAATGAATATATATATGTGTAACCTGATCCACTTTGCCATACATCTGAAACTAATACAACATTGTAAGTCAACTATACTCCAATAAAAGTAAAAATAAATTGGCTGTTGGATCTCATGAAATCCCACGATGATGATTATGATGTGTCAGAGCATTCCAAAGTGTTAGATGATACTCTAGGAATAGTGGCTTCAGAAATACAGGTGGTCTTTTTTCTTCTCATCATTTTTGCCTTTCAGTATTCTAAAGAACTTGAACAGAAATATTCATAGAGCCTTTACTGCTTAGATTCTCATAAAAGACTAAATCCTAGAGAGTTGAGACTTAGAAAGAAAAAGCATGCAATTTTTGAGAGATCAGATTTCATTGGAAACGATTAATTTCTTAAGTATTTAAACTGATAATTCCATACCATAATATATGTAATATGCTATAGAAAGGAATCAAGTAGTGAGGGGAAGGTGTAAGAAAACTATTTAACAGACTTGGATTCCAGCCCCACAAGGTCAGAAGTATTTTAAGGTAATGCTGGAGTTCATTTACATTTACATTTAAATCTTAGTAAAAATCTGAGATTATCAAATAATTTAGGAGATTGTTTAACATGGTGGTTGAGAGCATGATTTCTGGAGTCAGACTGAAATAGTTAGGGTCCCAATAAGAATCAAATTGTATGTTCAAATTAGATTAATTTATGGAGGATTTAATTCAGGGACAATTTTCAAGGACAGAGAGAAATCACACTGGATAGTGTGTACATTGGAGTTAGTAACACTGTAGCTGTTCCCAGCTCTGGTTTGAAGGGTATAAAGGGGTGAGGGCAGCTGGTTCCTGGAGCAGTGATTTCACTTGAGGGACACAGAATCTTAAAGTGGCTCTACAGGGAGGGAGCCCAGGGAATAAGCACCCCAGGCTTAGTCTTCTTCCTCCCTCTGACCTCCTGCCTTGGCTCCTGTGGCCAACACAACTGCCAACCAGAAGGCAAGGAAGCCCATTGGCACAATTCATAGAGGTCAACCACTTGGGTATAAAATTGGGGCAGAGATTAGGGTGGAAGGCAGATCTGGAGGGGCAGCTAAAGAGGTCCAGTACAAGGACCCATCTGAGTTTGAGTTGAAGGCTTAGTTTTTCTTAGCTGTAGAATATTGGGCAAGTTATTCAGTCTTCATAAGCTTATTTCTTATATGTAAAATGGGATGGTAATACTGTCCCACAGTTAAAGGATTAAATTAGCTCATTTAGACAGTGTTCTTTGTGTGATGCTTCACTTCTAGAGATGAGCAATAAGTGCCAGCTATTTCATTGCCATCCCTTGTCCTCCCCCTCCTCCAAAGATCATGTTTTTAATGCATGACTACCCTGGGTTTGCTTTCAAGGATCCATTGACTAAGACAAGGATGTCTTAGGGGCTGTTTTTATCCTGTGCAGAGGAAAAGCAGCATCTTGGCGCCGTCACTTGGACCAGCATTGTCCCAGTCAGCTAGATTTTGGAATCCCAATTTGATTATTGTCAGAGGTCTGATTATCACATGACCCCATCACAAAATGGTATTTCTCACATTTTTAAAAATGATTAGAAAGAGGAGATTTTTTATGACTCCTGGCATAGTACATAAAATGCTTTGATGAACAAAGATTTTTATTTCCTCTCAAGCCAGGGTAACAGATTTATTGTAGAAATGACCTGATATTTTAGTTACAAAGAATTTTTTTCTTATGATGAGAACATTAAACAATTTTTAAATTTTATTTATTTGTGTCTTTTTTATGGCTGCCCCTGTGGCATATGGAAGTTCTCAGGCCAGGGGTCAAATCAGAGCTGCAGCTGCTGGCCTACACCACAGCCACAGCAACACTGGATCTGAGCTGCATCTGTGACCTTCACCACAGCTTGTGGCAGGATGCTGTAACATGCTGTACTTGGGACCTAAGGCTTTGTTTGTGTCTGAGACATCCCTGCTTTGGGGAGATCAATTGAGAAGAAAGTCTTTTCACTTCATTTTATTAATTTCAGAGCGTGGTAGTTATCCTATTGCCTTTTTAAAGAACTGCTTAAAGGGATATACTGCCCTTTCCTTTTTTTTTTTTTTTTTTTTTTTCTTTTTTAGGGCTGCACCCGCGACATATGGAAATTCCCAGGCTAGGGGTCTAATCGGAGCTATAGCTGCCGGCCTACACCACAGCCACAGCAACACAGGATCCAAACTGCCTCTGTGACCTATACCACAGCTCACGGCAATGCTGGATCCTTAACCCAATGAATGAGGTCAGGGATTGAACCCGCAACCTCATGGTTCCTAGTCGGATTCATTTTCACTGTGCCATAATGGAGATCGCTGCCCTTTCCTTTTTTACTTTAAATAGTTGATGTCAGAATGATGTAAGGAAGAAAAAGTTTCAAAATGAAAGTGTATGTCAGTATTGTATATTTCTTTTTTAAAGAATTCAGAATACTTTTCATAATGTATAATAATTTCTCATAATATCAGATTTTATTCCTTTTTTTTTTTTTTTTTTTTTTTTTTTTGCTTTTTAGGGCCTCACCCTTGACATAGGGAGGCTCCCAGGCTAAGGGTTGAATCAGAGCTGCAGCTGCCGTATGCCACAGCCACAGCCATGCGGGATCCGAGCCGCGTCTGCGACCTACACCACAGCTCATGGCAACGCTGGAGCCTGAACCCACTGAGCGAGGCCAGGGATCAAACCTGCGTCCTCATGGATACTAGTTGGATTTGTTTCTGCTGTGCCACGACGGGAACTCCTAATATCAGGTTTTAAATAAAATCCATGTCAGTCCCCTTCCCTCATTCCTCAAACCATACACACATACATGCATGCACACGATGTGCCAGTAAGGGAAATCAGCCATTGTTCTTAGAACTACTAGTGGTTTGGTTAACTAAAAACTTGCTTATATCTCAGAAGTCATGCAATGTCAAAGCTCAGATGTGGAAAATCAACTCCAGAAGAGCATGGGAGATATTTCCTTACTTCACCTAAGGTTCTTTGTAATGGAAATCTAGAGTAGTGATTCAAACAGTCTCCAAATTGCAAATTGATCTTGTTCCAAAAGCTCACTTGGAAGGCAGTTGTCATCGCTCAGAACTCATTTTTACATATACGCAACGTTGTACTGTTAGTTCGATTTCCAGACTGGTTCCTGAAAGCCTCTTCAACAAGTGTGCAGTTGACCATTGCTGCTCTAGCCTCACAGATAATTAGTACCTGAAGGATATTCAGAGGTCTTCAAGTTGAGTAAAAACATTAACTCATTCAAAGAATGGGAGAGGCAATGACTTGTTTAGGGTTAGCCAACAGAGCCAGGACTGGATCTGCATCTGACTTGGAGGCTATGATTTTTCCAGTGTTTTAATTTACAAAATTGGACCACTGTTTACCACCTTGTATCTCTAAATAGGTTAAGTAGGTTACTTCTAAATAAGCAATTAGAAAATGCTTTCCTATATAGTCGGCTCACACAATCTTTCTTCACAATAATTCTCTGAAGGTAGTAGAGCAGATTGTCTTCCCATTCGAAGGGTAAAGACATGGAAGCTCAAAGAGGGTAAATAAATTGTCCATCAACACACAGTTAGGAAGTGGAGGACTTGGGATTCAAACCCAGCTCTTGGAGTCTGAGGCCAGCATCCACTCCTCCACTGACATTTGATAGGAGTGCAACCTGGGGTTTGCTTGCATCCCAATGTCCCAAGCAGGGAATGGCAGACTGGGTCAACCTGGAGCTGAGGGACACCTGCCAGCTGAGGCTGCTGAGCTGATTGGTCAGCAGAGAGGAGGACAGGATGGGAGGGGAGATTGAGGGCTCTGGTGATTGTACAGCTTAGGATAGTTCCTCAGTGGTAGGAGGTTGAATGGGTGGGTGTGTTGTCCTTGTTGATCTGTTCATGCTACTCTTCCATAGGAACTGCCTATATGTAAAGGTGACCTTTATTTTAATGTATCATCTAGCATATGTTGATGTCTTAATTTGTTAAGGTTGTGTGGATTAGGCCACAGTACCTTGATATAAGTAGGCACTTGTTAAGGGTTTAACATAAATTATATTGAATTGACCTAACTGGAGAAACCTAAAGCTTCTCTATAAACAGATGAAATGGCTACAAAATACTTTTTTGTTTGTTTTGCCATTTCTTGGGCCGCTCCCATGGCATATGGAGGTTCCTAGGCTAGGTGTTGAATCGGAGCTGTAGCCGCCGGCCTATACCACAGGCACAACAACGCTAGATCTGAGCCGCGTCTGCAACCTACACCACAGCTCACGGCAATGCTGGATCCTTAATCCACTGGGCAAGGGCAGGGAGCGAACCCGCAACCTCATGGTTCCTAGTTGGATTTGTTAACCACTGCGCCACCATGGATACTTCCAAAATACTTTTTAAAAACAAAAACAAAAGCTCATCCTCATTTGAAGAACAGCAAGTGCTTAACTGGGCATATAATATAATACTTTCACTAAATTTCCTCTACAGCTGTGTGGATTTTACCATTTAATTAATTAATTGTACAACCATCATCACAACCCAGCTTTACATTTTCATCCCAAACCCTCAGCTCATCCCCCATCCCAACCTCTCAGCTCATCCCCCATCCCAACCTGTCTCCTTTGGTAATCATAAGTTTTTCAAAGTTCGTGAGTCCATTTCTGTTCTGCAAAGAAGTCCATTGTATCCTTTTTAAAAATTTTTAAAATCTTTTTTTTTTTTTGTCTTTTGTCTTTTTAGGGCTGCACCTGTGGCATATGGAGGTTCCCAGGCCTATGCCAGAGCCACAGCAACGCTGGATCGGAGCCGCATCTGCAACCCACACCACAGCTCACAGCAACACTGGATCCTTAAACCACTGAGTGAGGCCAGGGATTGAACCTGTAACCTCATGGTTCCTAGTAGGATTTGTTTCTGCTGTGCTACTGTGGGAATTCCATATCTTTTTTTTTTAGATTTCCCATAGAAGTGATAGCACATGACATTTGTGTCTCCCTGTCTGACCAACTTCACTTAGCATGATAATTTCTAGGTCCATCCATGTTGCTGCAAATGACATTATTTCATTCCTTTTTATGGCTGAGTAATATTCCATTGTGTATGTGTACCACATCTTCTTTAGTCCACTCCTCTGTCAGTGGACATTTAGGTTGCTTCCATGTCTTAGCTATTTTATATAGTGCTGCAATGAACATTGGGATAGACGTATCTTTTCAAGTTATGGTTTTCTCTGGATAGATGCCCAGGAGTGGGGTTGCTGAATCAAATGGTAATTCTATTTTTAGTTTTCTGAGGAATCTCCATACTGTTTTCCATAGTGGTTGAACCAATTTATATTCCCACCAACAGTGTAAGAGGGTTCCATTTCCTCCACACCCTCTCCAGCATTTACTGTTTGTAGACTTTTTGATGATGGCCTTTCTGGCTAGTGTAAGGTGCTTCCTCTTAGTAGTTTTTATTTGCATTCCTCTAATAATTAAAGATGTTGGACATTTTTTCATGTGTTTTTTGGCTACCTGTATGTCTTCTTTGGAGAATTGTCTGTTTGATCTTCTGCTTATTTTTTGATGGGGTTGTTTGTTTTTTTGGTATTCAGCTGCGAGAAGTGTTATATATTTTGAAGATTAATCCCTTGTTCAGTCACTTCACTTGCAAATATTTTCTTCCATTATGTGGTTTGTCTTTTTGTTTTGTTTAGGGTTTCCTTTGCTGTGCAAAAACTTTTAAATTTAATTAGGTCCCATTTGTTTATCTTTGTTTATATATTATCATTACTCTAGGAGGCGGATCTGAGAAGACATTGCTGTGGTTTATGTTGGAGAGTGTATGTTTTCCTCTAAGAGTTTTATAGTATCTGGTCTTATGTTTAGGTCTTTAATCCATTTTGAGTTTATTTTTGTGTGTGGTGTTAGGGAGTGTTCTAATTTCATTCTTTTACGTGTAGCTGTCTAGTTTTCCCAGCACCACTTATTGAAAGGACTGTCTTCTCTCCATTGTATATCCTTGCCTCCTATGTCATAGATTAGTTGACCATAGGCATGTGGGTTTAATTCTGGGCCTTCTATCCTGTTCTACTGATCTGTATGTTTTTGTGTCAGTACCATACATTTTTGATGACTGTAGTTTTGTAGTATAGTCTGAAGTCAGGGAGCCTGATTCCTCCAACTCCATTTTTCTTTCTCAGGATGTCTTTGGCTATTCTGGGTCTTTTGTGCTTCAAAAAAAAAAAAAACATTAAAATATTTTGTTCTAGGAGTTCCTGTCATGGCTAAGTGGTTAATGAACCCAACTAGTATCCATGAGGATGCGGGTTTGATCCATGGCCTCACTCAGTGGGTTAAGGATCTGGTGTTGCTGGGAGATGTAGTGTAGGTCACAGATGCAGCTTGGATCCTGCATTGCTGTGGCTGTGGCATAGGCCAGCAGCAACAGCTCCAATTCAGTCCCTAGCCTGGGAACTTACATATGCTGCAGGCACGGCCCTAAAGAGACAAAATAAAATAAAATAAAATAAGATAAGATAAGATAAGATAAAATAAAATATAAAATAAAAAATAAAATAATAAAATAAAATAAAATAGTAAAATAAAGTAAAATAAAATATTATGTTCTAGTTCTGTGAAAAATGTCCTTGGTAATTTGATAGGGATTGCATTGAATCTGTAGATTGCCTTGGATAGTATAGTCATTTTGACAATATTGATTCTTCCAGTCCAAGAACATGGTAGATCTTTCCATCTCTTTGTGTCATCTTTGATTTCTTTCATCAGTATCTTATAGTTTTCACAGTATAGGTCTTTTGTCACTTTAGGTAGGTTCATTCCTAGGCATTTTATTCTTTTTGATGTGATGGTGAATGAGATTGCTTCCCTAATTTCTCTTTCTGATCTTTAATTGTTAGTGTATAGAAATGCAGTCAATTTTTGTGTATTAATTTTATATCCTGCAACTTTACCAAATTCACTGATGAGCTCTAAGAGTTTTCTGGTAGCATCTTTAGGATTTTCTAGGTATAGTATCATGTCATCTGCTGTGATAGTTTTACTTTTTCCTTTCTAATTTGGATTCCTTTTATTTCTTTTTCTTCTGTGATTTCTGTGTGTAGGACTTCCAAAACTATGTTGAATCTTAGTGGTGAGAGCGGACATCCTTGTCTTGTTCCTGATCTCAGTGGGAAATCTTTCAGCTTTTTACCATTGAGAATAATGTTAGCTGTGGGTTTGTCATATATGGCCTTTATTCTGTTGAGGTAGTTTCCCTTTCTGGAGGGTTGCCCACTTTCTGGAGGGTTTTTATCAGAAATGGGTGTTTGATTTTGTCAAAAGTTTTTGTGCATCAATTGAGATGTCATGGTTTTTATTCTTCAGTTAATGTGGTGTATCAGAATGATTGATTTGTGGATATTGAAAAATCCTTGCATCCTTGGGACAAATCCAACTTGATTATGATATACAATCCTTTTAATATATTGTTGGATTCAGTTTGCTAGAATTTTGTTGAGGATTTTTGCATCTATGTTCATCAGTGATATTGTCCTGTAATTTTCTTTCTTTTGTGCTATCTTTGTATGGTTTTGGTATCAGGGTGATGGTGACCTCATAGAATGTGTTTGAAATGTTCCTTCCTCTCTAATTTTTTTGGAATAGTTTCAGAAGGATGGGCATTAGCTCTTCTCTAAATTTTTGATGGAATTTACCTGTGAAGCCATCTGGTCCTGGATTTTTGTTTATTGGAAGTGTTAAAATCACAGTTTCAATTTCAGTACTTGTGATTGGTCCTTTCATCTTTTCTATTTCATCTTTTTTAAGTCTTGGAAGATTGTACTTTTAAGAAAAAATTTGTCCATTTCTTCTAGATTGTCTATTTTATTGGCATATAGTTGCTTGCAGTAAGTTCTTATGATCCTTTGTATTTCTGTGATGGCCGTTATAACTTCCCTTTTTCACTTCTAATTTTATTGATTTGAATCTTCTCTTTTTCTTGATGAGTCTGGCTAAGGGTTTATTAATTTTGTTGATCTCTTCAAAGAATCAGATTTTAGTTTCATTGATTTTTTTTTTCCTATGGTTTTCTTCATTTCTATTTCATTAATTTCTGCTCTGATATTATGATTTTTTTTTTCCTTCTGCTTACTTTGGGTTTTGTCTGTTTTTCTTTCTGTAGTTGCTTTAGGTGTACAGTTAGGTTTTTTATTTGAGCTATTTCTTGTTTCCTGAGGTAGGCTTGTATTGCTGTAAACTTCCCTCTTAGAACCATTTTTGCTGCATCCCATGGGTTTTGGATTGTTGTGTCTGTTGTCGTTTGCTTCTAGGTATTTTTTTAAATTTCCTCTTTGATTTTGTCAGTCTTCCATTGGTTGTTTAGTAGCGTGTTGTCTAGTCTCCACGTGTTTGTGTTTTTTGCAGCTTTCTTCTTGTTATTGATTTCCAGTCTTATAGCATTGTGGTTGGAAAAGATGCTTGATATGATTTCAGTTTTCTTAAATTAACCAAGGCTTGATTTGTGATCCAGAATGTGATCTATCCTGGAGAATGTTCCCTGTACACTTGAGAAGAACATGTATTCTGCTGCTTTTGGATGGAATGTTCTATAAATAATTATCAAGTTCATCTGGTCTAATGCTTCATTCAGGGCCTGTGTTTCCTTATTGATTTTCTGTCTGGAAAATCTGTCCATTGCTGTAAGTTGCATGTTAAAAGTCCTCTGCTATTATTGTTATTGTCAGTTTCTCCTTTTGAGATTGTTAGCAGTTTCCTTATATATTGAGGTGATCCTGTGTTGGCTGCATGTATGTTTACAATTGTGTCTTCTTCTTGGACTGATCCTTTGATCATTATGTAATGTTCTTCTTTATCTCTTATAATATTCTTTAAGGTCTATTTTGTCTGATATGAGTATTGGTTCTCCAGCTTTCTTCTGATTTCCATTTGCATGGAATATTTTCTTCCATCCTCTCACTTTCAATTTGTATGTTCCCCTAGAACTGAAGTGGGTCTCTTGAAGACAACATATATATGGGTCTTGTTTTTGTATCCATTCTGCCAGTTTTGGTTGGGGCATTTAGTCCATTTACATTCAAGGTAATTATTGATATGTATGTTCTTATTGCCATTTTATTAACTTTTGGATTTGTTTTTGTTGGTTTTTTTAGTCTTCCCTTTGGTTCTTGTTCTCTTCTTTTGTGGTTTGATGACTGTCTTTAGTGTTGTATTTGGATTGCTTTTTCTCATTTGTGTGTCTATCTATTGTAGGTTTTTGGTTTTCAGCTACCATGAAGTTTTGATATAGGAGTCTCTATATATACAAGATTGTTTTAAGTTGTTGGTCTCTTAATTGCAAGTGCATCTCCAGTATCCTGCATTTGTACCCTCCTCACAATTTCTGGTTTTGGTAGCATATTTGTCAGTGGATGATTTGCTACCTGTACTATATGTGTGCCTTTGCTGGTGAGCCTTGGCATTTATAATATTTTTCTTTTTCTTTTCTTTTCCACCTAGTAAAGTTCCTTTAGATTGTCGTAAAGCTGGTTTAGTGTTGCTGAATTCTCTTAGCTTTTGCTTGTCTATAATGCTTTTGATTTCTCCTTCAAATCTGAATGAGAGCCTTGCTGGGTAGAGTAATCTTGGTTGGAGGTTTTTTCCTTTCATCATTTTAAGTATATCATGCCACTCCTTTCTGGCCTGCAGAGTTTTCTGCTGAAAAATCTGCTGATAACCTTATCAGTGTTTCCCTGTATGTTATTTGTTTCTTTTCCTAAGCTCCTTTCAACATTTTCTGTTCGTCTTTAATTTTGGTGAGTTTGTTGAATGTGTTTCTCACGGTGCTCCTCCTTGGATTTATTTTGTATAGTACTCATTGTGGCTTCCTGGATTTGAGTGAGTGATTCCTTTCCCATGTTAGGAACATTTTCAGATATTATCTCTTCAAATATTTTCTCTGGCCATCTCTTTCTCTATTCTCCTTCTGGCACCCCTATGCTATGGATGTTGGTGTGTTTAACATTGTCCAAGAGTTCTCTTAGATTGTCTTCATTTCTTTTCATTTTTCTCTTTTCTGTTCTGCATCAGTGATTTCCACTAGTCTGTCTTCCACCTTGCTTAGTTGTTCTTCTGCCTCCAGTATTCTGCTGTTGGTTGCTTCTAGTGAAACTTTTATTTCAGTTATTATATTTTGCATCTCTGCTTGCTTAATCCTTAAATCTTGTATTTTGCTGCTCAACATTTCTTATAATTTATCATTCTTTGCCTCCCACTTATTTCCAAGATCTTGAATCATCTTTTCTACCATTAGTCTAAAGTCTTTTTCATGGAACTTGGTAATCTCCAGATCACTTAGCTTTTTTCTTGTTTTTTTTTTCCCCTTGTTTCCTTATCTGAATCATAATTCCCTGCCCTTTCACTTTGTAGATTTTTGGTGTGGTCTCCTTTTTTGTAGACCTAGGGTTGTAGCCTTTTTTGATTCTGATGTCTGCCCCCCTTGCGGCTGACCTTGGTATGGGGGCTTGCTGCAGGCTTCCTGATGGGAGGGACTGGTGCCTGCCTACTGGTAGGTGGAGCGGAATCTTATCTCTCTGGTGGATGGTGCTTTGTCTCTGGGTGTGATTAGATGTGGCTGTGTGCCTGGAGGGTCTTAAGGCAGCCTGTTTGCTGATGGGTGGGGTGTGTTCCCACCCAGTTTATTCTTTGGCCTGGGCCTTCTCAGCCCTGATGGGTGGGGCAAGACTTTTCCAAAATGGCCACTTCTAGAGGAGTTTGCACTGATTATTCCTGATACCTCTGCCTCCAGTGTCCCTCTCCCACAATGAGCCACAGTCACTCCCTATTTTCCCAGGAGATCCTCTGCGAACCAGAGGCAGGTCTGACCCAGATTCCCATGGAGTCTCTGCTTTGCCCTGGGACCTAATATACATGAAAACCTGTGTGTGCCTTTCAAGAGTGGAGTCTCTGTTTCCTCCAGTCCTGAGGAGCTACTCACACAAGCCCCACTGGCCCTCAATGCTAAATGCTCCAGGGGCTTCTCCCAGTGCCAGAATCTCAGGCTTGGGGTCCTCACATGGGGTCAGAACTCTCACTCCTGTGGGTGAGCCTCTGTGATAGAGTTACTTTCCAATCTGTGGCTGACCACGTGACAGATATGGGGTGGTTTATATTGTATAATCGCCCCTCCTACTATCTTGATGTTGTCTCTTCTTTGTCTTCTGGAGTAGGATATCTTTTTTGATAGTTTGCTGTCTATTTGGATGAAGGTTGTTCAGCAGTTCATTGTAATTTTGTTGGTTTTAGAAGGTGAGCTCCAATCCTTCTACTTTGCCATCTTAATCCCGTCTCCTATTTATATTTATTTGACTTAATTTTTTGGCCTTGCCCAAGGTATGTGGAAGTTAATGAGTCAAGGATTGATCCCATGCCATAGCAGTGACCCACGCCCCAGCAGCAACATGCCAGATCCTTAATCCATTAGGCCTCCAGGGAATTCCCAAATTATACCTTTTCAGAAAGAAATATTTACCTGTAAAAATGAACCTTATGAGGAGATCTCATTGTGGCTTAGCTGGTTAAGAACCCAACTAGTATCTATGAGGATATGGGTTCCATCCCTGGCTTTGCTTAGTGTTTTAAGTATCCGGTGTTGACATAAGTTGCAGCATACTTTGCAGGTATGGCTCGGATCTAGCATTGCTGTTGCCAAGGCTGAGATGCAAGCTGGCAGCTACAGCTCTGATGTGACTCCTAGCCTGGGAACTTCCATATGCCTTGGGTGTGGCCTTAAAAAAGAAAGAAAAGGGAGTTCCCGTCGTGGCTCAGTGGTTAACGAATCCTACTAGGAACCATGAGGTTGCAGGTTCCATCCCTGGCCTTGCTCAGTGGGTTTAGGATCCCGTGTTGCTCTGAGCTGTGGTGTAGGTTGTAGATGCAGCTCGGATCCCACATTACTGTAGCTCTGTAGCTCAGCTCCAATTAGACCCCTAGCCTGGGAACTTCCATATGCTGTGGGTGCTGCCCTAGAAAAGACAAAAAAAGACAAAAAAAAGAAAAAGAAAAAGAAAAAAAAGAACCTCCTAGTGAATCTGAAAGAAAAACTGATTACAGCTACACATTTTAAAAGGCTCTAACATTTTTGTGCACTGTGAATGTGATTTTTAAAATTCCTTGAAAGGGAGGGAGCGAGAAAACACACTCTCTTCAAAGGGTGTGCCTAATCCCTGCTGTGTGTCACTACTGTTCACTGCTCAGCCTTTAGTCTTCTGGGTAAACTTTTTGCCAGGTGTGGGTGTGGTTGGAGGGTGTGTTCATGAATATTCCTCCTGCTTGTTTGTTAGTAAAGATGAAGTCAGATTCCAGTCTACAGTGGTGGACTAAGAGGGGAAGAAATGAAATCTGTAATAGCAACCTGCAGTCTGGAGGCTCACTATAGTACTGAAAATGGTTCCAGAACAACATCAAGTTTCAGTGCCACGTGCCGTATTTCTAAGTATTATGTCATGTTGGAATTTAATTTTCATTTCTCAGTGCTTAATTTTCATTGTGAGGGTCTGTTTGCTTCCTCATGCTTTCAATTTATTACCCTGCTGTTGCAAAATGTATCACTCAAAGTTGCTGATCCTGTTAATGTCGGGAAAGGGAGGGGAAAACCCACATGGCAGGACATGAAGCTAATTTATGGTGTGATTAGAAGGCTCCATCTGCCTTCTCTTTTATATCATTCATTTATCCCTCATTTATTTATCCCAGTCTTTTCTCTAATTTTTTTTTCTTGTTCTGTGCTCCTTTTACTTTCCCTAGCCCTTGTCTTTCTCCATCTCCTAGTTCTTTTTACGACTCCTTCATGTATAATCCTCTGTTCCCCACTCTTCTCATCTTATTTTTTGAGTCTCAGGATTCTTTCCCATTCTCCTCCAGAACTCACTCACGGTTACCCCCTACCCACTTAACTGTCTTTGGTTTACTCATTTTTCTTTCTTTGTTCATAATAGTGCTCCTTATTTTTAATTTTGGCTTGGACTATAAGAGAGGCTGGTTCTAAGCTTATGGGCTATATCCTGAGATGCCATTTGAGAATAGGGGATCATTTTCACACTCTCCTAGTCTAGGATTACTGAACCATCTCAAAGACATTGAGGAGTTCCCTTGTGGCTCAGTGGGTTGAGTCTGGTGTTGTCACTGCTGTGGCCCTGGTTACATCTGTGGCCCAGGCTCTATCCCTGGCCCAGGAACTTCCACATGTCATGGGTGTGGCCAAAAAAAAAAAAAAAAAAAAAGACATTGGAAAAAAGGTAGTATATGAATCCAACATAGTTGCTGCACTTGTATTATTATTCCTGTTAATAATAACTATTTAATGAGTTACATCCACGTACTTTTTGCAGGTCTTCCAACTTGGTTATATACTAGTTCAAGCAAATGTCTTAGTTTCCATTCTGGAGAGGCAAGGCAGCACAGTATTGTGGGAAAGAAACATGGACTTTTGAATGAAGCAGATGTGAATTTAAATTTGGTTCTGCCCTTAATTAGCACTGTAACATGGGCAAATTATTACCATCATTAATTTTTTAATTTTTTTTTTTTTTGGCTGCACCCATGGCACATAGAAGTTGCTGGGCCAGGGATCAAATCTGAGCCACAGCTGTGGCTCTACTGGATCTTTTAACCCACTGAACGACAATGGGAACTCTCTCATTATTGATTTTTTTATTGTGAAATATCTGAAGCTCACAAAGATGTACAAACAATAACATGTTTAGCCACCATTGTAACTTTGTCAGATCTTTTTGCCATGTTAATTTCAGATCTTTTTCTTTTTGTTAAGAAATAAAAAACGGTATAGCAATTACTTAGTTGCTCTGATTTGGAGTTTCTTCTGTTCTGAAATGGATCTAATTATGTTTATATCCCAGAGTCATGAGAATTAAACAGCGTGACATAACCTAAAGTGGCTGCCGTATTTTAAGTGCTTAAAAACTTTCTCATTCTTATGTAGACAATCATGAATAAATCACTTTAGTGGCCTTTTAAAAACTCCATATGGATTTTTTAAAAACAGATAATTTTCCTGGCTCTAGGTAGCCCTATCCTTGATTTTGTTATTATAGAAATAAAGATGATTTTGTCTACCAGTGATTTAGAAAAATAACCTCAAGTTTAGTACTAGTTTCCTGAGTCTTAGTCTTTTAAATGCTAAAATTTTATAAGCATTTGCATTTTAAGTTTCTCATAAATGCATTTTGAAAAATAATATTTTTAGTTACTTGGCTACTTTGTAAAAAGTGAGAAAGTCACTTTTCCTGGCACATGAGGATTCAAAGGCTTTCAAGTGAGTTTTCCAGATGTTGATATGGGAAGTGTTTCTTTTGGTAGTTGGTTCTCTTGCATCAGCTGCTGCCCTAAAATAAGCTGTTGTCCAGGCAAATGAGGAAAGTGTGTGCTAGGTGGGAAGAAGGTGGTACATCAGGGAGGCGTGATTGCCAGGGAACCTAGGAGGATCATGGCCTTTTGAACCTAGCTAAACACTAGAAGCTTGTCATTCATTTGTATTTATTAAGTGCCTAGGGAATCCAGGTGCTGTTCTATGCACTTGGGATTCAGAGATGAGTCGAGAGTCAAAAATCCCTTTTGTCATGGAGGTTAAATTTGGAGGGGGTATGAAGACGAAGAGATAATAAAGAAATAAGTAAAGTTATATCATAGTAGAGACAGTAAGTGCTATGTAGGGGAAAAAAAGAGGTGAAGGGGTTAGGAAGGGCTGGGTGGGGCGGGGTTTGCAATGGGTATGGCTTTTTAAAATTTGTTCATTCATTTATTCTACAAACTTTTTTGGGGGGGCGCTGCACCCATAGCATGTGGAAGTTCCTGGGCTAGGGATCAAACCCACAGCACATCAGTGACCCAAGCTGCTGCAGTGACAACTCCAGATCCTTAACCCTCTGTAACACAGGGGAACTCAACATTTTTTTTTTTTTTAAGGGCCACACCTGCAACATATGGAAGTTCCCAGGTTAAGGGAAGAATTGGAGTTGCAGCTGTTGGGCTATGCCACAGCCACAGCAATGCAGGCAGGATCTGAGCCACGGGCAGGATTCGAGCTGCATCTGTGACCTATACCACAGCTCATTCCAATGCTGGATCCTTCACCCACTGAACAAAGCCAGGGATTGAACCTGTGTCCTCATGGATACTAGTCAGGTTCTTAAACCACTGAGCTACAACAGGAACTTCGAACAAACATTTGTTGAGTAATCATGCCACCTGGGTTATCTGGGAAGTATAGCAAGACATTACAGGATCAGAAGTTACTTAAGGCATTTCAAATTGTTATGGTCAGAGAGGGTTTCTTAGAAGAGGAAATAGTTGTTTTTTTTTTAATTTTTTTTCCTTTTTTTTAAATTGATGTATAGTTGATTTACAGTTATTTAGGTGTATAGCAAAGTGATTCATTTGCATATATATAATGTGTGTGTGTATATGTGTATATATATTCTTTTTCAAATTCTTTTCCATTATAGGTTATTACAGGGTATTGAATATAGTTCCCTGTGCTATACAGGAGGTCCTTGTTGTCCATCTATTATTTTATATATAGTAGTGTGTATATGTTAATGCCAAATTCCCAGTTTATCCCTTCCCTCTTTTCCCCTTTTGTAACCACAGGTTTGTTTTCTATGTCTGTGAGTCTGTTTCTGTTTTGTAAATAAGTTCATTTGTATCATTTTTTTAGATTACACATATAAATGATGTCATATGATATTTGTCTGTCTTTGACTTCATTTAGTATGATAATCTGTAGGTCCATCCATATTGCTGCAGATGACAATATTTCATTCTTTTTTATGGCTGAGTAATATTCCATTGTGTGTGTATTTGTACGTATGCGTGTGATATATCACACCTTCTTTTTTTTTTTTTTAATTTTTTTTTTGTTGTTGTTGTTGCTATTTCTTGGGCCGCTCCCGCGGCATATGGAGGTTCCCAGGCTAGGGGTTGAATCAGAGCTGTAGCCACCGGCCTACGCCAGAGCCACAGCAACGCGGGATCCGAGCCGCGTCTGCAACCTATACCACAGCTCACGGCAACGCCGGATCGTTAACCCACTGAGCAAGGGCAGGGACCGAACCCGCAACCTCATGGTTCCTAGTCGGATTCGTTAACCACTGCACCACGGCGGGAACTCCATCACACCTTCTTTATCCATTCATCTATTGATGGACATTTATGTTGCTTCCATGTCTTAGCTATTGTAAATAGTGCCACTATGAACATTTGGGTACATGTACCTTTTCAAATTAGAGTTTTTGTTTTTTCTGGATATATGCCCAGGAGTAGGATTGCTGGATCATGTGGTAACTCTCTCTACTTTTGGTTTTTTAAGGAACCTCCATACTATTCTCCATAGTGGCTGTACCAATTTACATCTCCACCAGCAGTGTAGGAGGATTCCTTTTTCTTCACACTCTCTTCAGCATTTATTATCTGTAGACTTTTGATGAAGGCCATTCTTACTGGTGTGAGGTAACACCTCATTGTAGTTTTGATCTGCATCTCAGAGACAGTGTTAAGTGATAACAAAGAATTGGAATTGATAGGCATGACTACAGGTTCAGGGTGACTGAGGTGATGTGTCCAGGACAAGGCCTGGTCTTGGCATGACCAGCTGGGTGGTGGTGGTTCTATTGCTTGGAGTCAGGGAATGCAGGAGGAACATGTTGGTTTTGGGCATGGTGATGAGCTCTGTTTGGTGCCTGTGGGAATCTGGGGTAGTAGATTAGATGAGCCCACAGCAGAGAAGTTGGGCTCAGAGAAGCCACATGGTACAGTGGGGGCGTCCCGGTGTGTTGTCCAGAATGCATCATGCCCATAGGCATAGCTTCCTTCTGTGTAGTATGACTTAGAAGCAGAAAGGGCTCTCACAAACTGCCCCATGCACTCTTATATATGGACCAGGCACAGATCTGTCCTTGCCACTTGTTCCCTTCCTCCACCCCAGGATTTAGGACTAAACTTTGGGAGAAATAAAGGAAACCTTGATTAAGAGCTCAGGTAGGTCACCCTTGTGGCCAGTCATGCTCAGAACCTCCACATCCATCATCTGCCTAGGACCTTGACCACCACACAATGTAATAACTGGGCCTTTATTTTCCTGGAATCTAAATCCTGTTCTGATACTCAGCCTGAGACTCTTAGCCCTTAAGACTGCTTTGACCTTGATCATTCAGTCCCATTTATTCCTGAGCACCTGCTGAGTCTCAGGCACCAAAGGCACTGTGCAAGGTGCTGAGGCTCAAAAATGAATTAAACATGTTCCCTGTCTTTGTGGAGCATATAAGTCTAGTAGGACACCTGGTTACATAAGCTTGCAATGATGATTCTGTATGATTTGATAAAATAATAGCAGAATGTTTGCTGTCCGGATTTCCAAAACCCAATCCTGACCTCAAAGCCACCTGTACCTGCTGCAGGATTTCTCTGTGGTGCTGCTGGCCTATCCACTATTCTTCCCTCTGCTTTTGCAAAACTTATCGTCAGTGGCTCTAAGCATTCTTTTGGGAGTCTCGATTCTATGTTTTGCCTAGTGTTTCTATTGCCTTTCTCTATTAAATACCAAACTGTGAAGCCTGAGTCTCTTCCCTCTGTGCCCTCTCTTGTCTCACTTTGACCTCAACTGTGTACTAGATCCTAGTCCCCATTCTTAACATGGAAAATTAGCCCATTTAAGAGTCTCAAATCTGTATCAGAATTTGAATCCAGTGTCTTAGAGCCCTAAGACAGTACTCCTTCCATGAAGGTTCATGGCTATGTATTTGAAAGGATGGCAAGGAATCAGCATTTTTTATTAACATATAAGGCGGTTTTAAAACACATCCTTTGTGGCTCAGTGATTACCGAAACTGACTAGGATCCATGAGGATGTGGGTTTGATCCCTGGCCTCACTCAGTGGGTTAAGGATCTTGCGTTGCTGTGGTGTAGGCTGGCAGCTGTGGCTCTGATTTGACCCCTAGCCTGGGAACTTCCATATGCTGCAGGTGCGGCCCTAAAAAAAAAAAAAAGCAAAACACACCTGCAAAATCTTTGACATTGCTCCCATCAAAAGGTAAAATCTAATTGCCCCTCTTTGAATATGGACCTCCCTTTGTTATTTGATTTTAGAGAATAGAATGTGGCAGAATGACAGTGTATGGCTTAAAAGGTTAGGTTAGATGAGGTGACAGAGCTTATAGCTGGCCCTTTCTTGAGATGTTAGTATGTGGGATACCATGTTATGAGGAAGCCCAGGCCACACAGAGGGGCTTTGCGTTGTGGCCCTAGCCCAGCTAAGGTCCCAACTGACAACTAACTTCAACTGCTGGACTTGTGATCAGTGAGCCTTCAGATGCTTGCAGCTCTCAGCCTTTGTGCTGAGATGGCTCTGAATAACGCAGAAATGAGAAGTTCCTCTTAAGCTCTGACCAAACTGCATTTAAAATACTAGCCTCTGCAGAAGTTTTTGTTGTAGCAGTAGATCATCAGAACACATAATAAACAAAATTACTGATCATATTAAAAGTCGTTTGTAAGGTATTTGAAACCTTGATTTTTCATAAGGAAGGCAATAAAAGATAGCAAAACAATTCCTTCTTGGACTAGAATTTATTGATCATCTCTGAATCATACACATTTATAGCATTCTTTGGAGGAACTAAATCCTTCTCAGCTTTTGTACATGACTGACTTGTCTATTTGCAGTTAGTTATGCCTATCTGTAAAAGTGATATAATTTCAGTAGATTTGAGCAGGAGGAGGTCAATTTCCAGTTTCTTATGTGTTGTTATTTTTTATTTTTATTTTTTAGATTTTTAGGGCCATACCCATGGCATATGGAAGCTCCCAGGCTAGGGGTCAAATCAGAGCTACAGCTTCCAACCTACATCACAGCCACAGCAACGCCAGATCCGAGCCATGTCTGCAACCTACACCACAGCTCACAGCAGCACCGGATCCTTAACCCACTGAGTGAGACCAGGGATTGAACCCCGAGTCCTCATGGATACTAGTTGTATTCATTGCCACTGAGTCATGATGGGAACTCCATGTTATTATTTTTTAAAAATAGCTTTATTAAGGTATAATTGACATTCAAGAAACTGTACATGTTTAAAGTATGTGCAGATAGTATTGATACATTTTGACATACATGCACATTGGTTTACACCATTACAATCAAGATAATGAACATATTTATCACCTCCCAGAAGTTTCCTAGTGACCCTTTGTAGTCTCTCCCTCCTGAAAGATCTGAGGCAACCATGTTGATCTGCTTTCTATCACTGTAAATTTGTTTGCATTTTCTAGGGTTTCGTATAAATGGAATCCTATAATAAATATTCTTTTTTGTTTTTTTTCGTTCAGCATAGTTATTTTAAGGTTCTTCCTTGTAGTACGTGTATCATTACTTCATTCTTTTTATTGCTCAGAAATAGCCCATCATATGGCTGTATCACAGTTTGTTTAACCATTCACCTGTGAATGGGCATCTGGATTGTTTCCAGTTTTTGGTTATTACAAATAGAACTGTAGTGAACATATGTATATAAATCTTTGTGTGGAATGCGATGAATTATATGGCGGATCATCCCTACTTTTTAAGATTTATTTAACTGTTTTCCAAAGTGGATATATCATTATGCATTCTCACCAGCAGTGTGTGAGAGGTAAAGTTGCTCACTTTAGCATCACCAACACTTGCTGCTATCAGTCTTTGTAAATTTAACTCTTTGAATAATAGGCATGTATGGTGTCTCATTGCTATTTAATTTTTTATTTAAAGCATTTAAAATTTTTTATTTTATTTTATTTTTGGCCACACCCTTGGCATGTGGAAGTTCCTGGGCCAGGGATTGAACCCAAGCCACAGCAGTGGCAATGCCGAAATCTTAACTGCTAGGCCACCAGGGGACTCCCTCATTGTTATTTTAATTTGTATTTTCCTAATTACTAATGATGTTGCATATCCTTTCATGTATTTACTTGCCAGTGAGTTCTCTCATGGTGCAGCAGGTTAAGGATCCAGTGTTGTCACTGCTGTGGCTCTGGTTACAGTTGTGGCATGGGTTTGATTTCTGGCTAGGGAATTTCTGCATGCCAAGGGTGGTGGACAAAAATAGTATTGGTGGACTGGAAGGGGTTAGGATTGGCATATTTTAGTGTAGTATATGGAATGACTGGCCAATGAGGACCTGCTGTATAGCACAGGGAACTCTACCCAATATCCTGTGATATCTCTGTGGGAAAATAATCTGAAAAAGAATGGATGCGTGTGTGTGTGTGTGTGTGTGTGTGTATAAAACGAATCACTTTGCTCTACAGCAGAAATTGTCACAATATTGTAAATCAACTATACTTCAGTAAAACTTTAAAAAATGAAAAAGTCAGTTGCTTATAACCAGAAAAAATATTTTATTTGAATGTTAAAAAAAATACTATTGAGTGTTTTGACCCATAAACAATTAGCAGATCTCTAATTATTTGTGTTAATTTTTTCCAGCAATGTTTTATACTTTCAGTGTATATATCTTATATCTTTTTCTATATTTGTTATATTTTTATGCTATTGTAAATGATATTTCAATTTCTAATTATTCATCACTAGTACATAGGTGTATAAAAATACAATTAATTCTGTGTACTGCTTATATCCTGCAATGTTGTTAAATTCACTTACTAATTCTAGGAGCTTTAAAAAATATTCTGTAGGGTTTTCTACATAGAAAATTATGTCTTATGCAAATGAAGACAGTTTTACTTTTTGAGCCAGATGTCTTTTTTTTAATTTTTTTTATTTTTTAGGTCATACTTGTGGCATGTAGAGTTCCCAGGCTAGGGGTCCAAGTGGAGCTGCAGCTGCTGGCCTACACCACAGCCATGCCAGATCTGAGCTGCATCTTCGACTTACACCACAGCTCATGAGTTAATGCCTTAACCTACTGGGCAGGGCCAGGGATTGTACCCGCATCCTCATGATACTAGTCAGGTTCGTTACCACTGAGCCACAGTGGGATCTTCAAAGCCAGATGTCTTTTATTTCTTTTCTTGCTTTATTAAACTGGCCAGAATCTCCTGGGGCATCCCACAAATGAGTTCTGCTCTGGTTCCCCCTTCCTGCACCATGGCCTGGAATTTCTCTTGGGTCAGTAAGCTAGGCAAATGATAGGGCTCACCACATTTGTTTCCTGTTTTTCAGGAATCACTGACCTCCACTGTCTGGGATCCATTTTCTTGGAAACCATTTTTTTCATATATTTTATCTGTTTTTTGCTTTTATTTTTGAAACTTTCATATAGAAAGGTAAATCTAATCCTTGTTACTCCATGATGTTTGGAAGTGGAAGTTCTTATGCATGCTTTAAAAAGTTCATTTACAAGCTTCATTTTGATGAATGAAGAGTTTAGTTTACTTATCCTAAAATTTATCTTCTCTTTCACTCTTCAGACACCAGACCTGACACTGCTTTCACTAAGAGATAGTAGAGTATAGTAGTTAAAAACTCAGACTTTATTCCTCTTCATAGGATTTATCAGCCTTCTAATATACTATGTAATTTGGTTGTTTATTTACTTCCTGTCCCTTCCCCTCCCAATGAGTGCTGTGAAGAAAAGAATTTAAGTCTGATTTCTACTGAGAGTCAGAGCCTACCTTCGCTGCTTTAACTAGCAATACAAGGTACTTAATTCTGCCTCAGAGTCATCATTTATCAAGTGGGAATAATAGTGCCCATCTCAGTGTGTTGTTGTGAGAATTAAATGTGTTATGTACAGCACTTAGACCAGTGCCTGAAATAAAGTAAGTCATTATTCCTTGAGATGTAACTGAATATTCCTCATTAGAGATTGGACAGGTAACAGGAGGTGATAAATGCAAGCTAGGTTTTCAGGTCAGCCACAAGCCAGTAGCTCTTAATACAGTTAGGATTGGGTATACCTTGGAATTATCCACTTAAGTATGAACATTAAATTATATACAGACATAATAGCTATCCTTTTCTGAATTAAAAAAAAAAATTGAGCATTGACTATTAAATTAGTAAAAGGGCTCTGGTGACCTAGAGGAAGTATGTAACAAAATTGCCTTCTTTGTGACTCCCCATTTCTTATCAGAAAAGTGGAGATATCTGAAATCTTTATGTCCTGGTATATTTTGAAATTCAGATATTTTTAGATTTTAGAAAGAAAAAGGTCCATAGTTATTCTATATTACATAGTATGTTACATCCCAGTAGAGCCTGGGATAGTGCCCTCAAATCCAACCTTAATGAATTAATTTCATTTTTCAGCCAAATATATGAATATTCACACTGAGTGGATAAATAAAGACTCTAAAAAAATCCAGTTTTGATTCAGATTAGGTTTTGCCACCAAAAGAGTTTCCTGTATAGATAGGAAAAAATACTTGTGGTTTCAGAACTTTTTAATTTTAGAATTGTGGACCTTTTATCATAAGATTTGGGGGAAGATTATATATGTAAAGCACCTGGAATATGATAGAAACTCAATAAATTATTATTAACATTTTTTTTAGGGCCACACCCATGGCATATGCTTCCCAGGCTAGGCATTGAATCGAAGCTGCAAGCTGATGGCCCACGTTACCACCACAGCCACACCCAATCTGAGCCACCTCTGTGACCTACACCACAGCACACTGCCATGCTGGATCTTTAACCCACTGCGCAGGGGCCAGGGATCGAACCCAAGTCCTCATGGATACTAATTGGTGCATTACCACTGAGCCACAATGGAAAATTCCTACCATTGTTATTCATTGCATTAATATTATTAGTAGGATAATGTTTCAATAGGGTAGTAGTAGTAGTAATTATTTCAAGACTGTAAAAGGAAAGTCCTGTTAGAAATGTTACCCAATTTCCCAGATTGTTGAGGCCAGGTTGAAACTACAGATGATGTTTTAGGGAGGGTGTAGATAGAAATAAAAGGACTGGGAGGCCCATTCTTTGAGGTCTTTCGTATGTTCACTGGGGGCTGAGATGGAGAGGCTGGTGAGTAGAGTCCTGGGTAGTCTTGGGTCCCCAAATACTGGGAACAGCTTTTTTTCTCCTCCTCCATCCTTTTTCCCTCTCCTTCTCCTTCTTTTTTGGTACTCAGTCTTATGACTGTCATCTCATGAGACAAAGGAAATTATTTAAGGCATGGACTAGAGGCTGAGGTTCTCATGTGGATGTTGGAAGCCAGCAAAGGGTTTCTGATACTCTGAGGGTCAAGAGTGCATTCATTATTGCCTGCTGGGGGAAGTCGATGGTCAAACCGCTTCTGCATATTAATCCTGACACAGCTTCCCAGTTATGTTCCCGTCGTTCACTGGTTTGGCAGCACCTGGTTTTGCTCTTCTTTCCAGGGTTCAGGTAATGAACAACTGACTGACTTGGGGGTTGTTAGGTTGGGGTGAGTTCCTGAGGAAACTGTTAGAGTTGCAATTACTCTAAAAAGAGTCATCTTGCCTTAATTGGAGGGTAAGATGGTTTATGAAGTCTCTACCCTGAGACCGAGTACCTCAGAAATATCACAGACTTTGGAGTATTTTGAATCCTGCCTCCTCATCTGTAAGTGTGTGCAAGTCATTTAGCCTCTCTGAGCCTGAGTTTCATGAGATATAAAAAGAGTTGTGAGAGTTAAAGTCTAAAAATGTGCAAACACCTAGTATATTCTCCAATGCATAGCATGTGTCCCATAAAAAGTAGCTACATTAGCTGTATGTTTTCTTAGTTTTATCTAGTAAGAACACGTTCATAGAATCTTCATTTGAAGTTTTTTGTTTTTTTATTTTTTGCCTTTTCAGGACTGCACTCGTGGCACATGGAAGTTCCCAGGCTAGGGGTCACATTGGAGCTACTGCTGCCAGCCTACACCACAGCCGCAGCAACATGGGATCTGAGCTGCGTCTGCAACCTACACCACAGCTCACAGTAACGCCGGATTCTTGACCCACTGAGCAAGGCCAGTGATCAAACCCGTGTCCTCATGGATACTAGTCAGATTCATTACTGCTGAGCCACAATGGGAACTCCCTGAGATTCTTTATAATTAAAAAAATGATAATGGACTGTAACAAAGATATTACTCTTGTGGGGGTGTTGATAATGGGGTAGGCTACGCATGTGTGGGGACATTTATGTGGGAAATCTCTGTACTTTCTGCTCAGTTTTGCTGTGAACCTAAACTGCTCTTAAAAAATAAAGTCTATCAAAAAGTCATAAAAAATTGTGATGACATGGTAACTGCAATAGTAGCTTTAGAAATCTTCACTGTACAGTAAAATAGATATTTCTCAAATAATTTAGAACATGATGCTGTTGTGGAAAGAACCTGAGATTCAGTAACAGAATACCTGGCTTCCAGCCTGAGTTTTACTGGTTGTGTGATCTTGAACAAGTCATTTAATCAGATTTATTTTTTATTGTCAGTAAAATGAGGATTATGATGTAGACTTTGTCTCCCAGGGCTGTTGTGAAGATCAAATGAGGGAATCTATATGGAAGCATTTTCTTGCACTCTAACATATCGTAGAAGTGATATGGTTTTGTTAATGTATTCTTTTCTTTGCTTTTTTGGCAAAAGAACCTGGGTTTAGATCCAAGGGAGAAGAGTTAATCACAGGGTAATAGGCTGCATTCAAAAGGGGCCTCCTCCTTCTCTTTTCCTGCCAAAGCAACATTTAGGGTAGAAGCAGGAGAGTCCTATCACTGAAAGCAGTCGGGAGAGGATTGGCAGGGACAAGCCTTTAAAAATGAAGTGAAATGAATAAAACACACAGAAATTCCCTGTTTTGTCCTTTTTCATTTGATACTTACTTAGGTCATTCCTGGCAAGGCATGTTTACCTCCCTCCTCCTTCGGGGGTTTCCGTTTATGTAAATTTCTTTGTTTCTATTTATATAAGTCAAAGCAGAGTATCATTATTTGGAAAATAGAGAATTCTTGCTGTTCTGGGCATTGACCAGGCACACTTGGCTATTGCAACCCCAGACCATGTTTTTGTCTTCCTATACTACGTGTGCTATAGTAAGACAAGGACTGCTGTGATCTCCTTGTCACACTGAAGTGGACTCGTACTCAGGAAGGTTAAGTGGCTTGCCCAGTAGCTTATAGCTGGATTAATAGTAATAATAGGCCCTTATTGTTGTTATAATAAGCCCTTAAAAGTTAGCTTCGAGTTTCAGTGACACTGACTTAATTACCTTGGAAAGGTGGCCTGGCACAGTGGCAGGAGCACAGGCTTGGAATCCTCAGACCTGACTGAATCCTGGCTCTGCCACTTGATAGCTTTGTGACGTGAAAAGTCAAGTGACCTGTCTGAATCTCACCTTCCTCACATGCAAAGTGAGGGTAGTACCCCTCTGCTTTTTAGGGTGGTTCATAATGGTTATAAATAGCTTACGAAGTACTCAATGCAGGGAAGTTTGTTTTGTTTTGTTTTGTTTTTTAATTATGATTAGAAGGGAAGGCTTTTGCATTTTTGAATCCAGCTATAAGCTAGTGGGCAAGCCATTTTAACTTTCCTGAGTGCCAGTCCACTCAGATGTGACAAGGTAATCGCAGCAGTCCTTGTCTATGAGGTTTATTCTGAAAATTAAAGATTATAGAATTAAAGTTCTGGAAAGTAGAGGGAACTGGCTCTTCATAATGCTGCTTGTACAGTGGCTGTTTGCAGCCAGAAGAACCTGAGTTTAAACACCTAATTCTGCCGCTTAGCCTCTTTGAACTTCATTTTTTGCTTTGAAAAATGGAGATAATATCTTCCTTGCATAGTTTTTGATTAGAGATAATGTATAAAAAAATGTCTGGTGCTTTGGTAAAGCTGCTTAATAGATGCTAGGATTATTATTGCAATACACAGTATTAGTAAATCCCTGGAGTCTGAGTTGCTAATTTTGATTCTTTGTTTCCTGGAAAATAACCAATAACTGACAGGGATGTTTAAACTTTAACTATTCTTTTTCGAGATCTGTGGGCGTTGCAACAATGGAAAACGTGAGTTCTTGACATTTAGCTCAAGGAAGAAATGAGGCTGGGCAGATGGCCTTTGATCTGAAAGCGCATTAGGGGGAAAACAATTCACAGTTTTTCAGGCTCAGGTGATTATGCGCTCTGTTCTCACCCTCACACCTAGGAAAGGTCTAATAACCTGAGTCTCTCAGCCTACAAGGTGATGAAGCTGTGTTTATATACCTGAAGTATAAACTTTAAAACCGTGGCTCTGATTTTTTCCCTTTTAAAATATGGTTTGGAACCTGATGCCAGAGCTAAATGGTTAATTGTATATTGAGCCAGAAAGCATGGCACTGTAGACAGTTTGTCCAGGTAACTCAAACTAGATATTTTTCTAAAATCTGAACCAATGAGATTGAATTTGTTCATCTGATTTTAATGTTTTTCACCCTGTGTAGATCCAATTCAAACATATAATTGCCAGTTAATAGTGTGGAATGTTTTCTGACTTTCAGCTTTGTAGGCCAGTTTGCCTCTGGAAATTATAAGGCCAGTGCGTGGTCTTAGAGGATCTTTTTGATACCAGAGTAAAAAGACAGTTCCCTTATCCCCAGTTGTGTATCTTATCAGTGAAATGATTGAAAAGTAATAATTACAAAGTTGCTCTGGAAACAAGACAATCAGTTAAAAAACTTATGTCAGGGCTCATTCTTGCAACTTGAATAATTTGGCAGTATGGCTATCTAGCCAGGTCTCAGCTCAATTTTCAGCACCCAAATAATGGGTACCTTGGATTCCTAGGGCTGCTGGAAGAACGTATTATCAACTGGGTGGCTTAAAACAACAGAAATTTATTGCCCCAGAGTCCTGGAGGACAAAAAGCAAAGTGCTGGCAGGACCATGTTCAGACCATGTTCCCTCTGAAGGTGCTAGGGAAGGACTTATTTCAGGCCTGTCTCTCCACTTCTGGTAGCCTCAGGCATCCCTTGGCTCAGACATCTTCACCCCAACCCTCTGTCTTCGTATGGTGTCTTCCCTGTGTCTTCATGGCATTTTTCTTCGGTGTACATCTGTTTCTACGTCCGAATTTCCCCTTTTTATAAGAACACCATTCACTTTGGATTAAGGCCCACCCTAATGACCTTGTTTGAATTTGATTACCTCTGAAAGACCCTGTTTCTAAAAAAGGAAACATTCCCAGGTACTAGGGATTAGGACTTTCTTGGGAGACACAATTCAACCCATAACAATGGGTTTGGGTTTCTCACCAAAGAAGGCTTGTGAGCTTTACAGAATTTACCCTGGCTCTCAGGGACTCTCTGATAGTCTCTTTCTGTTCATCAGATGCATCTTTTTTTGGGGGGGGGGGGCACACCCGCTATGGAGTTCCCAGGCTAGCGGTCCAATCGGAGCTGTAGCTGCTGGTCTATGCCAGAGCCACAGCAACACCAGATCCGAGCCTTGTCTGTGATCTACACCACAGCTCAAAGCAACACCAGATCGTTAACCCACTGAGCGAGGGCAGGGATCGAACCCGCAACCTCATGGTTCCTAGTTGGATTTGTTTCTGCTGCTCCATGATGGGAACTCCCCATCAGATGCATCTTTTAAAGGCATGAAACATTCACAAATTCCAGGGGCAGAATTTATTGTAAGATAAGGAACTGAGAGTTTAGTTGTGTGCGTGCATGACTTAAAATTTTCAGAGTTTGCAAACAAGGATGCTAATGCAAATTTTCTTTGTTGACTTAAGTGCATAAAAATCCATGGTCAGTAGAGCAGAGCTAAGGTAGAAAAAAAATTTAAGAGGAGGAGGACCTAAAGTGGAGCTTTCAGTGAGGAAAAGAGGTATTTAGATAGCTAGAGAGGTTGAAGAGAGTCAATCTAAAAAGGAAAACATAACACAAATAAAACTTCAGAGAATAGAACGTGCAAGTTGTTAAGAGTGGTGGACTTTAGTCAATAAATATTCACCCCGTGTGTTTATATTCTAGGCACTTGGAATATCTCAGTGAACAAAATATGAAAATCACTGCCCTTACAGAGCTTACGTTTTTGGTGTGGGTGTGTGAGGGTGTGTGTGTGTTGTGGGAGGAAACAGAAAATAAAAAAGTTAATATTAAAAGGTCATCAGTACTTTAGAAAAAGAAAAAAAATTATGGTAGGGGCAAGAGGCTTGGGAATACAAGAAGGACGGCAGGGGCAATTTTAAACAGGCATTCAGAGCAGGCCTCACTTAGAAGGGAACCATTGAGCAAAGACTTGAAGGTGAGGGGATCCTGTGGCTTTCTGAGGGAAGAGCATTCTAGAAAGAGAGAAGCATCAGTGCAAAGGACCTGAGGCAGGAATGTGTTTGAAATGTTTAAGAAAAAGCCAGGGGGCCATTGTGATAGAGCAGGTAGAGGAAGAGAGAGAGAAGATGGAGATCAGTCCATTGGAGGACTTTTTATTTATGTATTTATTTTTTAAAGCCATGCCTGAAGCATGTGGAAGTCTCCAGGCCAGGGATCAAACCTGCACCACAGCAGCAACCTGCACTGCTGCAGTAACAACGCTGGATCCTTAACCTGCTATGCCATAGAGAAGTCCTGAGGACTTTTGTTTTTATCTGAGTGAAACCGGTAGTCTGGATAGTGGTTATAGAGCTGAAGTGGAGGAATGAAATGATGTGACTGACATTGGAAGAGGATCTCCCTGGCTCTCAAGGAGGCAATGTTAGAAGCAGAGAAATTTAGGAGGCTAAGCCAGGTAAGAAATCATGGAGCCTGGAGCAGGGTTGTAGCTGAGGAACAGACTGGATTGTGGATTCTGAATATACTGTTGTCTTGATAGCTTTCTTAGAGCCACTAGGGGTTTCTGACAGATTGAATGTGGAGAGTGAAAGTCAAGTGTGACACTAAAGCTTGTCTTAGTGGAAGGGTGGCGTTGTCATTAGCTGAGAACAGGAAGCCTTGTAGGGGCAGGATGTCTGTGGGATGGGTAGGGAGAAACTGGGGCCTCAAGTTTGGACATCGAAGTATGAGACATCCAAATGGAGGTGTTAAACAGGCAGTTGTGTATATAAGTCTGGAGTTCAGCAGAGAGGTTTGAGCTGAAAATATAAATTTGGGAGTCCCTGGAGTGTATAGATTGGAAGGGCTCTCCAAGGATGTGAGTGATGATAGAAAAGACATCCAAGGATTGAGCCCTGGGACCTTCCAGCGTTCGAAGGAGAAAGCAGAAAAAGAGACTGAGAAGGAGTAACTAGTGAGGTAGAAGGAGCAGCAATAGGATTTATTTGACTAGTTGAGGGTTAATAATCCATTGAGACAGGACAAGGGCTAAGTTGGGAAAGGTCTTAAAGACCAAACACAGAACCTAGATTTTTTAGATGCTGAAACTGAGGTGTAGTTTGATCAAAGATTTGTCTAAAATGACTTCATGATAAATCTCTCCTTCTAATCCCTGTGCCTTGATTCAATCAGCATCTTCATGGTTGAGAAAAATTTCCTAATGTGCAAGTTTTAGAGCTATGCGTCTCACTCTCCCATGGAATTTGATAGGAAAAGCTGTTTAATCCTGGGTTGTTCAATATAACACATCCTTGTCTGCTTTGTGTGTGTGTATTGCTGCTCAGTGGTATTGTAGAGAAGCTTCTATGAAGCCACCAAAGCTAATAGGTCGGAGTTACTGTCTTCAAACATAGCTTTACTCACAAGCTTGATAAAGGAGAGGTTCTAGGCTAGAAAGTTTCCAGACCTGAGTAGTTTCCAGAATCCTGTTACTGGTCTCGTGCTTTTGTTTTTGTTGAGATAATTTGTTTTCCTTGTTGACTTTTGACTTGGGAATTTTGGGTTTTCTTTTTGTAGTATGAAATTAATGAAATTAAAGACCACTAGATTCCAAAGGAGACCAAAATAATATCTTCGGAAATTCAAGTGTGATGTAACAGTATACTGGAGAGGAAGACATGGAAATTCGGCAGCATCCCACAAGAGAGATGAAGAATCAGAGGTGGTGGTTTGGCACCTCCTATGCCATACAGTTCCTAGGTGGTCATCCCTAACATGGGAAAAGACTTAAGCCTGGTGTAGAATTTTCACTGGTTTTGCTTGAGGCCATTCAGTAATTGCTGACTTAATTGGTACTTCAAAGAAATAACTAAGCGTTGGCATTTAATAGCCTTTGAAACTTGTTTTTAAGCATTTTTTGTCCCATTTCTTTGTTGCTTTTTTGATCTAAACTCTCAAACTCTTTCAGAACTGAAGCAGGAAATTTAGATTTAACCTCAAGAGTCAATGTTTTGTCTTGTGTCTCCTCTAATATAATACAGATGTTAGGATGGCCATATTTTACTTGAAGCACTTATTGAATTTCTGCCTTACTCCTTTCTCTTGCTAATGGGAAACAGTCTAACTGTAGTCCTCATTAAACTCAGAGAATCCAAGTTGTAATCTTGAGAATGTACATGGAGAGAAGATATATTTAGGATATCTATTTAGATTACAAAGCCTTAAACTGCTTCACTATTTGGGGGAAAAAAAATCTGTCCAAAAAAGAGACACTGAGAAACAAAGAAAAACATTAAAGATTAAAATAGTATTAGTTTAAAAAAAAAAAAAAACGGCCCTCCAAAATGCTCATTTTTTGACTAGATTACCTGGGCAGTCTGTAATATGGTGAGATGTCACTTTTTAACATTCTGTATTCTAACTTTACAATCACTGTGTTTTCTGTATACAAAGCTAGCTCTAAACTGTGCTATTTCAGAGAATTGTACAGACCATCTGAATACTTCGGCCCCTTTGAGACTGCTGTTTCAGTTCCCTGCGGCACATACCCTCTCTAGGTCAGCTGGTCAGAGGAGGCCCCACGTGTCCAGCTACATTTGTCTATCAGCATTGATTCAACAATCTGAATTTCTTTTTCAGGTTGGTGGCAAATGTATTTAAGGGGAAAAAAAATTTCATAACGTGGATGTGTAATGTAAGCTTATTTATATGGGTTAGATATGATTTCTTCAGTGGCCCAGTGACCTGATCTGCTTCAGCTAGTCTAAACATGTGTCACAATTGTGTTTGTACCCTCTTTCAATTTACTTAATTACAGACCTTCTTGTTGACCTGTGTTACAGAGGAAAATAAGCACATATCCTTGTCCTCAGACCAACCACTGATTTGTTTACTCTGACAGCTACAAGTAATCATGGAACAGAGCTGTCCAAAGGTGCAGTGGTGGCCTCTCCCAGGCTCACATAGTGAGCTCTCGGTCAGTGAATCCAGGTGACCAACATGACTCTGGCATGTAGCCAGGTGTCTACCTGGCAGGGTCTTAGAAAGAGAGTCATGGCTGAAGGAGTAGTTGGTCTAGATGACTTTCATGGTCCATCTGCTTCTCACTCCTCGGTGCTTTGATCGGTGTAGCTGGTTCAGTCTTACCAGGACTCACGGGATCTGGAGGGCTTGGTTATTAAATGAACAGTTTGGAGTCACATTTACATCTGGTCCGTTGTGTGCCAGTGAACCAGCTAAATAATTACATATGTCCACTTGGCCATGGTATGTAGAATCAGCATTCTGTGGGAAGAACATTTAAAATCATTTTTGTTTTGGCATTGACATTTTATTTGAAATTTAAATTTTCGCTCATGTGCTCATTACAAATGCTGGGCATCTGGTTTAAAAAGAACCCAAAAAACCCAGAGTTCCTGTTGTAGCTCAGCAGTAATGAACCCAACTAGTATCCATGAGGATGTGGGTTTGATCCCTGGCCTCGCACAGTGGGTCTGGGATCTGGCATTGCCATGAGCTGTGGTGTAGGTCGCAGACACTGCGTGGATCCTGTGTTGCTGTGGTGTAGGCCAGCAGCTACAGCTCTGATTTGACCCCTAGCCTGGGGACTTCCATATGCTGCACCTGCAGCCCTAAAAGAAAAAAAATCAAAAAACAAAAACCCAAACAACCTGAGTTAGCCAGCGGTTCTAAAGTAATATATATTTATGTACAAATGATTATGATGACAAAACTAATTATGATGTCAGTGATAATAACACTACTGTGGCAGAATGCAGTTTGGTGTATCTAGTCAAGAACTATATTATTTTCTAGTAAGACAGTACAGTATTTCTATTGTTAACTATGGTACTCCTTATCATTGTGGAATTATAACAGGTCTTCTTGACTAAATGTCTCTTCCTTCCTCTCAACCCTGCCTTATGATTCTTTTTTTTCCTTAGGGCTGCACTCATGGCATACTGAAGTTCCCAAGCTAGGGGTCGAATTGGAGTTGTAGCTGCAGGCCTATGCCACAGCAACTCAGGATCTGAGCCACATCTGCAACCTACACCACAGCTCATGGCAATGCCCACTGAGTGAGGCCAGGGATCAAACCCGTATCCTCATGGATGCTAGTCAGATTCGTTTCCACTGTGCCACAATGGGAACTCCCTGTTCCTTTCTTTTCATAGACTTTGTATAACATTTACATGTAAGTTTAAACCTAAAAAGGTAAACAAGAAGACAGTAGAGGAAAGAGTAGAGCTGTTGGTTCAAATGGTTCTGGATTCGAAACACCACTGTGAAGCTTATTAACTGTATTGCACAGTTGCCAACTTCTTAGATTATTTGGAAAAAGACCTTGGGCTTCATGAAATTTTGCTTGATGCAGGTCCTGTGTCCAAGGAGACATTCATAAGAGGGACCACTGTTCCTTGCTGGATCTGAGACATTAGCAGGCATGAAGTTTGTTGTCTGTGTTATTGGCTTGCCCCTTGTTCAGTGGTTGGTAGGAGATCAGAGCTGGAAGGGAAACCAGGGTATGCTCAACAACAAGGAACTTGATGTTCTCAAAAGAGAGTATTTAGCCCAAATACTGTTGCGGTGGCTATCAGCAGCCCAAGGCTGGAGTGTATCAGCTCTGGTGGCAGCCCTATGATGGCAGTGTACCAGCTCCAGCAGCTCTGTGACCACAGTGTACCAGCTCCAGCAGCTCTTTTATCCGGTGTGAAACCAAGTGAGCACTCTGAGAACTCAGGTTTATTATGCCGACGGGCTCAGAGGAGATCGCTTTCCAGAGTCTGAGCCCCGAAGAGGGGTTTCACAAGGCTTTTATGGGCTAGTTCTTCCCGGTGCGTGCTTGGCAGACCAGAGTGAGAACTGGCAAAGTAATAGATGCGGGAGCAAGTTTACAGAAGCAGATGTTGGGGGTGGGCGTTAGGGGTAGTTGGCCATATTTTGCTTAGTCATCATGGCCGGGATGTCTCCTTTCTACCTTTTTATCGGGACATTTTCCCCTACAATACTTCTGTGTGGCAAAGATGAAAGCATATTAGAATTCCAAGAGTTTTTGTGATGACCAGAAAGGCTTCGAGTAGTTATTTTTCTTTATAGGGCATATCTGAAGAAAACACCAAAGAAAGATGGTGTTTTGAAGGTTTGCTCTTTTTGGTGTTTCCTGCCCTGTTTTGCTGCCTCATGCTATGGGCAGCCTTACTCTATGTGATGTTTTGACCAGGCCACCCAGACTGCTTATATTCACTTCTGGTGTTACTTTCTCCAATGTTTCTGTAGACTCTCAAGGCCTCACTAGTGTTGTTTCCCTGGAAAAGGCTCTTCTAAAGTGGAGGTGTGAGTTCTTGAAACCAAGCTTGTTCTGACAAATCCAGCTAGTATGTGAATTGCACGTTTAGTAACCGCCTGTCTTTTTAAAAAAGTAAATAAAAAAATAAATTATTAAAATAAGAGTTCCCACTGTGGCACAACAGGATTGGTCGTGTCTTGGAAGCGTTGGGATGCAGGTTTGACCCCCGGCCTGGCCCAATGGGTTAAGAATCTAGTGTTGCTGCAGCCGAAGCTTAGGTCACAACTACAGTTCGGATCTAATCCCTGGCCTGGGACCTCCACATGCCACGGGCAGCCAAAAAAGAAAAAAAAAAAAGTGATCTGTGTCTAAACCGTTCCACTTGACAGGCAAGTGGCTTAGAGTTGCAACAGACTGGGATTCCTATGGTACTGAATCCAAATTTGCTCTGCTCACCACACTACAGGCCAGTAAATTCGTTGGGGCAAGGAATAATGACTTTAAATCAGAAAGCTAGCAGACCAAGAAGATGGCAGATTAATGTCTCAAAAAACTATCTTGCTTCGGTCTGAATTCAGGCTCTTTTTATACAGAAGGAGGGGAGGGGCCAGCAGTCCCTCACTAAGCCACTTGCTTGGGGGAGGTGCTTACTACAATGCTGTCCAGTGACTGAGCAGGACCACTAAAAGTCGTGTACTAACTGTTGCTTGCTTACACCTAGAGCTTCCAAGGAACGGCAGGGCTGGCTTGGCCCTTGGACTATAGGCCATAGAGCCTTAGGAGATTGACCAGCCTCCAGACCAAAGTTTGAGTGGGGTCCCACGAGATGAAGTAGCAAGCCAGAGCAGGGAGAGAACAACTTGGCATGATGCCATAGCAAGGTATCTGAGGATACTAGATGAAGGAAGTGAGGCTACAGGGCAGACAGGAGGCAGAACACTGCAAGGCCCCTGGTAGGGAACCTAGCTAATTGGAGAGCTATTTGTAACCAGCTTACTTACTGGGCAGTGAATATGTCTTAGGCAAATAAACACACTGTGCAAAAAACCAAATCACTGGTACCCTAACCTTGAATCCTTAGGATCCCTGGATTGCAGATCTTTGAGTTATGGGAGAGTGAGTTCTGGAAAGTGACTAGGTTATCCCAAGAGAAGCTGGGGAAATCTGACCCTCCCCTACTCTTCCTTCCCTTACCATTCAAATAAATAGCAAACCTCATTAGCAGGTCTCAGGAATTGTCCTGGTTAAAGGAAAATGCTGGAGAAGAGGTAGGAAGTTTTGCTCCTTTACAACTGGTTTGAAGCTTTACAATCTGGCAGCTAAAGATGTACTGGGTCTACACTCCCTGTTATCTGCTTTTACTAGTTGGCCTGCAATATAATGCATTTAATGCATGGCTACTCTTGAATCTTGGTGTGGGCCTATACATATTAGAAGTTAGCAAAGAGGGGGATGGGGGGGGCATTTTAGTGGAGTAAGTCATTAGATAGTCTTGGTTTCCAGTTTCATTTCATTTAAATGATGGTCTTTGCATTTTAATTTGTATTACAAAGGAGCTATTGAAGTGGAGGAATGTTTTCATGTTCTCACATCAGAGCCAAATGAGCAAAACATTAAAAGCACTAGTTCAGATGGTTTCCAAATCAGAAAAATTCACTTTTCTCTATTATTTTCTCATTCTGATTCCTATTTATATTTTCTGTAGAGGCCCAGTTGTGGTTGTCATAGCAATTCCTTTTTTCTACACGAACTCTGATATTTTTACTATTTGTACCTCATAGCAAGTCCAGATCTATTCAAATCTAAATGTTTTAAATGACTAGATTAGATCTTTTAACCTTCACCTCATTACCCTTAATGTCTTTTGACCTTTGAAATATAGGATTTCTTAGGATTCTCCTTTGATGAAGTGGGAAATAGTCCCATGAATAGGGTGGTTTGAAAACAATGAAAGTCTGTGAGTCTGTACCCTCCATTCTTCCCTTTGCCTTTCGCATCTTCAGTGGCGCTGAGGTCATTGGGTATTTCTATCATGGTTCAGCACAGGTGGTCCTGGCTTAAATACTGAAGGTCTTTGTTGGATTTTGTTCCTTTTTTTCCCCCATCCTTTTTATTTTCTTCCTTATGCTTTTAGATTTTTTTCCACGCAGTTTTCAGTACTGTTTTGACCTCACTAAAATTTTTCTACTGAAAAGTTTTGTTTGAAGTGGCAATGACCCAAGTCTTGTCATATTCATTAGCTTCTCATAATTTACCATTTATATCTTTTCTGTGGCTTTGATATTGTTGACCAGTCAATCCTCCTTGAAGCTGCCCCTTCTGTTTTTTTTTTTTTTCTTTCTCTTTTTTGTCTATCTTCCCACCCATCCATTGACTCTATCATAGCAAGATACCATTCAGGGTCCTGCATTGTTCTTGTATCTGAATGGGCCTTTCCCAACATCTCCTAGGCTCTTCTTTAGTTCCCGCTCCAAAAAGGAGCCCTTTATCCTAGGTTCTGCCCTAAAACAGCTCCATGTTCCACATTCACTTCCTGGGTGAACAGCACTATGTTCTACATTTACTTCCTGGATGGGCTTATTTACCCTCTGGATGTCACCTGTCGTTAGAGAGGGCTAATCCTTAAATATGTATCACTGGTTATGACCACTGACATCCTCTTCAGTCCTGTCTCCAAAGTGCAGTGCAGACATCTCCACTTTCAGGACCTGCCATCTCACACTGGGTTCATACCTTCTCCCCGAGTTTCACCCTGGCTATTCTTAACTATCAGAGGCTCTACTCTCCTGCCAGTTGCCTAGCCTAAAAACCTTGAAATCTTGGACTCTTTTTTTCATTTTCTATATCCAGTTTCATATGAATGGTCGCTGCTAATTACTTCATGACACTTTTCCCATCCCGGCCTGATATTTTTTCTGTCACTTTCTAATATTACAGGCGAGGGCAGAGGACTTAGAGTGCTTCTTTGCCCTTTATCAGTTACCACAAAGAAAAGCCAGGACCTGATTCAAATGCAAATCCCTGGTTAAAAAACGTAGGTCTAGAACAATGGTTCTCACACTTAATGGTCTCAGACCCTATTTAGACTCAAAATTTTTTTTTTTTTGTCTTTTTTGTCTTTTTGCCATTTCTTGGGGCTAGGGGTCTAATTTGGAGCTGTAGCTGCCAGCTTACGCCAGAGCCACAGCAACGCGGGATCTGAGCAGCGTCTGCAACCTACGCCAGAGCTCACAGCAACGCCAGATTCTTAACCCACTGAGCAAGGGCAGGGATCGAACCCGCAACCTCATGGGTCCTAGTCGGATTCGTTAACCACTGTGTCACGATGGGAACTCCTAGACTCAAAAATTATTGAAGACTCCAAAGAGTTTTTATTTATATGGGTTATAGTTTATGGATATTTATTACATTAAAAACTAAAACTGGGAAGTTAACAATACTAATTTTTTTAAAAGCTGTAATAAACTCATTATATATGAACACAGCATGTTTTTATGAAAAAATTTTTTTTCAAAACAAAAACAGTGAGAAAAGTGGTATTATTTTACATTTTTGCAAATTTACTCAAGGTCTGGCTTCATACAAAACAGTTGGATTGTTAAATCTGCTTCTAGGGAGTTGCCATTGTGGTTCAGTGGTGTCAAACCCTGCTAGTGGCCATGAGGATTCGGGTTCAATCAGTGGGTTAAGGATCTGGCGTTGCCATGAGCTGTGGTGTAGGTTGCAGAAGCTGCTCGGATCTGGCGTTGCTGTGGCTGTGGCTGTGGCTGTGGCTGTGGCTGGCAGCTATAGGTAGCGCCCATTCAACCCCTAGCGTGGGAACTTGCATATGCTATGGGTGCAGCCCTGAAAAGACAAAAAAAAAAAAAGAAAAAAAAAATCTGCTCCTGCTGTGATATCATGTATCTTCTGACCCCAGGAAAGACCCACTCTACAGTTACTGGTGAAAGAACAGGAGTTATAACATCTTAATATCATGATGGAAATCATTTTGATTTTGAGGACTCTCCGAAAGCGTCTTGGGGATCTCCAAGTGTCCCAGGACCACATTTCGAGAATCACTGGCCTAGAGGGTTGCTAAGTCTTTTTCTGACTCAACATTTTCTTGTTCTTTTTCATGACCTTTGCATTTGGAGTGGATAAACAATGAGATCCTGCTGTAAGCACAGGGAACTATATCCAATCACTTGTGATGGAATATGGTGGAGGATAGTGTGAGAAAAAGGATGTACATATATGTATAACAGGTCACTTTGCTGTATAGCAGAAATTGACAGAACATTGTAAATCAACTATAATAAAAATTTTTTAAAGTTCAAAATCAAACACATTCATGCAGTCAGAATCTAACATATTGAGGAATTCAGTCCCTAAAGCTTGAATATACATCAAAATGTGTAGCTTTTAAAAAATGACTGTGTTAAATTGCCATGCTCATGACAAAGAGGCCACACTTCATTGTTTTCTCTAATTCTGTGTTCATATCTCTAGGTCTTCTAACCACCTGGATTATAATTTTCCTTAATATACATCTACATTTTCACTGTTCATGTTAATGGAGAGCAAAACGGGTGTAAGGAAATAACTCTAAAACTCTATCACTGCACCTTTCCCCTTTTGTATTTGGTAATCATACACTGAATTTTGCTCTGTGCTCAAACTGCTAAATGCTGGGATATTAAATTTATAGACACAATGGCCCCATCCCTGATTTCATACCTTAGTGTGAACACAGACTTAAACACCAGAAATCACAATATAATGTGTTAAGAGAGGAGACCTAACTCCTTCAAGAGAAACCTGTGGTGACGCAGAACAAGATCCTTCTCTCTTCTAAGACGCTGCTAGAGGAGCAGTGGTCTCTCATCACCTTAATGTCAAAGGAGGCCATTTGGTGCATGTAGATCCAAAGGTTTCCAGTTTTTAGTGTTGAGCAGAAAGCTTATCATCTACCAATTAACTGTGGAAACTTTTATTTTTCTGGAGACTGAACATAAGCCGCTAGAGTACATAGTGGTGGGTGGATTGTGGAGAGGGGAGATGGGAACTTAGAGCTAGAAATGACAATGGTGGTGATGGGAATATAAAAAGGAGGCAAGTAAGGTAAGGTACTGTAAGGTACTGTCTCTGGATGGCTGCCTCCCTTTCTGGAGAGGAGAGAGAGTATCTCCTTTTCACACAATTCAGGCATGGATTGAAATAATACCACCACCACCACACCTGCTCTTATTACTATTACTACTACTGCTAATTGCAGTCAACAATGTACTGAGTACAGGCACTGTAAAGACATTGCACGTTTGCTTCCAGACCACCACCAGATACAGCAATAAAAGGAGTCACACAGATGGTTTTTAGTTTCTCAGTGCATATAAACGTTGTACTTACACTACACTGTAGTCTATTAAGAATGCAATAGCATTATATCTTTTAAAAAAATGCATCAACTTTAATTTAAAATATTTTATTGCTAAAAATGCTAACCATCATCTGAAAGGGTTGTCAAAAACCTTCAGTTTGTAAAAAATACACAGCTATCTGCAAAGTGCTGTCAGTATAATGAAGAACAATATAGCAAGGTATATCCGTACTGATTATGTGCCAGGCACAATGCTAAGCTTTTTGCCTGCATTCTCTCATTAAATCTTCATAACAACACTATGTAGAGGCAGTTCTCATTCACTGATAAGTGTATCATGTACCTTCTGTGTGCCAGTTCAGAGGGTTAGGTGCTAGGGCTGGGATATTGAGCCATACAGATGTAGTTTATGTGGTTATGGGGTATGGAGTTTAGTAGTGATGAGGTTAGAAATTAGCCAAATAATTACACTGATAAATATACATAGATGGTTATGCACTATGCTGAATACTCCCATAGTATTTATTGTGTGCCTATGATGTTTTGGGCTTTAGGAGGAAATAAGGCTACTGTGATTATCTCTCTGTTCCAAATAAGCAAACTGAGTAAATATCTGAATAACTTGCCAGGCTTCAGAGGTGGGTCCTTGTGCTGGCAGATGAGTCACTGAGTATATGGGCTGGGGGTGTGGGCTACCTGTGCTGTCGCTGTCTTTGTTGTGGTTGTCATCGGAGGTGCCTAAAGCACAACGTGCTAGTAGGTCTCATCAGGCAATTAGTTCAGGGAGCTAAGATCCTGAAGGACGTGGCAAGGCTAGGTGTTCTCCCTGGAACATTCAGAGGTTGGGCATGAGGAGAAAGTTACATAGTGTAATCTCTATGTTGAAAGTGAGGAGCAAGTCCAGTAAGATATGTTTTTAAAACTCTTTGAGCTGTTATATGTATCCAAGGGAAGCATTTCCCATAAACTTTCCTTTGGAAATAACATGGGTTTTATCATAAAGAAGGCAGTTTCAGGAAAAGGAAGTTTGGGGGAGAGAGCAGTGCAGAAGAACAGGAAACTTTTATGGATAAATGTTGACTTCTAATATGCTTCTTTTAGTCGTAACTGCCTCCCTGGTTAGCTGGATGTGTGCTGGTTTGTTATTTCCATAGTGCAGCGTGATCATCACATCAGAGCCCTTTCACTGGCTCTCTTCTTCCTGGGCCCATTGTCCTCTCTGCAGTTATAGGGCTTCTGGAAAGCCTAGAGGAATTGACACTTGTCCTCTTCATGGTGTCAAAAATTGTCCTGTCCACTGCAGAGGGTGGGATGAGTATACGATCTTTTCTTTCTTTTGAGGAGTGAAAAATGTGCCAGAAATGAGGTGGAGGTGGGTAAGTCCAAGTCCTTATTGTTGAAAGAGGGTTTTATGGTAGTTGAGTGTTGTATGTGGAAGGGGACTTTGCTGTGGCCTGCAGCTGCTTAGCGGGCCTGGGAGGGACCCCCTGAGTGACATCAGGTTGGGTAGACGTGCCCATTGATTGGAAAACCTTGGAAACTCTGGTCAAGTGGAGGAGAGTGATGGGAGATCATTGTTTAACTACCTCGTGTTGAAAATCCACTTTGAACCTGTATGCGTTTCCTCTTCCTCATTTCATTTGCTCAAGGAAGTGACCGCAGAGCAAATAAGCAAGAAGAAAACAAATTAAGTACTCATGAACGTGACATTTCAATGCAAACAGCGTATTTTGATCATCGACTCTGGGTAGAGGGTAGCAGCCTCTAAAAGCAGGGTTATTTCACATTTGAGCCCCCGCCTACCCCCCGCCCCCATAGGAAGGATATGGCTAGCTCAGGGAACTATCCCTTTGCAGGGGGTGGGGTTGATTGAGTTATTTGTTGGGAATCAGAATTTTTAAGAACCAGAGGAATCTCAAAAATCATGTTATCTAATTCTCTCATTTTACATTTTCATTTTATGAAGCTCAACAAAGTAAAGTGATGTGCCAGATTACTTTTACAGCTGAAATGTGACTGAAATCCTATTACCTTTGCATCATGTCTGCATGATGTAACAAAATAAAATTTGTCCTTCACTGCCATCTGCATTGCTCCCATTATCTTTTGCTGTGTAACACGTTACCTCTGACTTATTTTAATATTACACTTACATGATGTCAATAAAACTGACCAACCAGATTTCAGGGAAAAAAAAAAAACCTTGTGGGTGGTTCTGGATGTAAGGAAGTAGATGTTTATGGATCTTAGCTAAAATGTTCCTTAGTTCTTTCCTGTGTATCTGCTTTCTTCTCCTTTTGCTCCTTCCATCTTCTTTTTGTTTCAGAGCAACTGTTTCTGCATAACATCAGTTTGCAATACTCTTCCTCAAGGCTGCCTTCATTATACCTCCTTTTAAACTCTATTTTTTATTTACGTTATTTATCTTTGCTTTGTAGGGCTGCCCTTGTGGCATATAGAAGTTTCCAGATTAGGGGTAGAAATGGAGCTGCAGCTGCTGGCCAGTGCCACAGCCACAACAACCAAGGATCTGAGCCGCATCTGCGACCTATGCCACAGCTCACAGCAATGCCAGATCCCTAACCCATTGAGCGAGGCCAGGGATCGAACCTACTTCCTAATGGTTACTAGTCAGGTTCCTTATGATGGAACTCCCTGTACCTCCTTTTATTTTATTTATTTTTTTTCCTGTTTTTGTCTCTTTGTCTTTTTAGGGCCATTTCCACAGCATATGGAGGTTTCCAGGCTAGGGGTCTAATTGGAACTGTAGCAACATGAGATCCAAGCCTCATCTTCCACCTACACCACAGCTCACAGTAATGCCGGATGCTAAACCCACTGAGCAAGGGCAGGGATTGAACCCACAACCTCATGGTTCCTAGTCAGATTCATTTCTGCTGCACCACAACCTCCTGTACCTCCGTTTAAATTCTAGTTCTCACTGCTAAGGTCCTTAGTCCTTAGTACAAGTGAGAAGGAGGGGAGGGCCAGGGACTGATTGGCCCAGCTCACAGGCCGTGTGGTTTCTGGCAACCGTAGGTTAGAGGTCCACTCTGGACCATCAGCTGTGGCGGGGAGGGCCAGGATTCCGTGGAGTAACATAAGGCTGCTAGGGTGCTCCTGCAGGGGTGATAGGTACAGCGGGCCATAGTGAGATGTTTAGTGCCAGGGTAGTAGTAGTATAATGTCTTTATTATATTCCCCACAGCGCTATCAGAACCCAAATTAGTAACAGTGGTTACTGTTTATTAAATATCTACTGTGGTGTAAGGTATTTCATACATGTTATCCTCATTTATTCTTTAAAACAACTTTGCCAGGTAGTTGGCAAACATTCAGATGAGGAAATGGAGCCTAAGAAATGATGTGTAGTCTGTTTAAAATCACACAGCTAGAAATGGCGTGCCTGGGATTTGACTCCAGGTCAGAACATTTTCAAAGCCTGCTCTTCCTCCTTTGCATGGTTATTTGTGAAACTCTTTTGCAACCTATAAAGGGTTTTACAGATAAAGTTAAGATTTTCATTAAAATGTTATCCCTTTTCCCCTGCCGGATTATGTTTGGAATTAGTCCACTGACAGGTGGTATGTTTTTTATCCCCAGGATACTTCTGAGGGTTAGGGGAGTGTGTTAGAGCCAATAGCTTCATATTTGTAAGTACGCTGTGAATTGCCCTATCAGTAAATTACCAAGGATATTTGAATAAACAGAAACTCACAACTCAGATCCTAGAATGCTTCTGGGGAAAACCGTAACCCTGCCTTGAGCCTCCTCCCTTCTCTACCAGGGATGGGGCAGCCTCCCCTTCTTCCAGCCTGAGAGCTGCCCCACACCCAAGTCAGCTGACCCTTAGGAAGGGCACTGGGTCTTGATCAGCAGTGTTCAGTACTAGAGCTGCCCTAGCACTGGTCAGGACATGGGAGGTCACACTCTGCCCCTCAGTGTCCACATCAGCCTCCACCATGAGAGGAACCTGTCATAGCCCTCCTGCTGCCCCTCTGGACACTACGTATCATCCTGGGATGAAGGCCAAAGCTCCGGGAGCTCTTTGCATGCAGTTTTGGTCCCTGGTAGACTAGTTGTTACTGAGCTGCGCCTCAGCATTATGTCGTCAGGGACAATCCTGATGACTAATAGGGACGGGCCGGTTAGACTGTTACTGTACTTGCTGTGAGATGCTGTGAAGGTCAGGTTCCCTGCATCGTTTAATTTCCTAGGAGGGGGAGCCAAGGAGAAATTTCTCTCAGGCCTAAGTATCTTTACTCCTAAGCAACTGATTTGTTCAGTGCTTACGGACCCCTTTAGATTGAGTAATGATTAATTCCTTTCTGTGTTGGCAACTAGGAAGCTCAGAGGTAATTTTTTTCCCCTTGATCCTAGTAAAGTCTAGCACACCACTGGGCACGTGTGAGGCTACTGAGGTACTACAGGCTTCAGTGTTCCTCCTTCCTTCCTTCCCTCTGATTTCCTCACTTACGTGTAATATACTGCTTTGAAACTGCTTCATTTTTTTTTTTTTTTGGAATGAGGCAGGTATAGACTTGGAATACTTCTTTCTTTAGAGTAATTGAGGGACAGTGACGTGATGTTTTAGGAGTAAAATCTCACTACTGACTGCTGCGTTTTGCCCATGGTTGGTGCTCAGTTTTTGAAAACCATTAAATTGGAGGAGAAAATAAAAACACTCTTCTCCCCCGACCCCCGCCTGTAAAAATTGTTTTTGACCATGCTCACAGCATGTAGAAGTTCCTGGGCCAGGGATCAAACCTGAGCCCCAGCAGTGGCAATACAGGTAATTTCCCTCCCACCCCCACCCTGCCTTTTTTTAGCTTAAAAATTTCTTTCAGGTATTTTGGAGGTAGTATTAGTAGCTTTCTTGGATATATATTTTACATTCAGAGAGTGACTGGGTTAGGTAATTTTTCCTCTATTTCTCTTTGGGAGACAGTTGAGTCAATTATTTGAACATACAAACCTCTACAGTAAAAAAAAAAAATGTGACCGGGAATAAAACATTCATTCTGCGAAGCAGCCCCCACTTCCTTCGCTGGCTTCCACGGCATGGTTTCTCCCAAGGAACAATGTTAATGAGCTAAATGATCAAAGGCCTTTAGATGCTCTTTTTTTTTTTTTTTTAAGCTTATAAGTGACAAATTTATTTCTCACCGTTCTGGAGGCTAAGTCCAAAATCAAGGCTCTATCATGGTCACTTTTCTGGTGAAGTTCCCCTTCTCGTTTCATAGCTGATGCGGTGCCTTCTTGCTGTGTCCTCACGGAGTGGAAGGAGCTTTCTCAGGTTTTTATCATTTTATTGTTTACTTTTAGCTCAGGTGACTGGACAGTGTCTGTGTCTGCAGGACAGGAAGGTCCCTGAACGTGTTTTGAGGTAGCTTAGCCGTTTATAAGAGACCAACATTTAAACTCACTGGCTGTGGTTTTTCTCTGCAAAACTTTCATGCTGGTAAAAAACCGTTCCATTGGTAGGAGGTCACATTTCATCCATATAATAAATATATCAGATTGGAAAAGAGTATCCTTATAGTAAGATGTGAATTTGGATTAGACTAAAATTATTATTTTTTTCTTTGCTTTTAAGGGCTGTACTCTTGGGATATGGAGGTTCCCAGGCTAGGGGTCCAATCGGAGTCACAGCTGCTGGCCTACATCATAGCCACAGCAACATCAGATCCAACATCAGAGCCATGTCTGTGGCCTACACCACAGCTCACAGCAATGACAGATCCTAAACCCACTGAGCAAGGCTGGGGATCGAACCCATGGATGCTAGTCAGATTCATTTCTGCTGCGCCACGACAGGAACTTCTAGACTAAAATTCTGAATTCATTTACTTCTCTAATTTCTAAAGGCTTACTTAAATGGTCAGATTCCGCCAAAGATTTTCGTGAATAAGATAAACATATTTTACATTTTTTGTAAAGTTACAATATACAAATAAGCTTCAAGACTGGAAGGAATGTCATGGTGTAAAAACATGAGGTACACTTGCTCTGTACTTTAAATGTGTACTTTATTTTCTGAAAAAGAATACCATTTAGGTACTAGGCTAGTTTCTCACGAGCAGCATAAATCCAAAAATACATTAATATGCTGTTGTCCTTTACAAACACTCAATTTACACCCAGTCTTGATAAAATAATTACAAAATACCACAAGAAACCTGTTTCAGAAATTAAAACTTGGCAGGCTAAAAAAGGCCATACATTTTCTGTCAGTGGGAAGAGAGAAAAGGGCATTCAACAAATTAGCTCCAGTTGGGCCTTCCATTTTTGTTACAACCCTAAACCCAACACAGGAGGAGGCAGGGTGTGAGCAAATGCATGTTGGGTGTGAGCCCCTCTGATAGGAGGCGGGATACACTGCGTTGGGGGCCAGACGGGGGACGGGGCTTGGGGGAGAGGTCTTCCCCGGGGCGGGGGGGGGGGGCAGTCTTGTCACCTGAATTCCCTGCGTGTGAGGGTCCTCCAGGGTCAGTGGATCTTAAGCTTGGCCTTCCCTTGGGCAGTAAAGTGAATTCTCCAGTGAATGGAGAATGTCTTATGAGTTCCCAGTTCAGCAAAACAGGACTTGCTAGACATCCATGGAGGTGCTCTGCTCTCTTGCTGGTGCTCTCTGGTGACACTGTTAGCACTGAGAGGCCAGCTTAGAGAATACTAGTAACAGCAGCCTAAACGATGTGTTCTAGCCAGTATGAAGAGAAATAAGAAAGGCAGAAATGAAGATGTGTGTTCAGTTTTAGAGAACCGGCATCCTGTTAACTCAAACTTGGTGGAAGTACATTAAATTTTCCCCCTCCCTCTGGACTCAGGAGCCTACCCGTAGTACCCAGGAGGAACACCTCCATTTTTTATAATGATCGAAGATTTAATAAAATGGAGCAAACATGTTATTTCACCACTTTCAACCGTTCGTGATAATTTTGAGTCCACCAGTGTGCCTTTTAAAATGAAGCACATGTATTCATGACTGTGTACAAATGTCTAGAATTTAGTGTTCAAAATCCTAGAGCTGGTGAATTCAGTGGAAACTGAGGCAGGCTTTGAGCCTGAGCTTTCAGGGGACAGCTCAGACTTCCCTCACAAAAGTACTCTGTGGAGAAATACAATGTGTAAATGGAGAGGAATGGCTTGGTTAGTTTCCTGCTTCTCTGCTTTTGAAAGAAAAGGGCCTAAAGGCAAGTGAATGGAAAACAGTTGCCAAAGGACAGTAAAGAAACAAAACTGGCCTCTAGGTGGTGCTTTAGGAAGGCTGGCATCCTTCAGGGTGAACAGGTGTTGGCCGAACCTCAGTACCCTCCAGGCTCCTGGGCCAGTAGGAATATATTTCATCAGCTACTCCTGTAACTGTCTATAAATCATTACTGTTAGTTCAAGTCAGCAAACTCTAGGGGAGAAGTACACTTAATCAGGGAGCTTTTGCTAATCACAGGTCATTTTGCCCCAAAGCTTTACTTCAAAACATCTGCCTGGGTCTCCCAGTTTCCTGTATGTGCCCAGCCCTTGTCTTGTCCAGATGGCCCAGGAGGACCTGCAGGAGTAAGGCCTGTGTTTGCCTGCTGGTGGAATGTTTCCTAAGGGAATGGTTTATTTTTTACTTATTTTTGGTAAAAATATCTTTTTTGGTAGAGTGTTTAAAAGGTATTACAGCTATTATATTTGATATCAAATACTAACCTGTAGTTCCTGTTAAAACATGTGCCATCAATAAAAACAAGCCCCACCTCCCCCGCCCCTGCCAGTGCAAATCATAATGTGGGCTAGATGTGTGAATTTATATAAATAGCCTATTCACATATACGTGCTCACTCAAAAGGAAACCCTTAGCATAAAAATTTAAGAATCTATAGATCCAGGTCGATTTTAACATATACTTTTTTTATTAAATATGTAAAAAGATAAACGCAAGTCAAGTTATTCACATATTCAGAGACAAAAAAAACTATTCTACCATGCGACAAGGGGTGGGTAATGTAAAATGAATGCGATACATCTGAATAAGACTTTTTCATCTATTATGTCATTACTTATCTATATTTATAATTAACAATACATAAGTTTACATTCCTCTCAGTTTACATTTAATATATAACAAAAGCTTTATGGTGTACTATTTAGTAAAAGTAATCTGAATGCATATTAAACCTTAACGGAATAATGGAAATACTCACCAGGGAAGAGAGGAGTTCTTGGTTCCCTTCTGGAGTTTACTTCTCTCAGGTCAACAGGGTATGTCTTGTCTTTTTCTGCTTTTCTGCTTAGAAAGACGACGAGCTCTCTTTACCCCCTGCTTCAATCACTTCCTACCTGATACAAGCAGTGGAAGTGCTATAACCAGCCGTGGCGGGTGGGAAGGGACACTAAGACTGAAGTTCGGCTTCTGAAGGGCAGAGCAGAGCACACATCAAGGGATGCTTCTTGGCCCAGCACGACAACATGGGATGGGGGCGGGGGCATGGGGAAAGCGCGTGCTGGATGTCGAGATGAGAGATGGGGTGTAGCCATCAGGGAGAAAGGAGCAGCCCTGGGAAATGAGAGGTGGTCTGCACAGAAGCTGGGGTGCAGCCCAAGAGGACTGAGAAGCTTAGCTGTCAGAGATTCCCCCGAGCATCAGTGTGTCCCGCGTGGTGAAGCACAATGGGAGAGGTTTCAGATGGGAACAGGAAGAGAAATATCTAGCTTTTCTAGGGAAACGAATAGTCTGCCCCAGATTCCAGGAAGGAGAAGAGAGTATGATGACTGGGGAGGGTTAATTCTGCAAGATATCTGGCCAGTATGTTTATAGCCGAGAAAGTTGGGGATCTGGTGGAGGAACGGAGTGGCTGAGTGTCACTGGTAAGGCTTATGCACATTACGCAGTAACCACGTGCACCACATGATGGGAATTGCGGGTCAAGATCCACCTGGCACTAGGTGTTACTGACATGTACGGGGCCAGCAAAGAACTGCTTGGGAACCATTAGAAGGATCACCTGCATGGAATTATTTATTGTACCTCTTAACAAGAGCAATGTATAAAGATGGAAACTCAGTGAGTGCAGCAGGCTTGGGGGAAACACACTCTTAAGCATGATGCTGCATATAGCCACGACCACTCCCTGCAACCAGGTGTGGGAGGATGTCACTGCGGAGAGCCAGGCTTTCCAGCCTGAGAGAAACAAGCTGCCGCTGTAGCACAGAGCAAGCAGGAGAGAGAAGAAAGGGAAACCAAACACCACGGAACATCTGTCCAATTCTGCACAGTGTGTTTGTAATAACCTCAAAAATACAAGCAGTCTCTTTCACATGTAACTCAATAAATACCACTTTGCCGCAAAAAACTTATATTGAGAAGACTTCTTTTGGTGGAAAGCTTCAATGCTAGACTTCAGAACTAGTATTTCATCAGTTAATAAAGAAATGTCAAAGCTTTATGATACATAATTCAGAAATTTATTTTAAGCTTTTCAGTTAAGAGGAAAGTGGGGTGGGCACACTTTGTTTTTGTTGCACCTGCTAAGTCAAATAACAAGTGAAAGAAAACCTAAAGTTAGAAACCAAGTGAAATGAATGATCCAGGAAGGGAAACCTTCTGTCAAAGGGGGAAAAAAAGAGGCGAAGATTTGGAAAGATACTAAGAAAATGTGCAAATATTAGTTAAAAAAAATAAGGAATGCTTTTAATTCATTGATTCCTCTATTTATGACTTGCCACGGTTTAGCAAAGGTCAATGACTAGGAGGGCCATGGTATTAAAAAGGGTAAATTCCTTATTTCAGAAGGCATTGGGAGTGAGAGATTTTTCTGTGCTGTCATTCCAGTGTCAATACCAGACTTTAGAACCAGGATTCTCCCTTGGGCTTAGGCTCCTATTCGTAAGGTCTTCACTTCTAGCCTTCCAGCAGGTGTGCGGCTCGATGCACAGCCCTGCTGCTCGGGGCTGCACACCCTGAAGTCATTCTTGGTAGGAATCTCCCAGTGTGGATGGCAGGATTTGGGCTGAAACCCACACAAGGAGGTGGCAGGACCTGTGCCCATGCAGACCCCCTCTAACTGCAGACAACTGATGACAGCTTTTGGAAGAATGGCTGCCCACCAAAGAGACCCTGAGAAAGAAAATAGCATGAGAACCTGGGTGGGGGAGGGGACAGAAAGGGCAGGCAGTTAGAGGGCCAAGTGGAGATGGTGTTTTTCTTGAGTGAGTGTCTTTCAAACCTAACAACAAAATGTGTGGTTGTCTAACATGCTGATGTGTGGACACTGCCGGGCCCTGAAGTCCTAGTTTCGATTCCTTTTTTTTTTCCCTTTTTGTGAGTAGAGGGAGAAACTGACTTTGTGTTTTTCCCCATGAAACAAGTCACTGTCATTATGGCTTTCATATCAAGTATCTCTTTCCCTTTGTTCCAATTTATTATTTGACCAAATTTATGTTCAGAGGTTAGACTTGCAAACATCAAAGCACCACAAATGTGTGTGACATCTAGTGACACTGGGTTGAGAAATGCCAATATAAATACCATATATCAAATTACCAATGTTTCACACCAGGATAAAAAGGGGGTGGTGGGGGTGGTGGCGGGGGTGGGGAGAGTTGTTCTGGAAAGAAACGCAAAGAACAGAACCAATCTCAAGCAGCCAAGTGGTGAAGTTGAAGGTATGTGACCCCGTGATGTCTCAGGGAGGCCGCCCACGGCCGCTGCTAGTGTGTCTTGGCAAAGGAAATGGGAACTGAGCGCGGTGGCTGGCGCGGGCGCTGGCGCGTCGATGGAACAGCAGACTGGGAACAATTGGTTTCTGATGAGCTTGAGGCCACACGTGTTCCAATTCTCCAGAAGAAAAGTTCCCACCAAAACGGAAGTGTGGAGAGCTGCCGAGACGGTTCAGTACTCTTCCTGCTGCGGGGGCTGCTGTTCGTGGACTTGTTCCTCTGCTTCCGGCTCCTCCGGGTGGCCCTCCTGAGGGGCAGGGGAGAAGGTTCAGCTCCAACAGTCTACTGCCCTGCAGTGTCCCCCGCCCCACTGTCACCACACAGCACAGCGTCTCCAGGCCTGGGAAAGCACGGCTTTAGCCACACAAGCGCTTCCCTGCTCCCAGGAGCCAAGGCACACAGAGGCCTTCGCTTCCCTGCTCCATCAAAGAATGGATCATTCCAGAACACAGCCAGCAGGCTTTATGCACATTTTCCTTCTAATCCTCACAGAACACATTCTTTCCCACCTTCTGTAAAGGGTAAACCAAACATGAGGACTCGAGAGTGTCATGCTAACTACCAGCGAGCCTGCTGTGGCACAGCACAGCCCTGTGTCCCTGCAGGGTGTCCAGTGGCTTCCTGTTTCTTCCCCTCCTGTCCTCTTCCTCACGTGGGAGCATGTCTGCTTAGGAGCCCCTTTGCTATATAATCTCTGTGATGCAGAGAAGCAACTCGTTAGCGTGTCAGGTAAGGAAAGCCGTTTCCCGGCTGCCCCCTCCACAAAGTGGCTTCTCCAACGTAGGAGCTCAGGGACTTTGGGACATCACTTTTGGGTACATGAGGCCTTTTTCGCCTACTTAAAATTTTTTTTTTTTGGCTTTTTAGGGCTGCACTCAGCATATGGAAGTTCCTAGGCTAGGGGTCAAATTGGAGCTACAGCTGTGGGCTTATGCCACAGCCATGGCCACCACCACACCAGATCTGAGCCGTGTCTGCAACCTACACCACAGCTCATGGCAAAGCCAGATCCTTAATGGGTTTGATCCCTGAGCAAGGTCAGGGATCAAACCCGTGTCCTCACGGATACTAGTCAGGCTTGTTACCACTTAGCCACAACGGGAACTCCAAAAAATGATTTTTTTTATGATTGCACCCATAGCACATGGAAGTTCCCGGGCCAGGGACTGAATCCGAGCTGCAGCTGCAGTTACAGCAATGCTGGATCCTTTAACCCACTGCACTGGGCCAGGAATCAAACCCACCCCTCTGCAGTGACCCAAACCTCTGCAGTCAGATTCTCAACCCATTTTTGGCCTACTTTCTGATGGTTGAGGTGTTCCTCTACCTGGCTTCAAATGATCTATTTAATCACTTGCCTGTAACCCACATCATGAACACCAACTCCAGGGAACCAATCCTGATCAGCCATACCTGCAAATTATTATTGTCTTTTCAGGGCCACACCCATGGCACATGGAGGTTCCTAGGGGTCACAGTGGAGCTGTAGCTGCTGGCCTATGCCACAGCCACAGCAACACGGGATCTGAGCCATGTCTATGACCTACACCACAGCTCATGCTGGATCCTTAACCCACTGATCAAGACCAGGGATCAAACCTGCATCCTCATGGCTGCTAGTCAGATTCGTTTCTACTGAGCCACAATGGGACCTTCAGCAAAATATTTTTTTTTTAATCTCACAAAGAATAATCAGTTTATTACCCAAGCAGAGGGAGTGAGCTTATCAGTAGAGCTAACTGATCCCTCCAGACTGCAGTGCTTTCTCGATGTAGTCAGCTGGAACTTAGAGAAATGCTCATGTCCTCTCTCATTTTGCACACCCACTCCTGTCTGGCCCCTATTTACATGAGCCTAGATACACCTGTTAAGATCCAGCTCAAATACGGCAGGATCACCTGCCCAGGTCTTCGAGCCAGGATTCTCTCTCACATGCATCTCCTGCAGCACTTTGCTTCTTCCTTGGCTATAAGACCCCGACTTGTAATCCTGTTTGTCTTGAACCTTGCAGCATCATCCACTGGATCCTGAGGTTACTGAAGCCGAGACGGGGCCTCATCCGTGTCATACCTCGCTTATTCTACAACCCAATGCACGTGGGTCAAGAGGACCCCAGAGGGTGAGAGGATGGATGACCAGGACTATCAGCCAAGGTCACGTGTCACTTATCTTCTGAGAGGCAGCATGATGTCAAGGTTATAAGCATGGACCTGGAATTCCTATTCCAGCTGTTATTCCCCAGCTGGGTAACTTTGGACTGGTAACTTGACTGTTTTGTGCCTCAGTTTTCTCACATGTGAAATGGGGGAGAGAACAAAAGTGCCCATTTGACAAGTTTTCAATGAGTGTCACTGATCAAGGAATCAGTGGAATCACTGAATTTAACAGAGGCCTCTGGTTTAAAATAGGTAAAGTGCCTAGAACATAATATGGTACAGAATAAACAGTGTGAGCTGTGATGGAATATATTTTAGAATATAGAATTTTTTTTAAAAAGTAATCTTTTCTATGACAAGAGTAGAAAAATGACGCCGAAGACTCGGCTTCAAATCTAGCACTGTCCCTTACTGGCTTGGTGTCCAGAAGGACATTGTCTTAGTGCTCCCCGTGCCCATGGCCGCCTGTTGTCGTCACACCTAGAACTGCTCCACCTCTGCAATGTGAAGGCACAGTTTCTACTCTCTCTGCCCACATCCTTCTGGACCCCTCACTCCTAAATTCAACCATAATGGCCTTTGACTTCAGAGCTCCAAGCCCTCCTTTACTCCAGGCCCTGCCAGCTCGACCTGGGCTGTCCCTGCAGCATCCTCTGCAAGTCTCCTTGCCCACCACTCAGGACACGCGAGGGTGGTCCTCTTGGCTCAGAGTTAGTGCCTCACCGACAAAGGTGCCCTCATGGGAGCAGGAGAGCATTTCTTGATGGGATAGCACAAGAGAGGAAAAGCCACTGGCCTCATTCTAGTCCAGGAGCAAAGGACATTTTGTGGGAGGTGACCTGGAATTAGGAACCTGTGGTGGGCCAGGTTCCTGAAGATCTCAGAAACAAGGATCTCACATTTTATAGAAAATCTTGTTTGCTTATATCACTAATGGGAGTTAATGGGCCCTGGAACCAGGAACTTGTGGTGGGTCAGGAACTCCTAGGTGTCTGCTCTGCCACATGTACCTCCCCAGGCCTCTCTCACTGCCTTTGCCCCAGAGCTGACTGCTCCTCTGAGCTTACACCCTTGAGTCCCCTAAGGGCTGGAGACAGTTCAGTCATCATCCGAACTCTTCAAGGCCAGTGTGGTGCCTTCCGACTCACGTTGCTCAGAATTCAGCTGTCTGAAGTGCGCTTTTCTTATATAACTGTTTTTGTGAATGTTAGGTTGCTGAAGATCTCAAAAATGAGGATCTGACATTTTATAGAAAATCTTGTTTGCTCATATTACTAATGGGAGTTAACTGCGGGATGCTTGACTTAATCCAGGACTGAAAGTTGGAAGACTTGGATTCAAGTAACTGTGGGCCTGTAAAACCAGCCACGGGACCAGGAACCCATTAGATTAGGCTCCTCCTCCAGTCTCCTTTCCATGGTAGTTGTACAAGGGGGTGGGAGCCATGCCTTGTCCATGGCTCTGGTCTCCAGCTGGCCAAGGGCAGCTCCCTCATTCCTGGGGCATGGCTGTGATGTCATACATCTCATCTGCAGGAACTGCAGACCCCATAGCTCTTTTATTGGGTAACATGGATATAAGAGCAAACCTGTGGTTACCAATGCATTGCTAATGCTTGGGGTGAGAGCTAAGGGGCTCTGAAAGTCAGGCAAGGATGCACCTGTGCCTCTGAGGCAGCTGTTACACATCACCACAGGGAGCTCCCAGCCCACATCATTTCTGTGTGTGCCCTGGAGGTTCTCACACACAGAAATGATCTTTCCCTTATGCCACCAGCAAGAGTGAACTTAAACACACAGGCAGGGAGGAGGCCAGGTGAAACCTATGCCAAATATGTGACTGATGCACTGGGGCTCTGCCTACTTAATTCAGTCTAATATTTGCAGATCAGTCCCTCCCAGCTTCCTTAATGGTTAGCTGGGAGGGACTGCTCTGGAGTTCCTTATTATGATAATCATTAGAAGGAGCTGCAAGTTGGAAGACAGGTCTGAAGATGGCTCTAGGCTACTGTGGGAGGAGGAGAGGGGGTTCATTAAGAAGCTGGGGGGGGGGCGGCGGCACGGCTCCCACTTTCCTAGACTTAGGAGGCGGCGCACAGCACTCATCTTCCATCATTCACACCAATACATCCGGCTGTTCTTTCTTTCCTCTCTGCTTTGTTGGTGCTCTTTCCTCTGCTTGAAAAAAATAACTCCCCCAGTCTTAGCTCAGTAATCGCTGACATTCCTAGTCATCTTTCATCGTCCAACGCAAATGTCATCTTCTCTGTGAAGTCCTTGCCTGTCCCTCCAGGCTGTCTTTATGTGCTCCCCAGACAAGTTTATTTATGTCTCCATTACCGCATTTATCACAACCTGACAGATTCCAGTTGGTGGTGTCCCCGTCTCTCTCTCTCTCTCTCTCTCTCACTGGGACTTCAAGCTCTTCTGAGGCAGGGGCTGTGTCTGCTTTCTGTGGATGCAATGCTGGTTCAAGGACAGAAACACAGGCTGTATCCAAAAGGTGTGGGCTGAGGGGGAAGTATTTTTAGGTCATTTGACAGTGGCTTCCGTGACAGGACCTCAGGAAACAAGTGCCTATGTTTTAGCAGGTGGCCCTCGGCCAACAAATTCACAGGGCAGCAGTGAACCAACCATTAAGTCCAGACACCTGTGTCCTCAAGTATTAAATAAAAGATAACGAGGAGTTCCGGCTGTCGCACAGCAGGTTAAGGCTACGGCTCCACCTGGATTTGATCCTTGGCCTGGGGAACTTCCATATGCCCTGGGTGTGGCCAAAAAAAAAAAAAGTTAATGAGACTCACAAAGAGGTGCACTGGGCAGCTAGCTGGCCATTTCCATCAGCTGCCTGTGTTTACTTCCATACTCAAAACTTTCATCTGGATTTCTGCCTCTTCCAAACATGTTATTCTAGGATTGCTTGACTATGAGCATCAGAGACCAGCCATCACTAAATACAGACTGAGGGAGGAGGCCTCTCCAGCAAATACCTCCACCTAAAGTGTCAATGCAAGGCTCATCTGTGAGAAATTGGAGAGCAGGCTATTCAGCCTTCAGCTGAAGGTTTCTCAGCACCCCTCCCATCTCCAGGAGGGAGGCAACCAGAAATCTCTGCCTCTCAGATGTGCAGAGAAATCATAGCAATGACATCATGAATAAAGTATTGGTGTTTTTTCCAGACACCTTGCACCTCATGGCTGCAGTCCACCTAGCACTGAAATGGGTAAATGGCCTGAAAACAGGACAGAGTGTGAGGGTCAGGCCCAGTAGGGAAAAAGGAGGCCCCCAGAGCCTGCAGGGTGGGGGCAGTGAACAAGCAACCTATGAGCACATTTTTTCCAAAATGAGGCCTTTCTTGGGCGAAGTGAAGCTTTTTAAAGGCTCATTCCTTCAATGGTAGAACCTGGATAAGTTGGAGTGAGAAAAATTAAGGCAGTAACTGTGTTTGAAGATTCTGCTCTGGCAACCCACACATTTAGTTTGTGGTGTTGTCAATTTTCTAGATTCCAATTGCCTGGTTACTGCCTCTGAGTCTCCTCTTGGATTCTGGATACTCCTTATCACATGCTCAACAGCAATGCCACTGTCTCGCTTGCTTCTCCCTATCATGTTTCTCTCTCTTTGATGACATAAGCACAGTGCCAGCCAGGGCCACAGAGGTGGTTATAGAAATGCTACCAGCCAGAGGAAAATGGAGGTTCTTGGCAGAGGCTGAATTAAACTGAGTACCCAGACAAAGAGGCCAGGACGGTACTTTTGAAGGGAGTCCAGGTAGGCCTGTGAGTACTTCCTTCTCCACATACAGAACACATACAACTCAATACTGTCCATTAGACAAAGTCTGTCCTGCAATTTCCCCCAAGGGGTACTGCCTTTATTTTTTCCCTTCCCCATGGCACCCAATATACTGACAAGCAGGGAGCACAGCCCCTAAGGGCTATGAGTTAGAGAAACCTGGGTAGTGATGGAGCTTATTAAGGATGGGTCATTGGGCAAGTAATTTTACCTATAAAATGGGGATAAGTAATAGTACACCACACAGGGATATGGCGAGAAGTGTATATGGAACATGACTATAAAACCTAACACATAGCTAAAGGTTCAAGAAATGTTAGCTATTACTACCCTCATGTTCCCCATTTAGAAGGTGCTCAGGCTTGGAGAAGGGAGGGAATGAACTCAGGACTATAGTTCAAATGCAAATTATGTTGCTTGTTCCCCCAGGAACTTAAGATTGTCTTTTGACCCCCCTGCTGCCTCAGCTTCTCTCATCTGTAAAATCGGATAACACTCCTCTCTACCTGCTAGGATTCTCCAGAGAATTAAAGGAACTGATTAATGTAAAGCTCTTGACTCTCCCCCCTCATCTCCCACCCCAAGAGTTTGATGAAAGGACCTGTTATACCCATTGCTCAGTCCTCATGACTGATGATGCTGTGAAGTTATTACTTTTAGGAGTGTTTGGGTTAATTTTCTAAACACTTCAAGGAGGGGGCTCTGAATCCAGACCGCAGCAAGCTGGTGCTGGTGTGTGTGTGCTGGTGGCGGTGGAGACAGAGATGGTCCTACGGAAGCTGAGCATAGTCACCCAGGAAGACACCCCTGCAATCTCACCCAGGAGGGAAGCGCTTGCCTGAGGCCAACCCTGCCTGCTATTAGCCAGAAAGTCAGTGGCCCTGCCAACCCTCAATTTGGAGTTCCCCTGACAGTGCTCCCATACAAGGACACCTCCTTTGGACAAGTCAGGCTCAAGGTTAGAATCAGAAGGCTTTTCCTCCCACCCTGCAAGCTGTCTTGCTCCCATGAGTGGCACCGTCCCAGCTCACTCCTGTGTGCAGTGCTGCACAGACCTCATAAAGCTTGTGAAGAGCATAACCACAGTTCATGTAGCGCTTGACAGACGACAAAGCACTCTTTCCATACAGCACCTCATAGAAATACAGCACCCTGGGTGTGCACACACACTACAAACCAACCTGGGGTTTCTTCCATCAGACTTGAAAATACTGAGAATGAGACTGTGTAAAGCCTCTGGGACAGTCTCTGGGACCCGACCAGAGCTTTGTGAGCTACGATCTGCGCTCACCAAGAAAGAGGTTTAAAATGCATGTATATATGGGGGAAGTGAGAAAAGTGGTGGAGAGTCCCCAACCTCCAGACAGCTTGTTACATACAGTTCAGGAAAACCTCAGAGCTAGGATTTTCATCGTCCATGGCATCAATGTTTGCCTGGTATTCAGATGGAATAAGATAAACTCGCCAGTGGCTTGTTACATTCTGTGGCAACACCAACACATGCAGCTCGACCACAGAGTCCACAGAGCACCTGCAGGCCGCCTGGTCAAACAGACCCAGACGCTTCCACGGCCTCAACCTGGCAGGACACGCCTGCAGCCCCAGCCTGTCCTCCCTTGCCTCCCACAGCTCGGCCCTTGAGAAGGAGAAGGAAGCATGCTGGGCTGCCTCTCCCACCGCAGCTGCCAGGGCCCATCTGGGTGGACTTGGGGTGAGCTGCCTCGGGCTCCGAGCCCCTTCTTGAGACTCATATTCCTCCACTGCTCCTCACATCTGCTTTCCATCCCCAGACAGAGCCACATCCTGCCTTCCCCCCACCCCCACATTCACTCACAGGGAGCAACCCTGGTGGGCAGGCCCTCCCCACAGAGGAGGCCTTCTAGAAGTATTTTCCAACAAAAGGCTGTCCCACAGTGCTGCTCTGTACTGGCAGTGAGTAACCAGGACAACCAGCTGTGAAGTAAAAACAGACAGTTGTGGGGCTTATGGCATCTAGATTAAGTTTTCCTTTAACCACACTCTGATCTGTCATGAAGAGAGAAGAACCCTTACACACGTTCTTACTGTTCGTTTGCTCAGAGAACTGCACACCATTTGAGATTTGGCTGCATAAGCCTATTTTTCTTGACTGAAGCCCCCCACCCCCACCCCTAAAAGAGATCCACCCATCTCTTCCCAGATTTACGAACGTGAGTCCCATACACATGGGGCAGTGGATCACAAGGATCATGATGTTTACTCCTCTGAGCACATCAAATGCGCTGGCATTTGTCATTCTCACAGAGGTCCCAGGGCAGTATCTGAAGGCACACTGCCCACGAGCACACCTTAGAACACAAGTGTGGAGGGCTCTGCTGACACTTACGTGTTCTTCCGAAGCATACAGGACTTCCATTAGTCGTTGCACGAGGTCATCGTTTTCCTGCCCGTGCTCCTGGCAGAGCAGCTCAATCTCTCTCAACTTTCCAAAGTAGAAATCCCTTTCCTTTTCCACGCCTTCAAGGGCAAGTTTTAACGAATGTACCTGCAAGGGAGCAGAGGCGGAAGAGAAAACTCTCAAAATACAGCCTAAGAAAAAAGTGACCAACTGTGCCTGCATATAAGGACCCAAAACATGGAAAGACAGACGTGTACAAATAACTGACATGCAGGTCTGGGGAGAAACGGGGGCTGCTGGGGAGCCGGGGCCTGGGCCAAGCACCCAACTTCAGCAGCACTAGTCCGCTGTTGTCAGCTGAGACCAGTCCACCCGACCTCTGGGGCAGCTTTCCTCTCCTGCTGCAGCTTTCGAGCCGGGTCGTGCTCCTCAGGGAGGGGAAAAGCACGCGGGAGGAGCAGAGGGGAGAGGTGGGCACTGTGGTCCCTTAGGTGCACTCTGAGGACCCTTCTCTCTTCACGTCACTTGCACTGAGAGCCACCCTTGACCTCAGACCCCTTTATAAATGGTCCCGAGCCAAACTAGACAGATGCTTCTGCACAGGACAGCTGGGCGACACCAAGGGCAGGCTGAATGGATGGCTCTTAATTCTCCTAATTCTGGCTCCGAGTTGATCATAGGCAAGGCTGGAAGATGGGGAGCCCCATTCCCTCAGCAGAACAGCCCTCCTCCTCTCTTTTCTCCCTTGATGCTGGCTCCGGGCCTCCCAGGGCCGTGCAGCTCTCCCTGTGGTTACAGAGATGGTGCAGGTGCAGGGAAGGCAGCAGCCGTGAGGCCGAGCCTGACAGAGCTGTCACCTGGGCTGAAGACATAAGGAAGAGCGTGGAAGCAGATCTGGTTTCAGATCCCAGGCTGCAGGCCCAGCAGCTCCACACTGTCACCCCCTTCCTGCTCTCAGAGAATCCCGCATTTTTTTTTAACCCTTTGAGCATTTATACTTAGGCGGAGAATATCTTCAGGAGGTAAATTAGGTCTTTCATGGTCTCCCTCCTCAGGTGAAATCTCCCTTTCAGTGTATGAAAAATCAATCTTAACAGATTTCCAAAGATTACATTTGCAATGAAAATTTTCTTCTCTCTCTTTCCAGTAACTGTGGGCCTTTGTACAGGCTATTCATCTGCCTGCAATTATGATTCATTCAAACATACTGAGCACATGCGGTATCCCTCTCCTTGTACACCTGGCACACTCGTATCCAGCCAGCAGGACTCAAGGGTGCAGATCTTGCCAAGTCAGCCTCATGTGGTGCCCTCACGGAGCTGCTGACATAGCAGAGGAGGACCAGCCACTAACATTTTTTTTTTCCCCTGGTCTTTTGTCATTTTTTAGGGCCACACCCTCGGCATATGGAGGTTCCCAGGCTAGAGGTCTAATCGAAGCTACAGCTGCCAGCCTACACCACAGCCACAGCAACGTGGGCTCTGAGCCATATCTGCGACCTACACCACAGCTCACGCAACACTGGATCTTTAACCCACTGAGCGAGGCCAGGGATCGAACCTGCAACCACATGCTTCCTAGTCAGATTCGTTTCCACTGCGCCACGACAGGAACTCCCCAGCCACTAACTTTTAACTCTTACTTCTGATAATACCATGGCTGTGTGACTGGAGGACTAATGGGAGCCCAGAGCCAGGCCCCAGGAGAAGTGGGGTGGAGGGTGTAGGGAAAGAGGGTCAGGAAGAATCTTGAGGATCCCATGCGTTCTGCTTTGGGTTGGAGGGTTGGTAGAGGTAGCTGAAGATGAAGAAACATGTGATAAATAAGGATATCAAAAGAATTTGCCTTCTTAAGGAGAAAGGGGTTATAAATCTCAAGTATCACAGACCTATGCCTGGCTCTCTTTAGGTCCATTCCAATTTGCTTAGAGCCTCAGGCCTGGGGCCCCAAGGCTAATTACAGCTATCCTAACTGCCTTTTATCTTAGAGGAACTCATTACTGCAAATTGTATAAGGGTTCAAACTGAGAATCAGCAGGTAATTAGAACATTCCACAGCTTCTAAATCAAAGTCCTACCCACCGGATGACTTAAGGTTTTACCTTTGTCATTAAAGTGTTCAGAATTGGAAAGAAACACCCTAGTTAAGCAACTGCTTGCTTTTAAACCAGACTCTTGTTTGCAAATATACAATTATCTTAAAAACTGTTTCCAGACTCTTGCTGGCTCATCAAGAATCAGATTAATCACCGGGATGGGCCCAGTGAGTGGCTGGGAACAGCCTGAGGACCTGGAATAAAGACTCCTATCCCAGGGGTGGGGGGAGCCAGGATAAAGGCTCCTCCCAGCTCTGGGCGAAGGTAGAAGCTTTCTGCAGTAAGTCCTATGCTACCAACTGCTTTATTACTTTTAGACTATGTATAATCTTAGGTAAAATTAGTTATTGTTAGTAAGAAAGGCTACCTGAGCTTTTTTCCAGCACTTTTTTTTGGGAGGGCGGCTGCACCCATGGCATGTGGAAGTTCTGGGGCCAGGGGTTGAGCTCCTGCCATAGCAGTGACCTGCACTCTGAAGTGACAACACTGGCTCCTTAACCTGCTGAGCCACCAGGGAACTCCAAAAAGTGTACCTAAACTTTTATATTGAAAATTTCAGAGAAGTTAAGATTTAACACAATCCTAAGGATTATTAGATGGTTTAGTGGTGGTCTTTGTGATCCCCCCATTCTTGGGTTCAGTGCTTCTGTGTACTTTCACTCTTGTGGGAAGCGTTCGGTGTTGCGCTTTTGCTTGTGTCATGGCCCAAGGTGAGCAACTGCTGTCTGTAAGTTCTACGAGGGGAGGGAAGCTAGCTCTCCTGCTGCCATTACATTATCAGCATCAAGCACAGTGTCTGTTGCATGGAACAGGCTCAACAAATAGCTGCTGAAAGGAAGGAGGGAGGGAAACTAACCCCTGATGCCTTTTACACAATCTAGATTGGCTAGAAGCACCAGTGGTCTAGCCTGGAGCTTAAGACAGGCACTGAGGTGGAACGGGGGTGGGGGTGGGGGGTTGGCCTACACACCTGCATTTACTTGAGACTGAGTCATTTGTCCTTCTCTGTCAATGGACAGCTTTGAGATTTGTGACTTAACATCTTTTATTCATAATGGGTTACTCGTTTTATCTGTCCCAACAGTGGCTTTTATTCTTACTTGCTTGGAACCACTGAAATCTCTCCCCATCACACCTCACCCCCAAATCCCAGGCCCATGGGGGTTTGTTTCTTGTCCCTTACACCTGTCACTGCTCCCAGGGCTGAAGATGACAGTTACCTGTTCATTAAGCTGTATGACTTGTGTTTCTAAATCTTTATCAGATTTGGATGCTGAGCTGCTAGACGAAGCCCTTTTGGCTGATGAGGGACGAGAAGGTGTGGATCCTGGTTTAGATGCCGGACTTGATTTAGCTGCACCTGAAAGTAACCAGAATAAATTATGAATATTGGCGAGATCAAAAATGGTTTTTAGGTATATAGCAAGAGTATGATATAAAAGGAATTTACTAAAACACATAAGAGATAACTGCCAGCAATCCCTTTTCAAAACAGAAGCAGCAGAAAGACTGCACTTGATAAAATGATAGAGTCCTTCCTGGCCACTTACATAATTTCTCTGAGCACTGTTTTTTGCCCTCAAGTAATGCGAGATAAATGCAGTTGTCCCTTCTCTTTCTGAAGAGATGAGAATAACAGATATAAAGAGATTATAAGGTTTTTTTTTTTTTTTTAAAGAGGAAAGGTTCTTTGATAAGCTCAGAGCATCACCATAATTTCTAACAAAGACCTTATCACAGATTAACACTTTAGGAGAAATATCAATACAAATGTCTGTTTCTTCCTTTTTTTTTTTTGGTCTTTTCTGTGGCCATAACTCACGACATATGGAGGTTCCCAGACTAGGGGTCGAATCGGAGCTGTAGCCGCCGGCCTACACCACAACCACAGCAACACAGGATCCGAGCCTCGTTTGCAACCTACACCACAGCTCACGGCAACACCGGATCCTTAACCCACTGAGCAAGGCCAGGGATCGAACCCGCAACCTCATGGTTCCTAGTCGGATTCGTTAACCACTGTGCCAAGACGGGAACTCCTAATTTTACCTTTTTAATATATTTCCTAGTTTTAGCCATTGAAACAGTCTAGAGCCATGTCGTCTCTAGTATCAGGCACTCCTGGTTTCTAAATGTTGTTCTGCAATAACAGAGCTTCTTGAGCTATGGCTTATTTTGGGGGTGAGGGAGGGAAAGGACAAGGTGGGCCCGGGACATCTTGTGTAAGAAAGCAAGGATGTGGGGTTCCCTGGCAGCCTAATGGTTAAGGATCCAGCATTGTCACTGCTGTGGCTTGGGCCTGCTGCTGTGCAGGTTCGATCCCCAGCCTCGGAACTTCCACAAGCCATGGCATGCCTCCCCCAACTCCCCCCCAAAGCAAGGATTAATGTCAAAGGATACTGGGGGCCAGCCTGAAGGGGCTCCCAGCTAGCCACACTTGGACCCTTTGCATACCCAAAAGAATAATGGCTGTAATGTATTACAACGCACTGAACAAATAAAAATCTAGTCCGTAATGAAGGGGAGAGGGGAAGGTGTATATGACCACCAGTAAATGCAGAAGACATGTTAGAACTAGAAAAATCACACTTTGGCAACACGCACAACTAATTCAGGAAAGTTTCATCAATTGACTCTTAAACACTAAGAGTTTTTTGGGGAACAAGATATTCACACGTGTCAAGGTATTACCCTATAAATTACGTATGAAGGGGAAAAAATACGCCTTTACAACAGGAATATCTGGGGATTGGCACCTTAACCAAGTTATTCGATGGCATCACTAATAATGGTAGAAATTGGCAAAAAAAAAAAAAAAAAGAAAAGAAAAAAATACCATTGATGTCAGGTAAGACTTCATCTACCTGGAGCTAGGCCCACGGCAGGCTCTCACCATCTAAAACCTGACAGACATAGGAAATGGCCTCTGCAGCCAAAACAGAAGCCACAAGGTTTATATACTTCACGGATTTAGAAATTCAAGGTCATTACTGGGGCCTAGGCACGCCCCTCTTCCTCTGAACAGTTCAGTCTGGTAGAGGTGCTCCCACTGGCCCAATTTATCCCACAGTCCCCCCTGCTTCTCTAGAAAGCTCTTGGAGGGCAGGGAACTGAGCTTTGTACAATATTTCAGTGCTTAGTACAATACCTGGCCTTACATGTATTGTGAACACACATATAAATGTTTAAATAAATACACAAAGTAAATAAAACCTGGTTATATGGTTTCCAGTTGTACAGTTTATTTCCAACTTCATAGTTTATTGCTACCAACTGATTAGAAAGAGCCAAGGGGACAAAAAGGCAAAAGCACTGACAGCAGTTACAAGTTTCAACCAATCTCCTAATTATGAAGTAGCAAATGGGAAGACTGTAAAATTCCTATCTGTGTGTTTTCAGGAGCCTCTGGTCCTTAGTGAGAGATGCAGAGTCACACGCCCTCAGGAAGCATGGATAGCAACAACACCCTTTAAAATACAGGCCTGTTATAAAGGGAAAAAATTATTTTTCTTCTAAAAATACAGAGGAATGCCTAATATATCTAGAACGGAGAATGCTTAAATTAGGAATGACTTTAAAAGTTTGAGAATTCAACTCTTCAGCCACCTGGAAACCTCACCTATGCAGAACTTCCCAGGTTGTCTACAGAGCTGATGATACTTTGCTTTGTGATTCATCAACAGCTGCTTCATCTCTGTAAGGGTCCAGATAAAACTCTCCTGGACACGGCTTCCGTGTCCCCCTAGCCAGGTCCTCTAACTCCAGGCCAAGCCAACAGGGTAAAGAACACAGTGTAGAGAAGTGCCCAGGAGGCAGAGCAAGGACATGCTGACCCAGCAGAGCGCCTTCTCCAAGTGTGGCTACCAGCCAGCTTTGCTGGGGAAACAGCTTTTGAAAAATCAAGTTACTTCAGACCTTTTCATAGGTTAATATGTCATATTTTAATATAAAGCAAGTCTAAAAGCAGCTCAAAGACTATCAATGAACAACCCTTCTTACTTACCAAATAAACAGTATCTCTGTAAAATTTTTTTTATTATTTTTCTGGACACACCCATGGCATGCAGAAGTTCCTGGGATTGTAATTGTGCCACAGCTCTAACCAGAGCCACAGCAGTGACGACACTGGATCCTTAACCCATTGACCTATGAGGAAACTCCCACAAATACATAGTTACTTAGTGTCTCCCATGAGCCCTGTACCAGAGGTCCCTGTTCTACAGGAGTTCATGATCATTTAAGAATACCCACAGCAGTTCCCTGGTGTCCTAATAGTTAAGGATCTGGTGTTGTCACTGCTATGGCAGTTTGATCACTGGTCTGGGAACTTCCTCATGCTGTGGGTGCAGCAAAAAGAAAGAATGCCCACAGACTGTAAACTGGTACAACCACTAGGGGAAATAGTATGGAGGTTTCTCAGAAAACTAAATGTAGAACTACCATGTGATCCAGCAATCCCACTCCTGGGCATGTATCTGGACAAAACTATAATTCAAAAAGATACATGCACCCACATGTTCATAGTAGCACTATTCCCAATAGCCAAGATATGGAAACAACCTAAATGTCCATCGACAGATGGATACAGAAGATGTGGTACATATATACAATGGAATACTACTCAGCCCTAAAAAATAATAATGCCATTTGCAACATGGATACAACTAGAGATTCTCATACTAAGTGAGGTAAGAAAGAGAAAGACAAATGCATATATGCAGAATCTAAAATATGGCACAAGTGAATCTATCTACAAAACAAACAGACTCAGAGACATAAAGAACAGACTTGTGGTTGCCAAGGGGGAGGAGAAGAGGGAGTGGGATGGACTGGGAGTTTGGGGTTGGTCAATGCAAACTATTACATGTAGACTGGACAAGCAATGAAGTCCTACTATATAGCACAGGGAACTATATCCAGTCTCTTGGGATAGATCATGAGGGAAGATAATATAAGAGAGGGAATGTATATATATATGTATGACTGAGTCATTTTGCTGTCTAGCAGAAATTGGCACAATACTGTAAATCAACTACACTTTTTTTTTTTTTTTTTTTGCTATTTCTTGGGCCCCTTCTGCGGCATATGGAGGTTCCCAGGCTAGGGGTCGAATCGGAGCTGTAGCTGCCAGCCTATGCCAGAGCCACAGCAACTCAGGACCCGATCCATGTCTGCAACCTACATCACAGCTCACGGCAACGCCGGATCGTTAACCCATTGAGCAAGGCCAGGGACCAAACCCGCAACCTCATGGTTCCTCGTCGGATTCGTTAACCACTGCACCACGACGGGAACTCCTTTTTTTTTTTTTTTTTTTTTTAACTATACGCTTAATAAAAAATTTTTAAAAATTAAGAAAACATTTACAGGGGAAACATTAACTCAAAATTAAAAAAAAAAAGAATGCCCACACAGAAAGACAAATACTCTGTGTTATCACTGACAAGTGGGATCTAAAAAATAAAGCAAATAAATGTACATTAAAAAAAAAAAAAAAAAGCCCAGGCATGGCCACACTCAGCATTCTCAGCAACAAGACCAACTACTCTGAACACACTCCAGAGAGTATGATTCTGGCTGCATTCCCTCTGCCTGAAACTGAAATCCTCCCCTCCTCAGGTGACAAAGTCTAACATCTTTTGGGTCTCAGCTTAAAGGAGGCTGCTCAGAGAGGCCACTGCACCCAAACAAACACCTCCACACAGACCCATCAACAGTTAATGGTTACGGCGGTTTATTTAATGCCCGCTTCTCCCATTAGACTTAAACGCTAATGAGGTAGAAGTTGCATCTGTTTTGTTTACCAGTCTATGTTTTCAAGGCCAATCACAACGCCTGATCCAGAGAAGACATACAATAGTAAGTTTTTTTTGTTTGTTCGTTTGTTTTTTAAGGGCTGCACTTGCAGCATATGGAAGTTCCCAGGCTACAGGTTGAATGAGAGCTACAGCTGCCAGCCTACACCACAGCCACAGCAACGCAGGTTCCACGCCATGCCTGAGACCTACACCACAGCTCACGGCAACACTGGATCCTTAACTCACTGAGTGAGGCCAGGGATTGAACCCGCATCCTCATGGATACTAGTTGGGTTCGTTACCACTGAGCCAAGATGGGAACTCCCAGTAAGTTTTTATAACTCACGAAAGAACCCAGAGAGGTATGGATCCAGGGTAAAGATCACAGGAAAAGCTTGAGGAGCTGATGCCAACCTCAAAGTCGCCAATAGCGAGGGCCCGCAATATCTGAAGGAAACTGAATAAAACCCACCAGGCTCCAGAAAGAGAGCTCTTACTTGCTTTCAAGTTCACTTTCCATCATTACTTAGGCCTTATATAGATGGACTCAAGACAGTTCATGTGGGTAAAATCAGTCCCTAAATGGTTAACTCTTAGCAGGGAGGAGCAAGGTGGTTTGTGCCAGGCTGCCCAAGCCTCTACCATGTTCATGTCCATGCCTCTTCTGAAGAAAATAGTGGGTGGGATTTCTCTAGAGAGTAGAAAATAGCCCACAAGGTGGTTTGTGCCAGGCTGCCCAAGCCTCTGCCATGTTCATGTCCATGCCCTTCTGAAGAAAATAGTGGGTGGGGTTTCTCTAGAGAGTAACTGACCCACCCACTCCTCCAGGCAGGCCTTCCTAAGCAGGAAGGCAATTCTGACAGACCTGGTTGCAGGAGCTGACACTCATGTTCTTACACTCTGCCTTTTCCAGTCTCACGTAAATCTTAAAAACATAGAAGGAAAAGAAGCTGACTGCTTGCAAAACACCGTTACCATTAATTATATTTCCAAGATATCAAATGCAACTTGGAAAAAATCTGAAGTGTTTGATATGAAATGAAAGTAGAAGGGGTCATGGCAAGCCAAAGGCCCATGAAAGGCCAAGTTATCAGGGAAGCAAAACTAAAAATAAGCAGAGGAAGCTGGCTGCAAGGGAAATGGGGTCACGGGAGATGCTGGGTGGCTCACAGCAGAGGCCAGAGCCGCTACAGTCACTGACGCTGTCCCAGTTCCAGCTTTTTCCTGAGGAAACACATCCCTGGCTACTTAAAAAGCCCAACTTTGTAGGGTCTTGGCATTAAAGTGGCATCTGTGTTGCCCAGATCCTCTAAAGGGCAGCTGGGGTGCAGGGCCCCACATCCTTCACCCTGACATGTGCATGAAGCCCCAGGGCCTCTGAGAGGAGAAAGATGAAGGCAGTGAGAATCAGACCTGGCATTGCCTGCTGCAGGGTGGGGTGGGCATAGTGGAGAAGGGGGGTTTGGTCCATGCCCCACCACCTATATATATATCTTTGAAAGAAACGCTTCTGCCCACCTCCCATCCCCTCACCATCCCAACAGTCACTCACACGCTAGATGAAGAATGGAAAACTGCAAAAAATGTTACTAGCTCAGTTAAGTAATTAGTATTTGAAATTCAAAATTAAAAGAAAGGAGTTTTGAAATTCTGATTAAGTTGTTTGCAAAGAAACTGAAAATAGAGGGAAATACTGTCTGATGAATGAGGATATGACAGGTCAGCACAGGTTACCTTCTAATGAACAAATGCAGAGAAGGAACAGGAAGCACCTCTCTTAGGGAAGATCTTAGTATTGGGGGTTCGAAGTTTTTAAAAACCTGTGCACGTCCTCAAAACCTGTGCAGTCACCCCTAGCAATCACCATCCTAATGAAAATGTTGGCAAAAATAAACTGCTAATAAATATCACTGTAAAAAAATTAACCACACACCTAACGCTCATTTTCAAAAGAATGTGACCAGAGCTGTTGAAATCCTCACAAACTGCAATTTGCTATGGAAGTAATTTACCCCTCACAGCTATCACAGGATTAACCCACATTGAGAAATAGAAAATGCTAAAATACTAAAATTCATAAAGATGAAAATGAAATCTTTTACTCATTATATTTAATGATTTCATGGTTTAACTTTGTACAATAATCCTGGATTATATCAGTTTAGACAGACAGACCGTTAAGCATTAGACAGTTACGAACTGGGTTTTTGTTGATTTGTTCTAAAAGTCTACATTTTTTCAAAAAACCAGACCCTGAGATGAACCAGGCTTGGGGTGCCAGATATTTTTTCATCACTTACCGGGGCTGCAATAATAAAAAGTGGTACTATTACCAATGTCAGTAAACTGAACACTGATGTAATATTTTCCCATAAGCTAAATTTGTACTCCAGTTTTGTGAAGTGACCCAATGATGTCCTTGAGAGCATCTAATCCTGGCTTTTAACACTGGGGTTCTCAAAGTGGCCTCCATGCCTCCCCAGATGCCCCCAAGTCCACTTCTGGGCCTTCTCACGCCTCTCTGCACACTGATGCTCACATGGAAAACATTTACATAATGGCTTTTTTTTTTTTCTTTTGTCTTTTTGCCATTTCTTGGGTCGTTCCTGCAGCATATGGAGGTTCCCAGGCTAGGGGTCGAATTGGAGCTGTAGCCACCAGCCTACGCCAGAGCCACAGCAACACGGAATCCGAGCTGCGTCTGCGACCTACACCACAGCTCACGGCAACGCCAGATCCTTAACCCACTGAGCAAGGCCAGGGATTGAACCCACAACCTTATGGTTCCTGGTCAGATTCATTAACCACTGAGTCACGACGGGAACTCCACATAATGGCTTTAAAAGAGAGTTCATGGAGTTCCTGTTGGGCTCAGTGGAAACAAACTAGCTTCCATGAGGATTTGGGTTTGATCCCTGGCCTTGCTCAATGGGTTAAGGATATGGCATTGCCAAGAGCTATGGTGTAGGTTACAGATGCAGCCTAGATCCTGTGTTGCTGGGGCTGTGGTGTGGGCAGGCAGCTGCAGCTCCAATTCTACCCCTAGCTTGCGAACTTGTATGTGCTGTGGGCAGCCCTAAAAAGAAAAACCAAGAAAAAAAAAGAGTACAGCTACTTTGGCTATAATACAGATATAAATTTTTCTTTTTGCAGCTATCACACATTTCAATTTTTTTTTTTTGGTCAAGCTGCATTTGATGATGTCCAGAAAACATAATTAGTGGTAGCCCTGTTTTACAAGAATCATTTTTCTCTCAAGTTTTTCTCTTTCGCCCTCATTTCCCCTTTCAAAATAAAAAGGAGTTTCAGAAACAGAGGAAAAGAGACATAAATACTGTACAAGTCCCTGTAATTCTCTGACTTTACCCACTGAATGCGGACATGATTTACAATGCTAGTCTTTGAGCAGTTGTGTCTTAATTAATGCCTTCAGGATTTGGGGTATAAATATGTTCTAGGACATTTTAAACTATAGTTGCAAGAAGCAAAGAGTAGCCTCATTCACTGCCTTAGTGAAGCCGGAGCACTGCTATGTCCAATGTCAATAATTAGTAGCTTGCTTAATGTTTACGGAAAGTGCTGCAACATTTGGAGCCTATGAGGCCCAATGAATTCACAACGATGAAGCAAATAAGAGCACTTTGTCCTTTTTTTATATTTGACTTTTATCCTTCACGGTCGGGGCTCTGATGGAATTTGGAAATTCTTCTCACATAATCTGCTATATTCTTTCTGCCCAAATCATAAACAGAGGAGCTTAAAAATATGACATTAACACTGCTGACAAGAACCACAGAGACATGGAGTTCCCGTCGTGGTGCAGTGGTTAACGAATCCATTGCGGGTTTGGTCCCTGCCCTTGCTCAGTGGGTTAACAATCTGGCGTTGCCGTGAGCTGTGGTGTAGGCTGCAGACGCGGCTCGGATCCAGCGCTGCTGTGGCTCTGGCATAGGCCGGGGACTACAGCTCTGATTGGACCCCTAGCCTGGGAACCTCCATATGCCGTGGGAGCGGCCCAAGAAATGGCAAAAAGACAAAAAAAAAAAAAAAAAAAAAAAAAAAAAAAAAAAAAAAAAAAAAAAGAACCACAGAGACATTAAAAACACACACAGGAAGCAACCACTCTTCTGGGCATTCCCGACTTCTTCCCTATTTGAGAGTGTATTCCCCCCCCCACACACTCAATTAAAAACACCATGGGGGGTAATGAAAATGGGTGAAGGGGGGTCAAAAGGTGCAAGCTTCCAGGTATAAATTAAGTCCCCGGGATGTACTGTACAGCACGGTGCCCAGAGGGAATAATGGTGTATTGCATATTTGAAAGTTGCTAAGAGAGCAGAGCTTAAAAGTTCTCATAACAAGAAAAAAAACCAACTTCTAATTATGTGTGGTGATGGTTGTTAACTGGACTTACTGTGATGATCACTTCACAATATATGCAAATGTCACATCATATACACCTGAAACTAATGTTCTATGTCAATTATGTCTCAATAAAAAACCAAACCAAATCCCACAGAACCAAAACATGACAGAAGATACTTCATACCTACCCTGATTAACCATTTGTGGATGGACCCGACCTCGCTTCCTTATTCCCATTGGCAAACAGGTTTTTATTTTTTAACTGAGACAATGAGCCTGGTTAAAATAAATCAGTGAATTAGGCCACTGCTGGGGGGGACAGTATGGGGCTGGACCGATGAAAAGAGAGAATTCTGGAGTTCTCGTTGTGGCTCAATGGTTAACTAACCTAAACCGACTTGTAACTGTGAGGACACAGGTTTGATCCTTGACTTCGCCCAGTGGGTTAAGGATCCAGCGTTGCCGTGAGCTGTGGTGTAGGTCGCAGCTGCAGCTCCAATTCGATTCCTAGCCTGGGAACCTCCATAGGTGGAGGGTGCAGCCCTAAAAAGTCATAAAAACAAAACAAAACAAGAGAATTCCCAAAGAGGGTTTCCTAAGTGACCAAACTGACACCAGAGCTGTCATAACACAGAATGACTGACAGCTCCCACACAACTCTGACCACTGCAAATTCAAGGTCTAACACTTTCCTTTGACAAGGCCTCCCTACCCTCACCTCGTAGGTTCTGTAATCTGCTCTGCCCTGAGGGCAAAATAAAAGCACCTCAGTGGCCAACATTCTGTCCACATGGACCTTTTAACAGGGGTTTGAGGATGCCCTGATTCATGAGATCATCAAGAGGTTGGTTTTTTAACTCCCAAATTAGTAGTTCAGAGCCCTTATGGCTTCCATCCCACCAGTGCAGCAGACAAAACTGGGCTCTTCCTTTTGGCTGCTTCAGTGTCAGCTTATAAAAGTGGGTGGCTCCTCTTCTGAGCAGCTGGGGGGTGCGGCTCCACAGGGCGGGCAGAACCACATCAGTCTTGTGGGCATGAAGCCCTGGTAAGGAACTGGGTGTCCTTCGTCTTCCCCGAGGGAGGGAGGCGGTGGTTAAGAGCGGGGAGCCGGCAGCCAGGCAGCCTTCGTAGGAATCCTGGCTCTGCTACTTGCTGAGTTGTGTGACTTTCATTGCCACCTGAATTTCTTTATGTTCCCCATAAATAGCAGCAGTGCCTCCTCCCCAGAGCTGGGAAGAGTGCGTGAGTTAATACATGGAAAGTTCCTACACAAGAGCCCGGCACGCAGTTAAGTAAGTGTAGCTTATTATTATTGCTCAGCAAATAAGGCCTGATTCAAATGACGATGAGAAAGCACACAGGTTTCCCATTTCTAGACAGGAGCGAAATAAAAACCAAACCGCTGAAATAATAAGGACTCTTGCGATTTAAAGAAAATCTTCGTAATAATTGGTTAACTGATAACCCAGCGGTGGGCTCCCAAGCATGGATTCTACCATTTGGTGCACGCTGTGAAAATCAGTGTACCTTCTAAAATTACCCTGATCCACTCATTCCTGCAGCAAACATTTGCTGAACTCCTAACGTGTACCTGGAAAGCTACAGGCACTTGGGATAAAACAACTGAGACACAAAAGATGCCAGTCCTTGTGGAATTTACGTTCTAACGGGGGAATTAGATAATGATAACATTAATACATTAGTAAGTGATATAATAAACTGAAAAGTAGATGCCAGGGGGAAGAGTGAGGCAGGGCAGGGGTGAGGAGTGCTGGGCAGAGGTGGGCAAGAGGCAGCTTTAAAGAGGAACTTCAGGGAAAGCCTGAGCATCCATCGTGATCCCCTCTGGTCTCAGCCCCTCACTCAGACCCACAGGACTTCCATGAATCCACCCAGAAGCAGAAGGGTCAAACACCCCGAGTCGAGTCCTCTTGGTGGCCGTCACACAGCTGCCCAGCATGGACACAAGGAGACCAGAGCCAGGCGTGGGGATCACCCAGCTCAAAGCCTCCTTCTCACGGAAGCCAGCATCTCTTATAACAGCTCCACGGCTGCCATTTCCAAGATCCCCGCAAAGCACCAGCCAGTGGCAGGAGTCCCTCTGACTTGCCCAAGGCCTCACTGGGAAAGTCAGCCTTCAGCAACCACCTGAGAGAGATGAGGCTGGCCTTCCAGGGAGCAGAGCGTTCCAGGCAGAGGAAAGGCCTAGCATCAGTGCAAAGGCCCTGCCTTGTCTGCTCAGCTGCCGGGCCGGAGGCTGGAGCAGTGCGCGAGGGCGCTGCCAGAGGAGAGAAGGTCTGTAAGGTGCTGGAACTCCTGCTAGGACGTCGCCTTTCATTCTGGTGGGAGAGGGAAGCCGCTCTAGGGTCCTGGGCAGAGGAGTGACCTGCCCCGACTTGGCTTTTAGGAGGCTCACTCTGCCTATTGAGAGGCTACTGCAGTCACTCCCGCTGGGTGCAAGCAGTGAGTGCCCAAGATGAGTTTTCTTTTGGGTAAAACGTTTACAATGCCACAGTTTAGAGAACGCTATGATACACCCTACAGAACAGACACCAGTATCTGGCTACTTAGCACAACTCAGGTTTTGCAACACTGACAGCAGCCAAAAGACATTCTGGGATCAGCGGCATCTGCTATTAGTTCCAAGGGGAGGGCTGAAGGAGGAGGCAGCAGTGACAAGAGCTGTGAGTCAGTCCGTGTTCCTCTCAGCCCACTGCCCCCGGTCATTACACAGAGTGTTAACCAGCCCTGCCCTGGGGGAGCGGGCCAGGGAGCCAGGCTGAGAGCCAGGGCCTGAGGCATCTGGGGCCAGTGGTCACAAAGCCTGCCCCTGAGGTGAGCAAGGGGGCCCGATCCACTGAGCACATCCAGCCAAGTGTGAGCATTTAAGAACAGAGTTACTTCTGCCCTGGTTACTGTCCCCGCTGGAGATGCTGTGCTTATTTTTAGCCATCATGTGATTCTCCAGTATTTTCCAGGCTCTGTTTGAGTCACTCTGGTTTCGGAGAATTTTTCAGAGGGGGGAAAAAATGCAGGAAAGAACTCCTCACCCTGAAATGGCTCAAATATTAAAAATTCTGACTCTGAAGTAGTTATCTGAATGTGCTATATGTTTCTTTGGATAAACTGACTTCTCACACCGCTCACATCCTGGTAGAAAGTTAGGTGTGCTTTGAAACACATTAGGTGCCAACCAATTACTACCTTAGTTCAAAATTCTTGTTTTTATATTGTTCTCGGAGCAACTTCTCACCCCCATGAAAACAACATGCCCCAGAATCCCAACAATAATTGAGGGGAACACACCCTTGCCTGTTTACTGCAGCAATAAAGAAAGCTGGTGGTTGAAAAAGCCCAAAGAACTGAGCCAGCCCACTGAGAATAAAGACACACAGGCGTCACCATGACAACATCACGGTGTCACGTGCTCCCGGCACACAGCAGTCATTTAAGCAAAAACCTTACAACCTAAGATGGCCATTTTGGGGGAACACAGCTACTTAGTTCCTTTATGATGTTCAGGGCCCTACTAACTCCACTGGCAAGACTAGGTGTTTGAGGCTATTTTGCTGATGGTGGGGAGGTCTGCTATGCTCCATGAACACACTCTTACCCAGACTCCCTGGCAAAGAGAGACACAGTCTGAGGCCGAAGAACAGCTGGAGCTCAGGGAGGTGAGAACCAGAGCTGAGCCCCACTGGAGTCATCCACTCTCATCTACTCCAATTGGCTCTCGCTCCAGGTTTTCTGCTCTCACCAACCAATGGCCAAGCTGGAAACTTGTGCATCATTTATCCTTGGCTTTCCCTGCCCTTTGCTTCTCATATCCTGTCATCATCAAGTTTTGCTGATAAACCTCCAGAAAACCCACATGACCGTGACCTTTGTTCGGGCCACCCTCCTCTCCTACACGGTTGGCTGTAACGGCTTATCTTTTTGTACTTAAAACATTTCAATGACTCCCCAGAGTCCCCATAATAAAGCATAAGCCTCTGTGACTAGAGAACTCAAGGTGACTGCCCCATAGTGACCTTCACTTCCTGGTGTTCCCACCTTTGTCTAATCCTCTCCCCTAGAGTGTGGGTGGGACCTGTGACTTGCTTCTAACCAAGAAAATATGGCAAAGATGAAGGGATGTCACTCCCATCACGTGTAATCTCATGGGACACTCTGACTCTGCTTTGTTGCCAGACATACTAGAGAGATTCCCCCAAACCCCATCACTGTCCTTGATGAAGTACCTGCCACCGCAAGCACCCATGTTGGAGAAGCTCCCCATGGCAAGGAACTGCAGGTGGCCTCTGGGAACAAAGAGCAGCTGCCAGCAAGAAACTGAAGCCTGTGTCCTGCAGCCTCAAGGAAGCTGCCAACAGCTCAAGAGAGTCTTCCCCAGTTGAGCCTCTGGTTAGACCATAGCCCTAGCAGATACCTAGACCACAGCCTGGTGAGACCCTAAGCAGAGAACATAGCTAAGCTGTGCCTGGACTTTAGAATCTGTGACACAATACATGTGTGTTTTAGGCTGCTAACTTTGTAGTAGTTATTTTGTAGCAACAGAACATGAATACCACCTCTGAACCCTTCATACGAGGGCCTGGCCTCACCTCTGCAGCCTCACAGCTCAATGTCCACATGCAATAATATGCACTTCACTGAATATATAGAGCTTGCTCTCTCTTGACTGTCAGACACTTTTTTTTTTTTTTTTTTTTAAGGGCTGCATCTGTGGCGTATGGAAGTTCCCGGGCTAGGGTTGAATCAGAGCTGCAGCTGCCAGCCTATACCACAGCCACAGCAACGCCAGATCTAAGCTGCATCTGAGACCTACACTGCAGCTCAGGGCAACACTGGATCCTTAATCCACTGAGTGAGAACTTCTTTAGAAGTTCTCTTCATATTAGATCCTGCATTCTCATGGATTCTAGTCAGATTCATTACCACTGAGCCATGATGGGAACTCCTTGACGGCCACATTCTGTTCTCTCTGCCTACAATGCTGTTTTCCATACCCTTCATCTGGCTAAGTTCCATGCATTCCTTAAATCTCAGTCAAACCTCACTGTTTTCTAAGAAGCCTTTCTAGAAAACACAAAGGCAGCTCATGTGGTCTTCCTACACATCCTGATGGCACCTGCCTCATTTTAATGTTTTTTTTTTTCCATGTTAATGTTATTGTCTATTTAGTGCCAGACTTCTTCACTAGGCTGTAACTTCCTGGAATCCTTGTGATTCTCTAGAATCTCCTACAGTGCCTTAACAAATATCTGTTGAAAGACTGAGAGGATGAGAATTCGAGTAAAGCTTTCATGAAAGGGCAAGGAATCCAATAAATAGGAACTACTGTTTAAGAAGTATTTTCTGAGCTACTGTGTGGCTGTTTTCTAAGCTACAGTGCAAGGGGTTCCTCGGGTGATGGAGATGACTGGAGAAAACATCAAAAACAGCCATGACTGGCTTACGTGCTGCCTTTTCCTTGATCCAGATGGACATGGCAGTGACTCAATTCAAATCAATTCAACAAGTACTAACTGAGAAACTTCTATGTGTCAGGCAATGGCGAAACAGTGATTGAACAAGACAGAACTGGCTGACATTGTGGTTCACACAATTCAAAGGGAGTCTAGAAAATTCTTTAGGTCAAAACTGTTTTCTATGCCAGACCAAGGTACAAAGAAAGGCACCAGTAATAAAGAAGAAAAGGGTTCACTGGTGGCTTTGTGATACTCTGCTCGTGGAAACAGAAATGAATGCTAAGTCACTGCCTTTTGAGGTCTGACAAGTGGTTTAATGTTTCTTGCATTTACAAATGTATATAAAATATAGCGACTGTTACCCAGGAGCCTGTCGCAAGGGTGAATGGGAATGTTTATGAACATTTAAAAATTATTGGTCTTTTAAAAAATAAATGCCCTTGGAACAGAATCGCATGTACTCTGTTTCAAGCCTTTACAACACTGGAGGGCCTTTTATTTCCTCCATTCACTGTGCAATTTGAATTTGATTTGTGAACATTTACTGCGGTTCAGTATAGTGTGGGGAGGAGATAAGAACATAACACAAGACCACAGCCATTCTATTTAAAGAGGTAATACAGTGGTTAAAGAGCACTGGGCTCTGGACCCTATTTCTGGAGTGGGATGCTGATGAGTTACAGGACCTCCCTGCGTGTCAGTTTCCTCAGTTCTGAAACAGGGGTATGATGGGATCTGTCCATCATTTAGGATTGTTGTGAAGCTAAACTGAGCATCAAGCGTTTAGAACCATAGCTGGCATTTAATGTATTCAACAGATTCTTGCTAATTCCCTCTATATCTGATGACTCCCTCTAGATTTTAAATTTCCCTTTCCCTAACTTTCTTTAGAAGTTCTCTTCATATTAGATCTAGATTTTAAAAGTTACACAATAATAGCATAACATTTTGTAGGTTTTGATCTCTAAGCTTTAAAAAATTCTGGTTTTAAAAAAACCAAACCAAACCATGACATACTTTGATTCCAAAAAGCCAACATAACTTAAAAATTATAAACTGAATTAGTAAATCCTCTGTTGATGGCAATGTCTCCTTAAGCGAACAAACTGGGATGGAAAAGAAAAATTCATGGCTCTTCCTTGCAAGAAGCCCTTGGCCTCTTCCACAGGCAGTGCCAGAAGATTCCTATCTGAAGCTCCTGAATTCTTCATGACTCTTTGCTCTCTATGTCCGATGTTTCAAACTCACAGCTGGTTGGTATCCTGGTAAGGTAGAGAGCACTGCTCATATTTAATGCTGTGGTTTTACCAGTATTAAGGGAGGGAAACGGAGTTTCAATTAGTCTTTGAGGAGAAAAGTATCTCAGTGCTTATACATTTCACATATGATAGATGTGTAACTGGAGGAACGAAGCCACCAGTATCCCTCTCATTCCAGGGAGTAGGGAATGTCCTCTAAGAATTTAATTAATTGGGCCATTATAATTTTTTCCCCATTTTCTTCAGGCCTAAACGTAGCTAAGGGAGCAGCCTTTAACTGGTATACAGCCAAGCAATGGGAGATTTCTCAATATGACCAGGTCAAGGACATGCAAAGCTGACACGGGGCAGGGATTGAGCAAAAGATACACTGTTCATATAATAAGGAGAAAAGCTTACCCCTATTTAAAAAGAAGTCTTGCTAACTATGGGACTGGTTAGAAAAACGCATCTCTTCCTCGTTATGAGTTGAGACTGCGTGATCTTTTAAAATTAACACTTGATCTTGGAAGTAAGTAGGTGTACGGAGAGTACAGTATGTGGTTAGGTGACTGGAGACTTTGAGATGGCTGGGAGTTGTAAAAATAAACACGCATGGAGTTCCTGTAGTGGTGCAGTGGAAACGAATCCAACTAGGAACCATGAGGTTGCAGGTTCGATCCCTGGCCTTGCTCAGTGGGTTAAGGATCCAGTGTTGCCGTGAGCTGTGGCATAGGCTGCAGATGCGGCTTGGATCTGGTGTTGCTTTGGCTGTGGCTGGCTCCGATTCGACCCCTAGCCTGAGAACCTTCATATGCCGAGGGTGCGGCCCTAAGAAGACAAAAAAAAGAAAAAAAAAAGAATAAATAGGGGGCATGACTCCTCTCAATGGAGAAACCATGAAGGGATGTGAAAGGGCGGTGCCTGTGCCTATCCTAACAAGGTTCTGGGAAGTCAAATGCCATTATGCACTGTTTTAGTCTAAAGAGCAGACATGGAAAAAATATGCATCTCTTGGAGTAAATGATGGCTTTGGGGTAAAATCAACATTTGTATTTAAAGGGTGGAATTCCTCAAAAGGAAAATGAAGACTTGTATCTTGGCAATAACAAGGAAAAGGAGGTCCCATAAAAAGCTAACATACGAAGAATCAGGAAAATGTAACATATGCTCAAAGGAAAAGATAATCAGGAGATGCCAACTATGAGATGTCAGAATGGTGGAAATAGCAGACAGGAACTTTAGAGCAGTTATCATAACCATTCCCAGTGAAGTAAGCATGCTTATAATAAATTAAAGGTAGGCCATCTCGACAAAGAAAAAAAAATTAAAACTGAAAAAATAGTTGAAGTTAAAAAATGTTCACCAGTAGAATAGAGGTGACAGAGGAAAAAAGAGGGTAAATTTGAAGACATTAATAGAAACCATCAAAAGAATAGAGAGAATACTGGGGAAAAAAGGAACAGAGCCTCAGGGACCTGTGGGCTAATTTCAAAAGCTCTAACTTATGGAGAAATGAAGTCTCAGAAAAACAGGATAGAGAGAATAGAGCTGAAAAAATATTTGAAATAGTAGTGGCTTAGAATCTCCCCAAGATGGTAAAAGACATAAACTTATGGATTTAAGAGGTTTAATGAACTCCCAAACAAGATAAATTCAAAGAGAAACATGATTAGGCACATCACAGCCACATCGCTGAAAGCCACAGAGTCTTCGCTGTACCCAGAGAAAAACAACATAACATGTCTAGGTGATTAGAATTAGCCTGATTTTTTAATTTTTGGAGACCACAGACAGTGGAAAGACATCTTTAGAGGAAGGGAGGGAGGAATAAAAGATCAGCCTGAATTCTTTATCTATGGAAATATTCTTCAAAAAGGAAGGGCAAAGAAAAATATTCACAGAAAAAGAAAAATGAAAATGTGTTGCCACTGCGCCTGCTCTACAAGAAATACTGAAAAAAATTCTTCAGTCTGAAGAGGAATGAAAAGAGCAGGGAACGCAGATGTTTAGGAACAAATGAAGAACACTGAAAACGGTTAAAAATATGAAAAATAAACATTTTTCTCTTAATCTCTTTAAAATCCATATGGTGATTTAAAGCAGCACACTGCTTAACAGAAATATAATGGGAGCCATGAAAGTAAACATTTTCTAGTAGCCATATTAAAAAAATCTTAAGATATTAATTTTAACATATGCAAAATATATGCAATATATCCAAATTATAATTTCTTCATGTAATCAATATGAAATTATTAACTGGTTGTATATTTTTTCACATACCAAGTTTTCTAAATCCAGCATGCATTTTATACATACAGCACATTTCAATGCAGAGTAAGCACATTTCAAGTGCTCAGAACCTACCATATTAGGTTGGTTTAATATATAAGTTATAACACGGTCTTGTGGGCTTTATGATGTATGTTTGTTAGTATGTTTCTTGATTGACTGATTGATTACCTTAGGCATATGGAAGTTCCTGGCCCAGGGATTGAATCCAAGCTGCAGCTGCAACCTAGATCCTTTAACCCACTGTGCTGTGCCAGGGATTGAACCTGTACCTCCGCAGTGACCCAAGCCACTGCAGCTGGATTCTTAACCCACTACACCACAGTGGGAACTTCATATATACATATTTATAATGTAATACATATGACAGCTGTAACAAAGGACAGTGGAAAGAAGGGCTGCCAGGGTTCCACATTTTACCTTAAGTGGAATAATATTAAGTATACTGTGAAAAGGTAAGAATATATCTGGTAATCCTTGGAGCAACCACTAAAAAGGCAATAGGTAAATTAAGATGAAGTGCTAAAAATATTTCCATTAAATATCCAGAAGACAACAGGAAAAGAGAGATAGAGAAACAAAAACAGAGGGGCCAGTAGAAAAAAATGATAATATGGTAGATCGAAGTCTAACCAAATAAATAATTACCTTAACAATGGGTTGGACATGCCAATGTATAGAGATTAGCAGAATGAATAAAAAAATGCAAGACCCAATCACATGCTGATTATGAGACACACTTTAAAGACAAAGACAGGCAGAAATTTACCCATCATGGAGAAAGATATACCACGCAAACAGTAAGCAAAAGAAAACTGGATCGGCTATATTAATATTAGATAATACAGATTTCAAGACAAAGAGTACTACCAAAGATAAAGAGGGGCACCCATAAAATTTAAAGGTCAATTCATCAGGATGACTCAACAATCCTAAGTGTGTATGCACCTAGCAATAGAGCCCTAAATGCAGGAAACCAAAATTAAGAGAAGTAAAGGGAGAAATAGATAATTCCACAATATCAATACTCTCTTTGCAGCAACTGTTAGTACAACAAAAATCAGTAAAAACACAGATGATCTGAGTAACACCTTGACCTAATTGACATTTCTAAACCACCATAAAGCCAACAAACTGCAGAATGCATATTCTTTTCAAGGGACACTAACTAAGACCATATTCTGGCCCCGAAAATCAAGAGCAGAACAAGGGTAAAAGAAAGCATTATAAATGGGTATATTTCACTGCTTCTCCTAAAAACCACAAAGCAAAACTGACTTTTCTGAGAAAGTAAAAGCAACTCTTCTTTCCCCAAAGGTGACAGGTGATGCTTATGTAGATTACATGAGCAAACAAATGTTAAACATATAAAATCAATAAACATGGTCACCTTATTAAGGTTGTACGAACAGCCTTAGAGAACCCAATATTAAAGATAATTGAGAGTGTGAGTATTCAAATATTTGATACAGTTTCTGAAAAATGCTGTGAGGATTTATTTAAATCTACACTTAAGAATTTAATTATGGGGGTTCTCGTCATGGCGCAGCATTAACGAATCCAACTAGGAACCATCAGGTTGCGGGTTCAATCCCTGGCCTTGCTCAGTGGGTTAAGGATCTGGCGTTGCTGTGAGCTGTGGTGTAGGTTGCAGACGAGGCTTGGATCTGGCGTTGCTGTGACTCTGGTGTAGGCTGGCAGCTGTAGCTCTGATTAGAACCCTAGCATGGGAACTGCCATATGCTGCGTGTGTGGCCCTAAAAAGACCAAAAAAAAAAAAAAGAATTTAATTATGATCATTCAAATACTTTATTCTATTCTATTCTACTTCTTAGGTTGCTTCCTTTTTGAAATCATTTTTCTAATATTTCTAGTAATCTCATTTTGAGGCCAGAATGCTAAAGTCCCTAAGGAAAAAGAAAGCTCAGAATCAATTTCCATAGCAACTCTAAATCCATCACACTATATTTGTATATGGGAGTTTGATTTAAATACATTAATCTATATGGATTTGCAACATGTCTAAGCTGTGGTTGCTATAGGAACCGCAAGTTCAGATTTCCTTTTAAGTTTAGTAAGTGCTCACACATAAAAACTAATCCCGCCTTGATGGCTATGCAGATATGGCTCAAAGCAGTAAATTTACAAACATCATGATGCACGATGATACATGCACTTAACAGATATCTGTCATTATGAAAATGTTCATTTTAATACATGCTCCTTGTTGGAAGATCAACAGTAATTCAAGATGCAGTTCCTCAGGATGTAGAAAGAATAAGACTCACCAGGCAGCCAGACACCTTCAGCATACAGACTCTGCTCATGCTGAAGCTTGTTCCAGCCCAGGTAAGCCACCCAAATACTCACAGACACCACGAGCTCTATGGCTTCTCTGAATCCACAGAATATCTCGTGCCTGTACTGAAATGTGGCAGAAAAATCTGGCACATTCTCACAAAGACTGAATGCACCAAGCATCTATTTTGTATACCAGTAAATAACCTATGGTGCATGGCTATATATGTAGTCTGTATGATGTAAAAACGCATTTTTTTTTTCTTGCCAATGTAGAGAGTCCTTTCTTATTCTTATTTCTTTTTCTTCTTCTTTTTAAATGGCTGTACCCGTGGCATATGGAAGCTCCTGGGCCAGGAATCAAATCCACGCCTTCACAGCGACCCAAGCCACTGCAGTCAGATTCTTAACCCACTGTGCCACGGTGGAAATGCCAGACACTCCTTTCTTAAGCGTCAATATGGATAACCCATCCCACAATCACTTATTCTATTCTAATATGGCCTCTTTGCCACATGGTGCTCTGTGGCTGGAGAGACTGGAGCTCCCACTTAAACTGTTTTTCATGTATTACAGTCAAGACATGCAAATTAGTTTTAATTTCAGCTTAAGGAAATATTGAGAGAGAGAAAGCCACTGCAAAATGAACCAAATATCCCAAAGCCAAAATGAGAAAATAATTAAAGACATTCTCCTAGTTTTGATTATACCAGACATTGCTTATTTCCAATTTGGCTGATTAAGAAATGACCAAGCCTTAGAGGTGGGAACAGAAATTACTGCTGAGTGGTACTGACCTGGCATCCCTGTGAGATAACGGGTGTAGATACGTGAATTCCCCAGAGAGCTGACCCTCACCTCACTGAGCACTCTATCTTAAATTTTGGATGGGCAAAAATCAGGCTTAAGTATGACGAGGATGGCCTCCAATGGTTTCAGACCCCAGGCAGAGAAGCTAGTTTAGAGACTATAAAACAGGCCATGGGGAGATGATGATAAGTAGAAAATGAAACAAAATCTTAGGAATGAGAAGGGAACTCTGTATCACTTAGTACACAGCAGTGCCACACAGATCCTGAGGGCCACTAAGAGGCATGGAGCTATTTGATTCAGTAATAATGGTCTCAGGCTGCTGGCCTATTTAGAAGGTTTTTTTTTTCTTTTTCTATTGCTAGCTGATGTATAGTATTGCATTAGTTTCAAGTGTATAGCCAAGTGACTCAGATTTACGTATCTACCCTTTTTCAGTCTTTTTCCTCATAGGTTATTACAAAGTATTGCGTTGAGTTCCTTGTGCTATACAGTAGGTCCTTGTTGGTTATCTATTTTATATATAATAGTGTATATTTCTTAATCTCAAATGCCTAATTTATCCCCCCATTTATAAAGTTTTGTTAAGTTTTTTGGCTCTTCTTTTACCCACTACTTTCTATTGCTATCAGTGTACTCTCCTTGCTATAATAAAGTACGTGCTAAGAAACCACATCCCCAAGTGGTTTTTTTTTTGTTTGTTGTTTTGTTTTTGTTTTTTGGAGGGGCCACCCTGTGGCAGACAGAGTTCCTGGGCCAGGGGTCAGAAGTGAGCCGCAGTTGTAACCTACGCCACAGCTGCAGCAATGCCAGATCCTTTAACCCACTGTGCTGGGCCAGGAATCGAACCAGCGTCCTGGAGCTACAGAGATGCCGCCAATCCCACTGGACCACAGTGGGAACTCCCCCGTGTTTTTCATAATTATGCCCAAAAGAAAGAGTGAAAAAAAAGGGTCAAGAAGCAAATATTTCCAGTTATAAAAAAAGTAAGTTTTAGAGATATAAAGTATGACATAGGGAATAGCATCAATAATTTTGTATTAACTTTGTATGATGCAGATGGTTCCTGAACTTACTGTGGTGATCATTTTGCAATGTATATAAATGCTGAATCACTAAGCTGTACACCTGAAAAGCACATAATATTGTATGTCAATTAGATGCCAATTAAAAAATATAGTAAGAGCAAAAAGACTCCAGATAAGTATTCTCAGAACTCTCCCTTGTGGAAAGAGTAAAACTTACGAATTTTATAGCACAGATTTTTACAACACCTATTCTGACTCTTAGAAGACATTTTGGCTTATTTTATTGGCTGTATTCCCAAGAGCTGGATATATGACCTCTAGAAAAAAAATGAGGTCTCACTGTATTTACAGGAGCCTTTCTCCTATTACAGCTTTATAAGCAATGTTCTACAATGATATACACCTTGCTCTAAGTTTTTCCACAGTATAGTTTTACTACCGGACCATGTCCAGGAGTCAGAACATATTTAATAAAAAAAGGGTATGACTGGTTTGACCTCTGAAAATAGCCTTTCTCCTTGGTAAAACCAATGAGGTAAGAACATTAAAAACCAAATTTACTATCTGTTAACTTTCATGCATTTCCTGAGCTTTGACACTTGAGGAGTTAAGCTCTGGAAACAATATATTGCTCTTCCAGTTCATGGATGTTCTTTCTGTCAAAATGGCACAAGTTTCTCTGGGGCTTTTGTGAACAACAGATGGGGGGAATTTCTCAAAAACGAGGCCAAGGCAACACAATGACAGTTCTGCTGGGGGTTAAGAGTGTTGGTGCTGGGGTTTCCGGTGGTGCAGCAGGTTAAGGATCTGGCGTTGTCACTGCGGCGGCTGGGGTTGCTGCTGTGCAGCAGGTTTGATCCCTGGCCCAGAACTTCCACATGCCACAAGTGCGGTCCAAAAGAAGAATGGAGAAAGAAAAAGAAGAAAAAAGGTGTTGGCGATTTAAGGACTCGTTACGATTCTGGAAGAAAAATGTCCTGACGCCTGTCCAGTTTCACTGCTAAAAATTTGAAAAAAGTAGCAGCCAAGTTTCAAGATGACTCTGCACTATGACCAGCTGTAAAAAAGAACTGAAGGTGAAGACTCCCAGCCACCCTGGGTTTTCCCACCTTCGTGTCCATCTGCCTGCAACTGCCCTTTCTCTATCCTAGTCCTAGAATAATGACAGTTTCTGACACAAGTTGAGGCCAATTTGAATTGCAGTAAATTTTTCTTTACTGAACCCCTGTGGCTTCATTTTTACCCAGGCTCCTCCCAGCATTTCTGTCCCCATGAAAGTAATTATGCCCTTTCCCCTTTCCAGACCTCTTCTGATGCCCTTGACCCCGGTCCTCCTCCAGCCTCGGGGTCACGCTCCTCCAGTTTCCCCTCCTTTTCCCTATTTTCAGGGATTCCGCCTCACCCAACCCTCTCCCATTTTAGAAACCTCCTCCTTGTGCCCTGTCCTAAAAGCAAACCAAATCCAGCCAAGGACAGTACCAGATCCCCCCCGCGTCTGATTTCCCAAAGCTACCATCAGCTCTTCCCCGACACCAACAAAATACTTTTATTTTCCTCCACTTTTTTTCCTGACCGACTTGGGGAAGGTGGAATTGGCTCTCACCTCATCACGTTCCCATCTGCTATGCCTTCCCTGTGTCAAGCCACTGCGATCCAGGGACGTGGGCTCAGAATTTCAGCAGACCGACACTCTAAAGGATCAGTAATCATCTCTGAGAAGCCAGATTTCTTTGGCTTATTTTCAGGCTTCCTCCTTTTGGATCTCCCCACAATTAACATTTGACACTTTTGGTGATCTTTCTTTCTAGAAATGCCCTACTGTTTGTTCTCTGATCTTGAGCTTTTCTGTTTTTTTTTTCCCCCCTGATGTTCCTCCTCCTCTCAGCTTCCTCTTTTTCCCCTTGCCCCTTACATGTCCGTATTCCCAAAGACCTGTGCTTATTAGTTTATTTTGTTTAAGCTTTTTTATTCTATGGCTTCAAAGCTGTATTTTTATGCTGGTTCCATTTCCTTCCTCCAATTCTTCAACTCCCTCCCGGACCCATCATTCTACCGAGTGACCCCCAAGTTGAAAAATCCAAAGGACCCTTCCAGTCCTCATGTCACTCCTCAACAGATTTAGACAGTGTCAACCGTTCCGTTCCCTTTCATTTCCTTGACACATCCTTCCCTCATTTCTTTCAATCCTTCTGGCATCTCCCCTGCTTCCTTTTCTACCCAAACATTAATTAAGTGTTCGAGATTTCAGACACTCTCCGCTTCTCACTCGGGGCTCACTTGTAGCTTCAATCAGCTGGATGTGGAAACTCACAAATGTTGACCTCTAGCCGACACATCTTTTGCGTTCCAGACACATAGACACACTGTTCAGGACCAGTCTTGTTATAACCCTTCCTAATCATTCTGATTGGAGGCTGAGCATAAATAAGGAATTTGCACTCTTTACAAAATTAAGGCTATTGACTTAAGAAGCATGAACACGGGTGTTCAGGATGGAAACATGATTTCTGAGGATTCACTGTTTAACTCTCCAGCACTGCAGCTGGTGTTTGTGACAATGACCCTCCTTTTACAAGAACACATTCTGCTTGATAAAGTCTGTTTTTTTAATGGCAAGGATGTTTATAAGGTATTTTAGGATGCTTTTTCTCCAAAAAAAAAGTTAACACATTTTTAAAAGTGCCAGGTATTTATCCTCAGTGACTTCACTCTGCGACAAAGTTGGACAGGTGAGGTCTTGCTGAGTGTTGTCACATAAAAACTGGTACTGCCCGCACAGGAGACAGGATGGATATTTCGTGAATTTCCTCTGAAAGATTATAGATGATGATCCGCATTTTTTTTTTTTTAATTTAAAAAATTTTTGGGTCTTTTTAGGGCCGCACTTGCGGCATGTGGAGGTTCCCAGGCTAGGGGTCAAATCAGAGTTGTAGCTGCTGGCCTACGCCACAGCCACAGCAATGTCAGATCCGAGCCACGTCTGTGACCTAAACCACAGCTCAAGGCAATGCCAGATCCTTAACCCACTGAGCGAGGCCAGGGACCAAACCTGCAATCTCATGGTTCCTAGTTGGATTCGTTTCTGCTGTGGCATGACAGGAACTCTTTTTTTTTTTGTGGTCTGATAATCCACATTTAAAAATGTAAATTGGGAGTTCCCATCCTTGGCTCAGTGGAAACAAATCTGACCAGCATCCATGAGGACACAGGTCTGATCCCTGGCCTCACTTAGTGGGTTAAGGTTGCAGACGCAGCTCAGATGTGACATTGCTATGGCTGTGGTGTAGCCCGGCGACTACAGCTCTGATTTGACCCCTAGCCTGGAAACCTCCATATGCCATGAGTGAGGCCCTAAAAAGCAAAAAAAAAAAAAAAAAAAAGAAAAAAAAATTAAAAATTAAAAAAATGTAAATCAGTTCACATTGTAGTCTGTGCTGCCAGCAATTGAAGCAGTAAAAATATTTGTCGAAATCTGACCAGATTACTTGAAATTTCTCGGAAAAAAAGACAAGGAAAATGACTCTATCCTTTTAGTGTTACTTTAACATAGAGCCTCAGTGATATAAACTGAATAGGTCTACTTTTTTAATAGTTTAAATCCTGATCATCAGACTTACTCTAGATGGGTCACTGCTCAGAAGATAAATGTGGTTAAACAGATAGCAATAAAAATCACCAGGGAGTTTCTGTTGTGGCTCAGCAGTAATGAACCCAACTAGCTTCCATGAGGACGTGGGTTTGATCCCTGGCCCGGCTCACTGGGTTAAGGATCTGGCGCTGCTGTGAGCTGTGGTGTAGGTTGCAGATAGCCTGGATCCTGTGTTGCTGTGGTAGTGGCAGAGGCCGGCAGCTACAGCCCTGATTAGATATACCCCTAGCCTGGGAACCTCCATATTTCCACTGGCGCAGCCCTAAAAAGACAAAACAAACAAACGAAATCATCCAGAGGTGTTAAAATACCGACTGCTGGGAAAAGTCAAGCAAACATGGTAAAGCAAAAGAGGGCCTGAGCCATCTTCTAAAATGAAAGCGGTCCTAGGATTTCGCTGTTACCTGCAGTAGGGGAGTTTGCATGGTGAGACTTCTTGGGCAGGTTGAAGATCTGTTCGCCAGGGTCAGGAGGAGGAATTGCATCTTGCCCTTGTCGTGCTTCTACGGGATCATACTCCTTCCCATCATAGTTAGCATCATAGAATTTCTTAAACCACTGAATAAAATCCAGGTTGTCCTGGAAACGCCCTTTCACTAGCTTCTCCACTGGAATCACCTGCAATGGAAAATCACCTTGTGAGTTACAATCCTCAGGCTTGCTTGTATTTAATACAATGAAGAGCTCCCTAAACAGAATTATTTCCTACTCGTTTGCACCTCACATCTACTGGCCTTTCCCCCAGCGTCTTGGCCCCTGGTATTCTAGAATTCATATAATTTTTCACAATATTAAAGCAAAATTAAAATGTTGTAGTTGGTTCTCCTGGAATATTTAACACATCTGAACAAAACATACAAAACAAGGAATACCCGGAGCAGTTAACAAACCCGACTAGTATTCATGAGGACGTGGGTTCAATCCCTGGCCTCGCTCAGTGGGTTAAGGATCCAGCATTGTTGTGAGCTGTGCTGTAGGTCACAAATGCGGCTCAGATCTGGCATTGCTGTGGCTGTTTGGTGTAGGCCAGCAGCTACAGCTCGGATTCGACCCCTAGCCTGGGAACCTCACATGCCTTGGGTGAGGCCCTAAAAAGACCACCCCCCAAAAACAACAACAACAACAACAACAAAAAAAAACCTACGCAACAACAATAACAAAAACAAGGAATACCCTTAGCCATCAAGAGGGGCTGATCCTCTTCACAGAATATTTATTGCCAAAGCAACCCCCTGCCCAAAACATGGGTCTGAGATGTTGTGCTGTTTCAAGATTGATGGCTTCTCTTTATTTCTTGGTCAGCTTTGGTCCAGTTGTACTGGAATAGGCTCTTAAAAGGACTGTAGTTACTAGAGAGTATGAATGAGTAAGACTCAAATTAATGAAAACACACACTGATCTAACGGTTCCTATGAGACAAAATGAGCTTTCTAGAGCTTATTAACAATGCAGAGAGATAAGCATGGAAACAACTAACCACACACAATACAGGGTCCAGGAATTCATGGGCTACACAGGAGCACATCTAATGAACTATGGGGATATAGGGGAACAGAGAATGAGAGTCTGACTAGGGCAGTCACAGAAGGCACCTTGGAGGAGGTGCTCAGCATTTATGTCCATTTCTGAGACAAATCTCAGCTTTTCATGGAGTAACCTTTCCTGCTGGCAACCAAAGGAGCCAACAAGTATTCCTTTAGAGATCTTTCCATTGTACTATTTAAATATTTTCATGTAGGAGTTCCCGTCATGGCTCAGTGGTTAACAAACCCGACTAGGATCCATGAGGACGTTGGTTCAATCCCTGGCCTCGCTCTGTGGGTTAAGGATCTGGTGTCACCATGAGCTGTGCTGTAGGTCGCAGCCTTGGCTCGGATCCCATGTTGGCTGTGGCTGTGGCGTAGGCCAGTGGCTATAGCTCCGACTGGACCCCTAGTCTGGGAATCTCCATATGCCAAGGGTACAGCCCTAAAAAGACAAAAAAAGAAAGAAAAAATTAAAGAAATTTAATTTCCTGAAAAAATAAAAAAAAATTTTCATGTCTTCTGACTTATAAGTATTGTTTATGTTGATATTATTTTAGAAAGTGTCTTTTTGGAGCATATGAGGCCTTTTAATTAACACACTCCTATACTTTGCTTTCTGCCAAACATGGACATTTGTAAACAGTTTTAGATGATACTGCTGCATTGGCTATTCAAAGCAGGCGCTTCCGTTGACTTAATTCTGCATTTCCTATCCAAATGAAAGTTCTGGGATCATAAGTTCAAAATCTGAGGCGGCAAGCAAATATTTGTACAGATGCTTCCCACGTGCTGTCACAGGCTCTGACAAACATGAAGAGGGACCCCTGTCTCGATCCAAGGACCTTTAGATAGAATCACAGCACATTAAGCCAGAGAGGCCAACAAAGGTCATTGAGGTCAGGGTCCCTCCAGCACAAAAATTTTATCTTCAACGTTCTTAACGGTGGCTAACCCATTCTCTGCATGTACCCTTCTAGGGAGTTATGGAACCCCAACGTTGGCTCTATAGTAGGTTCCATCAGTAAACCTATGAATGGGTGTTTCTCTTCTTTCTGATCTAGAAGCATGTGTAGAGAAGTGGTAGAGAAATGTACAGAGATGTGACACTGCTAATAAGGAAGGAGAACAGCTCTGGTTTTGAATAAATACAGGAGGAGTGAATTGGAAATTAACCACAGAAAAGGCCACAAAGATGAACATGGTTCAAAAGGTTAAAATGTTAAAGAGAACATATGTTTTGAAATAAAAATTCTGAGAAAATGAGAAGCCAAGATTTTCTTAATATTTTGGTAAGAATGCTTTGATTTAGGGAGATATGAATTGTACTACATTTGAAGATACAGATAGTTCAGCAAACTTTTGTTTTCCTTTGACCTCTATCTCTTATAAGTCAATATCTAATTTTTTATTTCCATAGCCTATAAGCTTTTCATTTCTCCCCTGCAGGTTTTTCTCTTTTCCTTTATTCAACACTCATTTCTGTCCAACCTATGCCCTCCAAGAGCTATATCCCAAATAAAGACTATGGATTTATAATATGTATTTGAATAGCAGGAAACATGCAGGGACTGAATGGCTTTAGCCATAGTTCTTTACAGGGGGGGAAAATAACTCTAGTCAAACTCCATCTGTATCACTCTAGGACAAAACCGTAAAGTTCAAAGGGGGTAAAAGAACAATTTACAGACACTGAATGAGAATCTGAGTGTATTCACTGGACACTTTGACATGCAGTCCTTCACTTTAACTTTATAACCACAGGGAAGGGGGTTTCGGTCCCATTTTACAGATGGGTAAATATAGGCTCAAAAGATTTAAATAACTTGTTCGAAGTCATGGTAGTAGGATTCAACCTTGTGCCATTTCTACCGTAATACACTGTTTTTCCGAAGAAACAAAACACACACAGAACCACAGTGGCATCTGGCAAACATAAAAATTCTCATCTGCAATGCTAATAAAGAATAACACATTTTAGCTTTTGTAATTCCTGTTAGAGTTTTGAGTCTAATGGCTCCAAATTTAAAAATCTCCTTAAATAAAAACCTTACCCAAAATATGGGAAGTGAGGGTTGATGGTTTATGCTACATATAGAACACAACCTTCTGTAGTGATATCAAGATACATCCCTTCCATTGATACGTTGTTGCGTTTTTGCACTTCTTCACGAAAACAATTTTAAGCAAAGACAATGGATCTTATGGAGCTACAAGTTTGTCTCCTACCTTATCAACATTCATGCGCTTAAATGATGCTTGCAGAAGTTTGAAATTGTGAATATACTCATGCTCCAGCTTTGCTTGAAATTTTACTTTCTTCAAACTAATGCAGCCTGGAAACAGCATGTCCATGAACTGGCAGTAGGCTGCTCCTGGAAAGAGACAAGAAAAGGTGTTAGTGTGAGGGTACCACATGCAAATGAGGGTTGTGGGGTGGGAGGGAGCATGGGGCCTCCCGCTACGTGTACTCCTCTGCTCACTGCACTCACAACTCCTCATCCACCAGGGCCTGGGACCTGAGATGTGCCTTCCCCATCCATGACCACTGTGGTACCCACGCTGGTCACCAAAGCATCACCAGATTCCATGAACAATGAACAGAACTTCATTCTTTAACACCAAGGAAATCGGGGTAAGAACAACTCTTCTTAGCTTCTATTAGGAAAAAAAAGGAATACGTATTTTCCTTCTATCTAGCTGCTACGTGCTCCAAAACATTAAAATATATAAGAGAAAAGTAGCAGAACATTTCAGCTTGAGAACACTACAGAAGTTCTCATGAAATATCGAGCTCAACAAACATACACTATGCCGTCCAAGCTGTTTTATATCCATTTTGTAGAAGGGCTGAGGTGAAACTGTTTAAGCCACCTAATTCCAAAAACAGTTGTATACCATTTAAATTCCAGTCCAGAGCAATGGGGTCCCCTGAATTAACATGAAAGATGGAGACATGGAGACCCTGAAACTTATAGAAGTTCACAGTCATGCTGTTTATGACTGAGAAATAGAAATAGCAGAACTGTTCAATGAGTCCCTTGAGGAAATGGTCATAGAAAAAGGGGTTTATTAGTAAGTCTTTATATATATTATGTATATATTATATATATGTATTATATATATCATACATATATAATGGAGAACTCTTAAATCAATTTCAACTAGAAAAATCCCAGAAAAATCATACATACCGATTCCTATCTTCTTACCAGTAAAGGCTAAGGGCATTTAGAAATTCAAAGCCAGACTGATTATTTTTCTTCTACAAGTAGGAAAAGGAATTGAGTGGTGAGAATGGGAACAGTCATTTTTGCGTCCTCTTTCCTTCTTTGCTTTCCCAGATCTCTTGGTCTGTTTCTACCATGTGCCAGGGATACGCCTTTCTCAACACAAAAGTCTCCCCTCCTTCCTTTGGTATCAAAGTTTCTGCGAGAAGCCTTTCATTCTGTTTGGGCAACCCACCTTTTTATAGGAAGAACCCACTTCACCGCTTATGTCAAACAGATCCTCTACTGAGATAGAAATCCAAGAAGAGAGGGAACAAGAGATCCAAGATCTCAGGGCTGCTAAAATGGGAGATGGTGGGCAACTCATTATTTGCAGGTAAGAGCATAAAGTGAAGAAATACAGGGTATAATAAACATCACCTCCACAATCTTTACATCTGTCATGCTTCCTTTAGATGCCCATATCCTGAGCACAAACTGGTACTTTCGTAGTCAAGCAGATGGGTTCTCTTAAAAATGAAATTAAAAAAAAACAACACGGGAGGAAGTAAGAGAAACACCATGATCTTGGGGGGGCATTCTTACAGTCGTTCTCCAATTATTCAGGTCCTCCTTTTGAAGTGCCACCAGATGGAGCCAATTCCAACAGCCACTCAACATGATTTTTATAGAAATGGAGGTGTCTAAACACAACTGCTTCATTACCTCCTCTTTAAAGAGCTATTTTCACTTTTGTAGTGTTTTAGCATAAAATGTACTTATGGAGACACCAGTATCAATATAACCTTATAAACCCACCAACCAAATCACTCACCTTCCAAATTTAAAAAGTAATAAAACAGCTTTTGAAGAAAAAACAAAACAAAACAAAAAACAAAAAAACCAAACTTGAATTTAGACAGTGATGAAAAATCATCTCTGGTCTCATCATCCAGAGAAAGCCACTGTTAATGTTTTGGTATATTTCACGCTATTTTTTTTTTTTAATTTAACAGACTATGATTCCCTTTCCGGATCATTAACTCTTCTCTACTGACATTTTTAATGGCCTTCTGATTTTTATATCATGCTTAGCAACTTGCCCCAAGCAAGATTACATAAATATTCATGTGTATTTTCTTTAAGTACTTTTATGGTCTCAAGTTTTACATTTACATTCTGAGTGCATGTGGAATTTATTTTGGTCTATGACATAAAGGATGGTTCTAATTTTAGTTATTCCAAATGTTCACAGAGATGTCATTTTTGGCTCCCTAGCATTTGGACACCTTCCTGATCTAACTTGATGCTACAGTGCCCTGCCTTCCCCCACAGTACCCAAGGTGGGCAGACACCCCTTTCCCCACATCCAGCCATAAAGATGCAGCCTGTGACTTGGGCTCTGCTTTTGGATGCTCCTGCCTGGGTCTCAGAGTCTTGAGGGAGTGACTGAAGCAAGCAGGGACCATTAGGGTTTGGGGTCCTGGAGATGCTTCAACAGCAGGGCAGCATCCTAACCATTCTAGTCATCCTAGTGGCTTTCTTCCCAGCCTCTTAGCATCTTTTGATTGCTGTTATCTTCTGAGCCTGGTTCCCTATTGACTCTGAGCTGCCCAATATCCTTTCTGTAAATCTGTCTCTGCTTAAACTTGCTAGAATTCTTTTCTGCTGTTTTCAATCCAAACTGCTGACTGATAAAGTTAGGTGAACACCATCATTTCATAAATAATCTACACTTTTTCCACTGGGGAATCACTATCTTTTACTATTTATGACTTTCCTAATACATGTACTTAAAGTCTCTCTCTCTCTCTTTTTTTTTTTCTTTTTTCAGGGCTGCTCCCGCAGCAAATGGAAGTTCCTGGGCTAGGGGTTAAATCAGAGCTGCAACTGCTGGCCTACACCACAGCCACAGCAATACCATATCCGAGCAGCATCTGCGACCTACGCTACAGCTTGTGGCAACACCAGATCCTTAATTCACCAGGCAAGGCCAGGGATCCAACCTTCATCCTCACAGACACTGTGTGGTGTTCCCACCTGCTGAGCCATGGAACTCCATAAGTTGTTGTTGTTATTATTATTATTGTTATTATTATTATTTAATGGCTACACCCATGTCACATGGAAATTCCTGGACCAGAGATCAAACCCGTACCTCTTTAGTGACCTAACTACTTCAGTCGGATTCTTAACCCATTGCTCCATAAAGACTTTTTTGGTGGAGTTCTCATCATGGCACAGTGGAAACGAATCTGACTGAGGTTTCAGGTTTGATCCCTGGCCTCGATCAGTGGGTTAGGGATCTGGTGTTGCCATGAGCTGTAGTGTAGGTTGTGGACGCTGCTCAGATCTGATGTTATTGTGGCTGTGGTGTAGGCTGGCAGCTGTAGCTCCGATTTGACCCCTAGCCTGGGAATCTCCATACGCTGTGGGTGCAGCCCTAAAAAAAAGAGAAGTCCTGTAACTTTTGTTCTTCCTTTGCAAGATTGTTCAGCTATTTGAAGCCCTATGAATTTAACTATTAGTCTTTTTTTTTTTTTTTTTTTTTTGCTTTTTAGGGCTATACCCAGGGCATATGGAAATTCTCAGGCTAGGGGGTCAAATCAGAGCCATAACTGCTAGCCTATGCCACAGCCACAACAACATGGGATCTGAGCCATATCTGTGACCTACATCACAGCTCATAGCAACACAGGATCCTTAACTCACTAAGCAAGGCCAAGGATCGACCCTGCATCCTCATGGATACTAGTTGGATTCGTTTCTGCTATAACCACAATGGGAAGTCTTTATCCATTAGTTTTAGAATTAGCTTGTTGATTTGTGTAAAAACACAGTTGAGATTTTGACAGGTACTGAACTGAATCTAGAGATTAATTGGGGGAATACTGCCATCTTAACAGTATTAATTTACCAGTCCATGAACACGAGATATTTCTCTGCTTAAGTTCCTCCAATGACGTTTTAAAGTTTTTAGTGTATAAGTCTTATACGTCTTTGTTAAATTTATTCCTATTGTATTCTCTTTACGGCTATTTTAAAGTGGAACTGTATTCTTAATTTTATTTTTGATAGTTCATTATCAATTAATAAGGTTGATTTTTGGATATTAATCTTATATTCCCCAACCTTGTTTAACTCACTTCTTAGTTATGACAGTTTTTTTTGTTGGTGGTGGTTCCTTAGAATTTCTATATATAAGATCATGACTATGCAGAGACAGTTTTACTTCTTCCTTTCTAAGCTGAGTACCTCATTTCTTTTCCTTGCCCAACTGTCCTGGCTAGAACTTCTAGTAAAATGTTGAAATGCTAAGAGTGGACATTCTCTCTTGTTCCTGATCTCAGAGGGGGAGTATTTAGTCATTCACTGTCGAGGTACGATAATAGCTATGGGTTTTTCACAGATAGCAGTATCAGACTGAAGAAGAGTTGGAGTATTTTTATCATGAAAGGGTAGTGAATTTTGTCAATTTTTTAAATAATAAGATCTGAGGCTATCATGTGGTTTTTGCTTTTTCTTATCATGGCCTGTAACATTGATTGTTTTTCATATGTTAAGACAACCTTGCATTAGTTCCATTTGATCATGGGGCATAATTCTTTTTATATTGTTGCTGCTATTTTGTTGAGGATTTTTGCGTCTGTGTTCATAAGAGATACTGATCTGTAGTTTTCTTGTGATGTCTTTGTTTGATTTTGGTATCATGGTAATACTGGCCTCACAGAATGAATTATAAATGAACTGTTCCTCTCTCTATTCTAAAAAACTGGTATTAGTTTTTCTCCCATTTGGTAGAATTCACCATTAAGTTATTTGGGCCTGGGCTTTTTTTTTTTGTCTTTTTGCTATTTCTTTGGGCCACTCCCGCGGCATATGGAGGTTCCCAAGCTAGGGGTCGAATCGGAGCTGTAGCCACTGGCCTACGCCAGAGCCACAGCAACGCGGGATCCGAGCTGTGTCTGCAACCTACACCACAGCTCACGGCAACGCCGGATCGTTAACCCACTGAGCAAGGGCAGGGACCGAACCCGAAACCTCATGGTTCCTAGTCGGATTCGTTAACCACTGTGCCACTACGGGAACTCCATTTTTTTTTTTTTTTTTTTTTTTTTGGCCTGGGCTTTTCTTCGTGGAAATTTTTTTTTTCTAAATTACTAATAAATCTCCTGTTAAATAGGTCTACTCAGAATTTCTAAAGTTTCAGTAGTTTATGTCATTTTAGGGATTTATCCATTTTATCTAGATTACTGAAAAGTACTAATTTTTAAACACTTACTTTTATGGTTATAGAGTTACTGCTCATAAGTTTAATAAATTTTCAGCTACTTCTTTATGGTTTTATAGGGATAAATTCATAAAACAATGCATTTGTTGTACCATATATATGTACATATACATAATATATATAAGAACTACCTTTTATATATACCATATCATATACCTTAATACATACATATGCTATATATACATGTATACATTTATATACTTATACGTAGTTATATATTATATATACATTTTATATACCATATGTATGTGTATATACATAAGGTATACAAAAAACTACCTTTTCAAGGGAGATAATAAAAATGTTTTCCTTCTTTGACTAACACAATCAATCATTATCATTGATTTCCACATGTTGAATCAATCATCTTCGCATTCCTAGATTGACTCCTACTTGGTGATGTTTACTAAGTTTTCATCACAGTTCTGGTTTAGATTCACAAACTCATAAGTGAGATTGTGTGCAACATTTTTTTTTCTGTGCTTATTTTATTTTCTTACGGTTCTTTTACATCTAAATCTATAATATGGGAAACTTCCCACATTTTTTGAGGGTCTAAAAGCTTGAGCACTAAAGTTAAAAAAAAAAAAAAAAAAAAAAAAGGTGTACCCGTCGTGGCTCAGTGGTTAACGAATCTGACTAGGAACCATGAGGTCTCGGGTTCTATCCCTGGCCTTGCTCAGTGCGTTAAGGATCCAGCGTTGCTGTGGCTCTGGCACAGGCGGGTGGCTATAGCTCCGATTAGACCCCTAGCCTGGGAACCTCCATATGCCGCAGGTGTGGCCCTAGAAAAGACGAAAAGACAAAAAAAAAAAAAAAATCTGCTTCATTTGCTACCTGTTATGTCCTGGGCTTTTCACACCTTCCCAATGCATTTCAGAGCCACATGAGCATCAAATCAGGTGACCAATTTTTTTTAAGTAAACAATGAAGAAAGGGCAGATCACATTACATTTTTGGTAAATGGTATCTTACATGGTCATTTAGGCATAAAAGCATATGTCATATTTTTTTAGAGTCAGAGGAGCCCCGGAGAATTTGTAAGAAATATTTTATTGACTTGGGAACTATGCTAAAGATTTGTTGCCATTGCCTCTCCATTTGGCTATTTTCAACCTTCTTCCCCCTAAATCTCTAGTGCTTAGGAGACATCATGAAAAGGATGCCTTGACCTTAATTGTTGTTACATCATCAGGGGTTTTTGTGGGACAGGAAACCACACTAAGGCATAACCTGAACAGGCTATTATGTTCTTTTTTTTTCTGTTTTTCCTTTTTAGGGCCGAATCTGCAACATATGGAAGTTCCCAGGCTAGGGGTCAAATCAGAGCTATAGCTGCCAGCCTATGCCACAGCCATAGCATTGCAGGATCCGAGACACATCTGTGACCTATGCCACAGCTTGAGGCAACACCAGACCCTTAACTCACTGAGGGAGGCCAGGGATCGAACTCAGACATTATGTCAGGTTCTTAAGCCACTGAGCCACAATGGGACTCCATGGCTCGTTGTATTCTGATTCCTGTCAAAGGTCAGCCCTCCCCTTATACTCTGAATCACACCTCCCCTCCTGATTCTCAATGATGTCACTCTTGCAACTGTCCTCACTCCCCCCTGCAATGTCAATTTCTCTCCCTATAGTCTATTCTTTTCTCTTTTTTTTTTTGCTTTTTTAGGGCCACACCTGCAGCATATGGAAGTTCCCAGGCTAGGGGTTGAATTGGAGCTGTAGTCGCAGGCCTACACCACAGCCACAGCAATGTGGGATCTGAGCCACATCTGTGACCTACACCACGGCTCATGCTAGATCCCCGACCCACTGATCGAGGCCAGGGATCGAACCTACATCCTCATGGATACCAGACGGATTTGTTTCTGCTGCACCACAACAACTCCATATGGTCTGTTATTAAAGGGCACAAACATGGTCTAACTCTAGTATCCTCTGACTTTAACAAACTAAGATTAAAAAAACTTTCTTAATTCCACATGACCCATTAGCTACCCTGCCATTTATCTCCTCCTCTACACAGCAAAACTTGACAAAATTGTGTATTTCTGTTGTTTCATCTACTATTCGAACCCATTCAACTGTCTTCCAGTCTTACCATGTTCTGCTCAAGGCCATCAATAGCTTCTCTGTTACTGAATCTAACATACTTTCTTCATCCAACTCTACCTCTGAACAATATTTGGCTCCCATGACTATTCCCTTCTTCTTGAAATTCTGCATTTTATTCTTTCATTAGACAAAATGGGTACCAACTAACTTGAAAACTCAAGAGTCACTGTCATTGTGCTGGAAGTCTAGCTAGCCACACATTTGAATGCTCCTCATTGGAAGGTATAGCGATTTTGAAGTCACTATATTAATCTCTCAATAACATGGCCTACAATTTGCAGAGATCCCACTTTTATCAAATGATGTTAAGATCACCAGTACTCAGATCACATACCACCCCTTGCTAAGAATACTACAGTCACTCCTAGGAAACCTACAAAACTCCTTCCCTGGCCTGCAGTGTCTTGTGACCAAGTCTCTGTCTACCTCTCCCTGGCCTGATTTCACTTTAGGCAGCTCCTTTCACACCGGCTTCCTTGTCACTTTACGTTCTTGTTCTTCAGATCAAGGCTTAGAAGTCACCTCTTCAGAGAGGCCCTCCCTATCCACGCCATCTGAAGTGACCCTCCAGTCACTCTACACCCCATCCTGTATGTCTGCTGTGTTGTTGTTCACTCATAAGCTGATGTGTGGCTGACCATCCCCCTCACTGGAATGTAGGTTCCAAGACAGTCTGCACTTTATCTGTCTTGGTCCCTTCTGTACCCAAGCCTTTAATGCAGCACCTGGCACACTGCGGGCTTCAATAAGTAGCTGGTTAATGAACGAAGGTCTCCAGGTTGCAGCAGCTGACAAATAATAAAATTCTAAGGTTCTCAATGTCCCAAATAAGACGTATTACTGGAAGAGTTGCTAAATATTCTTTTAAGAATTGATGGGGTATAAATACAATTAAAAGCCAAACCAAAACCTAATCACAAGAAGCAATCAGCCTGCAAATCAGAGCAATCAATTGCAGAGAAGTGAAAGATCATCTTCAAAAGGCTAAATATTAGATATCGCACCAAGGTAAAAGCGCTTCAAATTGGAGAATCCAAATTAGTTGTGATGGGCTATGCTTAAGAGATTAATTATGATGCGCTATGCTCTAAGTCCATCAGCTCTACTACTACTGCAGTTAGGAAGGTTCACAGGAGTCTGGAGATAATCAGGAAATAAGCCGGAAAAGGGACAACATTCTGTCTTTGTACAGTGCTATGCTATGCCTGCGCCATAGCCCTAAGAATGGTTTCAGTTGTTATATATCAAGAGTGACATCACGGAGCTGAAAAATTGGGGGACCGGAATCCAAAATGAACAGCGGGCACTGAAGGCACAAGTCAGATAAAAATATCTGCACTCATGGAGATACCCTAGAAATCTATACATAGAATTTCCATATGACCCCGCAATCCCACTCTTGGGCATCTATCCGGACAAAACTCTCCTTAAAAGAGACACATGCACCTGCATGTTCATTGCAGCTCTATTCACAATAGCCAGGACATGGAAACAACCCAAATGTCCATCAACAGATGATTGGATTCGGAAGATGTATATATACACAATGGAATACTACTCAGCCATAAAAAAGAATGACATAATGCCATTTGCAGCAACATGGATGGAACTAGAGAATCTCATACTGAGTGAAATGAGCCAGAAAGACAAAGACAAATACCATATGATATCACTTATAACTGGAATCTAATATCCAGCACAAATGAACATCTCCTCAGAGAAGAAAATCATGGACTTGGAGAAGAGACTTGTGGTTGCCTGATGGGAGGGGGAGGGAGTGGGAGGGATCGGGAGTTTGGGCTTATCAGACACAACTTAGAATAGATTTACAAGGAGATCCTGCTGAGTAGCACTGAGAACTTTGTCTAGATACTCATGTCGCAACAGAAGAAAGGGTGGGGAAAAATGTAATTGTAATGTACACACATAAGGATAACTTGATCCCCTTGCTGTACAGTGGGGAAAAAAAATAATACCTGCACTCAGAAGATTGGAGGATATATGCTCCAAGTCTATGAAATCATGAAAAGCATGAAAAGCCAATCACAGAGCCCAGGACCTCAACAGAAGACTATCACGATAAAACTGACATTTTTAAAAGGAAAATTTCAGATAAAAAAAGGGAACCATTACTCAATACATTTATGGACTGTATCTTGCCAAGAAATATAAGAAATGAAAACACCTCCATTTGCGTAAAATCTGTTAAAGCTTTCATATCTATTTTTTATATTCTGAACACCACAGAGATGAAGTATTTTTAATTATCATCACCCTATTTTACAGATTTGGGAAGAAGGCTCAGATAAATCACTCAACTAATAAAAGCAACAAAATTTTACAATCCGTTCTGAACTTCGATTTTTTTTTACTTCTTCGGTATGCTGCTTCTAGGAATTATAAAATTTAAAAGTTCAAAGAGGGTTTAGAATATATCCTCGATTATAGTTGTATCAGGAGTCACAAGGGAACGGAACCCTTCAGACTGAAGGAAGGGCTCTGAGGCATATATTTTCTACTCATGCAAGAATCTTAGGCTGGACAAATAGCTCATTAATCTGCCCCTATGTCATGATTTTCTATTTTCATATCTATACTCATAATAATTCTACTTTACATTTACACTGTATATATATAAATATAATATGCATTTCTTCTCTCAATAATATATTATTGCTGTCAAGATCTCTCTGCTGGGAGTTCCCATCGTGGCTCAGTGGAAATGAATCTGGCTAGTATCCATGAGGACGCAGGTTCGATCCCTGGCCTTGCTCAATGCGTTAAGGATCTGGTGTGGACATAAGCTTCGGTGTAGGTGGCAGACTCGGTTCTGGCGTTGCTGTGGCTGTAGTGTAGGCTGGTGGCTACAGGTCCAATTCAACCGCTAGCCTGGGAACCTCCATATGTCATGAGTGCAGCCCTTAAAAAAAAAAAAAAAAAAAAAAAAAAATCTCTCTCCTGGAAATGGGACAAAATCTGCGGAGAAGACATCAAGCTACACTGGGTTCTGCCACCAACAGCTAGTCAAACTGCCCAGCTGATTTTCTCACAGGCCAGGGAGCCATTCTACACAAAAGCCTATGTCACTGAAGTAGTTAGTGACCACTTTCCACAGTCTCATTTGGTAGCAATAAAAGGATCAGAAGAAAAAAACGACAACTCCAATCTACTGGACACATCGATGCAATTATACCTGTAATTACAGAAATCATTACAGGTAACTAATTTTTAAAAAAGCTTATTCTCTCAAACTAATATCCATGAGGCTCTTGGGGGCGGGGCGAGGAAGGATAGAGGGCTGGACTATTAGTCCTTGGATCTAAGCCTCAGTCGTCTTGAACAGACTGGGACATGTCATCATGCCCTGCTAAGCCTACAGTATTCCTATCTGCAAAACGTCTGGTCTGGACAGACCTCTGAGCTCTAAAATTAGACAATTCTGTAATTTGCGGTCCGTCACCAACTTGTCTTTTAAGGGATACTTGATATTTCTGCTAATTAGGAGACGACAATGTGCTTCATCCTCATATGACTAAGAGGTCTGCCAGCGCTCTGGTGGCACCATCTCCATCTTTGGTTGCAGTTGCCCCGGGAGACACAAGGACACTGCTGCATCTGGCCGGATACTCCCAGGAAGCACCTGCTCATGCCCTCCTCAGCCTCTCTCAGGTATTCCTCTTCCAGCTCTTGATATCGATATATTTAGCAACATCCCCATATTTTCTGTCATCTTCAGCAGTTGACTATTAAATATCTTTCCTGTTAGAATGTTGCTTTTACGCAAGAATCACAAAATCACTCAGGCTCTGTTTTCACATTCAGCCCTGTCTTTCCTGGAACTGATCTTACTGCAGAACCGCGTCTGTTACCAAAGCCTGAACCTCATGCTGAAGGCAGTACTGCCCTTTGGGAAATCAGGGCTTCCTAACGAGGGGAGTGAGGCTGCTAAATATAGGGTTACATATTTCCAACACATCAGCAGAAATCTCCCTACCTCCACAAAAACAAGGTTTGAAGAGCTTAATGGCAACTGTGAAATAAAGCTTTGAAACATTAACATTTTAAAGGAATTTAAAACCCCAAACTTCAACTGCATTTTTCTAATCCAACAAAATTACGCTGAAATTAGTAGCAACTATGTGCTGTTTTCATAGGCATCTTTCACATTCCTGGCAGGAACAGCAGCCTGAGAGCTTCAGTTACCACAGTATTATTTAGCTCCGTGAAAGTGAACTTAGGGAACTGTCTACTTCACCTGCCTCGGAGTCACAAATGCAAAAATAAAGATCTGGAATTCAGAAATCTGGTCTCAGCTGAGCTTATTCCCTGTAATTCCCACGGTCCTCAGCTGAGCTTCCGGCTTCTTCCCACTGCTTGGAGCTATGTCAGAAACTTTTGATTCATATTTTAAATGAGTCTCCAAGACAAAGAGCTTTCAAACTGATCGCATGAAGAGGAGAAGAAATAAGAACCAGCAGGAAGATTTCAACTCCTGCAGACACAGACAGAGAGGCTTGTGTGACTTAGGCTGAGTGCTGAAGGCACGCCATCCTTGCCCTTCTCCAGACTCAAAGGAAGCTGTCAAAGGACATTTTCATCTCCTCTCTTTTACAGAAAAAGAAACAAGCCGGCAATCATTATTCAGGCACATGGATATTTAAGAGTATCGGCAGTTATATTAAAAAGCCTTGTCAAACCATGTGGCTGGGCTTTTGCCTGATACACGCCCTGGACTTTTTACTGATTCATATGACATAAAACTTCTTAAAGAATCTTATAAGGCTGCAGTAAATTGCAGTTAAAGATACCAACATTCTCTGTTCACAACCTGCCTTTAAGAACCAAGAGTACTTTTTAAAAAGTAATGTCACCTTTAAATCAGATGTTTATGAAGAAACTTGCAGAACAATGTTAAAAGTGAGATCCACCATAGATAAAGCTGATTAGATACTGAAATCAATGTACTGAGTTGATTTAAAAGAGCATCTTCAGCAAAAAATCTTGAAAGAATGAGGACTGTTTTCCTCTATCTTTCAAAAGGAAATGTCAGTGTAGTAACAACCTACATACCAAGCAGCCTTTGGTTAGGATTTAGGCACCAGTATTATTATTAAGAAGCGAATGAATTTTACGAAGTTCCCTTGTGGCACAGTGGATTACGGATCCAGTGTTGCCTCAGCCGTGGTGCAGGTCGCAACTGTGGCACCTGTTCAATCCCTGGCCCAGGAACTTCCACACACTGCAGGTGTGGCCAAATGAATAAATTTTAGAGGCATAATTTGACTATAACAGACAGAAATACATAATCCTCAGCAGAGAGCTGGTATTTTATGAGTGGTATTTGTGAAAATAATTTTCATAAAAATTAACTGTAACTCTGAGTTGAAAACTAGAATGCAAAGAACATTAAAGTGTAATTGGGCTGTTTAGGGTTGTTTTATTTGATGAAATTATAATTACCCTGTAACTTACCATCTTGTGTTTTAATGCCTTAGAGAAAAATACAAAACTCCAAACCTGACTACTGATACAAAGATTCGATTGTTATGATCATTCTACAACTACAGATGTGATAAATTCATTTGAGTAATAAAAAAAAAAAGATTCAGCCAATGGAAATAACATCTAAATGGCAGGTGAAGAATTATCTTGTTGGTTTGAAAGATTTCCTGTTACCTAATGACCCAGAGCTGGGTACTTGGTTTCGCTTCTAGTTTCTAACACCAGTGATTTCCTTTAGCGTAATGTGCTCATCAAATTTTACCAAAACAAGCTGTCTGACATACAGCAGCTTTGTACTGTAAGATTTTGCTTCTTTTCTTCTTCTTCTTCTTTTTTTTTTAAGGGCTGCACCTGCAGCATATGTAAATTCCCAGGCTAGGGGTCGAATCAGAGCTGCAGATGCCAGCCTACACCACAGCCACAGCAATACCAGATCCGAGCTGCGTCTATGACCTATACCATAGCTCACGGCAACGCCAGATCCTTTAACCCACCAAGCGAGGCCAGGGATTGAAACCACATCCTTCTGGAAACTAGTCAGGTTTTTAACCTGCTGAACCACAATAACAACTCTAAGATTTGGCTTCTACATGGGAATCAAGAATGAAGGAAGTGGGACAGCATAGGCAGGAATAGTGTGCAGGACAAAATGTTACTGACTTCCAGGGACTCAGATACTGAAACTGGCAGCGAGGTGTCCCCAGGGCTGAAGTCCGAGAACAGAGCTGAGGTTAGAATTTAGCATTCCAGAGAGAGAAGAGGCACAAAAGGCTTCATTACAAACAAAAAAGAAGGTAGAAAGGTTTCATATCCCATGCTGATTATTTATTACTAGTTTTCTTATTAGGGTCATCACAACAGAAAGTTCTATAAAGCTAAACTCTCAGGGGCTATGGTTTCTCTCCATCTGCACTCATGTATTTTCATACATTTGTTTTACCTCCTCTACTTTAATGGACAAAAAATATATTTTTCTAAAGTACTGAAACTATATGATTGACTATGTAAAAAGCAAAGATTTAAATTAGGAAAAGCTTGAAGGGGAGGTTAAGAATCTGAAAAGACTGACTTCCTACCTAATTTTTGTGGTTATAGGCTGAAGAAATGCCCATCTGTAGGCGGCACAGAGGGGTGTGACTTTGTTTATTAATCAATGAAAAACCGATAAACTTGGTGTTCTCTGGTGGCTTAGAGGTTAAGGATTTGGCATTGTCACCACTGTGGCATGGGTTAGATCCCTAGCCTGGGAACATCTGTATGGTTTGGGCATGGCCAAAACCAAGCAACCAAACAAACCCCCCAATAAGCCGACAAATACTTATCAAGGAATATGATTTTACTCTTAAAGAACCAAGGGATTTAGTTTTGAGAGACCAGAGAAACACACTTGGAAAAACTAGCAAGAGTACAAAACAACTCTGTTAAACTATGTGGAAGAAACACTAAAGGAGTTAGTTCAAAAAGTCTGCCCGAAGACATATGTACTCCAATGTTCATTGCAGCACTATTTACAATAGCAAAGACATGGAAACAACCTAAATGTCCATCGACAGAGGAGTGGATCCAGAAGATGTGGTACATATACACAATGGAATATTACTCAGCCATCAAAAAGAACGAAATACCAGCATTTTTAGCAACATGGATGGACCTAGAAACTATCATGCTAAGTGAAGTCAGCCATACAATGAGACACCAACATCAAATGCTTTCACTGACATATGGAATCTGAAAAAAGGACAGACAGAACTTCTTTGCAGAACAGATGCTGACTCACAGACATTGAAAAACTTATGGTCTCCGGAGGAGACAGTTTGGGGGGTGGGGGGGATGTGCTTGGGCTGTGGGATGGAAATCCTGTGAAATCAGATTGTTATGATCATTATACAACTACAGATGTGATAAATTCATTTGAGTAATAAAAAAAAAATGAAAAAAAAATTCTGCCAGAGAAAAGCCCCAAAAGAGTAATCAACATTATCGGATAGATAAAGTCAAGTTGAACTTGCATGGTCATTTCCGGTCCTCAAGGACCTTGACCTCTAATGTTGAGATTATAGGTACTCAAAAACCCTAAGACTGTGTAAAGCTCTGAACACTGAAGGGGGAGTGCGCACATCTTGTTGAAAGTGATGAGGAAGCATAGGGTGGAAAGAAGCGTTGGAGATGGCTCTCGAAGGAGGCATTCCAAACAAAAACAGGGAATAAAACATCTAGTAAAAGATGAGTTTGGACAAACATAGGCTAGGGGTAGGGGAGTAACGGAGGTCGATGCTGGAAAGATGGGTTGCAGTCAGACTGCTCAAAGCTTTAAAAGTGCAGCTTAAGAGTTCCAACTGTCACATAATGGGTTAAGAGTCTGACAAATGTGGCTTGGGTTGTTGCAGAGGCCTGGGTTTGATTCCTGGCCCGTTGCAGTGGGTTAAAAAGTAGCAGCTTAAATAATTAATTATTTTCCTTTTTCAGCCATACCCACAGCACATGGAAGCTCCTGGGCTGAGGACTGAACCTGTGCCTCTGCAGTGATGCAGTCGGATCCTTAACCCAATGTGCCATAGCAGGAACTCCAGCAGTAGCTTCATTTAATTTGGTAGGGAGTCAGGAACCAGCACTTATTTCTAGGCATGAGTGTCTTTAGAGAAGAGTCCCTAAATTGTGCCATTTTTTAATGTCCAATTTTAAGAACATATCTATTGCAAATAAGACTAAGGACAAGAAACCTAAAGCTTATGAACTTCTCCCAATTTTTCAGGGAATTCTTATTGAATATTGCTCATAGTATTGTGTGTGTGTGTGTGTGTGTGTGTGTGTGTGTGTATCCTCACCCAGGGCATGCAGAAGTTCCCAGGGATTGACCCTGTGCCACAGCAGGGACCTGAGTCACAGCAGTGACAATGCTGGATCCTTAGCCACTTGGCCACCAGGGAACTCCAGCTTATATCATTCTGTCAACAGTTCTATATGCTAGGCCACTGTGTGAACGCCAGGTATTGAGGCAGCTGATGAAGAGGCACTTTTTTTTTTGTCTTTTAAAGACTGTACTCATGGCATATGAAAGTTCCCAGGCTAGGGGTTGAATCGGAGCTGTAGCCCCCGGCCTACCCCAGCTTCAGCAACACAAGATCTGAGCTGCATCTGCAACCTACACCACAGTTTATGGCAACACCAGATCCTCAACCCACTGAGCGAAATCAGGGATCAAACCCACATCCCAATGGACACTACTCGGGCTCATTACTGCTGAGCCACAATGGGAACTCCCTGAAGAGGCTTTTAGCAGAGTGGAAGAGATAGTGGAATGAACTGACCAGCACAAACCCACAATGTGTTTCTATGCCATGGACCACCTGATCCTCATTGTCCTTGGGACCGGGAGCTGCAGGGTTCTCCCCACATCTCAGCCATGCTACCTGCTCTCCAAGGCCTGCAGGTGAGGGTTCCTTCCTTATTGCCACTCCCCCCAAATCCAGTCCACCAGCTCTCACCAACACCAATACCATTGGTGAGCTCTCTCATCTCCACAGCTCCCTGAGAAGAGGCCCAGAGGCCAGAGAAAGCCCTAGAAGGCCGGGAGTGGTACTAAAAGAAGCCTCCAGCAATTGCAGAGACTGCGTAACACTCAGACTGTGATGCATAAGGCAGTATTTTTCTACAATAAATGAAACAAATAATATAAATTGCTTTCCTTATATTTCACAGGTTAATCCCAGAGTACTCTGTTTTTCTAAGCACAATTCTAGTACTAGGAGAAACCTAAATTAATATGAGGAATGTACAAGTATTTACCTCTGAGATTCAGTCATACGACCACATAAAAAATAGAAAGAATGGAATTTTTAGTTTAAAAACAAAGAAAAAAAAACGCATAAAAGGAATTTTTGTGTTTTTTTTTTAAAACCACTGATATTAAACACAATTATGGGTAATTTTAAAGTTGACAAACACCATGAATTGTCACACAAACGTAATCTAAAAGAAAGTGGAGAAAAAGCTCCTCCTTATGGAGTATATTAAAAGAAATTGCAGGAAATAGTGCTGTCATGAATTTCACATTTACATGCTTCTTATTGTCAAATAATTTTGTCATACAAGCTTATGAGTGTTAATACTTGGATGAGAACAAACCCTTGCGAGGGAGGGGACAAATAAAGAGAGGTAACGTGCAATCTACCTGAATTACGTAATGGTTACAGGGTGGAAAAAACCCCAATCGGCAGAGTGATGGTTATTTTAAGAGGTGCCAAGCAACTCAATTATTGTTTCCAGATATGTACCTCTAACATGCCCAAACATTTAACAGTTTTGACACTCCTTTTTTTTTTTTTTTTTTTGTAATAGTGTCTACATGGCTGATAAACTGAAAATTTAAAAAACACAATTCAGAAAAGATAGGGTAGAAAAAAATTTTTTTTCTTTTGTCTTTTTTTTTAGGGCCACACCCTCAGCATATGGAGGTTCCCAGGCTAGGGGTCAAATTGGAGCTGTAGCTACTGGCCTACACCACAGCCACAGCAATGCCAGATCCAAGCCTAGTCTGCGACCTACACCTCATGGCAACGCCAGATCCTTAACCAGGATTGAGCAAGGCCAGGGATTGAACCCAAGTCCTCATAAGTCCTAGTGGGGTTCGTTAACCACTGAGCCATAACGGGAATTCCTAGAAAATATCTTCCTTTGGAAAACAGCAGAACTTGAAGATGCCTGGCTTGATCATCTTAGGTGTGCAGAAATTGGATGGTTTACTACTGTTTCAGATATTCAGAGCCCAGACTGCCCATCTGTGTTGTAAAACCGTCTGATGGAGAGATGGGCTGGATGACTGCTACTTTGTCCAAGGACCTTGTTCCACCTTTGCTTTGTACTTGAGTAAAGCTGAGGAAAAGGAACTTGACAGGTCTGGACACAAATGTGTCAAGAACTTTGATAGTAAAAGAATGGGTGCTAATTAGGTGCAGTCTGTATTGCTTTTTGTATTTAGCTGTAACCCTAGATAGAGCCTGGCCCAGCTTCTGACACACTGTAGGCACTCAATATATGCTGACATCAGGAATACATAAAGTGGTATGTAAGAACATCAAAAAAAAAAAAAAAAATCTAAACAGTACCTTTACTCAAAACCTCCAACTTTCTTTTGTCAGCCTGAATCTTTTTTTTTTTTTTTTCCTTTTCTTTTTAGGGTCACACCTGCAGCATATGGAAATTCCCAGGCCAGGGATCGAATCGGAACTGCAGCTGCCAGCCACAGCCACAGCAACCCAGGATCCGAGCTGCGTCTGAGACCTACACGACAGCTCACAGCAACCTGAATCCTTAACCCACTGACAGAGGCTAGGGATCAAACCCACATCCTCATGGATACTAGTTGGGTTCGTTACTGCTGAGCTACAAGGGAAAATCCTCTGAATCTTATCCATATTAAAAACCTAGTTTGGAAAGAACATTTCAACTGAACTCCATTTCACAAGTATTTAATAATGATCCACTAAATTTACATGTCTGTTTGGCCAAAGACCCAAGAAGCATTTCTAGACTGACATAATCTTCCCTTTCTTTGAACATTACAGCATTTATTACCTGCAACTTTACTGCCCCCCTCTGCTGCTGCTTTAAATCCTAACTTATGTTTCAGAGTCTTCTGCGGGCAGAGACATGTGTAGGATACTGGACCTTTTCTCTGCCTTGATTAAACATTTTCTGCCTAAAATGTCCTTTTCTCACCTTTTGCATTTGAGCAGAAATTTCTCATTCCTTAAATTTAGCCCAAACATAACCTCCTCTGTGGAGTTTTTCTGTTCCCAGTGCAAAATCAACTCTTTTGCTATAACAGCCATGGAAGCCCAACAGCATTTGGACTGCATTTTTTTTTTTCCTTTTTCTTTTTAGGGCCACACCCATAGCATATGGAAGTTCCCAGGCTAGGGGTCAAATTGGAGCTATAGCTGTCAGCCCACACCACAGCCATAGCAACGTGGGATCAGAGCTGCATCTGTGAACTACACCACATCTCATGGCAACGCCGGATCCTTAACTCACTGAGCGAGGCCAGGGATTGAACCTGCAACCTCATGGTTACTAATCGGATTCGTTTCCACTGCACCACAATGGGAACTCCTAGACTTGCCTTTTAATGAGCTATCTCTCACAGCTGGCTGGGGGTAACTCTTTAAGACTGGGGATGGTGTCCAATTCATCTTCCTACTGTGCTGGCACAGGGTCTACTCTGACCACAAGCCACTGGCAGCCCTACAGTTTCTCTATGGAAAAGGTTTCTCCGTGCAGCATGGCTGAAGCTAGCAAGCAGATGCAGCAATAAGAGGACAGAACTGGATGGGAAATGGACAACTGCTCTTATTTACTTGTCTATTTTTTATGGCTGCACCCGCAACATATGGCAGTTCCTGGGCCAGGGACTGAATCTGAGTTGCAGCCGTGGCAACGATGGATCCCCTTGAACCTGGTGTGCTGGGCCAGGGATTGAACCCATGCCTCCTCAGTGACCCAAGCTGCTGCAGTCGGATTCTTAACCCACCATGCCACAGCAGGAACTCCTGGATGACTATTCTTAAATGTTGTCCCTTTGTACAAGACTGAGAAAACATCAACTTACATTAAAGGAGTAGGAAAAGTACTGACAGAGGCTCTTAACTTTGCTATAGCAATAAATACAGTGTCACTGAACTGAACGAAACACGTGGAAAACAATGATTCCTTGAGTCAGAAATCCTTTGGGAGATCAAACTTGTGACAACCTTATTCTAGAAGATGCTCTTTTTCTCAACAGCACAGAAATGGAGTAAATGAGAATGTTAAGTGTCCTCTCTGGTACAAGCTTCTTAAAGCAACCTGGGTTCAACATGAGGGAAGGGCCACAGTCTTGGGCTTCCAGTGGTGCACGTGTGTGTCTCTAAGGAGCCATTAGCCTGGTTACTGTTCTTCTGGCCCGGGATCATCCTGAGAGAAATGAATAGCTGCTGGTGGCAAAATTTCAGAGCTCCCTCATCTTGCTTGGAGGGCAAGGGAGTTTAGAACAGAAGAGGGAAGCCAGGAGAAGAGGTGGAGAGAAAGGGAGCCCCTTTCCCCATCCTGCTTTCAGTGGGGAAAGTAAAACACAGTTGTGTTAGACCGGGAACAAACACATGTGTATTTCTACAAGCATCTCACTACCTCTGATAAGAAAGTCCTTGAGATGATACCACTAGGCCACAGTGTGTAATCAGAAGATTTACCAGATGTGTCTCATTTCCTCAATCAGCAATTTAAAGGTGGGGATATAGATTTATAATTCCTCTCTTTCTGAAGATGTTCAATGAGCTCCTGATAAATGAACATGCAAAACATCAGAAACATGCACGCACATGCACACAGGGTGACCCTCTGTCACATCCATGGCTGCCACACACAGCAAGAAAGGCGTAAGGCTGTGGTCCAAGGAGGCCCCAGGTAGCATCGGCTGTGAAAACCTGGCTTTGCTGGGCCTTTCTCCTCTCATATAAAAGAGGAATAAAAAAGTCCTGGTCTTCTTCCACACACAGTTGTTATGAAAGGTTAAAATAAAGAATACATATAAAAGCACAGTGAAAGTGCTAAAGATCAATACACAAGACTTGAGGCCTTATGACATCATTTTGCCCCTAAAGTATAAAACCATGTATTATGTGGCTGGTTAAAACAATCAGAGCTAGAAAAACGAATAGGATGGAATGGGATTGTTTCAGATATGAAATATGAATCTCTGAAGTGCATGTTTTAGATTCAGAGGGCAAAGAAGAAAATGAGGTGTTTGCCTCCCATGAACAAAGAAAGGGTATGAACACATCCCTAAGATTCTCCATTTTATCTATTGAAAATCATCTGAGGGTTTCTCCTGTCCTTAAGTCTTTCTCCAGATAAGCATGTGAGGTGCTTAACTAATCACAAATTCATTCATGAAAGGAAATGACTACTTTCCCCCAGTTTTCCACTCTTCCTGTTAAAGTCTTTAGATGACTTAGTCTGAAGAAGAGAAAAGAGAAAGAAGAAAATAGCAAGGTAAATGCAATATAATGTTGCATAAAGAATACATCCATCACGTAAAGTAACTGACATCTTTAGGAAAATCAAAATAACTTACAATATGTTGGAACATACTTTTTTTTCTTAAGATACTTGGTTGTATGGATCTTAGTGAATCATTTGAGAATAAACATACCATCATATGCTAAGCATCTTATCATAAAGCAAAGACAAAATCAGAGGAGAAGGGGTTCTAAAAGTTTCTGAAATTAGAATTATGAATTACAAAACCCACAATTTTGGGCTCCAGCCCTATGATCCTGAAACCCTTCACTGAGATTCCTGGGGCCATGGAGTCAGGGCTCCAGGCACAAAGATAATGGAATCAATGCTGGGCATTCAGAGATTCATTTCTTGGTCTAAGCTCTATACTCTCATCAGTATCCCCTTCATCACCTGGACCCATCCCATACTTTTGATGACCTGCCCACCATACAACAGTTCTCACCTCTAGACTCCTAACCATAGACCCATTCATAGTTTTTGAGCATGTAAAACCCAGCAGAGTCTTCCTACAGTAGGTTAGAAGAAAAAGAATCTGAACCCAAGGGGAGACTGCATGATAAAGAGTTTATGAATAAGTGATATACTTACTAAGATCCCTGAAGATCACATTCATCTATGACATCTGGGGACTTTCCCAGAGAAGGGAAAAGACGAAGGTCTAGGATTTAATTAAGGGTACTGCTTTGTACCAATTCCTACAATTATTAAATTTTGTGATTTTATTGAGAATTCTCAAAGGCAATCATTAGTTAAAATCTCTAATACGTTGTCACCAATTTGCTTTGTTCCTGCTAGGGCACTATATTAAGTTCATTGTGACTATATGTCCCTTGATTTTTTTGGTTTGTATATACACTGCCAGCCATCACTCCAGGTGATCTATTTTCCCTTGCTGTTTTACTTCCGTTCATTTATGGCGTTCATCACTGCCTAGGAGGGGATCCAGTACAAATGGATAAGAGCAGAAAGGGCACATCTGTGGGCCTGTCCCTCTGGGAAATACTAACGGAGCTCCCTGATATCTATCCAGTTAAGAGGCCTGAACAGTTAACCCTGAGGACTGCTTTACGAAACTGATAAATGAAGGTGAATATATTCACATGACTTTCCACTATGGTATTTAGCAATACAATATTTGCTGCCTGTCTCCTCCAAAATGAGCAATTATACAGTTTGCTGAGACTATCCCAGATGCAAGCACAGTTGCTTCAAAGAAATACGGTAAAAACAATTTTCACATACTCATATGACAGCATCAGAAAAAACTCTCCATTTCTCTTAGAGAAAACAACATGCTTCATGAATTGAAGGGCTGGACCTAATAAAACACATGTTTTATCCTGTGTCCTGGTCACCCACATGACTCAAGAGGGAAGATTTCTTTCTTTCTTTCTTTTTTTTTTTTTTTTTTTTTTTTTTTTGGTCTTTTCATCTTTTCTAGGGCTGTACCCACAGCATGTGGAGGTTCCCAGGCTAGGGGTCTAATCAGAGCTATAGCCATCCACCAATGCCAGAGCCACAGCAACGCCAGATGCGAGCCACACCACAGCTCATGGCAACACCGGATCCTTAACCCAGTGAGCAAGGCCAGGGATTGAACCCGCACCCTCATGGTTCCTAGTTGGATTCGTTAACCCCTGAGGGGAACTCCAAGAGGGAGGATTTCTGAGGTGTTCCCCAAACTTCGGCTGCTCCAAGTCAGCCAGGCAGCACCCGCCCACTCCCCAAGAATCTGAAGGAAGGTGTTTCTCCAAAGACTCGCTGTGTCCCCCCACTTCCCCTTCATAAGCTCAAAGCTCTTCCAAAACAGCACTGACTGCAGAGTGTTCTCTAGTTTTTTGCAGGACAGAGCCCTGCTGTACTGAACTCTTAGAGGACAATGACCCCAGTCTTATCTATCAGGTCCCAAGGGCCTAAGCCAAAGGAGGGCTCCAAACATGTCAAATAAAACGAAACTGATAGAACTGAATATAGTAATGAGACAGATGAGGAGATGGCTGATTGCTTTCAATATCAATACATATACATATATATGCGTGTGTCTCTCTCAATACATATACCATCCATCTATGTAAAAAAAACAAACTTTATGGGGCAGTTTGATAAACGAAGGTGAGTATATTCACACTACTTACCATTATGGTATTTAGCATTACAAAATGCAGTAAACAGAAAAACCCCAATAAAAACAAAAGCCCCAACTTATGCTTATTTTTGGTAATAAAACATCAAATATATATAAATGAACACATTTAGAGGGGGAAAAAAAACACTCCTGTATTCCATATTCTGCTCAAAAAAAAAAAAAAAACCCAAAAAACAAAAACAAAAAACTTTTCAATTGGGCACATTAGCTGAGACACACAAGTATGCTACCCATTGTAGCGACTATACCTCAGCCTGGACCTCCCTCCCCCCAGCAGCCAACTCACTTTTTGCCCCCTTGCTCTTCGATTAGTTGGTTTGCTAAGACCAAATAAACAGATTTTGAAATTAACTTCAGCCAAATAAAATTAGAGAAAAACTGTCAGTAAAAAGCAAAAACAGCAAAAACCAAACCAATTCAAACCAAAAAACCCCTGCCTCTCTACATGTTACGTCACAAATATGAACGATGTTCCATTATAATACAATTACATCTGTAACAACAGTAACACAATCCAAGAGGGCTTGGCTTTCCTAAAGCAAATAACAGGCTATGATTTTATAAAGTGAAGTAAGCTCTGGAGCTAACAGACGCTGACAAAATAGCCTTACTTGGTTTCAGTTCAAGAAAGCCAACAAGAGCAGGTCTACTAAATTTAGCCTCTGAGCTGATTTCATCACGAACCTGTCTTCCTGACAGAGGTCTCAGAGGACGGAAGGCAGGCACAGGGGACACCATACTAGGGTGGAACCAACCTACTTAACAGGCACAGACTGCAGCCAAAAATGGTCACAAAGAACACTCTGCTGGGCTCAGAGCACCTGTACCACAGCCAGGCACAGGGGACAGCCACACCTCCGTGACTCCTCCACTATCCCTGTAAAGCCAAGCCCCTTGGAGGAGCCAGCAAGGACTCAGAATTGTCAATGTGCCTACACATGACCAGCTGGATTCAGAAGCTTTCCTGGAAGAAGAAAACACCAAACACCTGATCCAAGACAAAGCTTAAAGCAATCTGGAGACGTACACCATGAAGCTGAATCAAATCCTGATCATTTTTCTTTCTTTCTTTCTTTTTTTTTTTTAATGCTAGTCAAGGAAAAACCTAAAATTTTCCATTCTCAAAAATGGTTTAGTTCAAACTACATTTTATACAAAGACTAAAATGCTCAGGAAAATGACTGAGCTATTAAACCTGACATGTGGGCTGCATCTCAGCATCTGTAAGAAGTCAATGGTTTGCTGGTCCTGTGGACGGAGTGTGGAGGAGGAAGCGAAGGCGGCGGGGAGAGAGGCACTGGTCAGGTGCTCACTGGCCAAGCGCTAGCTATGACCCAGTGATGGACCCAATGACTCGGCTGCTTGCATCCCAGTTGAAGGGGTAGGACTGGGACACATAAAAATGCATGTCAGAGAAAAGTTTCAAAGGAAATATGAATGTTAGAGCAGAGGATGAGAGGCAAAGAGGGACAGGAAAATACACTCCTTCTACTCCCATCCAACTCCCCACCCTTTTTCTTGGTACTCCTGCTCTAGAGAGTGCACTGTCTTTTTTATCATCTCTAACATGGTACCTCACTCAGGTGATTTATAGGGATTCTTAGCACCATACTGCCCATCCTCTCTCTTGAATCACTTATAAAATATCTAGGAAACTGGTTAGAGCCGGTACTAAAGTAAAACCAAAACATGTCACCCCACAAAAAAGCCCTATAAATTTTACAAAGCAAAGTAACTAAAACCTAAGACATTTTTTTAAGCCGAATGAATCTGGTATTTCATGTGGTTCAATTTCCCGTCCCAAAGTGGTAAATCTACAAGTATTCATTTTCAAATCAAATATAAATGACTGACATACTATTGTATTGTTATAGGAAATATTCACATCCACTGATAAGCCTGTTCTTCATTTATATGGTCCCATTTTTTCACTTGAAACTTAAAGGTTGCTATTGATAAGAAATGAATGCAAATTAAATATGCACATGATTTCATGACCCAGACTTCATGTACAAAGAAAATTTCCTTTTTTTTTTTTTTTTTTTTTTTTTTTAGGGCCCTACGTTTGGCATATGGAAGTTCCCCAGCTAGGGATCCAATTGGAGCTGCAGCTGCTGGCCTACACCACAGCCACAGCAAAGCGGGATCTGAGCTGCGTCTGTGACCTACACCACAGCTCACGGCAATACCACGTCCTTAACCCACTGAGTGAGGCCAGGGATCGAACCCACATCCTTATGGATACCGGTTGGTTCTTAAACTGATCACCCACAACAGACACTCCCAAAGATAATTTCATAAGGCTACATCCTTGGGATAAAATAACAGGAGAAAAGAGTGAGTCATCTTCATTGTTGCAACTTATTGCAACTCATTGCAACTCATTTCCAAGTGTTAAGTCTTCTCACACCTTCTTTTCTTTAAAAAGCTTTTAAAATGCTTAGGTGGAAACAAATGAGATAAAAAGGCAGAACATTCTGCAGAAAGAGGAACACACATGCAAAGCAATGCATCAGTTCTTTATGAGCTAAAGAAAAGCTGATGTGAGTTTTTTTTTTTTTTTTTTTTTTTTTTTTTTTGTCTTTTTGCCATTTCTTGGGCCGCTCCTGCGGCATATGGAGGTTCCCGGGCTAGAGGTCGAATCGGAGCTGTAGCTGCCAGCCTACGCCAGAGCCACAGCAACGCAGGATCCGAGCCGCGTCTGTGACCTACACCACAGCTCACGGCAACGCCGGAACCTTGACCCACTGAGCAAGGGCAGGGATCGAACCCGCAGCCTCATGGTTCCTAGTCGGATTCGTTAACCACTGCGCCACGACGGGAACTCCTGATGTGAGTTTTAATGTTAGCTGGAGGGAAATCTCTTAGCTGGAAATTAAAAAAAAAAAAAGAAGAAGTAGAAAATAATGCAAATGAGGAAAAAATGCCAAAAGGGGGGACTGTCAGGACTGGAGCATAAGCCTTGAGGAAAAAGAGTAAGGAACAGTTTTATTGAACAAGAAAAAAAGTCAGTTTACTATGTGAAGGTATTTTGGGTCTGTTTTTCCAAAAGCATATTACCGAAATAAAATCACACATAGTAAACTAAAATAATTAAAATGAAAATTGAAGAAAAATATATTATCCAAGAAATTTAACTACTTAAAAGTGTGATGAGGCTAAATCACTTAGGTCACCATTAATTGGTTTTGTTCTTATCCTAAGAGCACTGTCCTAGCTGCCTTCAATGTTTTCTAGAACAAGAAAGGGTATAAAAAAAGTTCATAAGAAGAAGACAGCACTTCCTGCTAAATGCCATCATTGAAGACAAAAAGATGGCACTTCCTGCTAAATGGCATCATTCACAGACTAAATTATGAATGAGGAGACTGTGCCAGATAAAATTTGGATGCTTTAACTTCACTTTCAGTGCTTTGGGCTTTCTCTAAAATGCACTGCACACTCTTGGCTGTAGCACAGAAGCACTTGGGGGTGCTTGTAAAAATGCAGACTTTAGGCTTCGCACATCCACAGATACTGATTTAGAAGGTCAAGAATCCCAAGACTCTGCATTCATAAGCAGCTTCTCAGATTGTAAATGCATATAGTCTGCAGTTCACACTTTGATGAAACTACTACCTAAAATAAAAGACCTGTCTATTATGGAGATTAACTTTTTTATTTTTTGAGAAAAAAAAAAAGGCAGAAAGGAACCTCTAAATATATTTTATTCTTCTGAACCATCAGCAACTTTGTAACCTTAGGTAGTAAGAGAGTTACCCTAATGGAAATGATCTATTCTTGGGAACAAAATGGCTTCTACAGGTTTCATCAAGCCACAGTGGATAGAAGCGGAGCGGCCCAGGGTTGTAAGATGAACACGGATGCTTTCTTTAAGGTAACCTTACAAGAAACAGTCACAAACGCTGCCTAGAATGTTGTTGTATTTGCGTTACAAGAAAAGTGAGCGATTTGCCAAAGAAATTATACGTATTTATACATACAAAGAATAGATACACACACACACACACACACACACACGCTCAAGTGCTTATTACTATCGTAACTAAAAATTCTGAGTTGCTTCTCATTTCAGTTGCCAAATGCATGACACGGGAAGCTCCTCTTGGGCCCCTTCCACACTTTAGACCCATGACTGGGAATTTTCTCTATGACTCTTCTTCTTATCTCCTTTCTTCCCGTCTCTTTCTTTCTGGATAACCAACCCATTACTCTTATCCACACATCCACACCCTCACTTTCTGGGAAAGATATACAAATTTGTCTTGGCTACACAGCAGTTTCAAATTAGGATTTTCATTCCTTCCAATATGAGCATTTCTGAAGGAAGAGTATGTGTCAGGCCCTGTGTAGGAAATGGACCCACAGTTACAATATAAAGTGGTATTTGCTATTAACCAAAAAAGGGATTGCTAACAGAAAATGCTATTTTTTAATTTTCACTAGCAAGTTAAAAATAAAACAAGAAGCTACAGAACATACAGCAAAGAATAGCACCATAAAACCTGACTGAATGGAGAGGTGCAGTTGACTAAGATGCAACAGGGGTTGTTTTGGACAGTAACTGTTAGTCATTTCAAGTAGCCAACAACGTGTACGTGGTATGTCATCACAGTCTAAGTCAGCTTTTCTCTAGCTCGTATCAAAGGGTGAAGAACTGGTCATCGCTGCGACCATCCATTACTGACCTCACGAAGCACAGGATATATGCTGGAGGCCTGGGCACAGAGAGGGTGGGTGAGGCAATACTTGGGTTCTGGCCCACCTCACTGTCTTCCTCATGACAAAACCATCATGGGAGAAGAGATGTCAATAGATGAGAAGTTTGTCCGCAAGTCTATCCTGATTCAATCCAGATGTGGAGAAGGGAGAGTAATGTATTCACTGGTGGCCTTGGACTCAGGCGTATCTGACAGTGACTAGTGGGGGCTTCCAAACTCTAACAGCACCACATAAAATCTTTCCACACATGACCCACCAGGAAAGGTGGCAGAACGTCTTTCTGCTGCACCAACACCACTGCACCAACTACACCTGGTGACTTCTGCATCTCTCGTGTCTCATGGGATTTTACGTAAATACATTTCAGTAATATTTTCTAGTTTCTAATACCATTTCAGGTATTAGAGCCAGAGGCAGAGAGGAAATCTCTTATTACCTTTTACTTCACCAGAAGAAAATACTTTCTGTTCCCAAAGGAAAACTATTTCTTTGATAAATGCTCTAACCTAAGAACAAATCACTTTACTAATGGCATGTTCTTATACCAAGCTCCTACTTTATCACTGAGGTCAAATTTTTTTTTTTTTAGGGCTGCACCTGCAGCGTATGGAAGTTCCCAGGTGAGGGGTCGAATGGGAGCTACAGCTGCTGGTCTACACCACAGCCACAGCAATGCGGGATCCAAGCCACGTCTGTGACTTACACCATAGCTCACGGCAATACTTTATCCTTAACCCACTGAGCGAGGCCAGGGACTGAACCATGGAGTCCTCATGGATACTAGTTGGGCTCATTACCACTGAGCCAGGATGGAAACTCCTTAAAAAAAAAAAAAAAACAAAAAAAAAAAAAACACAAGACCAAATCTAGATCTACATGCATTCCCAGCAGATCTACTTGATAGCAGGCAAGGTGCCACCTCAGACATTTGACAAAGGATGAAACGTAGTCCTCGTCCTCAAGGGCTCTGGGAACCTTCAGGGGAACAAGAGCTGGATCTTCTAGCACAGGGTGGCAACATTATTCTGGAAGAGTGGGCACAGTATTTTGGAAACACTACGGAGATCTGAGAGATGTGAGGAACTTCCCCTTCAGAGGGAGTGACAACTGAGTTGGCTTTTAAAGTGTGAACAAGATTTTACTGCAAATGAAAAGAAGAGGAAAGACATTCTCAGCAGAGGAGCATGAAAAAAAGCTATGGGAAAAGGGAAGGAGTCTTAGGGAACAAAGAGTATTCTGGGGATGGAGGCATAGGGGAGAGAGACATGGATGATGAAATTGAGGGGATATGTTGTAGCCAGAACAGAAAGGACCTTATCCACCATGTAAAAGAGTGAATTTTATCCCAAGGGACAACGTGGAGTCGTAAAGGTTTTTAAGGAAGGATACTGCAAGACCCAATCTGCATTTTAGGAGATAACAGGGGATGATAGAGAAGAGGCTGGAAGGCCAGTTAGAAGGCATTTCCTAGCTTAAGCGAGACCATTCCTAACACTATGCTCTTAGGTGGCCATAAGCATTTTCCTCCATATGTTCTTTAGTTATATTTGAGTTTTCTCCCTTTAATTATGTATCGATACTGATACACATTTTTTCCCAACTCAATATACATCATCTGTGATTAAAAAAATCACATTCCACCTGATAGTCAACATTTATAGGAATACTTAAAAGACTCTCTTACCTGAACAAAGCTGCTCCACCTTCGTGTAGTTTAAAGATACTATGTCATTAACCCATGCAATGATGTCATGTCTGCTCATAGTCTCTTGGGTTATCGAGGTAGAATACACATTGACCGCCATTCCCCAGCTAGAAAAATAAACAAACAAACAAGTTTATTTACCTACAAGGAAAAAATTAACTCAGGAAGACGAAAGACTTCTACTCAAGGTCTGGATCCCTGGAAGAACTACAAAGCATGTAACAGTCCTGCTTTGACTAAGCCCTTTCTCATCCCTTTCTCTTTATTCCACATATTCGCTATAATACCGTTAAATCTCATATATTGTTCATGTGGTATCACTTTATATCTCTTGTAACTTGACTCAAATATTCCTTAGGTTCTGAGGCTCCTAAACTCTCATGACTTAGTGTCTCACTTTGAAGGGGAGTTGGGAATGTATTTTTTTTATCAGCTTTAAATAAAAGGAAATTCACTTTAGAAACAGGTTACATATACATCTCATTAGAAAAAAAAAATCCTCATCTGATAGTCTTTTCCCTAAAAGTTTTGGACAAAGCCTTGGAAAAAAAAAAAAAAAAAGAGTATAGGAGTTCCCGTCATGGCTCAGCAGTTAACAAACCCAACTGGTATCCATGAAGACGTAGGTTGGATTCCTGGCCTTGCTCAGTGGGTTGAGGATCGGGTGTTGCTATGAGCTGTGGTGTAGGTTGCAGATGTGGCTCCATCCTGAGTTGCTGTGGCTGTGGTGTAGGCCGGTGGCTACAGCTCTGATTCGACCCCTAGCCTGGGAACCTCAATGTGCCTCGGGTGTGGCCCTCAAAAGACAAAAAAAAAAAAAAAAAAAAAAAAAAAGAATCTGACTGCAGTGGCTCGGGTCCCCAACAGGTTCAACCCCCCAACAGGCACAGTGGGTTAAAGGATCCGGAGCTGCTGCAGCTTTGGCTTGGATTCAGTCCCTGGCCCAGCAAACTTCCATGTGTCATGGGTGTGGCCATTAAAAAAAAAAACTATAAAAAGAGTATTTGGATAATTTGGAAGTACTGCCTGACTATATGAGTCTTTTCATCTCAGATTGTTAATGTAACCCTTCTGCCCATTTCACGACACTTGCTACTTCCCCCAACTTTTCACTGGAGGGGGATACACTAACCATCAGTAGAAGAAAAGGTTGTTTTGTTTTAAATAATTTGATAGCTATAGTTCAGTGTAATTGGTTTCCTGTTTCTAACTAATGAATTTTATTTTTAAGAGCAGCTTTAGGAGTTCCCATCATGGCTCAGAGGAAACGAATCTGACTAGTATCCATGACGACGAAGGTTCGATCCGGGCCTTGCTCAGTGGGTTAAGGATCCAGCGTTGCTGTGACTGTGGCGTAGGCCAGCAGCTGTAGCTCTGATTCGACCCCTAGCCTGGGAACTTCCATATGCCATGGGTACAGCCCTCAAAAAGACAAAGGAGGGGAGCAGTTTTAGGTTCATAGCAAAATTGAGTGGAAAGTACAAAGCTTTCCCATATACCCCCTGACTCTCCCCATCCCCAACCCCCTCCCCACATACAACCTCCAAGAGCATCAACCTCCCCCACTGGCTGGTACATTTGTTGACAATTGGTGAACATGTGCTGATGCATTATCATCACCCAAATTTCAGTTTACACTAGGTTCACTCTAGGTATTGCGCATTCTCTTGGCCGTGACAAATGTACAACAACATGACCTCACCACGGTCCTATCAGACAGAGAAATTTCAACTGTCCTCAAAAATACTCTGTGCTCCCCTGATTCACCCCTCCCTCCCACCACTCCTGGCAACCACTGATCCCTTTTACTGTCTCCAGTTTCACCTTTTCCAGAATGTCACAGAGGTGGACCCAAACAGTACGTGGCCTTTTCAGATTGACTTCTTTCAATGGGTAATGCACACTGAAGGTTCCTCCATGTCTTGACAGCTCACTCTTTTTAGCACCGAATAACATCGCACTGTCTGAATATACTGCTCACCTACTGAAGGGAAATCTTGGTTGCTTCCAAGTTTTGGCAATTAGGAGTAAGGCTGTTATAAATATCTGTGTCTGGGTTTTCCAAGTTTTCATTCATTTGGGTAGATACCAAAGAGGACAATGGATGGGTGGTATGGAAAGAGTATGTTTAATTTTATAAGAAACTGCCAAACTGTCTTGCAAAGTGGCTGTACCATCCCAACATCAATGAATGAAATTCATTGCTCCATATCCTCACCAACACTTGGTGCTGTATTTTGGATTTTGGCCCTCTTAATAAAGTGGGAAAAAAAAATTTTTTAATATTTAAACCTGGTTGAAATTTTGTAATTTTACTCATTTTGTGCAATATGTCACCCATATGACTTTATAGAAAGTATGTGTGTATAAACTTTTATTCTGGAAAATTTTGATAAATGCAAATGGAGAGAGAACAGAGGAAAAAAACCAGCTGTGTTTACTTCTTGATTTCAACAATTACCTATACTTGGCCAATTTTGTTTCATTTATACTCCCATCAGCACTCCTTCCTCCCACCCTTGTCCCTCAAACCAGGTTATTTTGAAGTAAATGCCAAGCATAATATGATCTCACCTCTGTTTTAATATGCATTTCTAAAAGATAAGGACATTTAAAAACCACTATAGTATTATCACACCTAAAAATAAGAATTTCTTAATATCATCAACTACGTATTGCAATTGTTTCAATTTGTTTGACTCTGAATTCAAATAAGGTACATACGCTGTGATTCTTCCATATGTACTTTTATCTATAGGTTTCTTCTCCATTTCTAGTATTTTCTCTTTCATTTAAAGAAGAAAAAAAAAACAACTGCTGTTGAAGGAATGGGTTCTTTTTCTTGTAAAATTTCCACAATCTGGATGTTGCTGACTGCATCCCATTAGTGTCTTTTAAAATATTCCTCTGTCCCTTGTATTCCTCTAAACTGGTAATTTGACCCTGCAGCTTGATCTGATTCAAGTTCTAATGGAGGAGGAAAACAAGACTACTTAAGCTTCCATCAGGAGACTTAAGTAAAGTGATTTAGTTTTATACACACACACACACACACACACACACACACACACACACACATTCTTTTCAGATTTTTTTTCCATTATAGGTTATTACAAGATATTGAATATAGTTTCCCTGTGCTATACAGCAGGTCCTTGTTATTTATTTTATATACAGTAGTGTATATCTATCAATTTCAAAGTCCTACTTTACTCCTCCTTCTCCCCTTTCATAAGTTTTTTATGTTTGTGAATCTGTTTCTATTTTGTACAATTTTTTTAGATTCCATATATAAAGGATATCATATGGTATCTGTCTCTGCCTGACGTAACTTCACTTAGTTTGATAATTTCTAAGTCTATCCATGTTGCTTCAAATGGCAATATTTCAGTTTTTATAGCTGAGTAACATTCCATTATATGTCTATCTATCTCTACATATACATACATATATGTATTTATATATATCAACCACTTCTTTTTTATCCATTCATCTACTGATGGACAGTTAGGTTGATTCCATATCTCGGCTACTGTGAGTAATATTACTATGAACATTAGGATGCATGCACCTTTCAAATTAGAGTTTTTGCCTTTCTGAATATATGCCCAGGATTGGGTTTGCTGGGTCATATGGTAACTTAATGTTTAGTTTTTTTCAGGACTCTCCATACTGTTTTCCACAGTGGCTGCACCAATTTACATTTCCACCAACAGTGCAGGAGGGTTCCCTTTCTTCCACATTCCCTCCAGCATTTATTATTTGTAGATTCTTTTTTCTTTTTTGGCTGCACCTGCAGCATATGGAAGTTACTGGATCAAAGATCAAATCCACCTGCATCTGCAACCTACACCACAGTTGTGGCAATGTCAGATCCTTAACCTACTATGCCAGGCTAGGGGTCGCACCAGCAATGTCACAGAGACAAGTCAGATCATCAACCCCCTGTGCTATAGCAGGAACTGGGTTGTTTTTCTCATATTGAGCTGTATGAGCTGTTTGTATATTTTAGAGACTAATCTCATGTTGGTTGCATCATTTGCAAATGTTTTCTCCCATTCTGTAGGTTGTCTTTTGTTTATGGTTCCTTTTGCTGTGCAAAAGCTTATATGTTTGATTAGGTCTCATTTGTTTATTTTTGCTTTTATTCCTATTGCCTTCGGAGATCGATCTAAGAAAGTACCACTACAATTTATGTCAGAGAATGTTTTGTCTACATTCTCTTCTATGAGCGTTAAGATGTCATGTCTTATTTTTAAGGCTTTAAGCCATTTCGAGTTTACTTTTGTGTATGCTGTGACAGAGTGTTCTAACTTCACCAACTTACATGTGGCTGTCCAGCTTTCCCAACACCACTTGTCAAATAAACTGTCTTTTTCCATTGTACATTCTTGCCTCTTTTGCCAAAGATTAATCAACTATAGGTGCGTGGGTTTATTTCTGGGCTTTCTAGTCTGTTCCATTGATCATATGTCTGTTTATTGTGACAATACCATGCCATTTTGATTACTGTAGCTTTGTTGTACTGTCTGAAGTCTGCAAGGGGCATGCCTCCAGCTTTGTTCTTTTTTCCTCAAGATTGCTCTGGTAATTCTGGGTCTTCTGTGGATCAATGTAAGTTTTATGATTTGTTCTAGTTCTGTAAAAAATGTCATGGGTAAATTGACAGATATCACATTAAATCTGCAGACTGCTTTGGGTAGTTCCAATTCAAAAACATGAGATACTTTCCATTCTTTCGAATCATCTTCAATTTTACTAATGTTTTATAGTTCTCAGTATATAAGTCTTACCTCCTCAGTCTGGTTTATTCTTAAATAATTTTTTAACTTGATTATAAAAGGGATTTTTTTTTTAAACTTTCTCTTTCTGACATTTCCTTGTTAGTGTAAAGAAACGCAACAGACATTTTTTTTTTTTTTTTGTCTTTTTTGTTGTTGTTGTTGTTGTTGTTGTTGCTATTCTTGGGCCGCTCCCGCGGCATATGGAGGTTCCCAGGCTAGGGGTTGAATCGGAGCCGTAGCCACCGGCCTACGCCAGAGCCACAGCAACGCGGGATCCGAGCTGTGTCTGCAACCTACACCACAGCTCACGGCAACGCCAGACCGTTAACCCACTGAGCAAGGGCAGGGACCGAACCCGCAACCTCATGGTTCCTAGTCGGATTCGTTAACCACTGCGCCACGACGGGAACTCCTCAACAGACATTTAATCAACAGTTAATCTTGTATCCTGCCACCTTGCTGAATTTATCAGTTCTAATAGTTTTTGTGTGGAGTGTTTAGGGCTTTCTACAGAGAGTATCATGTCATTTGCATATAATGACAATTTTACCACTTCCCTTCCGATTTGGATAACTTTGATTTCTTCTTCTTGTCTGAGTGCTTGGCCAGGACTTCTAATACTGTGTTGAATAGAAGTGTTCAAGCATGGGCATCCTTGAATTTGGCAAGAAGGCTTTCAGCTTCATTATTGAGTATTATGTTGGCTGTGGGTTTGTCATAAATAGCTTTTATTATGTCGAGATATGTTCCCTTTATACCCATTTTGATTAGAGTTTTCATTATGAATGGATGTTGAATTTTATCAAATGCTTTTTCTGCATCTACTGAGATGCTCATATGGTTTTGTCTTTTCTTTTGTTGATGTAGTGTACCACATTGATTGATCTGTGCAAGCTGAACCATTCTTGTGACCCCAGGATGAATCCAACTTGATCATGGTGTATGATCCTTTCAATGTGTTGCTGGATCCAGTGTGCTAATATTTTGTTGAGGATTTTTACATCTATATTCATAAAAGATACTGGCCTATAATTTTCTTTTTTGGGAGCATCTTTGGTTTTATTATCAGGGTGATGGTAGCTTCACTGAATGACTCTGGGAGTCTTCTCCCCTCTTCAGTCTTTTGGAAGAGGTCTTCTTTGTACGTTTGGTAGAATTCCCCAGTGAAGCCATCCAGTTCTGGACATTTGTTTGCAGGAATTTTTTTTTTCTTCTTCTTCTTCTTTTTAATAGATTCTATTTCACTTCACCTGACTGGTCTATTCAATTTATCTATTTCTTGTTGATTCAGTTTTGGTGAACTATCTATTTCTAGAAACTTGTCCATTTCTTCTAGGCTGTCCACTTTGTTGGCATGTAACTGTCCATAGAACTGTCTTATGATTTTTTGTATTTCTGTGGTATTAGTTATTTCTCCTCTTTCATTTCTTGTTTTATTTGGTTCCTCTCTCTTTTCTTCTATTCATTCTTGATATATTAGCTAGAATAATTCTACAAAGAGAAATTTTCTCTGAGATACTGGGCATATAAGAAAGGCAAAACAGATGTCTGATTCTTACCCTTTATCTACAGATGTTCAAAAAAAAAAAAAATAAGGTGAGTTCTCTAATATTCTCCAAACATGATCAATGAGGTTTTTATTTTTGAAGTATAATTATGAACTCATGGATTTAATGTATTTGATATGTTCCAATCCAATGCGGTTTAAATCTTTCTTCAAACTGGTTTCTGAGTCTTTTTGACAAGGTCCTAGTAGTCTTTGATGACTTTCGTGCCTTCTTGCATGATAAAATGCTGCAGGCTTGTACATTTGCTGCCTTAGACTTAAAACCAGTCATTTCTCCAAGAGTGCCTTATTCCTTTAGTCACAAGTGATATTTAGAGATAATACTTTTAAGCATGACTACATAGGACAAAAAATCTAGTCTTACAGGTTTTGTACAAAAATCTATACATTTATGAAATAGTTGTGCTTGGAATTCTTATTAACTCTAACAAAAAAAACCCCTGCTTTCTCCTTAAAGTGCTAAATGAAAATTTTATTTATTTATAAATAAAGTATAAAAATAAATATCCATCCATCCCTAGAAGCAAGCTCATCTCTAAATTATCTTCTCCTGAAAATGTGAAAAAACTCATGGCACTGGCATCCCAGGAAATGTGACCATAGTTACTACTTTTCCGCAACATTATTAAAAGCCTTTTCATTTTTTGGTTGGTAACGTCCACCGTTTTCTTTATCATTTAGTAAACAAAACCACTTGCTTTTAATTACTAGTCAATTTTTAAAATCAACTATGTAAAGTACATAAACTCTCAGTCAAGATAATTCGAAACTTAAAATGTTTTGGACTGTCTGGTATAATTTTCATATACCAGCATCATTTTTGGCAGTTCACATACTTTTCTAATGGCTTTGCCTACAGGCAGTAGTGAAAAGCTTTACCAGGCAATGTACTGATGGAGGATGAGGCACCAAGGCTCAGAGTTATGCCAGATGGCATCAAGCCAAATTGGGATGAAATTTTTGCTCCAGATGATTTTAAAACGAAACTAAATGCCAAGCGGGACAGACATGGTCAGATCTGCATTTTAGAAAGATAATCCATATATAGTGAGTAAAGATGTTCTGTGGTTACATAAGAGAAAGACATGTATAACCAAAGGACAGGGAGGAGAGTTATAAAAGCTTTTTAAAAATTCATATGAACAGGAAGGCAAGTCATTTGCTGGAGAGTCTGTCAATGAATCACACTCTTCTGGGTGTTTACGGATAACATTCACCAAAGGCCAATAATCTTCCATATCAAGATACTTGGCTCATGACTGCAAGTAAAGCATTATCTGTCTTCAAGGAGTTCATTAGGATGACCAGGTAAACAATGGAATAGCACTTGACTTGTGCTTTTTCCAGTTAATTAGTTACCAGGCTGACCACTCTAACCCCATCTCCATCCCCATCTCCATCCAACACAGCTGTAGTCCCCAGAACCCTTTCAGTGAGAACAACCACGTGTTAAGAGTCCTGGGAAAACTAATTCCAAGAGTAAGGGTGTATCAGTCAAGGTTAGGAATATTTCCTTACATTTTCTAAAACAGAACAGTAACAACATACTAAATAGATTTCCATACTTACTTCAAATTCATAGTAATAGAATCAACATGGTTCATTTCTATTTACCATCCATGTCGATTAGAATATTCTTCTAATCTATCTTCCTCCAAATTTCACCACGATACTTCCAATTCATTTCACAGTGTGGGTACCTCTCATTCCCTTTATTATGATTCTCATCCAAATGTGCAACCCCTTCAGATTTTACAAGGGAGAGCTCTGGGTCCAGATTCCCCTTCTGTGCTCTTCCCAACCTCAAGTAAGTCAGGGGGCAGCAAAAGTGGAAAACGAATTATACTTCTGCTCTGTCATCAACTCTTTTTTTTTTTTTTAAATTAGAGTATAGTTGACTGACAATGTATTAATTTAAGGTGTACAGCACAGTGATTCAATTACACATAGACATATATGCATATATATCCTTTTTCAGATTATTTTCCCTTATGTTATTATAAAATATTGAGTATAACTCCCTGTGTTATACAGTAGTAGTGTGTGTATGTTAATCCCATCCTCCTATGTTGTGGGTCTATTTATGTTTTATAAATAAGTTCATTTGTATCTTTTTTACCAGATTCCACATATGGGTGATTCTGCCATCTATTCTCTTCTCCCTCTAATTCTTTTGGCTCTCATTTTTTCTACAAGTGCAACTTCAATACATTCAAGCCTAAATTATTCAGCTGACTCAACATTTCACAGAAGACATTTTATTTATTTATTTTTATTTTTTGTCTTTTCTAGGGCTGCACCCACAGCATATGGAGGTTCCCAGGCTAGGGACTGAATCGGAGCTGTAGACACCGGCCTAGGCCAGAGCCACAGCAACGCTGGAGCAGAGCCGCGTCTTCAACCTACATCACAGCCCAAGGCAACGCCAGATCCTCAACCCACTGAGCGAGGCCAGGGATGGAACCCACAACCTCATAGTTCCTAGTCGGATTTGCTAACCACTGAGCCATGATGGGAATTCTATTTTTTTATTTTTCAATGTTAAACTCAGGGCTGGGGAGTTTCATTTAATAGTCTTAGCTCTTCTATAGATAATCATCAGAATCTGAAGATTTCCTGTACCTGGAAATTTTTTTTGAACAATGAAGTGTATCAATTTTATGACAGGCATAAAGTATTAAATCTTTTTTTAAGAAAATAAGTAAAAAAAAAAAAGACAATTTCATTGTAATTTCTTGGATGTCAAGCCATACTTTCATATAAAAGTGAAAGTACCTCCCTGCTTATTCTTCAGAAATACTGTATGGATAACAAAAAGCATTTTGCCATCATTTTAGAGTTAAAGTGATTTGATGCTCCCATATTGATTCTTGAGAAAATCCTGTAAGGGGGAACAGAGCAGGAACTGTATTCTTTCCTGACAAACATAGATTCCTAGTCCCTTTGTAAGTACGAATTAAGACAATTCAAAATATTAATTTCTAAAACCTCCGGAGTCATTTCCAAAGACTCAGAAGCCAAGCTATGAAAAATGAACTAATACCGAATGCTACAGAGTAAAGAACCAACACACTGTGCAAGGTTTATTCTGTTTGTATCTTCAGCATGACTGTTACACAGAAATAACAGTTTACGCTTCGATGACCTGACATCTGGTCTCCAGGACAAGCATCTCTCTCTGTGCCATCCTTATAAAAAAAAGGAAGTCAGTAGTTCCCGTCATGGCTCAGCAGTAACGAACCTGACTAGTATCCATGAGGACACAGGATTGGTCCCTGGCCCCTAGTGGGTTAAGGATCCAGCGTTGCCATGAGCTGTGGGGTAGGTCGAAGATGTGGCTCGGATCTGGCGTTGCTGTGACTGTGGTATAGGCCGGCAGCTGTAGCTCCGATTCAACCCCTAGACTGGGAACCTCCATATGCTGTGGGTGTGGCCCTAAAAAGCAAAAAGCAAATAGTTAGATAAAGAAGTCAAAGCCCTGGCCTCTAAGTTGTGGCTACCAGTTAGAATTCTGATCAGATCACTATGTGTTTAAAACCTGGTAAGCCCAACAGTGCTGAGAGCAGGAGGTTAAGTTTAATTCTCTAGCATGTCGGCTTTTGGGTCACACCCTTTGCCATGGCATGGAAATTGTATTTGTAAATGAATTTGCATCCATTGCTCTTTCTTAGAAATAAACAAGTAATCACTGCATATTTTATACACTGTTTTTGTAAATGTCTGAATGCATTTCCGAGAGGCCGCCGCTATATATACACATATATTTTGCAAATGGAAGAAAAAACTGCACAGAAAAATGAGAGTCCCTTCAAACCTCCAGCAGGTGGAGTTACATTTCTGGCCTGTCCCTAGATAGTGACCACTAACTGATACATGTGACCTCAGAAAAAGGCCAGCCTCAGGCTGAGGGCAGGAGTGTGCATTTTGTCCCATTTCACCCTGTATTCAGCATTCGGTGGGGGTGGCATACACCAATGTATGCTCTGCAGCAGTTAATCATCCAGAGAAATGAGAAACTGCATTTCTGCTTACTGAAACAAAAAGAATTTTATGTGACTAATGAGACTTGAGTTCACCTATTGAACAAAGCCTGAATAAAGACTTGGCAAGCCCCCAGCTGCGGAAACCAAAGCATGGATCCTACCACCTTACCAATCACGAGAACCTAATTACAAGATAATCCACAATCTTGGCCAAGCACAAATTGGGCAAGGTTTGTGAATTATTCCAGAGGCGCATCTCTTCAAAATGCAGCAAACATCTAAAATGTCACAGCGAGCATCATGTGTGGCCTTTCACTGGAATTATTTCCTACGTAATTCATTTCGTCTCTGCCCTACCCTTACAAATAGACCACAGCCACACTTGCATACATCTGGGGAGAAAAGTGGTAGCTCCCTCCCTCTGGAGGAAAATGCCATGTTTTTTCAGCAAGTCTCACAATAGGCCAGGTGTCTTGAAGTCCTGGCTCTGGTGCTGTTTGGGGTATGTGGATGTAAGAAGAGGAGTTTGAGAAATTCATTTTGGGAATGAGACATGTGGAACCTATTTTGATTTTTGATTTTTTTTTTTTTCACAACTACCATCCGAGTTTGCCAGGCTTCCCAAATTTAGACACGACCATCTGCAGATGAACTGCCTTCCATAAGCACTTGACTACTGTCTGCGGCTCTGTAAGGAGGCCCCGTTTGGCTGTGATTTATCCCAAATGCATTGTGAAGCTGAACCTTTAAAAGCCACTCCCCACCTACCCCCCGCCCCAACTCAAGTTACTTTATTTCACCCCCTAAAGGAGTCTATACACAACTGGAAACTTCACGTTCAATAGAAGACATTCTGTCAACTCACCCCCACCCGCCATCCCACCCATGGCAACATACTCCGTTCACACAATTGAGCACTAACAACTGACAACTGTACTCATGTTTGTGACCGTCCTTCTTCTCTCTCATAACAATCTGTATTTTCAACATGTTCCCCCATCACTGGGAGAAATCCACCTCCCTCACCACTGCATGCAATCCTCCCTTCACCCAGTTCCACGTAAATGGAAACAAAGCAGGCTGGAAAAGAGGTACAAAGACACACACACACACATATTTTTTTAACCTGGGAAACTTATTTCTAGAGCTTGGGCACATAAGGATTTCTGAGGTCCGTATAATGACCTATAACCCAAGTGGTTTCTTAACTAATGTCTAGTGGTATCAACGCTTCATGGGAAGCCATGTCCTGCTAACCAGGTGTTAGAGCTCCTTTCAATGGCTCTGAAGTCTGCACATAGGCCAAGGTGGAAGAAGCACCTGGGTGTCACAAGAACACACTCTTCACCCATCACTGGACTTACACTTGGTCCAGGTCAGGGCCTCACCTTTGATCCTATCTCTCAGGGTGCTCTTTGGTTCACACTTTTAGGATTGTCAAGGATGGCCGGTTCCCACATACCAGGTAAAGTGAGGTGAATTATTTCAAATACACGTATAAACATGGCTTTTTACTCACAAAGAATTGGGGGGGGGGGTGTCGATCCTATTAGAAATAGCCATTTTGCAAACACTTCAATGTACCCAACAAATATGATAAGAGTTTAAAAAGTGGGGGAGGCAATCACTGATATAAAAATGCATCTTCTCTTACAAGTGTCATCTTTCCAAAATAACCTGTAAATATTCTGAAGAAAAGAAGTGTATATTTATACCCACCAATTAAATACTGAGACAAAGGAGGAAGCTCCAAAAGTTGTTCATCAGCCTTGGAGGGTGACATTCACTTAAATGTGCGAATTCTCCTCTGAAAAGCCTTGTAACAACAGAAATGGATTCTGCCTGAGTGCCTCCTTCCTGGCTCCCTCCTAACAAAAGGCTGATGTGAAATCCCTGTGGCTGTCCCTAATAATGAACTGGGCATCCGTCGGGAGTGACTTGTAAATGTGTCCCTTGAACCAGAAACGTCCCGCTTTTCAGCTGTTCATGATTCATTCTCCAGATTCAATGCTGCCGAGGGGGAGGATTTAAACATTTCACCAAGGAAAGAATTATCTCCAGATAATTCTCGATTCATCCCTTGCTCTTTATTTGTGATCTGAAACGTGGGGCGGGGTAGGGGGGACGACAGTCTCTGGTTGCGGAGGGAGATCAGGGTAGAGGGAGGCTGGAGTCACAGAGGATCTTTGAAAGACAAACCGTGACAAGATGACATCTCTCTGGAGAGACCTTCTGGAAACTGTGTTGAGTTTCCTTGAAAATCGGGTATTAAAGCTCCCATGGAACTTGTGGAATCACAGATGCCTGCGTGGATTCAAGCACTGGGAGGGGAACTGAAGAGGTCCTTTATTGTCCTCAGGTAATAACAACACATTCCAGCCACTGTGGGCAGATATGCATCGTTTTCTTTTTCTGGGGCTCTAGGACTCTCTTGTGGGGTTAGACAGACAACCAACACTCACTCCTCCAAAGCACCCACCCTCCCTGGAGAGCCTCCTTGTCCCGGGGGTGGGCGGGGGGGCAGAGGCCTGAGTGCAGGACCGACCTCAGACAAGGGCAGTGAGAAACATCAAAACATGCCCGCAACTACACACTGCATATATCTTATTAATACACAGATACTGAAATATATTATCTGTCTCCTCCCTCGAAATCAGGCTATTCACAACTTAGAGCTAAGAGAAGAAAACCCACGTTAAGAACTTTAATACTGAGCTGCTTGGAGAAACACTGGATAAAACCCGAGTTTTTTATCAGAGGGCAGAGTAGTCGGCTCTTTATTCTGGGCTCTTCTAGATGGCCTACCATTGTGATTATTAATGTGTCCGTCATTATCATTTACTGCTTGACGACACTGCTTTTCACCTGGGCACAAAGCTACATTTGTCTCATAATCAAAACTCCTAAATCCAGCTAATAACTGCCATCTCCCAGAGAGAATGAACAGAAAATAAAACTCCTTTTCAGGGTGTCCACCCCACTTACCATTAATTGTTCCTTTTTTTTTTTTTGGTCTTTTTAGGGCTGCACCCGCAGCATATGGAGGTTCCCAGGCTTGGGGTCTAATTGGAGCTACAGCTGCCGGCCTATGCCAGAGCCGCAGCAATGCCAGATCCGAGCCACATCTTTAACCTACACCACAGCTCACAGCAACGCTGGATCCTTAACCCACTGAGTGAGGCCAGGGATTGAACCTGCAACCTCATGGCTCCTGGTCAGATTTGTTTCTGCTGTACCACGATGGGAATTCCACCTCCTACCCTTGCTTTTTTTTTTTTTTTTTTTTTTAAGCCATTCCTGAGCCCTATGGAAGTTCCCAGGCCAGGGATCAAATAGGAGCCACAAGCTGGGGTCTACACCACAGCTTAGGCAATGCTGGATCCTCAACCCACTCTGCCATAGTGGGAACTCCTAACTGTTTCTTTCTAAAACAGAGATTAAGCTCCTTCCTGACATATCACCAAGTATTCCAAGTACTATTAAAAAAAAAAATTGAACAGGATTAAAACACACACAATTTCTCCAACCGGCTGCAAAAGGAGATTCTCCAACTAGCCTTGGAAATCAAGCTCCATTTTAACAGCTTCCTCGTCATCTGCATTCGTCCCATCAGGTACTATTCTGTGGGTGACTCCTTAGCTTGGCTTCCCCCGATATTGTAAGGAAATAAAACAGAAATGCAACTTTCAAAACAGCATATACAGGTTGGTTTTTATTTTTTTAAATTCATAGTTAAAACAGCCAATAGCTACGGCCCTGAAATGACTTGGGAACAGCTCTTAACCAAGGAATGAAGAAATTTGGGAATTCTAAAAAAGTTCTTTGTGGCATTCATAACAACCACTGACATGAATAAAACTCAACTGCGTATAACGGAAGGAAAAGGCTAGGCCGTACACACACACACACACACACACACACACACACACACACACACACGGCCTATATTTCTTCATATGGTCAGAAATGCAACTGCTTATAACGGATGACATTTGCCTAAATGTCCATCTGTTTCAAACAGTGGGTGGCTCGGTCCATGCTCTGAAAATAATTTCAATGACCCAGAGCTCATTCCCATGCCACAGGCTTGGCTGGCCTCCTCGGGGCACCAACTTTTGCCCAATCCCTCCCCCTCAACTTGGCTCTTGGTACATTCACTAGGTCTTGACCATATGCCTTCTGTTTACTTTCCCAGCCCTACTTGGCCCAGTTCCTTCTCACCCTGATCGTAGCTCTCTCCCAGGATCTTAAGTCATTTCCAGCCAGGTCCCAAGCCTTCCCATCCAGGAGACCCTGGGTCAACCCTTAAGGCCCCGGGTACTGCTGTCACCATGGTGGGTGGTCATGCTTAGGTGTTAACACCCCCCCTGCATACAAGTGCATAACACACAGTGGAAGAGCATGTGGCCACCGCAAGAACATGCTGCCACTAATAAGAAAAGCTGGGTGGCGGGCAAATTTTGTTAGAAGTGCCCCACCTCCTTGTTCTAAACAATTTTGTGCTCTTGGTTGTGCTGGGTCCTCCTCAGGTACTGGGCATCCTTAGCTGTCTGACTTCCCTACACCTTCTCATGATAAAAAAAAAAAATGAGCAATGACAGCTTCCATGTTAATCCTTAGTGATTTGATACTGGGGCTCAGAGCCTTACGTGAAGGAAGAGGCCATTCCTAGCAATGGGCACCACTGGTTGTATCTCATGCTTCAGGCTCAGCTCAAATGTCACCCCCTTAGCAAGCCTTCCCTGATCACCTCTGAAATGGCCTCTCCTTCAGATACTCCTGCACCAGGCTGTTCTTTCCTCTGTGACACTAACACAATCTGTAATTATCTTGCTGATTGATTATCTGTTTAATACTTCTTGCCCCCATGTTAGTTCTATGAAGGCAGGTTCTTTTTTATTTTTAATTTTTTTAATTGATGTATAGTTGATTCACCATGTTGTATTAGTTTCTGCTGTGCAGAAAAAAGATTTGGTTATACACATGTATACATTCTTTTAAATATTCTCTTCCATTATGGTTTATCAGAGGATATTGAGTATCTATATAGTTCCCTGTGCTATATAGTGGGGCCTTGCTGTTTATCCTGTCTGTATATGATAGTTTGCACCTATTAACCCCAAACTCTCAGTCCACCCCTTCCCCCACTCCTTGGCAACCATGGCTGTTCTCTATGTCTGTGAGTCTGTTTCTGTTCTGTAGATAGGTTCATTTGTGTCATATTTTAGATTCCACATATAAATGATATCACATGGTATTTTTTTCTCTTTTTGACTTCATTTAGTATGAGAATCTCTAAATTCATGTATGCTGCTGCAAATGGCAATATTTCACTCTTTTTATGGCTGCATAGTATTCCATTGTGTGTGTGTGTGTGTGTGTGTGTGTGTGTGTGTGTGTGTGTGTGTATACACCCCACTGAAAGCAGGTTCTTTACAGAACATATTTTGTACTGTGTGTCTCCTGTGTCTAGAGCAGTGCCTGTCACATAGTAGGTGCACAGTAAATAAAAGCCAAATGGATGCATGTGAGGGAGAATTTCATGGGGAGGGGAAGTCACAGGGTTTCTGAAATCATACCAAGTAAGCCAACTGTCAATATGCATCTCTGGTGCTATGCAAGACAGCTGGGAGAGAATACACTAGGGTTGAGTGTTAAATTAAGGGAGTGTGTCCCCTAATAGGAGGGAGTAGAGAAATGCGCTATTCTTCATGTCCCTAACACTGGTATGAAATATGCACTGATCCAGAAGTCAAGGGCACTGGCTTCCAATTCCAGAGCTGCCACCAACATAGGTGAACTTGGGCACAAATGCTTCATCTCTCTGGATCTCCATTCCTGCACAGGAGTAAACAGTTAACACTCATTTTCTTATTTTGTCTTCACAATAATGCTATGTGACAGCTACTACATTTATGCTATTATGCAGGAAACGGTACACAGAATTGGGGAAGTTTAGTGACTCGCCCAGTGATAATAACTAGATGGAAGAGCTGGGATTTGGATGTAGGGCTGATTCTAGGAGTCTGGCCCTCAACCAAGTCCCTTTCTGCTCTTCGGAGTTTTTTGTTTGTTTCTTTGTTTTGTTTTGTTTTTTTGGCCACACGTGTGGCATGTAGAAGTTCTGGGCCTGGGATGGAACACATGCCATAGCTGCAGCCCAAGCTGCAGTGGTGACAATGCCAGATCCTTAACCCACCAAGCCACCAGGGAGCTCCTCTTGGGTTTTATTATGTCATGGAGTACATGGGAAGAAGACAGACCTCCAAATGAGGACACAACAGTGGTCTTGAATAAAAACCATTTTTCCTTTTTTTAGTTCTACCAAAGCCTCCTTGTACATTTTCCCTTTAACGAAGATGATTTTTTTAAACATAAGTTTCCCCGAAGAAGAGCCTGAAGTGGCGAGATCTGAGTGACTAGTTATTCATTTCATTACACCAGGAAGGATTTTTGGCTCAAAAACCTGCCAGCTGTAACACACAAGCCATGCTAATATTTTAGGGATCACATTTTACATTTCCAGTTACCACAGATCTTGGACTCAAGTCTGTCAATTTGCTTTCTGTGGTAGCTTAGTCAAAATGGACAGAGACCGTGTACATTACCATTTATAATTTTTTTCCAACTAATAAAAGACTTCAGCTTTGTGTCTTGATTATGTGTTCAGAAAAATAAATTTCTCTACAAAAATAAAAAACGGATCTCTTGATACCTCACTCTCAGACTGGTGCCTATCCAAAGGTCTGTATTTATGCGACGGCAAAATTCGTTTTTTGACTCATGAGAACGTTCTGAAACGGAAAGTGAAGTACCGATAAAATTAAGCCTAAAAGAAGGCAGACAGTACATGCCAGTGTTAGAATACAGTTACAGGAGTTCCCGTCATGGCTCAGCGGTTAATGAATCTGACGAGGAGCCATGGGTTGCGGGTTCGATCTCTGGCCTCGCTCAGTGGGTTAAGGATCCTGTGTTGCTGTGGCTGTGGTGTAGGCTGGTTGGCTACAGCTCTGACTCAACCCCTAGCCTGGGAACCTTCATAAGCCAAGGTGTAGCCCTAGAAAAGACAAATAAATAAATAAAAATACAGTGGTAGATCATGATGGGAGATAATAAGAAAAGGAATGTGTATATATATATGTATGACTGGGTCACTTTGCTGTACAGCAGAAATTGGCATAATATTGTAAATTAATTATACCTTAATTTTAAAAAATACTAAAGAAAGGAAAAAATATATCCCCGTGAATTTAACTCTAAAATGGGTGATGTACATTCACCCCTGCCCTGCTTGTACCATCTACCCTTCTTAATTCTTTCTGTAGAAGACTCCAACACAGAACCAAAATGGTCAGTTTTGAAGTTCCCGTCATGACTCAGTGGAAACAAATCTGACTAGTATCCATGAGGATGTGGGTTCGATCCTTGGCCTTGCTCAGTGGGTTAAGGATCTAGTATTGCCGAGAGCTGTGGTGTTAAGCTGCAGACACAGCTCGGCTCTGGCTTTGCTGTGGTTGTGGTGGAGGCTGGCAGCTGTAGCTCCAATTCGACCCCTAGCCTGGGAACTTCCATAAACTGCAGGTGCGGCCCTAAAAAAGCAAAAAAAAAAAAAAAAAAAAAAAAAAAGGCCAATTTCAAACTGGGAAACAGGGTAACATTAAGCTTCTTAAATATTATCTTGAGTTGACAAGGTACTGATCAGCCTCTACCTCAAACCCACTTACCAACCCCAGAGCACATCCTGTGAATTAACATACAAGACCGCTGCCTGTTAGGAGAACAGGAAATGGAAACTACAGTCATTTGAGCTACAATTAGTAATAGTCAGCCACACTGATGTAGCAGCAGGGAAATTCTATTACAACTACAAGCACGATGTCATCACCAGTTCCCCAGGCCATCATTCCCGAAACTTCCTCTCCCAGGTGAAATGATTCATTTAGGCCAGAGACTAGGTCTCCCCCATGTGTCTACAATTCCATCCCAGGTCGGAATCCATCCTTCTCTCCTCTTCCCAACTTTCCTGCTACTCTTGCTTGGGCAACCAGACACCAGTCCTATTTGCCTTGTATACTGAAGGAGAAGAGTTATTTTTTTTAAGCAAATGAACTCATTTCTGTGCCTTTACTGGAATGAAGGAAAGGCTCATAGACTTGCATCAAAATACACACACACACACACACTTACAGCACCTCTGGGCTCTTCCATCTGTTGCCTTGACACAGGTCAAAGGTAAAACATTTCCAGCATCAGTGTAAGAACACTACAATTCTCGGAAGGAAGGGCAGATACTGAGAATCTTGGTAAAAGATGAGTAAGAACAGTGCCATTTCACAATAAGCCAGGTTCAGAAACACCAGAGCGGCAGACACATGGGTTTGGGAAAGAGAGGAGACACATAAGTTTCTAGCACTGAAGACCCCCTTTTTGATTCTGCAGTATGAGGACTCACAGGGACAAAGGACAAAATTTACTCTGTTGCAATTTAACAAGTGTGTGTGTGTGGGGGGGGAGCTGTAGTCTCTGCTGAATTCAGAATGTTTTGTTAAACTTGGTGATAAAGACAAAAAAGTAACAGTTGATTAATGAGCATTCAGAAAAAAATGAAGGGAAAGGAAATTACTTATGAGAAGACCTATAAACTACTTGACTAAATAACTAGAGATGTTATTACAGACGGGAAAGTCTAGAGGCATTTGATGAGTAAATGAAGTTAGTTCAAGAGTGAATCTGGGCGTTTCCATCATGGTGCAACGGAAACGAATACGACTAGGAACCATGAGGCTGTGGGTTCAATCCCTGGCCTTGCTCAGTGGGTTAAGGATCCGGCATTGCCATGAGCTGTGGTGTAGGTCGCAGACTCGGCTTGGATCTGGTGGTGTTGCGGCTCTGGTGTAGGCCGGCAGTTACAGCTCCGATTAGACCCCTAGCCTGGGAATCTCCATATGCCATAAGTGAGGCCCTAAAAAGACCAAAAAAAAAAAAAAAAAAAAAAAAGAAAGAGTGAATCTGTGTGTTAAAAGTTACCCAGGATTTGAGCCAATTTGAACAGACGAACTTTGGCAAAATGCCTCCGCCTCTCACCCTCATGACTGGGTTCTAGGTTCCTAGGATTAATTTAACTGAGAGATTTGAAAACATATTTTAAATTCAGCAACTGAGTAGAACTAGTAACTTTTTTTTTTTGGCTCCCCAGACTTAAAGACCTGCTATCACACTGGTTGACCCAATGTCTCAAAAACCTAGTTGACATAACTTCAGTTTCAGCTATTGTTATAATAAGCATAATGAACACACCACCATAAAATATTGATTCTATATATTTTGTGTGTGTATATATGCTACAAAGGATTAATTCTTATTTTAACTTAAGGTTAACAAAATCTCATAATAGTTGATGAGATAAAACAAATTTAAGGAAAAAGGCTAGTTTAAAAAATTACTGTCTTTGGAGTTCCTGTCATGGCTCAGTGGAAAGAAATTCGACTAGTACCCAGGAGGACACAGGTTTGATTCCTGGCCTCGCTCAGTGGGTTAAGGATCCAGCATTGCCGTGAGCTGTGGTGTAGGCTGCAGACGAGGCTCGGATCTGGTATTCTGTGGCTGTGGTGTAGGCCAGAGTCTACAGCTCTGATTCAACCCCTAGCCTGGGAACCTCCATATGCCACTGGTGCATATAGATACAGAAAACACAAAACTTTTTAAAAAATGGATGTCAAAATACTATTTTTTATTTGTAAAAAGATTTTTATATTAAAAAATCAGTACATTTTTACTACAGAAAAAAAAATAAAGATAAAAATAAAATTAAAGACCTTTTATCTGAGTCTGTCCTTTCTGCATATACATTTTAAGAAATGGCTATACACACATACATACACACGTATATTCACATACACTAGACTGACAGTGTTTCCCAGGATTCACATCCCTTTGAAACCTCAAAATGTGATCTTAGCAGGAAATAGGGTCTTTGAAGCTGTAATTAGTTAAGAGGATGATAGGGCCCTAGATTCAACAACTAGTGCCCTTATATGAGAAGGCTGTTTGGAGACACAGAGAGTCACAGACACACAGGGAATGAGGTCAAGTGATAACAGAGGCAGAAATTGAAGAGATGCGGCTACAAGCCAAGGAGTTCTCAGGGCCACCAGGCAGAAAGGAGGCAAAGAAGGATGTCCTCTGGGACCTTCAGAAGGAGTATATATAGAGCCCTGCTAAGTCCTTCATTTCAGACTTCTAGGCTCCACAACTGTGAGTGAATCCATTTTAAGCCACCTAGCTTGTGGCAATCTGTTGTGGCCACTGCAGGAAACCAGCTGCAGGTACACTTTTGTACTAATCAGCTTGCTTCTCTCAACATATTATATTTTCCATATCTTCTCCACGTGTAGTATCTGCACTACATTCATTGTTCAGATATAATCTAATATGCTTGATTCCAGATTTATGTTAACAGATTTAATTCCGACAGCTTCTAGTTTGGTTGTTTCGTCTCTTTTTCAGTTAAGTATAATTTCAGGAGAAGAGAACTGGCAGTCAGTTAAATACTGAACTGGCAGTCACTTAAATACGAACAATGACCAAACCACTGCTGGCTCACAGACCAAGACCTGGACATTCTGCTCTGTCCTATAATTCTTTAGGTGATTTTGAAGCGAGGTTTAGTTGTTTGCTAGTTACAATCCTTAAAGCCAAAGGGCCATCATCACTTCCAGGCTCCCTTGTTAACAGGAAAGGAAGCAAGCAATCATTTTACTTAAAAAAAAAAAAAAAAAAAAAAAGTTATGTCCTTGACCATCGAAAACTAAGGGAGTCACCGGATGTCCTGTCAAGTAGTGTTTGGCTTCCCTTCGTGGAAAAACCTCAATTAAGGCAAAAAGAACACTTTCAACTCTTAACTGATACCCAAGTGGCTGTGACCCACTGTCCTAAACAGAACACAGAAAATTATCATCTATGACAGAGACAGCAAGAGGTTACTGCCATCATGGATGCAGGAACATCTGAAAGCGGGCCTCAAGGTTTTGCAATAAAATGAGTTAAGCGATTGATGAAATAAATTTCACTCAAAATCTACTAGTAGACTAGGGCATTTGTGAAATCCTAAGTGATCTTGTATTTTATAATATCATTGGATGTTGAAACACATGTGGTTAGGAAATTTGGTTTTCAGCTGAAAAGATTCTGGAAGCCAAGCATTCCTACCCTTTCTAAAATCACAAGGGCCCTCAGCAGATCCTTTTAGGTAAACCTAAGTCCTTAAAGAGCTTTTCCTTCCCAGTTTCTAAATCCTTTTTTTTTTTTTTTTTTTGGTCCTTTTAGGGCTGCACCTGCAAGCATGGGGAAGTTCCCAGACTAGGGGTCAAATCGGGTCTGTAGCTGCATCTGCGACCTACACCACAGCTCACAGCAACACCGAATCCTTAACCACTGAGCAGGGCCAGGGATTGAACCTGTGTCTTCATGGATACTAGTTGGGTTCGTTATCACAGAGCCACAATGGGAACTCCCCCAGTTTCTAAAGTCTACTTGAGGCACTTTCTCCTTAGGGGTTTTGAGAAGCCAGGAGCCAAACTGGCAACAACAAAAATGCCATATTAGACAGAATGAGAAGGAGTGAGTAAGAGTTAGAGGATGTTTGCCCTAGAATTAAAAAAAAAAAGGCAGAAGGGAGAAGGCATGTAATGCTTTGATTATTCTGGGCCAAATTTCGAAAGTATGAAATGGAAAATGGTCCCTTGTAACATTTCTACACATGTTTTCCTTTTACATTTTTTTCTTTTTTTCTTTCTTTCTTTCTTTCTTTTTTTTTTTTTTTGTCTTTTTAGGGCCGCACCCATGGCATATGGAGGTTCCCAGGCTAGCGGTCGAATCAGAGCTGTAGCTGCTGGCCCACGCCAGAGCCACAGCAACGCCAGATCTGAGCTGCATCTGCAACCTACACCACAGCGCACAGCAATACCAGATCCTTAACCCACTGAGAGAGGCCAGGGATCAAACCCACATCCTCATGGATGCTAGTCAGGCTCGTTAACCACTAAGCCACGAAGGGAACTCTTCCTTTTACATTTTATAGTGTAAAGTTTTTTTGTTGTTTTTAGCCCCACTTGTGGCACACACAAGTTCCTGGGCCAGGGATAGAACCCTCACCACAGCTGAACCAGAGCCACTGCAGTGACAACACTGGATCCTTAACCCACCGAGCCACAAGGGAACTCCTATAGTGGTAAGTTTGATTCATTGTTAAGGGGACCCTCAATACAAAGAAAAGAATACCTACCAAATTAGGGTTATTCTCCACAAAATTAAAAGAGTGCCTTGTATCTATCAAGGCCCCAGAGAAAACACAGCACTTAAATTTAACCCTTTCATATAAACTTTTAAAGTGGATTTTTAGTAGCTTTTCCCAGAGTTAAAATAATGCTCCTGTTATTATTTTGCAGTCTATTTTAATATAGTCATTTAATATGTACTCACTGAGAGCTGGACCTAATCTCTAGAAAAGGTATTATGGATACAGAGCAAGTAGAAACAACTTTTCTTTTTCTTGAGAGGCTTATAGTTAGGTTAAGAACACAAGACTCAAATCCATTAAAATTTAAGTCAATACTATATCATATTATCAAGATTATATTGTTTGCAATCTTCATGTAATAATAAACCACATATTTTTTAAAGGGCAAGCGATCAGAATAGATACCACCAAAAAATATATATAAACGACCAAAAAACATGTAAAAAAAAAAATCACTGAACATCATTAATCATTAAGAAAACAAATTAAAATCTCGACAGGATATTTGCACACATTCATAAAGGTTGCCAAATTTATTTATTTTTTTATCTTTTTGTCTTTTTAGGGCTGCACCCGTGGCATATGGAGATTCCCAGGCTAGGGGTCTAATTGGAGCTGCAGCTGCCAGCCTACACCATGGCCACAGCAATGTGGGATCCGAGCCATGTCTGCAACCTACACCACAGCTCACGGCAATGCCAGATCCTTAACCCACTGAGTGAGGCCAGGGGTCGAACCTGCATCCTCATGGATGCTAGTCAGATTCGTTAACCGCTGAGCAAAGACAGGAACTCCAAGGGCGGCCAAATTTAAAAGACTGACAATACCAAGTGTTGACAAGGATGTGAAGCAAATGGAACTCTCCTACTCTTTTGGTAGGAATGTGAAAATGGTATAACCACTTTGGGCAACTATTTGCAGTTTCTCATGCTTCTGAAAACTAATTACATTACACAACCATTCCATTCCTAGGTATTTAACTCAGAGAAATGAAAAAACATTTGCTCCATAAAGACTTGTACACGAATAACCATAGAAGTTTTATTCATCATTGTGGAGAATTGGAAACAACCCAAATATTCACCAGATGGTAACTGATAACAACATAGCAGAGCCATACCATGGAATACTACTGGGCCACAAAGAGGAATGAGTTGCTGACAAACCCAGTATGGGTGAATCTCAAAGACATTATGCCAAACAAAAGAAGTCGGACACTAAAGGGTACAAGCTGTGGGATTCCATTTACATAAAATGTAGTCTAACCTACAGTGATAGATAGCTGAGAAGTGGTTGCCTGGGGCTGTGGACAGAGGAGAAATGACCTACAAACAGTACCATCAATCTTTTGGGAGTAATGGCTTCAAGGGCATACAGCCTGCCAGAACACAGTGAATCTTACACTTTAAAAGGATGTAGTTTACTGTATATAAAATTGATACTCGATAAAGTTGACAAGGTAGGGGAAACCACAGTATAACTTGTTTGAATTTTTCCAGACTCAATTTGGATGTTTAACAAACATCTACTATGTGCCAGGTACTATAGCAGGTACCGAGGACTCAGAGATCACAGCTTATTACAAAGACAGAGTAAAAGAGTACATTGAAATTATAAGCAACCATACAAGCTAACAATTTTAAAGGCATTTACTTTGTATGATTCACTGCTTGGTATATTTTATATTCCACATCTCATTTAAATCTTCATTAAGAACTCTGTAAAGTTGATGCTATTATTATTTCCATTTGCACATTAAGAAAGTAAGGCTTAGAGAGGCTACAAAATTTGCCCTAGATGAAAGAGTCAGAGACAGGTGGATCTGGATAGAAAATAAGTCTCTCACCAGAGCCCAAGCTTTGCCTGCTACCCCACTCCCACCCCCCACCTCTCGAAGCAGCAATCAGCAATCCGGGACATTGAGAGACCCATCTATCTAGTCTTAAGGGGTTGGGGGGCGGGGCAGTGGCAGACCAAGTTTTGAAATGGAGTTGAGGTAGCAATGACACTCACCATGCTGGCTGAAGGTACTTCACTGTTACTCACGCTGACAGGTTAAAGTCAATCTTACGACAGTGCTATCGGCCTGTCAGAAATTCCAGGGAGGGAAAAGCTGGCTGCCCAAATACCAAACCTGCTTTCCCATTTACTGGAGCCCCTCTAGGGATGCTGGAAAGACTAACCAGGTCGCTATGCCCTCTTGTCCTCAAGCCCCTGCCTAGCCAGCTGATGATGCTCATCTCTTTTTCCTTCTCTCTGGAGAATACATCTTAGAGGGACAGATTTACTAGGCCCCCAGAAACAGGGAGGTGGGCGGGGCTGGAACATCCACCCCAAGAAGCCCTCACCTGCACTGGGCTGGCCCCCCTTGGCCAGCACCCACCCATCACTCTCTCTTCTCCCCTTCCTCTGGCACGACACTGGCTCTCGAGCTCCACAAGCTTTCTATTTCACGCTTATTGGCAGTGAGTAGCAGGGCCCTATAGCTAGGATAACGGATTCAAAGCTTTCCTTTTGTTTATTTGTAATTGGTCAGTCTCCACGGGGTCCACTCCGCCTGCACCCCGACTGGCGTGTGAGGGGCAGGAACAGCGAGGGCCGAAAACGCAGATGGCTTATTTCCTGGCTGGCGTCTAGCACGATCGCGGGGGTCACATCGAGGCCAGATATTGCTCAATAACTTTCATAAGCTGGGCCGTCAGACTCAGAGTGGGGGGTGGGGTGAGGGGGAGCAGAGGACAGTAGCAGAGTGGCTGAAAAATGGCCATAACCTGCAATCTCACATTTTCAGGGCCCCTATACAATACCTGACACACACCAGGTGCTCAATAATAAGAAAACAAACATCCAAAGAGGGTACCGATGAAGAATCGTCACTGAGGATTATTCTGCAGTTAGTGCAAGATTCACAGAGCATACTAAGCAGGCTGGCCGAATCACAAAACAACACTGACCGTAGCTTCCATGGACTCCAGAGAAAATGAAACAAAACATGGACTCTGTGTGAAAGCTACATGTCAAACCCGGAGGGATGGATGCTGTAGGAGCACGTCTCATTTGGGATTCGTGATGCTGTTTCAACGTAAGAGTGGTACTTGCGGTTAGGCAAATCTTTTAACATCATCCCTGTGACTCCAAGTTCATGGACGTTTTGAGATGCTTCCCAAAATATTGCAGCACATAAAACTGTTAAAAACCAAAACTCATTTAATTTTTAAAACACTACTAAGGGGTCAGGTGAAACACCACTGATTGATTAGGTAGCACATTTATAGAGTTTCAATTCATTTTCAAACATGGAAAGGTACACAGGGACCTGTATGTTCAGTTCCACTGTGATTAGCTTATATTCTTTCAATTTCTCCATGCACATCAAAGAAATATGAATATATATTTTTAACATAAAATTTAGTATACTTTTTTTTTTTTTTTTTTTTTTTTTGTCCACGGCATATGGAGGTTCCCAGGCTAGGCGTCGAATCAGAGCTGTAGCCACTGGCCTACACCACAGCCACAGCAACGTCAGATATGAGCCGTGCCTGTGACCTACACCACGGCTCATGGCAATGCCAGATTCTTAACCCACTGATCGAGGCCAGGGATTGAACCTGTGTCCTTATGGATGCTAGTCAGATTTATTTCTGCCGAGTCACGACGGGAACTCCAATATACTGCACTATTTTTAATGTAGTGATAGTCATTACAAATCTCATAAACACTTGGGGATCCAAAGAGGTAATAAGCCTTAGACTCTTCCTCAAGTGACTTTTCATAAGGGAGATGTAACCTTCCCAGCATCTTCCTACTTCCCACCCTCCCATCACTCAAAAGAGCTCAAACCTATACCTCAGGGCCAAATTAAAACTTATTCACAGAGGTCACAGCAGAGGACATAGCACTCTAACACAGTTTTAAATTCCATGCACTATTTCGGAAAGCTTTTGAAAGTTACAGCAGTGGTAATTTTGCCCTTGCCAAGTATTAGTACAATAATCACAGAATTACTTTCTTGGGGTCAGACGTGCCTCTCACCTGAGATTTCTTCCATCAAGCACTGCCTCCCTGCCTGTTGTTCCCAATACTGGGGGCTTTTCAAGGAGGGGCTGTGCATGATTTATCTTTGAATTCGATGGCCCAACACAGAGCGGAGCATATAGAAGGATCCTGGTAAGGTTGCTGAAGACTGTTGGAATTTTGGCTTTATTATTATTATTATTTGTACTCCATCACTTTTTACTCATCCGAGATGCAGATTTCTGTCTATAAATGCAATGCAAGGAATTATATCCACTGTCACTTCTCATTTCCCACAGTAGTTGTTTGTCTGCAATGCTTCTTTTTTTTTTAATTTTCTATTTTTTTTGGTAAGATTTTCATTGTTTCTAGGCTTAACTGTTTTCTAAATTTTATTTCATTTTAACTTTTATCAAAGGATAGATATTTACAATGTTATGTTACATCTGCTGTGCCTTAAATTTTAATAAAATGGTAATTGTTAAATTATTTCAAGAGTGGAAATTTTAAAGATTTTATTATTAGCCACCTGAAAACACCTTTTGGTTTTCCAAAATGACAAAGGAAGAAGATTGAGGCAGGGGAGAGGAGCCCACTTCAGGGGCTTCGTTTTCTCCTGATGTGCTGAGCACCCAATGCAAACCTTGCAGGGAACCACAAGGGGCTCTTAATCAGGGGACAGTACTGTGTAACCCAAGAAGAACTGTGAGCCAAGGAAGCCCCCCTGAGATGTCAATGCCTTTGGCATTTTTGACAAATTACCTCTCAGGGCTTTGCCAGAGTAGGCTGACTCTCAAGAACAAAGAGTTAATATGTTATGGAACAATAACAAGCACTACTTCTAGGAAAAGCAAAAGGTGATCACAAAAATCTAAGGTGTTCCTCACAGGAAGGGCACTGTCATTTAAAGGCTGATGAAACGCTGGCCATAAACCTCGGGGCCAATCCTCTACACAAGGTCACGAGTTTGATAGATTTCCACCAATGCACAATATATATTTACAACACATACTCTTCATGCTCAAGTCTCTGGCCCTATTCCTCTTCTGTTCCAAGTCATGGCCCAAATCTTGCTCTTTCGGCACATTTTACCTGCCCGAACCAAATGAGGTCTGGAAGTAACAAAGATTGGGCTCTCTATGACATATTACATTTCCTTTACTTGATGAATTACACAAAAGCATCCATCACTAAAATCAGCCATCAACTTGACCATCCTAAGAATCTATCACCACCTTCTGCTCCTTTAGAAAAAAACAACATACATCTTTAAATGAGTTTGTCCTGGTTCAACTGAATAAAGTCCTAATTAGCCTGGGGAGATTTGACACTGAAAATGTACAAGTGTTTTTTTTTTTTTTTTTTTTTTTTTTAGTTAGTAACCTACTAAGAAATTATTTCTTAGTGGCCTATAAAACTCTGTTTAATCTTTACCATACTAATGATTTATTTCCATGAAAATAAACGATCATCTCTGGGGAGGCATCCAACAAAAACATATTTAGGAGAAATGGCTTTGATTTGTGCTGCAAGGTGAAAGTCACATAATTTTAGTTTTTGACTATGCAAATTGTAGGTTTCCATTTTGAAAGAATTATCTCAACACCATATAAATTCCAAGGGTCAAAAACGCCAAGATAAAACAATCAGGATTTTTTTTTTTCTTTTTGGCCACACCCGTGGCATATGAAAGTTCCTAGGCCAGGGATCGAAATCTGCGCCATAGCAGCTACTCGATCCATAGCAGTGACACCAGATCCTTAACCCGCTGAGTCACCTGGGAATTTCCAAACAATGAGAATTTTTACATGAGCTAAGAAACAAGGTTCCAGTGATCCCAATGGGATACGTGTGGAATGTTCCAAGGAAAAGGGCTGCTGGAATAGTGCTTAAGATACTGGATGAGACCTACCATAGGAGTCAGCAATTCCACTCCTGGGTGAACATGTGAAACAAAACCACTAGTTTAAAAAGGTACACGCACCCTAATGTTCATAGCAGCGTTATTTACAATAGGCAATATATGGCAGCAACCTAAGTGTTCATCAATAGATGAATGGATAAAAATGTGTCTATATACACACATACATGCATACATATATATATAAATAAAACCAGATATGTCTCTCTCTCTCTCTATATATATATATATATACCTGCACACACATATACATGCAATGGAACACTATTCAATCATAAAAAAGAATAAAATTTAGCCATTTGCAGCATATGGATGAAATTTGAAGGTACTATGCTAAGTGAAGTAAGTCAGAGAAAGACAAACACTATATCACTTATAAAACACAACAGGAGTTCCCGTGGTGGCTAATGAATCCGACTGGGAACCATGAGGTTGGGAGTTCGATCCCTGACCTTGCTCAGTGGGTTCAGGATTCGGTGTTGCAGTGTAGGTTGCAGATGCAGCTCGGATCCTGCTTTGCTGTGGCTGTGCTGCAAGCCGGCAGCTACAGCGCTGATTAGACCCCTAGCCTGGGAACCTCCATATGCCGAGGGAGCAGCCCTAGAAAAGGCAAAAAGACCAAAAAAAAAAAAAAAAAAAGCCCCACAACAAACTAGTGAATATAACAGAAAAGAAGCACTCACAAAGAAGAAACTGGTGGTTACCAGTGCGGAGAGGGAAGGAGAGGGGGCAATATAGGGGGAAGGGAGAAAGGCACAAACTATTAGGTACAAAATAAGCTGCAAGGATATACTGTACAACACAGGGAAGATAGCCAATATTTTATAATAACCATAAATGGAGTATAACCTCAGATTATGAATCACTATATTGTATACCTATAATTTATATAAGATTGCACAGCAACTATACTTCAATCAAAAAAAGAAACTAATAGACCATGACACATCCAGTTCAGTATTACAAAAGCTAATAGCTGAAAGACAGTCTAAATTCAAGGAATAAAACTATTCTAACATGAATAGTCTGACAAATTTTATTGTGGAAAAAGATGCTTTTCTAGGGAGAGGAGCAAATCAATTCCTTTCCATCGAAACTGACAAAATTCTAAAGTAAACAAATCCACACCATCCAGACTGAACTCTCAGTCCACTCCAGAGCTTGCCATCAAGGTGATCACCTTCGAGCTGTACGAGGAACTGGCCCCAGGGCCACGAGGGGCATTCTGAGAAGTTTCATCAGTCACATCTGCATGTTTTCTAGTGTAAAATGACTCAGAAGGATCCTTCATAGAGTAAAATACCAGATACCTTGCTTCTGGGTTTGGGAAGATCAAAACAGTGTAAACTTGGTGTTCCCTGGTGGCTTAGTGGGTTAAGGATCTCACATTGTCACTGCTGTGGCTCAGATCCCTGCTATAGCTCAAGTTCAATCCCTGGCCCAGGAACTCTGCATACTGTGGGATGGCCAAAAAAATAGTGTAAACTCTATACAACAGCCAGTCCTCTAAGACCACTATGCAGTGAGCATCTGCAAATACAGGAGATGCCATCTGACCTAAATACCAGTCCTGTTATGGGATGAAGCTGCATTGATTGCTTCTACTGAGGGAAAGATGACTAAAGCCAGGAATACCTACCAACCTTGTCCTAAGCTCTACATTAGAGCTGGAGAGTTCTCTCTTTGAGCAAATTAAGCATTCTCTAGAATTATGGACACTTCAGGGCGGGGCAATGGAAGATTCCATTTTCCTTTCAACTCTCACTGCAAAACAGATCAATTTCAGCCTGCACTTCTGTTTTTATCATGCTGTCTTCCAGTGGCTTTCTCTTTTCAGGTTCTGGTCACCCTGCCTGCCTTCCAATGCCCCTTCATTCCTTTCCCCACTACTGCCCAACACAAACCTTGCCAGGCCAGTGAAAATTCTGATTCTAAAGTCTCCAGTCTTTTCGCCCAAACATTAGGTCTCGAACAGTGACTTTTAGCTTCCTACATCATACGAGCTTTGAGGGTATCTTTTTCTACTTTGAGTCACTATGGGCTCAGGAAATGCAAACCACTTTTGCTATCATACCAAGCCAAATATTCACAACAGTCAACCAGTTACGAAACGACTGCTCACACATCTGACTTTGCTAGAACTCAAGGTTCTAGCAAAGAGCTTGGCCAGAGTAAGATGTTCATGTTTTTGTCAAAATTAATTCTCCAAACTGAATGGAATATTTAGATGAGTCCCAAAATTCCCCCACTAATTTAAGGGGTTATTCACTGGAGCTTCAGAAGTCTCTTATATATGCAGCAAAGATACTGCCTATGGAAATTGCCCTCCTAAATTCAGAGGACCATCTCAAACCACTGTTCTGCTAAGATAACGCACTGGAAACAGATGACACCAGTGATAAACACCGCTGAGCAGGGGTGAGCCTCTCACCACGGGCACCCTGAAGACCATCCCCTTAACTGATGCTCTGACAGGGGACCCTGAAAAGAAGTCCCAAAATTGGGCACCCAATAATCAAGGAACCCTTTAAAAAAACTAAGAAAAATATTGAAGACAAAAATCACTACTTTAAAAAACCTCCTATGACAGTAGTAAATCCAGATGATACTAATATATACACAATGGAGATGCATGAAAGAGACTTCTGCTGTCTGCAGCTGCTGTTTGGGGGACTACGATCTGAAATCAACATTCTGGTTAAAGCGACGCACGTTACAGCAGCTTCTATTAAATGGAAGACACTTTCACAACTATCTTTGGCGTGCAAACACAAAGACACAGACACATAAACACAATTTCTTTTAGTTTTCCTGACCACAAATTCATTTTTCAAAACTGGCATAGCTGGGTACCAGAGCCAATATTTTAGGATTAAGTTTTCATTTTGCTTTTCTTTATAGTCTGTTTCCTGGGCCAAATAATTTTTTTTTTCAATTGAAGTATAGTTGATTTACAATGTTGTATTAGCTTCAGGTAAACAGCAAAGTGATTCAGATATAGATATATATATATACACACACATATATACATTCAATATTTTGCATTAACCTATAAAGGAAAATAATCTGAAAAAGAGTATATATACTAAAAAAGAACGTATGTATTTTTTCAGATTCTTTTCCCTTATAGGTTATTACAAAATACAGAGTATAGTTCCCTGATATACAGTTGATCCTGGTTGGTATTTTTTTTTAAGTATTCAGAACATATGCTACTGTAGTTGCATGTTCAAACACCCATGTGGAACCAGTCCTCTGGACTTATACATTCACTCTTAAAAGCCTGGAGTATGCAAACAAAGATGCGGTGGGCAGAGGGCCAGTTAATAAATCTCATTTCCTACGAGCATCTGCAAGAAACAGAGCTATAGGGAGTCACCTCTCTCGGGAGAGCCAGAGCCTGATTTGTTCGCTCTGTGAATTAAACAGCATCACCTCCAAGGCCCACACCACATTTATTTTTTAAGCAGCTCTTAAAACATATGATTTCTAGTGCTCATGAATGCAACGAGGAAGCTGGGGCCAAAAAGGCGATCACTCAGTAGTGGACCTCAGCCGTGCAAACACATCCACTCGTCTCTGCTGAACCATTTTTGCACTTGCTCTTTTCAGGTGAAATTACTAATGGAAGCGTAATTTTCTAAAGGAAACGTGCTCTTCTTATTGAGGGGCACTCTGTTTCAATAATGATTTCCCACTCCTTCTCATCCAGGCTGTACAAACAGGCTCTGTTTGTGGCAAGAGACACCTGGATTAAGATGTCTGGGTGACGAACCATATTCAATCCGTATTTATAAACAATCTGGTGTCAATGTTATGACAGCCACGTCTCCTGCTGGGAAGAGTGACCACTTGCCCCTCGATGGGGCTGGAAAGAATGGTCTTGTTCTCTGTGCTCCCAGCCAGGTGAGGGGTGTTCTGGTCCTGGAGCACTTGAAAGAGTCCCTTGCCAGCATCCTTCTTGTATTTACACACCTCTTTTAAGATGGGTTTTGTTTTAAACGTGTGAAGTTAACCTCACAAAAACTGATAAGAATGCAATGAGACATTATATGTAATGAGCAAATGCACACAATAAAGCCAAAGATGAAGGACCTGCTGGGGAGCTACCAAGCAGTCAGGAAAAGAACAGGAAGGAGGATTCCCTCCGACCATCCCCAGGCTCTGGGTTTACCCTGACCCTTCCATGGCATTCCTACGGCACGGTCAAGCACACTTCATTGTTTGGGGCCATACTGAACCTACAGTCAAAGCAAAACTTAAATGGTCAAATCTCTACTCTGGATTGCAAATTGTCTTCCAAGTTTCCTCAGCAATTAAATGGCAATATTATTCCAGCCTCGGGATGCCAACATAATTATGGAGCACTTCCTGGAGAGAAAAATGTGTCATATTTTTCCTTCCCCTCCACCCCTCCAAAAAAATAAGTGGGAGTTACACTACTCTGGCTGTCCACTTTGACAGAAAAGCGGACCAAGGAAAACATCAAGTGCATCTGTCGCCATGTGCACCCTTTGTATAATACAATATAAATGCAATTGGGGAGTCTTCTTTCTTCTTTTAACCTATGACATCTCTCACTCTACTGTCCAATAATCCTATTAAGCAAAATACAAATGCAATGATGCTCTTAGTGACTTAAGATTTTGCTCAGTCAGATCTTTATACAAATTCGGTTTTGTTTTTCCACATAATTTCAGGTACCAGGCAGGAGGACTCAGAGAGCAAATTGGAAATAATTCGGGAAACCAAAATAACAACTTTGATTGAATTTAAAAGATAAATACATATTTTCTTTTCTTTTTTTTAGTGGGTGGAATGCTTTTTTTTTTTAAATTAAAGCATACCTGATTTACAATGCTGTGCCAATTTCTGCTGTACAATAAATTTTTATTTGAAAGCAAGAATTCATCAACCAAAGGTAGCGTTTAACCTTTCCATCAAGCAATTTCCCACTGCCCTTGCAAGTTCATTCATATGACTAATAAAACCCAACCAAGCAACTGCCTTTGGCCCATGTGGTAAAATTCGCACTCTGTCTTAAAAGCAACTGCTACCTACATGGTAGAGATGAAATCATTTAAGAAATAAGGGCTTCAAATTTATTATCTACGAGAACAGTTTAAGTGAGTGAGGACTAAAAGCAACTTGGGGTTTTTGTTTTTGTTTTTAAATTCTATTTTAAGCTTTGGAATGTTCACAGAGAAAGATGGAGGAGTAAAGGAGAGAAGGGACCCAACTTTCCAATCACATGGGTCTCCAAAAGGAGAGTCCCAGAGCCTGTGGACCAATTCTGGTTTATATTAAGAGAATAACAAGCACTTGGAATCTGTAAGGATATCATGTCAACATATTAGTTGGAACCATAGGCATGAGATTTTGGTGACCTCATGGGCACAGCCAAAATTAACTCTCAGTATTTATGTAACTGCCAGAGATGACAGGGCAAAGGTTGCTTATAATTTTTTTTTTTTTGAGTCAGCTAATAGTGTTTTTTTGGTGAAAGAGGGAGGAAGTGGGGTACTCTTGGTCCTATTTTATGACTACGCAACATTTAGACACAGACTATTCTGCCTATCGTACCATCTGAATGTTTGGTTGAAGGCATTTTTTTTTTTTTTTAAAGAGTTATTTCCTGTTGCTCACTAGCTGAGAGGATGCGTTTTAGAGGTTTGTGTGCTCTGCCTCCAACTAAAAGCATTGTTAGCGGTTATCAAGGTAACATTTAAAAATAACTACCCCAGTACAAAAGAACTTCAGAGGAAATATGAGCATAGCTATCAGTCTCCCTTCAAGTCTGGCCTTGAGCTGCATTAGTCTCTAGCTGCATTCTCCATTACATTGTTATCCTTATCAAACAATGCAAACAATTTTAATGAGCTTATCTGCTAGAACATATTGCCAGATATGCTAATGTAAAAATGATGCCAACATACAGGCTGATCATTAATCAAAAGGCTCACAATACAATGACCAAGATGAGTCCCATCCTCAAATCAGACCTCAGCAAAATACCAGGAATCACCTTCCTACTGTAAATAAGAAGGGCGGGCGCCCCCACCCATGCAGAGGCCATAAACTCCTAAGAAAATGCTTAACAGCATCCAGTTCTTTTCAGGTCCATTGCAGTCCAGTCTCTTTCTAATAAACCTGGGGTTCTATGAAGAAAATTTTGGTCAATGTCTGACACCGTGACCTCTGCTGTCAATCCTTGCACCAATCAGCGAGCAGAATTCTTACAAAGCTCCATCAATCTGGCGGTTCAACATCACAGACTGCAGCTTAATCTAGAGGATTCCATCTTTCCTGCATACACACACCAGGGCAAGAGCAAACCTTTTCCTCGCCATCCTCCTGGTTCCCTGTCTTCAGGCACAGCCTACCTCATGGTTCCTTTAAAATCTAAAAAGGAAGGAGGAAAGGAAGTGCTCCAGGCTATCTCCCTTTGGAGAAAGGGGGAAAACTGCTTGCATTTTTCATCAATGTGGAAGGAAAGCGATGGAGGGAGACCCCTTGCAGGCGGCAAACCTATTCATGAAATGCTTTCCATCTGCAATCGGGAAGCCTCCGTGCACACCCAACATGACACATGGAAACAGATAGCAAATAATCACTACCGCCTTTACAAACGCACGTCTGCAGCCCGGTCTGGGGGCAGCGTCTGCTCCATTATATAACGGGCGGATTTCCGCGCGCCCGCCGCGGTCCCCCGCCTGGCGCCGCTCCCGTGCCAGCCCCATTACCTGTAGGAACGCTCCCCGCGCACTGTGTGCTTCCGGAAAGGGATGATGGTCCCGTTATCCTGGATGATGTCGTTGTTGTTCTCGCCATTTGGGGACAGGGTTTGGGTCGGCCCGGGCATTGGCGCACTCCCGAGGATGGGAACAAACCTCCGTGGGCTGGCTGGTGAGGAAGGTGGCTGCGTCTCGCCTTCCCGCTCGCCTGCTCCTCGCGCAGACCGTGCCTGCCGCCTGCGTGCTGCTCGCGGCTCCCTTCTCCCCGCTCGGCTCCCGCCCCGCCCTCTCGCGGCCCGCCCTCCCGACTGCTGACGTCAAAGCGCAGGCAGCAGCACCCTGGTCACGTGGCCAGGCCCGTTCCCATAGCAACCCGCTAACTCATCACCTCGCCTGGATTCGCACAGGGCCTCGGCGTGACCACGCCAGCGGCTCCAGGCAGGCACACGGGCAGGCCCACATCTGGCATGTAAAACCCCAGGCCACCCCCGGCCCCCCTCGCAGACGCGCCTGGGTCTGAAAACCAGCTCTTCCTCTAACCATTTCCTTTCCAACCCGAGCTCCCACTGCAGCTGTGTACACAAAAGAAGGATTCTGGCAGAGGGGTGTGGGAGACCCTTTAACTCCTTCAATACCAAGTTCTTGTGCTATGGAAATTAAACCCGGTCTGGTTTCAGAAAATATAAGTCGACCTGGTGGCCTGCTTCTAGAAAGTATATCAGACTAAGGGGTTAAAATTTCCATCTTCCTTCCCCATTCTCCAAACAGCAGCAACCTCCACCCCCAAAGTAGCCCCAAACCTGAAAACCTAAGAGGAAGCTGGATTTCCTTCTAATCAGTGTACCTTTACGTTAAGAATAAGATCAAAGATTGCAAATTAGGAGATTTGCTGCACAGAAGACTCCCCAAAGGGAGTCTTTTCTAAAAAAAGATGACCACCATTTTAGAAACATTATGGTTACCCAATTCAAATTCTTATATTGCCTCCTGTTAGATAATTAAATCCTTGTTGTATATTTTACTTTCTTTAAACTAGTGAACATCCAATTTAGTATCTGGAAGCTCTCAACATTCAGACTGTTCTGTATCACTGCAATGGCAGCTTTCAAATACATTGGCTTTGAGACAGGTACTATTATTATTATCATCCCTATTTTAAAGAGGAGTAAACAAGTGAGATTAGGTAACATGCTGCAGGTCACACAGCCAGGAAGTGGTGTACTGGAACTTCAAAATGATATGCTTTTATCAATGTGATTGGACAGCAGTGATCTGTGTTTAATGTGAACTCATAAATGTTACAGATCAAGGTTAGAATCAAGTACTTTATGTACTCGCAACATGACCACTGTGAAAAGAGGAGCTGTGAATAGAATTGCTAGTACTGTGCAAAATCTATGGATTAGATTATAAATTCTGAATAGATTCCAGATGTGTTCAGTGTTTTCCTTCAAGAGAAGAAAAGAGTTTGAAGGATTCTCTGCTTATCAAAAGTGGTCTCCAACCTTCTGTGGGGTGGAAAAGGAAGAATTGGGATGTAGAAGACAGAATAAATATATGTAGCAGAAAGTACTAGGCTCATGCCTTCACATCATGGTATGGCTTACCATCTTTATCATTTTGTGACACATATTAAAACAAATAAAAACTTTGTCATTTCTGACAATTCTCCAGAAAATTTCCCTGGTAATAAGCTATTTCTGGCATCAAGCTTCTAGAATTAGAATCAAATGGTTTACAACCCAGATGGTAATGATAATCTCAAATAAGGGGGTACCCCCCCAGTCTACGTTCTCCTCTTGAACTATATTTTAATACTTTTATTTTCTCCTTTCTCCAGTGGATTCACAGTGCACAAGTTGATTCCTTCAGCCATAGCTCAGCTTACATGAGAATTTTTTTTTTTTCATACAATAAAGACCCAATTCTGACCTAAGACTTAACGAGGTACCCAGATAACTAAGTACAGGAGATACACCGCACGCCTCACATTGCACAAAAGGGAGGAAAGTGTACCGACTGCTGCAAAGATCAACAGTTCCTCTTACTATTTCTGTTACTTGACCTGCCTCTGTCAGTTTCCTTACTAATTTGTTCCCTTTCACAAAAGCTTCCCCTTTCTCTCAGGACAGTCTGAAGTTAAACGGCACAGTCTACAAATCAATGTTTTCAGCACACGCCCTCTCATTTGGGACTCTGTAGTATATAACTTACTTTTCTGTGACCCCATATTTAAGTACTAGGTGACATAATTGGTGTTATCATAGGGACTAAGTTTGTCAGAATTTGGATGTATCAGAGCTTATTGATTATACCAGCTAATTTTGTGGAGAGAATGCTCTCAGTGTTTCTAGGCTGTTCATGAAGGAGAGGTCTGTGACCAGGAATTAGGGTTGGTGGGCTGAAAGGGGAGGGGCAGGGTATTGAGGCAGGTGGAGGAGGTACCTTAGAGCCCTTGTAAATCTCCCCCCAGGATTGCTCTGCACCACATCACTAAGGAGGGACCCAGAGAGCCAGCCCCTGGAGACTTGTGATTACCCTCCAAGATGCAAGGGTAACAGGGGGAATAATTTGAAAATATTAAACAGATGTGTTTTCATTCCTCTCCCCATCAATCAGGTGACCTGGCAGCCATTCTCCAGTTTAGCACTAGGAAGAAGGGGAGGGGGGGCAAATTCCATTTGGGAAGGAGGATGCTAGGACCTAGGGAAGGTGTGGAACAGGCTGGGGGGTGGGTGGGGGGAGTACCCTTTCCAACCCCAGCTGAGTGTAGGAAGAAGGGGGTAAAGGCGGGAAGAAGCAGGCTCTCCCATTTCCAGGTCCCTAAAGGGAGGTGTTAGAGAGGTTTTGGCTTTGGTCTTAGCCTAAGGGACTTTCCTTTGTCTAATGAGGCAAAAGTCCCATTTGAGACTCTGCGAAGATGGCCTTATCCATTGTCTCCCCCAAAGTTGGCATACTTATCCATCTTTTAAAAGAGGAATGGTAGTATGGAGGAGAATCAAAGAGATTCTCAAGTAGAGATACTTAGGTACAGAGGTTGGAAAAGGTGTCAGAGCAAGTTGTTTAGTATGGACAGAGAACAGAGTAGACGGTGGCAGGGGATGGGGCCAGGACTAGGTGCAGGAAGGTGCTGGAGCCAAGCTAAGAAGCTCGACCTTCCTTGGGAAGGTATTTTGGAATAGGAAGTACCTTAGGGAGGGAAATTAATGGTGAGACTTGCATGTCAGGAAGATGTAAGACAAGGTGCAGAAGATGAAAATGAGTCAAGCAGTGATGAAGGCCAAAACTCAGATGCCAAGCGGTTGCAGAGGAAAGCACAGATTTGAGCTATTTAGAGGATGTAACTGAACTATTCAGTTGCTGGACTAACTGGATGTGGACACAGACTCAATGGGGATTAAGGGTGGGCAGAGAAGGAGAAAGATATTTCAATTGAATCCTAAGTTTACGGCTTGGGTGACCAAGTGGATAATGGTATCATTTATCAAGGTAGGAAATACAGATTGAATTGTCCTTCTGGAAGAAAGATTCTCATAGTCACAGAGACGTACCTACTAGGATATTCTAGTGGTGACCATGAGAGGTCACCAGGCTTTACCCAGATAGTGGATGTTCATTACATATTTGCTGAATAAGGGAATAAGTTCTATATCTTTGATTCGGAGATTATGATTTGGAGGAATTATCTCATGGATGATCCATACTCTCATTGAAGCTGAAAGAGAAGGCCTAGGATGGAACTCTTCTTTTAAAGAAGAGTTATTTTTATATAAAAAATGCATAAAAAGAAGAAGAAGGGAGTTCCCATCCTGGTGCAGCAGAAATGAACCTGACTAGGAACCATGAGGTTGTAGGTTCAATCCCTGGCCTTGCTCAGTGGGCTGGGGATCCGGCATTGCCGTGAGCTGTGGTGCAGGTTGCAGACGTGGCTCCGATCCATTGTTGCTGTGGCTGCTGTGGTTGCTGTGGCTGTGGCATAGGCTGGCAGCTGTGGCTCTGATAGGACCCCTAGTCTGGGAACCTCCATGTGCTGTGGGTGTGGCCCTAAAAAAAAAGCAAAAAAAAAAAAGAAGAAGAAGAAGCCTGCCCATTGTCCCTGCTGTGGCTCAGGTTACAGCTGTGGCACAGGTTCGATCCCTGGCCTGGGAACTTCCATATGCTGTGGGTGTAGCACCCTCCCCACTCCAAAATAAAAAGCCTGCAAAGAAACTGCAAAGGATTTTCCTGATACGGCAACTCCTCAGAGGGACTGCTTTTACTGGGCCTGGGGAGAAGCAAGTATCAGAGAGGAGGAGAGGTATCTCTAGGGCCAAACATCACAGAAAATTTGAATCAGATAAAGGCAGAGAAGTGTTGACTGGATTTGATAAGGTGCTCTCAAAGGTATTTTCTAGGAGGTTGAATTTCCCATCAGACCCATCAATGATTACTGAAGAAAATAAAGGAAACTTCAACAAGTAGGGAAACTCTAATTCTTAGCAAGACCATGAATATTCTGACCTAAAAGAGAAATTGAAGGAATGAAGTCGCATTAAATTAAGGGTCATGCATATAGAATCAGCAAGAACTAGCATAAACAAGTATTTGCACTGAAAAGCTCTCAGCCATATTGAAGGGGTGACTGTGTTAATTAACAAGCATTTGTTAGGTACCAGATGAACTGATCCTACCTCTAGATCCTGCCTAGTGCCCCCATTCTAGTGGGGTCAAGACACCCTCCCCCAAAAAGGTCAGACAAATATTTAAAATGCATGTTTGGAGAGCAGGATTACTAAGCAGCAGACACAGAGCCAGAGGAAGTTTTAAAAAAAAAGACAAAAAACACACACACAAAAAGCAAACAAACACCAGCAACCATCCCAGTACACAGGCCCTATCAAGGAAGATGGAACTGGGCACTGACCCAGATTTTAATTTTCAGGGTTCCTAGGTTATAGCACAATCCTGTTTCTCTTGAGATTTCAGCCAGCAAGCACTGATAATTGCATCTTGGAAGAAATCATTGCCTCTCTCCTTCTCCAACATGTGAGACTCACCTAAAACAGGGATTTTTGCATTGCCTTGGATTTGAGAAATCCAGAACTACAGCAGCAGAGAAGATGGGAAATCATTAGCCAGGAATGGATGTTAATCTTGATTCTGTCCCAGCAGTACCTACTCATCACGGATGCCTTTTCCAGGTTAAAAATGTGTTCACTGAAGCTGATAATCACTGCTGTCAAAGGCATTCACAGCTGTCTTGCCACCTTCGATGGGGGCTTACTTCGATTGTTATCGCCTCCGAATGCAGACAGAAGATTCCACTTAGCAGTCACCATTGCTGCCCTGGGACAAGTAATTTCTCTCAAGTGTATCTTCTAGGATATTTTCCAGTGGGGAATGGCAGGGGCCGGTTATCAATCAATGGCTTAAAATATGCTCCACACCCGAAATGGAGTAGCAGTAAATAAACATATGATGGGCTAGCCAGTGGTGCTGGCCCTGAAGTCACATTGGTGGCATAGAAATGTACATGAAAGTGGTCCTTTGCTCTCTTTAACCCTGAAGCATAGAAGATTTTATTAGTTCTTTCTTTAGATCTGATGAGAATTCTATAATATGTATATGCCTCCTGGCTTTTAGAAATAGTGTTTAATTTAAGAAAGATAAGGAAATGTTTTCCCCCATATGAAGAAAGCTCTCCTTCAAAGCCACCCTGAGCAGGTGTGCTCCACCAAGACTGACTTTTGAGATTACTTGTCTTTGCATATTATTTATCAGCCACATTTAATAGCTATGCTGATAGGTTCACAAGGCAGGAATTTTTTTTTTCTTTTATGGCCACACTCATGGCATACAGAAGTTCCCAGGCCAGGAACTGAAGCTGCGCCACAGCAGTGGCCCAAGCTGCTGCAGTGACAACACTGGATCCTTCACCCGCTAAGCCACAAGAGAACTCCAACACAAAGCATGAATTTTGCAAGCCACTTTCCTATTTGCTAGTAAAATAGCAAGGTTTCTGTAATGTCAAAACACATTACGTGCCATTGCTTAAGAGAAGATTCCTCTGTGTGTTGGAATTTGTTTTCTAATTTGCTTTTTCTTGGATTTCCTCAAGGTTGGACTTAATTTTGTGGAATAACTCATAGAACATGATGGGAATGTAATTTACAAACTTGCAGAACATTATGATTTCTGTAATCAATCAATCAAATCTGTGCGATGTGAGGTTTCAGTCTATTAAATAAAAATGTGCTTTTGAATTATACCATCTGCTTAAATTTAAGAATTTTAAAAATGTTTTTCATAAAAATACAATGTGATAAATGTTATAATTGAAAAATGTATTAAGTGCCACAGGAATATAAAAAAGTAACCATGCCTGGGGGGACAGGAAAGACTTCACCAAGGCAGTGATATTTGTGTTGAAGCTCATTCATTCACTCAACAAATATTTAGTGAAAACCTACTATGTGCTAGGAATAACAGATCCTGGAGATACATAAATGAACAAAACAGACAAAAATTCTCTGTTCTCAGGAATCTTGCACTTGAGTGTCTGAGTGTTTGTTTGCAGGGTAGGAGGGTATTTGAAGGAGATGAGGTCAGAAAGATCACAGAGGGTCCAGAATGTGTAGAGCTTTGAATGGCCATCAAGAAGACTTTGGCTTAAAACCAATGGTAGAAGCCACTGCTTTGTAGCAGGGTTCTCAGTATCTGTTGCTCCAGATATGGAATTCTCTCCAACAATAACAACTATAATCACAACCCCTAATATCTATTGAGTACTTTTTATGAGCCAAGTGCTATGTCTGAATTGGGTAGGTATCTTAATCCTCCCAGAAACTTGTGAGAAAGGAACGATTTTAAATCCCAACTGTCAGAGGAGGCAAGTAGTTAAAGAACTTACCCAAATCACCAGCCAGGAAGTGGTGAAGCTGGGCATGAACATGCCTGCCAGGTGTCAAAGTCGTCCTTCTCATTCACTATCTCAGGTTATCTTCCACTAGGTTCTGATAAAACCTGGGTGCAAGAATGCAGAATCTAGGGCTGTGAGGTAGCAGGCATGAAACAGCAGAAAATACAGATGCAAGAGCATGTGTATTGCTTCCTTGAAGGCAGTTCAGTCTAGGGAGCAGGGAAGTAAAGCCAAGAAAAGGCTGGAGGCCAAGAGAATGAGGAGGCGATGAGGGGCCAGACAGGACAGCAGTATTTGTGGGAGTAAGGGATGGGAGACGTGGAGAGATAGGCATTATAAATTATGGTTAAGGAGAAGGGAGGGAGAGGAAGAGATACCAGGATTGGGGACTAGCAGTCTATGTGATTCATGAGGAAAATGAATTTTCTTAGCCTTATTTATAGCAATTAACTCTTTTCTTTTACTGAGTAAGCCTCATCTATCAATATCCATTTCTTTGATATCTTCTGGAGGGGAGAAGAGATCACAGGCATTTCTTAGTATTTGTTTTCAAAGCTAAAATCTGCTTTCATTTTCACTATGCTAAGACTATAATTCAACCATCTAACTATAGCCACGCCTTTTTGAATGTCCTCACTGAAATGTATCCATGCCCAAGTTCATGAAATTCCTTTATTTCCTTCCTCTATTTTATTCCCATGTGTAAGCAGAACACATCTTGTTGAAATGACTGGGTAAAACAACTGAAAAAGAATAAAAGGCATCTTGGGCTCAGTGGAATGACAAAGGAATAGAAGAGACTCTAGGTGCCATCAAACTAGTAAACTATCTTCAAGAAGGCTCACGAGCTTTTAAGAGATGATTTCCTTAGGGCTCTCAAAAGTCGACTAAACCATCAACCATCATGCTTTATTTCTGACTCTAACATTAAAAAGTCCATACTGAGTGAAGAGACTCTTTAATAGAAACACAAAGCCGAAATGGAGGGATGAGAAGACAGTAGTTCCCACAGGTGCCAGTACCCTCTGGAGTTTCAGAGCCACTCAGAACCTAGGCCACCAATGGCAACCAGGGACACTGGGAGGGCGGGGTTTCTCTGTCAAGACTGGTGTGCATGGGAGAAGAACTATGGCTCATGGATGGCTCCTCAACAGCATGTCAAGGGAACATGAGGCCGGCAGCTGGGAAGCAGTGTGAGTAATGGAAGAGAAATTCCCCAATTTGTGATCTCATCCAAATAAAATTTTTAAAAAGAAAATTAAAAAAGCTTACTTCATTAGAGAAAGAGAGAGTGAGAACAAATGCAACTGGAAATCATTAAATAAAACTTAAGTTTCCATCAGAAATGTTTGTTTACTCAAGAGGTTATAATGCCAGGTATCTTCATGTCCTCAATTTACATTCACTACAGAGCATGAACATGAGGGCTCCAATGACAGAGTATAGCACACAAAAACATAAAGGGTCACCTTCACATAGCTTCCATTTAATTTCTATGTGATGGAATCAGACGCCTTGGAAAGCCAAAGTTATCTTAGTCTTAAGAATACAGAGGGAACCACAATCAGTTAACAGTCAGTTGAAAGAGCTAGACCAATTCTTGGGATTAGCTCCTCACACAGCCTGCCTATCACATTCTCCCCAAAGCTCCATCTCCAGTCTCTTCAATGAGGATGCCGTTAGCACTCAAAGAGGCAGCAATGAAATCAATATGAATGAGAACTAATAGCATGTAGTACAAAAACCATGTCTAGTGATTTTTAAAAATTATTTTTGTCTTCCCCTCCTTCTTCTGGGAACTACTCCTTCAAACCTTGTGATTTTGGTAGAGCTTGCCAATTATAATATTCCATCTTCCTGGACTTAAAGATTAGTTCAGAGTTAGGCCTGTGACCTAAGCCAGGCCATCGAATATATCTCTAGGATTTTTAAAATTTAGAGATGCAATGTATGAGTTTTTTCATGGGAGTTGGGGAGATGGTATCTCCCTTAATGAAGATAGCACTTTAGAATTAATGGAGTATAAATTGTGAGGTAATAAAAATAAACAACAGGCATCTAAATCAAAAAGGAAGAATTAAAACTGTCACCTTTTGCAAAGAGCATTGAATCTGAATATTCTACCAAAAAATTTTTAGAATATATGCAGCAAAGTTGAAGGATTCAAAATCAACATACAGAAACCTGTTGCATTTCTATAAACTAATAATGAACTATTAAGAAAACAATCTGAAGGTGACTTGATACATAGAAAACCCTAAGGATATTCCATGCTCCTGGATTGGAAGAATTGATATTGTTAAAATGTCCATACTATCCAAAGCAATCTATAGATGAAATTCAATTCCTATTAAAATCCCAAGGCATTGTTCACAGAAATAAACAAACAATCCTAAAATGTGTGTGGAACCACAAAAGACCCCAAATAACCAAAGCAACCTTAAGAAAGAAGAACAGAGCTGGAGGCATGATGCTTCCCAATTTCAAACAATATTATGAAGCAACAGTAGTCATAAAAACCTTGCTGTACAGTAGAAAATTGACAGAACACTGTAAACCAGCTATAATGGAAAAAATATAAAATATATATATAAACAGATTCAAAGATCAATGGAACAGAATTGACAGGCCAGAAATAAACCCACACATAAATGGTCGATAACTTTATGCAAGAGAGCCAAGAATGCATAACAAGGGAAGTCTCTCAATAAATGGTGGTGGGAAAACTGGATAGCTACATACCAAAGAATGAAACTGGACCACTGTCTTATGCTATAAACATAATTTAAAATGAATTAAATATTTGAACCTAAGACCTGAAACTATAAAACTCCTAGAAGGGAACATAGGCAGTAAGCTCTTTGACATCCGTCTTGGCAATGATTTTTTGGATTTGACTCCAAAAGCAAAGGCAACAAAAGCACAAACAAGTGGGACTGCATCAGACTAAAAAGCTTCCTACACAGGAAGGGAAACCATCAACAAAATGGAAGAGCAACCTACTAAATGGGAGAAAATACTTGCAAATCATGCATCTGATGGCAGTTAATATCTATCTATCTATCTATCTATCTATCTATCTATCTATCTATCTAGAACCCAACAGCAGAAAAAGCAAGCAATAAGATTTTTAAAAATAGATAGAGGATCTGAATAGACATTTTTTTTCTTTTTGTCTTTTTTGGGCTACAGGCACTGCTTATGGAGGTTCCCAGGCTAGGGATGGAATCAGAGCTGTAGCTACTGGCCTATACCACAGCTACAGCAACACCATATCTGAGCTGCGTCTGCGACCTACACCACAGCTCATGGCAACACCAGATCCTTAACCCACTGAGTGAGGCCAAGGATCGAACCTGCGTCCTCATGGATACTAGTCGGATTTGTTTCCACTGAGCCAGGAAGGTAACTCCTGAACAGACATTTTTCTAAAGAAGACATACAGATGACCAGCAGGTACATGAAAAGATGCTTAACATCACTAATCAGCAGGAAACTGCAAATCAAAACCACAATGTGATATCATTTCACATCTGCTAGAATGGCTGTTATAAAAATAAATAAATATTGGTGAGAATTTGGAGAGACAGGAACTCTCATGCATTGCCGGGGAAGGTAAAATTGGTGCAGCTACTACGAAAAACAGTATGGAGTGTCCCCCCAAAGTTAAAAATAGAACTACCATTTGATCCAGAAATTACACTCTGGATATTTATCTGAAGGAAACAAAAACACGAACTCAAAAAGATATGTGCACATCCATGTTTATATCAGCATTATTTACATAGTCAAAACATGGAAGCAGGAGTTCCCATCGTGGCTCAGCAGAAATGAATCCGACTGTATCCATGAGGATGTGGGTTCAATCCCTGGCCTTGCTCAGTGGGTTAAGGATCTGGCGTTGCCATGAGCTGTGGTGTAGGTTTCAGACAAGGCTCGGATCCTGCATTGCTGTGGCTGTGGCTGTGGCTGTGGCTGTGGCTGGCGGCTACAGCTCCAATTCCATCCCTAGCCTGGGAACCTCCATATGCCGTGAGTGCAGTCCTAAAAAGCAAAAAAAATTTTTTTTAATTTTAAAAAGTAGAAGCCAACTACTACTAGTAGTGCTCACCAAAAGGTGAATAAAGAAATGTGGTGTGTAAACACACACACACACACATACACACACACACACACACACACACACACACACGAATATTATTCAGTCATAAAGAAGTAAACTTTATCAATTGCAACAACAGGGATGGACCTTGTGGACATTACGCTTAGTGAAATAAATCAGATAGGCAAAGACAAACACCATAAATTTTCAATTATATATGGAATCAGAAAAACCCTAAATAAATCCCAACTCATAGACACAGAGAACAGATTGGTAGTTGCCAGAGGTGGGGGGTGAGAGGTGGGTGAAATTGGTGAAGGGAGTCAAAAGATACAAACTTCCAGTTACAAAGTAAGTCCTGGGGATATAACACGCATTGTGGTGCCTACAGTTAATAAAACTGTGCTGTATATTTGAAAGTAGTTACAAGAGTAAATCTTTAAAATTCTGATCACAGGAAAAAAAATTGGAACTGTGTGGTGATAGCTGTTAACTAGACTCACTGTGGTGCTCATGTCACAATATATACAAATATTGAATCACTATGTTATACACTTGAAACCAATATATTTTGTCAACCATATCTCAATTTAAAAAATTAAGTGTTATATAAATTGTATATTTACTATATTTTGCTCAGAGGAGAAGTGGAGAAAAGTCATGGTTTGGATTAATACAGACTTGGATTTGAAACCAGACTGAGTAAACTTGAACAATTCCTTCTAGCCTCAGCATCATCATCCATAAAATGAAGTACTAAGATTTACAAGGTCATATTTTGAGATATAGAGCCAGGTTCCCATTTTGTCCACTGGGGCTGTAATTTTTGACATTCTTCCCTTCCAGAGGTTGCATCTTTTTCTTTTCCCCTTCAATCTGGACAGGCCCCTTGTGGCAGCTTTCAGCAATAGATTTTGGTAAAAATTATGCCACTCAGTTCTAGCCTAGATGTTACAGTGACTGGCAGCTTTTCTCTTGGTCTGTTGGAAGCCAGCTGCCCTGTAAGAAGTTCAGCTACCCTGGGACCACCAGGCTGAGGAAAGCCCAAGCCATGTGGGAAGTACAAGCCAGAGGATGAGACCTCGCAGAGGAAGGGAGGAGGGGAGAGAGGAGTGACAGAGAGGCAGTTAACCTGTAGATTCCAAGCCTCCAAACATGTGACTAAAGAAGCATCCTCGTGATCCAGCCACCACAGCTAAGGGTGATCCACATGTGGATCAGAGACCAACTGCCCAGCCAAGGCCTATCTGAATTCCTGAGTCATAAAACCATAAGCTATACCAAAAATGATTAAGTTAATGAGTTTTGGGGGTGGTCTGGTATGCAGTAGTGGATAACATCACCTTGTTGATTCTCTATTTCTGCACAATGAATTACCCCGAAACTCAGAAGGTTAAAACGATAGTAATTATTTTATCATCTCTCCTTATTTCAGAGCTGGCTGGGCTGAGATAGGTGGTTGTCACTTATCTCTCACACAGTTGCAATTAAAAGCTGGGTGACTTCTGAAGTCATTTTAATGCTTCTTTCATCTCAAAACTGGTGGTTGATGTTGCGTCTTGGTTGGGACCTCATCTGGGGCTCTGGCAGAGACCTCTCCATGTGGCCTGGGCTCCCTCACTGCATGGTGGCTGGTCCCAGCACTATGGTCCCTAAAGAGTGGGCTGAAGGGCAGTTTTAAAATCTAGTCTCAGAGGTCACAGACCATCGCTTCTGTCATACTTAGATGATCAAGGCAACCACTTAAAGTCCATCAAGATTCAAAAGAAAGGGATAGTGACTCCACTGATGGGCTGGATGGAAAGAATGTCTACATCGCACCATAATGAAAACACGTGGTTGGATTGTGGTAGCCAGCTTTGGGGGGTACACTCTGCCACGCACGTCCTGCTCCTCAGCATGGTGTTCTATTTTTTTTTTAAGGCCACACCCACAGCATAGCAGCTTGCAGCAATGCCAGATCCTTAACCTACTGAGCAAGGCCAGGGATCAAACCCACATCCTCACAGAGACAGGTCCTTAACCCACTGAGCCACAATGGGAACCTCAGCATGGGGTTCTCACAGCAGGAATGCAAGAGAAGAAAAGAATCAGAGCTCAAGTACAAAATTTCAAAACAGATTTTTTTTTAATCACAATTTTTAAATCAGAGAGGATAGCCTGAAGAAGTTTCTGAGCCTCAAAAGTCTGCTTTTCAAGTATTAAAAGCCTAAGATCCTTGAATGATTCAGAGCCATAAAACTTCTGGACTAGCTGGAGACAGCAGAGGTGGAGGCTGTTGAGGAGCCCTGGAGGAGTCCTGCCAGCTCTCCTATCCTGAGCCACACCCGAAGCTGGCCTGGAGATTTGCAAATGGTAGAAACCTATCCTTTTTTGTATCTGGAGCGCTGAGGGATGGATGGCAAAGCCACACAGAGGTCCCCGACTCACCAGAGCACAGGAACAGGAGGGGGCAGATGCCGGTGACAGGTTTCGAGTGACACTGATTTTTCTGCAGAGCTGCCAGCTATTTCTAGGGAGGAGGGGAGAACACACCTGATCCCGTGTGGTAGGGACAGAAACAGCAGAGAAAAACAGGCCTGTCTGCTGAGGAGCCAGTTTTCTTGAGGGAGAGTTGCCATGAGAGCCACTGAAAAAAATCAATTCTCCACTCAGGTTTCCAGAAGAACCTTGTAAAAATATGGTGTAGAGTCTATGGTCATCGGCTCATTCTCTCACTTAGCGAAGGAGCAGAGCAGAGGCAGAAGCAGAAATGAGGTTGGCGCCACTGGTTTGGACAATTCACAGTGCATTGAATGAGGAAGATTCTCTCCTCCTTGGTTTCTCTCTTTCTGCTTCTTTTGCTTCAGTGGGACCCAAATCCAGAGCTCCATTTTGAATCCTCAGAATCTCTGCCCACCTTCCCTCCCCCTCTCTCTGATTCAGTCACCTACCTGCTCATTTCACTCTGTGACATGTAGGCACTTCCCCCCCACCCCATCTTGGACACCAAGTGTGGACATCATGCCTGGCTTCAGAGGCTGGCGGGGTTCCTGCCTCCTGATGCTCTTCTCAGTGCTTCTGACATCATCACTGTGAAATCTATCCTTCCTCCCTTCGTTTTATTTTTTCATTAAAAAACATTTTTTTTCCTTTTTACCACTGCACCTATGGCATATGGAAGTTTCTGGGCTAGGGATGGAATTGGAGCTATAGCTGCTGATCTACGCCAAAGCCACATCAAAGTGGAATCCGAGCCACATCTGTGACCTACGCTGCAGCTTGCAGCAATGCCAGATCCTTAACCCACTGAACAGGCCAGGGATTGAACCCGCATCCTCATGGAACTCCCCATTTTTAAAAATTTTATTGCAGTATGGTTGATTTCTAATGTTGTGTTAATGTTTGCTATACGGCCAAGTGATTCAGTTATAGTTATACACATATCCATTGTTTTTCCAGACTCTTTTCCCATGTAGATTATCACAGAATATTGAGTAGATTTCCCTGTGCTAAACAGCAGGCCCTCCCTTCTTTTTCAAGAGTCTTCAATGGCTCCCTATCACTCTTAGGATGAAAATTCCATGTTTCCTTGTGGCATGTACAGCTCTACACAATCTAACTACCTTTAGAAATGTGTCCCCCCACTGCCTATAGTAAGGAGTGGAATTTAACCTGGTTAACTTTTTTTTTTTCTGTCTTTTTAGGGCTGCACCTGCAGCATTTGGAGGTTCCCAGGCTAGGGGTCGAATTGGAGCTGTATCTGCCAGCCTACGCCACAGTCACAGCAATGAGGCATCCTAACTGTCTGTGAACTACACCACAGCTCATGGCAATGCTGGATCCTTAACCCACTGAATGAGACCAGGAATAGAACTCGCATCCTCATGGATACCAGTTGGGTTCGTTAACCACTGAGCCACAACAGGAACTCCTGGTTAATGCTTTTTTAAAAATTTTTTTGGAGTTCCAATTGTGGCTCAGTGGGTTACAAACCTGATTAGTATACATGAGGATGTGGGTTCAATCCCTGGCCTCACTCAAGTGGGTTAAGGATCCAGCGTTGCATGTGAGCTGTGGTGTAGGTCATAGATTTGGCTGGGATCCCTCATTGCTGTGGCTGTGGTGTAGGCTGGCAGCTATAGCTCCAATTTGACCCGTAGCCTGGGAGCCTCCAAATGCCAAGGGCGTGGCCCTAAAAAGACCAAAAAAAACCTTTTTTATTACAGTTGAGTTACATCGCTCTGTCAATTTCTGCTGTACAGCAAAGTGACCCAGTGATACATCTATATACACTCTTTCTCATATTATCTTTCATCATGTTCTATCACAAGTGATTGGACATAGTTCCCTGTGCCATACAGCAGGACCTCAACCTGGTTAACTCTTAACCTGGAATGCTAGTTCTGCCTCCTGGTATCAGCAGCAAAGTCTTCCTCCATATGTAGTTAGTAGAGAGAAGCACATAAACACTCCTATTTTGGATCTTTACAGATGCTCTTGTGGAAATACATTCTTCCATCTGATGATGGGACTGGATTAGGTTCAGTGGGACTGTGAGACATCTATGCTCGCTCTCTAAAATAACTTGGCTTGCTTCATCACAAAGCTGGGAAGAGGAGAGCGACTTGGTCAAATTAATTCTGATGAAAATGTAACAGTATCTGAACTGTCCTCTTGGAGTCCCTGTCCGTCCAGGGCCAAGGGGAGAGAGCCAGGAACATTCAGCTACTGCCATCTCACCCTCGCAATTGCTCTGACGAAGCCGATTCCCCGAATCACTGTGTTTTCAGCAAATGAAAATGTCAGCTTAAAAATTCATAAGGCAATTATTGCTCAAAAGAAATAAAGGACCGGTGCCTTGCTATTTCCTAACGCTGCTGAGAACACTGAAAGCTCCTCAGAGGGTAAGTTCTGAGGCTGGATGACAGGTCCAAAAAAAGTCTCTCTGGCCGGTCACTTCCATTTGGACACAACCTGTTGAACAGCAGCCTCACATTCTGCATGCAGAACCCTCAGCTCTGGGTAAAGTAAATCATCCCACAAATGGCCTCCCCCCAAGTTCGCAGTACTTGAGGAGGGTTCCTGAAGTTTGGACACAGTGCTAGGGAACCGAGCCAATAAACTTCACAGTGGTTATGAAACAGCTGCAAATCCAGGCTTATGTCATGCGTTGTACACATACTATATAAAGGACACATTCAGATCAAGAGGAGAAATATGGCTTTGCTAGTGTTGAAGCAAGACGCTTGATTTCCCTAAGAAGGCTTAAGAGTAACTTCCAATGTTTCCTAAATATGCAGTTCTAAAAGGTATCATGAACGTCTATTATATTTTATTTTCTCTACTTCCTCTCCTCCGAGCCAAAGCATCATTTACTTCCATCCTTTAAATCCATCACCCTAGCCGCTCACAACATCATGGAGGGAAAAAAACCCAACCACGACAGAAACCAAAAAGAATCTGTCCAAACTCTGAGATTCTTCACACTGACTTTATCTGGCAAAAGACAGCCTCTCATTTATAGTGATGAGAGATGCTGTGGTCCACAGGATTGTCCATGGTGTAAGGGAAGACACTAAATCTTCTGAAAAGACCTTTTCTTGATTCCTTTCTAATGTCAGTCAGGCAAATGTAAGAGCCAAGTTTTCTGCATGGTTTTACATATGATTATAATTCTCTCCAACATGGGAAATGGAGGTTAAGTGAACTTTTGGATCCAGTTCCACAAATCTTAGTAAATTTCCTTAATCTCACAGTCTTATTTCCATTTGCTAAAGAAAAGCAAGTTACATCATCAGTAGAACTGAAATATGTTTATTTATATAAAATGCTTTGTTCTACTGCAGACTGAAAAGAAAGTGGCATTTATAGTCACAAGCTTTTGGCAAATAATTGCAACAGATACTCCATGAGTGAGAGATGGGGTCAGGGTGTGAATGAAAGGAAGAGGGAGCCAGATAATTGGTAATTTATGAAGTAATCTGAAAAAAAATCTCTGGCCTTCCCAGCTTTAAGAGTTTAAAAACTTTTAGTAAATAGGATCAAGCACCAGAAGTTGCTAAAAATCTCAGCTCATAGTAGCAGAGCAGGATTAGAAGCTCACTGAAAACTCAGTAGATATTCAGAGTCCTAGGACTTTGAACGCTTCTAATGTAATAAAATGTGATCACTTTCTTTCTGCTGCAAATCAAATCACTAAAAGAAATCTGATAGAGCCAGTATACACTGTTAGCCTGAAACATCAATTCTTGGTTGTTTGTATGAAAGTTTTGCCCCCCAAATAATGCTAATTTATTCTTTTTTTAAAATTCACTTTTCTTTAAAAATTTTTTTAAATTTTATTAAAAAAATTTTTTTATGGCCACACCTGCAGCATATAGTAGTTCCTGGGCCAGGGATTGAATCTGAGCTGCAGGTGCAGCAACGCCAGATCTTTTAACCCACTGAACCAGGCCAGGAATCGAACCCATGCCTCTACAGAGACCCAAGCCTCTGTAGCCAAATTCTTAACCCACTGTACCACAGTAGGAACTCCCTAGAATGATTTTTTTCTTCTGCAAGACATTCATCATGGAAGCTGCCACTCAACTTGGACCAATTACTTTGATATGACTGCCGGCATCTTATAATTGGACCCTTCTATTAGTTCCATAGTTTTTTGGATGTTAATTTATCATTTATTTTATCCCCTTGCATTTTCCTCAACTACATCTTCAAGTTGTTTTTTAAGAAGCTGAGAGAAGTTTTCAAGCCTTTTCCTGTCAGAATGTCTATTTGCTCTCATACTTTATTCATAGTTGGGGGGAATACAGAACCATAGTTCCAAAATCAATCCCTTTCAAATTCTGAAAGCACAGTTGCATGCTCTCCCAGACTTCAGTGTTACCTATCAAAGTATATGCAATTCAGATGATCACTCTTCTGTGGGTAATCCTCTCATTGTTTGATTTTTCATCCCAGAACCTCTAAATCTCTTTTATCCTGAAATTTCACCAACATGGGTTTTGGGTTTTAATATTTATTTTACTCAACAGTCAGTGGGCCTCTCTTTTGCTTTATACTGTAGAATTACTCAAGTCTTTCTCTTGAATTTCAGTTTTCAAGAACTTGCGTTTTCTAACTGGTTCTTATCTATAGCTACTCTTCTTTTGAAAAGGGGGTAATGAAGTTTAATGGATGCAATACTTTTCATGCTTTCTAAGGAGACTAGATTTTTTTTTGTTTTCGTCTATTCTCAAGATTATTTTATTTGGATTATAATTCTCTGAATTATTTCATCTGTTCCTTTTTTCATTTTGATTTTGATTTTTTAAAAAATTAGCTAGCAATATAAGCCTATCCCTTTTTTCCCGTCTTCCAGAAGTTTGTCAATTTCTGGTCCTTATTCATGTTTCCAGAACTGCCATGCATTTATTCTTTTTAAATGTTGTTATTTCAACTGAAGATCTGAAGAAGGGAAACAACTATGTCTACTACCATCTTAAAACTCACTATTTTTTCCTCTTATTCCTTTTTTTTTTTTTTTTTTTTTTTTTTTTTAGGGCTGCATCAGTGGCACATGGAAGTTCCTAGGCTAGGGGTCGAATCAGAGCTGCAGCTGCTGGCCTACACCACAACCACAGCAATGTCAGACCAAGCTTCGTCTGTGACCTGCACCACAGCTCATGGCAATGCTGGATTCTTTTTTTTTTTTTTTTAATTTTTTTTTTTTTTTTTTTTTTTTGTCTTTTGTCTTTTGTTGTTGTTGTTGTTGCTATTTCTTGGGCCGCTCCCGCGGCATATGGAGGTTCCCAGGGTAGGGGTCGAATCGGAGCTGTAGCCACCGGCCTACGCCAGAGCCACAGCAACGCGGGATCCGAGCCGCATCTGCAACCTACACCACAGCTCACGGCAACGCCGGATTGTTAACCCACTGAGCAAGGGCAGGGACTGAACCCTCAACCTCACGGTTCCTAGTCGGATTCGTTAACCACTGCGCCACGACGGGAACTCCGCAATGCTGGATTCTTAACCCACTGAGCAGGACCAGGGATTGAACCTGCATCATCATGGATATTAGTCAGGTTGGTTACTGCTGAGCCACAATGGGAAATCCAAAACTCACTGATATTTCTATAGAGTACTTGCATCATGTTCAATATTTCCTATTTAAAACGTAAAAAACTTAGTCTGGTATTTGGGACTTGCAAAGTTTGACCCCAGCTTCTCTTTCTTTGTAATCCTCTGTTTATCACAGTAAAGAATCAGTTATCCCCCTACCCCACTGAGAGGGGTTATGCTTTGTTCCTTGTACCTTCTGACTGGTGTCTGCAATGTCCTTTTCCCTCTTTTTAACCTACCCATACTTTACAAAGGAAGGCTCAGCTTAAAGTCTGCCTCTTCTGAAGCCTTTATGAGTATCTTAAGATAGCTAAAAGTCTGTATCATTTAAAGACATTGATTGAGTTCTATCCAAGTAAATGACTGGTCTTTGAGCCAGCAATGTTAATTTTTGCAACCAAAATTTTATCTATTTCTTGCCCTGAAATCCAAAATCATTTTCCCTGAGTGGGATTAATTTTTAAAGGCAAATGTTTCATGTTTTGATATCTTACTATGGAATACATACTATCAACATTTTGATGAGACGCAGCTTAAAAAATAATATGCCTAAGCTAGACATTTTTTTTTTCTTTTTTTTGGCCACACCTGCAACATGTGGAAGTTCCTGGGTCAGGAATTGAACCTGCACCACAGCAGTGACCCAAGCCACTGCAGTGACAATACTGGCTCACCTTAACCTGCTGTACCACAAGGGAACTTTTAGGCAATTTTTATTATATATTGTTTTCTTGATCAAGAGGCAAGAGTGGATGGATATTCTTCTTTTAAAGACACCTGTATAGAATTGTTACTCCTAGTTGAAGGCAACAGTGTCATTATACAATGTTCCAAGCACTCAATTCCTATTTTTTGACAGACCAAGCAAAGTTTCCAAGCCAGGCACCAGGAAAAGATACTAATGGTTCAGTCCAGTTTAGAAGCCAAAGTAATATTGCGTGAGTGGCATTACCTCACACAGATCTGAAACATATCTCCCTCAAGAGCAAAAATAGAGACAGAAGAATCTCATGAGAGAAACTCTACCAGGCAGATATTATATAGCCTAGTCATTGCCTTGAGAAATAACAGAACAACACATCAGCATTTTGAAACATCATGGTCCAGAAAAGGCTTGACACCATATTCCAAAGCAGAAGTATGAAGTATGGAAAACAAAAATTCCCTTGGGCTAGAATTCAGTCCTCTAGGGAGGCATCCTGAGTTTTATCTTAACCTTGACTTTTCATGTTCCCTAATATAGTTTGATACCAACCTGATAATCTGATTCATTTGAATGGCTTTCTTGAAGACTCAAACATGACTTTTGAACAGAGGCAAACACATTGGTGCATGCATTTTAAGCAGAACAATACCTGAGGTATGAGATGCTGAAAATCTCTCAAGTCACTGAGTAACCTGATCGCAAGCCAGTTTTGTAGACTATACAGAATTCAAGAAGCATACATTAAGTGCTTAATGTCTGGTGGTGTGTGTGTGTGGGGGGGGGGTGATGATTAAAATAGAATGCATCCTCCACGGCTCTGGAGAATACCTTGTTTTAGAAGTTAAAAATTACATATGTGGCAGTTCCCTCTATGGCTCAATGGGCTCGGCGGTGTTTCTGGAGTGCTGGGATGCAGGTTCAATCCCCAGTGTAGCACAGTGGATTAAGGATCCTGCATTGCCACAGCTGCCATGTAGGTCACAGCTGTGCCTCAGATATGATCCCTGGCATGGGATGCTATATGCTGAGGGGCGACCAAAAAAGAAAGAAAAAGAAAAAACTGCATTTGTGAAAAACTCATTTAAAACCCAAGGTAAGGCGTTCCTGTAATGGCTCATCAGGTTGAGAATCCAAGTAGTATCCATGAGGATGTGGGTTTGATCCCTGGCCTTGCTCAGTGGGTTAAGGATCCGGTGTAGGTTGCAGACATGGCTCAGATATGGTGCTGATGTGGCTGTGGCTTAGGCCAGCAACTGCAGCTCTGATTGGACCCCTAGCCTGGGAAGTTTCATATGCTGCACATGTGGCTTTAAAAAGCAAAAAGAAAACCAAAAACAAAAGCCCAAGGTAATATCCAATCAGGAATTCCATTGTATAATAACTATTAACAGGGGATATGGAAAGAGACGGGTATGAGACTTCTAGTCAGGGGTTTTAACTAACCAGTTATGATCTATAAGTTTAAAACCTATCAAGGTTTAGACTCAATACATTAAACAGTGGAAGGCTGGGACGATAGTGGCAAGTCAACTCAAAAGACTATCTTATAGACATTAACAGTACAATCATGAATATGTGTGGTAGCATGGAAACTAAAACGTGAAAATAAAAATCAGTATCCTACAGTATGCACAAGGTGTGCTTACAACTATGTCAAATTTTATGAAGGAGGGCTAGAAGGGGAAAAAAATAACACAACTGGATTATAGGTGTTTGCTTTTCATGACTTGCACTATTATTTTTGACAATGGAAACTTTGGAAATGGTACAGAAGTAGAAGAAAATATCATACACCTAAGAGACATATGAGAAAGCAGGTAACATCTGAACTCTGGGAGATGTTTGATTAGATGATTGTGGATAATCTAATATACCTCTCACAAGATATATCCTAAGTATATTTAAGTCCCAAGAAGCTTGAGACTTGGCCTAGATGGTAACTAAGATGCTGTGACATGTCTTTGTTTCTTGAGTATTATTTTATTTTTTTTTATTTATTTTTTATTTATTTTTTTACAGCCACATCTTCAGCATACTCCCAGGCTAGGGGTCGAACTGTAGCTGAGCTACAATGGGAGCTCCTCTTGAGTCATTTGAATCCAAATGAGTGTTTGTACACCTATGACATGAACAGTTGTATTTCCAGGGAGGGGAAACCACGATCAACATAACTGAAGTGGTGGGGGGTAGGTATGGAGGGCAGGAAGAAGAAGAATCCAGATACAACTTCTGAGAACTAGATTAAACGCACACACACAGACACACACACACACAAAGTCATTTGCCTCCGATTACCTCCACTCTACCTCCAATCCTACCCGAAGGTTTTCTGCTTCCCGAGTAACTCCAAACACGTGCTTCTGGCTCTGAGTCCTGTTTGTGGAAATAATTCTGGATTGGCACCTGCTTTGGTTCTTATCTTGCCTCTACCTCTTACTAGTGCTATGCCTTGAATGAGCTAGTCATCTCTCTGCAGCTCAACTTCCTCATTTCCTCATTTCTAAAAAGCATGAACAAGGTTCACATCAAACATATAAAGGTTCACAGAACGTTAATGTATATGAAGTTACTAACAGAGGATGTGTAACACAATAGACATTAAATAAAGTTTGTTCTCTCTCCTAGATTTTCCTCCGTACCCAGGTATCAGAGACAAAATTTAAGTAGAAGTGAAGGTGACTCCCTCTTAGCTGTAGGTTTTTTTCAGACCTTTCTCCCTCCCCAACACATACCCTCACATGGACCAACATCTCCAGGCTATAACCAACTTAGTGGCAGGATGAGGCCAGGCCAGATTCGATTGGACGTCAAAGAGTTTCCTGGGTTGACTCTATTTGTTAAGATGTTTTTAAAATTTAAGTTCTGTCTAATCTGGCTTGTAGAACTAGCTGTCCAATACAGTAGCCACTGGCCACATGTGGCTATTTACACTGAATTAAAATTAAATAAAACTGGAGTTCTCATTGTGGCTCAGTGAGTTCAGAACCTGACATGGTGGCCGCGAGGATGCTGGTTTGATCCCTGGTTAACGATCCAGTGTTGCCACAAACTGCAGCATAGGTTGAAGATTCAGCTCAGATCCAGCATTGCCATGGCTATGGTGCAGGCCGGCAGCTGCAGCTCTGATTTGACCCTTAGCCCGGGAACTCCCAGAGGCCACAAGTGTGGCCATAAAAAGGAAAAAAAATTAAATAAAATTAAAAACACCTAATAAAATTGTTCCTCAATCACATAGCCACATCTCCAATACTCGGTGGGCACATATGGCCAGTGGCTACCCAATTAGTTGGCACAGATAGAACATGTTATCACTGAGAACATTAGAACTCTGCTCTAAAGTTCTGGGGTATCAGTGGGAATAAGAAAGGTCATAGGCTTAGTACCTATCACCTTTGTTCATTAATTATTTTTATTTTTAAGTGACTTTCAGACCAGGAAAATAAACTCAGATAGTGAAAGCCGGGTAGAAGGAACATTTCTCAAGGGGCCTCAGTATAAACAAGCATTCCGGGCACCAGCCTAAGAGACATCAATGGCATTCTTTCCACATACCACAACCCATTTGTAAAAAAACTTTTGATAAGATAGGTCAACCTCAGAGTAATCTGAGGGACATTTTTGCTGGCAAAATGACCCTTTCTTAACCAGATCCCAGTACTCCAGGCAAAAGGCAGCAATCTCCTATAGGGACATAAGACTTATTAAAAATTTGTCAAGAAGTTGGGCAGTTTTATTTCTTCACAGAAAGCAATAGTTGCCTCTGGTGCCCCAAGTACCTGAGACAGGCAACACGAGTTTGTGGATGGAGATGTGACACCAAACGCCTCCATCAACTCTTCAAAGTGTCACTCTGAGTCAATCAAATCAACTGTTAATTAAAGCTGGTCCAAGGCTCTCATACTAAATGAAGTAAGTCAGAAGGAGAAAGACAAATACCATATGATATCACTTATATCTGGAATCTAATATACAGCATAGACAAACCTATATACAGAAAAGAAACAAACTCATGGACATGGAGAACAGACTTGTGGTTGCCAAGAGGCAGGGGAAGGGAGTGGGAGGAACTGGGACTTTGGGGCTAGTAGATACAAATTATTGCATTTGGAATGGATAAGCAATGAGATTCTGCTGTATAGCACAGGGAACTATATCTAATCACTTATGATGGAACATGATGGAGGATAATGAGAAAAAAAGAATATATGTATTTATATATAACTGGATCATTTTGCTATACAGCAGAAATTGACAGAACATTGTAAATTTAAAAAAAAGCTGGTCCCCAATAATCTATTCTGTCAACAGGGGGCCCTCATGAGTTAGTTACAATCCCCCCGCACAGATATCAAACTCATAAACCAAACAAGCAACAGCCCTTAACCCAGTCATTCGGCTCCTGCAAAGTTTAAAAAGAGAATAAAGCCTTTGTACACTTTAAGGTAAATGTATTATCCTTGAGCTCAATTTCATGTTTCCTGTACAGGAGAAATTGATAGAACACTATAAATCAACTATAATGGAAAAAATAAAAATCATTTAAAAAATTCCATGTTTCCCCCAGATGGAGCTCTTATAAAATTCTCATTTACCAGGTACAGATGCCTCATTTGAACTGCAGAAACCTGCTAGGGGAAGAAAAGGCACCCTACCTAGAAGATCAGCACAACTATCACCAGTAAGTGGAATCTACAAAAGGGATACAAATGAACTTATTTGCAGAACAGAAACAGACTCACAGATGGAAAAACTTATGGTTACCAAAGGGGACAAGTGGGAGTGAGTGGGTGGGAGGGACTGGGAGTTTGGGATTGGCATAGGCACACTGAGGTATATGGAATGATTGGCCATATTGCACAGGGAACTCTACCCAACATGCTGTGATAATTTATGGGAGAAAAGAATCTGAAAGACAATGGATGTGTGTCTATGTATGAATAAATCACTGTTGTACAGCAGAAATGATCACAAACTTGTAAATCAACTATACTTCAATAAAACTTAAAAAAAAAAATCAGCACAACTACAAGTTCATGACCTCCAAATGTGAGTCAGTTCCAGATCGTCCTTTGCTTCCCTAGTCAGCACCTTGTCATTATCCAAAAACCAGCTGTCTTTATAATTTCTCGGTTTTTTTAGATTTCTGACCTTTCCACCTTCCATCCCTCAGCAGATAACCCCTTGTCCCTGACTTCAGAGGGTAACTGAAGTGGTTAGACAATAATTCAAGTGTCCTGCCCCCAAACTGACATGTTATGACTCTTCTTCCTTACAGGTCCCTCTTCTTTCATCCTTAGAGCCAAATACCTCGAACTCATCTAAAGCTGCCCTGGGAGTTTCCACTGTGGCTCAGGGGGTTAAGAACTCATAGTCTCTCTGAGGTTATGGGTTTGATCCCTGCTCTTGCCCAGTGGGTTAAGGATCCAGCTTTGCTGCAAGATGCAGTGTAGGCCACAGATGCTGCTCAGATCTTGTGTTACCGTGGCGTAGGCTGGCTGCTGCAGCTCTGATTCAACCCCTAGCCTGGGAACTTCCATATGCCGCAGGTGTGGCCATAAAAAAGTTAAATAAATAGATATATCTATCAATTGATTGATCAATTGATTAATAGATAATAAATAAAAACAAAGCTGCCCTATCCATTCCTCCATTTCTCTGTCACTCCTCAACTTGCACACTGGGTTCCTCTGTGACCATGAGATGGAAATTATCCTCACCAAGATCACTAACGACCTTTTTGTTGCTAACTCAATAGACACTTTTTAGTCATTGTCTTACTTAACCTCTGTGGACCATGAGGGCTTATCAACCTCTTGCTCTTTGCTTCTTCTTAAAAGGCTATTTTCCCTTCTTTTCCATGAGAGCATGTACAACTGAGAGCATATACATGTCTTTCTGCCATGTTTCTGGCTAATCGCCATCATTCTCTCTCTCTCATTGTAATAAAATACATATAACACAGAGCTTACCATTTGAACCATTTAAGTATAGAGTTGAGTGGTATGAAGTACATTCCCACTGTTGTGCAACCATCATCAGCATCCATCTCCAGAACTGTTTTCATTTCACAAAACTCTATACCTATTAAACAGTAAGTCTCCATATCTTCCTATCCTAGCCCTGATTACCACCATGCTACTTTCTGTCTTTATGAATTTGACTACTCTAGGTACCCCATTGTTCTTCTTTTGTGACTGACATTTCACTAAACATAATGTCCTCAAAAGTTCATTCATATTGTAGCATGTAATAATACCTTCCTTTTTTAAGGCTGAATAAAATTTCATTGTATGTCTATACTTTATATTGTTTATCCACTCATCTGTTGATGGACACTTTGGTTGCCCTTGGTATTGTAAACAATGCTATTATAAACATGAGTGTGCTCTATTATTTTTCATCACTATTATTTTTTATGGCTGCACGTGTGGCATATGGAAGTTCCCCAGCCAGGGACTGAACTGAGCCACAGCTGCAACCTGCTGCTGTGGCAACCCACTGCACCATAGCAGAAACTCCCTCTCTCTTTCTTAATCTACTGCTTAACAATTGGTGATCTTCAAGGTTCTATTCCCCTTGGGCAGTTTTACCTACATTCAATGGCTTACTGCTTATATGCTAGTGACTCCCAAAACTATACTTGCGTTTCACTCTCTCTCTTTGGGGATTCAGATCCCAAAGAGCACGTACAACCCTCCTGGATGTCGCAGGCATCCTCAGTTCAACGTATTCAATACTGAGCTCCTGATTCTCGCCATCAAACTTGCAATGTTCCCTCAATCCTATTTTCTGTCTCAGTAAATAATACCACTGGACCTCCCACTTATTTATATCAGGCACCCAGACATCATCCTCTGCCAACCACAGCACTGTCACTGGCAGAGCTCCCAAGAAAGTCCATTGAACCCCATCACCAGGTGACCACTTCTTACTTTGGCATCCCTGACGGGGGTCCTCAAGGATCGATGTGTGTTCCTGTGAAAGGCTCCTCTCCATTAGTCCTCTCTGTACTTACCCTGTATTCCCTAGAGCCATTACCTGTGCTTTTGCTTCTCAGCACTGAGACAGGCTTACCACCCAGCCAGCACTCGATACACATGTGGAATGAATGAATAAGACCTTGACCTCTCTCTTACCCAATCCTGTCAATTTTGCCTTTACGAACTGTACTCGAACCCACCCACTTCTCTTGCTGCTACCACCTCAGCCCGATGCTCATCAGCATCTCTCACTTTGTCTCTCTACTTCTAACCTATCGCCTCCTGATCATTTTCCCACAGAGCTGCCAGAGTGAACATCCCAAGATTTAACACTTGCTATAGAAGTTTTACTTCTCTCCTTAAACATCAACGATCACTTGCAAGATACAACCCAAAGCCTTTCCTGATCTGCATGTCCATCCAGCAGATCACGACTACCTAGATGCTGAGACTCATTACTGACCTTTCAATTTTGCTAGTAAGCCATATACTTCTCTTATTTTCTTCCCAGGTCTTTGAAGATGCTACTCTTTCTACCCAAACAATTCCTCATTCTCTGCAGTACCCCTCTCCCTAATACCTGCTAGCTCTTCCTTTTCCTTCAGGTATTCTTCTTTTTTTTTGTCTTTTAAGGGCCGCATCTGCGGCAAATGGTGGTTCCCAGGGTAGGGGTCTAACTGGAGCTATAGCTGCCAGCCTACGCCACAGCCACAGCAATGCCAGATCCAAGCCACGTCTACAACCTACACCACAGCTCATGGCAACACCAGATCCTTAACCCATTGAGCAAGGCCAGGGATCGAACCTGTGTCCTCATGGATATTGTCAGATTCATTTCTGCTGAGCCACAATGGGAACTCCATCCTTCGGTCTTAGGTGAGATGTCATAGCCCCTTGGAAGCCTTGTCTGACCTCTCTGCACCAGTTGTGGCTTTGCTGTCCCTGCAGGCAGCTCCCATGGCATTCTGTGACCCTACTGCCATTGCACTCAGCACTCTGTAGAAGAATTGCCTGCTTTATTAGCATCCCCAACAGTGGGCCATAGCTCCATTAGGGCTGAGACCCTGACTTTCTTGCCCAAAATATACCCTCCTCACTTTTTACAGTGATGGGGCCGTAATAGAGGCTTAGAATTCAATATGTAGGGAGTTCCTGTTGTGGCTTAGCGGGTTAAGAATCTGACATAGTGTCTCTGAGGATAGGGGTTTGATCCCTGGCCTTGCTCAGTGGGTTAAGGATTTGATGGTGCCTCAGGCTGCAGTGTAGGTCACAGATGTGGCTCAGATCCAGTGTTGCTGTGGCTATGGTGTAGGCCTACAGCTGCAGCTCCGATTCTACCTCTAGCCTGGGAACTTCCAAGTGCCAAAGGCATGGCCCTAAAAAAAAAAGAGAATTCAATACGTAATTCTCCAAAAAATAATTTGGCCTGGGAAATTTCAAACATTCAGAAAAGAACAACAACAACAAAATTATATAATAGCATAATGCACACCATACCCATTAGCTACATGTTGTAATATTTAGCTGTATTTTTTTCACCTAATCATCTCTCCCTGACAAATCATTTTAAAGTAAATCACAGAGAGAATGAATGAATTCTTAAACCTCACTGACATGTCCACAGGACCATATAAAACAAACTATAAGAAAATGATAAAGAACCAGGAACAAAAGCCATTAAATCTCTTCTTAACTGTAGTTTAGAAATTTAGAAATGAGAACATCAAAGCTTTGCACCGGACACTTTTATAAATGTACTCCCCCTCCATCATTCAATTCTCATGAGCCTTACAAAGTAATCTCATTAATAAGCACACGGAACACTGTCAAGAACCTGTAGCTCTGGGAGGGAAGGAGAAAGAAACATTTGCCGGATGCCCATGATGTGTCCAGCACTTATGTTACTGCAAATGATTCTCACAGCAAACTCAAGATGTAAAACCTCAGTGAGGTCAAGGTATGTGTCCAGATCCTAAGGGAGGTAAATGCTGTAGATGTAGGATTTTTTATTTGCTTTATTTTATTATTTTTTATGGACATACCGTGGCATATGGAAGGTCCCAGGTTTGGGGTCAAATCTGAGCTGTAGCTGCCAGCCTACACTATAGCCACAGCAATACAGGATCTGAGCCGCATCTGTGACCTACACCACAGGTCATGCAAAGCCAGATCCTCAACCCACTGAGTGAGGCCAGGGATCAAACCTGCATCCTTGTGGATACTAGTCAGGTTCTTAATCCATTGAGCCATGACAGGAACTCTAGATGTAGGAATTTGTTCCAAGTTTCCCTCTCTTTCTACTACTCTTCATTATTATTTAAGTTAAAATTTAAAAATAAATTTAAATTACAATTTTTTTTTCCTGTGCTCTGAGATAGGTAAAGCTCATATTATTGCCTCTACAGACACAAGGAAAACTTAGGCTAACACTCTTTTTAGTTCTTTTTACCCCTTTGGTATAAATGAGGCAGAAAAAATTACAGCCATGAACATGGAACAGGCAGCACATGAAAGCCAGCAGCCAGGGCTCTAGTGTTGTGGCTTTGTCACCAAACGTCTGATACTAGAGTCCCCCAACTCTCTTTACCCAAGAATGTTCATCTATAAAACGAGCGAGTTGGATTAGATTATTACTCTGGTTCCTTCCAGCTGTTATATAACAGAACACAAATGAAAGCCTGTAATCCTTAGTGGTTTGCTTCAATCATCAGCTGGCTAGGGACAGGAAGCAGGTCTTGCTGCTCCCAGCCTCAGGCTCTATGTATTCTCAGCAAACACGCCTTCTGCAGGGCCCAACTGCAAATGTAGGCTTTTTTTATTTTTGTTTTTGTTTGTTTTTTGTTTTTTTAGGGCCACATCTGTGGCATATGGAGGTTTTCAGGCTAGGAGTCGAATCTGAGCTATAGCTGCCAGCCTATGCTGCAGCCCACAGCCACAGCAATGCCAGATCTGAGCTGGTCTGGGGACCTACACCGCAGCTCACAGTAACGCCAGATCCTTAACCCACTGTGCAAGGCCAGGGATCGAACCTGCATCCTCATGAATGCTAGTCAGATTCGTTAACTGCTGAGCCATGGCGAAAACTCTAACGTAGGCCAATTTTAACTGGAATGTTGATCACTATTGCTAGAATAACCATCAAACTTCCAGAAAGCAGATCTCCCACACATTCTGACACAATATGAGGCCAAAAGAGGAGCCAGGAAAAATTTCCTCTTCAAAGAAAACCTGGGTTTCATCCCTACCTCCATGTATCCTCTGCTGGACGAGCCATCCCATTTATCACACTTACAATTTTTTTTTTAAAAGACTATCTCTTCCACTAGAGAGAAAGTTTTAAGAGCTCTATCTGTCCACCTTTATATCCCTAGCTTGCAGCAGAGGACCTGGCATGTGGTTGGCAATTAGGATATGTTGATGGGGAGTTCCCACCATGCCACAGTGGGTTAAGAATCTGACTGCAGCAACTCTAGTTGCTGTGGAGGTATGGGTTCGAGTTAAAGGATCCAGCATTGCTGCAGCTGTGGTATAGGTTGCAGCTGTGGCTTGAATTCAATCCCTGGCCCAGGGAACTTCCATATGCTGCAGGTGTAGCCATAAAAATAGAAAAAAAGAGATATGTTTATGGAATTAAGGGTAAATTTTGCTACTTCTGAGCATCTCAATCCAATTTACCTTCAAAGTTTGGCTCAGATGCCATTTCTACTCTCCCACTCAAACTCCCTTCATATTTTAACTCTGTATCTCCTATGGTGTGTTTCATTTTGTATATTTTATCCTAGTTATTTATGTATGCATCTTAACTCCTCAGTAAAATAAAACTCAGAAGCTATGTTCTGCTCATCTTTAAAACCCTGCAACACAGGAGTTCCCATTGTGGCACAACTGCACTGGTGGTATCTCTGGAGCGCTGGGACACAGGTTTGATCCCCAGCCTTGCACAGTGGGTTAAGGATCTGGCATTGCCATACCTGCAGCGCAGGTCCCAAATGAAGCTCGGATCTGACGCCTGGCCTGGGAACTTCCATATGCAACAGGGTGGCCAAAAAAGAAAGGAAAAAACCCCCAAACCCTACAATACATAGTTCATAGTTGGCATTCAATAAATGTTTGTGGAAGGAGCACACCATTCATGTGTATATTTATACATATATTTACAAACACACACACACAGCACAGTAATTAGCACTGCTCTTTACATATGGAAGACATTCAATAAATATTATTGAATAAATTACTATTTCTCATAAAGTTGTGGTGAGGCTAGTCCCCTCAAACTGCATATGCTTATAAAATACTCCAAAACTTTTAAGAAAAGATATGGTAAGCTAGAGTAAAAGTCAAAAATGGTCATATCTTTGGATAATAATCTCTCTTCTGGGATTTTGTCCTAAGAAACAAAAACCAAAAACCCAAACTAAACCAAACCCAAACAACCAAACAATAATAAAGTCTACAAAAATGTAGTATAGGACTTTTAAGTGAAAAGTTAGAAGATATGATGGCACACACTGATGCAACATAATACTATTCTAATCATAGTTCTGATGACTCATGAAAGATGCTTGTGATTAATGCTAAATAAAATACAAAGTTTATATGCACTATGCTATCCATTATGATAAGACAGAAATACTTAATGGGAATAGCAAATATGCCAAAAAAGAAAAAGAAAAATAGTTATTTCGGGATGGTGTTGTTATGGGTGATTTTCTTTTTCTCCCAAAGTTTCCTTCAAATTTAGTATTATTATTATTATTTTTGGCTGCAACCGTGGCATGTGGAAGTTTCCAGGCCAGGGATCAAATCCACACCCCAACAGTGACTTGAGCTGCTGCAGTGACAATGCCAGATCCTAAACCTGCTGCACCACAAGGGAATTCCAAAATTTATTATTTTTTTATAATGAAAAGCTTGGGATAGTCAACATTAATCTTTCCTTAATGTGACTGTATTTCCCATAGACAGATATTAAGTGAGGACCAAAGTATAAATTAAAATGCCTGTTCATAGCTGTTGCTCCAGTATTTAACTCTAGGATTCAGGTGATGCCTGAATAGGGAGGCTATTCTGGGTCAGGAGTTACAGAGCACAGGCACGATGTGCAGGTGCAGAAACAGATTTGGATGAGAAGTAGTTAGACCCAGCAAAGGAATCTCAGGGACCACATGATTGATGGTGAGACTCACTCAAGGAAACTATTAATACCAGTTTCTGAGAGGGTTAAATGAGGAGGCTGCACTATGCAAAGAAGAGAGAGGAATGAAGGATGGCTGTATTCCTGGTTCTCTACCAACTCCTGTCCCCTTATCATTTAATTTTTTTAGGTAGTTTAAAAATTTTTTTTGAAATTTTATATTGGGTTATAGTTGATTTACAATGTTTTAAATTTTATATTAATTTTATATTTTATATAAAATGTTTATGCAAATATAGTTATATATTTATATGAAACATATTTATATATAATTTACATTTCATATTAAAATTAATTACATTTTACAATTAAAACATTTATTTTGGAGTATATTTGATTTACATAGCTGATAGTTTCAGGTGTACAGCCAAGTGATTCAGTTACACATATACACATACCCACTCTTTTTTCAAATTCTTTTCCCATGTAGTGTATTATAGAATATTGAGGAGGTCCTCTCTTACCATCTATTACCTCAAACAAGTCTATTAACTCTGCCAGCCAAATGGCGCTGGCTGCCTGCTTTTGTAAATAAAGTTTTTTTTTTGTTTTTGTTTTTGTTTGTTTGTTTGTTTTGCTTTTTAGGGCCTCACCCTCAGCATATGGAGGCTCCCAGGCCAGGGGTCCAAATTGGAGCTGTAGCCACTGGCCTACAGCCACAGCAGCTCGGGACCTGAGCCCTGTCTGCGACCTACACTACAGCTCTGAGCGAGGACAGGGATCAAACCAGCATCCTCATGGGTCCTAGTCGGGTTTGTCCCCACAAAGGGAACCCCATTTTGTATGCAAAGTTTTACTGGAACACAGCCAAGCCCATTCATTTATGTTCATGATGTTTTCACACGATGAGGGTGAAAAGGGTATTAATTAGACAATATTCCAGGACAATAGAAATTAAGTAGGAATGCCCTGGACACTAGATTTACGGACCCCCTCCCACAAGGGCTGCTGGCACAAGAACAGGTTTCCAAGGGCACACAGGGTCTGTTCAAGGGCTGCTTTTTACATGCACTCGGAAAGCTACGGCGGCTCCTCTTATTGGTTGTTCCGATCTCAATTGCCCTCAGACGCCTTTCTACTTCCTTCTCTCCATCCCAACTCCGCCCTGGGGCCAGCTCTGGTCCTTGAAGAGTCCAGCTGTTTGAGTACCACTCAGAGTACACATAGCATCTCGACTTTCATGAGAGCAAAAGGGGCAAAGTTTACTCATTCTATTGAAATAAACCTTACTTACTTCAAATCATTATGAATAAGGTTTGTACCTGTCAATTTCATTTGGTTTAATTATCCCAGGCAATTCCTTAGAATTCTACTCTTCTCTAAGCATTTTAGGTTTCTCTTCTCAAATAATTCATTAAAAAATGACCAACCATAGCATTTATCACAAAGAGACCCTAAGACAAATATGGTCTATTACCCACTGATTTGAGCTTTTAACTACTCGCCAACACCATTTTGAGAATTACTAAAGAATGAAGTTTCTAATTTTATCCTTCCAGAATAAAAAAAAAAAAAAAAAAAGAAAGCACATATCTCCCCACCCCCCAATACACAGCCCTATTTTCCCCCTCATAAAAATTTCAATGCTGTGTCAAAAAGTAAAATAAAAGATGTTTAGAATACCTTTAATGAAATCTAGGAATTTATAGTTTGTGGGACTATTCTCTGTGTGAACAATAATAGCTCATAGCTTTGAAACCTCTCTGGATGGCTTTCCGAATATTGCCACCTGGTGGAATTTCAGTTAATTGTTTCTTTGTTCTAGTGGGCTCCTGGAATATTAGGTAGAGGCTCAGAGCACCAGTGGGAAATAACAGAAGGTCAAATGATTACATATATATATATATATATATATTTTCTTTTTAGGGCTTAACACGTGGCATATGTAAGTTCCCAGGCTAGGGGTCTAATTGGAGCTGCAGCTGTCAGCCTATGCCATAGCTATAGCAACGTGGGATCCAAGCCCTACACCACAGCTCATGACAACATTGGATTCTTACCCCACTGAGTGAGGCCAGGGATTGAACCTGCATCCTCATGGATGCTAGTCAGGTTCATTACCACTGAGCCACAATGGAATCTCTCTAATGACTGTATCTTAAACTCAAATCCCAAACTGAAAAGAATGAGGCTTTCTGAACCTTCGTCTCCTTTAAGATGCCCATCATTCTCTATTGCAAAGTCAACAGAGCAGTGGCCTTGATTTTTAACAAGATGGAATAATCACTGATTCAGTTAGGAATGTCATGAGGTCATCTGACTATATCTTGACATTCTCTTACTTCACTTATCACTAATGAGATCTCCAAAGTTAAACTTTCACTGGCTTGAGCAGTTTGAGAGAAATTGCTGGTAACAGGTAGTTAGCCCTCAGAACACAAGGGAAATGGAATTACTTTAAAAAATAATGTTTTAATGAAGCATGTTTATTTGAATATTTGCCTTAATTGCGTAACAAATTTTTGAAAATAAATTTGTCACAAAGGCATTAATAATACACACTCCAATTTAATCTGTAAATAAGGAGTCATGCAACATAATTTACTTTGAAACCTTACCTCGAGCATCCAGGCTCTCTCCCTGGCTGTCGAGATGAAATATTCCTCTGAGAAATGGGATACTGTGATGGCAAAAATGAAAAAAAAAAAAAGAGAGAGAGAGACCATTTAATATATTGAAAACATAGGGGTGAAAGAGTTATAATTTACTTTCCTGGCTGTGGCCAGGAATGGAAGAGATAATTAAAATGCACGTGATATCCAAATTTAGTTGATTTTACCATTTGAGAGAGAGTAAGTCAGCCAAACAATAGGGTCTTAATCTCTGTTATTATATCAATTCTTGGGTTAATTACAGTTTGTGAATATTTATATAATGCCAGTCCTATAAAGAGAACAGTTGCCCTTCTCTCTTTGATAGCCTGATGAGATGGAAGCAGTGACTTCAAAGGGGTTTCAGGTTTTTTTTTTTTTGCTTTCTAGGGCCGCACCCTCAGCAAGTGGAGGTTCCCAGGCTAGGGGTCTAATCAGAACTACAGCTGCTGGCATACCCCACAGCCACGGCAACGTCAGATCTGAGCCGCGTCTGCAACCTACACCACTGCTCAAAGCAATGCCGGATCCTTAACCCACTGAGCGAGGCCAGGGATTGAACCCGCAACCTCATAGTTCCTAGTCAGATTTGTTTCTGCTGCACCACAACGTGAACTCCTCAGTGGGTTTCAAATGCCAACATCAAATAAAGTATCAAATTTCCATTTTTTATATCTAGTATCAACACAGGCTTATTTTTCTGGTTAAAAGAGGTATTTAATTTTAACTGAATAAGCACTATAAACAATGCCAGGATCAAACTTCAAAATATATACACCCTCAAGTAATTATTTACTTTATATGAATTTGCTATTTATCTTCAAAACATGCTGACTAAACGATATGACAGGAAATTGATGAAGGTCAGATCCAGTTCCAGAGGCTGAGAAATGCGTGAGAATTTCAGGTTTTGAGGGTCCCAGGTTGGGGTGGGGTGGACGGTAGCCTGGGGAGGCTGCTTGTGGCTCCAATGGATGCAGCTAAAAAGGACCCGAGATGCAGATGTGCATGAACCTTTACTAAGGTTCCCACAACCCAAGAAACAGATGGAAATGACCTCTTCCCACCAGTCACCTAAGCCCCACCCTGCACTTTGCTCGATATGGCCATTTCAGAAATGCCTTTGGTGCTTGTTTAGCTTAAAATCAATTGTATAAAAATAAAATATTTGCGGCAGATCCAAAACCACATGATTAATCCCAGACATAGTCCTGGAGATGTCACTGGGAGAAATATTTTTTTTTTTTCTTATTATGGCTGCACCTGCTATATATGGAAAATCCCAGGCTAGGGGTTGAAGTGGAGCTGCAGCTGCAGGCCTATGCCACAGCCACAGCAATGCAGGATCTGAGCCATATCCTCTACCTAAGCTGCAGCTTGGGGCATGCAGAATCCTTAACTCACTGTGCAAGGCCAGGCATTGAACCCGCATCCTCATGGATACTACGTTCGATTCTTAATCCACTAAGTCCAATGGGAACTTGGGAAAAGGATTTTTAAGAAAGGGAAGACAGAGGCATTTTATGCTTTTTCTATAAAGGAAAGAGGAAATGGTATAAGAAAAAAAAAAAGCAAATAACAAAATGAAAAATGCTGCGAGAGCAAATAAAGGTAATAGTTGAATTTTCAATGTTACACCATTCAATAAGGGAGTTCGAGAGCAAATAATAGAATCTGGCTTATGAAAAAATCAGAAAATTTAGGAGTTCCATTGTGGCTCAGCAGAAATGAATCTGACTGGTATCCATGAGTACGCAGGTTTGATCCCTGGCCTCGCTCAGCGGGTTAAGGATCCCTCATTGCTATGAGCTGGTCATGGACGCGGCCCGGATCTGGTGTTGCTGTGGCTGTGGCTGTGACTGTGGCTCACAGCTCCAGCTCCAATTCTGCTCCTAGCCTGGGAACCTCCATATGCCCAAAAAGACAAAAAAAAAAAAAAAAATCAGAAAATTTAATGTGAGTGGTTTCAAGAACTGAACCCAGGTAAGCCGATAATTTTTTTTCTTCAGCTACAACAGGTAGAATTTCTTCACATATTTTACAGAATTTAATTTGATGAATATTTCACATTTTCCCATAATTTAATGAGTTAAAAAAAGTTAAAAGTTAAAAAAACTGTTTTTTTAAAAGCTGTTCCCGGAGTTCCCATCGTGGCACAGTGGTTAACGAATCCGACTAGGAACCATGAGGTTGCGGGTTTGATCTCTGCCCTTGCTCAGTGGGTTAACAATCCGGCGTTGCCATGAGCTGTGGTGTAGGTTGCAGACGCGACTCGGATCCCAAGTTGCTGTGGCTCTGGTGTAGGCTGGTGGCTACAGTTCCGATTCGACCCCTAGCCTGGGAACCTCCATATGCCGTGGGAGTGGCCCAAGAAATAGCAAAAAGACAAAAAAAAAAAAAAAAAAAAGCTATTCCCATCCACATCCGTTTCTTTTCCTAAGTCCTCCAATCTTCTAGAAATTTTAACTGAATGAGAATAAAAATTTCAGTTGCTCTTTATTTAACTAGTAACCAGTAGCTACGTATCAAGGCAAAGTGTTGGCTACCAAGCTAGGAAGAAAGAGCATGAGGTTCCTGGTTTATCTATCTACCAGATAATTAGCCCTTAGAAAAGTCAGGATTGGCCTGTATACAACTGGCCTTTTTCAGTTCTGACAACAGCGCCTTGGTAATTTTTCAACAGCTGCAATGGATCAGTTTGGAGAAGAATAAGACCATTTATTGAACATCCCTCCACAAGTCATTTCACATATTTTATCTAGTTGAACCCTCAAAACCATCATATTACAAATGAAAAAATAGAGGCTCAGAGCAGTGGACCAGTTTTCCCAATACCAGGCAGCTTGAGTGACAAGTTCTAATTGAGTCTGTCCGACTCTGCTCTTCCATCACACCACACCACTGTAAAAGCCAGGCCTTTGCTATTGATTTCAAACACCTGGAGAACACTCGGGCCACTCCTGGGCTACAGTGGGTGTTCAATAAGGCACAGCCTGGTGAGGGTGGAGGTCTAATGTCTATGAGTTGCACACTTTTTAAAAAGATTAACTCAAAAGGGATCACTATTTAAATGCATTTAAATGCAGAACTATGAAACTTTTAGGAAAAATTAAAACACAGGAAAGGAGTTCCCATCATAGCTCAGCAGTTAACAAACCCAACTAGCATCCATGAGGACTCGGGGTTTGATCCCTGGCCTCACTCAGTGGGTTAAGGATCCAGCGTTGCCATGAGCTGCAGTGTAGACTGCAGATGCAGCTCGGATTCCAATTTGCTGGGGCTGTGGCATAGGGCGGTAGGCATAGCTCCTATTGGACTCCTAGCCTGGTCACCTCCATATGCCATGGGTGTGGCCCTAAAAAGACAAAAAACAAAACAAAAACAAACAAACAACAACAAAAAAACACAGGAGAAAAATCTTTAGGATCTAGGGCTTGGCAAAGAGTTTCTAAGCCTTGACACCAAAAACATAGTCCATATGAGGGACAACTGGTCAACCAGACCTCCTCAAAATTAAGAACTGTTGTCCATGTGAAGTAGATGGAAATATTTGTTGTCCACATACCTGACAAAGGACTGGTATTTAGTATAAATTAGGAACTCTCAAAATTCAGTTAAAATCAATTAGAAAAGGGTCAGAAGACACTGATAGCTGAGAAGGATAAATGATAGGAGATGAGCGCATGGAATGACATTCAACCTCATTAGCCATTAGGTAAGTGGGGGAAAAAAAAAAACCCATGAGATATCACTAGACACTTGTCAGCACAGCTAAAATAAGAAATAATGACAACCTGAAATTCTGATGAGGATGAGAAGAAACTAGATCATTCATAAATTGCTTATGAAATTGTAAAACGGTTCAGCTACTCTAGAAAACATTTGACTATTGAAAAAAATAAACAAAACCCTGAATGAAACATACGACTACCATGCAACCCACCAACTGTACTCTGGCATTTTCCCATAAAAGTTAAAACTTATCCTTATTAGGTTTATTCACAGTAGCCAAAATTGAGATATCTCAGATGTCCTTTGACAGGTTAATGCTTAAACAAACTGGTACCTCCATTCTACAGAATGTTACTCATCAATAAAAAACAACAAAGAAACAACTATTGATACCCAAAAAAAATAAATAAATAAAAAATAAAAAAATCCTGGCTCAATCTCCAGAGAATTATGCTGAGTGAAAAAAGCCAATCCATAGGTTAGATACTGTATAGTTCCATTTATCTAATATTCTTGAATTAGAAAAACCACAGGAAGGGCGCATGGATGAGTGGCTGCCAGAGGCTGAGGAAGGAGTGAGGGCTGGAAGGAAGAGGGTATGATTATAAAAGGGCAACAGGAGGTATCCTTTTGGTGCGAGAAGTGTTCTGTACCTTGAACATGTGTCAGTGTCAACCTATTTACTGTGACATTGTACATATATTTGCAAAATGTTACCATCAAGGGGGAAACTGAGTGAAGAGTACAGTGATCTCTCTGTATTTCTTTTCTTTTTTTTTTTGTCTTTTTTTTTTTTTTTTTGTCTTTTTGCCATTTCTTGGGCCGCTCCCGTGGCATATGGAGATTCCCAGGCTAGGGGTCCAATTGGAGCTGTAGCCGCCGGCCTACACCAGAGCCACAGCAACTTGGGATCCGAGCCACATCTGCAACCTACACCACAGCTCACGGCAATGCTGGATCCTTAACCCACTGAGCAAGGGTAGGGATCAAACCCGCAACCTCATGGTTCCTAGTCGGATTCGTTAACCACTGAGCCACGAAGGGAACTCCTCTCTGTATTTCTTACAATTACATTTTAATGTAAATCGTCTCAAAATAAAAAGTTTAATTTAAAAAAAAATCAGATTAGAAAGCAACGGGAATTGAGCAAGATATCCCCCCCCCCCTTTTTAACCTTTTCAGAGAAGAACAAAAGCCCTAAGGCAGTGGGCCAGATGGGGTCAGGAATTTGCTCCATCTTAGGCAGATCCAAGAAAAATAATCTCTCACCCACGATTTTAGCATTCAGAACTCACTGCCAGCATTTTCTGTCCAATCTTGCCTGTCTTGGAATTTTCTCTGCCGTTATTCCCTCCCTCTCCTCCATTTACCTTCCTGGCCTTAAAATTCAAAATACAGATACAAATACACACACCCCAAGCTGGAAGTGACTTCTCAGCAGCAGTTTGATACACACTGCATTTTGAAAACACTCTCTTATACTTTTGAGTTCATGTTTTCCACAAATTTCCAAAATTCCCATGTCTTATTTGCACAGGAATAGAATGTCATCCTATGTGGTTCATTGATGACAAGGCAGGTATTCTGTATTCTAACCTGGGACACAGACTATTTAGGGCCTAATCATAATCACCCCACAAAGAGGAGCTGGCAGACTTCCTCCCCACCCCCTGCCCCGCCTTAGGAGAGATGCTGTTGACTTGTACTCTTCTTTTTGAGCCCTAAGCAGTCCCTCAAATATGAGCACCGAAAGCCAGCTGCCCTCTCCTGGCTTGTCTGTTGGATATGTTTCACTTGAAAAGACCAAATATCATTGTTAACATAAGAATCAAACTCTTGCAGTTCTGTCCTGGCTCAGGGGTAATGAACCCCACTAGTATCAATAAGAACACAGGTTTGATCCCTGGCCCTGCTCATGGGGTAAAGGATCTGGCGTTGCCGTGAGCTGTGGTGTAGGTCACAGACAAGGCTCGGATCCCATGTTGCTGTGGCTATGGCGTAGGCTGGCAGCTGTAGCTCTGATTAGATCCCTAGCCTAGGAACCTCCATATGCCGTGGGTACAGCCCTGAAAAGACAAAAGACAAAAAAAAAAAAAAAAAAAAAAAAAAGCCCCCTGAAAGACTGTCTCCTTGTCTGGCCAAAAAACCACCAGCATACAAGATACATTAGAATGAAAAAAAGGGTTGTGAAAATATTGCCAGTCATGCCTCACCCTGGAAGGGAAGAGTTCTCTCTTCTTTGACTGCTACATATCTGGCCAATGAGACTTCTGATCAACCAAAGGTTAAAGCATTCTACTTGGCAAAGAGGCAGGAATCACTGCCTCCCCAGCTGTTCCCAGCTTTTCTGGGAAGAGGACACCACTGGGACCTGAATCCCAGTTTCCCTCCCAGGAGTTGACTCTGCTATCTTTGGATCTTCATAATAAGCAGTGTCTTGAATTCCAAACTCCCCGTAGCTGCTCGGAGAGACTGAATCACGGCAGTTGTAGACCACATCTTTTTTGTGTGGGAGGTCCATGACTTTCTAGGAATAAAGCAACTTGATGCCTGAGCAGAAGGTCACAGAAGATGAATCCTTAGACCGATACCAGCCTTCCAGAGAGGCCCTGCCTCCATCACGAGATGCCCCAATTAGTGGTCTCTGGTTGAGCTCAGGGCTCTTCCAAGGGGCTCCAGAGAAAGGCCAAGAGTCTGCCCAGTTCAAGTCCCCCAGGGGACCAGAGGCATGACTGCCGGGAAGCAAACAGCTGAGCACACAGCAGGGAAACCAAACCAGGGAGGTTATCCGGCAAGCAAAGGTCAAACGACACTGAATCTTGGGTAGGGAATATGGTACCAGGCATTCCTCTCCTTAGAAAAGGCAGGCTGCACATGACCCATCTTGTATATTAGAGGGCTTTTGGAAAATGACAGCTGGCTGATAAAGGGATTTTGGTGGGATCTATGAAGAATGGTAATGATGTTATAAAAGTCTTTTGGTCGTGTGATTTGGGTTTCTATAAAAATAAAAGATCATCCCGAGAGACTATCTAAAGTGATAACTATAATTAAATTAAAATTCAGTCCTTTTCTTACAAAATGAGCCTAACTCCCTCTTCTAGGCTCCTCCTTCATCCATCTGCTCCTAGCTGTAGAAGTAGTTAGACTGCCCTTTCTATTCTAGAACATTCATAGTGCTAATGTAAAAAATAAATTTAAAAAGTGACACGAGACAAACTACCTTTGAGAAATGCTACATGCATTGTATTCCTGCGAAATATTTTTGATAATTTTTCACTTCTTTTGTTCATTGAAAATCTAATACCCTTGAAAAGAGAGTCGTTTAATAGAACAGCTCCTCTGCTCACAAGTGTAATTGATAATAAAATGTAGCAGCATGTTCATGAAGCAGGAAAGCAACACAGAGAACAGTATCAGATTGTCTTAGAGTCCAGGGTTCAAATTTGTTGCTCAGGTCATAGAGGAAACTAGAACCTTGCTTTACCTGCGTCCTGCCTGTAGTTGGTTATTCCTTTGACCACCCAAAGAAGCAACATTAAAAGCATAAGAAGGGGGAGTTCCCATTGTGGCTCAGTGGTTATGAACCTGACTAGTATCCATGAGGACGTGGGTTCAATCCCTAGCCTCACTCAGTGGGTTAGGGATCTGGCGTTGCTGTGAGCTCTGGTATAGGTCACAGATGTGGCTGGGGTCCCAAGCTGCTGTGGCTGTGCTGTAGGCCAGCAAATGCAGCTCCAATATGATCCCCAGCCTGGAAATTTCCATATGCTGCACTAAAAAGAAACAGAAGTGTAAGAACATATATTTGAAGAAATAGGGCACCAAGTTTTGACCTTTGTAACTTTTTTTTTAACATGAAGTTCCTATCAATTCATTTGCTCAACATTTATTGAGCACATAACAGCTACTATTTACACATGGCAAGTGTGCAGCAGGTGCTGGGCTAAGTATGTTACATGCGTCCGTTCACTTACTCCCAATAACCCTCTGAGGGGTGCTCTTTTTATTCCTATGTCTTTTTAAAAAAATTCCTATCTTATAGATACATGAACTGAATCTTGTGGCAGGGCTGGGATTCACACTCACGTTTTTGGACATCAGAGCTGGAGCTCTTGAGTGCTACCTTACACACCTATTTTATCCCAAGCATCATGCTAGGTGCTGGAGCTCTAATACACTGTGCAGCCACCAAGGAGCTTACAGACACACATGCATTAATGATTCCATCATGGAGCTGCAAATGCAATGATATTGACAGGGGGAATGGAACCCAGGGGAAAAACTTTTGCCTGCTATCCTCTTGGATAGCAGGTAAAGTTTGAAAGCCATTTCATATTTAAGAGTCACCTGGGAATCTTGTTAAAATTCAGAGGATGTTTCGATAGATTGGGGGTGGGGTCAGAGTCTCCCTTTATAAAAACTTCTAGTTGATGTCTCTGCTGCTAATCTGGGGACCACACTTTTGAGTTGCCAGGAAGGTGGTCTCTCCCCATCAGAGCTCTTTCCATGCTCTGCTGGATGGTAACCTTAACCATCCAGTTTAGTTAAATGGGCCACTCACTCAGATGATCCCAACTGAAAGAGACTAACTTAGAGCTCAGACCTTATTATCAAGGCTAAGTCACCACAAATTTAAGGAGGCTAAATCCATCCTTGGGGTACCCCACCGTTTTCCTCTTGCTTCTCCTCTGTCTTTATATCCCTAACCTCCCAGTGGTCATGCACTCATCCAGAGTTTTAGGTCCTTAGAGAAAGTTCTCTCCTTTCCAAAATGATATATGCTTAACTGAATAATGAATCTATGTAAACATGTTAGAGTATGATAGTAACATACATCTTTATTTCTTCTCTGCCAATCTGAATGGCTGATTCTGAATCTTGTTACATGAGCACCTCCAATAAAGTCACTTACTTTTCCCTTGTGTAGACAACTGATTCAGATGAAGTCACCACACCTACATCTAGTGTGCTGGAGAGAGAGTCAGGACAGTGCTTGGAGGATCCGCCAAACCCTGTCTGTCAAAAGCAAACACGGGGCTAAAAATTTAACCTTGCAAATACTCAAAATCTGCATACACTATAGACTACTCGGACCATCATTCCGTCTCAAAGCATCAGGTTCAAAGTGACTTTTGAGATTGCCATCACTTTCTAATAATACTCCTAAGCACATCAACATGGCCTCACAAGCTGCCCTTGCATTTTCAAACTATGGGAAAACAAATGAGCATCAAGGGCTGAGGATCAGAAGCCTTATCTGTGATCGATAAGAAACCTTATGCATCTTTCCCTGGGAAATACAAGTTAGTTATATGTTAAGATAGTGTTGTAATTCAGTATATTTAAGGGTTAAAGGGACAATTGAGGGCTACTCAGAGGGTCCAAATATCATTTGTAAAACTGCCTGGAATAAGGAACATGGGACCTGGAGTAACATTCCCCGAGCTTGAGGTTTTTCCCAATTATGTGGCCTTGGGCACGGCATTTCAACTCTGGGCCCCAGAGTTCCTGCTGTGGCTCACTGGGTTAAGAACCTGACACAGTGTCCATGAGGATGTGGGTTCAATCCCTAGACTTGTTCAGTGGGTTAATGATCTGGCGTTGCCATAAGCATGGATCGCACACAAATGTGGCTCAGATCTGGCGTTGCTGTGGCTGTGGCATAGGTTGGCAGCTGCAGGTCCAATTCACCTGTAGCCTGGGAAATTCCATATGCTGTAGGTGTCTACTTAAGAAGACCTAAATAGATATTTCTCCAAAGAAGAGATATGAATGGCCAATAGGCACATGAAAAAAATGTTCAACATCAGTAATTATTAGAGAAATGCAAATCAAAACTACGATGAGGTACCACCTCACACCTGTCAGAATGGCCATGATTAACAAGTCAACAACAAATGCTGGAGAGGATGTGGAGAAAAGAGAACTCTCCTACACTGTTGGTGGGAATGTAAATTGGTACAACCACTAAGGAAAACAGTATGGAGGTGCCTCAGAAAACTAAATAAAGAACTATTGTATGATTCAGCAATCCCACTGCTGGGCATGTATCCAGACGAAAATTTCATTCAAAAAATACATACACCCTGTGTTCATTGCAGCACTATTCGCAATAACCAAGACATAGAAACAACCTAAATGTCCATCAACAGATTAATGGATTAAGAAGATGTGGTACATACACACAATGGAATACTACTCAGCCACAAAGAAGAACAAAATAATACCATTTGCAGCAACATGGATGGAAGTGGAGATTCTCATACTAAGTAAGTCAGAAAGAGAAAGACAAACACCATATGATATCACTTATATGTGGAATCCAAAATATGGCACAGATGAACCTATAGAACAGAAACAGACTCACAGACGTAGAGAGCAGACCTCTGGTTATCAAGGGGAAGAGAGAGGGAGTGGGATGGACTGGGAGATTGGGGTTAGTAGATGCAAACTATTACATTTAGAATGGATAAGCAATGAGGCCCTATTGTACAACACAGGGAACTATATCCAATCACTTGTGACAGAACATGACAGAAGATAATATGAGAAAAAAAGTGCGTGTGTGTATATATATATATATATATATATATATATATATATATATATAAACCCCACGAAAACCTCTTGGCCCTAATTTTTATGGTTTTCTGTAAAGTACAGCCACTTAGAGTTCACTGCTAGGTGTAAAAATTATTTAACAACTGTAAATGTCTAGGTAAGTGGAAAACACTTATGTTTATAATTATCACTGGTAAATAACTGAATTTGAACACATATCTCTCATCAACTGTGTCTGACTATTAATTAGATGGTCAGGAAATATCAAAATAAAATTGACTCTAGGGAAACATACAAGCTTAGACAGAATGGGAGAGAATGCCTGTCTAAAGGGACCTTGTAGATGTGGCCTCGATGAAAGGGACCCCAAGGAACTCTTTAAGTAGGACCTTCACTGGCCCTTTGGCAGCCTATTTTGATACTGCCTTTTCTGCAGTCTGTGACTCAGCAAACCCCACATTTTGACCACCATCCCTCTAAGGTTGACAGTCAAGAACAAAGAGCAAAACACAAAAACTTTCTTGTGGCTCCAAGTGGAATTTTTCCTGTTGGCTTTATGTAGGACTCTGACTTATAAGATTGTTGTGGGGATTTCAGGCTTTGTAGATAATCACTTCATTTAATGCAGTGTTTAATAGTCTGATTTCTTTCACATCTTTTGGACCCCAGAGAGCCTAATTTTTCTGCTTTCTTGTTCTTCCCCATCCCACAAACTCCTTCCTTTCTGCTCCCTGAGGGGACAGCCAACACTGAGCTGTTAGCAGAGTACCACGTGCTTGAGAGCCAGGAGGATGCCTGGCTGATCCATCAAACACTGTCAAAAGCAAACAATGAGAAAAAAGCCAGAACACCTTTAAGACTCTGAAATTACTAAATTTTTGGTAGGGAAAGTCTCCATGCCTCAGTTTTTCATCTAGAAAAACAACGGATTAAATGAGATGATCTCCAAGGCTCCCTCTGGCTCTAAATATCCAGCTGACACTTGAGCAGCGGGGAAGGTTAATTCAAGCATAACCTAGAATCAGTAAGTCCTTCATATCCAAGGTTCCTCTGTGTCTGAGGATTTAACAAGCCAGGGACCATGTTGTACCATAGTTGTTACTAATAAAAAATGTCCGAGCATAAATGGATCCATGCAGTTCAAATCCCTGCTGTTCAAGGGCCGACTGTACTATGGTCCTACCTTGCATAATGACAGGAATACAGAGTTAGGTACCGATTTAGTGAGACCACCTCTGTTGGGACTCACCAGTTATGCCAGACCTCCATACCTGCACCATTTGGTCACACAAGAACATCTTGGGGTCACATTTCTAGAGTCCAGAGTACAGTGACACTGCAGCCCAGTCAGGGGAAGGCTTTTTCCTCAAGCACCATCCTGCATCAGTGATGGTCCCAGGGCCATAAGATAAAATCAGGATTGATTCTTACCTCTGGCCACAACTACTGACATTTGGCCTTTCCACATTTTCTAGCATTCAACTGCAATATTATAAGAGAGACTGCCCTTTGTATGCCTTTTTGATGCAGGCTTTCATTTCTTTGCCTATTTTGCGGGGGCAGCACAATACAACTCACTGCTATATAATACAACTCACTGCTAGACTGGGTTGGTAGGTCTGCTTTTATCACAGATTTTCCTTCCCTTTAACTGGATGTGATATGTGACATCTCTGTATCCCAGTGCAGGCTGACTGGTGGAGAGAGGCTCACTGCCCACCACGCACACACAGGATGCACAGGGAATGGGGAGCACAGGAAGTTCTCCCAGAGGATGCTTTTAAAAATGTGTCTACTCTGCTAGAAACCCCACCGCCTTCATATTTTGATGAGCTGCAATGGTATTCTCCATATGTTAAGTGGAAGTTTGAATCTTATCACTGCTTCTATTACAATTTAACTAAAAAATTTGAGGTGCTAGGGGACAATCAAAACTATACGTTTTTCCTCAGTTGTTGAAAAACGTGCGAATTTCTCTCCAGAGGGGGGGAAAATACAGTTCTCAGTGCATTTTCTACTCTATTTTATTCTAAGAAAGTTGGACAAACAACCACCTTTCAGAGCACTGGGATATCTTGTGGGAAAAGGATGCTTTAAAGATAAGATCCCCCTCTTTACTAAGGAGCATAGGGGCCCCAGGTGAGTTAGCTCGGATGGGTCTTTAAGCAGAACTGGAAGAGAACCAGGTCCCTTGACAATCACCTTAAAATGATAGTTAATAATAAAAACAATAGGATGATATTGTGCCTAAAGTGCAAAGATTTTTAAGAGATTCGTTTGAATAAAGAGGTTAATTAGAGACAACCGTTTTTGTCTTTCTTTTCTCTTGAATATTTTAGTAGATGTTGTGGCTGCTCTTTGTTGACCATCTTTCGAGTTTGTCATATCTGGGATAACTTTGTTCTTTTTGCTTTTAAATCTCTAGAGCTCATGAACATTAGTAATGAGAATTGGGGCAGTTTTTCAAATAGAGAAATCAAGGTGTAAAACTCTATCAACAAAATTCCTATAAAATTATTAACACAGTAACAGTCCAATGCTAGTAACAAGGTAATTTAACATTTCAAAACAAACCCCCAACATGTGAAAAACAAAAACACATACAGCCATCATCAACAAATGGAATTACACAAATGGAAAAAAATGCATACAGCTTTCAGATTCCAAGAGCAACCCTTAAAACACCACTAAGCCCCACAAGAATATGTTGCTAAATATCGCTTTTCATTGGGATGGGCCACAATCCCCAGGAAAATATGACTCAAATGGACTTAGGCTGAATGTTACAATGTATAAAACACAATTGTTCTACCTATCTTGCATGGCTCATCTGAGTCAGATTGCTCAACAGGTATGCTCTGAGGCTGTCAAATGACTTACAAACCCCACCCAAGGTGCACAGTCTGGGCAAACTGCCATGAATAATATCATCACAGACACTTGGATAAGCAGTTTAGGACAGAAAGACAACCTCGTACACTTTTCCACAAGGGATAAACCTAACTCAGATTCATGATTCCACCGGAGGTGGTGTCCATGGTGATTGGTAAGTACAGCCATAGACTTCCAAGGTGGGGGTGGGGGGAGCTACACATTCTTGAATATACTCCTTGTGGTCTGTGTGGCTAATTGTGAGAGCTGTTGATAAGCAGTACCAGGAGCCTCTTGTCCCTTTCAAAGAAGAGAAAACAATAGCCCTGCGGGACAGAGATGCTTCTTGTTTCTGGGTACAACTTGATTCCAAAGCCCTAATCAGTCTCCTGCTACTTCAAAACAGCAGCCTCCAGGGCTGAGCCTTCCTCGTCAGATTATCCATCTCCGAGTTCACAAAACATTCCTTCCACAATGAAAAGACTTAGTGGTTTGTGAATCTAGTGAAAATTCCCCATGGTTTGGGGGCTGCTCACCCAAATTTAGCAACATCAGTTACAACACTTGGTCTACAATTTAAAAATAAACATCTCGGTGTTCCCATCATGGTACAGTGGAAACGAATCTGACTAGGAACCATGAGGTTGCCGGTTCGATCCCTGCCCTTGCTCAGTGGGTTAACAATCCAGTGGGTTAACCATCCGGCATTGCTGTGAGCTGTGGTGTAGGTTGCAGACGCGGCTCGGATCCTGCGTTGCTGTGGCTCTAGCGTAGGCTGGCAGCTACAGCTCCGATTGGACCCCTAGACTGGGAACCTCCATATGCCACCGGAGTGGCCCTAGAAATAGCAAAAAGACAAAAATAAATAAAAAAATAAAAAATAAAATAAACATCAGGAAAAAAAAAAATCCCTAGAGTATCAGTTTTGCTCTGAATGTAGGGGGTGGATGAAATTTGTGAGATGCAGGATGGGGAAGAAATGTCCCATCCTGAGTTTTTATAGATGAAAAATGTGATTTATTTTAAACTGGAAAAGTGACCGATAATGATTCAAGACAAAAATAGTATAACATGTCAGAACTAGAAGTCTTTTTGCAGCATTCCCCTATTTACCTTTTCTACCACCTACTAGAGTCGTATTTTCTCCTGTCAGATAGCCACTATCTACTTCTCCTAAACACCCTGCCAGCAGCTCTACCTTTACACCAACTGAAGAGTGCAATTCCTCTGACGTGTTGGTGTTTAATAGATATTATTTTTTTTGTCGCGCCCACTGCATGTGGAAGTTCCCAGGCCAGGGACAAAACTGGCGCCGCAACAGCAACCTGAGCCAATGCAATGACAACGGGATCCTTAACCCGCTGCACAAGAGAACTCCTAAAAATTAATATTTTAAGCAAGAGGAATAAAGTTCCAGCAGTGCCATTTCAGAAATTTGCAGAGAAAAGCACCCCCAACTCCATAGGTTTTCTATAATAAAGGCTGCAACAAAAGGAACTGGAAACTGCAGGCCAACAACTGGGAGAGCCCTACCTGAGTACCCCACTTCCCAGTGGGGAAAAAAATCCCTTCTTCTGCATTTCTTTGTCTACAAAGCAGTGGTGCTGGAAAATGCTGAAACAATTCCAAATATAAAACCTCTTACATGTCAAGTGCCAGGCCAGGACCTGGGACTGTGGAGATGACTACACGAGTTCATCACCATCTCCAACCAATGTATGTGCTGGGCAGACCCATGTGGGGGGAATTAGAGGGCAACAACAATGAACTACCTAACCTATCCTGGGGGCGGCAGGGGGGGGGGCGGTGTCAAGGGGCGGGAAGCAATGGTTAAGAGGTTAGGAAAGACTTTCCAAAACAAGGTTTCTCCAGTGTTAACTCATAACAACAGACACCCATGGTGGATCTTATTAAAGGACAAATTCTAATTAAGAATGTCTGGGGTGGAGCCTGAGTTTGGGCATTCCTAAGATGCTCTGTGGTCCACAGAGCGCACCAAGTGGCGAGGCCCTGGAAGGATTAACACCTGTGATCAATCAAAGTTTGAGCATGAATGACCAAGGAAAGACAGCCCAGGAAGAAGAACATGCAGACACCACAGCTAAAACACTATGTTGAATGTGAAGACAATATTCAACATGCTAATAAAAATTTTTATGTGAAATATTGTTGACCGTGTACATAGACAATAAGAATTTCACACAAAAACAAAAATAGATTTGTGATAGTTGCATGAAGGTGGTGAAATTAGGAGTGCTTCATCTCATGCCCCTCTCTCATCTTTTCCAGGCTTTTCACTAATGGTTTTATGTTGTGTTTATCAAACAACAACAAAAAAATGAGTTTCTCCTCCATGAGCTTGGGAGTTGAATTCTGCACTGGGGTGTCTTTTAACAAAATGACCATGCAGCATCTTCCAATCTGGGATTATGTTGAAGACACTAAGCTGCTTAATAACTGATGATGACAATTAATTATGATGGTGACATAAAAACATGTTTTTGAAGGAATAATATTTTATTATAAAAATTAATTTAAAATATTGAAGCATGTTTTTTATAACCCATTAGTCAATTTTTCCTGGGGAAAAAATGCTGAAGGAATTGTATAGAATTCTGGCAGGATAAAAATCCTTGCGCCTTTTGACTTCATAGAGCAATGAGTGGTACCCTGATGAAGAATTCATTGCTTGGTGCCCCAGAGCATACCACTGTCCCAAGCCAGGAGGAGAACTTTAAATTTCTGAGGAACAGAAGGGAGAGTTGTGGCTGCAGTGGACGTAGAGCCACAAGCTGCAGGTCTACTAGATTTATGCTTGATGGTTCCATTCCCAGTGCATAGATGGAAGTGTTAAAATTATCATCACCTGGAGTTCCTATCGTGGTGCAGCAGAAACAAATCCAACTAGGAAGCATGAGGTTGCTGGTTTGATCCCTGGCCTCACTCAGTGGGTTAAGGATCCGGTATTGCCGTGAGCTGTGGTGTAGGTCGCAGATATGGCTCAGAGCCCACGTTGCTGTGGCTGTGGTGTAGGCTGGCAGCTGTAGCTTCGATTAGACCTCTAGCCTGGGAACCTCCATATGCCTCAGGTGCGGCTTTAAAAATCAAAACAAACAAACAAAGTAAAATAAAATTATCATCACCTTTCTTCTGAATTAGGTGTGCTACAAGAGACCACATCATATAATTTTTTTTTTTTTATATGGCTGAACCCTCAGCACATGGAAGTTCCCAGGCCACGGACTGAATCCAAGCCGCAGCTGCAACCTATGCCAGAGCCTTTAACCCACTGTGCTGGGCCAGGGATGGAACCCGTGTCTCCACAGGGACCCAAGCTGCTGCAGTCGAATTCTTAACCCACTGTACCACAGCAGGAACTCTACATCACTGAATGTTTAGTCAACTGCCAGCCCTATCTGAAGCAGGTCACTAAACTAATCTTATTACCACATCACTATACACAACACAGTCATCACAAAGACCTACACACACATTATCTAATTTGATCCTTACAAGAATCTTGTGAGATAATGCCAGACTCCACTGTCTGTATTTGACAGATGAGAAAACCCAATTTCAGGCATGCTGATGAAGGATAGTAAGGTCCCAAAACCACCCAGAACTAGTTGTAAACATCAGGCCTTCTGATACTCTTGGCCCAATTCCAGAATCCTTTCTACAACACAACACTATAACCTCTTAAAAAAACAAGCAGGCAAGCATAAAGAAGGGGCTTTTTGGAGTTCCCTTCATGGCTTGGCGGTTAACGAACCTGACCAGGATCCATGAGGATGTGGGTTCGATCCCTGGCCTTGCTCAGTGGGTTAAGGATCTGGCATTGCCGTGAGCTGTGGTGCAAGTTGTAGACACAGCTCGGATCCCACATTGCTGTGGCTGTGGAGTAGGCTGGCAGCTGTAGCTCCAATTCGACCCCTAGCCTGGCAACTTCCATATGCCATGGGTGTGGCCCTAAAAAAAAAAAAAGTTTTTGAACTCAACAGGAATGAGGATCTATGGAGCCTTTTAAATTGCTTTTTAAAACGTTAAAATTTCATAAAAGTAGTTTGGAATTTGCCACAGGCCCCAACTGCATGTCTGTTGTTCAGTTTTAGAAGAACCTAGGGATGCAAACATATGGGCATATGGTGTTGGCATATAAATATCATGTAAGTTACAATATAGAAAGTACACAAACATGAAAAAGATTTGCTGGTGATTTGAGGACCAGGAAATATTTGTCACCTAATTTATAGGTTCTCAATCAAGGACAAGCCAGAAAGTTATAATAGGCTGTTGAATCAGTTCTAGCAATGACATTTTTAAACTTACATTTGTCTATTTTGTTGCATATGTTCATTATAAAAGAATATTAGAAATGGTCATTTAGAATTTTCATCTGAATAAAACAGAATACAATAGTTTCAGATCTTGAAGAAACTACTTCATATGTGTTAAAACAGACAGTTGTTAAGGATTATTTCAACATGGTATTAAACATAAAAAACAATTTATGGTGAAAAAGTGGATCCTCTAGTTCAGGCCAACTCAAACTTTAATGTATATACGAATCACCTACGATTTTGTTAAACTGAAGATTCTGATTGAGAAGGTCTGGGTGGAGCCCCAAATTCTACATATCAAGGCATCCCAGGTAATGCTGATGCTACAGGTCCTGGGACCTCACTTGATCAGTGGAGTCACCTGAGGTTGAACTTCAATCAACTAAATCTTGTGGACAAGGTTGATGGGTCCCTCAGGCTGGTATCACTTGAGCTAGCAATTTACCTATTGATGTATCTATCTTATTAAAAGGCCTGTGAAATAATAGAAAGTACCTTAAGGGAGCTCACGAAATAAAATTGCTAATTTTCTTGATCTGGCTTTACTTTTTATTTCCCTTCTTGAGCAAAGTGTGCAGAAAACTTCCAATAATGCATGATTTTTCTCTTTATTAAGCAAAGGCAGCTAAGACATTTTATTATCCAATAAATAGAGTCTGAGATCAGATATTCTGCAGACCAGGAAAGCTAGTCATGTTGAGATTATGGGATAAAAGATTGGGAAACTCAGCAAAAACAAAAAGAGAAAACAAAAATAAAACTTCAATCGACCACCACAAAAAAGATGGGGTGCCCAGCTAAATTTGAATTTTAGATAAAAGATTACTTTCTCAGTATTGATATACCCCAGGCAATATATAGGACATACTTAAACTAAAAAAAAAAAAAGAAAAAAAAATCATTGTTTACCTGAAATTTACATTTAACTGGGCATCCTGTATTTTATCTGGCAACCATTGTTAAAAACATACCCTAGATTCTAACTTGCATTTAAGTCCTAAGAGAGTTGATTCTGGCATGGAGAATTAACAGACCCGAAGTCAGTGTTGTTTAAACATTCCAATGGTACATGGAATTGCTTTCTGGACTTGCCAATACCACACGGAGCACTTGGCTATTACTGCTATTGATTCATGGAAACTCCTTTTGGGAGATTTGTACCCAGAAGACTGCACTCAAAGAAAATCATGATAGAGGGCAGGCAGGAAGTGAAGCTAACAGAAGTCATGTATAATAGCATCCTTTCTGGGGAAGGACCAGGTGGCTTGAAGCAGGAAGGTTTTTCTTCTAGTTCCCTGTCTTTTTCTCTTTTGGAGAACTGAAGATGCTCAGTGGGAGCATGGAGACAGTGATTTCTTTGTTAGACTCATGAGAAGTTCTTAATACATCACAGTTTGGCGGGTTGACTGGATTTAAGATTATTTTGGAAGGAAGGAAGGAAAGTGTAAGGTTGTTGCAGGCAGTCTCTCCCTTCTTGTTTATCAGTTTTTGAAAGTCAACTTTACCAGCTTAAAAAAAATTATTTTTTAGGATTTCCCATCATGGCACAGCAGTAACGAATCCAACTAGGAACCATGAGGTTGCAGGTTGGATCCATGGCCTTGTTCAGTGGGTTAAGGAGCCAGCATTGCTGTGAGCTGTGGTGTAGGCTGAAGACTTGGCTTGGATCTGGCATTTCTGTGGCTGTGGTGCAGGCCAGCAGCCATAGCTCTGATTGGACTGCTAGCTTGGGAACCTCCATATGCCATGGGTGCGGCCCTAAAAAGAAAAAAAAATTATTATTATTGTTTGCCATTTTAGGGCCACACTTGTGGCACATGGAGGTTCCCAGGTTAGGGGTCTAATCGGAGCTGTAGCAGCCAGCCTACACCACAGCCACAGCAGCGTGGGCTCTGAGCTACGTCTGTGACCTATACCACAACTCACGGCAACGCCAGATCCTTAACCCACTCAACAAGGCCAGGGATTGAACCCGTGACCTCATGGTTCCTAGTTGGATTCATTAACTACTGAACCACGACGGGAACCCCAATTTTTTAAATTGAGGTATAGCTGATATACAATGCTGTATTAGTTTCAAGTGTACAGCAAAGCAATTCAGTCATACATATATATATATATTTCAGATTTTCTTCCTTTATAGGTTACTATAAAATATCAAGTGTATTTCCCTGTGCTATACAGTAGGTCCTTTTTGGTTATCTATTTTATTATCATTATTATTTTTTGTCTTTTTTTGATTTTTTATGGCCGCACCCACAGCATATGGAGGTTCCCAGGCTAGGGGACAAATTGGAGCTGTAGCTGCTAGCCTACACCACAGCCACAGCAATACAGGATCCAAGCCGTGTCTACAACCTACACCATACATCACGGCAATGTCTGATCCCCAACCACCAGGCAAGGCCAGGGATCGAGAACCTGCATCCTCATGGATGCTAAAGTCAGATTAATTTCCACTGAATAACAATGGGAACTCTGGTTATCTATTTCATATATGGTTGTGTATATATGCTAATCCTAAACTCCTAATTTATCCTTCCCCCTTCACCCTTTGGTAACCATAAATTTATAAGTCTGTGAGCCTATTTCTGTTTTGTAAGTTCATTTGTATCATTTTTTTTTAGATTCCACATATAAGTGGTATCATATAATATTTGTCTGGCTTTATCTGGCTTACTTCACTTAGTATGAAAATCTCCAGGTCCATTCATGTTGCTGAAAATGGCATTATGTCATTCTTTTTTATAGCTGAATAATATTCCATTGTATATAAGTACCAAATCTTCTTTACCCATTCATCTGTCAATGGACCTTTGGGTTGCCTCCATGTCTTAGCTATTGTAAATAGTACTGCAGGTTTTTTTGTTTTGTTTTGTTTTGCCACGCCAAGGCGTGTGTTGCTCACGGGCCAGGGGTCAGATCAGAGCTGCAGTCTCAACCTAAGCCAAAGTTGCAGCAATGCTGATCCTTAACTCACTGTGCTGGGCCAGTGATCAAACCTGTGTCCCAGGGTTCCCAAGACACGATAGATCTCATTTCTCTATAGTAGGAGATCCAGCACTACAGCTTTTAAAGAGGGGAATCTAGTCATCTGATTGCACTTTTACATATGACAGCCAATAAAAAGTTTTAGATAATTTAGCAAAAAAAACACAGGAATTGCCTCATTTCCCAGCAGCCATTTTGTTTTGTTTTGTTGTTTGTTTTTTTGCTTATTTTCCCTTATACTGACTTCAAATACCAATAGTCATTCCTGACATGATGTTTATAATTAGCCTAAGTTAGAACCAAGGTTTGTCTGTTAGCAAAATCCTTTTGAGTGTTTTGCCCCTGCCGAAGCAATTGACCATTACAAATTCCCTAATCTGGTTAAATACACAGTAAATCTAATTAATTCCTAACTTTAGTAACTACTTGGGAGAGAACTACAAGTGATATATGTACGGCAGACACTCTATCAAAAAAAAGGTATTTAGTAACAAAAATTTAGTGGAATCTAAATTACGATAAGGGAAGAAAGTTAATTTCACTTGGACTAGTTCCAAGTCAACACAGGAGTTATGCAATCTGTCTTCAGTTGTCCCCTTCCTCCCCTTCCCAAATTACCCCATCAGGAACACTCGTGGGTTAAGTTACCTTGGAAGTTAGTTATCTACATGCCATTACTACCAACAGTCCTAGGATGAGATTAAATACACTTACATTTAAAAAGTTATAGTTGATTTACAATGTTGTGTTAATTTCTTTTTTTTTTTTTTTTTTTTTTGTCTTTTTGTTGTTGTTGTTGCCGTTGCTATTTCCTGGGCCGCTCCCGCCGCATATGGAGGTTCCCAGGCTAGGGGTTGAATCGGAGCTGTAGCCACCGGCCTACGCCAGAGCCACAGCAACACGGGGTCCGAGCTGCGTCTGCAACCTACACCACAGCTCACGGCAACGCCGGATCGTTAACCCACTGAGCAAGGGCAGGGACCGAACCCGCAACCTCATGGTTCCTAGTCGGATTCCTTAACCACTGCGCCACGACGGGAACTCCTGTTGTGTTAATTTCTACCGTACGACAAAGTGATTCGGTTGTGTGTGTATATATATATATTCTTTTTATATTCTTGTTCATTATGTTTTATCTTGGGATATTGAATTTAGTTCCCTGTGCAATATAGTAGGACCTTGTTGTTTATTCGTTCCATATACAATAGCTTGTTTTCGTTTTTAGAAATGATTTAGCTGATCCCAGGCACTTCAAAATTTACATTACTTATTGTGCAATGTTCATGCAATGGTCTCTAAATTGCAGGTGTACTGATTCTGGCAGGGACGAAGACACAAATTATATATAACCCTTAAGTTGCTCTATGAATCAAAATAGAACTCATTTGCAAACGGTCTGTGGCATTAACAAGTCATCAAAAAAGAGGAAGCTCTCTTAACTGAAGAAAACTTTATGAGAGGCAACCCTAAATTAAGACAAAGTTCCTATCAAGGTAGTTGTCCTTCTTTCAAATACTCTTTCTAGAATCTTAATAGTAATCTGTTCAGCCTTGGGCAGAAGGCAAATAATTTGAATTTCTGGATCATAATCTGATCTACTTTTATTTATTATTTTATTTTTTCTTTTTAGGGCTGCACCCTCAGCACATCGAAGTTCCCAGGCTAGGGATCGAATCAGAGCTACAAACTGCTGGCCTACGCCACAGCCCCAGCAATGCAGGATCTGAGCCACACCTGTGACCTACAACACAGCTCATGGCAAATGCCAGATCCTTAACCCACTGAGCAGGGCCAGGGATCAAACCACATCCTCATGAATACTAGTTGGGTTTTTTACTGCTGAGCCACAATGGGAACTCCTGATCTATTTTTGAATTCAAAACTTCTAACTAAATTGTCCATGGCATATTGTCAGCCTTTAATGATATCAGTGACTAATATGTATATCTGCTTCTTATTTAACCATCACTGCCTTGGTAAACAGCAAGCAATTTACCCTAAACGCATACTTTGGAAGAGGAGTGCTATTTCCCAAAGTAACAAATTTCCACATCATGTTTTAAGTGTATGAAGTGACAGTCAATAGAAAATGTCTAGATCTGAAGAGATCCTCAAGTTATGCATTCATATATCAAAACAAATATGCAGACAAATGCCCCTGTAGGGTGGAGGAAAAGGAACTTTCTACTGCTAATGAGTTGAGGCAAGTGTGACCATGGGCTTGCGGTCCAGGGTGTTTTTCTGCATTTTCTAGAGCTCTGGGAACTATGATGTATCTCAATGTAAATAAGTATTGCAGTGTTTGGGCTCAGAAGTTGGCCATATCACTAATATTCATGTTATTATTAAAAATGTACTGTTTTTGCAAATATACTCAATAGGGAAATAAATATACACAAAAGGGGAATATGAAACAAAACTGTCTTTACTGATTAGTTGACCTCTGTTTGGAAACATTTCTTTTTTCCTCTTCTCTAAAAACTTTGAAAAAAGACTAAGATGTTTTCCTTTTTTTGGCCATACCCATGGCAGGTGGAAGTCCCTGGGCCAGGAATCAAAGCCTTGCCAAGCAGCGACCCAGATCCAAGCCATATCTGCAACCTACACCACCACAGTTCAAGGCAACGCTGGATCCTTAATCCACTGAGTGAGGCCAGGGACGGAACCCTTGTCCTCCTGGATACTAGTCAGGTTAGTTACCGCTGAGCCTCGACAGGAACTCCAGCAGTTTCTGATTAATCTGGATTAGTCCCATTTTTCTAGATTGCATTTTAGCTTATCAGTATCTTATGCCTCCCCCAAAAGGAGCTGAGATTTCAGAAGGGCATTCCCAGTGACTTTTTCCAGCTACACAGAAATGAGAATGGGTTCATTTATGTAATTTTGGCCTTTGGAAATTCTTATTAATATTTATTTTTGCTGGTCTCCAGCAAGGAATATATACAAATTCCCATTTTGAGATATGCTGGCTATTTAAAAGTATGTGTGCTATTTTAAATGTAGGCAGACACTAAAAGTTATTAACCTGCCAATTGTCCTACTCTGTAATAACTCACCTAGCTTAATTAATTCCTTTTGGCATCCACATGATTAAATATGTTTTTTACATAATAATGGGTAGAGAGTGAACATATTTGTGAATTTCACAAGAATGCTTTGCTTGCAAATATTCCCCCTACCTTCAGTACAAACACAAAAGGCCGGTACTACATGTTAAAAGGGCTATAGACATAAAGGCCCTTTTGCAATAACAGAACACCAAGCAGGGTACATAGGTGTTATGAGAGTTTCAAATCAAGTTCGACGGCTGATGAGGAGTTCCCGTACTGGTGCAGTGGAAATGAATCCAACTAGGAACCACATGGTTGCGGATTTGATCCCTGATCTTGCTCAGTGGGTTAAGGATCTGGATTTGCCGTGAGCTGTGGTGTAGGTTGGAGATGTTGCTGTGGCTGTGGTGTAGGATGGCAGCTATAGCTTTGATTAGACCCCTAGCCTGGGAACTTCCACATGCTGCACGTGAGGCCCTAAAAAGACCAAAAAAAAAAAAAAAAAAAAAAAAAAGAAAAAGAAAAAGAAAAATGAGGAAAGAGGTATAAAAATTAATGTTAATAGTAATAAAAATAAATACTTCATAAACTGTGCACCTCTTTAAACAGGCCATCTTATTGGGATCATGCCTTGAGTATGACTTTTTTTTTAAAGCAAGAAAACTTTGGTTAAAAGCAAACAAAATTTCTCTTAAAATGTTATCTGTAACCATTTCTATTTAAATAAATCCTTTAATCCACCCGAGTGTCATCAGTTATTTCGCTTTTTTTGTATTCAAAATTAATGTACTCCAAAAAAATTAACGTACTGCAAATTCATCTTCTCTACTTGGCATAACTGACATAACCCAAAGCAGTTCATCCTTTTCCAACAGTTTGCATTATATGCCTCCCACCAAGGAAATTGCAAGATGTCTAGCTAGTCGGCTTGTTTCCTCTTCTAACAAGAGAGAGCTTTATAGGAAGGAGGTAGAACAGGGTGTTGGAAAAGAGAGTGGTTCATACAAGCAAACATCCTGATCAGACATTCAAATATCCTTTCAAAGGAGTGGAATAACGCGTGTCATTAAGTTACTCAATGTAATTACTTCCTATTCCTGGGATCCGCCTTGGAGTGTAGCCTGCTGACTCACCCAGCTGCTCCAAGTTAGTTTCTGCTGGGTTTCCCCACTGCCTGCTACACGTGAGTCACCACTGGAATGAAGTTTCTACCAATCTCCTTAACGACCATGCAGAAACCGGCACTGACAGGGAACTTTCCAATAAGAACCAGAAGGATGAGAGGATGAAAACTGATGTGGCAGGGACCACCGCCTGCCAAGCTGCCTGATGACAGTCTCCCCACTATCAAAGGGATTTGTCAGAAGCACCCCAGTTTCAGGGTGGTTTCCTCCACCCACCAAGGTAGTTAAACTGGCATTTTGTCTTGCAATGCTTGCAGCTGCTGGTCACTGAATTCTGCCCTTGCTTCACTAGTTTTCAAATTTGGCTGCACAGTGGAATCACCTGGAAACTCTCTCACACACACACCCCCCACCCCCGCACTACCACCCTAACAGCTAAAACCCCAACCATTGTCTTGCTGTCATCTCAAAACAGTCTAATTTAAAATAGTTGGGATGAGACATGGATGTCAGGATTTTTCCAAGTTCCCCAGGCAGCAAAATTTAGGCACCTTAGCACTGAAGAAGCATTGTCTTCCCATGCAAGTGAAATCTGCCAGTTAAGCTTACCTAGGACCACCATGTGTGCTCGCAAACCTCCTTTCTTGAAGATCTACCTGCAAACCCTAAGTCATATCTTAATTAATTTGACAGTACAGAATACTAGCAAGGCAAGGGACATTTCCAGAAGGGACACTGGCTAGACAATGACCCCCGTCCCCCTCCTCCCTTGCTTGCTAAACTTAGCTAAATTTAGTGCTTAAACGAAGTGTCTCAAACATTGCTATTCTTCCGGTTACCTTTTGATCTCTGTTCTGTTTCATTCCACAGTGTCTCCTTCGGCAAATCTGTAAGGCTCAGGACCTTCAGACTGAAGCAGGTGCTGCTGTGTCAAAGCTGCTGTGTCAAAGCTCAATCGAGACAGAATTGCACGCTTCACCTCGCTGGGACCAAGCTGCCGCCTGGCAATGCGGCCCCAGGGCAGATACTATGCTAATCAAGAAAGTTCTTCCGTCTCCTCGCGGGCGGGCGGGTGCAGGTTTGAACACTTAACCCTTGATTTTACGCGACTGCGCTATAGTGCGTCTAGTGACCTCCTCTTGCCTGGAGGCTCTGGACCACGTTCCATGTTTTTGGCCTAGGAGAGGACGTGCGCAAGTGCTGAAGAAAGCCCGCAGGAGGGGACAGCAGTGTTGGCTGGTGCTGGCGTGAAGGGACGGCTAATGTTCAGAATATTAATTACTCCACGCGCTACTGACCCGGCCGAGGACTTAACAGAAGGGGGCTGGGGGTTAAGACAAAGGCTCCTCCCGATCAAATGGCTGCAGCGCCCCTGCCACCGAGGTTACAGCTCTGCCCCCTGACTGGGCGGCCCTCGGTACGGAACTGGCAAAGTGATTCAAGGGATGACCAACTCTACTGGCCCTTTCGAGGTCTGATAAGTCTGCATTACCGAGAGCTCCTGGTTCGGAGGGGAGGGTCTTTTCTGTGCCCACCCCTCCTGCATGCCCTTTATGAAATATCTGGTCACTGTCCAGCCCTTCTAAGGGTGGGTTGAAGATTTTCTTACGGAAACAAGAGTGGGGAGTCGCTAAGTAGCCCTCTCCCTGCACTCAGGGTGCTCCCTGAAGAAGAACCACTTCAGCTCAGAATAATCTGCTTTCTTTCCACCCCAGCCGGCTTCAGCGTCCCGGGCGCCGGGAGCACAAGCCGGAGCCGGAGTCCAAGTGGGTAGAGGTGAGGCTGGAGGAGAAGCCCGGGGCGCGCGGCAGAGGTCCAAGGTTTGATCCCCAGCCGGCGGGCTCCGATGCGCCGCACTTCCTGATCCGTCCCGAAGCTCGCAGCCCCTGCCAGCGCCCCCAGTTCCCAGTTCCGGGGCCCCAACTCTGGCGCCGCCAGGTCCGCGCGCTGCGGGCGCCCACTCTCAAGACCCCCTCTTTCACCAGCGCCGTGTCCCTGTCCTGGCCAGCTCAGCCCTGACCGCCCCCCCCCCCCCGCCACACACACACACACACCCCGGCCCCAGCCAGTCCACTTTGCCTTTGCCAGCGTGGCAGCCCTGATTCCCTCCCTTTTCCTGGGGTGCGCAGTACTGAGGCCCCAAAGAGGCGATGCAGCCTGCAGGAGGGCGGCGGGTGCACACCCGGGGGCCGCGGCGCCAACCCCTGCACAACTTCTTGCGGGGCTCAGAGACCCCCGGTCCCGCGCTCTCCGCCATCGGCGGACTGCACCCCCAGGCGGCGGGAGGGGGCGCGGCCAGAGCGGGGCCTGGGAGGTACAGCGCCAGGGCTGGGGGGTCGGGGTGCGCTAGGGCGGTACCGCTTTAAATGCACTTGACTCACCTGCTCCGGCGCTGCCGCCTCCTTCCACTACTGACAGCTGGGGGCTTTGTTTTCTCCACCCACCCGGCCCGCTGCGCTCCGCCCCCACTGCCACACGTGACTCGCCGTCTGCTGTCGCCGCTGCTACTCCGCGGGGCCACCGGACAGCGCGGGGCCCGGGTAACCTCTGCCTGGGGGTGCAAGGAGTAGGTGGGAACAGCCGACGAGAGCCCGGGCAGGTCCGAGGGGACTCGCCAAAGGGTCAGTTGGAAGGTGGAACGCTGGTTAGGGCCCTGGGAAGCCAGGGTGAGTTGGTGACAAGGACTAAAGTGCCAGACAGTGAAAGAAGCTGAGTTGTTGAGCCCCACCCGAGAGGGAGGAGGCCGGCTCGGCTTAGAAAGGAGGCTTGAGGAGGCAACCCCATACCCTGAATTAAGTACCGGTAACTGGGGACCTGCACATCACTGCCTTTGACACCAAGTGTTTGTACTCAGACCTGGGGAACAGTTGATACTGAGGAGCAAACGAGTTCTGTCATGAACATTAGTAATTAAACCATGCCATTCTAAGCTGAACAATATGATAAACAAGGTAATAAATAATAGCAAGTTCTATTGAAGTTTCAAATCTGCTTGTTGGTGCCGATGATATTTGGCTTCTATTTGGAAAATGGAATCCAGGCTGGAGAAGCTAACTCCGGATTATTGATGTGGGCACTTGTCCATTTGGAACAGCGCCTAGTTTTAATGAAATGAATTAAGAAAATGTTCTAGCTTCAAGACGCAGCTCAGTATCTGCTGCTTTTGGAAGTGGTCCTGACCTTTGCTGATCTATAGTGTTTGAAACTGCAAGAACCTGTTATCTGAATCCTTCCTTTTGCCCTTGGAGAACAAATATACCTTTGTGCCCCCCCTACACACACCCAATTGCAACACTGGGGAAAGATTGTCCCCATGTCCCTAGCATTCATTAAAGCAAAGTCTGCATAGTGGAATGACTTAGCACTGTGCTTTCCAAACTTTAATGCGCAGAGCTATCACTTGGAGACCTTGTTAAAGCCAAATTCTGATTGAGTGGGCCTTAGGTTGGATCTGAGATTCTGTAGTTTGGCAAACTCTTACGTAACATCAGTGCTGCTGGTTTGAGGTCCACACTTTGAGTAGCAAGGCTCCAAGCACCCTTTAGCAGTGGCCAGCCTATTCTGAGTCCTCACTGCACCACTTAATAGCTTTGTGACCTTGGGAAGTGTCTTGATATTTGAACCACCATTTCTGTAAAATAGGATGATACCAATATCTTGAAGATTAAATGAGAAAACCGATTTAATGTGTGCCTAGCACACACACCTAGGGTTTGACAAGTGTTAGCTGATTAGCTCTTGGGGTCATCTTTGCAGAAGTGAAGCTGGCACGAAGTCCAGCATATTGGCAGGGGGAGTGGTGTGTGAAATGGGCACAGGGGATGAGATAGCCAGCCTGCAAAATAACTACTGTATGCCCAAATCACCTAGCAAGGGCCAAAAGGGTAGAATAAGTTTGTTGCATAAATGAACAACTACGATGAAGAGGAAATCATCCATGTTTAAAAGTTCTGTTTCTTCTGTAAAACTTTAAATCTTGATAGATATTTTTGGGACACTGAATTAAATCATTTTGCTTTTTATTACAGATAATGTCCAGTTGCCTGCTGGATGGGTAATCCATTTTAATATCTGAGTGAATAAATGGACTGTATGGAGTAGTGCATTTTTTATCCTCATTAAAAACCCTGAAATTGAAATTGAAATGAATTTATTAATGAAGATATGGTATTCTTAGCTCTCAAAATGAATGGGTATTTTCATCAAAGTTCTCACATTTCCCTTTCTTGCTTCTCCAGTCTCTGCCTCAATCCTCCCCCCCTCCACCCCCATCATTGTTTCCTAAGACTCATTTCTTGGCTTTTTATTTTTCTCACTTTCTATCATTTCCCTTGGAAATTTTATTCATATCTTATGCTCAGCTTTCAAGTGTGTGGAGATTACTTCTGAATCTATACCCACATTCTTGACCCATGTCCAAGCCCCATTTCTGGATTACCAATTACTTGCTAGGCACTTCCACTGAATTTCCCACTCTCCTAGGAGTTTCGGTGTGTTCTAAATTAAACTCCTCTCTCTTCTCATATAACTGATACCTCCTTGGTAATAAATCAAAGTGATTATTTGCATTGGAAAGCCCTCAGTGCTAATCCAGGGACCTGGCAGGGATATGGCTCACACAGCATGACTGTCCTAGCTACCTTCTGGCTGTTTCCAGATATTTCTGTGAGACTTTCCTTCAACACTGACTGGGGCCAACACACACATAAACATCGCTTACTGGTATAACAGCCACATACGTAGCTGTGGGCTGCTGCATAAATGGTGATCAGGGTGAATTGAGCTGGCGCATCTGTTAGGGCAGGCTGGATCATGCTGCTGTAACAAAAACCACCACAATCTCAGTGGTTTTATACAACAAAAATGAATTTCCTGCTCAATGCAAAGTCTCCAGGGCAGCTTTCAGGTGACTCATCATTCCAGCCTGCCTCATTCCTGTGACCTCTCCATGAGCACCACGGCAAGGGAAGAGAGTATGGAAAACTGGGCACCACACCTTAAATGCTTTCACCAAAGGAAATGACATGGTCACTACCTAACTTTAAGGAGGTATATATATATTTGGAAGGAATAGGAAAGTAGAAATCTTGGGGAGCACGAGTAATGTCTGCTGCAGGGATCTGTTCTATAAGGGAAGGTTAGGCATAAAATTAAGCTGAAAATAGTCTAGTTATAGTAGAGGGTGAGTGTAGATTACCAGTCTGAATAAGGAACCCAGTTGCCTGTGGATCTCTGAAGAAACACCATTGCTGTTACAATGTCTGTACAATATTACTACGTAGAGAGACACTTAAAAGTGAGAAATGCTGCCTCCCTGCCTGTCGGGGTCACTTTATGATTCAGCCAAGGTCAGTTTATTCCAGGCACTGATCATCCAAACTCTCTATCACACAAGAGCTGGGAAATAACTTTCATCTTGATTATACCCTGGGGAACACACCAACCGTGGAATAAGTAAGGTTACGTCAACATAAGCATGTTTGCTAATTTTGCTGACTTTAATGGTCATGCTCTATTCTAGGAATGAATATGTATCCATGAAAAATGAAACATTTCAGCAGGATTAAGCCATCCCATGTTTCTCTTGTGATTGACTGAATTTTGCCGCCTCTAACAAAGAATGTTCTTGTCTTCAGGGAATGTTGAAATGTAGCCCTGAGTATAAACGTCAGCCCATAAGCAAGGGGAAAGGAATCACTCATATCATAGTGAAAAAATAAAATTGTAGTTTTAAATAAGCTTTCAGGCTTCTTTCTCTAAAGAGAAGAGATTCTGTCAAGGAACTTGCCTCCTACATCTCCCAACACTCCATGTGCTTAAAAAAGGTAAAGCACTGATGAATGCTGTAAGCTCTAAAATGCTATACAGATACAGGGTATTAATATGTTGTTGGGCACTGAATAGTGCCTTTTTTTTTTGGCTGTGCCAACAGCATGTGGAAGTTCCTAGGCCAGGGATCAAACCCTGGCCATGGTAATGACCCGAGCTACTCTAGTGACAACACTGGATCTTTAACCTGTTGTGCCAGAAGTGAACTCCTGAATAGTGCCTCTGATTACAATAATTTTATGCTGGAGTTTCCGTCGTGGCTCAGTGGTTAACGAATCCGATTAGGAACCATGAGGTTCCATCCCTGGCCTCACTCAGTGGGTTAAGGATCCAGCTTTGCCGTGAGCTGTGGTGTAGGTCACAGATGCTGCTCAGATCCTGCATTTCTGCGTCTCTGGTGTAGGCCTGCGGCTACAGCTCTGATTAGACCCCTAGCCTGGGAACCTCCATATACTGCAGGTGCAGCCCTAGAAAGGCAAAAAGAAAAAAAAAAAGTTTTTATGCTGTCTCTGCCCACATCCATCAGTAATATCCCTTTTAAAACACCTACCTCTCATAAACCTATTCCCAAATATTTTTTTGTAACACCAAATCTTCCTAAGGCTATATTTTGAAAGCTTCAACTGCATATTTCCACAAATATCTAACATGGGAGATTAAAAAGGAGAGGCAATGTTTATCAATTAATGTTTTAAACTATTTGCTCAAATTCTTTTCATTTTATCTGATTTATTTTCAGCTCTTGCTAAGCTGTAACACTGCTCTAAGTATAAATCCTAACCTCAAGAGATACGCTGCAGTGAACCACTTACAAATGTATCGGTAATACCATGTTAGATGGAGATGGAAGTGTTCATTACCAAGCTATGATAGCATTTATCAAGATGAGTTGTAAAGATGGCACAGGATGACAGCTTCGCGGGGCTCACTGCCTTGTGATGACTCGTGTCTAGTTACAGAGTAAATGTTGGAATAAAAAAACAGCACCTTCAGAGCATTATGTGAGCTCTTGTGAGCAAATATTCGTGAGCTAGCTAAAAAGCATCATTATTTTGAAAGTTAAAGCGGGATCTGAAATGACTGATCGAAGTCCTAATTTCTAGCTATGTCTGCTAGCAAAAACTGCTGCCTCCTTAAGATAATATAGACTAGCAGAGAGAAGATATGCTTATTATATACTATGTATCGGTGGATACATTACAGACTATGTTCAATGTGCATCAAAAGGAGCAAAATGCTACCCTGGCTCATACAAAGCTATTGTAGGATAGAGGCGTCTGATTTTATATCACATTGAAAAAAACTCATACTCAAAGAAATAAATTGGGCATATATATGTCTATATGCATCAATTGTATTCAGTACTTCTATTACACCACATCTTAATGGCAGCAGATATAATTAATTTGTTGGTTGGTAATTATCTCTTAAAGGATGAAGTCTCTGAGGCCAAAAAAATCGTTTTCTGTGGCAGCTCCTTGGAGCCCAAATGGCCTTCAAGGGACCTGAGAGATCAACACCATTTCACCTGGGGATCCCTTGGGAGACAATGCAGCCAGTTTCTCTTAAGTTGAAGGCTAGTTTCTATTTATTAAAGATTATCTTTCCAATTTCACTTTCTTTGCTATTTTCCTATATCCTGTCCATGAATTGTTCAACTAGTGTGAGAATAATAGGTGACTGATTGATTGTGTCTCCTCTGACAGTCTTTGATTCTTTAAAAGAGGTTTGCTCTTTGGCTTTTCTGATTTTAAAATTGCTTTAGTCTTGCTAAGTTGTAATTTCTCCAACAAGGAGTTTTGTGATGCTTTTTACTGGGCAGTCACCATGTTAGATGCCCGTGGTTACCCAAATGCTCTTGGGTCTTAAGGGCCTTAGAGTATAGGGAGACCTGGACTGTGCACAGTGTGGCCTGAGGGGTGTTAAAGGTATGATTGAAATGCTAAGAGAAACCAGACAGTGGGGGAGAACACCAGAGAAGGGCTCACATTTGGGTTGGATCTTGCAGGATGAAGAATGGTGTACCAGAAGAGGATGGTTTGGGGTGAGGCAGACCACTCCAGAGACAGAATGTTGAAAGCCAAGATCTGATCAGATATTGATCAGAAAAATGATCAGAGAATGATGAGGAGTTCAATGTGGTGGCAGGGCCGGTGGTGTGGAATAGGGATGTCAGAGGGGTAGACTAGGAAAGGCCTGGGTGCCTGGGTGAGATGCTTGGATGATGGCCAGTGGTCTCCAAAGTGGGGTGAGAACACACTGGGGTTGTGTGAGATGATACACTGGGGTGTGGGAAGGAAGTGTGAAACCTGCATGTTTATCAGAAAATATGAGAAGGGACTTACAAACATATGGATTGACATTGATACCTTGCTTAGTTTGTATGTCAGACAGACAGGGGCACTTACCAGGTACAGAGAATACTGAGGAAAGGTTGGACTCCACATTAAAGGGGTGTCTCTATTCTTCTTCCTACTCCTGAAAGCCACTACATTGATTAGCATTTTATGTGCACTTGGTTAAGTGGATCTATGTATACTTCTAGCTTGACTAACCTAAGCCTCATGGAATGAATAAATGACTTAAAAAGAGGGAAGAAAAGACTTAAATGTAAGACAAGACACCATCAAACTCCTAGAAGAGAACATGGGCAAAACATTCTCTGACACTAACCTTACGAATGTTTTCTTAGGTCAGTCTCCCAGGGCAACAGAAATAAAAGCAAAGATAAACCAATGGGACCTAATCAAACTGACAAGGTTTTGCACAGCAAAGGAAACCACAAAAAACCAAAGAGGCAACCTACAGGAGAAAATAGTTTCAAATGATGCAACTAATAAGGGCTTAATCTCTAAAATATACAAACAACTTATACAACTCAATGACAAAAAACCCAACAACCCAATGGAAAAATGGGCAAAAGACCTGAACAGACATTTCTTCAAAGAAGATACACAGATGGCCAACAAGCACATGAAAAAAATGCTTAACATCATTGATTATTAGAGAAATGAAAATCAAAACTACAATGAGGTACCACCTCACACCTGTTATAATGGCCATCATTAACAAGTCAACAAATAACAAATACTGGCAAGTATGTAAGGGAACTTTCCTACACTGTTGGTGGGAGTGTAAATTGGTACAACCACTATGGAAAACAGTATGGTGGTACCTCAGCAAATTATACATAGAACTACCACACGACCCAGCTATCCCACTCTTGGGCATGTATTTGGACAAAACTCATTGAAAAAGATACATGTACCCATATGTTCACTGCAGCACTATAGCCAAGACATGGAAACAAACTAAATGTCCATTGACAGATGAATGGATTAGGAAGATGTGGTACATATGCACAGTGGAATACTACTCACCCATAAAAAAGAACAAAATAATGCCATTTACAGCAACATGGATGGAACTAGAGACTCTCATACTAAGTGAAGTAAGTCAGAAAGACAAAAACCACATGATATCACTTATATCTAGAATGTAATATACACCAAAAATGAACCTTTCTACAGAAAAGAAACTCATGGACTTGGAGAATAGACTTGTGGTTGCCAAGGGGGAGGGGAAGGGGAGGGAGTGGTATGGACTGGGAGTTTGGGATTAATAAATACAAACTATTGTGTTTTGAGTAGATAAGCAATGAGATCCTGCTGTATAGCACAGAGAACTATATCTAGTCACTTGTGATAGAACATGATGGAGGATAATATGAGAAAAAGAATATGTATATATGTATGATTGGCTCACTTTTCTGTACAGTAGAAATTGACAGAACACTAAATCAACTACAATGGAAAAAAATAAAAATCATAAAAAAAGAGAGAAGATAATATGAATGATACAAGTGTTAGGGAATTTTCACAAAAGTCTTTGCAAAATTGGTGTTTGTTTTAAAAAATGAGTCTCATAGTCCCATCCAATTATACACTTCCTCTGTTTGCATATGGGGCTTTTTGTGAAATGTATTCTGCAGCTCTGACAGCCATCAAACTAAACACTGAAATAAACTGCACTTAGAACCAGATCTGAAGTTGTTCTATCACAAGGTAATAAGATTTTATAGAAATTATGAAGCATACTAAACCACATTACACTCACTAAATAACGTTTTAGTGATAGGAAAATATTTTCTCCACCATTAATAGAATATAAAATAATGTATATTTCATCTTTATTTCACTCTTAAAATTTCAATTTTATGTTATGTTTTCTTATGTGTACACTAATCCAGTAATTGCATATTCATATTATTTACACATGAATATGTATATGTGAGATGAGAAATGTTGTACTTACAGGAGTGTGAAGGCAGAAGGGAGCCAAAAAAAAAAAAAAAAAGTATTAGAGAAAAGGTACCTATGACCAGGTTTGTTTTTAGGAAGATGACCTAGGCAACAGCATGGAATGGAGAATGAGACCAGTTTGCAAGATCAGGGAGAAGGTCCAGAGGAAAGCTGATGATCAAGATGAAAAATGATGATTGTGATGGAGAAATCGCTATAGCATGCGGTCTTCAGTGAAAGTGTGTGTGCGGCGTGTGTGTGTGTGTGTGTGTGCTTGTGAGAGAGAGACAGAGACAGACAGAGAGATTTCCAGGTTTGTAATTTGCTAGTTAGAGTGGATAGTGGAACTGTTACTTGAGATGAAGAAATGGGATATTGAACAAGATGCAGAGTTCAGTTTAGGACATGTTAAGTCCAAGGTGCCCAAAGGATTCCCAGAAGATGACTAGTGGGCTTTTTAAATATAATTCTGAAGCTCGGGAAAGCTTATACAGATTCTACGGTAGCTTTATTTCTCTATCTGTAGCCCTTCCTACAACTGCTGGTTTTAAAAATACTACTTCATCTAAAAACAAATTAACACAACAGTTTAACATTTATAAGTATTTATAATGAAATGAAAATGATTGTCAGACATAAAAAGACAAACATCACAGGATATCACATATGTGGAATCTTAAAAAATGACACAAATGAACTTATTTACAAAACAGAAACAGACTCACAGACTTGAAAAAACAAACTTATGGTTACCAAAGGTTGGGGGGAGGGATGGGTTGGGAGTTTGGGATTGGCATATGCATCCTACTGTGTATGAGATGGATGGTCAATGGGGAACTCTACTCAGTATTCTGTGATAACCCATACAGGAAAAGAATCTGAAAAAGAATGGATATGTGTACATGCATAACTGAAGCACTTTGTTGTATAGCAGAAATTATCACAACATTGTAAATCAACTATACTTCAATAAATCTTTTAAAAATGGAAGAAGAGAGTAAACTTCGTATTTCACTTCATTCCAAGAAACTAAAAAGTGTCATAAATATAGCAAAAGTGATACCAACCCTGGCTGACTTTGCACAAGTTATAAATTTTAAAAAAAATCTAATTAAAATTTTCCATTAAAATGGGGAAAAAAAGAATCAGTTTACTATTGCATAAGAGCAAGACATCATCACTAAACAGAAAATCTTAAAATTTTAATTTGACATTTTGGCGAGTTCTGCATTCTATCTGACTCTGGTGATCTTCCATGTTTACACTTTTTACTATTTTGTTACTTATCAAGTGTTAGTGAGACTTAGCTTATTGTAATATAGTCACTCTCTGGTATCCCCGTTGTGTCTTTGGGGGAGAAGGTGAGCCCTACATCCTTCTGCTTTGCCATCTTGATCTCCCATTGGTCTGTTCCCTGTTCTGTCTTTTCACATGTAAAACCTTGTTGTTCCAACCAGCCATTTTTTTTTTGTACTGTAGAAATTGCGAATGCTTTCTGATAACTGCTGTACATGTCCCTTCTTCAGGAATCATGAACATTGTGAAACCCTGACGTGTTGTCTTCCATCCTCTCCATGTTGTTTATCAACCAAGCTGTCAAAGCATGTTCTTGCTAAGTTACAAGGATGCCTTTCATACAAAAGGTATTTCTCCCAGTTCCTTACCCAGTTCTTACTAAGACTCTGTGGCTAATTTACCAGTTTAATTTTCAAGTTTCATACAATTCTATTTTTAACCTCATAAATAAGATTTTGTAATTAAATGATGCCAAATATGCATTTATTTAAAATTTCAAATTTCTTGTATCATGGCTTTGTGATCTTTTTATTATTTAATACCTCAAGCACTTATGCACTGTCATCTTCATTAAATTGAAATTTATTTTAATCCAGGGACACATCTCTCTCCACTAGAAGGTAAGCCCCACAAGGGCGAGAATTTTGGTCTGTTTTGCTTACTGTTCGATGCCCAGTGTGTTGAACTGTGTCTGGAACATGATATAAATAAATATTTTTTAATGACCCCATGAATACATAAATAAAGGAACAGAATAGATTCATAAACATGTGAATTGGAATTATCTTCCTTTTTTAAAAAAATCTAAATCTTTGTTATCACGTTGCATTATTTATCTGTAATTTTGACACTCCATTTACTCTTTACTTAATTAATTTTGTCACACCCATGACATATGGAGGTTCCCAGGCTAGGGGTCGAATCAGAGCTGTAGCCACTGGCCTATGCCATAGCCATAGCCACGCCAGATCCGAGCGGCATCTTCAGCCTACACCACAGCTCACGGCAATGCAGGATCCTTAACCCACTGAGCAAGGCCAGGGATAAAAGCTTCGTCCTCATGGATACGAGTCAGATTCGTTTCCACTGAGCTATGACAGAAACTCCTCCATTTACTTTTTAAAAAACTCAATTTAGTATAAGTTTATTGTGAGGTAAATACTTTCATACATACCACAATTTTAATCTTTCAGCATCTAGGAGAAAGAGTTTTTTTCAATTTTCTTTCAGCTTACAGATATATGAAAGGCCTCAAATGTACTTTCTGTGATTCTCCCAGCAATACTTAGGTAGGAAGGTTAAATATAGTCTTAACAATAAAACCCAGCAGGAGTTCCCACTGTGGCATAATGGGTTAAGGATCTGGCATTGCTGTGGCTGTGGCATAGGTCACACCTGAGGCTCAGATTCAATTCTTGGCCCAGGAACTTCCATATGCTGTGGTATACAAACAAGACAAAACAAAACAAAACACTGGCATTCATAAGCAATAGTTAACTCTAGAATGTGGCAAAATAGTAAATTAAAATGAAATATATAAAATGTATTAAATAGAACAGGAGACCCAGATATCAGTTTCTTGAAGACAACATCTATCTGTACAGTGAATCTTTAATCATGTGCTACCTTTCAGAGCCTTGTTAAAATTGGATTTGACCACATCCACAAATTAATTCTTGCCATTACTATCGCTGTTTCACAAAATGTTTTTGTTTGTCTCTCTCCATCTAAAGTCTGAGAAAAGTAATTGGAAAAAAGTGCCACTTAATGGCCCCGGAGAAATCCAGCTGCTGGGAGCTGTCTGTGGGCTCTGGGGACTTGGACCAGGCTCTCTGTCAATGAGGGTGAATGGATGGGGAGGGAAATTGCAGTCAGGCCCTGACACTCCCCAATCAACTGTGCTTTGGAGAAATGCCGACGTGGCTGGCCGGGCTGCCGTGTGTTTCTTTGTTCTCCAGGAACGTCTATTCTATTTGCCACTCATGAGCACACATTGCCTTTTCTCTGGTGATGAGGGGTGTGAGTGAGTAAATACAGAATACAGAATATGTTCCTGCCCAGCCTCCACGCAGGCCCACTCATAACTCCTCTCCCTCCTTTTGTTTTCTTTGTTATTTTTGTTTTCTTTCTTATGAAGATCTTAAGATTAAACCAATTTTGGGACAAGTCACAATCATTACTATGTTACTAGAAAACAAATGCATGTGCTTAAAAATGATGATGACATAGGTGCAGGGACCAGGGGTCCATGTCGCTGCCACCGTGACCTTTATACTGGGTGTAGATCTTTGTGGTTGTCTCCAAATAGTGCAATTTTTTGATGCCAGGTCAGACTCACTCTGGCTAAAGGCTGAACTGGCAACATACTCTTTATTCATAACAAACTGTAGCCGGCACCAAGTACAACACCTTTCTTTGTCAAACAAAAAACTGTACATATTTAATGCACACAGCTTGATGAGTCAGGAGATGGGTACATCTGCCAAGAGCAACACTTTTGCTCCTGACCTCCTGAGGCTCAGATCCAGAGGCAGGACCTCACTGGCTTTGCACATCAGGAGAGACGGCTGTGTGTTAAAAGAATAAGATGAAATCATCCCAAGGCCCAGAAACAAAATGTTAAATAGATTATAGTTAAGTTATGTGATAGATTATTTGGTAACTACCAAAAAAAATACTTTAAAATATTCAAGGGCATGGAAAAATGATCATTTTAACATATTAAGGGACAAAAATAAGATTCAAGAGTTCTGAATCTTGTATATCCAGTATGATGTTACTTGAGTAAAATGTTTCCATATGTTTCTTTGCATAGAAAAGTAAATAAATAAAGTTGGAGAAAATATTTTAAAATGGTATTCTCAGGGCAGGGGGACGGTGAGAGAAGGAGAAAGAGAGAGAGATTGATATTAAGGAATTGGTTCCTACAATTGTAGGCTGATTGTGGGGGTTGGCAAGCCCAAACCTTGCAAGCCCGAATTCTATAGCGAAAACCAGAAGGCTGAAGACTCAGGTAAGCACTGATGTTGCATTTTTAAGAATTCCTTCTTCTTGAGAAAACTTCGGTCATTTCCGAGGCCCACCTGCATTATGGAGGGTAATCTACTTCTTTTTTTTTGTTTTTTTAATTTTGCTTTTTAGGGCTGCACCTGCAGCATAGGAAGTTCCCAGGCTACAGGTCGAATCTGAGCGGTAGCTGCCAGCTTACCTCACAGCCACAGCAACTTGGGACCCAAGCTGCGTCTTTGACCTACACCACAGCTCACAGCAACGCTGCCCAGATCTCTGACCCACTGAGGGAGGCCAGGGGTCCAAGCCACATCCTCATGGATTCTAATCAGATTCGTTTCTGCTGCACCACAAAGGGAGCTCCCTGGAGGATAATCTACTTTAATGACATCTTAAAAATACCCTCAAAGCAATATCTAGACTAGTGTTTGGCCAAGCAACTGGGCACCACAGCCTAGCCAATTTGACAGGTAAAATTAACCATTACAGCTTTCAAGCAATACTGCCCCCCCACATCCCCATGCCTGTCTTTTCTGGAAAATAGGCAGATTTTCCCCTTGGGCATTATTCCCTTCCCATGTACTTTTTTCTTTCTTTTTTCTTTGTGTGTGTGTGTGTGTGTGTGTGTGTGTGTTTTCTAGAGCTGCACCCACAGCACATGGAGGTTCCCAGGCTAGGGGTCCAATCGGAGCTGTTGCTGCTGGCCTACGCCAGAGCCACAGCAATGCCAGATCCGAGCCGTGTCTGTGACCTACACCACAGCTCAGAGCAACGCTGAATCCTTAACCCACTGAGCAAGGCCAGGGATCGAACCCGAAACCTCATGGTTCCTAGTCGGATGTGTTAACCACTTAGCCATGACATGAACTCCCCATGTACTTTTCATGTACATTTTCATTTTCCCAGCAACAATTACAGCTCAGGTGAAGTGAGATAACTGAGATAATTTCAACAGTACAGGTGAAGTTAAGTGCTTTTTTTTTTGTTGCTTTTTAGGGCTGCACCCGTGGCATCTCAGCATATGGAAGCTCCCAGGCTGGGGTTGAACTGGAGCTACAGCTGCTGGCCTACACCACAGCCACAGCAACAAGGGATCCAAGCCACGACTGTGACCTACAGCACAGCTCACGGCAACACCGGATCCTTAACCCACTGAGCGAGGCTAGGAATTGAACCCAAGTCCTCATGGATCATAGACGGGATCGTTAAGCGCTAAGCCACAACGGGAACCCCAAGTTTAGGATTCTTAATTAGAATGCTAGGATGGAAGCCCTAGCTTCAGTGTAGAAGGGGTGAAGAGGGGACACTTGGAACCCACAACATGAAAGAAGCTTGTCTCAGAAAGGCTGATTATCAGGGAAGGCTGAATGGAGGGATGGCAATAAATGGCTCTTGAGGTAATCTTCAGTCCCCGAATTAAACCAACCCTAACCTCTGCCCTTCCTCTGCCCTTTCAGTTATGCAACCTGTTATTTAATCTAGCTTTTCTGTTACTTGCAACCATGTTTCTGCTAAAACAGTCTTTTCCAGTTGTTCAACAAATATGGATTCCTTTTATAATAAGAGAGTAGTTTTAATATTCACTGATTATAAGACAAACTGTTTGCATTTTAAAATCTCTGGAATTGGGATGTGTCATGGCATGTTGTAGTTCAGTAGAACTTTTGCAGTGTATATAAAATAATGGTATATCATATTCAAAATAAGATTTTTACATTTGATAAAAGTTTTGTTTGTTTTGTCTTTTTAGGGCCGCATCCATGGCACATGGAGGTTCCCAGGCTAGGGGTCAAATCAGAGCTGCAGCTGCTGGCCTACACCACAGCCAGATCCTTAACCCACTGAGTGAGGTCAGGGATCGAACCCAGGTCCTCTTGGATCCTAGTCAGGTTCATTAACCACTTAGCCACGATGGGAACTCCTGAAAGTTCTTTTTTATGAAAGATGGAATGTAAATGCTCAGGTTACTTGGAAAGATGTGGCTCATGCTCCTGGGACTATATGGCAACCTGGACATCACTATGTTTTTGGAATAGTTCAAGAAGAAATGAAAAAAACCTAGAACTTGGCTAGTGTGCTACTCAGGCTTTGCTGTGCTACTTCAAACTGATATAAACTAGATTGATATAGAACATTTAGCTTTTTGATTCCATTTCCCAGATTGGAAATGGAATCAAATCTTTTCAAGGAATCTGTGGATCACTGCTTTGAATGGCCTAGCAATAGATGACTTTTTGATGTCTATTTTTCTTTTTCATGGACTCTATTTTTTTTTTAAATTACTTTTAGTTTCAAATGGTTTCAGAATCAACCCCTCCCAAAAATGCTATTTCAGGCTCTTGCACACATGAATATTAATAATATCATGCATTCTCTATGTAGTGTTTTAAAAAAAACTTTCAAACACATTTTTGGATCTATTATGTGATACTATTCCCATAATATTTATGTGAGTTGCATTATGATCCTTTTAGTATTCTAGAGATTTCCATGCTTTCATGGAGTAATTAGTGGTAGAGGTGGACCTCCAATGGACTAGAAAGGGCTGAAATGAAATGAAGTTTTATTGCGTGAAGTTATGATCTGTGTCATTAGCAAAGATAGAATACAACTTCAGAGTTTTTGAACCTGGTTCAAGGTTATGGTCATCACTTCATGGCCATCTTTCTGTTCACATATATATTCCTGTCACTAAAAATGATCATTGGGAACCTGAGGCCATTGTGATTCACTATTTTTTAAAAGCTCTATTTATTTTGTGCTAATTCACACCATGCTGTGAATAATTCAACAATGAGCTATCCTAGAAACTAAGGTCTTAAGCACTATTATAGTAAATTAGATTGATATGAATTTTAAAAATGGTTTGGAATTATCCTACATTTACATTTTCTAAATGAGATCAGGTAGAAGTTAAAGGCAGGGGAAGCATCATAAATTAGAAATTAGGAAGCAGTTACAATGAATTCAGGGGAAAACCCCAGGTAAGTACATTTTTTACTTCTAGTTGCTTTTAGAAAAGCTCTGCTTGCCTTGTGAATTATGGTCCCATCTCATTCAGCTACACTTTCTATCTTTGTCTTAATTTTTCTTCCCCCACACTCTCCTATTCACCAGGCAATGCATTTCTGGAAGGCAGAGACTGCATCTTACTCTTCTCGCAGGTATGTATGTTCTAGAATACTGCCTAGTATGCTGACAGTATGTAAGCTGGATGGCTGTGCAAGAAAAGATAAGGGATGGTCTTTATTTTCTTGGTGAAGTAAGTGGGCTTATCTGCTGAAAATTAAGGTTTTTTGTTTTTTTTTTTTTTTACTCATTTTGAGAAACCCATTATGTAAAGCAAATACAACTATTACTACTCAGAACTACCTGGAAAAACAGAGCAATGCAGTACCTTGTTTTGTTTACCTGGACAATTCCCTGCAACCTTCTAGGAAATTCACTGAAATAAAGATTGCTTCCAATAAGGTAAGAAAATGTTTTAGGTAAGTCATAAAAGTAAAACAAAGGGAACAGCCCTCCAAAAAAAATCCCCACATACTCCCCAAATCCTGAACATAAAGAAGTTTTATTTCTTTAAAGAAAAGGATACTTTTACCTCATATAATTGTGAAAATTCAGTTAACCAGGATAACAGAGATAGACAAGGACATTATTCTGCTTCTTTTAAGGAGGGAGAAAAGCAGCAAAGGAGACTCAAAATTTCCCTGTGCTTTAATATGTGCATGGTTTAGATGCATAGATGTCATTAGCTTGGCTGTTTGTGGCTGTTGATCACAGCTGCAGAACCCAATTGGAGGCTTTTTTAATATCTCTGAGATTGTGACCCTGACAAGACGACTATGGAAATAAATTTAAAAAAAAATCAGACAGTAAATAGATGCAATTCAGACAAGAGGATGAAAGGGTTGAAAATGCAAATCATTGTAATTTGTATTGAACTTAGAATTTAGGGAGCATGGGGGCTCCGGACTGCCCTATTTTAGGATACAAAGTCCCTGGTGGTTATCAACAGGGGTTCCGGCATCTGGACCTTGAAACGGTGAGTCTTTTGGTTGTCCTTGAGAGCAACTTTTGCTCACAGAAAGGAAAATTTATAGGAGTTCCCATTGTGGCTCAGTGGAAACGAATCTGACTGGCATCCATGAGGACGCAGGTTCGATCCCTGTCCTAGCTCAGTAGGTTAAGAATCCAGTGTTGCCGTCAAGTTGTGGCGTAGGGCACAGATGTGGCTGGGATTCTGCATTGCTATGGCTGTGGTTCAGGCAGGCAGCTGCATCTCCAATTCAACCCCTAGCCTGGGAACCTCCATATGCCACAGGCGCAGCCCTAAAAAAAAGAAAAAAGGGAGGGTCTTTGATTTTTAAAAATTAATATCTGATTAATAAAAGCTGCAAATCCAAATTCCAATTTTTTCTTCATTTTAAAATTTAAACTTATAGAAGTTCCCTTGTAGCACAGCAGGTTAAGGATCCAGTGTTATTACTGCAGTGGCTCAGGCTGCTGCTGTGGCACAGGTTTGATCCCTGGCCCGGGTACTTCAACATGTTGTGGTGCAACCAAAAAATTTAAACTTATAAATCTAATTATATTTTATAAATATAGTCTATTTAAAATTTTAATTTTAAGGAATAAACTAAATTTAATATATTTGATTTTTTTAAGTAATTATCAGAACAAACACCTTTCTAGGCATTTAAATTATTCTTAAAATCTATTAAATTATTTTTATAAACATAAAGATTCTAAATATATTATTCTAAATGTATGGTACTATAAATAAGTCCATAATTCTTTTATATATTTCCATTTAAAATCACAAGTCTAAATGAATTACCTAATTTCACATTGAAAATAGGAATCACAATATTCATCTGACTGATCCTTTTCCTCTCATTATACTCAATACTGATTATGCATGTCTTGTCTAACATCTAACACAAGAATATTATATTTGACTTACCTTTTCATCTTTCTTCTTTAAAATTTCCCCAGGTTGTGGATGGGGAACAAAGAGAGAAATGTTTACACAGAAACTGAGGTTATTCCACTAAGATGTTCTTGGATAGACAAGGTTGCATATCTGGTGTAATTTTGTTTGGATCATAGGATGTTTGCTGTCCTGAGACACTGCCAAGGCCCTGTGATGGCTCCTGAGCCCTGTGTAGAGTGGCTTTAACAGGTCCTGACAAGAGCAGTCTCTCAGCAGACTCAAGTCTCTATCATTTATACAAAATCCAATTCTTCCTTCTTGCAATTGCTTCACCGGTTGACAGGAGTCAACTAATCACTTTATTCCTTGAGTCTATTCTGAATTTGTCACATTTTTTCTTACCTGATAGGGTCCAAACTTTTATAAATTATTTGAATAATATCTGAGTGGATTCTGCATATTCCTCATGGCTTTGCCTGGTTCTTTAGCTGTAACACTGATGCCATATTAATGATGGATAAGACATTTGATTTAATTTGGATGTCCCCTAAAGCAGACCTTGAGACAAGGGCTGGAGTTTAAGAAGGATGAAAATTAAACTGGGAAGTGAGGAAGGGCAGGAAGTCAACTATTAAGAAGTGTATCATCAATCCAGAATTCCTGTCGTGGCTCAGTGGTTAATGAATCCGATTAGGAACCATGAGGTTGCAGGTTCGATCCCTGGCCTTGCTCAGTGGGTTAAGAATCCAGCGTTGCCGTGAGCTGTGGTGTAGGTCGAAGACTTGGCTCAGATATGGCTTTGGTGTAGGCTGGCAGCTACAGCTCCGATTAGACCCCTAGCCTGGGAACCTCCATATGCCGCGGGTTCGGCCCTAGAAAAGACAAAAAAAAAAAAAAAAAAAAAGAAGTGTATCATCAATCCATTTATCACTGTGGTTACTAGAGATTACTGCCAATGAGGAAATTCTGGGAGCCAGTGAAGAACATTATTTCAAAGTCATCTATTCCAAGGGTAAGGGAGCTGGGATATTTTATATACCGACTTCTGTAGATCATGGGTTGAATGCAGCTTCTGGGGGTCTTTATTTCCTAGCACTTTCAGCCTACCGCACACAAGGGCAAAATGGCGTCAGTGGTCAAGAATGCCCTCAGGCAAAGGAATATAGGAGCTGAGTTGGTAGGAGCATGAGTCTGCCTATCATTTTCTTCCTTCAGAGCTTCAACTGCACTTAACAACAATGAGCTGATTTTATCATTCTTAATTACTGTTACCCTCAAGTCTCCCAAACGTTGGAGATACTGCATCATCCAGGACATCCTCTTCCATCTGTATCATGCCCCTGTTCATCCTAGGTCTTACTAATTTGGTTGCCAGAGCATGCCTGGAATTGTTACCACTCCACTTACCACCAGTAATGGAGTCCTCACTGTCTTTTGGCTGGTGAGTCATTCGGTTCTAGAGTCACAGCCTCAGGATCTGCTTCTCATGACTTCTCATCTCACCAAATGTCTTAAACCATCACAGAAGCAGACTCTTAGAAAAAGACTGCAGCACCAAAACTTTATTTGGGAGGTGAAGCAAATTGAGCATAAAGACAGGGATGGAAGACAGCCAATAAAAAGGTACATTGTCCAGCCAGATACCAATGCAGGCACAATTCCATTGGGGGGGGGTGGTCTTTGGAAGGCTAACTAAAACAGACACTTCAGTGTCATCAGCTTCTCTCCAGGGTAAGGGATCTGTGGGTATTTATTTACTACCCCTCTTCCACATTAGTGGAGAGTTCACACAGAGGGATGCTAATTCCCCAGCATTTCTGACCTGCTGCAGAATGGCTAGAAAAAGCCCTTAGGGAAAGGAACACAGGTGCTGACCACATGCACCAAAGTGGTAATGGCCAGGGGATACTGATGGGGCACTCAGCAGCATCCCTTACACCACTGTTTCCCACTTAAGATATGTGCTCTTATTTCATGTTATGTATTTATATAAAATAAGAATATTTAAAGATTTTTTAAAAATTAAAATGTCCCAAATTGCCAAAGCTCTTAAAATAACTACGAAGCATTTTCAGAAGGCTGGATAGTACGTGTGAATTTACAGGAGAAGACAGATTTGCTAAGCTGGGCTATTTAAGCTAAATTATTTTCTACTTCTGCTAATAAGACTCCCAGATGTAGATGTGAAGGAAGAGAATAAACATGTTCTTGGATCACTAGAGGAAGGAAAGAATATGAGTCATGTGCATATAGATAGAAAGCGATTTGTTTAGAAAGGCATTAGAGCTATTGGGTCATTAATACACCTATATTAGAATAGGTAAATGAATTAGCACTGAGGGTTGAGAGCCTTCTGGTACCATGTGATAACAATGGAAACATAAAAGTTTTATTTTACTATTTCACTTCATTGAATTAAGATTCTTTTTTTTTTTAAAGAAATGTTTCACAGCAATGAAATTATTACTGATAACTCATGAACCATGGCTGGTCTTGTGTTAAGGTGATTAGTGTAATGAAACTTCTGATAAAATCTTGTAAACATCAAAGTCTAAAGTGAGGAACATAATGCTTGTTGTCAATAAACCTTCTTGAAACACAATTTTATGTCTGAGCCACTTTTGTTGTTGTTGTTGTCTTTTTGCCTTTTCTAGGGCCGCACCCGCAGCATATGGAGGTTCCTAGGCTAGGGGTCTAATCAGAGGGGTAGCCGCCGGCCTACGCCAGAGCCACAGCAACTCCGGATCCAAGCCGTGTCTGTGACCTACACCACAGCTCACAGCAACGTCGGATCCTTAACCCACTGAGCAAGGCCAGGTATTGAACCCACAACCTCATGATTCCTAGTTAGATTCGTTAACCACTGAGCCACTTTCTAATTACATATATATTCTGAAGCATAGTGAGGAAGTACAATTAATTGTGGGTGGGCATCCTGACTAAAGAATAGCTGAAAAAAATCAACACAAATAATTTTTTTCTGTGTAGGAAAAGCAGAATCAATTCTTCTCATTTCCAACATCACTTGGCAATTTTCACTATCACATGTCAAGCATCAGGCTTTTAATTTTCTGAAACCTATACTGGTCTCTATTATGTGCAACATTCTGCTGGGCACTATGGATAATACAAAGTCAAGTTCCACAGTTGCTGCCTACAGGTTGCTTATGGACCAGTATGAAAGAGAACTCCAACTCAGTTAGTTATAAAACCATGAGGACTCTTCAGACACTTGTAAAGAAGAGGTGACATCTGATTTCAAAGGTGGGGCTCTTGTCTCCACCATAAAACTAGGTCCTGAAAAAAAACTACTGGCTGAGAATTGATTGGCCATGCATGGTTAGAAAAGTGAACGGGAACCCCTGAGAAGAGTTTCTGAGCGGTCTTGTAAAATATGACGGCTGCTAGAATGCTACATCCCAAATAGAATCCTCCTGGGTAGGCAATGCTCCCATTTGTGTTTTTTCATTGTTGTTGTTGTTTTTGCTTTTTTTTAGGACCACACCCGAGGCCTCCGGAGGTTCCCAGGCTAGGGGTCTAATTGGAGCTACAGCTGCTGGCCTATGCCACAGGCACAGCAATGCCAGATCTGAGCTGTGTCTGTGACCTACACCACAGCTCACAGCAACGCTGGATCCTTAACCCACTGAACGAGGCCAGGGATCGAACCTGCAATCTTATGGTTCCTAGTTGGATTCATTTCCGCTGTGCCATGATGGGAACTCTGGCAATGCTCCCATTTGGAAAGAAGCTAGGCTCCTCTTCACAGTATCTCTACGTGGCTCCAGAGGATGGGCAGAGCTCCCTACAAATAGTAGCACCGAGTATATTTTGCCAAAACAAACTCTGTGAAATGAGTTGAGCCTCTGCTAGATCCTTGGTCTGCATGGAGCCAGTTTATACCAGTCATCAGTTGTGATTGTAGTTGATTATCCTGGCCTAGTTCCATGGTAGTACGTGAACAGAGCTGCTTCATTATCTACTTAGTGCAGTCACTGGAGAGTGGATAGTCCTGTCCAGCTTATGACATTAAGTAGGTGGGTGGCCAGCCTGGAGCACTGTCACCTCAGCCTCCCCAGACCCTCTCGTGAACAGAAGCCAGGTCTGAGGCTTACCCTGTCATCTCCCATAGACCTGCTTAGAAAGTGGGGAGCAAATGAGTCCTGCTTATGCTTTCAAAAGAGCAATAAACAAAACTCTACCTGTTTCCAACAAAAGCTAATGCTTCTTCAGTTACCTTTTTGAGTATGATTTTTTTTTAAAGGAAAAAATAAAACCAGACCATAATCTGCATTTGTGCCTTGCCTATTAGATGAAAATGGGTCAATCATACACCTAAAGCAACTAGAGAAAGAAGAACAAACAAAATCCAAAGTTAGTAGAAGGAAAGAAGTCATAAATTATCAGAGCAAAAATAAATGAAATAGAGACAAGGAAAATGAGTTGATCAGCACATTCAGAGAGAGCCAAACTATTTAACTGATGGGTCTTTTAATCATACTAGAATAAACTGTAGTGAAAAAAATTACTGAATGTAGCAAAACAGTGATTGATAAAGAGAATCAATAAATATTTATATTTTAAAAGTATTTTGTCTTAGGTTTTTAAAAAAATTTTATTATGGTTGATTTACAATGTTCTGTCAATTTCTGCTATATTAAGTAAGCTTTTTTTTTTTTTTTTTTTAAGAAAAAACTTCTACTTAAACATGATGTTCTTCAAGCTCAATATCTTATGTTCAGATTGGAAAGGGATTTGATTGGCAAGGTAATCTGACAGTTAGACATTAATTAATATACGATATTTGCCTGCCAGACACCAGTAACAGCCCCTGGACTTATTCATCCAAACTCCAAACTTTGAAGTTTGGGGAATTCACTTAAGAAAAATAAAAGGCTTTAGCCAAACATCTTTTAATAATCTCCAGAGTTGGTCTGCTTGAGTGGCTGGCCCTGATGACTAGTAGCTCTATGGCAGTCTTATTTTTTTTTTAATTTTTTAAAAATTTGATTGGAGATAGTTGATTTACAATACTGTGTTAGTTTCAGGTGTACAGCAAAGTGATTCAGTTTTACATATACAGTCATTCTTTTTCAGATTCTTTTCCCAGAATAATGAGTAGAGTGTCCTATGCTTTACAGTAGGGCCTTATTGTTTATCTATTTTATGTATAGTAGTATATATATGTTAATCCCAAATTCCTAATTTATTCCTCCCCACCACGTTTCCTCTTTGATAACCCTGTGTGTTTTTGAAATCTGTGAGTCTTCTCTCTGTTTTGTAAATAAATTCATTTGTATCATTTTAAAATTAGATTCTAGGAGTTCCTGTAGTGGCATAGCAGAAACGAATCCAACTAGGAACCATGAGGTTGCAGGTTGGATCCCTGGCCTTGTTCAGTGGGTTAAGGATCTGGCATTTCGGTGAGCTGTGGTGTAGGTCACAGAGGCGGCTTGGATCTAGCGTTGCTATGGCTGTGGTGTAGGCTGCCAGCTGTAGCTCTGATTAGACCCCTAGCCTTGAAATCTCCATGTGCCGTGGGTACAGCCCTAAAAAAAGAGACCAAAGACAAAAAATAAAAAATAAAAAAATAAAATTAGATTCTACATATAAGTGCTATCATATGATATTTGTCTCTGTCTCTGACTTACTTCATGATATGATAATTCCTAGATCCTAGATCATGGGTAATCTTCCTTGAAATGATGGAAGATCACTTTATAAAAACCAACCCACGTTTTGAAACAGCTAGTTATTTTTGCTTTAGAGAAAGCAGCAATGAAGGAATTCTACAAGATATGAGGAAAAGAACATGACAATACACGGCCGTCTTTTTGTATTGTACGCATGTTTCAGTGCATCTGTCATTTGAAATGTGGTCTTCCCCAGGTCAAAGATAAAAAGGTTTAAATATGTGTGAAGGATTTTACATACTCATGGCTTCTAATGTTGATTTAATAAACATTTGGCTGCAATTTACACAATATAAAGCATGTATGTCAGATTTTTCTGTGTATAAAGCATATATTAAAGGTCATAATCACATCATTCTGTACTTTAGGAATTCAGATAATAATTCTGTTTCTTTTGCCTGCTACCAATTTTAATGCAGTGCAGTGATAAATGTTTAAGAATATGTGCTTTCAGTGTTCTGATAAAAATGACTGTCAAATGTGAATACACTCCACATTTCCTACATATTCCATCAGTCACTACTGGAGGAAAAAAATGTGAATAATTTATTGATGAAAAGTTCGAATTAATCTGCTGACAACTTAAATCATGCTTAATGGTTCCTAAGGATGCGGGGTGCCAGGGGTAAAAAAGGCCTGCCCTTTGTTAATAACATGAGTGACTCTCTGAAGCGCTGAGAAAATAATTTCACTTCCTATAAAAAAAAGTCAGCACACAATTATCGAATCTGTTTCCTCATAGTATAATTATCTCTGGTAAACATTTCTTGTTTGGCTCACTGCTTGGGCTGCTGCTCTCTCACCTCTGGGTTTGTCTGGTGAGGGTCCACTCTGCAGGGCCATGTTCCATGGAGATAGCTGATCAGATAATTTCCCAGGATGACCTTAACTCACTGACTCCACTTCCTCAACCTCCTTTCCCTGATCAACCCTGCAATTTGGCTTGCATTCTCAGAACTTCAAAGTAACTTTTTATTTAGAAATATTTTAAGACTCACAAGAAGTAGCAAAAATTTTAGTACAGAGGTGCTGGCATTATTAGTTTTTTATTTTACCCATTCTAATATGCGTGAAGAGATATCTCCCTGTAGCCTTAATCTGCATTTCCCTAATGGCTAAAGATATTGAGGATTTTTTCATGTCCTTACTAGCCATTCATATACTGCCTGGTAAAACGTCCCTTCGTCTTTTGTCTATTTTCTAATTAGATTATTTATTTACTGCCAAATTTAGAGATTTCTTCACACATCTTGAATACAAGTCCACTGTGACTTATATGAGTTGCAAGTATTTTCTCCCAGTTTGTGACCTGTCTTTTCATTAGAGCAAAAATTTTAATTTAGATGATCCATCCATTTTATGGGTTTTATTCTCTTAAGGATCATGGCTTTGGTGTCATGCTTAAGACCTGTCCTCCTAAATCTACGTCATGGAGATTTTCTCTAATGTTCTCATCTAAAAGTTTTATGGTTTTGCATTATATGGTTAGACGTATGATCTACTTTGAATTAAATTTTTATAGGGTCCAAAGTTTAGTCTGAGGTCCTTTTTATTTTATTTTTCACCTAAGATTGTCTGATTGTTACAACACCATTTGTTAACAAGACTATCTTTCTTCCCCACCAATTTTTAAAAACTTCTTTCACTGTGGTTGCCAATGACCTCCTACTTTTCCTAATCAAAGGAACAGTGGCCTGTAATGAATTTTAGCAATGTAGCATTGATGTAGATGGTGTGCTTCATAAAAGTGAAACAGGAGTTCATGTACTTGGATGCTGACGGTGGAGGGTCGTGCTGGCCCCTGCTACCACCATTAGAGGAATGATACCTATTCAGGGATGGTAGGAGCAGTCGTACACCTTGCTCAGGTAGAACAAACCAGTCCATCCACACATCCTTTTCCAAACTGTGATAGACAACAAACTTTCCAGAATATTTTCTATATATATACAGACAGACAGATAGACACAGACACAGACACAGACACAGACACACACACACACACACACACACACACATTTTGGCCACACCTGAAGCAGGCAGAATTTTCCAGGTAAGGGCTTAAACCTGTGCCACAACCATGACCCAAACCACAGTACTGACAATGCTGGATCTTTAACCTGCTGAGCCATCAGGGAATTCCTGTCTATACTTCTTGAAATAAGAAGATAACATCAAAGTTTCTTGGTGGCCTAGTGGTTAAGGACTTGGGGTTGTCACTGCTGCAGCTCGTGTTACTGCTGAGGCTCAGGTTTGATCCCTGATCCACGAACTTCCATGTGCCATGAGTGTGGCCAAACCCCCCCCCGCCAGAATATTGTAGTTTTAATTTCTACTTTTAAAATGACTTTTTCTTATTGTAAAACTAATATATGCTCACTGTAATACAACTGGAAAATATTAAAACACCTCCTCCTCCTCTTCTTTTTGCACCATCTCCTCATTTTCCTCCAGTTCTTCTTCTTTCAGCCCTGTCCTACTTTCTTCTACTCATTCATTGGGATGATAAACACAGATCTTATAATGGTGTCTGTTATTGTGGAAAAAGAGGAAATAAAAGAGGCTGAGGTAGATGATGGATAGATACAGAAGGTGAAGTGAATACGGTAGAAAGTTAACATAGTGCATCTGGGTAGCAGGGATATGAGAGTCTCTATTTTTCTCTATTTTTATTTTATTTTTCTGTCTTTTTGCCTTTTCTAGAGCCGCTCTTGCGGCATATGGAGGTTCCCAGGCTAGGGGTGGAATCAGAGCTGTAGCCACCGGCCTATGCCACAGCCACAGCAACTCGGGGTCCGAGCTGCGTCTGAAACCTACACCACAGCTCACGGCAATGCCGGATCCTTAACCCATTGAGCAAAGCTAGGGATCAAACCGGCAACCTCATGGTTCCTAGTTGGATTCGTTAACCACTGTACCATGAAGGGAACTCCTCTCTATTTTGATCTGAAGTATCTCAGAAATAAAATGAAAATGAATAAATTCCCTCAAGGCATTTACTTTCGGATAAAAAGGCACTAAACATTTATGATCTTTATTATTAAAATATACTAACTGAGAGATCAGGGGCAGAGTATCCCCACCATCCCAGAGATGGTTGAATGTTGCTCTTTAAAGTGCATCAGTGCTGTTATTAAATTACATGAAAAAATGAGAGTACAATCTATTCTAGATGTTTGGAGAGGTGATGGATGGGAGATGGATGATATTTTCTCTTGGTCTCTCTGTAGGCATGCTATTTCTTGGCAAATATGACAGAATGAATAAATGACCTGTGTAGCAATTTTAGAAAATTTCCCAACGTGTTAGGATAATAAATATAGGCAAGTGAACCAACTGCAAGCTATTAGCTCATCAGGTCAGAATTGCCCTTCAGAGTCAAGTCACAAATTTTATAGGTTTCCTAGGTTTAGTTTGCTGATTGGTCTGTTACATCTGAATACGTTCATTTTTGGCCTCCATCTGCCACCTGATAAGGCTCTGGAGACTTCATATTGAAGTATAAATATTAATAGGCTCTGAAGATGGAGGTGTCTCCAGAAAGTATAGTATTTTTAATTTGTGCTGTATAGTGGTGTCCCTATATTAAAGTGAAGCAGAGAATTAGGGCAATTGTTGCTTCAAGAAAACAAATTTTTACAAGGTTCCAATTACCTGGAATTGAATTTACAGTTCAGGCTAAATCTATTTTTGGTACAAAATTTTCAAAAAATTAATCTATATATGTCCATGCAAAATGATGTCAAATCAGACTTGTTTGCCCATCCCTGAACATATACTTTTACACATACGCTTTTTTTCCCCTTTGGAAAATAAGAGCAATAGTTTTGGTTGGAAAATTTTCCTAATACTGGTATCTTTTCCCACCTTGGACACGTCTCTTACACTCACTGAATCTCTCTTTCCTTGACTGTAGAATGTAGAGTTTAGATTTTATGAACTTTAGGCTACATTTTATCTTTATGTTTGTAACTAAAAATCCGTATAAGTTCCCCTTATTTTTAAAAAAATAAAACAATTTTTTTTTGCTCTTGACTTGCTAAAGATTTAATTTTTTAGATTTAATTGCTCTTGACTTGCTAAAGATTTAATTTTTTTTTACTTTTATTTATTTATTTATTTAATTTATTTATTTTCCCACTGTACAGCAAGGGGATCAAGAGTTCCCATCGTGGCGCAGTGGTTAACGAACCCAACTAGGAACCATGAGGTTGGGGGTTCGATCCCTGGCCTTCCTCAGTGGGTTAAGGATCCGGTGTTGCCGTGAGCTGTGGTGTAGGTTGCAGACTCGGCTTGGATTTGGCATTGCTGTGGCTCTGGTGTAGGCCAGCGGCTACAGCTCCGATTCAGCTACAGCTCTGATTGGACCCCTAGCCTGGGAACCTCCATATGCCGAGGGAGAGGCCCAAGAAATGGCAAAAAGACAAACAAACAAAACTGATGTTGAAAAAATAAAACAATTTTTAAAGAACAGTTTTAGTCTTGCAGCAAAATTAAGAAGGTACAGCTTTTTACCTGCCCGCACAAATGCACAGACTTACCCCATTATCAACATCCTCCACCTATTTGTTACAACTGATGAACCTATATCTACATACCATAATCATGCCAAATCCACAGTTTACATTAGGGTTCACTCTGGTGTCATACTTTCTATGGGTTTGGACAAATGTATGATGACAAGTATCCATCATTACAGTGTCATACAGAGTAGTTTCACTGCCCTAAAAATCCTCTGTGCTTCACCTATTTATCCCTCTCCCTCCACCCCTATCTCCCAAATCCCTGGCAACCACTGATCTTTCTGCTGTTTCTAGAGGTTTGCCTTTTCCAGAATGTCATATAATGGGAATCATATAATATGTATGTAGCATTTTTCAAATGGCTTCTTTTACTTCGTAATATGCATTTAAGTTTCCTTCACGTCTTTTCATGACTTAATAGCTCCTTTCTTTTTTAGCACTGAAAAAATATCCATTGTCAGAATGTACCAGTTTTTTATTCATTCACCTTCTGAAGGACATCTTGGTCGCTTCCAAGTTTTGGCAGGTTTTTGTGTGGACATAAGTTTTCAATTCTTTGAGTAAATACCAAGGAATGCAATTGCTGGGTCATAAGGTAAGAATATGTTTAGTTTTGTAAGAAACCACAAAACTGTCTTCCAAAGTGGCTGTATCATTTTGCAGTCCCACCAGCACTGAATGAATGTTCCTCCTGTTCCACATACTCTTCAGGATTTGAAGTTAGTTTTCCAGATTTTGGCCATTCCAATAGGTGTGTTGTGGTATTTTGTTGTTGTTTATAATTCTATGATGGCACATGATGCACAGCATCTTTTCATATGCTTATTTTTCATCTATAACACATTCTTTGCTGAGGTGTCCGTTGAGGTCTTTACTTCATTTTTAAATTGGGCTATTAGGTTTCTTATTGTTTAATTTAAGACTTTTCTCTGTATTTTAGATTACAGTTCTTTATCAGATGTGTCTTTTTTTTTTTTTTTTGTCTTTTTAGGGCCACACCCAAGGAATATGGAGGTTCCCAGGTTAGGGGTCTAATCGGAGCTACAGCTGCCAGCCTAGGCCAGAGCCATAGCAACGCCAAATCCAAGCCACGTCTGTGACCTACACCACAGCTCACAGCAACACCAGATCCTTAACCCACTGAGCGAGGCCAGGGATCCAACCTGCAACCTCATGGTTCCTAGTCAGATTTGTTTCCACTGTGCCATGATGGGAACTCCTCAGATGTGTCTTTCATAAATATTTTCTACCAGTCTGTGGGTTGTCTTTTCATCCCCTTAACACTGTCTTTTACAGAGCAGAAATTTTTAAATTTTAATGAAGTTGGACTTACCAATTATTTCTTTTATGGATTCTACCTTCGGTGTTGTATCTAAGAAGTCATCACAATACACAAGATCATCCAGGTTTTATCCTATGCTATCTTCTAGGCATTTTATAGTTTTGCATTTTACATCAGGTCTAGGATATATTTAGAATTTATTTTTGTGATGGTTATAGGAAATGTGTATAAGAAGTATTATTTCCTCCAAGTCATATAAATTGGATGGATAACAGCAGAATTATAATTTTTGGGTGAAAAGTATGTGTTCCTGATACTAAAATAAAATTTGTATATGATTTTCAAGCACCAATCCTTATACTGTATTTTTAAGATCATTCTTGTATCAATAATTGACAATTACTTATTGAGTACCTTTCCAGTGACAGAAGCATGGAATACATAATAAGTGAAACATGGCCAATGACCTTAAGAACCTTTCAGTTAGTAGGGTATACTGACAAGTGAAAAGGAAACCACACTTCATTGTGATCTGCACAGGGAGCTTCACACCCAATCCTGGAGGTTAAAGGGATAAGAGAATTTGGTTGGCATAACATCCCTGGAAACAGCTGGCTAGGAGGGGGATTTTGGTGCAAAGGACCAGTGACAAAAAGCACATAAAATTGCTTGCCAAAATTAATATCAAAATATCTATTCTATTCTATGTTGCCTTGCATTATTAAAACCATATCGCTTGGTATGATTGCTCTTATATTCATCCTGTGTAAAGTTTGACATTAAAATTTTAATGTCAATTACTTTTTAATTTCAGTTTACTTCTATAAATTGCATTTGTTACTCATTCTTTTAAACTGTTACATGTTCTCGCACTTCCCCCCACACCCGGCACCCGCAGCATATGGAGGTTCCCAGGCTAGGGGTCTAATCAGAGCTACAGCTGCGGGCCTGTGCCGCAGCCACAGCCACAGCAACGCCAGATCCGAGCAGCATCTGCTACCCACACCACAGCTCACAGCAACACCAGATCCTTAACCACTGAGCGAGGTCAGGGATCGAACCTGAAACCTCATGGTTTCTAGTTGGATTCATTTCCACTGCACCACGGTGGGAACTCCACATGTTCCCTCACTTTTGATCGTAATTAAATGCTATTTAAGTTTTCAGTGGTCATAAAACACAAATAAGTTGTTACAATTTATGAATGCTTTGGGAAGAAAAATAGAGACATTTTTCCACTGTGAAAATATATTAGAAACTAACACGTATAATTTAAGATATATTTCTGTCAGAGGAAAGGGATTTGGGGTGAATTTATCATTTAACATCTTTATTTACTAGCTTTTCTAAAGTGGTTTTTAATAATACTTGGGCATTTTTTATAAGCCAATATTTTTGTTCCAAGCAAAGTTATTAGAAGACTTTCATGTAATAGCTTTAAACTTAAGGATTCTGGCCAAGTTTGACATTATAAACATATATATTTTTTGAGGAATAAAGCTTTTCTAAAAATATTCACTCTGGATGAATTCTCCTCTTTGGAAATGTTCTTTATTTTAACTCAAATAAATTTTACAACGGTTTATCAGTCTTTTTACAATGGTTTATAGAAGGTTGATATAAGTAGTTTCATATGTGATGGGAATTTTTTTTATTCTTCAACTGACTTTTAATTAATCACTATCTATAAAATACTTATTTTGGAGTTCCCGTCGTGGTGCAGTGGTTAACGAATCCGACTAGGAACCATGAGGTTGCGGGTTCGGTCCCTGCCCTTGCTCAGTTGGTTAACGATCCGGCGTTGCCCTGAGCTGTGGTGTAGGTTGCAGACGCGGCTTGGATCCCACATTGCTGTGGCTCTGGCGTAGGCCGGCGGCTACAGCTCCGATTGGACTCCTAGCCTGGAACCTCCATATGCCGCAGGAGCGGCCCAAGAAAGAGCAAAAAGACAAAAAAAAAAAAAAAAAAAAAATTTTCATTGTTTGAAAGCAGTTTGGGGCTCTTTTAGAAATGCACATGAGTTACATGGCCATATATTTCATATTAAATTATCCATTTTCTCTGACCATGTAGATTGGAAGTATGTTGCTGTGAACAAATGGAGGCTAGTATTTTAAAATTATGGCCAAACCCAGGCTTGCCAAGAAAAGAAAGAAGACCCACAAAGACAAAATAAGAAATAAAAGAGAAGAAATCACAAGTGATACTGCAGAAATTAAAAAAAAGAAAGAGAATACTATGTACAATTGTATGCCAACAAATTCCATAATCCAGAAGAAATGGAAAAGTTTCTAGAAACAGAAAGCCTACCAAAACTGAATCAAGATGAAATAGCTAATATGAACAGACTGAAGTGAAATAGATTCTGTAATAACAATTTAAGAAAACTTCTGGAGTTCCCGTCGTGGCGCAGTGGTTAACGAATCCAACTAGGAACCATGAGGTTGCGGGTTTGGTCCCTGCCCTTGCTCAGTGGGTTAACGATCCGGCGTTGCCGTGAGCTGTGGTGTAGGTTGCAGACTCGGCTTGGATCCTGCGTTGCTGTGCCTCTGGCGTAGGCCGGTGGCTACAGCTCTGATTCAACCCCTAGCCTGAAACCTCCATATGCCGCAAGAGCGGCCCAAGAAATAGCAACAACAACAACAACAACAAAAGACAAAAAGACAAAAGACAAAAAAAAAAAGAAAACTTCCTACATGGGAGTTCCTGTTGTGGCTCGTGGCACAGTGGAAACAAATCCAACTAGGAACCATGAGGTTGTGGGTTCGATCCCTGGCCTCGCTCAGTGGGTTAAGGATACACCCTTGCGGTAAGCTGTGGTTTAGGCCAGCAGCAACAGCTCTGATTAGACCCTTAGCCTGGGAACCTCCATATGCTGTGAGTGTGGCCTTAAAAAAATAGACAAAAGACAAAACAAAAAACAAAACAAACAAACAAAAAAAACCCAACAAACTTCCTACAAACAAAAGTTCAGAACCAGAATTCTAACAAACCTATAAAAGGTACTTAAATGATCCTTTTCAAATTCTTTCAAAAGACCAAAGAGGAAGGAACACTCACAAAGATATTTATGAGGCCACTACCATCCCAATACCAAAACCAGACAAAGATACTACCAAAAAAGAAAATTACGGGCCAGTATCTTTGATGAATATAGATGCAAAAATTCTCAATAAAACATTAGCCAACTGAATCCAAAGACACATTAAAAAAATCATACACCTCGACCAAGTTGAATTCAACCCATGATTACAAGGATGGTTCAACATACACAAATCAATCAATGTAATACATCACATCAGCAAAAGAAAAGACAAAACCCAGAAGATCATCTTAATATATGCAGAAAAAGCATTTGATAAAATTAACACCCATTTATGATAAAAAAAAAACCCTTAAGAAAGAGGGTACAGAGGAAACATATCTCAACATAACAAAACCTATTTATGACAAAACCACAGCCAATATGATATTCAACTGTAAAAAGCTGAAAGCCTTCCTGCTAAATCTGGAACAAGACAAGGATGCCCACTCTCACCACTTCTATTCAACATAATACTGGAAGTCCTCATTTTAGCAATCAGACAAGAAAAAGAAATAAAAGGTATTCAAATTGGTAGGGAAGAGGTAACACTGTCATTATATGAAGACAACATGATAGTCTCTATAGAAAACAACAAAAACCACAGAAACTACTAGGACTGATACCCAAATCAAGCAAGGTAGCAGGATACAAGATTAACAAACAGAAACCAATAGCATTTCTTTACACTAACAATCAAATATCAGAAAGAGAATGTAAACAATCGCTTTTAAAATTGCTTCAAAAAATACTTAGGAATAAATCTCATCAAGGAGGCGAAAGACTTATATGCTAAGAACTACAAAACATTAATAAAGGAACTGGAAGATGATTCAAAGAAATGGAATGATATCTCATGCTCTTGCATTGAAGGAATAATATTGCTAAAATGGACATAATACCCAAAGTAATCTACAGATTTAATGAAATCCCCATCAAATTACCAATGACATTTTTCACAGAACTAGAGCAAATAATCCTAAAATTTATATGTTACCATTAAAGACCCAGAATTGCCAAGGCAATCCTAAGGAAAAAGAACAAAGTTGGAGGCATAACCCTCCCAGACTTCAGATAATACCATAAAGCTACACTAATCAAAATGGCGTTGTACTGGCACAAAAACAGACATATGGATCAAATGAACAGAATAGAGAGCTCAGAAGTAAACTATGGTCAATTAATTTTCAAAAAATGAGACAAGAATACACAATGGGGAAAAGATAGTCTCTTCAGCAAGTGGTGTTGAGAAAGTTGGATATTCACATGCAAATCAATGAAGTTGGAACACAGCCTCAAATTATACACAAAATAAACTCAAAATGGCTTAAAGACTTAAATATAAGACATGGCATCATATAACTTCTGGACGAGAACATAGGCAAAACATTCTCTGACAAAAATTGAAGCAATGTTTTCTTAGGTCAGCCTAAGGCAACAAAAATAAAAGTAAAAATAAACAAATGGGACCTACTCAAATTTATATAAGCTTTCATATAGCAAGGGAAATCATAGGCATAACAAAAAGACGACCTACAGAATGGGAGAAAATATTTGCATATGATCTGACTGGTAAGGGCTTAACTTCCAATATACAAAGCTTGTATAACTCAACAACAAAAAAATAAATAACTCAATTAAAAGTCATGCAGAACACCTAAATAGACATTTCTCCAAAGAAGACAGGCCAGTAGGCACATGAAAAGATGCTCAACCTTGCTAATTATTAGAGAAATGCAAATCAAAACTATAATGAGGTACCACGTCACACACATCAGAATGAGCATTATTAAAACGTCTACAAATAACAAATGCTGGAGGAGGTGTAGAGAAAAGGAAAACCTCCTATACTATTGGTGGAAATGTAAATTGGTGCAACCACTATGGAAAACCGTATGGAGGTTCCTCAAAAAACTAAAAATAGAGTTTTATTTGATCCAGCAATCCCATTCCTGGGCATACAACCAGGTAAAACTCTAGTTCAAAAAGATACATGCACCCCTATGTTCACAGCAGCTCTATTTACAATAGCCAAGACATGGAAACACTCTAAATGTCCTCTCACAGATGAATGGATAAAGAAGATGTGGAATGTACATGCACATGCACACATACATACCCACACACAATGGAATATTACTCAGTCATAAAAAAAGAATGAAATAATGCCATTTGCAGCAACATGGATGGACCCAGAGATTACCATACAAAGTGAAATAAGTCAAACAAATACCATATGAAATAATTTATATGTGAAATCTCAAATATGCCACAAATGAAAATATCTGTGAAAACAGAAACAGACTCACAGACATAGAGGACAGTCTTGTGGTTGCCAAGGGGGGAGAGGGAGTGAGGGAGGGAAGGATTAGGACTTAGGGGTTAGCAGATGCAAACTATTTTATATAGGGTGGATAAACAATAAGGTCCTACTGTCTAGTAGGGAAATATATTCAGTATCCTAAATAAGCCATAATGGAAAAATATGAAAAAGAATATATATAACTGAATTGCTTTGCTGTACAGTAGAAATTAACACATATAAATAGACTATACTTGAATAAAACAAAAAAATGGCCAAGCTATATTTGCCAGTTACAGGAACTTGCTGAGGGATCTTGCATAATAATAGATGTCTTCGAAAGTTTATTGTTGGTTTAAGGAATATCATTATGAGGTTTTGTTTTGTTTTGTTTTTTTAAAGAAAAACACTTTGAAGTCCTAGAACTTCTGCATAAGAATGTCATTTTTCATAAATATGTGTTATTTATGTCAGTATATTTTTACAATGTTTGTGGTTTAATGTGATGACCTTATAGTCATCAATGAGCACATGGGATAATATTTCTTAAAGCCACTCAACTGATGTATTTGAAAGGAAATGATCTCTCCTTTTCTGCTTGCTATATATAAAAAAGTAGATACAAATGTTCAAATTGTTGGTTGAGAGCTTGCTGCGGCTTAGTTTCAAGTGGGTAAGTGGGATGTGCTTTAGTGAAAGAAATTATTTTAAAAAATGGTTTCAGTAGAGATGAGAGGAAAAACTACTAACTTATTAACTTGATATTTTAGATGTGAGTTAAGTGGCTGAATATGGAAAATATCTACCACAGAATTAGAGCCAAAAGAAAAATTACATTTGCTTTAGACCAAATGTAGCGGAAAATGAGTTTCAGGAATATTCACCCTTAGCCAGAGTAATGACTTCCAACCTTTTCTCTGTTGTAATATCCTTGACATTCACATATGTGATAGATTCCCTTGAAAATACCCAATGTTGAGGAAATTCTTGGTATTTTTTCCACACACCATAGTGTATAATTGGTACAACTATTAAAATTTACTGGCATTGAGGTAAACTGCTAACTGCTATTCACAATAAATTGTGCTTATATACAGTTCTCATATATTCAAAGTAAATGAATTAGAAAGACATGAGGACATGCTTGAATTCATGCTATGTCACATTTTAAAAAAGGAAATAACTTAAAATGTTGATACTTTATTGTTTTTAGTAAACACACCATGGCATGCCTTGTGCTTAGTCATTGTATACTGGTCTATTCTGATAGCATATGTGATGACTGCTGGTCTAGACAACCCTAGCTATGGAGAACACTTCAGCATTCTAAGTTAACAAGATTTCACTATTACTGTTGGGAAGAGGAATTCGAGATCTGAATTAATTGTAGAATACTGACTTTACTGAAGGGAATTATTTATCAATAGCATTTATTGATTACATTTCTAAGAGACATGCTTTGACAGAATTTTAAAATCAATGTCTATTTCCATTAAATCACTTATTGTTTTTATGGAGATTATGGTGACCCATCTGGGCATATGGTTTCATGAATTATGGATAAGAATGCTGAATGGACTTCATTTACATCAATCATGATTTTTCAGAATCTCTGGTTGGGTATCATTTCTGGAGAGTTTGGATAATTAGAACTTGGACATATTTGAACACATTATTTGCTTAGTATTGTGGCTGATGAGGCTGTATATACCTTTGTTAGAAATAAGAGGATAGTTTTTCTTTGGCAACGAAGATGCCATTTAAAGGTTGTAAAGGCACAGGTGCATGCAATGAAATCACTTACCATGTTTGCAAAATAGATAAGATGAAGGAAGACATGGAGAACAGTGGCTCTCAAATTTTTTTCCAGTGCAGAAACAAGAAATTAAACAACAAAAAATATTTAAGAAATATTTTGATGAAATAGGTATTTAAAGTAGAAAAGCGTTATTTTTTCTTAAGAACAGCTGAATCAAATATTTTCCTTTAATATAAATTAAAATTCTATAGAAGCAGAGAACACTAAACCAAGGTAATGATATATGGAAAAATAAGGTAAATTTCTTTTTCTTTAAAAAAAAATCTCTAGGGCAAAAAGAAGACTTTAATGAGACACTAAGAAAAAGGAAAGCCCTTGTGTAGATAAAATGGCAAGTGATGGGTTAGGTAGTTTAATATGTAGTGTAGAGACATTAGGGCTGGCTTGAAAACAATGAAAAATTGAATCAATTTGATTACTGTTCCCTCAGGTAGTTCTTTAAATACTGGAATGAATCTATGTTTCTAATAATGAAATTAATTCAATTACCAGAATAAATTCTGGATCATCCTGCTGGATAATCTATACTGCCTTTATCTGAAGAGTTTATCCATTTGTTTATTTATTTATTCATTCAAAACCTAATATTGTCTGCAGTGGTACTAAGCCTTAGGGAGCAAAATAAAAAAAAAAATCTATATTTTTTTCAGTCTACTAAAAAGTGTGAATCTGACTAGTGGAAAACTATTCATAAAGGAAAAAACAGAAACAGCATTCTTCCCAATCTCCACCTCTGCAAAAATAAAGTTATAATATAATTGATCCATTGTGGCTAATTGTGCAGAAACGCCACTCTCCAAATACCTATGTACTCCCACAAATTTCCTAATATCCATATAGTTAAATAAAGTCATGTGACTAGTTATGGTCAATGAGTTGTGAGTAGAAGCAGAATTGATGTAGATCATTTCTAGGTCCAAGCATTAATTAACAGATGTGTGACTCTCCAGTTCTCTCTTCCCTATCATGGTGACCTGGAAGCCATGTGCTCCAGATGACAGAGCTACAAGGGGGAATTAGACTGGGTCACCAAATCACCACTTTGAAGGGAGCTGCCACAAAGAGCCTTGAGACTTGTGGTGGAATTGCTGTGTGTTAACCCACTGAGAGATCCATATGTATTGGTTTGCAGCAGAGCTTTTCCTACATTGACTAATCAATAGCCAACATTCGACATTCCATTGCTAGTGCCATTCAATATCTTGAGACAAAACTTAAGCACACTTTGTTCTAAGAAACTCGAGTCCTGTTAAATTTCCCCTCTATTCTCCAATTCCTTCATTTACAAATTAAATACAGAGTTTTAACTTTAATCTTCTTCTATCTATCCCCTTCTCTTATTACACAGTCTGTACTTAGGGCGCAATACTTTTAGCTAGATAAGGAAAGTGTGCTAGACTGGAGGAGGCTAGGTGGTACCTATTCATGCTTTACCTTGGTGCTGCTGGATTTTATTAAATAGGACCTTTGGAACTTGAACCTGTTGAAGGTGACAGTGATGTGAGCAAAGGCAATCACACCTAAGAGAGACTGGGAGCTGATCAGCACCCTGATGACTCCTATTGTCCAGATGATGTTGATGGTGATGACATCACTAATAGCTAATCTCTCTGGTACTCACTGTGTACCAAGCAGTGGTGTAAATCCTTTTTATATATTAATTCATTTAGTTAGATAATTTATAATGAATGATTTTGGGCCTATTTTCTACCTATCTTCCAATCGTTGTGAATATCCCTCCCATTTCACCACTTTGTGAAATCTCTCCCAACTCCTACAGAAAAAAAAAAAACCCATCACTCCTTTTTCGGAGCTTCCTTACCTCTCGGTACATATCTTTATTAAAGAGATTCACACATCTGATAACATTAAAATGATTTGTTGATGTATCTAAATCATCATATACTTCACAAAGGCTGTTTCTTGTTCAATTTTATATTAATTGTCTGTAATATCAATAGATGTATGGTGAATGGTTGAATAAATTAATGAACAAATGAGTGAATAAATGAATGAAATTATATGAGGCTTTTGTTTCTTATGATCAAGAGAGAAGAGCTAAATAAGAACCTAGAGAAAAATTTGTACAGTTAAAACAAAAAAATTTTACAGCATTAGGATAACTATGAGCTTAATTAAAATAATTCTAGGCTTCATCTTCAATGCAACTTTTAGTTAGATGTCTTCTTTGACCTGGATACACAGATGTGATCCAAGAAGGAGTGACACAAGAACATTTAGAAATATTTATTTTCAAAAGGATTCTCCTCTGTGCCTAGAAAGTGCTACTTCAGACCCTTAGGACATGGATTAAAAAAATGGTCTAGGGCTCTTAGCAAGGGTCTAAGGAAATAATTTTTCATAATAAGATGTTGGATCTCTTAAGTAACTTAAAGGCAAGCCAGTAGAAACTTAAAGCCTAGGGCCCCAAACAAAAATACTCATTAGTACTTCACTAGGATTAATATTATTATTACTAACAAAAAGAAACAAATAATGCAACTGAAGGTTTTCTTTGAAAGTTAAAGGCTTCTGATAAATGACTCCATTGGACCTTTAACATAATTTTATTGCAGCAGGTTAAATTCAGAGTCACTGATATGTAGGCAGACTTTTGGGCAAAAGGATTATCTCAGGAAACAACTCTTGAACAGTCCTTACTATAGTGCTAACTTGAGCAGCATAAAAACTTTTTGACCCTAAGGTCTAAAAGAGAAATTCCATTATCTCCATCTTACAGAAGAGGAAAGCAAGTCACAGAGAGGTTAAGTTAATTACTCATGCCACCCTGTCACACAGTTATTAAGTAACCCTAAAGCTCAGGACTTAACCTGAGCAGTGCACGGTTTCCTCATGAGTGGGAATGTGGTCCCCCTCGTGAGGTTTTTTTCATTGTTTTTGTGGCTTCGGGACAATTAGACTAGTTTTTCCACCCAAAACTCTCTTCCTCCTTGGTCTACTCTGATTGGACAGAAGGCCAAAGAGCACGTCTTTTCCTGGGAATCCTTTACAGCCCACAACTCCAATTTAGGTTGTGGCCTAAGGTTGGGGAATGGGGACTTTACATAAACCACCTAATCTCCCTACTTTACAAAGGGGACTATGAGCTGCACTGTCCACATTTCCCATATATCCATTTTCTTAAAAATGATTCTCTGTGTGACAACATTTTAAGGAGGCTATATGTTTTGAGGCAAATATTTAAAAAAAAAAAAAAAGAAAAAGAAAAAAGAAAGAAAGCCAAAGAGTCTGGATTTCTCTTTAGGCTTAGTGAATATCTGCAATACTTTTCTGGAAGTGCTTTCATCACAAGTGTTTGGATCGTTAATTTTTTTCCAACAGCTTTTAGGTGTTGATAAAGAACAATATCACTATAGAGATTTCAGTTTTGTGGTAAACGAAGTAATGAGGGGACTCTAAAAGGCTCTGAGTACAGATTTGTATCAATAATCATAAATAGATTATATTTAGTAACTGAATTTTGATAATATTTATACAACTTAAAGTACTTTTATTAGTATATTACTCAATGTGTAGAAACAATTTGTGAGGTATATCGAGTGGGTGTTCTTATTCTTACTTTATAGGTGAGAGGAAACAGACTCCTGTTAGATTACATGACTTAACCAAGACACCAGGAACTTACACTTTATATCCTGACTTAGAATGCCTAGTCCCAGCATGACTGTCCTTCTCCCACTGACCCAGCTCTGTGGCAGCCTCATCAGGAGAGTGGGAGGAAGAGGAAAAGTGGACTAAGTAACGTTTTCATACATTATTGAAAGTTTACTCACAGGACCTGGAAACTTCAAGTGTCAGAAGCAGACCTGACATTACAGCTTATGGCATGGTTGCTGATTAGTTCTATTCATCTGCCCCAGTGAGTGAGACTTTTAGATGTCTGTTTCTTTCTCGGTCTTTGTCTCTTCCTTTCTGGAATTTGTTTAGCTTCAGCGACTTATTCATTCAATAAATATTTACAGCACTCTAATCCACTTGCCTGGAAAACTTTCTTCCCCCAAAGTCTGCTTGGCTCCATTGGATTCCCATAGTAGATGCTGAAAAGAGGCATAACTTCTTGGGGTGTATTATTGTCAGTTCAGTACTGCCTGTCTCCTTTGCTGACTTAATTGGCATTCTAGCTGAGAGCAAAAAAAAAAAAAAAAAAAAAATCATGCAATTGTATAGATTATTCAGTATTCAAAGGTTTAGTATAACTAGGAAAACGAGGTATTCACGTATATAATAAATATACATGGGTATGCTACTATGATCAGACGACATCCCAGGCCCTATGGGTGCAATGGAGCCTGAGACCACCTTACCCTCTGCCTTTACTCAAATGGGGGAAAATCACTTAAAAATAAGTACACATACAAATAAATGAAATGGTGCAAGTTGTGTTAGGCATGATAAGGCAAGAAAACAGAGGGCCAAGAAATGGAAATCACATTCAGACCTAAATGGGAGTCCTCTTTAAGTAGGATGTTCAGGAAAGGTGTCTCAGAGAAGATGACATTTAAACTGAAATCTGAAGTGGAAAGGAGCCAGTCTTATGGAGAGGGAGGGACAGGGCATTACTCTAGGCAAGGGGAATAGCACAACCGTGATCTCCAACTTAAAACAAGAAAAACAGGAGGGAGTTTTCGATACGTGAGCAGAAAGTCCAGGGGTTGATTTCATTTCAGGCTTGGCTGGATCAAAGCCCCAATGATGCGGTCAGGATTGGTCCTGCTTCCGCCTGGCACCCCTGCTTCCCCTGTACTGGTGTCATTCTCAGGTGGCCCCGCAGCAGCTCACAGTCCACCTGAAGCTCAGGGTGTGGGCAGCACCAACCCTCTGAACCCAGTAGGCCTATAGTGGGTGGGGGGGAGTTACCCTGGGAGGAAAGGGGGTCTGAGGTAGTACAGACAACAGCCCCCAAAATGTAAAAAGCCTTGAAACCTGAAAGAGTTCAGAACAGAAGACAGAAGGTGATTGTGACTGGTGCTAAGGTTGTAGGAGGAGAGCCATGATTGGGCAAGCGGGTAGGAGAGGATCCAATGCTTTCTGACTTAAGATGTTTCATGTTCCCTGTATCCTCTTTGACCTAGACTTAGGTTAACAGTGATTTCTCTGATGACCTCTGGTGTGGTTTTTTTTGTTTGTTTGTTTTAAAGTGGGGAATGGTTTTAGAGACCAATATCTGGATGTTAGACTCACTGCTATTAGGATAGCTCAGGAGACAAAGCCAGGAAATACATGCATGTATATGTACCTTTGTTTTCTATGATATTTTAGAAATCATGAGTTGACACTTATAGCTTCAACTGTAATCCACCCCACACCACAAGCTTGTTGCATCCATGAGGAATGATCCTTCTCCAGATGGAATTTGGTTTTCAACAGCATCAATATATCTACTCATCAGCTCAATCCTGTAATACATCTGAGGTAGGTTCAGAATTGCTTCTATCACTAAACAAGCCCAAATATATTAAAAAAGAGCTCAAAATCTTTTTGCTGTTATCCTTCTCCTCTCTTTCTATGCCTAAGACTAAGGGAATATAATAAGATATTATCTTCACCAATGACTTGGTTCTCTTTTTCTCGTGTAGTTTTGCTATTCATCAGAACTACAGTTGAGTTCTTTTGCTTTAGTTTGCTTTCAGTTTCAGTTTTTCCTCTTTCCCAACTGTGTTGATTTTATTTTTGCATTTGTAGAATGCTAACATTTTTCTGAAATAAAAATTATAGGTAGACAAGTGTTACTCTTCATTCTGCTCTCAACCCCTTCACTGCTTTTTAATTTACCTTATATGAAAGGTACACACTACATGTGTTGTTTTGTACTTTTCCCAATTAACAAATCTTTTGGAAATTCTCCATACCAATTCAAAAATATCCTCATTCTTCATTATATCTTCATAATACTCCATTAAGTATATACACTATAGTTTTTCAATCTCCTATGTCCTACATAGGACACATTTAGATAACTTCTGATATTTTGCAATTAAAAATAATGCCTCAATAAATAACTTCTTCTGTACATACATTTTCCTATCACAGAAGTGCTGTCTTTAGATTCAGTTCCTAGATGTGAAAGTGCTGGATAAATGGTTAAATGTGTACGCAGTTTTATTAGATACTGAAAAAATTCACTCTGTGCAGGATATACTAACTTCTCATTCCCTCCAGAAATGCATGAATGACTATTTCTCTACAGCCTTACAAAATCTTATTATCCTTTTCCAAACTTTCTACCATCATGTCCTGTTTGGAAGGCCCTTGTTTTAAGTAGATTCCTCAGGAAGGGCACATGAGTACATTAGAAAATAATTCCCTGGATTCTTTTTCTTTCTTTTTTGGTTGTGCCTGTGGCATGAGGAAGTTCCTGGGCCAGGGATTACATCTGCACCACAGCAGTGACCCAAGTAGCTTCAGTGACAACACTGATCCTTAATCCACTGTGCTACAAGGGAACACCTCTTCTTTCATTTTAAAAGGCATTTATTTACAGCTTTGCTTACTGAAGGATAGCTTAAATGGATGTAACAATTTTTGACTTATTTATACCCTCTTTCCTTTAAGATTTTTGAAAATGCTCATTTGCTGTTGTCTTACTTTGTTTCTGAAATTCCGATGCCATTCTATTACTCTTATAGAGATAAATGAATTCTCTCAGTTTTTATCTGGGAATATCTTTATTTCATCTTTATTTTTGAAAGATAGTTTTGCTAGCCATAAGACCCTTGATTGACAATTTCTTTCAGCACTTTGCTTATTTTATCCCACACTTTCTGCTCTCCATCTTTTCTTTTTTTGTCTTTTTAGGGCCATACCCACAGCATATGGAAGTTCCCAGGCTAGGGGTCAAATCATAGCTGTAGCCACTGGCTTATGCCACAGCCACAGCAATGCTAGATCCAAGCCGTGTCTGTGACCTACACAGAAGCTCATGGCAACGCCAGATCCTTAACCCACTGAGCGAAGCCAGGGATCAAACCTGTGTTCTCATGGATACTAGTCAGGTTCATTTCCACTGAGCCACGACGGGAACGTCTCCATCTTTTCTGATCTGAGAAGTCAGCTGCTAATCTTATTGTGGTCCCTTGCATGTGACAAATCATTTTTTCCTCTGCTTTCAAAAGTTCCTCTTTGTAGTTTTCTTTTAATGAAGATAAGTTAGTGTGAATCTCTCTGTGTTTTATTCTTTTAGATTTCATTTTTACTTCATATCAGTTTTTCTTAGTTTTTTTCCTTTTCTTAAATTTTCATTTGAATCTACTTTTGAATTCTCATTTGGTTTTCTTAAATTTTTATTTGAATCTTCTCTTGAGTACCTTGTGATTTAGTCTTTATTTCTGATTTAATTTTTGTTTTTTCCTTTTTAAGGCTGCACTTGCAGCATGTGGAAGTTCCCAGGTTAGGGCTCAAATCAGAGCTGCAGTTGCAGACCTATGTTGCAGCTTGCAGCAACAATGGATCCTTAACACAGCAAGTGAGGCCAGGGATTGAACCTGCATCCCCACAGACACTATGCTGGGTTCTTAAACAAGCTGAGCCACAACAGGAGCTCATTATTTTTTTGTATTTTTTTCTTCTATTTCTTTCCTGAGTTCAATCACCTTTTATCTCACTTCTTCCTCACTCCTTCCATTTCTACTCTTAGTTTTTGTTATTTCTGATTCGAGGTTTTTTTTTTTTTTTTTTTTTTTTTTTTACAGCACAAATATTTATGGGAAAATATTTAATTTAGTTTGGAGTGTTGTTAAAAATTTCTTTGATGTTGTGGTTGATTTTGGGGGGGAGAATTTTTATCAACTGAAATGCCTTAATTCACATTTTCTGAAGTTTTAATAATTTTGCACGGATGTGGTCTGCTATTTCCATTTCTATGCATTTTGTGGTCAGTGCTCCTAGACTGGTAATTCTCTGCTCTGATGGTTCTGTTCTTTTCTGTATTGCTCTTATAGTGTTGTTATGGTGTCAGGAAGGCAAGGGGTGGCTGGGTTTTATATTTTCATTGTTTCCTTAGCCATTTTATTTGATTTAATATAAAGCATTTAATTTTCCTTTCTTTCTTCCTTCTTTACATTCACTGCTATATTTCCAAGGATTACACCTCTTTCCTCTGAGCACTTCTCAGAGACTTCTGCTTTTACCCCACCACACACAAGCCCACATCTAAAGCAGGTGCTATTAATTACCAAGTTCTAACCTGTGGTCAGTGTTTACTGTTAAATTTTTCTCCTCCTGGGGATGATTGTGCCTATACTGTAAGTCTTCTGCATCCTTTCAGTATTTTCATGAGTCTGTTACTCCATCCCCTGCACCAACAGGCTTACAGTGGTGGGTACACAGCCATAGTTCAGCTGGAATTTGATTTATTCCCCACTTTATCATATAACTTGAGTATCATGGTAGTCTCTGTCTCAAAGCATTAAAAAGCAGTGAATTATGTATAATTTTATTTGCTCTCTGTTTGTTTTGTTTTTTTCAGATGCTGGAGGGTAATTGGATAGATTCAAAAATCGGCCAGTTGCCATTACTATTTTCTTCAAGTTTTAACATCTCAGAAATCAAAATGCACTTACAATCAATGTATCACTGTCATAGACCAAGTATATTTAAAAAGTGAGGGCCTCAGAGATTTGAAAACATAGTACATCTTGGGAGTTCCCATTGTGGTGCAGCAGAAACGAATCTGACTAGTATCCATGAGAATGTGGATTCTATTGCTGACCTGGCTCAGTGGGTCAGGGATCCTGTGTTGCTGTGAGCTGTGGTATAGGTCACAGATGAGGCTCAGATCCTGAGTTGCTATGACTGTGGTGTAAGCCGGCAGCTACAGCTCCAATTTGATCCCTGGCCTGGAAACTTCCATATGCCATGGGTGTGGCCCTAAAAAGTAAAAAAATATATATATTAAAATCTTAAATAGATGACTTACTGCTCTTGGGAGAAAGGGTTTTAAGGAGCAAGTGTGGATTTAGCTAACCTAGTTAAGAAATGTCTATAGCAACCTGGGTGACGTAGTTAGCTGTTGGTATTAGGGAGACAGCAGTAGATAGAAATGGTCAGAGAAAAGACTTTTTTGAGGGGAGGCCATGGTAAAGTCAATAGGAAATGAAGAAAAGGAGGGAGTAAAAATGATTCTAAGATTTTGAATTTGAGCAACTGATGCCATTTGCTAAGATGGGAAGTTATATAAAGGAAGATTAGCAAAGTAACAGGTTTAGGGACGAAAAATCAGGAGTTGTGTTTTGACCATGTGAAGTTTAATCTATCTATGGAATTTTCAGATGGAACTGTCAAGAAGGCTGTGGTATGTGGGAGTCTGAAGCTCAGAAGAGCAGCTTGGACTCAAGATACAATTTCAGGATCCTCAGCATACAGCCATAGGAAAGGATATAATTATCTATAGAGTGAGTGTGGTGAAAGATAAGGTTTAGAACTGAGTCTTGAGGTGTTGCAATAAAAAAAAAAAAAAAAACATTTTGGGTAGAGGTTAAGAACTCAGCAAAGTGGACTGAGAGGGGACAGTGAGAAAATGGGAAGGCCAGGAGAATGCCATGATGTGGAAGCCAAGAAAATAGACTGTTTCATGGGTTCAGGGGTAAGAATTGGGCAAAAGCTGCTAGAGGATGGTGGACACAGAGACATAGAGATGTTTGCTCTTACAACTCTGTCAGTTGAAGACAACTGCAAATCCTGAAATACTAGAAAGCACAAATAAACTGGGAGATAGCAGGGAAAATATCTTATGGGGCTATGATTCTCTCGACCTCTTCTCAAAGCCTGTTAACATTCGTTACTGTTTTCTCTACAATGTTCCTACAAGGTGGAAGGTCATTTATTATTACCATCATTGCACAGATAAGTAAGTGGAGATTTAGGTTGGCAGAAATGTTTATAGCTATGCACCCAAAACTCAGGCTCTCCCTGGCTGGATAGTATTTCTCAGTACTCAGCTCCTGACCCTGCAGTTAGGCATGGGCTTATGACTAGTTCTTGCCTTTTTATTGAGAGGGAGGTGAGATGTGTCACTTGTAGGCCATAATATTACAAAGGAGGTAGGACTTTTCCATATTCTGGTCCCCTTTCCAGTAGCATGAAGCAAAGGACTTTGATGCCCTTATGAATAAGGGAGGTTTTTAAACAGGACCCTGGATCCCTGAATCATCATGGGAAGGATAGCTACCTGTTGGCCAGGAATATTTGTGTTGAACTGTCCTAGGAGCAAGAAACAGCCTTTTATAAAATTTTGGTATTTGTTACACAGCTAGTATTATTTTAACTTATATAGTGGCGAATATTAAATGTCTTGCATGATATCCCATAGTAAGTAAATGGTAGGTAGACTGATGACTGGAAACCAGATCTCTTGATGCCTTCTTACGTTTTCTGATGGTCTCCATTGCATAAGGCATCATACGATCTAGGAATAGAGGATGAATTTTATAGAAAACTCTGAAAGCAGGTATGTAGATAGTTGCACCAAATGTTCATTTAAAAAATAATGTTTTAGATTTTTGAAATAGGTAAAACTAATACACCCATCCTTAATTCCTTATACATCTGTGATTTATTGAGAAACAGCCTCGATTAGCTGCATAATATCGTATTTTTTTTGTGGTAAGAATCTAAAATACACTTCTAACAGTGAGACACCAACAATGTGGATAACATTTTATCCCAGATGGCTCTCTCTCTTTTGCCAATTTTTATGTGGAAATCAACAGCTTGTCTGGGCAAATGCCTAAATACTCTTCCCAGGTCAAAGTTCTCCTCCCATAACAACACATTCATGTGTTTTTCTCTAAGAAGAGCTTCATTGTAAGGCTAGTATCATTCTAAAGTATTATTTGCACTTTTAAAGAAAATCCTCATTCTAACAAAAGTATTAGATTTCATTATCCAGGGACTGATGACCCCCTTCATGGATAATGATCAAGAATTTGTTGCCAGGCTTTTGGTTAGTACTATTTTGGTGAATACTATTTCTAGTATTTTCTTTTTAAATAATTACCAGTCACTGGAGAATATGATGCCAAAACTTCCACAAGTGGCTTGTCATTTTTAAAAATACTTTTCCTGTTGGCTGCTCTCTGTCCACATCAACAGTTTCCAGCTCTCTTGTACACAGCAGAGAACTATCTTGAAACAGATCCCAGGAAATGAAGTTGGAGTTTTTCTTTTTAGCTTGAAAAACCTCTCAGCAGGGTCTTCAGGGTAAATTTAGTGACTTGGGGAGTCCTTGATAGCACAGAGAATGGGTGGATACACAGAGTGAGGTGGGAAGGCAAATGCAGTGTCTGGGGCAACTTCCAGAAATGCTCTTGTTCAGCCCTATAGAGAGACATGCTGGCTGTTCCTCTGACTCCTCACTTTTCTGTGGCTATAGGTTCTAAGTCCAAAACCACATCTTCTCCTTGTTGTATGAGGTGATGTCTTCTTGCATCCAGAAGGGTCATCAGTGATGGGCAGTATGTATCCCACCCTGCCCTGGAGGGTGGAGGGAGACTGAGACAGAGCGTATTGGATCCTGGTGTGTGGGGATGATTGTGAGGTTATAAATGGAAGCACGTAGTCCAAGAGAATTTGTTGGGACTGAAGGGACAGGGCAAGTCACAGAGGGCCCAGGAAAGTTTAGAATGAAGATCAAAGATGGGCACTGAAGCTAACTGTAGGAACCAAGTACTCAGAAGGAAGATACAGAATAAGAAGAGCAGAATCAAGATCTAAGCTACTGCTTAATTACCAAAGTTAACTGTTACCTATTTTTTGGAACAATATTTCCTTTAAAAAAAAAAAGAAAAAAGAAAAAGCAAACAACCCTTAGAGTTCCCAATTCTCTTTAAACCTTTATTGTCTTAGTTTATTGTGTATGTAGATATATTTCTCTATAGGGTGATGCTTTTGGGGTTCCAGTGTGAGATTCCAGAACACACTCTCCCTGCTGCAAAGAGGGCCAGAACTGCCTCTAGTATCCTTGCTTCCTTCTCTAGGCAGTGGGACCAGCTTGGGCAGCTGTACAGCAAAGTACCAGGGATTTGAGAATGTGGATCCAGCTGGTAGGTGAACTCAAATTCTGATCAAAGGAATGTTTTCTGCAGGTGAAGAAGCCCTAGGAAACTGGAGTAGAACTATCTCTCTGCAACAGAATGTTTAAAACAGATAGATAGCTAGATATGGGTAGAGAAAGGGGGGCACGGGCCAGATGGCAGAAAACCAAGAACTTACAGTAGGGGGCAGTGGTCCTTGGGCAGACAAAGAAAAGCAGGACCTCCAGACCGACAGGAAACCACACATTTGGGAACGAGAAGTGTCTCGGAGGCAAACAAATAAAGATGGGAAAAGGTGGGAATATTTGGTGTCTGAATGTGACCTTTTGCTCATTACACCCTCATTGCAGTAAATTATCCTTGCAGCTGAGAGGGTCCCATCATGCACCGAGGCCATGACACTTCCAATTAAGACTGAAGAAGGACAAAAATCCCTCCTCCCCTCAGGAAGGTGGAGCTGGGATGAAAATCAGGGAATACAATCCCCAACTCCCTCCCTCCCCAATGAATACTCTGCCCCTTCATTTCTACACTCCACCTAACCACTGCTGAAGAAACCTGGCATAGCTACTCACCCCAGCCTGCCCACTCTCCTCCTGAGAGAGACTACCACTTAAATAAATCCTCACTTTGCTTTCTTGACCTCTCTGTCTCATCTCTGAATTCTCTCTGCCATTAGACAGGAATCCACCCTCTGGGAACATGTAGGGTGAGCAACAGCCACAATTCTTAAGATCTCAGCATCTTGCCTCACTTAAGTTTCAGAGGCGCTGCCCGACTTCGCTCTGTTCCCTCCCTCTTTCTCTATGTCCTGTCTCACTCTTAAACTTTCCACTCTTACTTTCCTGCCTTACCTTGCTGGCAGTGGCAAAAAAGAAACATCCCAGGCATTTTCCAACCTCACCACTAGTTTTTCCACTTAGCATGTGACCCAGGTGCAGGGCAGGTCTCAAAGTTTCCCACCCTTCTCATAGGTAGCCAGGGAGCCGAACCCTAGGAACTTTGCCCTCTAGGCTCACCCTACTACCATTTAATTAACTCTCATCAGGTCTGATTGTGTGGAAATAGAAAAAAAAAAAAAAAAAAAAAAGCAGCCTTACCTAGAGATGGAGCCAGGGCTGACACTTCTGCAACCCCCTCAAGAACTCCTTCCATGAAGAGCAGTCCGGCGCAGCGTTTTTCCCCCAGCGTTTGGCCCGCCTCTCCACGTCTGCGTGCGTCTGACGTCATCCCCACCCCGCCTGGTCCTGTGTCAGGCGACCCCCAGCAGTTACATGGTGGCGTGGTGACCTGTGTTTAAAATACCTGCTTCCGGTGAATGTTTTTGCAGGGCTTATCTGGCTTTCCACCCCTCTAAGTGCAGACTTGGTACCTCCACCTTGGCTGCCGCCATACCGCCCCCATGACTGGTCCCCTCTCCCTCATCAATGCGTGTGGGTTGAGGTTGGGGTGAGGGTCCCAGGGAGGCCCAGGGGCACCACCCACAAAGGAGAAGGAAAAAGGTGTTTTCACAGATCATCTCCCTTATTGGCCAGTACCAGTTTTCAGAAACCTGCCAGTCTTTTAGAGAAAAAAGCTGGGACCAAAATAGGTCCTGGAATTATGAGGATGTCCCTTCCACCCAGGAGCACAAGGATTAATCATTTGCCACACAGTCTACAGGGAAGCCTTCGGGAAGGTTCCTCGTCATGGGCGCACCAGGATTGTAGGCCAGCAGGACCGCCACATGGAGGAGTAGCTGACCCCTGTTGTGGCTAGGGGTGAGGACACTAGGTGGATGGGGATGCCTGGAACCAGCCCTATCTCAGGGAGCCCCCACCGGATCTCCTAATGCTAGTGCTCCTCTCTGTTACAGGAGCACCCTTTCCCTAAGAAACAATGGGAAACACCTCCTCCATCCCCAAGGACTCACTCTTCAGGTGCATTCTGAGTCACTGGGACAAGTTTTCTTTAGATTCCTCCCTTTCTTTCTTTTTAAAATTTTTATTGGAGGAGTTCGTGTCATGGCTTGGTGGTTAATGAACCCGACTAGTATCCATGAAGATATGGGTTCGATCCCTGGCCTTGTTCAGTGGGTTAAGGATCTGGTGTTACCGTGAGCTGTGGTGTAAGTTGCAGACTAGGCTCAGATCTGGCGTTGCTGTGGCTGTGTTGTAGGCCAGTGACTGTAGCTCTGATTGGACCTTAGTCTGGGAACTTCCATGTGCTGTGGGTGCAGCCCTAAAAAGACAAAAGACAAAAAAAAAATGTATTGGTGTATAGTTGACTTGCACTGCTTGTGTTAGTTTCAGGTATACAGCAAAGGAGGAACATGAGCCCCAGGCGGAAGACCCAAGCCCCAACCCTCTTTCACCATCTTTAGCCCTCCCCTGCTCTATAAACCTCTTTACCCTTGTGCACCAAAAGTGCAGCCAGAGTGGGCTTTGCCCCCTTCAGGAAGTAGTAGGTGGGCCTCAGGGAATTACAAGAGTCCAAACCCTTTTTGTCCAACCTCAACCAGTGCCACTTTCACATAGATTCTTGGAGGACCCTAAGCAGTTCTCCAAAGAATTCCAGGGACTGACTCTCCTTTGACCTTACCTGGAAGGACCTAAATATTGTCCTCTCCCACTACTGGACCACTGAGGAAAGGACACATAGTTGAGCACAGGCTAAAACATATGCTGATGAGTACACGTTGTTCAACCTCCTCAGTACCCTGTGGATATGATGGCAGTGACTCTAATGGATCCCAACTGGGACTATGAGCCAGGTGAGCCTGGTATCACTAGAAAGGATCACATGATCCTTTGCCTCATTGAAGGAATGAAATGATGCATAATTAAACTTGTTAACTATGGTAAGCTTGAAGAGATCACCCACGGCCAAGATGAAAATCCAGCCCTACTTCAGGAGCTCAGAAAGTAGACACCCTCAGAAAGTATACAAATATGGACCCAAACTCTTGCGACAGGCACATTGTATTTGCAACCCCACGGCATTAACCAATTGGGTGGGAAAATTTTCAAAAGCTTGCTGTGTGGCCCAAACCCTGCTCAGTCTTCTTATTGACACAGCCATCTGTGTTTTTAACAATAGAGATCAGGCTGAGGTGGAAAGGAAGAAATAGCATGTCTTAAAGAAGGAAGGATGGAAGTTCCTATTGTGGCTCAGGCGGTTAAGAACCTGACATAGTCTCCATGAGGATGCAGGTTCAATCCCTGGCGTTGCTCAGTGGGTTAAAGATCTGGTGGTGCCGCAAGCTATGGCGTAGGTCACAAATGTAGCTTAGATCCAGTGTTGCCATGTCTGTGGCATAGGATTCCACCCCTAGCCTGGGAACTTCTATGTGCCACAGGTATGGTCATAAAAAGAAAAAAACACAAGATAGGAATTGTGGCAACCAGGCTTTTGGTAGCCGTCATGACGAGAGCTAATTCACCTCCTGATCACCTTAAAAGCACTCCCAGAAGACCTCCACCAAGAAAGGGAGCATATTTTAGCTGTGTGAACACTGGAGCAAGGAATGCCCAGGAAATAGGTCCCAGCCTCTACCCAAAGCATCTTGCCCACTTTTTAAGAAGATGGGCCACTGGAGAAGGAAATGCCCCTAGGTCTGAAGGGAGCGAGAGATTTTCCCCATGCCAGTTGTGACAGTGGTTGACGGACAGATCCCAGGACCTCTCGAGTCTCCCAAGAAGATCGTCATTATCACGTGGGAGGAAACTTGGGTGACCAATGATATGGCAGGTAAACTTGTCCAGTTTCTGGCGAACATGAAAGCCACTTACTCTGGCCTGGCTTCTCACTCTGGGCCCCTTGCCCCTTAAACCTGCTCTATTGTTGGGGTAGAAGGAAGGCCAAAGCTAAAACATTTCACCACTCCTCTAACTTACACCTGGGGAAAGACACTTGTAACGCTCAAATTTCATTCCTGAATGCCCCAGCCCCTTATTAGGAAGGGATTTTTCTCTTAATCTTGGGGGTGACTCTTACTGTCCCTGAAAACCAAAACCAAAGAATATTTTTGGCTGAACTATGTATTGTACAGGACACTGATAGTTCAGCCCAAAACATTCATTTCCAAATTAAAAAAAAAAAAATTATAGATCCACAGGTCTGGGATGAGGGAATCCCAGGGAAAACACAGTTTGTCACTCCTATAAAAATCACCTTAAAGGAGGCTAATAACTTCCTTCCTTCCAGGTGTCAATACCCTCTCTTTCCAGTACTCTCTGTTTCTCTGCTCTTTTGCTTTTCATGAGGTTGTCTCTTTTAACCACATCCATCCTAATAGTCCTCCTAGTTATTCACAATGTTACAGCTCCAACTAACAAACATCCACTACTTAATATAACTAATAACTATACCCAGATATGCTCCAATTTATCCCTGTTACAGCTTCTGTATCAAAACCTGAGATGCCAAGGGGGAAAAAAGTATGGCTTCAAATGATGATGCGTCAAGGATTTCGATGCATCCCACCTGAAGATAGGGACCATCAACACCTGCTGGGCAAGGCTGCTGCCTGCTTCTACTCCCCACTCTTCACCTCTGCCCCTGTAAACAACCTCAAGCCCCTTATCTGACAGATAACAAGGAGATCTGGACCCACAAGTAGGGAAAACACCTGTGCACAGCTTGAAGCAGTTACAGGAGATTGACCATCAACCCTTCAACCTGACACTTTGCCCCTTAAAATATTTTAAGGGTTCAGACTTCTGAGAGAATGTTAAAAAGGAGGCAGGTAGCTAGATTTTAGCAGAGAAAGTGGGACACAGGTGTCCTTGGGCAGCAAAGAAAAGCAGGAACCTCCAGACTGGCAGGAAACCACACAATTGGGGATGATAAGTGTTGTGGAGGCAGACAAAGAAAGGTGGGAAAGGGCAGAATCTCTGGCTTCCAAATTTTACCCATTATGCCCTCGTTACAATAAAATTAGCCTTGCAGATAAGAAGTTCCTATCATGCACTGAGGCCATGACACTTCCAAGCCAAATTTAGTCAAGAACAAAATTGTTCCTCCCTCACAAAGGTGGAGCTGGCATGAAAATCAGGGAATATGACCCCTCATATCAAGCCCCACCTTCTCCAATGAATATTCTGCCTCTTCATTTCTACACCCCAGGTAACCTGCTTGCCAAAGAAACTCAGGGCAACTACTCATCAGAGCCTGCTCACTCTTCCCTAGAGAGAGACTTGCTTAAATAAATCCTTGCTTTACTTTTTTTTTTTTTTTTTTTTTTTTTTTATTTTCCCACTGTACAGCAAGGGGGTCAGGTCATCCTTAGATGTATACATTGCAGTTACAGTTTTTTCCCCCACCCTTTCTTCTGTTGCGACATGAGTATCTAGACATAGTTCTCAATGCTATTCAGCAGGATCTTGCTTTACTTTCTTTTTAAAAAAATGTGTTTTGGGAGTGCCTGTTGTGGCGCAGCAGAAATGAATCCGACTAGGAACCATGAGGTTTCGGGTTCGATCCCTGGCCTCACTCAGTGGGTTGAGGATCCGGCATTGCTGTGAGCTGTGGATGCAGCTTAGATCTGGCATTGCTGTGGCTGTGGTGTAGGCCAGTGGCTACAGCTCTGATTAGACCCTAGCCTGGGAACCTCCATATGCCGTGGGTGTGGCCCTAAAAAGACAAAAAAAAAAAAAAAAAAAAATTGTGTTTTGTTTTGTTTTTGGCCATGCCAGGAGTTCTGGGGCCATGGATTGAACCCAGGCCTCAGCAGTGACCCAAGCCACAGCAGTGATAATGCCAGGTCCTTAACCTACTGCACCACCATGGAACTACCCCTGATTTACTCTCTTGACCTCTGTCTCATCTGTCTCTGAATTCTTCTTTTGAGGAGACAAGAACCTACCCTCCAGGAATAAGACTACAGTGTTAGGGAGCACAAGAGATTTTGAGATTGCTTTGCTGGTGGTGGTGTTTAGGGAAGGAAATGTAATGAAAAGAGCACAGTCTTAATCATTTTAACCCTCTTATATGGTTACCCGGAGAGAAAAAAAATTGTCTTATTTAACTAAAGGAAAAAAATCAGAGTCCCTGTTTTCTCCCAGTTTTTTTGCCTAAAAAAATTCATTAACCAATAGAACTTGACAGAGCAGCCAAGAGCAAAAGCCGACTTGACTTCTTCAAAGGAGATGGCACCAGTGGTCACAGGTTGAGCTTATAGACAAAGGAGTGTGTGTGTGAGGGGGATGGGACATGTAGGGACTTCTAAAGAGAGTTTCTGAGAAGAGAAAGGAGAAACGATTATAGGAAACTGTTGGAGGCACAGGATCAAATACAAGTGCCCAGCAGGGAACTTTGGGAAGTTTGGGTTCATACCTAACCTTCCCCTCCCTTGGTTTTTTAAACTATTTGCAGTCAAGTTTAACTTTACTGAAGTTTAGGTTATTGTGGAAAAAAAAAGACGTTAGTTGTATAGGGCTCTGATTTTCCTTTTTTTGTGTGTGATCGCTAGCAATACAAATGACACAAACTGGATTTACACGTCAGATCTGTAAGAATAATTTTGGAAGAGACACATGTTGACTTTCTAGGGCATATTTTTCCCTTCAAAATTATACTTCAGTGATATTTCTAGCATTCCTAAGTGAATGCTGTTCCCTTCAAGAGGGTCCTTTATTCTTGTTTGCACTTTTATTTTTTTCTTGAGTAAGTGCAAAAGTCACAGTCCCAGAAGTGAACAAAATTAAGCCGAGTCTGAAAAAAGTGTTTAGGGAAAGAAGAATTCTAATAAAAAAGAAAATATGGTCATCAGCTTCTTTCTTCTTCAGGTTGCTGATGTCAGGGCTGGAGTTGTGAGTTGTCACCCCACCCTGTTAATTATAGGTCATGCCTAAGGAAAATTGTGTTGACCTAAAAAGTTTTCTAGGCCCAAATATGTACTAAAGCTATATCACCAAGAATGACTAGTCTAGCAAACATTCAGATTTTTTTTTTCTCTCATTCTCGCCTGACATTTTGTTTTGAAAATTGCAGTTTTGTTCAATGTGAAGTTTATCTACATGTAATCACTGCTCAGTCCTTTAAACACAATGAAATCTGAGGAATCCTATCTTATGGCTATGCTCTTGAAACTGACAGCACTTAAGGCTTGAACCTAGCCAGAACCCAGATTGGGACTTGAACCCACAGTTTTTAATTAGAATCACTCACCCGGTGTCTGGATTTACTGAGGTTCGGGTTCTTTGTGCCTCTGCATAGAAGGTATTCATTGAGAGACAACATGATAGACAAGAAATAGATGTATTAAGATAGGACGCTTGTGAGAGATGCAGGCAGGCAGGCAAGGAGGATCTGCCCAGAGGATTAGGTGGGCTACAGTTTTATCATCCAGGGGAGTGGAGGTGGGAAAAGACCACCTCTCTTCCTCTTTCTTTGAGTAGTAGCTCTTCCTTGGTATCCAGTATTTGACCCTATAAATTCAGACTAGCACTGTCATGGTGCTTCTTCAAATCAGCAGAAGGATAGTCCTTGAACTCCTGCCCTTGGTCTGAACTGGAATGTGGACCTCACCCCATCACCTACAGTTCTCACAACTCCACTAGTCAAGCAAGCCTGCCTTGTTCTGATGGTTTTCTTGAGCAATTCTTAACTTACAGTGATCTCCCAAAGTCCCCTAGCTTTCCATTTCTATCTTATGGTCCCTTATTGGGACTTCTACAACTGCCAGTGTAACTATCCTATTCCACTCCATCATTCTGGGGCCTACTGTTTTCTTTTGTTCAGAAAATACTGTCTGGGGAACAATTAATAGGGTACTTATAAAATGTACACAGAGGAATTTGGCTGTTGATGAAGCTTCTGGTCCATAGTTCAATGAATTAATGTAGAAACTATATAGACATATGTATGTATTCTCTATTATTTGTAAATATATTCTTTTTCAGATCCCTTCCCATTATGTTATTATAAGGTCCTTGTTGTTTATCTATTTTATATATATGTTAGTATGTGTCTCTTAATCCCCAATTTTTTTTGTCTTTTTGTCTTTTTAGGGCTACAGGCACTGCTTATGGAGGTTCCCAGGCTAGGGGGCCAATTGGAACTGTAGCCGCTGGCCTACACCAGAGCCACAGCAACATAGAATCTGAGCTGCATCTGCTACCTACATCACAGCTTATGGCAACGCTGGATCCTTAACCCACTGAACAAAGCCAGGGATTGAACCAGCATCCTCATGGAGGCTAGTTGGGTTCGATAAATGCTGAGCCACAACAGGAACTCCCAAATTTTTAATTTATAACCCCCACCCCGCCCCCTTGCCCTTTGGTAATTGTAAGTTTGTTTTCCATGTTTGTGAGTCTATTTTTTTTTTTATTGTCACAAATTTGGAGGCATTAGAAACCTTGTAATGAAAGCCACTGTGTTTATGCTGAAATACTTTCTTTTAATGACTTGCTAAACTTACCCAAGCTAATAATTAGAATGAGAATTAACCATGCGATAAAAATAATAATAACTGAAACATTATTGTACAATTTTGAATCCAATTCTCCTCCTTGAGGTTAAAAATCACCAAAGAGGATCCTTTGTGAAATTATAAGGAAAAAGTAAGAAATAAGTACCTTTGGTATTTAAATGCTTTTTACTACACAACCTGGAAACCCTGATGTGGGAGGAGGTGATATACACGACCTGACATCTTATTTGGATGGCTGATATGTCTGCACTGAGTTATGTACCCATGTAAATACCTGAGGTGTTTGCCCAGCCATGGAAGAGAAACTGGGGGCTGTTTTAACAGCTGGTAGGGAAGGAGAATGAAAAGCCCACTCGTTCAGTCTAAAGTCAATTATTTCTCCTCCTAAGTGACAAACAGCCAAAATAATAAACACCAATTTAAAAAAAACCAAGCCTACAATGAACCAATGACACAGATAAAGCCTCACCTCCCTTCTTTGCAGAACTCCTGATGAAGCTACTGTTTCCCAAATGAATAAGAATCCACTGAGCACCTCCCTCCTCAAACTCCCCTGGGGCTCAGTCTGCAAATTCCAAGTTTCCTGTACCGCTCCTCTTTCACTTCAATAAACAAATACTTCTGCAGCAGTGGGCAGGAGGGGAGAGATGGCTCACTTCCCAACCCCAAGGGGACACCAGCCCTGCCTGAGGAGTGAATTGGGTTGGGGTACAGCAAAGAAGGCCCTGCTCAGAGTCCGGGATCTGGCTCAGAAACACTGAGACTATTGTCTTTAGAGGCAACAAAAAGGGTTGTTGAAAAACCAGGCTTTAATACAAAGCCAAAAATCTGTGCTTGTCATTTTGTGTTTATTTGGCATTCAAGTATGGCAGCCATTCTCAGCTCTTGCTGCTGTTTATTTTGAAAGGAAGGCCCATAGCCATGGACTGGGAGCCAGCTTTCAATATCTCACTCTGGAAACAACAACAAAAAAAACCCCTCTATCATTTCTACTCTTATGTCCTTTGAGTTCTCGTTGAAACTCCGGGGCTGGTGAGTGACAGGTCTGCCAGCTCCTTACCTGTTGACCATCCTGGGCAGTTCTTTCATCACGAAATACACGTTTGTATTTCTTTGGAGGAGGGGGACAGCATTCCTTTGCCATTGAGTCAGAATTTCCTGTGCATGCTCTTTCTCTTTCTAGCTCTTTTTTTTTTTTTTGTTTTTTTGTTTTTTTTGGGTTTTTTTGGTAGTTCTAGTTGGGCAGTTCCTATCACATAGCAGAGGTGGGGGAATGTAATCCTTGGGCAGTTTACTTCAGCTTTGTAATAAATTGTTACACTGGGCACCAGTTTATGGAAAACCAAGCTAACCTAATCTTCAACATTAGAGGAAACTGCTGAAATTTTGTAAACTTTATCCTAATGGCTTGATTGAATGAGACCCAGAGAGGAGGTGATGGGGGTGGGGTTGGTAATTTAGGCCTTAGGCCAGGGTCTTGATGTGTTAATTGGTGTCTGCAGACCAGACCCGTTTCTCTGTGGTGATCAGTTAAAGAATATCGGCCATTTGTTGAAATAAACCAGTGCCCTTGACTTCTTAGAAGAGGTGAAGGGAATTGATCACAGTAAGTTCCCCAAGCATAAAAAGTTAAGATAAACTTCAGAACTGATGCGTGTGATAACAATACCTTATAATTGGTGGTGAACTGTATTTTTCACAAATATTATAATAAATTATGGCTTATAGTTATAATAATACATAATATTATTAATATATAAATATTATATATTATAATATATTAACATACAAATATATCATATTTATATAATACGGTTATATTTTTATTTCATTACACTATGTTTGATCACACAATAAATCTGTAAAGAAGTAAAAATAGGAATCCATACTTTCAATGCAAATTTGGTTGGGAATGAGACAGTAAGGGATCATCCCAAGGTCAAACATGCCAGCCTACCACCCTGGTCTCTTGATTCCCAGCACCATGTTATTTTTCAGGGTATCATCTGACTTCAGGGGATGTTGCCCAATAGCCACAACAGAATGATTAAACAATTGCCATACAATAAAACCATTACATGTCATACCGTAAAAAATCTCTGAGGTAGAGCCTGGTTTTTCAACTCACTCGTTTCTGACCTGGAAAAAGAGCAAAGGCTGGGGAGGGTCTTTACATCTTCCCCTGGCTCCAAGAGAGTGCGGGTGCATTCTCCACTACCTTCCTTCTCCCATTCTTTGTTTTTGGTCATTAAGACGGATTTTTCACTTGACTTCAGTGAAGTCTTATGCTTAATTCTGTTTTGAGTTAATTTAGGGTTGAGTCTTTCTTATCCATCCACCTTAACTTAAAAGGAGTTACATTTCTTTGAGCCCTTGTTTTGTAGGTGACAGCCAAACCCAAATGTTATCTCCTTCCATCCATGTTAAAAAGGGTCAAGGGAATGACTCATCTTCAAAAGTGGTTTTTGGGTTTCCTGGCCCAGGTAGCTCACTCAAAGTCCTTTTGTAACCAAATTTCTGAAGACTCAGGCAGGGAAAGCTGGTGAACAGAGAGTAGCTACAGGATCCTATGAAATCCCAATTAGCCAACTAGGTGTCTGAAGTGTCTGCTTTGGGCCCTAAAGAGCCTAGTGGCTTCTAACACCTCAAAGGAGTTAGTTCTTCAATAAATATTTGCTGATAGTAAACAACAAGACTGGAAATGTTTCTCTTTGGAATTATACTTCCCCAAACATCTTTACAAATGGATATTTTGTGGGATGGTGAATATAAACATTTAAGAGACTTTGTAAAACGTTCTTCCTTCCGAGCACTTCCTACTTCCATCCTTTTGTTTGTTTTCCAGTGAGAATGTATAGTAATCCATTTCAAACCCTGCTTTTTGTGAATTTAGACAAGGCTCCCCTGGAGGTAGGGCAAGAATTAAGCAGATTGAAATCCTTGTGCCTGGCAGTCTGACATCACTTATAAACTCTGCCAAAATTCCTTTGGAAACAGATGTTCCTAGAGGGGGAATGATAATCATTTATCCTCTTACATTTGTTCAGTAAATGCTGATTCGTGGGAAATACAAGGATTTAGGTTCTGGTTAGAATAATTCACAAGGGATGAACGTTTTCAGAGAAAATAAACAGGAGTATTCCAACACATTCCCTGCCCCTCCCCCCAGCATTTCTTATGTTTTAATTCAAGTTTCTCCATCCACTTACAGTCAAGGAGGACTTATATATTTCTCCCCCTTCCCCAATGTCATTGCTCCCATGTCAATCATTGAGTAATTTACAGATTTTAGTAACATTTTCTAATCGCTAACCTAACATCTAAATACAAATTTCAAGGCTTCCCCCTTGTATTTGTAAATTATCTTTCAGCCAAAAATAGTGGAATTAAAACATAAAACTCCAAAAGGACCACGTATATTGATGCCTTATAAATAAGGAAAACTGTGGGTCCTATCCATACCAGCACTGTGATTACAGTGGCCTTTGGTTGCTGTAATGAATGGGTATGCTATATGTATAGGTTGATATATGTATGAGGAGAATAATGCCACTGATGTAAAAATATCAAGATTTTTAATACTTTTTTTTTTTGCATTCAAGGAATACACACAATTTGGAACATAAAGCCAAGTAAAGCTGATGTAAGACTGATTTATACTTGCTTAGATCTACAGCCAAAAGTTTATTGGCAGTTGCAATTGAATGAGTAATTGACTACTGGTAAAGATGAAAGTTCAATCAGAGGTGAACTTGAGGCAACTACCAAAGCATCTTACCCAGGAAGACTTAGGGACCTTTATTATAATTTGTAGCGTGTTCTAGAGTTTCTCTGGGTGGACAGGATTTGCTGATTTATGTTTTTTCAACTTTCAATTATTTAGAGAATTAAAAAGAAAATATGTTAGAACAAGTTTCCTCTAGAAATTGCAGGATAGGGGCATTCTATAATGATATATATAAACCTACTCTATGTTAGTAGCTATTCCAGAAATATCGAGGTGGTACATTTTATTATTTATTTTTTTAAACCGATGTATAGTGATTTACAACATCGTGTTAGTTTCTGGTGTGCAGCAAAGTGATTCAGCTATACATACTAGGTGATACTTTGAAAACACAAGTTTTTACAGCATGTATCTGATTCAATAAATGGAAAAATCTCCAAGAGGCAGATTGTATGTTCCCTCTATAGAGTCTAAACTTATATGCTTATTTCCAGAGACTGTTCCAACACCCCACTGAGATTACAGCAGAGAAAACGGCTAAAACAAAGAAATGGTGAAAACAGGGCTGAGTCTCCGCCCTTTCTCTCTGAACTCATGTTTAAAGTATTTGATTCTGCTCTTCGATGAACTGAAAAATGTCCCCTTATCAAAGAAATGTGAGAGCAAGTTAATGACCTGATCAAAATTTCTGAGGTAGCCTCAAGGATACATTGATTCTCATAGTAAACCACTGTCTTAAAAAGAAAGAGAGTTCCCGTCATGGCTCAGCAGTTAACAGATCTGACTAGCATCCATGAGGACTCAGGTCCGATCCCTGGCCTCGAGCAGTGGGTTGGGGATCTGGCAGCGTTGCTGTGAGCTGTGGCGTCGGTAGCAGAAGCGTTGCTGTGCTGTGGTGTAGGCGGGCAGCTGCAGCTCCCATTTGACCCCTAGCCTGGAAATTTCCATATGCCACAGGTGCAGGCCTAAAAAGCAAAAAAAAAAAAAAAAAAAAAAAAAAGAAAAGAAAAAGAAAAAAGGAAGAAAGAAAGGCAGCTCAGCATCAGTTATGCCAAAATTCAACTCAGTTTTTGCAGACTCTTAGCATCTAGATGTTTAAAAAATTCTTACCTGTAGGCTCTCTCGTTTCAGAGATTCCAAAGTGAACCCACAGGTGTTCTCTAAATTTTAGTAAATTCTTCAGCTAGTATCATTGGAATGCCATCCTCCTAAACATTAAACCCTTGATTACAAAGATACATCCACGGTAGAACGAGCATTTTCTGTTCTCCAAAGGTCCCTCTGTAGGATAATATCTTACTTGCTTTACAAAAGCACAATTCATGTGGGACTTAATTGTGCCTGAGGGTTTGAGTGGCACTTGACTTGCTTTCTTGGGCAACCAAGCCTTCTGATTTGACTGGGACCAAGGCATATCTCAGGACTTGGCTTTCAGGGCTAAAACTGGGTCAGTCGCAGGCAAATTGCTGACTCACTTTCTGTGAGGAGTCCTGGCTCTGTTATCAGGTCTTTTTTGCAGTCTGGAGGTCAGAATAGAATTGGCCTCTCCACTTCTCCGGATGAGCTCCTAGCTTTGGAGCATAAGCGTGGGCCATCAACCTCCTACAGCTTGTGCTTACCAGAGTCCACTCCAAATAGACTTTCATCTCTTCCAAAGCTTCCATTAAAAATCCTGGCCATGACTACTTTTCAAAAGAGTAGCCTGAGGAATGATGTATCTTATTTTTTAATTTCATCACTATTTATTGCTCAACTGCTTTGTACCAGGCAATGGGCTCAGCGGACGTTCTAAATGAAGGCAGATGCTGCTCACCACCAGCAGAGAGTCTGTTAAGACAAGTAAGTAAGCAAGCAATTATTTACAAAGCTTAATCCCGTCATCGTCATTGGGCCAGGTCAGGAGGAGGCTATAGTATTGGAATAAATTCTGTAAGTTTTACGCTACTCAACATCACAGATTTGCAATTTGGATTTATGCTAAATAGTCATATGAAAAATAACTTGGACTTCAAAAAAATTTTTTTTAAGTTTACAGTTATTACAGAATATAGGCTATATTCCTCATGTTGTACAGTACATCCTTGTAGCCTATTTTTTCATCCAGTAGTTTGTACCTCCCACTCTACCACCCCCACAGTGCCCCTCCTCTTCTCCCCACTGGTAACCTGCTAGTTTGTTTTCTATATCTGTGAGTCTGCTTCTTTTTTTTTTGGTTATTTTCACTAGTTTGTTTTGTTTTTTAGATTCCACATATAAGTAATATCATACAGTATTTGTCTTTCTCTGTGTGACTTATTTCACTTAGCATAATGCCCTCCAAGTCCATCCACATTGCTGTGAATGGCAAAATTTCATTTTTAAATGGCTGTGTGTGTGTGTGTGTGTGTGTGTGTGTGTAAATATGATATACTGCATATTCTTTATCCATTCATCTGGTGATGGAAACTTTAGGCTGCTTCTCTACCATGGCAATTGCAAATAATCCTGCTATGACCATTGGGGTGGATGTATCTTTTCAAATTAGTGTTTTTGTTTTTTCTGGATATATACCCAGGAGTGGAATTGCTGGGTCATATGAGTTTTAGTCTTTGGCTGCACCAATTTACATTCCCTCCAAAGGGGTTCCCTTTTCCCCACATCCTGAGAAAAAATAGTGTTTTAGGGAAAAAAAAAAAAAATCAAAGACTGTCCTTTGCACAGAGACCTTCACAATAGCTGGAAAAACATATCTTTGCCATTGCCAACAAACAAGTATGCTTATTTGTCGTGGACAGTGAGAACTGGGAAGTTAAGTTACATTTTACATGCAGTTTTTCAGTGTCTTTTCTTAGCCTTAGGTTAGGTTTTCTGGTAAATGTATACTTTTCCCATTATCCCATTAAAATATTTCAACATCAAAGAAGCTTCTTGGATCTCTTTGCAATAGAGGGGAAATATTACCCTTTTCTCATACACTGACCCCCCACCTCAAAAGGCAACTTTTTAAAAATGACTAAAGGATTTTGTTTTTCAGAGGACCATTGTTCCCAAGTTGGCTATGAACCAAAGAAAAGGTTCTTGCCCTAAGTTTCTCCAGTGTTGGAGAACGACCTGTCCCATTTCTCCTGATTCATGCCAATGAAGGCTAGGGGAATGTTTTGGGCAGTGCGAGGTTCTTGGTGTATATCAGAGTCCTGCTTCAGAATATGATGTCTTTCAAAAAAAAAAAAATTGATACCCAAATCTCTTTTCACCTTTCCAGTGCCCCCCTGTTCTCCTTTGCTAGCTCGGATAATGTTTACAACAAAAAAAATGTGCAAACTTTAACATGTGTTGCTAGGGCAACCAGAATACAGCAGTAGGAATTAGACCAAAGCTAAGGAATTGAGCACAACTCCTTTGGGGAATCTTAGGCTGACGTCAGATCTAGTGAGGGCGAGGTGAAGTCTTCACAGCCCTGGATGGAGGGAAAAGCCTAATTTTGGAAGCTCCCCTAAAAAGTGCACCATATATATTTTTTTTTTTTTTGTAGTTTTAGGGCTGCACATGGAGGTTCTCAGACTAGGGGTCGAATCGGAGCTGTAGCTGCTGGCCTACACCACAGCCTCAGCAATGCAGGGTCCTTAACCTAGTGAGTGAGGCCAAGGATCAAATCTGTGTCCTCATGGATACTAGTCGGGTTTGTTACTCACTGGGCCATGATGGGAACTCCTGCACCATAGTCTCAAAAGTGGGCAATATCTTAAATTTCCTCTCTGTTTCTTGTTTAATGGGGTGCCCAGTCTTCTTCCAGTCTCAGCCTTGCCTTCAGATTTTTTTCAGAACAAAGGCAGCTCCCTAGGTTATACTTCTAGATGACTAACTACTCCTCAAGTGGATCTTGTGAGGATTAAATGTAAATAAAACAGCTTTTTTGAAATAATAACAAATGTTAGTTATTTTTTCCAATAAAGAAAGAAGAAAGAAGAAGAGGAAGAGGAGAAAAGAGACCATGTGTGGATGTTTGACCTTGATTATAATGAGTTTTTCTTATGAGCAGTAGGATAGTGTCTTATTAAAAAGCCTGCATCTCCAAAAGCAGGGAAAGGTGAGATATTTTGTCCCAATTGCTTGATCCTTAGTCAGTGGTCCATGTTTCATGCTGCAAATACTGATCTGTCATCTTTCTCCTTAGAGCAGACTAACGTCATGTTGCTTTAGGAAAAATTCATTGAAACAAAGGAACAAAATACACAAGATATAGTGTTTTTAAAAACATTTTTTAATGAAGAAATAATTTCATTCCAAAATATAGACACACAATTAAATAGTTTAATCACTTCAAAATATAACATGTCCCCAGGAGGTTCCAACACACACACACACACACACAAAACAATACTTAACAGCAATACAAAAAAAAACAAAAAAAACCAAACCCATACCATAATAGTTTTGTTACATACCAATGAATGTTGTGAAATCTTTAGTGTCTCTGAATTGGTTATTTCAAATGGTGTCAAATTACAGTAGTCAGAGTTAAAAATGTCTTATAGTTAATTAGCCTCAGGATGTAATGCTTCTGATTTTTTTTTTTCTCTTTTTGGTTCAAAGGTAAAAATGCCCTTTCTTCTGAGGACACGGTGGAGTTCTTATTTGTGGCTCCTTGCTCGGAATTGAACCAAGGTGACAGCAGCAACCAGAGGTTGCCGTATTTACAACAGTTTATCTACAGTTAACAGCCAAGAACTAATAAGGGTGGACAAAGATGATCAAAATAAAAGCGGACATCAGTGCTAAATTATGATGCAACAGTTTGGCTCATGCATATAAGAAAATACATAGTATATCACAACAAAGGCCACACTCTTATGTAATTCAGTTCACATTACTACTTACAAATGAACCTTCCCTGCCTTAAGAGTAGATCATTCGAGAATCCGTTTTTCACAATCTCCAGCACATCTCCCTCTGACCAACCAAACTTACCCCAACTTTCGTCCTGACCAACCACGACTGATTCCTGAATCCCCTACAGTAGATCTTGCCCTCCTCCTTGCCTCCATGAACCTGGTGCCGTGGGGGAGGGTTGGCTATGTTGGACCAGTGCTCATTAATAGGCCATCATCTCAAACGGAGACGGATGTGCAATTCACCGTGGAACAAGAAAGAAATACCCCCCCGCAAGACAGAATGGTATCTAATGGACAGGACAGATGACACCTGCTGGGTTTGCATTAGAATGGGCCCCAGAAATAGATTTGGAGAGCCAAGGAAAGAAACCCACCCAAAACCACAAAAACCCAAAACAACACACGCCATTTTGTCTCGGTTACAGGACAGGGGTGCTTGAGTCTGGTCTCAGTGCTGACGTGGAGCTAAGAGAAAGAAAAGGTGGCTGGTTAGTCAGGAATTGGTCATTGGCAGCAGTTTCCAGAGTCCTTGCAATGGCTTTGTAAGACGCTATCGACAACTGTGTGATGGAGTTGGCAATGAAAGCTATGACGGGGGAAAGTTATCCACAAAAGAGTTCAAACCTTAGACAAACGTTTTGATGGAGAAACACAAGATGACAACATCTGTCAGCCCGGTCCAGTCGGTGGCTGAATGCCACTTGCAGGGTTAGAGTTCTGAGTTCAAGAACTGCTCGGCTATGAGTCAGAGCTGACAGCCATGTAGGTAGCTGGGATGTAGTGGTTTTAAGAACTGAGTATGAGGCACCAGTGGCCACTTGTTCCATCTAGAGAGGTACGGGTTCACAGAGGATGGGCAGTGGGAAAGAGATGAACGTTAAGCTATACCAACAAAACCCGCAATAAAACCTACCCGGGCTAAGAAGTCTGAGAACTGTGCAATCGTGTCCCTTTGGTGTTAGCCTATTTTCAGGGACATTTGTCAGGATGGTTCTCTGGTGGGAAATACGATTAAGTATAGCAAGTGGGCAGCATGGGCTCCTTGCTAATGCCAACCAAGAGCTTTACTATCCCCGAGGTGAATGATTTTGTTCCAGAGGGCAGCCAAGGAGGTGGTTTCTGACCAAAGACAGAGACACAAACATCTCTGAGTCCTCTGGGGAGGGAGCTGGAAGATCTCAGGATGTCTCTTCTCAGCTTGGCACCCACCAACCACGGACTCTGTGGGGTGGGGGAAGGTTTTTGCCAGCCCTGGAAGCAAAATCAAACTGCTGAAGCTTTGAGGTTGACTCAGAACCTATCTTGCTTATTCTGAATAAGGCCTTTTCAGAGACTTTATCATACAACTTTATTCTAAAGCAGCGGTTCTCAAACTTTGGTGTGCATCAGAATCACCTGGAGGGTTTATTCAAATGCAGATTAATGGCCCCCATCCCCAGAATCTCTGCTGCAGTAGGTCGGGTTACAGCCTAAGAATCTGCATTTCTAATAAACTCCCAGGTGACGCTGATGCTGTCTGTCCAGGGAACACGTATTGAGAACCGCTGATCAAAAAGGATGTTCTCTTTTTTCCTTCTTTTCCAGGAGAGACAGGAATGGAGAGAATCTGCCAATTTATGTATAACGTATCCACTATGTTGCAGGATTTTTATTTCATCAAATCTTGAAATGAGATTATTTTTTCCATTTCCCAGAATCCCGAAAGGAGGTCTTCAGTGCTCCCCAAAGAGGGCCCTCAGGAAGGACCATCAACAGAGCCATCCATTCTTCCTTCCTTGACTGTTCTTTTGCACATCAGCTTTTCCCAGAGTGCGAAATCCCTGCTCCGTTTAGAAGAGCCTGTTTTCCTCTCATGCGACCACAGGAGGCTGCATGCAGAACGCCAGGTAGCCAGCTAAGGCGATACACATTCAGAAATACAAGGAGAGCGAACGTTTGCAAGCGCACTTTAAGCCTGTACATTTAAAGCTGAAAGGCCTCCAAACGACCCGATGGGGGTTCTGGTGGATGAGCGGTGCTTTTAGAAACATGCTCCCTAAAGCTAAACCGAGAGGAACAAGCCCGTGGAAGAGCAGAGATAACTTGAGTCCATTGGGGGATCTTATGGCACCTGTGGTTTATAAACAGCTTTAGTAACGAGTATTTCAAAACAGAGTTCACAGTTTTTTTTTAAGAAGATCTGTGCTGATTTTAAAAACTAGATTCTATATAATTTGAATGTTGCCTTTTTTTTGAATATGATATCTATTTGGAAAAAAAATATTTACACTAACTTCTATGGCTGACTGATTAGAGTATTTTGAAAGAAAACAACCCCAAGTTGGAAAGAAGCCCCAAAGACTGGATTATCCTGGGATGTTTGGTTCAAGCCTCTGCTCTCAGAGACTTGGAGCCAAAGGCAGACCATGCAGGCCAAGGACTCTTCTTGGCTTTGAGGCTCTGAGTCTGTACCCTCAGGAACCAAATCCTTCAGGCTTAGTGAATAATTGCAAGTGGGGTTGTTTTTTTCCAATTGCTGTGAAAAAAAAAATGTACAGTGTATATAATCAATTGTTTTGCTAAAATCTCAGAGAATTCAGAAATCAAACTCCTAGCTATAAACAGTATTAATATTGTTGTAAACTGACCAGGTTCAATATCATGTGCAAAGGTTTAAGATGCCTGTTAACACTGCTGCTGTGAGTAAACAGCAGCATGGGTTTTTAGCCTTTGTTTTCATTTCCAGGGATGAGTCATGTTACAGAAGATGGAGCTGATAAGTTAACTTTGAACAGAAGTCTTTTTTTTTTTTTTTCCTTCTCAAAACACACACCTATGAACTACAAATCTTAGAACAGAAAGTTAGCTGCGCTGTTGTCAGCAGGACATGTCTTTGGGGGTGGGGGTGGGGGTCTGTCGGGAGCTGCTGCATGTGGTGGTTCTTCTCTTCCGTGAGATGAGGCTGCTGCCAGGCTGCCGTCTTCTCCTCTGTGGGGGTGGGTGCAGCTCTGTCCTTCATCACCAGCTCTCATGTTACTTTCATCTGACTATAGCTTGCCTGGGAATAAGCAATGTGTGATTTTTTTTTTTTAAAGATGGAAACTGTTCTCTAAAGTAGGGTGATGAAGCTTAGCATCCCTCCCTTTTCCCCCTGAGTCACACACACACACACACACACACACACACACACACACACTCCCTTCCTATGACAATCAGGAATAGATGTCCTAGGACATGGGGCTACAGTCCCTTCTGAAAGCAAAGAGGACAAGAATCTTCTATACTGAGCCTCTTCCCTGGTGGGTATTGGAGGTATCTGGAGGTTTAAAGCAACATAAACAGACTATATATATATATGTATATATATATACATATATATATATATAGTCCTTTGGACAAGGACATGAAGGCACTGACTCACCATCAGAATGCCACGCTGATTAAAAAAAAAAAATTCACTTTTGATCTTCCAGTTCTGCAATTTCTCAAGTTGTGCTGGCCAAGGCGAATACCACATGGCCAGAGGGATGGAAAAGGGGCCAACCCAAGATGTGAATGGACCCAAAAGAAGTTTTCGGTGCACTCTAATTTGACTGCTAACCTTCACGTATACTGTTGCTCCCAGCGTGGCTACTTGAAAAGCAATAAATCAGGTTTCACTCTGTTCACTCTTGTTAGCATGTTGGTAAATGCATATTTATCTTCAAAGAGCCCTAAAGCGCTTCTTGAGCCAAGGCTGAGTCTTCCATGTTTCTGGTGTTTTACCTTTTGCCCCTCAGTCATGTAAAGCTCTGCTTTGTGGATGCCTAATTGACTTTGAGCTGATAAAATTGGCTTGGAGAAGAGAGGCATAGCCTTTGGAATAATTTCTGGTCCTGTGGTGTGGCCAGAATGTCCAAACAAATAGATTTCAATAACATAAATGGTTGTACAATTTCAGCTGTATTTCCTGGCTACATCAAGACAAATTACAGTAGGATAGAACTGGCAACAAAGATGAAAAGCCACTAGCTCCTGCAGTGTTCTATCAGGTCCTAAATGAGTTTTGCCTGATTTCCTGATTTTAGTGACAGGCTGGTTTATATTTAGTGTCCTGTGGAATGCCAGCTAGGTAGGTATAGGATAGGATGCAGTAAATGGTAGAGGTTACAAGTATTTTAATTTTTCACTGCCAAATTGGCTAAAAAAATGGCCTAAGAACTTTCAGAGTACTGAAACCTTTGGTGTTTATGGAGAAGAATCAAATGCTACTTTTTATCAGGGTTGATGTCAAGGGCTTTTTTTTTTTTTTTTTGCTCTTTAGAACTGCACCCGTGGCATGTGGAAGTTCCCAGGCTAGGGGTCTAATCAGAGCTACAGCTGCCACCCACAGCAACGCAGGATCCGAGCCTTGTCTGCGAGCTACACCACAGCTCACGGCAACGCCAGATCCTTGACCCAATAAGCGACGCCAGGGATCGAACCCTCAACATCATGGTTCCTAGTCAGATTCGTTTCCACTGCACCACGACGGGAACTCCTCAAGGGCTTTTTAAAAAGCCCTTTGATTAGGTTTTTAAAAACATATATATGTTTGGAATTCCCTGGTGGCCTAGCAGTTAAGGACTCAGCGTTGTCACTGTGGTGGCTCAGGCTCACTCCCTGGACTGGGAACTACTCCCTGCTATGGGCATGGTCCAAAAAAAAAAAAAAAAAAAAAAAAAAAAAGTACATTTAGGGCCTCAGGTGCGGCATATGGAAGTTCCCAGGTTAAGGGGGTGGAATTGGAGCTGCATCTGTTGGACTACACCACAGCCACAGCTGTACAAGATCTGAGCTGCATCTGCAATCTGCACCACAGTTCACAGCAATGCCAGATCCTTTAACCCAATGAGTGAGGCCAGGGACCGAACTGTGTCCTCATGGATACTAGTTGGGTTTGTTACTGCTGAGCCACAGTGGGAACTCCAAAAGTATATTTTTCTAAGAGTTACCCACAATGTTGAAATAATGTGCAGAACAAAAATGATCAAACTGCTGGAGCTCAGAAAAACAAAGTGCTATGAAAGGAAAAGCCTTGCTCCTCTGGGACTAAATTTGCTATAAATGGAGTGAATATTTTCAGAAACAGCTCCTGGGACTCTTTTCACTGTAGTCATCATGAATCAGGAGAACATGTGGCACAGCATTCTCAAGTCCAAGGAGGCAGACTCAAATGCCCCCAAAAATGTTCTTCCTTTTACACCAAAAGGGTCTCACAGCTCCAAAAGTATATTTCACAATAACAATTATACCTTAATTTTTACTTGCTTAGTTTTAACCTGAGGACCAAGACAGCAAGGGGTCAGTAGTGTTTGAGCTAGAATGTATTCTTTTTGTTTTTTGGCCATACCTGCGGCATACGGGAGTTCCTGGGCCAGGGATTGAACCCATGCCACAGCAACAACCCAAGCCATAGCAGTGACAATGCTGGATCCTTAACCTGCTAAGTCACCAGGGAACTCTTAGAATGTTTTCTTTACTAATTGATATGTCATTTAGGAGATATATACATCCCTTTTTCAATTTAGCAGCTGGAGTTCAGTTACCTATAACTGCACTATAGACTTAGGGGATTCCATGGGTGGGAAAAGACTGTACAGTTAAAGTAGATTCATGTCCTTGGGCCCGTGCAGCCAGATGACTGTGAGCTTTGAATTGTAATGCGGGACATCTAAATGGCCCTTGGCTGGAGCCAGACATTGTCTAGATTTTTGGGACAGTGGAGCTGAAGGTGTATTAAATCACTGTACAGAGCTGAGGCCCAGCCTTATTTACCAAAGTAGAGTGAGCAAGCTAGTTCTGAGTCCCAGAGGTTCTCATATACTCACATAATAACTATAGCAGCTCCCAGAGACTGTACTGCTTGTGAAGCACTGAGCATTGTGCTAGGCATGTATGTGTGTGCTCAGAATAAAGTTATAGTGTGTCTGCCACTATGTCAAGCTCCTTAAAAACTATATCCCAGTGAATACAATTCCTCTATGAGCTAGTATTATGATATATGTTGTACAGAGGGAACAGTGGCTCACAGAGATCTAGGAATTTGTCAAAGATCATGCTGCTAGGATTTGATGAAACTCATATTTAAAATCAGTCTGTTGGAGTCCAGATGTAAGCTTTAGACCACTACAGTCAAGTTATCCTGTCAATCAAGTGCTATTCTCTTTACATTAAAAAAAAAAAATTCATTGGGGATTTCCCATGTATTAAGGAAGCTCTTTGGGGCAGGGGAATCACATGCCACATAAATGAGTAAAAAAAAAATTTTTTTAATGGCTACACCCATGCGCATATGGAAGTTCCTGGGCCAGGGACTGAATCTGAGCCACAGCTGCAACCTATGTCACAGCTGCAGCCATGCTGGATCCTTTAACCCATTGTGCTGGGCTGGGGATTGTACTCCCCAGTGAACTGAGCTGCTGCTATTGGATTCTTAACTCATTGCACCACAGCGGGAACTCCATAAATTTTTTTTTGCTTATTTGATATCCTGCTGAATTCCACAGTGAATTTGAATCAGCTATTTCAAACATATAAGGCTGAAGATGCTTTCCTCTATGTTTTGCTTCCTTGTTTTCTTTCATAATACATGCTTTCGCTTTCACTTGTTAAGGTACACACTTTGATCATGTGGGCCCTGAATACAGCAGGATTAAGGAGCTGACTCATCTCTGTAAGTGCTAAGTAAGCCTCGACTTTTCTTTCTCAAGTGCTAGAGAGATTGAAAAATTGGATGTTGTTATGGATCAGTGATGTGGCATCACAGCTCCACGTTTCTGGGGCATCTTTGGTGTTACAGAAATTTCTGTGCCAATTTCCCTCATTAATAGAGTAAAAAGTCAACTCCTAGTCAACCCTCCACTGGATTATAATGAAATGCTTCATGGATCAGGATGATTCTCTGACATCAGCAGGAAGGAGGATAGTTTATCATAGAGAAAACCTAAGAGAGAGTGACTGTGCATGGAAGTTAAACGTTATCAGAATTCGGTGTATGGTGGCCACATTTCCTCCTAAATAAGAAGGTACTTACTTGAGAGGAGAGTGATAAAAGGATATTGCATTCAACCTTGCAAGCTGACCTGCGGGTGACAAAGGACACAAACAAGAAAGGTGACATGTCAAGTCTGTGATGCAGTCAGGCTGGTGAATGATTTGGGTGGAAGCCATGCAGAAAGACAGGCAGAGAGAGAAAAAGAGAGCGTCCAATGGATGAGAGTAACTTTCTGATCCATCCAACAACCATACGCTCACAGTGCAGTCAGGGAAAACCACTCCAACATCCTCCAGGGCATACATCTTGAGTGGGAACACACTGGCCCGTTATAACCTCTTAGCCCTTTTGTTTGCCTTTCCCTGGAAGTCACTGGGCATGGAAAGGAGAGGAGGGAGAGAAGGAGCTTAGAGGCACCAGAGACATCTTGAATTCCAATTGGAGCTGATGCTATTAATAGAATTTCCCTTCCTTTTGTTGATATCAGGTGAAAGTCCTAATTCACTAAAATAAATAAAAATCTAATGTCATATGAAACGACTCCTTTTTTTTTAAAAAAAAATCTAGAATTCGTTTCTGTTGTCACCCAAATCCAGAAACTGATATGAGCTCAAAGAGGGAGGCCTAACAGGCACCTGTAACAGCATAATTTAGAATATCAATTATTTAACTCTCTGTCTCCCTCTATGCAGCAGAGCCAAATGAGATATGTTTAGGAACACCATCTCTCAGAGTTCCCAGAGATACCTTGGAGCTGCACCTGGGCTAATTTCCTCCTGTGGTCAGGCCATAGAAGTCAAGAAGAAAGAGCATCCTTTGTGGTCTGCACTGGAGGCATCTCTGTTTCTGTAGCGTTGAAGTATAGCTTTATGTATCTGGCTACTGTTGGTTTTGTAAGATAGGCTCCTGAAATGCTGCTGTTCAACTAAAAAGGCTAATAATGGAACATTCCAAAGAGGCAAAACTTCCGTGTTATATTGTCTAAGTGGAGTTGGTGGGCTTCCCTTTTGTTCTCTTATTTTTGGGAAAATATCTCCAAACTTAATTGATAAACAGTTGAGAAGGAGAGATCATTTATTTTCTCTGCTTCTCTTTCCTTCACAAACAGTACAAGAGGGCTACTGCTGGCCAAAAAGGGTAGAGAAAGCTGTCTGGCCATTGGCCAGAAAGCCTGACATGATACAATAACACACAGGGGCCTGGGAGGCAGCAGATCTCAACCAGCCAAACACCCCTCAACTCCCAGAACCCCAACAAAACAGAGGGAAGAGAAACATACAAGAAAACAAACATGACAGCAGAACAGTCTTCATGGGGAAAATGTATCCCCTTGAGGATGAGTTACTAACTGCATTTATTCCCAATTGTGTGTGTTTGTTATGTCCAGTGATTCTCAGATGGATAAATATGCTCCAGTAGATAAGACAGTTTGTCCAACCACACCCTGCTGAACATGGGCCTGCAGTTCCCCCAACTTTTCTTGGTGAGGTTTATTACTTTTTAACTCCTTGACATTTGATATGAGGGAAGCTGAGGACAATGAATCAAGGGAGGGGATATATTTACACGTATTCAACTTCCTTGCCTCTTGTTTTCGGCACAATCATCCCCCAGTATCCACAGGGGACTGGTTCCAGGATACCCCCACCCTGCAGACACCAAAATCCACAGGTGCTCAGATCCCTTATAGTTGAACCTCAGTATCCATAGGTTTCAAATCTGTGGGTATAGAGGGCCGACTGTATCTTTAAAATTTTTTTTTTCTTCTTTTTTTAAGGAACACATGTGTGGCATATGGAAGTTCCTGGGCCAGGGGTCAGATTTGAGTTGCAGCTGCCATCCTACACCACAGCCATGGCAACACCAGATCCAAGACACATCTGCAAACTACACTGCAGCTTATGGCACCGCTGGATCCTTAACCTACTGAGTGAGGCCAGGGATCAAACATGCATTCTCAGAGAGACAACATCCAGTCCTTGACTGGCTGAGCCACAATGGGAACTCCTGTATCTTTTTTTGGTGTGTTCGTTGTGCTTTTTAGGGCCACACCCATAGTATATGGAAGTTCCCAGGGTAGGAGTCAAATTGGAGCTACAGCCACAGCAATGTGAGTTCTGAGCTGCCTCTGCGATCTGCCTCACAGTTCACAGCAAGGCTGGATCCGACACACTGAGTGAGGCCAGGGATCGAACCCCCATCTTCATGATACTAGTCTACTAGTCGGATTCATTTCCCCTGTGCCACAATGGCAACTTCATGTACCTTTTTTAAAAAAGCATTTTCCTAATGATTTTGGGGGACTCTGGACTGTTGGTCACCATGTCTCCACTAACATGGAAGCCCTCTTTTTACTCTCTGGCTCAGAGTTTATAAGAATACATGGTGAGTGACAGCCAGAAGAAGTACTGAACATTTTTCTTGTCTAGAATCCATGGACTAAGGAGTTCTGTCAGAATGTTCCAGAAAGGGAGGGTGGAAGGAAGGAGAAGGCACTGAATTTGGGGGGAATGGAGAAGATCCAGCTACCAAGGGCCTGGGGCAGCTGTGGTGGGTGGTGTGGGGCCAGCTCTCGGTACCTGGTAGGCTTCATCCTGTAGCTTCTGTTTCAGGTATTCCTCCATCTTCAGCTCATTTTCCAGCTGCCGGACAGAGTCATCTTCATAGTTCTCATCCTCTGGCCGCACGTAGGGGTCCCCATCTTCTGTAACCCTGAGAATCAACCACAGAGGGTGTTTTGGAGAAAATCTTAAAAGGAAAGTATGAGTGGAAATCATGTGTTAGCTATAGTTGGGGGGGGGGGGCACATTCATTTAATCCTCCGATTCACTCCTTTGCTTCAGTTCACGTTAATCCAGTATCTTCTTTGACCTAATGGAAAACATTAGAAAAGCTTTGGAAGCTGGAGAAATAGATGATCAAGGTTTTCTCCTGGGCAATTTCCTATGGCAGTCTGGGGATCAATGTTGTCTATATTTTTCTAGGGTTTTGCAGGAAGGAGTTGTCTTTTAAATGTTTGTCAGTCTTAAAAAGGGCAGGCTTGGAGTTCCCATCGTGGCTCAGCAGAAATGAATCTGACTAGTACCCATGAGGACACTGGTTCGATCCCTGGCCTTGTTCAGTGGGTTAAGGATCCGTTATTGCCGTGAGCTGTGGTGGAAGTCACAGACATGGCTCAGATCTGGTGTTGCTGTGGCTGTGGAATAGGCCTGCGGCTACAGCTCCAATTTAACCCCTAGCCTGGGAATATCCATATGCCATGGGTGCAGCCCTAAAAACAGACAAAAAAAAAAAAAAAAAAAAAGCAGATTTATCTTTTTTTAAAAAAAGTACATATTTTATTTTTAAATTATAGTTGATTTATAGTGTTGTGCTAATTTCTGCTATACAGTATAGTGGCCCAGTCAGATACATATATTTATACATTCTTTTTCTCATACTATCTTCCATCATGTTCTATCCCAAGAGATTGGATATACTTCACTGAGCTGTATAGTAGGACCTCATTGCTTATCCATTCTAAATGCAATGGTTAATTTTCCCAATTTGGGGGCTTTAAACGAAAAATAGAATCAAGAACCTTTTCTCTAAGGAAAGTGAGCCCTCTAGTGAAATAATGATTAAGGATATTTGTTCATAATCTAACCCTCTTTGTGTTATGTATGTATATAGACACACGGACCCTTGTGCTTTATTTTTATGGTAGAATTAAGTCTCAGAATATCAGCTGATTGATGTCAGGAAGATTAATACTCTAACCCATAGCTCTTGATCTTAAAAATTTATACTAGCTCTGGGAGTTCCTATTGTGGCTCAGCGGAAAGAAATCTGACTAACATCTATGAGGACGAAGGTTCGACCCCTGGCCTTGATCAGTGGGTTAAGGCCGTGAGCTGTGGTGTAGGTTACAGACATGGCTTGGATCCCACATTGCTGTGGCTGCGGTGTAGGCCAGTGGCTACAGCTCCAATTCGACCCCTAGCCTGGGAACCTCCATATGCCACAGGTGGTGCAGACCTAAAAAGACAAAAAAAAAAAAAAAAAAAAAAATTCACTGGCTCTGAATTTAGGGACTCCATTTCCACTGTCCAATTCTATGGTGAAATAAATAGATAAGAATGATCCCATCCATTAATGTGTGACCCCTCTCTCCCCATCTTTTCATCCCAGCATGTCTAAAGCTCTTCCTGGGCCTGACAAAAGATCACTACCTAAGTCATAGGACTGAAATATTCTCAGGGTAAAACACAGGACACGTTTAGATAGTACAGATATTAAAACATCCCCTAAAATAAAAAGAGTGGTCAAGTAGAAGTTTCTGGGTTGGAACTAAATGCCATTGTTCATGTTTATTTATGTCTGGATGACATGTTCTTGTTATTTTTAGAGGTTTGGGGCCAGCCTAAATAGGTCTGTGAGGCCTTAGTGAACTTTCTCTTCCCATCCTGCCTCTGCCCCCACCCCCTCCACTGCAGCCACAGTGGTAGCTGATACTGTCAATAACATGCCAGGGACAGCAGAGGGGAGTGGCTTTAGTTACAGTCTTGGATTTTAGGATTGAAAGAAAAAAATTTTAGGTCACTGCCATGTAAATGCTTAATTACAAAAAATCAAATAGATATGTACCAGACTTAAGTTGATGACAACTAATTCACTATTTTGAACAACCAACAAATCAAATAATTCTGAATTATAGAGAAAAGGATAAGAAAGGAAACTAAAATTAAAAGCAGCAGCTTCCCTCCTGCCATTTAAAATTATAACTTTTCTTTTGATCTTAGGCTTTGCCTTTTCACAGCTTGCTTTCAAATCCTATCTATTTATAATTCCCCATTATTACTGGTCTTTTACTCCCTACTTGGATGGAGAGCCAGAACACCAGAAAGGCCTCTGGTTAGTTTCTTCCTTGGGTCTTTCAAACAGCCAGTTTAGTTTCATAGACTAGTCATGTGCACTTATAACATGAAGCAGTCTCACTCCTCTGTAGTGTTTTATTTTTAAAAATTTAAAAATTTTTTTTTTGCTTTTCAGGGCTGCACCCTTGGCATAGGGAAGTTCCCAGGCTAGGGGTTGAATCAGAGCTGCAGCTGCTGGCCTACACTATAGCTCACAGCAATGCTGGAGTCTACAACCTACACTACAGCTCACAGCAACTGCAGTCCTTAACCCACTGAGTGGGGCCAGGGATCAAACCCGTGTTCTCAGGTTGCTAGTCAGATTCATTTCCACTGAGCCACAACTGGAACTCTTGCAGTGTTTTAAACTGTTTATCAATTCCCCTTTTCCAGCCTCTTGGTAAGCCCCTGCCCACATGTCTCAGAACTCCACATACTTCCCTTCCTTCATTTTATTCTTTTCCTTCCCAAGCTGAGTTCTGCAGGTCTCTCCTAGCTTTGGTTTCCTCTGCCCAACTAGTTTAAGCTGATCCAAGGTCACAGAAAGTCTAGAGGGGATGTCACTGATTCTGTTGGCTCCTGTCAAGCTACAGAAGCCTAATTGGGTGAAAATCTCTGCAAAATGTTTTTGAAGGTCAGGTTTATACATATGCAACAAATCAAGTAAATTGGATTGCTTTATAAGGAGATTTTATGCATTTGCTTATTTCAACCACAAGTATGTATATCATGATGTTTATTCCCACTCTGAACAGAGACCTCTTCAGATCACCAGGTCCTTTATTTTATTTATTTATTTATTTTTTGTCTTTTGTCCTTTCAGGGCTGCACCTGCAGCATAGGGAGGTTCCCAGGCCAGGGGTCCAATCGGAGCTACAGCTGCCAGCCTACACCAGAGCCACAGCAACACCAGATCCAAGCAGCATCTGCAACCTACACCACAACTCACGGCAACGCTGGATCCTTAACCCACTGATCGAGGCCAGGGATCAAACCCGCAACCTCATGGTTCCTGGTTGGATTCATTTCCACTGCGCCATGACGGGAACTCCACCAGGTCCTTTAGGAGCAAATCTAGTAAATTCTTATCTAGTGAATAAGATAGGATGATTTATTTCCTGAACGAGTCTACAAGTCCTGAGAGGCTGGGGGCGATTTTTTTTAAACTCTATTTTATATCCAATTAGCACAGTGCCTTGGGCCAGCCAGGCTCTCAATAAGCATTGGTTGGTTTTGGTTATTGATACCCTGGAAATTGTTAGGGGGGGAAAAAGCCACAATGCCAAATTGAAACATAGTACTCTTTTACCTCTTCTGGCAGAAAAAGAAACTGCATTGTCCCTTTCCAAAATAAAAAACCAAGCAACCATGTTTTTATTTTCCTATGCTCCCTGCAGAGTGTTCTGTTACAGAGAAAATATCCCCCAGGAGAAGATACTCACACGTCCCCACGCATGCTGCTCGGGGTGGCTCCTCCATGAAGGTACCCGGGTTTTCGGGCATGGATTTGTGCTAGAAAAGCCTTTTCAGAGGTTGGTGATGGAACCAGATCCTCATATTGAGTCCGTGCAAATTCAGAATCCACATTACTCTCCGTTTCACTCCCCACTTCTATTAGGTACAATTGAAAAAGTAAAGAATGACTTAGATTCTTTTATAATTGGCAAATAAGGGCTAGGCTTAAACCAATCTGTGCTTTATAAAACACTGACTAGTTATTCTACATAAATCATTTAAGTGTTCATTTTTTTTTCAAAATGAGAATTGATGCTTATACGAATTACCATAAAATCATTTAATATACTGTATTGTCTTTTTTTAGCTTAATAATGCCATGAATTTTTGTGTTCATAACTGACTTGATTCTCGAATCTTCTATTTTTCCCCTCTACGACAATCTTTATTAAAACTGTTGTTGCTTTTGCTTAATATTACTTTAACTTAGGACATAGAAGACTAAAATATTCACTTAATATTTGAAAATATTATAAGAGCATAAACTTTTGAATGTACTTGAAATGTCCATAATGAGAATAACAATTTTAGTCATCATTTGCTAGGGCAGTGGTTACATGCCATTAATCATGATTATTAACTATTGTCCTTTTTATCCTATTCGGTAATCAATCTAAAATAACAGCAACAACTTTCATTGCTTTAATTCTAATTATAGAGGCTTTTTTTGGGGGGGGTCTTTTTAGGGCCACACCTGTGGCATATAGAGGTTCCCAGGCCAGGGTCATATCAGAGCTATAGCTGCCAGCCTACACCATAGCCACAGCAATGCAAGATCCGAGCTGATTCCATGACTTACACCCTAACTCATGGCAGTGCCAGATCCTCAACCCACTGAGTGAGCTCAGGGATCGAACCACATCCTTATGGATACTAATCAGGTTTGTAACCTGCTGAGCCACAATGGGAACTCCCTATAAAGGCTTTAAGAAACTTAAATCCAGAAATTTTTTTAATCTTGAAGTTTTATTTCTTACAGTTGTTGTTATCTCAACTAAATGACTGTAGCACTGCCAAAGAGATATCTTGCTAGATGGGCTTTAAGGAATAGATGAGATGTATTAGTAACTGGTATAAGATATTTACTTGCTTATTCATGCTGTTAAAATTTTAAAACTCCATGTGGTATTATTAGGATGAAGGGTGTTGCGATTTTACGCTATTTATTTTCTGGGCAGATCTTTCTTTAGTGATATTGAAAAGATAAATTTCAGTTTGGCTTCATTCAAATAGCCATGTGTTCCAAATTAACGGAGTCTAAATAAGACATGTGACCATATAAAATAACTTTAGGTTCCTGTCACTTTGGGTCATGATATATTTAACAGTGGCTGACTTGGTATCCTGCAATTACAAGCCAATTTTAAGATCTTCCTTTATTCCTTTTTTTTTTTTTTTTTGCATTTTTCAAACTTTCTGCCTTAAGCATGTATTCATAGCCTTCTTATCACTAAAAGGTAAATGGCCCTAAAAAAATCAGATATACCAACAAAATATCACACAGATCTTTAAAAAATCTTTTAATATTTGATAATGCACAGGTTGCTAACAGAAACTTATGTGTCTCTCTGCAATGAGCAGACAAATGAGAGGGGACCAGGGACTCACCAGAATTCAGCTCTTTGACGAGAGAGGACATAGTGTTAGTGATGGAATCCGCAGCTACTAGTAAGTCATTCCTTAAATTTCTTCTTGAACCTTAAGAAAGAATGATAATGAGAAGAAAAAAATCAAAGCTTTCCTTTTTCTTATTTTTTTTTAATTTTTTATGCTGTTTATCATTTCCATTGATATCCTAAAGCAAAAAAGTCTAAGACTCTCCTTTCAGAAGTGCTTTGGTTCATTCCTACCCCCAAATAGTTTTTCAGGGCAGTGGCCTTGGATGTAAGATGACATGGCAATTGATCAGGGTTCCTAGAACTTATTGTCCAAATTGGGACAACTTTACAAGTGAAGGGACGGTATTAATAATAAGATAGTGTGAACTGGTCCCAGGTAAACCAGCTTGTATGGTCAAGACTATCTTCAGACTAACCGACACAGATGAAAAGTCTGGTTTTGCCATGAGAGCTGGGCCTTCCCAGCAGCTGCCATAGCTTTAGCCATTACCTGGTGGCTGTGAGCACACCAGATTCTGATCTCTATCACTGCCGCCTCTAACTCCCATCAGGGTCCTGAGCTCCCCCTATCATTTCAGATACCTCCTGGGAATGGAAACCCCATGCACTGAAGGTCCTCAGAGTGCGGAAAAGGGGTAAGGAGTCTCGCTCCTGTTGCCAAGTCATGGGCAGAAGAATGGGCCTGGTACCCTGAATTGGGACTTCAACCATGTTTCTCTATGGTAGAGAAAGATTATGATGAGGTTTCCATCACAATAGGGTTAAATGGGTATTTGTGGGCTGGCTTGGGAGTGGGACAGGTAGACATGGAACAGTGGACTAAATCCATAGTATCTTTGGGAAAAAAGCCTCAAGATTCCAAATACTTGACTTACAGATGAACTTATGTAGGATGAGCTCTTTATTTTATAAAGTGTTAAAATATTTCTTAATGAATAAGGTCACTAGCTTTGGAACCATCCTACCCCCCAAAGTACAAAAGTGGAAGAGGAGTGGGAGAATGTTGTGTTATCTCACATCACTCTTTGCCTTCCTTTTTTTTTTGGCTCCATCCATGGCATGTGTAAGCTCCTGGGCAAGGGTTCAAACCGGAGCCACAGCAGTGACAATGCAGGATCCCTAACCTGCTGAGCCACCAGTGAACTCCCCTCCCCTATTAACTATAGCCTTGCCTCCTAGTCCCAAGTCGCAGAGGCAATGATTCAACTCTTTAAGGCGTCTGTAAAATGAGAAAACATCCATTTTTTTTGTTGTTGTTGGTTTTTAGGGCTGCACGGGATCTGAGCCATGTCTGCGACTCACACTACAGCTCATGCCAGATCCCAGACCCACTGAGCAAGGCCAGGGATTGAACCCGCATCCTCATGGATACTAGTTGGATTCCTTTCTGCTGCAGCACAATGGGAATTCCTTAAACATCTTTCTTGATCACGTCAAGTCTAAGGAGATAGGATTGTTTAATCTCAAGCTTGAGTTTGCTTTGGTGTAAAGAGAAGAAAGCAGGAAATAAGACCTTTCAGAACTTTAAAATGCATTACCTTTGCAAATTTCCTGGGGTATAGCTGAAAGGATTTCCCTTCCCTTCCTTTAATGAGCAAAGACATTAAAAACCAAAGCCAAAACCATAACAGGGCAGGGCAAGGGAAGCCAAAAGAAGATAAGATGGTGAAGGGAAGAACAGAACAGGGTAAGGAGTTTCTAAAAGGTCTTGCAGGCCAGGCCTGCAAACCACGGAATACCCTAGAACATCCATGGTGCGGTTCTGATAACTCCAATCCACGAAATCCTTGATACTTATTTGCCACATAAAAGCAAAGCACAGCAAGGAATAATGACACTTACTTTGTGCAAACGCCTCCTGTACGTCTCCCCCTACCCCTGTGAGAGAGTCCTGAGGCGTGTGGATCGGGGTGGAACAGGCAGATGCAGACCGGACGGGCATGGGGATGGGCCTGCTGATGGTGTGGCTGGGGGAGGAGCGGGGAGAACCTGCTCCCTGGGTCTGGAGAGACAATGCAAGTCATTAATTTGTTTTCCCAAGAAAGTGCCAGATGCCATTCCCAATACCTCAGTCAAATGTTAAAATTTGGTGCCAATGGAATTCCAAAGCAGGTGAAAATCCTAGGCAATTGAGATGATAATACTAAATCTGATTTGCAGGTGCAGATAATCTAGGACCTTAGAGTACAGAACCTGAAGTTTTGGTAACAAATCGAAAGCTACGAATATTAGTACAGCACTCATTGTTCTATAATATATGAGAGTTTGCCTAGGTAATGAAGCTACAGTTAGCGATAATTACAAGGTGTGTTTATTTTCTCTTTAAAGGAAGTTCTATATAGAAAAAAAAATAGGAGAAAGTTTAAAATGTAAACTCAGAGACTATTTGGGGTGGGTGTGGTTTATGTACTTCCTAAATTTTCAACGGTCTCTCCTGGCATCATCTGTAGAGGATAATTTATAGTTCAAATCATGTCATGCCATATTGCATATATTACATCTCAAATTAAGAATCAAATGAGGCATAAATCGTTTAGTCCCTATTTTACAGTAAATTCCGACTTTGTCAAATTGCTCTGTGACGCAGGGATTCAAATGGGGAAGAGGAAATAAAAGAAATCGCTGTTTCTAATTTTGGGGTAATGTTTCAGGTAGGAAATGTCCTTCTCTTCACCTATGCAAAGGCAGCTTTCTAGCAGTAAGAACAGTGGGATTTGAAATAGGAGGAAACAACTTAAAAGCCATTTATCTTTGCACTCCAGTCCTTCAGCATGAAATTGTTCTGAGACTGCCACACCTTGAATCTCACAGCCTTGTCTCTATGGTGAGGTCTCTGGGCAATATTTTCTCTCTTTTCATAATTAGTTTACAAAGGAAGTCAAGTCAGTATGAATAACAGAAGGTAAGCAGCACATACACAACAGCACAGAAATTCTATTCCAGTTGGTCAGGTCTGGCCAGGGGGAGGGAGGACTCTTCCACAGCAAGGCCCAGAGATTCACCATCACCCCCCTCAAACCCCAGGCATGCACCATCAGAGCAGTGCTCTGAAATATTGGATTTAGATCCTTGCTGTGGGTTCAGCTGCTTGCAGTTAAAATACACATCAATCCTGCAAAATGCCATGCTGTTAGCTTTCCAGGGCTCAGCATCACACATAAAAGTCAAATATATGAATGGAGAAAAACCCAGAATTAAAAATGAAGCAAAAGAGAAAATAACTCATGTGATGCTCGAGGGGCTGAGGATTCCACTCTTTCACTCACAACAGTACCTTGGAAGGCCTGTCCGGCCTAAGGAAGAGAAGTGTGCCCGCTTGCGATGCTTTGTAGCCCACTCGCCCCAGCCTGCTCCAGGATGGGTCTGGTTTCCCCCAGCGAACTCTGGCAGCTCAGTGTCATTACCGTGAAACCTCTGCTTCTCAGCTACCTGGGCATTTCCTTGCTTCCCACGCCAATAATAAGTCACTTCACGTTTGCGTCCTGCTTTGCCACATACAAGGGTTTTCATGCACCCTCATTTGTTGTAGGAGGTCCCATTGCGCTAAAGGTGTGGTTATGGACCACAATGCTCAGAGAGATGAAAAGAATTGCCCAGGAGATGGAGCTAGAGAGCCTGGGCTGCAGCTTGAGCCCGGATGCTCGGCCTGCTTTGGGTTGTGGGGACCTGGTTGGGCTACGGCTACTGGAGGGTCCCTTAAAGGAGACAGGTGTTGGGCAGATACCCTGAGGTCAGGTGCCTCTCACTGGCAACCTCTCCTGTGCATCCTTTTCAAGGCAGGGTTCTCAGCAGGGCTCCTCATCTGGTCCCTTTACCAAGGAACCAGGTGCAGCTGGGAGGAGGGACTGGAGACAGGAAGGTGGACAGAGGGATTGGAAGAAGAAGCTGTGTAGCTCTTGGCTACACAGTGTGGGTTATGTTCTCACCTCCGAAAGCCAGATCCTCTTCTGTGATAGGAGGTTCACCATAATAATAAAACTCCATTTAGGATGTCATTTACAGTGTCTAAAACACATACACTGCTCTGTTTTACCTCCCACCAATCAGTGCTAGGTATGATAGGAGCTATATTTGTGTGTGTGTGTGTGTGTGTGTTGTGTCTTTTTAGGGCCATACCCATGGCATATGGAGGTTCCCAGGCTAGCGGTTGAATTGGAGCTGTAGCCACTGTCGTACACCACAACCACAGCAATGCCAGATCCAAGCCACATCTGTGACGTACACCACAGCTCAGGGCATGCCAGATCCTTAACCTACTGAGAGGTCAGGGATCAAACTCATATTCTCATGGATACTAGTCAGATTCGTTTCCACTGAGCCACGACGGGAACTCCAGGAGTTTAGACTTGAACAGCAATTTGCAGTCTAGAAGGCACGTCAATCCCATCTACCTCACTTAATCTTTTCAACAACCCTATGAGATATTATTATTATTATTCCCGTTTTTCAGGTTAGCAAGCTGAGGCTCAGAGGTGATAATTAGGTTACTCAAGCTAGTGTGTAGCTAGTTACTAGTCGCTGAGCTAGTGAATGACAGAGATAAAATGGTTCCCAAGCTTATAGGCTACAAGGCCAGGGCTTTCCCATGGCACCACAGGTTCTCAGGATTGTGGGCACTGGGTCAACAATCACACGCTTCACTAACAAAGAAAGGTTTAGCGATCTGAAGACAGAGAAGGCGTAGGATTCAAACCCACTGGGGAGTGGTATTGGAGCATTGGTCTAGGGCTTTCTGCTGGCCAGGCAGCATCTTTAGTTACTGGGTCATGGGGAGTAGCTTGAGTACCACAGGGTGCTTGTGTGGGCCGCTCCCCTCCCTTTTGGATACGACACTGGCTTCACCTCTTCCTGTTTAAGACCTTCAAAAAGTCTCCAAAGTCCACTTTTCCTACTCCTTCCTGCCTGCTTCCTGTCTTCAAATCTCCCACTAGTGGTCTTGTGTTCAGAGAAAAATAATGAACTGTGGTCACGTGTTAAGAGAAAAACCACTACCTAAATTACACAAATGTGTGCATGACTAATAGCCACCATATCCTAAATGGATCTCTAATTGGTATAATTTCAAGCAGGCTGATTATGTGAAGAATTTAGGTGGAAGATTCCAAACTGAAGTAAGAATTCAGCTGCATCTTTCCCACAACTTGTCATTACCCCATCATGGTTGGTCTTTGCCCAGACTAGGGGCGGGGGGGGGGGGGGTAGAACCCTGGCTCTCTGGGCCATCAGGGCCCCATCTCTCTTTGTCAGGACACTGGCCAGTTTGATGCATAGCAGACTTACTGCTGGGAACACTGCCTCTGGGCTTTTTGCTGTTCTTGTAGGACCACTAGAGAAGGGCAGTTGCCTCTTGGCATTGGGGTAGAGCAGGGAAGATATCATTTTCACAGGTAACGGTGGCCTCTGCTCTGGTTCTGAAGCATGGTTGTCGACTAAGAACTCCAGAAGAGTTAGAGTGAATCATCTCTGTGAGCATCCTTTCCTGGAAATTACTTGATGATTAATGGAGCAAAGACTTAAGGGACAATGGTCCGTGCCGATCAATATATAGATCTCAAATTCCTGAGAAGAGAGTTGATTTATGGAAAAAGGAAAACATACATCATACTTGGCAAATTTAAAATAGCTCTCTTCCTAGAGAATAAATGAAAAATTTATTTTTACCCTCCATTCTGAGTCCACTCAACCTGCTGTTGTATCAATTTTTAAAAAGTCTGACAAGGTCCATAAATTTTCTGATGTTTTTCCCCCCAGGAATTACTTGGGTTCCCATTCAGCACCAGAAAGGAAGGATGCTGTAAGGAGAAGGCCAAATATCTAACCATGGAAACAGCTCTGCCTGGAGAAATGGCACAGCAGGTGACTATGAGAAGGAGTAATTGGGATTATGAAGGAAAAGCCAGCTTCTCAAGTCTGGCTAAGAAGGCTGCGCAGTCAGGCTGGTTTTACATAACGGCCTGGGAAGGTACAGAAAGCAGTGTCAGTTACATTTAACCCTCTTTTCCTCCATTCTTCCAACACATATTTACTGTCATCACAGGGCTTGTGGTGGGGTACAGATGAGGTGGCTAATTCTGGCTGGTCAGACAGGAGGCACCATTTGACTTGGATCTTAGAGCGGAAATTTCCAGGCAGAAAAGAAGTATGGGGGGAAGAGCATTCCAGGGGTTTGAAGTATGACAGGTAAGGTACTAAGAGTGTGAGGGGCACTGGAGATACTCTGGGGAGGGCAGTATGGTGGGTACACCTGGTTTGCCATGGGGAGTGGAGCAGAATGAGGCTGGGCAAAGGTGGAACTGGGTTTGGGGGCCTCCAGTGTCATAAGAGGGGCTTAGTCTTTATCCTGAACTAGAGGGTTTATTTTTTTAAGGCTTTAAAAAAAGTAGAGAGACAATTTTTACTTTTTTAGAATTAATCAATTCCTAATTTGAAAGAAGTGTGAGAAAAAGACAGGAGAGAGAAAGAGCAAGAGAGTGAGAGAGAGAGGAAGGGAGACAGCGAGGGTATGCTTTTGAATACTAGATGTTAGTCCTAATATTGCAGTTGATTATTTATGATGCGAATTACCTCTCCCCCATTCTTGATCACTCCACTGCTCCATAGACTATCCGCCAGAGAGGATGGCCAAGGGAATAATGGACAGTGAACCTAAGATGGTAAAATCCATCATTTCTGGCCTGTGTACATTTCATATTATGTTTCGAGGAAGTAGGAACTCAAGTGATGATGGTTTCCTGAATTAATCGGGCCATCCACTTGTAAATAGAGAAGAGAAGGGGAGCAGAAGACGGAACTCGAAAGCCTGACTTTCTTCCCTTGATTGAGACACTGATAGTTAATGTGAGAAAGAGAAGCGAATGAGAGAGAGTGTGTGTGTGTGTGTGTGTGTGTGCTCGCAAATGCACGTGTGCAAGTGTGAGCACACGCACCTACATGTAAAATGTGGGTCAGATTAGAACAGGTTATATATTCTCGTGCGTATGTGTATACATGTATACATGCAATTATACTTATATCTGACATGCCCATAGCATTTCACAAAGTACTTTCATATCCATTACCTTTTAAAATCTCTACAATAACTCTGTGAGCCATGTATTATCAGTGTGCTTGAAAGAAACTGCTATAAAGTCAAGTGAATTGCTCAAGGTCTTAGAGCTGTGAGTGAAGAGCCGGGCCCGTCGTAAGTCAGGTTCCAACTCCAGTAATCCAAGAAAATGATCACTGAGATCTTGTTTTCTGAACTCAAAGTCAGGATACTTGGTTTTAGACCGGGTCATAATACTTGGCACTGGAAGCAGACCAGAAACTCTGGAACATATTGTCACTGCTATTATATCCCAGCCGCCTTCATTATTAAACTTTTTATGAGTGTTCTTTTTATAGTTCCTTCAATAAATCTTTAAAATACACAAAGAAGAAAGAGGGTAGGATAATTTTAATTCAAGTTTGTAAACAAAATTTATTGCTTATGATACCATAATCATCATATTATATTACAGGCACTAGTTTTTTTAAATTCATGTTCTTTCCTCAAGGGGAATAAATTCATGCATTACCTCTAACAAGAAACAGTATAAGTAGGAATTATGTATACCAATATAATAAAATACATTGAACCACACAGACTTATAATAAAGCAAGTAGAGGTTATTAAATCAAGCACAATTTGTTGCGTGTGGTGTCTTAAATCTGATTTTACAAAGAGAATGTCCCCAAAGGGGAAAGGCTCATAAATAAAAACAGAATTTAGAAGGAGATGCCAGACTTAAACCTCTAAATTCTCTCCTTAGATCATGTTATATCATGAGAAATCTATAAATTTGGATGGCATTTGTTTATTTCCTTGTAGAACTGCCTCTATGGGATCGGGACATAGGGGGTTCTGTCTTTAATTTTAACTGAAGGTCTGTATAAGAATCAGCCACAAGAAATCTACCGCTGTGTTGTCCCTTTTTATTATTCACTATTCCTTCTCTAAAGCTCCAAGTGAAAACTTTCTTTTTATATTTTATGCCAACAGAAATTTTGCTCCCTTGAGAATGGGTATTTCTGTTCTGAAAAACCATCAATTACGTTTTCCTTTTTTTTTGCCTCATTGCTACAAAGCTCAGAGTAACACCCTTGTCCCTTATGATTAGCATATGTGCATTTTCTTATTTTTCTGTTTCTATTTTATGAAGTCATTGTTTATGTCTTTTGTTGTAAGCTGCCTTGGGAGCTTTTTGAAAAGAAGCTTGAATATGTAAGCAAATAAGACCCACAAACTCTCTCCCCACCCAGACAAAGCAGTGCAGACATCTGGGTGTTACTAATAATGGCCCTTAAGTACCTATGCAACAGTACCCACTGTTGGCTGGCTTTCAAAGATGCTGCAACTGTTTACGGTTCAGTGGGGGGGGAGGTGGAGGGAAAGGAGGCAGTGATGCTCTTATGGGCGCTGCCATGGTTTGGCTCTAAGCATCCATCTGCTTATGAACTTCCTGATCCACCGAGCTTTTCAAGAAAGTGTTGCCTTGGAAATGGTAGAGTAAGGGTCCCTCAGGGAAAATGACTAAAAGCAAGGCTGACTGACTATAGAATGGTTGTCCTCTCTGTCCACTAGGAGGAGGAAGGTTATATTTGAGCTGTATTTCTTTTTTCTATGCACTTGCCAAGTAAGAGACAGGAAAGAAAAGAGGCTGCTTGCAGAGAAACACCACGAGATGGCATTTTTCTTTACCATGATCTAAGTATGTCGAACATACAATAGCAATATCCCATGAATGCATTTATAGGCAATTATACAGGCAGCAAAAGTGTGTCCTTTACCCAGGGGGGCTGTCTCTCATTCAAGTAATTTTGTTCACAAAATACAAATAATGTAATACATTGTCTTTATTGTCTGACATTACAGATTCATTGTACACTTTCCTTTTTTACAGACTGTGGGAATGAAGGGTAAAAATGTGTCCAGCATTTTGCAAACATTCTTTGTTAAACACAAACACACACAATGAATAATAGGAAAGAGAATACAGAAGAATGAAAAGGTACGTTGAAATTGGACGGGCTGTGGTTCTAATTGATCCATGGAAAGAATGTAAAACTTTTTGCTAAGACCAGCAAGTGGGATATATTGTCATACACAGCTTGGTACATGCATTGAAAGGAAAGCTGCTTTTTATTTTGCTTTTGTTTCATTATTGTTATGTTTTGAGTTCTCGGCTCCCTCTGCTGGCTTCTGCACATGGCCACATGGTCAGAGGGGCTTCAGTTTCAGGCTACAGAGTCACAAGGTTCCTATTTCCAGGCAAGATGTATGAAACACCTTGTGAACTCCCAGAGCAGAAAAGTGCTTGGTGATAAGAGAAAGGCTGAAGGTTGCCTATTGGTTGGAGATGACTGTCAACCAACGGTAGGGATTCTGATTTGGGATGTGAATGGTTACAGAGTACAGTTTTTCTCTTGTTAGACTGAGCATATAATGTGAGCAGTGGGGAGCAGGGCTTAAAAATTATGCAATGAAAGGAGATGTAACTGGCTGATTTTTTACAAAAAGAAGTTCCACACCTTTTCAGTAAAATGGAAACTGAACCAAATAGTCACAGCATGAGAGGATGTCAAGATTAGCTTCTGAGGGCTATGGGTTCTACTTAGTGTAACTTCAGTGACTGTGGTAAATGTCTTTCTGTTAAGAAAAGGGTCTGATCAGCAACCCAGAAAAGCATGAGACTGATTTGAAACATAGACCCCTGGAGATCTGAAAAGTTTCCAACAAATTCAAATGTGTTCCCTCTTCTGAAAGACATAATAGCTCTTCTTTTGATGTCAACAGTAGTAATAGTTATAAAAAATGCTAACTTTCATGTCTCAAGTCAAGCACTACATTGAAAAGGAAGCAAATTAGTATAATTTTTTTTTCCTCTTTCCAAACTGAAGCATGAACATACATTAGAGGCAAAAGCAATGAGAAAAACAGCAGGATGGCAGGCCCCTCCACTGTTAGTTAAGACCTGCAGTAGGGGACATAACTTACTCCCTGCTTCAATTCTTCTTCCTACAGAAAGATTGAATCAATAATAGTTAGATTACCCAGGGTTCCAATAAGAGCATGTACACAGCGTGAAGGAAGGAAGGTGGGAGAAAATCTCAATGTGGCTTTGATGGCAGGTCAAGCCTCTTCTACCTTGGCAACTTTAGTCTATTCAGATATTTGAGATAACAGACCCATCTCTTTCCTCCATGCATCCAACCATCTTTCAACATGATTTGTCTCTCCCTCCTGCTATTGGTACATCCTGATACAGTAGACAGTGCTCAATTAGGCTAATGCCTAATTAACGCCGAGATAGCTGGTGGTAAACAGACTCCTATCTCATTGCTACAGTGACAGAAGCTATGGCAATAGAAGCAAGGGGCTGTCTGGTTTCCTCATTCAGTGGAGGGAAAGTTGGGAGGGGCCCTCTTCATTTGGCACATTTGGAAAGGAAAACAGAAAGAGCTTTTCTGGATCATCAAATCAGATCATAGGGCAGAAACAGCAAGAGGGTACGAATTACCTAGTCCTGTCTTAGCATGGATAGTACAACAAAAACTGAATCTTACACTTTACATGTCTGATACAATGAAAAGTGAATTTTGTTTAGTAAAGATAAAGCATTCTCGACACTGATGGCAGGAAAAGTCTTCTAAGGAATGAAAAAGAATAAAGAAAAGAAAAGAAAAAAAAGTGTTATATCAGTGCCTGGGGACATAGTAGGCTTCAACAAATATTTATCAAATATTTAATTTCTTAAATTAAAAAATAAGTAAATAAAAGGGAAGGAAGGGAGAGAGAAAGAAAACACAGGAAGGGAAAGAAAGGAAAAGAAAGGAAGGAAAGGAAAGGAAGGAGAGAAGAAAGAAAGAGAAAGAAAGAAAAGAAAAGAAAAGAAAAGAAAAGAAAGGGAGAACAAAAGAAAGGACAATACAGAAACAATAAACAATAGGGTGTGAGGGGCATGGGGGGGTCCACGGATTGAAAGGCAGGACATCTTGTCTCACAAAGGAGCTATCCCAGAGACTCTGCCTTTGTTATTCTATCAGAAATTTTGGTTCCTGTCGTTGGCATTGTCACAGGTGCAGTCCATACTGGTTCATGCTTGTTTATACCAGGCAGGATCACCACAGAGCACTGAAACCTCTACTGGAGCAACTATGGGTATGTGGCTATAATTAGTCTACTTTTGACTTGAAATGCAATTTAGTGTATACTGAAGAAGGGCAGAAGGATTTATGAAAGAAAGAATGCCACTTCTGAATGAGAATTATTATTATAATACTCTGCAGAGGATTTCTATAGATCATCTTATTAAATGCTTTACCTGCAGAAAAGTAAGGAGATATTTCCATTTATAGTTTGTGTTTGAAACCCATAAAAGTTATGTGATTTGCTGCCAAAGCCACAGAGATTTGATAAAATTTCCTGAAATCAACCAAGTTGCTCCCCTTAATAAAACAATAATCACCCAAATTACTTAATGGCTATATCTTCATTTTCTGAATTAGACATTAGCTTCTATTCAATTTAGTCAGAATTGCTGAAGGGCATGAACTGTAAAATATTTCTAAATAAATCTAGTTTTATTACTTTCAAGGACATAAGGAACTGGAAATGAGCCAAATGGAAATAAGTTGTCCCATGAAGGTCCTCAGTAATTTGGTTCCAGGAAATGGATAAGAGTGAGCCCTGTAATTGACTGCTATCATTTGATGTGTCTAGGAAAAGAGTTTATAATTGAGTTTGAAACCACATTTTGGAGGAAATCACATATAGCAGTTGGAAAAACCATTGCATATTATGTGCAAATTTTTTTAAAAAGAAATGCCATAGTTGGAAGAATAGGAAACATTTATTTGAAGCATCTTACCTTTAGTAGCTTCATGAGACCTTCTAACTGGACCATTAGCTCTCTCCGGCTCTCCTGGAGGGCAGACATTCTCTGTTCCAGCTCATCCTTGCGCTGTCTAAGAAAGAAGCAGTTGTCATCAGAAACAGCATTCAACTCACTGAGCTAATCACATTTCCCAGTCTCATGGCACCATTCGTGGACCAGAAGAGAAAGGGCATCTCTGGGTCTTTGATAAAGTTATCAGGCAAGTGAATGTTGTCAAATGATTTTTTTTTTTTTTTTTTTTTTTTTGGCCAAGTCTGCAGCATGCAGAAGTTCTAGGGCCAGGATTGAACCCACGCCACAGCAGTAACCAGTCACAGCAGTGACAACATCAGATCTGTAACCACTGGGCCACTGGGGAACTCCTGAATAAACAATTATAGCTTGGATGTATGTTTATTTGTTGAAAGTTGTACTAACAGAATTAAAACCTTATTTGATATTTCTCTCCCATCTACCCCAAATTAACCACTTAAAGAAATTTTTTTCTGTAGAAATTTTTTTTTTTCTTTTTAGGGCCACACCCACAGCATATGGAGGTTCCCACGCTAGGAGTCGAATTAGAGCTGTTGCTGCCAGCCTATAGCAGTCATAGCAACGTGGGATCTGAGCCACGTCTGTGACCTACACCATAGCTCATGGCAACACTGGATCCTTAACCCACTGAGCGAGGCCAGGGATCAAACCCACAACCTCGTGGTTCCTAGTTGGATTCGCTTCCTCTGTGCTACGACAGGAATTCCTGAAATTTTTTTCTGAATGCTTATTATGTCATGACCCTTGTGCTGTGCCATGGGGTCCCCTTGAGATAATAAACAGAAACCAAACTGTTACTGAGAAAGGCCAATCCCACAGATCCTCCAAACCCAAGAACACTTTTGTAAACCTCACAGAAAACACTGATTACCTTAATGTCTGGAAATCAGATTTAGAAAGTACATTTTTCATGTCTTCAATTCTTAGTTGGCAATGTGGTACCTTTCAGAGGTGAAATATTTATGGTACATAGTTTTTAAACTCAATCTAAATTTTCTGGTTTGGGTTTGGCATCATGGAGTGAAGTCAGAATAAAGGAGTTCATACACAATTATTCTAACTGAAAATAATATATAAGGTTTGCGTTTGTTTAGTTTTGTTTTGTTTTGTAGAACTTCTCTTAAACTGTCAGCAAGAAGGATAGTATTCTATCATTGTTGTAATACTAAGAGGTACCAAAATATCTTTAAAGGATGGGAAAGAAATTAAACAGTATGGAGAAGAATATTGATCACTCATATTTTTGAGGTATACATTTTTAAATCAATTTAAAATCTATTATTTCAGGACCATTAGTGAAAAATTAATATATACAATTTTCCTCCTTTCCTCAAAGGCTTCTGTCTGATTTTGAAATAGTGAAACTTATATTTTTAAAAATAAGTGGATGCTTTAACCGCATATGTGTTAATATATGAATGGATACGACTGGTCACAATGGCTCAGACACAGTACTAAGTGTAGCTATAGCAGAAGCTCTGAAATGAAAAATTGACAACACAAAAACGTCACTTTGAGTTAGGTCAATGACTCATTCAATTAAAAGAGATTTTGTGGGAGGCCAGATTATGGAAATAACTGAAACATTTTTAATTTGCTTTCACATAGGCTTTCTCTATGATGAATCATAAACTTAAACTGCATAAACATAACTTCATTCTTTTTGAATATGTTTATATTTTTGGCTTTTATTGCCATTTAAAGTTTGTTCCCAGAGCAAGCCTTCCTTTCATTTCCTTTACCACTGCCTCTTTTTCAAATCCCGAGGACAAGGGACATCATACTTTAACAGACTTTAATGGTATCATATTTTAATCTTTGTCTTTGTGGTCTGCAGCATTCTGATTTTGAAAGTCTTGCCCAATTCGAAAACATTCTTCAATGACAAATCCATTAGTTCTTTTTTCTTTGACCTTGTCTGTACATGGTGTTCCAAGTATATCCTCAGTAGAGCTGGCAGAAAGGTGATGTTTCTGATTTATTTCCAGTTCTTCTCTAGATACTGCTCTGTAATTTTTGGCTTTTTGATCCCAGGTGCACGTTGAGAGAAGGTTGACCAAACTTCTAATATTGTAGGTAAGAAATCATAAGGGAGGCATCCCAAAACTATCAGAAAGAGTTAGCTGTTATTAATCCATAATTAATCAACATTGAAAAAAACCTTATTTATACATTTATTTTCTGGCAGCATTCTTTCAAAACACGACATTTACTCTTTCGTGCATTTGATTGAATTCAATTAAAAAACATTCATTTAATAATGTCTTCTCTATAAGTATTTACACCAATGTTAGTAAATGTGGGTTTGATAACAAATCTTTAATGTTCCAAGGAAAGTTGAGGAAAAAAAGGACTAAGTCATATTTTATTTTCATAGAGCTAAGTATATTCAAAAAAGCAATGCTTTTTTTTTTTTTTTTTTTTTTTTTTTTTTTTTAATGGAGGTTCCCAGGCTAGGGGTGGAATCAGAGCTGTAGCTGCCGGCCTATACCACAGCCACAGCAATTGTGGATCCGAGCCAAGTCTGTGACCTACACCACAGCTCATGGCAGCACTGGATCCTTAACCTACTGAGCGAGGCCCAGGGATGGAACCCACATCCTCATGGATACTAGTTGGATTCGTTTCCTCTGTGCCACAACAGGGACTTTGCACACTGCATTTTAGAAATATTTGTGGAATTGAACTAAATGAAAAATAAAATGAAGAAAGGTAAATCTGATAGGTAGACCAGAGGCTGGGAATCAATTAAGTGCTTACAATAGTGCAGGCAGGAGATAATTAAAACCCAAGAAAAGGAAGTGGAGTCTACCTATGCTACTCATTGCATAGGCACTTGAGTGAATCCCAGTTTCTTTATAAAGTGACTCTAATAGTAGTGTCCATCTCCCAGGCTTGCTACAGGAACAGTGATGCAGACCTTAGTGCCTAGGAAGTGTCAGATTAGCCAACAGAATTGCTTATCCTCAAATCCTATTCAGTTGACAGATCTGGGTTGTGAACCTGGCTGTCAGCTTTCTTGTGGCTAAAGCAAAAGTGGAAATATGATCATTTAGGAAGGCCATGGTGGTGCTCTTAAGATAAAAATAAACTGCATGCATGAAAAGCCAAACTCTGATCTTTCTCCCTTCCCCCAGCTGAAATTTCTCCTGTTGGCTTCTTCAGAAGAGGCCTGGAAAGGATGGAGCAGACCTCTATCAAAGCCATGATAAGGAGTTCCTGTGGCAGCATCACATGGTCACCCCTCAATGAGAACTAAGGTCAAAGTAACTGTTCAAGGTTCTATTGTTTTGGAGCTCTCTGGAAATCTGAAATGATGAAAGGATGGAATGACTAAAGGATAATACACCTTGAGCAGGGTTTCTTAACCTGGGATGTCAGGGTTTCTATGAAATCCCCAAACTGTGAAAGTGCTTAGCACAGTATGAGTGGTCCATAAACACCTAGAGAAATAGCCTTCAAGGGAGGGTCCTTCTTCTTCCAGGCAGAAGAAATGTGTAGAGTATGGAGGCAGGCAAGCAACTTAGCTGGGGTCTAGGTGTCTCAGGTCTCAGGCCTCAGGCCTCAAGCTTTATGTGGAGGCTGCCTGCTGACTGTGAGGGCCAAAAGCAGAGAAATTCTTTGCACAGCCAGACTCCTTGGTGTAGTTTGGCTGGGGTCTTGGGAAGGCCCACATGTCAGGGCAGAGGATGGTGAGAATTATCAGTCTGTTCCAAGAGAGCAATGTCAAGTAGGGAAGAAATACCCGTTGGAAAACTCATCATCAGTGGACCAGGCACATCATGATGCCTTCCCAGACTGTGTCATCCAAATGGAACCAAATCCTTGGAAAGCAAATACTAACTTGGGGGAACCAGTGAAACTGCTTATAAAAATTCCTACTCATCACTCTTCCATCAGAGAATGGGACAACCAGGGGAAGAGGTACAGGGAGCAAGCCAGGCAGAGAGACAGGGTGTCCTGAGGTGTAGATGAATGACGACTCTAATTCCAAGTTGGTTTATTCAGTTATATTTCTGTGTACCTTAGACTTCACTTTCTTAACTCATGAGTCTGGAGGGCCTATATAATTCTATTTGGCAAAAGATGCTTTCAAGCTGTGATCTCCTTTTATATGCCCTTGAGGAGCAGCAGGATGTAAAACATCACTGTTCCCTTCTGTTTTCATCCCTTTGGAGTGATAGTGTAATAGAATGTGGAAGGATTTCCACAACATCTCTCTGAAGGTAGATGAACCTACGTTGAAAAGGAGGAATTTCTGTTTCTCCCATGAAATTTATCGTGGTCTTCTAAAGTATGACGTGATCTCTTCACATCAAGTAGCCGCCACAAGTTGCAGGTTCTGTCCATTGTCTTTCCATAGCTCAAGCCTTTGGTGGGTCAGTCCCTGCAGCCAGGTGCATGAGCCTGGGAAGACTGGATCCCAGCTCAGAGGCAGGGCCTGCAGCCTGGCCAGGTATCCCAAGGGCTCACATGTTAACATGTCCAAAGAGCAGGGCTGGAGTGGAGCCCCCCGGAACATCCCATGACTACAATCAGTAGGGACTTGGCTAAAACAAAACAAAACAAACAACCCCCTCCACACAAATAAACAAACAAAACCCCACCCACACAGAACCTGCTTAATTTAGTCTCTTTGTATGGAGGAAGTAAGTGGCACTCCAATCCTGATGAGGATTTCTCAGAAGATGCATCTGTAGTTCTTACAAAAAGGATGCTTCAAAGTTAGCTGCACCTGGAATATACTTTCCAAATAGAAAGGTGGAAGGAATGGGAATGTTCTACTTGCTAACTACAAGTGCTTTGTGAACTATCACATTTCCACAAGGGAGTATCTTGAGTTTATGTCTGTGTTGTTTTCCACACAGATCAGTCTGGGTAAGTGCCATATTCAAGGCATGGTAAGTCTGACGTGGAGCCCAGGGTGTGACTCTCCTTTTGCTGGTGGGCAAATTGGAGGCACCAAAGACTTCATCCATGTCCTCAACTCCCTATAGGCCACCCCCCCCAACTCAAGAATTCCATGATGACAGACTAGAAAACATCAGGCCTTTAAATTCATTTGTAGAATAAAAAGGAGCGAAAGTATGAAGATCTGTATATAAAGCAATTAGGGACCAAGATTTAGAGAAAATACATAGGTGACAGGTAAATTTTCAAATAAAAAACCATGATGATTATTTAGTTATGTGTTTGTTTTGCTGACTTTTTTTTTTTTTTTTTTTTTTTTTTTTTTGCTTTTAGGTCCGAATATGCAGCAAATGGAAGTTCCCAGACCAGAGGTTGAATCAGAGCTACAGCTGCAGGCCTATGCCAGAGCCACAGCAACTTGGGTATCCAAGCCACCTCTGCGACCTACACCACAGCTCATGGCAATGCCAGATCCCCGACCCACTGAGTGAGGCCAGGGATCGAACCCGCATCCTCATGGATACTAGTCAGATTTGTTTCCACTTCGCCATCATGGGAAGTCGTTGTTGACCACTTTTATCATAAAGGTATCGTTGATAATGCAAGTAGCTAAACAAGAGTGGAGTGCTATTTTTTTCCAGTGAGACAGATAGAACAAACTAGTGGTTACCACTGGGGAGAGGGAAGCGGGAGGAGCAACATAGGGGTAGGGGATTGAGAGGTACAAACCATTATGTATAAAATAAGCTACAAGGATATATTGTACAACACAGGGAATACAGCCGATATTTTATAAAAGCTATAAATGAAGTACAACCTTTAAAAATTATGAATTGCTATCACGTACACCTATAACATATAATATTGTACATCAGCTATGCTTTGATTAAAAAAAGAATGCACTATAAATTTTTTTTTTTTTGCAGTGAAACATTTGTTCGGGACCTAAAGAACACTGTTTCCTTTTCTCTGTGTTGAAGAAAAACAATAAATAAAGAGCCTTTTTCCACACTCCCAGACCTCCCCAATTAGGTGTGCACTATTTTATTTTATTTACTTATTATTATTTTTCTTTTTTAGGGCCACGCCTGCGGCATATGGGTGTTCCCAGGTTAGGGGCTGAACTGGAACTTCGGCTGCTGGCCTACGCCACAGCCACAGTAACAATGGATGCTTAATCCACTGAGTGAAGCCAGGGATCTAACCTGCATCCTCATGAATGCTAAGTCAGGTTCTTAACCTGCTGAGCCACAACGGGAACTCTGGTGTGTGCTATTTTAAAAAAGCAAACAAATGGCAGCGGTTATAATGGGTAGAGAGTGTTTCCTGGGGGACACTATTAGACTTTATTGTAGATCGCAAACCCCTGTATTTCCCGAGACACCTTAGACTCCTTCCCTTACCTGAGGAGCCGGAGCTCTGCCAGCAGGGTGGGGTTTTGCTGCGCCTTCTCTGGGGTGGGCTGAGAAGCCTGTTCGTGCTCTAGCCGCAGCCTCTGGATCTCCTGTAAGATTTCTCTTGGGAGAGAGGAAGAAGGTAAGAAACCCAGGTCAGTTAACTTCCAGGATACCAAGATCTAATATCTGAGCCGATCAGGGCCACCAGAGCAAAGAAAGAAAGAAAGCATCTTCTTTCCCTTATTTGGGAGCAGAACTGAGCCTCATTAACTGACTGTCTTTTTTTTTTTTTTTTTTGTCTTTTTGCCATTTCTTGGGCCGCTCCCACGGCATATGGAGATTCCCAGGCTAGGGGTCCAATCGGAGCTGTAGCCGCCGGCCTACGCCAGAGCCACAGCAACGCAGGATCCGAGCTGCGTCTGCAACCTACACCACAGCTGTTGGCGGATCGTTAACCCACTGAGCAAGGGCAGGGACCGAACCCGCAACCTCATGGTTCCTCGTCGGATTCGTTAACCACTGCGCCACGACGGGAACTCCTAACTGACTGTCTTTATGAGGTGTAGGCTGTAGCCAGCTGAGTGCTGTGAATGTGGAAAGACCATCTTCCTCTCCAGTACATCCAAACCAGGAAGACACTACAGTACGTCACTGGAGCCTTAAAGCCGAGGGTCCTCGCCAGGACCTGAACATCTTTCTAGTCAGTAATATAAATGCTGGGGTAATGTGTTCCGCTTTGAAAAGTGCACTGCTTAAGAGACGAAAATGAATCTTCATCTTAAGGTCACAGTCTGATCCCATAAAAGTACCTGCAGCTACCAAATAAGAGGTGCTTGGAAGGAAAATAGGGATAAGTGATGCCCATTTTATGAAACTAAATAACTCCATTCTCTCACTGAGGATGAAACCCCTCTCACTGAATTCATCAGAGGAGCCCTCAGATAAGCAAAATTCTTTCTCTTTTTCCTACCATTTTCAGTCTCAACAATGGATCTCAATGAAGGGAGCCTTGGAAGGAAAGTGCTTTTAAGAGGACTCACTATAATTGAGTCTGTGACATGAGTGCTATTGATGTGACCTCTGTCAGGGGTGAGACACGTCGGTCGTTATTGATGTTGGGGCCTGGGCTGCCCTGCGTTGGGGTGAACATTAGGCTGGCTATAAAGGATAGGGGACAGCTACAAGGCAAATTATCCCTAAGTGAGTTAGAAGCCATTAAGCAAGGTTACAAGTCATGGATTCCTGGGGGCCGGGGCGGGGGTTGGGGGGGTCAGGCTCCCATCCAGCAAAATGCAGAAGAGCCAATAAGGCAGAACAAAGCATCAAGAATGGAAGGTGAACTTGGTGAGCAAGGGGGATGGGTGGCTTTCCATCTGAAAAGCTGATTTACAACCTCCTTCTTCAAAGATACACCTGAATCAAGAGGCTAATTACCAGTGAGTCCCTACACCTCCCATGGGTATGGTGAGAAGCTTGAACCATAATTCAGTGGTTTTCAACTTTTTTGGTCTCCCTTGGTGTTCTGTAGTGGAAAATTTTATTTTCTTTTTCTTTTTCTTTTTTTTTCGTCTTTTTAGGGCTGCACCTGTGGCATATGGAGATTCCCAGGGCTAGGGGTCTAACTGGAGCTATAGCCACTGCCCTATGCCACAGCCACAGCATGCCAGATTCGAGCCACATCTTCGGCCTACACTACAGCTCACGGCAACACTGGATCCTTAACCCACTGAGTGAGGCCAGGGATCGAACCCGCAACCTCATGGTTCCTAGTCAGATTCGTTTCTGCTGCACCATGACAGGAATACCTGGGAAATTTTCTTTTCTTTTCTTTTTTTTTTTTTTTGTCTTTTTGCCATTTCTTGGGGCGCTCCCACGGCATATGGAGGTTCCCAGGCTAGGGGTCTAATCGGAGCTGTAGCTGCCAGCCTACACCAGAGCCACAGCAACACAGGATCCGAGCCGAGTCTGCAACCTACACCACAGCTCACGGCAACGCTGGATCGTTAACCCACTGAGCAAGGCCAGGGATTGAACCCGCAACCTCATGGTTCCTAGTTGGATTCGTTAACCACTGTGCCACGACGGGAACTCTGGAAATTTTCTTTAAGAGAAATCTCCCATGGAAACGTAATACATCAAACAGTGAAGAAGGAACTTCTCTGGTTAAAGAAAGGGGGGTGCCCTTTGTGCTGCTAGCTCTTCTTCCTTCCTCTTCATGCTCCCCAAAAAAGCCTCTGGGGACCCAGGGAGTTCAGCATGAAAATCAGTGAACTGAGACTTCCAAGATCTTCAGGGCTAATGTCCTGATATTCTGTGACTCCCGCTAGTTCTTCTTGTTAGTTCCAAAGACAGAACCATGACAAAGCCACTGAATTCAAGGAAGGGAACTAGGACAGCAGCTACAATAAGAAAAAAGATAATAATGGTAAGATATGTAAAGAGCACTGAGTGCTCAGACTACACCTAGGAACGGTGCCGTCTTATTTAATCCTCGTAACCCATTCTATTGTATATAGTTACTACCATTATCTGTTTCATGAATGAGGGAATCGAAGCACAAACCAGTGAAAAGTCTTGCCCAAGTTCAATAACAAGTGGTGGTAGCGGTCATTTGAACTCAGGCTGATTTGCTCCAAAGCCCATATATAGGGACTCAATCTCTGATACGTGGTTTGACAGGTCTAGCCTAGGCTGTCATGTATACAGTGTAATTTGAAGGCTCCTGCTACTCCGAATACTAACTCCAATTGGCTCTTCCAAGGATGCTGTAAGGAAGCATTATCTTCTAAGGATCATTGTTCAAATGTGCATGAATGACCTAGTGAGGAACTCTATCACCCCTCTGAAGGCCAGAGATCTGATTTCTGGGTTACTTGTCACTTTGGAGACCATGGGATGGCTGGGTGGATTTCCATGGTGCAGGAATGTAACCTAGATAAGCTTTGGGACATGGTTCTGGGTCACTGGAGGGCACGAGGCCATTGGCTGAGAGAGATGAGTTCAGGATGGGCTGGATGCCCTTTCAGGCATGGGGTGGGGAAAGAACTCAGGGACAGGATGATGCTCTCTTCCTGCCACTTCTCCTCCCTCCCATTCCTTTATTCTCCCTCTGGTTCTAAAAACATGACTTTAGAGAGAGCAATCCAAAAATGCCCTAGAAACAAGCAGTTAGAGTGGTAGCATGGCACAGCCAGCACATTCATGGGGCTTCCTCTTCTTTAAAAAAAATTTTTTTTATTAGAGTTGATTTACAATGTTGTGCCAATTTATGGGGCTTCTTTCTGATTCTAGAATCCCACATGGAGGCAGGTATCCCCAGGTGTTTCTTTAAAGGAAGTCCCAATTTCCTCTCAAGTGTGCTATCCCCATGCTGAGTGGAAGCAGAGGTTTGGAAGGTAAGACAAAATGCTTTAGAGGAGTTTCCGTCATGGCGCAGTGGTTAACGAATCCGACTAGGAACCATGAGGTTGCGGGTTTGATCCCTGCCCTTGCTCAGTGGGTTAAGGATCCAGCATTGCCGTGAGCTGTGGTGTAGGTTGCAGACTCGGCTCGGATCCTGTGTTGCTGTGGCTCTGGTGTAGGCCGGTGGCTGCAGCTCCGATTGGACCCCTAGCCTGGGAACCCCCATATGCCGCGGGAGCAGCCCAAGAAATGGCAAAAAAAAAAAAAAAAGCCAAAAAAAAAAAAAAAACCAATGCTTTAGAGACATGGAAGAGTTGGTTAACACTGCAACCAAGATATTTGTGGGCTTATGAGTTTTTGCTTTGGTCTTTTGGTTTTTTTCTTCTAATAATAAAGAATGTGCCAACAAAATCTGTACATTCAATTTTGTTCCTATTGAACTTTAAAGAATTCTTGGACCATTTACCGCAAATTCGCAGGTTGTACTCTATAAGCATGAAACAGTGATCACAACCTCCTCCTTTACCAGTTGATCTCACAAGTGACATAAGTGTTTAAAAATGAGATTAAGTATTATGACATTCTGATGCTGTTTCAAGAAATATAAGACATGTAAGTTGTTTCTGTGTGGGGTTTACTCAGCACTGAGTTCGAGATCTGGCTCAGCTCTTTATTACTTTCTCACTCAATATATATTTTCTGAGCTTCTACAATGTACTAGGCATGGTTCTGGAACCCAGGGGCCATTTGTCATGGCCTCTGTTCTGAAAGAACTTCCACATCAGTCAAAGAAGACGGATAATAAAAAGGAAACAAACACTTAAAATGCAATTTCGTTCAGATAGAGACAAATCATAGCACACCCAGAGGTGTAATAGAGAGTGGTCCCTGGGGTCTGAGGTAGCGGGAAAGATGAGATAGGTGGTCTTTTAGGAGGTGACATTTGAGTTGAAACCTGAGTGATGAGAAGGAAGTATCTATGCCGAGAACCTGAGGGAGAGATTTCTAAGCTGCAAGAACAGCCAGTACTTTAAAGGCTGCAAAGAAAGAAAGAAGCAGGAGTGTAAAGAGCAAGGTGGGCTTTGGCTGGAGAGAGAGGCAGGAATTGGGTCAGGTAGGACCTGCAGCCCATGGTAAGAGGGGTGGGTTATATTCAAACTGTGAGGGAAAATCAGCAGAGGGTTTTGAACAGGAAATAACATCATATGATTTATGTTTTTATATATATTTTTTTCTTTTTTTCTTTTTCCGGCTACACCTGCGGCACATGGAAGTGCCCAGGCTAGGGATCATGTTGGAGCTGCCCACCTACGCCACAGCTGGATCCGAGCTGCATCTGCACCACTGGTTCCTTAACCCACTGAGGCCAGGGCAGGGATCAAACCTGCATCCTCAAGGATACTATGCCAGATTCTTAACCCACTGAGCTACAACAGGAGCTCCAATTTATGTTTTTGTAAAAGACAGGTTGGATTGAGTGGTAATGGTGGAGCTGAAGTGCATGGTTTGGGGGAACTGCCCTGGAGGAGGACTGTGAATCCATCTCTGATGAATAAAGAGAAACTTACTGATGATGGACTGGATGTGGAACAGTTTGGCTCGAATAACTGGTTGATGGTGGTGTCACTCCAAATGGCTCTTTAGCCTGGCTGGGATCCTCACAGCCTCCCTGGCAAGACTTGTCTCTGGATGACTGAGATGTTTTCCTCCTAGTGCCCAGGAGGGCTCTTCTGCCTTAGACATTTTTTAACAAAAATAAGTATGTCTGGAGTTCCCTCTGTGAGAACCATTAAGTTTCGGGTTGGATCCCTGGCCTCACTCAGTGGGTTAAGGATCTGGCGTTGCTGTGAGCTGTGGTATAGGTCCCTTGGATCTCGCATTGCTGTGGCTGTGGTGAAGGCCATCAGTTTTAGCTCTGATTAGACCCTTAGCCTGGGAACCTCCACATGCTGTGGGTGTGGCCCTAAAAAGCAAAAAAAAAAAAAAAAAAAAAAAAAAAATGGATGTCAGGAAAAGGGAAATGAGACAGCTAGGGAGACAGCAGTAACTGCATTGAGATCTCAGAGACATGTTTTCCCCCTCATGAAGTTTCTAAAGATCTGAAATTTAAAGTTTACCTTCTCAGAAGTCAGCATCATTGACTCTAAGATGTCTTCCCTTATGTTTATATGCCTACAGGTTGAAAAGACCTGAACATTTAGAAGCATGACTATAGGTTACTAATGAAAGCATACCTTGATCAAAAAAGCCAGTATGTTGAACAAGCCTTACCTGTTCTTGTTTTCTAGTTCTGCAATCAGCTGCCTTTGCTGCTTATTTGCATCAATGGTGAAGGAGATGTCAGGAGCACTTCTCTGCTGAGCTGGCTGCTGTAAAATAAGTGGTTGACACTATTTAGTATTGGGAATGGGAACCTGTGTTTGAAAAGACAGGAACTGTGTGATATGCACAAGAAAGAAGTAACTGCTTCTATGGAAAAAAAGCAAATCCATAAGATTAAATGGCCATTCCTCACCAATTTTTTGTGTGAATGCATCTGGAATACATCTAAGTTGTAGAAAACAGAACAGAATTCTTTGGCAGGCAAATATACAAAATATGGGAAACATTGTTTTTTAGATTTTCTGACTTGAAGTCTTTGGAGAGCTAGTTCATTCTTGTCATGCTGTTCCCATTGCAACTACACTTTCAATAAAGGTGGGGTTAAAAAATGTTTCATTGCTGGGGTAACTCTCCAGAATTACTGTTCAACCAGTATAATATACAATTAAAAATAGTATACTTTTAAAGTCATAGTTCTTTTTCTTTTGGTCAACATAATTTTAGCTTCTTCTCCTTTTTTTTTTTTTTTTTTTTTTTTGCCTTTTAGGGCCACACTGTGGCATATGGAGGTTCCCAGGCTAGGGGCCAGATCAGAGCTGTAGCTGCCAGCCTACACCACAGCCACAGCAACGCAGGATCCAAGCTGCGTCTGTGACCTACACTACAGCTCATGGTAATGCTGAATCCCCAACCCACCACTGAGCAAGGCCAGGGATCGAACCCGAGTCCTCATGGTTGCTAGTTGGGTTCTTTACCACTGAGTCACGATGGGAACTCCCTCTTTTAGTTCATTTTTAAATTCATATATGTGATTTTTTTTTCTTTTTATGATTTCCCTGTGGCAAAGGGAAATTCCTGGGCTAGGAGTTGAATCAGAGCTGCAGCTGCAAGTCTACGCGACAGCCACAGCAACAGCAGATCTGAGTGACATCTGTGACCCTTAACCCACTGAGTGAGGCCAGAGACTGAACCTGCATCCTTAGAGAAACTGCCTCAGCTTCTTAACCTGCTGAGCTGCAATAGGAATGCCCCACATATGTAATTTCACATTTATGGATTGAAACCAGCTTTAACAACTTAAATATATGCAGTCATAATTTCCTCCATTCTGATATAATCACATATATATAAGAATATGATTAAATAAGAATCATATATGTGACTATATATGATTACATATCATATGATTATGTAAGATATAGTTGTTTATGTTTCATATAACATATTTATATATGTGAATATACATGTGTATGTGTATTTAGTCAAGAACTTATTTGACATTGTTTTATAAAAACAGGATCAGATTATGTAGACTTCCCTGTGCCTTGTTTTCTTTGCTCTCTAGTACGTTATAGAAAGTCCTCAATGTCAATTTTTATTGTTTTAAAAACAAATTAAAAAAAATCACAGCTAATCTTTCTACCAAAGAATGCCAAGCTTTCAAAAACAGGAGTCAATGGGAGTTCCTGCTGTGGTGCAGCGGGTTAAAAAACTGACTGCGGTGGCTTGGGTCCCTGAGGAGGTGCACGTTTGAGCCCCAGCCTGGTGCAGTGGGTCAAAGGATCCAGTTGTGGCTCGGATTCAGTCCCTGGCCTGGGATATTCCATATGCTGCAGGTGCAGCCATAAAAAATAAAAAATTAAAACTAGCACTCATTACCTAAGCCCAAAGACCTAGAGAAACTCAGCCTGATTTTTAATTTCAAAAAAATTAACTGGCTTCTAAAACGATTCTCTATTATTTTTAATCAGCATTTCTTTTAACATAGAAATTATTTGTATTGCTAGTGAAGAATGTTGAGGTCCTATATTTTATATCCTGAGTGGTCTTCCATAGCTAAATCTGGCATATGGCAGCTTATGATAGAAGCAGGGTTTCCTTTTGATTTTATGACATAATTTTCTCTTTCTCGTCTATATTTTACGTATTGATAACAGTAGAAATTTATCTCAGTCAATTGTGGATTGGAATTATGGCTTGTTCTCTGTGTTAATTGATTAGGAATTACCTGGAGAAATCAGGTGTTAGGCTGGTTCAGCAATGCTGTAACAGAATAGCTCAAGCTCTGATGCTTGCTAGACTAGAAGGATAGCTGACAGGTGAAAAATGGAAGCAGCGGAAGGCCAAATTGTTTTTAGGTCTTGCAGACTGTACAGTATCAACTAGTCAGCTCTGCTGTTGTGGCACCGGCCATTAGGATACCAGTGAACATGACATCCTCCCACTCAGACTACTTACAGACGAAGTGGACTCTGCTGCCAGCCTTGCTGCATATCTGGCGATCAGCCGATGCTCTTCATCAAGCCGGCTGGAGCTCTCCAGCATACTATTGAGAAGAGAGCAAGAAGGAGCCAGTTAGGCAACTGAGAAAGATGGACATATTCACACTCGCATGGGGCTGGGGGTGGAGGATTGCTATTTCAATTTTTCAGTGCAAAAAATTTGAAAGCTATATGCAATCCCATTAGGTTAATGATTATCAGGCTTGGATTCTGACATGATGTAATAGGGGCCAGGAAGGTCATTAATAAATCCTGTTTTGCTAAAAAATCTCCATAGAGGAATGACTTTTCTGATTTACATTCCTTTTTTTCTGCTTTTTAGGGTCACACCCATGGCATATGGAAGTTCCTGGGCTAGGGGTCAAACTGGAGCTACAGCTGCCGGCCTATACCACAGCCACAGCAGTGCAGGATCCAAGTCGCTTCTGCAACCTACACCACAGCTCACAGCAACGCCAGATCCCCGACCCACTGAGGGAAGCCAGGGATGGAAACTGTATCTTCATGGACACTAGAGGTTTAGTTTCCGCTGCGCCACAAGGGGAACTCTCCAGATCTACATTTCTGATGAAAGAATCCTTTCTCTTTAATTAGATTGTATTGCCTTTAAGAATTTTATTTCCTTGTCACACAAGTAACACACACCCGAAATCGACATGCTAGAAAATATGGAAGCAAGAAGGAAGAAGAAACCAAATATGATCAGTCTCCAGTGATCCCTACCTCCTGGCTTCACACTCCTGTGCATAATCTTCTTCCTTTAGTATGGGCTGGACTTATGGACTTACTTCTTTTTTGTCTTTTTTTTTTTTTTTAGGGCCACATCCACGGCATATAGAGGTTCCTAGGCTAGGGGTCCAATCAGAGCTGTAGCCACTGGCCTATGCCAGAGCCACAGCAACCCTGGATCCAAGCCGTGTCTGCGACCTACACCATAGCTCATGGCAAGGCCGGATCCTTAAACCCACTGATCAAGGCCAGGGATCGAACCCGCATCCTCATGGATACTAGTTGGGTTTGTTAACCGTCGAGCCACGACAGGAACTCCTGGACTTACTTCTTTTTTTTTAAGGTTATTTATTTATTCATTTTTAATTACTCAATGAATTTTATTACTTCTAATGAATAGAACTGGCAAAAATAATGGAAAGTAACTTGCAAGATTAGGTTATAAAAAGACCCTGGCTTCCATCATGGGCATGTTTTCTCTCTCTCTTGAGCTCTTTGGGATTGCCTGTCCTGTGGGAAGCTAGATGCCATGTTACAGGTGGCTCTTTGGAAGGGCCCACGTGAGGAGGAACTGCAGCTGGCTAATAACCATGGGACTGGATCCCCTGTGGGTGAGCCTTTAGATGTCATCACAGCCCAGCTGACAGACAGCTTGATTGGAACCTCATGAAAGTCCTGAGCCACAGACACCTAACTAAGCCAAACACGGATTCCTGACCCACTGTGAAATAATAAATGTTTGTTGTTTTAATATGCTAAGCTTTTGGGTTATTAGTTATGCAGCAATACATAATGAATATAATACTCAACTATAATATTATTACCCAGGTAACATGTCATTAATATATTTACTTTCAGAAAGTAGAATAAGTAGTGGCTTCTAATGACATAAATGGGAATTGTTTAGTGTCTCCTCTAAACTTATAAAAATTGTTCCTACTAGAATAAGGATAATCTGATCCTCTAACAAACTAATGCAAATAAAAGCGTTATTAAGTTTTCCATATTTAAGAAAATGCTTCACTTAAGACTAAGTTTTCAGCGCCACTAAAAATATTCTATGAAACATACCAGTAACACTAATCCTGTTAACAGACTAGTTGGTCATACTTTGGTTTATCAATTAACATGGTATCAGGTCAGGCTCAAGATAAGAAAACTAGTTCCTCTCAATCCCCAAATAGGCTTGTAATCTCCTCCATTGGCTCTTATATTTAAACTTGTTCCTTAAAGAAAAAAATTTAATACTCATGATCATTCATTAAAAATGACACATTTGGAGTTCCTGTCATGGCACAGTGGAAATGAATCCGACTAGGAACCATGAGGTTGCGGGTTTGAATCCTGGCCTTGCTCAGTGGGTTAAGGATCTGGCGTTGCTGTGGCTGTGGTGCAGGCCAGAGGCTACAGCTCTGATTTGACCCCTAGCCTAGGAACCTCCATATGCCAAGGGTGCGAGCCTAAAAAAAAAAAAAGATGAAAAGACACACAAAAAAAGAATGACACATTTCTATGCCAATATTAAAGATGTAAGAATTATAACCAACTATAATGGGAAAATAAAAATCATTTAAGGAAGTAAAAAAAAAAAGTAAGAGTTATCCACTGAAAAGACTTGGTTCCATATACAGTAACATACAGTTTATGTTATGTGTACATTTACATATACAGTAAACCTGCAACATAGTCTTTTAACTTTTGTTCTAAAGTGAGAAGATGAGTGAAAATCATCATATGCTTTCAGCATATTAGCTATGTCACTTTCAAATAGCTCTTCTCTCCTTGGCAGAATCCATTACTGTAACTTTTTTTTCTGGTCGTTTGGAAGATACTTGTCTCCATTATCTTTGCTCTATTCTACATGCCTCACATATGCAAACTGTACTTGTTCTTTTTCTTTTTTCTTTTTTGGCCAGGCCAGGGATTGAACTCATGCCACAGCATCGACCCGAGCTGCTATAGGGACAATACTGGATCTTTAACCTCCTTCGCAGCAAGACAACTCCATGTACCTGTTCTTGAACTTTGCCATTCTAGATTTATCTGCATTCTTTAAATTACCATATACTTACTACCTTAGTAGTAAAGTAAATTTCTCCATTTACCAAGTCATTTCTCCATCATCAGAAAGTCTTCTCTTTCCTGTTCCCCAAATGTTATAATGCATGTAAAAAGCATCAAGCTAGTATGATGCCTAAAATACATTAAATGCTCAAAGATATTAGTTACTGCAATTTTATTATTCTTTTGCTTCTTCTTTTTTCTTCTTACGGCCATACATATGGCATATGGAAGTTCCCGGGCTAGGGGTTGAATTGGAGCTGCAGCTGCAGGTCTATGCCACAGCCATGATGATGGGATCTGAGCTGCATCTGTGACCTATGGTACAGCTTGTGGCAAAGCCAGATCCTTAACCCACTGAGCAAGGGCAGGGATTGAAGCTGAATCCTCACAGAGACAATGTGGGGACCTTAACCCTCTACCGCAATGGGAACGCTGACTTTTTTTTTTTTTTTTTTTAAATGGTTGCACCCATGGCATATGGAATGTCCTGGGCTAGGGACTGAATGTGAGCTGCAACTATGACCTGTGCTGTAGCTGCAGTAACAGTGGATCCTTTAACCCACTGTGCCACAGTGGGAAGTAATTTTTTGCCTCTTAAGTAACCTGTTCAGATTCACTAATAGTTCTTGTCTGTTTCAAAATGTCACCTACCATCCAACAACTATCTAGAGCAGGGCTTCTCAGATTTTAGAAGTGTATATTGTGTACATATCATCCTATGAAAATGCAGTCTCTAATTCTGGAGTGGGGCTTGGTATGGTAGGATGGGATCCTAGAATCTGCCTTTCCAACAGCCTCTCAAGATACGTTGATATTGCTGGTCCAAGGACAACACTTTGAGTAGCAAGGATTTAGAAAATCTTGAAAATAAAATGGAAAAGTTAAACGCTGAAATGAATCCCAAATATAAACCATATAAAAGAGATCATTTTTCATATCCGTATAGCACTGTGATATTTTATAAACATCCCCTTAAGACAGGTATTCTAGGATTCAAGGCTCTGTGGATTGAGATTAATCTCTATGGATAGAGATTTTAATCAGCATGCAAATTTAGACTTGGAATAAGAAATTACTTTTACCAGCAAAAGGCCAAATTAGTTCTGGACAACTGATGCTTTAAAACAGATGTTTAAAGCAGATGTGTGATAAAACACATCTGCACTCTGCAGTGGTTAAAAATAATAACTGAATTTCTTGTTACAGCTTCAATAAGAAAGAGAAAGTTACACTGTCCTTGCTTTAAACATAAAGCCATCCCACAAAGAAGCAGTTTAATTTGATTTTAACACATTTATCATTTTCTGGATGGTATATTAAGAGACCGGAGGCCTAATACAACACTGCTTGTGCAGACAACAGGGCCTACTCCTCCAAGCCTAGGACGATGATCTGTTTGCCTGAAAGTGACTTTGTCAAAAACATTTGTGAGTGTTTTGAGAAATAAATAATTAAAAAAACTTGATAAAACACCTTCATGATAAAAGTGCCTTTTATCATGAATGACAGCAAGTATAAATAATATGAAGGTTATATAAAAAAAGCCTCCTGGAAATGTAAGACGTGAAGTTATGGGATTTTGTCTAGTAAGCCATAACTCATACTTCATGCCTTTCCTCCCCCCGACGCTGAGTGAATGAGGGGTGGCATGATATATTACCCCTTTTTGCACACAAACGATTTATGAGCTTACGGGTGCCTTTCCAGTAGGTTCACGGTATACAAGGGTGAATGAGGCATTCTCCTATTTCAAGACTTCAATTCCCAATAGCTGAAAATGAATGGCCAATAATCCCTAAATCATTAAAGAAATACCACTTCCAACATTTTATCCCTCCCTCCCTATTCATTTCCAGACTTGATAATCAGTGATCTTGCTACAAGACCATAATGAATTAAAAAAGGGGCTGCTGTGCAGACTGAGTTTCAGAATGGGGAAATCTCTTATTTCAAAGCTCTCCACTCTCTATATTAAATACATGGCCAGTGTCTGTTGCTAGTGATTTCAAATATGGCATCAGGGAAACTCAAGCATTCCCAGCTAAGCCATGGCTCCCTAAATTGTGATTTAGTAGGGATTACTGGGAACTCCAGGCTTGTTCACATTTCTCTGGTTTCTCTGAGGCCTGTTCTGCCTTGCAGGGTGGGACCGTCAACCAAATAACAAGGTGATCCAAAGGGCACCAGAAATACTTCTTCATTTTTTCTGAATATTTTTTTTTTCCATTTGTCTGAATGGTAACAGGAACTTTATCACTAGAGATTAATTCTTAAGGTCATGAAGTGTCACAAGTCTTCCATTAAAATGCAAATAGCTATTAGGAGGATAACCGCCTGAGAAGGTAGTATTAGTTATTATTCAAGTGGAGGATTACTTTATCAGGGTATTTCCTATCTTTTGAAGTTGGTTGAGAGCAAAATGCCATAGGACTCTTCATGGATGGTGATGATGATGATGATAATAATAATAATAAAATTTAACATAACAATAGCTTCTCTATAGGGGTGGCTTCAAACTCTTTTATCAAGACCTGACTTTGATAACCCACTATGTTATAATTGCCCACCAAGACCATGATTTCTACCTCTGGGGACTCTCAAATTCTTCCATTTCCTTTTATTCCAGCTGTCACTGATGTGCCTCAGGCCACAGTCATCTTATCCTGAATGAGTGTAAGGTCTTCATAATAGATTATTCTGTTTTTTTTTTTTTTTTTTTTTTTTTTTTGCTTTTTAGAGTTGCACTTTCGGCCTATGGAAGTACCCAGGCTAGGGGTCAAATCGGAGCTACAGCTGCCAGCCTACATCACAGCCACAGCAACGAAGGATCTGAGCTGCATCTTCGACCTACACTATAGCTCAGGGCAACACCGGATCCTTAACCCACTGAGCAAGGCCAGGGATTGAATCTGTGTCCTCAAGGATACTAGTTGGGTTGATTATTACTGAGCCATGACGGGAACTCCCAATGGATCGTTCTGATTTGAGAGTTATTCTTTCGTCCAATTTATTTTCTCTCCTATAGACAACAACCTTTTTTTCCCCTCTTCTTCTTCTTCTTCTTTTTTTTTTTTTTTCCCAGGCCACACCTATGGCATATGGAAGTTCCCAGGCCAGGGGTTGACTTGGAGCTTCAGCTGAGGCCAGTGCCACAGCCATGGTGACACTGAATCCAAGCTGCATCTGCGACCTATGCTGCAGCTTGTGGCAATGCCAGATCCTTAATCCTCTGAGAGAGGTCAGGGATCAAACCCACATCCTTATAGACGCTAGTATGTTTCTTAACCTGCTGAGCCACAACGGAAACTCCTAGAGAGCAATGTTTTAGAAGTGAAGTTGGAGTTTCCACTGTGGCTCACTGGAAGAATGCAACTACTATTCATGACAATGTGGGTTCTATCCCTGGCCTTGCTCAGTGGGTTAAGGAGCCGGTATTGCCTCCAGCTTCATTGTAGGTTGCAGATGCGGCTCAAATCTGGCGTTGCTGTGGTTGTGACGTAGGCCAGCAGCTGCAGTTCCTATTCCACCTCTAGTCTGGGAACTTCCATATGCCACAGGTGTGCTCCCTTCCTGACAAAAAGTAAGTTGGCTGTAACATTCCTATGCATAAAAATTCTTCAATAGGTTCTCATTTTTCAAACTCCTAAATAAGACTAATAGGGGCCTGCATAATCTAGCTTCATGCTTTACCCTCGTAGCCTAACCGCACTTAAGTTCCTCCAATGCACCATATTTTCTCTGCCCTGAACAATCTCTTTGCCTCTTCCACCATCTTCTGCTTGGCTAATAATTCCTCTTCATTCCAGTATTCGCTTTGGCCGCCAATTTCCTGCCCTCATGTCCGACCTCCAAATTCGGATCCACTGTTCCTCATTTATTCCATAGCATGCTGCACTTGCTATAGTGTTATCTCTTTGCTATTTAATTGCCTTTTCCACTTGTCTTTATCCTTCACTAAACTGTAACTCCTCTGAGGAAAGAATGGTTCCATCTTTTCACCATTAGAACTTGAGTGTTTAGCACAGTACATGGAACATAGCGGGAACCACCCAAGAATGAGTTGGACCAAAGAACAAATAAGGCTTAGCTCACTTAGGCTTGCAATGTCCTGGTTGTTGCCCCAACTCTTCTATATCCTGCTTGGCTCTGCATGCATCCTCAACACTTGGGAAAAATCAGAAGCATACAGACAACATCCTGTACCTTAACACTAGCCATGCCATCTAAAATTGAACAAATTAATTATGTTTGGCTGAGTTAAGAATCCAGATACATTCTGTGGCTGCATAGTGATTCCTTATCTGCTTCAGGTGTTAAAGTTCATAGAAATGTCATTATACTCATTCATATTTATCCACAGTAGATCTTCCCCACTCCCCATCACGGCAAATTCTCTTTTGGCTCACATTTTATTGTTGTTTTAAAGATCAGGAAGGAGTTCCTGTCATAGCTCAGGGGTTAACAGACCCAGCTAGTATTCATGAGGATGCGGGTAGGATCCCTGGCCTTGCTCCGTGCGTTAAGGATCCGGCGTTGCCATGAGCTGTGGTGTAGGTCAAAGACATGGCTCAGATCCCATGTTGCTGTGGCTGTAGCGTAGACCAGCAGCTGTAGCTCCAATTTGACCCCCTAGCCTGGGAACCTCCATATGCTGCGGGTGTGGCCCTAAAAAGACAAAAACAAACAAACAAACAAACAAACAAACAAACAGGAAAGCAGATGATGTCTGAAAGATGTAAGCTCTCGCTCAAAAGAAATGCTTACACATTTCTTGTTATATAAGAGTGGGTGGGATAATTTCTGGATGCAAACCCTAGCCCTCTCACTTCCTAGCTGTGTGACTCTGGGAAAGTCACTTAACTTCTCTGTGCTTCAATTTTCTCATCTATAAAACAGGCTTACAGTGGTAACTTATTTCCTGGCTTACTGGGAGGATTACCATGCACAGCATTTACAAATATTCTTTTTTACTCCTACCTCCAAAAAGCAGGTAATAGTGTTTGGTATTTTTTTTGCCATCACTTCCTTATCTACAAATCAGCTTTTTGCTCAAGAAAATGTGACTTCTTATGGCCAGTATTCTAGGTTATAATAGTTTAGTTGAATCAATGAAGGATTTTACAGAAGCAATGGGTGGTCTTTAGGTCTCTGATTCCCTAGACAAAGGAGGGAGTTAAGCTTAACTGTGATAGGCTTCTCTTATTTCTCCTTGCTCCTCTGTGCAAAGCTGCAAACTGCTATGAATTTTTATTAAAAATTTACAACTTATAAAGCAATATATGAGTCCATGTCCCATTCTGAATTCTTTATTTTAGCACATCTGGAGAAAGCGTACTCTGAAGTTCATTCATTGAACAGTATTGATGAACATCCATGAGCTATCAAATTATTTATACCACATTATAATGGACAAGTTTTACAAAATAGGATTTAAAATCTAACTTATTAAGTGCTTCAACACTATTCAAAAATTAAGTGGGGGAACTAAGAGTTATTCCCATGTTCTCAGTACCAGCTAGATCATTTACATCCACTACTTCATCACATTGGTAGTATCACTCTCATTTTCCATGGAAACTTAAAATGTGTTAAAATCTATAACATGGAAATGAAGTCATCTTCTTCTGGGGGGAGTGGGGGGTTGGGATGCAGCATAGAGCAGCTTGATGTGGGTTATCAGTTCCCAGACCACTGATTGAATGCAGGCTGCATCAGTGAAAGCACTGAATCCTAACCATGAGACCACCAGGGAACTCCTAAAATGAACTCATCTTAAAATCAATTTATTGGGCATTTCCTAGTGGCCTAGTGGTTAGGATTCACTGTGTTCACCCATGCATCCCAGGTTCAATCCCTGGTCTGGGAACTGAGATGCTACATTAAGCCATTGCATGCTATGGTCCCCATCCCCCCAAAAAGTTAAAAACATCAATTTACGATCTGATTGATTCTGCTAAGAAAACCTCTGTAAGCACAAGGCAGCTCATGCAGATATATGCACTGATGGTAAGAATGTCTTCAGGTTTATCTTTTTAGGGTTTTAAGGAAGTATCTTTCTCAGAAGTCTAGTTCTATCACTGAAGGTCTTAAACATCTTACAGAAGAGAAAAGAATAGTGTTAACAAGGAAATGAAAACTCATAAAAGAAGAATACTTTCCATATGTGTGGATAACAGTTTTTCTTTTTCAACAGGTTACAATAAACTTTTCAAAATCATAACACTTACTGAAAAGAGTCAATAAAACCTTAGCCTACAGGCTAAAATATTAAAGGCATACCATTTAGTGGATTTGGTGTTGAAGTATGTTATAGACTGAACTGTCCTTCCTCAGATTCATGTGTTGAAGCCCTTAACCCCAGTGCCTTAGAATGTGACCATATTTGGAGATGGTGATTAAGGTTAAATGGGGTCATAAGGGTGGGGCCCTAATCCATATGACTGGTGTCCTTATAAGAAAAGGGAGAGACACCAGGGATGTATGTGCACAGAGAAAAGGCCAGGTGAGGCCATGGCAGCCATCTGCAGGCCAAGGAGAGAGGCCTCAGGAGAAATAGTCCTGCCAGCTCCACGGTCCTGGAGGACCTCCAGCCTCCAGAACTATAAGAAAATAAATTTCTGTTGTTGAAGCCACACAGTCTGTGGTATTTTGTTAGAGTAGCCCTAGTAAACTAATACCAAGTGGAAACAAAAATTTTGCCCAATATTGCTTTCAGGTTTTTTTGGCCCCTTACCAGTCACTTGTGCCACAGCAGTGAGCTGCTGCTGCTCGTCCTTATCCGCAATTATCATCTCCACTTCCATCAAGTTTAATACTCTACTTTTTCACCTACTTTATACTCTTACCCTAAATGTTCAACTTCAGGGCTAATTTATAACAGGCAATTTTTTTGAATAGCAAAAATTATTTTTCTAGTTTAAAAAAATGGTTTTTTTTGGGTATTCCTAACAATGTTCTTTAGAGTGAGGGGGAATTTTATATCTCTAGCACTATCAATATTCTCCAACATCAGCAAGTGTGTATTGGGCACCCACTGTATGCCAGGCACTGTTCTAGGTGCCAGGGATGTGGTGAGTAAGTCAGAGGAGGTCTACCTCACAAGGTTCACTAACCAACCAATTAAAGATGGCAGTTATGACAAGAATGAAATAAAATGCCATCTGCAGCAACATGGATGCAACTAGAGATCCTCATATTAAGTAAGTCAGAAAGAGAAAGACAAATACCATATGATAGCACTTATATGTGGAATCTAAAATATGGCACAGATGAACCTATCTACGAAACAGAAACAGACACACAGACATGGAGAACAGACCTGTGGTTGCCAAGGGGCAGGACTGGGATGGACTGGGAGTTTGGGGTTAGCAGATACAAACTGTTACATCTAGAGTAGATAAGCAATGAGGTCCCACTGTATATAGCACAGGGAACTATATCCTATCACTTATAAAACACAATAGATGATAATATGAGAAAAATAATATATATATATGACTGGGTCACTTTGAGGAACAGCAGAAATTGACAGAGCATTGTAAATCAACTATAATAAAAATTTAAAAAATAAAAAAAAACACAAGAAAGAATGAAATACATGGTACCCTATGATTAGAGTAATATGGGAGACCTATCTGAGGAGGTAGGTGCTTTTTTTTTTTGCCTTTTTTAGGGTTGAGCCTGTAGCATACAAAGGTTCCCAGGCTAGGGGTTGAATTGGAGCTACAATTGGAGCTTATTGTAGCATAAGCTACCCACTTATGCCACAGCCACAGAAACGCCAGATCTGAGCTGCATCTGCGACCTACAACACAGCTCATGGCAGTGCCAGATCCTTAACCCACTGAGCAAGGCCAGGGGTCAAACCTTCATCCTGAGATTCATTTCTACAGAGCCACTACAGGAACTCCAGTAGGGGCCTTTAATCAGAGTATCGAAGTCAGAAAAGGAGTCAGTTCAAGGGTGTGTGGAAGGAAAAGGCAGATGGAAAATGGGGAAGAGTGTTCTAGGCAAAGGGAAGAACTAGTGCCATAGTCTTTCAGGCAGTTTTAGGAACCTCTTAGGAACTGATCAAAAGCTGATATGACTAAGTATTGTGGTTGAGTGGCAGACCTCAGTAAGTGCAGAGGCTGAGAGGGGAGAGGCGAGGGCTAGACCACACACAGGCTTGCAGCCCTGGGGAGGTGTCCAGGCTGTGCACGAAGTGCCTTGGGAAGCTATTAAAGGAAGCAAGTGAGCCAGTGACAATTTAGACCTCATTTGCACAACCCAGAAATAGGCAACAAATGTCTAATTTCTTGTACTTGAGAAAAATAGAAGCAGAACAAATTTTAACCTAGTTATATGAGATCAGGGGTCTAATAAAGTGACAGCAGTTGATTATGACATCAAAGTATAGACTGTAGCTTTTAACCGTACTGCCTCTCTCCCTTACACACATAATACATAAATGGTAACTTATTTATAATAATATCATTTACTAAATACATAACAACAATACCATTTACTAAATATACATTGTAACTTATTAACACAGGGCATTTCCAGAGTTGAGAGAAACATGCCAGAAGCTTCTGACTGGTAAGTATCAAGGCTTATAATTATGGTTCGAGCTGGAAGTTCTGGGCTGGTTTCTGATCTCCTTTGGTCTGCCTACTACTGTCTGTCCTAGAAACTACTGGCAAGACCTGATAAGGTTTCTGGGAGGGCAGAACAAACCTTCACTGTCTAACTCTGAGACCATCCTCCCCCACTGAAGAAGGTGCTGGAAAACCATTGAGGCTTTTAAAACTTCACTTAGGAATTAGGAAGACAGCAGGAATTGTCCCCTGAGCTACAGTTTATTTATTTGGCTTATCTGACATCAAAACCAGCAAGGACACCTGAGTATATCTTTAATCTAGCAGCAGACTATTTACACGTGAGTCCATTTTCCATTGTGCTAAGTAGTTTATACAGGGGAGGAAGTCTCCTCGTAGAGTGAATCAGGAGCATATATGAATAACTACAAAAACACACTTTTTAATCAGGAATAATGATTAGGTTCCTGTTTATAGACCATCTTATGAAGTGTGCACAGGCAGGAAGGCCGAAGAACGAGGTGGAAAGCAGATGGGACTCAATGTCAGAAGACTGTGCTGGCAGAGGACCTTGGAGAAGCCACTTAATGTCCTGGAACTGGCATTTTCTTATCAGTGAAATGGAAATAACATCCAAACGTACAGGGCTTTTGACAAGCAAAATAAAAAATGTATGGGAAAGGGCTCTGTATTTTTTTTTCTTTTTATCCGCACCTGTGGCATCTGGAAGTTTCCAGGCTAGGGGTTAAATCGGAGCTGTGGCTGCTGGCCTACACCACAGCCACAGTAACACCAGATCTGAGCCACATCTGCGACTTAGGCTACAGCTTTCAGCAATGCCGGATCCTAACTCACTAAGCAAAGCCTGGGATCAGACCTGTTTCCTCAGTCCTTAACCCACTGAGCCCCAGTGGAACTCCAGTTCTGTAATTTCTGAAGCACTTCATAAATGCAAAAACTTAGTATTCACATTCTGGCTGCTGGGATGAGGTACAAGAAGCTAAAGAGAAAATCCCTGTCTTTTTGAAGTACCATAGAACCAAATACATAAATGGTAACTTATAAACAACCATTATTCCCATCACTAGCCAGTGCTTGAAATATTTGTTAAAATGAAATCCAAATAATATAGCAAGATGTGCAATCGCCATAGGTAGAGATGTGGTGAATGCACTGTGGAGAAGTGTCCAGAAAAGATTTCTGGAGGGCATGCAGTCATGTAAGTTTTATAAGAGGCAATGCAGTATAGTTGTTATGAGTCTGGGATCAGGGAGATAAAAGTTGGAATCCCTGCTCCACTGTGCAGTAGGTCTGACTGTGGGAGAGTCGTGGAAACTCTCTAAATTGATACCTTCTTATCGATAAAATGGGGATGATGGTGTTTACAGGCTTACCCAAAGACAAGGGGAAATTAGGTAAATAAAGGCTTTAAGCACAGTGCATATCGTGAGGCAAATGCTTTAAAAATTATCACTCTTGTGATTACTACCCTTATACATGTCACCAGAGTTGAGTGACAGTAAAGCATTATTACAACTATAATGATGAGAAAAACTACGCCACTTACATCATCATGGCAGGTGTGGGGAATTGTTAGGCTCTAATTAGTCATAAAGGAAAGGGAAGGAAAAAAGTAAGAAATTCAAAAGAGAATTTGGAATTTTTTAAGGATGAACAAAAGCAATGAGAATTATGGAGGGCAGTAGCTGTTAAAACGGAGTCGGATTCATGGATGAGTCTTAAATTCTGCTGTGTTTTCAAAATACGAATCACCCCTAGCTTTTCAAGTCATTGTAAGGTGTTCCGGCTGAGACAGTTTTACTGGCTTAAGTGATCATCAAATTAACATGATTAACAGCTTGAGAAGGGAAAACGGCTGGGAGTGACAAACTCTGAACTCTCCTCTTTAGAGCCTTCTTTGTTACAACTTTAATTAAAAAAAGGTCAGTGAAGAGTGGCAGGAAAAACCCGTATGTGCTTAGAATTACGGGGAAGAGGACTCCGTGTGAGAGCACATCGTTGCCTTCACACATGATTGCATCTCTATCGACTAGATCCTTCTTTGAAGACTCTCGACAATTTTTAGGGCGTGATTTAGTATTTATTTCTATTGTTTCAGCCACCATAGAACACTGGGGAACCTAACTCATTGGGAATAAGATTAAAACAATGACTCTTCCTACTGTTTTTAGAGGCTGGGAGGTGAGAAAGAAGAGGAACTGTTCGATCTGCAAGCTGGGAAAAATTGAACAAAGAGATGAGCTTAGCTGAAGAGTGCATTTTTACCTCCCGAAAGAGTAGGATGCAGTATAAAATTAAACCAGTTTGCTGGTTATATATATATTAAAATATTAGTAAGTTAATATATAAATGTTAATAAATGTATTAATATATTAAAATAGACACTAGAATAAATATATAACTATTAAAACAAATAAATGTTCATCAACCTATCACCTAAAATCATCTCATATATTAACCTTGCCAAAAAAAAAAAAAAATAGTTCTAAGGCATTAGGACAGGAATAGGAAGGGACCTTGGAAACAAAGGCGGAAAGTTCTAGAAACAAAATACTGTTATACCAAGTGCCAAAATACTAAGTGCCGAGGGTGACGAGCACTAAATGTTTGAGGGATGCTTTCTGTGACATAGTAAAGGGGACTGATTTTAAAGACAATTTAACCCACTGCCTCACTTCATAGTTAGAACTGCAAAAAAAAATCCATAGGCTCTGAGTTTAGAGAAAATTAAGGTTATTAAGCAAAACTGAATTATAAGGAACTGGTTTGCTAAACATGTTTCTAAAACACTTGCCTAAATTAGGATGAAACATGATATTTGTACAGTTTACCCATTTATTTCCATTCAAATTGAAAATGTACATTTATTATTAACTCACTTTAACCAAAGGAAGAATCTCCTATGTCACAACTAAAATAGAGAGGGAAAAACTCTATGAATGCCTTTTCTAATACATAAAGCTATCTGAATTCACACATTTAACACACCTGAAAGTAAGCTTTGCACATTGTGGGACCTGAAATTAGGCTCTATTAGAATGGTTACCCTGAAATATTTGTAAGAGAAGATGAAAGACAATTTATCGCACTGATATCGTCATTGGGAAAATGATTTCCATGATATGATCCCATCCTATCACTTTTCCTCTTTTTCACTTTTATCTTAAGAGAATGGAGCATTGTTCTCCAAATCAACAGAAACACACAAGTCCTCAGAATAAGACAAATCCTTGTGTCACCATTGTGTGGTAATTTGCCATGGCACATGTAACACAGAACCGACTCACGGGAGCTGGAGTCCTGCATCACCCTAGATGCTAATATTTAGCACAACATCCATTTACACAAGTTGTCCATTTAACTAAGACATAAACAAAAAATGTGAATTCTATGGTACAATGACGGGAAATGTCCAAAGTAATATCACAAGATATTTTAATTGCATCAGTTAAACAAGTGCTTAGTGACACTTCTGGCATCCAGTGACTTTGGCCCTTGCTGAGACTGCTTTTCAAGAGATCAGACTGTTCCCCTCTCTCAGGACAGTCAAGCAGCCAAACCTGCACTAACCATGATGGGTTGTTCCGGAGCATGTTGACATACAACCCGATGAGAACATGTTCATCAGCTAGCCTGTCTGCCACATTCAGGCTGTACTGTATCCTGAAACAGGGTAGGAGGAGAGAAAGGGTGTTGTTAGGCAAGGTAGAGAGAAATAGGCAGAGCAGGTAGGAGAGAGTTTGTGGTGGCACAGAAGTTTAGAAAACCAAGCAAGTACAGGAAAAATTAGTGACGTTCTATGAAGAAAACACAAGCCAAATCCAAGCAATGAAATTCTCAATTCCATTTCACTCTCTTCAAAAATAAAGATTTCCACTTAGGTCTTTCAAGAAAACAGATTTGCATTCTTTAAACCACTAAGGCCAAGAAATTCATCTGTACAGTAAATACACTGAAATAAGTTGCAAGCAAAGATAATCATTGAGAAAATCAAATCTGAAGCTCAGTCATTTTAAAAAAGAGAGAAGGAAATTAAGGAAAGTCAGTAACAACACAGAAGTGTCTTCTCACAATAACTCCTTGGTGCTGTTAATGGTGTTATAACAGAGTTGCTCTGCCTACATCAAAACGGTGTTTCAAACACAAAGCACTTTTGACACAAATCTGCATTTTTAGTTCAGTTAATTCAGTGTTCCAGCACTCTCTGGCTTTAACTTACCCTTTACCCTTCAGCAAAGCTGGAGCAGCCCTAGCCAGCAGTTTGCTCTGCTCTACTTCACTGTCCTTGGGAGGAGAGCTGGTTAATAAGATGGGAAAGCCAAGAAGAGCATAAACACGGCAATGCATTCAAGAATAGAAACTGGCAACAGAAAACCCCACGTCTACATCTGAGCTACACTTGGACGGCTCTTTCATTACTTTGAAATGTTCAAGATGTTTTCAGATTTCCACAGAGTTGAACTAGGAGTAGAAACCTGGACTGAGAACCATAATTACAATTACACAAACCACCATGATCCCAGATTTGACCTCTGCTATTTGCTTAACAAATAGAAGGCATACGCCTGGACACAATGAAAATTCTTTCAGCATTCATTACACACTATCCTGTACACAGTCCAACATCTCACTAAGTCCTGCCAGCCATTAGATTCCACACAAAAAGTTTACTTCTCCAGCCTGCCCTCTATTCTCTGACTTCCTGTGTTGAAGAGAGAATTGAAAATTACCTAGTCTAAGAGACTGGTGTCATATTGAAAGTGTTTTGGGAGTTCCCATCGTGGTGCAGTGGTTAACGAATCCGACTAGGAACCATGAGGTTGCGGGTTCGATCCCTGCCCTTGCTCAGTGGGTTAACAATCCGGCGTTGCCGTGAGCTGTGTAGGTCACAGACTCGGCTCGGGTCCTGTGTTGCTGTGGCTCTGGCGTAGGCCGGAGGCTACAGCTCCAATTCGACCCCTAGCCTGGGAACCTCCATGTGCTGTGGGAGTGGCCCTAGAAATGGCAAAAAGACAAAAAAAAAAAAAAAAAAAAAAGAAAGTGTTTTGCTATTTTGAGCAGAAGTCACATGACTTTGGCTGTGAAGCTGCAAAGAAAACTTTCGGAAAAAAAGAGAATAAACTTTTGAGCCTCATAAATATATATTCATACTCCTTGTGTCTATAACTGGTGAAGTCTCATCAGTAGAGGAAATTCTTATCATTTTAGATTTATCAGGAAGAACACTCATTTTAATTAGTAATTTTAATAATTTAAAAGTTTAATGTCATTATATTAAAGGATAAAGAGGAATAGAAATAATAAGTGTGACCAAGCTAAAATCACCCAAGATTTACTGTAATGAATAGGCATGCTTCACCTGGAAATACAGTATTGATTCTTAGAATTATAACTGTACTTGTAATGTGCTTAAAGAGAGTTTGCTCTTTTGTAGGTTAAGGATTTGCCTTTCAACAGTGGTGTACCTAAAACTATTCTTCTTTCTCTTCATGGAGAATAGAAAAATTAACTATCTGACTTTTTACCACAAACCTCCCTAACTTTTCAAGAAGTTCTAAATCTAATACACACACACACAAAACACACATGTATAAGGATGGCTAATAAAGTCTTAAAAACTTTTAACTGCAAGGTTTAAGGTTTTACTACAAAGTACCACTTTTTTAGACCACAAAGTAAAAGATACAGAAACTTATAAATGTCATATTGGAATTATGCATATTATAATTGGAATCTTGTTTTATAATGGCATATATGACAAGATTCCTTAAATAGTGAGACTCCTGATAAATTTAAAATCAAATTTGATCTATAAAGAAACTATCTAGTATAGAATAGGCATTCAAATTTCAATATTCACTTACTGAATGTATGACTTCACTCGGCTTTTCAGGAATGCACCTACTACTTTAAAAAGGACAACTGCATCTGAACAAAATGGACTTTAAAAATGAAATTAGGCGTTCCCATTGTGACTCAGTGATAATGAACTCGACTACTACCCATGAGGACACAGGTCCAATTCCGGACCTCACTCAGCAGGTTAGGGATCCGTTGTTGCCAGAGCTGTGGTGTAGGTCACAGACTTGGCTTGGCTCTGGCATTGCTGTGGCTGTAGTGTAGGCCAGTGGCTCCAATTCAACCCTTAGCCTGGGAACCTCCATGTGTTGTGGGTGTGGTCCTAAGAAAAGAAAAATAATGTTCTCAGGGAATTTACTTTCCTGTTGAAATTATTTTTTATTATTATTATTTTTTTGCTATTTCTTGGGCTGCACCCACGGCATATGGAGGTTCCCAGGCTAGGGGTCTAATCGGAACTGTAGTCTCCGACCTATGCCAGAGCCACAGCAACGCAGGATCCGAGCCGCGTCTGTGACCTACACCACAGCTCACAGCAACGCTGGATCCTTAACCCACTGAGCAGGTGCAGGGACAGAACCCGCAACCTCATGGTTCCTAGTCAGATTCGTTAACCACTGTGTCATGACGGGAACTCCTGAAATTAATTTTTTAAAGCATATTGTCTTCCCCTTCTAAGACTATGAAATCTGTCTATCAGGGCTAAATAACCATTTTAAGCCCCTGGAGTTGATACTTTCCACCATCCCACCAAGGGAGTGTATCCCCAAAGCATATCCCTCTATGTTCATTATCTACTCACTATTGGTCTCCCCTCTCCGAAGTTTTTTATGACACAAGTTAGAACTACCCACTATATTAACTGACTTCAGATCCCTGTCAAACCACTCACAACACTGTGCAAAGTAGTAATCATTCCTCCCTCCAAATGAAACCATTTCTCTCTCTTACTATGTTACTTTGTCCCTTGAACCCCAGAAATTGTGATGTTTCCTTAAATCCAAGGCCTAATAATTACACAGGTACAACCTCTGATGATGGACATGCAAGAAGAAAAGAAAAGAAACACAGGTGGATCAGCCAGGAGGATGTGTTTGTTACAAATTACTTTTGTGACAACTGTGGGACAAGCACCAGCACTGGAGGAGCCCCACTGACACCAATATGATACAGGGTCAGCAGCAGGACAGAGCAGTGGCCCAGATTTTCCTTTGGTGGCTCATTCTCTTTTTCTCCAACTCTTTGTCCTCTCTCTCCTTCCTCTATTCCACTTGCCTGTCTCCCCTGCTCTTTCTTTTTTTTTTAATAGTTTTATTGAAATATAGTTGTGATAATTTCTGCTGCACAATAAAGAGATTCAGTTATACATATACACACATTGATTCTCTCTACAGATTCAAAGAAATCCCTATCACATTACCAATGGCATTTTTCACAGAACTAAAACAAGACATTTCAAAATTTGTATGGAAACCCAAAAGACCCTGAAGAGCCAAAGCCATCCTGGGAAAGGAAAATGGAGCTGGAGGAATCAGGCTCCCTAACTTCAGACTATACTACAAAGCTACAGTCATCAAAACAGTGCAGCACTGGTACAAAAACAGAACTATAGATCAGTGGAACAGGATAGAAAGCCCATAAATAAACCCCTGTTCTTTCCAGTCCCTACCTTCCTCAAAGGATGAGCAGTTGTTTATGAACACACATCTCTTGTCTCTCTTGTCCTTTTGTTGTCATTTTCTTGGCCTTGGCCCTTGGTGGTTCAAAGGGATCATTTAAATCTTTTCATGTTCCTTTCCTTTCTCACATGAATCCTTGGGAAAACCAGTTCTTGGACTATATGGGATGACATTCTCTGTATTTATGCGTTTGTGGAAATAAACCATTTATTTCATTTTGCAAGAGCTCTTAGAATCTGGTGCCAGGAGTATTTGTGACTTTTGGTACTCAGTGTCCGCATAGTTTCTCTACTATCTCGAATTAGCCTCAAATTCTTCTCCTCATAATCTATTTCTGGGAAGCCAAAAAATATGACCATGGATTGAAGAAGCCCAGCACATGAACAAAACAAGGGAAAAAACCCCACTCTTTCTAAATCAAATGGATCAAGAACCTAGAGAGCTGACCAGGAGGCAGGTTTCATTTAAAACTTGGGTCTATTAAGACTTTTCATGTGAAGTATCCTTTTTTTTTTTTTTCTTTTTCGTCTTTTTAGGGCCACACCTGCAGCATATGGAAGTTCCCAGGCTAGGGGTTGAATGGGAGCTGTAGCTGCCAGCCTGTGCCACAGCCACAGTAACATGGGATCTGAGTCACGTCTGTGACCTACACCACAGCTCACAGCAACGCCAGATTCTTAACCACTGAGTGAGGCCGGGGATGTAAACTGTGTCCTCAGGGATCCTAGTTAGATTCATTTCCCCTGAGCCATGACGGAAACTCCTCATGTGAAGTGTCTTTATCAGGATTTTGTTTGCAGCTCCCAAGGAGCTTGAAGAAGGGAAAAAAAGTGAAAAATTTTTCTCCTGAGTGAAGTTGGTGAGATTAGGTACTTTATTATGACCTCTTCAAAGCAATGTACTCTCACAATATTTCATTTTTAAATTAAAAATTTTTTTCTGGCCACACCCACAGCAAATGAAAGTTCCCAGGCCAGGGACTGAATCTGAGCTGCAGCTGTGGCCTATGCCATAGTTGTGGCAAAGCTGGCTCCTTAACCCATTGCACCAGGCTGGGGGTTGAATCCATGTCTCAGCAGCAATCCCAGCCATTGCAGCCAGATTCTTAACCCACTTCTCCACAGTGGAAACTCCTCTCACAACAATTTATAGAATAATTTATATTTTTGAACTTTCATTTTGTAGCTCTGGCAGTTTGCTTGGAGAAGCTTGGTGATATTTCCAATTTGTCCTGGGCTTTGGGATCAGGCAATATTGGAACCTTATCAAGAAGACAGTGCTTACAGCATGTCGGTATATCAGAACCTTACAATGGCTTTCCTGTGACTCCAGCTCTGGAAGCTTCTCTTTCTTCTGCATGCCTCGTCTTCAAATTTAACTGCAGTCTTCCTTTTAGCCTCTGAAATTGGGAACTACCTGGGGCTCCTCTTGACCCTGGGTAATGAATCTTTTCTAATCGCAATCTCAAGGAGAAGCAAGGCTACCATCCCTAAAATTCTGTGTATACAAATCTCTTTTTATTATTGTTATTTTCTTTTCACCAGGCCCTGCCAATGCATAAGCACATCTGTCTGCAGACACATTATCATTACCATAGGGTGCAGTGACAGTCATACCCTGGAGGGTATGACAAGTAGAATTTGAATTTCATGTGTTCTGCTGAAAGAAGAGAGGCAGGAAATTTTCCTTTAGATTATTCTTTTTTTATTTTTAAGCCTGCACTCGCAGCATACGACGGTTCCCAGGCAAGGGGTCGAATCAGAGATGTAGCCGCTGGGATGTGCCACAGTCTCAGCAACGCCAGATCAACCTAGGATCTGAGCCATGTCTGTGACCTATACCTCAGCTCACAGCAACGCTGGAGCCTCAACCCACTGAGTGAGGCCAGGACTCAAACCCATGTCCTCATAGATATTAGTCGGGTTCGTTAACTGCTGAGCCCTGATGGAAAGTCCTAGATTATCCTTTTCTAAAAAAGAAAAAAAAAATCTCTATTTTTCCACTAATTCCTTTTCATACTCTAGAAAAGAGCACATATAAAGATAAATGGCCTAAAATTTTTTATACACACACATACATACACAATGACACAATGGGTTTTGGAAGGATAGAACAATTTCAAAATATTTCATATTTCTTTATTTAAATTCAGCTTTTAATTTTTGGAGACTGTCAATGGATGCCAATATTTTTGCTAAAGTGAGAGCATTGTGGGGGGATTCTAAGGTAACGAAATCATACCCAAATGCTCCCTGGATTTTTGCTTAAGGCTGCAATATAGTTTTAAAAGCCTCTTCTGCTTATGCTATGTTACTGTATTAGCTCTGGCTAGATAATTTTTTCCCCCTTTTATTGGACATGAACATAAAGTGATTTAGATAAAAGTCCTGGATGCAGTCTCACAGAGCAACAGCATTATATAAGCAAATCAAGTTGGCATAATTATTATCACAGGGATTAAACAGAAAATAACATTTAAACCATGGCAAATTGAGAACAGACATTTCCTTTTTTACTGATTCTTAAATAGTTGATAGACTTGTGTGGTGTTTGGGCTTGTGAAGTCGATGCTTGTAAAACTGTCTCCCTCCTTAGCTGACTGTCACTTATAAATAACATTTTGCTTCTCACTGTGTAATTAACACAGTCTATACTGAGGTCATCAAACTAATTTAAATGCAATAACAAAGGAGTCTACAAGTCTACAAGTCAGTTTTGTCAAGAGATAATTTCTTGAAAAAAAAAAAACCCTATTTTCCCTTTCTTTTTCTAGCTTTCAATACCTTTGATCTGAAACATAAAATATCTGCCACATGCAAATCAGCAAACAAACCTACAAAATAGCTTAGTGTCTCAGTGCGAAAATGAGTTGTCATCAATTCAGGCTGGCATGAAAGTCGAAGCATCTTAAGCAAGTACCGTGAAGGAAATAAGAATTCTTAGGTCATATTTGATTCACTACATTTACTGTGTCATTCCCCAGATATTATCAAGTGGTATCAATTGCATTTTTTTTGCCAAGAGAGGCTCTAGAGAAGTTTGCTGGGTTCTGGGCATGTACAGACAACAATTAAAACAACTCTGGTAAGAGAATAAAAGTTATTGAAATGAAGAAGAGATGACAGCAGATGTAACTTTGCACTAACATTTTAGTTCAGGAAATAGGGTTGAATTTGAAGATCAGTTTAATGCATATTTGAAAAAAAATCTAGCATCTTAGTGGAGCTCTGGGGCTACAGGGAATAAATAATTATTTGCAGAGGGTGTTCATTTCCAATTTCATACAACATGCCCATAAAGTGTGAAAAGAATGAAGAACTCTTCAGGGTGGTTGATTTAGAAGTGTAATCTATTTTATGATGCTGATTGATAAATGTATCTACTTTCCTGACTAAAAAGGGATTGGCTTTAATCTTAGAAAATATTAACCATGGAGAAAACTGATTTTCAGAAGCAAAGGCTGAATTCAGTACCTCAATTTTATTTCTCTTCACTTCTGATTACCAAAGCACCAAAGCTTAAAGTTCAGTATGAACATTACATGTCAGATTAAGAAAATATAGGTTGTTAGGTAAAGACTCTTTGGGAAAGCAAAGTATCTGAAAGAACTGAAAAAGATGTAAATTAGCCTTTCTGGGGTTAAAGACCCAAACAAATCAACCAACTGACCAACCAGTCAACCAACAAAAATAACTCACAAAGGCTGTACCATTGTGAAGAACTGGGGGTGTTTGGGGCGGGTGGTATGTCTTCCCTGTCTGCACTGCTGGACCTAATACAGTATTAGGCATCAACCAAACGACATTGTAACAAACCAGAAAATACCATATCAAACTGTTCAACATAATCCGAATCATAAGCAATGTTCTAATATTTGACAGACTGATCAGATCTGGCTAGATATGATATATATAATAGCCAAAGTGTTTGATTCCTTTTGAGAGTGGTTGAGACTTGAGAGGTTGTATTTATAAAAAATATCTGTAAGACCTTTAAGAGATGCTTTTAAAATTGGAGGTAAAAAAAAATCTAGTCATTCAGACTTTTGCAATGTCCTTATTACAGCTAATGAAGAAATGGCCGTAATTAATGCAATGCATTTTACACAGGAAAGGACTGGTTTGCTCTCTCACATAACCAAGGTAAGGATTTTGGCAAGAAAATTTGGGTTTTGCAAAGGGAATATGATACCAACAAAGACAGCAAATGCTCAGAGCCAGAATGCTGTGGGCAGTGAGATGGGGAAAGGGCCTTTGGACCTGACTTTGCGGTCAGGTCCTGCAACAGTATATGGCAGGTTATCTTTCACAAGCTTAACCTTGTTGTCCCAGCATATGTCATATTTTGGAGCTCTTTTCCTATCAGTAATGATAAATTTCTATTGGCCTAGCTATTTTTTTCGTATAAATTCATGTACTTATAAGAAAACAATCTAGGTTTAGGGATATAGCTATGACCAAGAAAATGAATGGAGTTAGTCCACAAATTGCCTTATTTGACCCGCATTATACCAAATTGCTAATCAGCACTGAGTGTGAACACACACACATACACACATGAAGACTTCAAAGGGTTAAGGGAGAGTGCCTTTGAGAATTGTCCCTCTTCTTTTAAGTAAGGGAGAAATGAATCAAGAATATAGTTGGAAACACATATCAGAACACAGGATGGGACAGATGGTGTGGTAACCAGAGTTATGCCCTCATAAATCTCTGTGTTAGGTTACTAGGATGTCAAAAGACTTCAAAGATAGAGCCTGGTGCCTTTTGAAGATCAAAGTGGTATGCTTGTAAAGGACTCTAGGTGAGGAATGCCAGGAGTTTGTAGTGAGGATTCTGGAATGGTGATTTCCAATTCTTTCTCATTCTGCTTTATCTTTGTAAGATCTGTCACAAAGCAAAAGACCAAAAGTTCAGGCTAAATAAAATATCTGCTTGGCAAACTTCCTTACTTTTTAAATGCAGCCTTATCATTGCCCAGCACCATTCTTGGCTTGTTTAGATGTTAGGTTTCATCTGATTTTAAAAGGGTTGTTGGGGTGGGGTAGGAGTGAAGGCAGAGCTCTAGGTCCTATTTCTTTGGTTCAGTTCTAATTGTAGGAAAAGAGGGCCTTTAGCTCATGCCTACATTTGGCATGATGGATTTCTATCAACCTTAGTTTGTGGACATGGCTAGGAAATAAACAGTGAATCACACTGGCATTATCAAATGGTAGAAATTAAGCACGAAGAGCATGAAATTGGTTTTGAAGTTGCTGCTTCAATAGGCATCAGTCTGCCCTACCTGGGGGTATGGGGAATGGCCCAAGTCCAGTGGGACAGAAAGGTGTAAATCCTCAGGTCTGTTGCTGCATTATGGTCCAGCTAAATGATGGTATCCTGGCCTCACCCAGTTAGTGCTAAAATCATTCCAAGAGGCTCTTTAATTCCAGAGTCTGAGGAATCAGCATTCGGGGTCTTGCAGACTGTACAAAAGAGAATTGTCCAAAGAAGGGATCCAAAGTGGTGCTCTTCACACATATTCATCTTATACATACAGGTGTGAAGACAGAAAATCAAGAAAAGAAGTGGTAAAGAGAGAAAAGAGCTGAGCAGTCCAGCTCAAGTTGGAAATTCTTAATGGAATCTCGTGAAAACCCAGAAGACCTCTTTCCACCAGCACATACAAGAGGATTTTCATGAAGTAGGGCCGTCAGTCTAGCTATGCAACTACCAATAGGAATAGTGATTTTAGGGTTGGTATACTGACCATGTGCTGTGGTCAAGCTGATTTATATGCAGCTTTAGGAGTGAATGCTCCTCAGCCACTGGGCTGGATACACTTATTCCCTCAGGCAGCCTGAGGGATGCAAATAACGAGACCTCATTAAAAACCTCCCACAGACAGAGCAAGGCCCACTCAGAGAGGAAAGACATTCAGTGTACACAGCTTTATTGAACAGCACCCTTCAAACAGAGACCAGAGGCCGACCTCTGTGATGATAGGATGAACTGCAACCTTTAGATAACGTGCTTGTGGTTCAGAGGAAACATTCCAGAAGGACTAAAAATGGGGGCAAAAGGGGAAATGATCATATTTTGGGCTAATGAGTAGCGTGCACTCTGAAGGAATCAGAACAGTTCAGAGTATTATAGGAATATTTTAGAGTAGAAGGAGCCATGTTATCCATCTAGACGATTCCACCATAAGCACCATCCGAGCTGAAATGATATAAAATGATCTTCAGTAAGGATGGGGTCTATCTCTGCTTGATACTTGCAGAATGCAGAGCATCCTAATAAAAGTGCATTTTTCTCAGCATCACGCCAGATCTTCCCAAGATACAGGCACAGATCCGTGTTTCTAACAGAATTTACAGTTTTGGATTTTGTTTTAGAAAAGATGGTTGAACTTGCTGGTGGCTCTGAAAAGGAGTGTAAGAGGAGCACATTGGGGGTTTTCAACCCTAGGATTTCATTGTGGATGTTCTGTAGCTCAATCGCCTCCCATTTCTGCTTGTTACAGACTTGCTTAATTCATAGGATGGAAATACCATGAACAGCCACATTCTGTTTGTCTTGCTAATTACGTTTATGGGGAACATCTTCATCTCAGGTTCCTGCTGATGGACAAATCTGGGAACTCAGGGGAAAAAAAATCAGCAGCCTTCTGAGCTTCACTGTCTGCAAATCTTCACTAGAACATACCAGGCTATTACAGGGAAATTGGTACCTCAGCAGCTCTTGGGGGAAATTATTGATTATCTTTGTTTTATGAAACATAAGGCCACCGCCTTTTTTTTTTTTTTTTCTACTTAAAGGCATCGGCAATCTTACATTCAATTACTCACTCCAATTTTCTTACCTTTGTTTCTGCTTTCCTGTGATGTTTTTCTAAAAGAATTCCCCGGTGCTTTATTTGTGATATTTGATCAAATGACTTGGGGTACCTCTTGACCCCTGCATATTTACTCTGCTGGTTCTAAGAACAATATCTGCTTCACCTGTTCGCTTACATGGCAGTGGATCGTTGTGCAAAAAGATGAGACACAGATCCACCCTCTTTTGAAAAAAAGTTCCTGTTATTATCCATGATTTACTTTTGCAGAAACTGTATTTTCAAACTTGGTCTTGAGCCTCTAGCCTCGGGAATATAAGAGTTCACTAAAAAGAAGATTCTTTTATATCTGGAGCTTTACATTGTGAGATGTTTCAGAATTCCCATGATAATTCCCCATTGCATCTTGAAATTCCATTTCCCTGGCTTGCAATGGGCCACTCCAAGTGCTATAAAGGTGACTTTCTCAATGAGATAGAATGCATGCATGTAAAAGGGGCTTTCTCAATGAGACAGAATGCATGTGTGTCAGCAGTAAAATGAAAACATACCCTGCATTCTTACTGTGGATAGATTGTAAATGCAAGTTTCCAGGGGTGACATTAATTCCCAAAGCCATCCCAGCCCTCTTAGCATGCATCTAAATGAATGAAAGGGAACACTTGTGATGGACAGTTACAAACTAGTTTCTAACAATAATCTTCTGTGCTTGGCCTATATTAGAAAATTTTTTCCTGGCCACAGAATCACGGCTCATTACCAAAGACAGGGTTTATTTTATAATGGGATTGGAACTTACCTCCTGGTAATAAAAGGACTTCCTGAGGAGGGGACAGAGTGGGAGAACAGGCTGTCGTTCATGCTGGTTACAGGTCTGGGCGGCCTAAAAGAAAGAAAAAAAGTTGGATGGAAAGTTAAAACAAGGAAAAACCACAAGTTAAAAACTATTCATCATCTCTCAAGGAGAGAAGCTGGGAAGATCGGAGTTCTTGTTGTCCCCAGGATCAATATGAAATTTTACATTTTGCAATTAAATTCTTGAAGTGTTTTGGGGACGTTCCATTTCCTTGAGAAGAAGAGTGTCTGTTAAACACTGGGGGAAAGATCTCTGGACTTCACAGGAATGTTCATTCACAAGCTTTGAACGTTGGGGTTTCACTGAGTCATATTTTCGAATGGAATGAGTATTTGGGGGCAGGCTACTGCTTTCTAAAGGGAGAAGTTTGAAAACGTGCTGATAATCAGAATCTGCATCCTCTTGGAAAGAGGAGGATTCCTAAGGCTTTGGAAACTTCTTCTTGTGTTCCCATGATGATGGCTCCCCAAAGTATACCTGGTTTGTAAGGACCCGGTTACAAAACAATATTGTGCCTTCTTTGCTCTTTGCTCTAAGATGCAAGTCAGCAACAGAAGCATTTACTGACTCTCTGTTATCTGGATGATCTAAATAATAGGGTACACAATGCAAGGTATCCCCTTAACACTTTTTTTCATATGGCCAGAGAAAGAAAACAGGGTTCAATATTCTTAGGAATTGTCCTAGACCCTAAACATCAAGCTCATCACATGGTGTGTCATCCAGGTCTTAATTTTCATTTCATCTTGTCATTCTTTCCCTATCACTGGTGTCTTAGTTCAGGTAAAATGATGGAGTTGAGATCCCCATCTCATCTCCAGGAGGTGCTCAGTCTTATTTTAGGTTCACTGTCAGATGCTCTGTGGTATGATGATGAGATGGGATTTAGAGTTCAGAGGTAGATGATGGAGGCAGGGCAGCATTCTGAGTTGGGGGAAATTTGGGTTTCACTATAATTTTATATTTGGGTTTGATAGTATAGAATTTTTTGAAGACGAAACATGAACGCCGTAGCCTATAGAATTTATTTGTGTCAATTTGATTAAGAGCCAAATTTGTAATGGTTTAATTTTTTTTCCTTTTTTAGGACTGCACCTGTGGCATATGGAAGTTCCAGGGCTAGGGCTCGAATCCGAGTTGCAGTTGCTGGCCCATGCCACAGATGCAGCAATGCTAGATACTTAACCCACTAAGCGAGGTCAAGGATCAAACCCATATCCTCAAAGACACTATGTCAGTTTCTTAACCTACTGAGCCACAACAGGAATTCCTGTAATGGTTTAGTTTTTATCTTAGGAAACCAAGTATTAGTTATAGATTCTACAATGGAGAGACTCCAGGAAAAAAGGCAGACTTGTTTATCCCAATGTATTTATGGGGGGTGGGGACAGGATTCTAGTTAGGCTTTAAAATGTCAGCACTATATGCAAAACTTCATTGAAACTTTTGGTTCCCAGGGCCTGGTGCTAAACTGTGTTCTCAGATTTTTTTGAGAACAAATTTGTCGAGTGAGGTTAAAACTGCAGGTTCTCTATTTGATCTGCTCTAACATATTAGCTGAAGTTCTGAAAACTATCTCAGTGTTTTATACTACTTATTTAGGATGTGTCTTTGATGCATGAGACCAGTTTAAAGCTAATTCTGCTTTGAGCAGAACACTTTCACTTTCTGAGAAGAATGCTAATGTTAAACAAATGTGCTCTGTGAATTTCGAAAAGTTAGATACATCAGCTTTTAAAACAGTTGAATGAAATATCTTCACTTTAACCTTGCAAGAAGTGGAAAAAAAAATCCACTTGACCAACATTTCTGGTTGTGTCTTTTTACAAACTTTCCCATCTTGCTCGATCTCTATAATGAGAAAACATCTCTATAAAACGGAACACTTTTTAACTAGTCTGGTAAATTTTCTCTATTGAATCTGGTTTCCACAAAGCCGAAATTGCAGTTTCTTAGTAAATGGATTCACCTTTACGGTTTATCATAAAAATGTTGAACTTGGGACACAGAATGGCTAACCTTGGCACCAAATAGTGGCTTTCAAAGGGATTTATTTCCTGCACAATCAAATGGCAAGTTATTTTATCTAATAAACAGGTCACCTTGGGAATTTTAAACATATTTAATCTTATGAAAAAGAAGTAGCTCCAGAAGATAAAGTCACAGAGACTCATACAAAATTTTCCTTTTGAACGAGACCTTCACAAAGGACATTTTTATAAAATTGGCATTCTTTTCATAAATTGAAAGTGCTCAGCATCAGGCAGAATTAGTTATAAACTAGTTTCATGTCTCTCACTTGTTTTATGTCTCATAACCACTTATAATTATGATGACAAATCTTTATTAGCACACTGGGGACTACTGAACTACTTACCAAGTATCTCTTTGGGCAGCAAAAAATTGAATAGAATAGAGACAGTTAATCATGGTAACATTTACAAGCAATACAGTAGCTAAGAACAAAAGCAAAATATCAAAATATCACCACTTAACTGGCTTTTATGTGCCTATGATAATTTAGAACAGCTAAATGGACAGCATAGTTTAAGATTAGAAGTCTTAGATCTCCCCCTGACCCCCGCCAAAAAAAAGACATGACTATCCATTCAGGGAAATATCATTTGAATAGCAAACAGAAAAATGTCCAAAGCTAACAGAAAAAAAAAAAATCTGTTCTAATACAGATTGGACATTGTGTATCAGGAATTTTCTGTATGTTATTTCAACAATCAAACATTTTGTAAAATTTGTCTTTCATTTTTATTTTTTATTTTATTTTTCTTTTTATGGCTATACCTGCTGCATATGGAAGTTCCCGGGCTAGGGGTTGAAGAGGAGCTGTAGTTGCTAGCAGCGCCAGATCCTTAACCCACTGATTGAGGGCAGGGATTGAATCCGCATCCTCATGGAGACTACATTGGGTCCTTAACCTGCTGAGCCACAATGGGAACTCCTCATCAACCCACTTCTTGATGTCAACAAGCAAACACAGGCCCTGCAGTGCAGGAGGTTGTGTTGAACTTTGCAAAATGAAGGGCAGTTCAGAAGGAAGGGAACCGCCTGTTCTAGAGGCTTCCCGAGGCACCTGAGACTACATACCTGAGGCAGGCAATGAGTTTCTTTTTTTAAAGATAACACCCAGGAAGAAATATTTTCTTCTACCTAAGCCTCCTCCATATTCTGGGCCTGAGAGAGGGCCCAGGGCATGAGGCTTTGAGGAGGTGGAAGGCGTGGGTGGTAGCACTGCTCAATGGCCCAATTCTCTCTGCTCCTCAAAGTCACACATACTTTGGAGACTTTATTTTTGCTTTTTTTGGGGGGGGGGTGGCGCACTCATGGCATATGGAGGTTCCCAGGCTAGGGGTCGAATCAGAACTACAGCTGCTGGCCTGCACCACAGCCATAGCAACACCAGATCCAAGCCACGTTTGTGACCTACACCACAGCTCACGGCAACACCAGATCCTTAACCCACTGATTAAGGCCAGGGATTGAACCTGCAACCTCATTGTTCCTAGTTGGATTCGTTTCCCCTGTGCCACAATGGGGAACTCCAAGGAGACTTTTTTTAAAGTCTGTTTTTATATCATCTGATGAATTTCGCCACCGATTCCCACCTCTTCAACCTTCCTCTGCACAGGCCACGATTTTTCTAAAGTTATGTAGCTCAGGATAAAACAACAACAACGACAGCAACAATTTCTAGATTTGGGGCCTCTTTAAGATGATGGGCTCTGCAGAGAAAAGAAACAAAGGGCTTCTCTATTTGGGACTCAAAGCACATTTGACATGAAGGTACAGTGTGCTTTAATATTTCCTCACCCACTGGTTAGTAACATCCAATTGTGCAAATACCAATAGCCTTATTTTATAACTACGCTTTTTGAATATTTTCCACTTCAAGGTGAATTATATAGTGTTGCAGATGTGTACATCTGGACAGGAGTACTGCATACCTTGCCAAGAAAAAAATGATAATAACATGACTTTCACATGTATGTATGTATGTATGTATGTATGTATGTCTTTTTAGGGCGGTACCTGTGGCACATGGAAGCTCCCAGGATAAGTATCAAATTGGAGCTACAGCTGCTGGCCTACACCACAGCCATAGCAACTGAGGATCCAAGGTGCGTTTATGATCTACACCACAGCTCGCAACAGATCCTTAACCCATGAGCGAGGCCAGGGATCAGACCAATGGGAACTTCCTCACTCTGTTTTTTAAGAAAATAAAACTTAAAGCTTGGTCCTGGACAACTGATACCAAAGTAATTGTCTTTGCTTGGATCCACACTCGTGTCAATGAAGAAAGATGTCTCTTAGTCTGTAAGGCAGAGATACTTACACAATGTGGGCCAAGTTGAGTGGTTTCTCAGGCTGGTCGGGGAACATGGGATGCAAAGGTTCACGGCTGGAAGCACAGCTCAGAGACTTGCTTAATGCATTAGTGAGTTTCTTGGCAGGTGATTTCTGGAAGGAAGAGGAAGGTTCGAGATAAGAATCAACATTTTTTTTTCTTTTCTTTTTAGGGCCATATCTACGGCATATGGAAGCTCTCAGGCTAGGGATCAAATCCGGGCCACAGCCACAGCCACACCAAATCTGAGTTGCATCTATGACTTATGCCACAGCTTAGGGCAATGCCAGGTCCTTAACCCACTGAGTGAGGCCAGGGATAGAACCGGCATCCTCATGGGTACTAGTCGGGTTCTTAACCTGCTGAGCTACAACGGGAACTCCAACAACCAACACCTATGTGACATTTTATCAGATACTTTGCATTCAGAGTAGACATACGCATTCATTCATTCATTCATTCATTCAAGAACTCTTCTCTGAGAATCTATTCTAAGTCAGGGAGTTGGCTCAGTGCTGGGACTAGAGTGTTCGGAATATGCTACGAGGGGACCTGCCTCCGGCTGCTTAGTTTCAGCAAATGCTGTGATAAATGCAAGTAGTTATTCTGCTCAAGACATCTTAGCTGGGACTTCATGAACAGCATGAGTTCTCCTGACAAACTCTCAGGGGACTGGAAGGTAATTCCAGATGGAGGAAGAACAGGGGACCTTGTTCTGGAGAGGAAAGCAGGAAACAGAGCTTTGAAGTCTTATATGCCAGGGCCAGGACTGTGGTCTTTATGTCAAAGGCTGAGGGAGACAATGAAGAGCTACTCAGAGGTGACAGGACCATATCTGATTCTAGAAGGACTGCTTCTCCTTAAGAACAGAAATCAGTTTTAGAGGAGCTAGGAGTGGGAGGAAGGAGATGAGCAGGAGGTTTTGCAGGAATCCAGGAGCAAGAAGTTTCAAGGGTGGCTGGATATATCTGGTTAGAAGTAAAAGCAGAACTTCAGAGTCTTTAGAATTTAAAGTTCATGTTACTTCTAGAGCATCATGCCACCACTCTCTCTCTCTCGACCATACTTGAGGCATGCGGAAGTTCCCGGGCCAGGGATCGAACCCATGCTGCTACAGTGACAACTCCAGATTCTTAACCTGCTGTGCCACAAGAGAACTCCATGCCATCTCTTTTTCATTTTGACTAATGGAATGTTTATCTTAATATTTCACAGCCAAGATTATCAAAACAGGCTATCGCATATAAGAAATCTTTACCTCAAGTTTTCCTTTCTGTGAGGAGCAATTTAGAATTTTGCCTTTTCCTTTTACGCAGAGTCCATAATTGGCAAAATTATGAAGTAGCTTTTGTCCTCTTCATTTAAAAGCTAAATAATGGGAGCATTGTTCAAGAAATCCCTCTTGGACTGATAGGAGATGCAATTCTTAGAACACAAAACAGCAGTAACAACAGTTCTTCACCCCGTAATTACTGGGGCTCCTTTGTCCTGGTGAGGAGTCTGACCCTACTTTGTAGCGACACTGCCCTGCCATATAACTGTAGAGTCCACAACCCCTAAGAATAAGGCTCCTTATCTGATTTTAGCCTTTCCATACAACAATAATTAAAAATGATTAGGCTTCAAACACCAACCCTCTTGGATTTGGGATAAAACATATTTGAAAATCGGTAACATGCTGACAATAAGAAAATAGACAGTATTTTCTCCTACCTTCTCTACTAAATTGTATTTCATGATCTGTTTATCTATTCTTAGCACGTGATGCAGGCAACAGTGACGGGTGGCATTTGAACTCTCACCCAGCCCTTGATACGCAGTACCTGAGTGAGGAACTCTTATTTGAACTCCGAATCTGACATGTGTTAAACGATTAATACATTCACACTGAATATCAGTTCCCAATAATAATTCCTAGAAAGAGCATTCTGATTTAAAATACATATTCTGATTATCTTTTTTTTTTAAGAAAAGAAAACAAGTTACTCTTTAAGTAAAAGACTATAGATTGATTTGAGATATGTTAAACTGTAGGAAAAAACTATCTAAAAAGTTTGCCTTTTCTTATGATAGAACTATTCCAAGAGGAGTTAGCAAGGCTGACAGTACAGCTCACAGAAACCAATTTGTATATAGAGCAATACTTTGGCAGACGCACCAGAACAACATCACTGGATCTGGTTTTTGGGTTTAACTGAGACAGAAGTCAGCAAACTGTAAGCCACTTGAATAGCAAGCTCCCTGAGTCAAATTCCTCCCACAGACCCAGTGCCAAGTGCTCCTGAGAACACTTCCGTCACAAGGACAGGTTACCTTTAGCAAGTTAGTCGCTTGCACAATTTCTGAAAAGATGATTTTCTAATAGAGCCACAATCTTCCCCTCTTCCAAAAAAGTAAAATGGAACTGCATTATGAAGCCCATACACTCACAAGTCTTTCCATCATGTTCCAGTCATGCACTTAAGACAACTCCAGGGAGTTCCCATTGTGGCTCAGTGGTAATGAACCTGACTAGTGTCCATGAGGATGTGAGTTCAACTCCTGGCCTCGCTCAGTGGGTTAAGGATCCTGCATTGCTGTGAATTGTGGTGTAGGTTGCACATGTGGCTTGGATCCTGAGTGGCACTGCAGTGGCGTAGGCTGGAAGTTGCAGTTCTGATTCAACCCCTAACCTGGGAACTTATATATGCCACAGGTGTGGCTCTAAATAGACAAAAACAAAACAAAACAAAAACCACCACTAGCAACTCCACAGTCTAAGAAAAAAGGAACGAAAAATAATTTGTAAGCAATTGCCGCAAACACGCCGCCTGCCCCCAACCCCAACTTGAAAGGAACCTTAACTTACTGTGAAAATGATATTATGGTCCAGATGGTGTTTGCTGTTTCGTTGTTACCTAAACCCAAACTGTATTCCAAGAAGTAATATAGTCTGAGTCTTCCTATATTTTAAGTCTTAGGAAGCTACGCTGGGTTCGGACACAATTAGTAAGAGATCCCAGTAAGATGAGGAGTGGGAGGGGAAAGGAGGAAATGTTAGATTAGAAGGTAAGTTTGCCTCTCGATTCTGTCACCATCCTTGTGATCCCCTTGCCTTCTGGATGGCGCTCACACATCCCACTGTAAGTGTGGCCTGGGTCTTGCCTTACCCAGGACGTGTACTCTTTCATTTGGTGCTGGTTGCTATGGGAACCACCGGCATGACCCCTCCAGAAGCAGTCCTGACAGAGCTGGTAATTGTGACACTGTTGGCATCGGTAGCGAAATCCCATCATGCTCTCACTGTGGCAGTACGAACACTCAACTGGATGGAAGACTGAGGGGGCAGTAGATGAGGAAAAACAAGAAAACAAAAGCATGAGCCAGAATAAGGAAAAATACGGCCCCAAACAAATTGCATTTTTCTGTTGCACCCCATGATTTCCAATGAGAGTTTTGGCTGAGAGAAGCATTAAGTTTATTCCTAGACTCTCACTACCCTTTTCAAGCATGTGTGTGTGTGTGTGTGTGTGTGTGTGTGTGTATGTGTGTGTGTGCACACACACATGTACTTGGGGGTGGGTGGGTGGGGGTGTGGAAGAAATGAAATGAGATGGAGGATGGGAGTTCTTTTAACAACACATCTCTGTCATGCCATTTGCTCTTTCTACTCCCGTTTCTCACACTGTAAGAATATAAATTACTCAAACTGGCTCGCCTTTCCCCCAAATTGCTCTCTGTCTCCAAGAGACCAGCACAGCGCACTGAAGATGCAGAAGCACAATGGAGGAACACAGCTGACTGTCCAGTGGGTGGAGAGCAAATATTAGAGAAATGGAAAATGAGAGGAAGGATAAAGAAGGGGAATGGAAGGAGAGTAGAAAAATTGGATGAGAGTATCAAGTTACTTTGTGAAAAATGGAGTAGCAGAGTTCCCTGGTGGCTCAGTGGGTTAAGGATCTGGCATTGTCACTGCTGTGCGTTGGGTTCTGCTACCGCTTGGGTTGGAGCTCTGGACCTGGAACTTCTGCCTGCTGGGGCGCAGCCAAAAGAAAAATGGAGTAGCGAATGGGCTTATTTAATGAATGACATTGCCTTTGTTTAAAAAATAGATTAAAAAATTTTCTTGATAGGCAGATAGATAGGGTTCAAAGAGATGAGTAAATTATCTGAATACAGTTCTAATTCAGATAGTTCAAGAGACGCTTAACTTTCTTAGGCAGGAAATTTGAATTACAAAGCAGGTAAGGTAAAATATTTGAGATCTGAAGCTAAGCAATGATCATATCCAAGTAGTTTCATGCCGTGAGCTAAAGACAACCAAGAGTTCTAGCCTTTGGTAAAGTTAGTCTCTGGCTAACCAGGCAGGGAAAATAATGCAAATAAAAATGAATTCCTGCTGTGGCACACTGACTGGGACCCGTGGCATCTCTGCAGTAGCAGGATGTGGGTTCCATCCCCAGCCCAGCACAGTGGGTTAAAGGACCTGGTGTTGCTACTGCTGTCGCATAAGCCACAACTATGGCTCAGATCTGATCCCTGGCCTGGGAACTCCATGCGTCAAGGGGAAGCCAAAAAAGGGAAAAAAAAAGATGAAAATTAAATTGTAAAAACAATAATATAACCAGTTCTGAACATGTTGTCTTCTGAACCAGCATCACATCCTCCTTTTCTGGCTCCTGAGAGAGGCTGAAATAAGACCTGAATCTAGGGACATGTTCTGGGGCGGGGCCTAAGGAACTCATTTCCTGTGACAGGAAATACAGAGCCAGAAGGAATGAAATGACAACTTTATAATTGGAAAATGACTAGTTCTTGAACTGCAAACAGTAATATGAACTCATCCTGCATGATCTGGACCTTGACTGCTCTGCTCTTGCAGATGAATAAGAAGCACTTAAAAAAAATCTACGATTGGTAGTGATTATAGAGAAACTAGTAAGTTCATTCTTTAAATTGTCTTCATGAGCAGAACAGGATACATTTTTAACTTTAAGAGAGATAATAAGAAGAGATGCTAACTGTTCTAAATGGGTATTTAAAATTAGTTAACTTTAGGAGTTCCCTTGTGGCAAAGTGGGTTAAGAATGTGGCATTGTCACTGCAGCTGCTTGGGTTGCTACTGTGGTGAAGGTTTGATCCCTGGCCTGGGAACTTTCCTATGCTATGGGCATGGCCAATAAATAAAAATAAGCTAGGGAGTTCCTTTCGTGGCCCAGTGGTTAACTAACCAGACTAGGATCCATGAGAATGTGGGTTCCATCCCTGGCCTCTCTCAGTGGGTTAAGGATGCGGCATTACTGTGAGCTGTAGTGCAGAAGTCACAGATGTGGTTTGGATCTTGTGTTGCTGTGGCTGTGGTGTAGGCTGGCAGCTGCAGCTCCAATTTGACCCCTAGCCTGGGAACTTCTATATGCAACACCTATGGCCCTAAAAAAAAAAAAAAGAAAAAAAAAAAAAAAGCTAACTTTAATCCCATTGCATATTAAAGAAGTGTTCAGAAGTTAGGATTCCAGTAAGAGGAGATAAATTATTTTATTTTTAATGCTAGAGAATTCCCAGAGTTAAATTAAACAATAAATAAGAACATCTAAAGATCAGATGGAGGCACTGAATTGTTTTATGTTTAAATTTCTTTAAGTCTTGTTCTGAACTGTATTTCATATTGAAGTTTGGATATGCAAAAACGAATTACTTTTATTATATAAATACTTGCTTTTATTTTAAAAAGCACATTACTCATTTCTTTTATGTAACTACTACTGTTGAAAGCTTACAATTTGTAGCATAAGACTAAAGATTAGCAAAGTGCTATCATACAGTTTTGTCTTGTTTTGTTTTTCCTATCTCCTCTACCTGGTCGAGTGCCAGGAATACCAACAGTGAAGAAAGAGTCAATGCCAGGTATACCAACAGTGGAAGGTCACACCTAAAAAAATACTAGAAAATGTTATATTTCTTATTAAGATTCTTCTTCTGTTACAGCAAATATTTAAGCTACACCTGACTTGTGAGAGACAGACTGTGTGTGAGATTTAATAAGTTTTTAAAACAGTCCTAATTTTGCAATGCATCCATAAGGTCTTACTGATCAAAGAGAGAGGTTAGTTCTATGAAGACTCAGAACTATTTCCCCAAAACAATGACCTTGGCTTTGTAGCTAAAGACTTGATGGCCTAATTTCACTAATTAAAAAAATTGCCTTGGCCCAATAGTAACTACTCACCGTTTTCTACATTTGCCAGTCGATGCAGAAGGGGCAGCCAGACCAGACACTGTGGGGGAGGATCTGACATGAGCGTGTCCAAGAAACCATTTAAGGTGACTTTTTTCTGCATCAAAAAACCCATAAAAATTGAGAACAGAGAATAATCTTAATATACCTGCTATGTAAATATCATTTGAGATAGAAGAAACGAGACATTCAATTAACCCCTCATACATCAAGAAACAGAGCTTGAAACTAGTTCCGAATTTAAAAGATTAATTGCTTTCTGTATTTAAGCATACATAGGACTGAATTATCTCCACTGAGCCCGAGTCAATATTATCACAAGGAGAAAAACCATTATGAGAGGATCATTTCCATACATGAAAATGATGAGGAAAGATGGAGAGTAGACGTTCTCTAAAACATTTTACCCAAATAGTGCATCATATAGCACATTCCACAATTCCCATATCAGTTACTATTCTAAATTTGTGGAATAGCTTCCCTTTCAGACTTCCCCAACTTCCATAAGGACTATTTTGTGGTTAATGTGAATAGTTCTGCTGTACAAGATTAGGAGGGAATCCTGTTCAGAGGGAACCATCTTCCGTGTCAGAAAAGAATAGTCTAAATTTTTAAAAAAAATTTCCTTCTCTCCTTTCTTTATATTTCTTTTCTCACAATTCAGTCTGCTTCTGTGTCATTATCCTGGTGCTTTCTGATGTATAAAAGAAATGCAATTTATCTGTTTCTTTCAAAATGACAAAATTAAGAAGGTACAGTAATATTTCTTAAAATGATATTGTAACAGTATGACTAACAAAATCTTACATGCAAAAGCCACTATTTTATTTAAAATTTTGAATTAGAAGATCAAGGTGGATGGCATGGTTTTATATTTTTAGATGAGAAATCAGTATTGAAGTGTATTTAAGCCTTTTAAAGGCTTAAACTTTACACTAATTATTCTACTTTGCAAATAATTTTATTAATTTTTTTTATCAGAAGGTATTTACAATTTTAGCTTTATCTCATAATACTAAATAACTTAAGCTTTTTATTGGGTTGTTATTAACATGATTATTAAGAGATAAATTATGTAAAGTATAAGCAACGAGACAGTATTTTTTTAAAAAGCTACTACATCATGTCTAAAATACTGCTGTCTTTCAAAACAATCACTTGGGATGGCTTTCTATGAAGCAATTAAAACAATTTTGGAATTTCCTCATTCAAACTGCTGTTACAGCCAGTATATGAAGCACAAAAACAAAAGCATCTTAATTTCTTGTATTTCCTCTTTTTGTACTTCACATAATTTTATCCATTTGACCATTCATCACACTAGCTAAAAATCACTCCTGGAAGTCAAAAGTGCTACTGTGATTTTCAACATATATAAAGTTCTCATCATCAAGAATATACAAAAGATTATTTAACATATAATTGCATTATATAATTATATAATACCTATAGGATATTTCAAAAGGAATTTTGAGCAAGAGCACTATCTTTATAATTCTGTTTGAATCTATAGATCCCATTAAAAAAGGAATTATTATTTTAAGTCTTATTAAAAAAGTCTTATTATTCCAGCTGACTTGTAATGAGAAATATTCTGGGGCATTAGTATCTTTCCTGAGGATTCCATGATGCACTACCTAAAATCAGTAAATGTACAAACAATTCCAGGGACAGAGTGGTCAGTTTGGGATTTAATGCAACAGGCCAGACGAGAGATGATGATGAGGAAAGAAATCTGAGAACCTTCTAGAAAGGGAAATCAGTAGGACTTGGTGTTTGATGAAAAGTTCTGGGTGAAGAAGTTGTATAGAAGGAGGCTTAGGTGAATGGATCCATTCTGATGTCACCAACTCAAAAGAGGGCATGCTTTAGTGGGGGCAGAGATCACACACCTATGCCGGGCTGGGGGTGGGGGCATGGGAAGGGTCGGAGAGACTACCTGGGTGAGATTTCCCCTGGGGAAGTAGAGTTTGATACTTAGTGGATCAAACCATTCCATCTATTATTGAATGTGTGGATACATTATAAATGAACCCATGACCCACAGAGATGCCTGAGGCAGTTTTGACCTCTTATATCACCAAGTAAATGGGTAGATGAGGTTTATTAGCTGGACAGTAAATGCAGCTTTTCAGTGGATGCTATGCACTGATTCTAATTTAAGGTGTCCTTTTAGAGGACATAGTTTGGATATTTAAAAAATTGTAAACAAACCTTCAATTTATGGGTTTATAAATCTCCACTTTGCTGTGTTAGAGAATAGTTCTAGATATGTAGATTTTCCACATGACTGGAGAGGTAGAAACATGGATATAAACTGGCTATAAACTGGACACAAACTGGAGAGCCACCCAAACTAAGTGGCTTCCCTCGCTGACTTGTATCAACCCAAGTTAAAACATGTAGCTCTGAATTCCAATTTAGTGGACAATTTAGGGCCTCTCAGATTGCACCTGGCATGGGCTATGATTCCTTTCTTGTCTCATTTGCTAAACAAACTGTGTTGAAGCTTGTTTGCTGGGTCTGACTTTGTTTCATGTGAGGCTAGTGACAATTAAGTCTTTTTGATGGCGTGATAATAATAAAGATACTGAGGGTATGGGGTTGTTGTAGGGATTAAATTAGACGATGCAAATAAAGAATTTAGCATGATGCCTGGCTCATGGTTGGGAAACACCACCTATTATTGTTTTCCAGTTATGCTGAGTGTCATTACTGATTCAGAGGTCATTTGTCAGCAGCTGAAAGATACACCGCAGGTCATCATGAAGAAGCAGTGGCTTGGAGTGACACACAGAAGAGCAACCACTAAGAGCCACTTCCTTAAACAGGTTTTTTTCCTACCTGTTGAGAGAAACAGGATCTAGCTGACTGTTCTGTGTAACCAAATGAAGGACCTTCAAAAACTGCCGTGGGTAGTTTGAGAACTTCCCGCAGGAATTGATCGTATCGTCCATAAACCATCACACCACTGGAGTCAGAAATCATTGAGAAAATATCTGATGGATGGAAAAGGAAAGATTTTTTTTATCACATAAAGATTCCCCAGTGTTTTAGTTCAACACATCTGCTGCAAATAACAAAAAATGTTAAATTTAATTTGCAGAAATTAAATATATAATTATGGAGGAATAATTTGAAAGCTAATTCTTATGCAGAGATATTCCTGGCATGATGTTTTCTGTGGTGTCTTTCTGTAGATAATGCTGGTATATAGCATTAACTAGTACTTTGGATAAAATTGGCATGTTTTTATAAGACAGAGAACATTACATTTTTAGTTTGAAGTCAACTATCAACTCATATATAACTCAGTGGGAAGAATTTTTGTATATGTGAGAAATATGCTGACCTCATTTGAAAGATACAATGAAAATGCGACAATAATGCTGGGGTGTGTGTGTATCCACTGAGCTAACTATGTACCCAGCCATATTATCATTAAAACTTCAGGATTCTGGTTTAGGATATTGAAAAATGAAAGACATAATGGGGATAAGGATGCAATGAAAACACTTGATTAACTCCCCACAGAAGCAGAAAACTTCCTATAAATCATGGTGTCCTGGGTGGAAGACAATTGATTTACAGGGAAGGGTCTCTTGCCTCATGCAATCAAGAGGAGGCCTGGCCTTGCCGATGATCAATGGGGTAAAGTCAGGGCTCCAGATTATTCTCAGCAGAGCTGCTGGCTTTATTGAACCCTTTTTTTCTCCGTCAGTTTCTGCCACTATGTCCACTTAATGAATATTAATGGCATAATTTCCCAAGGTACTCTATAATTCCTCTGTGGAAATCACTAGTGGAGGGAAAAGATATGCTATTATATGCTTTGTCACCATGCTAGATTATAACTAGGCCAGCAGAAATGCTGGGATAAACTGTTGTAAAGTCAGTGCAGAGATACCTCCACTCATTATATACTTAATTTTTCAAGGTCAGAATGTAATCTGGGGATATTGTTTTTACACCACAGTCAGATGTTAAGCATGTTACAGGGTTTTATTGGATTATGTTTTGAGGACATGAATTGGCTCTCTATTTCTTGAAATACTCCACTTATAAAGGATTTCTATTGTGTTTCCAAAATTTATCAATTATGAAGCTGTAGAAAACCTACATGAGCAACAAAAATTAATGTTGCTCTCATCCATTCTCACAATGTTGTTTACTTAGTAAATTTCATCTTGTTTCATTATAACTAGTCAAAAAAAGTTCCCAACAGCAAAAAAAAAAACTCATGTAATTCCTAGAAACTCAAGAATTCCAGTCAAAAGGGGGAAAAGAAATATTTCTGTTTCTGGACTTTCTGCACCCCCCCCCTTTTTTTCCTTAAGGGCCACACCTGCGGCACATGGAAGTTCTATCTAGGGGTTGGATCAGAGCTGTAGCTGCTGGCCTATACATACCACAGCCATAGCAATTGGGATCCGAGCCTTGACTGTGTTCTACACCACAGCTCATGCCAATGCCAGAGCCTTAATCCTACTGAGCAAGGCCAGGGATTGAACCCACATCCTCAAGGATACTAGTTGGGTTTGTTACTGCTGAGCCAGACAGGAACTCCTAAATGGACTTTCTTATTAGAACTGCCATCTTTTTTGTTTGAGGGCAGGTTGATTAACAATAATTTGGTTGTCCTGATGATCTTCTAGGCTTGGATGTTCTAGGCCAGGGCACATTTTGAAAAGTAGTTTAGGCTTTTCAAATCTCCCACTAAAATAATTTTAAACAACGTCTCTAACTAGAGTAGAAGCAGGGGTACCAACAGTGATCCTTCACCAACTTGAAGCTAATATTAAACTAATCTGTACTGATAAAATTCTACTAAGCAACAGCCAAACTAGAGCTAGGTCACTGGGATTAAAGGGAAGTGGCTGTTAATGGCCACTCAGGTTAAAAGGAAATGAGAGAACTCTGGGGAAGCTCTCAACAAGGTGTGTATTTGTAACTTAATTTTGGGCCCTCTGTTTTATTTATTTATGTTTCTTTTTTAGGGCTGCACCTGTGGCATATAGACGTTCCCAGGCTAGGGGATGAATTGGAGCTGCAGCTGCAGCTGCTGGCCTATACCACAGCACAGCAATATCAGATCAGAGCTGCATCTGGACCTATGCCCACGCCCGATCCTTAACCCACTGAGCAAAGCCAGGGATTGAACTCACATCCTCATGGGCACTCTGTCAGGTTCTTAACCCACTGAGCCACATGAGAACTCTCTGAGTCCTCTGAATATATATATACATACACACACACACACCAAAATATATATACCTTTACATACACACACACACACCTTTATATATATACACATACATACATACACATACATATATACCTTTACATATATACACACACACATACATACATATATATACATTCACACACACACACATATACCTTCACACACACACACACATACCTTTACCTATACACACACACATATATATACCTTTACATATATACACACACATATACATATATACCCTTACATATATACACATACATACATATATACCTTCACATATATACACACACATACATATATACCTTCACATATATATATATACACACACGCACATACATATACATTCATATATATAATGTGCTTATAATATGAAATATATGTGTTTATGAATAAAGGGCTAGTTCAAGGATTAAATTAGTTAATAGGTGAAAAGCACACAGATGCCTGGCACCTAGTACTCAGTACAGAATTGTAAGCTATTTTTATTATTAATTGTACAGCACACTTTTCTGCCGTTTAGCTCATATGTTTAGACTTCGCCTGAGTACTGGAAATGGGGGTGCCACATGGAAGCTGATGTCCCTTTTAATGCATTTAAAGCAGCTTTTAAAACTCAGCTTTACATTTTCTGCTGTTTTCTACTTTTTTGCTTCTCAAAATTTTAAGTTATTTTCAGCCAATCACTCTTACTCTGAGTCTCCAACATTAAGGGGTAAGTTGGAATGAACTAAATATCTTTCACCACTAGGTGCAAAAACAGAAAAATTGCCAAACAAGCACAACTGGCATATTGGCTCGAAGTGAATCGGAATTGAAAGAAGGAAAAACAAATCCCTCAAATCCTGAGGCATTCCATGTCCTTTCATTTTATTTTCATTATAAAAGCAATGCTTATTATAAAATCACTACTTTGCCTGTTTTGGGATTAAATGCAAGTCAGGAAAAGAAGACTAGAGAAAACGCCTACAGTCCTGCTCACCAAGAGTCAGCCACTGCTGGCTGTGGGTGGATTTGCCCATATTTGCTCAACAATTATCACTGAAATATTGGTGACTAAGGATATTCACTTCTGACACATTTTAGAGGTTCTTCCAACCAAACTGCTTTTAGCTAAGTTGTTTTTGGCCAAATTACTTTCAGCTGACTTACCTGGAAACCATTAAAACCACCTCCCTGTGATTAACTTTTCAAAGAGTGATTTCTCAGTCAGAGGACTGGAGGCACATTAGGCTGAGATTCACTTCCTCTGCTCTAGAAGAAGGCAATGTGATATATCATGATCACCCTGTTTTTCTAGAGCATTTGTGACAGTGAAGCTTAGTTCTGCAGACTAGAGAACAAACACGGTTTCCTTCCAGAGGGATTTGTGCATTTATCACTTATTTCGCTGTGCTGAAGAGGATTTACTTTGGCCACTGGATGCTCAATGGCCATGGGCTTATTTAGTGAATGATGGGATGGGGGAGAGGAAATAGGACTTTGGATTCCTGGACTGGCAAGTGACCTTGAAGGATCTGGCAATGGGTAAAGATCTGCTCAAAAACTTAGTTAAATCTTGAATTTTGGATCTGTGCCAATGCTCTCTGTTGGTTACCTAACAACCATTCCTTTCATCTTTATTGGCCCCAAATTTTTTCTGGGCTAAGGGAAAGCAGCAGCCCTTCTCAGTCCAAGACGTGAGAAATACTGGATGATGATATGGCCACAGTGGCATTTCTCTCCTGTTGCCAGTAGTGCTGTAGTAATTGGTCTGTGATGTCACCCTGGCCACGAGTCTTAAGGGCTGGGGGGCCTCTGGAGTGGATGTGACTCCTGAAACTGCTGTACCTGCCCCTTTACCCTCAGGAGAAGAAAATCTGACATAGAGGAAAGCTGAGCAGAAAGATGGGAAGCACCTGGTTCTTGATGGCATAGAATTAACCTGGGTTGTGAAAGGCTCTGAGGAATTCAAAAGTGCAGAAAACCGGTTTTCTCAGTTGTCCTCAAACATATTTTATACTATTTTATTATTATTATTATTATTTTTGCTTTTTAGGGCTGCACCCATGGCATATAGAGGTTCCCAGGCTAGGGGCTGCATCAGAGCTACAGCTGCTGGCCTACACCACAGCCACAGCAACGCAGGATCCGAGCCATGTCTGTGACCTACACCACAGCTCACAGCAACGCCAGATCCTTAACCCACTGAGTGAGGCCGGGGATCAAACCCGCAAATTCATGGTTCCTAGTTGGAGTCTTTTCTGCTGTGCAATGATGGGAACTCCCTCAGACATATTTTATTAAGGGACCCTTTTGTCTAGGTGCTTAATATTGAATAAGTATTTGGACATATTTCTAAAGATTAAAAAAAATTTCTCTACTGTCCTCAGCATAAGTGGTCAATGGTGACATGAGATCAGCCGGCAAGGCCTTCACGAGTTTCCCCTTCTGTCCTGGTTCATGTTGCTAAACTTTCTCTTTCCAGCCTATGCCTGAAGGAAATGCCCTAGGGGTTACTCTCTCTCTCTCTCTCTCTCTCTCTCTCTATATATATATATATATATATAATGTATATATATAGACATTGTTTCTGACCCCTTCTAATTTAGCTGTTACCCTCAATAAAGCACCAAGGTAGATAGTTTTAATTGCTAACATCACTTCAGGCTACATGAAGAGACTAAACTGGCCCTCGTAGCATCTCCCTGGGCTTCTCTGTATCCTAACTTCACTTGGCTGGTCCATGAAAGGAAGCTCCTGGAGGTGAGGGAAGATGTGTGGTTATGTGGGTTTCCATGTACTGTCCCCTTATCTACAGCACCAATGACATAGCTCTTCCTCAGAGCATGTCTAGGGAAAATTCCAAAGGAATAGAGGGTTTCTTTCCCCCCTTCTTCTATATGTATTTTTATTCTTTCCTTGTTGGTGCATCAAGAGGCAAGAGATTACATTTAGCAGCTGACAGGCTGCAGGTGACAGAAGAGCCTATAGGCTGTGAGTCACAAACGACTGCAGCTAGCAGAGATGCTACTGATATCTAAGAAAATCTCCGAATTTAGAATGGAGAAGGAAGCTGAGGACAAAGGAAGTGAAGGAACTACCATAGGATAACTGAGCAAAATTAGTCACATAGCTGGGCTTGCAACCTGAGCCTCTCAGCTCCTACAACGGCGCTCTTACTTGTAGGGCATTATAACTGCAACTCATAATATTTAGGGGAAGCGAGAGGGTTACACGGCACTTTTTCTTTGAAACAGCAACATATACACAATTTTAAACAGTGAGGGAATTCCTGGTGGGGTGCAGTGGAAGCGAATCCAACTAGTATCCATGAGGATGTGGGTTCAATCCCTAGCCTTGTTCAATGGGCCGGGTATCTGGTGTTGCCTTGACCTGTGGTGTAGGTTGCAAATGTGGCTTGGATCCCGTGTTGCTCTGGCTGTGATGTAGGCTGGCAGCTGTAGCTTCAATTCAACCCCTAGTCTGGGCACTTCCATATGCCACCATGGGTGCGGCCCTAAAAAAGCAAAAAAAACCAAGTGAGAAATGAAAAATTTGGCCTGATAGCCCCCACCCTAGGTCTACGCAGTCAGAAATTCTGGAATGAGATGTGGAAATCTGTTTTGTTTAAAGCCCTCCAAAGGATTTCATATATATTAAAATTCGAGAGCCACTGGTGTAGGGAAAAAGAGTCAGGGTCCAATTCCTGGTACCATCTGTGATTTACTTTATTCGCTCACCTTCTTTGCCTAAAACATACAAACAAACCAAAAAACTCCCACTGTTATGTTGGTTAAAAAGCTACCACCCTTAGTGACAAAACTTACACAAAATATTCATAATCACTCAGTGCATTTTAGCTACTCGTATGTCTTTACTGGTATCAGTTAATTCTCAGTCTCTGGTGTATGTATGTAATTCCTCTGCCTGCATCTGAGCAATGCCTATTTCAGAACCTCTGGAGTACCCAGTGATCCGAACAGCACTGGCTGAGAAGAATGAGGAAATTGACCGGGAAGTGTGGCTTTAGATGACTGAAAAAAGGAAGGTTACCCAATGCAGCCTTCAGCTCCCTACGGTGATGGACTTATGCCTATAAGGCCGTACAGTACAGTGAACCTGAAAGAATGTGTATCTTACTTTAGCATCATGAACAGTTAATTGGTGATACTCAACAGGTTACAAATGATAACAATTCATACGCAGGAGAAAAACATTCATTTCATTGATATTTATCTAATATCGAAGTATTTCTGAGACAAATACCCAAAGATCAATGAAGATTATATTTCAAACAACTCTCATAGATTGAGGAAAACCACAAGTGGGGGGGGCATGGCAGGAATGGGATAGGGGACAATGTGGTATATGGGAGGGGTAAGCACAGCGAGAATAAGGCTGAGAATGACTTACATCTTAATTTGTCCATGATCTTCCCTCCGCACAACGTGGCTAAAGCCATTTTGACAGCAAATACTGAAATTTTACCATGGCCTTCCCTGTTTAATGATAACAGAAAAAAAGAGATGTCATTTTGAGAAGTTCCAATAACATGGCTTGACATTTTCTGTTCTGTAGAAAGCATAGGACATCAGAATTGCGTGCATTATGTGAACACATCGTTTTTTTAAAAAAAGGTTGTGAATACAATTCAACAGACGTACCAGAAAAACTATCTATTTGCTGTTTCCTTTTTCAAGAAATAGCAGAATCTTTAGGTTATTCTTTGTACATGTCACTTGCTCAAAGCATGGACTGGTAGGTAGCCAAAGGGTTATGTGCTATTTAACTGTGGATTAAAATAACAGAACTTTTTTTCCACTTTGGGTTTCATAAAATAATTTTATGCATGATGATTCTACAGACTCTAATTTATTTAAAAGAGGCTTCAGAAAAATCTCTTTTTTTGGTCAGATAATTCCTGAATTTTGTTAGGGTAAATATGGAGACTTTTTCATCACACTTTTTTTTTCACTCATCATTTCCTACCCACAAGCCAACTGTCCTTATGTGATACATTTACTTTTCAAAGGGAGTTGGTATTTTAAAGGGACAAAAGTCAGAGCTCTTTTGATGTAGATCTCCTACCCTAAATGACACCTGAGCTGCCAAATCAAGGAGTAAAACTAACTTGTCCTTCACAAAATGTGATATAAAAGGCATATTCTAAGAAGTAGGATATTTCAGCTAAATAATTTTTCCAGCTGGAATAAACAGTTTATTCTTTTTTAAATAGTGACTTTTTAAAGTAAAGTACAGCTGATTTACTAGGTTGTGCTAATTTCTACTGCACAGCAATGTGACACAGTGGTAAGTATATATACATTCCCTTTCTTATCTCTCATCATGGTCTATCCCAAGAGACTGGATATAGTTCCCTGTGCTATAACAGTAGGGCCTCAGTGCTTATCCATTCTAAACATTAATAGTTTGCATCTTCTAATCCAAACTCCCAGTCCATCTCCTCCCTTCCCCCTCCTCCTAAACTGTTTATTCTTACATCCTTTTTCCCCCCTGCACCTGCAGCATGTGGAAATTCCCTGGCCAGAGACTGAACCTGGGCCAACCTGGGCCACGGCTGCAGCAATGCTGCATTCTTAACATGCTATGCTGCAGGGGAACTTCCTGTTTATTCTTATATCCTGTGTGCTATATCAGTAATTCATTTCTTTGGTAGTTGCTGCTTTTAAGAATGATGGAGCATGATAATGTGAGGAAAAAAATGTATACATGTTTGTGTGACTGGGTCACCTTACTGTACCACAGAAAATTGACAGAACACTGTAAATCAGCTATAATGGAAAAATAAAAATCTTTATAAAAAAAAGAATGATCAAGAGTTATTTAAAATAAAAGACGTGGCTGAAAGGTAAGTAGAGTCTGTATTGACAAGGGTTTAGTACATAGAATAAATAATTTATCTAAGATTCATATACCTGACATATTAGAAGAAAAAGACATAATAAATTATTGTGTTCCTGTTCCTTACTAGACTCAAGGGAGCATTTGCTATTCATCTTTATTGCTGTCATTCTTAGCACAATACCTGAAATAACAGCTAGCTAGAATGCAAAATTAACCCAGTCCTTTGCTAGTGACTCTCTCATTAATGTTTCTTCTTCTTCTTTTTATAGCCATGCTTGCAGCATATGGAAGTTCCTGGGCTAGGGGTTGAATCTGAGTTGCAGTTGCTGGCCTATGCCACAACCACAGCAACGCAGGATCCAAGCTGCATCTGCAACCAGTGCTGCAGCTTGTGGCAATGCTGGATCCTTAACCCACTGACTGATGCCAAGGATCAAACCTGTATCCTCATGTATTCTATGTTGGGTACTTAACCCACTGAGCCATTTATATTTCTAAGCCTAAGCACCAGACTTACATAATTACATATAGTATAGCTTGGATACCCCATATCAAACCAACTCTTTTCAAAGAAGAACTCAACTCTTCAAACCCTTCCATAATACTCTGACCAACTTAACTATTAACTTGTTCTTTCTCCTACAGTCCCTTTCCCGTTGTCAAAATTACCAGGTAGCTAGTTACCCAGAAACAAATCCTGGGGAAGGGGTCACCCTTGACCTTTTGCTCTTCCTTAATTCACTACCACCCGAATAAATGTTTGAGGGACTCAGATACACCCACTTCATTGTATATGAAACCTACTTCCTTCTTTTCCTTCTGCGTGCCACTGCTTCCATCAGCTCTTGCTTTAACACTGTAACAAATTCCTAAATGAGCTCTCTGCTTGCACACTCATATCACAGATTTGACCATATTTTACAGTCAGTGCCCGGTATCTGCCACTCTGCATTCGTGGATTGAATCAATGACAGGTGGATGCGGTGGGCCCCCTGTAAGAGATTTACACATCCATGGATTTTGGTATCAGCAGGGGGGTCCTAGACCCAATATCTGTGGATACCAAGGGATGACAGTATTTCATTATTTAAAACCCTATTATCTGATTTACTTCACTTAGTATGATAATTTCTATATGAGATCATTTATAGGTGGAATCTAATAAAAAATGACTCAATAGAACTTACAAAACAAAAACAGACTCAAAGATTCTGAAAACAAACTTCTTGTTACTAAAGTGGAAACATGGGGTGAAGGAATAAATTAGGAGGCTGGGATTGATAAGTACACACTCCTACATATAAAATACATGGGTAACAAGGACCTGCTATACAGCACAGGGAAATTTACTCAGTACTGTGTAATTACCCATATGGGAAAAGAATTTTAAAAGGAATCGATACATGTATATATCTATACTCTTGCCTTGCTTTTATGAAAAGCTACAGCAGCACACTCTGGATTGCCAACTAAAGAAAGAGGCAAGAGATGCCATATGACCCAGCAATCTCACTCCTGGGAATATATCCGGAGAAAACTAGAATTCAAAAAGATACACGCACCCCTACGTTCATTGCAGCACTATCTACAATAGCCAAACATGGAAGCAATCTAAATGTCTATCAACAGATAAATGGATAAAGAAGATGTGGTGTTTATGCATAATGGGATATTTCTCAGTCATAAAAAACATGAAATAATGCCATTTGCAGCAACAAGGATGGACCTAGAGATTATCATACTAAGTGAACTTAAGGCAGAGAAAGACAAATATCATGTGATATCACTTATGTGTGGATCTAAAATACAACATAAATGAACTTATTGGAGTTCCCATCGTGGCTCAGCAGAAACGAATCTGACTAGTAACCATGAGGATGCCAGTTCCATCACTGGCCTCACTCAGCGGGTTTAGGATCCTGCGTTGCCGTGAGCTGTGGTGTAGGTTGCAGACGTGGCTCAGATCTGGCGTTGCTGTGGCTGAGGTGTAGCCTGGCAGCTACAGCTCTGATTTGACCCCTCGCCTGGGAATGTCCATATGTCGTGAGTGTGGCCCTAAAAAGTCAAAAATAAATAAATACATAAGTAAAGAAATTTATTTACAAAACAGAAACAGACTCACAGACATAGAAAACAAACTTATAGCTACCAAAGGGGAAAAGGGGTCAGGGAGAGATAAATTAGGAGTCTGGGATTAGCAGATACAAACTACTACACATGAGAATGATAAACAACAAGGTCCTACAGTACAGCACAGGGAACTTCATTCGGTATCTTGCGATAATCCATAATGAAAAAGAATATGAAAAGGAACTGAATCATTGTGCTGCACACTTTGTAAGTCCATAGTACTTTGAGATTCAAAAAATAATAAATAAAAAAGAGGCAACAGAGCTGAAGGTGTTTGACAGTACTGTGCACAGTGGATACTGGATACAGCACACAGGGTAGCCTTTAGAATCACCAACTTTTAGGGATGGGTAGAGCCTTACAATCAGTGATCAATGACATAACCATATAAGCTTTTCTTTGTGAATGAAAGACGCTAGTGTAAAAGCTTTAAAAATAAATTTACCACAAGCCTATAGTTTTTTGTTAAAATAATAATTTTATGTTTAATGTAAGACAAAAATTTGCTTATTTCAATGTTTTTTCTTTCAACGTAGAGTGAGAACACAGTGCATTTACATATTTTACTCACCCCCCCCAACTATTTGTTTATTTGACATCATGAAATATATTCTATTTTTAAGCCAATTATCCTGAAGTGATTGCCTCTGTATATTTTACTTTCCTGTTCTAGTTTGACATCAAAACATACCCAATTAAATTGCTATATTGGTATTTAATTAACACCTAAGAGGATATTTAAGAGAACTGGCAAATTATCAAAGCTACAAACTAAAATTGCTTCACAAATCAATGTTTCTTTAAATCTTATTTCCCCTAATACTTTGCTTGCTCCTTCTGAGAATTTTCAAATTTTCCTAAGGGACACCTGATTGAAAATGGAAAAAGGAAAGCACTTATCCTTTGGTTAAAAAAAATATATATGGAGGAGTTCCTGTTGTGGCGCAGTGGTTAACGAATCTGACTAGGGACCACGAGATTGCAGGTTCGATCCCTGGCCTTGCTCAGTGGGTTAAGGATCTGGCGTTGCCATGAGCTATGGTGTAGGTTGCAGATGCGGCTCCAATCCCGCGTTGCTGTGGCTCTGGCATAGGCCTGCAGCTACAGCTCCGATTGGACCCCTAGCCTGGGAACCTCCATATGCCGTGGGAGCGGCCAAGAAATGGCAAAAAGACTATATATACATATATATGTATGTATATATATATATACACACACACACACACACACACACATATATACATATATATATATATTTTTTGGAGATTGGTAGAGTGTCTGCCTTAAATACATGGATTACTTCAAAGTTTGACTCATGATAATAGAAAGTAACTTGCTTTATGCTAGGCTGAGTTTTCCATGACTAGGAAAGAGAAAAACGGATGTCTTCTAACTTTTTTTTTTTTTTTTTTTTTGCTTTTTAGGGCTGCACCTGTGGCATATGGAAGTTCCCAGGCTAGGTGTTGAACTGGAGCTACAACTGCTGACCTACACCACAGCCACAGCAATGCCATATCCTTAACCCACTGAGTGAGGCCAGGGATCAAACCCACGTCCTCATGGATACTAGCCAGGTTCTTTACCACTGAGTCATGAGGGGAACTCCCAGAAAACCTACTTTTGACAAGAAAGAAAAGAACAAATAGATACTGGTAGGTCTGGGATGTGAGGGCTGAGGTTGGAACTGTAAAAAACTAATAAACAGAAACCTCAATTAAACAAAGTCAGAAGACCAGCAGGGGGAGCTCTCACACTCTGCAATGATAACAAAGCCCAACAAGAAGAAGAATTCCTCATCCTTCCTGACAAGGACTGAGCCAATGAAAAGCTCTGGACCCTTTGTTTACTGTAGCTCTCCCAAATTCCTTTTCCCCTTTACAAAAGAGTTCTCCTTTCCTTGTTTTGCCTGGACTCTCCAGAATTGCAGACCCTAAATAACAATTCCTGGTTGATCCTGAATAAAGCTTTTCCCACTCCCCCTACCCCCACCCCTAACTGCTGGAGAAGTAATTGGCAGTCTATTTGTTTTAGGTCAACAGAAGAGAATATAAATTTTCTCCAAGTCCCCAAGAGAATGTCCTATTTAAAATTACAGAACCCCATGACAAATTTCAAGTCCCTGAAAGTGAGGCTGAATTCAGACTGATTCTTTTTTTGAACAGGGTGAAGGAATTATTTCTCTGTTTAAGAATACTGAAACCAGGAGTTGGCACTATGATGCAGTGGGTTAAGAGTCTGACTGCAGTGGCTCAGGTTGCTTTGGAGGTGTGGGCTCAATCCCCAGCCCTGCACAGTGGGTTAAAGGATCTGGTGTTGCTGCAGCTACAGTATAGTTCACAGCTGCAGCTTGGATTCAATCTCTGGCCCAGGAACTTCCATATGTTGCAGGTGCGGCCATAAAACAAAACAAACAAAAAGAATACTGAAACCAGAAGCTCTTCTTTTACCAACATATCTTACCAAAATATTCGGTAAGCATTCATAATAAGCAAAGGCCCAGCACTCACACTTTCATTTTCCACATACTGTGGTAGCTTAATTCACTGAGAGAATTGCTTCCTCTTCTGTCTTCCATAACATGCCTCTATGACAACACATTTCTCTCTCTGGGAATTATTTTGTTCATATGGATCATGCATTAATTCACTCAATAAATATTTATTAGCAATGCTTCAGAGGCTGGATATAAAAAAATGAATTAGATGTGTCTCCTACCCTCCTTTTCCACATCATCTATTGGGGGGAAAGATGAAAAACTAGTTAGTTTTAATACAACCCATTTTAAGGGCAGAGTCCACTTCTTCCTCATCTATCACCTCTAGCTCATCATGGCACATAGCACATAGCAAGTTCTTAACATGCTAGTTAAATTAATGAATGCTCAAGGGAAAGGTTCTGATTTACCACTTAAGTTTTATATTGAGCAATACTAAGTCTTTGAGGAAAATTACAAAGGTTGACTTTATGGCCCTTAGTCTTAGCTTGTGCACTCATGTGATAGGTTGAATTTAGAAGGGATCACATACGTAATTTCACTTGTTTGGGGGATAGTGAGGTTAACATGTGAACATATAGAAGTCCCTTATTTGGCCCTGGCATCACCGGGCTCTGCATAATGTTAGCAAAACATATGGGGAAAGAATTGCTCCTAGCGCTGGGCCGGGTGGGTTTGCCAAGAGTTTGTCCACAATGGAGAATGGAAGGGCCCAAATTTGTTGACATGTCTTCCTCACTCCCATGAAAACTCACCTGCCACTTATCCAAAGTGGATGTCCAACAGGAAGATGAGTGACATGAAAAATGTTCAATTTATCTAAATTTGTGAAAATTTTTTGGAAAGAGATTCCATTTGAGTAACATACAGGAATCTTGGAACAAAGTGTTTTCCACCAGAACAAAATTTTAGAGGGTGTGGACATTTTGGATTTTAGACGTGCTAAGCAGAAAATCACCAAGCCAAGTAAATTTTAAAGACTGAGTTTTAGGAATGTATAAAATAAAAAGACAAGTGGAGAAATCTGGTTTTGTACAATTCTTCTTTTGTTGTCTTTTCTAAGGCCGCACCGGGGATATATGGAGGTGCCCAGGCTACGGGTCTAATTGGAGCTGTAGTGGTGGGCCTATGCCACAGCTCATAACAATGCAGGATCCTTAACCCACTGAGTGAAGCCAGGGATTGAACCTACAACCTCATGGTTCCTAGTCGGATTTGTTAACCACTGAGCCACGACAGGAACTCTGGCTTTGTTCAATTCTTTTTCCTCTGTTCTCACACATCCATGTATCCTCACATACGAACAAGATACTTTGTTGGTGTTTGTGGAGAAACAGTTGTGTACTTTGTAGTGCATCTTGCATTAAACATCAGAATCATTTTTAAAACTGAAAGGCAGAAAGATTTTGGCAGAGCTCCAGGGTTATTCATATCCTTGCATATGAAATAGCGCTGTGGTATCTTTTGTCCTGTGGGGGGCTTGGAAGTGGGAATGGATATTCAAATAGCTCAGCAAGGTTTGATATGTCAAACAGAGATGGAAATTCCAGAATGTTATATTTCTCTGAGTGACTATTATACCATGAATTTGGCACTGAGTGGCTGTCATAAAACTGACTCTCAATCTACAATGTAAAACTTAAGTTCAAATAGCTCTTTCACATACACTCTGTCAGATATGTCTAAATATCACATACTTGAAAGGTTAGGAATGTTATGAGCAGGGAAAGTCTGGGGAAAAAAGGTACATTAATTCTCATTTAGAAAAATGATACAGAAAGCATGAATAGAGCTGAACTTAAACTGATGCCTGAAACAAAACATTTTTTCCCCTCATCCAGCATGAAGCTGTATGACCTGAAAATTATCTAACCTTTTTATGTCTCTCTTTTGTCACTTACTCAACCTGGAAAATTATACTAGAGCACAAAACCAGAAGATTGTTGGCACACAGTAAATGCTGAGTACATCTTAGCTATTGTTACCATTTTATTATTATTATCATTATTTTTTTTGTCTTTTGTTTTTTTAGGGCTGCACCCGCGGCATATGGAGGTTCCCGGGCTAGGGGTCTAATCGGAGCTGTAGCCACCAGCCTACACTACAGCCACAGCAAGGCCAGATCCGAGCCGCATCTGCAACCTACACCACAGCTCATGGCAATGATGGATCCTTAACCCATTGAGTGAGGCCAAGGATTGAACCTGCAACGTCATGGTTCCTAGTCGGATTCGTTTCCTCTGCGCCACGACGGGAACTCTGCATTTTATTATTATTATTATTATCATCATGATCATCGGAAAACTGGTATTAAGAAATGACCTCCAAAAACAGGAAAATCACTTTTTCTTTTAATATGTATCAATGTCTCAGGAAAATCACTTTTTCTTTTAATATGTATCAATGTCTTACTCTGAGTTTTGAATATATGTGAAAATAGTATTTGCTAAGAGCAAAGCCACTGTCACATAACTACTTTATGAGGAATTGTCCCAAGAAGGAAGAGACTGAATTGAATTGAAATGAGATGAAGCCAAATGATTAAAGTCTATGTTAGTGTTTCCCAGGGAAGTAGGAAGAGGGTAAAAAGAAGCCTATCAAAGTCTTTTGTGAAAACAAGATCACTCATATTGGGAACCAAGAATGTCTAGCTGTCTTTCTCTGTGGAGCAGAGGTGAGAACAGAGCATATGGGTCTAGGGGCCAGACCAAACTTTGACTTGCTAGGTTTAGTAATAGGTTGGAGGTTAGGGGGGACTTAACCTCGGAAAAAGAACGAAAGAAATTAGTGTGATAAGAGCCAAGAAAAGCCAATCTTGAATTTTCGTTCATTTATTCACTGAGCTGGATTCATTATGAGCTCGATATTGGCTCAGGTGCTGGCATCCAAAGAAAAAGACAGGGTCCATTGGAGTTCCCATTGTGGCTCAGTGATAACAAACCCAACTAGTATCCATGAGGATGCAGTTTCGATCCCCGGCCTTGTCAGTGGGTTAAGGATCCGGCGTTGCTGTGAGCTGTGGTGTAGGTCCCAGATGCAGCTCAGATTCTGTGGGGTAGGCCAGCAGCTGCAGCTCCAATTCAACTCCTAGCCTGGAAACTTCCATATGTCGCAGGTGCAGCTGTAAAAAAGAAAAAAAAAAAAAAAAACAAAAAAGAAGAAGAAGAAGAAGAAAGAAAGAAAGAAAAAAAGGAAAAGGAAATGACAGGGTCCCACCTGAAAGTAGCTTGTGGGAGGCAGCAGGATAAGCAGCGAGGCAGGAGACTCTATCTCGAGGAGACCATCAGAGTCACATGCAAGGAAGTGTGGGCCCTGGGGAGGGTAGTCAGCTCCACCAGGAGAGGTGAAGGGCTTCACAGTGTATCACAGTCTGTGACCGCCGCCCCCCCCACCTCTCCAAAAGGCCACACATCAGCTTTGAAGAATTATTTTCAAGGTAACAATTATATCACAATATAATTTTTTTTAAAGAATTGTTTTCATCTTGTAACTTTCCACCATGTTGTTTTTCTTTAGTTACTTTCAATTTTCTAAAAAGTGATAACAGTCAAAAAAAGTCTTTAGAACACATCAAAGAGGTTTTTTTTCCCCCCCACTGGGATATGGATGAGAGGTGAGAGGAAAAGCACTGCTAAGTTAGTGGGTTCTGAAGGAGTCAGCCTCAGGGGTAAAGCTCCTGCTAGCAAATACAAGAAGGAAGCAGGTCAGTTCCGGGGGAAGGGGGGGGTCAGTGCAGGGAGGGGGGACACAGAAGAGAAAAGACAAGAGGAAGAGACGAGCTCAAGGCTCTGGTTATGTCCTCATTTTCTTCTTCCCTCCAGCCCCTGCTGTCCTCCTCTGAGAGCTCCTCCTTTCTCGTGCTTTCCAAGCACACTTCTCCATTTCCCTAGAGACACTTAGAGAAGAAAGCTTTGAGGGGTGGAAAGGGTCTGCTTAGAAGCTGGTTAGCAATAGCCCCCTGGGTGACCACTTCTCAGGCAGTCATCTTTAGAAGGAAAGTAGTCACAATAAAAACCTCCGAAGAAAACCGTAACTCTAAAGGACACACGTACCCCACTTTCATAGCAGCATTATTTACAGTAGCCAAAACGTGGAAACGACCTAAGTGTCCACAGACAGATGAATGGATAAAGAAGATGTGGTATGTACACACAATGGAATACTACCCTGCAACAAAAAGAGAAATAATGCCATTTGCAGCAACATGGATGGACCTAGAGATTTTCATACTAAGGGAAGTCAGACAGAGAAAGACAAAGATCATATGGTATCACTTAGTGTGAAATCTAAAAATAAATGATACAAAGGAAATTGTTTACAAAACAGAGATGACTCACAGACATAGGAAACAAATTTATGGTTACCAGTGGGGAAAGGAGTGGGGGAAGGATACATCGGGAATTTGGGATTAAAATATACACAAGACTTACACATGGAATCTAAAAAAAGGACACAATAAACTTCTTTCCAGAACAGATACTGACTCACAAACTTTGAAAAACGTGTGGTTTCCCAATGAGACCAGTTGGGGGGTGGGGGACGTGCTTGGGGTTTGGGATGGAAATGCTGTAAAATTGGGTTGTGATGATTGCTGTACAACTATAAAAGTAATAAAATTCATTGAGTAATTAAAAAAGAAGGGGAAAAATATACACACTACTATATACAGAATAGATAACCAACAGGGACTTGCTATATGCATACAAGCTTGCTATTGTATGTAGCACAGAGAACTATACTCAATATCTTACAACAACCTATAAAAAGAATATACATATATGTATGTATGTATTTATATATACACACATATATAAAATGGAATCACTTTGCTGTACCCCTGAAACGAATACAGCATTGTAAGCCAACTATATAACAAAGCAAAATCCTCCCAAAGTAAAACAAACAAGCCCATGAAACCCTCCTAGACTGAAGGGGTTGGCTATTCAGTGACAGAGTGGCAAGCACGGCATAGGCCACTGGAGGCAAATGCAACTCCCACGGTTTACAAATCATCCTCTGTAGGTAGCGATGTACTGTATCTTGAGGCTGACTTGGCCAAAGATCAGAGAAAATGTACAGCAAGGAAATTGATTATGGTCTGCAGGAAGCACACCCTGTGAGCACCAAGATCCAGGTGGTTCTGGGGGTGGAGGAAGAGAAATGGAAGAGAGCTGTTCTTGGGGAACTGTGGTTGTGGGAAGGTGAGCCTGGCTTTCAGGGATGTGCCCAAGTGAAGTAGGCCTTGATTCTCATTTCAGGTCACTTTTCTCGGCAGAGTTCAACTGGCTGGGGCTAGTGAACTGTAAAGGCACAACCAAAATAATGACCATATTTCTCTGAATGTATGTTCTTATTCTCCAAGGGTTTGAGTTTTTCCTTGTTTTTTTTGAAAAATTATCTCTTTAGAGTCCAGATTCTTAAGGCAATTCTAATTTTTATTTTGCATTTTTTCCTCTTAATACAGCCATTTAAAATACAGAAAATGAGAAGATCTCCTAAGTGTTTCAGCAATTCTGTAACATCAATAGCACATCATTAATCTACTCGTATCAGGCTCCTTTATGTCTCTGAAAACACAAAAGACTCCCTTAAATACTTGGGTTCTGTTTTGGGAAAGGTGGAAGTGATCTAGGTTTCCATACTGGATCTCATTTGGATAATTAGAAGTTTATTATTATAAAAGATAAAAATGGACATTGATTTGATTCTTGTTTCCATTCTTATTTTCTATTTTTTTAATTAAAATATAGTTGATTTACAATGTTGTGCCAATTTCTGCTGTACAGCAGGGCCCAGTCATATATAAAAATATATATATATTCTTTTTCTCATATTGTCTTGCATCATGTTTATCCCAAGAGATTGTATATAGTTCCCTGTGCTGTAGAGAAGGACCTCATTGCTTATCCATTTTAAATGTAATAATTTGCATCTACTAATCCCATCTTCCTCCCTACTCCCTTGTTTCTATTTTTATGTACACTTCTAAATTGTATTTACAGGTAGTGGTACTTCCTGCTTGCTCACCTCTCAAATTGTCTAAAATTTCAAAATCCATCAGACAGAAAATCTGTTTTTCAGTAGAACTGCCTGTACTCATTGTGCTGCAGATTGGGGTCTCTGTGGCTGGTCTGTGAATCTCTAAAATGAGGTTTCTGTATGTGGATGTGATCATAAATCTGCTACAATGAGATTTCTCATTGAATACAATATATACACAATATACAGAGGCCTTTCTATCTGTAAGACAAATAGGAACAAAATGCTTCTTTTGCACATTTGTGTCAACTGTTCTTTATCTTGGTATGGCCCTTAAGCTTAGCATCTTTTAGCCATGAAATGATTCAACTACAAGATCAGAGTTATTTAGTGAACATTTACAACTCTGTTTTTTGAAATGTTCTTCCCAATATTTCCAAACAAAAGTGAAAAATCTAACTCTATTTGTTTAAGCTTCATCTATTTCACAAAGTACCCATCCTTATTGCTAAGTGGGCCCCATTTCTATATTTCGAGTTCGTCCAAATTATTTTTAGGTTTGATTCTTTACAAATCCTCTAGCAATATCCCAAGATTTAGTAGGAAATTAGATCTCTCTCTGTTTTCATTTTCCACTGTCACACTTATAACAAATGAGTCTCCTGAAGACTTGAATGGCAGGTTTGAAAGCTGCCATACTCTTGTTAAGGTGATAGGATGAAAATGCTGTTATAGAAATTCCACGGCTTGGTTCCATGCTGCCACCTGTCATGTGGAACTACAACCTCTTCTCCTTGCCCTGCCTCTTGGCAATCAGTTCTGAAGTCTTCAGAGAATAAGCATGGAAATTGTTGGGCTGAATTGCTTGTTTTCAAATAGTTTATTTCAACTTGGGAATTTCTTTTTTTTTTTTTTTTTTTGGTCTTTTTGCCTTTTCTAGGGCCGCTCCCACGGCATATGGAGGTTCCCAGGCTAGGGGTCTAATCAGAGCTGTAGCTACCGGCCTACACCACAGCCACAGCAACGCGGGATCCAAGCCATGTCTGCGACCTACACCACAGCTCACGGCAACACCGGATCGTTAACCCACTGAGCAAGGACAGGGACCGAACCCGCAACCTCATGGTTCCTAGTCAGATTCGTTAACCACTGCGCCACGACGGGAACTCCGAGAGTTTCTTAAAATATAAACATTATGGAGACAATAATCTATACTGGTCAAAATGAACATGGGCAATTCTGTCACCATGCTAATTTGGAAAGTGACAGCTGGTGACTTCAGTAAGTGAGCAGCATAATGATATTAGCCTGGCTGGAACATCTCCAGTGTCAGGCTTAAATATTCCCAAGCATTGGCCAGACAATGAGACTAAGTGAGATCTTCTAAGAGTCTTAAAATGTGATTGCTGAAAGGTCAAGCTAGCAATTTTCCTCTTTTAATATTCAAAACCAGTCGTAAAATTGAAGGTGCTGATAGTGTATCTAGACTGGGGCGATCAGCAAAAGCCCTTTTGAAATTTTCAGCTGATAATGGGATTCAGGGCAGGTTTTACATTTCACAGGACTGCCACATATGCCTCAGAAAAGAATCAAAGCTGAATCTCTAAGTCCCTACTCTGCCACTATCATGCTGAGAGCTGATACTGGACAGGCTGATTGTCCCTGGACAAGTGACAATCTCTCTGTGCTTCGGGTCCTTCATCTGTAAAATAAGAGGTCTGGAAGCACAGTCTTTAAGGTCTCAGATAGCTCTGAAATTCTCTGAGTCTGTGAGGGGAAGTTACAAGATCATGAAGCTGAGTTTCAGCTGTGGCATGTGGATGGCATCACACAGTTTAATGTGGTATGTTATCGACAAATCCATTTAAGACAAGTCACAGCTACTTTCACTAGGCTGGTCAAGGAATCCTTTTCAGTGTCTCTCTGTTTGCTTTGGGGTCTTGTTAAGACACCTCAGAAACACTGTCTTAGACAATTTGCAAAGGGAGGAGTTAAAAACATCTTCCCACATCATGCTTCATTAAATCACCCTACAGGCATCCCATCACGCAACACCGTCAAGCCATCACGCAACACTGTCAAGCATCCATAGCTTCTAGGAAGCATGGGATGAGTTAAATAAAGGTCAACACATAAGATACAACAGTCTTCCATTTGCTGTGGTGCTATTTTACTTTCTAAGTCTTTTCCAGAGCACTTGAAATTCATGCTAACCTCACAGAAACTTTATTGAGATAAGTATCTGATCAAGAAAAAAGAAGCAGTTGAGTACTCTAGAAAATTCTTTGGAATAAAGACCAAGGAAGACACAAGGAAGGAGAACCCAAACACACAGATAGTAACAGGCATTCAGAGGGAGCTTACGGATCAAAGGCTGCCAGCAGGAAGTTTAGCAGGAGGCTGATGGACTGCTCCACCTGGATTTGGTGAGTTGTGGGCATCCTTTTGTTGAGCTGGTAAAAAATAGTAGAGAGCACAGCCTCCAGGCGGGCCACATTGAGCTCTATGTTTGGGTCCAGGTTGTTCAGAGCATTTTCCCGCAATGCTTCTATAACGTTCCAGATGTCCACCAGGTGCACTACGGAGAATGAAAGCAGAGTGAACACATCAGCCCAGAGTGCATAGAAAGATAAGTTCTTTATTTTACATGTACCATCCATCCTGTTTCATTGAGGTGCCTTGCACTGTTGGTGGGAGTTGACATCAGTAAAAGTACCTACGGCAGGATCTCAAAGAGAGAGTTATTACTAATCTTCATAAGGGGCTCTTGAAATACTTACCCTGTAAGGAATCTGAGGATCAAAGAAGTTAAGTGGCAAATGCACAAGTCCAAGGCAAGTTAATTGGCATTGGTATCCAAGTCTATCTGGCTTTTAAAAATACTGAGATATAATTGATATATGACATTGTGTAAGTTTCACAAGTTGACTTGATACTTCTTAATATTAATTTAATACATTCCTATATGGCAATTTGATTACCACCATAGTGTTAGTGAACACATCATGTCCCACAATTACCATTTCTTTTTTGTGGTGAGAACTTTTAAGATCTAGTTTCTTAGCAACCCTGAAGTATAGAGTACTTGTGACTAAAATTAACAAGTCTATCTGGCTTTAAAGTATTTTCCCACTTCATACACGGACCCCTGACAAAGAAAAGAGAAAACCAACACTTAAATGCTCAGGTTTGAAAAGTTATCAAAACTGCATTTGAGTATTAAAAGCATTCTCATTTATTTACATATTTTTATTGACTGATTTATTTTTCTTTTTAGGGCCATACTTGCAGTATATGGAAGTTCCCAGGCTAGGGCTCGAATTAGAGCTGCAGCTGCCTGCCTATGCCACAGCCTCAGCAACGTCGAATCCGAGCCGCATCTGCAAACTACACCTCCGCTTGTGGCAATGCCACATCCTGAACCCACTGAGAGAGGCCAGGGATTGAACCCACATCCTCACAGAGTCTATGTGGGGTTCTTAACTTGCTGAGCCTCAAGAGAACGCCACAGTCATGGTTACTTTCACATGGATAGTCAAGGAATCCATGTCTATTTCTTCCCTGTTCACCCTGAGGTCTTGTTATGACATGACCACAATCAAGACAATCAAGACAATGGACCTGCATATCACCCCCAAAGATCTCCTCATGCACCTTCTGATCCATCCTGCTCCCCATCCCCAGCAACCATAGATCTTCTGCTTTCCATCACGATTTTCTAGAATTTCATAAGGCTGGGATCACAAAATATGTACTCTTTTATTTTTTATTTTTTGGTCTATATCTTCTTTACTTAGTGTAACTATTTTAAGAATCATCTATGTTACTGCATGATAATAGTTTTTTTATTGCTAAATGGTATTCTGTTACATAGATACAGGTGGTTATCAACTCACCTGTTGACAGACAAATGCGTTGTTCTAGTTATTGGTTATTATGAATAAAGCTGCTATTAACAATCATGTACAAATGTTTGTGTAGACAGATACTTCCAGTTCTCTTGGGAAATACTTAGAAACAAAGTGGCTTGGTTGTATGATAGGTGTGTGTTTAATTATGAAAGTTCCAATGTGTTTTTCAAAGTACTCGTACTGTTTTACACTCCTATTAGATGCGTGAGGATTCCAGATTCTCTACATCTTCATAAAGTTTGAGGTTTTATTTGGTATTTGGAAAGAAATATGTTGTCTTTTTCAATGGAACATATACTTATAGTCTAGTTCTTGAGAACTGTACACTCCAACACACACTTTTCTACCAACGACTATCTCTTTGCTCACTTCTGATAAGTATTTGAAAACCAAAAACTAACACTTATTGAGCTCCCAGACTTGAAGCTGAAACTAGCACCAGACCTGGTGTCCAAAGACCTACATCCAAATCTGGCTCTTCTACCACAAGTGCATATCCTTTTAGCCTTGACTTAGAGCCTCACTTTCCTCATCTATAGAATGGGTATGGCATTCATTAAATGAAAAAATGCACGAAATCAAAAGTGGTAGTTCCTGGTACGTAAAGATAATACATTACACATGAACAAATGAATGTGAGCCATGCCTAAAGGAAAACTTTTGAGCAAATCTCTGATTGGAGCAGAGGAATACAAATCACTTTCCACCTGAATCACTTAAATATTTACTAGATTTGGATAAATTCAGATTTATGTGATTCCAAATTTGCAACTTTGTATATATATCACACAACAAGGGCATTATTTGTGTTTCTTTTTCTTTCTTTCTTTTTTTATTTTTATTTTTTTCATTATAGCTGGTTTACAGTGTTCTGTCAATTTTCTACTATACAGCATGGTGACCCAGTTACACATACAAGTATACATTCTTTTGTCTCACATTATCATGCTCCATCATAAGTGACTAGACATAGTTCCCAGTGCTATACAGCAGGATCTTATTGTCTATCCATTCCAAAGGCAATAGTCTTCATCTATTAACCCCAAATTCCCAATCCATCCCACTCCCTCCCCCTCTCTCTTGGCAACCACAAGTCTACTCTCCAAGTCCATGATTTTCTTTTCTGTGGAAAGGTTCATTTGTGCCATATACTATATTCCAGATATAAATGATACCATATGGTATTTGTCTTTCTCTTTCTGAATTACTCCACTCAGTATGAGAGTCTCTAGTTCCATCCATGTTGCTGCAAATGGCATTATTTTATTCTTTTTTTATGGCTGAGTAGTATTCTATTGTGTATATGTACATCTTCCTAATCCATTATTTGTGTTTCTTAATATAATTTATCTTCTTTTTTTTTCAATTTAGCAAGCAAGGAACTCTTAGGAAGATGGTATTACAAGTTGAATTTATTTATTAATTACAATTCTTGAGGAAATGAGTTGAGATTCCTATAATTATTCCCTATCTATTCAACCTACAAGTCCTCAGGATCCAGTCCTTGGGGATATGTCTGGGTGCAGGATACAAAAAGAGAAGTGATGGTGAGATCTGGCTCATTGTCTTGACTGGTATCTATGCCCAGGTAACCACAGGAAGCAGGCTACTGACCCATTGTGATCTGGATCCTGGTTATGGATCATGTGAAATAGGCATGGGAGCAGAGGAATATGGGTCATGAACTTGAGCACAGGAGGGAGATGGCTACAAGCCAAGAAAGAGAAGTGGTTGCTGGTGGAGGGAGATCATCCAGATACCGAGGTCTCTCCTGGTGAGAGCTTGTAGGGCATAAGGAGGCTCTTAGGATTCCCAGTAGTGGAATAATACAGGTCAGAATAATAGAGGTCCATCAGAATGGTCAACATGCCCACAGGGAGCTTCCTTAGGCATTTTAGCTTCTGCTTGTCCAGCCCTTCTCTTCCAAGCCCACTTTTTCTGGGGTTCCCTTCCTCAGTGGATGGCCCTACCCCCATCCCTCCTCCTGCTCCAGCCAGAATCTGGATTTCAGCCCTGGGTACTTCCATCTTACATGCCATCACTGACCGTGTCCTGTATCTCTATCTCCTGAATGTCACTTTAATGCCTCCATTTCCATGGACTCATATTCCCATTACCCAATTCCATCGCCTCTACTGTCACCAGCCTCTCTTACTTGTTGACTGAGTCAGTTCTTTTCTCTTTATTCTTCCTCCATTCCAATTCTTTCTATGCACTGTAGCCAGAGTGATAATTCTGAACTGTCCCTTGTATGCCGCTTGAAGTCCTTTAATAACTTCCCATTAATTTCAAACCCAAACTCTTCAACATGTCCTGCAAAGTTCTTTTTGATCTGGTCTTACTTCTTATCTACATTTCATCCCTCACCCACCACTTCTTCAAGGATGTCTTTCTAGATCCCTTGTCTCTAGGTTTTGTACCCCTCCTACCTGCACCTTAGAACCCTGTTCTGCCTCATCACAGCATTCAGTGGACTCTCTGTAGAGACCTGCTAGTCATCTGTTTCCCCATCTGTATCGTACATGCACAGGAAGAGATGGTCTGTCAGGACAACTGTTCACACACCAGCACTGTCAAGGGGACTCATATGCTATAGGAGCTTAATGAATATCTGTTGGCTAAGTGAGTGTATGACAAGGGAATGACAATAGTGAAACAGTCTTCTAAGGATGCATTTGATTGCTAAAGAGGCAATAAAGTATATTCACGAAGAATCACACAAGCCTTGGATTGAATCTTAGGGTCAATTGTCAGTCAAACTACTTGACTTCCCTTGATCTTCATCTTAGTAAAGGGGTGCTGATAACAGTGCCTACTCTCCAGGATGACTATGGAGGTTGAACACGATGGTGCCTGTAAAATGCTTGGAACAGGGCATGGAACACAGGAAATAATAAGAGCCTATTATCATAGACAAAACATCTAGAAATCATGAAAGTTATTAAAAATAAGTATGTTCCATATTTGTGCCTTTACACATTTAAGGTCTCAGAATAAGGAAAAATAAGATGTGAATTTTGGCTATGAGAATAGATAGCTTTAAAATGACTTCAAGAAAACAAAGTTTTCATACGTATGCACTGGGCATTGTGGTAGGTCCACAATGGCAAACCATATAGATGTGGTTCCTGCCTCAGGGGCTAATAGTCTGGTGGGGACATAGACAGGCCTAATACAGACATGGTGGTGAAGGGGCCAGAAGAATAAGATAAGGTGGAGAAGCACTGAAGCCATGATAGAGATTTTGGTCTTTACACTGAGTATGAAGACATGGGTTTTATTTTTATTTTTATGTTTATTTTTGGCTACACTCATGGCATATGGATGTTTCATTATGGCGATGCCAGATCCTTACCTACATGTGCTGGGCTGGGGATCAAACCCATGCTGCCATAGAGACAAAGCCAGATCCTTATCCCACTGCACCAGAGTGGGAACTCCCAAGACCTGGGTTTTAAATAGGAGAGTATAGGTAATGGAGCTTAAAATAGTATAGTATAGTATAGTATAAAATAGTATACTATACTTAAAATAAATAAGTATAAATAGTATACTATATAAATAGTATACTACACTTAAATAGTATACTATACTTAAAATAGTATAGTATAGGTAATGGAGCTTAAAAATATCATTTCTGACCATGAAGGAAGACAGGAACGGAAATGGAGCATGCATGTGGAAGTTGTTGGAGACTGTTGCTCCAGTCCAAGTAAGAGATAGTGGCATTTTTGCGTGGGGGTGGTACACAGGAAAACTGTAATCATGCACGTTATGTGTACTTATTTTCTAGGAGTGGCAGAATGGAAAGGCTACAGATTTTGCTGTCACAAAGGTTGAGGATCCACTGATAACTGTAAAACTGTAGGCAAGTTACTTCGCCTCTAATAACATTTTATTATTCCCTTTCTAGAAATGAGAAAACTAATACCACCCAGAGGGAGTGGTAGTAAAGATAAAAGAGAAAATGCATATACACATGCTGGCCACAGGGTTTGGCACATAATAGATGCTTTACAAATGAGAGCTATTAGTGTTAAAATAATTAAATACCTTCTGATCTGCAGCCATGTTATGGTGTTATTAATTTACAAGATTTATTATGAATTCAAACCTAAGGTTAAGCCCAGTCCTCCAAATTCAATAAACTAACATACAATTTTGAGTATATATTATATAGAAGATACAAAAGAAGTACAAACCACATCCTAGCCACAAAAACTTAATTAGTTCAGTTGTCATATATTCTGAGTTAGTGGATTTTGAATTAATTTCACTATATTTGATTATTAGAGACCTGGAAAGAAAGGCCTTCTTTCATAAAGATGTCTTGAGGAGTGTCCATTATGGCTCAGCAGAAATGAATCCAACTAGTATCCATGAGGATGTGGGTTCGAACCCTGGCCTTGCTCAGTGGGTTAAGGATCCAGCGTTACCGTGAGCTGTGGTGTAGGTCCCAGATGTGGCTTGGATCCTAAATTGCTGTGGCTATGGCATAGGCTGGCAGCTGCAGTTCTGATTGGACCCCTAGCCTGGGAACTTCCATATGCTGCAGAAGCGGCCTTAAAAAACAAACAGAAAAAGATTTCTTGGAAACTTTATTTCACTGGTAACTGCTTTGAGAGATGTGGGTGAGTAGAACACATTCCTGGGCAGCTGACTGGTCCCCCTACGGGCTATACTTATGACCTTGAGCAAGTCACTTCATGTCCTCAAGTTTCAGTTTCCTCATCTGTAAAATGTAGACAACAATAGTTTTTCTATCACAGGGTTATTGTGGAGAGCAAATGAAGTAATCCAGATAAAGACTTCACGCAGTGCTTAGCGTATAATAAGCACTCAATACCTGTTAATTATTACTGAAAAGATAAGTATCAGAAGCATTTTACCTAATTAAATTGGAACATTAAGAAATGTGCTAAGTTGACAGTCATTAGGAAGTTATTAATAGGTCTGTTTTAGAGGTCTGACAGTTGTATAAATATGTTACTGTTGAGCTATCAAATCATTTTAGAAAATAAGGAATTTATTTAGATCATGCAATGATGACTGTGTAACACTAGGTGGCACTGTGGACACTTTACTAAATATCCATCAAGCTTTAATTGTCCATCACAGAGCTCCTGATGTTATGCAAGCGTGATAAGAAGTAGGATTTCCTCATCCATATAACTGCATACATTTTATATTAATATACTAGATGAGGTATCAGCATGTATAATGAAATTATTTAGTTAACATTAACCATATCAAGAATAAACAAAATGCTTTTTAAAAGCAGTATTTAGTACTTCACAAACTCTGAAAAAGAATGTGTTATTTTCAGACACTTATTATTAATACCTCACAGTTTGCCTTTATAAATAAATGAAAATATACAAAGCTTCAATTTTGCCTAAATCCAGGCAATCTCAGGAAGAAAAGGGGGTGGGGGGGAGAAGAAGTGCTTCACATGGGTAGAGAAGAGTTTGCTTATCTGTTTGCTGATGTCCCACACTGTGTTAATAGGAGATAGACTCTTTAGTTCACACCTAGATATGATTTAAATCTAAGTATCTCTCAGACAAGGGCAAAAATGCCATACTTCTTTATACCTAGATAGAAATGACTGATGTCAAACACTTTATCAGTAGTAGGGGAATCAAATACATGGAGCAAAATATAGTAGATAGGGTGCAGAAAGGATAGGACAATCAAAAGACACTTCATGAAAGAGAGCTCCTCAAAATTCCCAAGCCCAGATTCTACCACTTGATTTCAAAATTTAGAACGGTGGGAAAGGGTTTTGACAAAACTCTCCATGTGATTCTGACGATCACTGACTTACAAACCTTCAGAAGGCTCTCAAAGGGCTTGCAGCTGGGAAAGGTCAATAACTAATTATCTTCCGCTGACTTCCCTTCAGTTATTTTGGAGTGGTGGTTCTTAACTGTGGTTGCACACTGGACTCACCTACAAGGTTGTAAAATAGTGCTCTGGTGATGCTGCTGCTCCTTGTCCAGGACCATACTTGGAGTTGCAAGGCATGACTAAGCTTGTTAGAAATGCAGACTCCCAGGTCCCCACCTCAGACCTAGAGAATCAGATTCTGCATTTTAACGACATCCCCACGCAGCTTGTATTCACATGAAAGTATGGGAAGTATTGCTTTAAAGCAGCAGTTCTCAGTCCTCTGGCATCACGACAGCCTCCTATGTTCCAATAGATTATGAGCTGTGTTACAAGAAGCTGGAAACTAGCAATTAACTTATGCAGTTTAAGAATAATTTATATAATTATGTAATACATATTTATGAACGGAAAAAGAACAAAGAATGTCTGTTACTCAACATCCAGTTTTACAAGGGTTAAGTTGAAACTGTAGTCAGCTACAGACAGTGTGCCCTGGGGGATGAAAAAATAGGATGAGGCATACCAAAACCAAAGACACTACCAAAAAAGAAAATTATAGGTCAATATCTTTGGTGAATATATATGCAAAAATTCTCAACAAAATTTTAACCAACCAAATCCAACAATACATAAAAAAGATCATACACCACGACCAGGTAGGATTCACCCCAAGTTCACAAGGATGATTTGACATATGCAAATTAATCAACATCATACACCACATTAACATAAGAAAAGTAAAAAACCACATGATCATCTCAATATATGCAGAAAAGGCACTTGACAAAATTCAATATTTATTCATGACAAAAACTCTTACCAAAGTGGGTACAGAGCGAACATATCTCAACATAACAAAAGCCATTTATGACAAACCAACAGCAAATATAATACTCAATGGAGAAAGCCTTCCCACCAAAATCTGAAACAAGAAAGGATGCCCACTCTCACCACTTTTGTTCAACATAGTATTGGAAATCCTGGTCACAGAAACAGACATTTCTCCAAAGAAGACATATGGATGGCTGTAAGCACATTAAGATATGCTCAACATTGCTAATTATCTGAGAAATGAAAATCAAAACTATAATGAGGTACCACTTCCTACCAGTCAGAATGGCCATCATTAATAAGTTTACAAATAATAGATGTTGGAGAGGGTGTGTAGAAAAGGGAACCCTCTTACACTGTTGGTGGGAATGTAAATTTGTACAACCACTATGGAAAACAGTATGGAGGTTCCTCAGAAAACTAAATATAGAACTACCATATGATCCAGCAATCTCACTCCTGGGCATATATCCAGGGAAAACTATAATTCAAAAAGAAACATGCACTCCTATGTTCATTGCAGCACTATTCACAATAGCTATGTAAAGGAAACGACCTAAATGTCCATTGACAGATGAATGAATTAAGAAGATATGGTACATTTAAAGAAGTTAGGCCTATTGAAAAAAAAAAAAAAAGAACATATGGTACATATATACTATGGAATACTACCCAGCCATAAAAAAGAATGAGATAATGCCATTTACAGCAACATGGATGGAAATAGAGATTATCATACTAAGTAAAGTAAGTTAGAAAAAGAAAAACAAACATCATATCATATCACCTATGTGTTGAATCTAAAATATGGCACAAATGAACCCATCTACAAAACAGAAACAGACTCACAGACAGAGAGCAGAATTTTGGTTGCTAAGGGGGAGGGGGGAGGAAATGGGATGGACTGGGAGTTTGGGGTTAGAAGATGCAAACTATTACATTTAAAATGGATAAACAATAAGGTTCTACTATAGCACAGGGAACTATAGCCAGTCTCCTGGGACAGACCATAATGAAAGAGAATATAAGAAAGGGAATATATATGTATGAAAAAAATTCGTAGAAAAAACAAACGAATGAAGAAAAACCAGGATGAGGCATTCAGTGCCGTGGATAAAGAGGCACCTAGATAGTTAAGATGCACATCTCAGGAAGAATTTCAGTGATCACGGATTCTTGCATCTTCCCATACATAGAAAAACACAAAAATTATTAATTTGATATATCTGTTCTTTGTGATTAGCAGCAATCTTTTATCAAGATGTATGCTTGAGGAGTTCCCGTCGTGGCGCAGTGGTTAACGAATCCGACTAGGAACCATGAGGTTGCGGGTTCGGTCCCTGCCCTTGCTCAGTGGGTTAACGATCTGACGTTGCCGTGAACTGTGGTGTAGGTTGCAGACACGGCTCGGATCCTGAGTTGCTGTGGCTTTGGCCTAGGCCGGTGGCTACAGCTCTGATTCAACCCCTAGCCTGGGAACCTCCATATGCCGCGGGAGCGGCCCAAGAAATAGCAACAACAACAACAACAAAACAACAACAAAAAAGACAAAAGACAAAAAAAAAAAAAAAAAAAAGATGTATGCTTGACAGCATGTATTTCCCAGCCAAAAAATTTATATATATAATTAAGAGCTTCTCTCCTACCTCTTTGGATAAGTTCCCCAGAGTTTTCTCCCGGACTATAATCCTCAGTAAGACCCTGAATAAAACTTAAACTTACAAGTCTTAAGCTGTGTGTTTTCCTTTAGGTTGATACACTATTTCAGAAAGGTTAGAGATTTATAAGAAGGTCGCTCATTGCATTATGATGTGGTTTCTGAATTAGGACAAAGGAAATTGAAATTAGGCTGGGAATTGAACATAATCTGTCAATTTGCCACTGGAAATACATATGCCATTGGAATATGCATATATATCCTCTAGTTACAGATGGTGTGTGTGTGTGTGTGTGTGTGTGTGTTTGTGTGTGTGTGTGTGTGTATGCCCATGCACATACCTCTCAATCCCTCCTATCCTTGCCACCAATGTTTAAAGTGATGATAATTGTTATCTGAGGCTTTGTTATGACTTGTTTTTCCCACCTCTGAGATATGTGGGTAAAAGCAGGGAGAGTTCTGCTATTGATTCACTCATTAAATCCCTCTGCAAAAGAAATAACTTGTTTCTCCTAGAAACTCTTCCCTCCCTGAACCTAAGTTTCCTGACCTTCAGGAAAATTCTCAGCAGGAATTGTTTTTCCTGTTACCACATTCTTCAGAGTTTGAGAACCAAGTTCAGGAGGTATTTCTGACTAGTTTATGCTGTGGGTTTGGAGGGCCAAATTGGGTTCATTCACATAGCAGGTCTCTGAAATGTGTTTATGGGCTTGTAGAAAAGTTAATTATGGAGTCTTATTCTTTTAGTTGTCCAATAAATTCTGAGGCACTAAAACATGAACACACATATAAGCATTGCCTTTTTCTATGACAGCTCTCGAAGGGCAAATTTCATTCAGCATTCTGCATATGTAGTAGCTTTTAAGTAAAAATGCTTTTAAGCAGCTTCACGTATGGGTCAGGCCACCACAGGGGTGGGGTGTGCAGAGGTGGGAAGAGGAATGTATCCTCTTGTGAGTGCCAGGAACAATTTCAGGGTCTTCTTCAAAGTCATTACCCCAAGCCAATTAATGAGCCTTCTTTCTTAGCTTTTTAATTTCAGAGACTAAAACTTTGTTTACACCCTACATTTTTTCGGTCCTTATTATGCAGCGGTACTCTTCTGGGCTCTAGAATTAGTGTGAACTAATGCAGAACTTATGGGTGGTGATGAATAGAGATAGTTAGCAAGCAAGTGCATTAAACATGCAACAATAAGCTAATTTCTCTTATAGAGAAAAAATGGGCTTAAAGATAACAAACTTAGACCCAAGTATTTCTTCATTTGTACAATAATAATAATATTTACCTTTCTTATCGTATAGGTGTTCTGGGAACAACACAAATTGAAAACACTTAGTAAAATGTTAAGCATTACTCTTAATTTTGAGAGAAAACAGGCATTAAAATATAACTATTATATTCAGTTAGAATGATAAAAATCCCCTCCAAATTCTTTCAATTCTTTGCTCCACGCCATCAGTTACGAAGATATCTGTCCCTTAATACAAGCTTTCTTCCATAATTTCAGGTTTGTTTTCCTCTTAACTGATATGATAATGTTATAAAAATCCGTGAGAGATGGTACCACAGTGATAACTATTTTAGTTTACTTTCATATCAAATACTTACCTTGACATTTGGAGAGGATCAGCTCCTGAGAAAAAAAAATTCAGCACCTCACTATTTACCATACATCTGTTAACGTACAGGCATTAACATATGGAGAAAGACTGCCATATGTTTATACATAAAGAGGTGGGAAAGGAAGCAAGAAATGAGATTCCATAGTATTTCCAAAAGAAATTTAATCCAACTGGAAATTTTAAAGATTCTACAATATATTACATGTTTGATGTGATAGGTGATTTATCATACTATGAGAGTATGGCCATAAAAGAGCTTGTAGTTCCCAAGGGAAAGACACATTAAGAACGCCTAGCTGAAGCCCTGCATGAGACGCTATGTTATCAAAACCCCACATTCATAGAAGAGATTAAAAAAAAATACTGGAGGAGTTCCCACCGTGGCTCAGCGGATTAGGCACCTGACACTCTCTCTCTGAGTTCATGCATTTGATCCCAGGCCTCCCTCAGTGGGTTAAGGATCTAGTGTTGCAAAAGCTGTGGTGTTAGCTCACAGATGTGGCTAGGATCCAGTGTTGCCATGGCTGTGGTGTAGGCCTGAAGTTGCAACTCTGATTCAACCTCTGGCTCAAGAACTTCCATATGCTGCAGGTGTGGCTACAAAAAGAAAAAAAGAACTACTTGAGCTCAACATACAGGGATGCTATTGTGGGCTGGAGACTTTGGGAAGATTTAGGGGAGGAGGGATCACAGCAGGATACGAATATGTGGAGATGAGGCAAGGATGAGGGAGGAAGGAGATGGGAGGACCAGTGGCAGAGAGCAGTGAGTGAACATGGTGTCATGAGATCTTGTATTGACCTTGACTGAGCCAGTGGAGTTTGTGCTGGGGTTTACCAGAGAGCAGGGCTATAACCTTTTAACCTTTTCTATTGCCCATTATATAAGACTTCTCTAATTTTTCAGTGAGTAAATAGATTGAGAATTTGCATACTGCAAAGTTTAAGGCTTAGTTTCATTTTCCAACCACCATCTCTAATTCAGATCCCTAGCTACAGCCAACCAGCCCAGCAGTAAAAACCAGAGGTGATCTTCAGAGCAGAATCCTGGCCTCTGATTCCACAGGTCTGGAGTTTGGCCAAGGCATCCCTAAGCAGCTCCTTAGGTGATTTTGAAAGACAAGGAAGTTTGAGAGCCATTGCTATGGAGCATGACTTAAAGGATGGTGAGAGATAAGAGACAGGAAGAAGAGGAAATTGATAGTTATTTGAGTCAGAGGGATTTATTAAAAGGTACATGAGAATCCCAGGAACACTGTGGTCAAGAAAGCCACGTGAAAATTAGCCAGTTAAGATTTTTCAAGCAAATGACTTATTTTTATGCCATTATTCAGGCCTCTGATGGTGACAAAATAGTGTTTTAAAAACTATTAAACACTAGGGTTAGGGTGGGAGAACTCAGGTAAGTGGTATGCTTTGGCAGGGTCAACAGGTGTATTTTGTTGTGATTACACTGAAGATATTAGCCATAACTCACCTTAACAAAACTCTGAGTTCAGAAAGAAAATGTTAATAAAAGACAATTTTTAGACTTGATCTCCATTAGTGAGCCATGAAAATATGAATCTAAACAATAACTGAGTAGCTCATTAAATTATTTTATGCTTCCAAACTCAACATCTATCTTGCTCCCAACATATGCCTTCATCACTGAGATAGCTCTCTTTGTTGGGATCCTTGGAGAGATCATATCTTACAAACATAGCATGTTCATTTCACATTAATTTCCTGGTTAAAACAGATAATACCATAATGCTTCAGGAAAAGATCTACAACATATTTTTGGTGTAAAATCAAACTGAATATCATGCCAGTCCTCTAAGGCCCTGGCAGTACATCCACTGCCTATTAGGAAAAAGTATTCAGTTTTCCTTAAACTGTGTTTGTAGACTAGCATCATTATTCAAAATGAGGTCTAATAATTGTGGGCTCAATAGCTGCCATCCTATAAATTACGTTTAACTACATTCAATTGAACAGGCATTTATTAAGCCTATTATTTTTCAAAGTATTGTACCAAGGATTACTGTAAAAATAATAAGAGAAGGTAAATGAAAAGAAAGATCTGAACAGTAATTTCTCGCTGCCAGTGTTTAACTTTGTTCGAATGTATTTAATAACTTCAGAAGCAAGAGGCTCTATTATCTTATCTTCCCTCTGGATAGTCATTTTGATTTCATTGGATAACTCTGCATGAGCTTCTTCAACATGTCCTTAGTATGCTCTATATTCTAGTGCCCTCTTTTGGGCTTTTATTGCCTTCTACTTAGATTTTTACAGCAAGTCTCCTCACTCGTCTTCAGTGTCTGCCCTTTTCCATCTGTCCTAAGAAAGGTTATGCGACTCAGTCTGGGTCATGCCAGCTTCTGTTGCCAACTGGATAAACCAAGCTTTTAAACATGAAAAGCAAAATCTGGACTTGAGTCTCATCATCTTCACCCTCAGCTTCCACCAAGCTCCAATTTCTCCCAAGAGTCCTCTGCTCTAGCCAAGAGGGATGCCTTACAATCCTGGAACATGTCCTTGACCTTCTTGGAGGAGCCTTTACCCAGCCCACTCCCTTCACTGGCATAGTCTTCAGTCCAGGATCTTTCCAAGTGTCATGCACATGTGTGCCTCAAGGAAGCCTTTTCTGATACTTTCGGATAGAACTTCTCTCTCCTTTTTTGCTTCCAGACACCTTCACACATCTATTAGACCATGTATGACTCTGTATTTCCCAGGGTTTATTTTTTCATTTTTTATTTTTTATTTTTGCTTTTTAGGGCTGCACTTGCAGCATACAGAACTTTCCAGGCTAGAGGTTGAACTGGAGTTACACCTGTGGGCCTGTGCCACAGCTACAGCAATTCAGGATCTTAGTGGCATCTGTGACCTATCTGGCAACACTGGATCCCTAACCCAGTGAATGAGGCCAGGGATTGAACCCACATCTTCATGGATCCTAGATGGGTTTGTTACCGTTGAGCTATGACGGGAACTCCCTCCCACAGTTATCAATAGACAACTTACTCCTGCTACTTTTTAGATAAGCCCTTGATTGGATTTGAGGGGTGGGGAGGGTCTTGAAATGATGAAGCACATTTTATGATTAGGGTCACGTGTGCTTTGGGAGGAAGGGTCTGTGGCTTTCATCAGGTTCTCCCAAGGAGACATGGAGAGAAAAGTTAAACCACAGCACTAAACTATAAGCAACTTGAAGACATGGACCCTGCCCTATTCATCTTTGTATTCCTCTAGCTACTTGCATAATAGCTTGCTCAAACTGGGTGGATAATGCTTAGGGATGGAATAGGGTAGAGCACCTACTGTTGGTCAGACACTATATAAAATCCCTAAAAGCTTTCCTTTACTTCAATATTCTAAGAAAGCTCAGTGAGATTCCTTGAGCATGGTTTTTCACAGCACCTTTATCATTCTTTACATACTACGACTTGAGCAGATGGCCAGGGTCCTCAAGATGCCAAAGAAAGAGCACCCACAGGGCTGGCAACCATGAAGAATGGTCTTCTACTTTTTCTTCAGAGCGGTTGCTCTCATGACCCTGCATCATGTGCTTATCTGGCCAAGATGAACACTAACAGACAAAGTACACAGGGCCCTTGAAGAGTGGGTGAGCAGGTCAACTGGGAATTGTTACTTTTTCTGCACTCAGTCTGTACTGTTGAAATATATAATCCATTGTCATTGTACAATGAGACTAAACAATGGGATGGAAAATGAAAAATGCATTTCACGTATTCATTCAGAAAATAGCTGGCCTGGTCTCCTAGTTCATGGCAAATTATCTGGGGCATGGGCTAGCATCTGGGAAGAAGAGATCTCTAGACACTTAATCAACAGTACATATTATCTACAAGTATCTTGAGTGAGATCAAGAAATGGAAAGTGGTGACTCAGGTTAGATCCCCAGTCTGGCCCAGTGCATTAAGGATCTGGTGTTGCCACAGCTTTGGTGTAGGTCACAACTGTGGCTCAGATTTGATCCCTGGCCTGGGAACTTCCACATGCCATAGGTGAGGCCAACCCCCCCACCTCAAAACCAAAAAACCAAAACAGGAAGAATATCTTTTGTTAAAAAAGAAAAACCTTTTAAAAAGTCAGTAGAAAATACAGAGGAGGAAACCTCTAATGCAGAAAGCCAAGGTGCACAGTAGTGATGTTTCAGACATCTCTTTTGTGCCTTTTCCAAAACGTTGGCTCCACCTTTTTCTCCATCCTCTGCAGGAGTGATCATCACAACACAGACTTTGGTTCAGTGCAGCTGCAACCAGACAGCACTCAGCCTCAAGCTCCTGCTGTGAACCTCTGACATCTCAGCACCAACACCAGAACCTGCCTAACACGCACACAGGTGGAACCCAGAGGCTTGGGGGCCTTGACTCCTCTGGCCTGCACTTGACCAATGCCAGATAGACTGGCTGGATCAATGCCTCCCCCTTTTCAGCTCTGGGGGAACAGTGCTGGGGTGCATTTCATGAGGTTCCTTAGAAGTACCTCCATCCTCCACTGGCCATCCTTTCTTGTTCTGCTCTGGGTTCATTCTCCAAATGAGCTGCTTCCACCCAAGTGTTGTCATGGCATCTGCTTTCTGGGGAAACACAGGCTAGTGCAATGGCTCTAATCAAGTCCCCACCCATCACTGATTGACAATAAAAGAAATGAGAAGACAATGATGATTATGACCATGTTCAAGGTAGATTCTGATACTGTTCAGACACACAAATTTCCCCCCACTTAACCTTCTTCATGATATATCATCCCTGTCTTATTCATTAGTGTTGAATTTGAAAGTTAAAATGAATTGTACTTACAATTGATCTTACATTGAAGTTCATTATTTTTTTCTGGGAAACTAAGCTAATTGAGGGCTGGTGCCATTATTATTAGCTTTGCAGCAGGCCTAGTGGTCCTCATGCTTGCCTCTTGATGGCAAGTCTTGACAGACATTGTAGGACAGTGACTCTGTTTACGATGGCATTTAGCGAATATTTGAAACTAAGAAGCTGAGTTCTCAGTTACATGATTTTATCTGGTGTTTTTCCAAGAGAAACCACTCAGCAACTCTTGCACCATGCTCTGCTCATCTGGAACAAACAGAACTTACAATTCCTGACAGAAAAGGAGATAAAGCAGAAGTCCTAGCCCAACACTTATGAAGGACTAAAAATAGCTACGAACTTAATCTATTTCAGTAGCTATACTTGGTTTCTTTTAAGCACCAAACTTACAAGTAATTTTTTTTTTCTTCAGAAAATGACACTTTGCTCAGGGGACAAATTGTTTAGACCTAAGTTTATTTTTGTAAAGTTTTCGAGTGCATCCATTATTTGATAGTCACAAAATCAGAAGATTCGAACACACAGAATGCATAATGAAATTCTAAACTTGAAGTTGTTCTAATACTACATTCGTATACTAAGGAATATTACCACACGTTTCTCCTCTCCATGGTCTAGCATAATGCTTGAAACCCAATAAATCTCAGTCCTTATTTGTTGCATAAATGATTATATTCGTGATTGTTGAGAATAACAGCAACGCTTCACCATGGAGTGAATCAAGGTGGCAGCAGGAGGAACTTTCCTCAGGATCCCAGATGCGGTTATATGGGAGGGACAATTCTTCCATCCCTGTCCTTGTGAGTGAATGCCTTTTTGTTTTCTCTCAGTGTTCACCAGAGCCCCGTGATCTTGGAAGCCAGGCTGTGGTGACAGTACCCTCTGGGATCCCCCTCATCATGCTGCTGATTGGCTCTGGGCAGGTCAGGCAGGCTCTCAGGAACATAGCTTGGCAGGACCTACTAATGGGAGGTCGCTGTACCTGCCTTTGGCCCCCAGTAGACAGAGTTAGGGATGCTTGAAAGGTGTTCCTTTGTCGCCCCTCAGTACACACTACTCTCTCCCAACTGACTGGGCCATCAAAGAAAATATTCTTTTCTAATTGGGAGAGTAAAAGTGGCAGGGCTTCCTGGCATAAGGCAGAAGCAGGGGGGAGGGAAGGAAGCTGATGGCTGTTACAGCCAGACACCTGGAAATAAGACTACAGGTGTCAGCTTAGTTCAGAGGTTGTATAAGCAGTGGGAGCTGCTTGGGCGGACAAAGTTTCCGGCAGTCTCCAAAACCAAAAATACTGACAAGAAAACAAAATACCAGCTTTTTTAATATCTTAAAAACAAAAGCAATGAAAGGGAAGAAGGAGCTTTAATTAAACCGAGAGCATAAGCGTTGGGGCTTAAAATCAGCTTAAAATCTCAGCCATTTAGTAGGTGTTTGCCCTGATTCAGGGGAGGCCTTTTAGCCATTGGTCCGGTGTACCCAGAGGGGAGCATGTTTCCATTGCCCTGGTGCTTTGGCGTCTTTAATGGGTTTGTTTATGTTCTGCTGCCACCACCAACTTGCCTGCAGGGAATTTGTGGGAACATTGTATCCTAGCGTGATTTACTCCTTATTCTAAACAAGTGTCTAGAATGATTCAACACTAGGAATGAAAATGTGTATCAAAAACATCTGGAATGATAGGAAGATACTTATGCTCCATGGGTTTGACATCTGTCACTTATTTTCCTAACTGAACCTTCCTGCTCTTCCTTCTAACTCCTTGAGTGGAGACAGCCCTTCTAGCATTCTCTTTTAAATACATCTCTTTGTGGGAGAGCTATTTCTTTTACCTGATGTTTTGTTTTTTTAATAATGATTTTAATTTTTTCCATTATAGCTAGTTTACAGTCTTCTGTCAATTTTCTACAGCATAGCAAGGTGACCCAGTCACACATACATGTATACATTCTTTTTTTCTCACATTATCATGCTCACCTTTCCACAGAAAAGAAAATCATGGATATATAGAGAACAGACTTGTGCTTGCCAAGAGGGAGGGAGAGGGGGAGGGAGTGGGATGGACTGGGAATTTGGGGTTAACAGTTGCCCGAGTTTTTACTTTAAACTTTTGGCACTGTGGTAGGCAGAATCCTAGGATGCCCTCTCTGCCCGCCCCCGCCCAAGTTCCTAGAATATGGAGAGCATACACCTTGTCCCAGTTTTTCAAACACTAATCCAGGTACTGCTGGGAGGAATTCTGCAGATATAATAAAGGTTCCAAATCAGTTGACTTTAAGATTATCTGGGTGGGCCTGACGTAATCACATGAGTCCTTTAAAAACAGAAAGTTTTTTCCTGGCTAGTCACAGAGGAAGCACTTAGAAAAACACATGTAGGAAACAGCAGACATTCAAACTCTGAACAGCCTGTGGGAGCCTTGTGGCAAGGAATGTGAGTGGCCCTGGGAGTTGTCCTCAGCTGACTATCAGAAAAAAAATGACCTCAGTCCTTCAACCATAAAGAAATGAATTCTGGAGTTCTCATCATGGCTCAGCAGTAATGAACCTGACTTGTATCCATCAGAATGTGGGTTTGATCCCTGGCTTTGCTCAGTGGGTTAAGGATCTGGTGTTGCCATGAGATATAGGTGGGTATAGGTTGCATACATGGCTTGGATCCTGCATTGCTGTGGCTGTGGCATAGGCCAGAGGCTACAGCTCCTATTGGACCACCCTAGCCTGGGAACTTCCATATGCTGCAGGTGCATCCTTAAAAAAAAAGAAAAGAAAAGAAATGAATTCTGCCAATAGCAGTTCACTTAGAAGAGGGCCCAGAGCCCCAGATGAGAACCACAGACCCAGCCGGCACTTTGATGTCATGCATGAGACCCTGAAGTGCGAATCCAGCCATGCTGGTTGGGTTTCTACCAGTGGAAACAGTGGGATAATAAATGTGTGTCGTTTTTAGCTGCTAAGTGTGTGGACATTTGTTATGCAAGACAGAAAACTGATCCAGGCAGCCAGAAAACCACTTACTTAAAAATGAGGCAGAGATGAGGAGTATGCTAGGATGCTAGCCTGAAAGAACAATTAATGGGGTATTAACATCTGTTATTAAGAAACATGTAAAATCTACTCTGTAATATAGGGCTAGTCACTTGGGTGGTGAAGAATGAATCTAGTGGGACATATTTATTCATTCATAGAAGAATATTTACTTAGGACCTATTATATAGATAGCATTTGGATTCATTTTGCAGTGATAGAGAAACATTTAGGTAAACAGGTAACTGCATTTTTTTGCTTCACAAGAACTCAAAGAATTTTCGATATGTTACAGACAAAAGCATGTGTTCTAAATTTAAATTATATCCAAATGAAGTGTACTTTAAAAAATGTTTATTTACTAGGGGAAAGATACTTTGAGAAATCTCAGAGGCAAACATATAACTTTTGCCTTTCTTTTCTTTTTCTTTTTGGTCTCTTTTTAGGGCCGCATCCGAGGCACGTGGAGGTTCCCAGGCTAAGGGTTCAATCAGAGCTGTAACTGCTGGCCTACACTACAGCCACAGCAATGCCAGATCCAAGCCAAGTCTGCGACCTACACCACAGCTCATGGCAATGCCAGATCCTTAACCCGCTGAGCGAGGCCAGGGATTGACACTGTGTCCTCATGGATGCTAGTCAGATTCTTTTCTGCTGAGCCACGATGGGAACTCCTTCCTTTTCTTTTAAACAAACTTTTAATTCGGTTTTTTTTTCTTTTTTTTCTTTTTTTTTTTTGGCCATGCTTGTGGCATATGGAAGTTCCCAGCCAGGGATCAAATCCAAACCACAGCTGAGATCTACACCACAGCTGCAGCAATGCGGAATCCTTAACCCACTGTGCCAGGCTGGGGACAGAACCCACACCTCAGCAGCAACCTGAGCCACTGCCAGACAATGCCAGCTCCTTAACCTGCTGCATCACAGTGGGAACTCCTTATTTCAATTTTAATTTTTATGAGGGATAGAAAGAAAATTCAAGCTGTAACTAGAAGTAAAGATGGTGCAACATCAGCTGTGGATGTGGGGGAGCAGGTCATTTTGTCTCCTTACTGCTTTGTTCTCCTAATAAACAGGATGGATTAGTGATTTCTGATTGATTTCTCTTGCTGCCTTTTGTTGTTTATGAACTTAAGGCTGTGTTTCATTGATTCCAAAACACTTTCTGAAAAAAGATCTGCTGACATTGCAGGGCACTTGAGTCATTAACCATGTCAATGCTGACTGAGGAAATAATGTTTTAGCAGAAAAGGGTTATTTGTTCAAAACAAAGGCTGAGGGAGTTCCCGTCATGGCTCAGTGGTAGTGAACCCGACTAGTATCTATGAGACTCGGGTTTGATCCCTGGCCTCGCTCAATGGGTTAAGGATCTGGCATTGCTATGAGCTGTGGTGTAGGTTGCAAATGCGGCTTGGATCCTGCATTGCTGTGGCTGTGGTGTAGGCTGGCAGCTATAGCTCCTATTCGATCCCTAGCCTGGGAACTTCCATATGCCACAGGGGTGGCCCTAAAAAGACAAGAAAAAAAAAAAAAAAGGCTGAGATCTTGGCATTTTCACACATGTTTATAAACCGAATCTAGAGTATTTATTTAATGGAAAGTTACCAGGACACCTGGAAGCTAAAGAGAAGGCTGTTGATTAGGAAGTTTTATTAGGAATGTTATTTTTATTCCCTATTCTGTCCCATTCCCTCTAGAAAATAAAATAGCCAACTTGCTGTTCCCCACTTTTATTTTTTGGCTGCTCCCATTGCATACAAAAGTTCCTGGTCCAGGGATTAAACCAATGTCACAGCAGCAACCAGAGCACAGCAGTGATAACACCAGATCCTTAACCCACAGAGACACCAGGGAACTCCCTTGTCCCCTAATTTTGAGAGGTATTCATTCCCTTATTCTATCAGAGAATGTGCTAGTTGTGGCATGGAGAGGGAGGCCATGACTGAGTACAAAGATGAATGGTAAGAGGAGATGCAGATTAGGGAAATACAGCCTACAGAAAAAAGTTGAAGGAATGAAGAATCTTTTGCCTGAAAAAAATGGATGAACTTCCTTTTAAAAAAACCTGAATTACCATTGCTGTACAATATTATATACGTTACAGGTGTATGATACAGTGATCCATAGTTTTTAAAGGTTATAAAACTTCATAAAATATTGGCTATATTCCCTGTGTGGTACAGCATATCCTTGTATCTTATTTTATACATAATAGTTTGTACCTCCTTTCCCTCCCTTCTTCCCTTTCCCCACCGGTAACCACTAGTTTATTCTCTGTATTGATGAGTCTGCTGAAGATGGGCTTCCTATATATAACTCTCCTTTTCATCCTTCCTTTCTTTCTTTCTTTCCTTTCTTTTTAGGGCCGCACTTGTGGCACATGGAAGTTCCCAGGCTAGGGGTCGAAATGGAGCTTCAGCCACTGGCCTACATCACAGCCACAGCAACACTGGATCCTTAACCCACTGAGCAAGGCCAGAGATCGAACTCACGTCCTCTTTGATACTAGTCAGATTCGTTACCGCTGACCTACAAGTGGAACTCCCCAACTCTCCTTTTCTAGCAGAGGTTTATAAATGTTTTTTTTGTGTGTGTGCACCAGGAGGCACCAATATACTATATAGTAATACTCTACAGATATTATGTAGCGAAAACAAGTTTCCCAAACATTTTAACTTTATGAGGTTAAAAATACAGTTTAGTACAATTTTAAAAAAAAGGCACATAAAAATGCACATATACCAATATAAATAATGGAACTGTTTCAGGGCAATAATGTTTGGCTTAACTGGGGCTGCAAGTTCATGTTCCCTATTATCAAAGAGGTTACACATACCCATTTGTGGACTATTCTTAGTTGATGTCTAAACAAAGTAGATGCTGGCTATTCAGTTTTCAGCTCTCTAAATCCCTTAGAGTTTTTTTTAGGACACTGGAAAGGAGTTATTCCTAGCATCCTGCAGGAACTGCATTAAATGGAATGAACATGAACGTCAGTGATAGAAATCAATACTCTGGAAACAGAGTAGGCCTGGGCTGTGGCAAAGGAAATAAAGGGAATTAAGTAACACTTTGATCTTTGAAATTAGATAAAAAAGAATTCTTCTAAAAATCTATACACCCCATGCCATATCCAGACAACATTCATTTTTTTTCTGGGTGACCACTTTACAGTCTTTATGCTTTTCCTCCCATTGTATAGTTTTTAAGCTTAGTTTTATTAATACACAAAATAAGTTTTACCTGTAAATAGGTCTGGGCCCCAAAATAAACAACCTATTCTCAGTTAAGATCCACTGATTTCTATGAAGTTACTACTCTGTAAGTTTCCAATAAAGCAATGTTCTTACAAAGACACCACTGGATTTGTTTCTTATTTATTTTATTGTAGTGTAAAATAATTAGGCACCATAATTTACTGTAGGCTAGGTTTTACTGCAGACAAAAATTATCCTCCTCTAATACAGAGATGTACATTTGATGTTGGCTAATATGATATTATGAACATCAGTGCTTCTGGTTATCTTCCTAAAAGGAAGGTTCTAACTTTCCTTATGATAAACCAGGCCCAACTGTGTTAGCATTCTGCAAGGACCTCAACACCACAAGGGCTATGTATATATATATTTCTTTATTTTTGGCAGGAAGGAAAACTCAGCAAACACATACGGAATCCACACTTAAAACTTTCGATCAAGGTAGAAACAATTTTAAAATGAAACTTAACTTTAACAGAGCATTCAACATATGCTTGTTATTCTTCCTTGAGCCTTAGTTCTTTCTAGTTTGTAGAGAATGTCATATCTTTTCCCCTTCTAAAACGTATGCTGTTTATAAGGTACCTTGTAAAAGCAAATAACACTTCTCTGCTTAATGGCTATTAATTCTTTTTTTTTTTTTTTTTTTTTTTTTTCCCTTTTAGGGCCACACCTATGGCATATGGACGTTCCAGGCTAGAGGCTGAACTGGAGCTACAGCTGCCAGCCTATGCCACAGCTAAAGCCACTGGCCTATGCCACAGCCAGATCTGAGCCACGTCTGCAACCTACATCGCAGCTTGTGGCAATGCCCGATCCTTAACCCACTGAGCGAGGCCATGGATCAAACCCACATCCTCATGGATAATAGTAGGATTCTTAACCTGCTCAGCTACAATAGGAATTCCTACTAATTCTTTAAGACTCAGCCCAGATAGCTCCCTCTCTAGGAAACTCCCAGGTCAGGGCACTGCCTTCTTGGTGCTCGCATACACTGTGCCTTATTTCTATCATCATACCATCACACTGTTTTATATGTTTGCTTAAAAATCAGTCAACTACTCCAATAAAATTAAATGAAAAATAAAGTATCCCTTCACTAAAATAAGATACAATTTAATAAATTTTACCAATTTTCTTCCCCATCCCCCCACCCCCCACATACCTACACACACACACACACACACACACACACACAAGAAAACATCAACCCAATTAGACTCTGGGCAACTTTAAGGCAGGGATCACATCTTATTCACAGTTGCTCTATCCTTGGTACCTAGAACTGTGCAAACCTGTAACAGGAGGGCATGATAAGCTTCCTAAGTTAAGGGGTAAGTGAGTGGATGCCTGGAAGGGCAATTGGACAAGTATGAAGGTTTGATTTTTTCAACCAGGGATGGACCAACACCATTTTCCAAGAAGGTTACAGCTTCCCCCACTGTTTTCTAAGAGGGCCAATGAGACTATGACATGATTCTAGATGTATAATAAGGATGAGGGCCAGAAAGAAAGAGGACAAGGAAAAGGAGGTGCCCAAGAATGAGAAAGGGCCTTTATCAGAGAGCAGGAGGGATGGGATGTGGCCTGTGGGTTGCTAGACCAGGTTTGGGCCAACAGTGTGTTGTGATGGAATGTTGGCTACGGGGTTGCCAAATAAATATGGGTCTTTTTTCTTTTCCTTTCTCCTTCTTCCTTCCCTCCCTTCCTTCCTTTTCTTTATTGTTTGTTTGTTCATCCTTACTATTTTGTAAAGTCTTTTAAAAATTCCCCCTCTCCTCTGAAAGTAGCCTAGAAAAGGTTCTGCCTGGCGAAGCTTTAAGGGGACAGAACTTAAAAAAACAGGGAGTTCCCGTCATGGTGCAGTGGAAACAAATCTGACTAGGAACCATGAGGTTGTGGGTTCCATCCCTGGCCTCGATCATCAGTTAGGAATCTGGCTTTGCCATGAGCTGTGGTGTAGGTTGCAGACACGGCTTGGATCTGGTGTCGCTGTGGCTGTGGTGTAGGCCAGTGGCTACAGCTCTGATTAGACCCCTAGCCTGGGAATCTCCAAATGCTGCAGGTGTAGCCCTAAAAAGACCAAAAAAAAAAAAAAAGGGGGGGGGAGATAGAACTCCATCTCCCCCTCTCTCTATTTTGAGGGCCAGTGGAGTGAAAATGAGAAAAGGACGTGGGAGAACCCCATCACTTTTTTCATACCTGAAAACACAGAGATCCTTCCTTTTGTTGACATGTGGGTGATGGGATTGGGGTGGGGGAGGCCTTCGTTCTGTGGGAGTATTTTTCTTGCCGTTTAACACCAGTCCTAGAAAGAGCTTTTATGTCTTGTCCATACCCAGGACTGCAATATTCCTTGCTGCATCTGTAGTGTTTTTCTCACTCCATTTTGGGGAATTAGTTTAGTCCAAACACATCTTCTGACCCCCCTATGTCTTTTCTCCCTTCTTGTCCTGCTCTGAACTTCAGCTCCATTTCTAGCTACTAAAACTGGAGAATGAACTGCAGATGAGCACCCTGAGGAGTAGCTGTGCCCTCCCCATCCCCACAGTCATGATCAGACACAAAACAAGGCCCCTAGGGCTGCGGTTGGTCCACCCAGGGCCCCAGGAAGCACCTGCCAGAGATTCTGAGAGGGCACAGATGTGGACATGGCTGGCTTCTTTGCTCACCAAGGGCCAAATCTTCATGCCACACATTGGAGAACTTGTCTACGTATTCAGGGGAACATTGTGGTTTTCATTTTTTAATTCATCTAATACTAATTAGAAAATGAGAACAGTACTTAATTTTTCATAGAAGTCAGTTTTCATAGAAAGCAAAGAGTAAGTTCATAGACATAAACTTTGAAGACGAATTTTTCTTTCCAAGAGAAAAGCGATGTGACGATCTGATGAAAGCACTGACCTGGCAGGGAATGCGAAACTGCTCACTATGAATAGTGACTTAGCTTGCTGATGACACGTTAATATCTGGGAAAAAGTTGAAGCAAGTTTTTCTTTCAGATTGTTGTTTTGTCTCTTGCTACTGTCTGATGTAGGCAAATGTAGTCAATACTCTGAATACAAAGGGCTAATTTTTATAGTTTTGGAAAGAAATTTAAATGTTTTCCAGGAATGTGTAAACATTTTCCTATATTTTTAAGGAATTTCCTATTCCTATATTTGTAAAGGAAATACAAACATAAGGAGGACTTGATGTTTGATATTTTCTAAAATTTTTGGAAACCATTTTGGTGGCATTGCACCTACAAGAACAAAGCTAGAGAAAAGAAGAAAAATATCCATCCAGGTTTACACCATTCCGAGGGCAGGATTACATACACATCCAGAGGCTGACCCATTTGGCCTTCTGAATTACTTAGAGTAGTCTTTCTACCATGTGTGTTATCATTATACTCCTTTTATTGTTGTGCAAACATATTTTTACCAATACGTGAAGAAAGCCTACTTTTAATAAATTAACTAAGGTAAATTAGAGGGTAATTACTCCAAACAACTGGCTTACTTACAATTGCATTTCTTCTGAACAAACCTCAGCTTGCAGGCTGTTCTGTAGGTGGAGAGTCGGATGCGATCCAGATCTTGAGCCCCTAGGGGGAGAAACACACACACATATGAAATGCCATGTGTCTGAAAAGGAACAGATAATGTTGATAAATAAAGCAACTACAGATCTTAACTATACACTTAATCTGATTTCTATTTTTATTAGAATATAAGTTTAATTTTACGACTTGAAAATGTCTGTCCCATAGTCCTCAGGTTCTGGGGAGAAAGGAGTACGTGTATCCAGCATGGTGGTCAGGCTGTCAACCACATTCCTGGGCCAAGGAACACAAGCTCAGCCCTGTGGTGTCTGCCGCTTCTGAGAACAGTCTGCTCAAGCTGTGACTTAAAACAGCCAAATGCATGACTTAAAAACAACCGGATGTAACATTATCAAATAATCATTTAAAATCCACTGAGGTTGGTCATTAGAGTATGGCTCTGTGGTAAGCACGGGCTCAATGTTGGGTGTCTTTTCTTCATGACCATAGGCCAGTTGCTTTCAGAAGCCTCAGTTTTCTCCTCTGGAAGATGAAACTGATGGTAATACGACTACTTATTTCATAGGACGTGTTGTAAGGATAAATGAGAGGCTGCAGCCTAAAGCCTTGGGAACGCTGCCTGGCACACAGTAAATGCTATGTGAGTACTCATCACTACTACCCGAGTCTGTGCTGCAAAACTTCCTGTCAATCTCAGAGGAAACCCACCCCCCACACCTTTTGTCTTTTGAGGGTTCACCCATGGTAGAGGTCCCCAGGCTAGGGTCGAATCAGAGTTGTAGCCTCCAGCCTATGCCACAGCTTACAGCAATGCCAGATCCTTAACCCACTGAGTGAGGCCAGGGATCAAACCTGTGTCCTCACGGATGCTAGTCAGATTCGTTTCCACTGAGCCATGACGGGAAACTCCGAGACTTCTTTCTAAAACCAACCACTGCTCTTTCAAACATTGTGGCCTCCAGTTTCTCCCTGACACAGGTAGTCCCCCATATTCTTGAAATATTTTCCTCATTCCACCCTTCTATTCAAGAATCCAGTATGGCTTCAGCTATCCACAGCACCAAGGCTGAATTCTTGGGATCCAGATATGCACAAGAATCCAAGCCCCTCTGCAGCCTTTTCCATCCTACTTTCTTGACAATCTTTCCCACTGCTCTCTAACACCTCTGCCAGGCTCAAGCTCATCTCCCCACCATCCTCTGAGGATGGGCTGCTTGATACAACCATACCTGAGTTCCCAGTCATCCTTCCACTCTCCCCTGACAAACTTCTAGACTGTGGGCTAACTTCTAGACTGTGTCTAGAACACAACAGACTTAAAAAAATGTCTGTTTTTCTCTGCTTTTAAATATTTGGCTTTCTTCAAGCCCGTGTTTACAGTTCATAACAGATATTAAGGCACACAGCTCTATTTTGACACGTATGGCACTTCCTCTTTACCAGTAAACATGCTACAAAAATGCTTCAGAATTAGAATAGCAAGTAAAATAACTGGTCTAGAAGTAAATATATTAGGAGGCCAATTAAGTGCCTTCCTAACGAAACTCAAGATCAATTAGTGGATGTCCCTCATTGGGTGCATTTATCATTCCCTCAAACTGATCTCTTTAGAGTCATTTAAAAATACTGCTATTTTAAAACTTTATGGTTTTATAAGGCAGATTATTAAACATTCATTCTTATGAGAGTTTTTTACTTGACAAACAGACTAATTGATACTAAGTGCTTGAAGGCTCAAAGAGGTAGGATTCACCTTCACCCAAGGCAGGAATTCACCTAAACGCATTCTCAACAGGTGAACATTTAACCAACGGCCAGATAAGATTATGTCCAATGATGGGGATGGTTATCATTTAGTGAAAATATAAGAGTTTTAAAGCTAGTAACCCTTAATCTCTCACTTCCAAGTTGTGTGAACTTTGACGAGGTTTTACTTGACATCCAATGTCTTCCTAAATAAGAAAAATGAGGATAATAGAATCAACTCTACCAGCTGGTAACCTCTGTAGATGGTACCTAATGAGTGTTTGATAGCAGGTAGGCCTCCTTACAAGGTTTTCTGGGGCCATTTCTGAGCACCAATAAATGGTAGGAATTTCTTTTTTTATATTTGGGCTTTAGTTTGCCTCCCTGTAACTTCAATCCACTGGAGCTGGTTTCCCTTCTGAAGCCATATAACCTTTCCTCCCTTCCATTTGATAATTTATTTTTCAGATTGGGAAGCAGCTCTCATGATCATTGTTAGCATCTTCATTACCATCTGAACATTATGTACAAATGTCCCTGTCTTCATGGAGTTTAAAGTTTTGGCATGCAGGGAGCTTCTTGACTTTTTTCGGTTGAAGACGTCCAAGTCCACAGCCATCTCAAATACAATGTCTAGCACAGAATGGGATACACAATAGGCTTCAATATATGGATGTAGCTATTATTATTTTCATTATCATCAGACATGGTTTTGAGACCCTTAACCATTCTAGTGATCCTATTCTATTGGTTGTCCAATATCTCCTTGAAATAAGACATATAAAACTAACCCAAACGCCATAGCAATTGCCTTACCTGTGTGAAATGTACAGAAAAACCTAAAACCACCATTAATAAGGACACTTACTAATGCATTTTTTTAAAAAATGGCTCATTCTTCTGGCTCTTATGAAGCTAGTAGTTCATTAAAAAGCTGGCTTTAAAAAAATCAAACGCACTCGTATTAAGTCAGATCTTTTCTATTTTCTATTTAAATGCTCATTTGCGGGCTAGGTATGACTTCACATTTAATCTTAGTTTCTTTTACTTTTTAGCTCATGCTTCTAACCTTTCTGATATTTAAAACATTTTTGATTTTGTCACTGGCATTTAAAAGGGGCTCCTTAGTTTCAAGTCCTCTGTAAATCTGAGAGGCTCAGGTGGGAAATAATCTGTCTAGGATGCTGGACAATCAGCGATATAGAGACTATCAAATACAGGAATGCTAGTTCTTTGCCTTTTTCCCAGGATAAGAATATCATTTTAGTGATGCTGAGTTTGGCTCAACAATCAAGAGAATCCCAATATCTGTCAATAATCCTTTAAAAGAAGACATTAGGGACATGGATACTTTGTGTAAGTTCTTCAAAAGTAATGATTGAAGCCCCAGGTGTGAAAAGACTGTGATGCAGCACAGAATTACATTTCTCAGTACTGACAAGACCTTACCCTCTGAAAGCAGAAAGGAGGCAGTGCTGGCTTCTCTGCACCTCCCTCTCATAGTGGTCCTAGGGAGCCTTTGGTAGAGGTGCCCCTCTCCAGGATGCAGTAAACAGCAATGCAGAGATGATGCTTAGGGTCAGGGGTGCACTGACTACTCTCCTCTGCCTTATCACCATGTGGGCTGAATGGACCCTCTGTTGTGCTCAAGCATCAGGAAGGGGTCTTGGAGGTCTGTCAATGTCTCCAATTTGTGAAAGTTCTTCCTGGCTGAGGATGTAAGCCCTGAATATTAAAAGGGATGTGGTGTGCAATGAAGTTCAGTTTTTCAGATACAGCCACACTACCTCGCACAGACAAGGTAAGTGGCAACCACAGGATCCATAATGGACTCTGGAACCTAAAAGCTGTGCTGAGACAGGCTGTGAAGGTTCTTGCTCCAGTTACCCACCTCGTTTGACATAAATTTCTTTGTCTCTGGCCCAATAACCATGAACTTAATTCAGTTTTACAAGTGTGGTCTCTTCTTGAAAGTCTATAAATTCATGGCCTTCCTAGGGAGCAATTAATTGCATGTCTTCTGTGTCTAAGTCATTGCCTCAAACCAAAGACCTGTGGTCAGCTAGAGCCACAAACAGAGTTTCCAGTATACAACTGGGGACTGTCCTCCAGGTTGATTGATCCATTACTCACAATGATGCCCTCCAGGTTGACTGATCCATTACATATATTACATTACTTACATGATCCAGGCATGGTCACAATAGTACCTCTGAATCTAGGTTAACTGTACAGTGATCCAGCTCACATTTCTCCAGCTCGTGTACAACCTAAGGGACTCTGTCAGCATCTTGCTGAAATTAATGTTCATTTGTATCCTATGGTATTTTTCTGAGCTAGCAGTCTAGTAATATTATTAAAAAGGGAAATTAGTTGACTTAATTCACTTATAAAAAAAAAGATGGAATTTGAATAAACAAGGAAATGAAGTCAAGAGAGCCATCCTTGCTCTTGGCATGTTGAAATGTCTAGGATTACCACTATGTTTTGTCCAAGATCTGAAAAAAAAATCCATTTTCTCTTGAAATCTACATCAAGCTCATACTGTATACTTTCAAAACTCTAGTTTTTCCTCTTTAATAAAAAATAGTACAGTACTTCCCTATCTATTTTTTGCAATGTCCTCTTTATTATTTTTCAAAATATAGTACTGTTTTCCATTATTATTATATATCTCTGGTATATAATTCTTTAAAACATGGAGATTTGGCTCAGCTAAGTAATATCTTAGATTTGCTTCATCATTATACAGTGTGGCTGGGGGTAAACAATTAAGGGTAGAGATGAATACTATCTTCTCTATTTCTGTATATATTTAAAGTTTTTCATAAGAAAAAAAATTTTTTTTCTTTTCACGGCCACACTTGCAGCATATGGAAATTTCCTGGCTGGGGTTGAATCAGGTCTTTGGAGGCTACTGAGAGACAGAAAAAGAGAAGCAAAGTGGTCAGAAACAGCAAGAGACTGGAGTACAGTGGTGACTCAGGGAGAATTTCCAGGATGGTGACCCATCATGTTGACATCCCAAAGATGCTGAAGAGCATAAGAAATGAAGATTCAGGTGAAAGCAGTCACACTAACCACCACGGCTTATGGGACTGGGATCACTCATGTCATTTTCCTGAATTTTTGAAATCAGATTTCCTAGAACTCACAGTGTGCACTGCACAATTCTGCTCTAGGCTCCATTCAAACTATGCACGTGCTGACTGCAGTCAACATTCCGAAGGACTGTCTGCCTTGGAACCACTCAACAGGGTCTGCTGAGCACCTCTACTTGCCTGGCTTTGATTTCTGGTCCCTCCTCCACTTGGAGGCCAATGGCATCACACTGCTTTCTCCCCAGGACCTTTCTCATCTTGTTGGGCAGCCTTCCATGTTCTGAAAGAGTGCTTTCCAATCACTTTCCTCTCATTGAAAGCTACCTGCCCTTTGCCCTGAGGCTTTTAAACCAGCATCGATTCGGCACCTAAGGTGAGTGGGTTTGAAGGGAAAGGTCCAGGGTCTGTCCCAAAGGAGGAGTTCATGTGACTGAGTGACATGGACACGTCCACAAGGAAGTGTCGTACAAAGCTGAGTAAATGTACTCTGAGAGCAGAAAAACACAGTTAAGGGAGCTGGAGTCTAAGAAGAATTTATTTTGCCAACAGCCAGTGAGATAAACCTATTTGAGCTGATAAACTTGTATGATGGCTGAAGAGCCCAAGGTGAAGATGGCATTACATTTAACTAGAGTCTTTTCAGCTTTAATCTAAGGTACTAAATTAACTGATAATTCGGGCATTATACTGAGGGGAAATTTGGGTTTAGGGCAGCTTGCCTCAAATTTCTTTAATCAAAGTATGTGGCCATAGAAGTTGTTTTGTTTTGTTTCGTTTTGTGGCTTATTTGTGAGTCCATGTAAACTTTAATTTTGTTTGCTTCTTTTTTCATTTTTCTTTTTTTTTTTTTTTGCTTCTGCTCCTTATGATTATGAACTCAGAATCGATGTTTAACACGTATAGATGCTGCAATCACCTGAATTTGCTAAAATTTCTTTACCAATTGTTTTTCTTTTTAATTGTTACTCTTTTCTCCATGTTCTTCTGCTCAGCTTAACTAACCTTTAGAATAGATTCTTCCAGACTCTAGTTCTTTGACCTCCCTTTTCTTCCTCCCTTCCTTCCTTCTTCCCTCCCTTCCTCCCTTCCTTCCTCTCTCTCCCTCCCTCGCTTCTTCTTCTTCTGTTTGTTTTTATAAAATAAAGACTTTTTTGGCCATGCCCACAGTATGCAAAAGTTCCTGGGTCACAGATGGAACTCACGCCACAGCAGTGACAACATCGGATCCTTAACCACTAGGTAACCAGGGAACTCCCCCCTACCTTCTTATCTTAGAGCGCTTACTTTAGAAAACTTTCTTTTGTAAATTCTTTGCTCCTTTAAAGATGTAAACCTCTCAGTCTTCTGACAGTTTTACAACCTGTTGTTACCTGGAAATATCTGTCTCAAGGACTGGGAGCCATTCCTTGGAAATGTAATCACTGAAGGTAGGAGCCTATCTTCCTCACTGTGACAATTCGTAGGCAGAACTGACCAACTTCCCCTCTAACCTCTTTCAGGACTTCTGCTCTGGCTCACCCCAGTGCTTAGAAACTCTCCTGTCTTTGGTTCCAGCAAAGTTGAGCTCAGTCTCTCTCCTCTCTTGCAATAGTCTTGAATAAAATCTTCCCTGCATTCTTAACTCCTTTTTTTTTTTTTTTTTTCCTTTGGCATTTGTAATTTCTAAAACCAAGAATCTCTTTGGCACTTTCCTTTGGTGTTTAAAAAAGAACTACTTCTAAGTAGTACTTAGCTGACCAGATTTACAAATTCCTTCTTCTTTTTTAGCTCCCTGTCTAGATATCACAGATTCCTGGAAGAAGTTATTTTCCAAGTTTCAATGTCAGTCTTCTCTGATAATAGATTCCTTGTCTTTCTTTGGAGTCCTGCTGATAGAACTAGGGTAACCCATATATATTTCAAATATTTAACACATTCTCAATGAGATTACCTTTCTTGTCTGACAGTCAGTCAATATCAATTTCTCCCTTTGAAATCAGCCAATTGTTTTCTCTGGCACAATCATACTTACTATGGTCATGTCCTACTTAGTGTTACTCTGGACATGATGCTTGCTAATGGATTGTTAAGGTCAGCTGTATTCTTTTTGAAGTGAGGAAGAAAGGGAGAAAGATACATATCTGTGTGTTTTGCTTAACTATTTTGATCACTAAATTTGGAGAACTCAAAATGATTTAATAAACTGCATGGCCTATGAAAAGGTTAATTTAGGAAGTGAATACATAATTTTCCTAAGTCTTTCTCGCTTGAAAAATGTAGAGCTTTTCTGTTTCTATGGCTATAAAACTTACGGTGATCTTTCTTTGAGTTGGATAACTTAATTCAAAAGACATTTGTGGAGTTCCCGTTGTGGTGCAGTGGTTAACGAATCCAACTAGGAACCATGAGGTTTCGGGTTCGATCCCTGCTCTCGCTCAGTGGGTTAAGGATCTGGTGTTGCCATGAGTTGTGGTGTAGGTTGCAGACATGGCTCAGATCTGGTGTTGCTGTGACTCTGGCGTAGGCCGGCAGCAACAGCTCTGATTAGATCCCTAGCCTGGGAACCTCCATATACCGCGAGAGGGGCCCAAGAAAAAAATGGCAAAAAGACAAAAAAAAAAAAAAAAAAAAAAAGACATTTGTGACACATGTGTTTGTCTGTGCCAGGCACTGCCTGAGGTGCAGAAGGAGCTGGAATAATGTACTTAAATTCAGATAAATGTTTACAAAATCATGACATAAGAATTCTTACAGTCTGTTGGCTGATGCAGTCTTTAACATAATGATGATAAATTCAAAGATTTGCCCTAAGGATTTCTTGGTTTTCTATGTTAAATATTAAACTTTTTTTTTCTTTTTTGGACAAAACACTGGCCCTTGATAGACATGCCTCTTGCCTTTTCAGTCTAAGAGTCTATGATATATGAGAAAGTATTTGTGCTGCTCTGGATTTTGTTTAGATGGGCAGGCAGTAACTATGTCACTTCCTCTGTTAGACTAGTATCAACAAAAGTCAAAATTCCAGGTCTCTGATCAGGACTGAAGTGAAGCTACAGTACCAGGTATGGCCTAGGAACATGAAAGGTCATGGCTGAAACTCTCATAGACTCTTTAGACATGTTTCTAAAAGTGGAAAAGCAAGGAGCACAACTGATTTTGCTCATGTGATTCCCCACATCGATTTTAGTTAGTTAGTTAGTTAGTTACTAATCTGTCTTGGTGCCTCCAGATTATTGGGAAATGATAAAGGCAATTGTAAATCTTATTATCTGGGGCTTTCCTTTATCTGCTCCGACCCTCATTCTTGCCAAATAGTCCCAATCTTCAGGAGAACCTAATTTTGTCTCTTGACTTCTCAGAGTAAAAGGCTTATGACTCCTTCTGCACCTCCTCATTCCTTAGGCAGGGAAGGAGAGATAAAAAGACAACAAGAGAATTGTGCCTTTTTCTTTGTAACATTTAATTTGAGATGTGTGTTTTCCCCTCAGTGTCAACTTCTTCTTCCTTATGAATAAGAAAAATGGTCTATAAGGAGATACTACCACCCAATTACTCATATAGCAATCTTGCATTTACATAAACCAACAACCTCTATTTAAACAGTTCTCCACTGGGGTCAGTCAATATCATCTGGGTTTGGTTTTCCTTGTACAGCAGGTCACCTTCAAGCTCTTTTTAAACGTTGTTTTCCTTTTCACTTTTTGGAAACCAGTCTGTAGGACAGATTCTCCTCCTCTGCATGAAGTCCAAATGACAGCTTATAGTTTGGTCTGGTAATTGTGCCTGACTCCTCTTTTCCATATGAACATATGATATCATTTTGTAGTTAAGACATTCAATGGTTCATTTCAAAAATGTTACCTTGTGCCTGCAACGTGCCAGACCCTGTGACAGTGGAGGGAAATGAACACAAACTGTGAAGTTTAATGGACTGTATTAAGCCAACACTAAATAGGGTTTATTAAGCATCCATATGTATATACACGCATTTTGGTCCATGAACCTTTTTCTTTCATATAAGATATACAGTCCTAGTAACAATGACTATGATGATTCATTGACTAATTTAATTCTCACCCAAGAGGAGGCAAAAATGCCAAAATATATATTTTATGTAAAGAATTTATGATTTAAGGTAAATTAGAAAGGCCATAAGGTTTAAGTGGTTATGTCTAGCCTTTCCATAAGTATTCATGGAACCTGCAGGGTGTTCCTTAAAAGTTCTGTACTTACTCATCTCTGCAAACAGCTGTCTTCTTTCTGCCATGGTATTTCCTCTTTTCCCACTATCTTCAATCATTCTATGAGACAAAATGGTTACAATGTGTATTAGCCTCATGCTAAGGAGGCAAATAGCCATTTCTATATAAACACACTTGCTGTAGTTATGTCACAAACCTAGAGACAAAGTATTTAAAAGTGTATATTTAAAAAGAATAGCTTTACTTTGGCTAACTTAAATGGTGGTACATATTTTCTATATATAACATTGTTGTAGTTCTGGAAGGAGCTGTAAAATTTTTGTTTTCTAACATACAAATAACTACAATAGCAGATGAGCTTGTGCTATAACTGAATATAACAGTCTATCACCTGTTATGTGGTCCTGTTCACATATGGTTTCATTTTCAATTTTGGGAATACCTACAAAGAATATAGAGCTGATATTGCAGATCCCATTCAAGAAGTGATCGAGAGTCTCATGGCCTTAGTAAGTGGGCTCTAAATTCATTGAGTGATAAAATAAATAAATAAATAAATAAATAAATAAATAAATAAATAAACCAAAAACAAAAATAAAAAAATAAAACCAGTCTGCTTTCCACTACATTCCATTGCAAGTTGTCCTGTGTGCACCTAAAGCCTCAATTTAGAAGCAGGCCATTTTCTAAATGTTTATCTCTAATTTAAGTGTTTGGAACCTGCAACAGGTTTTCTATACATAACAATTCCATGCAAAGTGGCTAGGCTCACCTCTCTATTCTATTCATTCTCTTCTATTCTTCTCATTCATTCTATTCTATTCTCTATTCATCACCATTCTATTGTCTGCAATGGAATGACTTTAACCAACCGTTAAAATGGAGAATAAAACAAGATGAAAAATTAAAATTTGACTTAAGTAAAAAGAAAATAATGGGAAAGGTAATGGAAATGTTGTTTAGCCCTACAGAAGGTTGTGGGCTAAATATCAAATGTTTTATAGGTTGATGGAGTTGATTTTTTGATAAATCTAATTAAATTTTTAAATTAAATTTAAAATTTTTATTTAAAATTTTTTTTCTCTCTCATACACTCATATACACTTATATATACATACATAATATATATGTACATATATATCTGTATATAAGTGTATATATATGTGTATGTGTGTATACCATTATACATTAAAAAAAAGTTTTAAGTTTGGTTCTTGTTTGGTTTTGGCCACACCTACAGAAGCATGCACAAGTTCCTGGGCCAGGAACTGAACCCATGCCACAGCTGTAACCAGAGCCACAGCAGTGACAATGTAGGATCCTTAACCCACTGAGCCATCAGAGAACTTCCTATACCATTATGGTTTGATTCAGGCATGGTAACAGAAGGCATAGCTGATCTTTTTGTCTGTTCTTTCTCAAATATGAATTTTGCCCATGTTATTATTACTATTACTATTATTATTTGTCTGGGTTGCCCTCACCCTATGCATGGATAAGTTGCAGTCATCCTTCAGGTCTAAGATGAGGTTTATTTCCCTCTGAAATTGTCCCAAACGCTATGATTGGCTGGGATGGGTGCCTTTCCTCTGAGCCTCCAGAGTCTGCTATGCCTTTCTCAACACTGAGCATTCACTTCACAAAGGCACTTTACTGAGTGCCTTCTGTGTTCCAGCAACCCAACTGAACTCTAGGTACACAACGGTGATGAAATCACAGTTCCTGCCCTCAAGATGCTTACTCTCTAGTAGGAGAGACATAGATGCATAAAAGCCATGAGGCAGTTATAGTCATGGAAGTGGAAAGAAAGCCATGTGAGTGTGAGAGAGGTTGATTGCCTGGGGGTAAATTTAAGGGAGCTATCATCCTCCCTTGGTTTCCATAGGGGATTGGTTCCAGCTCCTCCCCTCTTCCTCAAATACCAAAATCCTTGAATGCTAAAGTCCCTTATATAGAACAGTGTTGTACAGTTGGTCCTCTATCTGCCTTTGACTGGTTGATTCCCTAGCGTGGATCCCACAGGTATGGAGGGTGCCCTGTGCTTGCAGAAGATGCTCAAAAGATGGTGGGGCTGTGTACAAAATGACTCACTGGAGCATGAAAGAAGAAGATTGGTAGTGAAACAAAATGTGATGTCAGACAAGCTGGCCAAACAGCCTCTCCAGTTGCTTCTCTGAGTTAAGAATTATTTGCCTATTGCCTGGAAGGAAAAGAAGAGCATGGAACAGCCTTGGTTTACAGAGTTAAGGAAAGAGTGTATATCCATTCACAATGAGTCATAAGATAATCAGGGCCAGGCTTCAATAGTAACTGGAAAGGCAGAGAGTTTTAATGAAGCTTCCTCAACTTGTACTCTAGGAACCAAACTGAACTCTGGGTGCACAATGGTGATGAAATCACAGTTTTGTTTTGTTCGATGCAGTGCTGAACACAGTCAAATACTTTCTTTCTATGAGATTTTTAATTTTTTAATGAAAAACATTTTCTTTTTACTGCTGCACTTGTGGCATATGGAAGTTCCCAGGCTAGGGGTTGAATTGGAGATGCATTGCCAGCCTACACCACAGCCATAGCAACACTGGGTCCAAGCAGCATTTGCAACCTATCCCATTGCTTGCAAGTGCTGGATTCTGAACCCACAGAGTGAGGCCAGAGAGTGAACCCGCATCCTCACAAAGACAACGTTGGGTTTTTTAACCCACTGAGCCCCAATGGGAACTCCCTTATGAGATTTTAAATGTGCAAGTATGGTTGAGATATAGAGATGTGGGGAGAAACACACCCTTCCCGACTCACATACCCATCTCCTTTCCTCCAGAGGAAGTGGCTAGACAATAATGGGACATTCGCAAAATAGTCTGGGTATAGCTTCCAACTTTTATTCCAAAAGCTCAGAAGTAAAGTTCTTGAGACTTAGGGGACAGAACAAGGATATGTTCCTGCATCTGTCTATAAGTTGGAATGGGATGAAAAGAACCATTAAAAATAAATCACAGAGGATGGCAGGCTGGAAGGCTCTTAATGAACATGTGAGGGAGGTAAAGACTGGCTTGTGAACGCGTGGCACTTACTGCCTGTTACTACTTACTTGGTACTGCCCCCTAACATCTCTTTTTCTAGTTAATTTTTTTGTGTGTGTCTCTCTCTCTAAGATTTTTGGGGGCAGTAACTTTGAAGATTTTAAATTCTTCACAGTGTTGAGCCAAATCCAATCAACAAACATTCTGTCCAGTTAATATTTACTGAACAAATGAATACAACAGAAAAAAAAGAGGGAAGAGAGAGGAAAGAAAAATAAATTTTCTTTCCCCAAAATGGACTTTCAATTCTATTTTCAAAAACCGACTCATAGAAGAGGGAAATTCCAATTGTATTATTTTAAAAGATTAATTATTTGGAATGAGAGAAACAAATTCACTTAAAAAAAATAATCTAGGACAATGCATCTTAAAGCAAATTTTTTTTTTTTTTTTTTTAGGGCCGCACCCATGACAAATGGAGGTTCCTAGTCTAGGGGTCTAATTAGACTATTGCTACTGGCCTAAGCCAGAGCCTCAGCAACGCCAGATCTGAGCCACTCCTGTGAACTACACCACAGCTTACGGCAACGCTGGATCCTTAACCCACTGAGCAAGGCCAGGGATCGAACCTGCAACCTCATAGTTCATAGTCTGATTCGTTTCTGTTGCGCCAAGATGGGAACTCCCAAAATCTTTTCTTAAGAAACAGAAGTGGAAATATATGCAAACTACATCCATGTCCCCTTTTGGTCAACCAACATCACCATGTTGGTTAATTAACTCATAAAAGAGCCATCATTAGTTACACAACAGGCATTAATTCTAACTTCTAAGTAAAACATGTATTTTATAAGGAAAACAAAGAAAATCTCAGTGCTGTGAAATAACAGAGAGCCTGGAATATAATTACAAATATAGAAGCAATAATAATATACCTCTCGTTTTACCCCCAGAGTTTCCTGGGAAGCAGCACTATTAGAAACAATGGAGAATATTCATTTATTTCCATTGATCGCAGTCATAACAGTAAAGAAGAGGACACACTCGTTTACAGCTCACACTGATTCCACAGAAGGACTTGTGGGCTCATGAATCAAACAGGCAAGAAACACCACTGGGGGCTCGTTAGTTTTCAATTTAACTCTGATCAGTGGGCTTTGAGATATACAATTCCTGACAACATTCTCATGGCTTTAGAATGAAAGAAGAGCAAAACAGTCAGTAGGGGAAGGGGGTACACTTTTTTAGGAGCCATTTCATTTCTGAAAATATCCAGGAGCTCAGTTTTGCCTGCTTTCATTATAACAACAGCTGCCTAAAGTCATATATAGAGAGAGATGAAGGGGAGAATCCACCATCTGTGATAATACTAATGTCACAAGGTGCATGGCTCAGCAACAAGCCTGATTTGACCAGTTTTTGTTGCTTCTTCATGTCGATGAGATACTTTAGAATTTACCAAAAAATTGCAGAAATGTCAAAAGATCACAAAGAACTGGCAAAGATAAATAAATGATAAGCCTTGTCAGATGTTTCTTTTACTACTGCTCAGGATTACAGATTAGACAGGGCCTGTGTTTTCACTTTTGAGAATCCATCCATCCCTTTACTTAAGACATATTTACAATGTAGCTATAATTGGTCAGACACTCTGCTAGATTCTTGAGATCCAAAGATAAACAAGACATCACTTATATGTGGAATCTACAATAAAAAAAGGGATACAAACGAACTCATTTGCAGAAGAGAAACAGACTCACAGATTTTGAAAAGTTTAAGGTTACCAAAGTGGACAGGTGGAGGTGGGACGGATGGACTGGGGGTTTGGGATCAGCATATGCACACTGAGGTATATGGAATGATTGGTAGATGGGGACCTGCTGTATTGCACAGAGAACTTTACCCAATATTCTGTGATAATCTATGTGGGAAAAGAATCTGAAGGAGAATGGAAGTGTGTATATGTATAACTGAATCACTTTGTTGTACAGTGGAAATCACAACCTCGTAAATCAACTATACTTCAATAAAACTTTAAAAAAATGAAAAAAATCACAATTCCTCATAAACTAAAACACCAAAAACAAACAAACAAAACTAAAGATGAATAAGACACGATCCCTGCCCTTAAGAAGCTCACAGTCCAGAAGGGAAAGCAAATTATTCTAACAAATAAGTGTAATTTCATATAATATGAACAATAACGGAAGGATGTACTGCTACAGATAGTAGTTTATTTTTGGGAAGGTCTGAGAGAGACGTTTAAGAAAGGGTGACTCTAGAGCAGAGTTTTATTTATTAATTTATTTTTGTCTTTTTTTTTTTTTTTTAGGGCATATGAAAATTCCCAGGCTAAGGGTCAAATTGGAGCTGTAGCCACGGGCGTGCACCACAGCCACAGCAACGTCAGATCCAAGCTGAGTCTGTGACCTACACCACAGCTCACAACAACAGCAGATCCTTAACCCATTGAGTGAAGCCAAGGATCAAACCCATGGATACTAGCAGGGTTTGTTACCACTGAGCCACAATGGGAACTCCCTGGAGCAGAGTTTTAAAGGATGAACAGGAATTTTTCAGATAGATTAGAGTGGAGGGAGGACAATTATAGTTAGAAAGAGTCATTACAAAAAGCATGGAGCTTGAAAAAGGGTATGTGGTGCATTTGGGAATTGGGGGATAGTTCAGTATTGCGGAGTACAAGTGTGAGCAAGGACACTGGGGAGGTGAAAAGGCATTCGATCTAGAAAGCCTGATTTACCAAGTCTAACAGTACAGGGCTTTCCTCTGGGAGGCTGGATGCCAGCCAAGGTTTAAGCAGGGAATTGATGTACATAGATTGAGCTTTTGGCAAGATTGCTCCAGAATGTCAAGTGGAAGAAAGACTGGGTAGGCAGGAGTGTCGGGGGTAAAAACCCACGTGTAAGGGAAGAGTCCAGTTACCTGGATGCTTCTGTGATTCAGGTTGAGGATAATATGTCTTTTTTTTTTTTTTTTTGTCTTTTTAGGGCTGCACCTGCAGCAAATGGAAGTTCCCAGGTTAGGGGTTGAATCAGAGCTTCAGTTGCTGGCCTACACCACAGCCACAGCAACGCCAGATCCAAGCCACATCTGCAACCTACACCAGAGCTCACAGCAATGCCAGATCCTTAAACTACTGAGTGAGGCCAGGGATCAAACCTACGTCCTCATGGATACTAGTCAGATTCCTTACCACTGAGCCACAATGGGAACTCCCCAAAATAATATGTCTTATGCTAAAGAATTTTTATTTTTTTGGCTGTACCTGCAGCATGCAGAAGTTTCCTGGCCAGGGATCAAACCCACGCCACAGCAATGACTAGAGTTACAGCAGTGACAATGCTGGATCCTTAACATGCTGAGCCACCAGGGAACTCCCTATGCTAAAGGATTGACTTGAGAGAGCTTTAGGACACATTCCATAAGACTTGGTGATTGGCAGGTTGTGTGGAGAATGGCAGAGGAGAAGCCCTTGGCTTTTGCTTTCCTGCAGCACTTCACACATATTAGGATTGCTCTGCTGCGGCAGTAATGAATTTGTAGGAGGTGAGGTCACCAAGCCACCCTTCTTCTGGCATAGTCATTAAGAGGCTGAAAACTGGACAGGGAGGGCTCTGATCTTAGCCCCCATATATGGGGGAGGGTTGAAATAACAGCGTAGGATAGTATGGAAACCAGCAAGAAAAAAAGAACAAATTCAAATGTAGGGCACAGAGTGGTGGGAAGACAAGTGCATTTCATTTTGGCATAGCAAGACGAGGTTCACACTGAAAGAGCACATCCTTCTCGACACATCTGTAATCAAACATCATCTGTAATAAACATACATTTCCATTGCACATGACACATAAGACATTTTAAAGGTAGAAGCTTAAACTAATGCTGTCTTCCATTTGCATAGCTTTCTGAAGATTAGAAAACTTTTCCCTATAACCTGGTGAGGAGGTTGGAAAGTATTATTATCCCAAATTCTAGCTGAAGAACTTGAGACTCAGGCAGTGAAATGGCTGCCCCCCAAAACATAAAGCATTTTATGGCAGGGCAGAAACTTGAATACATATTTTTTGCTTTTAATTTTGAAATTCCTTGGCTAGTGTGTATTTTGCTAGACAGTAATCTTATTCCAGCTGCCACTGTTCAACACAAATTAATATCTTCATCCCCAAAAGGAGACGAGAGAGAAAGGGGCCACAGCTCTCTCAAATATCACTGAGAGGAGTTCCTGCTGTGGCACAGTGGGTTAAGAATCTGACTGTGGCAGCTCAGATCACTGTGGAGGCATGGATTTGATTTTTGGCCTGGCGCAGTAGATTAAAGGATCTGGTGTTGCCGCAGCTGCAACGTAGGTCAGAGCTGTGGCTTGGATTCAGTCCTTGCCCTGGGAACTTCCATATGCTGTGGCTGCAGCTATAAAATTTAAAAAAAAAAATGTCACTGAGAAATTCCTCTGGATGTTACTTCTTAATGGAATCCTCTTATTTTAAAACATGGTTGTACTGGCAGTTATCATCGAGATTAAAATAATTCCCAGCGTCCAGATTTCTGTAATCACAGACACATACACACATACCAACCAACTCACACACTGCTTCACACTCTCACACTGTAAGTGCACAAAAACTGACAATGTTTTGAGAAAAGGCTGGCTCTGCTTTGCTTCTGCGCCACTTTAGCAAACACTTAAGACTTGCAGATTTCCTGTTTAGGATGATGGGACTCTCCCCAGGCTTTATTTCCCTCTGCTTTGCTCCAGGTGGATGACAGACTGGGTTCAGCCACAGCCAACTGCTGTAATCCACAAAGTTAATAACAGCAGCGAAGGCCATTTCAAGCTCCTTTCCACCTTTAATTGATTTATGGTGGCATAGAAATGCCTGTTTCCATTTTTGTTAATGAAAGAGGCCTCTGATAGGACTTTCTCAGATTTACATTCTACTTCTAATCGCTGGCAATATAATAAGAAAAGGATTCAGAGCTCTTTCCTGAGGCAACGTATAATTGCATTGGCTTTCCCCTCCTCGTCCTTTATCTAGATGAACCCCTGAAAGTGGGAAAATGCTGTCACTAAAATAAATGGCTATGATGGGTTTCTGATTTTGTCTTTTACTTTGAACATCATCTTTTTTTGTGGGGGTGCGGGGGGCACACCTGTGGCACATGGAGGTTCCCAGGCTAGGGGTTGAATCGGAGCTGTAGCCGCTGGCCTATACCACAGCCACAGCAACGTGGGGTTTGGGCCGCATCTGCAACTTACATCACGGCAATGCCGGATCCTTAACCCACTGAGAGAGTCCAGGGATTGAACCCGTGACCTCATGGTTCCTAGTCAGATTCGTTTCCGCTAAGACACAACGGGAACTCCTGAACATCATCTTCTGCTCTTGGAACCTGAGTCTTATTTTGGGGACATAAGGGGTGTGAACTCACCTATTTTAATGTCATGACCAGCTGGACGTGTTATCAGGGATTTGATCTTTCCTAAAAGGTATCTACCCTAGCAGTTCTCGGCTATGACTGCCCATGACTGCCCATCACACCAGCCTAGAGATTTTATCAAAGTTATAAATACTACCTGGAGATACTGAATCTGGGTTGGAATGGAGCATTGTGCTTTAAACAAGCTCACAGGTGCTCCTGATATGTAGTCAGATTGAACTAGAAATGCGATGCTAGTTGAGTACGATTATTGAACTTATTTGCACATTAGGTTGAAAATCTTTTTCTTTTGTGGCCACGCCTGAGGCATGTGAAAGTCCCTGGGCCAGGGACTAAACCCAAGCCACAGCAGTGACCCAAGCCATAACCGTGACAACACAAGATCCTTAACCTGTTGAGCCACCAGGGAACTCCTAGGTTGGAATTTTTATGTTGCTTTGTAATATGTTTCTCTAGCTTGTAAGACCTATTTTAAAATATACTTTGAGGAGTTCCCACTGTGGCACAGTGGGTTAATGATCCAGCTTGTCTCAGTCGAAAAAGGGGACAAGAATGTACTTCGAGGAGTTCCTGTTGTGGCTCAGTGGTTAAAAACCTGACTGGTATCCATGAGGATAAGGGTTCAATCCCTGGCCTCACTCAGTGGTTTAAGGATTCGGCATTGCTGCAAGCTGCGGTGTAGACTGCAGATGTGGCTTGGATCCGATGTTGCTGTGGCTATGCCATTGGCCTGCAGATGCAACTCTGATTCAATCCCTAGCCTGGAAATTTACATATGCCACAGGTGTGGCCCTAAAAAGAAGAAAAAATGTACTTTGAGACAAGGGAGGATATAATTCTTTGGGGAATGTAAATATACATAAACATACATTGACGTGGGTATGTAATGATAAAAAAAAAAAAGAAACAGAAAATGCCATTAAAGAGTGAGAAAGTCATTTTCGTATGGAAAGAACTACTATCAGTGGTACTTTCAAGTTGGGAAGGAACCTGCTGTTCTGAGGTCAGAGTATGCATGATGTTGAAGGTCATTTGGTTTTGCCTGACTTCATTTGGTCAACTAGGACTTCTCCTCAATAGCTGGTATCACCCTCACCTGCTCCTGTTAGTCAGGGTTTAAAGACTACAAGGCAGGGCTGGGAGCCCTGGGGAAAAAGTAGCCTTTTGGGAGGAAGATGATCAAAATTCAGACTCTGTCATGTGAAGTTCAAAATTATTAGAATGTCTCTGAAGGAATGGGAGGCCTGCCTAAGAGCTTAATCAAGAGGACCTCAAGGGTCTTCAGGGGGAGAAAATCCTAAAGAGGGGTTCGTCTGTACTGCTGCCTCTAGCACCACACTAGGACCTAAGATTTTGTTAGAGAACAACGTTTGTTTGTTTTTTTGTTTTTTTTTTTAGCAGCCACACCCAAAGCATATAGAAGTTCCCGGGCCAGAGACTATATCTGAGCTGCAGTTGGGACGTATGCCACAACTGTGGCAATGCCAGATCCTTTAACCCCCTGCACCAGGCTAGGGATCGAACCCCCACCTCAGCAGCGACCTAAGCCACTGCAGTTATATTCTTAACCCACTGAGCCACAGTGGGAACTCCTAGAGAACCACGTTTTATCCAATATGATGCGTCTTTGGGACAATAGCTGTGTGTGTGCACATCTGTATTTCTTAAGAGCAGTAATGTTATGTGCATAGACCCACTTGGTCTTGGCGGAACTATGGGCGACCCTAACATTGCAGCAAAAGTCATCACTCTCCTACTGGGACTGCCAAGTTCTTAGCTTCTTGGGGGCAGGTGCTGAAAATGACTGCCTTCCAGCCATTTGGAAGCTTCTCAATTCAGCATAGGATGTCACTGTTTATAAACATAGATCTGTTTCTTTACCCTACATATCTAATAAGTGAAAACAAATAAATTAAAAATGAAAATCCCCCCCAATAATAAAAAGCCTGTTTCCATTAATCTTGCAATAAGACAACCCCAAGTTTTTGAGTTTTGGATTCTGAGCCCCACTTATCTCATTATAGTGGGATTATACTATATATATTATATATACCATATGTTATTTTATTGCATATGTAAAATATGTGTATATATACACATTTATATAAGTAAAATAATTTGGAAAAATTTAAAGATTGTAATTATACATTTTTTCAAGTAACTGAGTTAAATTTAGCATCTCAGTGTAGAGAGATTCGCTGATTAAGCAATGCAATGTTATCCCGTCTATAATTCTTTTCTAAGTTTTTCTCCCTTTCAATGATTTGATAAAAGATATTCACTCCACCAAAATGCTCAAGTCCCTGGATACACAAACAATGGAAATATAGTTCCTTGCATGGGTTAGTTTAGGGATGAAAGCCAGGACTTGGTGAGAATTAAGGCAGCTTTATTTTAAAAGGACCACCAACATTTAGTGAAAGGGAGCAGCCAAATGGCTGCATCTACAGAGCAACTGCCCAGAGGACAGGGGAAGAAGCTCCTGGTGGTCTCCTAAGGCCAGGAAAATAGGAAAGACATGGAGATGGAGCCGTGATGATGCATGTGGTAGGAACCAAAGCACCTGGATACACAACGTCAATACCCAAGTGTCATGATGGCGGAAACTCACATCTGGAAATGCAAGGGGTTTGAGGACATCACTGGCATGAGTCCCCGTGCTTGAAAGGCTCTAACTCATCTTTTGTTTTGAAAGATCTTAAAAAGAGTAGTAGAAAGAATCAGGTCCTCCCCTGTCCATTCCTGATGCTCTGGGAAAGTGAAACAAAAGAAAACTAGGGCTATCACTGATCACTAGCTAATTGTTATCTGGACTTCTAGGAAGGTGATTTCCATGAAGAAAACTGGGAAAGGGGGTGAGAATAAAAGTGTAGGGCAGGGGAGTTCCTGTTGTGGCTGGATACCCGAATTGCTGTGGCTGTGGTGTAGGATTTCTCAGGAACTTTACATGCTGCAGATGTCGCCCTTAAAAAAAGGGGGGGGGGGCAGAGAATTGAGCATCCAGATGTAAGCCAGGGATGCATGCTTCCTTTAAATTTTCCATTTTTTATTTTGCACGGTTGGGGAGTGCTGAATTTTTGAGAGGAAAAAAGGGAGAGGCAAGTAAGTATACTGTTTTCTGCAATATGACAAGAAAATCAGACTTTTTCTGGGAGAAGAAACAGTAATAGTAATACCACTACCAACAAGAATTGCCATGATACTATTTAAAATAATTAAATATTTTATCAAAAAAGCATAGTAGGTACTGAGCACTGTGAAGGAATTTTCTCATTATGTTCTCATAAGAACACCATATGTTGGTGTATTTATTATTCTCATTTTACTGATGTGGAAACGGGGCTTCAGAGAGATTAAGTAATTGCCCAAGTAATAAATTTAGGGTTTAAAACCAGGCATGTCTGACAATAGAGTCCACTGGACCTCTTAAGAAAGACCAAAATAGAATAGTATGGAGTAAGACTCAAGACAACAGAATTTTTTTTTTTTTTTTTTTTTTTTTTAGGGCCATACCTGGGCATATGGAAGTTCCCAAGCTAGGGGTTGAACTGGAGCTGCAGCTGCCAGCCTACACCACAGCCATAGATAGCCATACAGGATCCGAGCTGCATCTGTGACCTATACCACAGCTCACTGCAACACCGGATCCCCTGCCCACTGAATAAGGCTAGGGATTGAGTCCAAATCCTCATGGATACTAGTTGGATTTATTTCCACTGTGCCACAACAGGAACTCCTGGGAATGGCTCTTTTTTCCAGCGAGTAGTTGTGGTGGGATGTTATATGTGTGAGTGTGTGTGCACATGCACACACATACACGCACACACTGAAATGGACTAAAGCATAACTGAAGGCACACATTAGTGGATGCCAAGGGGAGCTGGGCAGGATGGAGTGAATGGGCTGTGTGATGCTGCAATTTTGCTAAGAAAAGAGACCTGTATGTCATAAAATGCCTCTATTTTCCTTATCTGACCTTCATTTTCTTCAGTCTGTCCTCTTTCTCTGATCTAGACCTCCCTTCTTGTTCTTTCTTTTCCTTTCCTTAACTCTGCTCCCTTATTCACTTTCTTCATTTATGTGACTCAAACCAACCAAACAGACAGTTCTTAGCTTGAGAAAGAAAGATCAAGGCAGGAATAGTGAGCAAAGAAAAAGTTATACGATGAATCAGTTCTGAGGATCTAAGGTACAGCATGGCGACTGCAGGTAATAATACTGTGTTTTAAACTTGAAATTTTCTGAGAGAGTAGATTTTTTTTTTTTTTTTTTGTCTTTTTGCTATTTCTTGGGCCACTCCCGTGGCATATGGAGGTTCCCAGGCTAGGGGTCTAATCGGAGCTGTAGCCGCCAGCCTACGCCAGAGCCACAGCAACACAGGATTCGAGCCGAGGCTGTGACGTACACCACAGCTCATGGAAACGCCGGATCCTTAACCCACTGAGCAAGAGCAGGGATCGAACCCGCAACCTCATGGTTCCTAGTCGGATTCGTTAACCACTGCGCCACAACGGGAACTCCTGAGAGAGTAGATCTTATGTGTTCTCACCAGAAGCAAACAAACAAACAAAAAAACTGTGATATGATGGATATGTTAATTAACTTAATTATGGGAGTCATTTCACAGAGTACACGTATATCAAATCATCCCACTGTACAATATAGGTATAATTTTATTATCAATGATAGAGCAATAAAGTTGGAAAAAAAGTAAAACATTAAAATGCAAATTTCCCTGGAAGAATGAGAAAATTCACCTTAGTATAATTAATTTAGTTGGTTTCTTCTTAGTACCTGGCTGAGATAAACACAGGGAGTGGACAGCAATTTTGATTGACTGGGAAAAGGAAATAACAATGGTTCTTGGGTGTCTGGAGACATCAGGTTTGGATGATGTGGAACAGAAAAGAGAAAAAAGATTGAAAACAAATGAAGAGCGTCTCAGAGAACTCTGGGACAATGTTAAACACACCAACATCCATACTATAGGGGTGCCAGAAGGAGAAGAGAGAGAGAAGGGGAAAGAAAAAACATTCCAAGAGATAATAGCCAAAAACTTCCCTAACATAGGAAAGGAACCACTCACTCTAATCCAGGAAGTGCAATGAGTACCATATAAAATAAACCCAATGAGGAATACCCCAAGACACATATTAATCAAACTGACCAAAATTAAAGACAAAGAGAAAATATTGATAGCAGCTAGGGAAAAGAAACATAACATACAAGGGAACCCCGATAAGGTTATTGGTAGATTTTTCAGCAGAAACTGCAGGCCAGAAGGGAGTGGCACAATATACTTAATGTGATGAAAAGAAAAAACCTCTAACCAAGATTCCTTTACCCAGCAAGGCTCTCATTCAGATTTTAAGGAAAAATCAAAAGCTTTACAGATAAGCAAAACCTAAGAGAATTCAGTAACACTAAACCAGCTTTACAACAAATACTAAAGGAACTTCTCTAGGCAGAAAAGAAAAGGCCACAACCATAAGGAAAAATACCACAAATTACAAGGCTCACCAGTAAAGATATATATATATATATATATGCAGTAAAGATAAGAAATCATCCATGCATAATTATGCCACCAAAATCAGAAATTATGAGAAGAGGTGGGTACAAATGCAGGACACTGGAGATGCACTTGCAATTAAGAGCCAACAACTTAAAACAATTCACAACTTCAGAATAACTACAAACCAAAAATCTATAATTGATACACATACAAATAAGAAAAATCAACTCAAATACAACACTAAAGATAGTCATCAAACAGAATAGGAGAGAACAAGAGAAGAAGGGAAGAAAAAAGAGCAACAGAAACAAATCCAAAGCAATTAATAAAATGGCAATAAGAACATACACATCAATAATTACCTTAAATGTGAATGGACAAAACGCCCCAACCAAAAGACATAGACTGGCTGAGTGGATACAAAAACAAGATCCATATATATGCTGTAAGAAACCCACTTCACTTCTAGGGACACATACAAATTGAAAGTGAGAGGATGGAAGAAAACATTCCATGCAGAAGGAAATCAAAAGAAAGCTGGAGTAGCAATACTCATAACAGACAAAAGAGACTTTAAAATGAAGAATATTTTAAGGGACAAGGAAGGTCACTACTTAATGATCAAAGGATCAATCCAAGAAGAAGATATAACAGTTTTAAATAACTATGCACCCAACCTAGGTTCACCACAGTATATAAGGCAACTGCTAACAACCTTAAAAGGACAAATTGACAATAACATAATAATAGTGGGAAACTTTAACACCCCACTTACAGCAATGGACAGATCATCCAGAGAGAAAATCAATAAGGAAACACAGGCCCTGAATGAAGCATTAGGCCAGATGGACTTAATAGATATTTATAAGACATTCCATCCAAAAGCAACAGAATACACATTCTTCTCAAATGCATATGGAACATTCTCTAGGATTGATCACATCCTGGGCTACAAGTCAAACCTCTGTAACTTTAAGAAAATTGAAATCTTATCAAACATCTTTTCTGAACACAATGCTATACGACTGGAAATCAACAACAAGAAAAAATCTGCAAAAAACACAAACACATGGAGACTAAACAACATGCTACTAAACAGCCAATGGATCACTGAAGAAATCAAAGAGGAAATTAAAAAAATACCTAGAAGCAAATGACAACAAAGATACAACACTCCAAAACCTATGGGATGCAGAAAAAGCTGTTCTATGAGGAAAGTTTATAGTAATACAAGCCTACCTCAGGAAACAAGAAAAAGCTCAAATAAACAAGCAAACTTTACATCTATAGAAGCTAGATCTACAATTAGTAGAAGGAAAGAAATCATAAAAATCAGAGCAGAAATCAATGAAATAGAAATGAAGAAAACCATAGAAAAGATCAATGAAACGAAAAGCTGGTTCTTTGAAAAGATCAACAAAATTGATAAACCCTTAGCCAGACTTACCAAGAAAAAAAGAAAGACTCAAATCAATAAAGTTAGAAACAAAAAAGGAGAAGTAACAATGGACATCACAGAAATACAAAGGATCATAAAAGACTATTATATGCAACTATATGCCAATAAAACAGAAAACCTAGAAGAAAGAGACAAATTCTTAGAAAGGTGCAATCTTACAAGACTAAACCAAGACGAAATAGAAAAGATGAACGGACAAATCGCAAAAGCCGAAATTGAAACTGTGATTAAAAAACTTCCAACAAACAAAAGTCCAGGACCAGATGGCATCACAGGTGGAGTCTATCAAACATTTAGAGAAGTGCTAACACCTATTCCTCTGAAACTATTCCAAAAAATTGCAGAGGAAGGGATACTCCCAAACTCATTTTATGAGGCCACCATCACCCTGATACCAACACCAGACAAAGATACCACACACAAAAAAAGAAAACTACAGGTCAATTTCACTGATGAACTTCGATGCAAAAAATCCTCAACAAAATATCAGCAAACCGCATCCAACAATACATCAAAAGGATTGTACATCATGATCAAGTGGGATTTATCCCAGAGATCCAAGCGTTCTTCAATATCCACAAATCCATCAGTGTGATACACCACATTAACAAACTGAAGAATAAAAACCATATGATCCTCTCAATAGACGTGGAAAAAGCCTTTGACAAAATCCAACACCCATTTCTGATAAAAACCCAACACCCATTTCTGATAAAAACCCTTCAGAAAGTGGGCATAGAGGGACCCTACCTCAACTTAATAAAGGCCTTATATGACAAACCCACAGCTAACATCAGTCTCAATGGTGAAAAGCTGAAAGAATTCCCACTGAGATCAGGAACAAGACAAGGATGTCTGCTTTCACCACTACTATTCAATGTAGGTTTGGAAGTCCTAGCCACAGCAATCAGAGAAGAGATAAAAAGAAATCCAAATTGTAAAGGAAGAAGTAAAACTATCACTATTTGCAGATGACACGATACTATATCTAGAGAGTCTTAAAGACTACCAGAAAATTGTTAGAGCTCATCCATGAATTTGGCAAAGTCACAGGATACAAAATTAATACATAGAAATTGACTGAATTTTTATATACTAACAATGAAAGATCAGAAAGAGAAATTAGGGAAGCAATCCTGTTTACCATCACATATAAAGAATAAAATACCTAGGAGTAAACCTACCTAAAGAGACAAAAGACCTGTATGCGGAAAACTCTAAGACACTGATGAAAGAAATCAAAGATGATGGAAAGATATAGATGGAAAGATATACCATGCTCATGGATTGGAAGAGTTAATATTATCAAAATGACTATACTAACCAAGGCAATCTATAGATTCAATACAATCCCTATCAAATTACCAAGAACATTTTTCACAGAACTTGAACAAAATATTTTAAAGTTTGTTTTGAAGCACAAAAGACCAAGAATAGCCAAAGACATCCTGAAAAAAAATATTGAGCTGGAGGAATCAGTCTCTCTGATTTAAGACTATACTACAAAGCAACAATCCTCAAAACTGTATGGTACTGACACAAAGAAATATAGATCAGTGGAACAGGATAGAAAGTGCAGAGTTAAGAGTTCCTGTCGTGGCACAGTGGTTAATGAATCCAACTAAGAACCATTTGGTTGCGGGTTCGATCCCTGCCCTTGCTCAGTGGGTTAAGGATCCGGTGTTGCCATGAGCTGTGGTGTAGGTCACAGATGTGGCTCAGATTCTGCATTGCTGTGGCTCTGGTGCAGGCCAGCAGCTACAGCTCCGATTAGACACCTAGCCTGGGAACCTCCATATGCTGCAGGAGTGGCCCAAGAAATAGCAAAATGACAAAAAAAAAAAAAAAAAAAGAAAGTGCAGAATTAAATCCATGCACCTATAGCCAACTAATCTATGACAAAGGAGGCAAGATTATATACAATGGAGAAAGGTCAGCTTGTTCAATAAGTGGGCTGGGAAAACTGGACAGCCACATGTAAAAGAATAAAATTAGAACACTCCCTAACACCACACACAAAAATAAACTCAAAATGGATTAAAGAATAAAATTAGAACACTCCCTAACACCACACACAAAAATAAACTCAAAATGGATTAAAGAATAAAATTAGAACACTCCCTAACACCACACACAAAAATAAACTCAAAATAGATCTAATACCAGACACTCTAAAACTCTTAGAGGAACACATAGACCAAACACTCTGACATAAACGATAGCAATGTCTTCTCAGATCCACCTCTTAGAGTAATGACAGGAAAAACAAAAAATAAACAAATGGGACCAAATTAAACTTAAAAGTTTCTGCACAGCAAAGGAAACTCTAAACAAAACAAAAAGACAACCCACAGAATGGGAGAAAATCTTTGCAAATGAATCCACTGACAAGGGATTAATCTCCAAAATTTATAAACACCTCCTGCAGCTCATTACCAAAAAGAACAAACAACCTCATCAAAAAAAGGGCAGAAGATCTAAACAGACAATTCTCCAAAGAAGACATACAGGTAGCCAAAAAACACATGAAAAGATGTTCAACATCACTCTTCATTAGAGAAATGCAAGTCAAAACCACTATGAGATACCACCTTACACCAGCCAGAATGGCCATCATCAAAAAGTCTACAAACAATAAGTTTTGGAAAGGGTGTGGAGAAAAAGGAACCCTATTACACTGTTGGTGGGATTATAAATTGGTGCAACCACTGTGGAAAACAGTATGGAGATTCCTTAGAACACTAAACATAAAACTACCATTGGATCCAGCAATCCCACTCCTGGGCATCTATCCAGAGAAAACCATGACTCAAAAAGACATATGTACTCCAATGTTAATTGCAGTACTATTTGCAATAGCCAAGACATGGAAACAACCTAAATGTCCATTGACAGAGGAGTGGATCAAGAAGACGTGGTACATATACACAATGGAATATTACTCAGCCATTAAAAGGAACGAAATAATGGCATTTTTTAGCAACATGGATGGACCTAGAAATTATCATGCTAAGTGAAGTCAGTCAGACAATGAGATACCAACATCAAATGCTTTCACTGACATGTGGAATCTGAAAAAAAGGACAGACTGAACTTCTTTGCAGAACAGATACTGACTCACAGAGTTTGAAAAACTTATGGTTTCCAAAGATGGTTTGGGGGTTGGGGGGATGTGCTGGGGTTGTTGGGTGATCATTGTACAACTATAAATGTAATAAATTCATTGAGTAATGAAAAAAATTAAACAAAAACCAATAAATAAAATGGAGAAAACAAACTAACAAAAAACAACAAAAGAGAAATACATGGGAGTCCAAGTCCAGCCCATGAAGGATATGAAAAGATCACAGGGAATGTACTGCATTAAGGGAAAATCCCTTCTTCCCTACTCATTCTTCTATATGTCTCTGAAAATTTATGTATGACAGAAGAAGTATTTTCAAAGGCTAAGTCTCAAGAATTCTAGATGGCAGGAAAAATTCTTTTGTTTTCATTAAAAATGAGAACTTCAGGGAACTCACCTGCAACAACTTTTCAATCTAGTTTTAGGTGTCAGTAAAAAGTGAAATAGAGGCTAACCCATTGTTAAATATTAAATTAATTAATATCATGCTGTTTTTCCCTTTTCCCAAATTCTCTCAGTGGAGACTATCTCAGGCTGATATAAAACAAGGCAGAAAACACCAATGACATTGGAGGGTTTTTGATGCTTATTTGAAGTCTAATAAAAGCATGGTCAAGGATGTGGGGTTAATGAAGACACATGCCAAAATTAAATAGGCCACATGGAGAAAAAACAGGCAGAGCGTAGGAGCAGCCAAAAATTATGGCTGCATGTTCCCTGGTTCTGAACACCAGGGTCTTTTCCCTGAGTGGAGGGTTGACTGGTACAACAGGAGTGCAGAATGGAAAGAGAAGAAACAGAGGAAGCCCTTATTTCTTGCCACTGAATCTGTTTCTGTGAATTATAAGGCTCTTAGTTAGGTCCACTCCATTGAAGAGAATTTTGTTGGAAATTAAAGGACGTCTGGAAGAAATCTCTGCTTCTTGGGAGAGCCATGGCTTTCAGTTGGTAGCTGCCAAGAATCTGAGTGTGGAAGAATAGCTGGTGAGAACAGCCTTCTTTTTGGGTCTTGAATCAGGCAGACCCTCTGAATCATCTTGTTGAAGCAGACTCATGAATGCCTGGGTTATGGAACCGGAAGGGACTATGAGATTCATTCATTGATAATAATAACAGTAATAGTCAACATTTATTAAGTGCTAACCATGCGTGAGGAGACTCTGAACTTAGCATTTTGCATGAATTATCCTATTTATTTATTTAATTTATTTATTTTTTTAGCCATCCTGCAGCATACGGAGTTTCCAGGCCAGGGAATCAGATCCCAGCTGCATTTGCAACCTGCAACCTACACCAGTGCTGGATCCATAACCCATTGTGTCTGGGTGGGGATCGGAACTTAACAACCCAGTGCTCCAGAGATGCCACTGATCCCATTACACCACAGCAGGAACACTGATCCTATTTATTTTTTATCCTAACTCTAAGATAGGTCATATAGTACTCCATTTTATAGATGAGAAAACTAAGGTTGATGAGATAAACAGAATTATGCCCCCTCAAGGTTGCCCACATCTTAATCCCCAGGATTTATGAGTCTGGAAAAAGAGACTTTGCAGCTGTGATTATATTAAGTATCTCCAGATGAGGAGATTATCCTGGATTATCTGAGTGGGCTCAAAATGATTATGCGTCCTTATTATAAAGGAAGGAAAGACATTTTAAAGATGGAGAAAGTCCCACACACCTAGGAATGCAGGCAGCCTCTTTTGATGCTGGAAAAGGCAAGGAAATGATTTCTCCTTGAACTTCTAAATGGGCAACAACCTGCTGACACCTTGATTTTAGGTAGTCAGACTCATTTTGGACTTCCAGACCTCCAGATTGGTACGGTAGTACATTGTTTAAACCACCAGTTTTGTGATAATTTGTTACAGCAACAATAGGGACCTAACACAGCTGAAAGGGAGTAAGAAACTTCTATGAGGTCACATTGCTGGTAGCCACAAACCAGAATTTGCACTTCAGAAGTCTCTCCAGGAGTTCCCTGGTGGCTCAGTGGGTTAAGGATCTGGCATTGTCACTGCTGTGGTGCTGGTTCGATCCCTGGCCCTGGGACTCCCCCCTGCTGAGGGTGAGGCCAAAAAAAAAAAAAGGAAAAAAGTCTCTCCAGAGGCCATATATGCTGTTCAATCTCTCTGTTCTATCTCAGACTCTACTAGCTCCTAAGTACCATTTATTCATTTGTTGAAATCTACTTTTAATTCCTTATTTTCACTGTCTTACTTAATCTTCAATTCTGGTAGCATTATTATCCCCATTTTATTTTACAGATGAGGAAAGGGAGGCTTAGGTATTTTAAAGAGCTGAAATTTAAAGCCTGACTTTCATTCTAAACTTTGAGTCTCTTCATCCTTCTGCCACATACTTTGGACTAACATTTATTGAGCATTTGCTAAATCCCAGTCATTCCTTTTTTTCCCCCTTTTTTGGGCCGCCCTGTGGCATATGGAGTTCCCAGGCCAGGGATCAGATCTACACTGACGCTGCGCAAAGACCAGATCATTTAACCCATTGTGCCTGGCCAGGGATCAAACTTGTGTTCTGGCGCTACAGAGATACCACAGGTACCTCTGTGCCACAGTGGGAACTCCTGCCCTCTGTAATTCTTGAATGCATCAAAGTGGCTTATACAGGAGTCACTATATCAGCTATGCTCTAGGAAAAGCCCACTCCAGAGGCTTAGTGGTAGAATCCACTGACACAAGCCCTTTTAATCTCAGGGACTTCCTAATTAGAAATAACTGTTCTACACTCTGATCCTATCTATATTCATAGATTGAATTTGCTCTGATTGCTTAATATGGTCAAACTTAACAGAGGTAAATATAGTAAAGAATATTTTCAGATTATTAAAATACAAGATCATACAGAATACTATCACAATAGAAGAATAACTGAAACTCCCAATCTATCATATATCAAAAACCAATCTTCCTGGGAGATGGTTATAAAAGAATATTCTGAAACATAAAAGTAGCTAGTTAACGGAAAGCTGTGAAAATGAGGTGCCTTCTACTGGGAACTTTATGATCCCCAAGTCAGTACCACAATGAATTACATTAACCCAATTAAAAGATCACATCCTTTTATTACGTTATATTATTCTTATGATAATATAAAGGACAAAGTGATATACAATTATGGAGAAAACAGACCTGCTCAGAGAACAAGAAAACACAGCTAATTTTTGAATCATAATCCCCCAAGTTAGTACTTGTAAATGGAACAAATAACATACACACACACACACACACACACACACACACACATTCTGCTTCTCTGACTCATGTTGTCCATATTTCAAAGTAACCCCCAGTCCACAGACCTACCACTAGAAACAGTGATGCAAAGTCAGAACTGAACAAAATGTTTTGAGTCAAATAGCATTAACACTGCAGTGGACACAGTTTTGAGACTGTAAAAATCACTCTTGTGATGCTTCACTGCGTTCACCCTGTGAGTCTGTGCATATTGAAAGTGAATGTTCCTGATTCACGCTCCAGTGTCTGCCTTTATGCAGACAAGTATCCCCAAACCCTCGTGAGAACAGAGCAAAGGGTAATCAGCGGCAGGCTCAGTGTCCCAGACTGAACAAGCAGTTCTTTTTGAACAAAGGCTTTGGCTGAGGGGCACTCAAGCCATTTCCTGATGCTCTGGGCACACAGACGAGCCCCCACCATTTCACTGTCATTCAACACACTGGGGCAGTGATGCATTTAAAAGCACCTTAGTGACTTCAAAGACTTAATGAGCCTAAAATGACTATCTGGAAATGATTAGGCACTGAGAGAAATAACTACCAGAAAACCCGTTTTTTTAAAAAAAGCTCTGAAAAGCTTTTGAAAGGGATTCTGGGACTGAGGAAGTGTACTGCATGTGACCAACAGTGTCCTTTGAGCTCACAGAGCATAGAAATCCATCTCAGAAATGTTCCCTTCCCGCTGTGAGCTGTTACGTTATTAGGCTTGAAATGTACATCCATCCTGTCCCTTAACACAGTTACATAAAATCAGGGCGTTTCAAACAGAAAAGCCAGAGCCTGCACAACATTGCTGGGGCAAACAAAGCTGGTGTGTAAATCCAGGAGTCAGACCAAGCCGTTCCTCATCATGACTTTCCGACTTGCGGTACATGTCTGTACTGCTGTTTCTACACTTTGTGGCTTTGCTTGGTGAGAACAAGGACACTCAGTCAGAAGTCACATGACAGTGGGCCAAGCCTGAATGGTGAAGTAGCAAAGTCAAAAGTGTAAGATTCTTGGCGTTCCCATCGTGGCTCAGCAGTTAACAAACCCAACTAGTATCCATGAGGATGAGGGTTTGATCCCTGGCCTTGCTCAGTGGGTTAAGGACTCAGCGTTGCCGTGAGCTGTGGTGTAGGTTGCAGACGTGGCTCCGATCCTGCGTTGCTGTGGCTGTGGTATAGGCCAGCGGCTACAGCTCTGATTGGGTCCCTAGCCTGGGAACCTCCATATGCTGTAGATGAGGCCCTAAAAAAAAAAAAAAAAAGAAAGAAAGAAAAAACGACAAGAAAAATGTAAGATTATTGGGTTCTGCTTAGAGATGCTTTTCAGTAGAATTGCCTTCACCAGTTTATGCCACTTTTTCTCTTCTTGGCTTTACAGATCTGTTCCTTGGAGCCAGTCCCTGGAGTGAAAAAACTCTCCAGAGAACTCCTCTCAAGAAATGAATATGGGGTGTAAGGGAAGGGAAGGGGAATGAAGAGTGAGAATCTTGAATTTCATGAATGTCACCATCAGTGGGGTCCACAGAAGTCCTTCCAAGCCAGCAAGTCATTGCCCTGTGGCTCCATCTGTCTGAAAATGTTTTAAACTTGAGTTATTGTTCTCCAAAGTCCATTAATAGTCTGCAAAGCAACCAAGCTAATGAAACCTTGAAATGACAGAGCTTTTTAAAAAGTTTGATGTGCCTTGGTTCACTCAAAGTTTAGGATTATGCCAGTATTTTATGGGGAAGAAAGACTATTTGTGATGGTGACCAATAAATAGAGAACTGGACCTCTCACCCCCAAACAAAAAGGAAAAAATAATGGTCATTTATAGTTTTTAAAATATGTCAGAGTGTAACAGATATGTTTTTTTTTTTTTTTTTCACTATGAAGTCTGCTATATCCTAATGGCACAGAATCAGAGTAAGGCAATTTTTTTTTTTTTAAGTCCAAAAATTTCAAGCTAATTATGCAGCTTCTCTTGCAGGAATTGTCGGGAGTTACTTGTAAACCCGATCTGAAAAACCTTCTTTGGCATAGTTGTTCTGTGCTAATCATTTGATGTGCCACTCACAGCTCTGGGCTCTCAGGACCCTCCCAGGACGGTGAACTCTGCACAAGACTCGAGATATAAGGGCATGACTCCTGGGTCAGCAGTTCTTACTGTCAAATGCTCTCCTCTCACAGACACCGTAGAAGTCTAACAGTAGAGGGGAGGGATTTGGCAGATCATGACAGCTGCTAGAAGGAGAGAATAATGAGAGTGAGGTGTAGGAAGAGGGAACAAGAAACAGAGAGGAGCTCAAGGAGGGGGTGGACTCAACATCAAAAAGCTGTCCAGGCTGACATGGTTTGCTTGTTAATCTCAATCGTTAGTAATCCATGTTTTGAATGGCAAACAATCACTATGGACACCTTTGTTTTGAAAGAAGCAGACACATTCCTCTGTTTAATTTCTCAGGTTTGGATAATCCTCCTCACTAGCTGAGCCTGTATCATGTGCCTTCCTTGGTTTCAGTGCCGTGCTTCCATTATGACAGCTTGTGATTACATGAGCTAATTTAGTAGACATGCCTGTTGTGTCTAATGGCCTCTGTAGTAAACTAAGATGTATTCTGGAAACTGGCAAGTAAAGCGGGATGGACTTCCCACTGACTTCAATTTAAAGCTTTTAAATGGCTTTGTAGGTCTTGGGTGATCTAGCTCCTACATTCATTCTAGGCCCATGTCACTCTGCTCACTTGCTGCATTGTCTTCACCTGCAATATTCTCTTTTTCTTCGCCTTGAATGTCCCAACCCCTCTCAGCCCCAGTCCTGGCCAGCTTCCCATCAGCAACACTTCACCAGGGTAGGCTTTCCTAATTTCTCTAATACACCCTAGCTAACTGCTTTCATAATGCCCTCATGATCTGCTGATCTGCTTTTAGAACTGTTACCACACTTATATAGTATTTTATGAAATTGTTTTTGATGTCTGTATCATTCATAAGACTATTAGTGTCATGAAGGCATGTACCATCTCAGAGATGTTCATTAGTACTATAACCAAGCAGGATCCTATGGGGCCTTCCTGGACAGACCCCTCCCTCCATGTCCTCTGTCTGACTCTTGCTTGTAGAAAAGCAATAGTGTCCCAAGCCTCCTCTGATGAGAAAAGCCTGGCTCAAGAATGAATGATTGAAAGGATGTGAACATGTGGTGACAAAAATAGCAGTTGGGCCAGGAGAACTGATAACAATTTATAAACAGCAAATCAGCCATATGGCAGTCACAGAATCTTTAGTTCCTCCCTGAAGTACACAGATAACAGCATCTGATACACAATCCTGAGCTGTTATACAGATACTAAAACCTCCATCAAATGGAAGAACTACATGATGATCATTAGCACACAGACCCCAGACTGGCTAAAGCATGAGAACTGATAATGTTAACCCCGTTGCACTGCCCAGTTACCTCACCATAAACCAATCAGAGAACTGTGCACGAGCTGATCATATACCCTGTGACTTGCCTCCCTAACCCTGCCTTTAAAAATTCTTCCCTGAAACTCATTGGAGAGTTGGGGTTTTCTTGAGCACTAACTGCCCACAATCCTTATTTGGTGCCTGCAGTAAATGCTGCATTTTCCTTCACCACAACCCAGTGACAGTATATTGGGCTTTACTGTCCAAGGGTGCGTAGACCCAGTTCGGTTCAGTAACAGTACCACTACTGCCTAGAGTGAATGCAATCAAGGAGGGTTTACTGCAGGCCATTTAAGAGGGCTTACACTTCTTAGAGGAGAAAAGAAGGAGCTGTGGTTAGATTCTTGTGCACAGGAGTTAAACACAGCAAGCAGTGATTACAGACTATGAACCTGACAGTAAGCACACAAAGGGATGAACTGGGGAAGGGGAGAGGCTAAAAAGCTTTGGAGGATTTGACCTGGGAGCACTGGCAGTGGAACGCCCATCTGAGACCTGTTCCCAAGAGCTGGGAGGTTTCCTCTCTGAGCAGCCCGTGGGGTATGTTCTGTAAGAGGGAGGCCATGAAATTGATGGCTCGGTTGTTGCTAAGAGAAACTACTTAGGAATAAAATGAGAAAAATCATTCACTTCCACTCTGATGGCTTCAAGTGTATTTTTAAGAGATGAGGAGGCATGGTGAAGAACAGCAGACCAAAAGAAATAATGAAGAATTCACCTAAATAAGTGAAGTTGCATGGTTATGTCACAAAAGAATTGTGCACATACATATCATTTAAAATATTAAATTCTGTGCTGTCTGTGGATGTGAACTTAGATAACTTTCATAGGTACAATCTGACTCAATATCTCTAATAAATGTTGGTTAACCTTTTGATAATTAAGATCGACTTTATGTGCATAAAAAAACCACACAGTCTTATTTCAGCTAAGCTACACACGCCCAATTTTGGATAACTCTGAAAATTTTCAAAGAAGCCAAAAATATCCTTCAAATACTAATACTTTCACTATACAATTGTTGAAAATCAATACAAATTAATTTTTACCACTCTCCAATTTTGAATAGAGCTAATTTCTTCTTGAGCCAAAGAAAGTGAAAAGTGTTGCCTGTAACACCTCATACCCTTCTTTTTTTTTTTGGTCTTTTTGCCATTTCTTGGCCTGGAGGTTCCCAGGCCAGGGGTCAAATCGGAGCTATAGCCACCGGCCTATGCCAGAGCCACAGCAACTCGGGATCCGAGCCATGTCTGCGACCTACACCACAGCTCATGGCAATGCTGGATCCTTAACCCACTGAGCGAGGCCAGGGACCTACACCACAGCTCATGGCAATGCTGGATCCTTAACCCACTGAGCGAGGCCAGGGACCGAACCCGCAACCTCATGGTTCCTAGTCGGATTCGTTAACCACTGAGCCACAACGGGAACTCCCCTAGTGGTTTTAGAACCTGGAGTTCAATTCTATCTATATCAGCTTTTATTTTTCTTCCCTTACCTATGACTTCTTCTGAAAATCCATGACACAATGGCTATGGAACACAATTCAATTCCTCATTTGGTGACAATTGCTTACTATAAAAACAGTGGGAAATGTATATCTTAAAATGTTTTGTTTGAGTAGACGTCTTCATGTTAATTAAGGCTCATGTATAATTTATTTGAAAGGATTCTCCTACAGTTTTTAGAAATGAAGTCTCTGACCAATGGAAACAAATGATAAATAGCAGACGTGCATGTGAATGCAAATGCTCATTAGGTAGAGTAACATTTCAGAATTCAGTGTGGTTTTGCTCTCTTGCAATTATCAATTTTTATCCGTGTTAACAGCCAATCTGAAGGTACAATTATTGTACTTACTGCACCATTAGAGTTTATGAATATTATCCATGTGCAGGGCATTGAACTAGAATTTCCAACTCCACGGCATAGATGATCCCTAGGTATGTTTGCTGTAAAGTAACTTTCTCTATATTGAACACTATCTTCCCACTGGTTTCAATTTTTGTCTTTTTTTTTTTTTTGGATTGCACTCCTGGCATATGGAGGTTACCAGGGTAAGGGTGGAGTTGGAGCTGTAGCTGCCAGCCACAGCCATAGCCACTGCAACTCGGGATCCCAGCTGCGTCTGCGACCTACACTACAGCTCAAAGCAATGCCAGATCCTTAACCCAACTCACTGAGTGAGGCCAGGGATTGAGCCTGCCTCCTCGTGGATGCTAGTCAGATTCGTTTCTGCTGAGCCATGACGGAAACTCCTGGTTTCAATTTTTGAGAAATAAATGCCAGAAGTAGTAAGGTCATAGGAAGTATCCTTGGGGGTGGGGTGGAGTGATGACCCTGCCTGATATAATAAAAAGAGGCAAAGATGAAGGTAAGAAAGTGGCCAGTTTCTCATGCACTGTTATAGAAACTTGTGTGGACAGAACACCTTAAAAGTTAGGCCTAGGAAGAGCCAGGCCCACTGACTAGTAAATGGAATGACTGTGTGTGTGTTCCAACATGAGACAAGGCAAAGAAGCAATGCAACGAGTTTTTAAGAGCTGTATTATTTAATGAATAATAATAATAAAAAATAATAAATCAATGGCAAAAATATTCAATTTCATTTATAAAGTCTTTGTGTTCTTCTTAGGATAAAATGCTTACCCCTATTTTTTTTTTCAGGTTCACCCACAGCATACAGAAATTTTTGGGTCAGAGATTGAACCTGGGCCACAAAAGCGAGTCCAGGGCATTACAGTGACAACACTAGTTCCTTAACCTACTGTGCCACAAGGGAACTCTCAACCCCTTATTCTCTAATGGTGTTAAAAGCCTAGTACATAAAGTTGCTAGATTTAGCAAATAAATTAAAAAAAAATACACACAATATACATATACACGTCTCAAATATTGTATAGGACATATATAAGGAAAAATATTTATTATTATCTGAAGTTGAAATTTAATTGCATATCCTGTTTTTTATCTCACAATCCTACTAACTTAGCAGTTTCTTTTTTTTCTTTTTACGGCCACACCTGTGGCATATGAAGGTTCCCAGGCTAGGGGTCAAATCAGAGCTGCAGCTACAGGCCTATGCACAGCCTCAGCAACAGCAGATCCAAGCTACATCTGAAACCTACACTGCAGCTTGTGGCAATGCCAGATTGCCTAACCCACTGCGAGAGGCCAGGGATCCAACCCACATCTTCATGGACACTATGTTGGGTTCTTAACCTGCTGAACCACAAAGGGAACTCCTAACTTAGAACTTTAGACTAAGAAAATATTTAGTGGGTGATTTAATTTTCATTGCTTTGGATTACAGAAGCATCTCTTCCCCAGCTTGCTGATTTTTCTTTTTTTGCCATGGAATCTTTTCTTCAAATTAATTACTCAACTGAAACCAAGTATTTAAAACAGATAAGGAGTTCCCGTTGTGGCTCAGTGGGTTAAGAACCCAACTAGTATCCACGAGAATGTGGATTCAATCCCTGGTCTTGCTTAGTGGATTAAGGATCTGGCATTGCAGTGAGCTGTGGTGTAGGTTGCAGATGTGGCACAGATCTGGCATTGCTATGGCTGTGGGTGTGGCCAGCAGCTGCAGTTCCGATTCAACCTCTAGCCTGGGAACTTCATATGCTGCAGGTATGGCCCTAAAGAGAAAAACCAAAACAAGAAACACATACAGACACACACACAAACTACATAAGCAGGGAATGGCTCTGGCAGGGCAAGGAGGACAAAGCTCAGTCCAACTCAGGCTCCATCCTTTGCTACTGTTTAAAATCCATTTCCTTAGGCCAGACTCCTCATTTTCAGATGAGAAAAGGAGGTCCACAGAGGAGGGTGACTGTAAATCCAGTATCTTTGCTTTGCAATGTGCTGTCACTGCATATAGAGGCCATTGTGCAGTAAAGGAATGAGTTATGTACCTAAAGTTAATTTACAACTTTCATTACAGCACAGAGACCATTTTCCCATTCAGAAAATGCTGGAACATTAAAGCTAGATTATTAGGTGATCTCACAAGGGAACTAAAAAGCAAATTATCTGCCACAGGAAAATATTAGGGGAAAAACCCAACTATTTCACATAAATTATGGGTAAGACAGGTTTTCCTGAACACTAGTCTGAAAACCTAATGATTGTGGATTGTGGTAGTGAGGCAGATGGAGGTAGGCAGATGAATATTCTATTGTCTTTGTTTCAGCTTCAGAGAGACTAATAAACTCAGTAAGAATAGGCAGGAGACTAACACTGGAAAGAGCAGAAAATGCAGAGACAAGGAGGGAATGAAGAAAACTGAGGCTCTGTTGATCTTTCACAAACTCTTAGTGAGTTCACAACCTTCCCAGAACATCTTACATGCCTCCTCTGTCCCTTACCCACTCTGTCACTTCAGCCATAAAAAAGAACCAAATAGGGAGTTCCTGTTGTGGTGCAGTGGAACCGAATCTGGCTAGAAACCATGAGGTTGTGGGTTTGATCCCTGGCCTTGCTCAGTGGGTCAAGGATCTGGCGTTGCTGTGAGCTGTGGTGTAGGTTGCAGACACGACTCAGATCTATCTGGCGTTGTGGCAGTTGTGGCATGGGCCAGCAGCTGTAGCTCTGATTTGACCCCCCTAGTCTAGGAACCTACATATGCCCATGTGCCGTGGTGAGGCCCTAAAAACGAAAAAAAAAAAAAAAAAAAAAAAAAAAAAAGAACCAAATAATGCCATTTGCAGCAACATGGATGGAACTAGAGACTCTCATACTAAGTGAAGTAAGTCAGACAGAGAAAGACAAATACCATATGATACCACTTATATCTGGTATCTAACATATGGCACAAATGAACTCATGGACTTGGAGAACAGACTTGTGGTTGCCAAGGGGGAAGGGGAGGGAGTGGGATGGACTGGGAATCTGGGGTTCATAGATGTGAACTATGTCACTTTGCTGTACAGTAGAAAAATGACAGAACATTGTAAACCATATATGATGGAAAAAATAAAAATCATTAAAAAAATAAAAGTGAAAAGCTCAAAAAAAAAAAAAGAAAGAAAAAAATCCTTCATACCCAACATCTCTCCATTAATTCATTCATCTCTTCATGAATGCAGTGAAGAGTTAACTATGTGGGCCAGGCCCTGTATAAGCCAATGGTGACACTGTGGTAAACAAGACAGACATGATTTCTGCCCTTGGGGAATTTATAGTCTTATGGGGGAGACAGACATTAAAATATGATTGCAAAAATAACTATTATAATTGTGATACGTGAGAGCCAGAGAAGTACAGTTACTGCAAACACTGGTTCTACATCATCATTTAATTACAGAATCATCACCTTCATCATTTATTATGCACTTAGTAGGTGCAAAGTATTTTATATCCCTTATACCTAAAATTCTAAACCAATTTTGGAAAGGAGCAAAGTAGGTATTACTATGACTATTTTTAAAAGATAACGGAAAACTTCCTCTTTTCAGTGTATATATAACCTGGACTATCTTCCGAGGAGGCCACTGGAAGACCCTTTGTTCTGCAAGCATCTTGATGTATTTGAGAATGGAAGTTTGGAACAAGAATAAAAGAGAGCTAAATATCTCTGCATCATGAGAGGGAAATATTTGTAGTTTCTAAGAAACAATCTGGAAGCTGCTGTGAGGAATGAAACAAGGCAGAAGTGAGATAGAGGTTGCTGCAGAGATGAAAAGAGCTGTGTGCTCCCCTGCCCCCACACAGTCTAACCAATCCTCGCCAACCCCAAACCTTCAGTAAAGTTATGAGATACTTAGTATGAGTGGATTCTCTGGTGGACACTGGCGAGGAGGCAGTTTCACTTGCAATCTGATCAAAGTGAAGAAGGGAACACAGCTTGCTTACTATTGGAGCCAGACAAATAATAGTTTCAGGGACAGTAATCCCCAAGAATCCCCAGAGGTTGTGGGTAGCCTTTAGACTTACACATTGGTTTATACCAACTTGATCTGTCTCCCCAAGGGGATAGGAAGTCCCAGCTGACAACTGGATCATCCAGATGAAGACATGTCTCAGAGAGGTCCCAGAGCTAATTATCATGTAAAAATTATACTTGAATTTAAATGACTTCAAGGTCTGTACTCTTCCTACTTTGCCATGCTTCCTTCATTTTGTCAAGACGGGCCCAGGGAGCCACGAGGCAATACTACTCATCCTTTATAGCTCTGGGAAGAATTAGGTCTAGACCGATCAAGGGACAGGCTGGCCCTTCTCATGTCAAAATCCCTAGCAACTGTGTACTGCTTTAATGCTGAGTGTTCAAAGCACTTTTATATACATTACATAATGTATGAAATATTACTTCTTTTGAATGAAGAACTAAATAAATTGTGTTAAATCCTAAGGTAGTTGTTTTATAAAACTTTTTAAAGTGCTTTTTTACTATAAATTAAGTATCTAACAGTTCCTTATGGGCATTATTTACTATGTGCTGCTGTGCCTACTATACAGGGGACCAGATATGGAGCCTGCATTTGCTGAGCTGGTGCAAGGACTTCAACAGCAACTTGTATGTCCTGTAGGCTTTGGAGAGAAAATGGGGACATAATGTCCTGGCTCAAGCAAATGCCTACATTTATTTTTGGAACTGTTTCTTGGAACTGTGAGGAGATGAGTTTTTTCATGCAGAACCAAGGGCAGGAAATAAGAAGGTGAAGGAAATGCAAACCTTGAGGTCTTAAAGCTCTACTAAACTTATCTAGGGTGTCCTGGTGGCTTAATCACTAGGTAGAGTAAATCCTCAGGGGGTATAAATCAACTTAGGTGCCTTTTAGACTATCTGCCTTGGCTGGGGAACTGCCAGACCCACAATGGCCATTATCCCAGGTGGCCATTTATGCCTTTCCACCTTGAATTTCCGGTCTCCTGTCTTTTCTTTGCGTCCTTACTTAGATTAGGTATACTTTTATTTATATCTTCAAGAGTACCTAGTATGCTGTGGAAAATATTCCTGGCATGCCAAATATGGAATATGCCCAACAGTTTTCCAAAAAAATGTTTAAAAATTCGAGTGTGGAATTCTTTTAATATACTTGAATACTACATTCAATTTTTTTTTTTTTTTTTGCTTTTTAGGGCTGAGCGTGCAGCATATGGAAGTTCCCAGGCTAGGGTGGAATCAGAGTTGCAGCTGCCAGCCTACACCACAGCCACAGGAACGAAGGATCTGAGCTGTGTCTGCGACCTGTGCCACAGCTCATGGCAATGCCATATCCTTAACCCACTGAGTGAGGCCAAGGATCGAACCCTAATCCTCACGGATACTAGTTGGTTTGTTTCTGCTGAGCCACAACAGAAACTCCTACACTCAAATTTAATGTATGGAAAATATCCACTATTTTATGTAAGGCATACGCTCTGATGTGTTATTATGTTTGTTAGCTTTTCTCACTGTAGGGATCTTAGGGGAGCTAGAACACCTGGTCACTCAGATGCATAATTCGGAAGGCATTAAAGCATTTATTTTGCCATTTTTCACACATGAAACACAATGTCTGTGTCTCTTGATTGCAGATGCAGCAGCCAGAGGAGCTTAAGGAGGACAAACAATTTTGCGGGAAGGTTTGGCCATGGCGTTAGGCATATCTTAATTCAAATCTCTTCACTGCCATGTGCACCTGCATGTTCTCGGGGCGAATAAGTTTTTCTTACTCTCAATTTCCTTCTTTGAAATCTCTAAAAGAGAGTTTACCTCCTTATGGAATCCCATGAGGACTGAATGAGGTAATTTTGTCGAATGTCTGGCTTTGGACCTATTAGTTTCTGTCACTGACAACTGGCTCACTGTCCTTCCAACATTCCCTTTCCTCCTTTTCTCCTGTTATGGGTTTTGGAATCTATTTCTGGTGATGCTGTGGGGCTGACTTTGTTTCCCTTCAGACACAGAAGTAGGTGACTGAACTAGGTCAGAACACCCCACACCCCGACCATTCAGGGCTATGCACACAGCAGAAGCTGACTCTGCCACTTACTGGCTGGGCCCTTGTGAGTTAGTGAAAAATTCCCTGCTGGGGATACAAAGGGGTTGGTATGTGACTTGGGGCTGCTGGCCTGGAGGGCATGGAACACCCTTGTTCAGGAGCTGGTGGGGCCACATGGTCTGGTTGTGTTTGAGTAGGACTCATGGGGAATAAAGCTAAGCAGAAACAAGCAAGCAGAAAGATTGAGCTCTGGGGACATCCTCTGAGTCTTTGGATCTAAACAGTTCTCAGGCCAAGTGTATGTGGGCCCTTTTTCTTTACATCTTCTGAGTCCTCCCTTTAAATTGGTTGGAGTAGTTGGTATTTCTTGTTTCTGCAGCAGGAGGAGTCTATTACAATTCCCTCTGTTCTCTTGCATTACTTTTCACAATTAAGAGAGGGCCTTATGTTTCTCTTTCCCTCTAAAAATAATTTTTCCCTGATTCCTTATTTTTAGAAAAATTAAAAAAAAAAGTATAGAAAATAAATGAAAAACCATACTGTCAATGCTTGGTTGATAAAGTTCTTGCTTCTTTATATACAAAGCTGTATTCACTTTGAGTATTCAATTTCAAATTCTGCCTTTGTAACCTAATTTATATCACAGCATTGAAAAAGTGGTACATATGATGAAAATTCAGAAAACACAGGAAAGTCAAGAAGAAGAAGAATCTGTTACCCACAGATTAATCATTATCAACAATTTGATTTCTCTCTCCTTTCTCTTCTTCCTCTCTCTCTCTTTCTCTGTCTCCCTTCCCTCCTCTATTTTTAATTGCAATATCAGAATTTAATGGTAGATGGTATTTTATAAAAAGTACATTCTCTCTCACGAAACACCTTTATAAGACATTTTAAACCATTTCCATCAAATAGATATATCATAATTTAATTGGTTAAATAATTTCTTAAATTTATTAAATCTTTGTCCATTGTTGGGTATTTAGTTGTCTTAAATTCATTATTTTAAATAATATGGTGATTCAAAACCTTGTTTATAAATTTTCATGTAAAAGCATTTCCATTTTAGATAATCCTAAAAGTAGAATTATTAGGTCAATGCTCAGAAGCATTTTAAGTCAATTAAAAATATTATCAAACTACTTTCTGGAAAATCTGTAGTAATTTCCACTTCTGCCAACAGTTTATGCCATAGTTTGGTAGCTGCATAGGATTTCTTAGCTTGAATGAATGACTTTAGCTATTCATTTTCCTGTTATAGGACATTTGGCTGTTTGCAATTTTTTCACTGCTATAAATAGTTCTAAAAAGGAAAGATGTCTGTACATAAATCTTTGTATCATTTCAGATTATTTCTTTAGGTGAGTTCAAGAACAACATTTTTATCAAAGGGTATAATTACTTTCAAAGTCATTGATACTTAGTGACACTTTCAAATTGTTTTTCCAGAATAACCGCATTAATTTAGACTTCTACCAATAAAGTATGAAAAGGGCTACCAACCTCACAAATGTTACACATTATTGTTTTTAAAATAAAGCAAAGCAACCCAACAACAAAACATCTAAAAAATATCTGCTAATTTGGAAGGGGTTACAGTCTTACCTATTTTTAATCTCAGTGATTTAAAGTGAAGTTTAATATTTTCATAATTTTTACTTTCACTCGGTTGTGAACTACCTATTTATGTCCCTTTCCCATTTTACCTCTGTTTTAGTCTTTTCTTACATATTTTATACATTTTTTTATACATTAAGGTTATTTACCTATTATCTCACATATGTATATCAGACATTTCCATTTTATGAATTATTTCTTTTATGTTTTTTATATACTTTTCTACATTAGTATATACTTTTCCCTGACAAGTATACTGTCGGCATATAATATATGCCCTGTTTCACATGGGGAGGCATAGAGTTTTGTTTTAAGTTCTGGACCGCTTTAAACTGGGATAATGGCATCTACCTTTTAAGACTGTTGTGCAGATTAACTGATACATCAGATACACAATTTTCCCTGTCTTGCCTATCAAAAAACATCTTATATTTAAGATGAGCATTATTGTATATTTTCCTTGACTATCATTTAATCTGTAATTTTAATGACTTTTTTGATATGCAGAATTTTAAAACGTTATTTTTGTCAAATATAACTTTTTTCTATTAGGAATCTTCATTTTTATACTATAAAATATTTCCCTTTCACGGATCATTTAAAAATTCTTCTAGGTACATATTCAAAAGGAAAGAAGATACATAAGCATTTAAAGAGTTTCATATAAATGCTCATAGGGGCTTTATTTGTAATAGTCAAAACCTGGATGACTATAACAAAACAGAAACAGACTCAAAGATAAAGAGAACGAACTAGTGATTACATGTGAGGAGAGGTACGGGAGAGCAATTAAGAGGTACAAACTACTCTGTATAAAATAAATAAGGCAAAGGATATACTGTACAGCACAGGGAATTATCCAAGATTTTATAATAACTTTAAATGGAGAATAATCTATAAAAATATTGAGTCACTATGTTGTACACCTAAAAGTAACATAATATTGTAAATCAACTATACTTAAAAAAAAAACCACAACAATGGAAACAACCCCACATTCATCAACGTGTGAATGAACAAACAGTAAAGCAATAAAAATGAATACATTATTGGTATATGTAGCAACATAGTTGAACCCGAAAATCATTACGGCGAGGGAGGAAACCAGATGAAAATGGTATGCATTGTATGATTCCACTGTAGAAAATGCTAGATAATGCGAATCAATGAATAGTGACCAAAAGTAGATCAGTGGTTGCTTAAAAATGGGAGAGAACTGGGAGAGTGGCATTACCAAGGGGCACGAAGAAACTTTTGGGGATGTTGGAAATGTTTGCCATCTTTATTCTAGAGTTGGTTTAAAAGATATACATATTATGTCAGAACTTAATTTGTACACTTTGAATAATGTAGTTTATTACCAGTTGTATCTCAATAAAGTTCTTTATAATACCCTTCAATATTTTCTTCTAATGCCTATAGTTTGAGGACTTAGTTTAAGGACTTAAGTCTAATCTAGTTGGAATTTATTTTGTAGTATGAATGAAGACCTCTTCCATCTCCATAAGACTTATTGCATAATATTAGTCATTTTCCCTATTGCTCCAGTGCCTTGTCGAGCATATATAAATACATATGCTAGTATTTGTTTATACTCCAGGATTTTATCTATATAAACAACCTCTTTAATTATAGTTCAACTTAATTATAATTATAGCTTTATAATATATTTAATAGCTGATAAGAAAAGCCATCCTTCATTTCAATATCTTTGCCTTGCCTTACCCTAATCCTAAACAAGAGTCTCAGATCCTAGCATTACTGTCAGAAGAGAACATTTAAACCCAAAAGGATTATTTTAATACAATTAAAATACCGAAGGTAATGAATGTTGCAATTCAGAATGGCTTTCTTTTTTTCTTTTTTTTAACATTTTAAGGAACCATGTAAGCAGAAGGAAGCCCCAATAGCAGCAATATTCACTAAACAACTTCAGTTTAGCCAAATTGGAAAAAACAAACAAACAAACTGTTGCTGATGATCAGACACTCTGGCTTTATTTCTCCTGCCCAGACTTTAATCACTGGTTCACACAGAGAATTGGCCAGGAAAAGACAGTTTTTGATATCTTTAATAGACAAGAAAGATAGCTAGACTCATAGGCAATGTTGGGTAAAGAAGGTTGTGTAGAAGACAGACGGTGTGTATTATGAAGACAATATACACACCCAGAAACACAGCAGGGCACTGCATCTGGAAGATTAAAGTGTATGTTGTTAGCTGTTGTAAGAATACGAGAGAGGGAGTTTGGGGCTCTCAGAATAATTTCCTTTTATTGGTTTACATAGGCATAAAGTGTCTGCTTTGTTGTCTTTTGGCTTGGGTAGTTTGAGTTCTTTTAAATCTGCTCATTTAGATGTTAGAGGTTAGATCATTTTCTTAAATTCAAAAAAATGGCTTCATATTTTTTTTCACCTTAATTTCCTATATTGGGAATCATAATTGCTGACTACTCTCTTGTATTCCCAAATACTCTTTTCACTGGATGTGTGAGAATCAGAATGATTACTTTCGAGGAGTACAAAGAAACATTAACCAGGCTGTTAACACCCATTACATACATACTGTGCACATCGACTTGAAAGTATTGACAAAAAGAGGATGTAATCTGAATAATCTGAACAAATGCAAGAGTTCTTCACTTATAACAGCAAGTTTCTGAAGGCAAATAGCTGAGGAAATTTTTACTTATAAAGATGAGAGGGGCTTTGAGTGAAGCAGCATGGGTTAGTAAATTAGTAAATTAAGATCTATGCTTTGCATGCAAAAAGATGCTCAACATCACTAATTATTTGAGGTATGCAAATCAAAACTACAATGAGGAATCACCTCACACCATCAGAATGGCCATTATCAAAAGCTCTACAAAATAATAAACGCTGGAGAGGGTGTGGAGAAAAGGGAGCCCTCCTACACTGTCGGTGAGAGTGAATATAAATTGGTGTAGCCACTATGGAGAACAGTATGGAGTTCCTTTAAAAAATTAAAAAACTAAATACTAAAAGTAGATTTGCCTTATGACCCAGCAATCCTACTCCTGGGCATATATCCAGAAAAGATGAAAACTCTTAATTTGAAAAGACACACTCACCCCAATGTTCATAGCAGCACTATGTACAATAGCCAGGACATGGAAGCAACCTAAGAGTCCACTGACAGATAATGGATAATGAAGATGTTGTACACACACACACACACACACACACACACACACACACACACAGAGGAATATTACTCAGCCATAAAAAAGAATGAAATAATGCCAGTTGAATAGATAGACCCAGCAATTATCATACTAAGTGAAGTAAGTCAGAGAAAGACAATGATATCACTTATATGTGGAATCTAAAAATAAAATGAAACAGGGAGTTCCTGCTGTGGCTCAGTGGTTAAGGATCTGGTATTGCCATGAGGTGGTGTAGGCTGGTGGCTACAGACATGGCTCGGATCCCGTGTTGCTGTGGCTCTGGCAAAGGCTGGTGGCTACAGCTCCGACTGGACCCTTAGCCTGGGAACCTCCATATGCCATGGGTGCAGCCCTAAAAAAAGACAAAAATAAATAAATAAATAAATAATTTAAAAATGATACGAATGAACTTACTGACAAAACAGAATTAGACTCACAGATATAGAAAACAAACATATTTACCAAAGGGGAAGTGGGGGAGGGATAAATTAGCAGTTTGGGATTAATAGATAGACATTACTATATATAAAATAGATAAACAACAAAGACCGATGTGTAGCACAAGGAACTATATTGAATATTTTGTAATAACTACAATAAAAAAGAATCTGAAAAAGAATATATATACATATAAATAAATAAATATATATATATAAAACTGAATCCCTTTGCTGTACCTGAAACTAACACAACATTGTAAATCAACTGTACTTCAATTGAAAAATTAAAAAAAATGATTTATGCTTTGCTTACTAAGTCAGTGCCTCTGCGGATCACTAGCACTTTCAACATACTCCTTAAGAGCTGAAAGAAACTATTGCCATTAAAATTCATGATGAAGCAGTCAACTGGGATGCGGGGGCCATAGTAGAAGACATATCCAGAGAGAGACTTTCCCACCCACCCTCCAAGGTACCCTTCCCCAATAGCACAGTGGTGGGAGGTCTACTGGTCTCTTTCCTTGTCCTCTTATTAGGGTTTTTGGCCTTGACCAATGACCTCATTACCTCCAATCATCTGAGGTCACAGCTAAAAGACTCTAGGAACCAGAGGAGTGACCAGGCAACTGCTCATCACCCAGTTTGAGGCTTCACCTTGCTCTCTCCCTTCCGCACGCCCCTGAATCCTGCTCCACTAAAGTCCCCACATTTCTGCCATCCTGAGCCATGCCGTCCTCAAACCTCCTCTGCCCTGGCTGTTGCTCATTCCTCATGCACCACCCAGAGCAGCATCAGTCTATCCAGGAATTCCCACACACTATGGCTGCTGCTCCTGCACCTCTTGTGCCTATGATGTGGAAGTATCTTTAATTCTGCATCCAGGAGTTCCTGTTGTAGTTCAGCAGTTAACAAATCTGACTAGCATCAATGAGGATGCAGGTTGGATCCCAGGCCTTGCTCAGTGGATTAAAGATCCTGCATTGTGGTGAGCTGTGGTGTAGTTGCAGATGTGGCTCAGATTCCAAGTTGCTATGGCTGTGGCGTAGGCCAGCGGCTATAGCTCTGATTCGATCCCTAGCCTGGGAATCTCTATATGCCTCTGGCACGGCCCTAAAAAAAAAAAAGAGGAAAAAAAAAGACAAAATTCTGTGTCTGCTGACACTCTTACTTCAGTTAGCTTTTGCGTCACCTAATTTTCCACAAAATTCTTTCTGTAAAGAGGATGACCATCCACCTACTCTCAATTAACCTATATTATAGGAAAAAGAGATCAGAACCCAAGTTTGCACCTAACTTTATTCTCGGGTCTTCTTGGGTTTGCCCGGAACCACTGCGTGACCTTGAGGGCTCTGTTACCAATCCATCCCCTGTGACTATGCCTTTACAGCCTCTGGCCTGATTCCCCTTCCTGGCTGCCAATCTCTCACCAGCTTCCTTAGGTTATGCAAATGTCAGAGCATTTAATTCCTAACAAGATGGCAATGAACAAATTGACACATTATTCAAATACCAAGCGTGGAAGGGGATTTCACTTGCTCTCATTAGTACCATTAGCAGCAATCATTCTCTGTCAAAAGGTCAGAGCCACATAGTTGTCTATGGGGGACATTTCTATGAGGCACATTATTTGAGGTGAAACCTTCAGTGGTGCCAGTCAAACTGATGGACAGTGTTTAGGGTCGAAAGATTCCTCCAATTTATAATGGGCATGCTCATAATCAAAGCTTTACTCAAACTTACACAAGAAAAATCCAAAGCTGCCCTAAAAATCTTACTATATCTGAGCAGTGTCGTGTAGAACAACATGAATACCAGAACATCTTCTAAATCTTATTACGTAAATATAATTGCTAACATCTTTAGGTATTTACCATAGCTTACTTTGTAAGCAATTTACAAGTGTTATCTCTTTACGCATGATAGATTTTACCTAGATTAAGGCAGGTTGGCATAGTGGTTGAACCACACTAACTATAGCTCTCTTTCTCATTAACTGTATTATTCCCTTGAGGAAATTACTTAACCTCTCTGGACTTAATTTCTTTGTCTGTAAAATAAAGATGATTAAAGTACCTGACTCATGGGGTTGTTGTGAGGATTAACAGAAAGATAATAACTACTCATATTTATTCAGTGATTTCTGTATGTGCTAGATATTATTCTTTTTTCTTCTTTTAAAATTTTATTTATTTTAATTTATTTTAATTTATTTATTTTTTTTGTCTTTTTGGGCCCACACCTGTGGCATATGGAGGTTCCCAGGCTAGGGGCCAAATCAGAGTGGTAGCCACTGGCCTACACCAGAGCCACAGCAACGTGGGATCCCAGCTGCCTCAGCAACCTATACTAGAGCTCACGGCAATGCCGGATCCTTAACCCATTGAGCGAGGGCAGGAATCAAACCTGCATCCTCATGGATCCCAGTCAATTCATTTCCGCTGAGCTACGAGGGGAACTCCCTATTTTAATTTTCTTTTGGCCACCCCTGTGGCCTGAAGAAGTTCCTGGACCAGGAATTGAACCTGCACCACAACAGTGACCCAAGCCACAGCACTGACAACACTGGCTTTGTAACTACTAGACCACCAGGGAACTTCTAGGCATTGTTCTTTAATGCGGATAAATTAAGTTAAAATTAAATGAGTTAAACAAAAAGCACTTAGAACAGCATCTGGCACTTAGAAAGTATTCTATTTTATTACGTCAGAGAAGTCACAAAACTCTCATATAATGTGCTTCTTTTTTTTTTTTTTTTTTTTGGTCTTTTTGCTATTTCTTGGTCTTGGGCCGCTCCCGCGGCATATGGAGGTTCCCAGGCTAGGGGTCCAATCGGAGCTGTAGCCACCGGCCTACACCAGAGCCACAGCAACGAAGGATCCGAGCCGCGTCTGCAACCTACACCACAGCTCACGGCAACGCCGGATCGTTAACCCACTGAGCAAGGGCAGGGATCGAACCCGAAACCTCATGGTTCCTAGTCGGATTCGTTAACCACTGCGCCACGACGGGAACTGCTACAATGTGCTTCTTAATGTGCTTCTTCTGTGTATCTTCTTGTATGTTTGGGTTTCCCACTGCCATCCAACATTCTGGAAAGAATTACAAGGTTGATGCATTGGCCAAGTGGCTACTATTCCCTCCTCATCCCTTCAGATGGCAGTTTCTGCCAAAGTCCTCCTTACAGCCAAGTTATGTACCTTCCCTTCAGCAATACCTTCTCCTCCCCCCAGCTCTTCATCATCAAGACTACACTCCATTTCCACCACCTTCTTTTTCTGCATTTTCCTGAAGTCATCAAACTTTGGAAGAAATAAGAAAAAATATCTCAGAAAACCTGGCATCTCTAATGCTGGAAAGACCAGCTTCTACTATCTTCCACCCATAGATGAACCTGGATGTACTGCCAAGAAAAAAAAACATCTACCCACATGGGGCCCAGGCAGGAGAAAAATAACGTACCCAAATCAGAAATTCAAGAAGACAGCTTTCACAATGATAAAGGGAACTGTCCTTTGAACTTTCTAAATGAGCTGTGCTTATATATTTTAAAAATTCTTGTATGTTGGGAAGAAAACAAGTCACTAATTGTCAATATCAAAGCACAATAAGATTTTAATGAAAGGGGCTAAAAATTCCAAGCTTCTAATCATGGCTTAGTCTCTCTGGTGACCAGTTGTCACTTCAGAGCTACCCGGGAGCCCATCAAGGTCTCCTCATTAAAACGAAAGACCTTCCTATCACCTAGAGAATCCCAAAGGACTTAGGAGCTCTGTATAAGGAACCAGGAACAAAAACCAAATATTAGAACTAAAGATGTTCCTAGCGTTCTTGTCACTTTAGCCCCAGCTCATCCTCCAGGAGAGGAGCAGGGCTGGAGACTGAGCTAATGATTAATCATGTTTACATGATGAAGCCTCCATAAAAATCCCAAAAGTATAGGGTTTGGGGAGCTTCTGGGTTGGTGAACACATTCTTCAGCTGGGAGGGTGCTGTATCTCAACTCCACAGGGACAGAAGCACCTGTGTTCAGGATCCCTTTGGAACTCACCCTATGAATCTCTTCATCTGGCTGTTCATCTGTAACCTTTATTATATTCTTTATTATGCAATAAACCAGTACACATAAGTAAATGTTTTCCTGAGTTCTGTGAGCTGTGCTAGCAAACCTGAGGAGGTGGTCGTGGGAACCTTCAATTCGTAGCTGGTTGGTGAGAAGCACACAAGACAACCTGGACGTGCAATTAGCATGTGAGAGGGGGTGGGGTGGTCTGTGAGGCTGAGCCCTTAACCTAAGGGATCTGATGCTGACTCTATGCAGTTGGAATTGCTTGATGTGGAAAATCCACACGTCTGGTGTCAGAAGTGTTGTGAATGAGGTAGTAGTGTAAGAATAACGGATAACAATGCATTTTTCATACACATCGACACATAAAGTCAACCTAAGTTTTTTTTCAATAAATGAGAAAATGAATGAACAATTAGAATTTTCAAGTGAGCAAGGCTGTGGAATATTTAAGACCAAGACTAGTTTGGAAAACCTTGGACTTGAAGCCTCCAGAATCAAAGAATCTCCCTGATTGGTATTTCAATGAATGGAAAGGAAACTTCTTAAATACTATTCACCTTCTTGTCCTATGTCACCCTAATTTATCCGTTATGCTTGAAATGAAATCATCAACATTAAAGATCAGATCTGTTGTGCTTGATTCTAGGGCTGCACTGTTCAATGGGACAGCACTTGTTAAATGTGGCTAATTTAAACTACATAGCATTAAATACAATTAGAAATATAGTTCCTTAGTCACACTAGTCTAATTCTGAGTGCTCAACAGTCACATGTGCTCAGTAGTTCCTGCACAGGACAGTGTAGACATAAGATGTTTCTAACACCATAGAAATTTCCTTTGAACAGTACTGCTCTATATTTCTGCCATCTCCACTACACCTGAATGCCAGGGTATGGTGAACACTAACTATTCTCTGCTATGCTTATATGAGCAGAAATTTCTTTTGAATGGAATTTAAACAATAACAACTGGGAGGTATACCCTGTTCAAAATGTCATGCTGTTTCCTATCAAAGTCAAGGCATTCCATGCAAATAAAAACTACAATGAGTTATCAACTCACAACAGTTAAAATGGCCATCATTAATAAGTCTACAAATAACAAATGCTGGAGAGACTGCAGAGAAAAGGGGAACCTACTACACTGTTGGTGGGAATGTAAATTAGTACAACCATTATAGAAAACAGTATGGAGGCACCTCAGAAAACTAAATATAGAACTACCAAATGATCTAGCAATTCCACTCCTGGGCATATATCCAGACAAAACATTCATTCAAAAAGATACGTGCACCCCTATGTTCAGTGCATGTACCCCTATGTTCAGTGCAGACATGGAAACAACTTAAATTTCCATGAACAGATGAATGGATTAAGAAGATATGGTACATATATACCAAAGGAATACTACTCAGTCATAAAAAAGAAGTAAATAATGCCATTTGCAGCAATATGGATGGAACTAGAGAGTCTAATACTAAGTGAAGTAAGTCAGAAAAAAGAAAGACCAATACCATATGATATCACTTATGTCTGGAATCTAATATATGGCACAGATGAACCTACCTACAGAAAAGAAACAAAGTCACGGACGTGGAGAACAGACTTGTGCTTGTCAAGGGGGAGGGGGAGGGAGTGGGATGGACTGGGAGTTTGGGGTTAGTACATGAATCAGTTGTGAAGAAAAATGCATGTATGTGGATAGAGGGATCCACACACTTTTCTACCCATTAACGTTAGTATTTTAGTGATGTCTTATATTTGCATACTTTGATGAACTCACCTAAGCCGCAGCAGGACCCAAGCATTCTGAGTCTATGCCAAGACCCTTTTCTCTACACCTATGCTACCTATACACATTCTAAATGAAAAATAGAGTGGTGGAGCAGATATGGTTCTAGGTAATCACAGAGCCGTGTCTATGACATTCTATAGCTTTACACTTATCAGAGCAGAAGCAGAAGCTGGTGTGTTACACATTTCAGATTTTTTTTTCAGAATGATTGCCCTTGTTTATAAACATCACAACAATGAAATGCCCTGTATTGAAGTTTGACTCCTTATTTTGTTAGGATATTTTCCTGGTGGTAGAACTGTTGGGTCCCAGGGTGTGTAATTTTTAAAACCTTTGCTACATTTTGAGGTTAACCCCCCCCATTGTATAAATTTGTGCTCTCAATAGCAGCCAGGGAAAGTTCACATTTTTCATATCTCTCTATCACTGGGCATAATCTCCCTCTCTTCCTCTGGCTTCTAATTTGCTAAAGATTCCAATGGTGTTTGTTTAATTTGAAGGTATTTTAATAATAATTAGTGACTACAATACCAAAGACATGATCCTTGAAAGAAATAAATGATAAGCTGGACTTCATTAAAATTAAAAGCCCTGCTCTGTGAAAGACAATATCAAAAAAATAAGACAAGTCAGAGCCTGGAAGACAACTGTTTGCAAAAGATACAAGTGATAAAGGACTGTTATCCAAAATATACAAAGAAGTCTTTAAAACTTAACAATAAGGAAACAAACAACCTGGTTAAAATATGAGCCAATGACCTCAGCAAATGAGATACCTCACCAAATGAGTACCTCACTAAAGACAATATTCAGATGGCAAATAGGTGTGGAAAATGTGCACATCATATGTCATCAGGGAAATGCAAATTAAAACAACAACGAGATACCACTACACACCTATTAGAAGGACCAAAATCCAGAACACTGACCACACCAAATGCTGGGGAGGATGAGGAGCAACAGGAACTCTCATTCATTGCTGGCAGGAATAAAATTTTAGCCAACTGAATCCAACAACACATAAAGAAGATCATACACCACGACCAGGTGAGATTTATCCCAGGTGCACAAGGATGGTTCAACATATGTAAATCAATCAATGTCATACACCACATTAACAGAAGAAAAGTCAAAAACCACATGATCATCTCAATAGAGGCAGAAAAAGCATTGGACAAAGTCCAGCATCCATTCATGATCAAAACTCTTACCAAAGTGGGTACAGAGGGAACATACCTTAACGTAATAAACCATTTATGACAAACCCAAAGCAAATATAATACTCAATGGAGAAAAGCTGAAAGCCTTCCCACTAAAATCTGGAACAAGACAAGGATGCCCACTCTCACCACTGTTATTCAACATGGTATTGGAAGTCCTAGCCACAGCAACCAGACAAACAAAAGAAATAAAAGGCACCCACATAGGAAGAGAAGAGATAAAACTGTCAATGTATGAAGGTGACATGATACTGTATATAGAAAATCCTAAGGACTCAACCCAAAAACTGCTTAAACTGATCAACAAATTCATCAAAGGAGCAGGATATAAGATTAACATTGAGAAATCAGTCGCATTTCTGTATACTAACAATGAAATATTAGAAAAGGAATACAAAAATACAATACCTTTTAAAATTGCACCCCAAAAAATCAAATACCTGGGGATACACCCGACCAAGGAGGTAAAAGACTTACATGCTGAGAACTATAAAACATTAATCAAGGAAATTAAAGAGGGTTCAAAGAAATGGAAAGATATTCCATGCACCCGGGTTGGAAAAATTAATTTTGTAAAAATGGGATATTACCCAAAGCAATCTACAGATTCAATGCAATCCCTATAAAATTACCCATGACATTTTTCACAGAACTGGAATAAACAATCCAAAAATTTATATGGACCCTCAAAAGACCCAGAATTGCCAAAGCAATTCTGAGGAACAAAAACCAAGCATGACGCATAACTCTCCCAAACTTCAGGCAATATTACAGAGCCACAGTAATCAAGATAGTGTGATACTGGTACCAAAACAGACACACAGACCAATGAAACAGAATAGAGAACCCAGAAATAAACCCAGACACCTATGGCCAATTAATCTTTGACAAAGGAGGCAAAAACATAAAATGGGAAAAAGACAGTCTTTTCAGTGAGGTTTGCTGGCAAACCTGGACAGCTGCATGCACATCAATGAAACTAGCACACACCCTCACACCATGCATGAAAATAAACTCGAAATGGCTTAAAGACTTAAATGTAAGACAAGACACCGTCAAACTCCTGGAAGAGAACATAGGCAAAACATTCTCTGACATCAACCTTACGAATGTTTTCTCAGGTCAGTCTCCCAAAGCAAAAGAAATAAGAGCAAAAATAAACCCATGGGACCTAATCAAATTGACAAGCTTTTGCACAATAAAGGAAACCAAAAAGAAAACAAAAAGACAACTTGCCGAATGGGAGAAAATAGTTTCAAATGACACCCTGACCAGGGCTTAATCTCTAAAATATACAAACAACTTATACAACTCAACAGCAAAAAAGTCAACACCCCAATGGAAACATGGGCAAAGACCTGAATAGACCATTCTCCAAGGAAGAGATATAGATGGCCAACAAGCACATGAACAAATGCTCCGCATCACTGATTACTAGAGAAATGCAAATCAAAACTACCATGAGATACCTCCTCACACCAGTCAGAATGGCCATCATTAATAAGACCACAAATAACAAGTTCTGGAGGGGGTGTGGAGAAAAGGGAACCCTCCTGCACTGTTGGTGGGAATGTAAGCTGGTACAACCACTATGAAGAACAGTATGGAGCTACCTTGAAAACTATACGTAGAACTACCATACAACCAGCAATCACACTCTTGGGCATATATCCAGACAAAACTTTCCTTGAAAAATACACATGCACCCCATGTACCCACATGTTCATTGCAGTACTATTCACAATAGCCAAGACTTGGAAACAACCCAAATGTCCATTGGCAGATGATTGGATTAGGAAGATGCGGTGTATATATACAATGGAATACTACTCAGCCATAAAAAAGAACAAAATAATGCCATTTGTGGTAACATGGATGGAACTAGAGACTCTCATACTGAGTGAAGTAAGTCAGAAAGAGAAAGACAAATGCCATACGATATCACTTATATCTGGAATCTAATATACAGCAAAATGAACCATTTCACGGAAACGAAACTCATGGACTTGGAGAACAGACTTGCGTTTGCCAAGGGCAGGGGGAGGGAGTGGGATGGATGGGGTGCTTGGGGTTAATAGATGCAGACTACTGCCTTTGGAATGGATTAGCAATGAGATCCTGCTGTGTAGCACTGGGAACTATGTCTGGTTACTTATGATGGAGCATGATAATGTGAGAAAAAAGAATGTATACATGTATGTGTAACTGGGTCACCATGCTGTACAGTAGAAAATTGACAGAACACTGTAAACCAGTTGTAATGGAAAAAATAAAAATCACTATATATAAAAAAACAAAAAAAACCCAAAATTAAAAAAATTAAAAATTAAAAACAAAACAAAACAAAACCAAAAACAAACAAACAAACAAAAAACCTCAAAATGGTCCAGCCACTTTGGAAGACAGTTTGGTGGTTTCTCACCAAAATAAACATGCTCTTACCACATGTTCCAGTAAATATATTCCTTGTTATTCACCCCCAAAACTGAAAACTATGTCCAAATAAAAATATACACATAGATATTTATATAGAAGCTTCATTTATAACTGCCAAAACTTGGAAGCAACGACGATATCCTTCAGTAAGTGAATGGGTATATAAACTGTGGTACAACCAAACAACAGAAATGAGCTTTTAGTGCTTAAAAGAAATGAGCTATCAAGCCATGAAAAGATATGGAGGAAACTTCAATGAATATTAGAAAGTGGAAGAAACCAATCTGAAAAGGCTAAATACTGTATGATTCTAAGTATATGGAATTCGGGAAAAGGCAAAACTATCGAGACAATGAAAAGATCAGTGGTTTTTAAGATATGGTGGGTGAGGGGTGTGTGGGGGGGGAGAAGAGATAAATAGGCAGAGCACAGAGGTTTTTTAGGGCAGTGAAAATACTCTGTGTATTGTAACAGTGGATATGTATATCCAGTGGATATATACCTTTGTCCACACTTATAGAATGTACAACACCAAGAGTGAATCCTAAAGTGAACTATGAACTTAGGGTGATTATTATGTGTCAATATTGGTTCATCCTTGGTAAAAAAAAATTTTTGTACAATTCTAGTGAGTGATGTTGATAATGGTGGAGGCTATCCCAGTGGGGGAAGGAGGAGTGTATGGGGAATCTCTGCACCACTCCCTTAATTTTGTTGCTAACCTAAAACTGCACTAAAAAATTGTCTCAAAATCATTAGTGTTGTTCTCATTCTTTTTGATTTATGAGACCTCATTGTATATGACAGATACTCAACTTTTCTCTTTCATGTGCGTTGCAAATATTGATTCTAGTTTGCTAGTCGTCTTTTGATATTGCTTATAGCATTTTCCAAAAGTAATAATTTTTCATATAACCATTCATTTATGGCTTCTGCCTTTGAAGGCATATTTCTCTATCTCAAGTCCTATATTTTCTTCTACTACTTTGATGAATTCACATTTTATTTATTTATTTATTTATTTATTTATTTATTTACTTTGCTTTTTAGGGCCATACCTGCAGCGTCTGGAAGTTCCCAGGCTAGGGATCAAATTAAAGCTACAGCTGCCAGCCTATGCCACAGCCACAGCAACGTGGGATCTGAGCAACCTACACCAGAGCTCACGACAATGCTGGATCATTAACCAACTGAGTGGGGCCAGGGATTGAACCTGCAGCCTCATGGGTACTAGTTGGGTTTGTTTCCACTGAGCCATGAAAGGAACTCCGGGTCCACATTTTATAATGGAATTGCCCATCGATCATTAATCTGCTTTTTCTTTTTTCCCATGTGAGTGGAGGCAGAGGAAGTGGTTTTTCTGAGTATAATTTTTCCCCAAATGAACCCAAATTAATAAGTTTTGGACATCAAATATCATTATTTAAGACAAATAATTTAAAAATTTAGATGATAATTAAATCATCTAAATGATGTCAATAGTGAACAGTTTACAATGTGCATGAGAGGTAGAGGGGAATTATAATATCATTCTAAATTATTTTAAGCTAATATTAGCATGAAAGTGAAACCAGTTGATTGTACCTTTTTATATATTAAAAATGTAACAAATTGTTCATTCCTAGTAATATGTTTACTCTTTTCCTATCAGATACTGGCTCACATATTGTACAATTCTGGTAAGTTTAATTATTATTGATGAAAGCCTCTATTGCTTATTGAACAAAGTCAACATCCTTTACAATAAGCTCTGAGAAGAACATAACGAGCACATGTACTGTTAGTGACTTGTAAATGTTATTAATAGAATTAAGGTTGGGAGTAAATATCTGAACATCATACCACCTATTAGGAATTTCCAATTTCTTTCTAAAAACATTGGCCTCTGACTACATACTGAGCACAGAGCTTTCTAATAAAGTCTCTTTCTTTCTGAATTAATCATTATTGCTATTAACATCATCATGATCATGGGACCATTACTTTTTTTCATTTGAAATATTTGAATATTTTTAAAAGAGTCCAATTCTTTTCATACAAAAAAAATCACCTGGTTGTCAATTAAAAAATCCACTTTAATAAAGTCATAGGTTTAAAAATAGCACCTCTTAAAAGGGGAATATCTAGCTGATACTGTCATCATTCATTGTCTTGATCTTCATCTATTTCAGAAACAGTACCGTGGGGTCCAAAAATTATCATTAATTTTATTGAAGAGGTTATAATAATCAATATGATTCTTCTTTACCATGACTGTTGAACATCTATCTCCTTAGTAGAGGTAATTTTTTACAGGTAATTAGCTATCTGTCTGAGAGGCTAGGGAATTCTAGTAATTAGAGCTAAAATATTAAGAAACACTCCTATTCACTCAAAATTAACAATAAAGTGTGATTAAATAAGGGTTGACAAAAACATCTCTGAAAAACTTTGAAGTTAAGGCAAGAACATCAAAACCTATCTCACTTTCTAAGAATGTAAGTATCACATCAACTCCAAAAGGAGGTTCCATATAGCTATTATGGAAAACAGTGTGGAAGTTTCTAAAAAACTTGAAAATAGAGCTACCATATGATCCAGCAATCCCTCTTCTGAGTGGATTTCCCAAAGGAAATTAAATCTGCACTGGAAGAGGTATCTGTGCTCCCCTGTGCACTGCAGCATTATTCACAATAACCAAGATAAGGAAACAAATTAAGTGTCTGATGAATGGATAAAGAAATTGTGGCTTATAGATGCAACGGAGTATTATTCAGCCTTAAAAAAGAGGAAGGTTCTGCCATTTGTGACAAAATAGATGAACCTGGAAGACATTAATGAAATAAGCCAGACACAGAAAGGACTGTATAATTTCACTTATTTGAGGAGTCTAAACAAGGTGAATGCACCGAAGCAGAGATTAGAACAATGGCTACCAGGGAGTGAGGGAAACAGGGAGATATTGTCTAAGGGTACAAGGCAGGATGAACTAGTCTAGAGATCTAATGCACAGCCTAGTGGCTACAGTTACTAATTCTGTATATTTTATAATACCAGTTTGCTAAGAGAGTAGATGTCAGGTGCCCTCATCACACACACAAAATGGTAAATGGTGGAGGTGGCTATGCCAATTCACTTGACTGTAGTAATCATTTCACTACATGTTTGTACATCAAATTATGCTGTATACCTTAAATATATAAGATTCTGATTAAAAAAAATAAAATTTCAAAGGTGCTTCCATCTTATGGGCCTCCCAATTACTCTAACCTTGAAATTCGACATGTGCATATGACCTAGTGTCAGGTGCATAAAGTCACAGAAAGGGGGTATATATTGATTTTTACATACTTTTAGCTCTAATGTCTAAGCTAGCTGATACCTTAGCCCAAACAGTGACTAAAACAAATTCAACTATAGGAATGTGTTTTCACTTCAGTTAATAAAAAGGAACTATCCATGCTTTACTATGTAGTGGAAACATAGGATAGTGGAATGCTAGCAAATTCCATCTCACCCACGCTACACTATCTCTCTTCTTTTGTATACAGAGGTTTATTTAACACATTCTTGTGCCCAGCGAAAGAAGAAAGCTTGGTTAAGCATTCACATTTTTATCTTTACTTTTTGTCTACCTTCCTTTCCTTGTGTCTTCTCTCTGTGTCTGTCTTTCTCTCTTCCTCTTTCTACCTCGGGTACTACCAGGATTGAGAATTTCGCACTTTAAAATATCTTAACAGGTACTATCTTTCACTTGGTGACTTCCGATTTTTGGTAATAGGTAACTATTATTTTTGAGTAATCACAGCTTAGGCTTGTGAAAATATTTTGATTCAGAGCACATGCCCATACCTTGTTCTATATTCAAAGCAACCAAAGGAAAAAAGAAAGAAAATTTGATTACACGCATGGACATTTTACAGATGTTACAAATGTGCTATTATAATGCTTTTTATATTTGTTATCATGGAAATAGTTCCCTTTATTTGCAGTCATCACAAAAAATTTGTTCTGAATAATGACGACTCCTTGCTCAAATTTATAAAACAGCCTGACTATATGAAAACTAGAGAGACTAAGAAAATAGCAAGGAAAATCACAGAGCATAAACAACTTTAAAACAATCTAAGTGTCCCTTTTTGAAGAAAGAGTGGTATATGACTAACCTTTGGATAATTGATTGGCTTTTATCCCACTCAGTGCCAATTAGTGGCAAATAAATTGCTTTCATCTAAGAAAGTATTTTTACAAGCCTCTCCTATATGAAAACACTCCAGTGAATACTGGACAGCGAATACACGTGAATGACGATGGGTTCTACTACTCTTTAGTTAGGTTTTCTCTCTGAAGCTGTTCCAACAGACAAAAAGTTGCCTAGGTCAGCTCTTAACTAAAAAATGAAAGTAAACCCTAATGTCTTATGAGAAAGCTAAACATTGCACATCAGCAGAAACCACAAACAAGAAACCAAAGCCGGTTATTCAAAAAGAAATTGTCTTCCTCTTTCACTTGCTCTGCGCATACCAAAGCCTCCCCTTTTGAAGCAAGCTGCTAGGGTGCTAAGTAAGCAATGCAAAGAGGAGGCTCCCATGCTCTGGGAATTGATGCTTCGCGGAGCCACACCGAATTGTTTACATTCGCTCTTACCAGCCTCCAAGCAGAAGAGCTCATTTTCTACTACCCCGTATTGTATTTACTTTTATTTTTAAATCCTCAAAGACACAGACGACCACAAGGTCTGAAAGGATTGAGTATTCATGGAAATTAAATCTGTTGTAAAAATTATAGATAAAACCAAACTCTCCATGATGGATGAGGCTGGTAGTAATAGGAAGAAAGGAATAGAAGCCCAGATAAAATAAATCCACTGAGTAACATGCTGGAGAACTTCTGCTTCATTTAATACAAGAGACAAGCAGCGCTGGACCAATGCCACTCATAAGGTGTCCTCTAAGAAAAGTGGACTATTTTCAAAGAAGAAAACAAGGAAATACTTTGCTCGGTTTTACACTGATCCGAAGACGCTAATTACAGCATTCTTGTTACTTCCTTTCCAGTTTTCCTTCCTGTGTTTGCACACACCCCCTCACCCACACTTCGTTAGAACCATAAAAATTCACAGCGTTTCAGACTTTCAGATTAAAAACAGATGAAATTGGAGGTGGGGGCGTTGGGGTAGGGGAGACAGAAGAAATTTGTCCTGTGCCCATGTCGGGGTGGGGGTGGAGGTGACAGTGAAATTCTACCCGACAAGTTATGCCACTGCAACAGAAGAAGTAAGAGGCCAGTTTCATAGATTCAATTGAACCTTACCTGGTTTTGTAGTGAAACGCAGCAACATGCCCCTAATTCTTCCTCTAAAGTACTACATAAGGTGAAAGCTATAGTATTTGACCTTACACATTTCCGCAGAAGAAACTCCAAAGTAACCTTTAACTTCAATAAAACGCTGTGTTCATTCTTCCCCCTTGTGCTCAACACAGAGCAATCTAATACACCTCATCATGTGGTCCGTTACCATGGTAGCGATGAATCCAGCTGCTGAAATACAAAAGACTGACAAAAAGTTGCTTTTTCCCCTCCACCCACCCTGACAAAGTCAGATTTTTTTTTCTGTATGACAAGTCTAATTTGAATATGTTTCTGTTGCTGACTCAACTTCATGAACAAGAAAAAAAGAAAAAGAAAAATGAATAGCAGAGATAAAAAGCATAAAAGGGCTCTCAGAACATTAAAACTGACTATTGAAATACTTATATGGATTTTTAAGTTGCCACTAATTCCTTGAAATACTGATCATTATCTACTATGTCTGCCAACCAAATATTTTGAAATGCCAGCTACTAACTCAATAGGAAGTGCAGCATTAATCTCATAGCATATGGAAAAATATTTTTAAAAATACATTAAATGATTCAGTCACCACAGATTCTGAAAACATTATATTAGTATATAAAGGACTAGTCTCAAAGTACTTTTCTAGGGCAAACTTCTAATCACAGCTCAGAGGTGGGAGATAAAATTCTTTATTTTCTTTTCATCAAAACCCTGTGTTTGTTATTTAAACAGATCAGATTTCAGTTGTATTTAAAGTGCTAATAGATTTGGATCTGTGATGACACAGCCCACAAGAACCAAACAAATTATATTTGGGGGCTCTTTATTAGGGGTAGAGATTTTGGAGTTGGGGCAATAACAATTTCAAAGAATCCTGGGACCCCCAAACCAATGGCTACATAATTAAGATGTAAAGAGTCACCTTCATTTTACTCCCAGTACTTTAAGGAAGGCTGATGAAGGGAGTCTTGGGCCACTGGGGCCTCACCTCATTTCATCCGCTGTTCCTCCCTCTTCCACCAAGGACCTCGTTCATTGATATCCCGTGCTTTGCTTCCAGCCACTGACTGCTTTGTCTCCTAGGCCTTGCAGTGTCCCCTCACTGCTTCTGCAGCCTTGCTACTTCCCAAATTTGGCTTTTAGCTCATAATAATTTGTTTGTGTATCTATCTTCTCTCTTTAGATATGGACACTCCTAGGAAGGGAATATGGTGTTTTATTCATCTTTTTAAAAAAACTGATGGATGGTTAATCTACAATGTTGTGTTACTCTCAATATACAGCAAAGCAATTCCTGTTTTCATATATATATTTTATATATATATTCCTTTTCTGATTCTTTTCCATTGTAGGTTACTACAAGATATTGAGTATAGTCTCCTGTACTATATAGTAGGTCCTTGTTGTTTACCTATTCTATATAGTCGTGTGCATCTATTAATCCCCAAATCCCTAATTTTTCCCTCTCCCCTTTCCCCTTTGGTAACCATAAATTTGTTTTCCATGTCTGTGTCTCTATTTCTGTTTTGTAAATAAGTTCACTTGTGTGATTTTTGTTTTTTAGATTCCACAGATAAATGACATCATACGATATTTGTCTTTCTGTCTGATTTACTTCACTTAGTATGATAATCTCCAGATCCATCTATGTTGCTGAAAATGGAGTTATTTTATTATTTTTATTTATTTATTTATTTTATTTTTTATTACTCAAATGAATTTATCACATCTGTAGTTGTATAATGATCATAACAATCCAATTTCACAGGATTTCCTTTTTATGGCTGAATAATATTCTGATATATATATCCCATCTGATATATATATCCCATCTTCTTTATCTGTTCATCTATTGATGGACACTTAGGTTGCTTCCATGTCTTGGCTACTGTAAATAGTGTTGTTAGCACATTGGCAAGCATGTATCTTTTCAAATTAGAGTTTTCTCTGGATATGTGCCCAGGAGTGGGATTGCAGGATCATGGGGTAACTATTTTTTGTTTTTCAAGAAATCTCTGTACTATTCTCCACAGTGGCTGCACCAGTTTACACTCCTACTATCAGTGTGGGAGGGTTCCTTTTTCTCCATGCCCTCTCCAGCATTTATTATTTGCAGACTTTTTTTTTGTGAGTGTGTGTGTCTTTTTTGTCATTTCTAGGGCTGCTCCTGCTGCATATGGAGGTTCCCAGGCTAGGGGTCTAACCGGAGCTGTAGCTGCCGGCCTATGCCAGAGCCACAACAATGCCAGATCTGAGCCGCGTCTGCAACCTACACCACAGCTCACAGCAACACCGGATCCTTAACCCACTGAGCAAGGCCAGGGATCAAACCCGAAACCTCATGGTTCCTAGTCGGATTCGTTAACCACTGCACCATGACAGGAACTCCTATTCGCAGACTTTTTAATGATGGTCATTCTGACCAGTGCAAGGCAATACCTCATTGTAGCTTTGATTTACATCTCTAATAATTAGTGATACTATGCATCTTTTCATGCATGACTTATCTTTCTATACCAAGTAACTAGCCACTGTTTTGGCACAGTGGAGGGCTCGGTGGCTGTTTCTTGAATGGATAAAGCAGGAAATGAATGTTTTATATTAGTGCAGTGGAGGAAACCTCGGCTCCTCCAACACTGTGTTCAAAGATAAACCTGTGGTTAAACCCGTGGTTAAACCCTTAAGGGGACTGCACAAATTTTCCCTTAATATTCCACACTGAAAAGGAGTCAGGCAAGAGGAACTCAGTGCTTTTAAGAAGATCAGCCATGGAGCCACCCAGACATGGGTGTGTAACCCGGCTCACACCCATGCTAGTCTGTGATCCTAGGATAGATTACGTCACCTCTCTAAATTCGGGTTACTCTCCTGTAAAGTCCCTAGTTAAAGAGTTACGAAAAAGGATTAAATAAGATAGTTCAAGGGAAGCAGGATGCACTGAGCTTAAAATATACTAAATGCTTAACAAATCATTTCTAGTACTATTTAGTAAAGCTGTTTATGGTTTTTGAAGAAGAGGGATGAGAAAGCTCACTGATACCTCACTTTCTTTTGCTGATAAAACTGTCATTTTCAACCAGATACACAATATCAATCATTTGCTTCCTAGTATAAGTTTGGGTAATGACACAGCATGAATATAGAGATCATTTCAGGCAAATACTTAGGGTTGTTTGTTCCTCCCTACAAACCGTCTAGAGGGGAATAACCAGTCTGAAAATTATATGCAATCCCAGGGCAAAATCAACTGTGGGAAGAGTGTTAAACTTGGTAGTCAATTAAGATTTATTTAATATGAAAGAAAAACACATGAAGGAAAACAGTTTATGTTGATACTTATATTGGATTCTCAAGAAATGCTCTGTATATTATTTATGAGTGATTTTTTTTTCCAAATTAAAACAGGGTAGAAAGAACTTTTATCACAAAGAGCTCCAGATCAGAAATTATACACATAGATCACATTTTAAACAATTTATCAATGTTGGAGTAAGTAGTCTTTAAAAGGTCACCTTGATCTGTAACAAGGGCTGTAAATTGCTCACCAATTCAGACTTTTAGCTGGGTTTTTTTTTTTTTTTTTTTTTTTTCTCCACAGTCATCTAACTCAGGAAATTACCTGACACCAAAGCCAACTGCACTGGAAAATTAGCATCAAAATCCCTTTGAAGACTTATAGTGCAAAGAAGCAGCCAGGGGTTAAAAAAAAAAAAAAAAAAAAAAAAAGTGGGAGAGAAAAACTTCCATTTCAGGAAGTTGCCAGAAAGAATAGAATGAATGTTGCACACAGTGAGATTTCTCTAACGCTGGGGAAAAAAAAACAAAAAAAACTACAAACAAATCGGTAGAGATGATTAAAATAGCTTTGGCACTGTTACAACTCTGAAAAATCCTTAAGTGTTGTGTAGCATGATGACACCATCCAATAAAGCATGTAACGGAGGTGGGGACAGGCAAACAGGCCAGAAGTGCCTCCATTGGAAAATCAGCAACCCCTAATCCTCTGCAGGACAGCTGATGAAGAAGAAACTAATAGAATCACAATTTGAATAATTCATAACTCTTCTCATGTGTGGCTGTGTGAACAGAAACTCACCGCTGGCATTCATTTTTTGGGAAGTCTCTATTGCGTGCCTTTTTTTTCCCTCCCACAGATTGGTTACAATATTGAATTGTTCTTCATTTTCTAAATTTAAGATCCTGTTGTTAATCTAGTTAATGTGTACTGCCACCACAGCATTTAATATGATTAGCAAACATCCTTTGTGAGGTATTAAAGTGACTTGTTTGAGTCTCTCTCTAAGATGTCAGTATATTTGGTGCCATGACGTTTTAAATCCCCTTTTGCAAACGTTAAGATTAACCTCTCCCTCAGTGTGAACAAAATTTGTAACATAATCTGTGCTGTTGTGACCCACTTAATTTTACATGAAGAATTCAATCACCGAAAGAGAAACAGTTTTTTTTTTTTGTGACATCATGCTACAGAATGTACGCCAGGAAGTCAGATTTGCCAAGCCCTGGGCGCGGAGACATGAGAGGGAGTTTACAAGGTTATTTGCTTCATTGCTTTCACTGCTCTCTCTTCAGATGGGAGGGCACCTAATTTCCCACAAACTTGAGGTAACAACATGGGCTCAGAGGTCAGGAGCTTGAATTAAGCAGCCTAGCTACAAAAAAACAGCTGCTAACGTCAATGAAATTAAAACAAGACAAAAGGATTTGAACCTCAGCAAAGGTGATTTTTTTTTTTTCAGGTCATATTTTAAAACTGTTATTTATTTTATAATACCACAAAGTGCTTCATTGGAGGGTGCTGGCTTAAATCAAGTAAGAAAACTTAGCAACAGAAAAAAGATTGTGATCTAGTGAACAATTTTTGCAAGCACAGAGTTTCTTGGGCTGCTTTGAGCAGCTGACCTAAAAAATATTAATCGGATTAGTATCTATTCTATTCATGAAAATTCCTTATGAAAGAATAAGACTACTTCAATTTATATAACTCAATATCAAGATATTCTATTTTACCCTTAAGATATTTCCAAAACAGGCACTCCTCTTTTGTATTGTATTTATGTTGCTATAAATAGTAAAGATTTGTGTTTTTCTACTATCGACACATCACAAAAAATGTTTTTAAATATTTGCACTTAAATAGCACTCTGAAATTGATGGTAACCTAAAGATAACTTCCTATAAACCTGGAATCATTTTGCCCTACTCAAACAAATTTATTCCCAAACTTCTGTTTGTGTGTTTTTCATCTCTTTGAAACTCATAATTACACAGTTATATTCTGGATTTTTCCAGAATAAGTTTTGGTCTTCAAACTTAATAATAAAAAGTTACACTTGTCTGTTTTCCCACTAAAAGGTGATACTACATGTCTAATATAGAGAAGTTTAAAAATGTGATGTATGAAATAACCTTAAACCACGCAAGTTCAACTATCTGAGGTAACCAATACTGACATTTTGATGTATTTCTTTAATTTGCATATTAAAAATCTTGGGTACTTTTGAATACTTCTTTCTTTGCTTAATAAAAGACATGTAAAATAATAGTTGCATAAAATTCTTCTATTTGGATGTATCAGAATTTATTTAACTATCTTGTTTTTAAATAAATTTTTAATCTTTCCTGGTTTCTCATTATAAGTGATATACCTTTGTATATAAACTTTGGATTATATCTTAGGCTATTTCCTTAGAATAGATTTTTGTGGAGGAGGAGAGATTATTGGGTTTAAAAAAAATCTAAGCATAGAATTTTTGGATCCAGACATATATGATTTGGTATAATACTTCCTTTTACTAAAAATTGAGATTCAGTGAGGTACAAGAGCTGGCTCAAAGTTCTACCACAAATTCTTCTGGTGCTGGAACAGAAACTGGGGTTCTTTGTGAGTCCACTTAGCTTTCTGTAATTTCACCATGCTGATTCTAAATGACACTTCATCTCTGAGATGCTCCCTCCCAAGGTACCATCTGTGAAACTCCACGAATGTACTAGGAGCCCAAGGCAGCAATGGGAGGTACTTGGCAATGGGTGATACTGGGTTTTCTTTTTTCTTTTTTCTTTTTTTTTTGGTTTGGTTTTATTTTTTCTGTCAGGGCCAATCCACACAGCAGTATCTCTAAAGCCACCTTCCACTGATAGCAAAGTAGAGTGGATACTGAAAAGAAGCATATATTCTCCTAGACTAAAATCTGTCCTGAGAACAAGACGGAGGAGGATTCCAAGAGAACTGAGAAGACTCATATACTCAGTGAGTTCGAATTGGTATAAAATGAGGCAGAGTTCTTTGATGGTATCTGAGTTCTTCTATGGTTTTGTATAAAAGAAGAGCTGTATGATTCGAGTGACAGATTATCAGGTAACTCACGGGGGGAGGGGGATAAATGTGTGTCTGGTCCTTGACAGTCTCATAACCTGTACATTCAGTTATGTTTGCACAGCCATGATGAAGTCTCCATTTGACAGGATATATTATTTTTCAGCTAGAGGGAAAAGGGAAGAACATCTCTAAAAATGAAGTCTTCCTGTGAAGTCAAGGAAACAGGCTGATTCCTGAGGCCTCACTCATAAAATAATTCATTTTCTTAGTGTGAGTACACAGTACACAGAGATTATATTTTCTCAGTCTATTTCATGTGACTTATTCTAAAATTAGATGCCTTATTCTAATTTAATAAATATTCGATGCCTCTTAAAAGCACCTACAGTATTAGATATAGGCAAAGAAATATAAATGGCTGATAACTAGATGGGCAGATAAGACTACGGATAAGGAAAATAGAGTTGTAGATATAATACATAAGAAAAAAATATAATTAATGGAATTGAGAGTAGACAGGTAATTTAAATTAGGTCAATTTAAGCACAAAATTGAGGGGGCAAAAACCACCCATTCAAGGTGCCCTAAGCTTGGAAAGCATTTACTTTTGGGATATTATGGGTGTTTTCCCAGATTCTTCTATTTTGTGTTTGGGGCTCTCAGAATATGTCCACACAGCAGGCATCCTAAAGCTGTACAGAAGGATGCATATTTGCAACACCAAATTCTGGGAGCATATTTGGTGACCAAGATTAGACGTAGGAGTGATAGAAGCTACTGAGTTTCTCCCTTCCCTTGGAATTTGCCTCTGGGAAAGGACATGTAATTAAGTGATTGGCGACGAGGTGAAGGGGGAGGTGGACAGAAACTGCCCCTCCAGTAGTACAAGGATATTGATCATAGGCAATGAGATGGAGAGACCAGGAAGCAAATGCCATGTTCTGGACCTTGTGGGCACTGAGAAAAAGTAAATTACTAATGACAACTATGGTAAAAATAAAGGGTATGAGAAAATAAAGCAAGTTGCGGGGGGGATTTAAGGCAAGACTATAGAGAATAAATTATTTTGGAAAAACAAACACAAACAGTTGGAAAAGGATACAAGGTGATTTGGGGGGAAAGATTAAAAGAGAAGTCTATGTGGTTCAAAGGAACACATGGCGACATTATTTAGGGAGTCAGAGAAAAAGAATACTAAAGAAAAACCATTATTGCGAATAATGAATTAACTGAGATGAGTAAAAAACTAATATCTGAAATTCCATTCTACATACACACTTGAATGAATTCCATGATTGGAATGAACGAAAAAAGTTCACATGGCTGTTAAACACATTTTATGGAAATCGATTCATAAGACAAAGAAATTGGGGCATTTTGGACCCTTCTGGGTGACTATGGTGGCAAATCTTGCAGCAGCAGGGCCACCCACCTGATATTTCAGGGGTTCCCATGCAGGATACCCAGGGGTTCACTGGAGCCCTTCTGGGAGGGATTATCCTTAGCCCTCACTTCATACTGGTCAGGTCTTCATCAGGCCACTGCATTTCTTTTATGGCTTCACAGTGAAATGTGAAATGGAGAGACCATTAGTCATAATATGGTGAACAATGCACAGGAAGGGAAGTGGCATAAAAGCCTGTGAGGGAGGCAGTTGAGTGTTTGAAAGGATATCTGCATGTAAATAATGGTGAGCAGGTGTTTTCAGGCACCACAGTATGCTTTGGCAGGTAAGACTTCAGGATATAATATCAAAATAATATTATATATATCAAATTTAAAAAATATATAAAATAATACATCCTGATATATCAAAATAGTGGCTTACTTACTTAAAAGTTCTACAAAGCAGAAAGGCATTAGCATTCTACATTGTTCATCAGAGATGAAAGTGTTTTTGGAGGATATCAGCCACTCATACTCATTGTACATGTAAAGACCCTTGACATCCTGGAGAGGCCACAATTATGTGTTTATACACTCCTATTCACACACATTGAGCAGAGGGAAACCCTTAAATTACATGTTATCTCCTGTGGTTTGGATTGCCCACCCATATTGTCATCCTTGTAGCAATAATATACAAAGTATTAAACACAAACACTGTCTCATCTATTTCAGAGTTTATGAAATCTTTGCTGAACACTGAAGACTAATTTTAAAAAAAAAGCAAGCAAAAATATTTTCTAATCACTTATAATCCCATCAACTACAGTTGATGTTTCTATTTACCTATGCATATCTATCTCTATGTAAATATACAGCTTGATTTTAAAATGTATTGTTACTTTTCAAACTATAGCTTTTTCCACATTCTAAGGGAGGCTACAAACTTCATGACTATCTTCGAGACTGCTCTATTTTTGGAATAAATGTTAATGGGCCTATTGGCTATACATAACGTAGCCTGAAAGACAATGGCAAAGATCAGAAAAACTAAGTGGCTCAAAAATGTTGTGTTCATTATGATGAGTTATTAACTGGAATGGGGATGTGTCTGGGGCCTATATTCAGGGAGAATGAGTGTTGGAGTTCTGGACATGGGGAGCAAGGTCTAGGTCAAAGGAAATTCTTATCTCAAGGGAAGCAGGTTCTAAAACAAGGTGGGTCTTGAGGAAGGAGCCAAGATGGGACCCCTTCTAAAGGCTGTGACCTTGGTTCAAGGAAGAAAAATGCTGAGGTCTTATTTTAAATATCTGGCTTATAATGCCTCTCTGTTATTATCAGGACTTTAGGAAAGCTTTGAGAACCATTCGCAGCTTCACAGTGAGTGATTAAGTCTGTGTCCATGCTTGGCATGAGGTATCAGAAAGAATGTCCCCTCTGAAAAAGTGACATTTGAGACAGAGCCTGTGGAGAATGAGAAGGAGACCTCCCAGGCAGGTGAAAGAGCATATGTGAGGTCCCTGAGGCAGTGAGAGCCTGATGTACTCCAGGAATACAGCACCAGTGAGGTTGGAGCTCTCTGTGTAAGGGGCAGAAGGTCAGTGCATTAAAAGGTTGGCAGAGACCAGGGCTGTGTGGGCCATGTGAGGGGTTCTCTAACGTATTCTCAGGGCAGTGGGAAGCTTTGGGAGGATTCCAAATGAGATAGGAAGGCAGGGGGCAAAACCATTAAAAAAATGACACAACCATTAAAAGAACAAACAGGGTACAAAAACTGGTTAGGACTGACTAGGCCCAAGATGGGAGAAGATTCTACTTCCAGGAGCCCTTGAGCCTCATTATATCCTCATTATAATACATACGCATCTAAATGACATGCCCACAGGTGCCATGACAGTTCTAAGGCCAATCATAAAAGGCCCCAAAGTGGGTGGCGGCCCAATTCCCAGAAATTCCCTGCCTCATCCTGTCCCCACAGTAGTTAGCCTATGAAATTACTCAGCCCATGGAAACTAACCACCCTCACAACCCCATCAACTCAAATTTTCCAAGATGACCCCATGCCTTGGGGCCGTCTCTTGCCTCTGAGGTCTGTGCATTCTGCCTATGGAGTGTGTATCTTTCTCAGTAACTTGCTTTCACGTTACTGAGGCTCGGTCTTGAATTCTTTTCTGCACGAGGCCAAGGACCCTTACTTTGGCAGTCAGTCCCAAGGACACATCTGAGACCTGGGACATGACAAACCTCTTGTGCCCTATTTTTCCTACAACTAAAATGAGAATAACATAATATGTTTTTTTTTAAAAAAAGCAAAAAAAAAAAAAAAAAAAAAAAAAAAAAGCACCCTGGCTATGATATGGAAAAGGGACAGGAGAGGGACAAGCGTGGATAAAGTGAAACCAGTCTGGGGGCTGACTGATGATTCCAGACTAAAACACTGACAATGGAAACACAGAGTAGACACATTTGAAATATATTATGGACGCAAAACTAATAGGAATCATTCAAAGATACTTTTTTTGGCTGCCCTGCAGCACTGGCGTTCCCAGGGCCAAGAATCAGATCTAAGCCACAGTCGCAACCTAAGCCGAAGCTGCAGCAATGTCGCATCCTTAACCCACTGGGCCTAGTGGGGGATTGAACCTGTGTCCCAGTGCTCCCAAGACGCCACTGATCCCGTTGTACCATAGCAGGAACTCTGAATCATTCATAGATTGAATGTGAGAGGATGAGTGAGAAGAGAGTATAAAGGAAAACTCTCCACATTCTGAAATAAATGGAGGTGCTACTGACAAAGATGTGGAAGCTGGGCGCAGGAGCATGTGGAGGGATGTGAAGTGGGGCGAGGTGTGTGGTGGGAAAGGGTTGAATCTGGGATGTTTCTGAGATGGTTAAGCAGTGGTATGTCTATATGTGCCTGGAGCTCCGGAGATAGGGCTTGGATGGAGACACACATGTGGGAGCTGTTAAGTCAAAGCGATTTTTTAAAAGGCCATGGGAAAAGGAGACCATACATGGAAAAGTGTGCTCAAGATGCCTCCCCCAAGAGGTTTGGGTCTGGGAGATAGGAGGATGTGTGAGTGTGTTTCAGTGGTAGCTAAGACAGGGGAGGTTTTCAGGTAGGGAGGGGTGGTCTTGGAGTTGAAAGTTTCTGAGAGGCTAAGATGAGAATAGAGAAAGCATTCACTAAGCTTCAGAATATGCAGAGAATAATGATCTTAATAAGAACATTTTTTTGGAAGGCGAGGAAGTGAAGTCAGCCTCTCTAAACAAAAATTTTTTTCTTTTGGAGAAAGTTGGATTTGTTGGGGAGAACAAAGACGTAGGGCAACTGAAAGAAATAACATCAAGGGAATATTTCGAATATAGGAGGCTGTAGAAAATGTTTACATGCTGAGGAGAGTGGTCCACTCAAGGCGGAGACTGATGAGGGGGAAAGAAAATGACTGACTTAAGGTATTCAGTCTGAAAGAGTAAGGGGATGAGGTTCAGAGTACACGTGGGCAGAAACTGCCACGGGATGTGAAGGAAGAAGAAAGTGAAGGCTGGAGATGGAGGTATGTTTGCAAGTTTGGGAATGGAAAGTTCCTAACAGTTTCTATCTTCTCACTGAAGTAAGACACAAAGTTTCGAGCTTAGAATGAAGGATAGAGAAAAGGTTTGATACAAGTGGAGAAAAAAAGAGGTTGTTCTCATGAGGAGTAGGAGAGTGAGCTGAAATAGTAGGCTAGTCATGGAGCAAGCACATATGAAGGGGTGGTCAGGAGTCCAAAATGAGACCAGCATGACCCATTGTGTGGTTTCCAGCAAAGCTCAACTAATAGGTAAAAGCCTGGGTACATCAGGGGAGTGGGTGCATCCATGGCATGACTATTGCCTGCTGGATGCAATGGGTCTTTTTAGGGCCGCACCTGCAGCATGTGGAGGTTCCCAGGCTAGAGGCTGAATCAGAGCTGTAGCTGCCGGCCTACACCACAGCCACAGCAAAGCCAGATCCAAGCCACATCTGCAACCTACACCACAGCTCATGGCAATGCCGGATCCTTAACCCACTGAGCAAGGCCAGGGATTGAACCTGCATCCTCATGGATACCAGCTGGGTTCATAACCCACTAAGTCATAATGGGAACTCCCTAGATTTTCTGTTGATGAGAAAGTACTGGGACCAAAAGACCCGGCAATCAACAAAGGATTGCAAATGTGGAGATGAGAGCAAGAAGGCTAGAAAGGTAGGTTATGGGATTCAGAGAGTGGGATCACTCTCTGATTGTGGAAGTGGTTCAGTTTCTGAATAACTAGCTCCTGGACATCTAAGAACTAATGGCTGAGGTCAAATGGAGGATTTTTTCCGGATATAAATAAGGAAGGTATTGATGGATCATCTGTTGGCATACTGGAGTAATCAAGGATGGAGATAAGAATTGTAATAGGGATATTTATGGGACCCAATGGAAGAGCCAACCAAAGTCCTGTAGGAAATAGAGTCCAGCTCTTTTCTCGGTGATCCGTGTCTGAGTAGATTGTATATACTTAGAGTTGCTAGTGGCTTTCTTCACCACTGCATGGATAGAGCCTCCTTAAATATTAACTCAACACCAGAGGAAAACAGAGATGAGAAAGGGGAAAGAGACAAGGGCCTGGGCATAACCTTTGATCCCCTGAATCTACACTTTCTGAAGTCTGACTGCCCCTGGTGTGTCAAGCTAGCCTAAGAGATTATTTTATTTTTTGTCACTGGCAAGCACAAAGCATAAACTAATATGGATGGATCTGTGTCACAAAAAGGAAGTATATGGAAATGGAACAGATTTGTTGTTTACCCACGCAATAGTCATTCTTCCATTTTTCTTTGCTGGCAGAATGGTTACCCATGCCTGCACTGCAGTTCTCAAAGAAAGGTCTAAGTCAATCACTGCTATTGCAATCTCCTTGACAGTGATGCTGATAAAATTTGCAGGAAAATCTACTGGAGAGGGGAATATAGAGGGGTACTGTGCCTCGTTTCATGGCGTTTTTTTTAACAAATTCTTCAATTTGTTACAACCCTGTGTCGAGCCAGTCTGGAGGTACCATTTTTCCAAAGGTATTTGCTTTGTATCTGTCATATTTTGGTAATTCTTGAAACATTTTAAGCTTTAAAAAAAACCTGTAGTTGGAAGTTCCTGTTGTGGCGCAGCGGAAATGAATCTGACTAGGAACCATGAGGTTGCAGGATCGATCCCTGGCCTCCATCAGTGGGTTAAGGATCCAGCATTGCCTCGAGCTGTGGTATAGGTCTGCAGACTTGGCTCAGATCCCATGTTGCTGTTCCCTAGCCTGGGAACCTCCATATGCTGTGGGTGCGGCCCTCAAAAAGACTAAAGGCAAAAATAAACAAATAAAATAAAAATTATAATTGATTTATAATGTTGTGCCAATTTCTGCTGTGTAGAAAAGGGACCCCATCACACACACACACACATTCTTTTTTTCATACTACCATCATGTTCTATACCAAGTGATTGGATACAGATCCCCCATTTTTTTCATTATTATTATGTTTGCTATGGTGATATGTGATCAGTGGTCTTTGATGTTACTACTATGACTTGCGGGAGGCTCAGATGATGGTTAGCAGTTATTTAGCAATGAAATACTTTTAAATTAAGGTTTGCACATGGTTTTTAAAGACATTTTGCTACTGCATATTCATGGGCTACAGTGTCAACATAAATTTTATATGCATTGGGAAACTAAAAACTTCACAGAACTCGCTTTATTTGGATATTCGCTCCATAGTGGCGGTCTGGAACTGAACCCACCTCTCCCTCTGAAGTGTGTCTGGCGTGGACTGGGTAATGTGAGATTAATTTTTTGTGTGTCAACTTGACTGGGCTGTGAGGTGCTCAGGTGTTTCATAAAACATTATTCTGGGTGTGTCTGTGAGGGTGTTTCTAGAGGAGGTTACCATTTGAGTTGGTAGATTTAGTACAGCAGACTGCCCTTCTCAGTGTGGGTGAGTCTCATGAAATCTGTCGGAGGCCTAAATAGAAGGAAAGAGACTTTTCTCTCTCCTGCCTGATGGCCTTCAAGCTGGGACATAAGTAGTTTTCTGCTGCCTTTGGACTCAGACTGGATCTTACTCCATTGACTCTCCCGGCCATGCCTTCAGACTACAGATGTGGGGACTCAGTCTCCATAACTGTGTCAGCCAATACCTTATAATAAATCTCTTTCTTGATGTATCCTATTGGTTCACTTTCCCCGGGGAACTCTGACTCATACTAGTAGTGGCCCTCAAAAAAATCACAGTTACCCAGAAACTCAGAATGTGACCTTATTTGGAAACAGAATCTTTGCAGATGTAATTAGTTAAGGACCAAGATGAGGTCATACCAGAGTGGGAAGGGGGGCCCTAAATCCAGTGACTGGTATCCTTATAAGTAGGAGGAAAGGATGGCGAGACACACAGATGCACGGAGGGAAGATCGTGTGAAGACAGAGGCAGAGGTTGGAGTCACGCAGCTACAAGCCAAGGAATTCTAGTGACTGCTGGAGCCACTGGCAGCTGGGAAGAGGCACGGAAGGATTCTTCCCTAAAGACCCAAGGTGGCACGGCTCTGCCAATACCCTGGCTTCACACGTCTCCCCTCCAGAACTATGAGAGAATAAGGTTCTGTTGTTTTAAGCCATTAAGTAGGTGGTAATTTGTTACAGCAGCCCTAAGAAAACCAATAAGGGATTTTCTGGGACAGGTGTCTTCACTCAAAATTAGAGACTCACGGGGAGAAAAGAAAACTTGGTGCATGAGGAAATGGCAGATGATTCTGTATGGCTGGGGTACAGGCTGTCTGACTGGCGAGTCAAGGCCCAAGGAGAGCCTGAAAAACTATGGGACGCAGCCTGCCACGCCCAGAGTGATGAAAACCAGCACATGCTAGGCTGGATGAAGGACGAGGGCGAGGGAATTATGAGTCAAGTCATTGTTTTCTTTCTACCTGCTATGGATGATGGGGTTCTTTTTTGGCAAGTGTTGGCTAAAGTGAATTGTTTGCTTTCTAAAAGTATTCTTTTTTTTTTGCCATTCCTTGGGCCACTCCCGTGGCATATGGAGGTTCCCAGGCTAGGGGTCCATTTGGAGCTGTAGCCATCAGCCTACGCCAGAGCCACAGCAACACAGGATTCGAGCCGAGTCTGTGACCTACACCACAGCCTACGGCAACGCTGGATCCTTAACCCACTGAGCAAGGCCAGGGATCAAACCTGCAACCTCATGGTTCCTAGTCGGATTCGTTAACCACTGAGCCACAACGGCAACTCCAAAGTATTATTTTACCTATTTTTCCTTCTACATTTTTTTTTTTAAACAATGACCTTTCAAAAGGGGGAGAAATATTTCAGAATCCTTAAAAATTCAACTTGAAAAATGTAATACTATCAAAGAATGGGATAAATGCTGAAATAATGTCCCTCTAAAAGAGAATTTTAAGCATTTGGAACAAGCTCTTGGAGAACAAGGGTCCTGTCAGACATTTCCTTTGTATTCTATAAAGACTGTGAACGACTTTAGTATCCAGTCCTCTTGCTTCTGTGGTCCTTCTCTGAAGTCCTATCAGATCATAGAGAGAAACATTACGTTAAATGCTATTTCTCTCTTGCTCTTTTTTTTTTTTTTTCAGAGCCACACCTGCAGCACATGGAAGTTCCTAGGCTAAGGGTTGAACTGGAGCTACAGCTGCTGACCTATGCCATAGCCACAGCAACGCCAGATCTGAGCTGCATCTGTGACCTATGCCGCAGCTTATGGCAATGCCAGATGGTTAACCCACTGAGTGAGGCCAGGGATTGAAACCATATCCTCATGGAGACTTTGCCAGGTTCTTAACCTGCTAAGCCACAATGCGAACTCCCTAATTCTCATTTTTATGACTTAATGAACAATGTCTGAGAAAGCTACTCTTCTACCAGTCCATTAGAACCACCTGGGACGGCTTGTGGGGAAATAAGTCGTGGTCACTCAGCTGAAACTAATGTCAATGGCTCAATTATTCATTCATGTTTTTCAGACTCTGGGACACACCTCTGCTGATTACCAGCCAAGCACAACTCATTGCAGTTAGTATACATTAAGCATGAACTCCATGTGCGAGTAGGAAAAGGACCTAAACATTTTAATGAGAAGGTACTCATGGACTGAACTGGACTATTGTCTTTATTACTAGGTAAGATAAAAAATGAGAAGAGCCTTTCCTATCTTTCAGAAAGTGGATGACTACTATTTTACTAAAAAGCCTCCGTGCTTACAGGAGACAGAGCCTCAGAGCTGGACAAAATGGACAATCTCAAAGGAGTCCTTTTTTTATCAGATGGAGGAATTTCCTGTTAAGAGCTGAGTTCAGGGAGTTCCCGTAGTGGCTCAGTGGTAATGAACCTGACTAGTATCCATGAGGATGTGGGTTCGATCCCTGGCATCTTTCAGTGGGTTAAGGATCTGGCATTGCCATGAGCTGTGGTGCAGGTCGCAGATGAGGCTTGGATCTGGGGTTGCTGTGGCTGTGGTATAGGCTGGCAGCTGTAGCTCCGATTCGACCCTTAGCCTGGGAACTTCCGTATGCCACAGGTGTGGCCCTAAAAAGACAAAAAAAAAAAAGAACTGAATTCAGGATGGGGATTTATAAGCCCTGCTGCTCAGGCCCTTTCACTCCTTGGGATGTAGGAAGGGAAAAAGCAGGAGAAAATGGAAGGCTTTTCTATTAGGGTTACTTTATCAGTGTGCCTAATGTGTGCAAATGTTCACGCCAAGAGAGACTTCAAAGGGCTGCAGGAATGTGGCAGGGACTGAGGTGGTGGCTCGCTCCATGTTACTCAAGGTGGCACTACTGGCCCTGAAGGAGGTATATGAATTGAAGGAGGCTGAATCTGGGGGCTCATTAAACTGAGGCCATGAGGGGCCTATTTTCTGTGGCTGAATGGTAAGCATATAGTCTCCTCTGGAAATTTATAAGCCTTTTTCTTTCCAAATGTGCTTTTGTGAATGCTTCTGCTCTGGGAAGGAACCCAACTTCAGAAGGAAAACCATGTGATACCAGGAGTTATTTGTATATATTAGGAAGGAATGGTATAATAATAATAACATGTTCTTAGAAAAAGGTAGTCACCATTGGAAGAAAAATTATGGCAAGTGTTTATCTGAGTCTGAAAGCATATTAGACACATCAATAGTAAAATTTCTAGCTCATGGTTACAGAATTGTTTAGAAATTGACAGAATAGAAAGCTACTTTATTCATCTGCTTTGATGGCTTGGAACTATCAGATTCACAGTTTAAGGTTTTGCTAAAAATCAACTCTGCACAGATTTAAAAGTCAGGTTTTAAAAGTTACAAAAATCCATTGATGGTTAAAGTATAGGCTAAAATGATAAACTGTCACTCATAAGAATGCCGTAACATTAAAGCACATCATTATAAACTTTTACAAACATAATAACCCTTAGTTTTTTCATAAGAAAACATTGTTCCATCTATTCTTGTGATGATCACAATTTTTCAAATCATACTTATGTAAAGATAAACAGCATTCGGCACACTTCTGGGGAAGTGAAGGGGAAATCAACCAATGAAAGATAACACAGCAGGTGGGGACATCATCTGAGAATGTGAATAGAATTATTTTTTCCAAGATACTATAGATTTATCTTACTCAAAGATCAACAGACCACATATGCTCATATTTTAAACAATTCTTTTTTACATCTGGAACGTTGATATCTATACATGAGTAGAAACCAAAGATATAGACAAGTATCTTTTTGTTTTCATATATAAGGTCCTTATGGGTTGCATAAATTCCAGAAAATATGTTACAATCACTCTCCTTGCCATTTTTAGCATCACATTATGTCTGTCATCACCTAGACTGTTTTGGGATTTCCATTAAAGGGCAGTTTGGGTTTTTATGCTGGGGTTTCACACACATGCACACAAGACAGTAAGCAGAATATGGGCCAGGAAGATATTCCTGTTTTTACTTGACCAGATGTCCAGCACCGGTAAAGCTCCTGATATTCAGCTGATTCTCAGTAAGTCCTTGATGAATAGTAACCCTGCTTCTCTGTATTATAAATGAAACCCCAATCAACCTTCTTTTCTTAGTCTTGTCTCCTTACATATGGAAACTTCTCTTAGGGAAAAGTAAGACCAAGAATTTAGGGATATTAGCTAGTTTATTTTCTGGCAGAGAGGAGCTAGGTGGTAAGAGAGTCAGATAGGTCCTAGGTGTGGCTTTGCTGCTAATTTGGGGGGTGGCACTTAAATTTTCTGGGTCTCAGTTTCCTTAAACATATATGTGGGAGGTTGCTATGGTCTGTGTGTTTGTGGTCCCCCACACATGCAATTCATATGCTGAAATCCTAATGCCCCATGTGATGGTATTAGGATGTGGGTCCTTTGGGAAGTGATTAGGTCCTGAGGACAGAGACCTCACGAATGGGATGAGTACTTTTATAAGAAAGGTCAGACAGAGCACTCAGGCCCCTTTTGCCTAGGGGGATACACAGACAGAGCACATGCTATGAACCAGGCAATGGGCCCTCACCAGAATTGGACCACACTGGTAGTTCGCAGCCTGCAGAACTGTGAAAAATGAATTTCTGTCATTTATAAGATACATAGTCTCTGGTATTGCATTATAGCAGCCTAAACAGACAAGAACAGGGGTCTAGGTTAGACAACCTAAAATATCCCTTCTCATACTTAATGTCTAAGAATCTAAGAATCAAAGACATAATCTGGGGCAAATCTAACTAGGATATTACGTGGAATAATTATACCTTGTCTCAGGCCTCCTGGGTGCCTAGTGCAGAGTCAAGGAACATAAGAGAAATGTGATATATGTTTAAAGAACAAACAAATAAATAAATGATAATTATAGGTATAAGTGTGGCTTAAGAATCCTTAGGATTTTCACAAAAGGAAGAAATCTTTCTCTGGATACTGATTTTTGCAATTAAAATGAAGTCAGAACATTGCCTTTAAAAATTGAAGTAGAGCTGATTAACAATGCTGTGTTAAATTGTGTTAGTTTCAGGTGTACGGCAAAGTTATATATATATATATATAATTACGAGATATTGAATATAGTTCCTTGTGTTATACAGTAGGTCCTTGCTGGTTATCTATTTTATATATAACAGGGTGTATTTGTTAATCCTAAACTCCTAATTTATACCCATCCCCTTCCCTTTTGGTAACTGTAAGTTTGTTTCAGTATGATTTTATTTCTGTTTTGTATACAAGTTAATTTGTATCATTTGTTTAGCTTCCACATTTAAGTGGTATCATATGATATTTGTTTTTCTCTTTTTGAAAACTGAGTTTTATTCATATCAGTTATTCTTCTTATATGTGGTGTTTGAATCATGTAGTTAAAAAACTTCAGGACAAGTTTATGTACTCTCTTAGGAAAAGCTAAAAGTGTCACTCTGTCTAGAGAAATTTTTATTTTACATCCAAAACAAATCTGTTCATAATTAGTCATAAATAGTCATTTCATAAATATTCTTAAGAAGAAAGAGGGAGAGAAATCCTTTCCTTAAAAAGCCCCCAGGTCTAGTGATGATTCTGTATACCATTTAGCCCTAAAATTCTATCAGACTACAGCCTGAGACATCATTTCCAGGCTTATGCTCACATCAATAAATAAGGTTTTTGCATAAATTAGGTTTCAGAACCACAAGGTGCTATATCTTTTAAACTCTTGTTGAACAGAAGTAGTGCTAATTTTAGCCTCAACCTAAACATAAACTTATTTGCCATGAGAAAAAGATCTGTGGACTTATAAATAGCTTACTCTCAGGAAATATTTTCGATGGAAAATTCTAGCATTATGTTACATACATATTCTTCTTATAGGATTAAGTTGGAAAGGTCTTTTTGGAGTGGCAGTTTGCTGCAGGAGAAAGATAAGACTTGGCATTCTAGTTCTGCCACTTACCAGAAATATGACATTGGAAACTTACCTAAACTCTTAGAACCCTAGCAATCTTCTAAAAAAGGAGGGAAATAATGGCTAATGTGAGGGGCTGTGGTAAAAATGAAATGAGATAATGTTTGTGGAGCATCTGTTTTGGTGCTTGGCACAAAATGGTACAGAATCTCTCTGTAAGGTTCCATTTTCCCTGGTGCTCCTTATGCTTGTAATAGCCGATGGAGCATTATCATCTTCACCACACCAACAACACTCAAGCATATCTCAAAATATGACCCTGTCTACTTCATTCCAGACCAAGGACTATTCTGAACTTGGTAAAGAAAGTTCAAAGATTAACCGAAAAACTTGTCACTTGTCCTTGATGAAAATTTCAGAGAAGATGGACAGCTAACATGAGAAATTATAACACAAGACTGTGAGTGATGGAATGAGATGGTTTCTAAAAGTAAGGGCACAAAGAGCATGGCTCAGAGAAGGCAGATTTTTCCTATGTTAGCAAAGGTCAGCTAATGAGGAACACAGGGAGGTGCTGAGTCCTAGGGTCTGCTGTGCCTATGTTATGACATGCTAAGGGATTCAGGAGGCAGATTTTGCTCTGCAGCTGATGGGCCAACCAACTTTGAGATTGAAGTGGGCGAAGTTAACTAGATCATATTGGCTACTGTTTGTTGGGGACCCATTAGGTACCAGAAACTACTTTGTTGTTTCATGGATATTATTTTCTGGCCTTTACAAGAAATTAGACATATCTCTCCAGGTGGGGAAATCTGAGGCTCAGAGAGCTTATGTAACTTGCTGCTCAAGACTATACACTTTTCAATTAAGCAAATGGCATGAAAGAGCAATAGGGTTTTTAAAATATTAATTTTAGAACAAACCATTAAAAAATAGAAATGATAAGATCTGAATCTCAATTAGGAGGGTGGTTTAGGCAGTCACGTTTTAAAAGGAAAGGAGAGTAGGAACACTGAAAACAGGGAATTTGTGGTCCAGGTGAGGCTGTTTAAGATTTGAGCAAGATTTCTAGCAAGATTTGAGCAAGATTTCTAGCAAGATTTGAGCAAGATTTATTCTAGAATGACATAAATTTTATATAATAAACCATGTTGCTTCTGTGTTTTATAGTTACTTGATGACTATATTTCATGACAGAGGGTGCAGTATAATAATTACGAGCTCAGGCTCTAAGCCAGACCACCTGGATTTGAATTTTTACCCCAACTTCCTTAACCTCAGGCAGGTCATTTAAACATTCTGGGTCCTAGTTTCCTTATCTTTAAGAAAGGATATAATAGAGAAATGCAAATCAAAACTACTATGAGGTAAAACCTCACACCTGTCAGAATGGCCATCAGTAATAAGTCCGCAAATAACAAATGTTAGAAAGGGTGTGGAGAAAAGGGAACCCTCCTACACCATTGGTGGGAATAAAAATTGGTAAAACCACTATGGAGAACAGTATGGAGGTACCTCAGAAAACTAAATATAGAACTACCATATGACCCAGCAATCCCAATCCTGGGCATATATCCAAACAAAACGTTCTTTGAAAAAGGCACATGCATCTGTATGTTCACTGCAGCACTACTCACAATAGCCAAGACATGGAAACAACCTAAATGTCCATTGACAGATGAATGGATTAAGAAGATATGGTGTATATATACAATGGAATACTACTTGGCTATAAAAAAGGACAAAATAATGCCATTTGCAGCAACATGGATGGAACTAGAGACTCATACTAAGTGAAATGTCAGAAAGAGAAAGACAAGGAGTTCCCGTCGTGGCGCAGTGGTTAACGAATCCGACTAGGAACCATGAGGTTGCGGGTTCGGTCCCTGCCCTTGCTCAGTGGGTTGATGATCCGGCGTTGCCGTGAGCTGTGGTGTAGGTTGCAGACACGGCTCGGATCCCACGTTGCTGTGGCTCTGGCGTGGGCCAGTGGCTACAGCTCCGATTAGACCCCTAGCCTGGGAACCTCCATGTGCCGCGGGAGCGGCCCAAGAAATAGCAAAAAAGACAAAAAAAAAAAAAAAAAAAAAAAAAAAAAAAAAAAAAAAAAAAAAAAAAAAAAAAGAAAGAGAAAGACAAATACCACACGCTAGCACTTATGTTTGGAATCTAATATATGGCACAAATGAACCTTTCCACAGAAAGAAGGCTTGTGGACTTGAAGGGCAGACTTGTGGCTGCTGGCAGGAGGGGAAGGATGGGGAGGGAGTGGGATGGACTGGGAGTCTGGGGTTGGTGGATGCATGCTATTGCATTTGAAGTGGATGGGCAGTGGGGTACTGTGTCTGATTGCTTGTGGTGGGGCATGGTGGAGGATGGTGTGGGAAGGAGAGTGTATATATGTGTGTGTGGCTGGGTTGCTTTACTGTGCACTGTCAGAAAACTGTAGACCTACTATTATGGAGAGAATGAAAATCATTATAAAAATGAAGGGAGATAATAATATTACTTATATCACAGGGTTGTTTGTGTTTAAGCACAAAATGAGGCACATGTGTATATAAAACAGTGTTTGGTATAAAGTAGGAGGAACCAAGGAAGCATGAGCTGGCATTGCTTTGTGCCTTTGTCTTTGTCCACTAATTGTTTATTTAGAAATTATCTCTAGTGTGCCAAGCACTGTGCTTGTTTCCAGGGATGCAAACACAATAGGGAAGAACCTCTATTACAAGATAGTCGCTAAAGGGATACTGCCTCTAAGCATCAATGACACATAACGGCATATCGCTGGGAACACTGCTCCTCCCAGGTAATAAGTGTTAAGCTAAAATATGTACTCCCTCCCCTTTAATGACAAAAGAAGCTTGAATTCTAAGTCAGGTAAGATAGTTCTTTGAGATACGAGTCCACTGTCTTCTCAGTCTACTGGCTTTCCAAATAAAGTCCTTATTCCGTGCCCCAACATCTTGTGCCTTGATTTATTGGCCTGTCAGGCAGTGAGCTATAGGATCTTGGACTTGGTTAGAGAGTAAGAGGGGGCAGATACCTGACTAGAGGAAGATTACTTCTCTCTGAGAGGAGACTAAAAACTACAAGAAAGATCTATAAGATCCCAAAATATGGAGGACCATTTAGAATAACATATAACAAGAAGACCTTGAGAGTATCAGTACGGTCCATCAAAAATAACAGGTGTGGGGTTCCCACTGTGGCTCAGCGGTAATAAACCTGACTAGAATCCATGAGGACACAGGTTCAATCCCCGGCCTTGCTCAGTGGGTTAAGGATCCAGTGTTGTCATGAGCTGTGGTATAGGTCACAGATGTGGCTCGGGTCCCAAGTTGCTGTGGCTGTGGCATAGGCCAGCAGCTACAACTTAGATTCGACCCCTAGCCTGGGAACTTCCATATACCACAGGTGCGGCCCTAAAAAGCAAAAAACAAACAATCAAAACACACCTCTATACATATTGCTTATTAGTGTAAGGACTAACACTTCCACTTCTACCCCATCCTCCAATGTGATGCTAAGATGTGCTCAGCCAAGTTATCTTTTATGATATGTGTTGCCCTTGACCCACCAGGCAGCATCATGAAGTCAGTGAGAAGGATTTCGGTAGTCTCCACCTATTATGTGAACCAAGCCCTCAGAAGCTGAGTGTTTGCATCACCGCCTCAGGGATCTCTTCCTCACTAATTCATCAGACTTATGTGTGATGTTGTATGTATTATTAATGGCGGTATTTCTCTTCCCAAGAGTATTTTTTTAAAATATGACTTTATAAAGCCTCATTTCCGTAAACCAGAGAGAAATGTTAATGATTAGAATTTTCAGGGCTCACCAGACTCTGGAAGATTTGAGAGTACCAGTTATACACTGCATCTGAGCAAACCACGCCATGGCGCTACCCATCCCTGTGTCTCTCCATTTTAGGTTATGAAGGGGTCCAAGCAATTTTGCTCACAACCTCATTTTCACATCATCTGAAAGGATTTGCAATTAGGCATTGCAGGTTTAAACGATGACATGGGTTGGATAGATAAAATTTGTTGGTTGGAAGGGACACTCTGTCCTTTTGAGCGTACCCACAATACACTGAAATGGACAGATGAGCAGTCATGATGACCTCCGAGAAAAGACGGAAAAGGAAAATGTCTCCATAAATAAATGAGAAGGAAATGAAAACAGCGAGGCACTTGCATTTAAAATAACCAAGTGAAGTGCCAATATGATTAAGTTAAAAGCTTCTCTAATAACCAGGAAGCCCTTTAGAGTGAGGGGGATTGTTGGGATGGTGGTAAATTGTTTACTTGTCCAAAAAGACAGTGGCATCCTTCAGCACTCTGCTTTCCAATATATTCAGTATTTATTTATGGGAAATGGGAAGTGTTCAGACCATAAGGCATCTTCAACTCGCAAACAACCATTACTGAAAGAGAGGTCAGATCCACAAGAAAATAAATTTGAAGCTCGAGATTTAAATGTGACTGCAGGAATGAGACTGATGCCTTAAGAAGAAGTTCTTACATTGCATGTACAGAAATTTGCGAAATGGTGAATATTAAGACAGTAACAATCATATCTGGTACATGCCTGGAAATTTAAAAATCTTCCCATTAGTTTGATACTCAAAATGGGAATATTAACAGTGATTTTGTCAACAGCAAAAAATTAATGCTACAACATCATATAGCTTACAATAAGGGGCTTTAAATAGACTAGGTTAAAGGATTTTTTTTTGTGTGTAAAAATATCCAGCTTTCAATTTAGCTTAAATCTTTCTTTCCTGAGAGTTATTTCTTTTTCTTGGGAGGAGCACATCATCCCTGTTCATTTTTCTTCTAATAGTTTGGGGAGAAATCAATGAAATACTGATGGGTCAGTTAGGACCTAACCCAGAAAAGAGAAAACAGTCTATGTATTTAAAACGGATGGAATTTAATTCAGGAAAATGGTTACACAGGTGATGGAAGAATTGAGACGCTAAACTGAGGAGAGTGAATCAACCTGAAGATTAGAGGCAGCAGGAAGCCACAGACACCACCACCCACAGGTCTCAGGGGACAGTGGGAAAGAGGTGATATTATTGGAGCTCAGAGTTCAAGGTCACTGGGGGAAGCTGGAGGCAACTGAGGGTAATCTGGGGGCTGGAAAACCTAGCCCATGGGGGTCAACTTCCAAGGAACTAGGAGAAAAGAAGCTGGGCAAAAGTTAAAAACAGGTACAAACTGGCACAGTCAGAAAATGGAGACTTGAGTAAGTTAAGTAAATAAGTTTTCCATTTTCATTTTCTCCTCCGGAGCATTGTTACACGTGGCAAATTGATTTACTGATATTTTTAAAGGACATTAAGTTAGCTCCTGGGAACTGCATTCAACCTGGGAACTGCATTCATTGTAAATAAATGAAATCACCATTTTAGTTCCACATATGACCTCAGTGAACCACATTTACACACCCTTAAGATGATGAGACAACAATCCACCTTCACTCTGAAGTTAATAAAAAGTAGAAAGGAAGCATCACTCTCTTTTTGGATGTGATTTAGGCAGTGCTCAGTGCTTTGTCAGTAGCATTTTTCCCCACTTTTTAATGACTTATTTATATCTATTCTTTCATGTAATTCGTGTAGAAATTACATTTATATCTGATATTATTTTTTTGTTACTGAACATTAATTTTATTTTTTTGTTGTTTTATTCAGAATTGTGAACAGTGGTACATTCTGATCTTCTGGAAATCACCATTCTCCAAAGTAGATAATGAAAACCACCCTTTGGGGGAGGGGGAGGGAGTGGGATGGATGGGGAGTTTGGGGTTAATAGATGCAGACTGTTGCCTTTGGAATGGATTAGCCATGACATCCTGCTGTGAAGCACTGTCTAGTCACTTATGATGGAGCATGATACTGTGAGAAAAAAGAACATATACATGTATGTGTAACTGGGTCACCATGCTGTACAACAGAAAAAAAAAATAATGTATTGGGGAAGAAAATAAAGAACAGTAAAAATGGAAAAAAATTAATTAAAAAAATAAAATACTACTTCCCAGGATTAATCAATAACGAAGAGGTTCCCACATGGAGAGGCCCCAGGAGTGGCAGGAACAATAAATAAAATTGCAGAAGTACTGGGAAAAAAAAAAAGAAAAAAGAAAACCATCCTTTGAAAACAGGTCTGATTTAGGAAGAGGTGGAAAACCACACAATTTCCTCAATAAGACCACCACTCACTTCTTCTATTCGTCTACGTACTGCTGAGAAATGACAATGGCCTATTGCAGACTAATAGAAAAGCAGCAATTCGTATGCTCACATCTTTTGCAGCGTGGAAGCGTACTTATGTAGGGTGATGTAAAACATATTTATCCATCTGTTTCATGGCCAGGCACAATGAAGCTTAACGTGTGAGCACGTGTGTGTGCTTAATGGTACACAGCAGTCTTCAAACCAAACCTAACCTAACCCATGCCCTGCTTTGATTTGAGCAATAAAAAATCGCCCCATGGGCAGGCTCGGAAATGTTAGCCTTAACTCACACTCAGACTCATAATGATTAAACTGTCATTACCACCATCACATTTCTCTCTCATTTATGTCATTACAACATGGACTTGTCTCATTTTGGCTTCTTACTCTGATTATTAAATACTTTTATATATTTAAAACATTAGATGGTCTTTAGAATAGAATGAGGCATTACTGCATTTGCTTAATAGAAATCAGGAAGCGATGTCAAGGTCGTCTCTATATCTCGCACCTCACAGTTCAGAAGGTTTCTGATTTAAAAAAATAGACAAAAGGCACAGAAACGACGTCTTTCCCGGTGTGGCACCTCACTCAAAAATATAAAACCCTGATAATATTTCACCCCATTTTCATGCAGAGGAGAGAAACATTTACAGGGGAAATAATTCAATGCTCATCTTAAGTTCTTTGTCTCAGACTCACTTACCTAAAATTCAATGAAGAAATAGCATGAACTTTCCAAAACCATCTATTTTCTTTTCTTTGAAATGGCAGTCGACTCTGGCATTTAAAGACTTTCCAAGGGTTTCATCCAGGGGCAGGTAAATCTCACTTATCTGCAATGAGAAAATACACTTTTATTTAACGAAGCAACTTACACTTACACATTCTTACTCATTTGTTATAGAAACAGAATGGGCAGATCTAGAACATATGGTGTTTGGTGAATCCCCTCATACACTGAGAATGATTTGTCATACTCAACTCAGAACCATGGTTTTCATTTACCATCAGAAATGTTTAGAAAAATAGATGTTTGTGCCAGAAGTCACATTACAGATGAGGATAGTGAGGCCCAGATGGGGTAAAATGACTGTTCCAGGTTGAGTAGCTGGTGAGTAACAGAGCGTGGCCTTGAACTTTGGGCTCCTCACATCACCTTTGGATTTTGGTTGATTAAAAACATGGAAATGGGAAACAGGGAATCCTCTGCATTTTCCAAGTTGGTAATTTTCTGGAATATTGTCTCGCCACAATTTCTCCAAAAGCCAAAGAGAAGACAGTTGAGGGTAGATTCCTCAGACCAGCATTCTCTCCATCGGTAGAAATTCTGCAGGACCTGGACCAGCACAGAGGCACCCTCATGATCCACTCACATGAGGGTGTGTAGCAATGACACAAATATGAAAGAGTTAATAGGTTGTCTGTTGGTGTTTCTTCATAAAGCAGAATTTTTTTTTTTTTTTTTTTTTTTTTTTTGCAAGGGGGCAGCCCTGCAGCATATGGAAGTTCTAAGGCTGGGGATCAGATCCCAGCCACAGTTGCAACATACTTCACAGCTGCAGCAGTGTGGGATCTTTTAACCCACTGTATTGAGCTGGGGATTGAACCTGCATCCAGGTGCTGCAGTGATACCGCTGATTCCATTGTTCCACAGCGGGAACTCCAGCAGAGCAATTTTTACCGTCTTTCTTTTGAGAAAACTCACAGAAGAGAATGGAAAAAGAGGCTCCACATAGCAATTGCTGCAGAGTCCCTGTCCTGCTGCGTGGAAATGACCAGGTCCTCCACCCACCATCTCCCATCAGCCAGCCTTTCCCAATTTTCTTTCTTCCCCTTCCATTCCCCCCTTTCTTTTTCTCACCAACACACAGGTTAGATGTTACTATCCCACCTGCTAGGTGGCTTGAAGCAGCAGAAATTTGAAGCTCAGAAAATCTCATGTTTAAGATGAAGGAAAAGAATGGGAAGAAGGTGTCTGATGGAGTGGGGTTGGAAAAGGAGGGGACAGAGGAGCCTCGCTCAGCACCCTGGCTGGTGGTAGGTGGTCTCTGTCTCCAGCCTCACTCTGCACTTTCCTTCCCAACTGTCTTCTTTGTCCCAGGTTATCTAAAATGATGGCAATAATTATTTTAGTTTTCTTTTCTTTTTTTGGGGGGGTGCACCTGTGGCATACAGAAATTCCTGGGCCAGGGACTGAACCCTCACCACAGCAGCAATCAGAGCCACGGCAGTGACAACACCAGATCATTAACCCACTGAGCCACCAGGAAACTCCCAGCAATAGTTATTTTAGCTTTCACGGCTTCAGGTCTCCTACACTTTGGGGTTCATGGAGAAAATTCTATACAATAATTCCTCCCACCTCTAATCCAAGTTCTCAGCTATATCTGTGATTGCATTACATTTACTTAACAGGAGATGAAGACATTTTCACTACACAATTAACCCTTGTTCTGTCGCATTAGAACCCAATAGTCTTTCACTCAGATTCGAGGTACATGCATGTATTTAGCATTCTTTGAATTAAATATATTATTACAATAGACACTTCCAGATATTTTTGTTGCCTTAATGGACAGGCTACTAAGTTTTTAAAAATTGGAGTGTGGGTAAATTAGACTTAAGCACCTGGGGACAGATTATATATTAAAAATATCATCTCTCCCTTGTGAAAGCAACTCTCCAAGCCAGAGCATCAGGGAATGAATGGAAATCTTACACAATCTTATACACTTTTGTATAAGATAATATATATGTATATAGTAAAGTTTACATACGTAGATAACTTACACCCGGCTGTATCTGGCAATGGAGAATCACTCAAGAAATCCCTTGGGCCTGGGCACCTCTTAAGATTGTGCTGTTGGTTACCGTTCCTCAGTCCTGGCAACTTGGGGAAGGATGTTTTGCATTTTTTGTGTTTCCCAGGTCCCTGGGTCATCCAAGACTATAGGAGACCAGGAGGGAGATGAACCAATGCTCAGATAGAGATTCTGTATGAAAGGACCTACAGGGAGGCCCACCTTACACGCCTTGAACTGGGGTCTAGGATGCCAATGAAAGTTGCCATTTGGATATTATTATTATTATTTTTTCTTTTTAAGGCTGCACCCACAGCATATGGAAGTTCCCAGGCTAGGGGTTGAATCGGAGCTGCAGCCGCTGGCCTATCCCACAGCCACAGCAACTCCGGATCTGAGCCATGTCTGTGACCTACACCACAGCTCACGGCAACGCCAGATCCTTAACCCACTGAGTGAGGCCAAGGATCGAACCTGAGTCTTCATGGATACTAGTGGGGTTCATTACCGCTGAGCCACAATGGGAACTTCTGGATGTTAACGTCATCACAAGCCAGCTTTAGATTTTGCTCTTCTTCCTCCTCCACCAGCAAGTGACCCCTGTCTCAACTTGTATCTCAAAGGCAGGGGTCCAAACAAGTTTCCTGGTAGGCAGATCCACACCTACCCCTCCTGGCCTCTGTCCCCTGCGACCACTGCAGAGTACGTGGAACTGATTATCTATAATTCTTTCTACTTTCTTGCCTGAGGGTGGCCGCCTTCCAAACTGCCAGGGAATTAAAGGCATATATTCCTCCCACCCCACCCCACCCCAACGCTCCCCTGCAGCCCTGTGGACACTTGCAAAGCAAAATTCTCATGTGAGCATTGAAGCAGAAGAGAAAAATGATTCCTTTCTCTCTTTAAATTGTCACTTAAATTTTCATTTAAATACTAAGTCAAATCTGCTAGCAAATTCTAGTTTGTCTAATGTGTGACCTGAAGTTAAAATTTAGTGTCATGGGATAAAATAAACTCTGTCTCCATCATCTGGCTCCCTGAAAAGTTTTCAGTCACTGCCTGGACCGGAGTCAGGAGTCAATATCTTACCCCAGAGTACCACAGAGAAAGGAGTATTTAGTGCATTTAGGTGTTTGTTTTTTAATTTTAATTTAATTTTATTTTTAGAGCTGCACTTGTGGCATATGGAAGTTCCCCGGCTAGGGGTCGAGTCAGAGCTGCAGCTGCCAGCCTACAACACAGCCATGGCAAGGCCAGATCTGAGCTGCATCTGTGAGCTATACCACAGCTTGCAGCAATGATGGATCCTTAACCCACTGAGTGAGGCCAGGAATGGAACCTGCATCTTCATGGATATTAGCTGGGTTCTTAACCCACTGAGCCACAGTGGAAACTCCCTCTTCATTTTTAGTTGTGCTTGGGAGACTACAGCACTGCAGTCCAGCTTTCTAGACTTCTGAGGTAAGGATGGAGATTACTTTCAGATCAGATTCAGTGTTTTGAGGACCATTTACAGATGATGACAGTTGGAAGGGTGTGCCAGAAAAATGCAAAGATGGAGAGCTGAACTGCATTCATTAACGTGAATGTGGGTCCTTTCTGGTATGTAACATTATTAATTGGTGTATGTTGTTATAGTTATTAAGGGATTTGGCTAACAATAGAAAAAGTCACTTGGGAAACAATTACTGTTGTTTAAGTTGTCTCTCCAACAACTTAAACAGGTCCTGCTTTTTACTCTTTGCTGCCTTAGTCACAATGATAGGGTGTCATGCCAGTGAAGAGGCTGAGCTCAGGACTCTGGCTATAACCTCTTCAACCACAAACACAACATCAGTCAGATCCTTAACAATAATGAGGCTGGTAGAAGAGGGAACACTTTGGTCTGAAAGGTCCCTGAAGCATCTTCTGGTGTTATGGAAAGGAGGCTGAATAGGATTGGAAGCCTGGGTTTTATTTTTGTTTCTCCCACTAACTAACTGGGCAAATCATTCACACTTAACTGGCTTTCAGTTTTCTCATTAGTAAAACGAAGGTATCGGTTGAGACCAATGCATCTCAACCAGGGGTGATTTTGTCCCCACTTTCCAGAAACATTTGGCAATGTCTGAAGACACTTTTGCTGGTGGATGGAGGGGAGGTGCAACTGGCATCTAGTAGGTAGTGGCCAGGGATGCTGCTGGACATCCTACAATGCACAGGGCAGCCCCCCACAGAACAGAATTATCCAGTCCAAAATGACAGTAATGCTGAGGCTAAGAAACAGTGGTTTGGTCCCTCTCAGTCCTAATACTATTCTATAATTGCACCACTGGTCCCCTTCAGACCTCTGGAGCTGCACAAGGTTAGCCTAATTCCCCTCTGGAAGTGACCTCCCATTCTATCAAGTACATCAAATTCCTGCTACACCTCCCAGCTCTTCTCTTAGCTCCTTCATATCCAGACTTTGGTGTTTGCACACCATCCTTTGTGTTCCTTCATTGTAGCCCATGTTACCATGTCAAAGTGCTATAAACTTTCTTCTCTCTATAAAAATATGTGCAACTTGAGGACAGGGACTGTCTTGCTTATTTCTTCATCATCTTTAGCGTGTCATCTTTAACAATGGATAATACTCCTCACTAAATATTCATTCAACTGATGGTGACACAATTAGCAAAAACAAAGCTCAGAGTTTTCTCACTTGGTTCTTACACAGAGTTGTGCTGTAAGCTCACTTAGCTCATTTCACTGGTTTATTAGTTACTAGCCTAAGAACATTAAAGTGGCTTAGGAAGTTAGAGTAAGTGGATTTGTGATTGTGGCTCCTGGACTAAATTCAGAATCACCACAGACACAAAGCTATTAGGTCAGAGTCAGGATGGAGGCTATTGGGAAATGGGCCTTTCTGGATGCTTTAAAGATGGAGACAGACTTAGTGCTCAGGGATGGATACTTGGGCATCCTCCCCATTCCAAGGATTTGTTCTTGTTGACACAGACTTCAGCCTGAGAACCAGGAAGGTCTTGTATGTCTGAGCATATTTCCTATTAAGGGCATAGATTGCTGCTTCAAGCTCAGAGGATAAAGAGGCTGTTGCACTCAGAGCCCAGCTGCTCCAATCCAATGTGGTCCCATCACGAAGGGCAGAAGCAGTAGGATCCCACCAGGGATTCTGGGCGCCAAGGGAAGCACCACTGAAACTGGCTGCATCTGCCTCTTGCTGGATAGACACCTCATTTCTGTGAGTCTTTGGCCAAATAATCAGGGAAATGAATCTAACTTCAGAGGGAGTCATGTATCTGTAATTTCTATCAGCTTCTACCCCATTGATTACAGAAACATGTGCTGTACTTCACAATTCTAAAAACCTAGGCCCATACACAGGGAAAGCAGAGTCATTGCCTCACCTCAGTCACCTGCTTTCCTACCCCCATAACACATAACAAGAGTGCAGGAGAATATTTGAGCAAGAGGAAGGTAGTTGCAGAGTATTCGATTTCCCTCTTGATATTTTACCAATAAACAGGGATTTAAAAAAATCATACTTCATCATTAAGGTTAAAGTAAGATAAAGCAGACAGAACAACAGTTTTTGGATGAAATAGCTGTCAGAAGGAATGGACATATACATTCTGCAGTGAATGTAGAATTTTTTCCAGCATAAAAAAAGCCAGATGCTTGCTGACATCCAGAAACTCTTAAGAAAAAAAAAAAAAAGCTTGTCAATACCAGTTCAGGCGAGCATTTAGTCAACTGTTTTTAAAGGTGCTGAGAAGGAAGAAGGTGGTTTATAAATGATTCCTCAGCGCTGTTCCTTGCACAGCATGTTTTTCAGAGGGATTGCCTTTGTGTTTCTACCTGCTGCATCTCACTGTAAGACCAAGGCCGTTGCTTACCCAGATGATATATGCATTTTAAAAGAACATTTCCCACCCAGTTCCCATATGTTTCATGATTTGCACTGTGCCTGGGCAGTGTCCCTCACAGAGGAGCTCAATTGTGGAGAACTCACTTGCGTGTCCATCATTTTTTTTTTTAAATAATAAGTGTGAAAATAATTAGCTACAGGCTAGTATTCATAAATAAGCAAGTTTAATAAACAATCAAGAGATGGCTAAAAACTTTTTTAATAATCAAATTTTTAAAAATCATCAAAGTAATTTTACTTTTAGGAAGTGTGGAAAATACAATAAAGTATAAAGAAAACCAATATCATCCACGTTCCACCATCCAGAGGCCATCCCTATGAAGATTTTATACATTTACTTACAATTATTTATATATATATTTGCATATATATTTTTTTAATGAAGTTGAGGGATTAGAAGATATATATATATAATTTTATTTCAAATTTTACTTTTACTTTTTGTATGCTTCTATTATTAGTGATCCAATATATTCAGCATAAATACTTCCTCTTTTGTGTCTATGAAACTATTTTATAAAACTTGCTAATTAGGAGTTCCCGTTGTGGCGCAGTGGTTAACGAATCTGACTAGGAATGATGAGGTCGCGGGTTCGATCCCTGGCCTTGCTCAGTGGGTTAAGGATCCGGCGTTGCCGTGAGCTGTGGTGTACATTGCAGATGCGGCTCGGATCCCGCATTGCTGTGGCTCTGGCGTAGGCTGGTGGCTACAGCTCTGATTGGACCCCTAGCCTGGGAACCTCCATATGCCGCAGGAGCGGCCCAAGAAACAGCCAAAAAAAAAACACAAAAAAAACCAAAAAAAAAAAAAAAAAACCAAAAAAAAAAAACCTTGCTAATTAAAGGATATGACATATGAAGGTAGGAGGCATCCACAGTCACCAAATGCTTCTTTATATTCATGCACTTTATATGCACTCATATCTACACAGAACATTTCTACTATATTTCAGAATAAAGGAGTAGGTCATTTTATTTTATAGTAGTGAGTATTTTCTTATAGAAACTTCTATTGTACAAAACCCATGTTTCCCAAAATACCAGAAAAAAAGGACTTATTTCTTTCATTTCTCTCTCTCTCTCTCTCTCACACACACACACACACACACACACACACACGTACATATATATTTAATTTTATGGTTGCACCCATGGCATATGGCAGTTCCTGGGCCAGGGATCGAATCTGAGCCACAGCTGCGACCTACATGGCAGCTGCAGCAATGCAGGATGTTTTAACCCATTGTGCAGGGCTGGGGATTGAATCTGCAACTCCACAGTGACCTGAGCTACTGCAGTAGGATTCCTAACCCACTGTGCCACAAGTGGGAACTCTCAGAATATACTTTTTTAATTTTTTTTTTTTTTTTTGGCTATGCCAGTGGCCTGAGGAAGTTTCTGGGCTGGGACTCAAACCTGTGCCACGTTAACCCAATGAGCCAGCCGGGAACTCTCTCAGAAATACTTTCTCAAAAATATCCTTAAACGGAAACCTCCTTTTATGAACAATATGCAACTAAACAGAATGAATGCAAAAACTACCCCTAGTGATGACCTCATTAAAACTTTAAACTCTGCATGTTGAAATTAATTCCTAGTAAGGCAGAAAGATAAACATATTTTTGCTGACCAGAAAAAAAAAAAAGGTTTACACAAGCTCAGCCTTGTGTCTTTCAGTGCACCTGGAAAATTGATCAGAAAAAGAATGAAATTAAACTTGGAGGGTTAAATCAGAATGTGCCAAAGATTCCTCCAATTAGTTTTTAAAAAGACAAAATTTTAATTAGCTGCATGTAGGTATATGATAGATTCTATTGAAATTTCACTGATAGTATGTACCCATCAATATCTTGCTCCAAATTATCTTCATTCATTTGGTAAAGTCCTGCACACTTCTAAGAGATTAACGATGCACTGTGACTTGACATATATCTGTTTGATTTTACCCTGATGTAAAGATGGAAGCAAACAGAAAAGAAGAAGGGAAGGAAAGAAGGAGGGAGGAAGGAAAGAAGTCATGAAACTTAATACCAGGGGAAAAAAGCCAAACTAAAAAGAAATTTTTTTCTAGTACTTGTACCAGTTACATTAGTAACATTTAAAAAAAGGATGGATACATTCAGGAGTAAATGTTTCCATGCAGAGTATCATACCTCCCACAAATATCCTGAATTAAAATTTTGTACTAAGTGGATAGAATTCCACATTTTAAACATTACTCTTATCTAATATGCATAAAACTTAACCATAAAGTCTTATAAATCAGTCTGTCTGCAAACATAGCAGTTGTTTGGATATGATTTCAGTGACAAACTTCTTTTTTTTTTTTGGCTTGCACTATATCTTGTATATCTTACTTCCCCAGGGGGAAAAAAAATTAAGTGCAAAACATGGATGAGTGTTTTCTTAGACAAAGAAGTGCTTTTTCTGGAAATCATAAAGAGACAGAAGGATCTAATTCTGGGAGCCAACGTTCAAGCCTTGTCCTTATGGGGTGCACTTTGACCTTGACTGATGGCCTTGAATATGTCACATGCCCTATTGTCACCTGAGGACAACTGAGAGCCTGACTTATCATTTTCATCTGATTCAAAAGGGATGAGTGGCTTTATAAAAAAAAATGGAGATAAAAGATATAGCAGTTAATTGGGTATTAGTAATTTCCATGCCACTTGGAATTAAAAAAAATGATACTATACTATACATCATAGGTACTCAAACCCTTTGTTTTGGAGACCCCAAAGAGCTTGTGATTATGTCTGTTATATTGATCAGTATTTACCTTATTAGAAATTCACTTGGGGGAGTTCCCATCATGGCTCAGCATAAATGAATCTGACTAGCATCCATGAGGATGCAGGTTTGATCCCTGGTCTTGTTCAATGGGTTAAGGATTTGGCATTGCCTTGAGCTGTGGTGTAGGTTGCAGAAGTGGCTCGGATCTGGCGTTGCTGTGGCTCTGGCACAGGCCAGCAGCTACAGCTCCGATTTCACCCCTGGGAACTTCTTTATGCTGTGGGTGCAGCCCTAAAAAGACCAAAAAAAAAAAAAAAAAAAAAAAAAAAAGAAAAGAAAGAAAGAAATTCACTTAGGAATTTAAAAAAAATTATAAATTTATTTACATAATAGTGATAAACCTTTTAAATGTGGCAGAAGTAATATCTTTAAAAAAATAAAATAGTAATATTTTCCCAAAAAAACAAACAAAAAAACAGTAGTGAGACATATGGCATGCTTTTGCATTCTTAGAAAACTCTTTAATTCCTGGCTTCATTGAAAGAAGATAGCTGGGTTTTCATACCGGCTTCTGCATTCAACCTATTGCAATATGTTGTTTTGATTGAAGAATATAAAGAAATTCCAAGTTTACATAGATTGTATGGTTCGGAAAGGTAGAGTATTTTCACAACCTGTCAGATGATTGTGGATATTTTGCTTTGACTGGACTCTGAAACTCAGGTGGTTGTTTCTTCAAGGTGAATTGCCACATGGAACCTGGAACCATAGTAATCAGCTTCGTGTGGTCCATTATATGAAAATCCATGATCTATCTCACACTTTGTACAGATTTTTTTTTTTTTTTTGGTCTTTTTGCCTTCTTTGCCTCTTCTAGGGCCACTTCCCATGGCATATGGAGGTTCCCAGACTAGGGATCTAATCAGAGCTGTAGCCGCTGGCCTATGCCACAGCCACAGCAACACGGGATCCAAGCCGAGTCTGCAACCTACACCACAGCTCACAGCAATGGAAGATCCTTAACCCACTGAGCAAGGCCAGGGATCAAACCCGCCACCTCACGGTTCCTAGTCGGATTCATTAACCACTGCGCCACTACGGGAACTCCTGTACAGATTTTTTTAACTTATGCATGATTTTACAACATCATGAATCACTCATTTGGGAGGTATCAGTTCACAGAGTTATGCAGATCTCCCAAATGTCAATGCATTTCAGTAACAAAAAGTCTACTTTTTAATATCACCATCAATCTTATCAGAAATATCTTTTAGGTATTGGGAAGCTGTCAAACTCACGGGCAGATGTCAGCTTTCCAAAATTCTAGTTTTGACTTCAGAGTTTGAGTTTTTTTCTTTCTTTCTTTCTTTCTTTCTTTCTCTCTCTCTCTCTCTCTCTCTCTCTCTCTCTCTCTCTCTCTCTCTCTCCCTCCCTTCCTCCCTTCCTTCCTTCTTTTTTTGGGCGGGTGCACACTGGAAGCATATGGAGGTTCCCAGGCTAGGGGTCGAATCAGAATCAGAGCTATAGCTGCGAACCTATACCACAGCCACAGCAATGCCAGATCTGCGCCGTGTCTACAATCTACACCACAAATCATGGCAATGATAGATCCTTAACCCACTGAATGAGGCCAGGGATCAAACCCGTGTCCTCATGGATATTAGTCAGATTCATTTCTGCTGAGCCATGATAGGAACTCCCAAAGTCTGAATTTTATCATGGTCAGAGAATACTGTTAGCTTTCTCTGCAGTAGACAGGCTCACTTCATTCATTTTCAAGGAAATTGTTGCTGAATACCATGTCTGAGTAACCATAGTGTGTGTGTCTGCCAGTGGTTCTCTCAAGAAAACAGGTTGTTCTGTGCAAGAGGTGGCTTGATCAGTTTGCACACCAAGCAGTCTTACTTTCAGATGCCCACTGTCCTTCAATCTATTTCAAGAGTACTCTACGTTCATATCCTGTTTCCTTCCACAATATTAAAACAATGTGCATCAGAGTTGCAAGACTGAAAAGATTATTATTTCTGTTCCTTGCTTGTGGTTTTACTTTTTCTGCATGGGAGTGAGGAAGACGACTGCTACGGTATAGTTTGCTGCCATTGGCTTGATTCGTAACAATATTACAGCAATTTTATCCACCATTCCTTTTTCGCCATCATTGCAAATGTCCACACAAAGTGGTAAATAATGTGGTAGAGGCATTATTAAAATAGTTTTGACCTCCAGGACCCCATGAGAGTGTCTTGGGGACTACACGTTGGGAAGCATTGGCCTAAAAGGATGGGAAAATAGTAAAGTGGTTGAGTAAAGGCTCTGAGGTTGGGACAAGGCCACCGGTAGATCTCACCCCATTACTGATTTCATCTCTACGCAATTGAGCAAGTTACGTACCCACTCCAAGCCCCATGTCCCACACCTCTAAATTAGGAATAATTAAAGGAGATCCTTTAGCACAGTGCCTGACACACAGTAACGTCAATATTAACTATGGTTACTAATATTTATATTGTCACTTCTTTTTTGAGATCAAGAAGCAATGATGTAAGTCAGAGTATCAGCTGTGTCTGTGGGAATCTGTTTATGCTATACCAATCTATGTTTAGTTCTACATTTCTTCTGTGAGTGCAAGCTACATGAAGATATAGTTATTTTCCAACTATGTTGAGTAGAGATTGATAGTTTGCCCTTCGTAGGCTGATTTTGCAAATTCATGTATAGTCAGTTATGAGAGCTTTCTTGGTAGTTAAGAGCTAGTGATGATGAATGAGCAATGGTATTTTGAAGGGGATCCGCGATCTCACTCTCTGATCTGCCACCTGCCACAGTCATGAGAGGGAAGTGGACGCTATCAGCGGGTTAACTATGATCAGATCACAAGGAGTCACAGGGGCCCCATTTACCCAAGGCCTAGAAAATACATTTACTCTTGCCCCCCTTTCAGTCTTTTTGCCGCTTTGTGGAGAAAACACTGAATTCAAGGAAATGGTCTCTAATGAAAAAATAAGAAACAAGGGTATTTGCCACAATAAAAGGTGAGGCGGCTGCACATGCACGCATGCACGCACACACACACATACACATCTGTCACACTCTCCCTAAAAGGAATTCGGCAGAGACTCTGATGGGTGGAAAAGTCTAAGCTCATAGGCCTATCTAACTGATGTCAATGCGGAAAAATAGGTGGGTAGAATAAGTCAAGGAGACTCAGACACATTCTGCCTGTATTTTACTCCTCTGAATATTTTTTACCATTTCAAAGACATATGGTCTCTCTTACTTTCCTTGTAATTATAAGTGGTTCGCCTGGTCTATTTTTTTTCTAACACTTTTGATATTGACCTGAGTACAAAAGAAAAATCCAAAACCAGACAGCTCCTAACAGCAAGAAAACAATGATGCAAGCTCTATTATAAGTGGCACATGCTATTCAGTCTCAGTGTTAGAAAAATAATAGAACATGTTGGTAATGGAACTGAAATAAATGTGTGTGTGCCTGTTGAAAGAGAGCAGTTCCTTCTGGCTGTCTCATGAACAAGCATCAACAAGGATGGCCATATTTTCCTACTTTGTTTTTTTGGCCACACCCGTGGCATGTGGGAGTTTCCCGGCCAGGGATCGAACCTGCGCCACACCAGTGACTCCAGCAGCTGCCGTGACAATGCTGTATCCTTAACCTGCTACGCCACAAGTAACTCCTATGTTTTCTTATTTTCCCGTTCAGGGTGGAAATCCAGATGTTTATAAGGACTCTTCAAATTTATAAATGGATAGCTCAAACAAAACTTGTTGGCAGGGTTTGCAGGCTGCCATATTTTGGATTTCTCCAAAGATATAATTTCACTTCCCCTCCATTTCATGGGTCAATGTACAGTGGACTTGACTATCTCCGTCCCCACTCTGGGTTTACCAAGGTGGGAAGAGAGGATAGAAAGGGGCCTTTACCGCCCTCTAGTGGTCACAGCATGCCAAAACAACTAGCTAAACACTGCTCCATTCCGTTTATTTATTGAAAACTTTCATCTATTGGAAACTCACTAAAATCAGCAAAGCAGACTCTGGCTATTTGGTGTGAGATGTGAACCACGTGGTAATGGTACTTCTAGCTCAGATTAGACTCTGGGATAACAGGCAACAGAAAGAGGGAGTCAGTTCAAGCAGAGGCTAGAGACAATGCAAAAGGCTGGAGGCAATGCACAAGAGCTAGTCACCAGGAAAAGAAGCCAAAAGGTTGTGCACTAACAGAGGGCAGGGCCAGCACACATGCTAGTGGTTGGAAGGTATATACTGTATTTTACGTGGATAGATGAGTGTTGTGTGAAGGATCATTTTCTCCACCAGCTAGAGCTGCATCTAGTAGTTACTGGCTAATTTGATCCCTGTTTTAAGACTCTGATAGTATCTTAGATCATTTATTAATTAATGGAGGACATCTTATATATCCTCTTGTTTAGAAGCTGAACTTAAGGGAAAACATTTTTAGGGTAGGGAAGGAGATATATTTGGCACTTTTGAAAAAATTAAAGAGAATTTCAAATAGGTTGGTAATGTAGAGAGAATAACGGTTCTTGAGAAAGTTGAAAAGTAGATCCCGTGACAGCCCTTTTACTTGGGTGCCCATGTTGTCTTAGAACACTGTCCCCAAGTGTTATATGCCTCTAGCTCAAATGTCAGCTTTCAAGGATGGTTCCTTCCACGTCTTCATTTCCTTGCTGTGTTGCTCTCCTTGACACTCTCAGATAATTTAATGAACTGAAGTACAATGGACTTTCAGAAGCTCAATACTTCATTATACTTTTGTTTAAAAAACAGTTTTTGAATTGAGAGTATGTCAGCAAAACCAACCAAAAGAATGTGGATGTTGTTACAAGGTCAGCTTTTCAGAAGCTGGAGGCAGCGTTATTGGCATGCTGTCAAGCATCGCCGTGGGCAGCAGGGCAGGATGGGCCATGAGTCAGCAGCTCTGACAACACTAAATACAGGAGGAAACCCATTAATGGGCAAGATAACCTGTAGCCATGGTCCTTCAGAAAGCACTGGAGGGAGGAAATGGTTCACCTTTCAGGTTTATGGAGAAGGAAATCCGGACAGGTCATTAAAGCTTAGATATTAGTTTGTATGGATATGTTCATGTGTGTGTGAGTGTGTGTGTTTGTGTTTGAACCTGGATTACAATATCTGTACACATGGATTTCTTCTGTAAAGAAAAACATCTTCAGATAGAGAGCTGAAATGTCAGAAGCTAGACATTTCAAATAGAATATTGCTAAGAAGGAGTCATGTTTTAGACCGAAGCTGTTCAATCCAATAGTCACTGGCCACATGTGGCTGTCGAGCAGTTCAGATGTGCCCAGTCCTAATTGAGATGTGCTTTTAGTGTAAGATACACACTGGATTCCAAAGATACAGAACTGAAAACAATGAATAATATCTCTTGGACAACTTTTTATATTGACTACATGTTGAAAGGGTAATATTTTTGATAGACTAGATCAAATGGAATATATTTATATTAATTTCACCTGTTTTTAAAATTTTTTTAATGTTGCTACTAAAAAGTTTAAGGTTAAGTATGTGGAGTTCTCTTGTGGCACAGTAAGTTAAGGATCTGGCATTGTCATCGCAGCAGCTCAGATCACTGCTGGGGCATGAGTTCGATCCCTGGCCTGGGAACTTCCACATGTGGCAGGCATGGCCAAAAAAAAAAAAAAAAAAAAAGGCACAAATGAACCTATCTACATAATGGAAACAGACTCACAGACATAGAGAACAGACTTGTGGTTGCCAGGGGGAGAGGGGAGGGAGTGGGATGACTAGAAGTTTGAGGTTAGTAGATGCAAACTATTACATTTAGACTGGATAAGCAATGAGGTCCTGCTGTATAGCACAGGGAACTATATCCAGTCTTTTGGGATAGACCATGATGGAAGAATAATATAAGAAAAGGAATGTATATATGAATGACTGGGTCACTTTGCTGTGCTGCAGAAATTAGCACAACATTGTAAATCAACTATAAGCTAATAAAAAATGAAAAAAGAAAAAGGCAAAAAAAATTACATATGTGACTTGCATTGTATTTCAACCAGACAATGCTGCTTTAGAAGATACTCAATTTCATCTCCTTCCAGCCCCCCCTCCCCGCCACATACACCACACAGGATAGGAAGGGGACCATGAGAGTTGACCATTTAAAAAGTATAGGCTTCAGGGGGTTCCCAGTGTGGCTCAGCAGAAATGAACCCAATAGCATCCATGAGGATGTGGGTTCAATCCCTGGCCCCGCTCAGTGGGTTAAGGACCTGGCGTTGTTATGAGCGGTGATGTAGGTGTCGCAGACATGGCTTGGATCTGGCATTACTGTGGCTGTGGTATAGGCTGGCAGCTGTAACTCCTATTTGACCCCTAGCCTGGGAATGTCCATATGCTGTGGGTGCAGCCTTAAAAAGAAAAAAAAATTAGAGGCTTCAAAATTCCATTCAAGAAGCTGATTTGGAGATCTCTACCAATGATGAGTACAACAGAAGTAGCCCTGGAAGTCATCCTGCCTTAATTTTCCAATGGGCCTTAACTTCAAGTCCAGGGGTAAAAGGGCATTTGTCACAGCTTATCTAAATTCTGGACACTTTGCTAAGAACAAAAGGGGACAACCAAAGATGATGAAAATATTTTCACCCCTTCACTCTTAGAGAAGAACAAAATGAGCTCTGTGGAAAGAAACTGAGGTCATTTCCTGAACTTTTCAACCTATTTTGGACATGAATGTTCTCAAGAATGATTTGACTATGGTGGTCCAAACTAAACTTTGACTTAATAAGGATTTTGGTAAAAGCAAAATCCAGACACTAGCTTGGCTATTTCAATCAACCAACAAAAAATCATACTGTCTAGATCCGCCTGAATGTGCTTTTGCATGTGTGCGTGTGTTTTGCTACTAAATTATCCCCCTAAATTCTGGCTAGTGTTGAAAGGTTCCTAGCAGCCTTTCTCCTGTACCTTGTTGCTCCATCCTTTTTAGTTTTAGATGATGAATCAGATAGGTCACCCAGCTTCTTTCATCTTCATCTTCTCTATCATCCTCTCTGGCGACTTTGGATCCTGGAGTCCAACAGATGCCAATTTGGGACTCCAAAGTCATTCACCTCTTAACCTTAAATCTCTCCTTCATCCATTTTAACTTTAACTATTGACTTTATGTTTTATTATTTTTTGACATTTCTTTAACTTTTATTATGATTGATTTACAATGTTGTGCCAATTTCTGCTATATGGCAAAGTGACCCAGACATACATAGACATACATTCTTTTATTCACATTATCCTCCATCATGTTCCATCATGAGTGATTAGATATATAGTTCCCTGTGCTATACAGTAGGATCTCTTGGATCCCTAGCCTGGGGAACCTCCATATGCCTCGGGTGTCACCCTAAAAAGACAAAAAAGAAAAAGAAAGAAAATGATGCACCCATATGTTCATTGCAGCACTAGTCATGATAGCTAAGACATGGGAACAATCTAAATGCCCATTGACAGATGAATGGATTAAGAAGATGTGGTACATATATACAATGGAATACTACTCAGCCATAAAAAATGACTTTATTTTTTATGAGCACAGCTGGAAAACAAAGAGTTGAACAGAGGGTTTACTAATGGTAAGCAGGCCAGTCTGTCCAATGGTGTATTCTAGCAATAAAAATGTGGTGGTGTTCTTGGCTCCTGAACTAGTTGAAGAAAAAGTGAATTTCCTTAAAGCTTCATTTAAAGCTAGGCAATATCTCCCCTCTTTCCCAAATAATCAACCTAATTTTGTCCTTCAAATTCAGAACCTGAGACAGGTTTCTGGGGGGACTTCTATTGGAGAATGGCTCATTATGCCTCCCTAAAACCTCTTTCTAGTATTCTTCTTTCTCTGAAATGATATATACAAAATTTAGTGTATTCATTTAAAGTTTCAGAAATACTTCAAAGAAAAATCAACAGATTTGTATTTTTAATAATTTTTAAGTATTTTTTATATATACATGCTATCTCATTTAAGGTTGAATGTTGCATTAAGTGGTACAATATGAATGTTTTCACAAGGGATCAAAACTAAATAACCACTTTAACCACTATTTTGGGTAATTAAACTTTTCAGTTTGTACAGTGAAAGGAAATTGATTTCTATCACATTTAACTTTCTGTCAAGTGTATTTTTTTTTCTACCTAAATTCCTGAAAAGTGTTTCTAAGCAATATTTTAAAAAGTGTCTATATTTGGAAAACATACAAAAGCAAGAAACTTTGGGCAAGCTCAGAGAAGCTGTGGTATTTGTAGAATAACAACCTCATATTGTCTGATTCCAATAGTTGGGATTTAAAAGATGTTGAATAGGAATGCTAGTATGGAAAGATTGTGTGAAATAGATTGCCTTAACTTCACAAATTTTTTAGATAACTGCATTACAGTGTTACACAAAATATTTCACCATCTAATAGAATTTCTCTTGATTTTATTCTAGATTTTATTGCTAAGAAATATTATACAACTAAGGACTCCTACATATTCTAAGATTTTTATGGGTTGTTGACCAAACTCTTTCAGAGAAAGCAAACAAAGAAAAGTCATGCCATTGATGGCGGCTGTGACATCTCTAAAATGTGGTTTGGGAAAACTGACAGGGCTTGGAAGAGTTGACATGAGAGTAAAAAACAAAAAAGTAAAAAGATTGCTCCCTGACCGGGAAGTTCAGAAAGAACAGGGTTAATGGTGATGGACAGCTCACCTCAGGTCCTTTTAGTATGACACTGCCATTAACAGAAGAAGAAAAATAATTCTCTGACACTTAAGGTAATTCTCTGTTCTCCTGAGTGTGATTCCTAGCAGGACAATGTGCAGAAGATAAAACTCAAAGTATACAGCTTTCAAAGATGTGGTAGATAGATACAATGGAATGTCACTCAGCCATTAAAAAAATGAATGAAATAATCCCATTTGCCTGAGGTCTGGGAGAGTTATGCGTCATGCTTGGTTTTTGTTCCTCAGAATTGAGGGTCCATATAAATTTTTGGATTGTTTGTTCTAGTTCTGTGAAAAATGTCATGGGTAATTTGATAGGGATTGCATTGAATCTGTAGATTGCTCTGGGTAATATCCCATTTTTACAATATTAATTTTTCCAACCCAGGAGCATGGAATATCTTTCCATTTCTTTGAACCCTCTTTAATTTCCTTGATTAATGTTTTATAGTTCTCAGCATGTAAGTCTTTTACCTCCTTGGTCGGGTGTATTCCCAGGTATTTGATTTTTTGGGGTGCAATTTTAAAAGGTATTGTATTTTTGTATTCCTTTTCTAATATTTCATTGTTAGTATACAGAAATGTGACTGATTTCTCAATGTTAACCTTATATCCTGCTCCTTTGATGAATTTGTTGATCAGTTTAAGCAGTTTTTGGGTTGAGTCCTTAGGATTTTCTATATACAGTATCATGTCACCTTCATACATTGACAGTTTTACCTCTTCTCTTCCTATGTGGATGCCTTTTATTTCTTTTGTTTGTCTGGTTGCTGTGGCTAGGACTTCCAATACTATGTTGAAAAACAGTGGTGAGAGTGGACATCCTTTTCTTGTTCCAGATTTTAGTGGGAAGGCTTTCAGCTTTTCTCCATTGAGTATTATATTTGCTTTGGGTTTGTCATAAATGGTTTATTACGTTAAGGTATGTTCCCCCTGTACCCACTTTGGTAAGAGTTTTGATCATGAATGGATGTTGGACTTTGTCCAATGCTTTTTCTGCCTCTATTGAGATGATCATGTGGTTTTTGACTTTTCTTCTGTTACTGTGGTGTATGACATTGATTGATTTACATATGTTGAACCATCCTTGTGCACCTGGGATGAGTCTTACCTGGTTGTGATGTATGATCTGTGTTATATGTTGTTGGATTCGGTTGGCTAAAATTTTGTTGAAAATTTTTATGTCTATATTCATCAAAGATATTGGCCTATAGTTTTCTTTTTAGGCAGTATCTTTGTCTGGTTTTAGAATTAGAGTGATGGTGGCATCATAGAATGTCTTTGGGAGTTTTCCTTCTTCTTCAACTTTTTGAAAAATTTTAAGGAGGATGGGTAATATAACAAAGTCACAGTTATCAAGATAGTGTGGTACTGGTACCAAAACAGACATACAGACCAATGAAACAGAATAGAGAACCCAGAAATAAACCCAGACACCTATGGCCAATTAATCTTTGACAAAGGAGGCAAAAACATAAAATGGGAAAAAGACAGTCTTTTCAGTGAGGTTTGCTGGCAAACCTGGACAGCTGCATGCACATCAATGAAACTAGCACACACCCTCACACCATGCATGAAAATAAACTCAAAATGGCTGAAAGACTTAAATGTAAGACAAGACACCGTCAAACTCCTGGAAGAGAACATAGGCAAAACATCAACCTTACGAATGTTTTCTCAGGTCAGTCTCCCAAAGCAACAGAAATAAGAGCAAAAATAAACCCATGGGACCTAATCAAACTGACAAGCTTTTGCACAGCAAAGGAAACCAAAAAGAAAACAAAAAGACAACTTGCTGAATGGGAGAAAATAGTTTCAAATGACACCCTGACCAGGGCTTAATCTCTAAAATATACAAACAACTTATACAACTCAACAGCAAAAAAGCCAACACCCCAATGGAAACATGGGCAAAAGACCTGAATAGACCATTCTCCAAGGAAGATATATAGATGGCCAACAAGCACATGAACAAATGCTCCGCATCACTGATTACTAGAGAAATGCAAATCAAAACTACCATGAGATACCTCCTCACACCAGTCAGAATGGCCATCATTAATAAGACCACAAATAACAAGTTCTGGAGTGGGTGTGGAGAAAAGGGAACCCTCCTGCACTGTTGGTGGGAATGTAAGCTGGTAAAACCACTATGAAGAACAGTATGGAGCTACCTTGAAAACTATACATAGAACTACCATATAACCAGCAATCACACTCTTGGACATATATCCGGACAAAACTTTCCTTGAAAAATACACATGTACCCCATGCACCCATACATTCATTGCAGTACTATTCACAATAGCCAAGACTTGGAAACAACCCAAATGTCCATCAACAGATGATTGGATTAGGAAGATGTGGGATATATACACAATGGAATACTACTCATAAAAAAGAACAAAATAATGCCATTTGTGGTAACATGGATGGAACTAGAGACTCTCATACTGAGTGAAGTAAGTCAGAAAGAGAAAGACAAATACCATATGATATCACTTATATCTGGAATCTAATATACAGCAAAATGAACCTTTCCACAGAAAAGAAAATCAGGAACTTGGAGAATAGACTTGTGGTTGCCGAGGGGGAGGGAGTGGGATGGATGGGGTGCTTGGGGTTAATAGATGCAGACTATTGCCTTTGGAATGGATTAGCAATGAGATCCTGCTGTGTAGCACTGGGAACTATGTCTGGTTACTTATGATGGAGCATGATAATGTGAGAAAAAAGAATGTATACATGTATGTGTAACTGGGTCACCTTGCTGTACAGTAGAAAATTGACAGAACACTGTAAACCAGCTATAATGGAATAAAAACCCAAAAATTATATAAAAAAAATAATCCCATTTGCAGCAACATGGATGGACCCAGAGACAAGAATCATATGATACCACTTAAATGTGGAATCTAAAGTATGATACATAGGAACTTATTTACAAAATAGAAATAGACTCACAGACAGAAAACAAACTTATGGTTATAAAAGGGGAAAGGGGGAGGAAATTAGGGACTTTGGATTAACAGATACATAGTACTATATATAAAGCAGGTAAACAACAAGGACATACTGTATGGCACGGAGAACTGTAATAACTCACAATGGAGAAAGACCTGAAACGTAATATATTTATGGCTCCACCAAAATGAGTTACTTTAACAAAGGGCTTACTTCTTCTCTAGGATTGACAGTCTGCTTAATGTTTAGTGACACTACAATTGGAAATAATATCATGACAGAGAAATGTCTAATAAAAAGGAATTAAAGGAATTTATAACTCTAGCTTTATAAAAGGAGCTTATGAACTGTGTTAAAATTTGACAATGATATAAGCCATCCTGTAAGGGGATTCCTCATAGCAGAGAATTATGGTCAAGAACATAAAATCCCTTTGTTTTTTTTTTTTGTTTTGTTTTGTTTTTTTGTTTTTGTCTTTTTTTGCCATTTCTTGGGCCGCTCCAGCAGCATATGGAGGTTCCCAGGCTAGGGGTCTAATTGGAGCTGTAGCCACCGGCTTACGCCAGAGCCACAGCCACGTGGGATCCAAGCCGCGTCTGTGACCTCCACCACAGCTCACGGCAACACGGATCCTTAACCCACTGAGCAAGGCCAGGGATCGAACCTGCAACCTCATGGAACTCCAGCAAGGTGATTTCTTAAACCCAGCAGTTAACTCGGATTCGTTAACCGCTCAGCCACAACGGGAACTCCCATAAAGTCCCTTTGTATAACCTAATTCTTTCATCTGCAGCAAGAGAAACAGTCAACAATTAAATATTACTGAGGATGTGTATAAACATATTGTGTGTGTGTGTGTGTGTTGTGAGAAGCATCACTTATCTGCTCATTTAAGGGTAGAATATGAAAGTTAATAGGTTTGAGAATAAGGTAAATTGACAACTTAATTTGTGTATATGAATATTGACTTTTTTTCCCCAGAGAGTCTATCTACTCCACGGTAAGATCTTAAGACTCCTGGAAAGACTGGCTCATTCACACTCCAACAAAGTAAGAGTTTTATTGTACTCAAATGCATCAAGTTCTTAGAAAAATATTCAATCAATCTACCTTCTAGACAAATTGATTATTACTTATTAACAGCAAACTAAGTACTTATAGGAAAGAGAACATCAATTAATCAGAGTAGTGCAGTTCCTGTTGTGGCTCAGTGGTAGCAAACCTGACTAGTATCCATGAGGATGCAGGTTCGATCCCTGGCCTTACTCAGTGGGTCAAGGATCTGGCATTGTTGTGAGCTGTGGTGTAGTTTGAAGATGCAGCTTGGATCCCGAGTTCCTGTGGCTGTGGTATAGGCCAGCAGCTGTAGCTCTGATTTGACCCGTAGCCTGGGAATGTCTACATGATGCAAGTGTGCCATAAAAAGCAAAAAAAAAAAAAAAAAAAAAAAAAAAAAAAAGCAAAAAAAAAAAAGGCGAAAAGAATCAGATTAGTGACTTTTGAATATTTTGAGAAATTAAACCTATAAAATTTCTGTGCTAAAAAGTGAAACACGAAAGAACATCAATAGTTGAAGTGCCACAGTGCACAACAGTCTGCTAACCTAAGTTTTCCCTTCTCATTTAATAATAATTAATAACAATGAATATAATGCTCAAAAACAGTTGCCTGCACAGTATGCCTTTAACCACTGCTGCCTTTACCAGATGAAGTTAAACAAGTAAGATTCTGAGCATCTTTAGGCAGGGAAATGATGGTGCAAGGGAGGGGAGAGGAGGCGCTGGATAAGGGCAATAATCTGAGTTATGCTAGGGTGATGCTCATCTTCCTCTTCCTCCAAAGTATCACCAATAACTGACCCAGAGGAGGCTGGCGGGGTGGGGGTGGTGGGTGGCTGTATGGAAGAAGGTCCTCCCTTCCTTCCTTCCTTCTTTCCTTCCTTCTTTTTTTTTTTTTTCTTCACAGCTGCACCTGTGGCATATGGAAGTTCCTGGGCTAGGGGTTGAATTAGACCTGTAGCTGAGGCCAATGGTAGTTTGTGGCAATGCCAGATCCTCAGCCCACTCAGTGAGGCCAGGGATCGAATCCTCATCCTCACAAACACTATGGTGGGTTCTTAACCCTCTGAGCCACAAAGGGAACTCCAGCAAGGTGATTTCTTAAACCCAGCAGTTTACTTGCCTGCCTGCCAGACTTCGCCTGGCTGAAAAATAGACTATCCTATGTTGCCAGCATGCTACAGGGGTCTGAAAAAAATTACATATATTAGTAAAAAAATTCCTTAATGTATATAATATATATATACACATATATAAAATGGAATGATGCAGTCAACTTTCTAAATATATGCATAGTAGAAGAACATTCTACATGGAAGATGGGTTCCAAAATCTTCTGTATTGGGGGTTTAGAGTATGAGGCTGGTTTACAGAATGTACCCAAGAGATTAACTTTCACAACTCAGTTGTGTTCCAGCTCGTATTAAAGATACTGCCTGCTCTGAATACACACTGGCAAGATGCAGAACTACAGCACAGTGGCCAAGATCATGGAATTACAGTCCTTACTTATTTTCTCTAAAAGTATTTCCTTATCTTTAATGGAGGGTTAATAATAGTGCTTACCTAGAGTAATCTTGTGGATTAATTTAGATAATAAATGTATTGTACCTAGCACACAGCTAGGTACTCAGTAACTGGTAACTGCTCAGGGATTATTAATCAGGGTGAGAAGTGGGAAGTAACTAAATAGAAACGTGAGCATAGGAGCATTTCCAAAGAGTCATTTCTTTTCTAAAATTGAAAAATTAAAAAAATTTTTGAAGTATAGTAGATTTATGTTTCAGATGTACATCAAAGCGATTCACATATATATACACACACACACTGGATTCTTTTCTAAGTTACTATATATATATATTCTTCAGATTCTTTTCTAAGTTATTATAAGATGCTGAATATAGTTCTCTGTGCTACACAGTAGGTCTTTTAAAATATATTTTACATAAAGTAGTGTGTATCTATTAATCCAAAATCCTTAATTTATCCTTTCCCCTTTTCCCCTTTGATAATCATAAGCTTGTTTTCTATGTCTGTGGGCCTATTTCTGTTTTGTAATTAAGTTCCTTTTTATCATTTCTTAAAGATTCCGCAGATAAGTGACACTACATGTATTTGTCTTTGACTTACTTCACTTAGTATGATAATCTCTAGATCATCCAAGTCGCTGCAAATGGCATTATTTCATTTTTTATGGCTGAATAATATTCTATTGTATATATATACAACAAATCTTCTTTAACCATTCTTTTTTTTTTTTCTTTTCATGACCACACCTGCAGCATATGGAGGTTCCCAGGCTAGGGAAAGAATCAGAGCTGCAGCTGCCAGCCTGCACCAAAGCCACAGCAACGCGAGATCTGATCCCTGTCTTTGACCTACACCACAGCTCAGAGAATACCGGATCCTTAATCCACTGAGCTAGGCCAGGGATTGAACCTGAATCCTCATGGATACTAGTCAGATTTGTTACCAATGAGTCACAACGGGAACTCCTATCCATTTGTTGATGGACACTTCGGTTGCTTCCATATCTCAGCTATTGTAAACAGTGCTGCTATGAACATTGGAGTATATGTATCTTTTTGAATTAGACTTTTCTTCTTTTCTGGATCTATGCCCAAGAGTGGAATTGCTGGATCATATGGTAAACTCTACTTTTAGTTTTTTAAGGAACCTCCATACTGTCTCCATAGTGGCTGCACCAATTTACTTTCCCACAAAGAGTCATTTCCTAAGTAAAAATTTCCTCCCTGTTAATTTGCAACAACTCTTGTTATATCAACTATTTGAGAATATCACTAATCCATTTGGAAGATGGTTATCCAATCATGGAAGAGAAAATTGAGTAAAATGACCAGGTGAATGACAGAGGCCACCCAAGCCCATAGCTAAGTCCCCAGTTCCTTGGTGAGCCACCACCCTACCCCAGACTTCCTCTCAGAAGAACACTCTGAATGCTGGGTTCAGCAGATTATCTGAAATGGCCTCTGAGAGCTAACAAGGAAAGCCCTCAGACCCTTTTGTACGGTTTCAAATAAAGCTCCAATAGCATTAGCAAGCCTGGCTAAGTGCAAACAGGCTGAAGTGACCAATGTATCTGAAGACATGTATCATGGGTCTCTAGTTCAAAGCTGTTTGGTATTTTAGCACAGATTCCACAGTGGTACTTTAAAATTCCTTAGGGTTAAGTGGTTTTTCCTTGTCCTTTTATTCAAACAGAATCAAGCCTCAACTATAGCATTCACCATGGAGACAGTCAGGATTCAATTCCATCATTCACGGTGAATCACAGAACCTGATAGAAGTACAAGTGGTGTGCCTAGGAAATGCAGCAGTAATCACTAAAAATGCTAGCTGTAAATTCACGCAGAAAGCTGCAAAACCGAAAAGCTAGGGCGAGGAAAATTTGATTTTTAACTATCAACAGGTAGAAGACTAGTTTTCTGATTTAGTGTAATTATAAGAATATACAAAAAGCACAAGTAAATGCACAGTACAGAGCTGATAATAGAGGCAATACAGTTTCATATACTTTAGATGTATAAGCCTTAATAACATACCATCCACCTATGGGGTTTTTAATGTAAATCTTGGACTCTTGTAAGAAATAGCAATTTTTTTAGAGGAGTTATAGTACTAGATTTAGGCTTAATCACTTTGAAAGAAATCACTTAATTTCTCTTGACAATGTGGGTCATCAGAAGTATCAAAATAAGGATATTATTATCCATTTTCAGTATTCATTTGTTTATAGTATTCATTTGTTTATAGAGTTATTATGAACATTGCCACTCAGAAAAGTTATGAGTTCTAGGAAAAACAATGATAAATTGGACCTGGACTCTTGTCCCCTACAACACAGAGATCTTGTAGAGTAATGAAGACTCACTACTCATTACGCGGAACCATGAAGTAATTAGCTATAATGCAGTATCAGGTGTACCAAGAGCCAGAGGAAGGACACATTTAAGATATTAGGATTTCAGGAGTTCCCGCTGTGGCACAGTGTGTTAAGGACTTGACATAGTGTCCATGAGGAGGCAAGTTTGATCCTTGGCCTCCTTCAGTGGGTTAAGGATCCAGCATTGCCACAAACCGCGGCATAGCTTGTAGATGCAGCTCAGATCTGGTATTGCTATGGCCATGGCTGGCAGCTGCAGCTCTGATTCCACCCCTAGCCTGAGAACTTTCATATGCTGCAGGTGAGGTCATAAAAAGACAAAAATATATATACTAGGTTTTCAGGAGTTCCTGCTGTGTCACAGTGGGTTAAGAATCTGACTGCATCAGCCCAGGTCACTGCTGATCCCTGGTGTGGCACCGTGGATTGAAGGATCTGTTGCTGCACCTGTGGTGTTGGTCACAGCTGCGGTTTGGGTTCAGTCCCCTGGCCTGGGAACTTCCATACACTGTGAATGCAGCCATTAAAAGAAAGAAAAAAGGACCTCAGAGGATGAAGAGAAGTGAACGAGATTAGTCCGGTTAGGGTGTCTGGGGGCCTTCTCAGAAGAACTGGCATTTAAGCATAGCACAGCTCCCTTAACATGTTCACATGTTATATTTATTCATACAAATATGAATAAATATTTATAGGATGAATAAATGAATGAATGAATGAGAAGACATTGGAGGGACGGAAGCTAACAATGCCTGGCCCATACCAGTAACTCAACAAATGCTTCCTGAATTGAACTGCAGAATTTGAGGAAGGATATTTCAGTGAAATAAGCACTAAGTCAAGGAAATAAGACAGGCAGGTCAGTGGGTAGGGTTCTGTGGGGGAACTAATAGGAAAGAGGCTTCAAAAGGTGCATGGTGCTAAATCACACAGCATCTTGTTCAGGAGGATGAAGGCTATCGGATGGATGAAGAGACATCACTGATGGTGCAGGACACAGTCCGAAGTCCCTGACATGAAACCCAAGGCTTCTGAGATCTGGTGCCAGCCCACATCTCATGCCTTCTTTGTCTCTTACTCCCCTCTCCATTTATGCTGGACTTTGTTCAGTTCCTCAGTAAACAACATTTTCCTTCACTCCCTCGTATTACATGACTTTTCCTTCTGGTGATCTTTCCACTTGTGTCCTTCTCCTCCACCCCTCTGTGTGACCTTACCTTCATGTCCCAGCTTTCCCATCACTTGTTCCAGGAAGCCTAGCTGCCCACTGAACTAGGTTAGCCCCTCCATCAGTTCTGTCCCATTGATCTTGCACCTCTCCTGGCATTTTATTGTAATTACCTATCTATTATTTGTCTTCCCTGTTTGTGTGGGCTTTTCAAATGCAGGGACCTTGCCTTTTTGGTAACTGTATTCCCAGTACCTAGCTCAGTCCCTATAATACCCATTAAAAGAATTTGTTGAATGACTCAGACAAGCCCAGACATGAGTATTAGGAATGTTAATCAGACTGGAGCATATCCCATATTATTGAATGAGGAGAGCCCGGTCTTAAAAATAAAAGTGTCTGGCCATGGTGTATGGTCATTAAGATATCGTAAAATGCAATAGTAACAATTAACACTGATTGAGTCCTTACCATGCCAAGTACTGTGCTAATTACTTTCCAAGCATTATCTCATTTAATCCTCATCGTTGTCGGGAAGGTAATAAGGAAACGAAATCATAAATTCAATTGTACATAAATAAAATCTGACCCCCTTGCAAAAACATTGTGTCTATCCCTTAAGTATCACTCGTGGTTCTTGCTATCATAGCTCATAAGATATACAGGAAACATCTAAAGGGAATAGGGAGATAGCCTTATAAAGACAGACGGAAAAAACTATAGGGTATTAAACAGAAGATCTGTTGACCCCAAACTCCTGGTCCATCCCACTCTCTCCCTCCTCCTCTTTGGAGTTTGGGGTTAGTAGATGCAAACTATTACATTTAGAATGGATAAGCAATGAGGTTCTACTGTATATCACAGGGAACTAAATCCAATCTCTTGGGATAGGACATGGTGGAATGTGAGAAAAATAACGTATATGTATGTATGACTGGGTCACTTTACTGTACAGTAGAAACTGGCACAACATTGTAAATCAATGACACTTGAATTAAAAAACCCAAACAATTTTAAAAAAGATCTAAATTGTATAAAACTTTGAATGAGCTAGAAAAGGTGACAGATTTATCCATTGGAAACTCACTGAAACTTCAAAGAGGCAAGTTTAAGATCCATAAGAATGTACTCCTAATATTACTAAGGAGTAGCTTGAAAATGGAAAATAATTTTTAATCTTTCAAATGACTCATGGAGCTGTAATAAATTCCTAACGGACATTAGGATATTTTTTTTGCAATTTTTTTTTCTTTTTATGGTCACACCTGTGGCATATGGAAGATCCCAGGCTAGGGATGGAATCAGAGTTGCAGCTGCCAGCCACAGCCACAGCCACACCAGATCTGAGCCATATCTGAGACCTACAACACATTCATGGCAACTATGGATCCTTAACCCACTGAACAAGACCAGGGATCGAACCTGCATCCTCATGGATGCTAGTTGGATTCTTAACCCACTGAGCCACAGTGGGAACTCTGAGAGGCAAATTCTTAATCTGACAGTAAGAAGAATGACTACATTATTTCATAACACATCTCCTGATGCCACTGTAACAGAAAAAAACATGTTCAACAGGAACAAGATTCTGATTTGATGCACCAATTTTATATTCTTTATTCAATGGCAGCAGCTTTTTCATTCGGGCCTAGTATAGTGTCTGCCTCTAAACTCAGTAAACATTCATTAAATACTAGGAGTGACCAGGGGTACCCCAGTCTAAATAAGAACCTGAATTTTCATTCTATTTTGAGGTAGAGAAATTGGTTCTAAATCCAAATGATGATTAAGAGCATCTAAAAAGGAAGGGATCTAATTACCATCATTACTATAAAAAGACTGTGTCCCAAGGGCAGCAGAGGAGCAAAGCAGGTGTGTAGCAGCAGGGAAGACAACACACACACACACCACACACACACACACCTCTTTGACTGTTTTCAGTAGATTCATAACTGGAACTTCATCTTGAAGTAGAATCAAGACTTTACCTGACTCACAATTTTTCTGTTCATGGTTTGTTTTTAGAGCTTTGGCAGTAAATTTCAGGTGCTTGGAAAGTCAACTTTTTCTCTTTGATCACTTTGCTTTTAGGATGTGAGGATTTTCATTTTCTGTGCCGGGTGCCAGATGCCAGAATGTAGTGTAATCTGAACTTTGCCTGGCTGTTCTGCCTGGTGGGGAATCTTTTTAAAAATGCAAGACTCCCTTGACTCTTAAGTTCTCCTGTGTAATTGACTTTATTGAAACTCAGAGTCCTGGACTATTTTTTTTTTTTTGGTAGGGTGAGAAGAACCAGTTTTGTGATAAGTGAAGTATGCAAATACCTGGCTGGCATTATAAGGAATACCTTGGAATTTGAATGCAAACTTTATGTCATTTTTGTATTCTTATCCCACTTCCACATACAAACTACCATCAGAACTACAAAGCAAATTTACAGGATTTTCCAACTTCCTATGGTTGCTTTGGCTCATATATAGCATAATCTTGGAATGAGGGCAGGAAAGAACAAAGGAAAAACAAAGAAATGGCTTTAAAGAGTTTTGGGAAAATGTTTTAAACAGCATGGGGCATATATCAAAGAGAGAGTAAAGAATATGACAATAGACATGGCATGAAAACAAAAGGTTATAAACATAGATGTGCTTGGCAGAAACAAACACAAATTTCTTTGTAAAAATCCCATTTCCCCAGTTTTTTTCTCTCCAGAGATCAATAAACCATCAATTTTATCTCTGACTTGTAGCAGAAGCAGCACAATTTTGGGTGAAAATTATTCAAGTTATTATTTTTTTTCTTTTTATGTGTGCACCTGCAATATATGGAAGTTCCCTACACCACAGCCACAGTAACGCAGTTTGCAGCAATGCCAGATCCTTAACCCACTGAGTGAGGCCAGGGGTCAAACCTACATTCTCATGGATACTAGTCAGGTTCTTAACCCACTGAGCCACAATGGGAACTCCTATTCAAATTATGTAAAATGGAAATATTACATACATGTAAATGTTGTTGCCAGAAGAGTCCCAGAAATGAGACTCTATCTTTAGAACGAGGCAAGGAACCTACTGGATGCATTTCACTGAAGGCAGGTAGAATGTCCATGAAGGAAATCTGCCAGGATTCATAGCAATTCTTACTCTTGCGAAGAAGATGTTTTGCAGACATATCATAATATTCCTTTGCCCAGATCATCTTAAAAACTGATGGATAAACACTAAAAGAGCCCTCCTAATACCGCTGGGAAATCACTACGATGGCCATTTTCAAGATGACAAATACAGACAGAGATAAATGTGCAAGCCAAGAATGAATAAGAGGCAGAGGAGAGCAGAATGCACTTCAGGAGCATCAAATTTCCAGTCCTCTGGACTGAGCGTTCTTATCTCTATGGAAATTCTAATAAAGTCCTGAGCCATTATAACCAACTCTGAAATGGCAGAACACTGGCTTCAAGTATAAAGTTTTATCACTATTACAATATTTGGATTACACCCTCAGACATTAAATGGAAAAATGAAAACAGAACAAACAGTCCCACATTAAGATATGAAAAATGATCCAAGATTTACCTTTTAAAAAATTTATGGATAAAATATTTGGACCCTAAGGATACATTTACACGTACACAAGAAAAACCCCTCCACTTTGAATATGCTAGTTGCAAAATTAATTTCTTGAAGACAAACAGAGATAAAACATAATCTGGAGTTAAGTTTTCAAGAACCTCAAGAACGTAGTCAAACTTTAAATGCCTATTATTTGACTAATCTTTAGGCAAATCTTCAGAGATGGGACAAAGAATAGAATCTGAAGGAAGCAAAACTAATGTGAAGGGAGCAAAATTAAGTATCTTTTTTTTTTTCTTTTTTTTGGTCTTTTATTCTAGGGCTGCATCCGCGGCACATGGAGGTTCCCAGGCTAGGGGTCGAATCAGAGCTGTAGCCACCAGCCTACGCCACAGCCACAGCAACGTGGGATCTGAACCTCATCTGTGACCTACACCACAGCTCATGGCAACGCCAGATCCTCAACCCACTGAGCGAGGCCAGGGATCAAACCCGCAACCTCATGGTTCCCAGTTGGATTCATTAACCACTGAGCCATGATGAGAACTCCAAAACTAAGTATCTTGAAAGGTTTCCTTTGAGAGGTAGCAAGTCATTGTAAGGACATTTCAGAGAGTAAGAATGAAGAATAGAACCAGAGGACACCACTGCTGCAAATGTTCATCTGCTCTAATTTCCCTTCACCTACACTGTGTATTTCAAGGCCTTCCAGCTTCTCTGCCTCCACCTTGTTCTAAACCACTGCCCTGCTTTAAGTCATCTTATGTGGGTTGAAATATAATTCATAATTTATCTTTCCCCCAACCCTTTCCCCTTTGGTAACCAGAAGCTTGTTTTCTCTGTCTGTGAGACTATTTCTGTTTTGTAAATAAGTTCAAAACAGCATTGTAATTCAACAGTATTTCAATAACAATTAAAAAAATAAAAAATAAAATAGCTTCCTAACTGGTCTCTCTGCTTCTACTCTTAATTCACTTCCATCCATTCTTCACAGAAAGCTGGAATGATTTTTTAAATGAAAATATGTTCACATCACCCCTTTGCCCTCATTACTCTTTTCACTGGTTTTCCATTGTGCCTGCAGGAAAGACCAAAAGGCTGAACATATTACAGACCTCTGGCCTGGTAGAGGTCTGGCCTACTTTTCTAGTCTGACTTGAACTATCACTTCCTGGCCCCTCTGGGTTCCTGTCACACTAGCCTTCTCTAAACTCCTGAATGTATCAATCTCTTCCCAACTCAGATTCCTCTGAAGTTGACAGTCCCCCTCCCGACAAGTTAAGTCTAACACCCAACTCTTCCCTTTGCTAATTTTTTTTTTCTTTATAGAGCTATATCTACAGTATATGGAAGTTCCCAGGCCAGGGGTTGAATTGGAGCTGCAGCTTTCAACCTATACCACAGCTCATGGCAACGCTGGATCCCTAACCCACTGAGACCAAGGATCAAACCCACATCCTCATGGATACTAGTTGGGTTTGTAATCGCTGAGCCACGATGGGAACTCACACTCTTTGCTAAATTTTACTCATATTTCAAGTTTCAACATCAATATTATCTCCCCAGAAAGGCCTTCCTTAATTGCCCAGAACAGTTTAGTTTCCCTTACTGCTTCCTTTCATAGTCTATTCTTTTCTGTCATATATTTTCATTCATTCATACCTTTACCCATGCATTCATTCAACAATTATCATTGAGCACCTACTATGCTCCAGGCACTGTCTTAGGTGCCAGAGAGGCCTGGTCCATGTGCTCATGGAGCCTACCTTAATTTATAATTGTACATTTATTTGTGTATTTATTAAAATATTTGTTCATTGACTTATTAAAGTTTAGTTGATTTATAATGTTTTGCCAATTTCTGCTGTATGACCCAGTCATACATACATATACATTCCCTTTCTTATATTATCATCCATCACAGCCTATCCCATTTGTGTATTTATTTGATGTCTGTCTTGTCTTTTAGACCATGAACTCTATGAAACCAAAAAATACAAAATGTAAAGAGGTCAGAGCCTATTAAATTTTCCACAATTCCTTAGTGACAACGCTAGTCCTAGAAGCCTGTCTCCAGTAAGTTAGTGCTTTTCCTCATTTTTAGGAACATAGGAAATTGTAGGTATGGCAAAGACCACTAGTGTCGTCTTCCTCCTGGGCCACAGCTATAGGGCATTTCCCAGATTTCCTTGCAGTTAAGTCAGGTGATTAAGTTTTAGCCAATGGGATGTGAAACAACATGAATGCCTGCTCTATAAGGACTACTGTGCTCACCTATGCTTTTTCCCCCCTCCTGTTGGCCAGAAAACAGAGAACTCTGTAGTTTAAGAGGATGGCAGTGTCATTAGATGAAATGGGCCTGGTTTCTTGAATCACTACATGGAGGAAAGTCACCTGCTGACCCAGAACGCCTACCAAAAACTGTACTTGAAGGAGAAATTTGGGGCTATATTTGTGATAATGGAAAGTATTACTACCTAATTTGTTAGACATCTGACTTTTCTAAAAATATTAGGATTTAGGGATATTAGCCAAAGTGGCCACTGTGCATTTCCCATTTTGTATCCTGAATGTATTTCCTAGAGAAGGCCATTGGACAGTTCCTCCTCTATTTAGTCAAATGCAGAGCAGAGATTTTCCTTACTTCCTCTCAGAATTCTGTGACCTTCTTTTCTTTTTTCTTTTCTTTTCTTTCTTTCTTTATTTATTTATTGCTTTTTAGGGCTGCACTTGTGGCATATGGAAGTTCCCAGGCAAGGGTTCAGATTGGAGCTATAGCTGCTGGCCTACACCAAGATCACAGCAATGCAGGATCCAAGCCACGTCTGCAGACTACTTCACAGCTCATGACAACACCGGATCCCTGACCCACTGAGCGAGGCCAGGGATCAAACCCATGTCCTCATGGATACCAGTCGGATTCATTTCTGCTTCACCACAATGGGAACGCCCTCTGTGACTTTCTTGAGCATAAAAATTATGAACATCAAACAGAGATCTGTAAATACAATAAATAATTTGAATCTGTGGTTTATATTTTTAAACATTTTTTGGCACAAAGTTTGGCACTTCCGATGTCATGTTGCCTGTTAAAATAAAAGCAATCTAAAATGGCCAGTTTATCCAGGGCATTCACTTGTTGTAAATCAAATGGTTAAAAGTGAAAATTGGTGATGACTGCTCTAGTAAATTAATGTCTTTTGCTTATTACCTTAAACTGATTTTTGGACGTTATATAAATAGAAATAACTTTGCACATAAAACTCACATATTTTCCCAATAAAGTACAAAATACGACATGTATGATTATTTTTCATATGAGCTGCACCCCTCTAATTTTAAAACTATTCAGTTGAAAATGCTTATATCTAAAAATGTACTTTTTATTGGTAATCCTAAGCATACCATTTTTTTTTTTTCTTTTTGCAGCTGCACTTACAGCATGGAAGTCCCTGGGCCAGGGTTCAAATGGGAGCTGCCTCTGTGACCTATACCACAGCTTTCAGCAATGGTGGGTCCTTAACCCACTGAGCAAAGCCAGAGTTTGAACCTGCATCCTCACAGAGACAACATTGGGTCTTTAACCCACCAAGCCACAAGGGAACTCCTAAGCATAAATAATTTTTGCATTTAGTGTAGGCAAATATGAAACAGAAATTTAAGTAACATGCCCAGTTTTTTACTATGACTTTTCATCATCTAATGAGGAGTGATTTATTGTTATTTGGGTCATTGTGAAATAACTGATACAATGCCCTTTAAAAATACTTAAAGGGTAGTGGTTGTTGAAAAAACTGAAAGCACAATCAGATATACCTCGAAATACTCAACTAGGAAAAAAAAAAAAGCCAACTGAGCAAATACATATCCAGTCAACATAATTTATTTTTTATTTTTATTTATTTCTGTCTTTTTGTCCTTTTAGGGCTGCACCCGCGGCATATGGAGGTTCCCAGGCTAGGGAGGAGCTGTAGCCTCTGGCCTACACCACAGCCACATCAGTGTGGGGTCTGGGCCACATCTGTCACCTACACCACAGCTCATGGCAACGCTGGATCCTTAACCCACTGAACGAGGCCAGGGATCAAACCCGCAACCTCATGGTTCCTAGTAGGATTTGTTTCCACTGTGCCACAACGGGAACTCCAAGTCAATGTAACTTAAAATAATCATATCCCATGCAGTTAAAAGCAACAGCAGGGAGTTCCCACTGTGGCAATGGGTCAAGAATCTGACTACCGTGGCTCAGGTCACTGCAGAGGCATGGGTTTGATTCCCAGCCTGGCACAGTGGGGATAAAGGATCCAGCATTGCTGCAGCTGCAGCGTAGGTCACAGCTGTGGTCGGATTCAACCCCTGGCCCAGGAACTTCCATAGGCTGTGGGTACGGCCATACAAAGAGAGAGAAAGGGAGAGAAATCAACAGGAAGGAGTAGGGTGTCAGGGATACATGTCTCCACCTCTGATTCTTGATCTCTGGATTAGATTAAGGGAATAGGGGATGAAAATGTGCTTAGAGAAACTATTAGTAAATGAGACCCAGTTTTTCACAAAATAGATAACAAGACTAGGAAATGAGTTCAAAGAGTAGAAAATGATGTTGGCCAGCATCTAGAGTCAATACAGCTGAGGAAGCATCCAAATTATTTGGGTTTTTTCCCCCCTCTTCCGGCCTTCCAGAAAAGACACCATGGGAAAATGAAGGGTCTCTCCATTTGCTCCAATAACATGTACCACATGTGCTCCCTCAAAGGCCTGGGCTAGGAACTCCTTTCCATTGTCGGTGTTGATGCAATCATGCACGTGTCTAGCAGTAGACACACAGCATCCATATAAACTGATCTCTTATTGAGGTCTATTTTTTTTTTGATGGTTTCAGATCCCTTTCTTCTTCTTTTTTAAGATACCCATTGGGTTCTTAACCCACTCACTGAGGACTGACCACACTGAGGACCACTTGACATCACTCTGGACCAGGCAAAACTTAGGATCTGTGAGACATTGAAAGATACATTCATTCACCCAAATGATTTTGGCCACCTCTCTGATTCTCTGGGAACCTGGGTTACTTGCATAGCCTTCGCAACCCAGGTAACTAAGGAAGTCATGAGGTGGGAGTTAAAACCCTTCCCCAATAGCTTAAAAAAGTCCTCTTGTCTCACAGCTCTTCAGCCCTCCCCATACTGAGGTCTATTCTTTACCTTCTGCCTATAGAGATATGATATAGATTATTTTATGAGCTGAGATGGCTAGAATGGAGACGGTCTGCTGTATCCCTAAAGTTAGTATCCTTTTAATAAAGCTTAAAATCATTTTCCTTTTCCCAAAGTCAACAGAAATTCTTAATTACCTGCCCACATTGCAGAGTGGGATTAATAACACTCTCGACCTTTGCCAGTTTTCTGAACAGGCTCAAAAAAACCCACATGCAAACCTTATTAACAGTGCTCTTTACTAGTGGGTATATCCAGGATGTCCTCTAAGTGTTCAATATTGAGGGTAGTAAACACATCTAAAATCACACCATTCATTTAACTGGTCCTTCACATAATGTGAAAAATCTTCTAAGATCTTGCAGAATCAGTATCTATTGGCAAGGGCCTGGTTTCATGATAACCTCTATGTCTAAGATAACTCCTACATTATGTCAAAAAGCCACGTAGTAAATAAGCTTGACAACCTCAGAAGACTGAGTTTTCATCCAGTGTGAAAGGGATCATAATTAAAACATCCAGTTCAAAACCTCCCCAAATGTGAAAATCAATTCAAATACTTAGTATATATTAAAATATGTTCTTGAGGACAAGGAACATTAGAAGAAATGTGATGAGCTGTTTTGAATCTTATGTCTTTTTATATTTACTGTAATAAAGGATTCATTGTGCAAAGATCCAAATATTCTGGCAAGCTGCGGCAATACTAGGAAACACTAATGCCAGATACATTTTATATCCATATTAGGTTGAAGAAAAAAGACGCGTTGAAGTGAACTGCAAATTATCCTTTTCTGTTGCTCAAACGTTTTATAAAACATCAGTGATGGTCTCTTCAGATTATAAAGTGAGGAGCCAAACTGTGTACTTCTAGAATATTCCTGGTCATTACCAGTACACAAATCAACAGTGACTAAACCAAGCCTGAAACTCGAGAATAAAGTTGATGTTCAAGTGACTATAAACCCTGGGAGAGCCTTTTAGTTCCCCAGTAGGATTTAGAATACATTTCAGAGAGTCTTTTGAAATGATGACTGTGTTTAAGCTGGGAGCTTAAAAATGTTATTTTATTAGCTGCTATATAATTTTATTCTCCAAATACCTCAACTAATAAACACAAAGATTATAAATGGTCATAAATAATTAACATTCATAAAAATATCCTCTTGATAATAGTACAGCCAAATTCCTACATGTCCCAGAAATCCTTCAGTTTTGGGGCTATTTGGACTCACCAAGCTCCCTTCTCTATAGTTTTAGTCTCTCTCTATGTATTTCCACTGCTTACTAGGAATTCCACTAGAAGATGAAGAGGACAGTGAAAGGGCATAACTAGACTAAGGATCTGGTGAGAAAAGGCAGAAACTACTTACTCAAGGGAGCTTTGGTTTATTTGTGAATTTCAAATACCTGTTATCCTTATTTTCTATTATCTATTCTAATCACATTAGCCAAAATGAAAAGGATAATTTAGAGATGACAATCTAATATACAGTTGAAGAAGGAGGTACTAGTATTTGATGAGTTGTAGCATTTTGTTCGTGCAATTTAGGTTTGCATCACAGAAGTTTACAATTTTTACAGTTGTATAAAGATGATACTTAATGATCGATGAGGACTTCACAAATCATGTCTTGAAGGAATATACAATCTGATTATTGTGTATTATATAATAATGATAAATTTTATTGAGATTTTATATTGGCAACTAACCCTAAAATGTAGAGCAGAAAATATAATCCTAGTTTTTAACAAAGATAGCTGCTATCATTTAATCTAAAATATGTTTACCAGGGGAGTTCCCAATGTGACTCAGTGGGTTAAGAACCCAGTGAATAGACATGAGGATGTGGGTTCCATCCCTGGCCTCTCTGAGTGGGTTAAGGATCTGGCATTGCTGCACGCTGTGGTGTAGGTCGCAGATGTGGCTCAGATCTAGTGTTGCTGTGGCTGTGGCATATGCTGGCAGCTGTAGCTCAGATTTGACCCCTTACCCAGGAACTTCCATATGTTGCATGTGTGGCCCTAAAAAGAAATAAAAAAATTTTTAGCTTGACTATTGTGAATAAAAATAAAAAGGAGAACTTTAAAAATTATTTTTATTTTAATTAATTTATTTTTTATATAATGATTTTTATTTTTTTCCAGTATAGCTGGTTTACAGTGTTCTGTCAAGTTTCTACTGTACAGCATGGTGACTCAGTTACACATACATGTATATATTCTTTTATCTCACATTATTATGCTTCACCATATGTGACCAGACATAGTTCTCAGTGCTACACAGCATGATCTCATAGCTAATCCATTCCAAACTCAAAACAATGGTTTTTTTTTGGTCTCTATAGGTCCCTACCCGCGGCATATGGAAGTTTCCAGGCTCGGGGTTGAATTGGAGCTACAGCTGCCAGTCTACGCCACAGCTACAGCAACATAGGATCCAAGCCACATCTGTGACCTACACCACAGCTCAGGGCAACACCAGATCCTTAACCCACTGAGCTAGGCGAGGGATCGGACCCGTGTCCTTATGCATACCAGTCAGGTTCATTATCACTGGGCCACAGTGGGAACACCCTAAAATTTTTTTTATTATAGCTGATTTACAATGTTCTGTCAATTTCTGCTGTACAGCAAACTGACCCAGTCATTCATATATATATACACACACACACACATTTTTTCCTTTACTTTATCCTCCATCATGTCCCATCACAAGTGATTAGATATAGTTCCCTGTGCTATACAGCAGGATCTCATTGCTTATCCACTCCAAATGCAATAGTTTGCATTCACTAATCTCAAATTCCCAGTCTATCCCACTACCTCCTCCTTGGCAACCAAAAGTCTGTTCTCCATGTTCATGAATTGTTTCTTTTCTGTATTTTGTGCCATATATTAGATTCTAGACATAAGTGATATGATATGGTATTTGTGTTTCTCCTTCTGATGTACTTCACTTAGTATAAGACTCTCTAGTTCCATCCATGTTGCTGCAAATAGCATTATTTTGTTCCTTTTTTGGCTGAGTAGTATTCCATTGTCTATATGTACCACATCTTTTTAATCCATTCATCTGGTGATGGACATTTAAGTTGTTTCCATGTCTTGGCTATTGTGAATACTGTTGCACTAAACAAAAAGGTGCATGTGTATTTTTCTTTTCTTTTCTTTTTTTTTTTTTTTGTCCTTTTTGCCATTTCTTGGGCCGCTCCCGCGGCATATGGAGGTTCCCAGGCTAGGGGTCAAATTGGAGCTGTAGCCACCTGCCTACACCACAGCCACAGCAACATGGGATCTGAGCCGCATCTGCAACCTACACCACAGCTCACAGCAATGCCGGATCGTTAACTCACTGAGCAAGGGCAGGGATCAAACCCGCAACCTCATGGTTCCTAGTCGGATTCGTTAACCACTGCGCCATGACGGGAACTCCCATGTGTATTTTTCAATGAAAGTTTTGTCTAGATATATCCCCGGGAGTGGGATTGCTGGACCATATGGTAGCTCTGTATTTAGTTTTCTGAGGTAGCTCCATACGGTTTTCCACAGCGATTGTACCAATTTACATTCCCATCAACAGTGTAGGAGGGTCCCCTCTTCTCCACACCCTTTCCAGCATTTGTTATTTGCATACTTATTAATGATGGCCATTTTGACCAGTGTGAGGTGGTACCTCACTGTAGTTTTGATTTGCATTTCTCTAGTATTTAGTGATGTTGAGCATTTTTTTCATATGACTGTTGGCCCTCCTTATGTCTTCTTTGGAGAAATGTCTACTTAGATCTTCTGCCCATTTTTCAGCTGGGTTTTGTTTGTTTTTTGCTGTTGAGTTGTATGAGTTGTTTGCATATTTTGGAGATTAAGCTCTTGTTGGTTGCATCATTTGAAACTAATTTCTCTCATTCTGTAGATTGTCTTTTTTTAAAAAATGGTTTCCTTTGCTGTGGAAAAGCTTGTCAGTTTGGTTAGGTCCCACTGGTTTATTTTTCTTTTAATTTCGATTGCTTTGGGAGACTGACCTAAGAAAACTTTTGTATAGTTAATGTCAGAGAATATTTTGCCTATGTTCTCTTCTAGGAGTTTTATGGTGAATTATATTTATGGCTTTAAACCATTTTGTGTTTATTTTTGTGCATGGTGTAAAGGTGTGCTCTGGTTTCATTGATACACATGCAGCTGTCCAGTTTTCCCAGCATCACTTGCTGAAGAGATTTTTCCCTAGTGTATATTCTGGCCTTCCTTGTTGAGATTAGTTTTGTGCCCCACAATGTGGTCAATCCTTGAGAATGTTCCACATGCACTTGAAAAAAAAATGTATATTCTGATTTTTTGGATATAATGTCCTGAAAATGTCAATTAAGTCTAACTTTTCTATTATGTTATATAAGATCTCGCTGCTTTACTGATTTTCCATCCAGAGGATCCATCCATTTATGTGAATAGGGTGTTAAGTCTCCTATTATTATTGCATTCCCATCAATTTCTCCTTTTATGTCTATTAGTATTTGTTACATGCATTTGTGTGCTCCTCTATTAGAGGCATATATGTTGATAAGTGTAATATCCTCGTCTTGAATGGATCCTTTTATCACTAAATAGTGCCCTTCTTTGTCTTACTTTATGGGCTTGGTTTTACTATATTGTCTGACATGAGTATTACAACTCCTGCTTTCCTGATTTTTCCATTCAGATGAAATATCTTTTCCCATCTCCTCACTTTCAATCTATGTGTCTTTTGCCCTAAGGTGAGTCTCTTGTAGGCAGCATATTGTAGACTCTTGTTTTTTAATCTAGTCTGCCACTCTATGTCTTTGGATTGGAGTATTCAATCCATTGACATTTAAGGTAATTATTGATAGATATGTATTTATTGCTATTTGAAACCTTGTTTTTCAGTTGATTCTGTTTCTTTGTTCCTTTCTTTTTTTGGTTGGATGATTTCCTTTGATTTTATGCTTTTAGTATTTGTGAATGTATTGTTTGGTTTTGATTTGTGGTTGTCCTGTTTTTCAAGTATGTTAACGCTTTTCTGTATCTGCTTGCTTTAGCCTGATAGTCATAAAGCCTCAAACACATTCTAGAAAAAAAGAGTCTAGATTTTCTTACTTTCCTTCCCCATATTTTATGATTTTGATGTCTGTTTTTAACATCTTCACGTTTGTCCTTTTGCTGTTCCTTGTGTCTATCATTGCTTTTACAATAGTTTTTTTTTTTTTCTTCCTCTTTTAGATCTGTATGCTGGCTTATTTAAGTGATTGCTTTCCCAGTGTGTTTTCCTCCATCCTATGCTTTCTTACTTCTTTTTTATTTAGAAAAGCCCTTTTGGTATTTCTTTTAGAACGTGTTTACTATTGCTATACTCTTAGTTTTTGTTTGCTGGAGAAATTCTTTATTTCTCCTTCTATTTTAAATGATATTCTTGCTGGGTAGAGTATATTAGGCTGCAGATTTTTCCCTTTTATAACTTTGACTATATCTTGCCACTCTCTTCCAACCTGTAGTGTTTCTGCAGAGAAATCTGCTGGTAGCCTTATGGGATTTCCCCTATAATTAATACTTTGTTTTTTTCTTTTGCAACCTTTAGAATCCTCTCGTTACCTTGAACTTTTTCCATTTTTATTATAACATGTCCTGGTGTGGGCCTGTTTAGGTTCAACTTGTTTGGGGCTCTCTGTACTTCCTGTATCTTGATATCTGTTTCCTTTAGATTTGGAAAGTTTTCAGCCATAATTTCTTCAAATATACTTTCAATCCCATTTTCTTTTTCTTCTCATTCTGTGTGTGCGTGTGGTTTTTTTTTTTTTTCCTTTTTAGGGCCACATCCATGGCATATGGAGGTTCCCAGGCTAGGAGTCTAGTCAGAGCTAAAGCTGCCAGCCAATGCCATTGCCACAGTGATGCCAGACCTAAACTGTGCCTGTGACCTATAACCACAGTTCAAGGCAATGCTGGATCCTTACCCCACTGAGCAGGGCCAGGGATTGAACACATGTCCTCATGGATACCAGTTGGGTTCATTACTGCTGAGCCACAACAGGAACTCCAAAATAAAATATGTTTATTGGGAGTTCCCTGGTTGTCTAGCAGTTAGGATTCAGCACTGTCACTGCTGTGGTCTGGCTTCAGTCCCCAGTTTGGGAACGGAGATCCCCCATCAAGCCACTGTCTGCCATAGCCAAAAAAGATGAAATAAAATAAAATAAAATATGTAGATAGACTAAATTGGGATAATAGTCAGATACTTCTAAACAATGAATTTCTGGATCTTGGTGATATTATTGCCAATATTTCTGGTTCATCCAGTGAATATACAAAACTTCTGCACAGAATAATAAAGATTAAATAGATTTCATTGTTTTTATCATGAACCAAAACTAATTAGCACATTGTTGAGGAATCTTTTGTCATGCTGTATTTAACTTCAGGAGCTGGGGATAGGTTATTATCATTTAAGAGTGATTCCTGGAGATTCTTGTCACAAAATAAGAATGTGCTTATGCAAATCACATACTCTTTAATGAGTGTTAATTTTTAAAATTAAACTAATATCCTGCATTCTTCTAATACTGATATTTCAAAATATTTGGGGCACATGTTTTACCACCAAGATGAGAAACCACAGGTTCTGATTGTGATTAAAAGCACATAAACATAAGAGGGGATCAGAGGGGCTAAGCTCCATGATATTTCCTGCCACTTGGCTTTTAAGTTACATATTCATTCTATCCCAGTTAAAAGAATGTTACCAGACATAGTCACCAAATCCCTTTTTATTTTTTCCTTGTCATAGTCTCCAGCCCAACTTAATACCTAGAGATGTTTTGCAACAGCCTGCTGCTGTTATGGCATGCTAGTTATTGGTGTGGATTCCAGGTTAGTGTTCAACAAGTTTGGGACAGGGTAGTGCTTCTGTGACATTTCTAGGGGGGGTTGAGGCAAAGGGACTTAGCACTGAAGCCAAGGCAACATGATTCCCCAGGAAAGCCGGCCTGAAGTCAAGAGGAATGTGCAAGCTGTTTTCCTGTCAGGAGACTGAATGCCCTCTACTAAAGCAGTGACAGTGTATACTTGAATGGCATTCAAGAGTTTTAAATAGTGAAGAACGGTGCTCCTTCTCAAATCAGTGGACTCCCTTCCAGCCCCATAAATACTCACATGGAGGCTGGCAGTCGCCTACATGCACCCAGCTTCTATTTGGATAACCAGTGAGGGGGACCCCAGTGCAGCCCTAAGCACCTTTATTCTTATAGTTCTGGGGCCACATCTGATTTTGTTCTGGGATGTTCCAGAGCATTCCCAGAATGCCTCAGTGAACCCTCACAGACTGTTGCTGTGGAAAGGACGTGGTGAGACATTCATTGGAAAGCTTACCTCCAGTGGGTAATCAACATGTCTTACTTGAAAGGCAAATATAAAGTATTAAATGAGAGTTCAAGGAGTTCTCCTGGGGTGCAGTGGGTTAAGAATCTGATGATGCTACTGCAGCAGCTTTGGTTGCTGCTGGGGTGTGGGTTTGATCCCTGGTCTGGCAACTTCTGCATGCCATGGGCGCACCAAAAGAACAATAAGTAAATGAGAGTTCTGAATTACAATCATTTTATAGTAATGGTGCTAGGAGGAATCCTGATGCTTATTTGGTGGGTTGTGTTTTGCCATGTTTTTTTTTTTTTTTTTTCCCTATGTGAATGTTTTTCAGGGATTGCTATTTCTCTCTTGGCACACATGAAACTATGAAATATAACCTATCTGACATAATTTTCTGGTACACAATGCTCTTGTCCTTGCTACTCACCTCTGACTCAACTCTAAGCAATGTCTCATGTCAACTTAATTTACATTAAAGTACTCAATACAGAACCAAAGAGAGGATTTCTCAGCTCTGCTTACACCTGAAACACAGTGTATGATGATCTACGCCACATGTTTAGAAGCAGGGATATTTGATGGGAAAGGGTTGAGGCAAGGGATTGGCAGAATTCCCTCCAAAAAGAGTCTCATGTTATTAGAAGACAGATTGGTTAAATGAATTATTAGTAATGTTCCACCTGGAGAAGAGAAGACTCTGGAAATATGACTGTTGTTTTCAATGATTTAAAGGGCTATCACGTGGAAGAAAGAACAGGCCTATTTAACGAGGTTCTGGGGGGAATGACGAGGCTGAGGGTAGAAGCTCTGGACACAATAACCTGAAGAACTCAATTCAGAAATCTAGGTTGTCCTAGTCAATGGTGAATTTCCAGCACTGGAAAAGATAATTTTCCAGGATTAAATTAAATTGATAAATCATATGCCTTGCTCAAAACAGGGTACACAGAAGTTATTCAACAAATGTTCATTATCACATAATTAATAATTATAATTGCTTTTAGGCATGGGACTTTATAAAAGACTAATATGTTCCTTTAGATCTTTGAGATTCTAATGATTTGCTGGATAGTTTGAAGACTTATCATCACTGACTTACCCTTAGGTTCACATATTATCTACTGTGAATTCTAGAAATCTTCTAGGATGTTTTCATTTTGATATTTATATTAGTATCAAGATTTGTTCTATATTAACACATCAATTATTTGACTATTTATGAAGTCTTTATCCCCATCCCAGAGTGATGTAAATTGATGGTATCTAATAAAGTTACAAATTCCTTCCTAAACAAATAAAAACAAACCAAAAACCCCCAAACACAAAAAACCCCAAGAAAACCAAATCAGCCATTAGATGTCTATGAAACTCCTCCCCCCAAAACAACAACTTTTTGTTTTAAGAATAAACTTTGAAATTTTAATATAAAAAGAGAGTAGCCAGTTTTCGGGTAGGTTAGGTGAAGGCTGGAAGGAATCTAAACTCTGGCTTGACTAATAGAGATGAAGCAATCAGGCTGAGCTGAGGAACAAATATTGGGAGACGTTTCCAGCATGTGGGCAAAGCACGGTGCTCAGGAAATCTGGAAATAAGCAAGAGGTCTAGAAATATTGTTAGTAGTATCAGAGGTACGTACTTTATTTAGCATGCAGCCAGGATTATAAGAGCATTTGATAAATGTTGATAGGATGAATAAATGAATGAATGAAAGAACCTCTGCAAATTGGCAGTAGGAGGTCCTTGCTATGGGCATCAGGTCTTCTTGGTGAGGCTGTAGTCCCATAAGAACAGAACTATAGGCTGGGAAGGATGGCAGGGAGCAACTACTGGGCTGGAACAGCAACAGAGAGTAAAATCAGGACAACTGTCTCTGTACCAAGGAGAAAGTATTTCAAATCCATAGATGCTTGTGCTTCTGCCTAAGAGTGAGGAAAAAAGGGAGGCAGAACTAAGCTGAGGGACACATGGGCAGGAGCTGTCCCTGTTGCGAGAGGTAATGAAATGGTAGGCCACATACAAATAGAAGGGAGATGCTAACAAAATGGTGTTGATACCATGAAAATATTAAAAGGATTATTATCCCTGATTATCCCCTAACTGCAGTTAAGAGCAATTTTCGACAGAGTTTGAAACTTAGACCAGCAGATATTTGCATCAAAGTTTTTCACTGGAACTTTTAAAACATCCTCATTTATACCTTAAAAGATAGTTTATTTTCAAGTATTCACTGGGCTGTGCAGAAAACAGCCTCTGAACTAATCCTAATCCTATCTCAGGAAATCTTGGAGAAATGTGTCAAAATAAAAGCAAAGCAGAAGTTGAACATATTCCATATCTGTAGTTGTTTGGCCCCCAAAGAACTCATACAGTTTATAAAGTGGGGGAAAATGGAGCTCGGGCTGTCACAGATCTGCCAGCCTCTCAGCAGACCCTGTGGTCCCCTCTGTCTCCAAGCAGAGAGAAGTGCTGAGGCAATGTGGGTGCAGAATGAGAATAAACAGATCTCACACACCTTCACCCCTTCTGACTTCAATTTAATTTGTATTTCTTTCCTTCTGAGAGCAGGAGTAGGTCAAGGAGAGCCAGATTTAAAGCTAGAGTAGATTTATTTCAACCCAAGTTGGCCCCAAATGGTCTTTGCTAGTATGAAGTTTTGCCTTACTCTGCCATTTATCAACCAGAAAGAGTATTGTTTTAGCTGTGTTTTGGGAGTGTGAGAAAGCTTGGAGGTGGGGGTCCCTAATTATCTTATTTAACTAGGCTTCCTTTCCATCATGCTCTATCACTTTACTTTGATATTACCTGAAATTGAATTATTTATCTCTTTTTCTCCTTTTTTAGCCCAATAGTATGTAAGCTCCATGAAAGGAGGGATGAGGCCAGTGGTCTCATCCAACAGTGATTTTGCTGTCCCTTTTCAGGGAACATTTGGCAATGTCTGAACACATTTTTGGTTGTCACAAGTAGGGAGGAGAGATGCTACTGGTATCTTGTCAAAATATGACAGGGATGCTGCTAAACATTGTATTATTTGCCCAAAATGTCAATGTGCCTAGGCTGAGAATCCCTGGTCCAGGCTCTATCTCCAGTTCTTAGAACAATGCCTGGAAACTGGTAGGTGATCAATTAAGTACTTCTAAAAATATGAATAAACATCAAGGAAAACTGTTCAAGCCAAGTTTCCCACATAAAGGAATAAACTTTTTGTTTTCACCACGGGCATGAGTACCATATTTTTGTATACTTACCAACTGTCAACGTAATACTTATAAATTAAGGTGATGGTGGAGTGTTCCCATCAAGAACATAGAAGTGTAGGAACTAAGATGTTTTTTTGAGACTCACAGACATAGAGAATGGACTTGTGGTTGACAAGGGGCAGGGGTGCCGGGAGGGTTGGATTGGCAGGTACAGACCACTATAGATAGAATGGATAAACAACAAGGTCCTATCGTATAGCATGGGGATCTATATTCAATATCCTGTAATATACCATAATGGCAAAGAAGAGAAAAGATGTCCTCTGAGAATTAAAATATAAATCAATGCAATGGCGCCAAAGCATGTGAGGTGTCCTTGAAGATAAGCAATGGTGCCCAGGCAATTTTCATTTAAGTGGCAGTGTAGAGTACCGTGTAAACTTATGATTTCTGGAGTTACAATGACTAAATTCCAATCTCAGCTTCACCACTTTCCAGGCAGGGAAATATGCTGAATATTATGCATCAGTTTCCCCATCTATAACATTACAATAACTACAGCACTTGCCACAGGGTTGTCATGAGGATTACATGAGACAATGTATTCAAGTGACTTGGTAAATACAATGTCTAAAACCAGTGAGCCCTTGGAGAATAGTAGCCATGATTTATAAGTCTGAACTAAAAGTTCACTTGGGGGATTAGCAGATCTAAAGGGATAAAGTATTAATGAGAACTACAGAGGGAGTCAGCAACAGAGGAGTGGAAATCAAGAGTTGGAGAGGGAAGTGATATTTGTAGCTCTTCTATCATATGCCAGGCATTTTATTGTGTTCTATATACATGACTTCATTTAATGCTCAGGGACAATCCTTAACTAAAGGAGGGTACATAGCTAATCAAAGGTCAGAAATCAGGAAAAAGTGCTATTAAGAAGCCTGGGGCCATTAACATTTGGCAATCCCTACCCTACTCTTTCCACTTTATCAAGAGTAGCTGCCCAGTTAAAAATGGCAATGACCAATCCATATGGAGAAGATTCTGATGGCATATTTCTATTTGCTGTGGAAAGATATGCTTAGCTCAGCTCAGTGCTCTCTAATAGTTGAATGGCATGGCTGACTTCCCTTAAATGGATTTAATCTTAAACCACTCTCTGATTCTATTTACATTCTTACATCTGCCTACAGTTGAAGAATGGACATTTAGCGCTTAGATCTATATCTTTTTTGTTGTTGTTGTTGTCTTTTAAGGGCTGCACCTAAGGCATATGGAAGTTCCCAGGCTAGGGGTCAAATTGGAGCTGCAACTGCCAGCCTAGGCCACAGCCAAGGCATGCAGGATCTGGGATCTGAGCCACATCTGTGACCTATACAACAGTTCATGGCAATGCCCGATCCTTAACCCACTGAGCAAGGCCAGGGATTGAACCTGTATCCTCATGGATACTAGTCAGGTTACCACTGAGCTATAATGGGAATTTCCTAGATCTATATCTTATATCTCTGTGTCTACTGTATAACATTTAGTAAAGTGTTCTGTGGTTTCATAAGTTAGTCTCTGTGAGCTTGGACAACAGGAGCCCATCTCTGAGAGAGAACTCTGCACTGTTAATTACAGGAGGTCTATCCCCTGCACAGTAATGTTGTTCAGAGAAAACACCATTAGCCACTGGACTGGGGGCTTTGTGAAGTAAAGACTCAGATCTATTGAAATCTTTGGCTTAATAGAAGCTGAGGGCCAAAGAGAGTGGCACTGTAATTAACCAACTTATCAGATTTACACATGTAGGAGGTTCACCTGTTTCTATATGTTCTCCTTTGGGGACTTTCTTTTCTTTCCCATTCTGGGGTGGAAATATATTTTCCTATAATTTTACCCCACATGGGAGGAAGTTTTTTTTTTTAGGCAACAACAGTGGCTTGAGTGATAAGAGATGCTAAAGAAGGGTGGATGAAGTGCACTAAAACCTGGTTTAATTAATTCCACATATGCGGAACCTCAAAAAATGACGCAAATGAACTAATTTACAAAACAGAGGTAGACTCAGACATAGAAGACAAATATATGGTTACCAAGGGGATAGTTGGGGGTTGGGGGGAGAGATAAATTGGGAGTTTGAGATTAACATATACACACTACTATATATAAAATGGGTAAACAAGGACCTATTGCATAGCACAGGAAACTTTACTCAATATCCTGTAATAACCTATAATGGAAAAGAATCCAAAAAAGAATACACACACACACACACACACACACACACACACACACACAGAGAGAGAGAGAGAACTGAAGCACTTTGCTGTACACTTGAAACTAACACATTCTAAGTTAACTATATGCAATAAAAAAAAAAAAAGAATATGCCACTGGTGGCAGCAGTGACGGGCTGTTAGACAAACTTAGCTTGGGGCTGAAGATATACTCAATTTCTTTGCTCCTGGCACAATATTAGGATGTAATTCCATCCATTTCCCTCCTCTTGGAACAAGTTTTGGGGAAAATATCAGCAATTAAGCATGCAGGGCATTGTTTAAGTAAGAGTGGCATTATTTAGAAGATCCAGCTTTTTTGGAGGCTCCTAAACAGCTCCTCAACATCCTCATTTCTGGGCTGAATTCAGAAGAAATGATCTAGAAGTTGGGATCAATGATAAAGTGTCCCATTAAGTATCCATTGAATATCAATTTCTTCTACAATATTTAAAAACCATCACCAGGAGTTCCCGTTGTGGTGCAGCGGAAATGAATCTGACTAGGGGCCATGAGGTTGCGGGTTCAATCCCTGGCTTGCTCAGTGGGTTAAGGATCTGGTATTGCCGTGAGCTGTGGTGTAGGTTGCAGACACCGCTCAGATCTTGCGTGGCTGTGGCTGTGGCGTAGGCTGGCGGTTGCAGCTTTAATTCGAGCCATAGCCTGGGAATTTCCATATCCGTGGGTGTGGCCCTAAAAAAAAAAGACGAAAATAAAAACCATCATCAAAAAAATAAACTCATTTTAATCACACCAATCCTCTGCATTTTAGCTGAAAATTGCATTTTCTTAGGACATTGCCATGACTTTGGATTCTGTAACTTAATGGTTTAAAAACTATAGGTGAGGAAGGAGATACCTTAACATAAGATAATACTAGATCAGTTTTGAAAGAGGTATTTTGTACAGCAGCATTCCTCGAAATATGGTCCATGGGCCCCTGGAGGGTTTTGGATGGGATCAATACTATTTTCATAACAATACATACATATTATAGGCTTGGCTTACATTGTCATTTGCAGTGGTGGTGCACCTTAGCAAGAATGGAGGGAGTTACATCAGACTGCACTAATGGACTAGTGGTTTTAAACTGCAGTTTATTAAAAAAAGCATTTGCTTCACTGAAGAATTTCCTTGTTGGGTCAATAAAAATAACTATCAGTTTTATTAAATCTCATCCCTCAAATACATGTTTTTTTAAAAATTCTGTGTGATGAAACGAGAAGAATGCATGAAGTATATTTGCTGCACATCAAAGACTGTTCAACTGTCTGTGAGCTGGATTAGCTGCTTTTTCCTGGAATACCATTTCAAGCGAAAGAAAGACTGACAAACTATGGTCATGCAGGCTTCAGTTTTTCACAAACATCTTTTTTTCAAAAATGAACAAAGCAAGCTGTCACTTCAAGTAAAAACAAATGACAGTGTTTGTTGCCAGTGATAAAACTGTAGCTTTCAAGCAAAAATCTGAATTTTGGAAAGCTTGCATCTGGTACCATGAGCATGACAGCTTCCCAATATCTAAAAGACTTTTCAGATAAAACTGATTGTGATATTAACAAAAGTAATTGTTTTTGTTGTTGCTAGTCTAAAGTGAAATGTGTCAACATTTGAAAGATCTGCATAACTTGGTAAACCAGTATTTTTCCAAATGACCAATGTGTGATGTCATAAAATCATACAAAGGTAAAAAATCTATACAAAGTAAGAAGAGGATAATGAGTTTTAATCGTTTATCAATATGGTTTAAGATTCCACACTGCAACTCACCTTTAATAAAACAATGACTTGTTGAGTTTAGGTGTCATATCAAAGAATATCCATAATTTTCTGAAAAGGCTATCAAAATATGGCCTTTTCCAACTACATATGTATGTGTCTCTGGATTTTCTTCATATACCTCAACCAATACAGCATATTGTAATAGACTAAGTGCAGGAGCAGAAATGAGAATTTATCTCTTATTAAGTCAGATATTAAAGAGATCTGTAAAAACGTAAAACAGTGCCACTTTTCTTACTAATTTTTATATATAAATTAAATTTTGATACAGAATATTTTATATTAATATGTAAATTGTTATTGTGGGTTGAATTTATAAATATAAAACTAGGGGATTAAGAGATACAAACTATTACATATAAAATAAGCTGCAAGGATATATTGTACAACACAGGGAATATAGTCAATATTTATAGTAACTATAAATGGAGCATAAACTTTTTAAAATTGTGATTCAAAATGTTTGACACATTTTAAAACATTTCTTAGTTTTGATTTCTAACTTAGATGATACTAATAGATGTGACATACATAAGCCAAAGCTCTTTGGAATGAATGATTTTTAAGATCATAAAGAGGACTGGACACTCAAAATTTCAAGAATGGGTGAAGTATAGAAATGAATTGATTAAAAGATGTACATGCCTTAGAGAAAGGATGATGAAAAATTCAACTACAAAAAATGAAAGACAAAGTCATTGGATGTTATATTGTCTAAATCTCAAACTGAAATCCAAAACAAGTGCCTTAAGACACACTAAGTGAACACCCACTATCTTTTCTTTTGTTCCTCTGGTGGGAGGTTAGGTAAGCACCTCAATTTTTCCCAGTAATACTATTAACTTCCAACTATTGGACATCTACTATGTGCAGCACAATCTACTATGGATTTTGCCTACACTATCTCATTAATTAACTGAATTGCTAATACTCCTGCTTAAGCCCACAAAAACTAAATTTTGATATTCCCAAACATTGGGTTGGATTTTAAGAAGTGCAGGCTTGGTTTTCCCATTCAGTCTCCTCTTTTCCTTCCTGGGCTGAAAACTCAGAAAACTGTGTACTATGGGACAGTCCTTGAGGTGTGGGTGTCTTTGGGACTATAGTCCAACTCTCATTAACATAATGATGGGTGCTCAGAGAGGGAAGCTGAAATGTGGCGTGTGTGTGTGTGTGTGTGTGTGTGTGTGTGTGTGTGTGTGTGTGTGTGTATTTCTCCATGAAACATATTCTATTCTTCAAGTATGGAGCCCTTTGAGTAGATGACCTGTTAACGTTGTGTGCAATTAAACATTTTTCTGTATACAAGCTCCTTCTCTCCTATTCACACCTGTCTCCTCTATTTCTCAACCTCCAAGTTTTTCTTGTATCAAATATTATTATGCTCTGTAATCCAGGTCCTCTATTCCTACAAAAGAGCTTTATGTACCTTTTCACTTTATAGTTAAATTGAACAATTATCCAAGCAATACTATTCAAGATTTTTTTAAGTTTCTTATTCTTTTATGTCTTCCTTGATTTCTGACATTGCAGCAACATAGCTTCCACACTAGTTACCATAAATACATTATATATCAACTATCTTAGAGTTTAAATGGGATTGTGTGGGCTGGTCAGAGCACCAGCCTTCTGCGGCATCGTGTTCTGAATTCCAAGTAATTAACTTGCAGTGGATTCTTGGAACTCCAAATGTCTGTAGAGAATTGTCTTCATTCAGATATTATTCAGATATTAGTTACCACTGCTTTATCACAAATGAGGTATATTGACGCAAAATGCTGGATCTTCCTTATTCATTCATCAAATATGGCACAGAGCCTATTCAGGCTTACTAATTACTAGATTACTAATTACTAGATTAAAGAAATTTCCCCTTTCTGTCTCAGTTTTGTCAGCTCTGTCTAGCTGTATATAATATCTCAAAAAATATACTGACTCTTGATTTAAAAAATTATTATTATTATTATTGCTTTTTAGGGCCGCACTTGTGGCACATGGAAGTTCCCACGCTAGGGGTCTAATCAAAGCTACAGCTGGTGGCCTACGTCACAACCATAGAAACGTGGAATCTGAGCCGCATCTGTGACCTACATCACAGCTCACAGCATTGCCGGATCGAACCCTCATCCTCATGGATACAAGACAGATTTGTTTCCGCTGGGCCACAGGGGGAACTCCCTAGAAGGTTATTGTTATTAATTGCAGGTGGAACTGTCCTAAAGGAAAACAAAAACATCATTTCAATGAATGAAAATCTCAGCATTCATACATTTTCGATGGTGAACTGAAAAACAATGGAAAATTTTTTAGTGAACTAAAATGAAAATTTGTGCATAAAAATGTTTGTAGCAAAGACTGAAATTTCCTGATAAAATACTTTGCTTCTAAAGCTCTTTGGTTGAACAATTAGGGTGAGCTATATAGTTGGCATATTCCACAGGAACAAAATTTACTAGTAAAGCGCTGAGTGATTTTTTAAACAGCTGAGAAATCCTGCTGATAGAAAGATTCTCCCTGACAGGGGACAAGAGTTCAAGCTGAGTTCTGGCATTTTTTGTAGAGGACTTTTCCAAAATAACACTAGGGAACTGTGAAATAAGGCATCGTGCCTAGAGTTATGTAGAAATCTACAACAAAGCATAACAACATAGTTTGCAGCTACCAAGCAACAAAGAGCCAAGATGCAATAGGGACCACTTGGCTTGCTTTCTAAATGATCCACCCTTTAAATCATCGTAACAATGGGGACCAAAGCTTCAGGGACTGGTAAAGAGAAGCTGACACAAAATGCCTCAAATGTACAAGCCATTTATGTCTGTGCAGAAAGGAAAAGCATAATGCCAAGTTATCTGCTTCTGAGGCCAAGAGATATATAAATTCTTATTGTGAAGTTGACATAAATTCTATTTTCTTTAATTAAAAGCATATTCAATTGAAAATGTTATGAGACATACAAGAGGATGTTGGTTAAATAAAGTTAATGATGGTCATGCAAAGTAGTAAGCAAACAAAACAAAACAACAAAAAACACAATAAAACCCCCCAAAAACCCCTTCAATTCTATAAAATGTGGAATGAATAGATCCGTTTAATTGTGATTAAAAAACAAGGTAATGCACGGGTCAGAGTGGATGGATTTCAAACTAAAATTCATCAGATGTTTAAATATAAAAATAAACACAACTGTAAAGCTCCCACTAGGAGTGTAGCAGACTAAATGCGACAATAGCCCAATTGCCTTGCTGCACTGATGTAATAGGAAATCACGCCTGCGAGCTCCTCCAGGCACTGTCCCTATTGGGTGATGACCAAGTTCGCACCTGGCAGGCTTTGGTACACAGCTCAGATTAGGAGCATAAATTGGCACCTGGTAGCTCATCTCCCAGACAGTAAAAGCCCCAGCTTAGTGTCCAATCTTGAAATCACATTATTCTCATCAAAATCTCTGTTGCTCCTGTTTAACCTGATATGCCTCCGAAAATTGTTTGAGATGAGAATAATCTGTTATTTCTTAACATAAATAAAATGGTAAGATTTTGGTATTTGTAGCTGAAACTGAAATTGAGATGTAATGACTGAATTGTTCTTTATTAAGAAACTGAAAAAGTTTGTGTCAAAACAAGTGAGAACTCTTTATCGTTAAAATATTTTATATATTGCCATTTCATAATTTAATAAAACACTTGATTAGTAATAAAACATGAGATTATGTTACTAAGAAGAAAATTACCAGATAAATTATTAACATTAACAGGAGGAAACATCATATTGTGAATATTTTACATTTTAAATCATTGATAGACTATGAATACAGTAAGTATAAAATGTCTCAACCGGTTTAGATATATAAGCTTACTAAGTGTGACAAACAGGTTCAAGTATGAGAGAAAGGAAAAGTATAGAGCTTGGCTGAAATTAAGGTAGCCATTAATATTTCACACAGCTGTCTTTCTGCATTTGATGTATCTTTAGGAAATTTGAAGCTTTCAAATTACAACAAATAAAATTGTTATCCAGGGTATATGCAATTTTAAAATGTCGGAAAGTTACTAAAAATTCTCTAACATTAATTGAAAAGGCATCAAGCAAGAATTATCTGGATCAATAAAAAAAAAAAAAACAACCTCAAAGAACATAGTATAATTTGAACATTGCGTAAGTAGAGGCTAAGAGAAATGAGTCTTTCTCTATAAATGGACCACTAATCTGATGGTTAGCTTTCTTGATAAAGTTGTGTGTCATGTCTAAAGATCCTTATGGCACAAGAGAATCAAAATAAATTACATGTCATATGAACTTGTGAATCCTTTACTCGAACACTTATAAGCATCTCAGTAGAATTTATTTGCCACAGAGCTCTTTTATATCTTTTAACTTACTGTTTTATTAAAAGCAAAATGATTTATAGATGATGATTAGCAGAAAAGGAATGCAGAAGAAGAATTTTATACGCCCTTTATTAAAATTAGAGAAATGACCAAAAGAGTGTCTAGTAGCTATTAACACTTATAGAAAACTTGACTATTCTTAAAGATTAGAATTCATATTTTTAGAAACAGGAACATAGCCCAACAGACAATGTACCAAGAAACTCCCAAAAGGAGCTAATGTTAGAAGGAATCCTAGCAGCATTCGAAAGTCATTAATAATAAAGGAACAGAATGAAAAATTTTAAAGAAAATCTTTCATATTTTGCCCCAGGCTGAGCACACATGCAAAAGAGAGGCTGGGCCGTGGGTGGAGTTTTCAGTAAGCACAGCTGCACTGGCACAGGTCAAGTATGGTGTTTTTCCTTCCCAGACACAGGAAGTCAAGGTGGGGCACCACGCCCCAGTGACACAAAGGGCAAAGAACACGGGACAGGAGATTATACAGATGAGCCTGAGAGCCATTTCCTTCCTGAATACTGAAGAGGTCATGTCTCTCTATGACCTCGAAGGCCTCACTGGCATCTATAGACTTAAATTTATTGTCTTGAATGGGTATGTGGGCATTAGTGGGGAGGAAGCGATAGGGCATAAAATGTATTAGAAACCAATAGGGGCCTGGAAGGAGTGGCTGGAGAAGCTGTGGGAGCTGCAGAGAATGAGCTCTCCTGGGTCAAAGAGAGTAGTGCAGATTTCAATAATAGGATAAGAGAAAGGAAACACAATTTGCCCAGGTCCTACTTGGTGTGGATCCCCAGTGTCACATATTCTCACACACACTGTTGGTCTCAAGGGTGAGTTTGTTTGTTGGGACTAATAGAGTAAAAAAAAAAGTTCCAGTCAGTTAAACCATAAGCTTTCTTGATACAGTAGGTATTTTGAATGAACCAATTGGTTTTTTGACTGACAGACCCATCTGTGCTTAGAGGCTTTATTATTTTTTTTTTAAGTACAGCTGGTTTACAATGTTGTGCCAATTTCTGCTGTACAGCAAACTGACTCAGATATATATGTGTATATATGTCTGTATATATGTGTGTGTGTATATACATCTTTTAAAATATTATTTTCCATCATGGACTCTTGCCTAAGTAGGTAGGATTTAAGGGCACTTTTTCTTCTAGTCATGATGATGGATTCATTTTGTTCCATATTCTTGTCTGGTTCCTTGAGTGACAACAACATGCACTGTGATTCAGTGGAAAGGAGTGAGCCACCTGAGGAAGTCGCTCCAGGACAAAGTGAGTCCACTTTGGGGGCAATTCCATTACTTTGACACCATTAGCACAGACCTTTGACCACTGAGTTTATCAGCTACAGAAAGATGGTTCCATATTAATGGTGAGATATCCTTAATTAATAATTAATGTATGAATAGAAACCCATTAGCTGTGCCCACGTGCAAGACCCACAGACTGTATCCAGGCAGCTTATTAAAAAGGATGTCAAGTAGAGCAGACACCAAAGACTTAACAAAAATTCAGCCACATTATAACCTCCTTATCACTAAGATCTATTTCTCTCTCTTAGGCGGAAATTGAATTGATCTACCTTCATAAGGTCTTGTCAATGACTGCCCACAGTAAATGCTCTGCTGGTTGCTGGCAACCTGTTAAGACTGTCTCTTCTTAGGCATTAAAGTCGAGAGGACCAGTTTGTAATTCCCAAAGATATTTCTCCCTTTTTAAAAACTTGACAAAACGAAGTTTTCTTTCTTTCTTTTTCTTTTTTTCAACTACAGGGCACATTTTGCAGGTTCCTAAAATATCTGAGACAGATGCTTTTGGACATAAATCTTTCTGTTCATGTAACATTTCCACTTCTGTTTCTCTCACATTGTTTTAACAAATGCTAATCCATTATATCTGCTTTTCATCCACTCCTTTTTGGTAGAGCAGGCTGAGCAAATGATTTCTTCTAAGTCTTGCAAAGTTCTACAGAACACTTTCTATGAGTGTTAGGGCTGTAGACACACTCATTAGATCTCCGTATGCGTCTAAGGTAATAATAACATCGTCCATCTGTCTAACGCTTTACAGATTCCAAACTGTTTGGAGGAACTTGAGAGAAAACGATAATTCAGAAAAGCAGTAACTGCCAGACTCATCTTCCTACTATGCCTTTCTAGCTGCTTTCCTTATGTCACTGGACTGCTAGAAAAACTACAGGAATTTCCTGTTCCTATACAATCGAATCTGGATTCCTAATCTTGGCTTTCATGGAAAACCTCCATCCTAGGCTTCTTATGCAGTCATTCTATCCTTCCAACACTCCTCAGCCAGGCCAGCCTCTGAAGGTCACAGAACAAGGTGGAATCAGCCCTATGTTCATTGTTTTCATGACTTCAGTTTTTGCCTTCTGCTGCTTCTGCAAATATTTCCAGCACTTTCTAGCCTAGATCATGGTTCATCTTCTCCAAGGTATCATTTACTCTCTCCAGTCGATACCAATTTCTCCCTCTACTGAACTCTCAAAGCCTTTATTTTTTTATTAGAGATTTTTCGTTCTTCTGTAATTGCACATTTTATAATACTTTTTTTCTATTTATAGAATCCTCTATTTTATGTATAATTCTTATCACCAAGAAGACAGTAAGTTCCTTGAAGGAAAAGGCCGTGTCCTATGTTTGTATTATTGTCCCCTGTTGCATTGAATGCTCCACATGGTGTATCTAATTAAAAAGGTTTCCCCAACTGGAATTAATTTCTCTGCTCCCTGCAGTAATTTCAGCTTGGATGTTGTTTATTCGGCTATTAAAACACTTGTCACAGCTGTTTTCCACTGTATATTGTGAGCTCTGTATATTAGATGAGTTGCTGTCCCATCTAATTCATCTTTCTATCTCTCAAAGTACCTAAGATAACACTGTTTATAAAAAGCATTGAACAATAGTTGCTAATTAAGTTTCTATTAAGTTGCAACTTTGTTCAACATGGCAGCATTCCCCATAGCCCTCTTTTTGAGGAAGGAATATTTCCACAGTTAAAAATGATTATACTTGAAGAAATTATGTTGACATTTGGCATGTGAGAATAACAGTTTGATGCTTTCTTAATTTTTTTATTTTTAAATTGTAATCAATTGTTATTTCCCCAATACATTTTTTTTTTCTACTGTATAGCAGGGTGACCCAGTTACACATACGCGTATACATTCTTTTTTCTTACATTATCATACTCCATCATAAGTGACTAGACATAGTTCCCAGGCTTTCTTAATTGATTCATTCAAAAACAATGTTGACATCTAAATTTAAATATAATTTAATCAGCTGTGTTGTCAGACCATCAGTATTGAAGAGACATTTGCTATATAAAAAATGCAGAAGAAGATACTGAACATGGTCAGTAGGTGCTTGTTCTAAAAATGTTCATACAGTAGTGTGTTATGCTTTTCCCAGTATTAGATTGTACGTCGGTGTTAATCTCTTGACTTTACTCTCTTTATGAGTTAGTATAACTGCCAAAAGTAAAATCAAAATTCACTTTATTGTAGCATTTAATGAAACCTCATGATATCATCAACCAATAACATTAGTTTCTCTTTTTTCTCCTCTATTTTAAGGATGACACTGTCTTTCTTTAGAGGGAGGCAAAACCTTTGATGGACTTGGACAATCATGAGAAAACTTTTCACCATTCCTTTGAGCAATTCTAATTAAAATTCAGTTTAAATCCATCTCTTAAGCTTAGCAAAAGCGTTTGCCATGTTGTCCCCACTTGAGAACTTGAGCTGAAAATATGAGCACTTTCCTGTTATAAAAGCGCTGTGTCTGTGTAAAGTTAAAATAGCTTCTGAGGACAATTTTCAACACATTTGCAAGAATTATGGCTTTAAAAATGCAACTTTCAGAAAACAACACTGATCCCTCACTCACTGATGTGACTGCATGTCTTCCACACATATTGCCTTCTCTGAGCATGTGCTTAAGACCCTCAACCATGAGCTTACTCTTGGTCTCTTCGTCTGGCTGATGGCCAGAATACAGCACAGTTCTTGCCACATAACAAGAGCTCAAAAGCATTTCTTGAATAAATGACTGAAGGATAGAAACCCCTTGCCTTAGTCCTTTATGTTTTCCTACCTGTATTAACAGTAGTTACTGCTTCTGGATTAGAATGGTCTAATATAATGCCTTGGAGATCCTATGACTAATTAGTGAAAACTGAATGAAGGAACAGAAGATCCAGAAAGACAAATTAAAGGCTTTTGTGCAAACAAGAAAAGAAAAATTGTTGTAATATACATTTTTTTTTTTTTAGAAAAGTTGCTTCCAACTGCCAGAACATTCTCTAAAAATCCGATTCTAAGGAATATACGGTATGAATGGAGTTCCCTTTGATATGTTTCCAAGGTTTATTGCAGCTCCTGCAGAAGTAACATGAAAGCCCTGCAAAGTCTGTCTCCTTAATCTTATTCGAAGCTCAGAATGTTTCCTGAATTAGATTGTTATTCCCTATTTTGGTGAAGGCTACATCTTTTCACCCTTGGTCTCATACTGGCAGGGCTGTCATGTTCTGTGGATCCAGTGGATTTCGTATGTATGATGCCCTGCAGAGATCCATCCTGCGGTGGTCCTGTCATGAAGCCTGAACATACAGCCACATTTTTTATCCCATGGTATATATATTTTTTCCTTTTTAGGGTCACACCCTCGGCACATGGAGGTTCCCAGGCTAGAGGTCGAATATGAGCTATATCTGCTGGCCTATGCCACAGTCACAGTGGATCCGAGCCGCACCTGCAACCTACACCATAGACCATGGCAGTGGTGGATCCTTAACCTACTGAGCAAGGCCAGGGATCGAACTCGCAACCTCATGGTTCCTAATAGGATTCGTTTCCGCTGCACCAGGACGGGAACTCCTCCCATGGTATTTTTTAAGAAGAAAAATATTTCACATTTCTAGAGACTCCAAGTTACTTCTATCATGTATATCAAAACTGACATTTCGGATTCAACCAGCGTGGCTTACTGATAATGATTCAAGTCGTTGTTGTTACTCTTGGTTTTTAATGGCCTCACTTGCAGCATATGGAAATTCCTGGGCCAGGGATTGAATCCGAGCCACAGATTCAACCTATACCACAGCTGCTACAATGCTAGATCCTTTAACCCACTGTGCTTGCCAGGGAAGAAACCTGGACCTCTGCAGCAATCTGAGCTGCTGCTGTCAGATTCTTAACCCGAGCCACAGTGGGTGCTCCTCAAGTTGTTCTTTCGATAGTACACACACTCGTTGATAACATGAGTGAGTTGCAACATCTGGAGGCCCATTCTGATTTTTTTTTCTATTAAGAATGCACTGTCAGTTCCCACATTATTTGGTTCTTTCTAAAAATGTTTTCTGCTGAATATATATTGTCATAATACATAAGATCTTTAAGAAATCTTGTTTCTGACACTATGTGATCATTTGTAGAAGTGAGAACAGGAAATTTTTTCTGGACCAAAGGCTATCATTATATCTACTTAACTTCCCTTGATCAAGAAAAAAACAGCATCTGAAATTTGCAACAAATAGTTGAAGTTTTTTAAAAATAGCGTTTTCATGAAAGAGCCCCCAAAGCAATTCAGTGACTTCAAATAGGTTTTTCTTTTTTCTCTTCTGTCTTTTTAAGGCTGCACCCGTGGCATATGGAGGTTCCCAGGCTAGGGGTCCAATTGGAGCTGCAGCTGCCAGCCTACACCACAGCCACAGCAACACCAGATCCGAGCTGTGTCTGCGACCTACACCACAGCTCACAGCAATGCCGATCCTTAACCCATTGAGTGAGGCCAGGGATTGAACCTGCGTCCTCATGGATGCTAGTCAGATTCATTTCTGCTGAGCCACAATGGGAACTCCAGGTTTTTCTTTTAATCAAATTTAAAAAATTATAGGCCAAACACAACAGCAGTGAGCGTCTTGGTTCGTAATAAATGTGCTGCATTGTACACAAATGCCTATTCTATGGATTCTTCTGTTCAGTCTGTTCTTCAAATTTATCAATTCCCCCTTTCTTCCCAGAGTCTGCAAATTATCCATTTCCATGAACTTTTTTCATAAAAACAATTAAAATATTTCAAGTCTGTGCTATTTAAAAGTGATATATATTTTTAAATGTCCTTCAATTGGCATTCCCTTTTGGCCAGCCCCCCACACCCCCCAAAAACAACAACAACAACAACTGAAAGCTGGTCTTTTTACCCACTTTTCCTTTCTTGGGGTGGAGCAAAGTGGGTTTGGAGATGGGATGATGCAAATGAAACCAGCTGTCTCCCTTCCCTTTCTGTGAGGTTCTCAGGTGTTTTGTTCCACTGTGTTGCTCAAGTTTCCTTAAGTGGACCTGAGAGTTCTCCCAGAGTTGCTTTTGCTCATGGAGAGCTAATTGTTGTTCTTTGTTGGGGGGGACCAAGGCCACCTTGCTGGGGACATTACTCTGGCTAATTCTTCCCAAACTCTCTTGAAGATGCTCTTTCTTTTCCTCAACTCAAATCACTAGTGTTCACTGGGTTCTTCCTCAGCTTTCTTTTCCTTTTAGTTTATATCTCCTTGGGATAGCTCACACTTTTCATAGCTTTAAACCAGTATATACAATGACTTTTAAATCAGTGTCTCTACCCATTTTGCCCCATTTATTCAACTGCTTATTGGACATCTTTTTTTTTTTTCTTCCAGTACCAGTACGTCTTTATTCATTGTATTTTTCCAGGAAAAGAAGGGGAAGGGAAAAGAGTCAGCATATGTATTACAAAATGATGGTAAAATAGGAAAGGAAGTACCTGGCACAGCAAAATCAACCATCAAATAAACACTCCCCAGATAGGGTCACCAAAGCCCAGGAAGGCTCAGTCTCCTGCAGTTCAGGAATGAAGGGAAGGGAAGAGGCAAAGAACAGACGGGTACATGCTTTCCTTCCCTCCTTCCATAAACTCAAGATTTCACACAAGGCTTTGGTTTCTAGCAGTAAACATGGAGTTACATTCGTCCATCTCCTATTAAACAATCTTGTGGCCACTTTGACATAAGTTTCTTGCACCTGCATAAAAGTTCCTGAGTGACTTGGATATACATTCGTCTTTCCTTTCTTGGTATCCCAACCCCACTTTCTACGTGGAAGGGCCCTTCATTGCTTCTCTCTACCCTAGGATTAAAGATTGAAATAGGTTTTAATTTATCCAAAAATAGCAGTCTGTTTGGCATGAATCACATCAAGGAATGGTCTTGACTCAGGAGACTGGGAACAAGGGATGGAGCGGTCTCAGCTTCTTCTTAGGATTTTTGCACAAATCCTTTAAGAATTGCAGACACCCCACAAATTAGTGGATAGGTGTACGGCAACTGGGGGGATAGGAATCTAGTTTTTAGGATAGAAGTTGTTGTTTAAAATAGGAAATGGGGTAGAGGAACACAAATGAAAGTGTGGTTCAAGACCCCCACTTCAAGAAGAGGGGTCCCCAAGCTTATGTTTCAGATCTTTTTTCCTGGCACAGAACCTTCTGTCAAAGATGCTTTGGCTATTTTACTCATAACAAAAAGAAGTTTGTAAACAATAAAACCCCAAAAGAACATGGAGAAGACCAACATATTATATTTACACAAACTAGGCCACCTAGCAATTACCAAATCAGGTACTTGTGAAGTCTTACAAAACCCAGACAAATGCAATAACTAGAGGGGGGCAGCAACTGGGGGAGACAAGAACCCAGGATAAGACACACAGCACCCAATGAGTTCTATTGCATTTGCTCCATCAACATAGTGAGGTAGGTTTGCACTGATCTCACAGCATGTAAAGGACCCCCCCCCCTTCTCCTTTAGCTACTATGACACTTATCACTGCTGCAACAGGGCAGGACACTGGCTCTGGGAACCACAAAGAGACCATCGCTGATGGTCTCTCTAGAAGTCAAGGAGAAAAAGCCCAGAATTGTTAAAAGTTAAGGATTTTGTCCTTGGTTCATCAGCTCAAGGTGGATACAGAGGCAGCATTCTTAAAACCTGTCCTTATCAACTCGCATTTTTTACAAATGCATACACTCCGTTGTGTGTTTAGGCCTAGCCCAATCCAGTGAAGGATGGATCTGGTAGTTAAGGCAAGTACTGTGCCCTGGGATTAGAGGTCTGGAACAGGAATCTGTTATCACACATACAGATGAGCTTCACCTAATCTTGGTTTCCCCTCTTGATACTATGGCAGAAAAGCCAGCTCTAATTGGCAAAAATGAGGTAGTTCAACAGGCTATACACTCCAAATAGTTGTTCTCTCTGGTGATACAGCAACAAACAGTATTCCTGCTGTGTAGACCTGGAGCTGCTGCCGACTTACCCCTGAGATTGCTCATGTTACCTGAGAACACAGTGCAGGAATGAGGGCCTTAGGTTAAAATACACAAAAATATAAAACCAGAATATTTACATGACAAAAAAAGTTAAAATACACAATATATGTCATTTGCACACAGTTTGCATTCCTGGGCATGATGGTCTAGATCTCCTCAATTGTAGCACCTGTCTTCCCTGGATCTGTGTTTCTGCATGTTCTTCCCTTTGGGCCACCTCTCACTTCTGATACAGAACACCCCACCAGGGTTGGTGACTCAGATTCCAGGCCCTTAGCAGACTTCTTAAAGGTGAACTCCACAGCCTCACCCTCCTTCAGGCTCCAGAAGCCTCCCATGTGCAGCTTGCTCTGGTGCAGAAAGACATCCACCAGGATTTGAATGCAACCATGGACACGAATGACTCCTTGGCTGCCAGGGCCACATCCTCCAGCACCTCTTCTGGCGCCTTGGTGCAGCCAAATGCAAACTGCTGGTTTGATCCAGAGCCCATGGTAGTGGGCTGAGCCCATGGCCCCAGGACTCTGGTCTGGGGGCTGCTGGCACCAGAGAAGTCTAGAGGCCCTACTGGACATCTTGACATGAATGTCCAACAAAAGTTTCCAACTCAAAATGTGCAAAGCCATTGTGTTCACCCTCCCCACACATTAGTCTTTCCCACATTCCCTATCATCATGAATGACATGACCGTCCATCCTGTTGCCAGAACCTGAATCTCAGAACCATCCTTGATCTCTCACTTTTCTCCAGGTCTCCTGCCCAATTTCTAAATCATATTGATTCCATTTGTTAAATAGCACTTGGATTTATTCTCCCTTTTCCTTCTCACTGGGATTCTCACTGCAATTTCCTTAGAACATTAGGCTCTAATGTTTCTTGCTTGGGATTTGTAGTGTCTGGCCTTTGTGCTGTTCTTCTGGCTTGGGGTTCTCCGTTCTCTAGCTTTTCTTAAGGACTGTGCCAAGAGTGGTTTTTCTAACATTCAGATCAACTAATCCATTGCCTGATCTTAATTTGTGGTTTCTCACTGTATCAGTAAAAATTTAACCTCTTTAATGTAGTCTTGAAGACCTTAAATGATATTTCTATCTGGTCTTAGTCTGCGCCACTTATTATAACACATTTTCTGCTTTAGTGATACTAAACCATCGTCAGTTCCCTAAGAATATCATACTCCCTTGCCCTTCCAACACTTTTAAACTGAAGTTTGCTCCTTTCAGAATATTATTTGGCATTTATATTGTACACCCCTCCCCCAAGTCTACCTGTCACACTTTGGAGTCATTTTTCAAATTTCAGCTCATTTATGTTTCCCTCTATTAATCTTCTACCCTTTTTGTTGTGCCTTTTGCGTTTACACTGTGGCATCTGTCACATGAAATCATGATGACTTCCTTATGTATATGGCTTTCCCCTGCACTCTGTGAGCTCCCTGAGGACAGATACTGCATCCATAGATCTGCAGCAAGTGGCGCATGGTTGGCGACCAAACTAGATGGTGAATGAGTGAAAAATGAAATGAAAAAAAAAAAAAATAGACTCTCTTCATTATCAAGGATCACTCAGTTGACCAATGATTTTATGACAGTGAAAAATGCTATGTCACAACAGCAAGTCATTATTTTTTATTTTTTAAAATTTATTTTATCAAAGTGCAGTTGATTTGCAATGTTGTATAGTTGTTTTTAATGTTCCAATGTAACACTTATTGGAAATTATTTATTTGCAGCACGAAGCCCTTGAAAACATCAAAGATACTACTTCCTAAACAATGAATGGTTTGGTCTAAGCTTCTAAAAGCAACACAGGCAGAAAGCAATAAGGAAAAATGACTGAGAAACACGCAGGACTGTAATGCTTGTTGCAGAATTATGACCCATCTGCTCCAGCCTCTGAAGGACATGCTTCCATTTGCCTGCTCTATGTGTAGAGAATTATCTGGTACTGTGTTTGCCTAAAGCAGTGATTGTATAGTCACCATTGATTTAAAATGCTTTACAGACCAATTTTGAGTCCTTCTATCCCTAGTTCTTCTTTATAAGAAATGATTTCATGATATGGTCTACAAATATTCCAAAGCAGGATGACCTCTGTAAAAGAAAGAAGTTGAAGCTGGAAAGTTATTATTGTAAGGGCCAAGGAAGAGCTGTCATGAACTTTTTTTTTTCTTCTGTCTTTTTGCCTTTTCTAGGGCTGCTCCTGCAGCATATGGAGGTTCCCAGGCTAGGGGTCTAATTGGAGCTGTAGCCACCGGCCTACACCAGAGCCACAGCAACTCAGGATCCGAGCCACGTCTGCGACCTCCACCACAGCTCACAGCAACGTGGGATCCTTAGCCCACTAAGCAAGGTCAGGGATCGAACCCACAACATCATGGTTCCTAGTCAGATTCGTTAACCACTGCACCACAACGGGAACTCCTGTCATGAACTTTTAAAGGTCCCAAGATGTACCAAAACAGAACTGGGTGCTACTCTTGGTCCTTGGACAAAGCTATCTCTCTAGACTGTGGTTTCCTCCTCTGTCAAACTAAAGGATTGTTCTAGTCACTAGATGAGGTCTAAGCCTACTTCTGTCAAACTAAAGGATTGTTCTAGTCACTAGGTGAGGTCTAAGCCTACTTCTGGCTTTTGGTTACAATCCAGAGGAGAGCTTCTCTGGACCCAATATCATATTAGAAAATTCATTATCAAAGAGGTGAGGGAGTGGGCAGAGGAGTAAGATCTCATACAACTGTGCATCCTTGTTTTTAAGAGCAGTGGAGTATAGCATGAAGGCTGACTCATTATAATTGATTTACACCCTGAGAACTCTCCCGGTCACGATTAGTTCTCATGGGTATAAAATCTTCATTTAGATGAATACATGTAGTGCTCCATAATTATAAGGTAAGAGCAAGGCACACTGGTAGGGACTAGTTTATAGGCATCACTGAAAATGTCAAAGTGGAATAACATCTACTGATGAGTGTAAGTGACAAAATTGATGACAACAACCTTCCTTGTTTACTGCTCCTCAATACAGCTAATCACAGCATGGGTAGAGAAGATTCTCTCTGGTTCTTTTGATTTCTGTAGTGATGAGGTGCTAGAGAATATGCTTGTGGTCTTAGGTGCCACCCTTACTATAGTTAGACACCCCTATGTCTTTCAAGGATCAATATTTCTTCCAGGCTTTTTCTTTGACACAGGGACACAGGTTCAGGAGAAAAAAAAAAAAAAAAAAAAAAAAGCAACGATGAATCAAGACTTATAGATCTCAATACCCGAGAGTGGAGAAAACTTCCAAGAACAAGATCATATTCCCCTACTGATAAATTTTCAGTACAAGTGAATAAACTGGCTTATAAGGCTGGAAAGCATTTGGACTAGAATACACTATTTCCTTAGTGTATGTGATATGTACAGTAGTAAGTAAGTGTTTGTAAGCAAATAAATCCACACCAGTTCCCTTCGAGGATCCAAGAATTGATAAGCTCCAAAAGAAGAAAGTTTAGTGGGTTAAGATGCAGTTTTATAAATTTTATATTTTCCTAAGCATATTTTATGTACTTTATAGAAAGTGTATATAATATAGAAGATATAAAGAAGAAAGTAATCTCCTATATCTCAAGATTTAAAGATATCTGGTCCTACTGGATAGCACAGGGAACTACATTCAACCATAAGGAAAAAAATATGAAAAGTATGTGTATATTCATATCAGAATTACTCTGCTTTACAGCAGAAATTAACTCAACATTGTAAATCAACTATACTTCAATAAAACAAAAAAAAAAGAAATCTGCTATTGATGTTTCCTTCTAGGCTTTTTCTATCAATGAATCCACATAATAACGATAAACTATACAACTCTGAGTTCTCATTGTTATTTACAGCCATTTTCCCCAAATCATTAACACTTTTCACATATATCATTCTACTATGTGAAAAATGCTGAGGTCATAAATTCTCTCTCTCTCTTTTTTAGGGCCACACTTGAGGCATATAGAAGTTCCCAGGCTAGGGGTAAAATTGGAGCTACAGCTGCCAGCCTATACCACAGCCCTGGCAAGGCAGGATCCTTAACCCACTGAGCAAGGTCAGGGATCAAACCCATGTCTTCATGGTTACTAGTCAGGTTCATTACCTCTGAGGCACAATGGGAACGCCTTCATAAATTCTCCACATGGATTATCTCATGTAATCCTCTCAACAATCCTAAAACATGGCCCTATTATTATCCTAATTTAACAGATGAGAATAAAAAGTTAAAGAAGTTAAATCAACAGCACCAGTTTACATGAAGATATCTGGTTTAGCTCATCAAAGAAATGTACAAGCTTAAACACATAAAAGACCACATACTATTTTATCGAGCAGATTTACCATGGTTTTCTTAACTTTTCTTTTTTTGAGGGTGCATTATTACTCATGATGTCCTCCCCATCTCCATTTCCTTGTACCTACCCATTTTTTTGAGTATATCTCAAAGCAAACTATCTACACCACTGGCTCCAAAGACAAGGACCAAACCCAAAACCCCAAAATCATGCTCTGAATGGTCATCTCAACAATAAGGAAATGCTGGGTCATTCTTTTTTTCCCTTTTTTTAAAAAAATATATTGTTTCAGAGAACCTATGCAAGATATCTGCGGAATATCAGAAAGAGTTCTGGATTATAATCAGAAGACCTGGGTATAGACTGTCAATTAGGCTGATTTGTTCTGGTCTTTGACATTTACTTAATCTCTCAGTCTCAGTCTTCTAAGATGTCCAAAGACTTCCACGAGGTAAACATCAGCCCTAGAGTGATGGTTAGTCTGACTCATTCTTGTTCCCATAAAGATAGCCTCATAGGCAAGATCTTATTTAGCCTATAGAAGTCTCCTCATGTACTTGGCTAATAGCCTTGGCTGCTTGAATAGGACAAACTGATGACATAAACACACTATCATCAAGTATAACCTCATTGCTTAACTATTCTGTTAAGAGTTCTCTAATGCAAACTCCAAGAAAGTTAAAACTTGCTGAAAAGAAAATTCACAAAAAACAATGTAACCTGACTGATAATAATAAAATATAAACTCTGGGACAAAGTGGAGGATATCTGCCCCCCCCCCAAAAAAAATGGCTATCACCAAGCTTTTTGGAAAAAATGGGTTTCAAATGCCCTTAAGGAATGTTACTCTTTACATTTATTCCATTATTCTTCATTCATCTCATTCATCATTCCTGATGGTTTGAAATTTTACTTCCTATTTTCAAAATGGAGAATTTCATTATTAAAAATATTCGGAGTTCCCATCGTGGCTCAGTGGTTAATGAATCCGACTAGGAACCATGAGGTTGCGGGTTCGATCCCTGGGCTTCCTCAGTGTGTTAAGGATCCGGCGTTGCTGTGAGCTGTGGTGTAGGTTGCAGACGTGGCTCAGATCCCACATTGCTGTGGCTCTGGTGTAGGCTGGTGTAGGCTGGTGTAGGCTGGTGTAGGCTCCGACTGGACCCCTAGCCTGGAAACCTCCATATGCCATGAGAGCAGCCCGAAAATGGCAAAAAGACAAAAAAACAAAATAAATAAATAAATAAATAAATAAAATATTCTGAACAGTGCAAAGTAATGTTAAGAACAATACTACTGTCTGCTCGATGATGAGAAACAGTGGGTTTGAGGCAGTATCACTGAGTCAGAGATCGCCAGTAGGGAAAGAACGGGTGACACCCCAATGAGATAGGTGAGTATTATTATGAAACAGGAAGTAAACTGGGCAGTCACAACAAAAAAGAAACTGATACATAGTTTTCCTTGTACAATAAAAAAAGCTTACATATTGATCTCAAGAAATAAATATCTGGTACAAATTCCTATGAAAATTGTGTGGCACAGCTCCTTATTCTGAAGACATCAAGTAACATTTAACACAATGTGACTGCAGTCCTTCAATGTCATTCTTTCCTTATTTTCCCAAAGTGCCATGTCTTAGAGTAAACTTGAACAGTGTTCAAGGGCACAAAGTGAAAAGGTTACTTAGTAATGACCTTATGTCTATACAGAGACAGGAGGGAAGAAGACATGTAATGTGAAGACTATGAGCTCTAGGCATATGATTCGACTTACTAGAGAACTTGGAGAAGATGTCTTCACACACTCCTATTCAAGTCAATTCAAGATTAAATCTTCTGATAGCTGCTAGAAGAGCCAATATTCTATGTGGTTGATTGAAGAAAGATCTATACATTTACATAAAAGGTGAAAAGGCAGCAGATGGGCATTCTGATGGAAAAATGAAGAAGCCTGACTTAGCATGAAGAGAAAGACAAATACCATATAATATCACTTAGATGTGGAATCTAAAAGATGCTACAAATGAATGGATCTACAATACAAAAACTGCCACACGAACACAGAGAACAGACTTGTGGTTGCCCAGGGGGAGGGAAGGATTAGGAGACTGGGACTAGCAGAGGCAAACTTATATATAGGATGGAGAACTAACAAGATCCCACTGAATAGTACAGGGAATATGTTCAATATCCTGTGATAAACCATAATGGAAAAGAATATGAAAAAGAAAATATAAGTATATTTAGTATTATTCACTTGAATGCCAGAGGATGTGTATTTTAATTTTAATTAATTAATTAATTTATTTATTTTTGGTCTTTCTTTTTAGGGCTGTACTTGTGGCATATGGAGGTTCCCAGGCTAGGGGTCCAACTGAAGCTGCTGCCGCCAGCCTAAGCCAGGGCCACAGCAACGGGATCTGAGCCGCATCTGTAACCTACACCACAGCTCACGGCAATGCCGGATCCTTAACCCACTGAGCGAGGCCAGGAATCGAACCCGCATCCTCGTGGGTGCCAGTCAGGTTTGTTAACCGCTGAGCCACAACAGGAACTCCTCTTTTTATTTTTTTAGCATTGCTGAGGTAAAGTTTTTCTTCCAGGTGGTAATTTGTCAAAGGCAAAGCTACTTATTAAGGCCACTCTTGATTGTGACAGCAAAACTGTCATCATCATGGCTCAGGCTGCCTATATTTCTGTAGGCTTGGGGACATGAACAGGTCTCCAATTTACCTAAATACCAATGCAGTTATTTAGATCTATAAAATGTGGAGGACGTGATAGAGCTTTTTTTTTTTTTTTTTTTTTTTTTAAATAAGATTTAAAATTGTAACTGAATCTGTCCCAAGAGCATAATGTTTGGCTAGTTTCAGCTTTCTGGGTTCCCCTTAATGGTCATCATAGCTGCTTAAGATTCAAATCATAGGGAGTTAGGGGGGCATTGCTACGTCCAGATTAAGCACTGTGAGGATCCTCCACCTTGTTCTTCACTATTTATTAAGCAATGCCATCTGGAAATCATCGTTCTCACGAAGTATCAAAATGGTACCTTTTTTTCCTTTCTCCTCTCTGGTTTGTGTATATTCTGACCTACTGATGTTGGATAAAGTGGACTATGTGGGCTGGTGAAGAAAGGCCCAGCAAAACTCAGGATTTTATGTTTATGGGAGACGTCCACAAGAAGTCAAGAGGTCGTCAGAAGATAGATGAGGGACTGCCTTTCAGGACAAACACCTCTGGGCTGAGTGCTGGTTACAGAGACAAACATTATTTCCATCTCTCCTAGTAGGTAGTCACAATATTGCAGAAGGGCCAAAACTATGAGAAAACTATGAAGTGCAGACTTTTTTTGGTATATGCTTTGATTGTAACATCCATTTTGGAAACAGGCTAGAGAATATTTGGCTATATCAAACAGGTTTCTGAAGAATAACTAATAATGTGAAGGAAGAATGTATATATATGTTAACTGAGTCACTTTACTGTATAGCAGAAATTGACAGAACATTGCAAATCAACTATAATTATATATATGTGTGTGTGTGTGTGTATGAACCCTCACCTCTTGTCAAAATAATATTCCATCTAAATGGGCTTTATGGAATCAGTTAAACCTTGTAATATTTTATGAACAGACTGTTGCAAGAATCCCTCTCTTGTCTGCCTCCATCGTGGCCTTCTTTAAAATCACCATCCAGTATGATCAATGTATCTGAATGGCATTTCTTGCCACTCTTACTACTTACAGCTGTGCTTCTCAAGCAAAAGAGATTTGTAACCAAAGGAAATCCTAAAGAATTCCAGCAGCAACTTGGGAGAATGGATAAACAGGGTATATCTTCTTGGAAATCTGGAGAAAAATACTTTTAGGCTGAATGAAATAAAGATTGATTATGGATAAAGACAAATGCTTGAGAATTCCAAGAACTTGATATATGTGACTGACCATTTTGGACGCTGGCTCCAGGCCATCCATCCTGAGAGCATGCACTTAATTCTTTTATTTGGCTTTGTTTACTTCAGGGGAGAGGTGTGGATTTCAGAAGCAATAAGTACTCTCAGGAATACAGACCCTTCCCCCACCAATGACAAAAAAGGCCTTTCATGACTGGGTACCTATTTGTCTCTTCAATTTCATTTCCTTTCACTTGAGCCTCACACTCAGGTGATATTAAACTACCAATCACCCCTCTGCACACCATGCATTATCCTATTTCCCTCATATTAGTCCCTCCATCTCAAATGCCCTCCCATCATTCTTTATCTGGGTAACTCCTACTCACCTGTCAAGATCCAATATGGTCACCTCCTTCAGGACATCGTCTTTGGGTACCTTAACACTCTACCCATCACTTTTGACATATGACTAAACCACCACCATATGTTCCCAGCTTCCCAGTGTGCTGTTCCAAGACAGACTTGGAAAGGTGTAGGTTGTTTAAAACATCAACGGCAGGGTCTTAGTCAGAGATTTAGGAAACTTTTACTCTAATATACAGGGATACATAATTTTGACATGAGTCTTAGTTATGATATGATTACAAAAAACAGGCACATGGTTCATTTCTGTTTCCTTTGTTGTGAAATTAGTTTGTTGTGAAACAGTGAAAGTACACAGTGAATTAAATCATATTTTTCTTTTATGTTGTATTTTGAGAATGTGTACCATGTTAAAAGTGTGACTATATAGACTTTATAATGCCAGGATTTGAATTTGTCATACTGACGTCTCGGATAACATCAAATTGATATCTAAAGAATTAAAGTAAAAAAATCTGAGAGCCCTCCAGTGGTCAAAATAATATATGCAAATGCTCAGTTATTTACTTATTATTCCCTTCCTCAAAGAACTTTAAACATTTCAGGCTTCCTTTTAGAAAATGTTTGCTTTGATTACCTTCTTATATTACTATTAAATCACATAAATTGGTTTTTAGCACTATGAGAAAACAGATGTCTATTCATATCATTTAAATAAACCACAGAAAACAGCAGCCCAAACCACCCATTCATCAATGAGAGTCTGAGTAATCGCTAGAATTTAACCACATAGGGCAATCCTAAATCTTGTTCAGATAGGAGTAATTTAATTCCTTCCATTGCTGCCATTGAGAGAAATGTTGCTGGATATTAAGACCACTCAAGATAAAGAAAGGATCCAGTTAACACAAGCTGTGTCTGCTACTGTGTTCCGCTTAAGCACAAGTTGTATCTTAATGTGTATATTCCTAGACTTATAAGAGCCTTATGTGTGTGTTCCTAAATTGTAATTTTGATGGTTTGCCTAAGAAATGCGTTGGCTTCTCTTTTAGCAAATGCATATCTAACTAAGCCAGGCACACTACTTTTGTGTGCTTCGTCTCTTGATTACCAGCAATGGCTTGGCAGAAAGCCTGGAGTAATGCCTCTGCCTTGAAAATTGTCAAAGCTCTCATGTTTACCCAAATGCTGCAACACTGATGGGTGAGGGGCTTTTTGGTTTGTTTTAATTAAATTCCTATCTTACCTTAATAGAAAATAAGGGCTCGTTTAAAAATTAGATTCATACAGTTGGTGTTCAGTATAGGGTAACAATTTTTTTTTTGCAAATATGAAACTATATATTTCATTCTTATAGTCCTAAATCTTTATGGACCACAGCAAAGAGCTGAGCTTTTTTTATTTAAAAAGTTAGCAACATTAGAGTTCTAGTGCTAAGAAAAAATTTTATGTCCTATAATTGCATTTCTTACTCAGAAGTTTTTGCTTATTTTTGAGTTTTAGAAAGAAAATGTTCATCATTTTCCCTTCGGTATAGTAATGTATGCAGACTTACCACATCAATGGCCCTACATTAAAAAATAAAAGTCAAGTTCAGTTAGTACCTGTGAATGACCTTCAAGAAATTCAGCCTACCTGCAAGAAATGTTATGGGTAATTCTCAGAAAGCTCAGGGCTAGTGGAGTAAGTTATTGCTTAAGACAAAAATAGGAATTTCTGGAAGCTACATTGTATCTTTGAGGCCACTGGGGTACCATACAGGAGATTGGAGCAATAATTTACTCTCCTGAAATGAAAAATACAATGTAAGTCGCACACCAGGATCCTCCGCTTCATTAAGTTAAACCCTTCCCTCATGTCATTTTTAAGGAGAGATTATAATACTGTAAATCTAAGTTACTTAGATTTATGGTCTGGTGTCTGGTAAATGGTTACACGGAGTATTTTCCAGCATTCTAGATGTGTGGGTGCCAGGCAATTTCAGAATGTAGATATATGTGACTTCATAACTTGGCCATTGAGGTAGAAGTAAAGTTCTGCTTTGTGGTTATTCACAGAGCTCCAAAGGAGCAGCCTTACAGTGCTCAGAAAGGACCTTCAGAACCTCTTGCAGTGACTTTTTGGAGTTGTTGGTGACATTATAGTTTTTGAATCTTATGATAGCCCCAGGGGAAAATACATACAAAAATCAATCAGAGGAAAAATGTGTGTTAAGAGTTTATGCTGGCCTCACTTCAGATAGAATGATTTCTCTTTCTATGGAGCAGAATGAAGGTATACTTCCCAAATAATTTTATTTTTTTAAAATGTATTGATTTATCTCATCTTCTTAAAATCAAGGGAGGAGAATGAAATGCAAATTAATGAAAAGCAGAGTAACATGACCAGGTGGACAAGATGATAAAAGGACACACCTAAGCATCCTGATACCTATAAGTGAACCTAATATCTAAGATTTTCTTTGACTAGAGGTGATGTAAAAGTTCATGCACCAATCAGTTCATTCGAAGCGGTCACAATACTTAATTGAATGTAACGCCCATGCTGAAGAAAAAGATGGACATTTTGCTCTTGTTAGTCTATTATCCTTCTTATTGCACAGAAAATTTCCCATAAATGGTAACTTTAGTAGAGCATCTTTTGAAACCCGAGAGTTTCTTTCTTCCTTTTCAGCTTTAAAAATTTTGAACTAAAAGCAGGTGACCCTCTTTCCCACCAAGATGAAGAAACAGATCTTGGAGTTGCTATTGTGGCCCAAGGGGGTCAGTAGCATCTCTGGAGTGCTGGGAGACAGGTTCAGTCCCTGGCCTGGGACAGTGGGTTAAGGATCTAGCATTGTTGCAGATGCAGCACAGGTTGCAGCTGCAGCATGGATCTGATCCCTGGCCCTGGAACTTCATATGCTGTGGGGCAGCAAAAAAAGAAAAAAAAAAGGAAGAAAATAAAGTTGAAGATGACTTTTCTCTCTATATGGTCTTCACAAAGAAATGATAACTGAGTCCAATAAATTATTAATGGATGATCATGTTCTAAAATGGAGTAACAATTTTAGAGCTTTGAATAATATGGGTCAAATAATGCAAATCCCTTTTGAGTTCTGGGTTCCGATGAATACATTCAGGCTCCCTACCAGTGGCTGTATCACAAATTATTTGCCTGAATAAAGTTAAACAAATGTGATTTGATGCCCTATCAGTTTAAGATTTGATTTCTATTGCTTAAAATCAATGTCATGATTAAGAAGACAATATACAGTACCCAAAGGTAAAACTATTTTTTTAAGTCTTTATAACTCTCAACTTTATGTGATCAAAGTTATGACATGAGCTACCACATTATCAGATTTTAATTATTAATACAATGAACTAGGAGTGATTTAATCCAGAATTTACCAAGTGTCTTAAAGTATATGTTTAAAAATGATATATAAATAATGTTGATATATATGTGTATGTATATATTCATATTATACATATATTCAAATGAACAGAAATACTGGGTTAAAGAAAATCAAACATGTCTCTTTAATGTAAAGCTTAAAGAGCACTTAATGCAAATATCACTTAAATCTTCAAGAGAGCAATATGCTGTACAGCATTTCCCAAATTCATCTAAACCAGGATCCTCATGTTTTTTTCTTTTTCTTTCCTAGAATTATTGCTCTTGAGAACATAAATTGGATTTGATGATTTAAATTAAAATCTAGAAGACCTTAAAATATGGCTTAATAATTTTTTTAAGTTTTAAGAGTCTCATTAATCTTCAAATTCCCCAGTTTTAACTTCTTAATGCTTAAAGCTAAATGCAATGCAAAAAGTAGAGTATCAGAGTGATATATGCATTATACTATATGCATTTCTCACATATAGTATAGATTGACATTCCTCGGTGGCATTTTCCCTCATCCTAGTCCTTTTCTTTTGCCTCCTAGAAAAAGTGGGGGCTGGGAATTAGAAGTGCATTAAATTCCCTTTGTTTTTCTCCATTTCTTTGCTACATATGATCAGTTCTTAGAGATGGGAAAAATGCTAGCATTGCACACTGGCTCTCTTCATTTTATAGAGATTGCCCTATGGGAGGCTCTTTTCCCTTCCTAGAACTGTCCTTGGACAGGACTCTGTGACAAATAAGTATGAAGATGGGTAAAATGCTAGGATTCCGAAGGACTGGAGAAGCTGTGACAGGAAAAGTCATAGACACTCCAGAAACTGCACAGACTTAGAGAGCAAAAAAATATCTCAACGGGGCTCAGTGTCAAAGGATGACAAGGAGTTCCCACTGTGGCACAACAGGATCGGTGGTGTCTTGGGAGCCTTGGGACACAGCTTTGATCCTCAGCCCAGTGCACTTATCTGGTGTTTCTGCAGCTGCAGTGTAAGCTGAAACTGTGGCTCATATCTGATCCCTGGCCGGGAACTCCATATGCTGTGGGGTGGCCAAAAAAGAAAAAAAAAAAGCATGACAAGAGGCGAGATGTTAGCATCAGACTGCAGGGAGCGTGCCTACATGTTACTAAGTATGGACCGAGTTCTGCTTAAAGGTATATAAGGGTTTGAATCTAGATTTCTGCTCTTCTGGGCGGGGGGGGCTGCCTATTATTCATGAGTGTGGAATTCATTAGAGCTCTTCCTAAATACTGTAGGCCATTCTCTTTCCAGGCTAGTGGTAGGACTGTATTGGCCATCCAGTTAAAGTTAGGTGTGACCACATGGCATGCTTTAACCAAGGATATGTGAGCTTAAGGAACATGGGTCATTTCCTGGTGAAAGCAACAATGGGGAAAAGGGCCTTCAGTCAACCTCTTATGAATAATTTGCATGAATGGGAAGGAATCCCGGGCTTTTCTAAGCCACGGAGATTCAGGGGTTGTTTGTTACCTCAGGAGACCATATATATAGTACATCCGGATCACTTCATAGGTATGCATCTTAGTTTTATCATACATAAAAGAAAATAACAACGTATGTCTCCTACCCACAAAATAGCATGAAACACTGAATGCATTTTAGAAGAGAATTGTTACACTTAACTGAGGTGTTAAAAACAACATCTTTTGATGAGTAAATATGTTTCTACAAATGTGTAGTAATGAACCATCGAAGACTGGAAAGTTCATATGCACGAAAAGACAAATTTCATTCAAAATTAACCTGCATCTTTTAATAAAATTAATAAAGGCATCTGTATTCTTGAACTATGATTAACTCAGCGAATTCCTTCTTTCACCACTCATAAACCTGTGCACTACCACATTAAATAGGAATGAGGCACAAAAGTGATACCAAAAAATAAAAATAAAAATAACTCTATGGCTCTCTTTAAAATACACGGAGCTTTCCAAAGCTTTCATGACTCAGGGTGTCTCTGAGTCATCCTTTTGCCATACTTATTTTGCAAGAATGCAAAGTCCAGCTTTATTTATGCAAATAAATGCACTTATGTTTTATGTTAAGATACAGCACAGTTTCCAATGCAGTAAAAATACATTTTCCATTAACTCCTTTTTTTTTAAGGATTTATTTAGGTCTCTTAAAGTATTGCATAATAAAATATCTGTGAAATATGAAATTTTTAAGAATAAAACTATCCCCAAATTCTTAAAACTTAGCTTTCTGAGAAAACAACACTAATTGTTGAGGAATGGCAAAGTAACTTTTAAACAAGTGTAGAGATTAGTATGAATAAATTAAGAATAATAATGAGAGAAAAATATAAAGCAATTTGTAAATTACACTCGTTGTTTTAATGCAGCATACTCCACTGTCCATGTCTAGTGAAGGGGGCTAACTAAAAAAAATTTAAATGTCTGGTACAAACACAGTTAAGGCACAAGGTAGGAGCTTAATAGGGATTTGCTGAATTAATAAGACAAATTAGCTCAGATACTTGGAGACTACAATTTAAAATCAGCCAGTTTTCAGGAGCTGCTCTTAATTTCTTCCATTGTTGAGGCAAAAAAAAAAAAGGCCAATAGCATTATATTTTCATCTATTATGGTAGAGAGATCTGGGTTCTCATCTAAATATTGACTTTGAACATTTGATGACAAATTTAAGATAAATTTTGATCCTATCCATATTAGGGCTCTTGTATTCATGGAGATAAAAGAGCCCTACATAAGAAAAAATATAAACCAAGTTTCTTATTTTTGTAAGTCTCAGGATTTGGCATATCAAAGGCATACAATAGCTGTGTGAAAATTTTATAAGTGATCTGAGGAATACGAAATTGGTTAAACATTCTTAGAATTAATAAGCTACATTTCCTCTTTTTCTGATTCCCACCAACTATATGCTATTTTTTTTCTTCTTTTTTTTGACCACCCTACGTCATAAAATAATCCAGTGTTTTCTGATGGTTCAGATTCAGGTTGTGTGCAATGGGATGGTTTTAATTTATCCGTGTGACACTTTTTCTATTTGTGCTATCCCCAGCTTTCTGGGCTAGATTTGTTGAAACATGCCTATTTTCCAACTCTATGATCTACTTCTCTCTCTTTTTTTTTTTTTTTTTTCTTTTTAGGCCACCCCGAGGCATGCGGAGTTCCCAAGCCAGGGATCAAATCAGAGCCACAGTTGTGACCTATGGTGCAGCTATGGCAACACCGTTTCCTTAACCCGCTGTTCCTAGCAGGGGATTGAACCTGTGTCCCAGCACTCCAGAAACACTGCTGATCCCATTGCACAACAACAAGAAATCCTATGATTTTCTTTTTGATTATGAACACTCTGATAATATACAGCTAATTTATCATATAGATAGTTCCTTCACATCTTCTGTCATCACAATAAAGTTATACAGTCTCTTTTGGCAAAAATGAAAATAGATCCACCCCCCTCAACCAAAACAGCAATAACCAAACTTTTTTTTTTCCAAGCAAATATTTTTAACTGACTCTACTTGACATCAAGGACTATGAATGATCACTATTCTAGACAGAATCTAAGGTCAAAAGAATCATTATGTTTAGCAGAAAAAGAAGAATAAAGTGAGAAAGGAATTGTTGAGGGAAAACTTCCTCAAAAATAGTCATTTGTCCATTTTTAAATATGTATTGAATGGTTTCTACATGCCTGTTACCAAGAAGACAAAGATTAGTTAAGACACAATGCCTGCCATCTGCGATTCCCAGAATAGAGTGAGCTACACAGTTCAAGTACCGTGAAAGTGACTTAGGGGATCAACCTTGGAGGAGATGTAGGATTTGCCCACCAAGGAGACAGACGATGGGCATTATGGGTAAAAGCCCGCAACAAACCAGCAGGTAGGTTAGCACAGACATATGATCATGTATAGGATATTCTGGAGGCAGCAATGATGTGTGATTAAAGTGCTGGTGATAAGCAGTGAAGTAGTGGAGATGATGTTAGAAAAACAAGCAGAGGCTTTGTGACATATTAAGTCATACTAAGGAATGCATTTTGCAGAGAATGGTGAGCCACTAGAGATTTTTAAGTAGGGGCACAATCCATTCTGTCCATGATTTTTAGAAGATGGGTGTGTTGCTTCCAGCATGGGAGATGTGTTGGAGGGTAGAGCCTAGAGGCAGGAGAACACCTGGGAGCCATGATATTACCCAAGCGAGGTGATGAAGGCCTGAGGGAGAGCAGCTGCAAAGAGAAGGAAAAGGAAGGAATTTATTTATGATAATTTGTTAAATGTAGAGATGCTGGATATAGGCCAAGAGAAAGTAAGAAGAGTCAAGGTCAACAGCTGACAGTGAAGACAGTGGGGGTGGCTTAGAGAGACTAAGGAGATTACTAAGAAAAGGGGCCAGCTAGGGACAAATAAAAGGACTGTTAAGTGTTGTTGACAGCTCAAATCGGGCTGGAACACATAAATCTTCTCATCAGAAATCTGCATTTGCAAAGCTCTCCACCAAAGCCTACACAGAGCAGGCCACAACTAAAACCAAAAATCAGAAACACTACCTGGAATTATCAATGATATCAGCAGACTACCTGCTATCTTCTCTAGAATGAGGAGTATTTTTTTTTTTTTTAATGACTGTAAGAGCACAAGAGTGAATTTCCATTTCTGGTAAAAGTAATGAGATAATTTGGACCAACTCTCACTGAGATAACCAAAAATATTTAAAATATAAAAAACAGCAAAGACCTAATAAGACAGTGAAGACATGGAAAATTCAAGAGAAGAGCAGAATCAGAGAAAAGACACTTTTTTTTTTTGGTCTTTTTAGGGCTGCATCCGTGTCATATGGAGGTTCCTAGGCTAGGGATCGAATAGGAGCTAAAGCTGCCAGCCTACACCACAGCCACACCAACACAGGATCCAAGCTGCGTCTGCGATATACCCCACAGCTCATGGCAACGCCAGATCCTTAACCCACTGAGCAAGGCCAGGGATGTAACCCGCAACCTCATGGTTACTAGTCAGATTCATTTTCACTGTGCCATGACAGGAACTCCAAGACACTCATTTTTGAAAGCATTTGCTCTTGGGCATTTGAGTATCAGGAACAAAAAAGTCTGGGAAACCAGCTGCATGCTGGGCAGCCCTATGGGTTTTGTGGGAACATCAGAGCCTGTGGTCCTGAGGTGAAGGCTTTAATAAACTAACCCAACTTTCACTTGGGACCTCAAAAGTCTCTATTTTCCCTCAGGGTAGAAATGAGGCCCTAATAAACCATTCCTCACACAGATTTGCAGCCTTGCTTCTTGCACATGGGTGACTCAGGGAACCTTTGGTGTTGCTCTTTGACTAAGATGATATTGCTCCCAGGGGCCCTGGCAGAAGCAAACCCAGGTCCTCTCTGGAGGAAACCATCATCACCACCAGGTCTCAACTTATTCTTACAAGTAATTTTAAAAATACATTTCCTGTAGATAGTCAAAGATATCCAGGCAACCAAGAAAACAAGCCACCATGCGTGAGAACTAGTGGGAACAATAATAATAGAAACAGAGCTCAGTAACTCTTGAGCTATTAACATTAGCAGACAGATATTATAAAACAACTACACTTACTATGTTCAAAGAAATAAAATCCATGCTTGACAATCCCAGCAGGGAACAAGAAAGGGTGGGTGACATCACAGTAGCAGAGAAATATCCATCAGCTCCTTTTCTGGTCAATGCTGTTTGGCCACATAATTTAAAATTCCTACATTTTAGAATTTTAAAATGTATTCTTTTTTGGTTTTCTCTTGACATGCTGAAAACAGAGGCAAAGCCCCACACTGATAAGCCTAATATAATTTTATTTGTTTGTATAATTCAATCAGAAATAGAGTAGTTAAGTGAAGGGTAAGTTTACATATAAGTGTTTGTGTGTGTCCTTGTGTGTGTGGTGAGCACGCATGTGCATGCTCTCACAAATTCTGTGGAGGTATCTATGATCGCTGCCAGGCTCCATCCTCTTGCAAACAGTTCAAGACAGCTGATAAAGCAAGGGTGACAGGCGTCCAATGACACCAGGGAAAATGTTCAAAGGTACCATCCACTTGTGGAGAAGTGACACTTAACTGCAACTTTTACAACCTAGTGGGTTAACTGTAAGTATTAGGGAATGTTATCCATGATTGAACAAAATTTTAAAATTAAGTGACTATGAGTATTATGTTTGTTTTTCACTTGAGAAGAGTAACATGACATATTATTTATTCTTATCAAAGCTGTACCCCGTTCAGCCAACTTTTTAGTCCATTAGAATCTGGTCTATGTGACAGAACAAAACCTGGCCAGTTACATGCAACAACCGTTCATCCCCACACTCTGTAATGAGCAAGTCAGCACATTTATTTTTCCCCATATAAAGTAGAATTTCCTATTCATACCATGTAGTCTGTGACTATTATGGACAGTATTTACTCAGAAGGAATGCTGTGCAAGTTTGGAAAAGCTGTCTCTAAGAGAGCCGAGAGGTCACTGGACAAAACAAGAAACAAAACCTATACATGGGCAAAACATGAAGAGGACTAAAGTTTGCCAATCTTTCTTTTAAAGAAGAGAGTTTTGAAATCCTTAACACACAGACAACAGCAAATCAGACACCTGACCCTCCTCCACGCTCAAGCTCTGTATAATCGGAGCGCCTTCATTCACTTAGCAAAATATCAGCTTTTGGGGAGGAGGAGGACCTGCTTGGAATTAATGAGGCAACATCAAAAAATAACTTCTATTAATAAATGGTTCTCTTCAATGGAAAATTGCCTGTTTTTCTCATCTTTTTTTTTTTTTAACAGAATATCTTCTAAAGGCTCCTTATGTACTTTAATACCATCTTTTTTCTCCTTCTTTTAGTATGTTTTTCATTCTTTGTTTTTTAAATTTAAAAAATGTCACAGTGCTAAGCAGGGGTTATAACCCCATCTCATAATGATACAGTCACATCCAATGGTATTGCGGACATAGATACATTTAGTCAGTGTTGTGACATGTAAGTACTGACATTGTAATTCAAGAAACACCGGGAGTTTCAAGAGAAGTTAATAGAGGAAAAGGTAAAGCAAAGCTGAAGTTACAGCCACGCAGGGTCAACTTCAACACTGAGCTGAAATATTCTCACTTCACAAAATGTAAAATGTCGAAAGAGCTCAAGAAAGGTAAGAAAGTGACAACACTGGAAAAATCTTCATGACCACTTTTTCAATCCCACAAATAAAAAGAAAAAAGGCAACATTAACCTTCCCAGAGAAGCCACACGTGCCTAAAACCAATCTTTTCACTTACCCTAGGGGATGTACACCATGATCTCTTAAATCCTTTTATTTCCAGTACATCCAGAACATAGAGGAATGCTGAGCACGTTCACATAAAGAACAAACCTGAACCAAATGGTTCATTACAACAGAGATCACAAGAAGGACTCTCTCAAATTCTGGGGAAAGTCACGAGTTTAAAATCCAGCTTCTAGATCCTGGTGTATACTGTGTCTATCTTTAACTTGAAAATGATTTGGTTTCACATTCCACTGAAGTCCCACTGGCAGATGCCTTTGGTAAGCTCACCAATGGCAGGCTGTCAAACGCCCTCCCTCCACCCCCTCCACCCCCCTCTACGCTCTGACCAGGCTTCCGCTGCTGCATGTACTGCTGATTTACTCAGCTGTCTTTTTACCTGCCTCTGCGTGGGTAAGAGGAGGTGCTTTCATTGATGGCTATTACCGAAACCTTTGGAAGCTGAAGATCTGCCCAGGGGACTCACTGTGCTGTTCCCACCGCCATCCCCTCCCCCTCCTCACTGCCAGAAACCAACTGACTTCCAAACTTGGCTGTCTGAAAAAGAATGTTCTCTGATTGGCATTCCTGGAAGCAGAAAGCAAGGCAGCTCAAGTTTTGTTCTGTTACCCAGTGTGAAAAACTTCCCAGGTATCCACATAATACAAGTAAGTTTTCTAGATTTTTTTTCCCTTAAGTTTAAGGAGAAAAGGGGCAAATATTTGGGGGCATGACAAATATTCTTTGTTGCACAGCATTTAAGTTTTAATATTCAGATACAATTTTACCCCCAATGGCCATGGATGCACCAAAAGTGAAATGGCAAACCTTGTGTTAAAAGCTGCATTTCCTTATTAGCCAATGAGTCAGGCCCCATAGAAAAAGCAACAGTCACACTGCCTGCTTGACAGTATTCTGAAGGGCAACTGTTCAGTCCGTGGCTTTTCTGTGGGAGAAAATCTTCGCTCACAGGAATTGTGAAAACACTTGATTTCAATTGTCCTATATTTTATACTGCAGACAGCTGGAGGAGAGGGTGCAAGAAACACATCCATGTCCCTGACAAGTCTTTTCGAGGACTGTCTTGCAAACTTTCACGGGGACTGGGAGAGAAAGTGGACATGTACTATTCACCCCCCCCCCACCCCCACAACCCGTCCCACATCAGAAAAACAAAAAATTGAGGAAATGGAAATAAGGAAAAAAATACACTTTCTCAAACACGATCTGACAGAAATTAATAATGTGGAGTGCCTTCAGATCACTACTCATAAAATTGTGTTTAATATTTATTTAGTGGTCACTGGGGTCAAAAGATCTGCCACTGAAAATAATTTACCTCACTCCCTGTTCAAAATGGTGAATGTATTACAAGCAATTTTATGGACCAGACAACTTCTTGAAAGGCTTGATAGAGGATTTATAATTTCAGCAATCAGACAGACCACAACCCTAGGCATTTTGGGGTTTCCAGATCTCATCTGGCTGTCGCTGACAACCCTAGGCAACTGTCAGCTGCCTGGACTCAGGGTGGTGGTGTGGCCACAGCTGCTCCTTGTAACTTGGACAGCCATCTCAAAAATATCCAACAGCAAAAGTTTGACTCCGAGAAGAAAGTTTTCTCTTTTGTTTTGTTCCGTTACTTGTTTGTGGTTGGAGTAGCTGTTGCTTGGTGTATTTTATTTTTTATTATTTTTTTCATTTTTTTCAAGTTTTATTGAAGTATAGTTGGTTTACAAGGTTGTGATAATTTCTGCTGTACAACATAGTAATTCAGTTATACACATACACACATCCATTCTCTTTCAGATTCTTTCCCCACATTATACTGTTGGTGGGAATGTGGTTGGTTTTAAGTGTTCTGCTCTTGTTCAGATGTTTACCATATCTGAACAAGACCATTTTAGGGAACCGTGAGTGAACACTTGATTAAATGGCATTGTATGATTAATTTACTTCAGTCTGTTTTTTGGGGGGGTGCTTTCTAGTGCTGCACCTGAGGCATATGGAAGTTCTCAGGCTAGGGGTTGAATCAGAGCTGTAAGCTGCCAGCCTACCCCACAGCCACAGCAACGTGGGATCCAAGCTGTATCTGTGACCTACATCACGGCTCATGGCAACACCTTAACCCACTGAGCAAGGCTGGGGATCGAACCCGTGTCCTCATGGCCACTAGTCGGGTTCGTTACCATTGAGCCATGTCAGGAATTCCATTTCAGTGATATTTTGATGCCCCATATCGGCTGGCCTCCTACCAATCTGCTCACTCCTCAGCCTGTTACTAGCTGTCTTTTAAAAATAACGATTAAAAGAAGGAGGGAGAGGAGGAAGAACAGTTCCTTATTCTTATTCCCAAAGCTGATTATCTTAGGCCAATTTCAAGCTCTATGGAACATTGATAGATAAGGGCATTCGTGTGACTTCAGAAATAAACAGAAATAACCGTTTGCCCAGAGAACACACACCCTGTCTTTGTGATTCTTCTTCCCTCTATTGAAACATTCCTCCCCAAGGCTAATGGATGATGTCAAAACATGTGTGAACTAAGAAGAGTGGACAGAGTTGGCGGCAGGCCATCTGGTTCACATTCAGCCACACTATTCACTTATGTTGTACCTTTGAGTGAACCTTAGCACATAACTGACACTCAAGAAATGTTGGTAGAAACTGAAGAACTGCTTGTGTAAAAGTGTCATATTTTAACCTATGGAAAATGGTTATCTGTTGGGTTACATTATAGATAAATAGATTTTGTATTTTACTTAATGATTGGGGGGAAAATTATATCTCTTTTCATACCATTAACCAAAAGATTATATGTAAGGTGTATCAGGCACTGAGCACCTTCACTGAAGAAAAAAAAATCATTATACATTTTGTGTCTGTGTAAGTGAATGACTCTAAATACCAACATGGCAAATTCTGCTAAGTTTATTTCTGTTGATCTCGATGGCTTCTATGAGGAAAACAAAAGGAAGTGTTAGGCCCTTCCAATATTTCATATTAACTAGCAGACTATACAGATTTTCTTTATTGAATTGTTACTGGCCTTATTCCTTACTGTTACAACATTTGTCAATCAAATATCTCCTTATGTTCCTAACTTTTATCTCCTTTAATATTTTTATGTGTTTCAGTCACAAAAATTCCAGGACAGCTGCGACAGTAGTGGCAGCATGAGTCCAAATCCAAGGTTAAGTAAGCAGACAGGGATTTTTTTTCTTCTTTTCTTTCCTCCTAAACCTCACGAGGCAATTGATAAGATATATAATGGCTAGAACTCAATCTTTATCATGAGTAAATGTTATTTTTCTCTTTCATATGCACTAACATGAGAGGTAGGATTTGATCAGAAAAATAGCTTCCAGGGCTTGCTTCCAAAGAAAACTGGGCATGTAACAGGCAAATCAAATACCCTTGATTTATCATGAACAAGCAGTTAATCTCTGCTTTGTTCTACAGAAATAGACAGTCTCAGCACAGTTGTGTGGACAGCCAATGCTGGTAGCAGTCTCCTTTTGGGGCGAACAGGGTGTTCAAACTTAGGTCTTAGCTTAGCTGATCTGTGAGGCATCTGTGCGTATGAAGAACTTGGTCAATGAAAAGCAAATGCTCCCTGTTATTTTTTTCTCCCTGGAATCCTTAAGACATTGACATAAGCTGTATTCTCATGGTGATAGTTTTGTGGATGATTTTTTTTTTGGTCATTTACATATCATTATTTTAAAAATATACACACCATTTGCTATAGACTGAATATTTGTATTTCCCCAAATTTGTATGTTGAAACCCCTTCTCCAATGTCATGATATGAGTGGGTGGGGCCTCTGGGAGGTGCTTAGGTCATGAGGGTGGAGCCCTCATGAGTGGGGTCAGTGCCCTTAGGAAAGAGACCCTCAGAGAACTTCTTTGTCCCTTTCGCCATGGGAGGACACAGCAAAAAGATGACCCTCTGTAAGCCAGGAAGCAGGTCCTCATCAGACACCAAATGTGTTGGTGTCTTTTTTTTTTTTTAAAGATTTTTATTTTTTCCATCATAGCTGGTTTACAGTGTTCAGTTAATTTTCTACTGTACAGCAAGCTGACCTAGTCACACATACATATATACATTCTTTTTCTCACATTATCCTCCATCATGCTCCGTCATAAGTAATTGGATATAGTTCCCAGTGCTATACAGCAGGATCTCATTGATTATCCATTCCAAAGGCAATAGTTCACATCTATTAACCCCAAATTCCCAGTCTTGATTTTAGACTTCCAGGCTTCAGATTTTGAGAATAAATTTCCATTGTTTATAAAGCTTTACAGACTATGGTATATTGTTGTAGCAGCCTCAATGGACTAAGACATTCTTTATACAAACGTGAGTTTGTTTTCAAGTGAGAGGGAAGAAGGGGGATAAATAGAAAAATCAATAAATCCAAGTAGTAGTTGTTTGAAAAGCAATTAGACACTGTCCAAGAAAAGTAGAAAAGGGGAGTTCCCATTGTGGCTTAGCAGTAACAAACCTGAATAGTATCCATGAGGACACAGATTCAATCCCTGGCCTCTCTCAGTGGGTTAAGGATTTAGCATTATGGTGAGCTGTGGTGTAGGTTGCAGGCATGGCTTGGATCCCACATTGCTGTGGCTATGGTGTAGGCTGGCGGCTACAGCTCTGGTTGGACCCCTACCATGGGAACTTCCATATGCTGTGGGTGCAGTCCTAAAAAGACAAAAAAAGACAAAAAAAAAAAAAAGCATAAAAACTATACACACACACACACTCTCTAACAACAGATATGGAAGGGATTCAAAACAAGAGCATGCTATGTAAAACCTTATTAAATGCCTTATTTGATTTCAGAATTGAATGAAATGGACACTCATTTTGAATGACTATGGTATGAAAATAGCCCTAATTAAGGAAAAGATTACTGTATAAATATACTAATTATAATATATTTGGTGGAGAAAATCTGGGAACAATGATGACCACAAAAAGACATGGGCTCATGCTTAAGTTAAAAATCAGAGCTGGAGTTCCCATCGTGGTGCAGTGGTTAACGAATCCAACTAGGAACCATGAGGTTGCAGGTTCGATCCCTGCCCTTGCTCAGTGGATTAAGGATCTGGCGTTGCCGTGAGCTGTGGTGTAGGTCGCAGACATGGCTCAGATCCTGCGTTGCTGTGGCTCTGGCGTAGGCTGGCAACTACAGCTCCGATTAGACCCCTAGCCTGGGAACCCCCATATGCCGCGGGAGCAGCCCAAGAAATGGCAAAAAGACCAAAAAAAAGATGGCAGAATAGTAGAACTGGAGCTCAACTTCTCTCCTAAAAACAACAAAATTTGCAACCAAATGCTGAGCAATCTTCAACCAAATGGACTGGAAAATTTCAAAAAGATATCCCATTCCAGAAGACAAAGAGGAGGCCACATCAAGAGGTAGGAGGGGCGATTACATGATATAAGCAACCCCATACCTCCTGGGTGGAAAGCCCCACATACTGGAAACTAACTGGTTTACAGAGACTCACCTACAGGAGTGAGAGTTCTGAGCCCCACGTCAAACCCCCACATGTGGGGATCTGGCACTAGGAGAAAGAGCCCCCAGGGAATTCGGCATTGAAGGCCAGTGGGGCTTGTGCACAGGAACTCCATGGGACTGGGAGAAATGAAGACCCCATTCTTAAAAGGTGCACACAGACTTTCATGTGTACTGGGTCCCAGGGCAAAGCAAAGCCTCTATTGGAATCTGGGTCAGACCTGACTGCAGTACTTGGAGGACTTCCTGGGAAAACAGGGGGGATTGTGGCTTGTTGTGGGGGAAGGTCATTGGAAGCAAAGCTCTTGGGAATATTCATCAGCATGCATTCCTCTGGAGATGGCCATTTTGAGAAAATATGGCCCCACTCATCAGCTCTGAGAAGCCCCAGGCCAAACAACAATCCAGGTGGGATCACAGCCCCTCCCATCAGTAAACAGGCTGCCTAAAGATCCCCCAGGCACACAGCCACCTCCAACCTCACCCCAAGAAAAAGCCCCACCCACAAGAGGGATAGGAATCAGCTCCACCTACCAGTGGGCAGGCATCAGTACCCCCTATCAGGAAGCTACAACAAGCCCCCATACCAACTTCAGCCAAAAGGGGGGCAGACACCAGAAGTAAAAGAGGTTACAACTCTACCATTTGTAAAAAAGTCACCACACCAAAAACCTATAAAAAGGAAAAGACAGAGAACTGTAACTCAGATAAGGGAGAAAGAAAAAACCCCAGAAAAACAGCTAAGTGATCAGGAGATTCTCAGCCACCAGGAGAAAGAGTTAAGACTGTTGATGCTGAAGATGACGCAAGACATTGGAAATAAATTGGAGGCAAAGATGGATAATTTACAGGAAACACTGAGCAAAGAGATACAAGATATAAAACTTAAGCAAGAGGAGATGCAAAATACAATAACTGAAATAAATAATTCATTAGAAGCAGCCAACAGCAGAATACAGGAGGCAGAAGAACAAATAAGTGAGGTGGCAGGCAGATTAGTGGAAATCACAGATGTGGAACAGAAAAGAGAAAAAAGATTGAGAACAAATGAAGGGAGTCTCAGAGAACTTTGGGACAATGTTAAACACACCAACATCTGTATTATAGGGGTGCCAGAAGGAGAAGAGAGAGAGAAAGGGACAGAAAAATATTCCAAGAGATAATAGCCAAAAACTTCCCTAACATGGGAAAGGAACCACTCACTCAAATCCAGGAAGCACAATGAGAACCATATAAAATAAACAAAGGAGGAATACACTGAGACCCATATTAATCAAACTGACCAATGGACAGATCATCCAGAGAGAAAATCAATAAGGAAACACAGGCCCCGAATGAGGCATTAAACCAGATGGACTTAACAGATATTTATACGACATTCCATCCAAAAGCAACAGAATAAACATTCTTCTCAAGTGCACATGGAACATTCTCTAAGATTGACCACATCCTGGGCTACAAATCAAACCTCGGTAATTCTAAGAAAATTGAAATCATTATCAAGCATCTTTTCCGACCACAATGCTATATGACTGGAAATCAACAATAAGAAAAAAAAAATTGCAAAAAGCACAAACACGTGGAGACTAAACAGCATGCTACTAGACAATCAGTGGATCACTGAAGAAATCAGAGGATATTAAAAAATACATAGAAGCAAATGACAACAAAGATATGACACTCCAAAACCTATGGGATGCAGAAAAAGCTGTCCTAAGAGGAAAGTTTATAGCAATACAAGCCTACCTCAGGAAACAAGAAAAAGCTCAAACAAACAAGTAAACTTTATATCTAAAGCAGCTTGAGAGAGAAGAACAGACAAGACCTAAAGTTAGTAGAAGGAAAGAAATCATAAAGATCAGTGCAGAAATAAATGAAATAGAAATGAAGAAAACAGAAAACAAAAAGACAACTTACAGAATGGGAGAAAATAGTTTCAAATGACGCAACTGACAAGGGCTTAATCTCTAGAATATATAAACAACTTATACAACCCAACAGCAAAAAAACAAATCAATCAATGGAAAAATGAACAAAAGACCTGAATAGACATTTCTCCAAAGAAGATATACAGATGGCCAACAAACACATGAAAAAATGCTCAACATCGCTGATTATAAGAGAAATGCAAATCAAAACTACCATGAGATACCACCTCACACCAGTCAGAATGGCCATCATGAATAAATCCACAAATAACAAGTGCTGGAGGGGCTGTGGAGAAAAGGGAACCCTCCTGCACTGTTGGTGGGAATGTAAACTGGTACAGCCACTATGGAGAACAGTTTGGAGATACCTTAGAAATCTATACATAGAACTTCCATATGACCCCACAATCCCACTCTTGGGCATCTATCCGGACAAAGCTCTACTTAAAAGAGACCCATGCACCCGCATGTTCATTGCAGCCCTATTCACAATAGCCAGGACATGGAAACAACCCAAATGTCCATCAACAGATGATTGGATTCGGAAGAGGTGGTATATATACACAATGGAATACTACTCAGCCATAAAAAAGGATGACATCATGCCATTTGCAGCAACATGGATGGAACTAGAGAATCTCATCCTGAGTGAAATGAGCCAGAAAGACAAAGACAAATACCATATGATATCACTTATAACTGGAATCTAATATCCAGCACAAATGAACATCTCCTCAGAAAAGAAAATCATGGACTTGGAGAAGAGATTTGTGGCTGCCTGATGGGAGGGGGAGGGAGTGGGAGGGATCTGGAGCTTGGGCTTATCAGACACAACTTAGAACAGATTTACAAGGAGAGCCTGCTGAATAGCATTGAGAACTTTGTCTAGATACTCATGTTGCAACAGAAGAAAGGGTGGGGGAAAAATGTAATTGTAATGTATACATGTAAGGATAACCTGACCCTCTTGCTGTACAGTGGGAAAATAAAAAAAAATATTAAAAAAAAAGAAATGAAGAAAACCATAGAAAAGATCAGTGAAACTAAAATCTGATTTCTTGAAAAGATCAAAATTGATAAACCCTTAGCCAGACTTATCAAGAAAAAAAGAGAGAGGATTCAAATCAGTAAAATTAGAAATGAAAAAGGAGAAGTAACAATGGACATCACAGAAATACAAAGGATCATAAGAGACTGCTATATACAACTACATGCCAATAAAATGGAAAACCTAAAAGAAATGGACAAATTCTCAGAAAAGTACAATCTTCTCAGACTAAACCAAGATGAAATAGAAAAGATGAACAGACCAATCACAAGTGCTGAAATTGAAACTGTGATTAAAAAACTTCCAACAAACAAAAGTCCAGGACCAGATGACTTCACAGGCGAATTCTATCAAACATTTACAGAAGAGCTAACACCTATTCTTCTGAAACTATTCCAAAAAATTGCAGAGAAAGGGATACTCCCAAACTCATTCTATGAGGCCACCATCACCCTGATACCAACACCAGACAAAGATACCACAAAAAAAGAAAACTACAGGCCAATTTCACTGATGAACATAGATGAAAAAATCCTCAACAAAATACTAGCAAACCACATCCAACAATACATCAAAAGGATTGTACATCACGATCAAGTGGGATTTATCCCAGGGATGCAAGGTTTCTTCAATATCCACAAATCAATCAGTGTGATACACCACACTAACAATCTGAAGAATAAAAACCGTATCAGCCTCTCAATAGACGCAGAAAATCCAACACCCATTTCTGATAAAAAAGCCCACTTCAGAAAGTGGGCACAGAGGGACCCTACCTCAACATAATAAAGGCCATATATGACAAACCCACAGCAAACATCATTCTCAGTGGTGAAAAGCTGAAAGAATTCCCACTGAGATCAGGAACAAGACAAGAATGTCTGCTTTCACCACTACTATTCAATATAGTTTTGGAATTCCTAGGCATGGCAATCAGAGAAGAAAAAGAAATAAAAGGAATCCAAATTGGAAAGGAAGAAGTAAAACCATCACTATTTGCAATTGACAATATACTATACCTAGAGAATCCTAAAGACTCTACCAGAAAACTGTTAGAGCTCATCCATGAATTTGGCAAAGTCGCAGGATACAAAATTAATACACAGAAATCGACTGCATTTCTATATACTAACAATGAAAGATTAGAAAGAGAAAATTAGGGAAGCAATCCCATTTACCATCACATCTAAAAGAATAAAATACCTAGGAGTAAACCTATCTAAAGAGACAAAAGACCTGTATGCTGAAAACTCTAAGACACTGATGAAAGAAGTCAAAGATGACACAAATAGATGGAAAGACATACCATGCTCTTGGATTGGAAGAGTCAATATTATCAAAATGACTATACTACCAAAGGAAATCTACAGATTCAATGCAATCCCTATCAAATTACCAAGAACATTTTTCACAAACTCGAACAAAATATTTTAAAATTTGTTTGGAAGCACAAAATACCCAGAGTAGCCAAAGACATCATGAAAAAGAAAAATGGAGCTGGAGGAATCAGGCTTCCGGACTTCAGACTATACTAGAAAGCAACAGTCATCAAAACCATATGGTACTGGCACAAAGACAGAAATACAGATCAGTGGAACAGGATAGAAAGCACAGAATTAAATCCATGCACCTACAGTCAACTAATCTATGACAAAGGAGGCAAGAATATACAATGGAGAAAAGACAGTCTGTTCAGTAAGTGGTGCTGGGAAAACTGATCAGCTACATGTAAAAGACTGAAATTAGAACACTTCCTAACACCATACACAAAAATAAACTCACAATGTATCAAAGACCTAGATCTAAGACTACATACTATTAAACTCTTAGAGGAAAACATAGGCCAAACACTCTCTGACATAAATGAGAGCAACATCTCCTCAGATCCACCTCTTAGAGTAATGACAGTAAAAACAAAAATAAACAAATGGGACCAAATTAAACTTAAGAGTTTCTGCACAGGAAAGGAAACCCTAAACAAAACGAAAAGACAACCCACAGAATGGGAGAAAATATTTGCAAATGAATCACTGACAAGGGATTAATCTCCAAAGCTTATAAACACCTTATGCAGCTCAATACCAAACAACAACAACAACAACAACAACAACAACAACAACAAAAAAAAACCAACCAAACAAAAAAAAACATCTAAAAATGGTCAGAAGATCTAAACATACAGTTCTCCAAAGAAGACACACAGATGGCCAAAAAAACACATGAAAAATGTTCAACATCATTCATTATTAGAGAAATGCAAATCAAAACCACTATGAAGTACCACCTTACACCAGCCAGAATGGCCATCATCAAAAAGTCTACAAGCAATAAGTGCTGGAGAAGATGTGGAGAAAAAGGAATCCTGTTACACTGTTGGTGGGATTTTAAATTGGTTGAAAACAGTATGGAGATTCCTCAGAACACTAAACATAACACTACCATTTGATCCAGCAATCCCACTCCTGGGAATCTATCCAGAGAAAACTATGACTTGAAAAGACACATCTACTTCCAATGTTCATTGCAGCACTATTTTCAATAGCCAGGACATGGAAACAACCAAAATGTCCATCAACAGAGGAGTGGATTAAGAAGATGTGGTGCATATACACAATGGAATATTACTCAGCCATTAAAAGGAATAAAATACCAGAATTTTTAGCCACATGGATGGACTTAGAAATTATCATGCTAAGTGAAGTCAGTCATACAATGAGATACCAACATCAAATGCTATCACTTACATGTGGAATCTAAAAGGACACAATGAACTTCTTTGCAGGATAGATACTGACTCACAGCCTTTGAAAAACTTATGGTTTCCAAAGGAGAGAGGTTGGGGGGTCGGGGGATGCATGGGGGTGTGGGATAGAAATCCTATAAAACTGGATTGTGTGATCACTGTACAACTACAAATGTAATAAATTCATTGAGTAATAAAAAAATCATAGCATCATGATTTCATCTATATTAGAACATCTGAGAGCACGAAGGAAAGGTAAAGCCCAAAAGGAATTTTATGTAAATGATTCATGGTTACACACACACACACACACACACACACACCAAAAATATTCACATAGGAATAACTGCAGTCATTCCTCACTCTCTTTCTCTTCTCCCTGTCTTTGGAGAGGCATCCCTATTTCTCTTCTTTTGGTCTCTGTGTGGCAGGTGGGTTGGGAGGGGAGTGGAAGGGACATAGGGAGGCTCTCCAATGTGGAAAGAGACACAGAAGAAGCTTGAAGGGGCTTATATTGATGTAAAGAAGGCATGGAGGAAAATACCCAAGAAAAAGAGCGATTTCAAAGGAACCAGCAAGAACAGTGAAGGGATGGGGGAACAGACACAGGTATAGCAGAAGCAGGGATCAGACTGTACACCAGAAGGGGAAGCCACTTCTTTGGATGAGTTAGACTTTGAGGACAGCCAGGTCTAGAGGGGAGGATTAGGATGTCTGGCCTTAGAACATCTGGCTATGTGTTTTGTGCTTTCTTCTCATAGAACGTTTCTTTTTCAAGGTTTGGTAGTGTTGAATTTGTATGTCTTGCATGATATTGCCATGTATCTTAAAGCTGCAGATGATATTTATTTACATCAACATTTTTTAAAAGTTGTGGTAATTGTTTCATGTTGGGGTAGTGGTTGCTAAAATTGATTTTCTTTGATGTGGGTAAGAAATCATCTTCATCCTTGTCTAAATAAAACTATTTTGATTGCTTTCCTCTACTTGCATTTCATTTCTTATATTTCTCTCAGTTGCCAGGAAAGGTCTATTACAGCCTCTTAGGATGAGCACCACATGTAAAGTGACCAACCACCCCTGTTTGAATGGAACTGAGGGATTTCCTGGGATGCAGGATTTTTCAGTGCTAAAACCAGGAAAGTTCCAGGCACACAGGACTAGTTGGCTGTACTATGTATATAATCTAGAATATTTTTATAGTATGTATATGTTTTTGATAAAGATTAGTTATTTGTTTTATTAAGAGGTATTTAGCCCAAGTAGAATGATAGATAATATGAAAATACAGATTTCTTTTTTCTTTTTCTTTTTCTTTTTTTTTTTTTTTTTTTTTTTTTACTTTTTACAGCTTGTGCATATGGAAGTTCCCAAGCTAGGGATTGAATCAGAGCTTCTGCTGAGGCCTATGTCAGAGCCACAGCAGCACTGGATCTGAACTGCATCTCTGACCTATGTTGCAGCTTATGGCATCACCAGATCCTTAACCCACTGAACAAGGTCAGTGATCAAACCCATATCCTCACAGACACAATGTCATATTTCCTTAATGTTCTGAGCTACAACAGGAACTCCCCAGACTTCTTTTTGCATTTCACCCCATTAGCCCTACAACCCAGGACAGAACAAACTCCAATGGCCACTATTTTCTCATCTCTACAATGAGAATAATCATACAAATTTCAGAGTTGTTGTCAACATCATGTGAGTTATACATGTGAAGCAAGATGTATATGAGTAAATACATTTTATGTTATATTTTATATAAACTTTATAAAAATTATATGTAGTTATTTTCCAGAGAAGCTGTTAGTTATTTAGGCTGAAAAATAATGGAAGCCCACAAAAGAGGTTATAACAATTTAAATTGTGTGTAAGTGGTTGCGGGGGGAAGAGAGGGAGAGATGGTGAGAGAGAGACTGGTTGAGGGAAAAGCTTCCTCAGGAGTATCTGTTTAAGCATTTGATTTTGCACTAAATCAAACTCACAGAGTTAAGGATTTTTGGGGTTTTTTGATAGGCTATATAGTCCAGGGAACAATCAATACTCCACATTTATACAAGATATGTATTAACCTCAATATTAAAAAAATATTTGCATGTTTTCCTTTCAACTGGGGTAGGGGTATTTTTTTTCTTTGTGGGACCCAAATCAACCCTAATCAGAGCACAGCTGGAAACACATCAACTACTGGGAAAAACTAGAATGTCCCGCTTCATCCTCAGGACAAAGATCCACTTATTGGAGTTCTGGCAGCAAGAACCATACCTGATGCCTTTTAAGAAGTGAGGGTGCAATCTGGGTTGGAAGCAAAATGAAAAAAATTTTTTTTAACATCACGACTTCAAACCTGTGTACGTTTTCATATTGGAAACCCAAACAAACTGGTTCTACTCCAAGTTTCTTGAGATTATCAACTGTTGGAAAGAGGACAATTCTATTGTATGTGATAAAAGCAAATGACAGGTGATGGCCAAGCAGGATGGAGTCTGGAGGTTCTTACAACCAGTTTAATCATTCCAGAGTAGTTTTTCTCCAAATGAGCATGTAGTGTATCAGTACTTTTCAAACTCGGTTGGTGGTGGTGGTATTGTTTTGCTAGGGAACCCTCTGTCAAGAGGAAAGAGTTCACTGAAAACAATAAATCTCCTTTAGCAGAAACTCAGGTGTGAGACCTGTGGCCCTGCCTACCCATTTCCCTCCTCCATAAGCAGTCCCTGAAGAAACCTCTGGGAATCTGAGAAGCACAGCCTGAGCACCGCTGAGCTCTACTGCATTCAGCTTATTGTAAAGGTGTAGTTTTTATATATTAAAAAAAGAATGCCTGTATTTTAAAAAGCCATATGGAATGTTAGAGCTTAGAAGAATGCCCCATCCCAGCCCCACCCCTTCTCACCCTTGAATCCTAAAGAAAACCATGTTCAACTCCTGTTAATTATGATAATCATTCTGCATTCCTAAATGATGCTCTTGTATATCTATTTCTTTTATTTTTCAAATGTTGTTACCATCTATTGTCCTCCTACTAGGGAAGGTAAGAATTTAGTTCTTTTTTAAAAACATTTTTAATTTTTGATTTTTAAGTATTTTGGCTGCACCTGTGGCATATGGAGGTTCCTGGGCTAGAGACTGAACCCAAGCCACAGCAGCAACCTGAGCCACAGCAATGAGAATGCAGGTTCCTTCACCTGCTATGCCACCAGGGAACTCCAAGAATTTAGTTCTTGCTTTTTGTTTAGATGAGGGCCGCATCTGAGGGATACAGAAATTCCCAGACTAGGATTCGAATCAGAGCTGCGGCTGCTGGCCTATGCCACAGCCACAACAACACCAGATCCAAGCTGCATTTGTGACCTACGCCATGGCTTGTGGCAATGCTGAATCCTTAACCCACCGAGGAAGGCCAGGGATCCAACTTGTATCCTCATGGATTCTAGTGAGCTTCTTAATTTGCTGAGCCACAATAGGAACTCCAGAATTTAGTTCATATACATACTTCCTCTAGTTTATGTGCTCTTAACCTCTTTCTCCCCCTACCCTCTTTCTCATTTACACACACACAAACACACACGCAAACACATGCTTACCTTGCCTTAATCCTCCCAAGTTAATTACACCACAATTCAGGGGACGCACTAATGAGTGCTTACATTATCGAGGTTATGCATATATTGTTCACACATGAACCTCATGGAATGTATGACTGCATTTCCTTTCTTTTACACAGTTTTCTTTTTCCTGACATTGGTAGCTGTGCCATATTTTTGTTTGCTTAATTTTCTATTTGCCCATCATTAGATTTTTTTTTCACGATCTTCAAGAGATATGTAACATTCTTCTTAATATAGACAAATATATCTGTTATTTTTTTCAGCACCCCCACAACACCAATTCTTTTTGCAGCAGTGCTTCTGATCTGTCACCCCAGAACTGCCCTTTGCTTCTCTGTGGTATTGAGTCCCTGTGCTGGATTCTTTATTCTTTTTTTTTCAATGAAGTCCCTCGTGGGAACAGAAACTCCAGTAGCTTTCCGAGAAAGATGATTGGGACAAGTAAATTTTTGGAGAACTTGAATGGTAGAACATATCTTTATTCTCTTCTTCTATTAACTGTTAGCTTGGCTAGATAGAGAATTCATTGCTTAGAAATAATCTGTCCCTCAGAAATTTCAAGGAATTTCTTCATTGTCTTGAGGTTTCAAGCACTGTTTTTGTGAGAACTCATTTATTTCATCATCCAGACATTATTTATTCTTCTTCTTCTTTTTTTTTTTTTAAAGAGAGTTGCAACATTTATTTCAGGTTCTCTCTTGGGTTTTTTGGTTTGTGTGTGTGTGTGTGTGTGTGTGTGTGTGTTTTCTTTTTTGTCACACAGGCAGTTATGTGAGAATTCCCAGGCGAGGGACTGAACCTACATCACACAGCAGCAACCAGAGCCACAGCAGTGAGAACGCAGGAGCCTCAACCCACTAGGCAATCAGAGAACTCCCCATTTATTTCTTCTTTATCCTTGATGTTCTAATATCCCAGGACAGTATACTCTCTGATGTGGTCCCCAGTTTTCCCTCATTGTGTTTGAAACTCAAGGGACTTTTACTCACCTCTTCCAGTTCTGGGGAAAATTTTATTATATTTCTTTAGCAATTTCTGAGCTCTATTTTTCTCTGTACTTTCATCCTTTTAGTTGGATGTTGGACCCCTTAGACTGATCCCCTAATTTTATCATCTTTTATATTCATCTTTCAGCTACCTTCTGTCTGGAATAATTCCTCATCTCTCTTGTGTTAACTATTTCTGCTAACATATGTTTAATTTCTAAGAACTCTGTCTCTAACTGTTTCTTTTTCATAATGCCACATTTTGTTTCATGGACACAATTTCTTTTCTAATGTCAATGAGTATATATATTTCAGGGTTTTTTTTCTTATAAAAGCTTTCATCTCTTCATTGCAATCTTCATTTCCTTCAATTTCTTGTTTGTTTGTTTTGGTCTCATTTATGTTAGAGACATTCCATTACCTCTGTTATTCCTTAGCTTTTCTGCTGAGTCATTATGTTATGGGCATTAGGATATTACCAAAAAGTTGTGTGACAAAGCTGAGCCTTCACTGAAACATCCTCAAGGGTAGTTAGATTTCTCTTCCCTTGGGTAGTCAGATCTTCTAGAGAAGCTCCCTTCCATGTTTTGGGGTGTTTTTTTTTTTCTGTGTGTGTGTGTATGTGTGTGTCTGGGTGTGTGTGTTTAATTTTTAACCAAAAATTATTTTAAAAATTATTCTTGATTTACAATGTTGTGTCAATTTCTGCTGTACAGCAAAGTGACTTTATTTTCTCATATTATCTTCCATTATGTTCCATCCCAAGAGATTGGATATAGTTCACTGTGCTATACAGTAAAGTCTCATTGCTTAGCCATTCTAAATGCAATAGTTTGCATCTACTCACCCCAAACTCCCTGTCCATCCCACTCCATTCCCTTCCCCCTTGGCAACAAGTCTGCTCTCATGTTTTATCTGAGAGGCACAAGCAGGGTTGCCAGTGTCCTAGGAGCAAAGCTGAGTAAGAAGGCTTGAAGAGAAGCTTATCACTCTTCAGTGTTCAGATTTCCACTTCATCTGCAGATTTCAATGTTACACCTCCACCCCACTTGCCACTGTTTCCAGTACTGCTGAGTTTGTAGCCTCTCTAGGTAAGTAACTACAGAGAATAATGCCTCTTCCAGCCATGTCTCCTGCAAGGTGAGGGAAAGGTAGTTGCCAGGCTGACAAAGATCCACCCAAGGTGCATGATGTCTTCACTCTGTTCACTGCAGCTGCTAGGCCTCAGGGCACCATGGTGGAGAAAGATGTCTTTAAGCCTGGGCAGCTGGGAGCTGGCATATAAAGGAGGGAGAGATTTCTTCAAGTTTAGAAATGTTGGCAGTTAGGTTAGGCATGAAGACATCTCTGGATCATCACCAAGGTTGACTAGCTAAAGGAAAGGTCCTATTTCCTCCCTCAGTACATCCAAAACCAATGATGAACTGAATTTAACTAAAGCTGTGGCAAAGCCCTGGTTCAGATCTAGAATATATTAGACTGATTCAGTCCCTTGCACACACCACCCACCCCAGCACACGTATTAGCAGCCTGACTGACAGAAGGAGTGTCATATTTACAACTATGCTTTTACCCATGAAGACAGATTTACAAAAATATAGAACACACAAATAAGCAGAAAAATGTTACCCCCTAATGAGAATAAAAGATAAGCAATAGAAGCAGAACCACAGATGGTCCAGATATTAGACTTAGCAGACAAGTATTAAATATGTTAAAAAGATATAATGAAAAAATGAGAAATACACATTTAACAGTTGGGGGATTTCAGCAGAGACATGGGTACAGTAAGAAAGGACCAAATGAAAATGATAAAAATAAAAATTATAGTACCATAGAGGATCCATTTAGTAGGCTGAGTAGCAGACCGAATCCAGAAGAAGAAAGGATCACTAAAATTTAAGACAGGTCGATAAAATCATCCAAATTGAAACAAAAGAAAAAAAAATAGAACAGAAAATCTGTGATTGTAAGACAATATCCAATGGTCTAACATATATGTAATTGTACCTCCAGAAGGATGTGAGAAAAAGAAATATCTGAAAAGATTATAGGGGAGTATTGTCAAAAACTGAAGGAATTCAATCCATGTATGATAAAAACCTAAGTGAAACCCAAGCAGGGTAAATGTAACAACAAAGAAACCAACCAATCTAGCAATAACAACAACAATGCACTAAGGCATTTTATAATTAAATTGATAAGGAACAAAGATTAAGAATAAACCTTAAACGTATAAGGAAAAAGACATCACATTTGAGGAACAGCTTTGAGAATAATGTTGGATTTTGCATCTAAAACACTGGATGCTGTAAGACAATGCAATATCTGCAAAGTGTTGAAGGAAAGCACCTGTTAATACAGACTTTTATGTTTGGCAAAAATATCTTTTAATATGAAGATGAAATAAGACAGACAAAAGCTGAGAGAATTCATATCCAGAAATATGCACTATGAGAGATGAAAAAGGAAGTTTTATAAGTTAAGAGGAAATTATTCCTCATGGAAGCCTGGATCTACACAAAGGAAAAGCACTAGAATGGATAAATAAATATTTGGGTATTAAAGACATTTTACAAATTATAGTCTATTTACATAGAAACTAATGACTATTTAAGGCAAAATTAATATATTTTGTGTTTATTACCTTTGAATAAAGGAATATATGATAAAAAGAAAAATAAGGAGTGCAAGTAAGTAAAGGGAACTATACTTTTGCAAGGTTCTAGACTACACTTTTAGCAATATTATTTGAAACTAGAAAATGATGTTAAAGATGCATATTGTATTATTTCAAGAAATAACTACTGAAAAAACATTATATTGAGATATAATAAAAAAAATCAATAGAAGTGATAAAATGGGATAGTAAAATATTCAGTTAACTCAAAGAAGGCAAAGAAATTAGGAACACAAGAACAGAGAACAGATAAGACAAAGAAAACACATATCAAGATGGCAGGATTAAGCCTAATGATACCAAACATAACATTAAATATAAATGGAATAAACACTCCATTATCAAACAGAATTTAAAAAGAGTGACCAAACTATATGCTTTTTACAAAAGAAATATGCTTTAAATATAAAAACACAGATTGGCTGAAAGTAAAAGAATACAAAAAGATATACCATAAAATGTTGTTGTGTCTATATATTAAAACACTCTAGACGCATTAGACTCTAAGACAAGGTGTATTGTCACACATCATGAGGGACATTTCATAGTAATTAAAGGATCAATTCATCAAGAAGACATGCAAATAAAAAGGAGCTTTAAAATACATGAATCAAAAATTGACAGAATTTGAAATTCCCTGGTGGCTCAGTGGGTTAAGGATCTAGCATTTTCCCTGCTATAGCTCAAGTCACTGCTGGAGTGCGGGTTCGATCCCTGGGTCTAGAACTTCTGCGTGCTGCAGGTGCAGCTGAAAAAAAATGGCTGAATTAAAGGGAGAAAAGATAAATCTATAGCTGTTATATAAAACCAAGCAAACCCCTTTTTAATGCTTTTATCACAACACACACACACACACACACACACACACACACACACACACACACACACACAAAATTAGTGGCCAGCAATAAGAGGGTGGGGTATATTTTGGGGAGATCTCTCAAGGCAGGATACATCTCTTGAAAACTGGTTGTCTGATACAAAGAAAAAGGAGCTTTAGCATATGAGATGTGCAGGAGAGTTTCTGGACAGTCAGCAAGCTTGGAAGGTTCATAGTAAGGTATGACAATACATGGATTGTTTATCCTTTGTGGCTTCCAAGTAGGGTGGGTCAGAAAGAGCCTCACCTGTTTTCCTTGGAGGTGACAAATATCACTACTTTCTTGTGTTATATTATAGGATAAAAATGAGAGGGAAGAAGTCCACATCTTTGACCCTCTCTCTGCAGGTTTGTCTTGATTGCAAATTGTTGACTTGGTTCTGAGTGACATGTTCTGGGTTCCCAGCAGACTGTTATGACCAATAGGTCACCTGCAGCTCTGAAGCACTTGCGCCTACTTATTATTCCTCATGGAAGAAGACAGAGGTCACACTATCAGGCACACAACTTTACTACAGGCTTAACCTGGAGATGCTGTGCAAGGCTATGAACACTACATGTGCCTGTGTGAGTCCAGGTCCAGGCCCAGGCCTCTGAGATTTTTCCCCTGGGAGATGATGTTTGGGGAGCTGTCAATGAGTTTCAGTCTTTTCTTTCTCCTTCCTTTCTCCTTCCTTCCTTCCTTCCCCCCCTCCCTGTCATTCCCATGGTATATGGAAGTTCCCAGGCCAGGGACTGAACCAGTGATGTGGCAGTAACCAGAGCCACAGCAGTGACAATGCCAGATTCTTAACCTGCTGAATCAGCAGGAGACTCCAGCTGTCGTTGGATTCCTTAAGGCTAAATGCTAATAAGGACAAAGAACTGGACAGAATATTTTCTGTCCTAGATGAAGAAAAAGCTAAAATTTATGGTAGATGCTAACATTTTACAAAAGACTATGAAGCACTGGAAAAATTTTTGTTGGAGGCCAGTCTTTAAACAAAGTTATTTGAAATGCTGAGTCTGGAGGCAGATATTTTTAAAGGAATAAGTCCTACCTTTTAACTGAAGTGGAAATAGACTTGCTAGAAGAAAAAAAAAAAGAGGGGGAAAGAAAACTAAATAAGCAGAACAAGATGAAGTGATGGTTAATTTTTTTAATTTATTTTTTATTTTTTAATTTTTTTTTTCTTTTTAGGGCCACACCACAGCAACGTGGGATCCAAGCTGTGTCCATGACCTACACCACAGCTCCCAGCAAGACCAGATCCTTAACCCACTGAGCAAGGCCAGGGATCGAACTTGCATCCTCATGGATGCTAGTCAGATTCATTTCTGCTTTGCCACAATGGTAACTCCATAATGTTTTTTTAACTCAATAAATTTTATTATATTTATAGTTATACAACATTCACATAACCCAATTTTACAGCATTTCCATCCCAAACCCACAGCCCATCCCTCCTCGTCCATCCTGCCTCCTTGGGTAACCATAAGTTTTTCAAAGTCTGCGAGTCAGTTTCTGCTTTACAAAGAAGTTCATTGTATGGTTTTTTTAGATTCCACATATAAGTGATAGGATTTGTGTCTCACTGTCTGACTAACTTTACTTAGCATGATAATTTCTAGGTCCATCCATGTTGCTCAAATGCCATTATTTCACTCCTTTTTATGGCTGAGTAACATTCCATTGTGTATATGTAAGACATTTTCTTTTTCCACTCCTCTGCTGATGGACATTTAGGGTACTTCCACGTTTTTGCTATTGTATATAATGTTGCAATGAACATTGGGGTAATGTATCTTTTCGAGTCATGGTTTTTTTCTGGATAGATGCCCAGAAGGGGATTGCTGGTTCAAATCAAATGGTAATTCTATTTTTAGTTTTTTGAGGAATAGCCATATTATTTTCCATGGTGGTTGCACCAATTAACATTCCTACCAACAGTGTAAGAGTGTTCCCTTTTCTTCATACTCTCTCCAGCATGTATTGTTTATAGAGTTTTTGATGATGGCCATTCTGGCTGGTGTAAGGTGGTATCTCATAGTTTTGATTTGCATTTCTCTAATAATGAGTGACGTTGAACATCTTTTCATGTGTTTTTTTTTGGCCATCTGTATGTCCTATTTGGAGAATTTTATGTTTAGATCTTCTGCCCAGTCTTTGATGGGGTTGTTTGTTTGTTTGTTTGTTTTTGGTATTGAGCTGCAGGAGGTATTTATATATTCTGGATATTAATCCCTTGTCAGTTGCTTTATTTGCAAATATTTTCTCTCACTCTGTGGATTGTCTTTTCATTTTGTTTAGGGTTTCCTTTGCTGTGCAAAAACTTTTAAGTTTAATAAGATCCCATTTGTTTATTTTTGTTGTCATTACTTTAGACAACAAAATTTGTTGATCTGAGAAGATATTGCTGTGGTTTATGTCAGAGAGTGTTCAGCCTATGTTTTCCTCTAAAAGTTTTATAGTATCAGGTCTTAAATTTAGGTCTTTAATCCACTTTGAGTTTATTTTTTGTATGATTTTAGGAAGTGTTCTAATTTCAGTCTTTTACATGTAGCTGACCACTTTTCCCAGCACCACTTATTGAAGGGACTGTTTTTTGTCCATTGTATATTCTTGCCTCCTTTGTCATAGATGAGTTGACTGTAGGTGTGTGGGTTTAATTCTGTGCTTTCTATCCTGTTCCACTGATCTATAGTTCTGTTTTTGTGTCAGTACCATACTGTTTTGATGACTATAGTATATTCTAAAGTCAGGGAGTCTGATTTCTCCACCTCCGTTTTTCTTTCTCAGGCTGTCTTAGGCTATTCTGGGTCTTTTATGCTTCCAAACAAACTTTAAGCTATTTTGTTCTAGTTCTGTGAAAAATGTCCTTGGCAATTTGATAGGGATTGCATTGAATTTGTAGACTACCTTGGGCAGTATAGTCATTTTTGACAATATTGATTCTTCCAATCCAAGAGCATGGTGTATCTTTCCATTTATTTGTGTCAACTTTGATTTCTTTCATAGGTGATAGTTAATGTTACAAGAAAGATACAACACAGTCAATGAAGGATAAATTGGAACCCATCTAATCCCAAGTGATTTAAGCCAAAGTAATCTTTTTTTTTAAGCCAAAGTAATATTAAAATTTACGTCAGAAGAATAAAACACAACTGGGGAGTTCCCGTAGTGGCGCAGTGGTTAACGAATCTGACTAGGAACCATGAGGTTGCAGGTTCGGTCCCTGCCCTTGCTCAGTGGGTTAAAGATCCGGCGTTACCGTGAGCTGTGGTGTAGGTTGCAGATGCGGCTCGGATCCCATGTTGCTGTGGCTCTGGTGTAGGCCAGTGGCTGCAGCTCCAATTAGACCCCTAGCCTGGGAACCTCCATATGCTGCGGGAGCAGCCCAAGAAATAGCAAAAAGACAAAAAAAAAAAAAAAAAGATTAAGACACAACTATAAATCTTATTGAAGTAAAGTTTCTTTAGGAAAGTTTAAAACGACTTTCGCATGAAGGTAAAGAATGGAAAGTGTATAAACTCAATGAATGGTGTGTATGGGGGAGGCTGAAAATACAAAGGTATGTTTGGAAAAAATCTCTACATAAGAATGATCATTAGATCCAGAATCTGAATGCTTGCTGAAGAAGACAGATCTGTTTGCCAGTTGATGTGGATGACTGTCACTAGGAACTGGATAAAAGGGTCAGAATTGGGGACCACTTGAATGAGAAGCTTTGAAGACACATATACCATCGAGCAAATGCTTCCTTACAAGTTAAAAAATTAATTGAATATGTAGTAAATTAGCCAGAGAAGATAAAAGAACTTACATATTATATGCAAAGTCTTCAAAGCAATTGTACATTTTAGAATCGGAAAATGTAGAGATTAAAAGTGAGGTTCAGAAGCTTGACAAGAAACTAATAACTGAACTGTATCAAGAAAATGAAATAAACCTCATAAGAAATGAACTGTACAGAGAAGAAAGAGTCTAGAAAGAGAGGAGAAATATTCCACAGCAGATAGAAGTATCAGCCCTGCCTTCCTGAAGAGCCAGATACCTATAGAAAAGAATCATTTCCATTTTATTGCACTCTTTAAGTAGTAAAAGTATGATATTATGACTTGATTAACCAGACTACCATACTATTAAGAAAAAAGACATTTTTTTCATGAATAATACACCAACCAGATGCATTTGAAACTGTATTTTATGTATTTATTCATTCATTCATTCATTTTTTTTTTTAAGGCCACACCTGCGGGATGTGGAAATTCCTGGGCTAGGGGTCAAACTGGAGCTGCAGCTGGAGGCCTACACCACAGCTATGGCAACATTGGATCGAAGCAGCATCTGCGAACTATGCTGCAGCTTGTGGCAATGCCAGACCCCTAAGCCACTGAGTGAGGCCAGGGATCAAACCAGCATCCTCACAGAGACAATATCAGGTCCTTAACTGACTCAGCCCCAATGGGAATTCCACATTTGAAACTTTAAAGGCTATTCGGGCTTGCCAAAACCTTTTATTACCCTATAGTTTAAGACTATAGTTGAAGTGTGCTCAAGTAAGATTTTATTTGCTTTTTTGAAAAATGAATCTTCCCTTTTCCCAGCCCTTCACCTGTTCTCATTTTGCACTTAATGATATAAAGGCATATGGGGGTACCAACATAAAGCTGTAAGCAAAATAAGGGGATACATGCTTCATTTAGACAAATGCAATCTCTTCTAACAGTTCCTTAGCTGATGTCTGAAGGTGGAGATTTTAGGTATTTGGATAGATTGGTAGTGAAGGGGTGGTGTTTATGAGATTTTAGAGGCATTTGTTCCTAATTTTTTTTTACGGCCCTACAGTTTTGTAGGTAGCTCATTAATTTACCTGGTAGACTGTTTTTATACACAATTTTGGCTGCTCCATACAGCCTCTTAAACACTGAAATTAAAAGAATAAAGGAAAACAGACATGAAGAAGCTGATCACAATGCTTAGGTGCAGAGTTAATAGTATATGCGAAAGGGGAGGTGGGTTAAAGGACAGGCAATCCATGGGTATTGAGTGTTTACTATGTACAAAGGATCTTTATATATTTTATTCCACTTAATCCTTTAAAATCTTATGATTTAAGTATTATCTCCATTTAATAGATTAAGACATTGAATATCAGATTAAATTACTCAGATAACTAGGATTGTAAATAAAGGAACATAGCTTTGATCTTCTATCTGTCTGATTCCAAGCCTTCCATTTTTTTTTCCCATTGTATTGAGAAATACAAGTTTCCTTTTCCAAAACAGCTTCACCACCTAGCAGTACTTCTTGAATCTTGAAGACTTGGTGCTGTCCCACAGCAATGCCAGATCACCGACCTGCTGAGAAAAGCCAGGGATTGAACCCACATCATGGATACCGTCTGGGTCATCCCATACCACACTGTGTTTTTGCTTGTATTTATGCTCACACAGCAGACCAGGAGATAGACTAGAGCTGCAGCCACCGCTCTCAGACCCCTTGGAGGAACCCTGGCCTTTTCTTGAGTCAACATGTGCACTTTGGTTGGAACGCTCTGGCTGGAGTGAAAGCCCTGCAGTTCCCTTGCTTGCCTGCTCCAGGCTCTCTGGGTTCTCACCAGCAGGAGCATGGGTGGTCATCCTAGAGCCCCATCCCTTCGGAGCACCTGTCTACATGTGCTTTCATGCCCTCAGCCTGCAGGGGTTAGATTTGCCATCAAAAATGATAACCTCTACTTTTTTCTTTTGTATTTTGATAAACACTGAAGAAGCTGGAGCTGTTAAACTTTACCTTGGGGTAAACCTCAGAACTGGTTTATTTGGTGTCATGGAACCTCTTACTGCTTTCAATACACGATTAGTAATCAACTGTTTTGTATACTTGTGGGATTCAATTCCCTTGTGCCACAACGGGAACTCCCAGATCAGTTTAATCTTTGACATACATATTATGCATCAATGCACCTGACCGAATCTGGATATCAGGGTCCTGCACACAGGTACTTTATTTCGGGTGAAGTTAGTGGCCATGGACATTAGCTACACATTTTTATAATGCCAAGAACAATGAGTTTTGTGTCCCCCAAAATTAATAGAAGGAAATCTGATATTAAATTTGACAGTTGCTTTATGACAGCTACCATGCCCTGATTCATTTGTGGGGCATGTGTGTGCGTATGTGTCCCAGAGTTACCTAACTATTTTTGGAATGAAGTAGGAGGTGTAAAGCACCAGCTGTGTCATAAAACCCACAAAGCCAGAGTGGCACTGAGCAGGCCCCTTTGTGGAGAGTCGGAGCGGAGGCATGGCGTCATCCATTTATTAACTCAAAGTAACAACGGGAGATAAAACTCTCGCTCACATCAAAGCAGATACCTATTAAGAGCACTTCAAATTACCTGGCAAATGTGTGACCATTCAGGCTCCCTTATCTGAACTGAGGGCAGCCATTTATAAACTGATTGAGTTGACTCTTCTTTTCCTGGATGAGAGCCTCTTGAGCCCACGGTGGGAGGGTTGGCAAAGTGGTAGAGGGTCCATTGGTTTTGTGGTTGTCGTTTCTAAGCCTGGCAGCACTTTAGAAACACTTGTGGATTTAAAATAAAACAGTGATGCCTGGACCTCTTTCCCAGAGACCCTGATGCACAGACCTTAAGTAGGGCATAAATTGGGGTGCTTCTACTGTGCAGATAGGGTTGAGAACCACTGGCATGCTGGAAAGAAGATAAACTTTGTAGCCAGATAATCACAGACTTGATATCTTGCTGTTCCAGCAGTTCCAGTTCTGACTCACTGGTAATGCACCCAACTAGTGTCCATGAGGATAAGAGTTTGATTCCTGGCCTCACTCAGTGGGTTAAGGATCTAGTGTTGTTGTGAGCTGTAGTGTAGGTTGCAGATGAAGCTTGGATCCTGTGTGGCTGTGGCTGTGGCACAGGCTGGTGGCTGCAGCTCCGATTCAACCCCTAGCCTAGGAACTTCCATGTGCTGCAGGTGCGGCCCTAAAAAGCAAACAAATAAACAAACAAAACCTTGCTGTCCTGTACACTTGATGTTGAACTTAATAACTATATGAACATAGCACAGTATAACTTGCAAGGCTGTGATAAAGACAAGGGGCAATGTGTGTAAAGCACTTAGTATGGTGCCTTGTATGGTAAACAGAGTGCTTATAAAACACCTCAACTTTCTTTTCAGCCTCTCTCGCATCCTTCCCTCTTCCTCTGGAGCCCATTCAAAGCTTCCTTCCTGGTATCCCCATTTGGCCATGCCTTCCGCAGAGATACCCACTGTTTTTACCTTCCTTAACATCCTCCTACTTTCATTGTATCCAGTACAGGGATTCCCAACTACTGGGATCACCTGCAGGACTTCAAAAACTGCAGATGTCTGATTCCTACCACCAGTATTTCTGACTTGTAATCCTAGTTGCTAGGATAATCTCATCACACATATAGGAACTCAGATCTGTAGAAATTCTTCCAAGTGTATTTTTGAAATTATTGGAACATAATAAAAGTAATCAGGAGCAAGGAAAGCTACAAAGCAAGCATTTGTTCTCTCAGGAAGGATTTATTGAGCTCCTAACTTGGGCTAGGTGTTGGGAACAAAATGTAGTTAAGACTATCTCTGCTTTCAAGGGGTTTACACTGCAGTAAAACTGACAAACAGAAATTAAATGCAATTCATCCCCTCTTTCATTCATCAACTTTTTACGAAGTGCCTACAATATAGCTAGTGACAGTTTAGGTGATGGAGACACAGATGTGAACCAAAAAGACCAAAATCCCAAGCTCAGGGACTAGGTTCCAGTGAGGAGCATTACAGAACGGTGGTCTGGGAATCTAGTTCAGGAAAACAACCTCCTCCCACCTGAAGAGGGCTGATGGGAAGGCTTTCTAGGAAAAGACAGGAGAACTAATTTTTGAGGAAGATGAAGTTAATCAGGCAGTTAAGAGAATATGTGTATGAGGTTACTTTTATGTATCCACTCAGGTGCCCAAGATGCCCAGATATTTGGTCAAACATTACTTAAGATATTTCTGTGATGGTGTGTTTGTGGATGAGATTTATACTGAAATTGGTAGACTCTGAAGTAGACTGTCCTCCTTAATGTGGGTGGGTCTCATTCAATCAGTTGAAGGCCTTAATAGAACAATGAATCACCTCTCTGGAGCATCAGATGGCCTTTGGACTTGAACTACTGCATCAGCTCTTCCTAAGTCTCCAGTCTATTAGCCTGCCCTGCAGATGGACTGAGGCCCCTTGGACTTTCCAGCCTCCATAAACATGTGGGCTAATTCCTTAAGATAAATCTCTTTTTCTATATATCTATATTTATATATCTATGCATTCACACACATGCATCCTCTATGGGTTCTGTTTCTCTGCAGAATACTAATATGCTATGCATTTGGTTCTCGTGAATCTCTTCCTGTTCTTCTCAAGACTGAAATCCCATCCTTGGCTTCTGTTTCACTGAGAAATAGACGTCATCCCACATGATTTCTTTCAACTTCCTTTCCATTTACCTCAAAGGTACCCCTTTATCTTTATTGGATCACTCCTCCTCTTCTGTTTCAGAGGAAAAATATTCCATTTCCTTCCTGTGACCAGTCTTTTGCTTGGGCTCCTGATCCATCTTAAGCACTCCTTTTAGAGTTTAGTTCAATAATTATCTCCTCTCTCACAGCTGGAGCTTCTTTGCATTCTCTTCAGTTGTGCTCAAGCTTGTGCATACTCACACATTGTCAGATGTGTGTGTGTGTGTGTGTGTATGTATACATTCGTGAACATAGCCTCATTTCCTGGTGGGTTAGATCCAATGAGTTCAGATCCTTCCAGATATTCCACAGGAAGATGGGTACCTTGTACATGGCTTTTCATTGCTGGAATCAATGTTAATGGTCAAAGCTTTGTGGAAAGGATCCAGACTCAGAATAGTAACATGAGCGTTTGAGTTTTGTCAGGCCAATCAAGAGATTGGTTGACATCTCTGAGTAACTGAATTATCACTTAATGGTGTTTTATGGAGATAGATTTTTAAAAAAGAATAATAAATGGAAGCCTTGATGATTATTCATGGGGGAACTTAAGGCTAGAGAAAGAAGTGGGAAAAATAAAAGGACAAATGAGGGGAGTTCCAGTCGTGGCTCAGCAAAAACAAATCTGATGAGTAACCGTGAGGACGCATTTTCAATCCCTGGCCTCACTCAGTAGGTTAAAAATCTGGTGTTGCCATGAGCTGCAGCATAGGTCACAGATGCAGCTCAGATCTAGCATTGCTGTGGCTATGGTGTAGGCTGGCAGCTACAGCTCTGATTTGACCCCTAGCCTGGGAACCTCTATATGCTGTAGGCATGGCATATAGAATAGAAAAAAGACAAAAGACAAAAAAAAAAGTACAAATGAGAAGGAAGAAAGGAAATCTGAGACAAAGATGTGAGTGAGAAAGACCAAAAAAAAGTACAAATGAGAAGGAGGAAAGGAAATCTTAGACAAAGTAAAGATGTGAGTGAAAAAAGCACGGAAAAGAAGCACTAAAAAGATTACTTCACCTAACACCCCGAATGTCCTTCTCTTTATAAAATAACATCACTTACAACCACATTCCAGCAGAATTCTCTCCCTCTCAAATGCGTAATGATAGACTGCCTTGACAAATCACAGCAATCCATACAGAGTGCACACCTTCCCCACCTCCCAACAGTGTAAAGTGTGGTTTTAGGCTACACTATGCTTAAGTACTGGCAGTAAAAATGTCTGACTTCCAATAAACTGTAAAATCCCATATTTCAGTTTTCTTAGCTTTATTTTTAGAAAATTACTCTCCATTCAGTGTGAACAACAAAGACTCAGATTCATGTTGAATGTGCCTCTTTTTTTCCAATCTACTTCTCATATAGCATATTCCTATTTTTATAGAAACAATAGTTTTTATTTCCCTAATATTTCAAAGAGTATTTGCTCCAGAAAGAAACAGTCATGTAAAGAAAACTGCATAAATGTAACATGGAGGAAAATAACACATAATTTTACCTTTAAAAAAATAAACCTGAAGAATAAAACCTTGATGGTGACATTATAAGTAGGGCAAGGATAAAAGCTTTGCAGTGATCAGAATTCTCTCTTGGGTGGAAGGCTTATTAAATTCTAATTAGATACATATATGTAGTGTGTGACTATAAATGCTAAAAGAGGAGAAAATATACTGCTAGATTTTTCTATGCTGGGCCAAAGAAGTCTTAGAATCATGTATTAATTTTGAATAGAAACTAAAATTTTGGTAGTAAGCACAGTTGTATAAAGAAGTTGAAATATTACACACATGAATCTTATATAATGCTATAAGCCAACATGCAACCTGAGTAGCCAGCAATGCTGTAACGTATATTTTAAAATCACCATGAATATATTCCATTGGTATATATACACAATGGAATATTGCTTAGCCATGAAAAAGAATGAAATTCTGACATTTGCAGCAGTGTGAATGGACTTAGAAAATATTATCCATAGTGAAATAAGTCAAAAAAAGACAAATACTGTGTGATATCACTTGTGTGTAAATCTAAAAAAAAAAAAAAGTACAAACAAAAGTATATAGCAAAACAGAAGTTGACTCACAGATATAGAAAACGGTTACCAGAGGGGAGAGGGAAGGAGAATGCTATCAGCCTGGGATTGAGAGATACAAACTACTATGTATAAAATAAATAAGAACCCAAGTATATATTGTATAATACAGGGAATTACAGCCATGATTTTGTAATGATTTAATGGAGCTATATGAACTATAAAATTACTGAATCACTATCCTACACACCTAAAACTAATATAATATTGTAAAGAACTATACTTCAATAAAAATAATCACTGAATTAAAGTATACTTGAATAGTTTAAAAATCATGTGTTAATTGAACTTCATATCAAAATAGCAGGTAGAACAATAAAAGATCTGTAACACTATGTCATTTAACCTTAAGATAAAGGCTATGTTTACTTATTAACCTGTTGGTATAAATCCCAAGTTTGTAAGTTTTAATTATATCAGTTAAAAATGGCATAGTAAATAAGCATAATCAGATTTTATAAATATTTCAACTTAATTTCCTGTTGATTTATATACTTTCTAATTCTGTTTTATAAAGTCTAAAATAAAATCTCTATTAAAAATTAAAATAATTCCATTAAAGATCAAATCCAAATTCTTACTTTCTCAATCTAAAATATTTATAACAGTTAAAGAGTTCATTGTAATTTTTAAAAAAAATTTGACCTGATTTTAAACCTCTGCTTGTTAAGGTAAGTAATGGTAAGTTGATTTTTAGTTTTTGAAATGAACACACTGCTATAATCTCAGTTTGTAAAGCGGAGAAAATAATTCAAAACCAGTCAATTATTGTTAGCATTTAAAGTAACATCCAAAATGTCCAAACTTACTCTCCTTAATTAAAAAAGAATGAGTTGTCACAAATGAACTAGTTTATTATTATACTATAATATATAATATAATAGTTACTTTTGTTACTACTTCAAGAATGTTGTGGGGCAATATAAATTACAAAAAGAAACCACAATGTTCATTTGCTCCTTAACATGGAATTGAAAAGGCCAAATCTGTGGTATATGGACCCCAGGCTATGGAAGTTGGTTCAGAGTCCTCATAATCAGATGAGATTATAGCCACCAGGGTATTTCAGTGACTAACTTAAAAAAAAAAAAATCCTCACTTTATAGTAAATGCCACTGTAAAGGAAAAAACTGATGATGGCATCAAAGTAAAATGTGGTTATGAATCTCTAGTGCGTGAAAGTGAAACATGGTTTTCTTCTTAATATATTTCACACTACTCAAAAGGAGGGTCTCTGAGTCCACGCTACTTATGCCTGACTGATGTATTATAGCAGATTCAGTGGGATGCCTAAAGAACATTCTTTTACATGGAGGATCCGAGTCACAATTGCAGTTTGGGAACTGCGTTTTCCCATCAAGAGCATGATTAGATGCTCCACAACAGCAGACAGGTTACAAGTGGAAGACAGCACAGCCATCCTAACTTGTAGAACAACTTGCCCAGTCTGTCTCTGAGATCAAAGGAAAAAGGTCACGGACATGTGTTTTCACACAGAAAAATTTTAAAACCTTTTTCTGAAACATGTAACCAGAAGTCATGGGGGGAAGCCTAGGTATTGGTTTAGTTTCACTGGTTGGATTTTTTTTTTTTTTTAACTTCTTTTTAGGGCTGCGCCCATGGCATATGGTTTCCAGGCTAGGGGTCAAATCAGAGCTACAGCTGCCTGGCCTTCATCACAGCCACAGCAGTGAGGGATCCAAACTGAGTCCACGACCTACACCACAGCTCATGGCAATTCCACATCCTTAACCTACTGAGTGAGGCCAGGGATCAAATCCATATTCCCATGGATACCAGTTGGATTCGTTTCCACTGCGCCACAAGGGGAACTCTAGAAAAAATTTTAATCCATTAAAAATCTACCATTGTTAACCACTGAAAGCTGGCTTCTTAACTTCTGAAATTGCTTGTAGAATCAAAGTCTCCAAATCTAGGCTTTATAATACATAATCACCTTCATCTAACATGACACCTTTTTTTTTTTTTCTTCTTAAAGATTCTTTTCCTCTCTTGCCTCCTTGTCACTCCTCTCTCCAGCTTTCCCTCTTGATTTCCCTCAAAGATTGTCCTTGCTTTGCTCTTTCCTTTTCTTGCACAGCTTCCTTGGGCCATCAAATCCATTCTTTTTCCTGATTCAGATCTCTCTTCTGATCTCTAGACGTCTATGTCCACCTGCCTGCTGAAGGTTTTCATGAGTACATCTCATGTGGGATTATTATAATTATTATGATTAGGATCCCACAGTCACAGAGTGCTTTTTGTGTGCCAGGCATTGCGCTAAAAATGGAAAATACTTGGGCATGTCGCATTGTCCATTCCTAAAAGGAATTCACACTGCCTCCTCTCTCCCCTCAAACCTGCTCCACAATAAAGGTGTCCCCTCCTCTGGGGAGCTGTAGTGGGTTGAACAGTGGTCTCTGAACGACAGGTCCACCAGGAACCCATGAATGTAATGTTGTTTGGAAAAATGGTCTTTAAAAGTGTAATTAAGTTAAAGATCTTGATATAAGGTCATCTTGGATTAGGGTGGGCCCTAAATCCAATGATACATTACAAATCAAAAGACAAGAAAGAAAAAGACAGAGAGACTCACAGAGAAGGTCATAGGAAGATGGAAGCAGATTGGACTTATGTGGCCTTAGGAAGAGAAGAGGCAAGAAGGATCCCTAGAGCCTTTCGAGGAGGCATAGCCTGCTGGGCTTTGATTTTGGACTTCTAGCCTTTAGAACTATGACAGAATACATTTCTGTTGTTTTAAGCCACTAACTAGGTTTGTGCTATTTTGTTACAACCACCCTAGGATGCCAATAGAGTACATGTTCTTAATTTCCTCAAGTCCAAGTGCCCCAAGTCTATATTTAAGCTGACTGAGTTGTCTGTTTATTGTCCCTCTTTCTTGTTATACTACGCTTCGTTGAAAGCAGGACTTTGAATTTCTTCTCTATCCCTAATACTTAGCACAAAATATACCAAAAGAATGAAACAAAATGTTGTTGTTTGTTTTAATGACTGGTATAGAAATAGCATAAATCTACACAGAATACAGACAAATCAAGAAGTTCAAGCAGTCTTGCTTAATACCTTCAGATTCAGTCTAACACTTCTTATGCTCACCCCTTACTCAGAAATATTTATCACCTGCACTGATTTTTAAAAGCCAACTCTAGCTTCCTTAGCATGGAATTTGAATTGCACTACCCTTTTTGGATTAGAATGTGGTATACAGAGCTTGTGTTGAGGGAATTGTCTCAAAAATATCTTTGAGGTCTTTATGCTGGATCAAATATAATTGAGAAATACTGGAAGACAATGTTGACAAACTGACCAAGAAAGTTAAAATTTTTAGGGGAAACAAATACTAGCAGCTTTAGAAATGAGAGCTGTATTGAAGTTCCCTGGTGGCTCAGCAGGTTAAGGATCCAGGGTTGTCCCTTCTGTGGCTCTGGTTATTGCTGTGACATGGGCTTAATTATGCCACAGGCAGAGCCAAAAAAAAAAAAAAAAAAAAAAAAGAGAGAGAGAGAGCTGTAGGAATGAAAAATGGACGAAAGCACAGAAAAATCATGTTCCTAAACATTCTGTGTTTTTACATAGTAAGTTTAAGGAATGTTACAACAAAAAAAATCACTAAAAAATAAATTTCATACATTAAAAAAATAGATCTTTTAAGCTATTCTACCAAAGCTTTATTGTTAATAAGTATTTCAATTTGTATGACTTTGTAACATATTTGTACATTGAAATGTAGAGGTTTTACTAAATCATTTGAGAAAACAAAATGTTGCAAAGGAGAGCACAGAGCAATTTGTATAATGTACAGCGAATGCAAATCCATATCCTTAAGGCAGCTCCTTAAATATTCATCATTACATGTGTTTTGTTTTTAAGACACAAAGAGCTTTGCTTGGTAAATCTCTATTTTTTATCTTAGATCTACAGCTGCCAGCCTCCACCCGCACACACACTCACACACTAATTAACCCTGTCTGTGGAGGGTCAGAGCATTTAAGACACAACTAAAACAGCAACAGAAGGAGACACAGATACACTTAATAGTATTAGAGTTATTTGCATATAAAATGATCCAATTAAAAGGCTTGGTACGTATTTGAACAAATGAGTATAAAGCAGCTTAAAAACATAATCCACATGAACCTCAAATGTTACTGAAAGACGGATGGAAGATAATAGGCATAATTTCTAACTAAAAATATACAAGTGCATTATTTCTCCACATGAAAAGAGTTTTTGCATGTAATATTTTTTCTCGGAGAGGTTTTTTTTCCTCCAACAGTAAATATGACTTTCACAGCTAAAGCTAGACTTTTCAAAGGTCCTTTAAAAGGATGGTGGGATGCGCAGAGGAGGGGGGTAGAACCAATGGAGCTGACTGAGGGTGGGGTCAGGGGGATGGCAGGGCAGCCTTCTTATAGAATCTATTTTCATGAGAAAGTCTTTATGGTCCAAGAGTAAGTCAAAGAATATTCTGAAGATTTAAACCTTATGAGTTCCCTGTATTAGTTTTCCAGAGCTGCCATAACAGTTTTAGCAAAAACTGGTTGGCTTAAAACAGCAGACATTTATTCTATCATAGTTTAAGAGGCCTGATTTTCAAAATGAAGGCATCAGCCAGGATGGCTCCAGTGGGGAGGCTCTGGGGGAGAAATTGTCCATGCCTCTTTCCTAGCAAAGTTGTCTGCAAGCCTTGATGTTCCTTGGCTTGTGGCAGCGTTACTACAATCTCTGCCTCCTTCTTCCCTGGGTACCTCTCTACATGACCTGCTCTCTAGAATGCCAGGCTCGCCTTAATCCTTAACCTCATTTTAACTACTACATCAGCCAAGACCCTGTTTCCAAGTAAGGTCTCATATTGAGGCACCAGGTAGACATGAATTGCCGGGAGTGGGGGGGACCATTCAATCCAACATAATCCTTTAGTCTTTCAAATTCTTAAATTTCATATTGTAACTTGTGAGATAAATGACCGGTAGTCATAGTTGTTTAGGGTACATTTTCTTCATTTACAATATATCCAAAGGCACGGTGCCTCATGACATCAGTTTTTCCTGTATTTAAGCAAATAATCTGGGGAAGGTCTTCGAGGATAGCACCGAATTTTCTGTGCACTCTCTCCAGAGTGATTGTCATGGTAATTAGTCCCTAAATCAGTGGTCCTAGAACGCTAGCATGTTGCACCAGCGCCTGGAGGCTTGTTAAAAGACATTTGCTGAGCCCCACTCTCAGAGTTAGAAATTTATATTTCTAACAAGTCCCTGGTGATCTAGATGCTGATGCTTGGGGACTGCAGTTTGAGATTCGATGTCCTAAATGATCAACAGGTAAGAGTCTCTATTATTCTCAGGAAGGAAGATCTTTTCCCTCATTATCCAGCTCCATCCTTCTACACTAATTCTTAAAGGTGAAGAGAAGTAGTAGAAAGCAATAGCGATGAAAGAAAAGAGGAAGAGGACATTTCTGGTGGTATAACACATCTATTATTAACTTCAGACTGATGGAGAAGTAAAAGACAGAAGGAGGCAGAACAATTCTGCCAATCTTTGGTGAATCTTGGGTGCCTGAAGAACTATAATTCATGTCTGAAAAGTAGGGGAATTTTTTTTCCTCACATTTTCTGAACATACCTAGTGCCTTCAAATTTTGGTGAAATTAAGGCAAACTTCAGGGGAGAGTAATAAATATGGTGAAACTACAGACATGGTTTACTTTCTTTTACTAAGTTAGAGGTGTTGTGTGTGTGTGTGTACTTTTAAAAGAAGCTTTTAGCAACACTGATTTGTTGTGATAGTTTCCACTTTAAGAAACAGTTACTGAATAAATGAATGTCTCTCAGCAGTGAAGCAACAATTAATGGCTGCTTTTACAGAAAACACCATAAACATGGCCCTATAACTTTACCAGAAATTCTAGTATATGGAAAAAAGAAAATGGTATTTACATCTTAAATTAAAAATAACAGTGATTTGCACAATAGAAAAATGCATACAATTATTTAACTTTATGTGAAATTTGCTATAATTGGATAATTGTTGTGATATAGCATTCTGAATTTTCCTCTGTACAAGGACAGGCAGATAAATATAGTTGCAAAAATGACCCTTATTCTGAAATCAATAAAAATCGCAAAGTGCAAAAAATTTGCCAATGTAAGAAGGATTATAAATTGGGATATTGCTAAAAGTACCCATTTATAATTTTTCCTCTAACATAATTACCATGTCCAGCAAATCTTAAGATTTTAGTTATCAATTATGAGGTACAATAAGGATGCATTATTTCCTATACAGTGGAATCATTGATTTTTGAAGCTATCAAGGTATTTTTATATTTTAACAGCATGGTGAGAAAGCTATTATTACTCTGGTAGACTCAATGATAAAGTTGGGAAGCCACCAGATATCAAGTATATAATTTAGAAGGGAAAACAAGTTCATTCGGTAATATTTCAAAATTCTGAAGAGTATAATCTTTTACTAGAGTATGTGTTTTAAAATACAGGCAAATATATCCCTAGATTGCAGTAGTTTCAGTTCTGAGGGCTTCTGTAAAGTTCTTAAGGATTCCAGTGAGTATTTAAAATTTCATATCAATTTCTTTTTAAGGATGTTAGAAGAGGAGTATTTTTAGGGAAACCTATTTCATCTTTGAAAGTGATGCTAAAATCGAATATTGCCATAGTCATGTTTGCTGTGTATGTGTTTACATGATTGTTGCTACATCTTGAAGAAAAGTAAAAAATGCACTATATATTTTTTTCTCTTTTCTGGTAAGACCACTCGCTTCATTACCAAATGAAAGAACACTATCAAATTTATTGTACAGGTTCTAATTAGCATTGAATTCGAATAGATAAGAAATGAAAATACAGTACTTAATATATTACATCAAATAATTTTTAATTGTTTTTGCTCACTGATATTGTTTAGTGAAAAAAAAAGTACCATCGAGAAATTTTATTCGAAGTTTAAATTGCTATAGATTTTCAGTGATTACCAGGAAAAAGCAGGAGGTATTGTACATTCAGGATATTCAGTGGAATCAAGAGTCATCTCAACGAACATCAAAATAATCGAGTAAAATATAAATGTGGGCTTATTTCAATTATGACAACACCAGAATGCACTTATTTTAAAAGGAAGTCTCAGCAGTAAACACCTTCATAACCTTAGAATTTACTATCACTTTCTCATTATTATATTTAAATGTTATAATGTTTGTTTGGAGATTGTGTTCATTCAATTATTCAACAAATATTTATAGTGCCGAGCCATGCTCCTGGCATTGTGTTACATATAGTGGATAGAAGAAAAATTAAGACATGGTCTTGCTCTTGATGGGTTCGTTGTCTTCTAAAGAAGGCATACCTAAAGCAAAAATCGTCACAGTGTGTTAAATTCAATAATATAGATGTACATGGAGCTCAAGTGCAAAGAATTATCTACCAAGAAGGAGTGCTTGGGGAAGGTTTACAGGAAAAGGTCACTTAAAACCTCAGCTCAGAAAGATGAATGGGAGTTAGTCAGGCAAAAGGAGATTTGGGTGGGGAAGCAAGACATTCTAAATAAAGGGAACCATCTATGTGAAGGGTTATGAGTGAAAAAGAGAGGGGGAAATGAAAGAGTCTCTAGTGGTTTATTATGGTGACCATGGTCTAGTACATGATTATAATAATTACAAAATGAGGCAAAATGTCTTCAAGCACTGTGTAATTTGCATTTTTCTGTACATACCTTGTGGTGGTTTGGTGCATGTAATGACAATGAAGATGGAACATTAATCCTAGGTTATTAGGGAAGAGATGAATAGTAAGGGAGCAAAAGGAAGCAGTCAGCTCTGAGAATAACCATGTTTATTGAAGACCTCTAGAAAGTGGCTCTCCTTCAGATTTCAGAAGGGAGTACAGTCAGAAAAAGTACACATGAAATCTTTATTTTCTGTTTCAATCGATGTCAATGTCTGCTTAAAAACCTTCATTATATGAGCCTGGATGAATGAATGAAATTGATGAGTACCCCAAAGCAGGAACTGGCCACTTTTTTCCTTTTGCATCGCCTGTCCAGGACACTAATTTATACTCTTTGTAGTATTAGATGTGACATTGAGTCCCTATCCCATATCTACAGGATGAAATATGACTCTGTATAAGCACTAAGTGCAATTTTCAATTAAAAAATAAAGATTGGATGCATTTAATTGTCATTCAGTATTTCCAGAATACTTTGATTTTCTATTGTTTTCTTCACTTACCCACAGATCTTGGTTCAGCTGCTTACACTGGTTATACCATGATACAGGAGAGCAATTAAACAATTGTGAGTTTGGAATTTTAAATAACTGTGAAACAATTAGTTCATTTCCTTTCAGAACTATTTCTAATTAAAATATTTATAGTTCATCCTAATTATCTTTACTTTCTCTTCACTCTCTCTGCCTTTGTGAAGTCAACTAGGGAAATCGGGCTTGATAGGCGTCATGCTTATAATATTCTTATTAGAACTTAAAGCTATCAAATAATGGTTTGAATTAAATCTCACCATACAGCTTCCTTCTATTAGTGGTACTGTTGCCATGTTCCAAGGGGTAGGATGTAAGAGAGCATTAGACAGACAGGTGTAAAAAGCACAGGTCGTTTGTCATGGTCAAAGTCTGTCAATGAACTCCATCAGTGATCTTACTCCAAAGCTCCCCTTCTGACCTACTTTCCCAGCACTGCTCCTTCCTACCTAAGATCCAGCCACACCAGGGTCCTGTTGCCTGTCAATAATGGAACATACATTTCAGGTTCAGAACATTTGTCCTTGCTATTCTCTCTGCTTCCCCTAGGTGTCTGTATGGCTCGACCCTCAATTTCATTTAGATCCCTGCTCAAATGTTACCTTGTTACAAAGAGATCTTACATGACCAATCTAGATAAAGACTTCCTTCTCCTGTTCTTTGCCTGCTCCAACCACTTTCTCCTCCCTAAACCTGTTTTACCTTTTACCCCCATCACATGGCATACTATCCATTTCTTTCAAATTTATGTATTGTTTTTCTTCCTTCATTAGAATGTAGTTTTTATAAGAGCTGGGACTTTAGTTTTGTTCAAAGCTGTCTCTCCAACACATAGAATATTGCATGATCCCTAATAGGCACTTGGTAAATAGTAAAGGAATAAATGAATCAAAAACAAGCAAACTAAAATCAGGAACAGTGCTCGTGACGACATACTGACTTACAACAGAGGGATTTTTTGGTGTTTGTTTATAAAAGAGTTCGCTGGCATCCTCCACGTGAGGTATTTGTTAAATGCATCTTCAAAACAACAATGGCCATGCTGTACTCCTGCTCGCACAGACGAACAATGAAAAGTAATGGCCGAAAAACTCTGATTTTTGTTAATTCCTACAGAAAATTTAAATGTAAAACAATTAGGAAGATAATATTAGCAAAGCTGCGTTTCAACTGAAGGCTGAGATAGAGCCAAGCAGAGTAGTATTGATGACAAAGAATGACAGGTCATAAGGATATAAGTCAGAAAAGAGTCTTTTCAAGGAAATAAAAAGCCAGTTGAATGCAATGGTAACCAACTGCTATAAGGTACTTGTTGAAAAGACAGGCCAAGATCACATTATCTTGGGTTAGGGTTAGGGTTAGGGTTAGGGTTAGGGTTAGGGTTAGGGTTAGGGTTAGGGTTGCACTGTGTCTGTGTGCAATGTCTGTGTGCACTGTATACCAAGACCAACCAGAAGCCACTGAAAGTTTTAAACTTAGGATAGGAATAGAAGTTTTTAAATAATATTCCAGACTTTCAGGCCCAGATGAGGTAGAGAAGATGCACTTGTACTTATTCCTCTTGCTAAGTATAGTTTAAACCCTAGATATAATACACCCAGCAAAATAAGACTCTGAATGCTGGAGAGAAGACAGACAGGGCTAGGGACCTTGGGGCCTGAGGAAAGAAACAGCAATGAGGCCACTGGGTTTTCTTTTTGCCTCAAACATCCCAGACTGGGCCCTGGAGAAGCAAACATGGAAATGCCAACAGGCACAGACAAAAAAGGCCCCAGTGAAAAGTAAAACAAGAAGATATTGTGGCAGCTGTGTAAAGAGTGCATTGTAGTGGTAAGACTCTTAAGTAAGACACTACAGTGGTTCAGGTAGAGATGTTTGTGACCTGGATTTGAGTGATGGCTATGGACATGGCTGTGCAGAGGTGAACACCTGTGGAATATTGTTTGGAGGCAGAAGCACTTGACTTGCATTTGGCCTACACTTGGGCAGGCAAGGGAGTGCCTTTGTATCAATAACTCACAAACTGTTAAGAACTTGAGTGAGAAATGATCAATTGCTGTGAAATAAGATAGGAGAGCTAAAACAAATCTCTTTTGTTCTGAGGGCTGACAGGCTAGATTCATCACGAGAGCATGAATGGAGTCCAGTCTGGTCATAGTAATGATAAAAATAATAACAGCCCAGACTCAACAGATGGCCTTATATTCTACAGCAAAGGAAATAAGAGCCTCATTGCAGTGTGGATTAAAAGAAATCTGAGTTACTCTGAGACGAAAAGCTGTGCCCAAGGACAGCCTCTATTGAACAATGCAGAATACAAGCAGAGTCAGCAAAGAAAGCTGTGCAATTAACTCGAGTCATAAAAATAAATACAGTGACCAGGAGAAATGAAGATAGAACCTAATATAGTAGGAACATGGAAATGTTTTCTTTCAAAGAATTGCATTTAGTTTTCATTGGGAAAGATACATTCAGAGCTATTTTGGCTTTTATTGTATCTTGAAAGTAATGAAAGAAAACTAAAGCTCCATGAATGGACAGTACAATGAACCTAGAATTGAAATCACTTGATATCTTAATGATTTTTAGGCAAACACAACTAGAGCTACTTATTCTTATTCTTATTCTTTTTCTTTTAAGGCCGTACCTGTGGCATATGGAAGTTCCTGGGCTAGCGGTCGAATCAGAGCTACAGCTGTAATCTAGACCACAGCCAGAGCAACACTGGATCTAAGCCGCCTCTGTGACCTATGCCACAACTTGTGGCAACACCAGATCCTTAACCCACTGAGCAAGGGCAGGGATCAAACCCACATCCTCATGGACACCATGTTGGGTTCTTAACCTGCTGAGCCACAACAGTAACTCCAAATTTTCTAATTCTTTTAACAATGCAATTAATTGGGGTTATACATTAAAACACATATAGAGTCCAAGTGGCAATTCTTAGGCTTAAAGAGCACTGAAGAATTTAACTAGATGGTAATGGCAAATCTGTTTTAAAATATGTTTATTCACCAACTTGCCACCCTGATGTGACTTAAATACTAAATTAACATCTGGACTCTTTTCTGATAATGCAACATCTTATGGGTGAGCAGGAAAGATCCAGTTCAGCAGTATGTGTAGATCTTCAAGGCCTAAAACCATATGGCAACCAACCAGCCCCATGTATATTTTAATGGCCTCAGCAACACTTTTTGCTTATTATTCTCTTGCAAAATACTATATGGGAAAGACTGACTGCAGAATTTCTAAGAAAACTCCACCCTTATCCTACCAATTCATACAACTTTCTAGTTTATGATAACAATGAATGCAGCAAGTTCATTTTTTTTGAAATGTCAGACAATTAGCCTCAACTAACCTGGCACTCTAGTCAAACAGAATAAAAGGATAAAGTACTATTGGAAGCTTTCTGGAGTTATTTACTAATTTTCTAGGAGAACACTTAGATTTTAAAGCAGAGAGGGTAATCTAAACCATTTCTTTAGTAACAGCTCAGGTGCAAAAGACAACATTTGGAATCAGATAATACTTTTAAGTCATTTTTCAGTGTCCAAAGTTCATGAAGACAAATTCAATTTCAAATTATGATTCAGCTGCCATATATACAAATCACTAGATAAATTTTATTTTATTTTTTTTTATTTAGGGCCGTACCCATGGCATATGGAAGTTCCCAGACTAGGGGTCTAATCGCAGCTACAGCTGTTGGCCTACACCACAGCCACAGCAACACCAGATCCAAGCTGCGTCTGCAACCTACACCATAGCTCACAGCAATGCCGGATCCTTAACCCACTGAGGATTGAGGCCAGGGATTGAACCCACAACCTCATGGTTCCTAGTCGGATTCGTTTCTGCTGCACCATAACAGGAACTCCCAACCAGATAAATTTTAAAGTTACCCTTTGGGAGACGCCTTTTAAGAACTAACTTTCAAAGTAACTAGAGTCATCATCAGCCAAAAAAAAAAAAAAAAATGAAAACAGTAGTTGCTACTGGCTAATAAAGGATCTTATCTATTCTGGCTGTAAAATAACGTTCAGAGAAGCAAGTCAAGAAAAATCAGCAAAAGGCAAGGAAATAATGAAAGCTAATAGGAAAAGAAACCAAAAATATGGAAATTATAGAATATCAGATTTATACACAAAATAACTCATAAATTATTCAAAATTGACAAATACCTGGAGGACAGCCTAAAGATGCCTAATGTTAATGGATGTGCAAGTAACTCAAACTAAGAAGTAAGGTACACTCTGACAGGTTCTTGGACAGAGAGGGGTGCTGAGTACTGGAGTCCAAAGAAGGGCTGTCTCACTCACCTTGGGGTCAGGGCAAGTTTTGCAAAGGAAAAGATGACTGAGTGGAGCCCGAATTATCAGTAGGACAGAACTATGGGTCGGAGCAACATAAACAGCTCTGGTAATGCAGACACCTCAGTAAAACTAGGCTAAAGGGAGTTAAAAAATGCAAGAGTTAGGAGTTCCCACTGTGGTTCAGCAAGTTAAAAACCTGATATGGTCTTTGTGAGAATGTGGGCTTGATCCCTGGCTCAAGCTGCAGTACTGGTGGCAGATGTGGCTCGGATCCAGTGTGGCTGTGGCTTGCAGCTGCAGCTCTGATTCGACCCCTAGGCCCCCTAGTCTGCAAATTTCCATATGCTGTAGGTGCAGCCATAAAAAAAAAAAGAAAAAAAAGCCAGAGTTAGGAAGGCATTCAGATCCTAAAGGGCTTTGTGAGCTGGACTGGAGCTTTTGAATGGTCTCCTCTAAACTATGGGGAAGCTTCATGCAGTGGGATTTAGAGAAGATACTGATATAAGATTTATGTTCTAGAGAGATCCTCTCTGATTCTAATGTGAACAGAAAGCCGAAGAATTTTGTCACTTGTAAGAGAGAAGTGACCAGACTCTGGGGACTATATCCATAGTGGGAGCAGAGAGAGGAAGAGTCTGAAAAAATCATCAGGAGACACACGTCCAAGGAGGGGCTCTAGATAACTTTTGTTCTTGGTTTGGAAAGGATTTGCTACAAGGTGGTACCCCTTTCTAAGATGGGGATAAGGGGAAGAAACATCATAGTGATAAAGACTGTTGGAAGAATCGTCTTTAGCATGGTAATTGCAGTCATTCTAGAGATAGGATTCATGGGCTAGTAGATGCAATCTGTTACATTTAGAATGGAGAGACAACAAGGTCCTACTCTATAGCACAGGGAACTATATCCAATCTCCTGGGATAAACTATAAAGGAAAAGAATATAAAAAAGAATGCATACATGTGTATAACTGACCCACTTTGCTGTACAGCAGAAACTGGCACACCGTTGCAAATCAACTATACTTACAAGAAAAAAAAAAAAATCAAAATCAAAATGGTCCAGAACATGTTCAGATTTACTTTTTGTTTCTCTTCCAAGGTAAAACAATTTTGACTGGCCAGGCATTAGGAAGAACAGAGGCACAATGACAATGCCATTGCACAGTTCCCCCATCCATGATGTTAAAATGCCTCTGTTAGGGTCTGAAGTTATTTTTGCTCAGGGAGGGGGGGGCGGTTTAAGCTCTCAGAGAAACTGGAGGTGGAGTCATATATTGGGAATTTTGACTCCTGGCCTGGGACACTTAGGAGACTAACCCAGGCCCAGTAAGTATCTTGGTGTCAGAAAGGAGTGTGCACAAATACAATCAAATGACAAATATTTCTTTAAAACCCTTGAAATCAAAGCACATGGTTTGATTTCCTTTTGAATGACTTGATACCTTCCTTTGAATACTTAATCTTTAAAGGCTGAAAGAAATGCTTCAACTGTAAAATGCTCTTGTCTTCTTCACCTTAGATGGTTTCTACTGAAAATACAGAAAAAGGAAAAGAATTCAGCGCAAGAGAGACACAGCCTGCCTCTCTGGACTGCCTGGTGACCCCTTTCCCTCTGGCTCCGGTTCTCTGTCTGGGGAACATGCCTCTAAAACGCATGAATAACCACAGTGAAGGAACCCAGGCCACCTATAGGAAAGGAGGCCTGTCTGTTCAGGCAGGGTTAGCGATGTATTTCTTTTTTTTTTTTTTTTTTTTTTTTTGTCTTTTTGTCTTTTTGTTGTTGTTGTTGTTGTTATAACGATGTATTTCTTAACCACATGTCCAATCATCAAGTTCATAGCAGAGAAACACATCTGAGGCAGCATGGAAGAGAAGGAGGTCATTCTTTAAAGGAGGAAAATCAACCTCACCACCAAACAGTAACCAAAAGATAAATCCCTCAAGCCTCAAGAAAACAGAGGATTTTAAAAGGCCGCAACAACTTCCCTCAATATTCACTCCTCAATCATTAACATTTCATTACATTGATATAATGCTCTTTTCATCTTTCAGTAATCTTGTTTCATTTCATTTCTTTTACATTTATTTCAAAACCATCCAAGACAGGTTCTGGCTGGGTTCACATTTACTTTGGTTGCTGTGATGACAATTGGGCTGACACCACATTGTATCTGGGATACATTAAAATTCATATTCTTTTTTTTTGTTAAACTGTAGCTGATTTACAATGTTGTGCCAATTTCTGCTGTACAGTAAGGTGACCCAGTCTCTCTCTCTCACACACACACACTCCTTTTCTTATATTATCTTCCATCATGTTCTATTCCAAGAGACTGGATATAGTGCCCTGTCCTATAGAGTAGGACCTCACTGCTTATTCCTTCTAAATGTAATAGTTTGCATCTACTAACTCCAACCTCCAGTCCATCCCTCTCCCTCCCCCTCCCCCTTGGCAACCACAAGTCTGTTCTCTATGTCTGTGAGTCTGTTTCTGTTTTGTAGATAGGATCATCTGTGCCATACCTAAGATTCCACATATAGGTGCTATCATATAGTATTTGTCTTTCTCTTTTGACTTATTTCACTTAGTATGGTAATCTCTAGTTGCATCCATGTTGCTGCATAAAATTCACAATCTTAAAAGACAAGACATAATACCCAATTGTCTTCTTCTAAATTTTTTCCAACTTTTGTCATCTGAGATTAGTCCTATGTTTTTAGCGAAGTGATTTTTCAAATGTTGAGTTTGCTCTCCTACGAATAAAGAACACAATTTACATAAGCAGGAATGTTTTGTTTCCAAAGAAGAAAAGGTGAAAACAACTTATTCAAGGGGAACAGTAAGGTAAGGTATTTCTAAGAGCCCAATAGTGTTTGAAAAATAATAATAGATGTCTTTCATAAACTCGTCTGCATCAAAGCAGCCTGTAATTTCCATTGAGTAGGGCCTCATACAGACAGGTCATCGCACAGAGTAATTCTAGCCTTGTAGGACTTCTCCCAGGACGTCTTGCAGTGACATGTACAATAGAGTAATTCCTTGGCTGGTTGCAGCTCAGAGCAAAATCCATAGCAAGATCAATTTCTGCTGCTTATAACTATTTTTCTTTTTTTTTTGATGGAGGTAGAGGGAAAGTAAAGGCAAGAAGATGACAAGCTGATTGAGAGTCCTGGCATAAAGAGTTAGAAATTTAATAGTTTAAAAATTGTCATTATAAGAAAAATAGGCCTGCTCTGCTTTTGAAATATATATATATATATATATATATATATATATATACACACACACACACATTTTCTTTTGCTGGTGAGTGACAGAGCCTGATGATCAAATTTACTAAAAGCAGAAAACAATTTCTCTTAAAATGTTTCTGTAAAAATCTCCAATCTTTATGAAAATTGTCCACATTTGTAACAACTATCAACATATTATAATTTGTTATGATTATTTCTGTTGTATCATTTATTGTTTTTTGGCCACCCCACAGCATATGGAGTTCCTGAGCCAGGGATCAAATCTGACCCTGCAACCTATACCACAGCTATGGCAATGTTGGATCCTTAGCCCCATCACACAGGGCCGGGGATTGAATCCACATCCTTGCTGCTGCAGAGACACTGTTGATCCTATTGCGCCACAACAGGAACTCCTCTGAATCATTTTATACAATATCATAATAACCAATTTATAATCCTATGAAAATTACAGTGAAATGAGACTAGGTAGCCTCACTCTCCCCGTGGTTCTTCTCTAAATGGCACATATTTTATGTACAAAAAAACCACTTATGCTTTCTTTAAAGGTGCTGAACTTGATGTTTGAGAGATAATGTTGGAGGCCATCGATCATATCTTGGGTTTTGAGTTTCTTGAAGAATGGAACTTTCATGACTCTTTTTTTTTTTACTTTTTTTTTTTTTTTTTTGCTGGCATATTCGCCAGCATAGAGTTAGTCAAGTAGGAAGTCATGTATGATCCTAGATCCTTTTGGCAATTTTTGAGACTCTTCCTTTCACCTTTTAAGGAGGCATGATTAATTCAGAGTGACAAACAATCAAAGTGAACTGGTGATGTTTATTGAAATCCTAAGCTGGGTCAGAATGACCCTTGTCTAGTAGGATGCAAGATGGGTAAATAAGAGCTTACTCACAACATTTAGAGTGTGAAAAACAGTTGCTATTCCCTGATTTACTTGTGGTATCACTGATTGAAGCAGAATGCTGGATGCAATGATTCCTAAGTGGTTTTGAATGCTTATGGTTAGAGTATTGGATTAACTGGGCTCACTTTATTGGACAAATCTCCATGTAAATTAAATATAGGGAACATGATGTAAATTAACTAGTTTCACTGATCCATGGTGCCAGAGTGAATTCCGGTCCTCATTTAGGATGGGCTGACATTCATACCTTTGGTTAGATGGAGGCTGGGAAGAGGGAGCAGAACACCAGAAGAAATATCTTCTTACAGTGAGGTTGGGGGGTGAATAGGGGAAACCCCAGCTTTTCTTATCATGGGTCAGTAAAATCATTTTTGAAGGCATCTGGTCATTTCTTATGCACTTGCAGCCAATTTAGAGGAAAGTTGTATTTTATTTTATTTATTTTTTATTTTATTATTTTTTTTTTGTCTTTTTGCCATTTCTTGGGCTGCTCCCGCGGCTTATGGAGGTTCCCAGGCTAGGGGTCCAGTTGGAGCTGTAGCCACTGGCCTATGCCAGAGCCACAGCAACGCTGAATCTGAGCCACATCTGCAACCTATACCACAGCTCACGGCAACGCCGGATCGTTAACCCACTGAGCAAGGGCATCTATCGAACCCCACAACCTCATGGTTCTTAGTTGGATTCATTAACCTCTGCACCACGACGGGAACTCCGAAAGTTGTATTTTAAACATTCCTCCTGCACCTGCAGTATACAGTGCAGAGCAGAGCTGAACATCTGGAGATACTTGATTAATGATCTCTGGATGGCTGCTTGGCACTCTGGGCTCTGAGAAAGCTGTGTCCACTGGGAACTAGTGTCTTGCTGAGACAGTGGTGACACAGAAGAAACTGATCCCATGACCTGCTGACCTTATTCTACAACCTGTCATGAGAAACCAATAGAAGTATTTTCTCCTTCTTGCTATACAAAAGAAAGAAAGAAACAGATACTGCATCAAACAAGCTGTGCTAAACTCCACCTACTGCCATTTCTATAATAAAAAACATTTTAAAAACTTCGTATTATTAAATGTAATGAAGGAAACCCTAGACTTGGGCAGATTGAGTCTACCAGGGAGAAACCTGTGCATCTGACATTTTGCTACACACATGGCTTAAACAAGGAGTGTAGAAAGAAAGGATACCCTTAAGCACTTCAACAGTTCACATGTTACTATGAAACCAAACCATTACATCTATTTTTTAAGTGAAATATTCTATATGTAAAAAACAATTAATGCAATTTTGTTAATGATTGTGGTACCTGGTGGAGTTGATTACACATTTAGCTAATATATAACAGAGACATTTAACAAAAAAACTTTAACAGGAGTTCCCATTGTGGCTCAGTGGGTTAAGAACCTGACATAGTGTCCGAGAGGATGCAGGTTCAATCCCCGGCCTCGCTCATCGTGTTAAGGATTCAGCACCACTGCAAGCTGTGGTGTAGGTCACAGATGCTGCTCAGATCCATCGTTGCTGTGGCTGAAGTGTAGACCTGCAGCTGCAGCTCTGACTTGACCCCTGGCCCTGGAACTTCCGATTGCCACAGGTATGGCTGTAAAAAGAAAAAATAAATAATAATAATAATAATAATAATAACTTTAACAATTCTCTGTGGATCGATATCCTAGTCAGAATACAACTTTGAGTTCACAGATATCCTTGTCTCCATTGCAATGTTGCACCATGTTTCCTCCCTTCTGCACCAAAGGAACTTGAGATTAACTGAGACTCCAGAGCCATGCCCACTGGTGAGAAACAGACTTCAGGGCTTTTCATGTGACTACTACCATTACCTCTACTGCCAGTAAGATCCTTTACTGTTCTGACTAGCTTCCCTGACTAGTACTTAACTTTTTTCCCTTCCCATTAGCTCTCATCAAGCTGTACTGTAGACCTGATATCCTGCCAAAGACTTGTGCATCCCCTTCCTATGAAAGGGCTCTGCACTTGTGCCTCCTGCACTCACTTGGCAGGGAATCCTGCTGGCCAAGAACAGTTACCCTTGAACTATACTTGCCACCTGCCAGAATCACAGTATTCAACACCATGTTTTTCTGAGGCTGCACCTGCTAGTCTGGATAACCAGGTCAGTACCAAGTGTTTCTGACACTATCTAAGTGTCTCTTTTAGGCATTGGGTATTTATTGGTAATCAGTTTTACCCCATGCAAGTCTTCAGCCTTTTTCCCACCACATGAGGACCCAGCACTCTTTTTGCCTCGCGGAGTCTTAGCGATTATTGTAGCTATGCACATACAACAAGACTCTTCCTCATGAATACCTAGGAAGATAGCTGAAACTTCAACTTATGAAGTTCTAAACATGCTACAAAAAACAGCTGTTGGAGTTCCCGTTGTGGCACAGTGGTTAACGAATCCAACTAGGAACCATGAGGTTACGGGTTTGATCCCTGGCCTTGCTCAGTGGGTTAAGGATCCGGCGTTGCCCTGAGCTGTAGTGTAGGTCACAGACGTGGCTCAGATCCCGAACTGCTGTGGCTCTGGGATAGGCTGGTGGCTACAGCTCTGATTCGACCCCTAGCCTGGGAACCTCCATATGCCGAAGGAGCGGCCCTAGAAAAAAAGGCAAACAAACGAACAAACAAACAAAAAAAACAGATGTTAATTTTCCAAATAAAGCTCTAATGTCAATGTAATTATAAACATACACATCCTCTAATTTAAAATGCTGATATATGAACCAAGCTTTTGAACGCTCCATAAAAGGTTCACAATTACATGGAAAATTTCCTTGAGACTACATTCCTAGACTTTCTAGTCTAAGATCAAAGGCAGTTTCTGAGTATGATTTTGTTTAGTTAGTTGAACACTGTATTATCTCATTTCAAGGGTTAGTGACCTTGGAAACACGTCTTTCTTAATATTACTCAATTATGTCAATAGGCTTCTTGCATAGCAAGAGTTTCCATGGACATGTAAAAAAAATCTATTTACCCACAGACATGGACTGAAAATATACAATAGCATTGTAGTATGCTACATTATGTATTTTTAAATTAAGGTAAAAATGGAGTGTAGCATGATTTACATGAAAAAAACACCCAGGCTTGCCCCGTCTCTGCTATTCCTTATACCTGTAAATGATGCCACTGATGATAGTTTCCACGTGGTCAGTGGCTAGAAAATACTAATCCGTACAATCTCTCTAAGGAAACACTCAATTTTCACTTTGCACAGCTAATATTTCCGACACTCACAAAACTAACTGGATTTTTCTGTGAAAAATCTATCTCTTTCACACTTGTCATTCTTTGCAACCATCTCTTGAAGTTAACAGCTGGTCCCTAAATTTTTGTACAACCTCCCCACCTCCTTCACATCCTTCCATCACGATTGCTATAGCTCGGGCTAATTTTTCTCAGACGTGGTTTCCCATATGTCTGCTGGCTCTGCCACAAGGTTAATGAGCACTTTTCATGAATTGAGTATTATTTTTGAAGCATTTCATTGTGTGTGTGTGGCGTGCACGGTATTTGTGCGAGGTTCTCATTTTGTGAGATATTCTATTATTCTCCATTGCCCATACTTTCCAAGTCCAGGGCACCAATATCATGACTGAATCAATCAACATTCTTTCAGGGCCTGTTAAGTTCTAGACATTGTGCCAGGTACTTTCACATACTTTATTTTACTGTCATGAGCAGGTAGCTGCACTGGGCAAGAGACAGGGTTCTGGTTCCTTTTAGAACATTCTGCCATGCTGTTAAACAACCATAAAAATTGGTTACAGGTGCAGGTGTAATTTGTCCACAAAGCAGATAAAGTACTTGTGTCAGAACAACTTTCTAGCCAAGAACAAACGTGTGGTGCTAACAACACTATGGATTTTCAGCTGCTTTTATAATTTCATGATACTTGCACATGTTTGGTTTTCTGTCTGCTAAAGTCGTCTGTTTGCTAAAGACGACTTCCTCAGGGCTTCCTTTATTATCTTTATCACTTTTCTGAGGGGATATTATTTGTTGTTCACGTGCTGGTTTATGGCTTTGTATTTCTTGGGCTCTCCCTGAGCTGTATGTAAGACTTTGAATTGGCAGAGACGTATTTTTTTTTTCTGTCTTTTTGTCATTTCTTGGGCCGCTCCTGCAACATATGGAGGTTCCCAGGCTAGGGGCCGAATCAGAGCTGTAGCTGCCAGCCTACGCCAGAGCCACTGCAACACGGGATCCGAGCGGCATCTGCAACCTACACACAGCTCATGGCAATGCTGGATCCTTAACCCACTGAGCAAGGCCAGGGATCAAACCTGCAACCTCATGGTTCCTAGTTGTATTCGTTAACCACTGAGCCATGACAGGAACTCTGGCAGAGTCGTATTTTTAAAAGTTTTGATTTTGGACTCAGCCTGGTTTGAATCCTGACTCCACCACTTGGTAGCTCTATGCATTTGTGCATACTTGACCATTTTGAGTTTCATTTTTATTATCTATAACATGGGAGTACTGATAAAGTGGTGAAATATGGTCCAACTAAGATAATGCAGGAAAACAACTTACACAGTCAATAAATGTGGTCAATGTGATCAATAACATGGATGCTTCTTTTTGTTATGTCAGGCATAAGTGGTCAAAAGACTACTCTTGTCTCTAGGATGCAGACCACAGTCTCATAATCAGATTGATAATTTATGAAACTTCATCAAGGAAGACATAGTCATGAGGAACAGGGAAGAGTTTGCTGGGGAGAAAAAAAAAATCAGTGCAAACTGATTTTATTTCCTAAAGTCTCAAGATGGGAAAACACAGTGGATTAAATTAATCTGAAATTTCCAAGACCTGACAGAGCCTCTGTAAGCTCTTCAAGGGCAGGGATAGAACTTTCTCCATCCTTACATGTGTGTACACACATAAGATCTAAAAGGAAATTATGTATAAATATTAATATAGTCAATAAAGGCATATTGGATTTAAATTTTTCTGCTCCTTATATATCAAATAATTGACAATAAAATTGATAACCAGTCATTTTATGCAATTGTGGCATATATTATAGGTAGAGATAGGGTCTATTATAATATTTAGTAGAATACCATAATGCTATTCACAATTCACTTTAACAGTCCATAGCACCTTGTATAGATAGGTAATTATAGAAAAATTTAAAGTACTACATGAGTTATGCTGACAGAAAGGAAAGAGTTTGAGAGATTTTATCTCTATGGCACTGATGAATGAATCTCTAACAACACAGAGGTAACTGAACTTCTATGTGTGGCAAGCGATGATGCTTTCATCTCAACCTGTCATGTCAGCCATTCATGGCTGGGTAGGACACTGAAAACAACTACCACCCGAGTTAGTAAAATCAACAGATCCTGGAGTTCCTGTCATGGCTCAGTGGAAACGAATCTGACTAGCATCCACAAGGACGCAGGTTCTATCCCTGGCCTTGCTCAGTGGGTTAAGGATCTGGCGTTGCCATGAGCTGTGGTGTAGATCTGGTGTTGAGGCTGTGTCACAGGCCAGAGGTTACACCTCCAATTTGACCCTAGCCTGGGAACTTCCATATGCGGCAGGTGTGGCCCTAAAAAGACAAAAAAAAGTAACAGATCCTGAAGAGATGGAGACCTGGAGAAAGGAGATCGAAAGTGTCTTTAGGTTGGAAAAATGGTTAAATCTAACAATGAGGTTTTAATTAAATCTGCCATATAGAACAATATAAAAGTAGAAAAAATGTGGGAAATATATGAAGATATTAGTTGAAATTAAGCCACAGTGTGGCTTGGGAAAAAAAAGAAAGGAGATCAGATCTTACACTATATTATTATACACCAAATTATAAAGTGCTAGTTCTATTACATTTGGTGCTGGTTAAGCTATACTGTGTTGAGTGGTGTCAAACTGACAGCTTGAAAGACACTTCATGGAGCGCATACAGACTGATAAGCGGGCTGGAATACCTTATGGGAATGGTAATCATACAAACTGAAGATACTGAGCCTGGAGAGAACCTGGAAGGAGGAAGGATGGATGAGGTTGAAAAGCCAACACATGGAAATGTGATGAGTTTGTCTATCTGATTCAAGTCCAGAAAAAAAAGGATACATTTGTCAAAATTATTGGAAGCAATATGTATGAAATGCAAAGTTAAGTTTAGAGATGGAAGATAATAAAATGGATCTCATGGAGAAATAGTGAATTCTCTATCACCAAACATTGTCAAAGTGAGGCTATTAAAAAAACTCAAGGGCCCATCTGATGGGGTTAAAATTGCTAAGCTTTTAAGTATCTAATAGACCTGAGGATCCATGACTCAGTAGATTTCTTATTTTCTGTGCATATACTTTTTGCTAATAGGTGTGCACATGTTTATTTTATGGTAACAAAATGCAAAAATATGAAGTTATTCAAAAAATACTAGGAAATAGGCAAAAAGAAGATATTAATATAAGATTACAAATTATGTACTTTTTTTGCCATTTTCTTTCACTACCATACTACACTGTTTTCACTAAATTATTATATTTAAATACTATATATTGAGCAGATTGAACAGCTATACCAAAGCTCATAGCAGTGCCTGAATACCTCATAGAAAAGTAAATATACATATATATTCCAATATCATTTTTGGAAATTTTATTGAAAATTAAGTTGGATTAATGAATCAGACTAAATAATAGAGAAGCAAATACACAATTTTGCATTCCACCAAATAATATTATCATGGTATACATGTCTGTAATGTAAGGGCTCAGAGCTTAGCTTGTTCAGTTTCTTTTCTTTCTTTTTTTTTTTTGGTCACACCATTGGCATGTGGAAATTCCCAGTCGGGGATCAAGGGATTGAACTCACACCAGAGGAGCGATCTGTGCTGCTTCAGTGACAGCACCGCTTATCCTGCTGCACCATAAGGGAACACCTCAGTTTTCTCAACTTTGGTCTATAGCTTGTGATAGGTCTATGCTGAGGTGTTCATCGGTACATTACAAAAAGAAAAAAGATGGAGAAAACGTGATACATTTCTTATAATGTGAAATGCATTCACTTTTTAAAGTGTAAAAATATACCAATTATTTAATGACATGTTGGCAAAAGTAGGTGTCAGTTGTGTTCTTTTAAATGGTGACCCTGTGGCCATTTGTCCATTTGTAATTTTAAAAAGTAATACAGATGTATGAACCCCCAAAGTCTGTTAACACTCATTGAACTGACAATACCTCCTTACCCTTAATTCTTATTTTTTAAAATTGTTTTATTATAGTTGATTTACAATGTTCTGTCAATTTCTGCTGTGCAGCAAAGTGACCCAGTTATACATATATATACATTCTTTTTCTCACTTTATCCTCCATCACGTTCCATCACAAGTGATTAGATATATTTCCCTCTGCTATAAAAGGATCTCATTGGTTATCCACTCCATATGCTATAGTTTGCAGCTACTAACCTCAAAATCCCACTCCATCCCACTTCCTCCCCCTCCCCCTTGGCAACCACAAGTCTGTTCTCCATGTCCATGAGTTTATTTCTTTTCTGTAGATAGGTTCATTTGTGCCATACATTAGATTCCAGATATAAGTGATATCATATGGTATTTTTTTTCTCTTTATGACTTACTTTACTTAATATGAGAGTCTCTAGTTCCACCAACATTGCTGCGAAAGGCATTATTTGGTTCTTTTTTATGGCTGAGTAGTATTCCACTGTTTAATTTTTGCACTTTTTACAAAAGAGAAAAATGACCATTGTCTCTAGACATTTCTTGAGCAGCTTGAATAAATCAGTAACCTGAATCAAGTAATGACTCATCATGAATACCTTACATTTCACTTCTGCCTCAGTTGGATATATTAAATGAAACATTTTGGTAATGTAGACAGGGCTTTGTCAGAAGTGAGTTCCTGTGCAGCATTAAGGAGTAGGCATTAAAGCAAAGAAGCACTCAGTTCAGAGAGAGGAAAACTGTCCCCAGGAGAAGAGAATGTGTCATCAGTCATGACTCCCAGATTTTCATGAATTCCATGAGATTCAATTCCAGGAGCTGGAAATCTTCAACAATGCATCACTGAAGCAATTTGAAATCAGATTACTGCCCTATACTGTGGATTCTCAGGGGTAAATTACATTGATAAAAGTGATTTTTAAGAGTTCTAGGTTGGGATGATCAGAGGAATCTTTCTAAAATAGGAAGGAAAGAAATGGGTGGAAATCAATGGCAGGCAAAAAATGAAATTATTTACTCTATGTTCTTGCTAAGTTCTCTCCCGCCCTACATCCTCCAGCCTAAATAAGACATGGTCCACAGCTAGACTGGAGGGTGTGGACCGTGATACCAACACGCTCCTCTGCTCCCGCCCCACTGTCCCTGGATTCTTCCCATCCTCCAAGCCACAAACTTCCCATGACTTGCTTATTCCCAAGAAAGAGCCATTCGTTAGGACTGCTTTACCCTCCATCCCTTAAATGACTCCAGGACTGTATTCACCATACTTTTCAGCTCTTCGTTTCAGTCACGACTGTGAAGCCACGACTTCCAAAAGACTCCTCTTCTCGGGACATTTTTCCCCACAATTTTTCCTAGAACTCTTCTAGTCTGAACTTATCCCTTAATACTTGATGAATCCTAGACACTTCCTTTGGGTTCATTATCACAAAATCCTCTATATTCTCATCTCTCTTGGGAATGTTCTCAACCTTCCTGCACCAATTAAAATGATTATCCTTTAGAACACACTTCTCCACTTTGGGCCCAGACTTCAGGAAATCTTGAACTGACTGCCTCTTACAAGCCCTCTTCCGTTCCTCTTTAAAAACAAACAAACTATGAGCCAACAAGCCCAGCTCCTTTGGAGAACATGCCATCAGGTTATAGGACCTAACACCTTTCCTGGTACAATTAACTACTGCTCTGGTCACTACCTTCATTTGCTAAAGATTTTAGCCTTGGCTTATTCCCTCAGTATTTATAACTATGAATAGACTTTTAACACTGCCTAGCAATCTTGCTTCTTTTCTCTGGTCAACTGTCACTTCCATGTATTTAATACCATCTCCTTTCTCCTTCAATCTTATACATTCTCTTTTCAGTCCTCTCTTCCACTTAGTGTTTACTTTTTTCTTTCTTTCTTTTTAGGGCCGCACCTGTGGCATATGGAAGTTCACGGGCTAGGGGTCGCATTGGAGCCACAACTGCTGGCTTATGCCACAGCTACACCTGATGCAAGCTGCATCTGTGACCCATGCTGCAGCTTGTGGCAACGCTGGACCCTTAACCCACTGAGCGAGTCCAGGGATGGAACCTACATCCTCATGGATACTAGTCGGGTTCTTAACCCACTGAGCCACAATGGAAACTCCTGTAATTTGCTTTTTATTCCACTAAAATAATAAAAACAACAGAAAAGAACATTGTCATTCTCCCATCACCAATCTAGCTGCATCCCTAGCTCTATAATTTGCTTTCTTTCCCATTATACTGGACACATTGTCAGAACTACTACTTCAAGCTGGAGCCATCTGCAAATCTAAACATTATCATCCCTCAAAAATTTTATGTTTGTAATTATTCCTTTTTTCATTAACTTCCTCCTTTTATTGAATCATCCCTATCAGCTTATAAAGAAACATTTCATCATATTCCTCCCTTAAAAAATGAACAGAGAAAACATCCTTTAATCCTATATTCCCTACCAGCTACTCTCACATGTCTATGTCTCATTTTACAGCAGAACCTCAATTTTTCTCTTTAATTTTCCTTTCCCATCCCCCCTTAATTTGGTGTAATCATACTTCCATCCCCGCCTTCCAGAGAAACAGCTCCTAACAGCATCAGTTAACATCATTATCCCAAACCCAGCGGTACGTTTCAGTTTTCATCATACCCAACCTTTTCACAGAACTGGACCTGCTTCCTTTTTGCTGAAACACATGCCTCAGCTAAGTATCTTCCTACTTCATTTATCTTGGCTTCTCAGACTCTCCTGCTGGCTGGAGCTCCTGAGCATATCTAAGCGTTGGGGTGTCCAGGAACTCATTCAAACTTCATTCTCATCTCTAAACATACTCAGTAGATTATCCCACCAAGAGTCCAACTCATGCATCTAAAGGCAGATATTTTTCACATTTTTGACTTGAGCCATATACCTCCCAAGGGATCCAGGTTTGTGTATATAACTGCCTGGGCATGATCACCTTGGGAGGTCTAAGAGGATTTTCTGATTTAAGAAGTTCAAAACTGGACTCTTGACCCCCACTCTCCTGCCATCCAACTTTTCCCACAGCTTTTTTTTTTTTTTCTTTCAGTCTCTGGCTAACCTTTATTGAATGGGATTTCTGTTGGTTAACCCATGTTTCTCTAATTTTTAAAGTTAAGAATTTTTTTTTTTTTGGGCAGTTTTAACTTCACAGGAAAATTGCAAGGAAGTTTCAGAGAGTTCTGATACGTTCCAGGCTCCCCCCACATGCACAGCCTCCCCCATTATCAACATCAGAGTGGTCCAATTGTTACAACTGACGAATCTGCAGTGCCATATCATAATCACTCAACGTCTAGACAAAGTCCATAATTTACATTACGATTCCCTCTCGGTGTTGTACATTCGTTGGGTTGAGACATGTATAAATGACATATGCCCATCATGATAATATTATACGGAGTATCTTCTCTGACCTAAAAATCCTCTGTGCTCTACCTATCCATTATCCTGCACCCCCAATCCTTGGAAACCACTGGTCTTTTTATTATTGCCACGCTTTTGCCTTTTCCAGAATGTCATACAGTTGGAATTATTCAGTATGTAGCCTTTTCAAACTGGTTTCTTTTACTTAGTACTATGAATTTAAGTTTCCTCCATTCCACAATTTTTTTTCTTCCATCTCAGAAAATCATCTAGTTATTCAGGTCGTGAAGAAATTTTTGACCATTCTCTTTCTTACATATCTTATGTCCCATCCACCAGCAAATCATGTTGTGTTTCTTATATTCAAAATGTATTTGGAATTTAACCACTTTTCACCACCTCCATTTCTCCAACTCTAGACCAAGCCACTATCATCTTTCACTTGAAACTTAAAACAGCCTGTTAATTGATCTCTTAGCTTTTCATTTTTGCCCTCTTGCTGCAACTCCCACCCCCACCTCCAACCTAAAACCCATTCTCACATACTAGCCCAAATGAGCCTTTAAAAATATGAATTACATCACATCAATCATCTACTCCCAATTCTTCAGTGGTTTCCCATCACCTGACAAAAATATCCAAATGTCTTATCATGGCTATGAGGTTGTACCCTAACTTGTTTGTTTGTTTGTTTGTTTTTAGGGCCACACCTGAGGCATGTGGAAGTTCCCAGGCTAGGGGTTGAATGGGAGCTACAGCCACCGGCCTATGCCACAGCCACAGCGACATGGGATCTAAGGCACATCTTCAACCTACACCACAGCTCACAGCAATGCTGGATCCTTAACCCACTGAGTGAGGCCAGGGATCGAACCCGCAACCTCATGGTTCCTATTCAGGTTCATTAACCACTGAGCCATGAAGGGAACTCCCTATCCTAACTTATTTTTGATCCTTGTTTCTCACTTAGTTCCTTTTATTCTTTTCTTCTTGTTCATTCTGCTCTGTTGACACAGGCCTTCTTTTGGTTTCTTGAAAAATTCAAGCATTTTTCTTTTCTCAAGAACTCTTGCAAATAGAGATTCCTGGTAAATACCCTTTCCCCACAAATTCAGGTGATTTGTGTCTACGTTTTATTAAAGTCTCTACCCTGCAAGGGAGATATATATATATATATCTAGTTTTATATATATATATATATATATATATATCTAGTTATATATATATATAAAACTTCTTTATATAAATAATGCCTGTTGTTACTCTCCAACAAATTACTTGCCTTTAAAGAAAATTATCTATCAGCACCTGAGTGTGTGTATGCATGTGTATGTGTACCTATGTCTTTTTACAGGTGTTTTTTGTCTTGTTTTGTTTTTTGTTTTTCACTTGTTTGATTTGTCTCCTCCATTAGAACAAAATTTCCATGACTCCAACAGGGCACAGTCAGACTGACTATAACTGTTTTTTTCACTGTGGTGTCATATATGGTAGTTAATCAGAATATATTTGACGAATGAATAAGTGAATGGATTATGGATTATCAAAGATATTTTTCAATTTTCTTTTCATTGTTGGCTGCCCTGCAGCACATGGAGCTCCTGGGCCAGGGATTGGATCCAAGTTCCAGTCTCAACCTAAGCTGCAGCTGTGGCAATGCCAGATCCTTAACCCACTATGCCAGGCCAACGATCAAACCTGTGTCTCAGTGCTCCCAAGACACTGCCAATCCCATTGCACCACAACAGGAGCTCCAATATTTGTATTTTAAATTCTGACATCATTATATTCTATGAAATATTGACAGTTAATATATTCTATTTTGTAATGTATCACATGTATAATAAACATATTTTTTCTTTATAAGACTGAAATTTCAGTAGTATGACAAAAAGTTATGAAGTAAAAGAGCTTAAAATAAAATCAAATTACTATTTACCACATGGGTATCATGACTCGTAAAACTGTGCTGTGTTTGACATATATAAAAATTTGTCTTCAAAACTAAACTTTTGTGGGATGGACTGGGAGTTTGGGATTATTAGTTGCAACAAATTATTACATTTTGGATGGATAAGCAATGAGGTCCTGCTGTATAGCATAGGGAACTAGATCCAATCCCTTGTGATAGAACAAGATGGAAGATAATGTGAGAAAAAGAATATATATACGTGCATGACCACGTTACTCTGCTGTACAGCAGAAATTGACACAACATTGTAATATCAACTATAATTAAAAATTAAAAAAAACTGAACTTTTAATGGAAGTAATTTTATGACGTTTTGGGCCAGATAAAGGATTAATTTTTTTACAATGTTTTTAAAGTTTCATTTGTTTTACAACACTGGAGAATATTATGTTTTGCTGCACAATCTATTTTCACAACACACAAGAAATTGAATTTTGCTGACTCTGGTCACTATTCCTGAGCTGGCTTAGCAGGTACTCAGATCTGTTCTGGATGCAGACAAGCTTGTGCAAGATGAAGTCCCTGCCTTCAAGGAGCAAACCAGCTAATGAAACTGTTTAATATTTCAAGTGGGTACCATGACCATAAAAGAACATCACACTCTTTGCTGTCCAACACATCATTAGTCTGGTTTAGAGAAGTAGTATTTATGGAAAGAATTTGAAAGATATGAATTCTACTTTTTTTTTTTTCTGGAGAATTTAGATTTTGCTTAATGGTCTATATTTTCTTTCCTGTGGATTAAACCAGACTATCGGAAGGTCCTTGGCCATATCATCTTGGCTTCCCACAGGCTTGCTTTTATTTTAGTTATATGCTTTGGTGCCATAACCTTAAATATTATTGAAAGATAATATTAGAAATTGTTTCTGAAATCTGGTAATGTGTATGTTGTAAGGATGGTAATAAGGTCACTGTTCATCCACTGCATCTGAGTGTCCAAAGCCCCCAATAAGACTATGTTCCAGGAAAAAAACTTCTCTTCCCATAGAGATTCAGTATATTTTCTATATTTTATACCATGAAAATCATATAAATGATAATGATTCTTTTTTTTACTGTGGCCAACAGGAAGTTCAGAAACAAATGTTAATTTCAACCATTAGGGGTCATGTAGAACCTTATGGCTTGGATGTTTGTGCTCTATTCTCTCCTTTTCTCAACTTTTATGCTTTCCTATTCATGATTTTTTAAAAAAATCCTTTTTATTATGTGAACTCCGTCAAATTACTTATGTAGTAAAGGGAGGAGGACATAAGTAAAAAATACAGTACTTAGAGACTTCTCATTTTCTTGGATAGCTTCAATTTTAGGTTTTATTATTATTTTCTGTAAAGGTGCTTTGTTAATTGTAAAGTCTAAAGCAACTTAATATTGATACACAAGATTTTAAATAATAATTATTACAAAACCACAGCAATATTTATCAGATTTGTCACTTGATTAGGATTAATAAAACATAGTGACTACATAAAGACGAAGCTCTAAAAACACGCAGCAACAGTGAATTTTACCAGTCAAAAAAGTAATTTAAGAAGGAAAAAATTCTTTTTGAAGAAGATAAAAAGATAGATACAACCTTTTTTTTTTTTTTTTGGTTTATGTATTTTGACTTAGTATTAAGACAGCACATTCCAACTCATGGCATTTTTAATTCTCTTTAGCCAAAGGTTTATATCTTTAAAAGCACTGACCTAAAAGAAAAAGATATGTATTTATGGAGAAGCAACTGTTGCTAGCAACTAGAAGTCAAGACTGATGTAGCAAACAATATGACTGCTTCCAAGGTCAAAGGCAATAGCAGCTATGTTAAGAGAAAGAAAATCCCAAGTATGATGATAGCGGTAATCACACTGAACTGGGCTGTCTGGAACTTCTACTCCCGAGCTTTCACTAGATTACTTGAAAGAAACCTGAAGTGTAGATTGCTTCAAATTCTTCCAAATTAACAAGTCAGTGAACTGACACTGCTTTCATAGCGCATAAAATTTCCAGTGGATATATAAAAGTAGTCATTTATTTTTTTCCAGTTTAACTTTAGGAAACTAGAATAAAATTTAGAGGTCCATCCAGAGTAAGCATCCTTAAACCTGTAATCCATTAAGGCAAAAATAAATACGAGTTTTCAGTAACTAACCAAGTCATAAAAGAGAATCCATGTTAAAAATTTTCTTAGAGGAATTTTAGTGATGTGATGGTGAGAGGATATTCAAAATAATCCTTCATCAACTTGTATTTGGCTTCCACTTCCCGAATTTATGGACAGTCCCACAACATTCTGTTTCAAAGTGCAATTAACTGCTAGCAGTCACCTAATATTTTTATCCTATATTTCACACTAATACATGAATGTGCAACACAAAATTTAGCTTTCCTTAGAGCCAAGCATGACTGAGTCCTACAAATGTGGCCAGAATTGAGGTGTACCACTTGTCCTTAAACCAACTGTGAGCACTTCTCCAATCTACTTCCTCCTCCAAGCTGGACGATGGCCAGAACATCTTTAGCCTACAGGTAGATACAATACATCGAGGAGAGCAGAAGTGTCTACCAGCCACCTACAGCTTAGCTACCACTACATGAAGAAGAGAAATCAACTTTTCACTTAGTTCATTCCCTGTACTTGGGGGTCTCTTTGTTATAATACCAAAGTCTGTTCCCCAATTTGGCAAGTTTGGTATAAATACTTAACACTTAAAGAATACAAAGCAGTAGAATACATTATGAGAATATGCTATATTCACATAAGGTAACATTAAATGTTAGTTTACATTTATACACATTTTAATAGAATGGAAAAATAGTCATATAGCAGATGAAAATATTTAGGCCATAGACATATTTATAAAGAATGACCCGAAATACATGAAAATACTTTGAAAAAAGGCCCAGAACCCTACATTAGGGTTAAGGTTAGTTTAATCTCTGAAATTAGGATTTAGTGCTTTTACCGCTACATCTTTAATATTTTGTTGTTGTGTCTAATTTACAAAAAGGGACACATATTATTTGGTATAATTTTTCATACTATTATTTGGTAAGGATTTCTAAGACAGGTATTTCAATAACTTCTATGCACAAATGTTTCTTGTATCATCTCTCCATGGGTAGAAGAGTACCTGCAGTGAAACTCCCATCTACACCTCCTAGAGGCATAAAGTTGTTAACTTTTTTACTTAAATCAACCAAAGTACCTACTTGTAAACCTTTACTTTTGAATTTATTAGGATGTATAAGTAAATTCAAAATCCATACCAGGGTCAGGGACAATCCCATAGTGTAACCCACATATAACCAAGGCTTCATATAGTTCAGATAATGTGTGGATTTCTATCTAAATAAAGTCTGGCAACCAAACAGGCAATGGAGAACAATTCCTTTCAGTTTCTTAAGGAAAGAAGGCCATATAGCATTATGTTTTAAGTGGTTTCAAAGCCATATAATACCAGATAGCTGCCATTCTCATGGAGGGCAGTTACTTCTCCAAATCTCCCAAACACCCTGCCCCTCTCTACCCCAGCCAAAACCTCTCTTTGAAAAATCAAACCTCATAGCTCTTTTCTTTCATTCACTGCCTTCTTTCCACTAGTGTTCTTGCTTCTTATTTTTAAGTAAAGGATGGACATTTTAATGCAAATTATTCATGTTTTTCAACACAAGTCTCATTCACCTCATCTCTATTCCTTACTCACACAACACAAAATCCCAGAAACAAGCGTACAATCACAGAAAATTGTTTCAGGCATTAATGCTGCTAATGATTTTTATTTTTTATCTAGTCCTAAACTCATTCAATCTCAGGTATTGAACACCTTCATCATTCAATCTTAGCCCTATCAATTTCTCTTTCCCTGGTAGTACTCACTAACTAACCAACATAAGTTCATAGCAAAAGGCTTTTCATCCTCCATAACATCTGTTCAACTGATAGTGGTTACCATAGGTTATGAATGATTCTGGAGTCGCATCCATGGCACATTAGGGTTATAAAATGGCATGAGTGAAGTCTATCACGGTCCAAGGCAAGGAGAATGGTCAAACAGATTGACCATTACCCAGATCCAGAGATAACTTTTATTGTGGTTTAAATATCATCAAATAAAAATACTCCTGAGTAAAAAAAGAATGAATATATTTATATGTGTAACTGATACACTTTGCTGTACACCTGAAACTAATACAACATTGTAAGTCAACTATATGCCAATAAACTTAAATAAAAATATTCTTGAGTAATAGTAATGAGTTCTAGGTACGTATCTTCTTCAAACTTACTTTTGACTCATAATGTGAAAATCAACAAATTTCTTTCAACCCTGAGTATTACAAACACATCCTCTGTATGTATTCTTAGTTTAACTCCAGGAAAAATACAATTTTCTATCATGTAATAAAGTAAAGCTATTACCTAATTTGGGTTTCTTTTTCAATTGCTTCTGAGAAATGTGTGCTACTCATTTACTAAACTACATAAAAACCGATATGCCAATGTACTCTCTTCTCATGCTATAACAATAATATTCCCAATGCTTGTATAAGACTGTTCAAATATATCAGAGCTAAAATCAAATATATCAGAGCTAAAATTTTCTCTTTTGTTGCACAGTAAATGATATGGGAGGAAAAGAAAGAGGATTTAAGTCTTTTGCCTTTGTTGAATTTCAGTTACAGAGATAATGTAAGTCAGCCAGCTGCTTTTATTATAGCAGAGTGACATGAATAAATGAAAAAATGCAGGCACAATAAAAGATATTATCTCCTTCGCTCCCTTGAAGTTGAACTCTAGTCTATGAACTATTAGAACAACTGACAGATTATCAGCTATACCTGTCTAAATCCACATGACCATTAGGGGAAAACCATGTCCTTTTAAATTTTTGCAATGCTGGTTTATAAACTCCTTTGGGTAAAGGGCTTAGACAAATTAATACATCATACAATAATAATATTACTACTAACTCAAAATATGAATATCTAATGTATTCTTAAGGTAATGGTATCTATCTATAATTTTTTATTGATTGACTTACTCTTTCTTACCAACATAGCAAGCATGACAACCTACTGAAAGAAAAACCTATAATGTTGAAAATAAAAATATGAATATTGTAAGAAGAGAGTATTTATGAATATCACATAAAACCACTCAAAACTGTTTTTTGGAAAAAATAAATCTAAGAAAAATGTAGTGTATATTAGAATGCAATGCTTATTTAAAATGTAAGACATCATATGAAAGAAAACTGAGAAGTATGTTTACAATATCATACCCCTTACAAGGTAATTTATAATTCTAAACATTTACATTCTGAAATTGTAAGCATTTCAAGTGATCAATGCATTAAATTAAGAAAGAATGGCAATAGTACAACACACAGAGGAAAGGTCTGCAGTAAGATTAATAATAACCTAAAAGCATAACTTCAGATGACTTCAGTTCATAGCTGGTATCCTGCAAAGGGGGTGGCATTATTCAGTGAAGAAAAAGTGTGCTAAGATTTGTATATGGAAGGGGAGAGGAAAACAGATTGACTCTAGACTTTGATGAAAGATTATATACATTAAAAAGTATTTGTAAAACTCTGAGTAATTACAGGATGATTGTATGTAGGATACAGAACTTTGGAATCATTAAAGGGAAAAATAAAAACAAAGATATATTTTTCAATTTTTTCTTAGCAAAAGAAGCAACAAGAAAGTATGAGAAATATAAAAAAATGTAATCTTGGAATCTAAATTGTTAGCAATCACAAATATGAAAAACAAAATAAGTTTCCTGACTTTTCAGTCTGGATAAATACCTCTGTGCTGTCTAGAAGAGTTATGCTCAGCAAAATGGCAAAGAAAAGTTGAAAACAAAGGGATACTCAAAGGTTAACCAAGCAAGTGCTGGCAAAAAGAGAACAGTTTTGGTGGTCTAAATACAGAAGCAAATAAAATTAGAGGGGAAGAGAATTAGAGTGAATAAATGCTCTTTCCCTTTAATTTCATTTCATTGGAAAGCAAGGAGAAATGGAGTAACCACAAATAGGATGGTTGATCTTAATACAATACTCATCTTTCAATAACTGACAGACTAAGTACAGAGGAAAAGAATTAAGATGGTGTCCATATGTTCTGGTTGGTCTGATGGTCCCAGTTTATGACTATTCTTCCTTAGCAATTATTAATAGCATTCCCTTTCCCCCTCATATGTGTCCCAATTTGGACATAATTATTATTAATTAAGGAGAGAGCAGACTTTAAAAGTACAATTAATGGACTTATTCCTGCCATCCTCTCTCTCTCTTCTTTGATTATGTCACCATCCGTGACCACCATGTGGTTCCATCCATCTCCCATTTCTCTTAGATCCTTGTATGATGGGTTTGTAGCACATAAAACCTCTCAAAAGTGTTTTCATGAAAAAAAAAGAAATCTAAGAAAAATGTATTATATATTAGAATGTAATGCTTATTTAAAATGTAAGCCATCATATGAAAGAAAACTAAGATGTCTGTGTACAATATCATCCCCCTTTTCCTCATTCAGTCCATAGCTTCCTGAACTCCTCCTTGGAGCACTGATATAAATAGCCACTGCTACTACTTGTCCCCATCACATCTCCCTGTTGCATTTCCTCACTGTACTTATCATCATCTGATATCATCTTGTTAGTGTGTTTACTTCTTCAGCCTCACCTCATCCTACTAAAATGTAAACTCCAGCAGAGAGGGGACATGGATGGTTTTGTTTTCTGCTCTATTTCATGTGTCTGGTGCCCAAAGTTTCTCAGTTGAAAAAAATGTAAACATTTTTGCTGTTGAGATGAATCATCATGGGAACAGTCCCTATTCAAACTTACGGAATATGCTTAAAGAAGTATTCAAGGGAAGAACTGCAGTGATAAAGTTGAAAACCGGACAAAAATCTACACCTATAAATTTACACACCCAGACAATTTTCAAAGTGAGGTTCACATAGGAACAAACACTTCCAAATGAAATAACGCTCTATATGAAATTACAGGAACATATTTCATACAGGAACAAATACTCCCTACATGAAATCACTGAAAAAGGTAGTCCCATAGCATGACAGTAGTTTCAAGCACAGGTGAAAAATAGTAGGGAAAACATCAGCACAATATAAATTATGCACAAAACTGTAAGGATCTGAAATATAAAGTGCACGGAGTTCAGTTATGTGTTAGAAGAACAAACATACTGGGTGAAGCAAACTTTTTCTCAGAATACCAAAATAGCATAATTAGCGACTGTGTATGTGTGTGTGTGTGTACACGTGTATATATATATGTACACACACATATATATAGCAATAGTAAATTAAAAGAAGAAACCTTTCTGTATTAATAACAGTAATATTTTTCAGCTGTTGAGACACTATTTAATGAAAAAACACCAATTCTTGATATAAACTCTCTGTAACCTATGAATAGAAGAAATTTCCCTGCAAAAGGTCTACCTATGAGAAATCAATAGCAAGCATGGTATTTGAAATCAAATCCCCCAAGATTGAGTTCCTCCACCCAATTTATGATTAACCTCTCTATCCAAAGCTTTATTCTCTTTCTTGTTCCTCATCTGTTTCCCCTCAGGATAGAGGAGTAAAAAAAGAAAAAGAGGCAACTGTAATCAAGCAGGACCCAACTTGCCTTCTGACACAGTCACAGTCCCATTTCCTCTATAGAAAAACTTTAGTCTCCTGGGCCTTCCCTGAGTTCCAAAGAGTAAATTTAATCAGAGAAACCAGAAAATGTAGAAACTAAAAATGTAGAAACAAACAAGACAAAATAATAACAGTGTAGCCATTAAGCAAAGTCAAAGAACTTTTAGTTCCTTTTCAAGGGCTATGGTCTTCTGAGCCATATCCTTCGAAGTGTTTTAAAGATACAAAAACCCCTGGAGGGAATTAACTGAATGCCAACCACCAACTTGTAGACCTCAGACTGGCTGGAACCAGAAGGTTGATGATGTTGACTCTCAACTACCTCACCACCAACCAGCCATAAGAACGTCTACAAGCTGATCACGTGCCTGGCAACTCTTTTCCCTCAGTCTATCCCTAAAAACCTTTCCCTGGAAGCCATCAAGGAGTTCATGGCTTTTGAGTATTAGCCACAGAGACTTCTCATTTGGCACTGTCAATAAACACTGCATTTTCCTTCACCACAACCCAGGGCCAGTAGATTTGGCTTTAGTGGGCATGGTTGACAGGACTGAAGTTTAGTTCGGTAACATATTTACTGATGAAACACTAAAAACATTCCAAAGTAATCAAGAAAATGTCAAAGATGCCCATCACTATCACTACTATTCAACATCAACTTGGAAATTCTGTCCAAAACAATTAGAAATGGGACACATTTAAATTATGCTTATTTGCAGATAATATGGTTGACCAAAAAAATCCCATATAAATTGCTATAAAATGATTAGAACTAATAAGAAAGTAATAGCAGCATTTTTAAAAAATCAATAGCTTTACACCAAAAATAACCAATCAAAATATAAAAGTAAAATAAATCCCTTTAGTAGTGCAAGGAATATATAAAATACTTATAAACAAACCGAACATGAAGTATTAAGGACTTCTATGAAGTAGAACCTCAAAGTCTTTTGACAGAAATAAAACACCAAAATAGTATGTGGAGATAGACATACAATTTTTCTAGATACCATACTGGAAAGATATTGTTACATCCACATTTATTTGTGAATTTGACATGGTATCAATTAAAAACCCATAATGGAATTTGAGAAGATAATTCTCTAGCTTATCGGAAGGATAAAATAGACTAGAATAACCTCAATTATTTTAAAAAAGCACTTCCTATTTATAGAGGGGAACTGCCCCATTAGGTACCAATACTGATGTACCATATAAAGGTGTAGTGACTAAGACAATGTAGTACTGGTTAAAAAAACAGACAAATGCATTCATGGAATGGAAGATGGTTAAAAAAGAAATCTGTCACATGTAGAAATTTTGTTCATAGAAAGCAGTGGCATTTCAGATCAGTTAAAGGATGTACTATTCTTAGCTCCGTGTTTGGACAACTCACTTATTTATTAAGACATGTAACATAATGGTTTATCATGTCTCAGAATCCCCAACATCTCTTGGCAATTTGTTAGTTACACAAGTTCTCAGGCCCCTCTTCAGACCTACTGGATCAGACACTCTGGGATGGGACCCCTCAATCTGTATTTTAATAAACCGTGCAAGGGATTGTGATGCTTGTTCAAGTTTGGGAACAAATGTTTTATGTATCCTGAGTCCTAAATTCCATCACTCTAAACTGATGTGGAATCAGAGCAAAGATCATGCATCACAGGATTTTATTAGGATAATCCTTCATTCTAATAAAGTACTTTGAGAAAGAAGAAGAACTCTTAGAATCCTTAGATATCCATGGTGGAATGAACTCTGATGCTTGACTCTCTATGCAGTCAACCTGCTTGAGTTCAAATTTGTTTCTCACTGACTTTCATGACCCTAAGAAAGTTGATAACTTGTCTGTGTTTTGATTTCTTCATATGCTTTTAATAAGAAAATAGCAGTGTCTTGCATGAATGTTAGGATTTAATTTGGTTACTCATTTAAAATAATTAGCCCAATGACTGGTGTGTGGTAAATATCCTATACATATTTATGTTACAATAAACATAATACAATATTTATAAATAATACAGTATTATTTAGACAATATTTACCTGACACATAAATGAATCCATATAGTATAAAGACCTAAACTTAAAGCTAAATAAGCATTATAAAATAATACATCATTGTATGATTACAGTCTTGGGTGGAGAGGAACTTCCTTAAAGATATCAAACCCAGAATCCATAAAGGAAAAGATTGAAAAATTTTCTTCTTTGTAATTTAATTTTCTTTCCCACAAGAGACACTAAAGGAAAGAAATAAATGCCACACTAAGAGAAAAACCATTCAATATAATAGTAATACCTATAAAAAGGAAATACAAATAGCTAAAAATGAAAAGATATTACTGTCACTAGTAAATTCAATTTAAAACAATGTTATCACATTTTATACATCAAATTGGCAAAACGTTTTTTAAAAAATCAATTATGTGCATTGATGGCCCAAGGGCAAGAACATGACACACTCATTCCTAATGTAAGTTAACTTGGGAAAAACATTTTAGAGGAAGAGTTAGTTGTACCAGTGAATTTCACTACCAGAAGCCCATATTTTTAAAAAGCTGGTGATGCACTGAGGTATATGGAACAACTGGCCAACAGGGACCTGCTGTATAGCACAGAGAACTGTACCGAGTATTCCGTGCTAATCTGTGAGGGGAGAGATTCAGAGAGAATGGATATATATATATATATATATATATGTATGACTGGGTCACTTTGTTATACAGCAGAAATTATCACAGCCTTGTTAAATTAACTATACTTCAATAAAACTTAAAAAATAAATAAAAAGCTGGTGATGAATATGAATATATTTGTTCAAGGAAGACAAATCCATAACTTTTGTTTAAAAAGTTAAAATTAAGTAGTATATCAATCATTAGGATAATGATTTATAAATTACCAGCATCTATTTATGGTTTTTAAGCAATCACTAAAAATTAGAGAGGTCCATGTATTTAGGTATGAAAAAAATGACAAGGATAAATGAAAAGATGTATGTACTTCACAGCCATTTTATGTTAGGAAACTATGTGTGTATATGTGTGTACTTATTCATAAATTCTTAGAAGCAGGAACATCTCAAACTGTATTTTTATGGAAAAGGGAGGAATTGTTAGAAGAGTGAAGAACGGGGATTTTACTCCATAAAGTTCTATATTTTATATTTTTATCATGAGAATGCCTTCATGTGCTACTTGTACTTGTTAAAATGCAGAACTCTGGTATTTAGTGGGCAGGAGTCAAGGATGCTTGACATCCTGCCCAAGTGTGTGGGACACTGTCTCACAACCAAGAATTGTCCTGACCTTTCATTCTCCCAATCACATTATTTTAAACCTTTCATTGCTTTATAATAGTAAAACTAATTTACTCAGCAAAAATATTATTTTAGAGTTTTATATTAAGCAACCACTGCATAAGCCTCGATGATATGAAAGAGTGGTTGAAAACTCAGGTATGGCCTCAGACTAGCTATGTTCAAACCACAATTCCTTCACTCTAGTTGTATGACCTATGACCTCGAGCAATGTACTAAACATTGTGCACCTCAGCTTTCTCACCTGTGAAATGGGCATGGCTGTGAAGATGAAATGACATAATATGTGTTAAGCACTGAGAAAAGTGTCTGGCACATTGTAAACCCTATGTAAATATTAATAGTTATTGTTAATGCTAAAGGCATATGTCTGCAGAAGCTTCTATTTTATCCTTTCCATTAAGAAAAAAAATTTTTTTCCTTCTCCACAAAATTTCCATCTTAGCCCATCCATTCTCAATATGTCTTTCTCAATCCTATATTACTATATATTTTCCTTTCCTTAGTCTCTTTTGATTATAAATGCTAGTATTTTAGTCCATTCAATAGTAATTCAACAACTTGTTGTTTACCTTAGTCTTCTTACAGAACTCATATGAAGGCTGAAAGATACATTCCCTCCTTTTTTTTCTTCTATTTTTTTTCCTACATTTTTATAGCCATACCTTTGGCATATGGAAGTTCCTGGGCCAGGGGTTGAATCAGAGTGGCAGCTGAAGCCTATGCCACAGCCATGGCAACACCAGATCTGAGCTGCATCTGCAACCTATGCTGCAGCTTGCTGCAATGCTGCTTCCTTAATCCACTGAGCCAAGGCCAGGGATGGAACCAGCACCCTCACAGAGACGAGGTCAGGTCCTTTCCCCTCTGAGTCACAATGGGAATTCCTTTTTCTTTCTTTTAATCATCAAATATTTTTGATCTTTTAACATGTGAGACATTGAGGACACAAGAGCTTAAAAGATTGACCGAATTCGTATCGCTTAGATGGTGCAAGGCAGACTCATGCTAAAGTTCAAGTAAACTAAATATGCAGTTCAATACCATGATAAGTTCTTTAAGCAAAATAAATCTGAAGGCAAGCAGCAAGTCAATGAGTCACTTCATCACCTCCAGTGATTCTCACAGCAGGGGCGCTCCTTTTAACCATGTGGTAAGCCAAGGTCAAGGACTCTCGATGAGCTATAATACACTTGGCTCACTTCTTCACAAGAAGAGTAGCCCCAAATCTTTAAATGTCCTTTAGAACAGTCACGTTAATGAACAACCAGTTTACTATTTTCTGAGCCTATAACCTAAACACACACTTAAACACACACACACACACACACACACACACACACACACACAGTAGATTTTATACGGTTACCAAAGGGATTAGAGAAAGTAGATTTTACACAGTTACCATAGGGATTAAAGAAGATTGTACTTTTTTGGGAAAGTGACCAAATCTTATTTACCATTCTGGAAGACCACATCACCAACAGCAATGTCACTAGCACTAACTGAATTATCAATAAAACCCACCTGTATCAACACAGGTAAATGAGAATCTGTAATTGTAGTTGTCACATCTACAGGGAGTCTTTGACCAGATGGAAGTATCTTAATATTTCATATTTTTTATGTAGTGAGGTCTGAGCACACATGTTGCAATACATATTATTTTAGTCTAAATTATTTCCCTTTAATTTCTCCTTTATGGTTCACTTAAAGAATATATTGATATTTTGTTTTAGTTGTGTATATATGAATTTTATTTCAGGAGCGTATAAGGCATGAGCAAATATTTGTTGTAACAAGGTATTCTGAATTTGTAAGGTTCACGAATTGGAGTTCCTCAAATCAGAAGTCTGACTAGCCAACTTGACTGAAAAATATAAGAAACAGGGTTCAATGGGGTTAATTTTTGCCTGAGTCCAGAGAAATAGAGAATGAGCAATTTAAAGTTGGATACAAATTCAGTTACCTAGTGCAACCTCTTCATTTAACACAGGAAGAAACTAAGAACCAAGGGATATGACAAATATCAACTGCTTGTTAGTGGCTAGACATGGATCAAACCTCAAAATACTGACAAGTCTTTGAGTAATCTTTTTAGACCCTGGCCTAGGTCACTGAGAAAGGGAATAAGGGTAAGTGGAGTGGAGAAAACAGAAAGGGGCTGAGGCAGTTTATTCCAAAGCTGGCAGTTCTTTCAGTGATTGATTTGGTAACCAGTAATATTTAAACACTAGTCCTTAAGGTTGGCTTGTAGCCAAAAGGAAAGTGATGAAATAAGCTTTAGAATAAAAGGCTATAGGGGTAAATGGAAAATTCAATTCTGGAAATATTGACATAGACAACCATACAAATTATTTCACCATAACTGATCCAAGAGTCAACTGCCATTCTTTTCACTTTCCTGTTTAATTACAGATTGTTAATTACTGAGGTATATTTTGGGAGAGTCTTCACCTACTGGATGCTTTTGACTACTATAAAGGCCAGCTTTTTGCATAATGCCTAATATGAAACATTTGTTGCTTATAAATGGTTAAAAACCGAAGGGTATCAGGAAAACCCCAATCGTGGCACCTCTTATTGGACAAGGCTGGAATTCCACTTTCTGAAGCAAGCCAGCAAGAATGCCAACTTTGGTAGGGTGAGAAGGAGAAAGGCGAGTTTTGACATGGCTGATTTGATCACTGCTGCATCCCCAATGCCAACACAAATATCTCAACCTAAGGGGCACTCATAGAATCACAAAGGGAAGGGGTGGAAGGGAGGTGGGAGGAAGGAAATGAATTAATCCATTCTTGGCCCTTTTCTAATACTCAAATACCTTTGGAGGGCTAATATATCTTTCCTCTCTGCTCTTCTGTTTGAATATATTTAACAGATCTTATTATCTTAGCTGTAATGACAAGGAAAGCAGTGAAGAGATGTATTTTCCATCTAGTTTACTTGTTTACCTAGGGCATATAATTGAAGCCTTATATATGAAGCCTTTCTCCAGAATAAAAATGTTTTCTTCAAGCACTATTTACTTAATTATCCAAGAGAGGATGTGTTTTTGAAGTCTGTTCTGTTGCCACTCTGGGCTGAGGAAACTGAGTTTCAAATGGTAAGTTCTTAGAAAGACTGATAACCAAGCACATCTTTATTCTTTTTAAAATTCTCATTTTCTCAAAGTCATTTAAATTGCTCCTGCATATTCCAAACAAAAATGTCTCACCAAATTTAAGAAACACAGAAAAGCTAAACTGTTGGCTTATTTTTAGAACCATCAACAGATTTTCATCTGTACCAGAAAGTGCCTCAATCAAGATCTTTTAATATAATCTCCAGAACAGAGTCAGATCTTCTTCACACATGGAACAGATACTTGGTTTCTGGTATGGTTCAGGCTTTTACCAGGTACATTTTCATATTTCTCTCTCTCTCACTATAATGATTTCTGTTTTGTTTTTCCTTGAGAAAAGGAATGAATTTTCAGAAAATACATTCCATAAATGAGTCACTAAATTATAACACATCAATTCAAGTCTTTGGAGATGTTTCTGCAGAGAAATATACTGAAAAATTCTTTTTTTTTCTTTTTTTTTTTTTTTTTTTGCTTTTTAGGGCCACACTTGTGGCCTACGGAGGTTCCCACGCTCAGCATACGGAGGTTCCCAGGCTCGGGGTCTAATCAGAGCTCCAGCTGCCAGCCTACACCACAGCCACAGCAACGTAGGATCTGAGGCGAGACTGCAACCTACACCACAGCTCACAGCAACACCAGATCTTTAACCCGCTAAGTGAGGCCAGGGATCAAACCCGCAACCTCATGGTTCCTAGCTGGATTCGTTTCCGCTGCGCCACGACGAGAACTCCTCTTTCAGCCATTCTTCTTGGTAGATGGTTATCCTCTGGTCCCAGTTACAAACATTTGAGTGCTACTAACTAGACTTAGCAGAGTGTAGTTGCTGATAATTAATTGCTGATGCTTAAGCAGTGTGGAAGATGGCCGATTCAGGGCCATTACACTTGGCAAGAATCATCGTCTCACATGCTATGTATTTAGATCGATGAGATTGTGAGTCTATTACCAAAAGCCAGGTTTTAGAAGAACAAAAACCTATCATTTTGCTCATCTCCCCAAATCTTCTACATTATCTCACCAACAAAAGTTTCTTTCATTCATGCATTACGTCATCACAGAGTGGTGAAGAGCTGAACCCCTTCAGTTAATCTGCGTGGGTTTTAGTCTCGGCTCTAACACTGAGCCACTGCATGAACTTGGGCAAATACTGTGACCTCTGCTGGACTCCATTTCTTCATCTGTAAAAGGTGGGTAATATGAATACTCAATATACTGGATTATTTCAGGATTAAATGAGTTTAATACCTGTATGAATTGCTTAGAAAAGCATGTGGTACATTACAGGTCAATAAACAATTATTTTGGTGTTTGAATTCTGCTCTTCATCTTGGATTTCACTTTCCATAAGTGACAGAGATTTAATACTTTAGTAGCCATTGATGCGATAACCCTCTGATTCACCATATATCATATCCAAAACAGAATTATTCTCCATGTCCCTGTGTCCCTGAAACCTGCCCCTTCTAGTCTTTCCCTCTCTAGCTAATGGCATAGTCAGTTCCTTGTTGCGCTAACGACAAAACTCAAAGAAACAACTTCATTCCCTCTGCTCCTTCTCCTTTCATCATCACCAAAACTTGTCCAAGTGGCATCCTCAATATCTTGCTCTGAGCCCTTCTTTCTTCCTCCCCCGAGAGGTACGAACTCCTCCCCTGTATCCAACAGTTCTGCCTTTCTCCATCTTCCCATTCATCCTACGTCTGGCCATCAAATTTGTTTTCCTAAAACACAACCCTGACTACTTGGCTCCTCATTTAATGTGTTCATTCCATGAACACCTTTAACATGAAACTCACTGCCCTCCTATTGTACTAGTGAGATGTTAATGATACAAAAATAGACAAATCCCACCCTCATAGGGCTTACAGCCTAGCAGGACAATAGATAAGTGAGTAGGCAGTTTTAACACATGGTGCTACACACTGTTTTTGTTGGTATGCATAAGAGTCAACGGCATTCGGGAAGGCGCCAGTAACATGGATAAGGGACAGGGGCATAAAAACAAAGCCTTCCTTTCAAGGTGTTAATTGCTAAAAATAAAAACCTTCAATTGCTTCCTATTGCGTTTGTGGGTTCCAAATTCCCTAGCTGCAGTCTGAAATTTTCAGGCACTGACACTTTCCATAAAGCAGCCTGATCTATGTCCAGCAGCTTCCCACACTCTACATTCCAGTCATCTTGTCTTTGTGGGGCTCCTCAAAGGACGCCAGGCACCAGAACTTTTGTCTTTGCTTATTTAGTTCTCTCAGCCTGAAATGGCCTTCTATCCCTTTAATATTTTTCACGCAACAGCTTAAATGATCTTCCCTCCTCGATGAAGCCTGCTAAACCGCCCTAGTCAGAATTAACCTATCTTTTTCCTTCTCCCTCCCATCACTCCTTCTTCCTCGGGCCAGTTACCCAGTTGGCCCCATTTGAGAGTGACGTATGCAGGCGTCTTTTTCTTCCACAGGCCTGTGGGCTAATGGAGGGTGGCTGCCGTGGCTCATTCATCTCTGCGTTCCCCAGAGGGGCTTTTACAATAACCGACACCTAGGAGTTGCTCAGTAAATGCTTGCTGAATTCAATTATATTAAATGGTTGAGAAAGCATTTTTATTCTTCGTGGATCTTTGGGCACTTCCCTCAAAGGTCCTCTATTCAAAGATTTAACCTTTTGCCTGAAGATTTCATGTTCTTTATTTCAACTCTGAGGGAGAGGATTTTTAACAAAAAGGGGGAAGAGACATCCGTCTGGCTACTTACAATTAATACAAACAATCTGTGGTTGCCAAGGGGAAGGTGGGTGGGGGAGGGAAGGACTGGGAATTTGGGATTAGCAGAGGCGAACCATTATACATAGGATGGAGAAATAATAAGGTCCTACGGTAGAGCACAGGGAACTAAACTCAAAATCCTGAGACATACCATAAAGGAAAAGAACATGAAAAAGTATATATATATTATATATAATCTATACATAACATATATATGTATAACTGAGTCACTTTGCTGTATAGCAGAAATTAACACAACAGTGTAAATCTACTATACTTCAATAAAATTTAAAAAATGAAACTAATACAAAGTATTATCTTTCTTCATTTCAGGGCTTTTCAGATGCTTTTTAAAAATTGTTGAAACCCACAGTCAGAAATGGTTCCAAATTCTTAGCTGATTCGACAGAGAAAAATGAATGAAGTTTAGATTAATTCAAAAAACTGGACATAAACTAGCTGAGGTATTCAAACTGCTTTGCACTGGTAGAATAATTTACACAGATTATAGACCAATGAATGAAGTGATAATAACAACAAAAAAGAGTAGAAAGTTATAACCTGGACAACAAATGTGCAAATGAAAGGCCAGAGGAGAGTAAAATGCTTTCGTTATCATTTACTTATGGCATAGCTTTAAATTTTCAAAAGAAAAAAAAAAACAGATTATGTAACCATGTCTTCATAACACTAATGCAATAACACTTTTTTGGTTTTTTTGGCTGTACCCAACACATTCAAAAGTTCCCAGCCAGGGATCCAACCTGTACCACAGCAGGGACCCGAGCTGCTGCTGTGACATACTGGATCCTTAACCCACTGAGCCACAAGGGAACTCCCAAGCAGTTATGAATATTTCTGAGCCAGATAAGGAAGTAAATCCTGGTTTAAAGTCACATGAAAATCTGGGAAAGGTGACTGGAATCCTTATCTCCTGATCATCAGCCCTCTGCTGGTTTCAATAGTGTTGGCACTTGATGCCTCCAACAAAGCATCATAAATGACACTCAGAGTGGAAACACACACAACTTCTAAGCTGAAGTGACTTTCAGCTAATTCCTGTTTCTATGAGTCCTTCAATTTTGAGATAAAATTGATTTTTTTTTTCCTTTTTTAGCCACACCCATGACAGCCCAGGATCGAATCTGAGCTGCGTCTGTGACCTACACCACAGCTATAGCAACAAAGGATACTTCACCCACTGCACCACAGCAGGAATTATGTGTCCTTCGATTTTAACACTAAGTTCCCATTCAGACTCATCTCTTGACCTAAGTGACTATGTAATCGCCTCTACCTTCTTTCTATCAGTGACTTTCTAGAAGCCACTGTAATTTTAAAGCATTAGAAAAGTAAACTGCACATGTTCTAGCTACTGTATGATTGCAGAGAAATGTTCAGTTGGACATTTGAAACATAAAATAGACAGTGTTCTGGGAGGGGAGTTGTGGGGAGAGCAGAGGAGATGAGGAGCTGCTGATACATTAGGAGGAGGCATTCTTTGCTGATTCCTTGCTCATGGAGACAAAGAACTTTTGTTCTATGCTGACTGTCAGCTGAACATCTAGAAGCAAAGTGGTTAAGAGCTGGGGTGCTGGATCAGACAGCTTGGACTTGAACTTTGGTTCTACTATTTTGTGTGACTTCCAAAAGTCTTCTCTATCAGAAAAGTTGGGATAAAGACAGTTATCGTCTTTATAGCATTGTTACTTAGGTTAAATAATGATATAATATATGTAAAAGGGCTCAGCCAAGATTTTAGTACTTAATAAATGTCCCATAATTTAGCCGCTATTTAGTAGTAGTGCTGGTAGAGAACTATTAATTTTGCTTTTCCATGTATGATAATATATCAAAAAGCAGAGATGGGGGGGGTTGGGTGGAAATGGAGATAGGACGACTGAAGGAAAGGAAGGGTATTTGTCAGAAGAGACTAAAAGTGATACTGGAGATGGATTTCCAAGTAATGATATGCCATCATTTTATCGTGATTTCTTTTTTCTCTCTTTCTTTTTCTTCTTTTTATGGCCACACCTGTGACATATGGAAGTTCCTGGGCCAGGGTTCAAATAAGAGTTGTAGCTGCAGGCTGCAACCTACACAGCCGCTGATGGCCATGCAGGATCCTTAGCCTACTGAGCAAGGCCAGGGATCAAACCCACATCCTCACAGAGACACCGTCGTATCCTTAACCTGTTGAGTCACAACAGGGATTCCCACTTCATTTTTTGTGAAGGAGAAAGATCAACAAATATTTTCTCCAGGATAAAGTGGGTTAGAGATATCTGTACATCTCTTTCCTTCACTTATAACCTTACAGAGTGAAAGGAACATGCTATTTTATCTATCAGAGAATCCACGAAGGCCCTGACAATGATATTTCTTAAAAATATTTTGTGACTCAGTGTCTCTTAATAGCTACCAAACTTTGGTTGGGAGAAACTACTGAAAAAGGTCCTTTCTGAAGCACATTCTCCCATTTCGTGTTTTTAAATACTCTCGGCTTTATGCTGGATTAAACCAGACTTCCGGAGAATCCTGAATTACTATTGTGTTATCCTGGTGACTTATAAAGTTGTTTTTGTTGCTGTGCAATTTGGCAGATAACATCAGCTTATATTAAGAGACAGCACAAGGAGAAGAAACTTACAAAACATGTAACTGTATGAAAACAGTTGAAGATTTTGTTCTTTACAGGACACAATGACTACTTTGTGACTGTCCATGGGGAAAATGTCTATCATTTCCTACTCAGCAGCAGTCAGCCGTCTGCTGAGCAACTGGTTTGTTTTTCTCTTATGGACACTTAAATTATATAAATCATCATGTGCATTCCTTTGTGATGGATGCTGGAATCTTTGAGCCAAATCTCTGTCTAATCTCTAATATATATATATACATATATATAATATATATATATATAAAATTTTTAGATATATATTTGTGTTCTTTTGACTTTATTTCACTTTTCTACCATTATATTCTCTTTGCCCTATATTTCTCATCATTAAAATTTTATTTTACCTTGCCATACTGCATGCTGACTTCAGTCATATGCTATAACATCATGAATAATGAATGAATAAGTGAATGAATCAGTATTTATGATGATGAAGTTATAGCACGATATTTAATAGGACAAAGGACAGAGGGCATATCAATCTGTATACAAGGTTCTAAAAATTCATATAACAAGGATTCAAGAAGCAGGCAGTCACTAGTATGGGTTTAGTTCTCAAATATATTAGATGTACTATCTCTTGAATTCTTAAAGTCTTTTTCTCATGGTGATGTGATGGCTGCAGCAGCTCCCTTAATGATGCTGTTGATCAAAATGGGATGAAAGGAATAGAAGCCAGTGAACAGCCGCCTACATCTCAGTGGTTAGAACTGTGTCACGTTGTCATCCAGACTTACAAAGGAGACTAGACAAGACAATCTATAAGCTGTACAACCTATAGAGTAGGGACAGGCAAATGAGTATGGTTTAGCTACTGGGTGTGGCAACATAAATTCTGCCACAGTCATCAATCATGGAAATATGGCAATTCATTAAAAGGATCCTAAGGTTTCAACCATCAGTTCAAATTTGAGTCACATTCTCTCTCTATTTTCAAGCTTTCTGAGGAAAATACAGGCTCATGTCTAAAATAAAGAAGCACTTACCCAACTGGTGGTTTGTTAAAGGTGTACAACATATCTCGATGAGGGAAAGGCATTTTTTCCCTAGACAATAAAGCCCTGCAGCACAAAAAAACTGATCTCACTCTGAGACACAGCACAATGCAATCGGTTCTGGGGCGGGGGGGGTGGGGAGGGGTTCTTTTCTTTGAGAAAATAGTTAACCTAAAACTTTCTGGTTTCGCAGAGTGCAAATCACCATTTACTTAGCTTTACTTACATCAGAAATGATATATGAATGTAGTTGGTGGTTGTGAAGATGAAACTAACAAAGCAGTATGTGACTTTTGTCGTTACTATGACCTTCATGTTCTGCTTTGCAGCCACACCCCATTGTATGAGCCAATACAATTAATGCACAATTGTTCATCTGTTTAGAGTAGGCACTATCAGTTGGATTGACAATTCTAGAATTTTTAATGGACCAAACTCTATGCTATTAAGTTAATGCTCTTCTTTGGTTCCAAGTAACTTTGATGGTCACTTCTAATAGATGTGACAGAAGTTCCCTCAACTCGGTCAATTGTCTAATTTCAAAATCTTGTCTAATGCATAATAGCTGTAGAGGAAATCCAAGTTTCAAGGGCATGTTCATAGCAACCACGTAGAAACAGATGAGTTTCTAAAACAGAAGTATGGAGACTCGAATTCATTAAACGAGGAAATAAAAATAGAAGTAAATAACAAATCAGTCACAGTAGCTAGTATATTAACATTTTTGCGGACTCCAAAAAAAGAAAACACTCACCTTGCAAATCTTCTTTTAAAGTCTGCACTTAAGAGAACTTTCAGTGGATAATAGGGATCTAAGTAACTTTACTTCATGAAGGAATTCACAAAGAATTTCCCAAAATAGGTGACTTTGTTGAGCCTGATAGAGCCTCAAGCAAAACTTGGCATTTTGTGTCTGGACTTACTTATCATGGTTTAGTGGTCTAAGTAACAGTTTAATAACTGAAAATTAGGTGTTCCAATCTCAGTATTACCAATGATTTTTCTCTGACCTTGGCATAGGCAGTTGACTTTACAGAAATATTTTTCAAGGCTTTTATTTTTGTTCGGTAGAATAAAAATAACTTTTAAAAATGATAGATCAAATAAATATACAAGTCACAAACTGGAGAAATTAAACCAGTAACAATGTGTCTTTACTCTAAATATAGATTTGTTTTGCCACTTAAATGATTTCACCTTTTTTGTAGGAAGCACAGGGCCTTGAATAAAAACAAAATGAAACATTGTCTTGTTTCACTGAGGTTTCTGTCTATATCTAGAATGTCTACAATTAAAATGCCATTTTTTATTAACTGTTGGCTGCATCTAGTGAACCACTAAAAATACACTTTTGTACAGAACTCAGGGAAGATAAGAAATCTATTTCTTGATGAATAGACAATTCTCCTTGGTTTGGGGGAAGTGCTACTTTACATAAAAGGGTTTGACTAAATGACCTTTTGAGTTCCTGTCCAATCAGTCTTATTGACACCCTCCTTTGGCTGAAAGAACTCACCTAGTAGATCCAGGTATGGCAAAACATGTACATACATGTACATAAACATACCACATTTCCATGTATACATATATCTATGTGTACTAAGGTGGGGGGAGTGGGAGGAGTCACAGAAAGGACAGATGTGGAGAGAGAAGGGAGAGGTAGAGAAAAAGTAATGACCAGATGCTGAAAAAGTGGCAAGGCTGAGAAAAAGAGCAGGAAAAGCAAGCAGAGATTTCCTTTCAATCCTGCCTGAGATTTTAGTGTCTGCTCCTTATTAGTGGAACCAACAGATCCCCCCAATACCCCTTGCAGACGAAAGCCACATACACTTGCAAAATGACATTCCAACTTTAAAGCAAAAAAAGTAGACCAAGAAAAAGCAACTGCCTCCATAGAAATGGTTTCTCTTCTCCTGCTCATTGGGAAAATCTCAAAATTTTAAGAATGGGCAAAAAATACAAACTGTATACCCTTCAATAAAAAGACAGTTCAGCTCTTTATGCTGGAGATAGTCAGAGATTGTTTGCATAGGACTGAATCAACCCTACAAAGTACAGTTCCACAAAACTATAATTTTACACATTCCTATTATTAGAATTAATATTTCTCTGATGAGTTAAATATAGAGATGTAGCAGTTTTCTTTTATTGGTTAATTTTAATAATAACAGTAAATACTTTTAAAATAAATGCCAGGCACTGCTTTCAGTACTTTTCTTTTTATGGCTACACCTGCAGCAAATGGAAGTTCCTGGGCCAGGGGTTGAATCAGAGCTGCAGCTAAAGCCTACTTCAAAGCCACAGCAACACCAGATCCGACCTGCATCTGCAATCAATGCCACGGCTTACAGCAATGCCAGCTCCTTAACCCACTGAGTGAGGCCAGGGATCGAATCTGCATCCTCACAGAGACAACATCAGGTCCTTAACTGACTGAGCCACAACTGAGAACTCCTGTTATCAGCATTTTACATTCAGTATACATAGATTCACCATAACCCTATGACACAGCTGCAATTATTATTCTCATTTTCATATGTGAAAATCTCTAAGCAAAATTTTCCAAGAGTACACAATTCATTAAGGGTTAGATGCTGAGATATGAGCTCAGTCAATGTGGGTCAAGATCTGTTCCTACCAGGACACTGCACTACCATTTAAGAGTGGTTTATATTCACTGATTTTAATCAATCAATCTTAAGCTAAAGGGTGGAAAGTCAAGGTCAGTACACCAAAGAAGACAAAAAACAAAAGCTATTAAATCACAACTATTTCTCTTTAAGTCTCCTGCTACTTTTGTGTGAAACCAAATTTTAAGAAGATGTGCAAATCTCTCAGGACTCCAATAGCAAAAGCCCAAGTGAATAATGGAACTTTGGCGTTTAACCAGAACCTGCGGGGTTGTGTTCTTTTGTCTTCTATCACCAACCACTCGTTTCTGCTACCAAACGTTCTGCTACTGAGCATGGCTCAGTGTTCCAAAGGAGTGCTGAGTTCAAGATGTGCCAGCCAGTATAATGCTACAACACCTAGTAACCTACAAGAAGGAACACAGGGAAATGGAATCTAGCTTCAGCTTGGTGATATGGAGGTATTAACCTGTTTTCAGGAAGGATGAAGGTATGAATGAGAAAATGGATGCATGGAGACTTTAAAATTCTTGGTAGCACCTTGCCTAGTCAATCTACTGCTTTTTTGGATTTCATGATCTTCAAATAAAATTCCATGGGGGTTATTCTATATCTCATTCTCTTTGGTGTCCACTAAAATCTATTGGCTCTTTCTGAAGTAATCAGTGTTAAGAAATTATTTATTTCTAGTTCTTTGCATCATAGGAGTGGTTTTCTTTGAACAATGGAACAGCCTATTATAGAATAAGATGATTGCTGAATATACCTCTTTTAACAAAGATCTGAAGGATGAAGAACCTCTGGTCTATAATGCTTGTTTATTTTATTTTATTTTGTCTTTTTAGGGCTGTGTGTGGCATGTGGAGGTTCTCAGGGTAGGGGTTGAATCGGAGCTGCAGCTGCTGGCCTATGCCACAGCCACAGCCACAGCAAGGTAGATCTGAGCTACATCTGTGACCTACACTGAAGTTCACAGCAACGCCAGATCCTTAACCCACTGAGCGAGGCCAGGGATTGAACCTGCATCCTCATGGATACTAGTCAGATTTGTTTCAGATGAGCCATGATGGCAACTCCTATAATGCTCTTTTTAAAAATGGATGTACTTAAAGTCTAAATACTCCCTCAAACAGGGATAGATCACATTCAGAATAGTGTAAAATAAGCACTGATACACTCCAGGAATCAGACAGAAGGGGCTGCAAAAGCAGCAGAGGGTGAAAGGTGGAACGGAAATGGAGAAAAGACAGAAAATGTGAGGAAGTGGAAAGATGGCTATGGGAGAGTAGCGAAGAAAGGCATGATAGTAGAGGAATGGCATCCTTGCCCGTCTCGTTCAGCATATTTTCCTGTATTCTTTTTATATTTTTTTAGTTTTATTTTTATTTTAGGGACACACTCTTAGCATGTGGAAATTCCCAGGCTTTTATTTTAGGGACACACTCTTGGCATGTGGAAGTTCCAGGCTGCAGCTGCTGGCCTTACACCCATAGCCATAGCAACATGGGATCTGAGCCTCGTCTGTGACCTATACCACACATGTCATGGCAACCCTGGAACCTTAACCTACTAAGCAAGACCAGGGATTGAACCTGCATCCTCGAGGATACTGGTTGAATTCTTAACCTACTTCATCACAGTGGTAACTCCCAGCCTGTATTATTTTTTTGGAGAGAGAGAGAAGCAAATGTGGTAGACCTGCCTATACTGCTGGACACCCTGATGACTTGATGCCTTTGGGTGTAGAGTGCCTACTCATTTTCAGCTTGCTCATTGTTCTTTGCAGATTCACGCAAACTCTGAGGGCTGAGCAACAAAGAACTCTGTCTCAGTTCCCTTTAAAGTGACTCTTTGCATGTGTACTACCAAGCTGACACGAGATCCAATTTGTTTCAGAAATGTGTCACCTTAGGTATATGTTCAACTTAACTGTTTCGCTTTTTGTGACCTCAAGACAGAATTAGGAACTAATGGGTTTTAGAAATTTAGATGTCAGCCAATTTATGCTATAATTCATCTAACACATACACCTTCAGGATGCTCCAAACTCCCTTGCTATTGAGTGCTGGGCTCTCCGCACAAGTGATTAAATTTAGTCCTCGATCAGACCCATATGGTTGGGCTGTCACAGCTTCTTGGAATATTTTTCGCTTAGATCCTAAGAAATGTATAAACCTAAAAAAAAAAAAAAAAAAAAAAAAAAAAAAAAAAAAAAAAAAAAAAAAAAACCTAAATCCTCTTGCGTCTCTGAAAAGTCTTACAAACTACAATTTTTCTGCAAGCCATTGACAACAGAAAAGGCATACTCTCTCTGCATACCAGCGTACAAGCATCCATAAAAAAATAATTCTGCCCTGCCCAAATCCAGTAATGGATATCAATTACTGGGAACACTGTTTGTAATTTAACTTAGTGCTATCTCTTCAAACAGGCTATTTATAATAGGAATCATATTATATCCTACCAAGCTTCATGAGGAGAGTGGTTTTCTGGGTTTCTTTAAGTGAGCTCACTTTCAAAAGATTTTTGATTGGTTCTTAAGACTAGAAAATTGAGTTATTGGCTTTGAGTCCAAAAGCAAAAATCGATAAATTTTTATGGTTAAATATAAACAGTAATTATGGCCTGTTGTTTGTTAGCATGGCAAAATAAGAACATAGCATTATCACTTGGGAAAAAAAATCATGAAGTCAAGCACAGTGGTACAAAATTAAATTTCTATTTTTTTTACAAGGATTATTTTCATATGAAGCATCCACAGAGGACAGCAATTTACCACAGAGTTCTACTTATGGCTGTGATTTTGGCAGTTACCATTTGAGTTTGTAAAACAACAAAAGTACTATATGGCTCCACCCAGAGCTCCTTTGAGCAGTGCTATTGTTTCAATATCTCTAAATGGAATTGATAGATAATGCAGTAAAAAAAAAAAAAATCACGAACAATCATTAGCAGAATTGTTCAAAATGTCACACACACAGGATCCTACTCAAAGCCTTAGAAGACTTGACTGTGGTACTTAGTAGCCCCTGAATGCTGACTCAGCAGTCAATGGCCAAGGTGTTTGAAATATAAGAGCTTCCTTAATGTCTCCATTGTCAGGTTTCATTAATAAAATCAAAAATAGAAAGCAAGATTGTAAAGACTGAAAATTTAGAAGCCACCAGGAGATAATTTCTCATTTTGTAAAAGCTCCCCTCCCCCTTTCAAATGAAGTCCTAATGAATGATAAAAGACAAATGATCTTGAGGTTCCTGTCTTTCTATCTGCATAATGCTCTTTCCTCAACTGTGAAGTGAGATTAACAGGCCTGTTTTACTTATCCCACAAGGTAATGGTGAGGCTCAAACAAATATAAGGTATGATATAAAAGTGAGCATTATTATAATATGCCCAGGAAATACATGTAGGGTCTGGGTGAGAGATGCATTTGTTTTTTTTTTTTTTTTTTTTTTTCATTGCTGTTTAGATGGATACAATACCTATAAATCATTTAAGGAAATCTGTGTATTTTTTTTTTAGTAATCACAATTATTCTTCTCTCTTTTAAGTTTTCCATTGGGCACCTGCACAGGTAATATCAAAACTTTCAAAGCGTAAATATGTTTGCTTCTGCTGCCATTTGAGCTGCATAATGTCACCATATAGTCATCTTCTGATGTTAGCAGGAAAAGAAATGAAACTGAGTACTCGTTATATCAAAACAAAAAATTAAAAAGAGAAAAATAGTTTTGGAAAGTAATTCTAATAATAGTTTCAAGTAACAAAGATGCTGGTAAAATCAGTTTCACTGCACGCAGTGCTTCTTCGAAATCTCTGGACTTCTTTGAAAAAGATGAGACTACTTAGTGGATTTTCAAGTGACAAACAGCTGGAACAAGACAAGGCATTCCCTTCAATGATGAGGATCTATGATTGAAGAGGGTCTGAGTTACTCTCTAAGTTTTACTGAATGAGATGAAAATGTTGATTTCTTTGCTTGAGTGTTTTCCTGAAGGGCTGAAAGCTCATCCTTCATGACTCTCATGTTGTAAACTTAGCCTTTCTGTGCAAGAATTTGTCTCCTGTAAATTAAAGACACAAACGAGAAATATGCACGTGCCCAGAATGGACATGTGTATTCCGTGGGCTGCCCCTGCTTGAGCCCATCTGTTCTGATGGAAAGCTGCCCGCTGGCAAGCTGGCCCATTCTACTTCAACAGAGCTGCCAGCCTTCCAAGGGTCTGTGAGTGGGTGAGCTGTGGTGAGAGCTGGCTTTCCGCAAGGAGCCCTTCCATCCAGCCTACATATGGGTCTGTTTGCACTTGACCACACTTGCTGGCTCGCATGTGTCATAAAACAAATGCTCCTAGCATGAATAAAAAAAAAAAAAGAGGACAGAGCTGCACTAGTAATTCAGGCATCAGTGAACACAGACCACATGCAAAACTTCCTGTAGAAAATGGCTCCTATGGGCCAGCACAGAAGAGGAGGGAAAATCGTCTAGTTGTATAGAGATTGGACAAGTTACAAAGACTATTCGCCTGGAGGTCCCAGAGTGAGCTTTTATTTCCGTGTGTGTGTGTGTGTGTGTGTGTGTGTGTGTGTGTTGTTTGAAGAGCATATCCTGGGGCCCCAAATGGAGCTCTTATGGCCCATTCACTGCCCTCTCATCTCTCCTTCCAGTAAGAGCTAAGATCAATCTAGAATGGAAACTGCATGTAGGTTGATGTCTCAGTGCAGTTTTTCTTCTTAAATAAAGCAAACAAGATTAGTTTGTGTCAAAGGAAAGTTATTTTCGTGTGTGTGTGTGTGTTTTGTTTCTGGGTTGGTTTGTTTGTTTTTGTTTTGTTTTGGTTTTGGCCACACTCACAGCATATGGAAGTTCCCAGGCCAGGGATTAAATTCAGCCGCAGCTGTGATCTGCACCACGGCTGTGGCAACGTGGGGTCCTTAACCTGCTGCACCATAGTGGGACCTCCCCAGTGTGAATATTTTTATCATTTCATGTAAAAGTACATTTCCCTCCCTCCTGCGGTTCTATACAGGTCTAGGAGAGACAGTAAGTGTAGCAGGAGTATTTCCCCGAATATGCGGCACAGAAAACCTGATGTTGCATGCCCTCTTTCAATCTAAATCTGACAGCACTGAGCAAAGGCCAGGAGGCAAAGCCTACTGACTTCACACAGAAGTATAACAGTGAAGTATTTTTCATGACAAACTCTTCTATGGATGCCTTTATAAATATTAAAGAGCAGTAACAAAAGGCAAACAAGATCATGAATAAAATGAGTGACAGAGATCAAGACTTATGTCATCTAAATTGACAGGAATTCTACGTACTTCCAAGGGGCAAGAATCAAAAGCGTTGCTACAGAGAACCTAGAAGGGCAACTGCCATATTTATTCATTCATTCATTCATTCATTCATTTATTCAACACATACTTAATGGGCACAGACTATATGCCAACTGCTAAGGATACAAAGGTAAACAAGACACAAACAGAATCCCCTCCCTCACAGAGCTCGCATTCCAGTGAGGGAGAGAGATGAAACAATCAAATGCATGCATGATCTTTAGTGTTAGGTGGTCATAAAGGCTATAAAGTGACAAAGGGAAAGGGGATAGAGAATAATAGGGGGTCTGTTTTAGATAGAATGGGTAGAGAAGGCTTTACTGAGAATGCTATTTCAACAGAGACCTGTGTGACAGAAGAGAGTGAGGCATGGGAAGCTCTAGTGGTCTAGCTACAGGAAATAGCAAGTGCAAAGGCCCTGAGGTAGGCAAAAGCTCAACTTATTTAGAGAGCAGCAGTGAAGTAGAGGGGAGGAGGACAAGGAATCCAGTCATATGACCGGAGATTGAGAGAAAGACTAACTAGGTCACACAGAACTTGTGTGTAGTACCTGGTAGGGACAAGAATTTATAACTTAAATGTGATAGAAAGTGACAGAAGGTTCTGGGCTGATGGATGAACAGCTCTGATTTGCAGTTTCATCTGCTAATTCTTGCATTGCCTTTGAAAAACTAGCCATGGGAAGCCAAAGTAGAACTGGGAGTCCAGTCAGCCAGTTGCCAAAATAATGTAGAAGAGAAAGAATAGTGACTTGGATTGAATGGCTCTGGGTGGAGCAGGTGAGAAGTGGTTAGATTGGGATGTATTTTGACAGCACGGATGACGGAATTTACTGCTAGATTGGTTAGGGGATGTCAGGGAAAACGGGAGACAAGGTTAACATCTAGATCTGGGCATGAACAACTGGCTGACTGCTGGGGACAGAATGAGGAAAGCTAGGAGAGGGGCATCTATCAGGGGAAAGAGTAATCAAAAGTTCTGTTTGAGGAGTTCCCGTCGTGGCGCAGTGGTTAACGAATCCGACTAGGAACCATGAAGTTGTGGGTTCGGTCCCTGGCTTTGCTCAGTAGGTTAAAGGATCTGGCGTTGCTGTGAGCTGTGGTGTAGGTTGCAGACATGGCTCGGACCCCACGTTGCTGTGGCTCTGGTGTAGGCCGGAGGCTACAGCTCCGATTCGACCCCTAGCCTGGGAACCTCCATATGCCACGGGAGTGGCCCTAGAAAAGGCAAAAAGACAAAAAAAAAAAAGGTTCTGTTTGAAATATTGAGTAAACCATTGTAAATAATGGTCTGTGGTTTAGATTTCTGCTGTCAGAAAATACAGGCAAAACACTAACTCATCTGTCACATAATGAATACTCAATAAGTAAGGTTTTATTTTGTTGTTATTGTCTTTACGGCCAAACTGATACTATCTTTTTGCCTCTGCGATGTTACCTGAGGAAAAAGTTTGATGAATGGGAAGAGGCTGTATTGGGACAGGATATGTCCTAGTTCTGAGTTAGAGAGAAGATCTGGGCAAAGTGATTGAGTGTTTTAAAGCAATAGCTATCTAGAGAGGAAACGTTAAAGGAACAGCCTAGCAACTTGAGGGGTCCTGTGCTGTGCATACCACAGAGCAATGGTTTTCAAATTTTAGCCTCACCAGGCAAGTTTCAAAAGATGACAATGATCCTCACATTCTAACTTCATCTGGGAAGCTCTAGAAGCTGAGAGTCTAAAAGATCCACTTCAGATCCACTGCCCCAGAATCTTCAAGGCTTAAGTCCCAGAATGTAATTATTTAAAAGTGTTCCCTGGGTAACTCCATGTTTGGAACCATTGCCCAGGGATCTTCCAAACCCTCTAAGATATAAAATGTTTGCCAACACTGGCCATTAAGAGAACAGGGGGAAAAGAACATCACCATCACCTTTTATCTAAAGGGGGTACAGAAAGCCCATTTCTTAAATACATGAAAACATATCTATGAAAAAGAGGCTAGCTTTTCAGAATAGTGGTTTGGAGGCCACAAGACACAGGAATGTTGCTGCCCCTCATAGAGCATTTACACACCAGTTTCCTTTGGAACTGTAACTACAGCCACACATGTAGGTCAATGTTATTTGAATCATAGATACTATGGCATTTTAGGATATTTCATAATAGGCAGTTAGTATTCTGAAGGCTAGACCAGGGTTTGCCTCCAGCAAATCATGTGACTTAAGGAAATTTTCTTTACCCTTTCAACCAGTTTTCTCATCTTTAAATTGAGGATCTTGTGATGCTAATGATTTTCGAACAGTTCCACATTGTTGTTGCAATTGAGAACTTGTGTAAAGAGGAGACAGCTTTACTTTAATCTGTTTCCTAGGTCTGAATAAGCCTTCATATGAAAGAAGGGTTCTCAGCAAAGGATCAAGATGGTGCGAGGTAAGACGTCATGCTCACCTTCTCCCACAAACACCTCAAAAAACACATCGACATGTAAAATGATTTGCAGAGAACATCTACTGAATGCTGGCAGAAGAACTTAAACCTCCAAAAAGGGCAAGAAACTCTTGACATAACTGGGTAGAACAAAAGAAAAAGAGAGAGAGAGAAAGAATCAGGATGAGACTAACATTCCTGAGAGGGAGCTGTGAAAGAGAAAAGGAACCCACATCCTGGGAAGCCACCTAACAGATGGGGACATCAGCCAAGATGGAGGGACCTCTAAGTTGCCAAGAAAAGCATGTCAGCTGGCCTGAAGAGGGCAAAGTAGAGTGAGAGCTGGACAGATCATCTGCACTATCTTCCCAGACAGCACAGCCTGAGACTCTCAGGTAGGGGGCTGGGCACTGAGAGTCAGGCTCAGGAGGTCAGTTCTGGGAAGAGGACTGGGGTTGGCTGTGCGGGGATAGCCTCAGGGGTTAAGGAGCAGTGTGCCATGGGTCAGGGAGTGGTGTGCTATGGGCTGGGGAGTAGAATGCCATGGCAGAGGTAAACCGGGAGGAGGTCTGTGCCCACAGGAGAAGCAAGGTGCCATGGTTGGGGAGGGTGAAAGGAGGAAGGGCAGACTGCTTTAGGAATCTCCCTGTGCACACGTGGGCTCTCAGAGGGCGGGGCACCTCTGGCACAGGCTACAGGTAGTGAGAAGCCACTAGCTCGGGCTATGGGAGATTGGGCGCTTCTTGAATGGGCTATGGGTGGCCAGGCACCTCTTAGGTGGGCTAAGGATGGTGTGGGGCTAAGTGCAACATGGAGCCTCTTGTGCGATCTGCAGGTGGCAGGGACAGATTTTGGCAGTCATCAGGAGGCCAGAGGGAGGCATGGCCTGCCACCACTAGGGGCCTGTGAGTTGGCTCCAGCTGCTACCCTGTCAGCTCAGAGATTGGCAAAAAAAAAAAAAAAATGCACTGCAACTGAGCACCACACGTTTTTGCTCTCACTCCGCTGGGAACACACCTGCCCTGCTGCCACCACTGCCAAACGCTATGTGCAGCACCCAAATAAATGATCACTGTCTCTTCCCAAGACCCTGCAACTAGAAGCAGCTGGTACAGCACCTCCTGCATGGACTAAGCAGGACAGGGTGCTTCTTGAATGGTCTACAGGTGGCAGGGGCAAACCACAGCACTTATCTCTGACTTCAGAGGTGGGCATGGCCCAAAACCACTAGGGGGTCTGTGAACAGGAACCACTTGTGGCCCCAATCCCCTCAGAGGACACCACAGAGGAGGGCAATGCAAACGAACACCACCTGTTGTTGCTCTCGCTCTCCTGGGAGCATACCTGCCCTTCTGTTGCCCCTGCCAAACACTCTGGGCAGTGCTCACATGCTTGATCACTGTCACCTCACAGGAACCTGCAACTAGGAGCAGCATGTGCAGCACTTCTTGTGTGGGCTAAGTCAGATGGGTGCTTCTTGCATGGTCTGCAGGTGGCAGGGGCAAACCACTGCAGTTATCACTGACTGCAGAGGTGGGCGTGGCCCACTACCACTATGGGTCCCTGAATGGGCACCACTTATGGCCCCAGTCACCTCAAGGACACCACAGAGGAGGGCACTGTGACCAAACACCACCTGTTGTTGCTCTCACTCCCCTGGGAACTCACACACCCTGCCACTGCCACCGTCAAATGCTCTGGGCACCTCGTAAATCTGCCTAAGGCCCATTACCACTTCCCAGGGCCCTGCAACTATGAGTAGCCTGCACCACCTTCCTGCAGGTCTTTGCTGCTGTTAAGAGCCTAGTAAATAGGCACTGACTACTGGTGCATCCATTGCCTCCTTCTCCCTGGAAACATACTCAGCACCCTGGGGATAACAACCTGCTCACACCGAAAAAAGAGACAGCAAATATCCAAACTCCCATGCCAAAAATAAATTGTAAACCCCACAAAATACAAAGGGGTGCTCTTGCATGGAAGTAGCCCTCCAAGACTAGAGTTCGGCTTCCCTAAACTCACAGAAAAAGAACATAAGCAAAAGGAAGAAGCTCAGGAACCATTCCCAGGTAAAAGAACTGGAGAATTCACCTAAAGCAGCAAACAATGAAACAGAACTCTGCAGTCTGACAGACATTGAGTTCAAAAGGGAAATAATGAAAATACTGAAGGAATTAAGGTTGAATATCAAGGAATTAAGAGAGAATATGAACAGTACTGCAGATATCTTTAGAAAGAAACTAGAAAATATAAGGAGGAACATAGAAAAATTAGAAAATTCATTTGCAGAGGTGCAAACTGAGCTAAAGGCACTAAATAGCAAAGTGAATAATGCAGAGGAATGAATTAGTGACTTGGAGGACAGAATAATGGAAATCACAGAATCAGGATGGCAGACAAAACCAAGTGAAAAAGCATGAAAGCAATATAAGAGATCTATGGGATAATATAAAGTGGGCCAATCTATGCATAATAGGAATTCCAGAAGGAGAAGAAAAAGAAAAGGGGATTAAAAATATATTTGAAGAAATTATGGCTGAAAACTTTCCAAATCTAAAGGAAACTGATATCAAGAAAAGTGTTAATTATAAGGGAACCCCCATAAGGCTATCAGCTGATTTCTCTACAGAAACACTACAGGCAAGAAGAGAGTGGCAAGATATATTCACAGTTCTGAAAGGAAAAAAGTTTGCAGCTTAGATACTCTATCCAGCAAGAATATCATTTAAAATAGAAGGAGAAATAAGAAATTTCTCCAGCAAACAAAAGCTAAAAGAGTACAGCAATACTAAACCCATCCTAAAAGAAATACTGAAAGGGCTTCTCTCAATAAAAAAGAAGTAAAGAAGAAATAGGATTGAGGAAACCACAATTGTAAAGCAGTTACTTAAATAAGCCAGCATACAGATTGTAGAGTGGGGGGCGGGGGGGGGGGAACCTACTGCAATAGTGATGATAAACACAAAGAACAGCAAAAGCACAAAAATGAAGCTATTAAAAAAGTACTTCAAAATCGTAGAATGTGGGGAAGGAAAGTAAGAAAATATAGATTCTCTTTTTTTTCAAAAATGTGTTTGAGCCTATATGACTATCATGCTAAAGCAAGCAGATACAAGAAGGGGTTAACTAATACTTAAAAAACAGGGCAACCAGAAATCAAAACCAAACATTACATTCACAAAAACTAAAAAGAAAAGTACTCAAGCATAAAATAAATGAAAATCATCCAACCAACACAAGAAAGGAAGAAAGGAGAAACACAGAATCAACTGGAAAACAAGGTTTAAAGTAGCAATAAAAACCTACTTATCAATAATTACCATAAATTTCAATGGACTGAATGCTCCAATCAAAAGACACAGAGTGGCAGATTGCATAAAAAAACAAAAACCTACAATGTGTTGTCTACAAGAGACCCACCATAGGGCAAAGGACACATATAGATTGAAAGGGAGGGGATGAGAAAAGATATTTCATGCCAATGGGCAAGACAGGAAAGCAGGAGCTGCAATACTCATATCAGACAAAATAGACTTTAAAACGAAGGCCACAAAGAAAGACAAAGAAGGACACTAATGGTTAAAAGATCCATTCAAGAAGAGGATATTATAAACGTCAATATATATGCCCCTAATATAGGAGCACCCAGATACCTACAACAAAAACTAACAGATATAAAAGGAGAAAATGATGGGATCAATCATAGTAGGAGACTTTAACACCCCACTCATATCAATGGACAGATCCTCTAGACAGAAAATCCAAAAGGCAACAGAGATCCTGGATAAATGACACAATTGAAAACTTAGACCTAATCGACATTTTCAGGACATTACATCCAAAAAAATCAGAATATACATTCTTCTCAAGTGCACGTGGAACATTCTCAAGGATTGATCACATATGGGGGCACAAAGCTAACATCAACAAATTTAGGACTATAGAAATCATTTCAAGTATCTTCTCTGACCACAATGGCATGAAACTAGAAATCAACCACAGAAAGAGAAATGAGAAAAAACTTACTACATGAAGACAAAACAACATGCTACTAAAAAACCAATGGGCCAATGAGGAAATCAAAAAGGAAATTAAAAAATACCTCGAGACAAATGACAATGAAGACACAACCACTCAAAATCTATGGTATGCCACAAAAGCAGTGCTCAGAGGGAAATTCATAGCAATACATGCCTTCCTCAAAAAAGAAGAAAAATCTCAAATCAACAACTTCACCCATTACCTAAATGAATTAGAAAAAGAAGACAAAATGAAACCTAAAGTCAGCAGAAGGAAGGAGATCATAAAGATCAGAGAGGAGATCAATAAAATAGAGATTCAAAAAAACAATAGAAAAAATCAATAAAACCAAGAGCTGGTTCTTTGAAAAGGTAAACAAAATTGACAAACCTCTGGCCAGACTCACCAAGAAGAGGAGAGAAAAAAAATCCAAATAAACAAAATTAAGAAATACAGAAGGAGGAGTTCTCATCGTGGCACATCAGAATCAAATCTGACTAGGAACCATGAGGTTGTGGGTTTGATCCCTGGCCTCACTCAGTGGATTAAGGATCCTGTATTGCCTGAGCTGTGGTATAGGTCAAAGGTGTGGCTTGGATCCCACATTGCTGTGGCTCTGGCATAGGCCAGCAGCTACAGATCCAATTAGACCCCTAGCTTGGGAACCTCCATATGCTGGGGGTGTGGCCCTAAAAAGACAAAAAGACAAAAAAAAAAATGCAAAAGGAAAAACCCCAATGGATACTGCAGAAATACAAAAACCCATGAAAGAATACTATGAACAATTCTATGCCAACAAATTTGACAACCTAGAAAAAACGGACAAATTTCTAGAGACTTAGACTGAAACAAGACAAACTAGATCAACTGTACAAACTGATCACTAGAAATGAAATTGAATACGTTGTAAAAACACTCCCTACAAATAAAAGTCCAGGACTAGATGGCTTCACAGGCAAATTCTACCAAACATACAAAGAGGAAATTATACCCATCCTCCTTAAACTTTTCCAAAAGGTTGAAGAAGAAGGAACATTCCCAAGGACATTCTATGATGCCACTATCACCTTAATACCAAAACCAGACAAAGATACCACCAAAAAATAAAACTATAGGCCAATACCTTTGATGAATACAGATGCAAAAATTCTCAACAAAATTTTATCCAACCAAATCCAACAACATATAAAAAAGATAATATACCATGACCAAGTGAGATTCATCCCAGGTTTACAAGGATGGTCAACATGTGCAAATCAATCATCTTACACCACATTAACAAAAGAAAAGTCAAAAACCACATGATCATATCAATAGATGCAGAAAAAGCATTTGACAAAGTCCAACATCCATTAATGATAAAAACTCTTACCAAAATGGGTATAGAGGGAACATACCTCAACATAATAAAAGCCATTTACGACAAACCCACAGCAAATATAATACTCAATGGAGAAAAGCTGAAAGCCTTCCCACTAAAATCTGGAACAAGACAAGGATGCCCACTCTCACCACTCTTACTCAACATAGCATTGGAAGTCCTAGCCACAGCGATAAGACAAACAAAAGAAATAAAAGGCATCCGGATAGGAAGAGGAGATAAAACTGTCACTATATGCAGATGACATGAACTATATACAGAAAACCCTAAAGACTCAACCCAAAACTACTTGAACTCATCAACAAATTCAGCGAAGTAGCAGAATATAAGATTAACATTCAGAAATCAGCTGCATTTCTGTATACTAACAATGAAATATTAGAAAAGGAATACAAAATATGATACCTTTTAAAATTGTAGCCAAAAAATCAAATACCTGGGAATACACCTGACCAAGGAGGTAAAAGACTTATATGCTGAGAACTATAAAACATTAATAAAGGAAATTAAAGAGGATTCAAAGAAATGGAAGATATTCCATGCTCCTAGATTGGAAAAATCAATATTATAAAAATGCCATACTACCCAAAGCAATGTACAGATTCAATGCAATCCCTATCAAATTACCCATGACATTTTCCACAGAACTAGAACAAACAATCCAAAAAATGATATGGAACCACAAAAGACCCAGAATTGCCAAGCAATCCTGAGGAACAAAAACCAAGCAAGAGGCATAACTCTCCCAGACTTTAGGCAATATTACAAAGCCATAGTCATCAAGACAGTGTGGCACTTGTACCAAAACAGACAGACAGACCAATGGAGCAGAAAAGAGATCCCAGAAATAAACCCAGACACCTACAGTCAATTAATCTTCAACAAAGGAAGCAAGAACATAAAGTGGGAAAAAGTCTTTTCTGTAAGTGGTGCTGGGAAAACTTGACAGTGTATGTAAATCAGTGAAACTGTAACACGCCCTCACACCATGCACAAAAATAAACTCAAAATGGCGTAAAGACTTAAAGGTAAGACAAGACACCATCAAACTCCTGGAAGAGAACATAGGCAAAACATTCTCTGATATCAACCTTACAAATGTTTTCTCAGGTCAGTCTTCCAAGGAAACGGAAATAAAAGCAAAAATAAACCAATGCTGCCTAATCAAATTGACAAGCTTTGCACAGCAAAGGAAACCATAAAAAAAAAAGACATATTACAGAATGGAAGAAAATAGTTTCAAATAATGCAACAGACAAGGGCTTAATCTCTAAAATGTACAAACAACTTATATAACTCAACAGCAAAAAAGCCAACACCCCAATGGAAAAATGGGCAAAAGACCTGAATAGACATTTATCCAAAGAAGATATATGGATGTCCAACAAGCACATGAAATAATGTTCAACATCACAGATTATTGGAGAAATGCAAACAAAAACTACTATGAGATACCACCTCACACCAGTCAGAATGGCCATCCTTAATAAGTCCACAAATAACAAATGCTGGAGGAGGTGTGGAGAAAAGGGAACCCTCCTGCACTGTTGGTGGGAATGTAAGCTGGTACAACCACTACGAAGAACAGTATGGGGTACATTAGAAAACTATACATAGAACTACCATATGACCCAGCAATTCCATTCTTGGGCACATATCTGGACACAACTTTCCTTGAAAAAGACACATGCACCCGCATGTTCACTGCAGCACTATTTGCAATAGTTATGACATGGAAACAACCTAAATTTCTATCGACAGATGACTGGATTAAGAAGATGTGGTATATATACAGAATGGAATATCACTCAGCCATAAAAAAGAACAAAATAATGCCATTTGCAGCTTCATGATGGAATCAGAGATTCTCATACTAAGTGAAGTAAGTCAGAAAGAGAAAGACAAATACCATATGTTATCACTTATATCTGGAATCTAATATATGGCACAGATGAACCTTTCAGAGAAAAGAGACTCATGGACATGGAGAACAGACTTGTGGTTGCCAAGGGGGAGCAGGATGGAGTGGGATGGACTGGGAATTTCGGGTTAATAGATGCAAACTATTGCCTTTGGAATGGATAAGCAATGAGATCCTGCTGCATAGTACTTGGAACTATATCTAGTCACTAATGATGGAGGATGATGATGTGAGAAAAAGGAATGTATATGTGTATGTGTGAGTGGTCACCTTGCTGTTCAGTAGAAAATTGACAAAACACTGTAAACCAACTATACTGGAAAAAAATTAAAATCATTAAATTAAAAAAACCAGAAAAAAAAGAAAGAGGAGTTCTCCTCAATGTCTTTGAACATTATTCGAAATGTTCTCAAAAATACCTTGTAGAGAAAAAAGAACTGCTGTGCTAAGCATTCATTGTAGATAAATACTTTAGGCTTTTGGTAATCTCATTCGTCCTCACTGCAATTCTGTAGCCTCTGGGATTACAAAGGTACCCATTTATTAGATGAGAAAATTGAGGCTCAGCAGAGTTTTTTAAAAACCCAAAACTTCTTTAGCTAACACAATCTGTAATCAGAAACTCTTTATTTCAGACTCTAGCCTGAAATGCATCAGAGCACAAAGGCTTTACATTATCCACAGTGCTTCCTTCCAGAATTCTGTGATTTCTGGCTTTGATTTAAATGTACGGCATCTTGGCTTTAAATGAATTGGGACAAATTTCACAACCTGTTCACCATGAAATATTAGCTCCATATGTGAAAACTATGACTAAGCCAGTTACACATAAATATTGAATGGCTACTTCAAATTCAAGAAGTTTCAGACACATTCATGATCCCCCACCGAAACCTGCTCCTTTCTTTTTTATTTTTGGATAAACCACCATCCACACTGTCAACCTTTGATCCCTCCTTCTCCCTAAGCCACCTTCTGCTTGGCTCTGATAAATGTCCTTCATAATTATTTCTATATGTATTCTTTCCCTTCTGTCTTTATACCTCTGCTTTAATGGTCTCTCATTTAAACTACTGCAGTAGCTTACACCTACTCTGTTGGCAGTCTCTTGAATCCTTCAAGTCCCTCTGTGTATTCCTCTGCCTTATAATTTAACCTAAAAATGTGAAAGTATTTTCATATGTACCACCCCAATTATGAGATATTTCAGGGGTCACCATCTATTAATTTTCCCGCCTTTACGGCCTATAGTGTCTCACGCAGGGTAGTCTCTCACAATAATGTGCGTCGGATTAAAAAAAAAAAAAGATATGTCAAAACTAAAGGCATTTTTGCTGGAGCAATTGGACATTCATAGGCTAAAACATGAGCCACAACCTAAATCTCTCATGTTATCCAAAAATTAAGACATATCTTGGAATTAGATGTACATTGTAAAATTATGAAACCTTTAAGAAAAAATGCAGGAAACCATCTTTAGGATTGAAGGCTAGGTAAAAAGTTCTTAACCTTGACACCAAAAGTGCAATCCATAAAAAAATAATGAATACACTGGACCTCATCAAAATTAAAACTATTTGCTCTATGAAAGACCCAGCAAAGAAGGGAAAAGGCAAGCTTCAGACTGAAAGAAAAAAATATTTGCAAACTATGTATATAACATATAGAATACATTAAAAACACAAAACAACAGTTAAAAAAAACAATAAAATTAGAAAATAGGCAAAAGACATGAAAAGATATTTCACCAAAGAGGTATACTATATGGCAAATAAGCACCTGAAAAGATGTTCAACATCATTAGTCATCAAGGAAATGCAAATTAAAGCCACGAGATAACACTGCACACATATCAGAATGGCTAAAATAAAACGTGATGACACTGAATGCTGGTGAGGACACCTATAAATTTTCTCTTTTGTGAAATGTTAGAGGGGGAGTGAAATGGCACATCCCCCTTGGAAGATGATTCAGCAGTTTCTTACAAAGCTAAACATCCAGAAATTGTACTCTTGGGCATTTTTCTAAGAGAAATGGAAACATATTTACACACAAACTTATATGTGAATGTTCACAGTATATTTGTTTGCAATAGCCCCAAACTGGAAACAACCCAGATATTCTTCAATGGGTGAATGGCTAAATAAAGTGTGGTACAGCCATACTATGGAATACTACTCAGCAATAAAAAAGAATGAATTATTCATACATGCAAAAGTTTGTTTGGATCTTAACACAATTATACTAAGTTTTAAAAAAAACTCAACAAGTTACATATACTGCATTTCCATTTGTATTACATTTTTTAAATCACACAAATACAGAGATGAAGAACAGATTCATGGTTACCAAGGGTTAGGAATGGAGTGAAGGAGAGGGAGAGGGGAAGGGAATTGGGTATGGTTATTAAAGGGTGGGACTAGGAACCTTGTTGTGATGGAACTGTTCTATTGACTACAGTGGTGTTTACACAAATCTACACATGCAATAAAATTGCACAGACCTAAACAGACACGCACAGACGTGTGAGTGTATGTAAAATTTGTGAAACCTGAATAAGGCTGGTGGATCACACCAATAAAACTTTCCTGGACATGATACTGCACTTCACTTTTGCAGCATGTTATTATTGGGGAACTGGCTGAAACGTACATGGGACCTCTATATTATATCTTACAACGGCATGTGAATATATATTTCAAAATCAAGAAGTATTTTTTAATTTTTTATTATAGTTGATTTACAGCATTCTTAAATTTCTGTTGTAGAGCAAGATGACAAAGTATAGTTGATTTACAGTGTTGTATCAATTTCTGTTGTACAGCATATAACCCAGTCATACATACATACATATATATACACACACACACACATTCTTTTTCTCGTACTGTCTTCCATCATGTCCTATCCCAAGAGACTGTATATTGTTCACTGTGCTATACAGTAGGATCTTATTATTATCCATTCTAAACATAACAGTTTGCATCAACCAACCCTAAACTCCCCATCCATCCAACCAACTTCCTCCCACTTGGCAACCACAAGTCTGGTCTCTATGTTCATGAGCCTGTTTCTGCGTTGTAGATAGGTTCATTTGTGCCATATTTTATATTCCACATATAAGTAATATCATATGGTGTTTATCTTTGTCTTTCTGACTTACTTCACCTAGCATGAGAGTCTCTAGTTGCATTCTACTCAGCCATAAAAAAAGAACAAAATAATGCCATTTGCAGCAACATGGATGCAACTGAAAGTTTTTTTTTTTTTTTTAAGTGAAGGCATTTAAGAACATTATACCACATTAGAGCAGCTTCAATATGAGAAGTTTCCATAATTTATTGAGCAAGATAGTTGCTTTGGTTAATTACATCCAGTAGTCATGGAGATGGCTAAATTCCATTATTTCAGTTAAAATTGCAGATATAGTAGTAGAAAAAGACTGCTTTGAAAGCTCAGAGGTTGTGGTCTTTATTCATTGCCTGTGTGACCAACACAGTGTGTGGCCTTGGGAAGTTCACTTCAGTTTTTCTCTCAGAGGAGAGTTGTGGAGCTGGATAACTAACATACTACAAGCACATCCTGGCCCTAAGTCAGAGGTAGAGAATAAGAGTTGAGTTCTAAAGAAGAAGAAAAAAGATTATCACTGGGATCTGGTTAGACACAAAAATAAGTTTCCCTTTGGTAAAGCTACTAAGGTGGTTCTAGAACAGCAGTTGATGATAAGAAACTTTATTTTCTGGAAATAGGATACATATGACAAATATACACTGCCTGAGAACACTGTCTCAGGAAAACTAGAAATATGATACAACAATATCCTAGTAAAACACAAGTAAAGGAGAACAATGGTGACATACATTTAGTACACTATGGCAAATGGTACAATCTGCAATATAACTGAAGAAAAAGCTTATTTCACAAATACAACTATGAATCTGGACTAGCAAGACACTCTCAAAAATGGTTTTGTTGTGCCTGCATGCATGTGTGCAAGTATTTTAAAAATAACTGACTGATGAATTAGCATCCTTTTGCATCATAGCTTTTTTTTTCCCCAAGGGAAGGTCTATGTTGGAGGTTGAAGCTAGAGGGGCACAGTAACCCAGATTTCCTGAACAATTAGAAACCCAGGAATTAGCTGACCAAGAGTCCAGACAGACTGAGGATGTCTTTTCTTCCTGGACTTTGCCATCTAACAAGGTGAACCAAGCCAGTGAACCTGCTGGCAAATGACATGGAAAAATCCCATTTGGAATGGTTTAGTTAGAGCTGACCTCAGGTAGAAGTAGTTGGAGCAGGTCGAGCCAGCTGTTTGGGGGTATTTTTGAGCAGGAATCTGAAAAGGCATTGAGCAAGGGGAAAGATGTCTGCTCTGACTGAAGAACTGTTAAAAACCCAAATGCTTATAAGTATGTATTCCAGGATAATCATCCCATGAACACCACTGCCACCCTACCAACCCCGTGTTTCACAATATCAAGACACACCACAAGGTGAATTTCATAGGCTACTAAAACACCTCTCTGGCCTCACTTCAGTCTCCCACTTCTTCAGGGGTGCCTTAGATATTATGTTTAAATGACTGATGGTTTAATGAAATAGGTATAATTTACCACAGTGGTTTAAGTTTTTAGCATGCATCAGAATCACCTGCAGTGCCTTTGACCACAGACTACTTGTCCTACCCCCAGATTTTTTGACTTAGTAATTGGGATGGGGGCCACAAATTTGCATTTCTAACCCAAGTCCCAGGTGATGCTGATGCTGCTGGTCCAGGAACCGAACCTTTGAGAACCACTGATAGAGCATGTAAGGCTCATGGTCAATTACACACATATACATCTCCTGGATCCCAAACTTTTCTCCAATTTGATGTGGAATTAGGACAAAGATCATATAAGCACACATTTCCTTAACAATGGAAATTGATCCTTCATCCACATAAAATTCTGTGAGAGGTGAGAGCAAACTTTAAAGTCCTTAAATATCCAGTGTGGAAGAACTTCTGATCAACAAGAATCTCTAGGCATAATCTGGGCCAGATTTTATTTTTTGTTCCACCTACCCTATTCCCTGACAGGCAGAACAATCTTTCCTGTCAAGAGTCATAATTCCAACACTAGGGTGTGGGCAAAGAACACAGCATCACAGGGCACCCAGATAGGATTCAAGTTCCTTCTCGGTCATTTACTAGCTGTAAGATTTTTGACAAATCACAATTCTGAATGTAAAGGAGTGAGGAACCATTAATTCCAAGACACTATATGGGAAAATCGCTGTGCAGGGCATATTTCATTGCACACACATAAACTTAAAACTATTATTCTCATTCCTCTTTACTAGATTCCTTCTGGAAAAAGACATAAGCACAATGCATGAAATCCTGCAGAGGAGTCCGGGACCTGATGTCTGCTCCCTTTCTATTGCTATCTGGTCTTCCCCTTTATAACCTGTGCGTCTAGTTTTGGGAGGACTATTTCAGTTCTCATTGCAGGGATTTGCAGACAGTAGTTAACAGGAGACCCACTTGTTCATGCTGTTGTCGATTTCTAATCCAAGGAAACTACTGAGACATTGTCACGTAACTCCTGATAGCCTTCCTACTTCATGGAATTTCTATGTAATTTCCCAAATATCTCAGCTTTCATACAACAAAGCAATTTTACCATTATGTCATGTTGTTTCACTGTTTCTCTTCTTTATTCCTGTTTTTTCTTTCTTTCCTCCCTCCCTCTTTCTCTCATTCTTTTTTATTAATCATTTTTCCCTTTTTTGGCTGCACCAGAGCATATGGAGTTCCTGGGCTAGGGAATGAATCTGAAACAGAGTTGCGACCTATGCCACAATGCTGGATACTTAACCCACTGCACTGGACTGGGGATTGAACCTGCATCCTGGTGCTGCAGAGACACCATCCATTCCATCACACCACAGCAGGAACTCCATGTTTCTCTTCTTTTTAAATTTATTATTTATTTTTAAATTTTATTTATTTTTTAATATTAAGATTTTTTTTTCCATTATAGCTGGTTTATAGTGTTCTGTCAAGTTTCCACTGTACAGCATGGTGACCCAGTTACACATACATGTACACATTCTATTTTCTTACATTATCATGCTCCATCATAAGTGGCCAGACATAGTTCCCAGTGCTACACAGCAGGATCTCAATGTTAACCCAATCCAAACGTAATAGTTTGCATCTATTAATCCCAAATATAATTTGATTTATAATTTATTATATATTATCAATATATTGATTTAAAAAATATATTATATATAATATAATTTGATTTACAATGTTGTGCCAGTTTCTGCTGAACAGCAAAGTGACTCAGCGATACACACACATACATATATATATATATATATATATATATATACATTCTTTTTTTGTTTGTTTCTCTTCTTAATTGCATCTCTCAAGTATACTGTTAGCTCCCTGAGGACAAGGGAGTGATACTTCTCCTCCTGCTCTGAGTGGTCCAGCTTTCACACAGACATTAATAAATGGACACCTTCACCTTGCTCCAATCCCTCTGTAAGATACCTAAGCAGCAGAACATCACTTTGCAAGAGCCTGATTGTGTCTCTAATGAGAACTTAGAGCAAATCATTCAGTTGTCAGCTCAGCACCTGGCAGAGCCCGAGCAGCATTTCAGGTACTGCTGAAGAAAATGATGTTAGCAGCAAACTACTACTTTGGCATCTGAGATATGCTCTATGTTCCTCTCAGTCTATCTCTTTGTAAAGACTGACACATGTTTTGACCACATAATCTTTTAAATTTTGCAATAATTCTAGGCAAATTTCACATTATATTTGTGGTTAAGCTTTCTGTTTATTTTCTGGGTTTGCATCCATCTCAACCAGTGTTTTCTGGGGTCATGGACATGGTGATTAGTATAATAGGCTGAACTCACAATAATATGCACCTTGGCAGTGGAAGGTGGAATACTGGGGGTATCTAATATTTCCGTGCCATAACTCAACTCCACTGCTCAGATCCTACAGCAAAATCTGACAAACACGCAGCCTGGACCAGTGGTACTTTGAGGAAGAAAAGGCTCAGGGTGGTAGATGGCAGGGTGACCTCTTGGGCAAGCTGGCATTAGGCTCAGGAAACAAAACCCACAGTGGTGATGAGGCATTCAAAAGGTGCAAAAACTCAGAAAAGAGACTCAGGGAGGCTCCATGAAAATCTTCCCAAATAACAGGAAGCATGCTCAAGTTGGAGCTGGTACAAGTTCAAACCAACTTCACTTGTATTTTCTGAGACAAGGTTATCTTGGGATTTGGGGACATCCATGAGGTTGACATATGCAAACTTGCCTACTATCTTTAAATATGTTTATATCACTATTTATTAATCTGTATGACTAGCTATTTGTATATGGCTGTGAGATGTCTTAAAAAAAAAAAAGGAAAATTTGAGAGCAAAACCCAATTGTGTGGATCTCCCACTTAATTACAACTAAAGGGAGATCAGTTATCACAACATGGTAAATCAACTATACTTTAAAAAAACAAAACAAAACAAAACAAAAAACCCATAAAGTGAAGTTCCTGTTGTGGCTCAGTGGTAATAAACCCAACTAGTATTCATGAAAATGCACATTCGATCCCTGACCTGGCTCAGTAGGTTAAGGATCTGGCATTGCCCTGAGCTGTGGTGTAGGTCACAGATGTGGCTTGGATCTCACATTGCTGTGGCTGTGGTGTTAGGCTGGCAGCTGCAGCTCTGATTCAACCCCTAGCCTGGGAACTTTCATATGCCGCAGGTGTGGTCCTAAAAAAAAAAGCAAAAAATAAAAAAATAAAAATCATAAAGGAAAAGAGAGATCAGTTAAACAAGCCACAAGCTCTGACCAAGGCATTATTCTTCATCCACCCCGTGGCTGCTTATCCTCATTACTCAGGACTTGAAAGCATCCTATCCATACAAATAAGTAGTTTGCACATTCCTTTATTCTCCACCAGCTAGAAGCTATTCTGCCCCCACTTGATTACTTACTTAGATGACCAGGCCCAGGAAACTCTAAAGTTAGCTAGTAGCTTCTTTCTTTGTTCACTAGTAACTTAGTCATTGAGCCTGGGAATTTTGACTCTACTACTTATCAGATCTGCCGTATTGAGCAAGTTATACTGCCTCTCTTTTCCTACTTTTTTTTTTTTTTTTTAATCTAGAAAACAGAACGAGTAATACCACCACAGAGGGCTGTTGAGAAGGATTAAAGAAATCATACATACAAACTGTCTAGGAGAGTTCTTGACACCTGGTAATTCTTTAGTGTTTTCACTTCTATTCAACTCATTTCCTCTAGACTGACTCCAGACTCTAGTAGGAAACTTCTGATGGTAATTTTTCTTCCCATGGAGATTTCTGCCTATAGGGCAAGAATGCCCTGGTCATGCTGATCCTGGTGACAATGATAATTCTAAAAATGGCATTCTTATTTATAGCTCAGTCTCCATAAGCTTGCTTAATGTGACTATGCTCTTGAGAAAAAAAGATCTGGTTTCTGAATTCATAAATGAGGATCAATCTCTGGACTTTGATGAATTCACCAAAACAATGCTTCTGCGTCAAGACCAACCTCTCTTTCCTTCCAACTTCTACAGCTCATTTTCTGGTTGTGAACATAGGCTGCATGTTAGAATCACCCTAGCCTGTTTAAATTACAACCTTGGGATGGGATCCATGCATTCTGATTTTTAAAAAGCTGCCCTGGGTCATAAGCATAGATCTGTACTAAACCCCCATAATTAATGTTAGCCTGAACATTAGAGAGAGATTTTGTCTCAGTGGATCTAGGCTGGGATTTAAGTACCTGCCCTTTTAAAACACCCCAGACAATTCTGATGCAGGTGGTCCCTGAAACATATTTGATAAAAACAAAACAAAAATGAATGGCCAACTTCATAGCCTCATTGAGCCAGAGGGTCCCGTAGAAAGTACGGTAAGTATGAACTATGGCAAAGGCGAGTTCTCCCACAGACTATGATAAATCACTGAATCCAAGTGAATAATGTGGAATGACTGACAGACCCGGGAGGAAGGAAAACTAAATATATATATATGGTTCTTGCCATGGGTTTCGGGGGAACTTGGAGAGGCACAAGCCAGGGACTAACATGTTTCTAGGTTCATAACTGATGATGATGACCTTTCAGCTCAGCTAGATGTGGGCTGGGGTACAAGGGAGGGAAACTAAGAAAAAAGCAAAACAAACACAACCAAAAAAATGATGGAGAGAATAAACTGGTAGGAACAAACACCGGTAATTGGTATAGATTATCATCTGTTCACAAATGGGCAGAAGGATTAAGGCTAAGAAAGAAATGAAGCACTCAGATCTGTCAACTTCTCCCCCCCTTAACCACCAACTAAACCCTAAAATCAAAGCCAAAAAATTTTCCACATGCTCAATCACATGAAATCACAGGGCTATTTTTTCCCCTTAGACTATGGTAGTTGGGTGAAGCTGGATTATTTTGCCTTTATAACCACTCCAGAGCAGAGATTGGTGTTTTCCTTCTTTGTCTATACAAGGATTCAAACTGTATAAATATGAAGCAACTCTCACTCTCACATCTGAAATATCAGAGGTAGTTAGAAAATGAGAACATTTACAGCTGTTATACCATAAACTCCTGGAAAATAATGCATATGAGGAAAAAAAATTCTTAAACCAATAAAGAAAAAACATGAACAAACAGTAGATGATATTGACACTGAAGAAAACCAAAAAGAACATTCAGATGCTTTGAAATGTTTTCCTATTTTGAAAACCTGAGTCATAGTTTGATTAAATATTGAAAAATCAACCTGACTCATATATCACTTTCTGTAAGCTGTCTAGCAGCATTAACAGAATTATTTTGCTTCTTTATTGTTTGCTTTTTAGGGCTGCACGCGCATATGGAAGTTCTCAGGCTAGGGGTCAAACTGGAGCTGCAGCCACTGGCCTACACCACAGTCACAGCAATGTGGGATCCGAGCTGCGTCTGTGACCTACACCACAGCTCATGGCAATGCCGGATCCTTAACCCAATGAGCCAGGCCAGGGACCGAATCCGCATCCTCATGGATCCCAGTCTGGTTTGTTAACTGCTGAGCCATGAAGGGAACTCCAGAAAGTACTATTTTGTAGGCATTCTAATGGTAAACATTACTTTGGTAGTGTTTAGGTTAAAAGGAAGAGGCAGAATTTATCTGCATATGGAAAAAAAAATTACCTGACATTTTGTCTTCATAAGTAGAAGCTAACGCTGTAGGGGAAAATCTGGACTATGGCCTGCACCAGACACTTACCTTCCCGAATCCCCCTTTTCTTGGCCCCATTTATTAAGAACTACCTGTCTTCACATTTAAGCTTTACCTAAGCATGTTGGTGATGATTTAATCACCACATTTAAAAATGCCAGCGGAGTGATTACTCTAAGAAGGAAGACATCTGACTAGTCCTGCGGGCTACGGGGCCTTTATTTTATAAAGGATGAGTGTGTGAGAGAAAACATCTGCTCCCCCATTTAAAAATATGTTTTCAAAGGGAGTGGTTCCTCCAACCTGCCCAAATGGTGTTATTTAACAAACACTGTATAATGAAGGTTGGAAAAATCTTCTCCCCAAAACATTGCTGAGGCACAACCATTTAAATACCCAAGCAAAATGAGTAAATGAGAAATATAATCAGATTGAATGCACACAGGGAACAGAAGGGATGAAAAACATAATACAACTGGTAGTGGGGGATATTGAAAGGATATGAGAATAATATTTTTCTGGACCAAGAATGTGTGTCATTTTAAATCAAAAGCAGATAAATTGTCTGTGAGCCATTTCCCTGGTTTACTCAAGAATGAGGCACCTTTAAAAAGACGTATGGGGAAGTCCCTTGTAGCACAGAGGGTTAAGTATCTGGCATTGTCACTGCAGTGACTTGGGTTGCTGCTGTGATGCAGGTTTGATCCTTGGCCTGGGAACTTTCATGTGCCATGGGCACAGCCAAAAATAATAAGTATGGTGTAAAAGGTATACGGAACTGAATTTAATGATTGATAGAAACTAAAAAGTTCCGCCTAAAAATTACATATAATAAAATGTAATAACTCATCAAAAATCTAAAATATGAGTAAGCCAAAGTGATGGATCCCAAGTAAACTCAAACCCATTATGTTCTCCAGGTTTAGTGAATTTCTAATTGAAAGAGTAAAATAATATAAAATACCATCTTTATGTAGATAGATAAACACATATACATAATACATACTAAAAGTAAATGTGGCAAAATGCTCAAAATCAGTGATCCTGAAAAAAATTAAACTGTATACTTTAAATGGTTGAATTGAAGGGCATGTAAATTTTATTTCAATAAAATTGTTAAGAAAATAACATCTGCAAAATAAAATAAAACTGAACCATATTTAGGACTAAAAGCCACAGACTACTTCTCAAATCTTCATTAATCTATATATTATTACAACCATATAACATTTGTTTTATCTTTTAACTGTTTACTTCTTAGTTGATTTTGTCTTATCCCATTTTAGGGTTTGTAGCTGGAGCCTAATTATAAAATCTCTATTCAGGAAAGTAGCTTCTCTTTCCTTAGGACAGCCTTGCAGCCATGATTTCCTTTAATCTCACATGACCCAAAAGGAAAATGCCAGCCACCGACAATGAGTCCCCCATGGTAGAGCTGATGTGCTCATGACAATGATGAGTCTGGACATCTGCATATGCATCTGTCTCTAGCAATACCATGTGACAAGATCTCTTAAAATGCATCTTCTTCAAGTGATGCACAGATGCCCCAACCCTAGCCTCCAAATTTCCTCATGCCTCGTATCAGCCCTAGAAAAGAACGTGAAAACAGCTGGAAAAACCAATGAATGGATGACTGGGCAACTATGAGGAACAAAGGCAGGGAAGTGGAGGCACGGCTAAATTTTTAACCATAAGATCAGACACGGAGCAGTTATGACTATTCTGGTTAAAGATACAAAGCAATTGTGTACATCATTAAGACATTTTTCACTACAGAGACTGGGGTTGTAAAGTTTTAATTTCTTCACCCAATTTACTTGGAAAAATATTTATAATTAAAACAACACTGCATGTTAATTATGATAAAGAGATTTTTCCAAAAACCTAAACTGATGAGTCAAGAATCATGAAAAGCACAAATTTAGTGTATCTGGCAATGGTTGGAAGGGCTTCTCTAGTCCATGGTTTCCGGCTGTAGCAGCATCAGAAGCTCCTGGAGGGCTTGTCACAAGGGCTTGTCCTCAGAGTGTCTCAGAAATTTGTATTCACAAAGAGTTTCAAGGTGGTGATGATGCCGCCTGTCTGGGGACCACACTTTGAAAACTGACATTTTACTGTCACAAGAACTTTGGGGTTAACTACAATGTCATTAACTTGATTTGTCTCTGGGGAGAATTTCCCTAGACTGATATTCTTTTCCATTGCCAACCTGTCAATGGTTATTCCTCGGAATACTGGTTTGAAGCAGAAAATTCTTAGCCTCCTCTCTTGTACTTAATGTATTGAGTAGTGATCAAACAACTTGACAAAGTCAATACATTTATTTTTAATGTGTAATTTTATATCAAAGGAAATTAACATGAATTCTTGCTGGTAGGTGCTACTTAGCATTTAAATGTGGATTTTGTGTTCCCTGTTTTCTTCTTAGCTTAGCCACATTTTCCTACAAGCTTTCTGGTTAAAAACTGCATTTCAGATGGATAATATTCTTCAGGATAAAGAACACTTAGTGGGAATTCAGGAAGGGATGGGATAGTTAGTTGTAGAATCCTGCCAGAAAAGAAATAGTCTATGTGAAATGGGGGGAATTTCAAACCTTGCTATAGCATGCAATAACAGTTTCCCAGGGGAGGAGAAAGCACTGGTTTAAAGGACTAAGAGCACCTCCACGTGATCCCTGAACCTTTGCACTAATGGAATGTTCTGTAATCCTATTTGCATCCTTGTCCAAGTACTCCTTCATCCCACTAATCTGGAAAGTGCTTATTATTCAGAAACAGATCAGTAGTAATCCCCTCAGATTCATCCTCTGAAAATCAAGGTTGAGTGATATTTTTAAGTTTATATTTGCATTAAAAAATGTGGATTGGACTTCTGTGAAGTTGGAGCAGAAGTAATTTTCTCTCTTCCTTTCACTAAATACAACTTGAAACTCTTGATGCTGCACACCAATAAATATACAAAGACTTTGCAAGTTTAGAGAGAAGGCAAACCAGCCAGGAGGCCTCAGGACCCAAGGACAGGGTGATGAGTTCCCCAGATTTTCATATTTCTCCATATATACCAGACATGGATATAAAGAAAGCAGAAACCCAGAAATGCCAAGAGGCATAGATGAAAAAAAACGGTAAGCCAACAAAAGCATCCTCTTTCAACCGAAGGACCAGGAAAGGAGCAACATGTAGAAAGTGTCAGCTAAGAAACAGAATGTACAAGAAACAACTAAATGGAAATTTTAGAACTGGGAAAAAAACACCAACCAATAATCAAATGTAGAGGGTGGGCTCAATAACAGAATGGAAATGACAGAAGAAAGAATCTGTTAGCTGTATGATAGAACTGGAATTACCCAGTATGAACCACAGTGAAAAAGGACCACCACCACCAACAAAGCCTAAGAAACCACCCATGTAGGCTTCCAGAGATATTTGTGTTGGTTCTAATTCCTGGAAGCTGTGACTGTTACCTTATATGGCAAAAGGGATTTTGTAGATGTGATAAAATTAAAGATCCTGAGATAGGGAGACTATGATGACTATCAGGGGGCGGGGCTGAATGTCATCACAGTGTCCTTAAAAGAGCAAGGAAAAAAGAGATTTGACTACAGAAAAGGAAGTAGGAGATGTAATTACAGAAGCAAGAGACTGAGAAGTCAAGTGAAGAAGGGACTGTGAGTCGAAGAATACTGGCAGTTCCCAGAAGCCAGAAAAGGCAAAGAACTGTATTGTCTTCTGGAGCTGTCAGAAGGAATGAGCCCTCCCAGCATCTTTACTTGAGTCCAGTGAAACTGATTTCTGACATCTGGTCTCCACAACTATAAGAATAAACGTGTGTTGTAAAACACCCCATTTGTGGTAATTTGTTACAGCGGCCATAGGAAACTAATACATTGTGGTTCTATAACAAAAGACCTAATGTTTATGTCTTGGACCTGGAAGAAGAGAAAATGGACAGGGATCAAAAATTACTCAAAGAAATAATGGTTGAATATTTCTCAAATTTTGACGAAAGGCATAAATCTATAGATTCATGAACCTGAATGAGAAACAGAAAACCTAAAGAATATCAAGACACAGCACTAACTTATGAAAACTAAAAATAAAAAAACAAAAATCATGAAAAGAGCTAGAGTGAAATGACACTTTACCTATAGGGAAAAAATCAATAGAAGATTTCTCATCAGAAAACATGGAGGCCCATAAGGATGTGGCATAGCATTTTAAGGTGCTGAAATTAAAGAACTACCAACCCGGAATCCTATGTCCAGATAAAAAGATCTTTCAGGAATGAAGGGGAAATCAAGACATTCTTAGATGAAGGAAAACAAAGATATTGTCACAAGAAGACCTGTCTGCTCTAAAGAATGACTAGAAGAAGTTCTCAAAACAAAAAGATAACAATAAAAGAATGGTGGAATATCAATAAAGAAGGAAGAACATGGTAAGTGAAAATATCAATAAACACAATGGATTTTCTTGCTCCTCTTGAACTTTCTGACTTATATTTGACAGTAGAAACAAAAATGATAACATTTTCTGATGCATGTAGAGGAAATGTTTAAGACAACTATACTCTAAGTAGAAGTGGATAAAGTTACATAATGAAAGGTAAAGGTTCTATGCTTCATTGTAATTGATAAAATGACAATGGTAGGCAGTGATAAATCATTTGTATATGATGTAATACTTAGAGCAACCACTAAAAAATCTATATGAATAGATACTCTTAAAAACATTACATATAAATAAAAATGGAAATCTCTATATGCTCAAGTAACCTACAGGAAGGCAATGAAAACAAACAAACAAACAAACCCGGAAAAACTAAAATAAAAACAGGGGGAAAAAAGCCCAAAATAAAATGGCAGACATACATAGCCTTAATATACCAATAACTACAGTAAATGTAAATGGTGTAAATATGCAAATTAAAAGATATTTGCAGAGTGGATTAAAATATGTAACCTGCCTATATTTTAAGAACAAGGAATTCAGATAAAATATAACAATATAGGCAAGTTGAAAGCAGAAGAACAGAAAAAGAAATATCATGCAAACATTGATCAAAGAAAAAAGGAATATTCCATACAGTGGACTTTGAGGAAGTAAAATTACCAGATAGAGGAATATTATGCAATGATAAAATAATCAATACACCAAGAAGACATAGCAATCCTAAATATCTACATATACCAAATAATAGAATGGCAAAATGTATCAAGTCAAACTGACAGAAGAGAAAGGAAAATAGACAAATCCACAATTATACTTGTAAACTTCATAAATGATTTCAACAGTCAATAAAACTAGATAGAAACTTAGTAAAGACATACAAGAATTTATCAGCATCATCAACCAACAGAACCTAATGAGCATTTATAGATCACCCTACTCCAAAAGAGCTAAATACGAAATCTGTGCAAGTGCCCATGGAACATACACCAAGACAGACAACATTTTGTGCCATAACATAAACCTCAACAAATTAAAAAAATAATAATAATAACCAAAAAAATCCAAAAAAAACCCCAAACTGAAAACAGTGTTCTCTGACCAAAATGGAGAAAGAAAACACAGGGAATGAGGTTCTCTGACCAAAAACAGAGAAAGATGACAGAAAAATGCCCCAACATTTGGAAACTAAATGCTACCCTTCTAAATAACCCTAAGAGTCAAAGAGGAAATCTCAGGAGAAATTTTTTTTCAAATAATACTTGAACTGAATTAAAATGAAAATACAATATATCAAAACGAATGGGACAGCAACATCAGTGCTTCAGGGAAACTTACTGGCACTAAAAACATGGATTGGATATATTCTAACTTTTTGGATTATGCTTGTCAATGTAAAATAGTCATACAGTATTATTTATATGTTTATCTGGGTTACTTTTTACAATAATATATGATAGCACATATGTTACTTTTATTCATGTTGGTGCAGGTGACAAAGATACACATATAGCTATTCAGTTTTCAGTATCATGTTGACACAATCAAATCTGTTCAGAAAACACAGCTGTACTGCAGGTCCTGGCACCTTTCTTGGCTGGTGTTGCTGTCAAAAAGGTTATCTCCTGCATTTTCTCAAAATAAACCAGAGCTTTATCATCATTCCTTGATTCAACACAACCTCCACTGACAGAAAACGGGTACCATCAATTTTAAGTTTAGACTCTACTTTTTTTTTTCTGGCTTTTGAGAACTTGTGGGTGATTCACCACGTTCCACTGTGCTTGATGAATGAATGATGAGGATGCTGGAGATGACAGGGGCTTTATGATCCTGGGTCCCTGAGTGAGGAAGTTGTAAACTAAAGTCTTTTACTGACAAGCATGGGCACACAGCATTAGCAAGAAATAAATCTGTATTCATTACAGTAACTGAGATTTTAGAGTTGTTTGCTATGACTGCATAGCCTAAATTATTAACTGATTAATACAACTTATAAAATATTACATATTTTGTATTTACATTAAATACACAAAACTCTTTGCAATAGGACACTACAGTTGCAATAGGACACTACAGTTCATGAATTATTCATTGTTGTACTTGATGGAATCTTCCACTCTGATAATACACACAAACACACACACACAGTCAAATCAGCTCTTGCATCTCTTTCCTTTTGGTATTAACTGGAACAATAGCCTACCAGTTACTTCATGATAACAAGCTTTGTGTGATGCTGAGCATATAAAGAAATAACATATCACAATCTTGACATGGACACATGAGTCACAGAAAATGTATGCACTGCCTAGAACATTTCTAACACCTTCAAGGAAGAAAGTCAGATATTTGTATATGTGCTCTGGGTATGAATCGCAATTCATGGTTAACATCAACACGAATCATATCAACTGCATATTACCCATCGTTTGCAGGGAGAAACAACATTGACTGACGTTTACAGAGACTGTAGAACTTTATATGCATCAGCACACCTAGCTAAGGAGTACTTTACTTTGCTAATATGCCGTGTGTTTTTATTTGGATAATATTTTAAATTATTAAGTTTTTAATCATAAAATTACTATGAGTCATGTCAAAAGTTCCCAATGTAAAACTAACAGGTACTTTTTAATTTTACCAAAATAATTCAACAGGTGTTTTTATGTCATACTTTATATCCTCTTTGTAGTACACAGTACTCTGGACAAAGTCATTGGGGGTAGATGAAACAACTGACTTAAAATTCTCAAGTTTATTAAAGGTCATAAATATCTTGTTAAAGATATTTCCCTATTTATTTGAAATGCTAAAGTATATACTCTTCATGTTAAGAATCTCAATAGTTTCAATGGTACAGGAGTTACTCTTTTTGAATTTTAAAACTATATAATACATAATGAGAAATTCTCCAAACTCCAACCAGGCTTTGTCTAGGCATTTGCGTATCTGTCCTTGTTTTATGTATTTTACATGTAAAACGGGGCAAGAAGCATTGATATAAAGGACATTACAAGGTTTCCCACTGGTTTGTATTGAGGGAAAGGTAACCAATAGATCAAATTAGGAGGTGTTATGATTTCTAATAGTGATAGGAACTTCAACTGTACTGAATTGTGCATCAGTACAATCATGAATCAGATAGTCACATGTAAATAGTTAACAGTATGGACTATGGAATCAACAATTGAGTCAGAATCTCTACCTATGAGACAGTGGCCATGATTTCTGTCCTCCTTGTGTTTCGCTTTCTCCCTCTATAAAATGGAGATAATGATAACATAGGCAGCCCTCACATGGCTATTGCGAAGAGTACCTAAGTTACTTTATATGGCATCATAGAATGATGCCTGGCACACAGTAAGTGGTCAATACATTTAGTTATTATTACGTTTGCTTTAAATTGTTAATACGCATTTCCCCAACATATTCAATACTTAACATCACCTCCCTTACTCTGGTGCCTCTCCTCTTCCTACCGACACTTCAGGGACTCTTGGGGAGGTGTGATGAATCAATTATCTTTCCATTTTGAGACACCCTGCCACTTCAACAACCAAACACACACACAAATAACTTTTAAAATCTGAAAGTAGTTGTTAAGGCAAAGAAAGATGATGATACTTCATGAAATTTAAATAACTCTTCGAAAATAGGATAATCACCAGATAAGGGTAGGGCATGCTCTACATGCTATAGAAAAGTGTTGACAGGAGTTTCGTAACCCAAGCCATGTCCGTAGGTGTCAAAGGAAGGGAAAGAGTATATTTGCTGGTGAACAGAGAAGTGAACAGAAGACCAGAATGTGAGACAAGGCTCTGATTCAGCAAACACCAATGAAAGCATTTAAGACCACCTGACTTAGGAAACGCCTAATACCTTATGCCTCTGTAAATATGCTAGGGCATCCTGTTCTAACCTCTGTGTTTGGTCCAGAATCCTATTACACATTCTTACAAAACTCCTTCTTTTAGAATTCACCTCAGTGTGTAAATCAACATTTATTTGTATGATTATTTTCTTCAAGTCTAACCCTTGTGCCAGCAGGGTGCCCTCACCTTTCTGCTCATCCCGGATCTCCAGTTTTCTGCCCATCATCTGGAATGGAGGGCCTCTACAAAAGCAGAGACAGCACGATTCTCCTCAAACTAGAGGCAGGGGACTTGAAAGGAAAAAGTCGTGTCAAATCCCCCAGGTGAGATAAAAGTATCGAGGGAGTGTCTTTTTCTAAAATAAGTAACAGAAACTAGAAAACTGGAACAGCTGAGTCTGTTAAGAAAAGATATATGTATGGACCACAGGATTTATGCCACAATAACAACCTACATTTTAGAAATCACTCTCAATACCAAGAACACTTGTGCCTAATGGCCTGCGACTTTCCCGGCCGCAGCACTACACTCTGGCACCCCACACCCCCAAATCAAGATGGGGGCCATAATTTGGGGTGTGGGGGAGTTTAACCACTGAAGGGTGGGATGATTCTTTTTCACATCCAGAGATTAGGTTTCCATATAGTTCAGTTGGATTCTAGCCTCTTTTCACTTACCACGTTAGGTAAGGGGGAAGTGAAATATGTATACTGAATTTAATTAAACTGAAAGAGAAGACTTAAGGAAATCTATGAATGTCAAAATAATTTTGAAACTCGTTATGGGAAGCAATTAAATTTACTTGAAAAGATAACAGATGACGACCTAAGAGAGACATCTGTCCAATAAAAATGAGTATTATGAGAGCTCCCTGATAAGCTCAAATGAGAAGTAATTCTCTAAATATGTTGCAGTTGGACTTCACCCCACTGAGACCTTTCTTCACATCATGATTCATTTAAAACAAGTGGAGATATTTACACTATTTCAACTTCATTGCCACCCAACTTTGTGTTAAGTACACAGAACTGGTGAAAACGCATGACATCCACGAACACCCTCACAATATAGTCTGCTTTTAGTTGCTGATAGTTGAATGAGAATTGCATAATTCTTCTTTTAAAACTGCCTAAGTGCTTGTCAGAGTGATTGAATTAAAGATGATTAAACTTGCTCAACATTTCTGCAAGATGGTGTTCTGAAGAAAATGATGGCCCTGCCTTGAGCAAAGAACAGACTGATACCTTAGGAAGTTTACAATTAAGCACAAACATACAGATTCAGCCGCCTGCTTTATCACAATACACTTTGCTGATAAATCCTAACTGCTGAAAAGCTTAACTCTACTGATAAACACTTCTTTATAATTGTGGTAGGAAACTTGGTCAAGGGTGGGAAAAGGAAAGAACTCAAAGGATATTTGCCATAATTATAACATGTAGCACATAGTTGATGTTCATCTTGGTAGAGTGGTGTGGTCAATACAGCCAATAGAGAGAAGACTTCAGGAACAATGGGGTCCTATTTCATTAAAAAAAAATATATGAAAGTTGGTTTAGAGTACAAAAGCTCAACTGGGTTCTGAACATTTAATAACATTTAATGACCTTGGGCAAATTACTTCACCTCTGTATCTGGATTTCCTCATGGGTGAAAGGTGGACAGTATTATTACCCACCCCTTATGTAGTGTAAGAATTAACTACCATAAGGTTAGTGAATAAACCTACAATTGAGTGAATAAAGCTAAAGTTCATAGGACTGTGTCTGGAACATTATGGAAAGCTGCTTTTTTCCTAAAGTTTCTACCTTTGGAATAAGCAAAATAAGTCCTTTTTGTAAAAGAAATGAATGATTATGTATACTTTTAGCAACATAGGTAACTGATACATAGGAAACACAACACACATTAAATACCAAGTGATCATAAGAGATAATAGGAAACCTGAACATCAAAAGAAGAAACATCAAAAGACCTTTTTTTTAGACCAACAATGAACCCAATGGCAGCGAACTTCACCGCCAGAATGTGTCCATTTTCTCCCCCCAGCCCTACTCAAGCTCTACACTTACCTCCTCAAAGCCATACCCCAAGCCTGCCAAAGACCAAAGTTTTGCTACCAAGTCCAGGCGTGGTCCCACTGGGCCCAGCCCCGCCAGCCCTCTTCTCTCCTTGGCTTTGGTCTCTTGGACAGACACCACGCCACCTCTCACTCCCTTACCAGAACGAACCTAGCGTCCGCCGTCCGTCCAGCGGAAAACTCCAAAGTGGGCAACAGGCTATAAAAGCCGAATACTCACCATCCCCACCCCGCCCCCAGCGCCCGCCCGGCCCGCGCCGCTCCCCAGCACGGGGCGCCCACTCCCACCCGGCCCGCCGCCCGGTCACCGCAGTGCATTGCAACACGCGCAGACGCCGCCGGCTGGAGAGGACCCCACCGCGGACTTCCCGGTCGATAATAGCCCCCTAGACTGCTCCCCACGTGAGTGTCATCCCTAATGGAGGTGGCCACGCCACCTCCCAGCAGCTCAGCCCGCGGGAACCACCGAGACAGTAGCAGTGACCACAAAAACAACTCGACCTGCGGCGCAAGGGAGCCAGCTGCCATGGCCCGCCCGGGAGCGGCGCAGCGGCGGCGGCAGCGGTGGCGGGGTGGGGGGTAGGGGTGTGGGTGGGGGTGGGGGCTGCGGCGTGGCCGGGCCTCGGCAGGCAGCGGGCATTTACCTGCGCGGCCCCGCGCCCCCGGGCGGGCCATCCTGCCGCAGCCACTCCCGCCGCCCCGCGGGCCAGAGGCGCCGCCCGCCGCCCGGGGAGGCGCCGAGCCGCAGTCCTGGCTGCGGCGCCCGGCACATGCTTCGCGCTCCCGGCGGCCGGCGCCCGCGCACAGGTGGGAACCCCGCGAGTGGGCGTTAGGGCGATTCCCTCCCCCCAGCCGGCGCTCGCCTCCCGTTTCCACTCTTGACTTTGCCGGGTGCGCGGCGCCTGCCCTTGCTCCGGCGGCCAAGCTCCCGTGCCCGCGCCCCGGCGCCGTGGGCGGCTGCGGTCCCTGCGCAGCTGGGGCTGCGCGTCACGGGCATCGCCGCTGCACCGGGCGGCCGGGGGGCAACTCGCCGCACCCGGGCCCCGTGCCCACCCTTCGCCAGCCACCCGGACCCCCTGCACTCCCGCGCCCTCCCCCACTAGGGAGCTGTCAAGGAAGAAAACGCCTTGCACACACCTTAGAATGGACGGGCGCCTCAGTCGCTGACTCGCCAAACTCTTAGAAGGTGTCCACCGGTTTGTAGGGAGGTTTGGGCATGGAGTCCGAGCCGCTTTCTTATTATTTAATAATGTTGGAAGTGCCGGGTCCGCTGCCAGAGTTGTGGGTCATGTGGGCACAGCAGAGGCTGGCTGCTGCCAGTACCAGGGTTTCCTGAGGATCCTGAAACTATGATCTCATCCTCCTCATCCGCCTCCCCCGCCCTTCTCTCCGCGGGCGCGCACGCACAGCACACACACATACACACACATGCACACACACGCTCACGCTGCATGCACTATCCTCCTTTCTGGACCGAAATATTCTTTCAGGGAAATACAGTGTTCACTGTCTTCATTGAGAGAAAAAAAAATTTTTCTTCCGGATAAAGATATTTCTCTTTCAAACCTTGATTTATGTGCTTTGTTTATTTCCTACAGTTGGCCCTCACACGTGCAAGGGAGCTGAACAGAGCTTCAGAATTAAAATTAAAAATAATCATCATCTTATGTTGACCCAGATTTTGGTTAGAACCCAAGGGCTCAAACAGTACAATTTTCAATTTAAAACAGAGGCATGGGGGTTTGGGATGGATATGCTATAAAATTTGGTTGTGATGATCATTGTACAACTATGAATGTAATAAAATTCATTGAGTGATTAAAAAAAATAAAACAGAGGCAATAACATACCAGGCTTGACTATGGAATAGTAACATTTGAGATGTGTGCAGTGGGTTTCTCTCCCAAGCTGCAAACATTTCCCAAACATTACCTCATTTATTTGCAGAACATCTTTGCAGAGGAGGTGGATGAGAAGGCAACTAGTACTGTCACTTCGGAGACACAGAAACATAGGTCAAATAACATGACTTATCCAAGTTCACGTAAGTCAGTATTTCCCTGTAAATATTAATTGTACAGCTACTCACAGATTGCTAATTCACTAAAATCAATTCCTGGGAACTTAAGGTACTGAAAAATAATGGAGATATTTTGATTATTTTTAAGTGACCTACAATCTAAGATTGAAAATTAATTGATTAATTAATTTTCTATTGTAGTGTTTCCATAGAATATTCTCTTGTATATTTGTGTGTCTCTCCAGTTTCATATTTTCATTTATTTTCTTTCTTTTCTGGGAGTGTTGTACATCTCTGCATGCATATGTGTGTACTCATTCATTTGAGTAGTTTGCACGCCATACATAGCAAATATCAAGCAATTTTAGTCAATGCTTTTGGTATAGTCATTGATTTCATAGTGATTTCTATATTTCATTCAATCCCTTTTCAACTGCCTAGTGTGTATGAAGCGCTGTGCTATGTTTTGAAGGGTATAAAGGAGTTTAATGCATGGAACCTGTTCTCCATTAGTTTACAGCTAATTGTTGCTGAATGATCGGCAGATGAAATGCTTTATTATTTTTGGAATTATAAATTATCACAAAGAAAGTACACAATACACTCTTCTTCTTTTCACCTTCTTAGTATCTGATCCATGTTAAAATTATTTCATCTGTCTTTGTGTTCCAGATTTTAATCTTTGACCCTATGGTATCTCAGTGGCAAAGGTAATACATTATTTTGCCCTTCACTAAAATGTGCCATGCTCACATAAACACTAAATGGGTCTTTTTTTAATATTCTAAAATTTGTCACAAAGAGCACTCTGGGATAGACTTTGTGCAAGTGCACACAGAAAAATTTAGCAGCCTCCTAATAATTCAAAGAGAGGAGAAATGTGAGAAACAGAAAAAGTCAAAGAGAACACAGAAGAGAAGCAGAGAAAAGAGGTGGGAGCAAGGGAAGAATAAAAGGGAATTAAGAAGTTATAAAAAGAGGGGGATAAAAGAGAAAAAAATAAAAGAAAGTCAGCATTCAAGGGAAAGCTCAAATTTTCCAAATTTTACTGCATGGAAAACAAGTTTAAGAAATCAGACTTTTTAGTTGTTGTCAAGTAATACTTCTTGATAAGCTTATGAAATTTTGATGGTAAAGAAACCAGGTGTCAGCCTGCAGTGGCTACCCTGAGTGATCTCAATTTTAATAATTCCGTGCAGGATCCACTAAAGTAAATAGACTGACGTATCAATATGATGACATAATAAAAATGACAATGGGATCAAATAGCCATGATATATTTAACATGTTTCAGAAGAAGTTAACACTGGAGTTCTCGTCGTGGCTCATGGTTAACGAATCCAACTAGGAACCATGAGGTTGCAGGTTCGATCCCTGGCCTCACTCAGTGGGTTAAGGATCTGGCGTTGCTGTGAGCTGTGGTGTAGCGCTGCGTTTACAGCTCCGATTAGACCCCGAGCCTGGGAACCTCCATATGCTGCGGGTGCGGCCCTAGGAAAGACAAAAATAAAATAAGAAGTTAAGACTGAAATTCAGGGAGGTATGTGGTAAACCAAAGACCAACATATGTTAAAGTGGGCAAAAGAGAGTTAGACCTGTAATATTTAAAGGAAAATAATAATAATATCCTCTGTTTTTAACAGCACTTCAGATTTTTTGAAGTGCTTTTCATAGTCTTTATTAAGCCTAATACTCATTAGAGGTGGTCACCTCTGTGGGTTTCATTTTGAAGGAATATAACAATCCTCCTTTGTTATTGTTTTTGTTTTCACACGTTGGAGAAGTGCTCAACATTTTTACTCATTGTTTTGGAAATATCATTTATATTTTGTGATCAATCAGCCCTAAAGATGTTGCTCAGCACACCTTCCTCCAATCCTTCTCATAAACAATTCAGCTAAATGGATTCCTGGGCATAGATCACAACAGTGATTTATAATCTGGGATTTTACACAGGCTATTGGAGTTAAACTAGAAGCGTTAGCATGTAGCAGAGTCTAATGGCTTTGCTGTATCTCTGCAAGATTTCTACACAAGGGGTGGAGGCCTAAATTGAGCAGCAGTATATCAAGAGCCCTTTCCTTTTGATCTGCCTACTCTTGGCAGGATTTGTCTTAATTAGAGGTATATTTAGGCTTGATGACTATAACATGTGTTTTAGAAATGCATTACGACTTCAGTGGCTCAAGAATTACTAGCAGTTTATGTCCAAATACCTTCATTTAGGAAAAAAATATTTTTAACAGGGCTGTATTTACAGTTTATACTAATTTATACTCTCTTTACCATGGAAAATAATTTACTGATATTTACTACTTTACTCATAATTTCTTGAGTTTTTTAAATTAATTTTTTTCCGTGATTTTTTAGAAAATTTTATTGAAGTAGAATTGTTTACAGTGTTGTGTTAATTTCTGTTTTAAAGTGCTTTAGCTATACATATATACTCATATCCATTCCCATGTAGGTTATCGCAGAGTATTGAGTAGATTTCCCTGTGCTATACAGCAGGTCCCTGTTGACCATCTATTCCATATACAATAGTGTGCTTATGCCGGTTCCAAGCTCCCAATCTATCCCTCCCCTTCACTTTTCCCTTTTTTTAACCATAAGTTTGTTTATGAAGTCTGTGAGTCTGTTTCTGTTTTGTAAATAAGTTCATCTGTATCATTTTTTAGATTCCACATATGAGACATCGTATGGTATTTGCCTTTCTCTGAGTTTCAAAATAGGTTACAGTAGAAATGAGAATGGCCATAGGCAAAATCAGAATGTTCACTATGTTATCATGAAACGGTGTGTATGTGTTTTTTTTTAATTAACAGTGATATATGGTGTGTATATGTGTTATAGTCAAATCAGAATGATTACTACCACCTATGATCTGGTCGTAGTTTGAGGGAATGAGGAACTAATTATTTTGGAGTATTTAAAAGACTTAAATGGCAAAACTTTAAAAGAAAGTGGATTCCAAAGGGCTAAAGAAATAAAGGCATCACTATTTTATCAATTAAAAATGCTTATACTCCCTTAGTGTAGACTACTGTTTCAGAGAAGGATAATATGGGAACTTGAAGAACACAAAACACACGTAAATTCTGCTCCCTCAATAAACTGATTAGCTGTCAAGAATGAAAAGTATATTAGCAATTCAACACTGGTCATGATGATGGATCAATTGAATTGTGGTGTAGGGGATTCTTGCTTAGTTTTTTTTGTTTTTTTGTTTTTTTTGGTGTCAAAACTACCAAACTTGGAGGCCATGGCAGGTTCTGGGCAGAATTATGAAGTGGACGAATTTTGTTTCTCTCCTCCTTTGTCTTTAATGTCCACTCTTCCTGCCTTCTCTCTGGCTTCCAAGGGTAGTCAGAACCCTTTGGTATTCTCTGTCATTCCAAGATACCACTGTTTTGGAACTGATCAGCCTCAGACAGAACGGTGTCCTCTCACCTCCACTGAAATGTGTAAACTGTGACTACACAATCATGAAAATTGAGAGATGTAAGTATGTATTTGTATTAATAAACACCAAGGGTGTTCATTCAGTCTCCTCATGCATCCCTTCAGGATGCATATTTATATCGTTACACTTAGTATCTGTTTGCCTGCGAAATTCTGCACTGAGGCAAGCTCTTGTCACCTGTCAGGGAGTAATTGCAAGGCCAGGAGAGCACCCATCTCTGTTCCCTGCCCCCCTTTACCTAGACTGAGTGCCTCAGAACTCAGCTGCTTCTGGCAACACCTGTTGTGCTTTCTCGCAGTGTCTCCTCGGTTGATCTTCCTGTCAGACATCCTCAGGAGAAATGCTATTTGCATTCTCCTGTGTTCTCCTCCGATGGTCTGAAGGGGAGAACATAGCGTAGGAACGAGTTTAGGTGGTCAAGTGTATTTTGTTTCGTAGGATTCCTAGATAAACAAATCTGCTACTGTTTTAAATAGCTGTGATTCCACATTATAATGGCAATTCATTAAATATATTATGGTGGTTTACATCTCACCAGTGCACCCTTTACTCCTGGGAGAGTCTGTTTTCTCAAGGGAAGATAGACAAAACCCAGATATTTTAGATAGAACTTAAGGGTACTGTCACAGTGGAGACATGCAAAAAAAGCCGGCTCAAGAGTACAGCTTTTTAGAAGGGGCTTATAATCTACTTACTTTGCTGCTTAAACTGTTTTGACCCTATTTTTATTTGCTTTTAGGTTGAATGTTTTTGTTTTGCCCAAGAATATAGAATGTCTTGATACACATAATCCAGAATAATGTTGAATAAGGCAGAAATGTCAGTAACAAATTTGATTGATATAGATGACCAGTCCAAATGCTTAAGGACAAAGAAAGTGCTGTTTATTGAAAATGAGTTCTCTCCACATTATCTTCAGGAAATGTCAGTTTTTTCTTTGATGATTTCTAAATAAAGCCTACTCTTTTTAATAATACCAAAGAAACCTGTTACAAAGTGAAAAGCGTAGTCAAAACACTTTTATTTATGTGAAATCATTTGCCTAATTTAATTATTTCCCACTGAAATGAATCTTTACATATCATATAGACACAGACCAAATCTCCTGTAGACGGCCAGGGACCATGTTAACAAGCACGCATTTTAATTTAAAATTTAATCCCTACAGTAAATGGCATATGATTTCTTTGATGCTGTGAAGCCTTGTTTTTTATAATAGAAAACTAAATGAAAAAGTGGTGGGGGGAGAGATGAAACTAAACTAATCACATTATAATCTTTAAAATGTATAACAAATATATGGGTAGATCCATAATTAAAATTTATTATTGGAAATAATGGTATTTTACATTTGAGGGGATGTATTTTGACATAATTCAGAGTGTTTCTATGAATATATTTACTAATATGCAAGTTTTCTTAATTAAGATGCACATTTTTTCTTTGGGCTACACATATCATGTATGATTCGCCTGTCCTTTTTTATATTCCCAAACTGTAAAATTTTCGTCTTTATTAAAGGTAAATTAATTAACATAGTAGTGTGTCTAATAAGTGAATCATTATATTCGTCTGTTTATAGTACAATATCCTTTTCTTTTACTTTTTTGAAAACACAGTTACTAAATATTATCCTTTAAATCTACCTGTCTGAAATCCCTTATAATTCAAAATTTGTATCAGCAAAGTATTTATTAATCATTGGTACAATGTCTTAGATTATAGTTTATTTTAACATATTTCACTTAATATCACTGCATTCTAGTACCTAAATTTCATCAAAATGCTCTCTCTCATCAAGTGATTACTTCTAGTTTATTTCTGAGATTTTGCTTAGTATCAATGATAGTGCACATTAGCTTAGGGTGAGGGGGGCATTTTCTGAAAATATTTCCATAATCTTAAATCCCGATTTTAGTCCAGAATCCAGATTGCAGATTACACTCTCTTGGAAAATCTGTACCTTCTCCATGTAGAACACACTTTGTTAGAATATTGATTATGGTTACTTTGAATTATAGCAACAGATCACCAGAAAAATGATAGTAAGCAGAAAACTCCATGAAAAGATTCCATTTTAGGATGTCAGACATTTAATCAAGTTAAAATGAGATTGTTTTATCCATAATGGATCCTTCAGTTTTTTCTTTTAATTCTTTTTTTTTAATCTTTATTAGAGTATAGTTGTTTTCTGGTGTTGTGTCAATTTCCGCTGTACAGCACAGTGACCCAGTCATACAAATATACATCCTTTACTCCTTTTTGTCCCTGACCTGTATCACCAGATCAGCTTGAACTTTCTGAATGATTTCAATACTTTTTCATTGACATTTTCCTTTTCCTTTCTCTTTTATGTTAATCAGCTTGTCAGAAAGGAACAGGAATAGCAGAGATTTTACAATATTTTATCAAAACCAAAAGCCTTATGTTGTAGCCAGTTCCTAATCTATGATCAACATTATTTGTGCTGTTCACTAGATACATGTGAAAGTTTCTTGATTTTTCAAGTTATTTTTTTTATTTGCATGTAAAGCAGAAAGCATTTTAAGATTCTCAAGGATAGAGACCATGATGAAATCATCCTTTTTTCCTTTTTTTTTTTCTTCTCTCCCTGGGGACTCAGGTATGTTTATTTCATCTAGGAGGTGCTTGGAGAATAGTTGTAGGTATAAAGTGAGGCTGATAGTGAGGAAAAATTTTAATATTTACTTCTGGCACCATGCAGCATATGGAAATAATTCTTTTAAGCTTTTAAATACCTTTGGAACAGCATATTTTGGTATGTTTTACATGATAAACTGAATTGGCTGTCCTTGCTTTTACTATTGGGGGTAGCTAAACATTTCTTTTTGTATGTTTAAAACAACCCCTCCAAATTTTGGATGATGGAATTATGCCCATGTGAGGATATTCATTTACATCTTGCCATCAATATCAAGGTAGTATATTTCTCTTTATAATGATATTTCTTCAATTTAGCAAACATACTTGTAATTCCACTGGTCTCTATCTATGTCTTAAATGTTTAGAGTAAAACTCTTTGCATTTGAAAAAAATATTTTACAGTTTACATGAAAGGAATAGTGGATATTTTAAGATCTGTTTATTATTTCAAAGAAGATAGAAACAATTTATGTTTTATAGTAGCAGTGGAGTGAATACTTTAAGGATTGTATGCTGTGCAGAGAGTACTCTGTTCCAAATTCTTTCTGTCTTGTTCTTACCATCATCAAAGTACATTATTCAGCCGAGTGTCATCCATCCTCCTTGAGCTCTTATGAAAGACCTAACTTGCGGAAACCCTGTCTTGAAACTTCTTCATGTAATGTGTTGTGTTATCTAGTCATTTCATGTGTATTGGACATCATGATTGTTTGCTCCTTCATCAAGGTTGTAACTTCATCCTATGCATGTCTTGTACATTTCACAGCATCTTATAGTTATTCAGTAAACACTTGCTGGTGGCTTTGTTGATTAACTGAAAATAGATTACTATTTTAACATGATGTTGCCCCAAATGTAAGAGTAATATCTTTTTTTTCTATTGTTCGTCTGTGTGCATTTCCAAGTCTTTAAATATATAGTCCTAGTAGATAATTAAATTTTTATAATAATGATTTAAAGTTTCATTACAGAAATCTTCCATCTATATCTGTAAATAAATCAATCAGTAAAAATAAATAAATAATTAATTAATTTTTTGGTGGGTCTTTTTGCCTTTTCTAGGGCTGCTCCTGCAGCGTATGGAGGGTCCCAGGCTAGGGGTCTAATCAGAGCTGTAGCCGACCGCCTGTGCCAGATCCACAGCAATGTAGGACCCGCGCTGCATCTGCAACTTACACCACGGCTCACGGCAATGCCGGATCCTTAACCCACTGAGCAAGGCTGGGGATCGAACCCACAGCCTCATGGTTCCTAGTGGGATTCGTTAACCACTGAGCCACAACAGGAACTCCAATAACAATTTTTAAATGGGTTTGTTTTTTTTTGTTGCAAATAGTGATCCTGCCACCTGTGATCCCATAAGTTTCTTCTTTAACCAGGAACAATGACTGCAGGATAATTCATTGGGGGCAATGTGATTTTACTTCTTACTTTAAGAAACTTTAAAAAGCAAATATGGAGGTAATTAAGTATAAAGGATTTCCTTTCCTTGGTAATTTTCCTCAGTATGGTAAATTTCTGATAATCAAAAATTTCAAGCTGATTTATTTTTCTGATTATATGCTCAACATAGCTGCAGAATTGCTTATATTTGCTCAAAGAAATTGAATAAATGTTTCAACACCTGAAAATATTTATAAATTTCCTAATATATATTAAACATATTTGTTTAACAATAGGTCTTACCAAAAAGCTGCAATCTACAATCAATAATGTTTTATAAAATTCAAATTTTCTACCTTAGTTATTATTTCTAAAATTATGTTTTATTTCTCAAGGATGATTTTCTTCATGTCCTGAGTGGAAAAACTAAATATACTAGGACTTGCTCCACTGCTACCTTCACCTCATCTGATGTGAAAATATTTCTGGTCCTTTCTCCTGTTATCTGGAACACTTCTTCCTAGGCAGTGACAAAGGATTTGACCCCCTCTCTTAGCTTTTATTTGCACTGCCCCTGGGGCATCCTTAACCTGTAAAACCTTCCCGAGATAGATCACAGGCAGCAGTCTTCAGTCTAACGAATGGGTACCCTATATGTGGGCTTTTAACATTAGCAACAGAAATACTGACACAGTTAAAAGATTTTTTTTTTTAAAGCTTCAAAGTAGTTATTCATGAAAAGTAAATAAAAACTTCACTGAACTTAGTACACTTATTATATGGTCACTAAGATTTTCTTTCTTTAGCTTTCTTTCAAACTTATGTAATGATACCATTATCCAGCTGTAGCAATTATTAACCCATGGCTACATCTTCCGCATACCCATTCATCTATATCTTAGGGGTAGCTAAGGCAGGATACTATAATATTGATTTCTGTGTTTGGGGACCTTACAGATCGTAACGTTGTTTTTTGGTTTGGTTTGGTTTGGTTTTGGTTTTGGCCATGCTGGCAACATGTGGAAGTTCCTGGGCCAGGGATCAAACCCCAAACCCAAGCCACAGCAGTGACAATGCCGAATCCTTAACCTGCTGATCCACCAGGGAACTCCTTCATTTGGTTCTTATTGCACACATACATACTTAAAGCCAGTGTGCTTACTTATAAAGTATATATTACACACACAAACAATTACAAGTTCACGTGTTTAGATACAGGGTAAATAAATACTGGTCATCTTGGAGGCTCCTGTCCATTCTCTAGAAACTGCTCCTTACCTTAGTGTTTTCCAAGTCTGTCTTGTTCTGTAACTCCTCTCTGCTTTTGACCTGGTCTAGATTAATTTTTTCCCCCAAAGAACTGGCTAGCCTTTTTTCTTTTCTTCATTTTATTCCTTCATATTCTCTCTTTCTCTCTGTGCCCTGCCTTCTCTCTCTCTCTCTCTCTGTTTCTGTTTGATCATAGGTGAACAGTCTGATGACTTAGATGAGTGTATACACCCTTATAACCCACTCACACCCATCAAGACACAGGGTGCCAGGAAAACTCCCTTATTGTCCCTTTCTAGTAAACCCTTGCCTAACTATTCCACCTAGAGATAATCATGTTTCGTTATCTCTGCCAACTCTTGAGATTTGTCTCTTCTAGAACTTCTTGGTATAAATGGAATCATGCAGTATATATATTTTGTGTCTCTCTCAGCCCAGCCAAATGTCTGTGTGATGCACCACAACCAATGTCATTGTGTGTATGGACAGTTGATCCTTTTTATTGCTGAGTTTAATCCCCTGTTGATAGACCTTTTGGTTGTTTACAGTGTTTAACACTTATGGATAAAGCTGCTGTGAAAGGTTTTGTATTTGCATTTTTGAGGGTCTCTAAATGCCTGGTTGGTTTATTTATTTATTTTATTTATTTATTTTGGGGGTCTATATTTTCATTTCTCTTTCATGAAGTCTTGGTAAGTCTTTTAGAGGCTATCAATTTTATTTTTCCAGTTTGGTTTGATTGTCTCTTTGGGGGTCATTTTTTTTTTATTGATTTCTCCCTTTGTTTCTTCTTTTTGCTTATTTGAGGTTCAGTTTACTCTTTCTTCTAGATTCTTATGGTGGAAATTCATATTGTTAACTAGATACCCTTCTTTTTTCCTACTATTATGGTTTAATGTGATAATTTTCTCTCTAAGCATTGCTTTACCTGCATCTCATGGTTATGCATTATTTTTCATTTATATTCAGTGAAATTATCTCTAATTTCTCTGGTGATATCTTTTTTGATCGACTTTATTTAAAAGTGTCATTTTAATGTCCTTATCATGAGGGGTATTTCCAGACATTATTCTGTTGTTGATTCTTCATTTAATTCCATTGTGGACAGAAAGCATAGTTTGAATGATTTCAATCCTGTTAAATTTATTAAGGTTTATCTTATGTTCCAAAACATATCTTAATTAATATTCTGTGTTCACTTGAAAATAGTTCATTTTCAACTCAACAACAACAAGAAAACAAACAACCCAATCAAGAAATGGTCGGAAGACCTAAATAGACATTTCTCCAGGATGGCCACTAGGCATATGAAAAAAATGCTCAACATCCCTAATTATTAGAGAAATGCAAATCAAAACTACAGTGAGGTACCACCTCACACTGGCCAGAATGGCCATCATTAATAAGTCAACAAATAACAAATGCTAGAGAGGATGTGGCAAAAAAGGAACCCTCCTACATTGTTGGTGGGAATATAACCACTATGGAAAACTGTGTGGAGGTTCCTCAGAAAGCTAAATACAGAACTACCGTATGATCCAGCAATCCCGCTCCTCAGCATATATCCAGACAAAACTATAATTCAAAAATATATGCACCCACATGTTCATAATAGTACTATTCACAATAGCCAAGACATGGAAGCAACCTAAATATCCATCAACAGATAAATGGATTAAGAAGATGTAGTACATATACGCAGTGAAACACTACTCTGAGGTGGTGAGGGGAATGCTTCAGGTAATTGAAATAGCATGTGCAGAAAGCCAAGGGACTCTGAAATATAAAAGATGTTGCATATACTTGTGGCTCGTGGTTTAAGGTGGTGAATAAGAAAGTAAATGGAAAGTTACTTGGGACCGTATCACACAAAGACTTGTTTACCAAGCAAGGGGTTTAAAGTTTGTCCTGAGAGCAGAGTGGTTGAAAATGGAGAATGTTTAAGTCACAAGTAACTTAATTAGAACCAAATGGGTAAAGTATCACTCTGACTGTGGTGTCTGGAATACTGGTTTAAAAGCAAGATATAAGAGAAAAACCACCACCAACAACAATTAGACTGTTTAATAATGTAGAGGAGACACGACCTTAGATATGGCCTGAACTGAGGTAGTGGCAAAGGGATGGATAAGAGGGGGTGCGTTTGAAAGTGTTAGGAGTAGCAGCCATAAAAAAGAATGAAGTAATGCCATTTACAGCAACATGGATGCAACTCGAGATTCTCATACTGAGTAAGTCAGAAAGAGAAAGACAAGTACCATATGGTATCACTAATATATGGCACAAATGAACCTGTCTACAAAACACAAACATTCTCGCAGACATAGAGAACAGAATTGTGATTGCCAGGGGTGAGGGAGGAAGGAGTGGGATGGACTGATGTGGAGTCTGGGGTTAGTAGATGCAAATTATTATATTTGGAATGGATAAGCAATGAGATCTTGCTGTATAGCACAGGGAACTATATCCAGTCTCTTGAGATAAATTATGATGGAAGATAATATAAGAAAAGGAGTGTGTGTGTGTGTGTGAGAGAGAGAGAGAGAGAGACAGAGAGAGACAGACAGAGGGAGGAGACTGTGTTACTTTACAGCAGAAATTAGTACCACATTGTAAATCAACTACACTCTAATAAAAAAAATTTAAAATAATTCACTTTCTTTTGTTATTGCCTGAAAGGTTTTATAAACCACATTTAGCACAAATTACTTGATATTTTTGTCTTCTTATATCCTGATTTTCTATTGGTTCTGTCAATTATTGAGAGAAGTTGATACCTCCAACTCTAATAGGTATGTTAGTTGTCTTGTTGCATAGCAAGTTACCCCTAAATTTAGTGGCTTAAAACCACAACACATATTTATTATCTCAGTTTCCAGTTGCCTTCAAGATTTTCTCTGAATCTTTAATTTTCATCATTTTGACTTAAGTGCTGATGAGTGTTTTCCCTCGTATCTTTCCTGGTTTTTGTTTTCCGAGAATCTGGAAACTATAAATATAAATATCTTACCATATTTTGGAACTAGTCAACAGTTATATATTCAATATTATTTCTGCCCCATTCTCTTAGTCATCCTTCATTTGAATTAAATGAATATTCAACCTCATTGTCCCACAGGACCCTGAGACTCTGTCCTTTTTTCAACCTATTCTTCACATTGGATCATTTATATTCATTCACCTTCAAGTTTACTTTCTCATTCCCCTATTGTCTCCATTCTGCTCTTAAGCCCATCCTGTGTGTTTTTATTTCACGTATTGTATTTTTTTAACTTTTACAATTTAACCTTAATTATTTCTGACTTTTCTTTTACTTTGTTGCTGAGATTTCCTTTCTTTTATTCACTGTGAGGATACCTTCCTATGTCACTGAGCATAGTTAGAATAACTGCTTAAATTTTTCGTCTATTTATCCCAATGCTTGGGTCACGTGGGGATTGGTTTCCTTGTCAGTTCTTTTGAAAATGAATCAAGCTCTTCCTTTTTCTCTGTATTTTCAATAATTTTAGAGTTTATCTGGCCACTGGGACTGTAAGTTTGTGAAGAACATATTTTCTTTGAAATCCTTCCAGTGAGTGGTGTGTGTTTGTTTTCCATCTGCTTTAGTTTTGGTTGAACTAAAACTGTAAACTGTCCCTGAATCTCAAGTGTCAGTTCCGTTCTTTCATCCTTAGCTGACTTCTGTGGTCTGCTTCACACATCTACGATTTAGGGTCCTGCCAGTTAGATGAGTACACTTTGTGTGTAGAACTGAGTCTTTTTCTCTGTCTCTCTTCTTTCTGAGGATTAGTCCCTCCCTTGCAGAAGTTGTAGTTTCCTTGAAGTCTGTCTTTTGTTTGTTTGGGTCAGAAAGTCTGCAGATGTTCTGTAGGAATTTTATCCATTCTGTACATGGTGCCTCCTGAAGCATTTTTTTAGGCAAAGAGCTGTATAAAAGGTAAACACTTCTGTGTTATTCCTTTTTTTTTAATAAATATTGACCCCCTCCAACATCCACCTGCTTTTTTCTGCCTTCCAGTGCCTTCAGGTGGTTGTTATGTAGGCAGTCTTTGTAGGCCCAGTGCATGCTAACTAAAACCTGTGAATGTTGTAAACGTGCTCTGACTTTGCATAGGAACTGCTGCTATGTAGAGTGGCCCGTAAAGTAAGGACATGGTTCCAATACGAACAAGTTTCAATCAATAAGTATTGTGCAATATGAAGACTGCCAGGGCTTTGTTCAGAATCTGCATTGCTAGAGGATAGTTGTTCTTTTTTTTTTTTCCCTTGCAATTTATGTATTTTTTTAATGGCCATACACCCTCCGCACATGGAAGTTCCCAGGCCAGGGATGGAATTCAAGGTTGCAGCTGGGGCAACGCGGATCCTTTAAACCCACTGCCCCAGGCTGGGGATTGAACCCGCCCTTCCTCACTGACCCAAACCACTGCAGTACAGATTCTTAACCCACTTTGCCACAGCAGAAACTCAAGGGTAGTTGTTCTGGTTGGATCTTTTTTGTCCATATCAGAAGAGGAACCTGTCTCCTGGTAGTTTTCTATCATGGTTTCGTGTATTTATCCTTCGTAGAACTTTTCACAATTTGTAATTATTTGATTTATGTTTATTTACCTACTTATTTTCACATGGTGCTGTCAAAATTGTATGACAAATAGGCATCCATAGATATGCATTAAAAGAAAGAATATCTTCCATGATGGTTAATCTTAGTTTGCAAAATGATTTCAATTATGGTCCCAAGATACTTTCAGGGACCACAATCAGATAAAAAACTGTCATAGGAACCCAGATAAGATCTCTATGTGTGTTGAAGTTCAAAGATAGGCACTATTGGATATTGTTAGAACACGATCATCTGACCTCTACTTTTATAAGATAATTCCTTAATAGTATCTAACTGGGGAAATGGGGAAGGTTTGGAGGTGTTAATAGTTTATAATAAAGCTAAGTTTTAAACACATAGAATTTTATAAATTATTAAATGATTGAAAATAGTTTTATAGTTTTATAGTTGTGACAGATCACAGTAATACCGTATTTATATGTTTAGAGAACAGATCTCAAGCTTAACATTTTGGAGACCCTGGTTCTTTATACAAAACATCTTGTGTAGTGGTTAGTACAAAGTAGATGCTCAAGAAATAATTTTTTGCCTCCCCTTTATATCCCTCACATGGAATCAAACAAGTACTCTTCTCAGTTCAGTTTACTTGTTTCCAAGCATCGTTGCAACCTTAGATTTTAAAAAGCTTGGTGAAGCCCAAGCAAGAAATAGTCCTTTGTGTATGACTTAAAGCAATTTCTATAGCAAAATTGTAAAAGAGGGGAACATTTATTGCAAAATGAGGACGAACATATGTATCTTCTGTCTAGCTCTCCAGTGTCATTTTGTGCCCTGGTGAACAAAGCAGGATATAGTGAAGACACTTGGCTGAGATTTTGAACTAAGTTTTTCCAGGTGGTCCTTGGCTAGAGTTGGGGAGGCTCCCATGAATGGGTTCTACCACTCCTGTATGAAATCTAATTAAGTCTGCTTCCTTTGTGAAGAATTTCTTCAGGGTCACCTGTCTTCTTATACCAAGCATGTGACATTAGGGCAAGTGGCATGATAAAATGTGATTAGCTGAAGATAAGACAGAGGTGGCATCTCCATAGGTAGGTGATGTGAATTTCCTCACTCATTGGATGTAGATCCAGTAGGACTGTGTACCAACCCTTTTCAAAGTTTAAATGCATAGGAATCACCTGTGGATCTTGTTAAACTGATTCTAATGCAGTAGGTTTGGAGTAGAGCCTGAGATTCTGTATTTCTAATGCCTGCTTTTTTTTCAGTGAATTTTTATTTAAAATTAAAATGGACACATCCCCTGACCTCCCACCTAGTCCCACAGTATCCACAGCACAGAGTGCATTTCCTCTCATAGATGATCTACTCAGGCTCCAAATGAAAAGTCTCTCAAACTGAACTCATTTTCTATTTTCTCTAAATGCTTTCTAATTCTCCTCACATTACATTGGAATTGTCTTTGACTCTTCTTATTAGCTCTATATGTCCTGTCAGCCAGTTTTACTGATTCTTTTTTCCACATGCTTTTGATGCTTTGTGCTTCTTATGAGATCAGCTTTGCTTAAGCCATCACTCTTGCTCACCTATTTTAGAAAACATCCCCTCTATTGATTTTTCTCCATCCCTAATTAACACCAGATCATGCCTTTTAAAGCCAATGTTAGGCTCACCATCACTTGAATCCTTACAATAGCTCTCCATTATCTGTAGAATGAAATACGAATTATTTAGGTTAATAGCCAAAGCTCTTTGTAATTCAGGCTCCAATCTATCTTTCACGCTTTACTTTATACTAATCCCAACATCAACCCTCTGCTCTAGTCAAGTTGCTTGACTTTCTGTATCCCAAACATAACATATACTTTCCAGCTGTTCTATCTTTTGCCTTTTCCCTGACCTTGTAGGCATTCCCTGCTCCTCTGTCCATAAAGAAATAAATTTAAGTGAAAACTGCAGAATCTTTGGTAAGAAGTGTTCAGGTTAATGTAGTTTAGCCTCTCAACTCTTCCATCATTTTAAGAAACTAAGAACCATACAAAGGTAAGTTCAGACTTACCAATGTCTAATAAGCCACTATATGGATAATTGCATTAGTTGGCTATTATGAAAATTATTCACTTCATATCTACCATATTAATCAAATTTTTGAAAATTTTTTATAAAGAACAAAAATGTATTAAATTTGACCATCATAAACTATCTCAAGGAGGTTCAGATGAAACCCAATTTCCTACGTGTTCTCTGGACCAGCTAATTACAAGTTCTGAACTAACTTTTCCTTCAATCTAAGATTTTTCTGGTCCCAATAAAGCAGTGTGCACACTTTATGCCTTGCTAATATCAGGATGAGTCTAGTAAAAATTCAGAAGCTTGGCTTTAAGTAGCATTTAAAATTTTCTCAAAATTTATTAGTGTGTATGTATTAGCAGAGGGGAGTGGAGGCAGAAATTGGCTGATCATAAAAAAAAAAAAATCAGGGAGTTCCCATCGTGGCACAGTGGTTGACGAATCCGACTAGGAACCATGAGGTCGCGGGTTCGGTCCCTGCCCTTGCTCAGTGGGTTAAGGATCCGGTGTTGCCGTGGGCTGTGGTGTAGGTTGCAGACACAGCTCAGATCCCGTGTAGCTGTGGCTCTGGCGTAGGCCGGTGGCTACAGCTCCGATTCGACCCCTAACCTGGGAACCTCCATATGCCGTGGGAGCGGCCCAAGAAATAGCAAAAAGACAAAAAAAAAAAAAAAAAAAAAAATCAGGAGGTCTCACTGTGGCTTTGTGGGTTAAGAACTCGATTAGTATCCATGAAGATGGGGATTCAATCCCTGGTCTTGCTCAGTGGGTTAAGGATCCGGCATTGCTATGGTGTAGGCCAGCAGCTGCAGCTCTGATTCAGCCCCTAGCCCAGGAACTTCCATATGCTGCAGGTGTGGCTCTAAAAAGAAAAAATAAGCAAATCAAGAGCCCTTAATTCGGAAAGAAAATGAGAGAGGCACTTATTCTCTATACTGAGGATAAATAGAGATACATGTTAACATTTTTAGGATTGAGAATTAAAACATATTCTGTGGTGACCTTGAAATAATCTATTCCAGATGATTTTATTTTCAGCACAGTATTTGGCTAGGCATGTGCACTCCTATCAAGTGAATTGGCTATGGGTATTCATGATGATTTACTGCAAACTGAGGTTAGAAGGGATAGGATTTTCCAGACAACCTACGTACTGTGATTTGAATTTCAAATACAAAATAATTGCAGATATTTGATTTTAACCTGTTATAGTTTATGGAGGTAATATTTTCAGTTGACAAAGTATAATAAAACAGTGTGTAAATTTTCGGAAAAGAAAGCACACCCATCTAACAGCACCTTTAGAAAACTGTCTATCTCAGCCAGTGCCAGCACAGGCCACAATACGATGTCGTCTCTTTACCAAGGTGATGGCACGATACACACTTCAGAGCCTGGGATTAGGAAGAGAAATTGGGTGGAGGGGATGAGTAAGAATATGAAATCTTTACTGACTGGTTGAGTTTACTTGGAAATGACTAAGCTTGCATATGCTGTCACAAAGTCAAATGATTTATCAACAGAAATGTAGGGTTAGGAAAATAACCTTTCATGCCAACTCAGGTTCATGGCTTGTGTTGGTTCCCAGGCTGAAGTCCACCAACACTAAGTTAGCATCTACTCAAGTCCGTTTTCTGTACAGAATGTCTATTCAGCCACTGCTGAGTAAGTTATAAAGTCAGTTATGCTGTGGGTGATACACTTGCTGGATAGGTGCATTGTTGTGATTCATTATTTAATTTGCATCAGAAATTCTAGAATTAATGATTACTGTGACCATCAAAAGCCAATTCACTGTGTTCATTGTAGCTTTGTTCATAATGGACAAAAATTCAAAACAACCCTAAAAATGAGGAGGAGGAGGCTGAATAGACAAACTGGTAAACTGATACAATGGAATAGTACTCAGCAGCAAAAAAGAATGAATTTTTTCAGATCCAATATATAAAGAGCTTGGAAGAACCACGTATGTTCTTATATATTAAAAACAACAACAACAAACCAAAACTACCAACCAAACAGACAAAAAGAAGCGCAAAAATCTGAACAAATTGAAAAGCAGTGTCTTTTCTGGATCCCATCAGAGAGCTGATATTGCAGGGCATACCATCACCATAAAATCTGAAGATACAGGCAATAAGAATCATAGCCAAGATATACTTATGAGGAACAGAAGCCACCACAGCTGTAAACCTGCAGGAAGATTTAACTGGTAAATGTGATGAATTGCGAAGAGGCCAAAGGTAGCCTTTGTGAGAGTGAGAAATTCTTGAGGGAGACCTCCATACTTTCAGAGCTATTACTTCCAGGAGCTCCTCTAGCTTCTCATGCTGAAGATTCAAGAAAACTCATCTTATAGACATGAGCTTGTGAGGGTCACAGCCCAGAGACGTATGCCCATATATGCAATAATAGGAGTTCCCGTCGTGGCGCAGTGGTTAACAAATCCGACTAGGAACCGTGAGGTTGCGGGTTCGGTCCCTGCCCTTGCTCAGTGGGTTAAGGATCCGGTGTTGCCGTGGGCTGTGGTGTAGGTTGCAGACGCGGCTCGGATCCCGCGTTGCTGTGGCTCTGGCATAGGCCAGTGGCTACAGCTCCGATTCGACCCCTAGCCTGGGAACCTCCATATGCCACGGAAGCAGCCCAAAGAAATAGCAAAAAAAAAAATAAATAAATAAATAAAAAATAAATGCAATAATAAAGATGAAATGGACCAATTCCTTGGAAGACACAAACTACTAATACAACAAGAAAACTTTGCTCATTTGAATAGGCCTGTCTCTATCAAAGAAATTGAATCAATAGTTACTAATTTTCCAGAAAAAGAAATCACTGCCTCAGCTGTTTCACCAGTGAATTCCACTGAACATTTCAAGAAGAATTGATATCCATTCAAATTTTGGCTCCTTCGAAGAAATAGTTCCCCAGGATGGGGTTTGATTTTTGTTCAGACCTCAGAAGATCTCCTCCCAGCTGTCCTATTTCCTCTTTTCTCCTGAAAACCAACTGGTTTATGGTTTAACCTGTATCTTAAATACCCTCCCAGTATCCTTTCATCCCAACCTCAATTTTTCTTCAGAGTGCCTTTGGGCTTGAACTTCTTCACTCTCTGTTGCAAATGAAGTTGGTTTTTTGGGGCAAAGTTTAAAGGCTGTTTTATGGCCCATTTCTCCCCCAAGGCTGTCTTTGATCCAGGGCTCTGGAGATGAGGGTAGGAATAGCAAGCACAAGCAATGTTCTAACTGACTGACACACCAACTCCAGAAGCTGAGCACTCAATGGCTGGCAGAAGGCAACCGGGGGACCTTTTGACTTTGTTTTCATGGCCTGGAATTTCCACTTCACAGCAGAGTGAAGGCAACTGTTCTCCAGTATTCCCAGCATGCTACTTTCAAGGTAGAGCTTTTGTTCTCCTGGTTGGGTCTGGGCAGAAAGAGAACCCTACCTCTCAACTATACTCAATAGGGACTTAGTCTCTGCATCCCCGAGTGTCCCCCATGGGGAATCTCTGTGCACATTCTTGACAGAAACTCACTTTCTTTCTTCTGGTTGCACAAGTTTCTCTTGAGACCTATGGGATTGGGCTATATCCTGCATGCCTGCAAGCCCAGTAAATACCCAGCCACAAGATGGAAGAAAGAGCCCAGTCAGGGAATGAGACAGCAGTGGTTTATTGGGTAGAGGATCTTATATGTTGGAAGCAAGGATGTCCTGAATCAACAGACACCCCACTGTGGATAGAAGATAGCAGGGCAGGCAGGACAAGGCAGCAGTCTTCCCAAGGAGGGAGGTCAGAGTTTACAAGGGGGAATAGATGGCAGGTTGGCTTATTGGTTTCCAGGGAAACCAGCAGGGGAGCACGCCCCTCACCATTCCTTTGATAACCTTTGGTGAACTCTTCTAGTGGAGAGTTCTGATCTAGAGATTAGGACAATCACTAGCTGGGACCAAGAGGCAAGTATGTAGGCATTTACTGATTACGCTCTATGACTAAGAGGGAAGATCAGTCACCCTATGTGGTAGGGTGTAGGTGAAGCAGGGACTGGTCCAGCAAGGGATGATCTGATCATACAGATGGTCATCAGAATTTTGACTCTAGGGGAAGTGAATGCATATACCCAAATAATAAAATATCTTGTTAATGGCTGTCTAATCTATGTTATTCTACCATATTCTTTTTAACTAGAAATGAACTAAATTGGAAAGAAGATTAGGCTTAACATGTCTAAGGGAGAGTCTCTGAGGAGAGCAGAAGAATATAAACAGTCAGGGTATTTTAAATTAATGTTAAAGGCTATAAAATGTTCGATCAATAGATTAACATGTCCCATATCTTCCTCATCACTTTGTCAGAACAAAATACATAGTGTTAAACGTAGTTTTGATACCTCACTGCTTAGATGGTGTCAGCATTCAAGCTGCTCTTGCAGTGTTTGCTGTAGCAGATTTCACATTGGCAACCTTAACAGTTTGTGAAATGCTGGCACATGCATGATGGGTTTTAATTTCTTTTCTCATGACAATCCTGTAAAATAGATAAAACTGAGAGTCCACTCAACTGAAGCGAATGGCAGAGTCTAGACTTAAATCCTCTCCCATGCGTGACACTTCTTTGATAGTTTCTCAGATACTAGATAATAGTAACAAACATGCATCTGCATTTCAGTAGGACTTCCTTATTCTGCTGCCAGATCATTTCTGTAGTGACTGCCTTTGGAGTTCAAAACCTATGGGTGTGAAGGAACAATAAGTAGTTTCTAACTCCTGTTAAAAGATAAACTGAGGCATATTAAAAATTGCCTTGAAGGTGGTACATATATACAATGGAATATTACTCAGCAATAAAAAAGGATGAAAAATGTCATTTGCAGCAACATGAATGGACCTAGAGATTTCTAAGTGAAGTTAGACAGTGAAAAGCAAACATCCTGTGATATCATTGATATGTGGAATCTAAAAAAGGATACAAATGAGCTTATATACAGAAAAGAAACAGATTCATAGACTTTAAAAACAAACTTGTGATTACCAAAGGGAACAGGTATAGGGGAAGGACTGGGGTCTCAGAATTGGCATATGCACACTGGAGTATATGGAATGATTGGCCAACAGGGACCTGCTATGTAGCACAGAGAACTCTACCTAATATTCTGTGATAATCTATGTGGGAAAATAATCTGAAAGACAATGGATGCATGTACATGCATAACTGAATCACTTTGTTGTGCAGCAGAGGTTGTCCTAACATTGTAAACCAACCATACTTCAATAAAACTGTAAAAAATGGAAAAAAATTGTTTATCTGAGTAAAATCTGATTAGAGTAGGGCTGTGCCAAACCAGAAGTGGTTAGGAGTGCCTCCCTACCCCCCACCCCCAGAAGCTCAGGGAGAGACTTTTACAGAAAAGGAGGGAAGCATAGTCAGGAAATTATTGATTGGCAACAGCTTAAAGCCTTGCTGGCCTTTTTATTTATTTATTTATTTATTTTTGATAGGTTGTCCTTAGGTTTTGATTTCCTGACCTTGGGGCATTTATAGGCTTAGATTTTGGTTTTCTTATATAGGCTCCATGGCCTCAGAGCTACCTCAGTCTAATTGGCCTTCTTGTGGAATTAATTTAACCCTCCAAATGCCTGATCTCTCCTTATTTGGAACTCCCCCTCTTGGACCACCACTTCCTACCTCTATTCTGGGCCAGTGCCTTTTCTAAGAGCTTTCATAGTGCGGTTAGCTACTGTTTTTTACCTCTGTCATGTTACCTGTCACCTGACTGTAGAGGTCTCTTCTGACTAGAATTAGCGCAATTCCGGGCACTTACCAGATACTCAAGGATGTTGGCTGGGTGAAGAAATGGCTGACTACATAAATGTGTATTGCTCTTCTTAATTGGTTTGTTTTCTAGTTGGCTGATTTTTTTTTTTTTTTTTGTCTTTTGTCTTTTTAGGACTCCACCCGTGGCATATGGAGGTTCTCAGGGTAGGGGTCTAATAGGAGCTGTTGCTGCTGGCCTGTGCCACAGCCACAGCAACACTAGATCCAAGCCACATCTGTGACCTACACCACAGCTCACAGAAATGCTGGATCCCCAACCCACTGAGTGATGCCAAGGATCGAACTTGCAAGCTCGTGGTTCCTAATCAGATTCATTTCTGCTGCACCAAGACGGGAACTCCTCTAGTTGGTTGATTTTTTTTTTTTCATCCTTATTTAACCTGTTGGTTATTATCACTGTGCTTTTTTAACCTCTCTCTAAATCACAATTATTGGCTTCTAGGCTTACCAGCATCTTCCCAGGGGAACTAGAGTAAGTAGGTAAAATGTAATACTAATCAGTTTTCAACAATGCGATGTCAACACTGTTGTATTTTAGGGGATCAATAAATATTTGATGAATGAATGAACAAAAGAGGAAAACACTAAGTTTTCTCAATGGTGAAGATACTCAGGCAGAGGCAGATTCTAAGTACATTCTGCCCCCAGTCCCAGCTCCAGCAGAAGCAGGAGAAGGTAGCTACACCAGAGGCTACATAATTCTGTGAAGACTTTTTTTCAGATCTGAGTAAATGGGATAACTTAAGTAAAATTTATCCATCCTTCTAAGAGCTAACATTAAGGTTGGGAAACACTTTTTAAAATTTAAGTTTTATGTACAAAATTTGAAATTTATATGTATATATATTAACATCTCATTTATGCACATATTACATATTGCATATTATATATTATAGAATGTATTACATATGATATATGATATAATACTATGACACTATTAAAATGATGCCTATAAATCAGTTTTACTTATAAATAATATATTAAGTGAACAAGTAAGTTACACACAAGAAGTACTTCTGTGTTTGTTAAAAAGTAAATATCGGAGTTCCCATCGTGGCTCAGTGGTTAACGAATCTGACTAGGAACCATGAGGTTGCGGGTCGGATCCCTGGCCTCACTCAGTGGGTTAACGATCCAGCGTTGCCGTGAGCTGTGGTGTAGGTCGCAGACAAGGCTCGGATCCCGTGTTGCTGTGGCTGTAGTGTAGGCCGGAGGCTACAGCTCCGATTCAACCCCTAGCCTGGGAACCTCCATGTGCCATGGGAGCAGCATTAGAAAAGGCAAAAAAAAAAAAAAAAAAACCCAAAAAACAGTAAATATCTATGTTTTTGTTTTTGTTTTGCTTTTTAGGGCCGCACCCACAGCATATGGAAGTTCCCAAGCTAGGGGTCAAATCGGAGCTACAGCTGCCTGCCTACACCACAGCCACAGCAATGTGGGATCTGAGCCGTGTCTGCTACCTGCACCACAACTCACACAATGCCAGATCCCTGACCCACCAAGCAAGGCCAGGGATTGAACCCTCATATTCATGGATAGTAGTTGGATTCATTTCCACTGCACCACAGCGGGAAGTCCCAATATCTATGTGTTTATATGTGCATAAGACACTCTGGAAAGTTTTACACGAAAATGTTACTTGTGAATGACTCTGGGTAATGATGTTAAAGGTGTTTTTTACTTTCATTTTTGTATTTTCATCTTAATATTTAAAAAGAAAATAGGGAGTTCCCTTCGTGGCTCAGCAGTTAACGAACTCAACTAGTATCAATGAGGATGCAGGTTCGATCCCTGACCTTGTTCAGTGGGTTAAGGAGCCTGTGTTGCCGTGAGCTGTGGTGTAGGTCGCAGATGCGGCTTGGATCTGACAGTGCTGTGGCTCCAATTTGACCCCTAGCCTGGGAACTTCCATATGCTGCAGGTGTGGCCCTAAAAGAAAGAGAAAGAGAAAAAAAGAGAATAGTTTATTGGAAATTTGAAAACAAAATAAAAAGATGTATTGGTTCTGAATAATTTGTGGTGGGTTTGCAGTATTGTGGCTCACATCCAGTGATACAAAATAATATCTGGGGCTTGGATAGGAAAGAGGGCTGCAAATAGGAAAACAGAAAATGAGAATGGGTTGACCAAAACAAAAATCCTTCCAGAAATCCTTCAGAGTCACAGTTTGGTTCCCAGAGAACACTTTCTCACCTCCTTAAAAATTCTTCCTTATCTGCATTGCCTGAAGGATGTGGGGTCCTTGAGGTTGTGGCAGCAATGAGAAAACGCTGGATTCCAGTGATAGAGTAGAAGAAGGAAAGATGAAAAGATGACCCATCAGTCTAGAGCGGTACTTCTTGATTTCTGTCAAGGAAAGTATCACATGATCTACCCACCTATTTATGTTTTAAATTAAAGTGAAATCAATTACTTTGATATTTGCTTACATCAGCTCCTTGGAATTTGTTCAGTTTCTTTCAGCAGATTAAATGCATGTTAAACTAAGTCAAATATCTATTTTAAGGTCTTTCCATCCCTAATGAAATCAGTTGTTTTGCCAAGTATGGTGATTATGAATTGCTAGAATTCACTGATTACACTTAAAAATATATTTAATAATGTCATCATGTTTTTAAATGAGTTCAACTTGAAATTATTAGTCTTAATACTAGTGCTCTTTTCGTGGAGGAAAATTATCTGAGGGCTAGGGAGATAATCCAAGAGAGAACTGTACTTTTTATGGTATTATGGTTAACTAATACAAAAGAACTATAATGAGTGACTAAAACATAGAATCAAGAAGTTATGTGGAGTTTGAAGTTTTATTATATCATTATTAATTCTACAATATAATACTCTCATTATATTGTGTAAAAATAACCAATCAATTTGAGAAACAAAATGAAACTGATGTCAAGGTCAATGAATAATAAATCATATGATTTATAGTTTTCAAATTGTTATATTAATAATATACAAAGGAGGACATCAACATCTAAGGGATGAGTTGAGCTGGCAGAAAATTGTGGTGCTATCCAATATAATAATATATTGCTTGTCCTCATTGATTGTGTATGAGGCAATTTCCTTGTAAACCTCAGGACCTCAGTCTGGGAAGCTTCCCCTAGATGAACTTTCAGATCATAGTTGTTTTCAAAACACATTCTTTCTTTCTCTTTCTGACTTACTTCAGTAGAAAAAAAACTATATTGGGGAAATAACAATAAAAAAATTAAAAAAAAAACACATATTCTTTCCCTGATTTGGAGATCCCAAAGGGAAAAATGATGATAAACATAGAATTGTATCATTTTCTCCTTTTCTACAACATAAAGTGTCATTGTTAAAGAAACAATAGCAACTATCAGCTGTCTACTTTCTAACATTTTATGTATTTTGATAATTTATTCAGAAAACTTGTTAAGCAAATTCAAACATCTAACTAAAGTTTCGTATCTTTCTCACCAAATTTCATCTGCTTTCCATCTTACTCTTTTTTTTTTTTTCAGATTTCATCTGAAAGTTTGGATAATCACTCATTTAGAACTTTGCACCAGTCAAAATTTTTCTATCTCTATCTCTGATTTTTTAACTCCATATCTACATTGTAAATCTTATTTAAAGTTCCTTAGGGGAAAATTATTAAGTCATGTTTCTAAAATCACTGTTATTTGTAGAAAATGTTGTACCTATAAACCGTAGTATATTTGTGCTAGTTATTGTCATTCTTTACTTTTTTTCAAGGAAGACATAAGTCATTGCTACCATTCATGCATCTCGGTATGACTCACGTTTAATGGGAAATAAATGATTAACATAAAAACTCCAGCAAGGTAGCCAATGAAAACAATTTTAAACCTGACTACAGATTTATGGTTTGAAAAAAAGAAGTAGCCACGGACGAAAGACTTTTCTGGTAAATGAAAAGGGTTTTCTGGAGTTCCTGTTGTGGCTTAGTGGAAACAAATCTGACTAGCATCCATGAAGAAGCAGGTTTGATCCCTGGCCTCACTCAGTGGGTTAAGGATCCAGCATTGCCATGAGCTGTGGTGTAGGTCACAGATGAGAGGCTTGGATCCCACATTGCTGTGGCTGTGGTGTAGGCCAGCAGCTACAGCTCCAATTCGATCCAGAGCCTTGGAACCTCCATATGCCATGAGTGAGGCCCTCAAAAAGACGGAAAAAAAAAGAGTTTTCTAATACATAGTGATTACATGCATTGGTTTTGAAATAGGTGGACCTGAATTCTTTTTCAACACTGTATTAATTTTTAATCATATAAGTGCCTCATGAATAAACATTCCTGATAAGAATTCAAACACAGCAGATAAATATAAAGCTCCCTAAACTATCTTTCCCCACCCCTAATCCCAGTCCCTTCACAGAAATAACTGTGGTTGTCAGATTGGATATGTTCCCCCAAGAGTTTTTCTAAAAGGTTTATATAGATATAGATGCAAATATATTATAGCTGTTAGGAGCTATAACAGAGCTCAAAAATAGAGCACCATGGAAAGCATATCTTTTTCATTGATGTTATATTCACTCAACATTATGTATCAGGAATTTTTCCATAGCTAGCAGTGAGCACAAGTGCTTGTTTCCATTAATTTTCTATAACCGACAGTACAAATAATGGTGAAATAAATATCCTTGTGTCAGATTCTTTTTTTTTTTTCTTTTTTCTTTTTTAAGATCTGTACCTGCACACATGGAAGTTCCCAGGCTAGGGGTCAAATTGGAGCTACAGCTGCCAGCCTACACCACAGCCACAGCAACGCGGGATCCGAGCCACGTCTGTGACCTACACTGCAGCTCACAGCAATGCTGGATCCTTAACCCACTGAGTGAGGTCAAGGATCAAATCTTCATCCTCAGGGTTACTAGTTGGGTTCGTAAGCCACTGAGCCACATCAGGAACTCTGTGTCAGCTTCTTTATGCAAACAGAGAAGAATGAAATGATTGACTATGGTGTCTGGGCATTTTTCATGATTACTGAGCATTTATGTGCTTTTGCTCTTATTAGTGTGAGCTAAATGCTGTTACTTCCCCATTTTTCAGGTAGAGAAACTGAGGGAGGGTAAATATTTTTAATAAGAAGTATGAGAGATTAAGTAATTCACTGAAGATTATATGGAGATTAAAGAGCAGAGCAGGGAGCTGAACTCAGTGTCTGCCTGAGCTTTTCACGTTGTTGCTGTACTGTCTCTATAACAGACACCACCAAAGTGAACAAGGAACTAAACAAATTTGCATTCTCCCCAGTAATGTGTGTGAGTTCCCATCACCACTCCCTTCACCAATATTTGCTATTTTTAAATGTTTAATTGCTTGCCAATTTGATGGGTGAAAAATAGTATCTTGTCATGTACATTTGCATTTCTCAGATTTCTCATAATGTTGAATATCTTTTTATAGTTTATTAGACATTTGTATTTTACTTTCTGTGAATTTTTTTTTAATGTATTAAAACTAAAGGATTAGATGTAAAGGTGAAATGAATCCATACTCTGCATCGATTTCTCTTCCACACATTCTCTCACACACACACACACACTGAGTTTATATGTGTTTCTATATATTACATATGTACTACATGTATACATATATTACATATATATGTTATATAGAGAACACACACACACATATATATACACATGCATATGTATATAGTATGTGAAACTATGTAGTCAGTATGTGTGCACACATTTATACAATACATTCTGGTTGTTGTCAGCTGGTCCCCATCTAGCTCCCTTGTTTGTCTTTCTTATGTCCTGCCCTGGGTCACTTTAAGGACTGTATCATGCTGGCCCCTTTAGCCCATTGGCTTCTAACCACAGCCCCTGTTGGAGAGACCATCTGCAGAGCTCCAGCTCTCAGGAGATTCAGGGTCTAGTTTTCTCCCTTTGTTCCTCGAGGCCCAGGGCTTCCCACGCTCTACCCCTATTGTACTTCCTGGGTATTTCCTACACTTTGTGGGTCCCTGTCACTCTGTCCACTCTTCTGCAAGTAGCCCTTTTATTAAAATCGCCTCAGCTAAACGATTCTGGGTATCTCATCTGTTTCTTGCCAGGACACTGCTGGGCACAACTTCTAATTAGAATACTAATGACATTCTAATCTAAGAGTAGCAAGAAAAATGTCTTTCTTGATTTTGATCCAAATCCTCTTCTTTAGAAAATCAGATTCCACCTAATCTACTTATTTTATTCCACATGGATCAGATACATGCCAATCAGTGCTGGCATATGTTATAGCTATAATTCTTTCTAGTAAGGATACACTGGGAAGTTTAAGCCTATGTCTAGTGATTTCACCACTTGTTTTGTGCAGGCTAAACTCTTGCCCAAAATAATATATATATTTTTTACTTTGGAAAATTTCCAACATATACCAAAGAATTACAAAATGAACCCATTTAAATCTATAACTCAGTTTCAATAATTATCAACAAATAACCAATATTATTTCATCTATCCCACCACCCACTTGCTCTCTTCCCATATTACTTTGATGAAATCTTAGAGATTCTGTCACTTCCTCCAAAAAATAAGTGGCCACATACCTACCATTATTATAGAGAAAAAAAATAGTGATGATTCCTTAATATCATCAAATGTGTAGTGTTTGAACTTCAATTGTCTTATATTACATATTTAATAGTTTGAATGAAGATCTGTACATTTCAATTCATTATCTTGTCTTTTCATGTTCTTTGAATTTGTAGGTTCCTCACTCATTTCTCTTTTTCTTGCCTGCAGTTTGTTTGTTGAGGACTTAGGGTCAGTTGTTTGAAGAATTTCCCACAATGTGAAACTTGCTATTTGCATCTTCACAGTATTTTATTATGTATCTCTCTAAACTCTGTATTTCTTATAAATTAGCAGTTGAAAAGTGGTAAGGGCTTTATCAAATTCAGGTTAGTTGTGTTTTGTTTTTAAAGACCATTTCACAAGTGGTGGTGAACTCTACCATCAAGAAACATGTACCTTTGCCCATGGGTGAAGGTCATCAGAAAGGTACAAATTTACAGTTATTACTAAAAACAAAAAAGAAAGAAACATTTAATCTCTAGTTCCCTCTCTTATAGGGATATTGGTAGCCATGGATTTTCAAAGCCTAGAGCCATTTGGAGTTGCAATGATAATAAAATTTTGTGTTATTTCTTCTTCATTTATTGTCTAGAATACTTCTGTTAAAAAAAATCTAAAAGCATATTTTTTTTTCTTCATCTACTATTTGATTATCCAATGGTATAATTCATATTGGGTTTTCTTCACTATTTTCAAAATTTTGAGTAGACTTACCATATCTTCCAGTGGTGACCAATTAGCTTATTTCCCTATCATTATGAATTTATGAATTTAAATATATTGATATGGAGTTCCCATTATGGCTCAGCAGGTAAAGGGCCCAGTGTAGTCTCCATGAGGAGGTGGGTTTGATCACTGTCCTCAGTCAATGGGTTAAGGGTCCAGTGTTGCCACAAGCTGTGGTATAGGTTGCAGATGTGGCTCAGATCCAGTATTGCTATGGCTGTGGTGTAGGCCTCAGCTACAGCTCTGATTTGACAGCTAGCCCAGGAAATTCCATGTACTGCAGGTGCAGCCATAAAAAAGAAAAAAGTAAATATATTGATATGTTTCAGTTGTTGCCCTTATTGAGAGTCATATTGTCCCATTTTTGGCTGATGGGCATTTCTTCAAGTTGGCTCTAAGTCTTATTGACATATGATTACTTTCTTATTATCTGGTATTTCAAACTCATATATATCTGTCTGACCTCAGATCTGAAATAAGCCTCATCTTCAAGAACCCCTCTTTTTTTTTTTAAGTTGGAAAATGATTTTTGAAAATCAAAATCTGAGCACTAAGAGTTTTGTTGTCATTAATTTGCTCATTGTTTATAGGCCTTTCTATTGGCAGAATTCAGAAAAAAAATCATGGGTTCTTATTTATGCTTCCAATTCAAATTTAAATGTACATTTGAATCACTTTTCTCTTGCACAAAATGTAGGTCTCAAGTTCACTGGGAATAAGAACTAGAGCATTACGTAATTTTGTTTTGTAGTCCAAAAATACATATATAACAATTTCAGAATGCCAGTAGCAGCATTACCACCAGCAACATTATTTCTTAAAACAGTTTAATTATCGTTATTACAGCAGTTCTTTTTGTCTTAGCTTATATCTTAGTTGAATTACTGTGCTTTGAAGTCATTTGGAATTGTGCCTTTTTTTACAATTATGCCACAAACTGTGTCCCCATTTAGGTTCAGTTGTTTCATTTTATATTCATTTTTTGGTTTCTTTGTTAAAATTTAATGTCATGATTAAGTAAAATATTTACGTGATTGCAAATTCAAATCACTAGTCCTTGTGTTGATATTTTTTCACTGACTTTATTATCTGAACCTCACTCCTGAGTATATTTCTCAGGATGGGAAATCCTTATTCCTTCAATTCCTGTGTATTCATAAAAATTTACGGCTTTTATAATAAAAGGCAATTATCTGGCATTTTATCCTAATACTTAGAGTACTGAACAGTGCCCCTCACAGAATGGAATCCTGAAAAGGGCCTCTTTCTGTGTGCAAGTGGCACATCCCTGATACATCTGACAAGACTGTACTTTGCTAATCAAAGTCTTCCCTGATAGGAGTCTTAGCACATCTTTCTAATTATCACATCTTTTGTCTTACATGTGCATTGAACCTTAATACATATGTCCTTAATTCTGCACATATCCTTGAAATTTTAAAATATTAAAATCTGGTGAATTTTTACATAGATTTGATACTCTCTTAAAAGTGTATTTTAAAAGACTGTATTTTAATTTATGCAGAGTGTATGTGGGTATATAAACAAATTCGTATACATATTCGTATACATTAATTATACCCTAGAGCATATATATATGTATATTGGTATAAATCAAGGATATAAAGCCAAATTATATATAATAAAGTATGTACTATATGTATATGGGGGATTGCTGGTGGGAGAAGGAAAAAAGGAAGACAGACTCAATTTTGGGAGATAATTAATTTAGTTGAAAATATTCTGTGGGCATTTATAAATGCTTATGTACACAATGCACGCATACAGGTAGTATGTAAACAGTTTCATATATGTACAATTTAACTGTACGTTCTTAGAGGTGTGTCACCTAAAGGCAGCAAACACACTGATACATATCTATAGGAATTTTCTCACAGTCTAAATCATAAAAATGGCCACATATTTTTAATTTCTTCCAGTCGAGATGCTATGTTAATGAATAGACTCAAATTAAAATGTGCTTCTAAATATGTATGTCCTCTTAAATATTGTTATTTAGAAATTATTCTAAAATACTTTCACTGAAATTAGTTGTATCCAAAAGGACTTTCTTCTCCCATCAGCAACCCAGACACATACCACAAAAAACAGTTTCCCCCAATGTTTCTCATTTCTGTATCTCCCAATCTTATCTACCAGGCCAAAAACTGTCACATGATCTGTGATTCTTCCTTCTCTTCCCTTGCAGCTTCTTCTGTCTGTAATCAGTTGTATCTCCTTCAGGTAGGTTTCTTGGATTCACTCCTTAATCGCCAGCGCCACTGCGTGCCAGAGAGTGTGCAACATTTTTAACACCCAAGCCATATTGTATCTACTGCTGGAATGAGATTGGGTTTGAAACCACAGAGATCTTGGTTCAGATTCTGGCTCTGCTATTTACTATTTGTGTGATTTATCAATGAATTCATCTTTCTGCTGTTAGAGTTTCCTCACCAGAAAATCTAGGTAACATTCATTCCTTACAAGGCTTATATATGTACTAAGGATAATAAAGGTCCTGACACCGTGCTAGACATAAGCTGATTCCAAATACTCTGTGTTCTTCTTGTTCTTTTAATAGTTCTTGGCACTTAACCAATAGACATGACTGGTTCTAACAAGTCCGAATCTCCATTTTCTCTTTAACTAGGATGAATATAAAGAAATTCGGCCACCAGTCTATTCCATACTCTTTGCTCTCTCTTTGGATTATGTGTCCTGAATTTGAACTGTACTTTATATCTTTCCTTAACCCGATTTTCACATGATCCCTCTTTACAGTGAGTGGATCATGGTTTTACTCTCTGTCCTCATGTCCCTGCATTAATAATCCGCCTGGTGATCAAGTCCCTCCTCGACCAAGGTGCCTGCTTTACTCTTGACAGTATCTCTTCTAAATGCTGGGTCTTTCTTCTCAACCCTTGCCTGCTAATTGGAGCTTTGGCAACCATGGGCAGATTTTCTTGTTATGAACCACCAGTGTGGCTAATCTGCATGCTCAGGTCTCTAAGTATGAGATGATCCTGGATTCCTCACTAACTCATTTGCAGACCTCATTTGGTCTGTGTTGGCATGACTTGATGTGAACTGCCTTGTGGAACTTCTCTTTGCTGTACAAGAATCCACCCCACATATGCTTCTAGGTATATCTGCTCAATGTCTAGTCCTTCCAAATGTGTAGTCCTGGTTCAAAACCCTCACTGTATTTGTCCATCCTTCCTTCCTGGTTAATGGACTAGGAGACATGCCCTGATATATGATCACCTTGTCCTTGGAGTTCTGAAACAACTTATTCGCTCTTCCCTGCATGCAGATATCCCTTTCTGTGCTCGAAGTGTCCAGTCAGCTGAAACTAGACTAACTTTCAAAACACACAGCTCTTGCTTTGCTGCTTCTTTCTTACTGACCAACCACACTTCCAAACTGGATCCTGTCCAGTGCTCCATAGCCTGCCTTTGAAGTTCCTCTGTAATCTGACCCTCTTTAGAGAAATGATCTTACTCCCACAGGCACCCTTCAGCTTGTCTTGACTGCTCTCTTATAGTCATATTTCTTATTCTGTCATTGTTCGGGCTGTTCCACTCAACAGAAGTATACTCCTTTCACCCCTCTTACAATCAGATGCCATCTTGAAGTCCCAGTAAAGCCCCATCTTTCTCAGAAGGCTTTTCCAACCATGACCCTGTCCAAATTCTTTTCTTCTCAACTCCCACAGTGCTTACACAGTACCACTCACATTGATTATACAACTAATTAAAATATATCAGACACAGTTCAGTTAATAGCATCCACAGAGTGGGCCAAATTGGAAATCTAACAGTCAGATTGGGAACCTGATGCAATTCTAATCAGCATATTCTTATCGGTTTCCTTCCAACTCTGTCCTGAATCCATCCCTTTCTGTCTATTTCTAAGGTCTCTGCCAACGTGCTCCCCACCTCTCCCTTGGTTAGTGGGACCTCCCTCTTAACTAGATTCCCTCTCTCCTGGCTTGGCTCATAAACATCTATACTCCGTGTGACAACCAGAGCAATCATTTTAAAGGGCAAGGTCCACGTTTAAATGCTTTGGTGGCCTTATTGTACGCATAGGAACAAATCTAAACTCATTCACCTGGCTCAAAAGACCTGTATATTCTGACCTCTATATAAGACCTGTATATTCCAACCCACTTTCCCAAGCTTATTTTTACCATTTCCCTACTTCTCCCCATACCATGTCCTTTATCCTCCATGCTCCAGGCACTGATCTCTTTGTGGTTCCTCTTTGGAGCCTTCTCTATCCCTGTTTAGGCCCTTTGAACGTGGTAGGTTCCTCTGCTGAGAAACACTGGAGTTTCCTCTCCTGGGAAACACTGGCCCTCTTCTCCTGGAAAACACTCTTCTTTGAGGTCTCAGCTTTGAGATCTCTAACAAGACCTCTACTACTTGTTAGAGAAACTGTTTCTGAAGTTACCAAATCTAGGCTAGACACTCACTGTTGAGTTTCAGTGTAGTGGGAGGAAGCATGCCCATGGTGCCAGCAGGCTTGGGGGAGGGCACCAAAAATGGCACTTGCCAGCTCCAGCTCCATCACCAGCATGTTAAATGAGGTTGTAAAGATGGCACCTGCCAGCGCTTTTGACTTCAGAGAACATCCCATTGGGTTCCTGCCTCTCTAGCAGGTGCTTTAAGATCGCTTATGATCAGTGTGCTTTTCAAACTGTGACTTTTGCTCTGGATCTCAGGGCAGATGGTCTGTAAACCAACCCTTTATGAGTGGATTTTCTGTTCCCTACAGTTTTGTGGTTCTCCTGGACATATTCCCTTTGATTTTCAAAATTAAATGTTTGGATGGCTCATCTTTGTGGTGCTGGACCCAAGAGTCAGGTTGTCCAGTGTGGGGCTCAAACCCTTCACTCCTTGAAGGAAAGTTGCATATTTGGGGGAATCCCTCCTGATTATGGGTCACCACTCGTGGGGTGGCAACCAGGTGACAGCATGTCTTTGTCTCTCCTACCCATGTTGATGCATCTCTCTTTTTTTTAAATTTTTTATTAGTGTATAGTTGATTTACAGTGTTGTGTTAATTTATTCTGTACAATATAGTGACCCAGTCATACATACATATACGCACAAACACAGACACACACATATATATATAAACACATTTTTTTCTCATGCTGTCTTCTATCATACTCTACCCCAAGAGATTGGATATAGGTCCCTGTGCTGCACAGTAGTACCTCATTGCTTAGCCATTCTAAATGTAATAGTTTGCATCTATCAACCCCAAACTCGCCCCCTCCCCTCCCCTTCTCCCCTCCCCCCTCCCTTCCCCTCCCCCTCTCTCCCCCTCCCCTCCCCTTCTCCCCTTCTCCCCTTCCCTCCCCCTCTCCCCATCCCCTCCCCTCTCCTCCCCCCTCCCCTCCCCCTCCCTCCTCTCCCTCCCCCTTCACCCAACAACCACAGGTCTGTTCTCCATGTCTATGATCCTTTTCTGTTTTATAGATAGGATTATTTGTGCCACCTCTTAGATTACTCATATGACTGGTATCATATGATATTGTCTTTCTCTTTCTGACTCATTTCACTTAATATGAGAATCTCTAGTCGCATCCATGTTGCTGCAAATGGCATTGTTTTGTTCTTTTTTATGGCTAAGTAGTATTCCATGTACATATGTACCACTTAATCCATTCATCTGTTGATGGGCATTTAGACTGTTTCCATGCCTTGGCAATTGTGAATAGTGCTGCAGTGAACACAACTTTCACTCAAAAAGATACATTCATCCCTGTGTTCTCTGATGCATCTCTTTTATCTTCTGTTGTGGGGGCCTGCTTATCTGGCTCTCATGTCCTTTTCAGAGGAAAATTATTCCATATGTAGCAGTAAATGTGTTTTATCTGTTGCAGAAGGTGAGTTCAGTTTCCTGCTATATCACCATCTTGAACCCAGTTTCCCTGTATTAGATTTCTGTTGTTGCATAGCAGTACACCACAATTTAGCAACGCAAAACAATACTAACTTTTTAGCAAAGGATCTAACTCAGGTTAAGCATGGTGGGGCTGATACTCTGCTTAATGTCTCCCAGGGCAGAAATCAAGGTATCAGCAAGGCTGAACTTTTGTCTGGAGCCTCCAGAGAAAATCTGCTTGGGGGCTTATTCAGGCTGTTGGCAGAATTCCATTCTCTACAGTTGTAGAAATGAGTCCCAGTATTTTTTTTGCTGGCTGTCAGCCAATGGCTGTTCTCTGCTCTTAAGGATGCTCTTAGGTCCTTGCCATATGGCCCCATTTCATTAGCAGCATCTGAGAATTCTTGCATTAAATCCTACCTTACTTTGAGTCTTCGGCTTTCCTCTTTCCAACCTCAAGACGCAAATGTCAAGAGTTCATGTGACTAAGTCAGGTCCATCTAAACAATCTCCCTATCATAAATTGAACTGATTTGTGAATTAATTACATCTACCATCTAAGATAGCAATCACAGATGTGACTTCTATCATTTTACAGGCTCAACTCCAGCCCAAGAGAGGATAACACAAGGGCAAGTGTCAGTGGGACACAGCTTAGGAGTCTGTCTACCACAAACACCATGAAATGTCTTTGTTAAGTTGTGTGTGTGTGTGTGTGTATCTTCCTCCATTAGAATGAAATTTTAGTAAGAACTGGGATTTTCGTATGTTTTGTTCACTTCTGTATCCCTTTGGTGCTTAGAATAGTATCTGGATTATCATAAATGCTCAATAAATATTTCTCGAATGAATGACTGTCTCAGATGAACAAATATAAATTCTTGTTATAAGTTTTGGAGGTGGAGTTCCTGTCATGGCACAGCAGAAATGATTTGACTAGGAACCGTGAGGCTTCAGGTTCAATCCCTGGCCTCACTCAGTGGGTTAAAGATCTGGCATTGCTATGAGCTATGGTGTAGGTCACAGACACAGCTTGGGTCTTGCATTGCTGTGGCTGTGGTGTAGGCCGGCAGCTGTAGCTCTGATTGGACCCCTAGCCTGGGAACCTCCATGTGCCGAGAGTGCTGCCCTAAAAAGCAAGCAAACAAACAAACAAAAACTGTTTTGGGGGTATTTTGAAAAATCTTTTGAGATGCATAAATGAAAATCTAATATCTAAGTGGATGTTAGTTAAACTCATATATTTTTGTTCATTACTTTATACCCCCCTTGTGTCAGAAGGGATGATTTTAGTGGTGGTTTTCTATGTGTGCTCCTTTTTTGTCACCTTGAATGTAAAGCAGAAATTTCCTAACTGACAATGAGACAATTCATAGTAGCATTAATAAAATAACAGTGTCATGTCTTATCTTCTTTGATCTTTCTTCTACACCTTGAACAACCAGGTGAAGTTAGCATACTTCCTCTCTTTCTCTCTCTCTTTTTCTGTACATACTACTGGGACACTAGTAAGAATTGATTTAGCATGGCTTTAGTTCAGCTCAGTCTTCAAGCCTTAAATTCCAGTTGGCTTAATGAAGGAATTAGTTATGCATGTAGGGTGAGATATCAGGTTTATATATAGTGCTCTGAGATAAAATAAAAAGTGAAGCTATTTTTAATAGTGCAAGGTACTATTAAAATAAAGAGATATATTAAGATACACTGTTTTTGGTAGAATAACCCATTCTACAAAAGGAAAGGAATATATTAAGAAATGTGAACCTAAATATAAAGTGGTAACATGATGTTTAAAAACAAGGTTTTCGAGAATGTGAATCAATTTCACCTTTATCATATGCTTAAATTTCTTCTACCCACAATTAGTTTAAAAAAATTTTTTTGATAGCACATTTGGAGTGACTTTCTAAAATGGACCATATTGAATCAGTGGCACTCTCTCACTCTCTCTCCCTCTTTCTCTCTCTCTCTATATGCAAACCTTACATAGGTGAAGGCTATGTACTTAGGGAGAATTAATGGATAAGACTATTTACATTGATTTTGTTTTATTCAGCCGAGTATATGAAGAGCATTAAGCAACTGCTTTAAAATCCTATAACCTGTTCTACCATTCACAGGAAGCATAACTACATTAGAGAGAAGAATTGAAAATTGCAATAGTTATTAAATTTGTAAATTCATATAATATTTGATAGAGTAATTCTAAGAATTTTTCTTAGAATTCATGTACATGTGACAAAAAGTATATAAGCATTAATGCAAGAATGCATACTGTACCACTACTTTTAATAGAGAAAAATGGAAATAATTAAAATGTTAAGTAAAATGAGGAAAAGACATGCAATAGAATGTAATGCAGTAGTCTAAAATCTAACAGCACAGCTGTGTATACTGAAATAAAATTTTATCCATGCTCATTGGCAAGAAAAATAACTATATTTCAAAGGAAAACCTTTTATAATCGCATCTTTGTGAAACAAAAAGTATCTAAATATATAATTATTTTGCATAGGAACAAAATTTCAAAAAAATGCTGAAATTGCCACTGGGCACAAAGAAAGAAGAACATTTCTGGTTTTTATTTTTGTGTAATTCTGTTTGTTGAATGTATTTTTGATAAGATTTCTGCTTCAAAACTCAAAGAATTAATGGCTATGGGAATTGCCCTCCCAGAAACAAGAAAAATGAACAGAATTATTGAAACAATGATTTTCAGACATTGGGAAAGAAAGAGCAGGGAACTGTAAATCTTGAAAGAAAGGAAACAGATGACGTTACGCTGTAACTGCCCCTGACTTACTACCTGGATACTGTTTTCGGGTTGCATTTTAAAAAGAGAAATCCAGGCCAGGTTCAGTAGACTTGCTGAGTTTAGGAAACAGATGTTCAGGGAGGCAGAGGTTGCTGTGCCACAGCACCATGGAAGATAGAGATGCAAAGAGAGAGACAGACCAAAATATTTTCAGAGAATAAACTGGAGAGGACCATGCCAAAAATCAAAGACATACTGTTATCAAATTGCAAATTAAATCCAAAGATGTAGAGATAAGAAATTAAAAAAAATAAAAAACCCTCAAAAATTAATGAAATAGAAAACATGAAAATAATAAAAGAAAATCAGTGAAACCAAACTGTGGAAAGATCAATGAATTGATAAATTTCTAGTCAAGAAAAAAGAAAACAGTGTCAAGAATGAGAGAGGAAACATCACTGCAAATCCTATAATCATCCAAAAGATAATAAGGAAATATTCTGAACAATGCATGACAATAAAGTCAACAAGTCAGATATAATGGGACAATTCTTGAAATAGACACACTACCAAAACACACTTGTAAAGAATTATTTAATCTCAATAAATGTATACCTATTTAAGAAACTTAACTACTTACCTAAATCTTTCCTGCAAAGTAACTCTGGGCTCAGATGGCTTTACTTGTGAATTTTATCAAACTTTTAGGAAAAAAATAATGCAAACTGACACAAAGTCCCCCAGAAAATAGAATAAATAGGAATTATTTTCAACTAATTTTATGAGGCCAACATTGCCCTGATACTAAAATTGGACAAGATATCACAGGAAAAGAAAACTCTGTACCAATATCTTTCATGGAATGGAGTGCAGAAATGTTTAACACAAGGTTAGCTAATCAAATGCAACAATATATAACAAAGATAATAAATTGTGACAAAGTGAGGCTTGTCACAAGAATGTAAGATTTATTTAACATTGAAAAATCAATCACAAAAATCAATTCACAACATCAACAGACCATATCATCGTCTCAACATAGAAAAAAAAATTTGCAAAATCTAATATTCATTCCTGTTTTTTAACAAAAACACAACTCAGAAAACTAGGAATAAAAGGGAACTTCATAATCCTGATAAAGGGCATATCTGACATCATTGTTGGTGGCAGAAGACTGGTTTTTTTCTTCTTAAGGTCAGGAACAATGTGTGGCTATCAGTTCCTTGCACTTGTATTTAGCATGGTGCTGGAGATCCTAGCCAGTGTAATAAAGCAGGAAAATACATAAAAGAAAAATGAATTGCAGAGGAAAAAGTAAAGTGGTCTTAATTTTCAGTAATGTTATTATTATAACTTAAAAAAGACAACAAAATTTGGGAGTTGTGGCAAAATATGAATTACATTAAAATTTTAGTTTTCTGTAAGTGGGTTGAAAATATTTTCTTGAAAGATAAAGCAGATCAATGAGAACAAATTTCATTGGTGAGAATATAGTTGTTTAGCCCGTATTCATTTTAACCAAACAGCATCAAAATTTCAAATAGGTATGAATCATATTATCTTGCAAAGTCAAACAGTCATGAAAGTACTCCAACTAATTGAAAATAGCCTGATCAATGAATCATGAAGGAAATTACATGAGGAATGAATAAATGTGGTGCTTATTTTCTTCCCTCAGAGTTATCCATATAATATGAGCATTAGATTTAGGAGATAAGCGATTCAAAAATCTGGATGATGACTGTAACTTCCATATTCTTTATATTTTATTTTTCTTATAAGGAAGGAGAGAAAATGTAAATGTAATTGTGGCTGTTTGGTTATAATTCAGCTTTTAAACATATATAAAATCATAGTTACATAATGGGTAAATATGGGTAATAACCAATCACAAAGGTGATTTTTGTCTTTTTAACTTCTGTTCTCAGATTACTTTGTAATAATTATGGCTTATAAATTCTGCTCTAAAAAGCTCTGATGGAAATGATGCAACTGTTAAGATCTTGGATACAAAATATTTTGACACCAAGTACCTCTTATCTTGGAATTTTATTATGGTCAAAAAAAAAAATGCTCTCTTAACAAAGTGGCAAGTAAAATGGCTGTGAAAGTGCTTTATACCTTAAACATTACAAGGAAATTTTGTCCTGGAGTTCCCTAGTGGGCTCAGCAGGTTAAGGATCCAGTGTCACTGCTGCAGCTCAGGTCCCTGCTATGGCTTGGGTTCAGTTGTTGGCACAGTAACTTCCACATGCTGTGGGTGCAGCAAAAAACAAAACCAAAAAAGAAACAAAGGAAAAACCCACTTTGTCCTCATACTTACTTTATAACTGGTAACTAGCTAGCAGTTTTCTACTATGATTTTTCCGTATTTGTAAATTGACATGATGTGTTCTTAAAAGTGTGTTAGCTGTGTCTATGCATTGCTTTCTTATTATTTTGGGAAAATAAATGTAAAGAAGGCACTATTTCTTTCACCATTTTAATCTTGACAACCACCATCTGAGTTTCTGTTCTTTTACATCCACCCAATGACCTCCATTGTTGTGAATGATATTGCGAAGCCGAGAAAGCATGCAAATAGGCTGTAGTTTTGCCAGCATTATTCATTTATTTTGCGTCCATGGACATTTCATTTTTGTGGGATTATAACTCCTATCAGTAAAGTAATAATTCTCCCATATATTTCTGATATTAAATATAAAAAATTATTTAATCTATGCAAAAATATTAAGTGGGCCATTTTAACTTGATTGACAAAATCTTTGGCTTCTGTATCCTCAGTCATGAATTTGTATGTCTTCTTTTAATTTATAAATTTTTAAAATTACCATAACATTGGTTTATAACATTATATTTCATGTGTACAACATTATAGTTTGACTTCTGTGTACACTACAGCCTGTTCACCACTGAAAGTTTAGTTTCCATCTGTCATGATACAGTTGACCCTTTTACCCATTTTACCCTCTGCCTAATTTCCTACCCTTCTGAGAACCACTACTCTGTTCTCTATCTATGTGTTTGTTTTGGTTTTTGTTTGTTTCTTTATAGTCCACATATGTGTGAAGTCATATAATATCTGTCTTTCTCCATCTAAATTATTTCACATAACATAATACCTTCAAGGTCCATCTATGTTGTCGCAAATGGCAAGAGTTCTTTTTTTTTTTTTTTTGTCTTTTGTCTTTTTGTTGTTGTTGTTGTTGTTGTTGCTATTTCTTGGGCCGCTCCTGCGGCATATGGAGGTTCCCAGGCTAGGGGTCGAATCGGAGCTGTAGCCACCGGCCTACGCCACCGGCCTACGCCAGAGCCACAGCAACGCGGGATCCGAGCCGCGTCTGCAACCTACACCACAGCTCAGGGCAACGCCGGATCGTTAACCCACTGAGCAAGGCCAGGGACCGAACCCGCAACCTCATGGTTCCTAGTCAGATTCGTTAACCACTGAGCCACGACAGGAACTCCCATTTTTTTTTTTTTTTTTTTTTTTTTTTGGCTGAGTGTTACTCTGTTCTATATAAATACTACATTTACATTTTCTTTGTCCATTCATCCATCGATGAGCATTTAGGTTGTTTCCATTATACATAATGCTTAGCTATAATAAATAATGCTGCAATGGACATATGAGTGAATGTATCTTTTCAAATTAGTGTTTTTGTGTTCTTTGGGAGAATACCCAGAAATGAAATATCTGCACCATATGGTACTTCTAGTCTTCATTTTTTGAGGAGTCTTATGGAAAATAGTATGAAATTGTATCATAATGAGAAATAGTAGGGAATAGTGGAAAGAGCACAATTCTTGAAATCAAACGGAACTGCATTTGGATCCTGGCATCATTATTGACTAGCTATAAAATCTCAGGCAAGATATTCAACCTTTTTGAGTAAGTATGTAAAATAAAATCAATAATTCCTTTTGAACTTTTGGATATTAGAGTTAATATATAATGCATATTATATGCTGGTACATTGTATATAGGCTGAATATAGGTGCATTTATTATTAGATGCAAAATCTTACCTCTGTGCTTCAGGAGAACATTACAGAGCTGGAAACAAAATGATGAATATCTATTTCATCACCTCGTATACTCTGAGCTTAAGGTGGAGTTTAGAGGCTGCATCTGTAGGAATATCACCTCTGCAGAGTGGCATAGTAATATCTAGATGACCTTGAGCACTGTCTTTAACTCTTCTATTTCCTCACCTTTAAAAGTGGATAATAATACTATCTTCCAAGAGGATGAAGGGAATATATATATATATAATCACTTAACTCCATGACTAGTACATAGTAAATGACTGATAAACATGTAATTGTTTTACTGAACTTGGTGTGGCTAGAGAGCATAATTTCTATTTTATTTTTACCACTGCCCATTAAACTCAGTGAATTCATTCCTTTTCTTCCCTACATCAAATCTCCCACTGGCCTCATAACTTTTCTCATGCTTTTTAGTCAAAGAACAAAGCACATCTGAGCAAATGTAAATGTCTCTCTGGCATAAGTATAATAAGCAAAATTTTAGTCATTCAACTTCAAGTTTCTTCTCAGCTCAAACCTACAGGCATGAAGGGAGCAGAACTGACTTCTCTTATTTCTTTTTCTTCCCCCCTCATCCTGGCTTCATAGCCTTTCTCTGTCTAGTAGCCAGTGTTTCTGATCCCAGCAGGGTTGAGCTCAGGGAAAGAAGGATTTGGGGGAAAGTACTGCATTTCATGGCTGATTCTTTGGGGACTGAGGCACAGTTGCTGAACTTGCAGGAATGCACTTTTTGTGTTTTTTAGAGATTTCGTCAGGGCATCTTTTGTCTAGGAAAGTGCCTCTCTTATGGCTGGTCACTTTTCACCCTCCCTTCACCTACTGATGTTCTGGTTTCTCACACAGATTACCTTTCTAGGCTCCCCTTGTTCTTCAGAAAATTCATCCTCTGGAGGAAAGTCCATTTAACAGGACCTCAGGTTTGTGTTTTCCCAAAGACCAGCAAAAATTGCTGGACCCGAGGGGAAATGTATGCTTCATTGCTACATTGTTTCTTTTCTTTGCTTTTTTTTTTCTTCTTCTTCTTCTCCATTTTAGGGCTGCACCTGCGGCATATGGAGGTTCCCAGGCTGGGGGCCGAATCAGAGCTACATCTGCTGGCCTACACCACAGCCACAGCAACTTGGGCTCCGAGCAGCGTCTACGACCTACACCACAGGTCATGGCAACGCCAAATCCTTACCCACTGAGCGAGGCTAGGGGTGGAACCCACATCCTCATGAGTCCTAATCAGGTTCATTAACCACTGAGCCATGAAGGGAACTCCACATTGTTTCTTAAGATAGAGTTCCCTAGCAATATTGCGGTTTTGTTTGTTTGCATGGTTTTTTTTGTTTGTTTGTTTTGCTTGCTGCTTTGAGCTAAAATTCCAAAGGACACACATCAGACTCTCAGAGTGATCCCCTTGTAGGCCCTGTGATGTTAATACTCATCCTTCCCAGCTGGGAATGGGTGGAGGTGGAGGAAACTCTTAGCCCACCAGCAGCTGCTCTCACTCACTTTCTGTTAATCTCCCTACTTTGTAGATTATTCCCTTAGCTTGGTGAGAGGGACGCCTTCAGCACTTCAAGAACTGTTTCCAAAGGAGTTTTTTCCTCCCCTCTTTTTTTTTTTTTTTTACTTGAAAGATTTATTGATTTTTAATGTGATTTTTATTTTTTCATCATAGTTGATTTACAATGTTCTATCAATTTCTGCTATACAGCAAAGTAGTGACCCAGTCATATATATATATATTCTTTTTATCACATTGATTTTGGCAGAGCATAATTTGTATAGAACCTCTCACTTTAAGATCTGGAACATATTTGGGAGCTATTGTTTTCTCAGACTTTGGGGTTCAGTCTGAGGCAGAGTATTTCCACTGAAATATTTTGTTAGTGATATTAAATATTGTAACTCAAATTAAAGTTGGTTGCCTCATGCCCAGACATAGCACCATTCGTTAAAAGAAATACAATGCCAACATTCAGAAAAGAGACAAACCATTAAATAATAAATTAAAACTTTAAACATTTGGTCTCACCCCCAAAATTCCAAACTTGGAATTATATTGCATTAATTGTCCTATCACATTATTATTAACTAGCATTTTAATAGTTACGAGAGAGGATTATTAGTAGATCAGCAAATTTTTAAAACGTGTTTATGGAAGAATATTGCCTGGGAGGTAGAAGGATGAATAAATATCACTTTAATTAATGTAGAATCTATAAAGTTGTACGATTAGTCCCTAGCTTTTTTAATGATATAGTTTCTCTTTGATTACCTATGATTATTTTAAAAACCAATTTTTGTAAAAAATCCAAAAGGCTTTTTGTTTGTTTGTTTGCTGTGATTGGCTATTCTAGGAAGAGAAATTGCAAACTTTTCCCTGATGTGCATACAGTCACAGAGGTCACAGAATTGAAATGCTTACTTATAGAAAAATCTGTTCCTCAATAAATGAATTCATTGAAAGACCAATCAAATACCCAACCCACCAACAATCAGACAACAAAAGCATTATTGGTTTTGCCTATCTATAAACTGTGGAGGATAGTCTATGTTCCAAGCACTGTCAGGGTGGGCCTTACAAATTAATCAGAGATAATAGAAGAAAATCCAGTCAAATGGTTGCCTGAGGTGGCAGAGATATAGGTGAGGGTGGAAATAGGGTTTCACAAGCTTGAATTTTAGTATGACTATATATTCAAATTTTGGGTAGGGGAAAGAGGATTATTGTTGGCAAAAACTAAAGCTAAAAATTTGAGGCGAAACCAGATCATGCAGTTCTATTGAGTTTAGACCTTACCTCGAAAACAGTAGTCAATTAAGATTTCTAAGATAATGATCTTCTATATCTTGACTTTCTTTGAAGATTGTAACTCCCTGGAAGAGTTCATTTTTAGGTACATAGTAGGTGCTAAAAAGTACGTTTATTAACCTAAATGTCCATCAACAGATGAATGGATAAAGATGTGAGATATATATGTGTGTATATATATATATGTATATGTGTATATATATATGTATGTGTATATATATATATAATGGAATATAACTCAGCCATAAAAAGGAGTGAAATAATGCCATTTGCAGCAACATGGATGGACCTAGAGATTATCATACTAAGCAAAGTAAGTCATATAGAGAAAAATATCATATGATATTGCTTATATGTGGAGTGTAAAAAATTGGTATGGATGGATTTATTTACAAAACAGAAATAGACTCACAGACATAGAAAACAAACTTATAGTTAACAAAGAGGAAGAGAGGGAAGAATAAATTAGGAGTTTGGGGTTAACAGATACACACTACTATATATAAAATAGGTAAGTGGAGTTCCCTTGTGGTGCAGTGGGTTAAGGACCTAACATTGTCACTGCAGTGGCTTGGGTTGCTCCTATGGCTTGGGTTTGATCTTTGGCCCAGGAACTTCAACATACTGTGGCAAAAATAGATAAGCAGCTAAGGCCTACTGAATAGCACAGGGAACTAAATATCGTGTAACAACCTATAATGGGAAAGAATCAAAAAATGTAAATATATATATATATATATATATATATATATATATATACACACACACATATATATAACTGAATCACTTTGTTATATACCTGTAACACAATATTGTAAATCAACTATATACTTCAACTAAAAATAAATAAATAAAGGAAAAAAGATATGCTCACTAATGTTAATGAGGAAAACTTGCTCCTGGAATGTTAGTTTTATGGAAGCACAAAACTAAGAGTATTGCTCCATGAGCTATTGGATATCAAACTAAAAGAAGAATGTAGGACATACTTTTAAAAGTATGTAAGTGTTATTTTCTCTGTTTTTGAGATTTGGGGGAAGATTAAGAGTGGCATTAATGGAAAAAACACAAACTTTAAAGTTAGACAAACTTAGGTTTTTTTTCTCTACCTGAACATATCTCCTTGCTATGTGACCTTGGGGATTAGCTGTCTCCATCCATGAAGCAAAGTAATAATACCTTATTTATAAAGTTGTGAAAATACACAGCAAAATGAGTGTAGTGAAATACCTGATTCAATAAATAATAGTGAGATTCCATACGCATGTCATAATTAAAATATTTTGTTCCCATGACCTAATAAAATGTTTTACAATCATGGTGAGATTTGTTCAAATAATAGACGCACCTGAGGAGTTCCTATTGTGACTCGGCAGGTTAAGAACCCAACATAGCATCTGAGGATGTGGGTTTGATCCCTGTTCTTACTCAGTGAGTTAAGAACATGGTATTGCCACAAGCTGCGGTGTTGGTTGCAGATGTGGCTCAGATCTGATGATTCCATGGCTGTGGCATCGGCCTTAGCCGCAGCACTGATTCGACCCCTAGCCCTGGAACTTCCATATGCCACAGGTACAACCATTAAAAAAAAAAAAAAATAGAGGCACCTGAAAAAGACCTCAGATGAAGAGACCTAGGAATGAAGGCACTGGGGCCAGGAGTGCAGGTAGGTAAGATAGCCACAGCAACACAGGATGCAAGCTGTGTCTGTGACCTACTCCACAGCTCCTGGCAATGCCAGATCCTTAACCCACTGAGCAAGGCCAGGGATCAAATGCAAATCCTCATGGATACTAGTCGTGCTCCTTACTGCTGAACCACAGTGGGAACTTCCTACAATGTTAAAGTTCATCTACTAATCATCTTTGGAAGGAAAGACAATGAATTCAGCCACCAGTGGGTGGGAAGAAGGAGAGAAGGTTATGTGGGACAAGGCTGTTTATGTTCAGAATAAAAACTCTTAGTCACTGAGGGAACTCACTGATTTAAACTGACTAAACCCAGGGTTCCTTTGGAAATGTTAATAGCAGTGTGTCTAAATTTTGTTTTGAGAACATTTAGTTGAGAAAATTTTAAAGTGGTTTCTGCAATTAACAAAATTTATGTGCTAATAGTTTAACATTAGCAATGAAAATTAAAGGTAGGAAATAGATTGTCTGCTTATTTCTTCCAGAAACATTAAATACAGTTTCGTGTGTGTGTGTGTGTGTGTGTGTGTGTGTGTGTGTGTGTGTGTGTGGAGAGAGAGCAATAGATATTCCTAGTTGCTTTACCACGCTTTAGATAAAACTATTTTTAATGAATAAAAGCACAAGCAGGATTCATTTGTCAGGTGGCCTAGTGACTGCCCCAGAGGTTCTATCACCATCATTATTAGGAGTTGCCCTTGTACAGGTTCTCTCCCATAAAGTGTCAATGGAGATGCGAAGATAGATGACTGGAAGGTAACATAGGACAGCCATGGGCCATGGCAGAAATATCAGGCCAGCAGGAAATGGCAGCATAAACCAGGAATATATGTCCCTATTGTTCTCTCCATATCCTTAGATGTCAGCTGGAGATGATCTCCTCAGGGAAATTTTTCCTAGGCCCCCTGCTGTGAATTGACTTGGCTCCTCCAAGAGATCTGTTAAAGTCCTAATCCCTTAAGAAGAGAGAGATTTGGAGACACAAAGACCCAGGGAAGAAGCCTATATGACAAGGGACACAGAGAGTGGAGTGCTGGAGGCACAAGCCAAGAAATGCCAAAGATTGCTGGCAACTACCACCAGCTGAGAAGATGGAGGGATTCTTCCCTAGAGCCTTCAGAGGGCCCTGCCAACACTTTGATTTTGAACTTCTGGCCTCCAGAATGTGAGAGAATAGATTCTGTTGTTTCAAGCCCCCACATTTTGTGGTTATTTATTTATTTATTTTTGGCAACCCTAGGGAACTAAGACACACCAGACTAATCTAGTCCCCTGTGATGAGCCGCCATGAGAGTCTATTCCTCTTCCTCAGAGTCCTTGCAAAATTGAAGGAATTCACGTATAATTGGTTTTAAATGTCTTCCTTGTCTGCTAGAATGTAAGCAGGGCATTTCTAGGAAAGGGATCATGCATGTTTTGTTTACCCCTGTATCCTCTGCACTACTCCACTGCCTGGAATAAATACTCAAATATTTTTAAATGCAGAAATGAATTTATCTGCTGTGTTACCTCTTAAACCACGTGTATTATAACTCCATATAATTCTGAAGTCAATTTCCATGTTCATTTCCGTGTCAGTTAGAAATTTTTTAATTCCATGCAATGGAAAATAAAACTCAAACAGGTAAAACAAACACATGAAGAAAAAAATTATACACTGTCTTTATCTTAAAAGTCTAGTGGTAGGTGGAGCTAGCTCTGGGTCATGACTGATCCAGCCAGCTGTTTAAACAATGTTGCCAAGATCTGGCTTCTCTTTGTCTCTCTGCTCTGCCTCCACTCCTGTCAGCTTTATCCTCAGCCCTACCTAATGGCTCCCTTTCTGGTCACAAAATGCCTAAGGCAAGCCTTACACTTTAAAGGCATGATATCAATTACTGTAGCTTGTGCACATGCCGTGCATGGGGCTTTTTTCTGGCTATTGGCCCCCAATGGGAAAAATTCCATTCTTGAACCAATCAGCTGAACATGGGAGTTAGTCCCATCCCAGCCATATATGGTTAAGGATTTGGGAGGAGTGAACTCTCCAGAGAAAATCAGAGTATTGTTTGGTGGGGAAGAGGATTGGATGCCAAGGTGGCAAAAAATTTATTTGTAACCATTCTAACTTTGATTACAATAAAATCTCCTAAGATTGAAAATATTTAGCTATACTTATGAGAAATTTTGTATAGTAGAATTAGCTAAATGATCATGAGAACTGGCTTTACAGTGAATGAAAGTACTTAAAGAAATGAATGCCAAATTAGTGTTTTAGATTTGGTTTAAAGATGCCTTCTGAGTTAATTTAAACTCTCTTGTTACTATTCCATTTTCCATATGATGTGAAGAGTACACAGTGTGATTTTTGTTTCTAGCCTACTTAGTATAAAATCACAATCCTAGAAGAGGATGAATTATTAATGATTATAGTCATTGTCATTATAGAACTGAGTGTCAAAATTTAAGACAGTCTTCAAATGATTGATAAATATGATTTCATTGCTGAAATTGAACTGTAAAACATGACTAACATAAAGATCTAATTTTTTTTTTTTGCTTTTTAGGGCCATACCTTTGGCATATGGCATATGGAAATTTCTTGGCTAGGGGTTAAATCAGAGCTGCAGCTGCTGGTCTGTGCCACAACTATAACAACAACAGATCTGAGCCATGTCTGTAACCTACACCACAGCTCACGGCAATGCCAGATCCTTTACCCATTGAACGAGGCCAGGAATCAAACCTACATCCTCATGGATACTAGTCAGGTTCATTATCAGTGAGTCGCAATAGGAACTCCCAAAGATCTAAAAATACTGATAAAACTTACAAATAAAGCATTGTATACTTTTTCTATATGTGCATGATAATGCATTGCTTAACAATGGTAATTTAGTAAGAAAAATATCCTATTAGATAGTTTATTTGACCCTGATCTCTACCTTGGAAATTATAGGTCTGTGATAGGCATTGATATGCAAAAATGTAATGATGGCTGCTAACATTTACTGACTACTTATATGTATGTACAAAATACAAATACCAAAAAAAATACCCCAAAAGCTAGTGATGCATGGGATGTTGTAATCTACTAACAATGTGCACTGATTTATGCTTTGTTATATATAGTTGCTTTTTTTGTGTCTACTAAAAGCAATCAAATGGCAGAATGTATATGCATACATAACAGCCTTCTAAGAGGAGAGAGGAAAGAGTTTTAATTTGGCAGGCTGGAGCACTGTCTCTAAAGAGGGTTTCTCTATGTTAAGGTGTGGATAGACTTCCCTACAACTTAAGTGAAATAGTTTTCAAGAACAGCTAATCATCTGTTCTTTTATGATCACCAAATAAGTTTTTGTAATTCACTTCTTGAATGTCTAGCTTATAGGAAAAGATAGGACCTGGCTGATGGGCAAAAATATTGATGTGTGTTATTTTTTTCTTTTTAACTCTTTCTTTCTTTCCTTCTTTCTTTCCTTCTTTCTTTCTTTCTTTCCTTCTTTCCTTCTTTCCTTCTTTCTTTCTTTCTTTCCTTCTTTCTTTCTTTCTTTCTTTCTTTCTTTCTTTCTTTCTTTCTTTCTTTCTTTCTTTCTTTCTTTCTTTCCTTCCTTCCTTCCTTCCTTCCTTCCTTCCTTCCTTCCTTCCTTCCTTCCTTCCTTCCTTCCTTCCTTCTTTCTTTCTTTCTTTCTTTCTTTCTTTCTTTCTTTCTTTCTTTCTTTCTTTCTTTCTTTCTTTCTTTCTTTCTTTCTTTCTTTCTCTCTCTCTCTCTCTCTCTCTCTCTCTCTCTCTCTCTCTCTCTCTCTCTTTCTTTCTTTCTTTCTTTCTTTTTATGGCTGCATCTGCAGCATATGGAGATTCCTGAGCTAGGAGTCAAATCGGAGCTGCAGCTGAGGCCTGTGCCACAGCCACACCAGATCCAAGCTGCATCTGCAGCCTAGTCCACAGCTTGTGGCAACACCGGATCCTTAACCCACGAGTGAGGCCAGGGATGGAACCCACAGCTTCACAGAGACGTATTCTGGTCTTTAACCTATGGAGCCACAGTGGGAACTCCTTGATGTGTCTTCTAATTCAAATTAAGAAACTGGCATTCTGGTTTCCAGATGGTGAGTCTGACAAATTTTGAGACTTATCTTTTCAAGGAGAATGAATGAAACTACAGTCCTAGATCAGCTCAGGAGTGTCCAAGCATGGTAACCATGATGGTTGCCCCACAGTGGGGATCATCTGAGAGGGAATGCCTGAGATCCTGCTACCTCCCTCTTTAGTTGCATGTACTGGGATGATTAATATAAGAGAGAGTAGGAGAAGGGGAAAGGCAATTGTCATTTTACAAAGAAGACCAAAGAAGGAAATAACGTGTTACAACACATTCAGACAGTGTTCAGGATCCCTGGTCAAGACATTCCACTAGAAATAGATAAATAAAGCAGTGTAACTATGGCACAGCCACTGGGTTCTTTAGCTATAATAGGTCCTTATCTGAAGGTTTATGTGTAATTAGTTTTAAGTCAGAACTCAATATTTTCTGTTCATTTGACAAAAATCAAGTTTATTTGTATTATAGGGAAGAAAACAATTCACCATGGATAGCAAGATTTCTCAGGAGATTATAAAATTTTCTGCTCAAAGTGTCTTCCACATTAAGAGGGAAGAAGCAAAAAGAATAAATAAAATAAATTTTCAAGAGTTTGGGAGATTGTTTCTGTAACATTTGATTCATTTAAACAGTCATGGCAAAGCTGCATGACCAAAGTCACTTATAGGCAAACAAAAAAGTCACTTCCCGTTGCTCTTAACTATTAAGGCAGCACATAGTGAAATATGCCACATGGTTGCTTTATTCTTGATATTCATTCATCCATGCATTCAACAGTTATGTGCTGGGATACAGGCATGAGCAAGACAAGTCAAACCTGTTCTCATGGAGCTTATAGTCTAGCAGAGAAGATAGGTAATTATACAACCAATAACCACAAAGTGTGATAAAGGCTCATCATTTAGTACGCGTGCCTTCCAAGAGTTAGTTCTTTTAGTTAAAACAGCAGTTTCAACTATTTTTCGGCCATAAGCTCCCTGACAGCTGATATGTCCACTGAGACACCACTTATTTGACTAATAGTTAAGGTTATGTTCAATTATCATCAAGGCTACTAACTCCATTGTTTTTCTTCCCATCAGAAAAGTATATTGGCATCTGAGTGAGAATAATGCAGCATAGATAAAATCAGGTTAGCTTGGACATAAATAAAAATGGCTTGAAAATATGTCTTTTTTTTTTTTTTTTTTTTTTTTTTTTTGCTTGTTAGGGCCACACCCATGGCATACAGAGGTTCCCAGGCTAGGGGTCAAATTGGAGCTATAGCTGCCAGCCTAAACTACAGCCACAGCAATGCCAGATCCGAGCCATGTCTGCCACTTACACCACAGCTCACAGCAATACCGGATCCTTAACCTACTGAGAGAGGCCAGGTATCGAACCAACAACTTCATGGTTACTAGTTGGATTTGTTTCCACTACACTACAACGGGAACTCCAAAATAGGTCATTCTTAGGCTGACCTTGCTCTGAACTTAACGGATTGTGGCACACTATTATTTTAGAGTCATTTAAATACTGAACATTCAACTATCTTATGGGTCAGTCATTGGACACTTTAAACAACTGGCTTTTGAAATATACTGATTTAAGGGAAAATGTTTGTGATAAGTATGACAGAAAGTGGGAATAACATCTTTTATATATGAAGAATTCATATACATTGACAAGAACCTTCCCCTTCAAAATGAATAAATGACACAAATAGATTATGCATAGATGAAGAAATGCAATGACATAAATGCACCAACATAATCAAACCCCAGTTGCAGCTAGTATATACAAATGAAAATAACTATATACCAGATTTAATTTTTTGCTTATCAAATTAAGAAAGAATCTAAAGAAAGGCCAGTGTAGTGTTCCACAAAAAATTCACTTAGTTCAACTTGTAGCTCAAATGATCCCACGAGTGCTTTTCCTCAAGACAGTCCTCATACTCTAGAATTCGCAAAAGAGCTTTCTGTGAATTTCCCATTTTTGTCACATAAAATACAAAAAGTATGTCCACTCAGGACTGGAGATTTAATGACATTACACTTTTTCTTCTTCTTAAATGGTGTTTTTTTTCTTTTTTTTTAGTGAATTTGGCACATTTGCTGTGAATGGGTTATGGGTACAGTTTGGTATCACTGGCTTGAATCACACTAAGGTGCCAGCGGTTTTATTCACATTGCTTTTCAACTATCTGTGCAAATGTCAGTGCAATGGAAAAAAAGTAACATCTTAGAATTATTAAGAAAATGATTTTCACCTTATGGACTGCCTGAAAGGGTGAGATTTTTGTTTGGTTTGTTTTGTTTTGAAACATTTATAGATTTAATTTTTTTATTTTTAATAATGATTTTCATTTTTTGTATTATAGCTGGTTTACAGTCTTCTGTCAACTTACTACTGTACAGCATGGTGACCCAGTTACACATACATGTATACATTCTTTTTTCTCACATTATCATGCTCCATCATAAGTGACTAGATTTTTTTAAAAAGAGAATATTGCTGATATATGTGAAACTCTGTCCCCTCCAATCTAAAGCTTATTACCTCCTTTCCCTTCTAGAGTTGGCCCGCATCCCCAAGTGGGTGTGCGTTCTTATCATCATGTTCATATACTTCTACTATATATGCACGTATGGATCAATAATATATGCCAGCTTGGGTGGTTCTAAACATTATCTAAATTATATATTTAATATTATTTATATTATGTGTATTATTATGCAGCCTTCTTTTTTCCTCTCAACAATTTGTCTTAAGATTTATCCATGTTAGTACATGTAGATTTACTTCATTTACTTTAAAGTTAGTATGCTATACTATTTTACAAATATTCTAATTCATAGCATTTACACATTTATATAAATCTAGTTCCGTTCACCTATCAATAGACACTTGTATGGTTTCCAAGTTTTTGGTACTACAGACAATGCCAGTGATAACATCCACACATATATATATTGTCTTTTAAAGATGTCACAGTTTCATTTGGGTATTTATTTAAAAGAAGTCCTGGGGTATGCTAGTAGATAAAAAAGAAGGACAAAAATGTAATACCAAGTAGTGAGTGTATTATTGATATTATAAATCTATATATTTATTGATTGGTTACCCTAATAACTAAGCTTTTATGGTTCTAATTGGGAAGTGGATGACTATAATATTACATCTATGAAAAATATATTTAAAATTTTAAATAAAGCAAAGTCAAAGGATAATGTTTGGGGCCATAATGTGCTTTTAAGTTGAGAACTGCTTAGCTTTTCAATTTCTTACTCCAGAACTTAATTAATAATAATAGACTAGTGAATAACTTTTAGAAATAGCATTAACAGGTGGCACATTCATCTCTAAAATCCTATACTCAGCAAAGGTAAGCGCAAAGAGAATCCCATTTCCTGGTATGTAAGAGAAATCAAGGAAAGAAGATGGGAGTTATTTTTCACTGGAGACTTTAATCATTGTTCCAATTTCTGAGGATGGAGGGTAAACTAAAAATGTTGGATAATGGAGATTCATTATCATGACTTCAAGGAAAGAAATTACTCTCCCATAAATTCTAGGTAATTTGTCTTTCTCAGACGATCTAGTAATGAATTTCCATTTGTTTACAGCTTGGGTAAGAAAACACCTTTTTCACAAATGGCCAGAGCAACTTGCCATCTTGTATCCATGTTCCTTTATCTGAAGTTTGTGTGGATCCAGAATGTTTATTTCCTTTTTTGACCCCACAGCAGATAGGTGAGTACTAAATTCTCATATTTAGTGACTGAGAAGACATAACCATTTCTCAGGGCTAATTTAATTTAGTCACAAGTGTACTATTTCTCCTTTTGTCAAGAAAGATTTAAGTTGAATTGTTACTATTTGGGGAGAACCTGAACTACTGAGGTGGATGTGATCTAATTAAAAAAATTATCTGCTTCCTACTAACAAATTATTCTTGTTAAAAGTTATCATACACTAGAGGAAAAACACTTTTTATGCTCATATTTTCCTAAACAGTGAGATGGTAAATTGTTAGTTCTGTGTGTTTTATTTATTTTTCATAAAAGATATGGACTGCCAGTGGGAGCTTCTAGGAGGAATTAAGTTCATTAATTCTTATAACACGAAATTCAGAAACTCCTAAGACACAAGTGAGAGTAGTTAGCAATAGTAACTTTCAAAGAAATCTAGTAACTAGGCTTATTATTAGTTTCTAACAAATGGTCTAAAACTATACCCACTTCTCAAAGCTGTTTATGATTGCATTCTGCAAGATTCATTTAAAAGGAAGAGATAAAAGCTGCCCTAATCTCCTTAAAACTATGCAAGTTGAGAAAGTAAGTGTAACTTTTTGAGATTACTGATGAGTGGGATGAAAAACTCACAGAATGAAGTAAAAGGATTTAACTAAAAATGAAACTTTTTTTTTTGCATTTGTTACACTGAGTAGTCAAGAAATTTCTTCTTGACTGCACACAAACATTTTTCCACAGCATTGTATCAAACTTTTAGATAGAAAAGAACCAATGAAATAGAGTTCTGTATAGATAAGGTTAAGCTCTTCCCTCATTATGCTATTAAAACTTATATGTAAGTACCAAGATATTACAAGCAAAAGCATAGAAAGAGAGGGGATACATAACTAGAAGAGGCACCACAAACTTCTAGACCCTCCAAACTCTTTTTTTTTCTTTTTTTTTTTAGGGCCACACCTGTGGAATATGGACGTTCCCAGGCTAGAGGTCAAATTGGAGCTGCAGCTGCCAGCCTACTCCACAGCCATAGCAATATGGGATCTGAACCATGCCTGTGACCTATACCACAGCTCAAGGCAATGCCAGATCCCTGACCCACTGATTGAGGCCAGGTATCAAACCCTCATCCTCATGGATACTGGTCAGATTCATTTCTGCTGTGCCACAGCAGGAACTCCTAGAAACTCCAAACTCTTCCTTCCCATGGGTAGACATTTTTTTAAATTAATTACTATTAAATCTACATGGAAATAGCTATGTAAATTATAAAACATAAATCTTGGCTTTGTTCTATAGCAATGTAAAAATGAGAAATAGTCTTTTAAGTCAGAAAATGAAATCAAGGAAAAGAAATGAATGCCTTTCCCTGGAAAGATCCACTTCTGCCACAATCCAGTAATAAGCACCCCTTCCCTATCATTTTCATTGTCTATGTGTTTCACAGTTTATTTCAGAATTCTTATGCATGCTCTTATTTATTTACAATAGTTTAAATGACCTAAAGTCATGTACTGTGATTTGATGCTCTGAATAAATTGATATCTCTGCATCTGGCATCTATGATCTGTCTATCAGCCTCTCTTAGGAGAGGTGGTAAAGGATAATGCTTAAGAACTTCGACTGGTGCTTACTGTTTGATCTGAGCCCCATACTGTTAGCTATGTAACCTAATGAAAGTTCCTTATCCATTTTATACCTCAGTTTCCTCATCTGTAAAATGGGGATATAGTACCAATTGTTTAGGGCTTTTTCATGTATATTAACTCTATTAATATGTGGAAATGCTTAGAAAAGTGTCTGGCACATGGTGAAACTATACAAAAAAATGTTGGCTGGAGTTCTCGCTGTAGAGCAGCAGGATCAGTGGCGTCTCTGGAACTCAGGGATGATTCTTGGCCTGGCACAGTGGGTTAAGGATCTGGTGTTGCTGCAGCTGCGGCATAGGTCACAACTGCAACTTGGATCTGATCCCTGGCCCAGGAACACCACGTGCCATAAGGTGGCCAAAAAAGAAAAAAAAAAAAAGTTTACTATTATCATCCATGCATTTAAGTACAGTACATGAGTTTCATTTTGAAAACTGTTTCATGCACTTTCTTTCATTCAAGAAAGAAATAGCACTAGCAAAATGAAGGGAGATGAGGAAGGTAAGGAAAAGGATCTTTGGCTGTGACATAGAGGCCTTGGTTAGAAATCAGTCAATGGGTGGATCATCAGGGTGATTTCAACTCTTCTGGACATAGATGTTTCCTTTGCAGGAATCTGGGTTAGTTTCAGAAGCAGAGAATCAGGTCCAATTCCATTTTCTAGGCCAGGCCTTACTTCTGGTTTACTCCTCCCTGAGTTTTACTGAGTTGATCCTTCTAGGAGAAAATTTTCAGGTTTTCAAGTCTGCACCAACATTCGTCCACTACTCAGATGTAGATTTGGAGGCTCAAGTGTGTCTCCTATCTGTCTTGTATACAGATGTAAGTCCCATTCTCCATGTAAGCTAAAAGAAAGACATTTATTTATTTCCCCGTATGCCTTACTATTGTCATAGTTGGTTCAGAATTCAGGGAGAAAACCTGAAGGGTTAAATTTATTGAGAACTCTCAGACCCTAAGTCGTATTTGTTTCTATTTTGTCATGAAAATTTTAAAATAACAAGGAAAGATAGTTTCTAGGTAGATTTTTCCTAAGAATTTGCAAACATTATATGTTATTCCTTTTATTGCTAGAGAGAGGCACCAAGATTTTATTATGCGTAAGAATAGCGAATATAAGAAAGGGAGTGTGTGTGTGTGTGTGTGTGTGTGTGTGTGTGTGTGTGTGTATTATTGGGTAACTACTTTGCTGTACAGCAGAAATTGGCACAGCATTGTAAATCAACTATCCTCTAATAATTTTTTTAAGTAAAAAATACTAACTCTTCTGGAAAAAAAAAAGAATAACAAATAAAAGTCACGCTTTACCAATCCTAATGGATTCCCAATGGAGAGATGTATGCTGTTGATTATACTGAAAGAGAACTTCAAGTGTATAAAGAGAAATATGAACCTAATATTTATTTGGAGTGATTTCTCAGATTGTGTAAATACATTTTTAGGCACATGTATGAGTAATTCATGTACCCAGTTGATCTGACAAATAAATTGTATGATTACATCAGGGATATGGCAATAAGGAGGGCATGGTAGAGGTTCAGACCTGGGAAGGCTAGATAAAACTTTTCTTGAAGAAACCAGAAGTAATTTCTTCTTCCTGTATATGCTGAGAACAGATAAGACTGTTTAATTAACACTGGTTGAGAATAGGCTTGTAGCAGATGGAGGACAAACTGTGTATAAATTTGAAATATTTCAAGGTGAAAGAAGCTTCAAAAAAAAAAAAACTAACATTTTATGTAATAAGCCTAAAATCAATTCAATCCACCATTAATCCACCATCGTAACTAAGTCATTGATTTTTAATTTTACCTTTTCTCATCGTATATAATTGTGGATAGAAATTGGTATGTGTTAAGCATATGTGCTTTTGTGAGTAAATTGTTGGTTTTTATGGGAAATACCACTCCACCCCATCTCACAAATGAATGATGTATAATTTTCTCATCCATCTGAGGATTCAAGCCTGATCTACTAAGGGTCTAAGGGTTTACACTTACTGATACTTTCTGTGTGTGAGACATTGGTCTAAACATTTTACCTCATTTAATCTTCACAATAATCCTTGTTGTTACCAATATCAATCCCACTTTGCAGATGAAGAAGTTTATTTTTAGAGAGGTTAATAGACTTGCAGAGGGCACACTGTTTTAATACAGCGATGCTGAGTTTTGAAGACTGGAAGTAAGCAGAAGCCATCAAAGGAGGTGTCACAATTACGGTCCTTTTTTTTCAATGGTTGCACCCACGGCATATGGAAGTTCCTGGGCCAGGAGTTGAATCCCAGCCATAGCTGCCACCTGTGCCACAGCTGCAGCAACATCAGATCTTTTAACTCAGTTGAAGTATGCTGAGGACCAAACCCATTCTTCCATGGCGATCTGAACCGCTACAGCTAGATTCTTAACCCACTCTGCCATAGCAGGAACTCCAAGCAATTACAATCCTGACAAAAGAAAAAGAGAAGTTATGCCAATGATAGATTCTGGATATACATATAGAAAAAAAATTCAAGAATGGTGACTCTTAATGTTAACTAAAATAAAGCAAGAACTAATGACATCACACATCATAGCATGAAAAAACTCAATGCAGAATTGATAACATGGTATGTCAAATGACATGCTACAGTTTGTGATTTGTTTTTTCTTCGCAAGTAAGAGACCATATCATGGAAGGCAAGATTTCCAGAAGGGCAGAATGATGAGCTTGGCAGACCCCTCTCACCCTAAAATAATCATTTAACTAGATGTAGTTGTTAAAGAAACCAAACATATGAACTCTGCAGACATTATCATAGTGAAGCCAAAGTGTTAAACGTCAAACAACTCATCATGTATAAAGAAATTCTCCTAATTCAATATCTGTTTTCTCATCAGAAGCAACAGAGGTCATATTCAAAGTGAGAGAAAACTGTATGTATCAATCAAGGATCTCCTATCCATAGTAACTATTTTTCAAAAATAAATGGTGTTGAATTTTCTATACCACAAAATAGCATGTTAGAGCACATTTTAATGAAAACTGACATAATTAAACTCAATTTTATTAGTATGTGGACCAAAATTTTAGACAAAACAAGGGGAAAAAAGAAAAAAAAATCTATTGAGAATTCAGTTTTTTAACACAAGACTACTGTGGATTTGCAACCATCTGAATATTCGAATTTTACATTTTTCAGTTTAATGTTCGGCATCATTTAATCACCGTTAAGCATTAAGGTGTTTGGGCATAAATAAAATCTTTTCCCCTTAATTATAGATAGATAGACTAATTAGTACATCTAAAATAACACACTACTTTTTATATGACTGTGTATCACCAATATTGGTTTAAAATATGTACATAGGAATTCCAAAGGTTAGAACCAGTTTGGTTCCTTCAATAAAAAAGATAGTATTTATATTATTGCCTGGTACTAATAATCAAGTTTACAGATTTTAAATGTTTCTTTTAGCCACTGAATAAAGGATACATATATCTGAGCTGTCAGTTACAGATTTTCTAAATTAGCCTCTACTCTCAGCAGAACAAGGGAATAGAAATAGTTTTTTGAGCTCCTAAGTTGTGCTAAATGCTTTGTTTACATTACTTAATTAAATCTTCACACAAGTCCTATAAAGTAGGAATTATTCTCCACACTTTATAGATGAGAAGACTTTTCTCTGGAATACAATTTCGTCAAGCACATGGTTGGTTATTAGCATGAAACCAAATATACGCAGTGGCCCTGGAGACACTGTATGCCATTTGAGAATGTATATAAATGATAAAGCTCTCTGAAAATACATGGAAGCCATTATTTTTCTATTGTTATCACTAATATATACCCACTGAATTTTTTAGAAATATGTAGTAGTAAGAATGTCATCAATTTGTCATCCAAAATCAGATATGTAAATGATTCTTAAACTAGTAGTACTGTGTCTTGAAAGGCATTACAAATGCTGTTAACAACATTATGAATTTGTGGGGAATTTGAAAACAATAAAAGCAATCTCATAATTTTAGCTCCATAAATAATGCATCTTACATTTTATTATATTCAATTTTTGCATTTCTAAACACATACACATATATTTTCTTTTTTCTCTTTTTCTTTCAAACGTTGAGATTCTACTCCGATATTTTGAGTCCTCCTTTTCGTATTTAATATATCTTCAGGATTTTTCTTTCACTAAGTACTTTTCAAAAGTATCATCTTAAGGACTGCGTCGTATTTAATTGTGTGAAATTGATCATCTATGTTAAAAGAACATTGAGTTTTATGAATTTCAGTTTCTTTAAATAGGGGCCATGCTATTTTATTCATATTATTCCAACTTTACTATGTATGGCCAATAAGTACACTCTCATAAGGATTTCTTTTTATATTTTACAGATATCCAAAGATAAATTCCCACTACATTTGGAACTGCTGATATGTCTTTAGTACTTCCTTATTTTTCACTGAAATTCAGTGTCCTTAGACTGAGGTGGTTTGCAAGACCCTGCTGTGTATTAGTCAAACTTAACTGGTTTTTGCTCCATGTTTATGGAATGCTCCACATTCTCATGCTTTCAGGCCTCTATTCAAGTGGTTGGATCCTACTATTGAAGCTTTTTGTCTTTTGCTTTTGTTCTTCCCAATTCCTCATGTGTAAAGAGAGACCTCTCTTCAAGGACCACCTCATGTTTCACTCCCTCAGTTAAATTTTCTGGAGTTTCTGTTGCGGCCCAGCAGGTTAAAGACCCAGTGTTGTCTCCATGAGGTTGTGGGTTCAGGCCCTGGATTCACTCAGTGGGTTTTGGATCCAGTGTTGCAGCTGCAGCTCTGATTCGACCCCTAGCCCAGGAACTTCCATATGCTGCAGGTGTGGCTGTAAAAAGAGGAAAAAAAAAAAGAAAAAAAATTGTTTTTCTGTCCACCAACCCAAGAAGAGGATCTATTTCTGTCTCAGTCATCATAGCTCTTTACCCATATCACCTTGGATTGTTAAAAGAAGCTATTTATCAAACAGCTAATGCATAGGATTTGGGGGATTCCTGTATATAACAGCTATCTTTTTCTACCTGAGTTTTGAACCAAATGAAAAATGAATCCAACATATGGGAATCAAAAAGCCCTTAAATTACTAATAAAGCAAAAACATGCCTTGTTTGCCTTCCTTACCCACGTCGTCACCGACAGTACTGCTCTGGTACATTTTATGGTGTGTAGGAAGACTCCATTCTATGCTTCTGTGTGGAAAGGAAGAAAGGAAATGGATTTGAATACTCAGTTTCTTCTCTCATACTCACTCTTAGGTAATTTATTTCAATGTTGTGGGAAAACCTGGGGAATAAGGCAAGAGCTGAGCACTATTTAGCAATAATTCTTCCTTATGAAACCACAGCATGCCCCACAATAGCATTTAGCTTTTTGATTTCTTAACCCATTGGACTTCATCATTATGCCCCTGCTTACCCATGTCTAGGCATGTCTATCCTCCTTTGAAAAGCTAATCAGCATCCTATTGGGAAGCCCTGCTCCCACCTTCCAGAGGCTACTTCTGAAACATCACTCTTTATGGAGTTCCCCAGGAAGGCTGTTGGGTAAATATATTGGATCAGAAGACCCAGAAACATGCCTAAACAGTGCTTTATTTTAAAACATTCCAGGGCTACTTTGTATTCAAAACTGCAACCTCACTCCCTCTTCTGTTCCCTTCCAAATTATGTCCAGAATATTTCGCTTGCTGTACCTGGAGCTGAAGTTCACTACAGTGGGTACAGTTCTTTCTGGGCTCTGATGTCTCTCACTAGTAAAGACTTCCCAGGTCGCACATAATTATCACTCATGACATTTAAAAATGAAACACATGTTGCCAATGCTAACGAAGTAGTCCCAGGCAAATACATGTTGCCAGAACCCGTTACTTAATGTTGGCAAAGAAGAGATGACAGTGGGATCTGAGGGAAGGAGGGTAGACAGGGGGAACTTGATTTCTGCTTCTCCAGAATCCCAGTCGGTCTTAAGCCAGATGTCTGAAGATGGTGTCTGGCAAAGAAATTCCTGGGAGAGCTCGCATGAGAAATTCATCACGTTTGGGGAATGAAATTCTACCTGTGCATATTGTCATCTCTCATCACGAGTGGGCTTTGAGACTTGGTGACTTATTGCAATTTAAAAAAAAAATTTGCAATGCCAGCAGCCCCAGGCTGATGGTTATTTTGAGGTATATTTTTTTTGTGCATCATGTTCAGAACCTTTTAGTTTCCATTTCTCCTTTGAACCCAAGGGATGTCTTATTAGAAGACTTCTGCAGACTTTTGCAAGACGTATTTTTAGTTCTGTGCCTTTGCCATGTGCTTCTGATACTTTATGAAAGTTTCAGGCCTTGCCTGAAATAGCAAGAGCTGTTGAGAGTCTATTTAATTATCTGAGTGAGAGATGATGGTGGCGTGGAGCCAGATAACAATGGTGAATTGGATGAGATGACCAGAATCTAGATATATTTTGAAGATACAGAAACAGGGATTTGATAATAGATTGGCTGTGTGGTGTGAAGAGAAAGCAGTCACAAAGATTCTAATTTTTTGGCTTCAGCTCTGAAGGAATGAAGTTGCGACCTACAAAGAGTACCACCTAAAACTCACCCAAAAACGCTGTCAGTATTCTGGGCTCTATCCTCCCGGTCTTATCTTTAAATCTGTCTGGAGATCTTACAGTCACCTGATATATCTGTTTCTATCTTGAAAGGTTGTTTCCCAATTATTCATATTGTAGATTGATTATTTTTATTGAACCAAAAGAGTTCTTAGAGTAATCTAGATGTTGGTTACCTTACGCAGGGGTGGGGGTTAGCTGTTTTCCACTCTGGACCCTTTTATCAAGTTTGGTATGGAGTTCTTACTCCATAGTTTGCTTTGGTTCAGTGGTAACAAACCCGAGTAGTATCCAGGAGGACGTGGGTTTGATTCCTGGCCTCACTCAGTGAGTTAAGTATCTGGTGTTGCCATGACCTGTGATATATATAGGTCGAAGAGGCAGTTTGGATCCTGCTATGCTGTGGCATAAGCTGACAGCTATAGCTTTGATTCGACCCCTAGCCTGGGATATGAAAAAAAATTTTTTGTTATAGCCTAGGGGCCACTTCTCAGAATAATGCTTTTATTTTTTAATTTTAATTTCTTTTGAGGAGAACATTTAAAGTTTACTCCCTTAGCAACTTTCAAATATGCAATAAAGTAGTATAAATTATAGTCACCATACTATACATTACACCCCATCAGTTACTTATTTTTATAACTAGAGATCTGTATCTTTTGTCCTCCCTCACCCATTTTGCCTAAACCCCAACTCCATGGAAACCACTAATTTTTTCTTTGTACCTATGAACTTGGTTTCTGTTCTGTTTTGATTTGTTTTGCTTTTTTAGATTCTGCATATCATTGAAATCACACAATGTTTGTCCCTTTGTCTGACATGTTTTACTTGGCACAGTGCTTTCAAAGTTCATCCACATTGTTGCAAATGGCAAGATTTTATTCTTTTTATGGCTGAGTAGTATTCCATTGTGTGTGTGTGCGTGTGTATGTCTGTGTCTGTGTGTGTGTGTGTGTCTTCTTTATCCATTTATCCATTAGTGGATACTTAGGTTGTTTCCATATCTTGGCTATTGTAAACAGTGCTACAATAAACATGGGGTGCAAATATATTTTCAAATTAGTGTTTTCATTTTCTTCAGATAAATATCCAGAATTAGAATTACTGCACCATATGGTAGTTCTATTTTTAATTTTTTGAGGGACATCCTTAATCCTTTTTGAGTTATTTTTGTGTATGATATAGCCTAGTTTCATTTACTTTGTTGAGTGTCTTAAATGTAAGTTGAATTTTGTTAAATGCTCTTTTCTGCATCTGTTGAGATGATCATGTAATTTTTGAGCTTCATTTTGTGAATGTTCCCTATCATATTTATTGATTTCCTGACATTGAATGATTGGTTTAACCCTGGAATGAATACCACTGGATCATGGTGGATAATTTTGTAATATATTGTTGAATTTAGTTTGCTAATATTTTATGAGAATTGTTGCATTTATATTCATTATGGATGTTGGCATGTAATTTTCTTTTTTGTGGTGTTCTTGTCTGGTTTTGGTATCAGGGTAATCCTAGCCTTGTAAAATGAGTTGGGACACATTATCAATATTTTGAAAGAGTTTGGGATAGATTGGTATCAATTCTTTTAAATGTTTGTCTTAACAAATGAAGTCCAGTTACTGGGAGGTTCAATTACTGATTCAATCTTCTTACCAGCAATTATTCTATTCTATTTCTTCATGGTTTAGTCTTGGAAGGTTGTATTTTTTTTAGGAATTTATCCATTTCTTACAGGTTATACAACTTGTTAGCATATAATTATTCATAGTAATCTCTTATAATACTTTGTATTTCTGTGTTATCAATTATAATGTCTTCTCTTTCATAGCTGATTTTATTTATTAGACTCTCTTTTTTTCTTGGTGAATATTTATCAATTTTGTTTATTTTTTCAGAGAACCAACTCTAAGTTTCATAGATCTTTTCTGTTGTCTTTTGAGTCTCTTTTTCACTTACTTCCACTTTGATTTTTGTTTTCCCTTCTTTCTATTAACTTTGGGTTTTGTTTGTTCTTCTTTATCTAGTTCCTTAAGGAGTAATATTAGATTGAGATTTTTCTTATTTCTTGAGGTAGGCTTGAGTCACTATGAACTTCCCTCAGACTGTCTTTGATGCATCTCATAAATTTTGGTATGTTGTGTTTCCATTTTTGTTTGTCTCAGGTATTTTTTGATTTCTTCTTTGATTTCTTTGTTGATCCATTTATCGTTCAGTAGTGTGTTGTTTAATCTCCACATATTTGTAATTTTTCCAGTTTTCTAGTTTCATACCATTGTGGTTGGAGAAGAAGCTTGATATCATTTCAGTCTTTTAAAATTTATTAAGACTTGTTTTGTGGCCAGATAAATGATCAATCCCGGAGAATGTTAGATGTATACTTGAGAAGAATGTATATTATGCTGCTTTTGGATGGAGTGTTCTACTATTAAATCAATCTGATATAATGTGTCTTATAAGGTTGAAGTTCCTTATTGACTTTTTGTCTGGATGATCTATCCATTATAAATGTTATGTCCTTTTGTTGGATTGGCCCCTTTTATCATTAATTCCCTTCGTTTTCTTTTATTACAGTCTTTTTTAAATTTTTATTTATTTATTTATTTATTTTGTCTTTTTTTGCTATTTCTTGGGCTGCTCCCGCGGCATATGGAGGTTCCCAGGCTAGGGGTCTAATCGGAGCTGTAGCCACCAGCCTACACCAGAGCCACAGCAACGCGTGATCCGAGCCGCGTCTGCAACCTGCACCACAGCTCACGGCAACACCAGATCGTCAACCCACTGAGCAAGGGCAGGGACTGAACCTGCAACCTCATGGTTCCTAGTCGGATTTGTTAACCACTGCGCCACGACGGGAACTCCTACAGTCTTTTTTTAAAATCTACTTTGTTTGATATAAGTACAGCTATCCAACTTTGTTTTGGTTTCCATTTGCATGAAAGATTTTTTTTCCATCCCTTTGCTTTCATACTGAGTCTCTTATAGACAACATATAGATGGGTCTTGACTTTTTTACATTCAGCCACTCTGTGTCTTTTGATTGGAGAATTTTGTCCATTTTCATTTAAAGTAATTATTGATAGGTACGTACCTACTGTCACTTTGTTCATTGTTTTCTGGCTGTTCTGTAGTTTCTGTTTCTTCTTCTCTTGCTCTTTTCTTTGTGGTTGGATGACTTTCTTAGTGTGATAATTAGATTCTTTTTTCATTATCTTTTATGTATGTAGTGTAGATTTTTTGCTTGTGGTTGCCACAAGGCCTACATATAACAACCTATATTAAAACAATATATTTTATGTTGCTAAGAAATTCAAACACATTCTAAAACCATATTTTTACTCTCTCAACCATGCTTTATGTTTTGCTTTTTTTTTTTTTTTTTGGCTGCACCTGTGGCATATGGAAATTCCCAAGCCAGGGACTGAATCCAAGTCACAGCTGCATCTTACACTATAGCTACAGCAACATCAGATACTTAACCCACAGAGCTATATGGGAAATCCATGTTTTATGTTTTTATGTAACATTTTATGTTTTTTTGTGTATTCCTTAGTTAATTAATTGTAGTTACACTTATTTTCACTACCTTTTTTTTTTCCTTCTTTTTATGGCCATACCTATGGTGAATGGGGCCAGGGGTTGAACTGGAGCTGCAGTTGCAGGGTTATGCCACAGCCACAGCCACAATGGATCTGAGTTGCATCTGAGAACTATGCTGTGGGTTGCAGTAATGCCAGAACTTCAACCCACTGAGTGAGGACAGGGATTGACCCCATATCCTCATGGATACTAAGTTGGGTTCTTAACTCACTGAGCCACAATGGGAACTCCTATTTTCATTACTTTTTTCTTTAAATTTTCATATCAGCTTTGCATGTGATTAATCCATTACCTTTACTATATATTTACCTTTACCAGTGAGGATTATGCTTTCATATGTTAGCTTATTTGCTTATTACCAATTAGCAACCTTTCTTTTCACCTTGAAGAAGACCTTTTAACATTTCTTATATGGGTGGTTTAGTGATGATGACTCTTTTAGTTTTTGCTTGCTATAAAGCTCTCCATCAATTTTGAATGATAACTTCGCCAGGTAGAGTATTCTTGGTGGGAAGTTTTTTCCTTTTAGCAGTTTAAATATATGTGCCACTCCCTCTGGTCTGCAAAGTTTCACTGAAAAATCTGCTGATAGCCTTATGAGGGTTCCCTTGTACATAATAGGTTTTTTCTCTTGCTGCTTTTAAGAGTTGCTCTTTATCTTTAATTTCTGACATTTTAATTGTAATGGGTCTTGGTGTGAATCTCTTTGGGCTTATTTTATTTGGAACTTCTTGGGCTTCCTGGGTCTGAATGTCTGTTTCCTTCCCCAGATTAGGGAAATTTTTAGCCATTAGTTCTTCAAATAAGTTGTCTGTCCTTTTCTCTCTCTCTCTTGTCCTTCTGGGACCCCTATCATGTGAATGTTAGTCTGCTGGATGTTTTCCACAGGTCCTGAAGCTGTCTCCACTTAAGTTTATTTTTCTTTTTGCTGCTCTGTATATATGAGTTGTTCCACTGCCCTGTTATTAAGCTCTCTGATCTTTTCCCCTGCTTCATCAAGTCTGTTGTTAAACCCTTCTAGTGCATTCTCAATTCAGTTTTTGTATTCTTCATCTCTGTGACTTCTTTTTTGGTCTTATATTTTCTATCTCCTTGTTGAAATGTTCACTGTGTTCATTCTTCTCCCAATTCAGTGGGCAACTTTTTGACCATTATTTTAAACTCTTTTTTGAGGTAAATACTTATCTCCTTTTTTTCCCCTGAGTTTTATCTTGTTTGTTTGTTTGGAAAATATCCCTCTGTTTCCTCATATTGCTTGATTCTCTGTGTTCATTGCTAAGTATTAGGCAAGACAGCTACTTTCTCAATCTTGAAGGAGTGGCCTCGGGTAGGAGTTGAACCTCATGTTCATCTTGCTCTAGTTCTTGGTTGTCTCTCAACCTTTATGATTGTCCAAGCAGCCTGATTTATTTTTAATAGCTCCAGTTGTTGAGGGTATGCCAAGACCTGTCAGTGTTTCAAGGGGAGGAATCTCAGGCAGCACTTCATTTCCTCATTTCAGGGTGATGGGAAACCAGACCCTCAGGCAGCAACTTTTAAAGTATGTAAATATATACAGTCCTGTGGAACAGCAATTGTAAATCCTGCTGGCCTCCAGACTAGGTGATCTGGGGCATATTCTGTGGGTTAGTGCAAAAATCAAGGCTCCATATAAGTGTATAAGCTGTTCTGAAAAGCAGTGGTGAGCTGTAGAGGCAGAGAGATTGTGCAAAAATGACATCCCCTGACCTACATTCCCTGAGAGCATCTCTGTAGCCTCTAGGTATGTAGCAAACTTGAAGCCTTCTTCCCAGGCTGAAGCTTCAGGACAAATATATAGGCCTCTTTTATAGAAAGACTGGGAGTGTGTTTCATTTCTTCTGTCTGTGCAGTGCCTTGGGGGCATTAGCCTACCTCTCTGATTGTTACAGTTCTGTGGGACCCAAGAACGTAAGCCCCATTGTAGCCTCCAGAAGCAGAAGATCAAAGAGCATCCTCTCTGTAGTAGACCCCAAAACTGTAGCACCAGATGTGAAAGGGGTACCAGATACATGTGAGAGCTCCCTTCCAGAAGAGAGCCCGAGTGTGTGAAGATAGCACCCACCTTCCAAGGTTTCTGGAAAGATTTACAGTTAGCACTTAGATGTGTGGTCATTTAGAAGCCTACCCCTCAGGCTAGGCTATGATGAGAAGCTAATAGGCTTCTTTCACAGGGAGACTGAGCTCCTGTGTCTGTTGCCTCCTGCTGTGCCCTGGGGGTATAACTACTTAAGAACTTTTTCTTCCTTGGCTGTGGTCTTGAGGGACCTAGGAGCATAAACCCCACTAACCTTCAGAACCAGATGATGTAGAGGTGACCCTTGGCAGCAACTATAAAAACCAAGGTGCCAGACCAAGGTCTAAGCTCCTTTCTGGGAGATACTGGCAAGCTGAAGTGAGGCAGGAGGAGAGCACAAAGATTGTGTCTGTGGGCTTTCATTCCCTGAGAGCACTTCCACAGGCCTCTAGAAGTGTGCCAGACCAGGGGTCTGCCCTCAGGCAAATGTCCTGACCAGGCAAATAGCTCTCCTTCTTATCAGAAAGACAGGGTGTGTTTCATTTTGCTCTCTGTGCAGTGCCCTGGAGGTGGTAGTGTAACAGAGCAGGGCCCTGTGAGGTTCCTGAGCACACAAGCTTTTCTGTGTCCTCCATTTCTTGTTTTTAGGGCATAATCTTCAGCCTCTGTGACCTTCCCTGAGTTCCAAAGGGCAGTTGCTAATCAGGGAAGGGAGGGGATGTAGAAACTGGGGAGGGGAAGTCAAGAGACAATAGTACAACCTTGGGGCAGGGTCCTGGTTCCTCAACTCAAGAAATATGCATAACAATATCTTTGAGCCTTTCTGTAGAACTATCCCCCACCCCCAGCCCAAAATGGAAGAACTACCTGATGAAGCATTCTTTCTTCCAGGAAAAAAAGGAAGACCACCAGAACCAGTTCTGGGGGCCACTAAACAGCTTTGAAAGAAAGTGCAAGCTTGCCTCTACCCTGATCCTTATCTGCAGCCCTATTTTCCAGTCCCCAAACTATAAAACCACCTCCTAATCCCTTCCATAGTGTGACACAGTCTTTAAGGCATTAGTCTGCCGGGGCCCCCTTTGCCTGGCAAAACAATAAAACTCCTTTTTTCTCCTTCTCCCAAAATTCTGTCTCTGCATTTCTATTCAGCATCAGTGTGCAGAGGCTGAGTTTTGGCTATAGTACTCTACCAAGAATTCTCTCTCTGATTGTTACAGTCCTTTGGGACCCAGGAACACAATTCCCTAGGGCTCTAGAGCCAAGCATTCTAGGAGTGTCCTCTGGGCTGCTGAAGCAAAAAATTGGGACACCAGACATAAAAAAAATGGGGTATCAGACCTGTGTAAAACTTCCCCTCTGGGAGAGACTGTGGAGCATGGAAGAGAGAGAACACAAAAATGGCACCTACCAGTGTTTCTGTCCCTCCAGTAGACACTAAAGACAGTACCCTCCTTTGGGAGAGAATGGGAAGTGGTTTTATATTTGGGAGTAGAAACATAGGGCCACAGATAAGGATCAGAGTAGATGCAAGCTTTCATGCTTCTTCAGAGTTGGTGTTTAGTGACCTCAGGACTGGTTCTGGTGGCCCTCCTCTCTGATTTTCTTTTGGGGGGTGGGGCTTTAGTTGTGCAGAAGAACTCAGAAATTGTTATGTATATTCCTTGAAGAGGAACCAGGACCGTGCCCAAGGCTGCCCTATTTTTTCTGGACTGCTCATCCCTGGTCTCTGCATTGCTCTCTCCCCTTCCCTGATTAGCAACTGTTTGAACCTGACCTTTGGAGCTCACAGAGGCTGAAGTTTATTCCCTAAAAACAAGAAATGGGGTACACAGAAAGGCTTATGCCCAAGAGTCCCACAGGTCCTGCTTGGTTTTATTAGCAAATCTATCTCCTTTCCATATCGTCTGGCAACTTTTCAAACTGCTCCCTCTGTGCTGTGCCCTTCAGTGAGGAAGTCTGCCTTCAAGCCTTTCAAGAACATTCTTCAGTACAGCCACCTGGGTCTTGTGGAATCCTAACTGGATTTCAGAGCCAGGTATTTGGGGCACCTGTATCTCAGGTGCTCACTTAAAGTTAGGGTAGCTGACATGGGATACAAACTCTTACCCCCCAGGGAGAAGCTCTGGATTTGGGAGCCCCCTCCTGATGGTGGGTGCTCACGGGGGTGAGGTAGAGTTTGGGGTGAAACTTATCCACCTTGATGTGGTCCTTTTCTCATTGGATGTGAAGTGGTTGTTCAGCTGGTCTTCAGGTCCTTTTCAGGGGGAATTGTTCCATATGTAGCTGTAGATTTGGTGTGTCCATGAGAGTAAGTGAGTTCAAGATCTTCCTGTATCACCATCTTGGACCACCTGCTCAGGAGAATAATGCTTTTTTAAATACATAAAGTATATAGAATTATATAATGAACCAATAATATAAAAAACAGTTACCAAGAAATGTTTAAAATTTGTATCATAGTTTTGTATGTGGTTCTTGATGAACACATTAAATAAAAAGATCAGAGTCCAATAACTCCTTTAATTTCAAAATAATGATAAATATAAATGATAGTTTAAGATCTTAGCAACAGGATTATGTGATAGAAATTAGGTGTAATGTACTTGGTGAAAAAGGCATAGGTTCAGCCAATACTGCTGTGGCTTGTTCCCTATGGTCACTGACAAAGGAAATGCTAAATTTAGGTTCTCCGACTGAAAGTAACTAGTAAAAATGCAGTGTATTTTTGTTCCCATCCAAGTTCAGGGAATTCCTTTGAGGATAAAGGAGATGACCTGAACATGTGTTCTACAGTGAAACTGTTTGAACTTTGGAGCGAGGTGGACCTGGTATGAAGGAGGGGAATAGGTTCCTTCTCCAACACTGGTTATTTCTAAGGCACTACACTAGAATTTTTTTTTCTTTTGCTTTGTTTTCTGATTTTTATTTTATTTTATTTTTTAAATGATTTTTATTTTTTCCATCATAGCTGATTTACAGCGTTCTGTCAACCAGTCACACATACATGTATACATGCTTTTTCTCACATTATTATGCTCCATCACAAGTAACTAGATATAGTTCCCAGTGCTATACAGCAGGATCTCATTGTTTATCCATTCCAAAGGCAATAGTTTGCATCTGTTAACCCCAAATTCCCAGTCCATCCTAGTCCATCCCCCTCCCCCTAGGCAACCGCAAGTCTGTTTTCCAAGTTCATGTTCTTTTCTGTGGAAAGGTTCATTTATGCCATTTGTTAGATTCCAGTTATAAGTGATATCATATGCTATTTGTCTTTCTCTTTCTGATTTACTTCACTTAGTGTGAATCTCTAGTTCCATCCATGTTGCTGCAGATGGCATTATTTTGTTCTTTTTATGGCTGAGCAGTATTCCATTGTGTACACATATACCATATCTTCTTAATCCATTCATCTGTCGATGGATATATAGGTACTATACTAGAATTTTTGATGCACATCATCTCATTTAATTGTCAAAACAATGTTTCATGGTAGTTGTTATTTCCATATAATAATAATGGGAATTGGAGACATTGAGAGGCAGAGTGATTTGCGCAAATTCCTATGACTATGAATTTTGACCTAAGCTGTAGACCCAGGCCTGGCCCTACTCTAAAGGACAGAGTTTCATCTCAGAATTATAATGACCTCTAAGCATTTGGGTAGAAAGCTCATCACCTCCACAAAACTGTAAACTCCTCCATACCAGGGTTCAAGTTGACGTCATCTCCGCACCAGCTTTGCAGTGTCTCACTGTCACTTTAAGCCTATTGTATTTTGATTTGTAATCATTAAAACAGCTGAATATCTTTAGAATACAAAGTAAATATGAAAATATTGTTAAATGCCTCTATGCTTGCCATCTTTATGGAAGAGCAATATAGGAGTTGATGGAAGTGACACAGGAGAATGATCTCTGACAAGATTCTTTTTTTTTTGTTGTTGTTGTTGTTTTTTTGTTTTTTGTTTTATTTTCCCACTGTACAGCAAGGGAGTCAGGTTATCCTTAGATGTATACATTGCAGTTACAGTTTTTTCCCCCACCCTTTCTTCTGTTGCAACATGAGTATCTAGACATAGTTCTCAATGCTATTCAGCAGGATCTCCTTGTAAATCTATTCTAGGTTGTGTCTGATAAGCCCAAGCTCCCGATCCCTCCCACTCCCTCCCCCTCCCATCAGGCAACCACAAGTCTCATCTCCAAGTCCATGATTTTCTTTTCTGAGGAGATGTTCATTTGTGCTGGATATTAGATTCCAGTTATAAGTGATATCGTATGGTATTTGTCTTTGTCTTTCTGGCTCATTTCACTCAGGATGAGATTCTCTAGTTCCATCCATGTTGCTGCAAATGGCATGATGTCATCCTTTTTTATGGATGAGTAGTGTTCCATTGTGTATATATATACCACCTCTTCTGAATCCAGTCATCTGTCGATGGACATTTGGATTGTTTCCATGTCCTGGCTATTGTGAATAGTGCTGCAATGAACATGCGGGTGCATGTGTCTCTTTTAAGTAGAGCTTTGTCCGGATAGATGCCCAAGAGTGGGATTGCGGGGTCATATGGAAGTTCTATGTATAGATTTCTAAGGTATCTCCAAACTGTTCTCCATAGTGGCTGTACCAGTTTACATTCCCACCAGCAGTGCAGGAGGGTTCCCTTTTCTCCGCAGCCCCTCCAGCACTTGTTATTTGTGGATTTATAAATGATGGCCATTCTGACTGGTGTGAGGTGGTATCTCATGGTAGTTTTGATTTGCATTTCTCTTATAACCAGTGATGTTGAGCATTTTTTCATGTGTTTGTTGGCCATCTGTATATCTTCCTTGGAGAAATGTCTATTCAGGTCTTTTGCCCATTTTTCCATTGATTGGTTTTTTTGCTGTTGGGTTGTATAAGTTGCTTATATATTCTAGAGATTAAGCCGTTGTCAGTTGCGTCATTTGAAACTATTTTCTCCCATTCTGTTAAGTTGTCTTTTTGTTTTCTGTTGGGTTTCCTTTGCTGTGCAAAAGCTTTTCAGTTTGATGAGGTCCCATGGGTTTATTTTTGCTCTAGTTTCTATTGCTTTGGGAGACTGCCCTGAGAAAATATTCATGATGATGATGTCAGAGAGTGTTTTGCCTATGTTTTCTTCTAGGAGTTTGATGGTGTCCTGTCGTATATTTAAGTCTTTCAGCCATTTGGAGTTTATTTTTGTGCATGGTGTGAGGGTGTGTTCTAGTTTCATTGCTTTGCATGTTGCTGTCCAGGTTTCCCAGCAATGCTTGCTGAATAGACTTTCCTTTTCCCATTTTATGTTCTTGCCTCCCTTGTCAAAGATTAATTGACCATAGGTGTCAGGGTTTATTTCCGGATTCTCTATTCTGTTCCATTGGTCTGTCTGTCTGTTTTGATACCAGTACCACACTGTTTTGATGACTGTGGCTTTGTAGTATTTCTTGAAGTCTGGGAGAGTTATGCCTCCTGCTTGGTTTTTGTTTCTCAGGATTGCTTTGGCGATTCTGGGTCTTTTGTGGTTCCATATAAATGTTTGGATTGTTTGTTCTAGTTCTGTGAACAATGTCATGGGTAATTTGATAGGGATTGCATTGAATCTGTAGATTGCTTTGGGTAGGATGGCCACTTTCACAATATTGATTTTTCCAATCCAGGAACATGGAATATCTTTCCATTTCTTTACATCTTCTTTGATTTCTTTGATTAAAGTTTTATAGTTCTCGGCATATAGGTCCTTTACCTCTTTGGTCAGGTGTATTCCGAGGTATTTGATTTTGTGAGGTACAATTTTAAAAGGTATCGTATTTTTGTATTCCTTTTCTAATGTTTCATTGCTGGTATACAGAAATGCAACTGACTTCTGAATGTTAATCTTATATCCTGCCACTTTGCTGAATTTATTAATCAGTTCAAGGAGTTTTGGGGTTGAGTCCTTAGGGTTTTCTAGGTATAGTATCATGTCATCTGCATACAGTGACAGTTTGATCTCTTCTCTTCCTATATGGATGCCTTTTATTTCTTTTGTTTGTCTAATTGCTGTGGCTAAGACTTCCAAAACGATGTTGAAGAGCAGTGGTGAGAGTGGGCATCCCTGTCTGACAAGATTCTGAATGAACTTATCCTGCATTAACTTCTGTGAATCAAAGCCTTCCTGGAGAGCATGGCCATGCCCATGGATGTGTTCTTGGCTATGACTTATATACAGAAGCTATGCAGGGAACAGCATCCAAATCTCTAAATTAATGATAATCACACCCCAAGTAAACAGACTAATTAACATTAATGATAATGAAAACCCAACTACCCTTCAGTGGTCCTGATTACATAGTTTACTTAGTAAAATACGGGCTGAGAAGTATCTTTAACTGAGAGAAGCAATGGTTGTTAATACTAAATCTTCCTTTTTTCCATTAAAGGCCTCTAGCATATTAATTGCATCATCAGCCCATTTATTGATTTTAATGCCTTGCAGTTTGCTAAAAATGAAATTCTCTCTAGTTGCTTTAGGATTCCTTGAAATTTAATACATACAGTGATTTGGGACTAGAGAGGTTCCACTGGCCAGTTTTAATTAAAAAATACAATACAATGAAAAATAAAACTCTAGGTTCACCAAATTACTTTTTGTTCAGTGGGGAAAAAAAATCCAGATAAATCAGACTTTCTTGCATTTACTTTACTAATGAGGAAATACAATCCGAGCAAAATAAATCTCTTTTTGCTGAAATGGCAATTTGTTAGTGCTTGGAAGTTTTATTTCTTATTGATTAGGTAATAGATATAAAGAGACTCATTACTCTTGAGTGCTTTGGCTTGAAGAATGTTAACAGAAGACAACTTCAGGATGATTTTGAATAATTCTAGGAGTCCACCTACAAAGGACATCCATATTCTGTTTTGTTGTTATTTGTTTTACTATAGACATTCTTTTTTATTTTAAAAAAAGCAATAAACAAATACTATCATTTTCAATTTATTTTAAAAAATCCAATTCAGCACTAGAAAATACATTGAAAAACACCTTTTGTTCCAGTAACTTAAATTCCTCAAGCTTAATGCTTGGGTTTGTTCTCAAAAGGCACAGCATATTAGATTACAGAATCTTAAAGACTTAAAAACAGTAAGATTTTCAGGTTCATCTTTATATGAGCATCAGTCCTCAGATTCTGAAATAATATTTACACATACGGTGGGGGAACTATTTCTGAACTCTTCCTAAAGTGACAGTTTGGGGAACATTTCTATTTTTTGCTATTTGGCAGAGTACGTGACAGAGACCAAAAAGTATTAGTCATTCTTATTTTTATTGTGCTGCTGTGTGATTCAATGGCTTGACACAAATCTATCTTTGGCACTGCTTGAAGAGTTTCAACTCTACTCAGTGATCTGACGGGACTTTAGTGAAGCCAGATTAACTAGTCCTGCTATATGGTTTAATATCTGGTAGAATCCCATTGTGTTGCTGTAGGAAATGGACAAGGGCAGCTGTAAGTTTCACAGGTTACCAGCCAAGGGAACCGATCTCAGCTCTTCTGATTTGGAAACATGATATTGATATTATCAATTTATGAAGCATCCTCAGGCTGAAAGAAGGGCTGGATATGGGCTTATGGGCCAGGACTTTGAACTGGACCAGAGTCCTAGATCAAGCAGGTACTACTTCTTTACCTGGATAAATGGGCTTAAACTCTTTGAGCTCCATTTGCTTCAAGTGTGACATTGGGAGAATAAGGCGAACATTATGGGTCTGTGGTGAGGTAAAGCGATGATGATAGTTAAAAACTATCTGATCAAATGCCCAACACATAGGAGGTGCTCAATAAAGAAATGCAGTGGAGTTCCCTGGTGGCTCAGCAGGTTAAGGATCTGGCATTGTCACTGCCATGGCTTGGGTCACTGGCTTGGGAATTTCCACATGCTGCAGGTAGAGCCAAAAACAAACCAAAAAAATAAATTAAAAAAATTTTTAAAAAGCAGCATGATAGCATGGCACAGTATAAAGAGCCCTGAAATACACTTTAGAAAGATAAATCTGATATACAGAATAGAGAAGAGGGTAGGGATGGAAGGTAAATCCTAGAAGCTAATAGGATGGTCTGCTAGACTCCAAGTTGAGGACAGTAACCTAACACAAAAGACTGATTTATAAAGCAAAATGCTACTTTGCTTATTTGTGATAAGGTAATGATGCTATTTATACCAGGCAATACTGATATTCCCAACCTTTTCTAAAAAGCAGTCACACACATTATATGGGGATACAATAGAGTGTTAGTGATTTTCCCACGTAGGTTCTCCCCCACAGTTGCCTTGTCATTCTGCTTCTGTGTGAGGAGAAACAGCGGCTGTGTTTCACTGGACAGTTCAACGAAGTGTGCATTTCTTGAGTCTAAAGGGCACTCAGACATTACTGTCATGGGCACTTTATGAAAGTGTAACAGAGCAAATGATGGGTCAAAAAAAAGTGAAGATGAATGAGCCCTCTGCAACTGGGTAATTGACGTTCATTTTACATGACCTTTATTTTCTGGGTGAGTCTATTTCAAGGGCCCACCCTCCCAGCTCTGGTCCCAGCCTGAAAAATCCATCTTTTCCTCCTTTCAGAGTTAACCAGATCAATCGTCAGGTCCTGCTGGTATCTGGCACATGTCTCTCTTAATTTGAGTAAAATCATGAGGCAAGCATTCTTTCTGGATGCCACGGATCCCTTACTCTCCATAATCGCCTTGGCTTTAGCATGGAGCTCACCAGTACCTTTCTCTCATATTTGGTCACAGTTAGAAGCACCCCTTACCCATTGGTACTGTTTTTCATATGTGGTTTAGGGACCACCCACTGCAGAATCTCTTGAGCTACTTGTTGAAAATACTGATTCCAGAGTTTAATTCAGATCTCTTAGGGTGGATCCTGGGAATCTGTGTCAGATCCACTGTTGGTGGTGGTAACAATGGAAAGACTCCTAGGATCCTTCCCTCCCTCTATGGCCAGGAGATGCTCTAAAAATCCCTGGGGGAGTTTCCGTCGTGGCTCAGTGGTTAACGAATCCGACTGAGAACCATGAGGTTGCGAGTTTGATCCCTGGCCTCGCTCAGTGGGTTAAGGATCCAGCGTTGCCACTAGCTGTGGTGTAGGTTGCAGATGCGGCTTGGATCCCGCGTTGCTGTGGCTCTGGCGTAGGCCAGTGGCTACAGCTCCGATTCAACCCCTAGCCTGGGAACCTCCATATGCCGAGGAAGCAGCCCAAGCAATGGCAAAAAAGACAAAAAAAAACAAAAAATCCCTGGGACCCCACTGTGTGCTGGGTGTGGGACAAGCACAAAATGCTTTTTCCACTTAGGCTTGGCTCACTCTCTGAGTCACATCTCTCACATGGCACATGCGGAATCTGAAAACACAACCGGATCCACAAAAGAGAAAGGAAGGGACACTGTAGTCTCACAACTGGCTTGACTCAGTTCATGGGGTGGGAGATTAGACAGGGTTTAGGTAACCAAACATCAGAGAGTCGTTAACAATGAGCAGTTGCTAGAAGAGCAGTTTCCACATCTTTGCTCTTTCATCTTGATACCCTGTTATACTCTTAAAAATAACTGAGGATCCCCAAAGCTTTTGTTTGTGTTTAATATATCGTTGGCTGTATTAGAAATCAAAACTGAGGAAGCTTAAAGGTATAAATTCATCCAAAAAAACCCACCCAACTTAATTATATTAACATAATTAGCATACTTTTATTTGAAAAACTACCTATTTTTCCAAATAAAATAGTGAGAGGGGAGGTGTTATTTTTTACACCTGATGTAAATATCATTAATGCTTGGCTCAATGTTTTATCAGCTTTTAGAGTTGATCTGTTGCAATTTGTTGTTTTAAATATATGAAGAAAATGTGGCATCACATAGATATGTGGTTTGAAAATGGAAAAATATTTTAATAGCTTTTTTTAGATAATGGTCAAAATTCTTTTTTGAGGAGTTCCAGTTGTGGCTCAGCAGAAACAAACCCAACTAGTATCCATGAGGATGTGGGTTTGATGCTGGCCCTGCTCAGTGGGTTGGGGATCCAGTATTGCCCTGAGCTAGGGTGAAGGTCACAGATGCAGCTCAGATCTGGCATTGCTGTGGCTGTGGCATAGACAAGCGGCTAAAGCTCTGATTTGACCCTTAGCCTGGGAACTTTTCATATGCTGCAGGTTCAGCCCTAAAAAGCCAAAAACTAAAACAAAAACAAAAAATACCACTTTTTTTGATATGATAGCAAGAGCTAACAAGGGATGGTCTTTTAAAGCTTCATTGTGATGTCAAACCAGCAGTCTGTTAAAACCCATTAAATCCTTGAATGGATCTTTTATCCATGATATTTTGTAGCTTAACACGTGATATTCAGAATACGACTTCACCTTAACATACAGATCTTCCAAATGCTAACACGTTTCATTTTACAATATGAAAAAAAAAAAAATGCCATGTTAGTTTCTCAGAAGAGCTGGAACAAAGTATCACAAACTGGGTGACTTAAAACAGCAGAATTTAATGTCTCAGGTTTTGAGACTAGAAGTCAGAAATCAGGATGTCGGTGGAGACACACCCCCCACCCCGAAACCTGTAGCGGAGGCCTTCCTTGCCCCTTTCTACCTCTGATGGTTGCTGGCAATCCTCGGCCTTCCTTGCCTTCCAGATGAATCACTCCAATACTGCATTTTCATAGGGCTTCCTCCCTGGATATCTTTACACTGTCTTCTCTGTGTGTGTGTCTGTCTCTGTGTCCAAATTTCCCCTTTTTATAAGGACACCAGTCAGTTCAGATTAGATCCTACCCTAATGACCTCATTTAAACTAGATGCTTTCTGTAAAGGTCCTATTTCCAAATAAGGCCACATTCTGAGGTCCTGGGGGTTAGGACTTCAATATACCTTTTTGAAGGGACACAATTCAGGCCCTAACAACTGCACCCATTAACATCACCACTGAACTCAGTCCCCGAAGTGTGCAGTCATTGTGCAGTGGCCATGTTCACCTTGATACACATTTTCCAGATTTCTAATTTTTACTTGGCAGCTTGCATTCCGTCTTTAGCAACGAATACTCTCAGTCATTTTCCTCGATACCACAGGCTCACTTTGTTCATTTTCAAGCAAATGTCTGCCAAATACCTGTGTTTCAATAACCACAGTTTGTCCATTGTTCTGTCCAGTAAAAATGGTGCTCCATTTTAAAAAAAGGAGCTAGTTCAGCTTGCAACTCAATCTGTTTTCCCTGTGACATCTGTAATGAGTCAGGCTCCTGATGAAAAACCTGTGTGTGATTTTTCAGGCCTGACCATAGGCCTTTATAAAGGCTTTGCCTGATAAGCTTTGCAGGGGAGATTGCTCTGCCCCACACCGCACTTGGTACACAGCCGGTCACCTGTAGACTCTGAATGTAGTTGCAACAAGGACTCAGGTCCCCTGGTCTGTCATGCCCTTTGCATAATATTTACTTTCCTAGCCTGGGCACCTTCCTTCCTAGATCCTTTATCTGAGGCCTCGTTGCTAAGGTCTTCCTCAGGTGCCTGTGCTCACAAGGGAGGAGGGGAAACTCTTCAAGAGCCTTTTCCCTTCTCTGGTTGGTTACCAGGACTTTTCCACTCCAAGCCCGACCCCGAGCCCTCCTTCTTGACCCCAGAGTCCATAAGACAGCCAGAGCCCTTTGTTCGGGGCTCCCTCAACAGTGAGACGACCCACAGGTCTGTGCTCATCCTCCTGATGTGGGTGGGGTGTGCCCTTCCACAGGGGAAAACAGAACAGAGAGAGTTGGCATTTCTTCCTGTTTAAGCTTCTTGCTTATACCATCTTGGTTAGTGATTAACTCTTTCACTTGGGGCTTGTTGCTTCAGTGGGCTTCTCTGACATACAACAGCTCAGTTTGCTCTGTCTCCAAAGTCAGCTGAGCTCCAGACACTCAAACGGCATCTCCTTGCAACTACCACCATATTCTGGGATGTAGCAAAAGCTCTCCATGTGTGCTTCTCATTTAGTCATATAGAATATTATAGGGGATCCTATTGTGGCTCAGCAAGAGGAACCTGGTGTTGTCTCTGTGAGGATGCAGGTTCCTGGCCTTGTTCAGTGGGTTAAGGATCCCATATGGCTGTGGCTGTGGCTGTGGCTGTGGCATAGGCTGGGAGCTACAGCTCCAATTTGACCCCTAGTCTGGGAACTTCCATATGCCATAGGTGTGGCTATAAAAAGAAGAAAAAAGCCGTGTACTCATGCATTGAGTATAACCATATCTTAATATTTTTTACTTTCATAATCGACAGTATTAAGTGAACCTCGTATTCATTTTTTCATTGCAAATGAAGAGCACAGTGACTGCTGACACAGTTCGCTGCCACTGCCTTGACTAGCTCTAAGGCAACAGTAGTTTTACCAACCATTGTTCCTGTATCACCAGTGCCGATATCGACATGCCGAAAGGCAAGCAACAAGTTAGTGTTATTATGAAAATAGTTTTGACCTCGAGGACTCCCTGAATGGGTTTCAGGGCCTCCCAGGATTGTTGTACCACCCCTTGAGGACTACCTGCAGTGTGAGTATGTTCTCTGAGCTGGCAGCATGGTATTACAGAAGCTGATGGGAGATTTAAGGGTTTGGGAATCCAGGATCTCAGCTATCCTTCTATCTCTGATATCTGGTAGGTTTGTCAGTATTGAGTATGTATATATTTTTTAGTTTCAACTGCAAAAGCTACACGTATTCAAGTGGATGATCAAAATCCCTGAACCAAGAGAGGCTCTGCTATGGATTTGTTTTCTTTGAGCCATAGCCAAAAAAAAAAAAAAAAAAAAAATTCTACTTCCTTTTTCTTGGGAACCAAGTTCCATATGGAAAGAGCCTAGCATCTGCTGCAGGAGAGAGACTCAAGCAAATATCTGGTACTGGCAAGGCTAAGGTTTTTCTAGAGATGAGTGAAAAATCTTTCAGGGATTTCAAATTGCTGCTTAGTGTTTCCATTTGAAGGGGCTCCACTGCAAAATCCTTGGAAACCTGTGATGACAGTTGTAGCTAGTGATCCATAATAAATGTGAATGATAAATATATCTCTGACCAAGAGATGGGAGGGATTTTTGATCTTTCATTCGTATTTGTAAAACAAAAATATAGGCATTCCACTTCCTTCCTTACAATCCTCTAGGAGTATTCAAGATGATAATCATACTTATTTGAGAACATAACACACAGCCCTAACCACTCCAGCCCTGTTTGTTTTTCCAATTTCATCTTTTCTGTGTCCCTGCCCTGGCTTACCATAGGTCTGCCACACAGAGCAGGTCAAGTCACATGCTCCATATTCCTGTATAATGACCTCTCCTTCTGCCTGTTATGGCTTTCTTCCACCTCCCCTGACCTCCTCAAGTGGCCAAAATCTGAGTCATCCTTCAGGACTCTGCTCATGCCCACTGAGAGGCTTTCTGGTGCCTGACATTTTGATTTGGGTAGACATTTTGACATTCCAAATTTTCCAACATCAGCAATCAATTCCCTGATTCTCCAGATGCCAGCTGGGGGTCCTACAATTCAATTTGGTTCTGATACTAACTTCCTGGAATTAGCATCAGGTCCCGAAGTTAAAAGGCTCAGTCCTGAAGATGGTGCCCACTTCAGACACCAATTAGAAGTCCTGGGCCACCCATCCTTCTGAGTGACCAGATAAGAGCTGGAGATTCCCACGACCCCTTCCTCAGTTTCAATAATTTGCTGAAATTGCTCACAGTACTTAGGAAGGAACTTTACTTACTTTTCCTGGTTTGTTAGAGGATACAAATGAATAGTCAGATGAGCAGATGTACAGGACAAGGTCTGGAAGAGTCCTGAGAACCAGAATTCTGTCTCTATGGATTTGGGGTGTGCCATTCTTCCTGTACAGAGAGGTGTTTGCCAACTCTGAAGCTCTATTAACCCCATTATTTAGGATTTTTAATGAAGGTTCCATTGCATAGGCACAATTGATTAAATTATTGCCCATTGGTGAGTAATTCAATCTCCAGTCCCTCTCACCTCCCTAGAGATTGGAGGTTGAAAGTTTCATGCTCCTTTGAGATCAAGACTTGGTTTCTTTGTAATTAGCCAAAAGCTGCCTAGGGGCTTGTCAAGGGTAAACTCATTAGAAAAAAAAGATACTTTTATCACCCTTATTACTCAGAAAATTCCAAGGGTTTTGGGAACTCTGTACCAAGCACCAGGGACAAAGACCAAATATCTTTCTATGATACCAAAAACCCTAGAAGCCAAAGCATTATACTTCATCTGTGTCAGTCATTCAATCCATATACTCAGACAATCCCTGTATTTCTGTATTTCAGATTAGGGCTCAGGGATGGGATGATATTTAGTTGTGTTAAAACTTCATGTTTAAGGATATAATGGCATCTATGGCACACATTGTTGGGTAATTTTGAAAAGGTGAAAATTTTAGGATACAAAATGTCTGTAGCCTTTAATAGTTACATCTAAACTTCCTGCTTTATAACTTAATTTCACAAGCTGATTTAGTAATCATAGCATGCATCCTGGAACTTTTTTCGCATCACTTACTATGTTGTACCTTAGTTGCTCACTGTTTTTTTCCACTGGGTTTTAAGTGGGAAGTCTTTCCTATCAATCTCCCCCCATTTTAGAAACAGTTCGTGTTCTCTACTTTCTGCTCTATCATTTGCTCTGTGCAGAAATATATCATAGAACCTGTAGCAGACTATGGTGATGACTTAAATTTGGTTGCTAGACCATAAGCCAGTGGATGACTTGGACCACTGTTTATCTTATGTCCCCATTGCTTGACATTCGTTAGCATTTGTTGAATATTGGAATCCGTGAACTGTCTGCTTCTCTAATGTCATCACCTCCATCTTGTCTTAACCTGTCACATACTCAAGTAGCTCTTTCCATATCTTTTATATTTACATTCCTGTAATCTAACTCCTGTCTTTGCTTCTTGAGCACGTGGACAACTCCATTCTCAAACTCCCTGCTCCTTGCTTGCCTTATCGCTAACTCTCCATTTCATCATATCATTCATTCGGCTCAATGCTTATTAATTAGTATGCATCTGCATTAATTGTCTACTCCCAGACCTGTGACAGAAGCTAACCTCCATGGGCTTTTCTGCATTGATCTCTCTGTGGGTATCTTCAATACCAAAAGTCTTCGGGAATCTGCACAATTGGGTGGCACTTCTGAAACCTGAAATAAATACACAACTAAATCCACCTGGACATCCACAGACTATTCTATGTAAAATTATACATAGAATGCATTCCTCATCTCTCTAATGGTAAGAAAAATTAGGAAAACATTTAAAAATGTCCAAAGGTAATGTAATAGTTACAGTGTATTTTTGATAAAAAATTGAATGGTTTGTACAAAATAATCATTGCACTTCATCATGTAAAAGCGAATTATAAAGTCAAAGGTAGTCCTTACTATAAGATTGTGTCTAAACATGAATGAATATTTTTTTCTTGTGATACTTGCTCATTTCTTTTGTTTCTTCAATATTTATTTATTATCTGCTACATTCCAGATGTTGTTTTAGCAATGCAACACGTTTCTTGCCCTCCTGGAGTTCACAATGCGGTTGGATAAATGTACTATATAGAAAACCCATTGTATTATACACTGCAATAACTGCCACAATATTTAGTCACATATTCCTTCAGAATATATCGTTTGGGGGTTCCCACTGGCACAATGGGATCAGCAACTCTCTGCAGCTCCAGGACACAGGTTCAATCTCTGGCTTGGCACAGTGGGTTAAAGGATCTGGTGTTGCCGAAGCTTCAGTGTAGGTCACAACTGTGGCTCAGATCTGATCCCTGGCCTGTGAACTCCCTATTCCTTGGGGTGACCAAAAATAGAAAAAAAAAAAAGTATAGATTGTTTGAACTTGTACTGTGTACTATGTAACAGACATTATCATAATATTAATGAATCATGACTCTTAGAATTATGTGGTTTTTAAATATTTGATTACTAATCTCTGTTATGTCTCTTTATTCTTTTTCATTAATAACTTTGAAAATAATTAAAAATTCACCAAAATGGTGAAGTTTAGTAAATAGGTAATAATGAGTTTAAAAGATGGGTTATGTTTCATTAAGAGAAATTTTAGCTCTTTATACATTGTGTAAGGGAGAAAATGGTCACACTGAAGAATTATCCAATTCTCTATCTAAAAGGGGACCACAGTATCATTGTCTATGAGTCCTAGAAAAATAAAATTATTTTAGGTTTAAATGGATCCTTCAAAATGTGAAAAAAAAAGGCTTATTCAAATGAGGTATTATTGCAATAGATTTCGCAAGTTAGCTAGTCTGACATTAGGAGAAATGTTTAAATTATATAATTTACCAATAAAGATTATAATTTGCCATGCTCTCAGCATGAAAGTATTTGAGTGGTTCAAACAAAATTAAAGATGATTTCAAATCAGGTGAAAACAGTGCATGAGTATGGCTATGGACTGTTATTTCCTTATGGAATAAAATAAAAAGGAGCTTAATATCTTTTTGATGTATACACTTAATTTCTTGCATCAAAGGAGAGTTCTGGTAGGAAAATAATGGCTATTTTTTTTTCCTTCCAGTTACAAAGACAGCTTTAAAGTAAAGAAGGGAAAATTGGCTTGATACCTCAGAATCAACAACAATTACCTTTGCCTGAAATATCCAGAGGCTCGGAATCGGAAATCCAGAAACTCTAGTGCCAGCATTGTCTGGTGAGATGAGGCATCTGAGCAAGGGGAGACACCTAATGGCATTTCTCATTACCAACAAAGAAAAACAGAGTAAGTCACTCATTGTGAGGAGTATTTATTTTTAATTAAATAAGTTATTGGAAAATTGAAACTGCTTTCAAGTTTGAAGCTGTAAGATTTGGAAGAGTACCATATTCAGGAAGATAATTTCCTAGACAGGTAAGAAAATTACATTACTTTTAAGGAGTGTCTAATTGACACTCTGCAGTAAATTGGTTTTAAATGGGAGTTGCTAATCTGAGGTTCAGGTTTCCCATTTTGATAAGCAATAGATTTATCCACTAAAATCATGATTTTTATAATGTTATAGCAAAACTTAGTGATCAAAAAAAGGAAAATAAAAGTTTTTATCATTTGCTTTAAACAGTTTGACCTACTTGATTTCAGAAACCAAAGCAGAGAGTTGCTTTTTAATGCTTTTGGATTTATGCATAATATTGTTTTCATTTCTGCCTTCTTAGCTGCTCCAATTTCATTGCCTCTGGGTGTATTAACTGAAAAGATTAAAAACATAAATTATCATAACTAATAAAATGCTTCCACAGGCAACTTAAGATAAAAAAAAAACCTATATTTTTATGGGGATGTGGTTTATACTGACCATGCTAATTACAATTCTGACTAAAATTATGTTTTCCTTGGGTGGGCATATATTTTTGTAACACAGGAAAATAGAAACTTTGGAGGTCTTTGACCTAACCCATTATTTAATTATTCATAGCCATCATAATAGCTTATCTATTTTTCTTTTTCCATTTATTTAAATTAAGATTTAAATAAATCATATTTTGTGACTGGTTGACATGCCTCTGTAGACTTTCCTGTAGTCTGGATGGTGCACATTGTATCCTTGTGGAATTGTTTAACATGTTGCCCTGTGTTGTGAAGTAAGTATCTCTAGAGGTTTGATCAGATTCAGGTTGGATTTCCTTAGCAAGACGGTGAATTCTTCCATCAGGAGGCACTCAATGTCTGGCTATTTCTCTTTTGGTGATGTTAGTAACCATTAATACTTAGTGCCTAAGTTCAAGTGGAAGTTTAGAAAATGGTGACATTCCAAAAATATCAAGCTATATTTTCTTTCTTTATTTTTTTTACTTGGGATACTTTACACAGATTTATTCTCTGCATCTCTTACTTGGTTTTGCCCAGTGATATAGTTCACATAGGATATACAGGATAAATATACTTATGTTCAAGATAGTGAATGGATACTCCATCATTCCCCAAAGGTGATCAATTAGGATTTTTTTTTAACATCCTTTGAAGTCATGAACTGAACTATACTTGGTTTCTCCATCCACAGTAATTATTACCATTTCTGAAACTAGACATATCCTACTTTCTGGGCAGTTTATACCTTGTTAGGCTGACTCCTAAGTCCTACTGACATGACCTTAGTAGTTGTTGGAATCCCTACTCTCTGGTATGGCAAAATCATTCAGATTTATTTTATACTTTTCGTACTGCAAATGTGGAATTAGTCATTTTTTTCTAAAGATCTCTTTCTTTTTAGCAGGAAATGTACTTAGAGACCACAATCTGGGTGCTAAGGGTGCTCATTGTGACTGGGGTCATTATTGTTTTCAATTTTTTTTTTTTTAGTTGATGAAGTGAGAAAATACATTCACACACAAAATATATATTCATGAATATGACTAGTTATTAATATGACTGTATATGCCTATGAATGAGTTTTATTTATATATCTAATTCAGGACTACAGTTTTTTCCTGCTGTTATTTGTGTTTTTTAATTTTTTTAATTTTAAAATTTTATTTTATTTTCAACTAACATCTTCTATCTGCACCTCTTTTGCCCCCCCACAATAAGAATAAAGAATTCTGGTTTTATAACCACTCCAGGAATATAACTAGATATCACATAATTACTCAATTGGTTTATTCCACAGTCCACATATAGCTGTCCCAATATAACAACACCAGCTTGCCAACTAGCAACCCTACTGCCAACAATATGCCAACAATATGATTAATGCAAGGAGCTTAAGATCTTGTTTTCTTTTAACAATTTTTTATTCTTAAATTATATCTCAATAGGCAGTGAAATGTCACTTGGAATATTTTCTTTCCATGTGATTATGCCACCAAAAGGATACACATTTAGTTTTATTTTCTTTCTTTTCTGTTTTTAAGGATTTAAAAAAAATGATTTTATCTTCTAAGAGTCAAATTTAATACTTACAGTTTTTTTTATTATTTTTTTTTACCAGGGGAGGGACAAGTTAAAGAAAGAAATCAGGGTAAAGAAATCTAGGTTCAGAGTCAAACAGCTGGAATTTATTTATTTATTTATTTATTTATTTTTTTGTCTTTTGCTATTTCTTTGGGCCGCTTCTGCGGCATATGGAGGTTCCCAGGCTAGGTAGGGGTCTAATCGGAGCTGTAGCTGCCAGCCTACGCCAGAGCCACAGCAACGCGGGATCCGAGCCGCGTCTGCAACCTACACCACAGCTCACGGCAACGCCGGATCGTTAACCCACTGAGCAAGGACAGGGACCGAACCCGCAACCTCATGGTTCCTAGTCGGATTCGTTAACCACTGCGCCACGACGGGAACTCCCAACAGCTGGAATTTAAACCTACATTTCTGTAGAAGTCCAATGTTATATTTTAAGGTCATATTACCATAATGACTTTGAATACATTTCATGTTAGTCTAAATAAACTATCAAGTTATAATCAGTAAGTCAGTTTCTTGTTTTGAGTGTAGTTGTTGCTGAATGCTTAAGTAAAGGAAAAATGAATTTTTGTTTCTACTCTAGTGACAAAATATATTTGTGAAGTTATGCCAATTATTATTTATTGTTGAATTATTTTAAAGAAAAGCATTACTGTACCATTTTATTTTTAAGATACATAGAAGAAAAAGAGAAGAATTTATTTATAAAGCACAATATAAATAAGATGTGGGAATTTTTCTGCTAATTTCATCATTTCAGACAAGGCTGAACAGACTATTTTGGTAAAATTTATAATACCATATTATTCACAGTGTCATTGTGTAAGAAAGATACATTTGTTTCACTATCTTCTTTATATTCTACACATTTTCTATCATTGTGCAAAAGTTCTTAATGAAAGTCTAAAATCATAATTATTGCCATAAGTTTTTGGGTGTCAAAACCAACATGTCTCAGTAAGTTATTAAACCTATATTCTAGCAAAGTAACATTTGTTCATATGCCTGTGTGTATGTAAACCTTAATATTATATAGACTACAAAATGGACCCTTAACATATTGTGCTTTGGATATTTTGAATGAATGTAAATATATATATATGTATAGTCTTTTTAAAAAAGGACTTTAAGCTTTATTATCTAGAAAAGGGAGGAAAAGAACACAAGCGGAATGAAGAATCAGGAGGGATTTTTTTGAGTGTCATTATGTATGTGTTTTTTGATAAGTATATGGCAGTCAGTATCTTAAAAGCAATTCTGAATTCCAAGAGGCAAGCACTTGAGAAGGAAAAATGCTTTGGAATGTTAAGGACCTTTCTTTGCATGTCAAGTATAAAGTCTGGCTGAATAAGGGCACTGAGTTCCATTTCTTAAATCACAGAGAAGAGAGTAATGGTTAACAACAAAAAAATAGCTTTCCACTATTCAGAGAGCAGATTCCAAACTGGGGTGGAGTCTGAAGAACATTGGTAAGATCAGAAAGAACATTTAGATCAGTGTAAAGTTCTAGTACATCCTCTGGCCTCTTCAGAGGGGAAGCTGGGAGAAAGAGGAGGAATAGAAGTCCTAGATGGGTTTGGCGATTTGAATTCTGGGGAGAGGCAATACTGCAGCCAGCCCACATGCTGGCAGAGTAGAGGTGGTGAGAATGGAGAGATGGAATTGCCTTCTCAAGTCTTTCCTTCCTGTGGGACAAAATGGAGGTCAAAATAGCCCACTGGGCCAAAACCAGGTACAGAAGATAGCTGTGAATTAAGAGCTGCTATGCCTCTTGGGGATTCCCCTAAGTGAGTCCAGAGACTTAGTATTAAGACGTGAGATAGGGGCTGAATCATCAGGAAAGACTGGTAAGTGCTAGCCTCCAACCTATTGATTGTCATACTTTGTGCAGAGAAAACAGAAGCTCTGAGAGTTGGTAGGGTTATCAGTAGAAAAAGCTGAAGACAACCACCAAGACAAGGAACGACAATCTTCCTGTCACCAGAGGCTAGAAATAGAGGATGACACTGGGACCAGATAAACCCTTTCTAAACATGAGGAGGGCATCTCTTTCTCTGGTGATGAGAAGGAGAAGGGCAGTGTCTTAGAATTCTAGAAGTGATCTTAAGCCTAAAGTCTCCCTCAGCTGGAAGTCTCCTTTGTAAGACCCTGTTCTTAAAAGTAGGTACTTTGTGGGGTACTGACTCAGCCTGTTTGTCTCCTTACTTGTAAACTCCTCCTGAGTGATCATATTTAGGCAAATCCTGCACTAATGGTGCCCAAATCTCTGTCTAGACCAGACAGCTTTTAAATTCAGACCCACTTATACCTCGACCTCATCGAGGTATAAACTCATCTTTGCCTCTAAATTTGTTTCTCATTTCAGTGCATGACAGCTCCTTATATTGAGGTGTCCAGACTTCTTGCCTTATACCCTCTCGCTGCATAAGCAGCCACTCAGTCCCTATTCTTAATATTTTCTTCTTTTTTTCATTAAAGTATAGTTGATTTACAATGTGGTGCCAATTTCTGCTATACAGCAAAGTGACTCAGTCATGTATTTATATATATATATACATATATGCACACACATTTCTTTTCTTATATTTTCTTCCATCATGGTCTATCCTAAGAGACTGGACATAGTTCCCTGTGCTATACAGTAGGACCTCACTGCTTATCCATTCCAAATGTAATAGTTTGCATCTACTAACCCCAAACTCCCAGTCCATCCCACACCTTCCTCTTTCCCCCTTGGAAACCACAAGTCTGATCTCCATGTCTGTGAGTCTGTTTCTCTTCTGTAAATATGTTCATTTGTACCATATTTTAGATTCCACATATTAGTGATATCATATGGTATTTGTCTTTCTCTTTCTGACTTACTTCACTCAGTATGAGAATCTCTAGTTGCATCCATGCTGCTGCAAATGGCATTTATTTTATTCTTTTTTATGGTTGCTTCTCTTAACACTTTCAAATGCTCCCCCTCCTATCTATTGCCTTTGCCACTACCTCTGTTTGGGCCAGACCTAAGGTCATGTCTCATCTACATTATTAAATAGTCTAATTGGTTTTCTTATCTTAAGCTTTGCCTTTCACCCAGTATTCCCTAAATCACAGTCATAGTGATATTTTGCAAATCTGATTCTGATTAAGTTACTTCTGACTTAAACTTTCTCCATTTTCAACCACTCTGATTGCTCTCAGGACAAACTTTAAACTCTGCTTAGTAAACAAGTCTTTGTGTGATATGGTACCAAGGAACTTTTCATTATTATTTTCCTATTCACCACCTTAAACTATGAGCCCCAAATATATGGGATATCTTTTGTATTTCAGTCCTTTGGCTTTCAGCATATGCTATTTCAATTACCTGAAGCATTCCCCTTACCACCTACCCTTCCCACACTTACAGATACGTGCTATAGTTTCCCGCTTGAGTCTTGTTTGATGTTTCCCATGAATGATTTAGTTGTTGTTGTAGATGTTTTTGTTAGTATTCTGAACTTCGTCGTTGTAACACATCAGTTTGAGCATCTCTAGGATGGAATCTGGGACATATTATACATATACACATTTGTATATATGTGGGTGTGTGTATATGTATGTATATATACAGTTAGCCTAAATGATAGAAAAAAGAAAAGATTTAGCCTTTGTCTTTGTTAATGGCACCACCAGTATTCATGAGACCAAATTGGAAACTAAGATCTTTTCTTCCTTTTACCCTTTATATTGAATTCGCCATGAAATTTCATTAATTCTCTTGTGAGTGTGGCTAATACCTAGCATACATGAACCCATAATCCAATATTAGTTAGATAAATGTTATTCCAGAGTGGGTGGGGATTTTATTTCATAGATGAAGATAGCAAACCTGGCAAAGCAGGTGTTTTTCTATATTACATTGACTATTTAACTCATGCTTTTGCAATAAGGTATGGAGAAAATCAGTATTCTACAATGGGTTGTGGCTTCAACTTTAAACCTGGATTTTCTTTACTTGGTTGACCCTCAGTAACTTTGGTTTCTTTAATGTTATCACCACCATATAAAAAAAAAATAGTTAACTATGTCTGGGGATAACTGATAAGCAATAACTGCCAAACATTCCCTTTTGCTTCTACTGTAATTGCTCCAGTTCAGACCTTTACCTTCACAGTACCAGCCATCTAACAGTTCCCTTTGTTTCTAGTTTTGTTCTTCCAACTGCAAAAATGGAAATCCAGCCTTTTTTTAAAATGATTTTTATTTTTTCCATTACGGTTGGTTTAGAGTGTTCTGTCAATTTCTACTGTACAGCAAAGTGACTCAGTCATACACACACACACACACACACATTCTTTTTCTCACATTATCCTCCGTCATGTTGCATTATAAGTGCCTAGGTATAGTTTCCTGTGCTATACAGTAGGCTCTCATTGTTTACCCACTCCCAATGCAATAGTTTTTATTTATTAACCCCAGACTCCCAGTACATCTCACTCCCTCCCCCTCCCTCTCGGCAACTGCAAGTCTATTCTCCAAGTCCATGAGTTTCTATTCTGTGGAAAGGTTCATTTGTGCCTAATATTGTATTCCAGATGTAAGTGAAATCATGTGGAATTTGTCTTTCTCTTTCTGACTTACTTCACTCAGTATTAGAGTCCCTAGTTCTGTCCCTGTTACAGCAAATAGCATTCTTTTGTTCTTTTTTATGGCTGAGTAGCATTCCATTGTGTATATATACTATATCTCCTTAATCCATTCGTCTGTCTCTGGTCATTTAGGTTGTTTCCATGTCCTGGTTATTGTGAATGGTGCTGCAATGAACATACGGGTGCATGTATCTTTTTCAAGGGAAGTTTTGTCTGGATATATGCCCAAGAGTGAGATTGCTGGGTCATATGGTAGTTCTATGTATAGTTTTCTAGGGTATCTCCATACTGTTCTTCATAGTCGTTGTACTAATTTACATTCCCACCAATAGTGCAGGAGGGTTACCCTTTTCTCCACACCCTCTCCAGCACTTGTTATTTGTTGACTTATTAATGATGGCCATTCTGAGAGGTGTGAGGTGGTGCCTCATAGTAGTTTTGGTTTTCATTTCTCTAATAATCAGGGATGTTGAGCATTTTTTCATGTGCCTGTTGGCCATCTGTATATCTTCTTTGGAGAAATGTCTATTCAGGTCTTTTGCCCATTTTTCCATTAGGGTGTTGGCTTTTTTGCTGTGAGTTGTATAAGTTGTTTGTATATTTTAGAGATTAAGCCCTTGTCAGTTGCATCATTTGAAATTATTTCCTCCCATTCCATAGGTTGCATTTTTTGTTCTTTTTTATGGTTTCCTTTGCTGTGTAAAAGCTTGTCAGTTTGATTAGGTCCCATTGGTTTATTTTTGCTTTTATTTCTTTTCCTTGGGAGTCTGACCTAAGAAAACCTTTGTATGGTTGATGTCAGAAAATGTTTTGCCTATGTTCTCTCTAGGAGTTTGATGGCGTCTTGTCTTATGTTTAAGTCTTTAAGCCATTTTGAATTTATTTTTGTTCATGGAGTGAGGGTGTGTTCCAGTTTCATTGATTTACATGCAGCTGTCCAGTTTCCCCAGCACCACTTGCTGAAAACACTGTCTTTTTCCCATTTTATATACTTGCCTCCTTTGTCGAAGATTAATTGATCATAGGTATCTGGATTTATTTCTGGGTTCTCTATTCTGTTCCATTGGTCTGTATGCCTATTTTGGCACTAGTACCACACTGTCTTGATTATAGTGGCTTTGTAATATTGCCTGAAGTCTGGGAGAGTTATGCCTCCTGCTTGGTTTTTGTTCCTCAGGATTGCTTTGGCAATTCTGGGTCTTTTATGTTTCCATATAAATTCTTGGATTGTTTATTGTAGTTTTGTGAAAAATGTCATGGGTAATTTGATAGGGATTGTATTGAATATGTAGATTGCTTTGGGTAGTATGGCCATTTTTATAATATTAATTCTTCCAAACCAGGAGCATAGAATATCTTTCCATTTCTTTGAATCCTCTTTGATTTCCTTGATTAATGTTTTATAGTTCTCAGCATATATCTTTACCCTTGTTGGTCAGGTTTATTCTTAGGTATTTAATTTTTGGGGGTATGATTTTTTAAATTTTTTTAGGGAGATATTACTGTCTTTAATTTATAATTGGATTTATGATAATATTCCATGACATGCAGAAAATAATCCTGACATTGTTTTTCTGTTCACGTCCAGAAGGAGAATAGAGTAACTTATAAACTGTGAAGTTGATATTGCCATAATTTATAATGATTTTTTTGACATGCGATTTTAAAAGGTATTACATTTTTGTATTCGTTTTCTAATATTTCATTTTTAGTATGCAGAAATTTGACTGATTTCTGAATGTTAATCTTGTAATTGCTACTTTGCTGAATTCTTTGATCAGTTTGAGTAGTTTTTGTGTGGAGGCCCTAGGGTTTTCCATATATAGTATCATTTCATCTGAATAGAGTGACAAATTTACCTCTTCTCTTCCAATTTGGATACCTTTTATTTATATTGTTTGTCTGATTGCTGTGGCTAGGACTTCCAATACTATGTTGAATCAAAGTGGTGAGAGTGGGAAACCTTGTCTTGTTCCAGATTTTAGTGGAAAGGCTTTCAGCTTTTCTCCATTGAGTATTGGAAATCCAATCTTATTACTATACTATTTAAAACTTTACTGCTTCACTGGCTCTCCATCACCTATAGTCTACATGCACGACATCAAGGAAGGAAAACCCCCATGATTTCTTCTGCTTCCATCGTGTCTCACTACTTCCTCAAGACTTTCTCCTCTAGCCCCCTAAACCCAAGACGTAGCATGCTTTCTGTAAAGAGCCAAAGAATAAATATTTCAGGCTCTGTGGGTGAAAGGCCCTCATCACAACTTTATGACTACCATTGTAGCACAAAAGCAACATGGACAATACATAAAGGAAAGGGCATGGATTATTCCCATAAAACTTTATTTATGAGCACTAACATTTTAATTTCATATAATTGTCATGTACTATGAAATATTCTTCTTCTTTTGATTCTTTCCCCCAACATTTAAAAATTTAAAAAGCATTCTTAGCTCACAGGCTGTTTGAAAACCGGTGGTGGGCAAGCCAGTTTGCCCACCCTCACACTAAGTCTCTGAAAGAGCACTGAATATGCCTTGAAGTTTCAGGCACATTTTTGCTTTGCCTGACGTGGCCCTATTGTTTATATGGGAGAACTTTAACCTAAGTGGAGACGAAATAGAAGATAAGCTTCATCAACATCTTCTGTGAAGTGTTTCCTAATCCTTATACCATAAATGGGAAGGAGGTTGATCACATCTTCTTTCATGTGCTTTAAATATCTTCTAGATATTTCTGCTCTAGTACTTTTCATGCTCTATTGCAACTGTGTATTTGTGTTTATCTACAATTCATTAGGGTAATGGATTATGTTTTATCTCTTTTTAAATTTCTGCCTCCTTGGCATATAAAGCCATTTAACATTTTTTTTGTTTTGTTTTATGAGGTCATTAAGGAAAAGGACAGCTGGAAACCGAGTCCTATTTGGTAGATAATCATCTCACAGACAGAAAAATTTCAATATGTGATGTGGGAGAAGTGTTTGGATGAGAACAGAAAATAAACCAAATGAAAGATAAAATTAGTGACTGGCTGAGTGGGATCTAGCATATAATTGACTAGAATGTACATTAAAATATGCATTCCTTTTAATCTACAGGGGGAAAACTCTTTGGAAGTTGACCAAAAAAAAATTCTCTTCAATTGTGCAAAATTAAACAAGATGTGGCTCTTTCTGCCTTACCTCTTCTTGGATTTTATAGCTCATCAAAAACACATCAGTCTTTAAAACTTATGTAGGTAACAGAAATAAGAAAGTATATCCATGGAGTTCCTGTCATGGCTCAGTGGTTAATGAATCCGACTAGGAACCATGAGGTTGCAGGTTCGATCCCTGGTCTTGCTCAGTGGGTTAAGGATTCGGCGTTGCCATGAGCTGTGGTGTAGGTCACAGACGCAGCTCAGATCCCACATTGCTGCAGCTCTGGTGTAGGCCAGTGGCTACAGCTCCGATTCGACCCCTAGCCTGGGAACCTCCGTATGCCATGGGAAGTAGCCCTAGAAAAGACAAAAAGACAAAAAGAAAAAAAAAAAAAGTATATCCAAATGCTGGTCTAGATTTAAATTTTCATATTATCAAGTTAGAAAAGTGATTTCTCATTTTATGATTAGAGTATTTTTTTGCAGTTATTAAAATTTTAATTTTTTTATTAAACTATAGTTGATTTACAGTGTTGTGCCAATTTCTGCTATAAGCATACTGACCCAGTCATGTATCTATATATCTAGATATATAGATATATATATCTATATATATATATACATTCTTTTTTCTCATACTGTCTTCCATCATGTTCTATCCCAAGAACATTCTGACATAGTTCCCTGTGCTGTATAGTAAGACCTCATTGCTTATGCATTCTAAATGTAATATTTTGAATCTACCAAGCCCAAACTCATGCTCCATCCCACTCTCTCCCTTCTTCCTCTTGATAATCACAAATCTGTTGTCTATGTCTGTGGGTCTATTTATGTTTTGTAGATAAGTTCATTTGTGCCGTATATTAGATTCCACATGTAAGTGATATATGGTTTTTGTCTTTCTCTTTCTGATGTACTTCACTTGGTATGAGAATCTCTACTTGCACCCATGTTGCTGCAAATGGCATTATCTCATTTTTATCGCTGAGTAGCATTTCATTGTATATATGTACCACATCTTCTTAATCCATTCATCTGCCAATGGACATTTAGGTTGTTTCCATGTCTTGGTTGTTGTGACTAGTGCTGCTATGAACACGTGGGTGCATGAATCTTTTTGAATTATAGTTTTGTTGGGATATGTGCCCAGGAGTAGAATTAATGGATCATGTGTTAGTTCTATTTTTAATTTGCTGAGGAACCTCCAAACTGTTTTTCATATCAGTTGTACTAATTTACATTTCTACCAACAGTGAAGAAGAGTTCCCATTTCTCCTTATTGTCTGCAGTGTTTGTTGTCTATAGACTTGTTAATAATGGTCATTCTGACCAATGTGAGGTGGTACCTCATCATTATTTTAATTTGCATTTCTCTAGTAATTAGTGATGTTGAGCATCTTTTCATGTGCCAATTGGCCAACTGTATGTCTTCTTTGTAGAAATGTCTATTTAGGTCTTCTGAACATTTTTTGATTAGGTTGTTCATGTTTTTGTTGTTAAGTTTTGGTAGTTGTTTGTATATTTTGGAGATTAAGCCCCTATCAGTTGCGTCATTTGCAAAGATTTTCTTCCATTCTCTGGATTGTCTGGTTTTTTTTTTTGTTTTGTTTTTTGTTTTTTTTTTAATGGTTTCCTTTGTTGTGCAAAGGCTTTTGAGTTTAATTAGGTCCCATTGATTTACTTTTGTTTTTATTGTCAATATCTAGGAGGATTGGAAGAATCAATGTTGTCAAAATGACTATACTGCCTAAGGCGATCTGCAGATTCAGTGCAATCCCAATCAAATTACCCATGACTTCTTCACAAAACTAGAACAAAATATTTTAAAATTTGTATGGAAATACAAAAGACCCTGGCTAGCTGAAGCAGTATTGAAAAAGAAAAATGGAACTGGAGGTAACAGGCTCCCTAACTTCAAACTATACTACAAAGATACAGTAATCAGAACAATATGGTACTGGCATTTAAACAGAAATATAGATCAATGGAACAGGATAGAAAGCCCAGAAATAAACCCAAATGCCTACAGTCGACTAAGCTATGGCAAAGGAGGCAAGAACATACAGTGAACAAACGACAGTTTCCTCAATGAGTGGTGCTGGGAAAACTGGACAGCTACATGTAAAAGAATGAATTTAAAACATTCTCTAACTCCATACACAAAAATAAGCTCAAATGGATTGAAAACCTAAATGTAAGGCCAGATACTATAAAACTCCTAGAGGAAGACACAGGCAGAACATATTGACATAGGAGTTCCCGTCGTGGCGCAGTGGTTAACGAATCCGACTAGGAACCATGAGGTTGCAGGTTCAGTCCCTGCCCTTGCTCAGTGGGTTAACGATCCGGCGTTGCCGTGAGCTGTGGCGTAGGTTGCAGATGCGGCTCGGATCCCGCGTTGCTGTGGCTCTGGCTGTAGGCCAGTGGCTATAGCTCCAATTCAACCCCTAGCCTGGGAACCTCCATATGCCGCAGGAGCGCCCCAAGAAATAGCAACAACAACAAAAGACAAAAAAAAAAAAAAAAAAAAGAACATATTGGCATAAATTGCAGCAACATCTTGTTTGAATTAAGTATACTAAATGAAGTTGACAAGGAAGACAGGTGCCCAGAGACTTTCTATGTAACTTTTAAATTGAAATATTTCTCAATATGTAATGTGGAATATAATATATGTAATTGTGTGTGGAATTTTGTAGCCTATCAGGAAGATGGTCACAAGAATGTTTATTTGTAAAAATTTATCTGCTCAAGTTAGATACCCATTATTATACTAGCAGGCAGAGGTGCATGCTTAAATGAGTGCCAGCCCAATGAAATTATAAGTAAAACATTAGAATTTTTTTCCTCACAATATGTGTAGTGTGACAGTTAAGCTTTCTCATTATGTATAGTTTTTCTTTTTTACCAAAATTTTAGCGGAAAAAGTTTTCAAAAATGAAATCATAGTCCCCTGGTGGCACAGCAGGTTAAGGATACAGCATTGTCATTGCAGTGGCTTGCGTTGCTGGTGTTGCATGGGTTCAATCCCTGGCCCTGGAACTTCCACATGCCATGGGCACAGCCAAAATAAAATCCCATTTTCTTTAAAAAATAAAATAAATGGATTTTGGCAGAGGGTGGGCCCTGAGATCCTTGGGACCTTGTTCTGTATTGAATGTATCAGATTCATATTTCTTCACCTAGAGAACCAGCTCACAAAATATATAGTCCTCTAATTTACAAGTTTTTTGTTGAGGACAAAGAGTGGATGTTTTAAAATCTTTCTCCCCCATGCTAAATATCTAACAAAGTAGGTTGGAATCTCCATGTAAATGGTAAGTCAGCAGCAGATTGGGGGCAGGGAGTGAGGGTTTATGTTCTAAAGTTGATATATAACTGAACCTGTGAAAATGCTGTTAAAATATATTACATCACTAAAAAAAAAAAAAAATCAGAAGGCATATATAACAACTTTCAGCAATTCCAGCATGGTTAGATTTTCCTGCAGCTTTGAAACAGATGATGGGCTACAGAACATATGAGACACTTTGCTTTAAATCACTTGCCTTTTTTTTTTTTTTTTTTTTTTTTTAAGGGCCATACCTGCAGCATATGGAAGTTCTCAGGCTAGGGGTCAAAAAGGTGCTGCAGCTGCTGGCCTCAGTCACAGCCACAGCAACACTGGATCTGAGCCACCACATCTGTGACTTATGCTGCAGCTTGCAACAACACCAGATTCTTAACCAACTGAGCAAGGCAAGGGATTGAACCCACATCCTTACAGATACTATGTTGCATTCTTAACCCAATGAGCCACAATGGAGATTCCAATTTGCTTGCATTTTAGGGGCCAAGTTTAACCCCCTTAAATGTACCCCATGAGTTTATACTCTATTATGATATTTAATATTTAATATATAGAATTTGAATTTCTCTAACTTAAATATGTTTATAGTATAACCTTGTACATGATAGGAGCTCAGTGATTATTTGAATAATTGATTGGGCAAACTGAAATATTGCTTTTTCTAGAAGCCAACACTATTGAACAAAAATTCCTTGCTAATTTTGTCGGCCTCCTCTCTAGGACTGAGAATTTATGATAAGGTCAGTTCGTGCTCTTTTTAGAAAGGGCTGAAATATTTGTTTGGAAGCCAGGTGTTATATTGCAACTCAGGAAGACTCAGGGAAACCAGTGCTTTTGAGCTCTGACTGTTTACAGATATGACCTCAGTTCTGCTGGTGATTTTATAGCTAAGGGATCAGTCAATGTGTGTAGTTATTTTGGTCAAACCCCATAATTATTCCAGCCTTATGCAAAGTGATGTTTTTGCAGCTTTGCTAAGATATCCATGTGCATCAGAGGGTCCAAAAGCTGTACTTGTTAACAGTGCTTGGAAAATTTAACTTTTTCATAATCCGATGCAATATAATTGGTATCATGCCGTCACTCAAAATAGGCTTGTTAAAGAAGTCCAGAAGCAGAATTTGAAATGTTAATAGCTACCCATGCTGTTAACTTCTCTTTGTTACTCTTCCATGATAGAGTTCCCAAACTCATTGGTTTGTTCAGGAAGTAACCATCCTAATCTGAGTGTTAAGGAAACATGAGTCATTATTTTATGGGCAAGAGATGAACAAGCCAGGCACTGAAGCCAGATATCTCTGGAAAATCTACTGGTAGGGAAACCAATAGATTTTGTTTTCCTGATATAAAAATAAAAACAAAATTCTGAACAAATATTATAATAAAAGACAGCAGTAGGCTTTAAAATTTTATTTATTTAAAGTTTATTTTTAAAAGAATTTTTAAAAGAATTTCTTGCCATGAAAAAACTTGTTTTTCCACTCTTAATGGTAATTTTAAAAAGAATGACACAAAAACTTGCTTTTTCAATTATAATGATGAATTTACAAATAGAAAATCATGAATGCCTTGTCCATTCTTTAGAGAAAAAAAACACATCACTGTTACAAATAGGAAACTACCATTCTCTTCTTGGCAATTATTATCTTAGCCATGAAGCATTTTTTAAAATTTTCTTGTATAAAATCCTTCGTAATCCTAAGTGGATTTTTTTATGATAGAGATATTTCTTAAAATTGTGATTAACTTTGAAATAAGAAGATAATAACAATTTATGTTATCTCTACCTTCAGATTGTTTGGTTTTTATTAATGCCGAGATAAAACTACTAAAAAAATTCAGAAAAATAATTTATAGCAAGATGTTATTTTGAGTGGCATTAAAGAGCAGAATCAGATAAGGAAAAAGAAATCTTGTGTTTTGTTTTGTTTTTCTTTTGGACAGATTTATTTCTGGTTAGGGAAATATATCTGCCACATTTAGATACTTTTGCTTGAGTTTCATGCAACTAATTTCCATAAAAATAAAAATTTCACTCATATAACGGGAGAAACAGAAATATACACACAATAAATGTCATTCCCTTAATTTTTCAGTGTTATTTATTTTGGAATAGGGAGTACAAAATATGTAGAACCCATAAAAATACTATATAAATCATAAAGTCATTTCTACAGCTTGCATGGATCCCTTACATATGTATTTCTTTTAAGATATAAAAAGATCCTTTGGAAAATCAATATAAAATGTTTGTTGAACAAATCATAGACTCAATCACCTAGTAACAATAATATTTCATATTTGTATAGTGCTTTACAATTTACATTGCTCTTCCACATATATTATATCATCATGGTTTTAAGCAGTCTTTCCTTTTAAAACAAACATTTACACTGAAAGTTATTTAGGTACTGCAGGCAAAAGAATTACAAAGGCAAAAGTCAATGAAAGATGATGAATGAATTAATCAGGAAATAGAAGCCAGCTTGGAGGTTTTCAAGGTGCAAGTGGTCAGTGACATTCATATTAATTACAGGGGAGAAATCATGTAAGATGCAGACTCAAAATGGTCCATTAGATTTGACAACTGGAGGGAAAATGGGGGGAGCAGTTAGAGAGGAATGATGGGCAGAGGAGGATGTATGAGGAAACTACTGGAGTTTCAGCATCTGGATGACTCAAATGCAAATTCTCTTTTATATTCCTCATCTCATGGTCATATTTCATAATTTGCCTACTTAAAGTTGGCCTCAAACCTGTATAAGCTTTAGGTCCCAAAATGCATGATCCATTACTGATTTTGGAGATGTAAGCCTGATATGGTGAACTGAGATATAAATAGGAGAGGAGAGGAAGAGATAGTGAGTGTGAGTTATTCTTTCTAGAAGCCTGCCTGTGGTCAGGGGAGTTGAGTGTATATACAAAGAGCCAGTTTCATGGGTGTGTGTATAGGACATTAACACAGGATCCCATGGCTCAGAAGGACACCAGCTTGGGGTTTAATGCTCTTCCATTGCTGTCTTGGTATTCTTAACTCTATCTTTTATTTATCGATTTATTTATTTATTTATTTATTTATTTATTTATATGTCTTTTTGTCTTTTTAGGGCCATACCCATGGCATATGGAGGTTCCCAGGATAGGGGTCTAATCGGAGGTATAGCCTCCAGCCTACACCACAGCCACAGCAACACCAGATCCAAGCCACATCTGCGACCTACATCACAGCTCACAGCAATGCTAGGCTAGGGATCGAACCCGCAACCTCATGGTTCCTAGTCAGATTTGTTTCCACTGCACCATGACAGGAACTCTTCTTTTATGTTTTATAAGTGAGGGCTCTTAGTGAAACAAACACTGGGGCCTTCACGCTTCTCTAGCCCTGCCTCCCCCTACCTCCCACCCTCCTCTCAAGGAGAGGGTCTCTGCTACTTGGTCCCCAACCTGGAGCCCACTTGCCTCTCTGTTGCCACCCCACAATTTGCTGCCTCTGCCCTGAGAAGGAGCCTGCACATGGGCCTGAGAAGGGTCAGGGTTTGATATGTATATCCTGCCATGTCTTGGGGCTGGGAATGGAGATAGCTGCCCAACCTGGGCTGGCAGCTTCATGGTGTGTTCAGTGGGTGACTGGTCAGAGACTCTTTGTCAGTAAAGACTAACATATAGCCCATCTTGGATCCAGGTATTTAACCCCTAATTTATCCCTCCCCCCACCTTTCCCTTTGGTAACTGTAAGTTTGTTTTGTATGTCTCTGGGTCACTACTATTTATAAAATAGATAATCAACAAGGACCTACTGTACAGCATAGTGAACTATATGCAAATTTTTGTAACAACCTATAAAGGGAAAGAATCAAAAAAAATGGGTGTTATATCTATATATCTATCTAAGTAAATAAAAAATGTATAACTGAATCACTTTGCTATTCACCTGAAACTAACACAACATTGTAAATCAACTATATTTCAATTTTAAAAGAAGTAATATGAGAAAAAGAATGTATATATATGTATGACTGGGTCACTTTGCTTGATAGCAGAAATTGACACAACATTGTAAAGCAACGATAATTTAAAAAAATAAATCAAAACTACCATGAGATACCAACTCATACCAGTCAGAATGGCCATCATTAGTAAGTCTACAAATAACAAATGCTGGAGAGGGTGTGGAGAAAAGGGATCCCTCCTGCACTCCTGGTGGGAATGTAAACTGGTACAACCACTGTGGAGAACAGTATCAAGGTACCTTAGAAATCTATACATAGAACTACCATATGACCCAACAGTCCCACTCTTGGGCAATATCTGGATAAAACTTTCCTTGAAAAAGACACATGTACCGGCATGTTCATTGCAGCACTATTCACAACAGCCAAGACATGGAAACAACCCTGATATCCATTAGCAGATGATTGGATTAAGAAGATGTGGTATATATACACAATGGAATACTACTCAGCCATAAAAAGAACAAAATAATACCATTTGCAGTAACATGGATGGAATTAGACACTCTCATACTGAGTGAAATAAGTCAGAAAGAGAAAGACAAATACTATATGATATCACATATCTGGAATCTAATATATGGCACAAATGAACCTTTCCACAGAAAAGGAAATCATGGATTTGGAGAATAGACTTGTGGTCGCCTAGGGGGAGGGAGAGGGAGTGGGGTAGATTGGGAACTTGGGGTTAATAGATGCGGACTATTGCCTCTGGAATGGATTAGCAATGAGATCCTGCTGTGTAGCACTGGGAACTATGTCTAGTCACTTATGATGGAGCATGATAATGTGAGAAAATAGAATGTGTACATGTATGTGTAACTGGGTCACCATGCTGTACAGAATTAAAAAAATTATATTAAGAAAATAACAAAAAAAATAATAAATTTAAAAAAATGGGTTTCAACCATTTTTTGTGGTTGGGGATGACTGACCTATGGGAAAGGGAGATGAGTGGCTAGACATTCCCAGACTATACCCCTCCCTGGGCTGTAGCGTGTGGACTGAGGTGATGCTGAGGCTGGAAGGAATGCAAATGCCCATGCCTGTGTGGTAATGCAGGAACCCTGATGCCTCTGAGGGTTGAGAAATAAAATATTGCCTGCCATATTGGTAAACAAAGGAGGTACAGTCATCAGAAATTGCACCCACCTCCAAGGGTGAGCTGGTGATCCCTGAGGGAACTCAGGAAGGAAACAAAAAAATATCTACCATCTAGCAGTCCTTGGATTTCGGCCACTTCCAAAGGTGAGCCCTGAGGATGTGGAAGCACAGGATACAGGCCCCAGGTAGCTGAGGTGCATATCAAAGGAATGATTTCAGTGAGTCCTGACCTCTGGCATCTTCCCATACAAAGAAAAACCCCTAAATTCCTTAACTTGAGATTTCTAGTTTTCTTTTATTGACAGTAATCTTTTGTTCTGACTACTTGCCCTTTGTTGCAGAACTCCTATATATCCTAGCTTCCCCCTAGCCTCCTTGGAGCAGTCTCTCAGAAAGATCTGAGCTGCTGTGTCCTGGCCTTAAAACTTCATTTTATTGAGTTTTGTCCACTCAATGAAACATACCTCTCAAATTTATGTTGGTGCATATTTTTTTTAGTGAACAAGGTCTTCATTTCAAGGCTCTGTGACTGGAGGGAGCCTCTCTTTCCAACATTCCTGATTCTGGCCTGAATTTGTCTCTTTTGGCTATCTCCAGACACCCTCTGAGGATGAGACACAGAATGTGAATTTTATAATTTTTCTGATGTCACATATGAGTTAAATACATTTGCGTTTAAAACTAGCATGACACAATATCAATACGAATGATACAATTTATGCTAAAAGTTTAACTTTTTAATTTGACTATATTTGGAATGACATCAATTATCAAATACAGAACTACATGATGAGAGAAGGAGAGAGAGAGCCAGGAAAATTGCTTTACAAATATCTTTAATTCTTGTATTTTCCTCTACTTTTTTTTGGAAATTTTCTTTTTATTTAATTTACTTATTTATTGGCCATGATTATGGGATGGGGAAGTTCTTTGGGCCAGGGATTGAACCCTCACGACAGCAGTAACCAGAGCCACAGCAGTGATAGTGCCAGGTTCTCAACCCACTGAGCCAACAGGGAACTCCAGCTTTCCTCTGCTTTTGGAACAAAAGTCTGTATTTTCACCTAACATTGGGTCCTACAAATTTTGCAGTTGGCTTTATGAGTGTGTTCAGCAGAGAAATAAAAGTTTGAGAAAGAGGACACTTGGGAAATCCATGTTTTGATGTGCTAAATTTGACTTTTATAAGTTAGTACCATCACCTCAAGTGGGAGAAGATAGTTTTGCTGAAATTTCTGCTTAAATTACTCAAGTGTTTCTGATTCAGAGATTAATTCATATGTCTGTAAGGGAGGCTTACAAGCTGCAAGGGAGGCAAACATTATACATTTTGTTTCTGTAGTGCTAGGTGGTGTGGTCCATGCACAGGTTGGAAAAGAATTTCCAGACTCAGAGCAAGATGAAGAGAAAGTCAAGTTTATTGAGGCAAGAAATGGTGCTAGCTCAGTAGGACAATTTCCTGATGATCAGGGAGCACTGACACTGAGCACATGGTTATGTCTGTTTAAATAGCCCAGGGACAAAGGAGAGAGAAGAGGTCTTACAATACATCTGCTGGCTGGTTGGTTGCACGCATATAATTTCCCTACAGGGGTGGGAAGAGAAGTAGGCTCAATGCCTTTACTAATACAGGACATAAGGGAGTAGGCCAGGCTGCTGAAGGGAAGGAGGGGGATCAAGAACTTTGTAACAGTTGCAATGAGACAGGTGGGATGATAAGGGTCTGGTAATTTTTATCCTGCAGGAGGCTCTTTGAGCTTATGTTGTTGGAGAGGCCTTGAAGTCCCACACTAAGTAGTCTCTGTATCATACCAAGGCCCATAAAATTGGGGGTTGTCCAAATTTAGGAAGTAGTTGAAATGCTATAGGAAAAAACTGTGGATGCCTCATTCATATCCCTTGAACTTTACCGCTTTCAGTGTCCTCTGGCTGACCTTGACCTCCAGCTGCCATTGTCTTTGCCTGAAAGCTATTTCCAAAGCCAGTAAAGGGCTCTGCTCATTCATAAGGCTGAATGGAAGTGCCAGGGTGAAGTAATTGCTTCAGAAGAAGGCTTCAACCAGCGACTGTTAGGAGCTTCCTCTTTATTCCCTTTCTCCTTAGGTGGGATATCAAGGAGATGTGTGTTTTATGCCATTTCTTAGAATTTACAAGTGGGATTCTAATCTCTCACTGTGGCAGTTGGCTTGATAATAGACCTTTTCCTTTCTGCCTTCCTTGCCCTCATCCAATTCCCCTCCCCTAGGGATGTTTACTTCCCATATGATCACCTTGTACTTGGATCTTTTGCTCAAGGTCAGCTTCTGAAGGAACTCAAGACATATGCCAAATAGCAAAAAGAGTAATGAATGTCTACCTCTCCTCATGCCTCTGCTTCAGTAACCGGTGTTTGTGAAAATTTCTTTAATAACACCTCTCTCTGTAACAAAATTTGTCTAACTTGTCCTTTGATTAGACCCACAAGATCTAGGACTGTGTTCTTGGAACTGTGTATCCCCAGATTCTTTGTAGAGTCTTCATGTGATGGTACCCAGTAACTATCTACCAGTGTCCACGTGAACAGACTTGTGAATGGTTATGTGTTTATTCAAACATAACAGCTCATGGAAAGTTTATTTATTTATTTATTTATTTTGTCTTTTTGCTATTTCTTGGGCCGCTTCCACGGCATATGGAGGTTCCCAGGCTAGGGGTCCAATCGGAGCCGTAGCCACCGGCCTACGCCAGAGCCACAGCAACACGGGATCCGAGCCGCATCTGCAACCTACACCACAGCTCATGGCAACGCCGGATCGTTAACCCACTGAGCAAGGGCAGGGACTGAACCCGCAACCTCATGGTTCCTAGTCGGATTCGTTAACCACTGCGCCACGACGGGAACTCCTCATGGAAAGTTTACATGAAAAATGTTCACTTTAATACCATTATCTGAAATCCTGATCGAAAGGATTGTGATTATCTCTGAATTTTCCAGGCTTCCCAATTTTATTTTGGGCCTGGTTGCTGTGTAGATTGTAGGCATGTGATCACACTGATTTTTGCATGTGAGGGTGTGCAAAGAACAATGCTTTATTGTGCGTGTGTTTTTATTAAAATTGCAGGGAATGTATCCTGAATTTGTCTTTAACACGGCAAACAATATTAAGCAGACCCAAACTGGGTGGCAAACATAGTTTCTTGTCCCCGATGCCTGAAGGTTTTTGAGGGATCTAAGAGGATGTGTATCTTATCAGAGACCCAGTCCAACCCATACATGTTCTAGCCCATGGGTTTGGTCCTAGGATTTTCTGTGGAGGTGTCCTTTAATGTTTTTCTTACTGAGTTTTTGTGCTGAATTTAAAGTTGGTGAAATATGCCAGCTCAGGGCTTCTCAAATCTGAGGATCTCTTTTTCCTAGAGAATAAGTTCGGCTCACCAGAGCTAATGCCACCCACATTCCAAAACACTACCAGAACGTGGGCTCCAAGCAAATGCCTCTGCATTACCTTCCCCAGAGCAAAACAGCTTTTCGAAGTGTATCAGTTTGAAGGTCACACTTGTTTCTTTATCTTTTCCCTATTAAATTTACAAACCATACAGATGGCAGAATGAGTCGAAGGCTTTGAGCAAGTGTCTGTTAATAGCGAAGGAAGCAACAATAAGTTTTCCAGGCACTTAGAGAAAAATTTCCTAAAGCAATGAAAGAAAAATATGCTTTTCAGTGTTCCAAGTTAGAGATCACTGCTAGTTTGAATAATGGAACATGAAAATGTGACTGGCTGGATGGGGCAGTAAAGTCTCCAGGATAATCAACTATCCTTAAAGTAAATAAATGAATAGCTAAAACTTCAATTCTAAAGTAATTAAGAATTTAAGAGCTATGTAATTTTTTTTGAATTTCCTACTCTGATTTAATATTTGAACTTAGACATATTTTAACATATTTTTAAAGTTGGTGACCATGTTTCAGTGAAAATTTATTTATATTTTTATTTTAAAATACCAAGTTCCAAAATGTTTTAAGGTTATATTAGTTTCCTATTACTGTTCTAGTGAATTACTAAAAACTTAGTGGCTTAAAACAATAGAAATATATTGTCTTATAATTCTGGAAGTCAGAATCTAGAATGGATTTAATTGGGCTTAAATTAGAGTATCAGCCAGATTGTGTTCCCTCTCAAACTAGAGAAGAGAATCCATTCCTTTTTCTAGTTTCTAGAGGCTGTCAGTGTTCCTTTAACTCATGGCTCCTATCCACTACCTTACAAGCCAACGAAGATGGGTTGTTTTCACATTAAATCATCCTGCCTCTGACATTTCTGCCTGTCTTTCATTTCTGGGGACCCTTGTGTTTATATTGGGCCTACCTGGATAATCTAAAATAATCTCCCCAGCTCAAGGTCAGTTTATTAGCCACTGTAATTGCATCTACAACCTTAATCTCCCCTTGCCATGTAGTATAACATATTCACAGATTCCAAGAATTAGGATGTTGACAACTTGAGGGGCTCTTATTATGGTTACCATAAGATGATTTCTAGAAATACATAAAACTAGCAAAAGAACATAAACTACAGCTTAAAAGAATACAACAAAGAAATAAATTGATAGGGACATAGAATGGTCAAGAAATTAAGCCAGCAGAAAAATGCACACTAATCAAGTCCTATACATATCCTTTGAGTTTCAAGTCGGTGATTCTTAAACTCTAGGTTTAAATCCTAATTTTGGATGGCATTCTTGAAGGGATTAAATGAATCAGAAACAAGACTAATCATGTCAGCAATAATTATATCACAATCCCTGCCCCAGTATAACTCTCCTATTCTTATTAAAGCAATCACAGAGAACTTGATTGTCCTTAAGTACAGTCATTGCTTAAATAGAACTGTTACTGCTTACACCTAATTTTCCTATGAAAGAATGGGGCAAAAATCTTGCATGTTCTGTAAAATCTTCCTTTTGGTGCCAGCCTGATTTTTCCTTATGCCTCTCTCATCTTATTGAAGGAAGATGAACCCCACTTTACATTCTACTGAACAATTTGCTATGTTCCATTTGATAAATATTTCCATGACAACAGGTGTACTCAATGATAATAAAAAAAAAGTCTAAATGCTTGTCAAAATATAGTGTACACTCATGTTGTACCAGAGGGTTAAAGCATACTAGTCTTAAGCTTTCTATCATTAAATAAAAAGATAGATACATACACCAGTATGCCTCTGATCTGTACCATAATTCTTAATTCATAGTGTATGTAAGATAAAAGCAGATTACATTCTTAACAAAAAGCCAACTATTCCTGACAATAGCTAATATTCCGTTTCAATACACTTTATCTCTGATATGCCTAGCCCTTTTCTAAGTGCCTTCACATGCTTTAACTGATGTAATCTGCACAAAGAGTGCCTTTTTTTTTTTCTTTTTTCTTTTTTCTTTTTAAAGCCGCATATGCAGCATATGGAAGTTCCCAGGCTAGGGATCAAATTGGAGCTACAGATGCTGGCCTACACCACAGCCACAGCAATGCCAGACCTGAGACACATCTGCGACCAAGACCACAGCTCATGGCAACGCTGGATCCTTAACCCACTGAGACACTGCCTGGGATTAAACTTGCGTCCTCATGGATGCTAGTCAGGTTCCTTACAGCAGAGCCACAATAAGAACTCCAAGTGCCTTCTGTTTCTACTCCCATTTTACAAACGAAGTAATTAAGGCACCAAGAGGCTAATTGAGCTCTCTGAGATCCCGCTAATAACAAGCTAATAATAGCAATCTGGGATTTGAATTTAGCTAATCTGACTTCAACTCTGTGCTTTTACCATACAGCATCGCTTCTAAGAACAAAACCAAAAAATGCACCTTCACAATCCTCATAAAGAAGACATTATGTCAAGCTTTATAAGGAACTTACTGCTTTGTGTAACTTGGTCTATTGGATATTTTTCCCAATAGAAGGTTGAGGAGAAAGTTATACTTTAATCATTGAAGGAGAGCTTATATTCTAAAAATCTCCTTCACCTACAATGTGCTCCTCTTTTCCCTCCTTCCCTCTGCAATGGCTAACTCCTCATGCAAATCTTATAAGAAGTATAGTTCATTTTATTTAGCTTATTTTTTGTTGAAGTACAGTTGATTTGCAATACCATATTAGTTTCGGGTGTACAACATAGTGATTCAAAATTTTTATAGATTATACTCCATTTAAAGTTATTACCAGATAATGCTTATATGTCCCTGTGCTGAGCACTATAACCTTGTTGCTTATCTATTTTATGCATAGTACTTTGTACCTCTTAATCTTATACCCCTACCTTGCCCCTCCCCCTTTCCTCTTCCCACTGGTAACCACTAGTTTGTTTTCTATACCTGTGTCTGTTTTTTGTTTTGTTACATACATTTGTTTGTTTTGTTTTTCAGATTCCACATGCAAGTGGTAACAAAGTATTTGTCTTTCTCTGACTTATTTCACTACATATAATACTCTGTAGATCCATCCACATTGTTGCAAATGGCAGAATTTCATTAGTTGTGGCTGAGTAGTGTTCCTATACAAATATACATCTTCTTTATCCATTCATCTCTTGATAGACACTTAGTTTGCTTTCATATCTAAAATGTTGTAAATAATGCTGCTATGAACACTGGGGTATGTGTGTTTTTTTGACTTAGTGTTTTCATTTTCTTCAGATATATACCCAGGAGTGGAATTGCTGGATCATATGGTAGTTCTACTTTTAGTTTTTTGTTTTCCACAGTGGTTGCACCAATTTACATTCCAACCATAAGTGTACAAGGATTCCCTTTCCCCCACATCCTGGCCAACATTGGTTACTTGAGGTCTTTTTTGATGACAGCTGTTTTGATAGGTATAAAGTGGTATCTCATTATGGTTTTGATTTGCATTTCCCCAATGAATGGGGTGCTGAAAATCTTTTCATGAGTCTGTTGGCCACCTGTTTGTCTTCTTTGGAAAAATGTCTACTTAGATATTCTGCCCTTTTTTAATTGGGTTGTTTTTTTTGACATTGAGGTGTATGAAGTATTTATATATTTTGAATATTAACCCCCTTATCAGTCATATCATTTGCAAACATTTTCTTACATTCATTACGTGGCCTTTTCATTTTATTGATGGTTTCCTGAAGTATCACTTCTTTAGGAAACTTCTTGTGCTTCCCTGTTCCCATTACTTAATTACATTTCTGTATTAAATGCTCTAATAAATAGTGCTCTTTTCTTTCATAGTGCTCATTTTAGTTTGTAATTAATTCTTGTGAATTTATTTCTTTGTTTAGTTTGTTATTTTGTAATCATTTTGTTTGTAATTTATTTTGATTAAAATGTATCTCTTCCACCAGACTGTATCATCCATGAAGGAAGAAACCATGTCTATTATTTGTTCCCCAGTGTACCTCCAGACTTAGCATGGTGTCTGGCACATAATGGATGATTAATAAGCATTTGCGGAATGAATAAAATCTTAGTTTCTGTTCTTTTGTATATCACTTCTTTTTTGTTATAAGCAATTTTATATCTCAAATTATAGGACTAATTAATTTGGTTACAAGATGATATAAGGGAGTTCCCATTGTGGTTCAGTGGTGACGAATTCATGAAGATGCGAGTTTGGTCCCTGGCCTTGCTCAGAGGGTTAAGGATCCAGCATTGCTGTGAGCTGTGGTGTAGGTCACAGACGTGGCTCAGATCCTGCATTGGTGTGGCTGTGGTGTAGGCCGGCAGCTGCAACTCCCATTTGACCCTTAGCCTGGGAATTTCTTTATGCGACAGTTGTGGTCCTAAAAGAGAAAAAAAAAAAAAAAATTTAAAAAGTGAAAATATTTTATTTCTGAAAATCTACATTTATTGCATTTAGAAAAATATAATTTTTATTTAGATAGAAGATGAATAATGTTGTTCTTACTACCATTCACTGTTCCTTACATGTACCCTCAAATCCTTTGCCTCTCACTTTATCCTACTCTTTTAGTTAAGTCAAAATCCAGCTAAATCCCAATACTTTGCCTCCACTGTGCCTTCACCTGCAGAATTGAACAAAAACAGAACCTTGACAACTGGTAATACCTTAAACCTCTGATCCCTGACTATAGTAAGGGGCTCCTTACTCTTTTCTGGCAATTATATCATAATTTTTCCTCCATTCAGTCATATTCTTCAAAAAGACTCTTTCTCCACTCCATTTGAACATCCAATGCTACCACACTTTTCCTCACCTCTGACTGATACCTCCTTCTGATTTTACTGAAGGAAGATTCCCTTAAGGTCACCAACACCTCTGTCCACCTACCTGTGTCTGTGTTTGTAACTCTGCCTTCCCTTCTGGGACTGTGGGTGAACCATCTCATTCCTCTACCAGATCCCATCCTCTCCTCATCCTCCAAGCTTGGTCCTCCAGCAATTCTCCCTTCTTTCCTGCCACTTCAGTTATTTCCTCTTTTACTGAATCATCATCTGCTGTTCCCTTTGCCTGGATGCTGTTCCTTCCAATCTTTGTTCAAATGTCACTCTTCATTTGAGGACTTCTTCTACAACTTTGTGTACAATTCCATTCCCATATATTCCATCACCCCTTTCTCCTTCATTTTTCTTTAGAATAGTTATCTCTGTTCATCAGACTCTGCATTTTACTGCTTTGAGTATTATCTGCTTGGCCCCTCCCCCACCACTCCAAACTTGAGTTCCTCAGGACAGGGATAGTTTATGTTTTATTCACTTTCCTATCCTGGTACCTAGAACAATGCCTAGAACAAATAAGTGTTCAGAAATTGTTGACTGAATGGCTGAAGTAAGGTAATCATACTTCGTGTAATTGTTTAAAATGTACAAGGTGTTTTCATATTCATTTTTTCATTTAATCACAACCACTTTGTAACTATAAAATGACTCATGTTATTAGTCCCACTTTCTAAATTAAAAGCTGAAGCTTAGAGAGTTGATGCATAACTAGCACTATAGATCCTTGGTTTTCTGCCTCCTACTTTATTGCACTTCCTATCATTAACTCATTCCCCAAATTAGTATTGAGTATCTGCTGTGTACAAGACATTGTGCTATGTGCTGGGGATAAAGAGATGGACAAAATGTGCTCTTAACCTTCCAGAAGTCCAGAGTCTGGTAAAGCTCAACACATACTGAAGTTCTGGGGTGAAAGTATGAATGAGGGTAGGACGAGGGAGGCAGAAGGAATACATGGAGAGTGAGAGCTAATTCTCCCTGATGGGATCAAAATTTATGTTAAGACTTGAAACTTAAGGACCAGTTTGTCAAGTAGGTAGGGAACAGGAGAAAAGTCTACACAGAGGAATAAATGAGAATAGAGACATCATGATTCGGCTTGTATTAACAGTGATTTTTAAAATAAGAAACTGTAATGATTTAGATCTCTTTCACGTATCTGGGTGTAAAAAGTTTGTAATGGATGGGAATAAAAAGACTGACTTTGTAATGAATTTTTTAGTAACTATATTGGAAAAAGGAAGCCCTTATGGGGATATGAATAGTTCTTTTTTTTTTTAAATCAAAAACTTTTCTTGGAATTAACAGGTGAATAGGCTCTGAGAAAGGAGTTAAACAGCCCAAACACAAAGTATAAGCATGTTGATATCCAAGGGTGTATTATTGACTTGATTACAAATGTAAAATCAACTTTTCTATTGATTTGTCAAAATCTGGCATTAGCTGGTAGAGTGTAGATGTGATTGTGTTAAGGCTTCAGCACATTCATGCTGTACTCTGAAGCCCTGTGGGTAGAAATATCCATCTCCAGATGCATCCAGTATTTATCTCTTTACTAGCACTTTACTTGTCCTTCCCTTGTATTTGGCTCATTGATGATAAATACCAGCATGAGTTTTGGTTTGTTTTTGGTAATATGGTTAGAATTACCCAGAGGAAGGAAGAGGAGAAATATCCCTAGGTGAGGAAATAGGAAAAGAATGAAGACTTCAAAAAAAAAAAAAAAAAAAAAGGAAATTTTTGGTTTGGGTGACCAAAATAGATTAAAATTCCGATGTACTTTGAATTCAAAACTGAATGACTTTCTCAGTGCTTCTTTGTAAAATTGAACTTTTATTTTTATCAAAGTAATACATATTCAATTTTTTTAAAAAAAAAAAAAGCTTATGAAAAACAGCAGTTTGCCTGCTTTGTTCTTCCGCAGCCTTGATTCAGGCTTTCTAGAGGCAACCACTTTCAACACTTTGAACTGTTTCTTCTATTATTTTCTTCTGTATTTTGAAATAATACACTTATAGTGTTATTTATTTTTCAACCTCAGACATGTTTTATTGGCTTCTGCTCTAACCCCCCATCAACACAGTTCTTCTGCAATTCCGGCTTAGGTCAATATTACAATGTTTACATTGTAAGTAAGTGAGTGGGCATTTTATGTGTGGACATTTAAGTCTGTTATTTGGGATTTTAAATATTGATTTGATTCCTTAATGTTATAATTTATAAAATGTTTAAAGTGTTTTACCTTATGCTTTGAAATTCAACTTACAACTTTTATTATTCTATCCCTAATTGATTAGTATTAATAGTTGTTTATAAGAGAGCCTTTTACTAATGTTTCATCCCATTTACAAACTTAACTCATTAAAATCTTGTAAGCAGTTTTAAATTTTATTTCCTATTTAATGTGTTTAAGTATTTCATTTTTGTGACTAAGAACCCAAACCAAGAAATTAAACAATCCTAATAAATCTAGCCAAGTAAACTTATAATAGTGTAATTCTCCAGTTATCTTAAACATTCTAACATAGCTGATATATTTCTAAAATTCTGTTACACTTTCCAACTAAAACACTCAAGACAAAATCAGATACTCTGGAATATTAGGGCTAATCCGTTGGATGAATAATCTGTTAGAATACCAATTTTTTTTTTTTTTTTTTTTTTTTAATGGCCATACCAGTGGCACATGGAAGCATGGAAGTTCTCAGGCCAGGTGTTGAATCTGAACCACAGCTGTGACCTACACCACAGCTGCTGAAACACTGGATCCTTTAACCCATCGTGCTGGCTGGGGATTGAACCCTTGCCTCTGCAGTGACCTGAACCTATTGGACCATAGCAGGAACTGTGGAATGCCAGATTCTTACAAACCAAATTAAAACAGAGGTATGAATGTTTTTGTTAATGGCTGAATTTAATGTATTATCTTATATTTTACCCTAAGTTTCTCAGAGTTAAAGACTATTACACAAAGGAAATAGTTACCTTTTTCTAAGCAAATTAGAATTCCTATCACAATGGATAATGCCGACCCAGGCCAAAGCCTATGATTATTATTTTTAAAGTAAATCTTTAAAAAACAATTTTGATCTTGGTCCATGTGCCTGGAATTCCAGTAACTAATTACCTAATTTTTAAGTTTAATTTGGGACTGAATTTTTCTACCCCCATATCTCCAAAATCAGGTTGATTCATTATGTGATTGGATTATTCTGGTTGATAATATTCTGAATTCTTTTAATATTCTCCACATTTGGTAAGGTAACAATATCTACAGATGTTTAAAAAATATCCAGTTCTATTTTATATACTTCACATGTCTTGATGTTATTCTAAATGACAATAATTATATAAATATTATTCCAAGTGAACTACACAGTGTTCTATTATTGTTTCTTATATTAAAAGTGTTGTTTTTCATTGTTTTTGCATTTACTTTGTAATTTTGTTCCTACTATAGTTTACGGATTCTAAGACATGCTCTTTTTTTTGGTTTTAATGTTAGTCTGAAATTAGAGCTCCAAAAATGAAAGTTTATAAAGTCCTTGATCAATTTATTTTGTTTGTATTTCCTCTTTATATATAGTTAGCATAATAGAAATCCATGTCTACATAAGTCTAAATTTAAATAAATACAGAAGAAAACATAGTCATTTAATTTGTAATCATTTTTTCTTTGTAGTATGTAAAAAGATGGTACATTTTATTTATTTTTAAGATTTTATTTTTTGAAGTATAGTTGATTTACAATGTGTTAATTTCTGCTTTACAGCAAAGTGATTCAGTTATGCATATATACGTATATACATTCATTTTCATATTATTTTCCATTATGGTTTATGAGAGGATATTAAATATAGTTCCCTGTGCTATACAACAGTGCCTCTTTGCTTATCCATTCTATATAGAATAGTTTGCATCTGCTAATCTCAGATTCCCAATCCTTCCCTTCCATGTCCCTCCTCCTCAGCAACCACAAGTCTGTTCTCTAAGTCTGTGTGTCTGTTTCTGTTCTGTAGATAAGTTCATTTGCATATTTTAGATTCCACATATAAGTGACATCATATGGCATTTGTCTTTCTCTTTCTGACTTACATCACTTAGTATGAGAATCTCTAATTGTATCCATGTTGCTGCAAATGGCATTGTTTGGTTCTTTTTTATGACGGAGTAATATTCCATTGTGTGTATGTAACACATCTTCCTAATCCATTTCTCTGTCGATGGACATTTAGGTTGTCTCCATTTCTTTGCTATTGTGAATAGTATTGCTTATTGGTGGTACATTTGAGAATCTGTAATATCTTAGATTTAGTGAAATACACTGTCACTTATTTGTCAAAAAACACTCTGAAAGAAAGTGTAAAATTTCTCTCAATATTGCCAAGCACATCAGGTCTTACCTCATATCTCTCCCTATTCTAGTCTGGTCTGGTTGTTCTGAGTCTGCTACCCAGCTGTTGTGGAATCACCCTTCACCATTATCCCTGGAACTTCCTTCTCTCTCCTTCCTTGAATTCTCTATTCCTGGCATCTCATGTCACCTTATTCCTTGGTTTATTCCATCATTTGAAAGAGCTCATCCTTGAGATGTTGAATTTCTGAAAAATATTTCAGTCTAGCCTCATACAGTATATTATTATTAATAATTTTCTCTTGCCTGTGTTCTCTTTTTAAAAATGTTTTATTTTTTATTATTTTGAAGAACAGTTATCATTTAGATGATAAATCCTAGATTGACCCTCTATTTTTCTTATCATGTTCCCTATTTTCTATTTTTTGACTTTTCTCCTGTTTCCCAATTGATTTTCTGAAATGCATCTTCTAAAATTTCAGCTGAATTTTTCATTTCTGCTCTTCTATGTGTAATTTCTCAGTTTTTTTCTTATTTTTCAAATGGTCTCCAAAAACTGTATTCCTTCTTTGTTCTCTCTTTTATGATCTTAAATTTATTACATTCTATATATTTCTGCTACTGTCTGGTTTTTCCTGTTTCATCCAAGTATGTTTGTTTGTTTGTTTTGCTCCCTCCCACCTTAAATGCCATCTTCAAAAGTCAGGATCCTGAGCCAGTTAATTTGCTCAGAGAAGAATCCTCTAATGTCTATGGGCTACAAGCTCACTACCAGTGAGTGGTGAGCTGAATGGAATAAGGATGAGGAGAAAGGGGTCAGTTAACCCCACTGTTTTGTCTTGGTTCTATGTCTCCCTTTGGCCCTTTCTCTGGGTCTCAGGAAGAGCCTCTCAGCTCAGCCTTTCCAGAGAGAAAGCCTCTGTCTTTAGCCTGGATAGTGGGAAGGATATGGCCTGAGTTAATTCCAGTAGACCTTGTGCTTCTGATAGGGTATTTAGGTAGAGGAGAGAGCTATAAAATACTTTTAACATGTGAATGGAGATTTTCAAAACAACTGTTACCAGAGGAAAGACAATATCCAATCATGTATCTCTTCTTTCCTCTTTCATTCACTCAGCAAGTATTTATTTAGGGTTTACTTTGACTGGTAAAAGACAAGAATGCCTTGATCATCCTGAAGCCAGTCACAGTTCCTCTTTGACCATGGTGCTTAGACACAAGCCAAGAGAAGACCACTAAAGAAATTATCACACAATTAGTCAATTACCTATTTGTATTAAGTGTTATGGAGAAAAGGACAGTGTCCTAAGAGTATTTAAGAGGGTGAATAACACATTTTGATGCTAGAGTGTGTGTGCAGGACCAAGAGTTAACTAGACAAAGTTGCAGGTAGCTTAGAGGAGGAAAGATATTCCAGGCAGAGTGAATAGGAAGCTTAAAGATCCTGCTGTCCAGAGGCTGGAAGAGAGTTATCTTGTTTACGAATGGAAAGGAATCCTATGTGGCTGGAATACAGTGAACCAGAGGAGGGTAGCTGCAGGGGAGGTGAAGAGGTGAGGGCAGGGCAGAGTATAGAGGTTCCCAAAGTCAGGCTATGGATTTAGGGAGGGACTTGCTCCAGTCTGTTTCTTAAAAAATTACTCTCCTTGCTGATGGAGAATTTATTGAAGGGAAAACATTTAACTGTGCGTGGGTGTAAAATTACATAGTCTTTCAGATAAATGATTTGGCAAAATGTATCGAGAGCTATTAAAAATTCATAGCCTGTGGTCTGTTAATACAACGTCTACAATTCTATCTAAAAAGCTTTAAAAAACATAGACTTATATACACATATATATTTGTAGTTGTTTATAAAACTGAAAAATTATGAACATTAGAAAAAGGAAAAATTATATTTAAAAATCAAATAAATATAGCAACAGCAACTGCATGTACTATTTACTGTTTTAGCTGTTTGTGTATATTTTAAATTACCTAATAATTTTATGAGACAGGTAATATTAAAATCCCTATTTACAGAGAAATCATTTTACAGATAAAGCATGGAGGGGTTAAGTATCTTCAAGGTCACCAGTGGTGTTGGGTGAGATTCCAACAATAGGGGAGCAAATTTTCCATCCTAAATTGTGTCTCTTTGGCATGAGGATTAATTTAATTTAGGCTGATTGCTTTTTCTTTCTCTCTCTCTCTCTCTTTTTTTTTTTTTTTGGCCTCCCCATAGCATATGGAGTTCCTGGGCCAGGGATTATATTGGAGTTGCAGTTGCAACCTACGCCACAGCTGCAGCAATGCCAGCTCCTTTAACTCGCTGGGTCAGACCACAGATCAAACCTGCACCCTGGTGCTGCCGAGAAGCCACTGATCTTGTTGTGCCCCAGCAGGAACTCGGATTTCCTAGGCTGATTACTTTTACGGCCCAAAATATTCAGAAACAAGCTTTGACCTTTCCCTTAACTGCCTAAAAGAATATAGAGGACCTGTTCCAGGAAGGGCGCTGTCACAGTAAATAACTGTAGTATCAGCTAGGTGTGTAGACAGGGAGGAACCTAACACGTCTGCTAAAATTCCTCTCCATGTGCCATTGTCTCTACCTGGCCCAGAGCACTTTTGTTTACCAAACACTTGCTTTTCCTCTCCATGTCAGTTGCCTTCCTCCCCTTTGAAGTCCCAAACCACCACTTCTAACATCCTCTTTTGTCTTTAGCTGAAGACAGTATTTAAGATGAGAGTTTCATCCATTTTGGTGAGTTTCTCAGTTTTCCTGGGTCTCTTCTACATACACTTGTTATTAAACTTTAACATGATTGTCTCCTGTTAATCTCTCTCATGTCAATTTAATTTTTAGACAGGCCAGAAGAACCTAGAAGGGTAGAGGAAAATTTCTTCTTCCTTGAGGCAGTCTAGGCTGTCATTTGAATCCCATTCCTGAGCTTTTATAACTACATGAAATTATCAGTTAGCAACCAGTTAAGCAGCTAGTAGACTAGACCATGGAGTATTCTTCAAACTTCAAAATGGAGTTCTCAAGAATATTTTATTGGGTAAAATGTTTACAAAATAGTATTCAATTAAGAAAATCAAGACACAAAGTTGACAATGTGTTTTCTTTTGCTTTTTAGGGCTGAATCTGAGGCGTATGGAGTCAGGCTAGGGGTTGAATCAGTGCTACAACTGTGGGCCTATGCCACAGGCACAGCAATGTGGAATCCAAGCCATGTCTGCAACATACACCACAGCTCATTGTAACATCAGATCCTTAACCCACTGAGTGAGGCCAGGGATCAAACCCGCATCCTCATGGATACTTGTCAGATTTGTTTCTGCTGCACCATAACAGGAACTCTTGGCTATGTATGTTTTGATTATGTAAAATAAAAGTTAGGTACATGTGTGGCAGGACTATTAATCTGTATTAGGCTGTAATTCTCTAGAATCTTTCTCTCTTCCTTAGATTATAGAATTCTCTTATTCTTACTCCAAGAGGCCTGTTTCCAAGCCCATTTTGTTACTGAACCAAACTTGGATCTGCTCACCCAACAAGCAGCAAAGCCAATCCACCAACCTCTGGTTGTGCTGAAAGAAAGTATAGTGTTTATTGTACGGTGCCAACCAAGGAAAATGGGCAGCTTGTGCTCAAAAGTCCAAAAATCTCTGATGGCCTTCAGGAAAGTGCTTTTAAAGACAGGGTGAGGGAGAGGGTCACAGGGTGTGTGGTCAGTTGTGCACAATTTTCTGATTGGTTGATGGTGAAGTAACAGGTTGATGTTTCTGGAATCTTAATCTTCAACCTTCAGGTTTCAGCTGGGGTCTACGTGCTGGACGTCAGCATGCAGTTAACTTTCTCCACCCAGTGGGGATTTTACTATCTGCAGAACAACTCAGGGATATGGCTCAGTGTATTATCTATATCCCTTGTGGAGTAACTAAAGGTCCTTGACTTCATTTTATGACTAAACTGTTCTTTGTCCTGCTTAACTGCTTTCCTTTGATTCTGCATTTTCTTACTTCTTTGATTAAATTTACTCTTTGAAACCTCAGGAAGGCCTAGGAGGCTAAAGCTTTTCTAAAACAAACATGAGGTGGGGGACACAGAGGCAGGGTGGTGTCTGCCCTTAGGAAGGTCCAACAGAGGCCTGCTCAGTTTCAATTTCACTTATAGGCATAGATCACACCTATGAAATGACTCTGAAGACTATAATTATCAAAAACAAAAGTTGCAGATTACTGATGTGCTGTGTAAAAATATTCACAGGCTTGCTTGAGGAGCAGGTTTTTCTACTCCTTGAAAGACTTGGAGCTGTGAAGAGGTAAAGGCAGCCTGAGAGAAGAAGCAGATGGGAGGAAGGAACTAAAAGACATTGATCCTTGGGGAGGAAAATAAAGCTTTCATTTGCAAGTACCAAGCAAATCTATCGGTGCCATTTTCCTAAAGGCATTTGCTGCCTCACAGCCAAGCAGTTCTCTCCTTGCTAATTCAGGAGTTTTACTGGCCTCGTGCCCCAGGATATCTGCCCCCTTCCAACTGGTACCTGCAGGCAGTCCACTAACTGAAGGTTCTGGAAACCTGTAGAGGATTGAGATGTCCAGCAAGATGGTTGTTAGAATGGACTTTGAGCTGGAACAAGAGCTGATATCCTCTTTTGTTGCAGAGGCATAGAAATAAAGGAGAGAAAATAGGTATACCTTAGCGATATTGTAGGTTTGGTTCCAGAACACCACAATAAAGCAAATACCACGATAACACAAGCCACATAAGTTTTTTGGTTTCCCGGTTCATGTAAGAGTTATGTTGGAGTTCCTGCTACGGCACAGTGGATTAAGGATCTCTCATTGTCTCTATGACAGCTTGGGTTTGATCCCTGGCCCAGCACAGTTAAGTAAAAGATCTGGCAGTGCTGCAGCTGTGGCAGCAGCTGCATCTTGGATTGAATCCCTGGCCCAGGAACTTCCATATGCCATGGGTACAGCCATTAAAAAAAAGAGAGAGAGAGTTATGTTTATGCTGTACTGTAGTCTAGTCAGTGTGCAATAACATTATGTCTTTAAAAAAGAATTTAAAATGCTAACCATCATCTGAGCCATTGAGAGCCATAATCTTTTTGCTGGTGGAGGATCTTGTCCTGATGCCGATGGTTGCTAACTGATCAGGATGGTGGTTGCTAAAGGCTATGGCAATTTTTAAAAATAAAAATAAGACAACAATGAACTTTGCCACATTGGTTGACTTTTACTTTCACTTGATTTTTTTTTTTTTTTTTTTGTCTTTTTGCTATTTCTTTGGGGCCGCTCCCACGGCATATGGAGGTTCCCAGGCTAGGGGTCGAATCGGAGTTGTAGCCACTAGCCTACACCAGAGCCACAGCAACGCAGGATCCGAGCCGCGTCTGCGACCTACACCACAGCTCACGGCAACGCCGGATCGTTAACCCACTGAGCAAGGGCAGGGACCGAACCCGCAACCTCATGGTTCCTAGTCAGATTCGTTAACCACTGCGCCACGACGGGAACTCCTTCCTTTCACTTAAACTCTTAGAGGCCACTGTGGTGTTATTCACTGCCCTCATTTCAATATTATATCTCAGGGGAAAAGGAAGCCTGAGGAGGAGAGAGACAGGTGAATGGCCATTTGGTGGAACATTCAGAACACATACAACATTTCTCATTAAGTTCCCTGTCTCAAATATGATTGGTTTGTGGTGCCCCAAAACAATTACAGTAGTAACATCAAAGATCACTGATGACAGATCACCATAAAAATATAACAATAACATAAAAAACTTTGAAATATTGCAAGAATTACCAAAAAGTGACCCAGAGACTTGAAGAAAATGCTGTTGGATAAATGACACCAAAAGACTTGCTTGATGCCGGGCTGTCACAAAACTTCAATTTGTAAAACACTCAATACCTCCAAAGCTCAATAAAGCAAAGTACAATAAAGTGAAGTATGCCAGCGTAGCAAACTCTCAACCATGTTCACACGTTGATGTTGATGGTATTTTCTCCTTTATACTTATTTGCATTTTAAAGTATTCTATGATGGATAATATTTATAATCAGAAGAATTTTTGAAATGAAAGCAACAGAATTTACCATCTTCATCAGGTCTGTGTTGATGATATTTGGCAACCTCATCTCCACTCTGGGTTTGGCCAAGAGAGTACCTGCACCAGTGCCAAGAGTTCTCTTCACAAGTCCATCTGAGTTCAGTGCAATTCATAAGCAAACAAATTCAAAGGCCCCAAGTTCTACACTGCACAGAACAGGCAGGATGATTTTAGACTGGACACCCAAAGGCATAGTCTAGAAAGAGCAGAGCAGTCTGAAGGGTCTTAACTTTATAATAGAGGATGAATTTAAAAAATTGTGTGTGTGTTATACTCTATACTGGTGACCTGAACTATGGTCCATAATCTCTTCTGAGTACCTTCCTGCAGAGTATTTATCCCAGTTGTACTTTTATGCTTCTTTGTGTGACAAATCACTGCCTGCCTCCTTCAATTGACCTTAAATCCTACAAGAGCAGAAACTCTATTATTATCTTTTCTAACCATTGAACATCCAGTCCAGAGACTACATTTAGTACATAGTTGTTGTTCAATAAACAATGGTTGACTGGATGAAACCCCAGACCCCATTCATGCATAGGTAAGGGAAAGCTTTCCCCATGGTATTTTAAAGCTCAGTGAAGGCAGACATAACTCTTGGAGCCTCTGATTGGCAATCACGTTTCATGTAGAGGTATCACCAGGCAAGACATTGATTCATTCTCCATGGTGTAAGTCACGGAAGGCTTCCTGGAGGACTTGGAGCCTGAAGTGAGTCTTTGAGGATAAAGAGGAGTTAGCCAGTTTAAAGCCTTGTCATGAGGGGGAGAAAAGTCTGACCATGAGGTGACAGTAGCACACACAAACTTTATAGGTGATCCTGGCAGATTGACTTAGAGGAAGAGTCCCTCACAGCAGGAGCCTTCCAAAGGTTAAAGTACTGGATTGCTACTCAGAGAGAACTCAGAGGGAGCTCAGAGAGGTGCAGAAGGGACTCATGTATCAGCGGCATGGGGAACCCCTGGGTTTCAGAGATTGGAAGTGAACAGTAGCTTGAGATCTCTCTGGTTCAGGGTTGATATTGTTTATTGCTGGCTGATATGGGGTGAGGGTTGTAGGGGTATGCAAAGCAGGCAGGCTTTAAGTGATGAAAAATCTTGTTTGGGGAATTTAAAAATAAATATTATGTATAAAATAAATAAAAATGCCTAAAAATTTGAATTTGGCACTGGCTGGCTCTTGAGCTAACAGATTGAGCCCTATTGTGAAGAAATAAACGATCTAGGGGCCAAGGCACAGAGGTCATCAATGGCTAAATTATACCCGCAGGCACTCTGAGCTGCTTGTATAACATCAGCCCTTAGAGTTGTTGGTAGAAATAGGGCTGTGGCAGCAGGGCAGGGAAGGGATTGTGTGAAAAGGAGCCTTGTGTGTCATTCTGAGGTTTAAATTCTAGGCTGTAAGCAATATGGAGGGTCACTGAAGGAATTTAAGTTTGAAACCATCTGCACTTTTTATTTATTTATTTATTTATTTATTTATTTATTTATTTATTGTCTTTTTAGGGCCACACCTGCGGCTTATGGAGGTTCCCAAGCGAGGGATCAAATCAGAGCTATGCCTCTGGTCTCCACCAAAGCCACATCAGTGCAGGATCTGAGCCGCATTTGTGACCTAAACCACAGCTCACAGCAATGCTGGATCCTTAAACCCTTGATCCAGGCCAGGGATCAAACCTGCATCCTCATGGATGCTAGTCAGATTTGTTTCTGCTGAGCCACAATGGGAACTCCATTTTCACTTTTTTAAAAAGCTCTTCTTGTCCCTGAAATGTGTAGCTTGAGTTGAAAATACTGCCCTATTGCTGCTCAAAATGTGGTCCATGGACCAGAAAGATTGGCACTGCTGGAGAGGTTGTGATAAGTACACAATATTGGGTCCTACTCAGGCCTGCATTTTAAGCAACATACAAGCCAATTCCTGGACTTGTTACACTTAGAGAAGCACTGGCCAGAGTAAACAGCTATAGATTTATCTTTACACTTCAAATACAGAATTATTCAGTAGAAATTCTCTCTAAATAATTTTTAGTTCCTTCAAAGTTGTATACGCATAATATTTATTTATTTATTTTATTTTTTGGCCTCGCCTGAGGCATGCAAAAGTTCCCGGGCCAGGGGTCAAACCTGTGCCACAGGAGTGATAATGCCACATCCTTAACCCACTGATCCACCAGGAAACTCCTTATATGTATAATATTTAAATGGTAGAATGGTTCTACAAAGCTTGTGATGAGAAGTAGCAATATCCTACCTACTCCTCCAATTGACTCCCCAAAGGCAATCACTTTTCCACTGGAGGGGGTAATTATTTTGTACCCATCAATATTATATTTATACTTCTATTTTTAAACATTAGGCTTTATATACTCATTTTTCATGATAGAAAATGAGCAGTACTCTTTCTCCTTTGCCTCACATCCCACATTATCAAAATTCTCCCTTATATTCTCTAATTAGAGGTATAACTTTTATTTAAATCAAATTCAGTAGTTATACTGATATGGCTATAAAATCCTATTTACATCTGTAATTGAGAATGATTTCATTTTTTTTCTTGCACAACCTTTTGTTATTTCTTTGGAATTCTTTTGGAGTTTTCCTTTTCCCTGAATGATTTTTTTTTTTTTTTAAGGGCCGCACTGGCAGCATATGGAGGTTCCCAGGCTAAGGGTCAAATTAGAGCTGTAGCTGCTGGCCTACACAACAGCCATACCAACACGGGATCCTTAACCCACTGAGCGGGGCCAGGGATCGAACCTGCATCCTCATGGATGCTAGTCAGATTCATTACCAGCTGAGACACGACAGGAACACCAAAGGATTGTTTTTTAATCTACTAGCCCCTGTCATTAAGTGTGAAAATTTCCCACAAAAATTGGGTTTCTCTCTCTCTCCCTCTCCTTCCCTCCTTCTTTAGAATCATCTGACATACTCTAAACTGATCTGATTGCTCTCTGCCCCACTGCTTATCCCTCATCCTAAAAATCCTCTCACAACCATTTTGGGAACACTCTCTTTGTCTCTCAGGCTGGGTTCTGTTTCCTTTTCTTTGTTCATGCCTCATTTTTTGTGCCCCTTGTCATCCCAGAGAGGCTTAAGAAATGAAATATTTGAAATTTCACTTGTCTTTATTCTGCCCTAACACTTAACTGGTAGTTTAGTCTCCCCAGCCCTCTCTCCATGAGCTTTTAGAATCTCTCTGACCTCATTTCCCTCGATTCCACAGACATGTGCTTTTCTGTGGGTCTATTTTTCTTACTTTTAGGTAACTGTTATGTAGGTAACTGGTACCACTTGGAGGTAGTTGGGCAGGGAGGTCTCACTTGTAGGTGCTTGACAGGAGGGTCCCATTTATAGGTATTTGGGAGGGAGGGTTCCATTTGTAAACAGTTGTCAGGGAAGGTCCCAGTTGTTGGTTGTTTGGCAGGGAGGGAACTGCATGTCTGCAGTTCAGCAAAGAGGGTTTCATTTGTAGGCTCTTGGGCAGGGCAGGTCCCTCATTTAGATAATTGGCCAGTTAGGATGACACGTGAGGGGTTTTGAGCAGTGGTATTTGTACGTCATTGGGTAGAGAGGGCCCCACTTTTAGGTAATTGTGTAGGGAGAGTCCCACTCATAGGTAATTTGGTAGGCAGGGTCCCACGTTTTAGTGGTTGGGCAGGGAGAGTCCCACTTTTATGTAGTTGACAGGAAGCTCCCCCAACAAAGAAAAAGAAAAAGAATTCCTACCTGTTTTTTGTTCTGTTCTCCCTGGAACATTTGTTATTTTGATCATGGAACTTGCAAAATGATCCTCTAAGCATTTTAGCTTTTCCCTCTGTTTTCCATGTCTTTGTTGTCAAGTCTGTGTCGCCCAATATTTTCGTCATTTTGTTCTATCATTTACAAACTCACAATCCCTCATTTTACCCATTGTCTACCTCCCATTTTCACTCTATGAATATTACTTTTTGTAGCATTCTGCTTTTGTCTCAGCATTATACTTTATTCCTTTTTCTCTCTGATGATATGAAGGCTATGATTTGAAGTTTTCTTTATCATTTTGTTTATTTTCTTCCTTTTCCTTGTGTTGTTTGTCTTGGTATATTTTCTTATTTATTGATCCTTAACTATTTACTCATATTTAGGAGTAGGGAATAAAAAGCCGAGTTGGTGTATCATGTGTGTATTCCAAGCTTGTCAATCAGTGTGATTCCATCTTGGATAGTCCGACACATTCTGAGGGTTCAGTGAGAAAAGGGAAGAAAGGTTTACTATTTTATTTAATTTCTCAATTATAGTATCTTCCATACCTCAACTGTTCCTCGTGTTTGATCTCTCATGGTAGCTAATACCTAAAGATGAATTCCCCTGCCTCAATGAACCTTACCTCCTGGTATTCACACTTCTATATAGTCCAGTTATCTTGAGTGTAGACTGGTCTGTGACTCTCTCTGACTACCATGTGGCTGAAGTGATGCTACATGACTTCTATCTCTGTGTCATAGAGTCTTGGTAGCTTTCATCTGGGTTTCTTAGAATGTTTGCTTTAGAAGTAGCCAACCTCCATGGAAGAATTTCAGCGAACCAGAGAATGCCACGCTGTGATGAAGACAAAAATGCTGCATGGAAATGTGGCATGAAACAGTCACCGTCCAGCTGTTTCAGTCATCCCAGCTGAAGGCCAGGCATGTGAGCTAACACTTCATTTTGTACATCTACCCTCCAGTGACTCCAGCCCAGCCACCTTCTGTCTCTAAGGGCATCAGAGGGCCCCAGTTTTAACTGCCCAGCTGAGCCCGGTCAGCCCATAAGAACCATGAAGTATTATAATAATAGATGATTACTTTATACCACTATATAATGGGAAGTGGTTTGTTACATACCACTAGATTACTAATCTCTTGTTCACAGGACCTCTGTTTTATTCATCTCCAAAGAATAAGTCTCTAATTTTCTATTGAGGAGGGGCAAAAGTAGTTGCCTATATACGCAAAATAAGGGCGGGGACCTGAGGGTCTGACTGCTCCCCAAATGACATTTGAATGATCCCCTGCTTTTTAACCACGCCATTACTCGCACTGCCATCAATTGCTAAACTGTTTGGAAGTTCTGTAATTATTTCATGTTATTGCACAACTTCCACTAAAGCTTTTAATTCATCTTTCTCAAGTTTTCGAAGCAGTTATCCCATAACCATCTGCTTCCCAGGTTCCAGAATTCTGTTTTGGTTATTCCCCTTTTCTTTTTATCTCTGTGGTTTTATGGCTTCTAAGGATTACTGTATTTTGGTGGAGGATCTTTAATCAAATGTCCCTAGAAACCATTTTATTAAAGGGCATTACTCAGAGCAAAATATCATAAACAAAATAAATAGGCCTTTCAAATAGATTAAAAGTAATGACTTAAAAAGAGGTGAGTTCAAAGACCTACTTTATAAAATCTGGGATATTAGCTTCAACAACTGGAGTTCCCTGAAGGACTAGCCCAGGTAGCTTTTTAATTCCATTCTTACAAAAGACAATACACAGACAGACAAAGGATGTGCTTGAAAGCATCCTGCCAGGGATCCTGAATTATGTGAACTTACAATAAGATTGCAGAAGGATTCAATGTGGCTCCTCTTTCCCTCAGTGCCCCCCCCCCCCCCCGCCACTCCTGCCCTGGAGCAGTCTTGATACAGTGCAATTCTCTAATTCTTATATACCTAAAGTCATTCTCTAAAGTAATTTGCTGCAGATTATGGAAGTATTTATTTTGTCAGAAGCAACAAAAATGGCCTCTCCCATTTTTTTTTCAAGATGAGTCACGATTTTTGAAAACACAGCTAGATAGTCTTAAATTTTAAAAATATATCTTATTTTGCTTGTGAAAAGCAAGATGACTGTCCACAAATGGTTCAAGAGGTCAAGGATCTTGGGGAAGTTATGAAGGACAGAATTAGGTAGCAATAATTTGACCAACCCATTAGGATTTCCTTTTGATTTTTGTGTCTAAAAACATAGTCTAGTTTACGGAAATCCTTAATATAATTAAATAACGAACTCTCTGACAAACCTTTACTTCTAAATGTAGTGTAACATGGTTATCACAAGGCTTTAATTTTGAGTTAATTATCATAATACGCTTGTAGCTTTCATAAAACCCTCTGGAATCTCTCGGGAATGAAAGTATTACATTCTGCTGCCCCCTGGCAGACATTTTGTTTACTGAATAGTGTGAACTGTTGGAAAATGAAAACAGAATAGAGGCTGCCCTGTCTGGACATCTCCACAGAAGATGAAATATTCTTTTAGGTTTTTGTTATCTTATGAACCGATATTATCACTGGAATGAAATTTGTTTGAATTAGGACTGTGCTGAAGCAGAACCAGCTCATCTAAATTCTTGGTCTTACTTTCTCTGCAAATGGGAATCATTTATGTTAAATGAATGCCAAAAGAGAGTAAATATTATAAATAAATAACAACAGAGAAATACTATCGCCACTGTTCTAGGCACTTTATCCTAAATTCAACCTGTGAAACACGAAGCTAAATAAGGTAGAGTTGAGGTTCCTGCATATTCTTGAATGTTCCTGAGATAAAGAGTGATTTTAAACCACAGGCGTTAAGTGTATACACATGCTAGCAGAAAAGAGGAAGCATGTTGAGCTAGGGAGGACGAGTATAGATAGCATGCCTTGCACATTAAATTGATATTGGGACATTTAAGAAATAATGTGTGATCTGCAAACCGCCCACATGAGAATCGAGTCCATGTGATCAGAGAGCAGTAGGTAGCTTACAAAGCCAGTGCAGAATAAAATATAAAGTTTCACATTTCCTGTTTCCATTTGCTTTTCTTTGGAGAGCAGAAGCAGGGAGCTCCCTTAATGGTGACTGAGGAATAGAAATTTTTCAAATTGTCCAGGAGTTGTCTTAACTGACATGTTGGTGGGAAATATTTACCCAGAAGTCCAGTGGGAAAACTTACTTTTGCCTGTATCTCACTCTTGTCAGGATAGTTCTGGAGCTGGGGAGGTGAGGGAAGGGAGGGATCTAATTTGAATATCAGCCCTGGACTGCTGTTACCTACTCTAGTCCACCAGGATTTTTACTGATTTCCAGATAGGATAGAGTAGTTTTATTTTAGGTTTATGTCAGGTGATCAGCTCCTCTCCCAAAGTTATTGAATCAGTATTTCTGGGCTCAGTCAGGGAATCTGCATTTTAACATTTTAGGTGCTAGAAGTAAGTCTTAGTGAAACAATTTTTGTTATGCTGCATATTTTCAGCTGTATTGTCTCTTGGAATTTTGATGGCAAAGAGTATCCATCTGATACCATATTGCAGACAGTGGCAAATTTCCTAGATTCTTCTCATGCCTCCTTGAACAAATACCAGCTAGGAATCCCATGTGAATACACTCAATGTAAGGTTTGCTTGTATTTTTTTAAAAAAGCAATGGGAAATGCTATGTAGAATTATCCCTTACTTTGATGAAAGCCTTCTGAGTGATTCAGCCTGAGTTCTTATTCCAGGGCTAGCATTACTGCCCTTAGCAATCTCTTTGTTTGTGAAGCTCAATGGACTGCTCTCAGAGAAATGAAACTAAGTTAGAGAGATTAGCACCAAAATTCTCCAATATTTCTTTTTGTGAAGGTAACCCTGAGTTCAAGGATATCTGTTTTCTTCTTTCTCCATACAAACACAGGCATGCATACTCAAACATGTTTCTGATTTATAAGTATTTTTTTTATCTGTCTTGATACTGGTCTGTTTAGCCTAGATTATGTGTTACATTTTTTGTTATTTAGGGGGTTTTAGCTATTTATTATTATGTTAAATTTTTTCTATATTTTTAATATGTATCCCATAGAAGAGATTTACTGAGTAAGGAGACTAAACAAGGGGTCCTCTGAATGCACGGTCCACTTCTCAGACATACAGTATTAAATGATCATTTTCAGTTCTTACAGACTAGAATACTTCTAGCAGTGCTATGATTCTGAATAAATAGTAAGGACCATCTTTAACAGATTTATTTTTTAAATGTTTTATTAATAGGCTTTATTCTGTTATAGCCAGTTTTAGGTTTACAGAAAAATTGCATCGAAAGTATAGGGAGTTCCCATGTGCTCCCTTTATACCCACTCCCTGCCTCCATTTTCCCCTACTTATTAACATGTTGCATTAATGTGATATACATTTGATATAATTGATGAATCATATTGATAGATTATTATCAGTTTAAGTCCATAATTTGCATTGAATCACTCTGTGCCCTACAATTCTATAGTTCTATAACTCTGTCGCTATTACAAATGTGTAATACCACATTTTCACCATTACCGTATTATACAGAATAGTTTCACTGCCTTAAAAATCTCCTGTGCTTCATTCATTCATCTCTCCCTTCCTTGTTCCCTCAAAATTCCCAGCAAGCATTGATATTCTTACTGACTGTATAGTTTTGCCTTTTCTAGAACATCGTATATTTAGAATCATAAAGTAAGTACTATCCTTTCCGGACTGGCTTTTATAATTTAGTATTATTTATTTAAGGCTCTTCCACATCTTTGTCTGGCTTGATAGCTCATTTCTTATCACCAAATAATGTTCCATTGTATAAAGTACTGCAGTTAACCTATTCACGTTTTAAATTATCTTGGTTGTTTCCAATATTTTGGCAATTAGGAATAAAACTATTACAAACATTATTGACCAGGATTTTGGATGGACATAAACTTTCAGCTCATTTGAGTAAACACCTATGAGTATTGAATTAGATTGAATGGAAAGTATTGAATTGGTTTAGTTTCATAAGAAACTGCCAAATTGTCTTCTAAAGTGGCTGCATTTGCATTCCTATCAGCAAGGAATGAGATTTCCTATTACTCAACATTCTCACCAGCATTTGGTGTTAGTATTTTGGGTTTTAGCTTTTCTAATAAGTGTGTAGAAATGCTCTTGATAAGTTGTTTAATTTGCATTTTTCTGATGATATATGATGTGGAGCACTTTTTCATATGCTTATTTGCCATCCATATAACTTTTTTTTTTTTTTTTTTTTTTTTTTTTGGTCTTTTTAGGGCTGCACCTATGGCATTTGGAAGTCCCTAGGGGTTGAATCGGAGCTGCTGGCCTACACCATAGCCACAGCAACAGGGGATCTGATCCATGTCTGTGACCTACACCACAACTCATGGCAATGCCGGATCCTTAACCCACCTCTGTATAATTCTTTGGCGAGGTCTGTGTTCAGACCCTTGCCATTTTTTAACTGGGTTATTTCTTATTATAGAGTTTCAAAAGTTCCATATATATTATGAATGCAATTCTTTCATCAGATATGTCTTTTACAAATATTTTCTCTTAGTCTATGGCTTGGCTTTTTATTTTCTTAACATTGACTTTCACAGAGCAGAAGTTTTACATTTTAATTATGTTCAATTTGTTAATTCTTCTACAGGTTTTATCTTTGGAATTGTGTTTTAAAAATCATCTTCATGCTCAAGGTCATCTAGATTTTCTCCTATGTTATCTTCTAGGAGTTTCGTAGTTTTTTATTTTACGTTGTATATGCTTATAATACATATTGAATTAATTTTTGTAAAGAGTAGAAAGTCTATGTCTAGACTAAGTGAGTATGGATTTCCAGTTATTCCAGTGCCAGTTTTTGGAAAGACTATCCTTTCTCATTGAACTTCCTTTGTTCTTTCATTAAACATCAGTTGACTATATTTGTGTGGACTATTTTTGGCCTCTCTAATTTTATCCATTGATTTATTTGCCCATTCCTTTACCAGTACCATGCTCTCTTGAGTACTATAGTAAATCTTAAAAGCTACCAGCTATCTTAGTTTATTCCACTTTATATCTGTGTTGGATATCCTGTGTCTTTTGTCTTTCCATAAAAGCTGTAGAGTCATTTTGTTGATATCCAGAAAATAACTTGCTGGGATTTTGATTGGGATTGCATTGAATCTATAGATCAAGTTAGAACTGTTATCTTTAACAATACTGAGTCTTCCTATCTATGAATATGAAATATCTGTCCATTTATTTAGATATTTAATTTCCTTCATCAGTACTTTGTAGTTTTCCTTATATAGATCTTGCACATGTTAGAATAACTATTTCATTTTGTGCTATATAAATGGTGTGTTTTTAAATTCAAATTACAGTTGTTCATTGTATATATATATATGAATGTAGTATATTAATCTTCTATCCTGAAACCTTGCTATATTTTCTCATGAGTTCAAGAATATTATGGTTGAGGAGGTTCTCTGATGGCCTAGAGGGTTGAGGCTCCTGTGTTCTCATCACTGTGGCTCTGGTTGCTGCTTTGTGGCATAGGTTCAATCCCTGGCCCAGGAATTCCCACATACTGCCTGTGTTGCAAAAAAGAAAAAAAAATGCAAAAACCCCCCAAAAAACCCAAGAGAGAACCTGAAATAAACATTGCAGCTCTCATTTAAAACAAACAAACAAAAGAATTTTATGGTTGAGGTTGATTCTTGGGAGTTGTCTACAAAGACCATCAGGTCATTTCTGAACAAAACTCTGTTTCCTTTTCCATAATCCATGTTTTTATTTCTTGTTGTAGTTTATTAGCTAGGAATTCCATATAATGTTGAATGTGAGTGGTGAGAGGGGACATCCTTGCCTTCTTCCTGATTTAGAAAGCATCTAAGTCTGATGTTAGCTGTAGGTTTTTGTAGATTTTTTTTTTATCAAGTTGAGGAAGTTTGTTTCTACTTCTACTTTGCTGAGAGATTTTATTATGAATGAATGTTGGGTTTTTCCAAATGCTTTAAAAAAATCTATTGATACAATTTTTCTTTAGTCTGTTTTTGGTTATTGTTGTTGTTTAGTCTTTTCGCCTTTCCTAGGGCTGCTCCTGCGGCACATGGAGATTCCCAGGCTAGGGGTCCAATTGGAGCTGTAGCCACCTGTCTACGCCAGAGCCACAGCAATGCCAGGTCTGTGACCTACATCACAGCTCACAGCAACACCGGATCCTTAACCCACTGAGCGAGGCCAGGGATCGAACCTGCAACCTCATGGTTCCTAGTCGGGTTCATTAACCACTGAGCTATCACGGGAACTCCTCTTTAGTCTGTTGATAACATGTTTTTCTGAATGTTGAACAAGTCTTCCACACTTAGAATAAACCCCACTTGATTATGGTGTACCTTGTTGGGCTTGATTTGCTAATATTTTGTTGAGAATATTGGCATCTATGTTTATAGGAGTGATTAGTCTATAGTTTTCCTTTCTTGTGATGTCTTTGGCTGGTTTTGGTGTTTTGCAGATGGTGGCCTCATAGAATGAGCTTGGAAGTGTTTCCTTCTATTTTCTGGAAGAAATTTTAGAGTATTGCTATCATTTTTTTCCTTAAATGTTAGATAGAATTCAAAAGTGAAACCATCAGGACGTCGTATTTTCTCTATTGAGAGTTTATTAATTATTGATTCGTTTTCTTTCATCTATATAGGTCTTTACAGATTATTTCTCCTTGTATGAATTTGGTAGATTGTGTTTCAAGGACTTGATGCATTTTATCAAAGTTATCAAATTTCTGGTCATAGCCATGTTTATAATATTCTTTTATCATTCTTTTAATATCCATGAGATTGGTAGTGATTGTTCCTTTTTCATTTCTCATATTAATAATTTGTGTTTTGAAGTTCTCTTGTGGTGCAACAGGTTAAGGATCTGGCATTGTGACTGCAGTGGGTTGGGTTGCTGCTGCTGTGAGGTGAGTTCCATCCCTGGCTCAGGAACTTCCACATGCCATGGCTATGACCAAAAGCAAAACAAATAATTTGTGTTTTCTCTTTAAATTTTTATATTTTTTAAAAAATTTTTTTCTCTAGGTTAGGCTGGCTAAAAGTTTGTCAGTTTTATCAATCTATTCAAAGTAGTAGTTTGGGATTTGTTGTTTCTTCTGTATTGATTTCCTAGTTTTAATTTTAGTTATTTATGATCTAATATTTATTATAGTCTATTTACGCTTAAATAGGATTTAATTGACTTTTTTCCTAATTTCCTAAGACTAAGTTAGATTACTGATTTTAGAACTTTTTTCTTTAGCAATGCATGTATGCAATGCTATAAATTTCCTTCTAAATAATGCTTTTGCTTCATCCCATAAATTTTGACAGGTGGATTTTCATTTTCATTTATTCAAAACATTATTAAAAATTTGGGGGGACTTTTTTTTAATGGGCAGATTTATATTTTTAATTTTATTTTTTTTAATTTTTTGTTACTATTGGCTAACAATGTTCTGCCAATTTCTGCTGTACATCAAAGTTTCCCAATCATACATATATCTATGCATTCTTTTTCTCACATTGTCTTCCATCATGTTCTATCATAAGTGGTTAGATATAGTTCCCTGTGCTATACAGCAGGTTCTCATTGCTTATCTACTCTCAACACAATAGTTTGCATCTATTAGCCCCAAACTCCCAGTCCAACCCACTCCCTCTCCCTCTCCCTTGGGAGTCTTGCAGATCAGTTCTCCATGGCCATGAGTTTGTTTCTTTTTTGTGGCTAGGTTCATTTGTGCTATATACTAGATCCCAGATGTAAGTGATATTAGATGGTATTTGTCTTTCTCTTTCTGACTTACTTCACAAGTATGAGAGTCTCTAGTTCCATCCTTGTTGCTGCAAATGGCATTATTTTGTTCTTCTTATGGCTGAGTAGTATTCCATTGTGTACATGTAACACAGCTTCTTAATTCTTTCATTTGTTGATGTAAATTGAAGTTGTTTCCAGTGTGTTGGCTGTTGTAAATAGCAGTGTAATGAACATAGGTGTGCATGGATCTTTTTAATGCTCAGATATATGCTCAGGAGTGGGATTTCTAGATCATATGGTAGTTCTATATTTAGTTTTCTGAGGTACCTCCATACTGTTTTCCATAGTGGTTGTACCAATATACATTCCCACCAATAGTGTGGGAGGGTTCCCTTTTATCCATACCTTCTCCAGCATTTATTATCTAGAGACTTACTAACGATGGCCATTCTGACCAGTGTGAAGTCAGACCTCATTGTAGTTTTGATTTGCACATCTCAAATAATCAGTGATGTTGAACTTTTTTTTCATGTGCTTATTGGCCATCCATATGTCTTCTTTGGAGAAATGTCTATGCAGGTCTTCCACCCATTTTTCAATTGGGTTGTTGGTTTTTTTGCTGTTGAGTTGTATGAGTTGTTTGCATATTTTGGATATTAAGCCTTCTGCATCATTTTAAACTATTTTCTCCCATTCCGTAGGTTGTCATTTTATTATGGTTTCCTTTGCTGTGCAAAAGCTTGTCAGTTTGATTAGGTCCCAATGGTTTATTTATTTATTTATTTATTTATTTTATTTCTGTTGTCTTGGGAGACTGAGCTAAGAAAACATTTCTGTGGTTGATGTCAGAGAATGTTTTACCCATGTTCTCTTCTGGGGGTTTTATGGTGTCTTTTCTTACGTTTAAGTCTTTAAGCCATTCTGAGTTTTTGTGCGTGGCATAAGGGTGTATTCTAGTTTCACTGATTTACATGCAGCTAACTAATTTCCCCAGCACCTCTTGCTGAAGAGACTGTCTTTTTCCCATTTTATAGTCTTCATTTATTTATTGAATATCAATTGAACATAGGTGTCTGGGTTTATTTCTGGGTTCTCTATTCTGTTCCATTGGTCTGTATGTCTGTTTTGGTACCAGTACCACACTGTCTTAATTACTGTAGCTTTGTAATATTGCCTGAGTCTGGGAGAGTTATGACTCCTGCTTGTTTTTTGTTCCTCAGGATTGCTCTGGCAATATTTCCAATATTGCATGAAATAATCTTTTTCTGTCCCCTCACTTTCAATTTATATGTGTCCTTTGTCCCAAGGTAAAGTAGGCAGCATATTGTAGGCTTTTTTTTTTTTTTATCTAGTCTGCCACTCTGTGTCTTTTGATTGGAACATTCAGACCATTGACATTTAAAGTACTTATTGATAAATATGTATTTATTGTCATTTTAAACCTTGTTTTCCAGTTGACTCTATGTTTCTCCTTTGTTCCTTTCTTTTTTTGGTTGGATGATTTCCATTTATTTTATGCTGGTGTACTTTTCTTTTTAGTTTTTGTGAATGTGATGTTCAGTTTTGATTTGTGGTTGCCTGTTTTTCAAATATTTTAACCCCTTCCTATATCTGCTTGCTTTATCCTGATAGTCATATAGGATCAAACACATTCTTACTTTCCTTCCCATATTTTATGATTTTGATGTCCTTTTTTAGATGCCTTCATGTTTATCCTTTTACCGTTCCTTATGATTATTATTGCTTTTAGATGTGTATACTGACTTATTTAAGTGATTACTTTCCAATTATGATTTCCTCCATCCAATTTCTTCTTAATCTTTTTTATTTAGTGGAACCCTTTCAGTATTTCTTTTAGAATGGGTTTAGTATTGCTGTACTTTTTAGCTTTTGTTTGTTAGAGAAATTCTTATTTCTCCTTTTATTTTAAATCATATTCTTGCTGGGTAGAGTATACTAGGCTGCAAATTTCTCCCTTTTTTAACTTTGAATATATCTTGCCACTCTTTTCTGGACAATAATATTTCTGTAGAGAAATCAGCTGATAGCCTTACAGGGGTTCCCTTACAAATAACTCTTTTTTTTTTTTTTTTCTCTTGCCTCCTTTAGAATTCTCTCTTTATCTCTAACTTTGGCCATTTTGATTTTAGTATGTCTTGGTGTGTGCCTGTTTGTATTCAGTTTTGGGGGACCCTCTGTGGTTCTTGTATCTTGATATCAGTTTCCTTTAGATTTGGAAAGTTTTCAGCCATAATTTCTTCAAATGCATTTTTCAATCTCCTTTTCTTTTTCTTCTTCTGGAATCCCTATTATACATAGATTAGCCCACTTTATATTATCCCATAGAGCTCTTACATTGCTTTCATGTTTTTTCATTTGGTTTTCTATCTGCTGTCCTGAGTGGGTGATTTCCATTACTCTGTCTTTCAAGTCACTAATTCTTTCCTCTGCATTATTCATTCTGCTCTTCAGTGCCTTTAATTCAATTCGCATCTTTGCAAATGAATTTTCTAATTTTTCTTGGCTCCTCCTTATATTTTCTAGTTTCTTTCTAAAGTAATCTGTATTACTGTTCATATCTGCTCTTAATTCCTTCATATTCATTCTGTTTTGTTTTGTTTTGTTGTTTTTTAGGGCTGCACTCAGGGCATATATGTATGAAGTTCCCAGGCTAGGGGTCAAATCAGAGCTGTAGCTGCTGGCCTACACCACAGCCATAGCCACAGCAACATTAGATCCAAGCCTCATCTGCAACCTACACCACAGCTCACTGCAATGCCGGATCCTTAACCTACTGAGCGAGGCCAGGGATTTAACCCATCACCTCATGGTTCCTAGTCCCTTTTTTTTTTTTTGTCTTCTGTCTTTCGTCTTTTTAGGGGTGTACCCACAGCATATAGAGGTTCCCAGGCCAGGGGTCAAATCAGCTACAGCTGCCGGCCTTTGCCACAGCCACAGCAAAGCCACATCCAAGCTGCATCTGTAACCTACACCACAGCTCATGACAATGCCAGATCCTTAACACACTGAGTGAGGCCAGGGTTTGAACCCGCAACTTCATGGTTCCTAGTTGGATTCGTTTATGCTGTGCCATGACAGGAACTCCCCATATTCACTCTTAATTCCTTCAGTATTTTCACTGTTTTCTTCTTTAACTTGATGTCTATTGGACTGCAAAAGTCTGTTTCATTGTTTGCTACTTCAGGGCAATTCTCCTGTTCTTTTAACTGGGAATGGTTCCTGAGCATCTTCATTTTGCTTATATTTTTTATTATTCTCTGAGTTTAGGGCAGCCAACTATTGCAGTCTTTGAAGGGTATGTATAGGCAAGAGTGCCCCTGAATATTTTGTGAGGGCTTACTATTTATTTTTGGCATGAGTGTTTGGATGCTTGCTATCTCTTTCCTCAGGGTGTGCAGGCCATTTTCCCCTTGATAGGGTGCTATGTGTGCTTCCAGTGAGATGGAGGCTTTGGGCAGGGCTGGTAGCTTTGGGAAGGTGGTGCATGCAATTCCTAGTTGTAGGGCTCTGGGAAGAGGTAGTGACCCTTAGGTAGATGTAGGTAGCACCTGGAGCATTTGGCAGTGGCAGGGTGTATGAATTCCCAGGGGTGTTAGAACAACAATGAGTAGTGCTCAGTTGCACTGCCCTCCTCTGTGCTGATCTCTGAGGTGACTGAGACCACAGGTGGTGCCTGTTCATAGACCCCTATTGGTGGCAGACCATGCCCACCTCTGGAGTCTGAGATGACTATAGTGCTTTGCCCTGGCCACCTGTAGACCATGTGAGAGGCACCTCATCCTACTTAGCCTGAGCAGGAGGTGCTGCCTCTTGTAGCTTGCACAAAAGGGGCCTCACTGCCCATAGCTCCACCCTCCAAGAGTCCATGCATGCACAGAGAAAGATATTCCTATGGTGGGCCACTGCTCCTCCTCTTGCCCTCCCCAGCAATGGTGCCTTGCTTCTTCTATAGACCCATACCTCCTCCCAGGATCCCCCCTCTGTGGCATTCCACTCCCCAGCTCTTGATGCACCACTTCTTAGCCCCTCATGCTGTCTCCATACCGCCAACCCTAGACCTCTCCCCAGAACTGACCTCCAGAGCCTGAGTCTCAACACTCAGTCCCATTCCAAGTGTCTCAGGCTGTGGTGTCCTGGAAGGTGGTACTGATGGTCTGTGTGGCTTTCTCTGTGCTTTGCCCTCCTCAGTCCAGCTGCTGCACTTTTCTGTGAGACTTTGAGGTCCCTCCATCTTAGCTGATCTCCACATCAGTTAGGTGGCTTCCCAGAGTATAGGTTCCTTTCCTTTTTCACAGCTCCGTCTCAGGAGTGCCAGTCCCAACCTGATTCCTTTCTCCCTCTCTCTCTTTTCCTTTCATTCTACCCAGTTATGTGGAGGGTTTCTTGCCCTTTTTGGAGGTTTATGGTCTTCTACCAGCATTTAGTAGATGTTCTGTGCGAATAATTGTACATGTAGATGGCTTTTTTTGTTTTTGTTTCTGTTTTTGTTTTTTGATGTGTTCGTGGGAGAAGGTGAGCACCACATCTTACTCCTCTGCCATCTTGATCCCATGGGCCAGGACTTCCTTCTTTGAACCATGTGTTATTTTGAAGTGTTAATATAGAAACACTTTTGAATTTTCTAGCTATCTTTCTGTTAATGATTCCTAATTTAATTCCTTTTTGGCCTGAGAGAGTAATTTGTATGATTTTTTTTCTTTTAAATTTGTCTACAATGATGGCCAACCTTGTTGGCTCAGACACATACAGCGGAACCTTCACAGACAGCACTGTTCACTGGCTCTCATGGCCATTCTGAGACTGTGCCCCACCCCTCGCTTGAATCTCGACTGTGCAGCCTACATAAACACCTCCCACTGGGCAACAGTGACAGTGACAGGCAGCGTGGACACAGCTGCTACCCCGTTTTTGTGCAACCTCCTCATCTGACCCATGTGCCTAGTGAGTTGGGATTCTGAAGTACAACACTGATACCTCTCCCACCCTCAAAAGCCTCAACACCTATGCAAATATATCCATGTTTGTACAGATTTGAATGTCAATCCCAGAGGCTTCTACCCCCACCTGACTGTTTTCTCTGACTCCCCACCGTTTTTGTTTTTTCTTGACTTTGGGGGTTGGTGATGGGCGGAATGGGGAGACTCCCTTTGGCATATCCCTGCTAAAGTGGACACCTAACTAGGGCTTCTGATGTTCCAGAGGCATACGGGATCCTTCAGGCTATGGAGGAATCCTCAATCCTTACCCTCATTCATTCCCAGATATGTGGATGGTTTGGGATGCTTCCTCCCTGGATCATGGAGAGCAGAGGTGAGGACCACAGGGAACTTCTCATCAAGGTGGGGGTATCCCCACACCTGCCTATGGCCACTTTGAGGAAGGTGTTGGTAACTGAGCCTGCCAGGAGACATGAACATGGAGTTGTGTGGCCAGGGCCAGACCCTGACGGCGAGGGCAGTAGTCTGTCCAGACGGCCAAATTCTGTCCAAAGATCCCTCTGGGGCTTGATGTGCCTGGTGGTAGGAAAGCGTCTGAGATCTCTGTGTGGGGACTTTGTTGATGAGTAAAAAACAGCCATGGTGGGTGAAGATTGTGGATGGGCCAAAATTTAGTCTGTTTTGGTGACCATTCCATATGAGCATGAGAAAAATAAATGTATATTCTGCTTTTGTTGGATGAAGTATTATAAAACCATTTGGTGGATGGTGTCAGCCAGTCTATGCATGCCTCTTAATCTGTTGTTTTTTTTTTTAATTGTGTGTGGACACTAAACTTAAAATTTTAGGAGTTCCCATCATGGCTCAGTTGTTAATGAATCCAACTAGGAACCATGAGGTTGCAGGTTCGATCCCTGGCCTTGCTCAGTGGGTTAACGATCCGGCGTTGCCGTGAGCTATAGTGTAGGTTGCAGACGCGGATTGGATCCTGCATTGCTGTGGCTCTGGTGTAGGCCAGTGGCTACAGCTCCGATTCGACCCCTAGCCTGGGGACCTCCATATGCCGCGGAAGTGGCCTAAGAAATGGCAAAAAAAAAAAAAATTATCAATTTTTCATTTTTTTAGTAGTAAATTTTTATTTGTTATGATCGTCATTTACCTTACTCCATGTGGTTATTTTTGCTGGGAAACATTTCCTGAAGTTGGTTGCAGTTCTTGTAGACCTGATATTAGGATACCTACATGGTCACACGGGACCCTGTGTTCAGTGGGGCTTCACATTTGGCTTCATGATCTATTGTTCCAGTTCTTAATAACTGTGTCTTTGGAGGTGTGACTTGTAAGTGAAGTCCAGCTGTGCAGTGAAGCATGCCTGTGAGCAGAGAAAAGAAGCACAATATGCATATCTGCCTTTCCTTGGCACTACACTGCATACAACCTTTAAGATGCTCTGTAACTACATAATTTTGTAGCACTGTGATTTGTTGAGCTTCGGCAAGACTGAAAAGTTAAGCACATTCCATAGAGTAAGCTGCAGCCCTGAGGGGCTAGAAAGGCTATGCTTTCCATTGGAACAGGAACTTCAAATAGAAAAAGGCAGTTTCCATTAAGGCTCGACGGGTTAAGAATCTGACTGGTATCCATGAGGATGCTAGTTGCATCGTCATGGAACTTTTTCAATGGGTTAAGGACTCGGTGTTGACACAAGCTGCAGTGTAGTTTGCAGATGCAGCTCAGATCAGGTTTTGCTTTGCCTGTGGCATGGCTGCCAGCTGCAGATCCGATTTGACCCCTAGCCTGGGAACTTCTGTATGTTATTGGTGTGGCCCCAAAAAGAAAAAAAAGAAAGAAAAAAGACAATGACATTCTAAAAGCACCTAAGGAGCCCTATCATACTGTTTCTTATTCAGGCCATCCTCGTATTAGCCAAAGGGAAGAGAAACGATGTCACAGAGGGAAAGGCACACATGGGGGAATTCCATTCTCCTTTCTTTTGGTCTTTTCTGAAGGTAGAGAATGTTGGTATTGTGTGTACCTATAAAGAAGCATAATAAAAACATTTGAGTTAGTTTTGTACATCAGCTTTAGCATTTGGTGAGAAAAATCACAGATGTTTGTATGAACTATAAATATGAATATTATAATTTCAGTGATTTATTGTATGAGTTAAATACCTCATATTTGCATTTAGAACTGCTATTGAACAACATAAAGACAAATGATAAAATTTATGTGAATACTTAACATTTAAATTTTTCTTTTAATTATTATAACAATAAATAGCAAAAAGCACCATGACAATTTAAGAGAATTGCCATGAAAGCAAGAAAAGTGTATTTTAGAACCCTTATCTGCACTTTTTTCCCGTTTTTTTCATAGGGGTCCTGCGTTTTCATTTTGCACAGAGCCCTGCAAGTGATGTAACCAGCTCTGAACTTTTAAAGAAAAATATTTACTATGTACAGCAAAGGAGTTGTATTAAACTGAAAATTTCATTAAAACATTTGCTGAGATTTATGATAACACAGCAACAGAGAAGCTATGCAAGAAATTACAAAGAAAGTGATAGATTTATTTGACATTTCAAAAAATTAAAACTTCTTCTTTTTTTTTTTTTTTTTTTCATCTTTTTGCTATTTCTTTGGGCTGATCCCGCGGCATATGGAGGTTCCCAGGCTAGGGGTCGAATCGGAGCTGTAGCCACTGGCCTACGCCAGAGCCACAGCAACACGGGATCCGAGCCGCGTCTGCAACCTACACTATAGCTCACGGCAACGCCGGATCGTTAACCCACTGAGCAGGGGCAGGGACCGAACCTGCAACCTCATGGTTCCTAGTCGGATTCGTTAACCACTGTGCCATGACGGGAACTCCAAAAAATTAAAACTTCTGTACCTGAAGAAAAACATAAGATTAATGATAAATTGGTAAGCTACTTGTAAAAATGACACGTAAGGATCAATAATTTTATATGTAATGAGTTTTTCCAAATAAATAAGTATGTAAAACATCCTAGTAGACAAATTGGCAACACTGGTCAACAGACAGTTCATAAAAGAAGAAATACAAAATATTAATCATCATATAAAAAATATAACTTCACTAATAATAAAATTCTGAAAAATATTTAAATGAATATATATATTTTAATATGAAATAATTAATACTAAGCTGATGTGCAATGAAATAATCATACAACATCCATTACTTGGGGACAAATCCAACTTTGTAAAGACTCATTATAAGATTGTTTTGCAATGTGTATGCTTAAATCTCATGGTTAATTTCTAGGAATTTTTAAAAAAAATCTCCAGCCACACCCATAGCATATAGAAGTTCCTAGTCTAGGAATTGAATCTGAGCCACAGCTGCAACCTATGCCACAGCAGTAGCAGTGCAGGATCCTTTAACACACTGCGACACAGTGGGAAATCCAATTTCTAGGAATTTTGTCTAAGCAAATTATGAGAAATATGTTGAGAGATTTATGTATAAGGCCACTGATTTTTATATTTCAGGAATATAAATAAGTTATGGTAATGTTTTTATAGTAAGCCCACAAATTTTTTAACTCATCCCTCCAAAATATGAAGCCCAACTCACCTCCTTTTGAGTGAGGGCAGGACTTACTGCCTTGCTCCTGAATAGAATATGGCAGAAGTGATGGTGCGTGACTAGGTTATTACACACATCACTGTTTCATCCTTGCTCACTCCCTTTTTATTTGCTCTTGGGAAAGACACTCAAGCAGTCCTGTGGAGAAGCCCAGTTGGCAAAGAAGTGAAGTGTTCAGCCAAGAGCCCTGTGAGTGAGTCTTAGAAGGAATCCCAACTTAACAGGTCCTCCAGCAGATTGGATGCAACTTGAAATGTTAGTGGTAAATGGGATGCTGTCTGGAATCTCTGCCAGGATCCTATATAGGTGAATCAGAGAGAAGACTGATATAATAGTCGAGCAAAGCTTTGCTGTTTTCTATGACATAGCACATTATCTCTTCTATTAAGAAACATCTTTTGGGGAGTTCCCGTTGTGGCTCAGTGGAGACGAATCTGACGAGGAACCATGAGGTTGCAGGTTCGATCCCTGGCCTTGCTCAGTAGGTTAAGGATCCGGCATTGCCATGAGCTGTGGTGTAGGTTGCAGATGCGGCTTGGATCTGGCACTGCTATGGCTCTGGCGTAGGCCGGCAGCAACAGCTCCAATTGGACCCCTGGCCTGGGAACCTCCATATGTCACGGGTGTGGCCCTAAATAGGACAAAAAAGACCAAAGAAAGAAACATCTTTTGGTTTGCTACCAAGCTTTAGCAGGACAGAACACTTGGCCACAGACCAACGAGTTACCTATAACCAGAACTGCCTATCATAAACTGGTGATGTTTGACCCACCAAGATGTAAATCTGGGCACACGCATTAGTGCTCTGTTATCAAATGGATGGGGTATCCACCAGATTAGGCTCAAGTAGTTCCTAAAGGCACAAGTAAGTTGCATGAAGAAGTGGACCAGATGCCTATGAGCTCTACTTCTACCACATTGACTTTTTCTTCCTAACCTTCTCAACCTGTGGTCTCACAGGGAGTTTTCTATGATCAATTGACTAGGGAAGAGGTTGGGCCTGGTTTTACAAGCAGTTCTTCAAAATATGCAAAGGTAAGGGGCTGCAGGATGACCCTGAAAGATGGTGATAAAGGGCAAAAATTCAAATTGTGTATTTTTTTTCCCTCAAAATAGAGATGATCAAAATTATGGGTATATGTCTATTTCTGGACTTGGCTAAAGGGTTGCCTGGATATTCAGGGAACTAGAAAGAATACAATTAGAAAAGCGAGGTGGGTATATGTATCTGAATGGGCACCCAATATGAAGATATTTGTGTCTCATGTGAATGCTCACCAAAGTGTGATCTCAACAGAAGGGGATTCTAGTAATAAGATAGACAGTAATAAGATAGATATAATAGTAATGGATAGATGGAATGCCTTTTTCTTTTTTTGAATGTCATAAGCCTTCTTCCCTAACCACTGTTGTCCTTTACCAGTTGAGCTCAGGAAAAAAAGCTGTGGTGGCAGGAAGGTATATTATACATGGGCTAAGCGACATGAAGTTTCACTCCCCTAGGCCCATCTGGCCAGAGCCTTTGCTGAGTACCCACACTGCCTTCCACTTTGCCTTCCCTGCTGGCAGTGCTTCTGCCAAAACTATCATCCCTGGACCTAACAGAATGCCTTCTCCATCCACATGGCATTCACAAAACATTGCTCATGACCAAGGAAATCTCTTCATACCAAATAAACGCAGCAGTGGGCTTCAAGCTCATGGACTTCACTAACATCACCATATTCACCCCAAACTACTAATTTGATAGAGTGGTGGAATGGCCTTTGAAGGATTTTAGTTATGGCACCTGCTAGGGTACGATATCTTGTGGAGCCTGAGAAATGTCCCCAGGATGTGGCATATGTCCTAAATCAGCATCCAATATTTTGTACTGTTGTTTCTCCTATGGCCAAGATTTATGGGTCCAGAAATCATGAGGTTGAACTTTGGTCTCTGCTTAATAGAGTTTATAATTCTAAAGGGAAGAATGCTTCCACTAAGGGATGTAATTCCACTGAATTTGAAATTGAGACTTGTATCTGACCACTTTGGGCATCTTATGATATTGACCCAACAGACAAAGAAGGGAGTTACTGTACTGGATGGGGTAATTTTCCTGATTATTAAGGAGAAATTGGTTGCTGCTGTATAATGAGGATAAGGAGTTTTCCTGGAATGGGAGAATCCCTGACCCTGGACCTTTGTCTTCCTTTTCAATTTGAATGTGGCTTACTCATGTGAAGATGATGCTTATGTGTTCTGCCCCCCCTTTTTTTTATTAAGTGTACAATTTGCTGAATATAGACTTAATGTTCATTTATTTTGCAATTCTTGAATGAATAATGAACTGGGAATTTGGAGTCAGAAATTCTTCAGCACAGTGGAATGAATCAAAATGTGTTTCTCTAAGAACTCTCGAATCCTAATTCTCCTTTACAACTAGCAGTATATTTCCAGAGTAATAAGATAACATGAGCCATGAGCCATCATGCCTTGTCAGCGTTGTTTGAATTCTGTACACATCCTTCCACATTTTTTGATCCCTTTTTGTTGCCCTCAGTGCTCCTTTCCTTTATCTCTACCTTAGCAGTGTGGTTGCTGAACAAATTGCTTCAGGCTGTTAAAGGGACTAGACAAGACTGCTTTTTGTCATGATTAACGCTGGGGATTTATCAGGGAAGCTACTCACGAAGTGTAGGCAGAAATCATCCACTGCCCATATGTTGTTGGCACCACTAACATGTAAAATCTATGGGCTAAGTCTGCACAATCCAGCTTGCATAACTATTAAGAACACTTCATTTAAAGTTTGGAGATTTTGTTTTATGCCCTCTGATAGCTTTCTTACTAACTATTTAACCCCCAAAGAAGTTATTGCCATCTATCTTTCATTGTTTTGGAAAATACTTCAAAATAAGGGGGAAACAGGAAGAATGAAATGGATATGGTGAGAGAGAGTTGGACAATTTGAGTCAGTCTTTAGAAAAATTGTAAGATAAATCAACCTGGGCGAGGTGGTACTTAGAATATAAAGAAAGAATAACTTTATTTTTTCGTGGGCGAAATTGTTTCTAGGGCTTTTGTTGACTTCATTCTTAAGTATGAAGGACATTCTGTTATTTTTACCTCATAAGAGCTCTTAAAGATATTTCAAGGAAAAAAAAAACTGACCCAAGTTCTATTGGTAAAGTATTCTACTCCCTTTTCTTTTCTTTTTTTTTTTTTTTCCTTTTTAGGGCCACACTTGTGCCATATGGAGGTTGCCTGGCTGGGGCCAAATCAGAGCTACAGCTGCTGCCTACACTACAGCCACAGCGACTCAGAATCCGAGCTGCATCTGCATCCTACCCCACAGCTCAAGGCAATGCTAGATCCTTAATCCACTAAGTGAGACCAGAGATTAAACCCATGTTCTCATGGATCCTAGCTGGGTTTGTTAACTGCTGAGCCACAAAGGGAACTTCCTCTACTCCCATTTTGAAGAAGAGAGACAATTGAAGTTCAGAGAGCTAAAATAGCATGGCCCAAAGTCACATGTATGACAGGATGGGGCCTAGCATCCAGATTCTTTCTACCTGTCCCCATGTTTTTAGTGGCTAGTTTCAGTTACTCTCAGGGCGTGGAAGCCAAATGCCTTTCTTGTATCGTTATCTTTGATCATTTCTTAGGTCTTCACATTCGGAGTGATTACTAGCATATCTGCCACTTCAGAAGGTACAGACCAGAGTGACTGTGGACAAAAGAGCTAGGATAGGTGATAGGGCAGGTTGTTGAGAAATGGATGGAGCCCAAAATAGGGGAGTTGTCCATTCCTGTTCTCTTGGGAGAAACCAAAGCAGTTTCTGAAACATATAAGCCATTTTCAGTTCTTTTTTTTTTTTTTTTTGTCTTTTTGCTATTTCTTGGGCCACTCCTGCGGCATATGGAGGTTCCCAGGCTAGGGGTCCAATCGGAGCTGTAGCCATTGGCCTACGCCAGAGCCACAGCAACGCGGGATCCGAGCCGCGTCTGCAACCTACACCACAGCCCACGGCAACGCTGGATCCTTAACCCACTGAGCAAGGGCAGGGACCGAACCCGCAACCTCATGGTTCCTAGTCGGATTCGTTAACCACTGCGCCACGACGGGAACTCCCATTTTCAGTTCTTTAGTTGTACCTGAATTCACCACCCTTATGGTTTTGACATGAGAGGTTGATTTCTTTTGAATCTATAACACAGTTACCTTTTTTTTTTTTTAGGGCCACACCTGCAGCATAGAGAAGTTCCAAGATTAGGGGTTGAATTGCAGCTGCAGCCTACACCACAGCCACAGCAACTCGGGATCCAAGCTACATCTATGACCTACACCACAGCCCACGGCAACACCGGATTCTTAACTCACTGATGTGAGGCCAGGGATCAGAACTGCATCCTCATGGATGCTAGTCTGATTCTTTATCACTGAGCCATGAATGGAACTCCCAACACTGTTACCTAATTCTAAAGAAAACAAATATTTAAGTGAGTAATCTTCAGGTTGATGAGGTATATTCCACATATAGAGATCAGTAAGGTAGGGAAGACAGAGCAGCTCAGACTTAAGAACCAAACAGATAATGGTTTGAATGTAGGACCTACCACTTAACACTTGCATGACCTTAAGTGAGTTATTCACCTCTCTAAGCTTCATTTTCCTCATCTGTAAAATGGGAATGATAGCTGCAACTACCTCTTATCTTTGATACGAAGATTAAGGGACAGTTTAAAACATTAAATACAAGCTGTTATGGAGTTCCCTTTGTGGCTCAGCAGATTACAAACCCAACTTGTATCCATGAGGATGCAGGTTCGATCCCTGGCCTTGCTCAGTGGGTTAAGATCTAGAGTTGCTGTAAACTGTGGTGTAGGTCGCAGACAAGCTCAGATCCTGTGTAGGCTGGCAGCTCAGCTCTGATTCAACCCCTAGCCTAGGAACCTCCATATGCTGCAGGTATGGCCCTAAAAAAACAAACAAAAAGCTTTTATTATACTACATTTGCCTTTTTGGCTCATGGAAAACACTATTGGCAAGCATTAGGAATATATTTATTCCCTTTTTGTGACTACACAACCAAATTGGATGCTATGAATGTATGTAGCATAGAAGGTGAGAGCATATTTGATGGGTGGCTTGATTAATGTTTGGGGATTTGCAGGGTAGATGCATCCAAATAAACAGAAAGGGATGGAGAAGGATGGTGAGGAAATGATTAACATAATGTGCTTAGTGGACTAGGCTGAATATGGAAAAAAGTAAAGCCCTTCATAGGGTGAGATACAGGAGAATTCAGAGATGTTCGGAGACTGGATTAAACACTAGCTGGAGATTGGAGGTATGGGAGGGAAGAACTGGAAAAGCAGGAAATTGTGCTGAACAAGTTGAGTATTGGAGCATATGCTTTCTGAGGTGGAGCAATTATGACAAAGCCTGAGTTGTGGTCATGCTGAAGAGAAGGGCAGAAGAGGATAACTGGAATTAATTGGAAATTCAAATATCCATGAAGCCAAGGTGACAGATGGATGATTTACATATTCATAGGTGTCCCCAAAATGATAGCTGAAAATGGCTTGGAAAATGAGCAGGTGGAAAAATAATATCAATGAGGAAGGGTAAAGTGTGTAGTAGCCAGGTAACTCAGATCTCCTTGGAAGAGGGAGGCGGGAAGTTCATTCAACATTTAGCAGCTAGAAGACAAGTGACACTGAGAAAGGGACCTGGGACCTGGGACCTGGGACCCTTTATTGCAGAGCCTGCACCTAGACAAGCATCTCCTTGAGCAACAGAATGCAAAGAAGCTATAAGGGATAAAATGCACAGTTGGGGGAAATTATGAACAATAAGATACAAAAAGGCCACAAACCAGCTGCCACTTTTGAGGTGTTGAGAGCAAAAGCAGGGTACTGTTCATGATCCCTGCACACAGTACCACCAAGGGATTAAGCAGACCACCTGAGCCACCCCTCCAGCCAAACCCACCCATCTGCCCCAACCCTCACCCCATTTAAGGAGACAGCCCAAGAGCAAAGGCACTTGTTTTCACTCCCTTGTGCTGTGGCTTGAGTCCCAATAAAGTCTTACCTGAATTCCTTGTCTGGACTCATCAATTTCTATTGATTATATAGAGTCCAAGAACCCAAGTTGGTATCAACACTTCTTGTCCTGAGGCATTTAAGATATCTGAGAACGAGTCTATATGTGAAAGAGGTTGAAGGAAAGCATATTTGGAGGGGGAAACTTAAGTTTAAGAGAAGACTAGAAGGTACAGAGAGTGGAGGGTGATAATTCTAACCTGACTACGTGAAAATCAGTCACCCAAAAGGTTTTTAAAAATCACCCAGTTCTGGACCCTGTGCCAAACCAAGTGAGTCTAATTCTAACATATTGGGGCAGTCAATTGTGTTTTGGTCAAAATTGTTTAATGGGACGTGAGAAGTTGCTGAGGTCAGGAATGCATCAGCTGGGAGGAAGAGGAGAGTAGAAGGAGGGAGATGACCTAAGGGGCAAGTGTTTGAAGCTGTAAAGGGAATGAGAGGCACAGTATTAACTGTTCTCTGGGTGTGGAATGAGACTTTGTGTCCACACAGCTTCCTGGGAACTTTCATTGCTCCCATAGTGAAAATTGTATGGGTTGGAAGTGAGGAAGGCAACAACTGCTGTGGGGGAATCCTTGGGATGAAAGGTCAGAAACTACTTATTTACTTGGGTCTCCTTTATGTTCTCATTCTCTTTCTTTCCCACTTTCTCTCTCTAAAGCCAGGGGTCACTGCCCTGTGAAATAAAAGTAGCTTATTTAACACAATGAACCTATCTAAGAAACAGAAACAGACTCACAGACATAGAAAATAGACTTGTGATTGCCAAGAGGTGGGGGAGGGGATTGAGGAGGGATGGAGTGGGAGTTTGGGCTTAGCCAAACTAAGCTATACATGGAGGGGATAAAAAAATAAGATCCTGCTATTTAGCACGGAGAGCTATATTCAGTGTCTTGTGATAAACCAAAATGAAAGAGAATATTTTTAAAAAGAGTGTAGATATGTGTATAACTGAGTCACACTGCTATAAAGCAGAAATTAATACAAAATTGCAAATCAACTATACTTCAATAAAAATATTTAAAAATTAAAAAAACAATAAAGTACCTTATTTAGCTATGGTCATTGATGACAACAGCTCTGGCATCTGTGTGCGCTCTTTTCTCTCTGTCCTTGAACACAAGGCCAGCCCTTTCACAAATTTTCTCAGAATCTCTGCTCGCAGTGCACTATGCTACAGTTCTAAAACCATGGCATTTGGATTCTGAGGGGAGCTGATGGCAGATGGTACTCCCAGCAGGAGATGCTTCTAGATGCCCTTTACTCCCAGAGCCATGGACACACCCCAACTGGGAAATAAACAATGCCAGGTAGCTCTTGGGTTACCTAAGACCCATTGTTCAGAGTCCTAGACACCCACACCCTTCTCTTTGGCAGTAGCTAATCAAGTTTTTTCATTCATGTGGCTATACACACAGCTACATGAGTACAGCACGTCTTTCTCAAAACTCCACCTTGGCCATAAAATTCTTATACCCTGAATAACTATAAAAAAGCTAGAACTTTAATCTTCACAGAATACACACACACACATACACACACACACACACACACACACACACACACACACACACACACACACACACATATCCTTTTAGTTTTTTCCCCTGGAGCTACTTTATTCTAAATATGACCTAATATGTGCAAAGGTCAGAGTACCCATATGGCTGCCTCTTTCTGATTATGACCAGGGTCCCACACAAGAAGCAGTTGAAGACCATGGATTCTGGCCCAGCCCTCAGATTGTTCTGGGAAACCTTTAGACCAGTGGTGATGAACATGCTTCTGCTGGGACCTTGATTGCTAAGGGATTTGTTCTCAAGAGACTGGGTCATACCTTCAGTGAGACCAATTTCCCATATCCATACTGATGATTCAAGTACCAGTATTGCCTCCCTTTATTTATCCTTCTGAATTTGCTTTACTAATGAGAAAAATTCAGAGGCTCCCTAAGTCTTTGAAGTTTGTGCTTCCCTAATAAAATGTGCACATAGTAATTTGTTCCAACTAAATCTAAAATTTCCAAATTATATTTAAGAGTTCTGCATTTGTAGTACATGACTCTAGTAAAACACGTGCTCAGAGGTTTTTTCATTTTAAATCTCAGCATGATCTGAAAGTTTATATTTTGAGCTGATTCCCCTCCAAATCACTTGGCCTGTTCTCAGTACTTACCCCATTTCAACCCCCACCTCTATGCTGGGAGTGCTCTGCACACACAGATCAGAATGACCCCCAAAATGAGCTTGGAGATGCCTCTTCATCTCCTATCCCAGATTTTTTTTCCCCAGGAGTCATTGGATTATTTATTCAATGCATATTTATTGAACAATTATGTGCTCAGTCTTGGGAAGCCAGTGGTTAAAAGAGTCATAAATTCCTTCCCTTATAGAGTTGTATGAGCTATTTGTGTATTTTTGAAATTTAGCCTTTTTTGGTCATATCATTTGCAAATATTTTCTCCTAGCCTATAGGGTGCCTTTTTGCTTTGTTTATTGTTTTGTTTGCTGTGCAAAAACTCATGAATTTGATTAGGTCCCACTTGTTTATTTTTACTTTTATTTCTATTGCCTTGGGGAACTGACCTAAGAAAACATTGGTATGATTTATGTCAGAGGATGTTATGCCTATGTTCTCTTTTAGGGGTCTTATGGTGTCATGTCTTATATTTAAGTCTTTAAGCCATTTTGAGTTTATTTTTGTGTATGGTGAGAGAATGTGTTCTAACTTCACTGATTTGCATGCAGCTGTCAAACTTTCCCTACACAACATGTTGAAGACACACTGTCTTTTCTCCATTGTATATTCTTGCCTCCTTTGTGGAAGATTGATTGATTATGGGTGTGGGTTTATTTCTAGGCTCTCTATTCTGTTCCACTGATCCATATATCTGTTTTTGTGCCAGTACCATGCTGTTTAGATTATTGTTGCTTTGTAGTATTGTAGTATTGTCTGAAGTCTGAAAGGGTTATGCCTCCTGCTTTGTTCTTTTTCGTTAGGATTGCTTTGGCAATTCTGGATCTTTTATGATTCCATATAAATTTTAGCATTATTTGTTCTAGTTCAGTGAAAAATGTCATAGGTAATTTGATAGGGATCACATTTAATCTGTAGATTAATGTGGCCATGTTAATAATATTAATTCTTCCAATCCAAGAGAATAGGATTTCCTTGAATCATCATTAATTTCCTTTATTAATGTTTTATAGTTCTCTGCGTATAAGTCTTTAAACTCCTTGGCGAGGTATTTTCCTAAGTATTTTATTTTTTTATGCAATTTCAAGAGGAAATATGTGTTTACATTCCCTTTCTGATATTTCATTTTTAGTGTGAAGAAATGACACTATTTTTTGTATACTAATCTTATGTCCTGCTACCTTGCTGAATTTGTTCATTCTAGTAGTTTTTGTGTGGAGTCTTTAGGGTATTCTGTAAATAGTATGTCATCTGCATATAATGACAATTTTACCTCTTCTGTCAATTCAAATGCCTTTTATTTCCTTTTCTTGTCTGATTGCTGTAGCTAGGACTTCCAATGCTATGTTGAAGAGAAGTGGTGAGAGTGGACACTCTTGTCTTGTCCCAGCTTTTAGTAGGAAGGCTTTCCGCTTTCTACCATTGAGTATTATATTGGCTCTGGATTTGTCATAAATAGCTTTTATTATTGAGATATATTCCCTCTATATATACTTTTGTAAGAGTTTTTATCATGAATGGATGTTGAATTTTATCAAATGCTTTTCCTGCATCTATTGAGATGATCATATGGTTTTTGTCTTTAAAAAAAACTCAGTCAAAAAATTGGCAGAAGACCTAAATGACATTTCTCCAAAGAAGACATACAAATGTCCAATAGGCACATGAAAAGATGCTCATTGTTAATAATTATTAAAGAAATACAAATCAAGACTACAATGAGTCCCACCTTACACTAGTCAGAATGGCCATCATTAAAGTCTACAAATACTAAATGCTGGAGGAAGTGTAGAGAAAAGGGAACCCTCCTACACTGTTGGTGGGAATGTAAATTGTTTCAGCCACTATGGAAAACAGTATGGGAGTTCCTCAATAAACTAAAAATAAAGTTTCCATATGATAAAGCAATACAGCAATCCCATTCTTGGGCAGATGTCCAGGCAAAACTCTAATTTGAAAAGCTACTATGTTCATAGCAGCACTATTTACAATAGCCAAGACAGGAAAAAAACCTAAATGTCCATCAATAGATGAATGGATGAAGAAAGGGTGTGTGTGTGTGTGTGTGTGTGTGTGTGTGTGTGATGGAATACTACTCAGCCATGAAAAAATGAAATAATGACATTTGCCACAATATGGATGGACCAAGAGATTATCATTCTAAGTGAAGGAAGTCAGAAAGACATAGACAAATACTATATAATATCACTTATGTGTGGAATCTAAAATACAACACAAATGAGCCTATCTATAAAACAAACAGACTCACAGACATGGAGAACAGACTTATTGTTTCCATGGGGGCGGGGGTTTAGGGGAGGGAAAATTTGGGAGTTTGGGTTTAGAACATGTAAACTGTGATATACAGAATGGATAAGTAACAAGGTCCTACTCTATGACACAGAGAACTGTATTCAATATCCTATAAAAAACCATAATGGGAGAGAAAATTAAAAAGAATACATACATGATAACTGAATCAATTTGCTATATAGCAGAAATTAACACAATATTGTAAATCAACTATACTGCAATAAAATTTTAAAAATTAATTAAGGTGTTTACATAAAAAAAAAAATCCTGCCCTTATGGTGCTTATATTCTGAGGGAAGAAGTCAGATGATGACCAAAATGTTTAAGGAAAAATACAGATGCTAATATATGGTGATAGACACTTTGGAAAAAAATTAAGTAGGTTAAAGGGATGATGTTGATGTGATTTAATTTTAATTACAGTTTAAACCACCATGGTTGGGAAAGACCTCACTCAGGAGACATCTAAGACAGATCTAGGAAGATAAGAGAGCAGGTGGTATCTGGAGGAAGAACATTTCTGAAGCAAGGACCAATAGGTGCAGAGGCACTGAGTTGGAAGAATTTCTGGTATGTGGGGGGGGGGGGGAAGCAGGGAGGTCAATGTGTCTATACTAAAAAGTGAGGAAATATATTAGAGATGAAGTTGAACCCTTTTGGGGAGGTGGGCATAGGATAGGAGGGGAATCAGATCATAAGGGACCTTGTAGGTGCTTGTTAGGTGCTATGAGCAAGAGGGAAGGAGAGGAGCAGAGGAATAACTAATGTGAATGAAATCAACCAGGCTGCTATGTTGAGAATAGCTTCTGGGGGCAAAGCAGAGAGATCAGTTGGGAGGCTATTGCAATAATCCAGAGGAGAGATTGTGGTGTCTTGGACTGGGTGGTAGCAGTTAGGTGGGCAACGTTGATCAGATTATCAATATATTTTAAATGTAGAGTTGAGAGATGTGTCAGATGTGGAGCCTGATACAAAGAGAGGACTAAAGGATGTCTTCCAGGCTGTTGATTTACAAGTGGAGAAGAGAATTGTCTGGGACTTAAAAGTACAAAACTGAAAGAGAAACAAGTTTGCTTGGGAAGATAAAAAGTTTAGCTTTAAGCATTTGTTGAGTTTTAGATGTATTAAATATCCAAGTGGCTGTCTTGAATAGGCAATTTCATTTATGAATCTGGGGTTTAAAGAAGAGGTTTGAACTGTGGAGATTTTGGTGTACATTTTATTTAACACCATATGACTGGATGGCATTAAGGGTGGATGTACATAGAAAAGGCCTGACAGTTCAGCAGGTAAATTCATCCCCTTAAGAATAAACTACACCCCTAACTAGAGAGGTATGGCTTTGTTCTAGAATCCCCAAAACTCTTCAGAATAAACTAATCTGACCTCAGACTCTTTCCTGTAGTCCTGGGGGAAGGGTGGGTCAACAACAGATCTGTCAGTGGGATGCTGCATCAAACACATATCTGTCCACATGCTTCTCCTATCTCTCCTGCAGTGTGAGGCCAGGAATATACCTGCAGGACCATATGAAGATCTTTGTGATGTGAACTGTTTAAAAAGAGTGTCTAAAAGCAAGCACAGGGGAGTCTAAATCTGTAGAGAGAAAAGCAACATTTTTCCAACACTACCAGGTCTGAAGAGACCTAATTTACCTGACTCCCCAGAATATTCATTCATTATCCCAGACTGAAACAGTTGCATTTAGATTATATTAGTTTGGACAGGGTAGAGTTCTTCCTCAAGAAAAATGTGTAGCACTTGTTTTATTGATGAAAAACTATAAAGTGCATGGTGGTGGTTTTCCAATAAAATAAGACAGTTTGTCCCATAGGTTTATTTAACATATTCTTAGGAAGCTGAAGTTTGCAAGTTGTTTGGACTGTTCCAGCTTCGTTTGTTTTTTTTTCCTTTTTATGGCTGCACCAGTAGCATATGGAAACTCCCGGATTAGGGGTGGAATCCGAGCTGCAGCTGCAGGCCCAAGCCACAGCAACACTGTATCTGAGCCACATCTGTGACCTGTGCTGTAGCTTTTGGCAACACTGGGTGAGTTAACCCACTGAGTGAGGCCAGGGATTGAATCCTGCATCCTTACGGAGGAGAGACACTATGTTGGGTTCTTAACACAACTGAGCCACCACAGGAACTCCTGTTGTAGCTTCTTAGAGTCCTGTTATATCAGATGTATACACTTGTGAATGAATAAACATATGCAGACACACACACACACACACACACACACACTTCTAAGTACCTCATTAGAATTATAAAATTTTAGAAAGAGTACAACTTTTAAGCTGTATACATGGGTAGTAATAGAGAAATATTAGAATTTGTGTAAACTTCCTTTATTTTATATCTTATCTATATAAAATTTTCTCTTGGCTAAATCTAGTAAGGAAAGATTCTGAAGATGTTTTATTAATTGTGTATCAGGAAAATTCTTTAATTTTAAAATAGGATAATTAAGAGTGGGTACTAGCTGTACCAACTTGATAAGGAGCAAAAATTCTTAGGATTCTTTTAAAGCAGATTATACACACAGAACATGTAGGCAGTTTGAGTTAAGAGCACCATAAAGAGAAGTCTATTGGTCATTTCAGAAAGTATATTAAATGAGTCAGTACAGCTATTCTGTTCTTGAAAAGGTAATTATGGCCTTGAAATGCTAAATGAGGATTCAGAATGTAGGAAACACTTGGCACCTTTCCCATTAGGTACTCAAAATTGTCAAAATCTCTACATGCTCAATTCTGCTTCTGTAATTAAATAAGGCATGTACATGGAGAATAATCAGAGGATGCCAGTAAGGGACAATGTGAACAATAAGAAGTTAACAAGTTGATGTTATTTATCCAAGGGAAGACGTGACATAAGAGGTATGATACAGTCATCAGTTTGCTGGAAAAGAAAGTCCTTTGTCAAAAAGAAAACCACATTATGATGGGAGTGAAAGCTGAATTTCAGAGCCAAAGGAGCCTGGAGTAAAATCCAGGCTCTATTGTATGGCTTTGGGAAAGGAATTTGGCATTTCCTAGCATCTTTCAGCTCCAAATGGGGAGAAAATGCAACCCTCCATGCATTACTCTAAGGATGAGATTAAATTACATAATGTAAGTAAAACACCTAGCAAATTGTCTGGGAGAGCAATAATGGGGTGATAAGGATAAACTAATCAAGCCTGATGGTAGTGTTGGCATTTTTCCTGGTGGTCCTTTATGAAAAGTGGTTAAGAACATGATTTCTGAAGCTCTGTGGCCTGTATTCAAATTCCACCTCTTCCTAGCTGTTGGAGTGTGGGCTAGTTATTTGAATGCTCTCATTTGTGTCATTTCTTAACCCAAGATTATCTACCAATTTTTGAGGATGACATCAGTTAATGTGTAACATGTTTAGAGTACTTCCAGGGACTATTCCTTTCCACTTCTTCCACTTTGTTTATCCCTTCCTTTTCCCCTTTCTCCTCCTCCTTCTTCTCATAATTAGTATCCTTCAAGGGCAATACTTTGGATATTTCTGTTAAGTCATAAGCATGGATATTGAGTCATAGCAAAACGTGCATTAATTGTGGTCTCATTTGTCTGGCCAGAACTTCTTTCTTTCCTTCCATTCCATCCGCAGATCCCAAGAGTGCTTCCCAATAAACCTTCTGCATGCTGACCTCCACCTAGAGTCTACTTTCTGGGGAATAAAGCAGGTGGCAATCACCACCACCATCTTCTTACCATTAACAACATCCTCACAATGATGATAATAACTAGCATTTGAATATTTACTATGTGCTGAACACTAAGATAAATGCCTCCTGTGTCTTATCTAAGATTAATTTCAACAGTTAGGGATTTTTATTACCCTCATTTTGTTTGTGTGGGAACTGTGGCTCAGAGAGGTTGATATTTTCTTTGCTTACCCAGCTGTGAAGTGGTAGAGCCAGGATTTAAAACCATGTAGCTCAGATCCTAAGATGTCACACTTGACCATGATCTATGCTATCCTTTAGTAGGTGCCTGATACATATTCGTAGAATAGTTTGAGGTGATGGGGTGTTTTCATGGAATGGTTTTCAGACTTCTTGCATTGTGATAAATTCCTGCCCTGGGTGGACCTATTATTATTGATAATAAATGCAAGTAGGTGAATGGATAGTAAAAACAGAAAGAGAAGCAGAAAAATACCAAGTCAAGGCATTTCTCTAAGGGCATGTTTTGCTCAGAAGATAAATATGTTAAAGGAATGTCGAATGCACACTGTGCACATAAAATTATGCTCAATAAGTAATTGGGGAGATACCCATTAAAACTACTCTGAGACATGATGAGATTCACACAACTTGTGAAGAGCTGATAATGTCATTGTTGGTAAAAATGTGGTAAACTGGACATTACCATCCACTGCTGATCAGTACTTTGGAGAGCAGTTTGACACTAATAAATTTTAAAATGTTCCATACAAAAACCTCACAACTTGGCAGTTAAGTTCAAGTAACTAGAGAAATTCTTTTTTTTTTTTTTTTCTTTTATCTTTTTAAGGCAACACCCACAGCATAAGGAAGTGCCCAGGCTAGGGGTCGAATGGGAGCTGGAGTACCACAGCCCCAGCAAAGTGGGATGCTGGATCTGAGCTGTGTTTGCAACCTACACCACAGCTCACAGCAACACTGGATCCTTAACCCACTGAGTAAGGCCAGGGATTAAACCTGCACCCTCAAGAATGCTAGTCGGACCCATTTCTGCTGTGCCACCTTTTCTTTAAGAAAGGAGTTTTATTTCATGGGGGTGGGTTTAGGGGTGGCCTTGCAAGGCTTGGAGAGAAGGGGATGGATCTAAACCTGGCTGATCTTTAGAATCACCTGGGGGTGTCCTTTGATATGCAAAAATTTGAGCCACACCCCAGGTTTCTGTGTTCTCTGAGGGTGGAGCCCAAAGATTTCTCATTCTTTCTGTAGTCTTTGATAATTCCCAGGGAAGTCTGGTAATTAGCTTGGTTCCAGATGCCCTCTGAAATTTCCTGCCTCCCGATCATTATTTTAAAGATTAATTAGTTCAGTTCAGGAGTAGAGGTGGCTATTTCTGAGAGAGCCATGAAAAGGGTGCTATAGAAAAGGTTTCCAGTTTATAAAGTGGGCATTATCTTCTAATATTGACCCCACTGCAAATTCCTCTTTACCCTATAAATTAATCTGTGTTTAAGACAGCCCAGGGTATTTAAAAAACAGATAACTTCCATCATCCTCTTTTATATCAAAGTCCTGAATTGCTTTTCTCACTTTATCTGTGGCTTAGTCTTTTTTTTTTTTTTTTTTTTTTTCCTTTCCCTCTCTCAACTTCAGGAATGCTACGGACAGTGGACAGTTGAATATCAGCAAGAACATTACAATTTTGCCAGGAAAGTAAACATTATTGCAGTTCTCTTTGTATGAAGCTCCTTGTCAGTACAAAAAAGTAACCAGTAAGCCCAGATCTTTTTGAATTGCAGAGTTCTTAGTACTTCACTTGCAGGGGAATGCACTGGTACCCACAAAATAAAAATCAGATAATGATTTGTGTCTGTGAGGCATTTTCTTTTTAAGAGAGGCCTCACTGTAAATCTTTCTGTGGGTTCTTGGAGAAGATGTATGTCTTCCAGTGCTTGAAACTATAAATATATGGGTCATAAAGGGAGTGCCTCCTGACAGAGATTTCTCATCTGTATCTGGCCCAACGGGCTTTTCTGGGGCTCAGAAAAAGGGAAGACAGAGAAGAAAATATCAGAGAAGTTTCCTTGTGGAAGCATCTTCTGTTTACTGGTCTTTAAATAACTGTGTCCTTCAAAACCAATCTTAAGGTTACCATAGGTGAAATCATTGCAGGGAAGGAAGAATTGGGAGTATAGGAATAACAAATACACACTACTGTGTAAAGTAGATGATTAATGGGAACCTCCTGACAGCACAGGAAAATCTACCTAATATTTTGTAATAACCTATATGGGAAAAAAAAGAATGGATTTATTTATACACATGACTGATTCACTTTGCCCTACATCAGAAACTAATACAACATTGTAAATCAACTATACTCCAATTTTTAAAAAGTCTGTATCCTATAAAACGGCCTAAATTTATATTACAGAATATTTTTTCAACTTGACAAAATAGAAATAGTAGGTTCCTATTAAGAATGATTGTTTTTGGAGTTCCCTAGGGGCCCAGTGATTAAGGACCCAGTATTGTTACTGTCATGATGCAGGTTCAAACCCTGGTTCAGGAACTTTTGCATACTCCAGGCACAGCTGGGGAAAAAAAAAAATTGTTTTGATATTTTTTATGGCTTGTGTCTGCCCATCTGGACATGGAGTCTTATTTCTGCTCTGACTCCTGTGCCTTTAGCCACACTGACCCCTCCACCCTCCACTTCCTTGACACCCAGTAAAGGCATTCTCAAAGCCCCACCCTTGTGGATAATCAAAGTCTGGGTCCACCTTTCTTTATTCTCACTCTTGTCCCTTGTCCTGCTTCTGTGTCCACTCAGCTCCTGACCTATGACTTTCTTGCAGACAGTTTAACACTTGGCTTTGAGATCTAATTCTAGATTCACCTTTTGCAAATTGATCTTCAGATCTGCTTTTAGCTTATGTTTTGCCATCTGTGATCCTACCTGTTCTGTTTTTGGCTCCCAAATACCAACTAGTGTCTCTATGCTCTTGTCCCTGAAAAGGAAGAGGACCTTTCCCTGTCACTCTACCCCCAATCCCTGTCCGTGGAAGGGTTGATGCTTTCTTATCCAGTTTTGATCTGATGGTCTAAGGGTTGATGCTTTCTTATCCAGTTTTGATCTGATGGTCTCATACATACTATAAGACAGTTTGCATCAGTCCTCCAGTCATATCTGAGTCTGTGTGGCTATATTTCTTTTGTTTTCGTTTTCCTTTTTCAGCCGTACCTGAGGCATATGGAAGTTCCTGGGCCAGGGATCAGATACAGATCTGAGCTGCAGTTGTGACCTACACCACTGCTGCTGCAACACTGGTTCCTTAACCCACTGTGCCAGGCTGGGGATCAAACTGACATTGCCACAGAGACAAGACAGATCATTAACCCACTGTGCCACAGTAGGAACTCCTGGATTTCTTTTGTAAAATATTTATATGTGTTACTGAACACAACTTCCTGTCTGACCCATGGGGAGGCCAAACAAACCTAAACATTGGCTTTTGGAGCAGATAAGGGTTTGCTACAGGGTCAGGCAAAGAGAACAATGGCTTGCGCACAAAAGTCCCTAAATCCCCTAAGGTTTCAGCAAAGCATTTTTAAAGGCCAGGTGAGGGAAATGCATCTCAGGGTATGTGATCAGCTCAGGCACAATTCTGATTGGTTGATGCTGAAGTAACAGGGCAGTTAACATTATAAATCCTTAGGAGCCAGAAGGTCTGGAGCCTATGTGCTCTCCTTATCATCAGGTAGTTAATTTCTTCCATTTGGTGGTGATGTTTAGCATCTGAAAAACCTCAGAAAATATACATAAGATACTATTATCTTGATACTTCAGAGAGAAGCTACAGCAGAGGGTACTGGGGAGGCTTTTTCCTGGGAAGGCTCCATTGGATACTGCTCAGTTTCCTGTTTGCAGGGCCTTATCCACATTCTTATGATGCGGCTATTCTCAGACATTCTTGAAACACCTGCTTTGGAATTGCTTTTTGAACACAGGGCCTTATACAGTAAAAATTCAGTTGGCCTTTGTGGGATGAGTGCATTACAAATATGCACAGGAAAGTCGATCTTGCCATTTTATAATACTTCTTATTGGAGTCAATAGAGCATTTCCCACCTTCTGTTACCTTTCTTATGCATAACACACATGTCACTTAGATGATGATGGAGCATTTAAAAAATGTGTCCCTTCACCCCAGGCTGGGAATTTACCACCTTTGGAAGAGGTTAAATGCATGTGCCACAGACGGGGGAGCAATTTCTTAAACAGGTAGTTTGAACAAATTTCAATGAATGCTGGGATTTCTAGAAGTATGTGGTCTCCTACAAGGAATTCTTTAGAAGAAAGTATGTTCAGTTAGTGGGTATTTTGATGATATTTTTTAAAAAATCAGCTGCAATATTGTAGAGCTGCCCTGGTTACATTGAGCTGTCTGCAAGTAGTGTAGTTTTGGACCTCTGTTGACTGTAGTATCGTTTGATTTTACTTTATGGAAGCCATCTGAGCTTGAGAACAGCAGCCCTCCAAAGAAATCTATAATCTTTGTAAAGCTATAATGAGTAACATACTCAAGGAAATAAAGCGAAAAACATTTTACTTTCCTTCGCATTTTCTGCTTCTTGGGTTTTCACTGGTTCCTCAAATACTGTGTTCACTTGTCAACAACCGTGCCTTTACCCTTTTTCTGTTTCAAGCTCTGCGCTAGGAACTGGTGATATGGCAATAAATAAAATAGCCTATGTCTACAAACAGTTGCTTTGGACAGGATTAGATATGTAGGCAAATTTGCAAACAGTGACAATTACTGTTCAGTCTGTTGACATGAATGCGTTGGGATTACCAAAATGATCTATGAATTAGGAGACTAAGATGGAATGATTATGCTGCTGAAATATCAGCTGCCTCTGTACACTGATGCCAAATAGAAACATGGAGACAGAGTTGGAGGAAACAGAAAAGTAGGTTTAATTGCCAGGCAAAGAGGGAAACACAGCAGTCTAGTGCCTAAAGGACTTTGCCCTGTGTTCCCCTTGGTGCGGGTAGAGAGGAGTCTTACAGTGTTTGAGGAGCAGGCTGTGATCAGCTTGTAGGCATTTTCCTGATTGGTGGGTGGTGAGGTCATGGAGAGTCAATGTCATCAACCTTCTGATTCCAGCTGCTCTGGAGTCTGCGTACTTGTGGGCGGCACACAGTTGACTTCTTCAACCTGGTGGGGGCTTCAACACCTGCAAAAAAAGCTCCAAGGACATAGCTCAGAATATTATCTATACTTTTTGAAGAAGGACTGAAGGTCCTTGACTTTGTTGAATGGCTAAATTATTGTTACTGTGTTCTTTTTTCTCTGTGTTGTCTCCCTTCTCTGATTAAATTGGTTCTTTGACTAAAGTTTTTCTATAGATAAAAAAGCCAGGTGGAGGACATGAGTGGGGGTCCACTCTGGGAAGGCCTCGCAGGGTCCTACTCAGTTACAATTACTTCACAAGAAAAGTGGTCTTGATGAAGGTCAGAGGTCAGCAAGTTTTTCTGTAAGGGACCAGGTATTAAATAGTTTAGGCTTTGTGGCTAGACCATCTCTGTTCTGATTACTTAAGTGGGTAGTTGTAGTATGAAAGCAGTCATAGACCACTTGTAAGTGGTTGTGTTCGAATAAAAGTTTATTCTACTACGACAGGCAGAACAGCAGATCAGATGTGGTCCATGAGCCATAGTTTACTGACCCTGGTCTAGGTGAGGAGGGATGAGTAAGATAAAGGTACTTCAGGTATAGGGAACAACACAATAAAAGATACAAAGCAAGAAGAGAGCCTGGGTAACCCTGGGTAATAGGAACATGAAGATAATCTGAATCAAAAGTGCCAGGAATGAACTGATTAAGAGTGACTAAGGCTGCCTTGGAAATGCCTCATATGTCAATTTAAAGGGTTGGATTTTTACCCTGTGGGGAGTCACAAAATGAGCTTCTGTCTTGTAAAACTGGTGTAAATCAACTCGTTCACCTTCAAAAGTCAGGGCTAGAAAGTCTGTTAGGAGAACATGAGCAAGGTGAATAAAAATACTTCTTTTTAACATTTTTAATCATTAGCCATGAAAAGATTACTGGGGAGTTCCCGTTGTGGCGCAGTGGTTAGCGAATCCGACTAGGAACCATGAGGTTGCGGGTTCGGTCCCTGCCCTTGCTCAGTGGGTTAACGATCCGGCGTTGCCGTGAGCTGTGGTGTAGGTTGCAGACGCGGCTCGGATCCCGCGTTGCTGTGGCTCTGGCGTAGGCCGGTGGCTACAGCTCCGATTCAACCCCTAGCCTGGGAACCTCCATATGCCGCGGGAGCGGCCCAAGAAATAGCAACAACAACAACAAAAAAAAAAAAAAAGAAAAGAAAAAAAAAAAAAAAAAAAAAAAAAAAAAAAGAAAAGATTACTGGACTCATTATAATTTTGTTCTCTTCAATCGTGTGCTATTTTTCCTACACAGCAATTACTGAGAACCTGACAAAGGCAGTACACATATATATCAATGATACATCCCCTCAGCCTATTCTGTCTTCAGCCAACAACTTGTTTTTGCTGCTCACCTAGAAATAATGGGATATTTTGGAGAAAATTACTCCCTCTAATGACTTTTCTATAGAAATTTTTTAAAAAACTACTGGAGAGAACACTATTTAGATGAAATGCTAAAAATGAGTCAACTACAGAGAGGAAAAATTGCCCTGTACCTTAGCAGATCTTATAATATGACCATTTATCTTAAAGATAGTTAAGAAAATAATTCTCCAAGAAAAGAAATATCTCTGAAGTCAGCTACTTAAAATCTGTAATACAAGAGAATCTTAGAATCTTTTTCTGCTCAGAAATTGGCTGAACTTAAAAGCGGTAGGTTATAAAGAGATTTTTAAAGATAATTGATAGTATATATTTAATCATTTAAATATATATAGGTATATATACTTAATCATTTAAATGCTTATGTTTAAAGGATGATTAAATATCTCTTTTAATCTTTATTTTATTTTATTTTATTTTTTGTATTTTTGCCATTTCTTGGGCAGCTCCCGCAGCATATGGAGGTTCCCAGGCTAGGAGTCGAATCGGCCTACACCAGAGCCACAGTAGTGTGGGATCCGAGCCGCGTCTGCAACCTACACCACAGCTCACAGCAACGCTGGACCTTAACCCACTGAGTGAGGCCAGGGATCGAACCCGCAACCTCATGGTTCCTAGTTGGATTCGTTAACCACTGAGCCACAATGGGAACTCCTCTTTTAATCTTAATAGTTAACATTTATTATTTTAATAATTAAGTATTTAATAATTTTAATAATTATTTTATGTAATTTTAATTTTAATAGTTTTGATTTTCATGATTTTACTAATCTTCATTTCTATGATTTTCTAACATATAATGTAAATGCCATGAAGACATCAGTAAGAGAAGTGAGCAGGGCTATGGAGAAGTGGGGTGTGGCCTGAGTCTGAAGCCTGGAGGTCTAGTTCAGCCTGAAGGCCTGCAAGTTAGGCCAACCCTCTGAGGACAGAATGTACTGATTCTTTGACTGCAAAGAAATAGGAAAGATGAAATACTGAGAAACTGCCCAGGAGGGCAAACCATCAGGGCAGGGCTGGAGACCTATGAACCAAGCTGTTCAGGTACAATTGGCCAACTGCTGGGGAAGCAGAGATGGGAGGCAGGAATGATCTGATTCCCTTCATAACTTCATCCAGGAGATGACCTAAGGGACCACAGTGACCCTTTATAACAATGTGCTCTTCCTTGATTTGCGACACTGATCACAGGAGTTCTCCCTGATCTATATGTACACTATATAATATCTAAAACTAAACAGTCATAGTCCTCAAAGAAAGGGAGGTTTCTCGGCAAAGAACATTTAAAAGGCAGCATAAATATCAAAGAAAAACTTTTCCTAAGGGAATCTTAAACACCATATGAGTCTTTTTCATCATAAGCAAGTTCTTTCTTAGAAGAGACAAAGACATTAGCACACTTGACACCAAAACAGCAGTGACAGTGTTCTTGATGCCATAATCTTCTTGCAAAAGGGAAAAATCATTCCACGGTGGTGTCAAGAGGGCCTCAGGTCCTTTTGTGGGGCGGGGGATGGTGTGGTATTTTCCTGACGTTTCCCATTGTAGTAGGGGACAGTTGAGACTCAAGTCAACATGCAGCATCAAAAAGAAAGCACGAGTGTCTTCAGGTCTGAAGTGGCTCTGAGACATTATGTCTTCTCTGGGAGGCTTATAATCAAGTAGCAGGTGACCTCATGATGAAGCTGTATTTGAGGAGCCTGTCCTGTCAGGATGCTCAAGGACTGGAAGATTTCAGATAGATCATAAGGATCTCTGTACCACTGATCATGAAATCAGTAGGTAGACACTGGACGTTATGGGGCATATGCCACACTTTTGATGTGTAGCAGTATCCAGCAATGGTCCTTGAAATGCTGGTCTTGTGCTTGTCCCCTTGCTCCTATTACCCTAGTTTTCCCTTTGGCTACTACTTCTTTACATGTAGCCTTAATCAGACTATACGTCAAGCTCGCTGGATAAAAGTTGATCAGAAGATCAAGCAAAGCTAATCAAGCATTCTTCTCCAGAATTTAACTCTAGAGCAAAGAGATATAAGGACAGAAGATAATTGGAACTAATCATTCCAGTTGAGGAATGGGGGACATTTTTTCCCTATCTGCTCAAAAACATCATCAACAACCACCACAATCCCACAATCAAACAAACCAACCCCCAATCCACCAATACCACCATCGTCAACTCAAGTGTGAGCTGATAGCCATGAAGACTGCATAAATGTGATGATTCTCAAACCAGAATAAATGCTTTTCTGTCCCATGATGAATGCTAGGGCTAGTCACATCCTTTCTTTTTAAAAATAATTAAACAATTCAATAAAATCACTTTACAGATCACATTAGTGATTAAGTTTGTAGTATTAAATATGAAAGTGAGAGTCAATGTCACACCTTCTAGGAATATTACCTTTAAAAAAAATAAAGTCTATTATCAACTTTTGAGAGGCACGCATGATCTTTAGCATTAAATTTTCTGGCTTTTATCACAATGGGTCAACCCATTCTTAGCAAGTTTTCATCTTTTCCAAGTACTCTGTCTGCAAGCGTGTGCTGGTCCATAAAGGCTTTACCACATGGTGGCGCTCTGGTTGTGCCTTTAGTGAAATCCTGGCGTTTTCTTTTTAGGAAAAGGGTTGGCAGAACATGAAGTTTAAAAAACCAAAAACATCCACTCCTCAGCTTTCAGTGGTGTTATGGGGCGGGGGGGGGGGATGTTCTCTTTTGTGTTTTCTCTCCATCCTCCCTGTTTCATTCTCCTGCAGGTGCCCTTGACCTTGGCTCCTGCAGCTGCAGCTGCCAGGACCCAAAGGTGAAGACCTGGTGGAAACTGCCTGATCCTGAACAATCAGAGGCTGATTTGAAGATAATACTAATCCTTTCTGTGACTGTTCCTCCTTTGCCCATTCACAGCCGCTGTCATCCTCTCCTTAAATGAATCTCTGGGGAATTTCTAGCACACTCAGCTTGCGGGCCAATAGCTTGCTCACTTGCTCTAACCAACCTGAAATAAGATGTACTTACTTCGTGTGATAAAGAAAATTAAGGTCTAATGGATGGAGTCCTGGGATTCCAATTTAAACTCCAAATCTGCAGAGAGCATATATAGTCCTAGAATAGGGAAAGCTGTGGAAAAGCAGTGCCTTTTGCCTCCTAGGAGCCTGTGTTTCCTCTGAAGAGTAAGTTGCCTTAAGGTAGAGGGGAGGTCTATCAGCATAACTGGCCTGTGGACTTCTGCTAGGTAATTCACAGGAGGCAGAGCAATGTTGCAGTTGAGCTACATGAAGAGGAAATTATAAGTTGATTGTTCAAGAGGTTTTTCTTTTTTCTTTTTAGCATGAGTGTTTTTTGTGTGTGTATGTGATTTTTATTTTTTCCATTATAGCTGGCTTACAGTGTTCTGTCAATTTTCTACTTTACACCATGGTGACCTGGTTACAAATACATGTATAGATTCATCACAAGTGATTAGACATAGTTTCTAGTGCTATACAGCAGGATTTCATTGCCTATCCATTCCAAACTCAATAGTCTGCATCTATTAACCTCAAACTCCCAGACCATCCCCCTCCCTCCCCCTTGGCAACCACAAGTCTGCTCTCCAAGTCCATGATTTTCTTTTCTCTGGAAAGGTTCATTTGTGCAGTATATTAGATTCCAGATATAAGAAATATCATATGGTATTTGTCTTTCTCTTTCTGACTTACTTCACTCAGCATGAGACCGGAATAAACATTTCTCCAAAGAAGATATACAGATGGCCAACAGCACATGAAAAAAAAAAAGCTCAACATCACTGATTATTAGAGAAATGCAAATCAAAGCTACTGTGAGGTACCACCTCACGCAAGTCAGAATGGCCATCATTAATAAGTCCACAAATAACAAATGCTGGAGGGGGTGTGGAGAAAAGGGAACCCTCCTGCACTGTTGGTAGGAATGTCAGCTGGTACAACCACTAAGGAAAACAGTATAGAAGTACCTTAGAAAACTGTACATAGAACTACCATATGACCCAGCAATCCCACTCTTGAGCACAGATCTGGACACAACATTCCTTGAAAAAGACACATGCACCCACATGTTCATTGCAGCACTATTCACAATAGCCAAGACATGGAAACAACCCAAATGTCCATCACCAGATGATTGGATTAGGAAGATATGGTATGTATACACAATGGAATACTACTCAGCCATAAAAAAGAATAAAGTAATGCCATTTGCAGCAACATGGATGGAAGTAAGTCAGAAAGAGCATGAGTTTTTTTAATGTAATTCACAGTGAGACAGGATACCAGTGTCTTGGAGATCATTCAATTTCAGTGTATTCACTTACTTACTCTTGATGCGGAAAACAATACACTTCCTGTTGTTGTGTTTTCTGATTCTTGTATATAAAAAAGCTATCAATGATCTCAAAGTTTCCACATGTCAGGCAGGAGTCCAAGGCACATCTTTTTTCTTAGGAGTAATTTATTTATTTCTTTTCTTTTTTACAATTATAGTTGATTGACAATGTGCTGTCCCTTTCTGCTGCACAGCAAAGTGACACAGTTATACATACACATACATTCTTTTTCTCACATTATTATTATCCTCCATCATGTTCTATCACAAGTGATTAGATATAGTTCCCTTGCTATAAGCATTATTTTCATTTTTTAAAGTTTTATTGAAGTAGAGTTGATTTATAATGTTGTGATAATGTCTTCTGTACAACAAAGTGATTCCGTCATACATGTATGCACATCCATTCTCTTTCAGATTTGTTTCCCCCATAGATAATCATGGAATATTTAGTAGAGTTCTCTTTGTTACACAGCAGGTCCCCGTTGGCCAGTCATTCCATATACCTCTGTGTGCATATGCCAATCCCAAACCCCAAGTCCATCTCCCCTCCACCCCCCAACACCTGTCCCTTGTGGTAACCATAAGTTTTTCAAAGCCAAGGGACATCTTAAATGCAGCATCTGTGCAGGTCCTCAGCTCACAATGCTATTATCAAAGTGTCTGCCAGCTTGCGTTTTGGAGGCTTGACTGAGGCTGAATCTCCTTCCCCGCTCATTTGGGTTGTTGGCAGAATTCCCTTCTTTGGAGTCACAGGACTGAGGTCCTGACTTTTTGCTGACTGTGGGCTAGAAGCTGCCCACAGTTTTCTGCCACATGGCCCTCTTCGTAGGTGGTTCACAGCGTGGCTATTTGCTTGAGAAATATTTTTTTTTTTGATAAGTGAAAAGGCTATTAAAGTATCTGTTATTTTCTGTGGTTGTGGAAGTGTATTAGATTTCTATTGCTGGGTAACAAATTCCCATGAGCTGAGTGGCGTAAAGACACCCACTTATTGGTTCATGGTTCTGTCGTCAGAAGTCTGGGCTTGGCGCGACTGAGTTCTGTGTTCAGAGCGTCACAAATTTGATCAAGATACCCACAGGACTGAGTTCTCTTCTGGAGGCTCTGGAGGTGAAATCAGCTTCTAAGCTCAGTGGTTGTTGGCAGAACACATTTTCTTGTGGTCGTAGGACTGGGGTGCACATTTTCCAAGTATCTGCCATCCTGGGGCCACTCAGCTCCTTGCATGTGGCTTCTGTAGGCAATTCACAACATGGTGTTTGCTTTTTTCCCCCAGCTGGGCAGAAAATGACTTTCTGATTCTTCCTCTAAGACCAGCCAGAGGGGGGAAAAAAATCTCCCCACATTTAAAGGGTTCATATGATTGGTTAGATGACACCCACCCAGATTAACTTCCCTTTCTTGAGATGAGATGATATGGGTTCTTCATGACATCTGCCAAGTATTTTCACAGCCACACCTAGATTAGTGTTTAATTGAATACCTGGAAGGTGGTCTCAAAATAGTTGCTTTCTTGTAACTCTACTCCTTTGCCACTGTTCTGATATTAGCTCATGGCAAGGCTGGGCATCAGGGGTGAAGTAGGAGGGTAGGGGTGGAAGTGGGAGGTGGGGGGTGGGGATGGAGGGGTTGGAGAAGGGGCATGGGAGGTAGGGGGTGGGAGGTGGAGGAAATGCAGGTGGGGGGTGGCTTTTCCAGTGTACTCTGCCTTAGGAAGAGTTATGGTTTTAGTCCTTCTGCACCCTCTTAGGCTGAGTCAGAGGATAAGCAAGAACTGTAAAAGTTGTTAGAGATGCTATCTATTGGAGACCATGAGATACAGGGTCAGAAACAACTCAGGATCGCACAGAGGGTGGCTTTTCTGGCTCTGGCTAATGCCTTCTGACATCTGGTCCCAGCCTCCAGCTTCTTCCAATCAGCCAGTGCTGCTTCGTGGTGGGGCTTTCACCAGACTGAGGGAAAATGAGGAAAAGGATAAAAATTAGTAAGTTTTTAATAATACTAAAATTTTTATTTAAATGACACCCATTATGATGAGATGACACTGCCTACTTTTTTCTTTTTTTTTTTTTCTCTTTTCTTTTTGGTAGTGGTGAGAGATGAGCTAGCTGAAGGGCAGGAAAAATGATTTGTTTGGTCATTCCAGAATCCATTTTTTTTTTAAGTCTTGTCATTTATTTAGGGCTGCACCCATGGCATATGGAGGTTCCCAGGCTAGGCATCTAATCAGAGCAGCTGCCAGCCTACACCACAGCCACAGCAATGCCAGATCCAAGCCACGTCTGCAACCTATACCACAGCTCATGGCAACCTCGGATCCTTAATCCACTGAGCAAGGCCAGGGATCGAACCCACAATGTCATGGTTCCTAATCATGTTCGTTTCCATTGCACCATGATGGGAACTCCAGAATTCATTTTTTAGCCTACAGGTCTTTTGATTTTCAGGTTAGCATGTAAGTGGGGCAGGTCATGCTCTTCAGGGTGTCAGAGACATCTTTTAAAAGAAGAAAAAATAAAACTATATGCAACATGAAAATATTTGATGAAACTATTTCATGTCCTTAGTCTACTTTTTAGTTATTATTCTCTGTTGTTCTTAAGAAAGTTCATTGCCTTTTAACATTTCAAATTATATTACAACATCCCACCCCAATGCATACTACTTACTCGATAGTGGTGAAGAAATTTAGGCACAGAAGAGTCAAATACCATAATTAAGATCATTGATATTCTAGTGACTTTCATGATGAAGCCACAAAGCCCCTGAGTTTTTAATCTATTCTATCACCTTAGTTTCTGACATGTTCAGAATACATTATGGACATGATAATTATTTTTCCTATGGGATTGGTAAGTGTATTCATAGGGATTATTAAGAATTAGTGGTAGGCTAAAGAAAATGGATAAATATATAAAAGCTAATATTTAGTGACCAGTACTGTAATGCCACCAGGCGCTCAGGATAATTTTCTCTAATTCATTCATCAACGTAGATATTATCCTCTTCACTCTTCATGTGGATAACAGTTTTTGGAGAGGTTTAATAACTTGGTCACAGTCAGAAATCTAAGAAGGGGCAGAGGTATAATTCGATCTCAAGACTCCATAGGCTGGATTCATTTTGCTGGGTAACCATCAATAAGCCACTTCAGCGAAGGTGCATATCTTGTTTTTTTTTGTTTTTTTGTTTTTTTGTTTTTTTTCTTTTTAGGGCCAGACTCGTGGCATATGAAGGTTCCCAGGCTAGGGGTCAAATTGGAGCTGCAGCTGCCAGCCTACACCACAGCCACAGCAACACAGCAATGCGGGATCCGAGCTGTGTCTGTGATCTACACCACAGCTTACCACAACACCAGATCCCTAACCCACCGAGCAAGGTGAGGGATTGAACCTGCCTCCTCATGGATCCTAGTTGGTTCATTAGCCACTGAGCCACAAAGGGAACTCCCATATCTTTTTAACCACCATCCGAATAATGATTATATTCAGAGATGAGAGATTATTTGGCAGCTTAGAAGCCCCAGACCTGGAATTGGGAACGGGCTTGAGACATAACGCTGTCACTGATTGTGGTAAACTTGATTCCCTTTGTTAATTTCTCTGAGCCTCAGTTTCCTGTCTGTACAACAAGCTGGGGATAAAGTGATTCCCACTGGTAGCTACTGACCTTAAAGATTGGCTCCCTTACATTTAGGTTAACTTGTCTTACTTTGTTTATTCAATCACTTCCTGGCTGTTACAATTTTCCCCTGCTGATATACAACAAGGCTGTGGCTACTATCAATATTACTAACCTACTACTGTTGTTTTCACTGCTGGGGCAACTGCCTCTGGTATTGCTACTAAATTAACTTCCATTACAATACAGTCTCTTATTTGAATCCCCAAATCTCTATGAGACAGTTACTATTATCTTTTTAAAATATTTTAAACAAATTATAGTTGATTTATAATGTTGTGCCAGTTTCTGCTGTACAGTAGTTATTATTATCTTAATTTTACAACTGAGAATAAAAATGTTTGGAGACATTTCTTTTTTTCTTTCTTTTTTTTTTTTTTTTTTTTTTTGTCTTTTTGCCATTTCTTGGGCCTCTCCCGCGGCATATGGAGGTTCCCAGCTAGGGGTCGATTCGGAGCTTTAGCTGCTGGCCTACACCACAGCCACAGCAATGCCAGATCAGAGCCACATCTGTGACCTACACCACAGCTCATGGCAATGTTGGATCCTTAACCCACTGAGCAAGGCCAGAGATTGAACCCGCAACCTCATGGTTCCTAGTTGGATTCGTTAACCACAGAGCCACGACAGGAACTCTGACATTTCTAAAACTTAGTAGAGGTTGCATTGCTAATCAGTGGTAGGTATAGAATTTAAAACTGTCTTCAAAGCCCAAGATCTTGGAGTTCCCATCATGGCTCAGCGGCAACAAACCCAACTAGTATCCATGAGGACATGGGTTCGATCCCTGGCTTCACTCAGGGGGTTAGGGATCTGGCTTTGCCGTGAGCTGTGGTGTAGGTTGCAGATTCGGCTCAGATCCCACATTTCTGTGGCTGTGGCCAGCAATTGAAGCTCTGACTGGATCCCTAGACTGGGAACTTCCATATGCTGTGGGTGCGGCCCTAAAAAAAAGAAGCCCAAGATCTTTATCAAAACTGCCAACATGACATGTATTAGATTCTCCATATTCAGTGTCAGCTTTGATTGAAAAATAATCTTTTAAACGTGACCAAATAGAAATAAATTGAACTTTCCAGCATGATGGACTGTGTTTATTTTGAGACTTCTCGGGCTGCCTAGTACACAGGCATGAGTATGCGTACCCAATTTGAGAAACTGAGGGGAAAGCTATAAATGCTAGGATTTAATTTTTTGGCAGCTCTTTATTGGATTCTGTTCTTTGACAGGCACTGTGCTAGGCGTTCGGGATGCAAAGATGAATCACACACAATCATAGAGTTAATGGACTTAGTTTTCCAGTAGCTGCTCCTCTGTCTTCCCAGTGGGTCAGGGCAAGGGAAAGGGTGAGCATGTACCTGTCTCCTGCAGAGGAAGGCTCAGCAGCTCTGTGAGCTTCCAGTAACTCAGTGAAAGATGCACAAAGCAGGTCCTCTCTGGGCTCCAGAGAGAGGCTGCCTAGTTTGGGGTTAGTGATTTTTCCTTGTTTTGTTTTTTTTAATAATTTAAAAAATTAAAGTATAATCTATTTACCATATTACGCCAATTTCTGCTGCACAACAAAGTGACTCAGTTGTGTGTGTGTGTGTGTGTGTCTGTGTGTGTGTGTGTGTGTGTGTGTAAGATAATACAAAACACATACTGTTTTATATTATCTTCCATCATGGTCTGTCCCAGGAAATTGTATATAGTTCCCTGTGCTATATAGTAGGACCTTGTTGCTTATCCATTCTAAATGTAATAGTTTGTGTCTACCAACTCCTAACTTCCACTCCCTCTCACCTCCTCCTTGGCAACCACAAGTCTGTTCTCTATGTCCTTGAATCTGTTTTTGTTTTGTAGAAAGTTTCATTTGTGTCATGTTTTAGATCCCATCTATAAGTGATATCATATGGTATTTGTCTTTCTCTTCTGACTCACTTCACTCAGTATGAGAATCTCTAGTTGCATCCATGTTGGTGCAATGACATTGTTTCATTCTTTTTTATGGCTGAGTAGTATTCCATCATATGTATGCACCACATCTTAGTCCATTCATCTGATGATGGACGTTTAGGTGTTTCCATATCTTGGCTATTGTGAATAGTGCTGCAGTGAACATAGGGGGTGCATGTATCTTTCTGAATGAAAGTTTTGTACAGATGTATGCCCAGGAGTGAGACTGCTGGATCATGTGGTAATTCTAGATTTAGTTTTCCGAGGCACCTCTGTACTGTTTTCCATAGTGGTTGTACCCATTTATATTCCCACCAACAGTGCAGTAGGGTTCCCTTTTATCCACACCCTCTCTAGCATTTGTTATTGGTAGACATATTAATGATGGCCATTCTGACAGGTGTGAGGTGGTACCTCATCGTAGTTTTGACTTGCATTTCTCTAATAATTAGTGATGTTGAGCATCTTTTCATGTGCCTATTGGCCATCCATATGTCTTCTTTGGAGAAAATGTCTATTTAGATCTCCTGCACTTTTTTTTTTTTTTTTTTTTTTTTTTTTTTGCTTTTTAGGGCTGCACCTGTGGCATATGTGCATATGGCATATGGAAGTTCCCAGGCTAGGGGTCAAAATGGAGCTACAGCTTCTGGCCTATACCGCAGCCAAAGCAATGAGGAATCTGAGCTGCATCTGCAACCTACACCACAGCTCACAGCAATGCTGGATCCCCAACCTACTGAGTAAGGCCAGGGATCGAACCTGCGTCCTCATGGATACTAGTCAGATTCGTTTCTGCTGCCCCACAATGGGAACTCCTTCTGCTCTTTTGTGTGTGTGTGTGTGTGTGTGTGTGTGTGTGTGTGTGTGTGTGTGTGTGTGTTTGCCTTTTCTAGGGCCGCTCTTGTGGCATATGGAAGTTCCCAGGCTAGGGGCCTAATCGGAGCTATAGCCGCTGGCCCCTTGCCAGAGCCACAGCAACTCCAGATCCAAGCTGAGTCTGCAGCCTACACCACAACTCTCAGCAAAGCCGGATCCTCAACCCACTGAGCAAGGCCAGGGATGGAACCTGCAACCTCATGGTTCCTAGTCAGATTCGTTAACCACTGAGCCAGGAAGGGAACTCCCTTCTGCTCATTTTTTTTAATTGCTTTTTGTTGTTGTTGTTAAATTTTATGAGTTTTTTATATATATACTTTGGAGATTAAGCCTTTGTTGGTTGCACCATTTGCAGATTTTGTCCCTCCCAAAGGTTGTCTTTTCCTTTTGTTTATGGTTTCCTTGCTGTGCAAAGGCTTGTAATTTTGATTAGGTCCCATTTGTTTATTTTTGTTTTTGTTTCTATTGCCTTGGGAGATTGACCTAAGAAAACATTTGTATGGTTTATATCAGAGAATGTTTTGCCTATGATCTCCTCTAGGAGTTTTATGTTATCATGTTTTATGTTTAAGTCTTTAAGCCATTTTGAGTTTATTTTTGTGCATAGTGTGAGGGTGTGTTCTAATTTCATTGATTTATTTGCAGCTGTCTAGTTTTCCCTGCCCCACTTGCTTAAGAGACTATTTTTTTCTCATTTGATATTCTTACCTCCTTTGTCAAAGATGGATTGACCATAGGTGTCTGGCTTTATTTCTAGGCTCTCTATTCTATTCTGTTCCATTGATCCATATGTCTGTTTTTGTGCCAGAACCACACTTTTTTTCTTTCCTTCTGTCTTCTTAGGGCCACACCTGTAGCCTGTGGAGGTTCCCAGGCTAGGGGTCAGGGTCAAATTACAGCTGTAGTTGCCAGCCTATACCACAGCCACCAACACCAGATCCGAGCTGCATCTATGACCAACACCACAGCCCATGGCAACACCAGATCCTTACCCACTGAGCAAGGCCAAGGACCAGACCTACGTCCTCATAGTCATATTCATTTCTGCTGAGCCATGATGGAAACTGCTTTGTTTTGTTTTTTGTTTTTGCCTTTTTAGGGCCACACCTGCTGCATACCAATACCACACTGTTTTGACCACTGTAGCTTTGTAGTATTGTCAGAAGTCTGGGTGAGTTATGCCTCCTGATCTGTTTCTTTTTCTTCAGGATTGCTTTGGCAATTCTGGGTCTTTCATGGTTCCGTATAAATTTTAGATTATTTGTTCCAGTCCTGTGAAAAATGTCATGGGTGATTAAATAGGGATTGCATTAAATCTGTAGACTGCTTTAGGCAATATGCCATTTTAACAAATTTCTTCTTCCAGTCCAAATGGGATATCTTTCCATTTCTTTGAATCCTCTTTAATTTCTTTTACAAATGTTTATATAGTTCTCAACCTACGTCTTTCACCTCCTTGGTAAGGTTTAGTCCTGGGTTTTTTGTTTTGTTTTGTTTTGTTTTTTTTAGTGTGATTTTAAAAGAGATTTTTTTTAAAATTCCTTTTTTTGCTATTTCATTGTTCATGTGATTTTTCTTTTAAATGGAAAGATTTGTCTGTGGGGTCTAAGATGGGAAGAGGGTGTGGAGGAATCATTGGGATGAACTTTCCCTGAGGCACTGAGGAGAGTTTGGCTGAAGATGATTATTTGCAGTGATGAAAATGAGCAGGAGCTCAGAACCCCAGAGGCCTCAAGCAGGATAGGAAAGACAGATCCCTTCTCTTGGTGACCAGCTAGGGAGGTGTGTATGCGTACATGTGTGCACATATATGTGTGAGTGTGCACACACAAGCATGGTTCTGTGAGCACAGGCTTTTGCATGCAAGTGTATGTGGGTGTGCACATGTCTGTGCACGTGTGATTTGCTATGTACGTGTGCTTGCATGTATGTGAGCACCTCTGTGCTCTGTGTTGATGTATGTTCGGTGTGTGCATGTCTTTGCACCTGCATATTTGTGAGTGAAAAGTGCAGAAGGAAGCTAGCGGGATATATTAATGTTGATGGAGAATGATACTTATTTCCTCTGAGTCCAAAATTGACAGATCCTTGAAAAATCTATGAATGGATGTGGCTGAACCCCTAAAAGTAAAAGCAATGCACATTGTGGAGATGAGCAATGTTTTTTCTGTTTAACATTTCCAAAAACAACTTACACAAATGAGAATTTTAGCCACTGAGATCCTCAAGTTATATGCAGGGGGGTTGTGGAGGTAAAGAGGGGTTTGCTTCTGTTATCATTTATGCTTTCTATCACACGGTCCTCTACGTTTCCGCATGCCCCCTACTTGCCAGAAAAATTGCTTCCTTTGTCTATACTTGTTTACACCAGATGCCTTATTACAGCCTGGGTTTTAATTGTCCTTGTGAACACTGGATACAAAATGAAAGCAAAAAACAACAAACAGTATCTATCTACAAACATTTTAAAACAGGACTAGAAGGCACAATAAATATATTTCAAAAGGATTTTAGTTTGATAAGGAGGCTAGAAGCCTGGCCTTTTCCCGAAGGGGTTAAGTCCCTGGAGTGGAGATAATTATGGCTATTTGTGTTCGTTATACACACAGAGCTGTAAGGATCTGTTGTCTTTCTCTCTGGTATATGATTTCTATTCAAGAGGGCTTCTACTAAAACAGAGCTTTTGTATTTATTTCTGAACCTGATTTTAGTCCTCTTTCTCTCATCCAAAACCAAAATATTGTGTTTCAGGTACTGATTTAATAAATGCGAAATTCCAGACCTAGGATGCAGCCTATTTGTTTAGAATCAAGAATGCGTTTTCATCTGTGCATGTGAATATGATGTTGTATTAAAAAGAAAGCAGCACCTTTCTTCCTTCATGGACACCTGATTAAAAAATCCAGAAACACTAAATGTAAATCTGAAGTCAGACATGATCAAGCTTTGGATGGCTCATTTTTAAAAGGGTCTTTGGTTCTCAGAAGGCAGTCTTTGTATACCGCTTTGACAGGACTCCTGGAAACCCTGGAGCAGAGCTACCACAGGCCCAGGCTGCAGGGGAGGCTGCTGAGGCCCCATCCAGCTTTCAGGATAAGCAGGGCCTTTCTCAGTTACTTAATCAGTAATTCAGGGAACCTGCTAATTAGAAAGAGTACCAGATACCTCCCTGGCTTTGCAATGGAATGTGTTAAAGTAGCTTTATATCGTGGCATATTTAGTCTGTACTTTGGTTATTAAAATAAAAATATTGGGAAAAGGGAGTTCCTGTTGTGGCTCAGCAGAAATGAACCCAACTAGCACCCATGAGGATGCAGGTTTGATCCCTGGCCTCACTCAGTGGGTTAAGGATCCAACATTGCCATGAGCTCTGTGTAGGTCACAGACGTGGCTCGGATCTGGCATTGCTGTGGCTGTGGTGTAGGCCAGCAGCTAAAGCTCCGATTCAACCTCTAGCCTGGGAACTTCCATATGCCGCACATGTGGCCCTGAAAGAAGTAAACAAACAAAAAAAAAATTGGGAAAAGAGATAGATGCTGAATATCTTGGGATTCTGGGTTCTGAGAGCCACACCTTGTCTCCTGTACAGTCCAGAATATGTTGGCTTTTGAGATTAACTCTGTGTGCAGCCCAGGAAATATCCTGGCTGACCAGGACAGAGCTGGAAAGTGACACCCTGTGCTTAAGGACAAGGGGCTACAATGAATAGGACATTAAAATCCCATTGAGGGCCTTGCAGGAAGGTAGGGGGGAGGCACGGGGAAGAGGAGGCCAGTCAAGGGGCTCAGATAGAGGTGAGAAGACTGCTTTTCCAGAAAATGGGACAGGGGACTTTTGTGGGAGCATGCACCAAATGCAGAGCAAGTTAAACTTCCAAAAAGTATTCAAAGGACAAAAAAGCTGGGGTGGCTTCCACAGTGAGGAAGCTATCACAGAGGCATTGGGAAGAATGAGTTATTGAAAATCTTCGACCATCAGGGAAGGTCCAGGCTGGATAAAATATTCCCTAACTGGGTGTTGATTTGTCCTTAGAGGCAAATTATAAACAGGGAGCAGGGGAGGGAGATGCATATTCAGACAAAATGAGGATGAGAAAGGGGTTCAGGTCCCTGCAAGCAGGAATGAGGCTTTCAAATGAGAGATAGGACTCAGGTTTTCCTCTAATACCAGTCAGGGTCATGGCTATCTTCCCATTACAAGGAAGCTTTTGGGGCCTGAGTCACGCTGGTTATAGAACTAAATTTCTAGCAGGTACATATAATACAAAGATAGGCCATCGTGAGATAGGTGTTCCTAGTGTCTCTGATTGTTTGCATAGCATTTCATTCAATCCATATGTGGAAACTGGGGCTCAACAAAGTGGAAAGCCTTGGCTCAAATCCATTCAAACACGCAGAGCTGGCATGATATTGGGTCTGCTGGCTCCTGTTCTATTCTCTCTCTCTCGTTCTCCCTCTGCTTTAAAAATTTTCCTCTTCTTCTGAGACAAAGACTACATCTCTTTTAGTGATCAATGAGACTGATTGATTTTTAATAGAGAACACACCTCTCTGAACACTAATAGAAGCATTCAAGTCTCCCTTACTGATTTCTGTTCACAGCTGCCATGTACCACATCATCCAAAGTTGGGAGGCAGCATCTTCATCCCAGGAATGATTCCACCCACATTGTGGTTTTAGACAATATGCCACACAAATGGCAGTCAGCTAAAGCAAACCTGATCCAACAGGTGCTCCCATAATAATAGGCTTGTCCAACCTTCAAACCTATTTACTTAAACCTTGCTTTGAGACATAAAACCATGACTTTTCTCCAACTGATTCATTTGTTCTTTATGCATTTGAGGTCATCTGAACCATTACCACCTACCATGCCATGTGCCAGGGTGCACTGTGGAGATGCAGTTCCTTCTGAACATGTGACATGGAGCAGGCCATCTGACACGAGAGAGCCATTCGTGTAAAACCACTAATGCATATTAGGAACACGTGGTCATTAGGGCTCTGAGCTAATCAATTATTTCTGCTGTGGTATTTTTAGTATTTTTATTCATGAAGTTTCAACATATTACAAGCTTATGGATAATAAGGGCAGCTAGAAAGCTAATATCCAAATAAGCAAGCTACCAATAGCAGGAGCATAAGAAAGATCTCATTATGGCCTCCTTTATGTGTCTCTATTTACTTAGTGGTTTGACTCAAGCTTGCAATCTTGTATTTGCAAAGCCTCTCAAAGCACCAACACAAACCAGTCAGCTCCACAGTCCTTGCATTTGCCATTGTCCTTGTACTGTTGAAGCAGCCACTATTACAAAAGCCAGCACTTCCCCTTCCATTGCTCTTGGCTCAATCACCTATGAATGTTTTGATAAGTTAGGGCATGACACCACCACTTTAGATCGAAACCGGTTCTCAGACCCAGACTTATTGATTGAGGTAGAAGCAGTGTCCTCTTGAGCAAGAACCCTGCAATGCTACTGCAAATGCATATAGTAATCAGTCCCATAATGTTTCCCCAAAGGGATATGCAGAGGAAATATTTTGAAATTTTGAGAGGTTTTTAGCTATGAGATCTGATCTGACACTCAGAAACTCAACAGTTTTTATTTTATTTTATATTTTATTTTATTTTATTTTATTTTGTTCTTTAGGGTTGTACCCATGGCAAATGGAGGTTCCCAGGCTAGGAGTTGAATTGGAGCTGTAGCTGCAGGCCTGTGCCACTGCCACAGCAATGTGGGATCTGATCTGAGCGGTGTCTGCAACCTGCACCACAGCTCACAGCAGTGCCGGATCCTTAACCCACAGAGTCAGGCCAGGGATCGCACCTGCATCCCCATGAATACTCGTTGGATGCATTTCTGCTGAGCCACGATGGGAACTCCCATGAAACCCAAAAGTTTTAAGAGTGGAGTGATTAGAGACTGGTAGATAAAGTCCTGGCCCAAGTCTCTCCAATACTGGATTTGTTGGGCTTAGACGGCCACTCTGTTGTTATTTACTCATATCCTGGATACATAATTAATGAGGATATACTTAGCTTCTGGAAAATCCCTCACATTGGTTCCCCAACCTTTGGCATAATAGCCATTACTATAAGAAAGGCCCAGTGAAAGCTCCAGAAACTCTCCAGCTGCTCTCTCTAACTCCCAGCCCAGCCAAGATGGTAAATCATACCTTGTGAGGGACTGGAAGGATTGGAGCCAACATTATAGATTTGAAGAATGCAGCAGTGGCGTTTTCTATTATGTTCTCCTTCCATTTAATTGTAAGGCCCTCACAAAACCTCTGTAGGTTTTGGTGCCTGATGGTAGATTGGTATAAACTTAATCAAATGCTAATCCTAATAGCAGTTGTTGTGCCAGATATGGACTCTTTACTAGAATAGTCTCTAGAATTCCATATGTGGCTATTAAACTGGTGTGTTTCCCAATGCCATGAGTAAAGAAGATCCGAAATAGTTCTAATATGTAAGAAGACCATCACCTTTCTAGTCTGAGCTTCATTAACTCCCTTGTTCTCTGTCTCAGTGTAATTCTCATGGACGCTGATCCATTTGATATTCAGGAATATCACATTGTCTCTATTGATAACATGCAAACTGGACTCAGTGATGAGGAAGTAGGTCGTACCATACAGTTCTCTAATAAGACACAGGTGGGCCAGGAAATTAGCGAATAACACCATTGAGATTCAGAGACCTGCAATATCACTAAAGATGTTGGAGTCTGATGGTCTGGCCCATGTTGCCATTCTCTCTGAGAGAAGGGGCAAGTTGTTGCCCATGTATTTCTACCAAAAAGGGGAGTTCCTGTTGTGGCACATGGGAAATGAATCCGACTAGGAACCATGAGGTTTCGGGTTTGATCCCTGGCTTCACTCAGTGGGTTAAGGATCCGGTGTTGCCGTGAGCTGTTGGTGTAGGTCGCAGACACTGCTCAGATCTCGTGTTGCTGTGGCTGTGGTGTAGGTTGGCAGCTGTAGCTCCAGTTAGACCCCTAGCCTGGGAACCTCCATATGCCCTGGGTATGGCCCTAAAAAGCAAAAAAAAAAAAAAAAGACACTGCTCTTGGTGAGATTTTTTTTATTTTTTTTTTATTTTTTAGATCTTGGAACCTGGATGTACTATGCTTGCTTGGGATTATTGCTCCAATCAGGTGTCCTGGAAGGCATTTGCTTTGAGAGGGGCATGGTGTGGGCAGAGTACAAGAGGACTCTGCATTATCTTGGCCCATGTGACCAGCAGATCTGATGCTGTGTCTAGTCTCTGTCTAGTCCAAAGAGGAGAGTCATGGCACAGATGCCTAGAAACATCATGCTGGCCATACCTTAGGGGTCAGAGAGCTGTATGCCATTCGAAGAAACAGCTTCTGGTATGCTCCAGGGCCCTAGTATAGGGTGAATTCCTTATCATGGAACATAAAACTATTATGTGACTAAAGCTCCCCATCCTAAGGTGAGTGTTATCACACCCGCCAAGTAAAAACGTTGAGCAGGTGCAATAGCAACCCTGTGGTATGATGGAAATAGTACATTTAGCTTCGGCCCAGTGGATCAGAATCTAACCCACATGAACAAGTAGGTTCAATTCCTGTATCCCTTACTTCTATTGTACCACTTCCTTCTCCCTCTCCATTTACATCTATGGTCTCATGGTCCAGGGTTCAGTGTCTTAATCACCAATAGAGGGGGAAAACCCAAATGTGATTCAGAAATGGATTGGCTGTATATGTTGGTGCTCAGTGAAAATGGGCTGCCACCATACTCCCCCTCAGGAATGGACATATTGGGATCGACACAAAGCATAAGAGCCTTTGCACCATCTAACATGTCAACCAGAGAGCATGTGTGGTGGAAGAGGCATTCACCAACCAGGGGAACGGGGTGACTTGTCCAGTGATTATCATCAGCCTTTGTCCTTAGCCGTCCTAGTGCTTTGACAAATGGAGTAGCCCAAGTGGCAGGGATGGAGGCTATGCCCAGGTCCCAAAGCTTGGGCCCTTTCACTAAGACTGATCTGGTTGCAACTACTGCTAATTGTCCAAGCTACAAAAAGTAGAGACTGACTCTGAAGATACCATTCCTTCCTTGATGGAAATTTGGTTACATCCACTCCTTCAACTCTCAAGAAACAACGATTTGTCTTTTTTTAAGTTGAAAGTTTATTTACTTCCTTTTTTTTTTTTTTTTACAAATTTTATAGTTGCTGTATTTAACAAAATTTATGCCATCTCTACCTATATACATATGTGTTTCAGAATCAGAGCAGCAGATTCACAAACTGTTAACACCAGGACTATTAACCATCACCTGAGAGCTTACTATATGCTGGATTTAACAACATGGGATGCAACAAAATATTATCTCATACTTCACAATTTATGAAGGTAGCAGTGAATGGGTAACTCTAAGATCCATTGGTCCTAACATATGTTACATGACCTGGAAGTAGACAGTGAAAAATATTGAAGGAATCATTTATAAAAAGACTCCACAAAGGTACCAGTTTGAGGACAATGCAGGGCTAGAGCACCAACCACCAGCTGATATGAAGGCACTGTGTCCCCAAAAGCTAGAAAGTACATGTGAGAACCAGCAGGTGCCAAGAGGATTGGCCTCTGTCACCATCTCCTCAGTGACTCATCTATAAAATGTGTGCTTTCTGTCCTAGCGACTTTAGGCCATTTCTTTGGGATAGAGAGATACCTTCATTAGGGGACACAATAAAGATTCCACTGAACCTAAAATTCTGTCACTTGGTCATTTCTGTCTCCTTGTGCTAGCAGGTTTTCAGGCAAAGAAAGGTGAGAGTTTGAACCTGATTTCTAGGGAGGGGTAAGATGGTTAGTAGGCAGTTCCTACTAGGAACTACTTCTGAAATCCAGGGAACTCCCTGGAGTATATCTTGTTTCTTATACACAGGATGATAAAAGTAAGTGGGCAGTGTCATCATCCATGACCCAACAGAGGTAAAGCAACTATTCCCTTTGGGAATAAAAGTCTGAGTTTTTCTGTCAGTCAAGCAATCCGATCTAAAGGACAGTTCCAAATGGGTAATGGAGAAGAAAGATCAGTATTGATTTGGCATTGGGATCTGTCACAGCTGTTGGGGCTGTGGCCTGTTCCACTTCTGTATTAAGTCTTTTGTAGATATTGCAGGTGGCCACTATCTTGGACTTGGGATAAGGACCAAGCGGGTCTCACCAGTGCAAGGAATGGCTGTACTAGACTCCATTCATGCCCTGCCTCAGATCCTTTCTGCCCACCATTTTTTATCCTGGTTGCAGTTGTGCTACCTTTTAGGTGCAAGTGTAATCTGAATGGACCTTAATTTACCCAGACTGAGCATCCCTCACTTTCTGACATGGGGTCCTCTTCTGCTTCTACCTGGATATTTTGGAGTCTACTCAACCATTCTGATGTTTATGCAGACTTGCAGGTGCAAAAGACAAACTCAAGCTTTGGGTGCAGGAGCTGGTGGATAAACATTTCCCTTTCCCCTGAGAAGACCATTCTGAGTCTCATTCTATAGTGCTTCAGAAGGTCCCCAACAGGTGCCCACAATGGGAACTAGTTTGCTACAATCCCTTGGACATGCTTTTTATCCTTCCCCAAGTCAGACTTGTCTGCCCTCTGTTCTTGATCCTTGAGATCAGTTTCCAAAACAAACTACCTGAATGCAAGCTTTTATCTCAGGCTCAGTGTTGTGGAGTCACTCAAAGGAAGACAATAGATGTCCTCTAATTTAACTTTTTTTCTGTTTGGTTCCACTTTGTGGAGCCTGGAGGTGAGGGTGTATTTTCATGCTTATATATGCTTGTCATTAACTGTGTTCAGAGTCTCCTGCCCTGGCTGTGCATTTTATTCTATTCCTCTGGGTTTTGCTTTGCCCTGTGTGCCCTATATCTCTTCCCTGTCCTAGATTTCTTTTCCTCCCAGGAAGGCCTTACTATGTCCCCTTATCACTTCCCCAGATGCTAGTCTCTGGCATCTGTGTTTAAAGTAGAACCAATTGTGAAGGCATCTATGAGATGAAATTCTCATGCTTTCCCTTTATTTTCCATCCTTAGAAGAAACTGGGACTGTGTGTCCATTTAAAAAGCAAAAAAATTATTTATGGTCTATTCATTATGTGTTAGAATGTATTGATGTCTAATATTTGGATAATCATATAGATGATGTGGCTATCCTAATTTAAATAACCAGTTTACCCCTGCTATACTGTGATTACTTATGTTTTAGAGACACAGCCTGATTCTCTATAAATAATTGTGCCGAATTGATTATTCAGGAAGATTTTATTTTATTCTAGATGGATTTGCATCTGTTCTAAATCAGTGACTAGCAATTCAAAAGAGCCACCACTTGATTTTTAGGATCAATCAGAATTCAGAAAACCAAAGCCATTCGTTCCATGTAGGCCCTGTACTGATTAATAAGTTAATGGTGTTATTTAAATAGTATGCCAGAAAGAGAAAAGGCATATCCCCGTTTTTCCTTTAGCTATATACACATATCTATAGCCTGAGTAATGATGTGTGTGGTGGAATCAATCTCATCTAATTAAGCTCCCCTTCAATAGTATCTTTCAAGTGATGAATACCAGAGTGTGTTATAAATGGCTGGTAAAATGAGATGCTGAAAAAATTCTACAAGAATGTAAGTCAAGTGGAATAACTTGAGATCTGATTTTAAGTATAACATCGAAAAAAAAAATTATCACAAAATGAGGCCCAAAGAGACAGCTCCAACAGAAAGATGAGTGGAAAGATGCTAACTCAGATATGTTGTAAGCTGTCAGAATCACAGAGAAATCCAGTATCAGTGGCCTTCAAGATATCTCGTAGAAAAATCTGAGGAAGGCTCAGCACTTTTTCCAGGGCGGTGTGTCAGTTTTTGGATAAAATATCAAAGGTTATTTACTAAAACATTTTAACCTCCCAACATCATTATAAGATATTAAGCTATGCTCTTTCAATATCTGCTACATATTCATTTACATCCCAAAGAGAATGATAATGCAACTTAGACCTAAGATTTATACTCCATGTTTTTACTTGTTTAAGTTTCATTTTAGGTCAGATATTTGCAGTATCTGTGTTTTGCTCATCTACCTCACAGACAGACAGACACAATATTTTCTTAATAACAATGACAGTTTTACATTCCCTCAAATATTAGGTTACTTATTTTCCATGACTTATGCTTTTAGGTAGAGTCAGATTTTGTATAAGCAGCATAAAAGAATCAATAAAGACAAATTGAAAATTTCTATCACAAGGTAATACATTTCCTATCATTTAATAACATTATCAAAAGATTACATTCTCAATGATCACAAATGTCACTTTATTTTATTTTACGAATGATATTTTTTCTTTTTTAAAAGTTTTACAATATTGTGATAATTTTTGCTGTACAACAAAGTGATTCAGTTATATATATATATATATACACATCCATTCTTTTTCAGATTCTTTTCTCATACAAATCATCACATACTGGGTGGAATTCCCAGTGCTATACGGCAGGTCCATGTTGGCCAGTCATTCCATATACTTCAGTGTGCATATGCCAACCCCAGACCGCCAGTCCATCCCTTCCCCTACCCTGGCCTGACCCCTTTGGTAACCACAAGTTTGTTTTCAGAGTCTGTGAGTCTGTTTCTGTTCTAGGATAAGTTCATTTGTATCCTTTTTTTAGACACCACATATAAGTGTGAACTGAAGTTTGGCACTTGCCATCAGACTCTACATGGATTAAATCATGAGCCACTAAGCTGCCAACCCTCAGCATCCCCTGAGCAGAGCTCAGGGTGAAAAGCAGGAGTGAAACACTCTGTGCTCTGGGAAAACTGGAAGAATAGGTCTTCAGATAGTCAGATATTTTTAGGAAAAGATTTTATGTGCCCAAATTCTTGCATCTCCTCATACCTAGAAAAACACTAAAATCATTCACGGCGATGACTGGTCCTTGTGACTAGTAGTCACTTTCAGGAGAACAGCAACAAACTTTTGTAAAAATGTGTGCATGGCTGCATACACCCTCCCCTCACCTTTATCATATTTTGAAATCCCCCCTCTCCTCTTTGGGTGGTATTTCAGAGCTTTCTGAAATACCTCACCCGGGCTGTAATTAAGGATAAAACAAAGAAGGTCACAGTCACCTGCGAATGCAGTCACCTCCAAGGGTGAGAGTCGTGAGTCCTGCAGGCTGTGAAAACTCAGGATACTGGCCCTGAGAGCAGAGATCATATGAAAGGAATGATTTCAGGATTTCCTATTGTGGCTTAGCAGTAACAAACCCAACTAGCATCCATGAGAACTAGGGATCGACCCCTGGCCTCACTCAGTGGGTTAAGGATCCGCATGGTGTGTTAAGGATCTGGCATTGCAGTGAGCTGTGGTGTGGATCACAGATGTGTCTCAGATTCCATGTTGCTATGGCTGTTGGGTTGGCCGGCAGCTGCAGCTCCAATTCAGTGCCCTAGTCCAGGAACTTCCATATGCTGAGGGTATGGCCCTAAAAAGGAGGGGGAAAAAAAAGGAATGATTTTAGTGAGCCCAGACCTCTTTTGTTCCTGCTACCTGCCCTTGGTTGCAAAAACTCCTACATATCCTAGCTCCCTGCTGTCTCCTCGGAGTGGTTTCTCAGGGCTACCAGAGATGCTGTCTCCTGGGCTTAAGTCTTCATTTTACCCAAAATAAAACTTAACTCTCAACTTTCAGGTTCTGTTTTTTTTTTTTTTTTTTTTTTAAGTTGACACAAGTGATATCACATGGCGTTTGTTTTTCAGAGTCTAACTTCACTTAGTATGATAATCTCTATGTCCATCCATTTGGCATGATATTAATTATAAATATTCTCTATTTAAATTATTTAAATATCAAGCAATCCTCAAAATTAATCCTCTAATTAATGTCCATATATGAAAGGCAGAGTGTCCGTTCTCAGAGTATTTTTGAAGTCTCATGCTTAACGATGTTAGAAAAGATATTTTAGAAAACATATTAAAATCAAAGCTTTTAAAGCATTTCATAAATAAATACATAGAAACTTTAAAGGAAAATGAAATATTAAGTTGTCTGTAGGTCTATCTCCCCCATGAACTTAAGGTTTCACAGAGAACTTGAACCATAGCCTGTTCAGCTTTACGTTCCCAACATCCAACCCAGTACCTGACACAGAGCAGTGTTTAATGAATACACGTGGAATAAAACAAAACCTAAGTGTGCTAGGGATGGAGTAGAATAGTTACACAAGTAGTTGTAAAAGTCCCCAAAAGGGACCATAGATGGAAAGGGAAACCTAGGGAATTTTGGGAGATCAGTATAAATTAATAGTTGCTCAAGAATGCCATCAGAGCAAGGCAGGTTGCTCCACCTGTGGAGGAGCAAGTTTCGCCTGAGGTCATTGAGTGGGGGACGGGGTGAGACCTGCATTCAGGTTTAGACGTAAGGCAGGAATTTAAGGACCACCCTTCCGTTGATTTGAATAAGTACCAGGACGTCCTAGTTTGACCTTATAGGGTCAAATACTCTCTTACCGGACCGAGGAGGAGCTACTACTCAAGGAAAGAGGAAGAGGTGGTCTTTTCCCAGCCCCACTTCCCTTGGATTTTTAAACCATAGCTCACCTAAACATTGGGGCAGAGCCTCCTTGCCTGCCTGCTTGCATGTCTCACAAGCATCCTATCTTAATAAATATATTTCTTGCCTACCATGTTGTCTCTTGCTGAATTCCTTCTGTGCAGAGGCACAAAGAACCTAACCCTCATAAGTCCAGACACCAGGTGAGTGTTTCAAATTTAAAAACTGGTTCAAGTCCAATATAGGTTTAAGCTGGGTTTGAGTCCTGGCTCGTGGGTTCACGTCCCAATCTGAGTTCTGGCTAGGTTCAAGCCATAAGTGCTGTCAGTTTCAAGTGTAATAATCTACAAATTATCTTTACTACATCCATCATTTCTACTTGAGGATAATTACTTAATTTTGGAATCTTCTCCCAGAATATAGAAATATTTCCTTGGATTAGATAAGCATTTCATTGTCTAGAGAACAGGATTCCATGATGCTTAAAAATACAAAAACATAAAAATGCCTCACGAATCTGGAAGCCAGTCTTCATGAAACTTGAAAGCACTTGGAAAGCCTAAACCAGAAAAACAGACACGGGAGGGAAGGAACAACATTGTTGAAGAGTGGGAAAACGCTCCAATCTAAGATTGTGTCTGACCTAAGGTGACTTGTCATTTTGCTGACCTGATGGAAACACATTTCAGTTTAAAACCAAGTTGCTGGTGTGCAAGCATAGGAAGTACAAAAAAAATGAATAAATAAGGAGAAAGAAGTCAAGATAAAGGAGAACAGATCCCCACAGAGTAGAAGGAATAGTAAGGAGAAAAAAAAAAAAAGTAAAAAATAAAAAAATGGCAGTCAGGTTCAGAAGGCACCCAGGTGCTCACCTCTATGGCTCCGCAGGGCATCATTGTGCCATGGTAAAGAGAAAGATGGAGAAAACACTGCAGGGATGCAGATGGCTTCATATACCTCAATAGAAAACATTTAGAGAAGGCAAGCTAACTTCTGTTCTATTTGATTGTCTCAAAGCACATCAGCATTCACTGTCAGGCTTAAAGCGACCCAGCAGCTGTCTGTGGCCCATTCACTATTGTTCAGAGAAAAGATAGCCTTAATAGGGTAGCGTGGATGTTAGTGGAGCTGCAATCAGGTAGCACACATAAAATTATCCTATACCATGGTTCAAAACTTCCCCCAACTGCAGGCAGATACCACCCTTTGCACTCAGTGCAGATTGGGAAAAGGAAAGGATTTTATATGCAAATGGTGCTGAGTGGTGTGAGACAAAACATTGGAACTCTAGGTGTAACCAGTTAAAAAACAAAACAAAACAGAAAGCCATGAAGTTGCAGAACAATTTTGCAGCTTCCTCCCCTCCCCACTGAAAACAATCTCTAGCCCCTTAAATAGTTTTTTTTTTTTTTTTTTTTTTTAAATGCTGATGAAATTGCCCTAGTTTGGCAAAGCTTGCTAAATTCCAGCCTAGCAGGGGCCAGTGAATCGAGTGCCTGAGAACTTAAGAGGAAAAAGGAAAGGCTAACTGCTATTATATGCACAAATATTTTAGGCTTTTACAAAATAAAACCCCTGACGATGGACGGACGAATTCCACTCTTCCAGAGTTTTCATGGGTGTCACCCTTTCTATATTGTTTCTGGACCATAAACTCTTTTATAAAGGGACACAAAATTGTTCAGTTCCCTTTACAATTTTGTCACTTTACTTCTTGATCCCAGACCCCAGAGAGTGGACCTAAGTAAACTCCAGAGAAAGGGCAGAGGAAATTGTTCCTGGTAAGATTTTAATATTGAAAGTCTTACATCATGGGAAGTTGTCAGTGCCTGACAAACCAGGATTTGGCTCACCCTGGTTCCTGGTTTATTTGCCACCCCCCCCCCCCCCATTCTCCAAGGGCCTATGTGCAGATGTAAAGCAGAAACCTGAGAAGTAGGAAAAAGAAGTTGATCCAAATTAAGAGACGTAATCTCTAAAAGGAAGGAATGGGTAGCTTTTTGGATATTGGGTGGTGGTTCTTAACCTTGGCTGTGCATTAGAATAAACTGGGAAGCTATAAGAACTCCCTGTGTCCCACTACCCCCACTACCAGGAGCTTTGATGTAATGGTTTTCACCTGGCCAAGTTCCCCAGGTAAGTCCAATGTGTAGCCAATATTGAGAACTATTAACATAGGGAGACAATGAGCTATTCTCCTATTTGTGATGTTAAACCTTCAACGTGAGTGTGTTTTGAGTTCATGAAACTGATTCCTAGTTAACACAAATTACTGATAGAAGAATATTTAAATTTTAATGCATTTGATAAAAGCAATCATACAAAATAAAAAAAGACAACATGGACTAGTTGCACATAATCTCGGATGACTGTGAGGTGGCCGGGGTGATGGCACTCCTAGCTACTGGACCACAAGGGCTGGTGGATATGAGTAGGGCCCTGGCTCTTTGTCTGCTTTGAAGAATGAATTCAGCAAAGAGACAGGAAGTAGCAGAGCAAAATGTGTATTAGGAGAAAAAGGGTATGTGTGTATAGACACACAGGTGGGCTCAAAGAAAAATTCCCGTATAAGCAGTTTAAAGTACCCCAAGATTACATCTGTATGGGGCAGTTCTTCTGGGTTTCCTCTTGATCAGTCATCTTGCTTTGTCCATCTTTGAATCCATATTTAGTCTGACTCAGGGTCCTCCTCTATGTGCATGTACATCTTTTAGCCAAGACGGATTCTAATGCAAGGGGCTTCTGGGAAGTTGACATCACCTATTATGGTCTGATTCCCCCTTCCTTCTCGGACCTCTGAGGAACCTTTCTGTGCAAGTGTAGTTTAGGAGGTCTCCTTGGCCTCAAGAATGAGAAATAAGTGGTTTCTTTATCTTTTATTGGAGCAGGACTCAGCCCTTCCTTGCTCCTCTTATTACTTTTATCTTCAAGTATCTGTCCATAGGGGACAGATTCCAGCTGCTCAGCCTGGGGCCTATCTACCTCCTCCCTCAAACAGAGTTCCCATTCTGTCTTCAACAAATGAAACTATGTAGCTGTTTAGTTATTATTCTGATTCACTGCAACTGAATAATTTAAATTATGCTTTTCATTGTTAAGCCTTTTAAACATATGCCTCTTTCATATTTCTTAACTAATAGTTAACTTAATTTTTTGATGAACGGTTTCTATTCCAATTGACTAATTTTCTCCATCAGAATAAGTTTAACCTCTACTTAGCCCACTTATAATTCAACAGAGTTATCAATTAGCATGATATTCAGAATATTTAACAACCAGTAAAGTCCAGGCACTGACCAATGACCCTGGTTTTGGCTTAACCTAATAGGGTAGAATTAACACACTAATTGCTGAATCAAAATTTAATCCTGAGGGTCCTCAACCATGTCTTAAAGGAGGCTTTAGGGAGGACTTTAGACAATGCTATTTACCAACCAGAACAAATGTTTTAAAATATTTGACGATTGATATATTTTGCTAATTTGCTTCTATTGAATCCTAGCCCTAATAAAGAGTTCCTTAAATTCTCTAATTTATTTTTATTTATTTTATTTTTTGTCTTTTTTAGGGCTGCACCCATGGCATATGGAGGTTCTCAAGCTAGGGGTCCAATCAGAGCTATACCCGCTGGCCTATGTCACAGCCGCAGCCACACAGGATCCAAGCTGCGTCTGCAACCTACACCACAGCTCACAGCAATGCTGGACCCTTAACCCACTGAGCGAGGCCAGGGATCAAACCCACAACCACTGAGCCATGATGGGAACTACATTAAAATGTCTACAAAGAATCTTGGTGAAGCCAAAGTAGAAGTGGATCAATTCAGTTCCCTGCTTGCTGTGTGAAGCCATTTTATAGCTATCATTTTGTTTGGATTGGGAAACCCTGAACTTTGAATTCAGAAAGACCTGGGTATGAATTCTAGCTTTGTCACTAACATAATCTTGGGTAAAATGCCTCTTTGAGTCACAGTTTCCACCACTGCTTAGGTTTTTATGACAATTAAATGGTGGCAGGGGTCTCATATCTTATTAGGTACTTTATAAATGGTAGCTATATTTATCATGAGGGTGACAACTTTTCAGCTTCTGTTGAGATAGTTTTATTGCTCACTGCACAGCTATTGAGATCTAATTGGTAGAAAGTTATACCTTATTACAGTTTGTTTTATTTTTTAGTATTAAAACATTCACTGTCCCTCTCCATGGAAGAAATAGAAAAAAAAAAAAATGAGGAAGATGTCTCTCTAAAGAAAATGATATCCCTTTTATAATTCCTCATATATTTAAGCAAATATTCATAGAGGATTTTGATGTGAATTGATCTCTGGTAATGTTTTTAAATCAAATATTTATAAATAAAAAGAAAAGGCGACATGGTCTCCAAGTACTAGATAGTTAAAGCATGTTAATAAATAGATGAATTAATAAAAAATTTTATAATTACACAATGTTTTGTTCGGTAGATGAAACTTACAAATATGGAGCAAACAAAAACAGTAAAACAATGTCTATAACCAGATGCTAATAATTAATCTTGACAATTATTGTGTAAAGTTCACAAATGCCCCTATTTTAAAGCACAAAGAATATTTATAAAATGTAGTTGTCATTTCGATTCTATTAAAAGGGGAAATAATAAACATACACTAAACCATGATGTGAGTAACATTCAGGATCATGTGTCTTATTAAATCTATTTACTAAATTTATTAAAATTGGATGAGATTCAAGCACCATCTCAAGAACTGAAATCTGGATGAAGGATAAAAAAACAGTTAGGAGTTCCCTTTGTGGCTCAGCATCTGGCGTTACCGTGAGCTGTGGTGTAAGTCACAGGCATGGCTTGGATCCCGTGTTGCTGTGGCTGTGGTGTAGGCCAGTGGCTACAGCTCTGATTCAACCCCTAGCCTGGGAACCTCCATATGCCATGGGTGCAGCCCTAAAAAGACAAAAAAAATTAATAATAAATGGCAATGTCAAGTTAAAGTGTGATGGCTAATGATCCAGGTTTCATAGCTTGTCTTATTTAACATCTATGTTAATTGCAGAAATGGAGTTCCCGAAGTGGCTCAGTGGTTAAAGAATCTGACTAGGAACCATGAGGTTGCAGATTCCATCCCTGGCCTTGCTCAGTGGGTTAAGGATCCAGCGTTGCTCGAGCTGTGGTGTGGGTGGCAGACGTGGCTCAGTTCTGACATTGCTGTGGCTCTGGGGTAGGCTGGCAGCTGTAGCTCTGATTGGACCCCTAGCCTGGGAACCTCCATATGCTGTGGGTGCAGCCCTAGAAAAGACAAAAAAAAAAAAAAAAAAAAGCAGGAATAATGGCCAGTGTGTTAGTTAAACTTGCAGATGATTCTGAATTAGGAGGTGCTACGGATACCTCTGAAAACCGAGAAGTCACAGTATAAGTAAAAGAAATTCATGAGCAAATCTGCCGTTAATAACACTGAAGGAGAACAAATCAGGAAGAGTGACTATTTCAAGCACTATTGCTCTCACTTTCTGATTTTCTGAGGCAAAAACGAAGTATAAATCATAAAACAAGCATAAAATATTTTTTGAGGCTGCTGACCTTTTACTTTGAAGGAAGATCATAAATGACTTTATTTTTTAGAGCTCACCTCTGTAAAGTAGGTGTTTTAAGTTATGTTTTTGCGAATTATTATGTAGTGAATGTCATTGTATTTGATTGAGAAGGATTTGAATCTGGATTCTTCTGGTTCGTGTCCTATATGCCAGCACACAAGTCCTTATTTTTTATCTAGATAGTGACTCTGAATCCTCCTGAAGAATGAAACTGTGGCTCTGAACTGCCATCCTTGGGGTCTGGGTTTCTATTACTTTTGTCTTAACAACCTCTTTGCCCGAATCTTTGCCTCTTATCCAATCTCTGACTTGTCTGATGCTCAACTCATCTTCCTCCTTTCGCAGGTTGCTGGGCACTTTCTTTTTTATTTTTTTATTTTATTTACTTATTTATTTATTTATTTATTTTTTTGGTCTTTTTGTCTTTTGTTGTTGTTGTTGTTGTTGCTATTTCTTGGGCCGCTCCTGCGGCATATGGAGGTTCCCAGGCTAGGGGTCCAATCGGAGCTGTAGCCACCGGCCTGTGCCAGAGCCACAGCAACGCAGGATCCGAGCCGCGTCTGCAACCTACACCACAGCTCACAGCAACGCAGGATCGTTAACCCACTGAGCAAGGGCAGGGACCGAACCCGCAACCTCCTGGTTCCTAGTCGGATTCGTTAACCACTGCGCCACAACAGGAACTCCAGCTGGGCACTTTCTGACCCTCTCCTTCCCCTCTGGAGGCTCTGTGTGGTCTCAGCACCTATCCGTCTCCTTCAGAGTGCACAGGTGTACTCATAGCCCTACCTGAGAGCTTCCTACTAGCCCTGGACATATCTGTTTGGAAATTCTATTTTCACCTTATATTCTGTGTTTCTAAAGAGAATTCATTATCTTTCTTCCTATGCCCCAAGAATACCCCCTCCTGACTTTTTCGTCAATGTCAGTGCTCATCGATTTTACCCAGGTAAACAGGAAAAGAAACTAGAGTTGTCCTTGAGGTTTTCGTATTCATGACCTTCTCTATTCTTTTGTCCATCCAGTTCTTTGAGTCCTGTTTCCAAATTCATATTAATTTTCCTCCTTCCTTTCTCACTTTCATTCTTTTTGTCCAGGCCTGTATCCTTTATATTTTTCTGATCATAGCAGCCTTTTGGGGAGGGGTGAGGAGTAAAATAAAAATAAAGTAGGGTGATATTTTTGTAAAAGTAAGCACATATAACTAAGGAAAACTGATTTGCATCACGCCACCCTTCCAAAAACAAATTTAGTAAAAACAAAACAAACATAACCATGTCAGATTAACATGACCTAGAAACTACCTGATTGTCTATAAATTCTAACTGGAAGTGAAGGTCTAGTTCTTGCATGGTTTCAATGATATATTGTTGCATGTTCTTGAAAAGCAATAACAAGAAAAACAACCAGTAGTAAGGTTATTAACAAGGAAGAACTGGACTGGTTCCACACATATAATAAAGACATGGTTGTTATGATGGCTGTATTAACTAACTCTACAGTGGCAATTTTTTTTTTCAATGTGTAAGTATGTCAAATAAACACACTGTATACTTTAAACTTGCACAGTGTTATATGTCAGTTGTATCTCAAGCTGGAGAAAAAAGATGTGTTCTTGAATTGTAAGTATGTTCATAGCAATGTCATATAAGAAAATAATTAAACAAGGGTGAAACAGTACATATATTACAGTCAAAAGATATATATATATACACACACACATACATACACACACACATGTATACACACCATATCATTGAATGAAAGAACAAGTTAGCCTATAGTATAGATAGTATGATGGAGCCATTTTATATTTATATATTATTTGTGTGTGACATCACCACACAGCATTAATAACATTTATCTTTGGGAAGTAGGGTTTGGGATGAAAATAAAATTTATATTTAAACAAATTTGTTATTTGTTAAATTATTTTTATCATGAGTACAATAATTTTTGTAATATGTTATCCATATTAGTTGTAGAAAAATTGTAACAGAAAAAATATAATCACAAAATACAGCTATAATTGCTGTTTGTGTTGGGCTGCATCTCCCATTATGATTTTTTATGCTTATATGTTTTGTCATGGTCATATTTGAGATCTTATCATACAAATATTTTATAAGTGGTGTTATTGGGTCTCATCCATCAATTTGACATTCATTTCACAACCATCACCTTTGTATGGAAGCTTTGGTTCATATTATGGTAAATACGAGAGGCAGAAAAAATTATTGAGAAGAAATCCACCATCCAAATACATTTTATTTACCTAATAGACAAGTACTTATGGAGGGCTTTTTATGTACCAGGCACTGTTCTAGATGTGACAAGCATGTACCAGGCTATCTTCTATTCTTAATGGAAATAGAAATCATCAAAATCTATTTGACATGTTTTAGTCTTAAAATGAATAAAGACACTTCTGCTTTACAAATAAACTAATAGGCATTTAGCACACTATGTTAAAAATCCTTAAATGACTAAGGTTTTCATTTTCGTGATTTTAAGGTCACAATCATTTAAATTTCTTCCAGTGAACATATGCTTGCAAACCCACGCCAGCTGACTTACTGAGTAGAAGATAAATGTGTTCATCAGTGAAAGAGAAGGGGACCAACAGAAAGACACATGTAGCCAGGAGATGAATTCAATGATCACCTTTATTCCAGGCACCAACAAGTGAGGTAAAGGCAAAGACCGAATGGAAAAATGTCAGAAATGAATACCAATGATAAGAAGGTAACTATAAACCGATTCCTTTGGCTACCTGCTTTAATATTCTCGATTGCTCCGCTTTCTCGTAATGAGGAATTGGCTTCCCTGATGACAACTGCGGGTGTTGATAGGCTGGATGGAGTCAGAGATCATGGTGACAAAGGAGAGGCCGTGTTCCAGAACCAGGCAGGTTCTGGCAGGGAGCTGGAGCAGGCAATGAGAAAAGTAGGCATGCTGAATTTCATGGGAGGGGCTGAGACACCAAAAAATATAGTAAGTGGTCAGTGCCGATGAAATATAACATGAGAACTATGTCTCCAGAACAAAGCAGTGGCTTAGTCATGAGAGCAGAGTATGAGGCTAGGGAGACATTGAGTTCCTGGCTTGACTCCATTTTTGTTCTCATTGACCATCTGGTCCCAGGGCTACAGATGTGGCTTTCTCTGCGAATGGAGCTTCCCCTCCTCAGCTATGGTACCTAGCTTGGGAGAAAGCTCATTAAACAGTGTGGTCACACCTCTGTAGTATGAAATTCAAGGACTTATGCAGAATTGGAAAGTCATGGTCCTTAGAATCATGTTTTTCTAGATTTTATGGTGAGTAATTTGGACCAATGACCTCTTTTTGAGCCATTTTTCTCCTCACACTGTGGTGCCATTCTGAGGATCCTCTTTTCATTTCTTTCCACTTTCATTTTGGATTAAAATGAGAATTATCTTTAAAAATGTTATGATGGGAGTTCCTGTTGCGATGCAGCAGAAACGAATCTGACTAGGAGCCATGAGGTTGCAGGTTTGATCCCTGGCCTCATTCAGTGGGTTAAGAATATGGTATTGCTGTGGCTGTGGTGTAGGCTGGCTGCTGTAGCTGTGATTGGACACCTAGCCTGGGAACCTCCATATGCTGTGGGTGTGGCCCTAAAAAGCAAAAATAAATAAACAAGATGTTATGCTGGTAGTGATCATTAATTGTAAATTGATATCTTTGTCAAACAAAAGCTGACAATCGCTTACCTTCTATGAAAGGATTTAGATAATTTTATATGTTGTTTCCACTGGATCAATTAAGTAGATAAGTTGAATGTAATATACAAGGCATTTTATCCTTTCAAAATAGAGTACAGAACCACTACCTGCACAAACCCCTGAAGGTGTTCTGTGTACTGCCTGCATACCCATGGCTTCTGACTTTGTAGACCTTCATCATGTTTTTGGTCAAATTTAATTTCCCAGAGTCAGAAAACTCCAATTATTTCATGTTTGCATACCTTACTCTTGAAAAGAGAAGATGGTAGTCAATCTCTTTTTCCATGCATTCAATTTTTCCTTTGGAGTTTCTCAACTGGTGATAAAGAAAACTGTATTTGTTATAAATGGAAGGAGATTAATTGAGTGTGTTGGCTTTGTTATAGATGGCTCTTTGTAAGTATGCAGAAACCACATGCCACCTGGGAAGTAAAAATCACTTTTTCCAGTGCTGTATTTTTAATTATGTCTTTTCACCTGAGCTCCAGGGCAAAAGTTCCATTTTTCTCCCTGCTCATTATTAGCAAACCCCACAAGGACAAGATTCCTAATTTCATATTTGTAAGTGAATTTAGCATGCAGAGTATTCTGAAATGACATTAGATGTGTAGTTAAGATAATACTTAGGCTCTGGAGTTTCTTTGCTTCACGCAAATTTTTATATCCTACCCAGACTGACTGCCCTCAGCTCATGTAGAAATACTTCGTCACACTCTCTGTGTGTTTACTGAAGTGTATTCAGTGGCTTGTTGTGATTATTGTTTGAATGCTACATCCTTTTGAAACATATGGTAACTATTACCAGAACTCTATACATTTGTTGTTGTTGTTTGTTTTACGTTGAGTGGGATTCAGTGCACCATGCAGACTTGCAAACATTTTGAAATTAATTAACCTGAACATGATTTAATTCATCCATCTGAGTTCCTTAATAATACCCTGGCTAAGACGTTAAATAATAAATGAGAGGCAAATGGAAGTGGTGAGAGTCCAAGGAGAAAGAGCAAGGATTCCTGCCTCCTGAGTCCTCCTCTTGCCATTGTTTTCCTCTGTGAACTTGAGTCTGCCATCCTTTTCTTTCTGTTTTCCAGACTTTGGCAGCAAAGTAATAGCAAGCACAGGCAGTCTGGAGTTGAGGGTGAATGAATGCCTAAAACGTTCTTTGGGAGCCTCCAGTAAAACACTCTCCCGCATGTGGAAATGATTATTAGTTCATTCTTCATGCACTTTTAATCCTTGCCCTCTAGGCTCAGACTGCCAGCCAAGGCACCAATTACTGTCGATGGGGCTGTTGGTTCTTGTGATGGGAACACCTGTCCTCCAGCAAATGAACTGAGATAATACATACCAATTTACTGTGTGTGTCATACACCCTACAAATTGAATCTCCAGAATACACTCGGAGTTGAATAATAAATGACACTGGGTTGAAATGACAGGAAATAGACTCAATCCAATTGCTTGGGCATCTGCATCCACCCAGGCCTTTGTCCACCCAGGCTGCTGCTGAAATGCCCAGCCAGACCTCCCCCTGCATCCTCAGAGCTGACTGAGGGGCCATCTGTAGGGGAAAAGTCACCGCAGAATTGCTGGCTTCCCTGGGACAGCCTCAGGCTGATTCATTCAGTCAAGCCAGAGTTTGGCAGACCCAGCCCCACACTGCTCATCAGTTAGGATGAAATTGCAACTGGTTACAATTCCAGGGACCCTCAAATTCATATTTAAAGAAACATTCTGTAGGCACTGGACAACCTGTCCCATGTAGTTGATTGCCCTGAAAGTTGTAGGAGAAAAAGTTTCAGAGTGAATAAAGGAAAGAATTAGTCACTAGGGTAGCAGCTGAGGGAATGAGGCAGATAGATAGATAGATAGATAGACAGATATATATATACATACATACATACATACATACATACATACATACACACACACATAGATTGACTGATTGATTTTAGGTCCAGACCCATAGCATATGGAAGTTCCAGGCTAGGCATCCAATCAGAGCTGTAGCCGCCAGCCTATACCACACCTTACAGCAACACCAGATCCTTAACCAACTGAGCAAGGCCCTCGTCCTCGTGGATACTAGTCAGATTTGTTTACTCTGAGCCACAACCATCACTCCAGAATGAGCTTTCAAAGTCAGATGGTGGTGTGAATCTTGGCTCTACTGGAACTAGCTGTGTGATTCCTGGCAGGTTAGAAACTATAATTTCTCTAAACCTCAGTTTCCTCATTAGTCCTCTATGCTAGGACCATACCTAACTTGCTGGCCATCATATCCCCAACGCCTGGCACGTTATTTGGTTCATGGCTTATGGTGCTGAAAGTCAATGGGTGACAGAGGTTTTTGTGGAGTTGTTTTCACTGCTTGTTATGGCTACTGATTTAACAGCCAGGAGAGGTAATGGTGGTGCACCGATATCTGGGTCGACCCACTCCTCGGCTTTCCTTGTAGTCTCTAGGGAGAGGAAGGAATGAGGGTGTTCAGCCTTTGGCCTGCTCTGCTGAGTGCCCAGCCCAGAGGTTAAGCCTAATATTTAAACTCGTTTTGTGCAGATGAAACAAACTTCCTCCCTCCAAGAAGGTATAGTGCACAGTCAGGGCTTCTTGTTTTGATACATTTCCCTTATTCATGTATTATTGAATTGTATATGTGCAGTATTTTGTAGTGTCCCCAGTGGCTTCTCTTCAGTTTAATAAGATGTAATCTCCAATAAGTATGGGCCTAACAGCTCCCATGGCTGTATTTGATATAGACACAAAAGTATGTCCAACTTTCATTTCTTCACTGTTTTAATGACATGTTAATCAGTCAGAACTACATTGATCCAGACACTAATTCTTTTCTTTTTTTAATTTGAGTCTAAAGTTCCATTTATTAATAAGAGTTAAAAGCGTAACAGTTTTTTTTTTTGAAGTGGCAAAACAATTTTTATTAAAAATTTTTTATTATAGTTGATTTATAATATTCTGTCAATTTCTGCTGTATAGCTAAGTGACCCAGTCATACATATATGTGTGTGTATATATGTATAGATATACATATGTATATTCTTTTTCTTACATTATCCTCCATCATGTTTCATCACAAGTGACTATGCTATACACACAAGTTCCCTATGCTATACAGCAGGATCTCATTTCTTATCCACTCAAAGTGCAATAGTTTGCATCTACTAACCCCAAACTCCCAGTCCCTCCTACTCCCTCTCTCTTCCCCTTGGCAACCACAAGTCTGTTCTCCACGTCTGTGAGTTTGTTTCTTTTCTGTAGATAGGTTCATTTGTGCCATATATAAGATTCCAGATAGAGGTGATATCATATGATATTTGTCTTTCTCTTTCTGACTTACTTCACTTAGTATGAGAGTCCCTAGTTCCATTCACGTTGTTGCAAATGTCATTGTTTTGTTATTTTTTATGGCTGAGTAGTATTCCATTGTGTATATATACCACATCTTAATCCATTCAACTGTTGTTGGACCTTTAGGTTGTTTCCACATCTTGGCTTTTTAAAATTGAAATATGGTTGATTTACAACATTATTTTATTTTCAGGTGTACAACACAGTGCTTCAAAATTTTCATAGATTATACTCCATTTAACATTATTACAAAACAATGACCATATTTTCTTGTACTGTACAATATATCCTCATTGCTTATCTATTTTATACATAGTAATTTGTATCACTTAACCCCACACTCCTTTTGGGCCCCTTCCCCATTCCTCTCTCCCTGGTAACCACTATTTGTTGTATGCATCTGTGAGTCTGTTTTTGTTTTGTCACATACATTCATTTTTAAAAATTTTTGAGATTCCACATGTAAGCGATAACAGCGTATTTGTATTTCTCTGACTTATTATACTAAGCATAATCCTCACTAGATCTGTCCTCATTGTTCCAAGTGGCAGAATTTCATTCTTTTTTAATGTTTGAGTAATATTTCATTTTGCATATATACCACATCTTCTTAAGCCAGTCATCTGTTGATAGAAACTTAAGTTGATTCTATATCTTGGCAATTGTAATTAATACTATTTTCAACATTGAGGTACATCTTTCTTTTCAAATTAGTTTTGTTCATTTTCTTCAGATATACACCCAGGAGTGGAATTGCTATATCATACAGTAGTTCTATTTTTAGTTTCTTGAGAAATCTCCATAATACTTTCCATAATGACTGTACCAACTTACATCCCACCAACAGTGTACTAGGGTTTCTTTATATCCTCACCAACATTTGTTACTTGTGTTCTTTTTATGATAGCCATTCTAACAGGTATGAGGTGATATCTCACTATAGTTTGATTTGCATTTCCATGATGAGTAGCAATGTTGAGCATCTTTTCATCTGTCTGTTGGCCATTTGTATGTCTTCTTTAGAGAACCGTCTGTTTAGGGCTTCTGCCCATTTTGGAATTGGGTTGTTTGATTTTTTTGTTATTGAGTTATATGTGGTGTTTATATATTTTGGATATTAACCCCTTATCAGTCATATTGTTTGCAGATATTTTCTCTCATTCCAGGAGCTGGTCTTTTCATTTTATCAATGGCTTTCTTTGCAATACAAAAGCTTTTACATTTGATCAGGTCCCATTTGTTCAGATACTACCGATCTTCTACAGTCACTTCCATTTCTCACATCCTAGTCAAGGAGAAAGGTGGAGAGGAGAATAAATGCCCAGGGAAATAGAAGCAAGGTTATGAGATGAGACAAAGGTACTACAATAATGTCAGTATTCTGTAAACAGAGAAGCACTTATCATTTTACCCATGCTTATTTTGTTGTTCTTTTTAAACTAACACCTAAACTCCAAAAAGACAGTCTTGGTTGACTATTTTTAGTTTTTGTGTAACCCCACATAGTGCCTTTGCTTCATCTTGCAGGCTCATCACTTGCAGTGGAGTTTGTTCATACATATGTACTATACATATGTACTCAGAGAAAAGTACCTGACCCTGTGGCTGAGTCCCATGACTGAATTGGTGGTAAGCATAAAGGCATGAAAAGGAGAATTGCCAGGGGTCCTGCCTGGGACATGGAGCTGGTAACATCCCCATCTTTTAGGAAGCCACTTTTTTTGAGGAGGCGGGGCATGCCCACAGCATGAGGAAGTTCTCAGGCTAGGTATCAAACCTGAGCCACAACTGTGACAAAGCTGAGTCCTTAACCACTAAGCCATCATTGACCTCCTTTAGGAGGGTCCTCTCCCTCTTTAGGAGGGACCTCCTAGAGGTCCCTTGAGAGTATTTGAGCAGTGCTCCTCTCTGTGTTTTTTTTCCTCCTTAAGTCTTCCTCGTCTATAACCAGGAAAGCCCTAAGAACCTCCTAATTGCCACATCCTTCTAACTTATCCCATCTTTCCCCTCACTGCCCCTACCTGAATTCCCTTCCTTTATCTCATTCTTTTACTGTTTGAGGACACTGAACAGAAAAATCCCACATAGACAGCTTCTCTCCTGCTTCCTCCAGTACTTCAAGATCTTCTCTGTGTCTGCGCATCTCTTTAGAACTTATCTGTCAGTCTCTTCCTGTTCGCCCCTTCCTCATAGCTCTGCACAGCGGCAATGGGTAGTGTTAGATTACTGTGTTAAATATAGGGTGGTGGGAAAGAGGGCTCTTTATTGATTAGTTCAGGTTTTAAATTTCACTTCTGCCATCTCCTGTGTTATCTTAGCAAGTTGTTCATTTTTCCATGCCTCAGTTTTCATTAATTTTTTTTCCTTTTCTTTTTACAGCCATAGCTGAGGCATATGGAAGTTTCCAGGCCAGGGATCGAATCAGAGCTGAAGCTGCCAGCCTACACCACAACCACAGCAACACTGGATCCAAGCCACAGCTGCCACCTACACCACAACTTGCAGCAACCCCAGATCCTTAACCCACTAAATGAGGCCAGGGATCAAACCCACATCCTCACAGAGACAATGTGGAGTCCTTAACCCTCTGAGTCACAACAGAAACCAGTTTTCATTCATTAATTTTTCTTTTTTGTTGTTGTCTTTTAGGGCTGCACCGACGGCATATGGAGGTTCCCAGGCTAGGGGTCTAATCAGAGCTGTTGCTGCCAGCCTACGCCAGAGCCACAGCAATGCCAGATCTGAGCTGTGTCTGCAACCTACACCACAGCTCACAGCAACGCCGGATCCTTAACCCTTTGAGCAAGGCCAGGGATCAAACCCGCAACCCCATGGTTCCTAGTTGGATTTGTTTCCACTCCACCATGATGGGAACTCCCAATTTTTCATCATTTTTTAATACCCTCCAATCTCTAGTCAGCACCTACCTTTGGCTGAATCTAGCAGAGAGTCAGCTGGCAGAGTATCCGCAGAACCACATGCTGCAGGTCTTGGCCACTTGTGCTGTAGAAGAAAACCAGGCAAGGTTGAGGCCTCAGAGTGCAAATCAGCCTTGGATCAGCACACAGAACTGATCAGGTTTGTGTATGTAGGTGTTTCCCCTCAAAGAATATGAGCTGCCCATAGTCAGAAACTGCATTTCTTTGGCTTTGCATCCCCTGCTCATTCCACACAACCTCAAATGTGATGCAAGCTTAGTAAATGTCTATGGGGTGGGCTTGTTAGTGGAGGTGAAGCCATACCATTCCTAGGAAACACGTTTGCATTTTCAGTTAGATAGGCCTGGGCCTATAGGAGTCCTTGCTGCCAGTAACGGGTTCTGATGAATGTGTAGTGTGTTAAAGAGGAGATTTGGAGAAAGGACCAACTAAGAAAGATTCATAGTTGTTAAAAAAGCCCTACTAACCTGGACAAAGGACAGATTAGTTTGATAGCACAAAAGAATGATGGAGTTCCCTTGTGTTGCAGCAAGTTAAGGAACCGGTGTTGTCACAGCAGTGACTCCGGTTGCTCCTATGGCTTGTATTCTGTCCCTGACCTTGGAACTTCCACAGGCTGCAGGCATGGCCAAAAAAGAAGAAGGAGGAGGAGAAGGAGAATAAGAAGGAGAGGAAGAAGAAGTAGAGGAAGGGGGAGGAGGAGAAGAGGAAGAAGAAGAAGGAGAAGGAGAAGAAAATATTAGTGGGCACAGAATGTCCATGAGAGAGGACTGGGTGGGATGGGGCACTGTCATGAGCCTGGACAGACAGACAGTTCCTAACATTAGGGGTCAGTGTCGGGAATGAAGCACTGCCAGGAAAATGAATACAGAAGCCATGAAGCCTGTGTCAAAGACAAGCCACATTTAATTTACTTTGCAACATTGCCTTGGATCAACCTCATAAGCTGTTCCCACCCACCCTCGTTTGTTTCATTATTCTCTGCAGAGAAATACTCTATTCTGTTTACAACAATAGCTGGCATGTGAATATGGGTTGAGTGAAAATAATGTAGAGGGAAAGGGAATTGGAAGTGTAGGACAATATAGACAAGTAGGTTTGCCTTACTCCTGAAGCTGGAGCTATCAAAGCATATGTATCTGTACTATTTTTTCTTTAAGTCACATTCTGTCTCTGAGGAATCATGGAAAATAGTGACCAGAACAAATTACTTTGACATTCCCAGGGTCATATTTAGCTCAGTAAAAGGTAAACAGGAAAATTCAGCTTAGATATCACACCCTAGATCATTGTTCTTTATATTTGTGATATATTGTATTAAATATTCACCAATTGGAGTTCCCTGGTGCCTCAGTGAATCAAGGACCTGTCATTTTCACTGTTGTCGCTTGGGTTACTGCTGTGGTTGTCACTTTGATCACTGGTCTGGGAACTTCTGCATGCCCCAGCATTCGGGGAAAAAAACAAAAATCACCAATCACACTTCCCTATCACTTTTGCCAAGTAAGCCATATCCTTGTCTTTCTGTTACTTTTGGCTTGGTCATGTGATGTGCTTTGGCCACTGGAATGTGAGCAGATGTGATATAGAATTGTCCCTTGGTATCCTCCAGGGATTGATTCCAGGCCTCCCTCGGGTACCAAAATGCAAGGATGCTCAAGTTCCTTATATAAAGTGGGTGGTACATTTGACCCTCTGTATCCAGGTATTCCGCATCCACAATACAAGGGCTGACTGAATTCCACATCTGAGCACATCTTGGAATATGCTTTAGTTTTGACTTGTGTCTTTTATGCCTACCCTTTACTTAAAAATAGCATGACTCAGATAGCAGTTAATTCTTTGAACTGAGTTCCAGAATGAGAATGCTAACAGAGAAGAACTGAACAGAACTACAGCTGCATTGCTGACCTCAAGTATTTAAATTAGAAAAGTGTTTGCTATTGTAAACTAATATGGTGTTATATTTATTTGATTTCTATTGCTCATCTAACAAATTACCATGAACTTGGCAACTTAAGTGACACAAATTTATCTTACAATTCTGTAGGTAAAGTCTAACATTGAATCCCACTGGGCCAAAATCAAGGTGGTGGCAGGGCTGTGTCCGTTTCTGGCGGCTTTCGAGGAGAATCTGTCTCCTGGCTTTTTCCAGCTTCTATAGGCTGCCCACATTCCTTGGCAGGTGGCTCCCATCCACCCTCTTCAACACCAACAATATTGCATCTCTCTGACCATTTTCCCATAGTTTTATCTCCCTCTCATTGTCTTTTTCTGCCTTCTTCTTTCACTTTTAAGGACTCTTATGATTTCACTGGGCTCATTCAGTGATTTAGGATGATCTCTGAGATTTAAGGTCAGCTGAATATCAACCTTAATTTCCCTTTGTCATGTAACCTTAACATATCCATATGTCCTAGGGATTAGGATACGGACGTCTTTGGGGGAAATTATTCTTCAGTATGGGTATTGGAATCAAAGATGATGTTGCTAAAAAAAAAAAAAAAAAAAAAAAAAACCGAAAAAACCCAGAGAACTAGTGACTACTTTGTAAATATGCATAGAGCAGTGGCTTCCTGTGGTTGTTTGAAGTTGTTAAGATAAGACACACAGTAGAGTCACACTGACTCTGATGGCCTGGCTTCATGCCTCATACTATCTGAAGCTGCGGGATCCTAGGCAAGTCATTTGATCTATTTCACTCTTAGTTTCTTCACCTATAACATTGGTGCTGTTTATCTTTCAGGGTTATTGAATGGATGAAATAAGATAGTGTTATATATATATATATATATATATATATGTGTGTGTTTATATATACATTTTATGTATATATATGTATATACACATAACTTCATTCTCTTTTCTTTATTATGGCTGAATAATATATATATATATATATATATCACACATACACGCGCACGCGCGCACACACACACACACACATATATAATATACATATACACAATATTTTTTCCCCTTTGCTTTTTAGGGCCTCCCTCATGGCATATGGAAGTTCCCAGGCTAGGGGTCTAATCAGAGCTACTGCTGCAGGCCTGCACCACAGCCACAGCAATGCCAGATCTGAGCCATGTCTGCGACCTACACTATAGCTTATCACAATGCCCCACCCTTAACCCACTGAGTGGGGCTAGGGATTGAACCTGAATCCTCATGGATACTAGTTGGGCTCTTAACCAACTGATATACAATGGGAATTCCTGCTTCTTTTTTTGTTATATTCACTAGCTTATTGTAATTTTTAGACTCTACATATAAGTGATATTGTACAATATCTGTCTTTCTCTAACTTATTTCACTTAGCATACTTCCCCCCAAATCCATCCATGTTGCTGTGAATGGCAAAATTTTGTTCTTTTTTATGGCTGAGTAGTATTCCTTTGTGTGTGTGTGTGTGTGTGTGTGTGTGTGTGTGTGTGTATCACATCTTCTTTATCCATTCATCTGCTGATGGATGCTTAGATTACTTCTGTATCTTGATAATTATAAATAATGCTACTTATGAACATTGAGGTGCATGTATCTTTTTGAATTAGTGTAAAATTTCATCCTTTTTCTCTGTTATAGTATATACACAATAGGATATGTAGGTTGGTAATAGAGTCATCAGATTCAATCTTGCCTTAAATTATTTTTATAAATGGACCATGCCTTCTGTGTCTATGAATGTACATTTGTGAGTTTATACCTGTGAATTCAGCTTCAGCTAACTCACTTTTCCAATGAAACTGTAATGCAGCATCCAAAGATGTATACCATCTTCATTCATCAATGAGAACTGTTAAAAATTATTCAGTAACACATGCGTAAATTAAGATAGCAATTTCCATTGATGTAAAGTCCAATATTTTCAGGCAGATATGTATATGCCTATGTGTACTTTTGACCTATATTGTAAACACTTTCTTTTATTTAATCTTCCATATCATATCACTGCATGGTCTTGACATTCTTTATTTTCAGTTATACAGGCTTTTCAATAAGAAACTCACTCATTTATATGGAATGACTATATAAAATTGCTTTTTATTTTCTTGGGAATTCAAGCCGATGCTCACTACCTGACCAGCTTGGCCAACTCCTAAGGCATCCCTGGCTGAGTAGCAGCTGTCAATCCCAATGGCAGCTGGAAGCTCTTCTTAATATTTTGGCATCTTAGAATGGAAGCATTTATCTTTTCATTCCACATATGTTCATGAGAGATCAGAATATTATAGATACCTAAAGAATTTGTATCTTTCTACATTTTTTATCCTTTTTGTCTGCTTTTACATGTGCTTTACTGTTTAAATATGTGTAATTAAATGTATTCTTGTGTGTTTATATTTGTATGTACACACAATATATATGTGCTGTTATTTCAAATCAAATTATGATACTTGTCCGATGGCAGATCCATATTTTTAAGATGCTGTTTTCAAGAGATCACAAATGTATTGGTTGCAAACTAAATTCTTTCAGCAAAGCAATGTAATCACAGAGAGCTATCACTTGTAAAAAAATGTTTTCACATTTAATACAGGAGCCTACAACATTCTATGGGTTTTGAAAACATGCTATGCTGTGCTAAGCACAAACATAAAAATTAATCTAAAAGCACAACACTGATAAGCCAAAAATGTCTGTGATATTCAAATTAAAACTTCAGAAGAATAAAAATAACTAAATTGCATACAGTGTGCCATAATGGTACTGCATACCCTCAAAAGTAAGAGAATTTGATCTTTTTGAGAAAGAAGTCATCTGGAAAACGAATGTCTAGTAAAATGAAAGATCTTTATTCCCTTGCCTAGTTCTAGTCTCTAAAATTAAATATTCTAAAAAAGTTTTTATAGTTCATTTTGATATTAAACATTATATTAGTAGATTTCATAATTATTGTTCTAGTTTTTGATTTATCATATTAAACTGGACCTGTCTAAAGCAACAGAAAAGTTATCAAACACAATACCTTTTAAATAAATTAAAATTACAGTCATACACAATGCTTCATATTTTATAAAACTACAAGCAAAAGGATATACTTAAAAATAGTAGGATGGTTATCTGGGGAAGAATGTAAAATGAGATTAACAGAAGAAAATAAAGTAACACATAAATTAATGAATGAATATAACAAGAAGATAGTTTATGTGCTATGAAATAAGAAGCATGATTAACTTAACCTTCTGCACCAGGGTTAAAAAATAATAGCTTTTTTGCATTTTAGCCTCTTATGGGGGCAGGGACTCAATTTAGGAGGCAAATTATAAAGACCTGTAGCACTTTTAAAAAATGCCCACACTTGTACCGAACTTCTAGATTTTCCTATTTAATAAATCTGGGGTAGAAATTAGGCATGTGTAATTTTGGTGACTAATTATTACAGAGTGAACACATATGTATACTGGTAATCTAAAACATAGAACAGTACGAGTATCCTAAATGCCCTTCTCTTTGAAAAGTAGTATTTTAAAAGCTCAGGTGTGATTCTAAGTTTGCATAGGGTTGAGGACCATTCTTCTAGCTCATACTCAGGCTGATTCTTTTCTTCTCTCATGGCTTTCTTTCTTCTGCATTTCTTTTTCTTTGATTTGTAATATTCCAAACATTATTTATCCATAGTAGGTAGGAATGATTTGTAAACCTTCTTGTCCTTTTATGTTAAAATGTATTTATTTTCTTAAGTTTGAATGATAGATTAACTATATATAGAATTATTTTAAATCATTTACCCATTCAAATTTGGTAGTATTCTCCATTGTTCTTGAGCCTGTAATTTTGGTAAATCAGTTGGGTTCATTATTGTACATACCTTTTTTTTAATTATCTTTTCCCTGGAAGATTTTTTTATTTCCTCTCTATCCTTGAAGCCTTGATATTTCACTAAAATATATTTATATGTGAGTTTCTGCTCTGTACCCAGCTCAATACCCCATAAATCTTTTCAGTTGAAAATGTTTCTGTTATTTCTTTGATTATTTCCTTCCTGTCATTAATCATTAACCCCTCCTGGAATTCCTATTAGTTAAACATTAGAATTCTGGAATTGAACCTCAACATTTTAAAGAAAGACAATATGTACATATATTTATGCTATGTATAAATAAATCGTGCTTATTCATATATAACATAATTATATACCTATTCTACAATGTGGAAATTTTCTTTTTTCTTTTTTAAATTTAATTTTCATTTTTTGGGGTATTTTTAGGGCCATACCTACGGCATATGGAGGTTCCCAGCCTAGGGGTGGAATCAGAGCTGTAGCTGTCAACCTATGCCTCCGCCACAGCAATGCAGGATCTGAGCAGCGTCTGTGACCTACACCACAGCTCATAGCAAGGAGGATCCTTAACCCTCTGAGTAAGGCTAGGAATCGAACCTGAGTCCTCATGGATTCTAGTCTGATTTATTTCCGCTGAGCCACAACAGGAATTCCAAAAAAAAATTTTTTTTTCTTAAATATAATCTTTCCACTACCTTGGACTTGCTTGATTATTCTTTTATTCAGTGCATTGGCTAATGTATTTCATAATCAAAGTTAAATTTTTTAATTCCATAAACTCTTATTCTCTAATAGTTCCTTTTTTAAAGAAATAATAGTTTATGCTTTTTTTCTGGATGCAGTGTCCTCTTAAACTTCTTGGAGGAAACTAACTGAAATAATTTTAACTTTTACCTTGGTTTTGAAATTATTTCTATTTCCAGTAGGGTTATTTCTTTGTTTCATTCGATGTGATTTTTGTAATGGATGCCTTTGTTTTTTTTTTTTTTTTTTTTTTCCAATATGTGATGATCCTTAGATAAAAATCTGTATTTACGGAGTAAAGGATTAGAATGATTAATGATCCATTTGCATGGATAGGATGTGTCAGTTACTACTGCTCCGTAGGTTACTGAGCATGGACCTGTCTAGCAGACTGAGGACTTGCATAATTAGACAAAGTAAAGAGGGCTTTATTCCAGATTAAAACTCTTCAGTGCATCTTTCTCTTTAGTGCTACTTCTCTTTTTCCCTTTCTACTTCTCTTTTTCCCTTTCTTTCCTCAGCATCTGCTGTGTCTATGTAAACCCCTCTCTTCTCTTCTTTCTTGGGCTTCGAATAGTGTTTATACCCCAGGCAGGTCAACTCCCTGTTTTAGAAGTTATTTTGCTTGGGGTTGGCTTATTTAATTAAAACATTATTTATAAAGCATTTTAAATAACTGGTCCATTCTTGATTTTTATCTTTGTTGAGTCAGAATTTGGAGCCAGTCCTTGGTTATCTTGGGGACAATACTTTCATTTAGTGCTTAGGACTGAGGTTTCTCCATCTGTTTTTCCCTTTCGTCTAATTCTGTTTATTAGCTAGGATTCTCTCAAGCTTTCTTGTTTACTGATGGCTCATTCTTTGTAAATTTTTAAAAGCTGTGATCTTCAGTTTAAAAAGATAGATATATATATATATATATAAAGAGGGAGTGGAGAGAGTTGTTTATATTAAATCTGACATCCTCCACTGAAAGCCCTGATGAGTATATGACAGATACCCATTAATTACAAGGAATGTACATTTAGAATTCAAAAATTCTACTATATCAGTGACCAGATTCAGTAAGTTTATTGCCTAAAACAGGGCAAAATACTGCTAAGAGGAAAGACTGGTGAAAATATCTCAGACAATACAGACATTTGAATGAAAATTTTAGAATTATTAAAGTGAATAAAGTAAATAAATTATTAAATTATTAAAGTAAATAAAGGAAATAAATCTAAGATGTATTGGTAATTTCAGACTAATATGTATAGTCAATGTGTTTTCAAGGCAATAGGCCAACATTTTGTAGATATGTATATCCAATTGTCTGTTCATTCATCTGTCCATTTATTTGTCTCCGTTACTTTATCTATCCTTTCCACCTATCTAGCAGGTCTTAAAAGTGAACAATAAAAAACACTCAAGTGTCTGAAAGTTCCTCAGGAAATTAAATATATCATCCAGCAATTCCACACCTGGGCATATATCAGGACAAAGCTACAATTCAAAAAGATACATGCACCCCTGTGTTCATTGCAGCACTACTCACAATAGCCAAAATATAGAAACAACCTAAATGTCCATGGACATGGATTAAGAAGATGTGATACATATATAAATAGAATACCACTCAGCCATAAAAAAGAAAAAATAATGCCATTTGTAGCAACATGGAAACAACTAGAGATTCTCATACTAAGTAAGTCAGAAAGAGAAAGACAAATACCATATATCACTTATATGTGGAATCTAAAATATGGCACAAGTGAACCTACCTACAAAACAGAAACAGACTCAGACATGGAGAACAGACTTGTGATTGCCAAAGGGGAAGGGGGAATGGGATGGAGGGGGAGTTTAGCGTTGGTAGTTGCAAACTATTATATTTAGAATGAGGTCCTACTTTACGGCACAGGGAACTATAGTCAGTCTCTTGGGATAGAACATGATGGAAGTATGAGATGAAGAATGTATATATGTGTATATATTTATGACTGAGTCACTATGCTATATAGCAGAAATTGACACAACACTGTAAATCAACTATAATTAAAAATAGTTTATTAATAAATAATGCACAATAACAAGCTTTATGTAAAAGCAAAAAAAAAAAAAAAAAAAGCTCAAGTATCCTAGCATCCCAAGGAAAAAAGAAGATAATGGCCCTAAAACACTTTAATCCATTATTTAAATTACACAAAGAATTTATAATGTTTTTGTACCTTGGACCCCTTTGGTAGTCTATTAAGTCTGTGGACACTTTCATCAAGTGATATTTTTAAACACACGAAAAAAATATGAGGTTACATAGTGACCTGAGTATATTGAAATATATTTTTTATAATAATGTAACAGATTTATTACATAATTCAAATTTCTAGTATCTATTCTTTCTTTTGATTAGTAATATAGTAATACCAGATGATAATCAGATTATTGGTCTTTTCTAAGAATTACTATCCACATAAATTCATGCTATTTTTATTTTTCATGAATTCCAGTGCTTTCTTATTTCCCTTTTTTCTTCTGTCTTTAATTTTATTCTCAATTTATTCTGTTGCTCTTTTTGTGGTATATTTTCTAGACTATTATCTCATTAATTTCCAGCTTTTCTTTTTTTAAGTATAAAAAACATTAACTCCATAAGTCTTCCTCTGAATAACTCTTACTGCAGCCCATATTTTTTGATATATAGCATTATTATCACTGTTCCAATGTATTTTTCTGTTTTTTTTTAGGTTTAGTAATGATTGACTGAAGAGGTTTTTATACTGTATTTTAAAATGTTTAAGTGACAGTTTAAAGTTAGCAGGTTTTTTTTTTTTTCTGAAACCATTTTACTTATTCCTGAAGTATATCATTTACTGTTCTCTTAGTAAGCCTTTTTTGTTTGTTTTTGTCCAAACATAATCTTTAATTCATCTTTACTAGTGTTTTTGGTTTGTTTGCCAAATATCTGTATATCACCTTTATTCCTAAAATGATAGTTTTGGGTAGAGATAAAGTTCTGGCTGCCACTTATTTTCTCTTGAGTCTTCTTTGAGCTGTCTCCTGGCTTCTATTTTGCTTTTGAGAATTTGTCTGTTTTGATGTTCCTTCATAAAAAGTGTCTTTTTTCTTTGAATTCTTTGTCCTTATAGATCTACAGTTCTACTCTAGCTCCTATGTTACCTGTCAATTTAAAAAAAAAAAAAAATGCAGGTTTGATCCCTGACCCCATTCAGTGGGTTGGGGATCCGGTGATGCCATGAGATGTGCTGTAGGTCACAGATGCAACTTGGATCCCGTGTTGCTATGGCTGTGGGGTAGGCCAGCAGCTGTAGCTCTGATTCGACTCCTAGCCCAGGAACTTCCACATGCTGCAGGTGCGGCCCTAAAAAGCAAAAAATAAAAAGCGCAATGTGAGAGTTGTGAGTTAAGGTTTTAGTGGGAGCAAAATGAGGACTATAGTCTGGAAGGCAGCATTTCAGAGAGCTCTGAAATACCGCTCCAAAGAGGTGGGGGGACTTTCAGTATATATGTAATTTTGGTGAAGGGGGGGAGTACACGCAACCAAGCACACATTTTGCAGAAGGTTGCTGCTAGTCTTGTGAAGGTGACTTCTGGTCACAAGGAGCAGACATCATCATGAAGGATTTTAGTGCTTTTCTAGATATGAGGAGATGCAAGAATCAGATTCACAGAATCTTTTGAAAATATCTATCTGAAGACCTGTTCTGCCAGTTTTCACAGAGCACAGAGTGCCTCACTCCTGATCTCCACGCTGAGCTCCTTTCAGGTGTACTGAAGGTCAGTAGCTGCAGTGGCTCATCATTCAGTCCACGTACAAGCAGATGGTAAATGCCAATCTTCAGTTCACATAGGTCTTGGTGTATATTTTGTTTTAGTAATTCTGTGGAATTCATTGGGCTTTCTGAGCCTGAGAATTGGTGTCTTTACTACTTCTAGAAAATTCTCACCCATTATCCCTCTGAATATTGCTTTTTTTCTGTTCTCCCTGTTCTTCTCTCAAGACTCTGAATAGACACCGAGTGACCTTTTTACTTTATCCTTAATATCTCTTAATTTTTCTTTCATATTTTCATTGTTTATAACTTTGTGCTGCATTCTGGGTAATTTGTTAAATTAATAGTCTCCTTCATGAAGTCTCTCTTCAGCTGAAGGAGTTAATTTGTGTTTAGACCATCTATTGAGTGGCTCATTTTGATGATTATAGTTTTCACTTCTAAAAGTTTTATTTAGAAATCTTGAAAACTGTACCTGGTCAACTTTGAAAATCTCTTATTCTGTATCAGACTCTTGCCCGTTTTTTTCTTTAAACCTACTCGTTTTATATTCCTTGCCTGATAATATTCATCCTTGGTGTATTATTCTTCAGGCTTTGAATTTTTTTTTTTCCAGAATTCCCGTCATGGCTCAGTGGAAACAAATCTGACTAGTATCCATGAGGCAGATTCAATCCCTGGCCTCACTCATTGGGTCAAGGATCCAGTGTTGCCGTAAGCTGTGGTGTAGGTCACAGAGGTGGCTTGGATCCTGCATTGCTGTGGCTGTGGCATGGGCCGGAAGCTACAACTCCAATTTGATCCCTATCCTGGGATCCTCCATATGCCATGGGTGAAGCCCTAAAAAGACAAAAAAAAATTTTTTTTTCCTATTAATTCTCTCTCTCCCTCTCTTTTTACAATGGTAGCTACTTTCCTTCTTGTGGGAATTTTGTGAGGTTGAGGTTTAAGTCACTCTTTTAGGATTTCCCTGGTGGCTCAGTAGGTTAAGGACCTGGTGTTGTCCGTGGTGTGGCTCGAGTCACTGCTGTTGTGTGAGTTCAGCCCCTAGCCCATGAACTTCCATGAGCACAGCCCTCCAAAAGTCACCCTTTTAGAGAAAATGTGCTCTGGCTGCTGAGCACTAATAACCAAGGTGAGTGTGTACACTAATAACCAAGAATCACCTAATATATGACTTACAGATTTTGTAAGCCAGATAGTTAGTGTTAGGTAATTTCTTTCTATCTCAAATCAGGGTTCACTTACATTTTGGAAATCTCAAGGAGAAATTTCTTTTGTCTTTTCAGGTCTGTATAGCTGGATGGCCAAACTAGGCAAATATCCCACCATGTCCCTCTGTACTTTTTTTCTCTTTCTATTTCAACTGCAGAGTGCTCTGTCTTTCAGGATCCCAGGCTCTCTGTGATTTCTGATTCCACCTTCCTTTAGAGTGCTCCCTAACTAGTAATTTTGACTCTTCTCCATGCCTGGGGCTCATTAAAGCCAGAACTATATGTCAGAATCACATTCCCACCTCTCAAGATGCCTCCAAAAGCTCATATGTCCATGCCAACTCAGCCGTGCATTTAAACACTATTTTTAAAATCTACAGTGAGCACACCTGTGACCAGATTGTGGTTTCTAGACACTATTTTGGAGAAATGGCTGCTTTAGGCCTGGCTCAGGGAATGTACACAGTGAGCCTGATACATCTTGTTGTGCCAGAAAGCAAGCAAGCTCTTAAAGAAGGGAGATATGTCACAAGGACCCAGGAACTAGTTTTGGAACAATCTGAGCATCAGAAAGAATAATGAATATAATTGGCTGTAACCACTGAATATGTAAAAATCAGTGAAGTCATTGTGGTGTCAGAGAGCGAGAGACCTGCCATCAATGAGACTATTACACTAACTCCTTATCCTCAAAATTAGTAATTAAAGGCAAAGTTAGGCATTTAGCATAACTTTTGGAGGAAATATAGTTCAGCCCATGGTAATGAGATAAAATGCACACTCCCTCTCCCTCTCTTTTTTAAACAAAAATTTTAAAATGCCAATTTTAAAGAGAGGTAATGATAGAATTAGAAAATGACCATTTTGTAACCCCAAGGAAACTAATTCAGAAACATATCATCACTGGAAACTAAAATCATTAGGGGAAATGTTATAGAGGAACAGGATACTCACTGAGATCAGAGTGTTACCCCAAAATACCACTCGGTAATTTCAACAGGCAGAGAAGAAATGCATCTATCTACAGAGGAGATATGTGGGAATCATGATTTTGATCACACGATGAGAAGTAATCTTAATAGTGGACCACGAGGCATTGATCCCTCCTGATGAAATATCACAGGACATACTAGGTACTTTTACTCAAAGTGCTACACTAGAATCAAGTTGAGCTTTTATATTTAATTTCCTGATTGTAGGAAATATAGAGGATTAGAAAAACAAGAAAAATGACACTGTGAGGAAAATGTGGATCTCAGAATGTGGGACTTTATTTACATTGATTAAGTCTCTTCAAAATGTTGGATGACTTAGGGGGAAAAATAGTAAGCATGAACTTTGAATACAAATTTTTTTTAAAAAAAGGCTAAAAATATATTTTGGAAAAAGTAATCATTGAGTATAGCACGTTAAAGCTTTGGGAATTTTAAAAAAATCTATCCTTTTTAGTTGTTCAGTACTTTGGAGGGTTTTTCTGGACATGTACTTTTAACATATATCCCTAGCACATAATAGGCAAATATAATTTTAAGTTGTTATTTATAAGTGGTCTACCTTTATAATTTATTCAATTACTTTAGTAATTTTCTATATCCTTCAGAAAATAGTCAAATGCAGTGTGTGAACTGATCTTTGTTCAAAGCATTAAATTAATGCTTGCATAATTTAGATTCTAGTTTATTAGAATGTTTTAACTATGTTATGGCATACATGATATGCATCAAAGGATGAGTTTATGATTAATTTAAGTAATATTAATCTTTCCATAACTGGGAGTTTCCATTTATTTATCACATTTTATTTGTTAGAATATATTATTTTTATGTATTATTTAAAGGGAGTTAAATTACATAATATTGCACTTATTCTATTATTAATAAATGATATTTTATTATTTTTTATTTTTTGTCTTTTAGGGCTGCACCCACGGCCTATGGAGGTTCCCAGGCTAGAGGTCGAACCAGAGCTGTAGCCACTGCCTACACCACAGCCACAGCAACGCTAGATCGAAGCCGCATCTGCAATCTACACCACAGCTCACGGCAATGCCAGATCCTTAACCCACTGAGCAGGGCCAGGGATTGAACCTGCATCCTCATGGATACTAGCAGATTCATCTCTGCTGCGCCATGACGAGAACTCCAGAATAAATGATATTTTATTCCACTTCAGGATACTTTTTTGCGTGAGAGCCTTTACCATCTTTTTTCCCCTTAATCCTCCACTAACAGGGATCTGTCATTGTTAAGACTACGTCTTTTTTCTAGGCAGGATGTGCTTTATTCATAAAAACAACTGTAGAAAACTTGTAACTGGAAGATGGTGGGTAGAAAACCCCCGAGCTCAATTCCTCCCTTGGGCAGGGCAAAATTACAACTCTTTACATGTAGCAACCATTGATCAGAAAGATTGGAAGATGAGAAAAATAGATCTTGTACAGCTAAAGATGAAAAGAAACCAAAACAAGACAGTCAGGATGGGCAGAGAGGTAGCATAGTCAAAACCTATACCCTTGGAGGTGGGTAACCCACAAATGGAGGATAATCACAATTCCAGAGGCTCTCCCCAAAGAGCAAGGAGTCTGAGCCCCACTTCGGGCTTCCCAGCCTGGGAATCCTACACTGAGAAGATGAATTCCCAGAACATTTGGCTTTCAAGGCCAGTGGAGCTTATTTTCAGAGAGCTGGAGGGCCATGGGAAATAGAGGCTCCACTCTAAAAGGGAATCCCGATGTGGCTCAGCCGGTTACAAACCCTACTAGTATTCCTGAGGATGTGGATTCAATCCTTAGCCCCACTCAGTGGGTTAAGGATATGGCATTGCCACAAACTGTGGCACAGGTTGCAGATATAGCTCAGATCTGGCTTAAGCAGTTTCCACTTCATTCTGTGCTGTGCTATAGGCTGGTAGCTGCAATTCTGATTCGACCCTTAGCCCGGGAACGTCCATATGCCACCAATGCAGCCTTAAAATGAAAAGAAAAAAAAAAAAAAAAAAGAAAGAAAGAAAAAAAGAAAAGGGTACACACAAAATCTTATACTCTGGGACCCAGGGTACCTGGGTCAGATCCACCTTCTGGTCTTGGAGAGTCTCCTGGAGGGTCAGGCACCAACTACAGCTCACCCTGTGGACACAGACCCTGGAGGCACCATTTTGGGGAACTTGTTCTATCATGAGGACACCTGGTGCTGGCAAGCCCCATTGTGGAACCCTTCCTCTAGCTTATTAGCTTTGGGGCCCAGCCCTGCCACCCACCCACCAGCTTGTGGGCACCTATACTGGGAAGCCTCAGAAGAAGCAACTAGCTCAGCAGTAACATGGCCCCATCCACCAGTAGCCCTGCTGCCTGAAGACCCCCTGAGGGCACAGCCACCCTGTGACCCAGCTCTATCAGCGCTACTACTTTCATACCATGCACAAAAATTAATTCCAAATGAATTAAAAACTTAAATATAAGGCCTGAAACTATAAAACTTCTAGAAGAAAATGTAGGAGGTAGTAAGTTCTTTGCCATTGATCTTAGTAGTACTTTTCTGGATATTAAAAAAGGGAACCAGGCAAGGTAACCAAAAGCAAAAATAAGCAAGTGGAACTACATCAAACTAAAAAGCTTTTTCACAGTAAAGGAAACTATCAACAAAAGAAAAGACTACCTAACAAAATGGAAGAAGATATTTGCACATGACATATCCAATAAGGGGTTAATATCCAAATATGCAAAGAACTCATAAGACTTCACATCAAAAGAACAAACAACCCAATTGAAAAATGGACAGAGGATCTGAGTAGATATCTTTTCTAAGAACGCAGGTGGCCAACAGGCACATGAAAAGATGTTCATCATCACTAATCATCAGGGAAATGCTAATCAATACCACAATGAAACATCAACTCATACCCCTCAGAATGGCTATTATCAAAGCAACAACAAACAGAGAAAGTATTAACAAGGATGTTGACAAGGGAACCCTTGCACACTGTTGGTGGGAGTGAAAATTGGTGTAACCAGTATGGAAAATAGGAAGATTTTTCTAAAATTTAAAAATAGAACTACAAATAGTACTCCAGTTTTATTACTGGGTATTTATCCGAAGAAAACAAAAGACTAATTAGAAAATGTATTCACTCCTCTGTGTATTGAAGCACTGTTTACAATAGTCAAAATATGTAAAGAACCTAAGTATCCATCAATAGATGAACCAATAAAGAAGATGTGGTAAGTAAATACATACATGTGTGTGTGTATGTGTGTATACATGTGTAATGTAGTATTCCATATTTATAATGGAATACTACTCAGCCATAAAAAGAATGAGATTTTGCCATTTGTGACAACATAGATGGACCCAGAGGGTATTATGCTAAGTGAAATTAGTCATACAGAGAAATACAAACATTGTATGATTTTATTTATATATGGAATCCAAAAAATAGAACAAGTGAATGAATATAACAAAACAGAAACAGAATTATGAATACAGAGAACAAATGGGTGGTTGCAAGAGGGAGGGGATTGAGGGGAGGAAAAGCATAGGTGAGGGAGATTAAGAGGTACAAACTTCCAGCTGCAAAGAAAATGAGTCACAGGTATGAAATGCACCGTGTGTGGAATATAGTCAATAATTATGTAATATCTTTATATTTGCAAAAAATATAGCAATTAATGTAAATATAATGACAAAACTTAATAAAAAGTTATATTTAAAAATACTCCTGGAGTTCCCATCATGGTGCAGTGGTTAATAAATCCAACTAGGAACCATGAGGTTTCAGGTTCGATCCCTGGCCTTGCTCAGTGGGTTAAGGATCTGGTGTTGCCTTAAGCTGTGGTGTAGGTCACAGACGTAGCTCGGATCCCGCGTTGCATAGGCCAGAGGCTACAGCTCAATTAGACCCCTAGCGTGGGAACCCCCATATGCCGTGGGTGCGGCCCTAGAAAAGGCAAAAAAACAAAAAAAATTTTTTTTTAATTTAAAATTTAGAAATACTCCTGAAGAATGATAATTTGTCTTTAGTTACTACTCTATTACAAGTTTTAGCTGTCTGTGTTGAAAATACTAAGTTCTGTGCTAAATGTGTGAAGTTCAAATATTCTTTTAAAATTCCAAATACATGATCATTTCTAGCACAAATAACCTTAGCGATATCCAGAAAAATTTAGTTTAGACAAACACGTTGATATTTAAAAATAGACCTAAAATAATGACTTTCTGATTTTTTTTTCTATTTCAAATCTTGCTTGCCAGTTGGTCTTTGACTCTTAGAGTTGTTTAATTAAAATAATATTTAATTTGTAAGTGATTAACTTCCTTAAGGCAATCGATTCTACTCTAGGAGAAACTAACAGGCCAGCAGCTGCAGCTCTTATTCTACCCCTAGCCTGGGAACTTCCATATGCCATGGGTGCAGCCCTAAAAAGACAGAAAAAAATCTGAACAGTATATTTTATGTGTTTTTTTTTTTTTCCTTTATAGTTCAGCAGATGCATTTGAAGCCTTCAAAGGAAAGAAATTCCAAATAGCACTGAAGTCCTCTCTCTAGGAATATCTGGAAATCAGAATTCTAGGTTAAACATACCTTATTCAAATAGATTCTGTGTTCCCACTAAAGAAGAAACACTTTGAAGTGAAAGAATATTTTAGTTTCACCCTCACATTTTTAATTTCTCATTGAAATAGTGACCAGCTCTAAGAACTCTTACTTATTAAGAAGTGACAATGAAATTCATGTATTATAATTCACATAATTATAAAACAAACTTCTTAAAAGCAAAAATAACTTCACAAATAATTTTAGCTCAAAACAAAATCAGCTGCTGGTCTGATTTTCTTAGGATACTTTAAGAGCCCACTACTTGGACAATTTTAGGGCAGTATTTCAAATTCAACATTTATTTTTAATAAGAACTTACGAGCAACAGGATGTTAAATAGCAAGAAAAATCAGCGATTCTTGAAATCAGAATATCTATGTGACATTAGATAAGCATGCATTTCAGTATCCTTATTTCTTAAAAACACGCAAAACAGTACCAATATTCCCTACGTGTTAATTTACTGTTCAACTTGGCAATGACTTACTGCTTCATTCAGCATTAGAATCCTGGAGTTATCCTTGATTAATGGATATCTTTTTTTTTCTTTTTTTTGGTCTTTTTTTGCCTTTTCTAGGGCCGCTCCCGCGGCACATGGAGGTTCTCAGGCTAGGGCTCGAATCATAGCTGTAGCCACTGGCCTACACCAGAGCCACAGCAACGCGGGATCCAAGCCGCGTCTGCAACCTACACCACAGCTCACAGCAACGCCGGATCCTTAACCCACTGAGCAAGGCCAGGGACCGAACCCTCAACCTCATGGTTCCTAGTCGGATTCGTTAACCAGTGTGCCACGACAGGAACTCCTAATGGATATCTTAATACTGTTGCTGTGGCTTAAGCAGCTTCCACTTCATTCCGTGCTTTTCCTATTACACATCTCCTTCCTGTCCACCAATACTAACGATAAAACTCTTTGAGGCCCAATCCATTTTTTTTTTTCTAACACCACTATGATTCCTAAATTGTTCATCCTATTATCACAGATGAGCACTTAGTAGGCTGTACATGTGATTTAATGCTTCCTTTGTATAGGTACCATTAGATTTTCCTCAGTCAATCTATATATATTACAGAGTGACATCCCTAATTTTCCTTTCATGGATCCGTTTTGAACATTTCTGCATTACTTAAGGTATGAATGTTTTATACTGTCACCTAGTGGTGATTGTTTGTCCACCAACAGCTAATTTTTGCAGAATTGCCATTATTATACAACTGTTTGTATAATTATTTGAATACTCTAGTCAACCGGTTTTTGTTGAGTGGCTAGTATATGTCAAGTTCTTTGCTAGACATTGGAACTACAGTAGAAAAAGAAAAAAACAGAAACAGAAACACTAAATCACTGCCCTTGTGGAGCTTATACACTATTGCAGTTTGTTCTCTTTTCTAAATAAACTAAGGGGAAAATAGAAAAAAATAAAAATCTTTAATAATATGAGAAGTGTAGGATAAATTTATATACTTGAAACTTATTAGGTGCTAAAAGTGAAAAATAGTACACCTGGATTGATGCTTATTGAGCTGAAGATGTTCAATTATGTTAAATAGCAATACAAAATTCTGGAAATATATAACTGTTTAAGTGTAAAACATTAAGGTGTTTACAATATGTTCTAAATATATTGAACACAAATACTCTACTTTAGACTATAATTTATTTTCAACAGAGATATGTGTGAGCAATTCTGAAATTATTCCAGGTATATTCGGAGACTTAGAAAATAAGTATATTGTGAATAATGAAAGCCAAATTCTTTTTTTTTCATGAAAAGAAATTACAAATTAGGAAGAGGGTATAGTTAGAATGAACTATGTGGTATTAGATTGTAAGTGAGGGAGTCAATATCATCTATGATTTGATAGATAGATTAGATAGGTAGGTAGATAGAAGCAGGTAGGTAGACAGAGAAATAGACTTGGGTGCATTCAAGTGCATGTACATATATTTCTTTAACTCCTTCCATTAAAAGTGCCTAGAATTGGAGTTCCCGTCGTGGCTCAGTGGTTAACGAATCCGACTAGGAACCATGAGGTTGCAGGTTCGGTCCCTGCCCTTGCTCAGTGGGTTAAGGATCCGACATTGCCATGAGCTGTGGTGTAAGTCGCAGACGCGGCTTGGATCCCACGTTGCTGTGGCTCTGGCGTAGGCTGGCAGCTACAGCTCCGATTGGACCCCTAGCCTGAGAACCTCCATATGCCGCAGGAGTGGCCCAAGAAATGGCAAAAAGACCAAAAAAAAAAAAAAGTGCCTAGAACCAAGGATAATTTAGTATCAATGAGCACAACTCATGTCCACATCTTTCTTTCTAAATGTCATTCTTTAATGACCTAGTGTTTTTTGGAGAAATACTGATTCCAGGGTTGGGATGGGGAAATTACAAAATGAGCCTGGAATAACGTGTGGTGTCAGAAAGTATGCAAGTGTTCAAAAGATAATAACAGCATGTTGAAAGGACACTGAAAACAACTTGTAGTTCTCAGTGGCTACATTGGTGTCAATTTGAACAACAAAAGAAATAGTGATAGTGATGGAGTATAATCCACAGAATAAAGTAGATTTTTACAAGTTTGTCCTGGTATGAATATATAATTGAACACAAAAATGAAAGGAGGTAAGGGATAGCTCTTCATTATAGTAGAACTCCAATTAATGTGTATAGAAGAAATTACAGAATTTTTAAACATTCACTGTTTGGTAAATACCACTGGAATAATTGTTGCAGCAAGAATCATCAGTGAGTCCTAAAATCGATGGGCAAAGTATCATGAGAAAAAATATTTTCATACTTTCAAAATATTTTCCCCATTATTAGATGCTTATTAATCATAAAGGGAAGAATAGTAACTTTCCATGAATAAACCTGTCAGATATCACCTTAGTCAAGTGTTCAAAGATAATAGTAGTAGTAACAACATTTTTTTGCTGTTTTTTAGGGCCCCATCTGGAGCATATGGAAGTTTCCAAGGCTAGGGGTCAAATCAGAGCTACAGCTGCTGGCCTACACCAGAGCCACAGCAATGAGGGATCGAGCTGCATCTGTGACCTACACCACAGCTCACAGCATCACCGGATCCCCAACCCAGTGAGTGAGGCCAGGGATTGAAATCATATCCTCATGGATACTAGTCAGCTTCGTTTCCTGTACACCACAATGGGAACTCAAATAACAACATATTGATACAAAGCACTGAGAAGGGCATAGTATCATTTTAATAGTATTCTTTTTTTTCCATTTTAATTACAGATATTTTGGTGATTTTATTTATTTTTTTATTACTCAATGAATTTATTACATTTGTAGTTGTACAATGATCATCACAATCCAATTTTATAGGACTTCCATCCCACAGCCCCAGCATATCCCCCCACCCCCCAAACTATCTCCTTTGGAGATCGTAAGGTTTTTCAATGTTTGTGAGTCAGTATCTGTTCTGCAAAGAAGTTCATTCTGTCCTTTGTTCAGATTCCACATGTCAGTGAAAGCATTTGATATTGGTGTCTCATTGTATGGCTGACTTCACTTAGCATGATAATGTCTGGGTCCATCCATGTTGCTAAAAATGCCAATATTTTGTTCCTTTTAATGGCTAATATTCCATTGTGTATGTGTACCACATCTTCTTGATCCACTTCTCTGTTGATGGACATTTAGGTTGTTTCCAAGTCTTGGCCATCGAAAATAGTGCTGCAATGAACATCAGAGTACATGTGTCTTTGTGAGTCATGGTTTTCTCTGGATAGATGCCCAGGAATGGGTTTGCCTGATCAAATGGGAGTTCTATGTTTAGTTTTCTGAGGAATCTCCATACTGCTTTCCACAGTGGCTGCACCAATTGACAATCCCACCAACAGTGTACTAGGGCTCCTTTTTTTCCACACCCTCTCCAGCACTTACTATTTGTAGATTTTTTGATGATGGCCATTGTGGCTGGTATAAGGTGGTACCTCATAGTGGTTTTGATTTGCATTCCTCTAATAATAAGTTAGGTTGAACATCTTTTCATGTGTTTTTTGGCCATCTGTATGTCTTCTTTGGAGAATTGTCTGTTTAGATCTTCTTCCCATTTTTTGATGAGGTTGTTTGTTTTTTTGGTATTGAGCTGCAGAAGGTGTTTATAAATTTTGGAGGTTAATCCTTTGTCAGTTGATTCATTTGCAAAGTTTTTGTTAGAAACAAATGACTTGAATTTAGTTACAAGAAAATATCAGACAATACTAAATTGAAGGATATATACAAAAATAATTGGCTGACCTGCATGTATCAAAAGTTTCAAAATCATGAAAAACAAGAAAGAACTATCCAAAATTAGAGGAGATTAAGGAAACATGGCAACTAAATGCAGTGTGCAGTCCTAGTTAGAGCTTATATTTGTAAAAGGACATTAATGGGACAATTGCTGAAATTTTAGTAAGGTTTACAGATTATTTAATAATATTTTAAATTTCCTGGGTGTAATCATTGCACTATGGTTATATAAAGTGTTAACTGTTTGAGTAGCTGGATGGAGAGTATGTTGGAAATCTTTGCCCTGTTTTTGCAAGTAGAAAGTTATTTCACAATAAAACACTTAAAATATTTTATTTTATAAACTGGAACCTTCCTTTCCATTCACAATAAAACTTGTAAGTTTGCCATTCACACACTCAAACCTTGTATATTTTTAGGAATTCATTTTGTGACTGCTTGAGATAGTCTTCAGAGTAATAGAAGCATTAATAATGACTAATTGAGTAGCCTCTTTTTTTGGCAACAGGTACAAAGCTAACAGACAATTTAATTAAAAAATTGTAACTATATTTCAATTCCAATTGTGAATATGATTTAGTGTTGACCAGTGACTTTCAAACCTGAGATAGCATCAGGAGCAACTGGAGGGCTGTTAAAATGAAGATTCTTTGGCTCCCTCCTCTTGAGTTTCAGATTCAGTGGGTCTGGGTTGGGGCTTAAGGATTTGCATTTCTAAAAAGCTTCCAGATGAGGCTGACACTACTAGTCCTGGGATGACCATACTTTAACACTGCTGTAGATAATAGTTTGAAATTGTAGAATTAATGTATCACTACATCTCTATTTTTCTAGTGTGTATAGTTAAATATAATTTAAACTACATTTTATCCCAGTTGCTAAACTGTAAGTATTGCAAAACTACAAGCCATTTTATGGTAGCCTTGAAATCCTAATGCTCAATGTGCTGAGATTAATAGATGGGACCTTTGGGAAGTACTTTAGGTCTTGAGAGTGAATCCTTCATGAATGAAATTACTATGTTTTTTTGTTTTTTCGGTTTTTTTTGTCTGTTTGTTTGCCACACCTGCAGCATATAGAATTTCCTTGGCTGGGGAGCTAGGACCACCATTAAAATGTTTGAAAGAAGACTAGTTGGTGCATTAAGAGAGGAGATAAAATTAAATAATAAAATGCTATATTAAAATGAAAAAAGGCATTATTTCATGTGCCTGTTCTCAGCATCACTAATTATTAGAGAAATGCAAATCAAAACTACAATGAGGTACCACCTCATACCTGTCAGAATGACCATCATTAACAAGTCATCAAATAACAAATGCTGGAGAGGGTGTGGAGAAAAGAGTACCCTCCTACACTGTTGGTAAGAATGTAAATTGGTACAACCACTACGGAAAACAGTATGGAGGTGCCTCAGAAAACTAAATATAGAACTACCATATGACCCGGCAATCCCACTCTTGGGCATATATCTGGACAAAATTTTCCTTGAAAAAGAAACATGTACCCCTATGTCCATTGCGGCACTATTCACAATAGCCAAGACATGGAAACATCCTAAATATTAACAGATGAATGGATTAAGAAAAGATGGTATATATGCACAATGGAATACTATTCATCCACAAAAAAATAACAAAATAATGCCATTTTCAGCACCATGGGTGGAACTAGAAACTCTTATACTAAGTGAAGTAAGTCAGAAAGAGAAAGACAAATACCATATGATATCACATGTCTGGAATCTAATGTTAGGCACAAATGAACCTTTCCACAGAAAAGAAACTCATAGACTTGGAGAACAGACTTGAGGTTGCCAAGGGGAAGCGGGAGGGAGTGGAATGGACTGGGAGTCTGGGGTTAATAGATGCAAACTATTGCATTGGGAGTGGATAAGCAATGAGATCCTGCTGTATAGCACAGGAAACTCTATCTAGTTACTTATGATGGAACACGATGGAGGATAATGTGAGAAAAAAATGTATATATATGTGTGTGAGTGGGTCACTTTGCTGTACAATAGAAGTTGACAGAACACTGTAAACCAACTATAATGGAAAAAAATAAAAATCATTAAAAAAAAACTAAAGGCAGAAAAAGAGATGGGGAATAAACAAAAAATAATGCAATTAGTAGAAAACCAAAACCTGGTAGGTATTCATCCAACTATATCTACTATAGGTAGGTATTCATCCAACTATATTCACTTTAAATGTGAATATCTAAATATACTATAAAAATGTCGTTACAGTGATAATAAAACAAGACCCAACTATATGTTGTCTATAAGAAAACCACATTGAATATAAAGGCTCAGATAGACTAAAAGTAAAGAAGTGGAGAAATATATACCATTCTAACAGTAATCAAAAGAAAGCTGAAGTACCAATATTAATTTTAGACAAAGCACAAAACAAAGCAAGAAAAATTATCAGAGATAAAGAAGGGAATTACATAACGATAAAGGGGTCAGTTTCCCCAAGAACACATAACAATCACTAATGCTATATAGCTGACAATAGATACTCCAAATATCTGACACTATATCTGAGAGAATTGAAGAAAAAATAGACAAAAGTACTACTACTGTTTCATACTTCAACCTCTCTCAGTAATGGACAGATAGAGCAGGCATAAATCACTCAGGAAACAGACTACCTGCACAGAAACATCAGTCATCTGGTTCTAAATGACATTTTTTAGAACACTCTATCCAACAAAAGGCCAATGCCCATTCTTCACAAGCTCATATGGAATATTTACAGACATGGGCCATAAACACATCTCACAAACTTAAAAGTATAGAAATCATCCAAAATATGACTTCAGACTGCAAGGAATTAAATTAGAAATCAATAGCACAAAGAGAGCTGGAATGGAAAGATTCTTTTTTTTTTTTTTTGTCTTTTTGTCTTTTCTAGACACTTGCAGCACTTGCAGCATATGGAGGTTCCCAGGCCAGTGGTCTAATTGGAGGTGTAGCTGCCAGCCTATGCCAGAGCCACAGCAACCCGGGATCCAAGCAGCATCTGTGACCTACACCACAGCTCACAGCAACACAGGATCCTTAACCCATTGAGCGAGGCCAGGGATCGAACCCGCAACCTCATGGTTCCTAGTCTGATTTGTTAACTACTGAGCCATGACGGGAACTATGGAAAGATTCATTTTGAGTTAATTTTTGTATTCAGTGTAAAGTCTGTGCCTCAGTTCATATTTATGCGTATGGATATCCAGTTATTCCAGCACCATTTCTTGAAAAGACCACCCTTTCCCATTGAATTGTCTTTGCACCTTTGTAAAAATCAGTAATTATATTTTGTTTGTTCCATTTCTGGGCTCTGTTTTGTTTCCTTGATCTGCATGTCTCTTCTTTCAGCAATGGCATGCATGCTATTTTGATTACTACAGTTTTATAATAAGTTTTGAAATCAGTTCATGTAAGTCCTCCAACTTGGTTCTTCTTCCACATTATATTATTTATTGTAGTCCTTGACTTTTCACATAAATTTTGAAGACAGTTTGTTAATATCTACAAAATAGCTAATGCAGATCTTCACTGAAATTGTATAAAATCTATAGATCAAGCTGGAAAGAATTGAGATATTTATTTTTTTAATATCTACTTTGATTATTTTTCATCAGAATTTTGTAGTTTTCCATTTATAGATCTTGCATATATTCTGTTAGAGTTACATGCAAGGATTTTTATTTTGGTGACTTTTGTTGTTTTTTAAATTCTAGTTTAATATTTCTAGAGTTTGTGTAGAAACAGTTTTAAGTATCCCATGAACGCAAACCACTAAACTATGTAGAAGGCAGGGGATTCTCCAAAATTCAAACTGATTTTGTGTATCAAGATCCAGAATATGTTCAATGGGGTGGTAGTGCAGGACAAGAGGGAAAGCAGCAGGGAATGACAAATGTACCACATGTGGATATTATTGTTTTATGTATCTCTTAGACTGAAAAGAACTTTTATATGCATATATTCAGATGGGAAAATTATGCGTTAATAATCTCAAGGTATAGGCATTATGGCATATATGTGAAAATGGTCTCTTACTGTCATTGTTCTATTAAACTTAAGTGCTTTTTTTTTTGGCCTTGCAGAGGTTCCATGGCCAGGGATTGAACCTGAACAGCAGCTACCTGGGCCACAACAGTGACAACACCGAATCGTTAACCTGCTGAGTTACCAGGGAAATCTCCCCCCCCTCCGCCACCAAAATATATTCTTTTAGAGAAATATTTCTTTTCCTTTGGGGACTCTCTGTACTTATCAGTAATCTGCATTAAGTGATTGAGATACAGGTTTTGGCTTTCATTCTGCAAAGGCTTGAAGCAGACTTCAAGGTAAAATATTACATAGCATCAAGGAAATGGGTATTTTTCTAGGGAATTTTCCTTCTTTACAAAGACAACTTTGATTCTGAATCAGACACTGACTTGGCACCACAGTGTCTTGGAATGACCTTCCTTTATCCAGAAGAGAGCTGTTTTAGACAAGATCACATGTTTGTTTTTGTTTTTTCAGGGCTGCATCTGCGGCATATGGAGGTTCCCAGGCTAGGGGTCAAATAGTAGCCTCAGCTGCCAGCCTACGCCACAGCCACAGCAATGCGGGAACCAAGCCATATCTGTGACTGACACCAGAGCTCACAGCAACGCCAGATCCTGAACCCACTGAGCAAGGCCAGGGACCAAACCTGTGTCCCCATGGATGCCAGTTGGATTCGCTAACCACTGAGCCATGACAGGAACACCTAAAATATTGGTTTTCATGTTTGCTCAAATTTTCTAGCTTGGGCCATTGGGAGCTCTAGCAGTTAGTTCCTGTATGTTTGACATACCCCATCTTCTGTTGTTACTGTTGTTTGCTATTTGTTTGATACTTTCTAATACTACAAAATGTTCAAGAATCATCTTTTTTATTTCCTGCCGCAGTCCAATAATCGGCTATTTCCCTAAGGAGTACTAGTAGCTTCTCTTTTAGAAAAGTATTAAAAACCAAGATGTTTTAGGTATGCTCACTGATACTGGGGTATTGTTATTCGAGGACCTCTCAGCTAAGAAGGAGATATATATGTGTATATACTAATTACGTATATGCATACTCATCAGTGTTTCTATGTGCAAACATCTGTATCCATATTAGGTCAAACAGGAGTTCATATTGGTGTCTCCAACTCTAATTCAACTAATCTTAGGTCATTCTAGCCTTCTCCCTTTGCTTACCTGTAAGCTCCCGCTTCAGAAGTGAGACCCGGTTCCAGCCCTGATATCCATTGACTTAACTGTTCAATTCAAGTGTACATGTACAGAAGTATTAGAATTGTAACCCTGACTTTCAATATGTTAATCACCTGAATAAATTAATTACCTTTTGCCTTAGTTTTCATAAAGTGCACTCATTTCCAAGTTTACTTAGATGAGTAGCTCCTCTGCCTTCTGTAAGATCATATTCCTATATATTTTGTAACAGAACTTTTTTGTCATCTGCATTCTATTCTGGGATCCCATGACCTCCAAAATGATTTAAAATTAGCGTATGTAAGGTTCTTTCTTTGTGTAATAAAGTTCTATGGGTTTCAACAAATGTATATTGTCCACTATTGTGTCCACTATTGTATCATGGTGAAGAGTGTCACATTTTAAAAGTTTCCCGTTCTTCACTTATTCAAACCATCTGCATCCCAAACACCAAGAAGCTACTGATTTTTTTTACTGTCTCTATAGTTTTGCCTGTTCTAGAATATCATATAATTAGGAAGAGACAGTATGCAGTATTTTCAGACTGACTTTCACTTAGCAATATGCAAAGTTTAAGATTTATCTATGATTTTATTTATTTGTGAATAATATTCCATTGTATGGATGATCATTTATAAAATGAAATCATAGTTCATCTGTCTTATTTCTAAACAGTTTTATATTATATTCAATGTATTATGATTTGTTTACCCAACAAGCTATTGAAGGACTCTTGGTTGCTTCTGGTTTTGGGATGATAGAGATGGTTGAAACATTCACAAGTAGTTTTTTGTGTGTACATAGATTTTTAAATGAGTAGAAATTTAAGATTGCAACTGCTGATTATGTGACAAACCTGTGTTTTGCTTTATAAGAAACTGCCAAACTGTCTCTCAAAGTATTATACCATTTTGCATCCCCATGGACAATGAAAGTTCCTATTGCTCCTCATCCTTGTCAACTTTTGGTATTTATTTATTTATTTTTAGTCATTCTAACAGGTGTGTGGTGAAATCTTACTGTTTCAGTTTACAATTCATTAATGAAAAATTATGCGGGGCATTTTTTCATATGTGTATTTACCAAATGTTTATCTTTCTAGGTGAGATGTATGTTGAGATTTTTGGTCCATTTTTAAAGTTCAATTAATTTTTTTTCTTGTTGAGTTTTAAGAATTGTGTACTTTGAATACAAGTCTTTCATCAAACATATGTTTTGCAAATATTTTCTCCCAGTCTGGGTCTTGTCTTTTCACTCTCTCAGTAGTGTTTCTCATAGAAGTCTTTATTTATTTATTCATTTATTTTTGCTTTTTAGGACCATACCCACAGCATATGGAAGTTCCCAGACTTGGGGTCTAATCAGAGCTACAGCGGCTGGCCTGCGCCACAGCCACAGCAATTCAGGATCCTAGCCAGGTCTGCGACCTACACCACAGCTTACAGCAATGCTGGATCCTTAACCCACTGAGCGAGGCCAGAGATCAAACCCGCATCCTCAAGGATCCTAGTCATGTTCGTTAACTGCTGTGCCATGAAGGGAATTCCTAGAAGTCTTTATTTTTAATAAAGCCTGAATTACCTAGAAGTCTTTATTTTTTATTTTTTTATTTTTGTTTTGTCTTTTTGCTATTTCTTTGGGCTGCTCCTGCAGCATATGGAGGTTCCCAGGCTAGGGGTCGAATCGGAGCTGTAGCTGCCAGCCTACGCCAGAGCCACAGCAACACAGGATCCGAGCCGCGTCTGCGACTTACACCACAGCTCATGGCAATGTCGGATCCTTAACCCACTGAGCAAGGCCAGGGATCGAATCTGCAACCTCATGGTTCACCATGGGGACTCCGAAGTTTATGATTTTAGATAGTACATAAAGTTCTATATTTCTTGAGTTATTTATTATGTGAGGTATAAATTCTGTGTCTGGGTTATTTTTTTCTCATGTATGAATGTCCAATTTTTCCAGAACCATTTGTTGAAAAGAATATCTTTTCTCCATTAAATAGCCTTTGCTCTTTAGTCAGTATATTTGCCTTGGTACATTTTGAGGTGGGGTTGTCAATTGATCTATATATTCTATTCAGTTGATCTATATGTTCTATTCTTTAGCCAATATCGCAATGTCTTGATTACTATGGCTTTATACCAAGCATTGAACTTGAGTCTTTTGTTTCCTACATCTTTGTTCTCCTCATTCATTAGACTGCTGACTATTTTAGGTCTTTTGCATTCTATATATATTTTAAAATAAATTTGTTAATTTCTACAAAATAACTGCTTTTCTGCATATAAATCCTGAATATGTACATATGTAAACATATATACATACATATATATACATTAGATATATATCAAAGTATTTCATATATTTTTGATGCTATTATAAATGGCATTTTAAACATTTCAAATTAAAAATGTTAATTGTTGCTTTATGGACATGACTGGCTTTTGTATATTGACCTTGTATCTTGCAATCTTGCTGTAATTGGTTATTTGCTCCAGGAGTTTTGGTTTGTAGATTGTGTACCTTTCTACATAGATATCATGCCATTTATGAAAAAGACAGTTTTATTTCTTCCTTCCCATTTGTACAACGTATATTTCCTTTTCCTTAAAAAAAATCTTACTGCACTAGCTAGGACTTAACAATACAATATTGAATAGGAGTGATGAGATGGGACATTCTTGCCTGGACCTAAAACTTTGAGAGATTTCATTATTAAGTGTGAGGTTAGTTTTAGGAGGCTTGCAGATGTCCTTTATCAAGTTAAAGTTCCATTTATTCCAACCTAGCTGAGAGTTTTTATAATAAGTGGGTGCTGGATTTTGTAAATGTTTTATCTGTGTCAGGTGATAAGGTCATATGATTTTTCTCCGTCAGCCTCTTGCTATAGTGGATAACTATGATCGACTTTCAAATATTGAACCAACCTTCTGTATCTGGAATAAATCCCACTTGGTTGGGTTGTGCAATTATTGTTCAGATACTGTTTTATGTGATCTGCTAACATTTTGTTGAGAATATTTACTTCTATGTTCATGAGAGTTCTTGGTCTACAGTTTGTCTTTCCTGAGATGTCTTAATCTAATTTAGGTATTAGCATAATAATGGCCTCATAGAATAAGTTTGGAACTATTGGAACTATTCTCTCTGCTTCTAGTTTTTAGAAGAGCTTATAAAGTTAGAATTATTTCTCCTTTAAATGATAGAGCTCAGTAGAATTTATCATTTGGGCCTGAAGCTTTCTCTTTTGGAAGACTGTTAATTGTTGATTTAATTTCTTTGATAGATATAGGTCTGTTTAGATTGTTCATTTTTCCTTATGTGAGTTTTGGTAGTTTTTGTTTACCAAGGAATTGGTCCATTTTAAGTCAGTTATAAAGTGTGTGGACATAGGGTTTTTCATAGTATTTCCTATTATCTTTGTAATGTCCATGTGAAAAGTAGTAAGGACCACTTTTTCTTTTCTGATTTAGGTAATCTGTGTCTTCTGTCTATTTTTCTTAGCCTGCTAGAGGTGTACTGCTTTTATTGCATTTTCTAAAGAAGCTGCTTTTGATTTTGCTGATTTTCACCATTCTCCTATTTTTATTTTTATTTTTTAATTAATTAATTATTTTTTTCTTTTTTTAAATTTTTATTTATTTTTTTTCCACTGTACAGCAAGGGGATCAAGTTATCCTTACATGTATACATTTTTCCCCACCCTTTTTTCTGTTGCAGTATGAGTATCTAGACATAGTTTTCAATGCTACTCAGCAGGATCTCCTTGTAAATCTATTCTAAATTGTGTCTGATAACCCCAAGCTCCCTCCCACTTATCCTCCTGTTTTTAATTTCACTGATTTCTACTCTTTTTTATTACATCCTTTCTTCTTGTTGTTTTGGCTTCATTTGCTCTTCTTTCTTAGTTTTCTAAGGTGAAAGGTAGTTTACTCCTTAGTTTTTTCTTCTCTTTTAAAATACGTATTTAACGGTGTAATTTCGCACTATGCCGCACTTTTGCTGCATCCCACAAATTTTGATAAGATAAATTTTCATTTTCATTTAGTTGAAAATATACATATTTTTTCTCCCAATCATTTTTTTTTAACTCATGTGTTATTTATTAAGTGTTTTGTTTAATCTCAAAAATTGGGGGATTTTTCCGGCTATGTTTCTGTTATTGATTTCTAATTTAATTCCCTGTGGTATAGGGACATACTTTGTATAATTGTTATTCTTATAAATTTGTAAGTTTTGTTATTTGGCCCAGGGTAGGTTATATTTTGATAACTGTTCTATGTGGACTTGAGAAGAATGTGCATTCCACTATTATTGGATGGAGTGTTCCATAAATATCACCTAGGTCAAGGTGATTGATAATGCTGTTCAGTTCATCTGTATCTTCACTGATTTTATGCCCACTTTATCTACCAGTACTGGCAGTGGGATGTTGAAGTCTCAGCTATAGTAGTGGATTTATTTCTCCTTGCAATTCTATCAGTTTTTTCCTGATATATTTTGATGTTAGGTACATACACATTAAGAAATATGTGTAATCAGAGAATTGATCACTTTATAATTATATATGCCTCTCCTTATACCTGATGATATTATCCTCAAGTCCACTCGTTCAAATTTATGTTAACATGGTATATACTTCTCCATTCCTATACTTTTAATCTATATGAATTTATATATTTAAATTCAGTTTCTTTTTTATAACCATTTTAAAAATGGAGGTATAGGAGTCCCTGCTATGGCACAGTGGGTTAAAAATCCAACTGCAGCAGCTCAGATTGCTGCAGAGTCATGGGTTCGATCCCCAACCCAGTGCAGTTAAAGTATCCTGTATTCCTGCAAATGCAGTGTAGGTTGCAGCTGCAAATTGAAGTATAGTTAATTTACAGTGTTGTGTTAGTTTCAGGAGTACAGCAAAATGATTCAGTGATATCTATTTTGATACCTATATCTATATGTTCTTTTTCAGACTCTTTTCCATTATAGGTTATTACAAGATATTCAATATAGTTCCCTGTGTTATATAGTAAGTCCTTATTGATTATTTTATATATATTATCATGTATATATAAATCCCAAGCTCTTAATTTATCCCCCCATCTCCCACTATCCTCTTAGGTAACACTAGGTTTGTTTTCTATGTCTGTGTAAGTTTCTTATAGCCAGCACACAGTAGGATCTTGTTTTGTTATCCCCTCTGACAATCTTTGTCTTTTAAGTTGCATATTTAGATCATTCACATTTAAAGTGACTATATTGATATGATTGGATTAATATCGATCATATTCATATATTTTAAAATTTTTGTTCTATTTTTTCTTTTCTGTCTTATTTTCCTGTCTTCTCTAGTTTTAATTAAGCATTTTCTATGATTCCATTTTATCTCCTCTCTTAGCATATCAAGTATACTTTAAAAATATTGTGATTGCTCCATAGAATTTTCATGCTTATTGCTTTTTGAAAGTCACCTTCTTAACTGAATATTAATATACATGGTGAAAAGTGTGCTAGTAATACATCTATAACTCAATACACTTTCCTAAAGTGAACCACTTGTGCAGTTAGCACGTAGAGTAGGAAGCAGATTGTTACTACCATTTTAGAAACTGTCTTCGAGTCCTCTACAACCAAAGTAACCACTAACCTGACTTCTACTACCATAGATTAGTTTTGTTTGTTTTTGAATAAAATCTTTGTGAATTTACTTTTGTTTTGTTACTTATGCTGGTTTTTATAGATGATAGTTGCTTTTCTTATTTTTGGACATTTCAGGTTGTATAGTCATATTTGGTCGATCTTAATCAAGGACAGACCCACATTGTGGATGTTTTCCTCTACAGAGAATTTATATTTACCTTTATTATGAGCCAGGTAGCAAGGCCAACTTCATAACTATTTTATCACCCTTGAAGAGTCTCTGGCTTATTATAGGATTTTCAAAAACAGCTTCAACACTGTGCTCCTGATCTAATGTTCAGTCTTTCTACCATAATGTTGATATTAATGTTGCTCATAAGAACATCTAGCTCCTTAGGTGTGTTGACTGCTCACTGATCAGTTTTAATGGACTTTTTTTTGTGGGAGGGGAGAGGGAGATACTTTCCCTGTGAGCCCAGTCAAGCAGTCAAAACTTATGCATCCTTGTGTTGTCTTCTTAGCATCCCTAGTTGCCCACAGCACTAGAAGTGGAAATCCACATTAATTTTGTTCTTAAAATGCATAAATCAGTACTATGCCTTTACCTTGATGAATATTAGTAAAATGTCAGCCAATATCATCATTATGTATTCCTTAAATAGCTGATCGATACTTAAAAATTACATAGTTTTCTGCTAATTTAGAAAATATTGATCATATAAATATTTTGAAACAATTTTTAAAAGTATAAGGCATAAAATCTACTTTACTTGGGACTAGTAAATTTAATACTCCAACAAAATGCTATGCTCAGATGGTTTTATTTGAGTCAAAGAAATCTTGAGATTATAAGGACTACTGCTATTTCAAAATTCAGTTTGATTTGTTTTTCTACAAGAAGATATGTGCACATAACTATACACAGAAACAAAGCTGTCTTTGTAGACGCTTCTCAATCACTGACCCTCAAGGAGCTGTTCCATCTTTCCTCAGTATGTGGAGGATTATTTCATTCATCACACCCAGTTACAAATTAATGTCTAAAATGACTCTTAAATATTTGGTTGGTTCATAGGTTCATTGTACTTAGTGAAGTTATTCTTTTTTTTTTTTTTTTTTTTTGTCTTCTTCTAGGGCCGCACCCGTGGCATATGGAGGTTCCCAGGCTAGAGTCGAATCGGAGCTGTAGCCACTGGCCTACACCAGAGCCACAGCAACGCAGGATCCCAGCCAGGTCTGCAACTTACACCTCAGCTCCTGGCAACGCAGGATCCCTAACTCATTGAGCGAGGGCAGGGATCGAACCCACAAGTTCATGGCTCCTAGTCGGATTCATTAACCACTGAGCCACAGTGGGAACTCCTAGTGAAGTTATTCTTAATAAATTATGCTATGTGATATGTTAGGCAATTTGTATCTCATGCACACATGTGTAAAACTCTACCTTGAATATTACTTCAGTCTAAAATTTACAGTTCATTAAGATAAATGGAAGGGTGTCACCCCCATATTGGTGTTCTACTTTTCCAAGCCCTCAAGATCAAAGTCATCAAAGTAGACAGTTTAAATTGAATTGCTTAAGATGTATTTTTTGTATAGAAGTTGAATACTTCATGTTTTAAAATTTAACTCTCATTTTCAAAACTCAATATGAACCGTAAAAAGATCTTAAATTTTTGGAGCTTCTAAGTGGTTACTCTGCTTTTTGATCAAGAAGTTTTAATTAAAGAGTTTTCTAAAGATATAGGAGTTGTTCATTTTAGAAGGATAAAAGAAAAGGGAAGTCTAAAACATTTTCTGCCTTGTTTTTCATTGCCTACCAGGATAGTGCCAGGAAAACTAGGGGTAGTTTTTCCCTTAACTTCTCTCTTTTGTCAAAGGACAGTATTTTAGCATTTTTATAGCTATTTTGTAGTTCTGATATTTGAACTCAGATGTCTTTCCTGTGAAAACTATTTCTAGAGCCTGTGGTTTTAGCCAAAGAAATATCTGTGTCTGTTCTTGTCACTTTTAATATGTAAGTTAAAATGTCCTACAATGATTACTAATATACGTAATAAGGTATAAGGGCTAGATGATGATGGTAAGGTAATAATTAGTTCAGTCAACAGAAATCAGAGTGAAAACTGGAAATGTGGAAGAATGTAATGGGAGTTGGGCAGAGGTGCGTTTCTTCCTCTTCTCCAAAGAGTTATTTTCCATGACAAAATAACTGTTCTAAAAATAATGTAGAGATTCTATAATCGTGCTGTCCACTGAGTCGAAGATGATATGTGGATTACTGTTTTAAGACATATATTTTGGAAGAAAAGATAAGCCATATGGCTACTGGAAATAAAGCAATATTTGGGGCCAGAAAAATAAATGTATTTTCTTCTCTGTTACAAGGGACACGAACACCAGACTCTTAGCTTTGGACTTTATCATAGATCTAACAGCTAGATGAAAGTGTCAGGTGAATGAATGTTGAATGAATCCATAGGTGGCTATTAAAGTTCAGGAAATGGTTGTGCCATGGACTTATGCACATAGAGATGTTAAAGGTAGGAATTAAAGAGAAATTCAGCCAATCCGCTAGACTTGTCAAATCTAATTTGTTCTTAGTTTGCACACTTAAGTATATATCTGGAGGTTATGTTCTGACCAATGCATCATATTTAATGCTGAACATTTCAAGCAAACATATATATCAATCAATTTGGGGCCAAGCAACAAATAATAAATTTCTAATCTGTTTTTTCTTTTGGTTAGAAAATGGAATAAAGCTACTGATACTATAGCTTACCCTTTTTTTTTTTTTCAAAAAATACTCTGTGTGTGTGTGTGTGTGTGTGTGTGTGTGTGTGTGTGTCTTAGTAACGGCAGCCCTAAAGATCAGGACGGAATTTAAACTCTTTCAAAAGCATTTCTTTTCTGAACCAAAGGATAGCTATAGCATACTAAAGAAAGCTCTTTTCATTATTATTTGGAAAAAGAGTCGATAGAATGGAAGTTAACTAACAAATTCAGATTTGTGACACTTTCAAGTCAGTCCTTAATTTCCCTACTGGGACATTTATGCTTTAACTTTGTTTATTCTGTTTCATTTTGAAAAGTTACCATGCTAGATGGTAACAAAGTTGCTGATTGAGTTGGCCATTTGCTTCCTCTACAAATTCCTTGGAAGAGTTATTAGCAGAGGGTTGAACATGGGAGGCATAAGGATGTATAGAACTTCCAGGTTTCAAAGTAGCAAGGATCTTCTATCACACTCTTTAGTCCAGAGAAAGAGCTCAAATTGTCTTACTGTCTCGACTCAGAAGACAAAGTCTATATTTCGCCCATCCATTCCGTGACAGATTTGCTCATAGGCCATCCTCAAAGTGTAGATTCCTATTTGAACATGCCTCCAGGTCCTGTTCCAAAGTAAAATATGTCTAACCAAAGTTTTCAATCTTTCCTTTGAAAATTTTATTTTCTTAGAAGTCAAATTTTAATTTATTTTTATTTTTGACTATTTTTTAAAAATTTAATTACTTATTGAATGAAAGATTCTTTAAATTCTAGAGTTTACAGTTTTCGGGTTTCACACAGATGATTTCATATAACGTCATAATAACTTTTTTTTTTCTCATACCCATATATTGCCCCTCCCTGCCTCCCTCTCCCCACTAGTAACCACTAGTTTGTCTTATATATTTTAGAGTCTGCTTCTTTTTCGTTTTATTCGTTAGTTGTATTTTTTTTATTACACATGTAAGTGGCATTCATATGGTATTTGTCTTTCCTTTTTAAATTTTAAATGATAAGACCACATGAATTTTGGAACTCACTCACAGTTTAGGTCCAACCGAGGACTGATTCAAATGGCTTTGCTATTTTTCTCAGACATTCCCATCATTGTTATGCCAACAGGAGCTAACTTCTGCTGTTCAGGACATGATATTCCATTTTAATCCTAGGGTATTAGTTTATACAAAATCAATATGAAAAGATAGAAGCCCTCCCTTTGAGGGGATAGAGGAATGTGGATAGAGTGATGTCATTCATTCCCATGGCTTTAAATTTCCTGTATTTATATCTCCAGCCCAGACTTTTCTCTGTCGTTCAAGCTTCTATATTCAAATTCCTACATGAACAACTCTTTCTATATTTCAAATTTAACTTTTCTGAAATTAAATTTTTCTTCCTGCCTCGCCATCCCAACCTACTTCTGCTCCTACCTCAGCCTCCAACTCCCAATCTGTTCCTCTCTCAAACTCCCCTCTCTGAGTCAATGGCCTCCGCTAGCCATACTACTAAAGCCAGAAGCCATCTGGTCATCGTTAACTCAATCTTTTCTCTCACCTGCCACATGCAATCCATCAACAAGCCCTCTGGTATGTTTAAAATACATCTTCAATCCATCACTTCTTTCCCTTTACCTTGACCATTACCTTTCTAATCTATCACCATAATATTTCACCCAAGTGACTACAACTACCGCAAATTTCCTAACAGATTTTGCTTCCATGTTTGCCTCTTCCTAACCTTCTCTTTTCACAGTGGCCAGTGAACAGTCTAAAAAATGCATCTCATGTATCACTCTGCTGCTTTAAATACTTAATTGATTTTTCCACTGGACCAATAATAAAATGCAAATTCCTTATCACTGTGAGAAGTGCCCTACAGGATATGGCAGCAGCGGATACTCACATTTTGTAGTTTACCCCTCTCTTTCAAGCTCAAGAAACTCCAGTTGCACTAGTCTTCTTTAGGAAGATAGATCTTCCTTGAGTCAGAAAGTCCCTCTACTTTGTCATTTTTTCTATTGTAACACCATTTTCTCCCACCTAGCGCCTACCTCGAGTGTTAATTATTTATTTCCTTGCTTATTATGTTTTCCTTAGAAAAGTTTAAGTTCCATTAGATAAGGACATAAATCTGTCTTATTGACTAATTTAACCCTGGAGCCTATCAGAGAAATAGGTGCTTAGCAAATATCTGTTGAAAATGTGATTAAATGAATGGAAGAATGAAGGCTTATTCTTTGAACCTTTATTTTATGATTACAGATTATCCATAGTTTTCACTGTATCATTTTGCTGATGAATATGTAGTGTTTCATGACTATTTGTGATTAATATAAAAAGCAAGATTTTCCAGATTATTTTGGTTTTGGTCGCACCCTCAGCATATGGAAATTCCCAGGTCAGGGATCAAATCCGAGCCACAGCTGCAATCTATGCCACAGCTGTGGCAATGTTGGATCCTTGACCCACTGCACAGGGCTGGGGAATGAACCAATGCTGCTATAAGGACAATGCTTGATCCTGAACCCACTGTGCCACAGTGGGAACTCCCTCCAGATTTTTTTAAACTTTATATTACAAACTGACCATGAAGTTGGAAGAAATTTTACTTTCACAATAAAATTATGTTGTGTTTCAAAATCTGAATTATCTTTAATATCTAATTTTATTATATAACAATTTCTGACTTCCTCTTCCTATAAATAGTAGGCAGAACCATGGGTCAGGGATTAGGGATCATCCGTGTTCAGACCTGGGGATGAAGAGGCACTTTTTGGAAAGAGACGTTCTGCAGAAAAACAATTCTGAAGAAAGTGTCTTGGGGGAAACGCCAGTTAAATTCCGGGCAGTCTGTTCAGTGAGTAATTTAGCTGAAGAAAAGGCTCAACTTGACCCTCCCGGTGGAGTTGGGAGGAACTTCTAGAGAAGTTTAAAGGAGAAAAATGAATCCAGAGTGAGTTGCTAAAGCTGATTTTAGATTTTTCAAGTGTTTATGCTCTCAAGTAGAAGAGATATGATAAAAGATGGTGACTCAGCCTGCCAATTAATAATGACAAGTGCAGAACAGAGCACACTTTGGTTCCACTGGAGACCAAAGAATCCACAGGGTTCCATGAAGTTTGGCCCTTAGAGCCCTAGGAATCTCTATTCCTTTAGTCCCATGTGAATACACTTTCAATGTTAATTCTTTTACCTCTTCCTTCCAAAAATAATGCATCTTATATGATCTCTCTTAACTGTTGTTTTTTCACTTATACACCAAATTTAGTAAATATAGCTGGGGGTTGATGACACATTTGTATTCTGTGAATCCTTTATGTCTCAAGTGTTCTAATTTCCACATATTGGCATTTCAAGTATAATCATACATAGAATGAACACGTGCAATTGGTCAGGCTCTGGTATTTCCTTAAGTGGGATCCAACTTCATCCAAACAACATACAGCAAAAGGCAAGGGAATGGCCAAGGATTACGCCTGCCTACTTCCTTCTTTCCCTTCGTCTCTTTTTCCTTTATGATTTGACTCAGTATGTATTTATTAAGCACTTTGTGCATTGTTCATTGTGTTGGAGTTACTTGGGAAACAGGAAAATGCAAACTGTTATCAAGATTCTATTTGAGGAGTTCCCATGTTGATAGGGATGGAGTAGGCACAGGTGGTTGTGGAAGTCCCAGTGGATCATAGATAAGGAGGAAAACCTGGAAGATGGTGGGAGACCACAGTAAATTCAGGAAAAATTCAGGAAAGACATAAGAACACAGCAGGCTTGCTTCACTATTGGAGGTGTGAGAATTGCCTCAGGTCATGGGGTGGGGGATGGGATTAGGCCTGCATTCAGATTCAGGCCAAGGGCAAGAGTTTGAAGATTGCCCTTCAGCTGAATTGAATATACACCTTACAGGATACTAAGGAGGAGCTACTACTCCCCGAAATGAAGAGGCAGGCCTTTCCCTCCCCCCATGCCCCTTGGATGATAAAACTGTGGCCCACTGGATCCTTGGGACAGAGCTTCCTTGCCTGCTGGCTTGCATCTCTTGTCAGCGTCCTATCCTATTAAATCTGTTTCTTGCCTATCACTTAGTCTCTCACTGAATTCCTTCTGCGTGGAGGCATAAATAACCTGAAACTTTGTGAATCCAGATACAGGGTAACTCGAATTTAAAACCATGGGTTTAAGTTACAATGTAGCTTTAGGCTGGGTTTGAGGCCCAGCACATGGGTTCAAGTCCTGGCACGTGGGTTCAAGTCCCAATCTTTGTGTCCTGGCTAGGTTCAGGCCGTTAGTGCTGTCAGTTTCAATGTGGCTCAGAGGGTTAAGAAACCAACATAATCTCTATGAGGATGTCGGTTCAATCCCTGGCCTTGCTCAGTGGGTAAAGGATCCAGTGTCTCTGCAAGTTGCAGCAGAGGTGGAAGATATGCTCAGATCTGGTGATGTTGTGGCTGTGGCATAGACCTCAGGTGCAGCTCTGAATTTCCATATGCTACAGGTGTGGCCCTGACAAGAAAAAAAGTCTGTAAATATAGTACCAGGAGCAGTGCAGTTCTTTTGATCTAAAACAATGTTTTCCAAACTATAGGTTGCCAGCCATCCTTTGCTGGATCATAAAATAAATTTCTTAGGTTAGGACCATACTTTACCAAAGATAAATAGGATAAAAATGGCACATGGTATATATTACATGTTAAAAATACCTGTTTCATAAAATTTTTGTAGGACGGATGTATGTATGCACTCTATGGCAAGGTAAAATGTCTTACTTGAGATAAGGTTAAAAAAATATTTGAAAGACACTATCCAGAGGAGTTTAGACAGATTATTTTAACTTAAGAGAAAAAGGCTTTCCGATTCCAAAAGTACTTGAATCAGGCTCAGAGGACATGAGATGACTTCTCAAATGAAAGAGCTTCTAAAAAGAATCCTGATATTGTAAAATGAGTTATGAAGAGAAAGTAAACTCTACGAATGTAAAATCATGAATGAATGACCATCTTATGACCAACTATACTTCCAGAATCTTCCATGAAACCGGTGACCAATATACCAGAAAATCTAGATCTCTCCACTTGTGAACATCTCTATCTCTGATATCACAGGGAAACTTTTAAGATAGTTGTTCCTGGGCAGTATACCACAGTTAGAAGGGTGATTGAAGATATTTATCTGTCCAATGGCTTCTTCCAAATAACTAGTTAATATATTGAATGTTTTGAAAAATGTGAACAGCCTAAAGATAACTACCAAGTCAAAACATTTAAAGAGATCTCTCCTTTATATTAGATCCACTTGTGACTTCTATTGGTCAGTGGATTCTCTGAGCTCTACTGGTCTAATATTTATTGGGCAAAAAAAAGGACTCAGGACAACTGATTTACTTTAGCTTTTTTTGATATAAAAGAAGGGAATAAAAAGAATAAAAGCAGTCAGGGTAGCCTCTAGAGAAGGGGAGCTGTTGTTGCAGGAATCTTGCAAGTTAATGAGAATTCACCCGGGACTCTAGAGCCACTGAGAGAAGGGAGAAAGGAGATGGGGGGTGGATAAAAACTCTTCCTTTGCAGCTGGCCCTCTCCCTCATTTGTTGCTCCAATAAGCAGTAATTAGGTCCTGAGCTAATGGTGTCAGCTGATCTGCTGTTTTTAGGCTAGACCCAGAGGAATCTCCATGGAAACCCTGCTGGAGTCGTCCCCCCACCTGGATGCTGAGTGCTCCTTTCCGCCACCTGGCTGCCGCCGGGCCCGCTGCTACCTCCTCCTGCCTCTAACCTGCAGCCTGCAGCATGCGCACTGCCCCCGGGATCCCTAAATGGGACAATTCTGCCCGTGACGTCAGCGCCCTGCCGTCTCCACAGAAACTTTTGTCCCATTGGCCAATCAGAGAGCTTGGAAGGGGCCGGGGAAGGAGGGTGGGAGGAGAGGGGAGTGGGAGGGGTGGGGGTGAGGGGAGAGGCGAGAGGTTTAGTGTGTGGAGCTGCTTGCGCTCCGCCCGGGCTGTCAGTCCCGGCTCCAGCCGCCGCGAGACCTTCCCGGAGACGCGCGCACACACAGCGCACCCCCTGCACACCGCACACCCTCGCTCCCTTGCTCACACACACGCACACTCAGCCTGGCCGAGCAGGAGCCACTGACCATTCTGCAAGTGCCCGGGACCAGCTGCTGCGGCGCAGTGGGTACAAACACTCCGCGTTCCCATTTGGGGCTTTTCGTCTAGGAGACGACGACGAGGGGCGAAGGTGGGCTAGGACACGGGCCCGGCGCTGGGCACGGGTCGGGCCGCCTTTCTGGTAGAGCCGCCTCCCGGGACGGGCGCGGGCCTCCGCAGAGAGTAGAATAAAGAGGAGCGGCCGCAATCGCAGCGCGAGGAGGATGGGAACTCCCCTATTTCCAGCTCTGTGACACACGGATGGAAATTCTGAATGGAGGAACCGCTGATTTCATTTGCTTGAGAAATCGTCCAGAGGAACTCATATTTGGCTACTCTGAGCAGTGGAGGGGGTGTCCATGACGTGGCAGGGGGAAAACAGACACCCGAAACCTCCCGTGTGAACTGTAAACTGTGACCAAGCAAGGGGAAAATGATATATCGCTATATTTTAATTTCACGCAAAAGGTTTTAGGCATCTGTATCATAAACTTACTTCTATGCCTTCTACCCAGTTCAGCAGAGACCAGAGGAGTCCTATCTGGGGACCCCATCATTATCCGGGAGACCCGCCGCCAGCGGCCTGCCGTCGTTTACCCACATCCCCTTGGAACGGATATCTCTTTGGGGTACCACATTCTGTCCTACAGAACTATGGCCAAATCTTCGTGACTGCTTTGCTAATTCTGGGACTTAACTCCTGGAACCTACCTACGGGGCTGGAATTTAGCCTAAATGCATCTGAAGAAATGACATTTTAAGCCGATTTTAAAAATATCTTTAGAAATTTCCTGTGTAGCAGGATTGGATAGGTTTAACATGACAGGTAAGAACTTTCTCTCGTTCTAGTCTCTGAACGCCCCACGCAGGGAAAGCCGAAGCGGAACAGGACCCTGGAGGAAGAAGAGCCCGGGGACCCTGGTGCCCTTCGGGCTCTCAGGCGCTCGGCCTGGCAGCTGCTTTCCAAAGAGGCGCAGCCCTCGCTCCCGGACCGCGGGGCCAGAGGCTGGGGAAGCTTCTGGGGCTCGCGGGGAGGCAGCGCGGCGCTTCACCTACCTGGCCCATACACGGCCGGCCCGAGCGAGGCATCGAGGAACCACCTCAGGTCAGTACTGTGATTTTAATAAACCAAGGAATGGGATTTTAATTATTCAAAACCCAGCTCCTCTGGGCCAGATGCTGTTAGGATGGTCCTACTCCCACAATATTAAAGAGACTCATCACTAAGAGGACGAGAAAAGCGTCCAAGACATCGGTCGCAATTACGAATGAAGCAGAGACTTGGTAGCACAGGGCATTGATCGCTGGTGCCCAGCCGGACCCTCCTCCCCTTCTCCCCACCCCCACCCGAGGCAGGCTTTGGCAGTGGCCGGGACCTCGCGTCCCTACATCGTGGCAGGGGCTGCATTTTTCATGAGTCCGGGGTGAACAGGTGCGAAGTGCGCTGGGAGCATCCGGCCGCGAGCGGGGAACATGGAGAGCGAGCGCGACATGTACCGCCAGTTCCAGGACTGGTGCCTCAGGACTTACGGGGACTCAGGCAAGACCAAGACGGTGACCCGTAAAAAATACGAGCGGATCGTCCAGCTCCTCAACGGCTGCGAGTCGAGCTCCACGGACAACGCCAAATTTAAATTCTGGGTCAAATCGAAGGGTTTCCAGCTGGGCCAGCCCGACGAGGTCCGCGGGGGCAGCGGCGGCGCCAAGCAAGTGCTCTACGTGCCGGTCAAGACCACGGTGAGTGATTCTCCTTCCTGTGTTATTTTCTGCCCGTGCAGCCTGGCGGGGAGGGGAGAGAAGGGAGGGGAAGATAGGGGGGACCGTGAGCTACCGTTGGCTCTTGTGCCCCCCCCCTTCTCAACCCCCTCCCCAAGTCTTCCCCACTAGCATGAGCCAGGCGCATTTCCCCCAACGTGGAGTCTTTGTGGTTCTTTATTTTAAAGCGGCAGCGCACCTCCAGAGAGCGCTGCCCTCCTTGCCTCCAGTCTCCGGGACCCGCTGCTGGAGCTGCCATCCTCGGATCTGGCGGCGTCTGGCGTCTTCGGGCTGGGCCATTGTCCCATGTCGTTCGCTGGGCGCCTGGCGCGTGTCCCGCCTTCGCCACCGCGCATAAAGGCCAGCCGCACGCTCTGATAAAAGACAATTCTGATCGATAGTTTACAGTGTCTCCTTATTGGCACAAAGCCTGAACGTGGCTCTAGTCGTTGGTATGGGGTTTTCCCCTGGACTCAATCAGGTTTTATTGTTAGACCGCCGCCTGGGAGACACCGGGCGGTCCGATCGCCTTGATCACTCCGGAGATCTTGCCAGGACTCTAGATTGTAGATAAGGTCCTGAAGATTCCTCCTCCCGCCACCCCACCCCCCCAACTCCATCCCTTCCTCACTTTCTCTTTTCATAAATAAAGCTGAAGCTACAAGACGAACAACAAAGAGAGATGGGTTTGGGTGCAATCAAGTGGTGTATGTATTGGTTCCTCATTCTAGGATGGCTCTAGTCTCATGGCCACAAAGCTCTAAGCCGAGGCGCTGCAAGGTGCTGGCATTGAGAGCTCAGTATATCTCAGCCTCACTAGGCAGAAGCCTGTGAGGTTGGGGAGCAGCAGCAGCGTCTATTTTCTTTTTAAGGAGATGGGAAATGTGAGCTACAAGTACAATTGCAGATCAGATCCATAAGACCTTTCTTCATCATGCTAGGTGGGTAATCTTCTGGAGTAAGGGTGGGGGAGGGTATCCTGTACATTTTTGCCTCGCTTTGGGGTTTCTTGAGCATTTGCGCCTTTTCCTCCCTCTCTTACTGGCAACTGTTTCCCGTGCAGTATTCCTGGAGGATGCTAGAAACGAGATGCCTTGAAGGCTATTCTTCTATCTCAAAAGGAGGTATATTAAATTGGAAATACGTGCATGAAAAATTTTTCAAGGATTATTTGGAGGACTTTTATGTTTGGCAAGCAGCTTATGGTTTTCTGAGATTAATTAGGGATAGTTGAAGAAAGTATATTTCTTTTGAAATTTATATGAAAAATGGGAAATGGAATAAAGGTGAAATGGAAACACACATAAAAGTTTTTTTTTTTTTTTGTAAAAAATGTGCTATTGTTGGAAAGCTTCAAGGAGATAGATCTATAAATGCAGCTTTCTCCTTTAACATGTGGCATGGCTAAAGACAATGGTGAAATTGCTTTACCAAATAATGAGTAGATGAGAATGGATTAGAACTGAGGTTTATTTACATCTGCATGAGCCAGAAATCTGTCATAGAGAATGAAGTGCTTCCATTCATTTGTACTGGGAGTAAAGGTTAACATCCTGATTTTTAAAAATAACTTACTGTTAGACAAAGTAAATTAAAATTCAAAACATAAATATATTTTCCTTTAGGCAATGTTGGGCTAATTGATGAAAAAAATAATAATTTGAGATAAATTTACCTAAATATTATTTAATAGGATTGTATATGGTTGGTTTTGTTTTTTTTTTTAACTGCTTGCTAGAGAGTTTGTTTTTCATTTTTTATGTTACACTCAGGTGCCTCTGCTTACTTGTCAGCTTCACCTGTGTATTGGTCCAGTGACTTTAAACTTGCATGGATTTGGTTGCACCCACTGTATGTGTAAACAGGTGTGTCTTTTAAAAACATCAATTAAAAATTCTAACATGATTCTAGAGGCACTAAGATCAACATGGATGCCAGTAATTCAAACCAGCATTCATATGCTCAGATACTACATTTTCATTCAAAAATTAATGCGGAGTTGTTCAAGAACTGCTGCGAATATATCTACAGTAGAGTAATAACTCCAGGGTTAATAATAAAGTAACACGTGCTTCTTGTTTCAGTAGAGATTTTATGTAGTTACGCGAGAAAATGTAATCCTTCAGCTGATGCTCTTGAATAATGGTTTACCATGGAGTAGTTAAGAGCTCTGATCTTCATTCACGCCTGTTTTGAAACGTTGAAGAGGTTTTTAATTCATGAACTCTCCTATTGCTCTTTGTGAGATTTTTATGCTGCTCCCGACATAGAATTACAGGCTCCTCCTTCTCTGAGAGACAGCCAATCATCATTTCAGTGAGTTAAAAAATAAATAAAAGGTTCCCTTTTATTCTGTTTCCCTACATCTCAAAATATTTCTTCCTTAAAAGTGTGGTGATTTCTCTTTATGACAGCAATAGTGCAGTCACCAGAAAAACAATAAACATATATATTTTACTTCAAAGACATAGCAATTGACATTAAGTACTGTGTTTGAATGGTGTTTTCAAGTGGACTAAGAATCATTCTAGCTTTTTGAGGTTTGAACATTCATGGCTGGCTTTGCTGTCACTGAGAGAGATTTGTGCCTGGTGTTGCAGTAACCACTACTGCTGATAATTAGACATCATTACTACTGTGAAAAGGGAAGGAGAGAAGGGAAGGGGACAGGCAGGGGCTAATTAACTCCTTGTGTTTAATCAAAGAAAGGGAGACGAATAGCAACTGGGAGGTCGAACCAGAACAGAGTATCCATACCACACAGACTCAGTTGAAACAGGACTATCTTTCAGTCTGAAAAAAAGCTTGATTCTACGTCTTGTTTTTCAAAAAGAATAGATGTAGCTTTGCAAATACTTTTTCCCCTGAGGTTTAAACGTAACTGATGATAAAAATCAAGCAGGTGACAACTGACTTAAAAATATTGGAGAAGATAAATATACCCTTTAATATTTATCCTGACCATGCCTAAAACTGAGGGAACATATCTGTCACTGTTTAGATTACTGTGTGGCTGAGGAGATACTATTTGGTCACCAGGCAACACCATCCTGCAACTCAGCCATTTGAGGTCTGGAGTGGGACTGTGTGTGTGTGTGTGTGCGTGCATGCGTGTGTGCATGTGAGAGTGTGTACACACGCATGTGGTTTATTGAGCATCATTGAGTCTAAGCTTTTTTCTATACTATCACTATTATTTTTATATGTTCTTTCATTAAAGGTGTCAGAAATTTAGAAACGTAGAATCAGGAATGTTACAACAGTTATGAAAAAGATGTTTAATCAGTGACCATTTTAAATTAGGATTATTACTATGGTCACTCTATAGTGACTTGAATCTTTGATAGTTCTAGTTTCATTTGTTTTTAGCAGCTTTGCATCCTGTTTGACATTCTGACATTCTGTTTTCTGGAAACAATTAGTTGAAACATCACACTGAAAATTTAACTATTCAAGCCACATTGTACCACTTGATATTATGGAAGGTAAACTTAGAGAGTTACAAGATAATTCATTACAGCTCTCTGTTAGCGATATGATTAATGCATAATTGTGCATTTTTAAAAGTCTGCTGCACTGTATAAAACATTAGGAATTTTGGTAAACTCACATTTTGGTTTATTTTGCAGTCTTAAGGAAACAGGATAATGAATAGCCAAACTATAAAATCCGATAATGTGGGCAATGCTTTTCTTGCCTATACTTGTAGCAACAGTCATGTTGGTCTAATTTTTACCATTCATGTGTATTTTTTCCTTTTATTTATTTCACTAGAAAACATAAAATGAATTTTTCATCCAGAAAAGAAAATGCATTATCTTTAGTTGTGTCCTTTAAAAATGATGATTTATTCAGCTCTGCAATCTGTAGTCTCAGATTTCATATTGTTCTTGCTGTGTATACTACTAATTGATTATTGTACCGTGATTAGAATGAATATTCATGGATTGGTTCATAAACAGTTACTGTGTTTTTTTTTTAGTTCTTTACTATGGTTTTGGTTATTTTTTTATGTCAATCAGGGTGAAAGAAATAATTCCTCATAACGAGTCCGCATGTTTTCATCTGGCCTAACTCCATGCCTGGGGCACAGGTCAATTATATTAGACCCTGATCTGGAAATGTGCCGCGGAAATTCTAGAAAACAAAGCTGAGGGACATGCCAGCTGTATAGGATGATACTTTGTAACTCTGACCCAGAAACAAATTGTTTTAGTAGTCATTAAGATATAAGCCCATTTTGGCATATCTCTTAATACTTCCACAGTGGGAGTTGCTATTGATAAGTGATGCATTTTTTCTTCATTTAAGGGATTTGGGGACCCTCTGTACCATTGGTCTTCAGGGGTCAAAGGGATCCCAAGTATGATCCTCAACATTGTGGCTTATTAACTGACTTTAGTGGTTCCTTGTCAGTTGTGAGGAATCAATTCATGGCAAGTCTCTAGCACAGAGCCTTTGTAAGGAACAGTGGGTACTTTACTAGAGGCCAATTGGCGGTGAGTATTAAGGAACAGAGGTCGTACAGAGACGACCCCCCAACCCTGAATTTTAGGAGGAAATCAGACCCTCTGTAAGTATATGAAGACTATCTCACTCTTATTGCCCAAGATGACAATCCATGACTTTTCCATTGCTTCTTTTTGTCTTGTTCATACCTACAGCAGAGGTGAGGGGCGAGACTCAGCAATATATATGTATTCCCTCTGTAAACCTCCTGAGCCAGCTCAGTCTGCTTGTCAAGGTTTTAACTCTAGGCTTTCTGCAAAGGATCAAGGAAAGATGAGGAAGGAAATGTGGGGATGTGGCACGAGAACTTCCAGAAGCTTCCATCTCCACATCAAGATCATAAAGACCTTTCGCCAATGGCATAGTGTATTTGCCAAGACTTTGTATATCGAACTGGGAAGAGTAAACTGAAATCTAATGTGTTTTAGGTTACATTTATTTTCATAGTCTCGGCAGAACAGGATAAACTTCACAGACAGCATAGTTGGCAGGAAATGTGGCATGGGGGCAGGGTATAGATTTTAGAGCAAGATTTGAATCCTGGATTTGACATTTACTGGAGCTGTGAGTTAGGGGAAGTTTCTTAACTAAAGACACAGTTTCTTCTTTGTAAACGTATGTAATATTACTTCCCTAATTAGTTTTAGATAAGAATTAATAATCATTCATACTCATAAGCATGTAGCATATATAGCATATGCCTGGCACATATAAATGCTAAAAATTGAAGCTATTAACAAAGACAAAAATGATGCAATTATAATTATTTATAATGAACTCAAAATCATACTGTAGCAAGTAGTTGAAATGCAGGATTCATACATTTGTATATATATCCTCATATTTCTTCTACCTGCTCCATAGAAAATAGAAATGATTTAGAAAATAAAGATGATTTTTTCTTAAAAGTGGTGCATTCTCATTATTTCAAAAATCTGAGTGAAAAGGGAAAAAAAACAGCTAAAAAATTTATGCTAAATCTCCTGCCCAGATGTAACTACCATTAGCTAATTATGAGCACCAGTACAGATGTCCCTCTAAACATGTATCCCAAAAGAAGATTAGATATAATGATTGATAGTCATACTGTATATGGACCAGCAGAAATAATTTTCTGAAACTAGGATGATAATTATGTGCCAATTTAAATAGGAATAATAAAAGATAATATTAACAAAATAAAAGAAAAAGAAATACACAAAATTCAAAAATTGCTTAGATACAGACTTCTTCACAGAGGTATTTAGTCCTGAAATTAATAGAAAAATTAAGAAAAACATTGAGAGTGAAGTACATTTATTTTTTTCAGCTACAAATTTCAATTTTATACCATATAATTCACTTTCCCCAAGGCTACATATGGAGGAAATACGTCTTCACTTCTCACCTGCTTGCTATCTCCCTGTTTATATTAGATTATATTTATTATATTAGAATTGTTATATATGTTATTGTATTATATCAATTATATTGCACAATTGCTTTTACTGTCAAGGTTTTTTGTATTTATGTTATAGTATGTACTTTGCTTATTGCAATTATTTTTCCTTTGTTGTATTTGTGTGGTGATCATCTACTCTTTTACCGGGTTTTCTTCTAAATTCTTTGATTTGATTCATTCGTTGATTAGCTATAATTCCTGACCATCTTTTTTTTTATTCCTCTAAAGAAGCGTTTATGTGTAGTATTCTTTGAGTTTTATATGCAATTGAAAACACTTGTCCTTTGCCTTTATACCTCAAGGACAAATAGCTAGGTGTAATTTCTTTGACTCTTTCTACCAGAACATTGTGCGTATTGTGTTTAGCTCTGTGAAAATTCTAACACAAACATGTTTTTCTAAATTTCATGGATTGTTTATGTATGTATCCTTGAAATAAATAATTTCACTAAGATACATTTTGAATTCTTTTTCTCACTCTTTCTTTTTCCTGAGTGATGGTACTTAGGTCTGTGGCTTCAGTTGTGTTTCTGTTCTGGGGACTTAATGCACATCTTCTGAGGTTCACATCTGTGTTTTGCGTTTTCTACTAGATGTGTCCATCAGGATATCCTAAAGCATCTGAAACTGAACATACCAGATATGAATTTTTCTTCTCTCCATTCCTCCATCTTAGGTCCTGTTAGCTGACCTCTTTTTTTTCTTTTTTAATTAAAAAAATTTCTTTCTCTACAGATGGCAACACAATTTGCTCACCTATCCAAGCCAAAAATCTGGGTGACATGCTTGATTTCTTCCTTTTCTTCCCTCCTTATAGTCATTACGTGACAGAGTCTGTGGATTCAACCAATTTAACATCTCTCAGATGGACCATGTTTTTATCACACCGTACTATACCATACCATACCACATCATACCGTACAATATGCCTGTTACTTGATAATTTGGTATTTTTTCCAAAACCTGTTTTGAAGGAAGAGAGTTGATCTTCAGTAGTTGTATAATGTTTAATATATCACTGGTGCTCAGTATTAATGGAATAAGTGAAAATCACTTCCCAGCCTGATACCACAGATGGGCCCTTCTTATTTACCACCACACAACTAGTTTCATAGCCATATTGGGCACTCTTTTTTTTTTAAATTATATTTATATATTTAACATAGTAAAAAAAAATAACAATTTATCATCTTAACCATTTTTTAAAAAATGGTTTTCTGGTTTAATTTTGTCTGGTAGTGGTTGTTTTTCCTTGATTCTATATATATATTTTTAAATTTTTTGGCTATACCCACAGCATGTGGAGGTTCCTGGGCCAGGGATCAAACCTGCACCACAGCAGCAACCTGAGCCACAGATTCTTAAACCACTGAGCCACCAGGCAGGTCCTCTCTTACCCATTTTTATGTGTATAGTGCAATAGTAGTAAGTATATGTACATTGTTGGGTAATGGATCTCCAGAACTTTTTGCAAAACTGAAACTCTAAACCCCAGAAACCACAATTCCCCTTTTTCCCTCCCCCTTAGCCTCTGGTAAACACCATTCTACTTTGTTTCTGTGAATCTGAGTACTTCTGATACCTCATATAAGTGGAATTACACTGTTTGTCTTTTTGTGGTTATCTTATTTAGCATAATGTCCTCAAGATTCATCGACGCTATAGCATCTGACAGGGTTTCCTTCCTTGTAAAGGCTGAGTAATACGCCATTGTATATATTTACCACATTTTGTTTATGCATCTGTCAGTGGACATTGCGTTGCTTTCACCTTTGGTTATTGCAAATAGTGCTGCTCTGAACATGGGTGTGTGAAGGGTGTCCTTTCAAGACCCTGCTTTCAATTCTTTTGGGTGTGTAACCTCAAGTAGGATTGCTAGATCACATAGTAGTTCTAGCATAGTAGATTTTTGGGACCTGCTATATTGCATTAACAGTGGCGCCATCTTATGGTCCCACCAATAGCACGTAAGGGTGGGCTCTTTTTTAAGGCTGAGAAACTGGTGACTTTTCTCGTCACTTAGAGCTCTTGAAATAGCATATTTCTTATATTTCTTATTTAATAACAGCAAGTATTGAATGTTAACACAATTAATAGTATTGTATTGATGCTGTACATTTAACAAATTTTTAAAATAAATTTTATTGGACTTAGAAATTTTATAGTTGACTTACAAAGTTGTGTTAGTTTCAGGTGTTCAGTAAAGTGAAGCATTTATACATGTACATATATCCATTCTTTTTCAGATTCTTTTCCCATATTACACTGTACTGAGTAGGTTACCGTGTGCTGTACAGTAGATCCTTGTTACCTATCCCTTTTATTAATGTAGGTTAAGGATTGCACTAGTACCTTAAAATTTCATTTTTAATGTTGACCATAGTCCTATTATGAACACTTTTTATTACATACTTGAGGATTTTGAGATTTCTAAAATCGCATGGCTGCCAAGTATTAGAGTTGGGACAAAAAACTATTTCATTTGGATTCCAGAGTCCTTGCTTAGGTCTCCAAATTCTTTTAAGTACTGCACTCTCGTTATGAGAAATGTAAGGCATTCCCATCATGGCTCGTTGGGAAAGAATCTGACTAGTAACCATGAGATCGCAGGTTCAATCCCTGACTTCACTCAGTGGGTTAAGGATCTGGCGTTGCCATGAGCTGTGGTATAGGTCACAGACATGGCTCAGATCTGGTGTTGCTGTGGCTGTGGCATAGGCCAACAGCTATAGCTCCGTTTTGATTCCTAGTCTGGGACCCTCCATATGCCGTGGTGTGGCCCTAAAATAAAAAAAAGAACAACAACAACAAAAGAAATGTGAATATTCCCCCAATATGTGTATGTTTACACAGATACACTTCTGTATCAATACTTAATGCAACGTATATTTAAAAATAGAAATATGTAGGACTATATTAAATATATATAAACATCAACTTTAATTTGTTTTCTTTGTCTCAGCATTCCCTGGGGTGTGCATGTACCGATTTGGAGACAGTTACTCTAATCCATAGTATAATATTGCCTCATGGTAAACCATTGTGTTTAAGACCTTACAATTCAGGGAGTTCTGTCATGGTGCAGTGGTAATAAACCCGACTAGTATCCATGAGGATGCGGGTTTGATCCCTGGCCTCGCCCAGTGGATTAAGGATCCAGTGTTGCCATGAGTTGTGGTGTAGGTCAGCAGCCACAGCTCCAATTCCACCCCTAGCCTGCGATGGCCGTTGGCCATATGCCATGGCCGTTGCCCTAAAAAAAAAAGAGGAGACTTTACAATTCAGCTAAAATATTACCTCTCTTACAGGGGGGTGCTTCTGTATTTAATCAACACAACATTAAAATGATTTCTTAGCCATACAAATTCATGACATCCATAAAACAATCATACACATTTGGTGTTGGTATGAGGCGAGAGTTTATTTCATCAAAGACAAGTAAGTTAAGGAAATGATACACAGTCAAGGCTAACTGAAGTGTAGGGTACGGTGGAAGATGAAGTGGAAAAGTAGGCTGGGGCAGAATTACGGAAAGCCTCTCCTGCACTGTTAAACAGTTTGGTCTTCATTCTATAGGGAATGACACCTACCAGAATTGAACAGGGATGTTATTGCTTAGGTTTTATAGGTGCAGATGGAGTTCTCTCTGTGGTTTATGCTGCAGAATATAAATCAGATGAATACAGAATAACAGTTAAATAGTACCTTTGACACAACATATTGTTGGAAATACTAGGTTATAAGGAAATATTATAAAGATTTTGAAATCAAATTACCAAGCAGTAAGTCAATATTGAACAGTAACTCAATAGCTTGGTCTTGTGATCGAATCAGGCTGTATACATTTCAGACTTCACTAATTCCAATAAAATATTAAAAACAGGATTCTGTGAAATATAAGAAAGCATAGATTTAAGGGCACTTAAAATGAATAGAGATCAAATCATCTTATATTTTTTTGTTTGTTTTTGGAGTTGCGGAGAAATAATTATTTACTTCTTAGTTGTTACTACTTCCACAACTACAAAGATTTCTCAGAGAAATCATTCCAAAAACCTAGGGGAGATAGCTATATGAAATACTTATTCAAGCACAGACCTTTTCAAGGTTATGTTAATGTTTCAAATATTGCTTAGCACATGGAGTTTCTACTTTACGGCAGTATTCTAAATATTACTCCAAGGTGTTTATTCCTCAGACTTTGATTTTAAGTCCACATTTATGTCTCTGCCAGTAAGGGTCTTCCCTGTGATTCTTCAATTTTTTTATACTGTGTTAGGTAGGATTCTAAGATGATTCCCAAATGATCCTCATACTTTTTTATTCACTTCCCTTTGAGTGTGAGTGGAACCTCGGAAGATGATGAGCTCTCACTCCCGTGAATGTATTATGTTACATGTCACATTGACTTGAAAGGGGGCTCTTTCAAGTGGGTCTGACTTGATCACATGAACCTTTTAAAAGCAGAGAATTTTTCCCCTGTGTTATAACAGAAGGAGAGTTTCAAAGCCTGAGATGGGTCTAGTGCAAGGAAAGTTCTCTGTTGCTAAGATGGAGGGGGCCATGTGCTTCAGAGCTGAGAGCATGCTTTGTTAACAGCTAGCAAAACAGTGGGTACCTAAGTCCTACAACTGCAAGGAAATGAATTCTGCCAACAACCAAAGGAAGCTTGGAAGTGGATCTTTCCCTAGTTGGGTTTCCAAGTGAGGATGCAGCTGGCCAGCACCTTGATTTCAGCTTAATGAGAACCGGAGTAGAAAACCCAGTTAAAATGTACTGGACTTTGGACCCATAGAAACTGTGAGATAATGAGTTTGTGAAGTTTTAAGCCGCCCAATTGTGGTTATATAGCAAAAGAAAATGGATACATAGTTTTTTGGTGTAAATTTCCTGAAAAGCATTTGCTCAGTTAGAACAACTTTTTAAAAAGTGCATTTGACTAAGGCTATTTGTGGTTTAAGATACAGCTGGGAACAATTTAAATGTTATTCTGGCCTAGTGCCTGATGCATTGCCATTTTAATTGTTTTTGATGAGATGGTCCATAATTTAGTAAAATATGTAATTTCTGACAGATCCCTTGAAATATTTAATGATTGATCACATCAGGAATATAGATATTTCTAATAATATATATGCTACTAATGCTACATATACACATACATAATACATATACATTATTTTGATTTTTCTCAATGTTTTTACTTAAATTTTTTTTTTATTTCAGTATATTCCATCTGTCTTCTAAATGGAATGTTAGATGGCTTACTGTTTTAGGTTGGGAGGATGGAGCTGAAGGAATGTACATATCAAATGATTATTATTCACATAATTAATGTATGTTTAAGTATTTTGAGTACTTAGAGAAATAAAAATATATAGATTCCTTATAATTTATTAGAAATAACCATTCTATAATTTTATTTTTAAATAATTATTACATTATAATATTATACATTTTTAAGAAGACCTGCCTAATATTTGGGGAATAGAATATAGAAACTAACAGTAATAAGTATTCTTCTATCTTCTGCTTAAAATATTAGCAGGAACTGGAAATCATTTTTTCCTCTCTATGTTGAGAAGAAAAAAAAAATCTTTATTTTGATATATTTTTCCTTTCTATCTGAGGTTTGTTCAAAGGCTCTTATGTTCCACTCTTCCTAATTTTAATCAAGTATTCATTTGTGGTAGTTATTATCACAGTTACAGATTTTTTCGGAGGTTTGGAGCTGTTAGAAAACTGGAAGGTTGAGGAGGAGATTCAGAATATAATGTCAGGATGTTGGAAACTTCATTTTGGTAATAAGAAGGAATAGCTTGCCTTACTCCCTTGCAGCAGAGACCGGGCGTTTCTGTTGTTAGTGGTAATTTTCCTTTTTAAAAGTTATAATGTGTTTTCAGAAAATATTACTTGAATATTTTGGTCTTATCATTATGTATAAAGATAGCAGTCATTGAGATAAGGTTGGCCAATATTTTTGAAGTTTCTCTTTTTTATTTGGTAGGGTGCCAGGGTGAGGAAGTAAAACGAGAATACTTTTAGGTGGACCTAACTGCAGTTGCCAGATGGTGGTAGGGCTTTAGGGATTTAATCTAGGAACATGGAGCAAGGCTAATTGGCACACATAAGGATCTGATGTCTAGCTTGGTCATAATAACATCATATTCTAACCAATTGACCTAATTAGGTGGGATTTTCAAATCAAGACTAGTTAGTATTTTGCTTGAAAATATAATAAAAGATCTCTTAATAGGGTTTCATTACCTAATCAATTCACCACATTGTTTTGGTGAATCCTTTAGTTTGGTCCATTCTCTCTTCTCAGGGTGTAGACAGACTCATTAATAGCCATCTATTCTGTAGTTACTTGCACTCTGGTGTGCATAACATTGGGTTGTAGGCATGTTATTAGTTATGTTTTGTCCTACATTCTTTTTTGTGAGTTTCAATTATTATCATTATATGATATATGATTTAAATACTTCATAAACTGGTGAAATTAGTGCATGAACTTAAATTCAGTGCTTTAGAAAGTCTTGAAGTAAATGTGAATTGCTAAAATATACAATTAGGAAAAATGAAGTTGAAATAAGAAAACTTAGGTTTCTGCATAGCCTCGATTACTAGTTTGCAAGTAGTAGTTTCTCATTCTGATTTGAAGTAACTGAAACTAGAAGTCATAGGCAATATATTATTGAGGGCTTACATACTTGGAATGTCAGTAAGTAGGCCCTTACTTAAGGAATAGACCTTTATCACAGGAATTTAGCAAGTAATTCTATGTTAGCATGTATTAAATGACAATTTGATATTAACGTGTGTATGGATTACCTTCTCTCCCCTCCAACTTTAACTATTTTGTTTAAATATACTGAACAGCTTCAAAAGGGATACCAAGAGCTTTATGCACTAATATAGAAAGTTATAATAAGTGATGTTTGGTTAGCCATGGAAATATGAGTTAAAAATACACATATAGGCAGCGCTGATAAAATAATATACAGTCCTTAATGACAAAAGACTTGGTGCTTCCCAAAGGTATGTCCCTATTATGGAAGAAAATGTTTCCATCCAGATGAGCCAGATGCTATAACTTAATTATGTGGTGTTATTAGGCCCTCTTTAAACCCACGTCTAACAAGCCACCTTTTGATTACCTGGGATCCTACATGACTTGACTAAAGAGAGAATGTGCTGGTCAAACTGTTGCCAATATTCAGAATATTTGTTAAATTTTTCAGTATAAATTAAGTAATTTTAAGGGTTTTTTTTTTTCTTCTTTTCTCTTTTATGGCCACACCACAACATATGGAACTTCCCAGGCTAGGAGTTGAATCAGAGCTGCAGCTGCAAGCCTATACCACAGCCACAGCAACACCAGATCCAAGCTGCATTTGTGACCTATGCCACAGCTTGGAGCAATGCTGTATCCTTAACCCACTGAGTGAGGCCAGGGATCGAATGCCTACATCTTCATGGACACCATGGTGGGTTCTTAACCCCCTGAGCCAGAATGGGAAATCCCAAGTAATTTTGATTTTTATACTATAATGCCTTAAGAGTTTTGATGGAATTCACAATGTCTATGTCTAATCAGCTTATGTCTAATCAACTGATGAGATCTCCAAAATAGCTGTTGAGAAGGGAAGGGGAAATGGGTATTAGGGAGGCAAACAAAAGGGGGTCCATTATCCAACTCATTTAGAATTCTTCCTTCAGTGCAGTCATTCTAGTTTCCAGTTCCCTTAACATCCTGGTTGCTCTCTTCTGATTAAATTATTTTCTAAAATATGGTACTTGGCTTACTCTATAGGGTTGTGATACTAGTTTTATTTAACTTTGAATTGTGCTTTTTTCATTTAAAATTATTAAGATCTTCTCAATAGTCTTTTTTTTCCCCTTTTTTTTAAAAATAAATTTTATTGGAGTATAGGTGTCTTATGACGTGTTAATTTCAGGTGTACAGCAAAGTGAACCACCCATACATATACATATATAACCATTCTTTTTCAGATTCTTTGCCCATGTGGGCCATCGCAGATTATTGAACAGCTTTTCCTGAGCTGTGTAGTAGGTCCTTGTTACTGATCAGTTTTGTGTTACTATACATAGTCGACGTGATGATTATTTTTATGGCTTTACAAATACCTAATCAAGTATATCTACCATAACTTTCTTTTTTAAAACATTTTATTTTACTTTTGCCCATTTCTATTTTACTTTATTCTTTATTAAGTTATATTAGTTTCCAGTGTACAGCAAAGTGATTCAATTATGCGTTCTTTTTCACATTCTTTTCCATTATATATTATTATGAGATATTGAATATAGTTTTCTGTGTTATGCAGTAGGTCCTTGTTGTTAGCATCATTTTCTATCTAATTTACCATTTCCGTATGACATATTTTATTTTACTGTTTTAAGTTCCCTTTCCCACTTAATTGCGATAATTATCTTTTCATTTAAACAATATGTTTATGTGTCTTAGAATTGATTGAAGGACTTTACATCAATCTTCTTAGGTTTCAGAAGCTTTGTAAGCCTTATTCTTGTATTCTAGCCCTGAGATCTTGTTAAAATGGAGATTCTGGGTCGGGAGAGGGCTCATGATTCTATGTTTCTAAAAAAAAATAAATAAAACCCTGTCATATGGGCTTCCAGTGCTGGCCAGAATGGTGTAAGGTATGGACTATTTCTTCCACTGATCACACTAAAAACTTGAGAGAGAATACAAAACACAACTATCTGAGAACTCTGAAAAATGACAGTAAAAGGCAGAATAGGGATGGATATCAACTGCAAGCACAACAATACAAGGGATGAGTTTCTTGTTTTGCTTTTGTTTTTGTTTTTCCCTCCTTTATCTCCTAGATTTAATTGAAGGGTGGTCTCAGTCACCGAGCTTCACTGCTACTGTGTAGTGGCAGTGCTGGCAGAGAGGGACCTAAAATTCTGATTGGAATACCTTTCTTATTGGTCAGAGGGACAGGGGGAAATGGCCCCTGTGGTCTAATGAGTGTATGCGAAATCCCATTATACTCTCTCTCTTATTTTCTTGAAGATGGTTGCAGTCTTCTGAAATTGTGCAAAGTGCAGAAGGCTAAAACGCTGAGAGGAACTGAGATTTTCAGGCTAGCAGAATCAGAAAAAAAGGATGTTGAATGAGGGAAATACCAGACAGGAGATTCCCTAAATCTTTTTGTGAACTGAATTCATTGTCAAACTGTGAATGTGAAGAGCATATGCAAAGTACCACAGCTAAGTCTTTGAGAACTGGAGAATGGTATAGACTACTGCACAAGGCCCAAGTTAACTCCTGGACTGCCTGTATGCAGGGTAGACCCAAAGAAGCACAGTAAAATTTAAAAACTTAACTGACAATGGGATTATTGGTGAGAAGTCAGGTTGTGCTTATGGTCTGAATCTAGCAGGGTTTATTGCATGCTGTAAACATATAGCACTTTCCAGAGGATTTTAATAGACTATAGAGTCTCACAACATAATATTAAAAATGTTTAGGATACCACCTAAAATTATTTCACATATAACAATGATGAAAATTGGAGAGAAAAAATAAATGCCAACTCTGAGTTGAGTCAGATGCTGGAATTAGGAGAACTTTAAAACAGCATGATAATGTGAGAAAAAAGAATGTGTACATGTATGTGTAACCTGGTCACCATGCTGTATAGTAGAAAAGAAAAAAATGTATTGGGGAAATAGCAATTGATTACAATAAAAAAACAAAATAAAACAGCTATTATAACCATTGCTCTATGTAGAAAATGCAAATACTTTTGAAATGAAGAGAAGAGGCATTCTCAGTAGAGGAAAAGGAACTATAGTTCTTTTTAAAAAAGGAATAAAATGTGAAGATTTGAACTGAAAAATACATTAAGTGATAAAAATTTACTGAGTAGGCTCAAGAGTAGAATGGAGATGCCAGATGAAAGAGTCAGTAAGTTTAAAGATAGATCAATAGAAATTATCGTGTCTTAGAAATAGGGTGGAAAAGATTGGAAAAAAAAAAAAAAACCTCAGGGATATGTGGGACAGTATTAAAAATATATAACATTTTGACACTGAAATCATAGAAGAAAGAAAGAAAGGAATTGGTATAGAAGAAAAATGGTTGGACTGGTTTACCACTGTGGCTCAGTGGGTTAATAAACCCAACTGCAGAGTTCCCTGTCATGGCTCAGCAGAAAGGAATCTGACTAGTATCCATGAGGTTGCAGGTTCGACCCCTGGCCTTGCTCAGTGGGTGAAGGATCTGGCCTGGTTGTGAGCAGTGGTGTAGGTCACAGATGCGGCTCAGATCTGGCATTGCTGTGGCTATGGTATAGGCCAGTGGCTACAGCTCCAGTTCTACTCTAGCCTGGAAACTTCCATATGCCATGGGTGGGACACTAAAAAAAAAAAAAAAAAAGTATATATATATATATATATATATATATATATATATATATATATATGGTGTTCCTTTCATGGCACAGTGGAAACAAATCTGACTAGGAACCATGAGGTTTCGGGTTCAATCCCTGGCCTCGCTCAGTGGTTACGGCCAGCATTGCCGTAAGCTGTGGTGTAGGTCACAGAGGTGGCTCGGATCTAGTGTTGCTGTGGCGTAGGCTGGCAGCTACAGCTCTGATTAGACCCCTAGCCTGGGAACCTCCATATGCCATGGGTGTGGCCCTCAAAAGACAAAAAAAAAAAAAGAAAAAAAATCTGCCTGCAAGAGTTCCTGCTGTGGTGCAATGGGATTGGTGGCATCTCTGTAGCACTGGGGTGCAAGTTCAATGCCTGGCCTGGCACAGCGGTTTAAGGATCTGGTTTTGCCACAACTGTGGTGTAGGTCGAAACTGTGGCTCAAATCTGATTCCTGGCCTGGGAATGCCATATGCCACTGGTGGCCCCCCAGAAATCCAACTGCAGTGGCTTGGTTCACTGTGGAGGCACGGGTTCAATCCCTAGCCTAGTGGTGTGTTAAATGATTCCGTGTTGCTCCAGCTGTGGCATATATGTTGCAGCCATGGCTCAGATTCAGTCCTTGACCTGAGAACTTCTGTATGCCAAGGGTATGGCCATTAAAAAAAAAAAATAGGAAGAAAGAAAGGATAGAAAAGAAAAATAGTTGGAAAAATAATGGCTGAAGTTTCCCAAATTTGGTGACAGATCAGTTCAAGATGCTTGGTGTAACTCAAACAATCTCAAAAAATATTATAAAACACATCATAATGAATGTATTGAAAGAAAGCTATCTTGAAAGCAGCCTAAAATAAAACAACACAATATATGTAGTTAAATAATAATTTAAATAATAGACTTCTCATCAGAAAAGATGGTACACTTTAAAAAAATTTTTGAAATAGTGGTATATCCATTAAAATATCCCTCAGGGAGGAAGGTGATATAAAGACATTTTCAAATGAAGAAAAATTATGAATCATTTTCCATCTGTTCTAAAATAAATGCTAAAAGGGAGTTCCTGTGGTGGCTTGGCAGTAATGAACCCAACTAGTATCCACGAGGACTCGGGTTCAATCCCTGGCCTTGCTCTGTGAGTTAAGGATCTGGTGTTGCTGTGAGCTGTGGTGTAAGTCGCAGCTGTGGCTCAGATCCTGTGTTGCTGTGGCTGTGGTGTAGGCTGGCAGCTACAGTTCCAATCTGACCCCTAGCCTGGGAACTTCCATATGCAGCAGGTGCAGCCCCCCAAAAAATAAAATAAAATAAAATAAAATCTAAAGGAAGTTCTTCAGAATGAAGAGAAATGATACAAGAAGGAAATTTGGAACTTCAGTAATAAAGGAGGAACAGAAATTATAAATAGACTTTTTTTTTTTTTTTTTTTTTTAGGAGTTCCCGTCATGGTTCAGCAGTTAGCAAACCTGTCTAGCATCCATGAGGATGTGGATTTGATCCCTGGCCTTGCTCAGTGGATTAAGGATCCAGCATTGCTGTGAGCTATGCTGTAGGTCTCAGACGCAGCTCGGATCCCACATTGCTGTGACTCTGGCATAGGCTGGTGACCACAGCTCTGATTGGACCCCTAGCCTGGGAACCTCCATATGCTGCCAGTGTAGCCCTAAAAAGACAAAAAGACCAAAAAAAAAAGTTATAAATAGACTATTTTTCATCTTTTATATTCTTTAAAATATATGACTCAAAAGCAAAATTTATAGCATTATCTGGTGGTGTTTTAAAATCTACATGTGATACATATAACTGTATGTAATATATAAAGGATATTCTCTGACCACAAAGGTTTAAATTACAAATCAATAGAAGAAAGTCATCTGTTAGCTCCCCAAGTATTTAAAGATTAAACAATATACTCTTAAGTAATCTGTGGGTGGAAGAGGAAATCCTAAAGAAAATTAGACAATATTTTGAGCAGAATGAAAGTGGTAGTGTAGCATATCAAAATTTATGGAAGCAAGGCTTTGAGGAAACTTAGTGGTGGTATACACTTACATCACAAAAAATGAAATGTCTCAAATCAATAATCTAAACTTCCACCCAAGGAACTAGATAAAGAAGAGCAAATGAAACCCAATGGAAACTTAATTTTAGTTAATTCCTGTTAATTTCAGTAAGTCTGTAGTAGCCCTTTGCCCAGGGTTCTAAGGAATAAGGATGGTTTACATAGTGTCACAGCCCTGGTTATCTGCTGACAGCACTAGTATCTGCTGAGATGTGCATTTCTCCATTCATTTGCTCCCATTATGTAGATTGGTAATGTGGTGCATCTTGCTTCTGAGTAGAGGAGATGTGCAAAGACTCAGATCTTTTGTTATTTTTCTTGCCATCGTGGGATAAATTCACCTACTCTTCTGTGGGAGCCTAGAGACTGTCTCACACTAATATGCACTGGCATTCAGCTACCTCTGTTCTATTGCTCACAAACTACGTTAGATGCAGAAAAAAAATTGAAAATATGCCACCTACCCGTTATATTTGGGGTTGCAGGAATTCCCAAAACCATCTGGGTTTAGCTTCCTGGAACTCGTTAGAGTTAGGTTTTAGTGAGGCTCAGAGAGCAGGGCTACTTCTCAGGAACTCATGAATATGAAAGTTATATTTCCTTCCTTCCACATCTGTCTTCACCCAGTGAGAGAATTGTCATTTCACAGGAAGTATGAAAACTGTTCATTACTTCATCAACATTTATTCAGGTCTCTGTCTTATGGTACAAACATTATGGGATGAAGCTCCAGGTTTTAGGTTGCTAAAGCTCCAAAACTCAGGCTCTTGCAAGTCCAAGTAAACTTTTGAAACTTAAAATCCAAGAGTTGAACATTTTTAAACCATGTATGTCATCCTCATAACCTTTCCCCAAAGCAGTATTATGGAATGCCCTAACAACCTGGTTGTCCTGGGGAAGGGACTAAGACACACATAGAAATGCAAATGAAAGACAGCAGTTAACACTTCAAAGTTCTCCCAACACCTGTGAAAAAGGGGGAGAGTGAATGATAGCTATTTCACATGGTTATTGTGATGATTGAATGAGTCAATACATATGATTCATGTGTCAGTTTCTGACAAGTGTGAATTTAAATGTTAATTCTTCCCCTTTTTCTTATCATTATCTCTTCCTTTTCTCAATAAGTACAACACTGAAGTAGCATCTATGTCTGTAATGTCTTAAAATTTATTAAATTATGTGAAAAAACTCAGAAAAATATGTTGAAGAGAAGCTTAGGACTCTAGAATAGAACATAAATGGCCAAGGGAGAGATAGAGACTGATTTTTTTCCTTTACCTATCTTTGTCTTACCCATCACCCAAGACAAAGACAGATTTTGACCAAAATACATTTAAAAAGTCTCCTCAGGCAAACCAATGATTACTTTGAAATAAAGTACCTATATTTAAATGTGAAAAACACAAGATTAGGGAACCATAGACTATTGAGATAAAAAGGGATAATATGACAAATATTATAAAGAGTTTTATTATAAAGAACATCTTTATAAAGGGACCAGTGTGTTAAAAACGCTTATTGCAGGCCACAAGAACTAATCACTGGGTGGTATTATTTGTGGTAAAAGGTCTAGAACTCATGGTCAAGAGGTACAGATTCTCTTACTGCAGAGATCCTGGGAGAGATTTCATGTATGCTGTTGTGGAGCAATAGAGTGTCATATGTATGTAGGATATGTTTTTTGCATGCACAGATTTAGGTTTTGTTGAGAACAACTTTAGAAGCATACAGCGTTTTTGTTGACTCAGAACTATTGTACAAGGTGATATCAAATGAGATGGGATGTAATGAGAAGAGGGATATCCTGCCGGTGCTGCCTTATTAGCTCTTGAAACATTGTGTTTGTTCAGTTTTCAAACAAGTTTATTTTTCCACTCCTTCAAAAAAAGGGGCTAAGTTAGGTACTCAGGGGATGATGTGGCAAAGTCCTGATGTCATAAAGGGAGGGACCAAGGCTCCTATTTTCATGTTTGCCATTTTTAATATAGCTTTCAGCCTCACTTGCTGGAGTGGCTTTAGTTTTTGTAGACATGCTGCTTTCCAGGCAGAAAGTTGTGTGTGTGTGTGTGTGTGTGTGTGTGTGTCAGAGATAGAGAAAGGATAGAGAGATTGTTTTAGCTCTCTAATCACCACTTTTAAATTGAAGTTTTATTTTTAATTTTTATTGAAGTATAGTTGCTTTACAATGTTGTGCCAATTTCAGCTGTACAGAAAAAATGACCCAGTCATACATGTATATACATTATTTTTTAATATTATTTTCCATCATGGTCTATCAAGGAGATTGGATATATTTCCCTGTGCTACATGTGGGATCTTCTTACGTATCCATTCTAAATGTAAGAGTTTGCATCTGCTAACCCCAAATCTCCTGTGCGTTCCACTTCCTCCCCTTTCTACCCTGGCAACCACAAGTCTGTTCTCGATGAGTGTCTTTTGTTTTATAAATAGGTTCATTTGTGCCATATTTTAGATTCCCATATAAGTTATATCATATGGTTTCTGTCTTGCTCTTTCTGCAGAGAAATCATATCGTATCTCTTGGTATGATAATCTCTAGTTGCACCCATGTTGCTGAGAATCACATTATTTCGTTCTTTTTTATGGCTAATATTCCATCGTATGTATGTACCAATCCCACACTATGTTGATTACTGTAGTTTTGTAGTATTAGCTCAAGTCTGGAAGAATTATGCCTTCTGCCATGCCTCTTCTCCCCCCCACCCCCGCCCCCCACTTCAGGATTTCTTCAGCAATCCTTGGAATTTTATGGTTCCATATAAATTTTTGGTGGTTTGTTCTAATTCTGTGAAAAATGCCCTGAGTAATTTGATAGGGATTGCATTAAATCTGTAGATTGCTTTGGGTAGTATAGCCATCTTAACAATATTAATTATTCCAATCCAGGAGCATGAGATATCTTTCCATTTCTTTGAATCCTCTTTAATTTCCTTGATTAATGTTTTATAGTTTTCAGCAAAAAAGTCTTTCATCTCCTTGGTCAAGTTTATTCCTAGGTATTCTTTTTGTGTGTGATTTTAAAATTTATTTGTTTTTTATATTCCTTTTCTAATATTTTGTTGTTAGTATACAGAAATACAACCAGTTTCTCAATGTTATTCTTGTATCCTATTTTGCTGAATTTTTTTTTTAATCATTTTGAGTAGTTTTTGTGTGGAGTCCTTAGGGTTTTCTATATAAAGTACCATGACATCTGCATATGGTGACAAATTTACCTCTTCTCTTCCAATTTGGATATCTTTTCTTCCTTCCCTTCCTCCTTCCTTTCTTTTTTTGTATGATTGCCATGGCTAGGACTTCCATTACTATGTTGAATGAAAGTGGTGAGAGTGGGCATCCTGATCTTGTTCCAGATTTTCTCAGGAAGGCTTTCAACTTTCCTCTGTTCAGTCTTATATTGGCTGTGGGTTTGTGATAAATGGCTTTTATTATGTTAAGGTATGTTCCCTCTTTACCCACATTGGTAAGAGTTTTTATCCTGAATGGATTCTGGACTTTGTCAAATGCTTTTTCGTATCATTGAGATAATCATGTGGTTTTTTACTTTTCTTTTGTTAATGTGTATGATGTTGATTGATTTGAGTATGTTGAACCATCCTCATGAACTTGGGATGAATTGCACTTGGTTGTGGTGTATGATTTTCTTTTTAGATGTTGTTGGCTAAAATTTTGTTGTGAATTTTTGCATCTATATTCATCAAAGATATTGGCCTATGATTTTCTTTTTCAGTAGTATCTTTGCTTTTGGTATTAGAGTGATGGTGGCTTCAGAGAATGTCTTTGGTAATGTTATTTTTTCTTCAATCTGTTGGAAGAGTTTAAGAAAAATCAGTATAATTTATTCTTTGTATGTTTGGTAGAATTCACCTGTGAAGCCATCTGGTCCTGGACTTTTGTTTGTAGAGTATTTTTAAAATTATATATTCAGTTTTATTTATAGTGATCCATCTGTTCAAATTATTTCCTCTTGATTCAGTTTTGGTGGACTCTATGTCTCTAGAAAGTTGTTCATTTCTTCTAAGTTGTCAAATTTGTTGGCATGTAGTTGTTTATAGTATACTCTTATCTGCTTCTGCAGTATCTGTTGAGATTTCTCCTTTTGCATTTCTTATTTTGTTTATTTGATTTTTCTTTCTTCTTGGTAAGTCTGGCCAGAAGTTTGTCAATTTTTGTTTACCCTTTCAAAGAACCAATGCTTGGATTTATTGATTTTTTTCTATTTTTTTTTAATCTCTATTTTGTTGATTTCCTCTCTTTATGATTTCCTTCTTTCTGCTGGCTTTAGGTTTTGTTTGTTCTTTTTCTAGTTCTTTTAGGTGGTAGATTAGGTTGTTAATTTGAGATTTTTCTTGTTTTTTGAGGTAGGCCTTATCACTGTGAACTTTCCTCTAAGAACTGCTTTTGTAACATCCCGTAGTTGTGTTTTAGTTGTTGTTTGTCTCAAGGTATTTTTTAACATCCTTTTTGATTTCCTTTTTGACCCATTGGGTTTTTTTGGTAGCATGTTGTTTAGTCTTCATGTAGTCAGTTTTTTTCCTGGTTGATTCCTAATTTCATGCCATTATGGTCAGCAAAGATGCTTGAAATAGTTTCTGTACTCAAATTTGTTGAGGTTAGTTTTGTGCCCTTGTATGTAGTCAATCCTGGAGACTGTTCCATATGCACTTGAAAAGACTAATATTCTGATTTTTTGGATGTGAGGTCTTAAAATACCAATTAAGTCTAACTTTTCTATCGTGACATTTAGGATCTCTGTTGCCTTATTGATATTCTGTCTATAAGATTTGTCCATTGATGTCAGTGGGGTGCTAAATACTCCTACTGTTAGTGTGTTCTCATCAATTTCTCCCTTTATGTCTATTAGTATTTGTTTTATGTATTTGGTTGCTCCTATATTAGGGGCATATATATTGATGAGTGTGATGTCCTCTTCTTGAATTGATCCTCTCATTATTAAATAGAGTCCTTCTTTATCTTACTATGGCCTTTGTTTTAAAATCTCTTTTTTCTGATATGAATATTGTGACTTCCACTTTCTTGTAATTTCCATTTACAAGAAATATCTTTTTCCATCCCTTCACTTTCAGTCTGTGTGTATTCTTTTCTTTAAAGTGGGTCTCTTGTTGGCAGCATATTGTAGGCTCTTGTTTTTTTATTCAGTCTGCCACTTTGAATCTTTTGATTAGAGCATCCAGTCTATTGACATTTAAGTTAATTATTGATAAATATGTATTTATTGATATTTTAAACTTTGTTTTCCAGTTGATTCTGTTTCTCCTTTGTTCCTTTCTTTTTCTTTTTGTGGTTCGATGATTTCCTTTTATTTTATGCTTGTGTTCTTCTTTTTAATTTGTGAGTGTATTGTTCTTCTTTTTAATTTGTGAATGTATTGTTTGTTTTTGATTTGTGATTGCCCTGTTTTTTGAAATATGTTAATATAGTCTTGTATCTGCTAGCTTTAGCCTGGTAATCATATAGGCTCAAACACATTCTAAAAAAAGACACTAGATATTCTTACTCTCCTTCCCCACATTTTATGATTTTTTGATGTCCTTTTTTACATCATGATTATCCTTTTCCTTTTCCTTGTGTTAATCATTGCTTTCACAAATACGTTTTTGTTTTCTTTATATTAGATCTGTACACTGGATTCTTTAATTGATTACTTTCCAGTTGTGATTTCGTCCATTCTATATCTTCTTCTTTCCTATTTAAGGGATACCTTTTAATGTTTCTTTTATGATAGGATTAGTATTTATGTATTCTTTTAGTTCTGCTTGTGTGAGAAATTCTTATTTCTTCTATTTTAATGATAATCTTGCTGGGTAGAATATTCTAGGTTGCAAATATTTCCTTTTTAGAACTTTAAATAAATCTTGCCACTCTCTCCTTGCTTATAGTATTTCTGTACAGAAATCAGCTGATACATTTATAGGGGGTCCCTTGTAATTAACTTTTTGATTTTCTTCTTGCTACCTTTAGAATCCTCTCTTCATCTTTAACTTTTGCCATTATCATTATAATATGTCTTGGTATAGGTTTATTTGAGTTCACCTTGTTTGGAACTCTTTGTGCTTCTTTTTTTAGATTTGGAAAAATTTCAGCCATAATTTCTTTAAATACATTTTCATCCGCTTCCCTCTTTCTTCTCCTTATGGATCCCTATTATGTGTAGATTGTCTTGCTTTATATTATTGCATGGATCTCTTATATTGCTTTCATTTTTTTTTTTTCATCTGGCTTTCTGTTTGCTGTCCTGACTGGGTGATTTCCATTATTCTGTATTACACATCACTTATTTATTCCTCTGTATTATTTATTCTGCTGTTCAATGCCTTTAGCTCAGCTTTCATCTTGGCAAATGAGTTTTCTAATTTTTCTTGGTTCCTCCTTATAGTTGTTAGTTCCCTTTTAAAGTAATCTGCTTTACTGTAGAAATTCATTTTTAATTCCTTCAGTATTTTCATTACCTTATTTTTGAATTCAACTTGACTATTAGACTGCCAAGGTCTGTTTCACACTTTTCTACTTCAGGCCAGTTTTCCTATTCTTTTAATTGAGAATCGTCTTCATTTTGCTTTATATTTCACTTACTCTCTGAGTTTAGGAAAAAATTCTCTTTTGTAGTCTTGGAGGGTTATTTATATACAGGAGCATCCCTGGGTACTTTATATGGCTTTATTTTTTTTTTAGGGCCATACCAGTGGCATATGTATGTTCCCAGTTTATGGATTGAATCAGAGCTACAGCAGCTGACCTACATCACAGCCACAGCTACTTGGGATCTGAGCCACATCTGCAACCTACATCAAAGCTCATGGCAACACTGGATCCTTAACACACTGAGTGAGGCTAGGGATCGAACCCGCATCCTCATAGATACTAGTCAGGTTCTTAATCTGCTGACCCATAATGGGAACTCCTGGGTTTACTATATTTCTTTGGCATGAGGGCTGCTTTTGGTTTGGATGCTTGCTGTATTCTCAGTATGTGCAGCCCATTACCTCCTTGATAGGGGGTGTGTAGAAGCATAGCCTGAACATGCTTCAAGGAAGATGGGGTTAATGTGCAGCACCTTCAGGCAGTGCTTGGTTGCATGACCCTTAGAATTGGCAACAACCCATGGTGAGGTGAAGATGGCAGGGTGTGTCTGATTGCAGGGTCCTCAGAAATGTCAGTGACCCCTGGGGAGTTGGGAGTGGCACTCAGAGCCCTTGCCATCAGCACTGACAGGGCATGTACATTCCCAGGGAGGTGGGGACAATGGGTGGTGCTCAGTTGCAGGGCCCTCTGTGGGGATCCCTGGGGAGGCCAGGACAGTAAGTAGTGCCTGGCCATGGGCCCTTGATGGTGGCAGGCCACACCTGCGTGAGTCTGAGATGGCCACAGCAGTTTGCACCTTCCCCTGTAGCGCAGCAAGTGGCACCCTGCCACCTAAATGTCCACAGATGCACAGAGAAAGAAGTTCTGTGGAGGGCCTGCCCCCATCCTCTCACACTCCCTAGCAATGGTGCCTTGCTTTTCTGGTGGCCTAGGCCTCTCCTGGCACTCCCTGGGCTATGGCTCACCACTCCCCAGCCCCCTCAGGCTGTTTCCACACAGCCAACTATAGTCCTCTTGCTTGGGACAGACCTCCAAAGCCTGAGACTCAGCACCCAGACCCTGCCTGAGTGTCTCAGGCTGTGGTGCCCTTGGTGGTGGTAATGATTATCTGTGCTTTTCTCTGAGGCTTTGAGGCTCCCCCTCAATCCTTGCTGATCTCCCCATCAGTTAGGTTGCCTCCCAGTGTATGGATTCCTTTCCTCTTTTGCAACTCCCTCTAGGGGTGCTAGTCCTGTCCTGATTCCTGTTTTTCTCTTCCCTATTTTTTTAAAAGGTTTTTATTTTTCTATTATAGTTGATTTACATTGTTGTGTCAGTTTCTGCTATATAGTAAAGTGACCCAGACATATATATTTGTTTTGTCCAGATATATGCCCAAAATTGGGATTTCTGGATCCTATGGTAGGTCTACATTTAGTTTTCTAAGTTACCTCCCTACTGTTTTCCATAGTGGTTGTACAAATTTACATTCCTACCAACAGTGAAAGAGGGTACCCTTTTCTCCACACCCTCGCCAGTATTTGTTATTTGTTTATTATACTTATTAATCATGGCCATTCTGATCAGTGTGTGGTGGTATCTCATTATAGTTTTGACTTGCATTTCTGTAATAATTAGTGATTTGAGCATTTATTCATGTGCTTGTTGGCCATCTGAATATCTTTAGAGAAATGTCTATTCAGGTCTTCTGCCCATTTTTCAATTTTTTCTTCCTTTGTTCTGCTCAGTTATTTGGGGGTTTTCTTGCCCTTTTTGGAAGTCTGAGGTCCTCTGCCAGCATTCAGTAGACGTTCTGTGAGAACTGTCCTATATGTAGATTTTTTTGGATGGGTCGTGGGAGAAGGCCGGTGCCACATCTACTCCTCCACCATCTTGATCCTGGATCTCTGCGTGGACAACCTAGAGGCTATAATATGGGTGCCAGGGGCAACTCAGGTAAAGTGTTTCATTGTTCTCTTCCCCTGTCAAGAGGGTGGGTTTTTAAAAACCCAGGGAAGTGGACATATTAAGGTTTTATCCTTTGTGCAGAGTCTGGTTTCACTTGCTCACAGAGTGCTGCTTTCAAAGGCCTTTCACCACCCTTCAGATCAGAGTTCCTAATGGGAAATGACTAAATGACTGCACACTGGCACCTCAGCTCGATGGACCCTGAATGGAAACTTAAACTGAGATAATTGTTGACTCACTTGTACTCACATCCCACTGCTAGTTACCATTTTGCAAAACTGTAGTATAATATCACAGCCAGGATAATTGTATTGCCACAATCCACCAATCATATTTAGATTTCCCCAGTTTTACTTGTAGTCGTTGTGTGTGTATTAAATATTACACAATTTAGCTTTGTATGTGGGTTTGTGTATCTACTACCATATTCAAGTTACCGAATAGTTCCAACACAAGAATCCTGCAATCTACCGTTTTATAACACCCACCTCTCTCCCACCCCTTCATCCCCCTGTGACCTGTAATCCTAGCCCTTGGTGGTCATTAACCTATACTAAATTTCTAAAATGTGTGATTCCAAAATGAAACCATACAATATATAACCTTTGGGGACTGGCTTTTTTTTTTTTTTTTTTTTTTTTCCCTCACTCAGTGTAATTGCCTGGCAACTTATCCAAGTTTCTGTGTGTATCAATAGTTTGTATCTTTTTATTGCTGTGTAGTACTCTACAGGATGGATATACCACTATTTGTTTAATCATTAATCTGTTGAAGGATATCTGGTCTGATTTCAGTTTGGAGCTGTTACACATAAAGCTGCTATAAATATTCGTGTACAGGTTTTGTGTGAACATAAGTTTTCATTTCTCTGGGATAAATGCCCAAGAGTGCAACTGATGTGTTATAGCGTAAGTGCATGTTTGGTTTGCTAGACTGCCAAACTGTTTCCCAGAATGTCTGTACCATTTTACTTTCCGATCAGCTACATGCAGGTTGCAGTTTCCCCTCCTCTCCATTTTTTCAGTATAATGGCAATAATGACTTATACCAATTAAAAACATTAAGGAGGTGATACATTATCTTTGAGTAGTTATCCAGTTGGTCTTTCTGGGTAATTGTCATAGATATAGACAAGACCATAGATAGGTATCATTGTAATATATTCTCAGACAATTTTTACTTTATAAAAGTCATGGCTATTTACTGAGTTGATTCATCACCAACATTAATATCTAATACCTAGATGGTTGGACTTCACTTACTTTGAAAAGTTTCCCAACAGTGCTCACCTATATAGTCAGGATTAGAGAAATCAACATGTGCAACCACCCAGCCAGCAACTATCTTTGTAAAAAGGAATTTTTAGAAACAATTATGCTAATGTTTACAGGCAGTGGGAGGAAGGATTTGATTTTTAACTCTAGGACAAAGGTACTGAAGTGAGTCATCTAGATGACAATAAATTATATAGATTTGTAAATTGTTAGCAAACAATTTCAGTCTGGGAGATTCAGTGGATATGTCAAAATTTATTTCCCAAACATAAGCATCTTAACAGTAGCCATACTTAGATTAATCTCAGTATCCCTAAAGTTTGTGTGGTATCTATCCCAGAGTAAGAGCTTGATAAATATATAATTAAAAAATATGATTGTAGCAAAAGTGGGATTTTGACCTTTTGTTAGGTCGATACAAGCAGAAATCAACTTTGTCAGTCCCAAGTCTATTTGGTCACTGGACTCAAGTCAAATATAATTTAATAATATGTTAACTGTTTTAATGCTCCAAAACATAAAATAAGCAAATATATGCATTGATAAGAAAATATGTTTACACAAATCTAGGCAATGAGAAAGTTTTCTGTACTGATTAAACATGAATCGAGATGAGAGGAGAGGATTAATTCTTAACTAGAACATCAGGGTGGAATGCTGGTATTCTCATGGTGCCAAGTATAATATTTGCATTTATGATACATATTGTATATATAAATTATAGATTTAAATGGAAAATTTACAAGTGTTTTATTTTTATTTTTTAAAATTAATTTATTTTTCTTAGGGCCATACCCATGGCATATGGAAGTTCCCAGGGTAGGGGTTGAATCGGAGCCTCAGCTTCAGGCCTACACCTCAGCCACAGCAACAGTAAACCTGAGCCACATCTGTGACCTATATTGTATCTTGTGGCAAGGCTTGGTCCTTAATCCACTGAAAGAGGCCAGGAATCAAACCCATATCCTCATGGATACTTCTCAGGTTCTTAACCTATTGAACCACAACAGTCGCTCCAAATTTACAAGAATTTTAAAACTGTGATTCCGGCCTGGAAAGAATTTTGAAAATTTCCAAGTGACTATTATTGAATGCGAATCCTAGGTGGAAGTGTCTAAACTCAGAAATTTATTAGACATGGCCCAGTGTTCACTCAGGTGGGAACAAGTAGAACTGTGAAAGAAATTGTGAGGGACATACTATTTAATGTCAATGGAACAAGGATGCTGAGAGAAAGTATTAAATATTTAGGATTTATTTGATATGCTCTATACCATCCTTAGATATGGTTATTTTGGTTTTCTGATTCTTGGGAACTGTAGTGCCCACTATTAATTCATGGTGGCAGCAGTGGTAATGGTTAAGAAATTGAGCTCTAAAGGAAGGTGACTGCCTGGGTTGGATTTTCATCTCTGTCACATGTTGGCTGAGTGACTTTTGGTGAGTTAACATCAGTGCTTTGTTTTGTTCATAGATAAACTTCATGGAATTTTTATGAATATTAAATGAGTTAATATTTGTAAAACTCTAGAGAAATTCCTGGTGCATAGTACATGTCATAGAAGCAAAATTTCTGACTAAAAGCTGTGTGTTTTGAAATGATAATGCAAAAAGCCAATAGAACATCATTTTCTTCTGTCTTTGTGTGTATGTGTGTGTATGTGTTTGTGTATCTGTCTACATTTTTCTTCTGTGTTTCTATTTCTCTTAATTTCTCTCTATTTCAACCATATAGATAGGTTGAAACTTAGAAGAAAAAATATGTTATGAAGGTTAGCTTCTTCAATACAAAAATGAAACTTTGTTTTTAATCAGAAGCTTATCTTCAGTTTTGAAATGTTCTCTATTAATAAGGAACTGTTCTGTTGGTTAGGATCATTTAGGAAAAAAAAAAATCCCCTTATGGAATTCCTCTTGCCACATAGAATTATTATATTGAATATTTTCCCTAAATTAGCTGTTTACTTATTCCAACAAAGGTTTTTATTCCTTTGAACTGATCAGCTCTTTCCTTTTAGTAGCTGACTTTTGGTACCACTGTGGCATAGTTTAGGTGTCTGATCTGAATGGATTAGGATTGTGTGCAGTATATCAATATATTGCTTTCTTAGGTTCCTGGAGACTTTTTCATTTCATAGATTAGTAAATTAAAAAAAAAATTAAAGCTGAGACTGAAATAAATTTGCCAAATTTTTGTTTTGCCGTATAAGGGTATAAGAACATTAGAAACACAAAACGAAAACTCTGTCACCCATTATACCAACATTTTACAAAATAAGAATATTTTAACCTAACAATAAAAAGTGTGAAGGACAATGTGAGAATCAAGAACATCTCTTTAATAGTTCCTGTTGTGGCTCATTGAGTTAAGAACCCACCATAGTATCCATGAGGATATGGGTTCCATCCCTGGCCTCGCTCAGTGGGTTAAGGATTTGGCATTGCCATAAGCTGTGGCTTAGGTCGAAGATGTGGCTCAGATCTGGCATTGCTGTGGCTGTGCCGTGGACCTGCAGCTGCAGCTTGGACTTGACCCCTAGCCAGGGAACTTCCATATGCTGCAGGTAAGGCCATTAAAACAACAAACCAAACTAAAACAGCTCTTTAAATGAAATAAGTTTAACTTAAAGAAAAACACTTCATTTTCACTTTATTATTTCTCCTCAAATGGTATCAACTACATCATGGATTGGTACCAGAACCAGGACAACCACGTCTCTTTATGGGCACATGTTTTTTGATTTATTTCTAAAGATTTGTCGGTTATAAAAAGAAAACCGGTGAAGTGCTGTCAAATCAACATCGCTGGTGGTCCATTTTATAAAATGCTAGAAGACATGACTCAAAGTGAAATTTCTAAAGTGCTCTTCCTCCCAGTAGTATTTTCTCCTCCTCTAATGAAAAGTAACACACTAATTTCCCTGTCAACTCTTATTTTGCTTATGGCTGGGACGATAATCTGTAGATGGTGTCGGGGCTGAAAAACAACCTAACAGTTACTAAAATGAAAACTGAAGGAAAAAATAGAAATTAGAAAAGGAATGGTTAATATGTACCCTTTTTTCCCCTCTCAATTTAAGATGCTGCTGCTGTTATTGTTGGTGACTAGGTTAGAAAGAGTTAGTTAGGTTAGCCACCATTTTCTCTATATATTTACAGAAATCCTCCTCCTCCCTCTCCAAATTGTACCAGCTAATGTGGAAAAAAAATTTTTTTTTTTTTGTCTTTTTTGTTGTTGTTGTTGTTGTTGTTGTTGCTATTTCTTGGGCCGCTCCCGCGGCATATGGAGGTTCCCAGGCTAGGGGTTGAATTGCAGCTGTAGCCACCGGCCTACGCCAGAGCCACAGCAACACGGGATCCGAGCCGCGTCTGCAACCTACACCACAGCTCACGGCAATGCCGGATCGTTAACCCACTGAGCAAGGGCAGGGACCGAACCCGCAACTTCATGGTTCCTAGTCGGATTCGTTAACCACTGCGCCACGACGGGAACTCCTGAAAAAAAAATTTTAAAACACAAATAAAAGTTTGGTGGTTTGTGATTGTAGGGAGGAATTTAAAAGTTTCGTGCTTTTTGACTGTAGGAAGACTTCTCACCACCTAGAATTAACGAATGTTACTGTTTTTTTTTTTTTTAACCTTATGCTATGATAAAGAACCTTCCACAATATTCAGACCCATACTTGACCTATTATTGGCCAATTATTTCTATGCTTGTGCCCTGACAACTAGAACTATAAATTTACTGAATTTTGAGGGATTCATCTTCCGGTGTTATATAAAAGTTTTGTATGGTTTTTATGGTTTGGTCTGGTTGAGAATGTAGCAAAAACTATATTTAATGCTATAGATACAGAGATAAATAAATCTAGATTTTTTTCCCTTAAGGATTATTTTTTGTGTGAGGGCAGGTGAACCCGAATATGTTTCAAATCCTCTTTAGATCACTCTTCTTTTCATTTAAAGCTACGATCCTATTTTAACCAGATTTCATCTTCTTAAGATCCTAATTAAACTGGAGTTTGACACTTTCACAGCTGTCTATGGGCCAGAAGATATGGCCCCTGGGATCCGATAAGGTGGGAGATTGAAATTAAGACCCCTCATAAAGTGAAACCATCAAAGAATTTCATTCTCAGTGAATAGTGGACTAGGATATATTTAACAAGGAAAACTCTCTACTCAGACTTGGGTCTGGAAAGGAAAGAAAACCTCTTAGGATAATTCATAACTATAGACCCCCCTTCCATATATATTGATCTGAGGTGTGGTCTTGGAGATTCCAATCTAAGAAATTACCCATAAATGAATCAGGGTTGGCAGCAGCTGAGAATGACTGGCAGAAGTTGATGCACCCTTTCTTTAGAATGATCTGTTTTAATCACCTGCCTCCCAGGATTCCCATAGATAAAGTTCAACTGTATAGGATTTGCCAAAATTACAAATTGGCAAACAAACACCCTTAACTAAGTATCAACAAAAATTGCCAAGAGAATTAATAACTCCAAGAATTTATGATGTTGAAATTATTGGGTACAGCATATATGATGAATATGTTTTAGATGCCTTTCAAAATATAGACTCAAGGGAGTTCTTGTTGTGGCTCAGTGGAAACAAATCTGACTAGTATCTGTGAGGATGCAGATCCCTGGCTTTCCTCAGTAGTTTAAGGATCCAGCATTGCCATGAGCTGTGGTGTAGGTCACAGATGTAGCTCGGATCCCAAGTTGCTGTGTCTGTGGTGTAGGTCGGCAGTTGTAGCTCCAATTTTACCCCTAGCCTGGGAACTTCCATGTGCTGTGGGTGCAGCCCTAAAAAGCAAAAATAAACAACAACAACAATGAAAAAAACAAACAACATATAGACTCAAAATATAAGAAAGAAATGAGATACTTGTTTTTTAAAAGACAGGAAAATTTGCAAAAGTATCAGAATCTTCTGAAAATATTAAAAAAAACTATTACAGTATATTCTGCCAGTTTTCTAAGGCTACCATAAAAAAGTTATAAAATTGGGTGACTTAAAACAGCAGGAGCTACTGTCTCAATAGTTCTAGAGGCCTAGAAGTCCAAAGTAAAGGTGTTGGCAGGGTGGATTCCTTCTGAGGGCTGGGAAGGAGAATCTGTCTTCCAGCTTCTGCTGGTGTTCACTGGCTGTGACAGTCTTCACATGGCCTTCTCCCAGTGTCAGTTGAGAAGTTAAACTGTGAATTTGACACAATTTAATAGGGAATTTGTGAATTGAAAGTTAAATGTGGGTAATTTCTTTGAATGTAGTAGATGGATATGGTAATAGCAAATAGGAAAGAGGGATTAGGGCACATCGAGATGGTCAGATGTCCATTTAACAAAAGGTTGGGCCCAGAAGATAAAAGGAGATGAGCTTTTCAAATATATATTTGCTTAGCATCACCAAGGATCTTTGGAAGAGAAGAATTCACAAATTCAGGAAATATGGTAAATATCAAACAGGAGAGATAAAAGGGAAATTCCTAACTAGACACATAGTAGTGAAATATCAGAAAACCATGGACAAGGAGAAAAATTTTATAAGCAGACAGAAAAAAATGACTATTTAAGAACAGTTAAGAGATGGCTTACATCTGAAGAGTAATAATGGAAACCAGTTGATGTAGCCTCAATGGTGTTTGTCACTTTTAGTGTTTCTCTTTATAGAGAATGGGAGGACTGAAATCACTGAGCTATCCTGTTAAACCTAAGAAGCTAAAAATGTAAGTAATCAGGAGTTCCTGTCATGGCGCAGTGGTTAACGAATCCGACTAGGAACCATGAGGTTGCAGATTTGATCCCTGGCCTCACTCAGTGGGTTAAAGATCCAGTGTTGCCGTGAGCTGTGGTGTAGGTTGCAGACGCCACAGATCTGGCGCCGCTGTGGCTGCGGCCGGCAGCTGCAGCTCTGATTAGACCCCTAACCTGGGAACCTCCATATGCCTTGGGAGCGGCCCTAAAAAAAAAAAAAGCAAAAAAAAAAAATCAAAATAAATAAATAATAAATAGAAACTGATAAATCCTTTTAGAACTTTCAGATAGTTTTCTACTAGCTTCTGACTTGCATGCTTCCTAATAAGAAATTCACGAAAATCTAAGTTGCTATTCTCTATGGAATGTATTGTTTTTTATTTACGTGTTTTGAAGATGATCTTTTTTTATCTTTGGTTTACAGCAGTTTCACTATGACATGATTCTGTGGGGTTTTCTTTGCATATAGGGGTTTGATGAACTTATTGAGTCTTGTAATATTTTGTGTAAGTTTATATCTTTCACCAAATTTGAGTTTTTGCCCATTAATTCTTCAAATATTTTCTTCATCCTGCCCTCTCTCTCCCTGTCTTCTGGAACTTCAGCTACTTGTATGATGGAACACAATGTTTTCCTGTAAATCTTTGAAGCCGTGTTTATTTTTTTCCATCCATTTCTTCTTTCTCTTCAGATTAGGTGATTTCTGTAGACCTAGATTTATTCATGTCCTTAAAGTGATGATGCTCTCTCCCCCACAAAGTCCTTTGCATATGTTGTTCCCTCTCCCAGGAAGTTGAACCACCTTCCCCGTAACCTCTATCACTCGTTTTCTCCTATACATTCTTCAGATTTTCTCTCAAGCAATGCCTTTTTAAGACCTAAGAGAAGTTTTGGTCTCATTAATACTCCTTCTTCAGCACTTAACCACACTTTCTGATAATACATATGTTAGTGTAATTAATTAAACCCTGTCATTCCCATGAGGTGTTTCATGGAACAGGCAGAATCTAACTTTCTCCCCACTATGGTGTAGCCCCTGGCACAAAGCAAGCACACAGTAAATGCTGAATAAAACATTTACTTTTTTTTGTTCCTTTAGAGTATTGTTTGTTCCTTTAGACTATTATCAGTCATCATGCATGTGTTTAATGCAGTCAAGTCAAATATTAATTGGCCTCTTTTTCAACTTCACCTTGCTGAAGTATGAAGTGAAGAGATTGGATTACATTTCACCTGTGTTCAACTCCGAAGTACCGTTTGTCATCTGCTCTTGGTTTAAAAGGGTGAACATATAAGAAAAGGGATAAATAAGATTGTTTCAAAGTTTCTTCACATTTTCTTAATTGTAAAGACATAATTAAATGTAATATGTTGACTATCATTGAAACTTGCTTAATTCATGCATATGAGTTAGTGCTGTTTGTGTTATTTTCTCCTTCTGCATAATGGCTCTCTACAGATTCATCACTACATCTTTGCCCCCTCCCCCCACCAAAAAATCCAGGGCCTAGATATCTACTTAACTATATACTTAGTTATATCTACTCTTTAAGTACATTTGAGAGACTACAAAGGTAGCAGAACTCCATCCCCCAAAGTTCTAAAATATCTACCTAGCAATTTAGCAAAACCTTCCTCAAATATTTTCAGAAACATCTACAAAGTTCTAAAGTTGTGATTTTTCATTATATGTAATTAAACTACATCATTCAGTTTAGAGGAAAATACTCATTTGTTGAATATGATTTAGTTTCTCGAACTTTTCAGTGTGGCTTTTCTACATGGAGAAAGGCCAGAGTGCTCGGAAAATACGTGAAATTGTTGCAAAGGGTAAGTCCCTTCCCGCTGGATTCTGTAAAGGCCAAGTAATCTCTCCATTATGTGGAAAGTTTCTGCAAATGTGGACATTTTGCAGTTAACAGTGTGTGAATAAATCTCCTCAGAACTGTTTGCTTGAGGGCCCTCGAATCCTTGTTGTCAACATCTAATCAAAATTCATGTTCTACCACCAGTAGTTCAGTAACATCAGATTCACTTCTGGGATAGGTAGGACATTTACTTTATTATTTACTCAATCATGCTGTCATTTAAAATCACTTTGTGATTCTGACTCTAAACGTTGTGCATGTGTATGGTTTCCAGTCATGTCTCATGTGGCTCTTATTGGTAGTTTCCATAAGATGTGGTGATGTTTTCATACTTTGATTAAAACCAGATGATAGAGTCTTTGTAATCTAGTTGATGGTCCTTAGTATTTCTACGAAGGAAAGTATGTATACACATTTGAACAGCCATCTCCAGAAGCTTTAAGATTTTGTGAACCAGATATAATAGTACAAATAAGTTTCTCTGTGTCCTCAAGGAATGTTGAGGGAAACGATGTTTTCAGTGTAGACCTTTGGGAAGGGAATCTGTTATTAAAAATTAATGCTTTTTCTTCAAACATGAGGAAAAGAAAAGGTGCACTCACATAATGATCCTTTTTATTTTGTCAGATGAGATTTTAATATCTTTTTGGCGTCTTCATAAATATATTTATTTTCTGCGGTTATCTTTTTTTTTTTAAGTGAGAAAGCTGGATAAACAGTAGCTAGGAGAGTGGAAAAATGAATTTATCTTTTGGAAGGCTTTTTTTTTTTTTTTCCTTTAGTCTTTTTAGAGCCACACCCTCGGCTTATGGAGGTACCCAGGCCAGGCATCTAATCGGAGCTACAGCTGCTGGCCTAAGCCAGAGCCACAGCCCAACACCAGATCCCAGCCATGTCTGACTTGCACCACAGCTCATGGCAATGCCGGGGATCCTTAACCCACTGAGCGAGGCCAGGGATCAAATCTGCAACCTCATGGTTCCTAGTCAGATTCGTTTCTGCTGAGCCGCAATGGGAACTCCTTGGAAAGCATTTTTTTAAAAAAATAGGTGAACTTGTACACCTCATGCCACCGCCAAGCTATTTCACCTTATCGAAGCAATGCTAGTGAAGAATTCCAGACAAGGCGACACTTATTAAAGTCTTAAATATCTTGACCATTGCTCATGGAAAATAAAATGCATACAACCACTTCTAAAACTGGCATAATTGGCCTCAATGCAATGTCAACATAAAAGCTTATTTTTTAAGGAGTTCCCGTAGTGGCACAGTGGTTAACGAATCCGACTAGGAACCATGAGGTTGCGGGTTCGGTCCCTGCCTTTGCTCAGTGGGTTAATGATCCGGCGTTGCTGTGAGCTGTGGTGTAGATTGCAGATGCAATGCAGCTCGGATCCTGCGTTGCTGCGGCTCTGGCGTAGGCTGGTGGCTATAGCTCCGATTAGACCCCTACCCTGGGAACCTCCATATGCCGCGGGAGTGGCCCAAGAAATGGCAAAAAGACAAAAATAAATAAATAAATAAATAAAAAACAAAATCTTGTTTTTGCACACATAGATGCATGGCTTTATTGAAGTTAAATAGTATTCTTTTGGAAAAAAACTTAACATTTCTTTTACAAAAACTGAGACAAAGGAAAACATGGCAGTATGAGTTTAAAAGGTCATCGTGTTTCAATACAAACATAAAATTTATACAAACTAAGTTTGGCCTTTTCATTATTTTGCATCAAGAGAATCATCAAGATTTGTAAATTCTGGAGTTCCCTTCATGGCTCAGCAGTTAACAAGCCTGACTAGGGTTCATGAGGATGCAGGTTCAAACCCTGGCCTTGCTCAGTGGGTTAAGAATCTGGCGTTGCCATGAGCTGTGGTGTAGGTTGCCGATACATGGATCCCGAGTGGCTGTATAGGCCGGCAGCTGCAGCTCTGATTCGACCCCTAGCCTGGGAACCTCCATATGCTGTGGGTGTGGTCCTAAAAAGCAAAAAAAAAAAAAAAAGATTTACAACTTCTGTTTTACTTAGCTGATTGGTTTTCTATATTGAGAAATACTAATTTTGTTATTTGTGACTTATCCTTTGGTTTTTCTTTTTATTAATTTCAATTTTGAGAGGGTAATTAGTATAAAAAGGTGATGGCAATTGTCAGTAATAAAATCCATAAAATGTACATTTGAGAAAGATGATGCTGTCATGCTTTAGTGTTTCATGAAAACTACCTCAGTAATTTCTGATAAAGTATTGTTTTCAATTTTATTTATAATTGATTTAACACAAGCCTATAATTACAAGATCCTGGTAAGTCCTTTGACAATCCCTTTTCACTGTAAACTTTCCATTAATTTGAATTAATTGGAGTCAGCTAAATATCTGTATGTTAAATGTTAGCTCTTTAAAAGCTATTTGCATTTAGGTGAGTAGTTTCTATATCAATTACATGCAAAAATTATCTGCAACCCTATCATCCAAAAGCTGCAGAAAATAAAATAGCTGATGTTAATAAAGAGCTAATATTCCAATATTAACTCTTGGAAAGTAAGTACATGAAACAAAACATGTTAAAAGATTTTAATTATTTGAATTTTGAACAAAGGCATCTAGCAATGCCAGATCCAACCCATGTCTGAGACCTGCACTTGTGGCAACACTGGATCCTAAACCTACTGAGAGAGGCCAGGAAATGAACCACATCATCACACAAACAACATTGGGTCCCTAACCTTCAGAGCCACAACAGGAACTCCATCTTTTTCCTTTTTTAAGGGCTACAAACCTGTGAAGACTCTTTGTCTTTGCAGATGCCAAGAGAGGCTTCTGAATCCTTGTAGGTAAAAATCCAGCCAAGATTTAAGAGTTCTCGTTACAATTGGATATAGCGGAGATATGGTATCTTAGAGTATCATAATAAAGTTTCTCCCTTACGCAGCTAATTATTGCAGGAGAAAAGTGTGTGTGTGTATGTACTTTTTCCTTCAATATTCTGTAATTCATTTTTCCAAATGTTTAGACAAATCAGAATGAAAAGAGTGCAACTTAATTACAATTTTTCAACTGACAGTATGTTCTAAAATGATGAAGTTATAAGAATTGAGTGGAGATACACTCAAGTATTTATGGAATTTTCCTACTTTATCACATATGTCCTAGACTTTCTGAAACTGTGTGCCATCATTATATAGCTGTAGCTTCAGGAAAACACAGCTAAAGTTTGGTTCTTGTTTGTGAGCTCTGCTTCTATTCTATGATTTCAAGCTAGAGTGTATTAGCTTATACAAGGATTTTAAATAACATGGGATATTTATGATCATGGGCCCCATTGGACTTCTTTGGCTCTGTTAGCATATTTGTATGATTGTGTGTGAAACAGTTTTGCACTGTGTACCAGACCTATGTATAAACATACAATTATAATTTATAATTATTTATTATACAACTTATAATTGTTTTGAAATATAAAGTACTCACTGTTTTTGTATATTAACACTATCTGTGAACTCTTTCCTTGACTCATTACACCCAGTTTATGAGTATATACCATAAAAAGGATTAAAGGACTATGACTTACTATAAACTGATAAATCCTACCAACGATTCAAAGCATATTTTACTCATAGTTACTGGGTGATTCTACCTTCATATAAAAAGGACAGCACATTCATTCATGTAAATATTAAATATATACACAGAGTTTTATTGAAATTGTAACTATTTGACAATTATTTTTAGAAGAGCATTGGATAAATATTATATATATCATACATATAATATATATCATTTTCAAGTTGCATTGTATTTTGAGATTATTTTCATTTATATTCCAAGCTTTTATTTGCATGTGATCTGTTACATATGGCCTCTAGTCATCCTTATCAAGAGATAAGCAATCTCAGCTCTTGTAAATCACGATGAATGACTATCAATCAATCTGTTTTCCCTCTTTAAATAGACTATAATTGCAGACAGAAGCCTTTGTTTATAAGTCTGAATTCCTGCCAAAACAGGGATTTTTGAAGTTCATTTGGATACTATATGTATGGAGTAAATATTTTATATAATTTTTTAACTTAAAAAATCTTCCTGTGTATAGTTGGATGGTAAAGCTGATGAGGTCATAACAAAAAAGCAAAAAAAAAAAAAAAAAAAAAGGTTAAAAATGCATTTTCAGGTCCAAATGTCAAAGTGAGTCTTCTGGAGTCATATATCTTATAAGCATATGGAAATTAAATATATTTATTTATTTTTGCAAATGAAGGAAGGAAATAAAGTAAATATTTTAATCTTGGCTTAAAGGGTTTTAGCTTTATTCTGTTCAGGTTGATTTATTTATAAACTAAAATAACATTAATTTAACATACATTGAATAGCATATGACCTTGAAATATTTTATTAGCTATAGGGGGAAAAACTGAAATGTATATCTTGATAATCATTAACTTTATCACTGAAATTATTTTGTATGGTATAATAATGATAAGTATATGTCATTAAACATTTGTCCAAATCAATAAAGTGTACAACAACAAAGATTGAACCCTGATGTAAACTATGAACTCTGAGTGAGAGTGGTTTCATTGATTGTGGCCAATGTACCACTTACTCTCGCCGGGGGGTATTGATAATGGGTTAATCTGTGCTTGTCCAGGGCAGGGAGTATTAGGGAAGTCTCTGTATCTTCCACTCGGTTTTGCTGTGAACCTAAAACTTCTCTAAAACATAAAGGATTTTTTAAAATATCTATATTATAAAAGTTTGCAGTGTTGTAAGAGGAGCAAGATTTACGTGCTTTGGGAATTTATAGAAGGTAGTTATTCTGGTTAAGCACAATTTTCTGAAAAATGTAATGATGATGTATAGATAACATTTTATTAAGGGTAGAGATCAATATTGCTTGCAGAGAGGAATGGCCAGGGCAAAAGCTTTGGCAGTTGTAGTGCTAGCAAATGCATATACACTTTACCCTTGAGCAGTGCAGGGATTGAAACACTGGCCCCATGCAGTTGAAAAATCTTTGTATAACTTTTGACTCCCTCCCAACTATTTAGCCTACTATTGACTGGAAGCCTCACTGATAACATAAACATTTGATTACTGCATATTTTGTATGTTGTGTGTATTATATTACTGCACTCTTAAACAAAGAAAATATTAAGAAAATGAGAGAAAAATACAATCCTGTATTATGTTTATTGATAACCTAGGTTTATGTCCTATGTTTACAAGATGAATTGTCTACCAGTACCAACAAAAATATTATCCAGATGATACAAAACATGAGATGTTACATATATATATATTTATTTATTTATTTTAGGTTTTTATTTTTTCTGTTATAGTTGATTTACATTGTTCTGTCAATTTCTGCTGTAAAGCAACGTGACACAGTCATATATATATATAAATGTACATTCCTTTTCTCACGTTATCCTTCATCTTGTTCCATCACAAGTGGCTAGATATAGCACCCTGTGCTATACAGCAGGATCTCATTGCTGATCCACTACAAATGAAATAGTTTGCATCTACTAACTCCAAACTTCCAGTCCATCCCACTCCTTCTCCATCTGCAACCACAAGTCTATTCTCTAAGTCCATGAGTTTGTTTCTTTTCTGTAGATAGGTTCATTTGTGCCATATATAAGATTCCAGATATGTGATATCACATGGTAATTATCTTTCTCTTTTTGACTTTCTTCACTCAGTATGAGAGTCTTTAGTTCCATCCATGTTGCTGCACATGGCATTATTTTGTTCTTTTTTATGGCTGAGTAATATTCCATTGTGTGCATATACCAACCTCTTCTTAATCTATTCATCTGTCTTTGGACATTTAAGTTGTTTTCATGTCTTGACTGTTGTGAATAGTGCTCCAATGAACGTACAGGTGCATGTACCTTTTTTTTTTTTTTTTTTTTTTTTTTTTTTAGGGCTGCCCCCATAGCATATGGAGGTTTCCAGGCTAGGGGTTGAATTGGAGCTATAGCACAGCCATAGCAAAGCAGGATCCCATCCATGTCTATGACCTACACTACAGCTCATGGCAATGCCAGATCCTTAACCACTGAGCAAGGCCAGGGATCAAACCTGCATCCTCATGGATGCTAGTCAGATTTATTTCTGCTGAGCCATGGTGGGAACTCCACATGTATCTTTTTCAGTTAAAATTTTGTCTGGATATATGCCCAAGAGTGGGATTGCTGTGTAATATGGTAGTTTTATATTTAGTTTTCTGAGATGCCTCCAGACTGTTTTCCATAGTGATTGTACCACTTTACATTCCCGCCAACAGAATAAGAGGGTTCCTTTTCTCTACACACTCTCCAGCATTTGCTATTTGTTGATTTGTTTATGATGGCCATTCTGACCAGTGTGAGGTGGTACACCATAGTCGTTTTGATTTGCATTTATCTAGTAATTAGTGATGTTGAACAGTTTTTCATGTGCCTGTTGGTCATCTACATCTTCTTTGGAGAAATGTCTACTCAGGTCTTTTGCCCATTTTTCAATTGGGCTGTTGGTTTTTTTGGTTGTTGAGTTGTGTAAATTGTTTGTATATTTTCGAGATTAAGCCCTTGTCAGTTGCATTATTTGAAACTATTTTCTTTCATCCCATAGGTTGTATTTTTTTATGGTTTGCTTTGCTGTGCAAAAGCTTTTAAGTTTGATTAGATCTCATTGGATAGTTTTGTTTTTATTTTTGTTTCATTGAGAGGCTACCCTAAGAAAACATTTGTACAGTTGATGTCAGAGAATATTTTGCCTATATTCTCTTCTGTGAGTTTTCTAGTGTATTATGTTTTAAGTCTTTAAGCCATTTTGAATTTATTTTTGTGCATGTTGTGAGGGTGTGTTTCATTTTCATGAATTTACATGCAGCTGTCCAGTTTTCCCAGCACCACCTCTAAAGAGACTGTCTTTTTCCCATTTTATATTTGTGTCTCCATTGAAGATTAATTGACCATAGTTGTCTGGGTTTATTTCTGGATTCTCTATTACGTTCCATTGGTCTGTATGTCTGTTTTGGTACCAATACCACACTGTCGTGATTACTGTGGCTTTGTAATATTGCCTGAAGTCTGGGAGAGTTATACCACCTACTTTGCTTTTCTTTCTCAGGATTTCCTTAGCAATTCTGGGTATTTTATGATTCCATATAAATTTTTGGATTGTTTGTTCTAGTTCTTTGAAAAATGTCCTGGGTAATTTGATAGGGATTATATTGAATCTGTAGATTGGTTTGGTAGTATGGCCATTTTAATGGTATTAATTCCTCCAATCCAGGAGCATGGAATATATTTCTATTTCTTCAAATTCTCTTTAATTTCCTTCATTAATGTTTTATAGTTCTCAGCATATAAGCCTTTCAGTTCCTTGGTCAGGTTTCTTGCTAGGTATTTAATTTTGGGGGATGTGATTTTAAAAGGTATTGTATTTTTATATTCCTTTTCTAATATATCCTCGTTAGCAACCAGTTGCTGAATGATAATCTTGTGTCCTGCTGCTTTGTTGAATTCTTTGATTATTTCCAGTAGTTTTTGCATGGAGTCCTTAGAGTTTTCAATATACAGTATCATATCATCTGCCTAGAGTGACAAATTTACCTCTTCTCTTCTAATTTGAATATCTTTTATTTCTTTTGTTTGTCAGATTGCGGTTTGCTAGGACTTCCAATACTATGTTGAATAAAAGTGGTGAGGGGGACATCGTGATCCTGTTCCAGATTTTAGTGGGAAGGCTTTCATCTTTTCTCTGTTGAGTATTACATTGGCTGTGGAATTGTCATAAATAGCTTTTATTATGTTAAGCTATGTTCCCTCTGTACCCACTTTGGTAAGAGTTTTTATCCTGAATGAATGTTGGACTTTGTCAAATGCTTTTTCTGCATCTATTGAGATGATCATGTGGTTTTTGACCTTTCTTTTGTTAATGTGGTGTATAACATTGATTCGCATATGTTGAACCAACCTTGTGAACTTGGGATGAATCCCACTTGGTCATGGTGTATGATCTTTTTTATATGTTGTTGGATTCAGTTGGCTGAAATTTTGTTGAGAACTTTTGTGTTTATATTCATCAAAAATACTTGCCTATAAAATTCTTTTTTGGTGTAGTATCTTTGCCTGGTTTTGGTATTAGGGTGATGGGGGCTTCATAGAATGTTTTTGGGAGTGTTCCTTCTTCTTCAACCTTTTGCAAAAGTTTAAGGAGGATGGATATAAGTTCTTCTTTGTATGTTTGATAGAATTTGCCTGTGAAACCATCTGTTCCTGGACTTTTGTTTGTGGGGATTGTTTTTATGACATATTCAATTTCATTTCTTGTTATCAGTCTTTTCAATTGATCTATTTCTCATTGATTCAGTTTTGGTAGAATGTATATATCTAGAAAGTCCTCCATTTCTTCTAGGTTGTCAAATTTGTTAGCATTTAATTGTTCATAGTATTCTCTTATGTTTTTTTTTTTGCATTTCTGCAGTATCTGTTGAGTTTCTCCTTTTTCATTTCTAATTTTGCTTATTTGAGTTCTTTCTCTCCTTTTCTTGGTGAGTCTGGCCAGTGGTTTGTCCATTTTGTTTACCCCTTCAAAGAACCAGTTCTTGGTTTTATTTATTTTTTCTATTGTTTTTCAAATCTCTATTTTATTGATTTCCTCTCTGATCTTTGTGCTTTCCTTCCTTCTGCTGACTTTAGTTTTTATTTGTTGTTATTTTTCTAATTCTTTTTGGTGGTGGGTTAAGTTTTCAACTTGAGATTTTTCTTTTTTTTTTTTGAGGAAAGTGTGTATTTCCCTCTGAATTTCCCTCTAAGCACTGCTTTTGCAGCATCCCAAAGATTTTGAATGGTTGTGTTTTCACTATCATTTGTCTCAAGGTATTTTTAAATTTCTCTTTTGTTTCTTCATTGACCCATTGGTTTTTTAGTAGCATGTTGTTTAATCTCCATGTAGTCAGTTTCTTCTCATTTCTTTTCCTCTGATAAGAGAAGATACTTGAAATAATTTCTGTACTCTTAAATTTGTTGAAGTTAGTTTTGTGCCCCCAGTATGTGGTCAATCCTTGAGACTGTTCCATGTGTCCTTGAAAAAAATTTATATTCTGGTTTTTTGGATGTAATGTCCTGAAAATGTCAATGAAGTAACTTTTCTATTGTGTCATTTATAATCTCTGTTGCTTTATTGATTTTCTGTCTGGAGGATCTTTCCATTGATGTGAGTGGGGTTTTAAGGTCTCCTACTATTATTGTATTCCCATCAATTTCTCCTTTTATGTCTGTTAGTATTTTTTGTTTGCATCTGGGTGCTCCTATATTAGGCGCATATATATTGATAGGTGTAATACCCTCTTCTTCAATCAATCCTTTTGTCATTACATAGTGTCCTTCTTTGTCTTACTTTATGGCCTTTGTTTTAAAGTCTTTTTTGTCTGATGTGAGTATTGCAACTCCTGCTTTCCTATGTTTTCCATTCTCATAAACTATGTTTTTCCACTCCCTCACTCTCACTTTATATGTGTCCTTTGCCCTAGGGTGAATCTCTTGTAGACAGCAGATTGTAGGTTCTCATTTTTTTTATCCACTCTGTCACTCTCTGTCTTTTGATGGAAGCATTCAGTCCATTGACATTTAAGATAATTACTGGTAAATATGTGTTTATTGACATTTTAAACCTTGTTTTCCAGTTGATTTTATGTTTCTGCTTTGTCCCTTTCTTTGGTGGATGATTTCCTTTTATTTTATGCTGTGTCCTTTTCTTTTAGTTTTTGTGAATGTAATATTTGGTTTTGATTTGTGGTTGCCATGTTTTTCAAGTATGTTTACTCCTTCCTATATCTGCTTGCTTTAGCCTGATAGTCATATAGGATCAATTGCATTCCCCTACCCCTGTAAAAAATAGTTTAGATTTTCTTAACTTTCTTTCACCACATTTTATGATTTTGAAGTTCTTTTTTTAACGTTTTCATGTTTGTTTTTTTGCTGTTCCTTTTGTTTATCATCACTTTTACAATAGGTTTTTTTTTTTTTCCTTTTAGATCTGTAACCCGGTTTATTTAAATGATTGCTTTCCAGTTGTGATTTCCTCCATCTTATTTCTTCTTACTTCTTGTTTATTTAAAGGAGCCCTTTCAGTATTTCATTTAGAATGGATTTAGTATTGCTATACTCTTTCAGTTTTTGTTTGTTGAAAACTCCTTCTATTTTAAATGATATTCTTGCTGGATAGAGTATTCTAGGCTACAAATTTTGGCTTTTAGAACTTTGAATGTATCTTGCCAGTTTCTTCTGGCCTGCAGTGTATCTGTAGAGAAACCAGCTAATAACCTTATGGGGCTTCCCTTATAAATAACTCTTTGTTTTTTTCTTGCTGCCTTTAGAATTCTCTCTTCATCTTTAACTTTTGCCATTTTTATTATAATATGTCTTAGTGTGGGCGTGTTTGGATTCAACTTGTTTGGGGACCTCTCTGCTTCCTGTATCTTGATATCTGTTTCCTTTAGATTTGGAAAGTTTTCAGCCATAATTTCTTCAAATATATTTTCAATCCCCTTTTTCTTCTTCTGGAATCTCTATTATGCATAGATTTGCCTGCTTTATATTATCTCATAGATCTCTTATATTGCTTTGATGTTTTTTCATTTGGTTTTCTATCTGCTGTCCTGACTGGGTGATTTCCATTATTCCATCTTCCAAGTCACTAAGTCAATCCTCTGCATTATTCATTCTGCTCTTTAGTCCCTTTAGCTTAGCTTGTGTCTCTGCGGATGAATTTTATAATTTTTCTTGTCTCCTCCTTCTATTTTCTAGTTTCTTTCTAAAATAATATGCATTACTGTTCATATCTGCTCTTAATTCCTTCATATTCACTCTTGATTCCTTCAGTATTTTCACTCTGTCCTTTTTGAACTTTGTGTCTGTTAGACTGCAGAAGTCTGTTTCATTATTTGCTCCTTTAGGTGAGTTCTCTTGTTCCTTTAACTGGAAATGATTCCTGAGCGTCTTCATTTGTATATATATATATATATACACACACACACACATTGTTTTATATATATATACACACACACACATTGTTTTATATATATATATATATATATATATATATATATATGTATGTATATAGTTTTTTTATTCTGTGAGTTTAGGGAAAACAAATACTGTAGTCCTAGAGAGCTATTTGTATGCTTCAGCACCCCTGGGTATTTTGTTAGGGCTTACTTTTTATTTTTAGGGTGCTGTGTGTGTTTCCAGGGCAGTGGAAGCAATGGACAGCCTAGTAGCCAGTGCCTAGTTGCTGTGCCCTTGACAGTGGCAAGGACCTGTGGGAAGTTGTTGAGGGTGCTCCTAGTTGCAGGGCCCTGGGAAGTCACAGTGATCATGCATGTGTAGGCAGTGCCCAAAGCATTTGGTAGTGGCATCAGCAGGATGGGTGTGTTCCCAGGGGAATGAGAGCAATAATGGGTGGTGCTTGGTTGCAGTGCCCTCTTCTTTACCAACCTCTGAGGTGCCTGGGGTCACAAGTGATGTCTGTTCACAGACCCCTAGTGGTGGTGGGCCATGCTCCCTCTGGTGTCTGAGATGACTGCTGTGGTTTGTCCCTACTGCCTATAGATCACGCAAGAGCTGCTGCATCTCCCATTGCCCCTGCTTCCCTTAGCCCACACAACATGGCCACCCGTAGCCTGCACAAGAGGTGCCTGGTTGCCTATAGCCTGAGCAAGTGGTACCTCCCCATGTAGCCTGTGCCAGAGGCACTCCATCCTCTCTCTGGCAGTCTGTCCCTTCTCCCCAACAATGGAGCCTTGATTCTACGGCAGGCCCAGACCTCCTTCTGGGTTCCATTGGCTGTGGTATTCTTTTCTGCAGCCTGTGACATTCAGCTCCCCATGCCATGGAACATTGCTCCCTAGCCCCTTGGGCTGTCTCCACACAGCCAACCCTGGTTCTTTCCCTGGAACTAACCTCTGGAGCTTGAGTCTCCATACCCAGCTGCTACCTGAGCATCTCAGGCTGTAGTGTCCACAGGCAGTGGTACAGATGGTCTGTGCAGCTCTCACTCTGCTTTGCTCTCCTTAGTCCAGCTGCTGCACTTTTCTCTGTGACTTTGAGGTCCCTCCATGTCTAACCTCCAGTTGATCTCTCTGTTGGTTAGATGGTTTCCCAGGGTGTTGGTTCCTTTCCTCTTTCACTGCTCCCTCTCAGGGCTACTAGTCCTGTCCTGATTCCTTTTCTCTCTCTCTCTTTCTTTTTTTTTTTGTTCAACCCAGTTATGTGGAGGCTTTCTTGCCCTTTTTGGAGGTTTAAGGTCTTTTGCCAGTGTTCAGTAGATGTTCTGTGCAAATTTTTCTACTAGTAGATTTTTTTTTGATATATTTATGGAGGAAGGCCAGTGCCACATCTTACTCCTCTGCCATCTTGATACTTCCTTCCAAGATGTTATATATATTACTAATGGTACACATCAAAATTAAAAGATAATGTGAAAACAAACCTGGTATTTATTTACAGGTGTAGCAATTCATGCATTGGTAATGAATGAGCAGCAATATTGTTTTATGATTGCCTACTGTAATCCCTATGATTGCTTCATGATAGCCTGGCTTGCACACTAATGAATGAATAATTATCAGTTTTTATGACATACTGTATTATAGTCATAGTAATAATACAGTATTGGAAACCTTGTTACATTAAAAAATTTCTTACCCAGTGATGATAAGCTGATATGAAGTTTCTCCAACTGAAAAAGAGAGAATTTTTCTATATGGTAGTGTAACTCTTTGAAAGAAAAATTATGAAATAGTAAGAAAACTAACACTTTATTTCATATCAAATGTCACTCAGCTTATGTTTATGTGAGGGTAGACTATCTACTGCAATATGTCTTGCACATAATATTCTACACATACATTTTTGCATATTTATTGGAAAGCAATCCCCATATAAGTGTATCCACACAGTTCAAACTGATGTTGTTCAAGGGCTAATTATAGTTTCACTGGACTTAAAAGCAGAGAACATTTAGTGAAGTAATGGAAGCTAAGATTTGAAAGGTAGACTTGTATAATTTCACAGTCAGTGAGAATGTTTGTTTGATATAAGGCATTCCTCATTCTATAGATGAAGAAAGAAGATTAGAGGAAGGATAACAATTAATAATGAATTAGTTTACTTAACATTGAAAGTTGAAATAAGGAGTTTAGACTTTATTCAACTGGCTGTTGGTATTGTTGTTTTGTTTTTAATATTGGAAAGTGGCAAAATAGAACATGATCTCAAGATCAATATGGTGGATTGTGAATAGAGTGGATTGTGGACAAAGTAGAGAGGCTCAAACATGAAAAACAGTGTCATTTTGATAGGGCAGACTTGAGTTAAGGCAGTTGCAGTAGAATTGGAAAGAAAGACTTAGTATGAATTTTGGCTTCAAGAATCAATGCGATGTCAATAGTTGTGCCATAGTAATCTTGAAACACTGTGAAAGGACATGGATGTGAAGGTTGAGGTTGAAGTATCGACTATTTTATCATGCAGCTTTGGATCATATTAGCTCTTAAGAGAAGCCCATATTACAGTTGTAATTTAAACCTAATTGTAAATAAAATAAACATGGTTTAAAGGATAATAAGGCTTTATTATTGAAGATAGGAAATAAATAGGAAATAAAAATAATAAATACCTTTACTATTGAAAATAGTAAGTAAATACGAAATTAAAATAAATAAAAAATAATTAGGAAATAAAAGGCTCTTAAGTTGAGCCTGGGTTGCTAGTGCAATAATGTGACAAATGGCAGGGATAATATGAGGCAGATTTTCTTCTGATGTTAGGTAGTACATAGCAATGAGTTTGTCTTGGAAATATTAAAATTGAAAGTTTTTTTTTTTTTTTTAACCACAGAAGTAAAAATTTTCCAAGGAAATAGCAGTGAGGGTTAGAGATTTAGAGAGGCCAAACTAGGTGGAAAAGGCGTGCTTATAAAAGTTGTCTCCTTGGAGTCAAAAGGATGTTGAGGCAAGTAAAGTAAAAGACAAAATTTGAAACATACACAGTTAAGGACTGTGAACTTGGGAAAATATTAGTTCTTAGATGGTCTAGGTGTGTGGTAGTCAAAGAAATGGGTGAAAATATTTGCCTTCAGACAGTGAACAGATCAAAGCAAAATCTTTGACCTACTTTACAGTCTGGCTGAGTATCAAATGGTCCACAGGCAGTTTAGCTGTGCCAGAGGGAAAAAGGATTAAACACTGGTTTGAAATACATTTAATAAATACGAAGTGTAGGATTACTTATATCATCAGATTACATTCTTGTTTACATTCTCAATAATAATCCGTGACTATTTTATCCTTGATTGCTCAGGTACTATGAGGGACATATCCTCATTTGGTCTTGGTTAACTATCAGTTAAGAGGGAGCAGGTCAGCTTGGCAAAAGTGCTTTTGTGTTATTATTTATATTTGTGAAATTTGCCTATAATTTTATTGAATTATATCCTGAATTTACAAAAGTGAGCCAGGGAAATAAAGTGATTTGTCAAAGTATGAGAGTAATGTAATTCACAAATAAACAGAATAGAGGATGCAGGTATATCTATGTTAGAACAAATGGATAATGGATAGAAATTTGTATTATTTCATTCAGTGAGCTCAAAAAGTAGAGTTATATAGAAAATATAATGGTGAATATCTGAAAATTGGATTTTTTTTTTTTTTTTAGGCCACTCCTGTGGCATATGGAGGTTCCCAGGCTAGGGGTCTAATCAGAGCTATAGCTGCTGGCCTACACCTCACCCACAGCAATGCCAGATCCAAGCTATGTCTGCGACCTACACCACAGCTCATGGCAATGCCAGATCCTTAATCCACTGAGCGAGGCCAGGGATCAAACCTGCAACCTCCTGTTTCCTAGTCGGATTCATTTCTGCTGAGCCACGATGAGAACTCCTGAAAATTGTATTTTGACTGTGTTTCAACCTCCTACGCTTTCCCTTGCAAATTGGCAATGATGAAACTATAAAACAGTGCTTGACATCCTGAAAGTTTTTGCTTAACTTTCCAGAAAAAAAAAAAAAAAAAGAAATCATAGTGTTGTCTTTGTAAAGCAGTCAAAGCTGTATTTCAGAGGAAGTGTAAAATAAGATTTTTCCTAATAAAATGGATAGTTTTTGTCATGAATGGCCAAAAAGATTTCAAAAGTACAGTGACATTTTTTCAGAGCTGAACATGTGTTGCCAAAACAAACATGCTCATTTCTGATAATGTTGGGAAGTTATTTATAAGCCTAATAACTAACACAACGTCAGGGTAAAATATTTTCCTTGATCAAAGGACTGCTGGTTGTCACATCATATTAGGCATACAGTGTAAAAGGAAATTGCTACCACATATATGTTCTAGGTAGATGGCTGGTATTATAGGTCTTTTGAGGGAGAGTAAAAGGAGCTCATGACAATTGTCTCGATCTTCTTAAGGAAGAAGGAGAAGATTGGGCTGTAATTTGAGTGGCTTAATGATGTCCTTAGGAAGGTTAATTGTATTTAAGACTTATTCAAGAATTGTTAGATGCAGACTATTAAACCTACACTAAAAAGTCAAAGAAAATGTAAAACCACTTGGGGATATTATAGGGAACTTCCTGGGAAACAAGAAATTTTCATGGAATACAATTGAAGAGAGTAGAGTTGGTCTCATTGGAGCTAAAAACCTTGGTTTTCTTCACTCTGTGGAATTGTATGATGGCTTGGAAATGCTTCTGCTGGCATGGGTGTTCCATCTGCTCTTGAAAGATTACCTTTTTTAAAAAGTAAGACTTTTCCAGTTGTCTTCTGTGTCTTTAGTTTGCATATGACACTGTCTTGCCAAGCTGTCAATTCTTGGCTGCTTCAGTCTTTTGTCTCAAGCTCAGTTTCTTGGGAAGGGGGCCTTTGTTCAGTTAGGAACAGTCATGTAGTAAGGGTTTAGAGGACTTCCTTTTCAGATTATCAGTAGTTCTCTATGAATTAGAGGTAAGCAGTCAGATATCTCTAATATAGACAAAAGATGAAAAAATAAAGATGAGTGTTTATGAGGGCCACCTGAAATTCTTTTTCACAAAGGATGCTGTAAGGTATGATTTAATAATTTTCCAGAAAGAAAATTTGGGGAGCGTTGAGAGCTTGCTAGCATTTCTGCACGTCTTGTGTATTGAGGCACCTTTGGGACTATCCTCAAAGAATATTTTTAGAATGAACAGTCTTGGGACAAAGGGTAGGTTTGCTCACTGTTCAGTATAATAAAGGCAATATCTTCTTCCAGGGCAAATTCTAGGCAGTCTTACTATCCATTATAAAAGATTCAGGTTCCCTAAGCTTGGGGTTTCTTTCCTGTAATACATCCCACTATATATGCAGGTAACAACTGGCCTCCTTGGTGGTCTGAGAGTATTGTAGCTTGGGGAACTAATGTAAATTCTGATCCTCTGGCTACTAGTATTCCTATAATGGCCAGTGGCCATTTGTCACTAATGCAGGGATCTTGTGTCTTATGCCACCATCCTTTAAATTATGGCAAGCTGAATTAGCTTGCAAGTAGGGGGAAAATCTCACATCCTTCACAGTTCTTAACAGAATTATCCAAATTTTAAGATAGACACTGTGTTTTAATGGTTGTGCATGAGGACCTTAGTAAGGAGGCAAGTTGAAACTGAAAAGTAGATTTATAAAGTAGATAGGGCAGTGCTATGTCTTAATTTCTTAATGAGAAACAAAATAGTGAGTGGAGAGAGAGAACAGGTAACAGGAGAGCACAAAAATTTTGAATCCTTGGTCTGTGGTACTGCTTAGCCTTTACAGAGGTTTCTACTCACTGTCTTTGAATTCTGACTTCTGGTTTCTCCAGTGTCAGTTTCACCAATTCCTTTCTTCTCTGTCTTCTTCCTTCTTCCTTTATGCAAACACTTGGTTTCTAGTGGTTAATTTTTCTAAATTATTTGACAATGAACAGTTTGATGGCTCCCCAGTACCCCATATGTAATCCACATGTCACCTAGAAATTCCCTTCTAACAGGTTGGTTTAAGCCTCCAGTCTGAATTTTGAAAAGTCAAATACTCTCCCCCAAATTTCTGTGCATCTGTGGGGAGGTTTTATTTCCATGTCACCTTTGGATCTGAATCCCTACCTCCTCAGAATTCATCCTATTTACTCTGTCCCTAGTGACTCTTCCTTTCAGACTGATGTCACTCAAAGGTAGAACTCAGTCCCTTCCATAAGTTCCTTCCTGACACCTGCCTACTCCATGTACTCAGTCTTTATTGCAGATTTACTAGTACTGGGGGGGGGGGGGAATATAGTAATGCAGGCAATTTCCAAGTATCAGTTATTCTCTTATAGCTCTTTGATTCCTCTTTTTACTGCTTTCCAATCTTCCATCTTTTTTATTTATATATCTCTCTCAGAAATATTATAATGTGCTGTTAAATATAATATTATATATATATAGTATATATACTTAATATATAATTTGTAAGTTAAAATCACCATTATGTTTTGTTTACATATCTCTCTCAGAAACATAAAGTGCTTTTGTGTTTATATAATATGTATATAGTGTATATACTTAACATATAATTTGTATAATATGAAAACATTGTTGTGGTAATAATAGTAATGTCTTATTCAGAGAATTCAGCACTTACTCAAAATTAGCACCAAATTTTCCTTTGCAGTTACAAGAACTCAGTTGAAGATTTAAAATTACTTTAGAGGAGTTCCTGTTGTGGCTCAGTGGTTATGAACCCGACTAATATCCATGAGGACAAGGGTTTGATCACTGGCCTTGCTCAGTGGGTTAGGGATCTGGCATTGCTCTGAGCTGTGGTGTAGATTGCAGACACAGCTCAGATCTGGTATTGCTATGGCTGTGATGCAGGCTGGCAGCTACAGCTCCAGTTTGACTCCTCACCTGGGAACTTCCATATGCCATGGGTGGAGCCCTAAAAAGACTAAGTAAAATAAAATAAAAATTAATGTGTTCAATGTTTTGACAAAAACCACACTTCTCTCCAGGCCAGTATGTGTATATAAGTTTATGTGTCCATGTATGAATTGGGATAGAATTCCTTCGTTACATTTGTTTAATATTTGTACTCTCTTCCTAATTACTTATTTTGTTTTCTTCTGAGATAGTCTTTACTGACTTTTATTTCTATATTTTGCTTACATTGAGTAAAATTCTCTTTGACATACAGTTCTTTGGGTTTTGACAAATGCATAGAGTAATGTAATCACCACCACAACTTAAGTATGGAATGGTTCCATTACCCTTGAAATTCCCCATTCTTTTACTTTTTAGACAACTCCTTTTTTCTCTCCTTACACTTAGAAACCATTGGTCCATTGTCTGTCCCTATAGTTTTGCCTTTTATAGGATACCAAATGAATGGAATCACACAATGTGTAGACTTTTGGCTCTGGCTTCTTATATTTAGCAAAATTAAGTTGAGGATTATTCATGGTGCATGAATCAATACTTTGTTTCTTTACGTCGCTGAGTGCTGTTTCTTTGAGTGAATATACTGTAATTTATCCATTTACTTTATTGAAGGACATCTGAAAGGTTTCCAATTTTTAGTTATTATGAATTGAGTTGTTATAAACATTTGCATACAAGTTTTGGTGTGAATATGCTTTCATTTCTTGGATAAATATCTAGGAATGGGAATACAATGTCATATGATAGATGTGTGTTTCATTTTATCACAAGTTGCTGAACAGTTTTCCAAAGTGGCAATACCATTTGCATTCCCACTAGCAAAGTATATGGTGCCAGTTGCTCTACTCCTAATACTTGACATTGCCAGCTTATTTTTTCCATTTCTAAAGATGTGTAGTGGTATCTCATTGTAGTTTTACTTTCCTTTTTTTCCTAATGAGTAGTGATAGTGAGCATCTTTTCCTTTGTCTTCTTGCATCCATATATATTCTTTGGTAAAGTGTTCATTTAGATCATTACTTGTTTATTAATTTGGGGCATTTATTGGCTTATTATTGAGTTTTGAGAGGTTTTTGTATACCCTAGATACAAATCTTTTATCAAAAATGTGATTTTCAGAGTTCCCGCTGTGGCACAGTGGGTTAAAATCTGACTGCAGTGGCTTGGGTTGCTGCAGAGGTGCAGGTTTGATCCCCTGCCTGGCACAGTGGGTTAAAAGATCCAGTGTTGGTCCTGTGGCCCAGATTCAATCCTTGGCCTGGGAACTTCATATGCTGTAGTGCAGCCATTAAAAAAAATGTGATTTGCAAATAATTTCTCCCCTGCTGTGTCTTGTCTTTACACATTTTTAAACAGTGTCTTTCACAGAGCAGATGTTTTCTATTTTGCTGTATATCTAATTTACCAGTTTTTCTTCAATGGATCATATTGTATTTTGGTGTCATACTGAAGGACTCTTTGCTTAAACCAAGGTTAAACAGATACTCTCTTTTTTGAGACTTATTCCATACCTCTATACATGCATAGCCTCCTTCATTATCAATACCACTCACCAGAATGGTACTTTAAAAAAATTTACTAAGGGTGAACCTATATTAACGCCTCATAATCTCCCAAGGTCCGTAATTTAACTTAGGGTTTACTTGTGGTGTTTTATTTTCTGTGGACTTGGACACAGGTATAATGACATATATTCATCATTATAATATCACACTGCCCTAAATGTTCTCTGTGCTCTATTCATCTCTCTCTTCCCCAGCCCCTGATATCCAGCAATCTTTAATATTGTCTGTGTAGTTTTGCCTTTTTCAGAAAGTCATACAGATGTAATTACACAGTGTGTAGCCTTTTCACATTGGCTTTTTTCACTTAGTAACATGCATTTAAGCTCCCCACCCCTAGCTGATGTCTTTTCATTATTTGATAGATCCTTTTTTTTTTTTTTTTTTTTTTTTAGTGCTGAATATTCCATTGTCTGGGTGTATAACAGTTGATTGATCCATTTACCTATTGAAGGACGTCTTGCTTGCTTCCAGTTTTTGGCAATTATAAACAAAGCTACTGTTAATATCCATGCACAGGTTTTTTTGTATGTGGGTAGAAGTTTTCACACCTTTGGGTAAACACCAAGGAGTGCAATTGCTGGATCATATGGTAAGAGTATGTTTAGTTTTATAAGAAAAAGCCAAACCATCTTCCCAAATGGCTGTACCATTTTGCATTCCCACAAGCAATGAATGAGTTTGTATTGCTCCACATCCTTGCTCAACATTTGGCGTTGTCAGTATTCTAGACCTTGGCCATTCTAATAGGTGTATGGTTGTTATTGTTTCAACTTGCATTTCTCTGATGACATATGATGCAGAATATCTTTTCATAATGATTATTTGCCATTAATATATCTTATTTGTTTTTCTTTTTAGGGCTGCGGTGTGGCATGTGGAAGTTCCCAGGCCAGGGGTCAAATCGGTGCTGCAGCCACCAACCTATGTCACAGCCACAGCAATGCCAGATTCGAGCTGTGTCTGCAACTACGCCACAGCTCACAGCAACACTGGATCCTTAACCCACTGAGCACGGACAGGGATCAAACCTGCATCCTCATATATACTAGTCAGGTTCATTACTGCTAAACCACAATGGGAACTCCATAGTATATCTTCTTAGGTGAGCTGTCTATTAAGATATTGGCTCATGATTTAATTAAGTTATTGGTTTTCTTATTGTTGCATTTTAAGAGTTCTTTGTTTATTTTAGATAGCCATCCTATGTCAGATGTGTCTTTTACAAATATTTTCTCCCACTCTACAGCTTGCCTTCTAATTCTCTTGATGTTTTCTTTTGCAAAGCAGAAATTTTAAATTTTCATCTAGCCAGTTTATAAATTATTTCTTTCATGGATTGTGCTCACATTGTTATATCTAAAAAGGTATCATAATACCCAATGCCATCCAGGTTTTATTCTGTGTTATCTCCTTGCGTTTTTATATTTTCACATTTTACCTTTAGGTCTATGATTCATTTTGAGTTAGTTTTTTACGAAGAGTATAATATCTGTGTCTAGATTCATTATTTGGACATCCAGTTGTTTCTGCACCATTTTTTAAAAGACTATCTCTTCTCCATTGGATTGCTTTTGCTCTTTTGCCAAAGATTAGGTAGGTACATTTATGGGGATGGAGAAGGGCTCTATATTCAGTTACATTATTATATTTGTATATTGTTACATCAATACCACAATGCATTGATTACTTCAGCTTTATAATAAGTCTTGAATTCAGGTAGTGTCATTCCTCCAACTTTTTCTTCTTCAGTATTGTGTTGGCTATTTTGAGTCTTTTGCTTCTTCATGTAAACTTTAAAACTGTTGCTACCCATAAAATAATTTGCTGGGATTTTCCTTAGAATTGTTTGAATATATAGATTAAGTTGGGAAGAACTGAATTGAGTTTTCCTATCCATGGACGTGGAATATATCTGTCCATTTATTTAGTTCTTTGATTTCATTCACCAGAGGTTTTCAAATTTTCTCAGATAGATCTTGTACATATTTGGTTAGATTTATATCTAAGTATTTCATTTTTAGTGCTAATGCAACTGATACTGTTTTATTTCAAATCTGTTGTTTATTGATAGTATATGGAAAATCAGTTGACTTCTATACATTTAGACTTGTATCCTGAAACTTTGTTATAATTTCTTATAAATCCCCAGGAGGTTTGTGTTGTTTATTGTATTTGCAGATTTTCTATATAGATCATGTCTTCTGTGAACAAGAACAGTTTTACATCTTCCTTCCCAATCTGGATATCATTTATTGCCTTATAGCATTAGCAAGGACTTCCAGTAAAATGTTGTAAAGGAGATGAGTGGAATAATCCTTGCCTTGTACCTGTTCTTAGTGGGAAAGCTTTGCGTTTCTCACCATTAAATATGACATTAGCTGTACCTTTTTTGTTTTTTTGTTTTTTTTTCAGATAGCGTTTGTCAAGTTGAGGCAGTTCCTCTCTATTTCTAGTTTCCTGAGGGTCCTTAGCATTAATGTGTGTTGGTTTTGTCAATAGTTTTTTCTGCCTCTATTGATATAACCATGTGACATTTTTTTCTCTTTTAGTTTGTTGACATGAGGGGATTCATTAATTGATTAACCAACTTCGCATACCTGGATCAAATCCCACTTATTCATGGTGTATAAATAGATATTCTCCTGTTGAAAATATTTCATACTTTTACATTACATTTGTTATGTGATTCATTTTGCGTTAATACAGTAGGAAGAGTGGGTCAGGTTTCATGTGTTCTTTAGCAAATGGATGTCCATTTTTGTCCTATCAAGTTCATATTATTAGGTGTAAAGTTAATTGAATTATTTTTATTTTTTTATTTATTTTTTTTTATTTATTTTCCCACTGCACAGCAAGGGGGTCAGGTTATCCTTAGATGTTGAATTATTTTTAAAAAGGAGAAAGAGGAAGTTTAATTTAAAAAAACCCTTAATTCCACTGCCCTATAATTTCCACTGTTAAACACGTTGATGTGTTTCCCTCCATGCTTTATTCTTCCTGCATTAACTTTACAGTAAATTGGTAAAAATATGAAACCATTCACAAATGTATTTTTGTACTATTATTTTACCAATAAATTTGTGTGCCATGAAATTGACCCTTTACCACGAACTATTTAGTGGTTTTAAGTATATTCTCCAGGCTGTGCAACCATCACCACTACATAATCGCAGAATATATTCATCAGCCTGAAAATAATTACTCACATCCATTACCATTCACTCTTCATGTCTCCTTCCTCCTAGCCCCTGAAAATAAATCAGCTTTTTTATCTTAATGGATTTGCCTATTCTAGACATTTTATATAAATGGAATGATACAATATGTGGCCTTGATGTCAGACTTTCACTTAGCATAATGTTTTCAAAGTTCAGCCATGTTGCAGCATGTGTTAGTACACTGGTTTTGTATTTATGAATGATACATTGTATAGATATGACAAATTTTGTTTAAACATTCACTAGTTGATGGATACTTTGAGTAGTTGCTACTTTTGGTTATCAGGAATAATGCTGCAATGAACATTGATGTACAGTTTTTTTGTGTGGACATGTGCATTCAGTTCTCTTGGTTATATACCGAGGAGTGGAGTTACTGGGTAATATGGTCACTATAACTTTTTTAGGAATCGACAAGCTGTTTGCAAAATCGCTTTACTGGATCAACCTTTTAAGATGTTGGAGAAGTAAGAGGTCACACTCACCTTCTCCCACAAAAACATCAAAAAACCACATCTACATGTAAAACTGCTCACACATAACATCAACTGAATGCTGGCAGAAGAACTTAAACCTCCAAAAAGGACAAGAAACTCTTGACATAACTGGGTAGAATAAAAGAAAAAAAAAAAAAAGAGAGAGAGAGAGAGAAAAGGAATCAGAGTGGGACTAGCATTCCTGAGAGGGAGCTGTGAAGGAGAAAAGGAACCTACACCCTAGGAAGCCACCTAACTGATGGAAAGATCAGCCAAGTTGCAGGGACCTCAAAGTCACCAAGGAAAGCACAGCAGCTGGACTGAGAATGGCAAAGCAGAGTGACAGCCTCATAGATCATCTGAACCATTTGCCCGGATACCACAGCCTGAGATGCTCGGGCAGGGGCTGAGCGCTGAGACTTAGGCTCTGGAGGTCAGTCCTGGGGAGAGGACTGGGGTTGGCACTGTGGAGACAGCCTAAGGAGCTAAGGAACAGTGTGCCACGGGTGGGGGAACAGTATACCAAGGGCTGGGGAAGGGAACACCACAGCAGAGGGAACCCTGGAGAAGGTCCAGATCTGCAGGAGAGGCAATGTGCCATTGTTGGGGGGGGTAGCAAGAGGAGGAGGGGTGGAGCACTATAGGAAACTCCCAGCTCTGGAGTGTGCACATGCCTGCAGGCTCTCAGAGGGTGGAGTGGCTCTGTAGCAGGCTATGGGCAGCAAAAATCTTTTGCTCATTTAGGCGAGACTGGGCACTTCTTGTGCAGGCTACCAGTAGCCAGTCACCTCTTGTGTGGGCTAAGGGCATCAGGTGGCTAAGTGTGTCGTGGTGCCTCTTTCACGATCTACAGGTGACAGGGACAGACCATAGTGGTTGTCTCAAGAGACCAGAGGGAGGCATGGCTTGCCACCAATGGGGGCCTGTGAGCGAGCTCCACCTTTGACCCCTGTCACCTCGTGTTAGCAAAAAAGAAAAAAAGAGGGCACTACAACCAAGCACCACATGCCATTGCTTTCACCCCTCTGGGAACACCCCCCCCCAACAGCCGCCACTGCCAAACACTTGGTCACTGTCCCTTCTGAAGACCCTACAACTAGGAGCAGCTGGTACAGCACCTCCTGTGTGGACTGAGTGGGACAGGGTGCTTCTTGTATGGTCTACAGGAGGCAGGGGCAAATCACTGCAGTTATCTCTGGCTCCAGAGGTGGGAGTGGCTTGCCACCACTAGGGGTTCATGAACAGACACCACTTGCAGCCTTGTTCACCTCAAAGGCACCAAGAAGAGAGCATTGTGACCAAATACCACCTGTTGGTGCTCTCGCACCCCTGGGAACAAACCTGTTCACCTCAAGGGAACCACAGAAGAGGGCATTGTGACCAAATACCACCTGTTGGTGCTCTCGCACCCCTGGGAACAAACCCGCCTTGCTGCCGCCGTTGCCAAATGCTGTGGGCAATACCCGCATGCCTGATTGCTGTCACTTCCCAGGATCCTGCAACTAGGAGCAGCCTGTGCAGCACCTCCTATTTGGGCTAGGTGAGACAGGTTGCTTCATGCAAGGTCTACAGGTGGTGGGGGCAAACCACCGCAGTTATCACTGACTCCAGAGGCGGTCGTGGCCTGCTACATCTAGGGGTCCCTGAGCAGGCACTACCTGCAGTTCCAGTGACCTCAGAGGAGGGCACTGCAATCAAACACAAGCTGTTCTTGCTCTCACTCTCCTAGGAACTCACGAACCCTGTTGCTGCTACTGTCAAATGCTCTGGTCATCTTGCAGATCTACCTAAAGCTCAAGAGCACTTCCCAGGGCCCTGCAACTATGAGTAGCCTGTACCACCATCCTTGCTGCTGTTGAGAGCCCAGCGACCAGGCACTGACTGCTGGCTCTACCTGTTGGCTTCTTCTCCCTGAAAACACACTGAACATCCTGGGGATAACAGCCTGCTCACACCGAAGAAAGAGATGGAAAATATTCCAACTCCCACACCAAAAATAAATAGTAACCTCCCCCAAATACAAAGGGGTACTCTTGCATAGAAGCAGCCTTACAAGACTACAGTGTGGCTACCCCAAACTCACAGAAAAAGAAAAACACAAGCAAGATGAAGGAGCACAGAAACCACTCCTAGTTAAAGCAACAGGAGAATTCACCTAAATCAGACACAGTGAAACAGACCTCCGCAGTCTGACAGACATTGAGTTCAAAAGGGAGATAGTGAAAATACTGAAGGAAGAGGATATGAACACTAATGCAGAGTCCTTTAGAAAGGAACAAGAAAATAGAAGGAGGAGCCAAGAAAAACTACAAAATTCATTTGCAGAGATACAAACTGAGTTAAAGGCAGTAATGAGCAGAATGAATAATGCAGAGGAATGAATTAGTGATGTGGAAGATAAAATAATGGAAATCACCAAATCAGGACAGTAGACAGAAAACCAAATGAAAAAAACATGAAAGCAATATAAGCGACTTATGGGATAATATAAAGTGGGCCAATCTATGCATAATAGGAATTCCAGAAGGAAAAAAAAAATAAAAGGGATTGAAAATATATTTGAAGAAATTATGTCTGAAAACCTTCTAAATCTGAAGAAAACAGATGTCAAAATATAGGAAACATAGAGGGCCCCAAACAAGTTGGAACCAAACAGGCCTATACCAAGACATATTATAATAAAAGTGGCAAAAGTTAAAGATGAAGAGAGGATTCTAAAGGCAGCAAGAGAAAAGCAAAGCATTAATTATAAGGGAACCCCCATAAGGCTATCAGCTGATTACTCTACAGAAACACTTCAAGCCAGAAGGGAGTGGCAATATATATTGAAAGTGCTGAAAGTAAAAAAAATTGCAACCTAGAATACTCTGCCCAGCAAGAATATCATTTAAAATAGAAGGGAAAATAAAGAAGTTCTCCAACAAACAAAAGCTAAAAGAGTACAGCAATATGAAACCCATTCTAAAAGAAATACTGAAAGAGAGTCTCTAAATTGAAAAAAAAAAATAGGTAAGAAGAATTAGAATGGAGGAAACCACGATTGGAAAGCAATCACTTAAATAAGCCAGCATACAGATCTAAACATGAAGATGTTTAAAAAAAAAAAAAAAAAGACATCAAAATCATACAATGTGGGGAAAGAAAGTAAGAAAATATAGATTCTTTTTTAATTTTATTTATCTATTTTTTAATGATGCATTTGAGCCTAAATGACTATCAGGCTAAAGCAAACAGATATAGGAAGGGTTTAACATGCTTAAAAAACAGTGCAACCACAAAGCAAAACCGAACATTACATTCACAAAAACTGAAAAGAAAAGTACTCAAGCATAAACAGATGGAAACCATCCAACCAAAAAAAGAAAAGAATAGAAACAAAGAATCAACTGGAAAACAAGGTTTAAAATGGCAATAAACGCATATCTATCAATAATCACCTTAAATATCAATGGACTGAATGCTCCAAAAGATACAGAGTGGCAGATTGGATAAAACAGCAAAAACCCTCAATCTCCTGTCTACAAGAAACTCTCCTTAGGGCAAAGGTCACATATAGGTTGAAAGTGAGGGGATGGGAAAAGATATTTCATGCCAATGGACAAGACAGGAAAGCAGGAGTTGCAATACTCATATCAGAAAAAATAGACTTTAAAGTGAAGGCCATTAAGAAAGACAAAGAAGGACACTATTTAACAGTTAAAGGGTCCATTCAAGAAGAGGATATTGCAATCATCAATATACATGCCCCTAATACAGGAACACCCAGATACCTACAGCAAATACTAACAGACATAAAAGGAGAAATTGATGGGAACACAATCATAGTAGGAGGCTTTAACACCCCACTCCCATCAATGGACAGATCCTCTAGACAGAAAACCAATAAGGCAACAGAGATCCTAAAGGACACAATAGAAAAGTTACACTTAATTGACATTTTCAAGACGTTATATTCAAAAACAAATCAGAATATACATTCTTGTCAAGTGCACATGGAAAACTCTCAAGAATTGATCACACAATGTGGCACAAAGCTAATGTCAACAAATTTAAAAGTTTAGAAATTATTTCAAGTATCTTCTCTGACCACATGGCATGAAAGTAGAAATCAACCACTGGAAAAGAAATGAGAAAAAACCAACTACATGTAGACTAAACAACCCGCCTTGCTGCCGCCGTTGCCAAATGCTGTGGGCAATACCCGCATGCCTGATTGCTGTCACTTCTTTGGCAGTATCTTTGTCTGGTTTTGGAATTAGGGTGATGGTGGCATCATAGAATGTCTTGGGAGTGTTACTTTTCCTTCAACTTTTTGAAAAAAATCTAAGGAGGATGGGTATAAGTTCCTCTTTGTATGTATGGTAGAATTCGACTGTGAAGCCATCTGGTCCTGGACTTTTATTTGTAAGGAGTGTTTTTATGACATAGTCAATTCATTTCTAGTGATCAGTCTGTTCAGTTGATCTATTTCTTCTTGATTCAGCTTTGGCAGACTGTAAGTCTCTTCCAGATTGTCAAATTTTTTGGCATACAACCCAATGGAAAAATGGGCAAAAGACCTGAATAGACATTTCTCCAAGGAAGATATATAGATGGCCAAGAAGTACATGAAAAAATGCTCAACATCCCTGATTATTAGAGAAATGCAAATCACAACTATTATGAGATACCACTTCACACCAGTCAAAATAGCCATCATTAAAGTCCACAAATAACAAGTGCTGGAGGGAGTGTGGAGAAAAGGAATCCTCCTGAACTGTTGGTGGGAATGTAAGCTGGTACAGCCACTATGGAGAACAGTTTGGAGATACTTTAGAAGTCTATACATAGAACTACCATATGACCCTGCAATCCCACTCTTGGACATATATCTGGACAAACCTTTCCTTGAAAAAGACAAATGCACCTGCATGTTCATTGCAGCACTATTCACAATAGCGAAGACATGGAAACAACCCAAATGTCCATCGACAGAAGATTGTGTTAGGAAGATGTGGTATATAGACACAATGGAATACTACTCAACCATAAAAAAAGAATGAAATAATGCCATTTGCAGCAACATGGATGGAACTAGAGACTCTCATATTGAGTGAAGTCAGAAAGAGAAAGACAATTACCATATGATATCACTTATATCTGGAATCTAATATACTCCACAATTGAACCTTTCTGCAGAAAAGAAACTCATGGACTTGGAGAATAGACTTGTGGTTGCCAAGGCGGACGGGCAGGGCGTGGGATGGATGGGGTGCTTAATATATGCAGACAATTGCCTTTGGAATGGATTAGCAATGACATCCTGCCATGTAACACTGGGAACTATTTCTGGTCACTTACGATGGACCATAATAATGTGAGAAAAAAGAATGTATACATGTATATGTAACTGGGTCACCATGCTGTACAGTGGAAAATTGACAGAACATTGTAAACCAGCAATAATGGAAAACAATAAAAATCATTATTTAAAAAATATAGCTTTACTGTTTAAATGTACATTAGCAATGAAGGAGCTTTCCAAATTCTCCACATGTTTACCAACACTTGCTCTTACCCATTTTTAAAAATTATAGTCATCCTCGTGGATATGGAGTAGTATCATCTTGTGGTTTCCATTTACCTAAATGATTAGTCATTGAGTATCATTTAATGTACTTTTTTTTTCCCTCATAATTTGTTACCTCTTATTGATTCTTCAATATAGGCATTACACCATTCTAGGTGATGTGATAAACAAGACATTATAGACTTTACATTGTACCATGGAGAGAAATGGTTATTAATAATACAATTGTAGAACCGTATTATTTAATTGTTCAGTGCATTGTTTAATTATAATTATCATAAATTCTTTGATGGAAAGGAAATCAGAATCAGATGTAAGACTTCCGCATTCCAAGAATGATGTCAAATGACCCCCTTCATGGTGGATTATGCACTTATTTACTATGAGATATATTTCTTCTCCAGAGATTCCTTGTTTATGTATCAATTGTAGATTTTTGGTTTGCAGTTATTCTGAAGTTTTGATGTAAGAGTCTATATGTATATGAGATTGTTTTAAGTTGTTGTTCTCTTAATGGCAAGTTCATCTCCAGTGTCCTGCATTTGTACCCACCTCTTCTCATGATTTCTGATTTTGATGGTACAATTGTGCATGGATGATTTTGTATCTTTACTGTATATATACCTTTACTGGTGAGCCTTGTCATTTGTGGAATTTTTGTTTCCTGTTGCTGTCTTTTCTTTCCTGCCTAGAGAAGTTCCTTTAGTATTTGTTGTAAGGCTGGTTTAGTGTTGCTGAATTCTCTCAGCTTTTGCTTATTTGAGAAGGTTTTGATTTCTCCTTCAAATCTGAAAGAGAGCCTTGCTGGGTAGGGTAATCTTGGTTGGAGGTTTTTTCCTTTCATCATGTTAAGTATATCATGCCACTCCCTTCTGGCCTGCAGAGTTTCTGCTGAAAAATCTGCTGATAACCTTATCGGGGTTCCCTTGTATGTTATTTGTTTCTTTCCCCTAGCTGCTTTCAAGATTTTCTCTTTGTCTTTACTTTTGGTCAGTTTGATTAGGTATGTGTCTCAGTGTATTCCTCCTTGGGTTTATTTTATATGGTAATCGTTGTGCTTCCTGGATTTGAATGAGTGACTCCTTTCCCGTGTTAGGGAAATTTTCGGCTATTATCTTTTGGAATATTTTTTCTGTCCCCTTCTCTCTCTCTCTTCACCCCTATAATACGGATGTTTGTGCGTTTAATATTGTCCCAGAGTTCTCTGAGACTCTCTTCATTTGTTTTCAATCTTTTTTTCTCTTTTCTGTTCTGCATCTGTAATTTCTACTAATCTATCCTCCACCTTACTCATTCGTTCTTCTGCCTCCTGTATTCTGCTGTTAGCTGCTTCTAGTGAATTTTTTATTTCAGTTATTGTATTTTGCATCTCTTCTTAAGTTTTATGTCTTGTATCTCTTTGGTCAGTGTTTCCTGTAAGTTATCCATCTTTGCCTCCAGTTTATTTCCAATGTCTTGCATCATCTTCAGCATCGACAGTCTAAAGTCTTTTTCCTGGAGGCTGAGAATCTCTTCATTGCTTAGCTGATTTTCAGGGGTTTTTCCTTTCTCCCTCATCTGAGTTATAGTTCTCTGTCTTTTCATTTTTATAGGTTTTTGGTGTGGTGACCTTTTTATAGATAATAGAGCTGTAGCCTCTCTTACTTCTGGTGTCTGCCCCCCTTGTGGCTGAAGTCAGTATGGGGGCTTGTTGTAGGCTTCCTGATGGGAGGGGCTGATGCCTGCCCACTGGTAGGTGGAGCCGATTCTAAACCCTCTGTTGGGTGGGGCTTAGTCTCTGGATGGGATTAGGGGCAGCTGTGTGCCTGAGGGGTCTTTAGGTAGCCTGTTTACTGATGGCAGGGCTGTGATCCCACCTGGATTGTTGTTTGCCCTGGGGCTTCTCAGCACTGACTGACCAACATGACCTCCTCCAGAGAAAGGCAATTGCTGAATATTCCCGAGAGCTTTGCCTTCAATGTCCTTCCCTCACAACAAGCCACATTCATCCCTGTTTCCTAGGATTTCCTCCAAGAACTGCAGTCAGGTTTGACCTAGGTTCCTGTGGAGACCTCGCTCTGCACTGGGACATAGTGCACGTGAAAGTCTGTGTGCGCCTTTTAAGAATGGGGTCTCCATTTCCCCCAGTCCTGTGGAGCTCCTGCGCGCAAGCCCAGCTGGCCTTCAATGACAGGGGCTCTAAGGGCTCTTTTTCCAAGTGCCAGATCCCAGAACGTGAGGCTTTGATGTGGAGCTCAGAACTCTCACTCCTGTAGGTGAGTCTCTGTGAACCAGTTAGTTTCCAGTCTGTGGAGCTTCCCACCCAGGAGGTATGGGGTTGTTTATATCACGAAATCACCCCTCCTACCTCTTGATGTGGCCTCGTCTTTTTCTTCTGGAGTAGGGTATGGGTTTCCGGTCCATTTGGGTGCAGATTGCTCAGTCTTTAGTTGTGAATTTTGTTGTTTTTAGGAGAGAAGTTGAGCTCCAGTCCTTCTATTCTGCCATCTTAATCTCGTCTCCTCCATTTAATGTGCTTATTGACCATTTGTGTATCTTCTTTGGGGAAATGTCCATTCAAATTCTTTACCCATTTTTAAAAGTTGGATTGTTTGTTTATTGTAAAGCTGTAGACTTTGTATGTTCTGGAACTATGTCCTTATCCAATAAAATATGAGCAAATATTTTTTGCCACTTGAATTTTTACTTCTTTGATCTATTATTTAACATGTAAATTTTTTAGTTTTGATACTGTCTAAATCCTTGGTTATCATTGGTTGATTATTCTATAGCTATCATATTTACTACACTGTTACCTAAAGTAGGGTCTTAAAGATCTGCACCTATGTTTTCTTCTAAGAATATTATAACTTTAGCTCTAACACTTAGGTTATTGCTTTATTTTGAGTTACTTTTTGAATGTGGAATGAGATAAGCTTCCAAATCATTTTTTTGCATGTACATATCCAGTTGTCCTAGCACCATTTGTCAAAGACTATTCTTTCCTTTATTGAATTGTCTTGGCACCCTTGTCAAAAATCACGTGACTATGAATGTATGATTTACTTATGGATGTTCAGGTCTACTCCATTGGTCAGTATGTCTGTCTTTATGCTTGTACTATGCTGTCTTGGTTATTTTACCTTTGTAGTATGTTTTGACTTCAAGAAGAGTGACTTCTCTAGCTTTCTTTTTTTTTAGATTGGTATAGCTTTTTTGAGCCTTGCATTTCTAATGAATTTTAGGACCAACTTGCCAATTTCTTTTTGCTAACCTTATTTATTTTTGAAGTATAATTGATGTGCAATATTATATATTACAGGTGTGCACTATAGTGATTCATACTTTTTAAAAGTTATACTCCAGTTATAGTTATTATATCAACTATATCCCCTATGTTGTACAATATATCCTTGTAGCTTATTTTATACATAATAATTTGTACCTTTTTAAAATAGGCATTTGGAGTTTTGATGTAGTTTTTGTTGAATCTGTAGGTTAATTTGAGGAGTATTTCTATCTTAATATTAAGTCTTCTAGGAACCTGGAAAATCTTTCTATTTGTATTTTCTTTAAAAATTCAATTTTATGAGGTAAGTTTACATGTAAGTTGTAAGATATTTAGAGTGTACATTGTGGTGATTTGTATATGTACACATAGTAAGAGGACTTCACCCATCTAGGTAATTAACACATCCATCAGCTTAATTTTTTTTGGTGAAAAACATGTCTATTCTCTTGGTACATTTCAGTTATAAGATACAGTATCATCAATGGTAGTCACCATGCTTTATGTTAGAGATTCAGATATTATTCATATTATAGCTGAAAATTTGTTCACTTTAAGCAGTGTCCCTGGAAAACTTTTTTCTACCAAAAGTTTCTATGATTTTTGACCATCTTTTTGACCATCCATGTATAAATGATACTGTGCAGTTTTTGTCTTTTTCTGTCTGACTTACTTCATTTTGCATAATGCCCTCAAGGTCCAATATGTTGTGACAAATGGTAGGATTTCCTCCTTTCTCATGGCCGAGTAATATTTACGTGTGTGTGTGTGTGTGTGTGTATGACATCTTCTTTATTCATCCATTGATAGACTCAGGTTTTTGTGTATCTTGACTATTGTGAATAATGCAATGAACATGGGACAGCAGCTGTCACTTCAATATTCTGTTTTCATTTTCTTTGGATATATACCCGGGAGGGGTATTGCTGAATCATATGGTAGTTCTATTTTTTCCCTTTTTCCCTTTAAAGATTTATTTCTTGATGGAGAATTATTTACTCATTTTAAATAATATCAGCATAGATTGGCAGACAGTACTGCTACCAGAATTTTCAAAACTCGGTGTAACTATCCTGAAGTAAATTTTAAAATGCAGTATAAATGTGTCCCATTTTATCAGGATGTTAGATTATATTTAATAAAGAGACAAATCTGCCCAATGACTATATAATTCTTCTAAATTATCCCATAATATTTTAGCATATATTACATTTGTTTGAATATTATCTGAGCTTTAGTTCTAAGTTTGAGTCAGTGTTAAGATGAGCTGAAGGAATCAGTAGCACTGAGATGTCAAACTCTGAAACTACTGGTATCCTCTTTGACACACAGCTTTTAACAGTGCTTTACATTACAGTTGCAATGTATTGGCTCAAAAGCCTGGTATCCTGTTGTCATTCTTTGTACTTTCAAAAAAGTTTTTCAAAGTCGTGTAACTAGAATAATGAAATTGGTTCTCCCTCCTAAAGAGATCATGTAAACAACAACAACAAAAAAATCATGCTGTAGTACTTTGAAAGCAAAACAAGTAGAGGTTGTTTAACAGTGAAATATAAAATGTAATTATATTCAGAGTTCTCACTGTGGCATAGCAGGCTAAGGATCCTGCATTGTTGTGGCTCAGGTAGTGCTAAGGCATGGGTTCAATCCCTGGCCTGGTGCAGTGGTTTAAGGATCTCACATTGCTGCAGCTGTGGCATAGGTTGCAGCTTTGGCTCCAATTCGATCCCTGACCCAGGAACTTCTATATGGCATAGGTATGGCCAAAAAAGAAAAAAAAATAATTTTAAAAATGTAATCAGGAATTCCTGTTGTGGCTCAGTGGTTAACAAACCTGACTAGTATGCAGGAGGACATGGGTTTGATTCCTGGCCTTGCTCACTGGGTTAAGGATCAGGCATTGCTGTGAGCTGTGGTGTAGGCTGCAGACGTGGCTCAGATTCAGCGTTGCTACAGCTATGAACCAGCAGCTACAGCTCTCATTCAACCCTTAGCCTGGAAAAGTCCATATGCCGTACGTGCGGCCCCCAAAAGACAAAAGACAAAATAAAATAAAAAATGTAATCATGTTATATTGAAAGTACTTTTGTAATCAAGTAATTTTGTACTTAAGTAATTTTTGTGCCAAGTCTTTTCAAATCCCTTCACCCCTTACTTCCAAGTTTAAGGAAAACACCTGGTTGGTTGGTTTGTTTGTTATGAATGTGCTATTATTGACTTAAATATAATTGGTTCAATATCATGAATTTTTAAATCATAAGAGACATTAGAAAATAATAGAATTTTTATTTTTAAAATTATTTTTTTTTTCTTTTTATGGCCACACCTGTGGCACATGGAAGTTAGTGGGCTAGGGGTCAAATCGGAGCTACCGCTAAGGCCAGTGCCACAGCCACAGCAACACAGGATCTGAACCTCATCTGCAACCTATGCCTGTTTGTAACACAGAATCCTTAACCCATTGAGCCACAACAGGGACTACAGAATTTTTATTTTCTGAAAAATTATAATATTTTATTTTCCATAATGGTTGCACCAATTTACATTTCCTTTCCTTCATGTCCTTGTCAACACTTGTTACCTCTTGTCTTTTTTTTTTTTTTAAGGCCCCACCAGTGGCATACGGAGGTTCCCCGGCCAGGGGTCCAATCAGAGCTACAGCTACTGGCCTCCACCACAGCCACAGCAGCATCAGATCAGAATCATGTCTGTGACCTACACCACAGCTCATGGCAACACCGGATCCTTAACCCACTGAGTGAGGCCAGGGATTGAACCTGCAACCTCATGGTCCCTAGTTGGATTCGTTTATACTCTGGCATGCTGGGAACCCCACCTCTTGTCTTTTTGATGATAGCCATTCCAACAGGTGTGAGATGACTATCACTATGGTTTTGATTTACATTTGCCTACTGATTAAGCGGTGTTGAGCACCTTTAAATATATCTATTGCCCATTTGGATGTTTTCTTTGGAAAATGTCTGTTCAGATCCTCAGCCGCCACCCCCCGCCCCCGCGGTTTTTTTTTTTGTCTTTTCTAGGGCCGCACCTGTGGCGTATGGAGGTTCCCAGGCTAGGGGTTGAATCGGAGCTGTAGCCGCCTGCCTATGCCACAGCCACACGAGATTTGAGCCGCATCTGCGACCTATGCCACAGCTCAGGGCAACGCCGGATCCTTAACCCACTGAGTGAGGCCAAGGATCGAACCTTCAACCTCATAGTTCCTAGGTGGATTTGTTAACCACTGAGCCACAGTGGGAACTCCTCTGCCCATTTTTAAATCAGATTTTGTTTTTATTCCTTTTAAGTTTATGAGTTCTTTACATATTTTGAATATTAACCCCTTATCAGATATATGGTTTGCAGGTGTTTTCTATTATTCCCGTTGGGGTTGCCTTTTCATTTTGTTGATGATTTCCTTTGTCATGCAGAATTTTTTTCCTTTATTTATTATTGTTTTAATTTTTGCTTTTTAGGGCTGCACCTGCAGCATGTGGACTTTCCCAGGCTAGGGGTCGAATCAGAGCTGTAGCCTACAGCCACAGCCACAGCCACAGCCACAGCAACACTAGATCTGGGCCACGTCTGCAATCTACACCACAGATCATAGCAACGCTGGATCCTTAACCCACTGAACAATGCCAGGGATCTAACCCACAACCTCATGGTTCCTAGTCGGATTCGTTTCCACTGTGCCACAATGGGAACTCCCAAGTCTTTAATCCATTTAGAGTTGATTTTGGGGTATGGTGTAAGATAGGGGTGCACGTGTCATTTATTTCAACAATATTTTGAAGTTTTTAGTGTACAAGTCATCATGTCTGGTAAGTTTATTTCTACATATTTTTATGTTATAGTAAAGGGTATTGTTTTATTCATTTCATTTTCATATTTTTCATTGTTAGTGTATAAAATACAGCTGAATTTTTTATATTGATCTTGTGTCCTGCAACCTTGCTCAACTCATGTACTAATACTTTCAGTTTTTCAGTGGATTTGTTAGGGTATTCTCTAAGACTGATTTTTACAGGGTTTATTTTATGTCAGCTTTATAGTCCTGTGATTAATCCCATGTGGTCATTGTGTACATAATTTTCATATGCTGACGAAATTAGCTAGCTATTATTTTGTTGGAGATTTTTGTATCTGTGTCCATAAGAGATACTGATCTGTAATTTTCTTTTCTTGTGATGTCATGGCATGATTTTGGTATTGGGGTGATACTGACCTTACAGAATCAGTTGAAAACTAGTTCCTCCTCTTTTGTTTTTCAGGAGTATGTATAAAATAAAGATATTAATTCTTCTTTAAACATTTGGTAGAATTCACCAGTGAGGCCATATGATCCTAGGCTCATCTTTGTTATATTTTTTTAAAAAATTGATATTTGGTCTCTTTTTCTGTTATGTGTCTATTCAGATTTTTTGCCTTTTTCTGGAGTCACTTTTGGTAGTTTGTGGTTTTCTAGTAATTTGTCCACTTTCAACTATACCTCCTTTTTTTTTTTTTTAAACAGCTATTCATAGTATCCCCTTGTAATCCTTTTTATTTACGTAGCTTGGATTTTTATCACAACATAAAAATCTTTGTTGCTAAATTCCTGGAACCAGTAAATTGCCCAGTATTTGCTAAGGGGCTATTTATGTGTTAGGGCAAAGGTTTGACACTCAGTTGGGTAGTTGACAGCTCTTTCCTAACCTTTACTTCCTGCTTGTGCAGAGTGTCAAGGTCAGCTAGACCTGAGACTAGAGCTTTCTTAGACCTTTCCCTTAGGGTGAAAATATCTCTCTCTATGTGAGTGTTCTGGATTCCTAGGGAATATGTGGAGCCTTTCAAAACCTTATGGAAGTCTCATTCCATAGTTTTTACTTTTAAACTTTTATTTAGTCTATTGTTTAATTGAAATGCTATTCATTGGCTTAGGCAGCTGTAAAAATAAAACATCTCTCTGTAATTGTTTTTCATAAGTGCTCCTGGGGGAAGTCTTTTCACATTAGGTGAGTTCTGAGTCATTCAACTGCAGATAGCCTGTTAAGTGGAATCTTCCAGGAAACTACTAGACAGATAAAAAATGCGAATGTTCTTTGGGACTTCAAAAAAAATTCCACTTGCATTCTCTTTCCTCTGGTGGCTACAAGGCTGTACTAACATGTGGGGACTGTTATTTTTCAAAGCTACTGCAGAGCAACATACTAGGAGATGGAACTAGAGGAAGTTAAAACACTGTAAGTTTCTCTGTTCTTTCTAAGAGTCATCTCTTTTTTCTTTAACAAAGGCTTACTGGGTTGTTGTAAGCCCTTGCTGAGTTTCTTGTGTTTTGTTGAATCTTAACAATTGATGGCAGATTTTTCATTGTTTATAGAAAGAGCAGATTTTCGGAGGTACTTACTCTTCCATTTTTGTTGACAGTACTTCCATACACTGAATTTGAATAGTATGGTTTAAGCTTTTACCAAAGTTTTTGAGTATTAGGCTGGCAATTTAGTTCACTCTAAAGGGGCAAGCAAGTTGGTAGGACATTAACCGAATAACACAAGATGATTTGTTGACCATAATCTTCCTTCCTAATTGTTGTACTATTTAGGAGCTCTCATTTCCCTCTGTGAGGTCATGAGTTTCACAAGGGGTATTTAAACCTTATTTGAAGTAGTTAATAGAAAGGATAAGTTGACATTCAAAGGAAGTTCCCGAATGAGGAAATGAACACTTTTTAAAAATTATGATTGAAATTAAAACACAGATTACCCTTCATATTGAAAAAGATGAACATATCATCGATGTTGAGAGGATGCTTTTCTTTAGTAAAAGCACAGGCACATTCAGATAACACATGGCACTGACAAGATTTGATTTTGATACATCTGTAATATCTGTGAATGTGGCAAAGATTTGCCGTTCAAGAATTCATGTAATACTCTGAAGATAGATCAAGATCTGTGGAGCCTCAGAGCAGGTTAGTAATTTGGGCCCCTTAAGCAGATATCTTCTTTTAAATTAAATTTTATTGGGGTATAGTTGATTTACAATGTTATGTTAGTTTCAGGTTACAGCAACATGAATAAGAATTCTTTTTCAAATTATCTTCCCATATACGTCACTACAAGAGTATTGAGTAGATTTCCCTGGGCTATACATTAGGTCCTTGTTAGTCATGTATTCCATATATAGTAGTGTGTATGTATCAATACCAACCTCACATTTTATCCCTTCCCAACATTTTCGTTTGCTGACACGTTTGGTTTGAAATCTTTGATTCTGATTCTGTTTTATTAACAAGTTCCCCTGTGTCATTCTTTATTAGGTTCCACATATTAGTGACATCCGTCTGACTTACTCCACTCAGAAGAATAATTTCTGTGTCTATCCATGTTGTCGCAAATGGCATTATTTCATTCTTTTTATGGCTTAGTAATATTCCATTAATATATATACCACATCTTTTTTATCCATTCCTCTGTTAATGGACATTTAGGTTGCTTCCATTTCTTGGCTATTGTAAATAGTAAGGAGATATTGTGAATGTTTCCTCACCATTTATTTGGTGGATACAGAGAAACTGATTTTTTACTTGCAAATATTTACCTTTTTATTTTTATATAAAAATGTTAAAATAACATTTTAAATGATTTGGAAGTTTGACTATTTCTTGTTTTAATAGCACTTAAAACTGGGTGATTCATGGAGTTCCCGTTGTGGCACAGTGGAAGTGAACCTGACTAGGAACCATGAGGTTGCAGGTTTGATCCCTGGCCTCGCTCAGTGGGTTAAGGATATGGCATTCCCATGAGCTATGGTGTAGGTTGCAGATGCAGCTTGGATCTAGCATTGTTGTGGCTCTGGCATAGGCCAGCAGCGGTAGCTCTGATTGGACCCCTAGCCTGGGAACCTCTGTATGCCACAGGTGCAGTCCTGAAAAGACAAAAGACAAAAAAAACCCCAAAAAACTGGATGATTCAAAATTATGTTAGTAGATTAATTTATTAACATATTAATATTGATGTAGTTATCCAAAAATATTTAGTTCATTTGCTATTATAATGCTGGGTGGTGACCTAGAGGAGATTTACTTTGATAATTTCAGATACGTAACAGAACTTTACCTGGATTGTCAAAATTATATTTTATCATAATTTATTATATATATATGTGTGTATATATGTGAATGTGTATATATATATGCACACACACATATATGTAAAATCCTGGGTTAGAAATTAATGGTGTTTTAAATAAGATATTTGTTTTCTGTCTCAAGGAGTACCAAATCCATAGTGAAAGAGAAAATATGTACATTTGAAGTAATATGGGAACAATAATAAATAATATATTAATCCAAGAAATGGTAGATAATATTAAGACTGTATCTTACACCCATCAATAGACCGAGGCCTTTGGTTCTCCAAGAAAGGTTGAAGATGGCATGATAAAATGCAGTTTGGATGATTAATAATGCTTGAGTATTTTCTATATTGTAAAATGCTATAAAGCACCCTTCTTTTTATAAATCCTCTCTAAGTCATATCGATTGCACAATCCCTGGAAGAGAAAACATATGGTTTTGATGTATTATATGTTTATGACACTTAATTCTCTATCTGGCTTTGACATTTCCTTTTAATGGCTTGCTCAGTGCCTGAATTAGTAACGTGTTCAGAGGTTTCAAACTAGATAAATAATATAGTACACTAGCTGGAAATGTAGCAAGAATAATATCCATTTTAGTTGCCATAGAGATGGCAAGCTTTATCATCAGTGCTATTTATTGACAGTGGGCTGCTGTATTAGGCTGTAGATTAACAGTCTTAGAAGTTTTCTTTTAATTATTATTTTGTATGTATACTACACATTTTCCAACAAATTTGTAGTTGACAAGTTTGTTAATTTTACTTTGATATTTTCTAGTGATATTATTTTTTCTATATGGAGTACTTGAAAATAGCTTGAAATGTTAGAAAATATAAAACCTAACTTCCTATATTCAACAAGAATATTTGAGCACAGTGGTAGACAGAATAATGGTCTCCAGAAGATATTCTTATCCTAATTTCCAGAAGCTGTGAATATGTTACCATACATGGCAAAATGGATTTGAAGATGTGATTAAGTTTAGATTCTTGAGATAGACTTTCTAGGTAGGCCTGGAGTAATCTCAAGGATCCTTATAAGAGGGAGGCAGAAGGGCTAGATTTAAAGAAGGAGATATAGGACCAAAGCAGAGGTTGGACTGATGCACTTTGAAGATGGAAAAATAGACCGTGAGCCAAGGAATGCAGGTGGCCTGTTAAAAGTGGAAAAGGCAAAGAAATGATTCTTAGCTCCTCTGGAAGGGATGTGTAGAAAGTGAGGAGTGGTGAAGTGGTAGAAGCAGCATGTGCAAAGACTAAGAAGCAAGAGTGAAAATAGTTTAAGAATTAAAAAAAAACACTGCATGGGTGCTAAGTGGAATGAGAAAGGGAGACTTGTGAGAGACAAGGTTAAAGAATTCACAGGGCCAAGCTGTGACTGGTTTGGTAGTTCATACTGAGGAGTATGTATTTTACTTAGGTGCATTTTCAAATATAAAATGTAGTAAAATGTCCTTCCTATTGAGCACAATCCCTTCAATTCCTGCTTTCCTAAGAGTTGTTACCAGAAATAGATGTTGGATTTTGTCAAATTACCTTTTCTGTGTTATTGAACTGAGCATATTTTTATTTTGTTAACATGATGAATAACAATTGATTTTCAAATGTTAAATCTACTTTGCATTCCAGTGATAACAGCCCCACCCCCACCCCCAGTATCAGCATGGTATATGTTTTCCATCCTTCTACTTTTAAACTATTTGTAACTTTAAATATACAGTTTAAAGTTGAACAGCACAGATTTGATCTGCAAAGGTCCACTTTTATTGGGATTTTTTTCAATAAATACATGCTGTAGTACTACATGATCCACTGTTAGTTGAATCTGCAGTTGTGGAACCATGAATACGGAGGGCTGACTATAAAGTTATGTATAGGGGTAGATGCCTTAAGCCTTGCATTGTTCAAAGTTTAACTGTCAGGTGCATTTCTTGTAAGTAGCATGTAGTTGGGTCTTGAAATTTTTTTTTTATTTTTTTTTTGCCTTTTCTGGGGCCACACCAGCAACATATGGAGGTTCCCAGGCTAGGGGTCTATTCAGAGCTGTAGCTGCCAGCCTACACCAGAGCCACAGCAACGTGGGATCCAAGCCGAGTCTGCAGCCTACACCGAAGCTCACCGCAAGGCCGGGTCCTTAACCCCCTGAGCAAGGTCAGGGATCAAACCTTCAACCTCATGGTTCCTAGTCGGATTCGTTAACCACTGCGCCACGACGGGAACTCCGAGTTGGGTCTTAAATTTTTAATACACTGTCTGGCTTGTAATTGAGAATTCACTAGAACATTTATATTGATGATGATAGGGTTAAGTCTATCATCTTGCTGTTTGTTTTCTATTTATCTGATGAGTTCTTGATTCTTCCACTTTCTCTGCGTTTTTTGAATTAAATATAGTGGTTGCTGAAGAGTTTGCAGTATATATCTTTAACTTACGAAAGTCTCACTTTAAGGATTATACAACTTATATAGTTCAGAAAGCTCACCATAGCACACTTTCATTTACCCCCTCCTGACATTTATGCTATTGTTATTATACATTTTTCCTATAGATATGTGATAAGTCGCATAATACATTGTTAGTTTGTTCAGATATCAATTATCTTTAAAGATATACATAATAAGAATAGTATTCTAATATACTTAGCCCTGTGGTTACCATTCTGGTGTCCTTCATCCTTTTTATAGATCCGTATTTCCATCTGGTATCATTTCCTTCTGCATGAAAGACATTTCTGTCTGAAGAATATTAGCATATCTTCTAGTATAGGTTTGTTAGTAATGAATTCTTTTGGCTTTGTATGTCTGACAATGTCCCTTGTCCTCATCTTAGAAAGATATTGTGGAGTTCCTGTTGTGGCTCAGCAGTAACAAACCCGACTAATATCAATGAGGATGCGAGTTTGATCTCTGGCCTCACTCAGTGAGTTAAGGATCTGGCATTGCCATGAGCTGTAGTGTAGGTGCAGAGAAGGCGTGGATCCAGTGTTGCTGTCACTATGGTGTAGGCTGGCAGCTGCAGCTCTAATTCAACCCCTAGCCTGGGAACTTCCATATTTAGGGCAAATGTGGCCCTAAAGAAAAAAAAAATGATATTATGATTATTTGTACATGTCTATATATTTTATTTTATTTTTTGCTTTTTAGGGCCACACCTGTGCCATATGGAGGTTCCCAGGCTAGGGGTCGAATCAGAGCTACAGCTGCCGGCCTATACCACAGTCACAGCAACTTGGGATCCCAGCCACATCTGAGACCTACACTACAGCTCACAGCAATGCCGGATCCTTAAGCCACTGAATGAGGCCAGGGATCGAACCTGCATCCTCATGGATACTAGTCAAGATTCGTTAACCACTGAGCCACAATGGGAGCTCTCCTATGTCTATATATTTTAATATCTCATTTTTTTGTTTTTTATTTACCTTGTTTTTTAAAATGTTCCCCTTTCCATTACCTTGACATTTTAAAATTATTTTTTAATTTACATTTTTCCCATGTACTAATTTGAAATTTATACACTAGATTTATCCTAATGATTTCCATTTGCATTTGTCCATGTATAATTATTAAAATTCACATCTTGATTTTCCCATTAATCATTTGACTTCTACCATATTTTCATGAATTATAATTTTTTAGTTCATTTTTTTCTTCTGAACCCTAGAATGTAGGCAGTATTATTATTCGTTTTTTATGTAATTATTTCTTTTAAATATATGTAGCATATGAATATTATTTTATAAACCCAGTTGTTTTTAGGCTCATCTCCAAATTCAGTAGTTTCTTTCCATATTTATTTATCTGGTCTGTTGGTTTTTGCCTCTGGAGGCATCCCCCCCCCCGCCAAAATTAGTGCTTTAGATGTTGATTTAGTTTAAAGTCTATGAGTGGTTAAGTTTCTTAATTTTATAGCTGAAAATATTTTCATTTAGACCTATTGTCTTAACTTTTACTTGGGTCATTTGGTCATTTTGTTTTCTGCATTCTATTATACCTCCTGTTAAGAAATATACTCTCAGTCCTAGTCTCTCTGCAGATTATCTGTCATTTTTCTTAAATGTCTTCACTTTTTTTTTGTTTTTAACTTTTCTGTGGTGTTCTACAGGTTCATTACAATGTATCTAGGTGCAGATTTCAAAATAGTTATTCTTTTTGATATGCATTTCTGGAATTTCTGGATTCATGATTTTTATCAGTTGTAGAAATTTTTGTTATCTTCTTAAATTAACGGAGAAAGAGTTGTGTAAAAGTGAATAGAGAAATTTAGAAAATAAAAAGAGGGAGTTCCCGTGGTGGCGCAGTGGTTAACGAATCCGACTAGGAACCATGAGGTTGCAGGTTCGATCCCTGCCCTTGCTCAGTGGGTTAAAGATCCGGCGTTGCCGTGTGCTGTGGTGTAGGTCGCAGACGCGGCTCGGATCCCGCGTTGCTGTGGCTCTGGCGTAGGCCAGTGGCTACAGCTCCGATTAGACCCCTAGCCTGGGAACCTCCATATGCCGCGAGAGCGGCCCAAGAAATGGCAAAAAGACAAAAAAATAAAATTAAAAAAAAAAAAAGAAAATAAAAAGAGAGGAAAAATTTAGAAAGTAGAAACTCAAAGGTTTCAATAAAAATTTAGTAACATTGAAAAGAGAATTGGTAAACTGAAATCTGGGTGTGCAGATATTGCCCCAAGTGCAGTCATTTTTCATTTATTTCTTTCCTTCTAATTCCTTGAATCTATAGATCTACTTCATTTTCGTTATTTTTCCAGAATCCAAGGTTTAGTCTTTTTTTCCCTTCCCTCCAATCCCCAGAAGCTATAGTTTCCTAGTAGAGGAAATTACTCCAGAGAAACCTAAGTCTTAGGGTTTTTTTCTTATAGCTTACTCCTCTGGTTTCATTTTAAATTTAAATTGTTGGGTCTTTTCCTTAAGAATTTCCCATACTTATGTGTGAGTTATAATGCATTTAAAATGCTTGTGTTCTCTTGCTCTTTCTCCATCTATCTATGCATAATACTTGGGGAGGTAGTCTCATAGCTTCTGTTCATTTTTGTTTTTATTTTCATTACCCTAGGAGTTGAATCCAAAAAGATATTGCTGTGATTTATGTCAAAGAGTATTCTGCCTGTGTTTTCCTCTAACAGTTTTATGGTATCTGGTCTTAAATTTAGTTTAATCCATTTTGAGTTTATTTTTGTGTATGATGTTAGAGTATGTTCTAATTTCATTCTTTTACATGTAGCTGTCCAGTTTCCCCACCACCGCTTACTAAAGACTGTCTTTTCTCCACTGTAAATTCTTGATTAGCACAGCAAAGGAAACCATAAACAACATAAAAAAACAGTCTACAGAATGGGAGAAAATATTTGCAAATAATGTGACTGACAAGGGATTAATTAATCTCCAAAATATACAAACAACTCACGCAGTTCAATATCAACAAAATACCTGACCCAATCTAAAATGGGCAGAAGATCTAAATAAGTATTTCTTCAAAGAAACCAGACAGATGGCCAAAAAGTACATGAAAAATTGCTCAATATCACTAATTATTAGAGCAATACAAATAATCAAAACTACAATGAGTATCGCCTTACACCAGTCAGAATGGTCATCATCAAAATGTCTACAATGCTGGAGAGGGTGTGAAGAAAAGGAAACCCTCCTATATTGTTGGTAGGAATGTAAGCTGGTGCAACCACTATGGGGAATAATATGGAGGTTCCTTAAAAAACTAAATCTAGAGCTATCATATGATCCAGCAATCCTCCTCCTGGACATCTATGCAGAGGAAACCATAATTCAAATAGATATATGCACCCCCAATGTTTGTCGTAGCACTATTTACAGTAACCAAGACACGAAAGCAACTTAAATGTCCATTGATAGAGGAATGGGTAAAGAAGATGTGGTACATATATTCAATGGAATAATACTCGACCCTAAAAAAACATGAAATAAAGCCATTTTCAGCAATATCGGTGGATCTAAGGATTGTCATACTAAGTGAAGTAAGTCACACAAAGACAAATATCATATGAGATCACTCACATATGGAATCTAATAAAAATGATAAAATAGAACTTACAAAACAGAAACAGACTTACAGACTTCAAAAACAAACTTATGGTTACCAAGGGTAGAGGGGAGGGATAAATTTGGAGTTTGGGATTGACATATATATACTACTATATATAAAAAATCAGCAAAGACTTACGGTATAGCATAGGGACCGCTTCTCAATATTCTATAATAACCTATAGGAGAAAAGAATCTGAAAAGGAAGGGATATATGTATACATGTATAACTGAATCACTTTGCTCTACACCTGAACCTAACACAACATTGTAAATCAACTGTACTCCAATAGAAAATAAAAATTAAATTAAGAGAAGGAGGAACCAGGGAGTTCCTGTCATGGCTCAGGCAGTTAATGAACCTGAATAGGATCCATGAGAATGCAGATTCGATCCCTGGCCTTGCTCAGTGGGTTAAGGATCTGGCACTGCTGTGAGCTGTGGTGTAGGTCGAAGACGTGGCTCGGATTTGCCGTTGCTGTGTCTGTGGCATAGGCCAGCAGCTGTAGCTACAATTGGACCCCTAGCCTGGGAACCTCCATATGCTGCTTGTGCAGCCCTAAAAACAAACAAACAAAAAGGAGGAACCAGAGTTTTTAAACACAGTAGAAATAGGAATTTCTTTGAAGAGCCTTTGTAAGTAAAGTGGAATAAATATTTTCACATGTACCACCCTACTAGTCCACTCCTAGGTATTCAGAAGACAAATTCAGAGAGACCAAATTATCCTCTAAATGGCTTTTTAACTTCTAGTCTATCATCTTCTAATGTTTTAAAATTATCAACTCCTATAAGAAATAACACAAACTACATCGAATGAGGGAACATGAAGCATGAAGCTAATCTGGCTGTAATGACTAGATGCTACTTTTTATGTTTTGTGGTTGTTATGAAGTATTTAAGGTTCATAAAAAAAGCTTTATAAGAATATCTCACACATAAGCAAGAATGTGTGTTGCTTGCAATAGCTGAGAAATTGGAGGAGATATAAATATGCATCAATGGGAGAATGGTTTAAACAAAATGTGGAGAATTCAATCACTGCAAAGGTGAAAATGAATAAACTACTTATCAACATGGTGAATTTTCCAAAGCCAAAAAAAAAAAAAAAGAACGTAATCTCAGATTTTCATTTTAGAAAGATACTTTTGGCTACTCTGAGAAGAATGAATTGTCAGAATCAAAAAAGTAAATTGAATAAATAAACCAAGCAAGATATACAGGCAACTATCAGCAAATTCGAGAACAGTTTAATATGGATATATGAGAAGTGTAAGAAACCAAAGATGATGGTTTTAAAGCTTACAAGAACTTTATATGTCAATTATTACATATCTGTTGGGGTAACAGCTTGAATCTTACAAATTTATACTCTTTAGTTAATATTGTTTTATTGCTTTAGTAGACACTGTTGCATTTATGGATATTTATTATCAGCTCACATTCAAACAATATACCTCTTAATAGGACTTTGGGGAAATGGAATAGACAAATTATTGCATAATCTATTTTTTTGTAAAAGACAAACATCTTTCTATTCCTCCCTACTCACCTATGACAGAATCAGTTTATTTATTTCAAATTCAAGTGGTATACCCCTGTTGAAGTGGGAATTACAAGGTGGCTATTTTTATGTTGTGTCCTTTTATGTTTTATTAATGTCTTATCAAACACTTGAACTCCAACTTATAAATTAGTTGGTATCTACTGGCTCAGATAAGCTGTGATGTGATTATATTCTGACAGAGCAATGGATAAAAACTGTCAGCTTTCCATCACATGATGCTTTGGAGGTTTGGCAGTCCTGTAATAAGATTAAGGAACATTTTAAATGTAACAATTTCTCATAATATAAATTGTTTAATGAGTAAGTTGGCAATTTATATACAAGTTTATCTGGTTCTATATTTGATTTTAAGAACCTACGAAAAGTTCCCAGCTCTTGGAAGGACATATTTTATAATTTTTTATTCAGTTGCTTTTTTTTTCTGGTACATAGTACAACCTAAAGATTTAACATATAAAAATATGACACTCTCGCAACTAATACCTTAAAATAAACATATGATGTGCTTTTAAAAGTGTAGATATTTATCAATATTAATGTCTATTATTAAATTAATAACTGCTTTATATAGTTATATAGTATAACAGTTATACTATATTGTTCCATATAGTTTACTTTATGGAACAGTAAAGAAAAACAAAAGAAAAAAATCACTTCTGGTTATACTATCTAGAGACATCTATGAACAAAAAATTACATATTAATTATATGGTATATGTCTCTTTAAAATCATTTTCTTAATGTACTTTTCTTTCCCAACTTTCTTGATTGTAGTGCACAGTAATATTAAATGATCAGAAAATTATTTGTTTTTAAAGCTTCAGTTAACAGCTTTCTGTTAAGTTTTATATTTTAGTGCCCCAGTCTATAATGTACCTTGTGAAAATGGAACACTACTTGAATATACAAACATTGACACCTAATTGAAAGTGCCCCCGACTTGCTGAGAGTTTCTAATACCATGCGAAATAGTAAGGGTGAGAAACTAGGCTAACCTTCCCAAATGGCAAAAGAAACAGTTCAGAAAGCTAAAAGCTTTTCTTTTCACTTTCCATTCACTTAAATTTCACATTGTATTGGGCTGTGCTCTGATCACCAACCTTCTTCTGTGAGATCTGCCGCCCAGTTGAAATATTCATTTGCCTTTTAATCAATATGGGCAAAAATGTTTTTAAAAGGAACAAATTTGGCATTAAGGGAATGGATAATATTCTTAGGGAATATTAGGGAGATAGCAGAAATTTTTCTGCCAGTAGTATTTGAAGTAGTTTGGCAGTTTGGAAGGCTATTCAATTAAAGGTATAGTGTTTTTATTAATTATTAAAGTGAAATTCTTTGGAAAAGTCATCTTTTGAAGTAACTGCCTTATACAGTTGAATATCTCAATGCAAGGACAGTAGGACATATATGGTTAAAATCAGAGAACACTTCAATTTGCATTATTATTGATAGTCCCTTAATTTTTTATTGTAAAATTTTTTATTAAAGTATAGTTAATTCATATGTATTAATTTCTGCTGTATAGCAAAGTAATTCAGTTATACATAGTCTCATTTCCATTTTAAGGCATATATCTAATCTCAAAAATTTAATTCAAAGTTCCTCTATGTTTTTGTAGCCATATTTATTTAGCATCCAAATGTATTTATATTTATAAGAAATTATGTATCCATATAAAACAAATCACTTCAAAATTTCTTAAGCAAACTATTAGGTGTAATTCTATTGATCAATGCTTTTTGTTTTCCTACATATTTTCTCCAGTTAAAGATAATCTTTGCTGTAAATGCTAGGTAACAAGCAGTTATTTAACAATAAGCTGATTCATCAAGCATCTCCATGAATATTAGGAAAAATCAATGATACATTGTATATTCAGCCACACAGGTATTGCTTATGAATTTAATTTTCAAATTTTGTGCATCTTATCAAAAAGATAATAATAAAGGCTTTATAAAAACTCCTAGTTATAGCAATAAAATATCAATTATTGCTCAAGAAAAAGACATTCAAGTTATAAGTTATAGAAGAATTGTCCTCAAAATTTCAACTGGAAAATGAAAAGTAGTTTCTTTGGCCTTTCCTTGTCTATACCTAAACAATAAGATTTATTTCTTTTCAGCTCGTAGTGTTTTCTGATGCCTTCAAAAGCAAGGCAACCATGTCCACTGACTTAGCTGCCAGAAGAGACGCCCATCTCCACCTGTGCTTGTTTTGTTCCAGTAAATAAACATATAATTCAGTCCTTTTAGGCTCTCAGCAAAATCACTTTCTGTATGCAATACTGAATCACCATCAGGGGTGCCTATCCTGGACATGATTTACCTGGCTGGGATGGTAGGACACTGCTGACAACACCCCCCCCCGCCCCCCCCCCGCCGCCCGCCCCTGCCCAAAACATCCTCTTCCCTGGGAGCCCTTGGCCAGGGAATCTGCCAATCCTGCAGGAAGCCCGGGGGCCTGGAGGGACCCCTGGCCACCTTCCGCATGCTCCCAGAGCCTCTACCCTTTGCTCTCCAAATGCTGGGGAAGAGCAGAAAAAAGGGAGAGGACTCAGTATCCTAATCCTTAGAGAAAACCTTAACTGGATGGAAGGGGCTTTTGGCGGCGGAGGGTGTTGCCAAACTTGCTGCAACTGGAGGGAATTCTGAGGGGAGTCGTTGGCCAGGAGGGACTCCTCTACTTTCTAGGAAGGCTGACTCTTCTCCACTAACATGTGGGGATGTGTAGATAGACTGGGGTGGGGCAAGCTTTTTTCCGGTTCTCAGACCTTTGGAAGATAAAAAGCACAGCCTCAGCAGGGCTGTGCCTCTGTCCCTGAGGGGTGAGGAGAGAGATGCTTTTCCAAGGCCTGGCGGTTGAGCTGTCAGCTTGCAGGGCGAGTCAAGGAGGGGGTCTCCAGCCTGTGTCGCCCTCTATGCTGAGTACGGAGCGTGGCCCACCTCCTCACTAGGGGAGGACTCAAATCGCCTAGGAGCCCTCATACTCAGAGCACCAGGACTGGAACGCCGGAGGGAAAAGGGCCTTGGCCTCCCTCCTCCAACTGTTGCCAAGGCAACCGTGCAGTTGGCTGTGGACGCCAGGGAGGCTGGAGCTCCGCTCCCCCTCACAGAGCCTGCGTGGTTGGAAGACCAGCCCAGAGCGAACACGAGGTCTGAGGAGGCAAGGAAGAGGTTTGCAGGATGGGGGGCTCCTGTCTCACCTCCACCAATCCACTGTTGCCATGGAGACCGCCAGGGCACCCTCACCTCTACTGGCTGCTATAGCCACTGCTGCCTAAGTAAAAGAAACAGAAACTGGAGCCCTTTTTTTTTTTTGCCCCAGCGGTCTTTACTAGGAACTCCAAACCAGCAGCTGCCACTGCTTGCCTCCCACAAACAGGAACTGAGGGCAGACGTCCAAAATTCGCCCTGGTTTCCTCTACCGTGCCTTCCTTTATTCAGTTTTCCACGCAGAATTTTGTATGTCAGCATCTTCCATAGAAATCAGTCTAGAGGATGAAAAAGCGGCTCCTTTTATACTGTGTCCACCCCACACCTCTTCTTCACTCCTTATTTAGTTGTGTAGAATACTGTCCTGGGCCAAATCTAATTATCAACAGAAAAGGATTTTAAGTTTTTTTGTTTTTTTAAATAACAATAGATAAGTGAAATTTCTAGTTTCCATTTATAAGATATGGATAATATTTATTGGAATGTCCTTTTATTGAAATTAACCACTTTGGGACAAATGAGGGGAATAATTATTTGTCAGAATATCTGGGGACATAATAGAGACAGAATGGGTTGTTCAGAAGCCCCTTCCCTGTTTTTTCAGTTCCTTATGCCAATCCAATGCTAAAATCTCTCTTCTTCTGGGCTCTATTCCATCCATGTTTGAGATCACTTTTTGGCTTTGCAAAGAAAGTTATTTTAGCATGGGTCTGCCTTTGAACTAGAGAGAAGGGGGTATAAATTAAATACCCTAGAATACTTACACTCTGCTCAGGTTCAAAATTTAGTGCATGGTTGCATCTCTACCGACTACCAGCATGAATGTGCTTAGCAAGAAGGATTCTCCCTGATTAGAGCAAATTGAGGTTTCTGTAATCTTGAATTGCCAGCCATAACCTGGCAGCCTCTGTGAACTGCTATTGGTCACAACCTCTTGCCTCTCAAATGTCTTTCCTGTTTAATGTGTCATATGGTACAGCTTTCACTCTGAAAGCACCCTCGTAGCTTTTGCTACTGATAATCATGAGTTTCCTCACATGGTTCTGCAGTTTTGAATAGACCAGCCTTTTCAACCGATTTTAATGGTACTTCTTTCAAAAATCCCAACAATGCAGGCTAACTATATCTTTCCTAAAGCTGATAGGTGAGATACTTCATAATTTTGTTTTGTCATACTTTCTGTGTCACAGGGTTTTCAAAGCCATTGAAAGAGGTTTTTATATAGTCCAAGCCCTAGACAAAGCTATGAATTGGAAACATTTTTGTCTTCGGGGTCCAAATCTGCTTTGTTGCAACCTCTCTCAGAGGTCAGCAGGGTTTCCTAAACAGTAAATCTGAATCCTTCTTATCATTTGTCATCCTATTTATCTTCTGCTAAGAATTTGATCTTCTTGATCTAACCTACCTATCATTTTCCTTGAAAATCTCTTTCTTCTCCTGGCACTTATTTGACCACTTTGAAGGCTCTGTCTTTTACTTTTTCCTTTTCTTTTTCTTCTTTTTTTTTTTATTATTATTACATGTTGTTCCTCTGCTTTATCCATTCTGCGTATTTTTCTGGGCCATCCCTATTCACATCCATAGTTTCATCTGCTCCATTATTCTTTTCTAAATCTATGTTATCCTGTGCAGATGTTTCTCTGAACCCTAGACCCCATTTCTGGCTACTTCATGGGCATTTCTATATGTCTTACCTGGGGGCATCTCAAATTCAACCTCTCTCTCCTGAACTATGTTCCTCTCCAAAACTTGCTTTTCCTACTGTATTCATATCTCTGTAAGTGACCCTACTGTCCCCCCAGATAAGAACCATGAGGGCCATTTATTGATTCTTAACATTCATCTAATCAAATTTCTTATTGGCGTCTAGCACGTGCCAGGCAGACATTGTCATGATGCTTAATTCTAGTGGGAAAGACACTTGGCTACACTTACAGCTGAGTAATAAAATGACAGTTTTGGGGAAAGTCTGCTACACAACTAAGTGGGGGTGTAATATGACAAAGAATAAGGTGGGAGGAGCACTTTTGATGGGATGATCAAAGCAGAATTCTGTGTGTTAAATTGAGATGAAGGATGAAAAGAAACCAAACGTTTAAGCTGCTGGAAAAAGAACAGGCCAGGCAGAAAGTAGAGCTGTCACAGTGATCCGGAGGTAGAGAAGCACTTGTTGGGTTGAGGGAATCAATGCAAAAGCCAGTGTGTGTGGTGGGAAGGGGAAAGTGGAGGGGCAGTGAGAGTGGAATGAACGGGAGGGAGGGGAAAATTTTGAAGGATTTTGTGAACCTGCTGAGGAGTTTGGATTTTCTCTTAAGTGCAAGGGGAAGCCGCTGAATATTTTTAAGAAGAGTAGCATGAATGCTTTTATAATTTTAAAATATCATTCTGGCCATGAGGTGGAGAATGAATTGGAGATGATGACAGATTGGAGGTGGAAAGAATGTTAAGGACTATAATAGTGTTCGAGATTAGCAAGAATAGGGATGTGGACCTGGAGAGGGAGCTAAGGGAACAAGAATGAAGTGTTTTCAGTGGTCTTTTTTTCTTTATCAAGAAAACCCTTTATTGGGTCTCAATCTCGATTTCTGTCCCTAGTGTGTTGTGCCGTATGGCGCTTCCCAAACCCAGGTCCTGACTACTGAATCCTAATTACTGTGAATCTTAGCAATACTTTTAAGGTCTTACCTGTCCATGATCATTACATGATCTCGGACAGGTAGGGCTTAGGAAACAGTAGATAAGAAAGCAGGGTCTAGAGTTGAGCTACCTTGGCTCATATCCAAGCTCCTTGACTTAACGGCTGTGTCACTTTGGACAAATTGCTTGATCTTTCTGTTTCATCTTTTCTATCTATGCAATGGGATTAATAGTAAAAATCCTTATTTACAGGACTTTAGATGACCTAAGTAATGTGTATGATATACAGTGCATGGGAAGAGCTCAATAAATATTACATGATATGTTGATACTGACGATAATGAGAGCCAACCTGAGATCTCACTCTGATGAACAATTTAACATAAGAATTTGGGGGAAGTTCTACAGCCTTTACTTTTAATTTACTCGTGAGTCTAAGAATTGGTAGAGAAAGGGCATTATGGCCAATCCTTAGGGTGGGAGGAAATGGGAATGTTTTGACAGATGGGCATCCTAAAGTTTCTGCCCCCTAAATATTTCTTCTTGGAAAAACTGACCTTGAGAAAAGAGTTTTCTGTTCCATTCAAATTTTTAAGCCTATGATTTTCCATTTTATTTTTTCTTGTTTGAGTGATCAGAAAGTGGGATTTTATTTTATTTTTTTTAGTTTTTTTAATTTTGGGGGTCATACCCAGGGAATGGGGATGTTCCAGGGGCAGGGATTGAACTTGCACCACAGCAGTGACTGACTTAACCCACTGCACCACAAGAGAACTCCCTAATATGAAGTTTTAATCATGGCAAGAATGATAGAATATCTTTTTTCCCTTTGTCTTTTTAGGGCTACACCTGAGGCATATGAAGTTCCCAGTCTAGGGGTCAAATCGAAACTGTACCTGCCAGCCCACGCCACAGCCACAGCCACAGCCACACCAGATTTGAGCCATGTGCTCATATATACTAGTTGGGTTCTTAACCCACTGAACCACAATGGGAACACCAATAGAATGTGTTTAAATTGGGGAAAATCCGGCTTTCTGCTACTATTTTTTTTTTTTGTCTTGCTGATCCCATATTAAAGGCTCCTTAGTAATTCCAAACTCTCATTTTTCTAAATTCTCATCTGCCAATATTGATTGCCTTGTTTTATGAAGTCATCACTGTCCTTCATTAATGGCCTATATTCTACAATTTTCCAAATCAGTTATCAAGGCCTCTCAGTATTGAATAAATAAATGGATGAATTAATCCTTTATGAAGTATCTTTTTCATCATTTTCCTTCCTTTTCTATTATTATGTCCTCTGTCTAAATTAGGCCCTTATTCCCTTTCTCCAGGAATATATGTTATCTTTAAAAATCTCTCTGCTTGACTTTTACATATTCATGGAAGATTAATGTTCTCAAAATACACAGCTATTCATGTCACTCTGTCATTCAAAAAATTCAAAAGCTGTTCACCGAGAAGAAAGTTACAAACTAACAACTTTCAGACTGTATATAGAACTGTGTACACAGACTGTATTTAGAACTATAAATTAAAAGAAAAAGACCATCCAATAAAAAAATTGAGCAAGAGACTAGGAGGGATATTCAACAAAAGTGGCTCTACAATTGACTAATAAATGAAAGAAAGGATCCCCAATCTCATTAGTCATCAGAGAATGAATATTAAAAGCACTAGAAAGTCATCAGAGAAATGAGAATCTTATTCACCAGAATGGCTATAAGGAAAAAGAATGACACTCCCAAGCATTGGTAAGATGTAGAGCAAGTAGGATGCTCAGATACTGTCAGAGGGACAGTTAATACAGATGCTTGGCATGATCTACAGAAATTGAATGTACAAATAATCAAAGAAGAAAATTCTACTCCTTGGGTATATACCAAATAGAATTCGGTGATGGGTGCACCAAAAAATATGAATGGAACTGTTATACCAGTGTTATTTTTAACTGCTGAAAACTGGAAACAACACAAATGTTTATCTTGAGGACAGTGGTTAAGTAAATTATGGCATATTTTATAATGGGATACTATGTAGCAGTAATAAATAAAAAATACTGCTGCACACTACAACATGTATGAATCCCACAAACACAATGGCATAACAAGACAGGCACCCTTATGTATGCTGAGAAGTTAAGGTGTGATTTTGTCCTGGAGGAGATGAGCAAGGTTACTGATTGGCAAGAGGGATGAAGGAGCTTGTGGGCATGCCACTACTCTTATATTTCTTAATTTGAGTGATCTTTACATGGGTTTGTTTAATTTGTATGACTTCATTATGCTCTACATTTGTGATACATGCATTTTTGATTCTGTATTATACTCCAATTAAAATATGTATTTTAAAATAGGCTTCTCGGAGTTCCTGTTGTTGCTCAGTGGGCTAAGAACCTGATGCTGTCTCCCTGAGGATGCAGGTTTGATCCCTGGCCTCACTTAGTGGGTTAAGGATCCAGTGTTGCCATAAACTGCAGCATAGGTTGCAGATGTGGCTCAGATCTGGTGTTGCTGTGGCTGTGGCGCAGCCTGGCAGCTGCAGCTCTGATTTGACCCTTGGCCTGGGAACATCCATATGCTTCAGGTGCAGCCATAAGAAAAATCAAACAAGCAAACAAACAGGCTTCTCATTAACTACTATATCAGGTTGAATTTCAAGTCCCTCCAATTGGATTGTAACCTACTTTTCCGGGCCATTCCACCTATAACTTTGCACATGCCCTGTGTTTCCATCAGATTTGATTAGTAAATCTGGCCGAGGCTTCCACTTGTCCTTCATATTTATTATTTTCTTCCTTTTAGAAATAGAACCCTCTGAACTTCAGCTGGAAACATGACTGCCTTTGCCCAATCTTACCGGTTAGATTTTGTAGTTTCCCTTGCCTCTAGATGTGGTCCTGTGATTAATTTTGGACTGATGATACATAAGTGGTTGTGATGAAGGCAACTTATTTCCTTCCTATGCTTTTACTTCTGGGTGGGAAATAGCGATGTCTGGAGAATCCTCAGAAGTCACATGCTTCCGATGGCAGAGCTACCAGGCTGGTCCTGGCCCACTAGACTTGAGATGAGAGACAAAGAAGTTTCTATCTCACCTCAACCACACCATTGTGCTTCTGTGCACTGAGACTAATCACTCTTTCCAGAGGTTTCCTAGATTTCCTAATGAAATGACCTCGAGGCTATGCCATATTTGGTATTTTATTTCTCGCAGTACTTTGCATTTCCTTTATATGTAACCATAAGCCTCAGCATCCTTCCCTGTGAAATGAGAATAACAAATAATTATTATCAAGATGAAAAGATGTAATACACATAAAGTATTAAGCACTTAAAAGATATAAGCTTATTGTCACATAACAATTTTAATATACATTCATGATGTTATGGAGCTAAGCAAAGGCATGGCACAGAAGATCAATGTATATTGGAGGGAAATCCAAGTTAAGAAAATTGAAAAGACTAGTGCTTCTTGTTTTATGACTGCAGGCCTTCTAGCAATCTGTCATTATTTCACGAATATTGAAAATAGTGCAATCACATAAACATACTGATGACTAAGCAGTTCTGCCCTTAGTTATATAACCAAAAGAAGTAAATGCATGGGCATTCCAAAACTATAAACAAAATATTCACAGCAGCATTATTTATTAATAGACAAATGTAAACAACTCAATTGCCTCTAAGCCACAGGAGCAAAACTAGCTCTTTTTAAGATTTTTATTTTTTCTATTATAGTTGATTTACAATGTTCTGTCAATTTCTGCTGTACATCAAAGTGACCCAGTCATACATACATAAGTGTGTGTGTATAAATGTATGTATGTATAAAATGTTATTTTTCTCACATTTTCCTCCATCTTGTTCCATCACAAGTGACTAGATATAGTTCCCAGTGCTATATAGAAGAATCTCATTGCTTATCCTCTAAATGCAATAGTTTGCATCTACTAGCCCTCAAATCCCAGTCCATCCCACTCCCTCCGCCTCCCTCTTGGCCACAACAAGTCTGTTCTCCATGTCCATGATTTTCTTTTCTATAGATCAGTTCATTTGTGCCGTATGTTAGATTCCAGTTATAAGTGATATCATATGGTATTTGTCTTTCTCTTTCTGACTTACTTAACATGAGAGTCTGGTTCCATCCATGTTATGCAAATGACATTATTTTATTCTTTTTTATAGCTGAATAGTATTCTCTTATGTATATATACTACAACTTCTTAGTCCATTCATTCATCTGTTGGTGTATATTTAGGTTGTTTCCATGTCATGGCTATTGTGAATAGTGCTGCAGTGAACACATGGGTGCATATTATACCTTTTGCAATGAAAGTTTTGTCCAGATATATGCACAAGAGTGGGATTGCTGGATCCTATGGTAGTTCTATATTTAGTTTTCTGAGGTACCTCCATACTGTTTTCCATAGTGGTTGTACCAGTTTACATTCCTACCAACAATGAAGGAGGTTATGCTTTTCTCCACACCCTCTCTAGCATTTATTATTTGTTAGCTTGTTAATGATGGCCATTCTGACCAGTGTGAAGTGGTGTCTCACTGTAGTTTTAATTTGCAGTTCTCTAATATTTTGTGATTCTGAGCATTTTTTTCATGTGCCTCTTGGCCATCTGTATGTCTTCTTTGGGGAAATGTCTATACAGTTCTTCTGCCCATTTTTCACTTGGGTTGTTGGTTTTTTTGCTGTGGAGTTGTATAAGTTTGTATATTTTAGAGATTAAGCCCTTGTCAGTTGCATTGTTTGAAACTATTTTCTCCCATTCCGTAGGTTGTTTTTTTTTTTTTTTTTTTTTTATTTTTATGGTTTGTTTTGTTGTGCCAAAGCTTTTCAGTTTGATTAGGTCCCATTGGTTTATTATTGTGTTTATTTCTGTTGCCTTGGGAGACTGACATAAAGACATTTGTATAGTTGATGTCAGAGAATGTTTTGTCTATGTTCTCTTCTAGGAGTTGTGTGGTGTCTTGTAAAACTAGCTCTTAATTTTGGCATATTTCTTTTAATCATCCCATGTTTCTCATGCCCCTTAAATACAGGGGATAGGAGTTCTCATCATGGCTCAGTGGTCAATGAACCTGACTAGTATCCATGAGGACGTGGGTTCAATCCCTGGCCTAGCTTAGTGGGTTAAGGATCCTGCATTGCTGCGGCTGTGGCATAGGCCGACAGCTACAGCTCCGATTTGACCCCTAGCCTGGTAACCTCCATATGCCATGGGTGCGGCCCTAAAAATATACAAAGGACAAAAAAAAAAAGCATATATATATAGTAATAATTCCTGACTGTTGACTCTTTAAGAATGTGATATCTATTAACAAATGCTTTGGGGAAAATTGCTCAAAACATGTTACAAATAAATTACACTTTTTAATTTTGCTATTTCTTTTCTAGACTAATCTAGCCATTTTCTTATAACCAAAATACTTCCTTTAAGTTCCCTTAATAGGGCGGTAAATGCTTTTGGTTTTTGTTTGTCTTGAAAATTCTCATTCTTGAATGATAATTTACCTGATTATACAATTCTTAATTGATATGCATTTGCTTACAGAATCACGAAGCTCCCAGTCTACTGTCATCTTACTTTGTGACTATTGAGAGGTTTGCATTCAGGCACGGAATTGGTCCTTTGGTGATCCTTCCTATCTTTCTGGCTGCTTGTTGATATGGCCAGTCTGTGGCTATCTGAAGTTCTGCTATGACATATTCAAGAGTGGATTGTTTTAAAACAAAATTATCCTATTAGGTATTTCTTATATTTCTTAAATCTGTGGGCTAATAGTTCTATCAACTTTCCTTCAGTATTTCTCCAAAAAGTGAGTCTTCTTCTCTGAATAAAGAGGCAGATGAAAGTAAAACAAGTCACCTTGTCACCTCTGTTTACAGATGAGCAGATACTGTTTTTACACCATCCTTTCACTACCTATGTTGTCTCCTTTTTGAAGGTCCTGTTTTTGGTAGTGACTTCTGTTTTGCTCACATGACCCCAGAAATTTGCCTTTTTTGAGAGCTCTGCATTTTAAAATATGCTTGCTATTAATCCTTTCTAGTTGTTTTATGGTGGAGAGTTTCTTTCTTTTTTTAAAAAGGAATGGAACTGAATGCTGAATGTTTTCATTGATAGATTTTATTTTTTTCCATATGAATTTTTCTAAAAATATGAAGAAATATTTTTAGAAATATATGTAATTAAAATAAATACAATAGATTTTTAGGTTAAATTTTATGTGAATTTTCATTGATTTTTTTTTTAACTGACCAAAGTTACTTTACCAAAAAAATCATTAAAAAAAAAGAATGCATGTATATGTATGACTGGGTCACTTTGCTGTACAGTAGAAATTCACAGAACACTGTAAACCAACTATAATGGAAAAAATAAAAATCATTTTAAAAAAGTCTTCAGCTGGTTTTTGATCCCCTAGTCCCCTTGAATAACTTCCCACTGTATCACACAGTAAAACAAGGCTTTTACTTTTAAAAGGAGTCCATGGCATTTTACTTCTTTTCTTCTTTTTTTCTTTTTTTTTTTCTTTTTTGGCCACCCACGTCATATGGAGCTCCCAGGCCAGGGATCTAGGCCACAGCTGTGGCAACGCCAGATCCTTAACCCACTGTGCCAGGCCAGGCATCAAACCTGAGTCCCAGCACTCCAGAGATGTTGCCAATCCTGTTGCGCCATAGTGGGAACTCCCTTTTCTTTCTTTTGAAATGTATTTTTAAATTACATGTATTTTTCTAAATTTAAATTTTGTGTTTTATACACTTAAAATAATTATTTGATTTGTATATTAATTAAAATATAATTAAAATAATTACATTTTAAATTATTTTAGATCAATTTTATGTTCATGGCAATGTTGAGCAAAAACTGCAGAGATTTCCCATAGAGTCCCTACCCTCACACAAGAATAGCCTCCACCATTATCAACATGCCACACTGGAGTGGTGCATTTGTTCACTGACACATCATTATTATCCCAAGTTCATAGTTTACGTGAGGATTCACTCTTGGCATACATACGTGGGTTTCGACAAATGTATAATGACGTGTATTCATCATTACAATGTCATAAAGAATAGTTTCTCTGCCCTAAAAATTGTCTGTTCCTTGCCTATCTCTCCTTTCCTCCCTTCTAACCCCTGGTTACTAACAATTCTTTTATCTCAGTAGTTTTTGCCTTTTGCAGAATGTCATATGGTCTGAATCATATAGTGTGTGGACTTTTTAGATTGGCTTATTTCCTTAGTAATATACAGTTAAGATTCCTTCATGTCTTTTCATGGTTTGATAGCTCATTTATTTTAGCACTGGATTTACCACATTATCCATTCACTTACCGAAGGGTATCTTGGTTGTTTCCAAGTTTGGGCAATTATGAATAAAGCTGCTATAAACATCCATGTGCAGATTTTTGCATGGATCTAAGTGTTTGACTCCTTTGGGTAAATAGCAAGGAGCACAATTACTGGATCATATGGTAAGAATAGGTTTAGTTTTCTAAGAAACTGCCAAACTCTCTTCCGAAGTGGCTGTATCATTTTGCCTCCCCCCAGCAATAAATGGGGCTCCACAACCTGACCAGCATTTGGCATTGTCAGCATTCTGGATTTTGGCAATTCTAAAATGCATGTGGGGATTATCTTATTGTTTCAATTTGCATTTTCCTAATGGCATATGATGTGGAACATCTTTTCATGTGCTTGCTTTCCATCTCTATATCTTCTTCAGTTACCTATCTGTTCAGGTCTTTTGACCACTTTTAAATCAGTTTGTTGGTTTTCTTGTTGGATTTTAAGTGTTCTTTGTGTATTTTGGATCACAATCTTTTGTCAGATATTTTTTACAGATATTGTCTTCTCCATTTCTTGACTGTGTCTTTCACATAGCATAAGTTTTTAATTTTAGCCAAGTCCACCTTATCAGTTATTTCTTACTTTTAGTGTTGTACCAAAAAAATCATTGTCATGCCTAGAGCCATCTAGTTTTTCTCCTATATTATCTTCTAAGAGCTTTTATAGTTTTGAGTTTTAGACTTAGGTCTACAGTACATTTTCAGTTAATTTTTGTGAAGATTGTAAGGTCTGTGTCCAGATCTTTTTTTTTTTTTTTAACATGTAGATGTCCAGTTATTCCAGTAGCATTTGTTGAAAAGACTGTCTTTTCTCCATTATATTACTTTTGCTCCTTTGCCAAAGACCAATTGACTATATTTAGTTGGGTCTATTTCTGTATCTTATATTGTGTTCCATTGATCTATTTGTTCTTTTACCGATCTGACACTGTCTTGATCACTGTAGCTTTATAGTAAACCTTGAGGTCAGGTAGTGTCAGTCCTCTGACTTTGTTCTCCTTCAACATCATGTAAGCTCTTCTGAGTACCTTTTAATTTTTCCCACATTTTTTTTAGGAAAATATCCCCCAAGCTGTCTATTTATATAAAAGTCAGATATTTGAAGGACATATATTATCTATAATAAAGTAACTAACCTTTGTTCAGTGCTTATTAAATTCCATGTAAAGTTCAGGTAATTCTCAAATTGAGCCAAAGAGGTAAGGGCAATAATTTTCTTCATGTTTCAAATTAGGAAATCAAAGCCCGGAGAAATGTAAGGGAATTTCATAAAGAAACTTAGAAAGTAAATGGTGGAATACAGTAGCTTGCTTCAAAGAGATAAAAATGTAGTACTACTTCCCAGTACTTACAGCATGAGCCAGCTGTTTGGCAAAGAGATTCTAAAAATTATCCAGGTTATGGAAATACAATTTATACTCCTTTGGATCTTAACTGATCAAATACTATATGCCATGGACATATGGTGTTAACATTAGGTGTTAAATTTTCAAAATAATTATCACCAAGCATCTTTTCTTGATTAACTCATTGTGAAGATTAAGGATTTTTTTTTTTTTTTTTTTTTTGGCTTTTTAGGGCCACACCCATGTATATGGACGTTCCCAGGCTAGGGGTATAACCAGAGCTGCAGCTCCCAGCCTGTACCACAGCCACAGCAATGGAGGCTCTGAACTGTATCTGTGACCTACACCACAGCTCACAGCATGTCACATCCTTAACTCACTGAGTAGGACCAAGGGTCAAACCCACATCTTTATGGATACTAGTCGGCTGAGCCACAATAGGAACTTCAGATTAAGAATCTTACAGTGAAGAGATTGTTTAAAATGCAACCTAGCAAATTTTTTTTTTCATAACAGCACCAAACAGGAATCAACCTAGATGCGTATCAACTGGAAAATGGACAAATCATGGCTTAGCCATGCAATGGAATATTCAGAAATAAAAAGAAAAACTTCTTGTGCACAAAGACACGAATAGATCTCTAAATCATTATGTTAAATAAAAGAAATGAGACCCAAACAAGTACACAAGTACAAACTGTGTAATCCCACTTAAAAAAACACTTGGAATAGGCAGATACTAACCTCTGGTGATTGAAATCATTAGTCATTGCTCTGAAGGGCCTGACTAAGAAGAGTTATGAAAGAACTCTCTAGGATGATTGAAATGTTTGTTTGATGCCTTTTCCCAGACTGGCTGAACAATATACTTAAGATCTGAGCATTTCGCTCTATATAAATTATTAAAAACTTTAAAAATCCAAATAGCATTTTAAATGCTAAAAACTGTGCTAAAAACAGGTATGAATAAAGGGAAGTACAAACATGGAGGAATCAGTGAATAGCTTTAAGGAATCAGGGAAAACATCATTGATATTGGACATTGATTTTGAAGGGTGAACAAGAATTTGCCATTTGAAGAAAGACATTTTAAAGAGAAAGCAGAGAATATTCATTTATTAATTCCTTAATTTATTCATTTGCTCAAAAATTATAATCCATTTAGTTTCTGCTTGGTGCAATTCTAGGTCCTTATGACTTGGCAGTAAAAAGACAAGCAGTCTTTGCCTGCAGAAAGCTTAGCTCCTAATGGGGAAGTCATGACTCATGAATTTTATGGAATTTTCAGGGAAAGTTGAAAAGTTCATTGTGATCAGAATGTGTTGGATGGTGAGAGATAAGGTGGACTGTGGTAAATTAATTGGAATCAGATTAAGATTTAAATGTGTAATAAAGGAGTTTAATATTTACCTTATAGTCATAAAAAAGTCCAGTAGAAATTTAAATTGTAAATTTTTATGGTTATAATTTTTAAGGAAGACTTTTAGTAATTTAAGGACAGCAATTAATGATAAAATGATAAAGAAAATGCTGTTTCCATAGTGTGAGCCAGGGCTGGCTTAGAACTCAGTATGTGTACTTAGTACTTAGACATAGTGCTCAGTACCTGTGTCACCTTGTATTTTTGAGTCTATGGTAGGCAGTGCTAACTCAGAAAAACACTATTCTTCATCAACCCAAATCAAGGCTTTACATACAAGATAATCTTTATCAAAAATAGATTTTGCAATGTTATTAAGCCTCTTTGTAATTCCTGGACTCCAGAGGGCATTTCCTGGGCCAGTAAATCAGGAGCCCCAGTAGAAAAGGGGGTAGGAGTGGATTGGAGACCCAATCCAAAGTAGAATTATTTGATTACTGGATAAGAGAAAGATTGATAATTTTAGATTGCCAACCTAAGTGTCAATACCATTCATCAAAATATTGTAATAGTAATGATAATTAATATAGGGCATAGCAGTGTTGGGGAAATGTGATAGCAAAGTTTTAATGAAGATCTCACTTACACACCTCACTAGCTAAATTTTCATGTTTACTTCCCAGCGAAATTCTGTAACAGCTCTGCTGATCAGTTTAGAAAGTGAAGAGTTTTTCTTTCTAGGCTTTAATTCCTTGCCTTCTAATTAGGTCAGAAATTCTTGCTTTATGGCCAGATGTACCACAATGTGCTAATCTCAGAGTTTTCCTAAAATAAAGCCTTCCTTTTTTTCTCAGATTATGACCCAAAAGTTAGTCTTCTTATCCCCAAAGTTTTTTTTTTCTTTAAGTATAGTTGATTTATAGTGTTGTGCCAATTTCTGCTGTACACACAAAGTGACCCATTTACATATGTGTGTGTGTGTGTGTGTGTGTGTATATATATATATATATATATATATATATATATATATATATATATTCTTTTTCTCATACTATCTTCCATCATGTTCTATCCCAAGAGGATTGGATATAGTTCACTGTGCTATAGAATAACATTGGTTATTCATTCTAATTGTAATAATTTGCACCTACCAACCCCAAACTCCCAGCTCGTCCCACTACTTCCACCCTCTTCCTTTGCAACCACAGGTCTCTTCCCTATGTCTGTGAGTCTGTTTCTGTTTTGTAGATGGCTTCATTTGTGCCACATTTTAGATTCCACATATAAATGATATATGGTATTTGTCTTTCTCTTTCTGACTTCACCTGGTATGAGAATCTCATTGTATCCATGTTGCTGCAGATGCTATTATTTCCTTTTTTATGGCTGAGTAGTATTCCATTGTATATCAGTACCACATCTATCTTAATCTGTTCCTCTATTGATGGATATTTAGGTTGTTTCCATGTCTTGGCTATTGTAAATAGTCTTGCAAAGAACTTTAAATGATTTTTTTTTCTGTCAGCATTTTCCTCCAAATATACTTATGCATAATAGGTTACTAGCCATGGATGCTATATCTTTCAACTTATTATTTATTTTATCATTAAGTTTGCTATGGGTATTAGCAATATCTCTAAAACTCACTTTTTATTTGCCTTGTTCTGGTTCCTAGTAACAAAGTATAGAAGGGACTTTCCTAGGTAATGATTATGACTATTATAATTAAGAGAAAATGCAAGAAGATGCATTTGGACTTCTCAGGCATAGCCAAATACTGAATTATCCACAATGACTAAAAGAGACAGCTCAGACAATTAAATCTCCAAATGAATGCTACATTTATATTAAACAAATCAGTTAAGGATAGAAATATAGTTTTTACCTTTTTCTTGCTTACTCCATAAACCATTTAATAGATGTTAATGCAGGGAAATAATGAAAAAAGAAGGAAACATGCAGACTTAATAATAATTGGTTAATCAGTACCGCAAAATTGAAAGTTATTTCTACTTCAAGGGCAGCAACAATGTGTCAGGTAGGTGGTAAAAAGTTTCTCCTGTGTCTGACAAGGAAAGCTCCTTTTGCCTGTATCTGAATATATGGCAAAGCAATGTCTTCCCAGACTTCTTTGCGCTGGCAGAGACTGGCCTCCTAATAACTTGGACTTTTGTTTATGCTGCAGAGAAAATGAATATTCCATATAAATGATTATAATTGTCTTCTCATTGAAGAGACATAAACTTGGAATTCAGTGCTGTTTTCTTGGGTAAGTAAACAATTTTGGAAGGAAGTAGAATTAAATTTTCTCTATTTTTTTGCAAATAAATTGTTGGTACAAAATTAATAAATTGTATAGAGATTTCACAAAACATTTTTTTTGAGTGAAGTATTTTAGGTTGAAATACTTCATTTTTCTCTTCATTACTGTCGTCATACTATTTTCCCCCTGAAACATTATTTTTAATTTTTTTTATAAATATACTATGTTTTACATATAATTAGGGTAAATTTCTTCAATAATCAATGCATAAAATTGGATTTTTTTAGCTGAAGTTTTCTTATACATTAGTTTATCTGCTGTTTTGTGGTTATTTGTTTTTAAATATACAATTTTTAAGTTAACTAAAGCCCTGAGGGCCAAATGGCAGAATCTTCCCCTAATGTTAAAAGAGTTTCCCGGAGTTCCCATTGTCGCTCACTGGAAATGAATCTGACTAGTGTCTGTGAGGTTGCAGGTTCGATCCCTGGCCTTGCTCAGTGGGTTAAGGATCCAGCATTGCTGTGAGTTGTGTGGTGTAGGTCACAGATGCAGCTTGGATCTGGCATTGCTGTGGCTGTGGTGTAGGCTGGCAGCTGCAGCTCTGATTTGACCCCTAGCCTGGGAACTTCCATATGCTGCAGGTGTGGCACGCAAAAAAAAGAGTTTCTGGCTGAAGATGACCACTTTGAAAATTGGCAAGTTCTGCTTCAATAAGAGTGGAGATGTGTATTTTCATGTCACTTTCCTCTTCATAGGAGTAACTGTTTCAGCTCTGGAGCCCTGACTTTGTATCCTAGCACAATCTGGTGACTTGCAGAAGTTACTTATGCTTTCTGTGTCCAGTGTCCTGTATGTAAACTGGGAATAACAGCAGTGTCAGGCCTCAGGAAGTGCTATGAGGGTAAAGGACCACGTGTGCACCACATTATCAGGGACCACCCAAGGTGGGCCTGGCTTAGGGTGCAGTGGAGGGTGCACTGCTCATTTCCTCTGACCTCACACCCATGGCTTCCATGTCACCTGCCAACTTCCCTCTTTCATTCTTTTTCTTTCCCTTTGGTTTCATTCACGTCTCTGCCTCCTTTTTTAAAAAAAATAATTTTTATTTTATATTGGAGTATAATTGGTTTATAATGTTGTGTGTTTCAGGTGTACAGCCAAGTGATTCAGTTATACATATACATATGTCCATTCTTTTTCAGATTCTTTCCCATATAGGTTATTACAGAATATTGAAAAGAGCTTTCCATCCTATACAGTAGGTCCCTGTTGATTATCTGTTTTGTATATGGTAATGTATATATGTTAATCCCAAACTCCTAACTTATCCCTTCCCTCCGCCTTTCACCTTTGTTAACCTTAAGATTGCTTTTGAAGTCTATGAGTCTGTTTCTGTTTTGTATGTAAGTTTCTGTCATTTTTTAAGATTCTACATATGTGATCTCATATGATATTTGTCTTTGTCTGACTTACTTAGTATAACCATCTCTAGGTCTATCCATGTTGCTGCAAATGGCATTATTTCATTCTTTTTTACAGCTGAGTAATATTCCAGTGTGTGTGTGTGTGTGTGCGCGCGCACGTGCGTGCATGCGCATGTGTGTGTGTGTACCACATCTTTATCCATTCCTACCTCCTTTTTATCTTCAGCTCCATTAATTTCTTTAGTATAACCCTTACCTTTAAATAGTCACCAGCAATGGCTGAATTTTACCTTCTCAAATTTTCTCTCAACTGCCCCTTCCTTTCCCCTATTGTCAGTACCTTCCTTTTCACTCTGGATATACTTTACATTTTACTACTACCGGAGTTGCTTTAGGGTACTGATCTATTTTGGAATTCCCACATTTACGAACCCTGAATGGATTCCCCCTGCATGAAAAATAATGAATGACTACTGAGTCTGACACCCATGAGCCCAGCATTTTCTTCCTTTCTCACCTGTAACTAACTCCTCTACTGATTTGTCAGCTTTGCTATATGTCAGAATCACCAATGGAGGTGTTTTAAAAAACCCATGCCCAGGTGCATTTCTGACCTAATTTGGTCACATTATCTCGGGGAGGAATTTAGACATCAGACATACTGTCCTTTAAAGTTCACCAGAAGATCCCAATGTATAGCCAAGATTGGCAACCAGCCTTGGAGCATACTAACTTTATCATACTCTGTTAATAATAGTCTCTTTCAGCATACGTCGTCAAAACTTCTAGTGGTAGACCACAAGCTCTTTCAAATGGGAAAAACATCTTTTCAGTTGTCTTTGAGAACAATCAGTTAAAAAGTCAGCTAAAAATCTATCATAGTATCTTGCACATAGTGGAGATAAATTCCTAAGCCTTGTCAATACCTGTATCTCTGCATATTGCACCACTCCTGGACTTCCTGATTGCATTTATCCTGCAGAACCATATTCTACAGTATCTAGGTGTCCTTACATGGCTGCAATCAGCTCTGTTTTGGATGCTTTTTAGTCTTCCCAGACTGAATCCTCCTCATCTTTCATCCCGTATCACAGTATCTCAGCCTGGGACAACTAATCTGCCAGGAGAAAGTGAGATTATGGAGTCAACAGAATTGGGTAGGAGCAAGGGTAACCCTCAGAACCTCAAATATATTGGTAAAAGTTAGATTAGATTATTTATAGATGGTCTCTGTGAATCCCTGAGACTAGGACTCTTGAAAATTGAATATTAATGATTTTTATCTTTCACAATCTCATTTTTTTACTATGTTGTTTTCGTCATTGATTATGAATTGACAGCTCTTCATACTACTTTTCTTTCTAGATATTTCACTAAAGATGCTGTCTATCACATCAATTAGTTTATGATAACGATTTTGGCAGTTAGAATATCTGTTTCAGAACAGTTGGACTGAGGAAGAAACATGATAATTATTTTCGTTCATTGATTCCTAGGCAGTAAATGTGCTATGTTGGTCTGAGTTTAAATTCTCTATTATAACTGAAAAGAAAATTATTTCAGTAGATGTTATATTTGATGTATCAAATTTTAGGCTTATAATTTTTTTTAATTGAGTGAAAAACTGGCATAAACGCTCCTATTTTGACCTGAAAGTGTTCTTGAGTGGAATCCTAGTGTCAGTGTGTCATCCATCTCTTGCTGTGTTACCTCCCAAGCAGACACAATCTCCTATGGAGAATGGGAGTCAGGAAGGATTGCAAGAGAGAGATTCACCCCACAGTGGTTCTTTTGTCATCAGTTATTCTTATCTGACTTCATAATATAGTTGGAAATGGAAATTGAATTTGTAACTCAGGAATAGTATCTCCCCAGTAGATCCTGTAAAGCCAAGAAGAGGCAGGTAGAACTGTATGTTAATCTTTTAACATGAATGACATTTTGATTTCATTGTAATAATGTCAGCATCTCTAAGCTTGGTATCTCTCATGGATTAATTTCATAGCATTGCCTTAATTTTTTATGTGTATATGTATTATATCAGCAATTGGCAATCAGAAAGCTAGCAGAAATTGAAGTGAGGGTGACTCATTTTTGAGCTTAACCGTTGTTTTCCCTCAATATCACTTTGGTGTCAATGTAATACAGTAAAAGCATTAAAAAAAATTTTTATTTGAGTAGATTTGCCATCACAGACTCAATTTACAAACTTGATTAGTTGTGTTATTATTTAAGCTTTAATACAAAGTTTTTCCAAAAGTAGCCAGTTTTTGGAATTTCCATTGCAGCTTAGCGGTAATGAACCCAACTAGTAACCATGAGGATGCGAGTTCTATTCCTACCCTTACTCAGTGGGTTGAGGATTCAGCATTGCCACAAGTTTCAGAGTAGGTCGCAAATGCGGCTCAGATCTGGTGTTGTGTAGGTCAGCAGCGATAGCTCCAGTTCAGCCCCTCGCCTGGGAACTTCTATTGCCATGGGTACAGCTCTAAAAAAGACAAAAAAAAAAAAAAAAAAAAAAAAAAAAAAAAAAAAACAAACAAAAAAACAAAAAAAAAGAAAGAAAAGAAATGTAGCCAGCTGTATGTTTTATAGCACCCTGAAATGTTGTGTTAGATAAGTTAATTTTTTGAGTTTTTGTTATCAGAGGCTTTTTTTTTATCAGTGGTTAAACACAGGAACTATACTGTAAAATATTCACTTAATTCATTATATATGTCATTCACTGATCTTGAATGACATAAAAACAGTGGAATCCTAGAACTAGGTTGTACTAGCTCACGAGAGCCAATTGTTTATATGGAATTTACAATAAAAATATTGTATATTGTATTATTACTTATAAATTACATACTATAAATCTTTTATATCATTAAAATTTATAACATTTTGTGTTTATATAATTTTGTTTTTATTGAGACAGTTGTTAAACACTTTCCAGTATACCACAAGTGAGCCTTGGTGATTGAACCATTTCTATTTACATGGATGTAGACTGCTTGAATGAGTATTATATGAGCTGCTCTTCTGTTTTTTATTTTTTGGCATCTTTAAACTCAAGATCCTAAGCTGTTAGAGACCACGTACTTTAACAACTTTATTGAGATGTAACTCACACACCATACAATCCATCCATTTAGGGTGTACAGTTCAGCATTTTTAGCAGATTTGTAGGATATAAAAATATCACTGTCACCTAATTTTAGAACATTTTTGTCCATTCTAAAAGACACTTGTACCCATGAGCAGTCATCTTTATTCTCTCTTCCTCCCAAGTCCTAAGCAACTAATAATTTACTTTATGTAAATTTGCTTCTTCTGGACATTTCATATGATAGGAATCGTAATATGTGATTTTTTTGTGTCTGGCTTCTTCTACTTATCTTGATCTCTTCCAAGTTCATCCATGGTATAGTATGAATCATTACTTTTTCTCCTTTTACTTCTTTGTATGATTATTTTTATATAAAGTATTTATATATATTCATCAGTTGTTTCTACTTTTTTGACTATTATGAATATGCTGATGTATTATGTATAATACATAATACAATGTATTGTACAATATTTTATATGAGTGTATATTTGCATTTCTATTAATATATACAAAAGCATGGGTTTATGAGTCATCTAGTAAGTCTATGTTTAATTTTCCACGTTACTGCCAAACTTTCTAAAGCAACGGCATCATTTTGCATTCCCATCAGCAATGCATAAGGGTTCTAATTTCTCCATTATCTTCACCGGTATTTATTTTTATTTATGACAGTTGTAGTGAGTGTGACTCAGTATCTTATTGAGGTTTTGATTTATATTTCCCTGATTACTAATGACACTGAGCAGCTTTTTTTGTGTGTTCTTAAGCCATTTGAATATCTTCTTTAGAGAAATGTCTATTCAAATTTTTAATCAATTTTAATTGGATTATTTGTCTTCCCATTACTGAGTTGTAAGTGTTTTCATGTATTGTGGATGAAAATCTTCTGTTAGATATAGGATTTTCAAATATTTTCTCCCATTTTTGTAGATCGGTCATCATTTCACTTTTTGGTTTATAGCATTTGCAGTATGGATTTTACAAAATTGGTGCAGTTCAATTTATTAGTTTTTCTCTTACTGCTTTTGCTTTTGGTATCATAACTAAGAAGACCTTGCCTTAAAAAAGATTACAAATATTTACTCCTGATTTCTTGTAAGACTTTAAAGTTTTAGGTCTTATATTTAGATCTATGGTCATTGTGGTTTAATTTTCATGATGTGACATAGAGATTGTATTTCACTCTGTTGCATTAGGTATCCAATCATCTCAGCACCATTTGTTGAAAAGACTATTCTTTCGTCATTGCATTATCTTGACACTTGTGTTGGAATTGAATGGAAAACAAGTTTATCTCTGGAATCTCATTTCTATCCCTTTGATCTATATATCTGTTCTCATGCCAGTACTATGCTACGTTTATTACTTTAGATTTATAGTAAGTTTTGAAATCAAGTGTGAGGTCTCCAGTTTTCTTCTTTTAAAAGGTTATTTTGTTTTTTCTCGGTACTTTGCAGTTACACAGGAATTTTAACTTATCAATCTCTGCAGAAAAGCTAGATACCTTTTTAATTGCAATTGCATTGAATATGTAAATCTTTTTTTTGTCTTTTTTTTTTTTTTTTTGTCTTTTGTCTTTTTAGGGCCGCACCTGTAGCATGTGGAGGTTCCCAGGCTAGGGGTCTATTTGGAGCCGTAGCCGCCAGCCTATGCCACAGCTACAACAATGCCAAATCCAGCCTCATCTGCGACCTACACCACAGCTCACGGCAGCACTGGATCCCCAACCCACTGAGTGAGGCCAGGGATCAAATCAACAACCTCATGGTTTCTACTCGGATTTGATTCCATTGTGCTATGATGGGAACTCCCATAAATCATGTTTTTGAATATTGCCATCTTAACAATACTAGGCCTTCTGATCCATGAACATAGGATGTCTTTGCATTTATTTAAATCATTTTAAATTTCTTATAAATAATGTTTTGCAGCTGTCAATATACAAGTTTTGCTCTTCTTTTGCTAATGATAACTTTGCAAAATCTAAATTTATAACTAGTGTTCTTTTTTAATGTAATTGTGGATAAAATTATTTTTTTCTTATTTATGGTTCATTGATAATTAATAGAAATACAGTTGATTTTGTATATTGATTTTGAATTTTAACTGTGCAAAATTCATTTATTAGCTCTAACAGTTTTTTAGTGCATTCCTTAGGATTTTTATATACAAGATTATGTCATCTTTAAATATAGTTTTACTTCCTCTTTTCCAATCTAGGTGCCTTTTGTTTCTTTTTACTGATTAATTGTCCTGACTAGAACCTCCAATACAATGTTACATAGAAGTGGCTCGAGCATTCTTGTCTTGTTCCTTAGAGGGAAATGATTCAGTCTTTCATCATTAAATATTAATTGTGAGGTTTTTAAAGATGTTCTTTATCATATTGAGGATTCTTTTCTATTCCTAGATTACTGAGTTTTTTTAAGAAAAGTATACTCTTTCTATCAAATATTTTTCTTCATCTGTTGTGGTGATTGCATGCTTTTTGCCCTTAATTCTATTATTATGATAGACTACATTAATTCATTTTCTTATATTAAACCAACCTGGGATTATCCTACTTGGTTGTGGTACAAAAGGTTAGATTTTATTTGTTAATAGTTTTTTGAAGATTTTTATATCTATATTCATAAATATATTTGTCTATAGTTTTTTCTATGTGATGTATTTAGTTTAGATATAAAAGTAATCTTGGACCCATAGAGTGATTTGAGAAGTGTTTTCTCATCCATTTTTCTAGAAAACTTTGTGATGAATAGACCTTAATTCCTTGAATGTTTAGTCTAGTAAAACTCTGTGAACCTGAACTTTTCTTAATGAAAAGTTTTTTTCATGACTAATTTTGTCTCTTTACTTGTGACAAACTTATGCAAATTTTCTATTTTTCTAATCCCAATAATTTGTATCTTTATAGGAATTTTTCATTTATATGATTAATTTATTAGCATACAGTTTTTTATAATATTTTTAAACTTAAAAAAGTTTTTGTTAGGTCAGTAGGGATATTCCTTTTATTCCCAATTTTAGTAATTTGAGTCTTCTCCCTCTTTTTCTTGGTCAGTAAAGCTAAAGTTTTGTCCTTTAAAAAAACTTTCATTTCAAATGAGGCAACTGACAAGGGCTTAATCTCTAGAATATACAAGCAACTTATACAACTCAACAGCAAAAAAGCCAACAACCCAATGGAAAAATGGGCAAAAGACCTGAATAGACACTTTTCCAAGGAAGAAGTACAGATGGCCAACAAGCACATGAAAAAAATGCTTCATATCACTGATTATTAGAGAAATGCAAATAAAAACTACCACGAGATACTACCTCACACCAGTCAGAATGGCCATCATTACTAAGTCCACAAATAAATGCTGGAATGGGTGTGGAGAAAAGGGAATCCTCCTGCACTGTCGATGGGAATGTAAGCTGGTACAACCACTATGGAGAACAGTATGGAGGTACTTTAGAAATCTATACATAGAACTACTGTATGACCCAGCAATCCCACTTTGGGGCATGTATCCAAACAAAACTTTCCTTAAAAAAGCCACATGCACCTGCATGTTCATTGCAGCACTATTCACAATAGCCAAGACATGCAAACAACCCAAATGTCCATTACAGATAATTGGATTAGGAAGATGTGGTATATATACACTATGAAATACTACTCAGCCATAAAAAAGAACAAAATAATGCCATTTGCAGCAACATGGATGAAAATAGAAACTCTCATATTGAATGAAGTAAGTCAGAAAGAGGAAGACAAATACCATATGATATCACTTATATCTGGAATCTAATATATGGTGCAAATGAAACTTTCCATAGAAAAGAAACTCATGGACTTGGAGAATAGACTTGTGGTTGCCAAGAGGGAGGGAGAGGACATGGGATGGATGGGTTGCTTGGGGTTAATAGATGCAGACTATTGCCCTTGGAATGGATTAGCAATGAGATCCTGCTGTGTAACACCAGGGACTATGTCTAGTCACTTATGATGGAGCATGGTAATGTGAGAAAATAGAATGTATATATGTATGTGTAACTGGATCACCATACTGTACAGTAGAAAAAAAATTGTATTGGGGAAATAATTTTTAAAAAAGGAAAAAAAAGAAAGAGGAAGGGTACAAAAATCAAACAGTAAAATACAAGAGATTACACTGCGAGACCCTATGTATGCAGTAAATATGTAAAATCGTGTGAAGTGGATGATTTTCATGAAAAATATAAACTAAAAATAAAAATTTATAAAAATTTAAAAAGAATCCTTTTTTAAGATTACACATATAAATGGTGTCATATGATGTTTGTCTTTTATCATCTAACTTCACTTAGTATGATAATTTTAGGTCCATCTGTATTGCTACAAATGGCATTATTTAATTTTTATGACTAATATTTCATTGTATATATGTACCACATCTTCTTTATCCATTCCTCTGTCAGTGGATATTTAGGTTGCCTCCATGTCTTGGTTGTTATAAATAGTGCTGCAATAAACATTGGGGTACATGTATCTTCTTGAATTATGGTTTTCTCTAGATAGATACTCAGGAAAGGGATTGCTGGATCATATGGTTGTTCAATTTTTATTTTTTGGACGAACTTCCATACTGTTTTCCACAGTGGTTGCACCAATTTACATTCTCACTAACAGTGTAAAAGGGTTCCCTTTTCTCCACACCTCCAGAATTTATCATTTGTATTTTGATAATGGGCATTCTGGCTGGTGTAAGGTGAGACATGGTAGTAGTTTTGATTTGCATTTCTCTAATAAGAAGCAATGTTGGGCATTTTTTCATGTGTTTTTGGGAATCTGTATGTCTTTTTTTGAGAAATGTCTTTAGATCTTCTGCCCATTTTTCTATTAAGTTGTTTGTTTTTTTGATATTGCATTGCAGGAGGTGTTTGTATTATTTTGGAGATTTATCCCTTGTCAGTCACTTCATTTGCAAGCATCTTCTCCTTTTTTGTAGACTGTCTTTTTGTTTTGTTGATGGTTTCCTTTGCTATGCTAAAGCTTATAGGTTTCATTAGCTCTCATTTGTTTATTTTTGCTTTTATTTCCTTACTTTAGGAGACAGATCCAAAAACAAGTGCTACAATTTAGTGTGTTCTGTCTATCATTTCCTCTAGGAGTTTTATAGTATCATGTCTTACACTTAGGTCCTTAGTCCATTTTGAATTTATTTTTGTATATGGTGTTAAAGAGTGTTCTCTTTTGATTCTAATTACTGGGCCTTAAAAATACATTTTAGAATAATTTAAGAAAGTGATATTGATGGCTATAAGTTGTTATAAATCTAAAAGATGACGTTAATGAGTAAGCATGATTAACTATGCCTGTTATCATTTTTTATATTTCTTAAAGTTTTATATGTAAAAAATGTACAAAATGATGAGATATTATATCATGAATTTTTAAACTTTCCTATCTAGATGATTTGGTTCAGTTTATCGAAATATTTTTGTCTAATGAACTTTACATGTTAATTTTATATATTTAATACGTACTCCCTTATTATTAATCTTGTGCCTTTCTTTTCTTTTCTTTTCTTTTCTTTTTTTTTTTTTTGGTTTTGTTTCCAGGATGGCATAGGGGTAGATGAGAAGCTGTCTTTGCGGCGGGTAGCTGTTGTTGAAGATTTCTTTGACATCATCTATTCAATGCATGTGGAAACAGGGCCAAATGGAGAACAAATTCGGAAACATGCTGGACAAAAGAGAACTTACAAAGCAGTAAGTTTAAAAAAAAAAGAAAAGAAAAAAAAAGTAAAAGGCGTGCACGTTAAAATTTCATATTATATGCTTATTAAAGATGGGTTAAATAATTAGGAATATTCTGACTTCAACATAAATGAGACCATGTCATGGTCATACCCAACATTTAAACTATTATTATTACTGATTCTGCTTTGGTTGTATGTTCACTAAGTCTATTGACTATAATTTAAACTTGTTTCTAGAATTACCACTTTATTTTCTCTAAATAAGCATAAAATGTGGTAGTCTCAGTCAAATGCCTACAAATGGGAAGATTATTTGTGTTATATATTCAGTATATAATACATAATCAAGTCGTATAAGTTCTGTACTAGAACATATGAAGTTTTGTACTATCACTATTGTCTTAATAGTCCTTCCCCTTTAAATCATATTAATATATTCAGGTATTTCTTATTTAATACTTATAGTCACAGGGGTAAGAAAATTATGTGCTTTTCTTATGTTACCTTATGTTAAATACATTTTCTCTGAAGGGTACACATTTATTTTCCAGTATAGATTATTTAAAAATATGTGTTATTTTCATAGACCTAGTGCCCTTGAACATTTTAAAATGAAGATAATGTTTTTATGGTAAATTATCTAGAAAACAGATTTAATTAACTGTTATATATTGAAATATATTTTGTCAAAATTGAGCTATATATTATTTCTAAAGTTTCAATTATACTTACTGTTTGGTCTAGACACTTTAGTTTTTTGATTAAACATTTTATGAAATCATCTTTCTATAGATAATTCATCCTTTCTAGGAAAATTGAACAGTAAATTATTCCAATATGAGCAAAGTGTACATCAGAAATACTTTATTAGCAATCAGAATAATATCCTTTTTTAGAATTCTTATTGAATTTTGCTTTTGGCTACCTTTATATTAACTGTTTTCAGCTATATTTATACACAATATCAGTCTGGATCCATTTTTTTTTCAGATACAGAAAAATGTGTGAAATGCTCAAAGTTTCAAATACAGGTACATATGTTTGAAAATTAGCTACTGAGCATAAGAAATAGCTTCTTTTCCATAACTATTTTTTGCTATATTTCCAGGGTCATATTGAATCTTTGTAGTTGCATAATAACCCCTAATACATGTTGTATTTATCTCTCCTTCTCTATGGTTTTGTTTCTTGGCTGTTTCCAAATTGCATGGTTTGTGGGCAGGCACTATTGTAAGTTTCCTTACATAATTCTGCCACATAAACTTTCTTTTGACTTACATTATCCTAGGAGACATTTTTTTCATGACTAATGACAGTGACCTAGCTTCTTAAGATATATTTGCGCAGACTAATATTACTGAACATACTCATTTTGCCTGTCTCCTGAGTCAGGGCTGTATCTCTGGATACTAATAGGGAAAAAATTATATAGATATCTACTAATATTGCTAACTATTTACTTTTATGATAATTCATTTTCATGAAATAGCTACCTGAACTTTATAGGACTTTGTAAGGTATGAATTTGTAAGGTCAGTTGTGCTAAACAGAAGCAAACTGAAAAAAAAAAAAAAAAAAAAAATGGCTTCATTGTCAGTAATAGCAAAATGGCAGCCAAATCTGTTTAGGTGCCAAAAGCAATTTAAAATGATTTAGCCTTTGAAATGCACTTATTAGTGACCTTCAAGTAAAATGAAAATATGACATAGACCCAAATATCTCACCTTAGCTTTTCCTAAATTAAATGTAAAAAGTACGATCCATTGCCATAATGCATGCTAAACACTTCCAATAAATTAGTAAACACATTTCAAACACATATCATTTTGCATTAACATTTTGAAGACATTTTCTGCATTTTGGGATAGGAATAGATACCAACTTTGAATGTGTAAATAGCATCTGGAACATCAACCATTCCCTCCTGAGAATGTCCTTCTTGAAGATCCTCTCTTTCCCAAGTTTAATTTTTACTTCTGCATCTAAAGTATTCTCACTTTTTCCTAATATCATGAAGGTTTCTTATCATCTAACCTTTTGCCTTTTGAATTCTGATGAGAAAACATTTCCATTTTATGGATTAATAACGCATCATAGAAAAAACACTGTTTCATTGCCAGCAAAACTGTGCACACGATGGTACAATGAATTTAAGTCTAATGTTAAAAATTAATATAAATGTTCAACTAATGGGGCATAAAACCAAATGCAATTTGAAATGAAATGATTCAGTGCTATTGGGGCCCTAGACTGTTGGGTCAGAATTTAGTTCTCAATACTAATGCTGGACTTGGCTAGTCATTGGTAGAATTAGCTTAGGTATCTCTTGCAATTATAATGGTTCCCGTTAAGATTATGATTTTTTTGCTTCTAACACATTATCTCATAGAACATGCATGATTATGTTTACTGACTTTCTTTTCTCCCTTATCCTACATGGCCAAGAAACCATACTTATACAACTAATCATTAAAACGTGTCATATTGTCTTAATAATATTATCAGTAGATTTAGTGGTCATTTTATTTACTTTGCCTTTTTTGCAAATCTTTCTATGTTTTCACTCTGCAGGAAATGGTGGTCCTTTAATATTGGATTAACTTTTGAATGCTATTTGTTTTTACCTATCTGCAGTATATCATTCCTTGAAATATCTAGTCATTACACAACTTAAATTTTATTGCAATCTGATCTGACTAGAGAAAAAATTGGAGGGTGTATATTTTATTACTCATGAGCTCTTTAAAAAAAATCCACATAAAATGACACATTTTAGGAATATGTAAAGGCTACTATAATTTTTCTCTTTTTAGTTGACTTCCAGTGACTTTTGGGTCTTTTTTTCCCCCTTCACTCATCCCTGTGTGTGTTAAACCTTTACTGGTGCATTGAATGAGTTTTCTTCAATATTTTTGACTTGATTACCTACATTAACAGAGTGGAGAAGAGGGGAACTTAAATATATCTTTCTGCTGAAAATTGAAATTGAATGCAGGTGCACTTAGCAACTTGGAAAGTTGCTTTCAAATTAATGTTTTAACACTGTAAGCAAACAAGCGAACAAATACGGGACGTTGTCTTCCAGTCCTTACCTCTTGTCAACTATTGTCTGAATTCCATCTTCAACGGACATATCACTCTTTTCTCTCTTGTGTTTTGTCACAGACTAGGCACACTGCCTCTCCAGAAAGGTTTCTTCAGTTATGGTCTGATTAAAATATTAAGTTTCAGAGCTCTTTCTTGCTACATGAAAAATAAAAGTAACTGGTAGAAATCTAGGAACGAAGGGGAAGGTCAGTGTTTTCAGTAGAGAGAAGAGTATGCATCTGCATGTGTATGTACACACACACATGCACACACACACACAGCTTGTAATGTGATACAGTAAGTCTACATGTATTACTCACTACATAGCTGCCAATAATTACATTCATTTAATTCTGAGTGGAGAGCATATGCTGTGACTAAAAGAAAACAGGCTAGAAGCCAGACAAACTCAGTTTCAAATTTCAAACTGAGTACGTCCTATGTGGGTCACTTTCGGCAAATTATTTACTTTTTTCCTACTCCTCCTGTTTAGAGGCAGATGATGATATGCATGGCAAAGGTGAAATAAATGAGTTAATAGGCATAAAGATCTTGCCTTATGGTCAGCTTTGTTAATTTTCCTTTATCCAAACACTAGTCCTGTTCCAGGTAGAAGGACAAGCAGGACAATCAACATGGTTCTGTTGTTGCCCTAATTATAATTATGGATGTAATTTCCTCTGCTTGCCCCAATGCCTCTGTGTTGGTAGAGAGAGGAATAGTAATAACTCAGGCAGTCTTCTTTGTGCATCTTATAAATGTCACTCTCTCTGGAAGTGTACAGTGCATCTGTTCTCCAACCTTTGACTGGGCTGAATAGAAGCGTGAAAGGAGGCCAGGGTACCTGTATTGAGGAGCTCTTTTGCTAGAGGAAGTTTATGAAAACTTCATTTATTTCCCTTCTTTTGCCAGATTTTCAGTCTTATTAAGTTAATTTTAAATTATTTTTTTGAAAACTTTAAACACTGGCTCCCTTTAAAGAATTTGCTTTCATTATGAATAGAATATTCCTTTCCAGGGACGTACTATAGAAAAAAATCATATCTTGGGCAGAATTTCTCTGAATGTTAAAAAGGAAATGTCTCTATTCTATCAGGTCTATAATATTTAACCTCAAAACTTTAGTCAGTTTCATTTCTGTCCTGTTCTTTTTATAAATGTGTTTTGGTTCAGTGTCTCTCCTGCTAAATGGGATATTTTAACTTGCACCATTTGGGCTAGTTTGTTATGTAAAAATTGCCAGAATTTTTGTCAACTTATAATGAGACTAATGAGCAAAATTTGCAGCAATTGTGATGTGAAAAATAACACTATATTAAAATGCAGGAGTTCCAAACAATTCATTTACCCTCTTTTTGGCTTAGGCCACAGTTTTCTCACATGTAAAATGAGGGAGCTATATTTCCATTTTCTTCAAACTCTGAAGGAATTACAGCTGGTCCCTTTACTGTGCAAAGGGACACAAGGAAAATAGTAACCAAAGTGAGCAAATTGGTTGACATAAGAAATGCTCAAATATAGGGAAATGCCTCCTGCTCTTGAAAAAGCAGATTGGCTCTTGAACATAGCATAGACACAGAAGATTTTGGCTTCATTATCATCTAGAGAGTTCTCCTATAAGTAATAACAATGATGATGATAATAATGAAAATAATCTGGGAGTTTCCATCATGGCTCAGCAGTAACAAACCTGACTAGTAACCATGAGGCTGTGGGTTTGATCCCTGGCCTTGCTCAGTGGGTTAAGGATCCGGCATTGCTGTTAGCTGTGGTGTAGGTCACAGACGTGGCTTAGATCCAGCTATGCTGTGGCTGTGGTGTAGGCCAGCAGCTGCAGCTCTGATTAGACCCCTATCCTGGGATCTTCCATATATGCCTCAAGTGCGGACCTAAAAAGACAAAAAAAAAAAAAAAAAAAGAGGATCTATGGTCATTAGACTTCAAATTTCCAGAATTTTAAAACAGTAATCAAAGAAGAAAGGCCATTAAAATGTCTCAGTGTAGCAGATTTTCACTGCTCTCCATTTTTGTTATAAATTTTACAGTAATCTGAACTATGTTCAGATTTTTCAGTAATATGAAATTTTATAAATTTTACAGTAATATGAACTAATGGGCTGCTTAAGTTATAATGTGATTTTGAGTTGCAGTACAACCGATGTGACCACACCTCCAATTTCCTTGAAAACATATATGATCATGTGAACATCAGTATTGCTTGTTTTACAATCCTATAGTCTACAAAACTGTTGTAATAGGGGGTTATATCTAGTTCTATGGTTAGGACCAGCAAGGCCTTGCTCTTCAAATATATTTCCCTTCCTTATCAATTGCTTCCCAATTAGAGTTTAATTTTTTTTTTTTTTTGGATTAAGCCATTGACCTCCACGTCTTTATAGGACTTCAAATATCCTTGGGCAAGAGAAGCTAAAGAAGAAATTAGGGGTAGTTCCCATTGTGGTTCAGCAGAAACGAACCCGACTAGTATCTGAGAGAATGTGGTTCAACTCCTGGCTTTGCTAAGTTGGTTAAGAATCCAGCGTTGCTGTGTGCTGTGGTGTAGGTTGCATATGCAGCTCAGATCCTGTGTTGCTGTGGCTGGGGTGTAAGGCAAGCAGCTGTAGCTCCAGTTTTGACCCCTCACTTGGGAACTACCATATGCCGCACCTATGGCCATAAAAAAATTTAAAAAAAATTAATTAGACCGCTAGCAGTCTGACTTTTGTATGTTTTGTAAATGTGTTTGTCTCTCATATCTAGCTAGGTTTAATTCAAGAATAGGGAAGTATGTAGGAAAGAAGTGTGTGACATTCCATAGATAAACCTGTTGACATGCCAAATGGCAAAGGATCATCCTGATTTTTGTATGAATCCCAGTTTGGCATCATGTTATCATGATCAGGATGAAAAAAAGCCTCTACAGAAACTCATCTGAAAATATTTTCCAAATGAGGAGGGCACTATTTCTTTTAATGAAATATTTGTAAAAGATGAGAGTACTGTTTTGAAATAGAAAGTATTAGAGTAAAAAACTGTGAAAATAAATAGATTTCTCAGTAAGAGTACTATCTAGTCGTGATTCACTGATAGAATATAAGAATACTGTGGTTTTGCATCCCTTCTCACTTCCTTTCACCATTGTGAATTCTTCTTTTTCCTGCCCCAGAGCCAGGTACATGCCTAGGGTGTTTCTGAAGCAAAGGGTTGAAGAAAATATTCTCTGGGGCTTGGAATTAATTTTATATCTAAAAAATCTTCTTGACCTAATGTAAAAAAGGAAAATCATGCAGCAGTTAAACAAATATGTCTGTGTCTTTTTTATTCAGACAATGTTGTTTATTTCACTTTATTATTACAAACTAGAGTATCTTAATTAAACAACTGTTCTGGATATCAAATAGAGATAGAAAAAACTTAAAGTTATTCTAAATTCAAACTTTTTTGGTAGACATTATTTAATATTGAACTCAGCGAGACTATTATACAATAGGTCAGTCATCTAAAATTATAGTTTATAAGTAGTTCATCTTGGAGAGTTTATAAATGTAAAACATTACTCAATTATAGGTATTTTATGGTACTTTTGAGCTTTGTTTTTTCCAATTCATTTATTTATATTTTAATACAAATTTAAAAGTGATTTTCCATTTATAGTTATTCCAAAATATTGGCTACATTCCCCATGTTGTACAATACATTCTTGAGCCTGTCTTACACCCAATAGTTTGTACCTTCTCTTCCTCACTGATAACCACTAGTTTGTTCTCTGTGAACCTGCTACCTTTTTTGTCATATTCACCATTTTGCTGTATTTTTTAGATTTCACACATAAGCTATACACAGTATTTGTCTTTGTCTTTGACTTACTTAGCATAATGCCCTCCACGTCCACCCATGTTGCTGCAAATGATGAATTTTTGTTCTTTTTTTTTCCTATTTTTGTAGCTAAAGTCGATATTAAAAAAAAATCATGCAGTCCCTAATGATGGGAAACCATGTCTGTTTCTCATACTACTCTATAATCACAGCTTTGTTAAAGGTCTGTCTCATAGTAGAACACTCCATAAATACTTATTGAATAAGTTCACTTTGTCTCTGTGATGTCCTTGCCTTTTGATACCAACTGAGTGGTATAAAGATGTTACTATAAATAGAGATAATGAAATAAGATCAGAGTTTTAGGTCATGGCTGAAAAGACCCAGCACTACACAACTCATATTTATCTTGAATAGCACCCCAGATTTCTGCAATTTTTCAGGCTCTGAATAAGGTGAACAAAAGTCATTTAACAGAAGTACTTTCCCGTTGCTTTTCAGGGAAAATTCTGATGCTCCATTAAATAATGCTATCATTTTTGAGGCTGGTTATAAACACATGACTTACATTTCCACATGTTGGATTATTTTTTTACTGTATCACACCCACATCCACATATTCCCCTCATACATATATAGGTTTTACAAAGGTGATTTCTAAATATTGAAAACAGCTATTCAGTTTAAACATGGTGCATATAATATTAAACCCACTTATACATGGGAGCAGTCTCACTGTTTTTGATAAATAAAAATAGTCTTCAGACTAAGCGGTCAGATGTATAAAACCATCTCAGAAGGGGGGAAAAAAACAGTGGCAAGACAGTTATTAAATGGCAATCATGAAACAAAAAAATTAGTGTACTTCCATCCATCAGAATTGATGTATTTCTCATCTGCGTGAGGTTAAAATTATCACAGGTGGGCAGATTAACTGCAAAGACTCTTTATTGGGAAGCTCTCTTTTTGGTAGTGGAGACTAGCAAAAGACATAACTCACCCAAACCTGTTTATCATCAACTAACCCTGTCATTAATAAATGTTGTGTTATTGTAAATAGATATATTCCTTGAAAGGGAATTAACCTTTTGGAGAAATATTAACTCTTTATATTCAGCCTGATAAATTGCTACTTCAGTGCACCCTAGTGGTGAAAATGTGCCAATGCAGCTTTTAAAACTGCTCTGGACAATTAATGCCAACTACTATATGATTCTTATTCAAATCCAGAGATTTAGGTATTCTTGGGTTCTGTGATGATGTAATTGATAATCTCCTGAATTTCTCACATTATATGCATGTGCGCACTTGTATAAATTAATTGGGATAAAATAGAATACGAAGGCACAATAGGACATGGGCTATTGGAATGAGGTTGTAGAAAAAATGATGTCAGCTTTGATGTCAGCTAGACTTGGATTTTAAATCCTGATTAGGTAAATTCTATATGTGTGACTTGGGCATATATTATCTATAGGATTGTTTTGAGGCTCAGAAATAATATATGTAAAAGTTTTAATGTAATAACTGCTTCAAACATGTTATCATTATAGTAAGGTAAATAGAAATATGATTTAAAAAAAAGACATGGAGTTGTTTGTGGGGTGACAGATGCTATAAACAGCTTTTTTTCCATACTAACTAGTTACTGAGAGATCTACTTCTTTCTTTGTATCATCTGTGCTCCCCACTGGTCCGTGGATAACACCCATGTCTTTATTCATGACTTTTCCAGAATTGAAAGTATTATTCACTAGCTTTATCTGCAGCAGTTTTAGTCATTTCATGATAAGTGAAAAGTAACCAGCCTTTACCTGTTTTTTTTTTTTTCTCTCTCTGTCTACTCTACTTCTCCTCATCCCCTCCACCTTCATTTTTCTGGCAACATCCTCTCCCACTCAACACACGCCATAGCCATATGTAAACATGTCTCTGCTCCTTGACCCAACTATGAGAAAAGAGATGGCTCTTGAAAGAAACAGATTCTGAGAATTTGGAATTTTGACCAAGAAATTTCTATCTGGGTATGCTTTCACTCTTCGGTGAAGAATATCTAAACATGATACCTTTTGTTACATGTATCCATTAGTTTGCATAATTATGTGTATAGTCTAGAGCAATATTTTTCAGTAGGACACTGGACTTAGGGGGCAAATAGTTGGCATTGCCTCAGGTATTCCAAACTTTATCCCTAACCCCTAAATATTAAGTATCAGCAACACAAGTCCCAGTTAGTATAAAGTGTTAACCAAAGTGCACCCTGCTCCCTATTTTCCAAAGTCACCTCTCGACACAGTAAATACGCAAAGTTGAGAGATGTTTTCTAAGGGAAACCATGTGGCCAGTACCTTACTCGGCATCTCAGAAAAAGATTTTCATTATTTGCCAGTTTTGGAGCAACCAAAGAAGCCAGACAAGGAATTCTGCATCCATGGCACATTGTCACCATCTCATGGATTCTTGGTACTTTGCACCAACACATGAGTGTTGTGAGACTTTCAGTGCACTCTTAATAAAGTGAAGCCTAACCTTGTCCATATTTTTTCCGTTTCCTTTAAGATGGCTGAATATTGCTGGTTTCTAGTGACGGCAGTAGCAGTATTCTTGGCTACCAGTTAATAGAAGTGCTGCCTTTCCACTGACCAGCAGAGCTTAGAAAGGGTAAACTTTAACAGAGGAAGTTGCAGCAAGAGCCTGGATGGGCTTGACCATGCCATGCCATTGAATTCTAAACCCAAAAGGTTGATTTCAACTTGTTCTCCCCTAAGCCCCAGCAAAATGCTAATGTATTACAGAAGATATACTCTTCAGGAAACATCAAGACAGGAAGTAATTTCCCCACATGTCTCTGTGTGTAATTGTAATTTTAATGTAACTATTCATGCTGCACGTTATTGCATAAATATTTGCTTTACTGAGTCGTTTACAAGCAACATTTAGGGTTTCTCTTTATTTTACTATTAGGAAACATGTGTGAAGGAAACCTTTATCGTTGTGTCTCTGCTCATTTTTTTTCATCTAATATTAAGAATTCTCTGTTATCTTATCTGTTCTTTAACAGTCAAATATTCTAACATAAGAAGAAACACAAAAACATTACCCACAATTTCAGAGATATGTCTCCAGTTTATTTGACTGACTCTTTTTGATATTGTCTTATTTGCTCAGTTGATGACTATTTTAATTATTGCAAAATACAACACCAAATTAAAAATGTTTATCTTTATAATAGGATAAAACAAAAGAAAATAAAGCTCTTTTGTGCAAAGCAATGCAGCTAAATTTGAAGTTCAATCATTGGAGCAAATACTATTCTAATAAAAATGAATTAGTTATAATTAACTTAAATCACATCCTGTTTCTTGTTTGCTTATATCTTTTTTTTTTTTTCTTCTTATGGCTGCAACTGTGGCATATGGAAGTTCCCAGGCCAGGGGTCAATTGGAGTCGCAGCTGCAGGCCTACACCCCACAGGCATGGCAACCCTGGATCCAAGCCACGGCTTGCAGCAAGGCTGGATCCTTAACCTACTGAGAGAGGCCAGGGATTGACCAGCCTGACAGAGATACTGTGTGAGGCTCTTAACCTGCTGAACCAGAACAGGAACTCCTTATATATCGACCTACTAATGTATAGTGATGCTGTGCCCAATTCATCTGATGTTGCCCTGGAATGCCATCACTACTCTGTTTTCCTCCTCTAGTTTTTTTTTTAAATAAATTTTTTTATTACTCAATGAATTTATTATATTTATAGTTGTACAATGATCATCACAATCCAATTTTATAGGATTTCCATCCCACACCCCCAGTGCATTCCTCCATCCCCTAAACTGTCTCCTTTGGAAACCATAAGTTTTTCAAAGTCTGTGAGTCAGTATCTGTTCTGCATAGAACTTCATTGTGTCCATTTTTCAGATTCCACATGTTAAGTGATAGCATTTGATGTTGGCGTCTCATTGTATGACTGACTTCACTTAGCATGATAATGTCTAGGTCCATCGTGTTGCTAAAAATGCCATTATTTCATTCCTTTTAATAGCTGAGTAATATTCCATGGTGTATATGTACCACATCTTCTTGATTCACTCCTCTGTCAATGGACATTTAGGTTGTTTCTTGGCTATTGAAAATAGTGCTGCAATGAACATTGGAGAACATGTGTCTTTTCGTGTCATGGTTTTTTCTGGATAGATGCCTAGGAGTGGGATTGCTGGATCAAATAGTAGTTCTGTGTTTAGTTTTCTGAGGAATATCCATACTGTTTTCCACAGTGGTTGCACCAATTGACAATCCCACCAACAGTGTACTAGGGTTCCTTTTTCTCCACACCCTCTCCAGCACTTACTGTTTGTAGACTTTTTGATGATGGCCATTGTGGGTGGTGTAAGGTGGTACCTCATAGTGGTTTTGATTTGCATTCCTCTAATAATGAGTGAGGTTAAACATCTTTTCATGTGTTTTTTGGCCATCTGTATGTCTTCTTTGGAGAATTTTCTGTTTAGATCCTCCGCTCATTTTTTGATGGAGTTGTTTGTTTTTTTGGTATTGAGCCATAGGATGTGTTTATAAATTTTGGAGATTAATCCCTTGTTAGTTGATTCATTTGCAAACATTTTCTCCCATTCTGTGGGTTGTCTTTTTGTTTTGTTTAGGGTTTCCTTGGCTGTGCAGAAACTTTTAAGTTTAATTAAGTCCCATTTGGTTATTTTTGTTTTTGCTGTCATTACTCTAAGAGGTGGATCTGAGAAGATGTTACTGTCGTTTATGTCAGAGAGTGTTTGGCCTGTGTTTTCCTCTAAGAGTTTTATAGTATCTGGTCTTATATCTAGGTCTTTAATCCTTGTTAACATTTATTCCATGTTACAAGTGTACAATATAGATATTCACAATTTTTAAAGATTATACTCTATTTGTGGTTATTATTATAAAATATTGGCTATATACCCCATGTTGCAAAATATATCCTTGTAGCTTATTTTATAAAAGTTTGTACCTCTCACTTGCATACTCCTATTTGTCGCTCCTCTGCCTTCCCTTCCCACAATAACAACTAGTTTGCTCTTTATAAGTTTTTTTTAAATTTTATATTATAATTTTTTATATTTTTATATTTTATAATAATATATATATATACATATATATATGCACATTCTTTTTTTATTTTCCATCATGGTTTATCCCAGGAAATTGGACATATTTCCCTGTTCTATACAATAGGACCTTGTGTTTATCCATTCTAAATATAATAGTTTGCATCTACTAACCCCAGACTTCCAGATCATCCCACTCCCTCTGTTCTCCCCCTTGGCAACCACAAGTCTGTTCTCTGTTTGTGAATCTCTTTTCTGTTTTTTAGATAGGTTCATTTGTGCTATTTTTTAGATTCCACATATAAGTGATAATCGTATGGTATTTGTCTTTCTCTTTCTAATTTTCCTCATTTAGTATGATAATCTCTAGTTGCATCCATGTTGTTGCAAATGGTATTACTTCATTCTTTTTTATGGTTGAGTAGTATTCCATTGTATTTATGTACCCCTTCTTCTTAATCCATTCATTTGTTGATGGACATTTAGGTTGTTTCCATGTTTTGACTGTTGTGTATAGCGCTGCAAAAATCCAGGACCAGATAACTTCACAGGCAAATTCTACCAAACATACAAAGAGAAGAACTTATACCTATTCTTCTTAAACTCTTCCAAAAGATTGAAGAAGAAGGAACCCTCCTAAAGACATTCTACGAAGTCACCATCACCTTAATATCAAAACCAGACAAAGACACCACCAAGAAAGAAAATTATACCCCAGTATCTTTGATGAATATAGATGCAAAAATTCTCAACAACATTTTAGCCAACTAAATCCAACAATGCATAAAAAGAACATACATTACCTTGATCAAGTGGGATCCATCCCAGGTTCACAAGCCTGGTTCAACATATGCAAATCAATCAATGTCATACACCACATTAACAAAAGAAAAGTCCAAAACATGATCATCTCAGTAGATGCAGAAAAAGCATTTGAAAAAAATCCAACATAAATGTGTGATAAAAACTCAAAGTGGGTGATAAACATAATAAAAGCCATTTATGACATAATGACATCTTTTTTTTTTTGTCTTTTTGTCTTTATAGGGCTGCATCCATGGCATATGGAGGTTCCCAGGCCAGGGGTCTAATCAGAGCTGTTGCTGCTGACCTATGCCAGAATCACAGCAATGCTAGATCCAAAACAGGTCTGTGACCTACACCAGAGCTCATGGCAGTGCTGGATCCTCAACCTACTGAGCAAGGCCAGGAACTGAACCCGCAAACTCATGGTTCCTAGTTGGATTCATTAACCACTGAGCCACGATGGGATCTCCTGACATAATGACATCTTAATATAATAAAAGCCATTTATGACAAACACACAGCCAATGTAATGCTCAATAGAGAGAAAGCAGACATCCTTCCTGCTAAAATCTGGAATAAGACACGGATGCCCACTATTACCATTTTTATTCAACATAGTATTAGAAGTTCTGGCAACAGCAATCAGACAAGAAAATGAAATAAATGGTACCCAAATTGGAAAGGAAGAGGTAAACTTGTCACTATATGCAAACGACATGATACTATACATAGAAAACTCTAAGGACTCCACACAAAAATTACCTGGTCTGATAAACAAATTCAAGATTAATATTCAGAAATTGGTTACATTTTTGTATACCAACAATGACATATCAGAAAAGGAGTATTAAAAAAAGTTGCTTTTAAAATCACACCAAGGAAAAATAAAACTAGGAATAAACCTGACTGAAAGCTATAAAACATTAATCAAGGAAATTAATTAAAGAGGAGTCAAAGAAATGGAAAGATATCCCATGCTCTTGGATTGGAAGAATTAATGTTGTTAACACGTCCATACCATCCAAAGCAATCTACAGATTTGATGTGATCCCTAACAAATTGCCTATTACATTTTTCACAGAACTATAATAATCCAAAAATTTATATGGAATCATAAAAGACCCAGAATTGCCAAGGCAATCCTGAGGGGGGAAAAAAGGCAGGAGGTGTAACTCTCCCAGACTTCAGATGGTACTACAGTGCTGGAGTAATCAAAACAATGTGCTATTAGTACAAAAACATACATATGAATCAACGGAACAGAGTAGAGAGCCCAGAAATAAACCCACACACCTGTCAATTAATCTTTGACAAAGGAGGCAAGAACATAAAATAGGAAAAAGACAGTCTCTTCATCAAGCAGTGTGGGGAAAACTGGACAGCTGCATGTAAATCAATGAAACTGGAACATACCCTCATACTATGCACAAAAATAAACTCAAAATAGCTTATAGGCTTAAACATAAGACATGACAACATAAAACTCCTAGAAGAGAACGTAGGCAAATAATTCTCTGACCTAAATCATACAATATTTTATTGGGTCAGTCTCCCAAGGCAATAGAAATAAAAACAAAAGTAAACAAATAGGACCTAATCAAACTTACTTTTGCACAGCAAAGGAAATCATAAAACAAAAATACCAAAAAGACAAACTACAGAATGGAAGAAAATATTTGCAAACAATGCAACCAACAAAGGCTTAATCTCCAAAATACACAAACAACTCATACAACTCAACAACAATAAAACAAAGTATCCAATCGAAAATGGGCAGAAGGAATTTCCATTGTGGCTCAGCAGGTTAAGAACCTGAAATATTGTCCTTGAGGATGCAGGTTCGATCCCTGGCCTTGCTCTGTGGGTTAAAGATTTGGTGTTGCCACCAGCAGTTGTGTAGGTCACAGGTATGGCTCAGATCCAGTATTGCCATGGCTGTGGCATAGGCCTACAGCTGCAGCTCCAGTTTGACCCCTAGCCTAGGAACTTCCATATGCTGTGGATGCAGCCCTAAAAAGAAAAAAAAAAATAGAAAAAAGGAAAATGGGCAGAAAATCTAAATAAACATTTATCCAAAGAAGATATACCCACAATGGCCAGTCAGCACAGGAAGAGATGCTCAACATCACTAATTATTAGAAAAATGCAAATCAAAACTGCAATGAGATACCATCTCACACCAGTCAGAATGGCCATCATTAATAAGTCTACAAATAACAAATGCTGGAGAGTGTGTGGAGGAAAGGGAACCCTCCTACACTGTGGAGGGAATAAAAATTGGTACAACCACTATGGAAAACAATATGGAGCTTCCTCAGAAAACTGAATATAGAACTACCACATAATCTGGCTATTGGTACAACCACTATGGAAAACAATATGGAGCTTCCTCAGAAAACTGAATATAGAACTACCACATAATCTGGCTATTCCTGCGTATATATCCAGACAAAGCTATAATTCAAAAGGATACATGCACCCCTGTGTTCATAGCAGCACTATTCACAATAGCCAAGACATGGAAACAACCTCCTCTAGTTTCTTTTCATCATGTAGTAGATTTCTGTGCCTTAGCCCTGCCAGAGTCCAGCTCCAGCAGCCAGGGTATTCCTGTGGGGATGGACAGTGTCAGCGGGTGCACACGGAGACAGCCTCTTTGTCCCTTCTTTCAGGGCGCTGGACTGCTCAAACTGTATTGGCATAAGTGGTTGATTATATAGACAGTTTTCATTACAGATTACATCATAGTGTTAAAAGTACATTGGTTAACTGTTAGGCTTTGTTTTTTGATCACATGGTACAGCAGCAATACATCATGTTCTAAAATCTTCAGTTTAACTAAATTTAGTGAGTACAATTCAAGGACAAACAGGCACAGCATATCATGTGGGAAAGAGGAGACCCAGCACAAACCATCTCATGGCCAGCCAATTTTTACAAGCTGAAGAGGCCACAAACATAACAATTTTTGTCTTCAGACTAGTGTCTATCTTCAAAGTGTCCTTGGCAGAGAGACAGTATGAGAAAATACAATCAACTTAGCCAGCTACCACTAAAAGTTTCTAAAATCAAGGACAAAACTCACAGCTGGGTTTCTTTTGATCAAGAATAATATATGTCTAACTTCTATAGACCTCATTAAAATCCTAATTCTAAAGTTTAATGTATAACTAGTTAGTAGACAAACACTATGTTTTAATTAAGTTGGATTTTAATAGGGGAAAGTCCTTCAGGATGAAATTCTTATTATATTATTATTGTAATTTTGTTAAATCACAAATCACCACAGGAAAATAAGAATGGGAAATAATAAAAGCAAATAATCAGGAAAGACTGAGGAAAACTGAATAACAAATAAAACAACAGGAAAGACTAGGTCACTGGAGAAACAATCCATGTTCTCTGGTGCAAACATGGAAATTGTTTTCCCAGGAAAGCCCCAATTCTTCCCCATCAACATCAAAATGAGAGCTGTGTAATCTGAGGCCTGCCCTCGGCTTGTACCATACAGGCAGGCTTTTATCCTGACCAGAAGCCCACGTTCGGCATGTACCTACCATTCAGGCAGGCTTTTATCCTTGGCTAGAAACCTGCCTTTGGATTGTTCTGCCATCAGGCAAGGTCCCTTTCTTGAGTCCCTGCATCTCCTTGGCTCCCCGCATTGCCCAAGTTCACTGTCTTTGCCTCTTGCCTTGCACTTATCCCATTTCCCTATCCCTGGGAAGACACAGACTGCACTAGTTCACTTTTTATTCCCCTTACACTTCATTTGAAGCATTTGTGTCAGATTTCCAAGTTGCTTTTAGCTGCCTAGAATTTGACCTGAACTGTCCAAAAATTGTCCTGCCTATTTTAGACCTCCTTTGAATTTGCAGCTTTCATTTTTAACTTGACCACATAACCACCATCTTCTCTCAACACCACAGCAAGTATCATCTGACTGACAGATTACATTCCTATACTTGAGAGCAGTGTTTTTCACATTCTGTATTACTACCCATTAGTGGGTTGTCTGGCCAATTTTGTGGGTTAAGATAACTTTTAAAAAATGAAATAGAGAATAAAAATGATCCATTTTATTGTAGAAATGTGTATATGTGCTGGCTTATGATGTAAAACATATTTCTACCTGTGCTGTTGGTCTAAAAAGTTGGAAAACTTTGCTTTCAGTGGGCACTGGGATTTCAGATTGCTTGCAGACTCCCCAATAATCTGCGTCTCACTTTTGCTCTTGGTATATTCTTAGATTTTCCTGACATAACAATGTATTCCAAATATAAAATTATCTTCAGGCTCTAACCCATATTTTCATTCATCTTGGACAAATGTACCCTACAAGGTTGCCGGGTTTAACAAAGATAAAAGATGTCTAGTTATATTTTAATTTTATATAATGAATAATTTTAATACAAGTTATTCCCAATGTTGCAGGTTTATCTGAAATGCACATTTAATTTTTTGTGCTGAATTTTATCTAGGAACATTCATCCTACTTTATATCAACCCAAGGTATTCCTAACTGGGTTGGTAGCCCCCACTTAACTAAATGTAAAAGACAAGAGGAGGTGATGATTAGTGTAATGATTGAATGTAAAAATGGTCAGAGAGGAACAAAGGAAAAGAAATAGGGAACAGTGATATGAACTGTTGAATAGTGTGTTGGAGTAAGTGATAGTACCAGATATAGCAAAACAAGCAATATGGCAGGATTGATAGGGACCCAACCAAAATGTGAGAATCTGCCACCAGGGGGCAGTGGTGTTTGGGGCAAAAATGCAAATCTGGCAGCATCCTAGTTTTGGTAGTGGAGACATTGTTAAGGTACTGGGATTCAGTTATTTAACAGATATTTAGAGGTCAGACAGATACAACATATCACAGAGTCATTCTGAAATAGTAGGGTTCTGAAGCAAACATTTTTGAAGGCTAGAGTAAATGCATATTTGCTTAGACAGGCCAATTATCTGGCCTTTTATCTTACTATGAATGCACTTTTTAACCTATGGGTATTTGTGTTGAGTTCTGAGCAAGACCATTTTATGGAATCTCTTCAAATTGATCAATTACCAGCAGGTGGTTCCAATAGTTTTATATACCTAGGCACATTAGTGGTGTAGAACTACATCTAATATTTAGGGATAATTATAGCACCTTTGCATTTAATAGCTATTTGTTTAAGAGATAAATGTTTAGGTGAAAACTGTCTTCATCTTTGCAAGGCTGTTTCCATATGCAACTCTTCAGATTAATAAGCTCCTCTGTAGAAGTATAATGATATTCACTGCTTATCCTTTTGCATGCATGAAATGGGTAAAAGAGAACCCATATAAATAGAAGATTAAATCCACTGGCTGAGCATTTCAGTTTGGTAACACAACTAGAAAAATATCTGGGCCAAATATTACAGTGTTTGTAAGCGTCATATGTTTATGGGATGTTCTTTTCTAATTACCTCTCTTCAAATGTATTAAAAAATATACAGTGTGTAAAGTAGATAAAGACAGAGTGGCCCTTGTTGAACTGAAGATATTGCCCATAATCAAGACTTCCCTTCCAAGAGACCTCCGGTAGTGGTCTCTTTGGACTAGGTGTCCTTGTGAATTAGGACATGTGAGGTCTTTAATAGCATTTGGATTTATAGGCTCTGTTCAATTATATTTTAATTTTATTAATTTTTAAAAATTAATTTCTCTACATCTTTATTATCCAATTACATATACTGCAGGTGGTTTGTGATAGACTATCACAATATTGGGTGTTATATATCACAATACTGAATAGTGTATGATAAACACATTCCACTAGGAGACTCTTTATTTGTAATCTCAAGAGTTTCACAAGCAAAAATGTTAAAAATCTGGCCCCAAAGGCAAATTCTTCCATGAGTGTACTACTGCATGATATTTGGCAAAAAACAAAGTTTTTAATGTTATTATTCTAGTGAAGTAAATTCTTCCATGAGTGTACTACTGCATGATATTTGGCAAAAAATAAAGTTTTTAATGTTATTATTCTAGTAAATATTTCTATTCTCTAAATACATTTTATAAAGCGAAGGTAGAGAAGACAGTTTTAAAAAATCATGTGATTAGACCAATATTGTTTTGCTCTAAGGCTCAGAGTCTGAAATGAAACACACTATATATACAAAGGCATCACGCTGTGGAGTAATGTTACTTATGAAATTCAGCCCTTGACTATTCCTTTCCCAAATGACTAACATTAGTCTGATTTTTTTTTTTCCCTAGGACTTTAGTGAATTTAGGAATGGTGTGGTTTCAGTTGACAGTCTTTTGATTTTAGTTTTTTTGTTTTGCTAGGAGTCATTATTTTACATATGTAGTGCAATGTGTCTATTTCAGCTCATTCCATTAGCTGAAACCAACAATAACTTCTCTACTGGTGAATTTCTTTTAGCAATTAGAAGTCTTATTGCTTTAGAAATAGTCTACTCTGTTAAAAAGGAAGTCCTCTGAATTAATCCTGGCTGTTACAATATTACAGCATTGTGGCACAGCCATCACTTTAGCCTCAGTTCTGCTAGAACAGAACAGATGGCTGGTTAATTTCCTCCAGGTGGAGCTCTGTATTGTTAGTACATGGTCTGATGTGTTTCTCCTGGAACTCTGTAACCTGAGACAAGGTGTGAGGCCTTAACTGGCCCTTATATTCAAAAGGGTCACCTCAAACTGGTCAGAACATTTTATACTTAAAAAGTACCTCCTACCAGGGAACATGATAAACATTTTAGTGTAATTAACCTATGCTGTGAGGTTAATATTCCAACTCTTCTTGGATGAGACTGTCCCTCTCTTCCTATTTTAAATGCTGATGACGAGTGAGGAGAAGCTATAAAATATGGTGATTAAAAGTGAATAAAAGTCTCTGAAACCAGATTATCGTGCAAGTCCTCTCTTCTCATTGTTTGACAAATAATATAACTTCTCTGCTTAGTTTCCCCATCTGTTAAACAGAGATGATAATAGCAATGATAATAATTACTGGACCTGTTGTGAGGATTAATAGATAAAATCCATATAAAGTTCCTACTTAGCATAATTCTAATTAAGCTTGCATTAATGGGAAACAAACATGCACATACTGTTTCAGGAAGCATTTCCTTTTGTGTAAGAGAGCCAAAGTAAGTAGTAGTCATCAGATATTAAGGAGACTCTTAATTCAGGGAATTGTCAGTTCTCTACTGTTTCAGAAGTCAGAGGGTTGTAGGTTTCTGGATAAGCTGAGTAAATTTTGATGACCTTTCTCTTGGAAATGGTTAGAAATTAAATACAGTTAAAATTAGAGAGGAAGAAAGCTTGGGACTGAGAAAGCAAGACAAACAGTCCTGTTTTATTTTAATTATTTTTTCTTTTTTTGGGGGGGGGGGGCTGTACCAGTGGCATATGGAAATTCCCAGGCTAGGGGGTCCAATTGGAGTTACAGCTGCCAATCTATGCCACGGCCACAGCAACGCCAGATCCGAGCTGCATCTGAGACCTGTGCCACAACTTGTGGCAACAGAAGATCCTTAACCCACTGAGTGATGGAACCTACATCCTCATGGATACTGCTCAGCTTTGTAACCTGCTCAACCACAATGGGAACTCTTGTCTGTGATCAGTTTTGCTCTCAATTAAATGTGGCTTGAGTTCATAAGATAAACTTGCATCATGTAATTGTGACACACACAGTCTGAAAAAGTACAGCAAAGCAACAGTTTGCTAGTAAATTATTTTAAGTGATTTTTAATTTTTTCTAATATTTGTATTACTTCATATGTACAGATCCAAGTAAGAAAGAAGACTTATTTCTGAAGTTAAAACTATACTATTCAAAAGTAAATGCAAGAAAACTTTACGAATTATAAATTATCAAATTTATGAGATTTGGAAACTAACTGCATTTGATTTTTTTCACGTCAATTCTTTTGGATAAGTTACAGTTTTACCTTAACCAAGCTGTTGAGGGGAAGGTGACTAGCGCTTGACAATTTCCAGAATGTGGCTTTAAATTCGGATTTAAATTTTAAAAAGCACTGTTTCTTCTTCCTTCAGAAAGACAGGGGCATTGGAGAGAGGAAGATGCTCATCCTCCTTTCAACTATAATACTTATCAGTAAACCTTTTTAGAAATGTACTCCCAATAGCTTTTTATTTTAACCCACAAGTGTAAGAGTAATAGCAGGGCCCTTTATGGGACTTGAGCATTGGACCTTCTTCAGGTGGATGGGTTTGTCATTAGATAATTAATATCATATATCTTTGCCCTAGAGGCTGATTTTGAAGTTTAGTCTGTCAAAAGATGCTGCAGTTTAGTTATTATTATTCTTTTTTTTTTTTGGCTGCTCCCATGTTGTGCAGAAGTTTCAAGGCCAGGGATCAAACCTGTGCCACATCAGTGACCTGAGCCGTAGATGTGACAACACCAGATCCTTAGCCCACTGAGCCACCAGGGAACTCCAGTTCAGTTATTTTTATGTAGCAGTATATGCCATATTTTTTTTAAGTGGAGAGGTGATTTCTACTTCTAATAGAGAATAACAATGCAATTCATTATTTTCTGCATTACTGATGAATTCTAGTCTTAATGGCCTTAGAATGCAGTATTTTCATTGAAAACAGTATCAGTGTTGTCCAATATGCAGATGAAATGAGGTCTTTAGAAATGATAAGCAATGACAAAATCAGGTTGTGCCACAACATTCCCACCCCTCAACCATAGCAAATTCAAAGCTTAAAAATAGCAACAACAGGATTTTCTATCATGGCTCAGTGGAAACGAATCTGCCTAGTATCCATAAGGATGCAGGTTCAATCCCTAGCCTAGCTCAGTGGGTTAAGGATACAGTGTTGCCATGAGCTGTGACATACATCACAGATGCGGCTCAGATCTGGTGTTGCTATGGCTGTGATGTAGCCCTGTAGCTGTAGCTCCAATTTGACCCCTAGCCTGGGAACGTCCATATGCCATGAGTGCTGCCCTAACAGACAAAAAAAAAAAAAGCAACAACAACAATAACAGCAAATTTCAGCCACAACTCGAGTTTAAGGACTTTTCCAAATCCTGACTTTGAGAATGCTCTGATACTTTGGAGTATTTTTTTTGGAATACAAAATTAAAAAAAAAAACCCTACTTTGATGTTCCTACTTTCCTTGGACCCTAAGCATTTGTCTAATCTGTCTTTTAGAAGAGCCCACCAAGGTCCATTCAATGTGGAGAAATGGACCAAGATTTGAGAGATTCAGGTTTGAGTTCTTTTGCTTTGCCCTCTACTGTGTAACACTGGCAGTTCATTTAATCCCTTTATACCAGTCAACCCTTATCAAAAAATTACCATAAAGTCTGCATTAGCCACAGTCCAAAATAATGGATGCAAAACCCAATGAAAAATATAAAGCATTGTGTTATTCTCAGAAAATAAGTGAATTTATGCAAAGTAACTTTTCTTGGAAAGGTATGCCTCATAATTATTTAAATGATAAATAATGTGAGGTCATTAATTTGTAAGATTGAATATGGGTGTTCTAGTCCTTCCTTTGGATGTTTATTTTCTGTTACAAGCAATATATGGGGCTTGTCCTGTGGTGGTTGTATTTTTTAGTGTTTAGTTCAGAAAGAACAACGTTAATACTCATTCATGTGATGTTTATTATTATTATTATAAAGATACAGTGTTTCTGTGTGGATAAACAAATTCTAAGGAAATACTCTTTATCCTTCCCAAATATGAATATATTTCTAAGAATGCATTTTCAAGTGAATATTATCTTCACTAGTGTTCTAGAAATACTCTGTACTGTATATTCAAAGTCTAATTTTTGTCCTAGAAACAGAGAAGTGATTAGATTTTAGAAGTGGGTCAAGGAAGTAGACATTTATGAATGAACTATAGCATTTTATCTAATTAATACAGTATTAGTAGAATGGTATTTCAAGTATCTGAATCAAAAAAAAAATTTTTTTTTTGTCTTTTTGCTATTTCTTTGGGCTGCTCCTGTGGCATATGGAGGTTCCCAGGCTAGGGGTTGAATCGGAGCTGTAGCCACTGGCCTGTGCCAGAGCCACAGCAACGCAGGATCCCAGCTGCGTCTGCAACCTACACCACAGCTCATGGCAACGCCAGGTCGTTAACCCACTGAGCAAGGGCAGCGACTGAACCTGCAACCTCATGGTTCCTAGTCGGATTCGTTAACCACTGAGCCACGATGGGAACTCCGTGAATCAAAATATTTTAAGCTTCTGTATCTTCTAGATTTTATTTGTCCTTGCTTTTATATATTGTATGAAGGGTGTTAGGACTTTGATGAATAGGAGGCCTAGAAGAATATGTCAGAATTTTATCACCATTTATGAACATCTATTTAAAGTCTATTTAGCATTTCAAACATTCACAGAAATAGGACTATTCATTAGGTCAAGGGCCATAGGGGCATTTAGCCCAGACCTCAGGTTCAATAGAGGCTTCATGTAGACTTTCCATGTCATCTCTGAATGGGGTTATGTATGGATATGGACAGAATCCACCACAGTATTTCATTACAGGCTTTGATTATGAAATGTAATTGTTCAAATGAACCATAATTTTAGAACTTTTAAAGGCCATTTCTTCTTTGTTTAAAAATGTTTTGAGACCCTCAGCAGTGAAGGTTGCCTAGAGTCCTTAATTTTGAGGATCTAGAGAGGAAAAAGTAGATAGGAAAAAAAAAAATTCCCTTTTCTCCTCCATGGCAGGAGAAATGTTGTTTCAGAAGTGAGTCTGAGGAAGTTCCTGTTGTGGGGCGGCAGAAATGAATCCAACTAACATCCACAAGGATGCAGGTTCGATCTCTGGCCTCGTTCAGTGGGTCAGGGATCTGGTGTTGCAGTTAGCTGTGGTGTAGGTCACAGATGTGGCTCGGATCGGGATCTGGCATTGCTGTGGCTGTAGTGTAGGCCAGCACCTGTAGCTCTGGGAACCTCCATATACCATGGGGTGGCTCCCCCAAAAAAGAAGTGAGACTTGAAACTTGAAAAAGCTATTCAGAGAATCTCTTCTCCTTTTGCCGAAAAAGTCCACAAGATCCTTGGGCACCGGTGAGCATGAGGTGGGATAGGAGAGATCTGAGGAGAGTGGGATTTTTCTCAGCAGGCCTCCCCATAAAATGGGTTCTGAACACCAAGAAAAGAACCCCCAATAAGTGATTTTTTTTCCGCTTAAATAACGTATAGCGATATGCCCGGAATAACACCACAGAGAACAATGTGATACAATCCTTACTCAATAGTCTTTTCTAAGACACAGAGTGGGACTTTATATTCGTTTATTCACACAGGTACACATAGCATATTTGTCCACCTGTGTAACATATGTGTGCTCATTATAGGTACTTGTTTTTCAGAATAAAATTATTTTTAAAATGTAACAGGATTAATGATTCTAAGACAAAAATTGATTTGGAGCTGAGTAGTGCTAGGAGAAATGATGCAACTGAGTCAGTGATGAACCTCTCTAGAAGGGGTTCTCCACAGGGTGTTTTATTAGCACTGAGGAAAGGGCGCATTGTGGAGAATATCAGGTCCACAGAAAAAAATGGTCTTTAACTCCATCATTTGGCAATTTTTTTTTTCAATTGAAGGTTTCTATTTTCTATAAGGAGAGAAAAGCCTTAATAGAAATGCTCTGTGAAAATCAATGGAGCATTTTTCTCAAATCCTGTTTGTTAATGAATTTATTGGTCAGCTCTATTAGTACCAGCTCACACTCCGTGTGAGTTAAAATAGAAAGCATGCATCATAGACTTCTGAATTATTGGAAAACGGGTTTTCAAAGAGTCAGAAAAAATGATCTCTAATGAGGTAAATACAACAGGCAAAAGTGTTAGTTCCTTCTGTAAAATAGATAAATAGGAATCAAATTTGTATGTGTGTGTGGTGTGATTAAAGAAAGAGAGAAAGGAGCGACAGAGAATGAATGAACATTTAAATTGCATGTATTTACTCCTTTATTCAAGGACTATATTTTGATGAAATACTTTCAAATTTCTCTGCTTATTTTCCCCCACAATTTCTTATATGGTACAATCCTACTCAAGTTGAATTCAAATTACCTGTGCATGGATTGTTCATGGCAGATTTTAGTTGTAGGCCTGTTCCTTGTCTTTGATATTCTTATGGCTTCTTTTTTCTAAGAGTCAAAGAGATAGGCTGAGTGATGCAGACTGATTTTCATGTTACATTCAGGGGGAAATTGGCTTCACAATGACTGGGTTTTAGTATGTGAGGTTTCCTCGATGCTGTGCTCTTTCTATATCACGGATAAGCAAAAGTTGATCCCATTACCATTAATGGAATTGGAGCAGATTCATACTCAATTATACACAAGGTGCATATTTCCCTCTTTCCTACAAAGGTAAAATACATCAGTGTTCATAACAGCTCTGCCTGCATCTGAGGAATCGTCTGTGGCACTTATGTCTAATTTACAACTCATTTATTCTTCCTGCTTATCTCATATTTCATGTACCAGTGTCAGTGCTAGCTGTGCTGGAAAAGGAACACCCGGCATCAGACTTCTTAGCAGCACTATCTGAGTCAGTGTCAGCTTTTGTTTAGAAAGGTTTAACAGTCTATCAGTTTCACTTCAGAAATTCTTTGCTTTGATGAGAGAAATGGCTTGGTTTTTGAAAAGTTAATATTTAAAGAGTCACTGACAAGAGTATTGATTTCTAACTTGATTCTAGATCATGGTTCTGAAAATAGAAGTTCTGTAGAAGGCAGTGGGAAAACTTGCTCTGACAATCAATATGAACTACTGTGGACATAAATTATGAGAAACTGACATAACATAGCAAATGAACTAGGTGGCCAAAATACATTCCAGGTGTGTCATTTTCTGTGGAGGAATGATTCACTGCAGTAAATAGATACATGAGTTCTGTTCGGATTCTTTTTTATTTTTACTTAAATACTTTAAAAAGCAGTAATGAAGAAATGCTTATTAATGCAAAATCCAAAGTTGATGGTTTCTCATTGGGGCTAAATTTTTAAAAATATATGTAAAATCAGATAAAAATTGGATGGCGTAGCAATGAGTTTAATTGCCGAAACAGTATTGGCAAATTTTAACCAGGAAAATTCACTAGAGTACCTGTATACTGTGATTATTTTTCCTAAAAGAAATGCAGAAATATAAGCAGATATCCATCCAGATGTGGTTGATTTTATTTTTCCCTCCACATCGCATTATTAGCTATTATTAAGAAACATGCAATCAAGTTGGATAGATATTTCTTGAAATGATGCATGAAATGCAGTGCATGCTTTCATCGTGCTTCCTGCCATTATGGAATAATGCGTCCTATTGGAAAATACAGTGGTCATTTCTGTTGACTCATGCCCAGTCAGCTTATATAATAACACCTCTATTTTGTGAATCATTTCAGATTTCAGAGAGCTATGCCTTCCTTCCAAGAGAAGCGGTGACACGATTTCTAATGAGCTGCTCAGAGTGCCAGAAAAGAATGCATTTAAACCCAGATGGAACAGATCATAAAGGTAGCTGCAGTGTCAAATAGTGAGACTTAAAGTAATTTTATTCATAATGGCAATTTATATTCCACATTTTTAGAAAAATGTGGTGGACCGAAACAGTTCAACAAGTCTGATCATCTCATTTATTCAAGTAGGAGTCGGTGAACAGTGAAGATCCTCTTACAGGGTAACTCAGTGTCCTCTCTCAGAAGAAAGATCATTTTGACCATGACAAATAACTTTTTTCCTATAATAATGTTTTAATTTTCATTTATTGTATGTATTTCATGATATTTTATATATATTCAGCAAGGAAATTGATGTTCCATCTGTGTCCTTTTAAATCTCCCAATTCCTTACTGCTAAAAGTAATGAAGAGTAATGAAATTCTTTCACTGAAAATTTTTACATCAAGGTTGTAATTTGGCTTTAGCTTTCATTAAAAATCATTTCAGCTATTTTTTTTTTTTTTTTGATCTGTGGAGTTTCTCCCTGAGATTAACTGAATCTGAAAGATACATTTAGGCTAGCCCAATCCCATGTGTAGGAGAATGAGTAGACCAGCAAAATTAAAAATAAAAAGAACAAATTTCCTTTTGCACTCAAATAGTACATATAGAAAGTAAGTGTGTAGCAAAGGAGAAAAAATACAAAAGCACCAATACTTTTGTTTAATCACTATATTAGCTTTACACATTGTTATCCAGGATATCACAAAATTCCCCTATAGTTGGAGGTAGTGAATTCATCTGTAGTGCTAATTTGTCCCAAAACACCTTTGTAGAATCTTACCAGATATTCCCCCCCTCCCTCCCCAGGGTCCATCTCTAATCCTTCCAATTTCATAAACACTTGGCATCTAGAATCTTATTTCAAATTGAACAAATTTGATCATTCTGAAATTACAGGTAGGATGCATTATCACTTTCATTACCCATTAAAACTGTTTTATTACAGATAATGGAAAACCTCCCACTTTGGTGACCAGCATGATTGACTACAACATGCCAATTACCATGGCCTATATGAAGCACATGAAACTTCAGCTGCTAAACTCACAGCAAGATGAGGTAAAATGCAAATATCTACATTCGTATCACAAGTCAGAATGAAGTTTGATAACCGTGACTATTGTATTAAGCATCATGGCATTTTGAAGATAATAATTTATTTTTTGAATGAAAGGAGTGTCACTAGGACCACACAGAAACAGGCAGAAACTCCCAGTCCTCATCAGAGATTCCCTGTCTTGCCACATCTGTCTTAGTGTTGTGTGGAAATTTGTTCATTCCTGAGAGACTCATTTTCCTTAATAGCCCACCATCGAGCTAGCCTTGGTAAAGGGCTAGAAAGTTTAGAGGAAAATATTCCAAATTAAAATATGGCCAGGGAAATTTTAGTACCAGGCTATTTTACCTGGAAATCAGAAAGTCAATTTAATAGCTATTTTCAGGTATAATCATTTCCCAACCATCCAAATGTTGTGTATATTTTAAAGCTATTTTTCAGTTAACCATTTTCCTATGTATTTTTTTGTCTATTTCTCTCCATTTTCTATGATTTTTAGTGATGATTCTTAATTAGAGGTGTTTTGATGTTTCAAATTATTCTATTTAACTTGTATAGTAAGATTCTAGCAATGTGCTTGTCAACACATATTAGATACTAAAGGCATATTTGTTAAATATTCTTCTCTAGGCTAGTAATTAACTCACATTAGTTTAGTTGCAGTACCTCAGGACAGGGACTAAATCACATATGTACCCAATGTCTATTCCCCCGAAATACTTAATAACAATAGGAGGTTAGTAAATCCTTGTTAACTAGTTAGAAGCATTAGTCAATGTACACATTAAGAGTATCTATATTAGGAATAGTTTTTCAGGCTAATAAATCTCTCCTCCTTGAAATTTCTCTATACAGGAAATGTGATTAAATATTTATTTTTAAACATAGAATTATTTGGTGAGGTATTATTAAATTCTTTTAAAATAAATTATTTTAACTTTATTCATAAAACTCAGATCAAGTTTTTTGTTTTTCCTCTTGATGTGAGCAGGTTTAATCTCAAAATATTCACAAAATTGTTCTATCTCAAGACTTTATTAAAAGTACACTCTGTAAGAATATCTGTATTAGTGCAGTGGCAGCATCAGATTCCATATTACATATAAATGATTAAATAACTAGTAATAAAATCATTCAAAGACAGGAAAGACAATTAAGAAAATATTACTGTTTTATTCATCCCTGAGAATGAAAATATTATCCCCATGATTCATCACATAGTTGAAAAGCTTTAAAAAAAAAAAACCTCATAAACTAGTTAGAGCTGTCAAATTATTTGTAGAAAACTCATTTGTTATTGATATGTTTATTTCTAGGCCGAAAAGTAAGATCAATTTTGTGCCAACAATGGAGTCCACATATGCTAAGTCCTTCTGGCTTCTAGAAAAATCATAAAGTGTTTCACACAAGAGAAATAGATCCTTTAAATTATAAATAACTAGGAAAATAACTCTTATCCTTACCTTTCAGAAATGCTCGATTGGGCATACACTGTCTTGAAACTATTCAGATAAATGAGTGGGATTATTTACAAAATTTTAGAAATTGTGTATATTGAAAGATCGGAAAATGGTTAAGATAACTCCTGTTAAAATGGAGATCAAATGAGTTACTCCTTTGTGATGTTATATTTAAATTTTAATAGGTGTTTCTTCAATTCCTTCAACCAGTATTTATTGAGTACCTTCTATGTAATCACCAACCTTGAAGATAATGGAGATAAACGCTGAATAAATTGACAGAATTCTTGCCTTCATTTAGTTTCTCTTCTAGCGGTGGTAGGGGAATCGACAATAAAGGAAGTAAATAATGAAAGTATTTATATAAGACAGTACTAAATGCTATTAAGAGAAATTAAGAAGGCCAGGAATGGGGAATCCCTTAATTAAAAATACTGTATCCAAAGTAAGATCAGTTGACCTTCTTATAAACTGTTGATGAGCGTTTAAGCCATAATAAACTTTCTGAGGGATGGTTTGGCAATAATTATTTTAAAACTTTAGAAAGTTATTTAGTGCTTTGACTAGAGAATTATACTAAGGAATTTGATGTACAAAACAATTTATGTATTAGGATATTTATTATATTGCTAATGGTGATGACTGAAAATATCCAACAATGAGGAACTCTTGAATCTGCATTGTCCAACATGGTAGCTACCAGCCATACAGGGATATTTTAATTTAATGAAAATTCATTAAAATTCATTAAAATTAAAATTTCAGTTCTTTAGTCACACTAGGTACATTGATGAGCCATAATGCATAGTTTACATAAACCATTCTATAGAACAGAGTCTGCAGCCTCACTCTGTGTGTCTAGTTTTCTTTAAACATACACACATGGCCTCACACACATACTTTTTACACATAGACACATGCACACACACATATACAGTATATCTCAGATGGTTGTGTGTGCAGACACACACACATATGCACATACCATGGAAACAGTATTTTACTAGATTACATCTAGTTAGCTATTTGTAGTGTATATAATATGTGCTTTTATAAAGACTATTCATATAGTATCCACAGCTACTTTACAAACTCATATTGATCATCTTTTACCATTATATTTAAATTTAGTTTTGTATGTATTAAAGTAATATAATAAATATGAATCTTATGTACAGCAGTATTTGTTACACATTCTATATAACAATATCAAACAGTTTTGTGCTTATTATATATATGACATTGTTTTAACTACTTTACATATATTATAGCCCTTCAATCCTTACATAGCCCTATGAGACTGATACTATTATTATTCCTGTTTTTTGGTGTGTGTGTGTTTTTTTGTCTTTTTAGGGCCGCACTTGTGGCATATGGAGGTTCCCAGGCTATGGGGTCAAATTGGAACTGTAGCTGCCGGCCTATGCCAGAGGCACAGCAACGCTGGATCCCAGCCGCATCTGCAATCTATACCAAGGCTCGCGGCAATGCTGGATCCTTAACCCACTGAACAAGGCCAGGGATCAAACCCGCCACCGCATGGTTCCTAGTCAAATTCATTTCCACTGTGCCACAATGGGAACTCCTATTATTCCTGCTTCATAGGTGAGGAAACTGAGGCACAGAAATGTTAGGTAACTTGCCTAAGGTAACACATCTGATAGACGGCGGAGCATAAATCTGAGTCCAGGCAGTCTGGCTCCAGACTCTGATATTACAGACACTGTATTTAGTGTATTTAGTGAATATCTGTATCATCTAACTATTGGGTGCATATATATGTATGTATATGTTTATGGTACTTTTTAAACATGGATGTGCACACTGAATTCTGTTATGTTTTTCCCTTTTAAACATACGTATTTATTTCAGATGTTTTGGGTTTTCTTAGAATTTAGAATTGGAGAAAACATAAGGTACCGAGGGAGAGGGCAAGCTGTAGGGAGAAGTCTGAGCAGCTGATTGCCCAGAGGCCTCACAGGGTGGCATTTCTTTGCTGAATTAATGAAGAGCTAGTGCCTCTCAGTACTCCCAGACATGATCAGACTTTTGCTAAGGGAGGAGCACCCATGTCACCTGGGCGTCGCCTAGGGATCAGAAAGAAGACCAACTGTGAGTCTGCTAGAACAATCTTAGTTAAGATTTTTTTTATTGCACTGTAAGCAGCTTTGCTGATACCTAGATGCCATTTATGAAGTCAAGATGATCCTTCCTATTCAGTGAAGTTATTTTCTTGAGGCTGAATGACATCATGACGAATCCCAGTTTTGGTGTAGAATAGTATGATAAATTAACTCCTCTGTCCTTCAGTTTCTCAGTTTGTAAAACTGAGTAAATCTTGTTATCTAACTCATTGGTTGTGATGGAGATGAGGTGAGCGGACAAATAAAAATAACAGTGCCTGCTGGGAGTTCCTGTTGTGGTTCAGTGGGTTATGAACCCGAGTACTATCCATGAGGATATGGGTTCTATCCCTGGCTTCAATCAGTGGGCTGGGGATCTGGTGTTCCCATAAGCTGTGGTGTAGGTCTCAGGCACAGTTTGGATCCCGTGGCATTGCTGTGGCTATGGCTGTGGCCAGCAGCTATAGTTCCAATTCAACTTCTAGCCTGGGAACTTCCATATGCCACAGGTTCGACCCTAAAAAACAAACAAACAAACAAAAAAAAACAGTGACTGCAATATAAGTAACAGCACTATTGCTACTGCTATTGCTGGTCATTACATTAATGTTAAACTCTTAGATCAAATATTTATAAATTAAAGTTAAACCTGGTGGTTTCAATTAAACATTTGCATTACTTAAGCACAGCATTTGCCTTAAAATCAGTTGTCCAAAAGGAGTTTGCTTTAAGGAAATGATTATAGCAACCTATCATAGATTTGGTTTAAGTTAGTATTTGACAGATTTTGATAAATTGACCATTTGGCAAACTTGCCTTTTGGTAATTTAGCCATTTGCTCAACCAGCTTTTAGAAAATGGATCTTGCACACTTTTACCTAAAACATTTTGTGGTTGCAATACAGTTTATATTCCATTCTAAGGAAAGAAAGGATGTGCTAAGATTAACTTGTTCTTCAATAAATGTGGACTTTTGATGTAGCAGTGTTAAATTCATCTATTAGATTGTATTCTTTTTACCAAAGAAACACTTTTAGTTAAGATTTTTTTTATTGCACTGTAAGATTTTTGCTTATGAAATTTTATTAAGTCATTTATTTTAAAAGTCAAAACATTTCTTTTGATACTAGGCTTTGTAATTGACTCTTTTAGGAAGTATTTTTACTAATTTAAAAAAAATCCATTTTTTTAACTCTTCAGATAATTCCCAAACTACATCCTTCCTAAATACATTTTTTACCTTTTACATCTGCCTATTTACAGATACATTGAATCTTCACAAGTCTTGAAACTTCTTAAAGGGAAAATTCATGCTGTTGTTATTTCCAGAATCTATTAATGTGTAACATATTTGACTGAGTTCTGTAAAATCTTACTTACTGGCTAAACTCTAAGGAACCTTTTAGATAAAATGGTCGTTATCTGAATATACTATGTTTTATGATACTTGATAATATTTTGAAACCATTTTCAGGATGAAAGTTCAATAGAAAGTGATGAATTTGATATGAGTGATTCAACACGGATGTCAGCTGTGAACTCTGATCTTAGCTCCAATCTTGAGGAAAGGATGCAAAGTCCCCAGGCTCTTCACAGTCAGCAAGATGGTAAGCCTTTCAAATTGAGCAAACAAATAAACAAAACAAAACGACAATAAAATCTTGGGTCAGAATTTATTAAAACAACAACCTCTTATTCTTGTGCTAATGTTTTATCCGTTTCTATGGGGATTTTTCTTTTTTGTTTTTTTTGTGGGGGTTTTTATTGGTGTATTCTGGTTATGTTAGCCACCTCATTATTTTTAGATTCAAGTACTTTGTTTAAAACTGCAAATACTAATTATGAAAGCCAAGCTTGCTCATGTTTTGTTCCCTGAACTTAAAATGAGTTCTATCAATGTTGTTTGGGTTTCTGTGATATTTTCTAGCTTTGGTTTCTTGGGCCATTATTCTCTTGACTGTATATTAAGAGTTTAAAAATCATCGAAAGATTAATTTGGATGTTTTAATTTTACTACAAGACAAAGTTATAGCCAAAAAATAGTATAAAAGGACGGTTTTAACAGAGTGATTTGGCCAGGCGAGAAGATTTTTGCTAGGATTTTTGAGCTACTTTATTAAGCTGTAAATGAAAGAAAGATTGTGATCTTTTAAAACTTGGGTCCAATGAAAAGGGAACAGGCAAGGTCAAGATAACTGGATATGTAGGGGGAATAGACGTGGTAATTAATGCTTTAGGTCTAATATATTCAGAGATCTTTGAAAACTATCTTTGTAGATTTTTGTCTTTGTAATTATAAAATTATGTATGCAAGTAAATGTATGTTCCTTGTGTAATTATGGTTCAAAATTCAGGTTTACAAGTGGAAGGAAATTGGCCAGTTTTATTAAAAATTAGTTTATTATTCCTGTAATTAACAAGTTTACATGAACTTTTTTTTTTGTTTTTTGCTTTTTAGGGCCGCATCTGCAGCATATGGAAGTTCACAGGCTAGGGATCAAATCAGAGCTAGCTGCATCTGCTGGCCTACACCACAGCCACAGCAATGCCAGATCCGAGCCATGTCTGTGACCTACACCACAGCTCATGGCAAAGCTGGATCCTTAACCCACTGAGTGAGGCCAGGGATTGAACTCACATCCTCATAGATCCTGGTCTGGTTTGTTACTGCTGTGCCATGAAGGGAACTCCCTATATGAACTTTTTTGACTGTGTATTTTTGTGCCTACAGCTGTTGATAGCAAAAAAAAAAATTTTTTTAATTAAAAAAATCTTTCTATGCTCTCTCTGACACTTGCTTTTAAAAACTATTTGCAAATATTACTGCATTTCTGGCTACTGTTAGTGTTCTGTTTATGTCATCCATCAAATGAGAAATCCTTGGTTTTACGCATACAAAAAGTTTTTAAAAGGTGAGGGGGGTTTTGTCCCCACTTCAGATGAGTTTAAAAGATGTTGCTGTCCTTATTGGCATGAGTTAAAAGGAAGGAGAGGCATATTAGTCATCAGTGGTTTTAAAATCACATTTTACCTGCTATATTGTAGAATAGCTATTGCAATAGAGATGACATTTATTTGGGAAATTTCTAAGATTATAGTTTTTCTGATATAGATAATAAATTCCTTTTTTTTTCTTCTAAAATATTAGTAGATTTTCATATTTTGATTTTTAATGGAAAATGTGTAGCACCAGGACACTATAATAACCAATATGTGGAGTTCCCATTGTGGCGCAGTGGTTAACGAATCCGACTAGGAACCATGAGGTTGCCTGTTCGTTCCCTGGCCTTGCTCAGTTGGTTAAGGATCCCACGTTGCCGTGAGCTGTGGTGTAGGTTGCAGATGCGGCTTGGATCCTGTGTTGCTGTGGCTCTGGCATAGGCCAGTGGCTACAGCTCCGATTCAACCCCTAGCCTGGGAATCTCCATATGCCGCGGGAGCAGCCCTCGAAAAAAAAAGGCAAAAAGACAAAAAAAACAAAAAACAAAAAACAAAAAAAAACAAACAATATGTGTGTATATATATCATTCTGTTAATATTTATTTGTGTATTTTGCCTGTTTATACCATTGCTTTTTTAGTCCTCAATTTGGGGGACCATAACAAAAGGATGTCTCTCATGATGCAGATTCTTTGTTTTCTTGATTAAAGTTGTCTGTTGTAGGAGTTCACATTGTGGCGCAGTGGTTAACGAATCTGACTAGCAACCATGAGGTTGCGGGTTTGATCCCTGGCCTCCATCAGTGGGTTAAGGATTCGGCGTTGCCCGTGAGCTGTGGTGTAGGTCACAGACGCAGCTCGGATCCCACGTTGCTGTGGCTCTGGTGTAGGCTGGCGGCTACCGCTCCGATTAGACCCCCAGCCTGGGAACCTCCATATGCCGCGGGAGCGGCCCTAGGAAAGGCAAAAAGACAAAAAATAAATAAAAAAATAATGTCGCCTATTGTCAATCTTTGGCTAGGGGACAGCTGGCATAATAAAAATCTCTATTGATTTTTTTTCTTTTTTTTTTTTTTTGTCTTTTTGCCTTTTCTAGGGCCGCTCCCGCCGCATATGGAGGTTCCCAGGGTAGGGGTCGAACCGGAGCTGTAGCCACCAGCCTATGCCAGAGCCACAGCAATGCTGGATCCGAGCCGCGTCTGCGACCTACACCACAGCTCACAGCAACGCCGGGTCGTCAACCCACTGAGCAAGGCCAGGGATCGAACCTAGCTCACGGCAACACCGGATCGTCAACCCACTGAGCAAGGCCAGGGATCGAACCCGCAGCCTCATGGTTCCTAGTCGGATTCGCTAACCACTGCGCCATGACGGGAACTCCAAGTATTGATTTTAATGAAATGCAGTGACATAATGTCAAATATTACTTCGTCTTAGGAGAAAGGAATTTTCTCATCATGTATTGATGGATACTTCATGATAAGGACATAATCTAGTTGTTCTTTCTCCAACCTAAGCCAAAGCCTTCTCTTACATGTTAAATGCCTTTCTTTCACACTTCTTGAGTTTCCTCTTGCAATTACCCCTTCTTTCTTCTACAGCATAGGTTTTTCACTGAATTGCCATACAAACATGATATAATAAATATCCCCTTTAGGAGGTCTTTTTGGTTCTCATGGTGCCCTCTGCATTCATTGCCCCCTTTCTCCACCCCACCCACACAACAGGCTTTCAAGCAAAACTCATTGACAGACCTGCCTCATCCTCTCTACCTCCTCTTCTACTTTTCTGGCCCACCGCAGGTAGGCTTTCATCTTCACCGCTTCACTCCACTTGCTCTTGTGGATATGAAACCAGCAGTCTTCAAGTTGCCTAATTCACTGGTGAGACCTTATTCCTCTTCTCCCTCATTACTCACATCAAAGGACAACACACTGTTGGCTTCCTGGTGAACCTATCTGGGGCTCCTTTTCTGGGTCTTATTCTATAGATGATGGAGTGTGCTGGGGTGCCACTCTTAACTCTCTCCTTTTCTCCAGATGATCACATCAAAGCACATGGCTTTCAATGCTGTGCCCTTATGAGTCCCATATTTACCTCTCTGAGTCCTGATAGCTTTCCTGATCTCATGACTCCTTCCATCTCTATTACCTAAATTTTTACATTCTTCAGGTGACTCATCACTGTATTAAATATTAGTGTTCTTATTTATCAGCTATTTCTCTTCTATAATACAAATACCTTATTAATTAATGGACCTTCTTATGCTTTGGTTCTTCCTCTCTGTTGCTCCGTTTGACATAGTTCTTAAATGCTCCATTATTTAAATGATTAAAATATAACTTTTCACCTTAATCATGATTTGTTACATCACTTTTACATATTTTTTTTTTGTTTTACTTTTCTCCTTTACCCTGACAGTAGCACTGTCATAGGTAACCCATATTTTTCTCTGTACTCACACATACACACACACAATGTACACATTCAGAATATTTTGTCCTTGTGTTATAAAAATAGATTTATATAATTTACTAATCTGTATCTTGCTTTTCTCATTGAGTATTACTTTTCTTTTAGGTTATCTTGTTTGCTAAGAGATGTATATATAATGGTCAGCAAAAAAGACATAGTCCCTATACCTTCAATTAAGACACAGTCTAAAGTAATAAAAGTATACCTAATACCATTTACTTTTGGCTGTAGTTCCTTTAACTAATGTAGGAAAAGTCCTGCCACTATAGAATTAAGAATTTATACTAGTTAAACTTTTAGTTTGTGTCTTTCTCAAATCAGTGGGGACTCTGAGTACTAGATTTACCTTGGATCTGGGAGTGTCTTGCTTTCTTGTGGTTGATGTGCATTAATCTTTAGGAGTAGTCAGTAGGTAAGGACTTATGATGTACTAAGTCCAGTTGCAGGTGGGACACCCGAATGCTGCTTCAATCTAGAGTAGTCTAGTCCAGGGTATCTCAAACTGGGCAATACTGACACATGTGTCTTTGCTGTGACAGCACATCCTGTGCATAGTAGAATGTTTAACATCTCTGGCCTCCATCCACTATAGCCCAGTATTACCTACCCCCAACCATGACAATCAAAAATGTCTTCAAACATTGCAAATATCCTGTAGGACACAAAATCTCCCCAAATTAAGAACAACTGGTGTAGGCAGAGAAGAACCATTTTGGTAAGAATCCAGTAAAATGAAGATTAAGAGGCTAATGGGGAGAACTTAGAAGTGGAAATTGGAGGAAAGTCTAGGAAACCCTGCTTAATCGACTTTCTGAGATTCTGGAAATGTTGTATATTTGCACTGTCCAATCCAATAGTCACTAGTCATTGTGGCTCTTGAGTACTTGAAATATGATAGTGAAAAGGAGAGACTAATTTCAATTTTATTTGACTTAATTTTAATTAATGTTAATTTATATTTTACTAGCTACATGTAGCTGGTGACTACTTATTGGACAGTGTAGCTTTAGAACATTGTTCTATTTTGGTTTGGCAGTTAAATTCCTTTCTCTGCAGCCTTGGATTAGATGTATCTGAAGTCTTTGGAGAAATTATAAGAGAAATTTATATTTTAACATTTGAAACTAAATTCCAGTTTAATATTCATAAATTATGAACAATATAAAATTTTAAAAGTTAAATTTAAATGTTCTGTTTTCTTTAACACTAAGCAATTACTTTAAGATATTATTGTAAGGAAGTTTAAATAGCATATTGTGATTTTTTTAAAGGAATTCTTCCCAATAATTACACCACAGGTAAGTATAACAATGTGTTATTGGACATATATTTATACAAAATAGAAAAAAAGTTTTTCTGTTTTCATCTCATTATGGTTATGAAAGATTTTAAATCTGTTCATTACCAAGGGAAAGAAAGAATATAAAATCAGATCATTTTGGAGATATAACAATATTGTGCATATGGAGGAAAGGGAGGAGAAAAAGGAAAATGTCTTGCCACCAGGCTAGATAATTAGGTAAAGATGGAGAAGACGCAAACCAGAATGAGGAATATGATAAAGAAGAATGTGTCAAGACTGATGTGCTATTCCGCTGCTTTTGTTTATTTCATGTTTATAATGCTCCCCTAACTAAATGAAAATATTAAATTTTAAAAATATACAGAAACTTTGAATCTTTACATAGGAAGTATTTTACCCTCATTAAAAAAATTGAGAAATAATTTACATGTAACATATTAGTTTCAGATGAACAACGTAACAATATATGTATATGGCATTGCAAAATTATCCTGAGAATAAATCTAGGTAATATCCATCACCACATATAGTTACAATTTTTTTTGTGTGTGATGAGAACATTCAAATCTACACTCTAAGCATCTTTCAAATATACAGTACAGTACTATTAACTATAGTCACCATGCTGTATATTACATCTCTAGAACTTTTTTTTTTTTTTTTTTTTTGGTCTTTTTTTTTGCTTTTTCTAGGGCTGCTCCTGCGGCATATGGAGGTTCCCAGGCTAGGGGTCCAATCGGAGCTGTTCCCACTGGCCTACGCCAGAGCCACAGCAACGCGGAATCCAAGCCGAGTCTGCAACCCACACCACAGCTCACGGCAACGCCGGATCCTTAACCCACTGACAAGACCAGGGATCGAACCTTCAACCTCATGGTTCCTAGTCGGATTTGTTAACCGCTGCGCCACGATGAGAACTCCTCTAGAACTTTTTGGAACTGGGAGTTTGTATCTTTTGACCACTTTAACCCATTGTAAAATACATTAAGCTATTTAAAACCTTTTTTGCAATATTACTATAATGTCTTTAGGTTAAAATCATTTAAATATTGTATGGTCTTTTGAATTACTCATAAAAACATGAGGCCCTTGAAGCTATGATGGATAATAAGGAGCCTATTGTGGGGAGTTCCCTGGTGGCTCAGTGGGTTAAGGCTCTAGCATTGTCACTGCTGTGGCTGGTGTCAGTGCTGTGGTGCATATTAGGTCTCTGGGAATTTCTGCATGCTGCAGGAGCAGCCAAAAAAATGGAGGTGGGAGTACTTATTGTGAAAGAGGTTTTGCTACGCAGTGATTGTGGTCTGTGGAATTCCAAAAAGCAATCTTGGATCAAAAAGTGGAACGATGCTTGATGTTTATCAGTTTATAAGTGTTCTCTTCTGCCATCCATTTCATAGGTTATAAGCAGAAATGCTGTCACTTAAGGCTTCTGTCTTCTAATCCCTGATCCCAGAAATTTGTGGGAACATGGATTAGCTCAAAATAGTATTCTTTTTTTCTTAGTTATTTATTCTGAATTTGTACATTGTAAGAACAGCTGATTTATTTACTGTTGTTGTCTTGGGTTATTTATTAAAAGATGTCTGGCAAAAGTGTTAGATTTAGAAAGAGACTTAAAGATTCAGTGTAAAATAAATATTCAACTTCTGGTAGAAAATTACTTTTCTAAAAACACTTTTAATTGCTTTTCTGAGTTATTGCTATATTGTATACTATTAATATTTTAAGGGAATATCTATGCTTTATTAAACTCAAAAGTATTAGATCATTATTAGCAAAGAATTCTCTACTTTTAAGTAACAACAATTGTATTTTCTCTTTTGCCTTTTTTAAACGATTTTTATTTTTTCCATTGTAGTTGGTTTATAGTGTTCGGTCAATTTCTGCTGTACAGCAAAATAACCCAGTCTCGCATATATACACATCCCTTTTTCTCACATTATCCTCCATCATGTTCCATCATAAGTGACTAGATACAGTTCCCTGTGCTCTACAGCAGGATCTCATTGCTTATCTACTCCAAATGCAATAGTTTGCATCTATTAACCCCAGACTCCTTTTGCCTTTTTTTTTTTTTTTTTAAGATTATATAAGTACAAAGGAAAGTTGAAGCACACCCTTCAACTCTTTGCACATTAGCTTAACCAGCTAAGGGATTGCAAAAGTAAGAGACTGTAGTGGAGAGAAAAGCATACATTTCCTTTTGGTCCTCATTTTGTGTGATTTTAATTGTGACATCATAATATACTGCTTGTGGGAAGTGTGTTCAGCATCCCTTGATTGTCTCTTGATTCAATGGAGTAATGTCGATTTTTTTTAACGTACATTTTTGCAGTATTTGGTACTTCATTCATGTATCAGACAACAACTTACTTATACACTGAAAATTAGCAGCGTCCTATATGCCAAACAAAATGTTGGGGTAATGTCTAGAAACAACAAAAGAGGGAGAAAGACTTATGAGTCAAGAATCTCTTAAAGCATTCATCAACATTTACTTCAGTTTCCACTCATGATGGACTTTTAAGTAGTATATTCAAGGTAACTTTTTCATTCAGAGTTATATTTGATCATTTTAATAGAACTTAAGAGATGAGTAGTTCATTTGCCTGAATTTGAAAAACTCCTCCTTTCTCTATAATATTTGTATTCTAGAATTGTTTGATATGCTTAAATTGGTCAGGCCATTTTTGATAAGCAAGAAACAATGAATTGGATTTTAGTGGCTAATCTGCGTAGAAATAATAGACTACGGTTTATAGTATATATAAAATAGATTTATATACAATCTTACATATATATTTATACACATACAATCTTATAACTATTAATTATAATAAACTGTAAAGAATTTTTAGGTCTTCATTGCTAACAGTTATATAACTATTTAGTAAAAATGTAAGCTATAAATATATTATAGGGAATTAAATAGAAGCATACATCATTTCATTGCTCTCATTTTATTGTGCTTTGCAAATATTGAATTTTTTACAAATTCATAATATTTCAAACCTATTCACTATTATTATATTTGTTATGGTGATCTTCAATTAGTGATCTTTGATGCAAAGGATTGGTGATCAGAATATTAATATGGCAAAAAGATTGACTCACTGAAGGCCCAGATGACAGCATTTTTAGCAATAAAGTATTCTTTTAATTAAGGTGTGTACATAATTTTGACATAATTCTTTTGCACACTTGACTGCCGTATACTTTAAACATAACTTTTACATGCACTGGGAAACCAAAAATTTATGTGACTTGCTTTATTACGATATTCACTTTTTTTTGTGGTGATCTGGAACCAAGCATGTGTTATCTCCAAGTAATAGGTAAACATTTTGCATTCTAATGTCCCAACATCAACATGACATATTAGGTTAAACCATATGAAATTACCGTAACGATTCAACCTAATAGCTCAAGATTTAGAATAAAATAGATCATGAAGAATATGAAATCAAAATATATGTATTTAAAACATAAATGTATTTAATTAAAAAATACAGATTTATGAGATCCACCTCAGATGGGATGACTAAGATTATCATGTGGGAAAAAGTGTGACACCAGTGTTCCAGACTCTGCTTTTAAGGACACTCCTTGCATTTCTACCTGGCAGTTTTGGAGTATCACGATAGCAATGGAATTGTGTCATGTGGTTGTAGTTCATGCTCAAATGCTGCTTTTGGTCAGTAATACCTTCTGAGTTACCTTCTGAGTAAGGACTGTGCAAGTCTCTGAGTTTCAGTTAACACTGTTTTCCTAGTTATGAAAATTGCTACATACTGCATTCTTCATGACTTTGAAAATACCCTTCTACTAGTCTAATGTGTTTTTACAGTCTGATCTATCTGTATATTGCACACATTGGATTTAATTTAAGAAACACACAATCCATTCTAACTGCTCTGTGTGTACTTGAATACAATTTTAGTCAAAAATATCTTTTTGACTAAAATTGCATCTAATTTAGCTGAATAGAATAGTTTTGATATTAAAGCATACAAACCAGCAATAGAAGTAACTACTATTCACTATTTAATTCAGTAGGAAAATCTAATAAAACATGTTTTTAATAAAAATGATGTAAAACTGCGTACTTAATAGAAAAATATGGTAGTTAATTTTTATGATGGTGAGTTTTAAGTAGGAAAGCTACTGAAATTTCTTTAGACTGAACACCAAATTCCCTACTGAGGTTGCATTGTCTTGTGTAAGTAACTTTCTTTGTTCTACAACTGTTTCTTTTTGTTTTGTTTCTATTTGTTTAGGAAATTTTTCATGAAGTGAAAATTCAAAAAGGAATTTTGATTTATTTTCTTTTTACATAAATGTAATAAAGTTTTTTACTTCCAAAATTGAATTTATCCTTAACAGTGTGTTTTTTTTTTCTAAATTTTTAAGCTGCATATATTTATGGACTTAAAATAGATGAAAATGATATAATACTGATATTTTTTCTTAGTTCAACTTGTTCTAATGCCAGATTAAAAAAATAATTCTCATGGTGAAATATTTAATTAATTTTACTGGATTGAGGTAGTTAAGCTGATGCAGCTTTTAGAGGGCTTTCTCTTCATAGCTGTTGCTTTATAAGTAATTATAATTTGCAGAAATATAAAGTATCATTATAAGCTATATAAAGAAAATAGATAATTAATGTTACTGTGAATTAGAGGAATTTTGATTGCTAGATTTTTTTGTAACATTATGTATGCTTGTGAATGTGTGTGTATCTTGGTGTGTGTATATTTAATCATTTGAAATTGCTTTTAAGTAGTAATTCTCTACTTCCAAAAGCAGAAGAAGGAATAGCAAGTTGGCTTACATATAAATAAAGCAAAAGTACAGAAAAAAGGTGCTGAGGTTGCATTTATTTAATACGCTTTTTTAGGGAATAGTATATTCTTCTGGCATTTAGGATCATATTATTTGAAAGTTTTATCTTAAGTTAAAATTCCATTTTTTTATTCTTTACTCATATCACATAAGTGCTTTTTCATATAAGTGAGTGCTTGATACAAAATTAGCTTATTGATTTCACTCCAAAGTTTGCACACCCCAGAGACCAGTCCAGTCTTAGCTAGGTCTTGGGCCTCTGGAAAATAAAAAGAAATTGGCTTGGTTCCAGACTTGCCTAGAGAGTCTAATCTGATCAGTGAATGCTGTCAAATTAATTTAGAATTTAAAAATTTTATTTTAGTTGATTTACAATGTTCCTTCAATTTCTGCTGTACAGCAAAGTGACCCAGACACCCATACACACACTTTTTTTTTTTTTTTCATTTGCCATCATGTTCTAACCCAAGAGATTGGACACAGTTGCCTGTGCCATAGAGCAGGACCCCTCACCCACCCATTCTAAATGTAACAGTCTGTATCTAACAACCCACAACTCCCCCATCCATTCCCCTGTCTCCCTCCTTCTCTGTGGCAAACACAAGTCTGCCCTCATTGTCCATGATATGTTTCTGTTTTGTAGATCTTTGTGCCATATTTTAGACTCCACATGTAAGTGATATCATATGGTGTTTGTCTTTCTCTTTCTGACTTACTTTACTTAGTGTGAGAATCTCTGGTTCTTTCCAGATTGCTGCAAATGGAATTATTTTGTTCTTTTTTATGGATCAATAGTATTCCATTTTATATATGTTTCACATCTTCTGAACCCATTCATCTGTCAATGGACATTTGGGTTGTTTCTGATGATGGGTTTATTCAGGATTAGAAGAGAATTGAAGTCCGGGTTCTTTAGTCATGATGAGGCAAGTTCCCACATGGCAAGGGAAGGAGAATGTTTTTATAGAGGGGAAAAGGAAGTTGGAAGGGTTATAGTAAATAAAGAGTCTGTGGCTTTTCATGGCTGAGCCCTTCCCAGGAAAGAAAATGAGGTCTTTCTTCCTCCTCTTTGGCTCTTCTGTCATCTCAGGGCATGTGAGCTTCCTCTTCCAGGCTCCCAACACTATTTAATTGAGGTTTCTGTTGATCAATTTTTTCCACTTTCCCCTTTTGACCAAATTCCTCCTCTGAAAGCATCGCTGATCAAGAGTGAGTTTTTCTAGTTTCATCGGCTTTCTGTCTCTTATTGCCAGGAAGGACCTTTCCTGGGAGTAATGTCTCATGTCAAAGAAAAAGTGTGCAGGTTAGAAACCTATTAAGGTCACATTTGAATAATGAGGAGTGGTAGTAAGGTGAACTCTCAGGTACTTTTTATCTGAGGTCCATATATCATCAAGATTGAAGAAATTAGAGATAATCTTAAACATTATGCCATCATCAAAAGTTCGATGACACACTTCCAACAGGCTTGGTCCAGATGTCTTGGGAAAGCTGTTTTATCAAATATCATCTGCTTTAATTCCAGGAAATTTTTACTTTTCAAGTTTCCAGATGATGTGCAGATCCATTTGAGGTCCAGTGCATTCTGTAGGTGTGTCATAGCAATCTAAGAATCTATTTCTTGGAGTTAGTGGCACATGGGTTAGTTAGAAGTACTTGATTGGTACATCTGTATTACATTTGAGTTCTTCTGGAGGAGTCTTTTCCAATCGATGATTAAGAGATGCTTAAGGTCTTCATTACAAGATCCTTAAGGTCTTCATCCCCTGATAGCACATAGTGAGATTTCTCCAGAGGAGTTTCCTGTAAATCATCATGAAGAGTCAGGAGGTTATTTGTCAGTGCTGAGCAGTTGTGAGGGACTTCGTCAGTGACAGAGGAAAAGGTAAATAGTAGGATCAAGGTTATTACAATGTAAAAGAGTTATGTGAGGAGTATTTAACCAAAGGACTTCACAGGAGGTGAGGTGGCTGAATGAGAAATGATGAGTGTGGTGAGAATTCAGGAGCAGCACAAAATTGGTGCAAACATTTATTAAAAAAAAAAAAGGTTAAAGGAGATCCCACAGCAAGTTTCTTGATGGTCTTAACCAAATGAACAGTGATGGCAATATTTTTAAGACAAGGGGATTATCCCGGTACCACAGAGTCCAGTTGCTGACAGTAATGTGGGTAGATCGTGGTCCCCATGTTTTTTGGGCAAGTACCCAAAGGGGATTTCCTTCCTTTTCATATTCAGAAAGAAAAAAAGGTAATCTGCTAACTGGGATGCCCAAGGGCAGGTGGGTCCATCAAACTCTCCTTTAGTCTTAAAGACTATGCTATTCATTTAGCATAGAATAGGATCTGGGTTGTTGTTCTTTAGTGAAACATATAGAGACTTGGCATTAAGAGAGACATGTGGCATCCAATTTCAGCAATAACTAATCAGTTTGAGGAAGCCTTGCTGCTGACATTTAAATTTGGGTTTTGGGAAATTTAGGACAACTTGAAGCGTGCCTGTACCTGTGTGTAGCCCTTGTTCTGGTATTACATGCCCTAAATATTGAACCTGGGTTTGGACAAACTGTGATTTTTCTTTAGTGACTTCCTGTCCCTTTAAAGCTAATAGCTTTGGCAACTGAATGCTGTCTTCTTGTGAGGAGGTTTGAGAAGGAGAGCAAAGAAGCAAATCATCCACATATTGCAACAAAATAGAACCTCTAGGAAACTTTATATCATCCAGAGCAGCCTTCAGGATTTATAAGAAATTAAAGGCACTCAGTGAAACACTAAGGCATTACTGTCCAGATGAATTATTTTTCTTCCCAAGTGAATGTAAAGAGATATTGACCAGCTTCATCAACTGGAATACTAAAGAATATACTGCTAAATCAATTACAGAAATGAATTTAGTTCCTGTAGGAATGAATTGTAGTAACAACAAGGTGTGGAGGGATAACAGTGTTGTTTATTGCTTAGAGGTCCCAGACACATCTTTGCCCATGGCCCTTAGGTTTTTTTCACTAGTCCAATAGGAGTGTTACAAGGGCTAGTACAAGACATAACAAGGCCTTCAGCCTTGAAATCTTCTATTACAGGCTTTATGCTTTGAAGGGCTGATTTACTTACAAGGTTCCAATTGATTTTGGAATCTATTTGAATTTTAATGGGAGATGTGCTGTGAATTTTGTCAATATCAGTTGGAGGTTTACCATAAGGAGTGTGGTTGCTGATTCAGTAGGAACAAAGAGTGTTTCCAGAATCAGCTCTAATGCCATTGGAGATGCAACAAATAAAACATGTCAAGGTGTCATTTAATTGACCTGGTTGGTTACCTTGATGACTACAGTGAACTCCTAGAATTATTTCCTCCTTTTGAGAAAAAGAAATTTCATATGATACTTCTCTAAGAATTCTTAGTCCAATACATGTTTAGAGACTGAGGAACTGAGGAGAAAAGAAAAGGGCGTATATTTCTCAAAGGGTGTAAATAAGAGGGAATGGGTTCAGAGACAGGTTCATTCGTGATCCCCACTAGAATTGTTTCAGTACTTGAGGCAGGGGCAACTTTACAGTAGTGCGTTAGAGCACCAAGAAAGTGGCTCTAGTGTCAGGATTAGAAGAGACTCATCCCCAATCTGGAGAAATGTTTCTCCAAGCCAATTAAGGAAGGAGGGTTGGGAAGAGCTCTTTAGTTCCTTGGAGCCTTGTCATTGAGAATTGGAAGGACATTGGAAAGGCTGGTTACAAAACACCTAAAGTGCTTAAATTCGTAACATTCTCTTTCCCTAAAGTCCTGGCTCTCTGAAATAATAGCAGAAAGTGACCCCCCCCCCCAAATAGTTCCCATCATGGCTCTGTGGTTAATTAACCCAACTAGTAACCATGAGATTGTGGGTTTGATCACTGGACTGGCTCAGTGGGTTAAGGATCTGGCATTTGCCCTGAACTGTGGTGTAGGTCACAGATGTGGCTGGGATCCCTCATTGCTGTGGCTGTGGTGTAGGCTGGCAGGTACAGCTCCAATTGGACCCCTAGCCTGGGAACCTCCGTATGCCATGGGTGCTGCCCTAAAAAGAAAATAAATAAATAAATAAATAAATAAATAAATAAAATAATAGCAGAAACTAAGAGGGTTTTGGTATTATGTAGGAGCCTTTATTTGCTAGATTTGAAGATTAAGAATTTGGTAGTCTACTTCTAAGGCCCATCTAGCATGTGAGAGAGGTATTTTGCCAGATTAACTAAATCTGAGTTGGATGTAGTTTCCCATTCCATCCTGGTCCTTTTTACTATAAGGGAAAGGTCTCAGTTCAGCCCATTAATAAATATAGAATTAAAAGCTATCTGGAAGAAATCAACATCTGAAGGAATTTTCTTTAAAAATAATCTAAATCAATTCTTTAAAAATAATTTAAAGTTGATTGTAATGTCATGAACAGGTTTGTTGGGTTTTTGTTTGCAGCCCTGAGTTTTGTTCCTATCAACAAGCTTTGGAAAAACCCTGGGGATTGCTTGATGAAGTTGCCTAGCAATTGTCCATGTCTGATCGTATAATAAATTAGCAGGCTGATCTCCCAATTGTAATTCCAGAGACCTTTCAGAATTTTCCCAATTAGTGGTTTTCATCCAGTGCTGGGCCTGGCCTTCACCAGTAAGCTTCTGAACTAACTGATGTAAATCCAGGAAACCAGATTGCTATGTTTAAATGACTATATTAAATTCTTTAGAAAGTCTGAGGGTTCAGCTTTAGTCAAGGGAATATAAGAAATTAAGGTACCCTCTGGATCCTCAGAAGTCTTAATTTCATTTCAGTTCAGTTCATTTATTTTTTTGTCTTTTTAGGGCCATACCCACAGCATATATTAGTTCCCAAGCTGGGGGTCTAACGGTAGCTGTAACTGCTGCCCTATACCATAGCCACAGCAATGCAGGATCTGAGCCGCACCTTCGACCTACACCACAGCTCACTGTAACGCCAGATCTTTAACCCACTGAGCAAGGCCAGGTGTCAAATCCGTGTCCTCATGGATACTAGTCAGTTTCATTACCACTGAGCCAAGACAGGAACTCCAGAAGGCTTACTTTTAAAGAGGCAGAACCTAATAAATTCAGAGAAAGGGGGAGAGGGGAGAGCCTCAGAATAAGGGGGACATTTAGTGAGAGATTTGGTATGGGGAACCAAGGTTAGAGAGAGAATTGGGATGAAGGAATGAGGAAAATGTGCTAGAGGCAAAGTCTGACCTTGAGCAGCCAGGGAGACAAGATGGTGCCAGAGGACAATTCTGAGACAATTGAAGGAAAAAGAGCCTGAGGCCTTTAGGGTTTGTCTTTCTTTAATCATTTATTTGCCTCAGTTAATCTGAAAATCTTAATTTGCAGGGAGGCAATTTTAGACTCCTGATAGTGTGGGAAAACCTCAAAATACCAATTAGAAATGCACGTGAGGAAAGACCATATTTTTTGTTTGTTTTGGGGATTTTTTTTACCTTTTTGTTCAGGGCCTACCAGTCATATAGAAGTTCCCAGGGTAGGGGTTGATCAGAGCTGTAGCTGCTGGCCTATGCCAGAGCCATAGCAGTGCCAGATCTGAGCTGCATCTGTGACCTGTGTCACAGCTCATGGCAATGCCAGATCCTTCTCCCACCAAGCAAGGCCAGCTATCAAACCCACCTCCTCATGGATACTTCATGATTCATTACCACTGAGCCATGACGGGAACTCCAAGAGCATAGTTTTTAAACTTAAATTTGGCCAGATTCTGGGGAGGCACCCTCAAAATATTTAGATATCTGGGATCCTGTTTCTCACAAGTTTTTCTCTAGAGTGAAGGAAAAATTTTCAAACAGCTTAAATAGCCTACAGCTTAAATTGGCTCAATTGAAACAGTTTCCATCTCCAGTACCCTTTAGGCCTCATACCAGCCAGTCTAAGGAAACAGCCTGGTGCAGGAGGAGCAAGGACAAAGGCTTTTCAGCCAGTGGCCAGAGAACTGCCTTTATTCCAAAAAGATAGGCCAGTGAGGTAGCTGGATTTGCAGTTTTAGTGAAGCAGCCCCTGCTTCTGAAGGAATGGGCAGATGGCTTCTCAGCCAACCTGGGTTGAAACAGTCTGACTTCAAAATCAGACTGGAGGGCTAAATGAGTACTCGCATACAGATCAAGGCCTTAACCAGATGGACAAAACTTAAAATAGGTCCAAAATAAAGCCTAGAGACCTTCAAACACAAAACGTTGTGAACTCAGATCTAGGAGAAAGGTATACCTTCAAACTCTAGGTTTGGCAAGAAAGCAGTGAGCCACAGTGGACTCGATTGTGGGTACCACTCTTGAGCCTTCAGGAGTCTTCTCTGGTCTCTGCATGGCCGCCAAAATATTGACCTAAAGCAAATAGACTGCCAGATATTTCTGAAGCAGAGATGGGTTTATTTAGGATTAGCAGAGAATTGCAACTTGAGGTTTATAACCATGAGCCTCATAAAAGTCCTCACATACAAAGGAAGGAGAACTCTTTTACAGAGGGGAAAAGGGAGTTTGGAGGACTATAGTAAACAAAGAGTCCAGGGGTTTTCATTGGCTGAGTCCTTGCTAGGAAAAAAAAGAAATCTTTCTTCTTCCTGTTGGGCACTGCTATCATTGCAGCATATGAGAGCCCTCATTCTGGTCTTCTGAATCTATTTGAGATTTTTGTTTATAAATTTTTTACCCATAGATCCAATGTTCAATGTTTCAGTGTCTTTGGGAGATGCCAAAATTCTCTTGGAACCACCATAAGATGAGACCTTTAGTCCTCAGCTGCTGAGTTTTGGCTGTCTGATAATGCATAAGCTCAAAATTTTATAATGGTGCTAGAGAGACGTTAGAAAGTACACATCTTTTGTGAATTTATTCAAATAAAACTTGAACTAATAAATCTATGAATCTAGCCATATTATAGAATCAGAACCACCTGAGTTTTCCCAACTTAAAAGTCTTGAGCAATTCGCTTTTTTTCTAATTTTTTTGATTCTTTTTACCATCACATGGCTAGCCTTTAAAAACTCTCACTGTAAAGCCAACACCATGCTGTATTTCTTTACAAATTTCTTGTTGCTAATGTGGGACAGCTAGCTATTATCATTTTTTTATCAATCAGCTTTAGCCTTCAGGCAAAAATAATCTCAGTGTTGAGGAGGGCCTTGAAACTGTTGTTGGATGAGAGTTGTACAGATGTAAAGTAGGTAAAAAATGGGACTAAGCTGACCATAAAAAAAATTTATTTATTAGGTTTACAAAGATTATACTTAGATGATGGGGGTGGTGGGTCGATGAAAGGGAAAAACAGTTGGAATATATTAAGGCATTTGAAAGGATATTTCGTTATATTATAAATTTATAGTACAATTGTTTTCATATCAGGCTAACTTTATTTGATGGGGAGTGCCCTGATGGCAGGAAACAGTGTGTCCTTTGCATCCTTCCACACTGCTTTTGGAGCCAAACACAGTGTTTTATATATAGTAGAATGTAGTTTTTATTATTTAAATTTTTTAAATTAAATTTTGCTTTTTTAGGGGCCAGGCCTGTGACATATGGAAGTTCCTGGGCTAGGGGTGGAATTGGAGCTGTACCTATAGGCCTATACCTCAGCTGCAGCAATGCCAGATCCAAGCCTCATCTGTGACCCATGCCTCAGTTTGTGGCAATGCTGGATCCTTAACCCGCTGAGCAAGGCCAGGGACCAAACCCTCATCCTCCTGGATACTGGTCAGGCTCATAACTGGCTGAGCCACAATAGGAACTCCCAGAATGCATTTTTTAATTTGAAATGATGTTTTGAAATTTCTTCTCTGTCTCCTCACTGCTATAGTGAAATCATACTCAATCCTTAGACTCAGTCTTTCTTGCCAGACATTAGACAGGTGGTTGATTTCCTTGCCCATGAATGAGTAATCTGTCTTTTTCACATCTTACTTTGGAGTTCCTGATGCCTATGCTATCTCCCTTTACGTCTCAAATCCAGTAGAGAGCAATGGAACAAAAAAAATAACTTTGAAAACTTAAAAGTAAATTCATTTATAAGGCAACATGAAGAATGTACTCTTAATTTAAAATCTTCAGACCTGATTTCTTGTCCCAGCTCTGCCAGTAATTAATTTTGCGTGTTTATCTAAGAATTGTTGACATCTTTGGGTCACCATTACTACATTTGAAAATGAGAAGTTTAGATAACCGCTCTGCGAGATGCATCCTAGCTCCAGAATACTCTGGAGTGTTTACGCTGTTAGGATTCTCTTTCTCACCTGTAACATTTTCTGTTGTCTTCATCCTGACAAAATACTGTGCTTTAAAAAATAAACAGGACTCCATAATTTTATATGAATCTCCAAACTGGTATAAGTGCTTTCTCATACTAGAGAAAGGGATTAAAGAAGGATGGAGACATCCCCATTCTTCTCCCAGAAGCCTTTTCCATCTTTCAAGAGCCATTTTAATTCTAAGATACACATATGATGAGTACTTCAAGAACCAGGGTGATTGCTGGAGAAGCAGATTTCCCAGTCCCAGTTTTCCTTCCTGCCTTGACTGCAAGCATCATCCAAAATCATTCTCTGTCTTCTTTTTGCTGCCAATCTTCTGTGTCTTTAGTGAGAAATTGTATTCAACAAAGACTCATAGATGTTGCCAAGATGTGAAATTAACATTCCCTGTTTTTCTTCTTCTTTATGTTCATCATTCATAAGAATCCTTATTTCTCTTCCTCCCTGAACGTATGTGTGTGCATAATAATTATCCGCATATATGCGTATGAGTGGGTCTGTGTGTGTATAGAGAGGGAAGCAAGGAAGGAAGGATGGAGGGGAGAGAGAGAGAGAGGTGGGGGGGAAGAGAGAGAGGTGGGGGGAAGAGAGAGAGGTGGGGGGGAAGAGAGAGAATGAATGAATCAGAGTTTTAGTGTTTTCAAAAATAATTACTGTTTTCCTTCAAGTGCTCTTTGTAAAATTTATCTGAGGTCTTAGGGTACCGAAGGGTCTTAGGATTTCCTTCAACAGCAAAATCATTAAAGCTTTGACAACCTCAAATGTCTATATACATTTCAGAAATTTTGAGTGTTTTGACAGTCGAATATTGTCAATCAGTGTGTCTTTCACCATGCGGATTTATTTCACTAACATATCCAGTAACATATCATTATTGCTTTAGTATAACATCTTGGAGAGTAGATCCTAGTGTCATAAAAATAAAAAATATAACTACTCAGTTCTGTCTTTATTCAAATCTATCATAAATCAGTGAAGAAAAATCATATAGGTACGGGGGACTTTAGTACACTGGACATTGATGCCAGTGTCCTAAATTGGTGTCAGTGAGAAGGTACTTACCCTCTTAATACACATCAACAGCATCAGCGGTTTGTCTTTCTAAATGTCATGTGCATAACTCAGTTTTAGAGTTGATGAAAATATCTAAACTCTCATTTGGGTTCAACCATCAAAAATCAGATTATTCTTTTACATATTTCCAAATGAAAGTGACGGTAGAAAATGGGGAGAAATAAAATGCCAGGCACTGCCCCAAGAATTAACTTTGTAGATTGTCACAACAATCCTATGAAGTAGGGACTTATTATTTTCATGGCATAGATGAAGAAACTGAGGCTAAGTCACTATCATTATCCAATTGCTGAGTGGTAGAATCTGGATTGGAACACGGGGATTCTAGATCTGGAGCCTACATCTTTTAAAGATGAGCTTCCAAATTGCCCCAAGCCCACTTCTGTAACCACTGCATTTATTATATTCTGTAACTACTCTTACCTACATGCATTATTTTATGCCATGCATGCTCAACCATCCCATCAAGTTCTTATTTTCTGAAAAGAACATGAATATTCAGACTAATATTTCACCATTGCCTGTGCTTTTTAATCTGTCTATAATGGCTACTTGTCGATGTTTCCCCATACTTCCCTATTTTCATGCATGAATCTTTGTTTCTCCTTTGTTACAAAGAAATTAAAATATTATTTCTAGCCATTGAAATCTATTGGTTTCGCCTGGCTTTCTAAAATAGGAGTAGCAAACTTAAATCCTGTTTATTTTAATAATATCTCTTGAGAGTAATTGTCCTGTGTTTAAAATTCATATTTCTTTTTATCTGCTAAATATGTAATTGACTTTTGACAATTTCTTGCCTTTCCCCCATTCTTCCCTTGTATGGAAAGGACAATGAGAAATTGTGATTGGCCTCCTCTACTACAGTCCTTATTTTGAGTCTCTTTATTTTATTTTACTCTGCTTTATTCTAACTAATAAGACCAAGGTTTGGCAGAAGGGGACAAAAAAAAACCCCAAATTACTTGTCATTCATGACCATCCACTCATGCCAATGAGGATTTATTTTATCTTATAAGCTTTTTGGGGGTAACAGTTCAGCTTTGCTTTGTGTGAAATAACAATAAAATGGACACTTTTTTGAAAAAGAGTACCATTTTCCTGAATAAAGCATCCAGATGAAGAAGCTATTTTGAAATATCAATCACACAAGTCACATGTCTTAAAATGGCATACTTTGTATAACAATAATAGTCATACTAGTGTAAAGAAAACATTAAGAATGTTAAAGGGTACATAAAGTGGAAATTATTCCAGATTAAGTGAAGTGGACTTATATGATAATGAGATATTCAGCCCTATACAAATATGAGCAAAATTTCAAAATAAAGCATCAAACATCAAAAGAGCCTCTTAATATTATAAATTCAAAATACTTGCATTTATGAAAAGAACAAGTAGATCAATAAAATTTATTAGATGGCTGTATTAGCTTGTGGCTCCGAGATCCTATATTTGGTGAATTGAAAGCCTAATTATAGACCCAGTTTCCACTTGGGCATATTTTTTGTTAAACAATTGTCAATATCCCCACATGTATTGTTGGGCTTGTCAGCCAGCCAGTCTGTAAATAGGCCAGCTTCTGTATTTACATCTATAGATAGGGGTCTATTCCTGCTTTCTTAAAAAGATTACAAAAATGTTATTCTGGGTATGAAAAATTTATAAATAAGTTCCAGGCGGACTAGGTATTTTCACTTTTTTTGGAAAAAATTTTTTTTTCTTACCCCATCATGGTGATATTATAATAATACTGTGAGGCTGTTTAATAATCAAAGTAATTTATTGGGTTACATACTATTCTCACTGCAATGTTAAACCATATCTTTAGTTTTCTTTCTGATAAACCATACTGTTGTTTGCTACTAAAAGTAATTCACCTTGTTTAGCAAGTGTTTGCTAAGTATTCTTTATAAACCAGTTTCCAAAGTATTATTAAAGATGATGGTTACAGTGGACAAGGATGTGGGGTGATGGACACCAGGGGATTCACAGGACCAACGTTTAGATCCCAGTTCTATGACATGACCTGTGTGTCCTGACACACACCGTTTCACATACGGTTAGCCCTCTATTTTCAGTTGGGGTAATATTTTCTTTAAAGCTTCACAGAGTCTATGATATGAACCAATAAGATAATATAATCATTTACAGTAAAAAAATCACCATTACACATAGCTGTGAGGATTATATGAAGTGTTAGAAATTTCAGCAGTGTGCAAAACATAAAAGGGCTCTACAGTGTTAACATTTATCTGGAGTCTAATGGAGTGGGGACACATGACTAGATTTATAATTACAAACTGTAAGTTCTATGAGGTAAAGGATGATACTCCCTCATGAGAGATGATAGTAGTGGCATGGATTTAACCTGGCCACAGAGGAGCTGGAAATACCACTCAGAAGTGACAGAGATCCAGAAGATGAACAGTAGTTCACAGGCGAGAAAACACTAGAGCACGTCAGGCAGAAGCCACAGCATGTGCAAAGGCCGTGTGCATTGTAAACTGTTAAGGTCTAATGGGGCAATATTTTGATGCTGAAATGTGTGTGCTTGGTTTTTCAAATCCTTCTACTTTTGCCAGCCACATTGCCTCTCAAGCAGAATCCAGAGCTTTCCAAATGAACTGCCCTCAGGCTAAGCATGTTATAGAATGACTAAAGAATCAATTGCTTGGCTTTTGAGTACTTGAGTAGATATTTAAAATTAATAGCATAGATATATATCTTTAAAACCATAAAACAACCTTTTTTTTTCCTCCCCAAAGAAGTTGTTAGTGGTCCAACTCTATGGAAAAGAGCAATTTAGAGGGATGAGCTGCAGGGTTCTCTGGGAAAAGTCTAATGACCATGGTCAGGGTGGCAGAGTAATTGGAATGTGCTTGACAGATAAAAGAACAGAGTGGGTGTGGGTCTTATTACCCATAGGGTAATCAGAAAGATGGCTGACCTCAAAGATACTGTGTGTCTAGCATAGTATCTGAAGGGCACAATAGCAAAAGCATGAGATACGAGATAACAGGTTAAAGAAAAGTCTCACAGACACGCACCGGCATGGAATGGAAGGCCAGGAAGAAGCATCTAAGACATCTGGTCACTGGAAGAATCTCTGTGGTTGGGATGAAAAAGTCCTGAAATTATCACTTAGAAACCCCAGTGGGGTCACGGACATCATCAGCAGATCCAGTAAGGACAGACAAATGATGAAAAAGCTACTCTTCCATGGGGAACAATGAGGACAGAATAAACTGGCCTCTCTTTTCACCTATCCTTTCTAAGCTTCATACAATACTACATCATGAAGGCTTCCAGGGAGAAGCAGAAGGGGTGCTGGTGGAGGTTAGAATGCTGAGTAGTTTACAAGAGAGACTGAGTAGTTATACGAAAAAAGACTTTTACTGGAAATGACTGAATTACTTTAATATGACATAAATTTCCCCCCCAAAAGTGGGGCAAATAAACTGAAATCAGTTAAAAAGGAAAATGCCCTCTTTTTTACACACTTGAGTTTGGTGACTGTGTCAGTGGTAATCATCATTAAGTCTGGGACGAAGCCCAAAGTTAATATTTCTAAGGTACTTTCACAGCACTTTAAATTTTTCATCCTGATCCATTTCCCTCCTTTTAAATGCTCTGTAGGAAATTGGATACCAGGTTCATTTTGTACCTAAGTTCCTTTACAGATGGTTACTAGGCATTTTAGAAATCTTCCTCCAAATGAAAACAGATGTTTTAAAACTATATATTTTGACCCCATATGAGTAATTATTGAATGACTGCTTTTCATATGGGCTTGTCATCATGGACGCATAATTATCTTGAACATTATTAAATGTTTTGCCTTTTCCTACATTTACCTTTTTAAAATGAATTATTTGGTAATAGGCAGCAAAGGATTACATTCTTACTTGTAGAAGATAGTTGGTTTGTTAAAGTGTGGCATTTGGAATGTGTGACATTGTCTAAAACCACAACATCTAGTGTCACCTGAAGAGTGCTAGAGCTTCAAGACATCTTTTGCTTTGCCCATTGTCATTATTAATAAAGGGCAAAACCTATCATTAGTAACAGTGATGTAAATTTAGAGGAAGGAAATTAACTTCATCTGAGACATTTTACTTTCAACTAAGATCTGATTTATATCCGCCTAATGGGAACTTCTGTGACAGGACCAATGCTGAGAGGTTTATGACCATCATCCTCCAAACCTGATATCTATTTCACTTTAATAGAAAGAGAAAACATGTATTTATTGTCTCCCTTGCAAGTAAAATTTTGTATTCATTGTTCTTTCTTTTTTTCTTTTTTTTTCTTTTTTGCTTTTTATGGCTGCATCTGTGGCATATGGAGGTTCCCAGGCTCGGGGTCAAATCAGAGCTCCACTGCCAGCCTACACCACAGCCACAGAAATGCAGGATAGCCATGCCTGGAACTCCCATGGATCACATATTTACACTTAGACTAAAATAGCTTGGCTTAAAGAAAATGTGAGCATATTTCAACTCTCTGAGATGAAAAGAAATAATACACAAATACTCATTGAGTTTCTCTTTTCAGGGAAGTTATTTTGTGTTGGGAAAGATAACTACCTGGATGGAGTTTTAAACCTAAAAGGGCTTTTCAAATGTAGCAATGACAGACTGCTTTTATTTGGTAGTTTGAGGTCATCCTACTTTGGAAGTTGGTTTTATTTTTTTATTTTTATTTTTTTCAAAAGATATGAATAGATATGTGCTACTGTTTGTTTTTTTCAAAAGATATGAATAGATATGTGCTACTGTTTGCAGTGTTGCCATGGAAGGTAATATCCTGGAACATTTGAACCCCCTTTTTCTTTTTTTCTACACTGAGAGAGGCAGTAGTGGAAAATAGTAAAACTATGAATTACTCTAATAACCACTAGAGGTCTACTGATATCAGATTTCTACCAATATCTTTCATGTCTATAAATATTTAAAATTAAGTATTTCATATGAATGAAAGTGATTTTCCCCTCCTTTGTAATGTATCTTTCATTCTCTGGACTTTAATTCCACTTGAAATTAAGGATATTTGGCAGTTTTTCTTTTGTTGTTGTTGTTTGTTTGTTTGAATTGTGTTTTGTTTTTCTCTAGCATTTATATATTGTATCATGACTGTTAATTTTTGGGAAAACTTTTAAGTGGTTGGTGGGCATTGGGTACTTTAATTAAACATGTATATGCACGTATGTGTTTTATTACATTAGTTAAAGAGAAATGTGTGCCTTGCTTTTTATTCAGTAGACTATGTGAATTCCATTTGATTCTAAAGCAAGAACTTACTCTCGGGTATTACACATTTTCACATTGACTTGTGAATGCGCCTCCAGGGAGTTTGCCAGGTGCATTCAAACCAAGCATGAGTAGAGTTCACCATTCAAGCACTCACACTGTAATCAGTCACATTGCTAAAAATGATGCTATTTGTTAGAAATAATCAATGTGACCAGCCACTATTTTGTAGGAAATTTGTGTCTGAGAGCCCCGAAATTATCACATGTTACTGTGCTATTCAGTGGGATCTTCCATTTACATTATTTTATATGAAAGAAAGTAACAATTCAAATATGTGTGAAAGAATTCAGGAGCCCCTTTTCGAACTCTTATGCTTGGGAGAAGGTCAGTTAAAACTGTTCAAGTGACTTTTCTGTCTGTCTGTAGTTGAGTACAGGGGACATTTAAAGATCTAAGTAACAGCCTCCAGTCCAAGAGTCTCCAGCACCTACAGTACTTTGAAGAGTCCTAGCTTGTAAAGCTTAGTAGAAATGTCACTGTCATAATTCTCCTATTCCATGCCAGCTCCAGTCCCATATGCTCGCAAAGGTGAAAAGTGAAATTAGAAATGTTTGTGTCATCTTGTTGGAAAAAGGTGAGGAAAATATGTAAGTTATTTGATTCCTTTTCCCATTAACCAAAATAATGACTACATCTGCAATGAAGAGAAAACAATCTGAACCTAAGGAAACATCTCACCAACATTTTGGGGTCATTTAGTGAAGTGAACTTATTTTCAGACATGACTCTAGCTAAGACGCAGGGACACCCTTATGAATGCAGAAAAGGGATGACTTTGATTCAGTGTTGTTCGCCAGCACTAATTCTTTTTTGCCACATGTTGCTGGATAATCATATTTTACACTATCCAGGGTCATCTTTTGAGTAAGCAGAATATGTTATCATTGAGATTCAGAATTCGGAAGATGCCAGACATGTAGCCAGGCTCCCCTTGGCTACTGTATGTGGGTGTAAAGTGATGACCTTTGTGTGCTCTACAAAGACTGCTGGTCCCAGAGTGGGTGAAGGCTGATTTCAAGTCATATTCTGCTGATTCATATGTGCTGGTGCAAACTTGTCTCTGCTCAGAGGAATGGAAGTCTTTTTATAATTCATCTGTCAAGAGGAAGCACCATTTGCAAGTAGCCAGGGTTTCTGTAGTTTGCTCAGGGCACCCTGTGCACATGCTACTGTCTGCTTCCTACTAAAGTATCACCCTCAGTTATCTCTCATTGGTAGGTAAGACTTTACCATTACACTTTTGGTATCTGAAGGTTCTTATACTTTCTCCCTTATCAAAAATTAAAATAATACACACCCCTCAAAATGAAACCTTTGTAAATATGAATGAACACCTAAATTTAAATGATCAGCTTCTAATTGGGAAGGCGCTACAGGAACTTAAAGACTCTTACATGTGTGGAAAAAAATGTGTATGTCTATATATATATTTTATATACACACATAGACGCACAAAATTCATAATATATATACTCACAAATAGAGAAACTAATAGAGGATGTATGTACTCACAGTAAAATGCACTACTGGCTTCAAGAATTATTCATTTGTAAACTGTTTAAATTAGAGGAAGAAGAGTATTGAAAGAAAACATGCTTTGGACTTTTTCAGAATTGTGCTTCACTTTGGCTATGTATGCCCCTTGTGCCAAGATCATGGTAAAAACTACATGGAGATTATCCCCTTCTATCCTTTCTTATACAACTTTGATCAACATGATATGATGAATGAAAAATCTTTTTTTCACTTATTCCTTCTGGAAGCATTTAGTAAAAGTGATTGAAAAGACAACAGTTATTAATATACTGAAATTAAAATTAAGTTATCTATTCCTTAATTATTAAGTCCTTACTATCAGTCAAACACTTTTTACTGCTGGGACCATAGCAGTGGACAAGGCAGACAACCCAAGTTCTTATAGAGTTTTTCTTACCTCAGCCGATAAAACTTTTAATTATCAGTTTTGGTGGAACTGGTGGAATTGATATTCTAACAAAAGAAAGCCTAATTATATGATATACAATAAACACTAAATCCTATATATGTATAATGTGTGTATATATAAACACATTTATCCAAACTCATAAAATGAATAGTATCAAGAGTGAACCCTAAGGTAAATTGTGAACTTTAGGGATGATGAGTAAACATAAGCTCATCTTTGGATAAAAAGCAGTGTACCATTCTGGTGAATGATTATTTTTCTTTTCTTCTTCTTAGGGCTGCACCTGGGGCATATGGAAGTTCCCAGGCCAGGGGGTGAATCAGAGCTGCAGCTGCAATTTCACAGCTATAGACCACTAAAATTGCTATTTCTTAGAAAATCTGACAAGACCTCATCAACTCAGGTCCCAAAGTCAGCAGTGCCGCAGATTTAAGAAAGAAGAGATGAAGAAACAGAGTGGGCATCGGTGGGCTACCGCTTTCGGGAGGCAACAGCAACCCTCTGAGCCAAGTCATGATTTTTATTTGCTATTTTCTACTTCCTTGTAGGTACAGAATCACATGTGTCATTTACAGTGTTACTGATCAAGGCTACAGATATGCAAGGCACAGACCCTTTGTATTCATAGATGCTATAAATGATTAACCCTCCAGAGAAAGATTATATTGTTTATGCTTAAGGCTATTAAGCCCTTTCCTCCAACTCCCTTAGGGTTCTGGTCATGAGAACAAGAATGTCAATGGCTTTCCACCCAGGACATCTGGAGTATTTGGCAACTTGCTTTCAAGCAGCCACTGGTATGGTGTACATTTCCAGTCTCACTCCCTTTTCCCCAGGGGTCTGGGAAAGTCTTATATTATTTGGCAAGCCTAGATTAGCGTCATTCTTCAAGCGCCATCTAGTTTCTTTGATTCACTATGGCCTGTATACATGCATATCTGGCAAGCCTCCAACAAAAATCAGAAATACATGTTTCTCTTTTAAGAAAAGAAAGTTGTCTATTAAAATTGTTCAGTAAATGAGAGGGAAAAGTCTGAAGAAGTAGCTATGTGCTTATTATATTGTGCTCTACTCTTTTTTAAAATGTGTGGTACCTGAGAAAAATCAATCTTTCTTGCCTATGAAACTTGTACTCTTTCATCCTCTATTATAAAATACACTTTAATGACTCTTCATGCTTGAGTTTGTTTCGTAATTTATAAAATATTGTTTATAAAATTAGATAAGCCATGAAAGAATGACTACTGTAAACACTGATAATTAAAAGTTTTATTGGCTGAGGTAAGTAAAACTCTATAAGAACTTGGGATTTTTAGGTTTCATAGAGTATATATATACATATATTTTCACTCATGTGAAAATCCTCTCTGCTCTGTTTATTCTTCTGTCTCGCTGCTCACCCCTGGAATCCACTGACCTTTTTATTGTCTACCTAGTACTTTTTCCAGAATGCCATATAGATGGAATCACACAGTATATAGCATTTTCAGACTGGCTACTTTCACTTAGTAATGTACACTTAAGGTTTTTCCATGTCTTCTCATGGCTTGCTAGCTCATTTATTATTAGCATTGAATAATATTCCATTTTCTGAACATACCAGAGGCTATTTATCCATGTGTTGAAGGGCATCTGGTTGCTTCCAAGTTTGGACAGTCATGAACAAAGCTGCTGTAAGCATCTATATGCAGGGTTTTTGTGTGGACATAAATTTTCAACTCCTTTGGGTAAATACGAAGTAGCATTATTTCTAGATTGTTTGGTAAGAGTATGCATGGCTGTTAAGAAATAGCCAAACTCTCTTCCAAAGTGGCTTGTACCATTTTGCACTCCTACCAGCAATGAAGGAGAGTTCTTGTTGCTCCATATCCTTCTCAGCATTTGGTGAAGTTGGTGTTCTGGATTTTGGCCATTCTAATAGTTATGCAGTGGTATCTCATTGTTAATTTAATTTGCATTTCCCTAAGGACACAGATTTGGAGCATCTTTTCAAATGCTTACTTGCCATCTGTTTAGTTTCTCTGCTGAGGCATCAATTAATGTCTTTGACCCATTTTTTTTTAAATTGAGTTTCTTTGTTATTATTGAATTTTAGGAGTTCTCTGTATCTTTAAGGTAACAGTCCTTTATCAGATGTGTCTTTGGCAAATATTTTCTCCCAGTCTATGGCTTGTCTTCTTGTTCTCTTGATACCATCTTCTGCAGAGAAGACAAATATTTATTTTATGGAACCCAGCTTATAACTATTTCTCTTATAGCTCATGCTTTTGAGGTTCTATCTAAAAAGGCATCACCATACTCAAGTACGTCTAGGTTTTTTTTCCTAGGTTATTTTCTAGGAATTTTCTAGTTTTTGATTTACATTTATGTCTTTGATCCATTTTGAGGTAGTTTTTGCGAAGGGTGCAAGGACTGTGTCTAGATTCATTTTTTTACATGTCGATGTCCAGTTGTTCCAGCACCATTTGTGGAAGAGGAAAATGTCTTTGCTTCATTGTAGTGCTTTACTCCCTTATCAAAGATCAATTGAGTAAATCTGTGTGGGTCTATTTCTGGGCCTTTTATTCTTGTCCGTTTTTCGGTTTACCTAATCTTTGGCCAATACCACACTAGTTTGACTGCTGTAGACTTAGAATAAGTCTTTCACTTGGGTAGTGTTAATTTCCCAACTTCATTCCTCTTCTTCAATATTCTATTAGTTAGTCTGAGTCGTTTGCTTGTCTATATAAACTTTTCTATTTCCATAAAATAACTTGCTGGAATTTTAAATGGGATTTAATTGAATCTGTAGATCAATTTTGAAAAACTGACAACAATATTTTCTTCATACTCATGAACATTGATTTATTCTTTGATTTTGTTCTTGCAGAGTTTTATAGTTTTTCTTTTATAGATACCATATAAATTTTGTTAGACATAGACCTTAGTATTCCATTTTGAGGAGTATTGTGTTTTTAATTTCAAATTCCACTTATTCATTATAGGTATATTAGAAGGCAACTAGATTTTGTGTATTAATGGTGTATCCTACAGCCTTGATATAATCACTCCTTAATTCTAGGAGTTTTGAAGTCAGCTCTTCAGATTTTCTACATTACATGGACATGTCATCTGTAAGCAAAAACAGTTCTGGGCCTTCCTTCCTTATATGTATATATTGTATTTCCTTCTCTTGCCTTATTATCTTAACTAGGACTTCAGATATGATGTTGGAAAGGAGAAGTGAGAAGAGGAATCCTTTTCTTATATCTGATCTTGTGAGAAAGCTTTGAATTTTACACCATCAAGAGTGTGTTAGCTGTGTGTTTCTGTAGATAGACTTTATCAAGTTAAGAAAGTACCCTTCTATTCCTAGTTTACTGAGGTTTTAAATGAATAGGTTTTGGATTTTTGTCAAATTTTTTGGCTTTCGTTGATATGATATATCATTTTTAAACTATTTTGATGTGATAGAATACATTAATTAACTTCGGAATGTAGAACTAGATTTGCATTTGAGGGATAAGCTAGTCATGATGTATAATTCTTTTTATACATTTTTAAAATTTTATTTGCTAATATTTTGTTGCATCTGGGCTCATGAGCGATATTAATCAGTAGTTTTCAATTAATGCCTTTATCTGATTTGGGAATAAGAATAATGCTGACCTCACAGAATGAATTAATGAAATAGGAATGTATTACCATGGTTTCTAGCCTCTGAAAGAGATTATAAAGAATTGGTATAATTTCTTTTCTTTCCAGACTTTAATGTTTTATTTTTCTACCCATTTTATTGAGATATGATTGACATACACTATATAAATTTAAGATGTAGAGCATAATGATATGACTTACATCATGAAATGATTATCATAATAAGTGTAGTGAATATTTATTACCTCATATAGATTAAAAATTAAAGAAATGGAAAAATAATTTCCTTGTGATGATAACTCTTAGGATTTACTCTCTCAACACCTTTCATGTATAACAAACAGCAGTGTTAATTATATTTATCATGTTGTACATTACATCCCTAGTATTTATCTTACAACTGAAAGTTTGTACCCTTTGAATGCCTTCATCCAGTTCCCTCTCTCCCCACACCCTATCTCTAGTCACCACAATAATCTCTTTTTCTATAAGTTTATATCTTTATTTTTGAAGTATAATTGACCTGCAAAACTATAATAGTTCCTGTTACACAACATAGTGATTAATATATCTATACATTTCAAAATGATCACCGTAAGTCTAGCTGTGACATGTTACCAAAGATATTATATTACACGATTACTGATTATATTCCCCACACTATACATTTCATTTTTTTTTTTTTTTGCATCTGGATGTTTTTTTTTTTGCATCTGGATGTTTTTTTTTTTTTTGCATCTGGATGTTTTTTTTTTTGCATCTGGATGTTTTGCATCTGGATGTTTTGCATCTGGATGTTTTTTTTTTTTTGCATCTGGATGTTTTGCATCTGGATGTTTTGCATCTGGATTTTTTTTTTTTGCATCTGGATGTTTGTGTCTCCCAATCTCCCTCGCTTGCTTTTTTCCTCTTTACATTTCTCTCCTCTTTGGCAACCATTTGTTCCTTCTTTGTATCTTTAACTGTTACTGTTTCGTTTCTTCATTTGTTTTTTTAGGTTCCACATGTAAGTGAAATCATACAATATTTGTCTTTCTTTGTCTCATTTACTTAACTTAGTACATTAGGTCTGTCCATTTGTTACAAATGACATTATTTCATTTTTATGGCTGAATAGTATTCTATTATATATATACCACATATTCTCTATCCATTTGTCTATCAACAGGCTCTTAGGTTACTTCCATATCTTGGCTCTTTGAAATAGCATTGCAAAGAATATAGAGGTACATTTATCTTTTCAAATTAGTGTTTTCATTTTCTTTGGGTTAATATGCAGAACTCCTGGATCATATGTAATTCTACTTTTAACTTACTTGAAAATCTCCACACTGTTTTCCGTAGTGTCTACACTAATTTTGATTCCCACAAACAGTGCATAAGTGTTGCCTTTTCTTCTCATTCTCACTAACACTTATTATTTGTCTTTTTGATAATAGCCATTCTAATAGGTGGTAAGGTGATACGGCATTGTGGTTTTGACATGCATTTTCCTGATGACTTAGTGATGTTGAGAATCTTTTCATGTGTCTGTTGCTTTGGAAAAGTGTCTATTTAGATATTCTGCCCATTTTTGAATCTGGTTGTTTGTTTTTGTGATGTTCGGTTGTATGAGTTATTTATGTATTTTGGATATTAACCCCTTACAAGATATATTGTTTGAAAAAATCTTCTTCCATTCAGTCAGAAGCCTTTTCATTCTTTTGATAGTTTTCTTTTCTGTGCAAAAGCTTTTTATAGTTCGATGTAGTTTCATTTGTTGTTTTTTGGTTTTGATTCCCTTGCCTGAAGAGATGTATCTAAAAAGTATTATTAAGACCAGTGTTAAAAAGCTTACTGCCTATGTTTTCTTCTAGGTATTTTATGGTTGCAGGTCTTACATTTAAGTCTTTAATTCACTTTGAATTTATTTTTATTATAGTGTGAGAGAGTAGTTCTTTGATTATTTTGCAACACGTAGCTGTCCAGTTTTCCCAACACCATTTGGGTGTAATTTCTTTGTTAAATGTTTGGTACAATTCATCAGGAAACCCATCTGGTCCTGGTGCTTTCTTTCAGAAGGTTATTGTTTGTATTATTTCATTAATAGATATAAGCCTATTTAGATAGTCTATTTCTTCTTTGAGTTTTGGCAGATTGTTTCTCTCAAAGGATTGTTCTATTTCATCCAGATTATCAAATTTATGGGCATAAATTGTTTGCAATATTTTATTATCTTTTTCATATCCACCAGACCTATCATGATGTCCCAATTTTCATTTCTGATATTAGTAGAATATGTCCTCTTTCATTTTTTTTTTTCCCCTCAGGCTGGTTAGAGGCTTACTGATTTTATTGATCTTTACAAAGAGTCATGATGTGGTTTCACTGTTTCTTTATTTTTAGATTGATTTCCTATTTCCAAATTCATTGATCTCTGCTGTAGTTATTGTTTCTTTCTTTTTCTTCCTTTAGAGTTAATTTGGTTTTCTTTTTCTGGTTTCCTAAAGTAAAAACTTAGATTATTGATTTTATTTTGTTTGTATTTTTTTGGTCTTTTTAGGGCCACACTGGTGGCATATGGAGGTTCCCAGACTAGGGATCAAATCGGAGCTGTGGTTGCTGGCCTGAGCCACAACCACAGCAATGCTTGATCCGAGCCACATTTGTGACCTCTGCCATAGCTCACAGCAATACCAGATCCTTAACCTGCTGAGCAAGGCCAGGGATAAAACCTGTGTCCTCATGGATGCTAGTCAGATTCATTTCCGCTGAGCCACAATGGGAAGCCCAGATTATTGATTTTAGATCTTTCTTCTTTCCAAATTATTCACTTTATGCTAGGTATTTCACTCTAAGTACTTTTTTCATTGCTTCTCCAAAATTTGGATAAGTTATGTTTTCATTTTAATTTAGTTCGAATTATTTTGAAGTTTCTCTTGAGATGACTTCTTTGAACAGTGGGTTATTTAAAAGTATGCTCTTTAACCTCCACATGTTTGAGGGTTTTCCTGTTATCTTTCTGCTATTGATTTCTAGTTTAATTCTATGATGGTCTGAGAGCATACACTGTATAACTTCTATTCTTTTAAACATCTCAAATTGTGTTTTAATGTCCAGAATGTGCTCTATCTTCGTGTATCTTCCATGTGAACTTGAAAAGACTGTACTCTATGCAAGTCAGTTATATACACTTGATTGATGGTGTTAAATTCAATTATGTCTTACCAATTTTATGGCTACTGGTTTTGTTCCATTTATGAGAGAGAAAACTTGAAATCTCCAAATAATGATTGAGGACTCCAATACTTCTTCTTGAAATTTTATCAGTTTTTGCCTCACATATTTGGACACACTTTTGTTGACACTTGTTAAATCTTCTTGGAGAAATGGCCTATTCATCATTCGTAATGCCCTTCTTTACCTCTGATAACTTTACTTACTTTAATCACTGTACTTCCTAAAATCGATAGAGATATTCTGCTTACTTTTGATTCTTATTAGCATGGTAAATTTCTCTTTACCCACACACTTTTTATTTTTTTATTTTTTGTGTGTAGTAATTATTTTTATATTTCTTTTTACAATTATTATTAAAGTATAGTTGATTTACAATGTTTCAAGTTCTGTTGTACAGCAAAGTGACCCAATCACACACATTTCCTGTGCTATACAGTAGGATCTCTTTGCCCAAATGTTTATTGGAATATAGTTGACTTACAAAATTGTCTTAATTTCAGTCATACAGCAAAGTAAATCTGTTATATGTATACATATATCTATTCCTTTTCAGATTCTTTTCCCATATAGGTTATTACACAGTACTGAGTAATTTCCCTGTGCTGTACGGTAGGTTCTTGTTACCCATCTATATTATATAGTAGTGTATATATGTCAATCCCAGTCCCATAATTTATCACTCCCCTCATGTTTCCCCTTTGATAACTGTAAGTTTGGTTTCAAAAAATCTTTGAGTCTGTTTCTGTTTTGCAAGTTCTGTGGTATCGTTTTTATTCCACATATTAGTGATTCCCCATATTAGTGCTCTCATATGATATTTGTCTTTCTCTGTCTGACTTACTTATATGATAATCTTTAGGTCCATTCATATTGCTGCAAATGGCATTATTTCATGCTTTTTTATAGCTAAGTAATATTCTATTGTACATATGCACCTCATCTTCTCTATCCAGTCCTCTCTTGATAGACATTTATGTTACTTCCATGTCTTGGCTATTGCAAATATTGCTGCAGTGAACATTGGAGTGCATGTATCTTCACATAATGGTTTTCTCTGGATAGATGCTGGATCAGATGGTACTTCTATATTTAGCTTTTTAAGAAACCTCCATACTGTTCTTCATAGTAGTTGTACCAGCTTACATTTCCACCAACAGTGTGGGATGGTTCCCTTTTCTCCATACTCAATAAAGCATTAAGTTTTTGTTGACCTTTGATGATGGCCATTCTGACTGGTGTAAGGTGATACCTCACTGTACTTTTGCTTTGCATTTCTCTAAAATCAGTGTGTTGAGCACCTTTTCATGTGACTTTTGACCATCTGTCTTCTTTGGAGAAACATCTGTTTAGAACTTCTGACCATTTTTTAATTTGGTTGTTTGTTTTATTGATATAAAACTGTATGAGATGTTTGTGTATTTTGGAAATTAATTCCTTGTCAATCACTTTGTTTGCAAAGATTTTTTTTTTCCCATTCTTTGGGTCGTCTTTCATTTTGTTAATGATTTCCTTGGCTGTGCAAAAGCTTTTAAAGTAAGGTGATACTATAAAACTTTTAGAGGAAAACACAGGCAGAACATTCTTTGATGTAAGTCACAGCAATATCTTTTTTGATGCATCTCATAATGAAAATAAAAACAAAAATAAATAGGACCCAATCCACCCTTTTACTTTTAATGTATTTGTGTCTTTATATTTAAACTAGATTACTTATAGACAACATACATTGTTGGGTTCTGTGTCTTTTTTAGTTGAAACAGAGTTGTTTTACAATATTACTTTAATTTTATGTTAGTACATAGTGATTTGACATTTGCACAAGTAACAAAATTATCCCCAGGATAAGTCTAATAATAATCTGATCCAAACAAAGTTATTATAGTACTATGAACCATATTCCTTATGCTGTATATTACATCCCTGTGACTTATTTTATAGCTAGAGTCTTGCACCTCTATTTCGCTTCACCTATTTCATCCAACGCCCCCACCTTCTCTCTGGTAACCATATATTTGTTCTCTGTATCTATGAGTCTATTAATATTTTCTTTTCTTTTGATTTTTAGATTCCATATACAAGTAAGATCTTATAGTATTTGCCTTTTTCTGTCTGAATTTCAGTTAGTAAGATCCACCATCAAGAGCCATCCATCCATGTTATTGCAAATGTCAAGATTTCATGTTTAATGGCTGAGAATTTTATATACATGTGTGTTTATGTATACACACACACACACACACACATATATATATAATAATGTTTTCATTATCTATTTATCTATTGATGGACATTTAAGTGGCTTTCATATCTTAGCTATTGTAAGTAATGCTGCAGTAAACATAGGGGTGCATATGTCTTTTTAAATTAGTGGGTTTTTAAAATTTTCTTTGGGTAAATATCCAGAAGTGAAAATGCTGGACTATATGGTAGTTCTATTTTAGATTTTTTGATGAACATCCATATCTTTTTCCATAGTAGTTACATCAATTAACAGCCCCATCAATAGTGCATGAGGGTCTCCTTTTCTCCACATCTTTGCCAATACTTTTTACTTTCTGTCTTTTTGATGATAGCCATTCTGACAGATGTGAGTTGATAACTCATTGTGGTTTTGATTTGCATTTTCCTTATGATTAGTGATGTTGTGAAATTTTTCTGAATGTCTTTCTTGGACAAATGAACATTCAGCTCCTTTACTCATTTTTAATTAGGCTTTTTATGATGTTGAGTTATATGAGTTATTTGCCTATTTTGGATATTAACCCTTTCTTGGATATATTGCTTGCAAATACCTTTTTATATTCAATAGGATGCCTTTTCATTTTGTTGATGGTTTTCTTCACTGTGTAAAAAGCCATTCAGTTCAATGTAGTCCCATTTGTTTATTTTTGCTTTTGTTCCTCTTGTCTGAGGACACAGATCAAAAAATATTGCTAGGAATTATGTCAAAAAGCATACTTCCTATGTTTTCTTCTAGGAATGTTATGGTTTCAGGTCATATATTTAATCCTTTAATACATTTTGCTTATTTTGGATATGGTGTGAAAAAGTAGTCTAGTTTCGTTTTTCTGCATTTAGCTGTCCAGTTTTCCCAGCACCATTTATTGAAAAGATTACCTTTTCTCCGTTGTGTATTCTTTCCTCCTATTGTCCGTATAAGTGTGGATGTCTAAGTTCTCTATTCTGTTCCATTGATCTTGTATCTGTTTTGTTCCAGTAACATACTGTTTTGATTAATGTACCTTTATAGTATAATTTGAGAACAGGGAGTGTGTTACCTCTAACTTTGTTCTTTCTCAAGATTGCTTTGACTTTGAGGGGGTCTTTTTTGTTTCCATACAAATTACAGAATTATTTATTCTAGTTCTATGAAAAATGCCATTGGTATTTTGGTAGATATTGGAGTGAATATGTACATTACCTGGGAAATATGGTTATTTTAACATTATCAATTCTTCCAATCCATAATTATGGTATATCTTTCCATTATTTTCTGTCTTTTGATTCTTTTATCAATGTCTTATGTTTTTCAGGGTACAAGTCTTGTACTTATTAGGTTAGACTTATTCCTAGTTATTTTATTCTTTTTGATTCCTTTAATGGGTGGGATTGTTTTCTTAATTTCTCTTTTGGATTGTTTGTTATTAGTGTATAGATATGAAATAGATTTCTGAATGTTAATTTTATATCCTGAAATGTTATAGAATTTATTTATTTATTAGTTCTAATAATTTTTGGTATCATCTTTAGGATTTTTCTATGTATTGTATATTGTCATCTGTAAACAGTGACAGTTTTTCTTCTTTTTGAAATTGATTCCCTTACATTCTTTTTTTCTCTCTCTTTTTTTTTTTTTTTTTTTGTCTGATTGCTCTGTCTAGGGCTTCAATATTATGTTAAATTAAAATAGCGAGAGTGAGCATCCTTGACTTATTCTTGATCTTAGAGGAAATGCTCTCAACTTTTCTCACTGAGTATGATGTTGACTGTATGTTTTTTATGTTGACTGTATGGCTTTTACTCTGTTGAGGTATGTTGGTAAAATTCACTTATGAAACATAAGGTTCTGGACTTTTGTTTGTCAGGAAGTTTTTGATTAGTGATTCAGTTTCATTATAGGTTCTTATTTTCAGTTTCTTTCTGATTCAGCCTTGGGAGATTGAATGTTCCAGGTTAGGGAAGTTTACAACTTATTTCTTCAAATAAATTCTGTCTTCTCTCCCTGTTTACCTTTTGAGAATCTTACAGAATGTTAGTAAGCTCAATGTTGTCTAAGATGTCTCCTAAACAATCCTCATTTTTTAAAAATCTTTTAATTTTTTTTTTCTATTCAGTTTGCATGATTTTCTGCTCCTCAGTCTTCTAGAATGATGGTTCTTCCTTTGTGTCATCTAATCTACTGCTGAATCTTTCTAGTGTATTTTTAATTTCCATTGTCATATTCTTAATGTTGTTTGCTTCTTTTTATATTTTCTAAGTGTTGAAATTCTGACTGTGATCATCCATTTCTCAGGTGAGCATCTTATGATCATTATCTGGAACTCTTTATTGCTTATATTTCTTATCTCTATTTTATTTACTAGTTTGTTTTTTTTTTTCTGAGGTTTGTCTTATTCTTTCATTTGAAACATATCCCTCTGTCTCCCAATTCTTCTAATTCTCTGTGTTTATTTCTATATATTAGGTAAGTCACTTATATCTTCTGATCTTGGAGAAAGGGTCTTATGTTCAAAACATCCTATGGGCTCAAGAAGCACACTCTCCCTCTGGTTTCCAGAGTTATATGTTCTATGGATGTCTCCTGTGTGGGCTGCATGCACCCTTCTCTTGTGGCAGGGCTGAGTATTTTGGGTGTTCTGGTGAGTGGGGCTGTTTCTAATCTTTTTCACTACAAGGCCTGCCTCATATTGTGGCTGTGGGCCTGCTGGAGGGCAGATTAGACTTCTTGCGTGGTTGGCTGTGTAGCCTGGTGGCAGATGACTGCTTTAGAAACACAGGTTGGCAAGACTGTCTCCTTGTGTGTCTGGCTATGCAACCCAGTAGCACACAGCTGCTTACAGCCTGCTTGTGGGCAAGGTTTGTGTCTTCAGGAACTGGCTACTCAGACCAGGCCATGCAGCTGCTGTTGGCTTACGGATGAGTAGGACTAGGTCCCAGTGTGACTAGCTGTGTACCCTGGTGAAGTACAGCTGCTCTGGGATGCTAGTGGGCTGGACAAGCCCAGGTACTAATAATCTATAAAGAGACTCCAAAATTGTGCTTGCCAGTTCTGGTGTCATTATAACAGAACAAACTCCCACAAATCACTGCTGCTAGTGTCTCCATCTCTGGGGGAGTCTCCTTGCCTGCTTCCTCTCTGGAAGGCTTTCCAATATCAGCAGGTGGATCTTACCTGGGCACCCTTTGAATTACGGCCTCTGCCTTGGGTCTTGAAGCATATGAGATTTTGCATATGTTAAGAGCAGAATCTTTGTTTACTATAGTCCTCTAGCTCTCCTGAAAGTAAACCCCTCTAGTTTTCAAAGCCAGAAGTTCTGGGGGTTCATGTACTTGGTGTTGTTTCCCTTGGTTCTTTGGGAATTTTATCTTTGACTTTATATTATTTGAAAAGTATATGACTATGTTTAGTTTTTCCCACCCTTTAACATTTATCTCGCTTATTTTTCTCTGAGCTTTCTAGATTTGTGGTTTGGTGTCTCATGTGAATTTGGGGGACATTCTTAATAATTTTTGTTTCAAATATATCTCCCCCCCCCCATTCTCCCTTCTCCTTCTAGAATTCCCATTATGTGTATGTTATACATTTTGGAGTTGTACCACAGCCCTGGGATATTGTTTGGTATTTTTTTTTTTCAGTCTATGTTCTCTTTGCTATTTAATTAGTGTTTGAGGTTTCTATTGATATATCCTCTAGCCCAGAAATGCTTTCATCAACTGTGTTCAGTGTTCTAGTCAGACCATTAAATGCATTCTTCATTTCTGTTGTGGTAGTTTTTAAAAAATCTTTAGCCAGAGTTTCTGCTGTGGTGCAATGGATTGTCAGTGTCTTTGCTGAAATGGGACGCAGGTTCAATCTCCAGCTGGGACAGTAAGTTGAAGATCTGGTGTTGCCATAGCTGTGGCATCAGTTGCACCCACTGCTCAGACCTGACCTCTGGTCCAGGAACTCCATATGCCACAGGGTGGCCAAAAAAGAATAAAACAAAGCCACTCTAGCTTTTCTGTTTGGTTATTTTCTGATATTTCCATCTCTGTGCTTGTATTTTTCTGCTCTTCTTGCACCTGTCTTTGTCAGTAAAACCCATTAGCATATTGACCCTAGTTGTTTTACATTTCTGGTTTGGTAATTCCAACATTCCTGCAATGAGTGGTTCTGATGCTTGTTCTTTCTCTTCAAATTATGGGTTTGTTTATTTGTTTCCCTTTGGTATGCCTTTTGATTTTTTCTTGATAATCAGACAGGCTTTACTGGGTAAAAGGAACTGTTATAAATGTTCTTTTTGTAACTGTTGTAAATGGTTAGGTGTTTTTTGGAGAATGTCGTGGTCTGTGCATGTGGGTTAAAAAATAACTTCCAGACTCGTATTGGATAAAAAGAAAGAAGACTTACTGAGCATGATGAGGTGGAAAGAAAGTAGAGTTTATTGAGATAAGAGACATTGCAAGCACCGCAGGATGACTTGCTGATAGTCAGGGAGAGCCAACACTGAGCATGTGGCCATGTGTTTTTGTACGCCAGGGAGGGGAGAGGTCTCATGATATACCTGCTGTCCTGCTAATTGGTTATCAGAAAGAGGGTTTGGTCTTATGAAACACTTGTTGGTTGGTCGGGGACATATAATGCCCCTATAGGGGTGAAGTGAGGATAGGCCACACACATTTCCTAGTAGGGGCCAGGAAGGAGTAGGCCAGGTAGCTCAAGGTGGGGGAAGGACCATTATAGCGAGATGGGTGGGGCAATGATAAGGGTCTGGTAATTTTTGTCTTGGCCATTGGCTTTGGGTTCAATCCCTGTGAAAGGGACTTGAAGCCCAACAGAGGAGACTAAGCGGTCTATAGCTATGTGGTAGGTCTCAGCCTTTTAGTGACCCTGAGCTTGTGGACTGTGAACTCCACAAGTGTTTCTCTCTCCTTATGTGAGCAGGTTAGTCAGAGTGGGTATTTTATTTTCCTAGGTCAGTTAGGCTCTGATAATCCTCAAGCATATTTTGCTCTTCTTAACTCTTTTTCCTTGAGGGCAAGCTTGTGTAGAAGAATAGAGTGCTCTGGTTTATTTCAAACTTATTTCTTTACCTCTCCCCTTACCAGATGCCTAAGGGGATTCTTTTCTGATATTTACTATGGGAATCTGAGCTCCCAGAGGCAAATCTCACAATATTATGGGGGCCTCCAAGACTAGATCTCCCTAAAGTTTTTCACTTTCAGAGCCATCCACATTGAACCTCCAGCAATTCACCACTCACAGTTTCCTACACAGGCACTGGTTCTTACGGTGGTTTCATCTTATGAGTCTCTGCTCTTTTAAACTAAATCTTTCTGTATTTGTCTATCTGACTCTCCAATCTTAAGGGCTGCTCTTTGCCCCATGCCCTCCCCTCTTTTATGGATCCAAGAAGATTTCTTGATTTTTCAGTCTTTTTGGCTTTGTAATTGTTTGTTAGGACACAGTGGCTCCTTACAGGTAGAACTAGAAACCAGAAATCATTTCATTTTGTTTTATATCTCTCTTAGAGTAGTCATGAGATGACAGGATATAAAGTCAATCCTCCAAAAAGTAAAAAACTGAATAAAATTTAAAAAATGGAAACTAATAAAAGGATTATTATTTCCCCCAACAAACTAGAAAATATTTTTAAGAAATAATGGAATTTTTATGATACAGATATGATTTTGGTAAAGTTGAGGTTTATATGCCACACTGATGAAAATGTAAATTGGTGTACTCTTTCTAGGAAGCAATTTGCTGGTATGTTTCAAGAAACTGTAAAATATTCATATGTCTACAATTTCATTTCATTTCTAGGAACTACCCTTATATCTTAAACAATAATCTTGTGTGCTCTCGCCACTACTCTTCAACATAGTTTTGGAAGTCCTAGCCACAGCAATCAGAGAAGTAAAAGAAATAAAAGGAATCCAAATTGGAAAGGAAGAAGTAAAACTATCGCTATTTGCAGATGACATGATACTATGCCTAGAGAATCCTAAAGACTCTACCAGAAAACTGTTAGAGCTTATCCACGAATTTGGCAACATTGCAGGATACAAAATCAATACACAGAAATCGATAGCATTTCTATATCCTTTGGTTTATTTTTGCTTTTACTTCTCTTGCATTAGGAGACTGACCTAAAAAAACATTTGTAAGGTTGATATCAGAGAATGTTTTGCCTATGCTCTCTACTATGAGTTTTCTGGTGTCTTGTCTTATGTTTTACGTCTTTAAGCCATTTTTGAGTTTATTTTTGTGCATGATGTGAAAGTGTGTTCCAGTTTCATTTTTCCAGCATCACTTACTGAAAAGACTGTCTTTTTCTCATTGTATATTCTTGCCTCCTTTGTCAAAGATTGACTGACTACAGGTGTCTGGGTTTCTTTCTGGGTTTTCTATTCTGTTCCATTGATCTGTATGTCTGTTTTGGTACCAGTAACACATTGTCTTGATTACCATAGCTTTGTAATATTGTCTGAAGACTGGGTGAGCTATACCACCTCCTTGGTTTTTGTTCCTCAGGATTGCTTTGGAAACTCTGGGTCTTTTATGGTTCCGTATAAATTTTTGGATTGTTTGTTCTAGTTCTGTGAAAAATGTCATGGGTACTTTGAAAGGGATTGCATTGAATCTGTAAATAGCTTTGGGTAGTATGGCCATTTTTATGATATTAATTCTTCCAACCCAGGAGCATGGAATATCTTTCCATTTCTTTGAATCCTCTTTAATTTCCTTGATTAATGTTTTATAGCTCTCAGCATATAAATCTTTTACCTTCTTGGTCAGGTGTATTCTCAGACATTTGATTTTTTGGGGTGCAACTTTAAAAGATATTGCTTTTTTTTTTTTTTTGTCTTTTGTCTTTTCAGGGCTGCACCCACAGCATATGGAGGTTCCCAGGCCAGGGGTCCAATAAGAGCTGTAGCGGCCAGCCTACGCCACAGCCACAGCAATGCCAGATCTGAGCCACATCTGCAATCTACACCACAGCTCATGGCAGTGCCAGATCCTTAACCCACTAAACGAGGTCAGGGTTTGGACCCACAACCTCATGGTTCCTAATTGGATTTGTTAACCACTGAGCCATGATGGGAATTCTGTATTCTTTTTCTAATACTTCATTGTTAGTACACAGAAATGCAACTGACTTCTGAATGTTAATCTTGTATCCTGGTACTTTGATGAATTCTTTCTTCAGTTTGAGTAATTTTTGTGTGGAGCCCTTAGCGTTTTCTATATATATAGTATCATGTCATCTGCATAGAGTGACAAATTTCTTTCTCTTCTATTCCAATTTGGATATCTTTTATTTCTTTTTTTTGGCTGTTTGCTCTGGCTAGGACTTCTAATACTATGATGAATAAAAGTGGTAAGAATGGGCATTCTTGTCTTTTTCCAGATTTTAGCAGGATGACATTCAGCTTTTCTTCATTTAGTATTATACTGGCTGTGGATTTGTCATAAATGGCTTTTATTATATTAAGGTATGCTCCCTCTATACCTACTTTAATATAAGAATTTTTATCATAAATGGATGTTGGATTTTGTCAAATGTTTTTTTCTGCATCTTTGAGAAGATCATGTGATTTTTGACTTTTCTTTTGTTAATGTGGTATATGATGTTGATTGATTTGTGATATTGAACCATCCTATGAACCTGTGATGAATTCCACTTGGTTATGGTATATGAACTTTTTATATGTTGTTGGATTTGGTTGGCTAAAATTTTGTTGAGAATTTTTGCATCAATATTCCTTAGAGATATTGGCCAATAATTTTTTTTTTTTGGTAGTATCTTTGTTTTTGGTATTAGGGTGATGGGGGCTTCATAAAATGTCTTTGGAAGTGTTCCTTCTTCTTCAACCTTTTGGAAAAGCTTAAGGAGGATGGATATAAGTTCCTCTTTGTATGTTTGGTAGAATTCACCTTTGAAGCCGTCTGGTCCTGGACTTTTGTTTGTAGGGAATGTTTCTATTACATCTGCAATTTCATTTCTAGTGATAGTTCTGTTTAATTGTCTGTTTCTTCTTGATTCAGTTTTGGTGGGCTGTATAAGTTGTCCACTTATTCTAGGTTATTAAATTTGTTTGCATGTAATTGTTCACAGTATTCTTTTATGGTTTTTTGTATTTCTACAGTATCCTCTGAGATTTCTCCTTTTTCATTTCTTCTTTTGTTTATTTGTTTTTTTTCTCCTCTGTTTTTGGTGAATCTGGCCAGAGATTTGTCAATTTTGTTTACCCTTTCAAAGAACCAGCTCTTGGGTTTATTGATATTTTCTACCATTTTTTAATCTCTATTTTATTGATTTCTTGTCTGATATTTATGAATTCCTTCCTTCTGTTGACTTTCGTTTTTGTTTGTTCTTCTTTTGCTAATTTATTTAGGTGGTGTGTTAAGTTGTTGATTTGAGATTTTTCTTCTTTTTTGAGGAAAGCCCGTATCATCAGCATGAATTCCCCCCAACCACTGCTTTTGTGGCATCTGATAGATTTTGAATGTTTGTGCCTTCATTATCATTTGCCTTGAGGTATTTCTTAATTTCCTCATTGACCCATTGGTTTTTTAGTAGCATGTTATTTAGTCTCCATGTAGTTAGATTTTTTTCGCATTTCTTCTTCTGTGGTTGTTTTCTAGTTTCATGTCATTGTGGTCAGAGAAGATACTTCAAATAATATCTATTCTCTTAAATTTGTTGAGCTTAGTTTTATGCCCCAGTATACACTCAATCCTTGAGAATGGTCCATGTGCCCTTGAAAAGAATGTATATTCTGATTTTTTTGCCCTGAAGATGTCAATGAAAACTAACTTTTCTCCTGTGTCATTTAGGATCTGTGTTGCCTTATTGATTTTCTGTCTAGAGGATCTGTCCATGAATGTGAGTGGGGTGTTAAAGTTTCCTACGCTTATTGTATTCCCATCAATTTCTCCTTTTATGTCCGTTAGTATTTGTTGTAGGTGTCTGAGTGCTTCTATGTTAGGGGCCTATATATTGACAATTATAATATCCTCTTCTAGAATGGATCCTTTTGCTATTAAATAGTGTCCTCTTTGTCTTTCTTTATGGTCTTCATTTTAAATTCTATTTTGTCTGATGAGTATTTCCAACTCTTGCTTTCCTATCTTGTCCATTGGCATGAAATGTCTTATCCCATCCCTTCACATTTAATCTATATGTGTCCTTTGCCCTAAGATGAGTCTCTTGTAGACAGCAGATTATAAGTTTTTGCTTTTTTATCCAATCTACCACTCTGTGTCTTTTGATTGTAGGATTCAGTCCATTGACATTTAAGGTAATTATCAATAAATATATATTTATTGCCATTTTAAACCTTGTTTTCCAGTTAATTCTATGTTTCTCCTTTGTTCCTTTCTTTCTTTGGTTGGATGATTTCCATTTATTTTATGCTAGCGTACTTTTCTTTTTAGTTTTTGTGAATGTAATGTGTGGTTTTGATTTGTGGTTGCCCTGTTTTTTTAGGTATGTTAACCCCTTCCTACATCTGCTTGCTTCAGCCTGATAATCATATAGGATCAAACACGTTGAGGGAAAAAAGTCTAGATTTTCTTAATTTCCTTCTCCCAGTTCTATGCTTTGAAGCCCTTTTTTAACATCTTTATGTTTGTCCTTTTGCTGTTCTTTATCTTCACTTTTGCAATAGTTTTTTTTTTCCCTTTTAGAGCTATATACTAGCTTATTTAAGTGTTGCTTTCCAATTGTGACTTCCTCCATCCTGATTCTTCCTCCTTCTTTTTTATTTAGAAAAGCCCTTTCAGTATTTTTTTCAGAAGGGGCTTAGTATTGATGTACTCTTTGAGTTTTTCTTTGTTGTTGTTATTGTTGGAGAACTTCTTCATTTCTCCTTCTATTTTAAATGATATTCTTTCTGGGTAGAATATTAGGTTGCAAATTTTTCCCTTTTAGAACTTTAAATATATCTTGCCCCTATCTTCTGGCCTGTAGTGTTTCTCTAGAGAAATCAGCAGATAACCTTATGAGGGTTCCCTTATAATTAATGCTTTGCATTTCTCTTGCTGCCTTTAGAATTGTCCCTTTATGTTTAACTTTTGCCATTTTTATTATAATATGTCTTGGTGTGGGCCTGTTTGGTTCCAACTTGTTTGGGGCCCTCTGTGTTTCCTATATCTTGATATCTGTTTTCTTTAGATTTAGAAAGTTTTCAGACTTATTTTCTTCAAATATATTTTCAGTCCCCTTCTCTTTTTCTTCTCCTTCTGGAATTCCTACTATGCATAGATTTGCCCCCTTTATATTATCCCCTAGATCTCTTATATTGGCTTTCATTTTTTTTCCATTTGGTTTTTCTGTCTGCTGTCCTGACTGGGTGAGTTCCATTATTATATCTTTCAAGTCACTGATTGGTTCCTCTGCATTATTTACTCTGCTCTTTAGTGCCTTTAGCTCAGTTTGTGTCTCTGCAAATGAATTTTCTAATTTTTCTTGGTTCCTCCATATATTTTCAGTTCCTTTCTGAAGTAATCTACATTACTTTTTATATCCTCTTAATTCCTTGATATTCAGCCTTAATTCGTTCAGTATTTTCACTATCTCCCTTTTTAACTCAGTGTCTATTAGACTACAGAGGTCTAATTCATTGTTTGCTGCTTCTGGAGAATTCTCCTGTTTCTTTATCTAGGAATGATACTTGAGCTTCTTCATTTTGCTTATATTTTTATTTTTCTGTGAGTTTAGGGAAACCAAGCTATAGTCTTGGAGGGCTATTTCTATCCAAGAGCACCCTTCGTATTTTATGGGGGATTACTATTTATTTTTGCCATGGGACTTTGGATATTTGCTTTCAGTGTGAGTAGGCTGTTATCCCCAGGGTGCGGAGTGTGTTTCCAGGGAGAAGGAGGGAATGGGTAGTACCAGTAGTCAGTGCCTGGTTCCTGCAATAGTATTAAGGCCCTTCAGGAGGTGGCACAGGCTAATCCTAGGTGCAGGTCCCTGGGAAGTGGCGATGAGCCTCAGGCAGATTTAGGCAGAGCCTGGAGCATTTGGCAGTGGCAGTGTGAGTTCCCAGGGGAGTGAGAGCAATAACAGGTGGTGTTCATTCACAGTGCCCTCTTCTGTGGTCCCCTCTGAGGTGATGGGCTACAGGTGGAGCCTGTTCACAGAACCCTAGTTGTGGCAGGCCACCCCCACCTCTGGAGTCAGAGATAATTGCCGTGGTTTGCCCCTGCCACCTGTAGAACATGTAGGAAGCACCCCATCCTGCTTAGCCCATGCAGGAGGTGCTGCACAGTTTGCTCCTAGTTGCAGGGTCCTGGGAAGTGACAGTGATCAAGGATGTGTGGGCGCTCCCCTGAGCATTTGGCAGTGGCAGCAGCAGGGTGGGTGTGTTCCCAGGGGAGCAAGAGCAACAACGGGTGATACTTTGTTGTAGTTTCTTCTTTTTTTCCTACCTCTGAGCTGATTGGGGTTACAGGTGGAGCCTATTCACAGACCCCTAAAGGTGACAGGCCATGCCTCCCTCTGGTTTCTGTGATGACTGCTGTGGTTTGTCCCTGCCACCTGTAGACACACAAGAGACATCACAATGCACTTAGCTTCCCACTGCCCTTAACCCACATAAGAGGTGCTCAGCCATTTTTAGCCCGCATAAAAAGTGCCCAATCTCCCTTTGCCCAAACAAGTGGCCTCTCACCACCCTCTGAGAGCCCACATGTATACAGGGAGATTCCTATGGCTTTCTGTCCCTCTTCCTCTTGCCCTCCCCAACAATGGTGCCTTGCTCCTCCTGTAGGCCCAGACCTCCCCTTGGGTTCCCTTGGCTGTAGTGTTCTGCTCCCCAGCCCATGGCACACTGTTCCCTATCCCCTCAAGCTGTCTCCACACAGCCAATCCTAGTCCTCTCCCCAGAACCGACCTCTGGAGCCTGAGTCTCAGTGCCCAGTCCCCACCCAACTATCTCGGGCTGTGGTGTCTGGGGCTGTTGTGCAGCTGTGCGGCTCTCAGTCTGCTTTGCACTCCTCAGTCCAGCTTCTGTGCTTTTCTCACCAACTTTAAGGTCCCTCTGTCTTAGCTGATCTCCCCATTGGTTAGAAGGCTTCCTGGGGTGTGGGTTCCTTTTCTCTTTCATGGCTCCCTCTCAGGAATGCTGATTCCCATCCTGATTCCTTTTCTCTCTCTCTCTTTCGTTTTATCCAGTTATTTGGAGGGGTTCTTGCCCTTTTTGGAGGTTTAAATTCTCCTGCCAGCAATCAGTAGATGTTCTGTGTGAATTGTTTTACATGTAGATGTGTTTTTTTGATGTGTTTATGGGAGAAGGTGAGTACAACATCTTACTCCTCTGACATCTTGATTCTTCTTCTCCTTACTGGTTTTTATCTCTTTGTTCTTTTATAGTTTTAGCTTTTACCTCTCTTTTTATTTATATTTAAAATATACCTCTATATGACAGCATACTGTTGAATGTCACCTACCACCTCTCTCAACAGACTAGGTATATATTTCGAGCCTGACAATATATTTTAATTGGAGAATTTTAGTTATATTTTTAACTCTACTCTTTTTGTGGTTATCTAGACATTTCAATATATATCTACCTTACTGTAGTACACTTTGAATTTGTACATTGCCATTTTATTTTGAATGTAAGAATTTTAAAATCATGAATTTCCAATTGTTTCCTTTCTTTGTGTTGTTGTTTTCATGATTCACTTCATAATTTATAAACTCCACATTTACAATACAATTTTTGCTTTTAATAGCCCTTTACAGAAGGTAATAAATATTAAAAAAATAGTAATTTAAATTTCCTGTATTTATAACTTCTTTCACTTTTCTTTAGGCTCATTTTCCATCTGGAATTATTTACCTTTATACTAAGGGTTTGCTGCATCATTTTTATTGTGTAGATTCTGCTAGTGACAAGTTCTCTCAATTGTTATTTATTGGCTATATCTATATTGTGCATTCATTTTTCAAGGACTTTGTGGTAATAGAATTCTAGGTTGTGAGTAATTTTCACTACAATACTTTAAAGATTGTGGGGTTTTTTTGTGTGTTCTGGGTTGAATTGTTTATTTCGTGTAGTCAGCAGTCATTCCTGTTCTGTACCTTATGTGGAAATAAATGAAGACCCACCAAATAAGAGCAGGCAATGGCAGTTTATTCAGAGATTGTTATAGCAAGAGTCAGCTACCATCACTTAGGTTTGACAAAGACATAAAGGCAGAGAGAGGAGCAGGAAAGCTTTGTAATTAAAAAAGGAAAGGTTCACATATGCCCTGATTGGAAGTAATTGGTATGTGTAAGCTGGAGGTGGGCTAACTAAAAATGGGATATCCTGTGAAAGTAGTTAGGAGTGCGTAGGTCTTTCTCTGGTTAGTTCTAAGTTGGAGGTGGGAATAAAAATTAGTGAAGCTGTAAGTAAGTAATCAGCTTCTGGCTGTTTTAAAACAGCTGTTTCCAAGTTATTTTTTGACATCTTAGACTGGTTGCTAGTCATCTGACGTCCTAAAAGTATGACTTATGGAAAGTAGGCTGGTTTCCTGGGGTAGTTACCATAGGAAATAGGTTGGTTTCCTGGGATGGTTGCTGCAGTTGTGGATCAGAGTTCTATTTTTGTATTTGGCCTGACCATTGTCCATTTGAATATTCATTCTCTCAGTTATGTATATTTTTTCTGTCTTAAGATATTCTTTTATAGTTTCAGCAATTTGCTCATGTGTTTGTGTGTGTGTGTGTGTGTGTGTGTGTGTAAGTTCTCATTAGGATTTGTTGAGGTTCTTAGATCTGTGGATTGATATTTTTCATCAGTTTCTTTAATTTTTCATACTTTTACTTTCTAAGAAATATTTAATTCCATTTTCTCTCTTCTCTCCTTTTGATATTCCATTTACAAAATTACATGTTAAATTCATCCAAAGACACTATATTCTCCAATTCCATAATTTTTACTTGATGCTTTCTTTTTTTAAATTTTTTATTATGCATGATTTATAATGTTCTGTCATTTCTGCTGTACAGCAAAGTGATCCAGTTATACATTTATATACATTCTTTCTTTTTTCACATTATACTCCATCATGTCCCAATACAAGTGCTTAGATATAGTTCACTATGCTATATAGTAGGATATCATTGTTTATCCATTCAAAATGCAATAGTTTGCATCTACTAACCCCCAAATCCCTGTCCATCCCACTCCCTCCTTGTCCCCCTTGGCAACCACAAGTGTGTACTCCATGTCCATGAGTTTGTTTCTTTTCTGTAGATAGGTTCACTTGTGCTATATATTATATTCCAGATATAAATGATATCATATGGTATTTGCCTTTATCTTTCAGACCTACTTCTCTTAATATGAGTCTCTGGTTCCATCCATGTTGCTGCAAATGGCATATTTGGTTCTTTTTTATGGCTGAATAGTATTCCATTGTGCGTATGTACCACAACTTCTTAATCCATTCATCTGTTGATGGACATTTAGGTTGTTTCCATGTTTTGACTATTATGAATAGTGCTGCAGTGGACATAGGGGTACATACATATTTTTCAATGAAATTCTGTCTAGATATATGCAGGAGTGGGATTGCTAGATCATATGGTAGTTCTATATTTAGTTTTCTGAGGTACCTCCATACTGTTTTCCATAGTGGTTGTACCAATTTACATTCCTACCAAAAGTGTAGTAGGATTCCCTCTTCTCCACACTGTCTCTAGCATTTGTTATTTGTAGACTTACTAATGATGGCTATTCTGACCAGCATGAAGTTGTACCTCATTATAGTTTTGATTTGCATTTCTTTGATAATTAGTGATGTTGAGCATTTTTTTTATGTGCTTGTTGGCCCTCCTTATGTCTTCTTTGGAGAAGCGTCTATTCAGGTCTTTTGCCCATTTTTCATTTGGGTTGTTGGTTTTTTTTCAGTTGAGTTGTTTGTATACTTAGAGATTAAGCCCTTGTCAGGTGCATAGTTTGAAATTATTTTCTCGTTCTGTAGGTGTGATTAATGTCAGAGAATGTTTTGCCTGTATTCTCTTCTAGGAGTTTTATGGTGACTTCTCTCTTATGTTTAAGTCTTCAAGCCATTTTGAGTTTATTGTTGTGCATGGTGTAAAAGTTTGTTCTAGTTTTATTGATTTACATGCTGCTGTCCAGTTTTCCTAGCACCACTTGTGGAAGAGACTGTCTTTTTCCCATTTGATATTCTTACCACCTTTGTTGAAGATTAATTGACTATAGGTGTCTGGGTTTATTTCTGGGTTCTCTATTCTGTTCCATTGGTCTGTATGTCTTTTTTTTGTACCAGTGCTGCACTGTCTTGATACTATAGCTTTGTAATATTGTCTGAAGTCTGGGAGAGCTATCCCTCCTGCTTGGTTTTTTTCCCCTAAGAATTGTTTTGACAATTCTGGGACTTTTATGGTTCCATATTAATTTTGAGTTGTTTGTCCTAGTTCTGTGAAAAATGTCATGGTTAATTTAATAGGGGTTGCATTGAATCTGTAGATTGTTTTAGGTAGTATAGCCATTTTAATGATATTAATTCCTCCAACCCAGGAGCATAGAATATCTTTCCATTTCTTTGAATCCTCTTTAATTTCCTTGATTAATGTTTTATAATTCTTAGTGTATAAGTCTTTCTCCTCCTTGGTCAGGTTTATTCTTATTTATTTAATTTTGGGGGTGTGATTTTAAAAGGTATTGTTTTTTTATATGCCTTTTCTAATACTTCATTGTTAGTACATAGGAACTGCAACCAATTTCTGAATGTTAATCTTGTATCCTGCCTTTGCTGAATTCTTTAATCAGTTCCAGTAGTTTTTGGGTTGAGTCCTTAGGGTTTTCTATATGTAGTATCATGTCCTCTGCATGCAGTGACAGTTTTACCTCTTTTCCAATTTGGATACATTTTATTTCTTTTGTTTGTCTGATTGCTGTGGCTAAGACTTCCAATACTGTGTTGAAAAAAAGTGGTGAGAGTGGGCATCCTTGTCTTGTTACAGATTTTAGTGGGAAGGCTTTCACCTTTTCTCCATTGAGTATTATATTGGCTGGGGGTTTGTCAAAAATTGTATTTATTATGTTATGTTCCCTCTATACCCACTTTGGTAAGAGTTTTTATCATTAATGGATGTTGGACTTTGTCAAATGCTTTTTCTGCATCTATTGAGATGATCATGTGGTTTTGGACTTTTCTTTTGTAGTGTAAGTCATGATTGATTTGCATATGTTGAACCATCCTTGTGAACTTTGGATGAATCTTACTTGGTTGTGGTGTTTGATCTTTTTTTATATTGTTGGATTTGGTTGGCTAAAATTTTGTTGAGAATTTTTGCATTTATATTCATCAGAGATATTGGCCTATGATTTTCTTTTTGGTAGTATCTTTGTCCGGTTTTGGTATTAGGGTGATGGGGGCTTCATAGAATGTTTGCGAGTGTTCTTCAGACTTTTGGAAAAGTTTAAGGAGGATGGGTATAAGTTCTTTATATGTTTGGTAGAATTCCTCTGTGAAGCCATTTTGTCCTAGTGATCAGTGTGTTCAGTTGATCTATTTCTTCTTGATTCAGTTTTGGTGGGATATATATCTCTAGAAAGTTGTCCATTTCTTCTAGATTTTCAAATTTGTTGGCATATAATTGTTCATGGTATTTTCTTATGTTTTTTTGTATTTCTGTAGTAGCCATTGAGATTTTTCCTTTTTCATTTCTTATTTTGTTTATTTGAATTCTTTCTTTCCTCTTCTTGGTGAGTCTGTCTAGAGGTATGTCGAGTTTATTTACCCTTGGGGAGGGAGAGGGCTGGACTGGGAGTCTTGGGTTAATATATGCAAACTATTGCATTTGGAGTAGATAAGCAATGAAATCCTGCTGTATATCTCATCACTTATGATGGAACATGATGGAGGATAATGTGAGAAAAAGAATGTGTATGTGTGTGTATGTAAGAGAGAGACTGGGTCACTTTGCGTACAGTAGAAATTGACAGAACAGTGTAAATCAACTATAATGGAAAAAAATCAGTAAAAAATTAAAAGAAAACAAAAACCAGTTCTTGGTTTTATTGATTTTTTCTCTATTGTGTTTTGATTCTTTATTTTATTGATTTCCTCTCTGATATTTATGATTTCCTTCCTTCTGGCTTAGGTTTGGTTTGGTTTTGTTTTGCTCTTTTTTTTCTAATTCTTTCAGGTGGGGGTCTTAAGTTGTCAATTTGAGATTTTTTTTCTTTTTTTAGGAAGACCTGTATTGTTATGAACTTCCCTCTAAGACTGCTTTTGTGGCATCCCCTAGATTTTGAGTGGTTGTGTTTTCATTATCATTTGTCTTGAGGTATTTTTTAATTTCCTTTTTGATTTGCTCATTGACTCATTGATTGTTTTAGTAGCATGTTTTTTTAGTCTCCATGTAGTCAATATTTTCTCATTTCTATTCCTGTGGTTGATTTTTAGTTTCATGCATGGCATGACATTATGGTCAGAGAAGATGCTTAAAATAATTTCTATACTCTTAAATTTGTTGTGCTTAGTTATGTGCCCCAGTATATGGTCAATCCTTGAGACTGTTCCATGTGCACTTGAAAAGAATGTATGCTCTTATTTTTTTTGATGTAATGATCAGTTAAGTCTAACTTTTCTATTGTGTCATTTAAGATCTCTGCTGCCTTATTGATTTTCTGTCTAGAGTATCTGTCCATGGATGTAAGTGGAGTGTTAAAGTCTCCTACTCTTATTGTATTCCTATCAGTTTCTCCTTTTATGTCTGTTAGTGTTTCTTTTATGTGTCTGGGTGCTCCTATATTAGGGCATATATATTGACAGGTATAATATCACCTTTTTGTATCAATCCTTTTGTCATTAAAGTGTCCTTCTTTGTCTTTTTTTATGGCCTTCATTTTAAAGTCTATTTTATCAGATAGGAATTTTGCAACTCCTGTTTTCCTTCTTTTCCATTCACATGAAATATCTTTTTCCATCCCCTCACTTTCAATTTATATGTGTCCTTTGCCCTAAGGTGAGTGCCTTTTAGGCAGCTTATTGTAGGTCCTTACTTTTACATTCAGTCTGCCAGTCTATGTCTTTTGATTGGAGCATTTGAACCATTGATGTTTGTAGTAGTTATTGATAAACATGTATTTATTGCCATTTTAAGCCTTGTTTTCCAGTTGATTTAATGTTTCTCTTTTATTCCTTTTTCTTTCTTTTTTTTTTTTTTTGGTTGGGTGATTTCCTTTTATTTTATGCTTGTGTCCTATTCTTTTTAGATTTTGTGAATGTAATAATTTGGTTTTTATTTGTGGTTGCCCTATTTTTTAAATATTTTAACCCCTTCCTATATCAGCTTGCTTTAGCATGATAGTCATATAGGATCAAACACATCCTTATTTTCCTTCCCCACCTTTTATGTTTTTGATGTCCTTTTTTTAACATGTTTATCCTTTTGTTGCTCCTTGTGATTATCATCGCTTTACAATAGTTTTTTTTTTTTTTCCTTCTTTAAGATCTGTATACTGGCTTATTTAAGTGATTGCTTTCCAGTTGTGGTTTCCTCCATCCTATTTCTTATTATTTCTTTTATGTTAAAAGACCCCTTTCATTATTTCTTTTAGAATGTGTTTAGTGTTGTTGTACTCTTTCAATTTTTGTTTTTTGGGAAAAATTCTTTATTTCTCCTTCTATTTTAAATTCTACCTTGCTGGGTCGACTATTCTAGGCTACAAATTTTTCCCTTTTAGAACTTTGGATATATCTTGCCAGTCTTTCCTGGCATGTAGTGTTTCTGTAGAGAAATCAGCCAATAGCCTTATGGGGGGAGGGCTCCCTTATAATTAACTTCTTGTTTTTCTCTTGATTCCTTTAGAATCCTCTCTTTAGCTTTAATTTTTGCCATGCTTATTATAATATTTCTTGGTGTGGGACTGTTTGGTTCCAACTTGTTCAAGGCCCTCTGTGATTCTTATATCTTGTACAAGATTCTTGTATCTTAATATCTGTTTCCTTTAGATTTGCAAAGTTTTCAGCCGTAATTTATTGAAATATACATTCTGTCCCCTTTTCTTTTCCTTCTCCTTTTGGAATCCCTGTTACATATAGATTGGCCCACTTTATATTATCTCACAGATCTCTTATATTGCTTTCATGTTTTAGCTTGCATCTCTGCAAATGAATTTTCTAACTTTTCTTGGCTCCTCCTTACATATTCTAGTTCCTTTCTAATGTAATCTGCATTACTGTTCATATCTACTCTTAATTCCTTCAGTATTTTCACTATCTCCTTTTTGAACTTAGTGTCTGTTAGAATGCAGAGATCTTTTTCATTGTTTGCTCCTTTAGGCGAATCTCCTATTCTTTTAACTGGAAATGGTTCCTGAACTTCTTCGCTTTGCTTAAATTTTTCTTATTCTGTGAGTTTAGGGAAACTAATTGCTGTAGTCTTAGATGGCTATTTATATGCAAGAGTTCTTACTCTTTATTTTTGGTGTGAGAGTTTTGGATCCTTGCTGTCTCTTTCCTCAGTGTGAGCAGGCTGTTATCCCCTTGATGGGGTACTTCATATTCTTCCAGGGAGATGAAGGCAGAGGGCAGGGCTAGTTTCTGGGCCCTTGACAGCAGCAAAGAATTATGGTAAGGTGACACAGGTTGCTCCTACTCACAGGGCCCCGGGAAGTGTCAGTGAGACTCAGGAATGTTTAGGCAGTGCCTGGAGCGTTTGGCAGGGGCAGTGGCAGGGTAGTGAGAGCAACAATGGAATTTGCTTGCTTGTGGTGCTCTCTTCTCTTGCAACTTCTGAGGTGACTGGGGCCATAGATAGTGTCTGTTCTTGGACCCCTAGTGATCTTGGGCCATGCCCACTTCTGAAGACAGAGATTACTGCAGTGGTTTGCCCCCACCAATTATATACCACACTAGAAGTACCCTATTCTGCTTAACCCATGCTGGAGGTACCACCACCTATATCCAGCACAAGAGCCATCACCCATATCTTGTGCAAGAGGCACCTCACCACCTGTAGCCCTGACCTCTGAGAGTCTGTGCATTGCAAAGAAAGATATTCCTCATATGGCTAGGCCGTATTTTTAATAATATTAAGTTCATCTTTGATTTGCCAAACCCTACGTTCCCAGGAATTTTGCATCTTGTCAGCATTTGGGCTGAGAGGAGAGTGTATTGTAGTCCCAATTATGTTTGTTTACTATTTGATCCCAATGGCAAAGCATATTGGCATTCAATTACTGTAAGCATACTTAGGAATAAGCAGTTTCTCTTTGCATTGTTTCCTCTTCATTGCTGCTTTCTTGATAAAATTTGGGGAGAGAAGGAAAGAAAATTGACATACTATTTTTTAAAAAAATATTTGGAGCTATTTTAAGTTATTAAACTATTCCACCAGACCAAATTATCCTCTCATCTTGGCTGATTTCTCCTCATCCCTGCAAAGTCTTTCCATCTGTCATGGGTCTGCTCCTCCACTGGTCACCCACATTCATGTCCACTGTAGATCTGGAAACTGTAGCAGCTCTTTGCTCACCTCCTAATTTTCTTTCTATCTCACTGGCATTTTCTTCTCAGTTTGTTTCTTAATTTTTAAAAATAAACTATTTATGTTTACATTTCTGGTTTTTTAAAAAACTTTTTATAACTTTTTTTTTTTCTTTTTGGTTGTGCCTGTGGCATTTGAAAGTTTCTGGGCCAGGGATCAAACCCCATGCTGCAGTTGCAACCTGTGCCACAGCTGCAGCAATGCTGGATCCTTAACCCACTGTGCCATAAGGAAATCTCATTCCTTAATTTTTTGTAATTTCCTTTATTTCTTAACTTTTCAGTGCTTTGTGGCTCAGATATTTTCAAATATTTTCTTTTTCCATGTGCATTCACTCCTTTGGTGACCTCTTCTTGACTTGTGTCTTTACATATCATCAGTGCCATGATGACTCCCTTAAATCTCCAAATCAGATTTCTACCCTTTGCCCTAGACTTGTATTCCCAATTGCCTATTTGTCATTTCCAACTGGATACCAAATAAACATCTTAGAACTTCCAAAATTGAACTTCTCTCCACAAAATAATGAACAAATAAATTTAAAAAATAAAACCCATTCCACCTGCAGTCTTTTCCACCTTAACGGTAATTCCATCCTCCAGGTTGCTGAGACCAAAATACTTACAAGTTATCTATGACATCCTTCTTTCTACAATAGCATTCTATCAGTCAGAAAATTTGCTGTTTCTTCCTTTTATTTTAAAGCACATCCAGAATTTGAATACTATACTCCACTTCCAAATCTACTCTCCTGGTCCAAACCACCAAGATCACTTGCCTGGCTTATTAAAGTAGCCTCAGTAGCCTCTCTGCTTCCACACTTGTCTCCGTTCCTATCCTACATTATATTCTCAATGTGGGTGATCCTTTTGAAACTAAAGTCAGATCATGTCATTCTTGCTCAAAACCCTTCAGGGGCCTCCCCATCTCTCAGTAGTAGATATTAAAGTCCTTTGGGTGGGCTGACTATAATATCCTCTGTGCTGTACCTCACATGGGCCAGCTACACAAGGTTCTTTGTGATTGTTGTTAAGTTTACCTGTGATTATCCATTGTTTACTCCATCGCCTCCTTTTAGGATTTGCTCATATATCTTCCCAGTAAGGCCTTAAAAAACCAGCTTACTTAAGTTGCAAGCCTTATACACCTTCTCTACTTTATTTTAACTAATAACATTATTTTCTTCAACTATCTATGTAACTTACTTTGATGGTTTTTTTTGTTTGTTTGTTTGTTTTGTTTTATTTTCTCCCCTAGTGGAGTAAAAGGGATTTTTTTCCCTTTTTTGCCCATACTATATCCATAGACTAATGCCTGACACATAGAAGATATTTTGAAATGTGTCTATGTTTTACTAGCTATTCTTTTGTAACTTGGCTATTGATTCATGTTGCCAGTGTGAGTCTTTACACTATGACAGTCTAAAGATGAAGAGGTTTCTTTGATTTTCGGTGACCCCTTGTCCCCTTCAAATTATTCTGTTATATTAATTGTACTGGAGTTCGGTATTATTGTTACAGTTAGAATAGAAAAAGCAGGAGTTCCCGTCGTGGCGCAGTGGTTAACGAATCCAACTAGGAACCATGAGGTTGCGGGTTCGATCCCTGGCCTCGCTCAGTGGGTTAACGATCCGGCGTTGCCGTGAGCTGTGGTGTAGGTTGCAGACGCGGCTCGGATCCCGCGTTGCTGTGGCTCTGGCATAGGCCGGTGGCTACAGCTCCGATTCAACCCCTAGCCTGGGAACCTCCATATGCCGCGGGAGTGGCCCAAGAAATAGCAACAACAACAACAACAACAAAAAAGACAAAAAAAAAAAAAAGAATAGAAAAAGCAAACATGATTTTCTTGAACAAAGGTTAAGTGTTACATATATGTTATGTTACATATAATTGTGTTCCATCTTCCAAAAACTGCTTTGTAAATGTTAAAGCGCTTTTCATATATAAGTAATTAAAGTATTTTGCATAGTAGATAGCTCTGGAATACTTTAGTGCTGATTTTTCATATAGTCCTCTCCACTGGCAACTATATGCTGCTTTTAAATGTTGTGGGGCCTGCAGTTCAAGTTTGAACATTTTCAAAATTGCATGTAAGTAATGTAATACTTTTATAACAATGTTACAGAATAAATTTTCCCTTCATAGTACGTCCAAGGATATTTAAATTTATATTGTTACCTGTAAACATATTTTAATTGGGTGTAAATACTCTTAAAATAATTGGAGGAAAAGGAAATTGAAAACAAACAAACAAAAAACCCAGAGTAACTGCTAATGTTTCAGAATAGCAATAAAGAACTTTCCATTTTAATCTAATGAAATGATAAAAAAAACTCTTTAGAGATACTTTGATAATTCTCAAGAGTGAATGAATCATCTAGAAAAAATACATAATAATCCTTTTTCAGTAAATAAAAAGATATGTCCCAAATTTGCCTTCTTTTTTAGATCATTCATAGCTATTATTTTAAAATCTTATTCAGGCATTTCTTCCAATCTCTGTTTATCTCAAAGCATATTTCAAAATTATTTTTATTGTTAGAATTAATAATTGAAACCAATTCAGACTAAGAGTCTCCTTATATTTTTAAAATATTAACAGTTCTAAAGTCAAACTCTTAAGAGTTATGTTTTGAAAAATATATATTTAAAACCTCTGAAAGTCTTATAACTATATGTCATTTAGTAGCAAAACATTAAAGTTTCTGTGTGGAAATTTCCTCAAATGTTAAAGTTCTCCATTAGATCAAATAAATAAATGTTCTGAAAATTGCTAAAAATTAATTACATAGCACTTCTTATAATCTCCTATCACAAATCCTAAGGCTTTATTGCCTATCGTCAGATGTAGCCAACAGATTCGAAGTTTTAAAATCGTTATTGTGCTGTATATGAGGAGATGTAGATGTGTATAAGCTTTCCAATTAAAAAATAAGAAGAATCATTCATTCTATTTTCAGTGAGTTTCATATTATAATGGTTTATCAATACATTGTAGAATATTTTTTTTGAGGAGGAACTCATTTGCATGCCGAAAGCTTTGTAGTATTACAGATGATGAAAGTCATGCGTTTTAACCTTTTCTTTTAAAAAAAGGAAACTAATATTTATTTATTTATTTATTTATTTGAAGTGTAGTTGATTTATAATGTGTTAGCTTTAGGTGTACTGCAAAGTGATTCAGTTATACATATGTATATATCTATTTTTCAGATTCTTTTCTGTATTACATAATATGAATTTCTTTTAATGAGGCTTTTAGCATGTCTAATGTTCAAATATATATATCTGGATTTTAGAATGCATTGTTATATATTTTTAACTTCAGTGGGCATATAAGGAGAATGGGCATTTAACTGATAGTATGATAGAAGCCAGTTTATGTGAGGATTAATAAACTATTATTGGTTCTTAGTTACTTAAAAGTTTTAACTTCCAAATAAAATAAATAAATACCAAATATCAAAGATAAATAATCAAATGAAATTATTAGATTAGTGATATTTGAAAGAATAAATTCTGTTGTGTGTTCCTTTTAAGCGTTTGATTTTCCTTCTAACACCTCTTTTTTTTCTTTTAAATTTTTTTTCTTTTTTTCTTTTTTCTTTTTTTTTTGCAAAGTTAACTCCTCTTAAAGCTGCTTTAAGCTAGATTTCTGTGCTAACTTTGAAATCTTTTTCTCTTCTAAAGAATTGGTGATATTCTTATTTGACTCTTACTCAAGTTAATTGCCTATTTTATTGGGTTGGTTTAATAAAACCCACAAACTATCTACATAGATTATATTGTCTAGAACATAAGTAAATATTGTGTATTTTAAATATTTTTTGCATAAAAACAACACCTTTTAAAATTATATATATGCTAAAAACACCATAGGGAATAAAAGTCATGGTTTTCAAAATTTTTGTACATTAGAATGATCATGCTAATATAGACAATCTGAAATATGTTTGGAATATTTGTAAGACGAATCAACTTTTTCAAGTTTGGAGAAATAATGATGCATAAAGACAAACTATACAAATTTATATAATATTTAATTTATACCACAATTAATAATACTATTGAATTGTATGCACAATTCACAAGTAAAGTATATGTATCACATCTAGTACTATTAATAATACTGCATATTTGTTTCACATTTTAAAATTCCAAAGGACAATTTTTGTAACAAAAACAATATGGGGCATAAACTGGATATTTCATAACTTGGAATACATACAAATCTACCAGGATAAATATACTTTGGCAAGTGATTCTCAAGAACAGTTTATCCTTATGAATGATTAGATGTCAGACTCTTTATTTCTACTACTTCAGATGAACTTTTTTTTTTCATTTTTTGGGGGGGTTGGGGGTACTGCACCCATGGCATATGGAAGTTCCCAGGTCAGGGATTGAATCCAGGTTGCAGCTATGCCACAGCTGCAGTAATGTCAAATCCTCAACCCGCTATGCTGGGCTGGAGATTGAAACCGCGGAGCTGCAGAGACAATGCTGGATCTTTAGCCCATTATGCTACAGCAGGAACTCCATGATCAATGTCTAAATGAAGGTTATAGGGTACAGAGCTTTTATGATATTATATTTGGAGGGGAGGAAATATATATGTGCCTTGGGGCTATATACAATCTATAATATACTGTCCGTTGAGTAAAAGGACAATAATACTTGTGGGAGGTGTTGATGATAATCCTGTGTTGTAGCCTTCATTTTTCTTTTTTCTTTGATCTGCTTCATTAAAATTTCAACAAATAAGAGAAGGTGGCTATAGATGCACTGTTTAGTCCAGTGGTTGATGCTTCACTTTCTTTGGATTCATTTGATCCTTCAATAATGCTCATCTTACAACAATAAAAGTGTAAATGTTTCATGTGTCATAGGTAATAATGTGCTGATTTTGTTCTATATGATGTACTTGACTTTATATGATGGCCTTCGTATCTCATAATTGTTAATTCTTTTTAAACACAAGCACCATTGAATCATACCAGTCAGTATATGGCAAGGAAGAAACTGTATCAGTTTCCAACTACATACATAGAATTAATGGCTTCCTGTACATTAGTTTAACCATATTAAAATGCTTGTAGAATTGCTAGAATGTATTTCTTTTAATTAGCAAGGCATTCTCAACTTGAGAAAAAATACTCGAGGTTTAATGTAAGATTCTGTGCCATTCTATTGATTTGAGTAGTTTATTTATTAACCATCATTGTATTAAAATAATAATTCAAACAGTAATAATATCTGGAAACAGTAATGTTTGTTTATATTTTTGTTGCATGTAATGTTTTATAAAGTGCATTGTCAACATTATCTTCTTCAGACAAAATATACCCAGGATTAGTTTCCTTGAATGCCCCCTTAAGAGATATGAAAGCTTAGACTTGAAGAGATGACTTATGTCCCATATGCAAGTGCAAGAGAAAAGGCCTCAATCTATTTCTTCATTTCACTACTCAATCTTTTTTTTTCTACAGCACAATTTATAGTGCTAATTAAAGATAGCCAAACTTTGATATAAATAATTCATTATATGATATCTTAGATATTTGTTTTTGGAGTGAAGTGGGGTGCCAATGTAGGAAAAAAACATAAGCTAGTTAATGGGTAAAGTCCAGTACATCAAGTACTAGGATAATAAGGACTGAAAGTGCCTCTTAGTTTGGGAAAGGAAATATTTGTCCATTGCTTACCCCTATAAGGGAACCATTGCCTTGAAGCCTTTGGCTCTTTGTTTTTCATGCTGCTGCCAATGTCAAAGTTTTTCTGTCTTTTCAGCTTTATTTCCCACAGTCTAATCACTTCTGTTGAATTAGTTTTCTCATTTGCCTCTGTAAGAGATAAAAAGCTCAGACTTGAAGAGATGACTTGTGTCCTATAATAAGTGCAAGAGAAAGGGCCTCAATCTATTCATTTTAATATTCAGTCTTTTTTCTACAGCACAATTTATTTTTATTTTAATTAATTATTTTATTTTTGTCTGTTTAGGGCCATACCTGCGGCATATGGAGGTTCCCAGGCTAGGGGTTGAATCGGAGCTGTTGCTGCCAGCCTACACCAGAGCCACAGCAATGCCAGATCCAAGCCACATTTGCAACCTACACCACAGCTCACAGCAACGCTGGATCCTTAACCCACTGAGCAAGGCCAGAGATCGAACCTAAAACCTCATGGTTCCTAGTCGGATTCGTTTCCGCTGCTCTGTGATGGAAACTCCTATAGCACAATTTATATTGTCAATTAATGATTGGCAAATTTTGATATAAATAATTCCATATAGATAACTTAAATATCTGTTTTTGGAGTGAAGTGGGGTGCCAATGGTAGGAAAAAATCAAATTAAGATTGGACTATGGTTTCCTTTCTCTATTTGTTTTATTTGGGTTCATTGGTTCATCTTTTCTCTATGCCTCATCCAAAAGTACAAGCAATAGAGGAATGAGTGAGAAGGTCAAAGTTATCTTCCCTGTCAATTCATAAGCAGGGATTCAGTAATGATGGAAAACTAATGATATAGTGCTAATTAGTAACTTCTTTTCCTAATTCTGGAATATGCAAGTCGATATTATTACTATTTTTAAAAAAAATCAGATAATCTAATGATCTTTAATTTGACACATTCCACCTAAAAACTTGACTAAACTTGTCTCTTAGAAATTTTGAACACTTTGAATGAGAAACGGGATGAAAATAGCATGTATTACTATTCTTGCATATTACATATTTATGAGAGGATCCTACTTTATAGCTAATTTATGATATTCTGGCAGAGGCTTCTTTAGGAAGGATTCATGCTCGTTGAGGTTCTGCCACTTCCCCTCCTTGCCCCTCAGGTGAGGCTCATGTATTTAATTGAGATTTAAGGTCCATTAGCCAGTGTTATATTTCCTTACTTTTCTAAAATATTTAATTATTGTCTTTTCATTCTCTCTTATCTATGAGACTTCAACAACTTCTTTATTTTCTTTTGTTCCTTCAAATGAATCTCCATTGCTCATTAATATTCCAGGTTTTGACATTTGCCATTTCTTATTTTAATTCCCCACTTTTGCCCATTGCCCTTACCTCACCCAGTCTTTATTTCACTTTTCTCCATGTCCCTACTTTACTTTTTTCCTATCATGGTAGACTTAATAAATTTTCTGGCTTATGTAATTCTAAATAACACACAATTACTTCCTTTAGTTATTAAAATGAGTTAATTCCTCACAACACATCTAGAAGATATGTTAAGCAATGATAAACAATGATAACTGTTTACTAATTGTTCACTCTTCTTAAATGCTGTAGGATACAACAGATATTTAAGATACAGTCTCTTTACCTCAATGAACTTACAGTATTGCTGGTTAAAAATATTACATGGTATATAAATAAAATAATCTATAGAAATTATAATAAACTGGCTATACTTTCTTTTCCTTCATTTATTCATGGTTCTTATGAGTTATTGCTCAACTAATGTAGAACTGACGAAAACAAAAATATATATCTTCTCTAAGCCAACATTACAATCAACCCAATAGTATAATTCTAGCCAAGCTAGATATGTGCCTTGAAAGGATGTGTTTAGTCAGACTACTGGTCGACCTTCTTGCGGGAACATTTTAATACTGTGGTCATCATTCCACGAGGACATCTTGTGTACGTGGTATTCTTCCAAAGCACTCTTGAGCTATCTCCACTTAGAACTAATGTAATGAACAATATAAGGGACTAATAATGCTCTTCTATCTCAGTAAAGCTAGGGTTCAAGTATTAGAATGTCAGTAATAACAGCTCGTTGAAATTTTCTTATTCACTATATCTTGAAGAACACCATTAAGGTAACATTTATTGTCTTTTTTTTTTTTTTTTTTTTTTTTTTTTTGCTATTTCTTGGACCGCTTCCACGGCATATGGAGGTTCCCAGGCTAGGGGTCGAATCGGAGCTGTAGCCGCCGGCCTACACCAGAGCCACAGCAACGCGGGATCCGAGCCGCGTCTGCAACCTACACTACAGCTCACAGCAACGCCGGATCGTTAACCCACTGAGCAAGGGCAGGGACCTAACCCGCAACCTCATGGTTCCTAGTTGGATTCATTAACCACTGCGCCACGATGGGAACTCCACATTTATTGTCTTAATAAAAAATGCTATTATTAAAATTATTGTATGTAAGATTAGTATTATTTATCCAACACTAATTAGCAAACATCTTCCAAATATCTGGTATGAACTAGTGTCTAATCAAAATATATGTGTATGTTCCTAGTTTTTAATTATATTCTATATGACATTTTTGTATCATAATATATTTAAATGATTGCTACATGATAGCATAAAGCTGTTTTGTTTTATAAGACATCTTAGAGTTTATTTCTGTGTGCAACTTGGGTCACTTAGAGCATGTCAGACTTGTATATTCCTGTAAGTTAATTTGAAGTTTTGTTTTCTGAAGAAAAATACAGAATTCTAGAAATACCTTTGCAACTTGGAATAAGTCACATAGCAAGACAGAATGTCATATATTTCTGCATCTACATAGCACCTTTATTCTGAGGAGGTCAGGGTGTTCCATATGCATTTATCTCATTTCCACCCAGATTTTTATTCCACAGTAATTGCCAAAACACAGAGAAGTAAAATTTCTTGCCTTAGGTCATGAAGTTCTCCTCCTTAGGCACCAACTATTATGCCTTCTCTAAGTCCTCGTTTTCTCTATAATGTGGCTCACAAATATGTCCATTTTCTGTTAAAGGATGAATTAATTCAACCAACAGATATTTTGCATCTGCTGATACTAAGCATTGTTCTACGTACTAGGAATAAATCAGTAAACCAAATAGGAAAAAAAAAATCCTCTCTTTGTCCTCCTGACACTTATATTTTAATGAGAAAAAGGGGGTGGCATGGAGAGATGGTCAATAAACAACATATAGTAATAACATATAATATTTTGATGAGAGATACATGCAAATAAAAAAGTAGTGAGGGGGAAGTAAGGCAGTGGGTGGGGGCATAACTAGGTTAATCCATTTGGTACAGAAATAATTGAAGTTCCCACCTATATGAAGCAGTATTACTAAAGCTTGGTTCAGAATGAAATCTAAAAACAGAGTTGTTTGGGAGGGGTTTGCATATTCAAATTGAAGAGAACAGAATTTATTAATTCAGTTTAGCAAGCATGTGTTGAAAATGATTCTGGGAATTCCTGTCGTGGCTCAGTGGAAATGAAATCTGACAAGCATCCATGAGTATGCAGGTTCTATTCCTGGCCTTGCTCAGTGGGTTAAGGATCCGGCATTGCTGTAGGCTGTGGTGTAAGTCACAGACATGGCTCAGATCTGGTGTTGCTGTGGCTGTGCCGTTGGCCAGTGGCTAAAGCTCTGATTTGACCCCTAGCCTGGGAACCTCCATATGCTGTGGGTGTGTTCCTAAAAAGACAAAAGACAAAACCAAAAAACAAAAATATGTGTCCAAAGTATTGCTCCAGTAATTATGAGTACAAGGGTGGATAGAGTGCAGATTTTACTCTCAGGCTGCTCAGACTGAGAGACAGGATATTCTAGTTATCAATCTCTTCATAAAAATACCACCTCAAAGCGTAATTTTACTTTAAATGATACCGTTATATTATATCACGATTCTATGGTTTGACAGCTTAACTGGTAGTGCTTCTGCTCTTCCCGATGTTGGCTAGGGAGCTTGGTTGGCTTGGACCATTGGAAGTGGCTCACTCACATGCTTGATGCCTTGGTGGGGAAAGGCTAGAGGTTTGTTTTACCAGGACATTGGGTCACTGGTACAGCTGGGCCTGTTTTACTCCACGTGTCAGTGTCCCTTCTTGTCTTTATTGCCTCAAGGTGGTTCTAGCCCTGGTTTCTCCATATTGTTCTTCCTACACGTATTAAGACTTCTTACTTGATGGTCCAGGGGTCTATAAACGCAAAAGAGATAGACCTTCTTAAGAGGTAGGTCCTGAACTTCCACAGGGTCACTTCCTCTACATTGAATTGGTTAAAGTCAGTCCTAGGCCAGTCCAGATTCAGGGAGGGTCTTTCACAAGGGGAAAATTACAGGATGCACAAATCATTTGGGTCCATTTTTGAAGACAAATATTCTAGGAAATAGTGCTTACGATATGTATAGGGTATTGTGGAAACACTGAAGAAGGACATCTGTCAGTCTGGAGGTACTTGGGCGAGGCTTCCAAGAACAAGAGGATGCTGAACTAGACCTTAAAGGAAAATCAGAATTAGCCAGTGAAGGAGGAACAGAAGGATACTCCAGGCAGAAAGAGAGTGAATGGGCATGAGACATAATATGACATGGTATTGAAGAGTGTGATGTGTTCTAATAACTTCCAGTTATTTAACATGAGATTAGAGTCCAGCCTCTTTTGCTAAATGCTGAAAAATAAGGCTTTAGAGGAAGGCAGGGCTTTGATCCACGGGCATTTTATAAAATGGGGACTGCACTGTCTAAGAGAGTTGCTATGAGGCTTTAATTATATCAAGTCTCTGGATATGTATATATATGTTGTAGGTTGTAAATATGCTAGGTGTATGTTGTACACACACTGGGTGATGTATATTGTATGTATACAGTATGTTGTAAGTATACTAGGTGATTTCTAATGCTTGTTTTGCCATGATGAGGGCTTTGAACTTCATTATGAAATTGCCTGGAAGTCAAGTATTCCAAGAGAATCATTTTGCTATATGGAATTTACAGTAGAAAAGGATGTGCATTTTATTGCCATTGTTTATAAATTGTATGTTACATATTTTACATCAATGAAATTTATAATATATGCATACTTTTTTGAGAACTAGTTGTTAAACATTTACCAGCACATCAAACATACTGTTATTTTCCTTTTTCCTATAGCTTCCTAGTTCTCTTTTCTACTTGTCACACACTCAGTGTTTCAACTGAGATGTTCTCTACTGATCTATATTCCCATTCGCTAAATCTTTCTACTTTTCTCTTCAACTATAAACAACTGAAAAGTCTATCACAAATAGCTAATTTTAGCAGTTCCTGCTGTGGTGCAGCAGGTTAAGGATTCCATGTTGTCTTGACAGTGGCTCGGGTCACTGCTGAGGCATCGGTTTGATCTCTGGCATGATGCAGTGGATTTAGGATCTGGCATTGCTGCAGCTATGGCTCAGATTCAGTCCCTGGCCCACGAACTTCCATATGCAGTGGGTACGACTGATAAATAAATAAATGGATAAATATCTAATTTTAATTATCTCATATTTAAAATTCCTGAATTTCTTTTTGACTCTATTTTACAAATTCCCACTCTGGTGGAATTCCCACCTTTTTTCATCTATTTCCTTAAATATAATAATCACAGTTATTTTAAAATTTGTTTCTGGTAACTCCAACTGGGTTATCTGTATGTCTTTCTGTTGTCTGTTTTTGCATAATGTTTTGTCTCGATTCTGTTTTTTGGTATGCCTTGTCATTTTTAAAAATTAAATTCTGGGTATGAAAAGTACTATAGGGTCTGAGAAATGTTGTCTGATTCAGGGAGAATTTCCCTTATCCTCTATAGGCAGATAAAGAGGCCCCCCAGTCATCTGAATCAAATCAAGTACTGAACTTGATTTTCAGTTCTTATAATAAGCTTCTTTCTGCAACTGTTTTTTTTTTAAAGATTTTTATTTTTTGTATTATAGTTGATTTACAATGTCCTGTCAATTTCTGCTGTACAGCAATGTGACCAGTCATATATATATAAATACATATATACATATTCACACACTCTTTTTCTCACATTATCCTCCATCATGTTTCATCATAAGTGACTAGATATTGTTCCCTATGCTATACAGCAGGAGCTCATTACTTATCCACCCCAAATGCAAGAGTTTTTTACTCAACGCATAGGGTCTAACCTTTCTGAGGTCCCAATAGAGAGCCTGGATTATTCACAAAAGCTCTTCCTCCATATAGGTCTTATTCTTTTCAGTCCAGAACTGGGAGTACAATACACATCGCTCTGTTTTATAACCGTTTTCTGCTTATCTCTGCCTTTTGCTCTTGCAACTTTACACTTAGAATGAATAAGCAATGAGGTCCTGCTGTACAGTACAAGGAACTATATCCAATCTCTTGGGATTAGAAAAGAAAAAAAAAAAAGAACATGAAGGAAGACAGTATGAGAAAAAGAAGGTATATACATGTATGACTGGGTCACTATGCTGTACAGCAGAAATTGGCACAACACTGAAAATCAACTCTAATAAAAATTAATAAATAAAATCAATCAATTACTGAATTAACTTTAAACAAAAGAATAGGCAGAGCTCTTAAGCTCAGAACCATGAGCTGTGGTCTCACTTCTGTATGCCACACTCTCTCTGGCATCTTGACTCTTGGAATCCTGGCTACCTTTTTCAGTATGAAATCCTTTATTTTTCTCTTTACAGTATTATGAGATTTCCAAACGTTCTGCCCTTTTCTCTGCCTCTTAGCAATGTATACTCAGATTTCTGTCTCTCTTCACAGGAAAATTGGCATTTGCCCTGAGGGGAAACGTTGCTTAGAGAATGTTGGTTCACAGTTCTCTGATTTCCTTCTATCAGGGATTCTGGGCTCTCAAATCCTGGTTGTCTGTTAGCTGTTTGATAGCTTCAGACAGATTTCAAACATATGTTTTTAAAAATTAGCTTTTCTGGTTAATCTCAGTGGTAGCATTGGCCTGCTCCAAAATAATATTTCATTATGACTCTGGCCCCTTTGATAATTTCATAGTTCTATCTCTTTGTACCAGGACAAAGTTCTCTCCTAGGTCTCCTGATAGCATTCTGAGCATAATCTTACACAATAATTATCACTCTCAATGGTAAAGGCTATGTACCTGCCTGTCTCTCTACTTCTAGAAGGCAGACTGCCTTATTTTTCTTTGTATTCCCAATACCTGGCACATTATTGCTGCTGAATAAACCCATGTTTAATAAATAATTAAAATTGGGTGTGGGTATATGTCTGGGTCAAACAGGATTTGTTTATCTGATATTTCAGAGTTCAGTGTTTAGTGTTTTTAACACCATTTTCTTTCCATATTTTTACCACTTTATTCTTTTTAGAAATTTAAATCATTGACCCATCTGGAATTTATTTTGTTATACAAAGTAAAATAGAGTTATAATTATGTTTTTCAGTATTTCTTTAATCTTAGGAGAATAACAATAATTTCAAAATTATGGGAAAATACTTCTATGGATCAACTGTATATCATTTCAAATGCTAGAATTACAGATAACTGACATCAATGTTTTTGAACTTTGTAAACCCATAGTTATTAATTAATAGATTTATATTTAGCTTCTGATATATTTTAGTATTTCTAGGTATTTATTCCTTTTGAGGTAGTAGGTATTAAATTCAAACAGATGATATGAAAGAATACTATTTGATATACAAACCAGAACTTTTCTTTCTTTATTTTTAAATTTCCAAGTTGGAATTTAACCACTTCCTCTATGAAGCCTTCCCGGATTTCCTAGGGAAGAGTTAGTTAACCCCGTTTAAAAAATTTTTTTCTTTTTAATTTTATGGCTGCACCTGCAACATATGGAAGTTCCTGGGCCAGGGATTGAGTCCGAGCTGCCGCTGTGACGTATGCAGCATCTATGACAATGCCAGATCCTTTAACCCGCTGTGCTGGGTTGGGAATAGTACCTGTGCCTCCACAGCAACTTGAGCCACTGCAGATAAATTCTTAAGTCACCATACCAGCGTGGGAGCTCCTAGCCAATCATAGTCCTTTTAACTATGCTCAAAGGCGCTCATAGTCCTTTGTTTGTGGCTCTTTTATGGACCCTTTATCATATATGCATGATACATACATGATGAAAATTAAAATCTTGTCCCTGTTTCCACTGCATTTACGATTTCCCAGTCTGGCTTTATTTTCCTCTCTAGTGGTAATACAATACTTACATACTTATATTCTCTGTCCCCAACACACAAACACACACACACACACACACACACACAGAGCAGGTGTAGACTTCTTGAGAATAAGCATTTCTCTTTATTTGGCTTCTTCTTGTCTCCCCAGCACTCAGAATTGTGCCTGGCACTGAGAATATGTGCTTCCTATGTTAGATTGTGAACTCAGTGAGACAAGGCAGGTGATGTAGTCTTAGTATCCCTGCCCCCAACATAGTATCTATTAAAGCCGGTGCTGAATGTTTTTCTAATAAGTGAAGAGTCATTCTCTTGTAAAACCAAAATGGATTATGTTGTTCGTATTCGAAGACGAGCCTGTTCATTGTAATCTGTAGCTATTGTTTAGCAAATAGCTCTTAAAGCAGAATTAGTTCACGAAAGAGTGCTACATAATAAAATTTTATTCTTTGAATACATATTTACATATTTATTAAACTTTATAAACCTATAATAGTTATATAAGCATATATATTTCTCTTCTGGTCTATTTTAGAATCCCTAATTATTATATAGTTACTTTGTTTTATTACATATGAAAGTCATAACTGATATGGAAAATACCTTGGGTACATTTATTGTGTACATAACCTACAGCAGACATTGTGTTAGGAAGAGGGGAAACAAAGATGACCCTGTATTCCAAATCCTCAATAATCCCTAACATTAAGTAGCATTTTCTCTATGCTGGGAATTCTCATGAGAAATATATATATATTTTTGATAATTTTATAAGACATAATTTTAATAAGACTTCCATGAGGTAAATACTATGGTGCTAGTGTTTTCCCCATTTTGCAGGTGAGGAAACTGAGGTACAGAGAGATTGGTCATGTAGTTTGTCATTGGAGTCTGTGCTCAGTGTCCAGTAAAGTCTAGAGGCTATATGTAACCTTTTCTACAAATGGAGCATCTTAGAAAAAATGTGTTTTGACTTCCCTTTGCTCCACTTGCTGTGAGCTCCAGTATTTCATCCTCTTTCTCAGAACTACCTTGGGTTTCATCTTCAAAACAAGCTTCCAGAAAAATGCTCTCTCCCCTTTTTTCCCTATCCTTGCTTCCCCTAAGACAAGCATTGTTATGTTTAGGGGATATAGTGATTATTATATTGAAAAATAGAGCCTCAAAAATAATATGTTGGAGATAATGATGAACAAATTTCTAACAGTAGTGGTTGCTGGCATTCATCTAACCTTGGTTGGTTATAATTCATTTTCAACATTTGAATATAAGTTATGGCACTTTCAGTATAACCTACTTTAAAAAAACTTTGGAAGAATAAATAATACTGGTTTTTAGGGGTAGGAGAGCCGGAAAATATATAACATGATTGATTTCCAGGTAGTTAGTCTTAAAGGAATAGCAGATGGTAAACATTAGCTATTAGAGCAGGAAATTATGTCTTCAACATATTTTTTTAGCTAAGTGATTCTTTAGAAATAAGTAATTCTGGTTGGTTGATTTTGAAAGTATACCATATGTTGTTTACATGTCTTGGCATTTATCCAGTTTCCCTGAAGACGAGAGTGAAAAATGAAAAAAAAAAATAGCCTCTTACTAATTAGATAATAATGAACATAATGAAAACAGGTGCCATAACTTTTTGAATTATGAGAATGTATCTTCAGAATAAGCTCTGGGAGTAGGACCGTGGCGAGAAAAATGTCCTGCATATACCTATGAGGTGAGTATGTATATGTCCTGGAGATGTATCCCAAGGCACATATTAAAAAAGTATGACTGCTTTTTCTTAGTATGGTAGAAATTAGAAACACAAATCAAAGTGAGTTTTAAAATGCCCTTCCCACTTTACATGAATTACTCTACGTAAATATGTGCCTTATTTGCAATATTGTTGTTCTCATTATCACCTTAGAGCATTTCAGACGTATTTGGCTGATAAGCAAGAAATAACTAAAGATAGCCTGATGATTTTTTAGAAGGCCAGGAGGACACTGAATTCATCTTAACTATAGATTCCTCACTCTGAGTGACAGCAACATCCACAGGTCCTGTCCTCTCTTTCTGGGGAAGAGTAGATGCAGGTGATGCAGATTCTGTTGTTTCAGGCACAAAGGGGAGTGATCACAGCTCTGTGTGGGGGAGGGGTGGTGCCTAGTGAGAACTGCTCTTGATGTAAAGGACTGAGAAATGGAAAGGATAATGGGGAAATCAAGGAGTAAAAATGACAGTTTGGGTGATTCCTTGGGTGAAATCCTTATTCACAGCAAACTGAACCTTGGCCGCTGAGGGGGAAAACCTTTTCCAACCCTGTATCCTTTCCTTCCAGAGAAAGAAATGGACAAGTTTGAATGCACAGGAATGTCTCTAAAGAAAAATGAATGTTCAAAATAGGATACAATTAGGGCAATTAAAATGCATTAATGACCATTTAAATATGAAATAATCATTAATAATCGTTATTTTCCAAAAATATAACTCGTGTATTTGAAAATAATATATAAAATCTGCCCTCGTATAGTATGACCTGATACTAGATCTCTTCTTGCTGTTGCAAAGGCTCTTAAGTTCCACTGATGATTATTTTTCTAAATGATTAATGCTTATTGTGATTATTCTCCGGCTAATATATGTATGCAAAATGCGGCCTCAAGGATTTGCTTATGTTAGCATATCCCCTCCCCCATCCTGAAACCTCAAGGCTCCAGACAGTTGATGCCGGAGAGAGAAAATGGATATGTGTGTGTGTGTGTGTGTGTGTGTGTGTGTGTGTGTGTATCTAACCTTCAAGTTGTTACAATGGTGATGATATACAAACAAAAAAGAAAAAGACAAAGCTTTCCCCCTTGAGAACGCCATTCTTAACATATTAATATTATTTCAGAAAAACTTAGAGTAAGTAGAATGCTTTAAATTTAAGAGAGGGTAGTGTTTTAAAACAACTGTACAGAGCATTTAAAATTGGAAATTTAATATAACTGAGAATGCACTTTTATTGAAGAATTCTGTGATCTTCCAGCCATGTTCTAAACCAGTGATCTCCCCATGGCTAAATGCATAGATAATCAACAACCTGGTCTCTCAGTAAACTTGTTGGGGGATTAAATCCTATAGGAAGGAGCCCATAGCCCTGGAGAAAAACTGAGTGCATGTTTCCCTGAGTCTTTGAAGGCTCATCTCCGTAGTCCCACTGCTAGAATGTGCTCTGTTGTCATAGCAACACCATCTCCTGCTTCATACAGGAAAGATTAGCTCTTACTGTGCAGAGGAGAGAATTTAGGGGAAGTCAGACTAATCCCTGGGTGCACTTGGAGAGAAAGGTTGGACCTCGCCTGAGGGATGCTGTCTCTGCCATGATAGAATTGGCCTGCCACAGACACTGGTATTTAAGTTGAAGAGCAGAATTCACAGTAAGTGTCAGCTCCTCCAGAGTAGAATATTGATGAATGAGGTTTGTCTAAGTCTTGTTGAAGACTGTCCCATGCAGCAGGAGAATGACAGCAGGAGGCTCTGATGAGACTGCCAGTGTTTTCCTAGTCTAGGTGGTATTTAAAGGATTGACCACATCAGGAACTTGAGGAAAAATTTTAGATACTTCTGAAATGTCCATCTAAAATCCTGGGAGCAAATCAAAATTAGATAAGCAAAATATATATGCTTTAAGCACTTAATTTATTTACCTTAGGTTTTTGTGCCTTTAAATTTAAAATTTCTTAGAAAGAAAGGATTAAAAAACTCATGAAAAAAATCTATATGTCTAAGCAGGTGTGTTTCTTCAACACCAAAAAGTGATGGAATTTCATTTATGATTGCAAATGTCCTTTTTCAATTATGTATACATTTTTTGAAAACCCTTTTAGAAGCACACAAGTACTAGAATTCTTTTAAGGTAGCTATAAAATTATAAAAAGGTATTCTTTGTGGAAAATTAATTTATTTAGCTCTACTGTTTGAGCTGCTGCTTCAACTTCTCAGGATAAAGCATGTGCAGTGTGTAAATCTTTCAGGATTTTCTGTTGCTTGCCTCAAATGAATTTTATTATGGGAGGGGCTGTCTGTGTGGGTTTATTTAGATTACCCCTTCTTGGATTATATTTGTACATATTTTATATAATTACCAAGGATTGCATGTATTTTAGCTTAAGAGCTAGAAAACGTCGTTATGGATTTAAATGTTTGATATTGATAGCTATGTGGAGATGTCTAGCCTTTCAAAAATGTAATTACTTCAAAGTATACTTTAATCCACATCCAAAAATTTTTTTAAAAAAATCTTCAATACCATAAGGATTTTACATACTATATTACTAACTTGTAAATTGTATGGTTTTGACTATCAGTGTGTATTACCCCGAAAGTGTGTGTGTGTGTGTATATATATATATATATATATATATATACACACATATACACATACATATGTGTATGTGTTTTTATTTAAATATTCATGGTAAAAATTGTATCATGCTGTGTTTATCATGTTTTCAGTTGTTTTGATCATGACCATTTGTGTACAGTGTGTATTTAAGAACTGAGTTTTAGCTCCCAAGTCCCAAATCCTAGGCTACTAATGTACTACCACACTACAACTACCATCACAGTCTGTGCTAAATATAGCCATTATCATAAAAAATATGTAATCGCCATTTGAAATGTGCTGCTTTATCAGAATGAAAGAGATTTGGGTGTTGCTGTAAAAGCAGAGTACGATCACACGTATATTCCTTTTCTCTTAAACTTAATGCCAGAATAGACTACATGTCTTAGATTTAAAGGAACAATGGTATTAAAAGGCCACATAAAATTATTCTCTTCATATGTCAGGAAATATGCACAAAGCCATAAGGGTCATACTTGGCGTAATAGCGTTCAAGTCATAACTATTCAGAAGCCTGGTGCTCTTAAGAAAATGGAGACAAAGCAGTAAGTTAGGAGCCCCTTTCAGTAAATGATTGCAAATTATTCCAACAACCTCTTTTCCATGATTTCTATCAATAGTTCAGCATAGGACCCTTAAAAAATCACAAAGAGGAGAAACAAATCTGCTGTTTCTCCCTGGTTACCCACCTCCACCCCTGCAGAAAACAAACTAGAGTCACTTATCTCTCTTCGTAGACTTTGGGCAAAAGTGAGAAAACTGACGAATGACCTTATGCTAAAAAGAGAGAAACTTCAGGTCTACTATAGGATGCTAAGCTCAAAATGACTAGAACAGAACTGGGAATAAAGAAGGATAACTAAGAAAAAAATGGGCACCATTTACTGAGCTAACAGAATAAAATGTACAAACATATAGTTGAATAATAATTAAAAAGTATTAAGTCAGGATTTAGTCTATTTACTACCATAACCAAAGTTTTTTGAGAGGTATTTTTAACCAGTATAAAGAAAAAACAAAACAACTTGTTAATATCATTGGAAATATTCCATTCCTGTCTTCTGTGCTTATTATTGTACTTATAATAGTTATTATTATACTTATAATAGTTATTATTATTTGGAAATACAGTAATGATTGAACTGGAGCCAGATGCTCTAAGTTGAAACCTGGTAGGGGTTTGTCACATCCCTGAGGCCAGTTGAGTTTGGGCTCCCAGTCTGTCAAGGTCTTACTTGGAGAGGAACAGGTCATCCTCCAAAACCTAATTATCCCTTGAAAGGCATTGCTTCAGGAATTCTTTGAAAGAGCAGGTTGTTCCATTCTTGGACAGGTATCAGAGGTTTTGAATGTCATTTAGAAAGTCCAGGAGTCAGTTTAAAGATAAAAATTGTAAGAACATCAAGATCTTCTGCAAGCTCTGCAGTTAGTAGGTAATCTGGGAATGGTCGGAACTCGTGCATGGGAAACCAGAATACAGAAAAGTGAAAGAGGAAACACTGATGCAGGAAGATCACAATATAAACTTCCGTTGGAGAACTCAACAAATAAACCCACACAAAATGCCTTAATACATAATTTAATAATGGTCAGTTATTATGTAAGCTGAGGATAACTTCTAAAACTATCCACTATGGCTGATGATTGATATGTATATTATGGTAAATATTAAAAATGAAAAAAAAAAGGAGATCCCATCATGGCTCAGTGGTTAGTGAACCCGACTAGCATCCATGAGGACATGGCTTCGATCCCTAGCCTCACTCAGCGGGTTAAGGATCCGGCGTTGCTATGAGCTGTGGTGTAGGTCGCAGACTCGGCTCAGATTCCGTGTTGCTGTGGCTCTGGCCTAGGCGGCTACAGATCCGATTGGACCCCTAGCCTGGGAATCTCCATATGCTGTGGGCGCAGCCCTAAAAAGACAAAAACACCATAAATAAATAAATAAGTAATAAATCTTCAGCGTAAAAGGTAATGCCAAAGTTCTCTTGTGGCACAGTGGGTTAAGGATCCAGCATTGCCACTGCAATCACACTAAAAATCAAAAGGTTGTTCCTCTTATCACACTTACATTTTCACTACTGTGGCATAGATTTTTATCTCTGGCCCAGGAACTTCCACATGCCACAAGTGTGGCCAAAAAAAAAAAAAAAAAAAAAGTAATACCATGACATGGACATTTTCTGCACATGCTTTTAAAAATCAAATTAAGGTTCAATTTGACTATTTATGTAAACTTAGAGTCTGTGACACATGGTTGAACAAACTGTAGTATGGTAATGATTCCTCTTCTCTTTTTAATATTTTGGGATTATGGTGATATAAAAATCTTCTCTTCATATTCTCTAAATTTTACTTATGGCTCAGGACAAATAAGGAAGATGCTAAATTTCTGTTTTCTTAGGGTTGCATGTAAGCAAATGGGCAGCAAGGTGTATGTGGAAGGTGGCTAGGGCAGTTACTGAAATCAGGTTATAGAAAGACCAGAACATCAGTCTGGGCTTTGTACTTTGATAATATATACATTTGAAAGCAGATGGGCGCCACTGAGCATTTATGAACCAGGTGTGAAAAACATGAGCTATACTCTGGGAAGATGTATCCTACAAATGTGATGAATAGATGGTCTGGGCAGTAGTTAGGGAGAGTGAATAGGCTTGAGAGCCTCAGGTAGCATAGAAGCACTCAGAATCAAGAGTAGGAAATCGATGAGAAAGAAATTATAGACACATAGTCTATGGCATCTCATGTGTTAATTTATACAACCAAGGTTTATTTGACCTCTGCCAAGTGGCAGGCGACAAGACAGATGGTAAGAATTATAGAGCAAAATGCTTAAGTTCAGGCATTCATAAAAACAATCTGGTGGCAATGAGAGATTGAAAATCAAAATATCTTGTGGTAAGCAGTGTGATGAAACAAGCAGAAGACAGACTTGGCCAATGATTGGATAGCATTAAAGAACCTTCAAACCTAAAACCTATGGGTGTCATTACTAGACATAGGAAAAGTCAATAGAAAGAGGGGGTTTGTGAGGAGAGTGTTGGAAATAATGGAAGCAGCTCTGAGTTTGATTCTGGACATCTTGTTTGATAAATAAGCCTTAAAAACAAATACTGCATTTAATTACAGTAGTTACGTTACTCACAATGCAGTGTATTTTAGAAGGTCACACATCAATGAATGAGATTTCATAGCATCTTAGCATTTATTTTACGATTCTATTTTACTTCCTCTTTAATATATGTATATAGCGATTAGGTTAGTGAGAACTTGACATGTATTTTCCTTTTGAAGTACAACTTTTTAATGTGATCAAAAGGAAATTTAACTTTCATTACTGGAATCTGACAATTCTAAAATTTAATAATTTCTAACTAAGGAACTTTTGTACTCTGCTTGTGGCATTAATATGTGGTAAAAATAAATTCTGTACAAAGGAAAAAAGTATATATTCAACTGAATTTTAAGAGAACTACTTTTGTAGAGCTTACCCAATTACCCAGGGACAGAAATATTTTATATTGCCTTTTTTATCTGTATAACTGCAGAATTTTTTATGACCGTAATCCTGAAATGATAGTAATTATAATAATTACAATAACAACCTCAACAATAAACACTTTTGGCACTCTACAAGTTATAAGTTTTGGAGAAATACAAATAATCCTGCCCTCCAAAGACCCCTCTATACCTAGATAAAAGAAAGGAAACACAATTTGTTATAGAGTAAGAATGTAAAGTGACATGAAAGTGACTACAGAGTCTGGACAGAATTTCATACATTTATATGGTAAAGTAGAATAAAAAAGAATTATAATAGATTTATCTCTTTAAGAGATAAATAGATGAATCTCTGATTATCTCCAGTTTTTCTTGCAAGAGAAAGCACTGAGCTAATTCTGGAGACAGGAATTGTACAGTTTGAAGGGTCACACTAAAAATCAAAAGGGTGTTCCTCTTATCACACTTACATTTTCAAAAAGATGCCCTAAGGACAGGATTGTGGGGAGGCAGCCACATTTCCCCTCAAAGAAAATTCATTTTTTAAAAAATCCTTATACATTGCACCTTTTTGTATACATTATCTCATTTAATTATCAAAATACCCTCAGACACATATAATTACTATTATGTCCCAGTTTTATGAAACTCAGAGAAGTCAAGGAATATTTTTAAAGTCATATAACTAATAGCAGAGGATTATTTCTGTTCACTTTTTATCTCACATTCTCATGAGGCCTTGTAAAAACTTGTTTTTGGACCCTCCATGGAGAGAGAGAATGATGAGGAAACAGTTGTCTTTATTGTCTTGCCCTGGGTTTCTGTGTACACAAAAGTCCTGTGTTGTAAGCAGCAGGCTGTTGGACACAGTCTGGTCCAGTTGTCGTGTTTAATAACTATTTCATGGAATTATTTGGGGAATTAAAGGAGATACCTAGGGTAAAGAAATTTGTGCCACACTTAATGTTTAATAAATGAAAGTGGTCACTCAAGATAACAGAAACTTATTCTATTCCAAAAAGGGGAAAATGATGAAGACAGTCAGAGTTTTAATAGATGGAATGCCGTTCTGAGATTCGGAAGATTATTCATCCATCCAGTCATTGCTTCATTCATCACTCAGTCAACAGGCATTTAAAACCCTTACTCTGGATGTCTTTCTGCATAGGCATACAGCAGGAAAATGAAGATCAGCTGTCTCTCCCCTCAAAGATGATACTAAACCCTTCCTTGAAATACAGCATATCAGGCACTAGACGCTCTGCAGACTTTAACTCTTTTGATCTCAGGTAAAGTCTGCAGAGCATCTAGTCCTCTTCTGAAAAACACATCTTCAAACCCAGGTTTATCACAAGTTGGTGGTTTGGACTTCATCTCCCCTGAGCCTTAGTTTTCTCACAGGGACAACAGGGACAGGTGTAGCATTTATAGGAAAGGATTAAAAGAGTTAAAGTCTTCCACGTGAGTCCCTTGGAGTTCATTGATGAGTGGGACAGGAAATGGTAGAAATGTCTCTCTAAACTTTGGAAAACATGATCAGGTTTTCTGGCACAATGTTCTCTTTTATACTTAAAAAGGCTCTTGGTGAGAGGGAGGCTTTGAAACTTTTTCGTTTTTATAAGTGACTACCAATGTTGGCTGGGGAACATGCCTTTTCTCTATGCAGATTTCCATCGTAGGCTTCATTGAATGTATTGCGAAGCGTAAGAAAATTCAAGACAGAGAAAGGGCAGAGTTTATAATCAGGTCTTCAAAGGATTTGTGGGTAACCGATAACTGAGTCAAAACATCAACATATACTAAATGGTATTCAGTCTTCGTGACCTGTAGACTAAGGTTTTCACTTTTTGGTCCTGAATGTGTATCTAATTTTATCCCGCAGCCTGATTCTGTACCTTTCAATCACATGCAAAACTTTATGCCACAGAAAACTCCTTTGAAGGCTATTATGTCTTCTATAACAGAATCACTGATGTCTCATACCTCTTAGTGAAAGCTCACGACAGGATTATAAAGTTTAGCCCTGTATAATATTAAGAACAGCAATCCTTATTACCCTATAGCTAATATAATGATTTGTGGAACAAACCTAAGGTAGATTTTAAAAGGAAAATAAGAAATTGTTTGATTGATGCTATCTATATCTTCCAACCTGGTTTAATAATGGTCACCCCTATTAGTTAAAAAGAATAAGAAGAAGAATGAAAAATTATATATATATATATATCTTTTCTAATAGTTGGAAAAAAGTTTCAAAATTTAGAAAATCCCAGAAGCCATGACTTTGATGGAGAATGCTGCACATGTATATCCACTCTCTAGAAACTGCTTTAAGCCAGTAGGAAATTTAAAGGTGATAACTAATTTTTTTTTTTTTTACTGTAGCTAATAAGGTCCCAAGGGATGACTATTACCTGTATCAGAAAGGAGACGTGCTTTTCTTACCACCTGCCAAATAGAGAATATGGGGAATCTTCTTTGCCTTTAGTTCTTTCCTCTGTTTGCCATTCTTCACAGTAGGGAGTGGGGGAAAAAAGCCTCAAAAATATGATTTTTTTTCTCTTCATTTTTTTATTACAAAGCCTCGCATCATTCCCAATTTTTTCCCTTAAGGTTTTTTTAGAGTTTAGAATTTTACCTGTTAATTGTTTCTTTATGACCCCAAGACTTAGTTTTCTTGGTGAACTCTCCTCTCTTAAAATTTGTATCATAGTCTAACTGGTCAAGAGAAACAATGATAAAGCTAGCATGAAACTATTAGTAACTGTTATTTTAAATCTATTTTAAGTATTTGAACTTTGGTGAATTATCAATTAGAAGCAAATTATGCATTACTAGGCTTGTTTAAGAAAATTAGATTTACAGTCTGGCAAATACTTGCTTGGTGCTTTCTCCATCCTAAAATAGTTTTGGCTGTCAGGTGAAATTATCCTCTGTGTGGTACATGGTCCTTGCCAACTCAACATGGTCTTCACATCCTTTTCTAATCTGTTAAACACAAAACGAATCTCTTATTGATTTGACAATAACAGGGAAAATTCAGTAGGGTACTGAAAGCATAAAATATACTTCTGACCAAACTTATGTGAACAATTTTGGCTTAGGACTATCCTGATTTCTGAGTTGAATCACTGTCACACAAGGTTCTTTCTGTTGTTTATCCACTCCATGTTATCTAAGTTCGAAACACAAAGAGATGCCATTACACAATACAATATACTCATTTTTCATTGCCTGGCAGCATGGGGAAGTGGGAAGCATACAAACTTTAGCTTCACACATACTTCCCGTAGAATCTCAACCTTGTATCCACTGTAGTTTCCTCATCTATCTACTGGAGGGCTAAGAACCTGCCTTCCATATTATTTCAAAGTTCAGTGGATAGAGTAATAAAAGGTAGTAATGAAATATTACATATTTGTCTTATGTATTCATGAGTAAAATATGTAGACTTATTAGAATTACTTGTATCACCAATGTATTATTATTTAAGTATATCAATTCATGAGAAAAATTTCCAAAAGTATAAAAATTATAAAAGAAAGCAAGGGTCCCAGTGTTTTCCACTCCCAACCCACTGCACTCCTTGTGGATAATTTTTGTTAGCAGTTTGCTATGTACTTTTCCAACAAGATAGACAAATAATAGATCAACAGATATATGCTTTTTAAAATAATGGCAGCTAAGAATTTGAATGTAGATGCTTTTCATTTTTATTATTACTTTGAATCACGGGTTGGAAAGAACATTTTGCCAGTAATTTGCTAAAGTTGTCATTGCTTTCATATTGCCTTTATACGAACTGTTTTATACCAGCTGTTACCACAAAAGACCTAACAATTTATAGACCTGAGAAAAGTGGGATGGGATTGGCCACACACATCTTTTGGGAAGCATTGATTAATTGCTTTAGGGTCTCTGCTAGAATGGCAATGGAATACGCATCTTAACATTATAGATAATGAAAGGCAGGCTAAGCCAAATTAAAGACTAGCTCTAAAACATTGGTCTGCAAATGTCTACAGAGCTGAAATGTGTAAATTAGAGATTCACTGGAGTCTGCTAGCCAAAAGTGAAAACGAAAGTGCTTACAGCTTGCTAATTAATGCCACATGTCTGTCCAATTTAAGGCAGGAAAAAGGAGCCACCCAAGCCTATGGAGAAAAGCAGTAGCCTGGGAGTCAAGAGAACCGAGTCCCCTTCTGTTCTGCTGCTCAGTGTGGGATCATCAGTAAATGAGCCTTCTTTTGTCAGCAATGTACCCATTTAAAATAGGGGTCATAGTAACCACCCTGTTGTCTCCCCAGAATTGTGGTGGCAGTAAAATCAAGAAAAGAATTTAGATCAAATTCCACAAAAAGCATGATATAACTATAATTTATTGCTAAATTGCTTATGTTATGATGTATATACTGTTTCCACATTTTACAGGATTTTAATAAGTTTCTACCAGGTTAGGCTTTTCAAGGAGCAGTTAGTAGACCAGTATTGGTCCTCAGACTGTTACTGGTCCCTGGCGAATAATTGATTTGGAACAGAGAAGGTTTATGTCTGCAGAATTTAACAGCGAATGGGTTTGCATTTTGTATGCTATGATTCTAGTTTTGTTTTTTTATTTTTTATTTTATTTTTTTTTACAAATTATTTGTCCATGAGAGACTGGAAATAAAAGGACCCAACTCTTTCTCAAAGATGGTTTGAGAAGTAGTCCCACTTGGGCATAGGAGCTGAGCTGTGTAAAACAGAGAGTTAAGACAGACCTATTCCTTGCTTTCTCAGAGCTTGAGATACCCAGAGAGACCCCAATCACATAAACCCTTTCTAAATGATTGTTATTATTCACTCTGAAATAGGTATTCCTTCTCAACCACTTTCCTCCTCTCCCCTCCCCTCCCTTTGACTTCCTCACCTCTCTCTCCCCTCCCTGCCCCTCTCCATCCATTCATCTCTCCCCTCCTCTCTCACCTCCCTGCCATCCCTTGTTCTTCCCACTGCCCCTCTTAATCTTTCATTTGTTTTTTTCTCCTACTCTGATTCATATATCTGAGAAACTGTATCAGCACATTCAATAGAACTGCTTATTATCTTATTATCAATCATTGCCAGTAAAACCAGAACTATTTCAATATTCTGGTTTTTGAGGAGTATATTTGCTTTCTGATTACCAAGGAGCATTGCCTACCTTCCTTTCCATTTGCCTCCTTTTCTCGCTTTCTTTTATCCATCTATTGGGCGATTTATTTAGAACTTATTGAACCCCTACTATGTGGCAAGCATTGTGCCTGATACCCAACTATATTCCTGCCTCCATTCCCTCTTCACGCTCCCTAAAAGGAAAAATAAGCAAAAATAATAAGAGAATTGGAATTTAGGACTCTGTAGTTATTTAACGTGGGCATGCACTGTTCTTGTGTGTATCCTTTTAAAAAATATTAAGATGAAGCATGTAGATGTTGAAGTTCAAAGCTTTTATTATCAGGACTATAAGTACAATTGTCATGATTCCCTTTTCTTAATGCCAGAAAATGTGAACAAACTAGGATTTTAATTAAACCACAACTTTCCTTTGCTTTTAGGATAGTGTTCTTATTATAAAAAGGAGAAAATAATCTATATTTTGAGGCATGAAACCACTCATGGTACATTCTAAACTACTTAATAACAGGTATAGGAGTTCCCTTTGTGGCTGATTAGTATCCCAAGAGGATGCAGGTTTGATCTCTGGCCTCGCTCAGTGGGTTAAGGATCTGGCATTGCCGGGAGCTGTGGTGTAGGTCGCAGATGTGGCTGCAGACGTGGCTGTGGCATAGGCTGGTGGCTACAGCTTGGATTCAACCCCTAGCCTGGAAACCTCCATATGCCACAGGTGTGATCTACCCTCCCCCCAAAAAAGGTGTAATTAATAGCTAAAGTGATTTGCATGTTTAATAAATGTGAAATGTTATCTTGTTTTAATTCTTTATTTATTTTAGGTTGTTATATCATTATATTTACTATCATAGATTGGTTATTAAACCAATGCCTGTTTTAAAAAAGTATATTTTGGGAGAAAAATATTTAAACAGAGTAAAATAAAAAAAAAAATCAGAATATACTCCTGCGAAATTAGATTACCTAGGCCTGCTTTGAGGATTAAACATAATGGATTAAGTTCCCAGCACATAATTTTAATTAGTTTGTAGTACATAGTAGGCACTAATTAAACAGTATTTTTGTATCATATACTTCAAATAATGAGGACAGAAGGGAGGTGTCAGTGTTTGTAAGAAAGAGGTATCATAGTATGGGAGACTGTGATTTAAGGAATTCAAGAACAGAAAGTATATAACAGGCAGGCTTTGAATTAACTTTGACCTTATTGAGTTATACAGAGGGTTATTCTATAATCTATTGCCCAAGCCAGAACATATTTGAGAGACAAAGGGGACACAAGTGATAATTATGCCAACACCAAGACCGTGGAGGCCAACTTGCCATGTAAACCCTCTATTAGGTACCTTTTTTTCTGTGTCACTCTGTCCCCAACTCAGGCTTCCTCTGTTGAATTCAGCTTGAACATGGGCCCTGGTAATTTCTCCAGCCCAGTATTTCCGTATGACTTTGCTTCCGCTGTGACTCCTAACCAAGTTAGAAGTTTGGGCTTCTGAGATTTCATTGTGCATGCACTTGGATGACTGGCAGTCTTGTTAAAATACAGATTCTGATCTGGTAGGTTTGGGATGAGGCCCGAGATGCAGTATTTCTAACAAGTTCACAGGTGATTTTAATGCTACTTATCAGTACCCCCCACACTGAACAGATGGAATCTTTTTGACCTAAATCACCTTTCTGGTTTGACCACATTGGTTGTAGTTTTGACCTTTTATGATGTGATGGTACTTTGGTCAGGTGCCTGCCTTAGCTGTGTTGGCATGGGGAAATCCTGTGGCTACCAAGGCAGTAGGCTGTTGGCAGGTTTATTTGTTGTAGAAGGGAGTATAGAGAGAATATCCATACACTAAAATGATCTATTCAGTGTAGTTAATTGTCCTGTTTAGTTTCTTTGAATGGAGAGCCACTGAGATAATGCTCTTGGGTAGCTGTAGGGCGAGAACACTGAATCCTACACCACTTGAGGTAGGTCCCCAGAACTTGTCCCTTTGGAGAGAGAATTGGGCAAAGAGGAAGAACAGTGAAGCAAATAAGTGTTTAGTAAGAGAGAAGATGGCTGTGGAGAAAGCACAGGCAGGCTGTGTTGGTCTGGGCTGGGGAGAGGGGGAGAGGGGAGAGAGAGATAGAGACAGAGAGAAAGAGCAACAGAGGAAGAGAGTGACCTGAGCTTTGGAGGTGGTTTAAATCACTTGTATGGGGCAGTCCTCTGGGCTTGTTCTGGCCAATCATTTTGCTTCGTCGGGCCTTGGGCCCACATTTGGCCTGACTCACAGCCCTCCTCTGTGCATACCCGCATGTTCCACCCAGGATGGATTCTGCTGCCAGGGTTTCTGGGAAGTTGACAGGATGTGCTATGATGGTCTGGTGCTCCTTCCTCCTCTGACCCCTCAGAAAGCTTTCTGCAAATGTGTAGTCCTGTTCCAGAGGTCTCTTTGACCTCAAAAATGAGAAATAGTCTCTTTCTTTTATCCAAGCAGGACACAGCTTCTGCTTGCCCCTGCTATATATCTTTTTCTTGAAGTATCTGTTCACAGCGATCAGATTACAGTTGCTCAGCCTGAGACCCATCTATCTCCTGCTTGAAAAGGATCATGAAGAAGTGCCATCAGCACTGAACACCCCCTAAATAGGCCATTTGAAGCTGAGTAAATGTTTCCTCTCTAGTTTAAGTCAAGAAACTAGAGCCTTCAAATCAGAATCACCTGCACTTTATCTAAAAGATGTTTTCATCGACGGCCGTGGTTATATAATGTTGTATAGTAGCATGGAGGGAGGGGTGTATTTTGAGCAACTCGGTTAATTAGAAATAATCGCTTTGTAAGAGCTCTTATTTTAGTATTATTCAGAGTTTAAATGAGTACAATCAGTATAGAAACTTAAAGAAATTGTTTGTTAATGGTCACTCAAGACAGAATTTTTATTTTGAGAATTCAATGATTTATGATAAACATTATTAATCAAAACACACATATATACCACTGCTGTAAAAAGGATATTTATTACCTGAGAATCCTTTTAATTCTTAGTCATTTTTATTTTTCACAAACCCTGACATTACTTTTTGCCAGTCCTTTTCCTATAATAGAGAAAACACCAGCAAAACCCAAAATGTGTTCTCCCACTGAGTTTTAAAAAATATTCTGTTTCTACTTGGTGACTTTATATATTACTTTATGCAAAGAGAAATTAAAACAAGATCCACATTCTCCATGAACATTTGGTGGAAAATAGCTTCTTACCTGGGTGAAAAATTCGTGTATAACATTTTGAACTATGAAAAGCAGGAGTTGAGAAAATAGAATCAATGTGGATTAGAATCATCAATTAAAATCAATTAACTGGAGTTCCTGTTTTGGCTCAGCATTTAATGAATCCAACTAGGAACCATGAGGTCGCAGGTTCGATTCCTGGCCTTGCTTAGTGGGTTAAGGATCCGGCGTTGCTGTGAGTTGTGGTGTAGGTTGCTGACACGGCTCGGATCCCAAGTTGCTGTGGCTCTGGCATAGGCCTGCGTCTACAGCTCCGATTGGACCCCTGGCCTGGGAACCTCCATATGCCACAGGAGGGGCCCTAGAAAAGGCAAAAAGACAAAAAAAAAAAAAAAAAAAAAAAAAAAAAAAAACCCAAACAATTAAATTCAATTAATTGGTTCAATTCAATAAATCAATAGATTAAATTCAATTACTTCAATTCAATTAATTAATTAAAATCAATTAAAATTCTTGAGGCATTTGCTGAATATCTACTACACACAAATTATGTTAGCTTCAATGCATCGAGCAAAGAAAAAGACCTTAGCCTTTCATTGTCTGTAATTTAGCAGATCTGAGCATCAGACCAAGAGGAAAAGGACATATCCCTGGAGATAATTTCTCCAACTTCAGTATCCTTTTACTTGAACACTAACAATGATCATGTGATCACTCTATTTTGTTTGATTTCCAAAAGCCCCCAGGATATTTCTTCCTAATACCAGGATTCCTGGCCCTAGAACCCTTCACCAAATATCTTCTCTCCTGCCTGTTGGACTGCTCCCAGTTTTAGAGCTTGTTCCACACTGCCTTCATCTTGCCTCTTCCTCCTTAGTTTGCTGTCTTTATATTTTACTATCCCCCTACTCAAACCATCTGTAAAGCCTACCTTCCTTGAGAGCTAATAGAGCATAGAAGTTTCCAAGGGCTGGATGTGAAATCTATCATTAAGTGCCAGCTTTGTTATTCATTAGCTGTGCCCCCTTTAGAGGAATCTTGAGATCATTTGAAGTCTCAACTATTTTCACTTTGGTAAAATGGAGCAAACAATGCCTATCAATGGGTCTCTAGAAAGTATAAATTATTTGGGGGAGAAGTTAAGTTTTATTTACTTGGGGCAAAATGAGGACTATATAGCCTGGGAGGCAGCATTTCAGATAGTTCTAAGAAATGGCTCCAAGGAGGCAAGCAGGGAGCTAGGATATGTAGGAGTTTTGCAACAAAGGTCAGGTAGTAGTGATAAGGATGGAGTAGTCACAGGTGGTTGTAGAAGTCCCAATAGAGGATCAGAGGTAGAGAGGAAAGTCAAGGTGATGTTGGGAGATCACTGTAAATTAATAAATTGCTCAAAAAAGCCATCAGAACAAGGCAGGCCTGTTAGTGGAGGTGTGAGAATTGCCTCAGGTCCTTGGGTGGGGGGGTGGGATGAGGCCTGCATTCAGATTCAGACCAAGGGCAGGAGTTTGAGGACCACCCTTCTGCTGATTTGAATGCACACCTTATTGGATACTAAGGAGGAGCTCAAAGAAAGAGGAAAAGGCAGTCCTTTCTGATCCCCACTCCCCTTGGATGATAAAACTGTAGCCCACCGGATCCTAGAGCTTCCATACCTGCCCATTGGCATCTCTCACAAGTGTCCTATCTTAATCTATTTCTTGCCCGTCACTTTGTCTCTTGCTGAATTCCTTCTGTGCAGAGGCATGAAGAACCTGAACCTCAGTGATTCCAGACACAGGGTGAGTGATTCTAATTTAAAACCATGGGTTCAAGTCCCAGTCTGGGTTTAGGCTGGGTGTGAGTCCTGACACATGGGTTCAAGTTCCAATCTGGGTTCTGGCTAGGTTCAGACTGTCAGTACTGTCAGTTTCAATAGGAACAAAAGATGACTGCTAATAAAAGAAAACCAGATATCCCAAGGAATTTAGTTCTTTTCTGTATATGGGAAGATGCAAGTGGCTGGGCTCACTGAATTATTCCTTTGATGTATGCTTTAGTTATCTGGGGCCAGTGTCCTGTGCTTTCCCATCCTAAGGGCTCACCATCAGGAATGACTGCAGTCTGATGGCTGCTAGATGGCAGGTATCCTTTCTTTCCTTCCTGAGTTCCCTCAGGCCTCACTTGCTCTGAGGTGGCTGCAATCGCTGATGACTGTGACATCCTTTGTTTACTGTTAAGGCAAGCAACATTTTATTTCCTAGTTCCTCCCCTTGGCCCAAAATTCGACCAATGTTTGAGAGACCTTTCATGATTAATTTTTGTGCCACAGCAGAGCAGGTGAATATTCTTGTTGATATGTCACCTCAGATGCTGATTTCTAGATTAGGCCCTGTTGATAATTAAAGATATTCTGATCCTCTCTCTTACTAGTCTTTGGTCATCCTGGAGTATTATTAGATCAATTATGAAAATTATCTTATTTTTTTTCCTGTTCTAGACAACATCTTCCAAAATAAAGCAGTTCACCTCGGCAGAGAGAGAACACAGCCTTGGCTGGTTGTTGGTTTTCAGAAAGGTTGGTCTAGAATGCTGCTTCTAGCTTTTGGGTTGAGAGAGGAACCTATTAGGCTCCACCCCAGGCAGAAAGCGTGACCTCTTTGATCCTCTTTAAAAACAGCTGGCCTTGTTTCAAACATTATTCCATGGACATTGGTAGGGATGGGTTTGGGAGAGCCTGTGCTCTGAGGAGAATCTAAGGCAGGATGGCTGCCCTAATGTTGCCCAGGCTGCTCACTTAGAGCCAGCCCCTCAGCTATCCACAACTTGAAAGAGTTTGCTCAGTGTCAAACTCAAATGCTTTGTGGGCTTTCATAGTTCTCTTGAACCATGATCCAGCTTTTTCCCAAAATCAGTCCTAGAACTAATCTTTGGGTATTTAATTCAGGATTAACAAAATTAGAGCTTTAAACTGACTGAGGTATGCTGAGTTTGAGAGTGAAATAGAAATTCAAAATGTGAAAACAACTCTTCTATCTTTACTATTTGCTAAATTCCTGTAGTTAATACAGCCAGAGCAAGTACTATGTCTGATTTGAAAATTTTTCACTATTTTATCCTTGGGTGGTGACACATGTCTGAGGGCTTTATGGACTCGTGTGTATTCTAGGTTTCTGCTGTTATTAAAGTTGAGCACTTTACTATAAACGTCCCTGACTTACAGTTTATGCTCTTCCTTGCAAACTCATTGTTTGCTGTTTTTGCAGAGTTTGTTTTAGAGTTGGACAGGTAGGTCTTTCTCCCCTTCTCCCCATTTCTTTTCTATTTACTCATAGTCCTTTTCAATCTGGCACCTTTTTCTGCACATTATGCACTTACTGGATACTCATTCACAGCAATGAAGCCACTCATGGTCACCCAGGTTTCACACCCTTTCCCATGAGTGTGACTATTGGCTCTTGTCTGTCCTTCACCCAGACTCTGGTGGTTCAGGGTGACAGGGTTGATGGTGAGAATATGAGCTTTACTCTGTTGAGATGGCTACAGTGTCCCTGGCTTTATGGTGCTTTGAATAGATCAGAACTGTGGTCTGATGGTAACTCCTTTATTTATTTATTTTTTTCAACTGAGATATGAATGACATACAACCTTACATTAGCTTTGGGTGTACAACATAATGATTTGATAGATGTATAGGGTGTGAAAATGATAGCCATGACACTAGTTAATAGCCATCATGGTTATTACACATTTCATTTGTCTTGTGATGAGAAGAAAATCACTTATTCAATAGAAAGGTAACAAATAGGTTACTGTTCTTCAAGGATTTTCTACAGCCTTTAAATACTGATGTTAATATTCGTGTTCTTTGATCTCATGTATTTGTAAATTACTTCCTTTTATTATTCAAAATTTTAGCAAGTTTCCTAAAATACTGTCATTTGAAATCATTCAGCCCTGAGTGTCAACTAGAATTTTCTTTGGTTATAAATATCATGTCATTGGTCAGCCTGCACTCTTATAATCATGGTGATATTGAAAGTTCATCTGCATTTGTAAAAACATCATGCTGTGGGGGTTTATGCTAATTCCAAGAAGAGTAGGTAGAAGGCTTTTGTTAAGTGAGGGTGAGGGTGAGGGTGAGCCTGCTATTCACTCTGATTCCTGATTTTGTGAAGTACTGCAAAATGGGTAACCCCAGATGACACATTTCAATTTATACTGTCTCTAAGAGCCTCCTAAATTGAGAGTTAACTATTTTCTTTCCCCACAAAGCATATCACTTATCTTTTTTCAGGCTCCTCTTCTCGTAATACCTAAACATGTGTTTCCTGCTGAGGTGTAGCTGTATGATTTAGATAAAAAAAATTGGTCTGGAATGGGGAAACCAGTTTTTAATCCTATATTTGTCACTGTCAAGATGACTTGAGCAAGTTCTTTATCTTTAGCAAGCTCTTTACAATAGGAAAACTGATAGTCTTTTTTTTTTTGTCTTTTTGGGGCCACACCTGCTGCATATGGAGGTTCCCAAGCTAGGGGTCCAATCGGAGCTGTAGCCACTGGCCTATGCCACAGCCACAGCAACGGGGGATCCGAACCAAGTCTTCAACTTACACCATAGCTCACAGCAACGCCAGGTCCTTAGGCCACTGAGCGATGCCAGTGTCCTCATGGATGCCAGTCAGGTTCGTTAACTGCTGAGCCACGATGGGAACTCCTGATAGTCTTATTTTATGCCTAGGTCTGTTTTGAATACTGTAAAGGAAATGACTGCCAAAATGAATTACATGATTAAGATGTTTAATGATTCAAAGCACTTAATATACTCAGATGAATCTTTTGGTTTAAATAAATTAGAATAATTTAGTCTTTATTAGAAAGAGATCGATATTTTGACAAGTGTGTAAATAACAATGGTTTTTATAATTGCCCCCAAACTCTTAATGACTTCAGATCTTTTGGGATGGCCATTAAGTTAATTAATGCCATTGTTACTGACAGTGATGGATTTCAGCCTTAGAGGTAGAAATAGCAGAGCAAGCCTGATGAAAATCTCTTGGATATCAATTAATGCATTAATATTATGAAGGAAAAAGAAGTCACAAAATATTGACTGTAATAACATCACACATTCTAGAAAACCAGGCCAAAGTAAGGGGAATTGTATCAGTTGCATCTAATCTGGAAATGTTGTCAGTTCCATGTCATTCATTAGAAAGATTTAATACAAAGTAATCTTTACAATATGTAAAGCCATGCAGAATTTAATAACAGAAGGAAGCTACTGCTGTAGCTAGAGGTGGAAAAGCTGGGGAGGAGCTGAAATTACTAGAGGCCAAGAACCAGCACTACCCAGTGGGAAACAGACTCACAGGAGATGCTTCTTAGAAGGAGCCCTGAGCTGGAGACAGAGAGGATCTCTGAATCAGAAAGAATGTATGTGTGGGGAGTTCCTGTCGTGGCGCAGTGGTTAACGAATCCGACTAGGAACCATGAGGTTGTGGGTTCGATCCCTGCGCTTGCTCAGTGGGTTAACGATCCGGCGTTGCCGTGAGCTGTGGTGTAGGTCGCAGACGCGGCTCGGATCCCGCGTTGCTGTGGCTCTGGCGTAGGCTGGTGGCTACAGCTCCGATTGGACCCCTAGCCTGGGAACCTCCATATGCCGCGGGAGTGGCCCAAGAAATAGCAAAAAGACAAAAAAAAAAAAAAAAGAAAAAAGAAAGAGTGTATGTGTGGAGTGGGGAGTGGGGATACCCAGACCTATTCTCTTTCTCCCTTCCCCAGTCTCTACCACTATCTCCCATTGTTTGAACCAATAAGCTATTAGTCAGGGAAACCTGGGAAATGGCTTGCAAAGCAAGGAAAAGAATGGGTCCGAGTGGCGTTCCCTTCATGGCTCAGCAGTTAACGAACCCAGCTAGGATCTATGAGAATGTATGTTCCATCCAGGCCTTGCTCAGTGGGTTAAGGATCCGTCATTGTCATGAGCTGTGGCGTAGGTCACAGACATGGCTCGGATTCCCCATTGCTGTGACTATGGTGTAGGCCGGCAGCAATAGCTCCCATTCCACCCCTAGCCTGGGAAGTTCCATATGCTGCAAGTGCAGCCCTAAAGTAGCCAAAAAAAAAAAAAAAAAAAAAAAAGAAGAAAAGAAAAGAAAACAAAAAGAATGGATCTGAGAGCAAACCAGCCAATGATCAATGCTTTAAGAGGAAGGAGTGTGGGGGGTGGAGTAGGTGTTTTTCAGGATTCTTTTTATTTTAGAGCTGCACTTGCAGAGTATAGATGTTCCCAGGCTAGGGGTCGAATCACCTATGCTACAGCATCAGCAATTCAGGATCCAAGCCACATCTTCAACCTACTCAGCAGCTTGAGGCAACCCAGGGATCCTTAACCACTGAGCAAGGCCACTGATTGAACCTGTATCGACACGGACACTATGTCAGGTTCTTACCCTACTCAACCATAATGGAAACTCTGCCTTTCAGAATACTTAATGTAAGGTTTGCTTAATATGTCCAAGAAGTGCTTGGTGGTTCAAGTTTCTCACAGTCTAGGAATGTTGGGCACAAGAGCTTCAGCTTCCTTGCTGAGTGGTCTTCTCTCACCCACTGCTGGAAGGAGATGGACTGTTTTGAGAGGAGGAAGGTTAAGAGAAAACATCATCACAGAGCATGCACTCTAATCATTTGCCTTTAATTTACTCTGAAAACCTGGGAATGAAATAGGTCTAGATGATTGCAGGATTTCTTCTACACACGATCCCCAAACATAATACACCTCTTCACCTGCTTGCTAATGGCTGAAAATACCATGAGAAAAAGCCTTCCATTCTATAATCAGAAATAAAAGGTATAAATTACTAGTGGCTAGCTAAAGTAGCATTTTTTTTTCTGTGAGGGAATTTCAGTCAAGGGACAATCAATCTGTCAATCTATTTCTCAGAAAAAAATGACTTAACGGGGAGCCGGTGTACACACAAATATGTTGAGGATTTGCCATGAAGATGGGAATAAGAACATGAGGGACCTGGAGAACAGACTTGGAAGAGTTTGACAATTTTTCTTAGAATGTTACTTGTTACCTACTATGTAAACAAAAACTGACAGTGATTTCAGCACATGTGAACCCATAGTTGGTACTGAGTCTGTGTTATAGGCAGAGTGAAAATTCCTGATTTTGCAGACATATACTTTATCCTGGTAAAGACTTTCTTGCCCAGGAGTTTGTTAATCAAGTTAATCAAAGTGATTCTTCTTCCCCAAAATAACACCTTTAGTTCATTTTGAGATGAGCTTGTTGGGCAAAACCATATCCTTTTAGAAGTCTTTTTAAAAGGGGGGAGGTGTCAGACTGGTGTTTGTTTATTTATTTTGATCAAGGGAGAGAATATTTGACCAGGCTCTTTTTCTGAAAATTTCCTAGAGATTTGTTAAATGGCATTAAAATATGCTTAGATTCTGTCTTACTGAGCTCAGGTTTTAGGGCTATCAGTCACATTTAGTTCCTTTGGTATTAATGGTCACCTCCCACAATTTCGTATTCAACCAGTTAGTTGTTGGATATAATCTACATTAATTTCTCACATGTGGCCACAAAAATCTTATAGGAGAATTGCTTCTAGGTTTCCTGCCCCTGACCAAGATAGATTAAACCAAGATTTCTCGTTTTTGTTGGGTTAGAGGTTTTTAGTGCCCAAGTAGATCTGTACTGTTTACAGTCTACCCAATAAATTCTGAAGCAATTAGAGTTTGGGAAACACCAGTAGATACCTATCCTTGAAATATACCTGAATAATGTTGAGTGGTATTACCTAGCCTAATACACCAGAGGAAATCCATTATGGGTGTCGCTGCATTGATTTTATATTGCCATGTGATAAATTATAAGCTTAGCAGCTTAAAGAAACAGCCATATTGCACAGCTCTAAAGGTCAAAAGTTGAGGCAGGTTAAAGTAGGTTTTAAGCTCAGGTTATCACAAAGGCTAAAATCAAAGTGCCAGCTTGTCGAAGTTCTTAACTGGAGACTCTGGTAAAGAATCCATTCTGGAGCTTATTCAAGTTGTTGGCAGAATTTAGTTCCTTATGGCTGTAGGACTGGAGTACCTGTTTCCTCTTCAGCTGTCAGCCCTGCCCCTTAATACTGCTTTCATTCTCTCTTATGTGACCTTCTCCATCTTTAAGCCATCAATGGAACAGTGAGAAACTTTTGGTGCTTTGGATCTCTCTAACTTCTTCTGCCACTAACTGGAGAGAGCTCTGTGCTTTTAACTGCTCATGTAATTAAATCAGGCCCATTCAGGGAATTGAACATCCTCTGTGCCAGAGGACATGACATGATCACAGGAGTAATATCTCATCATGTTTATAGGTTCTAGGAACTGGCATGTGGAATCTTAGGAGAAGGGACAATTTTAGATTTTTCCTACTAAAATGTCTAATGCAATAATGCATACAATAAATAGTTGATGGACACATAAAAGAGGTAAAAAGACTCACAGTCTATTTCTTAAGCAGATACTAAATAGATACATGATTGTGATCTCCTGTGATGGTCCTGTTCAACAAATGGATATTATTGGGTAATTACCATGTGCTCATCACACATTGATAAAGGAATAAAAACTAGAAATCACCCTCCAGTAGCTTATATTTCATAATTAAACACTTCTAGAGATAAACTTATTTGAACTTTTGATAATTTTGCCAGAATGATTTCCCATATTGGCACACAGAAAAATTGATCTTTGTAATTTCTAACATTTAATCTTCTGATAGATAATAAAAACATATTAAAATCTTTAAATATTGCATGAAACTATATTTCAGTAATATTGCAATAACCTCTAAAAGTGTTCTCTTTTCAAGTTTAGCATCTGCCAGTTCTATGACTATATTATGTTTCATGACGTCCAAGTTCTTTTAACATATAGTTTATATTTTTTAACTGAACCTAGTCAAGTCACTTAATATTTCTGTTCCTTGATTCTTTCAGAAGTAAAACAGGAGTTCTCTTGTGGTACAGCAGTTAGGACCTGGCATTGTCATTGCTGTGGCAAAGATTGCTGCTATGGTTCAGGTTCTTCTGCATGCCAAAGATACAGGGGGAGAAAAAGTAAAACAAATATTATGCATTAGTTAAGGCTTTTTGTTAATGATTTTTATTTTTTCCATCATAGTTGGCTTACAACGTTTTGTCAATTTTCTGCTATGCAGCAAAGTGACTCTGTTAAACATACACATATATTCTTATTCTCACATTATACTCCATCATGCTCCATCACAAGTGACTGGATACAGTTCCCAGTTTTATACAGCAGGATCTCACTGCTTATCCATTCCAAATGCAATAGTTTGCATCTATTAACCCCAGACTCCCAGTCCATCCCACTCCTTCCCCCTACCCCTTGGCAACCACAAGTTTATTCTCCAAGTCTGTGAGTTTCTTTTCTGTGGAAAAATTCATCTGTGTCACATACTAGATTCCAGATATAAGTGGTATCATATGGTATTTGTCTTTCTCTTTCTGACTTACTTCACTTAGTATGAGAGTCTCTAGTTCCATCCATGTTGCTGCAAAATGGCATTATTTTGTTCTTTTATGGCTGAGTAGTATTCCATTGTGTATATATACCACATCTTCTTAATCTATTCATCTATTGATGAACATTTAGGTTGCTTCCATGTCTTGGCTATTGTGAATAGTGCTGCAATGAACATATGGATGCATGTAACTTTCTCAAAGAAAGTTTTGTCTGGCTATATGCCCAAGAATGGGATTACTACTATCATATGGTAGTTCTATATTTAGTTTTCTGAGGTATCTCCATACTATTTTCTATAGTGGTTGTTCCAATTTACATTCCCACCAATGTGTAGGAGGGTTTCCTTTCCTCAACACCCTCTCCAGCAATGGTTATTTGTGGACTTAAAAGTTGCATTTTCAGCTTAAAAATTGTCTGACTATATTAATCAAAAATAATAAAAAAATGGGAACGTATTGGAGGGGCATTGGAATTTCTCACAAAGTTTTGTAACAAGAATTTGTTGCCTAATCTGTGATTTGTTAACCACTGCGCCACGATGGGAACTCCCTGATGTGATTTTCTTGATTAAAATCAATGTATGGGAAGAGAAAGGGTAGTATTTAAAACATTCTGTGGTTCATATATGGTGGTGTTGGAGCAAGAATAGGCAAGAAATACAAGACCAAGTCAAAAATGTGTCCATCTACTGAGGACAAGTAACTATACTCTCTGCTTAAAGGCATTTAATGCAAGTGCTGTGCCACAGAGAAGTTGGCAAGCTTCTTAAGAGTTTTGTACTTTATCAAGATCTTAAGGTTTGGTACTTTGTTGGAAAACTGTGTACTCAGATCAACATGGTAAATGAAGCTCCCAGTTCCAGAGGATACAGCCCACATGTATTCTCTACTCATGTTTTAATTCTCTACTCTATTCATGATCCTGCTGAACAAATCAGGATTTACAGGTAGGATGATTGATATTTATAGGAGAAATCAGACTGTATACCTGATTGTTAAATTCACCTCCTATACTAGTGGGGTTTTATTGGAAATTAATACAGATATGAATATTTTTAAGCCCTGAGCCTATTGTGAAAGTTCTATCAAATACCACCTTTCCAGAGTTCCTGTTGTGGTGCAGCCGAAACAAATCCAGCTAGGAACCATGAGGTTGTGGTTCGATCCTTGGCCTTACTCAGTAGGTTAAGGATCTGGTGTTGCCATGAGCTGTGGTATATGTCACAGATGTGGCTCGGATCTGGTGTTGCTATGTCTGTGGCGTAGGCCGGCAGCTGTAGCTCTGATTTGACCCCTAGCCTGGGAACTTCCATATGCTGTGGGTGTGGCCCTAAAAAGCAAAAAAAAAAAAAAAAAAAAGAACAAAAACAAACCATCCTTCCTCTAACTTCTCTTTAAAATACTCCACACTGTTCTTTTTCAAGTCTCTATACCATTGGACCTCTGTCAAAGAAATAGTGTAAAAAATAACTGTAGACTGTCTTTGTTTTAAGGAGATGCAACCAGACTTGCTTAAAGTCCTGTCCATTTAGTGGATTTTCTTCTCTATTTGAATTTCTCTATGAAAGGACTGTACCTTTTCAGTGTTTCAAAGAGTCTTGGAAATGAGGCCAACATTTTTCAATCAATTTTTATGAAGAATTTCTTTTAAGACTGTAAAGATTAAAGAAGCAACCATTGTGTGGCAGTTTTTAGAAACCTGCTTGTACACCACTGAGGCTGGAAAGACTCATTTATATGTATTGCAATTTTACTTTATGAGGAAAGACTACGGGTCATGCCTAAATACAACGTTTAATGGACCAGGTGTTCTTGGTTCATGAGGGCCAACTGGATAAAGCATCAGGAGCTGTTATCAAAAGGCAAAGCCACCCAAGGAAGACTATATTGCCTTACCTTAAAACCTTGGTTGTCTTGATAGAAATTCTCCCCAGCTCCATCCACAATCTTGGTCAGCTACAGATACCTAGAATACCATCAGATCCGCTTTGTCTTCTTGAAAGTCAAGTGGAAAAATCCACTTTCACTGTGATCTACACCAGAAGAAACCTGAAAGGTGATGTGCCCTCTTCTTAGTGGTAAAAAGTTCAAGCATTAAGACCATATCCTTCACTTCGGGGTGAGTATCGTGTGCTCCAGAATACTAGATTCCTCCTCATCCAGAAGGCAGACCTTTATATTTTACAGTTATCTTCTATCCCTTATCATTATGTCTTGCCTAGGTAGGCACAATTATACCATTTTTGCTCCCGCAATTTCAGCATGGTTTCATTGTATGTAGAACTGTAGTGGTGTCTAGTAGGACACGGTGTGGCAGCTACAGTCCCCTGTGAACTAGATTGTGATGCAGATCCAAAGAACTACTGTGGCATCAAATGAAAGAAAATGGCTTATGGCCTGGTGGACAGGAGCTCAGAAAAAAGGGGATAGGCAGAATAATAGCTGATTTGTTCAAGTTAGTGAAGGCATCAGGATCCAGAAAGGATAACGGACAAAACAGAAATATGGCTGCTGATACCTTTTCACTGTGAATCAAGGGTGTTTCCCAGAGGGGGAAGCTTCCATGAAGTGGAAACACCCTACAGTGCTTCCTGTAAGGATAAATTTGAAGATAGACAAGGTCCCATCCAGCTATATGACACTTGCTTCAAACAGTAAGCTTAGGAGTTCCCATCATGGCTCAGCAGTAATGAACCCGACTAGTATCCATGAGGAGGCAAGTTTGATCCCTGGCCTCGCTCAGTGGGTTAAGGATTCAGTGTTGCCATGATCTGTGGTGTAGGTCATAGCCTGGGAACTTCCATACGCCCCAGGTGAGGTCCTAAAAATAAATGAATAACGAATGAACGAACAAACAAACAAAAAACAGTAAGCTCATGATAGTTGGTTTCCTTATTTTTTAATTGCTTTTCAGTTTTAAGGATAAAGTATTTCCTGATTTGTTATTGACACTGCAAAAAGAAACCTCTTGAGTTTTTATTTGGCTAAATGACAAATTAGAGGAAACTCCTTTTGGATCACATTAATTTTAGTTTCAATTAGAACATTTCTTTTCAGAATCACTTACCCCAAATCTGTGAATTTTTTTGTCCATTTAACTTAGTTTATGGTTCAAGATAGTTTATGATAAATCCCTGAGCCACTTCTTCTAAAAGTTGTCAAATCATTTTCTAATAGACGACCTTTATTATAATAGTCTATGACATTCTTTCTTGTTTCCATTGCCCTTGTAATGTGTTTTTGGAATATTTCTTACCCGCCCAAGGTAAGGTTAGATGTCGCTTTCTTGGAAAACAGTGAACTTCTATATAGTGATTGTCTTAGATTTACTTTAAATTTAGTGAGATTTTATCATCATATATACTGCTTGTTGTATGAGACAGAACATCAAGAAACCCTCAGTACTGCTTGTTTGGGTTTAAGTTGTAGCAGTAAATAACTTCCTTGGTGAGTTGCTAATACTACATGAATGCCTAACTCAGCTGCATTAGTGCAATATGCTCTATGACATTGTCTGTCTTATCAATTAATTTAAATGAATGATGTCAACTTTATATAAAATCACCAAGCTGGAGATAGATACACACACACACACACGTGTATATGTATATATGTATACGTGTGTGTGTGTCCATACGTATGTAATTTTCACTTAGCTCTAACTAAAATTTAACATTTTATTGTATTTTGGGAGTTCCTGTTGTGGCTTAGTGGGTTATGAACCTGACTAGTATCCATGAGGATGTGTGTTTGATTCCTGGCCTCACTCAGTTGGTTAAGGATCCAGCGTTGCCTGAGTAGTAATGAAGATTGCACACGTGGCTTGGATCCTGAGTTGCTGTGGCTGTGGTGTAGGATAGCAGGTACAGCTCTGATTCAATCCCTAGCCTGGGAACTTCCCTATGCCTCAGGTACGGCCCTAAAAAGAAAAAAGCAAAACAAACAACAACCAAAAAACATTTTATTTTATTATGAATGCTGTCAATAAAATGCAGTATTCACAGTAGCTGTGACTTCATCAGCAAATAAATCAGAGACTTTTCTGAATCATACTGGAATTATCAAAAATATTATGGGAGTTGCCATCATGGCACAGTAGAAGTGAATCCGACTAGGAACCATGAGGTTGCAGGTCAATCCCTGGCCTTGCTCAGTGGGTTAAGGATCTGGCATTGCCATGAGCTATGGTATAGGTCACAGATGCGGCTCAGATTCTGCATTGCTGTAGCTGTGGCTGTGGCTTAGGCTGGTGGCTGTGGCTCTGATTTGACCCCTAGCCTGGGAACCTCCATATGCCACAGGTGAGGCCCTAAAAAGCCAAAAAAATTTTTTTGTACATATATATATATGAATATCATTTTTATAAAATGCATAGTTCCTTGAAATCCTAAAGAAGTTAAAGGGTAAGTATGAAAAAAATCAGTGTATAACTTATTTAGACAATAAGAAACCATTAATAAGTTATTATATCAATGGCCATTTTAAAAAACATGAGACTTCTTAGAACAGGGAGAGTATTTTATTAGTCAGTTGACCATGGTTCTGCAGTAGGAACGGAAATAGACTTTTCACAAATTACACCCCTAATTAGTAGTCTTCTCCAAGTACCTACCCTGGGAGAACGATCGATGATTTAAATGTGACCCAGAAAAAGGAATATACCGTAAAATAACTACACTTTCTGAAATATATATTTCCCTGTATTAGTATGTAGAAATGTAGAATGTACTCAATTTCCTGTCTTTTTCTAGCTCTTTCCTGCCTTTGGTTCTTTTTCTTACACAGCCTGAACTAGAATAGCCTCCACCATCACCATCACACACCTGCATATATCTCACCTCCTTCAAATCGCACCTCTTGTAAAAAAAAAAAAAATGCCTTCTCCGATGTGCTCTAGTACTGTACAGGTGACTTTTCTCTCTCTGAAGAATCTTGTTTATTCATTGCTCCTTATATGAAACTCATGTGGGACAGATGCTTTTTCCCACCTTGCATCATAATTCTTTTGCTATAGTCTAAGTTAAGAAAAAATTCCAGGAAGTTCCCATTGCGACTCAGCAATAGTGAGCCAGACTAGCATCCATGAGAATGCAGGTTCAATCCCTGACCTCACTCAGTGGGTTAAGGATCCAGTGTTGCCATGAGCTATGGTGTAGGTCACACATGCAGCTCAGATCCTGCATTGCTGTGGCTGTGGCGTAACCAGCAGCTATAGCTCTGATTCCCCTAGCCAGGAAGCTTCCATATGCTGCAGGTGTGGCCCTAAAAAAAGCAAAAAAAAAAAATAAATAAAAAATAACCTCCCCAAAACAAAACAAAACAAAAAACACAAATTCCTTATGGAGTCTCTGTGGACTCACAGTGCTAAGCAGAGTATCTAGCACATAATAGGTTATTTGGCTAAAATTTGTAAACAGAATAATATAATGAATATATATTACCTCCTCATCAGTAGCTCAGATTTATTTTTATTTAATTAGTATGCTAAGCCTTAGTTATATGCTTTGGAACATGTAGCTTATTGCTCTGCCTTTACTATCTTGCTACTTTAATTAGAGCCCATTTTTCCAATGGCAAGGGCCGAATTAAGAGCACCCAAACAAGAATAACAATCTTCTGTAGAACTAATTTACTACAAAACTGAATCTTCTTGTTACTTTCTTACTCCCAATATCAGTTTGATCATTTTATAATCAATTTCCTGGCATTCCCACCATGGCGCAATGGATTAAGAATCTTAACTGCAGCAGCTCTGGTTGCTGCAGAGGTGCAGGTTCAATTCCCAGCCTGGTTCTGTGGGTTAAAGGATCCAGCATTACTGAAGCTTTGGCATAGGTTACAGCTGTGGCTTGGATTTAATCCCTGGCCCTGGAACTTCCATGTGCTCTGTGTGCAGCCATACAATGAAAAAAAAAAAAACAAAAAAATCAATGTCCTTTAACCTTTCAGCAGTAGTCATATGTGCATATATACCACATATATAAATGTATCTGCATCAGTAAACTTCTCTTTAGTCTGCACATTTTGACTTCAAGATGTAGCATTTATCCTTTTGCAAGAATTGAAGTTAGCATTGTTAAATAGTATGTGATATGGATTATATTTTACAAATACAAACAAAAATAGAAAATTGCACTTTTGATTATCTTTTTGAAGGTTTGGTGGTGATAAGGACTTTAAAGCATAGGAATTGTGTAATTGGTGATTGAAATTTTTATAGATAAAACAAAAGATAAAACACAGAGCAAGCCTGTATAATTGAGTTTAAAAAATATCATAGAAGATAAGTAAAATAGATATTTTAATCATCAGAAGGATTTGAAGAAGGGAAGTGAGAAATGAATACAGAATTTCTAGGTCATAAATGCAGATAGGCAAAAGGGCAATAAAGGTGGGAGTTAGGGAGTTGAGCAGGTGGGAACAGGGCAGGAGAGCTACAAAGGATCAGTTCAGACAAGATTGAGTGCTCTGTGCTTTAGAGCAGAGGGAGCTATGTGAAAGATGTAAGGCATAGTCTATCAATGGATAAGCTTCCATTTTTTATAGGTAACCCTAGGGCAGAGATCAGGAGTCATAAAGGGATTTGCACCTAAATTCTATATTGTAAATAGATTTTGAAGGATTTTTAAAATTTTTCCACTTTTTTTTGATATTAGGGGACTAATTTTTTGGAGCAAGGTTATTTACATCTAAACCCTTTTAAAAGTTAGTTTTCAAGTGTGATATGAAAAGGAAGTTTTCTAAGGTGAAAGCTTCAGAGGACTAGAGGTAGAGGACTGAGTTGCTTTTGGGGGCAAACAAAAGTTCTTTGGACCCTATAAGCATCTGACCTGCATTTTAGGACTAAATTTCCAAGTATTAATCTTAGGATGTGGTATACACACACACACACACACACACACATATTCCTATTCATTTTGCTCAAGGCACTTGGCCTAAATCTATAATGAAGAGCTACTGAAAGTACGAAAGTAGGTCAGGTGCTTTGGGAGGTTTTAAATATATATATATATATATATATACACACACACACACACACATACATACACACACATGCACACACATGTACATATATATATCATGTATGTTTATTTATAGAAAGATAGCTATACATATACATGTATGTAGATAGATAGCTAGACAGACAGACAGACTTAAATATACACACACATACACCATACATTACTGTTATATGTTAATTCTCTTATAAAGGGAGAACTAACCACTGGCTCTAGTGCTGTTGAAACTACTTCACACAAAATACTGTTGGGGATTTAGCAATAATTATACAAATAGTCTTCCTAGGGTCCATGCTAATTGGTGGAGGGACTGGGGAGTAGGGAAGGAGAAGGAAGAAAACAAATAGCCTGCCATTCATGCTAGTGTTCTAGAGAAGAGTCACGCCAAGGTCATCTGGACCACCCTAAATTCTTCCCGTTAAAACCAACCCCAGCATAAATGCAACCCAAATATCCATCTGCCCTCCTGATGTCACTAGATTCCACACTACCTGTCATCATATTCCACATTCTCTTCTGTTGCTAGGTACCCCAGGCACTCTTAATGTCCAAAGTTCCAGGTGCTATTTTTCCTTGGGACTCAAACACAGAGTTTTCGGTTCCAATGCTATGGTACCCAGGCTGAAACTTGAGAGAAGCACCATCATTCTGGGCCCACGAACCTAAGGTCATACCTCCAGATCTAAATACTACACTCACTGTATAGCAGCCCTATACCCACATGCCAGCAGCCGCTCAGGATGGAGCAAACTCTATTGGGTAAGGAAGCAGATTTCCCCTTTAAAGCAATCCACTGATGTGAATTGGTGCAATAAAAAAGAGTCTGAGATTATTTTGGGTTTAAATTCTAAAAAAGTATCTTTAAGGAAGAGAAACTAAAAAACATTAATAAAACTAGACAACAAAAAACGTATCCATGTATCCTCAGCTTAATGTCTGCTCACCTCTTTATAGTAAATTTTTCTAATATAGACCTCAAAAACTTTCTTTTAAATTTTTATTTATAAAATGATGTCACATGAGATCATTGGTTCTTTTACCATTTACAAGATAAAATTTGTGAATATGTCTTGGATACAAATGAGTAAAGCATTAATTTGTTCTTCATGAAACATACTGATTTACTCAGGAATGAAATATGTAATGCCGTTGAATTCAGTTACCTTGGTAACATCTGGAGTGAACCACTCTGTCTAAAAATATTTTCTCCTTCATTGTCTATGCTTTATAGCAAAATTATAAATATATGACTTTTTTAAAGACTCTCTTGATAAATGATGTTTCTCTTACCTGAAATATAAATAAATGCTATACTATTTACTAAATATGTATAATGATAACGATTAGAGAAATAGATGTAACCTGTTTAATTTTTAACTATAATTGATATTGGATTTATTTTATGCTAATGTAGATTTAATTTTCAAATGTATCTTTAGAATTGTATTTTTAATGTATTTGATACAATATTCTTGTGAAATTTTTATTATATTTTAAAGGATTCTAGTACATAAATATTAAATCAGTTTTCTTCATGAATTAAATAATTGGACTTGAATGTGTCCATTATAGTCTCTTTGGATTTTCTTGGAAAGGAATAACTTAAATAATCAGAAATGGCCCTTTATACTCTAGCATAACTATAAGACTTAGCCTAAGAGACCATCCATAAAATTCCAAATTACTTATATAAATCATTCCTCTCATTTTATTTTCCAACCTCAGATATTTCATTGTTAAAAGAATGTTAATTTGATTTCTTTATTATCGAAATATCTATTTCTCAAATTAATAGCTATAGAAACTACCACATCATATTACTTATGGCTATTTCCCTAAATTCTCTTGTTTTTTTCCCTACATGAGTTTTTTCTTGAATGGGTATATAAACAGTGATTTAAAATCTTGCCCTGTGAAAGTGTTTTAACTTTCTCACAAAATACTGTTTCAGAAAATTGTTTAAAAATACCATTTTGCTAAAAATTAAACTCACTGTCTTTTGTTTTCTTTCTTTCTTTTTTTTTTTTTTTTAACTAAAACCAAAAAACCTAGTCTTTGTCCTGGACCTTTGTCTAACCATTGTAAATTTTACTTGTTCTATTAAGATTTTTCTAGTCACCTCCCTTGATTCTGCACTGCTCTCGTTTTAGGTTTGAACTTTCAACAATGCTGACCTAAATGGCTTCTACATCTCTTAACAGGTCTCTCCACTTCCTTTTTGTCACCTACATACTGTTCTTCTCATCAAAGACAGAGTGGTCACTTTAAAACATACTTTTTTCTCATTACTTCTCACAATAAATTAAAATTATCTCTGTTTGCTCTCAAGGTCAAATCCTGGCTTTGACACCCAGAACACTTCACACTGCATTCTCTTCCTCCCTCCCTAGGTTTCCCTTTCTTCAGTCTCTCTTCTGCACTCAGCTCTCTACTTTTATTGCTCATGTGCATATTCTTTCCTCTGTAACTTTGCACCTACCCATCTTCAGATGGGGAATGTTCTTCCCCAATTTCTGTACCCAGGTAAGGCTTACTCACCCTCTGGAAATCAGCCTCTATGCCACCTGCTTTCGAAAGCCTTCTGTAATGTCTTTATCCCTTGTTCTGGATCCCTCGCTCCTTTTATGCTCTATATTTCAGTTGCATGTTTATTTTTCTGTCTCTTTAAATTATCTGTGAACTCAGTGAAGCCACAGGTATCTCTATTGGCCAAATACTTAACCCCCCTTCATCTAAGAATAGCTACTCAGTAATGTTTGTTGAATAAACAAATGAACAGGTGAGCTATACTGCTCCTTCAGAATATAAACATTATTTCCATGAATTTAATTGATTAGAAAGGCACCAAATATTTCACTACACCCTACAAAAGGAAAACATACTTAAGACTATCAGAAATCAAACAGGAGTTCCTGTCATGGCTCAGTGGTTAATGAATCCGACTAGGAACCTTGAGGTCGTGGGTTCTATCTCTGGCCTTGCTCAGTGGGTTGAGAATCCAGTGTTGTTGTGAGCTGTGGTGTAGGTTGCAGACATGGCTCAGATCTGGCGTTGCTGTGGCTGTGATGTAGGCCGGCAGCTATAGCTCTGATTAGACCCCTAGCCTGGGAACCTCCATAGGCCATGGGTACGGCCCTGGAAAAGACAAAAAAAGACCAAAAAAAAAAAAAAAAAAAAGAAAAAGAATAAAAAAAAGATCAAACAAAAAGTTCAGAAAAAAATCAGCAAATATTATTGCTCTTGCTTACTGATATTTATATGGTTTCACCAATAAGCCTGCCCTAACAGAAGCAATCTAAACCTTTGTCCATCACAATCACTTAAACTAATAGCAAATTCTTGTCAGAAATGTAAAAAGGAAATTAAGAGAAACAGAATTTTATTTCTTATTCTCAGCACATTTTCATTGATATATTTCCTTCTAAACAGCTTATTATGTATTTTAAAGCTAGAAACATTTCCCTAATTTTCCTTCTCCTTCCATGTTTCTTTTTTCTATAGCTATTCCATTTTGTTATTAGAAAAATTATATATATTTTTAATTATATATAAGTGATAGATTTATATATTATCAATTATGCATAGAGTAGATAACAAAGAATATCAGAAGATCCAGTGTCACACAGTTATGAAGACATCGACATTAATGGTTTAGACTATAACTTTTTAGTCTTCTTGCTCTTGTGTTTATATATTTTCTTTTTACAAAACCAGGATCACATGGACCACATCCTTCTGTAGCTAGCTTTTTCCATTTAGTACACCATGACTCCCATTTTCCTGTATATTTAAAATGGGACATTAATTCCACAATATTCCAAATGTTCCAACATATATTAAGCCATATCTCTATTTTTGGGCATTCATATCATTTCTAAATTTTGTGTTATAAATAATACTGGTTTAAATGTCTTGTTACCTGCACAGAGATGCATGCAATGATTAAACTCCTTAGGCTTAAAAGTCTTCATAATGACTAGAGCAAAGTTTCTAGGCACATTTAATGTTTTAGATGCATATTAAGCACCCATAAACTTGTACCAATATGTACCACGCTAGCAGAGTGGAAGAAAAGAAAAGAAAAGAAAACCAGAGAATTTTCACCAACTCTGGATGATTGAAAAAGCCAAAACTACTTGCAAAATAATTGGCAGTTATCTTATTCTCTTTCTTTTTTAAATTTACTTTTCTTTGAGATTGAGCTATCTTATTGTTTCATCTTCTAATTATTTTACCTCACTTTTTGTGCCTAAATATGCCTACTGTATTAAAAATAAAAATGGCTACTTCACAATTTTATTGCAAAAGATGAACTACAAATCATACATAAAAATTAGTTAGCATAACACCAAGCACACGAAAGGAGCTCAATAAATGCTAGTGTTAGTGCTAGTCCATGTGCCTGATGCATGATGAGGCCAAACAAATTGAGATGTCAGATTCTGGAGCAGAGAAAGTATTATTTCAGGGCCAAGCAAGGAGATGGGTGGCTTGTGCTCCCAAAATATCCCAAACTCCCTGAACCAAAACTGTAAAGCATTTTTAAAGTCGAGGTGAGGAAGGGCATAGTTGGTTGTTTCAAACTTCTTGGTGCAAAAATCCTTTGTTCTTGTAGCTGTCCACAGAGCTCAGGTCACCATGTTTCTATAAACCTCCAACAAGACATATGCTATATTTCAAAAAGGAGCTAAAGCAGAGGATATGGGGGAAAGGCCTGCCCTGGGAAGGCATCATAGGGCCCTGCTCACTTATGATTCCCTCCTCTTTTCTGATACTCCTTAAACTTGAGGAGAACAAGTTTTGGACAAGAAAAGGAATAAATGTTGAGATAAAGAGGCTAATCATAAACTTAACAGATATATCCTCAGGTGCCTGCTCAGTTTTACCATCCACCTGCTTTGAGAATGGCTGCTGGCCTCTGAATCTGACATAGCTACTCCATTTTTACTTCCAAATGCATTTGTCTCCTCAGTGGCCAAAGCTGATACCACCATTAATGATTTTAGTGTTTTTCGAGATATAAGATGATGAAGGAATTTGGGCTCATGAAATCTTTTGAAAATATCTAACTGTCTGAAGGCTGGTTGTAAGTTTTTCCCAGAGCACAGAGTACCTCCTTCCTAATGTCCATTCTGAATTCCTTCAAAGGGTGCTGAAGGTCAGCAACTGCAGTGGCTAGTGACCTAATCTTCGTAGAGGCAGATGGCAATTTGTAGTTGGAAGGGTCTCTTTAGTATCATAAACTTGAACATGGTTTGGGGGGCATTTCATGACCATTTCATCCCACGGTACTAGGAATGCTTATTCCCAGGTATTGCAAAGATTTCACTGATAAGCCACTCAGTGTGTGATTATTAGACTAGGCCTTATTAACAGTAGCCAAAAATCTCTGGACTGCCTATCTTACTATCCTCTTATGGTCCAAGAAAATATTCCCTTTTGTTGCTTCTTGTTTACCTAGAGGTACAGGATTATAATTATGGATATCAAGTAGAGCTATATATTATCAGAAGCTCAGTCACACATTTGTTAATGCAAGAAATAACAATTCTGTAGAACAGGCAATATAAATCATTAAGTTGTAAATGTCTCTTGGTTTTTGGTGAGAATGCATTAATTTCTTCTTTCCTGTAGCCATCATGGGTGGGCTGGGTCAGGATGTTCCCTGTGAGCTGAATGAAGTTATTTTAGTTTAACAGGCAAGCATGACGAAGAGTTCCGTGAGATGAATGATTATGTATGCCATAAATTATACAAAAGTTAAAGTAAAAGAAACATATCTGATATGGAGTAGCATTTGTTATTCCCTATTACAATTCCCCACTGTCAGTGTCCACTCCACAGTCTTATGGGAAAGGGGCAACGACCGCTCTGGATGTTCCCTGCTGGACTGGGACAATGAGGGGTGATTGTGGAATGGAATTCATAAGCCTTGGGCAGGGAGTAGTAAATCTTTAGTAAATAACACAGTTCTCTTTCCCTCTTTATCTACAGTTATTTGAACCTGACTTAGTTTTATCTAATTTGTAATTGGACTTTTGGTTTTTGGTTCCAGTTCCCATACCTATTAACTTTCTGTGTCATAACTATACTAGATTCCCATGCTGTTCTACTGCACAAGATTAAACAAGTAGGGTAACTGACCCTTTTCCAGATATAATGAAAGAACTCTCTGTGAGGTGAGCCTTAGAGAGTAAGTGCAGACCTCAGTTAACAGAATCAGAATTGGATACTGACTGAAACATATTTTCTTTCTCTCTTAAAACACCCTCATTTTAAAATCAAAACTAGCCAAATTAAGATTGATTTCAAAATTAGTCTGGTTAATGGATCATATTGGCTCCTTTCAACTGGTTGTGTTAATTTTTGTTTGTTTTCAGTCTCAGACTGAAATTTAAAAGGTCTCTCAGGATCAGGAAATCTATGTAAAGGAACTGTCAGATTTCACCTTATAGATTTGGATAAATTCCTCCCTTTTTGAGGTCCCCAGAATACCTTGAGATTTTTTGTACCCATTAGAAGGTGGCCTTGCTAATTTATCTGAAAAAGCTTTTGGGAACCTGGTAGTTTTCAATCTCTGGATGGGGTTAGGTAGAGAGAAAGTACAAATGCTTCGACTCTGCCCACAAAAGCATAATCCACTAAGTCAGCTAGCCCAAGGGGAAAGATTTCCTCACATCTGGAAAGAAACACAGACCAACAGCCAGTAACATCTCAGTCAAAAGCAAAAAATCATCACCATATTCATCCATTTATTCTGTCCTACACAACCAATCTTTCTTACCTATAGTTCTATGAAGTCAGAGTTTCCATTAGACTTCTAAAGTATCTAGTTGAAGTTATCAGAAATCTGTTTTTGGAAAAGGTCCTTCTTCTTAAAGATGTGGCAGTTTTTCAAAGTATTAGCTTAAGTGTCTATTAAAGACTTAAAACGGCAAGGTTAAGAATCTGATCATATGCTTCTTGACAAAGAAGCTTAACCAAGTTGTTTTGATATACAACATTTTGAGATAATAACTAAAATTACAGCTTTATACCAGGCCATATCCAAATTTAAGAAACCCTGTATAATTTCTAGAATATCTATGGTAGTGACATTTATCCATACTATAAAATCTGAGGAAGCTTATCACTCATTTGACAATGTTTCTCAGGTAATTCAACATACCAAATAATACTAGTTGAATACTCCTCTCTGGGATGCCTCAGGAGGCCTCTAAAGCACCACAAAGTTAGGTGGAGGTCAAAATTTAATTTAAATTTGATAGAAAGTTCATTAGAAATATCAGCATTTTCACTGTGAATTTTAAGAATAAGTACAGATTACTTAAAGACAAGTAAGTTCATAGTCTGTTATCAAAAGCAGCATCCTAAGTAAACTTATTGTCTTAGCAAAGTGGAACCAAATCTAGTCTTGCACCAGCCTACTTTTAATAACAAAATCCATTTACCTAATTTAATTTAATCCAGTGCAACCAGGTATAAAACTCCCTTTTTTATCCAAAGCAAGCAATTATAAACTATTAGCATTCAGCAGGTTGGTAAACATAAATACCAATAATGATTTTTTAATGTGCTTTTCATAGAAAATATCTCAGTGTGGCAGCCAACATAGTTCCAGACACATTTAGCTTCTCTGTAAAGGGAAGCCAATATTCAGTACTTAATTTTTCAGTATCTTACCCTGCCTGAGAATGACCTAGCTATTCAATAAACACCCATCATCCAACCCAACCTAACACAACTCTAAAATTTCAAGACACCCAATATCTGGAGAGACCATCCTTAAGTAAACATTCCTGAAATATAACCATTTCTAAAGTGGTCACCCAAAAGCTCTCATCCCATTTGCGTCTAATTTACTTATAATTTACTTATTTACTTATAATTTACTTATTATTTACTTATAATTTACTTATAGGAAGTTCATCAAGCTAATTTTAATTTTTCTTGACAAACGCTGAAACAGAAGCAATTAAATCCATTGACCTGCAGTAAACCCAGGCAGAATAAAAGATGTATCTGTATTGATCACACCCACAATTCCCCTCATGCTTCCTTGCCAACATGGTTCATTTCTTAGGCTCATGTTTTTTATCAGTCCCTCCTTAGCCCGAGTGAGTGAATGAGGATTAGGTTAAGGCAATCCTGGTGTAATTCCTTTTCTTCTTGCAATGTTTTGATTTAATAAAGGTGAAAAGGACAAATGGTTCATACTTTCCCAAATCTGGTCCTTGTTGGATGTAGCCTGGTGCCATGGAAGCTCTCTTAACATCATGAGGAAATAAATCTGAGGACACAACTGACATACTAAGAATGGTAGAGGACGAGTGGAACAATGGGATCAGAGGTGTCTTTGGAGCTCTGGGATTCAGATTTGATCCCTGGCTGGCATATGTTGAATCTGTGGCTTGGATCTTATTCCTGGACCAGGAACTCCATGTGCTGTGGAACAGCCATAGAAGAAAAAAAATAAAATAAAATACCAAAGAATAGCAGAGGAAAATATGGTAAGAACCTGGATCAGTGGTGTCACTGGGTCACTAAGTCTATGCTGGGACCATTAGGAATTCATCTGCTTATTTATCATACTTTTAGTTGTGTTTTATATTATAAGCATTTAAAAGCATCTTAAGTAATTAAAGGCATCTCTCAAAAACTATACTTATTTTTCAGAAACACTTATTTAATTCTCTAAAATACGTGTCCATAATAATCAAACCAGCAAGCCTAAGCTAGGTTCATTACTAGCTATCAACTCAGGACTGAATATTTCCCAGATGATGGGGACCTGAAATTCATTTTGGCCAATTTTCTAATTCTTATGAAGATTTAAATTGTAAGTGCTTACTTTAAGTCACTTAAATAGAGTCAAGTTAACCTCAGCAATATTATCCAAAGACAGACATATAATCATAATAAGGTAAACATATATCCAGACTGAAAATGATCCACTTCTGGAGAATGCACCTACAGGGGCTGCAATGGGGAAACTAATTTGAGTTTCACATAGCAAGCATGCTCACACACAAGGCAAATGTAAATATACACACAAAGATCTTTAATCCATTTTGAGTTTATTATTGTGTATGGTGTTAGAGAGTGTTCCAATTTTATTGTTTTACCTATAGTTGTCCAGTTTTCCCATCACCTCTAGTTGAAGAGACTGCCTTTCTGGCACTGTATGTTCTTGCCTCCTGTGTCATAGATAAGTTGACCATCAGTGCTTGGGTTTATTTTTGGGCTTTCTGTCCTGTTCCATTGATCTATATATCTGGTTTTTTGTGCCAGTAGCATACTGTTTTGACAACTGTAGCTTTATGGTATTGTCTGAAGTCAGGGAACCTGATTCTTCAAGTTCCATTTTCCTTTTTCCATATTGCTTTTGTTATTTGAGGTATTTTGTGTTTCCATACACATTTTAAAATATATTTCTCAAAGGAGTTCCTATTGTGGCTCAGTGGTTTAAGAGCCTGGCTAGTATCCATGAGGATGCAGTTGATCCCTGGCCTCACTCAGTGGGTTAAGGATCTGGCATTTCTGCAAGCTGCTACATAGTTTACAGACACGACTCAAATCCTGCCTTGCTCTGGCTGTGGTGTACGCTGGCAGCTGCAGCTCTGATTCAACTCCTAGCCTGGGAACTTCCATATGCTGCAGGTGCAGCCATAAAAAGAAAAAAAATCTTTTTCTCATTCTGTGAAGAATGTCATTGGTAATTTGATAGGAATTGCCTTGGGTAGTAGAGTCATTTTGATAATATTGATTCTTCCAATCCAAGAGCATGGTATATCTTGCCATTTGTTTGTGTCATCTTTGATTTCTTTCATCAGTGTCTTATAATTTTCAGAGTACAGGTATTTTGTCTTTTTAGGTAGGCTTATTCTTAGGTATTTTATTCTTTTGGATGTGATGGTAAATGGGGTGTTTTCCTTAATTTCTCTTTTTGATCTTTCACTGTTAGTATATAGAAATACAGATCATTATACAACTGCAGATGTGATAAATTCATTTGAGTAATAAAAAAAGAAAAAAAGAAAAAAAGAAAGAAATACAGTTGATTTCTTTTTATTAATTTTTGTATTCTACAACTTTATGAAATTCATTGATGAGCTCTAACACTTTTCTGGTAGTGTTTTTAAGATTTTCTAGGTAGAGTATCATGTCATCTGAAAATAGTGATAGTTGCACTTCTTCTTTTTCTTTTCTTTTTTTTTTTTTGCCTTTTCTAGGGCTGCTCCCATGGCACATGGAGGTTCCCAGGTTGGGGTCTAATTGGAGCTATAGATGCCACCAGCCCGCCAGAGCCACAGCAACACAGGATCTGAGCTGCATCTGCTATCTACCTGACAGCCAGACAGATCCCTAACCCACTGAGCAAGGCCAGAGATCGAACCCACAACCTCATGGTTCCTAGTTGGATTCATTAATCACTGAACCATGATGGGAACTCCTGCATTTCTTCTTTTTCAATTTGGGTTCCTTTTATATCTACAAAAGAGAAATAGATCACAGCCACAGAAAGCAGAATTATGGTTGTGGGCGGGGGGAGGAATAAGTGGAATGGACAGAGAGTTTGGGGTTGGTAGGTGCAACCTATTACATTTAGAATGAATAAGCAATGAGGTCCTATTGTGTACTACAGGGAACTATAGTCAATCTCTTGAGGTAGATCATGATGAAAGATGGTATGAGAAAAAGAATGTATATGTATGTATGACTATGTCACTATCTATACAGTAGGAATAAACACAGCACTGTAAATCAACTATACTCTAATAAAAATAAATAAATAAAAATGCTTTGTAATTTTGGTTCAGGGAGTTCAGGACATTTTGGGGCACAAGCCACCTTTCTCCTTGCATAGTCCTGGATTGAAACTTTCTCTGCTCCAAACTCCAAGTTTCAGCATGGACTTACTGTGTGTCTGGCACATGGAATTATGCTAACAGCCCAATGAGGGAAAGAATCTTCAAAAGAATGGATACACATGTATGTGTATGGCTGATTCACTTTTCTGTATACCCGAAACTAACACAACATTGTGAATCACCTATATGCTATAAAATTTATATGTGTGTGTATGTGTGTGTGTGTGTGTGTGTGTGTGTATGTGTGTGTATATATATATATGCAAACATACACATAAAGAACAAAATCTGATTCTCATAGAACAAAAACAAAAAGGCAAAATCAACAATTTCCTCAACATTTTCAAAAAAGGATTCCTCTTTTTAACAATAAACAACATGCAAATGGAAAGATAGCAAATCATGAACATGCATGTCATGGCAATTCACCAGGCAAATGAAAAACCAAAACAGCAGTTGGAATAAGACAAATTTATTTAGTTAATATCAAGCTTTTTCCTAGGACTATATATTTGTTTTAGAATTCTGGAAAAAAAAAAAAGCATTTCATCAAGTCAGTTTTCTCTAACTATGTATGCAGAAAGAATCAGTTTTGAAATTTTAGAAGAGTTTCATCTTAACCAATTTTCTCCAGAGTCTCAAGAATATAGAAAAATCTTTCTCTCTCTATCTAGGAGCATACTAAACACCTCCCAGTTTTGCAAAATACACCCTAGGGGGGCTTTAAGATGTAGCAAAACTATGATTATCTGTACTTAGTTATTAATGGCCTGAATAACTCAAGATCAGAGTAACCTAGCACCAAAAAGGGAGATTCCCTTCTATTGCAAAGGGAAAATCCTAACCAGTGCTCCACAATAGGCATAACCCAAGGCAGTAGGGAAGGATACTTGGTGTCATCACACTCAAGCCCTGTTACACAGATGTCTCAACTAACCATTGCAGGTACGACAACCATATACAAACAACAAGGGATCAGACAAGTAGCCCAGAAATTCCACCTCCATTCCCAGACGGAGGCCTCCAGAGTGGCCTGGCTCCCAAAAAACAATGGACCATGAGTTGCTCACCCCCAAATGGTACACACAAAAACACAAGCAACAAATAAGGTACAGTGGTACAAATGTAGGCTAAAATTCCGCTTCTACTCCTAAATGGAGGAAATCTCCAGAACTGGACAAGCTATCAAAAGAGAATGGACCCAAACAGAGTGAGAGAATTCCCAGCCTGAGCAAGGTGGAGCGACTTACCCCCTTTCAAGTGACACTGAAAGTGGACCAGAGTCTTGGACATTTCTCGGCTCTGAACAGCCTCTTGCTCTGGGTGGACAGCGCCTGTTGAGGACAGTTCCCCAAAGATCGCCAGAGAAAAAGGCTCTGGCAGCTGTTGAGGGGTCAGGGAAGGGGCTTTCCCCACTGAGGTCAATGGGCCAGGGTCTCAGACCCCTAGGCTGGCTTCACCAAAATTGTTAAGACAAATCTGTGTGCCCAATGCACAGTGAGGCCAAACAAACTGAAACATCAGAGTTTGGAGAAAAGAAAGGTTTATTGTAAGGCCATGCCATGAGACAGGTGGCCTGTGTCCCCTAAATATCCCGAACTACCCAAACCAAACTTGTAAAGCATTTTTAAAGGCAAGGTGAGGAAGGGGCATGGTTAGTTACTGCAAACTTCTTGGTGCATAAATCCTTTGTTCTTGAGGATGTTCGCAGAGATCAGGTCACCATGTTCCTATAAATTTCCAATAAGACACATGTTATATTTCAGAGGGGAGCTAAAGCAGAGGACATGTGGGAAGGGCCTACTCTGGGAATGCCCACGAGATCCTGCTTGGTTACACTAGTTGAAGTAGAAACTGGGTAGCATGCCAATTAAAATCAAAATATATAAACTTTTCTTTCCAACAGATGATTCTGCGGCAGAGAGCTTTAATGGCAATGAGACTCTGGGCCACAGTTCTGTTGCTTCAGGGGGAACACAGAGCAGGGAGATGGGCGATTCTAACGGTGATGGCAAAACTGGGCTGGAGCAAGACGAGCAGCCACTGAACCTGAGTGACAGCCCCCTCTCAGCACAGCTGACTTCGGAATACAGAATAGATGACCCCAACAGTAATGGAAAAAACAAATACAAGAATCTTCTAATTTCCGACCTCAAGATGGAACGAGAAGCAAGAGAAAATGGAAGCAAGGTAAGGTTGTGTTATGATTTTCAAGGAATTTTTAAGTCGGTCATGAAGGTTACAAAGAAATATGTGTTTAGGGAGTTTCCATTGTGACTCAGTAGTAACCAATGTGACTAACATCCATGAGGATATAGGTTCGATCCCTGGCCTCATTCAGGGGGTTAAGGATCTGGCATTGCCATAAACTGTGGTGTAAGTTGCAGACACAGCTCAGATCCTGCATTGCTATGGCTGTGGCATAGGCCAGCAGCTGCAGCTCTGATTCGACTCCTAGCCCGGGAACTTTCATATGCTGCAGGTGCACTCCTCCAAAAAAAAATGTATTTATACAAAAGATGAAAGTTATCATCACTGAAAATATTTTAAATAAATCCCAACATGGGCTTTCAAGAAACTTGTAATGATAGATACTGTGTCCATAAATAGAATAAACTTCAGTAATTGAGCAAAATGGATCCTTTCTCAGGCAAAGTGGTGGGTTTTTATACATAGAATCACTTGATTGAATATGTTTTACTTATGCAATTTTATGGGTCTGTCTTTGGGAATTTGTTGAACTCACATTGAAAGTTTAACTCTCAAGATACAATTTTGGACTATAAAAAGATCATTATCTAATTTCTTCTAGACTGGATAGGTGTATATAGCAATAAAGTTTCAATTAAATTCTCAGGTTTGCTTTACAGACCTGGGGACTTTGGTCAGTAGCTTACTTCATGTACACAAGAGAAAAGTGTCAATTTTCTGGAAGAAATGTATAGATTAAATAACTACTTGAACAAGCAGTTTATCATAAACTCTATGACACAAAAAGCAGAACTTGGTTTCAGACATATTATCTAAAGTCCTAGATTCTCTATATTAGAATAAATTACAATCTTCCCCATTCCCAATTGATTTATTCTCTAAAAAATTAAGCTGTAGTTGTATCATTTTGAAATAACACATGCTCATGACTATGCTCTCTAATTTTTGTGGGTACACTTTTGAACATGTGAGGATTTTTATGGCATATATATTTTGAATCCCTTCCTGCTCCCACTTCTAAATTATAGTTGTCATATTGGTCTTTTGAAATAGATCCTGAAAGCCAAATGTCTTAATCTGGATTAATTTCTGAATTTGCTAAAGCACTATGCTTTCTAAATTGGCTCTGTTTAAAATCCTCTTGCTTGCCTGAGGGTGTGTTGTTTTATCTTTTAAGCAAGTCACTAGACATTATCAGACACTTAAGCACTTGTGCCTGAGGGAGGCTGTGGTAAATGGGTAGTACTTTCTTCTGTGGTTTAAAGCCAGATCATGTGAACACAAACGGTTTTATATGCACTAGCATGATCTGAATCACTGTATCACTGTCACATTTTTTTTTTTTTTTTTGTCTTTTTGTCTTTTGTTGTTGTTGTTGTTGTTGTTGCTATTTCTTGGGCCGCTCCCGCGGCATATGGAGGTTCCCAGGCTAGGGGTTGAATTGGAGCTGTAGCCACCGGCCTACGCCGGAGCCACAGCAACTCGGGATCCGAGCCGCGTCTGCAACCTACACCACAGCTCACGGCAACGCCAGATCGTTAACCCTCTGAGCAAGGGCAGGGACCGAACCCGCAACCTCATGGTTCCTAGTCGGATTCATTAACCACTGCGCCACGACGGGAACTCCCACTGTCACATTTTATAGAACAAAATAACTCATAAGTTTCCCTGCCTTCCACATAACCATGTCTTTATAGAACTTAATTGCAAAAAGTCCTTTTTATGCTATGTATATGCTGAGGTTTTATTGTTTTTTTTGTTTTTTTTTTCCTTCTAAAATTATCCAGTGGTTTGCTCTTTTCTTCCCTCCCCTGTTCAGTATTACTATAGGAACTATGCTCATTGAAACACATTCTTGCATACCTTATACAGAATGAAGTTCCTTTTCTACCTCTCTTAAAATGGAATGATAAAAAGCCCAGGTTGATTGAGCTGCAAAGAGTAAGATGGGAAGTGGGCCCAGGGGAGAAGGAGACACCTCTGAGGATGAGTGTTAAATGGTTTGGTGAAAGAACAGCTTCCACAGCTGCCTGAGATGTAGCCAGAGAGACAGAAAAAAATCAGAAGGGCATAGAATAGGGAAGCTACTTTCTTTCCATCTTTCAAGAGAATGGTTGGCTCTGATGGACACTTTTGAGAAATATAATCAGATGAAATAGATAATAATTGGATATGTAAAAATAGTTATGGCAGCATGTTGGGACCATAATCCAAAGGGAATTTCTTCGAAAAGAAATGGAAGAGTACTAAATACCTACTATAGTCACAGCAATGAGTAGATAGTAGAGACAACGCAAAGGTCCAAGAGTCTTTATTCACTAGGCCCCTGATACATGGTCATAGTAAAGAGAAAACATATGTTACTGAGCCCAAGCTCTTGCTGCTCACCACATAACAGGCCAATAAATTGATATATCGTGGCAAGGAACAGTGATTTTTCTTTTTTTTTTTTTTCTTTTTTTGAGAAGCCAGCAGACTGCGAAGATGGTGAACTAGTGTCCCAAAGGAGCCTGATACCAGAGTTGGAATTCAGGGTTCTTTTGTACTAAAAGGGGCAGGGATGTAGTTGGTTGGTGCAAACTTCTTAGTGCTGGAATCCTTTGTTCTTGCAGCTGTCCAAGTAGGTCCATTCACAATGTTCCTATAAATCTCCAATAAGAAAATATTATTCTCTATTCTACAACTTTTTATCTCTATGTGAATGGAAGAGTTATACCTTTAAAGGTCACAGCCTTGAGAATGGGCTAACCTGCATATTTCAGGATATAGGCCATATTTTTAACTTGTAGCAAAAGCAATAGAATATAAAGGTTAAAGTGAAAAAAAACAGATCCATTATGGAGTCAGATTCGTTCTTCTCTATTACACATATGCAAAGAAAAGTTTCCTAGTAAAAAATATAGGCAAATATCTAAGCCTATGTTAAAATATGATGAGTTCTAAGTAAGAATATACTCTTTGTATTGAAGTAATAAAGAGGGCTTCCTTCAGGAAGTGAGTCTTGTACTTTGAAGGAAGTGTATGATTGCTGTTTTTCAGGAATCTCTTAGTAGATGCAGTGAAGGGCTTAAAATGCAGACAAGGAGGGTGTGTTGGCCTCCTGGGCTAGGGAACCACTGTCCATACTGAGCTAGGTATGACTTCATAACATGGTATTTGAGGAAGAACTTGATGTTACTATGCAAGACAGACTATTTGCTATCAATTAATTTATTCATGCAATAGTTATTGAGCAACTCCTCCATGCAAGGCACTGTTAGGGGAAGCAAAAATGTGAAACTGAACAAGGCAGGGTTCCTGTCCCTCAAAAGCTTACAGTCTAGCAGGAAAGAGAGGCAAGCATGTAATTATAATCTGATTCCATAAGTAATATGATGGGCCTATGGCAGAGTGAAATGAGAGTGGAGGTGGGGCACTGATGGGACCATGATGATTCTTAAGGAAAATTTTATAGAGATTGATGCCAAGGATAAGTGTGAAGGTCAAGTAGAAGTGATTCAGATGGGGAGGATTCCGCATGGTAGAGCATGTTTTAAGGCCTAGAGCAGTGAGAGTACCCTCGGCATGCAAGGAACTTAGCATGGCCACAGCATGTGGAGGAAAGGAGTATAAAGGAGGCTCCATCAGAAAGCCTTTGTAGGCCAGTTTGAGGACTTTGGATTGTATCCAGTAGGTAGAATTTAGCATGATAAGATTGAAATTATAGAAAGATTGTTGTGGCAACATTGTAGTGAATGAATACATAGGAACTGGTAGGGTGGGTGGGCAGAAAATTCTTAAAGAGCCATTGTGGCAATCTAGGAAAAAAGTTATGCAGAGGCATAGTTAAAAAAAAAAAATGAACATGATACTTTTGTTCTTTTGACATTATGTTTGCGGAATATCCATATACATAACTGCATAGGCTGTATATTGCCAAACTCCTGGGAATGTGTTTCACATAGATTACTAATAAATGGCCTATTTACCTCTGTACATCCCAATAGGGTGTAAATTCTATGGGCATAACAATGATGTCTACCTTGCTTACTGTAGTATGACTAGCACCTGGCTTAATAGCTGGTACATAGTAGTTTTTCAAATAATTTGGAGAAATAATGATTTATTGAATGTGGAAACTAAAGCAGAGAATTTTTTCTTTTATTGGCCACTCATAATGCATATGGAAGTTCCCAGGCCAGAGACTGAATCTTAGCTGCAGCTGCAAAATTTGCTGTAGCTGTGGCAATGCCAGATGCTTTAACCCACTGTACCAGGCTGAGGATCGAACTTGCACTTCCTCAGTGACCCAATCTGCTGCAGTCAGATTCTTTTATTTTTTTTCTTTTCTTTTTGCACCCACATCTGTGGCATATGGAAGTTCCAAGGCTAGGGGCCGTATTGGAGTTGCAGCTGCCAGCCTATACCATAGCCACAGTCACAGCAACACCAGATCCAAGTGACATCTGAAACCTATGTGGCAGCTTGTGGCAATGCCACATCTTTAACACCATAAGCAAGGTCAGGGATTGAACCTGCCTCCTCATGAAGACTATGTCAGGTTCTTAACCAGCTGAGCCACAATGGGAACTCCTGCAGTCGGATTCTTAACTCACTGTTCCTCAGTGGGAACTCCAGCAGAGAACATTTTGAAAGACTCCAGGATGTGGGGCGTGGTTGCCTGAGTAGATGGTGATTATGTTTACCAAGATTCAGAATGAGAAACATTTGAAGGAAGCAGGTTTGACATGTAAAGTTTATGGTACTTAGGCAGTATCCATTAGAGAAGTTTAATAGTTATTAGGGACATAGGTGTCAGCTTAGAAGAAACATCCAAGTTGGAGAGAGACATTTGATAGATTTCAGAGAGGTGCTATCTGATGCTCTTGTGGTTGATAAGATTACCTTAGAATTGCATAGATGGAGAAGAGATGAGCTCAGAATGTAACATCCTGCAGAATATAAACTCATTAGAAGCAAGAGGAATAAAAAGAGTTTGAGGGGGTAAAAGAACCCCCAAAGAAAATGAAGGCAGCCAGATAAGAAAAGGGGATATTTTAGAAGCCACAATATAGGGGATTTCAAAATTCATATAAGTGGTTAGATGGAGTAATTCTTAGGTGAAGCGATATAGATCTAAAGTTGGATGATGGTTACGAAAGTTAATGCCAAGAGTTGGGTTCAAAACTCTTGACAAAAGAAGAACTGGCAGAATTAGTAGGAAATTGGATTGAAGAAAGTTATACAGGCTAGGGACTTCCTGTTGTGGCTTAACAGTAACGAATCTGACTAGTATCCATGAGGATGCAGGTTCAATCCCTGGCCTTGCTCAGTGGGTTAAGTATCCATTGCTGTGAACTGTGGTGTAGGTCGCAAATGAGGCTTGGACCCTGTGTTGTTGTAGCTGTGGTGCAGGCCAGCAGGTACAGTTCTGATTTGACCCCTAGCCTGGAAACTTCCATATGCTGCAGGTACAGCCCTAAAAAGCAAAAAAGAAAAGAAAAAGAAAGTTGTACAGGCTAGATGGGAAAGCTGAGTCATTTAAATTGCAAAGGGAAAAAAAAAAAAATTGTGAAGGCGCCTGGGATTTTGTTTCAGAAATTCTTCGTTGCAATCCAAATCCAAATGCTGAGCTCACAGTGGAACTTCATACTAAAGGGTGAGCCCTCATCTGTTCAGTGCTGCCTTTTTAAGTCTTTAGGAATGTTCTCTCAATTCGGTGCAAAGTTATAAACTGACACTATTACCAATTTCTTCCTCCCATCTTTTTGAGGCTAGCCTCTGTTCTACTTAGGAGAAATATAAAAGCTAAGTCATGTAGTATCTCTGAGAAGCTTAGATTCCAGTGAGTTTGATATTGACTTATTTCACAATTTCATTATGAATAATATCAAACAAAAATGATTATAAATTATTTAAAAAACTTGTCAGTGAGGGAAATGCCTAAAAAGAATAGCTGAACTGGACGAGGCCATTTACAAATTGCTTGTTACCAGGCAAACTCACTTACTAGACTAGCTGGGAATCATATTAACCAGTCTAAAGAATATATATATTACATTAGAAGAGTTTAGGAGATACTTATTTTCTACTTGCAGATGGTCATATTTTTAGAGGACAACTAGTAACATTAGAGCTCAGAAGAAAGTGGAAATATTGATTAAGCGCTTGGAAAATAAGACTCATGAAGAAGTGTTAAAGGACTACTCATCTTTTAAAAAGGCCAAGACGACCCAAATCTGGATATAGATATGTTTAAAATTATTAATAGATGAGAACAGAAACAGAACTAGTTAAACTAGTAAAATGCAGATGGGTCACAGATACTAAGAGAAAATGGAGAAAACCAAAAAAGAAAAAAATCTAATGGAGGGAAATACATAACTTAAAAACACTGTATCGTTGATTTTTTTTTCTTTTTGGTTTTCTCTATTTTCTCTTAGTATCTGTGACCCAGCTGCATTTTACTTAATATGGTAAAATATTCCAAATTGGTCCCTGAAAGGATAATGTTTCAAGTAATAACTGTGGTATGAATGTAATTACTGTTTGAGGGTTAATGTGTCAATATAGTTGCTGCATATTTAGCTTTTGGCTCAGTTCCCAGGACCCTTCAGTTTTCACTTTAAAATATATTCTACCTCAATGTGACCCATGTGACATTATTTTCAATCTTTCCTTTAAATTTGTAGCAAAATGGATAGTATCATAAAATTAAAGTTTTTAAAATATTTCTCACAATTACCATTAATAATTGCTATGTGATTTTATTTAGATACAATGAATAGTTGGTTTTTCAGTCTACCTCTTTGAAATATTTAGGGGTGATGAGATTGCCTTTTGAAACATAAAAACAATGGATTAACTTTTATTTATTTATATTTTTTAGGGCTGCACATGCGGCATATGGAAGTTCCCAGGGTAGGGGTCAAATTGGAGCTACAGTTGCAGGCCTACACCACAGCCACAGCAATGCTGGATCTGAGCCATGTCTGCAACCTACACTACAGCTCATAGCAATGCTGAATCTTTAACCCACTGTGTGAGGCCAGGGTTCGAACCTGCATCCTCATGGATACTAGTCGTGTTCGTTACCACTGAGTCATAATGGGAACTTCTGGATTAACTTTTAGAACAATATAATTTTGGTCTTTGCTATATGGATATTCCAGCTTATTATTGTTTTAATTTGATAATTTTTGATTTTTGACTTTTTGGTGTTGTATAGAGATTTTTTGGCTCAGATGTTCAGAGTAGAAATAACAGTATATATTATAAAAATGTGCCTAATATGTGCTAGAGGAAAAAGAAGAAGAAAAAACAGGTCTAGAACTTACATTTTAACCAGAAATATAGACACATAAATAAATAAATTTATTATAATATGAAAATTAGTTTGTATGAGAGTGCCTTCTAGGCCTTTTAACTGTGCCTTGAAAGTTCCCAAGTTAATTCTTAGCAATTAAGTAGGAGATTAGTCACCTAGTGAAGGGGAGAAGTGAACAAGGCATTAAGGTAAGTGTCTATAAATGTTGAGGATAGAAGTGGTGAGAGGTGGGTCTAGAGAGGTAGTTTGGGTGTCAGATTAGAGTGAGCTCAGGATGCCCTTGTAAAAGCTTGAACATCACTCTAGTTTACAGGGAGTCACTTTAGGATGTTGGATAGGAAATAGCATGGTAATATTGTGTTTTGGGCTTCATCATTGTGGCATCTTGGTTAGAAGATGATTTTAAGTGTCATAAAAATGGAGAAGGCTGTAAATAGAGGGTGAGGTCCTATCTTAGTGAAGTGGTAGTAGGGATGGAAAGAAATGCAGAGATTTAAGAAATATTTAGTATGTTTATGGAACCAAGCTAATCCATCAGTGGATGAATGGATTAAGAAGATATAGTCCATATATACAGTGGAATACTACTCAGTCCTAAAAAGAATGAAATAATGCCATTAGCAGCAACATGGATACAACTAGAGATTCTCATACTAAGTGAAGTAAATCAGAAAGAGAAAGACAAATGCCATATGATATCCCTTATATGTGGAATCTAAAATATGGCACAAATGAACCTATCTACAAAACAGAAACAGACTCACAGGCATAGAGAACAGACTTGTGGTTGCCAAGGGGGGGAGGAGGGAGGGAGTTGGATGGACTGGGAGTTTGTCATTAGCAGATGCAAACTATTACATTTAGAATGAGGTCCTACTGTATAGCACAGGGAACTAGATCCAATCTCTTGGGATAGTCCATGATGGAAGATAATACAAGAAAAAGAATGTATGTACATGTGTGACTGGATCATTTTACTGTGCGGCAGAAATTTGCACAACATTGTAAATCAACTCTCTAATAAATATATGTATATATAGAGAGAATGTTGCATGGAAAGAATTGGGTGAAAAATAAACTAACAGCCACAGGATGAAAGGATGGTGATATTGGAATGCCATATCAACTCTAATCATGATGAATATTTGTATAATGCTTTAATGCTTATAATTTAGATCAACTCAAGATGATAAGGAGACCATGTGTAATTACCAGTCTCACTGAAACATAAGGACATAAAATCTATGGATGTTAAACTATTTAACTGAAATTAACTGTATTATCACTTATGTGATAAAGCCTGGTATTGAACCCAGATCATCTGCAGCCCATGTTACTTTTCACTTCACATATACTTGCTGATGTTGGATGAGCCCAGTCATGTTTATTGACCATATAATGACTATGATGGGCAAACAATGCATAGAGGCAGAGATGTAGTACAACTCATGGAGAGTTACTTGATAAATGGCAAATACTAGCAGTGGCATTTCTTATACAAATATTTTTTGCTTTCTTTGTGAATTATTCTACAGAATGAAAATAATATACCAGATGCCTCTGTTGAAAACCTAAGCAAGTCTCTAAAATATGCATTTATCATTTTAGTGAATGAATGAAAACAAATGGATAGCTGAGTTAGAGTGGGTCTTTAAGAAGTCCCAGGGTAAATTTTAAGCTTATGTTTTCATTTTGTTATCTACAAATTTAAAAATGCATTCATATTATATGATGTACATATATACATACCTATTTACATATGTATTATACAGATATATTGTGTGTTTTCATTCTTACAAGTTACAGCAACTTCAGTTCTCCTATTGGTCATATTTTTCCTTCTGTTTTTAGCAGATTTTTTAAATCAAAACATTTATAAGAATATCAAAAGATTTATAAGAATAATATAGTATATTTGTTTTGAGGTATATACCCTTTTTTCAATCTAAATTTAAAAATGTATAATGCTTTTGTGGAGAAAATGCTTGCTGTGCTCAGGAACTATAAAATTAACTACACTGTAGAATAACATAATTTTAAAAATCAGGAACCATTTCATTCTGCATACAAAGAAATTGAGATCAACCCAAGTGACTCCCAACACCACCCAAATTGGTGTCCTTTTGTATTTTTATGTCATCATGCTTACCATTACACATGCTTATATTTTTTATCACAGAAAGAAGGATTATAGAACCATCATTTTGAGGGCCTACTATGTGTGTTCCAGTCCATGTTAGTTCATTTCACATTTTTTTTGGTCTGTTTTTACGGCTGCACTTGCAGCATATGGACGTTCCCAGGCTAGGGGTCCAATCAGAGCTGTTGCTGCCGGCCTACACCAGAGCCACAGCAATGCCAGATCCAAGCCGCATCTGTGACCTACACCACTGCTCATGGCAACACTGGATCCTTAACCCAATGAGCAAGGTCAGGGATCGAACCCGCAACCTCATGGTTCCTAGTCGGATTTGTTTCCTCTGTGCCATGATGGGAACTCCTCGAATTCCTTTCAAAATATGTAAGAATCTCAACTTGTCCTTCAGCCATAGAGGCCATACATTCATAGATAATCTGGTTAGAATGATAGGCTGTATTGCTGACCAAATACAAAACAAAGAAAATGGACCAATTGTTATCTTTGTCTTTATTTGATGATTCATCATAGCTCTAAATGAAATAGGAGTTTTATCTTGAATGTTCTTGTGTTCATGATTTTTTGAGGTTTTTAGAGAGTATTTTGTTGTTTATCTGTGTATGTGTTCTTGTCTGTTTTACTTTGGTTTGCTTTCATTTGGAGTAACGTCAAATGGTTAAAATTGTAATTTTGCCTGTAGGTATCTTGAGAATGGTGGAGGATCCCTAAGAGAAAAAAATGTAGTTGAAACACCTTGAAGTGATTTATACATGTCTCAAAATAATGGGTATGAATATCACTCCTTGAAACACTTGTTACTGACCCAAAATTTGGGGAAAGAAGAAAAAAGATAATGTCAGAGACAGCAGTACGTTCTAATTTGTCTAATATAACAGTTTACAATTTTCATTAATATTTGATGAATCTTATAACCCTAAGAGCAACTATCTGTAACTTTGTTATTATTTTTTTAATATTTTTGAAATAGAGATCTTGGAATTAGGTGGGGTCAAGAGGGTAACAAATGGCAGAGTTTTTTTAAAAAGGAGAACTAAGTTATTAACTTGGTCCCAAAGAATAATAATGACAGGTAACATTCATTGAGTTCTTTGCTATTATCCAGGCACTCTTCTAAAAACTAACTCCTATAATCCTTATAACAACACAATGGAATAAGGCTCTAATATTATTCCCATTTTTCACATAAGGGAAAATGAAGACTCAAAGAAGTTATAAACATGACTAAATTCTATTGTTTGAATTTAAACTCCAAATCATTTGGCTCACATTTCAACTACTACAGTATAAGTTGAGATCATGGATTAGGGTTTTAAAATGAACAGAAGCAAATTTGACTTAATGTTGAGACCCCTAGCTTCTGTTTTATAATTTAGAGTTGTTTCCTGATCAGGAAGCAATACTTATCAGCTCTGTGACTTTGAACAAGTCTATACTTTTTAAGCCTGGGTACTTCATCATAAAATGAAGATCATAATACTTAAACCTATAGGCAATTGTGAAGCTTAAATAATGCTGTGTGTATTTTTTCACATAAGTGCACAATAAATGAAATTGCTATGGTAGTTGATATTGACTCCAGAATTTAGAGCTTAGATGAATCTTGCAAAAGTGTTCTCAATTCATAAATGTTTATTTGGGGAGTTCGATATCCATTTTTAATAGCCCACTAATTACTTAGATTGACAATTTAGAGAAGCATATTAATTTATTTCAACTAGTATATCCTACTTTCCTTTTCTTCCTCTCTTTGTTTCCATTTCCTTCTTTATTTTATTTTAGTTACACCTATTTTCCAGGAATCTGGAATATATAATACATTCCCAGAGGCATTTTATAGGCATTTATTCTAGGACCCATTTCTGTGAATTTGTAACATGTACTCCTAGAAATAGATGCTAAGATACCTTGCAATTTCTGCTTGTTAAAATCTTTCCTGACCCTGTTGGAATCTGTTCAATTCAAATGTCACCTTCCTTCATTAACCTATACCTCGGTCAGTTAAAAAAAACAAACAAACCAAAAAACCTCTTTTTTTTTCATAATCCATGAAGAATGAGGATAAGACGGTGGATGAGGGTGGTCACACATTAAAATGATTTACATACGTGAGGCTTGTTCCCTATAAAACATCTGTTGAAGGGAAAAGATGCAGTGATGTGGGAATATATTGCATTAATCTAATCCCACCCATTTTCCCTCAATACCAGTTTCCTCACACATTGCCTCCTTGCTTCCTCAAACTCCCCACCATGCAGCTGGCTCCGACCTTAATCTGGAATATGAATACGTCCTACTCCAAGTAATATGTATGCATGGTCTTTCTTCCCTGGGCCAGAGATTCTCATTTGAATATTTCACAATGAACTGGGACTTAAATGAATATGACAGCAAAGCACGAACAATAAAAATAAAAATAAATCGGGTACATCAAACTTAAAAGCTTCTGTACAGCAAAAGAAACAATCAACAAGATGAAAAGGCAACCTAGAGAAAGGGAGAAAAATTTTGTAAATCATGTATCAGAAAGGGTTAATTGAGAATATATGAAGAGTACATAGCAAAAAAAGAAAAAAGTGAGAAAAAAAGGAAAACAACTAAGCTGACTAGAAAATGGGCAAAGGCACTAAATAGAATTTTTTTCCAGTTAAGTTATCCAAATGGCCAATGGGTACATGAAAATATGTTCAGCATCACAAATCATCAGGGAAGTAACAAATCAAAGCTGCAATGAGATATCACCTCATGCCTAGTAGAATACTCATCACCAAGAAGACATAGGATAATAAGTGTTGGTGAGGATGTGGAGAGAGGGGAATACACTGTTGGTGGAATGTAAATTGGTTCAGCTGCTATGGAGAGCAATATGAACAGTTTTTTAAATCAAAAAATTAAAAAATAGATCTACCTTATGATCCAGGAATTCTACTTCTGGGTAGACACTTGAAGGAAATGAAAACAGGATATCAAAGATATGTATGTACTCCTTTGTTTACTGCAGCATTGTTCACAATAGCCAAGATACTGAACCAGCCTAAGTGCCCATCAGTGGATGAATGGATAAGTAGAATGTGGGGAGTACATACACACACACACACACACACACACACACACACACACACACGTGAAATATTATTCAGCAATGAGAAAGGAGGATACCTTGTCATTTGCGACAACATGGATAGATCAAGAGGACATTATGCTAAGTGAAATAATTTAGAGAAAAACAAATACTGCATGATATCACTTATGTGTGGAATCTAAAAAAGACAAACTTGTAAAAAAAATAAACAGAATAAAATGATGGTTACCAGGGTAGGTGGGAGTGGGAAGATAGAACAGATGTTTAAGGGTACAAACTTGCAACAAGTAGTAAATAACTCCGAGAAATCGAATGCCCAGTATAGTGAATATAAACTATATTGTATTATAATCATCACACTTGTTAAGAGACTACATCTTAGAGTTCCCGTTATGGCTCAGCAGGTTAAGAACTCGACGTAGGGTCTGTGAGGTTGCAGGTGTGATCCCTGGCCTTGCTCAGTGGGTTAAGGATCCAGCTTTGCCACAAGCTGTGATGTAGGTTGCAGATGCGGCTTGGATCCAGTGTTGCTGTGGCTCTGGTGTATGCTGGCAGCTGAGGCTCTGATCAACCCCTAGCCTAGGAACCTCCATGTGCCACAGGTGCAGCCCTAAAAAGAAAAAAAGGAGACTATGTCTTAATTATTCCCATCGAAAAAAGAAATGATAATTATGTGATGTGATAGAGATGCTAATTATCACTACAGTGGCCATCAAATTATAAATATATAAACGTGTCAAATTAACATGCCATGCACCTTAAATTTATACAATGTTATATGTCAAATACATTTCAATTTAAAAAAATGACTCCAGGATCTCCTTGTAAATCATGTTGCAACAGAAGAAAGGGTGGGGGAAAAATGTAATTGTAATGTATACATGTAAGGATAACCTGACCCCCTTGCTGTACAGTGGGAATATAAAAAAATTATTAAAAAAAATAAAATAAAAAATAAAAAAATGACTCCAATGAAGTAAATTTCCAATTTGGTGATTAAGGACATCATTGTAGCAGGCTGGTAAAGGAGCTATTTGGGGGTTTATGAGGTCTTATGTTGTGATTCTCAAATGTACAAACAATATAAAAAAAGTGTTTCTAATTGGTTTCACCTTGGTATATAAGACAGTTTTATGACAACTTTTAGAGCAGTTTCAAGTTCATGGCAAAAGTAAGAGAAAGGTACAGAGAAAACCCTTGTTCCACACCTGCATAACCTCCCTCATTATTAACATCTCTCACCAGAGTAGTACATTTGTTACCATTGATAGATTTGAATCTATATTGATACATCATAATCACTCAAAGTCCACAGTTCACCTCAGGGTTCATTCTTGGTGTTGTACACTCTATGGACAAATGTATGATGACATGCATCCATCATTATGGTATCCTACAGTGTGTTTTCACTGTCCTTTAAAACTCCTCCCCCTTGTTTGTCTCTCCACCACCTAAGACAAACTTTCTTTTTTTTTTTTTTTTTTTTTTTTTTTTTTGTCTTTTTAAAGCTGCACTTATGGCATACAGAGGTTTCCAGGCTAGAGGTCAAATTGGAGCTGTAGCTGCTGGCCTACATTACAGCCACAGCAATGTGAGATCCAACTGTGTCTGCGATCTACACCACAGCTCATGGCAATGCTGGATATGAACCCACTGAGGAGGCCAGGGATTGAACCTGTGTCCTCATGGATACCAGTCAGATTCATTTCTGCTGAGCCACGATGGGAACTCCAAGACAAACTTTTTAAAACCAGAATTACCCTGTGATATTTATTTCTACATTATAATTTAAATGTTATTCCTGGTGTTAGACTTCTCATAAGACATGCCTCTATAATGCTGAAATAATTAAACAAAACTAGGATTATTTGAGGAAATTGTCTTTGGGTCAGAATTGTCTGAGTCATCAAAGGGTCCTCAGTTTCTATACAGTCAGTTCCCCTACCAGGGACTATGGAGGCTCCAGAATTGCCTCTGAAGGGGCTATCGTAAGATATAATAAAAATGAAAAATGAAAACAGATCAATGTCAATCCTATGTGCAGAACTGTTCCACGAAAACGCAAAGCAGAGAATTGAAGGCAGTTTTGTGAAGGAAAGCATCTGCAGGAACCCAAGAATAAAGATAGTTAAAAGAAGAGACGTTTAAGGAAGGCAGAGAATAAAGTCACAAAAACAAGAATATACCATAGTTTTGAGTTTAGATGAACTAAGGAGCACATAAAAGCAAATCAAGGCAGGCATTTCTCAGGGCTGGTCCTGATGTGCTACTTGATTGGTGTCCCTGAGCTTGGGGAACCATGGAAATATATGCAGGGAGCACGAGCCTTGGGCAGAAGATGGATATGTCAGTGTGACATGGAATGGTTTGAGAATGCTGTAGACAGGAGGTGGAAGGAACGTTTCAGGGAGAGAGGTACAAGGGCCATTGCCAGGGCAAGAGCTGTGCAGTCTGTTCTGACCTTAAGGAATTTCAGGTGCTAGAGGGTCAGTTAGGCATGACTGGCTGGCTGGAGGAAATGTGAGACCAACGTTAAGGAGAAAGAATGGAGAGGAAAGAAGTAGGTGTCATCAGCATGGTACCAGCAGGTGATCAGACAGGAAATTAGCAGCCAACAAACTGGAGCCTTTCTCTATTGGATAAAAGAGGGAGAACAGAGAGGAGGGATTGAGATGAAGCTGACAGAGAGCCAGAAAATACAGAGAACCTGGCATGTCCAGACTCAGGTACCAGAAGGGAAAGTGATGGATCATTTTAAAGATGTATTCTTTGGAGTTGGAGATGGGAAGGAGCCATTGATTGGGATGTTCCTGGAGGCCTTCAGCTGAATGGTAGATCTCAGAGAACTGAGGTATGAGTCACTATACCGTTTCCTTATAATAAGGCACTTAGGGTAAATGGGGTCATCAGATTTGTATGATGTTTTAAATTCCATTTGGTTAAAGTAACAGTATGGTTATAAAAAAAAATGGAGTATAAGTTGAAGTTAGTATTTTAGTACATTATCTTAACTTTTCAACTGGATTCAGCAAATTCTATTTTGAGCACCACTTATATACTAAGCACTAAGATTGCCAAAATGAAAAAGACAGGTCCTTACTCCAGGAACATTAAGAGAGGAAACAAACACATTACTATATGGTAGTCTGCTAAATGCATTCATTTAAGAATGAAAATACACTGCATTATAAGTGATTCATTTTACTGAGAGGAGTGGTAGAGAGTTTAAGGATGGTCAGGAAAGAGTTTCCTGGGAACATCCTATTTTACATGAATTTTAAAAGGAAAAGAGTTTCCATCCAGAAAGAGGGAAGAAAGTTGACTTAGATTTCAGCAACTGACTAAACTGTGAATGCTTGAACAAAATTACTTAATCTCATATTAGTTCAATTAGTTCTCCCATAAGTGAGAGAATAATCCTTTCTGCTTAGGATTCTTCATTTAGTCATATATATTTATGATTTTCTATGTGTCAAACTCATTTTTAGACTCTCTTAGACTATTGGTCTAAAACTGGATGAACCAAAGTGGGATCAAAAAGATCATTTTTGAAAGTTTTTAAATGATCCAACCAAGGTGTTTTGGTTAACTCTTTCCTGGAATGGGGACCTGGGAAGATGGTACTGCAAATTACTGAAGGAGGCCTCTATGTAGCTGTCATTGTCACCCATAAAGCTGTACTGACACCCAGTTTTTGGATATTTGCCTCTCCTCATCCATGCTCCCATAGCCCTCTGCTCCTCTTTCTCTAGTGCTTAAACATTATGTTTAATTTCAGCCTTAGTATTTAGCACTATGATGAAACCTGAATTCTAGCTTTTTTAGAAATACTGTCCTTGAATATCCTCTTCCTGTACCTGGAATATTCACTGTGTCTGCTTTCTTCATCCTACCCCAGTCCCCCCACCTCCCATCAACACACACACACACACACACACACACACACACACACACACACACACACTTGACCTGATGTGCTTCCATCCATTTCTTACAACTTGGTTCAGTGCTGTGAAGTCTTTTCTGATACAAGCATAGCACCACCTTCTTTAGTCTGTTAGATCTGGTGTATAGTTCTGTCATACCATTTACATTGTTAGGTTCTAAGTATTCATTTAAAAGATTTTCTCCTATGTTGAAACAGAGAAGAAACATAAATTATCCATCTCTGAGGCATTAACATTTAGCACAATTTCTAAGAAGTGTTTATTGACTGAGCCAGGCCAGCTGGGCGATGGTGAAGGGCATATTGTTCTTAGCTAATGTTCTGGATATGAGAAGAAAAAAAGGAGGAGGCCAATTACGTAGTTTGGGATTATCTGGGAGAAAGAAATCTACAATTGAACACTAGAGATTTTAGCATTTAGTTAGCATCATTTGTAGTGTTAAAAAGTTGTACTTGGAGATGTTAATCTTCTCATAAGTGTTGAGGAAGAATTCAATTAAAGAAAAGTTGTATTGAATGTTATCCGCTCTATAAAAATGATTAAATTTTCTAAGTCATTTGGTTTATAGTCACTAGGAATAACTGAATTAAAGTAATTCTTATTTGTGCTGAGATTCTTGATGTATGCAGGTTATACTGTCATGATTTATAAAATGTAGGAATATGTTTTTCCTTATGATTTATAGGATCCTTTTTTCTGTGAGGAACTCACATTTCAGAGTTAAAATGTTTTAGAGAATGTTTTTGCTATTCTTTTTTACATTCAGGATTGTAGTTCCTTACTTCTAGGAAATAAATTCAGTATCAAATCACCATCTCTCTCAAAGTCATTGTTGAATTTTAAGAACATCTTTGTTATGACAGCATTGTCACTATTCCTAAGTAGAGAAAATAGATTAGCATCTGATGATGTCTGCAGAGGAGTTTCCAGGCACTGAGAACAGATACAGACATTATCCTTCCCCCACACTGTCAAGTGCTCGCACTGTTGTGAGCTTTCCCCCTTGGGATTCTTTGATTTAATGTAGATACCATCACCAGATCTCAAGAGTGTGCTGGGAACTTTGAGATCTTGATCTAATTATGATAACACATCTTTCCCAATTTTATCTTATCAAGACTAAGACGGACTGACATGTTCAATAGGAATTTTGCCAAAGTTCAATGAAAAATAAATTATTATGGAAAAAAAGGACTGTGAAAAAATCTATATAGACTTCAATCTTTTCATTCCGTAATAATTATAACTATCTGAAGGGCAAGAAAAATATTTTGTTCATATTTCAATTCTAAGTTCCTAACACAGTGTTAAGGTCATGGTAAAATAAATGATTTAAACAAATTCTGAATTAAGCCAATCTACAATAGTTATCAGAGAGCAGGTGGTGTTTTGTAAGCATTTTTTGCCTGACTTCTTGCCCTTTCAGCAGGGAACCAGGTCTTGAACAGGTTGACTATAAGGGCCACATTATATTTTTGAAATTGCATCACTCATGGACAGTCGGAATAAATGCTAAATGCCTGGTTATGTCCCCCAAACTATTTCTTATCTATCTAATCCTCAGTTTTAGCTGAGAGATATTCCAAATCAATATGACAACTGAATAATTTTTATCCTAGGAATGGCAAATAACTTTCATCTTTTGTTTCAGTTTCAAATACTTAGTAAAGGCTGCCTGGTCTGGAGACACATCTTGCCCAGCTTCAGTAAGAAAAGTGATTAATTAGGTGTATCCTGAATTTGGGTTATGATAATAGTGGTACATTTGCCAAACCTGAGATAACCCCATCTAGACCAAAGTAATCTCTATCACCAGCCTCTGAAAATTTGGTCTCATTTGACACAGGTACACCACTCTCCCTCTTCCACCCCAGTCAAGACAATTATCAATAATTATTTACCTGTAATAATAGCTCCATAATAACTCTAGTCATTATACATGTATACATTCAGAATTTCCCTAAGTAATTCTTAGATATTATGTTGTTTTATAATATATTTCTTAGTGTGTCATATTCAAATTAAGACGTAAAATGTCTTGTGATTTTATGTCTACACTAAATTCAGAAAAAATAGCATTTTCTGAATATGTTTCTAAAAATAATGAGGAACTACATACCTATTTAAATTTTCTGTATTTAAATAGAATAGAAATGATAGAGTTGCACGAGGTGTTCTCTTTAACTCAAAAATCCACCACTCAAAATCCAATTTATAGTTTCTGAAGGAATGTTAGCAAATATTTCGAGACAACTATGTCTTTTCCATACTCTTTTACATTCTGCTCAGGACCTCTAAGTCTACTGTGATGAAAAATGTACGAGAAGTATGTGGAAGGAGAAGAAAGGGTAGGGGGAATATAAATACTTGCCAATGGCCAACTATGTACTAGACATAGGACCATGCACCTAGTAAACTTGGGAAGTGTTCTCTCTCAGATTCTCTGTGACACATCCCCCATTCATTCATTCAGCAAGCAAGTAGACATTTCTTCAACACTTACCATATGAAAATACTGAACCTGTATGCGATTTTAGGTGCTTCTAATCAATAAAACATGAGCTCTTTAAATCTGATGTATTTGAAAACTGATGTACAAAAATATAACATCCATATGCTCATCTCTTTGTTTTCTGCATAATAATTTTATCTTTTCCAACCCAATTTATTCTTGATTTTTCAATATGAAACTAACTCTTTCCCTACAGATTAGCAAATGAATGGCATAAATATTTTAAAGGTGTGGAATTTTTCTTTCTCTACCTGTTATTTCTCTGTCTGTTATCCATGTTTTCTCTTTCTTTTGTTACTCATGACTTCAAAAGATATATAAGTCTGAGAAGGGTTCATGGTGGGGAAAATGCTCTCATGTATATTGGTAAAGGGTTAGATAACTGATCCTATTATTTATGCATGAGGAGGATCAGCTAACCAATCTGATCAACTTTTTCTTTTTTTATGAATTTTATTGCTATATGGTTTATATAGGATAAAATTCACCAATTTAATGTGTACAATTCGAGTTTTAATTTTTGAGATAATTGACAATATTAGTTTCATATACATAACAATTCGATATAAGTATATATTGCAAAATGATCATCACAATGTCTAGTTAGCATCCCTTATAACACATTGTTACACATTTTTGTGTATAATGAGAACTTCTGAGGGCTATTTCCTTACCTTTCAAATATATAAGACAATATTATTATTTTTTTATTTTTATCTATTTTTTCCACTGTACAGCATGGGGACCAAGTTACACATACATGTATATATATATTTTTTCCTCCCATTGTTGTGTTGCGATGTACATACCTGGACGTAGTTCTCAATGCTACACAGCAGGATCTCTTGTAAATCCATTCCAAGAGCAATACTTTGCATCCGTTAACCCCAAGCTCCCAATCCCTCCCATTCCCTCCCTCTCCACCGGGCAGCCACAAATCCATTCTCCAAGTCCATGATTTTCATTTCTGAGGAAAGGTTCATTTGTGCTGGATATTAGATTCCAGTTATAAGTGATATCATATGGTATTTGTCTTTCTCTTCCTAATTTCACTCAGTAGGAGAGTCTCTAGTTCCATCCATGTTGCTGCAAATGGCATTATGTCATTCTTTTTTATAGCTGAGTAGTATTCCATTGTGTATATATACCATGGCTTCCTAATCCTATCATCTGTTGATGGACATTTGAGTTGTTTCCATGTCGTGGCTATTGCGAATAGTGCTGCAATGAGCATGCAGGTGCATGTGGCTTTTTTAAGGAAAGTTTTGTCCAGATATATGCCCAAGAGTGGGATTTCTGGGTCATATGGTAATTCCCTATGTATAGATTTCTAAGGTACCTCCATACTGTTCTCCATAGTGGCTGTACCATCTTACATTCCCACCAACAGTGCAGGAGGGTTCCCTTTTCTCCACACCCCCTCCAGCACTTGTTAGATGTGGACTTATTAATGATGGCCATTCTGACTGGTGTGAGGTGGTATCTCATGGTAGTTTTGATTTGCATTTCTCTAATAATCAGGGATGTTGATCATTTTTTCATGTGCTTGTTGGCCATCTATATATCTTCCTTGGAGAAATGTCTATTCAGGTCTTTTGCCCATTTTTCCATTGGAGTGTTGGCTTTTTTGCTGTTGAGTTGTATGAGTTGCTTGTATATCCTAGAGATTAAGCCCTTGTCCTTTGCATCGTTTGAAACTATTTTCTCCCATTCTGTAAGTTGTCTTTTTGTTTTCTTTTTGGTTTCCTTTGCTGTGCCAAAGCTTGTCAGTTTGATTAGGTCCCATTGGTTTATTTTTGCTCTTATTTCTGTTGCCTTGGGAGAATGACCTGAGAAAATATTCATGAGGTTGATGTCAGAGAATATTTTGCCTATGTTTTCTTCTAGGAGTTTGATGGTGTCCTGTTGTATATTTAAGTCTTTCAGCCATTTTGAGTTTATTTTTGTGCATGGTGTGAGAGTGTGTTCTGGTTTCATTGATATGCATGCAGCTGTCCAGTTTTCCTAGCAATGCTTGCTGAAAAGACTTTCTTTTCCCCTTTTTATGCTCTTGTCTCCTTTGTCAAAGATTAATTGACCATAGGTGTCCAGGTTTATATCTGGGTTCTCTATTCTGTTCCATTGGTCTGTATGTCTGTTTTGGTACCAGTACCGCACTGTTTTGATGACTGTGCCTTTGTAATATTGCTTGAGGTCTGGGGGCGTTATGCCTCCTGTTTGGTTTTTGTTTCTCAGGATTGCCTTGGCAATTCTGGGTCTTTTGTAGTTCCATATAAATTTTTTGGATTGTTTGTTCTAGTTCTGTGAAAAATGTCATGGGTAATTTGATAGGGATTGCATTGAATCTGCAGATTGCTTTGCGTAGTATGGCCATTTTTACAATATTAATTTTTCCAATCCATGAAAATAGGATATCTTTTCATTTCTTTACATCTTCTTTAATTTCCTTTATTAATATTTTATAGTTCTCAGCGTATGTCTTTTACCTCCTTGGTTGGGGTATTCCCAGGTATTTGATTTTTGGGGGTGCAATTTTAAAAGGTGTTGTATTTTTGTATTCCTTTTCTAATATTTCATTGTTAGTATACAGAAATGTGACTGATTTCTGAATGTTAATCTTATATCCTGCTACTTTGCTGAATTTGTTGATCAGATCAGTTTTGAGTTGATTCCTTAAGATTTTCTATGTATAGTATCATGTCATCTGCATACAGTGACAGTTTTATCTCTTCTCTTCCTATTTGGATGCCTTTTATTTCTTTTGTTTGTCTGATTGCTATGGCTAGGACTTCCAAAAATGTAGCAGTGGTGAAAGTGGGCATTCCTGTCTTGTTCCAGATTTGAGTGAGAAGTCTTTCAACTTTTCTCCATTGAGTATTATATTTGCTTTGGGCTTGTCATAAATGGCTTTGATTATGTTGAGGAATGTTCCCTCTATACCCACTTTGGTAAGAGTTTTTATCATAAATGGATGTTAGACTTTGTCAAATGCTTTTTATGCATTTATTGAGATGATCATATGGTTTTTGACTTTTCTTTTGTTAATGTGGTGTATGACGTTGATTGATTTTCATATGTTGAACCATCCTTGTGAACCTGGGATGAACCCCACCTGGTCGTGGTGTATAATCTTTTTTATATGTTGTTGGATTCGGTTGGCTAAAATTTTGTTGAGAATTTTTGCATCTATATTCATCAAAGATATTGGCTGATAGTTTTCTTTTTTGGCAGTATCTTTGTCTGGTTTTGGAATTAGGGTGATGGTGGCATCATAGAATGTCTTGGGAGTGTTCCTTCTACCTTGACCTTTTGAAAAAGTTTAAGGAGGATCGGCACCAGATCCTCTTTGTATGTTTGGTAGAATTCACCTGTGAAGCCACCTGGTCCTGGGCTTTTATTTGTAGGTAGTGTTTTTATGACGTATTCAGTTTCATTCCTAGTGATCAGTCTATTCAGTTGATATATATCTTCTTGGTTCAGTTTTGGCAGGCTTGTCCTGAAAGTTGTCCATTTCTTCCAGATTGTCAAAATTTGTTAGCATGTAATTTTTCATTGTATTCTCTTATGGTTTTTTGTATTTCTGCTGTATCTGTTGTGATTTCTTCTTTTTCATTTCTAATTTTGTTTACTTGGGTTCATTCTCTCCTCTTCTTAGTGAGTCCAGCCAGGGGTTTGTCAATTTTTTTTACCTTTTCAAAGAACCAGCTCTTGGTTTTATTAATTTTCTCTATTGTTTTTTGAATCTCTATTTTATTTATTTCCTCTTTGATCTTTATAATTTCCTTCCTTCTGTTGACTCTAGGTCTTTTTCGTTCTTTTTCTAATTCATTTAGGTGTTGGGTTAAGTTGTCAATCTGAGATTTTTCTTCTTTTTTGAGGAAGGCCTGTATTGCTCTGAATTTTCCTCTGAGCTCTGCTTTTGTGGTGTCCCATAGATTTTTAAGAGGTTGTGTCTTTATTATTGTTTGTCTCAAGGTATTTTTTAATTTCCTTCTTGATTTCCTCATTGACCCATTGGTTTTTTAGTAGCATGTTGTTTAGTCTCCATGTAGTAAGTTTTTTCTCATTTCTTTTCCTGTGGTTGATTTCTAGTTTCATACCATTGTGGTCAGAGAAGATACTTGAAATAATTTCTATGCTCCTAAATTTGTTGAGGTTAGCTTTGTGTCCCAATATGTGATCAATTCTTGAGAATGTTCCGTGTGCACTTGAGAAGAATGTGTATTCTGATTTTTTTGGATGTAGTGTCCTGAAGATGTCAATTAAGTCTTAACTTTTCTATTATTTCCTTTAGGATTGCTGTTGCTTTATTGGTTTTCTCTCTAGATGATCTGTGCATTGATGTGAACAGGGTATTAAAGTCTCCTACTGTGATTGTATTCCCATCAGTTTCTCCCTTTATGTCTGTTAATATTTGTTGTGTGTATCTGGGTGCTCCTACATTTGGGGCTTATATGTTGACAATAGTAATATCTTCTTCTTGAATGAATCCCTTAATCATTAAATAGTGTCCTCCTTTGTCTTTCTTTATGGCTTTCGTTTTAAAGTCTATTTTGTCTGATATGAGTATTGCATTGGTGTGAAATATTTTTTCCCACCCCCCCCCACTTTCAATCTATATGTATCCTTTGTCCTAAGGTGAGTTTCTTGTAGGCAACAGATTGAAGGTTTCTGCTTTTTTATTCAATCAGCCACTCTGTCTTTTGATTGGAGCATTCAGTCCATTGACATTTAAGGTGATAATTGATAGACAATTATTTATTGCCATTTTAAACCTCGTTTTACAGTTGAATCTATGATTCTTTATTCTTTCTTTCTTTTTTTGGTTGGATGGTCTCCAATTATTTTCTGCTTGAGTGTTTTTCTTTTCACTTTTTGCAAATGTAATGTTTGATTTTGATTTGTGGCTGCCCTGTTTTTAAAGTATGTTAACCCCTTCCTATAACTGTGTGTTTTAGCCTGATAGTCCTGTAGGTTCAAATACTTCATTACCATACTAAAATTAAAAAAAAAGAAAAGAAAAGAAGCTATTTATTTCCTTACTGCCCTTACCCACATTTTAAGATTTTGATGTCTCTTTTTCTTTTTAATTTTATATTGTTATACACATGTTCATGATTAGATCTGTGTGCTGGCTTATTTGAATGACTGCACTTGATTGTGGTTTCCTCCATCCTAGTTCTTCTTGTCTCTATCTTTTTTTTTTTTGTTTTGTTTAGAGAAGCCCTTTCAATATTTCTTTTAGAATGGGTTTTTTATTGCTGTATTCTTTTAGCTTTGGTTTGTTGGAAAAAAATTTTATTTCCCCTTCTATTTTAAATGATATTCTTGCTGGATAGAGTATTCTAGGTTGCAATTTTTTTTCCTTTCAGCACTTTAAATATATCTTGCCATTCCCTCCTGGCCTATAGAGTTTCTGTAGAGAAATCAGCTGATAGCCTTATGGGGGTTCCCTTATAAGTGACATTTTGCTTTTCTCTTGCTGCTTTTTAGGATCCTCTCTTTATCATTAACTTTTGCCATTTTCATTATAATGTGTCTTGGTGTGGGTCTGTTTGGGTTCAACTTGTTTGGGGTCCTCTGTGCTTCCTGTATCTTGAAATCAGTATCCTTTAGATTTGCGAAGTTTCTAATGATGATTTCTTCAAATATATTTTCCATCCCCTTATCTTTTTCTACTCCTTCTGGAATTCCTATTATGTGTAGATTGGCCTGCATTATATTATCCCATAGGTCTCTTATATTGCTTTCGTGTTTTTTCATTTGGTTTTCTGTCTTCTGTCCTATTTGGGTGATTTCCATTATTCTATGTTTCATTTCCCTAATTTGTTCTTCTGCATTATTCATTTTGTTTTTCCTGCCCTTAGCTCAGTTTATATCTCTGCAAATGAATGTTCTAGTTTTTCTTGGCTCCTCCTTATATTTTCTAGTTCCTTTCTGAGGAAGTCTGCATTATTGTTCATATCTTAATTCCATCAGTATTTTCAGTATCTCTCCCTTTGGAACTCCAAGTCTGTCAGACTGCAAAGTTCTGTTTCATTGTTGACTGCTTTAGGTGAGTTCTCCTGTTGGTTTAACTAGGAATGGTTTCTGAGTTTCTTCATCTTGCTTGTTATTTTCTTTTTCTTGGTGTAGGTGTACTCCCCGTGGCAGGGCAGGATTTGCCCTGGCACTACTGTGGAGTGTTTCCCAAGGCCTGGTGGTGTTGGCTGGTTTTCTTTGAGGCTGCAGAGCATTTCCCGAGGGTGGGCGGGGCTAGCAGGTTCACTGTGAAGCAATGGAGGACTTTCCAAGGGCAGGCGGGACTAGCAGGTCTGCACTGCAATGGAGGCAGACTTCCTGTGGCCGGGCAAAGCTTGCTCTGGCATTTCTGGGCTGCGGAGCTGTTCCAGGGGGCTGGTGGTCCTGTGCAGCTGTTTTGCAGGAGTGCAGCACCTCCTGAGGGTGAGAGCAGCTAACAGGGCTGCTGGGAGACAATGGGGCACTTCCCCAGGGCAGCTGGAATTGGCAGGACCGCCCTGCAATGAAAGAAGTTGGTCCATGGCCAAGCAGAGCTTGCTGTGGTGTTTTGGGGCTGTGGGGCTCTTCCAGGGGGCTGGCGGTGCTGGGCACTGCTCCACGGAGGTGTAGCCTCTCCAGAAGGGGGGCAGGCCAGGGCGGGGAAAGCCCCTGAGGTGGTTGGCTTCCCATGAGTGGTGAGGCCAGCCCTCCTTGATGGCAGGCGACCTCAGGTCAGGCGTGCATGTGGAGTAGGGGTAGGGGGGATGCACTGGGAATCACAGATCTCTGCTAGCTGGTGGGCAAGCTCACTTGCTGGGGCACAAGGAGTATTTTATGGCGGCCCACCCCTCCTTCTCTCCCCTCCCCAACACTGGTGCCTTGTCTCTCCTGTGGGTCCAGCTCTTCTCCCAGGTTCCCTGTTTTGGCTTTCCACTCCCCAGCCCTTAGCATATTGCTCCCTCTACTGGCAACGCACTGCTTCCTAATCCCTCAGGCTATCTCCACACCGCCAACCTGACCAACTGCTTCTGAATCCCCCAGGCTGTCTCCACACCGCCAACCCCAGCCTGCTCCCAGGGACTAACCTCTGGAGCGGAGTCTCAGTGCCCAGCCCCCACATGAGCGTCTTGTTTTTTGGCGATTGTGCCAGTAGTTCAGATGATCTGTTCAGCTCTCATTCTGTTTTTCAGTTCTCAGACCTACTGCTTCGCTCTTCTCAGTGTCTGGAAATTCCTCCAACTTGGTTGATCTTTCTGTCGATTAGGTGACTTTCCAGGGTGTGGGTTCCCTTTCTCCTTCACAGTTCCTTCTTGGGAGCACCCATCCAGTCCTGATTCCCCTTCTCTCACTCTCCTCTTTTCTCTTGTTTTACCCAGTTATGTCACAAGATTCTTACCGTTATTGGAAGTTTAAGTTCTTCTGCCAGCGTTTAGTTGCTGTTCTGTGCCGGTCGTTTAACATGTAGATGCATTTTTGTGTGTGTGTGTTTGTGGGAGAGGGCGAGCACGTCCCCTGACTCTTCCACCATCTTGCCTTTCTCTGACAATATTAACTATAGTCACTGGGCTATACATTACATCTCTAGAAGGTATTTATTTTACACCTAGAAGACTGACTGTGCTTTTTTGACCACCTGTACCCATTTCACCTATTAACCCTCCCTCCTCCTTTGGAAATCACCAACCTATTATCTGCATCTACAAGTTCAATTTATTTTTATTCCATTGTAAGTGAAATAATGTGATATTTTTCTTATTTATTTGACTGTATGACTTATTTCATTTAGCATAATGTCCTCAAGGTCCATCCATATTGTCCCAAGTGGCTATATTTCCTTCTTTTTTATTGGCTGAATAACAGTCCACTTAAAATATATACCACATTTATTCATCCATTGATGGACGTAATACATACTCAGCCATGAGAAAGAAAGGAATCCTGCAATTTGCAGCAATATGGATGGAGTTTAAAAGGAAGACAAAGACAAATACTGTATGAGAGCACTTATATGTACAATCTAAAAACCTGAACTCACAAAAACAGAAAGAAGAATTTAGAATAGAGGCTGGAGGTTGAGGGCAATGGGGAGATGCTGATCAAAAGTACAAACTTTCAGTTATGAGAAAGTTCTCAGGATCTAGTATATAGAACAGTGATTATAGCTAACAATCTCGCATACTTGAAAGCTTTAAGAGAATAATGTTCGTACTACAAAAAAGAAACGGTCGATTCTATTCCATTTATTTCTATGTCTATCCTATGCCATTAATTCATTGTATTAATTACCCTCCTATTTTGTTTATTTAATTCAAAGTTTGATTATTCCAGGTTCCTTACAATTCTGTATAGATTTTAGAATCAGCTTGTCAATTTTTAAAGGAAGGAAGAAGGGAGGGAAGAAAGGAATGGAAGAAAGAAAGGTAAGGAAAGGAAAGGAAGGAAGAAAGAAAGAGAAAGAAAGAAAGGGAGGGAGGAAAAAGAAAGAAGAAAGGAAAGAAAAAAGGGATGGGGGAGGGAGAAAAAGCTAGGATTTTCATAATAATTTATCTGAATCTGAAGATCAATAGGAGATTACCATCTTTACAATATTAAGTCTTAAAATTCATGAACAAGATCCATGAATTTTTTTTCCATTCACTTAGATCTTCAAAAATATTTATAGATTTCAGAGTTTAACCTTTGTACTCTTTTTCAAAGTGTATTCTTAAATACTTTTTATGCAATCCTAAATAAAAAAATAAAATTTCTTATTTGACGTGTTCATTGCAACTGTACAGAAATCCTATTAATTTTTGTATATAAGATCAATGCAAGATCAGTATTCTGCAAGTTTACCAAACTCATTTATTAGCGTTTCAGAGGATTCCTTGGGGGTTTCTATGTACAAGATCATTTCAGCTGTGAACAGAGATGCTTTTACTTTTTCTTTTCTAATCTGGATCATATTTCTTTCTTTTTTTAAAAAAAATAAAACTGCTATGACAAGAACCTCTGGCATCATTATGGATAAAAGTAGCAAAAAGAGTGTACATCCTTGTTTGTGTCCCAGTCTTTGGTGAAAGCATCCAGTCTTTTGCCATCAAGTAAGGAGAGGGAGCTCTGTGTTTTTGGTTGCATCAGTCTGGAGTAGAATTTCTGTCTCATTGAGCTGGAAGAGGGCAGTGTGGGGATGGTCTTGATTTAAATTCACAGACTCTCACTTTTTTTACAAAATTGTAATAGATTTGTTTGAATAGATATTTCTTCATTTTCTGTGTTCCTGTAGGACCAATTCCAGAGATGTCAGTATTTGGTTTGGTATTTGTTTTTGTTGTTTTGGTTTTGGTTTGTTTTATGTTTGTCACAAATTTTGCAGTCTATTTTCTTGGGTCATGGGTTCACAGAGATCCCAATGCTGTCCTGCCAGACGTTTCTCTGGGCCTGTCAACTCATGAATTCAATTAATTTTGAAAGACTTTCAAGATCTTTTAGGATCTGGTATTATAGAAGCAAGCCTAGTGTGAGAAATATAAATCATCGCTCTTCTACAATCATGGGCATCAATCCACCTTTGAAAGTTTGCTTATGGGAATAAAAAAGCAGGAAAGAAATTTAAAAATAGGGGAATGAAATGTAAAAACAAAAGGAACAAGAATTTAATTTTTCTGTTAGTATTTTATTAAATGGAATAATACAGAGCTGAGGCTGTATTTTCTTTTAACTTCAGTGCCTCTGTCTTTTCCTGAAGAGATGCACATACTTTTTGAGTTTATCTTTCCATTCCTCTCATTTTTCTTTACAATTTTCTTTTCTATTCATTCTGAAATTAATTATTTTTCATTTCCATAACCCCTCATCATGTCTCTTGTGTTAAGTCTTACATGACCAAGATTCAGTCAGATGGCATGGGAGACGTAATTCAAAACTGAACTTCTGAGGAAGGCAATGTTTCTCCTTATCACCTACATGGACCCCATTGTGGAGAAAGATCACTGCTTTCTATTAGAAATATTTTGTTTGGCTCATCATATTCATTTATAAGGAACAAGAACAAAAGAAAAAAAGAAAGTTTAAGTGGAATTAGAGTTTAAGTTGAATATTTTTTAAGAGACTATCTCAATTTATCCTATACCACCCCAAATCTTGGACTAAAAAGAATAGATTTGGAGCTTAAGGCATCACAATGGGGTTTTATTTAATTATAAATCAGAATTTAAAGCTATGCAAATGCTAGGTGCAATTTCAGGTTAAGTAGAATAGAAAGGAGAGAAAATAGATTTTCATAGTATAGAAACTATTCTCATGTTGATCTTGGAGTATCATTAACATTCTGCTATTAATATTTATAGAAGATTTATGCATGCACTGATGGGAGAATTAACCTCTGATTCTGTAATGTCAAGTGTTTTTCATTAAAAGCTTGCAGATATCTGCTTGAAAAATTTGGCTGTTTATAATTGGAGAGGACATGACTAATTTTACAATAATGATTTTATTAATTTTACTTGTAGATGTATTAAACGTGCAAAATCCTATGATTTAATTTAGCCTCAAATTATATTATTATAGACAGTTGTCCATGTGCTGTGTAGATTTAAGTAGCTTGAGCAAACCTCTCCAACAGCAATTTCTAGAGTGACAGAAATGTTCTGCACTGTTCACTATGGGAACTACTAGCCACACATGTGGCTATTGAACATAGGAAATATGGTTATATGACTAAAGAACTAAATTTGTATTGAGAAGAAATAATTTGTGTGTATGTGTGTGTGTGCATGTGTGCTCACTTTTTAGGGCTGTGCCCATGGCATTTGGAAGTTCCCAGGCTAGGGGCCAAATCGGAATCAGAGCTACAGCTGCCAGCCCATGCAACAACCACAGGAAGATAGGATCTGAGCCACATCTGCAACCTACACCACAACTCATAGCAATGCTGGATCCTTAATCCACTAAAAGAGGCCAAGGTTTGAATCTGCATCCTCATGGATACCATTCGCCTTTGACTCTGCTGCACCACAGCAGGAATGCCGAGAAGAAATAGATTTTTAATTTTACTTAATTTGGAATAAAATAGACACTGCTTAGCAGCTATTGTATTGGCCATGAGAGATTTAAAATAATTAGTTTATGAAAATACTGCTCCATTGGTTCATTTAACTTGTTTTCTTGTTCATATGTATCTACCTCTCTTTCCTCCCCACTTCCACAAACACACAGACTAATACTCACCACCACCCATAAATGTAAAATGAAACAAAACAAAACAAAAAAAACTTCTCTGGTATTATTTCAGTTTTAAAAAGTAAGATAGGATTAATAGTTGTATTCCAGAGAAATCAAGTGCACTAGCTTATTGAATAGCTGGCAAAAGAGTGGTTGTTAAACAGAATAGATAAGACCACTTAGTTAATACTTGTTATTTTCACAATCATCTTTTGAAGTAAACTGCAATTTAAAATGGAAATAGGCATTTACTTATAGATAAAGTTTTATTCAGGTGGACCTTTTTTACATGAAAGGTCCAAGAAATGTGGACCAACATGACAGTAGGTTATCACACAGTGTATGAAAACACACAGATGAAAGTTTTGCTCATATAAAAATTATCATTATTAGTTGTTAAATAACCATTTGTATTTCAAATTGCAGTAGGTCCTAGACACTGCTACAAACAAAACAATGAAATTTGCATTGCTCATACAGCAGAAAATAGAGTTCATTAAGAGAAAATATATTGAGGACTCGAGACAAGATTGCAGAGTAGAAGGACTTGATCTCATCTTCTCTCATGAAAACACCAAAATTGCAACTAACTGCTGAATAACCATTGACAAAATAGACTTGAAGCTATCAAAAAAGATATTCTACACCCAAAGACAAAAGAAGCCACAACAAGACAGTAGGAGGGGTACTTTCTTGATGTAAACAATCCCATACACACCAGGTGGGCAATCCGCAAACTGGAAATTAACTATATCACAGAGGATCTCCCACAGGACTGACTGTTCTGAACCCCATGTCAGGTTCCCACACTTGGGGATTTGGCATTGGGAAGAGGAGCCCCGAATATTTGGCATTGTAAGGCCAGTGGGGCTTCAGCACAGGAGCTCCACAGGACTCAGGGAAACAGAGACTCTACTCTTTGAAGGCATACACAAAGTTTAACATGCACTGGGTCCCAGGGCAAAGCAGGGACTCCATAAAAACGTAGGCCAGACCCACCTGGGGGTCTTGGAGGGTCTTTTCAGAAGAGGGTCAGTTACGTCTCACTGTGGGGGCAGAACACTGGTCTTGGAGGTTCCAGAAAATAATCATAGGTATGCGCTCCTCTGGGGGCTGCCATTTTAGAGAAATCTGGCCCCACCAAAGGCCAGTGCTGAGAAGCCCCAGGGCAAGCAACAATTAAGATTGGAACATAGCCCTATCCATCACAAGACATCTAAAATCCTCCCAGGCACACAGCCATCTCTAACAACACCCAGAGACACAGCCCCATCTACCAGAGGGACAAGACTCAGCTCCACCCACTGGAGCGCAGGGACAAGTCCCTTCCACCATGAAGCCTGCCACAAGCCTCTGTCAACTTCACCTAACAGAAGGCAGAAACTAGAAGCAAGTGAAGCTACAACCCTGCAACCTCCCGAAAGGAGACCACAAACACAGAAAACTAGACAAAATGAAAAGTCTGATAAATATGCTCCAGACAAAGGAACAAGACAGAAACCCAGAAGACCAACTAAAATAAATGGAGATAAGTAATCTACATGAAAAATACTTCAGAATAACAATAGAATTGATGATGAAAGATCTCAGGGAAAAAAAAAAACAAAACTGGAGGCAAAGATTGAAAAATTATAAGATATGTTTAACAAAGAAATAGAAGATTTGCTTGTTACTAAAGAACAAACAAGGAGAGATGAACAACATAGCAACCTAAATGAAAAATTCACTAGAAGTTATCAATAGCAGGTTACAGGAGGCAGAAGAATGACCAAGCAAGATGGAAGACAGCCTGGTGGAAATCACTGATGCAGAACAGAATTTTAAAAAAGAATGAAAATAAATGAGGATAGTGTAGTCAAAGATAACTTTGGGACAACATTAAACACAGCAATATTTACATTATAGAGGTTCCAGAAGGAGAAGAGAAAGGATTGGAGAAAATATTTGAAGAGAAAATATCTGAAAACTTCCCTAATATAGGAAAGGAATTACTCAAGTCCAGGAAGCACAATGAGTCCCATATAGAATAAACCCAAGTAGAAACACCCTGATACCTATTAATCAAATTGACCAAAATTAAAGACAAAGAGAAAATACTGAAAGCAGTTAGGGAAAAGAAACAAATAACATACAAGGGAACCCTGATAAATTTATCACCTGATTTTTCAGCAGAAACTCTGCAGGCCAGAAGGTAGTGGCATGATATAATTAATGTGATGAAAGGGAAACCTACAACCAAGAATGCTCAACCCAGCAAGGCTCTCAGTCAGAACTGACAAAGAAATCAAAACCTTCAAAGACATTCAAAAGCTAAGAAAATTCAGCAACACCAAACCATGTTTACAATAAATACTAAAGGAACTTCTCTAGGTAGAAGAGAAGAGGAAACAACCAGAAACAAGAAAATTACAAATGAGAAAGCTCACCAGTAAAGGAAAACATACAGTAAAGGTAGGAAATCATCTACATGCAAATATGATATCAAAACCAATAATAGTGAGAAATGGACAGTACAAATGCAGGATATTGGCAATACATTTGAAATTAAGAGATCAGCAATGTAAAACAATACTGTATATATAAAGACTCCTGTATCAAATCTTCATGTAACCACAAACCAAAATTATACAATAGATACACAAACCAAGAAAAAAAAATGCAAATACAACACTGAGATAGTCATTAAACCATAAGAGAACAAAAGAAGAGAAGAATAAAGACCAGCAAAAACATATTGAAAACAAAAAATGACAGGAGGAACATATATATCGATAATTACCTTAAATGTAAATAGCTTAAATGCCTCAGCCAAAAGATATAGACTGGCTGAATGGCTATAAAAACAAGGTTCATATATATGCTGTCTACAAGAGACTCATTTTAGTTTTAAGGACACATACAAAATAAAATTGAGAGAATGGAAGAAGATATTCCATACAAACAGAAATCAGAAGAAAGCTACATTAGCAATACTCATACTGGACAAGATAAAACTTTAATAAAGATGGTTACAAGAGACAAAGAAGGACATTACATAACAATCAAATGATCAATACCAGAAGAAGATATAACAGTTGTAAATATATATGCACCCAACATAGGAACACCTCAATGTATAAGGCAACTGCTAACAACCATAAAAATAGAAATTAACAATAACACAGTAATAGTGGGAGACTTTAGCACCCCACTTACAACAATGGACAGATCATCCAGACAGAAAATCAATAAGGAAACACAGGCTTTAAATGACTCATTAGACCAGATGGACTTAATTGATATTTGTAGAACATTACATCTGAAAGCAGCAGAAAACATATTCTTCTAAAGTGCACTTGGGACATTCTCCAAGACAGATCACTTTCTGAACCACAAATCAACCCTTGTTAAATTTAAGAAAACTGAAATCATATCAAGCATCTTTTCTGACCACAGTGCTATAAGACTAGAAATCAACAAGAAAAAAAATGCAAAGCACAGAAATATGTGGAAACTAGACAGTATTTACCAAATATCCAGTGGATTACTGAGGAAGTCAGACAATACCTAGAGACAAATGAAAATGAAAACAAAATGATACAAAACCCTTGCAATAAAGCAAAAGCAGTTCTAAGAGGAAAGATTATACCAATACAAACTTACCTCAGGAAACAGGAAAAACTTCAAATAAACAACCTAACCTTATGCCTAAAGCAACTAGAGAAAGAAAAGAGAAACAAAACCCAAAGTTGGTAGAAGGAAAGTAATCATAAATATCAGAGCAGAAATAAATGCAATAGAGAGAAAGAAAGTAATGGAAAATATCAATGAAATAAAGAGTTGGTTCTTTGAAAAGAACCAAGCCTTAGCCAAACTCCTCAAGAATAAAAGGGAGAGGGCTCAAATCAATAAAATTAGACATAAAAAAGAGACGTTACAACAAATATCACAGAAATGCAAAGGATCATAAAATACTACTACAAGCAACTATATGACAATAAAATTAAAAACTTAGAAGAAATGGCCAAATTCTTAGAAAGGTACAATCTTCCAAGACTGAACCAGGAATAGAAAAGATGAACAGACCAATCACAAGTACTGACATTGAAACTGTGACTAAAAAACTTCCAACAAACAAAAGTCTGGGACCAGATGGCTTCACAGGTGAATTCTCTCAAATATTTAGAGACAAGTTAACTCTTATTCCTGTGAAACTATTCCAAAAATTGCAAAGGAAGGAACACTCCCAAACTCATTCTATGAGGCCACCATCATCCTGACACCAAAACCAGACAAAGATCCCACCCAATATACTTTAAAGAAAAGTATAGGCCAATATCACTAATGAACATAGATGCAAAATTCTTGAACAAAATACTAGCAAACCAAATCCAACAGTAATTTAGAATATTATACACCATCATCAGCTGGGATTTATCCCAGGAACAAGGACTTTTCAATATCCTCAAATCAATCGTGTGATACACCACATTCACAAATTGAAAAATAAAAACCATATGATCATCATAGATGCAGAAAATCTTTTGACAAAATCCAACATCCATTTATAATAAAAACCCTCCATTAAGTGGGCATAGAAAGAACCTACTTCAATGTAGTAAAGGCCATCTATGACAAAACTACAGCTAATATTCTCAACAGTGAAAAGCTGAAAGAAATTTTTGCTACGATCAGGAACAAGACAAGGATGTCCACTCTTGCCACTTTTATTCAACATAGATTTGGAAGTCCTAACCATGGCACTCAGAGAAGAAAAACAAATAAAGGAATCCAAATTGGAAAAGAAGTAGAACAGACACCATTTGCAGATGACATGATACCATACATAGAAAATCCTGAAGATGCTATCAGAAAACTACTAGAGCTCATGAATGAATTCAATAAAGTTTCAGGATACAAAATCAATACACAGAAACCCCTCGCATTTCTAGACTCTGCCAACAAAGTTTAGAAAGAGAAATTCATGAAACCATCGCATTTACCATTGCATCAAAAGGAATAAAATAATTAGGAATAGTCCTACCTAAGGAGACAAAAGACCGGTACTCTCAAAAATATAGGATGCTTTTGAAAGAAATTGAAGATGACACAAACATATGGAAAGATACACTGTTTTTAATTGGAAGAATCAATATTGTCAAAATGACTGTACTACCTAAGGAGATCTGCAGATTCAATGCAATCCCTATCAAAATACCAATAGCATTTTTCACAGAATTAGAACAAAATATTTTAAAATTTGTATGGAAACAAAAAGACTCCAAATAGCCAAAGCAATCCTGAGGAAGAAAAATGGAGCTTGGAGAATCGTCTTCTTGACCTCAGACTATACTACAAAGTTACAGTCATCAAAATAGTATGATACTGGCAGAAAGAAACAGAAACATAGATCAATGGAACAGGATGGAACGCCCCCAAATAAACCCATTCACATATGGTTAACCAATCAATGACAAAGGAAGCAACAATATACAATGGAGAGAATATATTCTTTTCAACAAATGGTGTTGGAAAAACTGAACCAGCTACATTTAAAAGAGTGAAATTAGAACACACTCTAACACCATACGCAAAAATAAACTCAAAAATGTATTGAAGACCTAAATATAAGCCTGGAACTATAAAACTCTTAGAGTAAAAGATAGGCAGAACACTCTCTGACATAAACCACAGCAATATCTTTTTGGATCCTCCTCCTAGAGTAATGAAAATAAAAACAAATATAAACAAGTGGGACCTAATTAAACTTAAACATTTTTTTGTATAGGAAAGGAAACCATAAAATAAAATAAAAACCAAACACACATAATTGGAGAAAATATTTACAAATTAAGCAACTGAAAAGGAATTAATCTCCAAAATATACAAGCATCTCATGAATCTCAATATCATGATAAATAACCAATCCAATTAAAAAATGGGGAAAGATCTAAATACACATTTCTCCAATGAAGACATATGCCTGGATAGTAGGCACATGAAAAAATGCTCAACATTATTAGAGGAATGTAAATCAAAACTACAATAAGTTATCACCTCACACCAGTAAGAATGGTCATCATCGAAAAGTCTTCAAATGGGAGTTCCTATTGTGGTGCAGTGGTTTAATGATCTGACTTGTCTCTGTGGTATTGTTGGTTCAGTCCCTAGCCTAGTACAGTGGGTAAAGGATCCAGCACTGCCACAACTGAGACATAGATCAAAGATGTGGCTTGGATTCAGTCTCTGGTCTTGGAACTTCCAAATGTCTCAGGTGCAGTCAAAAAAGGAAAAAAAAAGTCTACAAACAATAAATACTGGAGAGGGTGTGGAGAAAATTGAACCTTGTACACTGCTGTTGGGGATGTAAATTGGTACAACTGATATAGAAAACTGTATGGAAATTCCTCAAAAAACTAAAAATAGATCATATGATCTTATGATCCAGCAATCCCACTCCTGGGCATATATCTAGAGAAAACCATAATTCAAAAAGATGCATGCACCAAGACGTGGAAGCCACCTAAATTAAATGTCCATTGACAGAGGAATGGATAAAGAAGATATGGTACATATATACAATGGACTATTATTACTCAGCCATAAAAAGAATGAAATAATACCATTTGCAGCAACACAGATGGACCTAGAGATTATCATACCAAATGAAGTAAGTCAGACAAAGATAATATGATATCACTTATATGTGGAAACTAAAAAAAGACTACAAATAAATAGAGTCACAGACTGAAAACAAACTTATGGTTACCAAAGGAGACAGTTGTGGGGAGAGATGGATGGGGGGTTTGGGATTGGCATATGAACACTGTGGCACATGGAATGGTGGGCCAGTGGGTACCTGCTATATAGCACAGGAAACTCTACCCAATTTTCTGTGATAATTTATATGGGTAAAGAAACCGAAAAAGAAAAAAACAAACACCCCCCCAAGAAACCAACCAAAAAAAAAAAAAAAAAAAGGAAAGAGAGAAAATATGTTGGAGTTCCCATGTGACTCAGCAATTTAAGGATTTGGCATTGTCCCTGCAGTGGATTGGGTCACTCCTGTGGTGCGGGTTTGATCCCTGGCCCAGGAACTTCCACATGCCATGGTTGTGGCCAAAAAGAAAGAAAAAAAAGAAAATGTGTTAATGTTTATGATATGGGGATGCACAGGAAGACGCCTAACCCATTTGAGTAGGACAGATGGGGATTGGGAAAGACTTCAAATTTTCTTTCAATGAATTTTGAAAGATTAGTAGGAGTTTACTCAGCTGTAGGAGAAGTTTACTAAATTGACAAAGCTGAAGTAGTGTATATAAGGAAGAGAAGAGCAACAGGACATGGTAAGAACAAAATAATGCTGCCACGTCAGTACAGCAGGACCATGGGCTTCTTAGATTGAGGCAGGAAGACATGAGCATGTAGGCAAAAACAAGACTGGAATACAGTTTCATCACTGGAGAAATACTGGATTTGACCCTGAAGGTAGTCAGTAACTGAAGGATTCAAAATAGGACTATTAGGTTTAGTTTTGTTTTAACGTGGTTGTAGTCTTGCAGTTGTATGGAAACTGGGTTCAAATTGGACAAACATAGGGCAATACAGTTAGTAAAGAGAATTAAAAGTCTACAGGAAATCCTAAACTAGAATAAGAGAAGGGTGGATATAGAGGAATTAAGTTTTCTATTTAGATAAGGCAAGATTGTTCAGGAATTTTAACTGTGAAAGATAAGGGAAGTAAAGGTAGGTAATAAGACTAGGAACCTGAAAAGGCTGGGAAAGTTTTGAGTCTAATACTAAGGAAGTAGAACCAATGAGACATACACAGGCATGACTGGGAAACATGGTGCCTAGGTGAGGTTGACAAACACAATTCTGAGGGGACACTAACCTGAAAGTTGTATAACTTTCCCAGATTTCCCAGTGTGACTGGTTCAATGAGTGATGCAAGGTAGCTCTTTACCATATTGAATTCAGCTAAATATCAAAGGATAAGTTAATTGTAAATGCTGGTGAGGCAATGTGGGAGGTTATGTTTAAATTTTTAGATAGACAAAGTAATAAAAATGGGGAGGGACTGGTAAATTGGGAGACATTTTGGTTAAAGGATTACACAACTTCATGAAGACTGGTAACAGACATAGTGGATATAAATAAAAGTAAAAATTATAATCAAGGAATTGAAAATCGAGGTTTTATGTTTCAAAAGAATAATTTCTTATGATATCAAGATCTAGGATATATCTTATATGAATATGGCTAAAATGGCATGAAAACGAATATCATTTGAATTCAGGAGTAGATGGAATTATGAGACTAGGATGATGAATACATCGTCTTTAAGGACATTAAAGTCACTCAGAGTAGAAAAGGAAGAGTGTGAGCCAGGTGATAAATACATCTTTAAATATAGGGAAGTGAACAACAGGTAAAAAACAGCAAATGAGGAAAGATTAGGGGCTCAAAATTGGATAGACAGACTTCAAAGTAAGAGCTGTTTTCATGAAACAATGGAAAAATAAGTGTTTGGAAGGGGCATTATGGACCTCAGAGCACCGCAGCCTATCCTGTTTTTTAGGAAGTGGTCTGGTCATAAGCAGCCACCAGAGGAGACACAGGAGAGGCTCTGGAAAACAAAGTTTTATCATACTTAAAGATCCTGGGAACCAGTAGCACAGCAAACCAGGCAGGATACATGATGAAGCACCAGCATCCAACAGGACAAAAAAGGAGCAGGAACAAGGGGAGGCCATGTCTTTTCTTAGAATTTCTTGGGGAAAGACAAGACAGGGAAGACAAAAAAATTTAGGATTGGCTAACTTAAATAATTTCAGCAGACTCTAAACCCTAGAAGTTGTCCTTAGTTGCCTGGTACCTGGCTCTGAGTTGATTAAAGCAGAGGAAAATTGCCTCCTGGAGTGTATGAGCCTTAGAGGGTAAAGGACTCTGGGTTGGTGAGTCTGCATGTCAAAGGCATGACCCAGGCTGAACTATTTGTCAGATCTAAGAATGGGCCAGGCTTGGGAGGGGCAGTATCTCTTCAAACAGAAAAGTTAATAAGATGTCAAAACATAATATGTGGAAAATAAAATATATAAAATGCATAGGCCAATGTCTTGGACTTGGTCAAATGTAGAGGTTGGACGAATGCGCAATATAAATTGACAAGCTCCACGGAGAAGGCATAGGTTTCAGAAAGCCTGTGCTTAACATATCATGAGGAGAGGATGAAGGTGTGTTCTCTTCTTCAAGGCTCAGAGTGACTCAGAGTGTTCTTGCTATGGAAAGATGGGGTGGAAGGAGAGTGGTTAAACTATGTGAAACATACATAGCATAGTAGGATGTTTGAAAGAATGGATGAAGTGTTTACTTTTAGGTAGTGACCAAGAATAATTAGAAGTGAGATATGAAAAATTAGCTGGCTTCTATTTTCCAAAAGGGATTATTTTATGAAGTTGTTTTGATATTATTGAACCAAGAACTTCAATCTTCCATCACTATTAGGAGATCTTATTGGATTTTTTTTCATGATACATATCAATATCTGAAGTTATCTTGGTTAACTATCTCCTGATTATAATCCTTTCGTAGTAGAAAATAGTTTCCCAAGAGAGTAGGGTCTTGTGTTTTACTTAGTTACTACATTGGCAGTCCTCAGAACATTGCCTGGCACATAATAGGTGCTCAATAAATATTTGGTAAGCAAAATAATTTACTCATTATATTCTTACATGTTATCATAAATGGAATTAAAAGAGGCTTGGGAGTTCCCATTGTAGCTCAGTGGTAACCAACCCGACTAGTATCCATGAAGACGTGGGTTCAATCCCTGGCCTCACTCAGTAGGTTAAGGATCCAGCCTTGAAATGGGCTGTGCTATAGGTTGTAGACCTGGTTCAGATTTGGTGTTGCTGTGGCTGTGGTGTAGGCCAGCAGCTGCAGCCTTGATTAGATCCCTAGCCTGGGAACTTCCATATGCCATGGGTGTAACCCTAAAAAAAAAGTCAAAAAAAAAAAAAAAAAGGCTGAAAGGTTTATATCTAATGTATTGGACATTGTACATGACATATTGTATGTCACAGTCATGCCACAGCTATAGGGAGGTGTCAATAAAATATCCCTAATCTAGCTATGGTATTTATTTGTATTTTATCAAACATTTAGTGCCTCTGTATGCCAGGAATTTTTTAATTGCTTTGCCAATATTAACTCATTAATTATTCACGATGAATTGTTACACTTCCTTAGTAATTCCCTAAGGGATTTGCTTTGGATTTTATAAAAATCTGCCCTTAATCATTGAAATATGCTGAGCATAATAATGTCATTTACCATCTGTGTCTACAGAAAATAAATATGATAATAAGGTTAAGTGAATATCCATAGTATTTTGTGCTGGACCAGACATTATTTGTGAAAACACATCCTTTTTGTCTGATGCCGTCCAAAAATTATTCTAAAAACCTATTAATAGAAGCTGTATTAAAAGTTATTTATCTATTGGTCTGGCTTCTGGCAAACTATCTTCATCATTTTGTTTAGAGATATTGTGTGTTAAATTTTTTTTGGTATTTCTCTGATTCCAGCTGGTTTGTAATTATTAACAGATGCTATCATTCATCTCACTAAGATGCAATGGTTAATTGCTACAAATCCCTTTAATATCATGAGTCAGTCTATATTTTAGGCTTTGATTCAGAGTGACTTTTGCCTTTGATTTTAAACATCTATTTTATATTTCTGATGGAATTTTCCATATTGTGCTTCATGTCATTGTCCATGAAAAGGAGGATTTTCTATATAGTATAGAGATTTTAGAAGTAGTTTTTTTCTTTCTTTGGTCTTCAACAGAATTCCAATATATAAAATGTATGTCTTCTTTACCTTTCCCATAGGATGCATGTGTAGCTATACTAGTTTGAGGTAGGTGTGTAAATATAAGTGATCAATCTTGCCCACTCTCCAATTGGCTCATAGTCTCCTTCATCCATACTGGTGGTTGCTCATGGTCCCAAATATTGTTATGCATGGGAAGATATCCACATGTGTCTGATGTCAAAGATCACAATGTTTGGAAAGAGGGATGCCCCCTACCAGTTCCCAGTAACTTGCCTTTTCTTAGGTGAGCAGGGCTTCACTGTCTGGGCCATTTCTTTTTTTTTTGGTGGGGAGAGGGGCACACCTGTGCCATATGGAAGTTTCCAGGCTAGAGGTTGAATGGGAGCTGCAGCCACCTGCCTACACCACAGCCACAGCAGTGTCAGATCCAAGCCTCATCTGTGACCTACACTGCACTTACAGCAACTCTGGATCCTTAACCCAGTGAGCGAAGTCAGGGATTGAACCCACATCATCATGGATACTAGTCAGGTTCATTACCACTGAGCTACAATGGGAACTCCGACTGGGCCATTTCATGGGGCCATTTATCCCTCTCTAAAGAAACAATCAAGAGTCAAGTACATTCTTATGCTCAGATGTTTCATAATTCTGACATCCTCTGAAACTCTGGAGCTTTCCACCTGTACCTAGTTTCTGGGATTCCAAAAGAAGAGAGAGGAGAGGTCTAGTGGTAGCCAATGTGTGTTAGAGAAGCCTGGAAGAATAAAATTGACTGTGACCCTTTAGCTTATTTTGAGAAGGTTTTATTTTCCTCTAAAAATATAAAATAGACTTTGCTCCATGACAGTTTTTTTTTTCAAAAACTACATTATGATCTGCATGAGAATTTTATATTTCATGAACAACTTTGAACCTTATTTTCTGACCTGGAAACCCATTTTTATATGCTAGGTGAGCATTTGCATCACCTTGAGTTGCCTGACCTCCTCAAGGAAAGGGCAGCAAATAAGGTGGTTCTTCTTGTTTCTTGGGCAGAGCACTTTAATTGCAGTCTGCTTCACTGATAGAAGTAGACATATTCTGGTTTTATTGTTCCTGGGGACCTTGGGGCCTCTCCAGTGATACCCATTGGTACCCACTAATTATAATGACTTCCCCTCTTGGTGGCTCTTGGTGCACATGTGCCTGGGTGGAGATCACTCATATACTCGCTAAAAAAAAAAAAAAAAGATTTGGATTCAGGAGACCTGGGAATGGGTCTTGGCTCTGCTAGTTGCATCGCTTTGGGTTAATTATGAAAAGTCTCTTAGCTAGGATCATTTTTGCCATATTTTGGATTCCACATATAAGTGATATCATTTGGTATTTTTCTTTCTCTTTCTGACTTAATTCACTTAATATGAAAATATCTAGTTCCATCAATGTTGCTGCAAATGTCATTATTTGGTCATTTTTATGGCTGAGTAGTATTCCATTGTGTATATGTACCACATCTTCTTAACCCATTAATCTGTCAGTGGACATTTAGGTTGTTTCTATGTCTTGGCTATTGTGAATAGTGCTGCAATGAACATAGGAGTGCATGTATCTTTTTGTAATGATCCTAACTACAAAACAGACACAGATCATGGAAATGGAGAGCAGACTTGTGGCTGCCAGGTGGAGGGGGTGGGATGGATGGGGAGTTTGAGGTTAGTAGACATAAAGTGTTGCATTTGGAATGGATAAGCAATGGGGTCCTACTGTATAGCAAAGTGAACCATGTCCAGTCTCTTGGGTTGGAATATGAATGAAAGTATGAAAAAAATGTATATATATGTATGACTTGGTCATTTTGCTGTACAGCAGAAATTGAAGAAACATTGTAAGTCAACTATACTTTAATAAAATGTTTTTTAAATCTATCTTAGGCTAATATCACTCATTTTACAAAGGAGAATAATGATTCTCTCCTCCAGCTTTTTGTTTTGTTTTGTTTTGTTTTATAGAAGGATCAAGAAGATATTAAACCCAAACATATTTATGCTTGGGGTCATAGCTGCAAAGAATCATAATATGTAGTACATATGTTCTTGTACATCTTAAGAAATCAAAATCAGGTTATGACTTTTTATTGCTCACACTGTTAAAAGCTCTGACTTCCTACTTGGCCAGATTGACAGGGAGTGAAATTTTTTCTTCTGCTGTTTTCCTTTCCAGATAATTCTTAGAAACTCTGAGGAATATTTTCCAATCATCCTTGTTATAATTCGTCATTTTCCTATGACATAATTTTCTGAAGTTTCATGGTCACTTCCAACTATGAAATGACTTATTTCTCCAAGCTACAGTCATGGCCATGGTCATTTTAACTGCCCCAAAGCTAAAGTGAGTCCTCAGTTTTATTTTCAGTATTATTTTATAGGATATTTTACAGAAAGTAAAATTTACCCTTCTTAGTGTATAGTTTTACAAGTTTTGATATATATACCTATATAAGTACCCAAAAGATTCATTGACAAAAAAATCCCCTCAAAGTTCCCTTTTTCCTTTTTGTAGTACATGCCTAACCCCCCTCTCTCCCCCAGAAATCACTAATTTTATTTTTGTCTCTATGGTTCTGCCTTTTTCAGAATGTTATATCAACTGAGTCACATAGTGGGTAGCCTTGAATCTGGCTTCTCTCACTCAGCAAAACTCATTTAAGATTGTAATTTAGCTCCATTTCTTAATAGTTTCTTTTTATTGCTGAATAATGTTGCATTGTATAGGTAACCATAACTTGATTATTCACCAGTTGAAGGGCATTTGGATTTTCTCCAGTTTGGGACAATATGAACAATGTCACCATAAACATTACAGAACAGTCGTTTGTGTAAACATGTTTTCATTTGGGAGGGGTGTAAATGCATAGAATGGGATTTTTATATAATAATAAGTATGTTTACATTTAAAAAAAACTGCCAAACAGACTGCTAAATTGGCTGTATGATTTTGCCTTCCTGCCACTAAAGTATCACAGTTCTAGTGGCTCTGTATCCTCACTAGTCCTTGGTATTGTCAGTTTTGTTTTTATCATTCTAATAGATGTGCTTTTTATCTCATTATAGTTTATCCATAAAATAACTTTCTGGTATTTTAATTGGAGTTGCATTAAATCTATAGCTTAAATTGGAAGAACTGATATCTTAACAATATTGTCTTCCTATCTATGAACCTGGAATATCTCTCCTCTTTGATTTTATTCATCAGAGATCTCTGGTTTTACTCACCTAGATCTTGTGCATATTTTTCTATATTTTACCTATTTCATTTATTTTGGTGCTGATGTAAATGGTATATCTTTTTCTGGTATTGTGTTTTTAATCTGAAGTTCCACATGTTTATTGTTGATGTATAGGAAAGCAATTTGTCTTTTGTGTATTAACCTTGTAACCTGCAATGTTGTTATAACTGCTTATCAGTTTCAGGAATTTTTTGTCAGTTCTTTCAGATTTTCTATGTGAATTATTATTTCATTTGCAAACAACAACAGTTTTATATCTTCCTTCTCAATATGTATACACTTTGTTGGCTTTTCTTGCCTTATTGCATTAGCAAGTATTTCCAGCACAATGCTGAAAAAGGAGTTCTGACAGGGGCCATCTTTGCCTTGTATCTGATCTTCCTGAGAAAGCTTCAAGTTCCTCATCATTTAGTAAGATGTCAATTATAGGTTTTTTTCATATATTGTTTTTTCAAGTTGAGAAAGTTCCCTTCTGTTTTTAGTTTACTGAGAACTTTTATCATGCATAGATGTTGTATTTTGTAAAATGCTTTTTTTCATGTATTGACATAATCATGTGACTTTTTTTTAGTCTGCAAATGTGATGGACTATATTAATTGATTTCTGAAGGTTGAGCCTGCCTTGCAACCTGGGATAACTTTCATTTTGTTGTGGATAGTTCTTTGGATTCCATTTATTATTATTTTGTTGAGGATTTTTGTTCTCAATGTTCACTAGTGATATTGGTTTGTATTTTTATTTCTTTGTTATATCTTTGTCTGATTTTCGTATTAGACTAATATGGACCTCATAGAATGAGTTAGAAAGCATTGTCTCTGTTTCTATTCTCTAAATATTTGTATAAATAATTGGTATAATTTCTCCTTAAGTGTTTGGTAGAATTCACCAGTGAACTTACCTGAGTATCATGCTTTCTGTTTTGGAAAGTTATTAATTATCGATTCAATTTATTTAATAGATACAGGCCTATTCAGATCATTTACTTATTCTAGAGTGAACTTGTGTCTTTCAAAATGTGTCTTTCAAAAAATTGGTCCATTTAATCTAGGTTATCAAATTATTATGCATAGAGTTGTTTGTAGTATTCCTTTATTATCCTTTTAATGTCTGTGAAATCTTTAGTGATATCCTCTCTTTCAGTTTTAATACCGTATACCCTATTTTTTTTTTCATTATCCCAAACAGAGGTTTATAAATTTTATTGATCTTTTCAAAGAGCTATGTTTTGGCTTGATTTTCTCTATTGTTTTCAAATTTAATTGATTTCTGCTTTGATTTTTATTATTTCTTTTCTTCCGATTACTTTGGGCTTAGTATGTACTTATTTTTTCTAGTTTCCTAAAGTGGAAAGTTATGTCATTATTTTAGATTTTTCTTCCTTTCTAATATATACATTCAATGCTAGAAATTTCCGTTTAAGCACTGCTTTTGTTGCATCTCACAAATTTTGACAAGTTGTGTTTTCATTTTCAAAATACTTTTCAAGTTTTCTTGAGTTATCTTCTTTGACCATGTGTTACTTAGAAGTGTGTTGTTTCATCTCTATGCGTTTTGGAATTTTCTTATTATCTTTCTGTTACTAATTTCTAGTTTAATTTCTCTGTAGTCTGAGAGCAGATATTGTCTGATTTATATTCCTTTAGTGTGATTCTATTCCTTTAGTGTGATAAGGTGTGGTTTGTGGCCCAAAATGTGGTTCTATATTGATGAATATTCTATGTGAGCTTAAAAATAATGTATAATTTGCTTTTTTTTTTCTTTTTATGGCTGCACCTGTGGCATAAGGGAGTTCTGGGCCAGACATGTCAAATAGGAGCTGCAGCTGCAGCTGCAGGCCTACACCACAGCCACAGCAACATGGGATCCAAGCTACATCTGCAGCCTGCACCACAGCTTGTAGCAATACTGGATCCTTAACCCACTAGGCAAGGCCAGGGCCAGCACTCACATCCTTAGAGACAACACTGGGTCCTTACCCCACTGAGCCTCAATGGGAATTCCCAGAAAAATATATATTCTGCTTTTGTTGCATGAAGTAGCCTATAGGTGTCAGTTATATCCAGTTGTTTAATAGTGCTGATTTCAATCATGTCCTTACTGACTTCCTGATTGCTAGATATGTCTTTTTTTGAGAGAGAGGTATTGAAATCTTCAACATTAATAAAAGTGGATTAATCTGTTTCTCCTACAGTTCTATCAGTTGTTGCTTCATGTAGTAGTATACTTTGTTGTTAGGTTCTACACATTAAGAATTGTTATGTCTTCTTGGAGAACTGACCTCTTACCATTAATAGTGCCTTTCTTTATCCCTTATTACTTTCCTTATTTTTGAACTCTATTTTGTCTGAAATTAATATATCTACTCTTGTTTTCTTTTGTTAATTGCTAGAGTGTTATATTTTTGACTATCCATTTATTTTTAATTTATATATGCTTTTATATTTAATGTGAGGTTCTTCTGGGAATTCTACATGCTGTGGGCACAGCCAAAATAAATAAAAAGAGTTTCTTGTAAACAGGATGTAGTTGGATCATGTTTTTTGATCCATTCTGACAATTTCTGTCTTTCAGTTGGTACATTTAAACTTTGACTTTCAACATGATTACTGGCATAATGGAATTAATGTCTGCCATATTTGATGCTACTTCTATTTATTGCCTTGTTCTTTGTTCCAATTTTTGCCTTTTAAGGTTTTAATTGAGCATTTTATGCTTCATTTTCTCTCCTTCTTTAGTATATTAATTATTCCTTTTAAAGTTTTTTTTTTTAGTTGTTGCCCTAAATTTGCAATATAAATTTACAACCAATCCAAGTCCACTTTCAAATAACACTATACCACTTCACAAGTAGAGTGACTACCTTGTAATGTCAATATATCCTAATTCCTTCTTCCCATCCCTTATATTATTGATATCATTCATTTTATTTACATATTAGCATACATAAACATATACATGTAATATATATGAGCATACATAGTTGAATATATTGTTGATATTATTATTTTGAGAAAATTATTATAGGTAAGATTGATTAAGAAAAAGTTTTTATTTTGCCATCACTTATTCCTTCCTCAATTTTCTTCCTTTCCTTATGAAGAACAAAATTTCTACCCTGTATAATTTTCCTTCTCTCTAAAGAATTTCTTTTAACATTTCTTGCAAACAATTCTACTGGCAAAAAATTCCCTCAATTTTCGTTTGAGAAAATCTCTATTTCTTCTACATTTTAAAGGGATGATTTTGCAAGGTACAGAATTTAGGTTGGTGGATTTTTTTCTCTCAATACTTTAAATATTTTACTCTGTTCTTTTCTTGCTTGCTTGGTTTCTAAGAAGTTGGATGTAATTCTTATCTTTTTCTTGTATAGGTATGGTTTATTTTTCCCCTGACTTATTTCAGATTTTTTTCTTTATCTTCAATTTTCCATAATTTGAAAATAATATGCCTAGGCATATTTTGAGAAGAGGGAGCTTTTGTCCTGCTTGGTGTTTTATGAGCAGATCTGTGGTTTGGTGTCTGATATTTATTTTGGGAAATTCTCAGTAGTTATTTTTTCACCTATTTCTTCTGTTCATTTCTTTCTTCTTTCTTATTCTTATTATGTGTATAATATACCTTTTGTAGTTTTCCCATAGTCCTTGGTATTTCTGTTGCATTTATTTTAAGTTATTATTCTTTTTGTTTTTCTGCTCTTGAGGATTCTACTGATATATCCTCTATCTCAGAGATTTTTTTCCCCCTCATCTATGCCCAGTCTACTAAAAAGCCTATTTATTTCTGTTGCAAATTTTTAATCTCTAGAATTTTTCCGTTAGGATTTATGTCTCTCTGTTTTACTGACCATCTCTTCTTGCATGCTATTTTCAAAGTTCAAAATAGAAGAAGCAAAAGCAGTGAATCAACAAAGTAGATAATCAGTAAAAGTACATTGTGCACACACAAAAAAGGCAGTTCATGAACTGGGAGCATGTAAATCAAACATGGAATGAGTTCAGAGGCTTATCATTATAAAGCAGCTTATACAGCAAAAACTCAGACTGTTTATTCTTTACGGTGATTGGTCATAATATCATTTTCTTAAATGATAATGATAGGAATTGGTTAGTGGTTACTTCATTTCAAGTGTGGGAAACATTACACTTTTCTTATGATTTCCAGAGACATAAGCAAATGACCCAGATCAAGTTAGTCTTGCAAAATAAGCTAAATTAAGCTTTGTTTGTATGACTACATTGGTTTTGTATGCTCAGGGAATTTTCAGAGCTGATCTCTTTGGTTTTTTAATTTTAACATTGTCAACTTTATCCTTTAGAGTACTTAACATTTTTCATATATATATGTTTTAAAATTTTCAGTCTATAATTCTAACATACCTGCCATGTCTGGTTCTAATACTATTCTGTCTCTTCAAACTGTGTTTTTGGCCTTTTGCTACACGTTATACTTTTTTCTTAATAGCCGGACTCGATGTACTACATATAAGGAACATTGTAAATGGGCCTTTGATAATGTGGTTTTTAAGTGTTGGGGGAGAGAAAGTATTCCGTAGTCCTGTAGGTCTCAGTATTTTAAGTGAGTCTGTGCCTCCAGCTTGTGAAGTTCACAATTGTTTCTCAGTTTCTACCTCCCCCTTACGTGGGACAAGTTAGTTTGAATGAGCTGGAGCTGGGTTATTTCCTTTCCAGCATCAGTTAGGCTGCTTTGAAACCTCAGCAGGTCAAGCTCTGATTAATTAGTTTCTCCTGATGGCAGGCTATTTAAGAAGGAAAGTGCTCTGGCTTATTTCAAAACGGTTCCTTTCCCTCTTCCTCTGCCAGAAGCAAGAATGGATTTTTCTCCAGTATTTAGTGTTAGAATCTTGGTTGAGCTCCTGAAGGTAATTTTTACAGTATAGGGTGGGGGTAGGGGTGGGCTGTAATTGAGTCCTTCTAGAGTTTCTGACTGTTGAAGTTGTTAACACTGAGATTCCAGTAATTCATCAGTTGCAGTCCAGGTTTTCCTACCCTAGCACTGATTCCCTCAGTGGTCTCTGCATGTGAAACAGTTCTCCCTTAAGCTTTGCATCCCTGTATTCACCTCTCTCTCTGGAGGCAGCATTTGCTCTGTGTTCTCTTCTCTTACGGAATCAAGAAGAGTTATTGATCTATACATCAAGTATATGAACATATACCTAATGAATCCATCATAATGATTTTCCAAAACATAAAACCTACTTCCTCCAAAAAATATCATGTAATACCACACGTTTTTTGTTTGTTTCCCCTAGCCAAAAACAGAAGTAAAATTGTGCGACTATTCCTCACTTCTTTAAGACATTTAGTAGATTGGCTGTTAATACTCTGCTAAAAATCCTTTAAATGGATTGGAAATATTTTTATCAATTTATCTTGATATGACCAAGGCTGAGGAATAATTTGAAGAGTTATACTAGATTTATGACATTTGGATTGACTATTCTGCAGAATAAGTAATAGGCAATGGTTTTAGATATTTTAATCCTTATTATACTCATTTTAAAGATCAATATCCTTTTGTTGTATAACAGAATATTCCACATCAGCCTAAAAAACAGCTTAGCACTCCTAATCTGTAGACTTGGAACTTTGGGGAAAAAAAATCATGAGCTATTTTAGAGCAATAAAATGGATTTTAATCATTAATTGCCACAAGACAATAATTTCACCAAGACTTGCCTTTTAAACTTCTCTCTTGTAACAATAAGAGTCGAACAGGAGAAACTGGGATCAATTTTCTTTCTGTTCCAGAAAGATTATATCTTTATTTAAATCTATAAGGATTTATGCAATGGAAATAATAAACTTGAAGGTCAATTGTGAGTTTCAAACTCAATTTTCCTTTAAAATAGTTGTTTTCATAAAAAATTAAATACATGATTTAGTTCTTCATTTAGCATAATGCTGTTTGGACTAACTTGTTTCATGTAAATTGACACCATTGTACCTACATTGGTTTGCAGCTCCTGCCAGTTTCAGTAAAATGAAATATTATTTGGTCTTGTCCCAAAGTTATTAAAAGAGCATTAATAGAGTTTAAATCAACATATTGAATAACTAAAATTACTGTTTTTAACACATATACGTTTCAGACTAATAAATATAAGTGAATATAACATTGTTTGTGCTATACTCTAGGCAACATAAGTAAAAATAATATTTCATATCAGGCACATTTTTGTTTTTCATTATTTTATTTTATTTTGGCTTAGTAATAAAGCATTGAAATGTTGATTTGATCAGACTTATAACCAATTCCAGTTATTATTTGTTCATCTATGCATTTTTATTAGAGTTTCTTTATAAAATCAAAGTGAATAGTAGCCATTGGCCATGTGACTCTGCCCAAGTCTATACAGATGAGCCAATCAATTTAGAGAGATTAAGGAGGTGAGAACTTTGTCTTCATTTAAAATATCTTTCTGTATATTTCATATCTTCCCCAGCAAACACCAAAGACAGATTATGGTTAGAATTTTACCTAAAACCAATAACTTACAGTCTTTGCTGCAAAACTAAAATAGTTGATTGCATTTTATTCATCCAATATTGTTTCATTTAATGTTACTCTATGATAAAGAATACTAAGACATGATGTTTTTTAAATATTGCTCTAGATAAAAACAAATTAAAGTATCTAAAATATTTTTGAGGGTTAGGAATAACTGTGAGTTATTGATATAGTCATAGCCATGAAAGCTTTTTTCTCCATAAAAGATAGCATTTTAAAATACACAAAATACAAAAACTCAGGTAATCAAAATATTTGGCAGTACAATATTTAGGCACTCAAAATTAAGTGCCTTGAGGGTTTTATTTTCCCCATCCATGAGAGGGTATATACTGCTTGAGTATACTTTCAAATGTATCAATTCATCAGCTGTCAAAAACATCAATCTCAAAAATTACCTCATGTGAAATCTTATAACAGGTATAACCAGTTAGGGTTAATTTGTTTTAAAATAATTTTTAAACTAGTCTTTAAATATTTAATCATATTGTAGACATATTTTAGTTCACTTGTTTGATGTATTATATCACTTCTCTCATTGGGAAATAATTTTTAATTCACTTGTATTTTTAAACATCATCTCATTTATTCCTCACTGCAGTCATGTGAGGTATCATTATCCTCAGTTTTTATTGAGGAACCTGGGTGCTAAGACTTAGAGTAAGGTCACACAGATAGCAAAAGTGGGAGGGAGAATTTAATTGCTTGAGTTCAAGATAGCCCTTGAACAAATGCTGACAATTTGTAAAAATGTGAGGACATATTACATTTCTGCAGAGTTGATAAATAAATAAAAATCACTAGGTTTTATGTTGCTGTTTTATTCTGTTTTTTTTTTTTTTTAATGACAAAATTTAGCAGCTTTGGGAACCTCGCAAAGTCACGTATGCCAACCCAGAAGAATATTTCTGTATTAGTCTGATGAGTCTATCTGGAGGTATATTTCCCTGTATATATGAGCTGAAGGTAGAGTAAGAGTTAAAATTGGATTAAACTTAGGCTTGCATTACATTTCCTTATAATTTCTTATTTATCATTAATTTACCGTGATTTAATTTGTTGGTCAAAAGATAATATATCCTTTGTTTCTTGTTGTTGGACAGATATAGGGCCCTATGGCAAAAAAAAAAAAAATTTTAATCCATCTTTTGTATAAGGTATGAGGACCCAGTTTCCTTTGACCGTGGAACATATTTTTCCATAGGCCATACCTTGGTTAATGCCCAGGTAACTTCTTTATTCTGACTGAAATCATGTACAGACAAGTCAGAATTAATCTTTAAGAAATTTTTTTACAAGCTAGGTACTAGCTTTTTACTGTAGTTTATTTTCTTCTATTGTTAACTATTTATTTGAGCTAGTTGAAATTGCCAATATTTGACATTTTTTGACTTATAAGAAATGGTAAGTTCATATGATTCAATCTAATATAAATAGAAAGGGCAACAGTTTAGCCAAGTGTTAAAGAGAAATGAAAGAAAGGTAATAAAAAATAAAGCCAAGGATCTGATGAGTAGTTTGAAAGCACTGATGGTTTTATATTTTTAAAAAAATATATTAAAAAATATTTTAGAGCAGTTTTAGGCTTGCAGCAAAATTGATTGAAAGTACAGAAAATTCCCATAGATCACCCACCACCTCCTGTCTCCACATGTTCATAACCTCCTCATCAACATCCCTCCCCAGAATGCAGCATTTGTTATAAATGATGAACCTACATTGACACATACTTATCACCCCAAAATTCATAGTTCACATTAGGATTACATCTTACTGTTGTACATTCTACAGGTTTGGACAAATGTATGTGTACAACATGTATCCACCATCATGGTATCTATAGAACTCTTTTATTGTCCTAAAAATCCTCCGTGCTCTGCCTACTTGTCCTTCCCTCCTCCTTACCCTTGAAAACTGTTCTTTTTACTATCTTCACAGTTTTGCTGCCTCCAAAAATGCCATATTGTTGGAACCGTACAGCATAGCCTTTTCATATTGTCGTCTTTTACTTGGTAATATGCATTTAAGTTTCCTCCCTGTCTTTTTGTGGTTTGATGGATCATTTATTTTTAGCAATATATAATATTCCATTGTCCAGATGCACAACAGTTTATCCTTTTGCCTACTGAAGGACATGACGGTTGCTTCCTAGTTTTGACAGTTATAGATAATTCTGCTCTAATAATTGGTGTTCAGGATTTTTGTGAATGTAAGTTTTCAACGCATTTGGATAAATACCAACAAGGCTGATTGCTGGATCATATGATAAGAGTCTATTTAGTTTTATAGAAACTACAAGCTGTCTTCCAAAGTGACTAAACTATTTTTCATTCCCACCAACAATGAGTAAGAGTTCCTCTTGCTCCAAATCCTTCCCAGCATTTTGTGTTATTAATGTTTTGGATTATCACCATCCTAAAAGGTATGTAATGGTGTCTAATTTTTGTTTTAATTTTTGATTCTCTGATGACATATGATGTTGAATATCTTTTCATATGCTTATTTGCTCTCTGTATATATCTCCTTAGATGATGTGCTTTTTCAGATCTTGTGCCCATTTTTTAGTTGGGTTATTAGGTTGAGTTTTAAGAACTCTTGGTATGTTTTAGATAACACTGTTTATCAGGTGTGTCATTTATAAATGTTTCTTCCCAGTCTGTGGCTTGTCTTCTCATTTCCTTGGCAATGTCTTTCACAAAGCAGACATTTTAAATTTTAAAGGAATCCTATTTATCAATTATCTTATCATAAGTTATGTTTTTGTTGTTGTATCACCAAAGTCATGGCCATGCACAAGGCCATATAGATTTTCTCCTATGTTATCTTCCAGGAGTTTTGTAGTTTTGCATTTTCTATGTAGGTCTATTATCTGCTTTAAGGTTTGTGAAGTGTATAATGCCTGTGTCTATTTTTGCATATGGTTGTCTAGTTTTTCCAGTATCATTTATTGAAAAGACTATATTTTCTTCATTATATTACCTTTACTACTACTTTGTCAAAAATTAGTTGACTGTATTTATGTTTGTCTATTTCTGGATTCTTTATTTGTTCATTGATCTATTCTTTCACCAATACCACACTCTCTTTACTACTGCTTCTTTCTTTCTTTGTCTTTTTTTTTTTTTTTTTTGCCTTCTTTAGGGCCGCTCCTGTGGCATATGGAGGTTCCCAGGCTAGGGGTCTAATTGGACCTGTAGCTGCTGGCCTATGCCAGAGTCACAGCAATGCCAGATCCAAACCGCATCTGTGACCTACACCACAGCTCACTGCAACACTGGATCCTTAATCCACTGAGCAAGGTCAGGGATTGAACATGCAACCTCATGGTTCCTAGACAGATTCGTTAACCACTGAGCCATGATGGGAACTCCACTACTGTATCTTTAGAGTAAGTACTGAAGTCTGGAAGTGTCAGTTCTCTGACTTTGTTCTTCTCTTCAATACTGAATTGTCCTCATTGAGTCATTTGTCTTTCAATATAGACATTAGAATCAGTTCATTGATAATCAAAAAATATCTTGTTGGGATTTTGACTGGGGGTGCATTGATTCTCTAGATCAATTTAGGAAGAATTGCCTCCCTGACCATATTGAATCTTGTCAATGAAGATGTAATACCTCCCAGTTTTACTTATTTTTCTTTCATTTTCTTTATCAGTAGTTTTGTTCATATAGATCTTATGGATATTATTGCATTTGTAACTAAATATTTCATTTATTTCTATGTAATGTAATATTATTTTTAAGTTTCACTTGTTCATTACTTATATGAGGAAACAACTGACTTTTGCAGATTAATCTCGTATCCTGCAACCTTACTGTAATTGCTTATTAGTGCTTTTGTCACTTTGTGTGTGTGTGTGGCTAAGGATCAAACCTGTGTCCTCATGGATACTAGTTGGGTTCGTTAACTGCTGAGCCACGATGGGAACTCCTAGTTTATATTTTATACTAGATAACTATCTCATCTGTGAAAAAAGACAGTTTAATCAGTATGATATTGAAAAGGAGTGGTGAAATGGAATATACTTGCCTTAGTCCAGATGTCATCAGGAAAGCTGGTTTCTCACCATTAAGTGTGATGATGTTAGCTGCACGTTTCTTTTAGATTTTCTTTTTACCTCTATTTGCCTAAAGTTTATATCATGAATGAATGTTAGATATTGTCCAGGGCCTTTTCTGCACCTATTGATATGATCATTAAACTTTTCTTTTCATGTAATTGATCTGTTCATATGATGAGTTACCTTAAGTGATTTGCAAATGTCGAATGCACCTACCATATCTGAGATAAATGCAACTTGATCATGGTGTATAATTCTGTTTATACGTTATTGGTTTCCTATACAATTTGCTAATTATTTTGTTGGAGATTTTTGCATCTAAGTCCATAAGAGATATTGGTTTGTAGTTTCCTTGTCATTTGTTTACCTAGTTTTGGGGTTAGGAAATGTTGGTTGCATAGAATGAGTTAGAAAGCATTATATCTGCTTCTATTTTTTAGAAGTTATTGTAGAAAATTCATATGATTTCTTCCTTAAATGTTTGGTAGAATTCATCACTGAACCCATCTGGGTATCACGTTGTCAGTTTTGGAAAGTTCATTGTTGATTTAATTTTCAGCAGATTACCAGCCTATTCAGATTGTCTATTTCTTCTCATGTGAATTTGTGTTTTTCAAGGAATTAGTATGTTTCATCTAGGTTACCAAAATTGTGGGCAAATTGTTGTTTATAGCATTTTCTTATTTTCCTTTTGATGTCAATGGGATCTGTAGTGATGTACCTTTTCTTTCTTGTGATATTAGTAACTTGTCTTTCTCCTATTTTCTTTATTATCTTGACTAGAGGCTTATACATTTTACTGGTCTTTTCAAGAAACCAGCTTTTAGTTTCATTGATTTTTCTCTATTATCTATTTGTTTACAATTTCATTGAATTCTCCTCTATCAATTTTATTACTTATTTTCTCTGGTTACTTTGAATATTATTTGCTCTTGTATTTCAAGTTCCCTCAGGTATATGCTTAGATAATTGAATTTAGATCTTTGGTCTTTTCTAATAGGTACATTCTATGCAATAAAATTCTCTCTAATCATTGCTTTAGCTGCATACTATAAATTTTGGTAAGTTGTATTCCACTTTCATTATGTTCAAAGTATTTTTAACTTTCAAGATCTCTTCTTTGACCCATGTGTTATTTAAAAGAGTGTTGCTTAATCTCCAAGTATTTGGGTATTTTGCAGCTATCTTTGTTATCAATTTTTAGTTTAATTCCTTATGGTCTGAGATGATATATTATATGATTCTATCTTTAAAATTTGCTAAGGCATTTTTATGGCCTAGAATGTGGTCTATCACATTTTTTTTATTCTTTATCAAAACTCACCTCTCTACTTATATTACTGATCTCTTCTTGTGTATTGTCTACTTTTTCCATTAGAGTCCTTAGCATATTAATCATAGTTGTTTTAAATTAATGGTCTGATAATGCCACCATCCCTTCCATATTCAGATCTAGTTTTTGAAGTAGTTAAATAATTGTAATTCATTAAAACTTCTTCATAAACAGGCTGCTTAGAAATAAAATCTAATTTAAACATTGAAGATTTCAATACATTATAAGCCTACAGTTTCTTTTTCACAATCCATAAACAAAAAGTCTCTCATAAATAAATTTTTTAGCATAAATTTGTGACAAACTCATTTTTGGCAAAACCTGACCTGAATTGACATGAAGCTATTTTGGTTTTTATTTGTCCCTTTTTGGTGTACATATTCATATGATTTTCTGAAGAAATACTAATATGTTTTATAGTGTACTTCTGGGATATTTCAAACTAGAGAGTTTATGGTCTGCATGCTTTATCTGAATCCAAAAAAATTTCTAAGTTCCAAACACATGTAGGACCAAAGTTTTTAAATAAAAGATGTGAACATGTAATAATATTTTTAATCTCATAATTCAGGACATTTTAAAAATAGTATATTTTTATGTAATTAACTAGACATGGAGTCAGGAAATATGGCTAGGGTATTAAATGAATGAGTAAAATAGGTGTACAGATAATTCTATTTACAATTTTAAAGTACAAGATTGTATCTGGAATGTTGTTTGAGCATGAATAAATCTGAGATGTTAATTAGAAAACTGATAAATAGTACTTTTATGTACTAGTTATCTCAATCTTCTTGCCTTCTTATTCTACTGATTTTACATCCAGAGGGGAATGTGGGGTGGATTTTGTTCTTAATTTTGTCCCAGAGGCCTAGAAATATGTATGCTATAATGTCTATTCCAGCCTCATTTTTCAGATTTTACATCTATAATCTAAAAGTTCATGTGTATTACATACTGTTGTTCTGTCATCAACCATTACCCACACTCATCCCTTCAGAAGTAAATATCAAAGGAAAACAGTCTCATATTTCTGTAAGATCTGAAAATTATTCATGTAACTGAAAAAACATTTATATTTGGATTTAGATAACATTCAGTGAAGTCAACTGCCATGAACAGATCTAAAGTTGACATATAATTCCAAGGATTAAAATGAAATTTGTCCTCAGTGCTAAGATTTCTGAAATACTCTGGCAGAATCATATCTTATTTAGAGCTCCTAGCCTATACAAAGACATTTCTCTCAAAGTCGAGGTCATTAATAAAGATCTATGTTGCCCAAAATAGCAGCCACTAACCACATTGATTATTATCATTACTACTATTGATGATGATATTGCTATCATTCACTACTAGATTTATTTTAAAAATAAGACAAATTAAACAAGATTAATTATTTAACGTGTGAGTTAAAAGGATTCTAATAATAGGTACCAGACTTGACAGTTGTACCAAACATCGATTGTTTTTATTGTCTAAATCCTAGGCTGTGTGAAATTACTTTACTCCCTTGTAAATATAAATAGTAATAATGCCTCAAAATCAGTACAGTATTGTAATCATTTTAATTTTTAGTGATGGAATTAATGATTGGGAGTTCAGTTCACTTCCAAATCTCACTTTCAACTAAATTTTAACTCTAAGAAGAAAAAAAAAATATTCTAAAAGCGTATGAGATGTTATTATAGTAAAATTTGGATGTGAAGGAATGTATGTTAATATACATAACATTTTTCATCTTTTAAAAAGCATTTGAACAGAATTTAATGATTATTCACAATAGCTGTTGCAAGATCTGATATCTGCACTTACCCTTTATTATTTTATTTATAGGGCTAGATACTGGAAGGTAAATTTTGCCATTTGGGGATTCCCTTCCGGGTGATAGGCTAATAACTTAAATAGTTGTGTTAGAGACTTTGAAAGAAGAGTTAAATCAGGGATTCACATATTTTACCTTTTTGTTATCTTTAAAAGACTTCTCTAACATCATTATATTCTTGTTTTGTAACAAAAGATAAAGTCAGTATCCCTGACATCGATCTCTAGAAGCTTCAAGAACATACACTTTGTTGGATTCTTCCTCTTAAAAGTGGTGTCATCGCTGATCATGGGGGGTTGAAAGAAACCTGAAATGTCTTTCCTAGCACATATTTATGTCATTATTTGTATAATAAAAATAAAAGCCTTGGCAAATTGTTTAAAATATATTTCAAATTCTCTCAGGAGTAATTCTTTCACATGGAAGTCTACATTAACTTCAGATAAAATGTGTTGCTTTTGATGTATGGCTTCCATTTCTAAATGGGATCTGCAGAATGATGACCAATTATTTTCTCAGGTAAAAAAACTTCAGTAACCATCAGCACACTAGGCATGTGTTCTAGAAGATAGTGATGAGAAGCAGTTATTCTAAACCCATTTTAGAATAACAGCTTATACCCTTTACCCTGCCCCTGCTTCATCAGATTTTGTGTTGTCTGACCAATATTTCTCTTCTTTTTTGCTTGAAAATATCTAACATAATTCGTTAGATGTATAGTGTTGAATCTCTTGGTATGATTGCAATGCATGTTTCTAAGGCCCCCCATCCTCAAAAAAGCTGATTGTTATAGACGACTTCCATCATTAATAAATCAAATTATATTCATCAGAATGAAAAGATTTATGTTTAGAATAGCAAGAGAGTTTGCTGTCTTTTATATTTCTGACTCACTATCTAAAAGTGGTACTAATAATTAAAATATATAAGCAATATATAAAATAAAACTAGCAACAATAAGTGTGAAAGAAAACAACTATATGAAAAGGAAGTAAGGAAAATATAATGTGTTTTTTGATGAAAGGTACGAAGGACATTCTTTGGTTGGTTGGTTTTGGGTTTTTGGTATTTTTGTCTGTTTTGGGTAAGGGAGAAAATGTAATTTATATATATATATATAAGGATTGTTCCAAAATGAGAAAGCAAAAAAAGGGGGGTTAGGGGACAAGGGCTAAGTGGATATAGAAAGTTGCAGAAGAATTGTGGAAAAGAAATTTTTATGTGTGAGGTCAAATCTGGCTAATATTGAATAGAATTATTTATATATTTTTTAAAACATACTGATACAAAACTAGGATTTAATTTTATCCCTGTTAAAAAGTACAAAAATTATTAGCATATTGGTCTGTTTATCATTACCTTTAATGTAATTGGCTTAGGAAACAAAGACTGTCTTATGAAGAAAGTTTCTCTCTAGTTGGGTTTGGTGATTATACTGCAATATGTACAAATATAGAATATGTGGCTATTGAATACTTGAAATATGACTAGTCTGAGATGTGCTATATTTATAAAACATGTGTTGGATTTTAAAGACAAATTATAGAAAAGAATGCACACTCTCTAAGTATTAAAAAAATATGTCAACAAAACTTAAAATTTCCCTAATGAAACAAGTCCACTTTAATCAAACAAAGCTTGCTTTAGCTTATTTTGTTAAAACTAACTTGACTTGGGTCCTTTCTTGCATATGTCTCTGAAAATCATAAGCAAAACTTAAACTGCTCCTCAAAATTGAAATGAGGTAACCATTAACCAATTTCCTATCATTATCATTTAAGAAATTTCTAATATTATACTCAATCACTGTGAAGAGTAGACAATCACTGCTCACTATATAAGTTGCTTTATAACAATATACCCGAGACTCATTCCATGTTTTAATTTGAGTGTTTCTAATTCAGGAATTATCTTTTGATGTCTACATAATAAATTTTTTACTATTAATAATCTTTACTTTCTAGTGAAAATTAGGGAGTAGGTAACTGTGACCTATTTTATATTAGCACTACATAGTAGGTTAACAAATTTAAAAATATAGAAAACTTAGTTTTTAGATAGATGCTTTTATAGCACAATTTTTAATGTAACACAAAACTTCTATTAATAGACCCAAGCATCTTTTGCCTCTCTGTAAAAAGTCCAAAAATAAAAAGTGGATAAACTTATGTTTAACATTAAATGTTTCAATATATTATCTTTATTGGAAATGATTTAGATTTTTAATAGATATCCATTACTTAGTTTAATAGTATAATCTGTGATCTAATTTGCATTTTTTAAATTTTAACAATTATACTTGGATTAGACTTAAACAGTTAACCACAATCTTAAATTATTTTTGTGGTTGTCAAATTTTATAATCTTTGAACCAAGAAGCAGGTCCTCATCAGACAGCTTGATCTTGGACTACCCAGCCTCCAGAATTGTGAGAAATAAATGTTTTGGTTCAAGCCACCAGTCTATAGTGTTTTTATTTTAGCAACTCAAATGGATGAAGACCAGCAGCATCTGTAGCATCTGGGCACTGGTTAGCAATCAAAATTCTTGGGCCACACTGAAGATGTATAATAATGGGGCCCAGGAATTCCCGTTGTGTCTCAGTGCCTTACTAACCCAACTAGTATCCATGAGGATGCCTGGCCTCACTCAGTGACTTAAGTATCCGGCCTTGCTGTGAGCTGCAGCATAGGTTGCAGGCATCTCTTGGATATGGCATTGCTGCAGCTATGGTTTAGACCAGATGCAGCTCCAGTTCAACCCCTAGTCTGGGAACTTCCATGTGCTGCAGGTGTGGACCTAAAAAAAAAAAAAAAGAGAGAGAGAGAGAGAGAGAAATGGGGCAAGTACTCTGTATTTTAATGGATCCTTTGTGTAATTCTGATGTATGCCCAAATGAGAGAACCACTGTGCTAACCAACATATTTTGAAGAACAAGCTTGAAAAAAGATTTAATATCATTTTGAAGAGCCAACAAAGTAGCTGTGGTTTTCATATTATTAAATGAGGGAGATTTCTTTTCAGAAGTTGAGATGGAGTGATTTTCAAACAATGAAAACTTCATGAGAATCTTTAAAGTAATGCAGATTTGATCTATTTGGTGATACACACTTGGAAAATGTCAAAATGAAGAGTCAAGAGTTTCTGTGGTGGCTCAGTGGAAACAATTTGACTAGCAACAATGAGGACATAGGTTCAGTCCCTGGCGTTGCTCAATTAAGGATCCGGGGTTGCCATGAGCTGTGGTGTAGGTCATAGATGTAGCTATCATCCTGCATTGCTGTGACTGTGAGATAGCCAGTAGCTATAGCTCTGATTTGACCCCGAGCCTGGGAACCTCTATATGCTGTGAGGGTGGTCCTAAAAAGACAAAAAAAAAAAAAAAAAGTCAAATGTGACTTCTTTATCCAAAACTGCTTACTAAGAATTAATCATAGTCTTGGGAAAGCACATACACAATTGTAAACCAGTAAAAAAAAAGATGGTTTACAAATGCATAACTGCAAATTCACATGCAATTTTAAGTAATATTGCACAAGAGATATCTTGTGTCCCCTTCATACAATGGTATATGACACGTGGAAAGATCTTTTGCACCTTTTGAATAAAATAAGTGAGAAATTACAGATTCTTAATTTGAAATATATGAAGGCTGTATCATTCTGTTGTCTTTATATTTTTTAATAAATAAGAGAAAATTCAGGCAAAATACTAGTGGAATATTTATAAAACAACAAAAATGAGAAGTGAAATCGAGAGATATTTTTATCCTGAGAAGTAAGTGACTTTTAATTAAAAAATTTTCCCATCTTACTAAAGAAAATATTTCTTTAGGAGGAAGAAAAATACAGTGAATAAAGAGAAATGAATTATATTAACATGTTGGAAGATTTAAATCTCACATTAGATTTGAAAGAAAATACTAGTATCAATGAAGAAAATATAAACCTCATAAATGTCACTAATGAAGACATCAGTCACTTCCCAAGAAAACTTAAGATGCCATAAATATGAAAGGAACTTGATTAAGAGTTTCCCCAACTGAAAACAGTGTAGCAATTTACATGATATTAGTGATATTTAATTTGAAGAAGAAAGTTTCTAAACCATCAACAATAAAAGAAACATTCCATGAACACTGAATTATTTTTCTATTCACTATATGATAATACAAAGTCATTGTCATTGAAAGAAGCAATCAAAGAATGTGTAGCCAAGAAATGTGGAAAGAAAACAGTATTATAGAGATGAGCTAGGGAGTTATTTAATTTTAAAATATTATTTTTCTGCATTTTGTAATGTTTGTAGCATTTATAAGCTTTTAGAATCTTCTAAGTTTTTGTCATTTTTTTCATATTAAGTAAACATTCACTTTTCCACATAATTTTTAAAATACATTCCACTCCAAATTTTATAACATTCAGACCTTAAAAATTTTGGATCCATTCGATCCTAGGAGCCTAAACTAATGCTTTAAGTAATGCTTCTTTAAATGTTGTTGAATAGTTGTCATTTAAAAATATTCAAAATGAAGGAGATATGAAACTAATTACACACTGTTAACATTTAAAAATTCACTTTAAAAGTTTAAAATATATTTAAAAATAGAGACTATAATACAAGGAACTATTAATGCTCAATGCTCAAATTCAATAGTGACTGACTTTCCATTTTTTTTTTTTTACCTTTTTGCCTTTCTTTTTACTGGAGTATATAAAACAAATTCTAAATATCCTTGTCATTTCATCCCTTCAGTCCTCAATTTATGCCTCTAACAAATGTGGATGTTTTCTTACATAAATATTTACTTAGCCAAATGTTAGTTCATTATATCTAACAAAATTAATAAGAATTCAATGTTATCATCTAATAACCTCTCCATAGTCAGATATTCCCAATTTTCTTAATATTGTCTCTTTTGCATTTAATGCAATCATGATACAAGCAAGGTCAACACAATTCATTTTATTAAATCTTTTAAATCTTTCTAACATGTCAGTTATTTTTCCTTTGTCACCAGTGTATTACTGAACCAAAGTCAATTGTCCTTACAGTGTCTCAAATTTTGAATTTGTCTGTCTGCTTCCTTTGGTGTCTTTTAACTTATTTTATCTGTCTTATTTCCTATAAATGGAAGTTAGCTTCAGACTAGTGATCCTCAAACTTGTGCTGTATCATAATCCCCTGGAAGGTATATTAAAACACAGATTCTGGGTCTCCAAACTGTCCTATTCAGGTGTTCTAGGATGGTGGCCAGTAATCTGCATGTCTAATAAGTTCCCAGAAGATATGCATTCTGCTGATCTAATAGGCACTCTTTGAAAACCACTGTTTCTAGGCTGAGATTTGATTAGATTCAAATCCTTTTTTTTTATATAGGCTTGCTTCTTTAATTATGCTGTATACTTCATTTTGCATCACATCAGAAGGCACACAGTGTCTGATCATCACACTTTTAATGGTGTTAAGATTGCCTAATGGATAAGGTGATGAATAACTGATATTTTAAAAAATAACTGGCTGAATTCAGGGAAATTTCAAGATACAAATTCAGCATACAGAAATCTGTTGCATTTCTATAGTAATAGTAATGATCTGTTGGAAAGAGAAATTAAGAAAATAGTCACATTTAGAATTATGTCAAAAAGAATAAAGTAATTATGAATAAATTTAACTAATGAGGTGAAAGCCCTGTGGGCTAAAATCTATGAGACATTTGATGAAAACATTGAAGACACATAAATGGAAATATCTTACGTGTTCATGGACTGGAGGATTTAATATTTTTAGAATGTCCATATAACCTAGAGCAATGTATGGATTCAGTGCAATCCTTGCCAAAATTCCAAAGGCATTTTTCACATAAATAGGAAAAATAACTAAAATTCATATGGAACTACAAATCCAAAGCAATCTTGTGAAAGAAGAGTAAAATTAGAGGTATGATATTGACATAAAAACAGACTCATAGATCAATGGAACAGATTAGAGAGCCCAGAAATAAACCCACACTTAAGTGGTCAATTAATTTATGCCAAAGGAGCCAAGAATAAAATGGGGAAAAGACTGTCTCTTCAGTAGATTGTGTTGGGAAAACCGGATCACTGTCTTACACCGTACATAAACATTAACCCAAAATTGAGCAAAGACTTTAAGGCTTGAAAGCATAAAAATCCTAGAGAAAACAGGTTGTAAGCTCCTAGACATCAGGCTTGGTGATGAGTTTTTAGATTTGACCCCAAAGCAAAGGCAACAAAAGCAAAAATAAACAAGTGAGACTATATCAAATAAAAAAACTTCTGCACAGTAAAACAAATAACAGAATGAAAAGGCAACCTACTAAAAAGGAGAAATTATTTTCAAATCATGTATATGATGAGAGGTTAATATCCAAAATATATTAAAAGAACTCATGAGTAGGTTGTACTGGGAGTTTGGGATTAATAGATGCCAACTGTTGAATTTGGAGTAGATAAGCAGTGAGATCCTGCTATATAGCACTAGGGAACTATATCTAGTCACTTGTGATGAAACATGATGAAGGATAATGTGAAAAAAATGTATATATATATATATATATATATATGTATGACTGGGTCACTTTGCTGTACAGTAGAAATTGACAGAACATTGTAAACTATAAAGGAAAAAATAAAAATCTTTAAAAAACTCATACAACTCAATAGCAAAAATATCCAATTTTAAATGGGCAGAAGATCTGAATAGACATTTTTCTAAATAAAATATACATATGACCAACAGGTACATGAATAGATGCTTACTATCACTAATCAGGAGTTCCATCATGGCTCAGCAGAAATGAATCTAACTAGTATCCATGAGTATGCAGGTTCAATCCCTGGCCTCACTTGGTTAAGGATCTGTCGTTGCCCTGAGCTATGGTGTAGGTCTTAGATGCAGCTCGGATCTGGTGTTGCTGTGGCTGTGGTATAGGCCAGCGGCCACAGCTCCAATTCAACCCATAGCCTGGGAACTGCCATATGCTCCAGGTGTGGCCCTACATATCATCAGGGAAATGCAAATCAAGACCACAATGAGATATCACCTCACACATGTTAAAATGGCTATTATCAAAAAGAAAGGAAATAACAAGTATTGGTGAGAATATGTCAAAAAGGGAACTTTTGTGCATTGTTGGTGGGAATGTAAATTGGGGCAGCCACTGTGAAAAACAGTGTGGAGGTTCCTCAAAAAATTAAAGATAGAACTGTCATATCATCCAGAAATTCCACTTCTGGGTATTTATCTGAGGGAAAAAAGTACTAACTCAAAAAGATAGGTGCACTCCATATTCATTGGAGCATTATTTAAATAGCCAATATATGGAAATAACCTAATTGTCCATCAACAGACGATTAGCTTAAGATGTGATATATATACACATACAATGTGATATATGTATATATATATACACATACACACAATGGAATATTATTCAACATAAAAGGAAGGAAGTCTTGCCATTTGCAAAACATGGATGCACCTTGTGGACATCATGATAAGTGAAAAAGACAGGGAAAGACAGATGCCATATGATCTCACTTATATGTGGAATATTGATAACAACAACACATAAGATTGGTGGTTACTAGAAAAGACAAACTTTCAGTTACAGAATGTCATAGGAATTAATGTGTACAGCATGGTAACTACAGTTAATAATACTATAGTGCATATTTGAAAGTTGCTAAGAAAATATATCTTGAAAGTTCTCATCATAAGAAAAAATTTGGTGACAGATGTTAACTGAAAATATTGTGACGATCATTTCATAATATGTATTTGCAAATATAGAAACATTTGTTGTACATCTAAAACTAATACAATGAATGTCAATTATACCTCAATAAAAACACAACTGGCAAGATAAATTTTTAAATTGCAATTTAAAAAATTAATTCAGATCATCTTCTGCACAACTCCAGCATGTTAGCCTTCACCTACTTAGAAAACATTTACTTTATTCTTATTATGGGCTTGACATTATGCAAGGTTATAAATATGGAAAAGGTGTAGTCTCTAAGTGACTCAATCTCAAGTAACTCTTAGTCTATGTGAAATATAAACATATAAGCTAACTTGCATAATACTTCATGATCAGAGCTATGGCAGAGCTATGTACAAAAATATATGAAAGCATGGATGCCTGACACTGAATTCATGTGGTTCCTCCCTTATTTAGGGCATAATGAAGAAATAAAAATGTTTTGTCTTTTTCCCTTGGCTCTGTATGTCAGAAATGGACCCTAGCCCCAGCTGCATCTCCTATTGAACACTGATGTTGCTATCCGAGCCAATCTATGCTCTGAACGCAGAGTGATCAAGCTTTCTTTAAAAGTAAAATTATGCTTCCTCTCAGTGATCCCTCTCAGGGATTTTTCTGGGTCCAGAGCTGGCAATTCTGTTAGGGTGGAAAAATATGACAGAAGGGAAGTGCAAATATATGTTCAAGAAGGTTTTTGCTAGAGTTCCCATGCTGGCTCAGTGGAAACAAATCTGAATAGTAACCATGAGGATGCAGGTTTGATCCCTGACCTTGCTCAGTAGTTAAGGATCTGACATTGCTGTGGGCTGTGGTGCTGTAATGTCAGGTCGCAGACAGGGCTCAGATCTGGCGTTGCTGTGACTGTGGTGTAGGCCAGCGCTGCAGCTCCAATTTGACCCCTAGCCTGAGAACTTCCATGTACCAGGAGTGTGGCCCTAAAAAGATGGAAAAAATAAAAAGGGAGGTTTTTTTCTTAAGGAGGGTCACATATTATCTCAAGAGGAATAAATTGAATATAATATTTAAATCAGACAAAAATCTAATCTTGGCCCCATAAACCGATACTTGCGTTTTGAGGATAAGCAAGGGCATATCTCCTCTAGGGAAGAGGTTGTGATTCTTTATATCTCTGTATTTTTTAAGATCTAATTTGGATATTTTGGATTTACCCAGGGAATAAGAAAATAATTGTTCCTGAAATGAAGGATTCTTAGGGTATGATCATTCAAAGTTTTTACTGAAGGTGAGAGAGGTTTATGAGGCAATGACTCATATTTTTTGTAGGTTATTAGGAGGCCTATAGTAGTTTTTATTGCTTGATTCTGTATCATCACCCCAATACCCATATTCCCACATTTGTTTAAAAAAAGACTTTTTTAGAGCAGTTTTGGATTCCTAGTGAAATTGGGAGGAAAGGGCAAAGCTTTCCTATCTACCCTCTTCCTACTACACATGCATAGTTTCCCCCTTATCAGCATCACTTATCAGAGTAGTGCATGTATTATAATTGATAAATGTATGCTGATGAATTAAAATTACACAAAATCCATAGTTTATATTAAGGTTCATTCATAGTATTGTACACTCCATGGATTTGTGCAACTGTATAATGACTTATATGCATAGATGTAGTATCATATAGAGTATTTTCATTGCCCTAAAAATCTTCTGTGCTATAGCTATTTTTCTTTCCTGACCCCCTAAACTCTGGCAACCACTGATCTTTCTACCGTGCAGAGTTTTGCCTTTTCTAGAATGTCATGTATTTGAGAACATACAATATGAGAGAGTATTTGAGATCAGTTGGCTTCGTTAACTTAGTAACATCTATTTAAGGTTTCTCTGTGTCTTCCCATGGCTATTGATAGTTCATTTATTTTAGGGTTATATATGATTCCACTATCTGGATGAACCACAGTTTATTTATTTACTCACCTGCTGAAGCATACCTTAGTTGTCTCCAGGTTTTGGCAATTATGAGTAAAGCTGCTAGAAACATCAATGTGCAGGTTTTGTGCAGACAAAATTTTTAATTCCTTGGGTAAATACCAAGGAGCACAACTGCTGGATCATATGAGGAGTATGTTCAGTTTCAGCATAAAACACAAGCTATCTTTGAATATGGTGATATTGTTTTGCATTTCTACCAGCAATGTATGATAGTTTCTGCTGCTCCACATCTTCACCAGCATTTAATGTTAGTGTTCCAGATTTTGACCATTTAATCGTCTGTAGTAGTATCCTATTGTTTTAATTCGTATTTCCCCAAGGACATGGATGATATAGGAACATCTTTTCATATGCCTATTTACCATTTATATATCTTCTAAGGTGAGGTGTCTTTTAAAGTCTCTGGCCCCTGTTTTAACCAGGTTGTTTGTTTTCTTGTTGACTTTTTAGTGTTGTTTGTATATTATGGGTACATGTGTCTTTTTCAAATATTTTCTTCCATTCTGTGGCTTATCTTCACTCCCGTATATTTTTGTAGAAAAAGGACAGCTATAGTCTTAAATGCCAACTTTGTAGAGAAGTTTTCTTAGATGCTGTGAGAGAAAAGTAGAAGGATATGTTTTGATTCCTATTTAACACTAGCTTGAAGGAACGTGCATATTAACACAAAAAGTCGAGAGCAATGGTTAAGTTTAATTCTGTGTCAAATGCCATTGGATATTAAAAGTTCACAGTTCCCCAGTGGTGCAGCAGGTTAAATATCTGGCATTGTCACTGCAGGTGCCTCTGTCTCTGCTGTGGTATGTGTTCGATACCTGGCCCAGGAACTTCCACATGCCATGGGCGAGCCCCCCTCTACCCCCTGCCAAAAAAAAAAAAAAAAAAAAGAGTTCACAGGGAAGGGAAAGACTGAAGTAGACTGAGGTGGAAATGGGAATCTTTGTGGAAATTGAACTTAATCTGATTGGGCTTGAAAGCTGGTTATATCTTCAACAGTGAGGCAAGCAAATAATGACACACCATCTGAGAAACAGAATTCAGAGTTACAAAAATTTCAGTTTATATTATAGAAGGAGAAAACACTGATTTTGCTCTAGACTTAGATCCTGAATATTCTCGCGTCCTGTGATAGGTTTTCTTTACCTTGTGTGACTAGGGCTATAAATCCTTCATGGTTCAAAGTAATACTGTTTATAGCAGATGGCTGGCCTATGTGTCTCACCAATCATGTCTAGAAAGAATAAATTAGTCCAGCATATTTGTATTCAGATAAGTGCATTATGATAACATTTAAAAAATTTGTTTAAAAAGCATATATGGTATATTTTTCAAGCCTGTGGAATATTTGCCTGATATTTTATTAGGTAATTCTACCTCGTTAATGATTTGAACTGTAAAAATATACTGGTTTTTAAATTGTAACTTCAAGGCCTCTCTAAGGAGATAAAACTCAAAAAGCCCCTGGTAGAGATAAAAATTACCAAACCCTTATCATCCCACTCATCTCATTGTAATGGTTACAGAGTTCTCGCCCCCCCCCCCACTGCCCCCCTTGAGCACCCTGGCCTTCTTCTTCCCCCCTACTAGGAAAGGTATGTGGTCCACTCCTCACCCCTATGAGGGCATTATATGTCCACAACCAACCAGCAAGTGAATCAGAAGACCTCTCTTTCCCCAACCATTTAGCAGGTCGGCAGGTATATTGTAAGACTTCTCCTCTCTCCGTGGACTATAAAGACAGACAAAACCACAGGCTCATGTTAGCTCTCCCTGATTATCAGGAGGTCATCCTGCTGCACTAGCAGTATTTATCACAATGAACTCTTCTTTCTCATCAATCATTAAATAAATAACTTGAAACTTTGCTTTCAATGTCAGTAATCTATTCTAGTTTTGTTACCGCTCCTCTGATTATACAGTATTAATATACTAGTGCAATCCTGAAAGCATGCAACATGTGTTATCATTGCACAGAGGCATTTTTGAACACTGCTGATTTATTTATTTATTTAATTTTATTTTGCCTTTTAGGACTGCACCTGTGGCATATGGAGGTTGCCAGGCTAGGGGTCAAATCGGAGCTATAGCTGTCAGCCTACATCACAGCCACAGCAACACCACATCCTAAACCCACTGAGTGGGGCCAGGGATCAAACTGCATCCACATGGAACTAGCCAAGTTCATTATTGCTGCACCATGATGGAAACTCCCTGAACACTGATGATTTAAAATTTCCCATTGTAAAGATCTTTCAAAAGCTTTTATAGATTTGATGGTATATTTGAGGGTAGCTACTGTTTACAGAAATATTATTATCCCTTTGGCCAGAGCTACCCATGTGTCCAAGTCAGTGTGTGCAAAAGGGTCATTAATTTGACCTTCTAATGAGTGATTTCTGTACCACTCCAGACTCAATGGTAAATGGCTGAAACTCAGATTTAAGCAAAAATATAAATGAAGTTGAGGGGTTGGGCACTTGCATGTGGCACAGGGAGGATATAGTACCATGAAGCTGAAAGCTCCATGAGTTATTTTAATTTCAGGCACCATTGAAACTAGATGCTCAGATGTTATCAGAACTGTTTCTATCCTGCTTAGCTCTGCTGGATTCAACTTATTTTAATAACAGGCAAGCTTTCTTCACCTAGAAGTGAAGTTGAGGCACTCATGACTAGGGTAGGTTCGCACCCATAGGATTGGTATTTTCACCTGGTAAAGCAGGGGCTGATCCAGAAAGGAAACAGGTGCTGGGCTAACAAAGAAGAGTTACCACAGCAGGACCCATGGTTGGTCTTGAACATAATTATCAGATCTTGTGACAATTGTCTTGGTTGGCATTTATCTTCTTTTATACATTATGAAACACTAAGCTTAACCAATGATTAGGAGGAAAACGAGCTCCTTTTTTTCCGAGCCAAAATCAGATGCCATCTTTAGTATCATAGATAAGTTATAAGCTTTTAAAGCATATTGTCCTATAAATAGCAGTCTTAGTTTCAGTATTTTGTACAGTCTTGTTGTGCAGTCTTTGTACAATTAAGTATACCTACCCCTTAATTTTCTTATTTGTTTTAAAAATACTAATACAGTTAAACTGACTCAGCTCTGAGGTCATTTCTATTTCAAAGAATATGTGATTCGATGCTTCTTCTGCAAAACTGATTACAAGGTTTTTTTTTTTTTGGAATGTGTACATTGAATGGAAACAGTAATTGCTCTCTAAAAGCTAAATTCAGGAAAATTTTCTGCAGTGATGGAAATGTTCTACTTGGCAATTGAGCACTTGAAATGACTGGTGTGACGGAGGCAATGAATTCTGAATTGGATTTCATCTCAGTTAATTTTGATTTAAATTAAAAGAGCCACAGCTCAAGAACTGTCACCTCATTTAAACATGACTTTTGAGACAAGGTGGACAATAAAAATTAAACAAAATGGATAACCCTGTGCAAGACATTTCAAAGCGGTGATTTTCCCCTTTCTTTTCAGTCCCCTGCACATAGCTATTCAAGCTACGACTCGGGCAAAAACGAGAGCGTAGACCGGGGTGCTGAGGACCTGTCTCTAAACAGGGGCGACGAGGATGAAGATGACCATGATGACCACGACGACTCAGAGAAAGTTAACGAGACCGATGGCGTGGAGGCTGAGCGGCTGAAAGCTTTTAATGTGAGTCCCGCCACCTTGCCCTGGGTGGCTGAATTTTTACCACTTCACTTTCATGTTGTTGCTTGTTGGTAAATGTGGATATTTTAGACACATGTTTGTTTAATTTACAGAAGGATTTAAAAAGTACATGAAACACTCTTTGCCAACCAGACACCAGAATTGCTGTGTTTTGTTTAGAATTTTAAAGCCAAATGTGAGCTGAAAACTGGAGTTGTGTTGTGTGAGTATGCATGTTTACCTAGCGGATGAAGGGGGCCTCAGCTTCTCCCTGGAAGAGTCTGCCCAGCATCCGTTATTTCTTTTGCTTTCCCAGCTTATCTAATTATGCATGACAAAAGAGTCAATTGTCTGTTATCAGAGATTAGTATACTGCACAGGGTAGCAATAGAACAAGTCATATGTTATTATTAATAAAGAAATTTTCTGGGGTGCCTAATTGTCACAGTCTACTGTTATTTCCTGATTTTTTTTCTACGCGATAGTCTATACTTTTCTGTCTGTCTGTCTGTCTGTCTGCCTTTCTCTCTCTCTCTCTCTCACTTTCTCTCTCTATTTTTTAATCCAGCCATTTAGAAAGTCTTTAAAGGGTGTTTGCTTAAAATTTCTGGTTGTCCATTGCAAAGTTCACCGGTGCATAAACCAGAAAAGAGTATTTTCCTATCAGTAATCAAGACAGGAAGCTAGGAACAGCAGAGAGCAGCCCTCCAAACCCTTCTCCTCTGTCTCCCTCTTGCCAACAGATGTTTGTCAGGCTGTTTGTAGATGAAAACTTGGACCGAATGGTCCCAATCTCTAAGCAGCCCAAAGAAAAGATCCAGGCTATCATTGACTCATGCAGGCGACAATTCCCTGAGTATCAAGAGCGTGCCCGAAAACGCATACGTACTTACCTCAAGTCCTGCAGGCGGATGAAAAGAAGTGGTTTTGAGATGGTGAGTTTTGAATGAAAACACAGCCCTAGATTCCATCAAAATTCCACATGTAAACCATGACACTATTATTTTTTTTCATCTTAGTGTCTTTTTAATTTTTTCCATAATGTCAGGTCCAAGGGATTTTTGTTTGCTTGTTTGTTTTTTTTTTTTTCCTTTTCATCTTCCTGAAGTATTTATCCCCTTTGTTGATTCAATAAGGAATACCTCGTGAGACCAGCACTCACAGGCCTACGTGGTACCATGTCCTAGGAAATGAGGGTCATATGAGTGAACACCAGTGAGAACCAGCATCTCATTCCTGCGTGTTTTCTTTCTGTTACTACTAAAGCAAATCTAAGGTTAATCAAGCCTTGAAGTGAAGCACCACTGGTTGCTTTAGAAGGCATGTGAGAATGGCTTTCTCTGGAACAAAAGGAAATGGATGGATTCATCTAAGTAATACTATTTTCATGCAGATTAACAAATAGCAGTCCTTGAAAGTAAAGATCAGGGAATGAAAATCTTTATGTGAACAATAGGGCTTTTGTATACTTGGTATATCTGTGTGCTTATGGATGGTTAACATGAGCTTTTATATTCACCTGGGCTTTATAGATGGATGATCATATTATGCCAAAGTTTGATTATTTAAGGGTGGAAAGTAGTTAGCAATGTTATTTGAACATTATTCTATCTCACCTTGATTGAATTGTTATATGTAGAAGTAGTTTTTACAATATATTTTTTAATCTCTTTGTATTTTTATGTTTGTGAGTAGATATGTATTAGAAATTTTCTGAAACTGGAGTTCCAGTCCTGGCTCAGTGATTAACAAATCTGATTAGGATCCTTGAGGTTGCAGGTTCCATCCCTGGCCTTGCTCAGTGGATTAAGGATCCGGCGTTGCTGTGAGCTGTGGTGTAGGTCGCAGATGCGGCTCAGATTCCACATTGCTGTGGCTCTGGTGTGTGCCAGTGGCTACTGCTCCGATTAGACCCCTAACCTGGGAACCTCCATATGCCGCGGGTACGACCCTAGGAAAACACACACAAAAAAAAAAAAAAAAAAAAAAGAAAAAAGAAATTTTCTGAAACTATTTTATTTCTACTTTTGAGAATGCTCCATAAAATCCAAGACTATTAGTGTTATCAGTACCTCTAATTTATTAGGTGTGATGGAATAGGAGTTGATGGAGATATAGGCAAGGTTTTAGAGTATGTCATATGAAAAATCATTTTTCAGACATAACCAAAATGAATGACAAGTAATAAATATTCTATTTTCAGTTTTTCTGCAGTGGTGTCTAAAAATATCTTTAGATTTTAAGAAAAATGACAGTTCCTTATAGAAAGGCAGTCTGCCAAGATGATCACTAGCACTAGGCTTGGGCCCCAGAGAGCCTGGTCTGGAGTTCTGGATCCAGCCTTTAGAAACTTGTGTGACCCAGGAAAGTTACTTCAACTTCCTGGGCTCAAGCCTCTCCTTTGGAAATGAAGGCCAGGGATTGAACTCTCATTCTCATGGTTACTAGTTGGATTCATTTCCACTCCACCACAATGGGAACTCCCTAGAGATTCTTTCCTTAGTACAATGTATCATGTTTTCCATAATATAGTTTTTTTTTTTTATTTACTAATCTTTCTTGAAGAGAAAAAAATGGCCACGTGGAATTCTTAATTTCTCTAAGGTAAATTTGAGATAATCACAGGTTTTTATTATTATTATTATTATTTGTATTTATTTACCAAATATGGACATCTCTTTTTTGTTAATCTTGTGCTATGCATAGAGAAATGCAAAGTAGTTAACTTAATATAAAATCAGGTAGGGTTACACACTTAATCATGAAGGAGAAAATACCGTAAATAAATGCTATTGTATTTTTAACAATTTTCACGTATTCATCTATTTTTCATTTATTGAGTATATATATAAAATATGTATGACATCATACAAAGTAGCAATAAATACAAGAGATGTTTGATTTGTTAATTAGGGATGTTTAACATGATCCCTCATCATCATGATTCACTGAGGTTACAAGTCGTAGGAAGGGAAGTGCTTAAATAATAATATAATGCCTAATATATATATGATGTTAAATAAAAACATGCGTGAAAATTGATATTATAGTTTAGCTCATTAGAAAAAATACATTACTCACTAATGTACTACTGAAATAAAAATTAAATTTGCCATCTAGTTGACCCTGGGAATTTTATTTTATTTTATGAATCACTTCTCTGTCATGGAGTGTGTCTTCAATTTGACACACTCATCTTTATTTAGAACAGGCAGAAAAAGGCATGACTAGGGCAGATAGTAGTTACAACTAAATATTGTACATTAATGTTTTTGCCCTCATGATTTTAAATTTTAATGTAAGATAATATCCACAGATTTTTTATATTGAACCAACATTTTAAAAAAATTCTTTTATTGTTTTTGCTGAAGGTAGACATAAAGAAAATATTATTTTTAATATATGACTATTTTTACAAGTATATGACATGTGGAAAGATCTTTTGGACCTTTTGAATAAAATAAGTGAGAAATTACAGATTCTTAATTTGAAATATATGAAGGCTGTATCATTCTGTTTATTTATATTTATTTAATAAATATATTTATATTTATATTTATTAAATAAATAAGAGAAAATTCAGGCAAAATGTTAATGGAATATTTAAAAAACAACAAAAATGAGAAGTGAAATTGAGAGATATTTTTATCCTGAGAAGTAGGTGACTTTTAATTACATTTTGCAATGCTTAATAAGTCAACAAGGCAATGTTAAGAAGTTTTTAATATATTTGTAAAGTAGAATTGGAAAGTGTACGATTATTTGATAGGAAACTCTGAATTATAAAATGAAGAGTGGACATTCAGCAAGCTTAGTTCATCCAGTTACTTAGAGTTTCTAAGCCAACAACCTGAATTATATGTTTCCTACTGACTTTGATTAAGAAATTCGAAGAGATATTCCCGTAGAAGTGGTTTATCACAGCTTATAGCAGTGGTATAGTTGAGAATCTTAGCATTCCCTCTGACTAATTTTCTGCTCTTGTTAATACAAAATCTATTCATGTTTAATTATTCTACACTATCCCTTAAGAATTTACAACACAGATACATTTTATTGACTTAACTGAATGCATACAGATACTAGAGTGTGTATTTGTACATTCTTATCTCACTTGAATCATCAAGATCCCGAAGGTCTTAGTCAGATTTGTATAAGTGGCCAAAATTTCTGTCATTGCTCCAGTCTCTAAAATAAGTAGGATAAACAAATTGTGATGCTTTTCTATACATTTTCACCATTTCACTGTTCCCTCATCTCAAATCATAAAGCCATCAGTGTTGAATATAAAAATATGTTTTATGAAAACTAAATCTAAGTGTGATACGGAGTGCTGTCTTAGTTTTCTGTAGATTTTAATAACCAATGAGTTAAGTAGCCATTATAATAATCCTTAGACAAATATATCAAATAGTTACTGACTGATTCTCTTATGCAGCTTTGACTCTCAAATTACTTTGGCTAATTTCTGAAGAATACTGGCTGATTGTTCAAAAAAAAAAATGTATTTCTCCAAGGTTTCCTTATCTTAAATTCAAGAGCACCTGTAATTTATAAGACCATAAAAGAAAAGCTTTATGAACATGGTGGAGTTGGTCCATACCTGAGTATTATCTATGTTATGTGATATGATTTCTCTCTTAATTTTCTGAGTTTGCATTGTTCAGAGACTCTTTTACCATGCTGAATACCTTTAGATGTATTTTTATAAAATCAAGTGAAAATATTTAGGGGAGATGGTCTAAGTGACTTTCATTCTGTCTTTCCTCTTGTATCTCATATTTTGCCACTATACCAAGTTTGATCAAGTAGCCTACACATTTGAATTCCATAAGCCCAGCCTCTTAAAAAATTACATATTTAACTTGTCTCTTAAGATTATGTAATTGACTATCTTTGTTTGAAGAATTAATTCTCATGCTATATTTTGTAAAATTTTTCAAGGGACTTTGTCTACTAGGCTACTTAATGTCTGCTATAAATATCTCATTTCTAAACCCTCTTTTAGCATGTAATGAAAAAATGTTTTCCTCCTGCAGAAATAGAGTACTTTTATATTTTCCTATCAACTTAATATGTTCACTTGTGTGACTGTCAGGAAGTTCAGAGCCAAAATTCTTTTAAGGTCCCAGTTACCTTCTTCTTCTTTTTTTTTTTTTTTTCTTTTTATGGCCATACCTGCAGCATAGGAGTCAATTTGGACCTGCAGCTGAGGCCTATGTCACAGACACAGCAACGCTGGGATCCTTAACCCACTGAGTGTGGCCAGGAATTGAACCCACATCCCCATGGACACTATGTTGGGTTCTTAGCCTGCTAAGCCACAGTAGGAACTACCCCCAATTATCTTTTTGTTTAAACTGTTTTACCATACATATTTCCTTAGTGGCTCAGATATCTAAGGGGGAAAGAGATATAAATTTTAAAACAAATGTGTAAATTAACTAATGGGAAAACCAGACTTTCATACCATCTTCTAAGTTCTTTATTCATAGTATTTCTTCTTAGTTACATCCTATAATACCCTTCTCAGTGACTTTGGTATCTGACTTTCTGATTTCATAGTTCTCTTATTAGAAAATAAATATTAAATGATTAGGAAATACTACATCTTTGAGGGTATTAGACTAATCATTCTTTGCCTCTATTTGTTTGATGCAGACAAAAGTAGAGAGATCAGAATTCATCTTCAATTCACAGCTTTCCTGATATCTTAGGCATTTTAAAATTTCCACTGACACTTGCTATCCATCCTTTAGCAAATAGAAACATTATATTAAAAATGAATTAAAGTGCTACTTTAAACTAAAAATTTGATCAGAAGCATGCCAAGCCCTTCATACAAAATCTTAATTAAGAACTTTATACCTGTGCAGCCATTATTATTCATAATATTCTTCATGCGTGTGAGCACAATTATCCACATTTTTCTCTTTGTGACCAATTAACGTAATTGATGCTAATTAGCAAACACATTTTGTTTGAATTCCCCACCTGCTATTTGTACCAAATTTTGCCCTCTCTTTTATAGATGTCATCTACTATTCCCCAGGATGCTTTGATACCATCCGCCAAGTTCTTTATTCATCACATTTCTCCTTAATTACTTCCTACAAATACCCTCCTTAATAATTTTTATATCTAATCTTCTGAACCTATTTCTTCCACTTTCTCAGTTTCAGTCATCTGTATCACTTTAGCCATTATTAGCATTATTTCTTTAGTCTTTACTTTCACTCAAACAGCCTGCACAAGCAATATTAAAATTTTTCAGTCACCTAAAATTTTTCAGGTATTCCCTGTTGTCTTTAGAGAGAAACTATCCTGGTCTTATTTGCCCTGGATAAGGCTGATGCCTCTGCTCCCTTATCACCTCCTTCACAACATTGCTTCATTTACCATCTACCATCCCTAAAGTCGTATTTTCACCTTTTCCTTTTTCAATGAGTCTTCCTTTTTCTTCTCTTCTGCCTTAAAAAGGTCCCCAGGTACCAAGAAATAAATTGAATCTTACACCTTCTCTTCTGTAATCTTTCCTTGAAAACTTAATGAGTCCGTCTTTCTTTGCCAGGTTCCCTGAATGATTATTTTATACTCACAGATCATCCCTGTTATGACCAACTCCCCCCGTGAAGCCCTAAATTCAGGCTCTTGGTCTCACCACTACGTTGAATTAGTTTTTAGGACATTAGTTCTTTGCACCAGTTCCAAAGCTATAAATTATCCCATTTTCTTAAGACTCTTTTTTTCTTTTTCTACTCATGTACCTTTTATTGATTTGTGGCACTTCTTAAGATTCTGTGCCTGGCCATCTACTGCATATTATCCTACTCATGGCTGCAGAGGTCTGCTCCTGTATACAGTACTCTACCCTCAAAGTAGATCCCTATCGTAGACAAAGCATGTGGTATTTCATCAGCTACATGCTAGACAAATGTATTGTTATATCCTCACTGAATTCTTTGCTTCTCCATCACTCATTCTCTCTAGTAATCTTCCATCTCAGCTACCACATCATCAGTAAATTCCTCTTTACCTGTTTCCAGGAATAGCACTACCATTGTCATTTACACAAGTGTTCATAACCTTGGAATGAGATTTGACTCTATACTTATGGCTTATAGCCTACCAATGGCCAAAGTCTGTTTATTCTTCCTTTGCTGTTTCCCAAATCAGCCCCATAATTTTGAATTTTATCAGCTATTGTTTGAGTTCTAACCTTTCACACCTCACACCTATACTCTTGCACAATCTTTCTAATTTATTTTTTATTAAACTATAGTTGATTTACAATGTTATGCCAATTTCTGCTGAACAACAAAGTGACCCAGTCATACATATATATATGTATATACACATTCTTTCATCTTCCATCATGGTCATAATCCTTCTAACTCAACTCCCTAACTTCATCTCACACTCTTTCCCTACCCTCTATTCATAAGCAGAGAAGGAATTAGGGTTTGTGCATGAAAATTATAAAATTTGGGATCTTTATTCAAAAGAAAAGTAATATAAAATTATGAGTAAAAAATAAAGTAGAAAGATAAATATTTATCTATAGTTAGAAAACATATCACATAAAATTTTATTTTTTATTATTATTTTCTGGCCATAGCTGCAGCATGTGAAAATTTACAGGCCAGGGATCAAACCTACACCACAGCAGTGACAATGGCTCATCCTTAACCGCTAGCCCACCAGGAAACTCTACATAAATTTTTTAACACAGAGAAATCTTTTTTTTTTTTTTTCTTTTTAGGGGCACACCCACGGCATATGGAAGTTCCCAGTCTAGGGGTCAAATTGAAGCTACATCTGCCAGCCTAGACAACAACCATAGCCATGCGGGATCCCCGATCTCCTGAGTGAGGTCAGGGAGCAAACCCACATCATTGTGGATAGTAGTCGGATTCATTTACACTGCACCACAACTGAAACTACCAAACACAGAGAAATCTTGAAGATTCAAATCTTTTGCTTCAGATATATCTTTAGACAATTTTCAGACACACTTACAGATAAATACTTCTTGATTTTAACTTGGCTTGCCCTCCCTCCCTAGAATACTCCCACCATCCAGAAACAGCAATAGTACCATCCAGGTGAAGGACCCCGTGGTCTGAACTTCAGTGGCTTTATGATAGATTCACCTTTGCTCCTGGAGTCGTCTTCCTCCACTCTGGCTTTTATACTGTCAAACTTTTGTCATCTCAGGACAAATTCTAAATTTCTAACTATAGTATGTTGGAGTATGGCCTGTTGAAACTGAGAGACCTAGGTTCAATTCCTGTCCAATTTTATGTGATGTGGCTGAATCTCCATTTTTCTAAAAGAGAGGGCAGTTGGGGTCTTAACATGTAAAAATGAAAATAAAGTGTTTAGCATAGAATCTGAACCCCTTTCCCCCATTTCTTATAATGTGCACAGTTATTCAACATTTCATTTGTCACAGGAGACTGCTACTCCTCCCAGTGTAAGTTCTCTTGCTCCACTGGTTTTGTCTGATTCAGTCAGAGTCCATGGGTACCACTCTTTCTATTTAGTAAATGTAGCTTATTTACTAAAATTGAACAGTAGCAGAGTTCCTATCATGGATAAGCAGTAACGATCTTGCCTAATATCCACAAGGATGTTGGTTCAATCTCTGGGCCTCACTCGGTGGGTTAAGGATCCAACATTGCCATGAACTATGGTTTAGGTTGCAGATGTGGCTCAAATCCCAGGTTGTTGTGGCTGTGGAGTAGGCCAGCAGCTGCAGCTCTGATTAGGCTCCTAGCCTGGGACCTTACATATGGTGCAGATGTGGCCCTAGAAAGACAAAAATAAAATAAAAAATAAAATGAAATAAAATTGAAAAGTAACTAAAATGTAAAGATTGTATCCATCATAGCTTTCAGAGTTACTCACCGATCAGTCTTTTAGTTGAAGCAAAATATTGACCTGAGTCTCATGTAATACCCCTCACACACCCAACTCACTTTCCTTCTACAAATACATACAAATCCTGAGTAAAATATAACAATTTTAAATACCTAGATAAGCTTAAGGGAAAGAAAAGGAAATTTCCAAAACTTGAAATTAATAGAGAACTCACAGCCAGACTTGTAAACTCTTAATTTGTTGCAAAATTATTATTTTCTGATAGGGTAGGGAGATAGAAAAAAGTGATTTTAGGCCCAAGCAGGTCAGGGCTGGGATCTGAATTCCAACTGAAGTTCTGGAAATTTTAATCTTGTTCTGTGACTAGGCAGGAACATACACAGAAAACTGTATATAAAGCTGGAATGCTAGAAGGACTGTTCCTCTATTAAAGATGAATTAGAAATATCAAATTACATCTTCACAAAATGAGGAGTTCCCATCGTGGCTCAGTGGTAATGAAACCAACTAGCATGCATGAGGATGCAGGTTCAATCTCTGGCCCCACTCAGTGGGTTAAGGATCCAGTGTTAACGTGACCTGTGGTGTAGGTTGCAGATATGGCTCAGATCTGGCATTGCTCTGGCCGTGGCATAGGCCAGCAGCTATAGCTTCAACCTGACCCCTAGCTTGGGAACTTCTATATGCTATGGGTGCTGCCCTAAGAAGAAAAAAGAAAAAAGGAAAAAAAAAAAAGAAATGGCAGGTATTATAAACATTGAAATTAAAACTTTATTGGATGGCAGATAAGTTGCCAAAGAGAAAAAATCAATAAATTGGAACACAGAATTTTGTAAATTACTCATAGAAAGAAGAAAAGAAGGGGAAAAATATATATAAATAAAAGAAGTTAACTTGGGGAATAGAATAATATAGCTCTAATAGACATTCCAGAGGAGAAATTAGAATAAGGACAAAATTCAAACAAATGTGGAAGAAGAATTTTTCAGGATTAATTAGACCATTAATATTAATAATACAGAAAATAGATCAATCCTGAGCTGTGCAAATAAAAACAAAGTCACACCTATGTATGTCAAGGCGAAACCATAGCAGACCCAAGAAATTCTTAAATGTCACCAGGAAGAAACAGGAAATTATCTAAAACAGAAAAACTGACTGAACCCATAATACTTGTCCTCAAAATAGATGTCAGGAGACAATCTTCAAAAATACTTTAAAAAAAAAGTACGCAATTTTTAGAGAAACTGCTTTTAATCTGTGAATCAGTGTCCAGCCAAACTCAACTTCCAGAGTGAAGAAGAAAGAGAAACTTCAGGCAACTACTGAAATTACCACTTACAAGCTGTCTCTGGATGAACTAAAATGTACTCTAAGAAAACAGAAACAACTCAGAAGTAGACACTGAAAAATTAGCAGCATTGGTGAGCATTTGAAGAAAAGCAGCCTGATTTTTGTCTGTGGATCTTGGTTCTTAGGTACATTTTATCAGTTGTTACTTATGGCCCTTGTATCCCTTATACTTAGGATTCCTCTTGGGAAAAAATGGAAACAAATAGCACTTATACTATGTGAAAAATGAAAACCAGCAGCACTTGAAATAACAAATATGAAAACTCCCGCATCGCATGGTACCTGGTCTCTGAGGCACAGGATAAAATGCAGTCTAATTTAAAATTGCAATCCACTGCTCTCTTGGCTGGGAAACCCTTGCTGCCTCAATCTGTTGAATTCCTTGGAGGACTGAATCAAATATGTCTTTCTTTACTCCTCACTTCTAGTTAGAAGCAGCCTTAAAATCTCTCTTTCTTCCATGTGCAAATTGTACTTTGTGATACTTCTGTAGTTTTATTTTATCCTGTCTTATATTGCTGTTATTTATATATGGGCCTTAGCTCCCAAGTAAGAAGTTACGTTCTTTGACTTCCTCTGCTTCTTAACTTGTTCATATTTGTATCATCCACTATGTCTTATAAAGTACAATTAGTTGCTTGTGAAAGTTGCTCAGTCCCTGTTCAATTCAGTTGAATTAAAATTCCTGAATGAAAGATGAGTGAATGAGTGGACATTTACTAATGCTACTTTGTGGTAGAAATTAGTTGGGAAATAAGCTAGTGTTTGTTGTGTGCTCTGTTTTTCACAGTATTCTGCAATTGGTATTTCAATTTCAAAAACTACTAACAACTGAAAATCTAGCCTAATGTATTTTATGTCTTTAGGGAGTTGGGTTTTTTTTTCCCCTAAAGAAGGCAGTCTTAGAATGTTTAATTTTTAACTCTCTTTTTAGCTCTTAAAACACTATTTAAAAAATTTTTTTAATCTATTTGGAAATAAGTGTGAATATGTAGTGATATTAATTGTATGAGTGGAATTTGTGTATATTTTTGGTTTCACAAGTAAACTATTTGGAGAAAAGATGCCACGAGCCCCAATAAGCATAAGTACACATAATCACTTATTTTCAGAATTAAAAGATGTTTCCTAGTGGAGATTTAAGTAAGCAGTCAGTTAAAATGAAAACATGTCATTTTATTTGAAAATTTAGTTTATCTTGTCTTGGTCAGATGTATTGTTATATGACATTAGCTAAACTGGGCTTTAGTGTTAACTATAAGACTTAACAATGCCCCACATACTTTGAAAGATCATTCTTAAAGGAAAATAACGTTCTGAAATTAAGGGCAAAGCATAGACTATTAATTCATAATGAAATACTCATAATCAAAGCCTGGATGAAAGTTAATTAGCATTTTTGTTTAAAATATGTTTTTAAACTCCTTTCAAATTAGTCAAGAGATTTTTTTTTTCTCAAGAAACTGGAAAGTCCAAGGATTCTCACATAGCTGGATCTATGGGCTTAAATGTCAGGGTTTTGCCACTCTCCCAGTGCTTCTCTTGAGTATTGGTTCACCTCTCAGACAGAGTCTTGCTACCTGTTGCCATCAGCAGCTAGAAGCATCTGTTCTTAAAACTCCCATTCCAAGAGCAGTCTTCCAGCTCCAGGTATCCATTTCCATGAAAGGTCTTGGATTGGCCTTATCTGGATCAAATGTCCAACTCTTGAATGAGTCACTGGGAACTAAGAGATGGGCTCCCATGATTGTCCAAGACTAAGGTATGTGGCCAAAGCTAGGTCAATAAGGGACTTTGTTTATCACACCCACCGAAACTATATAGGGTAGGGTCAAGGCAGACCCTAATATTTTAGTCCACATCTTCATCTTTACCTAAAATTTTGGATCATGGATTTTGGATTTTCTGACAAATTACATGTTATGTTTAATGCTCAACACTCACATTGGGGTTTGGAGAAACATCCCGTGCACAAATATATTTGTCTTTATGCCACAAATAATATGAGTGTTCACAGAGAGAAGAAAAAATAAAGATTATAAACATTCTCATATCGGTTTCTTCTGCCAAATGAGTTTGGCTTAAGTTTTTGTAATATTTCAACTTATGCAGTCTTTGGATCTCAGAATTGCTGATAAAAGGCTATGAGTCTCTAACACACTTTATTGCATGTACACTATACCTTGTGTGCTAGGCATTGTACTAACTTGTAAAGTAAACTCTATGATAACAGAGATAGTATTGATTTTGTTTTATCTCCAAATCTTTAGACTTGGCACAGTTCCTGACATATTAAAAGTGCTCATTAAGTATATTTGTTGAATAGACTAGTGAAGATATCAGTGACTTTATGTACCTCACTTCACGGAATTCTAACAACTACCCCATGATAGATTATTTTTCCTCTTCATAACTTACTCACTGAGCCTCAGTTTTGCCATTCATAAAAGTAGAAATAGTGATACTTGGCAGAATGAGTGAGACTTGGAGAAATTAAATAGCAAAATCAATAAGGCAGATTGTAAGAAGATGATTTCACAATAATATCCAGGTCTGTCTGACTTAGTTGTTAAATAGTTACTTCATTCTACTGATGTCTACAAAGGAAGCTACCTGGTCAGTAGAAGAAATCTCTTGGGAACTGTAACTTTTTGCACTGTAACAATTATGTGTTTAGGGAGGAGTATTCTATTTGGAGGGTGATGGAATGAATATACATATCATCTAAGCTGCAAAATTCTAAATTATGTATTTTATAAAGTAACAAGATAGGAGAAATCTTCTTAATTAAGAACCCTACTTAAACTCTGATTACTGAATTACTGCTTTAATTATTTTGAAAAAGCGCATTCTACTTAAAATCTGTGGTGGATGTCACAGTTGTTCTCAATCTGGTTTGTCAAATACTTGATTAAACTCTACTTAAACACCAAGAGTCTAGAGCATTGACACATTAACCCAGGAACAGAAGCTTACATTCTTGATTTATTTTTACTTTTTTGCACTATAAAAAAAATCCTACAGCAGCTTAAATGTATAGTAAAAGTTCAAAGGACTCTAATGTTTAGTTTTAAGATAAAAAATGGAATAATTTGTTGGTGTGGTGGTAGATTTTACATGCATGTGTAAGGAAAGACACATTTACATTGTGCCAACAACTATCAAATCTTAAGTCCCCAATTAAAATGTGACTTTTTAAACTCCAGAAGCTCCCTGTGACTGTTTAGCCATCTGTTTAATGAAACAACCACCACTGATTTGGGCATAGATAATTATTACAATAAGAACAGTGCTGGAGAAAGATCAGCTCATCCCAGTGGAAGATGACAGCTAATTATGAAGAGATAATTAATGAAGCCTAGTTAGCATGATCTCACATCCAAGAAAGAACTAGATAACAAATCTCAATCTATGTATAGATCATGTAGAATCTATGATTATATACGTTTTTGAATCATTATTTTTAGATCTTCTAGGATATATATTATACAGATTTACTGAGCTCTATTCAACCAGAAGGATAAGTTTTGTTTTCCATAAATTATTGAATTTTTTGCATTTGATTTTTGGTTGAAATATTATCTCAAGTTATTACGATGGAAGCTTTTGTGTTTTATGGCCACTCTTACTTGTGTAAGAGGGACCCTTCAGCATTTATTCCTGGTGGAATCTGTGATTACAGCCCTTAACACACAGCTAGAAAGGCATTATATTGGTCACTTTAGAATGAGATCTCCACTCATAAGTGTAATAAAGGAAAGAAGAGTTCCCATGAAGACAGATTGGAGAACTCAGACCAAATAATAGTTTTAAGTGTCTCTGTGATCAAATAGTTTTTATAAGGAGCAAAATTGATTAATTTCCTTCTCACGCTCTTGGTCTATGTACTTTTGAGCTGTGAAGTAGATAATGGCCAAATTATGGAGGAAGAATAAGCAAAAGAGTTTCATATTTAGTATTTTATAACAAGGCATTGAGCAGCCCCATGTGTATTGAGGAGCATTGGCATTTATTACTGGCTTATCAGTATTAGAATCAAGGGGATTTTTACCAGGATTGCTTCACAGGAGAGAAGGAACTTCTCTGCCTGGCTTCTCATTCTCATTTGGAGCATGAAACTAAGCTTTATTATGTTTCATGTACAATAATTTCTTGGCACTTTTGGTTGTATAACTTTGAATTTAGATTGTATCGGTTTAGAACATGTGATGGAATTTAGATAAGTTCTGTTTTATCATGCTATTAAAGAAGGAAGGTTTTAAGAATTAGTAGGAAAATAGACTAGGAGGATTTTGATCACTTTAAGAGAAGGGTTTTAGGGAGATCCCAATACATTCTTTGCTTAAATTCAAGATGTAAATGGACCCCTCTGGAGGAATGTGTAGCATTTAAAAACTCTAGCCAATTTTTAAAAATAAGTAAAAAACAAAAACAAAAAACTGTAACTTTATTTCAACTCACCGAGGCCTTGGTTGTGAAATGAGAATAAACTTTACTGAGAGTTTTTATTCCCAGTTTATCATCAGACTTAAATATGAATTCAGGTGTTTCCAACATCATAGCTTTGTGATTGTGGACAAGTTATACAGGACTTAATTTGATTTTCTTTAAAATATAACTGATGTAAGTACTTTTCTCAAGTTTTGTTTGGAAGATAATTAATCTAAGACTTTTGTATTCATGTCTATACATCTAAGCATTCTAATGAATTAGGTATCATTAATATTTACCTTAAAATTAGCTTAGGATGAACAATACTGGTTTCCCCTTGAAGGTATATATTTCATTATGTATTAAAGATAATCATAAATGCTTTGAAAAACACATATATATTGATTTAACTATAATATAGATTTTATTCATTCATTCTGCCCTATGAACTCGAATCAGATATTTTGACTGTAATACAGACACATAAAGGGCTATCTTTGGTCTGCTTATTTTTCAGTTGAACCAGCAGTTTGTATGTAAGAATTTTTTTCCTAAAATATTTTATATTATTAATAATAAATTATCTGAAAGTACTAAGTATGCAACATAATTAGGAGAGTGGAAGAAGTGAGAATTGGAAGCCATGAAACCTGGCTTCTCTGTCTAGCTCAGTTTGTCCTTAGGCAAAAAAGTTTCTTCAAACTCATAGAGAAGAATTTTGTACTGAATGATTTCTATGGCCATTTACAGTTATCAGATTATGATTCTACAATAAACTCAGACCAACTCTTCTTTCAAAATTATGCTGTTTTAACTTCTGGTCATATCTAAGCATATGTCTTTGAATCTACTCATTTTCCCCACTTAAAAGGAAAGAGTACATGATGGCTTTATCTTGAAGTTAATTTTTTCCCAAAATCTTGAAATAATTAGGTTATCCAATGACCTTAAAAAATATTTTAGCTCCACTCAACCAAGATATTATTCAAGTTTCTGAGACTACCAATTCAACTTATCTGGGAAAGGCACAAATCTTTCATTTTCTCCAAAAAGGAAAATCTATACATTATTAGGCACAAGCATATACTGTTCTAGTAAAGTCATTTCCCATTTTGTTTTTAAATATTAAAGAGTTTGAAAGGAAATGCTACCAACCTATTTTTATTTTATTTTATTTTTTCAATTATTTCCCCAATACAATTTTTTTTTCCTACTGTACAGAATGGTGACTCAGTTCAACCTATTTTAGTTAAAGAGATATTTTACCTGGTGTTCTCTTTTGTTCAGTAAACTTTTAGGCATTTAAGGAATGTATGTGTTTATTACTACAATTTAATCAGATTAATAAAGTTCCATAGCATTATATATTCCTAATTCTGATTAGAGATACCAGATAGAGAGAAAAATCAAAGGGAATGAAGAACAGAAATAGGTCTCTGGATTTCATGTGTCTATCAATAACTAGATCAAGAAAATGGAGGCTGCTGATATTTTACTTGGCTTCTGTTAATTCAGTCCCTAGAACCAGATGGAGTGTCTAATGATGTAATTTATAAAGATGTGAACTCTCACTTCTATGTGGATAATGCTAGCTACCATCAAATAGATGATTTTTATTTTTTCACAATGAGTGTTCTTATTCCCATTTTTCCTCTAACACTTTTATTCCAAACATAATTCAACTGAGAAAGACAACATTGTACTTCCAATTCCCATGGGGGTTGGATTATAAATTTGAGCCATGCTATGACCATCTTTTAATGAAACACTGGTTTTTGTAGCTTACTGTATTTCAGTTCTGAGCTAGACTATCTTATCCATACTCAGTCAGATACAGAATTAAATGAAGCAACCTGAGTTTTGAAATTATATATATATATATATATCTTTATATAATGGTTTTGTTTTTGTTTTTTTTTTTTAATGTTCACCCCATTCAACCCACCTCTTTCCCAGCACACTGTTCTGGCTTTGTAATTTCCTTCTTAAAATCTTTCCGGCTATCTCAGAAGCCTCTTTCTTTTCTTTGACCAAAAGTAGCATTCTAAACATCCCAATGCTTTACGGTCAAAGTGTCCATCACCTCAAAGGGTTAGCAGGTGGAGACTGTACCCTATACCTTTACTACCTTTTTGCCTCCAGAGGCTGCTTTGGAAGTGGAAGCATGGGAGCATAGGCTGCAGAAGTTGCTTCCTAGTTAAATAAAGTCAAAGCCTGGTCTCTTTCTGCACTAAACAAATTCCACTGAGGAGCTTATATTAAAACACTGTGGTCTGAATTTAGCTGTTTTAGAATATCGTTGGAGCTGGAAATGCTGTGGTTCAGTTTGCTAAAACACATCATACATCCCAGGGTTAGCAAAATGACTCAAGTCCAATAAAAACATACTCACGTTCGTTTAAAAAATAATTAAAAGATCTCTATTCATTTGGAGGCCTCTAATAAACATGTACGGCATCCATACACATTTTGGACTGAGGCTTTGAAAACTCTAAGATGGCATGCCATTATATGTGCTAGATTCCTAAAAGGCCTTTATTATGTAATTTCATATGTTGTTATCTGGTTTAATTTTTATGTTATTTCTTATCTATCATTTGCTTATCTTAATTAAAAAAGCTGTTCAGTATCATTAAGTACTTCATCTTCCAGTTTGATGATTTTGCATATAATTATGGGGAAAAATGGAAAACTTTTCTGATTATCACAAATGATATGGAAAATCACAAACAATTTGTAGTTAATTAGGAGCTGAGTTGGGGGGTTAATGAATTTCTATGTGGGCTACATAGAAGATGGATTTCCAACATGTACCTATTAGATTAACAATATTAACACATATTTTGTAAATAAAACAAAGCATGTAAGAACACACAGACATCTCACATCTAGAACACCGAATTTTTCTTATAGCAAAATTGTTCTAAGCCTGACTTTTTAGTTTGTTCTCAAGCAAAAGTAAGGTTTTAAAAAAAGATTTTACTCACATCAATTGTGTCACAACTTAGACTGTAAATATTCATAATACTTCATATTAATATTGCTAGACATAGTCTGAATGTCTGTCAGTTTTTCCAACTGTTTCAGCCCTGTCACTTGCTTTTGTTTTGTTTTGTTGTGCATTGTCATGTGTTCTAAGAGAATTAAAGGACTTGTTTTACTTACAAAACCCAGTCAGCAATTTTGCCACTGCCTCTTCAAACTCCAGCTTAATGGCCCAGACTAAACACTTGTGACAAAGGAACTACAGGAATGAACAAGGAATCTGTGTAGGAACTATAGCTTTAACCTCTAACTAGCTTTCATTATTCATCTTTGCAATTTCCATTTCCTCTTTCTATGGCAATCAGTTCAGTTGAAATTAAATGGATACTCTTGTACATCCTAGGAGATCTTCTGAGAATAGCATTGATCTGTTAATGATACTGTTAATAATCTTTCATGTTTTTTTCTCTCTCTTTTTTTTTTAGTCTCGACCTATTCCTTCCCACCTTACTTCAGCAGTTGCAGAGAGTATCTTGGCTTCCGCCTGTGAGAGTGAGAGTAGAAATGCCGCCAAGAGGATGCGTCTGGATAGACAGCAGGTACTGAGGCATCTTGGGGTCCCCAAGATCATAGCATGTACAGTTAAGTTAATCTCCTTTATGGAGAAGAGCAAATTCTCCAGAATGGATTTAAAGTCCACAAAGATATCATTTTTTTTTTTGTCTTTGTGATGTGAATTTAAACTTGAAAATGAATGGCCATGAGATCAGTGGGAATTCAATGACAAAAATTTTCTGAGATGAAAGATGTGCAATTGTAAAATTAATGAGTTATAATTCTGTATAGTACCCAATCTCAAGGCTCATGACTTATTTAAATAAGAGGCTCTAACTGATCATTTATAATAGTTTTGTAAATTTGCCTGAGCCTTATGATAGTGACCTGATTGTGGGTTTTTTTTTTTAAAGGAAAGTGAACCTCTCTCTGATTTCCTCTGGTCCACTGCTGAATGTCAATAGATTATGAAGGGAATGTGGAAAACTCAGCATAACTTTGAAAACCAGAAAGCTGTAAAATAGGGATATAAAACAGTGGGAATCTATGTCCTGGGCTTATTTTTTCATTAATAAATCAGTTACTATATAGCCATCAAGTACTATCTTTTTACACATCTTTTCTAAGGCCGTATATCCATGTCGTGTAGATGTATGTATTTTTTGGTGCATTGTTCACTGATGTTTCACCCAGTTGTTCTCATGGTTTATCTGCATCTATCTGTCTCCCCTTCTCATGTCTGGAATGTCTTCCTCTGTTTCCTTTTTCTCTTGAGCCCTCTCTCTTGATATCCATAATAAGGAACTAAAGTGTAACATCTAATTTTAAGTGCTGTACGTAGAGTATGCTGTATTCTGACTTTTAAGTTATTTTTACAACAAATGATATGGGTGCTTCATATTTCTCATTGAGTGAGGAGACTAAATTATCAGCCCAGTTTGGTTTTTCCTGTGAGCCAGTGCACTTCAAAGAAAATGGAATAAAAATTTTTTTCCACTCCAGGCTTAGCATATTTTAAAATGTTTTAGAATGGCTTTATTTTTAACAGTATGTGTTTATATTTAAAATAGCATGCACCAATAATTCTGAATAGTGCAAAAGTTGAAGTCTTTAGTTACATAAAAAGTATGATATTAGGCTCAGTTAACATAGATTTGAAATTGCTAATTTTTAATTTGTTAATCATTCTTTGCCAAACATATTTATTCACATATATATGTCCTCGGTTGAGAGTTTATCATTATTATATCTCTAAAATTTTTCTTGCTTAAATAAGTTATTGCCCAATGTACGATACCACCTAGCACAGTGATTAAGACTGCACATTCTGGCGTTAAATACAACTGATTTTGATTCTCAGCTCTACCCTTACTGTGACCTTTAGCAAACTATTCTAGTTCTCTGTGCCTCAGTTTGCTCATATGTAAAATAACAATAATAACTCTACTCATCTTACAGGGGATGTGTGAGACCCCTAAATGATAGATTTATGTTAGGTACTTAGCAATTTGCCTGACATGTGGTAAGCATAAAAAAATTCTAGAAAAGCCACTCTTATTAGTGCTCTAACTTTTCTGTCATTGCATTGGTATCAGTAAAACTATAAAGAAGCCTTAATTGTACTGTCTCAGATACAGGAGTTTTAAAGTCAGACTAAGTCCATTAGAGAAAAGATCAGTATTCTAGAAATGGAAATGGTAGAATTCTAGGGTTGAAACCAATGGTTCTTGACCCTACTCCACATATAAACTGTTTTATTTTTCCGTGTCCTCATGCATAGTGGTCATGTATTATTACAAGGCTCTGTCACTTGGGGATGGGGGATATCTAATATCATCCCACATTGGAATGTTCTTTCTAGGCCCTAAAATGCTTCACGGGGGTTAAGGACTTATAGGAGATATGGAAGAAATGATAGAAAACACATCTGTGATTTATTGGAAACCTGATAGGCACTTGGCAATTTTTTTTATAATGAAGTCTTCTCAACAACCTCATAAGGGCAGGTATCATTAGTCTCATTTATATATAAGGAAAACTGAGGCTCAGACAAGAGGGATGGTTTGTACAAGGTCTCTGGGCTTCACAGGCAAGTCAGGGTATATGTTTATATTACACGAGGCTGACACTGGTGATCCCGCCATGATCCTTTTCATGAATTATGTTCCCTGAGAGAAAATCCCTGTTCAGGAGGGACCTCCTTAAACAAATAATTGGCTCCTCTTCTCACAATGTTTTTGACAGTGCTGTTTTCTGTTGGAAGACTCTTCTGCTTGGTTCACAGAGATTCTTGCACTCTTCCACAACTAGCAAACCAGGTTTCCCCAGTAAGCAGCTCCTCCCAAGCAGGTCATTTTTATCTAGATTTGGGCTTAAAAAAGATTACAAACCCCCCAAAGTGCTTCCCTTCATCTGGGGAGTGGGTTGTGTACTGTGAACACCAGTGTAGTGTCTGTTTAGTATTTTTGAATATATCAAACCTAGACATTGAAAAATATCTAAACTGTTTCTTCTTACTATGAATTCTATAGATTTCACTTGGTGTATAGCACAAAGGCTTCTACCAAGTGATTTTGCACTTTTCACCAAAGCCTCGAGATGGGGTGGGGGGGAGTTCTCCTAATTGAATCTAAACACTCTTTGCCTAAGTGGAGAGAACCAGAGTTCTTCTGGGTGCTGGCAATGTCATCATCCTTTTCCTGGCATATTCTTAAGCCAGCTCATAATTCTGAGAATCTTCCAGTGACTCAAAAAGTTTTCATTGTGCCCCTGCTTTTGTGTGGGTGCATGAAAGTTCAAAAACTGGACAATGAAAATCTAGATTCTGTTCAGCCACACGTCTGGCTACTTGCTGCTCCTGGTTCGCTGCGTGGAGCATGGTAATTATATGTGTCCTTCAGAGTTTGTGAAACTTGATGAATTAATTGGGTTTTATAAAGGTCTTTGAGCTATGAACATGAAAGGTATTATGGATGTGTTAAATACTCTATTTCGTATATCCACCTGCACCAGGATCCAGATGAGGCAGCCTCAGCCCTGAAGCAAGCCAGTGGCAAGGGCAGGAGTCTACTGCCTCATCAGGAATCAGAGGGCACAGAGCTGAGTTCAATCCCCAATGCATTTTAGAATATATTCAGCATTTCTTTTCTTTTAACATGAGAATCTGGAATTTTTATACTACCTCAGAGATTCTTTCTCACTTTGGCAATTCAAAGAGATGGGCAAAGTCAGACTTCACATTCATAATTCTGTGATACAGTTCATATTCAAAGATTGTCTTTTTCTCCATCTTCATTATTTAGATATTATTTCATTACTATTTCCTTAAAAACAAATAAATCTCATTATTTTGAGTTACTATTCATCTCACCAGAGACAGAGGCAGAAAGTGAAAGAGATTAGACTAGCACTTGCTGGTGATTTATCTTCCACAGGTAAGTATTTGTTGCTGTTTTTGAGGAAAGGCATGTATTGTATTCCTAGGATTTTTGAAGTTTCTGATTAATGTTAGGGTTCCTTTGGGTTCTTTTCTCTATTCAGTTCTTCAAGTTAAATTAGCTTGTAGTGTTATGGAAAGGGTCACATAAAACCAGTGGTCAAGGGCTTTCTCAGAAGATCCAGGACTCAGGAAGGACAATGCAGCATAAATGCGGGGTGACAGATTTTTTCAGTGATTGGGACAGATGGGAAATCCATGGTAGGCTGTGATATGACACCTTTGACTCCACTGAAAAGAGCACCATGGGGGTGGGGGGGAAAGTGGCATGTTAGTTGTTTGCAACATACTAAAAGGTGAGAAAACAGGAAGGAAAATACTGAAACCTGATGGATCTCTAAGTTAAAAAAGAAAATCACTGTGAGCAAACCAGCAGGAAACCTTTAGCCCAAGACCTAAAAGAATTTAGTAAGCCCATAGTTCCTGTTACTGTTTTCGATAGCACTAGTGAATTTGCTGCCACCTGTCTGTCTTCATGATTTTTTTTCCTTTGTTCTGTTAGGGTACTAATGAGTGTGCATATTTCTAAAAGAAACATAATCATAGGTGTAAAGGTTGAAAATATGGCTACATAAGCGTGGTGACAATTGTAATACAGAATTTGATTTTGTCATATATGTATTTGAAAATTATCTAAAATGTCACAGTCAAGACAGTTTTTGAGACAGGCAGCTCTTTTCTTTCAGATTTCCTCCTGTATTTGTATGTCCTTTTGGTGAAATTTATAATCTTTTTTGTTTTTATTTTTAGGGCTGCACCTGCAGCATATGGAAGTTCCCAGGCTAGGGGTCAAATCAGAGCTACAGCTGCTAGCCTACACCACAGCCACAGCAACGTGGGATCCGAGCCTTGTCTGTGACCTATACCACAGCTCACAGCAATGCTGGATCCTTAACCCACTGAGCAAGGCCAGGGATTGAACCTGCATCCTCATGGATCCTAGTTGGATTCGTTTCTGCCGCACCACAATAGGAACTCCAAACTTTCATAAATGTATAACTGAAAGACATAGTTTTCAATAGGATTTTACATTTAAAATGCAACATTGTGATAGTAACTGAGTTATGGCTCCAAACTCATTTCTGTGGCTTTAAGCCTGCATCCCTCTACCTCTTCTCTCAACTACCTTCAGCTTTTATTCTACATCTAGCTTCAGTCTAGAAAATTTTGGAGGGAAAGAAAAAAAAAAAAAAACTAGGCCTTTGAGTGTCCCAACGTGTTTCAGCATGGCCCTTTTATCCAAAAGAGAAATTATACTATGTAAGAGAAGCAAAGTAATACCTACAGTAGTTCCTGGAATGTATTATATATCTTCTATAATACATATACTTTTAAGCAATTGAGACAGAATATACTTCTTAAGTCATCTAACTGTAATGGGCCTTATTTTCCTCATTCATAATCATATTATAACAGCGGCAGCAGCAGAAATATTTATGGATGTAGCACTGTGTCATGGGGGTTGCAAGCCTATTTTCTTGTAACTGTCATGGCTTTTAATGAAGCAGAGAAACTGAGGCTTTGGGCTTTTAAGTCACAGCTGCTCAGGATGGAGCGCCACCTGGATCCAATCCTTGTACTTTTAAAAGACCATGCTTATAATAACATTTAAAAATAAAGTCTTTTCAGACAACAGGTTTATTTTTGATAATGTAGGAAGTATAGAAATGTATAAAGAAGAAATACAATGTACTAGTTGGTCTACCATTTGGTTTCAGAGTATAATTTTTTCTACTCCTTTTTCTATACAAAACTTGCTGCTTTAAAAAGAAAAATAAGGAGTTCCCATTGTGGCTCAGCAGTAATGAACCTGACTACTATCCATGAGGATGTGAGTTTGATCCCTGGCCCTTCTCAGTGGATTAAGCATCCAGCATTGCCGTGAGCTGTGGTGTTGGTTGCAGATGTGGCTCAGATCCTGTATTGCTGTGGCTGTGGCTGCAGCTCCAATTCCACCCCTAGCCTGGAAACTTCTATATGCCCCATATGCAACCACCCCCCCCCCCAAAGGAAACGGTATCATTTTGTATCCTTCCATTTAGCATAATGTTATGGATATTTACTGTATCCCTATGTATGCTTATAGATTATTTTTACAAAGCACTTAATATCCTGTCATGTAGTGTTTTCTAAAAATTAAGTGTTGATTTTATTTTTTTCTACCATAATTTGTCTGTAGAATGATACCTTGCCAGTTATTTCTTTAGGATAAATTATAAGAATTGGGTCAAAAACCAGTAAGGTTTTAAAAGCTCATTATACATATAAGGTCCATGCCCTTAATTTATACATTATTCCTAAAAAAAATAAGGAATTACTGTTTGTTTTATAAACATATGCCTATTAAAATATTGCTTTAACTTCCAGGAATTTTTGATTCTTAACCATTGGTTCCTAAACCTCTCGAAAATAGCATTTCTTTTTTATAATAAACACCTCAAAATGCCCCACTTTTAGGTCCCAAAATGCAATTTGTGGTTAATATAAATTATCTATGCTCACAATTTAAATATGTATGTATAATGCCTTGATTTTAATGTAAGTATTACTTTTTTATTTAACACATAATATAGAATCAAATAACATGTGCTTTGATGTGGAAATGTGGGGATTGCACATCACTAGAAGATAAAATGAAGTCACCAGCTGCTTATCCCTGTCCCTCAGATCAGTGAGGAAGCAACAGCTGTGACTGTCCTCTATACATTTGTATTGTGGTAGCTCACAGCATTTGGTGACACAAACCTTCCAAATGGTGAAAAACTGTAGGTAAAATTCCAAACAAAACATAGCACAATAGTGCCTTGATTTACATGGTAGTGTATTCCTGAGACAATTTGACATATATATATATATATGTTTTATTGAAATATAGTTGATTTACAATGTTGTGTTAGTTTCTGCTGTGCAGTAAAGTGATTCAGTTATACATATGCACATATCCATTCCCATATAGGTTATCACAGAATTTTGAGTAGATTTCCTTTTGCTGTATATTAGGTCCTGGTTGACCATCCATTCCATATACCATAGCATGCATATGTGAAGTTAAAAGCCTTTTCATAGAGAAAGACCTAGATGGATTCACTTGTGAAGTCTACCAGTCCTTTAAAACAGAAATACTGCTACTGAGCCAAACTTGGGTCTGCTCACCCACATTCAAAAAAGCCAATCTACTGACTATGGGTTATGGTGATGGAATTGCTAGCTTATATGTAGTTTTATGTTTAGTTTTTTGAAGAATCTCCATACTGTTTCCCATAGTGACTACACCAATTTACATTCCCACCAACAGTGTAGAAGGAGTTCCTTTTCCTCTACATCCTCAGTAACACTTGTTATTTTGTATCCCTTTTGATGATAGCCATTCTGACAGGTGAGGTGGTATCTCATTGTTGTTTTGATTTTCATTTCTCTGATAATTAGTGATGTTGAGCATCTTTTCATGTGCCTGTTGGCCATTTTCATGTCTTCTTTGGAAAAATATCTACTCAGGTCCTTGGCTTGTTTTTTTTAATCAGGTTGTTTGGGAATTTTGGATATTGAGTTGTATGAGCTATCTATATATTTTGGGTATTAACCCCTTATCAATCATATCATTCGCAAATATTTTCTCCCATGCCATAGGCTGTCTTTTCATTTTGTCAATGATTTCCATTGCTGTGTAAAACTTTTAAGTTTAATTAGGTCCCATTGTTTATTTCTATTTTAATATCTTTTGTCTTAGAAGACAGATCCAAAAAATACTGCTGTGATTTATATCAAAGAGTGTTATGCCTATGTTCTCTTTTAAGAGATTTATGGTTTTATTGACATATATTTTAAAGCATGCACAAAAACCCTGTGTTCATACCCAAAATGAAATTAAACTTTAAGCTCAGGTTTTTACCTTAAAACTATCCAGGGGGACTTTTTAAAATTCACAGGGAAACAGGGATAATTCTTAGTTGATTGAGACCACCTGAAACATGACACAGCTTCCGTTTAAGCTGATCCCCCACCCACTTCATGCCTGCGTGTCCTGCTATATATTTTCTAAATGTCCCCTAGGAGTGGTAATACTCTCTTTAAAAAGTACTGCTATGGACAGACTAGTCTAGTATTTAAATGTAGGAATGAGAATCATAGGTTCTGACATCTATTGCTTGATAGTGAACTTGTAACTCAGTTACTCCCACTTTGAAGAGACTGGCTTTGGGGTTCAAAGCCCACAGTATTCCTTAGACTTTATATTCATTATGTCAAATGAATTCTCCCACCATTCTTCTTTCTACTTTCTGTTTACATTTTGTTTTTAAATTTGCCAGAGCCTAAAAGTAAAAATTGCATAGTATAAGATAAAAATAACCAGGCCCTTTGGTATAATTTTATTTCTTTGCAAGGACGAAGCAATTAAGTGTCAATGACCATAGCAATTATGCCTCAGTCAAAAAATGAAGCCACAAATGATTTCTAATTCCCATTTTATTCTTAAACTGTAATTCCATTTTGTATTCATCATTCCCCTCTTTTAAATATCTCCTGAGATTACAGTTACATCCTTTTCTAATTTAGAAGTCACCATCAATTAAATTACCATGTTATAAATGACAATAGGGACCCCATAGCATCCAACAGTTAGGTACAAATATAAGGCCGCAAAAGGACAAAGCTCAGTAATCTTTAGAAATGCATGTCATCAGTTTCCATCATTTATATATACTATTTGTACATTCACCGTTAGAGTGTGACTAGGTGTACACTGAACCATCTACTCATTTGCGTACAGAAAGGGGATCAAGTTATCCTTACATGTATACATTACAATTACATTTTTTTCTCCACCCTTTCGTCTGTTGCAACATGAGTATCTAGACAAAGTTCTCAATGCTATTCAGCAGGATCTCCTTAGAATAGATTTACAAGTTGTGTCTGATAACCCCAAGCTCCCGATCCTTCCCACTCCCTCCCCCTCCCATCAGGCAGCCACAAGTCTCTTCTCCAAGTCAATGATTTTCTTTTCTGAGGAGATGTTCATTTGTGCTGGATATTAGATTCCAGTTATAAGTGATATCATATGGTATTTGTCTTTGTCTTTCTGGCTCATTTCATTCAGTATGAGATTCTCTAGTTCCATCCATGTTGCTGCAAATGGCATTATGTCATTCTTTTTCATGGCTGAGTAGTATTCCATTGTGTATATATACCACCTCTTCCAAATCCAATCATCTGTCGATGGACATTTGGGTTGTTTCCATGTCCTGGCTATTGTGAATAGTGCTGGAATGAACATGCAGGTGCATGTGTCTTTTTTAAGTAGAGTTTTGTCCAGATATATGCCCAAGAGTGGGATTGCGGGGTCATATGGAAGTTCTATGTATAGATTTCTAAGGTATCTCCAAACTGTTCTCCATAATGGCTGTACCAGTTTACATTCCCACCAACAGTGCAGGAGGGTTCCCTTTTCTCCACAACCCCTCCAGCACTTGTTATTTGTGGATTTATTAATGATGGCCATTTTGAAAGAATTTTTGACCTGCATTCTGTTGATATTATATGAATAAGATAATTGCTTTATGAATCTGTATCCTTTCAGCATTAACTTAATAATGTGGCTGGACTTCAGACATCTGTTATTTCCAACTTGAGTTCTTTCAAGATAACTTTTTAATGACAAAAGTTTTAAATTTTTATTTTTTCCAAGGTTTTTGAACTACTCTAGGTAGTGTCTTAAATAGTTCATGTATCTTTGTCAGCAGAAAATAGGATTAATAGGAGAAAATTACTGCTAAATAGCCCTAAAATAGTTTATTTAGCAAATATTCATTATATGGAAAACATTTTGCTTGGTACAGAGAATACAAAACAAGGATGGAGAAACTTTCCTAAAGATTTACCTGTTACTTGCTACTGAGCAGGTATTTTTTTTTTTCTCTTTGCAGATGGATGAAATATAATATCTATCCTCTAGAAACTCACATTATATTAAAGATAAGTGAAATTAGCATGATCAGTGAAATTTTAAGAGTGTGATTAGAATGTTTTGAGAGTCAAGGAAAAGTGTTCCTAATTCTGCCTGTGGAATCCAGGAGGGCTTCCCAGCGGAGGCACTATTTGAGACACTACCTAGAGTTTGTCTGTTTGAGACAGACCTTTAAAAATGCAGGAGATTTTAAGAGACAAAAAAAGTTAGCAGGTGATATTCCAGACACATGGAGCCCTTCTGAATATGAAAGTTTCCTCAGTATTAAAAACAGTAATCTCTTGTACGGGAAACCTGAGCTTCTTTGGGAAGAAATAAAAGGAGAGGGGATTGGAAGCGAAGGTTTAAGCTAGACTGGGGGCATTTCATGCACTTTGTTAAATTATTAACTTGGAGTACATGACAGAGATGAGTGGGAGGAAGAGTGACACGTCCAATTTTTAGGAAGCTTCAGAATTTAAAGGATAATGAAGTGTGGGTGTACTAAGGGCAAAGGTGAGGTTTCAGTTCAGCAAGAATTACTTTTTCTACCATCTACATTTTAGATTTGCTATTTAAATGTGACAATATTTAAATCTGAACTCATGCCAAAAAGTAATTATGAAGATTAATCTACCACAGGGTATTTCTAAGCTAAAAATGAGTGATTTGGGAATACATACTCTTCACGGCTACAGTGTTAGCTCAGCTAATGAGGAATCAAAGTTTAATGTCCTCCTATAGTTTCAACTTGGGTAAATATATACAAAGATTTTTGTTCTTTCTATCATAAATATTTTTCATCCTTTTTCTCTTTTTATGATGTCTCAAACTGACATTATGGTTTCCCTCAAACAATGACTTTTTTATCTTTTTTTAAAAAATTGAGAGTAAGGCTACTTCTGTATAAAATGTTTCCCTATCATGTGTATTTTTCTTATCATGATATATCAATTTATATCTGAATAGTGATGTACAGTGCATGATTCTCTTGGACTCTCAATAGTACTATGAAGTATGACAGATGGGTTCCCCTTTTTATGGATGGGGAATCTGAAATCTGAGAAACTTTCTTTTGGGTGGCATCTATGGGGTTTGTGTGGGGGACAATGGGAACTGCCTCATTTTTTATTTTTTGGTCTTCCTGTTACTCTGTTCTCCTATCTTGTTTTCTAGCTTCATTGAGAATTCTCTCACATTTGTATAGAAATGACTTTTTAAAAAAATTTTAGGTACATCTTTGGCTTAGGATGTTATTAATTTCAAGTGAATAAACGTCAGGATATGAGTAGGTGGTTTGAATTCAGAGAGAGAAATTCAACATACTATGTTGATACACTTGTCAGTGCCAAAGTCAGAGGAACATATGGTTTACTGAGTTCTCCATGAAGATAGCACTTTTGTTAATATTATTTATTTCAAAACCAGTTATTTTAGGGTTAGCAGATAAATGAAGAGTCTGAGATATTTGGTTTATGCCAAATGTATTCATTTTTATAGTTTATTTCTCATAATTTGTTCATTCTTTGTCCTGTCTTTTCTCTTTAATCTAACCACTTCAGAAAACTATTAGAGACTCTAAAACAGTAATTTTATGTGTTTTGGGGACATTTAGTCATAGCCACAAATTTATTATGAAATTTGATAATATCATAGCTTGACAAATATATCCTAAAGAGTTTGACATGACTCAGGTGACCTCAAGAAATACACATTGTTATTCAGCACTTTGGGAAAGGAGGATTTCTGCAGAGCTGGATATTGTAGGTAGCTGTCAATTAGCCTTTGTTACAAATGATTTTACTTTCATATTTAGTGGAAATATTTCTAAATTATCAAAGCATCTTTATTTCATGAAAGACTTTGGAGCATAACTTTTAAAGATGGATTTAGTTATTAATCTTTCCTAAGAATCATGTGGTGCTGACATTAGTGCCTTAGCTACAGTCACAGGTACTGCAGGAACAAGAGTTTGTCCTAGAGAAAACTCTCTGAAGCAGATCAACTTGCTTTATTGACAATTTACCTCTTTCTCATAATGGTAAAGGGAACCTGGCTTTCTAATAGGCTTGGCAGCAAAGTTGATCTTTATCTATTAACTTTGCTGAAATGGATCAGTCTCTCATGTAATCTCTCAACCTCTGAAGAAGCCCCATCTCTCCTAAGTTATCAGTGTTCTTTGCCTTGTCAACAATTTTTGTTTGTTTTCCTTTCAGTCATGCAATGGCTTCTTTTTTTTAATGATTTTTGTTTTTGCAATTATAATTGGTTTACAGCGTTCTGTCAGTTTTCCACTATATAGCAAAGTGACCCAGTCACACACACACATATATATATATACATTCTTTTTCGCACATTATCCTCCATCCTGCTCCATCACAAGTGACTAGATAGAGTTCCCAATGCTATACATTAGAATCTCATTGCTTATCCATTCCAAATGCAATAGTTTGCATCTATTAAGCCCAAACTCCAAGTCCAATCCACTCCCTCCCCCACCCTCTTGGCAACCATGAGTCTGATCTCCAAGTCCATGAGCCTCTTATTGTGGAAGGTTCATTTGTGCATATATTAGATTCTAGATTTGTTATAACATGTGATATTTGTCTTTCTCTTTCTGACTTATTTCACTTAGTGTGAGAATCTCTAGTTCCATCCATGTTGCTGCAAATGGTATTATTTGTTCTTTATTATGGCTGAGTAGTATTCCATTGTGTGTATATACCACATCTTCTTAATCCATCCATCTCTCCATGGACATTTAGGTCATTTCCATGTCTTGGCTACTGTGAATAGTGCTGCAATGAACATACAGGTGCATGTATCTTTTTCAAGGAAAGTTTTGTCCAGATATATGCCCAAGAGTGGGATTTTTGGATTATGTGTTAGTTCTATATTTAGTTTTCTGAGGTACCTCCATTCTGTTTTCCATAGCGGTTGTACCAATTTACATTCCCGCCAACAGTGTAGGAGGGTGCCTTTTCTCCACAACTTCTCCAGCATTTGTTATATGTTGACTTGTTAATAATGGCCATTCTGACAGGTGTGAATTGGTGTCTCACTGAAGTTTTGATTTGCATTTCTTAAATATTTAGTGATGTTGAACATTTTTTCATATGCGTCTTGGCTATCTGTATATCTTCTTTGAAGAAATGTCTATTCAGGTCTTTTGCCCATTTTTCAGTTGTGTTGTTGGTTTTTTGGCTGTTGAGTTGTATAAGTTGTCTGTATATCTTAGAGATTAATCCCTTGTCAGTTGCATTGTTTGAAAATATTTTCCCCCATTCCATAGGTTGTATTTTTGTTCTTTTTTATGGTTTCCTTTGCTTTGCAAAGGCTTGTCAGTTTGATTAGGTCCCATTGATTTATTTTTGCTTTTATTTCTATTGCCTTGGGAGGTGATGGCTTCTCAATGTCTACAGGATTGTTTGTATTTGTTCTTATTTACACCCTGTTGAAGGAATGTAAAGAAGACTACCTCTTTTAAGAGTTCACACAAAGCTATTTTGTAAGAGCTCTTACCTGTACTCATTCATCAAGAGGAAGGTGATGCTTATATAGATGAAATACCAAGTCACATTTATTTTTAAGCTCCTTTGAATGTTTTTTCTTGAACACAAAAACAAGGTCAAAATAGTGTTTTCAATGAAACAATTCAGTTGAAAGTATCCCTTCATTAAGATCAAACTTCTCATTAAATCATTCCTCTGGGTAACATTCTGTGTTCTTATTTTTCTTGGTTTTGTTTCCAGTTCCGTTATTTAAGAAAACATATCAGTGCATTCTTGTGCTGATATTCAAGATCACTCAGGGAATTCCCAGTGCATGGTTGGAACCATCACTTTTTTCATCCCTGAGGTTTGAGACTAGCCTCCTCTTCCCAAATCCTCTGTGAAAATCCTAGTGAGATTTAATAGAAGTCATGGTTCTGAGTTCTAGAAAAAGGGCAAAGAGCAAAAGTACAAAAAGAGGCCATACTTGAAATTGTAAACTTAAATAATGAAATAGGTAGATGTAAATGAAGGGTTCATCTGAATCCCATAGGCATTACGAGCTCCATCAATAAATAACAATTTTTTTTTTTACTGTATGCCAGTTTCTTTCCTATTGGTTATTTATTTTTGCTACATGATTGCTTTCAGGTGAAGGGACCTGAGATGTTTAGAAGAAGAATGTAGCCTTTGATTCAGGCCTTTGGAAAATAAAGTGGAAACTCTGAAGCAGCACAAATACACATATGGGCATATACACAAAGTTGCTAGGGGATTGCTAATACCTACACAGGTTTTCAAAAGAAGAGCCTATTTTTCAAATTATTAAAGTATAATTTTTGCTGTGGGACATACTAGACTCATTTTAAAAAAATTAGGACTATAGAGAATCTTATAGACCATTTAGTTTAATAAGTTTATTTCATATAATTTTTTTTTTTACTTTAGATTTTCCTTCCTTTTTTTTTTTCCCTTCCTTCTTGCTTGCTTTCTTTGGTGATTTTTTTCATATTTCACTAGAAACGGAATTTCTCTTTTTTTTTTTTCTCTTTTGGTCTTTTCTAGGGCCACGCTTGTGGCATAAGGAGGTTCCCAGGCTAGGGGTCTAATCGGAGCTGTAGCCACCGGCCTACACCAGAGCCACAGCAACGCAGGATCCAAGCCATGTCTGCACCCTACACCATAGCTCATGGAAACCCCAGATCCTTAACCTGCTGAGTGAGGCCAAGGATCGAACCCACAACCTCATGGTTCCTAGTCAGATTCATTAATCACTGAGCCATGATGGGAACTGCCAAAACAGAATTTCTCTTTAAAAAAAGAAGGAAAAAAGACCAATATGGTACAAAGAATTTAGCTCCCTTTTGATTTCAGGGTAATGTTGTGAGTAATGAAAATCAGAATGCTTCATAAATTCCAGATCTTAAGGCCATCCTATGTTGATACAGCATGCAAGGATTTGAATACTGTTTTGGTTGCAGGACTCAGAGGATCACATTAATTTAATTCAGTTGCATTTTTCTATCCTTTATTATTGTCTATGAAGTAAGTTTGAAAAGTTCAATGAAGCTCTCAAGCTCCATATGTCTCTGTGAGTGTGAGGAAAACTTCTCCAGGGAACTGCTCAGTTATCTGTGTATCTTTAATTTTTTATGTGAGATCCTGCATTTGAGGTCATTTTGAAAAATAAAGAAATCTGTCTGGTTTTTTTATGTTAAAGGAACTTTCTGAACTACCATGCATTTGATACTTCATATTCTAAGAACAAAAGTAGTTGAAACCATTTCAGATACCTGGATTCGGATTTAAATGCTAAGTTCTTCACCATTCAAAGTGTCATCTCAACTATATTTGGGAAATAAATCAAGGCATGTTTGGGAAACACATCACGTATAGTTATACTAATGTTTGTATGTTTTCTCCTACTTTAATTTGCATGCACATAAATTTTCTCATTTTCCCCCCAAAACTTGGTGAGGTACACATCATTACTATTTTTATTCATGGCTAAAAATTACATAGATAGAAAATGTAGTGCTTCACTGTTGCTCCTGTTTTCTTTTTATATAAAGGACATTTGGGGGACTTAGGAGTACCTGAATGTTGAGCAGAATTTTTTTTTTTTTTTTTTTTTTTTTTGTCTTTTTGCCTTTTCTTGGGCTGCTCCTGTGGCATATGGAGGTTCCCAGGCTAAGGGTCGAATCAGAGCTGTAGCCACCAGCCTACACCAGAGCCACAGCATCGCGGGATCCAAGCCGCATCTGTGACTCACACCACAGCTCACTTCCACTCCAGATCCTTAACCCACTGAGCAAGGGCAGGGATCGAACCCGGAACCTCATGGTTCCCAGTCGGATTCATTAACCACTGCATCACGACGGAAACTCTGAGCAGAATTTTTAATGCTCTGAGCACACCCTCTTTCCACCAGTATGTCTTTGCCCAGGTAGTTTGCTAATGCTAGTTTCACTCCTATACACCCATCGCAAAGCACACCTACCTTAAGTGCCTCCTGAATCCAAGCTCAGCCCACAAAGTTAAGGCCCTGTCCTAGTTCTCTATGTAGCAAAGACTATGAGCACAACATATTTTTGGGCTTGATAATATACCCAGTTAACAGGGTAATGGCCTCTAGGTTCTTTTGGAATACTGACTCTAAACTTTTGTGTCACTCTGTGGGATTAAAACAGCTTTGGTTTTCACACTTTGAGCCCCCAAGATATCTAGTTATATACTGGGATGATGGGTAAGCACTGAACAAATATCCATTCATTGATGTAGCATGGCAAAAAGTTTAGTTTTAGGGAAGGAAAGAATCTTTTAATGAGGTGTCTGCCAACACAATAGGAATGCTTAAACCTGAGAATGATAATATGTGGCTAAATATTATCAATATTAGCAATCATTGGAATTAATACTTCATTTTAACATGTTATCATGACAGCTTAATAAACAGTTTTGGCATGAAGTGGGGAAAATCACAAATACAATATGATAGGAAGGAAGGGTATAGGCTGGGGAAAGGATAAAAAATGTCTCAACATTTAGTTCTTTGGGCACTATTGCTTTTCAGTGTTCAGTAGGAAAAGAAGGCAGCTATTAGGTTTCTGACAAAGCAATTAGAGTGAGACACAAATGCTGGGAGCTGACCTGACATTTGCCCTTGGGTAGTTGTCATAGCAGCAAGCTGAATAGAGCAGCTGAAAACAAGTGCTAGTGCAGGCTAGGTTGGGAGGAAGTTCCACCCTAAATGCAGCACATTTGAACATTAATGTATACAAGTATGAATATTAATTGTTCCTTAGTGGTGACCATCTCTCTCCTTTCCTTGGCACTCATCTAATTTTAAGTACTCATTTCATAAGAAGTCCTTGTTTAATGGCAATGACTGCAGTTAGAGGCTTTGCAGTGATGTATCTAGGGTATTGTTCCTTGGGGAGAAGTTATTTTAAACAGCATTGCTAACAAAAGAAAGATTCAAATGCTGTAATCTGGATGTAGATTTTTGTAAGCTATGTATGCTGTGTCTTTAGGCATCAAATAAATAATTTTGTCCTTACTCTTTGCTTATTCCTAAATATATGCATGCCCCTTTAGATCTGTGTTTTATATACAAAAGATAGCTAGTTAAGGTTATCTATAACAAGATGTGTGTATAGGTAAATGCATTATGTCCACATAAAAGAGAGGACAATATGTTTTAAAAGGCTTTGGGGATTGTTACAAGGGTACTCATTTGAATTTTTAAAATATTGCCTTTGGTTTAGTAGGCTAAATTTGGTATAATGTGGATGTATTCTCCCAAAACTGAGGTTGTAAAAGCAACATTAAATTATATATCATTATGTAGTCATATTCTATAAACAATTATAATTCATGCATGCATAATTTCTAAACATTCAGATAAACTGTTAAATGCATAAATTTTTAGCAAAAATATGATTTCTATTCCAAGATTAATAAAATATGTGACAATATTCTGCCTAAAACAAACAAAAAAAGAACAAAAATCCTAATACTATAAATGATCAGCAGAGAATCTGTATATAATCAGCAGAGAATCATGACCTTAAAGAATTTCTAAATATTTTCTAAATCATGACTTTACAGAATTAAGGAATAAGTATTAGGAAGACTTTTTAAAAGTTTAGGACCCACATCCAAGTAGGTGTATTATTTCTCTTTCTCAATAAATATGTATTTCCACCTTTAGGAGAAGTTGAAAAATTACATTTTTTCATTCAATATTTTTGAGCTGATTAAAATATAAATAATGCTGCTGACAAAGGAAAAATAGAAGTATAATCTTAATAGTGATAATTTATTTTTGCTTAAAGCTTGTGGAAGATTGAGATATTGACTCTATAGTAATTTCAGACCAGCATTTCAGAAATTACAAAAGGATACATAAATAATAATCTGAATACATGGTAAACCTAATTTAACATTTTGAGTCAAAGTTGAATTTTGTATCTGTTATGAATCAGGTTTGAAATTGTGGAGTTTTCCAAAAAGCTTGGAAGCACAATGTGTTTAGACACAAGAGAATGTAAACATTGAAATATAATGTACTCTAATGACATTACCTTTAAGAATGTATGTTAAAACATAAAATATATTAACCTCAATGTCGCAAAAATTGAAGATATATACTATCTAATCTAAATTCATATATTATATATGAAGAGAGGTGCTCGTCATGGTATTCCCCTGGGAAGAAATTAAGGAACATTTGTCTACTGTCTACTGTCTCTATGTTGCAATATTCTGCTGACAAGAATGGCTATTATATAGGAAAATATCTGAGGACAAATTTAGAGATGAGGAGAGATCTTTTTTGCTTTTTCTCTCAGAGATAACTAGAATTAGGAATGTTCTAGTTATTTCTTTCATTCAGTAATCAAACACAAGATCAAAAATCTTTATTTTTCATTTTAAGTTTAGAAGTGGCCCAGGAGAGCGTGATCTAGCATTCAGTGACATTGAAAGCAACTGAAGGAGAGCAGTGCCAAGAGTTAGGAGTTCTAACACATAGAAATCTCCTACGTGAAAGCATTGAAAAGGTTAATGAAAAATGGTTTAATCAAAAGGAAATGTATAAGCTTAGGTAAGAAGAAATTCTAGCGGTAGGACCAGCTATACATGTGGTTTATTGTCCTGTAGATAAATAGGATCTCTCTCAGAGATCTCTTGGTTCTGTAGCATTTTTGTTGCTTCTATTCTTAAACAGGTTCTCCTTCATGGTGGCAGCAGCTCCAGTTTTCCATATTCCCCTTGGAATGTTTCAGGTTCACATTCAAACCTGAAGCAACTGCTGAGGCCAGGAGAACAGAATATTCGTAGGTTGCGTGATCAGTTTTGGATTCATGGCTATGCACAGCACATAGAATGAGAGTGGGAAAGAAAAATCAGATATAGTTACTAAAGGAAGGAAGGGGAGGAGACGGATGCTGAATGTCCAAAGGAAAACAGTGTTTACTATAGTGGGCTGTTTCCTAGGGATCCCATGACAAAGTATCACTAACTCTGTAGCTTATAACAACAGAAATGTATTAGCTCAGAACTCTGGAGGCTAAAAGTCCAAAATCAAGGCACTGGAAGGGTGCCTTGATCAAGGCACCCCTCAAAGCCTCTAGGGGCAGATCCTCCCTTGCCAAAATCAAGGCACTGGAAGGGTGCCTTGATCAAGGCTCCCCTCAAAGCCTCTAGGGGCAGATCCTCCCTTGCCTCTTCCAGCTTCTCATAGCTTTAGTCATCCCTTGGCTTGTAGCAGCCATCACTGGGTCTATCTTCACATGGCTATCTTCACTCTGTGTCTATATCTCTTCTGTTCCTACAAGGACACAGGTCATACTGGGTTAAGGCCCATCCTTATCAGTATGGTCTTATCTAAACTAGATTACATCTACAAAGATCCTATTTCTACATAAGGTCACATTTGCAGGTATCAGGGGTTGGGACTTTAGCATTTTTTGTTTTGTTTTGTTTTGATCTTTTTTAAAGTATAATTGATTTACAATGTTGTACCAATTTCTGCTGTACAGCAAAGTGACCCAGTCATTCATACACACACACACACACACACACACACATTCTTTTTCTCATATCATCTTCCATCATGTTCTCTCACAAGTGATTGGATATAGTTCCCCATGCTATATAGCAGGGCCTTATTACTTATCCATTCTAAATGTAATAGTTTACATCTATTAACCGCAAACTCCCAATCCACCTCACTCCCTTCCCCTCCCTGTTGGCATCCACAAGTCTGTTCTCTATGTCCATGAGTCTGTTTCTGTTCTGTAGATAGTTGCATTTGTGCCATATTTTAGATTCCATATATGTTTTTGATGATACTGAGATAGGCAGTAAGAGGATCTTGTTACTTGTCTTCCTTGGAGAAGGAATTCAGCAAGGAGACCAAGACCATGAAGCAAGTGCAGAGTTTATTAGAAGCAGAGTATGTGTAAAAGAACATACATGAGTAAGCTTGCAGAGTGAGCTGTGCACAACAGGAGTTGGTTAGATTGCTTTTATTTTGGGGGGTGGGCAGTCCTCTGGGGTTTAGGGGTGGAGGTTGTCTCCAGCCAGCTATCTCATTTGTACCCATATTTGGTCTAACTCAGGGTCCTTCCTGGTGGGCACAATCATCTTTTTGACAAGAAGGATTCCAGTGTGAAGGTTCCTGGGAGGTTGGCAGGATATATTATGGGCTGGTGACCCTCTTACCTCAGGCCTCCTCCCTAGATTGAAAACCTTAATCTGTGAATGCATCAGGCTGGAAGGTCCTTCTCAACCAAAGTAGAGCGAGAGGAAATTGTGGTCACCTTGTCTTTCACTTGACTGGGGCCTAATGCTCCTGTAGGTGTCATATCTCAAAATGTCACAACCCATCAGCTTGGGGCCCAGCTATCTCGTACCTCAATACAATTCAACCTGTAATGTCTTCCTTCTCCCCTTCTCACCAAATTCATGTCTTTCCCTTTTGCAAAAGACATTCACCCATCCCAGCTTCAACGGAAGTCTTTTTTTTTTTTTTTTTTTTTAGGGCCCCACCAGCGACATATGGAATTTCTCAGGCTGGGGTCAAATCAGAGCTACAGCTGCTGGCCTATGCCACAGCCACAGCAATGCAGGAAATGAGCCGAATCTGCGAACTTCACCACAGCTTACGGCAACGCTGGATCCTTAACCCACTCAGTGAGGCCAGGGATTGAACCCACATCCTCATGAATCCTAGTTGGTTTTGTTAACCACTGAGCCAGAAAGAGGACTCCTCAACAGAAGTCTTATCCCATTCCAGAATCAGCTCTAAATCAAAAATCTCACCTAAATATAATTAACTTTAAAAGTCTTAAATCTGGAGTTCCTGCTGTGGTGCAGTGCATTAAGAGTCCAATTGCAGTGGCTCTGGTTGCTGCAGAGGTACACGTTTGATCCCTGGCCCCTGTGCAGTGGGTCAAAGGATCTGGTGTTGCTGTAGCTGTGTTTCAGATTCAATCCCTGGCCCAGGTATTTCCATATACCACAGGGGCAGCCATAAAAATTTAAAAATAAATAAATAAAAATCTCAAATCTTTTCTTCTAAACCATCTAAATCCAGTATGGGTCATTCTGGGTGAAAATTCCTATCCACTTGTGGACCTGTGAAACCTAAAAAATAAGTTCTATGCTTCCAAAATACAAAGATGGGGGAGGCATAGGATAGACATTCCCATTCCAAAAGGGTGAAATGGGGAGGGGGGAAAAGGGTCACAGATCTCAAGCCACTGTGAAACCCAACAAGATTTAAATCCCCATTAGATTTCAAGGCCTGAGAATACTTATTTGTGTCTCTAAGCTCTGTCCGCCCAGTACACCTGGGCAGCAACCCCACCCACTTGGCTAACCTACATGGTGGTGCTACCCTCTCTGCCTAAGAACTAAGACATCTAGTTGGCTGGGCTCAGTAAGTTCTGCCCTCTCTGATCTCTACATCTTTGGCTTTGCCCTAGGAGTCATTCTTTCATTTCCCCTATTTCTGTCCTTTTCAATTCAGGATTGCTGTTTTTTTGCTGGTATAAAATTCTCAAAACCTTTCAAGTCATCTGTGGATGTCAAGGTGATCCACATTATTTGACATATCCTTCCTGGATCACCTCCTCTGTATCTCTAGCGTTTGCTGAGGTTGTTGATTGGACCTATGACTCACACACCTAATCTCTTTGGCAAGAGTTGTCTGGCCACACCCTGTTTCCAAAGCACACTATCTGGAAAATTTCCCAGATCTTCAAGAACTGGTTGCTTTGTGTTAGGAAATTCAACCCATAACATGAGCTAACTTCAGTTTTACATTTTTTTGAAGAATGTGTGTATGCCTTTATGCCCATGAGTTACACCTAATAAAAATTTAGAAATAGAACTATTGAAGGCATAGAATTTAAAGTGTCTATAAATGCAAATCTATAACTACCTCCAATTCTATTGAAATGAGGGGAAAAAGCATTTATAAATTATATTGAGTTTTACTTAAAGATTTGAGATTTGGCTAATGTTTCTCTTCATGTATTTGTTTTTTCTTAAATTATATGAGTTTTATCATCAAGAGACTGGTATAGATTCTCTCTTGTATATAATGTAAATAAACTCATAAAAAAGAAATTTTGTAGCAAAATGTGAAGAAATGCTGGTCAACTGAAATCAATGATAGATGTGAAGAGTACATATATTGCAAATGGAATTTTTTAAAAAGAAGATAAATATTAGCCCTATTGACTATTGATATATGCTTTGCTCTTTCACGAATGTAACAAATACATACATACTCCATTGTGTTGTTACTATCAAACATAATAAGTATTTTACACCCCCCACACAAAATCTGTTCTTTTTTAAAAACATCTTTATCTTTTATTTTTCCAAAATATTTTGCTTAATTGTAATAAATATTACATATGAAAATGGGAGTATAATATAGATTTTAAATGATTTTTTTTCTGCCTTAAAGACAAAGCTCTTCTGGAACCCAGCAATTCATGCGTACAGACCCTGTGTATATCCCCTGATTAGACTAATAATAAGTGCTTCTTAATGATTATTCAATTATTCATGATCTTCCTTTTAAAAAAGTACTGTCCATTCATTAGCTCTACAGTGCTGAGAAAGCTTTGAATGTGTATATTCTGTTCTAAAATCAAACTGAAATTAACCTCTCTCTGTATATTGCTGTCTTCTGTTTCTTTGTTTATCTCATGGCTTTTCTCTGAATACTAAAGCACTGTAGAAAATTTGACAATAGGTTATTAACTATAGAGGCACCCACTCAAGGCATGTTCTGGAAAGTTGTGTGTATCCTACAATAAAGGCAAGCACTTTAATGGGTTGAATCCCTGCAAGGATGAGGGAATAAACACCAGTGCTGGTTGGCTGCAAATTCCCTCCCTTAATCCCTTCCTGAGCAACCCAATCAGGAGGAAGTAAGGTCCTGCATTTCTGTTCTTTGTTACAAGACAGAGCCCTGTGTTCTTCAAACCTCAAATATGAAGTCAAGGTAGCTTTTGCATCAATTAACTCAAGAGCCGCTGTTTATGAGACACAGATGAGGAATGGGGGCTGAGCTATTTCTGTGGCCACTGGGCCCAGTGCAGAGATGAATCACACTCATTAGATTTTACACATATCCAGGAATAATTCAATTCCCCTGCTTTTTCACCTGTGACTTGCTTCAATGTATCAGAAAAGCACTGCTCCAGTATTTTAAAAACAAACTTAAAAAAAATGAATCAAGAAATTTCTCAGTGCATTAAATCTATTTATTTCAAAAGTATACAGGAGGGATGGCAGAATTCAGACGTTTTACTTGGCCTGAACACTGCTGCAAAATGTTTGCATTTAAACACTTCTCGGTGGGGCATGTGCTCTTGCATCCACACTGCCCTCAAACTCCCCCATTGTCTTATATCCAGACCTCTTCACCCATGGTCCCTAGAGGCAGTTGAGTTTGATATCTTGTAGTATATCAAGACTTTTGGTTTAGCCAGTATTAGCTCAGTCTTTTTCATCCAAACATATGTGCCAATGTTTTTGCTTTAAAAATTAATGCTTTGTTATTCCCATCGCAGCTTAACAGGTAAGAACCCAAAATAGGCTCTGTGAGGATACAGGTTCCATCCCAGGCCTCATTCACAGAGTTAAGGATACTGCGTTCCCAAAACCTGACACATATGCACTCAGATCCTGCATTGCTATGGCTTGGCTTAGATCCTGCTGCAGCTCCAAATTGACCCCTAGCTTGGGAACTTACATGTGCCACAGATGTGGCCGTAAAAAGAAAAAAAAAAATAATAAAGCTTTACTCATTGTTTGAAAAAAATAATTAGCCTAGGATGAGAAACAAGACAGTCTTTAGATGTTTTATCCATTCCAACTTGCATGAATGCAAAGATACTATCTCCTCTACACATTTCTATGGCAGAATAGAAACTTATGTTTAAAGAATAGGAAATAGGAATAAGAAAGCTATTTAAATTTCGCTCTTCTCTATATTTTAACATGGACAAGTGTGTGGTTTTGTTCTTGAGAGGATGCTTGCTATTTTAGCAATAATACATATATCAGAATTTATGAGTATATGAATATATATTGATAAAATATATAAATATAAATCAAACTCAAGCTAAATTAGGACTTTTGTCTTTAACCAACCACTGGATCAAGGTTTATTTCCTTCTGCATGACTTCTGTGAGCTACTTGAAACCAGCAGCAAGTAATGGCACAAAACAAAAGGAAGGCAATTGGGCCTATGGTTTTTTTCTTATCCCCTTGGCATTAGTCTATCATAGTGGTTTTGAACTGAGTTGCTTATTACTCCTGGTAAGTTTAGAAGGAAGATAAGCCTCTGGGTCCCCAAAGAGATAAACACATTATTTATATTCAGTCAAAGATATATTTATTTTAAATGGGGCCAGAGTCTCTAAGCTAGAATTATAAGACATTTATAAAGCAAACAAAAAATTTAAAAAGTCATTTAAAATGAGATACCTGGCATTAAGCATCCTGCAAGCCCATGGCTCATAAAACACTTAAAGTAGTAGGAGTGAACAAGCCCAAGAAGGAAAGGCAGCCTTCAGAAAGCAACCCCCCACACCCACACCCCCCCCTCGGCCAAAGGTAGACATTTTAGAATGAGATCCTCATTTTTTAATTAGCCTTTGGTAAAACTGAAGATGATCGTTTTCTTTTTGAGTGGCAGTGTTGCTAAATATGGTACCTATGCAGTATTTTACTCTCAGTAAAAGGACTTAAAGAATTTTACAAAGATTAATACAACCCTACTCAGTTGGATTCAGCAGGCAGACAGAACTGTGCCCCTTTGTCCATCTAGATACATGGAGACAAAAAAAGGTGGAGGGAAGGGCTCAGCATTTTACTGAGGGTTCTGATGTGCTGTCCACTGGTTTACACACAAGACTGTCTTCCTCAGTCCTTTTGCAAGGGCCCACAAAAGGCAACAGAGGAGGGGGAAAAAGCTGTAGTTCATTTGCATAATTTAGGCTCCTAGAAATTCAAAACTATTTATCACCTTGCTGATTTTGTACTAAAATGGAAAAACTGCTTATCAGCAAATCCAGCCTCCTACAGAGTGCCTGGGCTAAAACAGAGTAAATCCCATCAAAGAGAAATTTTGAGGAGAAGATAAGGCTGAATTCATGGAGGAATAACCTGTGTGGTACTGTTATTGTTCACTTTACCTAATTTTATTTTTCAAGACTATTTTAGAATACAAACACCCCTTTGATAATTGATGTTTGAACTTGAAGCTATAGTTTAGGGGAATTTGTAAATTTTAAAAGATTAATAAAAATGTTCGAATTTTTTGCCAATGGAATCTGAAGATATACCTAAAAGTAGATATGTTTGGTACTAGGCATGTCAAAAAAAAAATATAACATTTATTTTAGTAAGTATTTTTTATTAAATGGATATAATTTGTATGCATCCCTAAAAGTGAAGTGGGTCTCTTGAAGACAGCATATATATGGGTCTTGTTTTTGTATCCATTCAGCTAGTCTATGTCTTTTGGTTGGGGCGTTTAGTCCATTAACATTTAAGGTAATTACTGATATATATGTTCTTATTGCCATTTTATTAATTGTTTTGGATTTGTTTTTGCTGCTCTTTTTTCTTCCCTTCTTCCCTTGTTCTCTCCTCTTCTGGTTTGATGACTATCTTTAGTGTTGTATTTGAGTTGATTTTTCTTATTTGTTTGTGTATCAATTGTAGATTTTTGGTTTGCAGTTACTGTGAAGTTTTAATGTGAATCTATATATATATGAGATTGTTTTAAGTTGTTGGTCTCTTAATTGCAAGTGCATCTCCAGTGTCCTGTATTTGTACCCTTCTCTTCTCATGATTTCTGATTGTGGTAGCATAATTATGTGTGGATGATTTCGTATCTTTACTGTATATATATACCTTTACTGGTGAGCCTTGTCATTTGTGGTATTTGTTTCTGGTTGCTGCCTTTTCTTTTCTGCCTAGAGAAGTTCCTTTAGTATTTGTTGTAAAGCTGGTTTAGTGTTGCTGAATTCTCTTAGCTTTTGCTTATCTGTAAGCTTTTGATTTCTCCTTCACATCTGAATGAGAGCCTTGCTGGGTAGAGTAATCTTGTTTGGAGGTTTTTCCTTTCATCATGTTAAGTATATCATGCCACTCCCTTCAGGCCTGCAGAATTTCTGCTGAAAAATCTGCTGATAACCTTATCGGGGTTCCCTTGTATGTTATTTGTTTCTTCTCCCTAGCTGCTTTCAATATTTTCTCTTTGTCTTTAATTTTGGTCAGTTTGATTAATATGTGTCTTGGGGTGTTCTTCCTTGGGTTAATCTTATAAGGTACTCGTTGTGCTTCCTGGATTTGAGGGAGTGGTTCCTTTCCCATGTTAGGGAAGTTTTCAGCTATTATCTCTTCAAATATTTTTTTCTGTCCCTCTCTCTCTCTTCTGGCATCCCTATGATACAGATGTTGGTGCATTTAACATTGTCCCAGAGTTCTCTGAGACTCCCTTCATTTCTTTTCAATCTTTTTTCTCTTTTCTCTTCCACATCCATGATTTCCACTAATCTGTCCTCCACCTTGCTGATTCATTCTTCTGCCTCCTGTATTCTGCTGTTGGCTGCTTCTAATTTTTTAATTTCAGTTATTGTATTTCGCATCTCTTCTTGCTTAAGTTTTATATCTTGTATTTCTTTGCTCAATGTTTCCTGTAAATTATCCATTTTTGCCTCCAGTTTTTTTTCAATGTCTTGCATCATCTTTAGCATCAACAGTCTAAAGCCTTTGTCCTGGAGGCTGAGAATCTCCTGATCACTTAGCTGTTTTTCTGGGTTTTTTTCTTTCTCCTTTATATGAGTTATAGTTTTCTGTCTTTTCATTCTTATAGGTTTTTGGTGTGGCAACCTTTTTGCAGACAATAGTGTTGTAGCCTCTCTTACTTCTGGTGTCTGCACCTCTTGTGGCTGAAGTTGGTATGGGGGCTTGCTGTAGGCTTCCTGATGGGGGGGGGGACTGGTGCCTGCCCACTGGTAGGTGGGGATGATTCCTATCCCTCTGGTGGGTGTGGCTTTGTCTCTGTGTGCCTATGGGGTCTTTAGGCAGTCCGTTTACCAATGAGTGGGGCTGTGATCCTACCTGGATTGTTGTTTGGCCTGGGGCTTCTCAGCACTGATGGGTGGGGTAAGATTTTCCCAAAATGGCCACCTCCAGAGAAAGGCATGCTGCTGAATATTCCCAAGAGCTTTGCCTCCAATGCCCTTCCCCCACAACAAGCCACATTCACCCCCTATTTTCCCAGGAGATCCTCCAAGAACTGCAGTCAGGTCTAACCCAGATTCCTATGGAGCCCCTGCTTTGCCCTGGGACCCAGTGCACATGAAAGTCTGTGTGCACCTTTCAAGGATGGGGTTTCTGTTTCCCCCAGTCCCATGGAGCTCCTTGCACACAAGCCCCACTGACTTTCAACGCCAGATGCTCCAGGGGCTCTTTCTTCCAGTGACAGATCCCCAGGTATGGGGGTTTGATGTGGGACTCAGAACTCTCAGCCCTGTAGGTGAGTCCCCATGATAAAACAATTACTTTCCAGTCTGTGGGGCATCTTACCCGGGAGGTATGGGGTTGCTTATGTCACATAATCTCCCCTCCTACCTCTTGATGTATCCTCCTCTTTGTCTTCTGGAGTGGGATATCTTTTTGAAAGTTTCCAGTCCATTTGGTTGAAAGTGCCTCAGCATTTGGGTGTAATTTTGTTGTTTTTATGAGAGAAGTTGAGCTCCAGTCCTACTAATCTGCCATCTTAATCCTGTCCTTAAACAGATATAAAATGAAGTATTTTTTATTTGAAAAAATTCTCAATTCTATTTTTACATTATTTCCCATTAAAATAAATTAGCATCAGATAGTAAAATGGTATAGCTAGCTGTCTTTCTTTTCTGCCTTTTGTGTCTTAACTGCCTAACAAAATTAACTTACACTGTGGAACACTGAGTGGGTAAGATCTACTTTGGGTGACCAATTTCCCTCTACCCATTCTAGCCACATGTAACAGAGTCCCCAGCAGTGTTTGACAGGGTAAGCCTGATAATGATAATTCCCAATGCACCAACAAATGAATGTTTCTCTATGTCTTCTCTAGTTAAACACTTCCAGTTCCTTTATCTTTGTTATAAAATGTTGAGATCTTCTAGCATCCTAGTTTTTCCCCACCTGGATGGGTTCAGCTTGTGATAGCTCATAGCAGGGCTCCCAGGAAGACTTGACTTGCTCAGCCCAGCGTATCAGTTAAGCCTGAAAACTACACAGAGTTCCCACATTTAGATCTCAGTCCCTAAACTTACCACTATGTGAACTTGGATAAGTCCCTTAGCAATCTTTGTGCCTGTCTTTTCAATTTACAAAATGAGAATTTAATAAAATCTAGTTCACTGACATGTGTGGATCAAGATTCTATGACAGCCATTTAGCAGAGTTCCTGGCGTATAGTAAATGTTACTATAATTATTACCTGATGGTACAGTACTTGATAGTATAATATTTCTTGATAATATGACATTTCTTTTTTTGAGTTAGCATCATTCTTTATTTAAGGAGTAGTTAAGTGCCAGAAGCTCAGCATTCTAGGCATTATATACTTTTATTAATGAAGCCTAAGATAGCATTAGGTAATTTTGTCTAATTCATTGTACGTTAGGTCTCCTATTATACATTCCTAATATTAACCATTCTCCATTGTTAGACTTAAATCAATTATAACAAATTCTAAAATGCTACCTGTTCCTCATGCTAACATGTGAGTTTACTGAAAGCAAACATGCTATCTGGATCATTTACTATAACTGGTGTGTCTTGCATGTATACTCAATAAATATTTTAATAAAATCTTAATTATAACTGTACAATTTTGCAGAGATGCTAATTTATGACTTTTTTCACTCACCTTGTGTGTATAGGTAATATTTTAGACTTAAGTGTAAAGCTATAGTTTTAGCCCTGTTAAGTTCATCTTATAAAATATTAACCTATAATGAAGTTGTTCATATCCTGTTGCTGATGACTTTGCATTTTTTTAACATCCCCCTTCATTCTTTGCATCCTGTTTCTTATTTTCACACAAATTTTTCAATATTTCATCAATGTACATATGTGTCTCAATTTAAAAACTGAATAGCATAGCATTTACGACAAAATCCTGTGGCACGCCTTCTAAAGTTCTTTCTTCTACTTGCACCAACATGTTCATCGGTCTCTGGATGTGGACCATCCTCACAGTACTTTCAGAAACTGCTTTATTTTGTCACATTCCCTGTCCTATGGACAGAAAATCACCCTGATCTACCTTTCATTAATAGTTCTTTCACAAAGAAAATGTTATATAAGTTTAGCATGAGTTATTTCTTAATAATTTTTAACTTTATAAACTTTAATGACACTGCCATTATAATTGAAACTGGGATTGCTCTGCTTACCTATTTTAAATTTTATTTTTCTATCAAAGAGAATTTCAGATAGAGGTTTCCATTGCATATATTGAAGCCATTTCAGAGGACAATAATCTGAAATAAAGAGATATACCTAATGTATCTCTCCAAATCCTAAACATATTGTATTACTTCACAAAGTTTTCCTACCAGTAATTTAATATATACATTAAACTTTTGAAGTGTACATGTCTTCTAGCATGGAAAATTGAATCCTTGCCTTCATCTCTATTTCCTTCCAAAATCCCACTAAAATAATTGTAAGTAAATTTAAAAAGTGTAGATCTACAAGGAGATAAAAGATGAAGGAGGACTCAAGAAAGGGTGAGAGATTCCAGCTCATTTTTGGAAAATGGAAATCTGACCTCCAAGTGACGATAGGAAAATACTGATAAGTCATTCAATCCCTAGAGATCCTGGAAAGTCTGAGAACTGAGGGCACCAGGTATTACAAAAAGTGGAGTTGCATATGTATGAAAATAAAAGAATTGGTTTGGTTTATCTGAGAAGTTATTAGACCTGCAGGTCCCCTCCTCAAATCTGTATGACCAGAAGCCCTCTTTCTCTCCCCACCCAATTAGGAGATGAGAGGCTTATTATGTAGAGAAAAAGAGGCAAAAGGCTCTAAACCCAGGATGTCAGATATAGCAGCAAGAAAATTATACCGAAAATGAACAAAATAAGTTCTTCAACCTGAAGATTATATATGTCTGCTGTATGGCTTTTTTCTCTTTTTAGCTCCAAAAATAGAGACAGCATAGCTATTCCCTCCCCCGAGGAGATTAGAATTCTTCTCTCAAAAATTGAGGAGCCAGAGAGAAAAAGAACTATAGATCCTGACACTCAAATATCAGAAGCAAAGCAAAGAACAGAAGAAAATTTTGGCGCAAAATAGTCCATATCCTTAGAGAGATTTAAAAAAAGATATTTTATTGATATCAAAAGTGAATGAGAAGACAACCCACAGAATGGGAGAAAATCTTTCCAAATGAATCGACTGACAAGGGATTCATCTTCAAAATTTATAAATGTCTTCTGTAGCTCAATACCAAAAAAACAAACAATGCCATCAAAAAATGGACAGAAAATCTAAACAGACAATTCTCTGAAGAAGATATTCAGATGGCCAAAAAACACATGAAAATATGTTCGACGTCACTCATTATGAGAGCAATGCAAATCAAAACCACAATGAGGTACCACCTTACACCAGCCACAATGGCCATCATCAAAAAGTCTACAAACAATAAGTGTGGGAGAGGGTGTGGAGAAAAAAGAACCCTATGACACTGTTGGTGGGATTGTAAATTGGTGCAACCACTGTGGAAAACAGTATGGAGATTCCTCAGAAAACTAAAAATAGAACTACCATTTGATCCAGCAATCCCACACTTGGGCATCTACCCAGAGAAAACCATGACTCGAAAAGACACATGTACTCCAATGTTCATTGCAGCACTATTTGCAACAGCTAAGACATGGAAACAACCTAAATGCCCATCAACAGAGGAGTGGATCAAGATGTGGTATATATACACAATGGAATATTACTCAGCCATTAAAAGGAACAAAATAACAGCATTTTTAGCAACATGGATGGACCTAGAAATTGTCATGCTAAGTGACGTTAGTCCAATAACGAGACATCAACATCAGATGCTATCACTTACATGTGGAATCTGAAAAAAAGACATAGTGAACTTTGCAGAACAGATACTGACTCACTTTGAAAAACTTAGGGTTTCCAAAGGAGAGAGGTTAGGGGGTAGGAGGATGCACTGAGGGTTTTGGATGGAAATGCTATAAAATTGGGTTGTGATGATCATTGTACAACTATAAATGTAATAAATTCATTGAGAAATAAATAAGTAAATAAAAGTGAATGAAAAAGAATAATAAAATTAAACTCTTGGAGTATAAAAAATATACACGATAGTAAAAAATATTTTAAGGAGTTCCTGTTGTGGTGCAGCGGAAACAAATCTGACTAGGAACCATGAAGTTATGGGTTCAATCCCTGGCCTTTCTCAGTGAGTTGAGGATCTGGTGTTGCTGTGGCTGTGGTGTAGGCTGGCAGCTGTAGCTCCAATTCAGCCCCTAGCCTTGGAACCTCCATATGCCACAAGTGCAGCCCTAAAAACCAAAAACCAAATATATATATAATATTTTTATATTCACATATATATATTTTTATATTCATATATATATTATATATATGTATATATAATATAAGACTTGGAGAGTCATTTGGGAAATTACTTGGAAACTTTAAAAAGTAGACAAAGGAATTCCCATCGTGGCTCAGCAGAAATGAATCCGACTAGGAACCATGAGGTTGCCAGTTCGATCCTTGGCCTCACTCAGTGGGTTAAGGATCCAGAGTTGCTGTGAGCTGTGGTATAGGTCACAGATGAAGCTTGGATCTAGCGTTGCTGTGACTCTGGCGGAGGCCGGCAGCAACAGCTCCAATTGGACCCCTAGCCTGGGAACTTCCATATGCTGCAGGTACAGCCCTAAAAAAAAAAAAAAAAAAAAAAGAAATAGATTTAAAAAAAATAATAATCAATTTAGGAAAGTCAACATCTAGCTAAAAGTTATAGAGAAAATAGAGGAAGAAATGATCTAAAATAACATTTTCACTCAAAACTGAAAAACATGCATTACCAGGATGAAATAGCCAAAAAATTTATCAGGACAGTAAATGCAAAAAAAAAAAAAAAAAAGTCTATATCAATCACATCATCATGAACTTTCCAGAATACACGAAATAGAAAATTTTAAACACTCCAGGGAGGGAGAAAAAAAAAGTCTCATATAAAGAATCAGAAAGCCAAAGCACATTGATCAGCAAAAACCATCCTCAACACTAAAAATATGGCAGCAAAACCTGCAAAATTCTTAAGAAAACTTTATATCCAGACAAATTATCAGTCAAGCATGAGAGCAAAAATAATTTTCTGGAGTTCCCATCGTGGCACAGCTGAAATGAATCTGACTAGGAACCATGAGGTTGAGGGTTTGATTCCTCGCCTTGCTCAGTGGGATTAAGAATCTGATGTTGCTGTGAGTTGTGGTGTAAGTCACAGTTGCAGCTCGAATCCTGAGCTGCTGTGGCTGTGGTGCAGGCCGGCAGCTGTAGCTCTGATTCAACCCCTAGCCTGGGAACCTTCATGTGCTGCAGGGGAGGCCCTAAAAAGTAAAAAAAAATAATAATTTTCTGGGTTCATCTTCCATGTAGCCTTTCCCACAAGGTTATTGGAGAATGTTTCCACTGGAGAAAGAACATAATTCAAGGAAGAAGTTAGTGAATCCAAAAGAAAATATGAAATGGGAGAGACGGAGAAGGCTATGGAGGATGATTTCATAGCAGTCCTAGAGAATCCTCTTTCCAGATTGGCATAAAAGAATAAAGAGGTCCAGAAGAGAGGCTTCTAGGGGGAATATGGGGCTGATGGAACACCTGATGGATTTAGTGATATGGAAAATACTCCAAGAAGTTTTATATTTATGTTAGAGCATTTGGGGTAGATAAGTTATAGTGGTTTGACATACTGGTCAATGAGAAGTCATGTTTTGGAATATCAACACCATACAAAAAGGGAATATTGAAGGAATAAAATAGATAAGAAAGTATACTTGTTAGTCGCTGGTTGGCTCAATGGTGAGCAGCACTTTGTCATTCTAGGTCCCAGCAGGTGAGAGACAATGTATTCAAAGGAGTAATTGAAGACTGTTTAATTAAGGAACTATTTACATACGTGCAGGATAGGCTAAAGAAGTCAATCAAGCAGTAGATGGGAACTGTTAGCAGAACCAGATAGGAACCAAAGCCCTGTAGGAAGGTTATCTGATTGCATCCAGGAACACAGCTGCTCCTAGACCATCGTGTGGCCGGAAAGGGTTCTGGGGGTTAAATACCCCAACACACTCCTCTCTAAACTCCTCTTGGGGCTTCCTGTTGATGAAACTCTAGCAGCCAGAGAGGAGGTGAGCCCAGATGATTAAGTTCACGGTGGTTATTCACCCATTCACCCAGGAAACAATGTTAGAGTGAGTGTCTAGAGGGAAAATTAAGTATGTTCAGCGTACCAGCAAAAGCATGTGTTGTTACGATTTCTTTTTCAAAGGCAAATTCTAGTCTAAGTTATGTAAATGCTTATATGACCTAATTTAACCAAACTCCAGGGATTATAGGGATAATGAGATCTTTGGATTTGAAGAATGTTTCATATCAAGGGTAGAATGGATTTCAATGCAGTGTTCACACACATACACACACACACACACACACACACACACACACACACGCCCTGTATCTTCATATAACTGCCTCTTTATCATTCCATTTTGTGGCTGATTGCCTGATTGGCTGATTATCACTGTCTGAACTTATTAATTTATAGTTTTATTTCTTCCTCGTCTAGTCTTTCTTCTGCCTCATACCTCTATAGGTCCCTTGAGGGCAGGGATCTGATGATCTTTCTCCCATACAAAAGAAGGGATTTAACAGAACATTGTTGGAATAACTCACTAATAAATAAAATTGGCTGTATAAGACTTTGTCCTGGAATGTACATATGAAATAATAAAAATGGCTTTTGAATATGGCACAGGTCTCTAGCTCAGGAGACTGGATAGATAAAGATGTCATTCACTGAAATAAAGAATTCAAGAGCCAGAGCAAACTATGGCTGGAGAGGTTAGAGTGGGAGAAGATAAAGTGTATAATTTTGACATACATATTGAGTAGGATGCACTGTGGGGCATGCAGCTATTTATGTTCAGTAAGCACATAAAATGTGGACATGGGAAAAGGTCCTAACTACACATTTAGGTCTTTGGTGTAAAATCTTGTAGGGAAATTGTGCAGAGAAATTAGCAGACTCCAGGAGAGCAAAAGCTGAAGAAGTTTAGTCAGTCTGTTTCTACCAAAATTTATTATGGAGTGATATAAAATAATTCAATATCTTAAGAAAGATACACCACTACTCTTTAAATATAAGTATGTTCAAGAATATTGAGGGAGTTCCCGTCATGACACAGCGGAAATGAATCCAATTGGGAACCATGAGCTTGCGGGTTTGATCCCCAGTCTCACTCAGTGGGTTAAGGATCCGGTGCTGCCATGAGCTGTGGTGTAGGTCGAAGACGTGGCTTGGATCTGGTGTTGCTGTGGCTCTGGCATAGGCCAGCAGCTGAAGCTCTGATTAAACCCCTAGCCTGGGAACCTCCATATGCTGCCAGTGTGGCCCTGAAAAGACAAAAAAAGAAAGGAAAAAAAAAAAAAAAAACCAAGACAAAAAAAAGAACATTGATAGATTTACTTAGGTATATTTTTGAGAAGGTAGAATAGAGAACTTCTAAAAATTAATGACTTCTTGAATAAGAAATGAGTTTTTAATTGCAGAGGGAAATAAAATTATTAACTTTATATCTGATATTTGAAGAAATATGCCAAACAATGATATTTCTTTTCTTACCATGTATCTTACACCCATAGTTAACATGATAAATCAGATCAATATACATAGCTAAGTTATATCAAGCAGTATTATTACCAAAAAAACATTTTACTTATATGTACTTATAACACCAACATGTAGCCAGACTTAAATGATGTGCTTTAAATTCATCACTAGATTATTTATTTTTAGATCACTTTATGTTGCCTCTTGCATGTTCCCTTTAAAACTTAATTTCACATTAATATAAAAGCATTATCCCTCAGTGATTCAGGCATCACCATTTTGATGGCTTTTCTAATTACCTTAGTTCAACTATTTCATAATTAATATACTTGAAATATCAAAATGGATGGATAATTTTTACATGCAGTTTAAATTAACTTATAATAACCTGTAAGCTTTTATTCCAATGTGTAGGGATTAAGATCTCAATTATATGGCTCCTTTAAGATATACAATTTAGATGGAATTATGTTTACTATCTGATTTACTACGTAATGTTCACTGAAAGTAGCTGTGAAGGAATCTGTGATGTACAGTGACATTCAGAAGGGATTGTTCGTTGTTCTGCTCATTCAACTGTGCCGGCACACCTGTTTCTAATTTTGAAACCATCTATGATTACCTCCTGCATAGGTGTTGAAATAGCATCATTAGTCAAGTTTTTCTACTTACTCAAAAAGAAATATGAAAAGATGAAAATTGTCTGCCATGGCCAAGTTTTTTAAAAAAACATTCATTGTGTTTTTCAAAATTCTTTCTCCCAGTTGAGCCTAATTTTCTTAAGCCCATGGTAAAAACTCCCAGAACTATACTTAGAAGATTTTGGGTGACTGACATCTGGGATAAATAAATAGCATCATAGAGGTCACTTTTAAAGTACTTGACTTGAGTTTTGTCAACTTCTGTTTATGTAGCCATTTGTGACAATGTATTCAGCCCTAGTTTTTTGTTTTTTTGTTTTTTTTTTTTTTTGTCTTTTTGCTATTTCTTGGGCCACTCCCACGGCATATGGAGGTTCCCAGGCTAGGGATCCAATCGGAGCTGTACCTACCAGCCTACACCAGAGCCACAGCAACGCTGGATCCGAGCCGTGTCTGCAACCTACACCACTGCTCACGGCAACACCGGATCGTTAACCCACTGAGCAAGGGCAGGGACCGAACCCACAACCTCATGGTTCCTAATCGGATTCGTTAACCACTGCGCCACGACGGGAACTCGCTTCAGCCCTAGTTTTAACACAAACTGTAGCCTAATCTGGTACTTTGGGAAAACTGATATTCATAGAAATGAAAAGAAAGTCAATTTGTTTCTCTTAATTTATCTTTTAAAGAGGTATGCATTATTTTTGTTTGGTCTGAACTGAAATGTTACCAAAAAAAGCATTAAAACTTATGTATTTATTTTAGCATGAAATAAAAATATATACATATTATGCATGGACAAAATAAAATAAAAATGAAGTCTTAATGGAATTCTGTGGTGGTTCAGCGGATTAGGGATTCGGCATTGTCACTGCTGTGGCTCATGTGCTGTGGCACATGCCATAGGCACTGCCAAAAAAAAAGTTGTTTTTCAGTGTCTTGTTATCAGACTAGAATTAACTACCAATTAAATCCCCTTAGAAATCCTTGTCATGTATCAAATTTGATCACACTGTAGATAAAATAATGAACCTCTCCAAGGTGCCCATCATATTCTAGATAGCTGTTAATTATGCTGTTATTAGCCCTAATCTTCTGACATCATCATGTTCATAGGATTCTTATGTAGTAGTTAATGCTTAACTTCTTTGAAAAATATCTTATCCATCTCCATTGTACTCAAAGTTTAATTGCTACAAATAGTTATTAATTTTTATTACAACTGTGATATTTATTTTTTCAGAATTTTGGTTTTAGCTGTAATTTTTTATAGCTAAATATTCTAATGTAGCTATCATGTTTAGAATATTGTTTTGGAGAAATGCCTTTTTTTTAAATTATTGTAGTATAGTTAACTTACAATGTTGTATTACTTTCAGGTATACAGCAAAGTGAATCAGCATATACATATACAGATATCCATTCTTTTTTCCCATATAGGTTATTACAGGTATTGTGTATATTTCCTTATGCTGTATAGTAAGCCCTTGTTAATTATCTATTTTATATACAGTAGCATGTATATGTTATTCCCATCCTCATAATTTTTTTTTTTTTTTTTTTTTTGTCTTTTGTCTTTGTTGTTGTTGTTGTTGTTATTGTTGCTATTTCTTGGGCCGCTCCCGCGGCATATGGAGGTTCCCAGGCTAGGGGTTGAATCGGAGCTGTAGCCACCGGCCTACACCAGAGCCACAGCAACGAGGGATCCGAGCCGCGTCTGCAACCTACACCACAGCTCACGGCAACGCCGGATCATTAACCCACTGAGCAAGGGCAGGGATCGAACCCGCAACCTCATGGTTCCTAGTCGGATTCGTTAACCACTGCGCCACGACAGGAACTCCCCATCCTCATAATTTATTCCTCCCCTCCATGTAACCATAAGTTTGATTTCAAAATCTATGAGTTTGTTTCTGTTTTATAAATAAGTTCTTTTGTATCATTTTTAAATTAGATTTCATATATAAGTGATCTCATATGATATTTGTCCTTCTCTAACTTCACTTAGTGTGATAATCTCTAGGCCCATCCATGTTGCTACAATGCAGAAATTTCTAATTGTTAGAATAATTGTGTTGACACTCTTTTTAGACTTCTCATCAGTTATAGGATATTTGGTCCAAGGTCTTTTATCTATAGTAATCTGAGAACTAAAAAACTAATTTACATATATGATTGAAGGCTTTGTTCTCTTCTAGGATATCTTTTATTCTCTATTTTCTTTTCTTGCATTTTTTTCATAAAGATAATTTTATCGTTATGATAGAAGACAGAATATAATAGAAGAATATACAGAATTTAAAATAAATAGGTTTTACTTTTGTTTGAGGGCATCTGGGGGATAGAGCAGAGATTTAGGGGGAAAAATATTCTGTTATTTTGGAATTTAGGTTAGTAAGAATACATAAAAGGAAAATGCCATCTTTTTTCCTCCTTACTTTTGATAAAAGCCATGAATAAGTCTGCCTTATCTACAAAACAATTTTTGATCTCACAAAAAGTAAAAGTACTAAAACGCTCTAAAGAAAACTTTAGTTTGTTATTCATCATTAGATATATAGGTGAAAATTGTGGAAGTAAAATTAAAAATTAAATGATAAACCAGCATCAGAGGATATAATACATAATAATTGCAGGTAAGAAACTTGCTGAATATCAGTACACATACATGGCAATGTAGGTGACTCAGAATATTACACTGGTAAGATTTATTTTTTCAGTTTAAGCTATGACCAGAATATGGAGTGTGTGAGAGGAAATGGCAGAAATTGTCACTGGCAAGATTGTTGTCAAACTCTTGAGGGCCAGGAGCTTTGGTTTTATTCTCCAGGAAACAAGAAATCTCAGAAGCTTTTAAAGAGAAATCAACATGATAAGTGATTTCAAAAGATACATTTGAAAAGAGGTGGACAAGATGTAAAGGAACCAACACTGGTCAGGAGGTGATCACAATAGCCCAAAGGAGAAATTATGGGTTTCTGAATTTTGTATTAGCAGTGAGTGTTTCTCAGTTGACAACCAGGGCCATTTCCAAGATGGAGCTGAGAAGGCTTGGGTCTTGTATGAGGGAAGCCTGTGTAAGAGAAAAAAAAAATCTTGGCATGCTGCAAAACCTAGAAAAAGAAACTCTGGTAATAGAACAGGTGTTGTTTTGATTTTTAATTTAAAATTTTTATAATAGGTATCTAGAGGAAAGAGAAAATAAATTTAATTTCAAAATGTTAAGTTAATGTAACCGAGGAATAGGAAATTCAGGCATGAACCTCAGAGGGAAGGCAGAAACTAGAAGTGAGAATTTGAGAATTGAATTATATGGGTAATATCAGAAACCATTCCTGCCATTACTTTACCTAGAATCACTAGGTAAAATAATGCAACTATCTTACCAAAAGAGAATATTAAGATTAAGAAATAAATGATTTAAGGAAGTTTTTTTTTTTTTTATCAATAGAGCCCAATTGCCAATAAAGGGATTTAGTCAAAGATGTTTAAGTTTAGATTTAAAAAAATAAGTAAAAGATAAAAACTCAGGAAAAACAAAAATACTGCAATTAGAAGAAAATATTTCTTATTCTTAAAGTAAAATTGAATGTGAAAAATTGCCAGTTTGGTATTGCTGTACTAAAGTTGACAGATTTTTCTGAGGTGAAAAATACCATGAAACACATGAAATTGATGACCAAAAAATTTGTATCTGCAGTCGGATTTTAGAACATCAAAGGAACATTACTTTTTCTTTTTTCTTTTTATGGCCGCACCTGTGGCATACAGAGGTTCCTAGGATAGGGGTCAAATTGGAGCTACAGCTGCATGCCTACAGCACAGCCACAGCAACACCGGATCCAAGGTACAACTGAGACCTCTGCTGCAGCTTGCGGCAACACCAGATCCTTAACACACTGAGCGAGGCCACATCCTTACAAAGACTACATCAGGTCCTTAACCCATTGAGCGACAATGGGAACTCCAGGAACATTACTTTTAAATTTTCATTTTGGTTATATTAACAAAGGAACTTGACATTAAGTGTTAGAAGCCTATAGACAAAAGACGTCTATTTTTTAAACTCCCATTTTGGGGGGTCAATAGCTAAGTAAAAAAGTGTTAAATTTAAGGTTGCAATTTAAAATACTAACTCTCTACTAGCAGAGAGAGAAATAAAAAAAAGTTAGAAATAAAAAAAGTTAGAAATAAAACTTTACGTCCATTAGGAAGAATTTTGGAGTAGATGGCTTTGCAGTATACTGGTTTATAATTTTTCAGCCATGCATCCATACATATCAGGTTGAGGACCATATATATTTTCCATTTTTCTTTAAGTCAGTGTTTCTCAAAACTTTATTATTTATAAAATCATGTGTGTGGGTAGTGCATGTGTAAATATTGCTACAAAGGGAGTTGGTTAACACAATAACCTATTCTGGGAAGAGTTTAATGGGTTAAAGCTATCCTGCTGTAGTTTTGGTTTCTCAAGTCAGAAACAAAATCCAGCTTCTCCATTATTTCAGATCTTATCATTCAGCTCTTTAGATTTAGTTAAAACCTGTTTTTCCCTATTAATTTTCTAGTGGGTTTGGGAGCATCTTTACAAAGAACAACATCTGTGTCAACATCTTAATCATTCGTGTGACCAAGACGTGGAGGTTATATCGATGCTCCTAACTACATGAAAAAAAGTTACTGAGTGTTGCTATAGATGTGAGTGTATGCGTGTGTGTTTTGATGGCATCATAAATCACTTCTCATCATCCCAAGTAATAAGCACATTTACTTTAAGGGCAGTCTGTTTTTTTTTTTTCCTTAGCAGGAAAGCAGTTTGAATTGGAGCTTTGGTTCTCTCAGATCTTGTGTGAATTTCCCTGGAAACTCTTAACCAGGTGCTTAATTCTGGAACACTTGCTATCAAATGGAAGAAGCGAAGCTCTTAGAAGGTAGAGATGTTTTCCAGCAGTTTATATGTGAAATAAATTGCACTCCCTGGCCTCATCTATACTTAAAGAGCAAAAGGGGAAATTTAGAGCAGTAAGTTAAGTAAAACTGCTTCTATCATACAGAATTCAAAGCACATGTAAGGATAGAAGTCTAGTAACAACATTACAGAAAGTTCAGGCAAATCGATGCCTGAATTATCCATGTTTAATTTTTTTTTTGCAGTGATAAATTTGTGTGCCATCTGTGCAAGTATTTCTTTTTCTACAAAGATACATCACTTGTACTCTGACCACCTCAGTGGTGAACTGTTCCATATTGATGCAACAGTGCCTTGCAAAACTCCAGTTGCTATAACAGTGTAAGGTGAAAGGCAAACAGAAGAAAAGATTGGATTATTGAATCTAGCAAAAAATGTTACTGGAGTTTTCTGATAATCTTTATAGACAGAGAAAAGTTAATTTTAAAAGACAGCATAATTAACAGTTGGTAGGAAAAATAAAATCTAAGAAAAAGTAGAATTCTTAGGAGATATAAAGGCAATTTTTTTTTTTTTTTTTTTTTGGTCTCTTCTAAGGCCACGCCCATGGCATATGGTGGTTCCCAGGCTAGGGGTCCAATCGGAGCTGTAGCCGCCTACCTACGCCAGAGCCACAGCAACACTGGATCCGAGCCGTGTCTGCGACCTACACCACAGCTCACTGACAACACTGGATCCTTAACCCACTGAGCGAGACCAAGGATTGAACTCGCAACCTCATGGTTCCTAATTGGATTCGTTAACCACTGCACCACGAGGGGAGCTCGATAAAGGCAATTTTTTTAAAGACCTATTGTTAAAAAGTTTAATGGAATCAGATTTTATTTTTTAAAACATCATTGGAGTTCCTGTCATGGCACAGTGGAAAAGAATCCAACTAGGAACCATGAGGTTGCAGGTTCGATCCCAGGTCTCGCTCAGTGGGTTAAGGATCCAGCATTGCCGTGGGCTGTGGTGTAGGTCACAGATGTGGCTCGGATATGGCATTGCTGTGGCTGTGGTGTAGGCCAGCAGCTGCAGCTCCGATTAGACCTCTAGCCTGGAACGTCCATATGCCGCTAGGGTGGTCCTAAAAAGCAAAAAAAAAAAAAAGGGGAAAAAAAACCATGTTGTAGTTCCTGCTGTCTCTTCAGCACCAGGATGTAGGTTCAATCTCTGGCCCACCACAGTGGGTAAAAGGATCTGGCATTGCTACAGCTCGGGTGTAGGTCTCAACTGCAGCTCAGATCGGATCCCTTGCCCAGGAACTCCATATTCCATGGGGCAGCCAAAAAAGAAAAAGAACAAAACATATCTTTGTAAGGTACCTGAATAAAGGATTCCTTTACATCTGAAGTGAGTTAGGAATTCAGTCTCTGTGGTCCAAGAACCAGGTTAGGTTCAGCAACTCAAGTTTGTCCTGTCCAGTTTCCATGGATAGGGTACAAAGGAGTACAGACCAGTCTTCCCAAACAGTGTGTAAATGAGAAGGTCATGAGTAAACAATATCTGCTCTCCTACATCATTCCTGATCTTACCCTCCATCTGTAAGTAATAATCCATCCTATTGTAAGCCCATTTTTTTGGAAATATGAAATACATATTTATATACATAAAGGAGATATATATCGATAAGACCAGAGCCTAATTATTGAAGTCACTGTAACTGTTTACTCTGTTGTATATTTTTAATGAAGGAAATCTGAATCAAAACAACTCTGCATTATTTGGTGCAATGCTGATGGTCATTCCATCATGTTGATACTACCTTTTTAATGGAAAATTTAGGGAAATTTTGAAATATTTTTCATAAAAGCTGAGATAGGACTTTTCTACATTTTGATGAATAAAATTTATTTCATTGCCTAGATATGTAGTCTTGTAGCATATTAGTATTATCCTCTTTTTAAAATAATCTTCATAGCACCCAGGGGGCAAGCTGTCAGCTTTGAGAACTTTGGGAACTAGTAATTATTGAAAGTTGCTTACAGAGATAAAATATGACTCCAGGGGATATTTATTTTTTATGTCATTAAAATCTGTGCTTCTTTGAAACTAATAATAGTAATCCACAAAAAACATGAATTAACTTTATATTAAACTTTTGCCCCAAATACACTGCAGAACAGATTTTATTGGGATTTTTGTATGTTGTATTTTTCAACATATAGTGGACTGCCAAAGCATTAATAGTGTAAACCTACATCTGAATACAAATGATTCCCTACAAGGCCTGTTTTGATTATTAATGGAATTAATTATCTGCCTGCTCAGTGCAGTTACTGTGGTTTAGAATAACAGTTAATAATGAAAAGACTGAGGCAAATTTGAAAAAAATAGTATGTTTAATAATACAAATTAATTCTAGCATACAAAGAACTGAAGAGAAAAATACTGTGGAGACAAGGCCTTCTCCCTTTTTTTTTATCATCATTAAGAAGCTTCTCCAATAGGTGTATTTTATTGTCATTTTTCAAACACACCAAGATAAACTGGGTATGTAAGCATAAGAGCCACTCATTTTTGCAAACTAGAAACTCAGATTTTATCATGTTGCCCAAGTCATTTTCAGTCAGGTAGCTGGGAAGTTATACTAGTAGTGGAATTGAGGCTAGCCTCTTTCTAATGATCTGAAAACTGCTTTGAAGAAAGAATATTCTGGCTTCTTTCAGAGTTGCAATAGCTACATGTCTTACATGTCTTTATAGAAACAATACCTCCTAGCCCAGTGGTTTTGATAATGCCTCAGATGTGGTGATTTTATGAGTATAGAGGGAGACCAAAGCAGAGCTGCTCCTCTGGGTAAAGAAGGACATAATGGGAAAGCATATCCCTGTGCCCTTGCTCCCTAGTCTCAGGAAGACTCTGAGGCATTTCCCCTAGAAGCCTTGAGTTCCAAAGAGAGTAGTTTAAAATATACTCCTTTATAGGAAATAGAAGTTATATATATATGAAAAAAATTAAACTATGCAAATATCACAGATTCATCTATCAATTTACTGCTGAGCTTTACTTATTTCATAAATTTATTTTTTTTCCTTTTTTAGTGCCACACCCACAGCATATGGAGATTCCCAGGCTAGGGGTCTGATCAGAGCTATAGCCTCCAGCCTATGCCACAACCACAGCAACACCAGATCCTTAACCCACTGAGTAAGGCAAGGGATTGAACCTGCATCCTTATGGATGCTAGTCAGATTCATTTCCACTGAGCCATTATGGGAACTCCTTACTTCATAAGTTTAAACTGAATGAATATATAATACATATCTGTACTCTGTAATGGAAGTATATATATATGTGTGTGTCTATACATATATACATGTATGTGTGTATATTATATTATACATATATATGTATGTGTGTATATTATATATGCATAATATGTGTGTACATATATGTGTGTATTATATGTATGTATATTAATTATACATATTATATTATTATGTATAATTGTTATATAATTGATATATAATTTTCTAAATTATTATATATTATATAACATGTTATATATACATATGTGTGTATTATATATAATATACATACATATATACGCATACTCAAGTATGTATATATATAATACATATAATAATCTCTGTCCCCAGGCAGGGAGGAGATTAGCACACCTAGAAGGAAGACCATTTCATTGTATCTTTATGAAAAACTTTTGCAAGTTCCCATTGTGCCTCAGCAGGTTGCGAACCTGAGTAGGATCTATGAGGATTCAGGTTTGATCCCTGGCCTGGCTCAGTGGGTTAAGGATCTGGCATTGCCACAAACTGTGTGTAAATCACAGACCCAGCTGGGATCTGGCATTGTTGTGGCTGTGGTGTAGGCTGGAAGCTGCAGCTCCGATTTGACCCCTAGCCTGGAAACTAGGGCAAGGGTGTGGCCCTTAAAAAAAACAAAAAAACAAAACTTTTAGATACTATATAAGTAGTCATCATTGGTAGTAGTCATCATTGGTTTGACCATTTCCCACTCACCCTGTCATCATAATATGCCAATTAAAAGACAGCTGGTTACAGATTCTAAACATTGCTCTGTTTCTGTACTATGAATGTTGCTTTATTAATAGTTGCTTTTTATAGTAGCACTATAAATTCATATGACCTGCTTATTATGGCACGCACTTCCACCAACAAAAAATTCCTGGAAATATCATCTTCAATATCAGCATATTTAAACTCTCTTACTATCTGTAATATAAAGTTGATCATAGGACCAAAAAGACCCCAAACAAAAAAATGTATGTATTGTTATATCTTTAGAAAAAGTCCCTATTATCAGTGATAAAATGGTGAATCCCCCTGTCCTCTTTGGTCCATGATCTAAGTCTTTGGGTACTTTCTCTTCACGAAGAGCAACTTTTCAGTATTAAAAAAAATTCTGGAACTTGCTGTCTTGCCAGTTTAAATGGTAAAGCCAGCGATACCAGTAAAATCTGATTCTATTCTGGATCCCTTCTCTAGTGCAGTTTCTCCCAGGAGAAGTGTTTCTCTAAAGTAATTTACCTTCCCAGGGATTTCTAAGGTTTAAATGGCAGGAGAGAATTACAAGTAGACATTGCAATTCAGACACTAATTTGTCAGTTTGTTTTTTTAAAAGCAATGCTGGGAAAATTCTTATTTTCAGTTTAATTTACATTGAAGGATTTTGCTGTTTATTTCATAGTCTTAGAAATGAAAATGTGAAATGCTTATAGATCAATGTTCTAAGATCTACAGCTGAGTGGAATAGAGTTGAATAGATCAGTTATAGTTGAAAAGATTACAAGAACAAAGCGAGGTCATTAACTGCATGATTTTGATAATCATGGCAATGCTTTCACTATGTGAAAGATTATACTGTCTCTGACTGTAGCAATACCACTGGATCCATAAAGCAAACTTTTTCCCATGCTTCCTCTTTTTCTAATACTTGATGCCACAAAAAGAATGTATTTGAAAATTTGTTTCCCTAAACATGTACTCTAAATTTATAAGCTGCAAAAACTTCTGATTATGAAAATAAAAACTCCTAAGGATTCCCTAGAAATGTTTCTTTTTCAATAATGATTTTTTAATTATAGTATTATAGTTGGTATACAGTGGTATACCGTTGGTATATAGTCAATTTTCTACTGTACAGCAAAGTGTCACACATATAATAGTCACACATATAAAAAAAAGTCACACATATAATACATTCTTTTTCTCACATTATTCTCCTTCATGGTCCATCACAAGTGATTAAATACAGTTCCCTGTGCTATGCAGCAGAAGCTCATTGCTTATCCATTCCAAATGAAATAGTTTGCATCTGTTAACCCCAGATTTGCAGTCCATCTCACTCCCTCCTCCCCCCCGGCAATCACATGTCTGTTCTCCAAGTCCATGAGTTTCTTTTCCATGAAAAGGTTCATTTGTACCATATATTAAATTTATGCTATAAATGACATCATATGGTATTTGTCTTTCTCTTTCTGACTTACTTGACTTGGCATGAGAGTCTCTAGTTCCATCTACGTTGCTACAAATGGCATTATTTTGTTCTTTTTATGGCTGAGTGGTATTCCCTTGTGTATATATACCACATCTTCTTAATCCATTCATCTGTTGGTGGACATTTGGGTTGTTTCCATGTCTTGGCTATTGTGAATAATGCTGCATTGAACATGAGAGTGCCTGTGTCTTTTTCAAAGAAAGTTTTGCTCAGATATATGCCCTAGAGTGGGATTGCTGGTTCATATGATAGTTCTATGTGTAGTTTTCTGAGGTACCTCCATACTGTTTTCCATAGTGGTTGTACCAACTTAAATTCCCACCAACAGTGCAAGAGGGTTCCCTTTTCTCCATACCCTCTTCAGCGTTTATTTGGGGACTTATTAATGATGCCTATTCTTACAGCTAAGAGGTGGTATCTCATAGTTGTTTTGATTTGCATTTCTAATTCCTTCTTATTAAAAAAAAGAAGAAAAGATGTACAATACAATAGGCAAGCGAAATCATGTATGTTGTATGTCCTTTCGAAACTCCCAGCTGAAGAGAAATTTGTTCAATCTGTTTTACTATGACCATATATACAATTTATTGCCACTTATAATTTCAGTATCCTTACAACTTGACATGTTTAGTAGTTTTGAAGAACAGTTTGTAGTACCATTGCAACTTAAGAAAAGAAAAACAAAGAGTTCTCATCATGGCTCAGTGGTTAACAAATCTGACTAGGAACCACGAGGTTGCAGGTTCAATCCCTGGCCTTGCTCAGTGGGTTAAGGATCCAGCACTGCTGTGAGCTGTGGTGTAGGTTGCAGGTGTGGCTCGGATCCCGTGTTGCTGTGGCTCTGGTATAGGCCAGCAGCTACAGCTCCAATTGGACCCCTAGCCTGGGAACCTCCATATGCCACGGGAGCTGCCCAAGAAATGGCAAAAAGACAAAAAAAAAAAAAAAAAAAGGGAAAAGAAAAGAAAAACAAGCTAAACTGCCTGGGTTTACTCAGATCTTTGTAAGGCTGTTGTGATGCATGTAATGTGTCTAGTGTGGGATCAGCACACCATAAATCTTTCTTACGGCCATGAAATAGAGAGCTACAGAGAGCAGACTTAAAAAAAAAAATTTCAAGAAAACCAATTTTTGCAAATCGTAACTTCTCTTCAATGTAATTTTTTAAGCCTAACTAGAGCTTTTGTTAACTTTTAGTATAAAATTCACCATCCCAATGATTTCCGATATTGTCAACCACATATACATTTTTGTGCAACAGGACGCCCCCCCACCCAGAACCACTCCCTGATCCTGCATGACTGAATCACCCATTGAACAACTCCCTACCCCTGGACTCATATAGCCACCGTTCTGCTTTCTCTTTCTCTATGCTTGACTACTTTATTTAAAATAAGTGGAATTATGCCACCTTTGTCTTTTTGTGATTGGCTTATTTCACTTAGCATTATGTTCTGAAGGTTCATCCATATTGTAGGATATAACAGGATTTCCTCCTTTCCTTGAGGCAGAATACTATTGCATTGTATTTATATGCCATATTTTCATATATATGTATATTTGGCCATTCCCATGGCATGCTAAAATTCTGGGTCAGAGATTGAACCTGTGCCACAGCAGAGACAATGCTGGATCATTAACCTACTGAGCCACCAGGGAAGTCCTATACCATCTTTTCTTTATTTACCTGTCAATAGACATTTAGGCTACTTCCTTCTCTTGGCTATTGTGAACAACTCTCTTCATGTAATTTTAACTTCAGTTGGAAACTGGAACTTGCCTCATCTCCAATCTGTCTCACATTGTTACTTTGCTTTCCTTTTAATAGTTTTTAGCAAAGTTGTTAAAAATGTGCATATATGCTAACTTGACTACTTTTTTTCTTATTCAATGCAGACATGTAGTTAACAATAAGATACTCCTGTTCAAGGTGAAATTGTATGATGATTTGGTAAATAATGAAATGCTATTGTCATTGCAGGATGAATCTGCTCCAGGTGACAAACAGTGTAAACCAGAGGCGGCCCAAGGCACTTACTCAACCTCAGCTGTTTCAGGCTCACAGGAGGTGCTGTATATCAATGGAAATGGTACCTACAGTTACCATAGTTACAGAGGGCTAGGAGGGGGACTGCTAAATCTGAATGATGCTTCTAGTAGTGGTGAGTTTTTACTGTATCTTATGTTTCTTTGCGTCCATTTGAGGATGTTATATTCTCTAATCCGGAGAGAATAATGTGAATAAGGTGTTATAAGCAATATAGTCAGTGTCAGTCTGCTAAAAACAAGACCATTTAGTACATAATGTCCCTTTCCCTACGAGAACATCTTTCTATTCTGTTGCTGTTTCTAAAAGTAGCAGCACTGTTATGCTACTGAATGATTGCTGTTTTATTCCAGAAAAATCTCAGCTACAGGAATAACAAATTTTTTTGCCAAGTAGTTATCCATTTTTCCTTGAAGCTATATTGTACACTTCATCAAAAATAATGACACATGTTCTCAGTGTTCAAAGAGGTTTTAATTTGGAAAGTTTGAGGCACCAGGAACTTTATTGATTTGATGAAAATATACACAGTTATTATACCTAAGAAGATACAAACTGAAACATCACGCAGACACTACCCATGTATCTCCAGCCAACAGCTTGTCAATGACAATGGCATGTTCCACCAGCAATGAGTGGTATGCTGGAACCAACTCCTACTGGCTCATGCTTGGTAGATTATTAGGAATTTCTTGAACTTATATACCAGAATGAAGTCTAAATGTGTACTGTAAAGCCACTCATATATTAGGAATAAATTAAATGGTTGAATTTCTTATAACTGGGCTGTAGGAAAGCTTTCCTAAAGTGTACTTAAAGTTTTATTACACACACACAACTTTTGCATGATAAAAAATGTAAAAAAAATAAAAATGAAATGATAAACTGAAAAATTATTAGCAACCTATACAATACTTAATAGGCCAGTACATGAAAGTCTTCTTAAAAAAAGGAGTAATCAAAATTATATATTAAAAAAATAAGGCTAGAAATATGAACACACAGTTCTCATAGAAAGCAATGCAAATGTCCCTTGAATATAGTTACCTAAGTTACTGAAAACCATTCTCTCCTAATAAGAGAAATGCAGCTTCTATCTGCCAGATTAATAAAAATCTGAATATTTACAAAATGTTCCTTTGAGAAGGCTGTGGGGGGAATGAGTATTCTCATGCATTGCTGGTAAAAATGCAAAAATTTGGAATAAATGTGGTAATATCTAGCAAAATTAAACATTCATTTGACATTTGGCCTAGCAATCTCTTTAGGAATCTCTTGTTAGGAATTTATCTCAAAGGCACACTGGCAAAAATACAGGAAGACATATGCACAAAGCAGTTTGTTGCAATGTCATTTATAAATGGGAATAAAAAAAAGGTTACCAAAAAAAAGTCCATCATATTCAATTATAATGTCCCCATATTCATTTATAGTGTAGCCAAAGAGAGTAACATGAAGCTATAAAAAGTAACAAAAAAATATCTTTCTGTACCTGAAGTAGGAAAAAATACTTATAGTATGCTAAAGAAGGATATATATAATTTTATTAAATTTACATAGAACCAGGAATGGGGAGGAACAATATGAGGAAAGGAATATAAGACAGAATTCTCTGAATATACTTAGTTTTTATACTTTGTTTTGTAAATTTAACCTTGAAATTATTTATATAGTGACATAATTATGAAACAATCTGATTTTAAGAATTCCTAATATTATAGAAAAATGATGCAAATGAATTTTACCTGTTTATTGAGTGGCTGGCATAGCCCCATAATGAGGAAATTTTCCAGGTAATCTCAAAGTTCATAATTTGACTCCACGGCATAAAAGCTTATAATACAACCTTAAACTATTTTCAGTAATCATATTATTATTTTGGAACTGTTGTGTGTGTATTATAGTTTAAAGCAAATTTTGTAATTATGTTGGTGTCAGTAAAAGCTAGGATTTTCAACTGGAGGTCAGATAGATAAAGATGCAAAATCAATAAGTTTAAGCAAAAACTCCTTAATCTTGTATTTGAATTGGTACTATCATTAAGACCTCAGTGTTGTTTTGTTTTAATAGAAATATATATTTCCTTTATTTTTCTCCTGAAAATTCCTGGAGACAAAGACTAATTTGAAAATTTGAATTAGGTTTGGTGAGCTTTTAATGTATTTGGGATAAAATTCCATTATTAGTATCAAATAAGTAAATAGCCTAGAAAATCAGTTACCTTGCAATAGTAGGAATATGTGCCCCATGTATTCTAGAGTGTTCTGCTGGAAGGCTGGGGCTCTTTGGTTTACCTTAAAATCAAAGGTCCTCTAAGGAGAGGATCACTGAGCTTTAGTCTGTATCAATTGCCCTCCCGCTCAAAAGAGCAGTACCTCAAGTGGAAGAGAAAGAGAAAGCAGTTTGCTTCAGAAAAAAAATTAAGTTTCAAGTGTATATTCAGTTTTTTTTAAAAAAGCCAGCTAGTGAGCCTTCTCAGCTGTTTTCAACTCTTTATTTTTGTTTGAACAGCAAATCAGCAGCAAAGAGCAAGTCCAAGACCAGAAAATGAAAACATAAACAAAAGTTAAGCCTTTTTTTAGCCTATAAGGCTAGAAAACCTTACTCTTCTTTACAAATATTTTATGTAACAAGTAGGAATTAGATAGGGGTTCCATCATGGCTCAGTGGGTTACAAATCTGACTAGTATCCATGAGGATGTGGGTTCGATCCCTAGTCTATCTCAGTGGGTTAAGGATCTCGAGTTGCCATGAGCTGCGGTGTAGGTTGCAAACACAGCTTATATCTGGTGTTGCTGTGTCTGTGGCATAGAACGGCATCTGTAGCTCCAATTTGACCCCTAACCTGGAAAAATGCCATAGGTGTGACCCTGAAAAAAAAATTGGGGGAAAAAGGGTATAGTCATTAAAGATTTTATTTGGCACAAATTTTTGTCTTCTAGATTTAAAAATTCATTCATTTTTTTGAAATTTATTTGACATTAACTAATAATAACAACTACCACTTACTGAGTCATTCTGATGTTTCAGTGTAGTCTCTGTTGAATCCTTATATAGTCCTATGGAGTGCATTCTGCAATTTGAGGGAAATTTGTATAAAACTGAATTTGCTCCCATTTGAAAAAATTTTTCCTAGGTACTACTCCCTTTTTTTCTAACATGATCGAAAACTATTTTGTAAGGCTCAGAGAAGCTGAGTGACTTGCCCAAAGTCCTTCCTTAATAAAGGAGAGGGCCAGGACTCAGACACAACCATTCTGACATCAAAGACCACATTGTAAACCACTGAGCTAACAATTTGTGTAATAGAAGTAAGTATTGAGGTAAGTGATAGCCACTGGTAAAGCAACTCTGCTGTCTCCGGAAACTCTCTCATTCTGGACATTTTGTACAAATGAATGAATCACACAACATGTGGTCTTTTTGTGCCTGACTAGACTATATTATAGTATGCATCAATGCTTCATTTTTTTATTGCCAAATGATGTTCATTCTATGGACATGTCATATTTTGTTTAGCAATTCATCAATTGTTTAGCCCAATTGATGGGTCCTCGGTTTTTTCCACTTTTGGTTTACCATGACTAATGCTGCTATAAACATTTATGTCAAAGTTTATATATACATATGTAGGTGTTATCAATTCTATGGACTATATATCTGGGAAGGGAATTGCTATTCCATACATGTGGTAGCTCTATGGTTAACATTTTGAGGAAAAAACAGACTGAATATGAGATGTCTTTCAATCTTTTAAAATTTCTCTCAACAGTGTCTTATCGTATTTGCAACACAAGCTTTGCACTTTGTTAATTTTATTGCTAAGTATTTCCCTTTGGGATGCAATGTTAGATGGAATGTTTCCTTTAAAACATTCTGTTTTTTCTATTGTTTGAAATAGTTTGTAGTGGTATTAATTAATGTTTCATAGAATTCAGGAAGGATGCTATCTGTTCTTGGGTTTTTTTCTGGGAGGTTTTTGATTCCTAAATCAATCTCTTTACTTCTTAGAAGTCTACTTATATTGTCTATTTCTTTTTGAATTAGGTAGTTTGTGTATTTACAGGAATTTGTCTATTCACCTGCATAATTTATTGAACAAGTGTTCATAGTATTCCTTCATAATCCTTTTTATTTTTTTTAAGTTCAGTAGTGATGCCCCCACAGTCATTTCTAATTCTTATTGTTTGAGTGCTCCCCTCTTTATTCTTCGTAATTCTAGGTAAAGTTTTTGTTACTTTTTTTTAAAGTTTTTTTTGAAGTATAGTTGATTTATAAGGTTGTAATAATTTCTGCTGTACAGCTAAGTGATTCGGTTATACATAAACACATATCCATTCTTTTCCCATGAAGATTATCATAGAATATTGGGTGGAGTTACCTATGCAGGTCCCCCCCATTGGCTAGTCATTCCATATACCACCGTGTGCATATGCCAATCCCAAACCCCCAGGCTATCCCTCCCCCTAACCTTTCCCCTTTGGTAACTCTAAGTTTGTTTTCAAAGTCTGTGAGTCTGTTTCTGTTCTGCAAACAAGTTCATTTGTATACATTTTTTACATTACATATATAAGTGATATCATATGATAATTTTCTTTCACTGGCTAACTTCACTTAGTATGATAATCTCTTGGTCCATCCATTTTGCTGCAAATGACATTATTTCATTCTTTTTTTATAGCTGAGTAATATCCCATTGTATATATGTACCACATCTTCTTTATCCATTATTCTATCAGTGGACATTTATGTTGCTTCCATGTCTTGGAAATAGTTGCTGCAGTGAACATTGGGGTACATGTATCTTTTCAGATTATGGTTTTCTCCATATAGATGCCCAGGAGTGGGATTGCTGGATCATATGGTAGTCCCATTTTTACTTTTTTGAGGAATCTCTACACTGTTCTCCATAGTGGTTGTACCAATTTACATTCCTACCAACAGTGTTAAGAGGGTTCCCTTTTCTTCACACCCTCTCCAACATTTATTGTTTGTAGATTTGTTTTCTTTATGGTTTTTCTATTCTCTATTTCATTGATTTCCACTCCCATATCTATTATTTCCTTCATTTTGCTTACATTTAGTTTGCCCTTATTTTCAAGTGTCTTAACCTGAAAAGTTATGACATTTATTTGAGGTCTTTTTTTAGACATTTACACCTATAAATTTCCTTCTAAGCACTGTTGTATCTGCATCATGTAAGTTTCAGTATGCTGTGTATTTGCTTTCATTCACCTCAAAGTATTTTCTAATTTCTTGTGTCAGTTCTTCTTTGATCCATTGGTTATTTAGGAGTATGTTGTTTAATTGTCATGTGTTTGTGGATTTCTCAAATTTCTTCTGTCACTGACTTTGTATAATTTCAGTTCTTCAAGTGTATTGAAGCTGGTTGGATGACCCAGATTATGGTCTGTCCTGGAGAATGTTCCACGTGTACCTGAGAAGAATGGGTATTCTGCCACTGGTAGAGGGGTACTTTGTAAATATGTATTAGGCCAAGTTGGTTTACAGTGATATTCAAGTCTTCTAAATTCTCGTTGATTGTCTGCCTAGATTGTATGTCCATTATTGAAAGAAGAGTATTGGGGTCTCCAACTATTGTTGAACTATTTATTTTTGCCTTCAATTCTGACAGTTCTGTTTCATTTATTTTGGTACTCTGAGATTAGGTACTTACATTGTTTATGTTGTTAAATCTTCTTAATAGATTGATCTTTTTATCATTGTAAAATATTCCTCTTTATATATAGAAACTTTTTTTAAAAAGTCTCTTTTGCTTAATATTAATTATTTATGTAATATCAGGAAAAGACAATGGTAACTTAGATTATCATGACACTAAAAATGAAGAAATGTAGGCAAATTTTTGGACATGGAAGTGACATACAGAAGAACATAGAGCACATGTTTACCAATACTCACACAACAAAAATAATTTATATTTGCTCCATAAATGGCTAAGCAATTTTGGGAACCCAATGCCAAATCAAAGGTGAGGTCTTTAGATGAACGTAGAGCATTAAACAGAGCATGAGGCACTTCTGAGCAGAACCCTGTGGGACTCCATATTTCATGTCCCACTTTGCTTCTTTAATTTATTCAGTAAGTTGGAGGAAGAGTTGAGTTTTCATGAAAAAGGCAGGAAGCTACTGATAAGAAGAAAGATAATATATACAATGAGGGAGAAGACTGCAGAAACCAGTGAGAATATTTTTAGAGAGTTTTTTTAGAGAAGAGAGGGAAGAACTTTGGAACAACTGCCAATCAAGAGTGAAAATTGAGAGGGAAATTGAAGGAAAAAAATGTTGCTGTGAATTTTTAATAAGCAAGGTTCTTGCCCATCTACCCATTCTCCCCAGAGGAACCAAGGTAACCTTTAAGAAAAAGAAAACCTGATCACATCACTTCATTATCTAAAACCCTTTTGCAGGCTCTCATTGTTCTTAGAAAAATGACATTATGTATGCAGCCATATAAGTGAGCAGTTTTTGAAGAAAACAGTTTTGCTAGAAAGCAGTTTCTATAAATTTGCTGTTTGAATGTAAATATTTCAGTGCTATGATGAAGTCCACCTTGTCTGTAATTCTCTCCCCCTAAAACCTCACTACCACAGAATAATAGAGTCTAAAAGGAGTGAAAAAATAATTTTATAGCAACCTATTAATTTTTTAAAGGCTATTAAGAAAGAAACAGGCCAGGTAAATTAGATGACTTGCTCAAGGTCAAACAAGTTGACTTTTTGGGTGTTTAGATAATGCATATTTTGGCTTTTGTATGATAAGATAAAGATCTCTTAAGGACACAGCAAAGAACAATATTGACCATCTTAGATTGTCTGTGTACTGCTCAAAAGAAACAAAAGTAGCAGAATAACCAGTATGGCATGTGGAAAATTAAAAATGACGTAGATTTCTTTGAACAATGGTCTTGGGCTGAGTGTAATTGAAAAGAAAAAATTTTAAAAGGCAAAAAACCAATATAAGCAACTAACAGCTTTAGAGCTAAAAGAAAGAAAATTTCTCTGGCTCACATTTGAGAAAAGGCTCTAACTATAGCAATGATAGCAAGGGAAAGAGTTAATTTCATATTATGAAGGAGCTTTAAATAACGCCTCTTCTCAAAAACACATTCTACCTTTAAACACTGCTGTTGGCTACTGCTTTTTTGATTTTGTTTAAGTTTTGCTTATTTTAACCATGGAAAGATTGATCAATCCTACAATGTCCTTTCTTTGGGAACTTTCTTTATAAATTCTGGGAACCCCAAACATTCTGATTTTTTAAAATGGTATTATCTTTAGCTTGTTTTTCATTTTTAAGACATCAGAATAGTAATTCCCTGTAACAGATTTGGAGCTATGGAGAATGAAACTACATGCATATACATAAATCTTGAAAGCTAAAAAGGCGTAGCAGAAGATTAGCATTATGTGAGATGCCAACATCCTATATGATGGCTGATGACTTCAGTTAATCTAAGTTTGAGAATACTTGATTTTATTTTATATTTCTTTCTTTCTTTATTTGTCTTTTTGCCATTTCTTGGGCCACTCCTGTGGCACATGGAGGTTCCCAGGCTAGGGGTCCAATCAGAGCTGTAGCCACTGGCCTACGCCAGCGCCAAAGCAACGTGGGATCCAAGCCGCATCTGCAACCTACACCACAGCTCATGGCAACGCCGGATCCTTAACCCACTGAGCAAGGCCAAGGGTTGAACCCGCAACCTCATGGTTCTTAGTCGGATTCGTTAACCACTGAGCCATGATGGGAACTCCGAGAATACTTGACTTTAGAGTTTGTGGAGATCTTCTGAAAAGTGTGGAAGGGAACAACAACTTTCAAGAGACCAGGCTGAATTAGCTACACATTTGGCTTAATTTATAAAGCAGATGAAGATGATAGGAACTCATACCATTAATGCAGAAACTGGGAAATAGCATGGGTTGGTAGCATACATAGGAGGGCAAAGATTGAAGATACAATATTTGCAGAACCTTCTAAACTAATGTAATAACATGAACCCTGCAGATTATACTATGTTCAAGAAAAATGTGAAAGCAGAAGAATTAAAAAAGGATCCTGTTAACTACATTTAGATTTAATTTAACAAATATTTTTGGGTTCTCCTGTTCAAGTCACTGTAGTAAATACTTTTTTAGTCTGTTTGAGCCTCTATAACAAAAATACCATAGACTGAGTGGCTTAAGCAAACAAACATTTCTCACCATTCTGGAGGCTGGGCAGTTCAAGATTAAAATGCTGGCAGATTTGGTGTCTGGTGAGAGTCTGCTTCCTGGTGCACAGGGGACCTCTTTTCACCGTGTCTCTTTCACTTAGTGGAGCTCTCTGACATCTCTTTCACTTAGTGGAGCTCTCTGAGGTCACTCTTTTATAAGGGCACTACTCCCATTTGTGAGGACTCTACCCTCATGACCTCATGACCTCCCAAAGGCCCCAACCATCTAATATAACATTGGAGACTAGATTTCAGCAAATTAATTTAGGGGATGGGGGATGTAAACATTCCATTATGTTAAGAGACAAAAAGTTGAATAAGGCAGAATCACTGACTTGAAGAAAGTAACAAATCAAAAAGATAAAATATTCCTCCACCTCTTGTCTAAACATCAAAATTTTGTAAGACTGATAGTATTTCCTATGTGAAACCTTACTCCACCTTGCCACTCTTTCACCTTTTGGAAGATTAATTATCCTCCTGAATATACCTTTATTCTAGCACTTATCTCATTAAATTGTAACATATGTCCTCAGATATTTTTCCCTGAATAGATGTGCCCCCCTTGAAAGTAGGAACTCTGTCTTGTTCACTACTACATCCCCTGAATAATGCCAGAAATACAGTAAGTATTCAATCCTATTGGCTTAATGAATGAATAATTTTTTTAAAAAAATAACAGTGCCAAAGTCAAAAAAGGACAAAGACAAAAGTATTGCTCTGTATTGAATGGCAGGGTAAAGGGTTTATCATGGATAAAGCAGAGTGACTGAACTTGAGAATTTTGTGGGTGAAAGAGGGAAGGCTCTAAAGAGTTTTATCAACTCCTGCTTAAGCTTGAACACACCAGTAACAGGAAAAGTTTGCCCATGTTGGAAACTTCATAGCATGGAAAGGGTGTACTTCATATCCTTCATCAGCCAACCTCCATTTGTTTAGAGCTGGCAAGGTTCTGCTCCCAACAATCCAAATTTTCATGTTGGAGTGTTATCAAAATGACAGCAGTTACAATTTTTTATAAAGAACTTATTCAAATTATCCCACTGAAATGAGAAGCAAGCAAGCAGCCAATCCTCCCATTATTATCACATCCAATTACATAGGACTTTGGAATGCTTTTTTTTCTATCAGGAAGTTCACATTGAGCTGTCTAAAGAGGGCAATTGTTCACTGCAGTTATCCACTGGATCTATTGAGTCTAAATTATATGCATAATGCATAAGTTAACTACTGATGTTTCCTCTCCACAAACCCCATTGGGCAGACTTTTCAATTTGTTTTTCAACTCTCATATAAACTGGGCTGATATACAGACCAAAATCTAACAAGATTAAATTGTAGTAATAATGACCATAATAACTAACATTTGTATAGCAATTTCTAGTTTGCCTGCATCTTTATATCTGTGATCTTCTTCACTCCTCATTAATATTAGGGATTGTCAGTTATAAAGATGCTTTGGATTAGAGCCTATAATTATGCATCTGAAGAAGCTTGGCCATAAGATTCACCACTACACTAGAGCTGGTTTATACTGGTATGACAGGCTTGGTATGTGGCTTTTGCTGTCTCTAGGCATCAGCATTCTGAAACATCACTGCTCATCTGAAATTGTCAAAGGGGTGCTTCTGTTAATTTCCTGTCTTCACTTCTCATCTACAATTTACTCTTCAATCCACTCTAATTGACTGAAACTGTTCAAGTTCAGTCCATCAGTGATTCCACTTATTACTAAACTACAAAGGCTTTTTGCCCTTAATCTTACCGTATCTCTTGGGTATATCTGAATCTGGTATATTTGAATTTGTTGATCACTAAAGCCTTGAAACATCTACTCTCTTGCTTCCATATCATCTTGTCACCAGATAATTCTTCTCCTGCTGCCTTCCTGAGCCTTTTCCCTCTACCCATGCTAGAATTCTCCTAGCATCCTGCCCTCATGCCCTTAATCCTCTCGTTCTGCACACTAGTGAAAGGAGAACCCCCTAGCTCCTCTCATGGTTTCAACTTCAGAATATGCTGAAAGCTGCATAATCTCCCCCATGCTTTGCCCAGATCTTGAGATTTTATATCAAATTGTCCCGCACACAGCTTCATCCAGGCATCCCAAGAAACCTCATATTAAATTATTTTAAAAATGAATTCTTCATCCCCACAGATATTATTGGCTGTTTCTGGGGTTGTCTCACGCAGAAATGCCCTCCCATGCACTGATCTGTATCAGTTATTACAGTCTCTATGATTCTTTCCTAGTTGCTTCACCCATGAAGTTCTCTTCCTTTATGTTCCCATGATATTATAGGCTTCTGTCTTTTATTTTCAACCTGTCTACCATGTGCTCCTTTTTTATACTAGGTTGTACACTTTGAGGGCAAGCAAGGTGACTTTTTTGAATATCATATCATCAGTGTCAGTAGATAACCAGCTCATATTGGTGCTCCAGTGAATAGTGGATAAATAAATGACTCAGGGAAAGAAATCATTCCAATAAAATATTGTGCCTCTTTAAAGAACTTAATTAAATGTAATCGAGAATAGGGAAAATCAATTGAAGTTGAGGATGTCTTATTAAAGTTTGTTCTTTTTTTCGTAATACCCTGGAGAATACAATATTGGAAGACAAGTATTTCATATCAAATATTCAATAGTTTGAAATAATCGTGTAAATTCTGTTTTACACGAATCGTGTAAAATTCTGTTTTAAAATGTATTCAGTTTAAGTCTTCTGATTCAGGAAACAAATGTTTACCATAATTATCTAGGGAACTGGCAAGGTATTCTTTTTACTTTTACCTTACCCTCTTAAAAGCTTGTTCTGGATCACTCGCCACATGGCAAGAAATAATGCAGAGGCCTGGGGAGGAAAGCAAACTGCTCCTGGAAACCAGCTAAGTGTTTCTGGTGTGAAAAATACATATGGTCTCTTATGTAAAACTATGTAGATAATGATTTTACAGAGGAGAGCCTGAAAGCAATTCATAGAAGTTAAGCAATCCCCTTTGGTTAATTCATATGCCCTTTACACAATGGGAAGACCCACCTGATGATTAATAGTATGAAGAAAGGTAACTGTATGGTCTAATAGTAGTCAGTGTAATTGGGACTATGCAGTAATTAGATTTCAATAGAGTCCCTGTAAACTTCAAAGCATATTCTACAGCACATAGTGGGAACTTCATTTGTATCTAGAGAGTTTTCCATCACCATGTCCAACTTATTGTGACCATTCTTAGTAAGCCAGTTTCTCCTATATGTGTGCCTTTGATGACTTGACTTAATCAGAATAGTTTCCTACTTTAAATCCTACTGATTTGTATCCTTATTTTGATTATTTTCCATTTCTTTCAACAATCCAAAATTTTATATGGAGTCATAAAAGACCCAGAATTACCAAAGCAATCCTGAGGGAAAAAAAAAAAAAGGGCAGGATGCACAACTCTCCCAGACTTCAGACAATATTACAAAGCTACAGTAATTAAGATAGTGCAGTACAGGTACAAAAACAGACATACAGACCAATGGAAAAGAATAGAGAACCCAGAAATAAATCCAGACACTTATGGTCCAATAATCTTCAATAAAGGAGGCAAGAATATAAAATGGGAAAAAGACAGTCTCTTCAGCAAGTAGTGCTGGGAAAACCGGACAGCTCTATGTAAATGAAACTAGAACACACAATGATACTAGAACACACCCTCACACCATGCACAAAAATAAACTCAAAATGGCTTAAAGACTTAAACATAAGACAAAACTCCATTTCTTTCAAATGCAAGTTTACCAGCGTCTGTGCTCTCCAGTACAATAGCCACTAGCTACATGTGGCTATTGATGTTGAAATAAATTAAAATGAAATGAAATTTAAAGCTCAGTTCCCTGGTCACATTGGGACACATTTCAAGTGTTCAGTTGCTAACGTGGTGAGCAGTTACTGTATTGAACAGCACACATTTCTGTTACCACAGAAATGTCTATTGAATAGCACTGATTCTAAGGCTCTAATTATCTCATCTACACCACTATATTGACCTTTGGATGGTTTTATTATTGTAGAAAACCTTTTATACATTTATTTCATCAGCTCCTTGCATTTAATTATGTATCATTCACTCCTCAATGAAATAAGTGGGGTCAGTGAATAACCTTACGAAAACTTAAATGCTGATTCTTAATAATAATGTTTTTAATTCAAGCTGCTCAGCTTTTAAATAACTTTTAGTTATTTTAGGGGTCTCAGAAGAGCTAATAAGTTGTAACATAGGTATTGAAAACCTCTTTGGGGAAGTTCCTTTGTGGCTCAGCAGGTTAAGGATCCCATGTTGCAGTTGTGGCACAAGCTGTGACTCCAGCATGGGTTCAGCCCCTGGCCCGGTAACTTCCACATGCTGCAGGCATAGCAAAAAAAAAAAAAAAAAAAAAAAAAATCTCTGGCATAGGCTTGGATTACTTTAAAACCAGAAACAAATTTTGAAAGAATTTAGGTATAACAGAGTTTGAAATTTTGCATTTAGAGAAAGCAAGCCCAAACTCCATATATTTGAAACAAGACCACAATTTTGACACTGAGATCACTCTGTTTTTCCCTGCCCTTTCTATATATCCTATAATAACCTAAAATCCAACTGAGACTGTGAATTTTTTGCACATGTATGTATCTCAATACATAGAGTTTTGGGGCCATGATGCTTAGCTGCCAATTTTAATAACTGGAAGTTATATCCCATTGCTGGAATATGATATGAATTATCTGCAAAATAAAATGAAGCATCTTTCAGTTTCCCTGACTGAGCCTTTACATCTTCTAGCAGGTTTCTGTAGGCCAGGGAGCCTCAGAGAAGGGGCTCTCAAAAGAGAGGTGAGTGACCCTGTGTTTTTCCTGGACTACCCAGCACATGTAATTGGTCTTATAGCTCAATATTGATCAGGCTTTTCTTGCAGCAGCTTCCTAAAAGCCTGTTCTCTACAGTACAGTGGATCTTATGTACTCTTAAGATCCTCTTGAGAATTTTATGTTTGTGACTACTCACTGAAGGGGTAGAATAAAAAGACTTCATTAGTATTCTGGGACCTTTCTTCTTGAGCCTGCTGGTGTACCATTCAGGGGCTTTCCAGGTGGCATGAGTTCATTATGGTTGGCTTGGGTAATTTTTCTTAACAATCTCCTTTGAACTTTAACATGTCCTCTGAGAATCTATCTGAACAAATCAGTTAAAATTTCCTGGCCTTACCAGCTCTCTGCTACTCAGGAAGAGCTCTCATGGGGAGTTCAGAATGTTCTACTTATCTAGGAAGTCAGAAATATCCCTCTCTCTGTGGAAATTGAATTAGCCCTTTCTATATCCCTCTTTTCTGGGCTCAGGATTGATGCACCTTTCTAAAACAGACACCAGGCTGCTTCCATAGCCTCCCTAGAGATCTTGAGTCTGTCTGCCTGAAACACTCTCAGAGGATAGAAAGGCCAGAGTTGTTTTTTTTTTTTTTTTCCTCTTTCATGTTAAAAAAGTTCAAATGCCAAGTATGATTGCAATTACAAAGCTAATATTTCTTTTGTGATTTCAAGGCACACAGTCGTTTTAAATGATATTTGGCTCTTGACTAACCCACAAATGTTTTTTTCTGAAACCCTTTCTCCCACCCAGGTACAACTGCTAGGACTGTTGGAAGTATATGTGTCTGATGGTGCATTTACACAGTCCAGCTTTGCCTCCTGAGTTGCTATTTGGTCCACTCACTCAAATCCAGAATTCACAAAAGACTACAAACTTAAATGTGTGATGACTAGCATTCTGACCAAGATCTCAATGGTCACAGGCAGAAACAAATTATTTCTGGTAATTTAAATCCATTAGGGAATATAATCCTCTTGCATACTCTGAATATATCTACAGGGAGCTTGTACACTACTCTAAATTTAGGAACTTTTAGATTTCCCATTGTGGCACAGAAGAAACAGATCCAACTAGGAACCATGAGGTTGCGGGTTCGATCCCTGGTGTCATTCAGTGGGTTAAGGTTCCAGCAATGCCGTGATTTTTGGTGTAGGTCGCAGACACAGCTCAGATTTGGCATTGCTGTAGCTGTGGTATAGGCCAGTGGCTACAGCTCTAATTAGACCCCTAGCCTGGGAACCTTCATATGCTATGGATGCAGCCCTAAAAAGACAAAAAATGACAAAAATAAATAAATTTAGGAATTTTTTTTCTGATTCCTATTTCTGGCAATATACATTTCTCTTGTTCTTTAAAGCAATATTCTAGGGATAATTATGTTTTCTAACACTGTTCCTGGAAACATATTTTAAACACAGTGTGTCTATAATTATGAGAAAAGTTATACTATGTTTATTTTTGGTGTGATGTTTCCAAGCAGACATGTTCTTGTGTATTTATAATATATTCACCTCTTTCATAGCCTCACTTTCCATAGGCTATTTCCCACCACTCTGTCCAACTATGATCTGTTCTCATGATTTATTGTTTCCTGTAAAATATTAATTTCCTTTTAATACAGCAAAAACAAAGGTGAGATATTGGGAGGAGGACATTAACGTCCATGGATTGATTTCATCAATGCTGGGACTCTTCGCATACACAAAAATATTTTGTATAGATTCATAAAAATAGTCATTTAACATTTCTAGATTTTTGACAAAGTGAATATTTGATACAAAATTACTGAGGGAAGACAGGCACATGTACTCTTATCTCCAAACATTGCTTCTTAAAAGTCTGTATTTCTGGAATCTATATTTTTACTTCCAAGGTTTACTGACTAAAACGGTAATAAAGATAATTTTTCAGTATAAATATTTTGTCTTTCATGCAAGTCACTTTTTTCTTCATAGTTTGGGATAATAAACTATATTGTAAACTAAATATAGACTTTTTAAAAACTGAAAATCTGTTTATTATTTATTATTTTTTTTTAATGGCTATACCCATGGCATATGGAAATTACCAGCCAGGGATTTGAATCCATGCTGCAACTGCAACCTTTACCACAGCAGCAACACCAGATCTTTTAACCCACTGTCCCTGGCTTGGAATCAAACCCATTGCTCAGCAGCTACTAAGCTGCTGCAGTCAGAGTTTTAACCCACTGTGCCACAGCAGGAACTCAAGGACATTTATCTTTTTTGAGATATATTTCACACATAACATCAAATAATTTTCATTTCATTTTTCGGGTAGGAAACAATTAAGCCTAATGTCTTAGCATCTTTGAAGTTTAACTTAGTATAACACCTTCAAGGGCTACCAACATAGTTGCAAATGGCAGGCTTTCCTTCTTTCACATGGCTGAATAATATTCTATTGTGTGTATTCTATTGTGTATATATACATATACATTTATATGTGTATGTATATATATGGATAAACAACTAGTGATATATATGTGTATATGTATATGTGTGTGTGTCTATGTATGTGTATGCACATACCGTTAACAGACACTTAGGTTGTTTCCATATCTAGTTAGTGTGAATAATGTTGCAATAAACATGGAAGTGGTTATATCTCTTGAATACCCTGTTTTCATTTTCTTTGGCTATATACCTAGAAGTGGAATTGCTGAACGATGTGATAGTTCTGTTTTTGAGGAACCTCCACACTGTTTTCCATAGTGAATGAAACAATTTATGGTGCCACCAATAATGTATAAGGATTTCCTTATCTCTACATCCTTGCTCATGCTTGTTTTCTTGATAGCCATTCTGACATATGTGATGAGGTGGTTTTGATTGTCCATTCCCTGATGATAAGGGATATTCAGCATTGGAATGTACTTGTTGGCCATTTTGATGTCGTCTTTGGAAAAATGTGTATATAGTTCCTCTGCCCATTATTTAAAAATTGGGCTGTATTTTCTTGTTATTGTTGAGTTATATGTGTTGTTTTTATAGTCTGGATACTAACTGTAGTTTGCACGTATGTTCTCTCATTCTGTGGTTTGCCTTTGATTTTGTTGGTTTCTTTTGCTGTGCAGTTTTATATAGTCCTACTTGTTAGACTTTTGCTTTTGTTACTTATGCTTTTGGTATCACATCCAAATAATAATTCTTCTATTTTCATCTAGGAATTTTATGGTATCAGGAATTTTTGTTCATCTTTAATCCATTTCAAGCTAATTTTTGTGAGCAGTGTAAGATATGGTTCTGATTTCATTTTTCTGCATGTGGCTATCCAATTTTCCCCATACCATTTGTGGAAGAGACTTTCCTCCCCTCATTGAGTGGGCCTGGATCCCCTGTAAAATGTTAGGTAATTGTATTTGCAGAGGTTTATTTCTAGATTCTTAATTCTGTTCCATTTGTCTACATGTCTGTTTTTAGGGCAGTACCACACTGTTTTAATTACTCTAGTTTTAAAGTGGAGTTTGAAATCAGGGAGTGTGATGCCTCAAGCTTTATTCTTTCTCATGATTGCTTTGGCTATTAGGATTATTTTTCTTTTTTGTGGGTTTTAAGTTTTATTAAAGTATAGTTAATTTAAGAGACTATGATAATTTCTGCTGTATAACAAAGTGACCCAATTATACATATACACATATCCATTCTCTCTCAGATTCTTTTCCCACATAGATTATCACAGAATACTGGGTAGTTTTCTGTGTGGATTATTTTTCTATTTCTGTGAATAATGCATCTGGAATTTGGATCAGCATTGTGTTGGATTTACAGATAGCTTTGGGTAGATAGACATTTTAACAATATTAATATATTCTTCTGATTCATGAACATGGAATATATTTCCACTGTTTCTTCAAATTTTTTCAATCAAGATCTTGAAGTTTTCATTATATAGATGTTTCACTTGGTATAATTTATTTGTAATTATTACATTGTCTTTATACCATCAAGAATGGGGTCATTTTCAATATTTTCACATATTTTATTGTTATAGAAACACTTTTTATCTTAAATAAAAAGAATTAAAAAAAGAAAAAATCAGAGATTTCGCATTTCTTATAGAACAAATTTCAAATTTATTACCATGAAAAAATACAACGCATGACTGATTTCTAGATGTTGATATTATATTCTGCAACTTTACTGAATTTATTGTTAGTTCCAACAGTTTTTTGGTTGAATCTTTAGGAATTTCTTTCCTCTTCAGTTTTTGCAATAGTTTGAGAAGGATAAGTGTAAACTCTTCTTTAAATGTTTGGTAGAATTCAGCTGGGAAGTAGACTGTTCCTGGACCATAGTTGGAATTTTTATTTATTAAAAAAGTTATTTAATAACTAGCAATTTGTTAAAATTTTATATTTCTTTATGAGTCATTCTTAGAAGATTGTATATTTCTGGGTTGTCCATTCGTTGGCATATCATTGTAGTAATCTTTTAAGATCTTTTGTATTTATGTGGTGTTGGTTGTAACTAATAATATTTCATTTCTAACATTATTTATTAGGGCCCCCTCTCTTTTTTTCTTAATGAGTCTAGCTAAAGGGCTATCAGTTCCATCTGTTCAAAGAACCAGCTCTTAGTTTCATTGATCTTCTCTAATGTTTAAAGTATCTATTTCATTTATTTTTGCAATGATCTTTATTATTCCCTTTTTTTTTTAACTAACTTGGGGTTTTGTTTATTTTTTTTTCCTAGTTTCTTTAGGTTTAATTTGAATCACTTATGTGAGTTTTTTTTTTCCTTATTTCCTGAGGTAGGCCTGTATCACTATAAATTTGTGTCTTAGAATTGTTTTTATTGCATCCCATAGATTTTGGTACTTCATTTATCTCTAGGTATTTGCATATTTCCTATTTGATTTATTCAGTGAGTCATTGGTTGTTTAGACTGCAGATGTTTTTTTTGTGTGTTTTCTTCCAGTTGTTTTCTTGTGGTTAATTTCTACTGTCATGTTATTGTGGTTGGAAAAGATGTTTGGTATAATTTTTATCTTTGTAAATTTTCTAAGGCTTCTATTCTGGTCAAGTATGTGATCTATCCTGGAGAATGTTTCATGTGCACTTGAAAAAAATGTACATTCTGCTGTTTTTGGATAAAATCTTCTGTATAAATCTATAAAGAACAACTAGTCTAATAAGGCATTTAAAGCCAATATTTCATTATTGATTTTCTGTCTGGATGATATGCCCTTTGATACAAATGAAGTGCTAAAGCCCTCTATTATTATTGTTACTATCAGTTTCTCCTTTGAAGTCTTTCAATAATTGCTTATGCATTTAGTTGTGCATATTTTGGGTATATGTAAATTTAATAGTGTTATATATTCCTATTGGATTGACACCTTTATAATTATGCAACACCTTTCTTTTCTCGTATTACGTCCTTTTTTATCTTTTATTTTTATTGGGGTTTAGTTCATTTACAATGTTGTATTACCTTCAGGTTTACAGAAAAGTGAATCAGTTATATATATATATATATATGTATATATATATATATATATACACATACATATATCTATTATTTTTCCCATATAGTTTTTAGAGAATATTGAGTAGACCTACCTGTGCTATAAAGTATGTTCTTCTTAGTTATCTATTTTATATACATTAGTGTATATGTATTAATCCCATTCTACCAATTTATCCCTCCCCCCACAGTTTCCCTTTTGGTAACTCTAAGTTTAATTTTGAAATCTCTGAGTTTGTTTCTGTTTCATAAATGTTACTTTGTATCATTTTCATTATATTCCACATATAAGTAATATCATATAATATTTGTCTTTCCCTGTCTGACTTAACTTCACTTAATATCTTAATTTCTAGGTCCATCCATGTTGCTGTAAATGGCATTATTGCATTCTTTTTAAGGCTGAGTAACATTATTTGTATATATTACCACATCTTCTTTATCCAGTATTTTGTCAATGAACAATTAGGTTCCTTCCATGTCTTGGCTATTGTAAATAGTGCTGCAGTGACCATTGGGGTGCATTTTTTTCAAATTATAGTTTTCTCCAGGTATACACCCAGGAGTGGGATTGCTAGACATATGGTGACTCTATTTTTATTTTTTTGAGGAATCTCTCTACTGTTGTCCATAGTGGTTGCCACCAACAGTATAGGAGGGTTCCCTTTTTACCACACCCTCTCCAGCACTTATTGTTTGTAGATTCTTGATGGCCATTTTGGCTGAAGTGGTACCTCATTATAATTCTGATTTGCATTTCTCTAATAGTAATATGAGTATCTTTTCACGTGCTTCTTGGCCATATGTCTGTCTTCTTTGGAAGAAATATCTATTTGGATCTTCTGGTCATTTTTTGATCGGGCTATTTTGTTTTCTGATATAAAGCTGTGTGAGATGCTTATATATTTTGGAGATTAATCCCTTGTGGGTTGCATCATTTGTAAAGATTTTATCCCACTTGGTGTGTTGTCTTTTTTATGGTTTCTTTTGCTATGCAGGACCTTTTCAGTTTAATAGCTTTACATTTGTTTATTTTGCTTTTACATTCTACTCCAGGCAGCACCCACACATGTTTGATCACTCACTTCCTAGGACCCTGCAACTAGGAACAGGCTGGGCAGCATCACCTGCATGGGCTAAGCAGAATAGGGTTCTTCTTGCATAGTCTACACATGGTGGGGGCAAACCACTGCAATTATCTCTGACTCCAGAGCTGGGCATGTCCCACCACCAATAAGGGGCCATGAACAGGCCCCAGTCATCTCAGAAGGCACCACAGAGGAGAGCATTGCCATCAAAACCATCTGTTGTTGCTCTCACTCTCCTGGGAACTCATACACCCTGCCATTGCCACTGCCAAATGCTCTGGGCACTTCCTAAATCTGAATGAGGCTCATTACCACTTCTCAGGGCCTTGCAACTAGGAGTAGGCTGTGCCACCTTCCTGCAGGTCCTTGATACTGTCAAGAGCCCAGCAAACAGGCACCTACTATTGCCTCCTTTTCCCTGCAAACACACTCAGCACACTAGGGATAACAGCCTGTACACACTGAAGAAAAAGACAGCAAATATCCAAACTCCCACACCAAAAATAAATAGTATCCCCCCAAAAATACAAAGAGGCACTCTTGAGTAGAAATAGTCCTCCAAGACTACAACTTTGTTTCCGTAAACTCACAGAAAAAAAAATATATAAGCAAAATAAAGAAGTTCAGAAACCATTCCTAGGTAAAAAGAACAATAGAATTCACCTGAAGGAGCAAACAATGAAACTGACCTCTGCAGTCTAATAGACATTGAGTTTAAAAATGAGGTAGTGAAAATACTGAAGGAATTAAGGGCGATTATGAAGGAATTGAGTGTATATAAACTGTAATGCAGATTACTTTACAAAGGAACTAGAAAATATATGGAGGAACCAAGAAAAATTAGAAAATTCACTTCCAAACTGAGCTAAAGCACTAAAGAGCAGAACGAATAAAGCAGAGGAACAAATTAGTGATTTGGAAGATAGAATAATAGAAATCACCCATTCAGGACAGCAGACAGAAAACCAAATGAAACAACATGAAAGCAATGTAAGAGGTCTATGGGATAATATAAACAGGGCCAGTCTATACATAATAGGAATCCCAGAAGGAGAAGAAAAAGTAAAGGGGGTTGAAAATATATTTGAAGAAATTATGTCTGAAAACTTTCCAAATCTAAAGGAAATAGCAAGATACAGGAAGCACAGAGGGCTCCAAACCAGTTGAACCCAAATATGACCACACCAAGACATATTATAATAAAAATGGAAAAAAAATTAAAGATATTGAGAGGATTCTAAAGGTAGCAAGAGAAACACAAAATGTTAATTATAAGGGAACCCTTTAAGGCCATCAGCTGATTTCTCTACAGAAATAATACAGGCCAGAAGAGAGTGGCAAGATATATTCAAAGTTCTAAAAGGAAAAAATTTGTAGCCTAGAATACTCTGCCCAGCAAGAATATCATTTAAAATAGAAGGAGAAATAAAGAAGTTCTCCAACAAACAAAAGCTAAAAGAGTACAGCAATACTAAACCCATTCTAAAAGAAATACTGAAAGGGCTTCTGTAAATAAAAAAGAAATAAGAAATTTCACAGGGGAAATCACAATTGGAAAGCAATCATTTAAATCTAAAAGGAAAAAAACTGTTGTAAAAGTGGTGATAAACACAAGGAACAGCAAAAGGACAAACATAAAGATGTTTAAAAAGGACTACAAAATCATAGAATGTGGGAAAGGAAGGTAAGAAAATATAGATTCTTTTTTTAAATTTTAATAATGTGTTTGAGCCTATATTTCTATCAGGCTAAAGCAAGCAGATATAGGAAGGCGACAACATACTTAAAAAACAAGGTAACCAGAAACCACAATGAAACATTATATTCACAAAATCTAAGTACGCAAGTGTAAAATAAATGGAAATCATCCAACCAAAAAAATATAAATAAATAAAAACCAAAGGAACAAAGGAGAAACCCAGAATCAACTGGAAAACAAGGTGTAAAATGGCAATAAATACATATTAATAATTACCTTAAGGGTCAGTGGATTGAGTCCTCCAATCAAAAGACACAGAGTGGCAGACTGGTTAAAAAAAGCAAAAGCCTACAATCTCCTGTCTACAAGAGACTCACCTTAGGGCAAAGAACACATAGACTGAAAGTGAGGGGGTGGGAAAAGATATTTCATGCCAATGGACAAGACAGGAAAGCAGAAGTTGCAATACTCTTAACAGATAAAATAGACTTTAAAATAAAGGCCATAAAGAAAGACAAAGAAGGACACTTTTTAATGATAAAAGGATCCATTCAAGAAGAGGAATACAATCATCAATATACATGCCTGTAATATAGGACCACCCAAATACATACGACAAATACTAACAGACATAAAAGGAGAAATTGTTTTCATTTTATTACTCTGGGATGTGGATCCAAAAAGATATTCCTGCAATTTATGTCGACAGCATTCTGCCTATGATTTCCTCTATGGTTTTTTATAGTATCTGCCCTACATTTAGATCTTTAATCAATTTTGAGTTTATTATTGTATATAGTGTTAGAGAATGTTCTAATTTCATTTTTTTACTGTAGGTGTCCAGTTTTCTAAGCACCACTTGTTGAAGAGACTTTTTTCCCCCATTGTATATTCTTGCCTCCTTTGTCATAGATTGATTGTAGGTGCTTAGGTTTATCTCTGGGCTTTCTATAGTGGTCCACTGATCTATAGGTCTGTTTTTGTGCCAGTACCATATTGTTTGATTACCTTGTATTTGTAATAAAGTCTGGAGTTAGGAACATGATTCATCCAGCTCTATTTTTCTTTCTCAGATGGTTTTGGCTACTTGGGGTCTTTTGTATTTCCTTACAAATTTAAAAATTCTTTGTTATAGTTCTGTGAAAAATTCCATTAGTAATTTGATAGATATTTCATTTAATCTGTAGATTGCCTTGGGTAGTATAGTCATTTTGACAATATTGATTCTTCAAATCAAAGAGCATGGTATATCTTTCCATCTGTTTGTGCCATCTTTGACTTCTTTCATCAAACATCTTATAGTTTTCAGAGTACAGGTCTTTTGTCTTTTCAGGTTGGTTTATTCCTAGGTATTTTATTCTTTTTGATGTGATGGTAAATGGGATTGTCTCCTTAATTTCTTTTTTCTGATCTTTCATTGTTAGTGTATAGGAATGCAATGGATTTCTGTCTTAATTTTGTATCCTGCAGTTTTACCAAATTCATTGATGAGCTCTAATAGTTTTCTAGTAGCATCTTTAGGATTTCCTATGCATAGTATGTTATCTGCAAGGAGTGACACTTTTACTTCTTATCTAATTAGGACTCCTTTTATTTCTTTTCTTCTCTAATTGCTGAGGCTGGAACTTCCAAAACTATGCTGAATAAAATTGGAGAGATTGGACATCCTTGTCTGTTCTTGATCTTAATGGGAATTCTTTCAGCTTTTCACTGTTGAGAATGATGTTATTTGTGGGCTTTGTCATAGATGGCCTTCATTATCTGGAGGTGGGTACCCTCTGTGCCCACTTTCTGGAGGGTTTTTTTTTTGTATATGGGTGCTGATTTTGTCAAATTCTTTTTCTGCATCAGGCAATATGATCATATGGTTTTTATTCTTAAATTTGTTAATTCAGTATATCACACTGATTGATTTGCAGATATTGAAGAGTCCTTGCATCTCTAGGACAAATCCCACTTGATCATGGTGTATGATCCTTTCAATGTATTGCTGGGTTCAGTTTGCTAATATTTTGTTGAGGCTTTTTGCAACCATGTTCATCAATGATGTTGGCCTGTAATTTTCTTTTGTGTGTGTGTGTGGTATCTTTGTCTGGTTTCAGTATCAGGGTGATGGTGTCCTCATAGAATGAGCTTCTGAGTGTTCCTTCCTCTACAATTTTTTTGAAAAGTTTCAAAATTATAGATGTTAACTCTTCACTAAATGTTTGACAGAATTCGCCCGTGAAGCCATCTGGTCCTAGACTTTTGTTTGTTGGAAGTTTTTTAAATCATATTTTCAATTTCAGTACTTGTGATTGGTCTATTCATATTTTCTATTTCTTCCTGGTTCCATCTTGTAAGGTTATATTTTTCTAAGAGTTTGTTCATTTTTTCTAGGTTGTCCATTTTATTGGCATAAAGTTGCTTGTAGTAGTCTTTTAGGATCCTTTATATTTCTTTGTACATTGTAACTTCTCCTTTTCCATTTCAAATTTTATTTATTTTAGCCTTCTCTTTTTTATTCTTGATGAGTATAGCAAAGATTTATCAATTTTATTGATATTTTTAAAAAACAAGCTTTCAGTTTCTTTGATTTTTTCTATCATTTTCTTTGTCTCTATTTCATTTTTTTATTGCCTTGACATTTATGATTTCTTTCCTTCTACTAACTTTGGATTCTGTTTATTCTACTTTCTCTACTTGCTTTAGATATATGGTTAGATTTTTTACTTGAGATTTTTCTTGTTTCCTGAGGTAAGCTTGTATTGCTGTCAACTTCTGTCTTAGAACTGCTTTTGCTGCATCCCATAGGTTTTGGATTGTTGTTTCTTTATTGTTATTTGTCTCTAGATATTGTTTGATTTACTATTTGATTTCGTCAGTGATCCATTGGTTGTTCAGTAGCATATTATTTAGTCTCCATGTGTTTGTGTTCTTTGCATTTTTTTTTCTTATAGTTGATTTCTAATTGTATAGCCTTGTGGTCAGAAAAGTTGCTTGATATGATTTCAATTTTGTTAAATTTACCAAGGTTTGGTTTGTGGCCCAAGATGTAATCCATTCTGGAAAATGTTTCATGTGCACTTGAGAAGAATGTGCATTCTGTTGCTTTGGGATCGAATGTTCTATAAATATCAACTAAGTCAATTTGATCTAGTGTGTTATTTAAGGTCTATGTTTCCTTGTTGATTTTCTGTCTGAATGATCTGTCCATTGTGTTAAAGTCTTCCACTATTAATATGGTACTGTTGATTTCTCCTTTTATGGCTGTTAGCATTTGCCTTGTATATTTTGGGGCTTCTCTTTTGGATTCATATGTATTTACAATTGTTATAGCTTCTTGGATTGATCCTTTGATGATTATGTAGTGTCCTTGTGTCTTTTAATGGTCTTTGTTTTAAAGTCTTATTTTCTCTAAGCATTGCTACCCCCAGTTTTCTTTTCATTTGCATTTGCACAGCCTTTATTTTTCCATCCCTTTCATTCTACATAAGTCTTTAGATATGAAGTATGTCTCTTTTAGGCAGCATATATGTGGATCTTGCATTTCTCATTTATTCTGGATTTGATGTCTTCTGACTAGAGCATTTAGTCCATTTACATTTAAAGTAATTATTGATAGTTTTGGTACTACAATTTTGTTAGTCATTTTCTGATTGTTCTGTAGTTTTCTATGCTCCTTTCTTCTCTTGAGTCTTTGTGATATGATGACTTTATTTATCATTATGTTTAAATTCCTTTCTTTTTATTTTTTTGTACACCTCTCATAGATTTTTTGTTATTGTGAGGTTTAGAACAGCCTATATATAGAGAGAGGTATTATTTTAATTTTACAATCTCTTAAACTCAAACACATTCTAAGAGCCCTAGATTTTTACTACCCTCCCCCCAATGTTTTCTTTCTTTTTTTATTACTTAATGAATTTTATTACATTTATAGGTGTACAACAATTGTCACAACCAAATTTTATAGCATTTCCATCCCAAACCCTCAGTGCATCCCCCCCAACCCCCCAACCTGTATCATTTGGAAATTATAAGTTTTTCAAAGTTTGTGAGTCAGTATCTGTTCTGCAAAGTTCATTGTGTCCTTTTTTTAGATTCCACGTGTAATTGATAGCATTTAATCTCCAAAATTTATAAACACCTCCTACAGCTCAATACCAAAAAAAAAAAAAAAAACAAAAAACAAAAAACAAAAAACTCCATCAAAAAATGGACACAAGATCTAAACAGAAAATTCTCCAAAGAAGACATACGGGTGGCCAAAAAACACATGAAAATATGCTCATCACTAATTATTAGAGAAATGCAAATCAAAGCCAATGTTTTGTTTTGACATATTTTGCATCTTTTTGATTCATGTATCCCTTATCTACCTATTGTAGACATAAGTGATTTTACTACTTTTACTACTTTTGTCTTTTAAACTTCCTCCTAGCTTTATAAGGGTGTGTGTTTGTCTTTGCCAATGATATGTTTTTCTTTCTTAATTTTCCTATTTCTAACTGTGGCCTTTTATTTCTGCTTAGGGAGGTCCCTTTAAAATTTCTTTTTAGGTTGGTTTGTCGTGATCAACTTGTGTATGTTTTGTTTGTCTGTAAAACTCTTTATCTCTCCTCTAGTTATGAATGATAATCTTTCCAGGTAGCATATTCTTGTTTCTAGGTTTTTTCTTTTTTTTCTTTGAGAACTTTAAATATATCATGCCACTCCCATCTGGCCTGAAAGTTAAAACTTAAAAGTCAGGTAATGGTCTTATGGGAGTTCCCCCATGTAACAATTTGCTTATCTCTTACTGCTTTAAAGATTCTCTCTTCATCTTTAATTTTTGCTGTTTTATTTATTTACTTATTTATTTTTTTTTGTCTTTTTTTTTTTTGCTATTTCTTTGGGCCGCTTCCACGGCACATGGAGGCTCCCAGGCTAGGGGTCTAATCAGAGCTGCAGCCACAGACCTACACCAGAGCCACAGCAACGCGGGATCCGAGCCACATCTGCAACCTACACCACAGCTCACGGCAAGGCCGGATCGCCAACCCACTGAGCAAGGGCTGGGATCGAACCCGCAACTGCATGGTTCTTAGTCGGATTCGTTAACCACTGCGCCACAACGGGAACTCCTGCTGTTTTATTTATAATAGGTCTTGATGTGGATCTCTTTGAGTTCATCTTGTTTGGGATGCTTCTTGTACCTAGATGTCTGTTTCATTAGTTTATAGAACTTTTCATTTATTATATTTCTAATATATTCTCTGCCCATTTCTTTCTCTTTTCTTTCTGGGACCACTGTAATTCATATGTTTGTATGGTTGATGTTGTCCCAGAAGTCCTTTAACTATACTATTTTTTAAAAATTCTTTTTTCTATTTAGCTTGAATAATATCAACCACTCTGTCTTCCAGATTACCAATCCATTCTTCTCTATTATCTATATTTCTGTTAATTCTCTCTAGTGTGTTTTTTTTTTCCATTTCAGTTATTTGTATTCTCCAGTTTTGGCGGGTTCTTTTATTTTCTGTTTGTAGATGTTCTCACTGTGTGTATCCATCCTTTTCATGAAATCAGTTAAGATTCCAATGATTATTACTTTGAAGTCTATATCAGGAATAATGCTTATCTCAATTTAATTTACTTCTTTTTCTGGGGTTTTGTTTTAATCCTTCATTTGGAACATATTCTTCTGCCTCCTCATTTGCCTAATTTTCTATGTTCGTTTCAATGTATTATGTATGTCCATTTGTCTCCTGATCATGGAGAAGTAGCCTTATGTATGGCTCCTTTATCTTATGTGGCCCAGTAGCACACTTCCCTCTAGTCACCAGAGCTAGATGCCTCAAGAGTGTTCCCTTTGTGTGCTGCATGCACTCATCTGTTATAGCCTGAGTGACTACTGTGGTTGTGCTGGCTGGTGGGAAGAACTGGTCTCCCCTAACCCAGACCATGCAGCTAGCTGTACAGGACTGCTAATAGATGATTCAGGCCTCTCTGTCCCTAGTAGTCTTGAGAGAAGATTACAAAATGTACACCAGCACAAGGTAGTAGAATAAAATCCTCACAATGACTGCCATCTGTCCCCAGGAGCAGGCTTATGTGTCTCATATTCTTCTGGAAGGTTCTCCAAGATAAGGAAATGGGTCTGACTCAGGTGCATTTCACATCACTGCCTCTGTGCTGGAACTCAGAGCAGTGAAATTTTATGCATACCCTTTAATAGGAATCTCTGTTTCCTAGAGCCTTTCAGCACTCCTGAATGTAAGCCTCACTAGTTTTCAAAGGTCAGCTTGCTGGGGCCTCATCAACCCAGTGCAGGGCTTCTGAGCTAGAAGTCCTGTTTGGGGCATGGATCCCTTGCTACTCAGGGAGAAATTCTGGGCTCATGATAGTCTTCATTATTGTGGGTTACCCACCTGGGGGTGTGGATCTCTGCCCTTCCTCATTGTGGGTTCTTCCTTATATCACTGGTTTTGGACAGTTTTAGTTCAGTCTCATAGAGAGTTGCTCTGTAAATAGTTGTAACTGTGTTCATATGAGTGGAATCAAGCTTGTTATCTTCTTATTCTTCTATCTTGACCTCTTGTCTTACATTTAGAATTGTTATTGATATGTAAGGACTTCCTAATAGCATCTTATTATTTGCTGGTTAAGTATTTCAATTATTTTTTTTCTCTATTTCAGCCTACATTTTTAAATTGAGGATTTTTCACAGTGGTATGCTCTGGCTACTCTTTATATTTTTTGAATCTCCTCTAGGTTTTTGCTTTGTGGTTACCATGAGGCTTAAATAAAATATCTCATAGATAATACACCCCATTTTTAGCTGATAGCAACTTAATTTCTTTTTTAAAAAAAATTAAATTATGGTCGATTTACAATGTTCTGTCAACTTCTGTTGTGCAGCAAAGTGACCCAGTTTTTTATATTTTTTTCTCAAATTATCCTCCATCGTATTCCATCACAAGTGATTAGATATAATTCCCTGTGCTATGCAGCAAGATCTTATTGCTTATCTACTCCAAATTCAATGGTTTGCATCTACTAACCCCAAATTCCCTGTCCATCCCACTCCCTCCCCCTCTACCTCTCCCTTGGCAATGATGTCTTTTCTGCATGCTCATGAGTTTGTTACTTTTCTGTGGATAGTTTCCTTTGTGCCATATATTTGATTCCAGATATAAGTGATATTATATGGTATTTGTCTTACTCTGACTTACTTCACTTAGAATGAGAGTCTCTTGTTCCATCCATGTTGCTGCAAATGGTATTTTGTTCTTTTTTATAGCTGAGTAGTATTCCATCGTGTATATGTATCACATCCTAATCTAGTCATCTGTCAATGGATATTTAGGTTTTTTCCATGTGTTGGCTATTGTGAATAGTGCAGCAATGAACATAGGGGCACATTGATCTTTTTCAATGAAAGTTTCATCTGGATACATGCCCAGGAGTAGGATTGCTGGATCACATGGCTGTTCTAGTTTTCTGAGGTACCTCCATACTGTTTTCCATAATGGTTTTACCAATTTACATTCCCACCAAAAGTGTAGGAGGGTTCCCTCTTCTCCATACCCTCTCCAGCATTTGTTATTTGTAGACTTACTGACCATGGCCATTCTGATCAGTGTGAAGTAGTACATTATTGTAGTTTTGATTTGCATTTCTCTGATAATTAGTGATGTCAAGAATTTTTTTCATGTGCATGTTGGCCATCCTTATGTCTTCTTTGGAGAAATGTCTATGTAGGTCTTCTGCCCATTTTTCAATTGGGTTGTTTGGTTTTTTATTGTAGAGTTGTTTGGGTATTTTAGAGATAAAGCCCTTGTCAGTTGCATAGTTTGAAATTATTTTCTCGCATTCTGTAGTTGTATTTTTTATGGTTTCCTTTGCTGAGCAAAAGCTTGTAAGTTTTATTAGATCTCATTTGTTTATTTTTGTTTATATTTCTATTGCTTTAGGAGACTGGTATTTTTGATAGTATCTTTGGTTTTGGTATTAGGGTGATGGTGGCTTCATAGACTGTCTTTGGGAGTATTCCTTCTTCAACCTTTTGGAAAAGTTTAAGAAGAATGGGTAAAAGTTCTTTTTTGTATAATGTTTGGTAGAATTTGCCTGTGAAGCCCTCTGGTCCTGGACTTTTATTTGTAGGGAGTGTTTTATATTACATACTCAATTTCATTTCCAGTGATAAGTCTGTTCAATTGATCTATTTCTTCTTGATTCAATTTTGGCAGAATGTAAGTCTCTAGAAAGTTGTCCATTTCTTTTAGGTTGTCAAATGTGTTGCCATATAATTGTTCATAGTAGTCTCTTATTTTTTTTTATTTCTCCCATATCCATTGAGATTTCTCCTTCCTCATTTCTTATTTTGAGTTCTTTCTCTCCTCTTCTTGGTAAGTCTTGCCAGAGGTTTGTCAATTTTGTTTACCCTCTCAAAGAACCACTTTTATTATTATTATGGTGTGGGTCTGTTTGGGTTTAATTTGTTTGGGGCCCTCTCTGCTTCCTATACCTTGATATCTGTTCATTAGATTTGGAAAGTTTTCAGCCATAATTTCTTCAAATATATTTGCAATCCCCTTTTCTTTTTCTTTGCCTTCTGGCATCCCCATTATGAGCAGATTGGCCTGCTTTATAATTTCCCTTAGATCTCTTATATTGCTCTCATGTTTTTTCATTTGGTTTTCTGTCTGCTGTCCTGATTGGGTGATTTCCATTATTCTATCTCCCAAATCACTAATTCGTTCTTCTACATTATTCATTCTGCTCTTCAGTGCCTTTAACTCAGTTTGTGTCTCTGCAAATGAATTTTCTAATATTTCTTGGTTCCTCCTTATATTTTCTAGTTCCTTTCTAAAGTAGTCTTCATTACAGTTTATATACACTCTTAAATCCTTCACATTCACACATAATTCCTTCAGTATTTTCACTATCTCCTTTTTGAACTCAGTGTCTGTTAGTACTGCAGAGGTCTCTTTCAGTTTTCTCCTTCAGGTCAATTCTCCTGTTCTTTTAACAATTCTCCTGTTCTTTGGTTTCTGAGCTTCTTCATTTTGTTTTATTTTTCTTACTCTGAGTTTAGGGAAATCAACTACTATAGTCTTGGAAGGCTATTTATATGTAAGAGTGCTCCTGGGAATTTTGTGAGGGCTTGCTATTTATTTTGGGTGTGAAGTTTTGGATGCTTGCTGTCTTTTTCCTGAGTGCATGCAGGCTGTTTTCTCCTTCCTAGAGTACTGCATGTCCTTCCAATTAGATGGAAGCAATGAGTAGGACTAGGATCCAGTGCCTGTTTTCTAGGCCACTGACAATAGAAAAGACCCACAGGAAGGTGGTACAGGCTGCTCCTTGTTGCAGGGCCCAAGGAAGTGGCAGTGAGCCTTAGGCGTGTTTAGGTGGCACCTAGAGCATTTGCAGTGGTAGGGCAGTGTGTGTGCATTCGCAGGGGCTATAGAGCAACAATGGTTGGTCCTCACTTACAGTGTCCTTTTCTGTGCCAACCTCTGAGGTAACTGGAGCTACAGGTAGTGCCTATTCTTGGACCCCTAGTGGTGGCAGTCCCTGCCCACCTCTGGAGTCAGAGGAAACTGTGGTGACTTGCCACCACCACCTATAGACCCTGCAAGAATCACCCCATCACACTTAGTCCCCACAGGAGATGCTGCCGCCCATACTTGGCAGAAGAGGGGCTGTCATCCATAGCCCACATGAGAAGCACCTCGCTATCCTTAGACCTTCCCTCTGAGAGTCTACACATGCATGGAGAAAGATATTCCTATGGCATCCCACACTTCTTCCTCTTGTCCTTCCCAACAATGCTGCCTTGCTTCCTGTGGGCCCAGACCTCCTCCCAGGTTCCCTTGGCTGTGGTGCACTGCTCCCTAGCTCCCTCAGGTTGTCTCCACACAGGCAACCCTAGTCCTCTCCCCAGAACTGACCTCTGGAGCCAGAGTGTTAGCACCCAGATTGCACGCAAGTGTCTCATGCTGCAGTGTCCTAGGATATCATACCAATTGTGCAGTCTTCTCTCTATTTGCTCTCCTGAGTCCAGCTGCTGCACTTCATTTCTCTTTCACAGTTTCCTCTCAGAAGTGCTGGTCCCCTCCTGATTCCTTTCTCTCTCTCTCTTTCCTTTTCTTCTACCTAGTTGTGTGGAGAGTCTCTTGCCCTTTTTGGAGGTTTAAGGTCCTCTGTCAGCATTCAGTGGGTTTTCTGTGTGAATTGTTCGATATGTAGATGGGTTTTTTTTTTTTAATGTGTTTGTGGGACATGGTGAGCACCACGTCTTACTCCACTGTCATCTTGACCCCATCCCTAATAGCAACTTAATTTCAACTGCCTAAAAAGCTTCACTGGATTACTCTCCCTGTTGTATTTTTTTCCTCCCTTTTGTATTTTTTTTTCCTTTTTACAGTTGCACCTGCAGCACATGGATGTTCCTAGGCTAGGGATCAAACCAGAGCTGCATCTGCCAGCCTACACAACAGTCACATAATGCTGGATCCAAGCCACATCTATGACCTACAATGACTCTTGAGGCAACATTGGATCCTTAACCCATTGAGAAAGGCCAAGGATCAAACCAACATCCTCACAGATGCTCTATGTCCAGTTCTTAACCTACTGAGCCACAGTGGGTACTCCTCCCTTTTGTATTTTGATATCATTATTGAGTTCTAGTAGCTAAATTTTATTATAGATTTATTTACCTTCATGTTACCATTATGTGATATATTTTCATATCTTTTCATCACTGATTTACTTCTTTCCTTTTTAAAGACCTTATTTCAGCATTTCTTGTATGGCACTTCTACTGGTAATAAAATCTCTCCAGTCATATATTTTTAAATTTTGTTTTCTTTTGTTTGTTTCTTTTTGTTTTCTGAGAAAGGCCTCATTTTTCCTTCTTTTTTCAAGGATAATTTTTTCAGATAGAATATTATCTGCTGGAAATTTCCTTCTTTGAACAATTTGAATATGTCTTTGCACTCTCTCCTGGCCTGAGAAATCTGCTGATGGCATAGACAGGGTTCCCTTGATAGGTTATGATCATTCTTCCCTTGGCTGCTTTTAGGATTCTCTCCTCATCTTTCACTTTTTCCAGTTTAATTTTTTATTTTATTAATTTTTATTTTTAATAGTTATTTACCCAATACAGTTTTTTCCCTACTGTACAGCATAGTGACCCAGTTACACATACATGTATACATTCTTTTTTCTCACATTATCATGCTCCATCATAAGTGACAAGATATAGTTCTCAGTGCTTAACAGGAAGATCTCATTGCTAATCCATTCCAAAGGCAATAGTTTGCATCTATTAACCCCAAGTTTCCAATCCATCCCATTCCCTCCCCCTCCCTCTTGGCAACCACAAGTCTATTCTCCAAATCCATGATTTTCTTTTCTGTGGAAAGGTTCATTTGTGCTGTATATTAGATTCCAGATATCAGTGATATCATATGGTATTTTTCTTTCTCTTTCCAACTTTACTTCACTTAGTATGAGAGTCTCTAGTTCCATCCATGTTGCTTCAAATGGCATTATTTTGTTCTTTTTTAATAGCTGAGTAATATTCCATCCTGCATATACACCACATCTTCCTAATACAATCATCTGTTGGTGGACATTTCAGTTGTTTCTATGTCTTGGCTATTGTGAAAGGTGCTGCAATGAGCATGTGGGTGCATGTGTCTTTTTTAAGGAAACTTTTGTCTAGATACATGCCCAAGAGTGGGATTCCTGGGTCATATGGTAGTTCTATGTATAGTTTATTAAGGTACCTCCATACTGTTCTCCATAGTGGTTGTAACAGCTTACATTACCACCAACAGTGCAGGAGGGTTCCCTTTTCTCCACACCTTCTTCAGCATTTGTTATTTGTGGACTTATTAATGATGGCCGTTCTGGCTGGTGTGAGGTGGTATCTCATGGTAGTTTTGATTTGCATTTCTCTAATAATCAGAGATGCTGAGGATTTTTTCACGTGCTTGTTGACCATCTGTATATCTTCCTTGGAATTCTGTCTATTCAGGTCTTTTGCCCATTTTTCCATTGTGTTGTTGGCTTCTTTGCTGTTGAGTTGTATAAGTTGCTTGTATATTTTAGAGATTAAGCCCTTGTTGATTGCATCATTTGAAACTATTTTCTCCAATTCTCTAAGTTGCCTTTTTTGTTGTTTTTGGTTTCCTTTGCTGTGCAAAAGCTTGTCAGTTTGTTTAGGTCCCATTGGCTTATTTTTGCTTTGATTTCTGTTGCTTTGGGAGACTGACCTGAGAAAACATTTGTAAAGTTGATGTCATAATGTTTTGCCCATGTTCTCTTCCAGTTTTATGGTATCTCGTCTTATATTTAAATACTTAAGCTATTTTGAGTTTATATTTGAGCATGGTATGAGGGTATGTTCTAGTTTCATAGATTTGCATGCCAGTTTTATTATAATGAGGTTTTGTTTTTTTGTTGTTGTTTTTGCCTTTTCTAGGACCGCCCCTGCGGCATATGGAGGTTCCCAGGCTAGGGCTCTAATTGGAGCTGTAGATACCGGCCTACAGCACAGCCACAGCAATCCAGGATCTGAGCTGTGTCTGCGATCTACATCACAGCTCACGGCAACGCTGGATCCCTAACCCACTGAGCAAGGCCAAGGATCGAACCTGCAACCTCATGGTTCCTATTTGGGTTCATTCACCACTGTGCCATGATGGAACTCCAATTATAATGAGTTTAAGAGAAAGCCTTTTTGCATTGATATAATAGAGTGATCTGCTATATTCACAAACTCAGATGCCCAAGTCTCTTCTGAGACTTAGGAAATCCTCAGCTGTTATTTCGTTAAATAAGTTTTCTGCTTCCTTTCTTTCTCTCTGCTCTTTCTGGAATCTTAATTATTCCAGTATTTGTTCTATTGATGGAATCCCATAGATCACATAGGCTTTCTTTACTATTTAGCTGTTTTCCTTTGTTCTGGTCTAATCAGGTTATTTCAAAAATTTATACTATAATTTATTTATTCTATTTGCAGTACTAGCTACAGGTGTTCTCTACTGGAATTTTCATTTCATTCATCAAATTCTTCAGAATCAGAGTTTCTTTTTTTTATAATTTATTTTTTTCCCACTGTACAGCAAGAGGATCAAGTTATTCTTACATGTATACATTTTTCCCCCACCCTTTGTTCTGTTGCAATATGAGTACCTAGACATAGTTCTCAATGCTACTCAGCAGGATCTCCTTGTATATCTATTCCAAGTTGTGTCTGGTAAGTCCAAGCTCCCGATCCCTCCCACTCCCTCCCTCTCCCATCAGGCAGCCACAAGTCTATTTTCCAAGTCCATGATTTTCTTTTCTGTGGAAATGGTCATTTGTGCTGGATATTAGAGAATCAGAGTTTCTGTTTGGTATCTTTATGATTTCTGTCTCCTTGCTAAGTCTGTCATTTTTTTTTTTTTTTCATTTTCCCTCTGATTTCATTGAATGGTCTTTCTGGGTTTTCTTGTTGTTCACAGAGTTTCTTAAAAATGGGTATTTGGGGGTTCCTGTCATGGCGCAGTGGAAATGAATCCAACTAGAAACCATGAGGTTGTGGGTTCAATCACTGGTCTCGCTCAGTGGGTAAAGGATCCGGCATTTCCATGAGCTGTGGTATAGGTCACAGATGAGGCTCAGATCCTGCATTGCTCTGGCTGTGGCATAGGCTGGCAGCTACAGATCCAATTAGACCCTTAGCCTGGGAACCTCCATATGCTGGGAGTGTGGCCCTGAAAAGACAACAGACAAACAAAACAAAATAAAACACATGTATTTGAATTATCAGCTAGATCACAAAAATCCCTGCCTCAGAGCTTCATTATTGGAGAATAGCTACTTTTTGATAACATATTTCCCTCATAGAATTCCCCCCCCCACCACAGCATGTGGAGTTCTTGGGCCAGGGATCAGATATCTGAGGTATAGTTGTGATCTAAGCCACAGCTGTGGCAATGCCAGGTCCTTAACTCACTGTGCTGGGCTGGGGATCGAACCTTCGTCACAGTGTTCCCAAGACCCACCTATCTCATTGTGCCACAGAAGGAACTCAGTGTTCCTTGTAGTTTTGTATGGCTGCTCTCACATTTGAATGAACAGAAACCTCCTTAAAATGTCACTAATTGCCTGATGTCCCATGTGGTACAATGAGTTAAAGTACAGCATTGTCACTAATGTGCTGTGCCTCAGATCACTGCTGTGGCACAGGTTCTATCCCTGGCCAGGTAATTTCTGCATGCCACAGACACAGCCAAAAGAGAAAAATTATATTACCAATTGCCTTCAGGTGGGGTATACTCCTTGTTGGTGCTAATATATATGGGGTTTTCTCCACCTTTGAAGGCAGTGCCCACAGAACTTGATCTGCTTTTCTGACAGTACTCCATATACCAGACTTGTGCTCAACACTGTAGCCTACTCTCTCCCTGTGCATGCTCTTGAGTACAAAGTGGGGAGAGGTGTGGTTTTATCACTTGTGGTATTGGTAGTACCCATGGACTCACTAAGGAGATCCTTAGGTGGGGTACTCTGAGAAGCTCAGGAGTGGACTTCTTGTTGAAGTTCTGAGTGCAGTTAGCAAGGATCACATCCCTATAATAATACCCTTTGATATTCTTATCTGCCTCTTTCTCAGTCTCCTCCCTCACCACAATTATGGAGGTCTCACCTCAGTACTCTGGGTGCTGCTGAAGATAAATGTGTTTCTCCAGGAGCATCCCACATAACTAGCATAGCCAGGTACTTACTCACCACTCTCCTTGTATTGATGTTGCCACTGTCCAATAATGTTCCTTGTAGTGTTGCTTTGGGTTAGGGTGGTAGGGGAGCTGTGATTCAGGGTTAATTCCTCTTATCATCTCCACTACAAATCAAACTCAGATTTTTATTGTTGTTGTTCTAGTAGCATGTTGGAATCTATGCTTGGGAAGGCTGGAGTTGTGAAAATTCTGCCCAGGTCAGCACTCTCCATGTTTTGTTTCCCAGCCTCATTAGAGGAGTTGGGGCAGGTTTGTTGGCTCTGCTATTACCAGACACACAGGTGGATGAGGCTCTCCAAGGGCCCCCTAGCATATAGTGCTGGATCTTGCATTTCCCACAAATATGCTTTTGTTTATAGATGAAAGTCTAATTTATTGTTCAATACTAGGGATGAAAAGGAGGAACATCTTAAGTCACCATGATGCTGGTGTCACTCTTAGATATTCTTTTTAAAAATTTTATTTATTTTTACTACTCAATGAATTTATTACATTTATAATTGTACAATGATCATCACAATCCAGTTTTATAGTATTAGATATTCTTTTTAAACATGCAGAATAGCCATGCTTGCTGACTTTAGTTTCAAGTTAGTGATTTTCTCTTAACTTTTAATTACTAGAATAGAAGGCAAAATGGATACTTCATAGGTAGCAGTACTACCCATCCCATTTTCACCTCACTTCCAAAGAAAAAAATAGAAAAATTACCTTGAATATGTACCATTTAAACTTTTTCTTCAAGGAAGTGTTAATAAAAATTTTTGAGACTGTACACACACAAAAAATTAAACATAGTAAGATCTCTGACAATTTTGAAAACAAATTTATCAAACTAAACCACTTCCTTTGTACTTTTATATACATATATAACTTATACCTGTAGGATCCTATATATATGAGTTTTTATGAGTTCTGTAATTATTATTTATTTATAGTGAATTTTAAGGGATTTAAAAAACATGAATTGAAATTATATCATTTTTAGGTTACTGATAATGATGAGAATATTGAAAAATTTATAAAAAAGAAAATATTCTCCCATTTTGTCCCTTAATACAATCAATGAGACAATAAACTATTATACTTTAAGAATTTTTTTCACTAAAAAATTATTCTCTAATATAATCACCAAGCTAAGGGTAAATATTAGATTTTTATAATATTATTGTAATATTACAGTATTACAGATATTAACTGTCATTCTGATTGTTAATTATTAGTGATCCCAACCAGAGGGGTTATTACTTCACTGATTCCCATATGTTTTACCAAGGGAGCCATCAGTATTTCTGCTAAGGTGGCTGTTATCCTAAGTTTTTAATCTTTGTGGTATAAGCTCAATACCTGAATATGTGTTCAATAACTAGGAATTTAAAATAATTAATTTTCCTACTGAGCATATAAACAAAAGGCAACACATATTTGTTAAATTTGTCTTGGTATTTAGAATACCTGACATTTGGGATCAGAGGGAAAATTATTTTGAATAAGATATAATGAATATGATTTTTTTTATATGTCAACTTGATTGACAACAAGATGCCCAGACTTTTAGCTAAACATTCCAAGTATATCTGGGAGGTTGTTTTTGGATGAAATTAACATTTGAGGAAGTTCCTCTTGTGGCACAGCAGAAATGAATCTGACACTAGTCATCCACGAGGATGCAGGTTCCATCCCTTGCCTCACCTAGTGGGTTAAGGAACTGGCATTGCCGTGAGCTGGGGTGTAGGTTACAGACATTGACCTACATTGCTGTGGCTCTGGTGTTGTGGCTCTGGCATAGGCTGGCAGCGATAGCTCCAATTCACCCCATAGCCTGTGGACTTCCATATGCCAAGGTGCAGCCCTAAAAAGTAAAGAAAAAAAGGGGGGGGGAATTAACATTTGAATTAATAGGCTAGGTATAGATTGCCTTCTCTAATGTGGGTGGACCTTATCCAATCAAATAAAGACCTGAACAGAACAGAAAGGCTAAGAAAGAGCAAACCTTTTGCCTAAAGGCTTGAGCTAGGACTTTGGGTTTTTTCTTGGTTTTGGAATTAAACTGAAATATCAGAAATTCTTTGGTCACAAGCCTGCCAACTTTTAGACTGGCACTTATAAGCTTCCCTGGATCTTAGGCCTTAGGACTAGTCTACACCCTCAGCTTTCCTGGGTTTCTAGCCTGCCCACTGCAGGTCATAGGACTTCCCAATCTCCATAATCAAGTGAGCCACTTGCTTATTGGATATGTATTTTACACACACACACACACACGCACACACACCTTGTTTGTTCTGTTTCTCTGGAGAACCTTGATTAATACCATAAGTCACATCAACTTGAATAAATTCTTGGACTTTAACAGAAATAATCCCTGAATCCTTTATTATCACTGAGGGGTTAAGACAAAGATAAGGTCCTAGCTAAGAAAAAATCTTATTGGATCATTTAACACTTACAATTTAATTTTCCCTGCTCCAAGACCCTGACAAACAGACAAAAGTAGTAGTGGTATTCAGTAACATTGGGAATCTCAGAGAAAATTAATAATTAGCCCACATTCACCTGTCTAGAAGTTTTCTGCATTAGGACTTGAACTCATGTATTTCACTTGCTAGTTTTATAATATTATTATATGCCATGTCCTTTCTATGGGTATAATAAATGAGTGTTTATGATTTAGAGAAGAAACTTATGCCTGACTTCAAATTTATTAGTATTTTTTAACCATTTACTTGAGTTATCAGAACTTTAATAACACAGGTAGTGTTTCCATCTAATTTACATCTTTCAAGGGTCTTCAAATATTTCTTGAAATAGATTGAATAAACACAAACAGATACATTTTGCAACCTACACTTAAAATTGTGGCTTATTGGTTTTTTGTTCTCTTAAAAATGGAACAAAATAAAAGCGTAAAGGAATAAAACAAATACCTAGTCTTTCCTTAGGGCATCCTGGATGTTTTCATGTTATCATGCCACTTGTTTATAATATTTCTTCCTAATCTTTAGACATTGCTAGAAAACTAAGACTGCAGTGGTCAGAAAAAGCAGAAACCAATAGTTCAGCAAATAACACAGTAATTCATTATGTCATCATATAGTATGTTCAAGTTCGCTGAAGTTAAAAAGTAACTCTTCTCCCTCCTTGCTGTAATATTTTTGTTCACAAGCAAAAAATAGGCAGGAAACATGCTGAGAGTTTCCCCCCAACACACGAATTTCTGACTCTGCTGGGCAGTATTTAATACTTTTAGGTCATCCCACAGTTTATCAAAATGCTTAGTCAGATATCTATAAAATATTGAATTTGAATCTCAAATAGAACAACCACACATTAAGTAACCTCAGGCGGTTTATAGAGCTGAGTACCAGGAATTAGCTAATATAAGTAGAAGAAAGATTAGGTAGGCCAAAGGGAAAAAAAATGACTGAGTCTTTTCAGATTGATTAGGTAGAAAATTGAGTCTAATCTCTTGGGGGAAAAAAAGATGAAATATAAGAAGACCTGGTAAGGGGGAACTTTAATAGATGAATTTTTAAAGGCAGGTCCAAGAGATTTGTGTTTTGAAGTTATATAAAGACTCAGCTAAATTTGCCTTGGGACAATCATGTATAATTTTTTTTTAATGTATGGGATATTGATTGCAGTTTAAACTATCAAAGTTGCCTTCAAGTCAGCATCAGAATATATTATGATGGCTATTTCAAAATGTAGTTGCTGTCAGTGTTTGATCCTTAGTTTTATAAAGGAGAATATTTTGAAAGAAGAAGAGGGGTGATCCACATACTCCTCATTTCACCCTTACATGATGATTTACAAAACTATTTGGCCCTGATATTGAGACCATTTTTCTTAGATATCTGTAGAATAAGTATCTCAGAAATCTTTTGCATGCTTTATAGATAAACACCCTTCTTTAGTATGCTTTATAGATAAAAACCCTTCTTTAGTAGTCTAATACTGGTAATCAGTGTTCATTAAGTAGAGAAGAGCAAATGTGTGTGATGAGGTCAAGAGGAGTTAAGTACTTCAAAGCACAATCATATAAGGCCTGCCATTAGACCCAAATATGTTGAAAATATCTCCGGTTTGACATATTTTAAAAGGGAGACAAATGGTTTCCACTTAATTGTAGTATCAGCTCTTCTCTCTTAAACAGAAGAGTGAGTTGCCTGAAGATGGAGTGATCCCAGACCTTGCATTAACCCTTCCTGTCTGTTTCAAACTTGAGGTAAATGAACAGCTCAGTTCTTAGGCAGATGCATAATATAATTCTACATTGATAAAAAAGACCCATATAAAAATATATTGGAGAAGTGTTTAAAGGATATTTTATAATATATTTGTGTGTGTACACTAGTAAGTCAAAATTTGACAAAGGTTTTGGCATAAAAGATTTATAACCTAATGATGAAAGTTGAAGGCGGAATTAAATTCATCATAAAGTTACAATTGTCTGGAAACTATGTGCCCCAGTATCATAACCTCAAAATCAATAAATAAAAGGAGAGCAAAATTACAAGAAGAAATGGACAAGCCACAATCACAGCCTTTGACTTTTAGCACACTTCTCTCAGAAGCTGGGATAGAAAAAAATTCCTTTGGATTTGAAAAATGCTAGAATCTGTCCCAGCTATCTGATAATATACATTCTCTCAGATGTATTGACTACTTAAACAAATGGTGACAACCCAAGTATCATTAATATGCTGATAATACTTTGTTCAGAAATGTTGTCTTCATAATTTATGAAGATAAAAACACTGCACATTAAATTCATGTGATGGAAATAAAGGTATTTTGACACACACATTATAAAAGAATAGAAATTACTGAGCTACTCATTTAACTCAAGAAGTTTGAAACATCAGAGAAAATGCGGCATAAGAAAGAAAAACAGAGAAATTAAATATAAAACAAAGAAATAATACAGGAGATCAATAAATTAAAAAGCAGACTCTTTGAAAGGACTTTTACAATATTTGGCAGAATAAACTAAGAGGAAGGAAGCATTAAAGATGAAAAAAGAATGTATACATGTATGTGTAACTGGGTCACCATGCTGTACAGTAGAAAAAAAACTGTATTGGGGAAATTTAAAAAAAAATTTTAAATAAAGATTTCAAAATTATAATAATCTATAACTTTATGCAAGTATACTTGAAAATTTAGAGATATGACTGTTTTACAAAAATATAACTGACCGATATCAGCTAAAAAAGGAATAGATATTCTAAATGATTAGACTGAATCAGTATTATAAAAATCTATCCATTCAAGAAATCAGACCCAGATGGCTTTACAAAAGAGTTTTATCAAAACTTCAAAAACTAGATAACCGTTATTTTGGAGAAAAAGTTCTAAAAAGAGGGAAAGAAAAATAAATGGGAAATATCCAGGATATTTTCTGATGCTACTGTAATCCTATCATCAAAAATAGTATTATAAAAGCAAATTATATTGCAATCACTTGTGAATATAAATGTAATTCATTAGCACCTTGAATCTAGTTATGTGTATCTGCTATAATCTACATTAGCTAATTAAGCCAAACTGCTGAAGAATAATGGTTAATTTTTTTTTCACTTTTTGGCAGAAGACTATGAAAATACTATCAATGATATATCTCTATTAAACACCTGATCAAAATATAAAATGAAAATCAACCCACAACCAGAGTTTCCAAGTGATATATATATTATTCAAGCCAGAAATATCACTTCCCTTATTGATGGTGAATTTATTAAATTGCGTTGGACTATAGCAGCTGAAGAAATGCGTCCAGAGAAAATAAACTGATTTGACTATATCAGTATAGCAAAAAAAAGTGCTTAAGGAATTGAAGAAATCAAGATATTATCAGTATCAATGGTCAGTTAAAACCAAGGAAAAATAAACAACTTCCAAGTTGTTTCCCTTGTCTTTTAATAAGTTGAGATGTTTCTCCTACTGCTCTGCTGTTGTTTGAGGAATTTCTCCTATTGCTCTGTTGTTGTATGAGGAATCAATGTTGAGTTTGAACTGACAGAAGAATTGGCATCTCTGAATAGTAGAGTGGAACAACTCTAGCTAGGTATATTTTCAGAGTTAAGAAAAAAACTAATTCACTGCAACCTGATGTGGAATCTTCTAAGACCTGTGAGGCAACAGTGGATTATTTGGATAAAATTACTAGATTTTCTTTTACATAAGGCATATGGTTATGCCTTGAACTATTCATCAGCAGACACATTGTAAAAAATATTTGAATCCATCGAGTATTATCAAAACAATAGAATCAGCTTTAAATTTCATTTGTCCTCATCTAACATCTGCGAAATTTTGTCAGAAACAGAATCTGAATATTCTAATTTCTTCTACCACACCACATTTTGATGTATTAGTGGTCAATTTTTATTTCTATTATTTTTCAGGTCAGGGCTAAGATTGAAATTTTTCTGAATAAGAGCTAGACTCGTTTTATTATCAAACACTGAATAGCTTTGTGAATTAGCATTTACTGCAGAATTGACAATGACAAAATCAACCTACATTCAAGGCAAAACAATGCTTATGTGAAGCTTAGGCTGTGGTAAAGTCATTTTGCTGATGACCAATATTGTTTGAATCACAATTAATGGTTACCTGATTTATAAACTTGTGATACTCTCAAAGTTAAAATAAGAAATTAAAATTCCATTCCCACACAATTTTCTGGTGGATATATTTACTGAGCAAATACTGCAGGCTCAATGATGTTTTTATGGACCTCGGTGCTAAGTGCAAAGTAACTTGCCGTATTTCAAAATCCTTTTTAGTGTTCACTTGAATAGCTTCCAGGCTAACCTTTAATTGGAAGCAATTAATCTGCATGAATTGACATGCTAAATGGCAAGTATCAAGAGAAAACTCAAACAGAATACTACAAATGATTTCCAAGTGATGAATATGCTTAACTAAATTCATATTCTTGTGAGCTGTTATCGGTATTTGGAAAAGTATATCTGCCTGATATTTTCATAGGCAAATTAAGAGAAAATCTCTGTACAGAACCAAATTAATGGAAGAACACTTAAAACTGAGTTAGATTATAGGGAACCCTAAATTTCAACTGCAATTAAGCAAAATATTACCCCCCAAAAAAGTTCATTCTTGCTAGTAGAGCTGTGTTACAAAATATGTTTTTTCCCTTCGATATAATTGTAAATGTGGTTGCTATCTTCATTTCCCTTTCTTATCATTTATTATTAGTATGTAGAAGAAATGCAATAGACTTTTGTATATTCTTTTTTTATCCTGCAAATTTACTGAATTTGTTTTTTCAGTCCTAACAATTTTGGTGAGTTTGTAGCTTTTCTACACATAATATTATGTCATCTGTAAATAGTGACAGCTTTAATTATTCCTTTCCAATTTGAATGTTTTATTTCTTTTTCTTGCCTAATTGCTCTGGCTAGGAACTTCAATATTATGTTGACTAAAAGTGGAGAGTGTTCATCTTTGTCTAGTTCCTGGTTTTACAGGAAAAGTTTTCAACTTTTCACCACTGATGTTAGTTTAGGCTCATTATATATGGCCTTTATTAGATTGAGGTACATTCCCTCTATACCTACTGTATTGAGAGTTTTTATCATAAATGGATGTTGAATTTTTTCAAATGCTTTTTCTTCACCTGGTAATATAACCATATGATTTATATCCTTTACTTTGTAATGTGGTGTATCACATTGATTGATTTGCAGATGTTGAACTTCTTGTATCACTGAAATAATTCAAACTTGACCTTAATGTGTTATTCCATAATGTGTCATTGAATCCAGTATGCTATTATTTTTGCTGACATTTTTTTCATCTATGTTTATCAGGAATATTGGTCTGTAATTTCCTTTTCTTGTGGTGTCTTCATCAGTTTTGATATCTAAGTATACCACTACAGAAAATCAAATCACAAATGAAGAGAGAAAGAGAAGAAAATACAGAGGAATTATAAAAAAGCCAGAAAATAATTAACAAAATGGCAGCAATAAGTACATATATATCAATAATACCTTTAAAGATCAGAAACAAGACAAGAATGTCCACTCCCACCACTTTTTTCAACATGGTTTTTGAAGTCCTAGCTATGACAATCAGAGAAGAAACAAAAGGAATCAAAATTGAAAAAGAATAAGTGAAATTATCACTGTTTTCAGATTACATGATACTATATATAGAAAATCCTGAAGATTCTGCCAGAAAACTCTTAGAGCTCATCAAAATTTCAATAAAGTTTCAGGATACAAAATTAAAACACAGAAATCTCTTGCAATCCTATATACTAGCAACAAAAAATCAAAAATAGAAAATAAGGAAACAATCCCATTTACCATTTCATCGAAAAGAATAAAATACCTAAGAGGAATAAACCTACCTAAAGAGGCCTGTATCATAGACCTCAACTCTGAAAACTATACTCTGTACTCCAAAAAATATAAGACACTGATAAAGGAAATCAAGATGACACAAACAGATGAAAAGTTATACTATGTTCTTGGATTGGAAGAATCAGTATTGTCAAAATGACTATACTACCAAAAACAATCTACAGATTCAATGCAATCCTTATGAAATTACCAATAGCATTTTAAATTTGTATGGAAACACAAAGACCTTGCATAGCCAAAGCAATCTTGAGAAAGAAAATGGAGCTGGAGAGATAAGGCTCCCCAACTTCAGACTATACTACAAAGCTATTGAACCAGTATGGTACTTGCACAAAATCAGAAATATAGATCAGCAGGAACAGTGGAGAAAGCCCAGAAATAAACCCATACACCTATGGTCAGTTAATCTACAACAAAGGAGGCAAGAACATACAATGGAGAACAGATAGTCTCTTCAATAAATGGTGCTAGGAAAACTGAACAGCTATATGTAAAAGAAAATTAGAACATTCTTTTATACCATGCACAAACATGAACTCAAAATGGACTAAATACCTAAAATAAAATAAAAAATGAACACTCACTGACATGAATTGGAGCAATATCTTCTTTATCCACCTCCTAGAGTGATTAAAAAAACAAAAATAAATATATGGGACCTAATTAAACTTAAGCTTTTACACAGCAAAGGAAACCATAAAAAAAGGAAAAGACAACCTGCCCAATGGAATAAAATCCTTGTATATGAGGTGACCGACATGGAATAAATCTCCCAAATATACAAACATCTCATGCCACTTTATATATAAAAATAAGCAGAAGATGCTATAAACATAGATAAAAACAGGCAGAATGATCTTTGACATAAATGACAGCAACATATTTTTTGACCCACCTCCTATAATAAAGACAATGAAAACACAAATAAACCAATGTAATCTAATTAAACTCAAAAGATTCTGCACAGCAAAGGAAACCATGAAAAAGACAACAAGACAACCCACAGAATTGAGAAAACTTTTGCAAATGACTCAACTGGCAATGGTTTAATCTCCAAGATATACAAACAATTCATACAACTCAACAAAAAACAAACAACCTAATCAAAAAATGGTCAGAAGACCTAAATAGACATTTCTCCAAATAAGACCTACAGATGGCCAGCAGGCACATGAAAAAATGCTCACATCACTAATTATTAGAGAAATGCAAATCAAAACTACAATGAGGTACCACCTCATGCCAGTTAGAGTGGCCACCATTAACAAGTCCACAAACAGCAAAGGCTGGAGAGGATGTGGAGAAAAGAGAACACTCCTACACTTTTGGTGGAAATGTAAATTGGTACAACCACTATGGAAAACAGTATGGAGGTACCTCAGAAAACTACACATAGAACTACCATATGACCCAGCAATCCCACTCCTGGGCATGTATCTGGACAAAACTTTCATTGAAAAATATACATGCATCTGTATGTTCATCGCAGTGCTATTCACAATAGCCAAGACATGGAAACAACCTAAATGTCCATCAACAGATGAATGGATTAAGAAGATGTCGTACATATATACAATGGAATACTACTCAGCCATAAAAAAGGACAAAATAATGCCATTTGCAGCAACATGGATAGAACTAGAGACTCTCTTACTGAGTGAATTAAGTCAGAAAAAGAAAAACTGACACCATGTGATATCACTTACATGTGGAGTCTAAAATATGACACAAATGATCTATCTCCAAAACAGAAACAGATCATGGACATGGAGGACAGACTCATGTTTCCCAGGGGGTAGGGGGAGGGTCTGGGGTGGATTCGGAGTTTGGGGATATTAGAGGCATACTGTCACATTTGAAGTGGATAAGCAATGAGATTCTGCTGCATAGCACCGGGAACTATATCCAATCACTTGTGATGGAACATGATGGAGGATAATGTGAGAAAAATAATGTATACATATGTATAACTGGGTCACTTTGCTATACAGCAGAAACTGACAGAACATTATAAATTAACTATAATAAAAAATAAAAAATAGGCAAATTATCTGAATAGACATTTCTTTGAAGACAGACAGATGGCCAAAAACACATGAAAAGATGCTCAACATCACTAATTATTCAACATACAAATAAAAACTACAATTAGGTATCACCTTACACCAGTCAGAATGGCCATCATCAAAAAGTCTACAAAAAATAAGTCTTGGAGAGGGTATGGAGTAAAGGAAGCCCTCCTGCATCATTGGTGGTGATGTAAATTGGTACAACCACTATGGAAAACAGTATGGAGATTCCTCAGAAAACTAAATGTATAACTACCATATAATCCAGCCATCCCACTCCTGGCCATCTGGAGAAAACCATAATTTGAAAAGACACCTGCACCCCAGTGTTCATAGAAGCACTATTTACAACAGTCAAGACATGGAAGCAACCTGTCCATCCACAGAGGAATGGATAAATAAGATGTGGTAATATATACAATGGAATATTATTCAACAAAAAAAAAGGAACAAAATAATACCATTTGCAGCAACATGGATGGACTTAGAAATTATCATATGAAATGAAGTCAGACAAAGACAGCTACTACATGAAATCACTAATATGTGGAATCTAATTTTTTAAAAAATGATACTAAGGAACTTAATTACAAAAGAGAAACACACTAAAAAATTTCAAAACCAAAGTTATCAAAGAGGAAATGCTTTGGGGGGAGGGAGGGATAAATTAAGAGTTTGGGATTAACATATACATACTTCTATCTATAAATTAGATAAGTAACAAGGACCTACTATATAGCACAGAGAAATCTACTCAATACTATATAATAACCTATATGGGTAAAGAATCTGCAAAGGAATTGATATATGTATATGTATAACTGATTCACCTGAAACTATCACAGCACTGTAAGTTAACTATACTCCAATAAAATTAAATAATAATAATTCCTTTTAATATAAAGGACTAAATTCTCCAATAAAAAGACAGAGGTTGTTATGGGTTAAAGAAATGAAACCCATCTAGATACTGCCAAAAAGAGACTCACTTCAGATGTAAGGACACACAGAAACTTGACTGAAAGGGAAGGGATTGAAAAAGATGTTCCATGCAAATGGAAATAAAAAGAAAGTTTGAATAGCTATATTTATATCAGACAAAATAGACACTAAGACAAAACTATAATAAAAGACAAAGAGGGTCTTTACATAATTATAAAGGAGTCAGTACAGTAAAATGATACATTTGTAAATATGTAGCACCCAACATAAGAACACATAAATATATAAAGCAAGTGTTAATATACCTAAAGGGAGAAATAGACAATAGTACAATAATAGTAGACTTTAATATCCCACTTACATGAATGGATAGATTAGACAAAATCAGTAAGGAAACATATCCTTAAATGACATGTTAGATCAGAATGCTTTAATGCAAATACGCAGACTATGCCATCTTAGGTGCACATGAAACATTCTTTAGAATAGATCAGATATTAGGCCTCAAAACAAGTTTTAATAAATTTAATAAAATTCAAATAATATCAAGCATCTTTTTGGACCACAATATTATGAAACCAGAAATTAATTACAAAAAATAGAAAATTGACAAATATGTGGAGGTTGAGCAACATGCCACTTAACAACCAATAGGTCAAAGAAGCAATCAAAAGAGAAATCAGAAAATACCTCAAGACTAATAAGAGTGGAAAATGGAACTACAACATACCAAAACTTATGAGATACAGCAAAAGCTATCCCAAGAGTTCATGGTAATACGTGCCTCCACCAAGAAACAAAAAAAAAGATCTCATAAAAACAATTATACTTTACACCTCAAGGAACTAGAAAAAGAACTAACTAAGCCCTAAGTTAGTAGAAGGAAGGAAATAATAAGGATCAGAGTGAAAATAAATGAAAAGAGACTAGAAAGACAATAGAAAGATAAAAATAAAAGCTATTCTTTTGAAAAGATAAAATTGACAAACTTACTTTAAAAAAAGAGGGGACTCAAATGCAATCAGAAATGAAAGAGGAGGCAGTACAATTGATATCATAAAAATACAAAGGATGATAAGAAACTACTACGAACAACTACATGCCAACAAATTGGACAACTGAGAACAAATAGATAAATTTCTAAAACACAACCTGCTAAGACTGCATCATGAAGAACTATAAAATCTGAATAGGACCAATTACTGGTAAGGAGGTTAAGGAGATTGAATCAGTAATCAAAAAATCTTCCAACAAAAAATAAAGGTCTAGAACCATACAACTTCATTGGATTCTACCAAACATTTAAAGAACTAATACCAATCCTCAAACTTTTCCAAAAAAAAAAAAAAAAAAAACAGGAGAGAAGGGAACACTTCCAAACTCATTTTTCCTAGGCCAGTATTCTTCCAATACCAGATGAGACTTATCATGATCTTGGCTACCAAAGTTGATAATTAGAAGACCTTTATTCAGAGAATAATGCAAGAAGTGTGTTCAGGTAGAAACTGCAAATATTTCACCATTGTTTCTGGCATTGCTTTTGTATGAGCTGTAGACTGATGGCCACTAATGAAAGATATCAGGAACCTGAGGAAATCGCCACTACCAACTAGAATTATCAGCTCATGCAATTAACCAGGATCAAATTGAAGCTCTGGCAAAGGAGGAACCAAAAGATACCACCTTAGTATGATTTTATATAGGCCATTAGGCCTATTTTTAAAGTCTCTTGAATATTTTTAAATATAACTAAATTCTGGCTTTAGAGAAAACTCCCTGAGCTATATCACTACTTTGTTCTAGCCAGCACCCTACACACCACACTCCTGCTTGTCTCCACATCTTTGTTTGTTATTCCTATGGGGGCATTTGTCCTTCCCTGCCCAACTACTCATATTTCTTCTGAGCTGGACCACTGTGGTATAGAAGGAAGGACCAGGAACCCTGTGTGACTTTGGGCAAGGCAGTGAATCTCAGTTTCTCCAACTATAAAATGGGCCCAATTACTGTGCTCTGCTCACCCACCAGACTGCAGCGCAGTTCCAAGGGGGACAGTGTGAGTTTCTAGCAAGGAAAGAGAAGTGCTGGGAGGCAGTGTTCTGCTCACGTGCTCACCACTACAGTCCTTGCTTCTCCCTTCTTCTGAGCCCCTCAGCCCTCACCTATACTACCAACTTTGTTCATTAAACAAGGACCCCATTAAACATTATATATATGCATACATATACATATACATATATATATATGAAATAAATAGATAGATAGCCTTTCACACCATATTCATAGAGCCCTGAGCAGGAGCTCTGGGACAAAAGGGACTTCAGCCATTTCTCTCTCATCGCCCCAAACTGTAAGATCTTTCTATTGTAACCCTAAACCAAATAAGTCATTTAGATGTGGCCATAAAAGCAGATTCTTTTTTATCTTTAAAAAACAAAAGGTCTTCGTTTGAAGTCAAAATAGTAAAATTCACAAGAAATTGCTAATAAAATATGTTATGTTTTATCTTGAATCAGACACATTTGAGTAACCCCCTGCCATATGATCCAACAGTTCCACTTCTGGGTATTTATCGGAAGGAAATGAAAACACTAACTTGAAAAGATAACTGTAGCCCTATGTTCATTGCAGCATTATTTACAATAGCCAAATATGGAAACAATTGTCCATTCATAGACAGGTGGATTAAGAATACGACAATGAGGAGTTTCCATTGTGATTCAGTGGTAACAAATCCAACTAGTATCCATGAGGACGCAGGTTCGATCCCTGGCCTTGCTCAGTGGGTTAAGGATCCATCGTTGCCATGAACCATGGTGTAGGTTGCAGATGTGACTTGGACCCCACATTGCTGTGGCTGTGGTATAGGCTGGCAGCTTCAGCTCTGTTTTGACCCCTAGCACGTGAACTTCAATGTGCAACAGGTGCAGCCCTAAAAATAGAAAGAAAAAAAAAATATGACAATGAGGCTTTCCCATTGTGAGAATGCAGGTTCAATCCCTGGCCTTGCTCAGTGGGTTAAAGATCCTATGTTGCTACAAGATGTGGCATAGGTCGTAGATGTGGCTTGGATCTATGTTGCTGTGGCATAGGCTGGTACCTGCAGCTCCGACTCAGCCCCTAGCATGGGAATTTCCATATGCCTCAGGTGTGGCCCTAAAAAGAGGGAAAAAAAGGACAATGAAATACTACTTAGCCATAAAAATAAAAGGAAATATTGCTATTTGTGATAACATGAATAGACTACAAGGGCTTTATGCTAAGTGAAATAAGAGAAAAACAAATACTATATGATTCCAATTCATGCAGAATTGGGAAAAAAACATTAAAAAATCAGATACAAAGAACAGGTGGGTACAGGGGTGAATGAAATGGGTGAAAGTCATCAAAAGATACAAACTTCCAGTCATTATATAAATAAGTCATGGAGATGTGATGTACCGCCTGGTGACTAGAATTAATAATACTGTATTGCACATTTGAAAATTGCTAAAAATCAGCCTTAAAAGTTCTCATCAGAAGAAAAAGAAGTTGGTAACTGTGTGCAATGATGGATGTTAACTAGACTTACTGCAGTGATCATTTAATGATATCTACTAATACCAAGTCATTATGTTGAACATCTGAAATAAATGTTATATGTCCACAAAAAGTCTTATGAAAATTTAACTATAGGTACCTAAATGCCTCTTGACCTGTAGTGATTAAAATATTTACCATCTGACCCATAATGTTTAAAAGCATGCATCTGAAAATGTCACTCACTTATTTAAAATTGTTAAATGAATTACAAGTTATTCCAACATTTCAGAGTGCATGACTTGGGAGTGGAAGTTTTAGGTGAAGGAGGGAGAGTAGGAGAAGCTTACACACAGCTACGACCTTTTTATACCCAGCTCAAGAGTCATTGTAATATTTAGTGGTAGGAGATGAACATAACTATTTTTCTCTTTTTCAGCAACAATTCATGTAGAAAGTACTGTGATAAGCAATTCTACTTAGATTATTTTTTTCACAACTTTGGATAACTTTTATAGACATAATATTCTCATATAGTAGAGGTAACTTTATTCAAATAAGTTACACTAAATCTACTGTTTTTTATGTCTAACTAGTTTCCTTTTAACCATAATTGGGTGTTATTAATGACATCACTCATTCTCCATTTCTTGAGTGTCGGCTGTAGAAATATCTGGCATTTCTCACTCATTTCTTACACAAGTATTTATTGAGCCTTGCCTTTATGCCATACACCACCAACAGCTACAATGTGGTAAAAAAGATGCAAAGGGTGCCCACATTCATAGGTCTTGCATTTCTCCTCAGTATATATAATAAAAATTGTTACCAAGTTTTTTAAAAAATACTTTTCTTTTGATTTGTCTCTAATATGTGGAACCTCATAAAAAGATACAAAAGAACTTATTTACAAAGCAGAAATAGACTCAAAGGAGTTCCTGTCATGGCTCAGTGGTTAACGAATCCGACTAGGAACCATGAGGTTATGGGTTCGATTCCTGGCCTCACTCAGTGGGTTAAGGATCTGTGTTGCTGTGGCTGTGGCGTAGGCTGGCGGCTACAGCTCCGATTAGACCCCTAGCATGGAAACCTCCATATGCCTCTGGTGCGGCCCTAGAAAAAGACAAAAAAAAAAAAAAAATAGACTCAAAGATTTTGCAATCAAACTTATGGTTCCCAAAGGGGAAACACTGAGGTGAGGGTGAATGAGGAGGTTTGGAATTAACATATATATACTACTATCTATCAAATAGATAGGTAACATGGACCTACTGTATAGCACAGGGAAATCTACTCAATATTGTGTAATAACCTATATGGAAAAATAATCTGAAAAGGAATGGATATATGTGTAACTGCTCACTTTTCTGTATACCAGAAACTAACGCAACCTTAAGTCAACTATACTCCAATTGTTTTTTAATTTGCCATTTTAACCACTTTTAAGTACACAGTGCCCTTAAGCACATTCACTTTATTGTGCAACCATCCATCTCCAGAAATTTTCCGTCTTATAAAACTGAAACTCTATACTTGTTAAACAATGTCCCCATTCCTTCCTCCCCTCAGCCCCTAGCAACCACCACGCTGCTTTTTGTCTCTCTGAATTTGACTACGCTAGAAGATAGTAGGTTTTTAATAAACATCTGTGAAATAAAAATAATGATTTTCTTTGCACAAACACAATTAAACTTTGTCCAGAGGTCTCTATTATCTGTGGGTAATTGACACAAAAATAAGACCACAAAGGTAAATCTAATTAAACCAAGGACCAGAAACGTACCATAAATAGGGGGAAGGTATTCAACTGATATTTAATTTTAAAAATAAAAAGAATTATAGATCTACATTTTCATTTAATTAAAATTTATGCATAAGTTAAATGTCTCCCCAAAAACCTTTAAAAAGTAAATCAAGCTTTGGTTTTAGTGGGGCTTATTTTTCTAACAACATTGCATGTTAGCACGAAATATCTTTTATCTCTTATTCAACTTTTCAGAATGAACATTAAGAAGGTCTGCATCATTTTGGCTAAAATGTAAGTACGGTTGACCCTTGAAAAATATGAGTTTGAACTGTGTGACCCCTTTTACACACAGCTTTTTTCAATAGCAATACTACTGTATTCCACTATTTTCAGTTACCTGAATCTGCACAGGTAGAGGATACAAGAGGGCAGACTCTAGTTTACACGGAGATTTGCACCATGGCAAAGAGTCAGCACCTCTCACCCCATGTGTTCAAGGGTCAGCTGTACTTATATGAAATGAGCCTTGTCAAGTTTCCTGAATATATATGCCTCAGCATTTGATATTCAAATCATTATCTCTTTAAGCATCTAATATGTCATCATCCTTGTTCATTTTCTTATTAACTAGTCCCATTCTTCCAAAACCATTCTTTTCAGGGGTCTTGTCTGTGATTTGACCAGGTGTCTAAGAATATTTTACTTCGACTTTTTTAAATTCAGCATTTTCATAAAATTTGAAATTTTGCTTTATGATGACGTACATTATAATTACATTAAAATGTCTGGGTTAAGCCAATCCAGTAAAGTATGACATTGACTCAATAAGGCAGAAATGAATACTAGTGACAAACAGGGAAGCATTGTTTGAGTAGTCACTAGCCAAACAGTTGTTTCATTTGTGAATATTTTAATTTTTTGCTTCCCTAGTCAACCTCATAACTTTGATGCTTTGAATAATAAACACTCAGCAAAAAGAATTCCTTATATTTTTGATTTATATTCTCAATCCTGATCCTGTAGATCCAAAAGAAGCCAAGATAGTGAAGTCAACTTTCTTCCAGAACTAAAAGTAACAGGAGCTGTGAATGGCTTCTAAATTACTGAGCTCTCTTAAGTTTACCCATGTTAATAATGATCTGTTTTAAAAAAAAGTAAAAGCCATGTCTCAGTTTGGAAGTATATACTTTTGAACCAGAAGTGGATAGTTGCCCAGAAACTTCAGTATTAGAATAAAATCACAACCTCTCTCACCCCAAAGAGAACTGGAGCCCTAGCCCCACCTTTTCTCAACTCCCATTTGGGATGCCAATAAGTAACTTGGCTTGGCAGCAAAAAACATCACAAAATGGTATGCTTTCTAATGAAATAAAGACACTCAGCCAATAAAATAATAGGTATCTACATAACTGAGAGGGGAATTCTTTCACTCTTCTTTCATAAAAGTTTGTATCAGATAGAATCAACTATATTTCAATAAATTTTTTTTTAATTGTACTAGATAGAGAACAGACTTGTGGTTGCCAGGGGGAGATAGAGTTGGGGAGAGTTGGATTGGGAGTTTATGATTAGCAGATAGGAACAACAAAGTCCTACTGTATAGCACAGGGAACTATATTCAATATCCTGTGATAAACCATCCTAGAAAAGGATATGTAATATGTGCGTGTGTGTGTACAAATTGAACCACAAACATTGTAAATCAACTATTCTTCAGTAAGATAAAATCTAAAAATACGTAAGTTAAAAAAAAAAAATTTGTCCTAGCATTCTGAAATGTAAATAAAATAAGTAAAATTTAAATTTGGTTCATCCAAAGAACAAAACTTCTGTTATATCATGAGCCTGACTAAATCCACTCAGAATCTTCCAAACAATTGCTGTTGATGATTTGCTTTTTCAGTGTCCCTGTTTGCAACTGTGACATCCCTGTATCTCCCCCTTTCAGCTTGTTATGTCTGTGTCATGATTTTGTAAACGGAGCAAATGGCAGATTGCTCCTGCTAGAAAATCAGAGCTTCGAAGGCCATGGCAGAGGTGGAGATAATTTTCTCTCCACTATCAGAGTTCTTGTGTGTTACCCTTGTGTCTGGACTAATTAAATTCCAAGTGAAGCTACTTCCCTCTTATGGGGCATCTGCCTCTTAGCTGACAGAAGTCCTATTTTCCCTTTGGGACAGAAGGTGGAGGGGGCTGGATCTTGACCTGTTTCTATTTTGCCTCAAGCAGAACTAGAAGGGTAAAATAATATCCCTTGTTTTAGTTCACTAAATACATACTAAAATCTGAAAAATTGTTAGGTTTAGGAAAAATGCTGTTAAAATATTGTCAAGATATAGAGCTGCTACAGTTTTTAAGCATGCCTTTGGTCATGTGCTTAGTAATGTGTTTTCAAGGATTTGAATTTATTACCAAAAATTTAATAATTAAAGGGATAGCTTAAGAACTATAAAAGTGAATACTTAGGTATATAATAAAACCTTCATAATCTAAGAATAATCATACAAAGCATCTGAGCACAAATACTTGAAGAGTTTTAAATCAACTTCGTAAATGAAATTCTAGTAAAAATTTACAAAATGTCATCAAAAAGCAGACCTATATGATTTAAGTATATATAAGGGAAAAAAGACACATGAATGTTTTGGGCAAATAAATATGGAAGCAACTTTAGCAATACCTAAAGCAGTATTCCAAGCCTGGTTTCTTTGTGGCATTGTTTGTACTAATCATATAACACATTTCAAAAGCAAACTTTAGTCTAATATATTCACACTTTTAAATACTAACCAACCTGGTGGAAAAAAGCACTGGCCTGAAAGGAAATAAAACACCACTCACATCCTTACTGTGCCACTTTTCAGTTACTGACCTCTAAACATGTCATTGAATCCCCAGAGTCCTCAATTGCTTTTGTTCTAAATTGAGGTGTTTATAATATAGGGTCTTTCACCTCACCCTGTCGGCTCTTTGACTTCTGAATTGGTGGTATCCAAATTATTTAACGAATGTAGCAAATTAAAAAATGTGATTCCCATCATTTCCACTCCTACAGAGAAGTATTGACACCTGGGAGGTGGAATTAACACTGAAAATTACAAAAAGCACATGTTAAGAGGTTTTCACTGTCTTTCTACAGTAAAGGGTGACTTCCAGAGGCTAGACAAAGGGTCTGAGGGAAAACCCAGCCTCTCTTTTTTCCATCGTTGTGGTCGTCAGTCTTTCTGACAGCCGGTGTATTTGATTAAAGGTATCGGTAGCTTCTCACGAAGGAATACCTAAATTAAATCAACAGTAATTTATTTAGTGCTCATGTTCAAGATACCAAAAGACAAATTGCTCAAATTTGTGATTTTTTTTTTTTCTAGGACCCACCGATCTCAGCATGAAGAGGCAGTTGGCAACCAGCTCAGGATCCTCCAGCAGTTCGAGCTCCAGACCCCAGCTGAGTCCAACCGAAATCAATGCAGTGAGACAGCTCGTTGCAGGATATCGAGAATCAGCTGCATTTTTATTGCGTTCCGCCGATGAACTGGAAAATCTTATTTTGCAACAGAACTGAGTCAAATGACGATCCTCTTCACTGAGGTCTAAATTTGCAGTTTCCACTAATGACATTTTGATTTCCCGGCAGAGATGCATCTGGTTTTACTGCACAGTCTTAAGAAAAATACTTCCATTATGCCACATTGTCCTTGATCCATAAAGTGATGTGTAAAGGTGCTTCAAAGGAACTCTGACCTCTGAAGTACTTGAGATACTTTAATGTGTCCAGCCTACTGCTTTTTATTTCAGTGTGCCAGCATAAATATCTGGGGCAAAAAAAAAAAAAAAAAAAAAAAAAAGGAAAAAAAAAGGCTGCATATTCCTAATTCAAGGATAAAACAGAAGAAGCTTGTGGTATCAAAAATAGTTCAAGATCCAAGTGAAATATTAGTGGAATTTGCTACTGAGTTACTGGACTGAAAGCTGTAGTATCTGGCAAAAAAAAAAAAAAAAAAAAAAAAAAAAAGCCAAAATTTCTTGTTACTACAGGATAAAACAATGAAAAGGATCTTGTATTTTAAAATATATATATATATGTAATTTTATAAAAAGAAAACTTGTTTTTCATTCAAAAGTGTCATTTTTACTTTGGTAAATTTTTCATAGGTCCTAAAAGAAAACTGTTTTGAGAAACTAAGTACCTTTTCCACATCCCTTTGCCTTCTCTTCTTTCCAAATTCTTCTACAAAAATAACACTTGATGCTGGGGAAAAACAACAACAAATAACAGAAAAAACCCTTTCCTACGTTAAGATCATCACATCAGGAACGACTTCTAAGAGAAGCCTACATTTCTCCACTCGTGTCAGTCTCAAGCATCCCACTCAGCACTGCAGATTTGCCATAGCCGCTTTCACCACAGAATTTTTATTAAAAAGAACATATCATTGGAAAAAAAAAAAAAATCACACCTTGGTTTCTTAGAGCTGCTTCCCCCGGATTGCCGCTGCTGTTTTAACGGCCATCCCTCTAGCAGCAATTGGATGTAGATGATTGAATGTTAAGAGGTTGCAAGTGACAATCTGAAAATGTGCACTCGTGTGTAGTTTTCTTTTCTCTCTTTCAGAAGTAGTTTCCAAAAAGACCATTACCTCTCCTGATCTGATTTGTCTAATTTACAGTTATAGGTGAAAAAAAATGATGTAAAGAATTATCAGTGGATGCAGCTGCAACTCACAGTGAACTGTCCCCTCCTATTCCCCATACTTCACCCTTCTTTCTTATTTTATAGTGTTGGATACACACGAATGGTGTTTTCTTTGTGCATTGAGGCAAGTCTATTTTTTAAACATTTAGGGAGGAGTACATTAGTTTATGCTTCTTGTACAATTTTTTTTCTGTTGTTTAGCTTTGTTGGATTATAAATTCTTTGTGCATTCCTGAATTTGCCTTATTTCATGTAAAATTTATGTCATTTGGTTTTTGATAAGTTTAAGGCATCAGTGATATTTCTTAACTACTTGTTACATATAGTTTTTCAAGTAATGACTGTGATTGTGACCAAGTAATGTGCACTTTTTATTGTAACTGTGGACATTGCTATGCTTTTTTCTTCTAGTGTTTCTAGAATTACTGTTCCTTACAGTTATGTAAACAAAAAACAAACAAAAAAAACTTTTGTGATACTGTTGGTGAACATAATGTGAAAATCTTATTGAAATATGAGTATTTTGAAAATACATAGATGCACAAACATCTTTTAAGGTGTGGATTTAGAGTTTGCTTATTTAAATGAAAATTCAAAAATCGAGGGCTGGTATAATTTTCTGTTTTGTTGGTTTTAATAAACATATTTCTGTGTTAAACAATGATTGTGAAACCTTATAAACTTTCTCGATAATATGAGATGTTATTTTGTACATATATATAGCACAAAATTTACAGTTCAAACATTTCTCAAAAACATCACAAGTTCCCCCAGAGTCTTCACAGTCAGTCAAATAATTTATTCCACGAAGGAGTAAAACAGATTAATATACAATAGGTATATCATTTGATTGTTTAAAACTGATTTAAGAATTTATTATCTTTTATTCCCCATTTTTACATGAGTAATCTGGCTGTTTTACTCTGATTTAAAATTTGGGGAGAAACATCTATTTTACGTGTCTGTTTTATGCTTAGGGTTTTGTTGTAATAGTATCTGAAGTTTTGGCATGGTTACTATTTCACAAAGTAATACCCAGGTTTGAGTTCAGCATATACATAAAAATTCCTTCATAGTGATGATAAAGCAATTGGATTAAAGAATTAAAGAACGTGGGTTCTGGCAAGGTGCTCTTGTTTCCATTTCATTTTCATCTTAAATTATAACTCCCACACCCATCCATCAAGGACTAAATTCCCCAATCTTTTGCTTTTTGCACGTTCATCTAAAAGAATGTGGATATGGGGATTCCCATTGTTTCTCTGGGAGAGCTGAGAGGCCATTTTGTTTCTCTTTTCCTTTGCAACTTGTACCTGAAAGCACAGGTCCTCTTTAACCCCTTCTGTCACAAGAGAATAGTGATCACATCCCCTTTGTAAAGCATTTTGGAGAAACTGGGTGCAGGTTCATATTCTCACTCACATGAGGTGATAGAAAACTATCATAAACACAGAGATCAAATAGAAATTTCTGTCACTTCTGATAGCTCTTCATACAGCAGAAGTTTCTTGTCATATGTGTAGTATACTCTATCACACTTAACAAGAAACCATTCCACAGAGAATGTAACCATAGAGAATGCAAATACAAGCAGTTACTGAATTTTCTTAAATTGTGTGAAGTAACAACACTTGGTATAAAGGGCATTCCAATAACAATTACCACCATTTACAGATTATTTACACGTGGAAAGTCATTTTATTTGCTTTACTGAAACACTAGGATATAGGGGAAGTCACTTTTCATTTTACAAGGAGGTGTAAGAAGGTGATGTAACTTTTATCTCACTGGCAACAGTGAGAACTAAAGCCATTATTTGACCCAGGTACTCCTGATGTGGAACTCCCTTTATTGGTTGCTGCCTTCTATTGCCTACCAGGTACTAAATCCTTAAGTTCAGCACTGCCTCAGAAACAGGCCTGTTTTATTCTATAAGTTTAACAGTTTTATTTGTGTAGAGAGATAATAGTTATTAAAAATATTGTTGACATCAAGTAAAGCATTTGACTTAACATGGAGAGTTTTATCCCATTTATACAGGTTTAATTTCCTTTAAATTATGTTCTTTGCAAAGAGCAACAATAAAACAGACCACCTAACGAAAATCAAACACATAAAGCATGAAGGAAAGCCTGAAGGAAGTGACTTCTTTAAACAATGATGGGTGCCAGTAGTGAATCCAGTAAGGAAAGATAAAAAGGGTTATTCAGCTGAACCCATAAAGGTAAATTTGTTCCCCTGAGATTCTAATCTTAGACACTATGCTGGTACTGTTTTTTTGTTTTGTTTTGTTTTTTGGTGTTTTTGCCTTTTCTAGGGCTGCTCCTATGGCATATGGAGGTTCCCAGGCTAGGGGTCCAATCGGAGCTGTACCACCGGCCTATGCCAGAGCCACAGCAATGTGGGATCCAAGTCACGTCTGCGACCTACACCACAGCTCACTTCCACGCCAGATCCTTAACCCACTGAGCAAGGCCAGGAGTTCAGACCTGCAATCTCATGGTTCCTAGTTGGATTCCTTAACCACTGAGCCACGATGGGAACTCCCTATCTAGTTATTTTTAAAAATTAATCCTGGTACCATTAACACAAATATCACTCAAAGACTCATCTTTGCATAACAAAAATATTTTCTAATTTCATATAGCCCAGATTCCAAACTTTAATTTGCAGGAAAAAAATTCCAAACATAAAGCAGGCAGACATTCACATAATTTATCTTTAAAATGGTGTTTGAGATACAGAATTCTGGCAAAAGATTAAGCTTAAACTAACCTACAGGACTTTACCAATTAAATATAATTAAAATCTCCTTTCTTAAAAGATTTTAAAAGGTTTATCTACTCGTAGAATTTAATCTCCTATCTAGGTTTTTTGTTTTTTTTTTTTTTGCGCTATTTCTTGGGCCGTTTCCGCAGCATATGGAGGCTCCCAGGCTAGGGGTCGAATCGGCCTAGCCAGAGCCACAGCAACGCAGGATCCGAGCCGCGTCTGCAACCTACACCACAGCTCAGGGCAACGCCGGATCGTTAACCCACTGAGCAAGGGCAGGGACCGAACCCGCAACCTCATGGTTCCTAGTCGGATTCGTTAACCACTGGGCCATGATGGGAACTCCTCTCCTATCTAGTTTTTTGGTATTTTTTGTTTGTTTGTTTGTCTTTTTTTTAAATTTTTATTTATTTATTTTGTCTTTTTAGGGCCATGCCCATGGAATATGGAGGTTCTTAGGCTAGGGAGTGAAATCAGAACTGTAGCTGCCAGCCTGCAGCACAGCCACAGCAATGAGGGATCCAAGCCACATCTGTGACCTACATCAAGTTCATGGCAACACCAGATCCTTAACCCACTGAGCAAAGTCAGGGATCAAACCCATGTCCTAAAGGATGCTACCTGGGTTCGTTAACCACTGAGCCACGATGGGAACTCCATTTTAAGGTCACTCAATTTCAACATTTAATTTTATTTTCTGATTGCAAAAGAAATGAGAAATACAGGAAAAGAAGGAAAAATAATCCATAAAAAACATGAATAACATTATATATCTTTCAGAGTTTATCTAAACAGGTATGTAAATATTTTTGTTTTTACTGCGTATGGTGTTTCCTCATCTGCTGTTCTGTACTAACAATACGCCATGAATACTTTCCACATCATTAGGTATTCTTATTTCTGATGCCTGCATAGTGTTATGTTATATGAGGATACCTGCATTCGTCTTCTATTGCAATGTAACAAATTACTACAAACACCACAGATGATTTTACAGTCTGGTACGTTGGACGTCTCATCAGGCTAAAATCTAGTCATCAGCAGGACTGTGTTCCTCTCTGGCGGCTCTTGGGGAGAATCCGTTTCCCCACCTACTATAGCCCAGAGGCTCTCTACCCTTCTTGACTGGTGGCCCCTTCCTCAATCTTCAAGCTTAGCATCGTCAAATAACTCTGTAACTCTGACCTCTTTTGCCATGTCTTCCATCTTTAGGGACCCTTATGAGTACACTGGGCTCATATGGATCAAGTAGGACAATCTTTTTGTTTTAAAGTCAGATGATTAACAACTTTAATTCTATCGACAAACTTAATTCCTTAATTTGACATGTAACAAAACATATTGACAGATTCTGATGATTAGGATGTGAATATCTTCCTCTGGGGAGCATTATTCTGCCTATTACAGTACATTTTTTTTTAAAGTATAGTTGATTTACACTGTTGTGCCAATTTCTGCTGTACAGCATAGTGACCCAGTCATACATATGTATACATACTTTTTCTCATACTATCCTCCATCATGTTCTGTTCCAAGACATTGGACACAGTTCCCTGTGCTGTACAGTAGGACCTCATTGCTTCTCTAGTCTAAATATAATAGTTTGCATCTACCAACCCCAAACTTCCCATCCATCCCATTCCCTCCCCTCCCCACCTGGCAACCACAAATTTGTTCTCCATGTCTGTGAGTATATTTCTGTTTTGATATCCTTTTCTATTTTTTTTCTATTGAATACCTCTCTGTATCCAGTTCTATCTTGTCCATTCACCTGTAGTAAAGATCCTAAGTCAGCAGCACAAACATTTTACAAATATTTGTCAGCTGCTCTATCTGTACATTTTCTTCTGTATAAAAGGTATAGTCTTTTGAAAATTATTTTAATGGCATTTTTCTCAAATAGCTCACATTCAAATTAAATGTAATAAACAAATACACGTGGTAAGTGTGCAGCTAAATCTTTCAAGGGAAATGAAACAAAAATACCTCTGGACTCTTTCCTTACTTTGATTTCTTAGAAATTGATTCTTCCCAAGAAATTCCTTGAAATATGTTTAAGGCCATCTCATTAGGCCAGAATATGTGCAAGAGGATCCAAATCTTAAATTAAATTCTGTAAGTAAATCAACCACATTCATAAAACTTCTAGTGGCAATTACCATTGGCATTTTGTTTACTCTGAACAAACAAAAGATATATTAACATTCAATGTTATTAGATGGCATGTCTTTAAAAAGGGAGGGTTTGGCAATAATATATCTATTGAATGTAGGATAATCAAATGTGTTTAAAAATTAAGCCTCTTTACCTTCATTTCTTTGTGAGAAAATTGTATTGTTATTTACATATTAAAATTTTTATTACCCTCATTTACTATGGTTTTTTTCCCATTCATTGGCTATCTGCTGAAAGAAGAGAAGATCAAAGGTAATTCAAGACCATTTTTAATGCTAAGAGAAAAAATGACAATAAAAGCATGGAAACAGAGTGCAAATACTATTACTAAAGTGTGGAGTTAGAATAAGTTTTTTCCCTTGAAAGTTTTTATTTCTCATATTCTTTGTTTATTGAAGAATGGATTAGATCAGCTGTCTGTGAGAAATGACTCTACTTAAGACACTTCATTGAAGTGATGAAACAAGTGGCCAGAGGTTCCACACAGATTATTTAATTTTTGTTCCGTTGCTAGTGGAAGAATTCTAAGGACTGCCTTGAACTAAATCCCATAGAGGAGTAAGCCTCTTAGCTGTTTTCATTTTCATCCATTTTAATAGTGTATTCTTTAATCTACTATGTCCTAGGCATTGGGCTCTGATACAGAAAAATTAATCCTGCTTCAAGGGGTCACATCTAAGCAGAGGAGACAGAGATACAGATGGCTATAATACAAAAGGATAAAGAGAAACAATGCAATATGTAATGATAGAAACAGGTCAGCCAGGTCCAAGGAGGACAAAGACCCTAACTTTGGCAGTAGAGGGGTGGGCAGGGGGCTAGTTGGTCACAAAGATGAAGCTGTGAGGAATACCTGGCAAAGCTGATGTGTGTGTTTGGGGAGGACAGAAGAAAATAATAAAAGATGTGTCAAAGACATTTTTCAACGGCAGAGGATGACACAAGAAGACAGAGGAGGCATGGATAGTGTGGTGTGCAGTCACTCACACAGTTTAGTGTTGCCAGAGAGCAGAGTTTGAGATGAAAAGAGTCCTTGGGAGAGAAGTAAAGGAGCCAGACCATACAGGGCTTGATATGCCATGCTAAGGAAGGTGGCTGTGTCCTGCAGAGGATGGAGAGACACCGATGGGCTCATGGAGTTCTAAGTGTCCATCAGTGCCTCTGCTGACTCTCTGTGAGAACTTCCGCAGGAGAAGGTGAAATAATGCTAGACTACAGGCCCTCCCTCCATCCCCAAGTAAATAAAACTCCTAAGAGTAAGATGCAAAAATTATTACATACGTAGCATACAAACAAGGAAGGAACAGGCTTTGTCCTAGAACCATTGAAAAGTCAGAACCAGGAAAATTCAGTCAATGTCACAAATTGATATGACTTCTTCCTTAGAAAACAAATCTTGAGGAAAGAGAATGAGTGGAACGGAATGCTGAAAACTCCACTATTTAAGCCCTGGTTGGAAGAAAGGAGAATTAGGGGGTGGGTAGACCAGCTTGGAAACGTGTATACAACCCTTCGAGAATGCCAAGATCTTTGATGCTCTTACAAGGGCTCTCCAGAACTAGAAATACTTTTAGGACTTGCCATTTTGTGGGTCCTCTGGTGAAAAAGACAAGTTGAAGAGTAAAGAGAGGAAGACAGTGATCATCAGGGTATGTTTTTACAAAAAGAAATGGAGATTTCAACACAGCCTCTCCCTCACCTATTTCCCATCCTGTCCTCTTTCCCCTGCCCTTAACCTCCCTCCCCATCCCTGACTAACAATCCAGCAGCCCAAACTTACATGGTTCCCTTATTTCATTTTCTCTTCTGAGAGGGAAACAGGGAAAGGTGCTGGAGAAAAGGGGAGGGCATTGAGAGAAATGAGTTATTGGATCTCATTGCCTCTGTCATTGAGTTTCAGGAGGTCCCACTGTGGCTCAGCAGGTTAAGAATCTGACACAGTGTCCATGAGAATGCAGATTTGATCCCTGGCCTCACTCAGTGGGTTAAGGTTCCAGTGTTGCCACGGCATAGGTTGGCAGCTAAAGCTCTGATTCAACCCCTAGAAGTTTCAGAGAGTCCACCCTGAAACTGGGAGTTTAGGACTCTTTAATTTTCTGTCCCTAAATATAGGATAGCACAGAGTCCTGCCTAAGTGCACTGAGTTATGACACTGGGCTACAAATGACATTGCAGAAAACAATGATCACAGCCAGGTTGCCCCAAACTCAATGGCCACCATCACCTTTCAGAACCCCGCTCTCCATACTCTCAGTAAAACCAAAGCAGGTGGGACTCAGATACCTCACTCTCAGGCTACAGGTCAAAGAGAAGTGTGAGTTTAGATGAAAAAAGAAAAATGGGAAAGAGATGCCAGGGAGAATCTCACCATAGCTTATTATGAGAAACAGTTAAGTCAAACAATGAACATAACCCACAAATATGAATAAAATGTAAAGAAACAGCACGGCCCCTACATAGCCAACCAAAAGCAAAGAAGGGCAGACAGGCAGACATGGAACAGTTTATACAAGTTTTTTTTTTAAATTTGAAATAAAATATCTTCCAATCAGACATTTTTTTTTCTCTACAAATAAATGCTTTGCTTGCAACAATAAACTCTGAGACCAGGGAAATAATTTCTCACTTCATTTGACAACCTTAAATTATAACAATGTCACCTATGACAAACCTTTCATTATAAGCCATCTTGCTTCAACGGCTCTTTAAAAAAAAAAAAAAAAAAGCAAAAAATGTATGCAATGATAAATTTTTTCTATCCACTGTAGAAAGAGAGATAGGAAGGATGCCTTATACACCACACCAGACCAAGGAGAGCATGTGGCACCTTCAAAGATGAAAAAAAAAAAAAAATCAGAGTTTCTCTAGTGAGCCTAGCACTGGAGTGGGTCTTGTTGGCACTTATATGTCAATCTCTTTACATGGACTGAATGTTGAGTTTTTGTTTTGTTTGTGTGCTGGTGAACTGAAAATTCCTCATGAGCTGTGGGTTTCTTTCAGAAGACATGACAATGCAATGTGTGATATATCACTTGTGCTCCACGCGTGCCATGCAGAGCAGAGCAGCGCCCATTTTAGACCAGCAGGAACACCAGGATGTGCCTGTTCCACTCGTAAATCAATTATCCCCCTTCTTTCAATTATTATGCAGCTTGGCTACAGAGACTGCTTATGGCAAAGGTCAAATTCAGATCTCTACCCAAGATCTTAGAATTAAAGAGGAAGCCATACTCCTCACTAATGCATTCAATGTCATGTTTGGAGAGGATTTCTTTCTCACTGAATTTCCCCCCACAGAAGTTAATTGGTGTATCCTTCTGCCCAGAGCTACGTACAGTCTAGGCAACTACCCTCTCATTCTTATGAGCAGGCTGGGTTGGTTGTGATTTTGCTCAGCCCTCCAGGTAAGGGCTACTCTTGGGCCCCCGGGGGGTGGCAGCAGTGGTTTTAGCCACAGCGACCCCATGTCCAGATGGGGTAATGCTGGAGCCTGGGGAGAAAGGAGAAACTGCAAGAAAATGAAAAAGAACTTTTGGGATTGGGCATCTGCCTACATATAAAGCAAAAACAGGGGCACCAGTCCTTTGGGACAGCATCTCATTAATCTAAACACTGCTGCTGGGTGGTGACAGAAGAGACCACCTCTTCTGCCCACTGGAAATAAATCCTAAATATACAATCATAGACCCTCAGGAAGGAAAGCCCAGCTGAGCTTGGCCAACTACTTTACACAATCTTTTATCTCCCTCTTCACCACCTCATCAACCCCTTTTGGACACCTAACTGAATACTAAGCAGAATAAAAGAAATTGTGTAGGTATTCTTTTTTTCATTTTTTTAAGTTTTATTGAAGTATAGTTGAGTTACAATTTTGTGATAATTTCTACTGTACAACAAAGTGATTCAATTATAGATATACAGATCCATTCTTTTCCAGATTCTTTTCCCACATAGGTTACCACAGAACATTTGGTAGCATTTTCTGTGCTATATGGCAGGTCCCTGTTGGCCAGTCATGCCATATACTGCAGTCTGAATATGCCAATCCCAAATCCCCATCCATCCCTCCCCCATGCACCTGACCCCTTCAGTAAACATAGTTTGTTTTCAAAGTCTGTGAGTCTGTTTCTGTTCTTGAGCATGTATTCTTTTTTTTTTTTTTGCCTTTTTAGGGCTGCACCTGCAGCATATGGAAGTTTCCAGGCTAGGGGTCCAATCAGAGCTGTAGCTGCCGGCCTACGCAACAGACACAGCAATGCCATATCTGAGACTTACACCACAGCTCGCAGCAACTCTGGATCCCTGAACCACTGAGCAAGGCCAGGAATCGAACCTGCATCCTTATGGATTCTAGTCGGATTTGTTTCTGCTGTGCCACAACAGGAACTCCCTTGAGCATATATTCTTAATATGTAAGTTCCAGCACATGATATTTATCTTAAAAATAGAACTATTAGTGGACAATTTTGAGAGCTTTATAATTTAGAAAGCACTATATCATATGCATTGATTTCTTTGATCCCTATCACAGGGAAGACAGAAGATTTTATAATCATTTTCTGAAACCAAAGCTCAGAGTTTGGGACCTCTTCAAATTGTTATGGCCAAGACAAGAAGCCAGCTTCTAATTCTGCTATGTTTTCCTTGTCCCCACCCTGGCCCCACTATATCACATTGCATTTCAAAGAGCTGTTTTGTCTTTTATGCGTTAGAAACATATATTTTATCTATGTTTTTTGACTCAATTACCCATCCTTTGACACATTTATAACCTTGGAGATATTAAGCCAGAATATCTTTTGATTTTCTCTCCTCCTTTGCCTGTTAAGTTTGTTTTTTTTTTTTGCTAATAAAAATTCATTAGGAAATTCATTCAACCAGAATGTATGCAGTGCTTCTAACCTGCAGAACCCTAGGCTGCTCGCCGTCAGAGGTGGGAGATTTCAATAGAAAGAAATACATGCTTGTGAAGGGCCTGCAGGTCACCAGTAAGGATTCTGGCACCAGGCCCTGTGCTGACAACCACTGGGCTATATCCGTTTGTCCATGTGTAAAATGAGAATCAGCTCTTTCACAAATATGAGCATGGCAGTAAATATGAAAATAGAACAGGTTTTATGGCACACACCAAATAAAGTTTAGAATTAAAGGGCACTACTCTTTCTTTGCATTCTATCCAAGCCCTTAGCAGTGTTGTTGAATTTTAGACAATAGGAAGAGTTCTTTGCAGACCAATATAACCAAATGAAAGCTAAAAACATAAAGAGCCTGTCCCAGTTCTTGACAGGAAACATGCTTCTCGGCCCTGATTTGCACACCTGGGCAGCAGAGTAATGTCCACAGATGTTGCTTCCACTATGCCCAGGTGGGTTTCCATGTACATGAAAACTACACTGACTCAGAAAATAAGGCATACTTGAGCCATAATAAAATTTCTATCTGTTTGCTCACTCCATTTTAGACACAGTTATTTGGCAATTGGACACATGACAAAAACTTTCAATTTACATTTAAACCCTATGTGGGTTACTTTTTCTAATTCTTTAAGACTCTGATCCAGACCCAAACCCACATCACTTCTCTATAAAAGGAACCAAAAATCATCCAGAAGAGTACTCTCCCTCTCCCTCCAACTCCCTCCATTTCCCAACTCTGTCCTTTGTCAGTTACCTACCCCTTTTTGTTGGAATAATGCCAATGACTAATACTTTCTGAGCTCTTACTGGGAGTCAGGAATTTTCTATTAGTTCTCAGCCATACTGGGAATTCAAAGATGCATGATTTCTATCCTACTTTTGTCCATGAAGAAACTGAGGCAGCAGCAGCTTGACAACTTATCCACTGTGATACACTAGTAAGAAGATACAATTGGAGGCAATGTCTAGCTCCAAGGCCCAAAATTTTGACCCCTCTGTTGAAACACCTGAGCTACATACTCCATATTTCCATAAGAAGCTCTCCCTAAAGAAAATTTAAAAAAATGTTATTTCATAAATTTTTAACTGAAAGAGTAGAATCAGTGCAGAATGGACTCCATTTTCTGTAGAACTAGATCAAGAGTATGATTCCCTGGTCCATGACAGCCAGTACCCCCTGAGCAGTGGTATACAACATGCCGTGTCAGCAGGTGTAACTTCTCACTGTTTTAACCTATATAAAAAGGAGGCAATATCATCCTCATTTTCCAGATGAGAAACCTAAAGCATAGAAAGGTAAAATGAGTTTTTCCAATGTCATTCAGCTAAAAGGGGGCCAAATCTTAACTATCGCACTACCCTGCCTCTCTAGCAATTTATTTCACATCAGTGAAAAATCCCAAGACACACATAAAGAAAGCCTTGCCTTATGATGAAAAATAAAATGAGTACACAAATGCACATGCCTAAATCCTCTAATTCCAAAACTTATGCAATCCCTTGAATCCTCCAATTCAAAAAATTATGCCATTTTTCATGCCCTTAAATACCCATTTTTATGCCATTCTAGACCTCTGACCACAAACACTTCTTTACCTTAGTGTGGTAGTTCTCAGAAAATGACAGCTGAATTCATTTTGACTGATCTGTTAGTTGCCTTTCTGTGGGGAGAGGACAGAGTGAAACTGTGCAAGATACGTTTTCACTGAGAAAAATTTTAAGGTTTCTCTTGAGCTTTTTCTTTTGGTATTGGACAACTATTGCTTCTCTAGCCATGAAGAATCGATAGCACCCAATGCTGGCCAGTCTCTGTGGGCTGGGCCAAGCCTCAAGGTCAAGCTAAGGTAAAACACCCCATCCAACAAATAGGTTTTATGTGTGCTTCCTCTTCTCTTTCCTCCCAAATCCCTTCATTGCCCTCAGCTCCCCAGCTTGCTCCCCTGGATGTCAAATTTACTAGGTAGGGCAAAGAGAGGTGTCTCCATGGTGGTAGAGTTGCCTGGTAAGGAGAGAGAAAGAGGTCAAAAGAGCCCTTTTTATTTCTCCTTCAGAAACAGAAGCCCATCTTTATGCCCATCTGCCTGTCAGATGCCGAGCAAGTTTTTCGCCTAGGGCAGGACTTCTCAAGAAGGTGTCAGCTGAATGAGCCAGGGAGGGGGTTGCATTAATACACAAGGAGACCAGTAGACTGAGGAAGCTTGAAAGCCATGGCTGCCTCCTATGGAAGCAAACCCAAATCTAAGCCTCTAAAGGCCTCATGGCTGCAAGGTCCAAGCTCCAAGGACAACCAATCACAAACAGTCAACTAGGTTTTAAGCAGTTGCCAATCAATAATCTCCTATTTCCAATTTTCTCTGTAAAGTCTTTCCCCTTGGCTCCTGTTGGCAAAACACTTAAAAAAAAGTTTCTTTTAATTAATTAATTGTTTTTAGCCACACCTGTAGCATGTGTAAGTTCCCAGGGCAGAGATCAAACCTAGCCACAGCAGTAATCAGAGCCTCAGGAGGGACAATACCTGGGTCCCTAATCGCTAGGCCACCATGGACATCTAGAAGAACACCTTTAATCGTATCCAGTTTGGTGCTGCCCTGTCAATTCGATTTTTGTTTAAATAAACTCAGAACATTTTTAATAAGCCTCAGCTTACCTTTTATCAGTGTGCATGTGTTAAAAATCTAGACTCCAGAGCATCATCACAGCTGTATTGGAATCAGAATGGGGGTGTGCATGCAGAGTGGGGTTACAGCGTAAGTGGGGCACAGCCATCTAACTTTGTTATAAGCTCTCCCAGGCAATTCAGATGCACTTGAAAGTTTTAGAACTTCTAGCCTAGACCAGAGAAAGGGAAGAGATGGGCCAGTAAGTGGTCACATTTGAAGGGAAATAAAACGACACCTTGAGCTCAAAGTTGAGAAATATTCCTAGAAAGTTATGCTACTAAGAGGCTCTGAACCCCATGGATCCTACTATTCCCCCAAATAAAACACCCATCTCTCATCCAAGAGACTCCATTCCATCCATTAGCAGCTCTGCTCTGATAGAAGGGTGGCCCCAGGCCATGGCCTTCTGATTGACAACAAAAACAGACAGTGCTTAACCACCCAGTCTTTTCCATCTTTCCAATAGGCAGACGGGTTTCTGGTACACTCAGATCACTGAATGTTTTTTGGCACAGAACTGGTGCTATATTTGGTGATTGCCATTTACAATATATTACAATTACTGTAATTGTACTATTACAATTACAATTACTGAATTTTATAAATACATTTGGACCCATGCATGTTTTCCACAACAGGGGTCATAAAATCACAGTCAGTGGGTCAAATCCAGCATTGCTTTTATAAAGTTTATTGCACCACGATCATGTTCATTCACTTTCATATTGTACATGGCTGTTTTCACACTATAATAGTAAAGTAGATGCAATGGAGACTCTATGACCCATAAAGCCAAAAATATTTACTGTCTGATCCTTTACAGAAAATGTCAACATCTGGTGTAAACACTATATTATAGACTATCGATATCTACTACTCCTAGGCCAGTCACTCTACTAGACCCCTTTTATAAATGATTTTTAATGGCATAAATAACTTTGCTTATTAATAGTATGATCACCACATTTCAGTTGAGGAAAGTCTTCAAGAAGTCAGATGTGTCTAAAATAGATTTCCAGTTTCGTAGCCAGAATTCAAACACTGCTTTGTTGTGTTTTTTTCCTGACTCCAGATCTATTATGAGCTATTTTAAGGATACAATCACCAGGTTATACTATTTAGTGGGAAAAATAGCTCTTAGGGGCAAACCATGGACCAAAAATGAGCTCTTAAAAGCAGCCCAGAAGTTCCCGTTGTGGCTCAGTAAGTTAAGGACCATATACTATATGTGAGGATGTGGTTTTGATCCCTGGCCTCACTCAGTGGAAGTATCCGGCATAGGTGGCACAGGTTGCAGCTGTGTCTTGGGTCTGGTGTTGCCATGGCTATGGTGTAGGCCTGCAGCTGCAGTTCAGATTTGACCCCTAGCCTGGGGAACTTCCATACCCCACAGATGTAGCTGTAAAAAGAAAAAAAAAAAAAGAAAAAGAAAAAAGGCAAGCAGCTCTTATAGAATTTGGGGAATGCCTCTTAGTTACCAGAGAGGTCTTCCCAACTACTAAGCTACTAACCTATTCCATTCTCTAACCTATTTATTTTTCTTTCCAACAATTATGAGTGCCTACAGTCATTTTATTTAGTTGGTAACTTGTTTGTGGATATTCTGTCTTCTTTCAGTAGAATATAGGCTTCTTACAGACAAGAGTTTGTTCTACTTATTTCTGCAATCCATGCCTGGAAGAAGGCTAGGCACAAGCATTGCTGCAAAGTATTAGATATGTTATTTTACATATTAGTTAATAACAAATGCCCATTTTGTCTTTTCCTTCTAAAATGCAACAACATATGGATAGAGACAGGAGTATATAGTGGATGACCACTTCCTTTTTTTTTTTTTTAATCAACAATGGAAAATACTTTCTTGAAATCTGTGAAAGCTCACAGAAACTCTGGAGGAGAAAGGTATTGATGTGTTAAAATACAGTATTTTTCAAATGATCACAGTCTCTTTGAGGGACTTAATACAAAATATATATAAGGAAAAAAAAGTAACAGCTTTTGAATTAGGTAAACAGTAACTCTAAATGAATGTGATACTGCTCTTCACTTAACCCTTTAAGAGTCTGTGAGTTCACTGACTGCAACATCCTGCCCCCTCCTGGAAGAGAGAATAACAGCAAACGATAACCAGCCAAAAAGCACTTCAAGATTTGTTATCTGGAAACAAAAATTTTCTCTTTGCTAGAGTAAATTATGTCCTCAATTGCTTTCCTCCACCTCTATGTCTATTTCCAAAAATAAACAGGGGGAATATAAGATGACTACCAGCAAAATCTTAAAAAAAAAAAAGCCCATATATAGGACGTTTTGAAAACAAAAATAATCTGTTTTGAGTAGAAATATTTTTTAAATGTGAGCTGTTTAATAATTCTCTCTATATAAATTCTCACCATCTGGCATTCTCTCGAGGAAGGTAATTATAGGGATCATCTAAATTAAACTGCTAAAAATTAAACTTCTCTTTGAATATTAGAGGCAGTACTTATTTATTTACATTAACCTATATTTATTTCAGTTTTCTCTTTAACTATTATGGGGTAAACTTTATGTATAATATTATAAATATAATGATATGGTAATATAAATATAGTACCTGGTTTTTAACAATGTATCTTATAAATATTAAGTTTATTTGATAGATAATAAGACTGATTGATTATATCTGATTTTGTCCTTTGCTCTTCAAATTTGTCTCTTCCAGTTCCAAAGTTCACACCACCAAACCCTACATCCACGAGGAGATAAAGCAAATCCTTCCAATCTGTAATCCTGGGCTTATCCAGATGATGATACCATCCCACAAACCAGTATTCTGAGTCCTAGAGACATGGGACTTTCATTAATAACCTACATTATGTATTTTTTTTTCTTTTAGGATCATACCCACGGCATATATGCCCAGGCTAAGAGTTGAATCAGTGCTGCAGCTGCCAGCCTATGCCACAGCCACAGCAAAGCCAGATCTGAATTGTGTCTGTGACCTGATCATTTCAGCTCATGGCAATGCTGGATCCTTAACCCGCACTTTCATGGATACCAGTTGGGTATCATTACTCCTGATCCACTACAGAACTCTTTGCACTATGTGTTTTTAAGCATTGGCTGAATGAGCCACCCATACTGATTTCAAGCAGACACTTCCAAAACCTTGCTTCAAACATCTGCCATATGAGCAAGACAGTCTAAGAGACAAGTTCACTGAGAGAACTCCTAGTACCTTTAAAACCTAATGTGGACCTACAGATTATCATATGGAGTGAAGTCAGAGAAAGACAGATATCATATGATATCACTTATATGTGGCATCTAAAAAGAAAATGACACAAAAAAACTTATTCACAAAATAGAAACAAGTTCACAGCTTTCAAAACTAATCTTATGGTTACCAGAGGGGAAACCATTGAGCAGAAGGAGGAATTAGGAGGGTGGAAATAACATATACACACTACTGTATAAAATAGATAATTTACAAGAACCTACTGTATTGCAGAGGGAAATCTACTCAACAGTTTGTGATAACCCATATGGGAAAAAAGAATGAATATATGCATATGGATAACTGATTCACTTTGCTGTACACCTGAATATAATACATTGTCATTGTATCATATTAACAGTCAACTATACTCCAATAAAATTAAAAAAAAAAGAAAACCCAAAAACCTAATCTGTGCTTAGTTACATTAAAAGCAATGTGCATGTGCCTCAAAATTATAGGAGAATGCTGATCCCCAAACTTTAATTTTTTTTGTCTATTTATTTATTTTTTGCCTCATGGAGAATATGTTTTTTCCTATGCAAAAATGAAAACGAGTTTTTTTTTAACTTTTTTATTACAGTTGATATACAATATTCTGTCAATTTCTGCTATACAGAAATTTCCAGATGTATATATACACATTCTTTTTCTCATATTATTTCCCATTATGTTCTATCACAAGTGATTGGATTTGGTTCCCTGTGCTATTACAGCAGAACCAAGTTTTGATGTTTATTTTTGATTATGTCACCCAGATAAGGTTACACGAAATACATTTTTCTTAAAATTGGACAAGAGGAAGTTTTTACCACTTGGTTGACTCTTGGAGAGTCAGAATAAGCACTCTGGGTAAGAGCATTAACTCTGAAGTCAGACTGCCTGAGTTCAGATTTCAGTTCTTATATACTTGCTACACTACCTTGGGCAAGTTATTTCACCTTTCTTTTTTCAGTTTACTAATCTGTAAAATGTGGATGTGGATAATACTTGCCTCATAGAGTGGTTGTGGAAGTAAAAGAATTCACTCAGAAAAAGCCCTTAGAACTGGACTTGATACATAGTAATCATTCCAAATATGTCAATTACAAGATAAATTTGTTTGTGCATCTTACCCTGTCGACAGGAAACGCAGAGCTGCCTCTTCCACTCTTTTAGTATAACTGACTCACCCAGACACCTGCTTCCTCTGTCTCCCTCTTCTTGACTTACTTATTTTAATTACTCTGTTTTCTGTCACTTGTATTAATATAAATCGACTTTAAATATTTTAAGGAAATGAACAAAATTCAAATTATAAATAAGGTAGACTAATTTGAACATGGTCTCTCTGGCCAATTATTTCAGATAAGATTACTTACTTTTCTGCTTTGTAAAATACTATTCGATTAGGTCACATCAATTTCAGAAAGCACATGTTAGAATATGAGTATCTTCTATGTGCAAGAAAATCCAGAACTAAAAAAAAGTGTTATTTCATGAGAATATTTTGATGGCACAGTCTTGTTAATGGTTTAACAACTCCACATAAAGTGAATCTTTTTAAAAAATCAAATGGGCTGATCGGTTTTCATGCCTATTGGCACTCACATGGATTAGGAATAGAAAGCAGCTATGGTCCACCAGTCCTGAGCTTGCAATAAATAAACTGAAATCAAGCTCCCAGCAGAGACTGATTCCAGCAAAGAGTGTAAGGGGGATCCAGTATGGAGTACAAGTTCACCAGAACAGATTGATATTGTTTGCATGATATTCTTAAGAGTCCTCCTGGAAGAAGTGTGGATAAAACTTGTCAAAATGGATAGATGTCCTCAAAACTTTAGCTCTCAGACACAAATGAAGAACAAAGACTTCCTTTCCCTGTGGGGAGGGCCCTCCAGATAAATGGGGGTCACTCCTCAAGGGCTTTACTCTGGGCACCTAAATTCTGGGGGTGGATTTGGGGGGACGAATAACAAAAGTATCAGCTTGATTATTCTCTAACTGGCCTTATGGAAGTATTTTAAATTTCAAAAGGAATGTGCCTGAAAAGAAAAAGCTGAAAAGGAGCTAAAACACAAGAGGTATTATCTGAAACTGACGGAACAAGACTGTCCTACTGGAAGACCCTGAGAATCATAATGGCAAAGGGTTACTACTAATAAAAGAAGGAATAACAAGAAACATGCATTATCATTGTTGACTATGGGCCACCAGAACATGACTAAGAGAGCCATGCAGAGATACCCATAGGTGATGATTAAGGGATTTTTTTTTTTTTTTAGAAGTAGAAAGGGAAAGTACAGGGATTCCAGTAGTGTCACTTAAGAGAGTTCAGAAAAAAATACTAATAGTCCTGCTGCCCCCATTGTTATTCTCTCTGAGGCAGTGAAAGCTGGAGAGTAAATGTTGTTTATAGTATAAATAACACCTGGGTACTGACCTCTAGGAATCATTGTTAGAGGACATAGACTTGCAGTTTGAAGTCTGCTCTCCCCACATGATACTGTATTTATGTCCCGCACTACTCTGAAATAGATCTCACTACATCTCTCAAGCCAGAAGGAATCCTACAGCACCAAAAGTGTTATTTGGAAAGTAGATTTTGTGATCTCATATGGAAGATGGGCTAGGAGGTAGTTCTGTCACAAACTACTAGCAAAATATTTAAAATCTTAACTAGATGGGTCTGTGTTCTAAAATTCATTCTTCCTATGCTACCAACAATGTGTTCTTTCTCTGCCCAGCCTCACTAACTTTTTTTTCCTTCCTGAATTCTTCTCACTTCTCCAAACTCAAATGTCTCCACTACTTATTAGACAAAGTAATTCAGTACCCCCACTTCTTCACCTCCCCATCATCATTACTGTCATGACCCTTGTGGTCAGGAACAGAGCAAACATTATCGTGTACTTATGCCCAAGAGTCTTTTAAGGATTGACTCATTTCATCTTCACAGGGACACAATGGGTTAGGTTTTAATATTATCATCTATATTTTTATAGTTGAGGAAACTAAGGCATAGAGGTGAAGTAACGACAAAAATTACATAGATGATACAAATTGAGTCAGAGCAGACTTTCAGGTGTAGGCAGCTGACACTCTAGGCTATGCTTGTTCTTAGCCATGGACACTGCTTCTCACACCACATCTTCCCCAGTACTCAGCAAACAAAGGCTTTTTATAGGATACAGCTATGCATAGGAAGCAATAAAAATGTATAAATTTGGTTTTTTACTACGAAATGTTTAATAATAAGTGTACAAAGAGAAACTGAACCTGTCAAAGGGAAAGACTCTTCAGTAAAGACTTGACATAAAAAGCAGGCAAGTTTAAGAGATACATAGAAGTTCAACAAGCAAAATATAGTGTTGTAGCCACAGGAAATGTGGAAATGCATGGTTGACGTTGGAATCGGTGAGATTTTATACTGAAGGACACATTTGAGGGATGACTATAGATGTTGCTAGGAAAAAAGATTTTTTTATTTTTACTTTTTTTCATTATAGCTTGTTTACAGTGTTCTGTCAAATTTCTACTGTACAGCATGGTGACCCAGTTACATATACAAGTATGCATTCTTTTTTCTCACATTATCATGCTCCATCATAAGTGATTAGACATAGTTCCCAGTGCTATACAGCAGGATCTCATTGCTTACCCATTCCAAAGGCAATAGTCTGGATCCATTAACCCCAAGTTCCCCAACCATCCCACTCCATCCCCCTCCCCCTTGGCAACCACAAGTCTATTCTCCAGTCCATAATCAAGTTTAAACTGAGAAATTCTGAGTACACAATGGAGGACAAATTGGAGTGTGGGGCAAATAGTGTGGGGGGTGGGGGTAGGGTTGGGAGTGAAAAATCCAAGTTAAGCTAATATGGTGGTTAAAGCAACAACCTTATTTTCATTCTTTTTTTTTTTTTGTAAAGGCAAGTTATTGCTGTAATTCTGCCTATTATCATCATCATCTCTTCCACTTTTTCCTCTTGTGTTCTAGAAGATCAAGACCATTAGAAAACATTCAAAACCAATTTATTATCTTACCTCAAATCTATTTACCTCTGTTTCAAATTCCTAGACATAGTTTCATTCATTCATTGATTACATAAATGCTTGCTGTCAGTCTCCCACGACCATACAAATCAAAGAAAAATCAACAACAGGGACCCAAGTTTGTCACATAAAAGAAACATAAATAAAATGAAACGATAACCTATAGACTGGGATAAAATATTTGAAAATGATATGACCAACAAGGGCTTAATTTCCAAAATAAACAAACAGCAAAACAACCGAATAAAAATTGGGCAGAAGACTTAAATAGACATTTCTCCAAAGAAGACATATAGATATCCAGTAGGTACATGAAAAGATGCTCAACATCACTAATTATTAGAGAAATTCAAACCAAAACTACAATAAGGTACCTCATAGTAGTCAGAATGGACATTAATAAAAAGTCTACAAATAACAAATGCTGGAGAAGGTGTGGAGAAAAGGGAACCCTCCTACACTGTTAGTGGGAATGTAAATTGGTGCAGGCACTATGGAAAACAGTATGGAGGTTCCTCGAAAAACTAAATATAGTTTCCATATGACCTAGCAATATATCCAGACAAAACTCTAATTTGAAAATATACATGCACCCCTATGTTCACAGCAGCACTACTTACAATAGCCAAGACATGGACGTAACCTAAATGTCCATCAATACATGAGCAGATAAAGAAGATATGGTATACATAATGGAATACTACTTAGTCATAAAAAAGAATAAAATAATGCCATTTGTAGCAACATGGATGGACCTAGGGATTATCATACTAATTGAAGTAAGTCATACAGAGAGAGGCAAATACCATAGGTTATCATTTATATGTGGGATTTAAAATATGACACAAATGAACCTATCTTCAAAACAGAAAATGAGTCAGACATAGATAACAGACTTGTGGTTTCCAAGGGTGAGGGAGGGATGGATTTTGGGATGGATTGGGAGATGCAAACTACTACACGTAAAAAGGAAAAAATAGCAAGGTTCTACTGTATAGCAGAGAACCATAGTCAATATCCTTTGATAAACAGTAACAGAAAAGAATATGAAAAAGAATGTGTGTACACTTTTCTATACAGAAGTTAACATAACATTGTAAAGCAACTATACTTCAATAAATTTTAAAAAAACAACACTTACTGGGTATCTACTACCCAGCAGGTGTATAAATATATTTCTTTTTAATTTCCCTCTGATTTAAAATAGATTGTTACCATTTGTGGAAGGTTAACCTCTTGGGACATTGAGACACATTTATAATACAAGATGGTAGGGTGAATTGCTCACTGAAGGGAGCCTTCATGTGAAAAGACCAGATCTTTAGCTACAACATGCCTGGCAGGATTTCTCTCCTCTCTCTCTCAACATCTTTGAACTTTGATGAATGTAGAAATATATGAGAATTCTCCAGGAAGTAAGAGATATTATGACCTTTGTGACAAAGAAGGAGAATGGAAACTTGGCAAAGAGGTCACCTGTAGGTAACCCTAAATGTAAATGAAGTAATCTGTATCCTATAAACCAGATAATTTTTCAGTGATGATGATTTCTCTGTGTGAGCCTCAAGTCTTTAGAAAATCTTGTTTCAAAGTTCCAGCAGCCTCTATTCAGGAAGGATACAAAAAGTATTATTTTCGCCCATAGGTCCCACCATTGAAAAGGAAGAGTGCCCCACTTAGACCAGTGGGATGAAGACAGAATTGTTCTAAAAAGTGAATCTTACAGAACAAAAACTTAAGGACAAGGGACTTCCTGTTTTAGCTCTGACATGTAAAAGCTTGGAAATTGTCCCTTTTATACTAATACCAAGAAAGAGCTGAACATCATTGACTTTTCCTGGACTCAGAATTGAGAACTCAGGGCAAATAGCCACTAGTAAGACACAATACTAGAGAGTCACAGGCAAATCTGCTTTCCTAGAATAGCAGCCACTGGCATAAAGTGCTAGTAATTTTGACAGATTTCTGAAGGGTGAGCGTACACTAGCATGACAATGTAAAACTTTGTATTCCTAGGAAAGGGTCCACAATCCAGGATTTCATCTCCAGAAACCCCATTTGGATGTCATGATAAAGATCCAAGCAAGATTCCTTTGTGGCTTAGAAAAAGAGTCATTACTGTGAAACAAGGAGCAATCTCAAGGTTCCTAGTCAGATTCATTAACCACTGCGCCACGATGGGAACGCCCAAGGAGCAATCTCCATAGCAATGGTCTCCTCTTCATGGGAAAAGGTTTTGCCAGAGCCTTATCCCAACTGAGGGACAGGCATTCCTCCTACTCTCTGTCCCCATTTCTTCCTGTCTCAGCTGAGTGGTGAGAAACTACACTACTGGAGAAATCCTAGTGAAGGTTGAAGCCCAGAGACAAAAGCCCAATGAAAGACTGAGAGTAATCATAACATTATAGAATATTCCCCCTCACACATACATTACCACACCACCAACACAGTCTCAGTATAGTAACAATGCATTAGAGCTAAACAAACTACAGCAAACATATTCTCTAAGAAGAACAACTTAAAGCCAAAATCTAGAGGAAAGAAAAACAAAAATAAAAGCAAAGTCACTAGAGCAATTTTATAAGCCTCTGACACTCACAGCTACAACAAATGTTAAGCACAGCCCCATGCCTTTTAATTCTTCCATTAAAAGCCTATTTACTTCAGTGCCCATTACCCAATAAAGCATGTCTGGATTTCAACAGAAAATTACAAGACATGTAAAACATCAAGAAAAACACAATCTGAAGAGAAAAACCAAGCATCAGAAACAGACTCATATAGTACAGATGTTAAAACAATCAGATAGGAAATCTAAAATAACTATGATCAATATATTGATGGCTCTAATGGATAAAATAGAAAATGAGAAGAAACAGATTATGTTGTCCGAGAAATGGAAACTCTCAGAATAAAAATTAATGTTAGAAATAAAAAAATACTAACAGAAAGGGAATAGGTTTTGCCAGGCTCATCAACAGATGAGACAGATAAGAAAGAAAATTCAAACTGAAATGCAAAGAGAAAAAATATAATTTTAAAAACACAAAACATCTAAGAAATATGGGACAATTTTAAAAGATATGTATAACTAGAATATCAGGAGATGAAAAGAGAATGAAGCAGAAGAAATACTCATATTATTAAGAGCTGATTAACTTTCCAAAACTAATGACAGAAGCAAAATCACAAATACAGGTAACTCACATATAGGAATATAGAATCTACAGGTTATCAAGCATGAAAACATGGGAAAAAACCTGTAAGGGTCTCCTGGTTCATCATATAAGAAGCTGAGAAGTTACCACTCCATACCAGTAATAAGAAAAAAGCTGAACAAACTGAAAACATGAAGTATTAGATACTTGAATTGTTTTAGAGAAAATCACTGCCCCCAAATTTGGAGAGACAAATAGTGAACACAGAGAATCACAAATTATTGTAGCAGAACCCCATGAGCAGAAATCTTGGCAAGAACGAGTACCAGGCTAGGAAAACCTTAGCTGCTATTAACAAGTTACTAGAGCCTCAGTGTAGACAAGTCTGAGAGTTATGGACTCTGGGGGGGGGCACTCATAAGGGGACACCTCACATTTTGGTACGTTATATCTCCAGGAGATCTACAAGGTCCTTGCAATGAATTTCAGAGAAAATTCCTCTTGTGCTTCCAGTGGGTTAGGGAGAGGTAAGGAATTTTTTTTCTTTTGATAATTTTTTTTATTATTCAATGAATTGTATTAAATTATTGGTGCATAATGATCATCACAACCAAATTTTATAGCATTTCTATCCCAACCCCTCAATGCATCCCCCACCCCTCAACCTGTCTGATTTGGAAACCATTAGTTCTTCAAAGTCTGTGAGTCAGCATATGCTCTGCCAGGAAGTTCATTGGGTCTTTTTTTCAGACTCCACATGTCAGTGATAGCATTTGATGTTGGTGTCTCATTGTCTGACTCACTTCACTTAGCATGATAATTTCTAGGTCCATCCATGTTGCTGCAAATGTCATTATTTCATTCCTTTTAATGGCTAAGTAATATTCCATTGTGTATATGTACCAAATCTTCTTGATCCACTCCTCTATCAATGGACATTTAGGTTGTTTCCATGTCTTGGCTAGTGTATATAGTGTTGAAATGAACATTGGAGTACAGGTGTCTTTTCAAGTCACGGTTTTCTCTGGATAGATGCCCAGGAGTGGGATTGCTGGATCAAATGGTAATTCTATGTTTAGTTTTCTGAGGAATCTCCATACTGTTTTCCACAGTGGTTGCACCAATTTACAGTCCCACAGTGTAATAGGGTTCCATTTTCTCCACACCCTCTCCAGCACTTATTGTTTATAGACTTTTTGATGATGGCCATTCTGGCTGGGGTAAGGTGGTACCTCATAGTGGTTTTGATTTGCACTTCTCTAATAATTAGAGATGTTGAACATCTTTTCATGTGTTTTTTGGCCATCTGTACGTCTTTTTTGGAGACTTGTTTGTGTAGGTCTTCTGCCCATTTTTTGATGGGATTGTTTGGGTTTTTTTGGTAGTGAGCTACAGATGTTTATAAATTTTGGAGATTAATCCCTTGCCAGTTGCTTCATTTGCTCCCATTCTGTGGATTGTCTTTTTATTTTGTTTAGGGTTTTCTTTGCTGTGCATAAACTTTTAAGTTTAATTAAGTCCCATTTGCTTATTTTTGTTTTTATTGTCATTACTCTAGGAGGTGGATCTGAGAAGATGTTGCTGTCATTTATGTCAGAGTGTTTGGTCTATGTTTTCCTCTAAGAGTTTTATAGTATCTGGTCTTATATTTAGTTTCTTAATCCATTTTGAGTTTATTTTTGTGTATGGTGTTAGGGAGTGTTCTACTTTCATTCTTTTCCATGTGGCTGTCCAGTTTTCCCAGCACAACTTATTGAACAGGCTGTCTTTTCTCTGTTGTATATTCTTGCCTCCTTTGTCATAGATTAGTTGACTGTATGTGCATAGATTTAATTCTGGGCTTTCTGTCCTGTTCCACTGATCTATATTTCTGTATTTGTGCCAGCACCACATGATTTTGATGACTATAGCTTTGTAGTGTAGTCTGAAGTCAGGGAGCCTGATTCCTCCCAGCTCCATTTTTCTTTTTCAGGATGTCTTTGGCTATTCTGGGTATTTTGTGCTTCTAAACAAACTTTAAAATATCTTGTTCGAGTTCTGTGAAAAAACGTCCTTGGTAATTTGATAGGGATTGCATTGAATCTGTATATTGCCTTGGGTAGTACAGTCATTTTGATAATATTAACTCTTCCAATCCACAAGCATGGTATGTCGTTCCATCTGTTTGTATCAGCTTCGATTTCTTTCATCAGCTTATAGTTTTCAGAGTACAGGTCTTTTGTCTCTTCAGGTAGATTTATTCCTATGTATTTTATTATTTTTGATGTGATGGTTAATAGGATAGATTCCCTAATTTCTCTTTCTGATCTTTCATTGTTAGTATATAGAAATGCCGTCAACTTCTGCATATTAATTTTGTATCCTGAGACTTTACTAAATTCATTGATGACCTCTAACAGTTTTCCAGCAGCCATCTGTAGCATTCTCTAAGTACAGTATCATGTCATCTGAAAATTACGATTGTTTTACCTCTTCCTTTCTAATTTGGACTCCTTTAATTTCTTTTACTTCTCTGATTGCCATGGCTAGGAGTTCAAAAACTATGTTGAATAGTACTGGCAAGAGCAGACATCCTTTTCTTGTTCCTGATCTCAGTGGGAATTCTTTCAGCTTTTCACTATTGAGAATGATGTTAGCTGTGGGTTTGTCATATATGGCCTTTATCATGTTGAAGTAGATTCCCTCTGTGCCCACTTTCTGAAGGGTTTTTATCGGAAATGGGTGTTGGATTTTGTCAAAGGTTTTTTTCTGCATCTATTGGTAGGATCATGTAGTTTTTAATTCTTCAGTTTGTTAATGTGGTGTATCACACTGATTGATTTGTGGATATTGAAGAACCCTTGCATCCCTGGGATAAATCCCACTTGATCATGTAAAATCCTCTTAATGTATTGTTGGATTCAGTTTGCTAGTATTTTGTTGAGGATTTTTGCATCTATGTTCATCAGTGAAATCGGCCTGTAGTTTTCTTTGTTTGTGGTATCTTTGTCTGGTTTTGGTATCAGAGTGATGGTGGCCTCATAGAATGAGTTTGGCAGTGTTCCTTCCTCTGCAATTTTTTGGAATAGTTTCAGAAGGATAGGTGTTAACTCTTAGCAAATGTTTGATAGAATTTGCCTGTGAAGCCATCTGGTCCTGGACTTTTGTTTGTTGGAAGTTTTTTTCATCACAGTTTCAATTTCAGTTCTTGTGATTGGTCCATTCATCTTTTCAATTTCATCTTGGTTTAGTCTTAGAAGATTGAACTTTTCTAAGAATTTGTCCATTTCTTCTAGGTTTTCAGCTTTGTTGGCATGTAGTTGCATGTAGTAGTCTCTTATGATCCTTTGTATTTCTGTGACGTCTGTAATAGCTTCTCTTTTTCATTTCTAATTTTATTGATTTGAGTCCTCTTTCTTTTTTTCTGGATGAGTCTAGCGAAGGGTTTATCAATGTTGTTGATCTTTTCCAAGAACCAGCTTTTAGTTTCATGGATCTTTAATATGATATTCTTCATTTCTATTTCCTTGATTTCTTCTCTGATTTTTATGATTTCTTTCCTTCTACTAACTTTAAGTCTTGTCTAGTCTTCTCTTTCTAGCTGCTTTGGATGTAAAGTTACATTATTTATTTGAGCTTTTTCTTGTTTCCAGGGTAGACTTGTATTGCTATAAACTTTCTTCTTAGAACTGCTTTTGCTGCATCCCATTGGTTTTGGACTGTCGTATCTTTGTTGTCATTTACTTATAGGTATTTTTAAATTTCCTCTTTTATTTCTTCAGTGATCCATTCGTTGTTTTGTAGCATGTTGGTTGGTCTCCACGTGTTTGTGGTTTTTGCAGTTCTTTTCTTGTTGATTTCCAGTTGTATAGCGTTGTGGTCAGAAAAGATGCTTAATATTATTTCAATTTTCTTAAAAGTTACAGAGGCTTGATTTGTAGCCCAGAGGATGAGAATGTTCCATGTGTACTTGAGAAGAATGCATATTCTGCTGCTGTTGGATGGAATGTCCTAACTCTTAAGTCCATCTGGTCTAATGCTTCATTTAGGGTCTCTGTTTCCTTGTTGGTTTTCTGTCTGGATGATCTGTTCATTGCTGTAAGTGGGGTGTTAAAATCCCCCAATCTTATTGTGCTATCATCAATTTCTCCTTTTAAGGTCATTAGCAGGTGCCTTATATACTGAGGTGATCCTATGTTGTGTGCATATATATTTATAATTATTATATCTTCTTCTTGGATTTATCCTTTGATCATTATGTAATGTCCTTCCTTGTCTCTTAAAATATTCTTCATTTTAAAGTCTATTTTGTTTGATATGAGTATTGCTAACCAGCTTTCTTTTGATTTCCATTTGCATGGAATATTTTCTACCATCCTCTTGCTTTGAATTTGTATGTGTTCCTAGAAGTGACATGGGTCCCTTGAAGACAGCATACATTGGGTCTTGTTTTTGTATCCATTCAACCAGTCTCCATCTTTTGGTTGGGGCATTTTGTCCATTAACATTTAAGGTAATTATTGATATGTATGTTCTTATTGCCATTTTATTAACTGTTTTGGATTTGTTTTTGTTGTTTTTTCTTCTCTTTTTCTCTTGTTCTTGCCTCTGGTGGTTTGATGGCTATCTTTAGTGTTGAACTGGAGTTGATTTTTCTTATTTGTGTATCAATTGTAGATTTTTTGGTTTGCAGTTGCCTTGAAATTTTGATATAGGAGTCCATATATATGAGATTGCTTTAAGTTGTTGGTTTCTTAATTGCAAATGCATCTCCAGTGTCCTGCATTTGTACCCTCCTCTTGTAATGATTTCTGATTTTGATAGCTTAATTGTGCATGGATGATTTTGTATCTTTACTGTATAGATACCTTTACTGGTGAGTCTTCTCATTTGCAGTATTTTTATTTCTAGTTGTGGCCTTTTCTGCCTGGAGAAGTTCCCTTAGTATTTGTTGTAAAGCTGGTTTAGTGTTGCTGAATTCTCTCAGCTTTTGCTTATATGTACAGCTTTTGATTTCTCCTTCAAATCTGTATGAAAGCCTTGCTGGATAGAGTAATCTTGGTTGGAGGTTTGTTCCTTTCACCACATTAAATATATTGTGCCACTCTCTTCTAGCCTGCAGAGTTTCTGCTGAAAAAATCTGCCTATAACCTTGTCAGGGTTCCCTTGTATGTTATTTGTTTTTTTTCCCTAGCTGCTTTCAAGATTTTCTCTTTAATTTTGGTCAGTTTGATTAATATGTGTCTCAGGGTGTTCCTCCTTGGGTTTATTTTATATGGTACTCATACTTTCTGGATTCAAGTGAGTGGCTCCTTTCCCATGTTAGGGAAGTTTTTGGCTATTATCTCTTCAAATATTTTTTTCTATCCCTTTCTCTCTTCTCCTTCTGGCACCCCTATAATATGGATGTTGGTGTGTTTAACATTGTCCCAAAGTTCTCTGAGACTCTCTTCATTTCTTTTCAATCTTTTTTCTCTTTTCTCTTCTGCATCAGTGATTTCCTCCACCTTGCTTATTCATTCTTCTGCCTCCTGTATTCTGCTGTTGGCTGCTTCTAATGACTTTTTAATTTCAGTTATTGTATTTTGCATCTCTGCTTGCTTAAGTTTTATATCTTGTATTTCTTTGCTCATCGTTTCCTGTAAATTATACATCTTCACCTCCAGTTTATTTCCAATGTCTTGCATCATCTTCAAAATCAACACTATAAAGTCTTTTTCCTGGAGGCTGATAATCTCCAGATCACTTAGCTGTTTTCTGGCTTATTTTTCTTTCTCCCTTATCTGAGTTATAGTTCTTTGTCTTTTCATTTTTATAGGGTTTTGGTGTGGTGACCTTTTTGCTGACAGTAAGAGTTGTAGCCTCTCTAACTTCTGATGTCTGCCACCCTTGTGGCTGAAGATGGTACAGGGGTTTGCTGTAGGCTTCCTGATGGGGGGGACTGGTGCCTGCCCACTGGTAGGTGGGGCCGATTCCTATTTCTCTGGTGGTTGCGGCTTTGTCTCTGGGTGAGAGTAGAGCCTGCTTTATGTATGCAGTCTGTTTACTGATTGGTGTGACTTTGATCACACCTGGATTATTGTTTGGCTTGGGGCTTCTCAGCACTGATGGGCAGGGTCAGATTTTCCCAAAATAGCCACCTCCAGAGAAACACGCACTGATGAATATTCCCAAGGGTTTTGCCTCCAATGTTCCTCCCTCACAATGAGCCACAGTCACCCTGTTTTCCAAGCAGATCCTTCAAGATCTGCCGTCAGGTCTGACCCAAATTCCTATGGAGCCTCTGCTTTGCCTTGGGACCCAGTGCACATGAAATTCTGTGTGTGCCTTTTGAGAATAGGGTCTCCATTTCCCCCAGTCCAGTGGAGGTCCTGCACACAAGCCCCACTGGCCTTCAGGTTCAGATGCTCTGGGGGCTCTTTCTCCCAATGTCAGAGCCCCAGGCATGAGAACTTAATGTGGCCTCAGTACTCTCACTACTGTATGAGTCTCTCTGATAAACTTACTTTCCAGTCTGTGGGCTTCCCACCCTGGAGGTATGGGATTGCTTATATCATGTAATCGTCCCTCCTACCTCTTTTTTTTTTTTTTTTTTTTTTTTTTTGTTGTTGTTGCTATTTCTTGGGCCGCTCCCACGGCATATGGAGGTTCCCAGGCTAGGGGTCTAATCGGAGCTGTAGCCACCGGCCTACGCCAGAGCCACAGCAACACGGGATCCGAGCCGCGTCTGCAATCTACACCACAGCTCACGGCAACGCCGGATCGTTAACCCACTGAGCAAGGGCAGGGATCGAACCCGCAACCTCATGGTTCCTAGTCGGATTCGTTAACCACTGCGCCACGACGGGAACTCCCCTCCTACCTCTTGATGTGGCCTCCTCTTTGTCCTCTTTTTGAAAGTTTCCAGTCCATTTGGTTTAAAGTTGCTCTGTGTTTGGTTGTAATTTTGTTGTTTTTATGAGAGAAGTTGAGCTCCAGTCCTTCTATTCTGCCATCTTAATCCCATAGCAGCAGCAAGGTTTTTTCTGGTGAGGCCTCTCTTCCCAACTTGAGACAGCTGCCTTCTCAATATGTCCTCAAACAGCATCTTCCTCACAGTGTGTATACATATGTATTGTTAATTTTTACAGCTGCTCTACAACTGGGACTTCTATAGCTCCCTGTATTATGATCCTCTTCCATCCCTATCCATTTCATTTTGATTTAATTTTTCTAGACCTAACCTTCCACTCTGTATACAATGGGGTGGGGATAGAGATGAATAATCAAGGGGTTTTTTTTAATAGTGATTTTTATTTTTTCCATTATAGCTGGAGTGTTCTGTCAATTTTCTATTGTACAACAAAGTGACCCAGTCACACATACATGTATTTGAAATATACCAGAGTATTCCCTCCTTATTAATAAGATCTGAACTTAGGAGAAACTATTTCACCAGATCCTGGCCTATTGGGCTTTTGTCAGAGCCTAAACAACTCCTGCCCACTCGTGCAATCCTGTCCCAATTAAGAAGGGAGAGATCTGAGAATCAAATATAAAGTTAACAATCCAGTGACATAGGCTAATGAAATGGCTGAGACCTTATCACAGGACTATGGAATGTTTCCCCTCTCTCCACACCTCCTCAGCACATCACCTAAAGTCTATTGACAACAGTTTCCTTTACCCAGTAAATTGGTCTATCTATTTAAAAATACAAACAAACAAAAAAACAGACAGTTTGAAGAGCAGAGCAAGCATCATAACTGGATAGGCAGAGATGCTGGAATTATCAGACTGGGAGTTTAAAACAACTATGATTAGGGTTTTTGCTGATAAAGTAGACAGAATATAAAAAGAAGTGGGCAATGTAAACAGAAAAGTTCTAAGAAAACATCAAAAAGAATTGCTAGAGATGAAAAGAAAATACAGTAAGAGAAATAAAGAATGCCTTTGATTGATTTATTATTAGACTGGCCATGGCTGAAGAAAAACTCTCTGGGCTAAAAAAATATCAGTAGAATTCTACAGTCTCTTCAATGAGTGATGCTGAGAAAACTGAACAGTAAATTAAACCATAAAAAAAACAAAAAAGACGGAAGAAAATCTTTGTAAATGGAGCAACCAACAAGGGGTTAATCTCCAAAATGTATAAACATAACATACATATCTATACCAAAAAATTAAAAATGGTCAGAAGATCTAAATAGACATTACTCCAAAGACATTCAGATGGCCAAAAAGCACATGAAAAGCTGATTAACATCAGTTAATTATTAGAGAATCAAAACTACAATGAGGTATCACCTCACACTAGTCAGAATAGCCATCATTAAAAAGTTTACAAACAAGAAATGCTAGAGAGGGTGTGGAGAAAAGGAAACCCTTCTACACTTTTGGGAATATAAATTGGTGTGACCTCTATGGCAAACAGTATGAAGTATCCTCAGAAAAGTAAATATAGAACTACCATACGACCTGACAATCCCACTCCTGGGCATATGCCCAGAAAAAAACATAATTTGAAAAAATACATGTACCTCAATGTTAACTGCAGCACTCTTTACAATAGCCAAGACATGGAAGTGACATAAATGTCCATCAACAGAGGAATGGATAAAGAACATGTGCTATACATTTACAATAGAATATTACTCAGCCATAAAAAGGAGTGAAATAATGCCATTTGCAGCAACATGGATGGACCTGGAAATGATCATACTAAGTGAAGTTAAGTCAGACAAAGACAAATTTCATATGAGACCACTAATGATACAAAAGAACTTACAAACCTGAAACCAAGACAAAGATTTTGAAACCAAACTTATGGTTATCAAGGGGAAATGCTGGAGGGTGGGATGAAGTAGGAGGTTGGGATTAATACATACATACTACTATATATAAAATAGGTAACAAGGATACTGTATATCACAGGGAAATTTGCTCAATACTATATAATAACCTATATGGGAAAAGAATCTGAAAGGGAATGGATATATGCATACATTGAACTGACTTGCTTTGTTATATACATCTGAAACTAACACAACGTTGTAAGTCAACTATATTCCAATAAAATAAACAAATATTTCTACCATTAAAAAATCCAAAGCAAAGACAACTAAGACTGCGAAACAGAACAGAATATCTAGAGTTGTGAGACAACTACAAAGTGTTAACATACATATAATAGGAATATTACAGGAGAAGAAGAAAGAGAAAAAGGACCAGAAGGAATATCTGAAACAAGAATGACTAAGAAAACTAATGTTAGATACCAATCCACAGATCCAGGATGCTCAAAGATCAAGCAGGATAAATGCCCAAAAAGCTATACCTAATCATATTATCTTTAAACTAAGAAAAATTTAAAAATCTTGGAAGGCAAGAGGGAAAAAAACACCTTATCTATAGATGAACAAATATAAGAACTCTTTCCACCTTCTCAGAAATCATGCAAGGAAGAAGAGAATGGATTGAAATTTTTAAAGTTCTCAGAGAAAAAAAGAGCCACCAACCTACATTTCTGTACCCTATAAAATTATTCTTCAAATGTGAAGAATAAATACTTTCTCAACAAGCCAAAATTGAGGGAATTTGTTGACAGTATATATGCCTTGCAATAATTATTGAAAGAAATTCTTTAGAGGGAAGGAAAATTATGTGGGTCAAAATTCAGATCTCAGGTCAGTCTCCCAAAGCAATAGAAATTAGAGCAAAAATAAACCCATGGGACCTCATCAAACTGAAAAGCTTTTGCACAGCAAAGGAAACCAAAAAGAAAACAAAAAGACAACTTACAGAATGGGAGAAAATAGTTTCAAATGATGCAACCGACAAGGGCTTAATCTCTAGAATATATAAGTAACTTATACAACTCAACAGCAAAAAAACCAATCAATCAATGGAAAAATGGGCAAAAGACCTGAATAGACATTTCTCCAAAGAAGATATACAGATGGCCAACAAACACATGGAAAAATGCTCCACATCGCTGATTATAAGAGAAATGCAAATCAAAACTACCATGAGATACCACCTCACACCAGTCAGAATGGCCATCATTAATAAATCCACAAATAACAAGTGCTGGAGGGGCTGTGGAGAAAAGGGAACCCTCCTGCACTGCTGGTGGGAATGTAAACTGGTACAGCCACTATGGAGAACAGTTTGGAGATACCTTAGAAATCTATACATAGAACTTCCATTTGACCCTGCAATCCCACTCTTGGGCATCTATCCGGACAAAGCTCTACTTAAAAGAGACACATGCACCTGCATGTTCATTGCAGCCCTATTCACAATAGCCAGGACATGGAAACAATCCAAATGTCCATCGACAGATGATTGGATTCGGAAGAGGTGGTATATATACACAATGGAATACTACTCAGCTATAAAAAAGGATGACATAATGCCATTTGCAGCAACATGGATGGAACTAGAGAATCTCATCCTGAGTGAAATGAGCCAGAAAGACAAAGACAAATACCATATGATATCACTTATAACTGGAATCTAATATCCAGCACAAATGAACATCTCCTCAGAAAAGAAAATCATGGACTTGGAGAAAAGACTCGTGGCTGCCTGATGGGAGGGGGAGGGAGTGGGAGGGATCGGGAGCTTGGACTTATCAGACACAAGCTAGAATAGATTTACAAGGAGATCCTGCTGAATAGCATTGAGAACTATGTCTAGATACTCATGTTGCAACAGAAGAAAGGGTGGGGAAAAAACTGTAATTGCAGTGTATACATGTAAGGATAACCTGACCCCCTTGCTGTACAGTGGGAAAATTAAAAAAAAAAAAATTCAGATCTACCTAAAAGAAAGGAGAGCATTGGAGAATAAAAAATTGAAAGAAAATTAAAACTTTTATTTTTCTAATTCCTAATTGACCTGGGAACAGTTTGCACTAAGTATTATGGCAACAATGTATTTGATAATGTATGTTTATGTATAAGTGAAATGAATGACAGTAATGATACAAAAGATGAAAGGGAGGAATTAGGGCTATTTTGTTATTGCAAGATACTCAGGTTACTTTTAAAGTAGTATAGCATTATGTAAAAATGGACTTGAATCAGTTATACACATATATTACAAACACTAAAATGTTTTTAAATGAAGTATAACTGGTATGTTAAGAAAGGGGAGAAAATGGAATTAAAATCCTCAGTTAAAATCATGAAAGGTAGAAACAGAATGGAAACTAAAGATAGGAATACTGAGCAAGAGAAAAAAAATTGAGAACAGTAACAAATATGGTAGTTACTAATTCAACTATGTAAATAATCACTCTCCAATGGTCTAAATACACCAATGCAAAAACAGAAGATTCCAGAGTGGATTAAAATACAACTCAACTATCTATTTGCTACAAGAACCTAATCTAAATATAATAGCACATATTAACTCAAAGTAAAGGTATGGGGAACAATATACCATGCTAGCACTAATCAAAATAAAATAGGAATAGCAATATTAATTTTAGTCAGAGTGGATTCAGAGCAAGGAAAATTATTAAACATACAGAGGATGTTACATAATGATAAAGTGATCAATTTTCCAAGAGCACAGAACAATCCTTAATGTGTATGTTGCCTAACAACAGAACATGAAACTACATGAGGCAAAAACTGATAGAACTGCAAGGATAAATAGATGAATCTACTACCACAGTTGGAGATTTCAATACCTCTCTCTCAGAAATGGACAGATTCAACCAGCAGAAAAATCAATTAAGAACAAGTTGAACTCTAGCACCGTCTATAACCTGCATTGTTATAATTGACATCTATAGACTACTTCATTCAACAATAGTAGAATACATATTTTTCTCAATATCACATGAAATATTCACCATGGTATACCACATTCTGTCCCATAAAACATACTGTAACAAATTTAAAAGAATAGAAATCAGAATATCTATGCTCTCAAACCATAATAGAGTTAAATTAGAAGTCATTTAACAGAAATAGTGCTGCTAGAAAATCTCCAAATACCTGGAGAGTTAACAATAGTTCTAAATAATGTATACTATTTGACAAATAAGAAATCAATATATTTAGAATACTTTAAACTCAATAAAAAAATCTATCAAAAATCTATCAAAATTTGTTGGATGCACTGAAAGCATTGTTTATAGGGAGATTTGTAGAATTAAATGTGTATATTAGAAAAAGGGATTGGCCTCAAATCAATAACCTAGGATTACATCTTAAGAAACTAGAAAAATACCAAATTAAATCCAAAGCAAGCAGTACAAAATAAAAATGAAAACAGAAAATAGTGGCTTTTTTTTTTTTTTTTTTTTTTTTTTTTACTTTTTTACGGCCATAACTGTGGTATATGGAAGTTCCCAGGCTAGGGGTTGAATTGGAGCTACAGCTGCCAGCTTATGCCATGGCCACAGCAATGCAGGATATGAACTTTGTCTGAAACCTACACCACAGCGTACAGCAATGCCAGATGCTTAACTCACTGACCAATGCCAAGGACTGAACCTGCGTCCTCAGGAATACTGGTCAGGCTCATTACCTCTGAGCCACAATGGGAACTCTAAAATGAATGACCTTAAAAATAAAAATACAGTAGAGAAAAATCAACAAAACCAAAAGATAGTTCTTAGAAAAGGTCAGTAAAATTGTTAAGACTCTAGCCAAGGTAACTAAGAAAAAAGAGAAGAGACAAATTACCAATATCACAAATAAAACAAAGGATAACACTATAAATGTCATAGATATCAAAAGGATAAAAGAAAAATACTATTAAAAATTCTATGCCCACAAATTTGATAACCAATGAAATAGACCAATTGTCTGAAAGAAAAATCTCCCAAAATTCACACAAGAGGAAAGAGATGATTTGAATATGCCTATATTGATTAAGGAAATTGAATTGATAATAAACTTCTAGAAAGTGTAAGGCACATATGGGTACATTGGTGAATTTTACATTTAAGGAAGAAATTAAAAGAATTCTCTACAATTTCTTCTAGGAGATATAAGCAAAAGAAATATTTCCTAACTCATTCTATGAGGCCAGCATTATCCTAATGCCAGAATTAGAAGATTTTAAAAGCCAAGTAAACTACAAACCTATATCTCTCATGAATACAGATGCAAAAAAATCTTCAACAATATATTAGCAAACCAAATACAACAATGCATATAAAGAATTATTCATCACCATTAAGAGTAATTTCTTCAGGTATCCAAGACAGTTTCAGCATTCAGAAATCAATTAATGTAATCCATCACATCAACAGGCTAAAGAAGAAAAAATTACATGATCATATAAATAGATGCAGAAAAAACATTTGACGAAATTCAATACCCATTTATAATACTCTCAGTAAACAGATGAAAACTTCCTCAACTTATTATTAAGTTTGAGGACTATCCTCAAAAATCCTACAGATACAATCTACTTAATTGTCAGAAACTTGAAGGTTTCCCATAATAATGAATTTGAGGCAGGGATGTCCACTCTCACCACTCCTTTTCAACATTATATTGGAGTCATCTGATAAGCCAGTAAGACAAGAAGAGGAAATAAAAGGGATACAAATTGGGAAGGAAGAGAAAATTATTTGCAGATGATATGATCATCTACAGAGAATTTGAAAGAATCGACAAAACATTACTGTAACCATTAAGTGATTTCAGCAAGGTTTCAGATTATAAGGTTAATTAATATACAAAGTCAATGAATAGGTATAATTTGACAATAAAAACAATACCATTTATTAGTTTCCCCTCAAATGAAATAGGCACAAATCTAACAAAAACATGTTCAAGTTCTACATGAAGAAACTTCTGATGGAAGAAATTAAGAAACTAAATAAATGGAGATATACTCCATATTCATGGAAAAGAGGACTCAATAGGGTCGAAAGTTCAGTTCTTCCAAGCTTGATCTACAAGTTGATCATTATTTCAATCAAAACGCCAGCAAGTTCTTTTACGGATATCAACAAAATTAGTCTAAAGTTTTTTTATGGAAAGGTAAAAGATACAGAAAAGCCAACACAATATTCAAGAACAATGTTATTACAAAGATACTATGTGACTGTAAGACTTTTAAATGTACAGTATTCAGGACAGTGTGGTATTAGCAAAATAATAAATAAAGGGAATGGAATAGAGAGCCCAGAAATAGAGCCTCAGTCAACTGATCTTTGAAAAGAGTAAAGACAATATAACAAGAAAAGAAGACTGTCTTTTCAACATATGGTGTTGGAATAACTGGACAACACGTGTAAAAAAAAAAGGAATCTAGATGCAGATGCTATAACATTCAAAAACATTAACTTAAAATGGATCATAGACCTAAATGTAAAATGTGAACATATACAACCCCTATAAGATAACAGGAGAAAATCTAGATGACCTTGGCAAGGCAACAACTTTTTAGATATAACACAAAGACATAATACATGAAAGAAATAATTGATTAGCTGGTTAGCTAATGATTGATCAGTTGACTGGAGTTCATTAAAAATTTCAAAATTCTGCAATGTGAAAGACATTGTCAAAATACTGAGAAGGCAAGCCATAAACTGCAAGAAAATGTTTGCAAATGACATATATGATAAAAGACTATTAGACAAAATATACAAAGAACTCAAAACTCAACAATAAGAAAACAAGGAATTCAATTAAAAAAATAAGCTAAAGACCTTAAGAAACATGTTACCAAAGAAGATAATGCATATGGCATATAAGCATATGAAATGATGCCCCATATCATCTGTCACTAGAAAATCCAAATTAAAACAATGAAAAACCACTATACATATTCTGAATGGCCAAAACCTTGAACACTGACAATGCCAAATGCCAACCAGGATGAGGAGCAACAGCAACTCTTATTCATTGCTTGTGGAAGTGGAAAACAGTACAGCACTTTGAAAGACAGTTTGGGAGTCTGTTACAAAAAAGTGATGGAGTTCCTTAGTATTTACACAAAGGAGTTGAAAATTTTAGACCATTTGAAACCTGCACGTAGATGTTTACAGCAACACTATTCATAACTGCAAAAACTTGGATGCAACCAAGATGTTTTTCAGTAGGTGAACAGATAAACATGGTACATCCAGAAAATGGAACATCGTCCAGCACTAAAAGGAAATGACCCTTCAAGCCATGAAAAGACATAAAGAACTGAGTCACTTTGCTTTACGGCAAAAATTAACATAACATTGTAATATTTAAAATTTTTTTAGGAGTTCCCGTCGTGGCGCAGTGGTTAATGAATCCGACTAGGAACCATGAGGTTGCGGGTTCGGTCCCTGCCCTTGCTCAGTGGGTTAACGATCCGGCATTGCCGTGAGCTGTGGTGTAGGTTGCAGACGCGGCTCGGATCCCGCATTGCTGTGGCTCTGGCGTAGGCCGGTGGCTACAGCTCCGATTCAACCCCTAGCCTGGGAACCTCCATATGCCGCGGGAGTGGCCCAAGAAATAGCAACAACAACAACAACAACAAAAAGACAAAAGACAAAAAACAAAAAACAACAACAACAAAAAAAATTTTTAATGAAAAAGAAAGAAATGTAAATGCATATTACTAAGTGAAAGAAATCCACCTGGAAAACTACATATCGTATGAGTCCACCTATATGACATTCAGGAAAAGGCAAAACCATGGAGACAGTAAGAACATCAGTGGTTTTAGGGGCCAGAGAGGGATTAATAGGCAGAGCAGTGAGGATTTTCAGAGATTTTTAGTAGGGAATGTACTCTGTGTGGCAGTGTAATGGTAGGTACATATCACACCAAGTGTGAATTCTCATGTCTATTATGAACTTTGGATGATAAGATGTGTCAACATAGGATTCATCAGTTTTAACAAATCATCACTACATGGGGGATACTGATATGGAAGGGGTTATGCATGTGTGTGGACAAGAGGTAAATGAGAAATCTCTGGATCTTCTGCTCAAAATCTCTGTGACCCTAAACTGCTGTAAAAAGTAAACTCTAACATAACAAGTAAACAGAACTACAGGTATGCATACATATTGAGAATGAAGAAAATTATGGGAGTTCTTATGGTGCAGTGGAAACAAATACAACTAGTATCCATGAGGATGCAGATTCAATCCCTGGCTTGCTCAGTGGTTGGGGAGCTGACGTTGCCATGAGCTGTGGTGTAGGTCACAGACATGGCTGGGATCTGGCATTGCTGTGGCTGTGGCAAAGGCCGGCAGCTACAGTTCTTATTTGACCCCTAATACTTAGGAACTTCCATATGCCACGAGAGCAGCCCTAAAAAGCAAAAAGTGAAGAAAACCAAAGACAAAAATAAAATAAAATAAAATAAAATTCTTGAAATAAGCCTGGGAGATACAGAAGTATCTTATCTTAAAAAAAAAGATAAAAATAAATAAAAAAGAAGTACCTTATCTATAGAGGAACAAGAAAAAGAATTAAAGTAGACTTCTCAGAAGCCATGCAAACAAGAAGATAGTGAGTGAATCTTCAATGTTTTGAATGAAAACAAATGCGACATGTCATTTTATATCAGGAAATGTTTTCTTCAACAATGAAGAATAAATACTCTCAGAAAAATACTTAAAACAAACAAATGAAAATGATGCATGTCATCACCAGCAGACCAGTCTTTAAAAAATGCTAAAAGATGTTCTTCAAGGAAAGGAATATTACTGGGTCAGAACTTTGGATCTAGATCAAGAAAGGAAGAGAAGGAATTCAGGGTATTCAAGAAAAGGAATATTTGAAGGTGAGATAATTTTCTTCTTAATTAATCTAAAAGATAACAGCTTAAAATAACAATAGTAATAATGTATCAAGTCTTTACAATATACAGATAAGAGAAATGAATGACAATAATGTCATAAGGTCTGGAGGATGTAATTAAGAATATTCTGTTTTAGAAGTTCCCATTGTGGCTCAGTGGAAACAAATCTGACTAGCATCCATGACGATGCAGGTTTGATCCCTGGCCTCACTCAGGAGGTTAAGGATCTGGCATTGCTGTGAGCTGTGGTGTAGGCCTGTAACTACAGCTTGGATTCAGTCCCTAGCCTGGGAACCTCCATATGCCATGAGCGCAGACCTATAACGATTTTTTTAAAAAAAGGAATATTCTGTTTTAAGGTTCCTTCACTGCATAGATAATGAGAGTGTTACTTGAATGTGGTCTTAGATTAGTTTAAAATGTCATAATATGGCATAGTCCTATGAAATTCTTTACCGTGTTTACTCTAATGATATTGTCTAGTACTTTGTTCTTCACAATAAAAAGTGCCCTCACTATGAGCACCAATGGGCAGCTCTCAGTATCAGATATCATTTTGCTTCTGATAGGAACTGATTGATATAAATTATGGATCCTCTGAATCTTATACTTTTCAGTGTTTCTCTATTTGCATCATTACTTGAAAACACTTTATGGTATGCCTTTTGACCACTAAACCGCACAATCCTGAAATCTTATATAAATTTCTTTTACCTCACTTTTTTCTTAGATTTCATGTTACTTTTTACCATGTCCTAATCTGTAGCTCTTTGTAACCTACTTTAAAATCTTTTAAAATAAGATAAAACAAATAAATCAGTATTGTTCAAAGTATAATCCTGAGGGATACGAGAAAATCATAGCTGCCACAGAGTAAACCAAATGGCATTTATCCTTTTAATCACTGATGAAGTTATTTATTTTCATAGTTGCCTCACTGTCTTTGAACCACACTAAGGGACCAATAACGTTACTATGGATTTGTCATATTTTCATATAGTTTTCTTATTTCACATAGTCATTATTGTACTTGTCACTTTGAAAAGCATTAATTAATTGCCAGCAAATAACAAGGATTACTATTGTAATGCAGTTTACAATCATCATTTCACAGAAACATATAATCCTAGAGCTAGAATCAATTTCAAAGGATCATTTGTTCCAGTCTTTGCCATCAGTTAATAATTATTTGCAAAGCTCCCAATTACAAAAACCCTGCAGGTTCTCCTAGAGCTTCTGAAAGACCTTTACACTTCTCTCTTGCCAATAAACTCAGGCTGAATGTTGATTTTTTTTTGGGGGGGGCACAATTGCAGCACATGGAAGTTCCCAGGCTATGGGTTGAATCGCAGCTACACCTGCCAGCCTACACCACAGCTCACAGCAATGCCAGATCCTTAACCTACTGAGTGAGGCCACAGATGGAACTTGCATCTTCATGGATACTAGTCAGGTTCATTACCATTGAGTCACAAGGAGAACTCCCTTGAATATTTTACAAACAAAAAATTCCTTATCTACAGTACACATTTTAGTATTCCTTGGAAACATTTAATACCATGATTAGTGAACATTTTCTATTTCTGAGAAAAGGTTATTAGAACTCTTACTTGAGGGCAAGGAGAAAAAAATATCCCACATTTTAAAGAAAACTAAAAATTGAGGTCAAATGACCCTCAGTCCCCTGGGGTTATTAAAAGGCAACTTCAGAAGGCTATGTTACCACTGATTTGCTCCCAGATCCCTCTTGCCTTGCTCTAAGTGCTATAAGAAGAATAGGGGAGATCTCTCATTGTACAGGGGGGGTATGGAATCAGTGTTGTCACTGCAGTGGCTTGGATTGCTGCTGTGGTACAGGTTGGATCCCTGGACTGGAAATTTCCACATGCCTTGGGTGTGACTCCTCCTCCCACCAAAAAAAAAAAAAAAAAAAAAAAAAGAAAATAGAAGAAGAGGAATGATAAGGCTTGCACATAAAGAGACAATTTTTTTGCCCTGAATCATTGGAAAAGGGTTGTGTTGTCTGCATTCCTTGCACATGCCCTCTTCCATAGACAATGTAAGAGGTGCTATCTGAAATAATCCTTCATAAAGACTGAGGAAGCCTGCAAGAAGGGGAGGAGGAAATCTCATTTCAAGCTTGAAAGAGAATCTAAGCATCCATCACCTGTGTCATCTCCAAGTGACAGGGATCCTGATTTGCCCTTGTGAGCTCCTCCTAGTTTGCCTTGAGAACAGCATATTTTTGTAGCCCTCTCTCCCCACCAAAAAAAGTTTAAAACTGCATGAAATCAAGTACACTGTCATTTACTAGTAAATATATATTTATAGAAGATATTTAAAGATATGAATGAGGGCAAATTGCTAATTTTGAGAAAGGGCCATATAGGGAAGGGTGTCCCCCCAATTATGAAATCCTTGGATTTCATTTTCACAGATCATCTTGTGGGACTGTTGTTCCATGGAACACATACTGGGAAAAAGTACACTGGACTTTTTAAAATCAGTAATAAAAGAAGACTGTCCATCCATATCTCATCATTACTATTTTAATAGTTTTGAGCTTTAATCAGTGAAATAAGACCAAAGATACCAAAATTAAAATCACAATTATTGGGGAGTTCTCACTATGGCACAGTGGGTTATGGAACTGGCATTGTCTCTGCAGCAGCTCAGATTGCTGCTGAGGCATAGGTGTGATTCCCTGGCCCAGAAACGTCCATATGCTGGGAGGTGGCAAAAAAGTATAATTGTTGGATAGAAGATAAAATTATCATTTGCAGATAATGTGATCATATAGCTAGAGAATTCATGATAATAAATTACAAAACTCTTAGAACTATGAAAAGGGCTAAATAAACTACACAGGTACAATAAAAATGCTCAACTATTAATGTCTTTTTACATGCAAGCAGTAAGGAACTAAAGGCTATAGATAAAGAATAGAAAAATATGAAAAATAACTTAGAATAGCTCAAAGAAAAATACAAAAACCTTTTAAAAAGGCTGTGAAATCCTTCTAAGAGACTTTTTAACTGTTTGAAACAAAAAGAAAATATTCCACATTACTGCATAGAAAGACAGTATTAGAAAATATTGTCTTTCTAAATTAATTTATAGGTTTAATGCAATTAAGACAATTTTACTGTGATTTTTTCATAACTTGATGAAATTATTTTAAAGTTTTATAGCTGGAGGCGAGCAAGATGGCAAAGGAGTAAGAGATTGTGCTCATCTTCTCCCACAAACACATCAAAAATACACATCTGCAGGTAAAATGACTAGCACAGAACATCAATTGAATGCTGGCAGAAGAACTTAAACCTCCAAAAAGGGAAAGAAATTCTTGACATAACTGGGTAGAACAAAAGAAAAAAAAAATGAGAAAGAGAAAAGGAATCAGGAAAACATAAGCAAGTTGAAGAAGCTCAGAAACCATTCTCATTTAAAACAAAGGATAATTCACCCAAAGCAGTGAACAATGAAACAGAATTCTACAGTCTGACAGACACTGAGTTCAAAAGGGAGATAGTAAAAATACTGAAGGAATTAAGGCTGAATATCAAGGAATTAAAAGAGGATATAAACGGTAATGCAGATTAGTTTAGAAAGGAACCAGAAAATATAAGGAGGAACCAAGAAAAATTAGAAAATTCATTTGCAGAGATGCAAACTGAGCTAAAGGCACTAAAGAGAAGAATGAATAATGCAGAGGAACAAATTAGTGACTTGGAAGATAGAATAATGGAAATCACCCAGTCAGGACAGTAGACAGAAAACCATGAAAAAACATGAAAGCAATATAGAGATATATGGGTTAATATATAGTGGGCCAATCCATGAATAATAGGAATTTCAGAAGGTCAAGAAAAAGAAAAGGGGATTGAAAAATTATTTGAAGAAATTATGGTTGAAAACTTTCCAAATCTAAAGGAAACTGATATCAAGATACAGGGAAGCACAGAGGGCCCCAAGTTAGCTGAACCCCAATAGGACCACATCAAGACATATTATAATAAAAATGGCAAAATTAAATATAGAGAGGATTCTAAAGGCAGCAAGAGAAAAGCAAAGTGTTAATTATAAAGGAACCCCCATAAGGCTATCAGCTGATTTCTCTACAGAAACACTACAAGCCAGAAGGGAGTGTCAAGATATATTTAAAGTGCTGAAAGGAAAAAATTTGCAATCTAGAATACTCTATCCAGCAAGAATATCATTTAAAGTAGAAGGGGAAATAAAGAATTTTTCCAAAAAACAAAAGCTAAAAGAGTACAGTGATACTAAACCCATTCTAAAATAAATACTGAAAGGGCTTCTCTAAATAAAAAAGAATAATAATAAAAAAGGAAGTAAGAAGAAATAGGATGGATGAAACCACAATTGGAAACCAATCACTTAAATAAGCCAGCATACAATTCTAAACATGAAGATGCTAAAAAAAAAAAAAAAAATCATACAATGTGGGGAAGGAAAGTAAGAAAATATAAATTCTTTTTTTTTTATTTTAATGATGCGTTTGAGCCTATTATGACCATCAGGCTAAAGCAAGCAGATATAGGAAGGGGTTAACGTATGTAAAAAACAGCGCAACCATAAATCAAAATGGAGCATTACATTCTCAAAAGCTGAAAAGAAAAGTACTCAAGCTAAAATAAATGGAAATCATCGAACCAAAAAAAAAAAAAAAAAAAGAAAAAGAAAAGAAGAAGAAGAAGAAAAGAGAAACCTAGATTGAGCTGGAAAACAAGGTTTAAAATGGCAATCAATATGTATCAATAATCACCTTAAATGTCAATGGACTGAATGCTCCAATCAAAAGACACAGAGTGATAGATTGGATAAAAAAGCAAAAACCTTCAATCTGCTGTCTATAAGAGACTCACCTTAGGGCAAAGGACACATATAGCTTGAAAGTGAGGGAAGGGGAAACTTTATTTCATGCCAATGGACGATATAGGAAAGCAGGAATTGCAATACTCGTATCAGACAAAATAGACTTTAAAATGAAGGCCAAAAAGAAAGACATGATTTAATGGCTAAAGGATCCATTCAAGAAGAGGATATTATAATCATCAATACATATGCCCCTAATACAGGGGCACCCAGATACTTCCAATAAATACTAACAGACATAAGAGGAAAAATTGATGGGAATACAATCATAGTAGGAGGCTTTAACACCCCACTCACATCAATGGAGAGATCTTCTAGACAGAAAAGTTTTAGACTTAATCAACATTTTCAGGACATTACATCCAAAAAAAGTCAGAATATGCATTCTTTTCAAGTGCACATGGAACATTCACAAGAATTGATCACATCATGGGACACAAAAATAACCTCAACAAGTTTAAGAGTATAGAAATTATTTCAAGTATCTTCTCTGACCACAATAGCATGAAACGAGAAATCAACTGCAGGAAAAATTGAGAAAAAACTAACTACATGGAGACTAAACAACATGCTACTGAAAAACAAATGGGTCAATGAGGAAATCAAGAAGGAAATTAAACAATACCTTGAGACAAATGGTAATGAAGACACAACCACTCGAAATCAATGGGATGCTGCAAAAGCAGTGCCCAGAGGGAAGTTCATAGCAATACAGGCCTTCCTTGAAAAAGAAGAAAAATCTCAAATGGACAACTTAACCCACCATCTAAATGAATTCGAAAAAGAACAAACAAAACCTAGCGTCAGCAGAAGGACATAAAGCTCAAAGAGGAAATCAATAAAATAGAGATTAAAAAAAGATAGGAAAAGAAAAAGCAATAAAACCAAGAGCTGGTTCTTTGAAAAGGGAAACAAAATTGACAAACCTCTGGCCAGACTCACCAAGAAGAGAAGAGAAAAAACCCAAATAAACAAAATAATAAATGAAAAAGGAAAAGTCACAATGGATACTACAGAAATACAAAAAAATCATGAGAGGATACTATGAACAATTGTATGCCAACAAATTTGACAACCTAGAAGAATGGAAAACTTTCTAGAGACTTACAGCCTGCCAAAACTGAATCAAGAAGAAACAAATCAACTGAACAATCAATCACTAGAAATGAAAACGAATGTCATGAAAACACTCCCTACAAATAAAAGTCCTCCTTAAACTTTTTTGAAAGGTTGAAGAAGAAACACTCCCAAAGACATTCTATGATGCCACCATCACCCTAATTCCAAAACCAGTCAAAGATACCACCAATAAAAAAACTATAGGCCAATATCTTCAATGAATTTAGACGCAAAAATTCTCAACAAAATTTTAGCCAACCGAATCCAACAGCATATAAAAAAGGCCATACACCACGATCAAGTGGGATTAATCCCAGGTTCATAAGGATGGTTCAACATACGCAAATCGATCAATGTCATACACCACATTAACAAAAGAAAAGTCAAAAACCACATGATCATCTCAATAGATGCAGAAAAAGCATTTGACAAAGTCCAACATCGATTTATGATAAAAATTCTTATCAAAGTGGGTATAGAGGGAACATACCTTAACATAATAAAAGCTATTTATGGCAAACCCACAGCAAATAGAATACTCAGTAGAGAAAAGCTGAAAGTCTTCCCACTGATGCCCACTCTCACTACTCTTATTCAACATAGTACTGGAAATCCTAGCCCAGCAATCAGACAAACAAACAAACAAAAAAAAATAAAAGGCATTCAAATAGGAAGAGAAGAGTAAAAATGTCACTATGAAGATGACATGATACTATATATAGAAAACTGTAAGGACCCCACCCAAAGTTACTAGAACTGGTCAACAAATTCAGCAAATTAGTAGTATATAAGATTAACATTCAGAAATCAGTCACATTTTTGTATACTGACAATGAAATATTAGAAAAGGAATACAAAAATACAATACCTTTTAAAATTGCACCCCAAAAAATAAAACATCCGGGAATACACTTGACCAAGGAGGTAAAAGACTTACATGCTGAGAATTATAAAACTTTAATCAAGGAAATTAAAGATGTAAAGAAATGGAAAGCTACCCCATGCTCCTGGGTTGGAAAAAATAATATTGTAAAAATGGCTATACTATCCAAAACAATCTACAGATTCAATGCAATCCCTATCAAAGTACCCATGGCATTTTTCACAGAACTCGAACAAACTACCCAAAAACTTATATGTAACCACAAAAGACCCAGAATTGCCAAAGCAATTCTGAGGAACAAAAATCAAGCAGGAGGGATAACTCTCCCAGACTTCAGGCAATACTACAAAGCCATGTCATTAAGACAGTGTGGTACTGGTACCAAAATAGACATACAGACCAATGGAACAGAATAGAGAACCCAGAAATAAACCCAGACACCTATGGTCAATTAATCTTTGACAAAGGAGGCAAGAATATAAAATGGGGAAAAGACAGTCTTTTCAGCAAGCATTGCTGGGAAACCTGGACAGCTGCATGCAAATCAATGAAACTAGAACACATCCTCACAGCATACACAAAAATAAACTCAAAATGACTTAAAACCTTAAATATAAGACGAGACACCATCAAACTCCTGGAAGTGAATATAGGCAAAACATTCTCTGACATTAACCTTACAAATGTTTTCTCAAGTCAGTCTCCCAAAGCAACAGAAATAGAAGCAAAAATAAACCAATGGGACCTAATCAAATTGACAAGCTTTTGCACAGCAAAGGAAACCAAAAGGAAAATGAAAACACAATTTATGGAATGGGAAAAAAATAATTTCAATGTTGCGACTGACAAGGGCTTAATCTCTAAAATATGCAAACAACTCATACAACTCAACAGCAAAAAAAGCTAACAACGCAATGGAAAAATGAGCCAAAGACCTGAAGAGACATTTTCTCCAAAGAAGATACACAAATGGCCAAGAAGCGCATGAAAAAATGCTCAACATCACTGATTATTAGAGAAACGCAAGTCAAAACTACCATGAGATACCACCTCACACCAGTCAGAATGGCCATGATTAATATGTCCACAAAGAACAAATGCTGAAGAGGGTGTGGAGAAAAGGGAACCCTCCTGCACTGTTGGTGGGAATGTAAGTTAGTACAATCACTATGGAAAACAGTACAGAGGTACCTTAGAAATCTATACATAGACCTACCATATGGCCCAACATTCCCACTCTTGATCATATATCCTGACAAAACTTTCCTTGAAAAAGACACATGCACCCACATGTTCATTGCAGCACTGTTCACAATAGCCAAGACATGGAAACAATCTAAATGCCCATTGACAAATGATTGGATTAGGAAGATGATATATATATATATATATATATATATATATATATATATATATATACACAATGGAATACTACTCAGCCATAAAAAAGAACAAAATTATGCCATTTGCAGCAACGTGGATGAAACTAGAGACTCATACTAAGTAAGTCAGAAAGAGAAAGACAAATACAATATGATTATCACTTATATCTGGAATCTAATATAAGGCACAAATGAACCTTTACACAGAAAAGAAAATCATGGACTTGGAGAATAGACTCATGGCTGCCAAGGGGGAGGGAGAGGGAGTGGGATGGATTGGAAACTTGGGGTTAATAGATGCAGACTATTGCTTTTCGAATGGATAAGCAATGAGATCCTGCTGTGTAGCAATGGGAACTATGTCTAGTCACTTATGATGGAGCGTGGTAATGTGAGAAAAAAAGAGTATAGACATGTATGTGTAACTGGGTCACCATGCTGTACAGTAGAAAATTGACACAACACTGTAAACCAGCTATAATGGAAAAAAAATTATGTATAAAAAAAACTTTCTCTAGCTGATCAAACAAGAAGGAATTAATTAAATTTTTGAAAAAATAATATAGCTCTCACTATCAAATATGAATACAGATCACAATCCTTCACTAATTATAGTATGGTATTGACAACAAAGTCAACAGGTAGATTATTGTGATAAAATGTATAAGGCTCTGAAATAGTAATAAATAAAACTTCACAAAGAACAAATAAAGGAATCCTCAAAATGAATGGATTAATAATTACTGTTCAATAGATAATGTTGAAAGAATTGACTAAATATATGGAAAATTCAAGTCGAGATTTTTTTTTTTCTCACATGATTCAACAAAACAAATTCCAGAGTTTAACGAAATTTTTTTAATAAAGTAAAAAATAAGTACAAAAACTTTCTACTTGACTCATACAAATGAAGAATCCAAATAGCTGTTATAAAAATGCAGCTTTATGAACTGGTATACTATGGAAATCTGTATATATACCCATGAATAGGAAATGAAATATAGATGGTCTTCACAAGGAAAATCATTGGGAACAAAGTATCAGGTGCTGTGTCTTATTTCTCTCCTTCTAAAAGTAATACAAATTTTTGCCCTGATGTTCTTCATGTATCTATTGTTTTTCTCTCTCTCTAGACCCTTCCTTAAAACCTGAATCCCAACTAACCTTAGTGGGTTTTCCCCATATGCAACATTAACCATTAGCTCGAGTTCCCGCAATGACCTGCAAAAACTCTGACTTTATTTTTCATATTACTAGGAAGGGGTAATATGATTTAGCTCAAAAAACAGGGGTTAATATCTCCAGATCTTCCTCTTCTCAGCCAGCCTATTGTTTTCCCTGTCCAAAAGTCTTATCTGCCACAGAAGTTTTAATTAGCAGAACTATAGTGCTTGTATTTACAAACCAGCTTAGACTCAAAAAGGCTATTTAATTTCTATTTTCAGAAAAATAGAAATTAAAAAAGGCTTCAGTTGTTTAATTCATTTTCAATTGCTGACCCTGAGGAGAATTATAACCAGTGCTTCTGATTATAATCATAATTGCAATTTAAAGCTGATCATTTTTAAGAGATGCATTTGTTCCTGGTTATTTGTGAGTTATTTCACTTAAGCTTATTTAGAAGTAAGAGAGGATTTGGTGGACATCAAGTTTCTAATGGCTCATTTTAGAACATTTAGAGTTTTAGAGTTAGAATGAAAGAAACAAGGACACAAACAAACCCTAGTTTCCACTCTGACCCTTTATCCCTCTCTCATCCCTTCTGTGATTCTCTACCAATGTTCTTCTCAGGCTCCTTCATTTATTTTAGACTATGGTGCCTGGTTTTATGCCTTATTCTACACACTCACATTCTGTCATCCTTGGTGATAATAACATCACACAGTGTCCTGGATGCTCAGGTCACTTTGCTTCATCTCCAGTGGCCCTCTCTCCTCCACCCAAGCCCTCCAACATCATGGCCAGAGCCTGGCTCTTATCATCTGTCAATGCTTTACCTCTAAAAATCACAAATCCATGGATCCCACACCTTCAATCAACCTCCTATCTTCCCAATCACCCACTACCCATTCTATCCACTCAATATCCATATCCTGTTCAACTACTCAAATGGTAGCCATGACTTGGCCCATTGACCTCTCTCCTTTTTCCCAAACCTCCAGACTCTCCCTTTTATATTATGTAGCCAAGATCATTACAGTGATCATTTGAATAAATTATTTCCAATAGCTTAACAATGTAGTTCACTGGTCCATCATTTTTTAGTCATAGCCATTGGGCAAAGCCCCAAACCTAGGTGAATATATCTATATAATTTCCTCATGGCTGCATCAATGAAACCAAGAGCTGTTGGAGAAAGTCACATTTAGTGGAATAACAGCTTCACAGCAAATTCATGAATGCTGGATTCAAATGGTACTAAGAACTGCAAGAAAAAAAAAAACATTAATATTCCAAACTCACTCTTCACAATGACTATTTTCAAACTTTTTCATAATTAAAAAAGTTTAGCTCCCCATATTTGTATATTCATTCTCATATTCTCTTTACACCTATCACCATCTCTCTTCAATCTTTCAATTCTACCTTTATTTCTCTAAAGGAATACACATGTTTTTTTCATTGTACTTGTTATAGTTATAATTTATACGTTCCTATAATTTAATGTAATGTGCATTATAAATTATATGAATCAGGAGAAGAATCAAGATGACAGAGTAGGAGGACATAGAATGCACCTCCCCCCATGAACGCACTGAAAATACACCTCCATGTGGAAGAATTCTCACTGAAAATTGTAGACTAGGAGAAAGACTCCTATACAACCAAGGCTGTAAGAAAGAGTCCCACATAACTGGGTAGGATGAAAAGAGAAGAGATCAGGTCAGGACATTTATCCCAGCAGGGGAGTCAGAAGAAAAGGGAGATCACACAGCTGATGATTCTCTCTAGGGAGTGAATGGTTCAAGTCACACATTGGGTGCCCCAGCCCTAAGGTTCAACACAGGGAAGACAATCACACTTAGCTGGTTAGAGGACCAATGAGACTAACAGCAGGGCTGTGAGAAGCCTAGAATCTGCTTGAGAGGAGTGCACACATGCTTGCTTGCTTCCAAAGCAGGGCAGAGAGGGCATATTGAAAACTTTACAAATGGCTAACTTGTTTTCCAGTGCACACCCCAGCCAGAGCCAAGTAAATGCTCCAGCCCTGCTTGCTTTATAATGCAGCTCCACCCTGGGTCTAGGTCTGCCAAGGCTAAGGACAGAGCTCAGCTGTAAGACTCATAGGTAGCTCACACCTGAAGTGGCATCTGAGCAGGGTAGGGACAATCATTGCTGGGGCATACACAACCAGTGAATCAGAAGCAATCCAGGTCTCAGATCTTGCCAGACTGACACAGCTCACACCCCAACCCATGCCAAGAGCCCACATAGGTCCCACTTGTTCTATGGTGCAACTCTGCAGCAATGCAAAGGTCCCAGTGCTGGGAGCAGGGGTGAGGGCAGAGGATAGAGCGCACACTTGAAGGGAACAGAGCCAGTTTGGCCCCAACTCTCAAGGCTTCTGCTCCAGCAGCTTGGGATATGACTCTACCCTGGATAGGGTAGTAGAGCACCAAGAAGAGAAGAAACCCTGGCTCTGTCCCTAGACCCTCCTTCTCCAGCCCCACACCCTATCAAAGTGATAGCTGCCAACATCTCCTGAGGAAAGATGTGATTTATGTTTACATCGAATTCAGCTCTCTCACCAAAGCTACTGAGCAAATGTAAGCTGTATAGGAATGTGTCCACATAAGAACACCCATCAAGCTGCCCCCCCCCAAAAAAACCAAAACCAAATCACTCCCAGACAAAAAACATCCAGGACTAAACAGTTTCACAGGGGAATTCTACTAAACATATAAAGAAGAGCTAATACATATCCTTCTCAAACTGTTCTAAAAAACATTGTCTAGAATGGAACACTCCCAAATCAAGCCATTACCTCTATATCAAAACCAGACAAAGACACTACAAAAAAAATAAAATTAGAGTCCACTATAACTGATGAATATATATGCAAAAATCCTCCAAAAAATACCAGCAAGTTGACCAATTTATAAAAAGGATCACTCACCATGATCAAGTGGGATTTATTATAGGGTAATTCCAAAATTGATTCAGTATTCACAAATCAAGCAATGTGATACACCACATTAACAAAAGGAAGTAAAAAAGCTCACATAATCATTTCAATAGACAGAAAAAGCACTTGACAAAATTCAACATCCATTAGTGATAAAAAGCTCTAATCAAACTTGATCTAGAGTACATATCTCAACATAATAAAGTCCATTTATGACAAATCCACAGCTAGCATTATACTAGATGGTAAAAAGCTAAAAGCCTTTCCTCTAAAGTCAGAAATAAAACAAGAATTTCCACACTCATCACTTCTACTTAATATAATTTGGAAATCCTAGCCACAGTAATCAGGTAAGAAAAATAAATAAAAGGTATCCAAATCAGAAGCGAAGAAAGAAACCTGTTTGCAGATGACATGATACTATATATAAAAAACTATAGTCTCTAGCAGAAAAATATTAGAATAAATGAATTCAGTAAAGTTTCAGGATACAATATTCATATATAGACATCTGTTACTTTTTTGTACACTAATAATGAACTGCCAAAAAGATAAAGCAATCTCTTTTAAATTGCATTAAAAAGAATAAATACCTAGGAATAAATTTAACTAAGGAAGTGAAAAATTTATACTCTGAAGACTATAAAATCCTGATGAAGGAATTTGAAAATGATCCAAAGAATTGCAAAGATATCCTATGTTCTTGGATTGAAGAATTTTAAATTATTAAAATATCCATAATAACTAAAGCAATCTACAGATTTAATGCAATCACTATCAAAATACCCAGGACAGTTTAAACAGAAAAATCAATCATAAAATTTTTATGGGACTACAAAAAAACCCAAATTCCCAAAACAATATTGAGAAAAAAGAACAAAGCTGGAGGTATCATGCTTCCTGACTTCAGACCATACTACAAAGCTACAGTAATCAAAACAAAATGATACTGCCAAAACAAACAAGCAAACAAACAAAAGCCATAGAGCAAAGAAAAAGAATGGAGAGCCTAGAAAAAAGCTTTGCACTTATGATCAATTAATCTACAACAAAGAAGGCAAGTATGGTGAAATACAGTCTCTTTATTAAGCAGTGCTGGTAAAACTTGTCAGCTACATGTAAAAGAATGAGATAAGAACATTTCTTCATACCATATTAAAAAAAAACTTCAACAAGGATTAAAGATCTAAATCTAAGACCTGAGACAATAAAACTCCTAGAAAAGATCATAGTCAGAACACTCTTCATAAATCATAGCAGTATTTTTCAATCTGTCTCCTAAGGTAAAAGAAATAAAAGAATTAGGACCTCATTAAACGTAAAAGCTCTTGAAAAGCAAAGGGAGCCACTGAAAAAGTGAAAAGATTATCTAAGAAATGGGATAAAAATATTTGAAGGTGATGTGATCAATAGAGTTAATACTCAAGCTCATACAACTCAATATAAAATCAAAAGACAAACAATCTGATTAAAAAGTGGGCAGAGAATCTAAATAGATATTTTTCCAAAGACATACAGATGCCCAACATATATGTGAAAAGATGTAGAACATCACTAGTTATTAAAGAAATGCAAGTAGAAAATACAGTGAAATATCACCTCACACTGGTAAGAATGGCCATCATCAAAAAGTCTACAAATAATAAATGCTGGAGAAGATGTGAAGAAAAAGGAACTTTTCTACACTGTGGGAATGTAAATTGGTATAGTCACAATGGAGGACGATATGAAAGTTCCTCAAAAAACTAAAATTAGAATAACCATATGGTCCAGCAATTCCACTGCTGGGTATATAGCTGAAGAAAAATAAAAACATTAATTCTAAAGGAAACATGCACACTAATATTCATGGCAACATTATTTATAATAGCCAATGTATGAAAGCAAAATAAGTGTGCATCAACAAGATGAATGGATAAAGAAGTTTTATATATATATATATATATATATATATATATATATATATATATGTATGTATATACACACATACATACATATAAATCATACATTATACATTATTTATATATGTTATATACATAATAGAATACTACTCAGCCATAAAAACAAATTCTGCCATTTTCAACAACATGAATAGACGTGGACCTAGAAAATACTATGCTTAGTGAAACGTCAAAGACAAATAATCAGTTATCACTTATGTGTGGAATCTAAAAATAAAACAAATATCTAACAAAACAGAAACAGACTTACATATACAGAGAACAAACTTGTGGTTACCAGTGGGAAGAGAGAAGGAGAGGAGGGGGAAGACAGGAGTATGGAATTGAGAGATACAAACAACATTGTTTAGATATATTGTACAGCATGGGAAAATATTATTTTGTAATAATTTTAAAGATAGTATAATCTAGAATTATATTGAATCACTGTTGTACATCTGAAACTAATTTAATATTGCAAATCAATTATACTTCAATTAAAAAGAATTATATGAATTGTTATATATTATATGCTATGAATTATATGAATTATTTATTATTTTGTGAGAATTTTTAATCAATAAAAATCTACTCATTAGATTGTTCATGAGGGCAAAGCCACATCTGGTTGTTTACCATTCTATGTCTACCAACCATTATAACACCTGACAATAGTAGATACTTCAAAAAGTATTTATACTGAGAGAATCAATACATAGACTTCAGTATATACATTAAGTCACTCTTAAACACTCCTTATGCCATAAGAATAGTGCTCACACTGAAATGTCTTCAGTATATGTCTAGTATAATATATGTGAACTGTGATCCCCCTTCACACTTTTTCAAGTCAGTTCTGTTCCAAATAGTCATTGCTTTCATGTACGGTTAAATTATCCATTATTTTTCCTGTTCTTGCTTGCTTTGATAAAGTATCAAAAAGTACATTTTTTTACCTTGACTAAAGTCTTTAAATATATGATTTTAAAACATTTTGGCAGTTGATATACGTTATGCACTGTGATAGTTGCTGAGAAGAGACTTGAGATGGATGCAAAATAAGATATAAGACCTACCACCCAGGTATTACAATCTCATGAGAGAATTCTTTTATAAATGTCCAACTGTTATAATTAGCTTCTCATTCAAATGGCATAAAATCCAAAATAACAGGGGTTCAGGTAAGACAGAAATTCATTATCTTGTCATTAAATATAAGTAGTGCAATATAATTATGGGAGTCCCATCATAATTAAGATCACAGGTTATTTTCTCCTCACAGCCCAGCATGGTTACTCCTGCTCCAGCCATTGCATCTACATTTTGAACAAGGTAATAAAAAAGGCACATTTCCCCCTTTTATGACATTATATGGATCTCTGACACACCAATATCACTCATTCTTCTTTGATAAAACTTAGTTACAAAGCTGCTCTTAGCTGCAATGGTGGTTGTGAAATGAACCACTAAAAAATTTACAAGTTCTGATACTGAATAATGTGAGGATGGATACTAGGAAGCATTCTTTAGCATGGTAGGAAACTCTAAAGAAAAGTATGATAAATAATAAACTAGACACACAAACAAACATAATGAATGAACATAGAAGAGAGAAAGCAATTCTCTTGGAATTGGAGTAGATTTCACCATCAGGAGAAATAGTTCTTCATACATCAAAAAGATCTAAACAAAGAGATTAAAAATAAGAGAGAGAGAGCAGGGCAAGGAGGGGGCAAATCAAAATGTGAAATCCAAAAAATATAGAGTAGTGAGGGGAGGGTTGAGTAGTCCAGAGTGGCCAGAACCCTGGAGCTGGACTGTGTAGCAGGGGGGATGGAATGTGATGGAGATTTAAGGATGAAAAGGTAGATGGAACTTAGGATGCTGAGAGTTGTGAATAAAAGACTGAATGCATGTTTGGTATTAATATTCAAGACACTGTAACCATTGCTATTGTTTTCATTCCTGTTTAACTATTAAAATGTTTCCATTTTGAATATTACTCAGCCATAAAAAAGAATGAAATAATGTCATTTGCAATAACATGGATGCAAGTAGGTATTTTCATACTAGGTGAACAGACTTGTGGTTGCCAAGAGTGAGGGGGCAAGTGGAGTAGATTGGGAATTGGGGGTTAGCAGATGCAAACTATTACACTTAAAATGCATAAGCAATGAGGTTCTACTGTATAGCACAGGGAACTATACCAAATCTCTTGGGATAGAACATGATGGAAGATAATATGAAAAAAATAATGTGTATATATATTATATACATATTTGTATTACATATATGTAGGACAGAGTTACATTGCTGTACAGAACAAAAAATATGGCACAACATTGTAAATCAACTATAATAAAAAATTTTAAAAAATCTTTCCATTTTTGTTATTCCTTCATTAAATATGGAAACCTGTAACCATTGCTTTAGATGTTAAATCTTGCAGAGACTAGAGATTTTGGCTTTATTCATGTCCCAAGTATGGCATTTTGAATCATCATCATTACTTTATAACAGAAAGGAAGTCACAGAATAGAAAGTCTGCACTACCCTGGCTCCTCCCGTTGAGTTGAAATTACATTCTTCAGATATATAAACACCAATGAGAACCTAGGTAAGACATGCGAAATGTGCTTTTACGATGAAACAGCTTCTTAGAGTCACTGATTTTCCCACATCTGTTCAGGTTCAAGAGTCTTCAGCTTATTCAGCCAGATAAAGGCACATGCCCCCTATCTCTGGGTATTGGTAGCAGGAGAGGGTGAGTGGGGATAAGAAGAGATCACCAGCTGCTTCCTGTCAACCTAGAAGATGGGTTTGTGAAGCTGCCATCTGAGCAAGGGCTGGGGTTAAATCACTGTCTACTGACACGTGTTATTAGGAAAGCAGCAGGGAGTGGTTTTTCTTCCTGATGCATGAATACTTAGATCTGGGGCTCTTGTTGTAGTTCTCTCACTGGGATGAGCTCAGATGGGAACAGTGAAAACAAAACATTCATGCCTCTGATATTTATGTTGCCAGTCATTTTGCCACTCCTTGTAATTATACAAAACATGACTAATATCAGCTTTACTTTCTACTTATTCTGCAATGAAGACATTTGACCATATTTTGTCCTGATCCATGGGAATTGTGTGTGTGTGGTCACATGGCCTATAAAAAAAATTTACTATGTTATCCTAGAAAGACAGATGATGCTGTTACTGAAAGAGCAAAAAACTTTGCTTATAAGGAATGGAGGTACAGAGAAATATCCACTGTGGTAAACATAAGTCCACTGAGATGTTCAATCACATAAAAGAGGTCCATCAATGAGAAAGCTGGGATTTTTTTTCATTTACTTTTTTACATAAGGTAGAACTTTCAGTGTTCTTCAGTGAAGTCCTGAGCCTGGTTTTTAAATGCATCTAAACACACATATTTCTAATCAAGCTCCTGATGAGAAGGTAATTCTCTGCCAGTAGAGAGTAATTCAGGTATAACCTAGCTTTCACCAGGCTGCATCAGCCTGTGGGTGGAACAGGTCGTATTATGATAATAGGATGATGCTAAGCTGATAGCTCCTCACCACAGGACCTCAGTAACAACCCCTCCGCTCCTCACTTGTTTCTGGGAGCCCCAGGACGTCTCCTATGTGGAGTGGACAATTCCCCAATGAACATATCAAGTCACAGGCTAGCTGGTGCTCATCCTCTGGGGCAATAGCATTTCATGCTCCACGGCAGGTTCTGCTGGAAGAATATTTGAGGTGTGCATTGCTTTGCTTTCAATCTTCATCATCCCAGATCCACACCATATTCCACATAGTTAAGAATTTGAACTCCTCCAGAACTCCTGTTGCACTAAATGCCTACAAGAGACTGAAGCAACACAATTTCTACCAAACATCCTTGCTAAAAATAGTCTAAGATTTTTGGTGTTGATTGAATGGTTTGTTGATTTTTACAGCCTTTCCTTCTCTAGGGCTCAGGCCTAGTCCCATTGCGCTCAGTTTGCAGACAGAAATCATAGAGGTCTCTGATTCCCCAGTGCTCCCATTTCTAACTCCAGACTCTGAGCATAACTGTCATCAGAAGCAGTGTGATCACACTGAGAGGGTATGGGGAGCTGCAACGGAGGGTCAATAAAGATCACACTTCAAGGTCTAACTCAGTATTTCTGAAAGCACTTACAATCTTAGAAAAGGAATATTTTAAAATGTAATGCCTCTCTCAGTAGTCAAAAATAAATTTATCTTTTGCAAATCTTCTCCCACTCAGTAGATGGCCTTTACATTTTGTTGCAAAAATCACTGTTGTTTGATGTAGTCTCACTGTATATTGTTGTCTCCTTTGTTGTAGATTAATTACCCATATAAGTGTTGGTTCCTCTCTGGGCTCTCTATTCTGTTTCATTAATCTACATGTATTTTTTTGTGCCAGTACTATATTGTTTTAATCACTGTTGCTTTTTATGGTTTGAAATTACAGAAACTATAGATTCAACATGGGGTTAATATCTAAAACATACAAAGAACTCATAAAACTCAACATCCAAAAACAAACAACCCAATAAAAAAAAATGGGCATAGGGTCTGAATAGACATTTTTTTCTAAAAAAAATACATACAGATGACCAACAGGCACACGAAAAGATGCAAACATCGCTAAAATCATTAGGGAAATGGAAACCAAAACCACAATGAGATATCACCTCATGACTATCAGAATGCTTATTATCAAAAAGACAACAAAGTAGGAGTTCCCTCTGGTGGCCCAACAGGTTAAGAACCCAACTGGTATCAAGGATGTTGGTTCGATCCCTGGCCTTGCTCAGAAGGTTAAGGATCTGGCATTGCTGCAAGCTTCAGTGTGGGTCACAGATGTGGCTCAGATCCAACTTGCTGTGGCTGTGGTGTAGGCCAGCGGCTGCAGCTCCATTTCAACCCCTAGCCTGGGAACTTCCATATGCCACAGGTGCAGCCCTAAAAAGCAAAAAATAAGACAACAAATAACAAATATTGACAAGGATGTGGAGTAAAGGGAACAGTTGTGCACCATTGGTGAGACTGTTAAGTTGGGGCAATCACAGTGGAAAACAGTACGGAGGTTCCTTGAAAAATTAAAAATATAGAACTACTGGGAGTTCCCGTCGTGGCTCAGTGGTTAATGAATCCAACTAGGAACCATGAGGTTGCGGGTTCGATCCCTGGCCTTGCTCAGTGGGTTAAGGATCCATCGTTGCTGTGAGCTATGGTGCAGGTCGAAGAAGCTGCTTGGATCTGGCATTACTGTGGCTGTGGCATAGGCTGGGGGCAATAGCTCCGATTAGACCCCTAGCCTGGGAAACGTTATATGCCATGGATGTGGCCCTAGATAGAGACAAAAATAAATAAATAAATAAATAAATAAATAAATAAATAAAATTAAAATTTAAAAAATAGAACTACTGTAGGATTCAGTAATTCTTCTACTGAGTATTTATCCAAAGAAAGCAAAAATAATAATTTGAAAAGACAGATACACCCCTATGTTCATTGCCACATTATTTACAATAGCCGAGATACATACACACATAAGCAACCTAAGTACTCATCAACAGATTAATGGATAAAGAAGATGTGGTATATATATATAATGAAATGCTGATCAGCCATAAAAAAGAATGCTATCTTGCCAACTGCTACAACATGGATGACCTAGAGGGTATTATGCTAAATGCAATAAGAGAAAGACAAATTCTGTGTGATCTCACTTATGTGTGAAATCTAAAAAACAAATCAAACATAACAAAATGGGAACAGAGTTATAGATACAGAGAAAAAAAACAGGTGGCTATCAGAGAGGAGGGGATGGAGGGAAAAAATAGATGAGGGAGATGAAGAGGTATAAAATTCCAGTTGAAAAATTAATGTCACAGATATGAAATGTACAGTGTGGGGAATATAGTCAGTAACTATGTAATATCTTTGTATGGCAACATATCCTATGTTGCACAACAGAAACTATAATTTAGTGTTGTAGGTCAATTATACTTTAAAAACTAACAAGCAAACTCATTGAACAAGAGATTAGTTTTGTGGTTACCAGAGCTGGGGTGTAGGGGGAGGTGGAAGTGAATGAAGGCAGTCAAAAAAGACACAAATTTCCACTTGTAAAATAAGTACTAGGGATGCAATGTCCAACATGATATTAACACTGCTGTATGTTATATATGGAAGTTGTTAAGAGAGTAGATCCTAAGAGTTCTCATTGCAAGGAAATTTTTTTTTTATTTAAGTTGTATCTATACAAGATAAAGGCTGATCATTATAGTGATAATTATTTCATGATTTAAATAAAATCATTGTATGGTACACCTTAAACTTACACAATATTGTATGTCAATCATATTTAATACAACTAGAAGAAAAAATTTACCTTTCCCAACTTCACTATCAGAAAAACATAAAGAGTGACAGTCACCAGGGTTATTCCACCAGGGCTCCAGCAACCTATGAACTTGTATGGCAGCCTCTTATTAGTGCACCCCTCACAACAGAGTTATTTTTTACGTCTTGGGTGTACCAATGATTTCTGTATTTCCACCTATTACATGACATCAGAATTGTGTCAGGTTCTATGTTAGGGGCTGGGGGTGGGGATCCACACAGTTTTATTGGTGCTGCAAATTGTCATAGCTTACGTCTAGTATTTCATGCCTTCTCACCACATACAAGCAAAAATTCCCTCAGCAGCTCCCCTCCATGCCTCTACTCTTGCAGGAAACTCTCCAATGCCCTCATCTACCAACCAGCTAAATTTACACAAGAACTCAAAATCATTAGTCATTAGGGTAATGCAAATTAAAACCACAATGGGATACCACTACATGGCAATTCTAATTTCAAAATGACTAAAATTATAGGGAAAAAGAGGCTAAAATACCAAGCACTGATGAGGGAACAAAGCAGCAGAGCTCTTATACATTGCTGGTGGTAAAGCAATTTGGTGGTTTCAGATAAAGTAAAACATATTTACCATATGACTCAGCAACCCCATTCTCTTTATTATCCAAAGAGAATAAAAACTTATGTTCACCACCAAATCTATATGTGAATATTTGTTGTGGTCTTATTCATAATCGCCAAAATCCAGAAATATCCAGATGCCCTGAAATCTAAGAATGGATAAATTACCATCAGTCTATCATATCAACAGAATACTACTCAGAAATGAAAAGGAGCAAATTAGTGGTTCCTACAACACTATGGATGACCCTTAAATGCATTTTTCTAAGTAAAATAAGCCCGATCCAGAAGGCTACATATTGCATGATTCCCTTTATAGAACTGGGAGAATTTTAAGAGTGAAAACAAATTACTAGTTTTAAGGGATGTGGAGTTGTGTTGACTACAAAGGGACACCAGAGAGAATTTGGGGGGAATGATGGATATCCTCTATATTACATTTGTCAAAACCATACATCTGTACTCAACAAAGAGTGAATTTAACAGCAAATACATTTTTTAAGAAATCAGGCTTTGTTTTACTTCCTCATGTAAGGAGCTTGGAAATCACCATGCTGTCCTAACAAGTGAAAATCTGGAGTTCCCGTCGTGGTGCAGTGGTTAACGAATCCGACTAGGAACCATGAGGTTGCGGGTTCAATCCCTGCCCTTGCTCAGTGGGTTAATGATCCGGCATTGCCGTGAGCTGTGGTGTAGGTCACAGACACGGCTCGGATCCTGCGTTGCTGTAGCTCTGGCGTAGACTGGCGGCTATGGCTCCAATTAGACCCCTAGCCTGGGAATCTCCATATGCCACGGGAGCAGCCCAAGAAAAGACAAAAAAAAAAAAAAAAAAAAAAGTGAAAATCTGAACAGACCAAAAAATCAACAACTCTTCTTGGATTCCTAAGAGAGGGAAGAATGCATGGTAAATCGCTGGACTCAAGATTAGAGAGACTGACGGCAGCTACAGAGAATAAAAACTTACCAAGGCAGAGACTGAAGAGCAGAATCCACTGTGGGAACGAGTGCTGGGGCAGGAAAACCTGAACTGTAACTGATGAACTGCTGGAGGTTCAGTGTGAACAAGTCTGAGAGTTACAAAGTCCAGGGGTACCTGGTCAGAGGGTTCCTTTGTGATATGTGAGATTTACCACTGTGAGCACAACCAAATTCTCACAGAAAGTATCAGAGAAAAATCTCCTGGGGCATGAGGCGGAGGGGAGGTAAAGGAACCATTTTGAAATAAGCAAGAACACATTCCTTCTTCTTAAATAGCCTGCCATCAGGAGAAACTAATTAACCAGAGCCTGACCTGCTGGGGTTTTATCTCAGCCTAACTGGCCTGGGAAAGGAAACTCCAGTCAACTCAAGAAAAACTGCTCCCTATCCCACCTGAGGAAAGAGGAAAAAGCCTTGAAACACTTGTGATGTGCACAATCCAGAGGCACAGGCTCACTAAATGACTGACACTTGATCACAGGACTCTGGAATGCTGCCCTGCCACAACCACCTCAAACCACATTACCAAAGGCCTATTTACAATGGTTCCTTTTACCCAATAAATTGTGTCCAGCTATTGAGAAAATATTACAAGGCACACCAAAAGCCCCAAAACACAACTAGGAGAGACAGAGAAACATCAGAATCAGACATGGCAGAAGCATTGGAATTAGCGGACTAGGAATTAAAGAAAAAACATGATAATATTGCAAGGGAGTTAGTGGATAAAGTACACAGCATGCAAGAACAGATGAGCAATGTAAGGAAAGCAAAGGAAATCCTAAGGGGGGGAAAAACAAGAAAGAAATGCTAGAGATGAAAAAGCTGCAATAGAAATAAAGAATGCCTTTGATAAGCTAATTAGTAAACTGGATGGAACTGTGGAAAGCATCTCTGAGCTAGAAGATATACCACAGAATTTTCAGAAACAGAAAAGCAAAGAGAAAAGTGACTAAAAAGAAAAACAGAGCAAATACTCAAAGAGGAAGGAAACTATAAAACATGTAATGGACATGTAATAGGAATATAAAAGAAAAAAAAGGGGAAGAGAAGAAATAATTTGAAACATAATGACTAAGAATTTCCCCACAATTAATGCCAGTCACCAAACCACAGACCTGGGAAATTCAGAGAACACCAAGCAGGGTATACGCCAAAAAAAACCACTACACTCAGGCATATCATTTTAAATTACAAAAATAAAAAAAGAAAAGATAAAGAAAAAATACTAAAAGAAGCCAAGGGGGTGGGGGACCCACCTATCTACACAGGAATTAAGAATTACATCCAAATTCTCAGAAACCACACAAACAAGAAAAGAGTGGAGGGAAATATTTTTAAAAACTTTAGCAAACTAACTTCTGTACTCTTCAAAACTATCTTTCAGAAATGGAGGAGAAGTAAAGGTTTTTTCAGACAAACATTGAGGGACTTAGTTGCCAGTAGACTTGCTTTGCAAAAATGTTAAAGAAGTTCTTTAGGTAGAGGAAAAATAATACACAACTCAGATCTGTATAAAGAAAGGAAGAGCATTGATGAAGGAATGAGTGAAAGCAATAAAAACATATTTTTTTCTTTTTATGTCCGCACCTGCGGCATATGCAAGTTCCCAGGCTGGGGATCAAATTGGAGCTGAGCCTATGCCAAAGCCATGGCAACACTGAATCTGAGCCACATCTGTGACTTAAACCACAGCTTGAAGCAGCACTAGATCCTTAACCCACTGAGCGAGGCCAGGGATCGAATCTTCATCCTCATGGTTACCAGCCAGGTTTGTTACCACTGAACCACAAAGGGAGCTCAAGAACTTTTACTTTTCTTGTTTTTAATTGATCTAATATATAACATTCTGTTCAAAATGATAATACCAACAGTGTATTCAGCTATTTATTTTTATATATAATGTGTGTATATACGTATGCTTACATGTAGGGTAAATGAATGAGAGTAGTAATACAAGGGATAGGAGGAAGAAATTAGGCTATTTTTTTATGAATAGTACTCACACTATCAGTGAAGTGGTAGAGTGTTATTTGAAAGTGAAGCTGGAGTTTCTTAGCCCAGAAACATCCATATGCCACAGATGTGGCCGTAAAAAGGAAAAAAAAAAAAAAGTGTACTTGGATTAGTTGTAAATGTATATATGTATATTACAATCTCTAAGTCAACCATTAAAATAAGTTTAAAAAAATTATAACTGACATGCTAAGAGATAAGATGCAATCATATGTAAGGCTCAATTAAAACCACTAAAAGGCAGGAAAAAAGTAAAAGACAAAAATAAGAACAAAGGACCAGGGCAACAAATGGAAAACAGCAATAAATATAGTCTATCTTAATCCCCCTGTTCAATAATTACGTTGACTATCAGTGGTCTAAATATACCAGTTAAAATATCGGCATAGTGCGTCAAAAAACATGACCCAATTATGTCTTCTTTGCAAGAAACACATTTTAAATATAAAGCCACATAAGATATTAAAAGTAATGGATAAAGAAAATAAACCATGCCAGAAATAATTTTAAAAATCAGGAGTAGCATATTAATTTCAGACAAAGCAGACTTCAAAGTAGGAGAAGTGATGAGAAATTTAAAAAAAGATTTATCATCATTACATAATGATAAAAGGTCAATTCTTCAAGAAGACATAATTCTTAACATGGATGCACCTAACAACAGACTACCAAATTACATGAGGCAAAAACTGATAGAACTGCAAAAAGAAACAGATGAATCCACTATCACAGTTGAAGACTTCAACACTACTTTCTCAGAAATGGACAGATCCAGAAGGCAGGAAATCAGTAAGGACATAGTTAATTTCAACACCACCATCAGCCAATGGGATATAATTGACATAAGGAACAAAAGTAGAATACACAGTTTTCTCAAGCTCATTTGGAATACTCAACAATATAGACCACTTATGTGTTATGGGCCCTAAAACACACCTTAACACATTTAAAAGAGAGAAATCGTACATTGTCTGCTCTCATACCCCAAACTGGAAATCAATCAGAGAAAGATAACTAGGAAGTCTCAAAACATGGGCTGATTAAACATACTTCTATATGACACATGGTTCAAAGAAGATACTGCAAGAAAACTTTAAAAATATTTGGAAAATGAAAACACAACTTAACAAAATGAATGAGATGCAATAAAATCAGGGCTTAGAGGGAAATTTATAGCATTTTTTTATACTTGAAAAGAAGAAAGCTTTAAAATCAATGATCCAAATTTCTACCTTAGGAAAGTAGAAAAAGAACAGCAAATTGAATCCAAAGGAAGCAGAAGAAAATAAATAATAAGAATTAATGCAAAATTGAGGGTCAAGATTAATGTAATTTACCCTCAAATAAATCAGAAAAATATTATATATGTATATGTACACAGACAATAGATAGACAAATAGAATAAATTATGAAACAGATGTGGTAAAATATTAGCAATAGATGAATCTAGGTAAAGGTATTTGAGTGCACTCTTTTTATTTCACAACTTTTCTGTACTTCTAAAAAGTAAAAGACCAAAAAACAATGAAACCAACCAACCAAAAAAAAAGAATGCAAAATTAATGAAATTAAAATAGGAAAATCAATAGAGAAAATCAGCAAAATCAAAAACTGATTCTTTGTAAAGACCGGTAAAATTAATAAGCCTCTAGAAAGACTAAGACAAAACGAAAGACAAAAAGTACTAATATCAGAAATACTAACGCTAGAAGAAAGGGCCATCACTTTACAAAAAGAATTAACAATCTGAATAGTTCTCTACCTATTAAAGAAATTAAATTAAAATTTAATAATGACATGACTCCATGAAGGGGATGGTGAAGTATAGAATTAACCTACTAATGTAGGAAAATGATAATCTGACCATATACGAAAGGCTAAAGACTGAAAGATTTGTATACAACTGTTGTACTTTAGTTAGCAAATGTATTTTTCACAGAGAGATGGGTTAGATATTCTGAAGATACTTTATGTATAGACTGGAGTTGGACAAACAAGTAAATATCTTACAGATGATGAGAGCCAGGCTTTTCAATGTAGAAAGAAGTTACAAATAAGAAAAAGGGAAAACATAGAGTGAACTTTCTGGTATTAAGACTAGAATCAAAGGTATCATTTTAAAAACTATATAGCCACAGGAAAAAAAATTGATGTGTTTGTATGCATGAGTTAGTATACATGCATATATTCCGACCTCTGTTCAATGACGGATTTGGAAGTAATGACACTCTACCAGGAATGAGCACACCTAGAAGCCCAGACCTTGATTTATAAATATTGTTCTCCAAACAAAATGGAACCAGGATTCTTCAGAGAAGTGGTCAATCCCAGGAATGGGGGAGGGAAAATAAGATGAGGCTGGGGCATTGCATGGTTCCAGAAAGTAAATAACTTCTCAAATAGGATGTGATGTAGGCATGTTGAATAAGCAAAGGACCCAACCAAAAGAAGCTCTCAATGGTCAAAGTGAGAATGATTTCGACAAATAATAAATAATTGTAATTTTGGATTATAACACATAGAATAAAATAAATACCCATAAGCCCATACTGACAAATGTAAATCAGAGAACAAATTATGACTTTATGGAGGAGAATTCTTCCTTCCAGAATTGCAGTTGATAAGTATTGAAGGAATAAGAGAAAATCACCATTAGAATGCCACAGTAATAATTATTATAGGCAAGCTCCACCAGTGGGATAAAAGCATGCAAAGAAATAATATGTATATAGTAGCAAAATAGGACGCATGAAACCTGACACAACCTTGATCTACTGATCAAAGTCAACATCACTACTAAGACATATCAAATTCATATGCCCTGTGACATGATAAAACATTAAGAAAGCCACATCCCTTTTTAATATTCTTGCCAAAAATGTATAACCTCAATCTAATTATTAGAAAACATCAGGCAAACTCAAATTTAGATAGAATCTATTTAAAAACAGTTTTTAAATGATCAATATTCAGAGTTCCTGCTGTGGTGCAAAGGGTTAAAAATCCAGCATTGTCTCTGCAGCAGCACAGGTTCAATCCCTGGCTGGGCTCAGTGGGTTAAGAATCCTGCATTGCTGAAGATGTGGCATAGGTCACAGGTATGGCATATGTCACAGCTGTGGCTCAGATTCAATCCCTGGCCCAAGAACTTCCATAGACTGAAGGTGCAGCCAAAAAAAAAAAAAAAGGAAAAAAAAAGTGACCAAAATTGTTCAAAGACCAATGTTCATTTCTTAGTTTTGAAAACAGTGCTATGATTATGCCAGATATTAACATTAGGGAAAACTGGTTAAAAAGTAAACAGGAATTCTATTATTTTGTAAGTTTTTGCTAAGCCTAGAATTACATCAAAATATAAAGTTCTTAAAATGTTCTTAGAAACATAAGTATTCAGGGAAAATCTTGGTTCCTTTCATAAACTCTAAAAACACTTTATCCTCCAGCTCAGGCTTAAAGATATATAAATATAATATTACCAAAATAAACATATTACAACTGTATTAAAGTTGTACAGGAAATGACATTCTGCCTCACAGCCTATAGCTGTGTATTTTATATTTGTGTAACTGAAGGCTAATTCTTGGAGTTTCCTTAGCATGAAAGAAAAATCTGCCTAAAATGTGTGTTGAAAGCTCTATTTCTAGAAAATAGAAAAACCATTAGCAACTTACAAATAGTTTTTCACATGTTTGCTCATAAGGTTCCAAATCTTCATGTCTGGATTCCTCCAGAGCAAGCTGTTAATAATGTAATTTGGGACTTCATTATTTGCTATGTGCATTGTATCCAAAAAAGACAACTTTTGGAGTTCTTACTATGGCACAGTGGGTTAAGAACCTGACTGCAGTGGCTTGGGTCACTGTAGAGGCACAAATTCCATCCCCAGCCCCGAAGAGTGGCTTAAAAGACCCAGAGCTGCAACACACAGCTGCAGGGTAGGTCGCAGCTGCAGCTGGGTTCTGATCCCTGGCCTGGGAACTTCCATATGCTGAGGGTACAACCATTAAAAAAAAAAGAAAGACTACTTTCTGTGTGGGTAATTATAGAGCCTTATGATATCTCTGCAAAGAAAATGAGATTTTTATGATAAATTCCAAAGCCTCCATTTCAAAAATTGAATAAGATGATACTTAACAAAATTCAGCTAGCTAAATTTAGGGCAATAAAATAAGAGTCCAATCAAGAATATTCTCTGGCTTTGGGCCCACCTCATTTCATTTGATTGTGAATAGAATACATTTCCATTCACAATAATCACTTGGTTCCAGCACTTGGTTATTCTTAGAGAGGCAACAAGTGTCAATAGCCATATTTGCTTAATGATAGCTGCTTTCTTATATGAAGGATCTATTTATATTTATTATTTCCTGTTCAAGTTGGCCACATGCTTGCTGACAGTTTACTAGAACAATCAATCAAGATGTGTCTCTCTTCCATGATTTGCCTGGTAGGCAATTAATACTCAGGCTGCCTCACTCCTTCTCCTATTTGAAATAATGTCTTTTGGTCCCAATATAGTATTAAAGACTGAATCAGATATTGAGAATGCATCATCTCCTTGTTGCAAGTAGAATATAAGAATGCGAATGTGTTTTGTTATTCTCAACTTTCCACACTTCCTGAACTATATTCTCCTTTTATGACTTACTCTGTACAAACTGGGGACCCCTAACTTTTGGCTCTCATGTGGGTTTGGCTAATTTGGGCCATAGGAAGAAAGCAGAAGTGGAAAGAGAAAGGCTATGGTATTTTCCCTTGTCTTTCTACTTGCCTTGCAATACTTCTGAGAATGTTTGCATTCCTCACGATATGTATTCTAGATGTGAATTTTCCTTCCCTTTTCAACATGCTACTGCCAAACCATTATACTTGGAAGGGCTGAATGCATCATTTACTGCCACAGTGTCTAACACATCATCTTTGACCTTGAAACGTTTTGTGGCAAAAAAGGTTTGACAGTATAATCACCCTGAATTTTACTTGGACTCCATCATCCAGAAGCAGCTGGTGTTTGAGGGTTCTTCCTCTAGTTTCTTCAGGAATTTAATCATAAACTGGTGATGAATTTTTTCATTTTTTTCCCTGCATCTATTGATATGACCATATGGTTTTTTTTCTTTAGCCTACTGATGTGGTGGATTACATTAAATGATTTTCAAATGTTGAACCAACCTTAAATACCTGGACTAAGTCCCAGTTGGCAGTGGTACATAAACCTTTTTACACACAGTTAGTTGATTTGCTAATATTTTGCTGAGGAATTTTACATCTAAGTTTATGAGAGATAATGGCCTGCAATTTTCCTTTCTAGCAATGTCTTTGTCTGTTTGGGGTATTACAGTAATCCTGGCCTCACTGAATGAGGAAGTATTCCATTTGCTTCTACTTTCTGGGAGAGTCTTTAGACAATTGTTATTTCATCCTTAAATGTGGTTAAAGTTCCTGAGGGTACACATATGGGCCTGGTGCTTTCTTTTTTGTTAAGTTATTAGGTACAGATTAAAGTTCTTTAACAAGTATAGACCTACTGATGTTATCTATTTCTCCTCTGAGTTTTGGTAGATGGTATCTCTCAAGGAATTAGTTCATTTCATCTAGGTCATCATATTTGTGGGCATAGAGTTGTTTGCAGTATTTTAATGTCCATGGAATTGGTAATGACGGCCTCTCTTTAATTTTTGATATTAGCAATTTGTGTCTTCTCTCCTTTCTTTTTTACACCTGGAAAGAAGTTTAATCAATTTTATTGATCTATTCAAATAACAGCTCTTGATTTCAATGATTTTTCTCTATTGATTATCTACTTTTAAATCATTGATTTCCTTTTTTTTTGGGGGGGGGGGCCCACACTCTTGGCATATCAAGATTCCCAGGCTAGGGGTCTAATTGGAGCTACAGCCACCAGCCTATGCCACAGCCACAGCAACACAGGATCCAAGCCATGTCTGCCACCTACACCATAGCTCATGGCAATGCCAGATCCTTAACCCACTGAGTGAGGCCAGATATCAAACCTGCAACTTCATGGTTCCTAGTTGGATTCTTTTCTGCTGGGCCATGATGGGAACTCCAAATCATTGATTTCTTTTATTTTTATTATTTATTTTCTTATGCCAGCCTATACCACAGCCACAGCAACACCAAATCCAAGCCGCATCTGTAACCTACACCACAGTTCACAGCAACACCGAATCCCCAACCCACTGAGCAAGACCAGGGATCAAACCTGCATCCTCACAGATACTAGTTGGATTCCCTTCCATCATACCAGAACAAGAACTCCTAGCATTTCCTTTTGAATCTTTCTCAGTTTCCATTTCTCTGCTTACATCACCCATATGTTCTTGCACTTTGCCTACTTCTCCATTAGAATTTAAAACAACCATCATTAACATGTTAAGGGCTGTGGCATATCTGAGTCTGGTTGTGATGTTTGTTCTATCTCTTCAAACAATGTTTTTTGCCTTTTTGGTATTTTTTTTTGTTGTTAAAAGCCAGATGTGATGTTCTTAGTTAAAGGTTCTGACTTAAACAGTTTTTTGTTTGTTTTGTTTGTTTGTTTTGTCTTTTTTTTGCCATTTCTTGGGCCTTTTCTGTAGCATATGGAGGTTCCCAGGCTAGGGGTCTAATTGGAGCTGTAGCTGCTGGCCTACACCAGAGCCACAGCAACACCTTATCCAAGCCACGTCTGCAACCTACACCACAGCTCACAGCAACACCGGATCCTTAACCCACTGAGCAAGGCCAGGGACCAAACCCGCAACCTCATGGTTCCTAGTCGGATTCGTTAACCACTGTGCCACGATGGGAACTCCTGAAATAGTTTTTAATGTAAGTTTTTATGTTCTTCTGGCTAGGAGTTAGTCTGTGTTTAATGTTTGCTGTAATTGTGAGTGTCCGAGGCTAAAATTTCTTCTGGCGTCCTTGTTTTTGTCTCTACTGCTGTTTTTGGATTTTCCTAGAAAATTTTCCTTAAAGTCAAACCCACGCAGTTCTTTCTTTTGTATTTTCCTGTTATTTCACAGGAGACGTGTTGATTTAATGTAAGTGTAGGGAGAAGAATGCATTCCATAGTTGTAGAATTAGGTCTCAGCCTTTTACTGAGCTGTGCCCCTGCTCTGTGACTCTTACCAGTGTTTCTGTTGTTCTCCCTTTAGGTGAGGCAGAAAGGCTAGAGGGGTCTGGAGTTAGATGTTTCCTTTGCCTCAGGATGGTTAGGCTCTGGTAAAATGGTTTCCCTTGATGATAGGCTTTGGTAAGAGAACAGAACGCTCTGGACAAAATTAAATATGACTAGTTTCCCCCTGTGTCTCCATAAGCAAAGGGAATTTTTTCTGAGCTTTACTATGAGAACCCTGTAGGAATACTTACAAAAGTATCAGGTGCCCCTAAGGCTAGGTACTCTAGAGGTTTCCTCTCAGATTTGCCTAACAATTTGTTCATTGTGGTTTAGGTATTTTCTTCCTTGGTACTTATTTCTGAGGTTATTTCTGCTCTTGGGCTTTTGCTCCAACAGCTTCTGTATCTGTATCCACCTGTCTCCTCAGTTTTAGTGTTAGTAGTTTACCTTGCAACCTCAATTCTCTGCTAAATCCAAGGAGAGTTTTTTTGTTTTGTTTTTTTTATTTGTGTTTTTAATGTCCACACCCACAGCATATGGAAGTTTCCAGGGATTGAATCTGAGCTGCAGCTGTGACCTATGCCATGGCTGCAGCAATGCTGGATCCTTAACCCACTGTGAAAGACCATGGATCAAAGCTGTGCCTCAACAGTGACTTGAGTTGCTATAGTCAGAGTCCTTAACTTACTACACCACAGATGGAGCGCCTAACGACAGTTATTGATTTTCAATGTGTTCAGCTTCTGTAAGAATGGGAGTGATGGGTTCCTAACTTCTTACACACTAGACCAGACACCAGAAGTTCTCAACATGTTATTTTTAGTTATAAAAATTGAAAACATGTAAATATCCATTACCTGGAGAGTGAATAAATTATGCTGTATTTATATACTAAATTATCCAACAACAATAAAAGTTAAAAACTAATGAACTAGAAATTTCTATCTCAACACTGATGAATACCATAAACATTTTGCTGAGGGGAAACATCAAATTTCTTTTGATATTATTTACATAAAGTTCAGAAATATGCAGAAAAGTACTATGTAGTGTTAAGGCATACGTAAACAAGGCAACAGAAAGTAGAAAATACAAAGAATTGCAAAGGAATAATAAAGTCCCAATTCAAGTTTAGAGTCATTGGAGAAGAGGAGGGGCAGGAAGGGGGGGTTACACAGAGCTTCCACAATATTGGTAACATATCATTTCTTAGCCTTGACAATAATTTCGTAAGCAGCCTTTTATCTTAAATATTGCAAAATAAATGAACATCCATACTTTGTAATACAATATAGCCATTAAGATGAATGAAGTAGAATTATGTATATAGACTTGGAAAAATCCCCCAAACATCTTTTTAAGAAAGCAAATCATAAAACCATATGAATGAAACGAGCCCATTTGAATATGAGTATATATGGCTATAACACACACAAAAGTTTATATATCAAACTTTTAGTGACACTTACCTTGGAGGGGACAACTTTAATTTGAGGAAAAGAAACAAAAAAATTCATGTGAGACTTTGCCTGTTTATGAATTGTTTGAATACTTTACCAAAAAATCTACTTGTTACTTATGTAATAGAATAACATTGCTTCCCTCCCCTAAAATGTTTAAACTTTATATATGTTAATAATGTACGTAAGAGTAAGAAGTTAATGAGGAGGAGTGATAAGAAGAGACTGTGAGAGTAAATAGGGTAAGAAAAAGACTCAAAGCTTCAAACTGAAACACTCAAGTTTTGAGGTCCTGAAGTGAGGAATCCTCTCTCCTATAAAATTCATTGTGGTAGACTTGTCCAGGTAGAGAGAACTCGAGAGTCTCTGGGCAGTAAATAGAGTCAAGGGTGAGATGATGGTTCAGCAACACAGGAACTTGAGTTCTTTGAATAGCATGAAATTCCTGGAATAGCATCATGACACGTTTATGAAATGCCTAATGGTTTTGTTTTCTATGTATATTTATAGGGTATAATCATGAACCTCTGCCCATGAAAATCTCCTTCAAAGAAATTCCCAAAGGAGGGGATCTGCCATCTGAAAAATGTTTGCCTCACCTGTAGTTGGTTAATACATCTCAAAGAGACATTTATCCCATATTTTGGGTTTGCCTAGGGAAAGAACAGAGATAGCATAAGATAGGTGGTTAGACTCTTGAATGGCTGCTTAACATTTAAAGTTTTATAAGAGTTTAATATTCATATTTTGGAGATAGAAAATATAACCTTAATTTTTTTTTATTCAGCGATGTTAGAATTTAAATCAACTATAGGTCACAAAAATATTTTTGAAAATTAGTGGAAGAATAATGTTGGTCAATACTTTCATATTTCAAAGTTATGATGGTGGTGCTAGAATACTTATATTCAGTGATCATAGACCCAAAGAAAACCAAGTACAGAGCAAGGGACAAGTTAGAAACAGGTAAAGTTTCCATTTACATTTGTGAAGACTCTGTCTCTTACTATGTCTTAGTTATTATATTGAAAAGGGAGCAGTGATCTTCAGGATATACTCAGTACGAAGGAAGTGAAAGTTAGTTTGGTGTCTGTTTCTCCTGGGGCATTAAACAGTTCTTCCTTCATCCACAAACAAAACATGCAACCTTCAGAAGGCATGAAAACATATTTTTAATTTAGTCTGTAGAATATATTTGTTACAGGAAGTGGAATATTTTCAACAAAATTGAAAATGAACTGACCAGAGATATTACATAGACTATCCTGTTAGAAAAACACAGACCTCTGGGTCTAGTTTTCTCCTATAGATTACAAATAAAATCTAACAGCGCCTCTAGCAGATCACAATTATATTTCAACAGGAGGTTCTTGACAATCATACAGAAAATCTCCTGTGTGTTGGCATAATTTTAATTATTTTTTTCTTCTTTAAATCAAAATTATTTAAGCTAACTTAGGGTGATTTCTTTATGATGAAAAAACATCTATTCTAATTGGCTAGTCTTTCCCACCCATGCCCAAAGGTCTTTAATCATTAATATCATTCTTTTAACTATGATACTTTTTCTTAGCATCCATTTCCTTTTTTTATTGACTATCTGACATGGAAAGTCCATAAATATTAAGATATTAACATCTTAATATAAATTCAAATTTCATTTTTATTGATTATTACATTAGGAAAAATGAATTATAAGATTTTTTACAACTGAAATAAGAAGTTTTCACATTTTTACCTAAGAAGAAGATACAATTTATTTTCTGGAGTTCAGAGGGTAAATAAGAAAGAAAAGGACTGTGTGCTCTGTGTTTTGTAGAAATTATTTCTTCAAAGAAAATTACCTGTTAAAAGAAAATAAATGAGATTAAAATCTAATTTTAATAGTTAATAAATAGCAATTATTTGCTGAGAGACAGGCTCTATTTTAAATACTTTACTTGCATTGCATATTGAATCCTTTCAGTAGCCTTATGAGGCATAAAATTTTATCTCATTTTACTAAAGATAAAACCTGATAAACAGGGAACATAACTCACCCAAAGCACACAGCTATAATTGCAAAGACTCATAGCCAGTCAGTTTGGCTCAAGTTTGCCCTTATAACCTTACCATCATTGTTTCCAACATCTTATTCATATCAATGGTGCTGCTGTGTAGTATCCAGAACACACCCAGTATCCTTATTTATCTGCATCTGCTGTCAATAAAAAAAGAAACAAGCCTGAAATTGAAAATATGAATATCAAAGACAAACATGTGCCAAGCCTACAGTCCTGAGTCTTTCTAAAACCTAAAGTGCACAAAGAACAGTTTCCCCTTTATTTCTAGCCTGTGCAAATATAACCTTAGGTATTTTATAAATACATGTTTATATCTTTTTCTCTGACATATATGTTCTATAGTCTCTCTTTTTTGGCTTCTCCTGTGGCATACGGAAATTTACAGGCCAGGGACTGAACCCGTGTCACAGCAGCAACTCAAGCCACTGCAGTGAAAATGCCAGATCCTTAACCCACTACACCACAAGAGAACTCCTGTGCTATATTTCCTTTATGATCTTTTCATTCCCCACATAGTTCATTATTATTTTTCTTCCTGCCTCCCTACCAAGAAAGTGACTTTTATACTTTTGTTTCTTATAAAACATGGCCCTGTTTTCACATAAGACCCACTCTCCCATATAAGTTCGATAATGTTAACTTCTTACAGTATCTATGATGGGGCATATCTTTGGTTTGTCACTAGAGAGAATTTTCTTTCCTATGTGAATTCTATCTGCTTCTACTTCACATCTTTTTATTCTTCTCTCCCTATGTTTAACAATGGCAAAAGGTCAGGTCTATTTTATAGAAAATGTGTATTCGACACCTGCTGCTTTTCCTGATTTAAAAAATCAGCTTCTCTACAGGGTTTAAAAGAATTTTTGATGGAGACAACATAGATTCTTAGGAGAAATTTAGCAATGGAGGCATATTTTTCTCTTGGGTAAAATAACCTCTAAATTATTCTGTGATAGTTTTAAAATGTTACCTTAGGAATTCCCTGGTGGCTTAGCAGGTTAAGGATCTGACATTGTCACTGCTATGGCATGGGCTCAATCCCTGGCCTGGGACATGCCACAGATGCTGCCAAAAATAAAATAAGATAAAATAAAATCACAATGTCGAACATTAATAAAAGTTCATGCCAGATGAAATGGGAAGTCGAAGGTCACATGAAACAATACATTTAATAAAACTAATTTTGAGTTTCACAATTAAATCAGATGGTTATGAAATCTTTCCTTGAAAGATGGGGAGGAGAATATCAAAGATTCACATTTCACCCAAAATCCTTTCTCACGGAAAGTAACACATCATTACTGAGTGGTCTGCTACATCCATAAATGCCAAGTTGTGGTCAGTTTGTACCTTGGTGATTATGAACCAGCAAGGATGCTGTAGAATGAACTTTATCTACTGAAGAAATTTCAACTTGAATAGAATTAAAGAAAAGAAAGAAAATCGCAATTTATCTAGTGCTTCACTTGTGTCTAGTATTATCCTAGGTGTTTTCATATATTGTCATTTAGTTGAAATTCCCTCAATAGCTTTCAGCTGAAGGTGGTGATATTATCTCCATTTTCACAGATGAGGGAACAGAGCCTTATAATGCTTGACTTAGTTGGCAAATAGCCAAACTGGATTCCAATCCCTGCTCTAACCAACATTCAGCTGCTTCTAAGATAACAAATGTGAGCATCATTAAGGACTGACATGAAAGAATCAGTCATTAAGAATATGCATGCAAATCAGAAAAACCTTTGCTTCCCAAATACCCCCTCTCCTTTTGCTAATCCATCACATTTCAGAATTAGTGGTTTTTTTTTAATTTCCCTGGACTTAATATTTATTATTCACTCCTAAAGTGCAAATGTTTTAGGGATAAGAAATAGAATATTCCACAGCAATCACTGATGCTTTAGTATGAATAAGTTCTTAAGCTACTTTCTGGCTTACACATTATTTTGGCTTTTTTTTTAACATTTTTTTCAAAACAACTTTTAATTGAAGTGTAAATGATTTACAATGTCATATTAGTTTCAGGTGTACAGCAAAGTGATTCAGTTATACCTAGAGATGATCCTGCTAAATAATGTCAGAGAAAGACAAATATGCTACCACTTATATGTGAAAACTAAAATATGATACAAATGAACTTATTTAAAAAGCAGAAATGGATTCAGACATATGAAACAAATTTATGGTTACCAAAGGGGAAAGAGGGAGAGGGATAAATTAGGAGTTTGGGATTAACAGATACACACTACTAAATATAAAATAGATAAACAACAAGGACCTACTGTATAGCACAGGGAACTATATTCAATATCTTATAATAATCTATAATGGAAAGGCAATGTATTAAATTATTTTAGTTTTTAAATTTCTTGGCCATGCCCATGGTATTTGGAAGTTCCCAGGTCAGGGAATGAATCTGAACCACAGCTGCAACCTACACCACAGTAAGGAAACACTGGATCCTTCAGCCTGCTGCTGGGGAGCAAACTTGAGCCTCAGCAGCAACCAAGCCCCTGCAGTCTTACTCTTAACCCACTTTGCCACAGCAGGAACTCCCTGGAAAGGCAACTATTAATAGAAGAAAATGTAGAGTTCCCGTTGTGGCGCAGTGGTTAACGAATCCGACCAGGAACCATGAGGTTGCGGGTTCGGTCCCTGGCCTTGCTCAGGGGTGAGGGCTGCAGACGCGGCTTGGATCCTGCATTGCTGCGGCTCTGGTGTAGGCCAGTGGCTACAGCTCTGATTCGACCCCTAGCCTAGGAACCTCCATATACTGAGGGAAGCGGCCCTAGAAAAGGCAAAAAAAACCAAAAAAACAAAAAAACAAAAAAAGGAAGAAAATGGAAGAAAGGGTTGCAAGAGGGATAGATTGAAGATACACCTCAAATATCACAAACTGATAGCTACTTATAGCTACCTTGTCTGTGGGCAGAATATCATCAGGTACTTCTTTTTTTTTAATGATAGAAGAGTTATTTATTTTTATTAAAGTATAGTTGATTTACAATGTTGTACCAATTTCTGCTGCACAGCAAAGTGACACAGTCTATATATATATATATATGTGTGTGTGTGTGTATTCTCTATATTATTTTTTATCACGGCCTATATATAGAACTATACAAAGTTCCCTGTGCTATACTGTTTATCCATTCTAAATATAATAGTTTGCCTGGACTAACCCCAAACTCCCAGTCCATCCCACTCTCTCCCCCATCCCCTTGGCACTTTCTCAATGGAAAATTAGAAACAAAAAATACAGCTCTAAGACAACATCATTAGACTTCTTTATTGAGTTTATCGAGTTTCCACAGCTCTAAAATAGAAGAACTTTTTTTCTTGGTAGATGGCTAAGAAATGTCAAGCCTGTTTTAAATGGAAGTCTATATGTGTCTCCTCAGTTCATGTGAATTTACTTATCAAAGAGAAAATAGTCATTATCTAACCTTTGGAAAATCTCTAGGTTTCTATTTCTTCCACAAGGAGTCTTCTGTTGTTCATGCAAAGAAAACAAAAGACCCAAGTCACTTATGTGTTCCCAAAAAAACCCAAATAAATCCAAAAGCTGTAGTAGTTATTTTCACTTATTTCTAGGATGCATATTGGGTACTTTTCTTGTGTCAACTATTCTAAGAAGAAGAAAACTATAACTAGAGGGAAAGACAGTAAGAAGCTTTTCAACACTGGGAGGTAATTGCTATAAAGTTTCATAAATCAGTTTGATAACAATAATGATTAATATATGATGCCTCTAGGTAACTTTTTTTTCTATTTGGGATGTTTTCTGTGCTCTCCAAACACACTGATAAGTGTAATATCATAGAATCTTCCTAACATCCAAAATAGCCTGTCTGCAGTGGCAAGCAAAAAGTACTTATATATCATATCTCTTCAGCCCTTTGTGGATGTTGTAGCTATGTTTCCTGCTTTGTCAGCTAAACCCATGAAAGATTAAATGCTATGTACATAATAGCCAGTTAGCACAGGTCTGTCTTGGAGGCTGGCAGGTGTTTCCATGAAATTTTGCCCCACCTGTCATAGCACACAAGGAAGCCAGCACCTGGCAACCTTATAAACAGCACACTCTTTAATTGCTTTGAAACAGCACAAGCAGCAGCAGCTGCTGCCAACATTGTTAAGTAAACAACAGGTTTTGCACCTGCTGGACCAAAATCCTGACCTTACTATTGGCCAATCAGGTGACACCCAGGTAATTCGGGCCGGCTGTCCTAATGCAAGTGGCCTAGGAGATTAGTAGCTGTCTATCAGCATTGATTCTTTTCCTCAGGTGTGTAATATTTGCTCCCTGGTTGCCTCCGGAGGGCATTTAATTCAACCGCTCTGGATAATTAAATTTGCAGTTCTTTTTTGTTCTTCTTTCTTCCTTCCTCTGCCTTCTTTTGGGGATTATAACAAGGAAAAAAAATTGACTCTCATTTTCCATTTTCTGTGTAATCTACAATACCTATTAGAGAATGGGGGGTGGGCAATGAACATGCTACCACTGGCCACTCAAATATTTAAGCTCTCTGCCTCCATGACCAGAAAAATGAGGCTGTGGGGGGAGAGGGAGGGAGTGGAAGATTGGGGTTAGTAGATGCAAACTATTGCATTCAGAATGGATAAGCAACAATCACAGGGAACTATACCCAATCACTTGTGATGGAACATGATAGAAGATAATGTGAGAAAAAGAATGTGTGTATATGTATAACTGGGTCACTTTGCTGTACAGCAGTCACTGACAGAAGACTACAAATCAACTATAATGAAAAAAATAAAACAAAATTTTAAATGAAAAAGAAGAAAAATGAGGCTGCAATTACATATACTTGTTTATAAAAAGTCCATATTTGGCTTTTTCAGAAAAGATGTTTTCAGTAGTTTACAGCTTTGTATATAGGTTTCCTTTTATTATGAAGTAAAAGCAGGCCACTCAGTTTTTACCTGCTGAAGCTGGAGTGAAGTCACATTGAACTTTGCCTCCCACTTGATATCCACCCCTCTTTCACATCCACAATTCTGAGATTTGTAGCAAGATCTATTCCAAGTCTCTTTAAGAAACACAGTTCAGGCTTTGGGGAATACAGGCCAGAGAAATGGAATACAAAGGGACAATATGGAAACACAACCCCAGGGTATTCATAGGAATGTCCCCATCCCCACCCCTTGCTCAAGTCTTCCAAGAGCTCCAGAAGTCTCTCACCATTGGATTTGACTAAAACACACATGCACATCCTAATTCTGGGTAGGAAAACACAAACTACATAAGGCTAAATCACAGAGAAAATCACTTGATATTCTCCAAGTTAGCAGATGACCATGAACTAATTGGGCTTTGGTATGTATTTATTTGTACACAGTTTAATCCTTAGAATCAGTCTCCTTGTGACTTGACTATTTTTAAAGATGATAAAGGAAAGGGCTTGGTTTATCAGACCTACTACATGTTCAACAAGAAAAGCACACAACAATATAAGCTGAACCTTGAGAAGGAGAGATAAAAAAGAAGTATTGTGAATTATGGGTGGAAACATACCAGAATGTGCAATGTTTTAGGTTCTTTCATTTTCATCACAAACACACAGAAAATTCAACCAAGTAGAACAAAGATTGGATAGGCCTGAAGGCAAATGATTAAAAGTCTATTTCACATCCTAAAGCCAAATAAATGTTTTGCCTATGACTTGTTTATACCATTTTTATCAAAAAGAATAATGCAATTGTGAGCTAGCTCAAGGTTAAAGAATGTTTCCAATGAGGTAAGTTAATTATTTACTACTATTGATTTGGGAGGACCTTTCTGCAAAATCAAAGTATATTTCTTTTTCCATGTTAACATTTCTAAGATTTATATAACAATTCTCCAAAGTTATTGTTAAACCAAAGAAAAATTTTTATAGCTTGCATGAAGCAGCTGGTCAGTGTGCTATATCAAACACAGACATATTTTAAGTAAGGCAACATATAAATTACATGCCTCATGCATAATAAATGAAGCATATAAGAATGTTAAATTTCACTTTTGGACTTTCTCTTGGGTCATACTAACCACTAAAAGACACACAGTGTACAGAGAGAAATAGACTCAGAAATGTAGGAAGAAATCTCTAGGGTTCGTTAGATCTAATCTGTTGAAGTTCCAGAGAAGAATTAGAGAATTTTAGCCAAGATTTATACATTATATAAATGGAGTGTAAATAAGACAGTGAAAAAAAAAATCACTCCAACTTTTTCTCTTATTGTATCCTTACTTTTAATATCAACATCAAAAGGAAAATAGATACTTAAGATACAAGAAAGAGGCAGGTTTCATGATCTGGATTATAGTAGGACGGAAGTGGCACTCTTTATTCTTGAAAATTATAGAGAAGCATTTGAGTTATATAAACGGAATTTTATAATGAAAATTGATTGTCATAAATATGAAAGGGTGCATAATGAATGACATCTGAGTCCTAGAGTTTGGGAGTCTTGATATGTGAATCTGAGAAGATTATTTGGCCTGAGCATCAGAGCATCAGTAACAAACTGATATTCAAGGATTTATTGTATAAAATAACTAGTAGGGATGATGATGAAAGTTGGATGCTTATCTGTTCATCTCTATAGTGTGCCAATTTTTCAGAACCATGGATGTGACCACATCTTTTTAACATTAACAAAGCAAACAAAATAAAACTTCTTAAAATGATTACTATTAGGTCAAACCAGTCTCAAACAAAACAAAACAAGACAAAAACAAAAACAAAATAACTGATACTGCATGTGGGCAAGAAAGGTGGAGGCCAGGAAGGAGAGATCAATGAATAGAGCTGAGGGGGAGGCTAACTAACATCTACATAGAAAAGAAAGACCATCTTTTTTAAGGAACTTGAAATGCTAAGACTTCATGACTTCAAGACTTTGTCTTATACATAGCAGAAACTAAATACTTATTTGATTAAAATTTTTTATCAGATTCAATGAGTTATAATTTACCTACAAATACACATCTTAAATGTGTAGTTTATGAGTTTTAACAAAAGTATTCACCTATAAAATTACCTCCTTAATCAAGATATGGAATATTTCTATCACCCAAAGAAGTTCTCTCATACCAACAATTTCTCTCTCTCCTCCCACAGTTAACAGGCAAACTCTGATCAAAATTCTGCAACTATGTTTAATCTCACCTGTTACAAAAATTCATATAAATGGAAGCATACAGTATACATTCCTTTATCAGACTGCTTTGCCCAGTACGGATGTGATATTCATCTACGTGACTGCATGTATCACTAGTTCATTTGTTGTTATTGCTGACTAGCATTCCATTGTGTTAATATCTGTTATTCACATGTTAACAGATATTTAGTTAACTTCCAATTCTTGGCCATCATGGATAGAATATAAACATTTAAATGCAGATATTTGTGGCATGGGTTCCATCCCTGGCCCGGGAACTTCTCTGCATGCCGCAGGTGCAGCCAAAAAAAAAAAAAAAAGTTACAAAACTTACCCTTAAACTCACCTAATTCTTTTATTTTAATTTTTAAAAAATGTTTTATTAGGCTATAGTTGACTTACAATGCTGTGCCAGTTTCTGCTGCACAGCAAAGTGACTGAGTCATACATATACATAATACATACAGTATTTTTTTAATATTATTTTCCATCATGGCCTATCCCAGGATTTTGGATATAGTTCCCTGCGCTACACAGTAGGACCTGTTATCTATCCATTCTAAATTTAACAGTTTGCATCTATTAACCCCAAACTCCCAGTCCATTCCACTCCCTCCCCTTGGAACCACAAGTCTGTTCTCTATTTGAGTCTGATTCTGCTTTGTATATGTTCATTTGTGTCACATTTTAGTTTCCACATATGTGTTGTCATATGATATCTTTTTGACTTATCATCTACTTCTTTTAAAGTATTTATACTACGAAGTAAAATTATCACTGCTTTCAGACCACAAAGGTAATCATTATTAGCATTTTGGTGAATATAGTTTAAGATAATTCCCTACTGGAAATTTTTTTTTTGCTACCCTTACACAGACATTGCCCTATGTCCATATAATCATATTTATACTTTTATTAAAAATTGATTAAGGCGCAGGGGAAATGAATCCAACTAGGAACCATGAGGTTGCAGGTTCAATCCCTGGCCTTGCTCAGTAGGTTAAGGATCTGGCCTTGCCAAGAGCTGTGGTGTATGTCACAGATGTGGCTCGGATCTGGCATTGCTGTGGCTGTGGCATAGACTGGTGGCTGTAGTTCGGATTAGACCCCTAGCCTGGGAACCTCCATATGCCGTGGGTGCAGCCCTAAAAAGCAAAAAAAAAAAAAAAAAAAAAAAAAAAAAACCCAAAATAATTGATTAAACAACACATATTATCTATAACTTGTTACTGTCACCCTTCTAAATCAAAATATATAGGTTTTTGTTCTTTTAATTGCTATGGAGAATACCACTGCCCTGACAAATCACAATTTAGATTAACAGCCTTCTATTGATGCCATTTATGTCTTTTCCATTTTCATTGCATTACTTTTCTTATTATATCTTTAAACATTCCTAAAAAAGGATCTCTAAAACATAAAATATAGATTTTAATAGATAAAAAGGAAGTTATTCTGAGTTCCAGAAAAAAAAAATTGAAGCTATCTTATTTGATTTAATGGGTTTCCTTTCATGTGTTCTACCTGGTACTGATTCACATGAATGCATTAATCAGTGTTTATGTGCCAGCAATTAAGCTTTCTTTTTGGTCGAAATTTTTGGTTCCTGAAATATTTAATCCATAATCATCAAGGCTTGAAATGTTTCACTTAAGTGCAATGGAAAGAACAGGAGGTTTATTAGCCATAAGTGGCCATGAATCCCAGGTCAGCCATGTAGCAGCTGTGTGTAACTTCTCTGACGGTGTAAAGTGGGCACAGTGACAATTCCATACCTTACAGTTGTTAGGGGAATTAAATGGGAATGTCTGCTAGGCAATTAGGCACTTTATAGGTATATGCTCATTCATTTGTAGCAACTATCTTTGTCATCCTGAAATGTTGATTACAACGGAAAGAAGGTGAGACTAGAAAAAAATTAAAAAATCAATTATTAACAACTAAAATATGGCCAAAGATAAAAATCAGTATAATAAAATACAAAAGGAATAAATCTTTGGGTAATGAAATGCCAGTTTTACTTTTACATTTCTGAAGAGGTTAAAATCAATACCAAGGAAATTGAACTAAAATAATATGTAATCAAGTCCTTTCTTGATGGAATGAAAGTCAAGACCATTTGGAAAAAACTATTAGATAAGGAAAAGCAGTTTGGGGGAAAAAAAACATTCTAAAGAGGAGAGTAACGCTTTCTGTCTCATAGGCAGAAAAAGCTGATGACTGGCAAAATAGTAGACAATTTTAAAATAAATGCTATCCCTATATACAGGGGTAATTTCAAAAAAAGGGGGGAATACCTGTTTCATATTCTACTGGTCAATTAAGGTACAGAAAGCAAAACTAAACAAACAAATTACATTTCTTCCCTTTTTATGACATAGTATGAATCCATCTTTAAACCCATTCAAAGAAATTTTCTGCCAAAATCACTGCTGCTCAGTGATTGCACTGCAACAATTTTCCAGTACAGAGTAGAGTTATAATGACTAGAGACATAGCAATTCCTAAAATAAGGCCATGGGGTAACACTCCCCTGGATACCATATGACAGAGACAGAAGGAAGCAAAATAACCTATAACAGATAAAACATCTTAGATTTTTCAGCTCTCCACTCCTGCCCATTGGATCCTGTGCTCCTCAAAGTTTCCTGCCAAGCCTCAAGAGAGAGAAATCCACTGAGTCCTAAGCAAGGCCTGACAGGTCCCTTCCACTGTCCTCTCTCTTGCACACAGAATGTCAGATAAGATTTGCATTTCACAAACAAACAAATTACTTGCAAACCCAGGTGACAAACTGAGCTGTGGAGGGAAAAAAAGCTATGAGTGACAATTCCACTCACTGCCTTTAGTGGGAACAGTACCAGAACCCAGAGTTCTGGTTTCAGATTTCCCCTTGTATGTGCAGAAATAGAGAAACAGAGAACAACGGTGAATGCAAGAGCTCACTAATGAGCCAGCCTTGTAGCCACAGCCACTGCAAGCAAATGTCATGATCCCTTGCACTCAGCCTTGTTTTGTGCACAGAAAACTCAGTACTTACCACTCAGCCACTGATCGTGCTGTTAATGAATTTCTCTGTAAATAAATAAACAAGTTGTAACCATGAAAATAGGATACAATCCTTTTTTCAAAAAAAAAATCTGTTTTCTGCAAGAGTTTATGCTCATATTCCCTCTTTATAATGTACCTTCCCCCTCCACTCAGTTTTTGATAACCCAGGAACAGAAGCTTTTAACCAGGCTAGATTTTCATTAGATTTCTTTGGGAGCCCTGACAGTGTCTGTGACACTTTTAAAACAAAAATAGAGAATTGCACATTATCTTTATATATGTTAAGTGTTTATATCTAACAAGTAGGCTACCGAGGAAATCTCATAATGAGAACAATTACACAGTCAACTCTTTGCTACTGTGGGATACACTTGTGCACTGATCTATGCCAGAATGATAACCAAAATGAAATGTGCAGTTATTTTTCATTAGGTGTCAAAGGCAACCTTAGCAACCATATTTTTTTTTAAAAGAAAAGCAAAAAGGTTACTATATATCATTATGTTGGGCAAAGGGGAGCAGTCAGGATGCTGAAAAGCCTCTGCTTAAAGACAGAGATACAAATTAGTGTATATCATTTTCATTAAGAGTTTCCTGGAGTTCCCGTCATGGCACAGTGGTTAACGAATCTGACTAGGAACCATGAGGTTGCAGGTTCTATCCCTGGCCTTGCTCAGTGGGTTAAGGATCCGGCGTTGCCATGAGCTGTGGTGTAGGTTATAGATGCTGCTCAGATCCTGCATTTCTGCGTCTCTGGCAAAGGCCGGCAGCTACAGCTCCGATTGGACCCCTAGCCTGGGGACTGCCTTACGCCGCAGGAGCGGCCCTAGAAAAGGCAAAAAGACAAAAAAAAAAAAAAAGAGTTCCCATTGTGACTTAGCAGTAACGAACCTGACTGACCAGTATCCATAAAGATGCGGGTTTCATCCCTGGCCCTGCTCAGTGAGTTAAGGATACGGTGTTGCCATGAGCTGTGGTATAGGTGGCAATGTGGTTTGGATCTGGCATTGCTGTGGCTGTGGCTGTGGCCGGCAGCTGTAGCTCCGATTCAACCCTTGGCCTGAGAACTTCCATATGCCGCACCTGTGGGCCTAAGAAAAGAAAAAAGAAAAAAAAAGATTTTCCTTTTACTTATAAAATATTAATGGCTGTAGTACTTTCTTATTTATTTGTCCCCTGTGTCTATCAGAAACCAGCATTTTTTAAGAGTGTGTGTGCATACATGTATGTGTCCAGTATTTTGCTAAGAACTGGGAATCAGCGACTAAGACATTCCCCACCCTTTAGGGGTTCACAGCCTAGGAAAGGAACTGAGACTGGTAACCCTAGGATGTTCCAAGTACTGGGCAACATTCAGAGTTTGTGTCTTGCACTGAACCCATACAGTAGCTGTACCTATTTCGTAAATGTGGACACTGAGGCTAAGAGATTGGAAGTAACTTGCCCCAGGACATTCAGCTTCTAAACAGAAAGAGTAAGATTCAGAAAGAGCTCTGGAGCGTGGGCTCTTCCCACTCTGTCACACTGCCCTAGTGGGAAAGACAGGAAGTAAACATGGCACAACAGAACCCAGAATGCGATGGACAAACACAGCTCTCCAATACCGGATGAATTTTTCTTACTCTCTCTAAAATGGCATGGGCAGGCTCATCAGAAGGAAAGTCAATATTATGACTACTTGTTTTTATATTTCCACCTGACAGTCCAGATAAAGGGCTTTCATTCTGAGTATCTTTGTGAACACAACGCCTCGGAGCTCTGAAGCATTGAGTCAATAAGCACTTGTAATTAAATGGTTTAATGGGCAATCCTTACCCAGTTAGATTCATGAAAAATTTACATATGCATTCCACGCCCAGCCCCCTCTCTCTCCTAGCAGATCACTTTCTCCCGGCCCCACATTCTGTCTAAATTTGCAGCCATCCTAACTTCTTTCCCTCTAATCTTATCCTTTCAAAGTCCAATGTCTTCGACTCACTTCCATACCACTTTGTTCTGTCTCTCCAAAACCCACTTCCTTTTAGGTTCAGTGTCTCCCCTGACCGAAAGAAAATCAACCCATAAACAGGCTAAAATCTCTTTTACTTAAAAATAAAAAGAAAGCAAAGAGAGACAAAACAAAACCCACTTAACCTTGCATCACTCTTTTTCTATTGGTCTTATATTCCCATTTCCCTCAATTTTCTGGAAAGTTCTATATCTACTGTATTCAATTTATCACTTTTGGGGGGCAACACCCACAGCATGTGGAAGTTCCCAGGCCAGGGATTGAGCCCACGCGCCAGCAGCGACCAAAGCCACTGCTGTGGCAACACTGGATCCTTAACCCACTGTACCACAGAGGAATGCCCTCAGTTTCTCACTTTTAATTCACTCCTTAAATGCTATGTGGTAGCCTCTGTTCTCATCAAAAAATACCCTGAATTATTGTAGAATTTTATTTTTTACTCATTCAGTCATTTAATATATAAATTACAAAAAGCTTTGGAAAATCTTGAATCCATGATTCTAAATACACGGGACTTATATATTTATGCATTTATTTTGCTTTTGCACATAAAACCAGGCTAGGGGTTGAATCGGACCTGTAGCTGCTGGCCTATACCACAGCTAAAGCAAGGTGGGATCCAAGCCACGTCTGTGACCTACACCACAGTGCAACACCAGATCCTTAACCCCTGAGCAAGGACAGGGATCAAACCTGCATCCTGCATCATCATGAATAGTAGTCAGGTTTGTTACTATTGCACCACAATGGGAACTCCCACTGGACATCTTTAGATTCTGACTTTTACTGCTACTTTTAGCTCATATGATACTGCTGACACACTTGTCTTCTGTTAAGTTTCTTCTTGCTCCTTTTTTACTCAAACCATCACTTCTCAGTCCCCTTTGAGAGTGCTTTGCATCCTGCCCCATTTAAACAGGAATTTCCCACAGTTATGTCCTCAGGCCATGGTTTCTTCTCTCTACACGCTATCCTGGAACATTCTCCTGAATTCTAATGATATGAACAATTATTTATAAGCTGATGACACGTTAATAGGTAGCTCTGGCCCACATCTTTTTCCAAAGCTTCAGAATCATTTATTCAATTGCCTATTACTCTTACAATTTTGATGCCTCACAGGCACATCCAGATCAATGTGTGTCAAATTGAATTTTACACCGTTCCCCTAAATGGATTCTCCTCCTTTGTTGGATGAATTAGATATCAGTGCTGTTTTATACTCAACACTGAAAACTAAAGGTTATCCCAGCCTCATGCTTCCCCTCATTCATTTATTCACCCCCACCCCCAGAACTACACGTGCATGATAGGATTTCCTGAATCCTGTTTATCCTAGCTCCTACACATCATCTCTCAAATCTATCTCCTGTGATCTCTGATGCTAGAGACCAGATTCTCATCATCTCTTTCCTGAGTTGTTGTACGAGTTCATGAGTGTCTCTGTTCATTTTCTCTTTCTCCTTTTTCTCCCCAGTGACGTCAGAGTAGTTCATCTTAGACATGAAATCACCCTAAAAAGCCAAAAAAAAAAAAGAAAGGAAAAAGGAGTCCCCATCGTGAGAAAGAAGAACAAAGTCATAGGACCAATGCTACCTGACTTCAATACTATAAAATTACAATAATAAAGGCAGCATGTCTATTCATGAAAGAATAGACACATAGATCAATGGAACAGAATGAAGAGGCCAGATACAGACCCACATAAACATAATCAACTGATCTTTAGCAAAGGAACAAGGGAAAGTAAATATAGAAAGGACAGTTTTTTCAACAAATGATGCTAGAATTAGATGTTCATGTGCAAAAAGTAAAATACACTTATATCTTTCACAAAAATAACAAAATAAATCAAATATCTAAGTGCAAAAAGAAAAACTATAAAACTTTTAGAAAAACTGAATAATATATTTTTGAACTTTAGTCTGCAGATGAATCTTCATGTACACTAAAGCATGATTAATGAAAAAATTGGGTTTATTAAAATTAAAAGTTCTATCCTGCAAAAAATTATTTTAATAGAATTAAAATATAGCCGTGGCTTTAGAGAAAATATTTTCAAAACAAATTTTATAATGTACATGTGTTCAAAATACAAATACTCTTAAATCTCAACAATAAACAAACAACTCAGCTAAAAAATGGACAAAAGATCTGAACAGAAAACTCACCAATGAACATACGCAGATGGCATATGATAACCATATGTTAATATTGCTTGAGTTCCCATTGTGGCTCAGTGGATTAAAAACACAACATAGTGTCCCTGAGGATGCAGGTTTGGTCCCTGGCTTCGCCCAATGGGTTAAGGATCAAGCATTGGCGCAAGCTCGGTATAGGTTGCAGATACAGCTCACTCAGATCCTGTGTTGCTGTGGCTGTGGCATAAAGTGGCAGTTGCAGTTATGATTCAACCCCTAGGCCAGGAATTTCCATATGCTGCAGTTATGGCCCTAAGTAGAAAAAAGAAAAGAGTGTGAACACAAAATTCCATTAAGGAATTGTAAATTAAAACCAAAAGATACCACTACACAGGTATTAGAATGGCTTAACTTCAAAAAACTGACAATATCAAATGAGATATTTGAGAATGCAAAGCAACCAGAATACTTATTCGATACTGGTAGAAATGCAAAAAACAGTACAAGATTTTGGAAGAGAGCTTGGCATTTTCTTACAGAGTTAAACATAATCTTATCATATAATTGAACAATTATGCTCTTAGGTATTTACCCAGTTGATTTTCAAACTTAGGTCCACACAAAAACCTGCATGCAAATATATATAGAGGCTTTATTCACAATCACTCAAACTGGAGGCAACCAACATGCTTTTTAATAGATGAATGGATAAACTAACTGTGGTACATCCATACAATGGGATATTATTTGGTGCAAAAAGAGATGAACTACCTATCACGCCAAGAAAAGACATGGATGGACCTTAAGGGCATTTTGCTAAATAAATGAAAACACTTTGAAAAGACCATATAATATAAATTATATTACATCTAGAATAGCTATAGAAGCATAAAAATCCTCCGTGATTGCTGATGAGGGGAGAAGAAAAGCTGAGAAAGGTAAATTACAGGCTATATTTAGAGCAATATAATTATTCTGTATAATATTATAATGGAAATTGGCACAACATTGTAAATCAACTATAATTTTTAAAAAAATACTATAATGATGGATACATGGCATTATGGATTTGTCAAAACCCATAGAACAAAGAGTGACATTGACATAAACAAATTCTAAAACAATAATTAATGAGGTCAAGGGATTGCAAGATAGGACTCAGTGAATCCAACTGTATTACAAATGTATGAAACAACCTCACCAATAAGAGTTATAGGAAAAGATGCTGACCTAAGTAACTTTGGAAGTAGTTTCTTAGACTAAAGGAAAGCAGAAGTTCACATAAGCACTATACTCTAGTTGATTAATTTTTTCCTATAGGCGGGTATTTCTGATACTGCCATATGTGTTATACTGGAATTAACAAAATAAGTAAAGGCTTGCAGATGGTAGGAGCAAGCTTTCTCACTGTGGAGTGGGAATTTGGAGGTAAGCAAGTAGAGGAGAACAGGATGACCCATTAGTAATGAGTTCGAGTTGGAGACATCAGTAGGAACTTATGTTTAACTTAATATAGAAACAGATACTTACATATAGAAATATTTATATATAGGTGTATATATATGAGTTAGAATACCTATACATACCTCCACGCTCTAGAAGCAATGACAACTTAGTAGCAATGAGTGCACCTAAGTGCTTGAACCTTGGTTTCCAACACCATTCTCCAATAAAAGGAGTAAAGGCTCCTTGGAGAAATGGCTGATTATAGGGCAAGAATGGGAAAAATAATGAGCCTTGAGCAGCTTATAGTGCCAGAAAATAAGGAAGTGCTCTCCACCATTAGCACCCTTTGAACAACAACAACAACAACAAAACCCACAAAACTTTTACATTAATGTGGATATTACAAAGGAATACAAGAGTTAACTGAAGCCTCTCCCAATGGCTAAAGCTAGAACCATTTGAGCAAGAGCATAAATATTATTACATTATAACTTAAAATATAAAATATCCATGAGTCCATACTGATATAATAAAGAACTGAATAAATACATAGATGTGGAGAAGAGAAAAATCTCCCTTGAAGTAATTTATATAGAAACCCCACCCCCCTCAAGGAGGAGGTAGTGGGTTGAATGGTGGCTTGCCAAAAGATATGTCCACCTGGAATCTGTCCATGTGACCTCATTCTGGGAAAAGGTAGATGTAAATATGTTAAAGATCTTAAGATGAGATCATCCTAGGTTTCCCAGCAATGACAACTTAGTAGCAATGAGTGCACCTAAGTGCTTGAACCTTGGTTTCCAATACCATTGGAAAATGACAGAAGTCCTTATAAGAAGGGGAGAAGACAGACACAAGAAGACCCTGTGAAGATTGTGGCAGATGTTAATGTTATGTTACCATAAGACAAGGAAAGACCAGGGCTTGAAGATGTGAAAAAGGATTCTCTCCTAGAACTTTCTGAGGGAGCAGGACACTGCTGACACCTTGATTGCAGACCTTGGCCTCTAGAACTATGAGAGAATAAATTTCTATTTTAAGCCACCAAGTCTGTGGTAATTATACAGCAAGACACTTAGGAAACAAACATGGACAGAGACTCTTTTAGTGTGGTTTGTTCATAGTGACCTCTTTGCAAAAAATACAGAATGGGGAGGTTGGAGTTGGTGTATACATGCTACTATACAAAAAATCCATCAGTAACAAGGATCTATTATGTAGCTCGGGGAAATCTATTCAATACTCTGTGATTGCCTGGAGTTCCCACTGTGGATCAGCTGTAATGAACCCGACTGGTATCCATGAGGATAAGGGTTCGATCTCTGGCCTCCCTCAGTGGATTAAGGATCCGTCATTGCCATGAGCTGTGGTAGAGGTCACAGATGTGGCTTGGATCCTGTGTTGTCGTGGCTGTGATGTAGGCCAGCAGCTGCAGCTCTGATTGAACCCCTAGCCTGGTAACTTCCTTATGCTGCATGTGTGGCCATAAAAAGAAAAAAAAGAACAAAAAACAAACAAACAAGCAAAAAACCTCTGTGATTGCCTATATGGGAAAAGAATCTGAAAAAGAACAAATGCATATACATGTATGGCTGATTCACTTTGCTCTATACTTGGAACTAACACAACATTGTAAGTCACCTGTACTCCAATAAAATTTATAATAAAATAAAATACAGTATGGAAAGTGGGGGAAAGTTGAGTAATGTTAAAGTAGAGAAACCTGACAAACACTACCTAAGCCAGGTGATCAAGGCCAGCATGGAAGTTTCCATCTTGGCGCAGCAGAAAGGAATTCGACTAGGAACCCTGAGGTTGTGGGTTCGATCCCTGGCCTCCCTCAGTGGGTTAAGGATCTGGTGTTGCTGTGAGCTGTGGTGTAGTTTGCAGACGCAGCTCAGATCTGGTGTTGCTATGGCTGTGGTGTAGGCTGACAGCTACAGCGCCAGTTAGAACCCTAGCCTTGGAACCTCCATATGCCTGCCATGGGTGCAGCCTTAAAAAGCCAAAAAAAAAAAAAAAAAAAAAGGTCAGCATCAATAGGGATAAATCTCGTTGATATTATAAACTCCTGGCATTGTGGGATGAAAATAGCGCTTTAATGCTGTTCTTCCTCCCTAAAACCCATGTCTCTAGTTTCATCATGAAAAATACATGAGAAATTCTTACATAGGGAGATTCTATAAAATGCCTTAACAGTATTTAAAGTATTTAAACAGCATTTAAGTATTTATTTCCTTAAACTAGAAAAGTCCAGGAAACTGTCACAGCCAGCAGGAAACTAAGAAGACATATTGTCTAAATATAATGGGATATTCTACACAGGATCCAGGAACAGAAAAAGATATTTGGTGAAACTAAAGAAATATGAATAAACTAGGGACTTTAATTAATAATCATGTATCAATATTGTTTTATTAGTCACAATAAATACATCACAGTAAGACGTTAATCACAGGCAAAACTGAACACAGGTTATAAGCAATTTCTACTGTCTCTTCAATTTTTACATAAATCTAAAACTGTTCTAAAAAACAAAGTCAATTGATTTTTTCTGAAAACGAAGGCATTATTTAAATAGCTTTAAATAATTGGATCAGACTGAGGCTACCAGATTTGACTAAATTTTTGAATTTCCCTCATGTTGTCGTCAGCTAGAACATAAAGATGACACATTTTCTTTGCACTCCTGAAAGTAATGTGTGTAAATGAGCCAAAGAAGTTAAGAATCAAAGATTTAAAAACCACATAGCTACTAATGACAGAGCTGTAACTCAACCCCCAGATTTCCGACTCTGTAGCGTCCAAGTTCTTTCTACTTTACATATAAAAAGCACTCTGGGAAATTTTACCAAAAATAAAACACACTCTTTTCTTTTGAACAAGCTACACTATACTTAAGGCGAAAAACATGAGAAATAGTAAGATATATAGTGAAGAGAATAAGTCTAATTCATGTCTGTATGATTCAGAGAACCAAAGGAATGTTAGGAATGAAATGAGAAGGTAGTGACCTCAATTATTCATATCAAAATAATCTCTATTACTGTGCTTTTTATGAACTTTTATCTAGGGTCTTCTGGTCACTGTGGATCAAAAGGTTAAGGTCTTCACCTAGAATCTAATTTGTTATGGTTTGTTACTATTTTATAGTCTAAAGGAAAAGAAAAATTTAATACGTTCACTTTTCAACATTAAATTTTTAACACTGCAGCCTGTAATTATCCAATATCTGAAATACCCTCTTTTCAAATTCTGACCATCAGGTCTTCTTTCTACAGCATAAATTGAAAAAGTAGAGAGGATAAGAAACTTAAAGTTGTTAAATTGAGTATTAATATTTATGAAGGCAAGCGTTACACAATTAGCCAAAATCTTGTTTAGGGATTAGCTGAGCAAATTTAAAAGTTAGCTGGAGGATATTATGAATACAATACTATCAATCCTAAGAATGAAGTTCAATAAGGTTAACTCCCATATTAAATTTGTAGTACATGATTCCATATATATTTAAACAAAGATGATAAAAGATATTTAGAATATCACATCCTTTTTCAATGACGGAAATTTCCTTTCAAGAAATATATACTTCTAGTTTCTACAAGAAGAGATAAATGACCTAACTCTTGTTGATTCAGCGTAAGGGCTGATTACAAGTTGGAAAATAAGTTAAAACTAAGAGACTTCAATTTTAACCAGTAGGGCACATTTGCTTTTCAAGTAAAATGCTCTTGAATGAAAAGACTAATAGAAAATAATATTAAGTACATGAAAACTCAGAGAGTATATTTCAATTTGTCAAAAACTTACTTTTATCACCTTACTCAAATAGCCTATGGGTGAACCGTCACATAAATTAAAAAGGTAAAATGGAAGAGACAGCAACCCTGGAGCTGAAACTAAATTGGAAAAGGAAAGGAAAGGGAAAAATATCATTTACCAATGTGCAAAACTGTGAAATGAACTCATTTCATATGTTTGGAAAGTACCAACCCATATAAGTGTTCCACAAATCCAAAAAACCATTCTCTTTAATGTATGCTTACCTGTCAGAGGTATCAGTGTTATGTCTTTAATTGCTCACTTTTCTCTAGGTATCATTAACTTCTAAAGGGATTATTAGAGTTATACTACATAGCAGGTGTAGTAAAAGAAGATGATAGTCACATACTCTAAATCTTTAGACTATGTGTATCAGAATCACCTGAGTTGCCTTTAAAAAATGCCTTTATATAAATTTATAAAACTGATAAAATCTTGAGTTCTATTCCTAATATACTAATTTTTATTTTTTGTCTTTTTAGGGCCACATCTACAGCATATGGCAGTAGCTAGGGGTCTAACCTGAGGTGTAGCTGCTAGCCTATGCCACAGCCACAGCAATACCAATTCTAAGCCCCAACTGCCTCCTGCACCACAGCTCACAGCAACACCAGATCCTTAACCCACTGAGTGAGGCCAGGGATGGAACCTGCATCCTCATGGATATTAGTTGCATTCGTTACTGCTGAGCCACAACAGGAACTCCCCTAAAATACTAATTCTAATATCAGAGACCCAGAATCCACCTTTTCAACAAGCATCCAAGTCGATTCTTGGCATACTAATGCTAAAGAATTTTGCTTCAAGCTAATCTAATTAAATATAGCACAAGATATTTAACTACCAGAGAGGAACAAAAAGTAGAAACAAATGACATAAAGGTTTAAGGAGCTAATGTCTTGATTTGTTTGTTTACAAAGTTAAATGAGAATGTGACAAGGACTATCACAATATACTTTAAAGAATAGTAATATGGATCAAATTCCAAATGGATTTTAGCACTGGTTGAAGAATTCATGTTTGAAAATAGTCCTTTTTTCCTTCTTTTTTCTCTTTCTTGAGAAAAACTGAAAGTCTCATATCTGAGCTAACTTTGAGATCAGAAAAATAGAAAAGCACCACATCTATGTTATGTAACTGATTGCCATGCTTTTATTCTTTTCTCTTCGGTTTCATCCCAGGCATGTAGAAGTTCCAGGTCTGCGCCCATCGGAGCAGTGACCCAAGCCATAACAGTGACTGAACCCTCTAGGACTCCAGGGGACTCCTGCTGTGCCTTTATTCTTATCCCAAACCATTCTAAAAGGTTTGTCTTTGGTAGTGATAATTATGCAGAGGAGAAAAAGCAGGTCAGGGGAAGAGAGGCGAGTGGGGAGGTCCACCATATACAAGTGGTCAGCAAGTGTTCAATCTTATCAAGACATGAAAGCAAAGACTTTAATTGGTCTTAATGTATTTCCTGTGTTTTTAACTCGACTTTGGTAGTTTCATTAGGAATATAAAAGTATATCAACTCTTACTGTTCTGAAACTAAGATAAATTTCGATTAATTGATTTTCAAACAGCTCAGAAACATTAACAAAAATGTGCTAAGTCCTTTTACATATACTTAGTTTAAGAATATAGGAGATCCCACTGGGGCGCAGCAGAAACGAATCCAACTAGAAACCATGAGGTTGCGGGTTCAAGCCCTAGCTTCACTCAGGGGGTTAAGGAGCTGGTGTTGCTGTGAGCTGTGGTGTAGGCCACAGATGCAGTTTGGATCTGGCGTTGCTATGGCTATGGCACAGGCAGACAGGTGCAGCTCTGATTCAGCCCCTAGCCTGGGAACCTCCATATGCTGCAAGTGCTACCCTAAAAAGAAAAAAGGAAAACAAAAAAAAGAATACAAGTCATTTATAAGCCTAAATTGTTTAAAATTAATAAAACAATCAAAAGCTTACCTCATTTAGGTTGTAGTAAGCCTAAATGAGGAGGCTTTGAGGTCATAGCCATCCAAAGCCAAAATCTGTCAGCAACGAGCCAAATCAAAAGGGTGCCTTAAAGTCAAGAGTTGTGGTAATTTTACACACACACACACACAGACACACACACCAAGTGAAAAATATACCTAAACTAAGCTTAAAATGACCCCCTGGGCTAAAAAAAAGGTTTCTACACAGGAATGAAATACTCTGAGATGAAAATCTTTACAGCTGACCAGTCCATGATCTACCCTCCACATCCTCTAAGGCCACCTCCCTGCTTTAGAATTAATAACCCATAAGCATCAGTCATGAGCATGATTGTCACAATTACTAAAGGATTTTCCAGTCTGCTCTGTGCAGGGCAACCATTGTTGGGCACTGTGACTCAATTAGAATTTGAAAAGTGTATACTTCCATACAAGTGCTTTTTTATTCATTTTCCTTTAGCTCCTAAATTATTTTTTGACAATGCCCTTTCTTAAGCTTGATTTAGTATTGGCTTCAACTTCATGAGTTACCTTCCAGTCAAAAGATGTCTCTGTTTTACATTAGTTGACCTGGTTCTCTGTGGGCCCCAAATTGCCTTCCTTTGTGCGAAAGTATCTCAACCCTCCCTCTTTCTTACATTCATGTCTTTTGGGGGGAAAATGGCCTTTTACAGCCTTGAAGACAATTTCAGGTAGCTTTTCTCTCTTCCTACTCAAAGAAATACAAGAGGTCACTAGACCACTGCATATTACCTATTCCTTCATTTCACAATATTTCATAGGGTTTTTCAAAAAAGTACATTTCTTGTCATCTGAGTTGATTATAACAGTTTAAAAAGCAGTGAGGGAAAAAAGGTCATTTTCTCCTTTTATTCCACCCACATCATGTAACCAGTGAAAGTATTTGGTGTTTATCTCTCCATTCTCCTCCCAAGACTTTTGCAAACCTATGTAAACACTGATTTACAGATCTGACCTTTATGTTTCTCATATGGTCTTCTATGCGTGGCTTATCTTCTAAAATTTCTTTTCACTGGAACTAAAACTTGTTCAGATATATTTCTTTTTCCTTCATGCTTTTTTTTTTTTTTCTTTTACATGTTTTTGGTTACACCATACACTGAGGACACTGTTTCAGCTCTTAGCAGACCTGCCAGTCCTGTTCTATCTAGTTAAGTCCTTATTGAACTGCAGATGGCTGCCTTCTGGAGATGTCCAAATGTAATTTGGCCTCATCCTCAGCTTTTCTCTTCTCTGAGATTTAAAAGTGACTGGATTCAATTCAGTGAGCAGGTGTTAATTGCTACTGTGTGGCAACTGTCCCTTGCATGGGACTCATGGGACATTAGTTTAAGAAGGACCCTGTGATAGCAGGAAAGAGATTCTAGAATTTGTGGAACAAAGAGAGTTGTTGGCAAATTACTTTCATGGATCCAAAACATTTTAGTGCTAATGTATTGAAAAAAAAATTCTATTACTTGATATGGTTTCACTTGTCATTCTTAGAACTAAAAAAAATCACTGCTTCTTTGAGGCAGGCTGATTTTACCTACAAATGTAGAGTAACTTTACAGGTCAATCAGCTAGGAGAAGAGAATATGTAAAACAGATTGGGCAGCCACTGGGTGGCAGCAGAAATTTGATAAATATACTGCGTGACTATACTTTCTTACTGTTTTAGCTTATCTTTTACTATTAGCATTCAAAAAGACATTATTTTTAACAAAATGTCTTATAATAGATAATATTCATCTACCTTATCTCTCTAATGTAAGCTAGCAATATTCAACTATGAGAAAATAGAACTTCAAAACATTAAACCTTGTTACTCAATATTCTATGAATATAGCATAAAGTTTTAACATTACTTAGGATGAATTTAAGTTGTTTTCCTAATAATTAAAAGTTGCCATTACTTTTAATAGCTTTAAAAATATGCTAACAGAAATCTTACATATTCAAGGAAGAACTGTTGAAGAATTCAGAAAAGACAAAGAACAAGATTAATCAAAACTTTCTTACCTAAATTAACCATTGATAGTCACTGGCTATTATTTATATCATCTTTTTCAGCGTACGGTGGTTGTTTTTTTTCCATAGTAATATCTATCTTTATATAACATTTTAAACTGCTTTTTATTTTCCATTTAGTATAGTGTGAATTATTTCCCCATGTCGTCTGATATACTTTTGGAACATTATATTTCGTTATGGAATAATATTCCCTCTCATTATGCGAGAACATAATTTATAACCAATTTCTTCTTATTAAGAATTTACCCATTATTAGCCAAAATTTCCAGTATTTATTCTTATAGACCACCATTGCTAAATTTGAAGGCTAGGTAGCCTTCCAATGTTAGGTAGTAAGTTGATATTTCATATAATGAGAGATAATGGTACAACGTGTTTCTAGCTTTCTCATCAGACTTTCTGATCAGAATTATTTAGATAGGTTCTAAATCAGAACTCAAGGGCTGAAGCCCAGATTTCTGCATATTTTAACAAGCTACCTGAGTTACTTAAATGCATACTGAAGTTTCAGAAATATTCACTCTCTGAATGAAATTATATAGTTAGAAGACCCTCAATAATATTGTTAATAGGCAATTCATAAATGTGGAAAAGCATTTACATTTCACTTGTTTCCATTTCTTCTATATTAAACAGAAATGATGATAAATCCTAAGGTTAGTGTGGTGTCAATGGAATACCAGTATTTATCAAGTCCATTTCCAACTAAAATGCAGGCTTTGGAGATACTATGGGGAAGAACACGCCTCTTTGACTACCAGAGATCATGTATTGAGTGTAATATGCAGTAAACGTTATGCTAAGCAGTTTACATGTACCTTTATCCCTCATAACAATCTTTCCAGGTTAGTTGGATAAGCTCAGAGGTTCAGATGGGTTAAGTAAATTAACCCAGGTCACACTGTTTTTCAACATCAAAATCTGAATTCAGAATGTATATATGTATATGTGTGACTGGGTCACCTTGCTGTATAGCAGAAAATTGACAGAACACTGTAAACCAGCTATAATGGAAAAAATAAAAATCATTAAAAAAAAAAAAGAATTCCTTCTGAGAGTTCCCACTGTGGATCAGTGGTAATGAAACCAAGTAGTATCCATGAGGATGTAGGTTCAATCCCTGGCCTCACTCAGTGGGTTAAGTATCTGCGTTGCCTTGAGCTGTGGTGTAGGTTGCTGACGTGGCTCAGATCTGGTGTTGCCATGGCTGTGGTACAGGCTGGAAGCTATAGCTTCAGTTTGGTTCAACCCCTGACACTGGGAACTTCCATATGCCACAAGTGTGGCCCTAAAAAGCAAAAAAAAAAAAAAAAAAAAAAAAAAAAAAAAAAAAAAAAAAAAAAAGAATTCTTTCTGCAAGTTCCTGTTGTGGATCTGTGGGTTAAGAACCCAACATAGTGTCTGTTAGGATGTGTTTTCGATCCCTGGCCTCACTCTGTGGGTTTAGGATCCAGCATTGCTCTGAGATGTGGTGCAGGTCACAAATGTGTTCAGATACAGGGTTGCTGTGGCTGTGGTGCAAGCCAGCAGCTGCTGCTCCAATTCGATCCCTAGCCCAGGAACTTCCATATACTCCAGGTGTGGCTATAAAAAGAAAAAGAAAAAAACAGAACTCATTCTAGTGCTATGACCTATGTTTGTTCATCTCTGGGACCCTATCAAGCTGTATGCAGAAAGGTGCACATACAGGTAGGCAGAGGAAGTTTTTTCCTGGTTCAGTAAATTTACTCTATGTTTACTGGTTTGTTTCTTCCCCATACTCTTTGCAAATGGCAAGGGAATACTACGGAATTGATGTTGTCTTATGTGACAGAGTGAATTGAGAGGCAAAAATTGGATTTATTTGTTCTTTTTTTGTAAGCTTTGCATTCTAGATGGGCAATTATCAGTTATAGGGCAGAAAGCAGTATATCTACTGTTTGGAGGTTTTGAGTAAAAAGTGTAACAAGATGCTCCAGCAGGAAAATCACATCCCTGCTAACAGTTTCTTTAAAATCTATATTAGCTACTCACAACAGTGGGGGCTATGACAGAGAAGCTAATTCGGAATAGTTCATGCTTGCTGATGCATACCCAGAACTGCATGGTTTATAAAGGGCATGGCCTTTGTGGACAGAGGGTCCTGAGGTCATACTTTCTTAGCCCTCGGAGGTGGCTTTAGACCTCGATGATATGATAGGTGATGTCCTTTTAATAATCTGCTGGGTGAATAAATAATCTAACTTTTTATTAGAAAAAAATAATAGTTTCTTGGTCTACTAACATGGCCAAAGGAAAAATCATTGATTTTAATTATCTGTTGGGAAAGCTACACTTTCTCCTCAAGCTGGGCCTTTGGAAGCAGCTGATCCCATCAGTCATGAAAGAGTGTTGGTAAATGCAAGGCCTGGAAGTTCATTATTTTGCCTTGTGTGAGAGTCTCTCCTTCTTTGAGGGCTTTTCTGACTTGGGATAGCTTGATGTAAATTATCTACCACAGCATAGACACATGCGGCATTCTATTTGCTTTGGCTTGGACCCTGAAAGCTCTCAGTTAGACGCCCACAAGGCCCACTTCTGTGCCCTCACATCTCCTTCAATTCTCTACTCAGATGTGGCCTTTATATTAGTCAACCCAGGAAACCACAACAGTAGACCATGTACTGGGGGCTGAAATAACAAAAATTTATTTTTTCGTAATTTGGGAGGCTGAGAAGTCCAAGATCAAGGTGTTGGCTGATTTGATTTCTGCAGAGGCCTCTCTTCTTGTCCTGCAGATGCCACTGTGTCCTTACACGGCAGGGGAAGGGGGGTAGGAGAGGGAGTACTCTGTAACCTTCTTTTTTTTTGGCCACGCCCAAGGCATATAGAACTTTCTGGCCGGGAATCAACCCATGCTTGAGCAGTGACCCGAGCCCCTGCAGTGACAAACGCTGAATCTTTAACCCACTGAGCCACAAGAGGACTCCTCGTAATCTATAACCACACTAATCCTATACGATCAGGCCCTACCTTTATGGCCTCATTAAACCTTAGTTATCTTTTGATAGGACCTCTTTCCAAATATAGTCACAACAGATGAATTTGGGGGGAGAGTTCAGTCCACAGCACTTTTTCAGTGAGGTCTTCCCAGGAACCCATTTACATTTACGACCCCCATACCATGAGCTTTTCTTCGACACTACTAGGCTTCATGGTCCTTCACAGCACTTTCCATCCTCAAACCTACATAGTATATATTTATCCCTTGGCCACCTGTCTCGCCACACAAAAATAAAAAGTTGACTCTGTTTGTTTTGGTACTTGTAGCAGCCACGACAGAGCCTGGCACAGAGGAAGCCAACAATATAAAAATTGCTATGCCCATGGACTGCTCTCTATGAGGATGAACTACTCTTTCTTATTCATCATGGAATCCAAACAGATGAGACACTACCCCTGCCCTTCCAGAGGTTTCAGCCAGTTACATAGATGGGGCTCGGTATAAATGAGTGAAGCTCTCTAACTATAAACTGAAATTCAGGAAATGATCAACAAGGAAAGTTGAAATCTGTATTGTGCATAGTCCAGGAATATATCTGCCTCTCACAGGAGTTAACCTCTTCAGATTTGCATAAATCTATTTGCTGAACTAGGTTAGGAAATCAGATTTCCCATTATTAAAGTTATCATTCATCCTTGGTACTATTTAAATGAGCCAACTGCAAACTATAAGAATAGGTCAAATCTATGTGCTCAAGTACATTTTAAATATCCATCTTCACTGGCAAATTATACACAGAAATGTCCCTTTGACAATATTTTAAGAAATGACCATGTGTAAGAATAGCCAATTGCACAGCCCAGGTTTTCCTTTCTGATAAATTTGTTTGATATCAGTTAAAAAAAAAAAAAAGAATGATTTACTAGATCTCAGCCAGAGAGGGTTTTAAGTCAAATCACACTGAATTTATTAAGTTCGCGAAGGTATTTTTTTTAAACATCACCTCATCCACTTGAATGTAAAATTATAGGAAAAATAATTTCTAATTTCATTTTCCTGCTAAGGTCTAAAGAATGTTATTGACATTGCTATCTATTTTTCCAATAGTGAACCCCAAATGAAATGAAATGCTGCTTTACCTTCACTGGTGAATCATGCAGGGCACGAAACCACAATCCTGAATTGAACCAGACCATCTGTCCTGTTTCTCCAGATGAGCTGAATTTGGTGACAAATCTTTCTCCACACAAAGGAGTTTTCCTTTTCATTTTCTGTCTTAAGGGGGAGAGTGTAATTCCTCCAGTGGAAGATGCATAAAAGTATTTTTGCTTCTCATACTGTATTGCTGAAATATTTTGACTCTGAACCTAGATAAAGTAGTCAATAAATTATGACTTCAAAGGAGGTTTATCTCTCTGAAACTTTAATTCTCTCATTATTCCTCCCCTCCACACCCACGCTGTTCTGGGAAATAGGATGTTTCCTGGAAAGGTAGCTTTGAATGACATTTTCTGAGAAAATTCCTTCATCGTATGACAATGCTACAATGCTGAAGCACAAAACACTAAAAGAATGGTAACTTTATACTCCTTGAAGAATCAAGTCATCAGTGAAAAGCTTTTGTCCCCTAAAATTCAGCAGCCAGTTATAACAGTGGGCAGCCAGAAAATGTTTGCTCATTGAATGTTGGATGACTATTGGCACCAAAAGTGCCCCAGTCGTTAGAGCCCCCTTCCAAGTGCTGGGGATCAAGGAGAAAACTGCTTACATTCAGTGAGATGACACTCTCTCCTTAAAGAGAGAGGAGAGTTAAAGCATCTCTTTTTTGGAAATAGCAAAATGCATTTTCTCCTACCACCTAAAATTCTAAATAAATTTATTGTTACTTTGACATAATTTCAAGTAATTACTTATTAAAATGCTTAAATTATTAGCTTGCCAGAGGGCTTTAAGAAAAATATTTATAAGAGCTGATAAAAGAAAGCTTTGTCCTGTGGGGAAGATGGTGAATCAGACACTAAATAGGAAGGTAAATAATTCAAAGTCATGTTCTTACAGAGGTAGCATAACACACAGGGTGGCAGACACCACTGGGGCTCTGGAATATTTGTCTTTTATGGTAACAGCTTATCACTTATGTTCCCAGTTCCCAGGCTGGAATGAACTGGGCAGTGGGGCTCCCTTCACCAGTCAAGGCTGGCTTGGAAAAATATTGCTACTGATGACATTTATCTCTGGCACTTTGTGTCCGGGGGTTACCTGTTGTCTGCCTCTGTCATTTCTCCCATGGTTAAATGCTTCCCTCTTGTGAGCCCCAGCAAATCAGGAAGTTTTATTTCTCAGGCATACTGGTCCAGGCGCTGTGAGTTCCCTGACGTCCATCCAAACCTGCAATTTGTATGTGTAGGGCTTGCTTTTTGTTTTTTTGTTTTTTGAAATCAGAACCCTACTTAATAACATGATCACTTGAATAGTCGGAAGCAATGTCAACTCCTTAAAAAGAATTACATTGCAATGTATTTCAGAACACTGTCTTTTTTTTTTTTTTTTTTTTTTTTTTTGGCTATAGTCTCTGTAATATAAGCTGACTTTTTAATATGGGAATATGTATTACATTGATCTTTTAAAAAGTATTGTGCAACTATAAATGTAATAAATTCATTGAGTAATTAAAAGTATTAAAAAGTACCACCAATAGGTACCACATTGTTTTACTATGTTTTTAAATTTTATGAAATCAATTGTAAGCATTACCAGCATCTAAACAAATTCCTAGAGTCATACAAGAAAGGCTTGGGGAAAGGGCTCTGGATTGTGTAAAGAATGGTACACCTTGAAGAGATCATTATCAGGAGGACTGTGTTTTTACTGAGGAGCACTCTTCAAGGGGAATGACTGGGATGCTGCCTCCCTCAGTGGGAGCGCCCTGAAACTATGTCAGATGTGGGCAATGGATGCCCCCGGATGTTTCATTCTCATCCAAAGGCAATCTTAAATGGTTTCACCTAGTTATCTCCCCCACTGCACCTTATATGAGTCCTGGTTACACTCTTGTTATAATAAAACTATCAATCATCTTTTCCAATAGCCTATCATAATTTTTAAGATTTGGGACCCTCTGAATTTTCTCAGTGTCCCCAGTACTTTGCAGTATGTATAGCAGCCATTGCATCTTGTGGCAAACAAGAGAATGGGATGTGGCCTCTGAAAAACCTTTCATACTCCAGATCTCAGCTGTTACTCTTTTCTTTAAACTCTGGAAGCCTCAGGTTCCTCATTTATTACAAGGATATAGGATTTTTCTTAGGATAAATGTGATAATTAACCCCTATGAAATGCTTTGCAGCACTTGGTACATAGCACTTCACAAGTACTATCTATTATTATTTTTTAATAAAGACAACCTGCCTCTTGGGAACAACTCTTGGAAACTGCTCTATTGGGTGTAGTATATAGCTAAATCTCTGAAAGTTTATTTATATGAACATAATTTATTTATTTTTATTTTTTTCTTTTTAGGCTACCCCCATGGCCTATGGAAGTTCCCAAGCCAGATATCAAATCCAAGTGGGAGCTGTGACCTACATGGCAACTGCAGCAATGCCAGATCCTTAACCCACTGTGCCAGCCCATGATCAAACCTGAAACCCCACCGCTACCCAAGCCACTGCAGTCAGATTCTTAACCCACTGCACTACGGCAGGAACTCCCTGAAGAGGATTTACCAATTCTCCCTCACTGAAGGCTAAAGACTTGGGAATGATTTATTGCTGAGAGAATTGCAACTAGAAAACTGAAACTGCAGAGTGTGGTGTCTTTGATTGTTCCCAGTTTTTGCCAAATAAAACCTTTTGGGAAAAAAAAAAAAAAATCCACCGAAGGATATTTTCAAGCTCAATGATACAGAGAACAGATTGTCTGGTGGTTGTCAGAGCTGGGGGTGGGGGGAAAGCGAAATGGGTGAAGGGAGACAAAAGGCACAAACTTTCAGCTACAAAGTAACTAAGTTCAGGGATGTAATATATAGCACTGTGACCCCAGTTAATAACACTGAATTGCATAGTTGAAAGCTGAAAGAGAGTGATTTTGAAAGTCTTCACCACAAAAAAAAAACCTTTGTAACCATGCATTATGATGGATATTAACTAGATTTACTCTGATGGTCATTTCAAAATATATTCAAATATCAAATTATTTAATACACCTGAAACTAATGTTATATGCAAATTTTACCTGTTAAAAAAAGACAAAAAGAACAATTCCAATATCAAATATATATATATTTGTTATATATATTTGTGTGTGTGTGTGTGTGTGTATAGCACACACTATATCTGCTACCTCTTTCACTGTCCTTCCTTCTCTTGGTCAAAAAGTGCCTTGTATGCTCTGGACTCTGACAGTGAGGAACTTAAATATTTGAAGATTAGAGATAATAAATTATCCATAGAGTTCTACTCTAAATGTAGTGTTGAAATGTTTTTGAATTATTGACACTTTAAGATGCCAACTCATTTCCCTTGCTTCCCTCTCCCGCTCAAAAATATAAAGATTATTTTACCAAACCAAACATATGGTACGAAAAAATCTACACTGATCTCACATGTTAAAGGAAGAAGAGGTATAAAATGCGTCAGTGGTTTCCACTTAGAAGCCATCGTGGAGAATTGTCCCCACTCATACACAAAGCCTGTCAATTCCTCATTTGGAGATTTAAATTTATTGGCAAGTGAATTTTATATTACAGTAAGAATTCATGTTTTTAAAATTTCTACATAAATGGACACGCATAAATGTTCAGCTTCTGAACATCCAGGAGAAACTTACGTGGGTCCCACAGTCACTGAGCCAACCACATTCTCCTGCAAGATGTTACAGCATCCCAGAATTGGATACCGAAAGCCAAATCAATTAAGGAAAATACAACCATAGTTCTGCCCTCCTCCGAAATCCCTCTGTGTTCTGTCATTAAAAGAAAAATGATTGGGAACACAGCGTTTTCGTGAAATAAAACTGTTATTTCAAACTATAGATATAAGTTTGGATCAAAGGTGAAACCTATTTCCTGTTAGCCAGCTTTTGATCAAGACTTTGTGCTGAGCACCCAGAAAATGAAGTGAATCTTACGTGATCTCAACAGTCCTGGACCTTCTGTCAAAGCAGCTGGTGCTTCCACCCTTTAGCCAAGTTGCTATTTATGGGGAGCGTCCACTGAAAAAGGTACTCGGAAAAAGCAAACAGGGGAAACTCCTGGACATTTTGTTGTGCTTGGGTTAAAACTCACCTTTGAACCATCTCTAAATGATTGCCTTAAAAAAAAGTGAGAGAGATTATAAATGGAAATTTTAGCTTAAGGAAAGTTCCTCAGAAATAAACTTCCCCATACATGCAATGGATATACTAAAACATAAACACTTTGATAAAAGCAGATTCAGGGAGCTCCTTTGTTCACAGACCTGATTTGTTGTAATAGAGTCATCTCTTTTGACTTGTCTGGCATCTGTTTGGATCTTTGCAGGACTGTTAAATATATTCAATGTCAACTTTACTTTCAGTCAGGTATCACAATAGGATTTTATTTAATACATCTGAAAAACACAATGAAACTATTTTAAATAAAATGGAAAAAAAAAAATCAGCCTTGCTTTCCAGTTAGTGAGAGTGTATGGTAATTACACTAACAATTGGAAAAAAGTTTCTATGCAGAAAAGTATTAGGTTCATCGCCCGATTTAGACTTCCAGATTAGCTGTGACATTGGATGACTCCAACTTCTCATTTCCACACATCACTGTGGATTACTGTGTTCTCTGAACTTGAAATATTACACCCAAGCAATCTATACCTAAAGTTTTTAAATAATTTCACGGAGAGACCCTTTTGAGAGTTTATGTTCAATTGCTATCTGCAGAAAGGAGCCCCAAGTTGTCGTATCAACTACTCTCCAGGCTAGGTTCTTTCAAAATAACATACTTAATGTTTGTTGACAATGAAGTATCCATACGAAAATTGATGAACACTGGCTAAATCACTTGTTCTCAGATAAGGTCTAGGATAGATACAAATGCAAACTATAGATCCTAACAGCAACCATTACCCAAATTAGGACCCATTAATGTATTAAGAATAGTGAAATATTTAGATAAAAGTTGCTTAATATTGTATCTATTTTATGAGAATAAATGAATTAAAAACATAAAGCATTCAGATCAGTTTCAAGAAACATCAGCTAAAGAATGCTGGCTTGTTCAATCTTCTCTAACAAATTTTGAAGCAGATGATGCCTGTGGAGTAATGTGATAAGAAGAATTCCATAACACTAAATAAAATTAAGAAAGCATTCTATATACATTTTAAAAGAAAAGGACAAAAAAGGAATGCCATCATTGTAGTGAATATAATTTAAACTTAGAAGTATCTACCTTCCGTTGCCTTACCTGAATAAGTCATACTTTCATTATTCTAATCATTTAATTTATGAGGAGGAAGAAGTATGTTTATTTTTTTTTTCCTCCCAAAGCAAACATCCTCTTTCGCCATCTGGTGGCTAAAGACAGCATTTTCCGTGTAGATGAAAACAGCTGAATTCAAATTTAACACTCAATTATGTTTAATGCCTATAGATTCATCTTACTGTAAAGATATGCATATTTTCTTAACCAACATAGATATAACCAATTATACAAATCACTCTAGCTGTAATATTTAATGCAAGATAAGAAAAACTAACCAGAGCAATTCTTTAAAAAAAGAATTTTGAGACATAATTCATTTTGAAAGGTAGACTGAAATATGGTAATGACAATTTACTTGACCTACATGCCTTTTGGTAAAAAGAATTAAAAACACTTTTACAAAAATAAGGTTCAAATATATTTTTAAATAAGCATAGTGGATATAGTTAATTTCAAAGAAGTTTCAACATACAATAGTTATATGTTGACAATTCACCATACCAAAAAGGGTAGATAATCTAACTCTATATGGTTTTTCTTTATACATTTTTTTTATTCAGTAAAATTTTCAATGTATCTATTTAGTACACTTTATGTATACGTTACCTACTTCATTTCATTAAAAAATTAAAAATGACAATAATTTCATGTTTAATTTCTTTATTTTCTCCCAGAATATTTTAATATTGAATCCCAAATTGTTACTTCAGAGAAAGGGAAAAACAGAGAAACATGAAGAGACAAACATTTCATTTCATTTAACTTATGGAATTGTGAGCAGTCACTTCCGTAGGCAACACTTTTTTTTTCTTTGTAGAAAAGAAATAAAAAAACAAACAGCACCATTAAAGAATGCATGATCCCTGAATTCTAAACAAAACACTGTCTAAAAAATCGTTTCAATGCTTGTTGCACTCCAGTCACATTTAGTCAGGTATCAAAGCAAGCATAACAGGATTAAATTGTAGCAGTCTGACTGTATCAACTGCTCTCCCTTCCGAGGATTTTACACACCTTTTCTGAGTTTTTCCTGTGGGAATAATATATTCTTTGGTAGAGGACTGAAGGAGGGTTTTGCTTTTCTGTATGCTGATATAAAATGTCTATGTATGTTCAGGGCCTTTTCCCCAATCTGTGTTTGTCATGCATGGTATGTTTGGGTTAATTTCACATTTTGCTGTTACACTGTAAGAGTAATACCGCCTTTAAAAAAAAAAAGGCATTAAATGGCTAATGTCAAACAGATGTAAACATTCAGAATACTGACCAAAGGAAAAAAAAAAAACACACACATATTAAAAAAACAAAAAAACAAAAAACAAAAACTGTACTGAAAATAGGAATCAGATTAGGTTTCCATGAAGCCTGGGTGGGGGTGGGGGGGTGAAATACAGCAGTACCAGAAAAATTATGGCAACCAAGTAAAGCACTTTCTTTGAAACATTCATGAACAGTACAAATACAACAAAGTTTTTCTACAGTCTAAAGTATTCTGCAACTATTCAATAGAGTACAAAGCGAAATAGCATGTGCTATGAAAAAAAAAAGCAGCTCCTTTAAATTATAGTAAAAATGCTTTTTGTTCGATTTACAGTGACAAAGCATGAGGACTGAAGACGACGAGATTTTTATATTCAGTGACATTTTGGCTACATGGGCCCCTGACAGTCTGACGAGTTCCTTTCTTAGGACTCTTCACATTGTTCTCTAGAAACATGGACAGTGACTCTGGGCTTAGCAGGCTCACCCCACCGGGCAGCGAGCACAGTGCTGTGGCTTCCACACCAGAGACGACGTAACCCTTAACTGGGCTTCAGCTTCTGTCACCTGGGTCTTGGCCAGACCAAGGAGGAACTGGGAATCCAAGGCCACGGTAACTTCCCCTTTAGAAATTGTGCGAGTGTTTGTAAAGGACTTGGGGCTGGAACAACTCGTATTTGTACTCTTGGCTGCTTTATGAAGCCCCATATGTATCAGCTTGTTTGTGTTTGTTTATTTTGAACTTAAGTGAGACCATCCAAGCTCTAGAAGTCAACTAAACCTTCTATAGCTCATCCCATAAACACACAACCACCACAAAGTCTTTATACCAACCAGCTCAACCTCATAGGTTTGTTTTCAAGTTTTGTTCTTCAAACTAGACCTTAGCAGGGGAAGAGTATATATATAACAATGGTGCTGAATACACCAACATTTCTGCTATTCTCATTTGGGGAAGAAAAAATATTTTCATTCTGAAAATCAATTTGCATCAGAATGTTCGTATTAACATGCCCATTAACTACCTAAATGTCTTTACACAAACTCAGGCATATGCATATCATGTAGGAGGGGGTTAGGGATAGCAGTTTTCTTCCTTCCCCTGCTCCAAAAGTGCTACATAGAGAAATACATCCTTTGTGATCATAATAAAAAAAAAATTACATGTTACATGTGCAAGCTCTATTCCTGACAGGGATAGCATAGTGTCCAATCATCAGGATAATGCACACACTAAATTTTGCACATTATACCACAACAACCATGTAGTAAATAACATACTCCATTTGCACATAGGCAGATAACTGTGAAAATCAGGAAACTAAGAACCTGCTCACCTCATCCAAATACACTGGCTGTTGTATATATATTAAATGGCCACTTGTAAAATATCTCACCCACATTTTACTTCTGAGTTTTTCTTTCCATTTTTTTTCTAGCCCAAAGATATTAATTCTTCAGTAATATAAACCATATGCAAACACAAGGGATTTAAACTGGGGCAAAAAAAAAAAAAAAAAAAAGCAAAGGGCAGAGAAAAATTACTCTCTTTGTACCAGGGTGATAGAATCCACACACGATCAGCAATTGACTCTCCAAACTTCCGTGAAAAATCAGAACATAAGGAAGGACACTTTTCTTTATTCTCAGTAAGTAACGTGCAGGCAGTATTCCACAGTGACAGAACGATAATGAGCTCAGTATCACATCAGCCTCAAATGCACCTCACATGCAGAGTGCAAAGGTTTTGTAGACCAGAGTTTCAACATGGTGTCAGTTACTGATGTGGTAGTGTTGAATCTGCTGGTGTAGACAGTATCTGACACTGGTAGAGCGGCAACTGAATTTGGAAGGAGGTGGCATGCAAGTGTTTGTATTTTAAGGGTGCCCCTCTGTCAAACTAGAGCATGCTCTCCTGAACCAAGATGACATCAGAGTCAAGTAGACCACAGAGACACAGCTGACGAGCACACCACCCAAACCACTTGGTGCAGAGTGAACTCAGGTTACGCTGGAATTTACACTGTGTCCCTTGGGAAGGGCTGGTTAAGTGCATTGCTAATATTCTCAGTTGTTAATATTGTTACTTTTAATGTGAAAAACAGAAGTAACATCAACTGAAGCACTGATCTCGGCCATAGAGGTAGTAGGCCTTCTTTCCTCTCTTTCTAAGATAAATTATCTTTCACTATCAGCAATCTGTTACTAAAAATGATGTCTCTATCACCTAGTGAAAATTGGCAACATCACAATAATAAATATGGAGGAAAAAAAATACCATGATTGATTACTGTAAAAAAAAAATCACAAATTGTTTTTTGTTTGTTTGTTTGTTTTCTCCCCAGGAATGTAACTTCTACTCCTTCCAGTTAATTTTTAAGACATATTTTAAGGGATGTCAAAAGTTAACACTGATTAGGATGATCCCTTGAGAAAATAGCTGTCATTCTTACCCTGGGTACAGATGATGTTCCCCACTTGGTTTTTTTAATTCTGCAGCCACACTCAATCGATGGGTAATGGTACTCCACATTTTGTGCTCTGTAATCTGAAGTTAAATGGACATGGTTTTTGTTGTCTTTCATCTTCCCACAATGTGCATGTGCTTTTGAACTTGCTTTAGGGAACAGAGCCTCTGAACTACAGCTGTTCTCTGGCCAAAGTATATGGAATGTAGCTCAAATACTCAATACCCAGACTTTCCTGGATAAACACTGCCAATACTTGTAAGATGCAGTATCCCTTTTTCAAAAGCAGATCCACTCCCCCAAAGAGGAAGAATGCACTGAATTCATTTGAAGGGGGCGGGGGGGGGAGCAAAACATGCAACCCTCAGAACAATTTTTAAAATAAGGGCTAGTTTGGAGTCAAATGTAATTAACTTAGATCCTGACTCATGAGGAAAAAATTGCTCAGAAAAATGTCAACACTTCAGCCTTCTATAATCCCTTTTTATTATCATTGACACTTTAAAAAAGAGGTGGTCAACCTCTGCAAAATCGGAGGCCAGAATGCACTGGTCTCATCAAAGAAGGGCTATGGTATTTTCCCCCAACTTTTAATATCTAGTAATTGTATCAGAGTGGAATAGAACAGACCACTATTTACATCATCAACCCATTTATGTGTGTTTGCATACACAGCATTTTGCTTGCCTGCAAAAAAAATTTAGGGCATTTTTTTCATTCTTGCTCTTAGAAACCACACAAGGAGTCTGAAATCCTCTGGGCCGATGGCTCTCTGTTGGCCCACTGACCTTAAAAGTCTCAGATGTCAAAGGGCTGGAACCAGATTGCTGGGCAGGAGGCCCACACTGCAATATCAGGTAGAAGAGATATTTCACTACAATGTGTGCACCATGTCAAGGCAGATCCAGCTAATCTGCCAGTCTCCATAAAGAGTCAAAAGGGAGCAAAGAGAATAAGGACAGTGAAGTTCATTAATGGCATACCTCCTTTAATATATCCTTTGTTAGATGAGTAAATACAAGGAATCATACACTTAAATAAGATTCCCCTTTCCAAATATGATTTAACCACTAAGATAAAGGTAGGTCCAAAAGAGTCAACTCTGGAAGCCCTTGCTGTAAAGGTGAATCTACAGAAGAATGCATAACCACCTTAAATTGCTTTGATGGGTCTCTCTCTCTACATCTCCATTCCTGGTAAACTTTCAGTAATTAAAAATGTCCTTTTCCTATCTACACCTGGATTAAAAAAAAAAAAAAAAAAAAAAACTGGAAGTGGCCTGTATACACACGAATAGAAATTTTCCAAAGCTGCAAATGGCAACTAAATACGTAAAAAACATGCTGCTGAGCCCCGTGGCTGGGACGCGATCTCTCCTTTCCCTAAAATGCAAGAAAATAATCAAAGATCATCTGTTCCAAAGTAAAATAAATTAGCATGGAATACACCACCGAGTTATTCAATTGGTTGCTGCTGACACCTTTTGGCTTTTCCATGGCGAAAAGGGATACTGCATCTTTCACTCAGCTCTCATCGCACCACCAGGCAAGCTACACAGAGTTTAGAAGGCCCTATGCAATCGTCATGGCAGAAGGCCCCACAGCCTTTGCACACAATCATGGCTTTCAGCCGGCAAGAGCATTTCAGTTCCAATTCGTCTGCGTTGCTGCTGTCGGCAAAATTCTGAACGGGCATCTGAGCATTCTGACTAGGCAGGCCGGTGGCGGGACTAGAGCCACTTCCCAAAATCCCAATGGACTTTTCGATGGCAGAGGCTGCCCTTTTGAAGCTCGTGCTACCAAAGTGTATTGTTGGATAATTTCCACAGAGCTGCTGTTGTTGCTGCACCTGCATTTTCTGAGCAGCTAATTGGGTAAAAGGCTTTTGTGGCTCAGAAAGCAAATAGGAAGAGAAATCTGCATTTTTCAGCGCAAATGCCTTCAACTGTTCTTTCATTTCATTCTGGTCATAGGAAACTTGTTTCATGCCCAGTTCACAGCTGCTGCTTAAACCTTCCTCAAAAGAAAGAGGTTCCGATTTTATATTGCTACATATGCCCGTGGACTGTGGCCAACTAAGTCGCTTAGTGGTTTCCATGGTAACCGGTGGCTGTTTTTGATCAGATGGGACTTCAGGGTTAGGAAGAGGTGGAGGTAGTGGAGGAGGCGGTGGGGGAGGTGGGGGCAAAGCCAGGGGTGGAGGGGGTGGTGGGGGTGGGGGCGGGGGGTGCACTAGTGCTTTGTGTGGCGGCATTGCATGTGCTGCGCCCCCCACATCATCACCTTCCTTAATGGGCATACTGGGGGATAACATGTTGGCTAACCTTAGCTGGTGAGGTGCTGCGGGAAGGCCAACCTCTCCCAGGCCTTTTTGTTCAAGATGCCTATTGAAGGCAAACACGTTACAGCCCACTGGGGGCTTGGAGGAGGCCTGTAACAGAGCTGTTGGAGGAACGGGGCCCCTGGCAGTCAGAGGCATTTGGTAGAACTGCTGTCTGTGGGAGGTGCCAGCATCGGGGTGGAAGCTGCCGTTCTTGTCCACGTGAAACAAGTTCTGCTGGAAGCTGCACGAGGGGAGCAGCCGCTTCTGCTGTTTAACCTCAGGGCTGTGAGAGATTCTGTTCTGCAGGGAATGCTTGTTCAGCCACTCCTGCTTCAGTGGTTGGCCATGTCCTAGCTGGTTCATGCCAGAGTTGATGACACAAGGCACCCCTTTCACGTCTGGGTCCACCAGAATTTTCCCTGGCTCACATTTCACTTGAGTGTGTTCCCCCACAGTCCTGGCCACTCTCTTTTTGGGGTGGTTCTCTCGCTTTCGCATTTGCAGTGGTGCAAGAGCTCCCGCCAAGTAGCCCTTCCCGTCCGGATTGGGAGAGTTGGGGGGCATTTCAACCACGTTCCTCTCTGGGGGTGCTTTACCCACTGAGGTAGTTTGAAGAGGCAGAGGAAGCCTGTTGATTTCGAGCTTGGCCCCCAACCTGGGCTGTGGTAACACTTTCTCCAAAGGCAGGTTGCCCTGGAGTAACTGTGTGACCAGGGGATTGTTGGCCTCTACAGAGGACAGGCGGCAGCTAGAGCTGCCAGCGCTGGGAACTCTTTTCAGCGGGTCAGTGGCCAAAGAAACGGCCTCTTCCACGGGGCCAGAGGCGGAAGCCTTCACAGTCTGCATCGGCTGAACACTTGGGGCAGCCTCTGCTGCTGGAGGAGGCAGCTCGGGGCCAGGAAAGTCTTCAGTATCCATCCTGAAGCCCTTGTCCACGTCGTGAGGTTCAGACTTCACAGGGAGAGTGACGTTGGTGATGAGATTCCTGGGGTGAAGCTCTGACACGTGCGGGTAGCCGGCGTGCTCCGTCTTGATAGCCTGCGCGCAGCTCTGCTCCAGACATTCCTTCGGTTTGCTTGGCCCAGAGTGACTGAGCAGGGGCTGGCCTGTGCTCCTCAGCCCGTCATCGCTCCAACAGATCCGGCTGCCCGGTGTATACTGATTGCTGCAGGCCGTGTCGGCTTCACTTTTGAAAGCACTTGAGCTGCGCGCCTGCTCAGCAAAGCTGTTACTAGGAGGGGTCCCCTCCCTTAATTTATCCGGAACCACCAGGGGGACATCGCGGAGACTCGAGCAGGTGGCCTGCATCATCTGGCCATCTTGTTTCGCCGCGGATGCAGCAATGAAACTAGAACCGTGATCTCCGCCTTCATTTGCCACTGGCTCAGGCCTGCTGATGACGGATACCTGCGGACAGGCCACCGGCTGGACTGTGGCCTCCGTCCTCCCAGACCGGCTCTGGAGGTCCAAGCTGCCTTCCCCACTCTCAATGGAGACAGTCAGCGACAACGTGGAGGTCAGTGTGGTGCTGTGGTCAACGATGACTTTACATGGAATCGATCTGTTTATGGCTGCTGGTGCGAAGCCCCCTGGGGGTTGCTGAGGTTTCCCAGAAGTGTCTGCCCTGTTCCGAGTCCCTGAATTTTTGTCCAAGCTTTCAGCACTTAGCTTGGGAGGACTCTCATAAGAGTTTATGGTCAGCATGCTTCCAGTAAACACTGCGACAGGTGGACGGGCCACCAGGGCGTCGGTGACTGCAACAGGGTTCCCAGGGTCCCTGCAGCTGAGCGTGGCTCTCACAGTGGTGCCCATGGATCCCGTGGCCTGTTCTTCACTCCCAGACATGGCTATCTTCTCAGAGGGAAATCTGTGGTTCATTCCCGTAGCGGGGATCAGGACAGAGTTAGTGGAGAGATGGTTTGGCAAGTTGCTTCCAATGGAGGGAGTTGGCACAGAGGTGTACTGACCAGAGACTAAGTTCCCAGTGCTGCTGCTGGGAACCAGTAACTGCTTGTCATCCAGGGGGCTCACCTCGCTGGAGCCCTCCTTGGTGGCCGGAAGAGGGGTGCTCTCGACACATTTTGGTATAATGGCTATGCATGGAGTGTCAGTTCCCTGGATGGTTTTTAACATGCTTAGGTTACAAGCAGAGATTGTAGTGTTTGTGCTGTCAACAGACATTAGGACAGAGGATTTATCAACAGAACTCACAAAGGGGTGTTCTTTAATTGCTCCCGACATAGCAGTGCTGCAAACAGACACGGGGACAGGATTTTTATTAAAAAGCATGGGCACACTGCTATTTTCAGAAGAGGTAGATGAAATAATTTTCTCAGATAAGTGTGACACAGGTCTGTTTTCGTCAGAACTATGCACAGTTAAGTCCGTGGCGGTTTCTGGAAGTTTCATCGTGTTGAGAGACTGCTGTAATACAGCGGTGGTCTCCCGGAGGTGCGCAGCCTTGTTGCTGGGGGATCGGCAGTTTGGATTGACAATGATGACGCCAGGCGAGCCTTCGATCTTTGTTTCCAGGGCAGAAGAGACTTCTAGGCCTGGGGGTCCTTCCTTTGAGCTGAGAGGAGGCAACCGGGGCTCTTTAGTGGTCTGGAAGAGGTGGGCTCGGGCTTGATGCTTTGCAAAGAGCTTCGCCTTTGTCTGCTCTTTGATGTGTGCCAGGGTCCTAGCCTTTCCACCCTCTCCTGGGCTCCCCATGGCTCCCGAGACAATGCTTGCTGCTGCCGCCACAGCTGCTGCTGCTGCCGCCTCTCGTTGGGCCCTTGCTTGCTGCGCTCGGGCCTTGATGTCTGCAAGGGTCCTGGCTCCTGTGTTCCGCCCGCCACTGACCGATGTGCTGGGGGATCCGCGAGACTCTGGCTTGGAGACTGGTTGGCTCTTGATAATGAAAGGTGGCCCAATTTTGGAAAGCTGGATCTATAGGAAGGAGGAAAATGGAAAGATAAGGTGCATGTACCTGATCACGGAGGAGGCATGTGGCAAGGCAGGCGAAGGAGGGGCCCTGTGGCATTGTCTCATAATGTGGGGTGACCCAAATCCCTCAATGGGACTCTGGGGTATCAAGCAGCAATCCATGCAGCAAGAATGTGAAAATTAAAAATTTTAATCTCTGTTTTTCATCTATAAAATATCAACTGGTGACTTCACTTGGCACAGAAATGAAGCATTTTAAAGCCTCATATAGACAGAAACAAAACCCAGGCTTCTTAAAATGAGGTTAGCTTAAAAAGTCTTAGACATATTTAGCTTTCAAATTATCTTCCTTGCTGGTGTGAAAAAGTGGGACCTTATCTCTATTTGAGTTTAATTACTCTTAATTTGACATCAAGGACAAAACTCTAAGTAAGAGTCAAGAGACTAAAATTCTGAGCCTGGCCTGACTCAAAGGAACACTCCAGAAAACCACCGTGTGCTCTGGTTTCTCCAATAACCTTCTCTAGTCAGGGTTTCTGTAGCTTTATGTAGTCCGGTACCATATAGTGTGCCTCCTTATGCATAGATAATAAGCACACGTTAAGCATTTGGAAACAGACTAGTTATTTCTGGTCTGTTTCCTTCACAGGGCTGTTTTCAAGATGGAATGAGACTGTATTTGTGAGAGTGCACTGCTCTCCGCAGGGATGTTATTATTATTATTATTATTATGTTTTCATGATGCAAGGACAACTCTGGCTTTCTGCCTCTAAAAGAAAGTACTGGGGAGTTCCTTTGTGGTGCAGCAGGTTAAGGATGCAGTGTTGTCACTGAGGCAGTTCACAGCAGCAGGTCACTGCTGTGGCGTGCATTCTGTCCCTGGCCTGAGAACTTCCCCATGCTGTGGGCATGGCCAAAAGTTAAAAAAAGAAAGTGTGGGTTGGGCAGTTTATTTGATATTGGAAATCCACGATTTGTTGAATTTCATAAATGTCCCAACCCACACCGTTTACCTATTCATGCTAATTAAGAGTCATCACCAAATTCATGAGGCATAAGACCTAATGACTAACATCCCACAGCATTGCCTGTGATGCTCATAGAGTCACAGATTTGCAGAGCTGGGAGGGATATAGTTAAAGCCCTTCATTTATAGCTGAAATAACTAAGCCTCTTGAGACAGCTTGCCCTTGGTTCCTATAACTAGGCAGTAACAGTCTCTGGGCTGCCCATTCTGGGCGGCTGACATGTATTATGCTTCCTTTCATTTTTCACTCTAGAAAAATTTTTTTCCTAGAAAACTCGCATTTTTCTCCTTAACATAGGTATATCTACATATATTGACATTATAAACATTTGATACCTACTGCAAGATCATATCAATTTGGAATTACACTTGAAAACTCCGGTAGATGGAATTATCTCCCTGAGCTATCTCATTTGTCATTTTCAAACTTGGGATGTCTCTCTTCTAATCCAAAGCCTCCAAAGAAAGATGTACTTAGAGAAGGAATTCAGTTTTTCCTTTTAAATATTTCCCTTGGTGTAAGAATTAAAAACATTAAACCCAACAAATATCAAATACACTTATTCTTTCCATCTCTCTATCATTACATGAAGTGTATATCACTTTGAAAATAAGCTTTTGACAAAACAAAATTAGACTGGAATGTTTAAATATATTTCCTACGAGAAGCCTGCTTATATTTTCTTTCCATTGCTTCAGAAATTAAAATGCAGAGCAGGGTTCTAACAGGAGCTTAATGTTCATCTTTTATATCTCTAGGATCTTACTTAACAGGGACTGTTTTATTAAATAGAAGAACTACAATCACAGTCTTAAAAGTCAACCTTAGGGAGATCATGAATCACATATTAAAAGTAGATGTCAGGGCAGAGCAAAATAAAGAGGAGATTAAGAAAAACAACGCTTGATTATGTTTATAATTCTAGACCAATCCTATAATGGAGTAATTCATTTTACTGTAGTAAAATATAAATGGACTGAGATAAGAGCATGAAGTAAGTATAAATTACAGGGAACAGGATTTTTCTTTTATTAAAAATAGAGTTTCTTTTGAATTAACCTTAATTTTCAGTTTACTCAGGCAGAGTCCATTTATACAAAAGGGTTGTTTTCTCTGAGTTAATAATCTACCTGGGAGCAAAATAAAATATATCAATAGGAATGTTTGTCTACAGGCTTTATTATTTTGTGAAGTTAAATACTTCTTTACTATCTTGGAAATAAAATAGTAGGATTTGTACACCTATATGTCTACTGCATTTTCCTCAGGGTTTGGCAAAGCAATTTCATTGATTTATTCAAGGGATATTTAATAAGGCTCTTTCAGAAGCTAGGGCCTCTTTACTAGTCAATGAGGGCATTCAGTGTTGGCTGAAAAATGAATGAAGGAATACCTTCATTTCTTGAATGCATGCCTTTGATTTTTGACAACTTTCTCTAATCCTACTTAACTTTCATAAAGCCCTGAATTATCTTCCAAATTTTCCAGGTTTACATAGGTCTCTGTCCTACACCTTAGAGTCCTCCAAAGACCCTGTATCTCAGTGGCCTGTGGGCCCCTCCAAGCCCTGTTCTCCCTCCCCATTCTTTTTCCTTAAATGTCAAGGTCTAAATACAGACATGTATCTAAACTTATCATATGAGCTCAACGCCATCTGAAAAAGGATCGTCTAATATTAGACTGGTGCTGGGAGTATTAGATTATGAACTATTACATTTATTTTTGAAAAATTAAGCCTCTAAATAGGAAAAGCCTATCTATGGAATTTTCTTTTCTTTTCCTTTTTTTTTTTTTTTTTTGCTTTTTATGGCCTCACCAGTCTAGAGGTCAAATTGGAGCTGCAGCTGCCAGCCTACACCACAGCAACGCCAGATCCAAGCAGCATCTGCAACCAGTACTAACTACAGCTTGTGGCAATGCCAGATCCTTAACCCACTGAGTGAGGCCAGGAATCAAACTTCATCCTCATGGATACTAGTTGGGTTTGTTGCAGCTGAAGCCACAATGGCAACCTCCTGGAATTTCCTTTAAAAAAAATACCATACCTTGAGAGGTGGAACCCTTGGTTCCTCTCTGGGCGGCTGCTCTTTCTCAGGTGGGCTGCTGGATGAGATGCCCCGGTTTGACTGGTCGTCTTCTATCCTAGCCCGCTTCTCCTTACAGATCCCAAAGCTGTGATGCTCTGCTGTTTTCCTCTTTGAGATCTCAGATTCTCGGCTTTCATTTCTTACCCCATCTGGGGACTTGGAGGGCTCTGACAACTTGGAAGTATGGGAGGTCTCCAACCGATTCTGTGAGCTCCCTTGCTTATGCATTTTATTTCGAGAGCCTTCTGAAAATGATGCCTTATCCACTACAGACACATACTGCTTGTCCTGTAATTTTGCCAATGGGAGCTCATTTCCCTTACTCTCTGTCTCTTCAGAAAAGACAGGTAATTCCAAAGGTGAAGGCATTCCTTTCTTTTCTGTCCTCTGCAGGACATTATGATTTTTAACAATTATCATTTCTGTCGAAGGAAGTTCTGGAATCGAAGCAGGATAAGGTGTCTCAGTTTCAACATGTGATTTACAAGGCTGTGGATTCAGGGTCTTATTGTGCAATGCTTCAGATGAAAAAGCGTCAGGAGCAGTGGAAGAAGTGCCCATTTTGATGGGTTCAGGAGTATTTGATAGAGAATTCTGCTGAGAGATGAGGCTCTCTCCCAAGGGCTTGGCAGGGGCAGAACCTTCATCTTTCGGTGGGGAGAGTGGTTCTTCGGGTATGGAAGTTGACTTCCTTTGTTGATGCACCATTCTATCATTCATGGAAGAACTGGAAATCGGAGAAGTGTCTGAAGGAAGTGGCAAACTAGATATAAAAGGGGTCTCAGATGTGAGAAGCATGGAAGACACTGAAGAAGTTTCTGACGTCAAAGGTAAATCTGACATGGGTGATGTTTCTGATGTTAATGGCAAATTTGACACTGGGGATGCTTCAGATGTTAAAGGTAAATTAGACATCAGAGATGCTTCTGATATTTCTGGTGATGTGGATACTGGAGAGACTTCTGACATCAGAGATGCATGAAGATTTTCATCCGTGGGGTTTCTTTGATTATATTTGTCCGCATTTTCAGTGCTGGACACCTCAGAACAAAACGTTGTTTCAAGGGAGGCTGGAGTACAAGATTCTTCTGAAGTGGATTGGGTTTCACCTCCTGGGGATGTCAGGCTGGTACAGGCTCCCTCTGGGCTCTCAGAGGAGAAGGAAGTCTCAGAGATGCAGGCATTTTCAGAAAGCTGTTCATCAGGATCACTCTGCAGCTCCATATCTACAGCAATTCCTTCACTTGGAAACTGACCTTCCAAAGAAGATGACCCTGCTTTTATTTCTGGAGTGTTGGTCTCTACTGCAGTTTCTGGCTCCACATGTTCCGTGTCACTGACACGCGTCACAGATGAAGTGGAAGGAACGAGAGGGTCACAGACTTCCAGCTGATCGATAACAACTGACATTTCTTCCTGGGAAGATTCTGATTTCTCTTCCACCTTAACTTCAATATGAGGCAAGGTTTCTAAAACATCATTCATTATAACACAGGATTCCAAGTTATCTTCAGGAGGTGCCATCTGGGGTTCTTCATGAGAATGGGCCGGACTTTCCGACTCCTCGGAAAATTCGGGTACCACCTTGTGATTCTCTTCCTGGCATTCACAGATGCTAGTCTCTACCTCTTCTTCAATTTCCTCCTGAATCACAGATTCTTCAGGGATCAAGATGTCCTCTGATTCTGATTCAGTCATTACATCTTTACCGACATCTACCATAGGACAAAGTGTAGCACAGAAATCAGACTCAGGAGAAGTTGGACTTTTCATGCTTTTTGGCTGTTGTTCTTGTGAGGGGGTCTGTATTGAAAGACTGGGAAGGCCAGAGGTCCCACATGAAGAACTACTTTCAGCCCCATCCTTGTTTGGTCCAGATGTTAGCTTTATAGATTCCTCTCTTGACATGCCCAACCTGAATGGGAATTAGAAATACTGAATTATTGTTCAACCACAAAACGTGAAAGGTACAACTTGGACCTCTCACCAAATACAGAATTCAACAGAAGTAAACACATCAAATTAATTTTATAATCACTAAGTAACATGCTTAATTTATATAAACTAATTTATGATGGTTTAGTTTTTCTATTGCTTTTATAATTATAACTAAATTGAACTCTACTTCTGTATGAAAGAGGTATTTATTTTCATTTGTAAGAAAGGATATACGAACCTTACCAAGTGTTAGTAAAAGCAAATAACTCCATATTAAAAATATTTAAACATATGGGAAGAAAAGCAAAAGAATGCATAAGATCTCAATTTACTCAGAAAGCACAAATATGTTCAATTTTTAAAAATTCTTAAATTTATTTTTTATTAAAGTATACTTGATTTACCATGTCGTGCCAATTTCTGCTGTATAGCAAAGTGACCCACATATATATACATTCCTTTTCTTATATTATCTTCCATCATGGAAGAGACCGAATGTAGTTCCCTGTGCTATACAGTAGAAGTTCACTGCTTACCCATTCTAAATGTACTACTTTGCATCTACTAATTCCAAACTGCCAGTCCAAAAAAATGTCTTCATAATAGAAAACTACAGTCTTCAAAAGATATAACATAGTCAAATAATTAAGATCAATAGATCGGTATGTTGTCAGATCTTTAAATTGAAATGACTTCCAAAGATTAAGTTCTCTTAACCCAATGTAAAAGGTGTATTAATCACTTTATTTTAGTATCTAAGTGTCTAACCTAGGATGATATGGAAATTTAACTAAAGAATATCAAACATATTTGGGGTCACTGAAGTTCTGATTCTACTAGATTACATTTGTGTGAGACAAGACTACTAAATCTTTCATGTAGACCTCTTCTTGTAAAGACATTCCATAAACAGCACAGAATATCAAGAAATAGCTCAGCCTAAAGTACAGGTCATAAGACAAAGTTAATCAGAATTATAGTAAACAATACTGTAAATCACTATAATGTCAGGATCAGAGGGTGGGAAAATATGCTGTTCTAAATGAAGTTAAATTAGATTACAGGGAATTACAAAGATAAGCAAAAGACAGAACATTTCCAGAGGAAGAAACATGAAGAAATAAAGCTATGGCAGGAAAATAACCTCAGTGAAATCTTCTTCAAACTTTTGCTTAAATTAAGTCCTCAAAATGAAAGGGAAATAAAATTGAATGCACTTTCGGGGTATTTTATCACTACTTCATTTATTAAAATGAGTGAGGAAGAGTGAGGATACCTGCCTTCATAGTCTCTTCTCTTTCAACTTTCTCTAAGATGGGTTTGAATTAAACCACAATTTACATTATATTGATAAGAACACAAGAACTACACTATAGATGAATTTAGAGCAGAATAATCAGCTAGAAATTAGGTTCCTTGGGGCTAGATCAGGCAGACATACTATGGTAGTTAGGTTAGATGTGGAACATATAGAATCTATCCACTGGCAGACAAATTTCAGCTAGTTGATTAATAAGAATATTATTAAATATCATATGTGTATATGATATATATCTCCTAAGGAAAATAGCACTGTATAAGATACACATGTAAACATCTTATAATTTTCATGGGAAAACATATTTAAGATAGAGTAAGGCTTAGAAGGAGGATGTTCACAGCACACCACAGAACCACACAAAGGAAAACCCTGTCTTGCAGAAATCCAGACCGCAAATCAACAGACCAAGTCCTCTGATTTTGCGTTAGCATTTACATGGGATCACTATAAGTAACTAAAACAAAAATAGAACAGAACAGTATTATAGGCAGAGGAAGTTAATAAGAACCAAAATAAAGACCTCCAAGAGTGGAAAACTAAACCAGGCAGATCTTACCTAAAGCCGAGTTTCATTGGTAACATTTTTGGGAAAAATTAGTGCAATGAGAAAGCACATGCTGTCAGTCAACTGAACATTATGTGATGGTGGGAAAATATCCCTCACATATTGAGGGAATGCAGGTATAGAAGTAACAAAATTAGAAGGGCTGCCAGTGAAATGTCCAAAATGTATCAGTCAACCAATATATAATCAACAACAGAAAAAGACAAATAAGAAGTGCAGTGATGTAAGGGGACAGAAACTCTATAGATAAACTACAAGCAAAGGATCAATCAAATACAAGAATTGTTTGGATTCAGAACCCAAGGATGCTGATGGGGAGTTGAGTTTACTCATGGTCTGGCAGTTCTTATCTTCAAGGGCAGGGTTCTCTAACCTGATATCCATGAGAGTCTATGGAGCCCCAAATTTCATGTGCAAAACTGTAGGTGAGTGATTCTTCTGGGAAGGATTTGCAGGATTAAGACGCTAAGCCAGTTACTTAACTACATCTTCTAAACCTGAGGAAATGACTTAGTTTCACTGCCTCTTAGTTTCCTAAACCCTTTTGAAAATAATAACAACAATAATAATGGTATCCGCTGTATACAACTGTTGGAAGGATTACATGAGACAATTTCCAAAGCTCTTAGAAACATATCAGAGCCAGAGGATGCTCAATGATATTTCCTGACTGAGGAAATGCTCTCTGTATGGTCTCTATGACGCAGGCTCTGTGGCATCTCGGATGATGTAAGAACAGAAGTGATACTGGATGAAAACTGCTGAACTGATAAACGAACAGGCCCAACACACAACAAAAATTAGGGACCTGTGCTTTGGAGATAACGAACTTGGTTATGCTTCTGCTATTAGTGACAAAAGTACCCCTAACACTCCCTTTGTCAGAAAAGGCAAGCGAGGCCTCCAGAGTGGTTTTCAATGCCATCTTCCAGAGTTCTTCTTTTTTTTTCCTTTTCTTTTTTGGCCACAAATGGTGTATGGAAGTTCCCAGGCCAGGGACTGGACCTGTGCCACAGTGCCGCAGCAGTGACTTGTGCCACTGCAGTGATAATGCTAGATCCTTAACCCCGCTGTGCCACAAGGAACTCCTTCCAGGGTTCTTAATCCTGCTGAGGATCAGCATGATGGGTAAGCATTTGAAAATACAGATTTCCAGGCTCAACTCCTGGATATCTCCAATCATCATGTCTGGGGTGCTTGTCGGAAATCCGTATCTATTTTTAAAAGTTCCAATGAGGATTATGATGCAGCCAGGCTGGAGTCACACTGCTGGTCACTACGCAAGAAGGTGTATGATTAGCTGGCCATGATTTTAATTTTTGAGAAAAGACATTAATTATCTCCTTTTAGTTTCTGAAATATGTGTATGCACCCAAGGTCTGGGCAGCAAGTGAAAAGGAGTCTGTCTACTCCGACTCATGAGGGCTGCTACTCAGGACAAGTCACCAGAGGCTCACCTACTCTGAGGAAACAGGCTGCTCATTATAGGACTCCTTTTTATGAGGATCACTCACATGAGACTCCCCTGACATTTTTCCTCATTTATGGGTGGTGGGAGGTGGGAAATTAGATCAAACGGTACAGGTTTTATTGCTGGCAACCATTTCAGGGTCTCTTACACAAAACAGAGACTTCCAAGAGTTAACTGTGTATCTGAGAATTAAAGCACAAGTTCCTCTACTCGAGACCATGTAAAGTTATTGTCAATTGTCAGCTCTTAAATCCCTGTTTCCTTCTTAGGGGTCTGATTGTGACACCTGAATTCTGCTCAAGTAAAATATGTCCCCGTTAACTGGGAGGCAATGGAGAAACCGCTTTCAATTTAGCTCAGTTACCACCACACTTAGGTGTGGCTGGTATTATTTTTAAAACACACTGGATTTCCCGTCGTCACGCAGTGGTTAATGAATCCGACTAGGAACCATGAGGTTGCGGGTTCAGTCCCTGCCCTCAGTGGGTTAACGATCCTGCATTGCCGTGAGCTGTGGTGTAGGTTGCAGACACGGCTCAGATCCCGCGCTGCTGTGGCTCTGGCGTAGGCAGGTGGCAGCAGCTCCGCTTCGATACCTAGCCTGGGAACCTCCATATGCCGCGGGAGTGGCCCAAGAAATAGCAAAAAAAGACAAAAAAAAAAAAATCACACATGAATAAAAATAATAAATTAAAAAGTGGTTATACACAAAGAGGAAAATGGGTAGAGTAAATGGTAACATCTCAGGACCTTCCCAAAATAAGGATTAAATAAATATACATGCAGAATTAACATTCTTTGAAAAATGAGAGAATTTGTGTCTGCGACTACTTATCTCTAATGCATTCATTAATGAAAATGCTTAGATAAAAAAAAACATGAGATTTTTTTCCCCTGAAATCTGGTTAAGAAAGCCCAAACTGAATTCTATAGGATTTCATGTGCTATTTTCAGTCCCCAAATGAATTTTCATGGACAAGTAATAAACCTTTAAAATGCATTTTTTAAAATTTAAGTGCTGATATGCCACTATAATTTTACCTGCAATTTCTTACACTGAGGGACTATTGGCTTTTATCACGGGTTTATTAAGTTTTACAGCATATGAGTGTGCTATGTGATGCAGAGAATTACATTTTCATTTCCTTCTAAGAGAAGTGAGGAAAAAAAGAATGCTCTAGTACTTACTTTTCTCCATAAAACCGTTCAAAGAATTTTTCTTTCCAAGGTTCTGTTTTCTTTTCCTTCTCAATTTCTTGCCTTATCCGCAATTGCATTTCTGGAGTAAACTCTCCTAGAAAGAAAATGCTTAGATATTGGGTAAAAGTTGTCATATCTTTTGCCAATCAATAAAGAGGACATTTAACTAACAGGAGTAAACTTTTATGGATGTTGAAAAATAAAGGCCTGAGTACTGATAATATTTCCACAGCTTCTCTTTTTAAGAACATCACTCAGTCATCAAGTCATAGGTGAACTTTAAAGCATTTAGCAAATATACCATGTGCTAAGGGTTGAGAAGGAAAGAGTGTATATTTGACGTCCTTGATGAAATCAGTCTGGTGAAAGAAAAAGCACACAGGTGACTATAAAAATACAATGTCAAAAGCCCTGTATAGGCTATAAGAATCAATGTAGTGAAAGTTTAGAAGGGAAGGCACTTAACTCTGCCTGAATTGATTAGGGAAGACCATAAATAGAACCTGATTCTTCTTGAAAGATGAGCAAGCTTTCATGAAGTAATCAGCGCACAGGGCACAGAGGTATGAATATGCAGAGTTATGTTCTTTTGAGTGGCCAACAGTGAGTAGAACACAGGATGAAATGAAACAGGAAAGATAAGGTTGCCGCCAAGTACCCAATACACATTTTAAAGACAGCCCTGAACTTTCCCTACAAAAGACAGAGGGAGTCCTTGGTCGTGTTCAGTGAGGGAGGAATATGACCAAATAAGCAACTTAGAAACTGGCTATGAGGCCACTGTGCAGCATAGATGAGAGACAGAGGTAACTGTGAGGCCAGCATCGTGAGAATGCTGAAGAGGATTCAGATGCAAACACAAGTCACAGTTCATAACCAGATAGACCTGGGGAGAAGGAAAAGGAACAAAGACATCACCAAGGTTTCTAAGTGAGGAGCCACGAGGACTAGAGTGACCTTCACAGACAGGAGGTAGAAGAATAGTAGAATTTTAAAAGGAGGATAGTTTAATACTGGCCCTTTGGTTTTAAGGTGCCCAATATTAGGAACATCCAGCAGGCTTCTGGAATGGAACACTGAGGGCTGGGAAAGAGGAGTTAGAGCTAGATTTGGACGTTTTCAGCATCTGGGCCACAGCTGAATCCATGTTGGTGAATGGGGCTGCTTAGAGTGCAGGTATAGTTACAAAAACAAATACTATGGCAGAGAATGGTGGTGTTCTCACCATTTACCATCAGATGGATGAACAGAAGCTTCCTGGAGGAAGCTAAGAAACAGCTGTCAGAAAGGTAGCCCCAGGACACAACTGAAAATATATTATGAATGTCTAAGGGAGATGGTTTCAAATTGGATGGGATAGAAAACAAATGAGATGTTGGAGAGAGAACATGAGATGTTAAGGGCTGAGAAGAGGAAAGTGAACTCTGTAATTAGAAAGCCCTTCATATTCTCTAGAAGGGCTTCTACCTCCACTGTGTCTGGTGGGCGGGGGACCCAATTATAACAATGTGAGTGGTTAAGAGAGTAAAAAATGCATAGCACTGGGTATTTCTTTATCTTTCCAGAAGGTTGGTGACTAAGGAAGGTTAAGGTGAAGTGGTAGCTTCAGGGGAAGATAGTAATAAAAGAAGATTTTTCAGGCTCTCAGTTATTAAGAGAATACATAATACATCAAACACATAATTAACATTACTACTCCAAAGAAAATCTTGCGGTGTCAAAATTTTATTATTATGCTCCAGATAACGTCATGCCTTCTTAAAAAATACTGGACATCAAAAACCCCATGTTACAACAAAAGAATTAATGAATTCATTTGAAACAGGATGTGAGTTTTTACAAAAATATACATTTGGGGGTGGGGAATGACTTGGAAATCAGAGAAAAGTGCAAATCTCAGTACAGTATGTATACCCAAATATGTCAAATAATAATGGAAAACAGAAATTTACCTTCTGCCAGTCGCTGTTTCCAGCCTTGTGCTGCATATGCAAAGAATTCATTATTTAGAGCTGAAGTACTGAGGCGTAAAATTCCATCACTTCCCATCTAGGAAATAAGCCGACAAAAACAAGATTCCATGAAGAATAATTCAAAGCAAAAGTATGCAGGAAAGAAGCGTAACTGAGGGTGTGTGTGTGAAAGAGAGAGAGAGACAGAGAGCAGGGTAGGAGGCAGGCAGGAAAGGAATCTAACAAAAGATGAATCTCCTACTAGGAAAACAGCATTGTTTACAGTGACTATTACAATGACTAAATTCATCAATTTAAAGAAACTCTGAATTAGGCATTTCCGTTATCAATGATGAGTATGACATAGATGAGTATAGGGTTTAATCAAAAAAGTTCTATATTTTTATCATTTTAATATGCCTTAAATGGTAACAAATTAAAAGTCAACATTGGTGTACAGTTTTAGATTAGGCGTTTTAAATTAACTTTTCTAGAATTTTTGAAAGCTAATGAAATTCAGTATAACCACTTGGATTCTTTTGTTGTCTGAGGTTTGGAGGACAGAAAGTTCTTAAACATAGGAGTTCCCGTCGTGCCTCAGTGGTTAACGAATCCGACTAGGGACCATGAGGTTGCAGGTTTGATCCCTGGCCTTGCTCAGTGGGTTAAGGATCCGGCATTGCCGTGAGTGTGGTGTAGGTTGCAGATGCGGCTCGGATCCTGCGTTGCTGTGGCTCTGGTGTAGGCCGGTGGCTACAACTTCAATGATTCGACCCCTAGCCTGGGAACCTCCATATACTGCCGGAGCAGCCCAAGAAATGGCAAAAAGACAAAAAAAAAAAAAGGTGTAACATATTAAAACAAATACATCCACACTGTCATATATATCCCTCTTCTCACCTCTTTGGATGTACACAAAAAAACAGGTATACAACAAAGTCTAAAATCTTGCATTTCCCTCTGTGACATGTTGGGTTAACAATCCAGTGTTGTCTGTGTGGCTGCAGCTGTGGCATAGGTTGTGGCTGCAGCTCGGATTTGATTCCTGGCCTGAGAACTTATTGCAGGTGCAACTGAAATAAATAAATAAATAAATAAATAAAATATTGATGATTACATGCTATTAACCTTTTCCCTCAAACATATTTTTTTTTTTTTTTGGCTGCACCCATGGCATGTGGAAGCTCCTGAGCCAGGGATCGAACCTATACCACAGCAGCGACTCAAGCCACAGCAGTGACAATGCTAGATCTCCTTAACCTGCTGCTCCACAGGAGAACTCCCACAAACATATCATTTTTAAAATTCATGTGGAGGAGAGATTCAGATAAGCATAATCAAAATGGATGCTTTTAACTTTCCAAATATTTACTATATCTGCTCTGTGCATGTATTCTGCTTGCTGACACAGGGGGCAAAAAGAATAGCATGGCCTTTGACTGACTTCTGATGTAGTTGAGGAGTAAAGATGGAACATATAAAAAGTTAAATGGTTCTGAGTATTAGGTTAGTGGAATTTGAAAAGAGAAGAAAAAAAAATCAAAGTTAGGGGAGGGTATCTAAGTGGATGTGAGTGGTTAGGAAGAACTTGATGCCAGAGATGAAACAGGTACAGGGTCTTGGGAGATTAACAGGATTTGAACAGAATGGTTTTATATAAAACATATAGTACAGAGTGTGCACCTTGTTGTAGAATAAGGGCATCACAAACAATCGGTAATTGGGCCATTCATGAAGGTATGAAGATGTCTTAGCCTGCTACTCAAAGGCTTGACTAACCATAGCTCCAATTACATTTTCCAAGATTTCCTCTTACGTTCATATACACACCTGTGCCTCCTAAGCTGTAAGTCACTGCTATCAGAAAACACACTCAGAGATTTCTCATCGCCATATTTTTGCTGGTTTGTGGTCTTACCTGCACTCCATTTTTACCCACTGAAATACTGTCCCTCTTTTTAAAACTGAACTCAAATCATGCCTTCATGAATGTGTCAGCTAAACTATCATTCGGGAGCAAAGGAGAATACTGCCTCTAAAAGTAAGTATTAAACATATTATAATACTAAAATACTATACTAGCTACTCTAAACTGTGTAACGGTCAATCAGATCCAGAAAAGAGAAAGACTGGGAACAGATGTGAGATATACTGGATGCTTCCACCACGACATCTACAAGAGAGCCACAAATCTGAGATCTTACATTTCCTCATCTAAGAAGATACTGATAATCACGCTATAATATTCAATACACTTGGAAAACTTCAGGCAAGACTCCATTCATTCATTGACTCACTGTTTACTCACAATTATTATCATCTTCATTCAACAGATATTTATTAAGCCACTCCTATGAACCTCTGTACCTGGGACTTGTATGAGTGCTGGCAATCCAGGGGCTGTGGAGAAAAAGCCTCTGTCCTTATATTCTGAAGAGATCCTACCTACAGTAGATGCCTCTGGTCCTTGGACATCTCTTCCATCCACATGAGTTCAGCACAGCTGTAACATATGATGACATCACCATGCCAGTGTCCCAGAGCCTGAAGATATGAGTGGAAAAATGTCCTAGCCTTTCCATCTTTTGACAGAACAATTCCAGGACAGGACCCTCTGGAATGTGGGATATGAATGGAACCAAGGGATGCTATTTGGTGTTGGGCCCCCAACAGTTAGAATATATGGATCTAGGAAACAGCAGGTGGAATGAATGAACCTTTGTACTATCACTGCCAAAGAACCACTGGTGGACTGTGTACTTCCTGTCCCCTTAGCTCCAGACTATGCAGGATCTGAAATCCATGTTCCCAGGGAAGAATCGTTTCTACTAGGGTAGGATTCTCAACCTTGGCACCATTGTCATTTAGGTCCAGGTAGATCTTTCTTGTGGAGCATGTCCTGTGCACTGTGGATGTTTACAGCATCCTTTTGTCTACTCACTAGTAACCAGAAGCAACCTCCCTCCCAGATATGTCAATTAAAAACATCACTGGGCAAACCAGCAGTACATCTGGGAAATCAGACATCGGTGTCAGAGAAGGAAGATGGGGAACCTCGATCACAGCTCAAGACCAGCTTGAGGTCCCATGTGGAGATGACAGCTGGTCTGCTAACACTTGGTCAGAAGTCTTGGTTTGTCTCCCCTTCCCCTTTCCAAATACCATGAGTAGCCACTCCTTTAAGCCCTAGTGACAGAGTGGACTTAACATGAACCATAATAAGATCTGAGTGGTACAGCGGCACAACTCCCTGGACATCTGTGATGCCCATTCCATAGCAGCTGTGGGAAACAGCTCACCCATCCAAACATCTGTCTACCCAAGCCTGTAACACTCTAGGCCTTTCTTGGAAGCATGAAGGCCTTGGAGGTGTCACACAGATGAAGCCTGGAAATGGGAGAGATGGGCCTGTGCTCAAAGGCCTCGTTCTCCTGTTTTCTTCTGTGGCTCATTCTGCATATTTTCTCAGAGGGTTCCCAGTAGATTCGCTCCCTAGTTGGTCATAGGGTTTCTCCTCTCCTGGCCTCACACTGTCCAATCCTAACTTCTGCTTCCAAGCTACCTGAACGTAAGTTCTTGTTCCAGGATTCACTTTAGGACAGTGGGGGCAAAGGAGACTCCTAGGAGTTTGGGCTTCATCCTCTGGGGGGATGGAGGGGAGAGTGATGTATCAGAAAGTGAACCTGAGACCTGAGGCAGGGTTGGAATCAGCACAAGGCCCCAGACTAGGGGCCTCCAGGCTCAAGCTCGCCCCTCAGTCTATCCTGCACATTTACTGCCTTTTTCCAAGTCTGCCTTGAAACTGGGAAGCACTGCTCTAGGTAATGGAACCCTTCCGCCTGGGAAGAGCCTAGAGAAATTTCTTAAACAGACGACTTATGAGTGATGAAAAGCATGGAATGGAGAGGAAAAGACAGACACAACAATGTCACTAGCAGGATAATGAAAATACCTTCATAAAAGATGATAAAAAAATTTAGAGCACCTCAAGACTGGGTGAAGGCCTGCAGGACTGGGGAGGGTAAGGCTCTGGACTAATATTTCAGGATGACTCTGGGAGGTGGGGTGGGTGTCAGAGGCAGCCGAGCTTGAGGACAAGTCTTCAGAGACTGCTATCAAGTCGGGTGGGCAAAGACAGGAAGGAGGAGAAGAAGATGGTCGATCTCAAAGATAGGCCTTTAAGAAGTCTGAAATTGTGAATATTGACTCAATATCTCTCCTGTGGTTTGGAGCCTTGAGAAAAAGCAATGCCACCTAGGAAGAATAAAAGGGAAGAGGTATTCTTATTGCACAGATTTTAAAGTGTGCTTACGGAAGGCAGGATAGAAAAGGTTAGATTTTCTACATTTGAGGACACGTATGGTGCCTTATAATTTGGTGTCTGTGCACAATGCCTATTATATTGTAGGTACTCAATAAATGTTTATTGGACTGTCTTTGCTTTGAATAAATGACAGATTTAAAATTTAACTCCAGTAGCTGACATGTAGGATTTTAGTCTGGTGTATTTTGCCAGGCCGGGGGCATGATTAGTTGTTAATTGAAATTTCAGCATTATTTTAAGACACAAAGAAATAGTGGAACCAGATTAGCTCTGACAGAGTCCCAAGATTTCAGCACATGAAAATGCAAGGCAGTGTGAAATAAACACTTTCAAGAATATGGAAGCTAGCCCTGGAGGAAAATGTTTTTCTTTTGAAACAGAAAAATAATATTAATGGCCAGACTTCCAGCCTGAATGAGACAGCACAAGGAAACACTAGGACCAAATGAGACTTAGGAAATACATGCCAATAAAACTTTTAAAATACACTATTAATTTTATGGCCTTTAAGAAATACTGTCCAAAAGACATGGCATTTTAATGATCTGGAACAATAAATGTTTCTGGAAGGTTTATTTATTTATTTATCACTGGGCTATAAATTCTTGTTTTTCTGATTACCCACAATAGAAACATTCATTTTAAAACCTCCCCTCTCTTATAACAAAGTATCTAACACGATATTGATAAGCTAGGGTTCTTTTGTAATTAGAAGGAGAAAAAATTCTGACTGTGCTAATTGTTGCAGAGGAAAATAAAGAGCAGTAGAGGAAAACTTATTCGTACAGAAATCCTTTTATAAAGATTTAAATCTCTATTAGCGAGTATATCACTTGCCTTTGGTGTTGAATAACATATATTTTATGGGACAGATGTCAGTGGAATTGAAAGGATTAAAATATGGTTGCTACTTGCATACCATCCAATGTTTGAAGTTCGATGAATGTTAATTCTGTACAAGACTCTATCAACATCTAATAATTATCCTTTGCACTTCTAATATATTCTTTATCACTTTTTTTCTTAGTCTGGGTTTCTTGCAAGCGATTTGGAATTCATGGTACTGGGCTGCTTACAGGAAGAATGAGACATGTGCTGGAGAGTCAGAAAGTGGCTAAATCATATTGGGACACCTGGATGTTCCAAGTGATTTGCGCTTTATTCTACAGATGAGGGGAGTGTCATTCAAAGGGAAGCTAAAATAAGATGGAAAAATGCATGCTGAGTGTGTGTGGGGAAGGAGACAGCTAGCATAGATTGTGTGTCCAGAAGGGGCTTCTCTAATGCACCCTGTTGAGCATGGACACTGAAGCAGACATGTGAAGGAAGGAGCCATGCAGCCAGGTGAGGGGGTGTGTTTAGTGGATGGATGTAAATGCAGAGGCCCGGGGTAGGTTGGCGGGGGGGACTGTGAGGAGGTGGAGAGACCTTAGAAGCAGAAGAAACAGGAGCCAAGCAGATAGGATCAAGCTGGGTCTTGTAGCCCACTGTAAAGACTGGCTGTTCACCTGAGCATGCTGGAAAGCCTTTGGGAGATTTTTGGCCTGACAAATGAAAAGATCTGACATTTCAAAAGGAGAGCTCTGACTGCTGTGTTTAACAAAGACTTTAGAGAAGAGCTGTCCAATAGCAATATAAGCACTGGGCCACATGTGTGATTTCAATTTTTATAATAATCACATTGAAAAAGTAAAAAGAAACATTTGAGGAGCTCCCTGGTGGCTCAGTGGGTTAAAGTTCTGGCATTGTTACTGCTGTAGCTCTGGTTACTACTGTGGCATGGGTTCAAACATCGACCCAGGAACTTCCACATGCTGCAGGCACAGCCAAAAACAAACAAACCAAAAAAACTCAAAACATATGAAATTAATTCTAATCACATATTTTATTTAATCCAACTTATCTGAAATGTTATTATTTCAGCATAAAATCAATGTGAAACACTATTAATGCTATATTTTTCATTCTCTTTGTATACTAATTCTTTGATATCTAGTATATATTTTTACAATTCACCTCAATTCAGATTACCTGTATTTCTAATGTTCAACAATTACTGGTGGCTAGTCGCTACTGTACTGGAAGTACAAGCATAGTTTTAGAACATAATGACTCATCAGGGACATGAGTATGTAGTTACTGAGATGATCCAGAAAAAATAAATTAGATGACAGTAGCTTAACTAGGTTGACAGCTGCAGAGGTGGTGAGAAATGGTTGGGTTCTAGTTTTATTCTGAAATTTGAGCCAACAGGACTTGATGCTGGATTGGATGTGTGGTGGGAGAGAAAGAGAGTAGGCAAGGATGACAGCAAAGACTTTTGGCCTTGTCACTTAAAATTATGAAATTGCCATTTATTAAAATAGTGAAAACTATGAGAGCAGGAGGATTAGTTCTGAACTAATTAGGATTGAGATGCTGGTTATAATTCTAAATTAATGTCTTAGATATGACGTTTTGCACATAGTATAAAAAGTGCCCTGGATAAAGGCAGGACTAGAAACATGGTCTTCTTCTCAAGAAGTATCCAAGAGAAGGCCAGAAAACAAATGATGAAAAGTCTTAAGACTATTCAGGCAGTGGGGTCAAAGATGCATGTCATTTAGGAAAAGTACAGAAACCAGGAATGAGGGGGCTGAGTGAGTCTGTATGAGGCTAGTGAATGAGATAAAGGCATGACATAAGATTCCCAGGAATAGGGTTTGAATAATTTGGTAGATGCTGGTAGCAGACATCAGAACACGAAAAGGCACAGAGAAGGGCAGTGTCTTGGACAAAGAAATGATGGGTATTTCTTTGGATATGCAACATAAGAATACCATTGATGCATCCAGGTAAAGATGATATAAATCAAGAGCCTAAACTCAGGGAAGAAGCTCAATAGTGAAGAAGGAATCAAACACAGAGATTAATAATTGTTAGCAAAGAAAGTATAACTGAAAACATGGATATGGATGAGAACATCCGGGAAAAATTTACTGAAAGAGGACATGGCTTCAAGCAGGACCCTGAGGAACACCAACATAGGAAGAATGAACAGAAGTCAATCCTGTTAGGAAGACTGAGAAAAAGCAGTCAGGAGTAGGAAGAAAATCACAGTTATCATAGCTGAAAGGAAAGGAAGCATTTCGAGAAGATGATCTGTACTATGTGCTAATAGCTATGAAGCCATGTGGCATTATTTAGATCTACACTGTACAGTACACTATGCTGGCTGTCATGTCCAATAAAACAAGCAATAGAGTCTTCAGAGCCAAGACAACCTAGTCCATGACAGACCAACCAGGAGTTGAATGTAATAGCAGAAGAGTAAGTAGCAGGTAGACTCTAAGCTGTTATGACTGACCCTCTTATAACCTGATTAAGCATCCAGCACCCTTGTATTCCATACCCCAGAAGCAATTAAAGTCAGGGTATTCATTCTCTCAAAAAGGTACTTTTTCATTTTTTACCTTACCATTAAGTATGATTCAGACAGCTCAGGAGCTATATAACTATGGCTCAAGTTTTATCCATAAAAGAAAATATAATTCTTTAAGCATAAAGTTAGGCAAAAAAAAAAATGAAAGAGGCCTGCTGACAGAGATAGTACTAGTAGAGGAGAAAGAATTAATGATATAGTAAAGACAATGGGGCCAACAACTTTTGGATGCTCTTTCTAAAACTGCATTATGATAATATTTCCCAAACTGTGCTTTGCAAAATAGGAATTTTAATGGAAAATTATAATTTTAATGAGTAATCTATCTAAAAGGGAATTGATTCCATCATTCAATAAATATGGCCTATACATACTAAACATGGTTAAATAGTTTTCTTCACTAAGTATTCTTGAGTATGCTAGAATTTATTTTAAACCCTTAACAATATATCTATCATGCGGTATTTCCCAAACTTTTAAACCTTATTATCTTCTTATAGAACAATTATTAGGGAATTCACGTTGTGGCTCAGTGGTAATAAACCTGACTAGTATCCATGAGGACGCAGGTTTGATCCCTGGCCCCACTGAGCAGGTTAAGGATCTGGCACTGCCGTAAGCTGCAGTGAAGGTCAAAGGTATGCCTCGGATCTGGCATTGTTGTGGCTGTGGCACAGGCCCACAGCTGCAGCTAATTCGACCCCTAGCCTGGAAACTTCCATATGCTGTGGGTGCAGCCCTAAAAAGACAAAAAAAAGAAAAAGAACAATTACCAATATCTCATGGAATATGTAAAAGTGTTCTCCAGACTATAGTTTGGGAAATGATGCATTAAAAGTTGTGAAAGTATCATGTTAGAAGCAGTCAAATGAGATAAATCTAGCACAATGAATTTGCACACACTAGATATTAAATCCTTGTTAAGCAAATGAATGAAAATTTCTAAGATCTGGACACGGGATAATTTTCAATGCATTGCAAAAATCAAATATTCAAAATAAATAAAATAGAGAAACTAATTAAAGGATTATGTTATAATCCTAAGCAATCTCAATTTCAAAGCCCATTGCAGGAAACAATTATTGGCATTACTTTAAAAAAGTATATCAAAATATTAGCACATAGGAGTTCCCTGGTGGCTCATTGGGTTAAGGATCTGGCATTATCACTGCTGTGGCTCAAGTTACTGCTGTGGTGCACATTTGATCCCTTGCTTGGGATCTTCCTCATGCTGCTGGTGTGGCCAAAAAAAATATATATATATATATATAACAACTTTTATTTAAATAAATAGAGACTGTCATTATAAAGTTGTAATTAAGACTATCTGGAACTACATGAAGATTAAAGAAAAAATGCAATACCATTTTTATCTCCACTCTATTATTTCCCCAATACATTATTTTTTTTCTACTATATAGCATTGTGACCCAGTTACACATACATATATAGATTCTTTTTTCTCACATCATCATGTTCCATCATAGGTGACTAGACACAGTTCCCATTGCTACACAGCAGGATCTCATTGCTAATCCATTCTAAAGGCAACAGTATGCACTGTTAACCCCACACTCTCCATCTATCCCTCTCTCTCTCCCTTGGCAACTACAAGTCTATTCTCCAAGTCCATGATTCTTTTCTGTGGAAAGGTTCATTTATGCCTTGTATTAGATTCCAGATATAAGTGGTATCATATGATATTTGTCTTTCTTTTTCTGACTCACTTCACTCAGTATGAGAGTCTCTAGTTGCATCCATGTTGCTGTAAATGGCATTATTTTGTTCTTTTTATGGCTGAGTAGTATTCCATTGTGTATACATACCACATCTTCCTAATCCAATCATCTGTCAATGGACATTTGGGTTGTTTCCATGTTTTGGATATTGTGAAAGGTGCTGCAATGAAAATGAGGGTGCATGTGTCTTTTTTAAGGAAAGTTTTGTCAAAATATGTGCCCAAGAGTGGGGTTGCTGGGTCATATGGTAGTTCTATGTATAGTTTTCTAAGGTACCTCCATACTGTTCTTCATAGTGGTTAAATAATTGTGCATGGAATTAGCTAATCTAAAATCACAGAAAATATTAGCCCCCAAAATCATTTAGACAGCAAAGCAGAAGATTTTTTGTGTTATTACTGTCATGATAGGCCATTAAAGTTGATTTTATAATAAAAGCCTCTCTTCTGAATCCAGGTGATTCCTTTTCTTCCTACTACTTACTGCTCTGGGGACCACTGCTGAGCACTAGGACTGAAACCACAAGGTGTGATGTTCAGCAGGCAAGAATCTGGGGATGAAAGAGTCACTGTACGTAGGATGGTGGCAGGTATAATTCTTAACTGGAATAAAGTCCTGAGGCAGAGCAGCAGGTAACATTTAGTTATGAAATGAGATGTGTGAATATGTAAATTGCAAAGGGCTTTGAAAACCAAAGAAGATTACAACAAAATATCAGCTAGTCTTGTGGGAATTGATTATCACATTCTCATTTAAAGAAACATATAAAATCAGAAAGAGAATGACTAATACTACATGATATCACTTATATCTGGAATTTAATACATGGCACAAATGAACCTTTCCACAGAAAAGAAAACCATGGACTTGGAGAACAGACTTGTAGTTGCCAAGGGGGAGGAGGAGGGATGGATTAGGAGCTTGGGGTTAATAGATGCAGACTATTGCCTTTGGAATGGATTAGCAATGAGATCCTGCTGTGTAGCACTGGGAACTATGTCAGTTACTTATGATGGAGCATGATAATGTGAGAAAAAAGAATATATACATATATGTGTAACTGGGTCACCATGCTGTACAGTAGAAAACTGGCAGAACACTGTAATGGAAAAAATAAAAATTATATAAAGATACATATAAACATAAGTGTGTATATCTACTATCTGTACATATATACATATGTGTGTTATGTGTGTATCTATTTATTATCTGAACATACATACCTGTGCGTGTGTGTGTGTGTGTGTATGTATGTGTATATATATATATATATATATATATATATATATATACACACACACAGGTTTCTTCAATTTCTTCTTCCTCTGGAAACACAATCTGTAAACAATTCAACCACTTGGCTAAGATAACAATTTCCTTTAGAATGGGAGCTCCTTTCCACCAGACACTCGCCCAAGCCTCCAAGTATGCTGTGAAGGTCTTCAGTTGGAGGTTGGGAAGGCCATTCCCTAGAGTAAGGCCTGCTACAAGTAATTTCTCAGGCCCCAGTTTATAGAAAAAAAGGAATTTCCTAGAAATAAGAGAAAAATGTTTTCTTATAACTACTGCTATGAATTTCAGCATATACAGTCAGAGCATCGACACTTGAGGAATATATATGACGTTAAAAACATATGAAATAAGAATCTTGATTTTTATTTTCTTAAAAGGCTTCAATTATTGAGTTTCCATTGCTTACATGGGATTAACCTTAATCTTCTATAAAATATTAAAAACAAAAATCACTTTCTAATGACATTGTTTTATACTTTTACCTTCTGCCACTTTCATAAGAATCATTCTGTTTTAAATTTCAAAGGAAGGAATCTCTATTCAAAGTGCTATGGTATCTCTAATGCTTCAGTATCCTACACAGGCTTATGGTGAAATAGGTTAAAATAATGAAATAAAGACATTTAAAGACAGACATCAAGTCATGGAGAGATCAAGCTCTAATTAATCAACCTCTCAAAACCAGAGAAGTTGTTTTGTTTGTTTGTTTGTTTTTTGTCTTTTTAGGGCTGCACCCATGGCATATGGAGGTTCCTAGGCTCCTGGTCGAATCAGAGCTGGAGCTGCCCCCCTACACCACAGCCATAGCAATGCCAGATCTGAGCCAAGTCTGTGACCTACATCACAGCTCAGGGCAATGCCAGATCCTTAACCCGCTAAGTAAGGCCAGGGATAGAACCTGTATCCTCATGGATCCTAGTCAGATTTGTTTCTGCTGAGCCACAATGGGAACTCCCAAGAAATATGTTTTGATGTTTATAGTTCATTAGTCAGAAAGACAAAGACAAATACCATATGATATCACTTATACCTGGAATCTAATACCCAGCACAAATGAACATCTCCTCAGAAAAGAAAATCATGGACTTGGAAAATAGACTTGTGGCTTCCTGATGGGAGAGGGAGGGAGTGGGAGGGATCAGGAGCTTGGGCTTATCAGACACAACTTAGAATAGATTTACAAGGAGATCTTGCTGAGTAGCATTGAGAACTATGTCTAGATACTCATAATGCAACAGAACAAAAGGTGGGGGAAAAATGTATACATGTAAGAATAACTTGATCCCCTTGCTGTACAGTGGGGAAAAAAAAAACAACATCTGGCTAAATATTGGGGCAATGTGGTAGGCCTTGATGAGAAGCGATTTTTTTGGGGGGGCCCAATACAGATAAATAAAAATTGAACACATTTTAGCAACTATGAGAATGCATGTCTATTTTAAAAGAAGTTCTCTCATATAATTGTATTTTCATCAATGTTCCCTCTGTGGGAGAAAATAAACAAAATAAACTTCCAGTGTAACCACAGAATACTAATGCTTTATTTAGTGAAAATCCAGCTCATGTTCTTGTATAGATAAATAAGGTTCTGTTATACTGTAGTGGGAATCAATGAATCACTGTTTCCACTTGTAATACACTGAACAGCTGTGTTGAAGTGATTATCTATTAGTCATTCATTTCTTTAACAAATATTTCATAAGCAGCTACTACTTGCCAGGAACTGTGAAATGGACCGGCAGATGGGACAGTAAAGAAGTCATGTTCATTGTAATAGTATAAGTACCCAGAGAAGTAAAAGATGCTATAAGAATTCCCAAGCCTCAGTCCAACTATGCCTTTCATTTCCCCTTTGTAGTCTGTTAATTTCTACACCTGAAGGTTGCTCCCAGTTAAACAATGGTCTGATCCACACTACTGGTCAGGGTTAACTATAATGTTTAACTGTAATATTAACTATAATTAATTTAGTACCTACAACCACAAAGGCAGGTAAGTAATGGAACAGGATTTGACCCCACAATATAATACCTCTTCTATTATACCATGGGGCTTCCTTTAACTAACATGCTGGCATTCATCCTTCTACTCAAAATCTTTATGTACTAGGATCTTGGAAAAAACAATAAACAGAAAGATAGGTCTCTGTCCTATACAGTTATAATCACAAATTATGTTACGGCCCCGGAAATGAAAGCAACCTGTACAATGAGGGAGTGTTCTAGGTGCATATGTTCTGGGTGCATAGGAAGGATTCTCTGAGGTATTAATTTCTAGGCAGAGATGTGTGTGAAGGATGAGGAGGGGAAAGCCCTGGGGTAAGTACAAACGAAGTCATCGGAACTCTGAAAGGAGAGTAAAGAACCCTGTTATGAAGAGAAATGGAGAGTGTGGTAGCTGCAGGAATATGCAACATCAAGATTTTTTGTTGTTGTTTGTGCATGTTTACTTTTTTTTAATGGATATTCTCAGCTGAGAAGGATCCACCTTTATATGTGTCAGTTTCATCACTTGTAAACCAAGGTTAACAAGCTAGTTACTTCATTGAGTTTCTGTGAGGATTAAATCAATAAACATATGTAAAATGGTTTGACTAATGGAGTTCCCATCGTGGCGCAGTGGAAATGAATCACACTAGGAACTATGAGGTTGCAGGTTCAATCCCTGGCCTCACTCATTGGGTTAAGGATTGGGCATTGCTGTGAGCTGTGGTGTAGGTTGCAGACGTGGTTTGGATCTGGCATCGCTGGGGCTGTGGTGTAGGCCAGCAGCTGTAGCTCAGGTTTGACCCCTAGTCTGGGAACCTCCACATGCCGCAGGTGCAGCCCTAAAAGGCAACAACAAAAAAAAAAACAAACAAAAACATATTGTGAACTGCCTATGGAGAGAGGTGGCCTCTAAGAGCTGAGTGCTTCAGCCCTACAGCTGATAAGGAGGTGGATTCTGCCAGCAATTTGAATACACTTGGAAGAGGATCCCAAACTGCCAAGGAGAACACAGCCATCCAAGACCCTGATTTCAGCCTGATGAAACTCTGAATAGAGAAATCAGCTAAATTGCGCCCTGCATTTTACCTATGGAACTGTGAGATAACATATAAGTACCATTTTAAGCCACTAAATTTGTGGTAATTTGTTACACAGCACAGAGAACTAATACCAGGGAAGTAAAGGAAACTCATTTGATTGTTTCTTTTTTATCTTTTGAGAGAAAATCATCTGCTGATGGCTCTGTGTGTGTGTGTGTGCGTGTGCGTGCGTGCACACATATCCCTGTGTGTATCTGTGTATAGGGGATAGGAGGAGAGAATATAAGACTCAAAGCAGCATTATCAAAGAAGATATATTATAAAGAAAGAGCAAACTGTAATTTCCATGAAGGCAGGGATTGGCATTCCGGCACAAAGTAGGTACTTAATAAATATGGTAGATTATAATAATTCTGTTGTGGTTTAGTTGTATCATTATTTGATACACCTGTGTAACCTATCCAGTCTTTTGCTGATGGTACCAAAAAGATAGTTTTGTGAGGGTGTATAAACAACTGATTTTATAAGGAACTTACAGAGAGCAGGAACTACTTTTTGTTGCTGGTTTTTTGGTTTGTTTTTAGTTGTTCTGGCTGCACGTGAGGCATGTGGAAGTTCCTAGGCCATGGACTGAACCACAGCCACAGCAGCAAGGCGAGCCACTGCAGTAACAACACCGGATGCTTAATCCACTGTGCCACAAGGGAACTCCTAGCTATTGCGTTTGATGCAAAGTAATAAAGAGAAAAAAATAAAAAAAACAGACAATGGACTTCAGCTTTCACCTAGGATGTTACCAATACCACAGTTGTGCTACTATAACACAACATTCCCAAGTGTGAACAATGTATATTTTCAAATTAAATCCATCAGTTGTGCACAAAACAGAAAATGAATTTAAATTTTATGTGTATTGTGTTCCTCCAACATCCTTTAATGAATTAAAATAGAATAAAACAAAACAATAAAAACAAACCTCTGATATGTGCAAAGATGTTCCCTGTTAGTCTCCTTAGGTAAGCAACCCAGAATGTCACAGTGGAAAGAGGGCTGGATTTAAAGTTAGAAAAGTGGGCTGTTGATCCTAGTTCTACATTTTCACAGCTGTCTGAAGATGCTCCGATTTCTTAACAGTTTCCAGTCTCTGTTTGTCTCATTATTCGAAAGGGAAAAGTGAACATTCTTGCAAAGCTGTTACATGCATCAGAAATAATAAATGTAGAGAACCCAATATACTACCTGGTGAGGAGTGAAAATTTGTAAAGATTAATACATAATAATACTAACCATCATTTATTAAGTGCTTAGTTTGTGATCTTTTAAGTCTGGGAATTCTCAAGTATGTCCTTTTTAAGTTTACATCACTTGAACATAGAAACCATGGTATCTAAGAAGCAACATTTGGAAACTAGTTATCCAAGCTGGAGAGTCTAGTGTACTAGCCAGGCATTGCTGCCTTAGTGCTGGCTGGTCATGTGAGCGCTACTAGTCCCTTCTGAGAAATTGGCCCCTTTCCCTAACCTTGAGCAGTATCACTCCCACTGTGTGGGTCAGGGCTGCTTGGCCCAGAGATCAGTTTCAGAGACAAAGCTGTCACAGAGAGACATTCTATGACTTAAGATAATCAATTAATCACCTCCTTCCAGTTTCAGGGAAAGAGATGAGGTCTGAAATACCATGAGATGTCTTGAGAGGCACCAAGATATCCCAAGATCACATAGCAAAGGAACAGAGAGGTCTATGTATTTAACTCCTTCTGCCTCCCCTGAAATTACTTAAACGCCCCCCCCCCCAGCAGATTTTGATTTCTTGCAACCTGAGCAAGACCAAACGAATACAACTAGAAAGTATTACACTGAGCAATCATTTTCCACTTTGAAGAGAGTGTGCAGTTCGCTGGAGAAAGAAATGCCATTTGCAAAGAAAGCCAAAGACCATGAAAAAAGTTGGACTGCAATGCAAATTAATAACAAGCCAGTACTTCAACTTACAGCACATTATAAGGGTAGAGTTCATAAAGATAAGATGAAGCCAACCTTTAAATTTTCCAAACAAAATGCCAAACATGCCATCTACGTCAAATTGACAGCAAGCACCTAAATGAACATCCTAAGACACACAACTCTCCTTGTGTTAACAACAGAGACTGCCCATCCATCCCTGGTATCTGAATTACTGCTGTCACAGAGAGTGACATGCCTAACCTCCATTCCTTTACTTCTTCATGTCCCCAAATACATTCCATGATCTAAGCCTTGAGACATTTCTAGGGAAATAAACGATTTTATGGCCAAATAATTTTGTTTACACAAAGTTCAACAATTTTTCTTTTTCTTTTTTTTTTTTGTGTGTGTGTCTTTTGAAAACTGTACCCACAGCATATGAAGGTTTCCAGGCAAGGGGTCGAATCAGAGCTGTAGCTGCTAGCCTACACCACAGGCATAGCCATGCAGGATCAGAGCCATATCTGCAACCTACACCACAACTCACAGCAATGAGTTTGCTCCTTAACCCACTGAGCAAAGCCAGGGATCGTACATGCATCCTCATGGATACCAGTCAGGTTTGTTTCTGATGAGCCACGATGACGGAAACGCCTCAACAATTTTCTTTATTACAAAGGTTTGGAGCCTTTCCTATGCCAAGGAGTGTAGCCTTTCTCAAATTCCTGAAAGCTCAGAGCTCTGCTCCCCATAGAATATTCTGTGGGAATGCTGTTGTGTGGAAGGTGTTCACCATAGCAAAGGCCACCTTATGGTATCTAAAGTATAGCAAGTCAGCACACTCAAGAATCACAGAGCTAGACTCCATTACTCTATCCCTCAATGGACAAAATCTTCAAAATTCCAATTCATTGAACTCTCACCCTATTGTCAAAGACCAGAACAAAAAATGGACTTTGTGGGAGTTCTCATGATGGTTCAGCAGAAGTGAACCCAACCAGTATCCATGAAGATGCGGGTGTGATCTCTGGCTTCGCTCAGTGGGTTAAGGATCTGGCATTGCCTTGAGCTGTGGTGTAGGCTGCAGATGCAGCTTGGATCTAGCATTGCTGTGGCTGTGGTGTAGGCCAGCAGCTGTAGCTCCGATTTGGCCCCTAGCCTGAAAACTTCCATATGCCAAAGGTTTGGCCCTAAAAAGCAAAAAAGGACAAAAATGGACTTTGTGAACCATGTTCTCATCATTCTTACAAAATTGCCATTGAAATATAATTCACTGCTGTGTAGCACAGGGAACTATATCTAACCACTTGTGATGAAACACAATGGAGGATAATATGAGAAAAGATTGTGTAACTGGGTCATTTTGCTGTACAGCAGAAATTGATAGAACATTGTAAATCAACTACAATAAATTTTTTAAATAAATAAAATAAAATCTATGCAAAAAAGAGAAATATAATTTAAATGCTATTGGGTATTTCCTCTATGTAAACCAAGTGTTCTTATTTTTTTTGTCTTTTTAGGGATGCACCTTTGTCATATGGAGGTTCCCAGGCTAGGGGTTGAATTGGAGCTGTATCTGCTGGCCTATGCCACAGCCACAGCAACTCAGAATCCAAGCCACATCTGTGACCTATACCATAGCTCAGGGCAATGCGACCCTTAACCCACCAAGCAAGGTCAGGGATCGAACCTACATCCTCATGGATGCTAGTCAAATTCATTTCCTCCATATTCTCATTTTTAAAAATGAGGTCTATGTGGTTTTTTGTGTTTGTATTTAGCTCCAGAGTATGGACACCATGAACTGCTTCACTGGGAAGCAGGAATACAAGTGAAACACTGACACTCGACTCTCATGTCCATTGTCTTAAGTCACTTACTTTTGGGGGAGGGGGTGTGCTGAGGGAAGGGAGAGAGGGACCTTCTCCCAAGGGGAAGAACCCTCCTCCTTCATTTAAGCTCAGTGAACTTCAAGCTGTGCACTCAACTTATTTCCTAGTAAAGAGCTTTTCCAACCATAAATTTTAACTAAAGAGTAACCAAAACATAGAAAAGGGGATTGGAAAGGCCCCTACAAAGAAATGAATTAAACACTAATAAGCAAACTTAAGGAAAAGGAAATAGAGTAGAGCTGACATGGATCCTTCCAGTATAAGTCAATGTGAACCATACAGAAAAAAAGGACCAGGATGAGGAGGATGGGATAGACAGGTGAGAGGAGTGGCAGGGAGACGCGTACGCCATGGGTATAGAGAATATCACCAACTCAGGAAATGAGCTGTGGTCTAAAGCTGAGTTAGGGAAAACCTGGACAGAATAAAAAGGATGCTTGCTTCTCAAGGGAAATATGGGAGCAATAATTGGCCTCTTGTAGAGTTGGAGCTAACCATATGTTCTTAGGCAAGTTACTGTAACCATATGAAACTCATTTACAAGGTTTGTGAAATTAAGTGATTAAAATAGAAGACCTCTAATGTTTCTTCCAGACCCAATGTTCTACACCATAGGTAGACTAAAGGGGAAAAAATGACCTCTCAGATCAAGCCTAAAGAAACACCTGTTAAAGAAAATAGGGTGAGGAGTTCCCTGATGGCTCAGTGAGTTAAGGATTCAGTGTTGTCACTGTTGTAGTTCTGGTTACTGCTCTAACATATATATGTTCACTCTCTGGCCTGGGAACATTCTTATGCTGTGGGTGCAGCCAAGAAAATAAATAATAGGGTGAAATGAAGCACAGAAGAAGGTAGATGCTGACAACTCAATGAGTGGCATGATTCCATGAGCTTGTGGCCAACTGCCTTGAAGACAGTCTTAATCCTTGAATGTGGCTGTCCTAAAACCTGTGATGAAAAGGACCGGAGGGTCTGTGAGTTCTGGATTACTGCTGAAGAACCACAAGAGCAAGAGACAAGGATGACACCTAAGGGAAAAGCTTTCTAAAAATAAGAAATGCTACTTGAAGTGTGTAAGTTGCAGGGGTGGGTGGGATGGGTATGTTCCCACTTATAGGGACATTCCCAGCCTTTATAAAGATACAGAGGCCCAGAAATGGGCCCACACTTGCAGGATGGAGAAGTGCATTGCACATGTCTTAAGGGACTTGCATGCAAGGAAAACACTTGCTATGATGGTCCAAGCCCAGACTATAACACCATCTGTTTTACATGGGTTTTGTTATCTACTGAGTTTTCTTTCTTGGAATGCACTGAATGTGTATTTTGAGAGAAAACTGCAGTTCGGAACTTTTATGAAAGTTGTTCATGGAAAATTGAGTTATTAAAGTTAACTTCAACCTTCTATGGACAGTCTGCTGTACCTGTATCTCCAACTAGCCATGGCAAGCACGGCAAGTCATTCTATGTAGATGTGCATTATTCTACGCACACCCACCCCCCATGGCTTCCCAGATCTCATGCCTGTTTACATACTGGAACACATAAGGGCTTACTACTAATAATTTCTGTTTATTTCTCTTGTATACTGTAATCACAATATATAATTTATAGATTTAAAAATGTGTGTGTGGGAAAATTCTTTTTGAGATTTTTAAGACAGTATGAAATATGCACTTTAAAACAGGGTCATTGCTTCTTAGAACTTTACATCAGTGGTCTTAAATGTTTTGGGTTCACAATGCCTTTTCTATATTTGATGAAAACTAGGGATGAAACTACAGATGAAAACTCAGTGTGGCAGGCTACTCATTTCCCAGCATCCATTCTGTCCATCATTGCAGACAGAATGAGTTTCAGCAGCATTAGAGACTCTCTTGCACTTAGATGTAGCCATGAGCCTAAGTTCTCAACAAGGGAATGTGAGCAAACACGACATATCTTGTCTGTTATTTCTGTAGGCCTGCCCTCCATGATCCTTGAGCTAGAACACAGACATGCCGGCTTCAACCACTCAGAATGAAGACCTCTAAAGGAGACAACTTCCCAATCCCCATGGAACAACTCTATACTATGTAAGAGAAAAAAAAAAAAAAAAAAACAATATAATGTTGAAGCTGTCCTTTTCTGAAACTCTCTGTTATAGCACCATAGCCTCTACCTTGACTAACACATCCTGGAAATAAACAGACAAAAGCACTCACGCACACACATGCACACAATGTAATGCAAACAATCTCAGGAATTTAATAAAGACCCCTGAAGCCTTTCTTCGTGTGCTGAACCAAAAATTTTGTAGTACACTGGGTAGCTAAAAAGTCTCCTGGAAAACTAGCTTAAAAAACATCCGATGAGCATTTGTTGTGGAGCAGTCACAAGAAAACTCACTGTGTTACCTAGTATTCTGATCAACAGGTGAAACAGGAAAGCATTCTGAAATACGAAAGCATGCCAAATGACTGGCTCTTTCCCTCATGAACTAAATTCTTCCATGTTTCTCATCTCAATGTTCAGGTCTACTAGCCCCTTAATCTTCATGAACACCAATCTTACATAGGTGTGTCAACGTAAAGTCTAAACAATCATTTAGACTTTAATACTATAATACGATGCTTCTTTAAATGTGAAAGAAGTCATCAGCCATATTCTTTTTCTGTCATTAACAAAGGGCGAATCCCTAATGTGACCATCTCGCCATAAGTACATGAAGTAGAAAATAAAGAGCCAAAATCATAGTTTATGATTAACCACTATGAACAGATACAACTTAAAGAGGAATATGAGAAATTTGGCAAAATTATAGCAATTGCAGGATCAACAACAGTTCTCAAAGTTTTCGAAAACATTATCTGTTTTCCCTTTAATTCCATATCTCATCCAAGTAAGCAAATAATGCCTCAAGAATAATGTATTGTCCATTAACTAGAAAATGCAGGAGTATGTGAAATGAATTAATTTCATATAGTATGAAAATGTAAGAAAATAAGGACTGCATATTGTGTGACTGTATTACTATTTTTCCAGCAACTGGAATGGATAGAATTTTAATCTTTTAACAGAAGTTTTGAATTGCTGAACAATATACAAATGACTAGACCAAAAACGTGAGAATATGGGAACATGGAGAGACAATTAGGGAAGCAATATTGTAAAAATGCAGAATTGCCTCTGCAAGGGATACCCACAGACCCCCAGCCCCACCTCAAATGCAGAGTGATCTAATCACACCATATGCTCTCACCCAGGGGACACATATGACCTACATGCAATCAACTCAACCACCAAACTGTATTCAAATGATAAAAAGGAAGAATGGCTTTTAAAATTCCAAGCTGTTTTAAAAATCAGTTACCAGTGACACAATTCATTATCCTAACAACTGAAAAATGTTTCCATCTCATTAGATAATAACAAGTAAACAATCAGTCATTTGGGAGTTTGGAAACTTCATGATATGGTTCTTACTTCATAAAGAGGAATCAAATGCAGTTATATAAATACTGTACACAATTAGGACAGGGGAGCCAAACTAAATTTGGAAGAAAATCATATATATTTTGAGAGCCAATTTGAGACACATGGCACAAATCAAAGCAAAAAATTAAATAGAAAGAATATTCACGACATTTACATATAAAGGCAAAAAAAGGAGCAAATGTGAGTGCCATTGACATTAGAAATTTAAAAAATAATTTTATTGCTCCAAAAGGAATAGCAAAATATGGCAATAAAATAAATTCAAACATCTGTTTACCAAATAAGATGTAATTTACTTAATTTAGAAATCAAGAAAAAACATGGTATCTACATTGATTCTAAAACGCCAAAATTGCTCTCCTGGGCTAAAATACAGGAAATAAAATAGAAAATCTAAATGAAATAATAAATCTGGAAAAACAAAAAAAAGAATATTTTAAAACAGCATTAAATAATACAATAATATACATAAGACAGTATTTTACATATACATTTATTTTACCATAAATTTTTATAGATGGTTCATAAAGATTTGGTAAAAATGTTTTTCCCAAAACAATAAACCAAACAAAACTCCCTAAATATTCAAGTAAAGAAAGAATCAAAATATCATATGCTCAAGTAAACTGAAAATCCATATATTTCTTTTATGGTAAAAGGCAATAATCTGATACATAAATCTCTCATGTTTGAATGGGAAAAAAAGGTTTTCACCAATAGATACATATCTAAATAAGTAGGGAATTGTAAATTAGATACTCAAATCAAGGACAAATATTCAAGGAAAATTTATACATACATCAATACTATTTAAAAAGATAACTATAGAGACATGCATCTTTAATAAGCTTAAGAAGGGAATCTACTTTTTGTGTCTTTGAAAATGTATTCAGAAGGTCATAGGCAACAATCTCCAAGTGAATTATGATCAAGTGAAAGAGAAAACTCAAATTACAAGAAAAAAAGTTAATTATGAACAACTCTAGTCAAGACATTCCAATTATGGACCCATGTGGACCCCATTTTTCAATCTGACACTAATGCCAATTACAGTTTTCCAGCTGACCTTAATGAGCTACCAGTGAAACAAGGTACAACAAGAAATGACATATAACACACTTTGTCCAGATCAAAAGCCATGATTCAGCTTTTAAGACAGACCTACCAACCTCATCATCTTGCTAAGGGTATGATGGGTATGATGGGAGTGGAGGTGACCAGGAAGTGGAGAAGGAAGACCAAAAGAATTCTCCTTGCATGCATCATAGAACAGGCTGGCTATTGCAGAGCAAAATTATGGCAAGAAAAATACATGTTTTTTTTTTTTAAATTTTACAACTTTTTATTAAAGTGCAACATATATGGAAACTGAACTAATTACAAATATCTAGCTTGGTCCATTTTTTTCATAAATTGAATACTCTCATGTCATCAGCATCCAGTTTAAGAGACAGAAGAGTAATAGCACTTGGAAGTGCCACCTCCCAGGTATCAATCCCCAAGGATAACATACCATCACAGATTAGCTGGGTGTATTTTGACCTTTAATGTAGATTGATTACACAGTATACATATATACATATATATACATACACACACACATATATATATATGCATATTTTATATCGGCACATATGTTCAATATGACTGTGAGATTCATCCACACTGTTGTGAGCAGAGATAGTTCATCTGTTCTCACTGCAGGAAATTCAAAAAGTGGAATACTGCACAGCAATTTATTTATCCATTCTGCTGTCCATGGGTAGACCAGTAGTTTACAGGTTCTGAATCTTTCCACGTTTTGAAATAGAATGTCTATAAACACTTTTTCTCATGTCTTTTGGTAAACAAATACATGATTCCATTGGGTACAAATATAGGAATTTAAATGCTGAATCCACTTTCATACACATTGACAGACTATATTCTCAAAGTGGTTGTAACTCCCACCAAAGCAAGAGCTCAAGGTGCTTCACACTTCCTTACCAACATTTGGGTTTTTTGTTTGTCTGTTTTGTGGTTTGTTTTTGGCCACACCCATGGCATGCAGAAGTTCCCAGGCCAGGGATCAAACCTACGCCACAGCAGTAACCAGAGCCACTGCAGTGACAACACCGGATCCTTTACTTGAAGAGCCATAAGGGAACTCTAACATTTATAATCTATATACCTGTAAAAAGATTTTTTTTCTGGCCGCACCTAAGTATGTGCAAGTTCCTGGGCCAGAGCTTGAACCCATGCCATGCTTGTGACCTGGGTCACAACTATGGCAACTCTGGATCCTTAACCTGTTGTGTCACAGGGGAACTTCCAATATAGATTTTAAATTTTTATTATTTTTTGCTTGCATTATTAGCCATCTTCCTGGGTGTGTAGCCGTTTTTCACCATGGTTTCATTTGTGTTTACTTCATGATTAATGAAACTGAAAACATTTTCATATGATTATTGGCCATTTTTATACCATACTTTTTGAAGTTTCACCTCAACTTTTTTTCCCTAAATTTATAAGAATTATAAGCATTAACAGGCATATTTAGCAAAATTCTTGGATCACAATTCATAGAAATTAATGACATTGCTAAATGCCAGTACCAAATAGAAAATGAAACTTTAGAGAGATACAACAGCATAAGCAATACTTTGGGACAAAGAAATCCAAATGAAAGATGTGTGAGACAGACCCTCTGTATCAATGGTTCTTAACCTCTCAGCTTTGGGAGATTTTCCCCCAAGGGTATATTCAGCCATATCTAGAGATTTCTTTTTTTCTTTCTTTTTCAGCCACGCCCTGCAGCATATGAAAGTTCCTGGGCCAGGGATCAAATCAGAGTTGGAGCTGGGACCTATGTGACAGCTGCAGCAACACTGGATCCTTAACCTACTATTCTAGGCCAGAGATCAAACCAGTGCCTCTACAGAGACAAGCCAGATCATTAATTAACCCACTGCACCACAGCAGGCACTCCATACAGAGACTATTTTTAATTGTCAGGACTAGAGGTATGGGATCCCATTGACATCTAGTGGGTAGAGACCTAATATGCTGGAAAACATCCTACAATGCACAGGAACCCTCCCCAAACCCCTTCCCCACCACCTCAATGGAAGATGATGCAACACAATATATCATTGGTACTGAGAATGACAAATCCTGCTGTACACTGAAAACTACAAAACATTTTAAAAATTAATATCTAAATAAAAGAGGGAATGGGGTATACAATTTTCATGTATCGGGAGACTTTACAGATGTCAGAAAGGCATGAGGAAATTCTTTGGGCCGATGAATATGTTCATTAACTGTGGCACTGGTTTCATGGATGTATATACATATGTCAAAATTCATCAACATTCAATGTTTCCAGGTTATTTTATGTCAACTGTACTTCAATAGAACTATTTAATTTTTTCAATTCTCAAAAAAACTGTGATTTTAAAAAATGACTCACTTGAAGTTCTACATTTACTTTTATCTGTAATTAAAAGTTGCCCACAAAGAGGAGTTCCCATTATGGCTCAGTGAAAACAAACCCAACTAGTATGCATGAGGATGCAGGTTTGATCCCTGGCCCTGCTCAGTGGATTAAGGATCCAGTGTTGCCATGAGTTGCAGTTTAGGTCACAGATGTGGCTCAGACCTGGCACTGCTGTGGCTGTGGCTGTAGCCAGCAGCTACAGCTCTGATTCAACCCCTGGCCTCGAAACTTCTATATGCCACATCTGAGACCCTAAAAAAAAAAATAGTTTCCCACAAAGAGATCTCTGTGCCTAGATAAATTTGTAAGTGAAATTTTCCAAACATTTAGGAAAAAAATTCTATACAAACTCTCCCATAAAATAGGGTACTTACTAAATAATTTTAAGAGGTCAGCATTACTTTTACTAGCAAAACCTGACAATGACATTACCAAAAAGGAATTATTATAAGCCAAATTCTCCCTGGATCATAAATGTTAAGATCCTAAGCAAATTATTAGCTAATTGCATTTATATGTGTATTTGTGTGTGATGTGTTTATTCTAGGAATACAAAGTGCGTTTAACATCTGAAAAACAATTTGTCATTTATCACAATAGAGAAAAAAATTATCTTAATAGATGCAGAAAATATCACTTGTGATTAAAACTCAGAAAACTAGGAAAAGAATGAAACTTACTTAATATGATAAAAAAAAGTCTATTAAAAAATCTGCATTAAGCCTCCTGCATAAATGTGAAACTGTAAAAATCTTTATTCCTCAGACTGAAAACAAGACAGAGTGGGCAGCTAACTTCACGTCTATTCGACACTGTCTTGAAGATATTATTCACTGCAATAATGTAATAAAAAGTTTTAAAAGAATAAGTAAAACAGTAATTAGTATATAAAATACAATGATATATTCAGGGGACACAAAAGAAACTACTTTAGAACTGACAAATGATTTAGTACAGTCACTGGAAAAAAAATCAACATACAAAAATTTACAGTGAAAAATCAGCAGATACAGAGGAATTAATCTATTAAAATATGTACAAGACCTTCCCTAAGGAAACTGTCAAACATTACTGAGAGAAGTTAGAGAAGGTTTCAATCAATGGAAGGGAAAGCTATTATTCATCTATTAGAAGATTCAGTGTGCTAAAAGTCTGTTTCAATTCTTCCCAAAATTAGCCTAGCATTAGATGCATTAGCCTAACATTAGATGCATTCCCTAATCAAAATTCATGTATTGTTATTAAAATTGATAGTATTATTTCAAAGTTTTTATGAAAATACAACGAGGGGGAAAAAAAGTTGGTGCACTGCCTCTACCAGATATTAAGCTACAAATAATCAAAATAAGATGATTTGGGTTGGAAATGGACAAAAAAGACCAATGTAAAAGAACTGTGTCTATACTAGAAGCAAACGTGCCTGGTCACTTGTTTTTGACAAAGGTGACATTACAGTACAATGGCGGAAAGAATGTTTGACAATTGTTTTTTCCAATAAACCATGTTTGACAAGCTGGATCTCATTTTAAAAAACCAAACAATCTGTATTTCATGTTACACTCATATTCAATCCCCGGTGATTTGTAGATGTCAACCTAAAGGTATAATATGGACATTTATCATCAACGCACAAAAGGGCTTAATATATTAATAAAAATCAACAAATTGGGGTACCTTGAAGTTAAGAACTTCTCTCTTCATCAAGGAAAATTAGAGAATCAAAAGACAAGCCACAATGTGAAAGAACTGCCATCAAGAACTGCCACAAATCAACAAGGAAAAAATGACTAAAGTGGAGTAAAGACTGTGAACTGGTAATTCACCAAGGGGTATTCAAATATTCAAAAGCACATAAAATAGTGCTCAACCTCATTAGTCATCACAAAAATGGAAATTAAAACTGCAATATAAAATTATAAAAACTGATAATTTCCAGGCCTAGTTAGGATGTGTAATAGCCTAAATGTTCACTAACTACTGGTAGAACTGGGAAAACCATTTTGGGAAGCTGTCTAATACTAATACTAAGATGACTAATTTTTTTTTTTTAAAAAGCTGAATATATGCAAATTCTATGATCCAGCAGTTAGACCCATAGGCATATACTCTAAAGACTTTTGTACTTAGGCAAATCAAAATCAAAGGCACAAAAATACTCAAAGCAGCACTTAAAGCCCAAAATGAAAACAACCCAAATGTCCATCAAGAGAATGAATCGATAAGGAAATAATGATGTAATCGCTCAATGGAATATTACACAGCAATAAATTAATTACTGTCACACACAACAAAATGTATGAATCTCACAGATACAATGTTTACCTTAATAAAAGAGTACACACAGAATGACTTCATTTACATATAAGTTCATAAACAGACAAAACTAGTTGATGGTGACAAAAATCAAGATAATAAGTTCACCTGAATGTTTATAAAGAAGGCAGAGTTCTGAAATGCTAGGACATTTTTTCTTCCTTTTAAAAAATCTGTATGCCAGTTTTAAGGATGTATTCACTTCTCAAAAATTCATACAAGTATGCAAGTATCAGATGAGCACTCATGTGATCTGTATGTTGCATTTCAATAAAATATTTACATAAAAATAATTATGTTTTCCTTCCATTACTCCCTCATTTTAAGAAATATCTGGCATACAGAATGACAAATAAGAGAAATGTGGTGAGAAAGACCTAGCATTGATAAAATCAGAAATGGCAGAGGTAAATTCAGGGGGTTGCTTAAAATAATACAGGTTTAACATTTTCTGCAATTATCTGTAGTCTGACATGCTTTAAAAAAGCTAGAGTAAAAGCAGGATCCTGCTGCTGAATATGGCTTCTTTTATATAAAGTAAATCTTATAGTAGTTCACTGACCACATTATTAAATTTAAATAAAACTGTCAAACACATTTTGTATAAGGGAAATATTTTCAGTTAAATAAAAATTGCAGTATATCTTCAAGTTTTGAAAATGGATCTGTGTAACATTGGTAGGGTGGTATTCCAATACTCTTTCTTCTCCAATAAATATTAATTGATACTAAAAATACAATAAAGGTTAGATTTACTATTGCTATGAAGTTATCTTGTCTTTTGTAACATTAAGTATATGCACGTCTATTTTAAAATAGCCAGAAAGCAAAAATATTCCTTACTTCTTTTTTAAAAATATTCCTTATTTTTAAGAATTAAATGTATATCACTATATTGAAATATATCAACATATCTCAAAGCTATTAAATATATCAAATAATATCTGAGTATTAACAATAGCTTATTCAATCCTGTTTAACGGATTTTTTTCCTAGCTTCCTTTTCCTTTCAGTGGAATCTCTAAATAGATAAAACATCAGATGAATAATTTAAATGAGAACTCACAGCACAAAAAGTAACATTCTGGAAACAATTCCAAGAGGAGATTAAAGAAAATGGGGAAATTGAACCACCTGAAGCCCTCCATGAATGCATCGACTCTTTCTTTCTCTCACCACTTAATCATATCTTTATGTTCAAAGCACCAGGTTTACATAATCAAATTTTGCCACTAAAACATCAATTAATAAAATTAAATCTGGGAGTTCCCATCATGGCTATCGGTAAGGAACCCAACTAGTATACATGAGGACTTGGGTTGATCCCTGGCCTTGCTCGGTGTGTTAAGGATCCTGCATTCCTGTGGCTGTGGTGTAGGCTGGCAGCTATAGCCCTGATTCGACCCCTAACTTGGGAATTTCCACTTCCTGCGAGTGTGGCCCCAAAAAACATAGAAAAAAAAAAACTTATATGAAGGCTTGATGCAAAATTACTCTAGGAAAGAAAAATAAGTGAAATATATATTCTGAGAATCATTATCACCATTGAACTCCCACATATCAATGACACAATTCTGTTTCAGACCTCATCATGCTATTCTTCAAAGATTGCATATCTGACTTTCAGCTTGTAAAGTCCTTGAGTACAGGCATCTACTCATTAATTTTATCTCCACTGCTTAACAAAGAAATAGGAGATATAGAAACAGGCTCAATATTTATGAGCTGCAAAATGAAATTTTATTGTGACCATTGAAAATCTACTATAAATTAATTATCACATTCTCCAGAAAAATATAAACAAATTCCTCAAAATTACAGACCAAAAGAAATATTTCCCTTCTTTGAGGAAAAAGTATTTGAAACAATTACTATAGGTAATTAATGTAGGTACTAATAATGGAAACTGTCAAGTTCTTAAGCTCTTTATGTTGTTTTTCAGATAATCTATAATATAACCCTCTCTTTACAAGCTTCTGTGACATAAAAGAGCTCAGTAAAACTGCAACTTTTCTCTTTGAAGTCTGAATGTGAAATATAATTTAAGATGACAGGAAGAATATAAAGCTTTTTTGAGGTATTTTTACTCATAGAAATAAGATGTTAATTTAAATTTCATTGAAAAATATTTATCGAGTACGTACTATATTACAGCATATATCAAAATATCCATACATTATTAATATGCCACTTTAGAAAAAGGATGGCGTATTTAATAAATGGTTCTGGCATACTTAGCAATTCAGCAGAGAAAAACAATTTGAACCAATATTTATTACCATCTATAAAAGTTACATTAAAATCTAAAAGTAATAGAGTTCCACTTTCAGAATGATGGTATGAGGAGCTCTGTGAACCTGTCCCCAATGAAATAACTATAATGGTGAAAATTATTCTTAAAAAAAAAAAAGGCCACAACCATTTAAAGTTTCTGGAATTTATCTTAATGGAATATAGCAAGTGAAGAAAGAGTTATCCAAAAAATCTACTAACCCTTGGTAACAACAGCAAGTGTGTCAATTAAGCCCTGATAGGACAGGTTCCTGTGATGGAAGCTCCTCTCCAGGTGATCATGACCCAGGATAGGGGGCTCTCTGCTCAGCCCCCAGTAAAGGAATGTAATAGCTGAATGGGAAGGGCAGGCCAACAGCATTTCTCATCCACTTCTAGTCCTGAGGGGCAGAGGCTAATTTCCTGGAAAGTATAGCCAAAAGGTCAGGGAGTCTTTTTATTCCATCAGTGATCACTCTAGGGTGGGAGTTCTACTCCAGGTGTGGCAGGTCAGGAATACTGGGACCTTTAATGTCCTAATTTAAGCTCACCCATAGGGTGGAGGTTCCATTCCACCCGAGGCTATCACCCCTACCAAGCTCTGTTACTAAAGCAGGAGTGTCACTCCTCTCCCTGAAACAGTGGCTCTAGATTTTTTCCCAAGCCAAGAGAAGAAACAGACTCACCCCAAAAGCTGATTATACTTAAAACAGTGTGTAGGGAAGTTTAAGTGGAAGGGTGCTCTCTGAGAGAAACAAGCTAAGCCATGGGACAATTAATCCATCAGAAAGAACCGGGGAAAGAGACAGATATGACATATCCTCCTAGAGGTCAAAAAAACCTAAAAAAGTAGCCTCAAAGCCATCCCTGCAAAGGGGCTATAATTTAACAGGATCAGACTGTGGAGGAATATATGCCCCAAGCCACTGTTAAAAATAATAAGGCAATTAGGCAGTAATTACTGAAGCCTAAGGGCTAAGTGTGATACCAAATGAGATGGTAAAATCCTTCAGCACAGTCTTTAAAACTACCCATTAATTTTATCCTCATTGCTTACCAAGGAAACAGAATACTAAGAAAGAGGCTCACAGTGTTTATGAATGGCAAATGTAATTTTAATGTGACCACTGAAAACCTAATATAAATTGATTATTCCATTCTCCACAGCAAAGATAAATTCCTCAAAATTATCATAGACAATGATAAAGTTACAATCAAAAGAAATATTCTCCCTCTTTAAGGAAAAAAATATTTTAAACACTTACTAGATTTAGTATAGGTATTTATAGTGATTTAACAGAGAGATCAGAGAAAGAAACAAAGAACTCCATCATGACTGTGACCATGGGCAAGGTTGTGCCATTTAAGAAGCAACCTCAAAGCTTTCAAACTGCAGGAAAAATCAATTTTACGATAATAATCTAGATAAATTTCTAATCAACTTAGTAAGAAGGAAACAACAAAAACAATCCCTGGAGAAGGGTTGGGAGTGGAATCAATATACAGATGCTGCAAGATATAAGCTAAAATATCCAGAGGGAGTGGGAGAGGGAGAGAGGGAGGGGGGAAGTGGGGAAGGGGAAGGTAGCACTCTCTCTCCCCTTCTCTCTCCAAAGACATAGGAAAAGAGTGACCCATAGGCTGGAAAACAATCAGGCTACTGCTTGTGAGAGACCCTAAGGTTAGATTTAAGACAAAACATTTTCAGGCCATTATAACTACCTTTAAATAATTAAACAAAACCATGCTTAAATAAGTTGAGGAAGGTATGATAACAATGTTTCATCAAATAGAGAATATCGATTGAGATAATGACTATGAAAAAGAACCAAATGAAAATTCTGAGTGAAAAGTAAACTAAAATAAAAATTTCACTAGAGAGGGTCAACGGCAAAATCTGAACTAGCAGAAGAAAGAATTAGCAAACTTGAAGATAGAGCAAAAGAGATTATGATTTTAGAACACAGAGAAAAAAGAATGAAAAAAACAAACAGAGCCTTGGATAAATGTGAGGCACAATTAAGTAATACGTAATAGGAGTAATAACATAAAAAGAGGAGAGAGAGAAGGGAGCAGAAAAAAAGTCAAAGAGCAATGTCCAAAACTTAACTAACTTAATAAAAAACATTAATCTACAAATGAAGCACCTTAACATACTCTAAGTAGGATAAATGTGAAGAGATCCACACCCAGACACATCATAGTAAAACTGCTGCAAGCCCCAGAGAAAATTTTGAAATAAGCAAGAGAAAAAAAAAAAAAAGACATTATGTAAAAGGCAAACACGGTAACATTAACATCTGACTTCTCATAAACCCCCCCAAAAAAATCCATTTACAATAACATTAAAAATAATTAAACAGTAATGGAAAAAATTAAGAAAAGGAATGTAAAACTTTATTCTGAAAACTAAAAAATATAGTTGAAAGAAATCAAAGAATAGCTAAATAAATGGGAAGACATCCATAGTTACAGATCAGAGGAGTTGGTATTGTTAGGATGGCAATATTCTCAAAAATGATCCACAGATTTAAGACAATTTCTATCAAAATTAAAGCTGGCTCTACTTTATGATTAAAAGCAGCCTAACAATTGAGGTTCTGAACTTGCACCTAACAAATAATTTGAAATATTTTCCCCATATGATAGTTGAAGTATAATAAATACAGGCTTAATCTCTCTATATAGTCCCTTAATTCAGGTGCACATTTGCAAATTATCAAATTAATTTCAATAAGTTCTACTGTTAAATTGGTCACAATATTAATATTTCCACAATGCTTTAGTTTCTATTTCTATACTTGATTATTCATTATTAATAAAAATGTCACTTTAAAAAAATGACAACTGGCTCCTTTACAGAAATTGACCAGCTAATCCTAAATTCACTTGGAAATTCAGGGTCCCAGAACAGACAAAATCATCATGAAAAAAAAAAAAACACAATCACAGGACTTGAACTTCTAAAAATCTAAAGGGAAAATATTTTAAATATATTTAAAAAATCAGAATGCTTTGGGAGATATTAGTGTAACCAATATAAGAAATATATTCTTGAGCTGGACATGAAACCTTACATCACAAAGGAAAACTCAAACTTTCTATCAAGCTACCAACGATTTAAAAAAGACAAAAGACTACAGATAAGTGGGGGGATAAAAATCCCCCCCATCTGCTCTATCACAGTAGCACTCAATTATATATTATGCTGAATATGCTAACACAGTTTCCTCCTTGCAGTCTGCTTGTTCACATACTCCCATGACCATTCTTGAACTCATTTTGACCTGCTGGCCACGTATCCCTTACTTCCACCCAGACCACTGTTTCTGTTTCATCATTCCTTTCCTAAGTTTAGATTTTTTGGCTTATCATGTTTGTATGATTGTTGCCCTTGCCATCATTCAGATATGCCTGTCACAGCCATTCTCTTCACCCACTTTTCATGCTCTCTTTCAGTTTTCCTGGAAACAGGGCTCTGCTTCCTTCCCTTTCTAAGGAACATCTCTCCCCGTTGCTTTGATGACTACTTTCTCCACCCCTGCCTTTTAAGAGATCATTATAGTAAGCAGCCAATCTCCATTTCTTTCTTTGATTATTTGACTGCTCCCTCTCAAAAGGTCCTCCACTCTTTTGGCAATAAACATACTAAATCCTCCTCCACATGAAAAAAAATTCAAACAAAAACCCACCTTTCTCCTTAAGTTAAGCAGTTCCAGTTACCCTTCTGACGGTTCACACTTCATAAGAAATTTCTTAAAAGATATGCCTGTCTCTATTTCTTCCTTCTTTTCTTCCTTCATTCAATCCTTATCCTATTCCAATCTGGTTTATTTCACTATAAGTAAATAAATGAAATGGGTTCTAAAAAGCACATTACTAAGAAGTGCCCGTCATGGCGCAGTGGTTAACAAATCTGACTAGGAACCATGAGGTTGCGGGTTCGATCCCTGGCCTTGCTCAGTGGGTTAAGGATCCGGCACTGCCATGAGCTGTGGTGTGGGTTGCAGATGTAGTTTGGAGCCCGTGTTGCTGTGGCTCTGGCGTAGGCCAGTGGCTACAGCTCCGATTAGACCTCTAGCCTGAGAACCTCCATATGATGCAAGAGCAGCTCAAAAAAAGGCAAAAAGACAAAAAAAAAAAAAGTACATTAATAAGAAAGGAGGACTTAAAAGTATCATTGACAGTGATACGATTATGTGGAAAACTCAAGAGTACAAAATGAAAGACAAAACATTCTCAAAAATTGAGTAAGATGGCTAAGAAAAAAAATAGCTTTCACATACACAAGACAATAATTCTATTATAGAAGAGCCCATCTGCAATAGCAATTTTAAAAAGAGAACAATGGCCTAAATGTACTCAACAAGAAATTCTCAGACCTACTGCTTCAGACCTCTATGACCCTTACACACAGGGAAAAATGATGGAGTCTATCCAATTCTCTCCCTCCACTCTCCTTCAAAGCCATTGGTTTTTCCTCCCTGTCATGCTTGTCAAGATCACCAGTGCAGGACTTCCCATTGTGGCTCAGCAGAAACAAATCTGACTGGTATCCATGAAAACGCAGGTTTGATCCCTGGCCTCACTCAGTGAGTTAAGGACCCAGGGTTGCTGTGTGCTGTGGTGTAGGCTGCAAATGCAGCTCAGATCTGGAGTTGCTATGGCTGTAGTGTAGGGTAGGGGCAACAGCTCCAGTTTGACCCCTAGCCTGGGAACCTCCATATGCTGTGGATGTGGTCCTGAAGAAAAGACCAAAAAAGATCACCAGTGACCTGTTTATGTGAACTCTGATGGTGAACTCTCCACTGCCATCAATTCAGTACTTAATGTTAATATGAATCACACACTCCTTAAATATTTACCCCCTTGATTTCAGTGATAAAAACACTTGGTTTTTCTCTAGCTCACTTCACTGACTATTACTTTTAACTTTTATTTGCGAGTTTAATTCCTTTTATTCAGCCATTGAGATCCGGAAATCTCAAGCCTAAGTCTTGGGTTGTCTCCTCGTTTGATTCTAGGGTGCACATTGTTTATATCCATGTCTTTGTTAACATCTGTATGTTGGTGATTTCCATTTTTTTAAAACTCCTGCTTAGAGATCTAAATTTTAGACCTATAGAGCCAACTTTTTTTTTTTTTTTTTTTTTTGTCTTTTTGCCATTTCTTGGACCACTCTCATGGCATATGGAGGTTCCCAGGCTAGAGGTCGAATTGGAGCTGCAGATACTGGCCTACGCCAGACCAACAGCAACGCAGGATCCGAGCTGCGTCTGCGACCTACACCACAGCTCACGGCAACACCGGATCCTTAACCCACTGAGCAAGGCCAGGGATCGAACCCACAACCTCATGGTTCCTAGTCAGATTCGTTAACTGCTGTGCCACAACGGGAACTCCTAGAGCCAACTTCTTATTCAAATTTTCCATACAGACTTCTCAAAGACACCTCAGAGGCAACAGATCCAAAACTAAAAACACACTTTTCTTCCACTTTCACCTATTCCAGTAAAGGGTACCAACCATCCATTTACTGGGTTAACAAGATACTGAAGCTGAGTAGCGAGGAAACTTGATATAGTTAGAGTTCGCAGGAATAAAATCAGAGACCAAAGAAGAAAACCAGAGAACCATAGAAAAGTTCTGGAGTTTTTCTTGAAGGAAATCATCAGGGGCCAGGCAAGAACTACTCACAAAGTCTGATTTCACCAGGCAGACTGGAAAGACAAAAGCTTCAGGGATAGACAAGAATGTCACAGCCTGAGCACTTCTGGTTTTGCCTATGATATCTTAAGATTCCAAAGCATCAAACTGTTTCCAAATATAGACATCTCATTTTATTGTGCTCTGTCTTACTGCACTTTGAATACATTTCATTTTTTTTTTTTTTTTACAAACTGAAGTTTTGTGGCAATCATGCATTAAGCAAGTCTATCAGTGCCATTTTTCTGACAGCATTTGCTTGCTTTGTGTCTCTGTTATATTTTGGGAATTCTCACAGTATTTCAAAGTTTCCATTATTATTATATTTGTTATAGTAATAAGTTATCAGTGAATTTTGATGTAACTTTTTTTTGGGGGGGAGGCTTTCCCACAGCATGCAAAAGTTCTTGAGTCAGGGACTGAATTCAAGTCACAGCAGTAACCCAAGCCACAGCTGTGACAACAGGAAGTCCTTACCACTAGGACACCCGAGAACTCCACTAGTGTAAGTGTGGATTTAGGGCACCACAAACCACATCTATATAAGATGACAAACTTAATCAATCAAAGTGTGGGTTCTGACTGCTCTATCAGAAGGCTCAGATGCTGGTTAGCTTTTGCTAGCAATAAAGCATTCTTTAATTAAGATATGTACATTTTTATCTTAGATATGACACCACTGCATTCTGAATAGACTACAGTATAAACATAGCTCTTATAAGTACTGGGAAACTAAAAATTCACATGACTTGCTTTTTTGCAACATTCACCGTATTGCAGTGGTCTCAACCAAACCCAAAATATCTCAGAAATACACCTGTAACTTAAATGCATCAAGCCCACTTCCATGCCTGCTCACAAGCTTCCTCTCTCTTCTTAAAAATTACATTCCCAGGGGGCTTCCTGTACATTCTCTCCTTCAATGTCATACTTCCTTTTAGACTATAAGCTCAATGAAGGCAGATGCAGGCCAGTCTCCTATAACATAATATTCCCAAACTCCAGTGCATTGCATAGCCCACTGTAAAACTTCAATTAATATTCATAAGTATGACTAATTTCTCCTAAATCACTTTAAGCTTACTAAAAGATATTGTTGAAATCATTTCTCTCCTGTTTCAGTAGTATACAGAAGGTCTTGTTCTCTGAACTGTCACATTGGGTTTATTTTTGGAACTACAAAATCTTTTCTCTGTCACATTATTGACCTGTTTTTTCATCCTAAGAGAGAAAGGGCTATAGGTGTTGGATCATTGCTGGATATTGAGAGAGCTTATTTTTCTTTTCTTTTTATTTTATTTATTTATTTATTTTGCCGAGCCCAAAGCATGTGGAAGTTCCTGGGCCAAGGACTGAACTTGCATCACAGCAGTGACCTGAGCTACAGCAGGGAAAATGCCAGGTCCTTAACCACTAGGCCACCAGGGAACTCTGAGAGGGTTTCTTCAGAAACTCTTTTGGATCTTGTACCAGTTTTTCAGGGTTAGATAAGGAATCAGGAAGAAATGCCTGTTTATCCATCGATACTTCCCCCAGTAAATTTTGGCACTTGTGAGGAGCAGCAATTGATTCTTTAATAAGGAAGGTATTAATCACATGTTTAAGGATACATCAGTGAGGCTAGGCCTTCCTTTAGCTGGCCAAACAGCTAGCCTTTGGACATGGAACACAAGCCAACTCCTAGGCAAGCACAGACTGGGAACACTTTCTGCAGCAGTAAACTTGCGCAGTTGTGAGACTAAATCCTAGTGAACACTTAACAGAGACCAAGAACTAGATAGAGATTTGTTCCTCCTGGGGATTAAAATGGTGGAATAGAAGGACTGGAGCTCAACTTCTCTCCTAAAAACAACAAAATTCACAAATAAACGCTGAGCAATCTTCACTCAAATGGACCAGAAATCTTAAAAAAGATATCCTACTCCAGAAGACAAAGAGGAGGCCACATCAAGAGGTAGGAGGGGCAATTTCACGATATAAACAATCCCGTACCTCCTGGGTGGGAAGCTCCACAGATGGAAACTAACTGGTTCAGAGAGACTCACCTACAGGAGTGAGAGTTCTGAGCCCCATATCAAACTCTCATGTGTGGGGATCTGGCACTGGGAGAAAGAGCCCCTGGAGCATCTGGCATTGAAAGCCAGTGGGGCTTGTGCGCAGGAGCTCCATGGGACTGGGGGAAACAGAGACCCCATTCTTGAAAGGCACACACAGATGTTCACGTGCACTGGGTCCCATGGCAAAGTCAAGTCTCCATGGGAATCTGGGTCACACCTGACTGCAGTTCTTGGAGGACATCCTGGGAAAACAAGGGTGAATGTGGCTTGTTGTGAGGTAAGGACATTGGAAGCAAAGGTCTCGGGAATATTCAGCAGCTTGCCTTTCTCTGGATGAGGCCATTTTGGGAAAACCTGGCCCCACCTGTCAGTCAGCACTGAGAAGCCCCAGGAAAAACAACAATCCAGGTGGGATCACAGCCCCACCCCTCAGTAAACAGGCTACCTAAAGACTCCTCAGGCACACAGCTGCCTCTAATCCCATCCAGAGACTAAGCCCCACTCACCGGAGGGATTAGAATCAGCTCCACCTACCAGTGGGTAGGCATCAGCCCCTCCCATCAGGAAGCCTACAGCAAGCTCCCCATACTGACTTCAGCCACAAGGGGGGCAGACACCAGAAGTAAGAGAGTCTACAACTCTATTATCTGTAAAAAGGTCACCACACCAAAAACCTATAAAAATGAAAAGACAGAGAACTATAACTCAGATGAGGGAGAAAGAAAAAACCCCAGAAAATCAGCTAAGCGATAAAGAGATTCTCAGCCTCCAGGAAAAAGACTTTATTTAGTCTGTTGATGCTGAAGATGATGCAAGACATTGGAAATCAACCAGAGGCAAAGATGGATAATTTATAGGAAACACTGACCAAAGAGATACAAGATATAAAACTTAAACAAGAAGAGATGCAAAATACAATAACTGAAATAAAAAATTCACTATAAGCAGCTAATAGCAGAATACAGGAGGCAAAAGAACAAATAAGCGAGGTGGAGGACAGATTAGAAGAAATTACGAATGTGAAAAAGAAAAGAGAAAAAAGAATGAAAAAAGAAGAAGAGAGTCTCAGAGAACTCTGGAACAAAGTTAAACGCACCAACATCTGTATTATAGGGGTGGCAGAAGGAAAAGAGAGAGAGAAGGGACAGAAAAAATATTCCAAGAGATAATAGCCGAAAACTTCCCTAACATGGGAATGGAACCACCCACTCAAATCCAGGAAGCAAAACGAGTACCAGATAAAATAAACCCAAGAAGGAACACCCTGAAACACATATTAACCAATGAGTACCAGATAAAATAACCCCAAGAAGGAACACCCCGAGACACATATTAATCAAACTGACCAAAATTAAAGACAGAGAAAATATTGAAAGTAGCTAGGGAAAAGAAACAAATAACATACAAGGGAACCCCAATAAGGTTATCAGCAGATTTTTCAGCGGAACCTCTGCAGGCCAGAAGGGAGTGGCATGATATACTTCATGTGATGAAAGGAAAAAACCTCCAACCAAGATTATTCTACCCAGCAAGGCTCTTGTTCAGATTTGAAGGAGAAATAAAAACCTTCTCAGATAAGCAAAAGCTAAGAGAATTCAGCAACACTAAACCAGTCTTACAACAAATACTAAAGGAACTTCTCTAGGCAGAAAAGAAAAGACAGAAACAGGAAGCAAAAATACCACGAAATGACAAGGCTCACTAGTAAAGGTATATGTACAGTAAAGATACAAAATCATCCATGCACAATTATACCACCAAAATCAGAAATCATGAGAAGAGATGAGTACACATGCAGGACACTGGAAATGAACTTGCAATTAAGAGAACAACAACTTAAAACAATCTCATATACATATAGACTCATATCAAAACTTCAGAATAACTGCAAACCAAAAATCTACAATTGATACACAAACAAATAAGAAAAATCAACTCAAATACAACACTAAAGATAGTCATCATACCAGAAGAGGAGAGAACAAGAGAAGAAGGAAAGAAAAAAGAGCAACAAAAACAAATCCAAAGCAATTAATAAAATGGCAATAAGAACATACATATCAATAATTACCTTAAATGTTAATGGACAAAATGCCCCAACCAAAAGACATAGGCTGGCTGAATGGATACAAAAACAAGACCCATGTATATGCTGTCTTCAAGAGATCCACTTCACTTCTAGGGACACATACAAATTGAAAGTGAGAGGATGGAAGAAAATATTTCATGCAAATGAGCATCAAAAGTAAGCTGGAGTAGCAATACTCATACCAGACAAAATAGACTTTAAAATGAAGAATATTTTAAGGGGCAAAGAAGGTCATTACATAATGATCAAAGGATCAATTCAAGAAGAATATATAACAACTTTAAATATCTATGCACCCAACACAGGTTCACTACAATATGTAAGGTAACTGCTAACAACCTTAAAGGGACATATCAACAATAACACAATCATAGTGGGGGACTTTAACACCCCACTTACAGCAATGGACAGATCAACCAGACAGAAAATCAATAAGGAAACACAGGCCATGAATGATGTATTAAACCAGATGGACTTAATATATATTTATAGGACAGTCCATCCAAAAGCAACAGAAATAGATACACATTCTTCTCAAGTGCACATGGAACATTCTCTAAGAATGATCACACCCTTGGCTACAAATCCAACCTTGGTAACTTTAAGAAAATTGAAATCATATCAAGCATCTTCTATGACCACAATGCCTTAATACTGGAAATCAACAACAAGAAAAAATCTGCAAAAAACACAAACACGTGGTGACTAAACAACATGCTGCTAAGAGACCAATGGATCACTGAAGAAATCAAAGAGGAAATTTAAAAATACCTTGAAGCAAATGACAACAAGGACACAGCAATCCAAAACCTATGGGATGCAGCAAAAGCCGTTCTAAGAGGGAAGTTTATAGCAATACAAGCCCACCTCAGGAAACAAGGAAAAGCTCAAATATAAACAAGGTAACTTTACATCTAAAGCAGCTTGAGAGTGAAGAACAGACAAGACCTAAAGTTAGTAGAAGGAAAGAAATCATAAAGATGAGAGCAGAAATCAATGAACTAGAAACAAAGAAAACCATAGAAAAGATCAATGAAACAAAAAGCTGGTTCTTGGAAAAGATGAACAACATTGATAAACCCTTAGCCAGACTTATCAAGGAAAAGAGAGGACTCAAACCAATAAAATTAGAAATAAAAAGGAGAAATAACAACAGACATCACAGAAATACAAAGGATCATAAGAGACTACTAGATGCAACTATACGCCATTAAAACGGAAAACCTAGGAGAAATGGACAAATTCTTAGAAAAGTACAATCTTCCAAGACTAACGCAAGATGAAATAGAAAAGATGAATGGACTGATCACAAGAACTGAAATTGAAACTGTGATTTAAAAACTTCCAACACACAAAAGCCCAGGACCAGATAGCTGAACAGGCAAATTCTATCAAACATTTAGAGAAGAGCTAATACCTCTCCTTCTGAAACTATTTCAAAAAATTGTAGAGGAAGGGATTCTCCCAAACTCATTCTATGAGGCCACCATCACCCTGATACCAAAACCAGACAAAGATTCCACAAACAAAGAAAACTACAGGCCGATTTCACCGATGAACATAGATGCAAAAATCCTTAACAAAATACTAGCAAACCGCATGCAACAATACATTAAAAGGATTGTACATCATGATCAAGTGGGATTTATCCCAGGGATGCAAGGGTTCTTCAATATCCGCAAATCCATCAGTGTGAAACACCACATTAACAAACAAACATATGATCCTCTCAATAGACACAGAAAAAGCCTTTGACAAAATCCAACACCCATTTCTGATAAAAACCCTTCAGAAAGTGGGCATAGAAGGAACCTACCTCAACATAATAAAGGCCATATATGACAAACCCACAGCTAACATCATTCTCAATGGTGAAAAGCTGAAAGAATTCCTGCTGAGATCAGGAACAAGACAAGGATGTCCACATTGCCACTACACTTGAACATAGTTTTGGAAGTCCTAGTCTTGGCAATCAGAGGAGTAAAAGAGATAAAAGGAATCCAAATTGGAAAGGAAGAAGTAAAACTATCCCTATTTGTAAGATGGCATGATACTATACCTAGAGAATCCTAAAGACTCTACACGAAAACTGTTAGAGCTCATCCATGAATTTGGCAAAGTTGCAGGATACAAAATTAATACAAAGAAATTGAAGCATTTCTATACACTAACAATGAAAGAGCAGAAAGAGAAATTAGGGAAGCAGTCCTGTTTACCATCACATCCAAAAGAATAAAATACCCAGGAGTAAACCTACCTAAAGAGACAAAAGACCTGCACTCTCAAAACTGTAAGACACTGATGAAAGAAATCAAACATGACACAAATAGATGGAAAGATATACCATGCTTGTGGAATGGAAAAGTTAATATTATCAAAATGACTATACTACCTAAGGCAATATACAGATTCAATGCAATCCCTATCAAATTACCAAGAACATTTTTTTTGTCTTTTTGCCATTTCCTGGGCTGCTCCCGCGGCATATGGAGGTTCCCAGGCTAGGGGTCAAATCGGAGCTGCAGCCTCCAGCTTACACTAGAGCCACAGAAACGTGGGATCCGAGCGGCATCTGCGACCTACACCACATCTCATGGCAACGCCAGATCTTTAACCCACTGAGCAAGGCCAGGGATCGAACCCGCAACCTCATGGTTCCTAGTTGAATTCATCAACCACTGCACCAGGATTGGAACTCCTACCAAGGACATTTTTCACAGAACTCGAACAAAATATTTTAAAGTTCGTGTGGAAGCTCAAAAGACCCAGTATAGCCAAACACATCCTGAAAATGAAAAAGGGAGCTGGAGGAATCACGATCCTGGACTTCACATTATACTACAAAGCAACAATCATCAAAACCATATGGGGAGTTTCCGTCGTGGCGCAGTGGTCAACAAATCTAACTAAGAACCATGAGGTTGTGGGTTTGGTCCATGCCCTTGCTCAGTGGGTCAACGATCTGGCATTGCCGTGAGCTGTGGTGTAGGTTGCAGACGCAGCTTGGATCCTGTGTTTCTGTGGCTCTGGCGTAGACCAGTGGCTATGGCTCCGATTAGACCCCTAGCCTGGGAACCTCCATATGCCATGGGAGCAGCCCAAGAAATGGCAAAAAGACCAAAGAAAAAAGAAAAAAAATCGTATGTAACTGGCACAAAGACAGAAATAGAGATCAGTGGAACAGGATAGAAAGCCCAGGATTAAACTCATGCACCTACAGCCAACTCATCTATGACAAAGGAAGCAAGAATATACAATGGAGAAGGGACAGCCTGTTCAATAAGTGGTGCTGGGGAAACTGGACAGCCACATGGAAAAGAATGAAATGAGAACACTTCTTAACACCATGCACAAAAATAAACTCAAAATGGATTAAAGACCTAGATATCAGACCAGACACTATAAAACTCTCAGAGGAAAACATAGGCCAAACACTCTCTGACATAAATGACAGCAACATCTTCTCAGATCCACCTCTTAGACTATTGACAAGAAAAACAAAAATAAACAAATGGGACCTAATCAAACTTCAAAGTATCTGCACAGCAAAGGAAACCCTAAACACAACGAAAAGACAACCCACAGAATGGGAGAAAATCTTTGCAAGTGAATTGACTGACATGGGATTAATCTTCAAAATTTATAAACACCTTCTGCAGCTCCATACCAAAAAATCAAACAACCCCATCAAATAATGAGCAGAAGATCTAAACAGAGAGTTCTCCAAAGAAGACATGCAGATGGCCAAAAAACACATGAAAAGATGTTCCACATCACTGATTATTAGAGAAACGCAAATCAAAATCATGATGAGGTACCACCTTATACCAGCCACAATGGCCATCATCAAAAAGTCTATAAACAAGAAGTGCTGGAGATGGTGTGGAGAAAAAGGAACCCTGTGACACTGTTGGTGGGATTGTCAATTGGTGCAACCACTGTGGACAACAGGATGGAGATTCCTCAGAAAACTAAAAATAGAACTACCATTTGACCCAGCAATCCCACTCCTGGCCATCTATCCAGAGAAAACCATGACTTGCAAAGACACATGTACTCCGATGTTCATTGCAGCACTATTTGCAAGAGCCAAGACAGGGAAACAACCTAAATGTCCATCGATAGAGGAGTGGATCAAGAAGATGTGGTACATATACACAACGGAATATTACTCAGCCATTAAAAGGAATGAAATACTGGCATTTTTAGCAACATGGATGGACCTAGAAACTGTCATGCTAAGTGAAGTCAGCCATACAATGAGACACAAACATCAAATGCTTTCACTGACATGTGGAATCTGAAAAAAGGACAGACTGAACTTCTTTGCAGAACAGATGCTGACTCACAGGTATTGAAAAACTATGGTCTCTGGAGGAGACAATTTTGGGGGTAGGGGGATGTGCTTGGGATGGAAATCCTGTGAAATCAGATTGTTATGATCATTATGCAACTACAGATGTGGTAAATTCATTTGAGTAATAAGAGAAAAGGAAGGAAGGAAGGGAGGGAGGGAGGGAGGGAGGAAGGAAGGAAGGAAGGAAGGAAGGAAGGAAGGAAGGAAGGAAAGGAAGGAAGGAAGGAAGGAAGGAAGGAAGGAAGGAAGGAAGGAAGGAAAGAAAGAAAGAAAGAAAGAAAGAAAGAAAGAAAGAAAGAAAGAAAGAAAGAGAGAGAGAGAAAGAACAAACGAACGGAAAGGGCTTTGGCCCTAGAGGTAAAGACTATAAACGCCGATTACATATTTGTGGAGGATCGGGTGGAGGTGTTTAGCTAAAAATATAAAATTTTTATGATTCTTGGAAAAAAAAAGAGATTTGTTCCTCCTGCAGGCTCCACCCTTGTCTCTGGCCCTGACAACTCAGCTGGTTTTGTCTAAGGTAAATGTAGATTCCACATGGAGTTCTCCTATCCAGGCAGTCTTCCTGGTGGTAATCTCTTAGCTCCATCTAGTCTCACCTTCATTATGTCCAGCAGAAATTCCCCATAGTTTTTGGCATCAGGATGGCCTTCTTCCCCCAGGTTTCAGGACTGATAAGGAAATAAAATAATGGGAAAAAGCCAGTGCCAATTTGAATGGGAATTTAGAAGCAGGGAAGTAAATTAAATATGCAGATATGCTGCCACCTTAATCCATAGGTTCAAACCCTATTACTCTGTTCACTCTGTGCTTATAATTCTTTATTCCTTTACAATGATCTTTAATAAATTTTACAAATGGAATTAAAATATTTTGTCAGGCAACTTATCATTTGAATAGTTTATTAACTACTAGGAGTTCTAAAGGCGATTTAGTAAGTGAAATAAGTTCTCTTTTTTGTACCCTTGAGTCTAATTTAAAGAAAAGTCATTGCACAACATCTGTTCCTAAGGGTCCATTGGTGACCTTGGCATTAGAATGCTCCTTATCAAAATGAGAGGCACTAATGTGTAATCTGCCACATGCACAACTCCCTTTCACACACCCTAGTCATTTGTATGATAAGGCCAGGTTAAAGTTCCTTATTTTCCACTCCTGTATAAACTGGTAGTTAAGTATTAAGCATACACATAACTAAATAATTATATAAATATTAGATGACACTATTAAATATTCACTAATCTGTTTTTGTTTTTGCCATGGTGGGCAGCGGCTTGATGTGGAATCTCAGTTCCCAGATCAGGCATTGAATTTGGAACATAGCAGTGAAAGCAATGAATCATAACTACTAGACCACAAGGGAACTCGTAAATATTTATTAATCTGATATGATATGCTAGTGGCAGTTGATCTCACAGGACCAAGATACCCCCCCTCAGACCATGGGGTTGCTACTTACTATCCAGTGTATGGGGCGGGGGGAAGTGTTTTATTGCACAGAATGGAGTGTTCTCCATGTTAAATGAGTGTGTTCTTCAATAAACCACCTTATGCCCAGGATGGAAGTAGGTTTCCTTTGTTGGATTGCCTATTATGAGCAATTACTTGCACATCTGTAATTCAATCCAGTCTAAATGTTATTTGATATACACTGAAGCAGATCTTGATAAGCAAAAGTTGATGGTAACTATCCAGTTAGCCAAGAAATGAATAATATCCAGATGAAATCACTTCCCTCTGTGAGCATAAAACTCAAATGTCAAGAATGGAAATATCCAGGCATGGTCTGCAAGGATGTCTTTGGCCATATATGATTTACTATCACCAGTAAGTGTCTTAGGCTAGAAGGAATATTGGATTTCCTAAGTACTTTAAGATATGCTTTCAGAAGCAGGGAAAAAGCCAAAGTGTCAGTTCCATTAAAATAATTACATCTCAAGTATGCACTTACTTTTACCTAAAGGCTTAAGATACTTGTATTTTTTCATATCTTTAATACTTCTGAATTTTTATAATCTGTTAGGTAAATTGACATTTCATTATATATGCCATTTGTAGAATAAAATAACGGTGTAATTTTAAAATCAATACATACAGTACATAGAGCAATCTCTAAGAAGAGCCTGAGTTATTGCAAATTGTATGAGCTATTTCCATGGAGGAAAAAGATGGAAAGCCCTTTCCCATTTGCATTTATAAAGGCTGCGTGACTTCTTTAAATATATACACTGATGCCAACAGAGCCATCAGAAATCAATAAATCACATTTTCATGTGCCGTAAAATGTCTGACACATACATTCATTTTCCTGGTCCAAAATTCTCTGCAAAAGGGACTGTGTAAATGTTCCATTTTAGTTTAATGACATTCTCCACAGTTAAAATTATGTGCATTATTGCCAGTGAGTTCAAAAACCTGAAGAGCACAAAGCTAGATAGGATTTTAAAAGCCTACACAGTACATATCCTTCAGTGGCCCGTCATTTAACAGACCACAGACACACAGATATAAATGCAGAACAAAATCGGGAGATCAGTAAGAATGGATTGTAATGCAGCAATTACCATTTGGACAAAAAAATAATAATAGGCATAATTTATTTAGAAGCAGCTGAGGGATGGTCTTATAAATATTTGGAGAGATAGCCCTGATCGCCCAACACCATCAAATGGAGGCAGAGATGAACGTAACTTAAAAATGACACAGATGACAGAAATGACAACAACCTATTCATCAGTGACATTCGATTTGAAAGTATAATAAAAACCTAAATACAACTTTACGTTAGTTGACATTTATTCTACCAGCTGCCATATATTTTAAAAATGGGTACAAAATTGTTCTATGTAGACACAGTTTGTAAAGTACAAATTCTTAAAGAAAGAAGGGATCTGTTATGTATAATCAAGAAGGTTCTAAAAATTCTCCAAGCACATCTTGCAGAGAGCTAGGCAAAACAGCCACGTCCGGCTATAAACCCAAGCATTGAATTTATTAAGCCAATATTCATACATGGGAACTGAATGAAGGCTTAGCTACAAATCTGCCTGTTCACTGGCACTGACCAATGGTCTGGCCCATCGTTTCTTTGCATTTGATCCCTAAACCAAAATTCTATGGCCAAGGAGATGACTTTGGATTCATGTGTTTGCCCAAACTTGATTATATTCAAAGTGTCTTATTCCAAGACTATAGCCTTTTGTTCAGTAACGTATCTTTCTCCCTTTCACCCACATTTTCCTTTCCCCAAGACCACCATGCCCAGCCTTACCTTACTGACCTCACCTTTCTCCCTATCCAGCCTGACACCCATAATCAACCACCCAGCAAGCATCTCACAACTCCCCTAAAATATCCTGGCTCCTTCAACTGGAGCCTTTGCAAACCTCCAACAACCCTGGCAAAATCCAACTCTTGGCACCAAGCTAAATGCACAAATACTCAGTATTGGTAGGTGGAAAAGAGAAGTAGACCAAGTGTGTCTACCACCATCTAACCTCAAATGGGGCCTCAGGGCTGTTCAGCAACCACTTTTTCCCCAAGATGAACCCAGGGGACGATCTATCCAGCTGCTTTCTGAAGTTGTTTTACTCTCCTGAAACCCCTAATCCTATAGTCTCTGAGCAGATACACCACCAACCACCTGAAAACCCCTCACTTTTCACCATGCTCTTCACATTTAGTTATATCTTCCTTCCTTCCTTCCTGCCTCTCTTCTCTCTGGTCTCAGAAATCAGCATTATTTTTTCTCTTAAACCAGCTTCTTCACCTTTCCATCTATTCAAAAACTCTTAATGCTGGAGAGGATGTGGAGAAAAGGGTACCCTCCTTCACTGTTGGTGGGAATGTACATTGGTACAACCACTAGGGAAAACAGTATGGGAATACCACAGAAAATTATATATAGAATTACCATATCATGCAGCAATTCCACTCATGGGCATATATATCTGGACAAAACTTTCATCCAAAAAGATACATGCACCCATATGTTTATCACAGCACTATTCACAATAGCCAAGACATGGAAACAACCTAAATGTCCACTGACAGGAGAATAGATTAAGATGTGGCACATATACACAATGGAATACTACTTAGCCATAAAAAGACAAAATAATGCCATTTGCAGCAACATGGATGGAACTAGAGACTCTCATACTGAGTGAAGTAAGTCAGAAAGAGAAAGACAGACACCATATGCTATCATTTAGATGTAGAGTCTAAAATATGGCACAAATGTTCTATCTATAAGACAGAAACAGATAATGAACATGGAGGAGAGAATTGTGTTTGCTGGGGGGAGGGAGAGCCAGTGGGATGGATTGGGAGTTTGGCGTCAGTAGATACAAACTATTGAATTTGGAGTGGATAAGCAAGGAGTTTCTGCTGTATATCACAGGGAACTATATCCAATCACTTGTGATAGAACATAATGGAGGACAATGTGAGAAAAAGAATGAAAATATATGTATAATTGGGTTACTTTGATGTACAGCATAAATTTACAGAACACTGTAAATAAACTATAATAAAAAAACCACTCTGGTCTATAAATCAAATCCTCCCTCTTCTATCTTTAATTTCTTCTACCAATTGCCTCAATTTTTTAGACAAAAACATGTTCAAGGAGTTTCCACTGTGGTACAGTGGGTTAAGAATCCAAATGCAGCAGCTCAGGTTGCTGTGGAGGCATGGGTTGGACCCTCAGCCCAGGAACTTCCATATACCCTAGGTGCAGCCATTAAAAAAAAAAAAAGATGTTTAAGTCCATCTTAGCTTTAAAGACATACCAAGCTTTTGCTATTCTCAAATGTGCAATTATTATTTACTGCCTAAAGGGAGTACTCAATTCCTCCTTCTCCTTCAAATCCAATTAACCAAGTCATAGTGATTTTATTTCTAAAATGTGTACATTGGACAGAATTGAGTCCCCTCCTAAATTCATAGGTTGGAGCCCTAACCCTATGACTATATTTGGCAACAGGGCCTTCAAAGAGGTAATTAAGGTTAAATGAGGTCATATTGATGAGGTCGTAACCCAGTGTGAGGGGTATCTTTATAAGAACAGAAAGGACTAGCATAGATGCAGGTGTGCAGAGAAAAGGCCCCATGAGGACACACAGCGGAGGAGGCCTTCTATCAGCAAAGGAGAGGGGCCTCGGGAGAATCCAGGCACACTACTACCTTGAGCTTGGACTTGCAGCCTCCAGAACTGGGAGAAAATTAACTATTGTGTTTTTTTGTCTTTTGTCTTTTTAGGGCCACACCTGCAGCATATGGAGCTTCCCAGGCTAAGGGTCAAATCAAAGCTACAGCTGCCAGCCTACACCACAACCACAGCAACACAGGATCCGAGCTGCATCTGTGACCTACACCAGCTGCTGACCTACACCACAGAACAGAGCAATGCCAGATCATTAACCCAATAAGTGAGGCCAGGGATCGAACCCACATCCTCGTGGATCCTAGTTGGGTTCTTTAACCACTGAGCCACGGCGGGGACTCCAATTCAGCATCCTTTGAAGAGAGATTAAAGTGACAATAAAGGTGAGGACAGGGTGCAGCAAAACCACAAAGAATAGTGCAGAAATCCAGAGTTAATAAAGAAGGCTAGTATCTGACTGGGAGGGGAAGCGGGAGAGTGGTTATAAGAACTTGGACAGAGAAGGCTGTGTGGAGAGGACCTTCTGATAGAAGCTGGTCAGTGGATGCAGCCTGGGCTGACCACATAGGACAGAGCCCACAGAAGGGCTCAGTCTAACCCTTCTTCTGCCCAGTCCGCTGTTGGGGCTTCCCAACAGCTGAAACCAATTAGAATCCAGAGGGCCTGCTCTTTCCACCTCTAAATAATTCAGGCCCAAAGCCTAAAGTAATATAGGCTTCTGGTCTAGAGGGGGAGCAGAGGGGCTCAGAGTGGTCCTGAGCAGGACCGCAGAGCCCACTGGGGTGAGGTGAGTATCCATATGGAGAAAGCAGAATTTGATGGTTATAAGCAAGTTCTAAGTGCTTCAAGGAGGAATAAGACTTGGGTTCATTCATTCAACCAATGTTCATTTATCCCTGTTATGTACCAGATAAACACTGATGATATCAGTGTTAAATGTCACAGTTCCTACCCTGAGGGATGTAATGGTTCTAGGGGTAGGGGGTACAGTGAGAGAGAGAAAAGCCTACAGGTTCAGAACCATGCCCTGGTGGTTGTATACACATTGTGCTAAGGGGACATAGAGGGATTAATTATATTTTGTCTGTGAGAGTTAGAAAAGATTTCAAGTGAGCACCCAGGAGGAGCTGCAGAGACAGATCATGGTGGAGGGGGGGCACCTGCACAGGAGGGGCCAGATGGGCAGTGTCAGAGGTCGAGCAAGAAGGGGAAAGAGCCCAAGTGGATGGGTAGGTGGCTGTCATGGAGACTCAGAGCCTGAGGGTAGTAAGGAGACCATCCCCGAGGGGACCTGTGGGGACCAAGACGGAAGACTGACTATCTCCAAGAGGGATAATCAGCTATTTAGACATATTAAGGGCAACAGTTAATATATTAAGGGAGTATGTAGGGTAGTTACACAGGTAGTTTTAGAACTCCTACTAGGGAATTAAAGACAGAAGTGGAACTTTGGGAGACCACTGTAAGTTAATGATCACCCAAGAAAGGAATCATAACATCTTGAAACGAAACAGGTCTGCTTAACCATGAAACCAAGCAATAAAAGCCCCAGGCCATTAGGCGAAAAAATGAGGCCTGCATCCTGCTGGTGGAGGTCATCAAGATAATGAACCTTAGGACATGTACCTCTGCACACACCAAGGACAGGAATATAGGGGAAAGGTGACATTCCAAAGTTGAAGCCCCTCATCATACTGAAACCTGAGATGATTTAACACATGTTGGTATACGTTACCACTCTTCTGCTGATTTGAATAGTGCCACAACAGACACAATTTGACCAGATAAGGAAAAAAACTCCCCCACCTGGCGAGTTTCCTGGTGGCCTAGTGGTTAAGGATCTGGTGTTGTCACTGCCATGACCAGGTTTGACTCCTAGCCTGGGAACTTCAGCCTGCCATGGGCACAGCCAAAAAAACCCTGTCTGACATAGGCTTGACATCTGTTCAAAGAATGAGGAAGAGGGTGGTTCCCCCCCCACACTTTTCCTTTTATTTTGAAAATTTATTTATTTATTTTGTCTTTTTACGGCCGTACCTGCAGCATATGGTTTGGAGCTACAGCTGCTGGCCTATACCACAGCCACAGCAATGCTGGATCTGAGCCACATCTGCAACCTATACCACAGCTCACGGCAACACCAGATCCTTAACCCACTAAGCGAGGTCAGGGATCAAACCTGTGTCCTCATGGATCTTGTCAGATTAGATATTTCCATATTTATATGTAGATTTTATATTTATAAATTGTGATATATTTATATATTGTGAATAGGCTCGTACCCTTTCTTCTGTAAGCTGTACCTGTCTCCAGAACACAGGAGGGTTCACACACACACATGCACATACACCTATTCATGCATGCGTTCCTGTATATACATAGATATAGTTCCTGGGTCTGTCCTAGACCTGGGAGCAGCCACACCCCAAGAGCAAAGAGCATATGTTTAGTGAAATCTTGCTTTCTAAATACCATCTTTCACTATAGGGAACCATGGCTCCTTGGAAAAAGGGTTCACTGCAGGACTGGGACAGGGAAATTCTAAGATGAGACTGAAATAATTTGATGTGTTTTTCAAAGTAAGGAAGTGTTCAAAGAGTGATGGAGACCCATCAGAAGACACAGAAGAGAGCATGAACAGGTTCCTAGTGACCAAATGTGGACAACTGAGCATAATAACCTATTGAAAAACTAGGAAACAGTGAAATCATATGTATAGGAATAAGTGAGTAAATTGAAAGTCTGAAGAGAAACATATTCTCTTCACAAAATACTCACAGGTTAGTGGAAGAATCAGAGTTACAGCCGCTGGCCTACACCACAGCCACAGCAACTTGAGAACCGAGCCGTGTTTGTGACCTACACCAGAGCTGATGGCAACGCCGGATTCTTAACCCACTGAGCACGGCCAGGGATCAAACCTGCATCCTCGTGGATACTAGTTGGGTTCCTTACTTCTGAGCCACAATGGGAACTCCATGAAATACTATTTAATTACAAAGAATGAAGAGAAGCTTGATGGATACATTTTAATCAAAATTCATCAGTATTGGGACAAATCATAACTGTGTCCCACCTCATAGGTGCAAGGAGAATACAGCATCATTCACTGTATTCCTCCCAATAGTACACAACCTAAAACTGATCACTATGGAACATTACACAAACTAACATTGGCTTATAATCTCTAAAGATGTCAAAATCATCAAAGTCAAGGGAAGAATGAAGAACTATTCCAGAACGAAGGAAACTAAAATGACATGACAACTGAATGCAATGATGGATTCTGTACTGGATCTTATTGCTAAAAGTGACATTACTGGGACAGATGGCTAAACTTTAATAGAATCTAAAAATCGCAGTGGAACTGAGCAGCAGCATGTGATTCCCCCCACCCCAAACTACAAAGGTCCCTCTTGTTTGTGGGTAAGTTGAAGTCTCTCAGGCCTCCCAGAGTCAGAAAAAGAGCAAGCTTGAGCAGTTAGTGACTAGGACAATGGAGTCACAGACTCAGTATCTGATGAAAGAAGAATAACACTATTGCTCATAATAATATATATCTTTATGGACATTAGAATAATTGCAGCTTACTCTGCCCATGTATGTAAGCGGGCAATTAGAACTCTCAGCTAAGAGATGCTACAGACACATGCCAACATCTTCTACTCTGAAAATACAGCACCCTAGGTCAGGATGAAGTTACAGAAGATAGATCTTTGCCCCTAATCTCATAGACATGGAATGATGTCTGACAGTGTGGATTTGTAAGCAGCTTTTTTCGCCTTTCCTGTTTGTCTATCTCTGTTCCCCTTACACCTTAATAAGTAACATTTAAACTAATTCCTGACTTCTGCTCTACTGAATGGACATGATGCCTTGCTTAACCTGTTGATTCATTTCCTGGATTAAAAGGAGTAGGAGTGAGAAGCATCTGTTGTGGCTCAGCAGGTTAAAGACCCAACATTGTCTCTGGGAGAAGGCAAGTTCAATCCCTGGCCTCACTTGGTGGGTTCAATCCCTGGCATTTCCACAAGCTGCAGCATAAGCTGCAGATGTGGCTCAGATCCGGTGTTGCTATGGCTGTGGCAGAGGACACAGCTGCAGCTCCAATTCAACCCACGGCCCAGGAACTTTCATATGCTGCATGTGAGGCTATAAAAAGAAAAAATAAATAAATAAAAGGAGTAAGAATGAAAAATTAAGTAGTTACAGAATGACGGACTCTCTACCCCCATGTTTCCCCTTAGCAAATCTGCAGGTGGACCATGCAGGCAAGAGAGCATCAAAAGGAAGATCAGGAGTCAGCAGGTCCACACACAGTGGAAAGATGATGAAGAATCTGACCTCTTTAATGATGAGCTGAGATTGCTTCTCATTTTTCCCTTTAAAAACTGCCGTGGCTGAGCAAAATTTCTGGTGTTGGTCTATGGACACGAGTCCACCTTCTCCTTAGATTGCTGGCTTTTCTGAATTAAGCATTTTTCCTTTCTACTAACATTTGCCCCTGATTATTGGCTTTGGAGTAGGAAGCAGCCAAACCTGAGTTCAGTAACAACATGGTAAAATGATCAATGCTAGTTGAGCACAACCCACATGTTCTCCTTGCTTGGCCTTATTCCAAATTCTGATGTTTCAGTTTGTTTGGCCTCACTGTGCATCAGACACATGAACTTGCGTTTGGTAACAATGTACAATGGTACATAGCACCATTTGCGTAAATCTTGTCTTTGAAATACTAGGCTAGAAGTATTTTCTCCATGAGTGTGAACCAACAGGCAAGTACCCATTTTTTGACTAAAGTAGCCAACCCACCACAAAGGGATTCAAGTTTAGAATAGTGCCAGCAACACAGGAGAAGCTTTTTTAAATGTACTCATTAAAACCAATTAAATGGGTCCTTGATAATAACTGACTCCCAAGACCAATAATCAGAGGTCCACTCTAACCTCTATCTTATATCTACCTGAGCCAATAAATCTTCTTTCCATTTAAGTTAGTTAGAGTTTGATTTTCTGTTATTTGCAGTATACTCTGTGCAGAGTAAAATTAAATATAAAACTAGATGTGACAACATTATTAAAAACAACTAGAAGTAAGTAAAAATTGTAATCTACGATAAACAGACCTCTAGAAAAAAAAAAAAAGAAGTAGGAGAAATATGGAAAAAAAAAACAGACAGGTTGGCTTAATGATAGTTGGCACTGGCAAAACAAATGGGAAATCTAGCTTATCTTATTTTAAAGATGTAATAATGAAATGTCTTGGCTTCACCTGTTCCAGAACAGGAAAGCCTACAGGACTGCTTCCGGGGAGAAATCAGGCAGAAATATGAAGTAGTCAAAAGAAGGAAACAATAAAGCTGGGAATTTCAAATTTTATGTGAAAAAGTTACCAAACAAAGTTTGTGTGCCCTGCACACAGTGAGGTCAAATAAACCAAAATGTAGGAGTTTGGGGCACAGAGAGGTTTTTACTGCAGGGCCAAGCAAGAAGAACAGATGGCTTTTGCTTAAAAACCCTGAATTCCCCAGTGGTTCAGGGGGAAAATTTTCACAGACAAAATTTAAATTGAAAACTCCAAGTGTCTGACTTTCTTTGGGTTCGTTGGTAATGAGGTAACAGGAAGGTGCTTCCAGGAATCTTGTGCTCAGCAAGTTAGCAACCTCCACCTGGGGGGGGGAGCTTCAGTTCAGCAGAACTTAAAGATATTACTATGCCTTGAGGAGGGACCAGGACCCTGCCCCAAGAGGGTACTATTGCTTCTTCCTTCCCCCTTCCTAGTCTCTGCATCCCCTTCCTTCCCTGATTAGCAACTGTTAGAACCTGCCCTTAGGAGCTCAGGAGAGTCAAGGATGTGGAATGAAGCCTGTTTCCTACAAACAAGAATGGGGGACACAGAAAGGATTTGTACTTGGGAGCCCTGGGAGCCAGCCCACGGGGTCCCACTCAGTTTCAAAACAAGCTTTTGTACAAGTGAGATTCTTAGGTATTTCACATAATTATAGTACCTCCCACTGGCTCAAATAAACTTATGTAATCAGATTCACATTTTCATGCCTTTTCTACTCTCTGGTCTAGATGGGGATGTTCAGTGCATCCCCTTTTGGATTTTTATAAACTGAACTGAAATAGAGCAGTTTTGGAAACTTAATGCATCAAGTCACCTGTTCCTATCTGCTATGAGAGAGGGTTGAACTCACCTCCAGCAGGGCAGAGAGAGAGTGCTAATTTTTTTGGTATCAAAAGTTGATAGGCTTTCTGTCCTCCCAAATCACCCTAGATAAAATCTCCAGTAGCCTTCCAGACCTTCTATAAACCCACCTTATAGGCAATGTCATTCCTTGCCACTTGAAATATGAAAATATGCCAGGAATTCTGGCCTTTCTTTTCATTTCCAAGGCCAATGCCCAAGTTACTTCTTATCTCAACTACTTCCATGATCTCTTACCCAGTCTCTCTGGATTTTATCTTTCTGCCTGTCCATTACATTAGTCACAGGGCTACTGGCTTCTAAGAGAAAATAAGGACCATATTTAATTATCCCTTTGGATATTCTGCTCCTGCCCTATGTCCATGTACTAAAATATTTATTTAAATTATTTTATGCATGCTACTTCTCATTTGAGAAATCTTTTTTATTTGTATTTTTTAAATTTTCTTTCATTTCTTAAAAATCTTGTTTTTTATTAAAGTATAGTTGATTTACAATGTTCCTTCTATTTCTGTTGTACAGCAAGGTGACCCAGTCATGAACAGTTCCCTGTGCTGTACTGTAGGATCCCATTGCCCATCCATTCCAAATATAACAGTTTGCATCCACCAATCCCAAACTCCCTGTCCATCCTACTCTCTCTAATGGTACCTGCTAGTTTCAGAAAAAGTTAACAGAGCTTAATGTGCAACCAGCTCATCGAGGTGGTAGCTCATGCTACCTATGGCGCAGCATTGTACCACACAAGCAGCAAGTCTTTATAATAATGACATGTTCCTCCTCTGCCAAAATTCATTTTTCCTTGGTTCTACTTATAAAATACCTATCAGTTCTTTAAGGTTCAAGTTAAGTATCCGTTCTGCCATAAAAACTTCTCCAATACTATTTTCAGATGAAAGTTCTTCATCCTCTGTGCCTTCAGAGGACTTTCTTTATACTTTTATTTGACATTTATGTTACCCTGCCTGGTCTTACACTAAATTTGGTATAGCTCTATCCAGTTATTAGACTTCTTTCCTAGTAAAGATGAAACTGTATTTCAGCATGAGGTTGTCTTTCTCCTCGGTCTATTATTGTTCTGCAAGATTCATTTTTGTATCCTCCATATTCAGCAAAGTGTATGCAGCACATAACATGTGCTTAGTAAATATTTCTTGATTAAATAATTCTACAATGGATTATATATTATTTGAGGACAGGTACTGTGCCTTATTCATTTACATTTCTTGCAGTGACTGAAAAAAACTGAGTAACAGAAACTGCTACAGGTTGAATTAAATATTAGATTGATTTAGACTGGCCTCATAGGTTATTGAAATATTTGGCTAATTATAGGACTGTTATTTTCTCACTCCAAAAAGATGTGAGTACCTTTTAAATGCCAAATATTATACCAGGAGCTGGAGGTGGAACTATAAACAAAATAAACCACACATATCTGGATTTGGGGGAAATAGCCAGACAGCTTATAAATCCACCTCCCTCTCCCCTCCCCCCAAAAATAAATAAAGTTTTCCCAAACACCTGAACTCAATGCTCAGTCATACCAGCTTGAAATATGAAAATCATCAGTGGCTTCTTCCTACACCTTGCTTCAAATGTTATTTGATAAAATGTACAATTAATACCACCAGATGATGATGGTGGTAGTGACTGCATTATCCTACTCCTCTTTCATTTCAATGCTTTTCTCTAAATCCATGCCCTCATTTTGCCTTTTGGAACAATTAAAACTTTTTTTCTAATGACTCATTCCCCTTTCATGCTTCCTGTCTCTAACATTCCCTTTTCAGTTCTGCCAGAACTGTCTTCTTAAAAAGCAGCCATCTTTTTATACTATAGTTCTGCTCAAAAGCTCTCAATGGCTTTGCCCTGCAAACACAGGGCAAACACTGTTCAGACTCTTTAGCCTTATACTCAAGGCAACTTCCCAAATTGGCTTCTAATTTGTCTTTCCAGATTCATTTGTACAGTTCTTCCTATAATCCAGACTCCCTCAGAATTGGGTTTTGATTTTGTAGCTCTGAATCTTTCACATAAAATACAGTTCTATTTATTTTACTCAAATTTTGCCTATACCTCAAGGTTCCATTCAGGTATCTCAAATTTGTCTCTGATTTTTCCCTTCTATATATAAAAGCTTAATTTACTTTGGGCTTTATCCCCTAAGCTTACCTGTTTCAAACTCATATTTTCATTACTCACAAATATAGCTTCTGTATCCAACTACAGTGTATGTAATCACTGAGTCAAAAAACATATAATATTATGTTTTTTAAAAAACATATAAACATATAATACTTACTATATTTCCAAAGCACTAAAAACAAAACAAAAAAAACTGAACAAATTTTAAAACAAAAAGGTACCCAAAATCAAAACAGTATTTTTCTAAATATCTCCAATAATCTCCACCAGGGATACAAAAGAATGTAGAAAATAGTAACTCATCAAATTTTAAGTATTTATGAAAGGGTAGGTAAGTTAGTAGAAAACAGAATCAAATGCTAAGAAAATTTATTCAAAGTAATATGGAAATATTGGATCGGTCTTGCCCATTTCAATTTATGGAGGTACCTATTATTTTGAGATGCAAATTCATAAACACACACATTATGTCCATCAACTGGAAACTATATACAGAGTAAAAATTTATTGAACTGAGAATCACAAGGAAATGTTTCCTAGTTGCCATTTAATAATTTTTGTGAAATTTAATAAAAGTTTATGTGATGAAATATTTTTTCTTTTCAAAGGGAACAGCTTTAGAAGATGATTGATGTCTGCTATTATGAGTCTATATTTGTATTTCCTTATTTTAGAGGCTTTTCAAAAATACAAAAATACACTTAAGGCATTTCCAGTTACACTAAAAAAAAAGATAAAAGGTGATTATTTATAGGCAATCATATTCCTGATGATAGACTCTCAGAAGGCAATTCCAAACATAAATTTTAAATGCTTTTTGGAAAGAGTTGAGAATAAAAACATTTACATAATTTCTTTGAAACCCTGGCTTTTTATTGCTATATTTCAATATTCCCTCAGGGCAAAGGAGCAGCTACTTCAGAGATTTATTTGATAATGGAATGTTTGATTTCTTTGTTTTTCCTTCCCATTGTGGGTAGGTCTGTTGTTTTCACTCTATGGCAATGTGCTGTATTTTAAAATCTGAATTGGCTCACTACTGATAATAAAAAATGATTCTGCTTTGGCAGATTAAACAAATATACCAATGCTAGCAATAAGTATATAAATCACATAAATATACTAAGATTATTACAAAATGATCCATCTGTGTTATCAGTCAACCTCAATAACAGACCTGCCACTTCATAATAATATAACTAGTGACAAATATCAAATGTCTGAAACTTCTACTTACCTGCCTATCCACCTCTGGAAGCAAAAGCAGGAGGTATTGTTGAAAATGCTGAGGTAAGGAGGCAAATGTATGTTTATTTATTAATGCCCTCAGGTTAGTGTTGACAAGAATAGATCCTGGGGTTTCTATGTCAATGTCCTCAGCTTTGGTCCACTTCAAGTGTCCTGTGATAAACAAGCAAGAGGCATGGATTCACTATGGATTGGGAAAAACATACACCTGTACACACATATGTATGTATATATTGAACATATATATATATATTTGATAATGCATTTAATTCTTTCTCTTTTAAAATTGATAATTTCAGGAGTTTTCCCATTGTGGCTCAATGGGTTAAGAACCTGAATAGTATCCATTAGGATGTGGGTTTGATCTCTGGCCTCACTCAGTGGGTTAAGGATCCACCATTGCCACAAGCTGTGTTGTAGGTTGAAGATGTGGATCAGATCTGGTGTTGCTGTGTCTGCAGCTCTGATTTGATCCATAGCCCCAGGAGTTCCATACGCTTCAGGTGTGGCCATAAAATAATAAAAATAAAAAGGCTATTTCCAAAGTAAATCTCCAAGGTTTCCTTGCATTTCTATCTTGCCTTAGTTGTCTTTAATTTTCATTGTGTATACTTCTCTCAATACCATCTATATTTTTAACTCAAAGCACCAGGTCTCGATAAGGGAGTATTTTAATTACAATCTTCCAATTAATCAGCATTCTCAAAACTTTAGGACCATAAATGGTAACAACTACAGTTTTGTAAGATTCTATAAGACCTAGGATTAATGATAACAATAATAACAGTGCTGTTAATTTTAACAGAGATAATGATAGCATTGATAGCTGACAGCTGCCTGTTCCCCATGTGTCACACACAAGACTAAGCCCCAGATTATTTCAGAAGATTCCTATTCTGGGATCTGAATTGTGAGAGTAATACTTTAAAAAGTAATCCTTTTTATAAATATTAGCTGTAAGGTCTGAAATGTCAATATGCTTTGTAGGATAATTCTACAACTCAGGCACCCAGGCCTCCAACAGAAGGTTGTAAAGAGTAACCACAAATTAAAATTAGGACACACAAGAAAACAACCCACCATAAGGGACAGTCAGCAGAGGCATCAAACAGAAGAACTGCCACTCTCAGTTGCTTAAGAGAAACACTTGAGGGTGATTTTAATAGAGTATATTCTAAATCAAGGGTCAGCAAATTATAGCCCATGAGCTATATTCAGTCCAGTGGCTACTGGTAAAAAAAACTTTTACTGGAATGTAGTCATGACAGAAATTGCATGACTTACAAATCCTACAGTATTTACTCTCTGGCCCCCAGAAGGAAAAATTGCTGGCCCTTGTTTTAAATAATTAGAGGAAGTAAGCTCTAAAAGGAAAAAAAGGAAGTAAGCTCACTATGAATAAAACAGGACACTATGGTTTTAAAAAGGCAGATTTGAAACAGAATCAGAACTTTTACAAATAAAATTTGGTTTAAATTTTTTAAATATTAATGAATAAAGTAGATAAAATAATTATTGAATACTTTGAAGATAGAGTTGATAAAAATATCTAGAATAAGCATTAAAAATGATGAGTCAAAAAAAACAGGACAGAGAAGAAATACAGGGAATGGGGTAAACATAATGTACATTTATAGGAGTTTCAGAATGAAAAAACACAGCAGATGGTACAGAAGCAATGTTTGAAGAACTAATGTCTGAATTTCAGAATCTAAAAAAATGACAAGAGTCCTCAGATAAAGCAACATACCAAATCTTAAAAAGGATAAATATCTATCCCCCATCTGATAGGTTGAAATCACAAAACATTAAAAATAAAATGAATACCTTAAAACAATTTTGAACAGAAACAGACTACATCCAAAGAGATCACAATAAGACACAGGCACCTTATCAATAAATAACAATGACAATGAAATACCATCAATGTCGATGTCATGGACACTGGACCACAAGAAAGTAAGTGTCCATCTAGAATTTATTAATAATAAAGTCCCCCTAAATGGCAATGACAGCCATTATATGAGAATATTTTCAGGATCCAAAATGGAAACTCTATCCCTTAAAGAATCTTTCTAAAAAACCATTAGTGGATGTTATTATAAAGAACTTAAATCAGGAGTTCCCGTCATAGCTTAGTGGTTGACAAATCCGACGAGGAACCATGAGGTTGCAGGTTTGATCCCTGGCCTTGCTCAGTGGGTTAAGGATCCAGCATTGCCATGGACTGTGGTGTAGGTTGCAGACATGGCTCGGATCCCACATTGCTGTGGCTCTGGCGTAGGCCAGCAGCTACAGCTCCAATTAGACCCCTAGCCTGGGAACCTCCATATGCCTTGGAATAGGCCCTAGAAAAGGCAAAAAAAGACAAAAAACAAAAAAACAAACTTAAATCAGAGACAGAATGAGTGGGTTGCAGGAGCAATGATATACTATGACTAACAGACATGAGTAACCCCAAATAAATATTAACTGTGAAAAATAAAACTAATACCTAATGAGAATTAAACCAAAATGAAAAGAAAGTAAAACAAAATCCAGTAGACAACGACTGCATGCAAGATGGGAAGGTATGATGAAAATGATAACACTATATAACCCTGGCATGGTTTGGGAAGAAGAGAGATATGATATATTCTAGTTCTTGACTTTGTTAAAATTCCATAGGTCACCCATGAAAGAAATGAAAAAGACTTCTAACTTCCAAATACATTCATGCAAGGAAAATTCAATCAAAGGAAGGCATAAAAGGAGAAAAACAATTTTAATTTAGTCCAACACAATAAAATATACACAAGTGGATTTTCATATTAGGTTTAAAAGTAACACAATCTAACTATAAGAGATATATTTAAAATAAAAATCATATAGAACAGAAGAAAAGGAGATAAACTAAGAAATACTAGGCAGACATTCAAAACAACAACAAAAAAAGCAATATGACAATATTAACACCAGACAAAGATAAAGGTAAAAAAAGAAAACAAAAACAAAAACAAAAAAAATAACAAACCTTATTGGGGATAAGAAAGACAATTCCTTAAGGATAAAAGGAGTAATTCATTGGAAAAATATAATGACTGTAAACCTGCATCCATTTAAACAGCAGAGCATTAAAAATTTAAAATTTAAGAGAATTAAAAAGAGAAAGTCACACTATAAAGTGCTAGTGGGAAGTATGAACGTATTTTACCAGACACTGTGATATCAAACAATGTGTCTTAATATTGAGGACTTTATGGAGTTCCCTGCTGGTTAAAAGGTTAAGGATCCAGCATTGTCACAGCTGTGGCTTGGTTGCTGCTGTGACATGGACTCAATACCTGGCCCAGGAACTTTCACATGCCATGGGAACAGCCAAGATAATGATAATAATTAATAATAACAATAATAATAATACAGAAGACTTTAAAATCTCAATAATCAACCTTAAACCAATGAATTTAACATAGGACATGGCACTAAACCTTTAAGGAGCAGTAAGGAAGGGGGAAAAAAAAAACAACAAATACTGAACAAATACTGAAGAATAATATAAAATCTCATCTCTCTATCCACAAAGAAGTAAAATTAGGTATAAAGAACAGAAACACAGCAACTGTGCAATCCTCCTACACCCATTATATATTTGGACATTTGAAAGTACTCTTCCAAGTATTTCATGAGTTAACGAAAAAAAAAAATTGTAATGGAAATTACAAAATACTTAGATTCTAAATGACAATGCCAAAATTTATAAAATGCAGCTCAACTGGTTTTAAAGATAAACTGTAGGAGTTCCCGTCGTCGTGGCGCAGTGGTTAACGAATCCGACTAGGAACCATGAGGTTGCGGGTTCGGTCCCTGCCCTTGCTCAGTGGGTTAAGGATCCGGTGTTACCGTGAGCTGTGGTGTAGGTTGCAGACACAGCTCGGATCCAGCGTTGCTGTGGCTCTGGTGTAGGCCAGTGGCTACAGCTCCTATTCGACCCCTAGCCTGGGAACCTCCATATGCTGCTGGAGTGGCCCAAGAAATAGCAAAAAGACAAAAAAAAAAAAAAAAAAAAAAAAAAAAAAAAAGATAAACTGTATATATTACAGAGTAGGAAAATATTGAAAATTCAAGAGTTAAGTGTGAAAATTAAGAAGTTAATGAGTGAACTACAGAATAAAAACTTGAGAAAGAAGAAAGGAAAAAGACTATAAAGAATAAGAATAGACATTCATGAAATAGAAAAGGACAATGAGAACCATCAGCAACAGAAAAAGGCTTTTAAAAAATTAAGATTAATAAAATAGGCATACTTCTTGAAAGATGGCCTAAACAAACACGAATGGGAATGAAAGGCATGTGATTTGAGATACAGCATAGATTCAAGGCAAATACAATTAAAGTTAGATTTTAAAAAGTATAATATGCATAAAAAGCATACTACTATGACTTTAATACCTTTGAAGACAAACTAAAGTATTTCAAGTTTACAAAATTTCAAATTCTATTAAAAATAGAAAGTCTCAATAAATTTGTGAAAACTTCTGTAAAATACACAACCCTTCCTACCCCACATACATATACAGTACATATTACAAGTAACTCTAAAGATGAATTTTACCAAAACGTGAAGGATATCGCCTACTACTTAATTTTACACATATTCCAGTAAATAAGTAAAGAAAGAAAGCTCTTCACTTTATGAAGTAAATATCACCTTTATTCCAAAATAAGGACAAAAAAGGACAATATGAGAAAGTCTGTTGGCCAATCTCACTTATAAACACAAAAATTAGTACAAATATTGCATTTTTGTTTTAACCTAAATCAGGTCCAACAAATTCCTAACACTGGTTAGAAGCAAAGACAAGGTGACAGGTATATAGTTGTATGTTTTATTAGTATCTGTATTCTTCTATATGTTTGAAGTATTCAACAGTAAAATAAGAGAGACTACAAGGAGAGAATTAGGAAGAAGCTTTTTTTTTTTTTTTTTTTTTTTCCTCAGCAGCGGAGACAAAGGCAAAGCACAGAGACAGAAATGTTGAAAATATAGGAAAGCAATTTGTTTAAATCTTATGGATGGCCAAAATATTCTCTTGGTTGAGGTCATTTACCAAAAGTGACTTTGGGAGGGAGTATTGGGGAAACGAAAAAATTCTAAAACTTTAGAGACAATGTGTTACGGATAATGTAATAAGCAAGACTTATGCTGTTGGTTACTATTTTGTAAGCTTCAAAATATTTAGGAGTATCATAGGGAAAAAAAAGATACAGAAGGGTACATAGTCTTTTAGGACAAAGTCAAAAGATCTATTTCTAAGATGTCCAACTAAGCAAAAACATGTTTTTTTTTTTTATAATTTTGGAACAAAGAGCAGATGAATTTATTGCTAAATCTGCTGCCACAGTGGATGATTAATTCCATTTTGATTATCCTTACTTTCTCTTAACTGGCTTAAGAACAATCTCATTATGTCTGATTGTCTTATCTCATTAAAGCTGATACCTCATCTCCCTAGACTAAGCCGAGGAAAAAAAAAGATATTAGTTAGCATTTAACTCCTGGACACTAGAGAATGTAAAGCAGCTGATATTGAAGGAAGCAGAGATGTGACAATGGTCAAATTGCCACATAAGAGTTTATGCTATAGATGATGACACTAGGCTGACCTCATGATAAAAATCATGGGGAAGTGTCTGATCAGGGTCAGGGAAATTATTACTTTGACCATAGGGAGTTTGAAGAGCACCCATCTGAGTAGACGCTGCAGACTCTGGAGCTCTTGGTGATGGGTGAGTATTCTGCTGGTTTAAAGTCTCCTGTTTCCCAGAAGGAAAGCCGTACAGAATTTCTGTGGAAAATGTGCACACACTCACTTAGATGCACACAGAGAGAAGGGGCACATGAAAGAGGCCAACCAAGGCCTTTTGTTACAGGAGGAACTGTGCAAAGAAACTCAGCAAGAGTTGAAAACAAGAGTTAGTTTTTGTTGTTTGAAGGAAAATACAGAGGATGATTCTGAAAGAGCTCAGAGGAGAAAAGCAGGCTTCCAAAGAGTAAAATCTAAGGAGGAAAAAATTATCAGAGGATGAAATTGAATCATCTACAACATGAATCCTAGGACCCTTCACAAATGAAGAAACTGTGTAAAAAGTCTATCAAGGAGCAATGAATCTATTATCATCCAGTACTAGAAGCGTCCCTGTTGTGGCTCAGCAGTTAACAAACCCAACTAGTATCCATGAGGAAGCAGGCTCAATCCCTGGCCCTGCTCAGTGGGTTAAGGATCCGGCGTTGCTGTGAGCTGTGGTGTAGGTTGGAGACACAGCTCAAATCTGGTGTTGTTGTGGCTGAGGTGTAGGCTGGCAGCTGCAACTCCAATTGGACCCCTAGACTAGGAACCTCCATATGCCATAGGTGGAGCCCTAAAAAGCAAAAGCAAAAACAACAACAAAATACAGTATTAGGGTTAGTGAACTATAGGGATTATGGTTAAAAAAAAATTAAATGTTAACAATCTTGATTTAAAAAAATAAAATAACAAAAACGTAGATAAGAGGGGCTTTGAGTACAATTATCTCCCCATCCTTTATAACGTATTGTCCAAAGTTTCAGTAGTTAAAAGGTCATCACTCATTTCAGAGTTTCATATTTTTAATATCTTTTGCAGAGAACTTTTAGATATGAATATATCTCGTGGCAATGTTTAGCAATTTTGTTTTTGGTTTTACTTCTATTCTTTTTTACTATTCAGGCCAAACTTAATTAAATTTAGTACTTTTAATTAAAATGGTGTAACAGAGTTTTTCTAAGATGACCTCTATGACTGCAAATTAGCAAATGTCAAATAATGTTTATGAAACACTGGAGGAAATTATCTTTGATGACAGGATTTAGAGTTACTATTCAAATATATTTTTATTTTCCTGCATTAATTTATTTTAAAAGTATGGAACATTTTATGAAACCAGCAAAGTTGTAATTCTTCACTACAAAAAGATTAAACGAAATAAAGTATACTGGAATGAATCCCAGAAGTTGGGCTCAGCAAGGACATTTATTTAAAAACCCTCAGAGACATCCATTAGAAACTTGCATTTGTTTAGCAAGCACTTTTTAAACTCCTACTGTGTTACCGAACGGGAAGAAACATGATTAAAAACTAGTTTAGGTCAACGACCTAACTTGAGGAACTCACGTTTTAGTTAAACATTTAGGAAAAATGTGAGAAATTTATAACAGAAAAAAGTGGTTAAGAAGGAATACATATCATTAAACAGTTTTCAAAAATATTCACAATCCATCTCTTAAAAAACTCCACAGGGAGGTTTTTTAAAATATATAAAGTGATTTTTATTTTATTTTTTTCCATTATAGCTGGTTTACAGTGTTCTGTCAATTTTCTACTGTACAGTATGGTGACCCAGTTACATTTACATATATATATTCTTTTTTCTCAGATTATCATGCTCCATCATAAGTGACTAGATATAGTTCCCAGTGCTACACAACAGGATCTCATTGCTAATACATTCCAAAGGCAACAGTCTGCATCTATAGGGGAGATTTTAAACAAGTTTTATCCTTTGCTAAGATAAGGATAAAGGACATTAAAACAACTGATTAGGGATGAAAACCATGTACTTCAAACTCCATTTTTAGCCTATACCTACCATACATCGCACCAGATGTGGGCTCTACTGCCTGGTTATTTGGTGGTCTAATTCTATACTAATTTTATAGCCCTATGACAATAAAAGGGCCCTAGTAGATGTTATTACCATTTGCTGTCATGCAAGTCAAAAAATACCTTCTACCATGCATGATTCAGAAACAGGAGAGGGACCAACACAGTCTTGTTTCTTTTTTACTATATAGCATCATCAGAGAAATACTCTTTGCATCCATAATGTTTTTTCAAGTGCACTCACTCATGGTAACTCATGTTACCATGTCTACTCAGCCAGAGGGCTACTCAGAGAAATATTCTGATAAGTTTCATACATAAACCTGGCTAAGAATAAACAAAGACAAAAAAATGAAACAAACAAGCAAAAAAATCTGTCAAAAGCAATTAGCGAGGGGGAGGGGGAGGGAGTGGGATGAATGAGGAGCTTGGGGTTAATAGATGCAGACTATTGGTTAACAGATGCAGACTACTGTCTCTGGAATGGATTAGCAAATGAGATCCTGCTGTGCAGCACTGGGAACTATGTCTGGTCACTTATGACGGAGCATGATAATGTGAGAAAATAGAATGTGTACATGTATGTGTAATTGGGTCACCGTGCTGTACAGTAGAAAACTGATGGAACACTCTAAACCAGCTATGATGGAAAAAAATTAAAATCATGATATAAAAAATAAAAAAAGCAATTAGTTCCCATGCAGAGTGATACATTTCTCATAAGAATTTTAAGATCACCATCAGAACTAGAACGACTGAGGGAACCGAAGCTCAGTTATTTCCTAAGCCTCTCTAGGGAAGCTGGCATATAAAGGAAGCTGAGGAAGTCTGTAGTGTGTCCCTCACAGCAGAGTCCTCAGGGAAACACACTGGGGTTCACTGTGCTCTGAGCTACACATATTTGGATTCCAGAACCCAGGTGAAACCTGTACCTCAGACAGGGTGAACATTCTGCAACTGACAAATGAAATAAAATTGCCAAAGACCAAAAGGAAGCACTCAGAGACAATCAGAGGTATTTTACGTCCTACTAGGAAAATCTCACAATGGGAATCAAAATTTAGACTCAGAGCCTAAAGTCTGATTTGGACTGGATTTAGTTTCATAATTATTAATTTAAGTTAGAACAGACTTACCGTATTTGTTTGAATTCAGAACGATTTCAACACTCTAGGAATTATATAGTTACTTCTACTAGAGAAGGCAAAGTTCAAACCACATTTCTGAAACTGCGTGAATTAGATGTCTAACTAATGGGAGAAACAGATGATTCCCTGTCTGGCTGGCTGAGGGATGTCAGGTGAGCTCATCTCTCTTTGCATTAGTTCTGCAGCTATATGTTGGTTCAACAAAGAATGACCTTCCCCAAGAGCACAGGATCATTCTTACTCAATGATATATAAGTAACTGCCCTACTGTGCTAAAACCTACAGATGTCTCATTCATCTGGACAAACTTAATAGTCATTCTGTTACTTAACAGTAATTCATCTGAAACCTATTCAATAACTACTAAATAAAAGGGATGGAAGGGGTGCAAAAGGTACTACAAAGATGGATGGGAATTAACAACTTAATGGCAAGGAAGAGAGTAAAATGTAGATAAATATGCTTTATGGAATACTAATCACTATCCTGATTCTAAAATGCTTCATAGTACAGAAAATCTTTTACTATGTAAGATTCCTAAGTTCAAAGAACATCAAAAACATTACTTTCCAAAAAAGACATGAGATACTATCTAGAGATAGTTACATTTACATGGTTATATGTCTTGTTTTGTTTTTTTCCTTCTACATTTTCACTTTTCACTTTATATTGCTGGACATAACTTAGAGGCTTATTAAGTACTACCGATTTCATTTGCACAAAATAAGCCACTAGGAGTTTTTTGCTTTTTGTTTTTTTTTTTTTTTTTTTTTTGGCCATGCCCACAGAATATGGAAGTTCCAGGCCAGGAATAAAACCCGTGCCATAGCATCGACCCACGCCGCTGCAGTTACAATGCCAGATCCTTAACCTGCTAGTGCCACAAGGACCTCCAAGTACTGTTTTCAGCCACTTTCCAGGTTAACTTAGTCACTGACAGCTCCTTCCTAGTAATCACCTTCAGTTTATTTTTGACAGATTTTTACCTTAGTTGACTTATTTTAAATCGCACCTTCTTGCTCTGATTTTATAGGATAGGCCAGGAAATCTTTCAGTTGCCAGCTCTCCTACATATAACTAGTATATCCACGTTTTAAGACCCATGGCAAGCTCATCATGTCATAGATGCTATGCTGCTCCCCACTGGTGCCCACAGGTCTACAACACAGGCTGCGTGACAGACATTCAGAACACCTCCCAAAATAATGGTTCAGATTGTGAAGCTAGCTGTGCCTTGGCTTGTATCTTAGCTGTGTCATTTAAGGACAACCTCCTCAACCCTCAGGGCCTCAGTTTCTTCAGCTGTAAAATACAAATCAATTCTACCATAAATAATTGAAGGACTCAATGAGACGATGTGTCGAAATACCCAGACCGCTACATTACACATGGGCAGTGAAGAGGATGCCACTTCTCCTTTCCTTCATTAAAACTGCATCATTATTTCTACGACTTGGTAGTCGAAAGCAAGCAAGCAGAACATGGTGAAAAAGAACATGGTGGTCTCCTTTATCGCCTTTAAAATCTGCTAACAAATTAGCTGAAATACCTTTACTGTCCTAACTTTTAAAATACAAGATGTTTAGAGGCATGCAGGACTCCTAGGTTACCACAGAACAGGAGATCCTGATGGAAGACCTGAGCACGTGACAGGATCCTAAGAAAGGGACAAGGTCTTGCTGACCACCAGCCCTGAAGTCAGCAAAGTAAAGAAATGAAAAGGTCCCTTAAATTGTCTTAAACTTATGATATGGCATTGACTTTACTGAGGTTGGTAGCAGACTGTTTTAAACTGAGGGTCACTGACTTTTAAATTACTTAGGGTATCATGATATGTGGGGGAGGGGGCAGGCTTATTGCCATTGTTGCTTTTTTTTTTTTTTAGTATGTTGTTTACATATCACTCACTCTCCCATTATAGTTTTCAATTTCAGAAGCTACTCATATTAAAACACTTTACAATACTCAAAAAACTAGGAGAAAGATGTCAGTATATATGTACACGTGGTTATCCATGAACACATACTCATACATTTTGAGCTAGACGATAAATATGACATGATTTAGGCTTATGAAAAAAAATACGCTATGTTTAAAAAATTTAAAACAAAAATAAATTCTGCTTTCCCAAAGATCTCTTTTGTAAGGCTATCTAAACCCTATTCAAGGATTTTACTGAAACTGCTCCCAGTACTTAACAAAATCCTGGTATACAGTAGGTAATCAATAAACCCTTACTAAAGAAAGAAAGAAATGGGCTAAAATCTTGCTTGAATTTCACAAACAGATAAACCCTGCAAAGAAGAATTACCCTAAGTTGCCAAGAAAGTAAATGGCAGAACCAGTAATAAAGTTCAGGTCAATAAATTTGTACTTTCTACCAACCATTTTCCAAAATGTTACAATGATCCGGGTCATTATCATTACCCTTATGCAGAGATGAAATAACTGAGAGAGGGAAATGAAGCCATTAGGTCCAGACATCCAGCAAGGCGGATTTGGTCTAGAATTTTAATGTTCAGCCTAGGATACGTTTACTTTCCTCTTTTAAATTTCCATATTCCTTTTCCCCCCTCACGCTGCTAAGTCCCCGATAAATGTTATCAGTAAGGAAATCTTTAGAAAAAAATCTGGCACTGACTTGCAAGACCCACTAACGTTGCCTCCTACACTTCTCAGCAATTGTACATGATTTTTCAGACAGGCACCATGGAATATTTCAAGCAGAAAAGATGAAAAACGAGGCAGAGCAGTTTTACTTCAGCAGACTCCGATGACAATGTACTCTCCAGTTCAATGAACTCTTTATAAAAGTTGCATTTTTCCCCTCATACAGTGTATTCCAATAAAGTGAAACCCAGTTACAGGAACAAAACACAGCATGTTAGAATCATGACTTGACAGATAATTACTTGAATATATCATTTTAAATCTCTTATCTTTAACCTCTGCATCATCCAATAATATCATTCACAAATTTTAGCAACACGCTTGAAATCATTCCATTGTAACAGGCTGCCTTATTTGGCCCCCTTTTTGGTTTAGATAAATTGGGAAGATCGTAAAATTTCCTTGTTTAACTATTAAAAAACGTTCTGGGAATTAATTTTCCATCGTTTCATTCAAAAAGATTTAAATCTCTAAAATGTGAAATGTTATAGTCTATTGAACACTCACCTAAACCAGACTTTTTTAATCGTTTTAAGTGCTGACTTGTTTGTTTTCCAGTAGGAGATTTTTGCCCATGTTTCATTTCTTTATCTGAACTGTCTGCTTCACCATTTTTAGATTCAGATCCTAAAAAAGGAAATAGTTATTATGTCATTATCTTCCTCTTGCTGTCCTTGAGAAGAAAAATCTAAAATTGTTTTAAAAACCATAGATATAATCTCCTTTTCTTAAGAGTTAATACACTACCTTTGGCCACCATCTGATTCTTCTACTGGATATAAAGAGAAAAGCCCAATAAATCAATCAAACAGAACAAAAAGCAAGAACAGATGGCCTAATAGTGGAGTCACAAACTCATTCACTATCTGATAGCTTTTAAAAGAAACACTCAGCTCTTTTGTAAAAATACACGAATAAACTTCAACAATACCATGCCACTTGGAGACGATGCAAGACCGAGACAGAAAGATGAAGGATGAGGGGAGGCTTGACGAGAGGGAGCGATCATGCCTTTATTAATAACTTTATGTCGAGGCAGAAACAGCAAACGCAAACATCAGTCTATAATAAATAGAATGGTACGTAGCTGATAAAGTGACAGAAGGTAAATTAGAAGAAAAGGTCAGAGCTGCACTGAGGTGAGAAGAATGTTGCCAGAACACAAAAACTAATAAAGGATTCCTGATTTTGCAGCAGAGGACTGAAAAACAAATTCGCACTCACAGAAGAACGGCTTTTGATGGCATTACACATCAGCATGTGGTCCACCATTAAAGTTCAACATGCAAACAGAAGCCAAAGCAACCACAACAAAAAAATCTACCTAGCAGTATCACACATTTTCTTACATCTACTGACATTAGCAAATGAATCCTTTGGTGATGAACAAGCTGATGCTTTTTTTTCTGTTGTTTAAGAGCAAAATATCTTATTATTTTTGAATCACTGAAAGAGTCAAAGGTATAAAAAAAATGAAATGAAACCTCAAGTGGAAATAGTATTCAGTTTCAGAGAAAATTCATGACATCTCTCTCTCAGTGAGGATGTCTCCTCCAGAAGGAAACTGGCCAAGCATACAATATTTTAGCTTTTTACCTGAAGGCGAATCCGACTGCTCATCAGACACCTTTAATGGTGTCAAAACAACACGAGGAACAGTCTTGTTTACCATCATCGAGACTCCATTTCTTCTCTTCTGCTGCTGCCTCAAAGCCTACAAAACATGATAAAATATAACATGGAAGAATATCGTCAAAATGCTTTCTCATAATTGAATTAAATGATCCACTTGCCCATCATTAGGTAGCATCTCTTAAGAGACTTATTATATTCCAGAGTCACTAATTTGTCAGGACTCTTCATTGTCATCTTCCTGTCATTTTTCCTCAAAAGCATAAAATCAGGCTTTGGCAAATGGTATAAACCTGAGACCATTTTTCGGTTTAATTCTGAAAACAAAGCCTCACTTCAAGGTTTGTTCTACCTGAACAGTATGGCTCGAGAGCCCATGGAATTTTAAGCCATGACTCCCCAGGAAAGTAAATGTAAAATAAATGTTTCGAGACCAGGATAAAAATATATGTGTCTGCACTTCTCTTGCAGGTGCGTCCTCTCCAGTGGGCTGCTCAGTCAATCAAGTTAACACCGAGTGTCATCAGTATGTACAGCAGGTAAGGACTACAGTATTGATGCACTCACTCAGCCGTGGGGAGCGCGGCACAAAATCACTGAACATGGCAGGAATCATTTATTTCTGTGAAGGGAATCAGTCCTAATCTTGGAAACCTTGCAGCACTTGGCTTCTGTCTGCTTGACTTTGGGCATTAACCTTCAGAACACGAACATGATGGCATTCTGGCAAATCCAGAGGGGGGAGAAAAATTGATATGAGAATAAATCTCTCCAAATGGGAGTGCTTTGTGTTTCGTAAATGAATCAACCATGATGATGATAATAGAATAAAAAGACACTGAAAAGTTTTGAAATACAGCTTATCTAGCTGATCATTTTACGCAGAAAATTACCTGTAATAAAAAGGGTCTTAAGCACACACAAGTGAAGAGACGTTACATTCACAGTTCGAGGAAGGCTAAAACTCCTCCAAAGGTTAAAACGCTGACCATGGACAGTCTCAAACTTTTAAATTCCTGGTTTCTGTGGAATTTTTACCAATTTTATAACATCTCAGTTACTTGATTAATGTTCTTTGACCAAGAGTTGTCACAATCTCCTGAAATACTGCATTGACTGTATATTTCCTGCTGACAGAAACGACACCATTTTATTTGCAAAGGGTTTTAGCTGAATGTTCAACTTGTTGATCCCAAGATTTAGCAATCACATAATCACAGATGTGAAAAATTAAATATCATTTAAATGAGAGAATCAGATGGAAAGGCAAGTGGATTGGGAAATCTATTATAAATGATACTATTGCTAATAATAACAGGAAACCTTTTCCCTTCAATTCTTACACTTATTGAGCTTTTACAAAATTCCAAGCTCTGAGGTGGGGTGGGGGTGGGTACAGGGGACATAAGGATAAATAAGATGCTATCCTCCTCACCTAAGCTTGCTGTAAATAATATACCTAACAAGAGCATGTGTGCTATAAAATATTTATGACATTTCTCCTTTCCTTCAACAAGGTGTGTACATAATTGCATAAATCTCTCTAGCCCTGTGTTAAGAACTCCAAGCACTTCATAGACATTAACCTATCAATCCAATAATAAAAGAGAATAAGGCAGCGCAGTACCTTAAATTACAATTAAGCCCATCTTTGCCTACTATGTAAGACTTCACAAAACAATTAAAGCCTATATAAAGTGTGATTAGTTTGTAGGCATCTATCCATCATAGACTTCAACCTCTTCCCTTGGCAATCCAAATAGGCGTCTATTCATTTTATGTCAGGGTGGGGAGGTAATATTTTGGAAAATGTTCATTAAGAAAAAAAAAAGAGATGAAATAATAGGAGGCTTACAAGCTGGAATCATAAAGTCAAAGATGATATGCCTTTTTACAGCATTTGCGGTAAATAATAAAGTAACAAAAATTTTGTCCTCAATTTTTAGAGCTGAGAAGACTCTAGAAAAATCAGTAGCTATACAGAAATAAACTATGATATAAATAATATAATAAAAGAAAAACCCACATCTATTTTGAATTTTAAAGAGGCAAGCTAGGGCCAAAGTAGGGATAAAGGAATGCTTATTGAGCCCATTTTAATGGTCACAGTGGTTTTTTTTTTTTTTTTGAATATGTATTTCCAACTCAGAAATTTGAACAATATTTCATGAAACAATATTTTTTTAAAATACTGAGATGCGACACTATGTGCCTGTAGGTAATTAAAATTATGCCTACCATTTACATCATTGTTTTAAGTGTATTAAAAATATACACACTTTTTTGCTTTACTCCTAAAAACAAGCTTTCTATTTTACTCCCAAATAACATGGCTAGGATGAAATCAGGAAAAATTGGGAAGTCTTTGTACTCTGATGCTGGTCATCATGGGAAAGCAGCAGGCTCCTAGGTAAACTCAGAAGTATCAGAACTCAGCTGTCTCGGCGGCATCTTGATCACATTTACTAGATCCATAGCCCTTTCAGGCTAAGTCATTTTAAGCCACCTTCAAGATTCCAATTCCCTTTCTAGAAAGCAGGATTTATTTGACCATGGGCACTGGAGATAGCCTCTAAGCAGATCAAAATGAGGATGGAGGGGAAAAAAACAATATGGACTCAACAGATTCTGGGGTGGTTTGGGCTGGCTCCACACACACACGAGAACGCTAGTACCTATTATGTCCATGAGGCAGGTAGTACAGTGATGCCTCAGTGCAGGGCCTGAACTCTGCAAATAAAGGACCTGGTTGTTCATGGTTTGGTTGGTTAGTTGGCTTTGGTTATGCAGCTACACTTCTGCAACTATGAGCACATCAGCCACTCAACCATGGCTGTGTGTCTCCTTCTCACAATCTCCTGACATATGTGCAATACTTTTCAGAGCACACTGGCTGGGGGAAGCCAATGACCCAGGGGAGGCTGATGAGAGGGAAGGCACATACATAGCCCTTTAGAGGTGGTAGCAATACTCAAGAAAACACAACTGAATTTTTAGGTGAGTTTTCTTGTTTTAAACAATGTTCCAGACAAAACAAAGAGGATTCTGAGCCAAATTCAGCTCGAGGGCACCAATTTTCAGTACCTTCTAAACACCATTCCCAATGTTCCTTACCTCCCCAGTAAATGAGCCTGATCACTGCCCAAGAGAGGTTTTAACCCCCCACCCCTTCTAATGTGCTCACTTGTAGAGGAACAGCGGATGCTGCAGAGTTATCTTAACGACTATGAGGTACAAGACTGGAGAGTCAGAGAAAGATTTAACTAGCTGAGTAATGCTGGGAAATTACTTGGGTAAATGTCCCTGTAAAACAGAGACAATAAGACATTAAGACATTTTAAATAGGAACTCCATGGAGCTATTTTTTTTTATATAGGCTTTGGGGGGTATGGCCAATAGCCATCTGGCCTCCTTTGAGGCTATGTCTAGCACCCCCTTCACAACAGGGCACACCTGCATCCCACTGTTTTTAACTTTGAGCTTTAACTAAAATTTCAAGAGAACAAGAAAATTCCTATTTTACACTACAAATATAATTGAAGTTAAATGCAATTTACCTTGTAATTACCTAATTTTGGGGACCCCAGCCAGGAAAATATACCTCCATGTAACAGATTAAGAAAATAGGATTAGGAAGGCCACTTAGATGCTCAGGAAGATTTGCTTTGCACATGGATATGCGGAAAAGGGAGATTTATTTGTTGTGACAAACTGGGGAGGGGATGGCTTTTTCTATTCCACACCAAAGGTTTTAACTTGTTAGTGGTAGCCCTGTTGATCCATCTGTAACATGTTTTTGCTTTGACATTGACATTCTAAGTCTTACTATATTAGTGTAGATTTATTTTTGGAAGAGGATATCCCGGAAGTACTTCCAACCTCCAGGATATTTCATTGGAGTGCCAATGGAACATCTTATGGAACAATTTTAAACCCTAATTTCAAAACTAGAAAAGAAGCAATATGGAAACTGAAATAAATAAGCAGATGGCAAATGTAAAGTCAGTCTACTCTAAAGGGCTGTACCTTCAAGCTGCCCACATGGATAATGACCTCATGCCCAAACTACACAGAATGCACTGAACTTGCCAAGTTTAATACTTCCAAATATTATTCAATATTAAAGAAATTTACAGGCTTAGACTTGAAAATAAACTTATTAAATGAAACCAAAATAACAGAGCTCAAGTTGTAGGAAAGTAAATATCATTACCACACATCAAATTATGGACTTGGAGAACAGACTTGTGGTTGCCAAGGGGAGGGGGAGGGAGTGGGATGGATTGGGAGTTTGGGATTAATAGATGCAAACTATTGCTTTTGTAATGGATTAACAATGAGATCCTGCTGTGTAGCACTGAGAAATATGTCTAGTCACTTATGATGAAGCATGATAATGGGAGATAAAATAACGTACACATGTATATGTAACTGGGTCACCATGCTGTACAGAAAAAAAAATTTGTATTGGGGAAATAACAATTAAAATAAATAAATACTCTCTCGAGATAAGTTTAAAAAAAATTACAATTCTAGCTTTAAGAGAAAAGAAAGAAATCAGAAGATGCTGAGCAAGCATGCCATCCTCCAGACATGTATCACAATAGTTTCTTGTAAAAAGAGACGGAAAACCTTTAGAGGAACATTTTATTTTTAAAACAAAGTTTGAGATAACTGTGAAAATAATTTCCACTCCAAAGAAAAATAAAATAAGATCTAAAACCAGAGGCTTCTATGTTAACTTGGAATTTGCATAAATAAGTAATACCTCCCTTGTTTTAATAAAGAATACCAACAATGTAACTTAAGAATGCACCGGATGCAATAAGCCCTTTCTGAAAAATCTGAAAATACCGCATGCTGTGAATGCTAAAATGATGAGAAATACACACATATGAAACAGCTGGCTCTGTCAGCCACCAAAAACAGGCATTGTTGCTAGTACGCTAAATGTCAACACCCACATCCAGAAAGTGCTATCATGCAACATAACCTTTTGAATTTCACAGTATTGGTCAAACATATAAAGCAAAAGCAAAATACCCAGGGATATGTCTGCTTTGCAATACGAAGAGGGAAAAGGATCTGCAACTTCATGAATAAATTCCACCACCCTAAATTAATAATGAAGTCAAAGAAACCAACAGAAACAACACAGAAAGGTTCTGTTCTCTACCATGTTACTTCCCAAAACAGACCCCATCCCTTTTTGATCTTTTAATTCTTCTGTTTAGAAACTTCCAAGATTTAATTCTTCTTAATTATTCTTCCTTGAAACTCAAAAGCTAATCATTTCACAATTTTTAGGATCATGACAGCTAAAATACTAGGCAGAAAGACAACAGGGAACACGGTAATCAACAATCTGCTATTCTTCAGAGGTTTCTGAATATGCATATGTGAATATCCTATTCAGAAAAATAACTACTGAAATAACAATATATTACTCATGCAATTATACCCAACATATGATGTTAACTAATGTGATAATTAGAAAAAATTAAAACGATCCAAATATTTGAAGCAATGAGAATGCTCTATGCCAATAGCCAAAAGGCATTATAGCCTCCATGTTGTCCAGCCTGTAATTACACTGCAACCAACAGCAGTGCAAAGGAAAAGCATCCATCCTCTGTAAGAACTTGCTTTGGATTGGGGTGGGGCTTCAGAGTTAGGAAATTATGCCTGGCTTATTTTACATGAGATTTGTTTTAAATTATTTTTTTTCACAATACCTATGCTTATGTTACTTAATAGCTTATGGCTACCGGGGTTTGTTTCTGGTTTTTTTGCCTACTTCTAAGAATTTACACTGGACAATGTATAGTTGAATTACTAAGCCCTACTGACTCAGAATGTACTTCAGTAAAATGACAAAAGCTAATGTATTTGAGTTCCTCCCTTTAATACATGGTAATACTGAACATGAGCAGTCTTTGTTGGGAAATAATATTCTTTTTATTATTTATTTTTTCTTTTTCAGCCATAGGCCATACCCATCACATATGGAAGTTCTGAGGCCAGGGATTTTAAATTGTAGCAACCTCAGCAAATCTGCAGGGATCAGATTCAGGGATCGAATCTGAGCTGCACCTGCAACCTATGCCACAGCTGCAGCAACACCAGATCCTTACCCCATTGTGCCATAATGGGGACTCCTAGGAAATAATATTCTTTTTGTTTGTGTGTCTTTTTAGGACCACACCCGTGGCATAGGAAAGTTCTCAGGCTAGGGGCTCAAGAGGAGTTGTAGCTGCTAGCCCATGCCACAGCCACAGCAATGCTAGATCTGAGGCATGTCTGCAACCTACACTGCAGCTCAAGGCAATGCCAGATCCTTAACCTACTGAGTGAGGCCAGGAATTAAACCGGCATCCTCATGGATACAAGTTGGATTTGTTACCACTGAGCCACCACAAGAACTCCCGGGAAATAATATTCTTAATGACTATGCTATATTGCTTTCCTTCCATTATACAAATTCTCAAGAATGTAGATTTCTGTGGATAATGTCAAAAATTCATCTGTTCTATTATATAGCATATGCTGAAAGGAACTATTGGTTAAGAGGGCAGGACCTACAACTGTGATTCTGAGTTCAAATGTCATCTCCCAGATTTACTCACTGGCCAATCTTGAGCAAGTTTTCTAAATCTTGTGGGCAGAAGCTCCTCTGGCTTCTCATTTGAAAAATATTTTAAAGGATTACTTTAAAAGATGTATATGAGGACTAAACGGCATAGTGCCTATTAAATGCAGAGCATAATGTCTAGAATTCAGAAAAGCAAATGACAGCTAATGTAACTGTTATTAGGGTCATTCAGCTGGCCGTAACCTTCATGAGATTATGATTTGTCTCTATATGCATACACACAAGACATATTCACAACCACAGAACACATATACATTGAAATATGTGGATATATAGACACATAAAGAATTCTACATGGTCACAGCCATTCAACTATAAAAAAGAAAAGAAAACTGCCGATTTGCTGAGGTTGCTACAATTTAAAATGCCACAAGTTCAGTCAATTTTTGAAATGCTGTCTTAAGAAATTCAGCAATTACAGGGAATCTGGGCAAAATTCTGCAAGAACAGCTTTTCTTTCAAATGTATTTCCAATATGAATTTTGATTATTAATCAAACATTAACATATCTACTATTAAATTGTTCCATATTATCTGAGTAATCTGTTACTTGGTTGTACAAAAGGAAGTTTTAAGAAATTAATAAATAGCTCTGTTAGGACATTAAGAAACATACAGGACAGGTTTCTTAAAACAAGGCTTAGACCCTAATCAAGGAAGTGGCACTTCCCTTGAACATATTTTCTAAAGCACAACAAAACAAAAATACCCCACTGACTCAGTTATGTAATGTTTTAGAAATTGTAAAAAAACAAACAAAAAGTTCAAAGACTATGAAACTGAAATAAAGAAAGTGAAAAATGATGAGAAATGACAATACAGAGTCTTGAATGTTTGTCTTTACATTCACACACAGGAAGACTTCAGTGTATACACTTTCTAAATCACTGCTTTTCAGAAGTTTGAGTTTCATTTATGACTGCATCTGTGTTTCTTAAATCTACAGGTACCAGCATCTGGTTTTGCAACTTTTGTTCCATCCTGGTTAGTATCCCAGTACCTGCATCCTATCTGCCACCTGAATCAGCCTTTGGCCAGGCTTCCCTACCATCACCCATCCTTTATGCCATTAATTTAAAAAGGATCTCAATGCTGAATTCAGTTTTGTTCGTTGGCATCTAAACATCCACCAGAGCAATGATACGAAGGGCAAGCTCGCTCAAGATTATCTGACCTCTATAGGATATAATGCTGTCACTACCTTAAATATAACATCTATGAATGGAAACACTGCAATTCCAATTAATACAGAATTATTAATAAGTAACAGAATTCAGTACAGAAATGTTAAGTTTCTTTCCTAAGTTTCCTTGTTTGAACTAGAGGAGGAGGTGTAGACATTCTAAGTTTACCAGATTGGATGTGATGATTAAGTAGCTTTTCAAGTGGGTGGGCCTTCAAAACTTTTTAAACTTTAAAAACATGGTTTCTCTTTCCTTGTTATAAATATATCACTAGAATGACACCTCAATTCCTCGCCTGGGTGAGGGTCAGCAAGGGGTGAAGTGGAGGTGGCTGTCACAGAAGGATAAAAATAAAACATATGAGGAAAGTCAAACAAGGGAAAACCACGAGTTCAGGGTTAAATATGTGAGCTTCACATTCATTGATACTATTACTATTACAATTGTGTAATGTCCCCCTCTAACCAAAGCATCTCTTCCTTTTTCTTCTGGGCATTTTCGGCATTTCTGGGGTGGAGCAATAGCTGACATTTACAGAGTGATGATTCTGAGCGAGGCATTCAGGCTAAAACAGGCTTCTAATACGTCACCTCACCTAATTCTCAGAGCACTCTCAGGTCAAAGGTACTATTATTTTCCACATCTTCTGGGGGAGGAATTTAAGATTCAGAGAAAGAAAGTGGCTTGCCCAGAGTCACAGAGTGAGGAGCAAGAACTGAAACCAGGGTATGTCAGAGCTCAAAGCCCAACATTACCACGCCTGCTTCCCACCACCATCTCTGGACAGAAACACCCAAGTCAAGACCGCTTACCTAATACTGGCACGATACTGCAAAGCTAGCCTCCACTAAGCACCAAACATGCTAATGGATTGTCTAGATATAAGTGAGTCCTGGTTGCTATTTTTCTTACGTATAACGTAGCACATTTTAAGAACAAGAAAGAAATTACATTTATTTCTAATGTCAACCATCAGAAAAACATAAATAGAGGCCATAAATAGACCACAGAGACCTTCTTTTCAAAATATGCAATTCGTGTACAATCCCAATATGTCTATCATCAATCACATACACACACAATCTTAATATAAATTTCATATACTTCTGAGCACATTTTTCCCTCTTCTATCTGACATCAGAGTTCTCAGCCAAGCCGCTCCTAGTTTTTAGCACAGATTAAAGTCAGTGTTTTGAATGTTAGGGGAGTAGCTGAATGTGGAACACCTCTGTGGCTTTCTGAGGACTATGTTCTTATTTATTTTACTTTCTCTGCATAACCTCCCTCATCTTAAGCAGGCAGAACTGAAGGCCAAGGGAGAGATGCCAGCTACCTTACCTGTTTGAGGGCCTTTTTGGTGTGCTGCTGGAAGGAAGACACTAGCTTGCTCTGCACTGCAGTGTTGGTAAGGCTCGCCTCGCGAGTGGAAGATGCTTCATCAGTTACCTGCTTTGCACACACTAGAAACAGAGAGAAAATGATATTACTAATTTGAATTCCTTTTTTTATATTCACCATAATTAACTCACTCAGAGCTTTTCTCCAATTGAAAATGGAATCCGAAAATAAAGCAAAAGAGCACAGTAAAAAGAAGAGTCTCTAGATTTGAAAGAATTTCAAAGATGGGATCATTTAATAACTGTGTGGCCAAGGTTACATTTAACCTCTCTAAACCTCGATTTCCTTACCCACTAATTGATGGTAATTTTATGTCATGGGGCTATTGTGTGGACATAAAAAAGAACACAATGTCTGTCTGAAGAGTTGGGAGCCAGTTCTTTCTGGAGCTGAAGGGACAGACTGGACAATGCATAGTATTCTGAAGAGACAACCTAAATTAATGAAATTGTTTTCAATCTACCAATCTCGGAGGAATTATGATTTTCCTATTTCTATAGAATCAGTGGCCTACGGGGGCGTGTTTGTCCTTTCCAACCGGCCAAGGCACATAGCATGGAGGAGGCAAAATGAAATCTGAGATGCTTGGTGTCCACCGAAGACAATTATTTTCAAGAAAATTGTATCCTCTGCAGATTATAACATGATCTGCCCATTTTTGCCAGTCAAACTTTCCAGCCACCTGGTCTACAGAAGTCAAGCCCCCTATCACTTTCTGCTCTGTTGACACCTGTGCTGGAGCTCCAGTGCTAATATCCATCCTCTTCCAACATTCCACCCGGGGGACTGGGTTTAACACTGGAGGGACTTTGGCAGCTGCACAGACACAGGCCTTTCCTGTGTACACGAGGGGAGGGGAGGTCATTTGGAAAATCAGAGTGAAGAAGCACTACGGTTAGTGGCAGAACAGAGGCATACGCTAAAGGCAGGAGGCAAGAGGAAGTTAGGCGGAAGAAAATAACTTGAGAACATATTGTAAAAGCTCAAAATAAGATTTCTTAAGGGCACCAGGGTTCACGCTAATCCAAGAAAATTTTCCAAGGAACAGTAACTGGGGGAGGATTCTGATCTAAATTTTAAAGGAAGGTGGAGGAATAAAAAACTATTCTAGTCAAAAATGGAAGCCTATGGGAGTCCCCTGGTGGCTCAGGGGGTTAAGGACCCAGCATTGCTGCTGTGGCTCAGGTAACTGCTGTGGTTCAAGTTTGATCCTTGGCCTGGGAACTTCCACATGCCATGGGTACAACCAGGAAAAAAAAAAAAAGAAGCCGATGTCTGTGGAAGTGTCAAGTGCTGTTTTAGATAGACTCCAGCTCCTACTCTCTAAGAATGAAAATGTGGTTCATGAAAGAGAACGTTTGGAAAAAAGTTAATCGTTTTAATAACAAAAAGTAATCCAGAAGCCAAAATGAGCACTTTTTGGAAGGTAAAATAATTGTTATTAATGTCAGGAGTTTGATATGTGATTGCATTTCATCCTTAGAGCTTCCTTGTGAGATGGAAATGTATGATCTCCATATTGGAGAGAGAAAACCAGAGCTGAGAAAGGGTCAGTAATTTGCCCATGGTCACACAGCCAGAGAAACTTCAGAGCTGGGATCCAAGGCTGGGTGCATAATTTTCCACTTAACATATCTGGTCTCAAAGCCAAGAACTAATGCAAAAGATTTAATGTCTAAAGAAGTTTAATTTATTTGTGTCACGTTGGAGGTACTGAGACAGGAAGTTAATAAGGACACAGGGAACAAGAAATTTACCCATGACATGAAAAAATAGAGTGATTGGTCCAGGAAACATTAAGGTTGAGGTAGCAAAAGGATTTTCCCAGTGAGAGCAGTCTTTGAGTTAAAGATCAGGTAACTTTTTGATACAATATGACATTTTCCTTTAAAACAGTCTAAATGTTCTAGTTAAAAAACATTTTATAATACTGCTTCCATAAGCCATGGCTCCTGGTTTCTCTCCTTGAAGTCATCACTGGAGTAATTTGTAATACTTCGCCAAAGCTTACTTAACAAGAGATATTAGAAATAATCATCAGTTTACATTCTAAAGACAAATTTATTTTTGAGCTGATTATGTAGATGGCCTTTTCAATGTTCTGGAGCTGCTATGAAGTGTGACAAACTGGAGAGGTAAGAGTAAGGCATCAGACAGGATATATAAACCCAAGTGAACAGACCTAAATGGATGTAATGTAAGCCCAGCCAGAAGTCAAGTGTACATTAGCAAATACGTTTTATTACTTTCACATTCTTAGGGTAGTGTCTCCACCTAGAAGAACAGAAACTTAATGGTAGTTAAGAAGGATAACCAAATACAGTATGTGGATTTTAGGGAATTTGTAGAACATATGCTTCTGCCTCCTGGGCATCTAAGCAAATTTATCAATTTTCTCAGGAAATAATTTTATTCATAAGTGTTTCAAAGGTAAACTTCAATGCAGCAGGATCAAAAACAACAAATCCTGAATCAGTGGAGATGTAATTAAAGCCTTATGTCCCCATATTTTCTGACTGCTACAATAAGCAGTATACAATCAGCTGTCATCCCCCAAGGATAGCAGATATCTAAATTACAACTTGCTCTATTTCTTCCTGACTAGGAAGCCACAGGGTATTGTGATGTCTCTTTCAGTATCAGCAAATACGCTGTACAGAGTTTTTTAAGTTCACTATTGCACTGTGTTAATAGTGAATCACATAAATTTACATACAGTGTTTCCAAAAGAGAGATTTGGTTCAGTTTACAGCTTATAATTTCAGTGGGAAGTCAGGACAATAAAACTGAAACAGCATCAAAAAATACTATGAAGTTTTTTCTCGAGATGATTCATTTTCCTTTAACTCAACTCTGTTTTGCCTTTTCTTACATTCCATCTAGGCCCAAGTGAAGCATCATGAGAATTCTTTTACAACACAGTCATTTTACTCCCCAATTTCCTCTTTCTAGACTTGGTCCCATTTCTTGAGGTAAAACCATTTTCATCCAGTTATTTATTCCTGATAAAATAATTATAGAAATGTAAAGGAAGTATAATAGGAAATAAAATCTATAAGTGAGTGTTCCTTTGGATTTAAAAAAAAAAAACTTATTTTTAAGTGAAAAAATTCAAGAGTAAAAAAGGGTAGGACACAATGTAATGCATCCCTAGGCTTCAGTGTGTGTGTGCTTGTGCGTGTGTGTGGACAATGTAGACCCTAAACTTGGGCATATAATTGACTTGATTCATTCTTCTTCCATGTATCTGATGAGGGTGGGTGAATCTAAAAAACATTCACTAGGTAGATAGAGCAGCAGTTAAATATATTCTTGCAGATTCACATTCTGATAAAACACCGTTTTCACTTTTACTTATCCTTGCAGCTTTCTTAGCAGATGTCATAAATAAATAATACAAGGCTTATTTTAAACAGTTGCCTGACTATTTATCTAAGAGCCTGAGTTTGGTCTCTGAAATATAAGCCAAAGAAAAATTAATGTTAAAGAAAGGACCAGGGGAAATCCTCTGTATGTGAAATTACAACAGGAGCCAGGAAACTGAAGAATTAGGACAGATGTTTTATCCAATAAATATCTAACACTGACAAGCAGCTTAGAAAATGATATCTTCTTGGCATTCAAACAGACTAGGAGCTTTTCTCCCCCCTAACTGTGCACTGGCACCATCACAAAATGAATACCAGGATTTTATACCTGGAAACCCCATAAGACTGCCTGCCCTTTTCATAGCTGGACAAACAAAAGACAAGAAAATATTTTTTTAAGGGTATAGAAATATTATTTCCATCTATGTTTTGCTTGCCTGCCAAAAGTAGGCAAGTTGAAAACATAGTTAAAAGCTAATCTGCTAGTTTTTAATTCAATGGGTTAATGCGATTTTTTTCAGTAGTTGTTGCTCCTCTCTCTCCACTCTCATGCACACTCAGATCCCCAACCCCGCCTCCAAAATGTTCTTCTTAGAAGACTTGGGATCCAAGGGAGATGGAGGATTACAGGTAACCATGAGACAGCCTTGCAGGCTAGAGAAACTGGTGACTGTGTTTCAGCAAGACTGGATTCCAGCCTCCTTCCTCTGAGTCTCCAAGTTGTCCCTCTTTTTCATTCACCACTCAACTTGACAACACAATTGAACTGGAAAATCTGGGATTGAGTTCGTATTTTTTTTTTTAAAGTTGGTGCTAGAGAGAAGGTAAGGGTGATATTCCTCCCAAACTAAGAACCAAACCACAGACAGGCATACCGAGGGCTTTGACTTTCAGACCAAGACACAAAGATGGGAGAAGGCAGAATATAATCTTGACCCTGTCTTTACTTCTCCTCTCACTTCTGGTTACCTCCCCAACTCCCACCCTCTCTGATCCAGCCTGTTGAGACCCAGTGGCATCTTCTGAACACACATACTTGCTGTATTTTGTTGTGCTGCTGGCTGTCCTCTTCCACCTTTCTGCCTAGCAAACTCATCTTGATGGACCAAACTCAAATACTTCCCCAAAGGTTTCTCAACTATCCCAGTCCCTAAGGTAGACTTATTCCTCTCCTACCCATGTTTCCTTGGAACTGAGCGCATGAATTGATGCAACCTCTGCAATACTAGTACTTGAGTCTGACTTACCACCCACAGGCTCAGCACCTTGAGGACTTACTTATGTGCAAAGAGAGGCACAGAGCAGTTAATCTACAAATGTTTATTAAACTAAAGGGTCAAATTTGATTTTCATTAAATATATCTAAAATATCTATTTCTAAAGTTAACTGTCAATTACTGTTTTTTATAGGAATTCATAGAAGGGGAAGTCAGCATAGTTTTTTTTATTATGGAAAAGTATCCATAAAAGATACATTTTTAAATTAAAAAAAATTACCCTGAAGTCAATTAGGGAAAATATGAAAACCAAACTACAAAACATCCTATGCAAGTCAGGGAGAAGTCATATGACCTGACACTAAATGTATATAAATTTCCTTCTGCCATCCTTATTCATGGTCTTATTTTAAGAGGAAAGTCACAGTTTGGAGGTTTTGCATGGTAAAAAAATAAGTATAATTTAAAAGTCAAAATTAGAAATCACAATGCTTACTTGAAATGGCAGGAGCTGAATGGGGGCAGAACCACAAAACAGCCCAGGATCTGGGCTCAAGACAGTCACTGCAACAAACATATGAATCATTATATGTCCACTAAACCACACACTAAGTAACCGGCTATCTGAGGTACCTGGGGTTCAAAGGGCTAATGGGGGTGGGGAGACAGGCATCCTTTAACCAATTTCATTTTTCGATTCTCCTTCCCTCTACTCCCTTTCTATTTTTGGAATAAACTAGATGCTCTCAAATAAAAACAGTTTTCTATCAAAATGATCCTTATATACACTATAGGCTTAATACAATTTTTATAAATAAAAAAATAAATCAAAAGCCCACAGTATATCAGGGATAATACCATGGCACACTGTTAGAATTCAATCACATTTTTAAAAAGGGCTGCGTCTTAGAAGGAGCTGAATTGTTTATGTAGTAATCATTCATTCAATTGTAAAATTTTCATTGAGTACTTCCCTGTCAAGAACTGCATAAAATGTGGGGGTGGGGGGAACAGTGACTAAGAACTAAGACTTTGAGACCATAAGATTTCTTAAAAATACTATTCTTCCTGAGAATAACCAAGTCTACAAAGACCTAGTGGTGGCAACTAAAACTGGTTTTAAAAGATCAATAAGCAGGTAATTCAAAAGTATTCCCGGATTGGCAAATAATCAAAAAAGCTTATGTTTGGATTGTAAAATGTTCTATGCATCATACTTACATTTGAAATTGCACATATGAGATATTCGGGATATATACAGAAACAAAACACATGCCAAAAACTGTTAAAGATGACTTAATGACAACCAGACAAATTTGACTCCAACTAAATAATTCCAGAACTCCATTTCTTTCAGAGAAAAGACAACTCCTGAATCCTGTTTGGGCCCAGACTATAGAAAACCACCTCTCTCAAAGCATTCCTTATTCTAAGATAGGTATAGGTGTCTAGATTTAAACAATTTCCCTTGTTGCATTAAAAGAAAACATTCAAAGGGTGTGAGAGGCAAGCAATTAAATAGAGAAATAATGGCAAGAAAATAATGGAAGGAGCCATTTTCCCCTAAGAAACTTACAAGGGAGACAGGGTCTAAACACTGTACATATTGACATTAGATAATATTTGAACAATATTGTCTGTGAATAAAATATATCCAATATAACTGAAAGTTTTACTATATTTTATAGCCTGCTTCATTGAGCCAATGAAGTCCTCTTCTTACTCAGATGAGGTCTGCAAAAAAGTAAGCAAAATAAACCAGGAGGAGCAGTGAAGCAGATGATAAGTATACCAGCAATATATAGTCTTAAGAACACTGGAGTTCCCGTCGTGGCTCAGTGGTTAACAAATCAACTACGAACCATGAGGTTGCGGGTTCAGTCCCTGGCCTCGCTCAGTGGGTTAAGGATCTGGGCTGCTGTGGTGTAGGTCACAGACGTGGCTCATATCCTACATTGCTGTGGCTCTGGCTTAGGATGGTGGCTACAGCTCCAGTTGGACCCCTAGCCTGGGAACCTCCATGTGCTGCGGGTGCGGCCCTAAAAAAAAAAAAAAAAAGAACATGCTCCACAAGATGTAATCATACAGGACAACTTAGTGATTTGGATGGCTGATCTCATGGCTACACATGACCATCATCTGATACCCCAGAACTGGATATCTAGTTCACAGTTTCATCACAATGTCTACAAATGGTACATTACCACTTTGGTTTGCACTAGACAGGACACTGAATCTCCACAGCTAACTAGGAGGAATGGTTTATACACTGAAGGTATAGCTCTGGAATCCCTTCTAATAAGCACCCAACTCATCACCAGGGCAAGTTAGTTATACAAATATCTCTGGATATCCCAAAAAAATATCCTTCTAAACTGAGATGAGAAAGGAGAAACTCATACTAGAAATAAGAATATTTATTAGGAAAAGGATATTCTCTAGGAACCAGCCTTTAGCCACCTAATCCCTTCTACCATAGAACCAATACAGATTCCTCTATCAGAATTATGGGGAGCAAGAACACAATAAAGCTGCCAGGGGGAGGGAGAGGATTAGAAGCTATTTCTCTTCTACTACACAAAATCTGTGATTCTCTACAGTGCATCATGTTCCTGAAACGTCTACACAGAAATACAGCAACCCACCTAGAAAATGAGAAACAGAAAAAGCAGACAGGAAGAATATCATTAAAAGGTTGCTATAGGTGAAGCATAAGTGCTTCATTCACAGGCACCATTACTAATTACTTCAACATATAAAAGAAAAGTGCAGCATACAATAAAGGGAATTAGCTAAACAGATGGTTAACTGTTGCAGAAATGGTTATAAACTGTCACTTTAGAGAAAAAAGAATAGATTATCTGACATCAATTTAAAAAAAAAAAAAACAACTTCACTTTTTTTAAGAGCATGGGCGCTTTGCTCCTTCACACCAATCACAAATCACATCAATTGAAAAGAAATTTGACTAGTCAAGATGAGTAATTGGGGGAATATGTTTTATTTGAGAAGGAGTTTGCTTTTCTCATGAGATCATACTCTTTCCAATCTTTAAATTATGAAGTATTTCTCTCCTAGCACCAAAAAAAAAAAAAAAAAAAGAGGAAGTACACTTAAATGGGTCACTTTATCTGCACTTAAAGCCTTTTTGTTTTCCTCCTCCATTACTCTGGGCTGTTAAAAGTGACCAAAATCCATTAATACAAGAACAAAGTTCACAGTTCAAGGGGAAATATGTAAGAAAAAGAGGTCCTTAATGGGTAAAAGAGATGGAATATAGTTAGTATCTGCAAGTAATGTTTGAAAGAGCTGGGGTAAGTCACTGGGCCAAGTCAAGATGAAGGGGGTGGGGTCCACACAAAGCCCAGCTGTTCTTCATCATCAGAAAGCAGAAAAAGAGAAAATTGGTTTAATTAAAAGCTCAAGAGATTTCAGCATAAGGAAAAAATTCTTGACTATAAGGGTTATCAAAAACACAGAGACAAATATCAAGGAGGCTATGAGATTCTTATCCCTCTGGGCATTTACTATTAAAGTAATGTCTACTTTAATTGACTTGCTTAAGTAAAATGCTGGCATAAGAGATGATCTGGGCCTGCATGAACTTCTGAAGTCCCTCATATTTCTCATGAACTGTGAAAGCTGTGGGCTGGGATGAAAGAAAGAAGAATGAGAAAGAGTGGGCTGAGGAAGTTTTATATCCTGCCAATGGTCATTTCTAACCATGAAGAGCTTTCTTTTCCCTCTGTACTTTCTTCCATGTATAACTAAAACAACATCATTTTCACACACTTAAGTTGCCCTGGCCCACCAAGGTAGAACAGGTGTCTCTACGAGCTAACAAGGCTGTTAACAAAAATGCAGATGTTGGATAAAAGGCAGATAAGCTTAACCTAAGAAAAATCAGGGGACCTGATAGAGTCACCGAAGGAATTCCCTCTTCTCCTACAAGATTCTCCAGCATGGCTGTCAGGTAGAAATTGATTGTGAACACAAAGAAGGCTCATGTGTCATCTTCTGCAAAATCACAGGGGAGCAGTCACAGACAAGCTCCTGAAAAGCCTTCACAAGACCAGACAAATAACACCAGGAGAAAAGAGACATTGCAGAATCCGGCGACACGTTCAGAAGTTTCTCAAACCTTCCCTTCACAGCTCCACAGTCCCCTCATTTTCCCTTCCCTCCCCTGGTATAACATTGCCACTGATAAACTGTCATGTGATTACTCCCTTAGGGCGCCACAAGCTTCCTTAGTACCCTCCTCACTTCCTCCAGGAAGCTCCGCGTCTGGTATAATTGATGTCTCAACTGAGATCCTAGCCACACACTTCAGGCCATCTTAAAGCACTTTTCACTTCCGAAAAAAGACCCCTCAAACTGGGGCCTCTGAGCCAACGAAAACAGAGAGTGGGCTGAATAATGTTTCATTAAGTTAACATGACCCTGCCAAGAATCATACAATCAGAGACCTGCTTATAAAACTGGCCATAAGGAAAAATGAAAAGGGACCACATAAAATTCTTCGAATGTTGGAATCATTATTCACCCTGGGATCTGAGGACTAAAATATAGGATATGTGTTCTCTATAATCTTTTTTCCCTAAATAGAGACTTTTAAAAATACTAATTCTTCAGCTAGAGCGCTGCTTCCTCCCTGAAAGCCATTAGGGTTAATAACAAGCAGAACCTTTTTTTTGATCTCTATGGATGAAAACTGTACATTCTCCAGTTTCCTCATTTTAGAAGTGGATGGTTGCTTGCAATTTTAAACATGAAATATATCAGGGCCACAAAAAGAGAAGCTTATCTTTTCTTGTTAATAATAATCTATAAATAGAATGTAAAGAAGATGATCTACTGATGGTATCATTTCATATAAAATATGTACGGGTTCTGCAGCCAGCAATGCAAGTCAACTTACTATGTGTGAGCAAGTTCATGATATACCAATGTATTATGTCAGAAAACAACTCAGATACCAACATAACCATAAATCTCTGACTAAAATAGCCCATAAAATTCTAAATATTTTCTTTGGCTGACATAGATCTATACTTGAATTGGCATAAATGGTCATGGATTGTCAACAAAGATATATCAAGTGATTCACCTAAATCACTCTTCCCTCTTCAGAGCTAAGCTTGTAAAATTTGAAGAGTTTACTTTCTTGAGTCTTATGTTTAATTCTTATTAGCTTGAAAAACTGTTTTGGAGTCAATGAAACAATGCATGACTCTAGTTTTGATGCTGTAAATTCTATAATTGATAATATATGCGATTTTTCCCACATGGTAAAAACTTTCAACAAAACCTGAAAACAAAATCTCTTGGTAAGGCATCTCATTTAAAATGAATCTGATTTCCTACCCAACTCACCGTAAGAGGACTAAAGACTGACTGTTATCCCAACTCTACCTAAAGACTCAAATGTTACTGACTGGAATTAAGCTGCAAGATTTCTTTCTGGTTACCAGTTTTTGCCAAGTGCTTGCTTTTTAAAGACTTCTCGGTGTTCTCACTTTAGTGGTGCATCAAATGTCAACTGATCTTTGTTAATTTGAAATAACTCTGGTAGCAGAAGCTTATTCTTTGGATTGCCACAAGGGTATCTTACAGATTGATAGTTATTATTCACCTCAATACTTTTCACTCTTTCATCCCAAAGGAGGGAGTGGATAAAAGATTTAAAAAACAGATGGTAGGACCCTCCCCCTCCCCCCTCCTGCCCTTTCTCCCATGTCCTCACAACCCCACACATCCCCACTTGCTTCTCTAATTATATTTTCAAAGTATATTTATACAGCTGTAAGAAGTGTGGAAATTATATCCATTCTAACTTCTAGTTCAATGACATACTAGGAAGAGAGTAAGCAAGGATATCATCTCAACCAGTTCAGTTTCACAGAATTTATTACTGATTTGTAAGAAATTGTGTGGTAGCCTAGTCCTTCTTTGGAATAAACCGGTGGTTCCTCTTTGTCAAGTTATTTATTTATTATCTATTTATTTATTTGTCTTTTGTCTTTTTAGGGCCGCACCTGGGGCATACGGAGGGTTCTAGGCTAGGGGATGAATTGGAGATGTAGCTGCCAGCCTTCACCACAGCCACAGCAACACCAGATTTGAGCCACATCTGTGACCTACACCATGGATCACGGCAAGGCCAGATCCTGAACCCATTGAGTTGGGCCAGGGATCAAACCCGCATCCTCATGGATACTAGTCAGGTTCACTACCCACTGAGCCATGACGGGAACTCCATCTTTGTCAAGTCTATAATCAGAATAGAGTTGGACAAATGTTGGAAAGTCAAACTGCATCAGTGACTCTTGGCTATGGTCCTAGGCAAAGTCACAGAGTAGTCTGAGCCTGGCTTTTAAGTGTCACTCACATCTACCTGGGCTTGCCACTTGGATTAAACTTTTAACCTCTAAGTCTGTTTCCTCACTGGTTAAAAAAATTATAATTAAAACTGGAGTTCCATTGTGGCACAGTGGGTTAAGGATCTGGCAATGTCACCACTGTGGCTCAGGTTGACCCTACTGCACAGGTTCAACTGCTGACCTGGGAACTTCCACATGCTTTGGGTACAGCCCCAAACAAACAAGATGCAACTAGAGATTCTCACACTAAGTGAAGTCAGAAAGAAAAAGACAGCTACCATATGATATCACCTATACGTGGAATCTAAAATATGGTACAAATGAACCTATCCACAAAACAGAAATAGACTCACAGAGAGAGCAGATTTGTGGCTGTCAAGGGTGGAGATGAAGGAGTGGGATGGACCAGGAGTTTGGGGTTGAGTGATGCAAACTATTACATTTAATACGGATAAGCAATGACATCCTATTGTACAGCACAGGGAACTATGGCCAATCTCTTGGGTTAGACCACAATGGAAGATAATATGAGAAAAAGAATGTGTATATATGTATGACTGGGTCACTATGCTGTACAGCAGAAATTGACACAACACTGTAAATTAACTATACTCGAATACAAAAATTAAAATTAGAAATAGAAAAATTAAATCAAATAGAATGACAGAGCCTAGCAAGACTGACTGACTCAGGAATGTCATGAGGGTTAAACAATATCCATGTTAAACAGCTTACAAAGGCTAGGCATTGTGAGCACTCAATGGATTTTCAATTCCTAGGTTTGAAAATGTATCCTAAGGCTAGGTTAATGGGTTATACGCAGAAAAATACTTATCCTACAAGAAGCAATTGTGGTTTGCAATAAGATGTAAAAGTGGGCAAGCCAAGGAATAGTCAAGGAAATAGGCTATTTACTATTCTTTCTGTGATTCCTCAAAGCAGTTTCTCTAATACAACTTCAAAGGAGAGGCCAGGAAATCTAGTTTGGGTCACATTAGCTGGAAATGTGTGGGTACGTGTTATTTGATGAAGTAGCTATTCACATTTCAAATTAGAGGAGTTTGCTTATCCCTGCTTTGGTTTAATTATTGGCTAAGTGCTCTCACCCTGATCTCGACCCCTTTCCAGCCACTAAAACACTCCCACTGTTTCCTCTGAAATTCGGGATTAGTCATTAGAAAAATCTCCTATAACCTTCATCTCTTCTCTGAACACTCTCCCTCACATTTTGACGTACCAAACCTGGCTCTCACCTATGGACACCACGTCCCCTGGAACCCTCTCAGGGAGTAGCCTGTTTCTTTTCCACACATCTTGTACTGCTGGGCCTGGAAATGGGACAGGTGACTTCTATCTCCCACCCCCCACCCCAATCCTTAGGTGCCTCCAGCATTGTATCTCATGTCAACAGACTATGGCACCAACTACTCCCCCTTAATTTAATTATCCACCAACTCCTAGGTTATTCCCTTTCATTTCTGGAAGATTTTTGGCCCTAAATGTCATACCCTTTCAATGCTAGTTTTATCACAGGTGAACATTTCCATATCCACACAGGTAATTTCTAATATCTCATGGCAGGGCCACTACCAGCCTTTACAACATCATGCTGCAAATAAGAAATGACAACATTTCCTTCAGGTAGACCCTGCTCCATCCCATGACACTAAGCTGGGCAAAGGACGGGCTGCTGAATTTCAGCCACTGATGGCCACCTCAGCCAGGCCACTCTGAAGAGCACACACCCTGCCTACCCATTCGTGATAGCCTTTAACCCAGCCTCCCTCTTTCTTCTCATCTCAGACATACATCCCAGACTGTAACCCTAAACTCAATTTCATGCATTCCACTCTCATGTCACCTATCCTTCTAACTCATTTTCTCTAGAATACCAACGCAAACAATCCTTCCACCCAAAGGAGATCTCTACCTCCTCCTCCACACCATCTCTCTGGCAGTTGTGTCTTTGCTTACCTTCACAACCAGCTTAAATTCTATGCAGATTGATCTTAACACGCCATTCCATGCACCCTCTACTCTTGCATCCCTCTCTGGCTTCATCATTCACACCTGGGAAAATCCCAACTCTGTACATGCATACAGTGGTCATGGACATGACTGTAGAAAAAATGTATAACCACACTGACTGGTCTCATGTTAAATTCAGGACTAGGAACCTTAGGAGTGTCCTTACTGCTGTTGAACTCTAGACAAACATTTTCTATCTTCTCCTTAGATCTACAAAGCTGCCTTCCCATCCTTGACTTCAGCTGATGAACTTGTTTCCTCTTTCACTGAGAAAAATGGAGTAATAAGAAGCAAACTTCCATAGCCCCTCCCACATGCACTCACTTACTTTCATTTCTGTCCAAATACCCTGATTTTTCCTACTGCTTCCTTACAGCACCGGTCAATACTCCTAAATAGAGCCAATCTCTTCATCTATTTAATCAGTCTCATTCCCTCTCCTTTAATCAAGCACACGGCAACAGGTCGCCCTCCTCCTCATCAAATTCTCTTCCTCAACTGGATTTTTCCCATCTGTACATGATTATTCTAATATTTACCTCTCATATTCAAGAAAACTTCCTTTTATTCCAATTTCTCTTCCAGCCATTTTCCCATTTCACTCCTTCCCTTTACCTCAAAATCCTTGCAAGAATTATCTACACCTGAGGTCCTCCACTTTCTGTCTTCTCATTCTCTTGAACACGCTCCATTCAAGCTTGTAGTCTCATCATTGGACAAAAAATAGTCATTGCCAAGTTCACCAATAACCTCACAAAGCTAAATCCAACGTTTTTTTTTCTTAGTCTTCATTGTAAGTTGACACATCAAAAGCATTTGACACATTTGAGTCACTTCCTCCCCACAAACACTTTCTTCACTTGGTTCTCAGGAGAGACAGCATATTCCCCTGTCCATTTATCCTCAGTCTCATTTGCTGGCTCCTATAATCTCTCCTACCTCTTAAATTTCAAAACTGAGCTCATTCTTTGGGCCGCTTTCTTTTTTCTATTTACCTTCAATTCCTTGGTGATCTCATCCAGTTTTTTTGTCTTTAAATATCATCTATAAACTGACCACTTCCAAATGTATATCTCCAGAAAGGTCTTTCCCATAAATTAAAGATGGAAAAATCCAATCATACAACATATTTACTTGGATGATGAAAAATGAGTCTCATGTTTAATACGTCCAAAACCGAGCCCCCCATCAACAACTCCCACCCCAAAGTGATTCTCTTACAGACTTTCCATCTAAGTTAAAGACAAGACTGTGCTTCTATTTGCTGACAATCACCTTTGGAATTATCTCCAGCTCCTTTCTCTATTTCACAACCATACCAATTTCAGCAGTTCCTGTTGGGTAGACACACACACACACACATTCAGAATCCAATTACTTTCCATCATATCCAAACCACCATCACCTCTTATCTAGATTACACCAACATAGTTCTGACTGATCTCCCTGCTTTTGCCCTTGTTCTTCAATACATAGTTTTCTGTACTTAGTGATCCTACTAAGCACTAAGTGACAACATTGTCTTTTTAGCTCAAAACCCTACAACGGTTGAATATCTCACTCAAAACAAAAGCCAATGCCAACGCACTATATAATCTGGCCCCATAACTTCCCTGACCTTGTATCTGACCATCTTCTCTCCCTTGTTCACTCTGGACTCCAACCACACTGGTCTCTGGATGTTTCTGGATTAGTCCAGGCACTCTCCTGCCTCAAGGTCATTGAAATTGTTGCTTCTTTTACCTAGAACTCTCTCCCATCAAACACAAGCTCTCTCACTCCCTCAGGTATTTCCTCAAATGTACCCTCCTTTCTCACTCTTTCTTTTTCAACTTGTAGGGCCACACCTGTAGCATATGGTAGTTTCCAGGCTAGGGGTCAAATCCAATCTGCAGCCACAGCAACTTAGGATTCCAGCTGCGCCCACAACCCATCCCACAGCTCACGGCAATGCTGGATCTTTTAACCCACTGAGTGAGGCCAGGGGTGAAACCCACATCCTCATGGATACTAATCAGATTCATTACCGCTGAACCACAATGGGAACTCCTCACTCCTATCTTCTTAATTCGTTTTGCTCCATATCACTTACCAGCACTGAATAAGCTGTAAATTTTACATACTTATTTTGCTTACTTTCTCCCTACCAACACAAAATGTAGGAGAGGTCTCTTTTTGTTGTTTTCCCTGCTACAACTATAACGTAGAGAACTGTACTTGGCAAGTAGCAGAAACTCAATATACACATTGATATACAGTAACAGAAAGCGGGTGGGGAGGGGAAAAGAACACATGCAAGTCCCCATGCAAGCAGGCAGTACAAGGAGTGACCCAGTAAGATCCTGCTCATCCTACTGATGGAGAAGGGTGTGCCCCATTCACTACCCCTTCCAGAAATCCAGAAATTATCATGCATCTCTGCTTTGTTCTCTTACTAACCACAAGGACCTGCCAAATTCACAGCACTACCACAACAATAGTGGGGCTCTGAGTTGAGTTTTCGAAATGTATAGAATTAAAGACGTCAAATTAAATGCAAGCTGGTTTCAAAAAAAAAAAAAAGTCTACAAAGCCGAATTCAGTGATTTTACTAAGACAAGAATCTGTTTCCTGAGTTAATTCACCACCCTGGCTGCAGGTCAGATGGACTGGAGCAGAATCAGTCTCCAGGGGACTATCAGAAAAGCACACCAGTTTAAAGGGCAGGAGTGGCCAGTGAGAACACAAAGGGACTCCTATGACCATTAATAAAATGAATGGCTTTGGGCTATTACTGAAATACGATATTTCTGCAAGGATCCTTTAAGGTTTGTTTGTTTAAAGATAATTTACTGATTTCTAGGAGTCCACTGACAGAGACTTTAATGACACAGTCTTCCTCCCAAATCATGATCTGAGGCCACTTGCGGGACCACTGGGTAATGTTAAAAAAGAAAAAAAAAAAGTATAGCAGGTTTTGTGGAGCAAATAATTGCCAAAACTGCAGTACATAGACCAAAAGAATCAAAGTGCAAATGTCTTGAGAAAGATAAAAATGAATCTACATGGACAGAATTCATAGGTGGAAAATGCCCCCTTCGAATTCTAGAAAGGTTGCTCACTTTTCAAAAGCATTTCATAACTTATTTGTCCTGTTTCACTGTGAGGACTTAATTTAATAAGGACAAACCTAGGAACAAAGCTATCATAAAACTACTTGTGATCACAGGAAAATCAGCATAATCAGAAATAAAACAATGGCATTCTCAGTACTTATGTAAGAATAAAATCAAGGGGAGGAGGAGGGAGTGGGATGGACCTGGAGTTTGGGGTTAATAGATGCAAACTGTTACATTAAGAATGGACAGGCAATGTGGTCCAGCTGTACAGCACAGGGAACTATGTCTAATCACTTGTGATGGAACATGATGAAAGATAATATGAAAAATACATATATATGTATGACTGGGTCACTTTGCGGTACAGCAGAAATTGACAGAACAATATAAATCAACTATAATAAAAATATTTTTTAAATGTTTATAAAGAATAAAATCACTATATACTCCAATAGCTTTCTCACCTTGCAGGAGAAATACACTGGTAACATTCAAGAATACTATCCAAGGAAATCCATACAGTTAAAAAAACTAAACAAAAAGCAAAGAACTGTATCCTTAGAGGCTAACTTTTCTGGAAAGAAAAGAATTGTTTGATGATAAATCTAAGCAGGTGGTAAAAACTTAGAAGAAAATCATATTTATAACGGTAGAGTATTCAATTAGCAAGTTACTAGAATTCTATTTAATCTTTATGAGAACAGGTTGAGTATATCTTGAAATTTGTCACACTCACCATTCCCTTCCCCACTGGCACTGGCCTCCGCCATCTCTGTACCATCCAATTCAGACTCACAGCCTAAATCCAGTGTTCCATCAGCTGGGCATGACGACTCCTCTTTCTATATTATTTTAAAAATAATGATTTATGGAGATGTACTAGCAACTGAAAACATTCAAAACACTTCCAGAGTCCTGGGAATTATCACAGTCACTTGTGATTTGGAATTTCAATACTGATTTACTTTTTAATGTAAAAATCACTCCTTAGAAGGGGGGGGCGGGAGAATAACTGGGAGAAGCACATCGCCATAGCTGATTTTTTTGATAACCTTTAACATCTCTACAAAGTTTCTTTTGGATGTATGTCGTTTCCATTTTTTTTTTCAATTCCTCCTTCATCCTTATTTTTGAAAATGGCTTAACAACTCAGAATTTTAATCATAAATTTAAACACTCAAGTAGCTACAAAAATCAACTGAAACAATGCATGTCTTTTGATTAACCTGTGTAGTTTTCTAAAATGTATATAAGACAAGAGCCTGGTGCTTAGTAGCTGAGAAAGAACCCTTGCTTCTTTGCCAGGTATAAGTTTTGAATTTAAAAAAAAAAAAAAAACTAAAAGGAAATTAATGAACTTCAAATGTAATTCATCATTTATTAAAGCAGTGAGGTTTTTTTAAAATTTATTACAAATGGTACACTGATTTTGTTTGTTCAAAATTATGCTGCTATTTGCAAATCATCAACTTTTGTCCCCTGGAATTCTGCACCTTAGACAGCATTTCCATTCTAGATGAGAATGGGAATCACACTAAAATAATTAAGGTTCAGTTATCGGAAGCTTTTAATTTTCTCTATTCTTTTCATGTAACATGTATACAATAACAGTAAAACTTCTGAGATTACTGGTGGTTTTAAATTTGAATAACTGATTTAAATCAGTGAATTTTCAAGAATGGGTATATTTCTTCATTTTTATAAAAGACAAAAAGGCAAACAGGTGTGAAGCCTGTATATTAACCGATGGTCATTAAGTCAGTTTTTGGCAACTGTGATCATCTTAAACTTTTGGCTGATGAACCACGGCACTCCTCCATGTCAATTTTTAAGAATCAAGAATTTTAAGGAAGCCACAGCTATTTTTCCATTACCATATGTTAGAGTGAAACCACAGATATGTTTTCTTTAAAGAAAAATGTCATTGTTCATTCTGAATATGAAATCATTTTTAAGACATCTGAAAACATTTAAAAGGCACAGGGGTCACTCTACCCTTCACCCAAATCTAATTTTGTTTACCTTCACATGTCGGGAAAAAATGCATGATACATAGTAATAAGAGATATAATACGCAGAACAATCCAACTTACTTTGAGAGCATAGAGGCCTGACTTTCCAGGGATTTTGAAGAATGTTCCATCCCCTATTCGAGTGTTAGTGTGAAGCATTGCATTCAGACAGGCTAATGGAGAAGTTCCACTAGAAAATAAAAGTGTGCAAAAAACGAAGCAGTCTGAGACGCAGTTTCTGTGGCAAAAGTGTTCTCAGTCTCTTAAGAAAAAAAAAAAAAAAAAAGACCCTCTCACATGCCTTTTTAAAATATCCTCCCAACCCGGAAAACATCTACATTACAATAACGGGCCAGTCCAGTTTCACCAAAGTTAATCAGATACATCTGTCTTATAGGCTTCAGGCAAAAAGTCTCCTGAATTGAAATTATGCTTTTATTCATAAAGCAACCAACACTCTATTTCAAAGAAACCAAGGCCCAAACATTTATGCGGTATTATTTTGCAAATACCATGAAGCCTCAGTTTTTAAATATTACAGACAACTTGATGGTTGCACTTGAATGATCAAAACACCAAGTTCAAGGACAGCCCCATCCTATAGGTTGAAAAGCAACAAAAGAATAATAAGAAACCAGGGAAGACCTGATTTGAAATTACAAGTATTTAAGTTACTCGTGGGATTGCATTTCTCACAAGGCCAAATACAAATGTGTATCTGTGTTTATATCTCTGACGGCTTCTACATTGACATCCTTTTCTCAGTTCTTTGTCAAATAAAAAAAAAAATACGTGTTTGGGAATTTTGCCCAGCTAATAATTATGTTCTGTTTTAGTAAAGATGTAAGTGACTGAGTTACGAAAATAGATTTTTTTAAGAAATCAAATATTAAACATTAAAATATCAAAACAGAAATATTATTGAAATACACTCATACTTAAAAAGATGCTTATGAAATGTATAATACCTATGTATATCCTGGGTAGACTGTAGAACTTTTTTTTGCATATTTGGTTGAACCAATATAGGTTAGAAGCCCTAGTTCATCCCATTCGCCCATTAAGGGGTTTGGGTATTTAATCCAAACTATTCCGGAACACGAGGACCTTTAGGATCCTAAGGTTTTAAGGTCTGACTTCCTATGATAAGAATATACTTTCATGTTATTAAATTAAAAGATTTCTAAATACCAAGATTATCAAATCGCTTCCTTAATATTGAAAACCCAGTAAAATGAAAAAGCCAAATTTGCTGAGTTGCCACAACACACTTAGTAACAAGTCAGCATATATACACATCATGGTCATAAAGGTTTATAAGTATTATAATAACAAGAACACTCTTTATTATTTTAGAAAATAGCTCCTCTGTGCCAACACATCAGTATGATTCCAAATGGTCTGACAGGAAGCAAGAAGTTGGTCACAGCACAAGGCAGTTAGAACACTACAGTACACATGGTAACAATGCTGGGTGTTTATGTAATATATTTTCCTCACGAAGCTTCTACAAGCTTACAGACCTCATTTCATTATTTTTCCTCACAAAAGATGTCCTGCTCATATGTAAAACAGGCCAGGCATCCCTTATAAAGTAAAATATATGCATCTCCCAGAAATATCTGTCCATGAATACATTCCAGATAAATAATGCTCTACATGTTTTACTGAATACTGCAAAATATATATTTTTATCCTTATTCTCTTCAGAAAAAGCACAGACAATTTGAAGCTGGGAATTATTGTACCAGATTTGTGGAGTTTTAATTTGGTGAAACTGTCAGAAACACAGATTTTTCTGTAGGGACTTGGCAAGAAAATATTAACACTACAAGTAAAATAGAATCCTTTACATAAAAATGGAACAATGTAGATGGTTTTAAAATGTAACTTAATAAAACTGTCCACCTAACATCAAACCTCACACACATTTTCCCTGTTCTTTACCTCTAAGGTCCTAATACACACAATTCCAAGAACTCAGACTGAAAATATTAAAGAATAATACAAATTTAAAGACAACTAAAAAATACTGAATATAATTCAATGTTATAACTGACATTTGCTTCCTAAAGTACAATAAACCAAAGATAACTGTAGTAAACTATTAAAAAGCAGTTTATTGCTATCCTTGTTGCAAACATAAGTGATTAGCACCCAGTTTCATATAATAAGAACATGAATATGTTATTAGATTACTATTTATTAACTCAATAAACTCAAGATTTACAATGGAAATATTAGAAAATATATAATTTACAATCACATGATAATATATCTCCAAAAGTCTCAACGACAACTGCAATTTTCCTAAATCTTTCCCCAAACAAACCTATGAAGTTTGTTTCATTTTAAAACTATACAACATTGGCATTTCAAAAGAATTAAGAATATTTTGCAATGAAATGCAAATTTTACAATTCAAATCACTGGCAATTAGTCATTTAGTCTTGAGCATATCACTTGCATTTCTCTACAGATTAAAAAAAAAGCACATTATATGGTCCATTTAATTTAAAAACAATTAAATACTGGCAGATAAAGAGTGAAGTGCTTACTAAAAAGGTAACTGACCCACTGCATATACAGTGGTGAATTTTAAAAATCTTTTGTAACATTTACTCCTTGCTACTATATTCAATATTTATTCCACAAAGTCTAGAAATTTTAGACTGCTTTTCCTAAAAAAATGGATGTCTTAATTAGCTGTCATTGAACAGGAATAAATAAAAGTCTTATTTACATATTACTATTTTAATATTCAGAAAAAATAGAACTACCAAGTATACCTAGGCCTGCTTTAAGAAATATATAAATATATACTTATACATCTGTATATATTAAAAAACACAATGATTTACTATGGGTCTGAAAGAAGATGAGGCAAATATGTCATATTCTATATTCTTAGCAGGAATACCTTCTATGTAATATTTCTTATTTTAAATTTTTAAAAATTTAATGCAAAATCAGAATTTATAAAGCTCAGAATTCTGTCCTGGAATATGTAAGTGTATATTACATATAAAGCAATAAAACATTTTAACCAAAAACATCTTTAAAATTTCAAAGTTACTTACTTTCTAAAAAGATGAATTAGAAGAATTGCGAGATCCCGATTTATAAAAAGAAAACAAAGAAAAAAGGAAGGAAAAAAAGAAGTTAGTTTTTTCAACTTAAAATGCAATTCTACACCTTACCATTTCAATACATAAGAAAAAGTACAAGATAACATCAAACTCTTAGATTTGGCTGTTGGGAGGGAGGAAAAAACTGGAGGACTGGGGCATAAGGTAAATTCCACTTCTCTAACACATCCATAACTTTCTCATTTTGTCCACAATGCACATATATACCCATACGAAGAATATAATGAGAAAGAAATAAGCAGGGCACTATTTGTCCCCAGTTCTTTTCTTTCTGCTATTCCCTGTAATTAGGCCCTTTCCTATACACCTGCCAGGGTAGATATACAGCTTATTCTATTTGTTTGTTTTTCTCCCTAGACTGTAGGGTTGTGGAACCCTTCTGGTTTGTTTTCATTTCCCACAACCCCTGAAGCAGAACAGGGGTGGAATTTGGAGGCAGGGGAGCAGGCATAATTTAAACTGTCTAGACATCAAAGAACCCCCAGAGATGCTTTGCAGAGCCCCAGTGCTGTGTGAACTACAGAAAAACCATTCCTTTATCGCATCAAATTGTTGACAGAACACAAAATTTTACTAATAGTGTACACTAAATGAAGAGACTGAATGACCTGTCTATTTTAATAATTTTAAAAGCCAGAAAGAATATCTGGGGAATGCAGTACATCCAGACATGACAAAGAAAACATCATCTTTGTGGTCTTCTGCTCCTTTCCATCTAAAATAATAATGTTTTAAAAGACTTCAATATTTAAGTAATCCAAATCTTAAATGACTTTATTTCTTTAAATATCTCAATAAAAAATTCAGATGAAAGCTATGTCCTGGAAACATCTTAAAATCTCATTTTTGAATTATGGGAACATCAAAAAAGTAATCCTGAACAATGTAAGTCTAAAAATTTAACAAATTTAACTAGTAATTATTAAGCGGCATTATTAGACAGTTATTGCACTAAGTGATATTAATACAAATTAACCGAAGCAATTTTCTGTTCACTCTTTCAAAAAAAATGAATAATAGCTCCTTTCAAGTATTTTCAGGGTTGATAGCCCAGAGAAAATGTCTTAATTATAAGGGATATATTTTTAAGAGGAAATTGTGTGGGCCTCTGGGGTGGAGGTAATGTTTCAATGCTTTGAACATAATTCCAGCATTCACTACATGAAAATTACATTGTTTACTTAGGATTTGCACATTTAATTTAATATGTGTTAACACTTCATAAAAATGTTTTCAAAATGTTAAAAATGAATAAATCCACTGTTGGATCTATTTATTTATTTATTTACATATTGAATGAGCAGGTCACTACTAGTGGAGAAGAATAAACTATTTCTACCAGTAAATGTGGATGACTCCTAAACACACATATGCACAGTGGACTTCAGCTGATAAATCAGTAACACAGATGATTAAAAACTACCCTATCAAGTTCCCGTTGTGGCTCAGAGGTAAGAAGCCCGACTAGTATCCATGAGGATGCAAGTTCGATCCTTGGCCTCTCTCATTGGGTTAAAGATCCGGTGTTGCCGTGAGCTGTGGTACAGTTCATAGACATGGCTCCAATCCTGCACTGCTGTGACTGTGGTGTAGGCCAGCAGGTGCAGCTCTGATCTGACCCCTAGCCTGGTGGGAATTTCCATATGCCGCACATTTGGCCCTAAAACAACAACAAACAAACTATCCTAGAAAATCAAGGCCATTCTTACTCTCGAGAAACATTGCTATTAGTCTGGATTCCCCCAAAAATGATTGAAAACAAAAACTTAAAAGTTAAAGTCCTTCATAAATGCTCTCTGAAGAATCCCAGAACATACAATATCAGCCAAAGATTGACCTACGGTAATTCTGAAATTTGATTTTCAAGACAAGAACAGTATCCCAAACCTCAGAGTTCTTCTAAGAAGATCACTAATGAAAGTTTTTCATGGACACTGACATACGGCAAATAACAAAGATTAGAGTTACAAAACGTAAATATGATTCCCATTTCAGCAGATACAACTGGGGCTGAGAGGTTAAGAATCTTACCTCAGTCTAATATCTAAGTGATACAGCTGAAGTCCAAATTTTACTCTGATTTCAAACCCACATAAAAATATAAAAATAAATGGAACAACCAATTAACTCAAGAGATGGCTCATATTTAAAAGGAAGATATTTTGCATAATTTCTATGTAAAGACTACCTACATGCTTTTCAATATTTAACATGTCTTTAGGGTAAAATTAGAAACATAGTCTCAAGTATTCTTTTTATGAAGTGGAGATACTGAGGCAAGAAATAATTAGCAAGTGACATACTCTGTGCAATTATTAAATTTAAAGAAACAGTGTCAGACTCCAGACCTAAACATGCATTTCTGATTGCCTTGAACAACATAAAAATATATTCTTTAGAGCATATAAACAGGCATCTGAACTCAGACTTGTCATTCCTTAATTAATGGACATTACCAAGCTACTACTAGATAGTCTATAGTGATTCATACATTTCAGTAAAAGGACCATTTCACTAAAATTATCTTTTTTTTTTAGGAGACAAGAATTCCAAAACATCGGAGTTCCCGTCGTGGCGCAGTGATTAACGAATCCGACTAGGAACCATGGGGTTGCGGGTTCGGTCCCTGCCCTTGCTCAGTGGGTTAAGGATTCGGCGTTGCCGTGAGCTGTGGTGTAGGTTGCAGACGCGGCTCGGATCCCTTGTTGCTGTGGCTCTGGAGTAGGCCAGCAGCTACAGCTCCGATTGGACCCCTAGCCTGGGAACCTCCATATGCCGCAGGAGCGGCCCAAGAAATAGCAAAAAGACCAAAAAAAAAAAAAAAAAAAAAAAAAAAGGAATTCCAAAACATCAATAAGGACAAAAATTTGCTTAGTATCATTTTAGAATAGAATCTATAAGGAAATGAAGAAATATCCTCAGGGAGTTCCCATAATGGTGCAGTGGAAACGAATCCGATTAGGAACCATGAGGTTGCAGGTTCAGTCCCTGGCCCTGCTCAGTAGGTTAAGGATCCGGCATTGCCATGAACTGTGGTGTAGGTCGCAGACACGCCTCAGATCCTGCATTGCTGTGACTATGGTGTAGGCCAGCAGCTGTAGCCTGTGACCCCTAGCCTGGGAACCTCCATATGCTGTGGATGCAGCCCTAAAAAGAAAGAAAAGAAACAGCCCTCTAAAAGTGTAAGTGAAAGCATATAATCTAAATTATAATTTTAAAGACTTTCAACTAAAATATGAAGTGTGGTTATTATCTTTGATTATAGACATTAAGTAAAGAACATAGCACATGTATGGCTGTATACTGGCAACTGTTTTATCTACAACTATGCATGTCGTAACATGCCATATTACCACTGCTATACTAGGAAAAGTGATGGAGTACAATGAATAAGACTGTGGTTTCTGAAGCCAGTCAGCCTGACTTCATGTGAAGCTAGACTGTTTCCTACCTCTATGACTTTGAACTCTACCTCTCTGAGTCCCAGCTTCCTCAATTACAAAATGTGGATAACAAAAGTCACTATTTCATAGGGGACTGTTCTGAATACTTAATGAGTTTAAACATGTAAAACACCTAGAATAGTGTCTAGAATATTGTTCATGTTCAAAAATTATGAGTTATGGTGGTGATGAATACTACTATGTGTCAAAGTAACCAACATCCAGAGGTACAAAGGATGGCAAGGGGAACGAAATTAAATATTCTGTAGCTTCTTTAAAGACTTAATTAAGGTAACATTTTGTCTAATGTCATTTTTGTTTCATTAGCAAAAATAAATATATGGGAGTGTACACATTCCTATCTCAGAGCTCTCACTTGTGATTAATACTGAAAATAACTTAGTAAAGGTAGAGAGAAAAGGATGATAATAATGCATATTTATTATTATAGTTACCATTCATTGAGTAACTCTAATGCAATCAAGCTTTCACAACTATTATCTAATCCTTACAGTCACCACAAAATGTAAGCATGGTTCTCAGTTTTACAGCTGAAACTGAGGCTGAGAGGTTAAGAATCAAGTAACATCTAAATTGAAATCCCAGGTCCGACATTTGGTTGTGGTTTTTTTGTTTTGTTATTTTTTTTTTTTTTTTTGGTTTTTTGTCTCTTTACGGCCACACCAGCAACATATGGAGGTTCCTAAGCTAAGGGTCTAATCAGAGCTGTAGCTGCTGGCCTACACCACAGCCACATCAATGCCAGGTCCAAGCTGCATCTGCAGTCTACGCCACAGCTCCCAGCACTGCTGGATCCTTAACCCACTGAGTGAGGCCAGGGATTGAACCTGCAACCTCATGGTTCCTAGTCAGATTTGTTTCCACTGCTCCACGATGGGAACTCCCAAATTCTGACATTTCTATATGTAGAAATAACTCTGTTGCATACAGCACAAATAATCGTAACACTGTAAATCAACAATACTTCAAAACTTTAAAAAATGAAAAAGAAATCTCGATTCTACTCTGATTTCACAGCCCATGTTCTTTCCACTAACCCACATTCTCTGTTCACACAGTTGTTTCTTCCATTTAACTAACTGAGGATACCAAAGAAGAATATTTAGCACTTGAAGGAAAGACACAGAGAAATGTCAGATGCTTGGAAAATGGTAAGACATTGGCTCCATCTTCACTCAACGGTGCCTATAGCAATGATTCCCCCAGGAAAGATTTCAAATAATATAAAGAAAGAACTAGAATGCAGAAGATGACATTGTTGGCTGTCTTGCTCAGGTGATGGTACTCTATGAAAACCAAGGGAGAAGGAACTTTGAGAGAATACAGTAGAGAATTCAGGTCCATAATTGAGATACCTTTTTGTAGAACTGAATCATTAAAGAAAACACAATCCATTAGTTGAATAAATATTTTCTGAGCACATTATATATGTCAAGCTCATCTTGAAATAAATTTGCACTCTGACAGTGCTTTGCACGAAACAGAAATGCAGGCTGAGTTGAACTGAGTTCTCTGAATACATATGAAATGACAAGGGATTCAGGAGAAAGGAGCCTTGAGGCATGTGCCACAACAAGAAGAAAATCATCTGGAATTTAGATGTTATCCCTAGTTTATTCTAAGGAGATGACTGAGATGGGATCGTGTGTGGATTTCTTCTAACACCAACTCCAATGCAGAGGCAGCCCACTCATGGCCTTTGACAGCCCTTTAGGACTTTATACGATTTCCCCACAACTGTAATCTCAAAGAGAATATGTTCAGTTATGCCAAAAAAAAAAATCTTCCAAAATAAAAAGATTCCATATATCAGAGAAAAGAACAGACACTAATTATATCTGGTATGATAAATTAGTTTTGTATAAAAATGTAGATTTCCTTTTTTTTCCTTTTTTTGCTATTTAGGGCTGCACCCGTGACATATGTAAGTTCCCAGGCTAGTATCTGAATCAGAGCTGCAGCTTCTGGCCTACACCACAGCCACAGCAACACAGGATCCAAGCCACATCTGCAACCTATACCACAGCTCACGGCAAAACCAGATCCTTAACCCATCGAGCAGGGACAGGGATAGAATCCGCAACCTCATGGATCCTAGTTGGGTTTGTTACCACTGAGCCACTACAGGAACTCTGAAAAATTTAAATTTCTATACTCTACTTGCAGGTATTTTGTTAGCGATGACTAATATTGTAGCATTTCTGAATGTGTTCTGTGGGATATTAGTCCCAAGTGATGCTCAAAAAAACTGTCAAAGGAGTTTCATAAAAGCTGTATTCTTCCCTTGCAAACTCACCAAATCCATTGAAAATATATATTAAAATCTCTGAAAAAAATCCTATATAACTTCAGAAACTGCTTAACTCTGTTTCTTAAGCATAATTTAAAAATCTTTCCCATTATAATATGTAGTAACATCCCTGATTACAGTATGCCAAAAAATATACTTGGGGAAATGCTAAATTATATTTATGATTAGGATTGTTAGGAAAAAGTGATCATACTCCCAGGGGGAATGCTTAATTTTATTAGCAAAATGCTTAAAATTATTTTAAAAGTATATAAAATAAATCTCTTTTCCCTGAAAAAAATAATGCTGTGTGACAATGATTTTTTTCCTTGTCTAGACTTATAAAATTGAAAAATATCCATGCATTTTATTTATTTTTTTGGCTGCACATGTGGCATGCAGAATTTCCCAGAACAGGGATTGAACCCACTCCACAGCAGTGACAATGATGGATTCTTAACCAGCTAGGCCACCAGGGAATTCTAGGTACTTTAAACAACATTGAAAAATTTATAGATAGTATCTACATATAAAAGAAAATACTATATATTTGCAATATTACATTACCCCACATAAAATTCATCTTTCTCATCTTTCCCAGTGGAGATCTTCCTCCTGATTCTCTATTTCTCTCCTTCAGTGATGGGTGGGATCCTCCTCTTCATCACCCAGGAATGAAGTATTTTTCAGACCACGTGAATTATTCTGCCTCAACAACTTTTATCCCTCATTTTTACTTTCTCACATCCTAATTCAAACAGTCTTAATAGCACAAGAGGACAATTCTGTAGCCCCCGTCCCTAACACTGCCTTCAATACATCCCCACTCCAATTCAGCTACCCACTGGTGGCCAGAGTAGTTTTCCTATGTAAAAAAACAAAAATAAACAAAACAATGCTCAGAGTTCAGGCTATGTCACACACTGGATTGATTTTTCTGAGTTTTCTTTTCTTTTTTTTTTTCTTTTTTTTTTTTTTTTTTGACCATGCCCACAACATACAGAAGTTCCAGGGCCAGGGATTGAACCTGTGCCACCGCAGTGACAATACCAGGTCCTTAACCTACTGAGCCTCCAGGGAACACCTTTTGTTTTAAATCAGTGCTTGCTTTTCAATGACCACCAATGAAAGCACAAACTCCTTGGCTCACAGTGGGATCCTCTACAGTACCCTGGGCACCTCCCTCAACTCTCAAATTACTCCCCCACTCCCAGACTATTCTCCTATAACTGGATCCAACTCTTGCACCTCCCATGGCTTCTCATCTCTCAGTTTTGGCTCCCATGAAACCCTCTGTGTGGAACTATACCACACCCCTTGCTCCATTTACCATTCAAAACGAAATTTTTAACTGCCACCTGTATGGTGATTTGTGACCCCAGGGTTATCTTCCTTACAGTATTACAATCTCAACACTTTGCATATCCCTCATGGTTTCCTTTCATCCAAACTGTTTACACTTCTAACTTTCCTGATTGAACAACTTCCAACAAGTTTGGGAACTCCACAGGGAACAGACACATATTTATTTATCCTTATATTATTTGACAAGCAATCCCAATGTACTCAAAGGGTGTTTGGTAACAAGAATTTTAATCACTGTTGTTACTATCATGGATCTGTGGACATAAAGCACTCACAATGAATATTATCTCTATTCTCTTTAAACTCCCAACTGCATCATGTGTGTCAAACACCCTCCATGCCATACAGGCTACGTGGCCATCGTGTATTTTCATGCCCTGCCATTCCTTTCTCTTAGGGACTTTCCCTTATTCTAGTTTAGCCATCAATGATATGATCCTGATTTCCCTACCTCAAAGGCCAGCCTGGTTACACTACCTGGCCAAATGGTGGGAGTTTCACTGTCTTTTGGGGAACTGATAGAGAAATATAGGAAATGAGCATTATTTTCAGTAGAAACCTTAGCTGTAAAGGTATAAAAAATATTAGCTAGTGATGACCTCTGCCTCCACAAGGACAGAGCCTGCTGAGCCCAAAACCAACTACAGGCAAGCAGAGCAAACCATAGGAAGAAAACGTGGGGGGAAAGATGATATTACTTGGACTCCTGCATTATCTAGTCAGGTTGAAGATCAACTATTGGAAGTCCAAGCCAATAAATGCCCTGCTTATTTTATTTTTGACACTTATCCATAATAGAAAGGCTAAGCGATTCATACAAGCTGACCTCACTTCTCTGGGCCTCAATTTTCTCATCTGTAAGATGATGAGTTGAAAACAGGCATGCATGAAAGCTCTGCTAACCTCTTCCTGGTTAAGGTTTTAAGGGCAATTAATAATGGTTAGACAATTGGCATACTGTTCATTCTAGCTGTGCTGCCTTTGCCTTCACACTCCATGACTTCAGTGCCCTCTGTCCTCCTTTCTTCTTACTCATTTGTAAAGAATGCTTCACCTTCTCCTCCTAGAAGCTTCTAACTAACTCTCCTGTCCATGGCGATAGTTTCTGAACCTCTGTAGGCATTACTGCCTGTCCTAGGACTGCAGCATTTAGTTCTGTGCCATCCAAAACCTTACTGCTCTATAGCAATCGGCTCCTTAGGACTCTGACTTCATTGGGATTCTTTTGTGTGCCCCTGCTGGGGCCCAGTCAGATGCTCAGAAAACATCCAGGGGCTGGTGATAAGCTAACATCTAATGATTTATAGTGCAGAACAAACTCTGAAGCTTGGCAATACCAAATATTGGTTGAGGATGTACAGAAATAGAAATTGTGAAATACTCCAGTGAGAATATAAATTGACACAACGTATTTGGAAAGACATCTGGCAATATCTACTTTTAAAAAATCCACCAAAAAACAGGTGTGCATGCTTAACAGATCAACAATTCCACTTTTTGGTGTAGATCCTAGAAAAACTCAGTGCAAATTCACAAAGTCATAATTTGTTAAGGACAAAAGCTATCAATAAACTAAATGGTCACCAATAGGTTGTGATTATAAGCAGAAATATATTTTATCTATATATTCATAGTGAAACTACAGAATTCTGAACCACAACATTATACAGCAAATCTATGACACTGATTGCCTCTGAGAAGAGAAGAAAATCAAGGGACTCCAGCTTTTTCTGCCAGACTTTATTTAAAAGAAATCCAAAGCAACTATGACAACATGTCCACAACTGTTAATTCCAGCTGGTGGTTGCTGGTCTGTGATATTGTTCTGCATTTTCAAAAAATTTCAAAACAGAAAAAAAAAGACTGTTACTCATTTTGTTCTTTAACCCACAATTTGGCTTCTCTCTATCAGATCCTCCTACCTTGTTTCAACTTATATTAATGTTTAAACATTTTTATGCAAATAAATAAATGATGGAAATTATATGAAAGTGTAAAGGGAGGTCATTACTGAGAGTTAAAAGTAATAGATTCCTCTCAACTTCCCCAACCTGCCCACTGCTTCAGCAATAATGACCATTAAAGATCTATCTTGTTTCTTCCTAGAGCTTTTCCTAGTTTCATTCATACATATGCATGCATTCAACTCTGTGGTTTGGTCTCTTATATTTATTTTCAACACAAATGAGAGCAGTTAGTGCATACTGGTAGGTACATGCTTTTTACTTAATAACATGACTGAGAGATTTTCCCAAGGGATAGTTTTTGCTCTTCATGTTCTATAGAATATTAAATGCTCTTAATATTCATACACTGCTCGTATTATTCTATAGACTAGATAGATTGTATCATAATTTTAAAGTCTTTATTATTTAACATGTAGTTTGCATCTAATTTTACCTATCAAAAGTAATGAAGAATCTGGCATATACTTCTCCTTAATATATGTGCTATAGATTATGTTCTCCTCAAAATTCCTATGTCGAAATCTAATCCCCAGTGAGATGGTATTTGATGGTGGGGGCCACTGGGAGGTGACTAGGTCATGAGGATGGAACTGTCATGCATAGGATTAGTGTTCTTACAAAAGAGACCCTAGAGAGCTCTCTCCCCCATCCCATGTAAAGACTCAATGTGAAGTCAAACATCTCTGTGCCAGAAAGCAGGCTTTCACCAGACTCTAAATCCAAGGGTGCCTTGACCTTGGACTCTGCACCCTTCAGAAGAGGGAAAAACAAATTTCTGTTGTATTTAAGTCACCCTGGTCTATGTTATCCTGTTACAGCAGCCTGGACAGACTAAGGCAGTATGTATAACTTTTTCTCTGGGATAGATTCCAGAAAATACAATTTTTATATTAAAAGTTACTTTAAAAATATTGTTAGTTATGTCCAAATTACCTTCCCTGAGTGTAACTATTTTCCCCACCCTAGTCAATGGTATTAATCTTTCAATTTCGCTAATCGAATCAAAGGGCTGTAAAGTGGTCATCCCAGGTAGAGAGAGCAGCATGAAGAAGGCACACAGAGATAGAACCAAACGTGGTCTGCAGAAACATGATTATTTGGTATTTCCAGGGCAGTTAGGGGACAGGGTTAAGATCAGATTCCAAATGGAAGGTACATACCACGCCATGTGCATGACATTTATACCCATTTTAAACTCCATGGAGAGAAGCTTAAGAGTTCCATGCAGGAAATGATGATGGAGAGCCCCAGAAGATTTTAAGGAAGAAAACACCCTTGTCCTGCTGAGGACAGATCTAGAATGAGACATACCTAGAAGACAGATCCATTAGGAGCCTGCAGTATTGGACTGCAGATAACAAGAACCTCAACAGAGCAATGATGGTAAGGAAGAGAGATGGACCAAAAAAAAAAAAGAAAAGAAAAGAAAAAGAAAAAAGAAAATCAAGAAATACAAGAGAAGAAATACATTGGAGACAAAAACCAGTAGGACATAGAAACTGACTAGATGTGTATGATAAGGGATCAGAAGGAATTTAGGATTGCTTCAGAGGCTGAGGGTAAATGGTGGTATAATTAATTTAAACTGGCAGTTTAGAAGAGATGGTTTAGAAAACAATGTGGTGAATTTAGTTCTGGACTTACTAATGTAAAGGTATGCATCCTAAATTCAGATACACACATACGCATCACAGAATTAATGCTAGGGTTAGAGACAAACACTAGGGAACCATCAGCCTATAGATGGTATTCAGAAAGGTGAAAACTGAGAGGCACGGATGTAGAGTAATAAGAGAAAAATGACTGGCTTGAGCTTATTACATTCCAAAGTCAAAAAACTACATGAGAAAATATTTCGGAGACGAAAAAAAAAAGAAAACAGAAAAAAGAATCCTATGAAGGATTTCATTATAATAATATGAGGTAATACTCTAACTTCAGGATATGATATTTTAGAAGTCAGAATAAATCTTCATATTCATAGGGAGAAACAACCAATAAGTAGGAAATTACCTAGAGGATCCTGCCAGAATCTTGAGAGCAGGAACCCTTCTTTTAAGTATAGTTTTTCTCTTAAAAATTAATAAGAACATCACTACATATCTGTCAATTTAAGAAAAGATAAAAAAACACTAAAAAACATTCAATTTCTTAAAACTACTCTGAACATTTTATGAAGTTTCTTCTAGCCTATGTTTCTAGTATGTTTCTATTTTAAAGTTATAATTTACCTAAATGTTGAATCACAATATTTCATTTTATGTTACACTCTGTCCATACTATTACACAGCCATAATAAATATATCAAATGGTTTAAAATAATCTATCAACTTGTTTTAAGTCAGTGGTTTCCAGTCTGGCGGTGTATTAGAATTTTTAGGGGAATTTTTTTAAATGCAAATTTTGAGGCAACACCAAACTTATTAAATAAATATTTCTAAATGAAGGCTAAGGCATCAAGATTTTTTTATATTTTCCCAAATGATTTACACTGCAGTCAAGTTTGAGAACCACTGCTACTACCAGTAAGCATTTAAATTATGTCCTTTATTTATAATTGAAATAGTATTGATTTGAATATTTTAGTGTACATGATACTTTTTCACTTACATTCAAGGATATTTTAGGATAGGCTTGCAGAAGTGGCATTATTAATTTAGGAGATATAAGCTATATAATGACCTTTTGCAAATAATGCCAATTGGCTTTTCAAATGAGCTGTTTGGATTTACATTCTCCTTAATAGTATGCAAGCAGAACACCTCATTTGGAGCCAGGGTCGAAGTGCTTGCACTCATTAATTTACTAGGAAAACTAACAGACAATCTCCAGTGGTTACTTTACCTTACATTTCTATGATTAATAAGATCAAATCTTATCTACGCACTTACTTATTCCCTAGTTTTATGCACTGAAGCACCTCTGACCTTCGACCACAGGGTTCTAAAGTTATTAACATTTTTTGTTTTACTGATCTCTATATAATACTGCAAGCCTATATTTGCTAAAAATAGTAACTAAAATATGTTCTCCATTGTCACATAATAATGGTTTTTTTTTTTTTTTGGATATGCAACCATAAAACCTTATGTAGTCAATTATGTCCACCTTTCCCTTTGTAATTTATTTTACAGCTTCTAACTGTGAAAAGTCATTCCCTCTCAAAGGTGATTTGAATTTTTCTAATTTCTTCCAACGGTATGACATTCATGTTTAAACTTTTGATGATGTTTGTATCTAATGTTGAGAACATTACACACAACTAACACATTATATGTTCCATGGACATTTTAATTAGCTTTCCCCTGTCCATTATTTCATTTCTGATTCATCCTCCTACCCCTTCTCTGCAGAAGGACTCTGGTACTTCTCATCGGAAATGCCTTAATCAGCGGGATGTCAAAAGAATTCAACTCAGAGTTTTGCAGGCTATGGGAAAATTTCTACCTTTAAATGTTTGATAAAGGAAATGTCTAAAAATAACTACACCAACCACTACTGTTAAGATGGGCAGTCATACCACAGGACAAATGTCAATTTAATTTAGCCTTCTTCTCCCTTCCTCCCTCCACCTCCTCTTTCTTTGACCACTTGCATTCTCAAGGCAACACATTCAGGGGCAGCTGTCTGCCTTGATTAAAAGTATTACCATAAAAATATATTTAATAAACATAGCTTTCTGCTATGAAATAGAAGCTTTGTGAAATTCAAACACCATAATTACTTAGAATAGCATGAAATACATCCACAAAATTCAGACAGAAGTAAAAACAAACTTTATAAGGGGCCTAAGTTCTTAGGTAAGATCTCTTTTGGAAACAATATGCTCTGAGAAAGGAAGAATAAATACAACAAGCAATGAATTTAAGCATCCTCCCCTTCCCAAACTGAGTATTCGACACCTAAAAATACATCTAAGAATCTGGCAGTAGGCCTAAAAGAAATTTAATACACCTAGTTCTTGTTTTAATTTCACCCTCTGGGAAATATGATTCATGAGAGATGTAGTTGGGAGTAGGGATCGCAGAAAGCTGATGTCTGCTACAACCCAAATTAACACTCTTCCCTACAGAGGAAAGCAATGAAAAAAAGGTAAGAATGGCTAGATCAATATGCATGTCAAAAGAGAATAAATAATACTGTTTGAGGCTAACGTTTTCTGAAAACTATAAAATTATACACCCATACATATTGATAAATTCCAAAAGTAATGCTACTAATATGTTATTTATGTATTACCTCGTTTTACAGAAATAAACATCTTCCTTTGGGAAAAAATGCGCATTTTGATGACCCATGGGGAGAAATGTATCTTTAGACAAAACAAGATTTCCTGTACATTATTTTACAGCAACATCAATGTTTCAGCTAGGCACACAGAGACCCTCCAGACAACAACTCCAGCAACAAAAAGAGAAAACAATATGCAAATATAATCAGGGTAGAAAGGAAGAGAATTTGTGAGCCAAGGTAATAATTCAAGAAAAATTACTTAAAACCTGGAGCCCTATTTAATCAACTAATTAAATGGTAACTGATTAAATGGCTACTAAAATTATAGAGAAATATCTATGTTTATGGAAAAATAAGAGAAGAGAAATGTTCTTCTGCCTTCATTTTTCAATGTTTCAAAAAACAAAACTTTGGATACCATGGCTCCTGGCCATTTGGCAAACATCTTATTTAAGTAAGTACAACTCCAACCCACTCATTTAATCTGAATTATTATTCTTGAGGCTTTAAATAGCCTGTTAAAACTTTCAGGAAATAGTTCCTCGATGCACCTGCCACTTAATTTCATGAAATCAATATTTCACTTAAGCTAAGTCAGGAAATCTTAAGGTGCTGAATTCAATTATGACCATTACTTCATGAGCTGCTAGGAGATAAAACATAGCATTAAAGGTGAAAATCATTACAGTTAAAGAGCTTTACCTCCTTGGGGAGGCTGAGTGTTTTCTAAGGTACCATGAACATAATTAAAAAGAGCATGACATATTAGGATAACAGTAATAACTTTAATATGTAATATAGTACCTTTCTATTGCCAAATGTTAGTTTATAAACACATAAACAACATTCTCTCTGGCTATACCTGAAATGAATCTACTGGGACATTGGGAGACAGCTGTCTATCAATATAAAAAGGAAAACTGACAATGTTGATCCAAATTTCATTCAAAGAGGTAAATAGGTATTTACTGAAATCCAGATATATTACTATTTAAGAACACAAAAATTCACCTCCTCCTCAGTCTCAAGCACCATTTATATACAAAAGGCAACAGTAAGCTGAGGTTCCACAAAGAAAAGCTTGCAAATGCATTTTTTAAAAAAAAGGTTTTATAAACAGTAAACACCTGGTGTTGGTCTCCAACTGCTATCTCTCCTCAGATAACTACTAATACCTGATCAGCTTCCATGCCCCAATCTTTCTAGTTGCCCTAGGAACCACTGTGGGGTATCATTACTTCAATTTCCAAACAGAGAACGAACAAATGTCCAAAGAGATGATAAAAAATCTGAAATTCTCAACCTCTTCATCTCATAAATGTAAACACCTGATGATGCTAAACTTGCTCTTTTTGTCACTTAGCTTGTTAAACTGAGCTTTAAGAAAATTCTGGAAATGTTCAAAATAAATGTTATGCTAATGCATTCCTATGTCTCTCATTTCCTCTTGGTTTGTTCAAGACTTTTAATAGGCATTCTTTTTCTTCTGTTCCCCCCCCCTTTGGGACCCCCTCCCCACTTCATGTCTAATATTTGCCTGTGGCCTAACGTTTGACTGTGATGGAAAGACTGAGCTTTGGAATCAGCCAGATCCAGGCTCAAATACAAGCTTCTACTTATAATTGTGTGAAGCTAGGCAAGATACCTAACTTCTCAGCATCAATTTCCTCATCTGTAAAATGAAGACATAACATCCACTTCTCAATGTTACTGTGTGGATTAAATGAGCTAAAAAATTGAAACTGCTTGGCTCAGTGCCTGACACTGATCAGTTACTGCATAAATGTTAGTTTCCTGCCCTTTTGCCAAAATGACAGTCAATAGACAGTTCTAATGATATTTACAGACACACACATCTGTGTTTGTTCTTTTCATTTCTTTACCTGTATTCCACTCTTGGACCCAATAAAAACTCCTCCATGTTCAACACCCAGCAAGCTTTTTGTTACCATAAAGGAAAATAACTGAAATAACATTACATAAATAAATAACAACCAAGAAGAGGCACCAAACTTCTAAATACCTTGTTCAAAATTGAAGAAACTCCAGCAAATTCTCTCTAAAAACTTAAAATGCCTGAGCAGTTTAAGGAGAAGGAGAGGCAGTATTTATTAACAAGTGCAGCCCAATTTGATTCTTAGTAAAACAGGGTTAGAAAAAGCAAAACATTCACTGGGAAAAATCAGCTATCACCCTTAAGAACATTTATTAATGTAGTCAGACTGCTTAAAAGAGCCCCAAGCAAAAGGGTGAACAAGCAGACTACAACTTCAGCAAGAAAGATGATGGAGATGTAGTCGTTGTTCACGGGGAAGAAGGCTCCGGATATATATATACCAGAAAGGAAAATAAAACATTTCTATCTAATGGCGCAATAGGATTTCTGTGTGTAGATGAATTTGGAGGCAAAATATGGCCACAGTTGACACAATTCAGACAGAGAAATCAGAAAGCACAGCGGGGCCTCCCAGATTTTCACTTTCCAACAAGTCACACTCAGTTTCAATTCTAGTCTGCACTGTCACACTGACAAAACTGAAATGACGTATGTGAGCGACACCAAGCTGGGAATCACCCTCATAACTTTCTTCACAATCATTCTAGTTACTGCCTGGCCTCCAGGTGTCCAGTTGTCTTCTCAAACCCATGGAACGTGAACAGGGGAATGAGCGACAACGACAGGTTCCATACGGGAGGACCCTCAATGTCCATTTGCACCCAACATCACTAGCTGGTACCTACCCGGAAGGAATGAACGGAACCACTCCAATGCAATCCCAGCCACTCCTGCTAGTTCAAGCATTCGGTTCAGCATCACCTCATGACCAACACGAAAGCAGCTGAGGCTCTAATATAATCATCATGGAAAGTTGTCCCAAATCCTTCATTCGAGGAAGATCCTTCATACACACCAACGCTGTCTCCAAGCCATGCCGGGGTCTGAAACCAGACTGGAAAATATTATATATGTGTATATAAAGTAAAACTCCCACAAACCACGCTTCTACTACGTCACATTTATTTATAGCTGCTTAACCCATCCTATATAGACATATTGCCTTCTCAAGGTGAAAATATGAACATTCAAGGAAAGATCCTTTTTAGCAGAAGGTAAACTGAAAGCATATGAAGACCTGGTGCTGCCTGGTAAGGTAGTTGAGGCGGTCCCAAATGGAACATACTTTGTCCTGAGGGAAGAGAGAAAACACAATATTGGTTTCCAAGGCTAGTCTTCTAAACTTGGCATACAGGATCAAATTATTCTGGTATTCAAAAAAAAAAAAAATTAGCTTTACCAGGAGATGGGAAAGCAAAGCCAGATTAACCAATGAAGCTTTGCCTGGTAATACCAAATATGCCTTCTTCCTCCTGAATCCCACTTTTGTAATCCTAACTACCATTGCCCTGACCGCATTACCAGACTCCACAGATTCAACAGCCCTACACTGACTGCACTTGCTCACTGTGCAGACAGCGCCAGGAACCTTTGAATGAGTAACAACTTCCAATGGTAGGAATAATTAAAAAAATGATCAATGAGCCCCGGGAGCGATTACATGTCAAAGAACAAGAACAAGCCAACTTAAAAAATACTCATTTTTCTTCTCATTTCTTAGTGAACAGGCTTTTTAGAAACTAAGTGACATTATATATAGTTTTCAAAGTTTAATGAGAGAATTCACTTTTTCTATCTTCCTAAGACAAGATTTAAGACTATATATTTCCTTTTTACTTGCCCCTTTCTCCTAAACTAATATAATACTGAAAACTGAAACAATCCCAGTTGAAATTTACCAAGTTTCTCAATTTCCAGAGTGTGTCTAAAATAAAATTAAATGGGTAAAATCACTGCAGCATTATTTTCTATGTGCTTACCCAAATTATTACTTGCATCAAGCAAACGACTATAAGACTGTTCATCATAAATAGTCCCATTTAAAATTAATAGAATTCTGTCTTCTAATTTCATTTCACTTATTCTACTGGCCTTATTCATCCCATTCTTGCCAGTTACTAAAAGGAAAAGGCTTGGTAATGTCCATCTAGTACACAATTTCCTCTACCCATTCAGGATATACTTGGGTTCTAGAGTCCATTATTCCATTAATGTCGAATATCCAGAAATTGTGTAGACATTTGAACCAAACACAATACTCATGTTTTTCTGGACACTCTCCACTAACTGCACTGCATCTCATTTAAAAAATGGCATGTCTCTCATAAGGAAAATGCATTGAATTCATCACCTAGGCAAAAGACTCAGAAAATATCACTCTGAAAAGAAGAGACCACTTGCTTAGCTCAAACTTACAGTTCTCTTGGTGCCTAGCAATATGCGATGCTTTTTCTCCTCTAAAATCTTAAGTCCTTAAGTTTGACATATTGACCCTCTATTGCATAACCTGTGAGTCTGACCAAGTATAGTAAGAATAAAAGTCTTGGAGTTCCCGTCGTGGCGCAGTGGTTAGCGAATCCGACTAGGAACCATGAGGTTGCGGGTTCGGTCCCTGCCCTTGCTCAGTGGGTTAACGATCCGGCATTGCCATGAGCTGTGGTGTAGGTTGCAGACGCGGCTCGGATCCCGCGTTGCTGTGGCTCTGGTGTAGGCCGGTGGCTACAGCTCCGATTTGACCCCTAGCCTGGGAACCTCCATATGCCGTGGGAGTGGCCCAAAAAAATAGCAAAAGGACAAAAAAAAAACAAAAAAAAAACTCAAGAATAAAAGTCTCCTCAAACCATCCCTTTTACAGTTGTCAGATAAATATATCTGAATGTAATACATGTTCAATGAAATATCTTCTGAGATGTCTTCCATGATCTAGGAACTATACAGGGATATATAAACAGTACAATACATCTCTAGCTATGTTGGAATTCTTAGTATCGTTGGGAGAAAGACACATAAACTAAAAGTACTGTGATAAAGTTACATTAAAACCTCCCTTGTGATACAAAAGAAGGGACTATATTTCTGCCTAGGAATTGAGGGAACAGTTTCCAGGGGAGATAATCTGATCTTAAATGACACGTAGCTATTAGGGAGGCAGTGATGGTAATAACCAACAGAAGCTAAGGGATGAGCATATATGAAATTTACAAGAATCTTGGAAATCAGATCGCTCTTCAACAGTAAAATATACTCTATTCTATAGTATTTAGTTTATGGACAGCAAGACTATTTCAGTATAATGGAAAACTTCTTATATAATATGAATATTCAGAAAGTATTAAACGAGACAAAACTTTGAGAACCTTAATGACAGAAGCACACACAATGATGTGGATTTTCCCAGAAATTAATCATTTCCTATATGTTTAAATGCAGACCTCTGCCAATACAGCAAAGTGGTTTTGCTAACTATTCTCCAAAATTTCATTTTGTATATTTAAAGCTTCTGAATCAAATTTCAAACAAAATTTGGGTGATAGTACAAATACACAGAACTGTGAGACACATCTCTCCCCCCAAAAAATATCAGTTAGATAATCAGTAAGAGGTACTTTCAGGATATGACATGTTAACATACATGTTTGCAGGGTGGAAAAGCAGAAGAATCAGAACATCTATACTGTACATTCAAAAAGCTAACGTGGCCCAAGTATGAGAGCTGGAGAAATATACCTTCTAAATTACAAATAAGATCCTCCCCAAAGTATTTCATTTAGTGAAGAACAATTTATCCATTAGTATATTGTAAATCGAAAAAATCCCTGATCCCAGAATCCCAACATTAGTCACTGTCAGATACTGTAATTAAAAACAATTCAGGCTCTGCTTTATCAAGTACAATGGTTTTAAATCTAATCATGGAATCAGAATTTTTTTAAGAACACCAAGTAATGAGAATCACTCTCCTAATTTATCATGAAATTTTACATTAAAAATTAAGTATTAAATATTATATATTTCTTATTAAATGTGCCAAAATACTACTGTAGAACATCTCGGAATACAAATTTGACTTGATAATCCATTCCATCTTGATTAATTTTTCTAAAGTCCTAATAATGTGGCAAAGTATGAAATCTCACAAATCAAATATACAATCGACAGTACACTTAAAAATTATTTTATCTTCATTTCAGCCCTATGGTGCATATAAAGACCTGTATTTTTTCCTATTTTTCTGGAGAAGAAAGACACACATACACAAAGACTGACTGATTTATCCAGGATAACACATTACATTGGAAACAGAAATAGAGCTGAACTCAAATTTCCATTCAGAAAGTATCATAAGCCTATTATATGAAGGGCACCACAGGGAAGAGAAGGATCAATGAGACATGAACTCTACCATTAAGGAAACTGCAATCTTATTATAACAAGAGAATATTTAAGAGAGTTTATTAGATAGTACAACAAAGGAATACACATATTATAATGGAATAATAATGGATAAAATGATGACTTAAAGCTAGAATTAAAAACCTCTTCACTGAGAAGGTGGTATTTAATACTTGCATTGGACTGTGGAGGTGGAGGGTAGAGGACAAGAAATGGTAAAGGTCCTAACAGGCTGAGTAGAGTCAGACTTTAAAGAATATGTTAGTGTTTGCATAAAGTATATAGGTAATTTTTTTCAAATGTCACAAATTTTAATAAATATTTAGTCTAAATCAAGCCAAGCACCGGGTTTAATTTAAAAATAAATACAGCTGAGGCTGGTGACTGTTCTCCAATAGCCAACTTTCCCTACAGCTAAGACTCCCACTTTTTAGCTGGGAACATGCCTCCTATAACACACTATACACTCCAGCTTCCCCTTGGGCTAAATGCAACAATATGTCTGGCAAATAGGACATGAGGAATGCTATAGTACTCAATGTTTAGCACCTATCTACCAAGGGACTGTGTGTGCCCCTTCTTCTACCTGCTTCTTGGAACACGAATTTGGTGGCAAGTTATGTTAGACCACCAGATGAAGACAAAATCCTGAGGACAGTAGAGCAACAAGACAAGAGGAGTCTGCTTCTTGGATATCCTGACTTAACACAGCTATCTCATCATTCCTGGGACTCTCCACCTTCAGACTGTAATGTGAGAAGTGAAACTGTATTTAACTACTACTTTGGGACTTCATGATACCTATCCTTATATAATATCTACGCTATAAAGTAAATACAAATTAGAGGTATTTTCTTGGACCTTAATTTTCAAAACCTGAGAAAAATAATCTGAAAATATTTAAACTAATTGCAAAGGATTTATTATAATCAGCAATATGCAGTTGTAATAGGCTTTCGAATCTATTTTTAAATTTTAATCTGTATGACAACCATAAGCAGGGGAAAGGTCAGAGATCAGTATTATCATATTATAAGTGAAGACTAAAACAACAGATCAGGAATTCATTCTCCAAATTGTATTGGGTGTAAATTCATTTAATCCATAAAATAATCACTATATATAATTCATACTGTATTTATATACTAAGATCCATTTATAAAGAAAAGTCAAATGAGTTAATGCCGGGAAAATGAATCAATAAATGAAAACTAGATTTTTGCTGTAAGTTCACAGTAGTTGACAATGTTTTCATTTATTCATTGGACTTCTCAGCCACTCAATTTTATTGTGATTACATTTAAAGATTGCTATTCTTTTTTAAAGAGAACAAAGGAAAATTTAATGAGTAAACATAAATTAAATATATCATCATGGTGTGAATGAAGAAATGGAGTGGGCTGCATGAGTCCACAAGGAAAACCTGAAAAGGGAAAATGGAGGCAGGATGACGGCCTGTTTGCATCAAACCGTCCGCAGGAAAAGCTATTCAGCCTTGCTTCACAAATTACTCATATTATAGGCATTTCAGAGCATAACTGGAATAAGCATATTCAATAAAATGATCAAAGGCATTGTGTCTCCCTGGGCTTAGTGGTGCTTACGACTGAGGCAGGAACATAAGGCAACCACAACCCCTCCCTTATTTTTCTCATAGTCACCCTTCGGGCAAGGTCTTGATGGCAACAAAAATACCAGATAACATTTGGAGTTCCCATCGTGGCTCAGCAGAAATAAATCTGCCTAGCATCCATGAGGACGCATGTTCGATCCCTGGCCTTTCTCAGTGGGTTAAGGAGCCGGCGTTGCCATGAGCCCTGGTGTGGCTGCAGATGCAGCTTGTATCCCAAGTGGCAGTGGTGTAGACCAGCAGCAATAGCTCTGATTCGTCCCATAGCTTGGGAACCTCCATATGCCATGGTGCAGCTCTAAAAAGACCAAAAAAAAAAAAAAAAAAAAAAAAAGATTATATTTGAAGTATAAATTACAACACAATCTCTCTTGCACCCCTAACTTCTGCCAAACTTGTTACAAGTATGTAGTATTGGAAGCAAATAAAATCAGGGTAATAGAGGGTGACAGGATCAATGAAAACCATCACTTCAGGAAAACCAATTGAAAGACATGTCCCTTCTAATATTACCTTAGAAGACTTATCTTCTTTTTCTTTTTCAGTTTGTCCTTCACTTACTACAGGGCTTTTGCACATTCTTCTCAAATTCTGAAATGATCAACCTTTTCTAAGTTTAAAAATAAGTCACATATTTACTAGTCCTATTATGGTGGACAACTCATCTTCTCCAAGTCTTGGTTTACTGATCTATAAAATAAAAGTTTAAGGCTATACGATCTACATACAAGTCCTTAAGAGGAACAAAATGTTATTGCTCTGAATTAAACTTCATTCACATCTTAGATTGCATCCTACTGTGGGAGAGGCTGCTCTGAATGCCCTGTTTCTCAGGAAGCTTGCATTCAAATAAATTCTCAAAAGCATGGCTAAAAGTTGGGATAATAATGACAATAGCAGATGGCCCTCTATGTAAACTAGCTGCGACTTTATCAAAGGGTGTAACTCCTTAGGTATTAAGAATTAAGAATTATTCAGCCCATTACTCTCTTACCACAAGAAAAGGTTCAGATAAGGCCCAGAAATTCCTTGGGTTACCAGGTGGTGGAAAATTGGGTAAGGGAAAGGCCAGTTTTAAAATTTAGATAATTATCTGCTCCTATTCAAAATTCTATAGACACCATTTTGTAATTCCTCATCACTCTCGTATGAGAAAAGGTAAGAATGAACCACTGTACCTAACATACAACCTAATTTATAAAACGTTGAAAACTAAAAGTTTTAAGTTGTTTGACTCAAAAGAATATCTAAAAACAATTAATTAAATCAATCCTAATTTTCTTTTTTCTTTTCTTTTTTTTTTTTTTCTTATAGGACCACAGGTATGGCATATAGAAGTTCCTAGGCTAGGGGTCAAATCAGAGATACAGCTTCTAGCCTACCCCACAGCCACAGCAACACTAGGTCTGAGCTACGTCTGCGACCTACACTGCAGCTCATGGAACACTGGATCCTTAAATCACAGAGAGCGGCCAGGGATTGCACCCGCATCTTCATGGATATTAGTCAAGTTTGTATCCACTGAGCCACAATGGGAATGCCCAATCCTAATTTTAAATGAACAAAGCTTATGGTTACACCACAGGGGAAAACCAAAAATGTGGCAGGAGAGGATGAATTAGAGGGGTGGGAATAACATATGCATACTACTGCATAAAACAGATTATTAATAAGGACCCACTTATAACACAGGGAAATCCTTTCAACAGTTTGTAATAACCTATATGGTAAAATAGAATGGATATATTATATGTATAACTGATCTACTTTGCTGTGCACCTGAAACTAACACAACATTGTAAGTCAACTATACTCCAAAAATTTTTAATTTTTAAAAAATTAAAATAGGAGTTCCCGTCATGGTGCAGTGGTTAACAAATCTGACTAGGAACCATGAGGTTGCAGGTTCAATCCCTGCCCTTGCTCAGTGGGTTAACTATCCGGCGTTGCCGTGAGCTGTCGTGTAGGTTGCAGACGCGGCTCGGATCCTGTGTTGCTGTGGCTCTGGCGTAGGCTGGCAGCTACAGCTCCAATTCGACCCCTAGCCTGGGAACCTCCATGTGCCACGGAAGCGGCCCAAGAAATGGCAAAAAGACAAATAAATAAATAATTAATTAATTAAAAATTAAAATAAAACCATGTGAACTGTTCTAAGTAATTCCAAAGAGTGCTTTCCATGTATCTGATTCAGCACTTTCCTTCTTGGGGAGACGGTATAGGGGTATTCCAAAACGATCTTTGCTAATCCTAATTCTGTATTTAGAATTCGAGCCATTCTTAGACCATCCCACTAGCAACAACTTACTCCAACAAATCTTCATGATGCCATTTTTCTACATCTAGCAACCAGAAGGTCACCTTAAAGGAACACAAATTAAGCACAAATTGAAATATAATCATTGTACAAATTGTTGTATTTCATACAGACTGGTTAGAGAGGAATGAAGTCATGAATTCAGGCTCTGTGCAGTGGCCTGATAGAGAAAGCACTGTGCCTGGGCGTGTTCCATCTGTCTTTTGTAAATGGAAAAAAGAAACAGAAAAATGAAAGAGTAGTTATTTTTCTACTTCCCAGAGGATGGATGAGGAAGGATGGATAAGTGATCATGACACAGATTACCAATAACAGGAAAGCTTATTCTCTGCTTAAGAAAATTTCCTAAAGAATGCAGTCATTTTGGTTTTGACCATACTCATTTTTTTTTTCATTTGGACCTCCTTTTCCTACCCTAAATGTATGTCTTAAAAGGAGAGCAAGGCTATGTTAATAACTTAGCCTCCTCTACTAAGCACGGTTTAGTCAATCTTGTCTATTTTCATTCAGTTATTTCACAAAAGCAGTAACTGATACTCTCTAAAATTGCCTTTATCAGCAATTATGCTTTGAATGGTCACAGTTAGTGAGTTTCCCCAAAAACAAGTTCCAATTATACCTCCAATATCAACAAAAGAGTGAGAGTCCTATGAAGAAATGCTTTAAAGATTCCATTACCATTCTTCCATTACCTGAAGTATGTTTCCTACCCTCACAGCATCACCTTCTAAATCAAACAATAACAAGCTGCCTTTCATATATGTCTCAATACTGTCCATAAGCCCAATCTTCACTCAAGATCATCCTCCTCATGTTGTACAAGGTCATGACAGTTAAAGTTCACAGAAGGCTTTGCATCTTCCAAATCTAAATGGAAATTTAAAAAGTTTTCAACCCTATTTACAATTAGGCCATAAATGGAAAGAGTATACACAAATCCTCAGACTAGACTTTAATCTCAGTGAGTAATATGCATCGATAATCAACAGTTAGCCAGAAAGGCTGTTAAGGGGGTGGGGGTGGGGAGCATTTACTTGATAGAATCATATGACCAATATTTTTTAAAATAAAAATGTTATCAAGCTCAGGCCACAAATACTTAAAAAGGCTAAGTGTAGCTGGTACTGAACCAGACATCAAATCTCAGATTTGTCACTCACCAGCTGAATGAACTATCTCAAACTATGTATTCTCATCTGCCTCAGTTTCCCTTTCTGTAAAAAGGGAAATATAATATCATCAGCGTACCAGCTTCGAAAAATTTTATAAAGATAATAAATGTAAAATCCTTAGTATTGGGCCTAATATAAGTAAATGATCAAAGGATATTAGGTATTTTTTTAATCATCAAGTCCTGACTCATTAATTTGCTTGACATACTATATAAAGCATGGTAACTTGGCACTAGGTAAAATAAATTAAGAACACAAAGATGTGTGTCCCTAACCTTAATGAACTTATATTCATGATGGAAATACACTTCTTTTCGGAATATCACATAATTTTTTAAGAATTCAGGAAAGAACTTAGAAATTCCTAAATTTATTTTTTAATAAAAATACAAAACAATTACGTACTAGGCTGAAGATATACTTCACAGAGGAAAGGTTAAAAGGCATAACTGAATGACGAGAAAAGAATGGTTTGGAACCATGCTGTTAAATCTTCAAAAGCAGGAACTTCATTTTATTCATCTATTAATCCAGCAACTTCCACAGTCTCAAGAACATACCATGTGCTTAATAATGGAATGAAGATATGCCTTAAAGCTTCCACAAACCCCCCATGGTCTTACCCACTGAGCACAAAGGAGGCACTTGGTAGGCATTTAATTGAATAACATCTCCCCAACTTGTTTTCCTTTCCTCTGATGTCCTCTCATTTGAGCACTAAGCACCTGGAAAAGCTTGGTACCCACACACCTGAGCACAGTGAACCTGGCCAGAAGCTGCTTACCAACACACCAAAGACAGAGTTGAGCCTAAATACAAGCCACAAGCCTTTTTCAAAAAGGTTAATAGGAATCATCCCAATTTTAGAGAAAATCCCAGCCCACAATTATTGATCTGATTTTGCATAGGCATCTCAGGAGGTAGAGGATAAATAGTCCTAATTGTCCTGAAAGAACTAGAACTTATTCTTGGGAATTATGCACTGCAGCTTTTAAAAAACCTGGCTTAACAAAATGTCATAATTTTTATTCCTCTGAAAACAAATCAACTATAAAAAGAAGACCCCATGTCAGCATATCAACTGCTTTGCATTTGAATTATGTTGTCAAGTTCAAACAACGAAGCAAAACTAAAATCAGTTAGGCATGTGGCAATTAAGAGCATAAGCAATGAAATGAAAAGATAAGAAAACCACCACCTAGAAAAAAAAATTAAAGAAAATCACCCCAGTTAAATGCCTATTCCTCCCCAAAGATTTTCACCTGCATAGGATACTTAGAAAGACTCTCATACAATATAATTTTACATCCATTTCTGCACTGAAATATTTATAGAGTGCTCAGTATTTCTGGAGTAAATTATACCTAGATCTTGATAAAGCTGAAATCACCTAAATTACCTTTTTTGTTCAATTATTTGGAAGAATGGAGAAAGAAAGCTTGACAGAATAAAAAGTTGCATTAAGAAATGGCCATTTCAGAGCTATAATTGTACACCTTAGTGAATATTGATGTCTTGAGGGTTATATGCAATCACCACAGTTATTTTTACCAAAGGCTTCAAATAAAACCCAAATCAATTTGTTATATTAATATACACATTATATTTGAACATGAAACTTAAGCCAAGTATTCTACTGGTTTATGTTAGGAACAACATGTGAAAATACATATTAGATGTATGTAAAAACAGAAGCATAGTACACAGTTAAACATATTGTTATGAATACCTTTAAAGTTGAATCAGATACTCAAAATTCTAGAAAAATTCTATGGTAAGCCATAAATTCTAGAAGTGTAAAGTTTCAAATTTCGAATCACTGTTGTAAACTGAATTTTTGTGCCCACCCCTCAAGTTCCTATGCTGAAGCCCTAGTCCCCATTGTGGCTTTATTAAGAGAGTGATTAAGGCTGAAAGAGGTCATAAGGATGGAGCCTTGATCTGATGGGAGCTGTGTCCTTATAAGAAGAGATACTGAAGAGCTCTCTCTCCCTCTGCACATACACACCAAGGAAAGGACACAGCGAGAAGGTGGCTGTCTGCAAGCCAGGAAGAGAGGCCACTCCAGAAACCTACCCTGTGAGACCTTGACCTGGGGCTTCCAGCTTCCAGAACTGTGAGAAGATACATTTCTGCTGTTTAAGCCGCCTAGTGTACAGTGTTTTGCTATGGCAGCTAGAGCAGATTAACTAATCACTGTTCTTATGACTTCAACATGGGAACCAGGAGGAGTCCTTTTGCAAATTTATTACATTAGTTTGAGATATTCTACCCAAAAAGTACTTCCTCCCCATTCAGCAATCCAATGTCATAGACTCTTGTAGAACAATATGATAACCATCAGAAGTGCATGCAACACACATATTTTCACACACACACACACACACACACTGTACCTGAATGTCTCATGGGGCTCTACTTGTACTTTCCAAATTGTGAAAAGATTATGGAGGAAATTTCACAGCAAAAGGCAAGTACAGTTGACCCTTGAGCAACACGGGGGTTAATCCACATATAATTTAGAGTCAGTTCTTTGAATCTGCAGTTCCTCCATGTTTGCAGACTCAACCAACCACAGAATGTGTCGTATTGTAGCATTTACTACTGAAAAATATTCATGTATAAGTGGACTCACAAATTTCAAAAAACCAAGTTGTTCAAGGCTCAGCTGTAGTCAACTGTGGCTGCAACATCAGATGCTTGACTACAAAGGCTTTAAAGCTGCCCAAGTCCAGGCTGATTAGAGCTGTGCTGAGGAGTTGAAACCTGACCTTGAACGGTTTCAACGATCATTTTTTAACGCAGGAAATGCTTCCACGGTCAAAAATAATTTTATCATCCTTCTGAAGAGTGGTTTCAAAAAAAGTAACTTTAAGTTAAAAAAATTAATTATGATAGATTAGTTGTTTTAAAACAGTATAAATTATGAATTTGGATTTAACCAGTCTTATACCATTTAATTCAAAACTAATTATGTACAAAGCATAAAATATTAACAAACAACATCCTAAATGACATATTTCGGGAAGAACCAAATTCAAATATTAGAAATTCAAAATCTTATCTGAAGTATACTGTATGCATTCATATCCTAAACCCAACATCATCAGAATATCATGTTTATTCAGGTATCATGTGACTAGAAAAATTACCATGCCTGATTTCATCTAATTATATCCAAACATACAACTGACAATAGCTTTTGATTCATAGTTTATTAGGTGCAATATACTCTTTGGAATATTTTTGATTATCAGTTAAGAAACACTACTATAAATGTCAGTGTTTGAGGAAAAAAAAAAGATTTTTAAAAAGGTAGACCAGATTTCAAGAGATCAGGTAAGAAGATACTGCATTAGTCTAGTCAAAAAATTACAAGTGCAAAGAATGAATGGCAAACAGTAGGGACACAGAGAAAAAGAGCTGCAAAAGGGCATAGAACTGATACTACCCAAGGGCCAATCGGCCATGGGGGGATGGGCCAGAGAGTTAGGAATGACCCTGATTGAGATTTCCAATCTGAGTAATGATACGTAAAATTCTGTGGCAACTAAAATAAATTATTCTAAAGGCTTGCTAACACACACTGACGTACACACACCAACACACACACATAAATATATGCAGGTGCCCTATGGCTCTGTTTAATAACTCCATTGTCTCATTCATCCCTCTCTAAGTAGCCAACTGTACAGAGCATTTACACAAGGAGAGAGTTAGATGTGAGCCAATGGCAGGGATGACACTGTGAGTTAACACTGTAATTCTAAAATGCCCTGACACAAACAAATGAGACCACCCTTTCAGTATGAAGGGGGGGGGGTGCGACATGGAGTCTGGAGATAAGAATTGATTTTTCAGTTGCAGTTATTTGTGTTTCTTTCTTATCTTTAGACAAAACATTTCAGCAGTGAGAAAGAATCATCTCCTATAGCACTAATTAGAAACGTAAATCTCACCAAGAGAAATGCCAAGAAATTTTGTTTGTCACGATACATGGTAATGGAATTTTCTGACATTTTATCCCACTAGAAAAATGCGACATCTTTAATAAAACAGACTACAAAGTGGAGATCCTAATTTCAGCATATCATAACAGACTACAAAAACAGAGAACATGAAAAACCTTAAGACAAGTAGCTAAAAGCAAATTTATTCTAAGGATTACGGGGGGTGGGGATAAAAAGTTCTCATGGATACAAGGGCAATTACAAAATCGTGGGTTGTCAATTGCATGTTGAACATTGCAAAGTCAAAAATATGTCAATATTCTGAGTAATACCAAGCACAAGAGAGATTGTTTATAAACCTTTTCAAATGTCCCTACTGTGATGTGTTATTATAGGCCGCTGCTCTGTAAATGGCTGATGAAATCTAACATAGATTTCTTCTAAAGTGTCTATGGTATTGTAAAAATGTACCTCATAAATATTGTCCTGCCCCAACCCAATAGGTTTTTTTTTTATTGCTTTGTGATATGCCTTTATTTTATGACTGCCTCACCTCCATTAGAAAACTATTTACCTATTACCAAATAATAGGAAAACTATACCACAGTTCATGCTACATTAATGACGGGTATCTTGTAACAATAATGCCTTCCACGTAAGAAATTATCCCCTGCTGATGAATGATTGTTTGGCTCTCGCTAGGTTAGTGCTGCAAACCTCACCTCCTTGACCCTACTGCCCCTGGATGTGTCACGAAAACAGAGCACACATTTCTCCGGAAACATCACTTTTAAAATTACATGAGCAGAGAAAAACATATCCTTGGCATCGAAAATCACCCAGTCCTCTTGATAAAGGAATTATAACTTCTCAATAAGCAAACCAAAAACAGCAAAGCAGAATTAGGACAACCCCAAAAGTCATCCAAACCTACATGGTACCCGCAGGAACTTCTCTTTTTCTGTGAACATATGTTTAATTACTGCAGACAAGACTACAGTCTACAGTAGCACCCTCTCTCCCTGAGGAAGTGGGAATGTTTAGTCAAGCCATTCAAACAGGCATATCAAATATCCATCCATAAAAGCCGCAGGCTGGAATGTGCATATTTCTATCCCCTTTATACAAGTAACATGGCTCTTTGATTGATTATAAGATTCCAATCATCTGAAAAGCATTCCAAACAGCTATGTCTTATCAATTGTTGACAACTCACAAACAAAAAGTAACAGAAATACTGAGAATCAGGAAAGCAGGTACAGTACAGATGGACCAGAATAAAATTACATTGCTAGAAATCTTATTATTATATAGAAGGGAATTAAAACTTACCAAAAATATTTTCATTAAAAGATACAGTTCTAGGAGATCATGCCGTGATCATATTGTTAATTTTCCCCTACAAAAGCCCTATGTCCTTCTGACCATTTATTATATCCATATACCTTTTTAAAGACACATAGAGAGTGCTTATTTCAACCCAGCCTTTCAAAATAGAATTTAATCATGCACTACACATTTCATCAATAACTTGAAGATACACAGAACATATTAAAACACTGTCCTCTTTTTATCCTGTCTACTTGAAGATTACACAGTTTAAAGTATTGCTTGAAAAGAGGAAAAGGTACCATAAACTGTCAAGAATTTCACCTTAGTCAAATGAATTAATAATATCACATATCCTGAACACATTCAAATACTCATATCTGCTTTGTCAAAATTATTGGGTTTTTTTTTATTGTAAGTTCCAAGTTTAAACCAGAGGCACCTACAGTGTTTGAAAACAGTTAACAGCATAATAACCTTACTTGTTCACAGCTAATCTGCTAGAGACTACTGGCATGCATAAATTTAATGGAACTCCCACAAACCCAGTAGGTTCCTTTTGATTAAAACAAACAATTAAACAGGATAAAAAGACAAATTGGAATGTTAAAAAAGAAGCTTCTAACTCTAAATGCAAGCCAAAGTTATCACTAAGGACCAGCAAATTGACATCCTGAGGAAGATTATTTACTCAACAAATATTTACTGAGTATCTTCTGAATGCCAGGAGGATTGGGTACCCCGCCCTTAAAGAGCTCACAGACCAGCGGGAAGACAAACAAGGACAAATTTACGGTACAGTGAGGTCAGTGCAATAGTACACGAAATAAATTTGTTACTTCAAAACAAATGGTCTTGGAGTGATGATGACTAAAGGGCCAATCTTCTCTTTTCCAGAAATGCTAGGTACAGTGGTGGGCTGGCTGTTTGGCATGACCTCTCACTCATAGCGACCGCCAGAAGAATACACATTAGTAACCCCCCCAGGCCCGCCCCTGCATTTAATCAGGCATATCTGAAAGCCTGCATTTCTTAAAAAACACACCGTTAATAAATACCTAGAAACGAAACAGCTATGTGTGACCTCATGATGATGGAATTTCTAAATGTAACTTTACTTAAGAAAAGTAGATACAGTTACACTTCATTTACTCAGCTACCATAAATACTTGGAAAATAGCTCAGAATTTGGAAGGTAGTACAACAGTACCTTAGGCAGGCAAAATAAATGTCAGAATCTGCTCCCTAAGGCAATATACATAACATGAAGGAAAGCTGAAACCCTTTCAAAATCTATACACTCCTTTTATTTTAGAGATGATCCTAAGAGGCAAGCTTGAAAACAAGGGGAGAGTGGCCACAGATACACTAGCATAAGTAACTGTCACAACTGGCAAGAGGGAGGATTCAAAGAAACAAAGAAATGAGAACACAAAATGCACAGTCTGAGGCCCTTTGAACAAAGCTGATTATACAGACTAGAACTAAAAACAGAACTGGGGGCTCTTTCTTCACCTGTCCTCTTTCCTATTTAACTTGCGAATTTCCTGCTCGTACCTCAAATAGTACGGTACAGGTTCATCAATACTTATAACAACAAATGGGTTTTTTTCCCTTCACAGAAGGACATAATAACAGGGCGGGGGGATGGTAAGGAGGGAGGGTTGTATTTAGAGGAATGGGTTATGCTTTCCATTTCAATGTCTGGAGTCTTTATAAAGAAGCTGTTTTGTGTTGTGTTTAACAACTTAAAGCCCTTTAATATAACACTCTAGGAAGACCAGCATCTTGAAAAAATATGAAAAAAAAAAGGCTGTTACAATCATAAGTGCAATTAAAATCCTGTTCAGGGCCATGGTACAAGAATTTTATATCTCAAGGTACATAATAACGGATAACAGACCACATGCGCCTGTGGAGAAGAATATCATAAGGAACAAATTTCAAATGTCTGGGTATACGAGATGCTTTTTATGCCTGTATAGGCAGATTCCTCTGGCTCAGAGCCTGCATTTGACAGGAGTTGATATCCTTAGTTTTTACCCCTTCTTTTATTTTGGCTGCCCCACAAACATTTTTCAGTGCTTTCTAAATGGCATAAATATTTTCAAGGGTTTTTGACAGACATCAGGAGAAAATTCATTTCCAGGTGTCCCCATCTTGTTCCCTCACTCCTCACACTGACATCTGGCTTAGAAGAACAGGATCCCCTCTAAGAGAGCTGCTAGGCTCTGTCAGCAGCTTCCCTGCCCATCGTTACCTCCACCTTGTCGGGGGACAATTATTGCAAACAGTCTAGTTACATCATCTCAGGCTCCTTCTTCAGAACAGGCAGAAAAAGCCTCTGAAACAGAGATGAAAAACAGAGCCTAGCTGTCCTATACGCCACTAAATTGTGATGTTTGAATTTGCAAAAGATGCATTGTAAACAGTTAGAAGCTGATGTGACTCATGTTACAGCCAGAGGAGTTACAGGTAATACTGATCTTCTAGGAAAGGTTGGTCCCAGGAGGACACTCATTTCTCTCAGCAGGTTCCATCTCCATATCAGATTCAAAAGGTAGCTCTGCAGGCTTGATTTTCACCAAGCTGGGACCACTGTCTTCTCAATGGCTTATAGGTAGACAACCTCATGCAATTAAAAAAACTTCACTCAATGTAACATGGATGATTAGATATACATATGACCACAGCTCTATGGTTATTTTACCCTGTAACAAAACTTTTATTTTTTTCTCTCTCTCCTTGAGTAATATCACTGATATGGTCCTGAACTGCTCACCAAGCTGGGACCATTGTCTTCTCAATAGCTTATAGGTAGACAATTTCATACAATTAAAAACTTGACTCAATGTAACATGGATGATTAGATTCACATATGACAGCTCTATGGTTATTCTACCCAGGAACAAACTTTTTTTTTTTTCTTCTCAAGTAATATCATTGATATGGTAATATGGCCCTGAATGCTGTACAAAGCCAACACTGAAAAAATCCATAACTAAACAAACATAAAAATCATCATAAACAAAATGTAGTATATATCTATACAGTAAAATATAAAGTATGATTTGGAAGCAAAAAAAAAAAAAATGAAGTACTGATTCATGCTACAAAATGGATGGACCTTGAAAACATGATGCTAAATGAAAGAAGCCAGTCACAAAAGGCTACATACTGGGTAATTCCATTTACATGAAATGTCCAGAATAGGCAAATCCACAGGTATAAAAAGTACATCAGTGGTTGCCAGGGGCTAGGGAGAATAGGGACTGACCATTAATGGGTCCAGGGTTCCATCTTAGGGTGATGCAATGTTCAAAAACTAGATAGTGGTGATGATTGCACAGTTTTGTGAATATAGTGAAAACTACTGAATTGTACATTTTAAAAGGGTGAATTTTATGGTATGTGACTATCTCCACAAACCTTTTCAAAAGGCTCAATAGTTGATTAATGATGCTCTGAGTGGAGTAATTCTAAATATAAGAGGACTAAATTTTCAAGCACATTCATTGGCACTTGGAATTTTATCAGAGCGAGTTCATCTTTGGATCTTGGAATTTATCTACTAAGGCTATAAAAGTGTTTCTCTTTCACTACTCTCAGAAACAAAATCTCCTCTTACAAAAAAAAAGAAAGAGGAATAACTCCAATTACAGGCTAATTCACACAGTGCTGTTCTTTGTTAATGAAGTACATTCCATAGCAATCCATCTAATGTAATTTATTAAGCCAGCAGGTAGTTCCAAGGAAATCTTGGGTCGCTCAAATATTTGGCAGTCACAAAAGAACTTGCAAGTAATTCCTTAATTCACAATAGACTATAACATCAAAATCTAGATACACTTGTTTTGCAATTAGTAGCAATTATGATTCAGTGAAAATAGAAAATGTTGTAAATATGAATACTGACCTTGTTTCTTTTAACCCTTCTTTCTGAATGACTTCCAGTATCTGCTTTGCTGTCATTGGTGAGTTGGGGTGTTTTTCTAGTGCCTAAAAAATAAAAATAAACATAAGAGTCCTAAATTACTGCATGGAAGCACACAAGATGAAAATATGTGTGAATCATGCAATATTTCCTTAACATTTTAAAGGGGGAAGGGACTGTTATGCCAAAACTAGGTCCCATCACACAGATCAGGTGTCCAAAGTGAGAATTTTTTTTCTGGACATTTATGGCAATTTCTGCAACATATAGGGGCCATTCTATAAAAGTGTCACAAAGGCATACACACCAAAAAAAGAAATGTTAAATCAAGTAACACCAAGTTAATAAAGGTATATAATTTCCTTTATTAAAAATTGCTAATATTTTATGTTTAAAGTCATGTTCTCAGGCTGTTAAAATGTTTCCCAATTTTCCGGGGCCTTGGAAACACAAGCCTGAATACTACCAATAGCAGAGAACAAACTGCTGGTCAAAAGTAACCTCACTGGATTCACACTTTGATCAACTTCTTTTGCATAAAAATAAATTAATAAACAAAAACCCTTCACGGCCAAAATGGAAAAAAATCCTACAGAAACCCAAGTATCTCACTACAGTGTGTTTTCCAGTTCAGCTCAGTTTCCTTTCTTTTGCCTTTTCCAATTTATTTCAAATAAACCCCTGCCTCTTCCCTTCAGCCTAGCTCAGTTTTATGAACTGAGTCCTATTTTCTTTCTCTCCCCTTTTGTTCTCCCTATTGTTGAAGAGGAAGGGAATTGTCTTAAACAAAGTATGGGGAATATATGGGATAGTAGTTCGTTATTTCCACAGGCATTAGACCCTCAGCTCTGGAAAGCAAGCTCCTTTATTTATCCAGGGACATAACTACACGTAGTGAAAGCGGTAAACAACAGTGCCCACACTGCTCACCAACAAGGTCTATGGGGCCACCTCTGCGTGCAAGAAACAAGTCTATACACATCTTCACAATGATGTCCTCCAAGGATAGATGATACCAAAATTTTCTGTACAGGAGCTTCTGCAGAAATCATGGCCCCATGCAACTTAGTAACTCTAGACTCCTAATTTATGATTATTCACCAGAGTTGTCATAATTATTAATAATTAACAGGGTCACTCTAAAGGCTTCTAAACGTGGTTCGAATGATCTCTTCTTATCAATGGCTACATTTCAACTGGGTCACAAGCAAGGCTTCTGCTCATCAAGGTTCTCCAGTGAGTTCCAAAAGCCTGCCCTGCTTCACCGTTAGGGCCACGCTCCCGTTCTCCCCTTTCTCATTCCCAGGAAATGCCCCCATTTTCCCCAGTCTGGATCAATCGCTCAGCTGCAGTTGGTAAATTCTTTAAAGAATACAGAAACAGGAGCTATACTGGAGAAAGGGTATAGCAACAAGTATGTCAACAGGAAAGAAGGAAAACTGTCCTCATAGGCAGGAGGAGAATACGGGAGAGCTGAGCTGAAAACTGTGAAGGAGGGGGAAGAAACATAGGCATAGCTGTGTCGGGAAGAGGACTCAAGTGTAAAAATATTGGTTTTACAAAAAGGCAAGAAGGAAACTGCATAATAGAGCTGAAAGGGGAAAAGATTAGGTCACAAAGAAAGGCATAGATATAGACATGAAAACAAAAAAGCCAACAGAATTTTTAAAATAAGAAGAACTAAGTAGAACAGTGCGTACTTATGAATTACTGAAAGGAGATGCTGTGGTCACATGGACTATATACACGGTGGGCACCACCCCAAATGAGAGGCAATGCTGGGGACACTAATGGTCTCTTAGAAAAGATATGGGCAGAAGGTCAATAGAAACAGACATACACAAGTAAGCAAGCAAGGAAGAGGGGAAACTGGCAGGGAGAGACACAGAATGGCAGAAAGAGGGGGACAGAGGAGAAGAGAGAGAAAGGAGGAAAATTGAGCTGAACTGGGAATATCCAAAAGGCCAACTGATTCAATCTAGAAAGGGCCGAAGAGGAAACCCCAGTGTACTAGGTCACGTTTTAATGGAAAGTTGGGTGCACTCGAAAGTGGGGTTACTCACTGTGGAGGACTCCCTGTTTCTCTTCCTGAGTACAGGCCCCTCAGCACACCTGGGCAGCTCCTCCCAGCAATTGAGAGAATTTGGATAGCCCTGTCCCCTTCTCTATGACATCACATCCTACTCTACAAAGGAAGTAAAAGTGCCAAGAATTACATCATGAAGTGGATGAGAGGCAGGAAGGAAATGATGAAGCCACACAAAACACCAGAAGGCACCCTCAGTTCCTGCAAGACAGAGAAAGGTGACAGAGAAGGAGAGGGTCCTGGAGGTGAACAAGCTTCACTGAACTAGCTGTGTGAACATTCAGAGAACAAAAGGTAGAGAGAAATTACTTTCACGGAACAAGACATTGATAGCATCAAAATAATGTGACACGTTCCAGAGACATGAAACAGACTCGCAGGCAGCCATACTCAAACACGACAGTGGGAAGAAGCCAAAGTGAATCTACAGCCCCAAATGTCAGACTGAGCAACTGCCCACTGCTCTCATGATGGGTGTCTTGGCTGTGAAGTGTTAGGGCTTCATATATTGTGCAAAATTATACTTTCTGGATTATTTTTCTTGATGTTTTTGCATACAACTAGTATTTGAGTATGTCTTCATGGCTATGCCATACTTATTTTGAATTTAATACCTTCTTCCAATTGCTTTCCACCTTGTACATACCTCTTTAGAAACAGGGGTCAGGGTGCAACAGAGCAGGGAAAGGAGTATGATTATTCATAGCTTTTAATATTATGTCTCATAATAAGATTTTTTTTAGAAAGAAGACCAATACATATTTCAGATAAAACAGGATCAAACCTCTTGGACAATAATGATATAACTGTGACAAAGTAGGAGATCCAATTTTAAAGCTCACCATGAATCATAGTTATTTAAAATAATCTTCTTTTCTGATTGTAAAAACTGGAAAAACGCAAAGTCATACCTATATTATAGAAAATAAAACGTACCCATAAGCTTACAACCAAGAATATTAACCACTGCTAATACCTGTGTTTTCCTTCCACTTTTTTCTATTCATACATACTTTTAAAACATAATTATATATAGTAATGTATGCATTGTTAGCTGTCTTACTTTTCTTCATGTAATTTAAATTCTCCAAAATGGCCACCATAATTGACACTTAACTGAGGAAAATAATGGACCTTGTTTTGAATGTTCAATTAATAAAAATACATTTCCGAAGAACATAGAGAATGTAACATTCTTAGACTATTGTTGAGTCAAAGGATGTGAGCTCTGTCATGTCTCTTGATACACTGCCAACTGTTCCCAGAAATATTTTCACAATTTATACTCTCACCAAGCTGAACTGAATCCACCCCTCTCCCCAACTTTGCCAGTATTAAATATTATCTTTTTAGTAATATTTGCCAACAGAGTAGGTCAAATAAGTTTAATTCATTGTTATACTAATTACGCCTTTGTAAATACTTATGAGAACAAAGATTTTTTCTCAAATGAATATCATATGGGACATGACATGGGAGAATACTATTTTTCTTATTAATGTGTAAAAAGTTATTTACGTAGTAAGGATAGCATTAATTGCTGTGCATATGAATAATAGATCTTTATTCCATTTGCTGTTTATTTTTTGGATATTTAGGGAGATATGCAAAGCTTACTATATTCACATGAACAACTCCATCAGACTTTTCCATCATGACTTCTACTCTTATGTTTAGAAATTCCTTTTATAATTATCTTCAAATGTTTCTTGAAAGTATTTTATGCTTTCATGTTTTAATTCATCTCGAATGTGTCTTTTTGCATCAAGGTAAAGCACTAACTTAAGCCACTACCTCCTTTATGTTAGTCAAGATTCCCCAATATATTTGTTTTATAAGCCAGCCAAACATCTCTACCATATACTAATACTAGGATGATGAAAACTCTCTTGGAGGTGAAGCCAACATATAAATGTGGGAACCTGATACATAAAATGTACAAAAGCAGAGCTGATGCTGAGCTGGAGATGCGAGTGCTCAGAGCCTCCATACTTAACTCCCTCTAATAGCTAAAGGCACTTCTGGGAATTTTCAGGGTCTCTGAAATAAACTGCAAACCACTGTCCTTGGGGCTCATCCAAGGGTCCTGCAATGTTCCTCTGATCTTTGCATCAATTGCTATACCAGAAACAGCCTGTTTAAACTGCTATAACACTACAATACACTCCACTCTCTGGATAGGACACACTGCTCTCATTATTCCTTCTTAAATTTTTCATTGTTCAGTTCTTTCTATCTCCAGATGAAATTTAGACTGGAATTAAAGGAGACATCTAATTAAAATTTTAAAACATTGTTCCATGTGTTTAAGTTTTATTGTATAAACTGTAGTAAGCTTTTTATTAAGTGCTTTATACTTTTGGTTGCTATGATGAATACACTTTTCCATATAATATGCTCACATTTTATTGTTCATATATACAAAAGCCACTGAACTGTGATACTTATTATCTATATGAACAGTTAATTGAATTTGTAATAGTTTTAATAGTACAGAAGTACAGCATCATATTTTCTACAAAAGCTGAGAATCGTGCCACCTTTTCAAAGCCCCCTACATTGTTTACTTTGGATAAAAAGTAATCTTTCCTAGTCTCTTTCAAAAAAACATTTTGCTGAGAACTGAGACGGTTTATAATTTATTTCTTCAAAAACAGGCCCCTACAACTGCCATTTCCCCCAGAATATCCACGGCTAGAATTATTAGAGCTCGCACTGCCAAGAGAAGGCTGTCATTAGAAAACTACTGGCCAGATATCACTGTCTCTTCTATACAAATCAGAGTCTGTTACAGCCTTCAATCCTCACATAAAATGCCCTTTCTTTCTTTGTAAAATGGATTGTTCTCCGGTGTTAGAGCCGTATTTGTGATTCCCCTCAACTATCTCTCCTCAAGAGCTGGGTCTTGCACTTCTCATGCTTCTGCCTCATGCACTCAAGTCCCTTCAATTCTCAACCACCTTCTTTCTTCTGCACTGCTGCTCCCAACAGGTTTCAAATTCAGCTTTGCTCTCCAAAAGGGGAATTAGGACACAAAGCACACGTATAATCAGCCGCCTTCCTAGCAATGGATTCCCTTGTCTTATTCGAAGGATGTGAACAGATGTACAGAACTGGCGAACACAACACTGGATGTCACCTTCTTTACTGAGGTGACTAACTCTATAAGAGCCTATCTCAAAGACATTTAGATTCATGCAACTTGGAGGCAAGACAGACTGTTGTCTCCAAAACCTCTTTCCCCAGATTTCTATATGCCCCAGTAATAGGAGGAAAAAAAACCCCTGCAAAATAGGACAGCAACATGGTTAAAAGAAGGAAGGAGATGTTTGCTAAATCACTGAGGACACAGACCATGTTAAAACTGTATTTTTCTGCTTTAGATTCATTCTTTCAGTACTTTTGTAGTCCAGAAATACCATTTCTCAAACATTTTAAAGCTTACTCAAGACTTTTTTGGTGTCTCTCAAACAGAAAGTCATCTCAAGTTATCCTAAGATAAACACATTACACCGGTGTTCAACTAGGGGCTGAAGTCTTGGCCTTTTAAGCCCTGAAGAAAATTTTCTGAACTTAGTTACTGGACTGCAGAATAAAAAGATTTCCATAATTTAGGAGTTCCCGTCATGGCTCAGTTGTTAACGAAACTGACTAGTAACTAGAAGGATGCAGGTTCAATCCCTGGCCTTGCTCAGTGGGTTAAGGATCCGGCATTGCCATGAACTGTGATGTAGGTTGCAGACATAGCTTGGACCCAGCATTGCTGTGGCTGCGCTGTAGACCGGCAGCTACAGCTCCGATTTGACCCCTAGCCTGGGAACCTCCACATGCTGCAGGTGCAGCCCTAATAAAACAAACAAACAAAAAAAAGATTTACATAATTTAAAATCACATCAATGATTCACATTTGGATTTGTAGAATCTAAAATAATATGAAACATCAGGCTCTCTCCCTTTCTCTAACATAAAGCATCTTCCTTTAAACCATGTTGGCAGATCATCAAAATGTTTATTAGTTATTTAAGGTCTCATGTATTAGGTATAATGATTTGGGGGTTATAACAATAAACCATAATACAGCTCTCTACAGAGTGTTTATGAACAATACATATATTATTTAATTTGCTTACATACAACATTTATTTTTTAATCCTTATAGGAACTCTGTGAGATGCAGAGAAGAAGCAGGATTAACTTCCTCTGAGATGTACAAAGTTGCAGTAATTGGCCCAAGGTCATAAAGTGGAAGGACAGGACTTGTATACATGATGATATTGATCATGACAATGTTTAAATACAATAAGAGCAGCTAACACTTATTAGACAACTCTTCCAAGCTAAGTCTCTTGAGGTTTCACTTGTACAATAGACTCCTGGATTCATATATTTAACATTCCTTATTGTTACTGTTCTTGAGAAATCTCAAAGGTCCATGTCATTTTGATAAAACATGAATTTGAATGGATGGTAGTAGTGAGATGAGGAAATGAATCACGTAAAAAGTGACAGCTCCTTGTCCACTGCCCAATAGCTTTACCTCGATTAGGTTACTCTCTACTCCTAACACACGAGGTTACGAGCTAAGGGTTTAAAGAAGACTCTTACAATTTTTTATTCCAATTGCATGCATTTGATGGGGAAATGACATTCTGTAGTAATATTTGTGAATGTGTGACTTAAAAGATGCAGAAATTTGTTATAATAACCTGAAAATTGGACCTACTTCACTCAGAAGAAAGGAGACTCGGAGATGATAAAGTGGGGAGTTTAGCCAACACTGAAGGTTGCTCCTTCTATTAAGTTGAACTGCCTCTCCTCATGAGCACAAGGCTTTTGCAAAAACTGAGGACCTCCAATCAAGCGATTATATTATATGCAGGATCTACCTCATGATCCCCATTTCAGCAATCTCATACCTTAACAATCAGATGTTTCCTTGAATTCTCAGGTAACGGTTTAAACTGTACTTTTGGTAGCACCTATTGGAACTGTCATTAATTAGCATTATCTGTTTAATGATTCTTCCAGCTACACTGCCAGCGTCATGAGATTGAAAACCTTGGTCCTCCTTCATGTCTGCCTTGTCAGATTATAGCACCGTTCCACAGGCTTTGATAAAGACCGAGTCAGTTTTGAGTTGCTGTATATTAGGAATTTTTATAGAATAATAAAGAAGGTTACAAGCTTTGGAGCCAGATGAACCAGGAGCCCCTACTCAATAGTTGTCTGATCTTAGATAAGATATTTAACCTTCCCTGAATCTCGGCTTCTTCATTTCCTTGTTTATAAAAATGGTGTGAGGACTAAATGAGTTGGTGAGTGTAAAGTGCTTATTATTTCAGTGCGCCAAATGACTGCCTTCAGCAACCTGTGTTAATAAACATTGGCTAATACTACCGGCTGGGGGAAAATACTCACCCTTTGAGCATGGCCTAGAAACATGAATCTTTTCAACACAAAGAAGAGAGCTATAAAAAAGTTTTTAAAAAGACACTGGATGTGGTCTCTCTTTGAGATTTTCTGTGTAGACTGCACCAGGCTTTCTACAAATCAGGTTAGACACATATTGCCACCCCTCCCAGAGCCTGATCACGGCCAAATTTATCCCACTGAGGATTCAGACGCAAACCTGCACCACGCGGCGCCGGGTTTCATCACCCCACAGCCTTTCTCTCTGTGTTTAACGAGAGGGATTATATGATGCGGCACTCTTTTAGACACTGCTCTGTTACCTAGGAAGAAAAGCACCCTGCAGGGACAAATTATCCTATTATGCTTGTGTTACAAACCAAGGAAAAATAGAGAATATCAGCAGAAACAACTTCCTTCCAACAATATATACTTAAAGACAAACTTTCGAGCAACTATGATATATAGTATCATAGAATACCTGGCAAGGAAATTGTCTTACAAGGAAATTATTTTGGTTGCCCAGCTTCATAAAACCTGAGCACAGCTGAGAGTAGCGAGATGACTTTCTAGGCCTAGAAGAGCTTCAGAGAGTGATCACCATTTATTTATTTGTAGATAAAATTCTATTCAACTGAGAGATGACTTCTAATTTCCTGTGGGATTCTGGCAACCTTGTTCTACCTCAGTAAGTTCCTAATCTTTCCAAACTGTTGACATTCCTTTTATGCACAGAAAGAAAACAAAGTGAGAGACATGCAGGATTTTCCACCATGTTCTTAAAAAGGTAAAATGAAAATACGAAATGATTATTTAAATGATACCTATGAAATCTTTTTTTAAAAGCCAAACATCTGGGAGTTCTCATGCTGGTGCAGCAGAAATGAATCCAACTATGAACCATGAGGTTGCGGGTTCGATCCCTGACCTTACTCAGTGAGTTAAGGATCCGTCGTTGCCCTGAGCTGTGATGTAGGTCGCAGACGTGGCTCAGATCTGGCCGTGCTGTGGCTGTGGCGTAGGCCGGCAGCTACAACTCCGATTAGACCCCTAACCTGGGAATCTCCATAAGCTGGGGGTGTGGCCCTCAAATGCAAAAAAATAAGAGTCAAACATCTATTTAATGAAAAAGAAATACTTATGCCACAGAAATGTGAAGATAGTCTACTCAGAACCTAATGATTATTAAAAAGTTTGTTCTGTGTATTGAAAAACATTCTGTTTTCCTATTATTTCTACTACATAGCCCCAGATTTTCCCTTGGACTGTGGGAAAAAAAATTTTTTTTGGTCTTTTGTCTTTTTAGGGCCACACCATGGCATACAGAGGTTTCCAGGCTAGGGGTCGAATTGGAGCTACAGCCGCCAGCCTAGACCATAGCCACAGCAACGCCAGATCCAGCCATGTTTATGACCTACACCACAGCTCATGGTAATGCCGGATCCTTAACTCACTGAGAAAGGCCAGGGATTGAACCCGCATCCTCATGGATACTGGTAGGGTTCGTTACCACTGAGTCACTATGGGAACTCCTGACTGTGAAAATATTTAACATTAAATTACAAGCATTTTTCTACTATGAAAGCTTAAAGTAAGGTAGTTTTGTTACATGAGTTTGTAAAATGGGATCCAACAGTTTATTCACATGATATGTTGCCACCTGTTTGAAAGCACTATTAGGGGCCCAGCCTCCCTTTATTCTTAGGCTAATGGTTCCTTGGTGTCTTCCATCAATCCTCACATAAATTAGCTTGCAGACTACTTCCCAAAACACCCTTCTTTGAATATTCTTGAGTTTACCAATATCACTTATAAAACATGAAATCTTCAAGAACTATACTAACTGAAATAAATTAGCTAAATACCATTGATATTCTAAATATAGTTTTCTTGAAATGTGATCTGCATAGTAAAATTATTACTTCTCCTCTTCTTAACTCATACAATTACACTAATACAACCTAAAACAACACTTGCTCTTTTTCAGCCATCCTCACACTGTCAATCAACTACAACTTCCACATTTTTCAACATTTGCTTCTGAAACCACATGCATAATTCTCTGGTATATTTTCCAAACTTGTTGGACAGAAATGTATCTATAATGAGCTAGTGTCTGTTTCAATCCATTTTTGCAGGCTCTGAAATGCTGTTACTCCCTAATATCTAATTATTTAATGGAATAGGTAAGGTTTGTGGTATCCACAAATTTGAGAAATATTTGCCTCAGTTAAATTTCATCTTTTCAGGTGCAAGTTGTTCATCCAAGCTTATAAAGTTCTTTTGGAATCATTATTTTCTTGTCCAACTGTGCAGTTTCCCTTTTTATTCAATGATGTCCACCTATTTGACAAGCAGGATTTGATGAATTAGTCCAAGTTTTTCATGACAGGTGAATCATGTAATGAAAAACGAAGCAACAAACTGTGTGTTTGTCGCTGGGATCTCCTTTCAAAATGATACTGATTACCCAATCAATATACTTTGTCTACAGAAGTTCAACCTGGTGAAAAATTCATTTAATTATATTACCGCCCAGTTCATATTTGTCCATCACTTTTATAGGAGTTCCACAAGAGACTGTGTCAAATGACCAGCTGAAATCTAGCTCTGACAGGCACATTCTCCTGCTGATGTCTAATAATCCTATCAAAAATAAATTAATTTAGTTTGACATGAATTAACTTAGAGAATCCATAATACCTTCCAGGGATCACTACTTCCATTTCTGACTATTAATATACTCTGGAATTTGACTGAGAGTTGAGATAAAGGTCAACAGCCTGTGATTTTTTTTTTTAAATTTTTCCTCTTTTTAAAATAACCATAGGGAATACCCAACAGTTACTTTGAATCAAGCATTATTCTAACAAGCATATAAACTCACTTAATTCTCAAAACAACCACCTTAATCAAATATAGGGACTATGACTGCCCGTTTTATGGATGACAGATGAGGGAAGTAAGACACGGAGGTGTTAATTTGATTCTACCAAAGTCACAGAGCAACAAAGTGGAGGCACCAAGATTTAAACCCAGGTGGTTAAATTCTTGGACAATTACCCCCCTGTTCTCTGTGATTTTCCCCAGGTTTATCAGCAGCATACTTGATCATTATCTGTAAGTTTTTTTCGCTATCTTATCATCAAGCTCATATTCTGTTGTTTCCTATCCCATTCTGTATTATTTTCCTTATCACATCTTCTTTTTAAAATATGTATTAGTTTAAAGAAGAAAATACAGTGAAATGTTTCAAAAATGAGAAACCATGCCAGATGACAACGTTATTGTGACTCTGACCACAAACACGGTACTGATTCCAAGGCAGCTCAAATACAGAGGCAAACAGTTAACTCCTATTAGCTGAATGAAAGGAACACTGGTTTGTCAGAGCTGGTAAGTTTTCCTATTTCTAAACTAAGAGAACTGCCTCATGTAAATTCATACAGAGGCACTGGGTAGAAAGAGACAGCATCTTCAATGACAGTTTGACAAAAGCAAACAAACATATAAATCTGATGGTAGAAATCATAAAAATCTAAAAACAGCATAAAAATATAACAATTGAGACTAATTAGGTGAAATAAGCCAGGTAGATAGTATTACCCAAGGTCCAATATGATTGAGATTATATATCCTAATGACAACCTGGAGTTTATATTTTAGTACTACAGGTAGATAGGATGACTCTGAAAAGCAGGCTAGCGGATGGCGGAAGAAAATACTACGAAAATTACAAAGCTTAATGTGGATTTTTGTCCACATATGGGAGACAAAACACTTGTGCATATGGACATCTACAGCAAAAGCCACAATTCTGATTCTGAGGCAGCAATCAGATGAGACCTCAAATTTCTTTATCTTGGGAATCCTTACAAGAAGCCCATGTTAATAACAGCAGGTAATACATAATGCTAGAAAGCACTTTGTAATAAAAAACAGGCTAGGCACTTTTATAAGAACTTGGCTTACGTGAACACATTTAGTTCTCATAATCACCTACCAAAGTACGTATTACCTTTTTTTTTGTAGATGAGAGAGGTGAGATGCAGAGAGATTAATTCGCTTATATCTGGCTGGTCCCAAGTAATAACCAGAACCAGGGTTCAAACTCATGCCCTCAGACTCAACGTTTGCACCACCACAATGTGCTATCCCCACAGAATGCTACCTTGTAGCAAACAGTGCAAAATTACTTGGAGGGTAATTTAGAAGTACTATTAAAATGTAAATGATTAGTGGTCCCATTTGTTGACCCTACTTCATCTTTAGGTATTTTTCTTACAGAAATCTTCAGTTCAATCCTGCATTTTCAATACAGCATCATTCGAAATTTTTTTTTACAGAGACACAATCCAAGAGGAAGAGGGCTAAATATATGAAGGCACACACAAACCACAAAACAATACACAGCCACTGGAAAGAAAATACAGAAAGATATCCAGGAGAAAGCAATGAGGACATCCACACACATATACCCACAAACCCCAGTCACACACACATTCACACCATATAAAAATATTCAAACAGTTAATAATCATTACCCCGGAGAGTGATAGAAGAGCAAAAGCTGAAGGAGGAAATTCTATAGTTTTAAATCATTTTTGTATTTAGAAGCACAAATTAATTCCATAATCTTTAAATTATATATTAATATGTCTATATTATATAATTTATATTGTATGCATATATTACATAAATTACATAATACTTAATAACCAACTTGAAAATAAGTTCCAAAACAAAATAAAAATGAACATTCAAACAACAACAGGCACAGCTATATACCTTATACTGTAGAGTATTGTGGAGCAAAGAAAAGACAGGTATATTGAATTTTTTCCAAAGCAAACATTACTCATCATTCAATCTGAGTCAGGAAAATTCTTCAGTGTTATGCTCACAGACTAGCCTGAAATGACACAGCATCCAGATGTAGCTGCCAGAAGGAATTAGTTGCAAAATGTATCCTGAGATAATTGTAGAAAATGACTTTGTTATATGGGATTATTTGATTCTGACCACTTACATGTTGAAGAATGACAAAAACAATGATGTTTGCTTTGTCACAGTTAATAGTAACCCTTTTCTCCTGACTAGTTAGACAACAGCATCACCTCCTCAATAATTCATTGATTTAACAAATATTTACCAAGCACACACACCAAAATGAAATACAATAAAACATGTCATTACCATCTCTGGAGACACTTATCTTCTGGTTTACTAGAGCTGAGGAGGGGAGGGTGGTAAACAGCTAATTGACTTAGAAATGACTGAAAAGGAAAGAGACTAAGCCCCCTCTTCTTTCACATTCACTCAAAATGCTAATTTATTCTACATAGAAATGACCCTTTCCTACCCTCTCCCAGTGATGGTGATGATTATCATGATATTTTTTGCTTTTTGGTCATTGTTTTATTTCTAATTATCTGGCCCATGGTAAGCACTTAAGAAAAACTTGCCTAATTAATGAAAACAACATGAATAAATGGAGGAGTTCCCTGGTGGCATAGAGGGTTAAGGTTCCAGCATTATTACTGCTGTGGTGTGGGTTCACTCCCTAGCGCAGGAACTTTTGTATGCCACAGGTACAGCACCCCCTGCCCCCATCACCGCCAGAAAAAGGCAAGGAAGAATTGATGTATTAAATTTCTGTGGACACAACTTTTTATTTTCTTCTTCTAAAAAACACCCTCTCATACCTTCATTTGAATGGGGGCTACCCTATTTCTGTAGATACTGAAGAAATAGCTTCTAAGGCTGAGGCAATGGGATGGCGGAGGGTGCAGGGGGAACACAAGAGAGACCTTCTCCAGGATACATGAGACTAAAACTCAGGAAAGCAGGTAACAGTGGCTTTCTGGTAATAATGCCATGTGATGAGATGCTGAGATATGCTGAAAGCCATGTTCCTAGTCCTGTGGAAGCAGCCAGGCTCAGAAACTGAGGCTTCTGTACAGAGAGAAGCAGCGATTAAAGAGCCCTCTTTCACAGGATACTGAAAAACACACAAAATAGATTTTCTTTTTAAACCTGGTGTTAATTTTTGATTTAGAAGATGAATAGAAAAGTGGTTATTACTAAAACTTACTTCTTCATCATTGGCAACCCAAATTCTTAACAAAATAAGTTGGAAATGCAGTATGTTAGCCCTTTGTCAAACATGCACTTTGATCATCCAGAGACAACAGTTGAAAAATTAAACAATCATATTAAACTAGGGATTCATCAGGCAAACCTATAAATAATTCTAGCAGTAAGAGGTCTCTATCTAGAACTCAACTTGATGAATAATAGTTAACAGAATTTCTGAATCCCAGGCTTCTGAAAGAGGGCCAACATTTTAAAAATATGAAGCAAGTATCTCAATATTTTAGCAATACAACCTACAGGCCTTCTATAAACCAAAAGGTTTATGTGATATGTGCTTTCCTGTCTCTAATTAGAATTGGGCATAAAAATCTACCATAACTATTTATACGAAAAACCAAGTCAAAGATCTCCCAGCAGATTTATTGTACTCAAGTAATTAAGACATAATTAAAGTATCTGCATCACCATGTATACTAAATACAGTCTTGGGGAAATTACTTTAATATTCAACTTGATGTATTACCCACTGTAATATTAGCCAAGTTTTCCAACTTTCCATCCAATTCCCCTTTCTGGTCCTATTCCTTAAACTATGTGCTAGAGGAATGAAGGCCATATTTATCAGGGCACAAAGCAAACAGAACTGGTTTCAATCAGCCCATATTTGTTGATATGAAGCATGGGCTGAGTCTCTTTCAGGAGGCAATGGAACATTAAGACTTACCTTTGCCAACAAAAGATTCTTTATGAAATCAGATAGTCCCTATTGCTTTCTAGCTTTCCTCAGCCCTGATTTTACCAGTTGAGTTTTGCATACAACCAGGCGGGGAGCTCATTATACAATAATGCCACATTTAGAAGTCACAATGAAGAAAAATGACAAGCTCTGTTGTGATCAAACTCTCTATGCCTTTGAAGGAAATGCAAATAAGAATTACCTATTAACCAACCCTAAATTAGTGCTTACATCAAGTCTTACTTAGATTTCCCCCAGAGGTTGCCATTCAGCATTATTGAATTACACCTGAAGATAAATTAGGCCAGATGTTTTTCTCCTGGATTCACTCAACTAAAGCCAGTGGGCACTAGGTCCACAAGGAATCAATTCCTCCCTGTGGAAACTATCTTCAGAAGAAGCTTTGAGAGTTCTGCTAACTACCATGATATTCAGGTTTTAAGAGATAACTAGGGCTGCCATCAAGTGTGGAGGACCTATGAGAGAACAAACACTGGAAAAGTCTGTAGGTAACCTAGTGCAAAGGGGAGACAAACACAAAATGTGCCATCTCTATGTTATCGGGAATTAAAACGAGGAGATCAAAGTCTGTTTTGTGACCCTAGCAATTCAGTCATGGCCCTGCCTATAAAAACTATAGCAAAGTAGCTACACCCTCATATAAATGCCAAAAGTACTCTGAAGATAAGGAATTCACTGTGAAAATCAACATCCCTGCAGATAAATTTAGCCATGATAAAAAATGTAATTGGACACGTAAGGGATTGTGCATTAACAACTCCACCTCCATTTGAGCCAAAGACGGGTAGAAAATTCTAGGAAATCTGGTTTTGAGCTTTTGCTCTTGAGCCTGGCACAGATACGGCTGCATACTGGTGAGCTGAAGGTCGGGACCAACATAGTTCGCCTGGTTTAAGATGCATATGGTCAACACATTCCTTGTGGTCTGAAAGTCTGCAGGCTTTCAAGGCAAGTTTTCTACATTTTTTTCTTCCATGAAAAGGTAGGGCTCAATGGGGAGTCTGTCAGCTGTCAGGAGTTTGTGTGTACTGTATCTAGAGAAGAGTGGGAACTGGTGGGAAACAGCCCGAGGGTGACCGAGCCCTCAATGGAAGGGAAATGGAGACAGGAATCTCCGAGACAGACTGGGAAATATAATCCCTTAGTGGGGGCGCTCCTTTCTACCAGTACTCCTCTAGGCCAAAAAAAAGAAAAAAAAAAAAAAAAAAAAAAAAAAGAGAGAGAGAGAGAGAGAGAAGGAGGTGTTATTACAGTGTCTGCTTTCCTCTTCTCAATGGTGTGGAAATCTGGCCATACCTTTTCAACATGAAACACAATTTGTCTGGACTTAGGAACCTAAACTCATTGAAAATGTCCAGGTGCCCTTTAACTATCTCTTCAACTATCTTGGAATTCAATTCCCTGTTAACCATAATTGTTCTATTATTTCTGGTTAGAAAACTTTCCTCCTTAGCAAACAGATGGAAAGAAAGGCAATGATTTTATCAGGAAAAACCATAAACAGAATTAGCCTAAGAAAGACTATAAAAGGATTTTCCTTGTAATGAAAATCCTCTCTTGTTTTCTGATTTAAAAATATCAAGGATTTTTGCTGGAGAGGATGGTGGTACGAAGCCATTTAATGTAATGAATAAGAAAAAAAGACTTAACCTTGTTTGCCTTACTTACCTCTTAAACATGTAATTAAGCATTTAGTGTCCCATAAACAAAGAGGAAAAGGTGGCCTGGAACAAAAACATCCATTGTGCTATCAGGCCTGTATCTGTCAGGACAGGTAGAGACACAAAACAGTATAAAAATCAAACAAACAAAAAAAAACTTCCAAATCTTAGCGGATTAAAACAAACACTGATTTCTCACTCACATCTCTATGTCCAATAAAGAACCAAGATGACTGAAATTCCATCTTGTCACCAGCTTCTGTGATCAAGACCGACAAGAGAGAAAAAGGTGAATCAAACACTGGCTAGAGGGACCAAAACCACAACCACGCACCTGGTAATACCTGACTTTAAGAGGCAAAGAAAGTGCCATCTAGCACACGGCCCTAAGGAGGATAAATCAAAAGGTATGTGCCAACCTATAGTCTGTAATGAAATACCTAGTCAATCATTCGTTAAAGAAGAGATGTGAAGAAGAAAAAAATCTTAGCAGAAAACAATTTTTCTCTCTCTCTGTAGACTATCCAACACAACTGCTGACACTTGAACAACATGACTGTGTGGGTCCTCTTACAAGCTGATTTGTTTCAATAATAAATGCGGAATCCCCAACGTGGCTCAGCAGAGATGAATCCGACTAGTATCCATGAGGATTTGTCAATCTCTGGCCTTGTTCAGTGGGTTAAGGATCCAGTGTTGCCACAAGCTTTGGTATAAGTCACAGATGCGGCTGAGATCTGGTTTTGCTGTGGCATAGGCCAGCAGCTACAGCTCCAATTCAACTCCTAGCCTGGAAACCTCCATATGCCGCAGGTGTGGCCCCAAAAAGAAAAAAATAATAATAAATACTACATGATTCAAACATGGCTGGTTGAATTTATTGATATGTAAACCAAAAATACAGAGGTATGACAGGTAGGGAGTGTCAACTCTAAGTTAAACAGATTTTGGAACATGCAGATGGTCTGTGCCCCTAACCATCATGGTGTTCAAGAATCAAATGTTTATGCCAAACACACAGAAAAAAATTATAACAAAATACTAAGCTTTACTAAAGTCCTCCTATCAGCGTCTTCATCATTCATTTTTCTGGATGACACCTTTAATGGACTTCGAGTTTCTTTTTCTGTAAAGCTACCTAGGATTATCACCTCGCACCAAGAGAATAAGAGACAAAAAACTATGAAAAGACGAAGTGAGAAAACTGGAGTAATTTAAAAAGGGCCTCATTCTCCACTGAAGCTTTTAACAACTGAAAAAAAAAATGTTTAACTTTCATGAATCTTGCATTTCCTACTATGAAGCTGAGCTCACTAAATAGTGAATTCTGGAAAAAGAAAAAAAAAAGGCATTAGAAGATTAAAAGGTAATGCAATTATCTGTACCTCCTCATTGATTTTAATTTGTTTGTTTGTTTGTTTTCCTGCTCATAGTCCTACTACTCCTATTTCATTACTGGAACTTGTTTTGTGAAGATAGCATTATCTAAAAGTGACAAGACAGACATATAAAATCTAGAGAAAGGATGAGAACAGGAGATATACGATATTTTGAAAGAGAGAATTTTTCTACAGCACACAAACTTTGTTTCATTTAAGCTCCAGGAAAAGAGAAATGAATAAACAAGAAGTGACAGCAAAAAGACTGTGACATCCATAGAATTCTACATGAAATAAGGAGTAATTATCTTATGCTGATCTTATCGCAATATTCAGAGAAATGAGTGAGGCTTTCCACCACAGGAAAGAATAGTTTACTATCTTTCGCTACCCTGGTATTCTCTAAGGGTCATGATCAACCCTGTGAAGAAAATTTGGCATTTAAACAGTGGATAAAAAATATTTACTTGCATCCAGAAAGTACCTAGAAGCTTCATCCAGAATAATAATAGATTTTGTGAATTCAGATCATGAATTGTGCTAAACTATGTTATAAATATTATATAAAGACCACTCATATATAACTCTATTTAAAGAAATTGGACTGTGAGGGAGAACAGAACAGAAACCATCCATTGTTAACTTCCAGCCTCTAAATCAGGAAATTATGTTTCAGAGAAAACACTCCAAGGAAATCTTCAGAACCTTTGCAATGGCTGCCTTGGCTTTAACATTTCGAAAATGCAAAACAAATATCATAAAAACAATACCAGAAAGAATGAATAAGAAAGTATCTAAACTTAATACACCTAAGGTCTAGAGCTTTGAAGTTAGGCAGGCATGGATTTTAATCATTGCTCCACTACTTAGTAGCTCAGCAAGTTGATTCACCTACTCTAAAAGTAAAGGCAATGGCATCTATAATTTGTTTTCCCAGCATACTTTCCATCTGCCTTATATTGGTGCTTCTATGTAATTTTCTTCTGCTCTATGGGACCTTTCTGCAGTAATCAATCATGTTACCTGATCCTAGTCAATGCTGTTGGTAAGGGAGGAGCATACAAGCCAAGGAGGTCAAATACTTCCCTGGGAAGGCATTTAAAATAATGACAATAATAATAATGAGAGTGGAGGGAAAGTGATTCTTTTTACACTGGTATGCTAAGCTTAGAGGATGCAGGTCCTCTAAGGATGATCCAGTGACCATCTTATTTTGCCTGAGAATTCATCAGAACCTGTCTACAGTATTAAGTCAAGAAAAAAACAAAACCCCAAGATGAAGAGAAAGCAAATACTGTGATGTCATTCTCTACTTCTACACCCGCTTACAACTGAGGTCCACCCCTTGGACTTCTGTTATGTGAGCCTTTTTACTTAGGCTAGCTTGCACTAAATTTATTTCACCTGAAACTGAGAGAAACTCAACTTTAACAGACACTCTAAATCTCAATTTCTTCATTTAAAAAACTGGATAATATTACAATGTGTCTTCTACATTTGCTCCTAGGATTAAACAATGCAACGCACATAGCAAGTTAGTGTAGCATCAGGCATGTGACTATCCAATATGCATTAGCTCTTATTAGCCATTACCATTAATTCCTTTAGCGGTAGTTACTTTAATTAATAGTTACTTTGTAATAGCAGTATTTTAGGATAATTGGTATATGAAGACTATTGCATCACTATATCAGATTTCTTCTACACTGTCAAAAGGCTATGACATCAGGCTTATAAATATTTTACTTACACGTATAAGGGAGATTATTTACTTTGCAATTCCCAATCTGTGCTGTGATCAATGTACTAGATAATTCTTCTCTTGGTTTGCAAGTCATAGAAAGCCTTTATAGATCATCACTGTACCTTATTAAAATTAAACATAGAATATTAATTTTAGGTTACTGTATTCCTATACACGGTACAATTTTAAAATTACAAAAAAGTATCTTTTGGGCCCTAAGGGTTTTTTACGTTAATTTCCCAAAGGTCATGGTCCATATTTCATTCACATGGTACCTAATATATTAATGGCAGGAACAAAATATTTTTCATTGCTATTAATCTCATCAAATTATTACTCCAAAGTAATGTAAAAGGGCTACTGGGCTGACAGTGGACAGAGACTTTCAAAATCTACCAGTTGTCTAAGTCTCAGGAAATCTGATCCCTTCTCTAGACTGCACAATGACAATTCTGTAATGACACAGAAATAAATCAAGAGGACTTTTAAGTTTTATAGTTCTATAGATCTTCCGAAAACTTTGAAAGACTTAGCTCTAACAGCTCCTCCAAAAATTCTTTGACTCATTCACTTTATTCGACTATAATCAGCACCATCTTAACATGATGTGGTGCATGAGGCACTCAGGAAAAAATTATAAACAAGAATGTAAACAACTAATTATAATATACTGTCCCAACTATGAAGTGCTTTGGGAACACATAAAAAAATTCTCAAGGGAAGCTGAAATCTGAAGAAAGTATAGGAATTTACCAGATAAAAAGAAACAGAAGGGGAGGGAGAGAGAATTTTACAGAGAGAAGGAACAGTATGTACAAAGTCAAGACAAAATATGGGACAGTCTGATTAGTTCAACAATCTAACTGCACTTTTAAATGACTGGGGTTTAGAATGCCAATGGTAAGAAAAGTAAGCAATGAAACTGGAGATGGACAAAGAAGATCTTCAAACAAGTGGGACTAGACTCTTAGAAAAATGAGAAGCTATGAAAAGGTTTTTTAAAAAAGAGGTATTTTATGTATTCATTAGCCACTCCAAATTCACTTTTTCCCCTTCTCCACCCATCTCTGTGACCCAGGACGCTGACATGTAGGAATTTCCTCATGTCTCCTGGCTTATGGATGGGTTCAGCCAATAGGTCATGCCAACTGGAAACCAGTGGATGGAGGGAGAGAGGAGTCAAAGTGCATGTTGATATCCATGTTTTCCACCTTGCAGTGGTGAGGGCTGCTGTGGCTATGTTCTACTACCTATCATCACAGTCTCTGTCCGGCACCCTTCTCCCACAGTCAGAGTCCATATCACTGTGTAACCACTCCATGCTCTTCTTGACCCTTCAAGGATAATGACATCTTCCTGCTTTGCCTCACTATTCCTTGTTCTTTTCTTTTACTGTGCTCTAACTTTCCTTAATCACCTATTTTAAAATAATGCCATGTTTCCTCCAGGGACTAAGTCAGACTGAAGGGGACACCATGAACCAATTCTACCTCTAAAGAAGTGGCTATGGATTCAATAAGAACAATAGTTCTAAGTGAAGGCAAGTCTGGAGTCAGTGAAACCACTCATAAGGTGACTGCAGCAACTTAATGAGAAGGGAACTACCAGACACTAACATTAACTGGCACCTTCTAATGTCAGACACTTTGCTAAGTACTTTATGTGCATTATTTTATTTAAATATTCTAAACACTCTGTAATGTCATTATTCCCTTTAATAGGCAATTGAACTAAAATTGAGAGATGTGAAATAATTTGCCCAAGGTCAAACACATAGTAAGTGGCAGAACTGTGACTCAAACATAAATCTCCCTGACTTTTAGGCCTGTCATTAATCTACATTCTTTCCTTAACCCATATACTGCCTGAGTCAGAGTAAATTACAGCAGAAATGGATATAAATACAGCATGTAAAGATAAGGGTTTGAAGGTTTGAAGGAAAGAAAATCAAACTGGCAGAACTCAGGGACTACTGGATAAAAAGGAAAGAAAAATACAAAAAGACATTAATGATGACAAGGAAGTGTCCAGTTTGAGCATCTGTGCAGATGGTGATCACTTCCATTGAGAGGAGAAGGGTGGAGCAGACTTTCTGGGAGCAGGAGGTAGGAAAGAGACGGAGTATCAGGTTTAACTTTGTTGCCTCTACTGTGTACCTACTACAATACTGAAGAGGCCACACACTCCTTCTCATCAGTCCCAAGTAGCTAGGGTAGAGATCTTGGAACTAAAGTCTGCATTAGATGCATCTGTGTATGAACTTGAATCTTGAGCCTGGGATATAAAGACAGAGCAAACTGTGATACAAACTGTAACACATTCATATGATACATTGGGAACAACAGCAGTGTCCTACGTCAGCACTAAGTCACAGTGGTGACCATCAGTGGTGGTAGCAGTGCCCAAGCCATATCCCAACTCTTGTAGCAGGATTGTGCATGTTTTTGCTGCCCAGCCTCTAATGAGCTCTGCTTATTTTCCTAGCCTTTTTTTTAAAATTCTCCCTGACAATTATATACATGACTTTATAATTTATGGCCTCAAAAAAAAAAATAGCATTTTCTACTTAAGGTAGCAAGAGTTGTTTTTTATTGCTTGCAATCCATAATTCTGACTGATAAAGCCAGCACATTTCATTATTGTATCCTGCTCCATGTATTTGGGATGTCTTTTCCACATGGCTTTTAAATCATTTCTAACCTATAAGCTAAACTATTAGATGCTAAGGTAACTCTTGGAAGACTCAAAGAATTTATGGCGTGGTGAAGATACAATAAGTTCTATATCACAACATGATTAAAATTTTAAAGCATAAAAACACAATTAAAATATACTCTAAAAAATAATTCTCTAGGTCTTTCTGCTTTGCCTTAGCAGTTTAAGAACCCAATTAGCATCCATGAGGATCCAGGTTTGATCCCTGGCCTTGCTCAGTGGGTTAAGGATCCATCGTTGCCACAAGCTATGGTGTAAGTCTGAGACTTACATGGCTGAGATTTGGCTTAGCTGTGGCTGTGGCCAGCAGCTGCAGCTGCAGCTCCGATTCGACCCCTATCCTGTGAACTTCCATATACCAAAGGTGTGGCCCTAAAAAAAAAAAAAAAAAAAAAAAGTATACTCTAGTAGGATAGTTATACAGGTAGCTGTAGAAGTGCCAGTAGGTACCATAGTTAGAGAGGGAAACCAGGGAAGTTTGGGAGACCACTGTTAGGTTAATAATCACTCAAAAAAGCCATCAGAATGAAGCAGGCTTGCTTAACTATAAAGCTATAAATAAAAGCACGAGATGCCTGAGGTCATTAAGTGAAAGGTAAAATGAAGCCTGCATTCAAGCTCCTTAGGACCAAGGACAGGAATTTAAGGGAAAGAAGACATTCCAAAGTAGGAGACCTTCATACAGAAACCTGAGATGGTTCAACATATTTTAGCATATGTTACCACCCTTCTGCTGATTTGAATAAGCATTATGACAGTCCTAGTTTGACCTCTTAGGGTCAAATACACTCTTTACCAGATCCAGAGGAGCTAATGAAGTAAACCTGATGTCTACTCCAAGAAAGAGGAAGGCAGTCTTTTCCTTTTCCGAATTCCTATGGATTATAAAAATATAGCCCACCTAATCCTCGGGGCAGTGCTTCTTTGTCTGTCTGATTATATCTCTCACAAGCATCCTATCTTAATAAATCTATTTCCTGCTTATCACTTTGTCTCTTGCTGAATTCCTTCTGTGCTGAGACACAGCCTGAACTTCAGTAAGTCCAGACACGAGCTGAATGATTCTAATAAACACACATACATACAAACATACACACACACATACACATACACACCCACACAAACAAAACTGTGGGTTCAAGTCTCAATCTGGCTTCTGGATAAGTTTAAGTCATAAGTGTTGTCAGTTTCATAGGTACGAAGTATGATGAAGACAAATATTTAATACAGAGTATTAAAACTTCAGAACTTCAAGGATAAAGAGACCATGTAACAACTCTCAGACACAAAAAAGCATATTACCTCTTAAAAAATAACAATGAAACTCACCACAGACAAGGTATAACAACCACTGATGCAAAACATAATGAAGAAATATTTCTAAAGTACTAAGGGTAAAAAACTGTCAACTAAGACTTTTATAACTAGTTAAATTATCACTCAAGGGCGAGAGAACATGCAATCTCTTAGTTTTTTCCTATCAAGTTTCTCCAATTTTTTTTAATGAAAAATGTACTGACCTTTGTAAACAAAATGACTTTTGAACTATAACCCACATGTTTGAGAGACATTGCTTCCTAAAGGCTGCCACTGACCATTGTGTCCACCCAATCTTGGTTGTATTCAGATTAGAATTATGAGGATAGGGAGGATTTGGGGAGCGGGGTATGGCTAATAGGCAGACTTGGCCGTTTGTTCACTCTTTTAATATTTAATGTGAGTTTCTAACTCAAACACAAAAGCTTATTAATGAGAAATACTTTTAAGGGGTGGGGAAAAACAAAAACATTTCAGAAATTCAAAGACTGTTTATGAACCTAGAGACCCTCACTTAAAAAAGAAGCTGTTAAAGGAGATAATTTAGAAAGAAGAGGGAGTATGATACAAGCAATAAAATTGAGCACAGGTGCTAAAATATGCTGATAAATTTAACTATTTCATGTTAAAAATAACTACTTTGTTGTCCTTTACAAGCATTTAAAATAAATCTAAGGTTGTATAGATTGCTACAAAATGGGAAGGCTAATGTAATGTAAAATGGACATAGAATGCTAAACTCTGCATATTAGGGAAAACAATTATGTACCCACTTAAAAAGAAAAAAAAAAAAGGAATTTCTGATATTGAAATGGGCATCCCATGACCTGTTGGACCTTAACTTAACCATAAAAGTGTAAGTAAGCTCAGATCTATTCTAGAAAGATAAACACAGCTTCATTCACCAAGTAAGATTTGGAAAAGAAACCAGAAACAAAATTAGTTGGAAGGTCCAAACTCTGTAAAATATAGTGAATGAAGAGCAGAGGAGCTAAATGTGAGCTCTATTTAGAAGACACAATTTACCACCCTCCACAGATACCAGGTGCTTAGGTTCATAGAAGTTAAGTCTCCTCCAGACGGGAATGCTCTACTTTCCTCTTTGTTTGGATGCACAAAATGCATGGCACATGTGTGTGAGGTATACCATATTTAACCAAACTGGATAAATCTCTATTGAAATAGTCATAGCACATAAAAATAAACAGAAATTGTTAGTATAAAGTCTGAAATCTAAGGCAAAGATCCAGTCCAGAGTCCTCATCCTGAGATAATTGCCACTGAGTTGGGTGAGACTGCCCGAGGGGAAGAGAAAAATGAGAATAGAAAGGGGGCAGGGAGCAGAATTCTGAGATATATTAGCACTCAATGGGAAACTGAGAGGAGACCCTCAAGCAAGCAGGAAAGGGCAAGAGTGACTGAAAGAGAATAAAGAGAATATGGAAGAATTTAATTCAACACTGTTTAAGTTGAATTTCTAGAACTGACTTAAAAGGGATAGGAAATTAGACTAAACAGAGTTTTGGAATGGCAATTTCCGACTGCGAGCTTTTGAAGATATTATAAAGGAAGATCTTATAAATACTTTCTAAAGTTAGAGAATGTGTGTTATGTGTGTACAGTTGGGGGGGAGGGGAGTCATACAGAGTCTTGATGGTTCATATTGTGACTTAGTTTCACCAGCAGATAGGATAGCAGTTCCCCCAGAGAAAGAACCAGGAATGCCTTTCTGGACCTAAAAGAACCCATTTTGGCCTAAGCCATTTTGTGCTCTAAGCCTGGTTGCAAGGGTTGCCCTTGAAACAAATCTAATACTTAAAGATCAAGGGAGGGGATGCAAGAGAAGCAGACAAGAAACAATAGTACAGTCTTGGGGAAGGATCCTGGTTCCTCAAGGGATACACATAATAATAAAACTTTGAGTTCTGCAGGAACTAAGGCCCCACCCAGGTGGAAAATGGAATGACGACAATGACCCTTCCAATTTCAATCAACTAAAGCTTGGACTCTGTTGACTTTTGTCCCAATTCCACACAGAATTCTCCTCTGCTCAAGACCTAATCTTAAAAGTTCCCCAGTTTTGCTGTTCGGGGAGACACTGCTTTGGGAAAGATATCTGGTTTCTCCTTACTTGCTACAAGTAATAAATTCTTTCTTCTCCTGATTTGGCTTGGTTGTGTCTATTTGTCTACTGGTCACCCACCAAGAGTCAAATCCAGTTTTCAATTAACAGTACTGCAACCATGTCAATCAAGGTTCAATGTACGCACAAATTACATGTGTAGTCATTTATTCTTGACATTAAAACAAACAAACAAAAGAAAAATCTAACAGTAACCAACAGCCTCAACATACATGTCTTCCTATGACTGAGCTGGAAAACAAGTCCAAAGAGCCAATCTCAATTTCTAATCCCTTGAAATTATTAAAATAGGTTTCAATACATGATAGTTAACAAAATCATGGAAATACCATATGTCTTCTGAAAAAGATGAAGTGGGGCCATTCTATTCCCTTTTTTAAGTCATAAATAATATATTCAGAAATCAACTATTGGATAAGTAAAGAAGACTGGAACACTTGCCAAAAAATATCAATTGTGAAATTATTCTTTAAATCATTATCTAGTTTTTCATGGAACAAATTTATGCCAAAGACAAGCAAAATAAACCCATGGTAAATAACTGTACCATAAAGTAAATTACACATCTATATATTTAGAAAAAAATCTTTCAAGTTCTAAGCCTGTCCATTAAGTATAAATTGCACTGCCTTAGAGAATTTCTCAGGTTCTAAAAGTTCCACCAAAGCTAAGGTCTTGGATGTCATTTAAGTTATATATTTCAGCTATTAAAGTCAATGTTCTGACAAGCCCTTTGGCTCTAACCCCAGGGCATGAATTTGCCTTAAAACTACATAAGAATGTGTCAGAGGGCTATATGTCAATCAACTGGGAGAAGTGCCTATTCCCAATTTAGCCATTGTCAGTTGCTGACATTAAAACCAGCAACAGTTAATTGTTACCACTTCAAGTGGGAATATTGAGGGCAGAGGAGAGGTAGGTGTCTAAGTTCAGGCAGATAAAGCTGTTAATTGCTACCCTTTTATGTAGATTTGTTTAATAATGAAAACAATGTGGCTAATCATATAATGTTTCTATTTGTTCCCCAAGGGCTCTTCAGGGAAAGTTTCAGTCAGGGTTAGATTTCCACAGCTACCAACTGTGCGAGGACAAAAGCCAAACAATCAAGGCACTCAGGGCTGGCAAATAGCGGAAAGTCCTTCTATACCAAAGCCCCTCCTCCTGGCCCTATCAGGAAGGAGCCAGGATCTGCTACTGAAGACCCTGAGGTTGGGGAGAGGGGATTTTAAATTATAAATTAACAATAACGACTGTGCAAACTTTCGATGCTTAAAAAAAGAGAGAAATGAAAGGCAGGGAATAAGTCTGATGTGCGCTTGGATCCTCTCCATACCTCCACAGATGAGTGACATTCACATCAGTTAACATGCCTGTGCTATTATTATTACTATTATTACTGTTACTATTATTATTATTATTATTAATTAGAAAGGCAGCACAGAATTTTAAAAAAGATCTATGCCAGCCCTGCTCCTTTTAAGCAAGGTGAAGAGCATCATTAAACTGCACACTAGGGGAATGAGTTACTGAGATAACCCTAGCTGCCTATTGATCTCAAGGGAGTATTTTTTTGCAAATAAAAGCTCTCTGTATGTTTTCTACAAATGTAAAGTATAGTACTTACTGATGTTTACTTTTCCTCAGTTGGCAAAGTCTATGGGGCAGAACAAAGTTGTGTTATTTAAAATGAAATTTTTCTAACATCAAATTTGGTTTTAGACTTAATTACCAAGTAATGCAAGCATTCAGAGACACTCCTAGACTACTGGTGTCCCCTCTCTATAATGAATATTCATTTTGGTTTGTGTGTGTGAGTGTGCATGTCCTGTGTGTTTCTATTACCCCTGATCCCAAGAGCCCCATGCTACAATTTAAAAGGTCCAACCATCTTAAAATGATTTTCAATTGGGTCATAACTTAATGTTCAACTTTATTTCAGTGCCCACCTCCTCAAGTCTTATGATATTTCTAGGCTGGTCTGCTCATTGTCCCCTGAACCCATCCTCTTGCCTGACCCTACACTTTCACCCATGCAGTACCATCTTCTTAGAATATTCCCTCATCACCTGTTTAGTCTTACTCATTTCAAGGACAAACCAAATTTCACCTATTCCATTAAGCCTTCCACAATCACTGCACACTGCACAGCTGCTCCCTTTGGTAAATCTGTAAACTGGCACCTCTTGATTGGTCCTATGATGCCCACAGATAGTATCTTCTCAGTCACCCTCCAGTTTTTCTTGCCTCCTCCACTGAACTCTACACTCCTCAAGGACATCTCATTGTATCGTCCCCAGCACTTGAACCACAGGCTATGTAGTAGCCCTCAAAATATCTGGGGAACTATACTTCACATTTCTAATGCATTTCACTGAGTGTTAAAACTATTACATTATTAAAAATTAAATTTAAATTACCTTATCAGTTAGCTTTTCTGTGGTGAAATTCCTTTACAGGTATAACTCTACAAGTCTAAAAGCTACAATTAGCTCCTCTGCTACCAAAGAATTTGTCAAAAAGAGAAAAACTTAAGAAAGAATCAATTCTTAAAATTCTCTTTCATGTCAGCAAGAAATAAAAAATTAAAAACCTATAGACTAGGCCGAAGTTCACATTCCTCATTATTTCAAGCATATTTTTTTTTCCAACTTGAAACTCATGCTTTTTTTCACAAGAGGCATAGAGCTTGCTAAATGTTTTTCCATATTTCAAATTGCAAAGTGAAAATTTAGGTTCCATATCTGAAAGAAAGATGATGAGATATAGACATAAAAAGATGATGCTATGTGTGGATCACAGAAAACAGCTGAATCAAGCCAACCGAAATGTAAGCTATTGAAAATAAATCTCCATTTGCTCAACACATTAGCCAGGCTCCTAAACCAGTAAGCATGGTCACAGTTATGCTCATGTGCACCTTTGGGGCTTACCCCAAATCACAAGTCAAAAATGTTCTCAACTGCTATGGTCTGGTCATAACCTCCAATCTGAGTGCCACTAGCTCAGTAAGAAAGCACCAAAAGAGGGACCAATGCTCTCCCCTTCACCCCCATGTTCATCGTCCTGAAAAAGGATACTTATGTCTAAAATACAAAGACAAAAGGCAAGGCAACCACCAAATTAACAATTATGAACTGTTTTCTAATTTCACAGCCACCATTATCATTCAGCTTTGATAGAAACCCTAGCAGTTTATTTAGAATATAATGCATTATGCAAAAGAATCTTCACTGTGCAAAAGATTCACACAGACTTTAATTAATAAACCCCCCTACTTAATTTTTAATACAATATGATTTTCAAAAATTCAATTTACTTAAAACCTTCAGTTAACTCTGCTATGGCATAAAGGGGTTTGCGCCTGTTTTCTCCCAACAATGAGGCAAATTTGTCATTAAAATTTTTTTTCAAAAGGTCACCTTGAACTACCAAAAAAACCCCACTGATATTTATTATCTGTGTGAATGTATCTAAACTACGAGCAAATAAATCAGGCATGTTACCAAGCACAAAGCTATTGAAGATTGTTAAGATTTATTTCCAGGTGCCAGTGAGACTAAACAAAGATTGTAAGGAACGAAACAAACAGAAGGAAACTCAGGGAACAAATTAATACATTGAACCATTATCCTAACAGCAGCATTCCCTGTAGAACAAAGTGATGAAACTATCAAAAAGCACTTCTGGAAGCAACAACATTTTTGCATGTCAAAAAAAAAAAAAGAATTAACCTAGAATAAATATATAAATAACAGTATGTTCTATGTTAAGCCAGTAACAAAGAAACCCCTTAGTGCAGTAAAACAAAGTCCTGTCAAATCCCCATTTTTTACAAAGAAGCATGAAGATCCTTTCACAATGGTTTAAACTGTATTTATAGTAACAGAGTGAAGACTTGAGATAAAAGTCAAAAGGATTAAAGTCAAAGCCCCAGCTCAACATGAGTTATGGTTTTGATTTTTATTCTTATTGTGGTCTACAAATATTAAGACAGAAGATATTTCCATGTGATTGTGAGATCCTCTGAGACTCTACAACCTTAGAAGAGCAGATAAAACAGATGAAAATGCATCTGGTTTGGGAGCAGACTCCATATTAAATGGCACTGCACTAAGTAACAACCACAATGCAGAAGGCCGAGGGGGAGGGAGGTTGAAGATTGAAATTTCTGCAACTGATGCAGGGCAGAAAGAAAAAAAAATGGGGGTGTGTGTTACATTACTATTTTAAAATGGCAGCCTGTTAATAATCACCACATTCCTGAAAATACAGGGGAATTATGCCATCATTCCTCCTTTCCTAAAATAAACCTCACCACATACAAACATGACATACTTCTATGAGAAAATTGGTAGAGCTTGATAGCTGCATCTCTATCTAAAACAAAATCCCTGGAGTTATGCCTCAGAGTTTATAGATTTGGAGACTATATACTTTTCTCACAAAGGAAAAAAAAAAATCTGCTGTCAAATGGAAGTTCTTAGGTTACTCTAGAAAGAATTGTTCTTCCATATGCATTTTTCTTAAAAATAAATACAGAGTTACATTTAAACATCAGCTTTTGGTCTTAATTCAGAAAATATATTTTGCATTTCCTCTGTCCTGATATCCTCTTGTTCAAGATAATCACACACACAGACACACACACAACCAGTAAGAGATTCAGATAGATACATATAAAACATAGTATATGCTGCATCAATTGGAAGGTTATTCTTAATTTAATTAGGATACTCCCTCTTTAGTTCATATATTGCAAGAACCACATACTGAGCTGTATTTTTTCCATCCATCCTTAGTCTCCAGTAAAATCAGGCAGACATTCGATTTAACATTAGATGTAGAAAAGGCTAAAATTCCTTAACAACAACCACAGCAAAATCAGCAGTGGCAGTATACAATACAGAACAGTATTTCTATCACTGAAATTTTTCTTAAAGGCATTCCTTTTTCACTGAGTTAAATTAATACTATCAATTATAAGAGTAATAATGTTTTTCACACAAGTTTAGAAGAGAGTCTATATGCATTCATGTAATCATAAAGAAAACATGAAAAACTGTCACTATTACCCAAAGGGAACCATTTCTCTTTTTTCACAAAATAAGTTAAGAATGATCATAAGTCACTACTATAAATGGCAAATTTCTGGAAAAGATTTCCAGTAACAATCACTGGCTATTTTATTCAGTATTTTATTTCAACTGTCACACTCTGAATACATACACATTTGTACAACTACCAGGGGAAAAATAACTTGAACCAAATTGAAAAATTACTATAACTACTAGTTCAATATGTCTGGTTAAAACAGAGACATCTGGTCTATCATTAATTCTTTTGTGTTGATGACTCCTAGAGTGTCTTTTCCCATCAATGAACTTTGCAAGAGGAAAATGCAACTTTTAACAAAACACTGTAACTCAGGAACGTAGTTCAAGATTTATCAATACAAGATATATTATAACCAGATCAAATAAAGCAAGTACTTTCAAGAATAGCATAGTATACTGATTAAATACAAATGGTTAGCTTTAAATTCCATCAGAATTCTGTTATTTATTAAATAATTCGCTGCAGGCAGACATAGCTAATTCATGAATCACTATTTTAAAATATTTATAAATCAACTCGTTGTTCACTTGTTTAAAATACATACACTGAAGCTCTATAATAATACTTGATTGCCACTCCAAGGAACCTGAATAATGGATTTTCGAAAGCCTTGCACACTCCCACACAATTCTGAATTAATGGCTGAGCAAACAATAAGTAATGTACTCAGCTCTAGCAAAAACTCTGCGATAACATCAATCTGGCATCTACTTAACACTCACTGCTACTTTTCACATATTCCTCACAAATAAGTTTCCTCTCCCAGATGCAGTTCATTAGAAAATGACTATCACCTGCCCATTCATCCACGGAGAGTAAGTGATTTAGTGATTAACACAATCACAGATACGGGGAGAAATCATAACATACACTACTACAAATTAAAAGATTAAGTAAAGGGGCCTGGCCACTTCCGCTACCAATAACTAGACTACAATTAGGAAGGACTTTTGTCACTTCTTCGCAGGGCAATAGGGCCAATTATCTAAAACCCTTTTGCCAGAATTCAGAGACATACCAGCAAGGCCCTTCAACCAAACTCAGATAATCACTTTTGACAAATGTTCTCCTTGAACATGATGTAGTTACCTAAAAGCTTAAAAAAAAAAAAAAAAAAAAAAGACTCCAGTTATAGTAAAACAATCTTTACAAAGTCAACCCAATAACATACCCTGAGGTCTTTTCCCCCTACTGCTGCGTGCAGTCTAATTTCTTTTGGCCAATTTATAACCGATAGTTAAGTTAGTGAATAAATATTTAATTTATGCAGCCGAAACCCTGAAAGGCTGAGCTCCAAATGTAATTGCATTCCCCTGAGACACACTGTACAGAAATATCCTTAAAAAAAAAAACAAAACAAAAAAAAAACGTTTACAGCTGTCCTTTAAAAGAAAATGAAGAAAAAAGAAAAGAGAGAAAAACCCACACATACACATGCATCAATCCAAAGATGCCGACGCCCCTCTGCCAACCAGCATTTCTATAGAGACATTCTTTCGCTGATTAAAACGTAAGCTCCGAAAGGTTAAAGAAAAGGAAAAGCAGCCAAGTAACACCGCCCAGGAAGCCAGCAGTGAAACACACCTAGCTGTACACTCTTAATACCCTCCCGCTACAAATGACACTGACCCAACTTCACCAAACACACACACCTCGGCACACACACTCACAAATTGCACACACGTGCATAGAATGTACACACAAACACCGGGCAGAGCACAATACCTACAGACACCGACGAACTTGATCCGCACAAAACATGCACGTATCAGTGTGCATACATAATGCACACGACACGGCACACAGACACGCAACGACCGAGCCCACATGCACACGCCCCACAAGTCCGGATCGGACACACCGTGCATGCACGTGTAAAATGTATGAACTCACAAACGCTGAACATACACAGAGACCGTGCACAGAGAGTTATTGATGAAATTCCGGGGGGTGGAGGGGCCAGGAGGGAGTGGTAATTGCCACACAAAGGTCTCCGGAGCAGCAGGGAGGGAAGTGGAGCGGGGCCGAGCGCTCGGAAATTCACCCGTGGAGGAGGCACAGCCGAGCCCCGGGAGCGAAGTACCGGGAGAAGTGTCCCGGGCGGTCCCGGGCGCGGCGGGCGCCGGGTTCCCCGAGATAATCGCTGCGCCCCTCAGCGCGCGCACGCACACACACACACACACATACACACACACACACACACACACACACACACACAGAGGGGCCCCCAGGCGAGCCCACTCCCGCAGAATAACAAAGAGCAGGAGCCCGGCAAGCGGGCGGCGGCTCGGGCTGGAAGTGGCCGTCTTCGCCGCCGCGGGCCGGCGCGGAGCGAGCGGCGGGGCCGGTGGGACGCGCGGGCGGCGGGAGGGGGGCGGTACGTACCAGGCGGGCAGCCTCGGCCCAGGTGCGGTCCTTCTTCTTCCTCTTGTCTTTCATGTTTGCATCTCATTGATGGTTCTGATGATGACGTGGGGGATTCCACGGGGTGCTCGGGGTTCGGGCGTGGAGACAATGACCCAGTGACCCGGTGACCCGCACTCGCTCCGCGGGGGGAGGCGCGCGGGCGGCGGCGGCGGGTGGGAGGGATGGAGCGAGGGGGGTGAGTCGGGGGTGGAGGCGCGCGGGCGGCGGCGGCGCGCGGCGGGCGGGCCGGGGGCGGGGGCGGCGGCGGCGGCGGCGGCAGGGCCAGGGACGGGGCGGGGGCGGCGCCGGCCGGGCTCGCTCGTGCGGGGCTCGCGCTGCGCCGCCGCCGCCGCGGCCGCCGCGGTGACAGCTCCGGGGATGCTCCGCTCGGCCCCGCTCACAACAATACACTCTGACGTCACGGGGAATGGCGACGCGGCCGCACACTCGCCGCGCTCACACTCGCCGCGCTCACACTCGCCCTCTCTCGCGCGCACACCCGCGCACACTCGCCGCTCGCCCCCCCAGCCACGCCCTGAAACCCTCGCGAGACCCCTCTCCCTCCAACCCAACCCCCCAGATCCGCAGGGCGCTGCCCACTCTGTGCAGGCCGTGCCCCTTCGGCCCCCCTAAGGGCCGTCTGACACGGACACGATAGCCTTTGGAACTTGTGAGTCCGCTCCGCAACTCGATGCCTCTGTCCTGTGCGCTCACACCCACACACTTACTCACTACTCACTCCGCACTACTTCCCTCTGCTGGACTTCTTTAACCCTTTTCTGTTGGGCCGGGTAGATTCCCAGAGCCTTGTTCAAAGGGTGCAAAAAAACCAAAAACAAAAAAACAGGCTCTTCTGATACAGAATTATTATCGAAGGTGCAACTTGACGTAATGTTGAGCCACCAACATCATTTTAATGAAAGACCAAAGTACGGTGGCCATGGATCAATGCCTGGCAGTGCCTTAGCGCTGATTAAGTTTTAAAGAGCCTTAAGTCATCATTCTATAGCTTAAAACGTAATGCATATGTAAACAAATACGCAACTAACGCTTGTATATTGAAAAGTTATTTGTAATTGCCCGGTTTGGAGTGCACGAAGAGTTGGACTGTTAACCTTGTTAGAGAACTACAAAAAATGTGGTAAGCATTGAAAGTTTACTGTAACCTTTCCAACTTCGTAGATCGCTGGTGAAGTGTTTAGGTCAATCAAGTTATGGTTGAGCAAAGAAAGAAATTGGCTCTATGACCCACACATTAATAATGTGTGTATTTATCTTGAGTTTCTTTAAAAAAAAAAAAAGATCACTCATACTACATAATTTATGCAGGGTTATTTCCTGAATGTAATAATAAAGTATATAAAGAATACTTTGTGTTTTTTCAAATACATTATCTCATTTCATCCTCAAAACAACACAGTTAAACATGTATTCTTCCCTCTACTGTACAAAAGAGGAAATAAGACAAAAACATTACATTGAATTCAAGGTCTCCTGTTAAATTAGTTTTAAGAATTGAACCCAAGTTTTTTGACCCTAATCCCATATTGTTTCTATTATTCTAAACTGCAATGCTTAAAAATAAATACTCCTAATTCAAACATTTACATCTAATGAAAAGACATATGTCCAAGAATGAAAACAATTAAAGTAACTCCTTTGAGAATGGTGTCCAATGACTGAAGTAATAAAAATGTCCGAAATTAAGCATAGGCAGTACATAAAGAGCTAATTAATTCTTTATAAATATTTACTTTATTCATTAGAATAAGAAAAAGCAACACATTAGTTTTTTTAAGATATGAAAATATTATCTCCACCTTTTCTGTCTTTTTAAAAATGGATTTAGAAAACACGCTAAAGATTTCCATAGGCCAAAAAGTTCCCCATGCAATGTGCATGACTCTATCCAGGTGTATTATATTTTTACTTTACATTTCAAATACATTAAATTTGAATTTTGTCCACATCTGTATTCCCATTCTGTTTTCTCTTCTATTCAGAAATGCCTATTTTAAGCAATCAGACCATAACATATATATGTTATAACTTGTAATTTGTTATTTTCTGTGAAATAGTGCTTAAATTTTGTCCAGCTAAAGGAAAACATATATATTCAGTTGCTTTGCAGTAAATTCTTCTTTTTTTTTTCTTTTCTTTTCTTTTCTTTTCTTTTCTTTTCTTCTCTTTTTTTTTTTTAAGACTGCACCCTCAGCATATAGAGTTTCCCAGGCTAGGGGTGGAATTAGAGCTATAGCTTCTGACCTACGCCACAGCCACATCAAGGCCAGAGCTGAGCTGCATCTGTGACCTACACCACAGCTCATGGCAACACCAGATCCTCAACCCACTGAGCAAGACCAGGGGTGGAACCTGCGTCCTCATGGATACTAGTCAGATTTGTTTCTGCTGAGCCACGATGTGAACTCCAGTAAAGTATTATTCTTTAATAACCAATTCTGATTATTAAAGAAAATATCTAATCCCACTTAAGCAGATGCAAATTGATTGTACATTTTACGAAAAGCTGTTGTTTTTACACCCATACTTTGACAGTGAGTCAAGTATTATGAAGTGACTCTTAGATTCTTCCTCTACCACCTTTGGATATGTGATTACAAATAGTCCATATTAAGTAAATCTGGTTAAAGATTTGGTCAATATTCTAAGCCAAAATAGCATGTATCTTACATAGCACCAGAACAGAGGTGGGCCACCATTCCGGAGACATTGCTGCTGTTATTATTCTTTTCTTCATCATATAGCTATCTATATCCAGCCATACTTTCCTTTATGACTGACTAAATCCCTCAATAAATGTTTGTGGTGAGGAGAGGGAATATATGGCTCAATTACAGATCTTTTATAGTTTGCTAAATTCCATGAATATCCTTAAGTGGAAAGTGATGAATGTCACAAGAAATGTACAAGTAACATTTTGTGAAAATTAATAAGAGAAATAACTCTCTGCTGGGGAGATTAAAGAAGCCTTTAAGAAAGAGATGTCCTTTGAAATGGGATTTGAAGGATACGTAGGACTTAAACATTCAAGTTTGTAGGAATGAAGAGAAGCTTTTCCAAATATAAATGCAGTAAAAGTCAGGACAATTTAGAACTAGGAAAATATTCAATCGGATAGATGACATCTACCAAGCAATGCTAACATTCATTTAAATTTCATATAAGATCACGTGTATTTCAAGAACCCTTCCTTTAAATGAGGAGAGAAGAATAACTCAAAGAGCACAGATTCTAGTTAGAACTGTCCTATAAATTCTTCCTTTTCTGAGCACCCCATTCCAATTACATAGCAAAAGGAATAGCTCAAAAATTCATTTGGCCTGTAACAGCACCTTCTCTTCATTCCCTTGCTTTCTTTATTTCCATTCCTGCTTTTAGGTTCACAATTCAACAATTCAACCTCCTGGTGTGCATGTCTCCCCTCATCAATTCCAGCAGATATTTTTATCTCCTAGAATGCTATTTTACTTTATTACAAGATATTTAAACATCAATAAGTGTTCAGTACAGATCAAACCCAAACAGAAATATCAGTTTGTATAAAACAAAACAGAGGAGCTGGCTATATTAGAGAAGTGTTCTGAAGAGAGACTTCAAAATATGGTGACAGAAGTGGTTGTGTTATAGACTGATCTCTTAGGAAATACAAGGTTTCACCCTGAATCCTAATCAAAGTGTTGACCCTAGATGGAAAAGTTTAAGGCTTCCAGGCAAGAATAAGGGCTAGGATTGGTTTCATTGCCATCTCTGCAGGCCCATTGCCTGTGGAAGTCTGGAATGAAAGGAAATCCCTTCCACTCCTCCCCCACATATGCCCACCAGCAGGCACAGCAAGGAGCAGAAGGTGGGGTGGGGAAGGAGTAATAAAAGTTGAAGCGTGAGAATAGAGTCAAGGGTTGAAGAGGAGATGAGAGAAGTCTGAGGTGGTCTTGATGACCATGCAACATTTATTTCTGAACTATATGTATTATGCATCAGCTGAGAATCTCTGGTTTCCACAAATAAGAACATTTAATACTCTTATTTTTTCCTAAAATATCTTTCTTAATGATAAATTAGGATCTAACTAGTCTGGAATTTCCATGAAGGTAACCGCTTATCTTCTTTGTCAATTCATTGAATTTCCAGCACTAAGCAAATTACTTGTCATAATCCAAGCCACAATAAATATTTACTAAGTTAAAAAGAAATGATTGGAAATCTAGCAAATTAATCCTTTTTATTGTAAATACCATTAAAGTCCAGCCAATTAAGTTATGTTTCCTTTTTTTCATCTTAATAGCAAAATGCCCCTTTGCCCCCACCACCATGTTTCTCTGAGTAGTTCAGGAGAAATGCAAAGTGAAGTAAAGCCACATATCAGTATTATTAGTTACATAGAGTCAAAATGCTGATAAACATTTTTTGTTTTTTAAATCTACAACAGTTTACTATTTTAAGGTTTTAATGTACTCTAATTATAGAAATAGATGTAGCTAAAAAGAAAAAAAATTGTAAATTTTCTTCATAAGTTTTCTGTAACTGATTTTATTTGCATTTTGAATGCATACAGTTTTCCTTTATGTTGAGACTTATTTTAAATTCTCTGGTCAATTCATAGTATTATTACATTTCAGTGCATTCATTAAAAAATATAGATTTTCATCTTATGTCTGGACCTGTTAGCAGCTAAAGTATTCTTAAATCTGAGGCAAAGTAGAAGAAAATGGCTAAAGCATTTTCATAGTTTTCCTTTTTCATTTTCTTAAATTGCTTTTTTTTTTTTTTTTTTTTTTTGCTTTATCTATCTACTTCCTTTGTGAAATAACAAACTCTGCTCCTGAGTAGAGCCCTTCATTCAAGAATTTACCTTTTCCCCCTTTAAACCCTTAATTAGGCATAGAGAACACAGTCTGATTTATGGCCTAGCGTTTAACAGGACTCACACTTAATCCATTACGCAAAGAGGGATACACATATTTCCTAACAGCACCACTCATTAGTTTATACAAAATGAAAAAAAAAAGAAGAAAACACTTAGGAAATGTAAATAAAGCTTTGCTTGATACTATCTTCTTATGCATATGTAATGTGATCAGAATATCAACATTGCAGTCTAACAGCTTTTTGCTTATTTTCAAAACTACAAATTAGATTTCTCTAGGTAAACTCTAATTCAATCCCACATTTAGTGGATAAGAAGGAAAATTACATGCTGCTAAATTCATCTTTGTGTGGAAAGAATGTTCTTAGTTCACAAGGGAGAAGACTAGAATTCTGATTAGTACTACTATCTCAGACTCTACTTGAAGGGAATCTTGGCCATGTTACTGATATTCTGTTTGCCTCAGTTTCCATGTTTATCAGAAGAGTAACTTTTTGCAATTGAAACTCCCTGAAAAAGAAGTTCGGAGGAATTCACTAACAAGTAATTTCTTCCATTAATGTTTCACCTAGCTGTTATTTTAAGTTGTAAAGTGTATGAAGTCTACACTGTGGGTGTTAATTTAGTAGTAGAACATCCTCTCCATTCCATTCATAGCACCAAAAGCTCAAAGGAAGACAGAAGACCATTCTGAAACTTTTACAAGGATGGATTGAAGTGACGGGGACATAGGGCTCCTTTTGTAACTGAAGAATTCTTATTGCTTTCCCATCGAGTTTTATTGCAGGGGACATGGCCAGTCATCTTAGCCAACACACTTCCAGTAACCATGGGGTGACATGATTGATTAGCTAAATAGCAGGAATAACTGGAAGATCTCTTAGGAGCCCATTGTAGCCAGAGAAATGCCATCTATAATTGTCTTCTTTTTACGTGATGACAGGAAAGAGGTGTGTGTGTATGGAGGGTGTGTGTGTTTGTGTGTGCAAGAATTGCCACCTCCACTCAAAAAAAAGATTCACCTAGCAGCGAGGAAAAGCAGCAGGACCGAATTTCAGAAAAGAGAACAATGACCCTGAAGTGTCTGAAATCTATCCAGGATTTTCACAGCCCCTGAGCAGCTTGGGGTGGGGATGGAGCTAAGCATATTTACCTTTTGTATGAGAGTAGAGAGATGCAGAGAAAAAGATTCTTATTCACCCACTCCTCCTGATTTTCTACCATTCTATCACATTTAGGTAAGGTATCCCCAAGGAAAAGGATCAAAGATAGTTATGACATTTAGATGTCAAAATAATGAATCATGCATTTTTAACAATACCTTGGATTGAGTTGCTGGTAAAAATTTTGATCAATGCGCATTTTTTAGTAGAAAATTCTTTTCTCTGGAGACTCTCCCCCTTAATCACCCAGAGGTGATTAACTCTGTAGTAGATCCAAAATGTGTAGATCATATAACACATTTTTTGCCTAACCCATAATCATTTATTTAGTTTCCCATTTCATAAATATAGTTCTTTCTGCCTTTCTAGTTGTGGGTTTGTTGCTGATTTCTCTCCCCAGATAAGGAGTATTTGCTTTGTAAAATTAAAAAAAAAATTTTTCTTCAATTTATGTTCTTTTTTAACCTGGGGTATAATTATCATAAAATAAAATGCATAGGTCTCATGTGTTCTGTTTGATGACTTTCTATAAGTGTATATATCTCAATGACTATCATCCACAGTAAGGTAGAGAACATTTCCATCATCTTCAGAATGTTTCCTTATTCTGTTTCTAGTCATTCCCCACCCCTCAGAGAAATAACTACTTTCAGACTTCATTTTCCATAGATGAGTCTGGCTTGTTAATGGACTATTAATATTTTTCCCTGGCTGTCACTTGTCTACTCATTTTTGTTATGGCCTATATAATGAGGTCTATTTTATATGTTTTTCTTTGATGATTGGAGCTTCTGAGTATTGTCCAAGAAATCTTTGCCTATCCTAACTTCAAGAAGATATTTTCCTTTCTTTTATTACCTTACCAAGTTTTGGTGTTTTCTATGTTTAGTATTTTAGGGTGGTTTTTTTTTTTTTTTAGATTATTTTCTTATGATATATAGAAGTAAAATTGGTTTTTTAATATTGATCTTGTATAGTGTCGTCTTGCTAAATTCATTTATTGGTGTGACAAATTTAAGTAGAGTTTCTGTGTCTATAATTACATTACTTACAAATAATAAAGTTCTACTTATTTTCTGACTTAATACATTTTGTTTCATTTTCTTGCTGTATTACACTGGCTAGGACCTCTGGAACAATTCTGAATGCAATTGGTGAGAGTAAACGCAGTTATTTGATTCCCAAACTTTGGAGTAAAGAAATTCATATTTCATTAAGTATCAGGTTAACTATGTGATTTTTGAAGATGCTCTTTACCTGGTTAAGAAAATTTTCCTCTTTTCCTAGAAGGCTAAGAGTTTCTTTCTTCCCCTCTACGGGTGAATTTTAAATTTTATCAAAATCTTTTCTGCATCTATTGCAATGACCATAAGAATATTTTCTACTATTCTTTTAATATTGTGAGTTACATTGATTTTCTAATATTAAACCAAGCTTGCATTTCTTCAATAAATCCCACTTGGTCTTTTTTTATTATACATTTACATGCTACTGGATTCATTTTTCTAATATATTGTTAATTATTTTTGTCTTTATGCTTATGATGAATATTGGTCTTTAATTTTATTTTCTTGAGATTTTTTTGAGATACTTACTATTATGGTATTGACGAACTCATAAAATGAATTGGAAAGTCTCTTCCTCCTTTGTATAGCAAAATACTGAGAACTTTTTTATATTAGTGTTATTTCTTCCTTAGCTGTTTGGTAGAATTCATTGTTGAAACTGCCTGGAACTGGCGTTAGAATTGTATGTGTGTAAATGTTTTTGAGAACAATTTCAATTTCTGTAACATATGAAAAGCTGTTTATTAATTCAATCCACTGTTTCTCTGAATTCTATTTTATTGTTTTATCAGTTTTTGAGGAATAATTTATGTACCACATATCTACCCAATGTAACTATACAGTTTGATATTTTTATTTTTGAAATTTATACAGTTGTGTAACCATTACCTAATCTAATTTTAGAAAATTTTGATCACCCCCCCCCCCTAAAATTAACCTCATGCCCAGGTGAAGTCAAACTCCACTCCTACTTCCAGGACATGGAATTACACAATGTATAGTATTTTATATCCAGTTTCTTTCACTTAGCATAATCTATTTTATACTTAACTATTTCCTTGCATGTATTGGTAGTTTGTTTCTTTTTTTTATCTGTGTAGTATTCTACAGTGTATGGACATACAACATTTTGTTTATCCATTTACCAGTTAAAGGACATCTGGAATGTTTCTAGTTTTTTGCTATTATAAATAATATTGTTATGACTATTTCTATACAAATCTTTGGGTTGATATATGTTTTCATTTTTCTTTATAAATACCTATATGTGGAATTACTATATCTTATCATAAGTGTATGTTTGAGATTTCAAATTACTGTCTCTTACATATATATTTACATTTTTAAGAAGCTGCCAAACTGGTTTCCCAAGTGGCACTATATTCTCTGATGAAGTATGTGTTCAAATATTTTACCCATTTTTAAAATTGTGTCACTGTGTTCTTATTATTGAGTTTTAAGTGTTCTTCATGTAATCTTCATATGAGGCCTTTATCAAATATATGATTTAAAGATATTTTCTCCCAGTCTATGATTTATCTTCTTATTTTCTTAAGGGTATATTTTAAAGAGCAAAAAATTTTCAATTTTGGTAAAATCCAATTATCAATTTTTTAGGTAGTATCCTTAATGGTGTTGTTGCTAAGAAATCTTTGCCTTAGCTAAGATCACAAATATTTTCTTATGTTTTCCTATTAAAGTTTTCTAGTTGCAGCTCATAAATATTTGTATATGATCAATTTTATGTTATGGTATAGATTTGGGGTATGGTATGAGGTAGTTATCAATTTATTGTTTTTAGCATATGGATATTTAATTTTTTTAGTGCCGTTAGTTGACAAAAAAATTCCTTTCCCCTGCTGAAGTGTCATGGCACATTTGTTGAACATCAATTGACCGTAATTAATTATGTATGTATTTTTCTGGGAAATATATTAGGTTACATATATATATACACACATATATATTAATATACACCTATGTATGTGTGTATATTTATATTCTTATATCAATATCATAGTGTTTTAATTATCTTAGTGTTATTATACATTTTGAAATCAGGAAGTATAAGATCTTCAATTTTGTTCCCCTTTATATTTTTATTTTTTATATTTTACATAGGGAAGTTCCCAGGTGAGGGGTCGAATCAGAGCTATAGCTGCTGGACTACACCACAGCCACAGCAATGCAGACCCCAAGCCGTGTCTGCAACCTACACCACAGCTCATGGCAAGGCTGGATCCTTAACCCACTGAGCGAGGCCAGGGATGGAACCCACATCCTCATGGATACTAGTTGGGTTTGTAACCCAATAAGCCGCAATGGGAACTCCCTTGTTCCCCTTTTTAAAAGCTGTTTTATCTATCCAAGATTTCTCAGATTTTGTGTAAATGTTAGAATCAGTTTGTCGATTTCTGCCAAGAAAGGACTGGAAGGAGACCGACCACTGGTATGCAATCCCTATCAAATCCCTTAATTGTCTTCTCACCTGCATTTTTTTATGAGATCTGCAGTAATACTCACCTTTGTTCCTCTGTTCTTTAGGAGTCTTTTCATTTGACTGTTTAAAAATTCAAAAAAATTATTAGAGGGTTTTGAGCAATTTTCTTATAAATTTTTTTGGGTGTACTTTGCCTCATGTTTCTTAAGTGTGATGTTCATTGAACTTCCTGCATCTGAATTTATAGTTTCCATTGAAGTTGGAAATGGGTCAAATGGCTTTTCTGTTTAGTATTTAATCCTTAGCATCCTCCCCTCTAACTTCCTAAGGAAAGGAATGATGTATTTCTTTGCCAGCACTGTAGCACCATGATTAGCCTAGAATTAATACATATTAGTTATTAACAAATATATGAGTTAACTAATGCATAAACTTCCAAGCAACAAAAACAGCATTTGTTCTATTAACTTATTTTGATTAAGCAATGTCTCTGAATGTCTCTGTATTTGTTACAAATAATTAAGTGATTACATCCACCAGTTTGGATTAATATAATTCTCAGGCTTGTGCAATTAAGTCCAGCCATCTTAGGCCAAGACATTCAAATGTGATCTCTCCATTTTTCTTTATGTTTCTTTTGTAATCACTGTCACTCCCACCTTTGAAAGGAACAAGGAAAAGAAAAAAGAAAAAAAGTGAGAGAAAAAGGAGTGGAGGAGAAGTGAAGAAATTAGACTTTCCCTTCCAATTCCTTAATTATCAATATGGAATTTTCTGACCATATCCACAAGGCTACATTTAGAGAAATTGTATTTACTTTTTTTGGTGAGGGGGAGGGTGGATATGTGCCAGAGGTGTATGGAAGTTCCTGAGACAGGGATCAAACCTGTGCCACAGATGTGATGCCAGATCCTTAACCTGCTGAATCACCAGGGAACTGCTGTATTGACTTATTTTTATGTATCAATACAGTCAAATATTTGTCCATGTTAAGGACAATGCATGCGTGGAAATGGATGGTTCTTGGTGTTATGCCAATTTTAAGAGCAACAAGGATCGAGCATTTATTATGTCAGAGGGGCTTGTTATATGTCCTACTATTTGCAAGAACATTATGAGTTATATATGATCATCCTACCTCTTTTACAGATGAGGGAGCTTGACTGGAGAAAGACCCAGTAAATTGCAAAAGTTCATACAACTTGCAAGTGACAGAGTTGTGGTGAAACTTTAGCAATTTGAGTCAAAATTTCATACTTTCACCTACTACAACTAAGCACACCTCAGCATAATGGTGTACTTTTTTTTCCTAGTATAAAATATTTCTACATATTTAATTATATCTAGGATTCTGCTGAAATATAGGATGAAAACAAGGATAGTCAGTTAAATTACTGACATAATTTATCCACTTATAGCTGTAAAAGAAACTATCTGTTTTCTTTATGTTTATGCATGAATATCTTTATTTAGAAAAGCTTATCCATTGGGTGCTTAGCTTCCTCAGGACCTTCCTTAGAAATAACCTTTTTAAATAAACCTTGTATTTTAGAAGAGTTTTATACTTACAGTAAAATCTCAAAGATCTATGGAGAATTCTTCTTATAGCCCGGTTTCCCATATTATTAATATTTTTTTTGTTATGGTGTATTTGTGACATTTGGCGAATTAAGATTGATACATTTTTATTAACTTAATACTTTAAAACATGTTTCCATTGTTTTTACCTAATGTTCCTTTTCTGTTCCTGGATCCCATCAAGGATACCATACTGCACAGAGTCATCAGATTTCCTTTGGATCCTCTTGGCTGTGCCAGTTCCTCAGACTCTCCTTCGTTTTGATGAGCTCGAAGGTCTTGAGGACTTCTGGTCAGATAGATTTTCACATATTTTGTAGGATGCCCCTGTATTGGAATTTATCTGATGTTTCTTTTATGATTAGACTGGGGTTATGGGTTTTGTGATGAAAACCACAAGGTAATTCAGAGTACAGACTATCAACATGATTGATCACCTGACTGAGGTAGTGTTTGTCAGATTTCTCCACAAGTTTCCTTTTCTCTTCATTCCTTTCCATATTGTGCTTTTTGGAAAGTTGTTACTACATATAGTCCACACTTCAGGAGAGGTGGGCATGCATTTTTGGATTCTTCTGCATGAGATATTTATTCTTCATGTTTTATTAATTCAATCATTATTAAAATCACTATGGAGTCATGAATATTTTATACTTTGGGTTATAAACCAATACAAATTATTTATTTTGGCACTCAAATTATTCCAATTTTGGCCACTTGCAACTCTTTCAGATGGCTTCTATGTCCTTTTGATGTACCCCATTCCTATATTTTTTGCTTTTTGCTATTGCTGTTTTTTTTAATTGCATCCTTACCTTCTGACACTATGAGATGCTCAAGGTTCACCTTGTATAATTCATGCCCCAATCTTAGAGTCAGCCATTTGTCTAAGAAGCCTGGTTCTTTAATTGGAGAAATGTATACAAAACTACCAGAGTGGTAGCTGCTCTAAGGTATTTTTTTTCCCTAGCTCTTATGAGCTGAAAGAGTAAGGAAATATATGTGTGAATACTAATCTATATGCTATATATAGATCTTAACTATCTACATTTCTAAATGTACCCATCTGTATTTATTTAAGCTAAACATGAGTCCATATAATTTTTATTCAACTAATTCTTACCACTTCAATCATTCTAGCCTCGTTTCCTTGCATATATATAATCTTCTAGTACAACAATTAAAATCTAGCTCCCATCATCTGCCTTTTATTTAATTGTTCAACTCCAGTACACGTGCATAGCTATATTAGAATTGTTAACCAGCATCCCCAGGAGAAAAAAAAACTTCAAAAATAGAGTACATTCTGCTTTGCTGATGCATATACTTGCTTATAAAGTGATAAAATATTCTAGATATCTTACTCAGATAAAACCCAACACCACAAAGAATATATCATATAATGGTGAGTCTTTATTGCACTGTTGATATTACATAAAACATAACAAAAAATACCATGTGTTGGACTAGTAGCCTGGATGAAAGTTGTCCTTTCTCATTATGCAACAGAATTGGTGGCTACTATTGATATTGCAGTTCACCATCCTAGCTCTTAGAGCTAGGAGTAAGGTGCCATGAAGAACTAAAGGGAAAAATAGATATATATATTCTGCCGCTGGTATGTATTATCCCAGCACTTTTCAGCTCCCAGCAGTTAGGGGTCATCCTGTTGACTTGAACTTTGTGGTTACAATGACTTATACCACTGCTCAATGAAAGTGTTTCTGATCATCATCGGCCTTTTTTTCCTTCCTAATAAAAAACACCATGCCTGCAATATTAGCAGAAAAAAATTAAACCATAAATGGCTAATTGTAAAAAAAACAATAACCTGTCCATATTCATTTTTCAGGATAAGTCACTTCCACTTAAAAGCAAATAAAAATAGCACCAGCCCAAGTACTGTCCTGCCCCATAGCTTTGAAATACATTGAATTATGAAAGAGGCTATGATGAGGTTGACCTCTGGAAGTGCCGCACCTTTTCACTGAATACACAATTAACACAAAGGTAATAGTAAGCACGTCCATAATAGTGAGTTCATAAAACCTACTTCGAAGTCCAAATCAATGTCAACAAATTTCTCTCCTGTGAAATGTGCTCCCTTAGAATTTTGTTGGCTTGTCAGCTGTTTCATTTATATTTTATGACAGAAAGTAAATGTCTTGAGATTTCAAAATCATCACAAACTGCCCCAGCTTCACTCTATTGGTTATTATAATGTCATCAAAATCCTTTGATATATGTATAGAAGCCTCCTAACAGGGAATAGTTCCTATTCTCAGTTTATACATATGTAGAAGGAAAAAAACCTATAAAATTCAACTTTAATGTCATTGAATGTTGGGAAGGCTGTTTTGGAAATCTGTGTATGTTTTTGTCTTCTGGATGGTTCCCATGGTGAGGAGTATTCAGCACCTTTTTTCAGGCAACATCAACCCTCTTGAATTTTTCATCTTTTTTATCTGGCTTCCTGTTTACAAATTGATAAAGAAAATATTAAAATGGAATGAATATAAATAGCAGCTGTAGAATGTATTCTGCCAAGAATAAATCGATGTTAGAATTGCTAATGTATTAGAACTGTTTTATAGGGGAAAGAAAATGCTTTTTATGACATTTCTTACTCAGTGAAGATTCCACTCCAGCTGTAGTTGAAACTTTTATGCAGATTAAAGTGGGAAATTAAGGGAAATAGAAAAATTTCCTTTTAAATATGTATTTCCATATCATAGGAGCCAAGTAACTACTTGTTGACCAGAAGTGATATTTAGGAAATAAATTAATATTGAAAAATTAATTTTAATAAAGTATGCATAAAGAGCTTTATTTTTCTTTATTTTAACTTTTACCTTAAAATGTTTAAACAATGTTAAAAGTTTAATGAACATAATAGATTTAATAATTCTTGTTATTATAGTGTTACTTTTGTATTTCTCTATGTGCCTGTGTTGTCCTTATGTGTAAACAGTTTTAGCTATAAATATGTGAGTTTGCGATGAGGAGCTTTTTTTTTTTTTTTTTTTTTGATTCCTCAGGTAACACCTAGAGAGCACCTACGAGGTCAAATGCAATGGTCTTACAATATATTTTTCCGAGTGCACACCCCAAAGAATTTTTTTAAATATATAAAAATCCACTACATGTGCTGCTATACCACTGTCTACTATATAAGTACAGTAGTGAATTTATAAATTATCAAACATACATAAATCACAATAAAAAGAAAGTTTTAAAGATTAAATAAGATATTTGTCCTTTTTCATTTAGTTAATTTAAAACATTTTTGTTCTCACTGAAAAAAATAATATTAGTTTTTAGTGAGATCATGTAATTAAATATTTTATTATTTTTAATATATAGTTTAATTCTAAATTAACTTTCTCTTTTTGCTTTTTGTAGGGCCACACTTGCAGCATATGGAAGTTCCTAGGCTAGGGGGCGAATCAGAGCTCAGCTGTTGGCCTATACCACAGCCACAGCAACGCCAGATCCAAGCCATGTCTGAGACCTACGCTGCAGCTCACCGCAACACTGGACCCTTAACTGACTGAGTGAGGCCAGGGATCAAATCCACAAACCTCATAGATACTAGTTGGGATCGTAACTTGCTGAGCCAGAAAGGGAACTCCTAAATTAACTTATTAATTAACTAATTAAATTAGAAATAAAGCTAATTGAGTTCTAATTAGGTTTACTTCAAGTCCTGTTTCTAATGGCTATGGAACTGAAAAATGTGCTTCATAAATATACATAAAACTAATGGAATGAAAGTTTCATTGGCTGCACTTATTAAATGATAATACATATTTTTCAACCTCATTCGCCAATAATGAATGCAAAATTTTGTATTGAAGTTCAGCTAATGTATTTCCATACAATGCCAATGATTTGCTTTAGTAAACTGATTGGAAGATGATGTTGGATTGTAATCATTTTAGCAAATTGGTTAAAAATATAAATCCCTGAAATTCTTCATTTGAGAGATTACAGGTTAGAAAATCCTATTTCCAAGTTCTTTTTTAAAAAAGTTGGCCAAATATGAAAATATTTTATTTAGAATTGAATTCTTAATATCATGTCAGCAAAAAATTCATTTAATGACAGTAACGTTTTCAAACACCTATTTTCAAAATTCTCTTTTATTCTTTTGTAAAAGCAGTTATTTTCTCAATTATTATTAAAAAGGTATCTCTCCCTTAAAGCTATATATAGAGAGCCACAGCATACTTTTGACAGCCATATATATCACATAAAAGATCTGCAAAATCAGAATAAATATATTTTTGTTAAAAAAAGAAATGTGTAAATGTGTAACTCATCTTTAAGCTCAACGACTGTTTTAAGAACTTCACTGTTGGATAATCTTCAAACTCCTGTATGGTACAAAAGGTTTTCAGGGTCACTTCTGATTTCTTTATAAGGTGATCCAAAGATTCTGCTATTTAAAAGCATGTACAGTGGGCCCTCTTTCCTATGGCTTCCACATCCATGAAGATATGGTAAGCTATGATACTATGCCATATTATGTAAGGGACATGAGCATCAGCAGAATTTGGTATCAGTGGGGATACTGGAACCAATCCCCTGCAGATAGCAAGGGATGATTTTGCTCCATAAGACCATTACTTTGTAGTACATTGAATGACTTGAAACAGAACCAATGACTTAGAAGGCTACTATCAGGCCTTTTGTGTCATATAATTTCTTTTCTCTTCCTTCAGCATACATGACATTCTCTTCATGACATATATACCAGCATTGCTGTAAGTATTATAAATAAGAATGTGTTTTTTTTCTTTCTTTTATAAGAAAAAATTTATAAATACAGACAACCTAATTTTTGTTTCCAGATCCTTAATACATGATCTTACAAGTTCCCTGGGACATGTGCATCTTTTTTTTTGGAAACCACAAGTATGAAGGATATTTAAAACTTGGATGTGATTCAAGCAGTCTTTAGTAACAGGAGGTACAATATGTCCTAAAGAACATCTATTTCAGGAGATTTTACTTTGGGTCAGGGCTCAGGAAGGCATCTCTCCAGGAGATCTGCCATGATTAACGAAAATTCAGCAGGTAGAGTCTTTTGGAAAGAGGTTGGGGAAGAAAGAGCAAGGATAGTCATTCGAAGAAATTGCCTTTCATGCTGCAAGAGAGAATTGCACTACGAAACTCATGGATTAGAAATCAAGATGAGAGCAATCAGACAGAGCATGCCGAAAACCAGGAGCCAAGTGAGCAGGAGGGGCTTGCCCTGACACACCTGATCAGGCTTAGTTCACAATGGAGAAGTCTGATGGGAGAGGAGTGGGAGGGAATGAAGGAACAGGGTAGCCCTGACAGACCATTATATCCCAGGTTCGAGTTTGACTATTTCAAGACCCATTGCATGTTGTGATTGTGGCTGTGCTATATCCTTCTTTCCTCAGTCATGACTCATTCCAAATTATTATGCCTGCAGCATGTGAGAGAAGCAGCAAGAAGAGGCTGATTAAAATATGGACAACAAATGCACTTACATTTTGTGAGATATTATTATAAATGTTTGTGAGCCATTGGAAGGTAGTATAGTGAGAGCAACAAACTCAGTCAAGCTTCATGTTCAGTGTAACTGTCAAGTTATTTTACATGCTTATCTTTATCTGCTAGTTTAAGATTCCTAAAGGGGCTACTGAATAAAAAGGACTTCACATTCTGACCTGCAAATTCCATCATTTACAACCTGTGTGAACTGAGAAAATTGTATAGTCATGTTGAGTCTCAGTTTCCTTAATCTATACTTCATAGATTTTCTCTGAAGATTAAATACATTATTTTTAAAGTTACTAATACAGTGTTTCACATATTTAAGTACTTAATAATTGGTTGGTATCATTATTACTTTTAAGGTCTCAATATTTGATAAATGAAATACGTATATCTAATTTCAAATGTTTATAACTATCTAGGCTTAAACTAAAAAGAGGGTTTTTCTAGAGACTGCATATTTGGGGGAGATAGAGTATACTATGCATACATTCCCATATTCCTCTTACTAAGTACAATTTAAAAACCCTGGACATTATATATAAACAAACATAAGAAAACTCTGGAAGGTAGAAAGAAGAATGAAGATTGGCTGGAAACTTTGGAACCCAGTTTCCCGGGTTTGCTTTTTTTTCACATATCCCAAACAGGGTATTGGAGAAGTAGACTATCCAAAAATGCCTGAGTGCAGAAAAAATAAACAAACAACAAAAAACACAAAACAAAAACCTAACCATTAAAGGCCTGGCCTCTCTCACCAAAGGGACAAGAAAGGGGCAATCTAATAAGACAGAACACTTTTAGAGCATTATTATGCTATTCCAGCCAAATATCCCCAGGAAAAAACCATGACTACATCCCCAATCATGCCAGGAAAGGCCATGCAGGGAACTTACAGTTCTACTCTCACCCGATTATAATGAGATGCCCAAGACTCCTTGTCCCCTACCTTCCCTGCCCAAAGCCAGGGTTGTGTCAGAAAAGACTGAGTGCAGATCTGGAACTTTTATCCATGCCAGGTGTTAAAAAATTTCTATTTTTGCTGTGTTAATGGAGACCACGTGAGAAGTCTGAGCCCTCCTTTCCCACATGAGAGCAGCATTGGAAGACACCTGCTGAAACACAAGATTTAAATAAGATCCAGAGTCTCCTAACATAATACCCAAAATGTTTATATATGCATACAAAATCACTCATACCAAGACTAAAGATATCTCAACTTGAATAAGAAAATGCAACCAATAGATGCTAACACTGAGATGACACATATTCAGGACTATCTGGCAAAGATTTTAAAGCAATCATCATAAAAATGCTTTAAGTAGTAATTATAAGCACACTCAGAACAAATGAAAAAGTAGAAAGTCTCAGCAAGAAATTCAATACACAAATAAGAAACAAATGGAAATGTTAGATCCAGAATATATAACTGAAATAAAAAAAAATCAGTGGATGGGCTCAACAGCAGAGTTTAAAAGTAGAACAATAGAAATTATATTATTTAATAATAGAAGGAAAATAGACCAAAATGAGATGAACAGACACTCAGGATTTCTAAGACTTAAACAAAAAAATCTAACATTTATTATTGGAATTCCAGAAAGAGAGAAGAAATATTGTGGAGCTAAAAAAGTTCTCAGAGAAATAATGGCTGAAAACTTGCCAAACTTGGCAAAAGAAAAACATCTACAAATTCAAGAATCTGCGTAAAACTCAAACTCAAAAAAGCCCATGCTAAAGTACACCATAGTCAAAGGTCTGAAAACTGAAGACAAAAAAAAAAAAAAAAAAAAAAAAAAGTTGAAAGTAACCAGAGAATTGATGCATTATTTACAAGGGAACATCAATTTGACTGAACAGCAAAGTTTTTGTCAAGGATCAGGGTGGGAGTCCCTGTCCTGGCGCAGTGGTTAACAAATCCGACTAGGAGCTATGAGGTTGTGGGTTTGATCCCTGGCCTCTCTCAGTGGGTTAAGGATCCAGGGTTGCAGTGAGCTGTGGTGTAGGTCGCAGATGCAGCTCGGATCCAGTGTTACTGTGGCTGTGGCATAGGCCTGCGACTACAGCTCTGATTAGACCCCTAGCCTGAGAACCTCTGCATGCCATGGATATGGCCCTAGAAAAGACAAAAAGACAAAAACAAACAAACAAACAGGCCAGAGAGAAGTGACACAAATTTTTAAGGTGCTGAAGGACAAAAATACTTAACCTAGAATCCCATATTAGGTAAAAATCCCTAAGAAGACATTTTCTGATAAAGGAAAACTAAGATAATTTGCTGCCAACATACCTACCCCCAAAAACGACTTTAAGAAAGTCTATAAACAAAAGGAAACAATAAAAGATGGAGTCTTTGAATATCAGGAAGGGTGAACAAAATAAACAAAACTAGGGATAAATACAATAGACTTTCCTTCTCTTGAGTTTGCTAAATTATATTTGCAGTTTAAGTAAAAATTATAACATTGTGTAAGTGTTTCTCATAGTATATAGATACATTATAGACAATTATTATAAATGAAGGATGGTGAAGGTACATAAAGTGAGGCAAAATTTTTAACTTCACTTGAAATGGTAAAATTCCAACACTAGTACACTGACAAGTTATGTATGTATAATGTAATAGCTAGAGGAACCATAAAAAAACTATAGAGAGACACTAAAAAAAATCACTGCAAATATATCAAAATGGAATGCTAAAAGATGTTGAAATACCCACAGGAAGACATGAAAAATATAAGATTTTTTGGCAAATATTTACAGATTTTTAAAAATTTACATGGAAAGGCAAAGGAACTGTAATCACTAATATAATAAATTTTAAGGGGAAAAAAGAATAAAGTATGAAGAATGAGTCTACACTATTTCACAAATTATATATCCATACTACTCAATATTAGGTGGTATTGGTAGTGAAACAGAATCATGGATTGTTGGAACAAAATAGAGAACCAGGAAATAACCCAAACAAGTAGAGTCAACTCATGTTTGACAAAGATTCAAAAGGAATTTAATGGGGGCAGAATAGTCCTTTCAACAAATGGTGCTGGAACAATTTGATATTCATAGGCAAAAAGAAATAAATCTCAACCTTAAATTTCATAACTTTAACAAAATTGTCTAAGATTTCACTGTGAAAACTTGAGAAAAAACACTATTTAATGTAAATGTGTAGATCTAAAACTAAAACAAATGTCGGTACAAGAATGGAGCAATGAAAGTGTTTGCAAATCTGATACAAGAACTCAACTGATAGAGCATTAAATCTTGATAATAAAGAACACATTTTAATTCTAGAAGCAATATTTGCAATATATATAACTTATGAATATTTTTTGCTCCAAATGATATTTTTGCTCCAGCAACTACATTTAAAAAGCAAAAGATGGAAAGAGAGATCATATAAATACTAATAATAGGAGATTTTAAACATACCACAGTTAATAACATAATATAGGTCAGGATACAGAAAAACTAAGGAACATGAATTAGTAATTTAGTAATTTGATATATATCAAACTTTTCATGTGACTATAGAGAATGCAAGTCCCTGCGCTGAAAGGGAGGGAGAATGCTTTTAGAGAGAAGAAAAGGAGTCTATTGTAAATAAAAGAGTCCAAGGCTTTTTCATTGGCTAAGGGTTTGCCAGGAAAGAAGATTTCATCTTCCTGTCGGGTTATATTACCTTTGCAGGACATGAAAGCTCCCTCTTCTGGTCTCCCCACTCTATTTAATTGAAGTTTCCGTTTATTAATTTTTTACATTTCTCCCTTTTGATCAAGATCTTTTTTTCTGAAAGCATCACTGATCAAGCATTGGATTTTTACTTTTAGTGGCTTTTTGTCCTTCAATATCAGGGAAGATCTTTTCTGAGTGTTGTGTCTCAGATTGGACTGGAAATCTGTGGAGGTCACATATGAATAACAAAGAGGGGTAGGAGGGAGAACACTTAGGAATTTTTAAATCTAAACTCCATATGTTATCAAGATCATGAATATTGGCAATTCTTTGAAGCATTATGACATCATCAAAGGTTTGACAACAAACTTCCAACAGGCCTAGTCTGATTATCTTGAGAAATCACTCTCAATGCAGGTACTCTGCTTCAATTCTAGGAAATCTTTATTTTCAGATCGCCAGGTGATGTGCAGATCCAGACAGAGTTCACACTTTCTTCAAGTGTATGTATCACTTGAATCCAAGAGTCTATTATTTGGACTTGGGAGCACAAAATTTGGGTAGAAGTACCTAATAAAAGCCTTTTCAATGAAGTTGACTAGTGTTCTTCTAGAGGTAGCTTTTCCAATAGATGAAATTTCTGGGTTGAAAAGTGTGATGCTTAGGATATTTATCTCCTGAGAGCACTCCATGAAAAGATTGCTCTACCAAACTATGTTTTTGTTTGTTCGTTTTTTTTAAATAGAAACAGTTAGGCCTTAGCAATATTGGAGTATCTCTCCTTTAATCAGTTATGTTTCAAAAGAGTCAGGAGTTGGAGTCCCCTGGTGGCCTAAGGATATGGTGTTGTCACTGTCGTGGCTCGGGTTCAACCCATAGGTACTGCCAAAAAAAAAGAAAAAGAAAAGAAAGAAAACAGGCATTGAACATCTTCTGATTCTTTGAGTATTTCAAAGTGTGAGAGATTAGGAGTTCCCAAAAATGTGGATCTGAGATTTAGAAGGACTAATGAAAATGCCTTTGGCTATGGTATTTGGAGGGCCTCTACAAATTTTGCCAATTGAGTTTTAATAATGCTGTTACTGTATTTGACTGAACAAGAAGATTGAGAGTGCTTAACACAGTGAAAGTGCCATAAAACCGGCCAAACTCTGTAGACTTGTCAAAGTAGCTTACCAGAAGAATGGGTTTCTCAGTCATTATGAAGTTTGAGAGGAGTTCTCCAGGTAAGGTTTTTTTTGGTTTGTTTTTGTGTTTTGGCTGCTCCTGCAAACATGCAGAAGTTCCTGGGTCAGGGGTCGAACAGTGACAACACTGACAGCAGTGACAACATTGAGTTCTTAACCACTAGGCCACCAGGGAACTCTAAGGATAATCTTTTCCAAAAAAATTTTAGCCATAGAAAGGCAGGAGCCTGTTTGTAAGGGAAAGCTTAAGTCCAGTATAAAAACATATAGACCATGACTAAAACATTTATATATATTAGAAGGAAGAAGTCATATAAAATCCATTTGCTACACCTCGAATGGTCCCTTAAGCAGTTTAAAATGTCTGGGAGCTGTACAAACAGGCTTCCCTGAGTTGTACTTTGAACAGGTGGGATATGTGAAGTAGGTACTTTTTATTATTTATGCTATCATTTTGTCAGTAGACAAATGGTTTAATGCATGTATTATGATGAGGAGTCTCTAGTATTAGTGGGTTGCTATTTGTTCCTAATCAGAGCTTTCTCTTTTCTTCAAAAATTGTTGAATTTCAATCTTGTTTTTTCCTTTTCTGAGGTCAATTTTTGGCCTTCTCTAGCCAGCTTCTCTAAGTTATCATTTTAGGAACTATTCCTTTGGTTTGTGACAGAGATTGGGCTGCTCTTGGTTCCTTTAATGGCAGCATTCCTTGTGGAAATGTCCGCAAGGTGATTTCCCCAGATTCCAGACAGTCAAGTTTAGAATGTCCTAGAATCTTAATAACAGCTAAAGCAGTAGGCAAAAGTATGGCACCCAATAATTCCTGAACATAAAGGCTATTTAAAATTTTATATCTGCTACAAGTAAGGAAACCATGTTGTTTCCCCCACATTCCAAAATCATGAGCTACTTTGACATCATATCTAATATCAGTCTAAATATCGGCAGTTTTGCTCTTGGCTAATGTGCAAAATCATATAAGACTACATGATTCAGCTTGTTGGGCCAAAGTAGCCGTAAGTTAATATGCAGTCTCAACAATATCAAAAGGAATAGCATTAGCACACTACACTCATCACAACATTTGCTATGCCACTTTTTAAATAAGAACCATCAGTGATCTATGAGAAGTCAGCATTACCCAAAGGAATTTCCTGCAGATCATCACAAGGAATCAGGAGGTGATCCCTCAGCTTTAAGCAACTGTGAGGGGCTTCGTCAGTGAGGGAAGGGATAAGAGTAGCTGGGTTACGGTTACTACTGCGTAAAAATGTTGTGTGAGGAGCAATTAACAAAAAGACTTCATAGGAGGTAAAGTGGCTGACTGAGACATGTTGAGTGTGATGAGAATTCAAGACAATTTCTACTGCATGAGATACAAACATTGTTAAAGAGAACAAAAAGGAAAGGGGCAATAACGGCTCTAAGGCCAAAGGTGTACCCCTATGCCACAGTGTCCAGTTTCTGGCTTTAATACCTTATGGGTCAATCATGGTCTACAAGTTCTTGGGTGAGTATCCCAAGGGTAACTTTCATATACAAAAAGGAAAAAGAGAATCCAATAATTGGGATGCCCAAGGGCATGTGTGTTCATCACACTCAACTTTAATGCCAAGAAGGCTAGGTCGTTTGGTTCTTCCAATAACATTGGGTCAGGGTTGTTATAGTTTAATAAAACATATAAAGTTTTGCCCAAAAGAGAGAAATCTGAAGTCCAATTTCAGCAGTAACCAACTAGTCTGAGAAATCTTTGCATTGGTGCTTAGCTTTGTGTTTTTGAAAATTTAGGACACCATGATGGCTATCTGGATCTAGGTGTTGACTTTGCTACAATTAACAGATGCTCTAAATATTGAACCTGGGTTTGGACAAACTGCAATTTTTCTTTGGCAAAATTAGGTCCCTTTAAGGCTAGAAGCTTAAGCAAGTGAATGCTGTATTCCTATGAAGAGGCTTGAAAAGGAGAGCAAAGAAGCAAATCATCCCTATATTGCAACAAAGTAGAGCCACTGGGAAACTTTGTATCATCCAGATCAGCTTTTTAGATTTGCAGGAAATATAAAGGACTCTTGGAAAACCCTGAAGCATTACTATCCAGATGAATTGTGTTACTTCCTAAGCAGAGACAAAAAGGTATTGGCTAGCTTTATCAACTGAAAAACTAAAGAATGCACTGCGCAATCAATTACAGTAAAGAATTTTGGTAATTCCCATGGGTATTAATAATGTATGAGAGTTAGGAACAATAACAATGTTGAGGGATAACAATGTTATTGCTCAGAAGTTCTGGACAAATCTCTAGGCTCAGCCCTTAGGTTTTCTCATCCACAAAATAAGATAATTACAGGGACTAGTACGTGGGATAATGAGGCCTCGAGCTTTGTCATATCCTATTATGGGCTTTATGCCTTGAAGGGCATCTTATAGGGTATTGATTAATTTGAGGAAGAAGTTTTGAGGGATTGATTTGAATCTTGATGGGAGGTGCTCTGTGAATTCTGCCAATATCAGAGATTTAGCCCATAATGAAAATGGTAGCTAATTCAATAGGCACAAATGATCAGTATTTCCAGAATCTGCTCTAGTGTCATCAGAGACAGAACAAATAAAATATGTGAAAGTTTCATTTAATTTTCTTGGTTGGTTACTTTGATGATTGCTGTCAATTTCTAAAATTATTGCACTCTTTTGGGAGGGAGAAATTCCAGTATGATAGTTCTGTAAGAATTCTTGACCTCATACATGGATAGGGGTGGAGGAACTAAGGAGAAGAGAATATGTATCTCTCAAAAGGCCTAAACAAATGGGAATAGGTTCAGAGACAGGAACCTCTTGAGGTTCATTTGAACTACTTGAACTGCCTTAGTACATGAGGTAGGGGGCACTTTATGGTAGTGGGGTGAAGCACTGAGAGTGTGGCTCCAATGTCCATTAGGAATGAAAGAGGTTCATTCCTAATCTGGAGAAATGTTTCTCCAAACCAATTAAGAAGGAAGATTGTGAAAAGCCCCTATAGATTTTCAGAGCCATGTCATTGAGAATGGGGAGGACATTGAAAAAGCTGGTTAGAGGGCTAAAGCTGCCTAAAGTTCTTAAACTTGCAAAAATTTATTTTCCAATGTCCTGGCTCTTTGCAATAATAGCAGAAACTAGGAGGGTTTTGGTTTCATTTAGGAGCCTTCATTTGCTGGAGTTGAAGACTAAGAATTTTGGCAGTCTTCCTTTGAGATGAATCATCTAGAGTAGAAGAGACATTAAATCTGGAGTGGACAGAGTTTCCCATTCCATCTTGGTCATTTTTACTAGAAGAGAAAGGTCATGGTTCCCTCTGTTAATAAACATAAGAATTAAAAGCTACCCAGGTGGAATCAACATCTGCAGAAAGACCACAGTTTTTTGTTTGTTTGTTTGTTTGTTTTACAAAAAAAAATCTGAAGTGGATTGTAATATTCATGATCAGGTTCATCAGGTTTTTGCATGAAAGCCTGAATTTTGTTCCAATCAACAGGCTTTGGAAAAGCCCTGGGAATTGCTGGATGAAGTTGCCTAGCAGTACTGGAGCCTGAACATATAATAACTAGTGGGCTGGTCTCCTGGTTGTAATTTTAGAGACCTTTCAGGATTTTCCCAATTAGAAGTTGTCATCTAATGCTGGGCCTGCCTTCACTAACAAGTATATGAAGTAGCTGATATGAGTCAGAGAAACCAGATTGATAAGTTTGATTGGAGTTCCCGTCGTGGTGCAGTGGTTAACAAATCTGATTAGGAACCATGAGGTTGCGGGTTTGGTCCCTGCCCTTGCTCAGTGGGTTAATGATCTGACATTGCCGTGAGCTGTGGTGTAGGTTGCAGAAGCGGCTCGGATCCTGAGTTGCTGTGGCTCTGGCGTAGGCTGGCAGCTACAGCTCCGATTAGACCCCTAGCCTGGGAACCTCCATATGCCGTGGGAGCGGCCCAAGAAATGGCAAAAAGACAAAAAAAAAAAAAAAAAAAAAAAAAGTTTGATTGACTGTATTAAATTCCTCATCAAATCTGTGAGGCACTTAGGTTACTTGGGGAAAAATCTTTGACTATGGCTTGCAGTTCAGCTTTAATCCAGGGAATAAATATTAAAGGTTTCATTACTGGATCTTCAGAAAGGTTAATTTTAAAGGTAAATTTTAGAACTTTCTGACAAGTTCAGAGGAAAGGGAGGTGGGGAGAGTTTCAGAGACAAAGGGATGTTGGACAAGAGAATTAGTGTGGGACGCTGAGAGTGCAGAGGTGTAGACAGTGTAGAAGGGAAGGAGAAAGATGGTGCCAGAGGTGAGTCTGACCATGAGGAATTGAAGAGACAAGATGGCATGGGAGGTAGAGCCTGAGACAAAGAAGATGTGGAAAAAGAGCTCATGGCTTTGGGATCCATTTTGTCTTTAATAGTTTTGTTTGCCTAAGCTAATCTTAATTTTTTTTTTTTTTGTCTTTTTAAGGTTGCACCCATGGCCTATGGAAGCTCCCAGGCTAGGAGTCAAATTGGAGCTGCCCTGCCAGCCTATGCCACAGCAGCAGCAACTTGGGATCTGACCGCATCTATGACCTATACCACAGCTGACGGCAATGCTGGATCCTTAATCCACTGAAGGAGACCAGGGATTGAACCTGAGTCCTCATGGATACTGGTCAGGTTCATTATCACTGAGCCACAAGAGAAACTCCAATCTGAAAAATCTTATTCATCAGAAAAGCAATTTTTGATTACTGGTAACATTAAGAAGCCTCAAAATACCAATTGAATAAACATTCCATTCAGTTCTGGAAATTTTTGAACTACTGTAGTCCAAGTCAGTTTTAAGGAAATTAAGTTTGGGTATTTCAAAAGTTTTCAATAATGGCCATTGATATTCTAAATTGCCTTTGGTCTCCTTGGTCCATTTTCTTAGAAATGCACATCAGGAAGGTCTGTGGTTTTTAAAAATAAAATCAGCCAAGTCTCTGTAGGGAGGTACCCTTAAACTATTTAGATAACTAGGATGTCTTTTCTCAGAGGATTTTTGTTTGGTTTTTTTTCCCTCTAGAGTAAAGAACAATTTTCAAACAGCTCAGTTTACAGCTCAAACAGCTCAATTCAAATAAGCTAATCCCAGGCAGTTCTAAAGAGACAGCCTGGTCCTGGAGGAACCAATCAAAGGCTTTTTTCAGCCAGTTTCCAGAGAACAGCACCTTCCAAAGGAATAGGCCAAAGGCTGAAAAACCGGCAGTTTCAGAGAAGGAGCCCCTGCTCCAAACTGAAAGAGCCAAAGGCAACTGCAGCCAGCTTTGGATGAGACATTCTGATCTTAAACTTTGCCCAAAGTGCTACATGAATAACTGCATACTGAACAAGCACTTAACTAGAAAGATAAAACCTTGAAATAGGTCCCAGATAAAACCCTCCAGAAGCAAAGAGGGTGGAGCTTGGATCCAAAAGAAAGAGGTACCTTCAAACTCTAGGATTGGCAAGAAAAACAATGTATGACAGTAGGCCCAATTGTGAATATAGCCCCTGTTTGCTCTCTGGTCCCAGAGCTGTTAGAGTCTTCTCTGGTCCTTGCAGGGGTCACCAAAATGTTGACCTAAAACAAAGATCCTGCCAGATATTTCTCTAGCAAAGATGAGTTTATTTGGGATCAGAAGAGAACTACAATTTGGAATCTGCAACCATGAAAGCCACATGTGAGCTGCCACACAGGAAGGGAAAGAGAACACTTTTATAGAGGGGAAAAGGAAGCTGGGAGGGCTATAGTGAATAAAAGAGTCCCTGGCTTTTCAGAGGCTGAGTGCATGTCACATAGGAAAGAATCTTTTTTCTTCTTTTTGGGCTCTGTTATCATTGCAGGGTGTGAGAGCTCCCCTTTCTCATCTCCCAACTCTATTTAATTGATATTTGTGCACATTAATTTTTTACAACTTAAAACTTTGCTAACAGAGTATACCTTATGTTAGGTGGTCTTATCACAAAAATAGTAATAATAAGAAACAAAGAGGGCAAAAGGAAAATTTTACAGGTGATGGATATATTTATGACATAGATTATGATGGTTTTATGGTGTATATGTATCTTCAAATCATTAATTTATATATATAATGTGTACAGTCTTTTGTATGCCAATTGTGTCTTAAATGTATTTTTTAAAAAAATTAATGAGGTAAAACGCAAAAAGTGATGGCTTTAACTAACTAATAAATATATTGGTTCTTTGAAAAAAAAAACAGAATATTTACCTAATTTAATGAAATTCTACCTAGGGGTGCTAGACTTCTTCTTAATTAGTACAGAAAACGGAGAACACATGGACATACAAAGTAAGAAATGGCATAAAAGTAATAACACTGAAACAGAAGAACTATACAAAAAAATATCAGGGAGTTCCCATTGTGGCCTCGCAAGAACCCGACTAGTGTCCATGAGGATGCAGGTTCCATCTCTGGCCTCCCTCAATAGGTTAAATATCTGGCGTTGCTGTGGTGTAGGTCACAGACACGGCTTGGATCTGGAGTTTCTGTGGCTCTTGCACAGACTGGCAGCTTCAGCTCCAATTTGACCCCTAGCCTGGGAACTCCCATATGCCATAGATGTGGCCCTTTAAAAAAAAAAAAAAAAAAATCGGAAGAGTCTACTTTGAAAACCTTTATGCAACTAAATTTTAAAACCTAATTTATGTTAATATGTGTCAGAAAATAACTTTTACCAAAACTGATCTTTAGAGATAAAAGTGCTTCAAACATTAATTTCTATAGAAGAAAAATGAAAAAACAAAATTTTCTGCAGAAGAAATTTAAAAATTACTAAGTAACTTTAATAAAGCACCAGGCCCAGTTTCCCAAAAGAAACCTACAAACCTCTAAGAGCAGATAATCATGATGCAAAACACAACGTTTTGAGAGAATAAATGAAGAAAGATGCCCTGATTTTTCTCTTTGAAGCTAGTTTAAAATCAATAATTAAACCAAATAAAAATAGCACAGGAGTTCTCACTGTGGCACAGTGGGTTAAGAATTCAATCACAGTGGCTTGGGTCACTCAGAAGTACAGGTCCAGTCTCTGATCAAGAGCAGTGGGTTAAAGAATCTGGTGTTGCCACAGCTATGGCGTAGGTCACAGTTGTGGCTTGGATTCAGTCCCTGGCCTGGGAATTTCCATATGCTGAGGGTGTAGCCATTAAATAAAAACAAAGAACCATGGAGTTCCTGTCGTGGCTCAGCCGAAAGGAATTTGACTAGGAACCATGAGGTCTTGGGTTCAATCCCTGGCATCATTCAGTGGGTTAAGGATCCAGTGTTTCCATGAGCTATGGTGTAGGTTGCAGATGAAGCTCAGATCTGGTGTTGCTGTGGTTGTGGCCAGCAGCTACAGCTCTGATTAGACCCCTAGCCTGGGAACCTCCTGATGCCGTGGGTGTGGCCCTACAAGGACAAAAGACAAAAAATAAAAATAAAAATAAATAAAAACAAATAAAAAAGCACAAAAGTTACAAAACAGTAAATAAAATATTCATGAAGGTAAACCCACTCTATAATGAAAAGTAAGTGGTATTTATTTCAGGAATGCAAGGTTAGTTATTTATATAGATATTAATATAGATATAGATTATGTTAGGAAAAGGAAAATAGTCCCACTCCCCCCTCTGTTGCCTCTCTATCATTTAGTTATCCAGCACTGTACTAGAAGTATCACTTTAAGGCAATTAGATAAAAGAAATCAATTAGAGGCATCTGAATTAAAAAACAAGTAAAATTCTCCATTAGCAAAAGACACAATAGCATACTTAGAAAGCCTGAGAGAGTCAATTATCGTATTATCAAACAACAAAATAGTAACGTAGCAGGATATACATATGATAAAAAAGTCAATAATTTTCATATATATGAATAACTAGTTAGAAATTGAAATGTTAGCAAAAATCCCATTTTTAGTTGTTAAAGAAAATTAAAATACAAAGAAATAAATTTAACAGAAAATGAGAAAAAGCAACATGAAGAAAAGCTTAAAATATTCACAAAAGGTTGATTTGTACAAAGGGATCACATCCCTATACTTCTAAAGAAGTCAACATCATAAAGATGTCAGTTTTCTCAAAAGTAATTTATACATTTTATACGATTCAATAAAGTACCAGTAAGCTAGTATTATGCAGCTAGAAAACTTGATATTAAATTTCATGTGGAAAAATAATCATGCAAGAATAACTAGAGAAAAACAGAGAAACTATAGTAGACCAGCCTCACAAGACATTAAAACATCAAGTAGCCTATATGTAATGAAAGCAGTATAGCGTTGACCCATATATAGACACAGACCAGTTGCAAATAGAAATTTCAGAAACAGACCAAGCTGCATATGGAAATTAAACATGTAATAAAGATGGCATCAAAAATCACTAGGCAAAGATAAGCTTTTTATTAAATGGTGCTGTGGTAATGGGCTAGCCAGGTCAAAAAGGATATAGATGATGATCCATGTCAGATACTATATGTAGGAAAAACTCCAAATAGGCCAAGGACTTACATACAAAAACTGTGTGTAAATAGAAAAAGACAATATGCGTGAGCTCCTCAAAAACCTGAGTGTAGAAAAGTCTTTCTAAGTATGATTCAAAATCCAGATGTTATATTGAAAATTTGCTAAATTCTACTATATTTGAAAAAACAAGCTTTCTCATGACAAAACACAATAAAGTAAATCCAAAAAAAAAAAATAACAAACTGGAGAAAAATCTAAATGTAAAAATCTACAGCTAAAGTATCCCTAATATATAAAGAACCACGGATAGCTTCATAGTGACTGTCTTGACCTAGAAGTATCAGAGCAATTTATTCACTTTATTTCTGAAATTTCCTTATCATAATTATGTCTTTCATATGGAATCATCCATTTGGTAGTTTAAAAGAAAACATACACTTCCATTATTTGAATTACATTTGAGTCTTGCTGTAAATTCAGAGCCTAAGGCAAAAGTGTCTTTTGGCAAATTGAACCGAGTTGTTTGATTGCAGAAGTCATATCCACAGCCTGATTTTATGCTAATTGGCCAGGTGATTCAGGTTTTAAAAACAAATTTCTTTCTCTCATCCCCTAATCAATTTACTGCTCTGTCTTTGAAGTTTTACTACGCATTCTGGATGAATCTATGGGTAAATCCACCACAGTCTCTTTGACTAAATGGATGTTAATGAATACAATATTGAGCTTTTTGTTGGCTAAATTACCTCTAACAAGATATTTTAAAGTTAATTTAATGAAGTGCACTAGGAAGTTAAGTAAGTGGCTTATTTCATTGAATGAGGCAAGTTGAAAGAGAATAAACACAATGAATACTGTAAGGTGTGAGTAATTTTATTGTTTACAAAATATTCTGACATTCTTCAAGTGAAAATGTAACTGCTGTCATTAATCACTTCTTTCTATGTGTTATTATCCTGAATATTAGATGGATAAATTTATTTTACCTATTGCTATTTTTATCCAGGATGATTTCACTTAGACCATATATAATTAGTACATGATGTTACTATGTAACATTAATAATGGATATATCCAAATAGTATATTCAAGTAGAAAAAAAGCTGCATTTTTAGGAATATATGTGTTGTTTTCAAAATGTCAACTAGAAAGAAGAGGAATTGCCTGGCTATCTTTCCTAGTTTTAAGAAATGCCTCTCATGCTAAATAGCTGCAGATTGTTTTAAAGTTTATATAGCATTTTACATAGCATGGTCTCTTGATTCCTACAACAAGTCTTTAGGATAAACAAAGAAGGGATTTTCTTCTCTATTTTATATAAAATAAGAAAACAAAGCATCTAAAAGAGGTTAAAAGACATAAGATCACATTGCTGGTACTCCTGAGATTTTCCTATAAAATAAAGTGCTTCTATGAAAAATAAAGTTGATTCATTAAATGGTCTGGTGATAAGTTGTTGGTACATGTATAAAACAAACATCTGGCACTGGTCTCTCTAATTTAGATAGTCTACTATTCCTTTGCTGACTAGATAGAGGCTTCAGGGGAGAATTTTCCTGATAGGTCTGCCACTGCTGGATGGGGCTCAGTCACTGCTGGATGGGGCTCAGTAGTGCCTTAATCTGGGAGTACATATGTGCTTTCACCAAATATTATGAACTCTTTTGAGTATGGATAAGAAACAGGGACACCATCTGGACAATTAGTCCAGAAACTTGTTGACTTGTCACAAACACATGCTGTAGTATTGTATTGAGATGCAAGCAGTTGTGGGCTGGCAAATGTTTAACAGTTGGCTCTCTAGAAAACCAGAAGTCCTGATTTGTAGGGTTTGCCATCTCTGCTTTAAAAATAGTCCCACCATGGCCAATTTCAAACTTCCAACATGGATGTCACTGAACAGAGTTGGGAAGAAATGTGAACAATCTTGTCAGCTGGTGTGATTCAACCCCAGCATATCACTGGTTGGAAGGATATGTAGCATTTGGAGAAGGGGTGGTGGATTGTATAATTTTGGATTTAGATTAGCTTTGGTATTTTGCCAGGATCATTTGATATTTGCACCTAATCCATAATCTAAGACCCAGGGACTATAAAGGCCCAGACATCAATATTTCTTACCCCCCATTTTATAGGAAAACTTTCAGTATAGCTCTGACATAAGGAACTAAGAATTTAGCAAGCACTGTGCCACAGGAAATCCAATAGCCTACAGAGCTCCCAGGTAAACTACACTTTCTGAGTCTGAATGAATAACAGAGACCTTCCTTGTAATTCACAAATAAGAGTTCTCTCTCAAAAATCAGAACTTAGTTATGGTCATGGCAAAATATTAGACAAGTTAGGCACACTCTGTTTTTCAGGGGTCTACAGTCTAGCTGGAAGAAGGACTTAAACACAAGTAACAACAATGCATGTCTTAAGCACAGGCATTTAGAGTATTATAGCTTGGATATAGTAAACTTCTAAGCACTTACCCACTTAACATCCTTTTGAAGTCTCATGTTCCTTACTCTTTCTCTTCACACAGATTGGTGAGTTATTTGCGATCATTGGAGTTAATTTAGATTTTTCTCTGGACTGATGTGTTAAACATGTTTTATTAACACTAACATTGGATTGGTCTGACGCATTGTTTCTAAATTATAACATTATGCGAACTGGAACTAACCTTCTTAATTACACAAATTCTTAAAAATTGACCCTGCTGTGCCTCGATGATCATGAGTGATGAAAATGCATGGCAATTTTTAATGTTTTTCTGGTAAGGGTCTTCCTGGAGGGTCTGGAAATAAATCTGTTCGAAGAGGATACACTCTCCATCTCTGAGGGCTCTTCTGTGTCAAATTATTGGGAAATATCCTTCAATGAGGAGAAATTATCTTCCTCTTCTGATATTGCAGTCCTTTCTGTCTAGGTGTCCCTTTAGTTCCCTGTACCACCCCACCTCTTCACCCCCGCCAAAAGCAGAAGATTAGAAACAGAAAAAAACAAAGTCCTACTGAAATATATAAGTAAAATTTTGAGAATTTCCATTATAAAATTGGCAGTGTTGAACTATGTACATTTCATACATCAATGGTTTTCAAAGTGAGGTCCCTGGAGCAGAAGCAACAGCACATGGGAACAGATTCTCTACTCACCCCAATATCTATTGAATCAGAAATTCCAAGGGTGCGACCCAGGAATTCATGCTCAATAAGCTCTCTGGGTGTTGCTGATACAGGCTCAAGTTTGACAATCAAAGTCTTAGTACAAGTATCTTTAGTGTGGAAGGCTTCTACCCACCTCTTGTTATTTTGTTTATCATTTTTTGCAAAGTACAAGTAGTTTTCTCCTTGTTTTTTTAAAAGACATTATTCAGATTATTTTGAAGGATGTAACATCCAAGAAATGTTGTAATTTTCGCTGTTTAATATGCAAATTTACACTTTAAAATTTGCTGTTTTAATATCTGAGTACCCTACAAAGGATCACAATATTTCTCTACATTTTCTTAGACAGTGTAAATGTCACAAATCTCTGGAGATTGTTTTGTGCTATACTTTAAGTTCACTTTTCCTTTAGCTGAGACATTCATTACAAGCAAAGGCTGGGCTGACATATATCAGACTTCACCAGTAAAATCTGCAATCTCACTCACTTGCCATATATAATGCTTTTAAAAGTTCTTAGAGTCTTTCAGTTATGTGTTCTAATCTGTCAGTTCTTTAAGTTTAAAATACTCTAAAAATATGAAATATTCATTTATCAGAACACTAATTCTCCAGTCTCTGTAGAGTTGAGAATTCGAAGGCACTTTCTTGGCATTCTTTAGATTTTATATCCCAAGCTTATGCTTAATTCTCATCAATTTTGTTGAATGAACTCATTCTATCCTGCATTCAATTAAACAAAAAGGCAGTGTGTTCATCTTAGTTTTTGTTGTAATTTGTATGATCAAAAAATAATAGCATCAACAAATACACAATAATGTATAGATTCTATAATTGATTCAACTAAATATATGTTTAGATTTCTAAATATTTATACAATTTCAAAGCATATAAGTAATTAAATGTACTTAGAAATCACGTTTTCAAAATTGCTTTTTAAATATTTAAAAATAAAGTATACAGACATATCAAAAATAATTACATACTAGAATTAATAAACACTAGCATTTTGTATTATTTGCTTCATAAATTTTAATGAAAAATTATAATTATAGTTAAAATTTCCATTATCTACCATTCTCATCTGTTCCACTCTTCATTATTATGAATTTGATATAAGTTCTATCAGTTCTTATTTTACATTTTTACATGTGAATGTGCATCAATGAATAACATACGATTTGTAGATGCTTTAAAAATTTTATATAAATGACATATGATTCAATCATTCTGCTGCTGGCTTTTAAAAAATTTATCCTTGCCAAAGTATGACCTACTTTATTCAAATTACTACTGTACGCTATTCCATTCTGCTTATTGTTTACATTTTTAAACCCATTTCTATACTGACAGCCATATCTTTGCTGTTATAAGCAATTTTGCAGTGAATAACTTTGTATATGTCTCCTTATGACCTTGTTGGAAGTATTTTTCTATTAGGGTAGACATCACGGAGATTTGTTGGGTTGTAGAGTATGGATGTTTTCAAATTGCTAGATTCCATTTAAGTGTCAAACAAAGTGCTTATACCATTACACATTCCCACAAGCTGTGAATGAAGTTTTAGTTTGCTTACTTGTTAGTCAATATATGATGGTGATGGACATAAAACATTTGTCGGCATAATAAGTGAGAGATTTTTCTTACAGTATTAGTTGCACTGTTTCTGATACTCAGACTTTCTCTGGGTGAATTCCCTATTTATATCCTGTTTATGTTTTATTGCATCTTTTGTCTTTTTCTTACTTATCTGCATAAATTATTTATATATTCTAGATTTAAACAGTATCCTTGTTTAATATGCTGCAAATATCTTTTAATATGTTGCTTATCTTTTAACTTTGGTGTTTGATATATTTAATTTGTCAATTATTAAAAATTATAATGTCTCTTCGGACTGGCCATGAAAAGTATAATATCAATAATTCTTGTTGCAATTCTCCTTGACTTATAATTGCAATTTAACATTCAGGTTGAGACGTGTTACTTAATTTTTAGGAAAATGTATGTTGAAAACAGACCTCATTGGGAATACATTATAATTATTATGCTTCTTTAATCAATGATGTCAATGGGCTTTGAATTCTTAAAATATATGGAACTATAAGGTGCTGATTAAAGACTAGTTTCCCAAAGTTGCTACATTATGGCACTGAAAGGACTCTTAGAGATCATCTTTTTCTTGCTTTACACATGAGGGAACTAAAATCCAGAGGATGATGTGGCTAAAGACCCAGTATCCATGGGGGACATGCACCCAGAATCAATGCCTATTTATTCCTAGTTCTGGATAGTTTCCATTGAACTAAACCAAAGCAGCTCCAAGAGCAAATAGACATATTTCATTTTTTACGTCTTTTTTCTTTTTCTTTTTTAAGTGTACACCACAGCATGTGGAGGTTCCCAGGCTAGGGGTCGAATCGGAGCTGTAGCTGCCAACCTACACCACAACCACAGCCACACCAGCAACACAGCATCTGCAGCCCACACCACAGCTCATGGCAACACCAGATTCTTAACCCACTGAGTGAGGCCAGGGATTGAATCTGCATCCTCATGGATGCTAGTCAGATTTGTTTCTGCTGAGCCATGTCGGGAACTCCATATTTCACTTCTCAGATTTAAAGTTAATGGTATTCCTAACTAGCAAGTTTCCTTTCCTTCCATAAATGAGTAACATTGGAAAGTCAGTACCCAGATTTTAGATAACATCACTTTCTTTGCAATGGGGGAGGTAAGAACATGGTTCAATTACGCCCTTGAAGCAAGTGAGAAGGGCACACACATCACATGCACTGCTCTTCCTGGTGACTCCACTCCATAGGTGGCAGGGGCTGGAAATAAGTCTAACTTGCAAATCTTTTACCAATTTCAACTCCTAGAAAATTGTTCTCACATTTAGAGAATTTCTCTAGTAAGGCTGAACTAATCCCAGGCTTCTATGTGCAGAAGTTAAATTCTAAATATTGTTCATAATATGGAGAATCTTGACAGTTACAGTGTAATTATTCCATTTTTCCTATGTTTACAACAGATTTCTATAACAGGAAAGGCAGACATTGCAGAAGCTTATTTACTTTTACCTTTAGCATATCTATACCATACAGACATATCCATTTGCTATAAGAATCAATTTATCCATTCAGTTTTGTTGCTGCTTTTCTAGCTAAAAGAACCTGTGGTTGGTATAGGGATTAAACAAATACAACTAAGAATACAGCTTTGGATCAGTGTGTAGTTATTTTAAAGGGCAGCTGGAATGCTCTCAAACATAACCTAAGCTTTTTTATTCCTGGAGTTGTTTGTAAGTAGGCAGGCTTTCATCTTTTTTTATGATAGTTCACCATTTATTTACATCTTTTAATAGTACATTTTGTAGTTCTGACATCAAGGACTATATGTTCTTTCCAGTTTGTTCAGTTTTGGATCAAAATACAAGTAGAGGGTATTAGATGCAGAGAAAAAATTAGTGTTTTAATGCTGTAGTACTCTCACATAGGAAGGAAATCTACATCACAAGCAAGTATACATATGCAATTCCTATAGCATAAAGCACACTGAGTCTTAGAGGTCAGTTTGTGTCCCCCATGGTATTCTCCAGTTACCATGGCAATTACTTGTTTTCATTGGGTAACTGAGCGAGTGGCCACATCTGTTCTTGCTGAGCTCTCACTTCCCCCACCTAACACAGAGCATAGGGAATAGATTCACTTCTTAGTGCACAAAGATTTACGTGTGTAACTGTCTCCACATCAAGGAGAGACCATAAATCTTAGGTCAGAAAGTCACACTTGTCCTTGAGTCTCTCCTTTATTTCTGCCCAAATGTTCTGTTCTTCTGTAAACACAGATAAATATGCATGAATTTAATGGAAAAGGAGACATAACATTCCCCTTAGGTAACAAAGAAATATATATGAATATATGTATGTGAACACAGCATGTGTGTGTATGTATATATACATATGTCTGGATATATGTTGAAGAAATGATAACTTGCCCACCAGCATGATGATATTCTAGAATTCAAAATAAAAGATTTTCTTAGATAAATCTGCATCTTTTTTTTTCTCTTTTAAGCAAGTATGTCTTAATTTATAAAGTCTTTCAGGTAGGTATTTAGATATCTTAATTCTGAGGCCAGTTGGGACTGGAAGATCTTTTTGCCCCTTGATAAATTTGTATTGGCCTCACTGAAATAAGTAATAACTGAATGAAGTCAATTCTTCCATTTCCTGCACCCCTGGAGAGAGAGCAATGATAACAAAGATGTGTTAAGGACGTTCAGGCCAACATTCAACTTACTACTACTAAGAGTTATGAAAAGTAATTTCTAGTATTTCTCTTATATCTTTTTAAAATCTGATAACCACAAGATACCATCTGAGAGAAGAGCCAGTACAGAGCCTCTACGATTTCCTCAACTTGTTAAGCACTAAGGTCAAAGCCTCATATTCATACACTTCTAAAATGGTAGAGGAGTTCCCGTCGTGGCGCAGTGGTTAACGAATCCGACTAGGAACCATGAGGTTGCGGGTTCGGTCCCTGCCCTTGCTCAGTGGGTTAACGATCCGGCGTTGCCCTGAGCTGTGGTGTAGGTTGCAGACACGGCTTGGATCTGGCGTTGCTGTGGCTCTGGCGTAGGCCGGTGGCTACAGCTCTGATTAGACCCCTAGCCTGGGAACATCCATATGCCGCGGGAGCGGCCCAAGAAATAGCAAAAAGACCAAAAAAAATAAAATAAAATGGTAGAAACTATTCTACATATTTTGCTAGATTTTCCTGGGAGGATTGGGTTGAATTCTCTAAGATCTAAGAGATTTTCTAAAGAGGTTGTTCTTAATGATCTGGAGTTTTCTTAAATAATTCTGGATAGATGAGGGAAGTCTGAAATTCTTAGGTATAGAAATTCTATTGGCCAACTCTACTGAACTTGAGAGTCAATTGTTTTTCCAGATATTTTTTGTAGGATGTTAAGGCACAAAGTTGAAGAAGGAGAAGGACTCCATGGTGGTGAAAAATCCTGACTGAGAAAAAGCCGAACACCTGTTCTCAAGCTAACCTAATGGTTAAGCCAAACCTGAGGAGATAAAGTGAGTAAGATGGAAAAGTAAGCATTCGAACACAAAGGCAGAGATGAATTACTTTATGGTGAGAGGCTCCAACAGAGGATTCCAAACTAAATTCAAGATTCAAGCTGTTCATCCACATAGGCAGGAAATTAAAAGAGGCCTAGTCATGTGAGAGTTTAATTCCTCTTCCTGAGGAGCTAGACAGAGTCTGAGCAGGACTTGCTTTATGATGGCTGAAATGCTATTCCAGGAACAGACGTTGGGTTATACGTTATGGTTATCCAGAGCAACCAAGAGCAAGAAGAACTTAAGGGCAAATTCAAGCCCAGATCTAGAGTACTATGGTCCGAGGATGAGAGTTGAATTCTGTCCTGTGCGAAGTTTGAGCATGGGGCTTGAGACAAGAGACCAAATTAAAAGGTCAAAAATCAGGGAATTCCCATTGTGGCTCAGTGGAAACAAATCTGACTAGGATCCATGATGATGGGGGTTCAATCCGTGGCCTCGCTTAGTGGGTTAAGGATCCAGTGTTGCCTTGAGCTGTAGTGGTAGGTCACAGATGTGGCTTGGATCCTGCGTTGCTGTGGCCATGGAGTAGGCCAGCAGCTGCAGCTCTTATTGGACCCCTAGCCTGGGAACTTCTATATGCCACAGGTGCAGGCCAAAAAAAAAAAAAAAATTAAAAAAAAGTCAACAATCAGAGGTGCACTCTATTGGCACAAGGAAGCAGAAGTTGCTGGAAAGAGGAGAGTACCCAAGGGATTACTTCCAACAGGGCTAGTGGGCCTTTGAATGGGCAACCTGCTTTAAACATACTATATCCAGCCAAGACATATGGAAAGTCTGAGAAATGAGGGTAGAGAATCAAGAGATTCCTACGTCAGTCATGAGCCTTAGGACATTTATATATTATACATTCACGTTCTTCTGGTAAGTCATGGCTAAAAAATCTTAGCACTGGCTTATACAAGGACTATATCATTATCTTAGAAAGTCACAACCAGATTATCAAGTCACCACTGCTGTGTGTGTCAAAAGGCATGGAGTTATAAGCACTTAACATCTTGCCTATCAGTTATCACTATATAGTATTTAATAGGCCAATATTTTGGGTTTCTCCCACACTTTCTTCTTCCATTCAACAAATATTGTGGAATGCATACTGTATGCAGGACAGAATGCTAGGTGACACAGTAATGATGCACAGGGAAATAGTAAAAATGTTCAGTTCCCCTCTGAAGGGACTTGCAGAGAGACTTGCAGAGAGACAAATCATTCGTATCTCATATTACCAATCAGGACTCTCCTTAATTCTTAATCCACTTATTTTGGCTATCTATATTTCTGCCTTTTTCTTTCATCCCTGATCTATTATTCACTCATTTTCCATCTCTTTTTGATCCTTTGATTAGTACTGCCTTTCTTGCCATACTCAAGAGGCTCCCCTTCATCTGGGCTTCTCCTCACCCCCTGCCCTGCCACTTACCCTTGGCACCTTTCCATTGGTATCTAGACTCTCCTGAGACTGTAGCAGGATAAAATTTATAGATTTACATCTGACTTGAGTTTTCAGGTTGTCTTCTGAGAGATAACATCGACTGGGGTTGATGCTGGAGATGGAGAGAATGTGGTGATTATAATTTAAATATTATTTATGTACTTAAGTGTATCTCCATAAGGTTGTTCTCAGATGCTATTAGGAGGCAATTTCATGAAGGCAAGGATGGAGTTTCTTTAGTTTACATTTGTAGCCTTGATGCCAAAACAGTTCCTAATATATAGTAGACACTCAATATTTGGTGAATGAATGCACACAAGAATGAATGAACAATTAGATGAAAGAGTAGTGAAGGGCTGAGTAGAAGGGACTAGGAAGGCATGACTCTGGCTCTTGTAATGAATGTCAGAATGTTTGGAGTTTCTGTAGTGGCTCAGTGGAAACAAATCTGACTAGTATCCATGAGGAAGCAGGTTCTATCCCTGGCCTCGCTCAGTGAGTTAAGGATTCAGTGCTGATGTGAGCTGTGGTGTAGGTCACAGACACAGCTCAAATCTAGTGATGCTATAGCTGTGGCATAGGCCAAGGACTATGGCTCTGATTTGACCCCTAGCCTGGGAACCTCCATATGCTATGGGCGTAGCCTTAAAAAGACAAAAAGAAAAAAAAAGAAAGTACATATATATTTGCATCTGGGGCATGTATAGGAAATGAAGCATTAAAAGCCTTTGAGATACTAAATCAAAATTCTGTCCACTTACAGATTTTTTTGGAGAGGATCCTTGCTCACCTCTATAGGACCATGCAGGAAAAATCACAACCTTATATTTAGTCATCTCAAAGGCCTTGGAGTCAGTTGGACTTGGCTTTGAATGTCATAACTCTGGGGCAAGTTGCCTTATCTTCTTGATCCTCAGAACGGTTATTTTTAAAACTGGAAAATGATAATTACGTGACAGCATATCTGTGAGGGTTAAAAATAAAGTGGCCAGAATCATTTCATATAGATATTTCCTTCTTTACAATGCTTACAGTTCTTCCTGCCCTTCCTGCACTGGCTCCTCACTCATAATCAGGTTATTTTATTTCCAATTCAGTCCATATTTCCTTTGTTAATGGAAAAAGTAAACTATTTAAATGTGATGACAATTATAGCACATTTGAATTTTAAAGAGAATTCTGCCAAAGACTAAAGCCAGTCAGAACAGATAACACAGGACAAATAATATCAGCAAACATTTGCAATAAAAAACTGAAAATCAAAACTTGTTCTTTCAGAGTACAAGTGAGTTCTCATTAGTCATAACTTTATATTTATACAATCAACATAAAAATGACAATTTCAAATGATTTTATTAGCATTAATCCATCTTCATAATTGGTGCTATTTTTTTCCCATTTTTAGACATAGAAAGTTTTTTTTTTTTTTGTGCCTGTGGCATATGGAAGTTTCCAGGCAGGTATAGCTGCTAGCCTATAGCCTAGGTTACAGCCACAACAATGCAACAGCAGGGCCATGTCTGTGACCTACACCACAGCTCACGGGAACAACGCCGGATCCTTAATTCACTGAGCGAGATCAGGGATTGAATCCTCAACCTCATGGATCTAAGTTGGGTTCATTAACCACTGAGCCACAAAGGGAACTCCAGACATAGAAGGTGTTTAAACTTACAAAAGAAAAAAGTATTCTTGTTTCCAAGTTTGATAGTTTTTTTTTTCAGGGAAATCTGTGGGGTTTATTTAAAAACCATGCTTTGAGTGAAATTAAATGTTAGTTACCAAATTATCATTTCGTGTTTTAGCCACATAGATGAATGCACTTTTGCAGATAAGTTTATAAACTTTAAAAAATCAATAGCTCAATTTCTATACAGCATGGTGGTTCTCTTTCAAATGTATAAATCAATATAAAATGGACAAGTTTTACTTAATGGTAGGTACATTCTTAAATTTATCTTAATTGATTAAAAGTATTTCCTCGCTTCTTCTGCATATTGATAAAAATATTGTGACAATGACACAGAGAAGGAAATTATTTTATTTAAAATACTGGTAAAAACAAAGTTATTCTGAACTAAGTTTTATTAGAAATGTCAAATAATCATGCTTTTTTAAAAAAAAAATTTCCTTTAAAATGCCAAGAAGATATAATTAATGCACTACCATGTTCTACCTATATGAACTAATAATTACTCTAATAAATATTTAAAGATAAAATTACAATCAATATTGCTTCATAAAATTATCTGTGTGTTTATATTTGTGAGTAAAAACAATCTAGTTTTAGGTGAAAGGTAAATAAAATACAATACAGAATCTAAGTAAAGGGCAACGCTTCAACTGAGATTTTAGATTTCATTTTCTGCCAAGATTTCAGACCTGAGGCTGAAATACCTTTCTACTCAGGGAGAAGTAGGAATCATAATGTACTTTCGTCTAAGCACTGACACATCAAGGCTTTTCTGCAGGATTGGAGTGGCAGTGTCCCCAGGCCCAGCCTGCCCAGTGGCTATCACCACAGTTTCCTGTGTGCTTCCAGAGAAATACCTAGGATGAAAAGTGTCTAGTCACTATGCCTACTCTATTTTTTTTTTTTCTCCTCAAATAAAGTCGGTTGAGAGTGAAAAGCTGTTTCTTGGAATTTCTTAAATTTAACTCCTTGTGTGCCTTCAAACATGACAAAGCCTATTCTTATAGCTAAAACTGTTCATAAGAAAGTACTTTCTCACCAGCTGTGAAACTGATTGATGTTATTAAAACCCCCAAGGAACTTCTGTTGGCAGCTAAGGTTGCAATTTCAAAGAAGAAATAGCTGTGGCATGTGTTCTTATGTAAAGAAATGTACTTGATTTCTGCTTGCAGGAGCAGAATCACTGTGCATGAGGTCCTGAAAAATCAATGTGATTAATACATTTTCAAATTGATTTTATTAATGCTTAAATATTTTGATTTAAACTATTAAAAATATTGATATGTTGGCGTTCCTGTCGTGGCTCAGATGTCAACAAACCCGACTAGAAACCATGAGGTTGCAAGTTCGGTCCCTGGCCTCGCTCAGTGGGTTAAGGATCCACTGTTGCCATGAGCTGTGGTGCAGGTCACAGATGAGGCTCGGATTTGGCACTGCTGTGGCTGTGGCTGGCGGCTATAGCTCCAATTTGAACCCTAGCCTGGGAACCTCCATATGCCATAGGTGTGGCCCTAAAAAATGAAAAAAAAAAAACACAGATTTTTTTTTAGACTACTGTAGCACTGTAGTAAGAGGTGGCCCAGCTATGAATGATCAAAATGCTGTATATTAGCAGGTTGTTCAGACCAGAAAAAAATTTTACGTGTCTATTTAGTAGGGATTAAATGCATTGAGATATCAATATGCATAATTTGGAATATCTGTTTTATGGAAAGAAATGAGAAGGAATACAAAAGATAAGACAGAAAAGAATAAAAATATAATTAAGTTTCCTACTCCTGATTTTAAGGAAATATCACTGTCACTTGAGCTGTCATTCTCTAATTGTGGCACTCTTCAATAATTCGAGGCAGATGACAGCTTTAGGGACCTCCACAAATTTCCCAAAAGGTTGAATATTATAATAAAAGCAACTTTCAGGCAAATTCTGCAACAATTAAATATTTATTAGCAGGCAAGCATAAAAATACTAAACAACCTATTTTCTTCCAACTTGCTTAAGCCCCACTTCTCTATCCTTAAGGAAATGTGCTAAGTACTTTATACAGAACATTTTTTGCAGGCAGATGCTCCAAAATTCTAACAGCATGATCAGATAATCATCCAGTCAGATGGGGAACAGAATTTTCATGCCTAAATGAACTAATAACCACTATAATAAATATTTAAAGATAAAATTATAATGGGGGATTTCTAAATGAACAGATCTCTCATGATGTTGGTGAATAAAAACAAGCTACTTGAGATGCAATGTAAATAAAACACAATTACTAAGTGAAAGGCAAAGCAGAAGAAAGTCCTTGGAGACAAGATGTCCTTTCTGAAGAATCTTTGGACCCTGTTCAGGCAACAGTGCAAATATTTGTACAACATTACCTAGCAATCCAATTTAGGATTACAAAATCAGGATATCAGAGGTAACAAAAATTTTAAAGATATCAGTTTCCTGACCACAAACTTCCATATATACCATTTCGTAAAATCCTGTTGATGCATCTTTTCTCCCTTGCCCTTCACCCATCCACCATCTTACATGGTGCACTGCCCTGAGGACATCATATCTCGTATTGGAGTTCCCGTTATGGCTTAGCAGGTTACGAACACAACTAATAACCATGAGGATGCAGGTTCAATCCCTGGCCTCTCTCAGTAGGTTAAGAATCTGGTGTTGCCGGGAGCTTCAGTGTAGGTTGCAGATGCCGCTCAGATCTGGTGTTACTGTGGCTGTGGTAAAGGCCAGCAGCTGCAGCTCCAATTCGACCCTTAGACCCTTAGTTTGGGAACTTCCATACGCAGAAGGTACAGCCCTAAAATAGAAACAAACAAACAAACAAACAAACAAACAAATAAACAAAAAACAAAAAAACCCTAGATATTTAACAAAGAGGCAATTATAAAGTTTTTGGGAGGTGTCTTTTACATATAAACCAATGCAACTGTCCTGTAACTTACCTTATTAAAAATTTTTTTTGTAATACAGCTTTCTGGTTTTGGTATCAGGGCAATGCTTTCTCATTGAACTGGCATATATCTTCCTTTCCTCTATTTTCTGAAAGATTTTTGTATAAGAATGGTATTATTCCTTATGAAATGTTTCATAAAATTAACCACTGAAACCATCTGGGACAGAAAATTCTTGTGAAAGTCTTTTTACTTATAAATTCAGTTTTTAAAAAAGACATTGGGCTGTGTGGCTCCATGGGTTAAGGTTCCAGTTGTTGTCACTGCTGTGGCTCTTGTTACTGCCAAGGTGAGCGTTCAATCCAAAAAAAAAAAAAAGGCATAAGCTATTTAGATTTTCTGCTTTTTTTCCCTGAAAGATTTTTAAGACTTCTATGGTGCATTTAGTGCTTTTTTTTCTGGAATTTAGCCCTTGACTAAAACATGCCCTTTCAGGGGCCTCTTTTGAATGCCTCTGGGTATTTTCCAAAGATTCTCTCTTCTGACTCAAATACACATGTGTCCAGCTCTGTGTGAGCTCTGTGAAATACTCAGTTTACACTTTTTTGGTCATTCTTTGAACAGACTTGAAGATTTCTGGGGTCCTTTTTCTGCGTGGATCATTCCTCTTCCTTAAGGCCTTGTAGATTTCCAGCTACTTCTGCCTCCCCAAATTCTGATCTCTCTCTCCATTCAGTAAAACTGTTTTGCCACTGTTTTGCTTCCACTTTCCTGTGTCACAGATCAGACAAGTTTCCAGGCAAAATGCTGGGGACAGAGTACGACATTCCAAGATAGGTTATCCTTGTTTAAATGTAGTAGTAGATTTTTAAGTACACTTTTTTCTTTCTTTCCCTTTTTTTTTTTTTTTTTTTTCCTTTTTGAGGGAAGTTCCCAGGCTAGGGGTCGAATCGGAGCTACAGCTGCTGGCCTATGCAACAGCCACAGCAGTGCAGGATCTGAGTTGCATCTGCGACCTACACCACAGCTCAAGGCAATGCCAGATCCTGAACTCACTGAGCAAGGCCAGATATTGAACCCATGTCCTCATGGATCCTAGTTGGTTTTGTTAACCCCTGAGCCAGGGAGGGAACTCTCATTAAGTACACTTTTCTAATGGTAGTTTACCTAAACCAGATTTCTTTTGGTTACTATTTGATAGAATGCTTTCACTTATTAAAAAGTTTCAATCTTTGAATGTCTTTGTTCTTTACATTTTCTCTTGTAAATGGCATATATCTTGATTTTGTTCCTTTTTTTTAATCCAATCTGGAAATGCGCCTTGAAGGGTAAGTTTAGAAAATTTACAGTTGATTTCTTCATATATTTGTAACTAATTCTAATATTTTGGTTTATTCTCTCATTGCATGCTTTCTGTGTCTATTTTAAAACCTATTTTTAATTATCTTCAACTGTTATCTATCTCTCTCATTTTAAACATGATAATATATTTATTATACTTTCTCATCCCTCTGACTTACCCTCTCTTCTTTTTTGGTTTGATGTGATCTAGATTTTAGTTCTGAGGTAATGTATATATATATTTTTTCTCTGATGCTCACTGTGATTTTAAAGAACACAAACTTCACTGACCTATTTATTTCTTGTAGCATCTCATAGATTTATTGAAAAATAAAATGTTATTATTTAAAATGCTATTTAAAAATATTATCCCAAACTATTCTCTCTCTCTTTTCTTTTTTTTTTTTTTTTTTTTTTTTTTGACCATGCCTGCAGCATGTGGAAGTTTCCAGGCCAGGGACTGAACCCAAGCCAGAGCAGTAACCCAAGTCAACAGCAGTGACAACACCAGATCCTTAATGGCTAGACCACCAAGGAACTCTCAAAACTATTATCAAGGCAAGTCTTTTTTTTAGAAAATCTAAGGTTTTGAATTCATGTAAATATTTTTTATCATGCTGTATTATTTGAATTAGTTTAGCTGGGTCTGAATATCTATGTTCAAATTTTTTTCTTTCAGTATTTTCAAAATACTGTTCCCTCTTCATATTGCTACCAGTGATGTTGAAAAATGTGTTGCTGATCTGGTTTTCTTCATCTGCTCCTTTTTTCTAAAGCTTTTAGAAGTTTTTTTCTTGTCTTTGATATATTCTTTAATGCTCCCCCATTAATTTCTCCCTTTTAACAACCTATGAATGCTTGCAATATGAAATTTTCATTTATTTTTTAATTCCAGAAAATATTTTTCTCTGTTATTAAAAAAATTTCCTTCTTTTGACTTCTACTATAGTCTCCTTCTTGAGGTTCTATTATCTGTATTTTTAAAACTCAATTTTAATTATACTTTCCATACAGCTTAACATCTAATATTTTCTTATTCTTTGTCTTTTAATTCTTCCTTCTGGATGGTTACTCAAGTGAGTCTTCCCATTACTAATTTCTCTCTTGGTTATACCAATTCAAATCTGTATAATCATTACGCCCTTTATTCAAACTATAATTTTTCAAATCATTTTTCCTGTTTGTTTTTTTTTAATGTGTTCTTCTCATACTTCACATTAAATACACCTTGTTTATTTTTAAATACTCTTTAGTTTATTATGTTCATTTAAAATTTTTGAGTTGTTTGTTCTAATGCTTCTATTTCTGAAGGCCTTTATGGAGTGTGCTCTTTTTCTTTGCAAGTATTTCTCTTCAAATAGCTTGTTATTTTATTCTGTGAGGACATTTCCTTGGGGGGTATCAGATATCCTGTCAGAAAATGAGTATGGGAGGTCAGAGCTCAGGTTATAGAGCCCTGTAGGTTCCAAGGGAGGAGAATGGATATGGTCTGTGATTACAGAGGTCCAGACATCAGAAAACCACAAATAATCACTCTTCATTTGGGAAAACTTTTCTCATTGGCGTTTTAAGTTTTGTCTTTTGGGTATAAGTCAAATTAAGAGGGATGACTCCCTCTGTTGCCCTATTAACTCTCGAAGGAGTTGCAATAATACCTCCTGATATGCTTGTAGATTTGTATAGGTCACCATTTACTTTTGCCAGATTTTGTTTGGTATATTTTCAAATACGTAATTGTACACATGTACACTTAGGGTTTTTATTTCTGACCGATGGGCTAGACAGTATTACCAAATGTTTCCAAGTAACTTTGATAATGCTTCTCATTCCTTTGGGTGCAAATATTCTGTGTCATAGAATTTCTTTCTAATTACCATGTTATTTTAAAAAATTGAGTTTGATAACTTTACTTTTATTGAAATATTTTTTCCTTTTAAATTTAATTATTGGTTATACTTGGGTCAGAATCTACCATCCTGTAACTTGCTTTACATGTGACTGATCTCTTTTTGTTCATTTTTCTATTCTTTCCTGTCTTTCTTTGATTAAAAGTTAACTTATTTTATTTTTCCATCTTTACTTGGTTATACATTATTTTACTATTTTATAGTGGTTATTTTGGAGATTTCCACTTTAGAGAATAAGTATGTAGCTTAATGCATTTAATAAAATCATTACTTTTATCATTTCCCTGACAATGCTTAAATCCTAGAACAGTTGGATTCTGTTTATTCACCTCTCATCTTTTGCCCTACTATTGTCATGCATGTTAATTCTGCATGTATTTTGAATTCTGCAACACATTACTATAACCACCTCATACACTTAGAGTATGTTTATAAGGACCCATTTATAATTGCTCTTCATTGCTGCCTCATTTCCAAGTAGCTGTTTGGTATCATTTTCCTTTTGCTGAAGGATTTTTCCTTGCCTAGTCTGGCTAGAGTTTTATACATTCTATTGATACTTTCAAAGAAAAAGCTTTTGGTTTCATTGATTCTAGATATTGATTTCCTCTTCTTAATTTCATTGATTTTGGCTCTAATTTTTCTTCTACTCACTTTTGTCTTAAATTGCTTGCCTTGGCTTAAATTGCTTTCCTTTCTCTAATTTCCTAAGGTAGAAGCTTTTTTTAAAAATTTATTTTTATTTATTTTTATTTTTTAGGGCTGCACTTGTGACATATGGAGGTTCCCAGGCTAGGAGTTCAATCGGAGCTACAGATGCTGGCCTAAACCACAGCCACAGCAACGCTGGATCTGAGCCATATTTGCAACCCACACCACGGCTCAAAGCAATTCCAGATCCTTAACCCACTGAGCGAGGCCAGGGATTGAACCTGCAACCTCATGGTTCCTAGTCGGATTTCGTTTCCACTGCACAGTGACGGGGAACTGCAGACTTTTTTATTTTAGATATTTTCTTTTCTAATACATGTATCTAGTGCTATAAACTTCCCAGTAAGCTTTGCTTTTGCTGCACACTACAAATTTTGATGTCGTATTTTCACTTTCATTTATCAAAGTATTTAAAATTTTTTCTTGAGACTTCTTTGACTGCCATGTTATTTAGAAGAATATTATTTAATCTCTATTTTTTTGTTTTTCAGCTATTTTTCTGTTATTGGTCTCTAGTTTAATCCCACTCTGGTCTAAAAACATATTTTGAGAGATAACAATTGTATTAAATTTGTCAAGCTACATTTTGTGGCACAGAATGTGGTCTATCATGATAGCTATTCCAGCTGAGCTTGAAGAGAATGTGTATTCTGCTGTTGTTGGATAGAGTGTTTCTATAAATGTTAATTAGCCCAAGGTGATTGATGGTGCCATTCAATTCAACTATATCCTTACTGATTTTTTTCACTGTTGGAATTAATGATAAAGGGGTGTTGAAGTCTCCAAATATAATGGAGATTAGTCTATTTCACCTTGCATTTCTATCAGCTTTTTAAAATTATTATATATTTTAACACCCTTCTCTTAGTCACACACACTTTAAAAATTATGTGTTGGAAAATTGACCCCTTTATCATGTGTAACACCTCTCACTATCCCTGATAATTTTTCCTTATTCTGAAGTCTGCAATACATGAAATTAATATAGCTACTCCAACTTTCTTTTGATTGTGCTAGCATGTAATATCTTTTTCCATTCCTTTACTTTTAACTTGTATCTTTATATTAAAACAGTATTTTTTTTTTGTAGACAACCAAGTTAAGTCTTGTTTCATTTTTTCTCCTCCATTATGCTAGTCTCTGTCTTTTAATTAGCAAATTTAGGCCACATACATTTAAAGTTATCATTGATATAGTTGGATTAATAAGGGCCATGTTTGTAACATTTAATATTCATTATAATTGTTCTTTTTTTTAAAAAAAAAAAAAAAACACCTTTCCCTCATTTTCTTCCTTCTCTGGTTTTTAAGCTGAGTATTTTATGTTTCCATTTTCTGCCATCTCTTAGTACATCAATTATACTTAAAAAAAAGTTTAGATGTTACCGTAAAGTTTGCAATATATGTTTTTAACTAATCTAAGTCCATGTTCAAGTAACACTATACCACTTAATGAATAGGGTGGGAACTTTATAATGGATGACAGAACACTTGAATATATATAAATGCACGTACACACACACGCACACACACACACACACTCCACTATAGTCTCAGTTCATCTCCCATTCCTTATAACATTCTGCCATTCATTTCATTTATCTATAAAATATTATCAAATAGTACATTGTTACTATTACTGCTTTAAATAGTTATCTAATAGATAGATTAAAAATAGAAGAAATAAAAGTCTTAATTTTACTTTCCCTTATTCATTCTGTGATACTTTTCCTTTCTTTCTATAGATCAAGATTTCTGACCTACATAATTTCCCTTCTCTCAGAGGAACTTCTTTTAGCCTTTCTTACAGGGAAGTTCTACTGCAATGAATTTACCTGAGAAAGTCATTATTTCACTTCACTTTTGAAGGATATAGAATTTTAGTTAGGTATTTCTTTTTTTCTTCCAATTATTTTAAATATACCACTCCACTCTCTTCCTCCTTTCATTGTTTCTGATGAGAATTCTTATGAAATTCTTTACCTTGATAGATAAGGTGTGCCCCCTCTCCTTCTAGCTTCTTTCAAGGTTTTCTGTCCTTTGTTTCTGAAGTTTGGTATGCCTAGGTTTTATTTTTTTGTTGTTGTTAGTTATCCTGCTTCTTGTTCTCTGAGATTCCTGGCTCTGTGGTTTGGTGTCTGTCATTAATTTTGGAAAATTCACAGCCATTATTACTTCAAATATTTCTTTTGTCTTATTTTTTTTCTTCATATGGTATTTCAATTACATATATGTTACACCTTTTGTAAATATTCCACGATTTCACAATTCTCGGATATTCTTTTTTCAATCATTTTTTTTCTCTTTGCATCTCACTTTGGGAAGTTTTTAACAATGTCTTACTCAAAATATTTCTCAGTTCCCCCCACCTAGCTCTGAGGTGAAAGAGGAAGTTGGAGTTGGCTGATTTCTACTTGCCAAAGTCAGATAAGGCGCTGTTGAGGTATTTTCTCCTGGAGATTAGGTCTTTTTTTATGGAGAATGCTCTGGATATATATTAAAATGGATACTTTCCCCCTCCTCCTGTCAGAAACAGGTGAGAATTTTTCTTAAATCTTTACCATTAGAACTTGGCAGGGTTCCTAGAGGGAAAACTCAAAAAAATGTGGGGTCTCAAGGAGTTTCTCACTCTGAAGATAGTCCACCCTCAGCTTCCGAAAAATTCATCAAAATGATCATTTAAGTGTTCCCACAAGATTATGGCTCGAGCACCTTCTGTTCTATGCAAGCTGATCTCAGCTAAGACTCTCAGATTTCAGGGTAGCAGTTTTCTCTGATGTGTCTAAGAAATGTCCTTGGTTTTCAGTATGCTTGTTTTTTTCCTGTTGTAAGGACAGGATTGATAAATTCCAAGCTTTATACAGAGTAGAGCTCTGGAATTTTAATTGCTTTATATTTTAGTGCAGGTTTGTAGGTAACATATTCTTGCAGTTTCTGCTTATATAAAAATCTCTTTATTTTACCTTCATGGACACATATTGAAGAATTTTTTACTGGGTAAAGAATTCTAGGTAGGCAGTTTTTCTTTTCAGTTCCTTAATTGCGTGTTATTGCACTGTGTTCCAGCTTCCATCATTAGTCTTATTAGTTCTTCTCTGAAGGTAATGTGTCTTTTCTTGCCTCATACTGACTTTAGGATTTTCTCTTTGTCATTGTTGTGCAGCAGTCCCCTGTGACATATCTGGGCAAAGTTATCTTTTTATAGATCCTTCTAGGGATTCCTAAAGTTTTTCTTTTTCTTTTTCTTTTTTCTTTTTTTTTTTTTTTGCCATTTCTAGGGCCACTCTCTCGGCATATGGAGGTCCCTAGGCTAGGGGTCGAATCGGAGCTGTAGCCACCGGCCTACGCCAGAGCCACAGCAACGCGGGATCCGAGCCATGTCTGCAACCTACACCACAGCTCATGGCAACACCTGATCGTTAACCCACTGTGCAAGGGCAGGGACTGAACATGAAACCTCATGGTTCCTAGTCAGATTCATTAACCACTGCACCACGACGAGAACTCCGGATTCCTAAAGATTTTTGAAGATACTCAGCTATAACTTTTTATGCTAGATGGAGTTGGGTTCTTGGTTGACATTTTAATAACACTTAGTCTATCTCTGGTTTGTTCTGTCACTAGAGCTTAGCCTTCTGAAGCTTCTCAATGAGAGTATGCTTATTTTCATTGCTGCCCAATGTGTAGTTACTCTGTGTCCTCTTGGCACTGTAAAATGACATGCAAAAAGTGATTCTTTGAGAGATTTTTGGCTTACCTTGTAATTTTCTGCACTGAAGTGCTTCAGAATTGTATGAATGTTTAAGAGAAAACAATTTCTTTTTTGGATCACACAATTTTCTACCTTTCTCTTTAAACCCTTGTGAACTTAGCTTTCTCTGCAGAAGTCCTCTGCTCTGCCAAGCCAGAAGTTTCAGCTTATAGCACCAAGTCAATAAAATACCCCCATGGTAAAATCAGCTTCAGATCATCAGTTCACTGATTCTGATCTGATGTATATGCTGAAGTCACTTCCCCTAAAAGGTCTTTGTTTCCTGAGATTGTGTACAGTGTATTCCTGGTTTGCATTACACCCCATTGCTTCCCGCCCCACAAAACTTCAAAATTCAGCAAATGTGCCATGCTGAGTGAGGCGCCACCAATCTCCATTTTTGACACTCCAGCTAATTCGATGACCCAAAGTTCTATCTCGAACAGGAACTGCCTCCTGCAGACACTTGCACCAGAATTTTGTATCACCTTCCTTGTGGGCAGACGTTTTTGGCACCAAGGCAATGATAAGAAGGAAGCAATAGCAGAGCTCTATCTCCACCATTGCTACTTTCCTTTCCACAGTAACTCTAGGTTGCCAACCTTGTCCTGGTTAAAATCTAGAATCAACCCCCTTCAAACCCACCATTTCACAACAATCTCCCTATTACTCCAGAGGATTAAAAAAAGTGTATCCCTATCACACTTTTTTCTTTTCTGGATATTTTTCCTATCTAGTTTCTCTGTGGTTACTTTTGGAGAAGGGAGCCAACTATCATGCCCTTTTAGGAACTTCCTAGAAAACAGATCTAGAACTCTTTTAACTTAATTATATTAGTTTATTTTTTTCAATAATGTTGGTTATTTATTCATACTACTATCTATGGATAATTAAAGCTCATTACTAACAATGAAATAACTATTTTATTTTAATTTTTATGGTTTGGCCACACCTGCAGCCCATGGAAGTTCCCAGGCCAGGGATCAAAGATGCACAACGGTTGCAGCCTGTGCTGCATCTGCGGCAATGCTAGATCCTTAACCCGCTGTCCCAAAAGGAAGCTTCTGGTGAAACAACTATTTTAAAATTATATATATAATAAATATTCAAACAATTGCTAACTCATAATAAATATCAGATTTTATTTTTAGCCAATGTTTTACTTCTTGAGCAATGTTTTCCAAATGTTATCTATTCAATCAGCTGCATCAGAATGACCTCTTCTGTGTGTAAGTGTCTGTGTGTATATGTATATGGGGAGGAAAGAGATTGTTAAATCCAGGTTCATGAGCCTTTTTCACAACAAATGAATTTAAATTTCTGGGCTTGGGATCCAATAATTTATATATTTTTTAACAAGTCTCCTCTCCTGTAGAGATTCTGACCCATGTTAATCTTGAGTGCTACCACTTCTAAGTCTCTGATATACACATGTTTCTTTTCCAAAATGTTCACACAAATGCAAATGACAAGTTGTTATTAACATCATTGTTGTAATTAATTTAAAATGATTAATGAAATTGGCTTTAGTTTTCCTGGTTTAATTATTTGCTAATGACACTAGTTTAATTAATTGTTCATGTCGACAAATATATGATTCCTGTTTTCACAGCTTTTCATAATTCCACCAGAAAAGCAGATCTTTTATCAATGCAAGGCCTGGCCCTCCTGTCACCATTTCATATCACACTGTTTTGCTAATTTGATACTCTCTAAACAGTGCTATATTCATTTCTGTTTTCAGCCTTTTATTCAGTCTAAATGTTTTCAAAGGACTTAACATCTAGTAAGTTTTGCTTAGGTATGCACAGGCATCAACGATTCCACTATTGAAAGAGGAGTACCTTCTGTAACTCAATTAAACACACTTTTGTTATAGGAGGAGAGTGAAGAATATGGCATTATATATACTTTAACATTCTCCCTGGGGAATCCACTCTTCAGAGGTAAGACAACTATTTCTTCTCAACCTTGAGAACCAAAAGGTCTAATTAATTTAATTTCCCCCAGAAAACTGAATTGAATAGTTCATTTCTTTGAAGATTCCCAATCTTATTCTTTAGGGAAAGGGAGGGCTTTCTTCCATGATTCTATTATGGTTTTTGGCATCTCTCTCTATGGAAAAGTTTAAAAAAATACTAAACATTTCATCTCTGCTGGGGCATCCTGTTACAAATGTATTTGTTTGTGTACTTATTTGTTTAAAGTCTTTAGACCATGCCTGTTTTGTTCACTTTTTACAGCCAGCCACAGCTCTGTCCTTGGACTATCATAGGTGTTTGGTAAATATATCATGAATCTCTGAGTTTTGGGTTACTTAGAGTTTTAGGAGTGTTGCACTGTCATCCTTATATGCAATCTACAGGCAAGATACATTTTCCTTTAAATATTTTCCTGCTGAATTTTAAGTATGTAGCAAGTAGTTATCTTAACCCAAAAACTTGTGCACTGAACAAACTACTTACTTTTTTTCTTTCATTTTTTATTAATTGCTACAATTTTGGCTCTGAGTATTTATCTCACTAAGTTGGCAAGAAATTTCCCTCTTATCTTACTTCCATTTTTACTAGGCCAGGAACCAAAGTACAAACTCAGCAAAGCATGGGTAACTGAAATGCAGATTTGGAGAAGAGAAATTTTAAAGGCATAAATGATTGCTGACATGAATAAAATGTATCTTCCCAAAAAGTTCAGTGAAGTATAACCTCACATATCTGGGAAAGACATCTGGCTTCAAGATGGCAGGCTAAGTATATGAGAGAGACTGAGAACAGATTAAATCTTGATGTATTAAAAATTCCAATCCTATATGTGCATTAAAAATTTAAAGCGGATCACTGTTGTAGAAATAGACTGCCAAACTTCTGTACATATAGAGAAGTAAATGGAACAAAGGAGATGTAATCAGGCCAATAACAGGTAGAAATAGTAAAAACGAAAAACAAAAAGAGAGTATCATAAACATGAAACATGAAATGACGGTAGGAATAAGTTCAAACAAATTAATAACAACAATACATAGAGTTTGATTAAAGAATATTAGCCCTTTGTATTAAAAATACAGCAATATTTTATTTTCTAAAAGCATGTCTAAAACAAAGTGACATAGGATGATGGAAAATAAATAAATAAGAAAAAAGATTCTAGCAAATACTAACAAAGAGAAAATAACGATATCAACAACATTCAGAATTCAAGGCACAAATCATTAAAAGTATCAAAGAAAGGCATTTCCTGTTGATGAAAGGAACCCTCTTTTTTAAAATAATATAAAGTCATGATCCTTAACAAAATAGCCAAAATAATAAAATTCAATATAAAAAAATGACAAATCCAGTTACTACTAGATTTAAAAATATCTCTCTCAGATTGACATGAAGTAAATAAAACTTTAGATGTTTTAGATATCACAGTTGATTTTGATCTAATTAGTAGTTACTCAGAATTATTTGCACATTAATTAGATGCTATAGTTTTTTTAACATTCAAAATTTTAAAAGCAAATGTAACTCTGTACTAGAATCATAATAAGCTTGAAAACATTTCCAAAAATTGAGAAACAACCTATTCATTGAACCTATGTTTTGTATGTCTTGACAAAAACTCAATAAATACAAAAGTAGGCACCAAAATGAAAATCAAAAATTGTGTGCAGTCACAATGTTGTCCAATAAATTTTGGAAAAAAATAAGTCCTGGAGAAAAGAGAACATCAAAATGGAAATTATTACTATTTGGATTCAGAATAAATCATGCTAACTAACAATGTATAAACATATGTGGGATATTTCAGCCCAGAGAAAGATATAGAACTTAAATAAATAAGAAAATAAAACAATAAAAAATAAGTTTTCTTCTGCTTAGTATGTAGGATGGTTACAGTACAATTTTTTTTCCCATGGTAAAGATAACAGCAATAGCCACTTTTAAAGTGAAGAACAAACCCTTCACATGTGAATATAGGGCTTAGGAAAATTCTATAGCTGGAGGTGAACACCTAGTTCAGGCAGGTGAAAAATCAATCTACTTGAGATGGATAGACTATAGGAATGAGAAGGAGTCAGCTGGGTTAAGGAAACATTAAGCTCTGGAAGAGCCCTAATTCCCCAAATGAATTGATCAGTCCAACAATTCTACACAACTCATCCTTTCCCTTCCCAAATTCTACAAAGAAAATAGGAGTGGAAAACGGGTTCAGATAGGAGGGAAATTGCTCATCTTGAGCATTCATGTAGTGACTGGAGTCTAAGATCTTGACTAAATTGAATTCAAGGTGAACTAAATCGGCTCAAAATGCAGCTACAATTTTCCAATTCAAATAGTGACTATACTGAAAAGGCAGATTTGTGAGAGAGGTTGGGTGTTGAGAACAGAAGTGGAGCAATTAATTTAATGAAAACTAAGAAACAGCATTAGCTCAATTTGACTCTTAAGAAGAATCTGAATAACCAGTAATAATCTGTGCTAGCAGAGTCTCTGAGGAAAAAACCCTGCAAAAGCTTACACTTAATCTCCATTGTTTTCATCTATACAATGTCTGATGTAAAACAAAAATTTATGAGACATCCACAGGTGCATATTTTCCTTTAGTTCTTCAGATATTGTTTCCTTTTGTTCTTTGAACATATCTCAAATAGCTCATTTAAAGTCTTTGTCTAGTAAATCCAATGTCTGGGTATCCACAGGGAAAATTTTTTTCAAGTATGAGCCATACTTTCTCATTTCTCTACATATTTTATAATTTATTTCTTCTGAAAACTGGACATTTAAAACATTAAAAAATTTGTTGTTGCTGCTGTTTATTGTTGTTTGCTTGTTTAGCAGCTTTCCTTGATAAATTCTTTCAATTCTGTATTCTTTTTAATATGTGGCCACTGAAGTCTGTACTCAGTTAGCTTAATGGTTAGCTAATCATTGGATAAATATTTCTTTACATACCATGAAGCAACATGTCTTTCAGATTTCGAAAAAGGTCTTCATGTGATTTGGGGGGGGACATTAATTTAATGTCCGGGCATGAAGCTTATAAGTCTACCTTAACATTTATTTTCTGTACATGCAGAACTTTAAGTTCATTCAGAGAAGAAGAACTTAGGGTCTTCTCAGATCTTTGACAGATGTGCCCACAGACTTAGGTACACAAATAGACTTTCAGATTTCTAGGAATATTTCAGAGTTTTTCAAAGTCTCATATATACCTGTCATTCAAATCTATCCTTTTTAAGTTTTTTGATCTGTTTGATGTTTTTCTCAATTGTTATTGCCACCTCAGACAGCTGGGATATTAAACAATTGTGGCTGATTGGTTTTGACAAACACTCTCAGTTGAATGGCTGTCTGCATTGGGCCAGCTGTGTCAGGTTGAATAAAGACAAGCCTTGCTGGTGGGATTGCCCAGAAAACTTCCAGACAGGTCAAATAATGGCACTTTTCTTGGAATTGGGGTTTTATGGCTATCCTGTCCAGTTATTTAACCTCCATAGGCTCTCAGGCTGTTGCTTTCAGCATGCTTGTGGATCTATTGGTTTTGAAGGCTACTGTGGGTTTGATGAAGAATCATGAAACTAGGGAAAGTAAAAACAGCACAAAGCTCACTGTTATTACCAAGATTCAGCCAATTTTCTTGAATAAATAGTCTCTGGGTTTTTGAATGTCTTTGGCAAATTTCCACATTTCTGAAAATGTTGATTTTGACAGTTTTGTGTGTTATCACTGACTTAATGGAGGAGAGGATTGTTGGAGGTTCTTATTGCAACATTCTTGCTGACATCCAGCAAAGATGTCAAGAAAAAGCATGATCCATTAAAATTTTAAAAACTGAAAAATTAAAACTTGTTAAAATTAAATATTTTACTATGTGGAAGACTCTTTTAAGAGAATAAGAAATCACATCACATAGTGAAAGAAATATTTGCAAAATACATATTTGATAAAGGACTTGTATCTATAATACAGAAAAAAAAAATCAAACTCCAATGTTTAAAAGCAATCAAATTAGAAAGTGAGCAAAAGACTTGAACTGACATTTTTTTCCAAAGAGAATATGAAAATGGAAAATAAGCACATAAAGTATGTTCAATATCATTAGCCAGTAGATAAATGCAAATTAAAACTATAGTGGGGTATCACTATACAACTATCAGAAGAGCCAAAGAAAAAATAGTGTTAATACCAAATGTTGGTGAGATCTCACTTCTATCTCTAAAATGTAAAACATTGCAGGCATTCTGAAAAAGGTCTTGTCTGGTGCTTCCCTTTAAAATTAAAATTTGACTACCACATGACCCCCAAATTGCACTATTGGGTATATATGCCAAAGTAGTGAAAACATTTTTTTTTGGACATGAATATTCTTAGCAGCTTTAATATAGTTGCCTCAAACCAGAAACTATCCAAATGTCCTTCAGTGAGCAAATGCTTAATGAAATAAGGTACATCTGTGCCATAGAATACTACTCAGGAATAACTTGCTATTGAAAATTACAATAACTTGCATGCATGTAAAGGAAATTATGTTGAGAGAAAATGCTAATATCAAAGGGATACTCCATTCATATAACACTTGTGAAATAGCAATCACAGAGATGGAAAACACATTAGTGATAGCTGAAGGTTAGGGTGGGGAGATAGGAGTTAGCATGGCTGAAAAGAAGTAGAATAGAGGAGCCTTGTGGTGATGGTTCAATTAATTATCTTGATCATGGTAGCGGTTATTTAAAGTTCTGCTGGTTATAGAACTGTATATAGCTATAACCCTTATAAATGAGTGCACATATAATTGGTGAAATTTAACTCAGCTCTATGGATTGTACCAATGGTGACCATGCAAAATTACAAATAAAATATAATCATTAAAATCAAGCAATGTGTTAAAAGAACAATATATGACAACTGTAATAAGGATAATTAGTTATATACTAAATATTCAGATTCCTTCTTTCCTAGTAATAAACCCTTAATTTTAGTCCAATCATTAATATGACCAGCTTAAAATTATATTCCTCTCATTTTTTTTGGAGGTTGGATAGCTAATGAAATGCAAGGTGAAATTGTGGGTTAGGACTTCTGGGAAACTATTGTTACCCTAATCCCTTCTTTTCATTTTTTCTCCTTTTAATGAGCATATGATACCTAAATCTCTAAAGGTAATCTTGAGACTATAAGGAAACACCAAGAGTAGACAGAGACTTTCCCCTTTATATCTTTAAATTGCTGAACCATTGCCAGCCACTGCTTTGCTCTATAGACTTAATTATTTCAGGTATATCAGCCTTCACGCATTTAATCCACTATGGCCATATCTCTCTTACTGGAAGTTGAATTCAATTCCTAACTGAAACAGTGACCAAAAAATTTTTATCCATTTATTGTAAAGATGGATCAACATGAGAGATTCTATCAAGGTAATTCTCTTTGTTAACATACTCAAGGAGAAAATGATATGATTATTTAATGGATGCTGATTAAGAATTCTATAAAATCTACATTACATTCATTGAACCCATTAAATTCATGGTAACACCTCCTAAAAAATAAGAAGTAGAAGAAAACTTTCTTAATTCATTTAAAGCTATCTGATCAAAACTGTTGCAAATGTCACATTTAATAATGAAATATTAAAAACGTGCTTAGCAATGCCAGAAATCAGAACAGGAAATCTATTATCATTACTATTATTGATCTTTATGCTAGACACTGACGCTAAAACAGTAAAAGAAAAAAATGACTCAAATATTAAAAAGATAATGATCTTCTTAGAACATTTAAGAGAATCAACAAATGAACAAATAATAAATGAATTCAGTAAGTTGGTTGGATAAAATTACACATGCATAAATTAATTTTTCCTATTGTTATCAGTAAAAAATTAAAAGTGAAAAGAGAATAAAAATCTCTTTACAACAGTAGCAGAAATATAAGATGTCTAGTTTAAAAAAAACTAAAAAATTACAAACTATTTATGGAGAAAATAATAAAACTTTATTCAATGATATATGTAGATCTAAAGAAATAGAGAACTATTCAATGACAATATTCAATATTAGGCGAATATCAGTCCTCCCCCAAATTCAGAGAAATGTATACAAAAACAAAATGAGATTATTTTATGAAAAAATTTTAAAAATTCTGGCAATAAAAAGTGTCACTAAAGGAGTTCCCGTTGTGGCTCAGTGGTTAATGAACTCAAATAATATCCATGAGTACACAGGTCTAATCCCTGGCCTTGCTCAGTGGGGTAAGGATCCAGCATTGCCATGAGCTGTGGTGTATAGATGCACCTCGAATCCTGTTGCTGTGTCTGTGGAGTAGCTCTGATTGGACCTTTAGCCTGGGAACTTCCATTTGCCATGGGTGCAGCCCTAAAAAGACAAAAAGATCAAAAAAGAAAAAAAGTTTCACTAAAAATGTAGAAAACAAGTTTGTTTCTAAGCTATTTTTAGGGTGTTGATTTACTCACTTTAAGCAATTTGGAAATACAATTAAAATCAAATATTCTCATCCTGTGACCTTGTAATTCAATTCCTAGGTATCTGTCTTAGAGCAAAAAAAAAATTTTTGCAGCATTATTTGAATTATCAAAACATTGGAAACAATGTCTTTTCAAAAGAAATTTAATTCAAACATGGAATGTACATTTTATGGACTACTATATATGAATTAAAATACATAATCCATAGATATCAGATTACTCTAAAAATTATATATTGTACAATACATGGACTATGATACACCCTAAATAAAAATTAATAGACAAAAAATTTAAAACAACACACATAGACACGGAAAATTTTAATGTAAATAGGTACCAAAGATGTAATATTGATTACCTAGGGGAATGGGAGAGGATACTAGGATTGAGGATAAAGATCAAAATGGATTTCATATTTAGATCTTTTTTAAAAATGTAAAGGGAAATTGCAATTATATCTTAGTACATTTAAAAATGAATTTAAGGGGTCTGGTGAGTGTTCATATAAGAGGATTTTGATGGTGCTTAGTTAAAGAGTAGAACAAAATTTTGGATCATGCTGAATTAATTCAGGTATACTTATCAGACATTTGCTTTTGACACACCGTTAAGGGCATCTATAGACAAAAGGCAACCAAATAATGTAGTAGGTGCTATGACAGAGTTGGGAACAGAGAAACTCTAGGTTTTCTCTTAGGAAATACAAGGAGGTGAATTTGAGTTTTGAATTTGAAGGGAAAAAGAATTTTTTTTCTTTTTTTTTTCCAGGGCTGTGCCCAAGGCATATGGAGGTTCCCAGGCTAGGGGTCTAATCAGAGCTGTAGCCGCTGGCCTACACCACAGCCACAGCAACGCCAGATCCAAGCCGTGTCTGCAACTTACACCACAGCTCATGGCAATGCCGATCCTTAACCCACTGAGCAAGGCCAGGAATATGAACCCGCAACCTCATGGTTCCTAGTCAAATTCATTAACCACTGTGCCATGACAGGAATTCCTGAAAGGAAAAGAATTTTAAGTGTAGTGGGTCAGAGTCAGCAGAGTGATTGCAGGCCAGGGGAGTGCCCTTATCAAAGACGTGAGTCTTGAGAGGGTCTGACATGTTTGAAGAATAGTGTGATTGCAGGCTTGACTATGTATGTAGAGGAAAAGGCCATGGGGGCTATAAAGAGAACAGAGGCTGGAGATTAAAAATTGGTGCCAGATTTTGGGATCTTTCTGCAGTGAAAATACATGTTGTTTTCCTGATCTCTAAACCTTTCCCAAATTTTCTACTTGTTCTAGCTATTTTTAAGTTTCTAGTTCAAATCCTATGATGACTTCCTCATCTACACTTTAATTCATTTTGAGTTTTTTTCAGAATGTTTTTAGTGACAGTTTTATCCATCATTTTGAAACTTAAACACCTTCATTCTGGAACTGTCAAAAGAATTAAATGTATTTTATATAATTTTTCATGTATCCTGAAGTCACTAAAACAGGTCTTAGAATCATTTTGGATACCTGTGTTTTCTAAGTTAAATGGAGAAGTGATAAAGTGATACTTTAAGCACTCCAACAAAATTAGCCATTAATATGGACAATAGCATACAAAGAGTAAGGCCACAAGGAGTAATTAATTTTAGTATCAATTTTGTTTATTAGCTGTTTCTTCGAAAGGTTGTTTGTCCTCTTTGTCACTCATTTTCATCATCTATAAAGTAGGGGTGGTATCTACACATTTAATTTTGTTGACTATAATATGCTATGAATATTGTTATTTTAAAAAAAAAATAACAGATACATATTGGCACCATGACACTTACATAAAATAAATGTTACATTCTTTAGTTGATAAATCAAATCAAATCTAGCTTAGTCCCCACTTGCCAAGATTTATTGAAAACCATCTGACTAGTCCTCTACCCATAACCCTTGGGGTCAATATGAGATTTAGGCTTACACAGTCTAGAAAAGTTGGACTTTGTATGCGCATTTTTTATGTGCTCGTTATTTGATTTTAGAGGCCCATTTAAAGACCAGTGGCATTGTAGTTCCTGATATTTATTCGTTCCATTCCTTCCATGTCGAGTTCAGCCTCTAACACTTTGCTGTAAACTAGTAGTTCTCAACAAGGTTGAGGGGAATGTGGCCCTCCAAGAGACATGTGGCAATGACAGGGGACATTTTTGGTTGTCACAACTTGGAGGGGAGGTGCTGACAGTATCTAGCGGGTAGACATGAGGGATGCTGCTGAACATCCTGCAATGCATAGGATGGCTCCTGACAACACAGAATTATCTAGCCCAATATACCAATAGGGCCAAAGTTGAGAGACTGTTCTCAGAGTTACCAATGATACTGTAGACAGACCTATGGGGATTTTGCTTTTTACTGAGAACCAAGGAGTGAGACCAGAACTCAGTGATACAGAATCCATTAAGCATTTACCTGATTCAGACACAGGGTTCCAACTCTCTCTTCTTTCTTCCTCAAAATGTACCAGCGTCCTCCTCCCTCCCAAACCTAATAAAACTTCAATTTTCTTTCAAACAAATACCAGTTCAGTTCTTTCAAATGAGGACTGGTACTTGAGGTTTTCTTAAAGATGAATCTTGAAATTCAAAGAAAGTAGTTAGGAAACTCAGAAAACAGTAGACTGGCTGTCCATCCACCTCAGGAAAAACAAGATGGGAATTGATGTCTTATTAAACGATCCTGTAACATTTTCAAAATAGAAAACTGAGACTTGGAAGAAGTAAGGTCACTTATCTAAGGCCACTAAGTTATTAAAGAACTAGAGCCATAATTGAAACTTAAGCTTAGCAATTTTCTCCCATTAAAAAAAAAAAGATCTTAATTAACTATGAAGTTGACAGATGGCCTAAAATCAATTTCAAGTTCACTTTGTCTAGGTAAGCATAAAACAGATGAAAGATAATACATGTTCCACTGTAGCATATGTTTTATTTTAAAATGTTTTAGTGAAATATAATATACACACTCAAAAGTGCACATATCATATGCATACATTTTGATGAATTGTTACAAATTGAACCTACCTACGTAACCAGTGAGCAGATTGAGAAACAGTATGTTAGCAGGACCTTAGAAGTTCTCTTGAACTTTCTTTCAATCATAAACGTCATCTCTCCATTGTATAACATCAATTTTGGCATTTAAATCATCCAAGGTGCCTCTCAGGAGCCTATTATAATACCAACAATACCCAATTCTATTTTCTATATTTTTCATCTCTTTTTTCACCTCTCATCCTCCTTTTTTCTTTTCTGTTTCCCCTCTATTTATTGTTTTTTATTTTTTGTTATTATTTTTTAATAGTTATTTCCCCAAAACAATTTTTTTTCTACTGTACAGCATGGTGACCCAGTTATGCGTACATGTACACACTCTATTTTTGCACATTATCATGCTCCATCATAAATGTCTAGACATAGTTCCCAGTGCTACACAGCAGGATTTCATTGCTAATCCATTCCAAAGACAATTGTTTGTATCTATTAACCCCAAGCTCCCCAACCACCGCCTCCCCTTGGTAACCACAAGTCTATTCTCCAAGTCCATGAATTTCTTTTCTGTGGAAAGGTTCATTTGTGCCTTGTATTAGATTCCAGATATAAGTGATATCATATGGTATTTGTCTTTCTCTTTCTGACTCACTTCACTCAGTATGAGAGTCTCTAGTTCCATCCATGTTGCTGCAAATGGCATTATGTCATTCTTTGTTATGGCTGAGTAGTATTCCATTGTGTATATATATATACCACATCTTCCAAATCCCATCATCTGTCGATGGACATTTGTGTTGTTTCCTTATCTTGGCTATTGTGAATAGAGCTGCAATGAACATGCAGGTGCATGTGTCTTTTTCAAGGAAAATTTTATCTGAATATATGCCCAAGAGTGGGATTGCTGGGTCATATGGTAGTTCTATGGATTTCTAAGGTATCTCCATACTGATCTCCATAGTGGTTGTATCATCTTACATTCCCACCAACAGAGCAGGACAGTTCCTTTTTTTTCACACCCCCTCCAGCACTTGTTATATGTGGACTTATTAATGATGGTCATTCTGACTGGTGTGAGGTGGTATCTTGTGGTAGTTTTGACGTGCACTTCTCTAGTAACCAGGGATATTGAGCATTTTTTCATGTGCCTGTTGGCCATCTGTATATCTTCCTTGGAAAAATGTCTATTCAGGGCTTTTGCCCATTTTTCAATTGTGTTGTTGGCTTTTTTGCTGTTGAGTTGTATAAGTTGCTTGTATATTCTAGAGATTATGCCCTTGTCAGTCACATCATTTGAAACTCTTTTCTCCCATTCTGTAAGTTGTCTTTTTGTTTTCTTTTTGGTTTCTGTGCAAAACCTTGTCAGTTTGCTTAAGTCCCATTGGTTTATTTTTGCTCTTATTTCTGTTGCCTTTGGAGACTGACCTCAGAAAATATTTGTAATATTGATGTCAGAGAATGTTTTGCCTATATTCTCTTCCAGGATTTTGGTGGTGTCTTGTCTTATATTTAAGTCTTTCAGCCATTTGGAGTTTATTTTAGTGCATGGTGTGAGGGTGTGTTCTAGTTTCATTGATTTGCATGCCACTGTCCAGGTTTCCCAGCAATTCTTGCTGAAAATACTGTCTTTTTCCCATTTTATGTTCTTGCCTACTTGGTCAAAGATTAATTGACCATAGGAGTCTGGGTTTATTTCTGGGTTCTCTATTCTGTTCCATTGGTCTGTATGTCTGTTTTAGTACCAGTACCACACTGTCTTGATGACTGTGGCTTTGTAATATTGCCTGAAGTCTGGGAGAGTTATGCTTCCTGCTTGGATTTTGTTCCTTAGGATTGCCTTGGCAATTCTGGGTCTTTTGTGTTTCCATCTAAATTTTTGGGTTGTTTGTTCTAGTTCTGTGAAAAATATCATGGGTCATTTGATAGGGATTGCATTGAATCTGTAGACTGCTTTGGGTAGAATGGCCATTTTTACAATATTAATTTTTCCAACCCAGGAGCATGGAATATCTTTCCATTTCTTTGTATCCTCTTTAATTTCCTTGATTAATGTTTTATGGTTCTCAGCATATAAGACCTTTACCTCCTTGGTCAGGTATATTCACAGCTATCTGATTTTTGGGGGTGCAATTTTAAAAGGTATTGTATTTTTGTATTCCTTTTCTAATATGTCATTGCTAGTATACAGAAATGTGATTTCTGAATGTTAATCTTATATCCTGCTACTTTGCTGAATTTGTTGATCAGTTCAAGTATTTTTGGGTTGAGTCCTTAGGGTTTTCTATATATAGCATCATGTCATCTGCTTACAGTGACAGTTTTACCTCTTCTCTTCTTATTTGGTTGCGTTTTATTTCTTTTGTTTGTCTAATTGCTATGGCTAGGACTTCCAAAAATATGTTGAATAGCAGTGGCGAGATTGGGCATCCTTGTCTTGTTCCAGATTTTAATGGGAAGGCTTTCGGCTTTTCTCCATTGAGTATTATATTTGCCGTGGGTTTGTCATAAATGGCTTTGATTATGTTAAGGTATGTTCCATACCCTCTCTTTATTGTTAATAAATTTGGGCAAATAAAAGCAAATAGGTACTAAAGTAGAGAACAATTATGGCAGAAGACTGCAAAGTGCAATTATAGTAATGCTAGTTGTTCATCTAAATACATTATAGCTAAGCACCTGGGTTCTATGGAAGTTGGCATTACAAATATGACTTTTAGAATAAAATCCCATTTGACTGGGAAAAAAAATGGGGACTGCCAAAAACAGTATACAGGGAAATGGCAGCCAGTATTAAAACAAAAATTAACAAAATGAAAAAACCCTGTCCCTTCTGGATTATTCTTTCTTCTGTGCTGCTTGGGAGCATGTTTAACATTAAAGATTAATAATTTATCACTTTCAAACATTCCAGAGACCAACTTCCCCCTTATACAGTAAAGCTTGGTAAAATTTAACCACTTAGAAAATTGGCATAGTATTTGAATTATAGATCATATAAGCCTCTTTATTTTTTTAACAATGAGACTGAGGAAAGGAAGAAGCAAGAATTACACCTGTTTTATAAATTAATTATATTGCAACAGAGCTTTATGCTAAGAGCTGTTATGTGACTGTAATGAGTGAGATACCCCAGTCTGGGGACTAATCAGCCATATGAAACCAGAGTTTTTCTTGTTTGTTAAAAAAAAAAAAAACCATACTTATTTCTAAGTACATTCAGTTCTTCAAATTAAGTGAAAAGCCTTGCCAAAAAGAGGCTTTGCTGACCCTAATAGAATAAAGACACACATGTCTCTAATTAGTACATTAATTGTTTTAGTAGCACAAATGGTTACTACCGTATTATTTGAAAATATTTGAAAATAGACTAAATAGCTTCTTCACCTGAGAACTTGCTTAGCCTGCCCTTTCTTCATGGATACTGCAAAACCAGAGCTTTAGTAAAATTTTCATATGTTTGGACGAGTGAAGTTCTATTAAATGAACTAGTCCTGTAAAAGTTCGTACACATTACCATGCTTTCTAAGATTGTTCCTGGTCATACCAATAAATCAGCTGTTTTTCAGTTTATTTATTTCTAAGTCCATCTTAACGTGGCACAATCTACTTAATGAACCATGCTGTGATTGAATGGACCATCAGGATAGCCCCCAACTGCCTCAAGTTTGGATCTGAAATTTGAATATAGTAAAATTTTAGATACCTATATTTTTCTTGCAAAACCTTAAAATATGTGCACTCTTGGGACACAGCCCTTCTTCCAAATATACTTATGAAATAAAAATTATTCTACTTTACAATTATTTATCAATCTTCATTGAACATTATTTTCTAGTATTTTGTTGTTCTGACTAGAATTTTGATTAATTACTCAACTGATGGGCTTAATATAGGATAAAATTCAGCAGTTATTCCAATATTCTTAGAAGCTACAAACTTTTTATCATAGTTCATAGGTCCCTAATTATATAAAGTCTTATTTATTAAATAAGAAGTTTATATTAAATAATTTTATAATTTATTGGAAGAGTTTTGGTTCTTAGCTTGTAATACAGGAATATTTCAGAGACAAATGTCAGTATATTATATTTAAGGTAATATGATTTAAATTCAGGTTTTCAAGAAGGAGAGCTATTATAGTCTTTAACAAGATTTTCCTGCGGGCAAAAATTGGGATTATGTACATGAAAGTATTTTGGGAGCACTTAAAATCAATGCTAATGTTCCATATTTGTCCTGTGGCTTTGGCTACCCTCCCAGCCCAGGCTGCAATTTAACAAGCATAGTATTTTCTGTCACAGCTGGAATTAATCTTCCTGGTTAACTAGCCAGTTACATAGGAAGTCTGTCCACCCCTATCCCTACCCGGAGAAAATGGAACAAATTTGCAAATGTCGAATTTGGGAAAGAGCTTCAGGAAAGTTCCTGAGATTGTGGCCTGACCTGAGTGTGGGATGGGTTGAAGACACCCTAGGATTTGTGTCTCTGGGTACTAATAGTATTTGTAGCATTTTAGTTTAATGAATTTTGTAGTTTTGTCTAAAGATAACTCAGAGGACATACTTTCCCCATGGTGCACTGTATGATTACACTGAACAGGACCTAACAAAATATCTTACCTAGGAACAGTCACAGAATGGGTTCTTGATGAACCAGTTAAGGATCCAGTGTTGTCTCTGCAGCCCCACAGTTTCAATCCCCTGCCCAGCAGTGGGATAAGAATCTGCCATTGCCACAGCTCAGATTGGATCTCTGTCCCAGGAACTTTAATATACCTCAAAAGTGAATGGAGATATATATATTTTCATCTGTTGCCCCTTCCCTTTCTTTTTGGTTTTTGGAAATAAACTGATTGATATGAATGACATGTTATCTAAACCAAATGCTTTAAAGTTGAGTGAGTTTAGTATATAGTTTAATTCATTCTAGTCCATTTTTCAAATAGTTTTAATTGAAATTTGCGGCACTGTGTGTATGTATGTGTGTGTATGAATTATAACTACCCAATCCCTACTTTGATTCTGTTAATATATGTGACTATCACTTGAATTAAATGGAAATAACTTTCCTAACTTTCTACAAGTTATACTATTGCTTATATTGAGAGGAAAAACCTGAAGCAGTTTTATTTCCTTTTTCAAATGTTTTATTTTTCCTTCTTTGGCATTTGTCTGCATACAAAAATAGAAGCTCTTTCTGTTTTAGTTGAATAATAGTCCTTTCATTTTGTGCTTCATGAATATTTTTCTCATAATCCTTATTAAATAAATTCCCATGTTAAAATTCAGTTCAGTTATTTTTGCTTACATCTCATGTTATTTTAAAGAATTCTTTCTTGCAAATGCATTTAGCTCAGCAATGTTAATGAAAGACTGCATTACAGGCATTTGCAGAAGCATCTGTAAATCATGAAATATGATGAAAATATGTTTAACAAATACATATTCATGATTAATTTTAATGACATGACAAGATAGCTCAAATCAGATACCTATTTATTATGAATAATTAACACTGTTTCTCAAAAAAAAACGCACAAGTTTAACCAAAAAAAATCTAGCCAGGATTTGCAATGAATAAATTAATATGCTGTAACTTATATTTGCTGAACTTTAAGTTTTTCTCTGCCTGACCATGTAGGAAGGGATGAATCTTTTATAAGAAAATTATTCCCGGACTGTGAATCTACCCATTGCTTTTATACTCCTTTATATCTCTTAAAATTGGCTGTTATCAAATAACCCAGCACTGACTTAGATGGAACACAATATATAACAGTATCCTCCCCTGCAGCATCCTGCTGGATTTGTTATTGCTGAAATCAAGCAGATGGTGGCACTCTCCTCCACTAAACTCTCAATGTGATCAATCGGGCTTGTACAAGATGGGTGTTTGTGAGCAGCAGGAATGGATAGGAGAAGGATTACTCAAAGGGCTATTGCTATTCAGGGTTTCACTTGAGTTACAAAAAAACAAGGGTTTGCTATTTCCCCCCTTGCTCTGTATCTCTGCAGGGAATTCTTTCAAAATTCCTCCCTAAGTAATACACACTGTCCTTCATTATGGTTCATCTCAAATTGGATAGCTTTTGTGTTACCTGTATTACTACTTTCCCCCCCTTTCCTTCTTTTATGCCAGCACATCTCTTTTTTAAATGTTAAATCCATCTGGTTATAATGATGGGTTGCTTCTTTCCATGCTTCATCAGAGAAGAGCTGTATATGATTTGATTTTATCCTATGTTGCAACATCTCCTTTGTAGTTCTCTCTTCCTCTCTCGTTTTTCCCTCCCTCCCTTCCTTCCTGTACCCATCCCTCCCTTCTTCCCTCCTTCCTTTTTCCCCTTCCTTTGCTCTTCCCTTATTTGCCTTTTAAAATTTATTTTCTTATGGGAGGCATTTTTATGATGGGCTGAATAATGACCACTTAAACAGGTCTATCTCATAAGCCCTGGAACTTGTGAGTATTACCTTATATGGCAAAAAAGAATTTACAGATGTGATTCAATAAAGATTCTTGGGAAGGAGAGATAATCCTGGATTATGCAGATAGGCACTTTATAATCATAACAGTCCTTATGAGAAGCACGCAGGAATAAGAACTAGAAGAGAAGAAAATGTGATGGTGTAATCAGATGATGGAAACTTTGAAGATGGAGGATGGGGCCACATGACAAGGAATACAGCCTAGAAGCTGAAAGAGGCAAAGAAACAGACTCTCCCCTCAAAGCCTCACGAAGGGACTAGCCCTCCTGACACCTTGACCAGTGAAACTGATTTTGACTTCTGACTTCCAGAATTGTAAGCGCCATAGACAACATCAGAGCCTCCCCATGATGGCAGCCTACTACAAAAATTGCATTTCCAAATAGAGAGGAGCATGGGTGTGAAAGGACACAGAGACCACAGGACATAAACAGAAGAGAAAGAGGTTCCAGACAGAAGTGGCTGCTTTCCTATTGACTCTAATAGGAGAAATGGTCTCATAGTACAACTGCAAGCCTAGATTGAAGAACCTTCACATGTTAAGAAACTGGACCATAAGTTTGAGAGAACAAAAGAGATATTTCAGATCCTCTCCAGCCTTCTCCCATCCCACAGAGTGCATTCAGTTTGGAAAACAAAGCAAAGCTGTTGGTGGGAATGTAAATTAGTACAACTGCTATGGCAAATAGTATGGAGGTACCTCAGAAAACTAAATATAGAACTACCATATGATCCAGCAATCCCACTCCTGGGCATATATCTGGATATGACTTTCAGTCAAAAAGATACATGCACCCTATGTTCATTGCAGCACTATTCACAATATCTGAGACATGAAAACAACCTAAATGTCCATCAAAAGATGAATGGATTAAGAAGATGTCGTGCAGGAGTTGCTGTCATGGCTCAGCAGTAATGAAACCGACTAGTATCCATGAGGATGCAGGTTCAATCCCTGGTCTTGCTCAGTGGATTAAAGATCCGGCATTGCCATGAGCTGTGGTGTAGGTTACAGACGTGTCTTGGATCCTGGGTTGCTGTGGCTGTGGCGTAGGCCAGCAGCTGCAGCTCTTATTTGACCCCTAGCCCAGGAACTTCCATATGCAGTGGGTGCAGCTCTAAATAGACAGTAAAACAAAGACGTAGTATATATACACAATGGAATACTACTCAGCAATAAAAAAGAGCAAAATAATGCAATTTGTAGCAACAACTAGAGATTTTCATACTAAGTGAAGAAAGACAGAAAGAGAAAGACAAATACCATATGATATCACTTATATCTGGAATCTTAAATATGGCACAAATGACCCTATCTACAGAACAAAAACAAACTCATAGACATAGAGAACAGGCTTGTGGTTGCCAAAGGGAAGGGGAAGGAGTGGGATGGACTGAGAGTTTGGAGTTAGCAGATGCAAACTCTTGCATTTGGAGTCAATAAGCAATGAGGTCCTGCTGTATAGCACGAGGAACTACATCAATCACTTATGATAGAACATGGTGGAGGATATTATGAGAAAAAGAATGTATATATATGTGTAACTGGGTCACTTTTCTGTACAGCAGAAACTGACATAAAGTTGTAAATCAACTATAATAAAATTTTAAAAAACTGAATAAAAGAAATGTACATGTTCAGGACTACCTGTTATTTTGACTATTAAACATAATATATTTTGGTTATCCACTATATCATTTACATCCTTGTGATTCCTTGTCTATAGAGCCAATACTTTGTTATGTGAGGAAGTTCAAAAAAGCATTGCTTTGATGATTAAGAAGCACCAACTTTTAAGGAAAGCAGTCAAAACTGATTCATACTTAAAAAGCCCCAAGATTGAACCAAGGTTCCAAGATGCTTGCAACACAACTATTCTATAAGAATGTTCACTTAGTTGAATGTGTAAAGTCTTCCTATGGCTGGTGACTAGCAGAAAATGTGGACATAATTTGATTAGAATTTGAACACATCCTAGAAACTTGCAAACATTATGTACACATCAGTGACATCTTCTCAAACTGAGTTTATTAAACTTAATGCAGCAAGGAGACCTCTGTCTTGACAGTTTTAGCATTGTCTAAGAAGGAGGATGCTATGGAAAGGTATTCATAGGATTTTTAATGCCATAGCTGGGTAATTATTTTTAAGTTTTTATCCTGAGATAATTACAAATTAACATACAGTTGTAAGAGAAAACGTAGAGATTCCATGTATCTTTTGCTCCAATGATAACATCTTACAAAACTATAGTATAAAATCACAATCTGAATAGTGATATTTAAACAATTCACGATTGTTTATTCAGAGGTCTACAGTTTTACTTGTACCCATTTGAGTGTTTGTGTGTGCAATTTAATCACATCCATAGGTTCACATATCCACTATCACAGTCAGATTCAGCATGACAAGGATCCTTCCTCTTGCCTTTCTATACCAATTCCTGTCACCTTATCACCACACCACCTCACCACCACTTCAAGGGACATGTGGAAACCTTACCTACATAGGTCCCTTACCTTCCCCACATTTAAATATCATTGTCTTGATATTTAAATATCAGCTGGTGTTATAATTTTTGTTTCAATCATCAGATATGATTTATTAAACTCATGAGGGAAAGGATAGTTTGTGCCTATATTAATTTTCTTTCCATTGTTCTTTGATCCTTCTTGTTTTTCCTGTTGCTCTAAGATTCTTTTATCATTTCCTTTTTTTTTCAAAGATTTTGCTTTAGCCATTCTTTGTTATTGCTGCTTCTGTTGTTGTTAGTAAGTTATTTTTTTCCCAGTTTTATTGATATCATTGACATATAGCACTGTCTAAAGTGCATAGCCTAATGATTTGAATTATATACATAATGAAATGATTTCTACAGTAGGTTTAGTGAGCATCCATCATCTTATATAGATACAATATTAAATAAACATAAAAATATTTTTTCTTGTGATGAGAACTCTTAGGATTTACTCTCTTAACAACTGTCATTTATAATGTACAGCAGTGTTAATTATCTTTATCATGCTGTGCATTAAATCCCCAGTATTTATTTATCTCATAACTGGAGATTTGTAATTTTTTACTACTTTCATCCAATTCCTCCCTCCCAGAGTTCCTGTTGTGGTGCAGAAGAAATGCATCTGACTAATATTCATGAGGATGTGGGTTTGATCCCTGGCCTCGCTCAGTGGGTTGGGGATCCAGCATTGCCGTGAGCTGTGGTCTAGGTCACGGATGCAGCTTAGATCTGGAGTTGGTGGTTGTGGTGTAGGCTGGCAGCTACAGCTCCAATTCAACCCCTAGTGCGGGAACTTCCATATGCTGTGGATGAGGCCCTACCAAAAAAAGTCAATACCTCCCTCTCTCCACATCAAGTATCCATAAATCTAATTTCATTTTCTATGAGTTTGTTTTCTTGTTTTTGAGGTATAATTGACCTACAACCCTATGTTAATTCTTGGTATCCAATATAGTGAATCAATATTTCTATACCTTGCAAAATGATCAGCAAGATAGTTGTTATCTGGTACCACATAAAGAAATTATGTAATGATTGAGAGTATTCCCCACACTGTATATTTCACACCTGATTGGTTTATTCTGTTATTGAAAGTTTGTACCCCTTAGTCTTACTCTTCTACTTCTCTCCTCTCTGAACCCCCTCACCTCTATACAGCACTTGCTTGTTCTCTGTATCTATGACTTTTTTTCTATTTATGTTTATTCATTTATTTTGTCTTTCAGATTCTATATGTAAGTGAAATAATAGTGTTTCACCTCTGTCTGACTTCAATTAGCATAATACCAAGTCAATCCATGTTGTTACAAATGGCAAGATTTCATTCTTTTTATGGCTGAGCAATATTTCACTGTGCATGTGTGTGTGTGGTATATACATATACCACATCTTCTTTGTATTTTATTTTATTTTACTTTATTTTGTTTTGCTTTTGCTTTTTGGGGCCACACCCACAGCATATGGAAGTTCCCAGGCTAGGGGTTGAATTGGAGCTACAGCTGCCACGCTATGCCACAGCCACAGCAACACAGGATTCAACCTACACTGCAGCTCATGCCAATGCCATATCCTTAACCCACTGAGCAAGAGCAGGGGTCAAACCCACATCCTCATGGATGCTAGTCAGGTTCTCTTCTGCTGAGCCATGATGGGAACTCCCTACCATATCTTCTTTATCCATTCATCTACTGATGGGTGTTTGTGTTGCTTCTATATTTCAGCTATTGTAAATTATGTTACAGTAAACATAGGGTTGCATATACCTTTTGAATTATGAATTTCTTTTCTTTGTATAAATACCCAAAAGTGGAATTTCTGGGTTATATGATAGTTCTTTTTAAAAACTTTTTTAAAAAGAAAATTTTTGAGCAATCTCCATCCTGTTTTCCATAGTGGCTGCACTGAATTACATTCCCACCAATAGTGCACAAGGATTCCCTTTTCTCCACATCTTCACCAACACTTTTTACTTGTTGTCCTTTGGATAGTAGGCACTCTGAAGCTGTGAGGTAGTATCTCATTGTGGTTTTTATTTATATTTCTCTGGTGATTAGTGATGTTGAGTATCTTTTCATGTGCCTGTTGGCCATCTGTATGTCTTTGGTAACCTTTCATTTAGGTCTTCTGCCTGTTTTTTAATTCAGTTGTTTGGGTTTTTTTGACGTATGAGCTGTTTATATATTTTGCGTATTAAGCTCTTATGGGTCATATCATTAGCAAATATTTTCTCCAATTCAGTAGATTTTTTCATTTTGTTTTCTTTGCTGGGCAAAAGTTTTTAAGTTTAATTAGGTCTCTTTTTTATTGTCATTTCCTCAATAAATTTTTTTTTCTACTGTACAGCATGGTGACCCAGTTACACACACATGTATACATCCTTTTTTCTCACATTATCATGTGAGGTCCCATTTTTTATTTTTGCTTTTATTGCTCTCCCCTTGCTGCTTCTAATATCTTCCCTGTATCTTTAGTTTTTGTCATTTTAATTACAATGTGGTTTGATGTGTTCCTTTTTTGGGTGAATCCTGTTTGGGATGGTGAGCTTTCTGAACATGAATGTCTGTTTCCTTTCCCAGGTTAAGTAAATTTTCAGCTATTATGTCTTCAAATATGTTCTCTGCCTCTATCTCTTCTCCTTCTTGGACTCCTGTAGAGTGAATAATAGTATGCTTGACATTGTCACAAAGGTCTCTTAAACTGTCCTCATTTTTAAAATTCTTTTTTTCATTCAGCTTGATTTTTGCTATTCTTCCAATTCACTGATCCATTTCTCTATATCATCTAATCTACTATTGATTCCTTCTAGTGTATTTTTAACTTCAGTTATTGTATTCTTCATCTGCTTGGTTCTTCTGTGTATTTTCTAACTCTTTGTTAAAAACTTCTAACTTCTCACTCCATTCATCCATTCTTTTCCTGAGTTCTTTGAGCATTTTCATGATGATTACCTGGAACTCTTTTTTGGGTAGACTGCTATCTCTACTGCTAGGTGAGGCCATGTACTGGTACTGGTGCCCACTCCCTGGTCTATGAGGCTGGGCCTGGGGCCAGGGCCAGGCCACTAGTGGGTGGTTCTGGGTTCTGGGCCTTCCGGTCAGTGGAAGTCAATTCCAGGATGGCTGGAGACTCAGAGATCTTGAGGCAGCTTGACTCCTGGTGGGTGAGGCTGTTTTCTGCCTGGCCTGAAACATCCCAAGACTGGTGCTGAATGGCCAGTGGGCAAATCGAGAACCTGGAACTAATAAGCTAGAGGGAGGATTCCAAAATGGCTTATATTGGTGTCCACGTAGTGCAATGAGCACCCCAAAATGGCTGCTGCCAGCATCTATGTCCACAGAATGAGCTCTGGTGCTTCCTGCTTCTCTGGGAGGTTCTCTAAGATCAGCAAGTGGGTCTGACTCAAGCTCCTTTCAAATTACTGCTTCTGCCCTGGGTCTTGAAAGGTGTAATTTTTTTTTTTTTTTTTGCATGTCCTTTAAGAACAGAGTCTCTGTCTTCTATGGCCCTCCAGCTCTCTCAAACACAAGCCCCACTGCTTTCAGAGCCAAATGTTTTAGGGGCTTGTCCTCCTGATACAGAATCCACAGGATGGGGAGCCCATAGTGGGCCCTGAACCCCTCATCCTTGAGGGAAAAAATCCTTCCATTTTTGAGTCACTTACTTGGGATTATGAGTCTTGATTACACTATGACTTCATCCATTCAGCCCATCTCATTGTGGTTCCTTCTTTGTATTTTCAGCTGTAGAAGAGTTTTTCTGCTAGTTTTTGGGTCATTCTCATGGTTGGTTCTCTGCAAATACTTGCAATTTCTGTATGCCCATGAGAGGAGATGAGCTCAGGTTCTTCCTACTCCCCTGTCTTGGTCATTCCCAGTATTCCATTAGCCAATCTTGAAGAATGAGTCCATTAGCGGCAAAATTTTTAATCTTTCTTTGTCTAAGAATGTACTTATTTTCCCTTTACTCTTAAAGGGTAATTTTTCTGCATATGGAATTTACAGTTAACAGTTGTGCTACCTCTTCTGACCTTCACATTTTCAGGTGAGAAATCCAGTATCATTCAAATAGGTGTTCTCTTACAGGTAATATGTCATTTTTATCTGGATACTTTTGATATTTTTTCTTTGATTTAGTTTTCAAAAGTTTAATTATACTGTGTCTTCATGTGAATTTCTTTTGTTTATCTAATGGGGGTTTTACTCAGCTTTTTAAATCTGTAGCTTCATGTCTAGTGGCAAATTTGCTAAGTTTTCAGCTATTATTGTTTTCAAATCTTCTTCTATCCTCATTCATCTCCTCTCCTTCTGGACTCCAATGATCAAAATCATTGAATCTCTAGTTATTTTCCCTGAGGTCCCTGAGGCATTGTTGATTTTTCTCTCTTTTGTTCATATAGAAGAAATTAGGGGATCTGTCTTCATGTTCATGGTTTTTATCCTGTCACTTTTACTCTATTGGCCCATCTAGCTAGGTTTTAATTCTGTTGTATTTTTCAGTTCTATAATTTCCTTTTTCTTTTTTTTTTTAAGTCCACATTTGTGGTATATGGAAGTTCCCAGGCCTGGTATAGAATCTGAGTTGCACCTCTGCCCCCAGCTGCAGTAGCAATGCTGGATCATTTAACCTATTGTGCTGGGCCCAGAATCAAACCCACCCCAAGCTGCTGCTGTTGGATTCTTAACCCACTGCAATGTGGTAGGGCCTCCTCTATGTGTTTTTTAAAATATAATTTCTATTTATTTATTGAGGTTTCCTATTTTTTTTTCATTTGTTTCATGATCATTTGTAATTTCTTATTGAAACATTTTTATGGTGACCACTCTAAAATCCTTATCAAGGAATTCCCTGGTAGCTCAGTGGATTAAGGATCCAGTGTTGTCACTGATGTAGCTTGGGTCACTACAGTGGCTCAGGTTTGATCCCTGGCCTGAGAACCTCTGCATGGTGGAGGCATGCAAAAAAATAAATAAATAAATAAATAAAATCCTATCAGATAATCCCAACATTTCATTCATCTGAGTGTTGGCATTAGTTAACTTTATTTTCTCATTCAACTCGTGATTTTCCTTATTCTTGGTATGATGAGTGAGTCTTTTGGCTATTATGTTAGGAGATTTTGAGGCACTTTTAAATCTTTTATTTTGGCAGGTAGTCACCCTGTTTATGTTTAACATGCAAATATTAGTCTAATTGCCTGGTCTGTGGTTCCAAAGGAAGTTTAATTTCAGAACACTTGCAGTATTATTTTGGTCTGCTTGATTTATCTGGTATTTCAGGGGCTTCCTGGTGAAAATGGGGGGACAGATGGGATTTCAAAAGACTAGATTGGCTGGGGCCTTCCCAGGAGCGGTGTACTTCCTTCCCCAGGCCACTGCCACAGTGTCTCTTGCTGGGGAGAGGATTCTCAGCCCAGTCAGAAAGGAGAGCCCTTTTGGGGCCTGGAACTTGTAGTGAGTGGCGGAACTTGTCTGCTTCTGAGGGATGGAGAGCACTCCTAGGTCAGGTGCTTGTTTTGACAGGATCGCCTTTGCTAGTGCCACATGGCCACCTGGCATCTCGTGGTGGAGGAGGTAATCTCAGAACAAGGAATGTACTCCTCTGTCAGCTACTGTCAGCAGGGCTCTCCATCCACCACCTTGTCAGTGCTGTTAGACTTGCCTGATGTTGGTGGTGGTTTGATTTGGAGAGGAATCAGTCTCTCTGGGCCATCTTCTGTTGTAAGGCTAAGGGTCATGAATGCTGAAATGAGGTTACTCTCATTGAGCTGGGTCTGCTGGGTGGGCAATGAATATGATGCCATATTTCTGTGTTCCTCAAATCCAGTGGTCCCTAACTAGTTTGCCTTCCTCTTTACATCTTTTAGAGTTCTCCATTCATTGCCTATTGTATAATTTTCAGTTTGTAACTGTACCTGGCCAGGAGGAGCAGAGAGAAACAAGTCCATGCAACATCCAATTATCTTTTTCTTAATCACCCTCTGGGGAACTATCACAACCTGCTCTGGAACTGGCTTAGTGTATTAGTTTGCATTACACTGGCAGATCTGGATGGGAAGGCAGGTGTGTGACTTTGTTTTTCCTATACCTGGCCTGAACTCTGGGACCAGGGCAAAGGAGAAGCCAACAGGAAAATTTCCCTTTTCTCAAACTGAAGTTTCTTATCTCTCCCTGAGGGTTTCCTTCAGCTGCAGCAATGCGCAGTCCATTAACAGGCAAAAAGGAAGTGCATTTTATTGTATGCAAATTATACTTCCATAAAGCTGATCTAAAAAAACAGACCCAAGATAAAATCTGATTAGATCAATTACTTTTATTATATCAGAAAGATAATTTAAAATCTACCTTTTAAAGATATGTTTTTAAGCTTATCTTTAGAAGAAATGTGGGTATACTTTTTGTCTAATTGAGGGGAATTTAATTTGAAAATAATCTAATACATCAAAAGCCCATGAAGCTTTTTAGGAGATTGTACTAGCTGGGAAGCTACTAACTTGGACTTAAAGGATTGAACTTAAAGTTTTTCATATGCAAACAAAGGATGATTCGTATGCAACTGTCCGTAGGAAGGAAGGACATCTCAGAGTTCTGGTTCAAGAGTTGAAGGGCAAAACTATGATACTAACAGAACAATAGACTAGAAAGCCATTTCTAGGCAGCAGAACCTAATCTTAATCAAGGTGTATTCCAAGTCCCCAGAGTAAGGGAACCTTACAGTATTTTTCCAAGTGGACTTCAGAACTGCTATGGACCCGGGACAGCTTAGCACCTCCCATTCCTCTTATTTTGAACAGAGTCTCTAAAGTGGTTATTCTATCCCTATGGCACTTCTGCATTTTGGGTGTGGGGGGAGAGGTAACTTGTCTCTTTACTTCATAGATCTCTGGATTAAGAACCACATCCGGCTCTGACATAGATCATGAGATCCTGAGCCATTAGGTTGATGCCATACTGGATAGAGACATTGGGGATCTTGAATTGAGGTGAATATATTTTGCAAGTGGGAGGGATGTGAAATTTATGGTTAGAGGGATGACTATAATTGAATGAGAAAATGGCCACTCACTCTTCTTCTCCCATTATAAGTGGAATTTATTTCTTCACTCAGTGAATCTGAGCAGGCCATGTGATCTGCTTTGGCCAATAGGACACTAGCAAACAAGACAAACAAAGACTCGAAGGGCATTTGTCATCTGTGGCTGGGATCCTCAATCCTCCAATTTTCAGACACTCTCTTCACTTCATTTTGAGCACTCATGGGCAGTGTGCTTTCTAATTGTCACTTAAGGCCATTTAGCCTTTATTATGACCACCGAAATCAATTCCGTCTTTACCACTTCTAGATTCCTAAGCCACACCCACATTTTTATGTATTTGTTACTGTAGCACTCCATTTCCAGCTACCAAAATCTTAATAAGTTATCTATAATTATTTAACAATTTACCTCAACTTCAATTTAGCTGTTGATAAAAATACACAAAATTCTTAACTGGGTCCTCTGTTTTATGATCTCTAGTAACAATGGAATCAAAACATTGACCTAGGTTCTGCAGCTCTACTGGGAAGGATCCAATTTCAAGTCCATGTGTGGTCACTGGCAAGTTTTAGTTCCTTAAGTGTTGAGGGCTTCAATTTCTCACTAGCAGCTCTTTGAAGGGCTCCCTCAGTTCCTTTCTCCAAGAACATTATTTTCTTCATTTGCCCTTCAAGCCAAGAAGTGGAATGTTTTCCTATCATTGGTAGTTTTTGGTTGCTTCAACCCCTCTTTGTTGTTTCCTTCAACCCTACCCTTCTTCTATAGGTGGTTCATGTATTAAAGATTCTGCTTCCAAACTCACCTGAGTTGAATCCTGTTTTCTGCTGGGACTCTGACTTATAAGACATTTTTGCAACAATTAAATCTTTATTTTAATGGGGTCAAATTTTCCAACTTTAATTTTTTTGCTTCTCTTTTTGTTGTCATACTTTGAAAATCTTCCTTTTTTCACATAAGTAGGATATAACAATTGTTACCCACCCTTCATATCTGTCTCTAGTATGTTTATGGTTTTATATATTGTATGTTTAAAGCTTTAATCCACTGAAAATACAAAAGCAGTGAATTATTGCTCTGATGTTATTTATTGCAACGTTATTTATTTATTTATTTTTTTTTTTGTCTTTTGTCTTTTGAGGGCTGTAAACATGGCATATGGAGTTTCCCAGGCTAGGGGTCTAATCAGAACTGTAGCTGCCAGCCTACACCATAGCCACAGCAACACGGGATCCAAGCTGTGTCTGAGAACTATACTACAGCTCACAGCAATGCCAGATCCTTAACCCACTGAGCGAGGCCAGGGATCCAACCTGCAACCTCATGGTTACTAGTCAGGTTTGTTAACTACTGAGCCATGACAGGAACTCCTGCAAGTTATTTATTGATTAATATTTATTTCCCTGATGAGAAATGTCACCCATATCACATAATAAACCCCATATATATTTATTTCTATTTAAAATATCTGTAGCTTATATATTATTTAACCTAGATCATTCCATACATAAAAATGAAAATATTTTTCAGATTATTCAATAAATCTGATGTAATGCTAATTCCCCAAATCCAAAGGACAACACTGATTTCAATGTGGTATATAGATGTAAAAGTTCTATATAAAATGCTTGCAAATTGAAACTAGAGTAGTGCATTTTAAAACAATGAAAAGAAGAGAGTTCCCGTTATGGCTCAGTGGTAATGAGCCTGACTAGTATCCATGAGGATGCAGGTTCAGTTCCTGGCCTTGCTCAGTGGGTTAAAGAATGCCACGTTGCCATGAGTGTTGTGTAGTTCACAGAAGCGGCTCAGATTCCGCATTGCTGTGGTTGTGGCATACGCTGGCAGCAACAGCTCTAATTTGACCCCTAGCCTGGGAACTTACATATGCTGTGGATGTGGCCCTAAAAAGACTAAATAGATAAATAAATAAATAAAGCAATGAAAAGAAAATGGAATTTATTCTGGGAATGCAAAGATGATTCCATACCAAGAAATCTTTCATCAAAATTAATTATTTTAAGGTCTGTTGTTTATGTCATCAGATACTGAAAAGACAGTCAATATACTGTAGCAATCACTTTTTACAAAAATCTTAAAATAGGAATAAAGTACCTATTAAATTTCTAAGGAGCATATTCAAAAAGTCAGTAACAAACTTTAACTGAATTCTGAAGATCAGAACATCCAGGAAGACTCACTGTTACTTCTGTGACTCAATACTGTTTGGTGATGCTAGCTAATGCTATTAGAGAAGGAAATCCACATGAGAAGAGACCAAACTATCTTTCAATTACTAATCTTGTGATTCCATACTTAAATAAGAGATTAATAAAACTTTTCAGAATTAATAAACAAATTAGTATGCTGGCTAGGTATAAAGTAAATCTCTAAAGATGAATATGTTTTCTCTTTACAACTAATAAGCACCCAGGAAAGCAAATGGCAAAAATAATTCATGCAATGTTGGGATAAATGCTAGAAAATACCTATGTTAAATTTGAGGCAGTTATGTATGACATTTACAAAGTCCTTTATAAAATATAGTTGAAGAACATTAAATAAAACCTAAAAAATGAATATGTAAATTCAATTAAAAAAAACAGAACCCATATAAACTTATAGTTTACCACGGGTAGAGGATTTCAAATTTCACATGGAGAACTAAATATCTAGAAGTTGCCAACAAATAATGAAAATAGTGAGGAAAAACTGTTTTAATGGGATTAAACATTGGTTATTAAAGCAATTGCAATAAAAACAGCATAATTTTTTACCCAAGAATAACCATAAATGAATCTAAGTATAAATAGGCATTTAGTGTGTGATGAAGATCAGTGGAAAAATAATATTAACTCAGTAAACTGTGGTATCACAATTGGCCACTCACGTGAATATGCATCAATCAAAAACTCTAGTCCACATTATATATATATATATATATAATATATATATGTAATTTTTTTTTTTTTGCAGGCAAGCAAAGTCTTTATTAAAGAAAAGCAAGTAGTCTCCCAGGGCTGCTGGGAGAGGGGAGAAGAGCTCCCTCTATCCCACATTATATTCAAACAAATACTCCAGATGGGTGAAGGCGCAGATATAAATCAATACAATAAGCTTATAATTAAATTTAAGAAAATATTTATATAAATTTGGTTAGGGATGACATTCCTTAGCAAGATTAGAAACCCCAGAGGTTATATAAAAGAAAAGACAGATTTATGAGAGGAGATAAAAATTATAAATTTAGATATGAAAAGCTATTGTAAAAAAGCCCAAGGACAAATGTAGTAGGAAAAAAATCACTTCTCATGTTATGTATAAACAGAAAATATACCTAAGATAAGAAAATGTCCAAATGCTTGTTAGAAATATAGAGGGGGAGTTCCCATTGTGGCTCAGTGGAAACGAATCCAACTAGGAACCATGAACATGAAGTTGCGGGTTAGATTCCTGGCCTCACTCAATGGGTTAAAGATCTGGCATTGCCATGAACTGTGGTGTAGGTCACAGACACTCCTTGGATCTGATGTTGCTGTGGTTGAGGTGTAGGCCAGCAGCTGTAGCTTCAATAGGACCCCTATCCTGGGACCCTCCATATGCTGAGGGTGCAGCCCTAAGAAAAGAAAAGAAAAAGATCTAGAAATATAGAGGGTATAAATTATCAATTCATGGAGAAGAATATACAAATGGCACAAGTAAATGAGAGCTGCTCAACTTTGAAAGTACTTAGAAAAATTTTAATCAAAGTAAAACTTAGGTAACAATTTCACCTTTTAGACTGGCCATGATTTAAAAGAAAAATGATATCAAGTGCTAAACAAAAAGGAAAATAGGGAAATTCTGCTGTGTTGCATATGGTAAAGAGAATCTTTTCAGAAATTAATTTCACAAAAACTATTTTAAACATAACCAAGATACTTTGGAAATCTTTCCTGTATAAAAAAAAAAGTGCAAATACACACACACACACATACCAGATGTATAGATATTCAAGGATGTCTATTACAGCTTTTTTTTTTAAAGTAGCAAACACTGCAAATAATTTCTAAATGTTTAATATAGCAAACAGGCTGGGTGAATTGTGGTATATAAATGATATGGAATATTAAGCAGTTATTTAAAAGAGTGAGATGTATTTATGTTCATTGACCTGAAGGGAGGTCTTGGCTGTGGTATTAACCATAAAAAGAAACTTGTAGAGTAATGTGTATGGAATAATTCTATTTTGCTAAAATCTAATGAACAGCAATAACAATCACAAAAATATTGCATATGTGTGTAAAAAGTTGGTGAAAATACATACAGGCTAGTATTTACTCTCTGAGTGGGGATAGGGATGTGATTATAATTTTTGTTATTTTTTTGCTCTAATTCTCCAGTTACAAAGAATTGCTTAATAAATATCAATATCCTGTAATAACCTATATTTAAAAATATGAAAAAGGAGTTTTTGTCATGGTGCAGTGGAAACGAATCCAACTAGGAACCATGAACATGAGGTTGTGGGTTTGACACCTGGCCTCACTCAGTGGGCAGTGGGTTAAAGTTCTGGCATTGCCCTGAGATGTGGTGTAGGTCGCAGAGGTGGCTTGGATCTGGCATTGCTGTGGCTATGGCATAGGCCGGCAGCTGTAGCTTCGATTCAACCCCTAGCCTGGGAATTACCACATGCCGCCAGTGCAGCCTTAAAAAGACAAAAAATATAAAATAAAATAAAATAAAATAAAATAAAATAAAATAAAATAAAATAAAATAAAATAAAATAAAATAAAAATAAAATAAAATAAAATAAAATAAAATGTAAAATAAAATAGAATAAAATAAAATGAAATAAAATAAAAATAAGTTCACTTAAATATTCATTAATAATATCTTACCTTTTATGATGATTCAGCATTTGAATAATTCTAAAGGAGACTTTCTTTTTGGATTACATAAATATTTAGTAATTGTTAATAGCCAAAGTAAATTAATAGTGTGGTTGAAATCATAGCACAGCATTTGTAATATTACAAAATAGCTGACTTTGCTGTCCACCTGATATTCCATTCACATATCTCTTCCCTGCTACTGGTGCCTCTGACTCTAATAAACACATCCTAAAGTCCAGTTTCAAAGGAACTTCTGCCAGAACTCCGGAGTTTGAATTGACCAGCTGAACTAAGAAGGCTGGGCAAGACACCTGGCCGTTTAAGTTGAATCGGCATATACCCAGCTAAAGAGTTATATGGGGGCACTCAGAGGCAATTTATTTTTCTTAATTGTCTGTCTGTTATTTGGTCCTTTGCTGCCTTTGCAGCCTTTGCAATTTCCCCCTTTCCTTGTGTTTCCAAAACCAGTGCAGGATCTGGTGCAGAGTTTTCAAGTATAAAAATCCAGAACTTTCTTGCCTTGATTCACTTCCAAAATCCTTACTTGTTTTATGATAAATACTTCTTTCCACACTGCTTAAATCATGTGAGTTTGGTTTTAAATTTTTCCCAAGCCTCAAATTTTGAATCTTCATGACTCTTATCTCACTGTTATTGATATCTTCCACTCCTCCCTGCTCAAATATATAAATTGAAAATATTATTTTCAAATATGGGGCTTAGAGTTTAATTTCTTAACTGTCTTCTAATGAGCTTAAAATTTTAATTTTGGTTATCTCCAATTACCAAATTTTTGCAAAATTTCAAAGAGTTCTAGCCTAATTTAAAATAATATGGTACAGTTGGAGTTCCCACTGTGGCTCAGTGGTAACAAACCCGACTTGTATCTATGAGTATGTGACTTTGATCCCTGGCCTTGCTCACTGGGTTAAGGATCAGGTGTTGCCATGAGCTGTGGTGTCGGTCTCAGACACAGCTAGGATCCAGCATTGCTGGCTGTGGCACAGGCCAGCAGCTGCAGCTCCCATTGGACTCCTACCCTGGGAACTTCCATATACCACAGGTCTGGCCCTAAAAAGCAATATAAATAAATAATAAAATACAATAATATGGTAGATATATTCTACTTTTCTCAGAAGTTTTATAGTATTAGTTTATATTTAAGTCTCAAATTTTATCTGTGGGATGAGGAGGTAGGCATCAATGTTAGGTTTTCTCTACTCATCAAATAAGCTTGTTTCAGCACAATTTATTGAGAAATCAACTTTTCCCCTATTTAATTACCCTAGTTCTCTTGTTGAAAATCAATTGAACATATACATGTAAGTGTATTTCAAGACTTTATTCTGTTTCATTGACCTGTTTGTCCTCATGTCAATATCATACTGTCTTGATCAATGCTATTTTAATGAATTTTGATATATGCTACTACATGCCTTCCAACTTTTTATTTGTTCTTTAAAGTTTTTTTTACTACTCTCAGTTGTTTTCCATAGGAAATTTGCAATTATCAGTTTCTACAAAAAGGTAGATTTTGATTGGATATAGATTGGTATTGTGTTGAATTTCTGTGTTAACTTGCAGTAAATTGAAATGAAATATATGAAAACTTGTAAGTCACAAACATGGTATATTGACACATTTCTTTAATATCTTTCAGCAATATTTTATAGTTTAAAATGTGGATTTCTGTGGTCTAGTTATAGATTCCTTAGGACTTTCTACACACAATTCATGTCATAATAAAGATATTTTTATTTTTATCCGTGTCCTTTATTATCTTTTTCTTGCCCTTTTGTTCTATTTTCTCCAGTAAACTAAAAAAAAAAAAAAGAAGTATAGTTGATTTACAAAGTTGTATTTGTTTCAGGTGTACAGCAAAGCATATATGAGACCACCTGTAATGTGACTTTATTACAAGGTGGGGATTTTTAGGTCAGTATTGTAAAACCGCCTTCAGGAAACACTTTACCCGGCAAGACTTTCAGCACTGTTATCCTCTAAAATTCTCTACATTGGAGTTATTGCTTATAATTTGGAAAACAAATACAGTGTTTTAATAAAGAGTATACAGGTTTACAGTATAATTAATGATGCTTCTACTGACTTCATCACAATTATGAATGTGAACAACATACCCATATTGTATTACCTGTAGAATACATCCAACTGTGTTGGAAGGGAATTTTTTTATTTTTTATTTTCCATAGCCATATAACTTTTATTTATTTATTTATTTATTTATTTATTTATTTATTTATTTATTTATTTATTTTGTCTTGTCAGGGCTGCACCCATGGCATGTGGAGGTTCCCAGGCTAGGGGTCTAATCAGAGCTATAGCTGCTGGCCTACACCACAGCCACAGCAACACGTGATCCGAGTTGCATCTGAGACCTATACCACGGTTCCCAGCAACACCGGATCCTTAGCCCACTGAGCAAGGCCAGGGATTGAACCTGTAACCTCATGGTTTCTACTCAGATTCGTTTCTGCTGCACCATGACGGGAATTCCAATATCGCCATATAATTTTAGTTAGTCTTAGCATTATAAAGACACATGAAATTGAGAAGTAAAAATATAAATGAGGACAATGTATATCAGATTACAATTTTTTTTAACTACTCAAATGAATTTATCACATCTGTAGTTGCATAATGATCATAACAATCCAATTTCACAGGATTTCCATCCCATAACCCAAGAACATACCCCCACCCCCCAAACTGTCTCCTCCAGGGACCATAAGTTTTTCAATGTCTGTGAGTCAGCATCTGTTCTGCAAAGAAGTTCAGTCTGTCCTTTTTTCAGATTCCACATGTCAGTGAAAGAATTTGATGTTGGTGTCTCATTGTATGGCTGACTTCACTTAGCATGATAATTTCTAGGTCCATCCATGTTGCTAAAAAATACCAGTATTTCATTCCTTTTAATGGCTGAGTAATATTCCATTGTGTGTGTGTACCACCTCTTCTTGATCCACTCTTCTGTCGATAGACATTGAGGTTGTTTCCATGTCTTGGCTCTTGCAAATAGTGCTGCAATGAACATCACAGTACATGTGTCTTTGCAAGTCATGGTTTTCTCTGGGTAGATGCCCGGGAGTGGGATTGCTGGATCAAATGGTCATTTTATGCTTAGCTTTCCGAGGACTCTCCATACTGTTGTCCACAGTGGTTGCACCAATTGACAATCCCACCAACAGTGTCACAGGGTTCCTTTTTCTCTACACCCTCTCCAGCACTTATTGTTTGTTGACTTTTGGATGATGCCCATTCTGGCTGGTGTAAGGTGGTACCTCAGAGTGGTTTTGATTTTCATCTCTCTAATAATGAGTGATGTTGAACATCTTTTCATGTGTTTTTGGCCATCTGTATGTCTTCTTTGGAGAATTGTCTGTTTAGATCTACAGCCCATTATTTGAAGGATTGGAAGGTTTTTTTGGTATGGAGCTGCAGGAGGTGTTCATAAATTTTGAAGATTAATCCCTTGTCAGTCGATTCATTTGCAAAGATTTTCTCCCATTCTGTGGGTTGTCTTTTCATTTTGTTTAGGGTTTCCTTTGCTATGCAGAAACTTTGAAGTTTGAGTAGGTCCCATTTGTTTATTTTTGTTTTTCTTGTCAATAGTCTAAGAGGTGGATCTGAGAAGATGTTGCTGTGGTTTATGTCAGAGAGTGTTTGGACTATGTTTTCCTCTAAGAGTTTCATACTGTCTGGTCTGATAACTAGGTCTTTAATCCATTTTGAGTTTATTTTTGTATATGGTGTTAGGAAGTGTTCTAATCTCATTCTTTTATATGTGGCTGTCCAGTTTTCCCAGCACCACTTATTGTACAGGCTGTCCCTTCTCCATTGTATATTTTTGCTTCCTTTGTCATAGATGAGTTGGCTGTAGGTGCATGAGTTTAATTCTGGGCTTTCTATCCTGTTCCACTGATCTCTATTTCTGTCTTTGTGCCAGTACCATACAGTCTTGATGACTGTTGCTTTGTAGTATAGTCTGAAGTCCGGGATCCTGACCTCCAGCTCCATTTTTCTTTTTCAGATTATCTTTGGCTACTCTGGGTCTTTTGTGCTTCTAAACAACTTTTAAAATATTTTGTTTGAGTTCTGTGAAAACTGTCCTTGGTAATTTGATAGGGATTGCATTGAATCTGTATATTGCCTAAGGTAGTATAGTCATTTTTATAATATTAATTCTTCCAATCCACAAGCATGGTATATCTTTCCATCTATTTGTATCATCTTTGATTTCTTTCATCAGAGTCTTATAGTTTTGAGAGTGCAGGTCTTTTGTCTATTTAGGTAGGTTTACTCCTAGGTATTTTATTATTTTGGATGCAATGGTAAACGAGATTGCTTCCCTAATTTCTCTTTCTGCTCTTTCATTGTTAGTGTATAGAAATGCTGTTGCTGTGTATTAATTTTGTATCCTGTGACTTTTCCAAATTCGTGGATGAGCTCTAACAGTTTTCTGGTAGAGTCTTTAGGATTCTCTAGGTATAGTATCATGTCATCTGCAAATAGGGATAGTTTTACTTCCTCCTTTACAATTTGGATTCCTTTTATTTCTTTTACTTCTCTGATTGCCAAGGCTAGGACTTCCAGAACTATGTTGAAGAGTAGTGGTAAGAGCAGACATCCTTGTCTTGTTCGTGATCTCAGCAGGAATTCTTTCAGCTTTTCACCATTGAGAATGATGTTCACTGTGCGTTTGTCATATACGGCCTTTATTATGTTGAGGTAGGTTCCTGCTATGCCCACTTTCTGAAGGGTTTTTATCAGAAATGGTGTTGGATTTTGTCAAAGGCTTTTGCTGTGTCTATTGAGAGGATCATATGGTTTTTATTCTTCAGTTTGTTAATGTGGTGTATCACAATGATGGATTTGTGGATATTGAAGAATCCTTCCATCCCTGGGATAAATCCCACTTGATCATGATGTACAATCCTTTTAATGTACTGTTGGATGCAGTTTGCTAGTATTTTGTTGAGGACTTTTGCATCGATGTTCACCAGTGAAAATGGCCTGTAGTTTTCTTTTTTTGTGGAATCTTTGTCTGGTTTTGGTATCAGGGTGATGGTGACCTCATAGAATGAGTTTGGGAGTATCCCTTCCTCTGCAATTTTTTGAAATATTTTCAGAATGATAGGTGTTAGCTCTTCTCTAAATGTTTTTGTTTTAAATACATATACAACCAAAATAAAATGGGTTGTGATTTTTTTGGTCCCTAAAAATGGCACTGTCAGTAAAATAAAGTACTCTAATTAATTTTAAATTTCCGATAAACAAGTAAGTTTTGGTAAGTATATCCCAAATATTGCCCTGGACATAACTTATATTAAAAATGTATCCCTTGTTTATCTGATATTTAAATCTTATTCAGCGCCCTGTTTTCCCTTCTAAAAATGGGAACCCTAGTTGAAAAAGAAAAAGAAAATATTTCATTTTCAATGATTATTAAGGATATTGCATAAGTTTGTTTTAAACTAAAGATTTTAGCTAACTTATTTAAATTATAATCTTCTTTCCCTACTAATTTGTTCCTCTTTAACTAGGTCACAGTTTTGTTAATATGAAAGTGCTATTTAAGAGAAAAAAATCTTCAAACACTTTTTTTTCCCAAAGTCTAATTCATCAAGGTTACTCTCACCTACAAAAACCTTTTCAAGTAATTTAAACAGTTGGGAAAGGTGCCAACATTCAAAGATTTATCTTGACACAATTTATGACTTCTGATAAGATTTTTCTGTGATTCCTTTCTCCACTTGAGTTACTGAAGCCACAATCCAGAGGTTAAATGCCAGAGTCCTCTGACATTTTGAGCCAGTGAAGGATATCGTTTTCTTTTCTCACATAAAAACGTTCTGTTGGTGCAAATTTAAGCCCATTTGAGACACATTTATAACTAACCGTAGAATGCAGACAAAAAAGCCACAACCTAGGATAAAAAATATCTATTTGTACACCAATCATTAATTTTTCCAGTAAAATCATTCAACAATTGAATTATACTCTACATACTCCATCCCATATCATCTTTTAGATTCTAGATTTCTTATTCAATATATGGGTAGAAAGTTGCGAGGAAGTTGAATTATCTGCAAAATATTTTCTATGCTAAACATAGGAGTTTTCTTTGTAACCCACACTGTTTGTGATTGTGATTTTTTTTCTGTTGACACAGAGAATATAGCCTCCAGTTCTTTCTCAACCTTCTAATTAAATACTATTTGAATAAACTGGGCTCTTAATTGAAACCAAATTATAGAATCAACATTCAAAGTAAAGAGCATAATTTAATCACTGCCTGTTACAAATTTGGTCATTATTCCAAAAACTAGGCATCAGTCTAAGACTGCATGATTTTAATGTTTTGACATAACCAAAACTATATACTCATAAAGTTCAAAAAATGTTTTTTTTCATAACTGCCTAAAACAAAGCACCTAGACTTTAATACCTTTGTTGACAGTAGCTAGAAGCGTTATGTGGTGTAAGTGGCATTTCTCTCTCTCTAGAACGGAATGTTAAAATCTTTCAATGTACAGCAATACTGACAGTTATATTTATTATAATGGACCCAGCATAAATCTTGCTTAATAAAGTTCTAAACATCACATCAGAGATTATCCTTCTTACTACCCCTCCTTCCACCTTCTAGAATCACTCTCCATCCAGTTCTAGTTAGGGGCACATATCTCTCTCATTTATCATATGTATCCCTCTGCTCTAATTTTTTTGGCATATTTCTACTTCTCATATTAAATCTTAGCTCACATAAAGAAGTGTCAGTGTCTTCCATCTACAGCAAAAGAGAAATGCATGTTCATGAACCGATCACAAATGTCACTAGCTAATTAATAAGAGCAGCTCTAGAGATAAGTTCAGTGGAGTAGGAAAAATACAGTATAGTGTTCAACTGGAATAAAAAAGATAATAGATGCTTTATGTTCATATAAAAATAATTAGGTCATAATTTTCACAACTAAAGAAATAAAATTTGGAGAGTGAGGATTAATTTCGGTTTTAATAGAGAGCAGAAAGTCAAATTAGAGAAATTATTTTGAGTTGTAATTATGCTAAAAATTAAGAGAAATATATGTTTATACATATATATTTACAGCTATTAAATATATTTAATGATAAATTATTTTTCTCTGTTATTATTTTTAATCAAAGTTGCTGATTTACAATGTTGTGTATTTTTCTTTGTATATATGTATACATGCACATATACTTTGTATTCATACATATACAGATATATGTATTTTATATACAGATATACAGGAGAAACAGCTTCTCATTAAATTTATCTCTCCAGGAGTTCCCTGGTGGCACGGTGTTCAGGATCCAGCATTGTCACTGCTTAGGCTTGGGTCATTGCCGTAGTGCAAGATCAGTCCCTGGCCCAGGAACTTCCATATGCTGTGGGTGGCGCCAAAAAAATAAAATAAAATTTAAAAAACTGTCTCTCTCTCTATATATATATATATTTCTATCTATAGCTCAAGATCTAATGACTTCTTATCATTTTCACAAATTTATTCATAAAATTCTATATAATTCTATTAAGATATATATTTCAATGGTAATATTTTTCATGGTATAAAATTTGAAAAGTACTGAAAAGTACACATGGAATAAATATAGTTTGGATTAATTGAAGGTGATGAGAAAGAAAACAGAAAGAAACAGTTATTTGAAGCTCAAAAATGTGTGATCTTTCTTTTTTTCTTTTTGTCTTTTTAGGGCCGAACCCCTGGCATGTGGAGTTTCCCAGGCTAGGGTTCAAATAGGAGCTGTAGCTGCTGGCCTACACCACTGCCACAGCAATGCTAGATCTGAGCCATGTCTGCGACCTACACCACAGCTATGGCAGCACCAGATCCTTAACCCACTGAGCGAGGCTAGGAATCGAACTTGCATCCTCATGGATACTAGTCATTTTCATTTCCACTGAGCCATGAGGGGAACTCCTGATCTTTTTAAAGTATATTGATCTTACTATATTGGACACTGGGGCACATGTGCTAGTCTGGACTAGAGAGTTAAGAGAAATGGTGAAGAGCAACGTTCATGGGTGGTTCTGTAGCCTTTCTTCAAATTTCTAACTCTTGGCACATTCTCTTGCAACATTAACTCAAGGAATTGTTAGTAGATTACCTGTACTTGATCCAAGATAAAAGAGAACTAGGTCAAGTTCTGTATATGGAAACAAGCTTTTTGACTTATTTACTGAGGGTAAGGATCATTGGTACTGATAAGATAAAGCTGCCCAGAGAATTGGCACTGGGAAACTGGAAGCTGTGTCTGTGTGTTATGAGACTTCTGCTCTGCTCTTGCTGTGCATACTCTACCATTTCCTGTCCTTTATCTTTTTTCAAAGTCAAGTGAACTTGGTTCTGGCAAAGCTTATTATGCATCATTAGTTTAATTATGGAAAAATTCAAAAGACTGGCAAGTAATGGTTATCTCAATGATTTTTTTTAGCAATGCCCTACAAGAAGTGAATAAACTCAGAATACAGATAGCCTGTCAGAGAGCAGAAAGGTCTGAAAATAAAGCCTTCTGAAGTTTCCTGAATATGTAAATTGAAACTGTAAATGTTGGGGAAAAACAACAACAAACAAATTTTCTACTCCAGGTTAAAATTGATACTAGCAGAGCTCGCAAAGTCTCAGCCTTAGGAGGAAATTAGATTGGGGTCCCAAGTAGCAAAAAATGAGATTAAAGTATTGCCTTTCCACTAAGTACTACACTTTTAAAGTGCATCTAGTTAATGGACATTTAGCAAATGAAGCAGATGATAGATACAATGGTCTGCAGAGTAAAGATTAGATTCTTTAGGTTTATTGACTATATTTAGACCATATCCATGTTTGTAGGTACTTAAAAAGTTCAAGGCACCAAAAAAAAAAAAAAAAAAAAAAAAAACCCTAATGATTTTTTGAGGAGACCATATTGCCAAAAATCACCAGGTTAGGGTAGCAGCAGCTGTAACTTTTTTTAAAGTTAAAGTATTTCTTAAAGATGAGTTCAGTTTTGGACAGTATGAGTTTGAAGACTTAAAGACATTATAAATGTATATGTCCCCTAATAGCTATATTTGCTACTTTTACACAAGTTCAAACGTCCTTAAGGATAGAAGTTTGTAAATGTCAAGCAGTAGAAGATTGTTAAAGTATATATAATGTATATATTTCAGTGAGAGTCTGCACTTTAGAAGCAGTGCTAATGGAAGAACAGAAGAGTGTAAAACAAAAACTTAAGGGTCGGGAATTCCTGCTGTGGTGTAGAGGAAACAAATCTGACTGGCATCCATGAGGATGTGGGTTTGATCCTGGCCTCGCTCAGTGGGTTGGGGACCCGGTGCTGCCATTAGCTGTGGTGTAGGTCACAGATGCAGCTCAAATCTGATGTTGCCATGGCTGTGGTGTAGGCCAGCAGCTCCAGCTCTCATTTGACCCCTAGCCTGGGAACTTCCACATGCTGTGGGTTCAGCCCTAAAAAACACAAAACAAACAAACAAAAACAAACTTAAGGGTCAAGTAGAGGAGGATATGAAGCAAAAAAAAAGCATGGGAAGGCTGAAGATATAATAAGAATTGAGCATATTATATCAAAAGGCACACAAAGGTATGTGCTCATTTGTGTAGAAATTTATGAAGTTTCTTGAAATATTCAAAGAACTTAGGGAAGGAGCATTAAGGATCCAGTGTAAAAAGATTGTTTAACATTGATGTTATTTTTACAGCATAGTAAAATTTTATTTTAGCATATGTATGTATTACTTTTCTGTAAGAATGAAATTATTCATAAAAATAAAACTCAACTGCAGGAATTCGATCTGTGAAAGGAAGAATATTCATGTTCATGTATAGGAAGGTAGAGGCGAAGGAGGGATGCCAGTGTGGGCAATTTTCTAGAAGGAAAATGACAGTAATCTGAGGACATTTATTCTGGAAATCTCACCTTTTCTTTCTCAATTAATTGCTAAGGATGTTAAGGAATTATGTAGGTAGTTTTAGATGAGTAGTGGTAATGTGCATGAGAAAGGGAGCTAAAAATGGATAAATAAAGGGTTGTTGAGTCGTGTGGAGTACTCAGTCACCAAGAACACCACGACATGAAGTAGCACCAATTCAACTATGATTTGCTCTTGAGAATTCTACTTCTTTACATTATTCCAAAAGTTAAATAGAAATGTAGCCTTTTTTCTATCTCCTTTTCTTCTCCCTCCCCTTTTATTTAACATGGAGCACTAATGCATGATAACTTTACAACTATAAGATTAAAGTATATGTTTCTGGTGAATTAATGTTTTTATTATACACAGAGAAGCCCTTTTTACCCCAAATGGATTTTCCTGCTTTGTCCTCTTAAATCAAAGTATTTCTGCTATGGGTTTTGATGTAAATAGAATAGATTACTAAAAAATAAATGAAATTCTCTTTCTCTTTTTCTCCACACCCATGCAACACAGAGGTACACACACACACAATTTGCATACATCTTTGATGATTTTAAGAATAGACAAACAGAAACCAAAGTCTCTTGGGAGCAAAATTTACTATTTACATTTTAAATAGGCTGCCATTATTTATACTATTGACATTTTGTGCTGTAACTGAATTTGTCTACTCTACTTCATTAGTGGCTTAATAGTACTCAATACTTTCTTGAACCTAAGTGCTGTGATGATTCAAGGTTCCTACAACATTACTGCCCTTGCTATATTTAGGATTATAAATTTAGTATATGAGGCTATTTATTTTTTCATAGCTCCTCTTCAATTACAGTAATGTGCACTAGGTGAGGAGTGGTTTGGAAGCAGGGAAATGATGTGGTTAGAGCTGAGCTTTGGGAACACTGATCTATCAGGATTATGAAGTACAGAATGGCATCTACATGACTTGGCAACCAATTGGATGATGAGCAGCGTGGGGTGGAAGGTGGTGAAGCAAGAAGTCTTCAAATATGGCTCCAAGTCTTTTAGATTTTGCCTTTTGGTGTTCTCAAATGTGACTCCAAGGCCTTGAGTTGTATATATTATGAATATTAATTTGAATTAATGAAAAAAGGGAGCAGAAGAATGTACTCAAGCAGAGAAAGATATTCACTGTGTTTTGAATATATTCAACCTATGAGTGTGTGGAGATATTCAAAGTTTTAGATAATTTGGATTTGAGTGCAAGACGGAGGCTAGGGGAATACGTAGGAGTCGCTTCACTGAACTTCATATCTCTTGGTACATTTTCAACAAATTTTAATATGTTGTATGGATGGATAATATAGGAAATAGACAATAAAGGAAAAATCACAAAATATGAGATGGAAACATTAGTGTCAGACCGTGAAGTCGTATAGAAAATGAAATCAAAGGATGGTACGTTTCAAGGTATTAGCTTTTCTGCTTATCAAATGCAGGTCATTCTCCCCTTGAAGAACAGGTACTACTCACCTTCAAAATAGGCATATTCAATACTTGAAAACTCTCCATCAAGGTCTATTAGGGTCCATTCTTTACTCTCTTGCTTCCACCCTACAGTTTTCCTACTTCTTCCCTGTCTAAGCCCTTAGTGCTTAAGGACCACCTTAAACCCTTACTGTATAGTATCTCTGTAAACTGAACAATGACTTTTGTGTTTGGCAATGAGTTTTCTTGGTCTGTTACATTACAATAATTTATCTCTTTATGAGTTTTCCCAGCACTCCAACACCTATCAATACGCTGGTGGGAGTACAGACTTCTGCCCACTCCATGAAGGTTTTTGTTTTCTACTGCCTTGACCCACAGATTTAATTTCTCAGTAGCCTTGAACAAGTTCTTGCTTCTCAGCCCAGTGAGACTGCACTACACTTGAGCTTCTGCCCCCTGTGCCACCTAAGGGAAAGATCTAGGCAGAGAACTGGGCAACTCACCTCCTATTTCTTCCTTCTCTTATGGATTATTATCTTGCTTGGCCTGTTTTCTTTTTTTCTCTTTCTTTCTTTCTTTCTTTCTTTCTTTCTTTCTTTCTTTCTTTCTTTCTTTCTTTCTTTCTTCCTTCCTTCCTTCCTTCCTTCCTTCCTTCCTTCCTTCGTCTTTTTAGGGCCACACCTGCAGTATATGGAGGTTTGCAGGCTAGGGGTCGAATGGGAGCTATAGCCACTGGCCTACACCACAGCCACAGCAACACCATATCTGAGCCATATCTGCAACCTACACCACAGCTCACAGCAATGCCAGACTCAACCTGCTGAGCGAGGTCAGGGATTGAACCTGCATCCTCATGGATGCTAGTCAGATTCGTTTCCACTGAGCCACGACAGGAACTCCAGCTTTGCCTGTTTGCTAATGCTCAAAAAGTGAGATGTTTTAGTTATGTCGTCCAGTTTATAGTTGTACAGGGTGGGAAGGAAATTCTTTTAGTAGATATGCCATCATGGCTAGAAGCAACACTTCCTAAGGCTATACAATTGCAACAAATAAACATTTTTTTGGCTGTGTGCATAGCACATGGAGGTTCCTGGGCCAGAAATCAAACCCATGCCACAGCAATGACCCAAGCCTCAGCAGTGACAACACTGGATCCTTAACCTGCTCTCCCACCAGGGAAATTCTCAAAATAAGCATTTCTTAAAATATCCAGATTCATTTGTGTGTAATGGTTCCCAAGACCAACTGCAGATTTGGTGATTCACTAGGAGGACTTACCACATAGTCATCACATGGCTATGATTTATTGACATTATAACAAGAGTATTACAAAACATAATCAGCACAGGGAAAAGGCACATGGGGTGAAGTCTGTAGGAAACCAGGCACAAGAATCCAAGAATCCTCTCCCAGTGGTGTCACAAAGGATCACTTAATCCCTCTGGCAATTAATTGTAACAGGAGTGAAATGTTTTCTACCGAGGAGGCTCATTAGAAACTCAGTGCCCAGGTTTTTTAGATCAGTGCCTCTGCCTGGCATATATGAAGGTTTCCGACTCCCATAAAGAAAGTGGGTGTTCAGCATAAACCATACTGTTTAAACCAACACTTTAGTGAGCCACCATATCATTAAGGCAATGGTAGGACCTCTCCTAAAATAGTAGTTCCTAGATGCAAGCCAATAGTAAACCTTGCAAAGTTTAAGAATAGCAGTGTCACACTTACTATGGTAACTATTTTCTATACAATTTGATATCTCTTATTCAACACTGAGATACAGAACTTAACATGATCTACTTATTTTATGAACGATGCCCCTCTATTTTGTTTTTATTCCTGAAATTGTATGATTTTCAAGAACAAAATAAACCACATATTTGTTTTTCAGGGAAAGGTAAATATATGGATATAATTGACTACACATATATATATATAGTCCATCTTCATTGTTTCTGGATTCCATATTGTGAGTTTACCTACTCACTAAAATTTATTTGTAACCCCCAAATCCATACCCTTGGCTTCCATGATAATGCACTTAGTGGTGAAAAGTTTGAGTCCACCAAGATACAACTAAGTTCATTCAAGGCTCACTCTTGCTTCAGCTCTCCCACAAAGATGACCAGAGAATTGAGAAGGTAGGGGGGGAGTTCACTGTAGGGCAGGAAACTCTGCAGCATGGTCTGTTGAATGGGTTTGAATGCCAACTCTGGCCCCGTTATTGGGGATGGCTTCAGGCAAATCACTTAAAACATCTTAAAAAATTTTTTATTGAAGTAGAGTTGATTTACAATGTTATGTTAATTTCTATGTATAGCAAAATAATTCAGTTTATATATATATATATTCTTTTTCATATTCTTTTCTATTATGGTTTATCACATGATAATTAATATAGTTCCCAGTGCTATACAGTAGGACCATGTTGCTTATTCATTCTATATATAATAGCTTGTATCTGTTAACCCTAAACTCCCAATCCCTCCCACCCCCAGTTGGTGTTGCTGCAGCTGTGGCATAGGTCACAGATGCAGCTCAGGGGAACTTTCATGTGCTGAAGGTGTGGCCAAAAAAGAAAAAAAAGTCTGCAAAATTCTGCCATTATCTATTCAACTGTTGATGGACATTTATGTTGTTTCCATGTCTAGGCTTTTGCTCCTATGAACTAGGGGTGCATGTTCCTTTTCAAATCAGTTTTACATGGATATATGCCCAGGAGTGGGATCATTGGATCATATGGCAACTATATTTTTAGTTTTTTGAGGAACCTCTATACTTTTTTCCATAGTTGCTGCACCAACTTAAATTCCCGCCAACCATGTAGGAGGGTTCCCTTTTCTCCACACTCTCTCCAGCATTTGTTAATTATAGGCTTTTTAATGATGGCCATTCTGACTAGTGTGATGTGATACCTTCTTGTAGTTTTGATTTGCATTTCTCTAATAATTAGCAATGTTGAGCATCTTATCATGTGCCTATTGACCATCTAAATGTATTCTTTGGAGAAACGTCTATTTAGGTCTTTTGCTTATTATTTGATTGGGTTTTTTGTATTGTTGTTTTTGAGTTGTATGAGCTATTTTTATATTTTGGACATGAATATAAACAGTTTGTTGCACTGTTTGCAAATATTTTCTCCCATTCCATAGGTTGTCTTTTTGTTTTATTTGTGGTTTCCTTTGCTGTACAAAACCTTCTTAATTTGATAGGTCTTGTTTATTTTTGCTTTTGCTTTTATTTCTCCTGCCTGGGGAGACCTAAGAAAACATTGGTAAGATTTATGTCAGAGAATGTTTTGCCTATGATTTCTTCTCGGAGTTTTATGGTGTCGTATCTTATGTTTAAGTCTTTAAGCCACTGTGAATTTATTTTTGTGTATGTGTGAGGGTGTGTTCTAATGTCACTGATTCACATGTGGCTGTCAACTTAACGCCACTTGCTGAAGAGACTGTCTTTTCTCCATTGAATACTCCTGCCTCCTTCATTAAAGAGGAATTGACCAGAGGTGTGTTGGTTTATTTATGGGCTCTCTATTCTATTCCATTGATCCATATGTCTGTTTTTGTGCCATTACCATGATGTTTTGATTACTGTGGCTTTGTAGTATTGTCTGAAGTCTGTAAGGGTTATCCCTCCTGCTTTGTTCTTTTTCCTCAGGATGGCTTTGGTGATTATGGGTCTTTTATTGTTTCATATAAATTTTATGTTTAGTTATAGTTCTTTGAAAAATGTCATGAGTAATTTGATAGGGATTGCATCAAATATGCAGATTCCTTTGAGTAGTATAGACATTTTAACAATATTAATTCTTCCAATCCAAAAGCATAGGGTATCTTTCAATTTCTTTAAATAATCTTTAATATCCTTGATTAATGTTTTAGTTCCCAGCATATGTCTTTAACCTCCTTGGTCAGGTTTATTTCTAAGTATTTTTTTGGATGCAATTTTAAAAGAGATTATTTTACATTATTTACATTCCCTTTCCAATATTTCATTGCTACGATAAAAAATACAACTATTTTATGTATGTTAATCTTGTATCCTCATACCTGGCTGAATTTTTTTTATCAGTTATAGTAGTTTTTGTGTGAAGTGTTTAGGGTTTTCTACATATAGTACATGTCATTTGTATATAATGGCAATTTTACTTCTTCCATCCCAATGTGGATATATTTTATTCCTTTTTCTTGTCTGATTATTGTGGCTATGACTTCCAACCCTATGTTGAATAGAAGTGGTGAGAGTGAACATCCCTGTCTTGTTCCAGATTTCAGTAGGAAGATTTTTCAGGTTTTCAGGAGTTCCCATTGTGGCACAGCAGAAATGAATCCAGCTAGTGTCCATGAGGATGACGGTTTGATCCCTGGCCTCACTCAGTGGGTCAGGGATCTGGCATTGCTGTGGTTGTGGCAGTCACAGATGCGGCTTGAATCCTGCATGGCTGTGGTTGTGGCATAGACCAGTAGCTGTAGCTCCAATTTGACCCCTAGCCTGGGAACTTCCATATGCCACCAGTGTGACCCTGAAAAGCAAGAAAAAGAATCAGCTTTTCACTATTGAATATTATACTGGCTGTGGGTTTGTCATAAATAGCTGTTATTATGTTGAGATATGCTCCCTCTATACCCACTTTCGTAAGAGTTTTTGCCATGAATGGATGTTGAATTTTATCAGGTGATTTTTCTGCATCTATCAAGATTAGAATGCTGTCTCTGTTGTTTCTTTTGTTGATGTGGTGTAAGACATTGATTGATTTGTGAATGTTAACATGCTTGTGACCTGGGATGAATCCATCTAGGTCGTGGTTTATGAATTTTATTTTTATTTTATTTTATTTTATTTGCTTTTCAGGGCCATACTTGTGGCATACGGAAGTTCCCAGGATAGGGGTTGAATTGGAGCTACAGCTGCTGGCCTGTACCATAGCCACAGCAATGCAGGATCTGAGCCGTGTCTGCGACCTACACCACAGCTCACAGCAATGCTGGATCCTGAACCCACTGAGCAAGGCCATGGATTGAACCTGGATCCTCATGGTTCCTAGTTGGTTCCTTAACCACTGAGCAAAGAAGGGAATTCCTGGTTTATGAATCTTTTTAGATGTTCTTGGTTTCTGTTTACTAATATTACATTGACCATTTTTGTATCTATATTCACCAAAGATATTGGCCTGTAATTTATCTTTTTGGTAGTATCTGTGTCTGGTTTTGGTATTAGGGTGATAGTGTTTCCACAGAATTCTTTGGGAGTGTTCCTTCTTCAATCTTTTGGAATAGTTTAAGAAGGATTGGTATATGTTCTTCTTTGTATGTTTGGTAGAATTCACCTCTGAAGCCATCTGGCCCTGGGCTTTTGTTTGTAGGGAATTTTTAAAATTACAGGAATTTTTAAATTTTCACTTCTAGTGATCAGTCTGTTCAAAGTATCTTCTTCTTCTTCTTATTCTCCTCCTCCCCTCCCCTCCTCCTCCCTCTCCCCCTCCTCCTCCTTCCTCTTTTTGAGGAAGACCTATATCACTATAAACTTTGCTCTAAGAACTGCTTTTGCTGCATCCCATAGATTTTGTATGGTTGTGTTTTCATTGTTATTTGTCTCAAGGTATTTTATAATTTCCTCTCTTATTTAACCATTGACCCATTCATTTTTAAGGTAGCATAGCATATGTAATTATTTTTTCTCATTTCTTTTTCTGTGGTTGGTTTCTAGTTTTATGCTATTTTGGTCAGAAAAGATTCTTGAAATTATTTCTTTTCTATTAAATTTGTTCAGGCTTGTTTTGTATCCTAGTATGTGGTCAGTTCTGGAGACTGTTTCATGTGCATTTGAAAAGAATGTGTATTTTGGGTGTTTTTTTTTTAGTAATGCAATGTCCTGAAAATGTCAACTAAGTCTGACTGTTCTATTGTATTATTTAGGATCTTTATTGCCTTATTGGTTTCTTTTCTTTTTTTTTTTTTTTTGGTCCAGAAAATTTGTTCTTAGATGTTAGTGGATTGTTAAAATCTCTTACTATTATTGTAGTCCCATCATTTCATTTTTATGTCTGTTAGTATTTTTTTTAAGTATTTGTGCTCCTACATTGGGTGCATATATGTTGACCACTGTAACATTCTTTATTTATCCTTTTATCATAATATAGTGTCCTTATTTGTCTTTATGTTTTTTGTTTTAAAGTCTATTTTGTCTGATACGAGTATTGCTACCCTGTTTTCTTATCATTTCCATTCATATGAAATATCTGTTTTTATCTCCTCACTTTCAATTTCTGTGTGTCCTTTGCCCTAAAGTGGGTCTCTTGTAGGCAGCCTATTGTAGGCTCTTTTTTTTATCCAGTCTTCCACTCTATGTCTTTTGATTGGAGCCATTGACATTTAAGGTAATCAGATAGATATGTATTACTATTTTAAACCTTGTTTTCCAGTTGATTTTAAATTTCTTATTACTTTCTTTTTCTTTTTCTTTTTACTTTTGTAGTTTGATGGTTTTCTCTTGTATTATGCTTGCGTTCTCTTCTTTTTTATTTTTGTCAATCTAATGCATGTTTTTTATTTGTGGTTACCCTGTTTTTCCAAGTATGTTAATCCCATTTTATATCTAGTTTATTTATCATATAGGCTCAAATAATTGTATTTTATTAAAAATAAAACATTTTCATACTTTCCTCTCCCATATTTTATGATTTTGATGTTCTCTTTTACATCTTTGTGTTCATCTTTTTGCTATTCATTGTGGTTATCATTTCTTGAATAATTTTATTTTAATTCCTATTCTGGCTTATTTAAGGGATTTACTTTCCAATTTTGATTTTCTCCTTCTTATAGATTCTTGCTTGTTTTCTATTTAGAAAAATCCTTTCAATATTTGTTTTAGGGTGGGTTTAGTATTGCTGTATTTTAGTTTTTGCTTGTCTAAGGAATTATTTATCTCTCCTATTTTTAATAATAATCTTTCCGAGTAGAGTATCCTAAATTGCAGATTTTTTGCATTCAAGACTTTTAATATATCTTGCCTCTCCCTTCTGGCCTGCAATATTTCTGCATGGAAATCAGCTGATAGCCTTATTGGGGTTTCTTTGTAATTAACTCTTTTTCTTCTGCTGCCTTTAGAATTCTTTTCTTTATCTTTAACTTTGGCAGTTTTAATTGTAACCTGTCTTGGTTTAGGTCTGTTTGGGTTCATCTTGTTTTCAATCCTCTGGGCTTCCTATACCTGGGTAACAGTTTCCTTCTTTACATTTGAGAAGTTTTCAGCCTTAACTTCTTCAAATACACTTTGATCACCCTTTCTCTTTCTTCTCTTTCTGGTATCTCTATTTTGTGTAGATTGACAAACCTTATCCCACATGTCTCTTATATTTGCTTATTTTTCCTTCCCATTTGGCTTCTGTCTGCTGTTCTGATTGGGTGATTTCCATTATTCTATCTTCCAAATCATGTATTCACATCTTCTGCTTTATGCAACCTACTCAGCTTTCAACTCAGCAAATCAGTTTTCTAATTTTTCCTTGCTCTTCTTTATAGCTTCTCATTCCATTCTACATTAATATGCACTTCTATTGATAGCCTTTCTTAATTCCTTCAGTATTTTTGTCATCTCCTTTTTGAACTCAGAGTCTCCTAGACTGAAGAAGTCTGTTTCATTGTTTATTCTTTCAGGGAAATTCTCATGATCTTTTGCTTGGGAGTGGTTCCTCTGCTTCTTTATTTTATTTTATTTTTTTAATCAATGAGTTTAGGAGAAACTATTATCTTCTATGGTATTGGATGGCTATTTTTATGTGGGAATGGCCCTGTGTATCCTGCATGGGTTTAGTACTTTTGGTGAGAGGACTCTTTTTAGTATGGATGACTTATATCTCTTTCTTCAGTGTGTGCTTGCCATTATCCCCTTGATAGTGGTTGTGCATGGTGTTGTGGTGATCAGTACCTGCATTGGATGTTGAGTGGGGACTCCTTTTTGCTCTGTGTTGTCATAGCCATGATGGGGACAGGGTCTTCTCCCTCATTTTTGAAGTAGATGCCCCTAGATCTGTTTCTGAGCTGCAGTGTGAGGTAGGAGGGATTGGAGAGCTTCCATTCTCAAGTGTCTCCACAAAGCCACCAGTGCAGATCTGTTGGTGCAGATCCACTCAAGGCAGTTACTATTACTGCAGTACTCATGCATTGGACCTTCTGTGGAAGGTGGGAGGTATGGAGGTATCCTGGTCCTGGTGAACCAACACATGCACATGCTCCAAAGCCCACACCTGCTAAGGCTAGATTCATCCCAGCTGTGGGAGCACCCAATGTCCATTTGGATATCCTGTAGGCATTGAGTTTACAAAGGTGGTGGTAGTGTCATAAATCCACAAATCGCACAGTTGTGGGGAGAGGGGTCATATTTCAACACTGCTTCATAAGGTATGTGGCCCTTGGGGATCAGCTTTGATTTCAGCACTGCCTCCATGTGTAGGTAACCCACCATGCTTGGGTCTTCCCAGAGCTCACAGAGGTGGTGCTGAGCCAGATGAAAGCACACTGAGAAAGAGGCTGCTATGGTGGGCCACATCCCTTCCTTCATGAGCCCCTTAACTAATTCTTCATATTTTCAAATGATGTTGCATTTCTGCACATGTTCTTGGTTTTCTAATATATTGATTCTTTCAAAGTTTCCAATCTAGAATTCATCCATTTTTGGGATTTAAAAATGGCAATGACTAACTTATTTCCAGTACTTTAATTGATTAATCTCATACAACCCACTTCCTTTTGTTCCACTTCAGAGTTTCTTGCATATTTTGTGAGTATAATTTCTTCTATTATTATCACTAGTGAAATTTAAACTCCATGAATGTAATGATTTTTGTGTCTTATTTTATCTGTTCTCTTCCCAGCACCTGGAATTGTGTCTACCATCGAACAGGCACTTCACAGATATTTGTTGAATATCATTTATGATTCTAAATATACTTACTTGAATTATTATTCCCAAATACATCTATTTTTTTAAATGTCACCTGAAATAGATTCACTTCCAAATTGTTGATTTTATTACTTTTATCTTCTTATTCTTCTTATGTGTTTTGTTTTGCAGATTTTTTAAGTGAAATGCTCACAAGACTCCTTTCTCTCTTCTGGAAGTTGAGGATTGAGCTATTTAAACTAAGCCTTCTATTGTCACTTCAGGCTTCACTCAGTGTGGCAATATTAGAGATAGTTTAAAGAGAGTCTCTAGGCCAAAAGGTGTGTTGGTGTGTTGGTTCAGTTTCTAGCAAAGTGGTCACACTAACATCCTCTTACTCTCTTTAAGAATAGTTTCATATAAGCCATAGACCCAAACAGTGGTCAACAGCTTTTTTTTTTTTTTTCCTAGAACCTGCTCAAAGTTGCACAGGTGGTAGGCAAGCACAATTTTAGAAGTAAGCTTGACTCTTGTCACTGACTCTTAAAGAGCATTTTTAGTCCCTATTATTAATTAATAGAATTTAATTTCCAGGTGCTTCTGTTGGTTTCTGGAGGCCAAATCTTACAACTTCTGCTTCTAGAACCATTTTGTATTTCTGTTTTGTTCCATTTCGTAAGAATATCTAGTTTTCTTTGAGGCATTCAATATTTTAGTTTTTTTCTCTTTTTATAGTCTGTGGTTTTAGCCTTGTCTTCTCAATGTAAATTTATCATGTATTTTCCCTCATTGTTTACTTTCACTTATTTGTTCTCCATCCACATTCATTTCCTTCCTCTCTTGCATCTTCAAGTGCCCTGTATGCTGGACTATTTTCACTACGACATACACATTCTGTAAAATTTTCCATTTTACTAAAATCCCCCTTTACCTTTACCTCACATCTCCCTTCAGCTATAGTCTACTCTTTAATTTGGCTTTATATCACACACCTCACAATGGTTGTCTCTATTGGCCAACTTCATTTCTTCTCCTATTCTATCCTCAGCATACCCTTTTGCTTCCCTGAAACCATGAAGTTCAAGAGCCTTGTACATTTCTAGGTCACCAACTGGCAGTCCTCACCTCACATAGCATATTGAAAGCATTTGACACAGTTGATCACTTCTCCCTTCTTAAAATATTTTCTTTATTTCAATTCTCCTGTCTTTTTCCTCACTTTCCGCTCATTCTCAGCCTCTTTTTCAGTGCCCTTATCGTTTCTTGATTTTTTAAAGAATTAATGTCTGTTCAGCCCCTGAATCACACTCAGATATTTTCTTATTCCTTAGTTGATCTCACCCAGTTCCATATTTTCAAATGCTATCTATATATCCTAATGCAATGATTTAGTTTTAGGCTGAACTTTTTTCTTAATTTGGGACTTCACATCTATTCTTGGATTTCTATTGGGTATTTTAACTTTAATATGTCTAAAATGAAGCTGTTTATTTCTTTCTCAATCCCTGTTAAAATTACTCCCTCCCCTGTGTCTACAATCTCAGTAAATGGGGTCTATATTTAGTTGGACTAGGGGAAAAAAACCCTTATAATCTACTGACTTCTCTCTTTTTCTCAGAAACAACATCAAGTCCATCAGAAAAGCTTGTTGGCTCTATCTTTAGAGAGATATTCACAATCTGACCATTTATTACAATGACCATGGCTCAATGATGTTTAATCCTCTATAATCTCTTATCTGGATAATTACTTAACTCATTTGCAGTTTTCCCTTTTGATCCCTAGATCCTATTCACACAACTACCAGAATGTTCCTTCCATGATGGAGAACAGATTACTTTATTCCCCTGCTCATAACCCCCCAATTTTTTCTTATCACACTCATACAAATATCCATAGTAATAAGGTCTGTATGATTTGGTCCTGGCTGCCCTATTTAAGCTCTATAGGATTTAGTCCTGGATACTTAACTACTTATTTGATGTTATTTCTGTAACTCCTGCTCACTCATTGACTTCTGAACACACTGTCCTAATTCTTCTTCCATTAACACACCAAGTTTTTCTTTTCTGTACATGCGTTATCAATGCACATTAGCTTCTATTTGACTGGTGAACAGGGTAATGAAGCCAGCACGATGTGAAGTTGCCCTAAGTCTGTATGTGATTTTTTTCCTAGGCAAAGCTTTTTTTTTTTTTTTTTCCCCAACTGCTGCTGCATGGGGGTAAGAACCTACTCTAAAGAAAGAACAAGACTCCTGTACCGACGTTCCTCATCTAGCCAGGTAGGCTTGTGTAGCTCTCAGCTACATGAGTTGGACTGTCTCTCAGGCCTACTTACTAGCTGCCCCATGCTCTCAGAACTTCAGTGTCTTCTGTATTCTCAGCTCTTGACAGCCTTGCTCTAATATTAATCATTGCCAACTAATTTAAATATTCACTGTAGTTACCTCCAATCATGTTTAGCCACCTGCCTCGGTGACCTAGTTTGTGGTACCAATGACTTCTACATTCTCTGGTTTCAGTTGTATAGAATTACAGAATTTGCATGATCTGCTCTTCTGCTCATAATCTTTTTTTTTTCCCCTTTTTAGGGCCACATCCTCAGCATATGGAGGTTCCCGGGCTAGGGGTCTAATTGGATCCTACAGCACTGCAGGATCTGAGCCGTATCTGGAACCTACACCACAGCTCACGGCAATGCAGGATCCTTAACCCACTGAGCAAGGCCAGGGATTGAACCTGTAACCTTATGGTTCTTAGTCAGAGTCGTTTCCGCTGTGCCATGATGGGAACTCCCTGCTCTTAATTTTGATTATCCTTTAAACACATATTTTTGCAGGAAGCAGTTTTACCCTCTACCACTATTACAAATGGCAGAAATATCTCATTTTTCTGCCTCTGAGATTTAGCATATGCGGTCCCCTCAAGTCAATTGCATTCTTTCCCAAATAACTTCATGATTCATTTCCTCACTTCATTCAGTCTCTCTTTAAAGGACACCTTCCCCAAGAGATCTTCTTATACAACACATCTCAATAACCCCCAGCCTGATTACCATATCCTCTTACCCTCTCTTAACTTTCTTTTGGCACATGACATTATATATATACATTTGTGTATGGACTAGTTGACTGTCCCCCACAGTGGAGTGTAAGCTCCATCAGGGCAGGACCTTTGTGTGTCTCATTCACTGCAATAAAAACATTTGGCAAATAGCTAAGTGCAGAATAAACATTGGTTTAATTAATGAGTAAATAACTCAATGTGTGGATAGTTTCCTCTTATAATAAACACCTTTTTCACAGTTTTTGATGAAGACTGCTTTAGGAAAATCATTTCCCATTTTCTACTGCATATTAAATAAATGAAATTATTTTAAACCTGAGTTAATTTCATGAGCTAATACATTTAGCTATAAACCAAGGCTAATAACAAATGTAATTGCTAAAATTCTTTTAACTAAAAAGAATTGCCTTAGGATACTTAATGTTGTCATTAATAATTTCACAAGAGTAAGTTAAAGCTCTGTGGCATGGTAGGAATGCCAGATATTTAGATCAGAACAATTAAGTCTGAGTATACTAACACCAATACATTTATTTAGTTACGTTCTTTATTTTCCAGTGAGATATTTGAAAGATCAATACTAGGTGAAACACAGATTTAATCTCTTCAGTTATTTGTCATTTTTAGATTAGATTTCACAACCTATTTTTGATAACCCTCTATTAATCCTCCTTATTCCTAAAGTGTCAAGTGGAATAGTGAGCTCTCATGTCCCATTTTTAAAAGCTCTGCGGGAAATAAAATGTTTTGACTCTTACCAAGCAGTATTGAGTCATTCTGGAAATATTTCTATGGAAAGTGGGTGGGAGTGGAAATGCATTCAAGTTTTGAGCAGAAAGAAAGTAAAGATAGGTGAGGGAGGTCATAGGACTTACTACATACATTGTACTTTAAAAAATAGAAGACAGAAATTTTAGAGCAAATAGTCTGTATCTTCCTATGTTTCCTCATATGCGAGGTGGTGTACCAGAGTGGCTGAGTATAACTAATTTGGTTGCCTGCATTTCACTGCTATCTCCACTACTTACTGGTTTTGTGATATCCGTGGGAAGTCTACTTTTCTTTGCTCACCTATAATAGTAAGTACCCCAGAGAATCATTGTGATGATTAAATAAATTAATGAATGTAAAACATTTAGAACAGTGTCTGGTATGTAATAAATATTCAGTAAGTGTAATAAGTGTTTGCCATATTTCATTCTTCTTCATAAATGAGGTTGGAAATCAATGGAATGAGCAGCAAAGAATTTAAGAATGCCAAAAAGAGTAATAGCTAAATACAAGCTGCTTATTAAATAAGCAAATGGGGAGATCCTTTATTTTCAATAATAAATTAAGCAGAATTTTAATCTTTCCAGAGTAACTGTTTCCTGATTGAAGCCAGTAGACCATGTAATCTTAGAAGCACTTTTGTTAGTGTGTGTTTATAGTTAGGTGCACAAATCTCTCAATGAGAAATAGATCTTGAAACATAAATTTAATAAGATAGACAATATAAAAGAACATTTTAACGTATTATCATGTCATTAAAATCGAGAATCATTTTTGAGTCTCAAAATCATTAACAAAAGCAATTAAAGTGACAAGAGCCTTGAAACTACTGTGTGTATATTAAAGAAATAATATTTCTACCATAAAAATTTCTTTTTAGGATCTGGTGACTTGACCATAAAAACTGTTTCAGGGCTGAAGGCTGGCATATGTTGTGTTCATTTGATGCATAAATTGCTTTCCATTGGCTAGAAATTTTCATTGTTATATTTTGAAAAGCAGGAAAAACATGTTTTACATTTCTAATTTATTAAAGTATAATGGAAAGTACAGTATTCTTAAAATGGAAATTTTTGTTTCAGAAATCATGATTAAATTTGAAGACTGCAAGGCAACACATGCACATAGACTTAATGGGAATTGTAGGTTATAATTAACTTAGCGATAGCATGTTATGGCAGAGGAAAAAACTGAAGGCCAAATAAGACATGTGGTAAATAGTCATTGGTTGTGCTAACACACCACAGGGGCTTCATTAGGGATAATAACTGTGCTATTCCTTTTGTAAAATTTATAAAATTTAAGTGCAATCAATTAGAATTAATCTCAGATTCAAGTAAAAAAATGCAAATGGATTTCTGCTTTAAAAACATAACTTCTTGATATTACAAGTTACAGAAATATGTGTGCTAAAGAGAAAATGTTCAGAGTTTAAGCCAGAATCATACTGATTAACCCAGTGTGCCATTTGGGTAAATTATTGTGTTGGAATTATATACTGAAATGCCTGATCGTAATCAGAACAGGATTATGGATATTGAAAAGTATTTATTTTCACTCTAAAGTAAATTTTTGCCCAAATTACCCTTAGTGTAGCACATTATGTGGATATATTATATGTGTGTGTGTGTGTGTGTGTGTGTATGTTTACAGGTTTTGGGGTAGGAATTCTTAAGTCAGATGTTCTGGTGATAAATATAACTTTCTACTTGTTGACTGAACCACCTCTGTTTTGAACACCCACTCTGATTGACGACTGATAATTGACTCTAATCAATTATAGGTAAGCTCTAACAATTCAGTATTTTTCAGTTCAGTTGTAACTGGTTAAATCAGAAACATGTGAAACTTCTTCCCATTATGGTTCTTCCCATTGTTGATGATGGGTATGGTATAGCCTTGATTTATACTGCCAATCCAAGATAGAGCTCATCCTCAGGTCTTTAGTTTGTGAGCATTTAGTTCCACTGGCATCTGAGGTCATGTTTAAGGCCCAACTGTGCCTTTTATTAGTTGGCTTGTGGATTCTTTTGACTATTTGAAGGACTTTTCCAATTCCTCCAGCCATCTCAAACTATCCCCTGTAACACTCTCAAGGAAGGTGGTGAGCATAGGCAAATTTCATTTGCACTTTCTCCCTTTTTTGTGTCTGTGAGAGACTTAAGCACATGGGAGTCCAGGGACTTACTAAGATTATGCCTGCAGGAATACTGTCACCATTTCTAACTCCTTGGCATTATATAATGTTGGTTTTAGAGACCTCTCTCTGAGGCTTGGTATCTTCCTGGGTTTCAACCAGAAAGTGAGGCAAATTTATCTGTCATATTTTAAATCCTTGGCCAAAATATCTGGAATTTCTGCTATCTCCTATTATCCCTTACCATGTGGATAGGTCCACACTGGGTCAAGTAGATTCAGGTTGCTTTCTTGGATAACATGAGAACATTTAAAACTCTGCTCGATACTCTTTATTTGCTCGCGATACTCTTTATTTGCTCCTCTGGATCCATTTCTGCACCATTTACAGTCGACGCTGAGAACTAGAAGTCTGGGTTATTTGGAGAAAGTCTGTGGGAACTTGCTTTCTGAGTGTTATCTCCTAATGGGGGCACCAGTAAGAGAGTGGAGGGTAGGAAGAGAGTGACACTAGGGTATTTATATTCTCCCATTTTACTCCTACGAGGTTGCTGAAAGTTAGAACTCCTATCAGATGCCTGTCTTCTAGGGCTGTATCTCATTTTTCTTGGTTCTGCTAACCTCTATATCCCCTTAAATCATCAGGCTGTGGTGGCAACAGCTCCCCTTTTGGTCATTCTCAGAATGTTTCACTAATCATTTGGTTTCCCTTAAACCTACATACATGTTGTGAATCATCTCTTTTTTTTAGCTCTCCACATTATCATTTTAGAATATCTTCCTTTTGATAATAGCACTTTGTATTGCAGTGTATTTGACCCTTGAACAACATGGGTTTGAAGTGCCTGTGTCCATTGACATGGAAATTTTTTTCCAATAAATAGGGCCCTGAAGTACTACATGATTTGTGGGTGGTTGAGTCCACAGATGCAGAACTGTGGACAAGGAGGCCTACTGTGAAGTTAATGGTGGATTTTTGACTTTGCCAAGGTTGGCATCCCCTACCTTGGCGTTGTTCAAGGATCAGCTGTATTTGATGGCATACGTGGTTATGGTTTCAGGAAACTGAAATTCAAATTAAGATTCAGAAATTGGTTTTCCTCACATAGCTAAGGACCACTAGTGAGCACTGCTCACAAGAGATAAATGTAACATATTAATCTGAGTCATGTATTTCAATTATTACCAGTGGTGGCATGAGATGAAGTCTATGTGAAAAGTAATGTGTTGTGAGATAAACTGGATTTGTTAACTAGTAACAATAGCAAATATGATGATTATGAAGGCTGGAAGATCAGTTGACTTTTCAGATGATCCTGAGTAATACATAACTGAGAGCCTTGAACAATAATTCAGAACATGGGAGGAAAATCAGAAATCTTCTATGTTAGTTTTCAAGGAACGCTTCATCACCTAAAGTCTCAGGGAACGTATCGCTAAAGATCTAAACCTTGCCCGCAGAGACCAAAGTCGCTACCATATGGACTAGGTTAAGAAATCTACTCAGAACTTTTGGACTTTATTAGGTCCTGCTTCTGAAATGATTCTTATCTCTGGAGACTAAAAATGCCACCAAAATATACTAGTCAAAGTGAGGACTAGAGAAATCCCTGGTGACAGATGGAACTTGGCCTCCTTTCTCCTTCTACTGGATTCATGTGACCATATACCAATCATGTGGTTATTAACCTAATCCTAGAACGTACAGTACAAATGGATATACTTAGTATTTAGTAGAATCTCCACACTGATACTATGATCCATGAAGTGAGAGTTATTATGTTATAAAAGACAAGTGGAAGGTTTATCCTGAGTCTTAAAATCTGGTAATGTCATTTTTTGATTTGTCGAATTTATTGTTGCTGTTGTTTTTAATCTTTCCCTTTGTTTCTGCCTTATTTTGAGGTTTAATTGGGCATTTTATATAATTCCATTTATTCTTCTCTTTTATAATATCAAAATACTTAATTTTTATGGGTTTCCATAGAGTTTGCAGCATACATTTATAACTAATCTAACTTTGCTTTCAACTAATTCTATACTACTTCCTGGGTAGGGCACTGTGAAAAAAGTATTGTTATTTAGTTTTCCTGTATCCTCACTGGGTGTTCCATCTATTTCTTGACAGGATCCCTACTAAAGAAAACAGGTTCTTTTCTTTCTGACTCTCATCCTCATGTCCTTCTTGATTATCATGACCATCTTATCTGGTTCACACTTCACAGGAGATACATGGAGTAAACAATAATTAAATATCTATTTGGAGATAAGCTTTTATATTTCTGCATAAAACAGGCTCAGTCAGTAATATGTTGTGAAGAGCACTGATTTTAGTTACAATTTTTTGTGAATATTGCTCCATTAATTACTAATTGTGTACTGGGCCAGTCATTTAACTTATTCTAGGGCTGTATCTCATTTTTCTTGGTTCTGCTAACCTCTATATCAGAATTTCATTTAAAAGCGGGAGGTAATATCTATCCAACAGGTAGATCTGAGTATAGGAATGTACACACAATCACATGTGGCAGTGTTCAATAAATAAATTATAGCATACACATTATAATTTACTATCCAGAGCTTTTCCAGAGAAAGCAAAACACCATTTAATAAACCTAGAAATTACAAATGATCCTTCTCATTGATCATAGATAGATCCTTGAGCAAAGATAAGAGATTCTCTTTTTTTCCTTTTCCTAGTGTTTTCAAAGAAAGCTAATTCATGAGACCTGCTCATGATATGTATATATGTATGTGTGTATGTGTCTATTTATCTATTTATCCATTCGTCTAAATTTTTAAGTGACTCACTTTGCTGATAGAACAAAGCTTCCACTGGAAGATTAGGATTCCACTCCTTGAAAGAGGAAAGGATAAATCAAAAGGTACAGATGATTAAATCTAAGATGGTGCCTGCTACTAAAAGGACTGCTTTGCATGGGTAACTGAGATAGGAATTCTAGCATAGGTGATATGCTAAATACACCAGAATAATTCTTCACTGTACTGCTTGGGTTGGAGATTGAGTACTATGCCTTTAGGAGTTTCAAGTTTACTATTTGTCATTATTGTGATCAATTCTAAGACATTAGAGTCAGCTTTAGTAAATGCTGTCTTATAGGCAATATCTAAATGTAGTTATGGACCAGATGACATCATAACTGTCTTAGAATATAGCAACTTAACTTCCCCCCCAATAGTGCAGAAATTAATATTTACAGCCTATTAAGTGACAGGAATTTCACAGTTTATATCTTTATTGAGCATTCCCTTGCATATTCACTTTTGACATATGTTTATATGTCACTTTTTCTAACCACAAATTTTAGGCCCTATATGACAAAAATGTATAACAAAAACAAATGCAATGTTAATGTAAGTAGAAAATAAAGACCAAAGGGCTAACATTATTAATTGCTTAATTGCTGAAATTAAGTATAATGTGTGGCAGAAAAAAGGAGAGACTCAGACATCTGTGAAAATCTCATAATTTATACATGGTTTACACTAGTTTCTTGAATTAAACAACTGTACTGATCTCCTAATACTCAACTTCTTCAATTTTTCCCTCACGTAGAACTTTGTATGGGTCCACTGAGTGATATAATGGACAACACATTATCCACCATTAATGTAGTGGTACGTCTCCCATTTCCTATGTCTTTTTAATGAGTGCCTTTTGATAAAAGTTGAAAGAGTTATGTAACAGTAAAAATGATCACATTATGTGACAAGCTATTAATGTTCAAATAGGTAATTTGAATGTTGGTTGTGTATGATTCAGAAGAAGAACTGAAAGCATATAGAAAAGGCATTTAACTTTACATCTTTAAAATGACAAATATTCTGTATATATTGTCCTTTTCATAAAACAGCCCAGAGAGAATTTGAGGTTGTGTACTCTGAAGAAGTATTGGATTATAGGTATTTTATAACGCATATGGATTGAAAGCAAACCCATATGCTTTATAAAAAGCAGATAAGATGAATGTAATCTGATGATGAAAACTCAGAGCCACTTGCCTGGGTAAATGACTACAACTTACAGAGGATGGCAACAGATATCTGTAATAACATTTAGTATTTAGGATCATTTAAAATTTACTTTGGAAAGCATACATGGCAATCTTTAGTACATTAATAGGTATAAGATTGTCTCCAAATTCTATACCATTGATAATAGAATAAAATAGTTCTGATCTTAACATATTTTAAATCATATATCATTGCAGAAAAACATCAATAATGTTCCTTTGGAACTTCTTATTTGCTCTTTGTACATCAGTATGAATTGCAACATAAAAATGAGTTAAGTTGCCATAAGAAGTGATTTGATGTAAGCAAATTGAATTTTGAAGAACATTTGCCAAAGACAATACTTTTTAATTTAGATAAATTGATATCATACCACTCTTTCAGAAATAATTAGATGCCAATTCACTTTCCTCTGATGACCCTTCTAGTCCATCTTAATAAAATATTACCCATAAATAGAAGTATTCAACCAATTTTCTATGGCAAGTGTGATATGCATTTAGTTAATCAAAAGTGGCTCTAAATAATTTCAGTGTAAGAAAAAAAAGGGGCTCCGAATACTCTATTGTTAAATTTAATTCTTGATATAGTCTAGCACTGCCTAAGTTGCAGGCACAGGTCTTAAGGATGGGATATTATTAGGAAGAGTTTTCGTATAGCCAGATTGTTTAGATTTAACCACCCGCCTTTCCAATAGCTTTACTACTTTCATTCTTCTTAAAGTACAGAGTTCAGTATAGCTCTGCCAAAGGTAAACTTAAGCTTTTGTTCTTTCAAACTATGGGTGTGTTTGTTTTTGTTGTTCTCAGTCCTGAATGATAGTTTTGCAGGGAATGTATTTTTATTTGATCATTATTTTCTCTATGTATGGTTAATATTTCCTTCTATTCTTTGACTTTAATTGTTGCTATAGAAAAATTAGCTACTTCTGTTCTATTTTTGTAGAAAAAAAAATCTGTTTTTCCCACTTGCTAATAAGATGATCTTATCTACTGTGTTCTTTCTGACATAGATCTTGTATTGTCTTAATTTCACAGTGACTCATGTTCAGCTTATTTAAATTTCAGATATTACCTCGCCCTGGGTTTCCTGAGATACCCCTGTATCTTTATTTTAAAACTCCTACCTGTGTTTACTTGAAGTTAATCATTTTATTAGTTTTCTACTGCTGCATAACAAATTACCACAAATGCAGCAGCTTAAAACATCCATTTATTTGCTCACAGTTCTGTAGGTCAGAAGTCCACGTGAGGTGGACCACTCTGTCTGCTCAGGGTTCACAAGGCTGAAACTGTTATGCTGGCAGGATGCATTCTCATTTGGAGCACAGGGTCCTCTTCTAAACTCATTCAGATTTTTGGTAAAATTCAGTTCCTTGAGATTGCAGGACTGAGGTCCTCAACTTCCTTGCTGGCTGTCAGCTGGTGCCATTCTTAATTCCTAGACATTGCCTGAATTTCTTTCTACACAGCCTTCTAATCTTCAAAACTGACAATGAAGAACATCCCTTGTGTCAGATGCTCCTCTGATGCTTGAAATATCTGACTCCAGGAAGAGGCCAGTCCTTTTTAATGGCTCATTCAATTAAGTCAAATGCACCCTGAATAATCTCCCTTTTAAAAACCAATTATATCCTATAACAAGCCAATCACCAGAATAAAACCCATCCTATTTAAAGTCTGGAGGATTATGCAAGGTGTGTATAACAGGTGGTTAGGGTCCTGGGGTTTCACCTTAGAATTCTGCCCACCACAACAGGTGCATGTATAGCAATTATCAATCAATGAGTTTTAATTAAGAGAAAAATTCTCAAGAATGAAGTTTCTAGTAGGTAAAGTTGTACTTTGTGAGAAAAAAAACTAGGTATGTTTTAATATATTCCCTTAGATGATTTGAACTCTTATGAATATATTTAATGGTATGCAAATGATTCATTTGGTTTAAATTTAACATTGTATTGCTAACATGTCAAATTTAAATAATTAATTGAGGGAGATGGGAAACTGGAGAGTGCATTCTGGAATCTATCTTTTAATTACAAAAAGAGCTCTGCTTCTGCATATATGAATTTAAGATTAAGACCTCTCTCCAGGTTGCTTGTTACTGCTTCCCACTTTACATCTTTGGCTGGAATGATCTTATTCCAGGTATGGCCTTGCTGATTCCCCTCCATTAAAAAGGATTACTAATTGAATTGCCTCTTAAGGTAATAGATTTTGCTTCCTTAACCTTGGCAGGCCTTTGCCTGTATCCAGTGTTGCCTGGAAATATTATTTGTCTGCATGAGAATTCTAATTTTTATTTTGATCCTACATTTTTAACCATCTTCAGTTTCTCATTTAGTGTTTGATTTCATCCAAGAATGCAGTTGGTGAGCACAGACCTCTTTCTCTGAAGACACTTCTTTCTCAGGTCACTGTACTAATTCATTACGGTGGAAAGAAAGTTTAGGTATGTATTTTGTGGCATTTAATATTTTGTGAGATGAATTGCGCTTCAAAAATTTGTTTTTTATTAGAAAGAGACCCTTAGAAGGCTTGAATTCATCACGTTCCCTACTTGAACCTCGAGACTCAAAAGAAAACAGTTTTCCACCCCCATAGTCTGTTCTAAGGTTACCAAAGTCACCTTAAAACCAACAACCAAACCAAAGGGAGCTTATCGCCTATATTCCTTGTATTCCAGCAGATACTAGAAGGCTTCCTCTTAAAAGGTGATAATGAGGGTAGGATATTAGAAACCTCTCTTTTGTGCGTGCAGAAAGGCCGTGTTGTCTTGAGTTTAAGAACGCCGATCCTATGTGATTCTAACCATAACTACTGTAGGAAAGGGCATGGACTCCTCCCCACCCCTCCATCTTCAGTAAAGAGGAACTGGGGTTTGGCGGGGTTTAAATCGGTTAGAAAAGGAAGTAAAAGAGGGAGGAGAAGGTAGCACAGAGAAGGCCAAGTAAGCAGAGCCCCAGCTATGCTGGTCTGAAGTGGAAACGCCAAGGCCAAGCAGGCACACGACTGGCCGGGAGGCCCTGGGAGCCCAAGCGCGGGGTCTGGGTAGGTGGGTAGGGGGAGCGCGAGCTTGGGGTCTGGATGAGTGGGTGGAACCCGCCGCCGCCGCCGCCGCCGCCGTTTCCTGGACACTGGGTAACCGACCCGAAGGCATCGGCCGCCTGAGCCGAACAGCCGGCCGGTGGCAGGCGCGTCGGCGCGGAGAGACATGCGGAGCGGGTGAGTTGGGGTGTCCCACCCCGGGTGCAGCCAGCTTCTCTGGCAGCCAACACAGCTCTCGTGCAGCATCCAGAGGGGAGAACCCCGGACCGCCTCCGCCGGGGTTAATATCCCACTTAGTCAGTCCTTCAATTACCAGTCTCTGCCTGGAGACTGAGGGGAAGCTGTCACTAGGTGGCGAGTATGAGAAAAAATCCCCAGATTTTCCTGTGTTATATAGTAGGTTTTCATTAATCATCTATTTTATACAGTAGTTAGTATATCTACTCGATAGTTTGCAATAACCTATATCGGAAAAAAGAATGGATATATTTGTATCTATGACTGATTCACTTTGCTGTACAAATACGCTGTACAAAGTAATACAACATTGTAAGTCAACTATACTCTAATAAAAGTAAGAAATAAATAAATAAATTTTTAAAAAAGAAAAGAAAAATTCCTAGGGACTGGGGAAGCGATGGAAAGTCTCCCTCCACAGGCTACCCAGTTGTATGTACTTCACATTTTATAGAACTGCATCCCTAGAGTCTCATTCTTTTGAATAATTATTTCTACCTTTTAGTCTGCTTATAAGGCCTCCTTTTTATTTTGATTTACTATTTATGTTTATTCTTTTGAGACTTCATCTTTCAATTGTCTGCCCAAATACTGCACATCTTAGGAGAGAGGCTGACGATCTTCAATTCTTTATTTGCTCTTTAAGACTACAGATGAGGTGACCCACCACACTTTTTTCTGCAGATGAGGAAAATAAGGCTCAGAGCTGTTATATGACTTACCAAAGTCACCAGTTCAGACCAAGAAGACTAAGGGTCTCCTGACCCCTAATTCAGAGAATTTTCTGGTATTTCTTTCTTGACATTCATTGACTGCTCAATACATATTTATGAATTGACTTCGTAGCTTCCCAGGCCTCCTTACTATTGCATGATCTGTATGGGCATCCTGACCCAAAAAATAGCATTCTTGAGATATTTTCTCCCCATCCCCCCCCAAATTTTTTTTATTGGTCCTACTATGGCAACAACAAACTTACCACAGTTAACTCAGAGACAACTGAATGGCCAGTCGCCAGACACATCCAACAACCTGAAGGATTTTGAGATGTTAGTTTATGTTGAATTATTGTCTAGACATTATAGGTGAGACTGATGTAGTTTCATTATGAATATACGTCTCATTTTATTGTTGTATTCTCAAAGCTTTATTATTAACTGTATCTGGCTAGTTTTAAACTCATATATTATTTCAAATATTATGAGTTTGAACTTAATTGGATTAAGTTCAAACCCATATTATTGAAAATACGGTTCGAGCTTAATCCACACTTTCTCCCTGGGTGAAGTTGAATCATGGTAGTAACTGCCATATCTCTTGCTCTTATCCACAGCCCTGCTTTCTCTCTTTTGCACTTGCCCAAGACTCAGCATAACTTCTGACTTAACTAACCTCTAACTATGTCCTCAGAGTTTATTCTTCCTTCTCTGTTCCCTACAGTAGTGAATGATATCTACATATACTCTTCTTTCTTTTTCTTTTTAATATGGACTTCATTCTCACACTGGCTTCCCAATCTTATACCTAACAAGAAAATCTCGAAACACCCTAGGACAGCTCTCCTTGACCCCAGTTGGTTCACCTTCCTCTCCCTAGAGCATTCATGTTGGGGATGTGGCCACTCAGATTGGTAGCAATCTATCAAACCATGTGGATAGACTAGGAAAAAATAATATCTCTAAAGAAAGGAGCCCCCTTTCTTTTAAAGGAAGAAGAGTTTCTTAGAAAGAACAAACAATTATTTATCTACCCAAAGTTATCTAGGTATATGAGAATACTGACTACTGAACTGCTAAAATTCTAGACATCAGAGTCCAGTCAAAACAGAAAAGATAGGACATATTAGAAAGGAAAGCAGAGAGATTAAGCAGCCAGAAAACTCCAGGTTGAAGAATTTGTGTTGTGGTAATGATGTAGGGAGAAAATTGGATTGATCATAAGCACTCGTATTATGTACCTGGTGGAAAAGTAGTACATCTGAAAGTAGATGGTTGAATGGGTGAGCCTAATGATGTCTGTTTTCTACACAATAAGAATATAATAAAGTATATACGGCATTTTTAAATTGGCATTGAACTGAGCATAACCTCAGTTATAAAGCTGAGGGAAAAAAAGACCACCCGAGTGAAAACAAACAGGCTATTTATTCAGAGCTTGCTATAGCAAGGGAGTCAGCCACCATTACTTGCTTGGGGCAGAAATTCAAAAGGCAGACAGTGGAGTGAGAAAGTTTTAAAATGGAAAAAAAAAAAAAAGCGGTTTCAGGTATGATCTGACTGGAGGTTGTTGACATGGAGAAACTGGAGGTGGGCTAACTAGAAGCAGGGCATCCTATTGAGTTGGTTTGAGGAGCTTATTTGGCTTTCCCTGGTTGGTCCCAAGTTAAAAGTGAAGGCAGATATTAGGGAAGCTGGAAGTCACTGACAAAGTCCTGACTGTTCTGGGCTGACTACTGTACAGGCTGTGGTTTGGCTTCCTAGGCTGTCTGGGGCAGAGATTGTGGGCTGGGATTCTATTTTTATGTATGATCTGGCCATTGTCCATTTGTATATTTAGTCCCTCAATGCTCATAAAAATTCAGTTAGGTAAATTTAATTTTACTTTCCCATTAGAAAAAACTTACATATGGAGAGATTTGGAAAGGTTAAGTATTATATTCATAAATGTATAATTTTTTAATGAACCCCCATTCACTGAATTTAAATCTTTACCATTTATTAAGCACTTATTATATGTTGGTCAATGGACTAAACAGTTTGCATATATATATATGTATATATATATATGCATATATATATATATATATGTGTAAACCTTCGCAATAACACTGTGAAGCATTATTGTTTTTAACCATTTTCCAGCAGAGGAAACTGCTGCTCAAATACTTTAAGTACTCTTCTCAAGTTCATACAGCTACTGAGGAGCCCATCTGATATTTAATCCCGTGTCTAACTGATTTAAAAGCTGTGTTCTTTGGCACTTTATTAAACTGTCTGATAATCTCCTAATTTTATCACTATATCACTCTCTTTTACCTTAGTTTGTACCTATGAACATCACCATCTGGCCTCCTTTCCTAGGTACTTAGAGGATGTTTGTGTGAACAGAGATAATTAAAAGTCTTTTCTGTGTGAACCAAAAGGAGCTAGAAAAACTTTGGCTTTAACTACAAACCAATAAAATGGTTGAGATGGCTCGGCATGTGAAATTACATAGTGAAGGTGGAGGGGTGAAGGAACGGTTGAAATTACAGTGAAAGAATACAACCAAGAGGGTATGAGTAACTACAGTGGATTGCTTCTCTAAATGAACTAATCAGGAAGTTTGCATGGAAAATCAATTATTCAAATATTCTTGTGCTGATTGCTAGTAAGATGTTTCATGGACAAACTGGACAATTCTTTTTCTTTTTTTTTAAATTTGTTTTGTGGAAATGAGACCTTTTTTCTAATTTTTTTCCTTGAGCAAAAAACTAGCCTTAGGAATTGGAGTTGTTGGTCCCCAAAATTATACTTGCAACCAATTCTTTGAGAGACTGAAGAAGCTGAGTATTTTTGCTAGTATAATTATGTTAGCCAGTGTTAATTATGTCTTAATCATCTTCAGTGTTCCACTGCTTTATGGAACTCAGTTTATTCAGTTTATGCTCTCAGAACAACTTTACTCCAGGCCAGAATACAGCACAGAAACAACAAAAGAAAGATAATTCATGGCCAAGGGTCCAGAGATCTCAGGCACAGATTTCTTTATTCTCCCACCTCTGGGTCATACAGGTGCTCCTGGTCTATACAGCTCTGTAACCACTACGTGTGTGCATCTCGGGGAAGGAAAACTACTCATGATGAAGATCTCCTACAAGGAGCTCCTCATACAAACATATACTAGCCTGTTGCCAGCCTTTACTTGAAAGTTCCCCTCCTCCAGGCTCTACTGAAATTAGATACAATTATAAATGTAATTGTTATTACTAAACAGTGTTGGCAGGCTGATACATTCTGTTCTGAAACAATTCACAGGCCCATGGATTCAAAACATCATTTATCTTTAGTAACGCATTCCACAGCATTGGCTAAGGGTCAGTAGCTCTGGAGACAAACTTCAATGGATCTACAAGAGCAAAGAGGAACCCATTATATGCATAGCCTATGGACACAGCAACTTGTAAACTAAAGGCTCATAACAGAAATAGTGAATAAGTAAACATCCTCTCCTGCATTTATGCATATATTCTTGCATAGCTCTTTCCATCCCACATCTATTTTAATTGCCAGAAACAGTGGTCTGATCACACTTTTCCCTTTTCCATACCCATTCACTTTGGGTTTCTTGCTACCAAAATTCTGCTATTGTCATTTAAGATAAATGTTCATGTTAAAGTCACTTATGACCTACTGCCCCATTAAGTGGACTTTTTTTTTTTAATCTTATGTAACTTTTCTGAAGCTCATTAGGGTGTTGTCTCCTTAAAACTCCTCTCACCTGGTTTCTCTGATCCTGTTCATTTCTGGGTTTTTTTAGCAGTATTTCTAGAAATAGTTAATTTTCTCAGCTTTCATTGTCAACATCCCCTTTTGTCATTGCCTGATCTCATCCAATGACCAACTCCACAATCACACCCAGAACTCTAGCTCCAGTCTCAAACTTCCTCATGAATTTTGAACAAACATATATCATACCCATTAAAAAGCACCGATAGGAGTTCCCATTGTGGTTCAGTAGGTTACGAATCTGACTAGTGTCTATGAGATGCAGGTTCGATCCCTGGCCTCACTTAATGGGTTAGGGCTGTGGCATAGGTCACAGACTCAGCTTGGATCCACTGTTGCTGTGGCTGTGGCTATGCAGCTCCAATTCAACCCCTAGCCTGGGAACTTCCATATATTGCAAGTGTGGCCCTAAAAAGCAAACAAACAAACATCCATGCAATTTAAATTCATCTCTCCTATAAACTTTACTGGTTCTTACTCTCATAGACCGAATTTAGGGTAATGATGGTGACATCTATTCAATCTCTCATGCTAGAAACTTGGGAGTTATTCTAGACTCCACCTCCTCTGATACTTACCGGCATCAAGTTCTCACCAAATCATGCTATTTATGCCTCTTAAATGCTTTTTGTTCTATCTTCTCTTCTCTACTTCTCTGGCTTAATTTTAAAACCATTACCCCAATGATTTCAGTTTTATCAGTTTTCAGCAATCTTGATCATTTTTCTGCTTCAAATCATGCTCTCCTCCTATTAACCTTCCATGGTCATGGCACTGGATTGTGACTATCTGATCATTGCTGTCTTACTATGAAAGATTTGAAATGGTTAAAAGGGGGTCTTGTTTATTTTTGTATCTTCAGGGCCTAGTATATAAGGCATATTCAATAAATATTTTTGAATAACTAAGTGCAGATTTTAGAAAAGATGTATAGAAAATGATGATATGCTACTGACATGCTTTAGAACAGTGTTATTCAAAAGACATTTCTGTAGTGATAGAACTGTTTCATAATGCAGTGGCCACTAGCCACTTGTGGCTTTTGAGTACTTGATGGTGGCTGGTATAGCCAAGGAACTGAATTTTTAATTTAAAAATTTTATATGGCTAGTGTCTACAGCATAGGACAGTAAAGCTCTAGAAAATCGGCCCACTCCTTCCCCCTTCCCCTCCCCTACAGTGGAAAAAAAAGTGTGTTGGGAGAAATAACAAAAAATAAAAGAAAATCAGCCCAGGAGTTGCTTTAAAAAATTTTTTTGTACCTGATTAATTCTTAAGTGGACTAAACTAAAAGCAGTTTTCTCTTCTGCTCCATTAATCATCACCACTTGAAACTAAAATTCTAGAGATGTTTTCTCACAGTGTTTAATAATTCCATTTAAGAAATGTTTTTGAACACTTGATGTATGCCAAACACTGTGGCTTCAAAGAGGAATATAACACATAATTTCTTCATTCAAAAGTGTAGCAGGAAAATGCTAACCGGTAATGTGATCTGATTTTGGAAACGTTGATATTTGAGGGATATTTTGAAAGGTTGATTTAGATAACAGTGGGGAAGAACATTTTAAATTACTTTTCCTTTCCTCTTCCCACATCTAGATTCTGAAGTAGCAAATGGGAGTAGACTTGTCAAACTTATACTTGTAATGGTGGTGGGAACCATTTTGGTTCCCACTGTCTACCTTCCTAAAGGTGATGAACTTTTGCTGTTATTTTTTTCTTTTTTTTTTTTGCCTATTTAGTTTTCATTATGTCTCCTCTTTTTTCTACCCTCTATTTTATATCTGCTTTTTATCTCAATTGATTTCAGATTTATTAATTTCTTCGCATTCTATAATCTGATGTCAAAGATGACCCAGTATCATCCCTCTGACTCGAGACAATTCCATCAAATTATGTTATTTATTCCAACTGGCTGTTTGTGGTGTGATTTGAGTCAGTCTGATAGCATTTATAGCCAAGCTAATTTAGATCAGTTAGCAACTATTATGCCATAAGATCTCGTATAGAATGATATCACTAAGGCCCAAATATGAAGTGTATAATGTGTTTCTTTACTCACTAATTTGAACATTTCCACAGAAAGTTGCAAGAAGAAGCTCTTGGCATAATTTCTTTGTAATAAATTCTGAATGCTGCTTATCACTTTTGATTGTCTTATTCTCCAGATGGCTACATATTTGCACACTATTTTTCTCTTACTTCTCTCAGCACAGATTTCTTATTGGATGCCATTTATTTATTTATATATTTATTTATTTATATCTTTGGTTTGTCTTGCATAAAACAGAAGCTGTTTCTCTTAACTGATAATTTAAGAATAGGAAATTAGTGGAGAGCTTAAATTTCCAGTGTGACTTAATATTTCTCAAGACCTATACCACTGGATGAATTTTGAATTCTACACTGAACATTAACAATTTAAATCATTTCATAGTGAAAATTATATAATTCCTAGAAAATGTGCTGAATATTGCTTGTACTGAGATCTTTGTTAACTCATAGAAACTAAACACTTATATTTTAAAATCTTTCAAAAAGAGAATTATTAATGAAAGCATTACTTACTTTTCTCTCCCCTGTGGCATAATGACAACCTCACAGTGACATCCACTTTGATTCTCTTTTTAGAAAGTATATGAAAGTATATCTTTCCATACAAAGAAATCATTCTTATTGAATTATTGGCCAGTCATTGAGTGGAAAGCTGTTAAGGTGCATTACTGTTTAGAATGAACCATGTAATAGGAAACCTCAGTATTTTATTAAATTTTCTCAACTAAGGGCTTAAAGCTATATTTGGAGGGAAATAAAGCTTCATTGTCAAACTTTACCCTATTTTTCTTTATTTTCTTATTAGTTTTAGTCTCATATTTTCCTTCCCTTTGGATGACTTACTGGGCTCTGGTAAGAACGTAAGAAGAGGAACCCGGAGTGAATAGTGGGTGTTGGGGTGAGTGGAGGCAGTACATTACCTGTTTTCAATTTAGTGTTGGAAGACCTTGAAGAGGAAAAAAATGACCTTTTGCCAAGGTCATATTCAAGGGAAAGTTAGTCTTTCCATTTTTATTAAATTTTAATTTGGTAGCTCATATAAACTAGAATTCTTTCTTATTTAGCAGCATATGGTTTGCATTAATTCAGTAGCTTGCATTTTGGAGAAGATCATTTAGGGAATCTGGATGAATAAAAATCAGATATACTCTGGAGGCTTCATGCCAAGGTATGGATATCCTTTAGCAAAAGCTGAAAAATCAGCACTAACAATTCTCAGTAGAATTTTATAAGTATCCTTGTGGGAAAACTCAGGATTCCTCTCAGATTATCCAATTTTTAAACTCTATAAGGTTTATAAAAATGACAGGCAGAATAAAGAGTGTTGCATTAGAAGAATAAACAGATTTTTAGTCAGCGTCATTAAAATCTCTAAACTAAGGCTAACAAACATGGAGCGGTTTCTTCATTATTCAAATATCACCTCAGAAATGTTGATAATATTAGAGTCTTTCTTATGAAGTTAATAAATAAACCTCTGGAAAGGTCATATTTTATGTATCTTAATACCATTTTAATACCGTATTAAAATGTAACTGAGTTGTCAACACTCAGTTCATTAACAGACAATAAATTTGACAGTTTTCAAGGGAGCTGGTTGTTGATACCCTATAAAAGAGTAATTATATCAATGACATACAATTTTCCAAAATATATTCTATGGTTTCTCTTACTAAAGGATCATAAATGAACATAGAAACAGCATGGAGATAAGGCTTTTACCCATTGCTAGTTTAGTCCTTCTTTAGATAAGTTACTTGAAGTGTTTTTCAAAAGAGATTTCTTTCTTTGTTGCTGAGAGGTTTAGAGTGTGTAAAATTAGAAGGAAGAGAGCCCTTACTGGTATGTACATTTAGGAATACTGTACTGGGGTGTGTGCGTGCGTCTCTCTGTGTGTATAAGGGGGCATGAGGGGTTAAAACTAACATTTGGGCTGGAGAAATATTACTGCCAACCTTAAGTGAAACTTAGAGTTCCCTTAGAAAAACTCTGCTAAAAGATTGTTAGATTCTACTAGCAGTATGCTTTTATTGATGTAGAAAGCACAGATCTTATTCTACAAACAGGGTTGTGTAAAGAATACCACTCTTAAAATTTTCCTCTAAATCAACTAGATTCCAACCTGGTGACCCCATCCCACCGGTGGGAAACTTACTATCATTCAGTCTTGGTATCATCTCTGTCCTGCTCCTCACATGGAAACAAACCATTTGTGCCAAGTATCTGGGGTCTTTGGATGCACCAGAGCATTTGGAAATGTGGTAAACGATCCCAGCGAGCAACCTCCTTCCATGTGCCATCTGGTTTACTGGGAAGCCCAGCCTTTTTTGGGCCTCATCGATTACACAGGTCTGCTGGCTTGATCCCTGGGAGAGTGGATGCCGAGTGCAATGCAAGTCCTCATGTCTGTGATGCAGTCTCTCTGACTGCACCCAACAGTCATCCCGTTGGCCCCCAGGTCTGGTCACCTCCTGGGTTGCTGCCAGAGGAGACCTCCTCCATCACTAAGTCTTGAGGAATACTTCTGTCTGCCTTGCTGATCCTATCTTCCTCTCCAGGACACCCCATAAGCTAAAGATCAAAGACACTTTAGGGTGCTTCTGCTTTTTTCCAGCCCAAATACCTTGCAACAAAGAACTACGAAGTCTTGTTACGAAATTGAAATGGGAGAAGGGGGTTAGAGGGACATATCGGAAGAACAAACACAAATTAGCATTTCAATAGAATTATCTGAAAGAATAATACTTTTAAAAATATGGTGTTATTTGGGGGGAAAGTGGGTGTGATTTTGCTACCCGGGAACCTTAAATATAAGAGTGGTTCCTAAAAGGGGTATTTATATCACTGGTAATAACAAGATTAGTTTATGACCACCCCTGATAATTTACATCATAATAGCTAAGTAATTATTTTAATATTTAGTAGAAAATATATAGTAAAATGTGAACTGGTGTAGATTACTTAAATAATAGCATAAAGAGAATGTGAACATGACAACATAAAAATGATGGTGGTATACAAATAGCCAGATGTGCAATAAAACAGTATGAACTTGTTTCTATGAAAAAATCACATTACTAAATTCAAAATCAAAATTAAATTATGTTCATAATTTAGAAGGTCTGTAATTCAGATATTCCAAGTAAAATGTGAAAATGCCTTACTATACAGGACGTGTTCTTAGCTTTCAACACAGAGAACTTTATAAAATACAAGTGGTCTCTTTTCCTACCTTGTTAAAGGAATAATTAGTTTTATTTCACTTATATAGACTAGATTCTTTTGGTTTTGAAGACAGTGAATCATCATTTAAGCCATTTCCATTATTGCTCTTTCATATTTTTAAATAATTATGGTTTTAAACTACAGATCTATGTTTTTAATCAGCTAATTGCTTTAATAATGCAACCCTCTATTAGAACAGCTTAGACTATGCTATATAAAAATTCCAAAACTACAGTGATTTAAACAAAGGTCTCTTTTTAATAATGTCACAGTGATGTAGACAAGGCAGTTTTCCTGCGTGAGCCTTAAAGGATGGCCCAGGGACCCAGCTTCCATCACTGTGGCTCTGAGATATGGAACCCATGGCTTCCAAAGTTGCCATGGAAAAGAAAAGAGGACTGGAGAGCAAATGGAATGTTCATAGGGTCAAAGACTACTCTAATTCAAGTTTTTTATGTGCTCAGGAAGAGAAAATTATGCAATAAACACATAGGATTTACCTTTCCACAATCCCAAAATACAATTCAGAGTAGTTAGGACATAAAAAATACGTAATCAAAAGTGCTTCATTGCACATTTCATATAATATTTATTGCTGATGAATAGTTACACATTGATTTAAAAATGGTATTTAAGAATGAAAAAAATCTCACAATAGGTTTATTACGTTTAGGTTTAGAAGCTATCAGAGGCCTCCTTTTTATTCAAGCAAGGCTGATATGGCACATTTCAATTTTGGGAAAACAAAGGCAAATCTTTTTGGGAGATAATCCTTTGTGGGTGCAACTATATCTAAAATGATTAAAATAAATTCAATTTAAGAACCAGTACTGTTTCTTATAGCAGCTGTGCCTTATCGTATCTCATAATTATCTTTACATGTTCAAAAAGTATTGAAAAACAAAAGGTGACATTTCAGGTGGGAAAGAAAATAATTTTACAAGAAGGTGCTTATCTTTTTACATGAATGACTGGAAAATGCAGCACATTAGACTCTGACTTGAACAGGGAGGCAATCTCAAGGTCAGACTTACTTTTGTTAACAAATAGGTTTTTTGGTTCCAGGGGTTGCAAATATTTTACATCCTCTAGTTTGAATGACTAATGAAGACAAGTGATTTACAACATGGGTAACAAATTAAAAGAGTTTCTAGGCAAAAGTGATTTTTCTTTTCATTTTCTATTTCATTAAATATAGTTCCCTGAATTAAAAGAGGTATTAAAAACACTTTATGATTTATTTTCTCAAAGTAAGTGTATTACTTATAGATCATTTTCTCTCCCCTGAGGGATTTAGGTAATAAATCCATTCAGAACATAAATATGTTACCTCCTTATGTGCCATTCTTTTGCAGTCTGCATGTCTGTATTTTTGCTACATGATAACTTGATTCTTCTATTACTTTACCACAAAATAACTTCTGCAAAAAATGTTTTATGTTTTCATCAATGATTGATGACCAGACACTTTTCCCATGTTAATCTGCTCTCTCTCCCCCCTGCGTGTGTGAACATATGTCTGCGTGCAGGTCCAGGTCCTTTGGTAATTTTTTCTGTCTGTATATCTTTTCTTCATTTTTACCTTTTTTCTAACTATTGATATATTAAGCTGGAAACTCTGTTACTCACATTTAAAAATCTCCTCCTGATTTGAGTGGTATTTTTTGTAGCTGGGTGGTTTTACATTTTTGTGGGGCCATATCTCTAGAACATTATGTGTTTTTATTGCTATGCTCAGAAGTCTTTCTCATATTATTATTATTATTATTATTATTATTTTGCTTTTTAGGGCCACACCTGCGGCATATGGAGTTCCCAGGCTAGAGGTCGAGTAGAGCTGTAGCCGCTGGCCTACACCACAGCCACAGCAATGCCAGATCCTTAACCCATGGAGCAAAGCCAGGGATTAAATCCCCCTCAGGGATACTAGTCAGGTTTGTTACCACTGAGCCACAATGGAAACTCCCTCATATTATTTTTATACAAAGTTTTCTCTAGCTGTTTATTTTTCTTTTACATATAAGCTTTAAATCTATTTAATTGAGAGACTAATCCTATAGTCTCAGAGAATTCATTTGTAATTATTTCCTGTTTCCAAAGTTTAAACCAGATTTACATTTTATAAATGATTGGGAAATACTGCACACTTTATGCTTATTTTAAAGGCACTAGCACACTAGAGAGTCCCGAGGACTCTCTTCATACTTTTGTTTCACCCTAGGAACACTGGTCTCTCTTTAGCAGGAGTATAGCAGAGCGGTTGACTCCAGAGCTAAATCTGGCTCTACACTACCAGCTACAAGACACTGGCATGTGCTTAAGCTCTCCTCTGCAAAATAGGGCTGGTAATAGTACCTACTTTCACAGGCTGTTGTGCGAAGTAAATGTGTATGTGGTATGTTTAAGTACAAGCAATCGTTTTTGCTTTCCTTGGGTCAGGACTCCTCTATTTCATGAGTTAGTAATCTTGAAATAAATTAAAACTTTGGGAGGGCAGGGCATATGCTCACATTTTTCTTCTATTCTCTAAAATGTCTATCAGAAATAGGTAAAACTAATCGATACATAGTTATGAAAGTTCTAAAAAAAAAAAAAAAAAAAAAAAAAAGGAGTTCCCGTCGTGGCGCAGTGGTTAACGAATCCGACTAGGAACCATGAGGTTGCGGGTTCGGTCCCTGCCCTTGCTCAGTGGGTTAACGATCCGGCGTTGCCGTGAGCTGTGGTGTAGGTTGCAGACGCGGCTCGGATCCCGCGTTGCTGTGGCTCTGGCCGGTGGCTACAGCTCCGATTCAACCCCTAGCCTGGGAACCTCCATATGCCACGGGAGCGGCCCAAGAAATAGCAACAACAACAGCAAAAAGACAAAAAAAAAAAAAAAAAAAAAAGAAAGTTCTAAAAAAAGTAAAATCAAAAGGCACATTTCTTCAGGAGCAAAAGCAATCTCACAGTAAAATGACATAGTGTTTTCTAATCAACAAAATATTTCTCCCATAAGAATTAAAACTCAAATTTATAAGAATTTGTTACTTTACATTCGAGACAAAGTACTCATTGAACATGAACAATTCGAGTACCTTATATTTTGTCACACAATGTAAATGTCTCTCAGTACACTCACTGTAAAATCATTTGATGTGACTCAGAGGTGAAATAATAATTCAATACATAATATTGACCTATGAAATAATTTAACATCATAAAAGCTGATTTGACTTGCTTGCCATTCTTTATGTCTCAAGTAATTACCAGAAAGGTGAAAGTTCATCTCTTAGACAAATTCAGAATACAGTATGAGATATTTTATGAATATATGTGTAAAAACTGGCTTTTTCAGTTCTAATTTGATTTGCAGAAAAAGATGATATTTAATCTTTCTGAAGATATGCTCAGCTTTAGTAAAACCATGAGATGTAATATTTAATGCAACTTAACTCTAATTTGTTGGATGTAATACAGACATAAAATCAATAGAACTTCATCAAAGAAAGAGTGAAGAGATTATTAAGAATCAGAGAAATAGAGCTTAAAGATTTGTAAGAGAAACTATTATAGGTACAGATAGGAAAGATGTAGAAAAATGACGTGTTTTTGCAATTTTCTTTACTATTTTGCAAGACTTTCAACATTGTCATGAAATAATCTATTATTGTATAATAAAAACTAAAAAGATTAGGACTGCACCTGCGGCATATGGGGGTTTTCAGGCTAATGGCTGAATCGGTGCTGCAGCTGCCAGCCTATGCCACAGCCACAGCAACTCCAGATCCAAGTTGTCTGAGACCTGTACCACAGCTCATGGCAATGCTGGATCCTTAACATAATGCCAGATATCAACCCCGAATCCTCATGGATACCGGTCAAGTCTATTACCACTGAGCCACAACGAGAACTCCACTGTTTCTTGAAATAACTTTGAAAACAGTTGTCAAGAATGCATCATAATGACTGCATGTTGAAAATTGAAATGTTCCCCCTAGAATTATAATTTTTCTTTTGAAAATTTGTTCATTGATTAAACTGTACATGTATCAATACAGTGTTAACAATATATTTTTACATCCTCTGTATGCAGTATTCTTCTTTATAGTCCTAATATTGTATTTGTTTCTTTTGTTTCTTCTCTTGTCTTGATCAGTTTTGCTAGATGTGTTGATATTGAGCTATAATTTTCCACAAATATGAATCTTTTCTACGTTTAAGGCAAGGTTTGACTACTTCCCTTTATGAAAAAAAAAGTTGTCTTTAAGCTCTTTATAAATATATGACAACTATTTTTTAGCAGTAATTAAACTTTGATTTTTAAGCCCAATTTCAAAAATTTTCCACTGTTCATAATCCTCATCTTATTACAATCAAACAAGTTTTTGAGTGTTTACTGCGTTGGGCTTTGATTATAAAAAATAAATAATATCCTTGTTCTCTCAGATCTTTTCAGTGGGAAAAATACACATGTGCATAATTATTTGAGAGTATGTGATAAGTACAATAGGATACTGAAGTGACCAGAAAGAAGGGGTAAGTAAATTTGTTTTGTGGTGAGAAGTAAAAGGTGACATATTATATAGAGACTTAAGGAAAGGTAGAGTGAAAACAATGTGCAAGGTGATGGCAGCATGGAAGTGTAAGGCTCATTTTGATGACTGGTGTGGTTGGAATACAGAATGTGTGGTAAAGAGGCGAGGGATATTTTTATTCTCATGAACATGTAACTTCTAGTTCTTATTTAAAATTCCTTGGTATTACTAAAAAATACAGTTAAATTGGTAAATACCTTGAGGGTACAGAATATGCCTTATTCTTTTGTACTCTAAACAAATAGCACAGTGACACAAGATACAAGCTAAGAACTGTGAAATGAATTACCGAATGGATGAAATGAGATAAATCAAGCACTAATGAATATTAAAGTGAAGTGGCTCTTAGAAGGCATTTTGGTCCAGTCCCTTAGACATTTTCCAAATTCTTCCTATACAATACTTAAATGATTTTGCAGCTTCTCCTTAATTACTTTTAGTGATATAATGCTTTCTACCTTACAACATAGCTTTTTCACTGTTGGAAAAACTGGAATTGTCAGAAACATCCCTGCATGATTGACGAAATATTCTTCCTCTTTGTGTGGAACCAAGACCTTTGAGTCTGCCAGCCATTTTTGGAATATAGCTTCTAGGAGAGTCTGCTTAGAGACTCTCTTCTTCCTAAACCCATCACCTTGCAAACTATAGTGAGGTCAGCTATGCTAATAGACAGCAATTTCAACCTTGGCCATAATTATGGCCAGGAATAGAAAGCAGACTGAAACTAGTACAATAACAGTATCTGACTTCCTAGCAACAATTATTTGGGTGAAATATAGGCACTTAGCTCAAGTAAAGCTAATTAAAATCCTTCCAGAGAGCACTGGAGTCAAATCTGAGAAAGAGTCAGCCTCTCTTTGGTGGCTGAAGTTCTACAATGTAAAACTCAGGAGGTGTCAGCAGCCAAGACTTCTGAAACATAGGAAAAGTCAAGGTGTTGAAAGAAAACTAGAACAAGTATGAAAAGAATATCTGAGGCTGAGGCAGAGAGAATGCTGTTGTCATTTGAGTCCCTGTATTTTTGCTTCTCTTACAGATGAACTGCTGATATGTTCCATTAATTAACTAGTATCTTGCCCATAACTATTCCTTTTAATGTAGTTTTACTTTGGTTTTTTTTTTTGTGTGTGTCTTTATGTTTTTATTTTTGCTTAAGCTGAGTTTCTCTCATCTGCAACTAAAGAATAACCAATATAATTGGCAGTCTGGTTTAGTGATTTTTCGATTGTTAGGCTCAATAGTGATTTGTCACTCTTCTGCTAAGTCAACTTCCAAATCTCTGATTATTGGCCTTGGCCAGGATTCTGATTCCTATTTGCTGTCTTGTTTGATGGTTTGCATTTATATTCTGTGCTCTTTACTGGCTATGTTTAACTTGGTTCAGGGATTTAGAAGTTATATGATAGAATACTTGACATAATTTTTGTTTGAATGATAAGTTTATTTTTTATTTTGAAAAAATTTTTAATTATAATTGATTTACAATTTTCTGTCAATTTCTGCTGTACAGAAAAGTGATCAAGTTACACATATGCATACATTCTTTTTCTCACATTATCCTACATCATGTTCCATCAAAAGTAATTAAATATAGTTCCCAGTGCTATACAGCAGGATCTCATTGCTTATCCACTCAAAATGCAATAGTTTGCATCTAACAACCCCCAACTCCCAGTCCATCCCACTCCCTCCCCCTACCTTGGCAACACAAATATTTTCTCCACATCCATGAGTTTGTTTCTTTTTTCTAGATAGGTTCATTGTGCCCTATACTAAATTCCAGACACAAGTGATATCACATGTTATTTGTCTTTCTCTTGCTTACTTCACATTGTATGAGAATCTCCAGTTCCATCCATGTTGTTGCAAATGGCAGAATTTTGTTCTTTTTTATTGCTGAGTAATGTTCCATTTTGTATATGTACCATTTCTTCTTAATCTAGTCATCTGTCAATGGACATTTATGTTGTTTCCATATCTTGGCTATTGTGAATAGTGCTGTAATGAACATTTGGTTGCATGGTTCTTTTTCAATGAAAGTTTTGTCCAGATATATGCTCAGGAGTGGGATTGCTGGGTCCTGTGGTAGTTCTATATTTAGTTTTCTGAGGTATCTCCATAATGTTTTCCATAGTGGTTGTACTAATTTACATTCCCTCTAACAGTACAGGAGGGTTGCCTTTTCTCCACACCCTATCCAGCACTCGTTATTTGTAGACTTATTAAAGACAGCCATTCTGACCAGTGTGAGGTGGTACCTCATTATAGTTTTGATTTGCATTTCTCTAATCATTAGTGATATTGAGCATTTTTTTCATATGCCTGTTGGCCATCTGTATGTCTTCTTTGGAGAAACATCTACTCAGGTCTTCTGTCTATTTTTCGATTGGGTTGTTTCTTTTTTTGCTTTTGAGTTGCATGAGTTGTTTGTATCTTTTGGAGATTAGGTCTTTGTTGGGTGCATTGTTTGAAACTATTTTCTCCCATTCCATAGGTTGTCTTTTTTTTAATGATTTCCTTTGCTGTGCAAAAGCTGGTCTGTTTGATTAGATCCCATTATCTTTACTTTTGACTTTATTTCTATTGTCTTGCAAGACTGACCTAAGAAAACATTTGTAGGGTTGATATCAGAGAATGTTTTGCCTATGTTTTCTTCTAGGAGTTTTATGGTCTCTTGTTTTAAGTCTTTAAGCCATTTTGAGTTTATTTTTGTGCATGGTGTGAGGGTGTAGTCTAGTTTCATTGATTTATATTAGCTGTCCAGTTTTTGCAGCACCACTTACCAAAGAGACTGTCTTTTCCCCATTTTACACTCTTGCCTCCTTTGTCAAAGATTAATTGACCATAGATGTCTGGTTTATTTCTGGGTTCTCTATTCTGTTCCATTGGTCTGTATGTCTGTTTTGGTACCAGTACCACAATGTCTTGGTTACTATAGCTTTGTAATATTGTCTGAGGTCTGAGAGAGTTATACCTCCTGCTTGTTCCCCCCCCCCCGACACACACACAGGATTGCTTTGGAAATACTGGGTCTTTGATGGTTCCATATAAATTTTTGTATTATTTGTTCTAGGTAATTTGATAGGGATTGCATTAAATCTGTAGATTGCTTTGGGTAGTATGGCCATTTTAACAATATTAATTCTTCCAATCTAGGAGCATGGACTATCTTTCCATTTCTTTGAATCCTCTTTAATTTTCTTAATTAATGTTTTATAGTTCTCAGCACATAAGTCTTTCACCTCCTTAGTCAGGTTTATTCCTAGGTATTTAATTTTGGGGGGTGCAATTTTAAAAGGTATTGTATTTTTATATTCCTTTTCTAATATTTCATTGTTAGTATAAAGAAATGTAACCAATTTCTGAATGTTAATCTTGTATCCTGTTATTCTGCTGTATTTGATCAGTGCAAGTAGTTTTTCTGTGGAGTCCTTAGGGTTTTCTACACATAGTATCATGTCATCCACTTACAGTGACGGTTTTACCTCTTCTCCTCCTATTTGGATGCCTTTTATTTCTTTTGTTTGATTGCTGTGGCTAGGACTTCCAATAATATGTTGAATAACAGTGGTGAGTGTGGGCATCCTTGTCTTGTTCCAGATTTTAGTGGGAAGGCTTTCAGCTTTTCTCCCTTGAGTATTATATTGGCAGTGGATTTGTCATAAAGGGCTTTTATTATGTTAAGGGATGTTCCCTCTATATCCACTTTGGTAAGAGTTTTTATCATGAATGGCTGTTGGACTTTGTCAAATGCTTTTTCTGCATCTGTTGAGATAATCATGTGGTTTTTACTCTTTTTTTACTGTGGTGTATGACATTGATTGATCTCCATATGTTAAACCATCCTTGTGAACCTGGGATGACTCCCACTTGGTTGTGGTGTATGATCTTTTTTATATGTTGCTGGATTCGGTTGACTAAAATTTTGTTGAGAATTTTTGCATCTATATTCATCAAAGATATTGGCCTATAATTTTCCTTTTTGGTAGTATCTTTGTCTGATTTTGGTATTAGGGTGATGGTGGCTTCATAGAATGTCTTTGGAAGTGTTCTTTCATCTTCAACCTTTTGGAAAAGTTTAAGAAGGATGGGTTGGAGTTCCCATCATGGCGCAGTGGAAATGAATCCAACTAGGAATGGTGAGATTGTAGGTTCAATCCCTAGCCTCGCTCAGTGGGTTAAGGATCCGGTGTTGCTGTGAGCTGTGGTGTAGGTCACAGACGTGGCTCAGATCTGGCATTACTGTGGCTCTGGTGTAAGCCAATTAGACCCCTAGCCTGGGAACCTCCATATGCCACAGGTGCAGCCCTAAAAAGACAAAAAGAAAAAAAAAATTAAGAAGGATGGGTATAAGTTCTTCTTTGTATGTTTGGTAAAATTTGCCTGTCAAACCATCTAGTTCTTGACTTTTGTTTGTAGGGAGTGTTTTTATTACATATTCAATTTCATTTCTAGTAATCGGTCTGTTCAGTTGATCTATTTCTTCTTAACTCAGTTTGGTGGGCTGTAAGTCTCTAGAAAGTTGTCCATTTCTTCTAGGTTGTCAAATTTGTTGGCATATAATTGTTCACAGTATTCTCTTATGGTTTTTTGTATTTTTGCAGTATCCATTGTGATTTCTCCTTTTTCATTTCTTATTTTATTTGGGTTCTTTCTCTCCTCCTCTTGGTGAATCTGGCCAGAGGTTTGTTAATTTTGTTTACCCATTCAAAGAACCAGCTCTTGGTTTTATTGATTTTGTCTATTGTTTTTTGAATCTCTATTTTATTGATTTCTTCTCTGATCTTTATGATTTCCTTCCTTCTGCTGACTTTAGGTTTTGTTTGTTTTTCTTTTTCTAATTCATTTAGGTGGTGGGTGAAGTTGTCAATTTGAGATTTTTCTTCTTTTTGGGGGGGAGGCTTGTATCATTATGAACTTCCCTCTAAGCACTGCTTCTGCAGCATCCCATAGATTTTGAATGGTTGTGTTTTCATTATCATTTGTCTCAAGGTAATTTTTTAAATTTCCCTTTTGATTTCCTCATTGACCCACTGGTTTTTTAGCAGCATATTGTTTAGTCTCCATGAAGTCATTTTTTTCTCATTTCTTTTCCTATGGTTGATTTCTAATTTCATGCCATTGTGTTCAAAGGAGATACTTGAAATAATTTCTGTACTCTTAAGTTTGTTGAGGTTAGTTTTGAGCTCCAGTATGTGGTCAATCCTTGAGAATGTTCCATGTGCAGTTGAACAGAACGTATTTTCTGGAATTTTTTTTTTTTTTTTTTTGATGTAGTGTCCCGAAAACATCAATTAAGTCTAACTTTTCTATTGTGTCACTTAGGATCTCTGTTGCCTTACTGATTTTCTGCCTGGATGAGCTGTCCATTGATGTGAGTGTAGTGTTCAAGTCTCCTACTATGATTGTATTCCCATCAATTTCTTCTTTTGTTTTTAGTATTTGTTGTATATATTTGGGTGCTCTGAACCACAGCTTTAAATGAACTTAAAATCCCAGCTCTATGATGCAGTAAAAAGTTGGACAAAAGTAAGTAATTACTTTTTGAATATTATAACAGTTTATGAGGTATTTCCCATTTTCAGATGTTTTTAAAAAATCATTGTGAAAGAATGTAGACTTCTCACTGTTATTGGGCACAGTTATATTAGAACAAAATAAGCCAGCTGAATTATAGATGAAGCCAGTGAGAGTAAGCAAATAAATGTGGTGGTCATAATTATTGGAACAATATCAATATATTTGCACTGTTTACTGGAAAGAATGTATGAATGTATCATGGCTAATGAAATAATTTAAGATAAAGTTGCTTAATATTTTTATGAGAATATGAAAGAATAGGAAGAAAGTAGCACATTACTTTCAAAGCCTTATCAAAGCCTTAAAATAACATGAATACAAACAGCATCTTACAAATATAAAATCCTAGATACAGACATCTATTAGGTTTTAGAACAGTAGATGGTACTTACCATCACTGACTTTAAGGCTTTACATTTTGTGAGTGTTGGGTATAAATTTCTATGTTGTCTAAACATTGACTTTTGATATTATTTGTGTATTTGGGCAATGGGTGACCCAAAATGATTTTATATGCCTATTTCCATCAAAAATAAATATTTTTTTCGGAGTTCCCGTCGTGGCGCAGTGGTTAACGAATCCGACTAGGAACCATGAGGTTGCGGGTTCGGTCCCTGGCCTTGCTCAGTGGGTTAACGATCCGGCGTTGCCGTGAGCTGTGGTGTAGGTTGCAGACGCGGCTCGGATCCTGCGTTGCTGTGGCTCTGGCATAGGCTGGTGGCTACAGCTCCGATTGGACCCCTAGCCTGGGAACCTCCATATGCCGTGGGAGAGGCCCAAGAAATAGCAAAAAGACAAAAAATATATATATATATATTTTTTTTTCAAATAAAAACATTGGAATAAATTGGGAGAAAATATTTTAATGCATATTTATAACAAAGGACTAGATCTAAAACTATCAAAGATTAAAAAAGCCAAACCCAGCACATATTTCTCCATATTTATACTCTAGAGATACTCTAGCATAATTCACAAGGAAAAGTATTCAAGAATCTTATATAGAAGACTTAGTTACAATAGGGAAAATATTTGAAGAAACTGAAATGATCATCAACAGGAAATTGTTATACCGAATAGAATTCTACACAGCAGTGAAAAATAATGAAATACAGTTACATGCAACAACAGATAAATCTAAAAAATGTACTAAACAAGTAAAAAAGAAGTTGTAGAATGATTTGTAGTGTATAATATCATTCACATAAAGATGCAGAACTCTAAATGAGTGTTTTACAGTATACTGTTGTGAGATATATATATAATAAAAATAAACTGAAACCATGGGGATTATATATTTGATAGTTGTTAATTCCTAGTGAGGGAAGAAGGAAACTGTGACCACTGAGGAATACATTTCTCAGGCTGCACTGCAGGGTACAAGGGTTTTGTTTGGTTTTGTTTTCTATTGCTATGCAATGTTTCATTAAGAATATTTAAGACAAATACAATCATGAGAGGAAATGAGTAAAATGAGAAGGTTTTCTGTCTAGAAAGATTGATAGCTCAGAAATTTCATTTAATCAGTGAGGAAGCAAACTAAATTTGAGGAATATAGTGATTTGCTGAGAAGCCAGCCTAAGGGTGGTAAAATAAAAGAAATTCTATGTGTCATATGCTTTTCAGGTTTGGAAACAGGCAAAAATTCTAATTTTTGAATAACTAAGTAAAACTGAATAACAGAGCCAATGCCAAAAAGTTTGACTAGAAAGAGGAGGAGGTGACAGTCCCAAACCAAATCTGCAGGATTATAAACTAATTGAAAGTATTTCATCCTTCCATATGGTTTTTCATTCATGTATCCTTTCTTTTTCAACAAGACAATATTGAACCCCTCCAATGTGCCAGACATTGTGCTAGATCTGTGCTGTCCAATATAGTATCTACTAGCCATATGTGATGATTTAAATTTATTTTATTGTATTGTATTTTTTTCTTGTTAGGGCCGCAACTGCAGCGTATGGAAGTTCCCAGGCTAGGGGCTGAATCAGAGCTGTAGCTGCTGGCTTATGCCATAGCCACAGCAATGTTAGATCCATGCTGCATCTGTAGTTGACACCACAGCTCATGGCAATTCTAGATCCTTAACCCACTGAGAAAGGCCAAGGATCGAACCTGCATCCTCATGGATACTAGTTGGATTCATAACTTACTGAGCCCCAATGGGAAATTAAATTAATTAAAGTGAAATACAATTAAAAATCTATTCTTCTGTTACATTAGCCGCATTTCAAGTGAACAAAAGTGATTCTAAGTGATCATATGGCTAATGTAATGCTTACCATTTTGGAGAGCACAGATTTGGAACATTTTCATCATTATAAAAAGTTCTTACAGCAGAAATTAGCACAACCTTGCTATTTAACTCTACTAAAAATTGTAAAAAAAAAAAAAAAAAAAAAAGAAAAGAAAAAGAAACTTCTATTTGATGGTGTTGATGGTGCTGTTGTAGATGCCAGGACCAGAGCAGTACAACACAGACTCTGAATTCTAATAGAGAAAAGAGATGATCAAGGAAATGGTTATAAAACTGTAATAAATGTTAATCCTGAGTCATTAGAAGAAAATAGAGTAAATGGAGAGAGAGAAAAGGGGATGGTCTGATGCAGTGGTTTTCATAAAGGATCAGAGCAATTGAAAGACAGGCATTTCCATTTAAAGGGAGGAGCCTGAAAAGAAAGAATGTGTGGCTTCACATACAAATGCCAACAGAAACAACTGTTCTAATAAAAGAGCACAAGAATTGGCTAGAGTAGAGAGATTATTATCTATATGTATTCTCTCTTGCTAAGCTGCCTCTTTCTTGGTCCTGTGGCTAGGGAGTGCAGACTTTTGCTGGAACTTTATTTGGTCTGTGTGCACTGGCATAACTGGGTTGCTGGTTTCTTCAGCTTCAACTTTGAGATATATGAAGAAAAAGAAAATCTTGGAAATTCACCAGCTCATTGTTCCTCTGATCTCAAGGTGCCCAGCCAGTCTGCCTTCTTCTCTCCACCTTTCAAAGCCTTATGTTTGTTTTATATATAATGTCCAGGGTTTTTTGTTGTACGGAGGGGAAGGACTAGGTATAAAACTTCACTCCATATTCCTGCAAGTGGAGATTGAGTGCACTGAGTTTTATGCTTGCTTCTGTATTTTCTGTATTGTTATTTTCAGGATAATTTTTTTTCCTCTGAACTTATTTCACCGATTATTTCTTCAGCCTTATCATATCTGCTTTTAAATTGAACCATTGAGTTTAGAACTGCAGTTACACAGCAGTGTGTAGTGCATGAGCTTCTAACTGGCTTCTTTTCAAATCTGTGGTATCAATTTACAAAATTTGTAGTTTTGAAATTTTAAAATTTGATGTTATATTTATAAGTATGTTAAGCTCAGTTGCTAGGTGGTTTATATCTGATAATTTCACTATCTGGAGTAGGTTTGGATCAATTTCTGCTATTTTTCCTTTTCTGTTGATTTTTATTAGCTAGTCTCTGTGTGTTGGGTTCCCTTTCAAAGTTTGTGCTGAACAAGAATCACCTTAATTCATTTTCATCACATGAGATTTTGAGGCCATTATTGCAATCAAATTACATAGATAATTCTCTCTACCTTTGTGTATATTTGACTTTGTCCATAATAAAACTTGTTTTAAAAAGGGACTGAGGGAATATAAAGAAGAGATGATAATAAGGTTTAACTTTATCATATAAAATGAAACAATGTAGGTTCTAGACTTCCTAAAGGACTCTGAGTCCACAGCTTCAGTGATATATATTAAATTACCTAGAAGTCAGGCCAAATATCTGTTTAAGTTAATGGCAGAATAGGGGATCAAAGAGATGGCTCTTTAATGAGAATTTTTACATTTGGTGTTCCTAAATAGGATAATAATAGTACTCATAGGAGAAAGAGAATATTGTTGGATTGCCTTACATTTTAAACATAATTTGGTGTTGATTTTTACATATATACATTGCATAATATTAAAAACCTATCCTGACATAACCAGTTCTTGAATTGACAATTATTAGTGAAATAAACCAATTTCAATTCATGATGTTTAAATATTTTTCTTTCTAATTATTAGGTTCCAAAGGACTATAAATAACCATGCCTGAAAATAAAATAATTTCCTATTGTCCCACTGGAAGAGATCAAACTAAGAAAGGTAAGTTTATCCTTAAGTGATTTCCTTTGACATGAGGCCACAGATAAATGCAACTCAGGTCACTCACAGAGAAGATGGCTATAGGGACAGTAGTCTTCTCCAGAACCGGGGATCTGAGATCAGAAAGATGAGGTAAGTGAAAGGAATAAGTCAGTTTAAGAAAAACTCACTATATAGATTATAATCAATTTCTTTTATAATTACTACTGAACTACTGTGTAGGTAATACAACAATGGTCTGCTGGAGTCAGCTCTTACTAGTTTATGTCAGCCAACTATATATATCTTTTCTCAATTCTACTCCACTGACTGGTTGAAATTGGCTATGGTGCTAGTATTTACTACCACCTGACAGGTGGTTAATTACCAATACACCCTTGAAAAGAAAAATACAAAATGAAAAATGAAAAAAAGTATATAATTCTATTTAAAAAATTGTATTAGATTTTATTACATAATTGTGCATCCTGAGCTCCACTGCATCTTTTATTCTGCATCATGTTAGCAATATCATATCATTAAGCACTTCATCCTCTTTGTAAGACAACAACCATTATAGAGAACATTCAGCTCATCAGGCAAAAAACATTGAGATGTCTATGTTCAAACCACAGGAACTTACCAGACCAGTGTTTATGACTCTGTCTTGGCTGATTTTAAACTTTTAAGCCCAAAGTAATCTTTTCTGGATGATGTACTAAACCTAATTATGTACCAACCTTTGAAAAGACTTGTCATTAATGCTGTCATTAACATCCTGAGAACACAATGTTAGGTCTTATTTATTAACTTCTACTACATGATAACCAAAATAATACTTTTTAACATCAAAAATAGATCCTTTCCTTATGTTGTATATAAATCAAAATGAAACTACAATGGTCATATCAAAATTCTTATTATACCATAAATAAGCACAGAAAATTGGATGATTATTCTGTGCTCTGAGCTGACATAAGTAATAAAATAAATTCTAATGGTTCTGAATAGTCACAGCCATATCTTAAACATACTGTCACATGACTAATGTTTACAAATATTTATCTCTGGGTAATAATTTCTATTACAATTGACAGTATATTTTTACAAACTTACCATCTGTAATGTTTGGATTTTTGGGTGATATTTTCACTAAATACAAAACCTTAGTTCATGGCAACATCACATATTTATTTGTATTAAGATACTGATATTGAATCAGTATTTCTATTGTTTTTCATTATGTATCTTTTCCACCTAACAGGCTTAGATTATGTTTTTTCCAGAAGATATATGCTGAAACAGGCGATATTTCATATATGTATAAATATTTATAACATATATGTAAAGCACAAAGAATACTGATAAAACTGAGTACACTCACAAAGCACATTAAGAAATAGAACCCTGTGTTCTCTCATCTCTCCCAAATCACATTTAGCTTTATGTATTAAATTTTAATATGCTAATATACATATACTTATAGTTTTACATATTTAATCTCATATTACATTTTAACCATCTTATTAATTCATCAATATTAGGTGGATCATCTGAAAATGATGATTTTAACTTTATTCTATTGGTTAGTCTAGATCCTTTAGCACCCTGTTAAATAGAGGCAATAAAAACATGCACACATTTCTCCCTGTTCCTGATTTTTAAAATGAGACTTTTGGAGTTCCTGTCATGGCTGAGCAGAAACAAATCTGACCAGCATCCATGAGGACACGGGTTTGATCCCTGGCTTCTCTCAATGGGTTAAGGATCTGGTGTTGTGGTGAGCTGTGGTGTAGGTCTTAGACACAGCTCAGATCTGGCATTGCTATAGCTGTGGTGTGGGCCAAGCAGCTACAGCTCCTATTTGACTCCTATCCTGGGAACTTCCATATGCTGTGGGTGTGGCCCTAAAAAGACAAAATAAAATGCGACTTTTAATATTTTACCATTAAAAATGATGTTTTGAGATCATTTTTATAATATACTATAAATTGTGGGTATGTATTGAATTTTATGAATACTTTTTCCACATTTATTGAAAAATTTCTGCAACTAAATTTTTCTTATTTAAACTGTAAGTGACTTTCAATTGTTAAACTTTTTATTTCTGGGACAAATTTAAATTATTTTGTTTTAACCTTTTATTTTAACCTCTTGTTGGATTTGGTTTGATAGCCATTTGTTTAGGATTTTTTTTTTCATCTATGCCCTTGAGTAACATTGGCCTCTAAGTTTTCTTATGTTTTTCTAGTCTGATTTTGGTAGTAAGGTGTATATAACCACATAATTGAATTAGAGAATCTTTCATTTTAAATTCTTTGAGAAAAACAATTCGATATTATTTTTCTTGAATGTTTGGCTGAACTTATGTCTTAACTTTTAGGAAGATATTAAACTATTGATATAAATTAGTTATTCATTACAGGATTATTTAGGCTATTTATTCTTAGTTTGCTATTAGAAAATTATAATTTTTCTTTTGAAAATTTGTTCATTGATTAAACTGTACATGTATCAATACAGTGTTGTTAATATATTTTTACATCCTCTGTATGCAGTATTCTTCTTTATATTCCTAATATTGTATTTGTTTCTTTTGTTTCTTCTCTTGTCTTGATCAGTTTTGCTAGATGTGTTGATTTGTGCTAGACCTTCCAAGTGGTAATTTCTGACTTTTTATTTTTTAATTTTCATTTTTTGGCTGTGCTTGTGGCATGTGAAAGTTCCCAGGCCAAGGATGGAACCTGCATGATAGCATTGACCCAAGCCACTGCAGTGACAATGGCAGGTCCTAAACCCACCGAGCTAACAGGGAACTCCATTTCTGACCCTTTAAATTATCTCTAGGGTTTTTTCTTGTTGGTTTGCTTTCTATTAATTTAAGACATTACCGCCCCCTTGTCTTGTGTCTACTTTCTTTGGGTTTGGTTTCCCACATATTTTTAATCTGGATGCTTAAATCACTGCTCTTCAGGCTATTTTTCTTTTCTAGTGTAATTATTTAAAGCTACAAATTTCCCTTGACATATCATAGAGATAATAAAAAGGACTGAATGTCATATCAGACATATGAAGATTGACTCAGCATGCATAGAGTCACTCATCATGCAACTTTACTAAATGCTATTATCAGTAATACTGTATTTAACTTTTAAAAGCTGAGTTATAACTCATATACTATCATAAAAATTTATCTCTTTCAACTCGGTGTTTTCAGTATAATCACAAGTTTATGCAACCTTCATTGCTATCTAATTCAGTACACTTTCATAACCCTTCAAAGCAGCCCTATACCATTAGCTGCTACTCCCCACGCCCTTTCAACCCAGTCTCTGGAAATCACAAATCTACTTGCCTTTCGGGAACATCATGGGCCTGGTGGGTGTCGTCCAGTTCTTGGTAAAGACAGTCACCATAACCACCTTCGAGCATGCCCACTACCAGTGTGTGATGAAGTTTAGTGTAAACCTGGTCGTCAGGATCCCTGTGGAAGCCAAGACCCCAGCTGAACTGCTCTAGCTGGTGAAGGGGCTGAAGAGGCAGGCCAAGTTAGATTCCAGGGGGCAGTGCATCACTGAAGAATTGGGGGTGGGGAGGCATATCACTGCAGGTGCTATTGAGCTGCACCTGGTGATCTGCCTGAAGGACCACACTTGCATCCCCTATCAAGAAATCCAACGAGGTGGTCTGATACCATGAGACCATCAGGAAAGAGTCGAAAATGCTCTGCCTGTCCAAGTCCTCTGACAAGCACAATCAGCTGTCAATGAAGGTGCCATCCTTCCCCAGTGGAGGACCGCAAGAGCCAAGGGACCGCCAGGTAGGAGCCAAAGTATCTGTCGGTTATCTGGCAGAGAAATATGAGTGTGACCTGGTCTGGGCCCCCAAGATATGATGCTTGGGGTGCGCTGGCACCAGCCCCATCGCCCTCACAAATATCCTCACAAATATGACCAAAGTATGCAGTCTCTCAACAAGATCAAGTACAGCGCCACCGCTGGCTTCCAGAGCAGGCATGGCGAGGAGAAGCGGGGCATGCGCTTCAAGGCCCTCGATGTGATTGCATAGGAATGCACCCAGATAGCCCCCACCGCCCGGCACCGCCTCCGTGGCAAGTGCTGACCTCCAGCCTGGGTTCCTGGATCCCAGTACATTGTGGAGAGTTAGTGTCAGGAACAAGCAAGCGGTTGGTGGCATCTACAGGCGTCCTGTACAGAAAGCGGGGCCATGACTTCCAGGAGTCCCAGGTAGTACACACCCTCATGTTTGTCGTAATCCCTCCCAGCCCGTCAGGGAGCCCTTTGACATCATCGGCAACCTGAGGTCCCACACGGGCAGGCAGCCAAGCCTTCCTTAGTGTGTGTGAACACTTTCTGCCCCACTCGCCTCCACAGCTGGGTTGTGAGGAGATGCGCAGGCGCAGCAGCCTGAAGGAAGCATCCGGGCAATCCACAATTTGCAGGCAACCTCAGGGCAGCGTGGCGCGGGGTGGGGAAGTCCCTTCAACACATCGCGAGAACTCCAGACATCGTGACGCTCTGCCTACAGGTATTTGGGGCTCACTTCGTGCCGGGGTTCATTTGGTGCCAGGGCTCAGCGTTAACTACTGATGGGCGTATTTCAGATATTTGTATCAAGATTTCAAAGGTAATAGAAGTGCTCTCACAGCTGGGACTTTTTTGGCCAGTGGGGGTGGCGGAGGCAGGATAGAAGACTGTTTTGGATATTTTGTATAAATGAATTGCTAAAGTAGTTGGCCTCGTCTGTGTTCTTTCTTTCAAACTAGAATTTTGTGGAGGTTTCTTTATAGGACTGAATAATATTCCATTGTATGAATAGTCCACATATTGTTTATACGTTCCTCAGTAGTAGGTAAGTGCATTGTTTCCACTTTGGGGCTATTATGAATACTGTTATTATGCATATTCAAGTGCAAGTTATTATGTGGGCATCTGTTATTAATTTCTGTTGGGTCTACAGTTAGGACTGGAATTACTAGGCCATTTGATAACTTGATGTTTTCATTTTTAATACATACTTTTTTGACATTGAATTATTCCTTAGCACATTTGATATTTGAAAATGCACAATAAAACTTCCAAGTACTTTTGAATTAATTTTATGTGACTAATTTCTAATTGCAGAGAAATTGTAGTTATTTTTCTAATTGTTGAGATTGTTGCCTGAGCTACTGTAACTTTTCATAAAATTTTATTTACTACCTTTAAAAGCTTTTATTCCATATCTGTGTGGGTCTAATAATATGTATATGAAATTTGTCATATTCATCATATTCTATATATAATATAGTTATTGTTAACTGTGTATCCCATAGATAAATACTGGAGAGTTTAAAATGTCATCTGGTATTGTTTCTTTATATTTTATTTTGTGTTAAAAAATTCATTATTAAATATGATGTTGCTGCACTTGAAACTAATATGACACTGTAGGTCAACCATACTCTCAATAAAATTTTTAAAAAGAAAATGCAAAAAAGTCAGTGTTTAACAAAATTGTAGTTTATCTATGCTAGAATCCTACACAGTAAAATGATATAAACAAATGGTACATGTAAAAAAAAATAATGATGTTGCTGTATTATTTTGCACACACATATTTATTAACTGTAGCTTTAATTGCAAAATAATACCTCTCAATATTATTTAAAGTTCTAGATTCCTTCATATTTGGTCATATCAAGTTCTGTTTCTCAGGGAAAAATGTATATAGTTTAATTATAATATTTTTCCGGTAATCATTGTTTTTGGCTGTTCTTTTTGGATAAATTTAAATCATCCATAATAGTTACTTTAATAATACAATGTTTCCAGCAGTTACCATTTCTTTCATGTTTTGTGTATTTTTGCTATGAATATACTTTTGCCTCATTTTTGTTTTTTGGTGGGATTTTGATATATAAATATCCTATTTGTAAAAATTATTGAATATTAGCATAAGATATTCCATGAGCCTTTAAACATTGTATTTCGCTATTCTGAATACCTTGTGAGAGTTAAGCCAATTGAAAAACACAGAAAACATCTGAAGATATTCTGCTCTGGATTTTGTTTAATATTGATATTACTTTTTCAAGGACAGCACATTCACAACATAGTTTTATACATTATTTTGCTTATTTTAAAAATGTATATTAACTTCTCATGGAAATTTTTGTTTTCTTTTAAAAAGGCAATGCCACATCACAAGCTTTGGTTCAATTTAATGCCCCTAAGGAAGCTGTTGAGGTTTTTCATGAAAATAAAATGACGAATACTGAAGGTGAGGACTGAATCTAAATTGTATAGTGACCTATGTAAGCGATATAGTTATATTTTTATTAAGAAATAAATCCTAAAGATCATTAATAGTTAACAGATAAATGATATTTAATATTCAGAATACAGTATCATAATACTATTAATAATAGTTAATTACAGTTTGGTTCATAAGAATTATTTACAATTTCAGGGAGTTCCTGTCGTGGCGCAGTGGTTAACCAATCCGACTAGGAACCATGAGGTTGCGGGTTCGGTCCCTGGCCTTGCTCAGTGGGTTAACTATCCGGCGTTGCCGTGAGCTGTGGTGTAGGTTGCAGATGCGGCTCGGATCCTGCGTTGCTGTGGCTCTGGCGTAGGCCTGTGGCTACAGCTCCTATTCGACCCCTAGCCTGGGAACCTCCATATGCCGCAGGAGCAGCCCAAGAAATAGCAAAAAAAAGACAAAAAAAAAAAAAAGAAAGAATTATTTACAATTTCAGAAATGTATGTAATTCTTAAATAGATATTTTCTTTTTTTTATTTTGTATTGCCTTATTTCTTTGAAGCTTTGATGTAGGTATTTTTTATTTTTTTTTATTTTTTATTTTTTTATTTTCCCACTGTACAGCAAGGGGGTCAGGTTATCCTTACATGTATACATTACAATTACAGTTTTTCCCCCACCCTTTCTTCTGTTGCAACATGAGTATCTAGACAAAGTTCTCAATGCTATTCAGCAGGATCTCCTTGTAAATCTATTCTAAGTTGTTCTGATAAGCCCAAACTCCTGATCCCTCCCACTCCCTCCCCCTCCCATCAGGCAACCACAAGTCTCTTCTCCAAGTCCATGATTTTCTTTTCTATGGAAAGGTTCATTTGTGCTGGATATTAGATTCCAGTTATAAGTGATATCATATGGTATTTGTCTTTGTCTTTCTGGCTCATTTCACTCAGTATGAGATTCTCTAGTTCAATCCATGTTGCTGCAAATGGCATCATGCCATTCTTTTTTATGGCTGAGTAGTATTCCATTGTGTATATATACCACCTCTTCCGAATCCAATCATCTGTTGATGGACATTTGGGTTGTTTCCATGTCCTGGCTATTGTGAATAGTGCTGCAATGAACATGCGGGTGCATGTGTCTCTTTTAAGTAGAGTTTTGTCCGGATAGATGCCCAAGAGTGGGATTGCAGGGTCATATGGAAGTTCTATGTATAGATTTCTAAGGTACCTCCAAACTGTTCTCCATAGTGGCTGTACCAGTTTACATTCCCCCCAACAGTGCAGGAGGGTTCCCTTTTCTCCACAGCCCCTCCAACACTTGTTATTTGTGGATTTATTAATGATGGCCATTCTGACTGGTGTGAGGTGATATCTCATGGTAGTTTTGATTTGCATTTCTCTTATAATCAGCGATGTTGAGCATTTTTTCATGTGTTTGTTGGCCATCTGTATATCTTCTTTGGAGAAATGTCTATTCAAGTCTTTTGCCCATTTTTCCATTGATTGATTGGTTTTTTTGCTGTTGAGTTGTATAAGTTGCTTCTATATTCTAGAGATTAAGCCCTTGTCGGTTGCATCATTTGAAACTATTTTCTCCCATTCTGTAAGTTGTCTTTTTGTTTTCTTTTGGGTTTCCTTTGCTGTGCAAAAGCTTTTCAGTTTGATGAGGTCCCATGGGTTTATTTTTGCTCTAATTTCTATTGCTTTGGGAGACTGACCTGAGAAAATATTCATGATGTTGATGTCAGAGAGTGTTTTGCCTATGTTTTCTCCTAGGAGTTTGATGGTGTCCTGTCGTATATTTAAGTCTTTGAGCCATTTTGAGTATATTTTTGTGCATGGTGTGAGGGTGTGTTCTAGTTTCATTGCTTTGCATGCAGCTGTCCAGGTTTCCCACAATGCTTGCTGAATAGACTTTCTTTTTCCCATTTTATGTTCTTGCCTCCCTTGTCAAAGATTAATTGACCATAGGTGTCAGAGTTTATTTCCGGGTTCTCTATTCTGTTCCATTGGTCTGTCTGTCTGTTTTGATACCAGTACCACACTGTTTTGATGACTGTGGCTTTGTAGTATTTCTTGAAGTCTGGGAGAGTTATGCCTCCTGCTTGGTTTTTGTTTCTCAGGATTGCTTTGGCGATTCTGGGTCTTTTGTTGTTCCATCTAAATGTTTGGATTGTTTGTTCTACTTCTGTGAAAAATGTCCTGGGTAATTTGATAGGGATTGCATTGAATCTGTAGATTGCTTTGGGTAGTATGGCCATTTTTACAATATTGATTTTCCCAATCCAGGAACATGGAATATCTTTCCATTTCTTTCCATCTTCTTTGATTTCTTTGATTAAAGTTTTATAGTTCTCGGCATATAGGTCCTTTACCTCCTTGGTCAGGTGTATTCCGAGGTATTTGATTTTGTGAGGTACAATTTTAAAAGGTATCATATTTTTGTATTCCTTTTCTAATATTTCATTGCTGGTATACAGAAATGCAACTGACTTCTGAATGTTAATCTTATATCCTTTCTTGGGGGTTCCCTCTGATGTCTTCCTTATCTTTTCCATCTCTATATCAGGTCATACAAAAGTGGTCATTGGTAGCCTTTTTGGCTTTGGCATTTTAGTTTACTGATACCATGAATTTCTTTATTTCCTTGTTTGTGGTATATCAACTTCTTAAAAGATACACGCTAATTTTAATTCTCTTTCTTCATACTATCTACATAGGATCCACAAGTCCAGTCTACTTTTCTCTACATTCAATGATAGAATTGGGCTCTAGGAAGGATAGAGTTTAGAAGATTTGTACATTTGGCAAGAGTTAAGTGTAAAGTTGAATCTAAAGATGTTTACTTGGGAGTCAGGCACTCAAAGAAGTTGACTAAAGGAGAGAATAGAAAGAGGAAAGAGGATTTCTTACTAAGTAGTCATGATGAAGGAATATGAGGAGAAATAAGCAATGAAGGTGTGAAATAAAGCTCTTAAAGAAGAACATTTCAAGGAAGTGTTTTCTACTATGTTCTATATAAAAAGTTAAAAAAGAAGGAGAATGGTACAAGGTTATTGAATTCAGTCACTGGGAATAGTTGGAGGTTATTTTAACCAAACAAATTTGTTGAGGTAAAATTTAAGTACAGTAAAATCCATTCATTTTAAGTATGCAGGTCAATGAGTTTTTACAATTGTATGCATCCATTTAACCACCATCTTAAACAGGATGTAGAAGCTCCCATCTTTTCAGAAAGTTCATTCATGTCCTTTGTAGTCAATATCACTTGAGCCCATCCCTCATATGTACTGATAGGATTTTAGTTTTATCATTCTAAAATTTTAAATAAATGGAATCATTCCATTTGTGCTCTTTTATGTCCAGTTTCTTTCAAAAGCTCAGAGGAGGTTAGTGAGATTCACCCATGTTGTTGAGTATTATTAGTAGTTTGTTCATTTTATTGCTCAATAGTATTCCCTTGCATGAGTACTGTATCGTTTATCTGTTGAACCACTGATGAAAATTTGAGATTTTCTAATTTGAGGCTACTATAAATAAAGCTGTTATGAATATTTACACACAAGTCTTTTTCTGGACATGTTTTTATTTAACTTGGGTAAATGCATACAAATGGAGTGCTGAGTCATATGATAAGTGTATGTTTAATTTTTATAAGAAACTGTAAAATTGTTTTCCAAAAGCGATTTACATTTCCGCCAGTTATATGAGTTATAGTTGTTTTATATCCTTAGGAATACTGGCTTTTGTGAACCTTTTAAATTTTAGGCATTATAGAGATTGTCAAGTGGTATTGCACTGTGAATTAAATTTGCATTTTTCTGATGATTAATGATGCTGAGCATACTTATTAGTCAGTTGCATGTTGTCTTTTGGAAGAGTCCAAGTCTTATGCTCATTTTTTATTAGATGGTCTTCCTGTATAGTAAGTTGTAAATTTTTTTCATACATTCCAGATACAAGTAATTTTTTGGATCTGTATCTATTTCCTCCCGTTCTCTTGCTTGTCTTTTCATTTGTTTTCATATCTTATTGAGGTAAGCTGAATGTTTTGATTTTGATGTCAAATTTACTTTTTCTTTAATGTTTGTCCCTCCTTCTCTCCCTAATTTCCTTCTTTCCTGCCTGCCTGTCTGTACTTTAGATATTTTTTCCATTATAACCTGGCCTGTATTATTTCTGATGAGAAATGTGGCAGTTATTCATATCCAAGTGCCCTGTAACATGTCCTTTTGTTATCTGGCTGCCTTAAAGATTTCATTGCTATGATTGGTTTTCAGCAATTTGACTATGATGTTCCCAGACATAGTTTTCTTTATATTTTAACCATACAAGATTTATTGAGTTTCTTGGATATGTGAGTCTTTGTCTTCATATTTTCAAAAAATTTTGGCTATTATTTCCAGAATATTTTTTACTCCAGACTTCACTTTCTTCTCCTTCTGGAACTTCAGCTTCACATGTGTGTTGGATTGTTTGATTTTTTCCTTATAATTCCTTGAGGATCTGTTTTTTTTTTTTTTTTCATTTTTCTTTCTGTTCTTCAGATTCGATAATTTCTATGAGTTACTCCGCATATTCATTCTTTACTCAGGAAAAAGTCTCCCTCCTCCCCTTTCCCCGCTCCCAGTGTATAACAAAACTAGAGCTTTGTTTTTCATAAAAAATGTTAAAGATGCTTTCTGTTCATCACAAAGAGGCTTTGCAAGGAGAAGAAATTATTTCTAAACTCAAGAGCACTAATTTATCTACATTTTGGAAAGAATATTGAGTTGTTAAAAGGGATAATTGAATGTGAAAAATAAATTTGTGTTCCTGTAAGTTTTTTACTGAGAGTGCCCACTTCCAGATTAACAGATGATACAGTAGTTTGGATGATGGATGTATAGGAAATACATATGAAAATCAGAAGAGACATAAAAATGGTAGTGATAAAATCTTAAATTATTGGGGCTCTGAATAAATTATGTAAGGATCAAATTCACTGAGCAAGAACAGTTGACAGTTAATGAACATAAACCATTGTTTCGCTGTCCACATTTTTTCCTCAAATGGAGGTTTTATGTTGTAGTCTCAACAGACCTCAGCCCTGGCCGAGGTCCAGCAGCATCTTGTTCTTATATATTGATTCTGAGCAAGGAAGTTGGAGTTGGAAAGGTTTTTAGAGCGCCGTTCCTGAGTTTAATTCTTTAAATACCCTGATTGTTTGTGCATAGGCTTCGTGAATCAGAGCTCTATCAATTTATGTTTGACTAAAATCATTAATTTATTGTATCATGGAATTTTAGGTGAAAATGACCTTACATAATACTTCACCAACTCATTCATTTATTCAGTGAGAAATCTGAGAGACTGAGTAGTTTTAGCTTATGAAGCATAATTATCAAGTTGAAAAAATGAGTGACCATGGACACCTAGTTTAGTGATCAGGTGTATCTTTAATTTGGGTAAATTAGAAAGAAATGGAAAGGAAAGTTTTAACTTATGCTGTGCATGTGTTAGAATAAAGCAGTAATGAGAACTCCTGAATTCTGGTTATATCTTCTGCCACTTATGATGCCATGTCTCTTATAGACTTTAGTGTAAGATTATTCACAGTATTTCATTTTCCCCACTTTACCCTATGTAAAATGTTAATTCTAAACCATAGGGTGTTCTGGAAATTAATTTTCAATTAGTACTTTGAGAGTGTCACATGTAGAAAAATGTTAAATGAGTCATTGCTGTCCTTGTTTTCTCCACATTTAATGAAGCAACAAATGCTTTGAGTATAAGGACAATTGCCTGGTTGTTAAATGTATATTAAAACCTGGAATGAATAAGCAATGAGATCCTGCTGTATAGCACTGGGAACTATATCTAGTCACTTATGATGGAGAATAATGTGAGAAAAAGAATGTATATATGTATGTGTGCTGTACAGTACAAAATTGAAAGAACACTGTAAACCAACTGTAATGGAAAAAATAAAAATAATTTAAAAAGGAAAAAATGTATATTAAAACCTTATTTCTAGAGGGAAGGGCAACATGCCTTTTTCAGGATCTTTGGATAGGAGATCAATATGTAATTTTTTTTTTTTTTTTTTTGTCTTTTTGCCGTTTTCTTGGGCCGCTCTCGCGGCATATGGAGGTTCACAGGCTAGGGGTCGAATCGGAGCTGTAGCCACCAGCCTACACCAGAGCCACAGCAACTCTGGATCTGAGCCGCGTCTGCAACCTACACCACAGCTCACGGCAACGCCGGATCGTTAACCCACTGAGCAAGGGCAGGGATCGAACCAGCAACCTCGTGATTCCTAGTCGGGTTCGTTAACCACTGTGCCACTACGGGAACTCCCAATGTGTAATTTTTACCAGCTTGTTTTTTGGTCCTTTGTTACAGAGATGAAACTCTGTATCTCTCTGTGTAAGAACAAAAGAGGAAAATTGGAATATAACACAAAAAAATAGTATAGCAAGTGTATTTGTTCATGGTCAAAGCAAACTCAACTGCATTAGAATATCAGCACTGCTATCTGAACAAACATTCAAATTTCAAAAGCAAGTTATATGTGAAACTTCTGAGGTGCTGCGAAGTATATTTTGAAAACCACTTCTCATTATTTTACCACATTTTAAAAAATACAAGAGCAAACTTGATGGTATTGCTTACACTCCAAAGCCAGGGAGATGTGGTTCAGTTCCCAGCTCTCCCATCTCCCAGGTCTGTGCTATGGGACACTTTATATAACATCTCTAAGCTTTGATTTCCTCATACATGAAATCAAGGTAATAATCCCATTTTATAAGATTATTGTGAGGATTAAATAAAATGCGGCATCAAAAGTACTTAGCATAGTCTGATATTTGACACATAGTTTTAGCACTCAAAAATGTTAAAAATATATACATTTCTATATGGGCTATTATTCCACATACAGGATAGGAATATAAATGGGACAGAGTAAACATTTATAAATGAAACAGATATGCCATTTTTACAGAGACTCACTTTTGGAGGAAGAGATTACACAATTTCATTTAAAAGATGTTTAAAGGTTTGCAGTTTAAATGAAGCTATCTAAAATATTTACCATCTCTGTGTGTAAATATTGAAACAAAAGGCACAATCTGGAGGCAACAGCATTCCCTCTGTTTTCCTCAAGGTCAACTGAAATGAGGACATCAGACTGTTCTCATTGAGTCACTGAGCCTATTTTGTGTCTTGCATTTAACATCAGTGGTTGCGGCTGTCATCCAGTCCAATAGAGTCCTTAGAGGCAAAAGGATTGCAAGTAAGCACTTTGGTGGAGTTTCATGGACAACTATGCTTCTGCAACCTTCAGTTGATTTGGGACATGCCAGGATTAGAATCACTGAGGCACATCAGACTGAGTGGATTTTATGATGAGTACAACCTGAATGCCATAGTGAGAACATCAATCACTCTTCATATGAGAGTCCAATTTTCAGAAATGGAAGGTAGAAAATGAGGTTATTATGAGGATGATGGGGACCTGCTTTTTTTTCTTCTTCTTTAGCAAGAGAACCCATGCTGGATTTAAGGCAGAACTTCTTCAATGCCTGAGTGGTTGGACATTATTTACATTAGAAGATGTGGAGTCTCTTTGAGGGGAGAACTTAAAATATATTTCAAAGTCATTTTTAAAGTGATTCAGGATCTATTTAGAAACAAATGGTCTCCTGCCTTTTTTCCTTTCTTTTTCCATGATGCTATGGAACATTTTAACTTTGCTTGAAGTTTTATTCCTGCTTCTTAGGTTTGTTTTTATTTATTACATTTTAAATTATCAATGAATATTTTATTTTAGCCTTCAGATTACTTCATTCTATAATGAAATAAATTAATTCTATAATCCTCTGACATTTATCAATCTGTTTGTTAAAGAAAGTCTAAGAGTGTTAGTATGGTAGAGCAGAATACATTTTGCATATTCTAAAATCAAGGTTTACTATTCCATATATAACTGCGAACTGATGTCTTCTATCTGCTTTATCTGTAGGAGTGAATAAAGGCATTTACTTTAGCTATCCATGCCGACGTAAAAGCTGTGCTTTAGTAAATATCCCAGCACTATGTGTCAACAAAATGATTTCACACATTGAAGATGTGGAGTCTAAAATACAGGAAAATTTGAAAAAGGTAAGTGATAGTTAAAACACCGACATTTTTGTAAGGTCTAAAGAGCCTAAAATGGTCTGTTACTTCAAGAACCTAGGGAATTATTTTTTTTTTTAATGATTCTTGGAATGCTGTATCAAATCTTTGCTCAGGTGCATAATTTACTAATCTAGACATGTTTTTGATAGTGTCACTTCAGAAGGGTAAAACGACCTTATTAGATTTTTTTTCCTTCCTGTTTGTTCTTTATCCAGAGGCAATCATGCTAAGTAGTAATTTCCATAAGCCAACTTGACTAGTAAATTAAATAGTATTTATATCCTTTTTAGAGACACTAAACTGATTAGATGATTAGGTAAGTAAATTGGTATATAAAAGGACAGAATGCCCTTTTTAATGAGTTATTTTGTTCTAAAGAAAAATTTAATAGGGTCTGTTAAAAGAGAATATAATGATTCTTTGTCTTTTTAACCTCTTAAAGTTTGCCTTTATTATGCTCTGAAGGGAGTTCAGTTTTAAAATCACTGTAACTCCGTTATTTTCAAAGGATTATTTAGGAATGATAAAAACCTTCTCATACCTTTTTTAACATTATGCTTCTAAGCAATTAATGCACAGTTCCACTGCCCAGACAGGAAGGTAAGTTTGCCAGAGATTTGTGCTGTTTCTCTTCCTTTACCATGTTACTAGATCTGGCTCTGAGAAAGGTCCGATGCTCTTCATCATGCTTAACATACAGTGCTGTCCCCTTCTAGTGGCATTAAAATACAGTCTTTGAGATCACAGCCCTTAGAGCCTCATATTTTGGAAACTTAGATGGGAATGGAGATAATGATATTGTGTTAAAGTGCTACTAGCATATGTTACGCACTCAATATATACATTAGCTGTTGTTATTTGTATAACATTATGTGTATTATTCTATATTAGTATTATATTTATCTCTGTTTCTTGTTTCCCCAAATTAGAATACCCCTTCAGAAAATGCTTTGCAGGTCACAGGTGTAATGTGGCCTGGGCTTTGAGGAGTATATTAAGTAGATAGAGGAGAATTAATATTAATTAATATGATATGCTATAGACGTCACCTGTGTTTTCTTTTTTTTTTTCTTTTTATGACCACACCTGTGGCATATGGAGGTTCCCAGGCCAGGAGCAACAGCCACAGCCACAGCAACGCCAGATCCCAGCCCCATCTGCTACCTATGCTGCAGCTTGCAGCAACGCCAGATCCTTTACCCACTGAGCGAGGCCAGGAATTGAACCTGCATCCTCAGGGACACTATGTCAGGTTCTTAACCCACTGAGTCACAATGGGAACTCCACGTGTCTTAGTTAATAATTATGCATGTTGTTAAAAATGAAAATAGATTCATAGGTATTTTAGTAAGCAATTATAGTAGCTATTATCAACCATTGAAATAGCTCAAAGCTATTGTTGAATGATTGTTACTATGTCTTACTGACAGATGAGGAAATAATAATTTAAAATAGTTGAGAATCTTATTCAAACTCATAAAACAGAATTGGGCCTTGAAAACACTTTCTCTGTTATCAAAGCCTATGTTCTTTACCCAGTCCTGCTAGAGATTCTGAGCAGGTAATGAACTGTTAAACACTGTGGATAATGGGCCAGGTAAAATATTACCTTAGGTAAAATAATTCACATAGTATGATTATGTTTTACAGCTTATCCTCAAGAAAACTGAAAATGCAGCATTTTGTGTAAATATATTATGTAAATGAGCCAGCTGCCATAAATTTGTCCATCCACTCATAGAATTTTAAATACAATTCTGAAATCTTAAAAATTCTTCAGAGTGAGTTACTGTGAACATTTTCTCTATATTTATTTTTGTAAAGAATGAGAAAGCAATGCAAAAGTGATGGAAACAATCACCTGGATAACTTCCCAGACAAATAAGAGCTTTTGTTGTATTTTTTTCTTCCACCTTTTTCTCCTGGACTGGAGATAGTCTTAATTTGGAATGATTTCTACTAAATTGAAAATTTCCTCTTCATTTAATCAACACAAGTCCTTAAGATGCTACCATGACTTAATGGCATAGAAAGCATTTAGAAGTCATTCCTCAAAATATAAAGAATATATTGCACAAAAAGAATAATTATATTGTGATAACAATGATAGTAAAGCTAGTATTAATTAAGTGCTTGCTATATATCATAGGCTGTATTAAACACTTAATAAGCATGGTTTTATTGAATGCCTATGGAGACCTCATGAGGTAGAAACTGCCATTATCCCCATTTATGGATGAGGAAAATCATTCCAAAGGTTCATTTCTCCCAGAGTCAGCATTCAGACCAGCTGTGTCTGAGACTTAAGAACATCCTATTCACCATTGTACTGAGTCATCCCTAAGTCTGAGGGTATGTCAGCTGTGAGGACCAAGTAACATGAATGTAAAAATACTTATAATTGGAAAACTTTGCTTTTCTTGCAGCACTTTGTATCTGTTTTAGTTCTGAAACCTATTGTTTAATCATCTGACCCTTTTGACCAAGTACTTTGAGTTCTCTCATTCTGTTAATTCTGTTATATTTCATTTGAAACTTCACATCTTGACACATCCACTGTTTCCCATTCTATTATACCCATTTTTCTTGTACTTCCTTCCAGAGTCAGTTCAGCTCTTAAAACACTCACCAATTAGTATGTTTGGTCCCTTAGTCTGCTCAAGCTGCCATAACAAAATACCACAGACCTGGTAGCTTAAACAGAAACTTCTTTTCTCACAAAGGCTGGAAGTCTAAGATCAAGGTGCTGCCAGGGTTGGTTTCTATTGGGGAATCTCTTCTTGGTTTGCAAGCAGCCTCTTTCTCCCTGTGTCCCAGGACAAGCCTTTTCTCTGTGCCCATTTCTTGGGGCGAGGGCTCAGATGTCTCTTCCCCTTCTTATAAAAACACAAGTGTTACTGAATTAGGACCCCATCCGTGTGACAGCATTGAAATTTATCTTCTTAAAGGCCTTATCTTCCAGCACAGTTACATTGGAGATGTAGGGCTTCAATGTGTGAAATTGAGGGCGGGGGGAGGGGACACAGTTCAGTCCATAACACTACTGTGATAATTTGGAGGCTCAGAAGTGTCTTTGGATTTTGAACTCTCTTTTGTTTTTTAGCCCAGAATTTTTTGATTCCCACACGAACTATAGGGCTTCATATTTATTTGATTATGTTTATTAATCCTGTACTTAAAACTGTGGCCATATTCTTTTTTCTTTAACATAGTTTCCTTTCTTTTAGTTAGGTAATTAATGTTTTATATTCTTTTAGATAATATTGGATTTTTAAAAAAATAAACTCTTTTACTATTTTAGAACAGTTTTAGACTTTTAGAAAAATTGGAAAGGTAATACAGAGATTTCATATATACTGTGGACCCAGTTTTAATATATCTTATTTTTATGTAGTACATTTGTTTTGTAGTAATTTGTTGTAACTAATGAACCAGCATTGATGCATTATTACTAATGTTCATACTTTAATTTTCTCAGATTTTTTTCTATTAAGATGAAATTCATATAACAAAACTAACCATTTTAAAGTGAACAACTTGGTGGCATTTAGTACATTCAAAAAGTTGTTCTATCAGCGCCTCTATCTAGTTGCAAAACATTTTCACATCTCCAAAATAAAACCCAGTATGCATTAAAGATTTAATACTCATTTTCCTCTCTACTTTGGCCTGGCAACCACAATCTCCTTTCTATTTCTGTGGATTTATTTTTTCTGAAGTTTTTGTATGAATGAACTCGTACAACATCTGATCTTGTGTCTGGCTGCTCTTACTTAATGTATCATTTTGAGGTTCATCCACATTGCGCTATATATTAGGATCTCATTTTTCATGACTGGATAATATTCCATTGTATGTCTCTACCACAATTTGTTTAACTGTTCATCTGTTAATGGACATTTGGTTTGTTTCCATCTTTTGTCTGTTATAAATATGACTGATATGAACCTTCATGTACAGGATTTGTTTGAGTGCCTGCTTTCAGTTATTTGGGGTATAAACCAAGGGGTAGAATTACTTTGTCATTTAAGGTACTTTGAGGAACCTCCAATCTGTTTTTCATAGTTCATTTTTTTGTTGTTGTTATTGAATTGTAAGAGTCCTTCATATATTGCAGTACTAGATCCTAATCAGGTGTATGATTGGCAAATTTTTCTTCCTTTATGTAGGTTGTCTTTCACTTTCTTTATACTGTCCAAAGTTTTTGTACTGTACAAAATTTTGATTTTGATGATGTTTAATTTATCCTTTTGTTGCTTGTGCTTTTGTTGTCATATTTAAGAATTCACTGCCAGATCCCAGGTCATGAAGATTTACATGTTTTTTTTTTTTTCTTTGAGTTTTACAGTTTTAGCACTTATATTTAATTCTTTGATACATTTTACATAGAGGAGACATATATATCCTTGGGGCCAAGGTAAGATAATGGTGGATTGAAAATGACCACCCTCCTCCTTTACACCTTCTTTCATTAACAGGCAGTCTGTTTTCTAAATCTTTAAATATAGATAGGACTTGGGACTTGTTTTGAACAGCAAATATATTAGAAGCAATGTCATACAACTTCTAAGAAAAATCTCAAGAGGTCTTGAAGCTTCTTCTTTCATGCTCTCACTGCCATAAAAATTTCCCAGGTGTAAAGAAGCCTAATCTAGCCTCCTTGAGGATCAATGATCAACCTGTAGGAGGCACACACCATCAGACTTGTTAGCGAGACTGTCTTTTAACTATCTATCCTAGTCAAATTGTCAGATGACTGCGCTAGTTTGAGGTCACACTACCTCACAAGACCAAGAAACCACACAGCTAAGCCCAGCTTACATTGAGGACTCACAAAATTATGAATAAATAAAACAGGGATTGTTTTTCGCAACCAAGTTAAAGAGTGGCTTCTTATGCAGTAGTGACTGATGCATTGTTGAATACAATACTGAGATATACAGGTACCTGTGCATATACAACACAAATTAAAGTGAGTAAAATGGAAATTTGGTTCTGTGTACTGGCAAAAATGAAACTGTTGACCACTTTCTCCTTCTGTAAAAATCTAATTCCTATTTTTGTGTGTATCCTCTACTAACTAGACACTCAACAGACTTGATTCCTACTTTAGTAGATGTACCTTCCAGTCTTCATGACTGACCGTTTTTCCTCTGGCCATATTGGAAATACTGATGCTTCCCAGCTTCATCCTCTTCTCCTTCTAATGTGCCTTTGGATGATCCCATTTGAATTTATGTCATTTATGTACTATGTGCTTACACCAAATTGAGATTTCCAGCTCAGATTTTTTTTTTAAATAAGACTCATATACTCAATCCCAGCTAAACATCTTTTTATTATTATTATTATTATTATTATTATTATTATTATTTTGCTTTTTGAGGGCTGCTCTTATGGCACATGGAGGTTCCCAGGTTAGGGATCCAATCCTAGCGACACCTGCTGGCCTACCCCACAGCGACAGCAAAATCAGATCTGAGCCACATCTGCGACCTACACTACAGCTCATGGCAGTGCCAGATCCTTACCCTACTGGGTGGGGCTAGGGATTGAACCACATCCTCTTGGATACTAGTCGGACTCTCAACCCACTGAGCCACAACAGGAACTCCTGAACTAGTTATTTCTTTCTTCTGTGTTCCCAGGTGCAGTTAATGGCACAATATTTACCCAGTAATATAAGCCAGAACATTGATTAATTATATGGACTGCTTGCTTTTCCTCACCGTTTATATACAGTTACTAATTTGTTTTGATTCCACCTCTGGAAGTGTCTCAAATGTGGATAATTCCTTCTGTCAGTACTGTGGGATTTTCATTCAGACCATTCTCATTTTTGCCTGGGTTACTATAAGGACCCTTTCACTGGTACCTGTGCTGTAGTCATTTCCTCATCCCATTCTTCCACCTTAAATCAAACCATATGCCTTCTCTTTCTAAATATATTATTGCCAGTATATGCCTAAAACCCTCCCTGAATCTCTCTTGTCAATAATGGTTAATTCATATTCTTTGGCATGACAGGAAAGTCCTTTATAAGATAATATCTACTCTTAAGCTTCGTGTACCTTCACCTACTCTGTTTTAGCTTTGATTAATTCCTTACTTCTGGGCCTTGACCTATGCATTTTCTTTTATCTCTATTTAACAATCACTTTCCACAAACCAACTTTGCCCTCCAAAGCTTCGTTGCTGTCGTTTCTTGAATCTCATATGACATTTTACTGACCACTACTGTGACAGCACATTGTATCTTAGTTGTTTCTTTCTCTCTGTCCTATGTGATTGCTAGATTTTGGGAGTTAGAGTCTATTTATAATTCGCCACTAACCAATACCTACTAAAACCTGGCACATTATAGGCATTAAATACTCCTAAATGAATGGATTCAGGAATGATTTTTTTTGGTCTTTCTAAGGCTACTCCTGCAGCATATGGAGGTTCCCAGGCTAGGGCTTGAATTGGAGCTGTTGCTGCAGGCCTATACCACAGCCACAGCAGCAGAACCCCATCTGCGACCTACACCACAGCCCACAGCAACGCTGGATGCTTAACCCACTGAGCAAGGCCAGGGATCAAACCCATGGTCTCATGGATGCTAGTTGGTATTGTTAACCACTGAGCCACAATGGGAACTCCAGGAATGATTTTTTAATTATGTCAGGTTTTGCACAAGGCAGCTTTTAAAACCTAGGGAGTGTGTTTTTAAATTAAAAAAAAAATTCATATTGTTTGATAAATATAGCCTATGCTTTCAAGATGCTTTGGACTTTTGAATAGGATATTTATTGGAAATTGACTATTGAAATAAAAGTTCAAAGGTATGAGTATTTTTTCCAGATGAAAGAAGGTCACAGTTGTGGGAAATAGTATTCAGTATTAGTATTCACATCTACAGATATTTTATAATAAGAGGGAGGTATTCCAACAGTGTGAATTTACTTTGCCGTGTGAGAATGGAATAGGAAGCTACTTTCATTTTTAAAAATGTAGAAAATTATTTTTCTCAACATCAATATTATTGCAAAATCCAATCATTTCTTAGAAATCAGCTATATCACCTCTGTCATATATCAAGTTTTCATATATGAGTATTTTTTTAATAGCTTTATTCCATTGGTTAATTTTACTTCCCTATTATAGTACCTCATTTTACTAATTTTCATGCTTCATAATATGTTTTGATACTTGATATGGTATTTCCCTTTTTTTCCTTTTTAAAACTTCTTTGACTATTTTTGGTACATACACAGTTTAGAATAAGCTTGTCATGTTACATGCAAACACTCACTGGGATTTCCAACAGTTGTATTCATTAGTTATAATGAAGATGAATTTAGTCTCTTTGGGGTTTTTTAAAAGTCCATTGAGTCACTTATACTACTATACTACAGGCCTAAGGAAAGACAATACAACAACCTATTTAGAACAAAGGACTAATTGGAAAGTAATGGGGAAGATGGGAAAATTGATTAAAACTTAATGCTAAAATATTGGTTTTGTAACATATTTGTGTATATAGTATTCGTTTAATGTGTATCTGAGAATAATTGTGTGTGCATGTCTATAGATGCAGATAAATAAGTAGATCAATTGACATATAAGTAAAGCATCTTATCCATTCTTTTCATTTGTATTTAATTTTTTGTTAGTTACTATTCATGTAGTTTTCCCCATTTCTTTCTTGTGTTATTTTTATATATTTATAGAAATATTGATAGATATCTCATATTTTTTTGTTGTGATTTTTTTCTGATTGCACTATTTTTTTTTTGTTTGTTTGTTTGTTTTTGTCTTTCGTCTTTTTAGGGCTGCACCTGTGGCATATTGAGGTTCCCAGGCTAGGGGTCTAATCAGAGCTATAGCTGCTGGCCTGTGCCAGAGCCATAGCAATGCCAGATCCTTAACCCACTGAGCAAGGCCAGGGATTGAACCCACAACCTCATGGTTCCTAGTCAGATTTGCTTCTGCTGAGCCATGATGGGAACGCTTTTTTTTTTTTAAACTTATTTGCGGTAGTTTTTTCATTGTGACATTTGTATGTTGACCAATGTGTTATCTGACAAATTCTGGGATTTTTTTTTATTGTTTCAAAAATTGTTTCTCATATTATCAAATTTTTAAATCATTTCTAATACTTTTTTTAAACATTAAGCTTCTTTAACCATCTGAAGTTTATTTTTATTGTATGAGGCAGAGATGACACATTATTTTTAATTATTTCAAATTATCCTAATATCATTAATTGACTTGTTCATCTCCATTAATTTGAAATGTAAATTTTATAACAAACTAAATTCTCATATATACTGGTAATGAAATGATTACTTTTTAAAGTCTTTTATATTTGGATAATGATATTCTTGTGTATACTAAATTTTGGTTTTTTGTTTTTAATATTGTGGAGAAAAAATAAATATCTATATGTATGCCTTGAATTTATTATTATATTAACTTTTGTTCATTACGGTATTTCTCTTATATCTGAAATAATTTATTATTTTTCATGCTCTAATCTTTCCTTAAATATTTGGATACTGTTTTTTTGTCTTTGCATTTATAAATTATGGACCAGACTGCCAAGACCAACTCAGCCGGTAAGGGCTGAAGAATGGGTGCTGTGGAACTTAAGAAAAAGTTAACATAAAACAAGACACAGAGGCATTTATCTTAATTAAATGTGGGAACCAGAGGACTCAAGGTCTCAGAGACCAGGAGGCTGCCTCAAGAAACCACATTGCTTTTATTGTGCTCTTTAGTATTACATCAAGTGAGGAGGGGGTTGTAGGTGCAGGATATCGTTTTTTTTTATTATTATTATTATTATTTGAAGAGTTCTTTTATTATTTTAAAAGTCACATAGCTGGTAGATGGTTAAGCTTTTTTTCTGACCTTTAGGCATTTAATGATCATTAGCATTTGAGGAAGCTTGGTGTTAGCTGTCTATGCATAGCATCTAGAGAATCATCATTGTGCTTCCGCAAATGGCATGCCTATCTGTGGCAACCTGTGTGCCTAGGTTAGCACCTCGGTTTCCTTGCTGATGCGTATTCTGCTACGGACTGCTCATAAACCAGTTGGGGCCATGAGGTTCCTCTTTCTCTTATTGTAATGGGTCAGGCATGCCTAGATCAAGGCATCATGTCCTCATTCAGCTGACCATATGAATAACTTATGCCTTTAGGTCTTTGTTCTTAAGCTTAATTCATTTACCAGCACTGTGACTGTTTTTCAAGCAGGAATATGGGGTAAAGTAAAGCAGGACAAGATGGAGTTTTCAGCATAGAAAATAGAAACAAAGAGGTTAAAAAAAGATTGTAGAAACATGTCTCCCAACACCAGACTGATTACTAGTTGCTAACATAAGTTTTTTAAATTTTTTGTTGTTATTATTTGTTTGCTTTTTAGCAGCTGTCAAAATCTCCTTACATCAAAGGCTTTTATCCAATACATAAAAAATTTTATTTAGGCTCATTGTAAATAGGAGGCAGTATGCTAAGGCAGAAAAGTTGTGAACCTTCACTTCTGCCTTAATGAGCTTACTTTTTAGTTTGAAGCCTCACTCATTGATAAATCTGCTTTTGTTTTTCCTCTCACCTGATTCTGCTAGTTATGTAGAGTCTGTTTTGTTTCTGTCTAGAACCATAACTTCCATTCTTAGTTTCTCCATCTTAGATCTTCAGTGTGGTTAGAGAATTCTTCTCATGGCAATGACTAGAAGGTAACTTCTCAGCCATGTATTCTCAATTTTTTGGATTTTAAGCAAGTAGACTGGTCTGGCCCTTCTCATCACAGACAGCCCCTCATTTATTTACTTTGATAGTCACCTGCTTATTCTCACATCTGACAATTTCTCATGAGCTTCACAGAGAAAACTTTCACCTTCCCTAAAATGATCTCCACTTATCCCATCTGAGTTACACTTTGCTTTGATATGTTTTCACTATCAGTCTCATCCAATGATTGTTTCTGGGAATTCTTCTCAAAATATATTCTAGTGATATTATTGACATACCTATCTATTTTTCCCTAGAAATTGTAGTATGATATGGGAATTGAGAAGTAATCATACGTGTCTAATTTAAAAATCTTGAATTGGAGATTACCTATGAAACCTATAACATTATGACTATATATTCCTTGTGTTTTTATCAATTTGTGCCCCTTTATAGCCTAGGATAGTGTTAGAATATATATGTAGAACTTCATTCCTACCAAGGAGTTTATAGTCTATAAGAGAGATAATACTATGAAAAATTAACTATTTGTGAACTCACAAGAGATTATGTGTTTTCTACTCTTTAGTGATACATTAAAATTCAGTGGGTATAATTATACTTCTAATTGTGTGGAAAGTATTTTAGGAGTAAATGGCGTTTGAAATGACCCTTGATGAAAGGGTAAAATTTAGAAACAGATGAAAGGTAAGAACAATTAGGTGGGGATAATAATAAAAGAATAGGATTAGGTAGGATAAATATATAACTGTTGTGGAAATAATAGAGTATAATTTGACAAAAATATACTGGCGAATGTGAAGTAATTACAATTTTATCAGTGTCTTGAAGTGTGAGTTAAGTTTACTGTTGATTTGGAATGCTAAAATTTGATTTTTATAGAGATCTTTTATTTTGACAGTTTGAAACTTCTCTGGAAGAATGGTAAGAACCTTTCATGCTTCTTTTATATTTTTATGTTCAAATGATGATTGATCTTCTGTAGATAGTTTATTTAAAAAGAGAAAGGAAATTAAAGAATAATTTTGATATTAAATATTAAAATTTATTTTTAAAAATATAAAAATTAAGATATTACTAGAAATGGCAGAATAGGGATCTCCAGGGCTCTGTCCTACCACCAAAAGAACTATAAAGGCAAAAATTAGAATAAACTTCTCTAGAAATCTGGAAGCTAATCCAAAATTTACAATAAAAAGGGGAAAAGTTAATGAAAAACAGACTGCCGCATTGAATTAAGAAGAGACTTTGGCATTTTAAATTGACTACTTGCCATCCTCCACCTCTCAGATTAGTGGTTACTATGAAGCAAACATCCTGAGCTTGTTGTGCAAATTGCTAGTGCCAGAGGGGAAATATGAACCTTATTCTCAGAGAATTATGGTTCAGTATTTTGATCAGTCTGATGACTCCCTGAAGCACCAGAACAAAGGCTTGTCTTTGTTTTTCCTGACTTAGAGCAGTCACAGCTAGAACTACTCCAAGGCATTGTTTGCTAAAAGCATTTAAAGTTATATACTTAACACTAATGTCTGAGGCTGTGGATAAGAGAGGACAAGCATTAAACAGAACAAAGTGCCTGGGAATGAAGAGGTTGGGAAAAAAGATATACTGAAGAAATGAAAAGTACACAAATATGACCTTTGTTGTACATATGCTCAGAAAAGACCAAGAAGACTAATCTTTTACCTCTGGCTGACTTGCAGGATCTGAGTAGGCAGGAATTGAAGGTAGCGGCAGGGTTGTAAAAAAGCTTGGATGAGCATTAAAGGAATACTACACCTCAGCCAATTTGCTAAAATTGGGAGTGTGATTTTTTTCCCCTCTTTTCTTTTTTCTTTTCTTTTCTTTTCTTTTCTTTCTTTCTTTCTTTCTTTCTTTCTTTCTTTCTTTCTTTCTTTCTTTCTTTCTTTCTCTCGGCATCAGGTATTTAAGATAACTTGGATAAAACACAAGCTCATCAGTAAGCTAAGCACTTACTTCAGTGGCCGGGAATGAAAAAGAATACAGATATTACAGAAAGTGTTTAAAAGAATCACTATAAAACAAAAACAAGCCACAACAAACAACAAAGATAAGCCCAATAAAAGGAAGGTAATCTTATTTCCATGTCACATTAAAATATTCAAGTTTTTGAGCTTTTTACAAAAATTATGAGTCAGAGGAAGAATAAAAGATGGTTTGTCTTATTAATATACGGGAAAATGTAATCAAAGAACTGGCCCTGAGGAAGCCCAGATATTGTGCTTATTGAGCAGAGACTTTAAATCAACTGTCCAGAAACTGATGTCTCAACAAATAGAGAATATCAATAAAGAGATAGAAATTATAAGAAAGAAACAAATAGACATTCTGAAGCTGAAAGGTACAATAACTGAAGTCAAAAATTAGAGATGATCATCAGCAAATTTTATCAGGCAGAAGAAAGAATCAGTGAACTTTAAGATAGATCAATTGAGATTATTCAGGCTGAGAAACAGAAAGACAAAACAATAAAGAAAAATGAACAGCACCTAACAAACCCAAGGGACACAATCAAGAATACAAATCTACCCATAATCAGAGTCCAAGAGTGACAGGGAAGAGAAAAAGGGTGAGAAAGAACTTTTAAAGAAACATTGACTGAACACTCTCCATCTTTGATTGAAGAAATTAATCTATACTTGCAATAAACTCAATGAATTCCAAGCAGTGTAAACTCAGAGGTCCACACTAAGACATCATCAAATTGTTGAATGCCAGGGCCAAACATAGTACCTTGAAAGAAGCATTATGTGCTGGGGATCTTCAATAAAATTAAGAAGACAGTAAGACAGTTTCTCATCAGAAATTATGGAGGACAAAAGGCAGTTGAACAACATATGTAAAATGCTATAAGAAAACAACCTTTCAAACAAAAAATCTGAATCCTGCAAAAGTGTCCTTAAAAATAAAGGTAATATTAAGGTATTCCCAGATAAACAAAAACTGAGGAGCTCCATCACTATCAGACCTTTTCTATCAGAAATCCTTTAGGTGGTCCCTTTAGGCAGAAATGAAAGGGCACTGGACAGTAACTTGTTATTTCATATGAAGAAATAACAGTAAAGGTAGCTACAAAGATAAATACAAAAATAGGTATAGTTGCATTTTAATTATGTATCTGTTGTATATTTCTATCTAATTAAAATAGATAAAACTATAATTATAAATCTATAGTAATGGGTACGCAATGTATAAATGTGTAATTTGTGAGAATGACAACATAAAGGGAGGAAGCAGAGCTGTAAAGGAACATGATTTTAAATACTATTGAAACTACATTGATTTTTAATTCAAATTTAAATTTTATGAATTTAAGAGGTTAATTATAATCTCCAAGGAACCACTAAGAAAAACTCTAATAAGACACAAAAAATGAACAAATAAGTGCGGGAAATCCAATAAGACGGAAACTAAAGCAGTAAAATCAACTAGCCACAAAAGAAGGTAGGGGCAGTTGTGGAGAAATTAAAGAATAAAAAGATAAAAATAATATAGAAAACAAATAGCAAAATGGCATAAGTAAGTCCTTATCAGGAATTCCTTTAATGAAAATGGATTAAACTCTCCTATTAAAAGATTGAGAGTGGTAGAATAGATAAGAAAACATTATCCAACTATATGCTGTTTTTAAGAGATTGACTTGAGATCCAAATGCACAAGTAGGTTGAAAGTGAAAGGATGAAAAATATGTTCCAGGAAAATGGTAACAAAAAGAGAACTTGAGTGGCTATACTAATACAACACAAAATAGACTTTAAGTCAAAATATATTATATGAGACTAAGACTATTTGGTATCTTGATAAAAGGATAACTCTGTCAAGAAGATACAAAAATTATAAACTTACACATACTTAAAAACATAACCTCAAAACATGAAGTAAACTGACAGAAGAAGTAGACAGTTCTATAATAAGAGTTTGATAATTCATTACCCCCACTTTCAATAATGGATAAAAGAACTAGAAATATCAGTAAGGAAACAGACTTGCACAGCATTAAAATTCTCTAGGCCTAATTGACTTATATAGTACTCTTAACCAGCAACAATAGAAAACACATTCTTTTCACATTCACATTGATCATAATTCAGGATTAAGCATTATTAACCCACCTTAAAAAAATCTCAAAAAATTGGAAATATTAATTTCATACCAAGGATCTTCTTTGACCCAATGCAATGAAACTATAAATCAATAATAAGAGGAAACCTAGAAAATGCAAATATATGTATAAATTAGACACCATGCTCTAAAAACCCCAATGAGTCAATCTGTAATCACAGGAGATAATAGAAAATACTTTGAGATGAATGAAATGAAAACACAATGTACCAAAACTTACGATATAAGTAAAAGCAGTTCCTAGAAGGAAATATATAGCCATAAGTGATTACATTAAAAAGATTCCAGGTCCAGTAACCTAACTCTATAGCTTAAAGGACTAGAAAATAATGAGTAAAACTAGCAAAAAAAAAAAAAAAGTACAGATTAGAGCAGAGATAAACAAAAAAGGTTAAAAAAAAAAACAAAAATTTTCAATGAAAACAGAAGTTGTTTCTTTGAAAAGATCAAATAAATTCATAGACCTTTAAAAAGACTTGAATTTCTGAATTCATTATAAAATTGGAAAATTTTGCAGAAATAAAGATTATACAATGATACTATGAACAATTTATAATACTTTGAACAACAAATTAGATAATAAAGATGAAATAATTACATTCTTAGAAACTATCAAAACTGACTCAGGGAGAAATAAAAAATCTAAAGTGATCTGTAATGAGTAAAGAGATCGAATCAGTAAAATCTAGCAAAGAATAAGTCAGGGAGTTCCTGTCGTGGCTCAGTGGTTAACTAATCCAACTAGGAACCATGAGGTTGTGGGTTTGATCCATGGCCTTGCTCAGTGGGTTAAGGATCCAGCGTTGCCGTGAGCTGTGGTGTAGGTCACAGACATGGCTCAGATCCCCACATTGCAGTGGCTGTGGTGTAGGCCGGCAGCTACAGTTCCGATTCGACTCCTAGCCTGGGAACCTCCATATGCTGAGGGAGCAGCCCTAGAAAAGGCCAAAAGATAAAATAAAAAAAAAAAAAAAATTCAGGACCAGATGGCTTCATTGGTGAATTTTACTAAACATTGAAAAAATAATTAATATCATATCTTCTCAAACTCTTCAAAAGTAGAAAATGAGGAAATACTTTGTAACCCATTCTCTAAGGTCAGCATTACCCTGATACTAAATGCCGGAGTCCAGCTCCAGCAGCCAGGGTATTCGCTCCGGGGATGGACAGTGTTGGTGAAGCACACGGAGACAGCCTCTTTGTCCCTTCTTTCAGGGCGCTGGACTGCTCAAATTTTATTAGCATAGGTAACAGTTTATATAGACAGCTTAATTGTAACTTACATCACAGTGCTTAGATCATATTCTCAAAGGTTAAATTTTAGACTACATGGTATAGTAGATATACATTGTGTTCTAAGAATTTTATTTAAAACTAACAGATACAGTGCATCATGTAAAATTATAATGGGTACAAAACATTATATGGAAAAATCATTATATGAAAATAAGGCAATTCAGTATAAAACGTCTTGTGGTTACTCTTAGCAAGTGCCACCCATTATTGTTTTAAGCTAATCTTTAACAACTAGAAAGTTCACAAGCACAAGAATTTAACATTTACAAAAACTCATTTTTTAGATTAAAGCTTAGGGTACTAACTTCAAAGCGTTATGGTCAGGGGCAGTGTGAGAAAATATTTTATATATCAAAGCAACTTAATTTTCTAAAACTTAAAAGCTCCCTACAAAACTTATTAAAAGCAAGATTTTTTTTTTCCATCAAGAATAATGTACGTCTAACCTAGTCTAATCTGTTATACACTCCACAATGACCTAACTCTAAAACCTATTCGTACTTGTAACAAACCAATGAACACTTTGTTTTTGCTTACATTAGATCTGAATAGGGGGAATTTCACCAAAGTGAAACTCTTATTATTTTATTACTGTTCCAATTTTTGTTGTTTCAATTTTATTGAATCACAAAACAATATAGAAAAATAACAAACAAATAACAGAAAAGGCTGAGTAATAAGTAAATAACAGGAAAGACTGAATTTTCCAAGAAGCAATTTTTATTCTTGCACTATTGTGCAAAGCCTTTATTTTTGTTATTGTAGCCGTTGCTGTCGGGTTAGCAGGTGAGCCTCATTATTTTTAGAATTTGCCCTCTGAACTGTGCCGCCAGGTAAGCCCCTTTCCCTATTTCTAAACCTGCCCTTGGAACTGTGCCGGCGGGTAGGCTTTTTTTCCTCTGTTAGGAACCCTGCCTTAGGAACTGTGCCATCAGGCTAGTTTCCTTCCTTGGCCTCCTGTATCTCCTTGGCTCCCCACAGCTAAAGCCAGATGAAGTCATCACAAGAAAGGAAAGGTAGACCAATGACTTAACAAATATAAATGCAAAAATTCTCAGCAAAATACTAGCAAAATGAATCCAGCAACATATTAATAGAATTACATATCATGACCAAGTAAGTTTTATCATAGGAATGTAAGAGTGGTTCAAAATACAAAAACAGTTAATGTAATATACCACAGTAATATATTGAGGTGGGGAAAAATCATGTGAAATTTCAACTGATGTTGAAAGCATGTGGAAAATCTAACACCTTTTCATGACGAAAACACTCGAAAAACTAGAATTGAAAGGGAATTTCCAAAACATGGTAAAAGATATTTATGAGAAACTCTTGACTGCAATTATATGTAGTGGTATAGACTGAAAGTTTTCAACCTAAGACCAGGAACAAGAGAAGGGTGCCCAATCTTGCCACTCTTACTGAAAATTGGAACTCTTGTACATTGCTGATGGGAATATAAAATGGTTCAGCTACTGCAAAAAACATTTCAGTGGTTCCTCGAAAGGTTAAAACTACAATTACCATATGACCCAACAATGTCACGCCACTGTATATACACAGAAGATTTCAAAACAGGTGTTCAAACAAAAACATATCTGAATTTTCATATATATCATCAGTGTTCACAATGGCCAAAAGGTGGAAACAACCTCAAATCCTTCAATAGACTCATAAATTAATTGAGTGGTATATATTTGAACTGTGGGATGTTACTAAACTATAAAAAGTAATGGAGTTCCCGTTATGGCTCACTGGGTTGAGAATCCGATTAGTATCCATTAGGATGTGGGTTTGATCTCTGGCCTTGCTCAGTGGGTTAAGGATCCAGCGTTGCCCTAAGGTGTGGTATAGTTGCAGATGTGGCTCAAATCTGGCATTGCTGTGGCTGTAGCTCTGATTCAACCCCATATTGTGCAGATGTGGCTCAAACCTGGCATTGCTGTGGCTGTAGCTCTGATTCAACCCATATTGTGCAGGAAACTTCCATATTGTGCAGGTGCATCCCTGAAAAAAAAAAAAATGAAGTTCTGATACATGCTACAACATGTGTAAAATGAAACTTCGGGCTTTATTGTTGATACCTATTATCTTAGAACTTTTATAAGAGGAAGAGCACTTATTTTTAAATACAGTGAAAACTAGTCTAAGAGTCAAGAATTGGACCAGAGAAATACTGATAATGAGAAATATTTCATTATTCACTATATAGAATTCTAACTAGAAAGATGCTCTGAAAAAGATATAACATTAACATTTTAATTTGGGCATTTTCCTAAAACCTCATTAACTTTAAATATGAAATAGTACTTTTGCTTCTTGCATTTTATAGTGGCTTCCCAGAAACTGCTAAATTATTATTAGAAAAACAGCTTTTAAATAATTTTCAGTAAACTCTTTTTTTCTTATAGCAACACTTTCTAGAAAAGACTAATTTCATTTGAAAAACACTGCTTTGCTATTCTCTCAAAAATTTTCAAGTCATTTGCAACAAATTTTAAATTTCTATTAATTTACCGTGAAGTATAAAACTCATTACCAATTAGAATTTTGCAATATTTATCTCTCTCTATAGTACCATTAATATGTATTGTAAGTTTCACCACAGACATTTAAAATTCAGTATAAAAGCCTCACCTAAAATTTGTTTTACTAACTTTAAGTACAACCTTTCTTTGTTAATTGCTTGCTTCTTTCCCATTATGAAGGAGCAGAACTTCTTCCATAAAAGACCTGAAAGAAGATGGAAGGGTTGCTACACCAGTGAAAGAAGTCAAACCAGAAGAATTGAGAGGTAATGTTATACCATATTCCAGATAAGTATAATTACATTTAAAAGCTCTTTTGCTTTTCATTTATATGTTTCTAATTTTCACAAGAATCAGGTGTAAAAGTTTTTTTTAATTCTTATTAGAGTCTAAGGAAAGAGACTTCTGTATTATTTGATGAAACATTTATTCAATAAATATTTATTAATGACTGTTACTTACCATATACTGCTGAGTAGACAACTGTGCACTTCTCAAGAACTAACTGTACTTCAGTTAGTTGTCTAGTAGAGCTTTCCGTGATAATAGAGGTGTTCCATGTTTCTCTGTCCAGTAGGGTAGCTACTAACCACGTACACTTGTTCAGGACTTAAAATGTGGCTAGTGACTGAGGAATTTAATTAAGTTTAATGTTAAAATTTAAATGTAAGTAGTCACATGTGGTTCATGGCTACCATATAAGACATCATACCTCTACTCTAAGTTAAGGATAATCTTGTCACAATTTATAAGTGTAAATGTATAGTAATTTATATACTGGTATAAAGCTTGTGTTAAAATTATTTCAACATAATATTTGAATATATCCTTGACATTATATTAAACATGTCCTCCTACCTTTGCCCCCCAAATTTGTTGAAACACCTTCCTTTAGTGAAGGATAACAGGACTTTCTATTTGGTTAATTTTGGTTTTGTTTTTGTTTTTGTTTTGTCTATGCACATGGCATATGGAAATTCCTAGGCCAGGGTTTGAAACTGTACCACAGCAGTCACCCAAGCCGCAGCAGTGACAATGCCAAATCCTTAACAGGCCACCTGGGTACTCCAGGACTTTTTAAAAGCATGAATATTTTGTTATTTAACACTGTCATTCATAGTGAGGCTCTGAGTTAACTATTTTCCATTTATAATGAAAAAGAAAACCTAATTCATTACTTCTTAATTTTTCAAATGAAAAATTCTAGGAGAAAATATCAATGTATCAATGGTCAAAATAACAATTAAATTAACTACAGTTATGTTCATTATAAACATGTATATTTGACTCAAATAAAGACAGTACCAGGATGAGGAAAATTTATTTATTTATTTATTTATTTTTTGATTTACTCAAATGAATTTATCACATCTGTAGTTGCATAATGATCATAACAATCTGATTTCACAGGATTTCCATCCCATTACCCAAGCACATGCCCCCAACCCCCAAACTGTCTCCTCCAGAGACCATAAGATTTTCAATGTCTGTGAGTTAGCATCTGTTCTGCAAAGAAGATCAGTCTGTCCTTTTTTCAGATTCCACATGACAGTGAAAGCATTTAATGTTGGTATCTCATTGTATGGCTGATTTCACTTAGCATGATAATTTCTAGGTCCATCCATGTTGCTAAAAATGCTGGTGTTTCGTTCTTTTTAATGGCTGAGTAATATTCCATTGTGTATATGTACCACCTCTTCTTGATCCACTACTCTGTCGATGGACATTTATGTTGTTTCCATGTCTTGGCTCTTGCAGATAGTGCTGCAATGAACACTGGAGTACATGTGTCTTTTCGAGTCATGGTTTTCTCTGGGTAGATGCCCAGGAGTGGGATTGCAGGATCAAATGGTCGTTCTATGCTTAGCTTTCTGAGGACTCTCCATCCTGTTGTCCACAGTGGTTGCACCAATTTACAATCCCACCACCAATGTCACAGGGTTCCTTTTTCTCCACACCCTCTCCAGCACTTATTGTTTGTTGACTTTTGGATGATGACCATTGTGGCCGGTGTAAGGTGGTACCTCAGAGTGGTTTTGATTTGAGTTTCTCTAATAATCAGTGATGTGGAACATCTTTTCATGTGTTTTTTGGCCATCTGTATGTCTTCTTTGGAGAATTGTCTGTTTAGATCTTCAGCCCATTTTTTGAAGGATTGGATGGTTTTTTGGTATGGAGCTGCAGGAGGTGTTCATAAGTTTTGGAGATTAATCCCTTGTCAGTCGATTCATTTGCAAAGATTTTCTCCCATTCTGTGGGTTGTCATTTCGTTGTGTTTAGGGTTTCCTTTGCTGTGCAGATACTTTGAAGTTTGAGTAGGTCCCATTTGTTTATTTTTGTTTTTCTTGTCAATAGTCTAAGAGGTGGATCTGAGAAGATGTTGCTGTCATTTATGTCAGAGCGTGTTTGGCCTATGTTTTCCTCTAAGAGTTTTATAGTGTCTGGTCCTATATCGAGGTCTTTAATCCATTTTGAGTTTACTTTTGTGTGTGGTGTTAGGAAGTGTTCTAATCTCATTCTGTTACATGTGGCTGTCCAGTTTTCCCAGCACCACTTATTGAAGGGGCTGTCTTTTCTCCATTGTATATAGTCTTGCCTCCTTTGTCATAGATTAGTTGGCTGTAGGTGCATGGGTTTAATTCTGGGCTTTTTGTCCTGTTCCACTGATCAATATTTCTGTCTTTGTGCTAATACCACAGGGTTTTGATGACTGTTGCTTTGTAGTATAGTCTGAAATCCGGGATCCTGATTCCTCCAGCTCCATTTTTCTTTTTCAGGATGTCTTTGGCTATTCTGGGACTTTTGTGCTTCCAAACAAACTTTGAAATATCTTGTTTGAGTTCTGTGAAAACTGTCCTTGGTAATTTGATAGGGATTGCACAGAATCTGTAGATTGCCTTAGGTAGTATAGTCATTTTGATAACATTAACTCTTCCAATTCACAAGCATGGTATATTCTTCTATCTATTTGTGTCATCTTTGATTTCTTTCATCAGAGTCTTATAGTTTTCAGAGTGCAGGTCTTTTGTCTCTTTAGGTAGGTTTACTCCTGGGTATTTTACTCTTTTGGATGTGATGGTAAACAGGACTGCTTCCCTTATCCTCTTTCTGCTCTTTCATTGTTAGTGTATACAAATGCAGTCGATTTCTGTGTATTAATTTTGTATCCTGTGATTTTGCCAAATTCATGGATGAGTTCTAACAGTTTTCTGGTAGAGTCTTTAAAAGGATTCTCTAGGTATAGTATCATGTCATCTGCAAATAGCGGTAGTTTTACTTCTACCTTTCCAATCTGGATTCCTTTTATTTCTTTTTCTTCTAATTGCCATGCCTAGGACTTCCAAAACTATGTTGAATAGCAGTGGTGACAGTGGACATCCCTGTCTTATTCCTGATCTCAGCGGGAATTCTTTCAGCTTTTCACCATTGAGAATGATGTTCACTGTGGGCTTGTCATATACGGCCTTTATTATGTTGAGGTAGGTTCCTGCTATGCCCACTTTCTGAAGGGTTTTTATCAGAAATGGTGTTGGACTTTGTCAAAGGCTTTTGCTGTGTCTATTGAGAGGATCATATGGTTTTTATTCTTCAGTTTGTTAATGTGGTGTATCACACTGATGGATTTGTGGATATTGAAGAACCCTTGCATCCCTGGGATAAATCCCACTTGGTCATGATATACAATCATTTTAATGTACTGTTGGATGCAGTTTGCTAGTATTTTGTTGAGGACTTTTGCATCGATGTTCACCAGTGAAAGTGGCCTGTAGTTTTCTTTGTTTGTGGTATTTTTGTCTGGTTTTGGTATCAGGGTGATGGTGGCCTCATAGAATGAGTTTGGGAGTGTCCCTTCCTCTGCAATTTTTTGGACTAGTTTCAGAAGGATCGGTGTTAGCTCTTCTCCAAATGTTGGATAGAATTCACCTGTGAAGCCATCTGGTCCTGGACTTTTGTTTGCTGGAAGTTTTTTCATCACAGTTTTAATTTCAGTTCTTGTGATTGGTCCATTCATCTTTTCTCTTTCATCTTGGTTTAGTCTTGGAAGATTGTACTTTTCTGAGAATTTGTCCATTTCTTCTAGGTTTTCTGTTTTATTGGCATATAGTTGCATATAGTAGTCTCTTATGATCCTTTTTATTTCTGTGGTGTCCATTTTTCTGTGTTTTCCTTTTTCATTTCCAATTTTATTGATTTGAGTCCTCTCTCTTTTTTGCTTGATAAGTCTGGCTAGGGGTTTATCAATTTCGTTGATGTTTTGGAAGAACCACCTTTTCGTTTCATTGATCTTTTCTATGGTTTTCTTTGTTTCTATTTCATTGATTCCTGCTCTGATCTTTACGATTTCTTTCCTTCTACTAACTTTAGGTCTTGTCTGTTCTTCTCTCCCCAGCTGCTTTAGATGTAATGTTATCTTGTTTATTTGCGCTCTTTCTTGTTTCCTGAGGTGTGCTTGCTCTAAACTTTCCTCTTAGAATGGATTTTGCTGCATCCCATAGGTTTTGGAGTGTCATATCTTTGTTTTCATTTGCTTGTAGGTATTTCTTAATTTCCTCTTTGATTTCTTCAGTGATCCATTGGTTGTTTAGTAGCATGTTGTTGAGTCTCCACGTGTTTGTGTTTTTTGCAGATTTTTTCTTGTTGTTGATTTCCAGTCATATAGTGTTGTGGTCAAAAAGATGCTTGATATGATTTCAATTTTCTTAAAGCTACCAAGGCTTGATTTGTAGCCCAGGATGTGATCAGTCTTAGAGAATGTTCCATGTGCACTTGAGAAGAATGTGTATTTCTGTTGCTTTTGGATGGACTGTCCTATAAATATATATATTAAGTACATCTTGTTTAATGAATCATTCAGGACTTGTGTTTCCTCATTGATTTTCTGTCTGGTTGATCTGTCCTTTGCTGTAAGTGGGGTGTTAAAGTCCCCCACTATGATTGTGTTACTGTTGATTTGTTCTTTTAAGGTTGTTAGCAGTTGCCTTATATATTGTGGTGAACCTATGTTTGGTGCGTAGATATTTAAAATTGTTATATCTTCTTCTTGGATTGATCCTTTGATCATTATGTAATGACCTTCTTTGTCTCTTAAAGTTAACTTTATTTTAAAGTCTATTTTGTCTGATTCAAGTATTGCTACTCCAGCTTTCTTTTGATTCCTGTTCGCATGAAATATTTTCTTCCATCCTCTCACTTTCAATTTGTATGTGTCCCTAGAAGTGAAGTTGGTCTCTTGAAGACAGCATATATACACGTCTTGTTTTTGTATCCATTCAGCCAGTCTATGTCTTTTGGTTGGGGCGTTTTGTCCATTAACATTTAAGGTAATTTTTGATATGTATGTTCTTATAGCCATTTTATTAATTGCTTTGGATTTGTTTTTGTTGTTCTTTTTTCTTTCCTTCTTCTCTTGTTCTCTCCTCTTCTGGTATGATGACTATCTTTAGTGTTGTATTTGAGTTGATTTTTCTTATTTGTGTATCAATTGTAGATTTTTGGTTTGCAGTTATTCTGAAGTTTTGATATGAGAGTCTATGTATATACGAAATTGCTTTAAGTTGTTGGTCTCTTAATTGCAAGTTCATTTCCAGTGTCCTGCATTTGTACTCATCTCTTCTCATGATTTCTGATTTTGGTGGTATAACTGTGCATGGATGTTTTTGTATCTTTACTGTATCTTTACTGGTGAGCCTTGTCATTTGTGGCATTTTTGTTCCCTGTTGCTGTCTTTTCTTTTCTGCCTATAGAAGTTCCTTTAGTATTTGTTGTAAGGCTGGTTTAGTGTTGCTGAACTCTCTGAGCTTTTGATTATCTGTGAAGGTTTTGATTTCTCCTTCAAATCTGAATGAGAGCCTTGCTGGGCAGGGTAATCTTGGTTGGAGGTTTTTTCCTTTCATCATGTTAAGTATATCATGCCACTCCCTTCTGACCTGCAGAGTTTCTGCTGAAAAATCTGCCAATAACCTGATTGGGGTTCCCTTGTATGTTATTTGTTTCTTTTCCCTAGCTGCTTTCAAGATATTCTCTTTGTCTTTAATTTTGGTCAGTTTGATTAGCATGTGTCTCGGTGTATTCATCCTAGGGTTTATTTTATATGGTACTCCTTGTGCTTCCTGGATTTGAGTGAGTGGTTCCTTTCCCATGTTAGGGAAGTTTTTGGCTATTATCTCTATGAATATTTTTTCTGTCTCCTCTCTCTCTTCTCCTTTTGGCACCCCTATAATACGGATGTTGGTGCGTTTAACATTGTCCCAGAGTTCTCTAAGACTCACTTCATTTGTTTTCAATCTTTTTTCTCTTTTCTGTTCTGCATCCCTAATTTCTACTGATCTGTCCTCCACCTCGCTTATTCATTCTTCTTCCTCCTGTATTCTGCTGTTAGCTGCTTCTAGTGAATTTTTTATTTCAGTTATTATATTTTGCATCTCTTCTTGTTTAAGTTTTATAGCTTGTATCCCTCTGGTCAGTGTTTCCTGTAAGGTATCCATCTTTACCTGTGGTTTATTTCCAATGTCCTGCATCATCTTCAACATCAATAATCTAAAGTCTTTTTCCTGGAGGCTGAGAATGTCCTCATCACCTTTCTGATTTTCTGGGGTTTTTCCTTTCTCCATTATCTGAGTTATAGTTCTCTGTCTTTTCATTTTTATAGGTTTTTGGTGTGTTGACCTTTTTTACAGATAATAGAGTTGTAGCCTCTCTTACTTCTGGTGTCTGCCTCCCTTCTGGCTGAAGTCGGTGTGGGGGCTTGCTGTAGGCTTCCTGATGGGACGGCCTTATGCCTGCCCACTGGTAGGTGGAGCTGATTCTAATCCCTCTGATAGGTGGGGCTTAGTCTCTGGATGGGATTAGAGGCAGCTGTGTGCCTGAGGGGTCTTTAGGCAGCCTATTTACTGAGGGGCAGGGCTGTGATCCCACCTGGATTGTTGTTTGCCCTGGGGCTTCTCAGTGCTGACTGACAGGTGGGGCCAGGTTTTCCCAAAATGGCCACCTCCAGAGAAAGGCATAGCTGCTGAATATTCCTGAGAGCTTTGCTTTCAATGTCCTTCCCTCACAACAAGCCACATTCACCCCTGTTTTCCCAGGACGTCCTCCAAGAACTGCAGTCAGGTTTGACCGATTCCTATGGAGACTTTGCTTTGTCCTGGGACCCAATGCATGTGAACATCTGTGTGTGCCTTTCAAGAATGGGGTCTCTGTTTTCCTCAGTCCTGTGGAGCTCCTGTGCACAAGCCCCACTGGCCTTCAATGCCAGATGCTCCAGGGGCTCTTTCTCCCAGTGTCAGATCCCCACACATGAGAGTTTGATGTGGGGCACAGAACTCTCACTCCTGTAGGTGAGTCTCTGTGAACCCGTTAGTTTCCATCTGTGGGGCTTCCCACCTGGAAGGTACGGGTTTTTTTATATCGTGAAATCGCCCCTCCTACCTCTTGATGTGTCCTCCTCTTTGTCTTCTGGAGTAGGATATCTTTTTTAAGGTTTCTGGTCCATTTGGGTGAAGATTGCTCAGGCTTTATTTGTGAATTTTGTTGTTTTTAGGAGAGAAGTTGAGCTTCAGTCCTTCTAGTTTGTCATCTTAATCCCATCTCTCACAAAAATTTTTTCGTGATTAAATATGCTAGTACAAAATGCAGGTGGTTGCTCACTTAATGTGAAATAGTAAAACTAATCGAGGTGATATTGTGGAAAAAAATTCAGGCAGCTTTAAATAGAATGAATTGGATGTACCTTAAGTTATACACATAGCATTTATTTTAGACTGCTATCATAAAAATGATATAAAAGACATCTCACACAAACATAATGGACACCTTTTGTAGAGCACATATATATATACACAATCAGAAGTGCTATGATTAATTTATTTATTTTGGCCACTCTTACAGCATGTGGAATTTCTTTGGCCACAGATTGAACCTGTGTCACTGCAACAACTCAGGCTCCTACAGTGACAATGCTGGATTTGTAAGCCACAACATCACAAGAGAACTCCAAGAGTGCTTTAATTTTAAGTTTCATTAATGTGTTTCAAACTGAAATCTTGTTATGGAAATTGAATGATCATGTGTTGGCTGGAGATCACAGTGTTCAATGTGTATGTTGTCATAAAAATCAGACAGTTAAGAATAAAACATGTCCAAGATATTGTAGAATTTCAAAATTGAGTACCATAGACCAAATAATGTAGCCAAAGTACAAGATCAGGCCAGAGAAAGATAATTTTATCCATTACAATAGAAAAACTTGTTTCTCAGGAATTTTTTTTCAGCCACACACTGAATTTCTTTGGCAAGGAGATTAAGTTAGAAATAGAAACTGAGTGAGTGCTGAGCTTTCCCTAATAACCATTATGTAATACTACCTTCCAACAACAAAAAAAAGTCAGTCTTTATTGTCCAAAAAGTAAAGCAAAGCAAAATAAAATGAAGGTCTCTTAGTTGCCTTTCTTGATCAGTTTAACTTTTTTTCCTCCAGCCTCAGCTCTTTGGGTGCTTTGCCTTTGCTGATACTTTGTTTGTTTATGTCGTCTCATCATGTCACATTTTGGCAAAAACCACTGTGTACAAGTATCAGTCTCAACAGAATGGGACTCATATCTGTCTTCTTACTGATCTATTTCCAGGGAAAGAGCATATTACCTAGAATGTACAGTTTCTTTTTTTCTTTCTTTTTTCTTTTTTTTTTTTTTTTTTTTGTCTTTTTGACTTTTTTTGGGCTGCTCCCATGGCATATGAAGGTTCCCAGGCTAGGGGTCAAACCAGAGCTGTAGCTGCCGTCCTCTGACAGAGCCACAGCAATCGGGGTCCAAGCCACATCTGCAACCCACACCACAGCTCACAGTAATATTGGATCCTTAACCCACTGAGCAAAGCCAGGGATCGAACCTGAGACCTCATGGTTCCTAGTCAGATTCATTAACCATTGAGCTGCGACAGGAACTCCATAGAATGTACAGTTTCTATTCAGTTTTCTTTCTTTTTAATTGACGATTTTTATTTTTTCCATTATAGTTTACAGTGTCTGTCAATTTTCTACTATACAGAAAAGTGACCCAGTCTCTCTCTCACACACATATACATTCTTTTTCTCACATTGTCCTCCATCATGCTTCATCACAAGTGACTAAATATAGCTCCCCGTGCTATACAGTATGATCTCATTGCTTATCCGTTCCAAAGGCAATAGTTTGCATCTAGTACCCCCAGATTCCCAGTCTATCCCACTCCCGCCTCCTCCCCCTTGGCAAGTCTGTTCTCCAAGTCCATGAGTTTGTTTTCTGTGGAAGGGTTCATTAGTGCTGTATATTAGATTCCAGATATAAATATTCAGTTTTCAAATTCTACAATATTTTGGACACTTTTTATTCTTAATTGTTTGGGTCCTCTACCCATTTCTTGCATAAATAGATGAATGAATTCCCATATTAATCATTTTGTTAACATTAAACCATATCATTCCTGAGCTGTGAACTAGGAATCACAAATATCTCTCATAAAGGAGTTAATTTGTATTATAACTGCATAAATAGAATTTGGAAACAAAGATGAATTTCTGGCAAGGATAACTAGGGATGTTTTTATCTGATAAGATAAAGAATATAAAGCGCCTTTTTTCTAGGAACCATCTGCGGATTTTCAGTATTTATCTGATGTAATCATTATGATTTGCTTTTCTCGTAGAGTAGGAGAAAACACAAACATAATTTCAAAATAAAGCTCTATAATATAGCTTGTGGATAGAATGTGTTTTCCCTTTAGAAAAAATATTATACATGAAGGTATTAGCTGAGACTTAGCTATTTGAATTGCTTTATAAAATATTCATTTCAAAATCTGTTTTCAAATGTTATGGTTAATGTTATGATTGTATTATAATAAAACTATCTTTAAAAGGCTAATTAATTTTTCTGAAATTCTTTTATTTCATACATAAATATTAAAAAGATAGTAACACAACTAGTATCCATGTTTTTGCCATCCAGCTTGTAGACTGATTCATTAATAAATGTGAATGCATATTTCTCTTTTAAGATGAAAAGTATCCAGAATTAAAGCAGGAAATGGAAACATTGCTATCAGAGGCCATCTATCTCATTAAAAGTCTAGAAACTGACCGTGCTGAAGCTGAAGAAGCTTTAAAACAACAAAAATCAAGAAAGAAAAAGATTAACATGAAAATTGATTCTTGGTCAATCTGGAAACTTCAAGAAATCCCGTTGGCTGTGCAGAATGGTAATAATAAGGCTTTTTCATACTGCCATTTACTTTATTAGAGAAGTGTGGATGATTCATTAAGCTCTGAGTAAAAAAAAAATCTCTGTTTAGAGTGAACATTATCTTGCATGCACAGCAGATACTATTAATGGTAATGCTAAGTTTAAAGCCCTAGGTTGGAACTGCTCTGAGCAAACATGGACCTGCTGTCATTGGTGTTTGTTGGAAATTCCATGGAATTTGTGGTACCCAAGGGGCATGCAAACATTTGGTACATATTTCCTATAATAACTACAATATTTCAGTTATAGAAATTTAAAGTGATTGGTAGTTGGTGTCATCACTCACATCTTTAAATACTAGAAAGTGAAAGCGTTCTTTTTTTTTTTTTTTTCCAGTCATTTTTAAGGCCTCACCCATGGCAGATGGAAGTTCCCAGGCTAGGGGTTGAATCAGAGCTGAAACTGCTGACCTATACCACAACCGTAGCAGCCATGATTGAACTACACCACAGCTAACAGCAACACTGGATCCTTTAAAAACTGAGTGAGGCTGGGGATCGAACCTGTGTCCTAATGGATAGTAGTCGGGTTCGTTACTGATGAGCCACAAGGGGAGCTCTGGAAAATGAAATAGTTCTAAGTGATATTTTAGGAACTGCGTGCATCTGCTTTTGAGAACTGAATAGTAAATTTGCTCTGGGAACTTCTAGCAGGCAGCGAAACTTAAGATGTTTCCGAGTCATGCAGATAACATGTTTAAAAAGGAAACTACGTCTTTTAGATTACAGAGTGGGGGATCTATGGTCAAGCATTAAACAATCTAAAGGTATTGAACTTTTTATTCTCCAAAACCTGTTTTTATCAAGCGTGCCAGACCACCTGATCCTGCCTGAGGCTGGAAGCTTTTTATGTTATCATAGGGTGACAATTTAAATTCAGGATTCACATGCTTTATAAATGGGTTATATTCCTGTATAACCCATGATTTAAACTAAGACACTTTTGTTCCATTCATAGACCTTTGTTATGAAGTTAGAAGTCTTCTAAAGCCATAGTCTCCCTTTGGAAGGTACAAGGAAAGATGAGATGGTCCCTCAGTTATGTTCATTTAATAAAATAAACATGGGTTTCATTACTGTGTCCTCTTTTTAAAAGTAATACCGAGCTCACAGCTTAAACTGTTTATTCACTCCTTTCTGAAGCAGAACTCAAGAAGCAGAAAATGGGCCCAGAGCCGAGGCTGGGGCTGAATTTAATCCTGCCTTTTTCTATGCTCTTTGTCACCCTTTACTAAAGCACTAACTATATAATAATTATGCAAAAACATTTTAAATTCAGGTAAGAGTAGACCTTTATTTACCCACATTTTAAATAAATGCGTTTTATAAAATATTTGCTATCTATAGCTGTTTACAAAAGTAAATTCATTCAGGCTAGGAGAGAGTTTGCTGTGATTCACAAGGTGTTTGAATAGAATTTATGGTGTTCATCTTCTTCCATTGTGATAGCATAGGTATGTAATTTATAAATATAATACATACATATATATTGGTGTGTTAGAGGCAACCGAGTCCATAGTCAGACTAGTCGTCCTGGGAAATTCTGGATCCTGGTAGATTGTTGAGTGGAATCATGCTCACATCCACAGAGAGCCATCTGCAATTTTCCTAATTCTTTGGAAGGCTCTTCCTTGTCAATAGTAGTAGAAAAGCCAATGTTGAGGGCCGATTTTATTTAACTTTTTGACAGTCAATTTATGTATACTCTCATATAGCCCCTATTAGATTAGATGTTATAATTTGTATTATATATTATATATTGGATATTGTAGTTTAGAAGTCTATATGGAATTTTATAAGGATTTATGAAAATAAAATTAAACTGAGATACATGCCTGCACATTCTAGGAACCTAATAAATGCATTTTGAATGATGTACATTCTTTTGTTTTTTTTTTTTTCTTTTTTTGGTTGCCGCATGGCACATGGAACTCCCAGGCCAGGGACCAGATCTGAGCTACAGCCGCGAAGTAAGCAACAGCAACACTGAATCTTAACCCATTGTTCTGTGGTGGGGATTGAACCTGCGTCCCAGTGCTCCTGAGACACTGCTGATCCAGTTGCACCACTGCTGGAGCTCCTTGAAATACATTCTTGACATTGCTTATAATTTATTGCTTGAGTTGCCTTTTATTCAGTATTATTAAATATCTATTTAAAAACTGAAAGTTATGGAGTTCCCATTGTGGCCTAGCCAGTTAAGGACCCAACATTGTCTCTAGGAGGATGTAGGTTTGATCCCTGGCCTCACTCAATGGGTTAAGGATCTAGTGTTGCCACAAGCCGTAGGTTGCAAATGTGGCTCAGATCCAGTGTTGTAAAGTCTATAGCCTAGGCCTGCAGCTACAGCTCCATTTGACGCCTAGCCAGGAAACTCCATGTGTCACAGGTGCTGCCATAAAACCAAAAAATAAAACTGAAAGTTATGTTCACCGGCTTTATTGCATTTAATTAGCCAGCATATGCAATGAAATATAACTATTATCACTAAGTATTTCTTAAATGTCTTCTGTTTGTAACGTATTCCTAAAAATAATGTGCTTTCAGGAATATCCTGCCTGAAATTGATATATTTAGGATATAATCTATAAACTTCTTTTATTTGTTTAAAAATTATAGATTTATATGTTTTTTAGTCTTTAGATCCTCAAAATCTCTAGCATATGTGACAAGAAAAACTTATAATCTCCTTAGTTAAGTACAGTGTTTGTGGAAGTTTTGATAATTTCAGGGGTAAATTTATGAAACTTTACTTGTTTCTAGATATCTTGTGTTTTCTCCTTCAGATTTATTCATCCCGATAACCATCTCACCCATGCTTGTATCTTTTGTTTTATAGCCCATGAGGCTTATTTATTACTGCATAAAAGATATCTTTTGTATGCTGTCTTCCTTCTGGGTTCAGCCAATGGGAATCAGTGGCAAGAGACCATGGGAGATGGTGGAGAAGAGTAAGGCTGAGGTATTATACCTCTGAGTCCCTTCCTTTCTGCATGGTCACTGTACCACCTTCTCCAAAGTGACAGTCCTTGGTACTGGCAAACAATAATTGAGTAAATGCCTTTTTTTCCCTACCAAAAAAGATAACCAGAAATAAGTTTTTCAGCATGAATTGAGTAATGCATGATACTGCAAATTATGAAATTGGATGTGCATAGCAACGTGTCCTTATACATTAAAAATATATATTATACCCAGGCAGCCTCTAAAGGCACCAATAAACTAATGACTCAGATTCACCTGGTACCTCCTTGTACCTGCTACTATAGATTCTCTGTCTTTCCCTTAACTTACATTTATGGTTCTGCATACTTCTTTAGGACTATCTAATAGGGAGAGAAAAAATCACAGCCCTGTTTTATGAATGGATTTGAATGATATGTTGACATAATTTGGGGGGCTGCCATATTATAATCTCAGTATGGGAAGGGTGGAGGCAAATCACCTTGGAGGAGAATTGGCCTGAGGTATAGATGGGAAGTGGCAAAAGGGATTTGCATAGTGGATCAGGGAGTTGGAAAGAACATGAAAGTAAGGCTGGTGAAGGGAGGTCCATGAGAGAGTTGTGGAGATTAACCTTGCGGAAAGGATGGATGTGAAGATAATTGTGTCCCCTATAAATGCTCTCAAGAGTACCTCTGCTATGGAGGAAGCTCTGAGTAATTAATAGAATATTAATATATTAATTAATAGTCTAATTTTGTTCTGTTTTACATTGTTTTGTCACATAAGTTAATCATCTGTTACTACAGTAATACTTTGTAACAAATCACTTTGGAATTCAGTAGCTTGAAACAATTTTTTTTTTACCACTTATGGGTCTATGGGTTGTCTCCAGAGAACCTTCTTCAGGCTGCAGAGGAGAATTTTCTTTAGGGTGCAAATCTAATGGGATTGATCAAGAGTGTGTATTGGGTTCAGGCCAGCTTCATGTTTCTCTTATCCTCATCTGCTAGCAGCTTCCAGGGCCATGGTTTTTACATGCCAAGTGACAAGAGGACAAAAGAATGAGTAGAAAGATAGGATGCCCCTCAAGATGGTAGCTCAAAACTGTTACATCCTTTGGCTAAAATAAGTTACATGTCTAAATCACAAATGAGTGTGACAAGAGACTCTCTTTATTCCAAAGGGCAGTGGGGTGGGGGGGGGGCACAATTTGCTGCAGCTGATTCTTCCTTATACTGAGTCAGAGTTGTTTTTACTATGGTTTCTGCATATTTTACAGTGATCTCATCTTCCTCTGCATTTTCTGTAGAAGACTGCTTTTTTTTTTGCCTCTGTTAGGATCCTGGAAGTTTTACTGGTTGTAGACCAGTAACCATATTAACTTCTTAGCTTGAGTTTGATCTCTAAATCTTCGTAAGTTTCAAGTTTGGGTTTTTTTATTTCTTTGAAGTCATTCTTTTTCTGCCCAGGGTCCAGTTAATGAGTTTTCTATTCATGTGCATCTAAATCCCAAGTTGTCAGCATATTTTTAATAGCTAATTCAATTTATTTACTGGTTTTGAGTCTCTTCTGTTTTCTCTTTCTTCTTGAGTTGGTTTTGATAATTTGTGTCTTCAGCAGAATTTGTCAATTTCATTTTGGTTGTCTTATTTGCTGGCATAATCTTATTCAATATATTCTCTTACAGTTATTTTAATTTCTGTAAAACAGCAAATATTATTTGATTATGGTAATTTGTGCTTTTTTTCTTGGTCTACTAAAAGGTACATCAATTTTGTTGATCTTTCAAAAAAGTTAACTTTTGCTTTTCTTGATTCTTCTGTTGTTTTTCAGCTTTGATTCGATTGATTTCTTCTGGTTTTTAATTCATATTTGTTTTGGGATTAATTTAAACTAATATTTCTCTTTTCATGGAGTGGAAACTTTGGTTATGTATTTTATACCTTCTTTTCTAGAATAGGCATTTAAAAACAGTTTACTTAAAAGAACTGAGTTAGTTGTATTTCATGAATGTTCATATGCAGTGAGTTTAATTAGGTCAAAAAGATTTTAAAAATCCTTTTGTGATTTTTTTGATGTGTTGCTTATTTAGAAGTTGTTTAATTTGCAAATATTTGGGGATTTTTCCAAAATTATTTTCTGAAATTTTTTTCTGTTGATTTCTAATTTAATTGCTTATGCTTAGAAACATTTCTATAACATTAAAGTTACTTAGAATAAAAATTGCCTAGCATTTAATCTGTCTTGCCAAATATTCTATGTATGGTCAAAATTAAAGTATATCCTTCTGTTAAAAGGTAGAGTGTCTATAAATGAGTTGGTTTAAGCTGGTCGATGGTGCTGTTCAAGTCTCTCCCTCTGATTTTTTGTGTAGTTCTTTTTGAGTTGTTGAGAGTAAGGTGTTGAAATTTCCAACTATGATTTCTACTGTGAATCCAAGAAGAAACTAATGATACCAAAGTTCTTTTTTCAACTGTCAGGTTTTTTTCATGTATTTTAATTTTTAAAAATTCTTTAAAATACTCTGACAAGCTTTAAATAAATTAAGAAATGCACCACAGCCTACATTTAAGTTTGGAATGGGATTTTTTGGAGATGAGTAGGCATCAGTGTCAGGTTTAGCCTTGAGGAATCCCTGAAACTCTAGTGTCCTTTGTTTCCCATTTTGATCATATCTGGTTGGTACAGGAGACTGGAAATAAGGCCTAAGGCTCACCCAAATGACAAGTCCAATTAGAGGTCATGACATGGAGCTGAGAATCCAAAGGTCTGCAATCCCCAGGATAAGTGTGAATAATGAATAAACTGTTGCTCAGTTTGAAGAGCAAAGAAAGTTGTTTGTCTTGCTTGGTCAGTGGAGGAAAACAAACAATATTCCCTAAGAATTCTTAATGTACTAATCTAAATGGATTTGTGACTGAAATTTCTACTATGTATGTCTGAATAGAGTTAGGTAGAGAATGTTATTTAAATGCTTTTTGGGTTGGTAGTAAAACAGGCATTTTTAGGAATAAAGACAGATTTTTTTTTCTGAAGGACTGAAATTTTAATCTAGATACCAGGGAACTGTCTCAGATAAAGTTTCAAAATAAAACAATAGCTCAGTATCAAGTATCATAAAACACAGAGGTATAGATTCAATGAGTTTGAGTTGGTAGAAACAGCAGAATCTTATTCAGAAAGTTGTCAGGTATTGATTACACATGAGATTTATAAAACGGGTATGTTTAATAGATTTCCAGAAATAAAAAGAGAAGTTTAAAATAAAAGTAAGGACTAAGATACTGTTTTTAAAAGAAAACAAATATAACTCAAAATTAATTAACTCTGTGATTGGTTAGATGGCTTATTAGACTAAGGAAGAAAAACATAATAGCTGTAAACTTTGAGGAAATTACATGGAATGCATGCATCACAACTACATAAGGAGAAGGATAAAATAAATAAAATAGTTAAAAGCATAGAGTATAAAATGAGAAGGTATGATTGACTAATAGAAAATCACCATGGAGATAATAATAGTAATATTTAACAAGATAGTGACTAACTTCTTAAAAGAAAAATACTATTGTTTTAATTAGGATAAAAAAGTAAAAAAGGGAATGGTGTCAAACATTGCACAAATTCAAGAAATTAGAAAACGTTTATGCCATTAAGACTTATTAAAATTGTCTTTCATGAGTGAAGAAAGCTAAATTGCTATTTAAAGGAAAATTAATAGCTTTTATTATATCAGAAAAGAAGTGGATTCATAGTTATTGAAATATATGACTTTAGAATTTAGAAAAATAAAAGCAAAATAAATAAAAAGGGAAAAAAAAACAGAAAACCAGTAACAAAATACTTAACTAATGATATATATAACTCAGAAGATATGCAGAATCTTAAGTGAGAAGTGAAACAAGGCCTAAAAGGACAAAAAATCAGTATAACCCAGCCGAATCCAGACTTGCAGACTCCTTCATATAGAACAAACCCATATAACAAATGAGTTTCCAAAGACAAAGATAGCCCCAAGTCCACAGACTACATGGCTCAACAAAAGGACCCGTGTCTAAAAACCCAAGCACTCCCCTGCAAGGGGGAGCCTGAGTTTTGCTTGCTCAGAGCTCCAGACCACTCTGTTGGTCAATAACTCTGCTTGCAATCTCATTGCTCCAGCCTCTGCCTCGTGCTTCACTGCCATTCTAACACAGAGTTAAATGTTGGCTCAGTTAAAAGAGAGGAATGAAAAAAGAGAATAATGGAAAATCGATAGCAGGCTTAATCAAGAACAGAGAAAATCCAATTAGGAATGAAACTGGTATATAAAAATGTAACAATGATTAATAATAATGAAAATATTTAGAACAAAAGTCTTAGAATATTATTAAAACTCCAGACAAATTCACCGAAAAAAATGGGTTGATGAATAAATAGATAACCAAAATATACATATAGCCATTAAAGGAAAGATTTTGACTTAATAACTAAAAATACTTCCCTGCAAAATTCATACATACATATTAAGCCAATAGAACTTTTCTTGCAGTTTAAAACTTCCACAAGATCTTAGCGAACAGAAATAAAAGAAACTACACCTAGTATAAGAAGCTAGCATAAATTATAAAGCAAATTAGATGAGGATAGTACAGATATGAAACATTACAGGCCAGAATCATGAATATAAATGCAAAATATCCTCAGTGAATTCATCAGCAAAATCCACCAAGAAATTTATTAAAAAAAGATGAAAAGAACCCCAAGCTAGCCAACCTAATTTTATTCCAAGAATTCAAGGTTGGGTTAACCTTGAAAATTTACTTAATGAAGAAATCTTGGAGTTCCCGTCGTGGCGCAGTGGTTAACGAATCCGACTAGGAACCATGAGGTTGCGGGTTCGGTCCCTGCCCTTGCTCAGTGGGTTAACGATCCGGCGTTGCCGTGAGCTGTGGTGTAGGTTGCAGACGCGGCTCGGATCCCGCGTTGCTGTGGCTCTGGCGTAGGCCGGTGGCTACAGCTCCGATTCGACCCCTAGCCTGGGAACCTCCATATGCCGCGGGAGCGGCCCAAGAAATAGCAACAACAACAAAAGACAAAAAAAAAAAAAAAAAAAAAAAAAAAAAAAGAAATCTTTTATCTAGTTTCTCTAAAATTATTCTAGTCTGCTAATTGACAATTAAATATGTCAATTAATTGAGGGAAATTTCCATATTTGTAATTTCGAATATTTTTGTACAGAACAAAAATTTTTATCATTTATTCAAATTTTCTTTTCTATTTTTTGATAGCGTTTTGTCATTTTCTTCCTCTTGGCCTTGTAAAACTCATACTGTTTATTACTAGGCCAGTGCATTTTAATGTTTTAATTTTGCTGTTGTGAATGAGATTATTCTGTTTTCAACATAATCTTCATTTTATTGTAGATAAACATTATTTTGTAAATTAATTTTATATATAATTTTCAAGTGATTTTTATATAGTTTAATCCCTTTGATAATGAAGAAAGCAATTTTATAGTACAATACTAAACTTATTTTAGACATGGCAAGATCACAGATAAGTAATTTCTGAAACTAAAGTATTTCATATTTATTATGAAGTAAAGATGTCTTGGAACTTTTGTTTTAAAACCTAATTTTCTTTTTTTCTTATTCTGTGTCTAGAACATGAGGCTTTTTTGAGAGATATTATAGAATTACGATGGCACCTTGAAGATAAAACTCGTCGACTAAAACATTTTGAGGAGCAAAAGAGGAAATTAGAAGAAGCAAATGCAAAGCTTCAAGCAGACATAGACTACATGAATAAACATCGCCCCCTACTGCTCGCAAAGCGGGACCAGGACCTTGAAGCTCTGAGGGAATATTATCAGAAAAAATTTGAGGTAAGTGAAAACAATGGCTGTGCATTTTACAAATTGTTGCTTAGTTATAAAATTTTCAACTATAATAAATTAGCATATCTTTAAAGGTTTCATTCTCGTTGAAAGTTGACTTGCTATTTATTTCCTAAAGGAATTAAGCTATACACAAAATAATCAATGGGCATTAATTTAAATTGTGTCGTCTTCTTTTACTTTTAAACTGAGGAATAGTAATGATGTTTAGTCAGTCTACCAATACAGTTTTAGCGATTTAAAACACTATGGTTTTATTTGAAGCTATAAATCAAACTGAGAAAGAATGTAGATAGAATATATCAGTCAGTTTCATTGTTGATGAAATATGTAACTGAAATATTAAATCTTTTTGGTAATTAACACTTAGTTCTCCTATTTTGGGCTCATATTAGGGAAAAATAAATTATTTATAACTACCACTAAGTGAACAAATTTAACTTTGTATCATTTTTTTTTGATATTTAAAGTTAATAAATTAAGTCATTGTGTCCCCTGTATTCATTTAATTTTCATCCTTCATTCTCCAAAACTACCTCATCATGAAATTCTGTTTCTAAGCAAAATTTGAATAATTTTATACATATGTATATATTTACGCACATTATGTGATATTGTTTTTCATATTATCAAACATTGTATAACTTTCTGCAACTTGTTTTTTAATCTGACATTATTTTGGAGATCAAGCTACTTTTGATAAATATGGATTTAGCTTAGACATTTTATTTGCTATGTTCCATTAAATAGATATCTCATCATTTAATATTTACCATTTTCTCTTGGTCATCTGAGTTGTTTCCCATTTTTGGCTATAATGCTGATTTAACTCTAGACAATAAGTATCCATGATCATGCTTCTCCTTTATTTGTGTGTGAATTTTTCTTGGCTATATATCTAGTGGAATATTTACTGAATCATGGGTTATATACATTTTCAGTTTCATTAGATCAAATCACATTGCTCTCCAAAGTGTCTCTAACAGTTTATATTACTAAAGTAGCAGTTGTGCTGAAGATGTCCCATTTCTCCACTGTGTGTAAGAATTCTGGTATTATCCTTATTCTTAATAGTAGACTCCTTATTTTGGTTGGATGGAAGTGTGTCAGGCTAAAATTCATTTCCAAATTTCCCTTTCTCATGGTATTTCTAATGAGATGTAGGTAGGAGTTATATAGGAGTTTTTAGGAAAAACTTCTTGAAATGGACTGAGTCAGAAGTAGCATCCTTTTGTACTTAGGCATTTGCTAAACTTACAGCAACCCAGATATGAGGGCTGCAGCTCTGACGTTCATTTTATTGCACAAACCACCATTGGCAATGTAAATCAGTATTAAGGGTGGCCAAAGTGAAAGGCAGAAGGAGCCTTATGTCTGTTTCTGTGAGGGAAAAATTAACTACAGTTATGTTTATTTCACTTATTATCTGCTATAGCCAAACCCTGTTCTAACTGATACCACCTCACATTTTTGTCAACATTTTAATTTCATGCATTCAAGTTTGTCGATAGTGTGTTAATTGCTATCCCTTTATTATTTTAGGGTATTTTTTGCTGATGGTAGACATAGGCATGTTTGAGGCAGGGTAAGCGGGGTTGTTGAACAGCTGGAAGACCAGACATGGAAATAGGAGGAAAATAAGAAAATATATTCTAGCAGATCAATATCAAGAAAATAGCAACATTTCTACAGAGCCTATGAATGATGCTGCAATGCTTAATTTTTTGTGTAACTTAGCCAGGCTGGGATGTCCAGGTATTTAGTCAGTCATTATTATGGATTTGCCTGTGAAGCCATTTTTTGGATAAGATTAACATTTAAATAAGTGGACTTTTAATACAGCAGAAGACAAGAAAAAAAAATAAAAGCATCCAAATTGGACAAGAAGATAAAATTCTTTTTGCAAAAGACATGATCTTGAATTTAGAAAAGCCATGATCTTATATTTAGAATTCACAAAAAAAACTATCAGAGCTAATAAGTTTAGAAAAGTTGCAGGATGCTAAAAACAACAAAATCACAGCCAAATGCTGAGCAATCTTCAACGAAATGGACCGGAAACTTTCAAAAAGACATCCTGCTCCAGAAGACAAAGAGGAGGCCACATCAAGAGGTAGGAGGGGCGATTATGCGATATAAACAATGCCATACCTCCCAGGTGAGAAGCCCCACAGACTGGAATTTAACTGTATTCCAGAGACTCACCTACAGGAGTGAGAGTTCTGAGCCCCACGTCAAGTCCCTACATCTGGTGATCTGGCATTGGAAGAAATAGCCCCTGGATCATCTGGCATTGAAGGCCAGTGGGGCTTGTGCACAGGAGCTCCATGGGACTAGGGGAAGTTGAGACCCCATTCTTAAAAGGCACACACAGACTTTCACATGTACTGGGCCCCAGGGCAAAGCAACGTCTCCATAGGAGTTTGGGTCAGAATTGACTGCAGTTCTTGGAGGACTTCCTAAGAAAACAGGGGATGAATGTGGCTTTTTGTCAGGGAAGGCATTGGAAGCTCTTAGGAATATTCATAGCATGCCCTTCTCTGGAGGTGGCCATTTTGGGAAAATCTGGCCCCACCCATCCGTGCTGAGAAGCCTTAGGCCAAATAAAAATCCAGGTAGGATCACAGCCCCACCCATTAGTAAACAGGGTTCCTAAAGACCCCCCAGGTACACAGCCGCCTCTAATCTCATCCAGAGACAGCCCCACACACCAGAGGGATAGGAATCAGCTCCACCTACCAGTGGGCAGACACCAGTCCCTCCCGACTGGAAGCCTACAGTAAGCCCCTGTACCAAATTCAGCCACAAGGGGGCAGACACCAGAAGTAAGAGAGGCTACAACTCTATTATCTGTAAAAAGGTCAACACACCAAAAACCTATAAAAATGAAAAGACAGAGAACTATAACTCAGATAATGGAGAAAGAAAAAACCTCAGAAAAACAACTAAATGATCAGGAGATTATCAGCCTCCAGGAAAAAGACTTAAGACTGTTGATGCTAAAGATAATGCAAGACACTGAAAAAATGCTGGAGGCAAAGATGGATAATTTACAGCAAACGTGAGCTAGGAGACACAAGATTTAAAACTTAGGCAACAAGAGATGCAAAATACAATAACTGAAATAAAAAATTCAATAGAAGCAGCTAACAGCAGACTACAGGAGGCAGAAAAATGAATAAGTGGAGGAAAGCTTAGTGGGAATCACAGATGCGGTACAGAAGAGAGAAAAAAGATTGAAAACAAATGAAGAGAGTCTCAGAGAACTCTGAGACAAAGTTAAACACACCAACATCTGTATTATAGGGGTGCCAGAGGGAGGAGAGAGAAAGGGACAGAAAAAATATTCATAGAGATAATAGCCAAAAACTTCACTAACATGGGAAAGGAACCACTCACTCAAATCCAGGAAGAACAAAGACTACCATATAAAATAAACTCAAGGAGGAACACCCCGAGACACATACTAATCAAACTGACCAAAATTAAAGACAAAGAGAAAATCTTGAAAGCAGCTAGGGAAAAGAAACAAATAACATACAAGGGAACCCCAATCAGGTTATTGGCAGATTTTTCAGCAGAAACTCTGCAGGTCAGAAGGGAGTGGCATGATATACTTAACATGATGAAAGGAAAAAACCTCCAACCAAGATTACCCTACCTAGCAAGGCTCTCATTCAGATTTGAAGGAGAAATCAAAACCTTCAAAGAAAAGCAAAAGCTAAGAGAATTCGACAACACTAAACCAGCTTTACAACAAATACTAAAGGAACTTCTATAGGCAGAAAAGAAAAGGCCACAACCAGAAAGAAAAATACCGCAAATGACAAGGCTCACCAGCAAAGGTATATATACAATAAAGATACAAAATCATCCATGCACAATTATGCCATCAAAATCAGAAATTGTGAGAAGAGGAGGGTACAAATGCATGACAATGAAGATGTGCTTGCAATTAAGAGACCAACAACTTAAAGCAATTACGTATATACATAGACTCTGATATCAAAACTTCAGAATAACTGCAAACCGAAAATCTACAATTGATACACAAATAAGAAAAATCAACTCAAATACAACACTAAAGATAGTTATCAAACCAGAAGAGGAGAGAACAAGAGAAGAAGGAAAGAAAAAAGAACAACAAAACAAATCCAAAGCAACTAATAATATGGCAATAAGACTATACATATCAATAATTACCTTAAATGTAAATGGACTAAATGCCCCAACCAAAAGACATAGACTGGCTGAATGGATACAGACCATTATATATAGGCTATCTTCAAGAGATCAGCTTCACTTCTAGGGACACATACAAATTGAAAGTGAAGGATGGAAGAAAATATTCCATGCAAATGGGAATCAAAAGAAAGCTGGAGTAGCAATACTCATATATGAAAAAATAGACTTTAAAGTGAGGAATATTTTAATGACATAAACGACAGGGACATCTTCTCAGATCTACATCTTAGACTATTGACAAGAAAAACAAAAATAAACAAATGGGACCTAGTCAAACTTAAAAGTTTCCGCACAGCAAAGGAAACCCTAAACACAATGAAAAGACAACCCACAGAATGGGATAAAATATCTGCAAATGAATCAACTGACAAGGGATTAATCTCCAAAATTTATGAACACCTCCTGCAGCTCCATACCAAAAAAACCATCAAACCCATCAAAAAAAAGTGGGCAGGAGATCTAAACAGGCAGTTCTCCAAAGAAACAGAACACATACAGATGGCCAAAAACACATGAAAAGATGGTCAACATCACTCATCATTAGAGAGATGCAGATCAAAACCACTATGAGGTGCCACCTTTCACCGGCCAGAATGGCCATCATCAAAAAGTCTACAAACAGTAAGTGCTGGAGAGGGTGTGGAGAAAAAGGAACCCTATGACACTGTTGGTGGGATTGTCAATTGGTGCAACCACTGTGGACAACAGGATGGAGATTCCTCAGAAAACCAAACAGAGAACTACCATTGGATCCAGCAATCCCACTCCTGGGCCCCTATCCAGAGAAATCCATGACTTGAAAAGACACATGTATCCCAGTGTTCACCGCAGCACTCTTTGTGATAGCCAAGACATGGAAACAACATAAATGTCCATCGACAGAGGAGTGGATCAAGAAAAGGTGGTACATATACACAGTGGGATATTACTCAGCCATTAAAAGGAATGAAATACTGGCATTTTTAGCAACATGGATGGACCTAGGAATTATCATGCTAAGTGAAGTCAGTCAGACAATGAGACACAAACATCAAATGCTTTCACTGACATGTGGAATCTGAGAAAAGGACACAATGAACTTCTTTTCAGAACAGATGCTGACTCACAGACTTTGAAAAACTTATGGTTTCCAAATGAGACAGGTTGAGGGGTCGGTGGATGCACTGGGGTTTTGGGATGGAAATGCTATAAAACTGGGTTGTGATGATCATTGTACAACTATAAATGTAGTAAATTCATTGAGTTATATAAAAAAAAGTTACAGGATGCAAACAACACAGAAAAGTCAGTGGTGTTTTCATATACTAGCTGAATGACTAAACCAAATGTGCTATACCCATGCTATGGAATATTATTCAGCCATAAAAAATGAAGTACTGATACATGTATCAGGATGGGTAAATGTTGAAGCATTATCCTAAATAAAAAATCCAGATTAAAAAAACCCACATATTGTGTGAAATATCCAGAAAAGGTAAATCCATAAAGACAGAAAGAAAATTAGTGGTTGTTAGGGAGTGGGGGTATGTGTAATATAGTGTTTTGTTTGTATTACAGCTTTGTGTTGTTTTGTTTTATTCTATTTTAACTGAGGCCCTGGCTGGAGGCCTGCTGAAGTAATTCAATGGCTTAAATAATTGAAGACCTCTAGCCAGTGTGCTTGAGTCTTAGTATGTTGCTACTTGCAGACCAAGCTCAAAGGCTCAGTGTAACCTTCAGCTTCTAAAAGCAGCTCAGCCTCTTAACATCACAGAACCACAAAAATATCCAAATCAAGAGAGTATCCATGTGTTTTACCAGTCTCACACTAAGGCACCCTGAGAGCTTTCCTTGGAGATGCATTTGCCTCATATGATATCACCAACACCCCATAATTTGAGACCAGTACTCCAGCAATACCTATAGGACAGATTAGACATGGGGCATTATTTATTGCTTTTATTCCGTTGATAGAAATTCTGCTGTATTTCCTGGGATTTTTGTTTGCTTATCCCATCATCTTAGTATAATCCTTGCTCCCTATCAGAATATATACTGCTACAATCCTGTGCCTGAAGGAAAATCTTGTTACTAATATCTGTGCTATTCTAAAAATTAATGTGCACATAAGCACAGTTTTATTTCCTCCCCTTCCAAAGCAGTATACTTTTTATTTTATTATATTGCCTTAAGTTAGTCTAGAGCTTTCATTGGCTCAGATCTCTACTACAAAGCTGACTAGTTGAAGTGGTAATATTTGTGGCATCATTGTCAGATTCCCAATTTCAAAGGTGAAATATTAATTTTTTTCTATTAAGTTAGATGTTACATGGTGATAGATTTGCTAATTATTTTTTTAGTGTTTTAAATCCAAGTTCATGAGTAAGAAAGTCATGTAATTGTTTAATAATGTTCCTGTCGGGTTTTAGTTTTAGGGGTTTGCTAGATTCTTCAAGGTAACTGGGGATTATTTCTTCTTTCCCTACCTGGAAGAGTGGTATAAGACTAACATTAATTAGAGTTTGCCATTGAAGCCACTTGACTACAGTTTTTCAGTTTTGCTTTCAATTTCCTCAATAAGATACTCTATTTCTTCTTGTGATCTTTTTGGTTAGTTGTAGTTTTCTATGAATATGTCCATTTCATCAAAATTTCAAATTTGTTGGAAGTTCTTGTATCTTTTTATCTTTTCTATAGTTTATACACTATGTAGTGGTCTCCTTTTTCACTCCTAATATTTTCTGTGCCTTCTCTTTTTTATTTCCTAAACATTATGTTTCATGTGTATAATATTATATATTTCTTTCTCTGTATACACTGTAACCATCTATCACCATATAGTTGGCCCTCCTTTACCTGTTTCAGCCTGCCACTCCTCTCTGATAACCACTACTCTTTTCTGTGTATCTACATGTTTGTTTTGTTTTATCTATTCAATTATTATTATTATTTGTATTTTTTTTTCTTTTTAGGATCATACCGGTGGCATATGGAAGTTTCCATGCTAGAGAAAAAATCAGAGCTGTAGCTGCCGGCCTATGCCACAGCCACGGCAAAACAGGATTCAAGCCACATCTATGACCTTATGCCATAGCTCATGGCAATCCTGGATCCTTAACCCACTGAGTGAGGCCAGGGATCGAACCCGCATCCTCATGCATACTAGTTGGGTTCATTAACCCCTTAGCCATGATTGGAACTCCAGTTATTTTTTTAACATTGCACATATGATACTTGTCTTTCTCCATCTGATTTATTGCACTTGGCATAATACCCTTAAGGTCTGCCCATGTTGTTACAAATGGCAAGATTTCTTTCTTTTATAGTTGAGTAGTATCCATTCTATATATATCCATTCTATATATATACACACCACATTTTCTTTACCCATTCATCCCCTGATGAGCACGTAGGTTGTTCCATATCTTGGCTATTATATATAATGCTTCAGTGAACATAGGAGTGCAGGTACCTTTTCAAATTACTGTTTTCATATTTTTTGGATTAATACCCAGAAATGGAATAACTGGATTATATGGTAGTTCTGTTAATTTTTTGAGAAATCTCCATAATGTTTTCCATAGTGGCTATACCAATTTATATTCCAACTAACAGGTCACAAGGGTTCCCTTTTGTGCACAACCTTTCAACACATGTTATTTCTTCCTTTTTTTGATGATAACCATTCTAATGGTCATGAAGTGAAATCTCACTGTGGTTTTTATTTTCATTTCCGTAATAACTAGTGATGGTGAACACCTTTTCATGTGCCTCTTGGCTCTCTATATGTCTCATTTGGAAAAAAAGTCTGTTTAGCACCTTTGCCCATTTTTAAGTTAAGTTATTTATTTTTTTTTTGTTGAGTTGTGAGTTCTTCATATATTTTGGATATTAATTCCTTATTGAAAATGTGATTAGTGATTATCTTTTCCCATTTGGTAGCTTGTCTTTTTATTTTATTGATGGTTTCCTTTGATGTGCAGATGATGTAATTATGTACACATGAAATCTAGACAAGTCCACAGATGAATTTTAGTTGTATACAAAGGTAAAATTTAAAAATCCACACATTCCTATATACCAGCAACCAATACAAAAATAAAATTTATTTTAAACTAGCATTTGTTATAACATAGAATATAAAGTATCTAGAAGTAACTGTAACAAATGATATGTAAGGTCTCTACATGGAAAATTAAGAATATTACTGAAAGAAATTTAAAAGTGCTACATAGGTAAGCTATATTAATGTACTAGATGATTAAATTTTGTAAAATTCTCTCCAAATTTATCTGTAAAATAAATGCAATCATAAAACCTCAACAGGTTTTTTCTTGTAGAGTTTTACAAGCTAATTCTAAAATGTATGTGGTATATGTATACAGTGGAATGTAAGTCAGCCTTTAAAAAGAAGGAAACCTGCCATATTGTAACAACATAGATGGACCCAGAGGACATTATTATGCTAAGTAAATAAAAAGGTGACAGACATACTGCATGATTCCACTGACGTAAGATGTCTATAATAGTCACACTCATAGAAGCAAAGAGGTAGGGGCTTTGGGAGGGGGAATGGAGAGTTGTTGTTCAGTGGTTATAAAGACTTAGTTCTGCAAGATGAGTGTTAGGAATCTGCTGTATAGTATAGTGCCTACAGTTAACAGTACTGTATTGCACACTTAAAACTTTGTTAAAGGATAGTTATCATGTTAAATATTCTTATCACAGTAAAGTAATAAAATGAAATAAAATAAAAATTAATGAAAATTACTGTTTTTTTCAGGAGGCTACTGCCTTATATTGATCTATCACTTGGCCCCCGGGGAAAGGACTGCTTACTCCCTAGTACTTTCTTCTACTCCTATCCCTCCAACTTTCCAACAGAACATCCTGAACTGTAATTCCTTTCAACCATGACCTCTTTAACCATCCTTAGTTTAACAGAGAAGGGAGAGCTGGAGAGAGAAGGGAGAATGTTTATGATATCTGATAAGTAATGGAAACAGTAGAGAGGAAATATTTTGTACTCTTGCATTAAGATAATAGTGATTATTCATGAGTGAGAAAATTATAGGTAATTTAAAATTTTTTCATTTTTCATCTGTTTTATGATTTTTCTATAATAAACTATTATTTGAAAAATAAAAGCAATAAAAAGTCATAGTTTTTTATGGATGAAAAGATAATGATTTTGTTTTGAACATGTTAACCAGGATATTGAAGATATTTTCTTCAGAAACTTCTATATCTCTAATATTGATGCCTTTCAGGGTAAAAGAAGCCTGAAACTCTACTCTGCTAAACAGTGGACTAAATATGGGAAGAAAATTGAAATAACATTTATAATCTAAATCAAGACTATTCTAAGTCCTTTCTCTTGTCTGATTATTTTAATTAGCCATTAAGTACTTATATTATCACACATATTTCTTACTTCTAGGTAATGGAGCTATACAAACAAATTCATGGAGAACTTGAAGAAGCCATAGAAAATCTCAAAAAAGCGAAATTGAATGCTAAACAAAATAGAGAACACATGGAAAAGGATATTCGTGATGATGAAATAAGTATAGAGGCCTACAAGTAAGTATTTTCCACAGATTTTATTTATAGCATTTAGAAATAAAATATTAATTAAAAATGTAATTTATATTCCTATATAAAAAATTCAGATAAAGGAAAGAATCTTAATTACTCATTTATCTTATTACCAAGTTTATATATAAATAAAATATGCACTTTTTACACATGCAAACTAGTGTGTTTAAATTCCTAAAGCAGTAGGAATTTCAAAGCTCTGTGTCATTTCAGAGCTCTTTGTGTGTATTGCCAAAATGTCTACGGATATGTACACAACAATATATGTCCCTGTTAAATATGTGAAAAAGTGACTATTTAAAAAAAATTACAGCATGGGTTATTATAAAAAATTATATAGCCTTGTATTAATTATAAATATAGCATCTAATTAATTAACTCACATTTATTTTATTTCTAATAAAATGGAATAGTTAAAAATATAGATTAATTATATTTTGCATAATTGACTTTTATTACATTTCTTATATATTTGTATTTTATGACATTCTTCTAGTTCCTCTTGTTGGTTTTAAATTCTTCATGTTTCTGTGTGATACAAGATTGTTATGTATTGAAATTGGTCAATGATTTAGTATAGATCATAGGTATTTAGGATATGGTTCCTGGCACAGTTGAGTACAGAGCCCAGGTTATTGGCCTGATAGTGGGCAGGGCCTGGGCCCTCTTGGTCCCAGGGCAGGGGTTTACTTGCTGATGGGCAGGCTGAGTTTGCAGTCTGTGGGATTGGGGCTTTCTTGAGTCTGTGTCTGCTCTCTGGTGGGTGAGGCTGGTTCAGAGGTTAGAGCAGACCCTCTAGAGGGCAGGGTGAGGGCCTAGGGAATTCAGGGACTGGTGCCTGCCCACTAGTGGGTGGATCTGGGTACTAGACCCTTTGGTGGGCAGGGATGTAACCAGAAGTGGTTATGGGCCCAGGGAATCTTAAGGCAGCTTGTCTGCTGGTGGGTGGGGCTGTGTCCCTCCCCATTTTGATGCTTGGCCTAGGTATCTCAATATTGACACTTAAAGGCTGTTGAGTGGACTAGATCTCAGGGCTAATGCGCTAGAGGGAGGATTCCACAATGACAGTTGTCAGCAGCAGCCTTAGCTGAGGCAACTAGGGAGGTTTGGCTGTACTCTTTTTCTCCAGTCTGTTAGAAATGTTCTCATGGTAATAGGAGAGGAGTAAGAGCAAGCCAGCACACTCACACATGAACATCCAAATGACTAGGATAAGTCAAAAAACAAGGGTCAAAGTCAGGTAGAGAAACCTACAAGGTTGCATGACAAGGGAAGAGTATGCAGGAACAGATGAAGATTTGAGACCATAATGGCCTCAATTTTCTACCCTCTTAGTCTTGTTTTGATATCTTGAAGCTATCGATTATATTTCTATCTCTATTTTAATAATTTTTTCTCTCTCTGTATATAAACATCATATATATATATTCAGCATTTCATTTATCTATTTTACAAACAGATGTTAGTTCACCTCAATTACAACTACAACATTCTACATCTTGTAACATTTTCTAAAATTTTTCCTTCTCAGTTTTGAACATAAAAATTAGATGGTAGTTTTTATAACTAATATTTAAATAGATTCAAAGGCACATTTTTATTAATTCCTTTACTCACTGTTATTAAATCGCACCATGTAACTTCCTTGTTAACTTTCTTCTCATTTACCTATATTCTCCAAAAGTTCTAGTACAAGCATTAGTGGATAAATTATTTATTTATTTTTTATTTAAAAATTTTTTTTTTGTCTTTTTAGGGCCACACCCATGGCATATGGAGGGTCCCAGGCTAGGGGTCTAATCTGAGCTACAGGTGCTGACCTATGCTAGAGCCACAGCAACACCAGATCCAAGTCACGTCTGTGACTTACACCACAGCTCATGGCAACGCTGGATCCTTAACCAACTGAGCAAGGCCAGGGATTGAACCTACAACCTCGTGGTTCCTAGTCAGATTCGTTTCCACTGTGCTACCACAGCAACTCCTGGATAAATGATTTATTAAATAAAATTCTAAAGATATGTTTAATTTTCCTTCAGTATTTTTTAATTTGTTGAGAAATTGCAAACATTAGAGAAACATGATTATGTGAGCTATCAAGTATACAGACTGATGATTTTATGTATACATATAAAATCATGCTCCAGGTTAAGATAGAGAGAATTTCCAGCATACTAGAAGGTTCCAGGCTAGGGGTTGAATCGGAGCTGCAGATGCTGATCTATGACACAGCCATAGCAACGTGGGATCCGAGCTGCGTCTGTGACCTACACCACAGCTCATGGATCCTTAACCACTGAGGGAGGCCAGGGGTCAAACCTACATCCTCATGGATAGTAAAAGTAATTGCCAAGGAGATCTTTGTTCCTGTGTGACCTTCCACAAAAAGACCAGCTCTTATCCATGAACCACATAATCCTTTCTTACCTGGTTGGTAGAAAACATGTTCCAAATATAAAAGTCCCTTTAGACAATGGTTATGTGGTTATATATATCTCCTGAGCCACAATGGGAACTCCAAGCATACTAAAGGGTTTTTGTTTGTTTGTTTTGTTCCCCTTATTAGTGCATACCATTCCCCCAAAGGGGTTGTCTCCATTCTGACTTCTATCACTATCATTAGTTTTGTCTATTCATGAATTACATATGAATGGAAACACATAGCATGTATACTTTGGTATCTTTATTGCTCTGCTTAATAGTAATTCTTAACAGAGTGATTCTTTGCATTTTATTCTTCTAGATTTATTCTGATTTATCTCAAGTACCAGTGGGGGCAAACCTAGTAGCAAACTTTTACACTAAAAAATTCTCAAAAGGCTGAGGAATTGGTGGCATCAGTTGATGTTTCAGGAAAGAGAGAATGAGGAGATAACTAAAATAATACTAAGCTCCTACATTCCATGACACTGGGCAATGCCCACATCTTAGCCAAAATCTATAGTTTTTTATCTGGAGTGGGGAAATAGATACCATTGAGAAAAGAAACATTATTTCAAAAGAAGGAACTTTAACCAAACATGCACATTTTAACTGCTGTGGCTCTCAACCTCTCACTGATCTGACTTCTAGAATTCTGATAGGAAGCCTGTATTTTCCAGACATGGAAGGGTAAAAAAGAATCTTCTTGCCTATTTGTTGTTTTAATTTTCACTTCTCTAGTGAGGTTGCGTCTTTTAGTTTCATTTGGCTCTACACCTAAAATAGGGTTAGTGCATGAGAGCCTGGGCCAATTCAGTAAACCATGTATTGGCCATTGACATTTATTTTCTTGTGAATTTTTGTTTATCTCCTCTGCTCATAGTGTTTTGGATAGTTTTTCTATTCCATATTGCTTTGTAGGATCTTATTGCACACAAATGATTTACTCTCTCATCTCTTATATGGGTTTCAAATAAACCTCCCATTCTATTTTTTTGTTCATGGGGTCTTAAACAAAGTCGGATTTACCTGTATTACTTGCTGATATTTTTAGCAAATTATAGTTTTGTCATTTTCATATATTAAACTATATAACCATGGGCTAAAGCGACTTTTATATTTGGAACATGTTTTCTACCAACCAGGTAAGAAAGGATTATGTGGTTCATGGATTAACGCTGGTCCTTTTTGTGGAAGGTCACACAGGAACAAAGATCTCCTTGGCAATTACTTCTCTTTAAATAAGCCCCTTGTTTTCTGAAACTGAAATTTTATTTCTTTTACTTCTATGACTCTGAGGGAGACAAGACAGTAAACCAGAGCTTTAATAAAATGTGTGGTCTTTCCACTTTTACATCTTCTTTTCTTTCATTCTTTTGTTTTGTTTTGTTTTGTTTTGTTTTTGTTTTTTTAGAGCTGTACCCATGGCACCTGGAGGTTCTCATGCTAGGGGTCGAATCACATCTACATCTGCTGGCCTGCACCACAACCACAGCAATAACAAAGCCCAGCCTTGTCTGTGACCTACACCATAGCTCACAGCAACACTGGATTCTTAACCTGCTGATTGAGGTCAGGGATCAAACCTACATCCTCATGGGTACTCGTTGGGTTTGTTACCTTTGGGCCACAATGGGAACTCCCGGGAGTTGCTTTGAGATAGGAAAATTTTTAGAAATAAATAAATTCTACTGATCCACATTATTAAGTCAGAAGCTAATTTCAATTTAATTTAAAATATAATTTCCCCTTCAATGTGGACAAAATTGTGGTTTTTTTTCTCTTAGGAAAGAGATCAATAAACTTAACAATCTATGTAATTTCTACTCCACATCAATACAAAACGTTAACATTAATATTGAGGAGAATGAAGAAACAGTGTCTGAAGTATTGAGGGAAACAAAGTCATCAAAAAATGAATTAGATGCTTTATCAAAAATTGTAAGTTTTCATAATTAAAAGTAAGTTTGGTACTTTAAAGTTTGGTAAGTTTAAAAATACTGACATTAGCTTTGCATCATGGCTATTTGAACTTATTCTCTGTCAATAGTTAAATAGCAGCCAATTTTCCATCTATTTTGGTTTTCTATTGCATATTAACAGAATTTTAGCAGCTTAAAATAGCACCCATTTGTTTTTCTGTTTTGTTTGGTTTTGTTTTGTTTTTGTCTTTTTAGGGCCACACCCAGGGCATATGGTGGTTCCCAGGCTAGGGGTCGAATCAGAGCTGTAGCTGCCAGCCTACACCACAGCCACAGCAATGTGGGATCCAAGCTGTGTCTGCAACCCACACCACAGCTCATGGCAGTGCTGGATCCTTAACCCGCTGATCAAGGCCAGGGATGGAACCCCATCCTCATGTACTCTAGTCGGGTTTATTAACTGCTGAGCTACAACAGGAACTCCAAAATAGCACCCATTTGTTAACACAAAGTTTCTCTGGGTCATGGCTCAGCTGGTTCTTCTACTCTAGATTTTTTCCAACTGAAACTAAGGTGTCATCAGCCCTGCATTACTTTCTGGAAACCACACGATAAATCTGTTTTCAGGCTCATTCAGTTTTGGCAAAATTCAGTTCCTGTGGTTTTAGGACTGAGGTCCTTTGTTTCCTTGGTGACTGTCAGCCTGGGATCATTCTCAGCTTTTTTAGAAGCTACCTGCATCTGTTCGCTGGTTGTTCCCATCAGGAATGATAGGCTGAGTCCTCTCGGACTTGGTGTCTCCCTGACCTTTCCTTATGACCCTTTTCTGCCTTCCTCTTTTATCACATCTCATTCACTATAGTAAAGAAAATAATAAAGTGGTGAAAAGAAATAATGGTTCAGAAAAAGGCAATAATATACACATCCCTGTACCAATTTGCATTTCTACCTAGAGCTAAAATTATGTATTTTTGTGGAGTTTTTGCTACTTTCTATTATAAGGCTCTTTAATTGTGTCTCATTATGACTTTTTTTTTTTTTTTTTTTTTTGTCTTTTTGCTATTTCTTGGGCCGCTCCTGCGGCATATGGAGGTTCCATATGCTAGGGGTCGAATTGGAGCTGTAGCTGCCAGCCTACGCCAGAGCCACAGCAACGAGGGATCTGAACCGCATCTGCAACCTACACCACAGCTCACGGCAATGCCGGATCGTTAACCCACTGAGCAAGGGCAGGGACCGAACCCGCAACCTCATGGTTCCTAGTCGGATTCCTTAACCATTGCGCCACGACTGGAACTCCCTCATTATGACTTTTTAAATTGAGTGAAACAGCATATTTTTATTGGCTTTTGGGGGTCAATTTGTTTTTCCTTTTCTATAATAAACCTATTTACTGATGCTTTTTACTCTATAGGTTGAGTGATAGTTTTTTTTTTTTTAAACTGACCTTAGGAATTTGTTGTATGTTATGGATACTGATTATTTTAAAGTTACGTGTTAAATATTTTCACCCCATAATCTTTCATTTCTTTATGGTAACTTCTGATGAAGAGAAACTTCAATTTTAATGTAGTAAAAGTTATGACTTATTTTCCTTTGAAGTGTTGTGATTTTTTTCTCAACTTTTAAAATAAATTTTTCCTACCTTGAAGTCAAAACATATTCTCTGATATTTTATTCTAAATGGTTTGTAATTTTGCTTTTTGTATTTACCAGATACTTTTAGATTAAAATATGTTTAAAATATTCAAAATTGAGTTTTTCTCATTCTATCTTTTATTTATAAATTTAGAAGTAATAAACTATCTCCAGAATTTTAGTAATGCCTATTTCACTGGCCAGATATAAAGCCAGGTATAAATCAATTTGAAATTCATATGTGGGTGAAGTGTGAAGTTAGGTACCAATTACAGTTTTTGTTACTTAGAAAATAAATTGTTATAATTTATTATGTTTATTTATATGTTAATATTTACAGCCATCTCTCACATATGAGGATTCCATATTTGTTTTATGTGGCTCTCTTTTTCGATTTTTTTAACATTTTTTTGATCTATTTAACATCTTTATCTCCATACCTAATGTCTACATTACTGAATTTCTATAGTGAGTTTTGATTATCTATTGTGATAAGTCTTCTAGTCTTATATTTCCTTATGAGTTTTAGGCTATTCCTGACTTTTGTCCTTCTATATAAATTTCAGTTTTTTTCATTTCCTTCAGAAATTTGATTGGAATTATGATTGGAATCTCATTTGTTTATGGATTATATGATAGAGGAATGAAATCTTTATACTGGGATCCTTGAAATGAACATGATTGATCTCTCCATTTATTTGGGTAGTTTTGCTAAATTAGACCTTAACCAATTTCCTGGAACTTTGTTGAAGGCAAACACTCTGCGAAGTTAGCCTTCTGTGATCAGTCTTAGACAAATTAACCCTTCTATGGCCCCTAAATTTTAAGGTTATTTATTTTAAATTAAATTTTAATTCTGATTTGTTCATAAAGGTAGTATATATTGTAGATATTATTTAAATTTTATTAAGGCTTAATTTGTTTCCTATTATATATGTAATTTGCATAATTTTTTATTTTGTTTTTAATTTTTAATTTTAAATGATTTTTTTCCATTATAGCTGGTTTTCTACTGTACAGCAAGGTGACCCAGTCACATATACATATATACATTCTTTTTCTCACATTATCCTCCATCATGCTTCATCATAAGTGACTAGATGTAGTTCCCAGTGCTATACAGCAGGTCATTTTTTATTTTGGAAAAAGATTTTTTCTGATAGTGGGATTCAATTCTATATAGGTTAATTTTGTGAACTGTGCTAGTTGTATTTAAATCTTTTATATTTCTGATTTATGTCCTGACTAATGTATCAATTGCTTTGAAAGCTGTATTAAAGTATCTCAGTATGATAGTGGATTTTTAAATTATTTCTTCATTTTTGTTTATCCATATTTTGCTTTATATAATTTGAAGCCGTATTTTTATTTTTTATTTTTCTTAAAAATGGGCATAGATAAAGAGTTTAATTTAGCAGAGAAAATTACAAGTCCTAAAAACCCTTAATGAATATAAAATGGCAAGGAGTTCCCGTCATGGCACAGTGGAAACAAATCCAACTAGGAACCATGAGGTTGCAGGTTCGATCCCTGGCCTCATTCAGTGAGTTAAGGGTGTGGTGTTGCCATGAACTGTGGTGTAGATCGCAGATGCGGCTCGGATCCTACGCTGCTGTGGCTGTGGTATAGGCCAGCAGCCATAGCTCTGATTGGACCTCTAGCCTGGGAACTGCCATATGCTGCGGGTGTGGCCCTAAAAAGCAAAATAAATAAATAAATAAATAAATAAATAAAATGAATATAAAATGTCAAAATAACCAGGTACATAGAGTGAAACAGAAATTGAATTATTTTTCTTAATGAGATAATATGCATTTATCATGTTATTTTTTTGATTAAAGTATAGCTGATTTACAGTGTTGTGTTAATTACTGCTATACAGCATAGTGACCCAGTCAAACATATATACACATTCTTTTTCTCAAACTATCTTCTGTCATGTTTAATTCCAAGACATTGGATATAGTTCTCTGTCCTGTACAGTAGAACCTCATTGCTTATCTATTCTAAATATAATAGTTTGCATCTACCAACCCTAAATTTTCCATCTATCCCACTCCCTCCCTACTCCCTCTTGGCAACAAGTCTGTTCTCTGTGTCTGTGAGTCTGTTTCTGTTTTGTAGATGGGTTCATTTGTGCCATATATATGTATTTTGCATTTTAGAGTCACACTTGTGACATATGGAGGTACCCAGGCTAGGGGTCTAATTGAAGCTACAGCTGCCAGCCAACACCAGAGCCACAGCAACGCCAGATCAAAGCCACATCTGTGACCTGAACCACAGCTCACAGCAATGCCGGATCCTTAATCTACTGAGAGAGGCCACGGTTCAAACCTGCGGCCTTATTGTTGCTAATCTGATTCATTTCCACTGCACCACAATGGGAACTCCTGTGTCATACTTTAGATTCCATGTATGAGTGATATCACATGGTGTTTGTCTTTCTCTTTCTGATTTATGAGGCCATATTTTTATATGATGAAGTTTAGAATGTTTAATGTTGAGATTTTTCATATGATATATTTTATTTATGTTTTTGAGCTATAAATTATTAGAATTTTTGGAATGCATATTTCATTAACTGATGTGAAGCATAATAAACATCATTAACTTCTTGAATAGTTTAAGGATCTTATGATCCTTTCCTGACATATATTCAATTTTCCATCATGTTATGCCTGACTTTTTAAATTATGTCTGTATTAAGATAATTTCTTATTAATTTACACAATAAATATTTGATAATATTTATTCCCAACTCACAAACAACTCTTCTGTCTAAGCAAAAATTTCTAATTGGCATTATTTAGTTTCTTATTACTAAAGTATGTATTTTACAAGCTTCTTTTTTTTTCTTTTTTAAAATTATTCAAGGAGTTTTATTACATTTATACTTTACAATGATCATCACAACCCAGTTTTATAGCATTTCCATCCCAAAACCCCAGTGCATCCACCGACCCCTCAACCTGTCTCATTTGGAAACCATAAGTTTTTCAAAGTCTGTGAGTCAGCATCTGTTCTGAAAAGAAGTTCATTGTGTCCTTTTCTCAGATTCCACATGTCAGTGAAAGCATTTGATGTTTGTGTCTCATTGTCTGACTGACTTCACTTAGCATGATAATTCCTAGGTCCATCCATGTTGCTAAAAATGCCAGTATTTCATTCCTTTTAATGGCTGAGTAATATCCCACTGTGTATATGTACCACCTTTTCTTGATCCACTCCTCTGTCGATGGACATTTATGTTGTTTCCATGTCTTGGCTATCACAAAGAGTGCTGCGGTGAACACTGGGATACATGTGTCTTTTCAAGTCATGGATTTCTCTGGATAGGGGCCCAGGAGTGGGATTGCTGGATCCAATGGTAGTTCTCTGTTTGGTTTTCTGAGGAATCTCCATCCTGTTGTCCACAGTGGTTGCACCAATTGACAATCCCACCAACAGTGTCATAGGGTTCCTTTTTCTCCACACCCTCTCCAGCACTTACTGTTTGTAGACTTTTTGATGATGGCCATTCTGGCCGGTGAAAGGTGGCACCTCATAGTGGTTTTGATCTGCATCTCTCTAATGATGAGTGATGTTGACCATCTTTTCATGTGTTTTTGGCCATCTGTATGTGTTCTGTTTCTTTGGAGAACTGCCTGTTTAGATCTCCTGTCCACTTTTTTTTGATGGGTTTGATGGTTTTTTTTGGTATGGAGCTGCAGGAGGTGTTCATAAATTTTGGAGATTAATCCCTTGTCAGTTGATTCATTTGCAGATATTTTATCCCATTCTGTGGGTTGTCTTTTCGTTGTGTTTAGGGTTTCCTTTGCTGTGCGGAAACTTTTAAGTTTGACTAGGTCCCATTTGTTTATTTTTGTTTTTCTTGTCAATAGTCTAAGATGTAGATCTGAGAAGATGTCGCTGTCGTTTATGTCAGAGCTTGTTTGGCCTATGTTATCCTCTAAGAGTTTTGTGGTATCTGGTCTTATATCGAGGTCTTTAATCCATTTTGAGTTTACTTTTGTGTGTGGTGTTAGGAAGTGTTCTAATCTCATTCTGTTACATGTGGCTGTCCAGTTTTCCCAGCACCACTTATTGAAGGGGCTGTCTTTTCTCCATTGTATATAGTCTTGCCTCCTTTGTCATAGATTAGTTGGCTGTAGGTGCATGGGTTTAATTCTGGGCTTTTTGTCCTGTTCCACTGATCAGTATTTCTGTCTTTGTGCCAATACCACAGGGTTTGTGCCAATGACTGTTGCTTTGTAGTATAGTCTGAAGTCCGGGATCCTGATTCCTCCAGCTCCATTTTTCTTTTTCAGGATGTCTTTGGCTATTCTGGGACTTTTTTTTTTTTTTCCCCACTGTACAGCAAGGGGGTCAGGTTATCCTTACATGTATACATTACAATTACAGTTTTTCCCCCATCCTTTCTTCTGTTGCAACATGAGTATCTAGACATAGTTCTCAATACTATTCAGCAGGATCTCCTTGTAAATCTATTCTAAGTTGTGTCTGATAAGCCCAAGCTCCCGATCCCTCCCACTCCCTCCCCCTCCCATCAGGCAAACACAAGTCTCTTCTCCAAGTCCATGATTTTCTTTTCTGAGGAGATGTTCATTTGTGCTGGATATTAGATTCCAGTTCTAAGTGATATCATATGGTATTTGTCTTTGTCTTTCTGGCTCATTTCACTCAGGATGAGATTCTCTAGTTCCATCCATGTTGCTGCAAATGGCATTATGTCATTCTTTTTTATGGCTGAGTAGTATTCCATTGTGTATATATACCACCTCTTCCAAATCCAATCATCTGTTGATGGACATTTGGGTTGTTTCCATGTCCTGGCTATTGTGAATAGTGCTGCAATGAACATGCGGGTGCATGTGTCTCTTTTAAGTAGAGCTTTGTCTGGATAGATGCCCAAGAGTGGGATTGCAGGGTCATATGGAAGTTCTATGTATAGATTTCTAAGGTATCTCCAAAGTGTTCTCCATAGTGGCTGTACCAGTTTACATTCCCCCCAACAGTGCAGGAGGGTTCCCTTTTCTCCACAGCCCCTCCAGCACTTGTTATTTGTGGATTTATTAATGATGGCCATTCTGACTGGTGTGAGGTGGTATCTCATGGTAGTTTTGATTTGCATTTCTCTTATAATCAGCGATGTTGAGCATTTTTTCATGTGTTTGTTGGCCATCTGTATATCTTCTTTGGAGAAATGTCTATTCAAGTCTTTTGCCCATTTTTCCATTGATTGATTGGTTTTTTTGCTGTTGAGTTGTATAAGTTGCTTCTATATTCTAGAGATTAAGCCCTTGTCGGTTGCATCATTTGAAACTATTTTCTCCCATTCTGTAAGTTGTCTTTTTGTTTTCTTTTGGGTTTCCTTTGCTGTGCAAAAGCTTTTCAGTTTGATGAGGTCCCATGGGTTTATTTTTGCTCTAATTTCTATTGCTTTGGGAGACTGACCTGAGAAAATATTCATGATGTTGATGTCAGAGAGTGTTTTGCCTATATTTTCTTCTAGGAGTTTGATGGTGTCCTGTCGTATATTTAAGTCTTTGAGCCATTTGGAGTTTATTTTTGTGCATGGTGTGAGGGTGTGTTCTAGTTTCATTGCTTTGCATGCAGCTGTCCAGGTTTCCCACAATGCTTGCTGAATAGACTTTCTTTTTCCCATTTTATGTTCTTGCCTCCCTTGTCAAAGATGCTTGCTGAATAGACTTTCTTTTTCCCATTTTATGTTCTTGCCTCCCTTGTCAAAGATTAATTGACCATAGGTGTCAGGGTTTATTTCCGGATTCTCTATTCTGTTCCATTGGTCTGTCTGTCTGTTTTGATACCAGTACCACACTGTTTTGATGACTGTGGCTTTGTAGTATTTCTTGAAGTCTGGGAGAGTTATGCCTCCTGCTTGGTTTTTGTTTCTCAGAATTGCTTTGGCGATTCTGGGTCTTTTGTGGTTCCATATAAATGTTTGTATTGTTTGTTCTAGTTCTGTGAAAAATGTCATGGGTAAATTGATAAGGATTGCATTGAACCTGTAGATTGCTTTGGGTAGTATGGCCATTTTTACAATATTGATTTTCCCAATCCAGGAACATGGAATATCTTTCCATTTCTTTAGAACTTCTTTGATTTCTTTGGTTAAAGTTTTATAGTTCTCGGCATATAGGTCCTTTACCTCCTTGGTCAGGTGTATTCCGAGGTATTTGATTTTGTGAGGTACAATTTTAAAAGGTATCGTATTTTTGTATTCCTTTTCTAATATTTCATTGCTGGTATACAGAAATGCAGCTGACTTCTGAATGTTAATCTTATATCCTGCCACTTTGCTGAATGTATTAATCAGTTCAAGTAGTTTTAGGGTTGAGTCCTTAGGGTTTTCTAGGTATAGTATCATGTCATCTGCATACAGTGATAGTTTTATCTCTTCTCTTCCTATATGGATGCCTTTTATTTCTTCTGTTTTTCTAATTGCTGTGGCCAGGACTTCCAAAACTATGTTGAAGAGCAGTTGTGAGAGTGGGCATCCCTGTCTTGTTCCAGATTTGAGTGAGAAGGCTTTCAGTTTTTCCCCATTGAGGATTATATTTGCTGTGGGTTTATCATAAATGGCTTTGATTATATTCAGGAATGTTCCCTCTATACCCACTTTGGCGAGGGTCTTGATCATGAATGGGTGTTGGACTTTGTCAAATGCTTTTTCTGCGTCTATTGAGATGATCATATGATTTCTGACTTTTTTTTTGTTAATGTGGTGTATGATGCTGATTAATTTGCGTATGTTGAACCATCCTTGTGAACCTGGGATGAACCCAACCTGGTCATGGTGTATAATTTTTTTGGTATGTTGTTGGATTTGGTTGGCTAAGATTTTGTTGAGAATTTTTGCATCTATATTCATCAAGGATATTGGGCGATAGTTTTCATTTTTGGTGGTATCTCTGTCTGGTTTTGGAATGAGGGTGATGGTGGCATCCTAGAATGTCTTTGGGAGTATTCCTTCTTCTTCAACCTTTTGAAAGAGGTTAAGGAGGATGGGCACCAATTCCTCTTTATATGTTTGATAAAATTCACCTGTGAAGCCATCTGGTCCTGGACTTTTATTTGTAGGGAGTGATTTTATGACCTCTTCAATTTCATTTCTAGTGATTGGTCTGTTCAGTTGGTCTGTTTCTACTTGATTCAGTTTTGGCAGGCTGTAAGATTCTAGAAAATTGTCCATTTCTTCCAGATTGTCAAACTTGTTGCCATACAGTTGTTCATAGTATTCTCTTATGGTTTTTTGTATTTCTGCAGTATCCGTTGTGATTTCTCCTTTTTCATTTCTAATTTTGGTTATTTGGATTCTTTCTCTCCTCTTTTTGGTGAGTCTGGCCAGGGGTTTGTCAATTTTGTTCACCTTTTCAAAGAACCAGCTCTTGGTTTTATTCATTTTCTCTATTGTGTTTTGAGTCTCTATTTTATTGATTTCTTCTTTGATCTTTATAATTTCCTTCCTTCTGCTGACTTTAGGCCTTTTTTGTTCTTCTTTTTCTAATTCGTTTAAGTGGAGGGTTAAGTTGTCAATTTGGGATCTTTCTTCTTTTTTGAGAAAGGCCTGGATTGCTATAAATTTCCCTCTGAGCACTGCTTTCGCAGCATCCCATAGATTTTGAGAGGTTGTGTCTTCATTATCATTTGTTTCAAGGTAGTTTTTAATTTCCTTCTTGATTTCCTCATTGACCCATTGGTTTTTTAGTAGCATGTTGTTTAGTCTCCATGGAGTAGGTTTTTTCTGTTTGCTTTTCCCATGGTTGATTTCTAATTTCATGGCATTGTGGTCAGAGATGATACTTGAGATAATTTCTACGCTCCTAAATTTATTGAGATTCGCTTTGTGTCCCAATATGTGGTCGATTCTTGAGAATGTTCCATGAGCATGTGAGAAGAATGTGTATTCTGATTTTGTTGGATGTAGTGTCCTGAAGATATCAATGAAGTCTAACTTTTCTATTGTTTCCTTTAGGATCTCTGTTGCTTCATTGGTTTTCTGTCTAGAGGATCTGTCCATTGATGTGAGGGGGTTATTAAGGTCTCCTACTATGACTGTATTCTCATCAATATCTCCCTTTATGTCTGTTAGTATTTGTTGTATGTATCTGGGTGCTCCTATATTTGGGGCATATATGTTGACGATAGTAACATCCTCTCTTTGGATGGATCCCTTAATCATTAAGTAGTGTCCTTCTTTGTCTTTCTTTATGTCTTTTGTTTTAAAGTCTATTTTGTCTGATATGAGCGTTGCGACTCCTGCTTTTCTGTCATGTCTATTGGCGTGAAATATTTTTCCCCACCCTTTCATTTTCAATCTATATGTATCTTTTGTCCTGAGGTGAGTTTCTTGTAGGCAGCATATTGAAGGTTTTTGCCTTTTTATCCACTCAGCCACTCTGTGTCTTTTGATTGGGGCATTCAGTCCATTGACATTTAAGGTGATAATTGATGGATGATTATTTATTGCCATTTGAACCTCGTGTTCCAGTTGATTCTATGGTTCTCCATTCTTCCTTTTTTTTTTTTTTTTTTGGTTGGATGGTCTCCTGTTATTATCTGCTTGAGTGTATTTTCTTTTTCATTTTTCGCAAATGCAATATTTGGTTTTGGCTTGTGGTTGCCCTGTTTTTTAAGTATGCTAACCCCTTCCCATAGTTATGTGTTTTAGCCTGTTGGTCCTGTAAGTTCAAACACTTCATTACTATATTAAAATTAAGGAAAGAGACATACAAAGAAACAAAAAGTGTTATTTACTTCCTAACATCCCTTGCCCACATTTTATGGTTTTGATGACTCTTTTTTATTTTTTTCTTTTTAATTTTATTTTGTTTGAAGCATGTTCATGATTAAATCTGTATGCTGGCTTATTTGAGTGACTGCTCTCTGATTGTGGTTTCCTCAGTCCTAGTTCTTCCTCTTCTTCTTCTTTTTTTTTTCTTTTCTTTTTTCTTCCCTTTCCTTCCTTTCTTTTTGGTTTAGAGAAGCCCTTTCAATATTTCCTTTAACCTGGGTTTTGTGTTGCTGTATTCTTTAAGTTTTTGTTTGTTGGGAAAAATTTTTATTTCCCCTTCTATTTTAAATGATATTCTTGCTGGATAGAGTATTCTGGGTTGCATATTTTTTCCTTTTAGCACTTTAAATATCTCTTGCCATTCCCTCCTGGCCTGTAGTGTTTCTGTAGAGAAATCAGCTGATATTCTTATGGGGGTTCCCTTGTAGGTAACATTCTGTTTTTCTCTTGCTGCCTTTAGGATCCTCTCTTTATCACTAACTTTTGCCATTTTTATTATTATGTGTGTCTTGGTGTGGGTCTGTTTGGGTTCAGTTTGTTTGGGGCCCTCTGTGCTTCTTGTATCTTGAATCCAGTATCCTTTAGATTTGGGACATTTCTAGCGATAATTTCTTCAAATATATTTTCCATTCCCTTATCTTTTTCTACTCCTTCTGGAATTCCTATTATGTGTAGATTGGCCCGCTTTATATTATCCCATAGGTCTCTTATATTGCTTTCCAGTTTTTTGATTCGGTTTTCTGTCTGTTGACCAGATTGAGTGATTTCTATTATTCTATCTTCCATATCACTGATTCGTTCTTCTGCATTATTCATTCTGGTTTTTACTGCCCCTAGTTCAGTTTGCATCTCTGCAAATGAATGTTCTAGTTTTTCTTGGCTCTTCCTTATATTTTCTAGTTCCTTTCTGAGGGTATCTGCATTACTGTTCATATCTTCTCTTAATTCCTTCAGTATTTTCACTATTTCTCTTTTGAACTCCAGGTCTGTTTGACTGCAGAGATCTGTTTCATTGTTGACTGTTTTAGGTGAGTTCTCCTGTTGGTTTGACTGGGGGTGGTTTCTCAGCTTCTTCATCTTGCTTGTTGTTTTCTTTCTCCTGAGGGAGTTGTACTCTCCATTATCGGGCAGTGTTTGCCTTGTTACTGCCGTGGAATATTTCCTGAGGGCTGGCGTTTTTGGTCAATCTTTTTTGAGGCAGTGTGGCTTTTCTGGAGTGTTGATGGGGCTAACAGTGTTTCTTTGAAGCAAAGGAGGACTTCCTGAGGGCAGACAGGACTGGGAGGTCCACACCACGATGGTAGCAGATTTCACTTGGTCAGGCAGAGCTTGCTCTGGTGTTTTTAGGCTGTGGGGTTCTTGCAGGGGGTTGGCGGTGTTGGGCAGCTGCTCCTCAGGAGAAAAGCACCCCCTGGGGGCTGGATCAGCTATCTGGGTCACTGAGAACCTAAGAGGCTCTTCCCTAGGGCAGCCCAACTCAGAAGGACAGCCTGAGAATGTAGGCAGATCTTTTCACAGTCCGGCTGAGCTTGTTGCAGCTTTTCTGGGCTGCAGGGGCTCTTCCAGGGGGCTGGTGGTGCTGAGCAGTTATTTCGCGGGAGTGGGGCACCCCCTGGGGGCTTTGGCGGGTAGCAGGGCCGTTGGAGACCCAAGAGGCTCCTCCCCAGGGCAGCCCGACTCAGAAAAACCATCTGAGATCTTTTCCCGACTCGGCCAGGCTTGTTGCAGCTTTTCTGGGCTGCAGGGGGTCCTTCATGGAGCTGGCAGTCCTATGCAGCTGATCCACTAGAGCACCCCCTGGGGGCTTGGTGGGTAGCAGGGCCGTTGGAAACCCAAGAGGCTCCTCCCCGGGGCAACCCAACTCGGAAAAACCGTCCGAGAATTAGGCCGATCTATTCACAGCCTGGCTAAGCTTGTTCTAGCTTTTCTGGGCTGCAGGCCTTTTCTCGGGGGCTGGTGGTGTTTGGTGCTGCTTTGTGGAAGTGTAGCCCCTCCAAAGGGCAAGCAGGCCTGTGCAGGGACAGCCCCTGAGGGATGGCAATTGTTGAGGCCAGCCTTCCTGGATGGCAGGCAGCCCCAGGTCCGGTGAGAGTGTAGGGGGTGGCAGGGGTTGGGGGAGGGGATGCACTGGGAAGCACAGCTTTCAGCTAGCTAGCTGGCCTGTAAGCTTACTGTGGCATGGGGTGTATTCTATGGGGACCCACCCCTTCTTCTCTCCCCTCCCCAGCACGGGCGCAGACCAGGCTCTTCTCCCAGGTTCCCTCTGATGCGGCTTTCCACTTCCCTGCTCCTAGAGTATTGTTCCCTTCCTCTGCGACAGCTTTGTTTTCTAGTCTCCCAGGCAGTCTCTGCCCCGTCAAATGGTTTCTAGACCTCCCAAGCAGTTTCTGCTCTGCCCCGCCCCCCTACCCCGGGGACTAACCTCTGGAGCCGAGGTCTTGGTGCCCAGCCCCCACCCAGGCGTCCCCCGGCCCTTTCCCAGGGACTAACCTCTGTAGCCGAGGATTCAGTACCCAGCCCCCACCCAGGCGTCTCAATTTTTGGTGACTGTGCCCGTAGTTCAGATGGTGCGTTGGGTTCTTGATCGGCTTTTCCGTACTCCAACTTACTGCTACACTCTTCTCTGCATCTGGAGATTCCTCTGGTTCGTTTGATCTTTCCCCCGGTAGGTGACTTTCCAGGGGGCGGGATCCCTTTCTCCTCCGCAGTTCCCTTTCGGGAGCGCCCGTCCTGCTCGAATTCACCTTCTCTCACTCTCCTCTTTTCTCCCATTCTGCCCAATAATGTCACGAACTTCTTGCCGTTATTGGAGTTTAGGTTCCTCTGCCAGTGATTGGTTGCTGTTCTGTGCAAGTCATTTATTCTGTAGATGTGCTTTTTTTGTTGTGTTTGTGGGAGAGGGCGAGCGTGTCCCCCTACGCCTCCGCCATCTTGTCCTCTCTCCTATTCTGGGACTTTTGTGCTTCCAAACCAATTTTAAAATATCTTGTTCAAGTTCTGTGAAAACTGTCCTTGGTAATTTGATAGGGATTGCACTGAATCTGTAGATTGCCTTGGGTAATATAGCCATTTTGATAATATTGTCTTCCAATTCAAGAGAATGGTATGTCTTTCAATCTATTTGTGTCATCTTTGATTTCTTTCATCAGTGTCTTATACTTTTCAGAGTGCAGGTCTTTTGTCTCTTTAGGTAGGTTTACTCCTGGGTATTTTATTCTTTTGGATGTGATGGTAAATGAGATTGCTTCCCTGATTTCTCTTTCTGCTCTTTCATTGTTAGTGTATACAAATGCAGTCGATTTCTGTGTATTAATTTTGTATCCTGTGATTTTGCCAAATTCATGGATGAGCTCTAACAGTTTTCTGGTAGAGTCTTTAAAAGGATTCTCTAGGTATAGTATCATGTCATCTGCAAATAGCGGTAGTTTTACTTCTACCTTTCCAATCTGGATTCCTTTTATTTCTTTTTCTTCTAATTGCCATGCCTAGGACTTCCAAAACTATGTTGAATAGCAGTGGTGACAGTGGACATCCCTGTCTTATTCCTGATCTCAGCGGGAATTCTTTCAGCTTTTCACCATTGAGAATGATGTTCACTGTGGGCTTGTCATATACGGCCTTTATTATGTTGAGGTAGGTTCCTGCTATGCCCACTTTCTGAAGGGTTTTTATCAGAAATGGTGTTGGACTTTGTCAAAGGCTTTTGCTGTGTCTATTGAGAGGATCATATGGTTTTTATTCTTCAGTTTGTTAATGTGGTGTATCACACTGATGGATTTGTGGATATTGAAGAACCCTTGCATCCCTGGGATAAATCCCACTTGATCATGATATACAATCCTTTTAATGTACTGTTGGATGCGGTTTGCTAGTATTTTGTTGAGGATTTCTGCATTGATGTTCGCCAGTGAAAGTGGCCTGTAGTTAGCTCTTCTCCAAATGTTGGATAGAATTCACCTGTGAAGCCATCTGGTCCTGGACTTTTGTTTGCTGGAAGTTTTTTCATCACAGTTTTAATTTCAGTTCTTGTGATTGGTCCATTCATCTTTTCTCTTTCATCTTGGTTTTAGTCTTGGAAGATTGTACTTTTCTGAGAATTTGTCCATTTCTTCTAGGTTTTCTGTTTTATTGGCATATAGTTGCATATAGTAGTCTGTTATGATCCTTTTTATTTCTGTGGTGTCCATTTTTCTGTGTTTTCCTTTTTCATTTCCAATTTTATTGATTTGAGTCCTCTCTCTTTTTTGCTTGATAAGTCTGGCTAGGGGTTTATCAATTTCGTTGATGTTTTGGAAGAACCACCTTCTCGTTTCATTGATCTTTTCTATGGTTTTCTTTGTTTCTATTTCATTGATTCCTGCTCTGATCTTTACGATTTCTTTCCTTCTACTAACTTTAGGTCTTGTCTGTTCTTCTCTCCCCAGCTGCTTTAGATGTAATGTTATCTTGTTTATTTGAGCTCTTTCTTGTTTCCTGAGGTGTGTTTGCTCTAAACTTTCCTCTTAGAATGGATTTTGCTGCATCCCATAGGTTTTGGAGTGTCATATCTTTGTTGTCATTTGCTTGTAGGTATTTCTTAATTTCCTCTTTGATTTCTTCAGTGATCCATTGGTTGTTTAGTAGCATGTTGTTGAGTCTCCATGTGTTTGTGTTTTTTGCAGATTTTTTCTTGTTGTTGATTTCCAGTCATATAGTGTTGTGGTCAAAAAGATGCTTGATATGATTTCAATTTTCTTAAAGTTACCAAGGCTTGATTTGTGGCCCAGAATGTGATCAATCTTAGAGAATGTTCCATGTGCACTTGAGAAGAATGTGTATTTCTGTTGCTTTTGGATGGAATGTCCTAAAAATATCTATTAGGTCCATCTGGTCTTATGCTTCATTCAGGGCCTGTGTTTCTTTGTTGATTTTCTGTCTGGATGATCTGTCCATTGTTGTAAGTGGGGTGTTAAAGTCCCCCACTATTACTGTGTTATTGTCAATTTCTTCTTTTAAGTTTGGAACACTTGCCTTATATATTGATGTGAACCTATATTGGATGCATATATATTTACAATTTTTATATCTTCTTTCATTGATCCTTTGATCATTATTTAATGCCCCTCTTTGTCTCTTATAGTATTCTTTATTTTAAGGTCTATTTTGCCATATATGAGTATTGCTACTCCAGCTTTCTTTTGATTCCCATTTGCATGGAGTATTTTCTTCCATCCTTCACTTTCAATTTGTATGTGTCCCTAGAAGTGATGTTAATCTTTTGAAGACAGCATATATATGGATCTCATTTTTGAATCCATTCAGCCAGTCTATGTCTTTTGGTTGGGGCGTTTAGTCCATTTACATTTAAGGTAATTATTGATATGTATTTTACTATTGCCATTTTATTAACTCTTTTTGATTTTTTTTGTTGCTCTTTTTTCTTCTCTTGTTCTCTCCTCTTCTGGTTTGATTACTATCTTTAGTGTTGTATTTGAATTGACTTTACTTATTTGTGTGTATATCAATTGTAGATTTTGTTTTGCAGTGACCCTGAAATTTTGATGTAGGAGTCTCTACATAAACGAGAATGTTTTAAGTTGTTGGTCTCTTAATTGCAAGTATATCTCCAGTGTCCTGCATTTGTACCCACCTCTTCTCATGATTTCTCACTTCCTACCTTTATATGTATGCCTGTATGGTGAGCCATGTCATTTGTGGTATTTTTCTTTCTGGTTGTGGCCTCTTCTTTTCTGCCTAGAGAAGTTCCTTTAGTATTTGTTGTAAAGCTGTTTTAGTGTTGCCAAATTCTCTTAGCTTTTGCTTATCTGTAAAGCTTTTGATTTCTCCTTCAAATCTGATAATCTTGGTTGGAGGTTTTTTCTTTCATCATGTTAAGTATATCATGCCACTCCCTTCTGGCCTGCAGAGTTTCTGCTGAAAAATCTGCTGATAACCTTATTGGGGGTTCCCTTGTATGTTATTTGTTTCTTTTCCCTAGCTTCTTTCAAGATTTACTCTTTGTCTTCATTTTTTTGTCAGTTTGATCAATATGTGTCTCGGGGTGTTCCTCCTTGGGTTTATTTTATGTGGTACTCATTGCACTTCCTGGATTTGAGTGAGTGGTTCCTTTCCCATGTTAGGGACGTTTTTGGCTATTATCTCTGAATAATTTTTTCTGTACCTTTCTTTCTCTTCTCCCTCTCTGGCACCCCATAATACAGATGTTGGTGTGTTTAACTTTGTTTCAGAGTTCTCTGAGACTCTCTATATTTCTTTTCAATCTTTTTCTCTTTTCTGTACCACATCCATGATTCCCCTTAGGCTTTCCTCCACCTCACTTATTCATTTTTCTGCCTCCTGTAGTCTGCTGTTGGTTGCTTCTAATGAATGTTTTATTTCAGTTACTGTATTTTGCATCTCTTCTTGCTTAAGTTTTAAATCTTGTGTTTCTTAGCTGAAGTTTGCTGTAAATTATCAATCTTATCCTCCAGTTTATTTCCAATGTCTTGCATCATCTTCCCCCTCATTAGTCTAAAGTCTTTCCTGCAGGCTGATAATCTCCTGATCACTTAGCTGTTTTTCTGAGTTTTTTTTTTCTTGTTCCTTTATCTGAGTTATAGTTCTCTGCCTTTTCATATTTATAGGTTTTTGGTGTGGTGACCTTTTTTGCAAACTATAGAGTTGTAGCCTCTCTTACTTCTGGTGTCTGCCCCCCTTGTGGCTGAAGTCAGTGTTGGGGCTTCCTGATGGGATGGACTGGTTCCTGCCCACTGGTAGGTTGGGCTGTTTCCTTTCCCTCTGGTGAGTGGGGCTTTGTCTCTGGGTTAGCTTAGAGGCAGCTGTGTGCCTGGGGGTTCTTTAGGCACCCTGTTTACTGATGGGTGGGGATGGGTTATTGTTTGGCCCGAGACTTCTCAGCACGGATGGATGGGGCCAGATTTTCCCCAAATGGCCACCTCTAGAGTAATACATGGTGGTGAATATCCCCAGACCTTTGCCTCCAATGTCCTTCCTGTTTAATGAGCCACAATCTGCCCCCTTTTTTCCCAGGAGTTCCTCCAAGAACTGCCATCATGTCTGACCCAGATTCCTATGGAGACTCTGCTTTGCCCTGGGACCCAGTGCACATGAAAGTCTAGGTGCCCCTTTCAAGAAAGGGTCTTTGTTTCTGCCAATCCTGTGGAGCTCCCATTCACAAGCCCCACTGGCTTTCAATGCCAGATGCTCTGGGGGCTCTTTCTCCCAATGTCAGATTCCCAGGCATAGTGACTTGACATGGGGCTCAGAACTCTCACTCACTCCTATAGGTGAGTCTCTGTGATGCAGTTACTTTCCAGTCTGTGGTCTTCCCACCTGGCAGGTATGGGGTTGCTTATAATTGCGTCTCCTACTGTCTTGATTTTTGTGGCATCCTCTTTGTGTTCTAGGATATGATATCTTTTTGAAAGTTTCCAGCCCATTTGGTTACAGGTTGTTCAGCATTTGATTGTAATTCTGTTGTTTTTTATGAGAGAAGGTAAGCTCTAGTCCCTCTATTCTGCCATCTTAATCCCTACAAGCTTCTTAAGTAAGTTAGATTTGCAAGTCTCAAAATTTTATTTCCCTGAAAATTTCTTATTTTGTGCTTATTTATGCATTGTGGGTAGTATGCACCAGAACTGATATGAAAGTTATTTACACCACTGCAGAGGCAATTTAGAAGAATCCAGAAATGGGAAAGTCTGAAAATACTAAACTAAAACCACTGGGCTTCTGTGCCAGAGGGGATGGGACAGCATCAGTGAGTTGGAAGAAACTGATCTTTTGTAGATAGTAATTCAGGTCTCTCTGCAGTTGGCACTTCTTACTCTCTCCACTTCTCTTTTGCTACCTCTTTCCTTCTACTGCTGTTCTCTGGCTACTCTTGACGAACCACAAGATGCCAGATTATGTTTGTTTGCTTCCAGCTTTTCGTGAATTCTGTTCCTTCTGATTATAATGTCAGTGGGTCAGCTCTGTTCATCCTCTCAATCCTACCATAGTCTGGCTGAATCCTTTCATTTTAAACCTTAACTTAGAAGAAGGGAAATCCTTGGTGAAATCTCTCTTCACTTCGTTTTGTCTGCTTTGAACTCTCATTGTACTCAGTGTTTTCCTCCCATACTGGTACTTACAAAAATCTATTGAAATCAGTGATTACTTGTCCTCTTCTTTTTAGATTATAAGGACTGGAGATGAATTGTTATTTTTGTTTTCTTTTTGTAACTTGCACAGTTACAAATTAGACATTCAGTAAAATGTCGAATTAGGCATTCAAAAAAAATCCATATTAGGCTTCTTCAATGAGTGAGTTAACCAATGAATAAATGAAAGGAAAAAAGGAAGGAAGGAGAAAAAGAAGGAATGAAGGAGAAAGGGAGGGAGGAAGGGAAAATGGGGTAAAATGACTTCACCTTGTGAGCCTAAAAAGCACTTGATGAGGTGGAATGTAGAGTGTATACATTGAAATAATCCTTGATGATCTAAAAGAATGCATGTAGCTTTCCTATATATAATTTCTTTCCAGGGACAGCTATAAGCATCAGGGAAGTATAGCACAGCCAATAAAAACTTTAAAATATTAAACAATGTTGTCAAACAGTTATGACTTCAATTTTCTAATTGTGCTAAAACTGATCATTTAAAAGTATCACTGTTAATACATTATTTTTAAAGAGGGAAAATTCATTTACTAAACCTAAAATCATGTTTTTATTTGTCTATCATCTCTAAAATGGCAAGTCTGGTCCTCTATAACAAAATGTTATTTTTGGTGAGGTATTGTGAATGTATTTATAAGGTTAATAATATTTTTCAATTATAGGAATCAATTGTGAACTATCATACTTTCTAGGGAAGATAAAAACATGATGAAGTTTAGACTTTTTTTCTGTATTTTGCTCATTATCAAAACATTTAAGCTAGATTTTCAAAGTGGGCATGTTAAGCACTCAATTAAAAGCAATGATGTGGATCATTTCCATGCATTATTTTTTGATGTGCAATTGAAACTTCTAGTTCAAGAGAAAAATGCAAGATTTGTGCTGCCTAATTGCACATACAACCTAACTGATCTTTTAAAATTTCAGGGCATATCGTGCTTCCAATTTAGTGTCTTTACCTCATTAATGTACACTTTTCTCTAATTTGTATTGTCAAGGCATCCTATGAAACAAAATTTTCCCCCTCTCATTTCTTCAATGGCTTTTGTAAAATAGAAAACATCCTGAAATTGGTTAAATACCTTAAAAATATTGTCAAGATCAGATTTGTTTTAAATGTAAAATAAAGCTTTTTAATAATTTTTTTTCTCCCATGTTTTCTTTGAAGTCTACTTCTCTCATAGTTCCGGAATTATTTTTCAGAATATAATTATCTTCAACTCTTTGTTTCTTGTGATATTAAAGAAACAGCCATCTGCATTTCATTTTAGTTAACTGATAAAATAATGCAAAAAATAACTTTTAAAGGTAAAGAAATCCTTTATGATTTTTTCTTATTTTATTGAGTGACAGGCATATAAATCCTATTTAAGTAAGTGAATTATTATTATTATTATTTTTTGTCTTTTTGCCATTTCTAGGGCCGCTTCTGCAGCATATGGAGGTTCCCAGGCTAGGGTTCTAATCGGAGGTGCAGCCGCCGACCTACACCAGAGCCACAACAATGTGGGATCTGAGCCTCGTCTGCAACCTACACCACAGCTCACAGCAATGCCGGATCCTTAACCCACTGAGCAAGGTCAGGGATTGAACCCACAACCTTATAGTTCCTAGTCAGATTCATTAACCACTGAGCCACGACGGGAACTCACAGTGAATTCTTTTCGTATATATATGATCTTTTCATACTTTTGGGTTTTGTCTTTGTTGGTACAAATGTAATATTTATCGCTAGCTTTTGATCTGTGTACTCTTAAGTATAAATCCAAATACCACAAAACACCCATTAAACTATACCTTTTGATTCATATTTTTAATCTCAAAATATTTCAAATGAAGCAATTTATTTATTAAAACTACATAAGCCACAAATTATTACTAATACTATTAATTCACCATTTAAAGAAGCTGAGTCATTTTTCTCATGGACACAGTTATTAAATGTTGCAGCCAAGCTGCAATGCAGTTTTTGTTACTGTTTCATTATACAATGTGTTATATGGATAAAGTGTGGTAACATGTATAAAATTATTCATTGCTAATTTTTCACCATAAGTTTTTAATCTTTTATTATGTGGCATATGTTTAAAATATTAAATAATATCTATGAAATTGGCTGTCTTAATTTCAGTTTTTTTTTAAAGAGTGATTAATGTTATCTCAATAGTGAGGTCAAACATGTTCATTATCATTAGAGATTTTAAAAATAAACTCAGGTTATAAAAATTATCAGGAATAGATGATTACTTACACAGAATGCTTTATAAGCATCTGTGAAGATGATTTCAAATGGTTTTTCACTTGACCTATTGAAATGATGAATTGTATTAAAATTGAACAACGTTTAAATTCTTAGAGTGAACTCTTCCTGGTTATGGTTTATTGTTCTTTTAATTTACTGCTGTGTTTGATTGCAATTATTTTATTTAATATTTTGCATCCATATTCATAAGTTAGTCTGTATGGCAGTGCTCTTAATTTATCTATATTTGATAGATTTCTTATCAGGATTATGCCTGCTTTATAAAATGAATTGTGAAGCCTTTCTTCCTTTTTTTTTATTACTTGGAGAATTGATATAGATTTGAATAACTTTATCTTGAAGTTTTGATAGAACGCCTTCGTGAATATATGACTGTTGTTTTTATTTTTTTAATTGTTTGAATTATGGCTTTATTTTTCATGGGCAGTTATTTTATCATGGTTGGTCCTAGGTTATATTTCTCCTTGATATTCATTTATAATTTTAATGGACCTAGAAATAATCCAAATGGATTATTTTCAGGTGTAACATAATATGATATAGAATGCTCTTTCATACTTCTGCTTATCTCTTATGTCTACTTATTATATATATTTTTCTCTTTTTAAATTAGATGTTCACATTTTAAAAAATTGAATTAAAAAATAGATATGGCTCTTAGACCAAGTAGTTTTACAATTTTCCAATTTGTGAAATGTTTATGCTTCCATAGTTATAATTTTCTTATTTTTAAAATTTATTCTATTTGTTTTTAATTTCTGCTTTCCTGTTTTAAATGCTCCATGTTTTTGTTTTTAAAGCTTTCCCTAAGATCAGTTGCAATTCTTGTTACACTTTGCAGCAAACCTCTTGAAAGGCTTTTCATTCACTGTCTCTTTTTTCCTTCCATTCCCACTTCAGATGACTCCCAGTCATGACACTTCACCACCACACTAACACTGCGGTTGCTACTTTTTTGTTGGTCCTCTTTTCTTGCTTATGATCTTCATAAAATCTGGAGGGATTGGTTACACAAACTATTATCTAAAATTATTTTAGGCGCTTTTTGAATAGCACAAATACTTAATGTTCATCCCTCAAATTTTAGAATATACTCAGGTGAGAAGAATAAATTACTGATGTATTATCTCACTGTTTCGATGTAGTCACTACTAAAATTTTGTTGCATATAACAGGCTTGTAATATATTTTAAAAGGATATTATCATATGCATACAGTAATTGACATGTTTTTCCTTATATAAAAAATGCTTCCAAAGTCATATTTTACAATATAATTTTAATTATTGAGTGTTTCTTGGATCCTTGTGTTGGACATTCAGGAGGTTTTCAGTTTTTAAGTATTATAAACAAAGGTGTGATAGGTATCTTTAAAACTTTTAAATATTAATATAATTATACATTTTACAAACATTATGATTGAAGCAAAGTTGAATGGTGTAGTATTAGAAGCTCAAATAAACATCATATATTCCTTTTATTTCTGATAAGGCTTAAAATTATTTGCCTGAATTTTCACATTTTACAAAATTCTTTTGTAATTTGATGTATTATTGTTTTACAGTGTGTTAATTTCTGCTGTATAGCACAGTGACTCGGAGATATATATATACACATATATATAGTATATATACACACACACACACTCTCTTTTTTATATTATTTTCCATTATGTTTTATCATAGGACATTGAATGTAGTTCTCTATGCTATACAGTATGATCTTGTTGATTATCCACTCCATGTATTCCAGCTTACATTTTCCAAAACTCTTAAAACTTTTAACTTTGTTTTTTTTTCATCTTACTTTTTTAATGACAGTATTTCCATTAATTGAGGTTCTTGGCTTTCATATCATTAATCCTATAGAGGTATTGTCTATTGGAGCTTGTAATGCAACTTGTTTTTAATTCAAGATCTGAGTTATACTAACTTACTCTTTATATCAAATGTTGTTGATATTAGCATTTTTTCTTTGAATCTTAAAGAATTTTTGAATATCACTTTAAACATTAACCAAAATTACATAATGACTGTTGGTGTTTACATTGTTTTAAATTCAGAGGGTTTATTCCCTTGAATATTGTTTGTGATTATAACAAATTACTTGATTTTGTCATAGTTGAACATTATTTATATTGTAAAAGAGATAAATTTTGGAAATTTTATAATTGATTTGGATGAGATGGGGAGCTAAGAAAAGTTACTGGCATTGCAACCAATAGCACAGATTTAAAATTACTGGAAATAAAACTCTCCCTCCTCCCCAGGATGTTTCTGTTACTTGTTTACTGGAGTTCTTACCTGTTTGTTTAGTGACCTTTCTGAATGAATTCTGTAAAATCTTCTTTGTTGTGTGTAACCACTGAAGTTTCTTCTTAGTTATCTTAGTGGTCTGTTAACTAAGATAACTAAGTGGTCTATTATCAACTCTGCCTTAGTTTTCACTTCCTGCTTTCCTGGAGCCTCAGGTCACCCAGGGAGAGATATAATTTTAAAGGGCTTCTCAGAGTATGTGACCAGCCCTGGGCTTTCACATATCCTTCTGCATTTGCAGCTTTCTAGATTCCCAGAATTGTGGTGGAGCTTCACAAAGCCACTATGGCCATCTTATTCTCCTCAAAAACTTAACTAATTAGTCAATTAGTCAATTAATTAATTTTCTTTTTCTTTTTACCACCACACCTGTAGCATATGAAAGTTCCTGGGACTAGGGGTCAAATTAGAGCTGCAGTGGCTGGCCTGTGCTACAGCTGGTGAACTGTGCTACAGCCACAGCATGCTGGATCTGAGCTGCATCTGTGACCTACACTGCAGCTTGTGGCAATGCTGGATCCTTAGCCCACCCATTGAGGCCAGGGATCAAATGCGCATCCTTATAGAGACAATGTCAGGTCTTGTGATCTGCCACAATGACCTGCCACCAGAACATTGGGCTTTTATTTCACATTTTTCTCTGTCTTATTTTTCCTTCAGTCTTGTTTATGGTGTCTTTGCCCCATAGCTTTTGTAAAATATGCTGTGAAACATGTCATCAAATCTTTTCAGTTTCTTTGGTAAGATGACATTCTCCTTCAGCCCAGGATTATACACATAAACTCATATTGATTATTCTAATAATTTGCACTATTTTGTATTTGCATTTAGGTTTTTATTAATCAGAAATTTATTTTTGTTATGATGCAAGTTAGATGTGAAGTAGAAAGACCACTTTTTTTAAAAACAGAGATCCTACATTATTCCAGTCCCATTAACTAAAGTAAATTATCTCTCTCTCACTGAATTAAAACTCCGCTTTAAAAAACTAATTCAGATCTATTTTTGGCTCTAGTTTTTCTTCTATTCTTTATTGCAAAAAAAAAATCCTTTAATATAGTGGTTTTAATATCTGGTAGCATGTATCCAAGATTATTCTTGTTTTCCATATACTTTTTGGCTAGTCTCACATATTTTTACTGCCATATTAATTTTATTTCATTCAGTTTAAAAGAGAATACGCCTTTTTATTATGTCTATATTAATTTTGGGGTAACTGACAATATATTTTATTAAACTTCTGCATGAAATATCATTTTCTTATTTAAAGCTTTTAAAAAAGAATGTGTGTTTGATGTATTATAGGCCCTTCCTTTTGTTTTGAATTTATTTCCAAATATTTTTTGATAACAATTTTTAATATGTCACAATATTTTAAAAGATTATTGCTCTTATAGATAAAAGCTATTAATTTCCTTAGTCATTTTACCAAAAATCATTTACTGTAATTTTTGAAAGAACCTTCTGTTTTCCTAGGTATTCAGTCAGATCGTCTAAAATTGAAAACATATTACTATTCGTATTCAGTATTGTACTAGTAACATTTTGTTTATTACCCACTTGCATTTAGCTAAATTTCACAAAACATGATTAATAGTAGTGGTGATGAAAAATAATCTGGTCTCATTTTTGAGTTCATTTGGCATGCGTTCAGCATTTTATAATTTATTTTGGTATTTTCTGTCGGTTCTTTGTATTATATCTGGGTGTGTTTTCCTTGTGTTAGTTTAAAAATTATGTAAACTAGATAGTGAATTTATTAAATGGCTTTTTTTTAGAGGGTTGGCCATATTCATGTTATATTTTTAATTTGTTGACAAGAAGTTCTCTTGTGGTGCAGTGGGCTAAGGATCCAGTGCTTCACTGCAGTGACTTGGGTTGCCGCTATGGTGTGGGTTCAGTTCCTGGCATGGGAACTTCCACATGCTGCAGGTGTGGCCGAAAAATAGTAATAATTTGCTGATGGGAGCAGTTATTTTTTGGATTTTCTAATTTTTATCAATTCTAAGAACATAACTAGAATTTATTTTATCATGAGTAATTTTCAGTTGAATGTTAGACTTGATCTGCTATTTTTTATTCAGAATCTTGCATAGTTTTCATAAGTGAAAACAGTCTATTGCATTATTTTATAATATTTTAGTCAATATTTATTAAGTTATAGTAGTTGAATAATTTGAAAGATAATCTGTTTCTTACTTTACAAAAGAATGGAAAACTCCACCAGTTTATTTGTGTGTGTGTGTATTTTTTTCTTAGCTCGATGATTTGAAAAGAGTTCATGATCAACTAGTCTGGAAGGGAAAAATTTATGAAAGTGAATATATGGAAGCACTTAATAACTTTTATGCCACAGTAAGTTGACCTTTCCCTACTTCCTGCTAGAGTTCCATTCTCTATTCCCGATTATTAACTCATACAGCTATAAGTGATTTCATTATTATACATCTTTTTTCTTTTTGAGTTACATAAACATATAAATAACATATAAATGATTCTTTTTTTCTTTTTTATAGAAAAGAGCTTGGGATATTAAGCTTTCTAATATCGCAAAAGATTTTTCAGATGTCTCAATAGCATATTCTCGGTTGATGGAAGAAAATAAAAGACTTGGGATTGATATTGAAAATGTATTAGATTATATCAATAACAGGTAATATTGCAAATATGATTTTCATTCTTATATAACATATATTTTAAATATGATAAGTCACTTCATTTTTGTGTTTCTGGGATGGTACAGTGGTATTTGTTTTTATCATTAGCTTAAATTTTATTTCTGTCCCAAATGTTGCTCTTTACTCATTCTAAATTGCTTTAGAAAAACCAAAATCACTTGAAAAAGTTCTAATGTTTTACATTCATTCACATTACTTCCTTTTAACATATCCTCTTATACTCAAAGATGCTTTAAAATATCAGGCTCATAATCTCCTTTAGTCAATCCTCTGTTCTTCCCTGAAACTACTAAACTAGATTTCTTAGCTCAGGAACCTATGAATTTTCTTGATTCCTCTTTCTATTTCAACCTTCATATTCAACATGTTGACAAAAAATATTCCACATACTAAATATCTTTTTACTCTGTCTGCTGCTCTGGTCACTACCAGTCTGGTACAAGCTGTCACCATGTGTTACATGAACTTATGGTATTTTCCAAAGCTGGTTTACCTGCAATAACTATGCTCCCTTTCTAACCCACTGTCTGCCTTGTAGTAGGTGCATTCTTTTTTATTTTTTTTAACAGAAATATGATCAGTTTCCCTCTACTTGCATTAATTTTAGCAGAGGTAAGAGGGCAGCATCCCTTGTTAAGGTATTCCTATCCTTAATAGGCAGGCATGCCAATCTCTGCAGTCTCCTATCACACATGGTTCTCCTTTGTTGTTTGGTTCAAAAATAATGGCTGTACTTCAGTTTCTTCTACTCATCACATATTTTTACTGGCCCATATGGTGTTTTTATGCTAATTCCTTTTCTGTAAGTGTTCTTCTCTAACTTCTACCTAGTTAATTACTATTTATCCTAATGTTTCAGCTTAGAAGTTAGTCCTAGGAAGCTTTCATCGACTCTCCAGTTAAATCCAGTTCCTTTATTATGCGTTTTTATGTGGCAGGGAGGTAGGAGATCATTTTAAGGGGTTTGGAATCTGTTGAAGACTATGGAAATCCACTAAAGAAGTTGTGTAGTCGGATTTCTCTTTTAAAGATATCATTTTAGTGGTAGTTGGATGAGCTAAAGTCTGAATAAAAAAAAGTGTGAATAAAGTTTGATGGTGGTCTCAGATATTAAATGAGAAATATTTGGGGGATAAAAAGAAAGGTTGAATGGAAGATGTTGATATGTTTGATTTGGAATTGAGCATGGCATGATTCAAGTGTAAGTGTCTAGATATCACTTTGATTTATGGGTCTGGAGTTGAGGAAAGATATTTAGGGAGGTCAATGTTAGAATTAAATGCAGAAGTACTTTAAATTGGCAAGCAAACATTTTCATGTTTATCACATTATATGCTTCTTAGAAATTAGAATTTTTGAGAGGTAGAATTTTTTGTGGATAAACTATAACACTAGGTCATATATCAATGTAATATAAGGTTTCCTTGATAATCTGATAAAGCAGAATCAAGAAATATAGTTAATAGACTTTATCCACTAACAAAAACAGCCCTATTCATTATGGAAACTACAAATATCTACTTAGAAAATATAAGGGAAAAAAAAAGCTTGTTCATTAGAAAAAAAAAAACCCAAATTCAACTAAAAAGATATAAATGTGAAATAGGAAACGTCTGTGAAGAAAACACCAAATAAGATTGAAATTTGTTAAAATTTATTTTATTATTTATTTAAAAGATTTTTCAGCTTTATTGAAATATAATTGACATATTATGTGTTATATAAATACATAAAAGTATATTTATTTAAGGTATACAAAACAATGTTTTTTTATTAAGACTTTATTTTTTAAAAGAGCAATTATGTTCACAACAAATTTGAAGGAAAGATACAGAAATATCCCATATATCCCTTGCCCCATACATGCACAGCCTCTCTCATTATCAACATTCCTCATCACAGTTGTGCCTTGGGTATAATTGATGAAGCTAGATTGACACATCATAGTCACCCACAAGTCCATATTCTACTTTAGAGTTCACTCTTGGTATTTTACCATTCTATGAAGTTGGACAAATGTATAGTGATATGTATCTACCATAATGGTATCATACAAAGTGTTTTCACTACCTAAAAATCCTGTTTTCTGTTTATTCATCCTGTGGCCCCCTGCCCAAATTATAGCAACCCTTGATCTTTCTACTGTCTCCATAGTTTATCTTTTACAGAATGTCATATACTTGGAAGCATATATTACATAGCCTTTTAAAATTTGCTTCTTTCAATTACTAATATGCACTTAAGGTTCTTCCATGTGTATTTTTGGCTTGATAGCCCATTTCCTTTTAGCATTGAATCATATTCCATAACTGGTTGTACAGTTTATTTATCCACTCACCTATTAAACAGCATCTTGGTTGCCTCCAAGTTTTGGCCATTGTAGACATCTGTGTGCATATTTTTGCATGGACAGGAGTTTTCAGGTCCCTTGAGAAGATATCAAGCAAAATTATTAAGAATGTTTTCTTTCATAAGAAACTGTAAAAATGTTTTCCAAAGTGGTTGTACCATTTTTCATTCTTACCAACAAAGCATGAGACTTCCTTTTGACCAACATCCTTGCCTATATTTGGTGTTGTCTGTGTTCAAGATTTTGGCTGTTCTAATTGGTGTGTAGTGTTATCTTCTTGTTTTAATTTGCATTTCTCTGATGGCATGATTAGGGGCATCTTTGCATGTGCTTATTTTCCATTATATATCTTGTTTGGTAAGGTGTCTGTTAAAGTCTTTGTTCCATTTTTTAATCGGGTTGTTTGTTTTCTTACTGTTGAGTTTTCAGATTTATTTGTGTATTTTGTGTTGTAACACTTTATCACATGAGTCTTTTGCAAATATTTTCTCCCAGTCTGTGGATTGTCTTCTCACTCTCTTGGACATTACCTTTCCCAGAGCATGGATTGTGCCTTTGGTGTTATATTTAAAAAGTCATTGCCTTATCTAGGCGTTTTCCTATATGGCTATCTCCTAGGAGTTTTATAGTTGTGTGTTTTACACTTAGGTCTACTGTTCTCAGTTAATTTTATGAAGTATGTAATGTCTGTGTCTATCTTCATTTTTTTTTTTTTTTTTGCATATAGATGTTCAGTTGTCTGGAACCATTTGTAGAAAAGATGGTCTTTGCTCCACTGTATTGTCTTTGCCTCTTTGTCAAAGATCAGTTGATTGTATTCCTGTGAGTCTAATTCTGGGATGCTGTCTTATTACATTGATTTATGTGTTTATTGTTTTGCTAGTACTCCATTGTCTTTATTAATGTAGCTTTATAGTAAGAAAAAGATTTTTTAAATGAGTAAGTGGAGGGGCGTATCAAAGTTTTGAATAGGAGAAAATAATAGGAAAAAGTCAGGTTCAAACCAAATAAATTTTTATTGTGATTATATCAAAGCTCCTCATGTAATAATATTTTATAATTAATGAAATTATTATCAGGTGAAACTAACCAAAATAGTTTTTAAATGATGTTTCATGGTGGTAAACAGCTCCATGTTATATATTCAAATATAAAAAAAAATTATATAATTATAAAAATTATATAATTTTTATACTGGCCAAAGTATAAATAACTTGATAATTGAAACATCACAAGATACTGAAAACAATTAATTATAAATGAAAATGTTAAAGATACCTCTTATAATACAGTTTTTAAACATAAAATCCAAGGACTAAATCTAGCAAAAGAGATGTACTCTGCACAGAAGACTGAAAAATATTATTGAGACAAAGAAGATGCAAATAAATAGAGGAGAGAGGACATATATTGGCCATGGATTGGAACACTCAATATTATGCAAATATTCACACAATCACCAAGAATTTCTAGCATATTCTGTGTTTCTGTGCATGTGCGTGTATGTGTAAACTCAAAAAACCTTTCTAAAATGTATATGGAAAATCAGAGAAGCAAGAATATTCAAAACAATGTTGAAGAAGAACTAAGCTTGAGAACTTAACATTTTCCAAAAATGTTAACAAAGTTGAGTATGTAAGATGACTCACAAGATGATTTGGTGCAAGGACAGATAGATAGACTAGTGGAACTGAATAGAAAGTCCAGAAATACATTCAATTGATTTGTGACAAATGTGCCATTGCAGAGTAGTGAGGAGTAAGTGACCTTTAATAGACATGTAAAAACAATAAATATTTACTCCTACCCATCCTCACATACAGTTGTCCATTTTTGTGGAATAGAGTTGTAAATGTGAAATTTAAAATAATAAAAAAAAACTCTAACAGGAAACAAAGGAAAATATATTACTAAATACAGGAAGAGCGTAGTATTTTTTTGAAATAGAAAAACAAACACCATAATTTTTTAAAGTGAAGAATAAAAACAACATTAAGTCAGTGAAAGGACAGAACACGGACTGATAGAACATATATAATACCTATATCTGAGGAGATAAATTGATACATCAAACAATATTAAAGTTAATGATAGATATAAATATCATAAATATAGGATAAAATAATGACATGAAAATAATTAAAATTAAAAAACAAATCATCCAATAATAAGGGGCAAAAGACTTGCACAGTCACATTGCAAGTGAGCATATCCAAATGCACAATGATAATGAAAAGGAGCTTGATTTCTCAGGGAATATAGACCAAAACTACAATGAAATGCCACTACACATTTGTCATAATGGCTAAAATGCAGGCTATAAGTGCCTTAGCTGATGGCCAGGAAGGTGGAGCAGCTAGAATGCACCCACACTGCTGGTGGGAGTATAATTTTATAGAATATATTTTAGCAGTGAATACTAGTGAGTTAGACACATTCCACTAGAAAATTGTACACATGTTCATTAAACTCACTTACATGAATGTTGATAGAAGCATTATTTTAATAGCCACTGACTAAAAAACATTTAAATGTATATAAAGAATAGAATGGAAAGATAAAATGTAATATATTCATGCAATGTAAGCAATGAGAGTGAACAAATTTTACCTACACAGAACAGTTTGAATGAATCTCATAATCATAATATTGAGCAAAAGAAGACACAGGAATAGTATGTACTATATGATCCTGTTCAAAAGCCAGCAAAACTTCATGATGGTCATGAAAGTCAGGAATGCAGCTCCTACTGCGTAGTAGTGACTAGGAGAGCATGCACCTGGGACTTCTGCTGGCAGTGTTCAATTTTTATATCTGAATGAGGCTGTTACTGGTACATTCACAGTGAAAATGTAGTTAAGCCATATTCTTTTATTTGTATACCATTCTATGTAAAGGTTCCACTTCAGTAAAATGTACATTTAAAAACAGACATTAAATTTTGCACAAATTGTTAATTGTCAAATGAAAAATGCATTCAGTATTGTATTAATCTTTTATCAAATTCACATTACATGCCAACGTTAAGATAGGTGCTGTAGTTGTAATATATTCATATAAGGGAAAGTAATTGCCTTTATTAGGCCCCAAGGAAACAATTATTATGGAAAAACAAATAATTATTATGGAAAAATATACTTGTTAGCCATCTCATGCATACGATAAAAAAAAGTCAGGAGGTTCTGGAGCTGCAGCTAATTTTAGTCATTAATGACTGTGATTATCTATGATTTTTTTCCCACTTATTTTTGTGGTTTTCTGTGAGAACTCTGCCTTCTCTGAAGATCTCAAAGTTATTTTCCTCTTAGAAATAACATAGCCTTAGGGATTTTACACATAAAATAAAAAAGATAAAATGCACACTTTTTTTATGGTTGTACAACCACTACCTTATAACTGCCAGCAGGTAGAACCTGTGCGTACTTACCCCAATTTTTGAATCTTCAAAGATTAACCTAGTACTGGACACATTTTTGATGGATGTGCATTAAATATTGGTTGAATAATATTTTTGGTAGAAAATTGGTAATATCTAGAACATTATCTGTAAAATGTTGCAGATATGAGATACAGAAAGTAATTTAAAATTGAAAGTTTTTTTAAAATCATTTAGTGGTCAGTGTCAGAAATAGCTTCACATCTTTATTTTTACCATAAGCAAAGAGTGATTTTATAATTATGACTAGTAGACTAATATTATGAGCTTATGCTTTTGATTACCTTTATCATAAAGATTTATAATGAAAGAAAACTTAGATCTAGAAAGCAAATATATGTTTGTGTGTGTATGTGTGTTTTTATGTGTGTGTGTGACTGTGTGTCCTGAGCACCTGCTTTGTGTCAAATGCTGTGTTAAGTGCCGGGGATATTATTTAAATTTACATTCCCTTAGATAATAAGCATGTGGAGTAATAAAAAAAAATTTAAAAATTTGCTTACCAATACTCTTATGAGGAAGATAAAATTTAATAATGTGGTAGAGAGTAACAAGGCTAGGGATGGATTAAAACCTCTGCCTTAGCAGAATTTATTTGAGTCAAGGTTTATTTGAGTCAACACCTGAGTGAATACATGTCAGCTTTGAGCTGGGCTGGGGAAGAACATGCCAGGTGGGTGGAATAGAACATGCTAAAGCCCTCTGATGGATAAAAATTCTCTGTGTTCTGGAACAGAATGGAGGCTGGTGTTTCTGGGAAATTGCGTGTGAGCAAGGTAGTTCAGAGAGACAAATGTTAGCGAGGTAGTCATGGCTCAGATACTGTAAGCCAGTTAAGTGGGCTATGGTGAAGGCATGTGGATGAAAGTATTTAATCCATTTAAAGCCTCCAACATTGTAGAATGATCTGTTGGGCAACTTAGTGAAGGATAGACTTTGGAGTAGATAGGAACAGATTTTTTTTGGTAATTCAGAAAAGTTATAATAAAATTATAATAATAATGATATAGATCAAGTGTTTTGCATTAGAAATGGTAATAAACAGCTTATATTCAGATATAATTTGAAAGGAGTGCCGATGGGATCTTTTGATAGATGGGATATAAGATGTGAGGAAAAGAAAAATGGTCAGGCTACTTGTTGAGATAACAAGGGCTTAAAAAAGGGATGAGAGGGATTTTGGTGAAGATATAAGTGTGTCTTTGAGCCGTCTTAAATGAGAAGTAAAAATTAGATACATAGGTCTTTAGAGATGAGGAGGATACTGGACACACATTTTGAGTGATAAAATAAATAATGGGTCAGGATGAGATGTCTAAAAAGAGAATGTAGGTAGAAAAGTAATGAGAATTTTCATTTCCTGTAATGTTGATAGGAGAGAATGTGAAAGGTCTTTTGCCACACAACAGGTATAAATGGTGTATAAATAGAACATACATCCTTTAAATGCCACGTTGTGCTCATGGGGAAGCAAAGGAAATCCCCAGGGGCCAAAGCAAAGAAAGTGACTGAACTAAATTTCCAGCTGACATTTGGGTGTTCTGAAAATATAGTTGGAGGGATGGAGGAGAGGCCTTGCAGAGCTCCATAAACAGGGGAGTTAAGTTTTAGACTCTTCAAACATAGACCAGGGGCTATGATCAATGCAAGCGAGGAAGCTGGATAAAGTGAGGGAATTTGAATGGGTAGAGCAGAAAAAATACACCTGCAGGCAAAGGCAGAGACAAATAATTGTCTGTCTAAGCCTGCGACCTGGGTGAAGGAAAAACAAGTGAGAACACTCCCAGCTTAGTTCCTTTCCCACTGGTATGATGTTCTTATTTACTCTATCTGTGTGGCCTTGGAAGACCCTAACCAAGAAATTTTTAAAAATAAATTTTATTAGAGTATAGTTGACTTAGAGTGTTGTGTTAGTTTCAAGTGCACAGCAAATAAATCAGTTATACATATACATATATCCATTCTTTTTCAGATTCTTTTCCTGTATAGGTTATTATACAGTATTGAGTAGATTTCCCTCCACTATACAGTAGGGTCCTTGTTACCTATTTTATATATAGTAGTGTGTACATGTCAGTCCCAACCTCCTCAATTTATCCCTCCTGCCCCACGTTTCCTCTTTGGTGGCAATGATTTTGGTTTCAAAATCTTTGAGTCTGTTTCTGTTTTGTGAGTTCTTTTGTATCATTTTTTATTATAGTCCACATGTTAGTGATCTTGTGATATTTGTCTTTGTCTGACTTACTTCACTTAGTATGATAATTTCTAGGTCTCTCCATGTTGCTGCAAATGGCATTATTTCATTCTTTTTTTATGTCCAATATTCCATTGTGTATATGTACTACATCTTCTTTATCCAATCTTCTGTTGACGGACATTTTGGTTGCTGCCGTATCTTGAGTATTGTAAATAGGGCTGCAGTGAACAATGGGGTGCATGTATCTTTTCAAATTTTGGTTTTCTCTGGACATATGTTCAGGATTGAGATTGCTGAATCATATGGTGTTCTGTATTTAGTTTTTTTAAGGAGCCTCCATACTGTTCTTCATGTTGGTTGCACCAATTTGCATTCCCGCCAACACTGTAGGAGGGTTCCCTTTTCTCCACACCTTCTCCAGTATTTATTGCTTATATATTTTTTGATGATGGCCATTCTGACTGGTATGAGGTGATACATCATTGTAGTTTTGATTTGCATTGCCCTAATGATTAGCAATGTTAAGCATCTTTTCATGTGTTTTGGGGCCATCTGTGTGTCATCTTTGGATAAATGTCTATTTAGATCTTCTGGCCATTTTTTAAACTAAGTTGTTTGGTATTGAGCTGCATGAATTGTAGGATATATATATATATTTTAGATTTTATTTAGATTATTTAGATTTTATTTTTATTTTTTAAATTTTATTATTTTTTTATTTCCCCAATACTCAGTCACTTAATTTGAAAATATTTTCTCCCATTCTGTGGGTTGTCTTTTTGTTTTGTTTATGATTTCCTTTGCTGTGCAAAAGCTTGTAAGTTTAATTAGATCTCATTTTATTTTGTTTTTAATTTTCATTACTCTAGGAGGTGGATCTAAAAAAATATCTGAGATTTATGTCAAAGAATGTTCTTCCTATTTCAAAAAAGTGGTCCTACTTTGATAAATATTCTCTAGAGGAATGGACTGAGGCCACACAAGATTCTCTCAGATAAAGTCAGGCTTTTAAAGATGAGCTCACAGGAGTTCCTGTTGTGACTCAGAGGTAATGAACCTGGCTAGTAATCCATGAACGCGGGTTCAGTATCTGGCCTTACTCATATGGGTTAAGGATCCGGCATTGCTGTGAGCTGTGGTATAAGTCACAGACTTGACTTGGATCTGGTGTTTCTCTGGCTGTGGTGTAGGCTGATAACTGTAGCTCCTATTCAGCCCCGTGCCTGGGAACTTCCATATGCTGCAGGTGTGGCCCTAAGAAAAGACAAAGAAAAAAAAAAAAAAAAAAAAAAAGATGAGCTAACAAAATTATAAAACAATAAGAAATAAAATCCAGCATGAATGAAAGTTGTCAGAAATAACCAGTGGTATATTTAAACTCCTAATAATTTCAAATAATATAATTATGTTAAATCTACCTAAATAAGTTGAAAATGGTTAAAGTGAACCAAAGGGAAAAAAAATAGGACACTATCAAAACAGTTTAGGCAGATTTGGAAAAGAACTAAAAAATGTAAGCTAGATTCATTTCGATTGAAGTTTTTATTAATTAAATAGCCAATACAACTGGGGAAAAATTAGTGTACTTGAAAATATAACAAGGAACTGAAAATGCAGCACAGAGAGAAAAAAAGATTTAAAAATACACAAGAAGTTTTAAAAATTATAGAAAGCAAAATAAGAAATAAAGGCAAAATTGGGAAAGCAGTGCTCAAAATGATAATGGCAGGTAACTCTCCAAAATTCTTTACAGTGGTAATCTTTAAATTCATGCATCACAGTAAATCCAAAGCAAGATAAATTGAGGAAGAAAACTTTAGTTTTATTTATACTGTAGCTTAGTCATATTGGAAGGAAAAATTGAAGACATGAAATGTTTTGTTAAACAAACATATGCTATAGTTAAAGTATCTGCAAATAACTTTCTTGTCTCTTTAAATTCTATAGGTAAATGATGTTTACCTGTTCAAGGTGAACACGTCTATCTGCATTCTTGATCTTAACCCCTTTTGTCCTCTTCAGGACATGGTTTTATTCTTACTACTTCTGTTTTGACACCTTTGTTCATTACTTTTTTCCTTCAGCCTGTCTATTGTTAACCCTCTTTCAGCCCAAAATGAAAGCCTTGCCTTCATCTTAATATCTTTGTTCGTCATACAGTATTGCCCTTATCCTCATTAAAATTTTATCATAATTTGCAATGTGTGCTAGATCATTAACAACATTTGCTTGACTATCATACACTTTATGACACACAGCCATGTGGCTTTCTGAAACTCCCATGCTACCAAAATTTATCTCACTTTAAGTTCAAAAAAAGAACCTCCCTTCCTGAAGCCACTGGCATTTTTTGTCTTGTCGCTTGACCTTTTTTTTTTTTCCTTTGTGTGTCCTAGGCATTTGTGTCTATGCCCTCTCCGAAGATATCTTCTTTTGATGTTCAAAATGCCACTCTTGATTCTTCCTTTAACTTTCTGAAGCTGTTCTTTCTAGGATTCCTAGGATGGCTGATTTTTCTCTGCCTGTCCCTGGGTGTCCCTGGATAGATTAGGTTGGGGTTCTAATCACAGACCATGCAAATCCTTGATCTACCCCAGGAATTTTACCTACTCTCATTATTTTAACATGTATCATATTTTTAATTAACTTTTAGTCTCTAGCCACATCCTTTATTTCTCCTGATGGTATCGCTTTGAATATCTACCCTCTTCCCCAACATCACATCTTGACACCAATATTCATCAACTAGCTGTTTTGGACATCATCCTGTATCCCTTTCTACCCTCTTACAGCCAACATTTCACCAACGTCTATTAAGTCTATCTTTTAGATATTTTTCCAATAGATGCTTTCCTTTCTGTCTGTTTCAGTTACCAATGAAATGAACCAGATCCCAATTGTCTCTTAATTTGAATATTAAAACAGGCTTCTAACTGTTTTACCTTGCTCCAGGTGTTAGACCTCATATCCAGCATAGAGAGCAGCACTGCCACAAATTATCCACAAAGGATGAATTGTTATTTACTTTCAGAGCTTTAAAGATTTTTCAGAAGCTCTCTACCAGCTGTTGGATAAAGCTTCCAGATTGATTGGTTAGAAACAATAATCTGTCATCTTCATAACTTTTGACATTTTTTTACCACTCCTTTTCATGATTTTTATGTTCTAGCCTATTACAATGCTTATGTATCCAAACTCATATCATTTTAAACTTTAATCTTTGTCTCTGATATTCTTCTGATTGAAATTCCCCCCTCTTTTCTCCTCCTTTTCTTCTTCTTCTTTCTCTTCTTCTTTTCCCTCTCCTTCTTTTGGTTTGGTTTTTAAAATAGGATTAACTGATCATTCGTGCAGTAGCTCAGACATTAACTCTTCCCAGATGCTTCTCCAGGTGACAACTTATTTTCCCCTCTCCACAAACTAAGGTGATATTAAGTGCTACTTCTGTTATTGTACTTAGGATTGTGGGGGAATCTGTTTTTCATGTCTTTTGTTCCTTCATGGGAGTAGAAACGGAACCTTTGTTTTAATTCATCTTTGTACCCCAGTCATTTAACATAGCACTTGACATGTAATCCACACTCAACAAGTATCCATTTAAGTAAATTCTCAGTTCCATACACTTCTCTCTTAGCACTTCTTGCACTACCTATGGTTACTGTTTGTTTCCTTATTTGTTTCCTCTCAGCTGAACTCCTTGCTTGCAGGCATTGTGTGTCTGTTTTTCTTGACAGGTGTTAGATAAATGCCATAATGAGCAAATGAGAGCTGAATATAAACATTTGCTATCCTTATTTTTTTTTTCTTCTTGCTTCAGTATCTTTGTGTTCCTATTCTTTCTGCCACATGGTCTGATATCACATCTATCTGTGGTATCTCTTTCAGCTGCAAAGCAATATTAGTGGTTATTTATCTTTTTTTATATCTGTGTTTTTTCTCTCATTGTCTTTCATCTCGTTAAACCAGATAGCCTTGCAATGAAAATCCATGCATTACAGAATTTTTAATTTAGAAACACTATTAAATCACTTTTGTGAGTTAATGCATGCAAGCACAGTGTATATATTATTCTCAGTTTATTTAAATTTAAACTTTATAACACCTTGGTGGTAGGTATCATTAAGCAAATTTAGATGAGGAAATTGTGGGTGACCTCCCCCCCAGCCAGTTATATGAGGAGCAATCAGGATTTGAATGTAGGTCTCTCTGACTCCAAAATTTATGTTCTTTCTGCTTAGAAATGTTGCCTCTCCTCCTCCATTGGCAGGTGTTGGTTCCTCTTTCTGACGTGTTATAGCAGACTGTGGACATATGTACTAACTACTTCAAAAAATGTCAAAAGCTATTACTTTATTCAATTCTCCATCTCTATGTTTAGCTCTGGCCATTGCTTTTCTCAGAAGATCTCTGTGGTTCTTACACTCTCCTTGAATTTTTCTTTTTTTATTCTACCGTTTACCTGGATCACATTACCCCTTAGTCCCAGCTTCTTTTTTTCCCTTATGTCCAAAAATAATAATTAAAAAATTTCTTAAAGAAAGTTGCTCAACCCTCATACATCTAGTAAATACCCCCATGAAATCTTGCCCAGTTTGAACTATTATATACACTAGGGCACCATCTCATCATTTGTCGTCATTCCCAACTGTTACACTATTTTAACAAATTTTGTAATTAATTCAGTATATGATCTATTGTTCATATATAATTCATTTTAAAAATGCAGGCTTAAAAGATAGATACTTTACAACTTAAACTTTTCTCAGTACTCTGTGCATAACAGATAATTTGCAAGATCTTTTGGTGATGATGATGATATATGGTTACTTACCTTGTAGAAGCAGTGTATAATTTAATACTTTTGTCTTTCAAAGAAGCCAGCAGCCATTTGCAATGGACCTTTTACATTTGGCACATTTGACTTGAGCAAATAATTTCACTTGATTGCTTATTCACATGATAGACAGGCTTCAGCAACCTGCTTCAAGGAAGATGAACTTCTTTAAGATGATTTGAAATTGATTACTTTGGATTTCATTTGCTGAAGTTAACTGTGTGGTGTGAATTTCTATATAGCCATTTTCTTACATTCAAGCTTTTAAAAATATTCCGAATATCTACTTCTAATACTCTACTGTACCTCAAGCAAGACAATGCCATTGTAACTGCAGTGATCTAAAGATGGGATTGATAATTGAAGGAAATGAGCAAAAAAAGCTATTGAACACCATAAAGACGTACTGGTAAATTTAATGAAATGTGTGTTTATCAAGAGTTAATAGGACAGTGACTTATTTGTAGAGACAGCAATTAGAATATTATTGAAATTATTAAATAGCCTGGAATACTTAGAATGCATCCACAATGTACTGTGTTTTTCATACTCAGCTGTATCAGCCTATTAATTTGAATTATTTCAGAGGAGTATAGATATCGAATATGATTTTTTCAGCAATTAACAGCAAAATTTTGCATGAAAGTTCTGAAACTATTTTGCTTTTGCGTTTTTATTTTTCAGACATTGAAAGAGAAAATGATTTATGCACCATTCAAAACTAACACTCAGCAATGTGTTAGCCTACTTTAGATTTTCGTTAAAGGAATTAAAATACTGCAAATTATCACCCTTCCTATTTCTGTTCTCTTTCTCTTCTGAAGCAGTCAAAGTCTGAATTTGGTCTCTATTCAGTACATGCAAGAACTTGGATTCTTAGTTCTTAGACCTCCATGTTCCTACAATCTTGTCTTCTGCCCCACACCAGCTACCCTTTTTTACAACTTTACCCTACATCTTGTCATTTGCAGTGTTGAAGTTAACCTGCAGAGCTCTGTTTTAAGAATCTACTCCCTGACAATCAACACCTCTCTTTCCAGCTTACTTACTGTCCTAGTATTGTCGTTCCAACAATTATTTGACGGTTTAAGATGACCAGTCTATCATCCCTACTGCATCAGTGTACTCCACCTTCTTGTCCTTCCTTCCTTTTTTACAGAACCTACTTGTATTTGATCGAAATAAGCATTCATTTAAATAATTTTCAAAACTTTGTTTACATGATTTGAAAAGCCCTATCATTGAACTCAACCAGGATCCTAGCAGCTGATTGTGGCTAAAGTCAACATGACTATGGTAGTTAATCTCATCATAGAGGGATCCTGGTTTGGTGGACCCTAGAGATTATAGAATGTGAGATCTCTTTCTGAAAAAAAAGAACATAAAATGAATACAGAATGCCCACAACTGTTTGAATGTGACTTGACATAAATTGTGGTTAAAATATCTCACTTTTGCAAACTTTATATAAACATATAACCATGTGAAAACACTGTTGGGGCACTTACAAGGGTTTGGGGTCAGTTTAGGGGCCCTCATATTTAAACTTCCTTAATACTGGAATATATTTACTGAATAGATCCTAAATTTTATAGCTATCAATCTCAGATGACATTTAACACTACCAAGAAATTTCTAGATAATTCAGTTTTTCTGACAACTGTTTACTATCTTCTCACTCTCCTCAATCCTGATACCCATCACCCTCATTTTAAGCTAATAACCTCCCCAATAATTCATAGACAACATGAAAGTTACCTATTTCTTTTGCACCTGTCTTCACATGTTATGTCTTCTCCTCTGTTACAATATTATGATGGAAGATACTCCTGTGTAGGAGTGCTCATCACCCATGCATTTGCCAAGTGGATACTGTTCTCTTATACACTCAGGGGCTTTGCACCAACAATTTTTTCCCCTTCCCATGAATCATTGTTGTTTATCTCTATTTTAATAGCATATGAACCTTGTATAATGTTATTCACCTTGGAAAAGAAGCAAACACAAGATAAAATAGAGCCGTGTATCCCAACTCTGCCCTTCTGTTCTTCTTCATTTTTTTTTTTTTTTTTTTTTTTTTTTGTCTTTTTGCCTTTTCTAGAGCTGCTCATGCGGCATATGGAGGCTACCAGGATAGGAGTTGATTCGGAGCTGCAGCCTCCAGCCTACGCCACAACCACAGCAACGCAGGATCCGAGCCACATCTGCGACTTACACCACAGCTCAGGCAATGCCGGATCCTTAACCCACTGAGCAAGGCCAGGGATCAAACCCGCAACCTCATGGTTCCTAGTTGGATTTGTTAACCACTGAGCCACGATGGGAACTCCCCCCTTCCATTCTTTATAGAAAATCTATTTATTTAAATAAACATTCCTGTTTCCATGAACTCACACTTTTCTATTCAACCCATTCAAACAAAGATTTTCTCAAAGAATCATATTATAAATCCAAGGTGATTTTTTTCTCATTAATTGAAAGATATTTTTTATTTTTATAATTTAGTTTTAAAAGTATAATACATTAAGTGTACATAAAATATTACATAAAGTATTATACATACATAAAGTACATAAATATTATATTTAAATATTATACATAAAGTATACGTTATGATGATTTGATATACAGAGTGAAATGATTACCTCAGTCAAGCTTATTCATGTCTCTCAGTTACCCTTTTTGCATTTGTGATGAGAACACCTGAAATATACTGTCATAGCAAATTTCCAGTATCTAATACAATATCCTCAATTATTATTATTAATTATAGTCATGTTGTACATTAAATCTCTAAACTCTTCCATCTTTCATTTAGTTTTGCTTGATAAGACACCTGATGGCATATGGAAATCATTTCTTTGTAGATAATTTGTTTTTTATCTCTGGGAACTTTAGAATTTTCTATTTCAGAGTTGTGAAATCTCACAATTCTCTGCCTAGGAGTGTATATGTTTCTGTGTCTATAATATATCCAGTTTAGCACTGAGTGGGACTTCTCAATTTAATAACCTGTGTTAGTTTTCCGTATGGAAATTTTTCAGATATAATTTTGTTACCTTCACCTTCTATTATTTTTTAAATTTTCTTCAGCTTTATCTAGATAGAATTGACAAAATTGTATATTTAAAAGCATGAAATGTGATAATTTGATATACATATACTTTGTGAAATAATTATTACAATCAATAACCTCACATATTTTTTTCTTTTGTGGTGACTGTGCTTGAGGGCTCCCATCTTGGTAAATTTCAAGTAAGCCATACAATATTATTAACTGGAGTTGCCATATTGTACATTGGATCCTCAGAGCTTATTCATCTTATTACTGCAGGCGTGTGCCTTTGACCACTATCTCCTCCGCTTCCACCACCCCTCAGCCCCTGGTAACCACCATTCTACTCTCTGTTTCTGTGAATTCTGCTATTTTTCCCTTTAGATTCCACATATAAGTGAAATCATACAGTACTTGTCTTTGGCTTATTTCACTTGGCACAATGTCCTCTAGATTAATTTATCTTGTTGCAAATAGACAACTTTTTATATACTCATTTTGTATCCTGAAAGTTTACTGAAGTCATTTAATTATATGTTTTTGATGGAGTTTTAAGGATTTTCTGTGTAAGACCATGTCATCTGCCAACAAAAAATTTTAATTATTCCCTTTTGGTTTGCCTATTTCTTACTTCTTTTTCTTACCTAAATTCTCTAATCAAAGTGTCCAGTATTATGTGGAATGAAGTGGTAAGAGTGGGTACACTTGTTTTGGTCCTGATGTTAGAGGAAAAGCTTTCAGCTTTTCACCATTGAGTACTGATGTTAGCTTTGGGCTCATTATATGTGACCTTTATTATGCTGAAGTACGTTCCCTCTTATACCCACCTTGTGGAGAGTTTTTATCATAAATGACTGTTGAGTTATGTCAAATGCTTTTTTGTTTCCATTGGGATGCTCATATGGTTTTTATCCTTAATTCTGTTTAAGTGGTGTATTGCATTTACCGATTTGTATATTTGAACAATATTAGCATCCCAAGGATAAATGCTACTTGATCATGATGATCCTTTTAAAGTTCCATTGAGTTCTGATCGCTAGGATTTTGTTGAAGATTTTTACATCTGTATTCGTCAGAGATACTGGCCTGTGGTTGTCTTTTCTTTTTTTTTTTTTTAATTTATTTTTTTCCACCATACAGCATGGGGACCAAGTTACACATACATGTATACCTAATTTTTCCTCCCATTGTTGTGTTGCGATGTAAGCATCTAGACATAGTTCTCAATGCTACACAACAGGATCTCATTATAAATCCATTCCAAGAGCAAGAGTTTGCATCTGTTAACCCCAAGCTCCCTATCCCTCCCACTCATTCCCTGTCCTCCCAGGCAGCCACAAGTCTGTTATCTAAGTCCATGATTTTATTTTCTGTGGAAAGGTTCATTTGTGCTGGATATTGGATTCCAGATATGTGATATAATATGGTATTTGTCTTTTTCTAACTTATTTCACTCAGGATGAGAGTCTCTAGTTCCATCCATGTTGCTGCAGATGGCATTATCTCATTCTTTTTTATGGCTGAGTAGTATTCCATTGTGTATATATACCACATTCCTAATCCAGTCGTCTGTCATTGGACATTTGGGTTGTTTCCATGTCTTGGCTATTGTGAATAGAGCTGCAATGAACATGCGGGTGCTTGTGTCTTTTTCAAGGAAAGTTTTGTCTGAATATATGCCCAAGAGTGGAATTGCTGAGTCATATGGAAGTTCTATGTATAGATTTCTAAGGTACTTCCATACTGTTCTCCATAGTGGCTGTACCATCTTACATTCCCACCAACAGTGCAGGAGGTTCCCTTTTCTCCACACCCTCTCTAGCACTTGTTATTTGTGGACTTATTAATGATGGCCATTCTGACTGGTGTGAGGTGGTATCTTTTGGTAGTTTTGATTTGCATTTCACTAATAATCAGTGATGCTGAGCATTTTTTCATGTGCTTGTTAGCTATCTGTACATCTTCCTTGGAGAACTATCTATTCAGATCCTTTGCCCATCTTTCAGTTGGGTTGTTGGCTTTTTTGCTGTTGAGTTGTGTAAGTTGCTTGTATATTCTAGAGATTAAGCCCTTGTCTGTTGCATCGTTTGAAACCATTTTCTCCTGTTCTGTAAGTTGTCTTTTTATTTTCTTTTGGGTTTCCTTTGCTGTGCAAAAGCTTGTCAGTTTGATTAGGTCCCATTGATTTATTTTTGTTCTTATTTTTGTTGCCTTGGGAGACTGACCTCAGAAAATATGTGTAAGGTTGATGTCAAAGAATGTTTTGCCTATGTTCTCTTCTAGGAGTTTGATGGTGTCTTGTCTTATATTTGACTCTTTCAGCAATTTTGAGTTTATTTTTGTGTGTGGTGTGAGAGTGTGTTCTGGTTTCGTTGATATGTATGCAGCTGTCCAGTTTTCCCAGCAATACTTGCTAAATAGACTTTCTTTTTCCCATTTTATGCTCTTGCCTCCTTTGTCAAAGATTTTTTTTTTTTTATTTTCCCACTGTACAGCAAGGGGGTCAGGTTATCCTTACATGTATACATTACAATTACAGTTTTTCCCCCATCCTTTCTTCTGTTGCAACATGAGTATCTAGACATAGTTCTCAATACTATTCAGCAGGATCTCCTTATAAATCTATTCTAAGTTGTCTCTGATAAGCCCAAGCTCCCGATCCCTCCCACTCCCTCCCCCTCCCATCAGGCAACCACAGGTCTCTTCTCCAAGTCCATGATTTTCTTTTCTGAGGAGATGTTCATTTGTGCTGGATATTAGATTCCAGTTATACGTGATATCATATGGTATTTGTCTTTGTGTTTCTGGCTCATTTCACTCAGGATGAGATTCTCTAGTTCCATCCATGTTGCTGCAAATGGCATTATGTCATTCTTTTTTATGGCTGAGTAGTATTCCATTGTGTATATATACCACCGCTTCCGAATCCAATCATCTGTCGATGGACATTTGGGTTGTTTCCATGTCCTGGCTATTGTGAATAGTGCTGCAATGAACATGCGGGTGCATGTGTCTCTTTTAAGTAGAGTTTTGTCCGGATAGATGCCCAAGAGTGGGATTGCAGGGTCATATGGAAGTTCTATGTATAGATTTCTAAGGTATCTCCAAAGTGTTCTCCATAGTGGCTGTACCAGTTTACATTCCCCCCAACAGTGCAGGAGGGTTCCCTTTTCTCCACAGCCCCTCCAGCACTTGTTATTTGTGGATTTATTAATGATGGCCAAACATTTATATGGAACAACAAAAGACCCAGAATCGCCAAAGCAATCCTGAGAAACAAAAACCAAGCAGGAGGCATAACTCTCCCAGAGTTCAAGAAATACTACAAAGCCACAGTCATCAAAACAGTGTGGTATTGGTACCAAAAGAGACAGACAAACCAATGGAACAGATAGAGAATCCGGAAATAAACCCTGACACCTATGGTCAATTAATCTTTGACAAGGGAGGCAAGAACATAAAATGGGAAAAAGAAAGTCTATTCAGCAAGCATTGCTGGGAAACCTGGACAGCTGCATGCAAAGCAATGAAACTAGAACACACCCTCACACCATGCACAAAAATAAACTCCAAATGGCTGAAAGACTCAAATATACAACAGGACACCATCAAACTCCTAGGAGAAAACATAGGCAAAACACTCTCTGACATCAACATCATGAATATTTTCTCAGGTAAGTCTCCCAAAGCAATAGAAATTAGAGCAAAAATAAACCCATGGGACCTCATCAAACTGAAAAGCTTTTGCACAGCAAAGGAAACCCAAAAGAAAACAAAAAGACAACTTACAGAATGGGAGAAAATAGTTTCAAATGATGCAATGGACAAGGGCTTAATCTCTAGAATATATAAACAACTTATACAACCCAACAGCAAAAAAGCCAATCAATCAATGGAAAAATGGGCAAAAGACCTGAATAGACATTTCTCCAAAGAAGATATACAGATGGCCAACAAACACATGAAAAAATGCTCAGCATCGCTGACTATAAGAGAAATGCAAATCAAAACTACCATGAGATACCACCTTTGTCAAAGATTAATTGACCATACGTATCAGGGTTTATTTTTGGGTTCTCTATTCTGTTCCATTGGTCTGTATGTCTGTTTTGGTACCAGTACCACACTGTTTTGATGACTGCGGCTTTGAAATACTGCCTGAGGTCTGGGAGAGTTATGCCTCCTGCTTGATTTTTGTTTCTCAGGATTGCTTCAGCAATTCTGGGTCTTTTGTGGTTCCATCTAAATTTTTGGGTTGTTTGTTCTAGTTCTGTGAAAAATGTCATGGGTAATTTGATAGGAATTGCATTGAATCTGTAGATTGCTTTGGGTAGTATGGCTATTTTTACAATATTATTTTTTCCAACCCAGGAGTATGGAATATCTTTCCATTTCTTTACATCTTCTTTAATTTCCTTGATTAATGTTTTATGGTTCTCAGCATATAAGACCTTTACCTCCGTGATCAGGTATATTTCCAGGTATTTGATTTTTTTGGGTGCAATTTTAAAAGGTATTATATTTCTGTATCCTTTTCTATTATTTCACTGTTAGTATACAGAAATGTAACTGATTTTTGAATGTTAGTCTTATATCCTGCTACTTTGCTGAATTTGTTAATCAGTTCAGATAGTTTTGGGGTTGATTCCCTAGGGGTTTCTATGTATAGTATCATGTTGTCTGCATACAGTGACAGTTTTATCTCTTCTCTTCCTATTTGGATGCCTTTTATTTCTTTTGTTTGTCTAATTGCTATGGCTAGGACTTCTAAAAATATGTCGAATAGCAGTGGTGAGAGTGGGCATCCCTTTCTTGTTCCAGGTTTGAGTGAGAAGGCTTTCAGTTTTTCTCCACTGAGTATTATATTTGCTGTGGGTTTGTCATAAATGGCTTTGATTATGGTCAGAAATGTTCCCTCTGTACCCAATTTGGCGAGAGTCCTGATCATGAATGGATGTTGGACTTTGTCAAATGCTTTCTCTGCACGTATTGAGATGATCATATGGTTTTTGACTTTTGTTAATGTGGTGTATGACATTGATTGATTTGCATATGTTGAACCATCCTTGTGCACCTGGGATGAATCCTACCTGGTCATGGTGTATGATCTTTTTGATATGTTGTTGGATTCGGTTGGCTAGAATTTTGTTGAGAATTTTTGCATCTGTATTCATCAATGATAGTGGCCCATAGTTTTCTTTTTTGGTTGTATCTTTGTCTGGTTTTGGAATTAGGGTGACAGTGGTATCATAGAATGTCTTTGGGAGTGTTTGTTCTTCTTTAGCCTTTTGAAAAAGTTTAAGGAGGACAGGCACCAGTTCCTCTGTATGTTTGGTAGAATTTGCCTGTGAAGCCATCTGGTCTTGGACTTTTATTTGTAGGGAGTGTTTTTATGACATATTCAATTTCATTTCTAGTGATCAGTCTGTTCACTTGGTCTATTTCTTCTTGATTCAGTTTTGGAAGGCTGTAAGTATCTAGAAAGTTGTCCATTTTTTCCAGTTTGTTAAATTTGTTGGCATATAATTGTTCATAGTATTCTCTTATGGTTTTTTGTATTTCTGCAGTATCCATTGTGATTTCTCCTTTTTCATTTATAATTTTGTTTATTTGGGTTCTTTCTTTCCTCTTCTTAGTGAGTCTAGCCAGAGGTTTGTCAATGTTGTTTACCTTTTCACAGAACCAGTTCTTGGTTTTATTAATTTTTTCTGTTGTTTTTTGAATCTCTATTTTATTAATTTTCTCTTTGATCTTTATTATTTCCTTCCTTCTGCTGACCTTAGGGTTTTGTTGTTGTTGTTGTTGTTGTTGTTGTTTTTCTTCTTCTTTTTCTAATTCATTTAGGTGGTGGGTTAAGTTGTCAATTTGAGATTTTTCTTCTTTTTTGAGGAAGGCCCATATTACTATGAATTTCCCTCTGAGCACTGCTTTTGTGGTATCCCACTGATTTTGAGAGGTTGTGCCTTCATTATCATTTGTCTTAAGGTATTTTTAAATTTCCTTCTTGATTTCCTCATTGACCCATTGGTTTTTTAGTAGCATGTTGTTTACTCTCCATGTAGTAGGTTTTTTCTCATTTCTTTTCCTGTGGCTGATTTCTACTTTCATGCCATTGTGGACAGAGAAGATACTTGAAATAATTTCTGTGCTCCTAAATTTGTTTTAAGTTAGCTTTGTGCCCCAATATGTGATCAATTCTTGAGAATGTTCCATGTGCGCTTGAGAAGAATGTGTGTTCTGATTTTTTTGGATATAGTGTCCTGAAGATGTCAATTAAGTCTTAACTTTTCTCTTATTTCCTTTAGGGTCTCTGCTACTTTATTGGTTTTCTGTCTAGAGGATCTGTCCATTGATGTGAGTGGGATGTTAAAGTCTCCTACTATGATTGTATTACCATCAACTTCTCCCTTTATGTCTGTTAGTATTTGTTGTATGTATCTGGGTGCTCCTATATTTGGGGCATATATGTTGACGATAGTAATATCCTCTTCTTGAATGGATCCTTTAACCATTAAATAGTGTCCTTCTTTGTCTTTATGGCCTTCATTTTAAAGTCTATTTTGTCTGATATGAGTATTAAAACTCCTGTATTCCTGTCTTATCCATTGGCATGCATATCTTTTTCCGTCAATTTATGTGCCCTTTGCCCTAAGGTGAGTCTCTTATAGACAGCGTATTGTAGGCTCTTGCTTTTTTATCCAGTCTGACACTCTGTCTTTTGATTGGAGCATTCAGTCCATTGACATTTAAGGTGATAATTGATAAGTTATTATTTATTGCCATTTTAAACCTCATTTTCCAGTTGATTCTATGATTCTCCATTCTTCCTTTCTTTTTTTTGGTTGGATGGTCTCCAGTTATTTTCTGCTTGAGTATTTTTCTTTTCATTTTTTGTGAATGTAATGTTTGGTTTTGATTTGTGCTTTCCCTATTTTTTAAGTATATTAACCGCTTCCTATAATTGTGTGTTTTAGCCTGATAGTCCTGTAGGTTCAAACACTTCATTACCATAATAAAATAAAAAAAAGAAAATTAAAAAAAGAATCTATAGATTTCCTTACTTCCCTTGCCCACATTTTATGATTTTGATGTCTCCTTTTTTCTTTTTAATTTTATTTTGTTTTAAACATCTTCATGATTAGATCTGTATGCTGGCTTATTTGAGTGACTGCTGTGATTGTGGTTTCCTCCATCCTAGTTCTTCCTCTTTTTTTTTTTTTTTTTGATTTAGAGAATGGGTTTTGTATTGTTGTATTCTTTTAGCTTTTGTTTGTTGGAAGAAATTTTTATTTCCTCTTCTATTTTAAATGATATTCTTGTTGGATAGAGTATTCTAGGTTGCATATTTTTTTCCTTTCAGTGCTTTAACTATCTCTTGCCATTCCCTCCTTGCCTGTAGAGTTTCTGCAGAGAAATCAGCTGATAACCTTATGGGGGTTCCCTTATAAGTGACACTTTGCTTTTCTTTTGCTGCCTTTAGGATCCTCTCTTTATCATTAACATTTGCCATTTTTATTATAACGTGTCTTGGTGTGGGTCTATTTGGGTTCAACTTATTTGGGGCCCTCTGTATCTTGAAATAAGTATCATTTAGATTTGAGAAGTTTCCAGGGATAATTTCTTCAAATATATTTAAAATCCCCTTATCTTTTTCTTCTCCTTCTGGAATTCCTATTAGGCATATATTGGCCCTCTTTATATTATTCCATAGGTCTCTTATATTGCTTTCATGGTTTTTTGTTTGGTTTTCTGTCTGCTGTCTTGTTTGGGTGATTTCCATTATTCTATCTTCCACATCACTAAATCATTCTGCATTATTCATTCTGGTTTTACTGCCCTTAGCTCAGTTTTTATCTCTGCAAATGAATTTTCTAATTTTTCTTGGCTCCTCATATTTTATATTTCCTTTCTGAGGGAGTCTGCATTAGTGTTCATATCTTCTCTTAATTCCTTCAGTATTTTCACTATCTCCCTTTTGAACTCCAAGTCTGTCAGACTGCAGAGGTCTGTTTCATTGTTGACTGCTTTAGGTGAGTTCTCCTGTTGGTTTAACTGGGAATGGTTTCTGAGCTTCTTCATCTTGCTTGTTGTTTTCTTTTTGTGGTGAAGGTGCACTCCCCGTGGCTAGGCAGGGTTTGCCCTGGAACTGCTGTGGTGTGTTTCCTGAGGGCTGGCGGTGTTGGCTGGCCTTTGAGGCAGGAGGGCATTTCCTGAGTGTGGGCGGGGCCAGCAGGGTCACTCTGAAGCAAAGGAGGACTTCCCAAGGGTGGGCAGGACTAGCAGATCCATGCCGCAATGGTGGCAGACTTACTGTAACCAGGCAGGGCTTGCCCCAACGCTTCCGGGCCGCCAAGCTCTTCCAGGGGGTGGGTGGTGCTGGGCACTGTCTTTTCTTTTAGTAACTTTTCTGGCCACAATTTTAAGGTAAATCTGTCCTCATAAATTAGTTTGTAAGGGTTCCCTCTCTTCAGTTTTTGGGAAAAGTTTCCAAACGATTGGTGTTAGTTCTTTTGGTGGAATTTAGTAATGTGATCAAGTCATGAGCTTTTGTTTCATTGAGAGTTTTTGTTTACTGATTCAGTTTTCTTACTTATTATTGGTCTGTTCATATTTTCTACTTCTTCATGATTCTATAGGTTATATGTTTCTAGAAATGTATGCATTTCTTCTAGGTTATCTAAATTTTGGCATACAATTTTTCGTAATTGTCCCTTTGATTCTTTCTGTATCTGTAATATCAGATAATATGACCCCTTTCATTTCTGATTTTATTTACTCAAGAGTTCTCTCTCTTTTTTTCTTATTTAGTATAGATGAAGGTTTACCAATTTTATATATTTTAAAAAACACACTTCTTTCTGTTGATGATCTCTTCCATTGTTTTTGGTTTATTTCACTAATTTCTGCCCTGATTGTTATGTCTTTTCTTCTCATAACTTTGGGCCTAGTTTGTTCTTTTATTTTTTAATTTTTTTCTTCTTTTTAGGGCTGCACTCTTTGTAGCATGTGGAGGTTGCCAGGCTAGGTGTCCAATTGGAGCTACAACTGCCGGCCTAGGTCACAGCCATAGCAATGCAGGATCCGAGCCACGTTGGCTACCTACACCACAGCTCACGGCAACACTGGATCTTTAACCCACTGAGTGAGGCCAGGGATCAAACTGCAACCTCATGGTTCCCAGTCAGATTCCTTTCCATTGCACCACGACTGGAATTCCCCTAGTTTGTTCTTATTTTTCCAGTTTTTGAGGTATAAAATTAGGCATTTTATTTGAATCTTTTTTTTAATATAGGAATTTATCATTATAAACTTCCCTCTTAAGAGTCTTTTTGCTATATCCCATAAATTTTGGTATGCTATGTTTTCATTTTAACTTGTTTCAAGGTATTTTTTTTTTTTATTTCTCTTCTGATTCCTCTTTTACCCATTGGCTGAATTCTTGGTCTTTGGTTCTTCTTTTCCATGCCCTGGGTTTGGTGGGACCTATAGCCCCTTTCAGTGAGTTGGTTCTTTCACAAACAGTTAACACACAGACCCCTGCAATGATCCAGTGAACCCTGACCTGGTAACCCATATGATGGAATATCTTCAGCTAGTTTCTTGCTGCTTTTCCTCAACTCCTGCTTTGCTTTCCAACTTCATTTCTATTGTACAGACACGGCTACCTCATTTGTGAGTATAGCTATATATATTTTTGTGTTTTCTTCTTATATGTTATGCCTCAATAATATATATTTGGTACAAAGATGGGATCCACACTGGACAGGAAATAACTAATTTTCCATAGAGCCTGGCATTTCTCTGTGTCTTTGAGGATCTTGTAATGACATTAATGCTCAATTTTCTCCTATATTAATTCTTCTCCCTTAGCTATTGGCTTTCTTTTTGACAGTTTTGTTTTAGTTGTTTTCTTTTGTTGAGTTTTGTTTATCTTTTTCTTGGACTGATTTTTTTCTCATATTTGATTATTCTTAGTAGTTATGTTATATAGGCTTAGAAAGGATGAATTGCTATAGAAGGAAATAAATACTCTGACATTTGAGCATCTTGGCTCCCTAGGCCTTTCTTATTAATATACTAAGTCTCCTGAGATTGAGCACAGTCTGACGATTAGAATAGCTATCAGAAGCAGAAAAATAAATGGAATTTGGAGATATTAATTTTTTCTATTCAAGTTTGAATTAAGTATTCTGTTTTGTATTTTTGGCAACATAAATATGACTCTGTTCCTTTTTTACTATTATTAAATATACTTTCCTCAGTATACTCTTTTTGCTTTATGTTTTACAGTATAAGGAAAAAATCAGAGTTTGAGTCTGAAATCCAAACTTTGTTGAAGCTGAGGTCAAAAAATGAAGATTTTCTTAGACAACTATACAAGGAAGCTTATAATATTGGTGCTGTTTTCCACCTAACCAGATTTAAAACAGAGGGAATAGAACAAAAAATAGCAGAAGTGAGAAGAAAATTCAAGGTTTGTACCTCTGTTCTTACTCAGGAAAAGTGGTAATGAGCCTGAATTTTATCGATAATATTGCTAATTAGAATTTTTTTTTCGTCTTTTTACTATTTCTTGGGCTGCTCCTGCGGCATATGGAAGTTCCCAGGCTAGGGGTCAAATTGGAGCTATAGACTCCAGCCTACGCCAGAGCCATAGCAATGCAGGATCCGAGCCGCGTCTGCAACCTACACCACAGCTCACAGCAACACCGGATCCTTAACCCACTGAGCAAGGGCAGGGACGGAACCGCAACCTCATGGTTCCTAGTTGGATTTGTTAACCACTGCACCACGACGGGAACTCCTGCTAATTAGATTTTAATTTAAGCTATGTTAGTCTTTTCTTAAAAAAGTCACTCCTGATAAATCAGAAGGAAATCACTTTTCTTCAGAGGTTGAGCCTGAATGGAAGAGAAATGGGGCTCTGTGTAGTTTTGCAACACTTTTGTCTGCTTTTTGCTATGACCAGCCTTCAACTCCCTGCATCACCACAAGAGAATAGTACTTGGTTCAGTCTCATCCTACATATCCAATGTGTAATAGTCCTGTCTCTGTTAGGAAGGAGGGATGGTGGGAAGTGCCCTTGCACCTTTACCATTGTGAGAAAAGAGAGTACCTACTTTAGGTTTGCAAGTTATTAGGTTCTAGAGTACCAAGCACAGTGCTGCAGAAACACTTGCTCCTGTGCCTCAAATCCATTCCCAAGTGAGTGATTTGCTTTGCTCTATGCCTGAAATTAATACAACTTTATAAGTCAACTATATTCCAATAAAATTTTTAAAAATAAAAACAAACAAATTATATTCCTAAGTGAGAGAGATGACAAGTACCCACTCCCTGCCACTTAGCATGGAGAGTAGCAAAGTTACCTCCATTTTCCCACACCTGGGGGACCACTTTAAGAGGCTGCTTCTGTCCATCTCACATCAAACCACAACTCTTCCATCTTTGACATGTCTTGTTACAGACTTTGGGTCATGTAACTATCTGTAAAATACAGAATCTGTATTCTGTGTCCAAGCCCTATAGTAGCACTATCTTCAGTGGAGACCTTTACTTTCTCTTGTGCTGCCTAAATTTAGGATATATATAGATTGTCTGCCAGTAAATGTTCCTATACTGAGGGACCATGGTTTTCTTCTCATGCCAAGTGCAGCTGTCCAGCTGAATTGGAGTATTGTATTTAAGTCTCTTCCCATGGGTTATTCAATGAGATTTTCATATTTTATCTGCTCTAAAATTAGTATGAGAAAAATTATATATAGCAAATATTAATTTCAAAATTATTTTAGAAATATAAGGCATGTGATTATATATATGGTTTAGCGTATGTAACAATACTGTAGCTATTATTTGTAATTTAATTTTTCATTAATGTCTGTTTCTCTATGATAATTAATATTTTTTCATTGAGACAATCAATGGAGGTGTCACCCATTGATTTGCCACTTAACAGTGTTTTAATTTTTTCAGTTGACAGGAAACCCTTGGTATCATTCATGTATTCATCCCATAGCTGTCACTACCTACTTTAATTCTTCAGACATATTGCTTCTCTAACCTGAGGCACTCACTTGTTAAGAAGGATGTTGCATTAATCGTTTATTTGTATCTAAAGCAAATTGTCCCCCTGGATCTATCAAGGAAAATTGAAGAACTTGTTCATCAGGTCCCTTATCTACCCTGTGGTAGCTGAGAGATAACTAGAAGTAAGTGACAGAAAGAAATTACTCCATTTAGGGAATATTCTCCATTGCTAAACAAATCTGCTCATCTCTGAGCTGAATATAGAGGGCATTACATTTCTATGATGTATGCATGTATATCTATATCAGAGTGGTAATGAATTAAAAATAAATTTCTAGATAATTCAGATTTGTAGTAATTCCTGTTTGTAGTTTCTGCCTATCTTTCATTGACTAATTAACAAAAATCTATATAATCTTCTGAGTCTGGGCATCATGTTTTTCATGCAGAAAATTTTGTGTATTTGTTGATCCCAGCCTGAAATTAGTCCTTAATACATTTCTTCCAGAAATTAGTTACAGCCATACCACCTCTGAGCTAAATCTGAAAAATAATATTTTATAACCTTAGAAGTGGACATTCTGAATTATGTTCTTTCAGATGCATCTGTGAAATGCCAAATAAGGTTCAGGCACTCTTAAACTAGAAGCAAACCTGAACAATTAAAATGTCTAGCAGTTTCTGGAATTTTCCAGCTATTTCCAGGTAATTTGTCCCAATATTACCATACATTCAGTCCCAATAACTGATCTATTCAGAAAATACATGATTAGCCAAGTCCTAGGATAAAATCCACCAATAGTGATGGGAGATAAATCAATAAAATAATAGGTGTTCAATTACAGTGTGAACAGAAAATCATTCAATATTGTCTGAAGAATTGTGATACTGTAACCAAATAATTTTGAAAGCTAACTCTTGACTAGAAGCGTTCTGCGCAAGCTGCAGGAATTTGGAGAGAATTTTTGCTTGAACTTAATGGAAAAGTGCAATATCCAAGCCACTCTGGTTCCAAGTTAAAATCATAATGTGTAACTAAGTGGAAACTTGGTAGAAAAGAAGGAAGGAAATAGAGTTTTCTCCAAGCCTATTATATCCTGGACTCTTTATACACATTAATTAATTTAGTATTCATAATACTGTGTGGTTGTTATTAATGTGCTAATTTGGGGATAAAATTATTTACCCAAAGTACCATAGTTTTTAGATAGTTGTGTAGACTTTGGGGACAAGGTCTTCTGATGCTGGTCTTGGAATAAACTGGTCAGCCAGGTACTAACTACACATATACCTGACTGACAAAGATTCAGTTTCGGTTGGGTTCAAAAATTCATAATAACCATATTAGAAATAATTTTTAAGACTTTGTGTTTTTTTGAGTTAGTATTAGGGTCACAACAAAACTGAGCTGAAAGATATCTCCCATATCCTCCTGCTTCCACACATGCATAGAGCCTCATCCATTATCAACATCCCCTGCCAGGGTGGTGCATTTGGTACAATTGATGAACCCACATCAACACTAATTCACTGAAAGTCTATAGTTTACACTATGTTTCACTCTTTATGTTGTGTACATGCCTTGATTTTGAATAAATGTGTAATGGCATATGTCCATCATTATGGTATCATACAGAGTATTTTAACTGCCCTAAAAAGCCTCTATCCTCTGCCCATTCCCTCTCTCCACTCCCCCAAACTGTGGCAACCACTGATCTTTTACACCATAGTTTTAACTTTTCCTGAAAGTCATATAGTTGGAATAATACACTGTATGGCCTTTTCAGATTGGCTTTTTTTTTCACTTACTAACATGCATTTAAGGTTCTTTCATGTATTTTCAGGACCTGATAGCTCATTTCTTTTTAGCACTGAATAATATTTTGCTATCTGAAGGAACCATGGTTTGTTTATTCGTTTGCCTACTGATAAGTATCTTAGTTGCTTCCATGTATTGGCAGTTATAAATAAAGCTACTGTAAACATCCATGAGCAGGTTTTTGTGTGGATTTAAGTTTTCAACTTCTTTGGATAAATACCAAGGGATGTGATGGCTGGATTGTATAATAAGAATATGTTTAGTTTTGTAAGAAACTACCAAGCTGTCTTCCAGAGTGGCTGTACTGCTTTGCATTCCCACCAGCAGTGCATGAGAGTTCTTGATACTCTACATCCTTGCCAGTAGTTAGTACTGTCAGGGATCTGAATTTTGGCCATTGTAATAGACTTGCAGTGCTGTCTCATTGTTGTTTTAATTTACCTTTCTCTGATGACAGGTGACACATAGCATCTTTTCATATGCTTATTTGCCATTGTATATCTTCTTTGGTAAAATGTCCTTTAAGGTCTGTGATACACTTTTAAATCAGATTTCTTTTCTTTTTTGTCTTTTTAGGGCCCCACCCTCAGCATGTACAAGTTCCCAGGCTAGGGGTGGAATCGGAGCTGCAACTGCTGACCTACACTGGCAGGCACAGCCACAGCAACACCAGATCTGAGCTGTTGTCTGCAGTCTACACATCTCAGAGCAACACAGGATCCTTAACCCACTTAGCAGGGCCAGGGATCAAACCCATGTCCTCATGGATACTAATTGGGTTTGTTACCCCTGAGCCACAATAGAAACTACAGATTTGTTTTCTTAAGGTTGAATTTTTAGTTTTTATAAATAGTATTTTTGGATAACAGCTCTTTATTAGATGTGTCTTTTGCAAATACTTTCTCACAGTCTGTGGCTTGTCCTCTCACTCTTGACGTTGTCCTTAATAGAGCAGAAGTTTTAATTTTAATGAAGTCCAGCTTCTCAATCATTTCTTCCATGGATTGTGCCTTTGGTGTTGTATCTAAAAAGTCATGGCATATCCAAGCCATCTGGGTTTTCTCCTTTGTTATTATCTTCTAGGAGTTTTATAGTTTTGCATGTTACACATAGGTGTATGATCCATTTTGAGTTAATCTTTGTGAAAGATAAAAATCTGTATCTAGCTTCACTTTTTTTTTTTTTTGCATGTAGATGTCTAGTTGTTCCAGCTCCATTTGTTGAAAAGATTGTCTTTGTTCCATTATGTTGTCTTGGTTCCTTTGTCAAAGATCAGTTGACTGTAGTAGTTCCCTTGTATCACAGTGGGATAAGGATCTGGCATTGTCACTGCAGTGGCTTGGATTGCTGCTGTAGTTCATGTTCGATCCCTGGCCCAGGAGCTTCTGCATGCCATAGGTACAGCCAAAAAAAAAAAAAAAATTAATTGACTGTATTTATCTGGGTCCTGTTCCATTCATCTCTTTCTCTTTTGCCAATACCACACTGTCTTAAATACCGTAGCTTAATATCATGTCTAGATGTTGAGTGCTGTCAGCCCTCTATCTTTGTTTATATTCAATGTTGTGTTGACTATTCTGGGCCTTTTGCCTCTCCTTCAGAATCATTTTCCCAGTGTCCACAAAATAACTTACTGGGTTATTGATAGATAATAAATTGAATCTTTTGATTCAGTGAGCTGACTTCTTGAAATTTTTGTGTCTGCCTAGCATTAACATGTACTGTCTCTGTATTTGCTTTTTGAAAACTCATTCATCATAGTTTGTCCTTTTTATATAGCTTTTATACATATTTTGTTAGATTTACATCTAAGTATTTCATTTTGGGGGATACTAGTTTAAATGATAATTGTGTTGAATTTACAGTTCCACTTGTTTATTGTTATCATATAGGAAAACAATTGACATTTGTGTGTTAACCTTGTGTCTTGCAGTCATACTGTAATTGCTTATTAGTTCCAGGAGTATTTTTGATAATGCTTTCAAATTTTTGCATAAACAGTTGTCATTTGCAAAGACAGTTTTATTTCTTCCTTTCCTATATATATATATAAAGTATATATATATATACTTTTTATTTACTTTTCTTATCAAAGCATTTTCAAGGACTTCTAGAACAATATTGAAAAGGATTGTTGAGGTGGGACATCTTCACATGTTTGTACCTTATCTTAGTGGAAAATTTTTGTGTTTTTCGTTACTGACTACAATGCTAGCTGTAGCTTTTTGTAGATACTCTTTATCAAGTAGAGAAAGTTACTTTTTATTTCTTTATTTTAACATATTCAGAGTTTTTGTTTTTTTTACCATGAACAAATGTTGGATGTTGTCAAATGCTTTTTCTGTATCTTTTGATATGAACATGTGATTTTTTTCCTTATGAGCCTATTGATATATTTGATTATATTAATTGATTTTCAAATGTTGTCCCAACCTTGCATATCTAGGATAAATCCCACATAGTCATGGTGTATAATTCTTTTTACACTTTGTTGAATTTGACTTGAGAATATTTTTTAAGGATTTTTACATCTGCTTTCATGAGAGATTTTGGTCTGTAGTTTTTTCTTCTTGTAATGTCTTTGTCAGGTTTTGGTATTACAGTGATGCTGGCTTCATAGAGTAAGTTAGGAAGTATTCCCTCTGCATTTATCCTCTGGAGAAGATTGTAGAGAATTAGCATAATGTTTTTCCAGTGTTTGATAGAACTCACTAGTAAACCCATCTGGGCCTGATGCCTTTTCTCTTGGAAGATTATTATTATTATTATTATTTTTCCATTTTTTATTACTCAAATGAATTTATCACACCTGTAGTTGTATAGTGACCATAACAATCTGATTTCACAGGATTTCCATCCCACAGCCCAGGCACATCCCCCCACCCCCAAACTGTCTCCTCTGGAGACCATAAGTTTTTCAATGTCTGTGAATCAGCATCTGTTCTGCAAAGAAGTTCTGTCTGTCCTTTTTTCAGATTCCACATGTCAGTGAAAGCATTGGATGTTGGTATCTAATTGTATGGCTGACTTCACTTAGCATGATAATTTCTAGGTCCATCCATGTTGCTAAAAATGCTGGTATTTCATTCCTTTTAATGGCTGAGTAATATTCCATTGTGTATATGTACCACCTCTTCTTGATCCACTCCTCTGTTTATGGACATGTAGGTTGTTTCCATGTTTTGGCTATTGAAAAGAGTGCTGCAATGAACACCAGAGTACATGTGTCTTTGTGAGTCATGGTTTTCTCTGGGTAGATGCCCAGGAGTGGGATTGCTGGCTCAAATGGTCGTTCTATGCTTAGCTTTCTGAGGACTCTCCATACTGCTTTCCACAGGGGTTGTACCAATGTACAATCCCAACAGTGTACTAGTGTTCCTTTTTCTCCACACCCTCTCCAGCACTTATTGTTTGTAGACTTTTTGATGATGGCCATTCTAGCTGGAACATTATTAATAATTAACACCATTTCTTTAGCAGACCTGTTTAGATCATCTGTTTATTCTTGTATTAGTTTTGGCAGATTGTACCTTTGAAGGAATTGGTCCATTTCATAAAAGTTATTTAATTTTTTGGCAAGGAGTTTTCTACAGTATTCCTTCATTATCTTTAAAGTGTCCATCTGATCTCTAATGATGTCCCCTCTTTCATTCTTTTCTTCTGCTACTTTGGATTTAATTTACTCTTCTTTTTCCTAGTTTTCTAAGATGGAAATTTAGATTTTTGATGTTAAATGTTTCTTCTTTTCTAACATATGCACTCAATGCTAAAAATTTCCTTCTAAGCACTATCTCAAATTTTAATTATGTCCTCATTTTCATTTCATTTAAAATATTAAAAAATTTCTCCTGAGATTGATTCTTTAACTGTGGACTATTTAAAAATATGTTATTTAGACTCTATGTATTTGGAGATTTTCTCCATGTCTTTCTGTTATTTATTTCTCTTTTAATTACATTGTGGCCTGATTGCAGACATTGTGTGATTCCTTTATTAAAAAAATTGTCTAGAAATTTAAGGGTCATTTTTGTTCTTCTGTTAATTGAAGCATAGTTAATTTACATGTTGTGTTAGTTTCTGGTGTACAGCAAAATGTTTTCATTTTATGTATATATATTTCCATATTCTTTGATATTTTTGTAATGGTTTATTATAAGTTATTGAATATAGTTCCCTGTGCTATAGCATAGGACCTTGCTGTTTATCTATTTTACATTTAGTGGTTTTTATCTGCTAATCCAAAACTCCTAATTTATCCTTCTACACCCCCTTTTCCCCTTGGTAACCGTAAGTTTGTTTTCTATGTTTGTGAGTCTCTTTCTGTTTTGTAAATAAGTTCACTGTGTCATATTTTATGTTATTTTTAAATTTTATTTTTATTTTTTTGTCTTTTGTCTTTTTAGGGCCACGCCCGAGGCATATGGAGGTTCCCAGACTAGGGGTCTAATCGGATCTGTTGATGCCGGCCTACATCAGAGTCACAGCAATGCCAGATCCAAGCCAGCTCACAGCAATGCTGAATCCTTAACCCAGTGAGTGAGGCCAGGGATCAAACCCGCAACGTCATGGTTCCTAGTTGGATTCATTTCTGCCATGCCACAACGGGAACTTCCATTTGTGTCATATTTTAGATTCTACATATAAGTGCTTTAATATGGTATTTGTCTGACTTTATTTAGTGTGATAATCTCTAAGTCCATCCATGTTGCTGCAAATGGCATTATTTCATTCTTTTTTTAAGACTGAGTAACATTTTTAAGGGCTATTTTTTTTTTTTTTTTTTTTTTTTTGTCTTTTTAGGGCCGTACCTGTGGCATATGGAGACTCCCAGGCTAGGGGTTGAGTCAGAACTGTAGCCACTGGCCTACGCCACAGCCACAGCAATGAAGGATCTGAGCCACATCTGCTACCTACGCCACAGCTCACAAAAATGCTGGATCCTTAACTCACTGAGCGGGGCCAGGGATTAAACCACGTCCTCATAGATGCCAGTTGGGTTCGTTAACTGCTGAGCCATGATGGGAACTCCTTAAGGGCAATTTTTTTTATTGGTCTTTTTTGTCTTTTCAGGGCCAGCATCCATGGCATATGGAGGTTCCCAGGCTAAGGGTCCAACTGGAGCTACAGCTGCCAACCTATGCCAGAGCCACAGCAATGGCAGATCCAAGCCACATCTGCTACCTACACCACAGCTCACAGCAATGCCGGATCCTCAACCCACTGAGTGAGGCCAGAGATCAAACCCTCAACCTCATGGTTCCTAGTCAGATTTGTTTCTGCTGTGCCATTACAGGAATTCCAAGGGCTATTTTTAATGCTAGAAAAATACAGTGTATTATGTACTTAGAATCTTTTAGGCCACAATAATGTGGTCTATAACTTTATGGTTTAGAAGTTTGTGATTTTAATTGAGTTATTTTTCAAATATTTCAACCAACTTCTAACTCCTCTTTAGAGAAAAATCTTGGCCCTCTCTTCAGATACTGTTTATTTATCACTGAATCAAAGTTTATAGGTCCTTTATTTGAGTAAAAGCAAAGTCAGAACCTTCTAAGAATATTTTTTGGAGAGCATGATTTCTGCTACTACAAACCTTCTTAGAGCAAGTCCATTTCAATTAGCATAACAAAACAGCTTTAATAAGCCAAAGTTTGACTTGCTCTATCACAATTCCAGGTTAGATGGTATTTTAAAATAGTTATAAAATAATTAATATTTCATTTATTTTGATTTTTGGGGATTTATGCATATTAGTCAAATCTAGAGGATATCAGTTTTGACCCATATACAAAAGCCTTATGTTATGAATTGATATTGCATCTTTGGTTTTTAGCAAAAGTTGGTAAAAGTAATGACCAAAATTGACCATTTCTACTTGCTTTTTCATGTTAATGAGTGATGTAGTCATATTATTCAAAAAAACCTTTGCACCTAGTTTAACTTAGATTTCAGAACTAAGAGAAAACTTTTCTTGATAAAATTGTATTCTTCCTCTTATCATTAGGCAATTTCTAAGGTTTCATGTTTTCTTCTGGCTTAAGCAGCCTAGAAGTTCAGTCATCATTTGTGCTTTAAATTGCTAGTTAATCACTCTTCTTTATCTCTCTCTGTGATCCATTTTTATGACTTTGATCTTGTGCTCTTTTACTTTCATTCCATTGGACTTTAGTTTCCTAAGATTCTTCCCTACTACATTGAGGCAGAATATTTTGCCAACGTTGAGTGAAAGGAAGTCATAAACTGTAATATTGGGAGCATCCAATTAGTGGTACATGTTTGCTGGGGGAACATGTTAAGGCACAAATGAGTCAGATATAGTGTGAAGGTATATTAAGATTTAGGTCCTTCAAATGGCAGCTGAGTATTTCCTTAGTCAAGCATCAGAAAAGTTCATTTTCCTGACACAAGCTTGAGGGAGTAAATTAAACTGAAAAATATGACAGAAATAAAGCATCTTTTTTTTTTTTTTCTTTTTAGGGCTGCATCCGCAGCATATGGAAGTTTCCAGGCTAGGGGTCAAATTGGAGCTGTAGCCGCCTGCCTACACCACAGGCACAGCAACATGGGATCTAAGCCACATCTGTGACCCACACCATAGCTCATGGAAATGCTGTATCTTTGACACACTGAGCGAGGCCAGGGATTGAAGCTGCATCCTCATGGATACTAGTCGGATTTGTTTGTCTGTGGCACAATAGGAATTCCCAGAAATAAAGCATGTTGATGGCACAAAATATTTGAGGACAAAATAAACCTTTATTTGACTTGCTATAAAAACTAAGTGAAAACATTACTTCCACCCCTTCTATGGATTAGACCTTTGTTTGCCAGAAAAGAGGTAGTAAATTGGCCCATTAGTATTTCCATTTAAACATCTGAATTTTGTTTCAATTTTTCCTTCCATTTTCTAAGAGATATGTGATTTCGTTAAAAGAGTATATTGGGAGCCAAATGTTTCTTAATTTGGATCCTGGCTCTGCTCATTACTTGTTCTGAGAATATTGAGTATATTTTTTCATATTGAGCCAGATTTATCATCTCTTAAATGAGTGTAAATGAGTGTAGTTCTGTGTGACAAATTCATAATATTATATATAAAACATTTAACTTGGAGCCTGACATGTTATTTTCAAAGGTATTAGGGATAGACCACACTTCATAGAATGGAGCCACCTTCACTTTTTAGGGTAAGACAGTCTTTAGTAACACTTTCACATTTCTTAAGCCTGTCTCCTAATAAAATGTATATTCTAAACAACACATTGAAAATAAAAATAGCTTTTGAATGATTAATGTGAATGTTGCCTTGGGTGAACTACTTTACATGTATTATCTACTCCCACAGTAATTTTGTGGAAAAGAATATGTTATCCCAATTTAACATATATGAAAACTAATATTTGATAATGGTGAAGACATACTGATATAGCGACTCTTATAAAGCTGCTAAAGAAGCCAATTCAGTGTAAATTAGTAGAACCTTTCTGGAAAGTAATTTATCAAAATAAGTAAAGAATTTTAAATATATTCCATGATCTATAGTTCATTAATATTATTTCTAAACATATGACTTAAAAGAAAACCACCAGATAACAAAATGACAGACTCCAAAAATGCATATTTAAGGGTATTTATAATTAGTTACATAATAACTGCCAGAAAATGTGCTACAGGAGGACAAGGATTATTGTCTGTTTTGTACACTGCTGCATCCCAAGGCCTAGCAGTGCTTAGAACAAAGTAGATAGTCAATAAATGTTTATAGAAAGCATGAATACATATCTAACATATAGTCAGAAATTTAAATACACATATTTTTTCAATAATAGAGTTTATGCATATAATGATAAATTGCAAATTAATTTAGAATTTAGAAAATTAATGGTACTTCTCTTTTTTTAGTGGCTGAGAAAGATCATATTAGGCTAACACTATCAAAGATAATATTTAATACCTAGATCTAAAAAGGAATACACTAAAAAGTTAAAATGTCTATCTCTGGTTTTGGGGATTTTTTATCTCAGTTTTATTTTTTGTAATTAAAATATTTCTATAAAAAACACATATAGCTCATAAAAAATGAAAGATAAAAATAACATCCTTGTGTTTATTTTTAGATAGAACCAGATTGGGCTGCCGCCTAGACTTTCTGTTAGGGTCTTAACCACCAAAAAATGCCCTAGCAGTGCACAACTGGAGCTGCCCAGGTCCACTAATTCATCCCAGCCTATGGTTATTTGCATGAATCCCATATTTTACTTTATGCTTTTAATTCTTAAAGTCTGTTTCTCTCTCTTTCTGGTCTCAGACCTTATGTAATTAGCTCTACAGCATTTTTCGTAATGCCCCTTCTGTCACTGGAAAGCAAGCTGGTGCTTCTTCAGTGATTCTGAATTTAAGATACATTTAGTGTTCACTCTCCTTTTCTCTTTAACAGTGGGTCTCTGAATACACAGCACTGAAAGATTGTTCCATACTTTGCTTCTTTCTCCTAGTAACAGGAGTCTCTTCCAGTAGAATAGCTTTCTGCTGCCACCTTCTGGTTTCTGGCTGCTAAAGCCAGGCAGCAGGCCAAAGATGACCTGCTCTTCCCAACCTCTGAAATGCAGTCATCCCCTTTCACTAGGCTTCTTCCAAGCTCTTTAAAGTGACATTTTGATGTATTTTTTTAATTCCTTTTCTCCAGAATTGAATAGTTGTGACAGAGACCTTATGGCCCCAAAGTCTAAATTATTTACTATCTAGCCCCTTAGAGAGAAAGCTGCTCTAAAGAATGTAGGAATAACAGATGCAGGGAGTAGCCACAACCTTTAGGGATGAGGGTAAGTCCTGAGAAAGGGTCAGTTGTGGAAGAAGCTGCCCTTCTGCAAAGCAGAATGAGGCCTTATCAGAGAGGGTGTGGCTGTGTTCAGTGGACAGTCCTTAAGCCAAGCCTTGGTGAAGGCTGGAGTTTGACTGGAGTTTCTGGGTAGAGAATCTGGCTGGAGGGCTAGCACAATTGGTCCCTCCCAGAGCAGCTGAAAGCTGTTCTGCAGGAGGAAGGAGGAAACAGAATCAAAATAGTATAACACATGAAGCCTCCTGCTGCCACTTGTAAGCCCCTCTAGGTATTCTGCTGATAAAACTTCACTTTACTCCAGCCACAAAGAAAACTGTTTACATATAAGATCCGGCTCCAGTATCACCAATTAGAGTTAAAAGAGTGGATTTAAAGCTAAGAGCAATAACTAGATAACTAGCACAGATATACAGTTCACATGCAAACTTCTCTGATTCAGTTGGCCCTTGTATATAATCAAGCACTATGTATTGCATTTATCTGTTATAACTTTCGAGTTCCCTTTAACCTTACAGTGCCCTTCACATTTTTGTTAAATTTGTCTTTCATTACATGGACACTTTTTAAAAAGTCTAGGCCAGTTACTTTGCAAAATTTCTCACAGTGTGGATTTAGCCTTTCTTTTGTTTATGATAAGATTCAGGTTAAACGCTTTTGGCAGGAATAGCTATAATATCATGTCAGTGAAACATATTGCAAAACCCATGGTATAAGTTTGTCTCATTACCAGCAGTAGTAAGTTGGAGTATTATGGTCAACAGATTTATCCACCATGCATCATAATTAGTAAGTACTCAATCGAGTGATATTGTAAGAACATGCAACTCTCTTTCTTTCTAAAAAAATGTTCACCCATTGGACTTAGAATTCATTGGTAATTCTTGGTTGAAAATGTTATTGTGACAGGTATGAAATGGTGATGTATCTGGGCTTCCATTCCCTTTACTATGCACTAACAATTTGAAAAACTTTGAAAAGTATGGCTCAAGTTGGGATGCAGGCCTCAGTCCTGAAAAAGGAGTCTTCTTTCATTTCCTATTCAGTTACTTATGTCCCTGCCTTTCCTACCACCTCACCCACTTCCCTACATCTCAGAGAAAACATCCTCTAGGCCTTGTTTTACTCTCCTTCCTCAATATACACTGTTTATGAATGAGAATCTGTGTGATTATATTATAATGAAGCCCAAGTTTCTCTTTATGTAAAACGATTTTTTTAAAAACATGGTTTTGAGGAGTTCCCATCATGGCTCAGTGGTTAACAAATCTGACTAGGAACCATGAGGTTGTGGGTTCGATCCCTGGCCTTGCTCGGTGGGTTGAGGATCTGGCGTTGCTGTGAGCTGTGCTGTAGGTTGCAGACGCGGCTCGGATCCCACATTGATGAGGCTGTGGCCTAGGCTGGCGGCTACAGCTCTGATTAGACCCCTAGCCTGGGAACTTCCATATGTCGCCGGAGTGGCCCTGTAAATGGCAAAAGACAAAAAACAAAACAAACCAGTTTTGAACTTGAAAAATCTGAAGTTTTACAATATAATTCCCCAACCTGGGGCCTAAAAGAAATTTGTTTGTTATGTGCTAATGCATTTGTTAAATAAATTGTTCATTCAGCAAATGTTATGTGCCAGAGTCCTGGAAGCTGGGCGTGGGAGGGCTTACCTCAAAGGCTGTAGGTGTACAAGCTATAGTAACAAGCAGTCTTGCATATTGATGCTTGTTAAATGTGAGTCATGTGACAGGTTCCATGACATCTGTGATCTTAGTTTTCTTATCTTTGAATGTGGATCATTGTATCTGTATCACTAAATGGATAGGATGACTTATTTAAATACACATGCCGTGTACCTGATCACATATACACACAAACAGGCGGCTTTCACTTGGCGCAACATCAGGTTAGCTGAAACTTGTGCACACCTGAGCCGTGTTCCCATTTTATTTGGTCCAAACATGGCATCCTATAAAACGAAGGCTGCCTGAGATATAAAACATTCTAGAAAATTGCCTGGGATATAACAGATTCTCAAAAGTGGTATCTATGTGATTAAATCAAGAAATCTTTTTACAAATGTTGCTCTTTGTCATTCTCCAGCTTTTTTTTTTTTTTTTAACATTTTCAGTGATAGTGCAATCAGTGATTTATTAAGAAGAACCACGCTCCAGTTCTTGTGTTAAGTCAACAGTACTTTGTACCCATTTAGGCCTGGTACTGTCCTCTGCAGCAACATGATTCATGTTTGCACAATTCAAAAGGCAGCAGTTCTCCAGTGTTCATAATGTTCTTAGCAGATTCTGTTTCAGACCCAGCTATGGCATCACTGGCAGATTGGTTCCTCTTTAACACAAAGTCTTGGTTCCATTCCCTAATCTGTAGTATAGATGGCTGGGATACTGAATCCAGCAATCCGATTGCCTGGAAAGCCTCCTGGAAATTGGCAAGAATGTGACAGTCAGAAGGCTTGACATTAATAGGCTTCCACCCACATTGAAGGATACTAGATATATAGGTGTCACTGAGATCCTAAGTCAATAAGATAAAATTCCAGAGCTCTCTGTGGATTAGCATCCTGATTCCAACGTGTTTTGGCCATTTATGTTATCTGTCCCAGTTTCCCATTTGCAAAAGAGGAAAATAATAGTGATTTCATGAGTGTCTTTGTGAACTTAAAACAAGGTGATTCTACATAGTAAACAAGTACTAGACTTTAGCTACAACTCCAAATAGAGCCAATTGTAGTTTTATCACTGAGGAGATTCATAACATATATATATATTAATATATACATTGTGTGTGTATATCTATATATAGGTATATATAGATACAGCTTAGTGAACATAACTGCTGGGATTCTACTTCAGGAACTTGTTAAATCACTTTGCTTAAGGTCATTCCCCTTCCTGGGGCATCTCACATCCAATGACTGGTAAACATAGGAGTAGCTTTGCCACCTTGGTCTGACTTGGGGTCAAGCTGCTAGGACTCCCCATGAAGTTGACTGAGGTTGCTGTTGGGGCTGCTTTGCATCTCAGCCTATGTTTCCAACCCTTGTTCCTCCCTTTCTTCTCCTCTTCTTCTTTTCCCATCTTGTTCCCTCTCCTGTCCAACAGGGATTGATTTCAAGTGTGCTCCAGAATCCTTCACACCAAACGCCACCTCAAAGTCAGCCTCACAGAGAACACTGCCTGTGACAGCAGGATGGGAAGACAGATAAGTCACCTCACTCAGATGTGGCACTGGTTGCCTGGCCTAAGACCTGTGAGCATCAGAGCTCACCTTACATCAATCTTTGGCCTGATCATAGGTCGTAGCAATAAGTAAGCAGTTCTCCTAGGAACTGGTCTACTTTCCAGCATTTTACCAGTGACCTGGTGGACTGATAATTCTTTCAGGAAGGGGATAGTACCAAGGGAAGTCCTCGAGCATCTGGTTAGAAACACTCTCTGTGGTGTTGTGTATAGTGGAAGTTGAAGTTGGCAGCCCAGCCAGTGAATAGGTACTTTCCCTTCTGGTGACATTGCTCTCTGAGTCATAGAGGTTTGGGGGCATGATAGAAAACAGAGCTTGAAAGACTTCCCTGAGAGGCAAGAGTGCACTCCAGATGTTTTTCTTATGGACGGTATAGATTTAGACACTGGTCGTATGATGAGTTGATTTTTGTGTAGAAATATAGGTTTCAAAATTTCAAGGTACTCTTTCCCTCTTTTCCAAGAAATGCCAATTGTTTTACTCTTGCACCTTCTGTTCTTTTCGTACAATATTAATAATCTAAGTTCAGGGACTTGAATTCACTGAAACCATAGATTTCTTTCTTACCAATGATTCAAAAAACAAAAAAAAACTTCAAAGGATGAGTGAATGAATTTTAAGGAAACACAAACTAAGCAATTCATTGCATGGAGTTCCTTCTGTGATACAGTGTGTTAAAAATCCTACTGCAGCAGCTCAGGTCACGGTGGAGGCATGGATTTGATTCCTGGCCTGGCCAAGTGAGTTAAAGTATCCAGTATTGCTGTAGCTGCAGCTCTGATTCACTCCCTGGTTGGGGAAATTTCATATGCCACAGATGCGGCCATTTAAAAAAACAAAACAAAAACCAAAACCCAAAAACAACCCAGAGTGACCTTTCTACAACTCGCTTAACGTTCTTCACTAATTTTCTTATTGTGCCTTAAAGATTCTGTGTAATCTGATAGTTTATTTCTTTTCAAGTTCATGTCTTACCATTTCCCAACTCATCTCCTCAATACACATCACACACACCCACACACACCCACTCACCCACACACACAAACACACACACACAAAACACAACTCATTTTTAAATTTGTTTCTAAGGTTAAATGTAGTATACTCTGTTTTGGAACACAGTATATGTTTTTCCAGTCTAGAGGCATATTAATTTGGTTCTCTTATTATTAAATGTTTAAGTTAATAAAACCACTGTATCTGTTATCACGGTAGAAGTAATACAATAAAGATACTGCTTTCTTTATCTTCTCTTTCCTTCTTTGGACGTTTTTTTTTTTTTTAATTTTAGGAGAGCGTAATTTTTTCCCTTTTTAAAAAAGTTTTGAAGTATAGTCGACTAACAAGATTGCAATAATTTCTAATGTACAACAAAGTGATTCAGTCATACATATACACATATCCCTTCTCTTTCAGAATCTTTTCCCACATAGATTATCACAGAATATTGGGTAGAGTTCTCTGTGCTATACAGCGGGTCCCCATTGGCCAATCATTCCATATACCTCAGGACAGAGTTCTTTGTGCTGTATAGCAGGTCCCTATTGGCCAATCACTCCATACACCTCATATGCCAATCCCAAACCCCGGGCCATCCCTCCCACACACCCCCACCTGTCCCTTTGGTAACCATTTTTTCAAAATCTGTGGCCTTTTTCTGTTCTGCAAATAAGTTCATTTGTATCCTTTTTTTTTTTTTAGATTCCACATATAAGTGATATCATATGATGTTTGTCTTTCACTGTCTGACTAACTTCTCTTAGTACAATAGTTTTTAGGTCCATCCATCTTGCATCAAATGGCATTGTTTCATTCTTTTTATGGCTGAGTAATGCTCAGTGGTGTATATGTACCACATCTTCTTTATCGATTCCACTGTCGATGGACATTTAGTTTACTTCCATGTCTTGGCTGTGTAAGTAGTGCTGCAGGGAACATTGGGGTGCATGCATCTTTTCAAGTTATGGTTTTCTTCAGATAGATGCCCAGGGGTGGGATTGCTGAATCATATGGTACTTCTGTCTTTAGGTTTGTTTTTATTTTATAATGATTTTTAGCTTTTCCATTATAGCTGGTTTATAATGTTCTGTCAATTTTCTACTGGACAGCAAGGTGACCCAGTTACACATACATGTATACATTCTTTTTTCTCACATTATTGTGCTCCATCATAAGTGACTAGATATAGTTCCTGGTGCTATACAGCAGGATATCATTAATTACCCATTCCAAAGGCAATAGTTTACATCTCTTAACTCCAGATTCCCAGTCCATCACACTCCCTCTTCCTCCCCTTTGGCAACCACAAGTCTGTACTCCATGTCCACAACTTTCTGTTCTGTGGAAAGGTTCTTTTGTGCTGTATATTAGATTCCAGATATACGTGATATCATATGGTAGTTTTTTGAGGAACCTCCATACTCTTTTCCATAGTGGAAATGTTGTGCCAAGGTACACTCCCACCACAGTGTAAGACAATTCCCTTTCTCCACACCCTCTCTAGAATTTATTGTTTGTAGACTTGATGATGGCCATTCTGTCTGATGTAAGGTGGTACCTCATAGTAGTTTTGATTTGCATTTATCTGATAATTAGTTATTTATTATTATTAGTTAGTATTATTAATTTTTTTTTCTGGCCATCTGTATGTCTTCTTTGGAGAAATGTCTATTTAGATCTTCTTCCCATTTTTTGATTGGGTTGTTTGTTTTTTTGATATTGAGCTGCAGGAAGTGTTTGTATATTTTGGAGATTAAACCCTTGTCAGTTGCTTCATTTGCAAATATATTCTCCCATTCCATGGGTTGTCTTTTCATTTTGTTTATGGTTTCCTTTGTTGTGCTAGGACAGCACAGTTTTGATGGGTTGCTATACTAAGAAAAGGAAGGGTTTTAGGAGAGACTTACTGATTTGTTTCTTTATACTGTCTCTCTCTATAGATCCTGGGGTGTGATAAGGAGTTCAGTAACAAAGGAGGAATTTTAGAGACACATCTGAACCTCCGCTGCTGTTTTTTTTTTTTTTTTTTCCAAAGCTATACATTTCTTTTGAATATGGAGGATAGCCTAAATCCAAGAAAACTCATCTTTCAAATAAGGGTTTCCAAAATATAACTCTAAACACAGAAGGAAATTTTTTAGTTATTTCCAAATCTAGTTTTGTGACAATACAAACTACAACTATGAAGACTTTTAGACACTCTATCTAAATAACAAAAAGAAGATTTTTCCACATTTTTTTTGGCTACTCACTTTCAAAGAATGATTTTTTTTAAATAAGAAAGGAACAACAAAAAAGAAATGGTTCTAGGAGTTCCCATTTTGTCTCAGCAGTAACAAACCTAATATCCATGAGGATGCGAGTTCAATCCCTGCCCTTGCTCAGTGGGTTAAGGATCTGGTGTTGCTGTTAGCTGTGGTGTAGGTCACAGACACAGCTTGGAGCCCACATTGCTGTGGCTGTGGTGTAGGCCTACAAATGCAGCTCTGATTGAACCCACAGCCTGGGGACTTCCATACACCACAAGTGCAGCCCTAAAAAGCAAAAGCAAAAAAAAAAAAAAGAGTTGTTCTAGCTAAATGGAGAATCTGATCATATTTTGCAAACTTTAAACTTAAATTTTAGGAGTTCCTGTCGTGGCACAGTGGTTGACAAATCCGACTAGGAACCATGAAGTTGCGGGTTCGATCCCTGCCCTTGCTCAGTGGGTTAACGATCCGGCGTTGCCGTGAGCTGTGGTGCAGGTTGCAGATGCGGCTCGGATCCTGTGTTGCTGTGGCTCTGGCATAGGCTGGAAGCTACAGCTCCGATTCAACCCCTAGCCTGGGAACCTCCATATGCCGTGGGAGCGGCCCAAAGAAATAGCAAAAAGACCAAAAAAATTAATAATAATAATAATAAAATAAAATAAACTTGAATTTTATCTGTCTTGCTTTCAAAATTAAACATTTTCATTCTGGAAAGTAGTATTAAAAACAAATGGATAGTTTTTTAAAAGAGCAATTGAATACACTCTAGTTTTTCCTTTTTGATTATCCTACTTTGATATTTTAGTTCAGGGTTATAAATTACAAATTGAATGAGAATTCTGTATTTGATAATGTACTAATTTTGCCTCAGTTAACATCAGGGTTTTTTTAAAAAAAATTCACAGTATTCAATTTGTAATGAATATTTTACTCTCTGTTTTAACATAAATAAAATGTATTTTGCATTAGCCATTGTCTTTAAGTGTTTTCTGATCATCTATAAGTAAAACATTTTTAAAAATTTTTTTGATAATATATAGGGTAGAGAAGAATTCTTGAAAAAACTCACTCGTGGTGAAGTGGCTAATGGAATGATAATTCAGGTAATCCCAATTTGGTTTCAATATTTTATTTTTCCTTTAATTTGCATTTTACTTAGCATTTTTAGATTTGACTGTAATGAGGCATCTTTTCACTCCTTGGTTTGCAAGCCAGCAGTTTTTTCTCCTTAGCTGATGACAGTTGCCCTCTGTGTACGACTAGCAGTGTCTGATCATGCATAAAGAAACTGACCTTCCATACACATATCTCATTTTGTGGCTTAATGGGAATTTCTGCCAGTCTAGTAAAAGGGCAGTAGAATCTTCTTCCTAAGTGTCTCTAGTTTGCTTTGTGATGATGTTATGTTTTCTTTACTTTTAATGGCTTTCTCATGAACTCTTTTATTTGACTGAAAAGAAAATATGCCATGATATTTCTATGTAAAGAAAACTGGAGTATTATAGCTAGCAAAATCAATTTTATTTTGTTATCTTAATATTTTTTTTAGGGCTGCACCCACAGCATATGGAGGTTCCCAGGCTAGGGGTCAGATCGAAGCTGTAGCTGCTGGCCTATGCCATAGCTACAGCATTGCCAGATTTGAGCTGATCTGTGATCTGTGCCACAGCTCCTGGCAACACTGAATCCCTAAACCACTGGGCAAGGCCAGGGATCAAACATGAGTCCTCACGGATGCTAGTCAGGTTTGTTTCCACTGAGTCATGATGGGAACTCCAAAATCAATTTTATTTTTAAAAAGTCTTTATCTACTACCTGCGTATCCTTTGGAACTCAGATTGGGAAACTGAACCCTGGCATGTTTCAGGAATGCCTCCGCTCCAGAAATACATAATATTTGAAACTATTACTATAAAAAGAATAAAATCAAGAGGCAAAACAGTCCAAGACAATGTTATTTTAAAAAATTACTTCAGATTATCTGCACCTCGTTCTGCTTTGAAGAAACATAAATTTTGTGCTTTTTTTCTAATTGGAAATTGATATTTTCAAACATAAAAATGCAGTGTTTCTCTAATTCTATATGTTTGAAAATTCCAAATTACCTAATTTACTTCACTGTATAGGTAAGCCCAGTAATTTCATAATCTTCCAGAGCTTTTTGTTTAATCGTTTGTTATTAGCTTCCTGTTTATTGGTTTTATTTGGTCTTGAAATGTAGAAATTACATTTATATTTGTCATTAATGTGTCCTCTAACCTTATTATCCTCCAGTACTTACTTAAGAATATTTTATTTTTATTGTATATTAAATATTTCCTCTCATTTTTTCTAATAATAACCTGTGCACTCTTTAAATATGCTGTTTTCATACCTATTTCTTTTTATGGTAGCGTTTTTTTTTTTTTTTAATATTACTGCCTGACACAGGATTGAATCTCAGTAAATGTTTAGATAATTAATAACAATGAATTATTTCAAATTCCTTGCTGGCAGAAAAGACTGTTTTCCCTTCAAGAAGAGTTTTCACTTGAGAAGCTGAATCTTAGTAGAACAAAAGCAATACATGCCCTAGCACTGGGACAAATCGAGATACCTCTGCTTCAACTGGAAGAAGAGGCTATAAAAATCAGAACTATCCACAAAGAGCATGGTGATGTAAGCATTTACAATTTGTAATTAATCCAGAAACTAATTTAGGTCAGTAAATCATGTATGCAATTTTACATTATTATTTGTAAAATTTTGACTTCACATAGGAAGATATAAAAGAATGGACAAAATAAGTAACTATTTTATGACCACGTGATTGATCTATGGTGGAATTATATAGCAAGACTATTAATGCTATTACCAGGAGCCCCATAATTTATCCTAGAGTGTACTTAGGAAAAGTAGTTTTCAAATGGGCTAGTAGTGATTTATTGTTTCCAGAGGATTGCAAGTTAAAGACAATGGACTATCTATTGTCTTTAATTGTAAATTTAATTCAAAGTCTTCATTGTTTATCAATAAATTTCCAAAGCTATGTTTGCTCAAATATAAAATATAATGCATCTTGACATTTTCATGGTAAATTTTTGATGTATGTAGCTGAAGTTAAAACAGTTCGAGTGAAAAATAAAGCAAATGTTGATAAAATATTTTCAAAACAGGTTTATGGCAGTAACTGATATTACTAGCCCTTCCCAAAGAAAAATTTAGTAGAAAAATATGTATACATCATATCATTAGTCTTTTGGAGAAGTAGAAGGTGTGGTAGGAGTTATACATTCTTGTCCTCAGCTACAAGGAGGACATACATATATTCATCTGAGCCATTTTGGCAGCAGGATTTTTTTCTTTGCAAATGATGATGTTAACTTTGTATTCTTAGTCTTTAATAACTTCAAAAATTTCATTGCTTAAACTTTGTGATTTACAAAATTTTCCTATTATGAAAGTTTAGTTTGCTCTTCAGAGCATCTCTCTGAAAGAGGCAAGAAGTAGTGTGTCCATAACATGACATGAGAAAACTTGGTCCTAACTGCATGAAGCAACTTGTACAAGGTAATAAGCCACAGAAACAAATTCTGAGTAAACTACTCTGCTTAGGGTTTCTAGATGCTTCTCCTAGAGCTCATGTAATAAATATTTAACCAGTGCTAATATCTAGTGAGCAAAGTCATTTTAATAATGGCTCCTCCTTACATTAATAGGAATTTATTAATTGTATCAGAACATTGATATAATCATCTGAGTATGATAATGAATTCCAGAAGAGATTAATGACTTTATTTTTTCTTTTATAATAGCCATTGTTTTGTACTGCTTATAGTTTAGTAGTCATTTTGTTAATTTTAATAGTGTATAAATTATAAACACTATTAATTTAGCATTAAACTCTTGAAAAGAATAAATTTTTGTACTCTTTTGTAATGATCACTGACAATTTGCATTTGGAGTTTTAATTTTGGTTAAAATATCTTAAATATTGTGATGAGAATTTATCATTTCTGTGCATTTACTAATTTTTATTACTTAAAATTGATTAATTTTGGTTTTCTCAGATAATTCAAATTGAATATTGGGATTATGGATATCACAGTATGTTCTTATAATTCATGTGTGGTGGTCCTTTCCTTTTATACTAAAATATATCCTGTTGTTATTAAAATAGTCATTTGGGAACTATTTGGTCTAAACCAAGATAATTAATTTGTAAATGTTGCACATCTTAATTTCTAAACGTCTTCCAGACCCTAGATGATATAATTGGGAGGAAAGAACACGTTAAAAAAAATGTAGAAAAAACAAAGAAAAAATTGCGAAAAAAGGAGAAGAAAACCCAGAATGCATTAATAGAAACTGAGGTAAGAAATTTAATGTCAGATAATTTGGGGGGAGAGTTCCCGTCATGGCTGGTAACGAACCCGACTAGTATCCATGAAGACACAGACAGGTTCAATCCCTGGCCTTGCTCATTGGGTTAAGAATCTGGCATTTGCTGTGGGTTGGGGCTGCAGCTCCAATTTGACTGCTAGCCTGGGAACTCCTTAATGCTGTGGGTGCAGCCCGAAAAAGTCAAAAGAGAAAATGTTTTTTGAATTTACAATCTCTTTATGTCAATGATAACTATTCCAGCAAGTTTAATTTTAGGTTTCTCTCTCTCATTCCTAATTGGTTGTACTAAATTGACTCTGCTTGTGCACATATGCCTCCCCCCGCAAAATCTCTGTGCCTTCATTTTTTCTCTTATACTGTCTTTCCTGTTGGTCTAGTGTATCCTCCCTTTGCCTTACCTACAAAGTAGAGGTAGGGATTGGTAATGTCCTAGACAGTATCATGTTTCTGCAGATGAGACCACTGTGCAGGTTGAAACAAGTGTCAATATCTGACCTTTAAATTCTACCCTCAAGCTGGTAAGTAGGCAGCAGGAACACAAGGCTTTCAAGAATTTTTCCAACTTAGAAATATTTACTCTCTGAAAATGCTCACATCTAACATTTGACCTTTAGAGATTCACTGGATATGGGAAAGCAGTCTATTGTCTTTAACTTGCAGTCTTCTGGATGTATTTTCAAGGTAGCACCAATTGGATTTATCAATGGAGAGCATGTGAGCCATGAGATAGAGGTGTTATCATACCATTTAAATAAATTTAGCCCTGGACAGAGCCCAGAAAGATTTTTTTTAATTACCATGGAAAATAATATATGTAATAATAGTAATAACAGATACAAATACTTTGCGTTTTTTTATGTTTATGTTCTAAGTGCTCAGACCTATTAACTAATTTCATCTTCATGATAACCCTATGAAGAATATGCTATTATTATCTCCATTCTACGGTTAAAGAATCTGATGCCTGTTTTTTTAATGAACTTGTTCAGTTTCACACAACTTCTTTTTTTTTTTTTGCAGGCCACACACATGGCAAATGGAAGTTCCCAGGCTAAGGGTCGAATTGGAGCTATAGCTTTCAGCCTGCTCTCCAGCCACAGCAATGCTGGATCTGAGCTGCACTGCATCTGTGACCTTACACCACAGCTCACAGCAACGCTGGATCCTTAACCCACTGAGTTGGGCCAGGATCAAACCCACATCCTCGTGGATACTAGTTGGATTCGTTTCTGCTGAGCCACAGCAGGAACTCCCTCACACAACTTCTTAATAGTGAGGTACTTTATCCGACACTGGCACTGGAACCTATGCTCTTAACCATTACATTATACTGGTCAAATCATACAGGTTAATTTTATTGACCTCAGTGAAGTAAAATCATAACTCAATAGTAACAAAAAATATAGCAAAAAAGAAATAAATTATGTAGACCATTGGAAATACTTTTTATATCATTTTTAAAATTTACTTCTGTGTAAGGTAATATTTAGAAATACAAATGACCATTTACTTATAAATGATTAAAAACTATAGCAAAATTTATGGAATGAACCAAGATTATAATTTGATATTAACAATAAATTAGTTTGCTTTTCTTTTCTTTAGGGCTGCATCCATGGCACATGGAAATTACCAGGCTAGGGGTAGAATCAGAGCCACAGCTGCTGGCCTTCACCACAGCCACAGCAATGCAGAAACTGAGCCACATCTGTGACCTACATCACAGCTCATGGCAACTCTGGATCCCCAAACCACTGAGTGAGGCCAGGGGTCAAACCCTCATCCTCATTGACACTAGCTGGATTCCATTCCACTGCACCACAACTGGAACTCCAACAATAAATTATTTTGTGTGTCACAAATCTATCTATGAAACAGATATAGACTCACAGACATAGAGAAAAGATCTGCAGTTGCCATGGGGGAGGGGCTGGGGGGGATGGAGTAGAAACTTGGGGTTAGCAGATATTAGCTATAATACGTAAAGGGGATAATCAACAATATCCTATTGTATAGTACAGAGCACTGTATTCAGTGTCCTATGATAAACCATAATGGAAAATAATTTTTAAAAGTATATATATATATATATATATGTATATATAGTGTTAATTTCTGCTGTACAGCAAAGTCATTCAGATATATATATAGACATATATATATCCACACACACACTCTTTTTAAAAAATTTGTTTTTCCCATATAGATTATTACAGAATATTAGAATAGATTTCCCTGTGCTATACAGTAAGTAGGTCCTTGTTATCTGTTTTATATATATTGGAGTGTATATCTTACTCTCATCCTCCCTCCCCGCCACAGTTTATCCTTTGGCAACCATAAGTTTGATTTTGATATCTGTGAATTTCTTTCTGTTTTATAAATAAGTTCTTTCATATCATTTTATTAGATTCTACATACAAGTAATATCATACTACATTTCCTTTTTTCTGTCTGATGTACTTCACTTAGTATGATAATCTCTAGGCCCATCCATGTTGCTTCAAATAGCATTATTTCATTCTTTTTTATGACTGAGTAATATTCCATCGCATATATAGGTACCACATTTTCTTTATCCATTCCTCTGTTGATGGACATTTAGGTTTCTTCTATGTCTTGGCAATTGTAAATAGTGCTTCAGTGAACATTGGGGTACATATATCTTTTTGAGTTATGGATTTATCCAGATATATGCCAAAGAGTGGAATTGCTGGATTATATGCTAGTTCTATATTTAGTTTTTTAAGGAACCTTCATAGTGTTTTCCATAGTGGTTGTTCCAAGGTACATTGCTATCAAAAGTGTAGGAGGGTTATCTTTTCTCACACCCTTTCCAGCATTTATTGTTCATAAACTTTTTGATGATGGTCATTCTGACTAGTGTAAAGAGGTACCTCATGGTAGTTTGGATTTGTATTTCTCTAATAATTAGCAATGTTGAACATCTTTTCAGGTGTTTTTTGGTCATCTGTTTTCGTTGGATAATGTCTACTTAGATCTTTGGACTATTTTTTGATTGAGTTGTTTGTTTTTTTTGGTATAAAGCTGCATGAGATGTTTGTACATTTTGGAGTTTAATCCTTAGTTGGTTTCTTTGTTTGCAAAGATTCTCTCCCATTCTGTGGGTTTCCTTTTTGTTTGTTTTTACGGTTTCTCTTGCTGTGCAAAAGCTTTTAAGAATTCCTGTCATCGAGAGATGGGATTAAGATGGTGGAACAGAAGGAATGGACCTCAACTTCTCTACTAAAAACAATAAAATTCACAAATAAAGGCTGAGCAATCTTCACCCTAATGGACCAGAAACCTTAAAAAAGATATCCTACTCCAGAAGACAAAGAGGATGACACATCAAGAGGTAGGAGGGGTGATTTCACGATATAAACAACCCCATACCTCCCAGGTGGGAAGCCCCACAGATGGAAACTAACGGGTTCACAGAGACTCACCTACAGGAGTGAGAGTTCTGAGCCACACATCAAACTTTCACGTGGGGATTAGGCTGGGAGAAAGAGCCCCTGGAGCATCTGGCATTGAAGGCCAGTGGGGCTTGTGCGCAGGAGCTCCATGGGACTTGGGGAAACAGAGACCCCATTCTTGAAAGGCACATGCAGATGTTCACATGCACTGGGTCCCAGGGCAAAGCAAAGTCTCCATAGGAATCGGTCAAACCTGACTGCAGTTCTTGGAGGACATCCTGGGAAAACAGGGGTGAATGTGGCTTGTTGTGAGGGAAGGACATTGAAAGCAAAGCTCTCAGGAATATTCAGCAGCTATGCCTTTCTCTGGAGGTGGCCATTTTGGGAAAACCTGGCCCCACCTGTCAGTCAGCTGCTGAGAAGCCCCAGGGCAAACAACAACCCAGGTGGGATCACAGCCCCGCCCCTCAGTAAACAGGCTGCCTAAAGACCCCTCAGGCACACAGCTGCCTCTAATCCCATCCAGAGACTAAGCTCCACTCACCAGAGGAATTAGAATCGGCTCCACCTATCAGTGGGCAGGCATCAGCCCCTCCCATCAGGAAGTCTACAGCAAGCCCCCCATGCTGACTTCAGCCACAGGGGGGCAGACACCAGAAGTAAGAGAGGCTACAACTCAATTATCTGTAAAAAGGTCTCCAAACAAAAAACCTATAAAAATGAAAAGACAGAGAACTATAACTCAGATGAGAGAGAAGGGAAAAACCCCAGAAAAACAGCTAAGCGATGAGATTCTCAGCATCCAGGAAAAAGACTTTAGATTGTTGATGCTGAAGATGATGCGAGACATTGGAAATAAACTGGAGGCAAAGATGGATACCTTACAGGAAACACTGACCAAAGAGATACAAGCTATAAAACTTGAACAAGAAGAGATGCAAAATACAATAACTGAAATAAAAAATTTACTAGAAGCATCTAACTGCAGAATACAGGAGGCAGAAGAATGAATAGCGAGAAGGAGGACAGATTAGTGGAAATTATGGATGCAGAACAGAAAAGAGAAAAAATATTGAAAACAAATGAAGAGAGTCTCGGAGAACTCTCGGACAACGTTAAATGCACCAATGTCCATATTATAGGGGTGCCAGAAGGAAAAGAGAGAGAGAAGGGGACAGAAAAAATATTCATAGAGATAATAGCCAAAAAAATTCCCTCACATGGGAAAGGAACCACTCACTCAAATCCAGGAAGCACAATGAGTACCTTATAAAATAAACCCTAGGATGAATACACTGAGACACATACTAATCAAACTGACCAAAATTAAAGACAAAGAGAATATCTTGAAAGCAGCTAGGGAAAAGAAACAAATAACATACAAGGAAACCCCAATCAGGTTATTGGCAGATTTTTCAGCAGAAACTCTGCAGGCCAGAAGGGAGTGGCACGATGATACTTAATGTGATGAAAGGAAAAAACCTCCAACCAAGTTTACTTTACCCAGCAAGGCTCTCATTCAGATTTGAAAGAGAAATCAAAACCTTCACAGATAATCAAAAGCTCAAAGAGTTCAGCAACACTAAACCAGCCTTACAACAAATACTAAAGGGCCTTCTCTAGGCAGAAAAGAACAAGAGAAGAAGGAAAGAAAAAAGAGCAGCAAAAACAAATCTAAAGCAATTAATAAAATGGCAATAAGAACATACATATCAATAATTACCTTAAATGTTAATGGACTAAGCGCCCCAACCAAAAGACATAGACTGGCTGAATGGATACAAAAACAAGACCCATGTATATGCTGTCTTCAAGAGACCCACTTTACTTCTGAGGACACATACAGATTGAAAGTGAGAGGATGGAAGAAAATATTTCATGCAAACGGGGATCAAAAGAAAGCTGGAGTAGCAATACTCATATCAGACAAAATAGACTTTAAAATGAAGAATATTTTCAGGGACAAAGAAAGGCATTACATAATGATCAAAGGGTCAATCCAAGATGATATAACAATTTTATTTTATTTATTTTATTATTATTTTTTTATTGTCTTTTTGCTATTTCTTGGGCGGCTCCCATGGCATATGGAGGTTCCCAGGCTAGGGGTCAAATCGGAGCTGTAGCTGCTGGCCTATGCCAGAGCCACAGCAACGCAGGATCTGAGCTGCGTCTGTGACCTACACCACAGCTCACGGCAACGCCGGATCTTTAATCCACTGAGCAAGGGAAGGGATCGAACCCACAACCTCATGGTTCCTAGTCGGATTCTTTAACTGCTGTGCCACGATGGGAACTCCAATACAAAAATTTTAAATATCTACACACCCAACACAGGTTCACCACAATTTATAAGGCAACTGCTAACAACCTTAAACGGAGAAATCGAAAACAATACAATCATAGTGGGGGACTTTAACACCTCACTTACAGCAATGGACAGATCAACCAGAGAGAAAATCAATAAGGAAACACAGGCCTTGAATGATGCATTAACCCAGATGGACATAATAGATATTTATAGGGCATTTCATCCAAAAGCTTCAGAATACACATTCTTCTCAAGTGCACATGGAACATTCTCTGAGATTGATCATATCCTGGGCTACAAATCCAACCTCAGTAACTTTAGGAAAATTGAAATCATATCAAGCATCTTTTCCAACCACAACGCTGGACGACTGGACATCAACAACAAGAAAAAAAACTGCAAAAAACACAAACACGTGGAGACTAAACAACATGCTACTAAACAACCAATGGATCACTGAAGAAATCAAAGAGGAAATTAAAAAATACCTTGAAGCAAATGACAAGAAAGATACAATACTCCAAAACCCATGGGATGCAACAAAATCCATTCTCAGAGGAAAGATTGTACCAATACAAGGCCACCTCAGGAAACAAGGAAAAGCTCAAATAAACAAGATATCTTTACATCTAAGGCAGCTCGAGAGTGAAGAACAGACAAGACCTAAAGTTAGTAGAAGGAAAGAAATCATAAAGATCAGAGCAGAAATCAATGAAATAGAAACAAAGAAAACTATGGAAAAGATCAATGAAATGAAAAGGTGGTTCTTTGAAAAGATCAACAAAATTGATAAACCCCTAGCTAGACTTATCAAGCAAAAAAGAGAGAGGACTCAAATCAATAAAATTAGAAATGAAAAAGGAGAAGTAACAACGGACATCACAGAATTACATAAGATCATAAGAGACTACTATATGCAACTGTATGCCAATAAAATAGAAAAACTAGAAGAAATGGACAAATTCTCATAAAAGTACAATCTTCCAAGACTAAACCAAGGTGAAAGAGAAAAGATGAATGGACCAATCACAACAACTAAAATTGAAACTGTGATTTAAAAACTTCCAACAAACAAAAGTCCAGGACCAGATGGCTTCACAGGCAAATTCTATCCAACATTTAGAGAAGAGCTAATACCTCTCCTTCTGAAACTATTTCAAAAAATTGCAGAGGAAGGTATACTCCCAAACTCATTCTATGAGGCCACCATCACCCTGATACCAAAACCAGACAAAGATTCCACAAAAAAAGAAAACTACAGGCCACTTTCACTGATGAATGTCAATGCAAAAATCCTCAACAAAATACTAGCAAACCACAACCAACAATACATTAGAAGGATTGTACATCATGATCAAGTGGGATTTATCCCCAGGGATGGAAGGGTTCTTCAATATCCGCAAATCCATCAGTGTGATACACCACATTAACAAACTGAAGAATAAAAACCATATGTTCCTCTCAATAGATGCATAAAAAGCCTTTGAGAAAATCCAACACCCATTTCTGATAAAAACCCTTCAGAAAGTGGGCATAGCAGGAACCTACCTCAACATAATAAAGGCCATATATGACAAACCCACAGCGAACATCATTCTCAATGGTAAAAAGCTGAAAGAATTCCTGCTGAGATCAGGAACAAGACAAGGATTTTTGCTCTTGCCAATACTATTCAACATAGTTTTGGAAGTCCTAGCCACAGCAATCAGAGAAGTAAAAGAAATAAAAGGAATCCAAATTGTAAAGGAAGAAGTAAAACTATCGCTATTTGCAGATGACATTATACTATACCTAGAGAATCCTAAAGACTCTACCAGAAAACTGCTAGAGCTCATCCACAAATTTGGAAAAGTCTCATGATACAAAATTAATACACAGAAATCGACAGCATTTGTATACACTAACAATGAAAGAGCAGAAAGAGAAATTAGGGATACAATCCCTTTTACTGTCACATCCAAAAGAATAAAATACCTAGGAGTAAACCTACCTAAAGAGACAAAAGACATGTACTCTCAAAACTCTAAGACATTGATGAAAGAAATCAAAGATGACATAAATAGATGGAAAGATATACCATGATTGTGAATTGGAAGAATTAATATTATCAAAATGACTATACTACCCATCAAAACCGCCTGGTACTGGCACAAAGAAATATAGATCAGTGGAACAGGATAGAAAGCCCAGAATTAAACCCATGCACCTACAGCCAACTAATCTATGACAAAGGAGGCAAGAATATACAATGGAGAAAGGACAGCTTGTTCAATAAGTGATGCTGGGAAAGCTGGACAGCCACATGGAAAAGAATGAAATTAGAACACCCCCTATCACCATATTCAAAAATAAACTCCAAATGGATTAATGACCTAGATATCAGACCAGACATTATAAAACTCTTAGAAGAAAACATAGGCCAAACATGTCTCTGACATAAATGACAGTAACATCTTCTCAGATCCACCTCCTAGAATAATGACAATAAAAACAAAAATAAACAAATGGGACCTAATCAAACTTAAAAGTTTCTGCGCAGCAAAGGAAACCCTAAACAACACAAAAAGACAACCCACAGAATGGGAGAAAATCTTTGCAAGTGATTCGACTGAAAAGAGATTAATCTCCAAAATTTGTAAACTTCTGCAGCTCCACACCAAAAAAACATACAAGCCTATCAAAAAATGGGCAGGAGATCTAAACAGACAGTTCTCCAAAGAAGACATACAGATGGCTGAGAAACACATGAAAAGATGTTCAACATCACTCATTATTAGAGAGATGCAAATTGAAATCACTCTGAGGTACCACCTTACACCAGCCAGAACGGCCATCATCCAAAAGTCTACAAACAATAAGTGCTGGAGAGGGTGTGGAGAAAAAGGAACCCTAGTACACTGTTGGTGGGATTGTCAATTGGTGCAACCACTGTGGACAACAGTATGGAGATTCCTCGGAAAGCTAAACATAGAACTACCATTTGATCCAGCAATCCCACTCCTGGGCATCTACCCAGAAGAAACCATGACTCGCAAAGACACATGTACTCTGAGGTTCATTGCAGCACTATTTACAATAACCAAAACATGGTAACAACCTACATGTCCATAAACAGGAGTGGATCAAGAAGAGGTGGTACATATACACAATGGAATATTACTCAGCCATTAAAAGGAATGAAATACTGGCATTTTTAGCAACATGAATGGACCTAGAAATTATCATGCTAAGTGAAATCAGCCATACAATGAGACACCAACATCAAATGATTTCAGTGGCGTGTGGAATCTGAACAAAGGACAAACTGAACTTCTTTTCAGAACAGATGCTAACTCACAGACATTGAAAAACTTATGGTCTCCGGAGGAGACTTTGGGGGGGCATGGGGGTATGTGCTTGGGTTATGGGATGGAAATCCTGTGAAATCAGATTGTTATGATCATTATACAACTACAGATGTGATAAATTCATTTGAGTAATTAAAAAATAAAATAAAATAATAAAAATAAGGATAAAAAAAAAAGTGAATTCCCATCATGGCTCAGTGAAATGAATCTGACTAGCATCCATGAAGATGCAGGTTTGATATCTGGCCTTGCTTACTGAGTTAAGGATCTGATATTGCTGTGAGCTGTGGTATAGGTTGCATTCATGGCTTCAGTCCCAAGTTGCTGTGGCTGTGGTGTAGGCCAGCAACTACAGCTCCAATTCAACCCCTAGCCTGGGAACCTCCATATACCATGGATGTTGCCCTGAAAAAATAAAAAATAAAAAAACCTTTTACGTTTATTTAGGTACCATTTGTTTATTATTATTATTATTTTTAATTTTCATTACTCTAGGAGATAAATCCCCAAAGATACTGATTTATATCTAAGAGTGTCCTGCCTATGTTTTCCTCTAGGAAATTTCAGTATATGGCTTAGGTTGAGATCTGTAATCCATTTTAACTTTATTTTTGTGTGTGGGTTAGAGAATGTTCTAATTTCATTCTTTTACATGTAGCTGTCCCGTTTTCCCAGCACCACTTAACTGAAGGTACAGTCTTTCTTCTGTTGTGTATTCTTTCCTCCTTTGTTGTAAACTAGTTGACCATATGTGCATGAGTTTACCTCTGAGCTTTCTATTCTGTCCCATGAATTTTTGTGCCAGTACCGTACTGTTTTGATTACTGTAGATTGGTGATATATCTGAAGTCAGGGAGCCTAATTCTTCTAGTTTCATTTTGCTTTCTCAAGATTGCTTTGGCTATTTGTGGGCTTTTTGTTTCCATAAAGATTTAATTTTTTTTGTTCTAGTTCTGTGAAAAATGCTGTTGGTAATTTGACAGGGGTTGCATTGAATCTGTAGATTGCCTTGGGTAGTAGTCATTTGGATTCTTGCAACCCAAGAACATGGTATCTCCTTCCATGTTTTCTTTTTTGTGCAACACCAATGGCATGTGGAAGTTCCTGATGTGGGAATCAAACCCATGCCACACAGGGACCTGAGCTGCTACAGTGACAATGCTGTTTTTTGGGGGGTTTTTTTTAATGATTTTAATTTTTCTATTAAAGTTGGTTTACAGTGTTCTGTCAGTTTTTTTACTGTACAGCAAAGTGACCCAGTCACACATACATACATTCTTTTTTTCACAGTGTCCTCCATTATGCTCCATCACAAATGACTAGATATAGTTCCCAGTGGTATACAGCAGGATCTCATTGCTTATCCGTTCCAAATGCAGTAGTTTGCATCTATTAACCACAATGCTGGATTTTTAACCTGCTTAGCCACAAATATAGTCCATCATTCCATCTGTTTGTGTCCTTTTTGATGTCTTTCATCAGCACCTGCTAGTTTTCAGAGTAAAGGTCTTTTATTTCTTTCAGTAGGTTTAATCCTAGGTATTTTATTATGTTTAATGTGATGGCAAATGGGATTGTTTCCTTAATTTCTTTTTTCTTTTTTTATTGGTGTATAGGCATGCAAGATATTTCTGAGTATTATTCTTGTATCCTGAAACTACCAACTTTATTGCTAAGCTCTAGTAGTTTTCCAATGGCTTCTTTATGATTTGTCTATGTATAGTATCATGTCATCTGCAAACAATGACCGTTTTACTTCTCTTCCAATTTGGATTCCTTTTATTTCTATTTCTTCTCTGATTTCCATGGTTAGGGCTTCCAAAACTGTGTTGAATAAAAATGGTGAGCATGGGCATCCTTGTCTTGTTCTTGATCTTAGCAGAAATACTTTCAGCTTTTCACCATTGAGAATGATGCGAGGTATAGGTTTGTCATGTATGGCCTTGATTATGTTGAGGTAGGTTTCCTCTATACCCAATTTCTGGAGAGCTTTTAGCAAAAATGGGTGTTTTCAAAAGCTTTTTTCTGCATCTGAGATGAGCATATGGGTTTTATTCTTGAGTTTGCTGATGCCATGCATCATACTGATTGATTTGTGTATATTGAAAAATCCTTGCATCCTTGGGATAAATCCTACTTTATCATGGTGTATGATCCTTTAATATATTGTTGGTTTTGTTTGCTAATATTTTGTTGAGAATTTTTGTGTCTATGTTCATCAGTGATATTGGCCTGTAATTTCCCTTTTTTGCGTGGTGTCTTTGTCTGGTTTTGATATCAGTGAGATGGGGCCTGATTGAATGAGTTTGGGAATGTTCCTTCCTCTACAGTATTTTGGAATAGTCTCATAAGAATAGGTGTTAACTCTACTCTGAATGTTTGATGGAATTTGCCTGTGAAACCATCTGATTGTGGACTTTTTTTTTTTTTTGGAAGATTTTATTCATGGTTTCAATTTCAGTATTTGTTACTGATTTGTTTATCTTTTCTAGTTTTTCCTGGTTCAGCCTTGGGGTGTACTTTGTAAGAATTTGTCTATTTCTTCTAGGTTTTCCATTTTATTGACATATAGTTATTTATAGTAGTCTCTTATGATCTTAGTATTTTTGTGATGTCCATTGTAACTTTTTTTCATTTTTAATTTTATTGTTTTGAGCTCACTCCCTTTTTTCTTGGTAAATCTCACTAAAGGTATATCAATTTTGTTGGTCTTTTCAGAGAACCAACTTTCAGTTTCCTTGATTTTCTCTATTGTTTTCTTTGTCTGTATTTCACTCATTTCTGCTCTGATCTTTATGATTTCTTTCCTTCTACTAACTTTGGGTTTTGTTTCTTCTTCTTTCTCTAGTTGCTTTATTTGAGATTTTTCTTGTTTTTTGAGGTAAACTTGTAATGCTATAAACTTGCCACTCAGAACTTCATTTGCTGCATCCCGTAGGTTTGGAATTGTCATTTATTTGTTTTCATTTGTCTCTAGATATTTTTTGATTTCCTCTATGATTTCTTCAGTGATCTATTGGTTGTTTAAGCATATTATTTAGCCTCCAGGTGTTTGTATTTTGTGCTGTTTTTTTTTTTTTCTTGTACTTAATTTCTAGTCTCCTAGCATTGTGGTAGGAAAAGATGCTTGATAGGATTTCAAATTTTCTTAAATTTACCAAGGATTGATTTGTGGCCTGATGTGATCCATCCTGGAGACTGTTGTATGTGCACTTGAAAAGAGTGTCTGTTCTACTCTTTTCAACTGGAATGTTCTGTAAATATCAATTAAATCTATATGATCAAAATGTCATTTAAGTCCTGTGTTTCCTTAATGATTTTCTGTCTGGATGATCTGTCCACTACTCTTTAATAGTCGTGTTAAAGTCCCCCTCCATTCTTGTGTTACTAATGATTTTTCCTTTTATAACTGTTAGCATTTGCCTTATATATTGTGGTGTCCCTATGTTGGATGCATATATATTTATCATTTTTATATCTCCTTCTTGGATTTATCCCTTGATCATTATGTAGTGTCCATCTTCATATCTTATAACCATTTTTTATTTTAAAGTCTATTTTGTCTGATGTCAGTATTGCTCCTTCAGCTTTCTTTTGTTTTCCAATTGCATAGAATACTTTGTTCCTTTCGCTCACTTTCAGTCTGTATGTATCCCTAGTTCTGAAGTGGGTCTCTTGTAGACAGCATATGTATGGGTCTTGTTTTTATATCCATTCAGCCTGTCTGTGTCTTTTGGTTGGAACATTTAATCCATTTTCATTCAGTGTAATTATTGATATGTATATACTTATTGCCATTTTCTTAATTGTTTTGGATTTGTTATTTTAGGTCTTTTTTTCTTCCTCTTGTATTCTCTTATGATTTGATGACTATCTTTAGTATTGTATTTGATTTGCTTTTTTTTATGTGTCTATTGTTTTTTGGTTTGTGGTTCCCATGATATTTTGATATAGAAGTCTGTTCACATACAGAATTGTTTTGTGTTACAGGTCTCTTAATTTAAAATGCGTTTTTAATATTCTGCATTTGTACTTTCTTCTCATAGTTGCTAGTTTTTATATTGTATTTGTCTGTGAATGATTTCCTACTTTTATGCTTGCCTTTAAGATGAGCTTTCCCATTTGTAATTTTATTGTTTTCTAGTTGTGGCCTTTCCTGCCTAGAGAAGTTCCTCTAGCAGTTCTAAAGCTGATTTGGTGGCTGAATTCTCTTAGCTATGCCTTGTTAGAAAGCTTTTGATTTCTTTGTCAAATATGAATGAGAGCCTCGCTGGGCAGAGTATTCATGGTTGTAGGTTTTTCCTGTTCATCACTTTAAATATATCATGCCCCACTTAACTTCTGGTCTGCAGAGTTTATGCTGAAAAATCTGCTCATAACCTTATCGGAATTCCATGGTATGTTATTTGCTGCTTTTCTTTTGTTGGTTGTAATATTTTTTCTTTGTCTTTAATTTTTGTCAGTTTGATTAACATGTGTCTCAGTGTGTTCCTCTTTGCATTTATCCTATATGAGACTCTGTGCTTCCTAGACTTGAATGAGTGTTTCCTTTCCCATGTTAAGGGAAATTATCAGCTATAATCTCTTCAAATAGTTTCTTTGGCCCTTTCTCTCTCTCCCCTCTCCTTCTGGGACCCCTATAATGTTAATGATGGTATGTTTATTGTTGTCCCAGAGGTTGCTTAGAATGTCCTCATTTCTTTTAATTTTTTTCTTTATTGTTTTCCTAGATAGTGATATCCACCTCTGTGTCTTCCAGCTCTCTTATTTGTTCTTCTGCCTCAGTTATTCTGCTATTGATTTCATCTAGAGCATTTTTCATTCCAATTATTATGTTATTCATCTTTGTTCTTTAAATCTTCTAGCTCTTTGTTAAACATTTCTTGTAAATATTTGTTCTGTGGCTCCATTTTTTTTCCTGAGAATTTGATCATCCTTACTCTCATTACTCTGAACTCCTTTTCAGTTTATTGCCTCTCTGCTCTTCATTTAGTTGTTTTTGTGGGTTTTTATCTTGTTCTTTTGTCTGGAACACATTTTTCTGTTGTCTCATTTTGTCTGACCCTTTGCATTTGTGGTCTCCTTTCCACAAGTTACAGGATTTTAGTTCCTCTTGCTTCTGGTATTGCCCCCGGTGGGTAAGTTTGGTCCAGGGGTTTGTGCAGGCTTCCTTGCACAAGGTGGGAGGGAAAGGTACCTGCCTACTGGTGGGTGGAGCTGGGTCTTGTCCTTCTAGTGGTCAGGGCCATGTCAAGGGATATATTTAGAGATGTCTTTGAGCTCAAGATGATGTTAGGCAGCCTGTCTAGGTTTAATATTTTTGGCATGAGACCTTTTTAAAAACATAGATACCTGCCACCTCCCTCCTTAGCACATGCTGGCCATTATTCTCTTGATAGGAGGTGTGACTAATGTTATGGTGACTAGAACCTGCACTGGAATTTGAGTAGGGACTCCTTTTTGCTCTGTGGTTGTCATTGTCCTGTCAGGGGCAGTGTTTGCTCCTAGTTGTACGACTAGGAGCCCCCAGATCTCTTTCTGAGTTGTGTTACTTATCTGCGGTGTGAGGTAGGTGGGATTTGAGCACTTCTGCTAGGAGAGGAGCCCCTGAGTATTCCTCTGCTGAAGCTGTTCACCTGTTGGTATGCTCTGTTGTTTCACTTTCTACCTGTTGTGCAGGTTGACACTGTTGTTGGCACTGCTCTTGACCCCACCTTAACTATGGGTATACCAGCAGTTGGCCCTGATATCTCTCAGGCATGGTTTTCACCAGGTCACCAGCACAAATTCACTGAGGTCAGGTCCCAGGGCTGCAGTAGTCATGCGTCTGGGCCTGCTGTGAGATATATGGAGGCAGCGCAGACTCTGGCCTCATCTAACCCCCACATGTATGGTAGGAGCACATGTCATCCATTCAATATTCTACAGATGCTGAATTTACAAAGCCAGCCATGGAGGTGTAAATCTGTGGTTCTTTCAGCTGGGAGGAGAGATTTCGGCTCTTCTTCCTTAGGACCCTGGGGCTCAGCTGTGGTTTCAGTCCCACCTCTGCATGTGGAAAACCAACTATAGACTGCTTTCGACATGTCAGGAGCAGGAGGAGAGTAGGGCAGCATTGGGGTGCATGAACCCCCCCAAATAGGAGGCAGGCCAGGCAGAGATCAGGCATATGGAGTCACTCTGGTGGGATGGGGTGGGACAGTTGTCTGGGTGAGTGGGCCAGCCCAGGCAGGAGCCTTTTGTGGGGCCTGCAGAGGCAGGGGCTTGAATAGGGAAAAATGCTGCAATGGCACCCCTGCCTCTCCCTCACACATTACTTAACAATGGCACTTAGACTCCACAGCCACCTGGGCCTTCTTCCAGAGCAGTCCTGGTTGCAGTGCTCTGCTCTCCACACACTCCAGGCTGTTTCTGCACAGCCAACTGAAGTTCTCTCCTCAGGTGTCATCTCAAAACCTCTCATTCCAGTACCCAGCCCCTGCCTGTATCAGCAGTCATGCATCTCAGGCTGAAGTGAGCAGGGTGGTGGCAGGGATCATCTGTGTAGATCTCATTCTGTTCTGCCTGCTACAGACTGGCTGGTGTGTTCTTGTCCAAGCCTTAAAAATGCCTTTCTGGTCCCAGCTGGTCTCCCACTGGTTAGGGGATTCCCCAGGGTGTGAGAACCTCTCCTTCAGCTCCCTCCCAGAGGTGCAACTGCTTCTGCTTCTCTTATCTCTTTTTCTTTTTTCCCTTTGTCCTACCTAGTTATGTGGAGACCTCTCTTGTCCTTTCAGGTATATGAATTCTTCTGCCAGTGTTCATTAGGTTTCCTGTAAGGATTGTTCCATTTTTAGATGTATACCTTATGTATTTGTGGGGAAAAGTGAGCTCCACATCCTCCTACTCTGTCGTCTTGATCTCATTGCCACCACAGTTCTTATCCACATCTGAATAGTCATTTCAAAAATACTAAGTAAAAATTGACAAAAGTAGTATATATAACAAATACAAATAAATTCCAATAGAAAACATGGCTGATACATTGTGTGTGTTCTTAATATTATAGAAATTACTAAGAGTTTGAGGCGTAGAGAAGAAGGGTTCATTTTCTTTTGTTTGTCCTTCCAATTAATTTGTCTTTACAATTCCTGTTGAATACTTAAAATGTCTTAAACATTGTTGGAAGTTGCTGGAGTTGGGAAAGTAAAAGGAGAACTTGGTTCACTCAAGAAGTACATCATCTTGTTGAGAAGCAGACAGGAAGGAAATAAATGGCATTAATCCACAGTGAGCAGAGCCATGACGGTGGTGTAATGGTGTCAGAAGAATCATGGGGGAGGGAACCCAGCTGAACTGAGGGTTTCAGAGGAGGTACTGTCTAAAAATGAGAATTAGTTATTGAAATTGAAAGTTGAATATTTGCCTTGCCATGATGTTATAGAGAACAGAGATGATATATGTACAAAATACTAAAAGAATAATTAGTACTGGAAGCATTCAACAAATGGTTTCCATCATCATCATCATTATCATTATTATTTAATTTTTAACTTGATGAAGAAATGAGGTAAGGGCATTTTAGACATAGACTCTGTGTTTCCTAAGCAAGGAGAGTATGGGAGAATTCTGTGTGTTTGTGGAATTTGGCAAATACTTCAATATGAACAAGGAGCAGGGCACCTTTTATACAAGTGAAAATCGATGAAGATAGTGAGATGGCAATGCCCAGATGAAGAAATGCCTTGTTCCATGCTATGGAACAGCATTCTAAAGAAACGTGCAAACTGTGCTAACATCAAACATCATGAATAGCATTTATTAAGTACTCGTTATGCCGACTGCTGTATTAACAATACAATAGCAGCATTTCTACCTTTTGGGTTCTAGGACAAATAATTTTGTGTGCATAAGCATTTCACTTGTGGGCCAAGCTAAACACTATTACTGAATTTTTATTGTGTTTGACCCCAAATTAAATCTTGCCAAAAAGGACATATTACAGTTAGATAACATAAAATATTTATTAAATCTTAAATACATATTAAAAATATTATCTGGAATTAATAATTTTGAATGAGAATATACTTTTTATTGTCTATTAATTTAAAAATATGTGGTTTTATTAAAGTTTTTGAGAAAAGGAAATAAAAAGCATTGTATAATAAAACATTAACTTCAGATTTCCAGACTATTCCAGGTCTGGATATGAAACTATCTTTGGCTGGAAGGCCTCAAAATTGCTGAAACTGTGTCACCTAAGCTACAGGAAAAATAAGCCAAAGAGTTATAAATTATAAATATACTGTTGTCTGCTTCTGTTTCCATTTGCTCTGGTGACACGTCAGCATTCATCAAGACTTACAAAAGCCTCTTGAGATCCCCAAACTTTTGGTCAACATACACAGATTTATACTCTTCATTGACATTTGGCATCTTACCATTTCTTTTCTCACTATGGGGACATCTGTAATATTTTTGATGCCACGGAAGGGTATTTGGTGCTCATATTTACCAAAGCTTCACTGATGGTACCTATGAAAGGTGTCAGAATATCCTTTTTGCTTTTAAGTGCTGTCTGCAGGAAGTGCACTATCTCTTTCTTTTAGTGTGGAATCCTCTGGCACAACCTTTAACATTGCTGAACTGGCTAGTATGGTCTAAGTTGTTGACATCATTTTCTAAAATCTCTCTTTCCCATGAAAATCTCCATTTAAAGTTAAGGCCTAGGTTATGGAATCTGAACCAAAAGTCAAGTTTTTAGTGATAGAGAGGAAGCTGTACCCACAGCTACCCATCCCCTCTGACTTGTTCCTACTTATTTTAATCCATACTTGTGCCTCTTCATGCTTGTTTTTTTTTTTTTTTTTTTTTTTTTGGTTTAATTTTCTCCAAGATGTAACATAGAATCCTGGTGGGCCCACTAGAAGAATCCTTGGAAGCCATCTCAACTATATTCTTGTACCAGACCAACCAAAAGACTCTCATTTATTAGTAGAAAAATTCCAGAACTTCCGGAAGAAAAAAAGAAATGAAGAAGGGAGGATATGAACATTGAAATACAGTACTTGATGTTCCAAATCTTGGACAAACAGAATATTTTCATAGGAAAATAAATATAAAAAATTAGCAATTCATTCCTCTTGAAATCTCTAAGAGTGGAGAAAGAATTAGGAAGCACGCAAAGGAAATGGGGGAAAATGGAAGCAACAGGGGCAGTTGAGACTATGGAATCAGAGGGAGAGTAGCACTAACTAGAAGCAGTGCCAGATATGGGAACAACAACTTTCAGTGAGTCAGTCACTTGGTCAGTAAATCAGTCAGTATAAACACCAGTAGTTATGAAGGGATCATGTAGAAGCAGATGTAATATCAAATCTCCAATCTGGAATTTCACTAGCCAGCCTTAGGAAACTGTGCTGATATTAAATATTGACTTCTTTCTCTTAAACCTCAGAACAATATATATTTCTGCCTCCCTTCTGTGTACATGTTTGATCACCAGTGATCATGTGCTTGCATCTTAAAAGACATGCCTTTCAGATATGCATGTATATGTGTGGGAAGGGGGACATGATAGTGCAGGGGAGGAAGGGAGAGGAAGGGCCAGGAGAGAAAAGAGATAATTCTAACCCATCTTTTAGAAAAATCTCGTCAGATATAATGTTGGAGAAGAGAATTTAAACCCAGGGTGTCACTTATATTGATTAAAATTTACTATTTGCTTTTAATTGTTCACATGGCCTAAGTCTTTGTATTCCCAAATTGCAAGGATTTGAATATCCCACTATTTAAAATATTCCCAATTTTCTGTTTTTTAGGAAAAACGCTCAATGATTTTTAAAGAATTAGAGACTACTAAAAGTAAAACGATTATTTATCATGCAAAAATAAATCAACTGAATAAGGACTTAGAAGAAAAACAAAAGGAAAAGATTGTTTTTGATCGGACACTTGACCGTTTAAAGTAAGTACTTAAAATTTGTCAAAATATTAAATGTTTAATATATCATTTATAAAGGAGATATCATCAAATTTCCATGTTTAAGATTTATGCTTAAATTAATTTATATTTTCTCTCATGCTTTGATGTGAAATATATTTGATAATTTATAAACGTAATCATAACGTTTATAGCAATTATAAATCATATAGCAATTATAAATTGCTATAATTTTTCATTACTCCTCTGGAATTATTTTGTTGTCTTTTTTTTAATTTTAATTTTTAATTTTTTTAGGGCCACACCCACGGCATATGGAAGTTCCCAGGCAAGTGGTCAAATTGGAGCTGTAGCTGCTAGCCCACACCACTGCCACAGCAGTGTGGGATCCAAGCTGTGTCTGTGACCTATACCGCAGCTCACAGCATCACCGGATCCTTTGGGTTTGTTACCACTGAGCCACGGTGGGAACTTTTGGGATTATTCTTATTTAAATAACTGCAATGTTTCTTGAAGTATAAGAACTTTCATTCATTTTACTAAATTCGTGGTGTCTCCAACTAATTTTCAGTATTTCTCACTTATATGATATTGTTAATAATATGTTTTTTTCACCCAATCTTTTTTGATAACAGTTTTGAGGTGAGAGTTTAGACATAGATATTTTATAAAACCTCATGTGTTTATTTACATTTATTGTCCTTGAAAGCCACTCATACAGTGCCCTCATTGGTCTGGGGCATACCTGACAAAGGTTAGTAAGGTCTTTTCACTTTGAGAATGATCATGCTTTAAGAGTCTTAGTGTGTCCATAGACCCCCATTTAGAACCTACATATTCTTCCTTTACTCTATTTGGTTCTTATTTCCTATTTTGTAGTTCACTGAGAATAGGATTGGGAGGACTGCTGAAGGAATATGCATTGGTCATTTTTTTGAATGATGGTTTGATTTAAATATAGAAGCCTAATCCAGCATTAGCAAAGTCATAACACCTGAGGGACAAAGTGTCAGAGAAAGCTATACACAATCTAATACCATGCATCTTAATGGAGTCGAGTCAGTGAACTAAATGAGGGTTTGTTTAGCTATAACCACAGTGTAAAAGGTTACTTTCAAAATGATCATATAGCTTTATCAGAAGATTACTAAGTCAGATTCAGAATACCATGTAAGAAAGCAAGGAACCATGTTCTTTACTTTGAAAGATACGTATCCATATTGTTTAATATCTGTAAGAATATTTGGGGGCTGAAAGGATATGCCTAAAATTGTATAATTCACACTAAACAGAGATTTTAGAGGTGATGATTTCATCATCATTGAGATGATGAAATTTTTTTCTTCAGGACTCTTATCATTTCAATTCTTACATTTTCTTCCATCCTGTAGCTGGAAGGATTGCCCTTAAGGCAAGAACAGTCGCCATGTCCCAGTGAATCAATTCACTCTCCAAAGTTAACCAAACTCTATCTTACCCTAGAAGAGGAGGAAAAGGATAGCTGACACTGTGGTATCATTTATAAATCCATTAATTAATAGTCATAATGGACAATGTCAGGTAATATTTAAAGCTAACATTGATTGACTTGCCAGTGGGCCAGACATTTTGTGGACAATCTAAGCACCTTATCTTATCTGGTTCTTACAGTGAATTCTTAAATCATGTAATAACATTCCCACATGAATACCGAAGAATTAGAAGCTCAGGGAAATTAAATGATTGTTTGAATATTGCACATCTAATTAGTGGTAGAGCTCTTCCAGCTTAGGTCTGTCCTGTTCCAAAGAGTGTGCACTTTCACCTGTGTGTACTGACTCTCTAAACTAGGACTAAAACATATGAACTGCACTAGAAATAATCTACCAATACTTTCACCTAGTGTCTATGTCAGTATCAGTGAATGCTTATATGGAACATCACATAAGAATCATGGATGATGATCATAGTGTGAATGATGAAGTGGAAAAAAACAAGGGCAAGGCAAATAAAAGGGAAGGACCTTATTCTATTTTGAAGGAGATGTACAATCTAAAAAATGTGACCAAAGGGTCAAGTTTTCAAATTTGCTGATAACAGCCATAGTGGGGAGAGAAAAAAAGTGAGTACTTTGTGTTGAGCTGCTGAATCAAACAGAGCAAGTCAGAACTGGACTTGAACTCTGGTTCTGTCATTTACTAATTATCTTACACAAGCTAATTTTGCTGTGGTTTAGGTTTTTTATCTGCAAATAGCTGTAATAATTATTCTTTCATAGAGTGGTTGTGTTAAATGAGATATTATATTCAAGGCACTTTAACATTTTAGCCCCTCAAAAATTTTAGTCCTGCTGCCTTTACAGCTAACTCTGCAAATGGTTCAATTTTCCATACCGGTAGAGATGAAAACAAATGTGGATAACATAAGATTGTGCTGAGGTTTTGCAGCTTTGCTTTTTCTGGATTCTGAGTTACTGATCAACTCTGGCAGTTATTTCTAAAGCATATTTATTTTTGCAGTAGTGTTTTAACCACTTTTTGATGCTTTTTATACTGGTATAGTTCCTAATATAACTATTGATTTTACCATAAAATAATTTACCTCTGTGTCAGGATGCACTTAGTTGCAAATGAAAGAATACATAAAGGCACATATGTACGTGCACATGTGTAGACGTGCGTGCACACACATTCAAACAACAGCTTAAACAGTATAACAGGAGGCCTCTAGGTAGGGTTAGTTTCAGGGTTGCTTGATTCAGCGACTCAACATAAGATGTTCATTTTTTGTTTCTCTCTCTCCACTCTATGTCAACAAATTTGGAAACATGATTCCTGGTTCACATTTAGTGAGTGTGAGCCTCTTATACATGAATTAAGTCTTTGCCTTTCATCTTCTTGGGCTATCTGAATATATATATATATATATATATATATATATATATATATATATATATATATATAATGTTTACTGGTGAATAATTTGCTTAATATAATCAGAATGTACCCTTGAAGTTAGATGCTGCATGGAAGGGAAGTTCTTTTGGAATGACAGTAAAGTAGAGGCACGCTAGGTAGCCAAGAGAATTCTCAAAATCTCCAGAGATTTTCTTCCACCTGGAACTACATTTAGATGTAGCTCATGGAGGTAGGTCTATGGAAAGGACTAGGGAATTTTTCCAAGGCAATTCAGAGTTTTAAATATTGGTTGTTTTAAAATATGTCATAAATACATTTTAGAAAATTAAATGGGAATTGATTAGTGGCAAATGCAGTTCTTTTTCCATAGGAACCAATTTATAACCTTGAGAGAGAAAAAGGAACATGCACAAGCTGTGTTTGATCATCTCATAAGTGAGAAAAAAGCCTGTGAAGAAAGAATCTATGAGGAAGAACAGAGATTCAAGACCTTCTTTACCATGAGGCAAAAAACTCTGGCAAATATTAAGGTGAGTGTTATTTGTGGACTGTTTTAGAATGAAGGAACTATAGTGACAGTCAAATTAGCTATTTTGAGGCACTTGTTTTTCATTCTGAAGTAGCAAAGATGTTTAGATTTTTTAATAGAAATGTTAGCATAGTAAACACACAGTTTTTTATTTTTTTCTATTCTTGTAAGTAATGTATTCATATAGTATATAAATGCTCTATGCATTATTTTCAGTGCATTTTATGTGCACTCTCATTTTGTCATTGTGCCTTATTTTGAAATCTACTGATGATAAGTTATATTTATTCCAGAGCCATTTTTTATATTTTTAATGGGAGATGTGAGAAAAGTTGCATTTTATTTCTGAATAAACATACTTTGAATCTTTACTAGCCACTTCTCTAAAAATGTAAGAATATTTCATGCTCTGTTCCTTTAAAAATGTTTGCATATGTTTTAACTGAACTGGAAACTTACTAGTTAGAAACAGGGAGATTATATGATAAAATGTCTTTTTAGATCTGAAGTTTTATTAAGTTTTATAAAACTGTACATACTAAATTTTTTAATATGAAATATGACTAGATGATATACATTAAGCTAAGTAATCCATATCCCATTTTACATTTTGTAGTAGTTTTTGTCACATTGAATTAAGATAATAAATATGATGTTTTTTAATATATTTATAGATATAACTATTTTAAAGACAGTGAAAATTGCTTCTCAGAAATAAAGACCTCTACTGCCTTTTATTAAAACTATTTCCTTAAAAAACTTTAAAAACTGTATGTAATATTATAATATACATTTGTTAGATATTTTTGATCCTGATATTTATATCTTCAGTTATATACTCAGTATAGTCAGTTATTTTTCCTTTTATGTTTCGAAGACATTGCTAATACATTTTTTAAAAGATTATTTGGAGCAAATAGATATCAAATTGACATGTATGTGAGTGAATGAATGTACCATCTCTTAATACTACTGCTGTGATTCCTCCTATAAGAAAATTATTAATAAAAGAACAATAATTTTATTAATAATGGGAAGTAATATTTTTGGCATCCCGTTTTAAATATGGCCATTACATAGGAAAAGTGTGTGGGGCTTTTTGGTTTTGGGTTATTTTTTACTTAAAAATATGGAAATAATTAGTGCCATCTAGTGGCAATGGATGCAGCCTCTTCTTGGAGGAGTTCCCTGGAAATTTGATTGCCAGATCTCAGATATGTGGTGTATAAGTGAACTGGAGAAGCTTAGACTCAAATTCACCTTTCAAAACAAGAAGATCTAAGTTACTTACTAACTTAAGCATCATTCCCCACCTCACATTTTATCACAGCAGTAGAATTAGTTGTTTGAATTCTACCACGTTTTCTACCTGTACTGGCACTGAGGACACAGTGGGATCTCAATAATCGTATATTGACTGGCATTTCAGCAGTTTAATGGAATGATAATAATTAGTGAAATGGAAAAATATGGTCAGCAGGAGAGAGATGAAGAAAAAATATCCCATATAAGTAGTCTCTCAGTAATTGAGAGCAGTCTCTTCATCCCTAAGCTATCTTTGCCTTCCCATTCCGAAGCACACCTACCCCCAGATATTTGGACACATCACATGGTTTCAGGGTTTTTTCTGAGCATCAGTATCTATCTGAACTTGTTTTTTTGTTCATTCATTTTTACTTGGTTTTTTTTTCTGCCTACCTCCTGCTATAATAATATGACAATGTATTTTTCATGAGGACATGAAATTCTCTGCCATATTCCTTTCTGTAACCTAAAAGCTCAGAACTCTTCCTGGCACAAGAGCAGCACTCAGTAAATACTCAATGACTGAATGATTAAATGGATGAACATATACTTTCTTAGGTCATTTTGCTGTCCACATGCATGATTTTGGCTAAAAGCAAGAGCATTTTACAGATATTTTCTATACTGCACCAGACTGATACTTGAACAGATACTCATGTTGAATGCAGAAGCTGAATCACTCTCTCTTTTATCTTCTCTCCTTGATAATACATAAGAAATGTGCCATCTATTCTGTTCCTTCTAACTGAAAATGGTTAAATTGTCTATCTCTTTCTAGCAATTTCTCAATAATGCCTCTCAAATAACCTTTAATGTATAGGAAATTGTCTCTTAGCAGCACTTGGATAGCTCATTGTTATGCATTCACTTTATATGATCAGAAGCATAGAGTTTGAACAGGAAAAGTTTAAAGATTGATACAGCTCATCATCAGTGACACTGTCTATGATTATGATCAGTTATTGGTGTTAAAGAGTGGGAAGACAATGTAATTCCTCATAGAAAACCTATTCTTATCCCTACTTAGAAATTGGATGAGATAAAAATTATAAATGTGTATATAATATAAAGCATTCAAAGAGAAAACAAGCATTATTAAACATCATTATAAATATGGTGTTATTAATCTGAGGTGTCCCCTCCAGACAAAAGAATTTGTCACAGTTATGGATCATCAAAAGTAATTACTTATAAAAAATTTATAAAAGCCACAATTGAATTATTTGAGGATGCAAGAAAACAGATCATAGAGTTGGAAATATGAACAGCTAATAAGCTAACTTAAGAAATACATAAACTTCAGAGAGCATGCAGTGTGGTTCTGGAATCAAATTCAGTCTTTTTCAATAATAAATTCCATTTCAGATCTTTAAATGATAGATTCCTTGGATGTCATTGAATTTTTATTAACTGCTTTATCATTTACAAATGCAAATTGCTTAAGATTAAAATTTCTATACAGTGTATTCACAGAGTACTATAGCTCCATGTACTGATCTTTCTCTTTGCTTCTGGAAATATCCAAACAAAACTGGAATTTAAGGCATTTTAATCTATCATGAGCTATTCGCGGAAGCCCAGTGTCTTTCCTATGTCCTGTGGGAGGACCTCTCTTTGGTGTTCTTTCAGTAGTCTTGCTCCCCTCCATGTAATATGATATGAGTGAACTACAGTGGATCTGTGGCAGACAGAAGAGCAATTTCCAGATTAGGTACTAACAGAGGCAGTATCCTAGTACTTTGTAATTTATTAGTATTTCCTTTGCTTTATATTTCCCACGCTCAGGAAATACCTCTTCCCTGTCTGTTGTTATTTCAAGTTTGGTGATCAAATCATTTCTTGACCCTTTCATGTGGTAAATTGTTAGCTTAATACAAAGGCATTGATTCACTAACTTGGACAGACAGCTGCAGAAGTAGTATAAATCGGAAACAAATTTAATCTGAGGTAATTTTAAAGATGGATACAATTTTAAAAATTATTCTTCTATTGGCCACTCACTATTTCTTCATTTACACAATTAGTTTATGAGTGCTTGCTACTGTTTTGGGGACACTTAATGCTGAATGACCAAAATTCTGACCTCAATTTGAAAATATAATCACCAGGAAGATGGGAGATGTGAAAAATAGACTTGAATATAGGGACAACACTCAAAATACAAACAATAAATTGTGTTCCTGGCCCACTGACCTGATACATTAGCTACTATTATAAATAAAAAAAATATGATATATTCTTTGGTCTTTTTTTAAAAAAAAATTATCGGAATATGGCATTTCTAGCATTTAGTATTTTATTGCCCTAAGAAAAGCAAATAGGAAACTGTCAGCACTCAGCTGGCTTTTCAGGCTTGAGAAGGCATACAATTTTAAGAATTCCAGTACCGCCTGCATACCCATGCAGTGAGCTCAGGGCTGAACATGCAAAGAGGAGATCCCAGTCCATGCCTTTCATTCAAATAAAAAGAATAAAAAATTCCATCTCAGAAGGGAACAAGAAGTATGAAACAGATATATCCATAGAGAAGGTGTGAGAAAGTCATAGAATCCTTAGCAGGGCTAATAAATGAAGTAGCAAGTCAGTAAAGACTAGAAGAGGTGACTGCATCTTCAAATGTGAGTATAACAACACAAGACTTCAAGAAACATAAAAAAAATCAAGAAAACATTATATCATTAAAGGAACACAATAATTTCCCAGTAATTGACCTCAAAGAAATGGAGATTTACAATTTGCCTGATACAGAATTTAATATAATTGTTTTAAGGAAGATCAGTGAACTACCAGAAAACACAGAATGACAGTTCAATGAAATCAGGAAAACAAACACACAAATGAAACAAGACAGACATTTAACAGAGAGATAGAAATTTTAAAAATAGAACAAAATAGATATTCTAAAACTGAAGAATACCTTGAGTAAAATGGGGAAAAAAAGAAACAGAGCATCAATAGCAGCCTTGACTAAGCAGAAGAAAGAGTCTGTGACATAGGAGACAAGTCATTTGAAATTATTCAGTAAAAGAGAAGAACAAAGGAAAACGAATGACAGAGAATGAAGAAAGATTATGTGAACTATGGGTTACCATCAAGACAAACAATCAGTGCATTATTGGAGTACCAGCAGGAGAGGGAGAAAGTAGCAGAAATCTTATTAAAAGACAGGATAAAAGAGCAAGACTCATCTATATGTTGCCTACAAGAGATTCACTTCAGATTTAAAGACACACATAGGCTGACAGGAAGGGATAAAAAAAATATTCCATACAAATGGAATCCAAAAAGAGAATAGGGGTAGTTACATAAGACAAAGTAGACTTTCAGTAAAAACTGTAACAAGGGGCAAATAGGTTATTACGTAATAATAAAGGGGGAAGTTCATCAAAAGGCTATAATAGTTTTAAATATGCATGTACCTAATATCAAATCACCTAGGTATATTGAGCAAGTACTATCAGACATGAAGAGAGAAGTAGAGAACAATACAATAATAGTAGGGGATGTTAATACCTCACTTTCAAAGTAGATAAATCATTTAGACAGAAAATCCATAATAAAACATTAAACTTGAACTACACTTTAGACCAAAGCAGACACATATAGAATATTACATCCAACAGCAACAATGACATATTCTTCTTAAGTGAACACAGCATATTCTCCAGGAAAGATCACAAACTAGGTCACAAAATAAGTTATAACAAATTTCAGAAGGTTAAAATATACCAATTATCTTTTCCAAACACAGATGTATCAAACTGGAAACTAACAACAGGAGGAAACTAGAAAATTCACAAATATGTGGAGCTTAACATACTTCAAACCAACCAGTGAGTCAGAGAATAAATCAAAAAGGAAATTCAGAAGTATCTTGAAACACAGAATTCTCTGGTGGCCTAGTAGTTAAGGATTTTGCGTTATCACTGCTGTGGCTCATTGTCACTCCTGTGGCTTGGTTCAGTCCCTGGACCAGGAAATTCCACCTGCTGCTGATGCAGCCAAAGAATATCTTGAAACAAATAAAAATGGAAACATAACATACTTTTGGGATTCAGCAAAAGCTGTTCTGAGAGGGAAAGGTATAGTAATAAATGTCTAAATTAAGGTGAAAAGAAGGATCTTTCAAACAACTTAACTGTACACCTGAAGGAACCAGAAAAAGAAGAATGAACTAATAAACTCAAATTTATCAGAAAGGAAAAAATAACAGACATAACATCAGAAGTAAATAAAGTAGAGTTAGAGACCAAAAAATCAATAGAAAAGATCATTGACACTAAAAGCTAGGTTTTTAAAAAGATAATTATATGTCAATAACTAGAAGAAATAAATAAATTTCTAGAAATTTATTTTAGATTAGATTTTAAAATAAAATTTATTTTATTTTAGAAATTAATTCTAGAAATATATAACCTACCAAATAACCTGAATTGTGAAGAAATAGGAAATCTGAACAGACAGATAATCAAAACCTCCCTGACAAAGAAAGCTCCAGGACCTTTACTTATGAATTCTATCAAACATTTAAATATTTTAATGCCAGTGCTTCTCAAACTCTTCTAAAAAATTAAAGATGCATGGAGTTCCCGTCGTGGCACAGTGGTTAACGAATCCGACTAGGAACCATGGGGTTGCGGGTTCGATCCCTGCCCTTGCTCAGTGGGTTAACGATCCGGCGTTGCCGTGAGCTGTGGTGTAGGTTGCAGACGCGGCTCGGATCACGCGTTGCTGTGGCTCTGGCGTAGGCCGGTGGCTACAGCTCCGATTGGACCCCTAGCCTGGGAACCTCCATGTGCCACAGAAGCGGCCCAAAGAAATGGCAAAAAAAAAAAAAAAAAAAAAATTAAAGATGCAGGAATACTCATTTTATGAAGCCAAACAGTGATACCTAAGCCAGGCAATTACACTATCAGAAAAAAACAAAACGAACAGAAAAAAACAAAATCAAAACCTACAAGCTAATATCCTTGATAAACATATTTGCAAAAATCCTCAACAGGTTACTAGGAAACTCAGTTTAATAAGCACATTAAAAGGGTCAAGCACATAACAAAAATAGTATTTATCCCTGGGATGCAAGTCTAATTCAACATACACAAGTTAATATATGTATAAATGCAATACACCACATTGATAGAATGAAAGATTATATATAATAATTTTAATAGATGTAGAAAAAATATTTGACAAAATTCAACATCCATTCGTGATAAAAAAAAAACAAACCACTTAATAAATTAGGTATAGAAGGATTGTACCTTAACATAGTAAAGGCTAACAAGCCCACAACTAACATCATTTTTCATCAATGAAAGCTTTCAGCTTTTCCTCTAATATCAAGACAAGGATGTTCATACAAGTTCCAGCTCTGGCCCTGTGGGTTAAGAAACCAACTCTGGCAGCTCACATTGCTGTGGAGGTACAGGTCTGGTCCCTGGTTGGGCACTGTGGGTTAAAAGGGTCCAGCATTGTTGCATCTGGGGCATAGATCACAGGCATGGCTTGGATTCAGTCTCTGATCCAGGAATTTCCATATGCTGCTGGTGCAGCCAAAAATAAAAAAAGGCAAGGATGTTCACATTACTTCTATTCAACACAGTACTAGGACTTCCTAGCCAGAGCAACTAGGAAATAGAGATTTTAAAAAAAAATCATCCAAAGAGGAAAGGAAGAAGTAAAATAGTCCAATAGCCACATACAAAAGAATGAAACTGGACTCCTACTATTTTACCCCACTCACAAAAAATAACTTGAAATAAAGTCTTAAATATAAGACTCAAAACTGAGAAACTCCTAGAAAAGAACATAGGAAAAAAATTCTTGTTAACATTGGTCTTGGCAACAATTTTTTTTTTTTGCATATTGTACCAAAAGCACATGAAACATGCTAAAACGAACAAGTAGGGATACTTCTGCAAAAGAAATAATCAATGCATTGAAAAGGTGGCCTGCCAAATGGGAGAAAATATTTGCAAACCATATATCTGATCAAGGGTTAATATAAAATATAAGTAATTCAAACAACTCAGTACTGAGTGGATAAAAAGGCAAAAACCTTCAATATGCTGCCTACAAGAAACTCACCTCAGGACAAAAGATACATATAGATTGAAAATGAAAGGGTGGGGAAAAATATTTCACGCCAATAGACATGACAGAAAAGCAGGAGTCGCAACGCTCATATCAGACAAAATAGACTTTAAAACAAAAGACATAAAGAAAGACAAAGAAGGACACTACTTAATGATTAAGGGATCCATCCAAAGAGAGGATGTTACTATCGTCAACATATATGCCCCAAATGTAGGAGCACCTGGATACATACAACAAATATTAACAGACATAAAGGGAGATATTGATGAGAATACAGTCATACTAGGAGACCTTAATACCCCCCTCACATCAATGGACAGATCCTCTAGACAGAAAACCAATAAAGCAACAGAGATCCTAAAGGAAACAATAGAAAAGTTAGACTTAATTGATATCTTCAGGACACTACATCCAACAAAATCACAATACACATTCTTCTCAAATGCTCATGGAACATTCTCAAGAATCGACCACATATTGGGACACAAAGCGAATCTCAATAAATTTAGGAGCATAGAAATTATCTCAAGTATCTTCTCTGACCACAATGCCATGAAATTAGAAACCAACCATGGGAAAAGGAAAGAGAAAAAACCTACTCCATGGAGACTAAACAACATGCTACTAAAAAACCAATGGGTCAATGAGGAAATCAAGAAGGAAATTAAAAACTACCTTGAAACAAATGATAATGAAGACACAACCTCTCAAAATCTATGGGATGCTGCGAAAGCAGTGCTCAGAGGGAAATTTATAGCAATCCAGGCCTTTCTCAAAAAAGAAGAAAAATCCCAAATTGACAACTTAACCCTCCACTTAAACGAATTAGAAAAAGAAGAACAAAAAAGTCCTAAAGTCAGCAGAAGGAAGGAAATTATAAAGATCAAAGAAGAAATCAATAAAATAGAGACTCAAAACACAACAGAGAAAATTAATAAAACCAAGAGCTGGTTCTTTGAAAAGGTAAACAAAATTGACAAACCCCTGGCCAGACTCACTAAAAAGAGGAGAGAAAGAACCCAAATAACCAAAATTAGAAATGAAAAAGGAGAAATCACAATGGATACTGCAGAAATACAAAAAAACCATAAGAGAATACTATGAACAACTGTATGGCAACAAGTTTGACAATCTGGAAGAAATGGACAATTTTCTAGAATCTTACAGCCTGCCAAAACTGAATCAAGTAGAAACAGACCAACTGAACAGACCGATCACTAGAAATGAAATTGAAGAGGTCATAAAATTACTCCCTACAAATAAAAGTCCAGGACCAGATGGCTTCACAGGTGAATTTTATCAAACATATAAAGAGGAATTGGTGCCCATCCTCCTTAACCTCTTTCAAAAGGTTGAAGAAGAAGGAATACTCCCAAAGACATTCTAGGATGCCACCATCACCCTCATTCCAAAACCAGACAGAGATACCACCAAAAATGAAAACTATCGCCCAATATCCTTGATGAATATAGATGCAAAAATTCTCAACAAAATCTTAGCCAACCAAATCCAACAACATACCAAAAAAATTATACATCATGACCAGGTTGGGTTCATCCCAGGTTCACAAGGATGGTTCAACATACACAAATCAATCTACATCATACACCACATTAACAAAAAAAAAGTCAGAAATCATATGATCATCTCAATAGACGCAGAAAAAGCATTTGACAAAGTCCAACACCCATTCATGATCAAGACCCTCGCCAAAGTGGGTATAGAGGGAACATTCCTGAATATAATCAAAGCCATTTATGATAAACCCACAGCAAATATAATCCTCAATGGGGAAAAACTGAAAGCCTTCTCACTCAAATCTGGAACAAGACAGGGATGCCCACTCTCACCACTGCTCTTCCACATAGTTTTGGAAGTCCTAGCCACAGCAATTAGACAAACAAAAGAAATAAAAGGCATCCATATAGGAAGAGAAGAGATCAAACTGTCACTGTATGCAGATGACATGATACTATACCTAGAAAACCCTAAGGACTCAACCCAAAAATACTTCAACTGACTAATACATTCAGCAAAGTGGCAGGATATAAGATTAACATTCAGAAGTCAGTTGCATTTCTGTATACCAGAAATGAAATATTAGAAAAGGAATACAAAAATACGATACCTTTTAAAATTGCACCTCACAAAATCAAATACCTCGGAATACACCTGACCAAGGAGGTAAAGGACCTATATGCCGAGAACTATAAAACTTTAATCAAAGAAATCAAAGAAGATGGAAAGAAATGGAAAGATATTCCATGTTCCTGGATTGGAAAATCAATATTGTGAAAATGGCCATACTACCCAAAGCAATCTACAGATTCAATGCAATCCCTATCAAATTACCCATGACATTTTTCACAGAACTAGAACAAACAACCCAAACATTTAGATGGAACAACAGAAGACCCAGAATCACCAAAGCAATCCTGAGGAACAAAATCCAAGCAGGAGGCATAACTCTCCCAGACTTCAAGAAATACTACAAAGCCACAGTCATCAAAACAGTGTGGTACTGGTATCAAAACAGACAGACAGACCAGTGGAACAGAATAGAGAATCCGGAAATAAACCCTGACACCTATGGTCAATTAATCTTTGACAAGGGAGGCAAGAACATAAAACGGAAAAAAGAAAGTCTATTCATCAAGCATCTTTGACAAGGAAGGCAAGAATATCAAATGGGAAAAAGAAAGGCTATTCAGCAAGCATTGCTGGGAAACCTGGACAGCTGCATGCAAAGCAATGAAACTAGAACACACCCTCACACCATGCACAAAAATAAACTCCAAATGGCTGAAAGACTCAAATATACAACAGGACACCATCAAACTCCTAGGAGAAAACATAGGCAAAACACTCTCTGACATCAACATCATGAATATTTTCTCAGGTCAGTCTCCCAAAGCAATAGAAATTAGAGAAAAAATAAAGCCATGGGACCTCATCAAACTGAAAAGCTTTAGCACAGCAAAGGAAACCCAAAAGAAAACAAAAAGACAACTTACAGAATGGGAGAAAATAGTTTCAAATGATGCAACGGACAAGGGCTTAATCTCTAGAATATATAAGCAACTTATACAACCCAACAGCAAAAAAGCCAATCAATCAATGGAAAAATGGGCAAAAGACCTGAATAGACATTTCTCCAAAGAAGATATACAGATGGCCAACAAACGCATGAAAAAATGCTCAACATCGCTGATTATAAGAGAAATGCAAATCAAAACTACCATGAGATATCACCTCACGCCAGTCAGAATGGCCATCATTAATAAATCCACAAATAGCAAGTGCTGGAGGGGCTGTGGAGAAAAGGGAACCCTCCTGCACTGTTGGGGGGAATGTAAACTGGTACAGCCACTATGGAGAACAGTTTGGAGATACCTTAGAAATCTATACATAGAACTTCCATATGACCCCACAATCCCACTCTTGGGCATCTATCCAGACAAAACTCTACTTAAAAGAGACACATGCACCCACATGTTCATTGCAGCACTATTCACAATAGCTAGGACATGGAAACAATCCAAATGTCCATCGACAGATGATTGGATTCGGAAGAGGTGGTATATATACACAATGGAATACTACTCAGCCATAAAAAAGGATGACATAATGCCATTTGCAGCAACATGGATGGAACTAGAGAATCTCACACTGAGTGAAATGAGCCAGAAAGACAAAGACAAATACCATATGATATCACTTATAACTGAAATCGAATATCTAGCACAAATGAACATCTCCTCAGATAAGAAAATCATGGACTTGGAGAAGAGACTTGTGGCTGCCTAATGGGAGGGGGAGGGAGTGGGAGGGATCGGGAGCTTGGGCTTATCAGAGACAACTTAGAATAAATTTACAAGGAGATCCTGCTGAATAGCACTGAGAACTTTGTCTAGATACTCATGTTGCAACAGAAGAAAGGGTGGGGGAAAAACTGTAATTGTAATGTATACATGTAAGGATAACCTGACCCCCTTGCTGTACAGTGGGAAAATAAAAAAAAATTATTAAAAAAAAACTCAGTACTAAAATAGCAGTAATAATCCAATTGAAAATGGGTGAAAGACCTGCAAAGATATTTTTCCAAAGAAGACATACAGATGATCAACAAATAAATGACAAAGTAGAGTTATTTAACATCACCACTCATCCAGGAAATGCAAATCAAAACCACACTGAAATATAACCTCACCCCTGTCAGAATGACTTTTATCAAAAAATTTGTGATAATAAGTTTGGGTTAGATTGTAGAAAGAAGGGAACCTTTGTACATTGTTGGTAGGGGTGAAAATTGGTACAACCATTATTGAAAACAGCATGGAGATTCCTCAAAAAATTAAAAGTAAAAATACGATATACCCATTATGTATATATTAGAAGGAAACAAAATCAGTATCTTGAAGAGTTATCTGCACTCCCATGCGCATTGTAGCATTATTCACAGTAGCCAGGTTGAGGAAACAACTTAAGTATCTGGATGAATGGATAAATAAAATGTGAGAAAAGAAATAGAATGAATGCTAATCAGCCATTAGAAAGAAAGAACTCTTGCCATCTGCAGTAAGATAGATGAACCTAGAGAATACACTGCTAAGTGAAATAATCCAGGCAGAAAGACAAGTACCATATGCTCTTACTATTTGTGGAATCTTAAAAACTGTTAAACTCATAGAAGCAGAGTAGAATGATGGTTAGGGTAACGGGGTGGTTGAAATGGAGGAGATGCTGGTCAAAGGGGATAAGTCTTCAGTTATAAGATCACTAAGTTCTGAAGATCCAATGTATGGCATGTTGACTATAATTAACACTATATTGTGTACTTGGATTTACTGAGACAGTAAATCTTAGGCATTCTTACCATGCATACACACACACACACACACACACACACACACGCACACACAAAGATAGCTACAAGGGATGGCTGTGTTAATTAACCTGACTATAGTAATCATTTCACAATATATACATATATCAAATCATCACATTGTACATTTTAAGTGTGTAATTTTATCAATTATACTTCAATAAAGCAAGAGAAAAAAATAAATTTCTGTTAAAGAGTTTTTGTTTAGTTTGCATCGGGTTATCCAATTAGGATCAGTGCAGCTTTTGCTCCATAGATAACATGTGAGTAAATAAATTAATGAAATGTTTAGTTCAACCTAATTATACTTTTCATGACATAAAAGTTTCTGTATTTCAGTCTACTTGAATGTTTCAGTCTGTTGGTAGTATGGTGAAATTACCTACATGAATTAATTGATGGGTTTTACTTTGTATATTTGTAGTTCATGTTATTCAGTACATACAGACTCTTAACTATTAAATGATCAGTTTGGTCATAATATTTTTATATAGTCATAATTCCCTGCTATGTTTTGTTCTAAAGTTTCTATTAGAAACCCCTGCTCTTCTTGTTAGACTAATCTAATTTTGCATTTTATTATCAACTATTGCGGCTTATTTTGTAGATGTGCAGTTGTAACCTTTATAGAGCAATATTTAGGATGATTTTGCTTTTTCAATCTATTCTGATTTAGTAATTTAATTAATTTATATGATAATTTTATTGGTTCTTGCGTCTATCATCTTGCTTAATGCTTTCTAGTTGATACTACCTTTCTACTTTTGTAATTATTACTTTTTTGGTATATTGACTATTGTGGTTTGGTTTTATTGCTTTTAATAATATAAAGTGGAGACATTCTACTTTTAATTATATTACTGTTTCAAACTTCCATCTAAATGTGCTCTCATATTAGTGACAGATAAACAATGAAAGATAAAGCTGAGAAAGTGGGTTTGGGATATATCATGAAGAACTAGTTGAAAAGTTTAAACTTAATTTGTAAAGGAGTGAAGGACATTAAGAATTTTTGTCAAGTATATTGTACTCAGAGATAGACTGTAGCAAGATCAATTAAATAGCATTATATAGGATGAAATAAAATGAAAGTATAAGCTGCAGGTGTAAGTTACCCCCCAAAATTCTTTTGTCGTTAGAGGGAATTGATGAGACGTAGCATCAATTGTAAGCATTATAAACTTAATAGAGAACTGATGTCAAAATGGATGTGATATGTAAATAAAAAAAATAGAATGTATACGAGATGGTACAGTATTGGTTGACTTGAAAAAATATGGCAGAGTTTGTGGTAAAAAGAACTTTGGATGATTAGCTTGCTGAGAAGATGATCTATTTTGGACAGATAGAGATTATGTGAGTGGAAAAAAATCTACCTAATAATTCACCATGTGGAGGTAGAGTTTGGGGAAAAGAATTGAATTGGAGAAGATTGGTGAGTCAGACCTTGTGTTTATAGCTGAAGCTCCTGAAAGCTTTGAAAAAAAAATTGTTAGAGAGTATCTGAACCCTGAACATCAGGTGTGCAGGTTGTTACATTATTATTTCTCTGGGGCTCTTCAGGCTCTGCCTTCCTCCTCTGTCACAGCCTCTTGGTTAATCTCTGCCATGATGGAGCAGTAGAGGGAGGCTCAAAAGTTGAAGAAGGAAGACAAAACGGGTTCCTTCTTGCCTGCTTTCAGTGGGCTTCCTGTCTTCCTTCCTCTTCTGTCAGTTTTATGATAGAAATGCATACCCATCTTGAAATAGCACTTCCTATCCATAACCATGCCTGAATAAAATCTGCAGCTTTTGCAACACTTTCTGAACTGTTTTTTTTTAATGTCCCACCTGAGACATCAGAACTAGCCAGCTAGAGCCCACTCCTCTGAAGTTTTTATCCCAGGTGCACAGAGCCTGACCTTCCAGTCCAGAGACTCTAGCTTCAGTCAAGATGTCAGAATTTCATCTCCACATGGATCAAAAGTGCCAAACATTGCGAGGGTGCTGAGTCACACATTCTTAATTTGGCCATCAGGAGAGGATCAGTGGTAGGAAGAGTGGTATCAATAGATTGGTAAAGGCAAAATATTAAATATAAAGGTGAAGGTAGCAAGAATGTTGAAAAAAATTAGAGAAAGCTACTTTAGGATACTCTTTCAAGAGCTTTGGTGATAAAGGAACTTGTGTATTTCTGTTTATTTGTTTGCAAACTGCAAATCCCAGGCATGCTTCCCAACAAAGAGGAAAGATTTAGAATTATGTTATGTCATATAATGTATATCTTTATGTAAATATTTGGTCCATATTCTACCTGGTGATGCCTTTGAGGAAGAGAATGATACCTCTTCCCTTATATGAGTGCTTCCAGAGTCCATCACAATGTCTAAGACAGAATAGGTATATTCAAAATTTGCTGAATTCAAATCCAAATGAGTGGTGTGACTCCTAAAGTAATGCATCGAAGAGTGAGCTTTTCATTTCAGTTGACTTCGGCAAGATAAAGAGCATTGCGGTTCATTCATTCATCCATCCATCCATTTATTCCTTTTGAAGTCATGTATTGAGAGTAAGAATCTGTGTGAGATTCTGAACATGGTGAATATAGGATAACACCAGCTTTCATTTAACTTCACTGAGCAACAGGGAAGAAACAGGTGCAAGTAAGTTAAAATAAGGTGTGTCAGCTGCTTATTTTGAATTAAGCACAGAATTCTCTGGAACCCAGGAAGAAGATCTTGAAGGAAATCTAAGAAAGCTTTCTATGGTGATAATAGCAGAACTAAGACTTGGAGAGTAGGAGCAAGTCAGCCAGGGAAAGAATAGTTCGGGTAGTGAAAACAATAGGAGGAAAGGCATACAGGTGTCAAAAATGGGAAGGTATTTGGGAATTGGAGGTAGTGTATTATGTTTGGTAAATAATTGATTAGAAGAGTAACAAAGCAACTGTAGCAGCTGAGGAAAGTTTCCCTAAAATTAGCAGAGATTTCCACTGGTCTGCTGGGGTACATTTGTGTGGTTTTAAAGGGCCTCAGGTGGACTGAGACATTTATTCTCATCAACAGAGTGAGAATGGCCTAAGGGGGCTGAGACTGGGCTCTGAAGATTCTGCCATTGAAGAGCCTTGTCTCTTTGCCCCAGTGTGGTGAGGTGAATATTTCCTTTTCTTTTTCCATGATATATAAAAATGGTTGGCAACCAATTGATTCCATGTAATCAGTTGAGGAATGAATGATTTGGATGCAGTAATACCCACTAAGAATTCATAGGTGAAATGATATGGTTCTGGTAAGAGAAAAAGATGAATTTCAGATTTTTTTTTCAGTTTGATATAGACAGAACTTGATGGTTGTTGTGGCCAGATAGTGAGAAAAATTATCCAAATATATTTCAAGTTTTTGATTGACAGCAGAATGGTTAGTGATGTCAGTATCCAAAAAATAGAGTATGGACTTAAGAATAGGTTGGAAACTGGATTCAATCAAAATTGAGATACATTTGAAGGAGCTACTTGATGTCCACCGCCCAACAGCATAAAAGAACCTAGAAGTACAGGAACAAGAGTTTGAATGGTGATATTATTGTGAAAACTGTAAGCATATATATTGCATCGGAAACTTCAGGAACTCTTTAATAATACAAGGAAGATTGAGAAGAAAATGGATCTTGAGTCTTGGGTTGGGTGATTATGATATAGAAAAGGTAGCAAGAAAAGAGGAAGGAAGCAAAAGGCTCAGATAGTGTAGTCAGAAAATCAAATATTGGTGTTGAAAACTCTAGCCATGGTACATGATAGCAAAGTCAAGGGTATCCAGGGGCATGAATTGTTAATGGGATGTGGAATTGAAGTTAACTAGATTTGAGTAAGTCCGTAAACTCTAAGATTAAAATGTTGGATAGGTCATCCAGCTAGATATTGAAGTAAAACAGAATGATGGGGGAACAAGGGGAGACAGAAAAAGAACTTTGAGTCCCTTGGGCCAGAGTCTTCCCTTAGTGTGGGAAAATGACCAGCAGATCATTAAGTAACAGTGAAATAGGATGAGAGAAGGTAGAGGATTATAGTCTTTCAGTAATGGGTATAATGATCTGGGTTGTGTCCTCCAAAATTTCATGCATCGAAGTCCTAAGCCCCAGTGACAGTATTTGAAGGCAAGATCTTTGCAGAGGTGATTAAGGTAAATGAGGTCATCAGGGTGGGTCCTAATCTAATATGACTGGTGTCATTATAAGAAGAAATAAGGACACAGACACACAAGGAAGGAAGATCGCATGAGGACACAGGGAGAAGATAGCCATCTACCAGCCAAGGAGGGAGACCTCAGAAGAAACCATGTTCATCTTCCTGACCTCAGACTTCTGGCCTCCCAAATTGTGAGAAAGTAAATTTCTATTGTTTAAGCCACCTAGTGTGTGGTATTTGGTTATGGCAGCCCTACAAAACTGATACAGCAGGTATGCTTATCATTGGTTAGGTGAAAAAATTGTTATGAAGGAGTACATAAGATACAAGTTTTATATAATTAAATCCTACAATTAGACCCTACTGGATAGCACAGGGAACACTATCCAATCTCTTGGGATAGAACTTGATGGAAGATAATGAGAAAAAGAATAGATATATATATGCCTGGGTCACTTTGCTATTCAGCAGAAATTGGCACAACATTGTAAATCCACTATACCTTAATTTAAATAAATAAATAAATATCATACATCTAATGGAATGTGGGGGTATCCATCTGTGTTTGTATAAAAGAGAATACACACCCATAAAGGAATATGTTTGTAATAGTACAGACCAAAGTGTTCACAGTAGTTTTTTCTATATGGTAGGTACATAGCCAACTACCATTTGATCCAGCAATCCCACTCCTGGGTATCTATCCAGAGAAAACCACGACTCACAAAGACACATGTACTCCGATGTTCATTGCAGCACTACTTATGATAGCCAAAATATGGAAACTAACCTAAATGTCCATCGACAGAGGAGTGGATCGAGAAGATGTGGTACATATACACAATGGAATATTACTCAGCCATTAAAAAGAATGAAATACCAGCATTTTAATCAACATGGATGGACCTAGAAATTATCATGCTAAATGAAGTCATCCATACAATGAGACACCAACATAAAATGCTTTCACTGATATGTGGAATCTGAAAAAGGGACAGACAACTTCTTTGCAGAACAGATGCTGACTCACAGACATTGAAAAATGTATGGTCTCCAGAGGAGACAGCTTGGGGGGTAGGAGGATGTGCTTGGGCTGTGGAATGGAAATCCTGTGAAATTAGATTGTTATGATCATTATAAAAAAAAAGTATAGAAAAAAACCAAATAAAATTCAAAATGAGGAGTATTTCAATATAAACATGCAGGAGTAATGGTTTTGAAATAATAATGGAGAGCTAGAATTGTTCTCACTGCAACTAGACCCTCTAGTATGTGGGGCCTTTAGAAATTAAAATTCTTTCTTTCATTCAGGCCCACATTTAGTTAATATGAACAGTTGTTTCCGGAATTGTGTAATGAGAATGAAATGTGATACGAGCTCATGTGACAATGAATAGCACTTCCAAAATTCACAGTGGAAACATTTTGACTGGAATAATGGTTTAGTTCAATAGTCAGTAAATATTGAGTTCTTACTACATAAAATGCACTATTCTAGATGCTGAGGATTACTCAAAGCACAGATCTTAACTCTGAGAAGCATGCCAGCCTCACAGAGAGAATTGCAGCATCATTTTAATAGGTTTTTCTAACCAGAGACAGACTCAAAGGAAGATAGTTTTAAAATACAACTTCTAAATATTGTCAGCTTTCCTCTACTAAAAAATGTTTTCAAGACAGAAAGTGAATTACTGAGACCACCAAGACTTTATATGGTATTGCTTCACCTATACCATTAATAAAGTCATCAAGAAAATTGCATTATCTTTATAAGTTATTGTAAGTACATACTTGTGTACCAAGCCTATAATCAAGAAATTTTAAAAATATCGCTTATAAAATGGCTAAGCAGTGCTTAGAGTAGGATAACAAACACTTTTTATTTTGGTTGTATGTATAATTAAAAGAACTCCCAATTGTCCTGTCCATCTTCCTTTAAATTGGATGAATTTTACTTAAGTAGTTACCTTCAGGAAGGTCACCTCGTCTTGCTTTCAGAAAGAATGGATTTAATGTTGCACAAATGAGGTATCTACAGGGTTATAATGGTCATAAGCATAGATCTTAGCCTCAAGTGCTCCAGCACAGCCAGGAAACTGTTTCTAATTTGTTTCTGTTTTTATAATTTTTTCAGGAAAGATAGATGAGAGAGAAAGAGAGAATAAAAGTGGAGAGTGAGGGGATAGAGAGAGAGATTGAAGGTGACAAGTGAAAGTGAGAATGGGGGAGCAAGAGAGAGGGAGAGGGAGGGAGAGAGAGAGACTAGCTATCATGTAATGAATTATCAGTGGCTTTTCTTAGTGAGTAGCACCACCAAGAACTCTCTTTCAAACTTAGGATTTTTGAATCTGGTCCTGATGCTCTGATAGATACCACAAATGTAACATGTACAGTGTCCTGTGGGGAGCACTGTTAACATTGTCAAATAGCCCTCCCACTGTCTGATTTATTTGCTTATAGAGAACATGCATACCTGATCTCCTGAGGGAGCTGCATATCTCAAATTTGGGTGCCATGATAATAATAACAGTTTGAGAGAAAATGAAATAGGCTATAAAGAAAGAGGAAATGGAATATATAAACTATTGTACAGTGTCATGTTCATTTTCAGTACTATATAAAATAATGAAAATGTTTTTCAATAACCTTTGTCAATTTTTATAATGTGAAACATACTTTGTGGAAAACGACAATGAACAAAACAAAAAAAATTAGTAAAAGTATTTTTAGCTTTTGACTCAAATTGTTGCATTGTTTTGCATAAGTGTAGACCAGAGTTGAATTCTGTAAAAGAACAGCTTTGTCACAAATTCTGTTAATTAATTTCTACCTTTGGTAATAACTCTAAATGAGTCTTTCAAGTACAAGGATTATCTTGTTGATAAAGTAATGCAAAGATTTTGTTTTTCAAATTTCCACCTTGCAGTTGAAGAACTTAGAGATATTACATAAGATTTTTCTGCAGTCACTCAGCTTTTAAGCTGCACATCTGGAATTAAAATGAGTGCCCTTTCTGGTACCCCCACACCTATGTTGAAAGCCCTCAGTAAATAGGAGTTGGTTATCATTATTGTCACTAGTGCTGGTGATCTTACAGTGATCATTGTTCTTTGGGTACTAGGATCAGTCAAGAGGAATTAAAGCCTAATTTGGTTTACAATAACTTGAATGATTATGTGTCCTTCTGAAGTTAAAAAGTAGACAATACAAACATTGTATCAAGGATTTCTGAAATGTCCATTAGTAAATGAGGCTTATAGTCACCAGGAACTCTACTCAGACATACAGAACAGAGTATCTCCCAGTTTCACCTCATTCCTGTTGCAACACCATACCCATCATCTGTGTAATAGGGACAGGCAGGTTGTATGTACTAGGGAGGGGATATCATCAGAAGTGATGAAGTAAAAGAATGTAGTGCCATAAGTTGTATTCCTAATGTAAAGACGTATGTGTGCTCAGCTTTTGATATCTTGACGCATGGTGGTGTTTGCCTTTAATACCAGGAGTTAGGAAAAAACTGCACAGTCAGAGGGCACAGCCCTCACAGACTGCCCTCACTTCAGACACTAGCCACAAGTTTGGGGTTCTCAGGACCACCCTCACTTCAGACCAGTCGGCTATACATTCAGGGGATCCCCATAACCACCATCAGTTTCAGTGATTTGCTTGAAAGTTTGTAGAACTAAGGGAAATACTTGTCTTAGTTCATCCACGCTGCTGTAACAACACAGCACACACTGAGTAGCTTAGAAACAACAAAAATTTGTTTCTCACAGTTCTGTAGGCTGGACATCCAAGATCAAGATGTCAACACAGAGATGTGAAGCCTCCCTTCCAAGACCCCAAAATAGCATTTTATCTTCACGTAGTAGAAGGGGGCTCGGGGTCTCCCTGGAGCCTTTTTTTGTAAGACACTAATGCTATACCTGAGGATCTCACCCTCATTACTTAAGCACCTTCCCAAGGCCCCACCTGCTAATATCACCTTTGAGGGTTAGGATTTCAACTATCAATGTATAGTATAGATATGTATCTCATTATTATTTTTTCCCTGACCATGGGATGTTAAATTTCATGTACATCATTTTGTTTGCTCTCATCACATCTTATTCTTTGAATTATTCAGAAGTATGGATACCAAGGCATGTATATCCAATAACCCTTTGAAGGCTAGAAATTAAATATGTGAACTCCCTATGCATGTGAAACCTCTTCAATGAATATCCTTTAAAAATCCAAACGCCAAGTGAAATTTCCAAATAATATTGGCAAGGAAAATATATCTGTAATATTCTATATTCTGTATGATGAATTCCATTCTAGAATTTTGAGAAAAGATTTATCTTGCCAACTCTGAACCTTGTTTTCTTGGTATAGAAAATGGACAGTAAATCATTCTGGTAATACGTGAGTCAGAGTTGAAAGAAAGTATCATTAATGACCTCTTATAAAACCTTCAAGACAGTTTCTTAGGACAAAATTTCCTAAGGAAATATTTGTTGAGGCTCTCATGTGAACTAACATTATGTAACTAAGATACAGGTCCTGATTCCAGTGAACTCACCATCTAGTGGGGAGGCCCGATAACAAAATATACAATAACAAGATAATATGATAAGTCTAATAATAGGTATATATGCAGAATTGTATTATGAGAGCATCCAACTCAACTTGGGGAAGTCAGTAAAGAAGTAAGGAGGCAACAGTTAAGAGATAGCCAAGAGATAGCTAGGCATGGTAGAGCATAAACAAAAGAATAGTAGATTCATTTGTAAGTTTGACAGTGATAACATGCCTAAAATAATAATGCTTGAGGTGTTTGAATATCATGCCTTAAGATACTGAAATATGGAGTTTCTGTTGTGGCGCAGCGGAAACGAATCCAATTAGGAATCATGAGGTTGCAGGTTCGATCCCTGGCCTTGCTCAGTGGGTTAAGGGTCTGGCATTGCCATGAGCTGTGGTGTAGGTCGCAGATGTGGCTCAGATCCTGTGTTGCTGTGGTTGTGGTGTAGGCCAGGGAACCTCCATATATGCTGCAGGTGCAGCCCTTAAGGAAAAAAAAAAGGTACTGGAATAGTCAAGAGGATACGCGAAGCAAATTATTAATAGGGGGAAAGTGTATTTGAGTCGAAGGACTGAGTATATTGCCGAACTACTGCCATGTCGTTGAAAGTAGTGAAAAAGTGATCAAGAACAAGTAAAAGAATTAAAAAAATGAAAGGAAGGAGACACTAAGATTCCAGCTTATGTTTGAGATCAGGTGTTTACAGGGGACATCAATCTGCAGTTGTGAAGGATATTCTCTATACTCAGTTTCTCCAGTGTGAACGTGGAACAGGTAATTTTGTAATATTTTTCCCCAGTTCAGGAATTTTTCGGTAGATGGCCAGATTTGCTTAACTTTGCATCAACTGTCTACCTTGGAAAATCACAAGGTCTCAAGTTTGGAACACATTTAGACTATATAAGCACTCGTCATTGACTGGCTTTTTCCCCCTTTGTGGGGGGGCACTCCATGGCATATGGAAGTTGCTGGGCCAGGCATCAAATCCAAGCTGAAGCTGCAGCCTATGCCACAGCTGCTGCAATATAGGATCCTTAACCTGCTGTGCCCAGCAGGAACTCCTTCATTGACTGGTTTTGTGCTAAATAATTTCACTTCAAGAAAATAATTTTGAAAATACGTATTTGGAAGACAAAATCAGAAAAAGGAAGACAGCAACATGAAAATTATGAGATGATATCTATTTGTGATCTTAGAAGAGTCTGTGTACAATAGGACAGACCTCATCCCCAAATTCGATGTAGCTAGAAAGGAATTCAGTCTATATCAATCAGGATTCAGCCAGAGAAACAGAACCTTTAGTGACTAGTCTGTGACTAGGGGATATATTATAGGAAAGGAACCTAATGCACAAGTGGAAAAAAAGCTTACAGTTCAAGGTTTGGAAGGGATAGTTGGAGAGTCTCTAGAATAGGAGAAGAGTCTAAACTTCCCTGGAATTCTAAGAAGCCAGCTCTAAGTATCAGTCCACAACCAAGTATGTATTAGTTGGGAATTTGGTTTATGGTCAAGAGTCAGGATATAGTCAGAGTGCAGAGAAGAGGGGGAAAAAAAGCACACTGGTATCCAATGGACAACTCTGCACTTGTCTGCCACTGTATATGACCTTGGCGATTATCCAGGATCAAGGCTATTGCTTCACATAATTGTTTCCAGATCCCACACACATGTCATATCTCTTCCTCTTTGGCCATCTCTAACCGGGAACCATACAAGGAAGGTGTTTCTGGAAAATGTAGTTAACTTTATTAAATTAATAATAAGATACTTCAGTAGTCTTCCCCTTGTAACCTTAATGATTGATATCCATACTGAAAGTATAGTTAAAATCTGTGTTTTTTATTCTTGGAATTTGCTGAGAGAGTAGATCTTAAATGTTATCAACACATGCACACACACAAAATGCTAACTATATTAAGGTGATAGATGTGTTACTAACTTGATCTTGGTAATAATTTCACGGTGTATGTATATTCAGTCATCACATTATACACCTTGAAAACATTGCATTGTACAACCTAAATATATACAATGTTTATCAGTAAAATCTCAACAAAGCTGGAAAAAAAAAGTATATCTAACTTCCAAATAAAGTCAATTACAAATTATACTCTGATTCTCATGATATAACTCTTGCCCATACAACCAATAAGTGCCAGTGATTTGGCCAAAATAGGATATACAAAGCCCATATCACTTTGTACATTTTGTACTTAGGTAACACTCCCCATGTTTGATCCTGATATTTACATACCAAGATATAAAGTTAACCACTCTTAATACATCTTATGTTAAATAGTAAGTGAAATGCATAGGAAATAATAAAGTGTGTGTATACACATATATATAGAAGTTTATATATATAACATACAAATATATTCATATCAAAACAAATAAGAAATAACCATGAATTCTATGGTCCTTGTTTTTGCAATGTGTTCATAGCTGATAATTATAACTCTATTCTTCTGTAGCTTATACACTTTGCCCTCAGCAGGCACCTCACTTTGTCTGGTTGCTTGTCTATTGGTATGACCCAAATCTTCATTTCTACAGGGTTTGTATTATTAGCCATTCTGCTTCTGTTGTTTGTAATTTTCCATTTACTTTTATCACAGATCATGAGTTTTACCCTAAAGTAACTACTGCATTCCAGATGTACATCTTGCTTGCATTGTGTAGTAGTGACTCAGTTCTCTTTTGATCACTCTTCCTGGCCAGTACAGAATCACAGGTCTTTGCCTTTGATTTATTGGCATGAAGACCAGATGGAAGTTTCTACTTCCAATTTAACAGAACCATTACTGTATCCTCTGGGAAATCACTTCTCTTATTTCTACCTCTTAATAGTTGGACCTTTATATTAGTTCTTTGTTGCTGCCATAACAAACTACCACAAGCTAAGATGGTTAAAATAGCATCCATTTATTATCTTACAGTCCTATAGGTGAACTATCTGGCAGGTTCTGCTGAAATTAAGGTGCTGACAGAGTAGTGTTTTTTACTGGAGACTCCAAGGGACACCCTACCTTTAAGCTCATTCATTTTGTTGGAAGAATTTAGTTCCTTGTGATTTTAAGACTGAAGTCTCCATTTGTTGCTGCCTATCAGCTGAGGCCACTTCTAGCTCTTAGCGGCCCCCCTCTGGTCTTTGCACATGGCCCCTATCTCAGAACCAGCAGGTGGGTCAAATCCGTCTCACCTTTGGAATCCCTCTGACTACCCTTCTGACTTATCTGTTCTGCTTTCCTTTTCTGCCTCCTTCTGCTACTTTTACAGTTTTATGTTGTTCTGTTGGGCTTGTTTGGATAATCCAGGATAATCTCCCTGTTTTAAGGGCAGCTCATTAGTATCCTGAATTCCATTTGCAGAGTCCCTTCTTAGTAGTACCTGGATAAATGTTTGATTAACCAGAAAGATGGAAAAAATCTTTAAAATTTTCCCCACCATAGCCATGAATCCTGTACCCATATATCACTTGCTGATGTACAACATGTCCTGAATCCTGGAGGGCACCACCCTGTCATGCAGGATATTTTTACCCAATTGGCGCCATACCCGAGTCCACCATTTTATCACCTTTTTCCTGCTACTTTGGTAGTATTACTTCCCATGATTATCCTGGCCTGCCAAACCTAACCACTAACAGAGCTCTTTATGAATGTTAACATTTCTTCCCTCACTGTACTTCTCAAAGCTGGGGGAGGGGAGTGTCCTCTGGACCTTCCCAGAGAACATAGGTAGAGATTGCTAAGTAGGTCTCTCTAGGATGTGGGCTACCTTTCTCAGTATCCCAAGGAAGTTAGAACATTTCAACTTCATTTAGTATTGGCCAACTTTGAGTCCTGGTTTAGGCTGACCCACTAAGCAAATATAATTTTCTCTACCTGATCAAGCTAACACCGAATTCAAAAACTTTCCTTATGAATAGATTTGGACTAATCCAACCTTATTTTCTTCCACCATGATCTAACATCTTTAGAATACATTTACATGTATATATACACATATATGTACATACACATACAAATACATATATATATATACACACACACATATATACACACACACATATATATGTATTTCTCTGGTTTTTGTTTATGTAAATTGGTAAAATATTGCAATTCTTTTGATGTTTGATGTTTGTGGTGCATATTCATGGGTTACACTTTGTATCTGACCCCTGAATTGTCCCAGAGCTTGAGTCCGGTTATGAATCAGAAGAAATGAGGTATGTTAAGGGTGGGTTCCTGTGAAAGGCATTGATATTAAGAGTGGACATTATGGGTTCTTCTGTTGGCAGAGGGGATTTCTAGTGAAGATAAGCTGGATACAGAGCAGTGGAGAGTAATGACAGGATGTGTCTGCCCATCACTTCCTCTTTCCATCACTGTATCTGACTGCAGTAGCCTTCTAAAAGTTTCAGCCAAAGCTTCTTTCCACCTTCCCAAATCTATCACCTGTTCTTGTTTTGGTCATTTCTAACATGAAGTTATGCAAAGAAGGGGGTTCTGGGAAACAGTTTCCAATTTAACAAAGTTGAAAATAACATAGTCCAGCAAAATGTGCAAATATTCAGCTCTGAGCAACTTTTCTCCTTCATAGGTGAAGTAGATTAATTTTCCCTCTTGAGAGGTTGTAAAAAGAAAAACATAATCATCTCAAAGCCTCAAGTTAAAGCTAAGAAGGGAAAATGGGGGAGAGGTTTTACTGATAAAGTGATGTATGGACCAATACACTTGAAACTCCACTACACTGTGTTTCTGTTTTATTTTTTAAGCAGAATTAGAGCATTGTAATTTTAAAAAATCATTGACCATGTTTTGGTCACTACACAGGTGAGAAAATACTTTCTCAGATTTCTGACAAACATGCTGTGTCCACCAGCCTGTGTGGTTACCTACATCTGGACTATAGACAGAAAGGGTGATCTAGGCTTGGCTGTCACCATATATGACAACTAGGTTGAAATTTAGAAAAAATAAGGAAGTGAAAAAAAGTTACCGTTTAGGATTAAATAGTCAGCCAAAGATATATATCTACTCTTTTACTTTGTCTGAGGCAACACTTTGGATTAAAAAAAGCAAGATAATTTCTTGTTAGAAAGGTAGAGGTATATATAATTCTAAATATTTTGAATGGCAAAACCAAGTTTTTTGCTGTATATATGAATCTGAGGTTACTAAGCACATAGAAATAGGCTCATCAACTACAACAGATGTACTTAATTTGAATATAGTATAGTGCTTGGTGTATATTAGGCAATCAATAAATTCTTGTTAAAGGCATGACTGAATAGATGAAAGATGGAATCATTGTGGAAGGTCAAAGATGAATTCTATAAACCCAGATTTTTGCATTTATTGTTATTATTTTTATTGTTGGCTAGTGGTGATGACTTTATTATTTCAAATTCTACCTACTTCTCTGTTCAGGTGTAGGCATTGTGGTGAACCATCAGGGGAGAAAAATAAAGTTGGGAACTGCTGATCCATAGATATTTTAAGGTGATAATTTCTATGTAAGATCTTGTTTAAAATTCACAATATATAGCCCTCTGACTTCTTTTTCTTTGTCTTGAGTATATTTAAGATTTCCTAAAATTAAGTGGTTACTGATTTAGAACTTCTCCTTGTACTGTATGTATCTAAGTTTCTTTTTGTTGGAAAATTTATAACAAGTCTCTTCTACATCTATATACTGTGATCTCTCTTTGTAGTAATTTTCCACTTTT